>NC_137479.1:22541607-32541607 GCF_918807975.1 Aplidium turbinatum | reverse complement strand
TCACTTTTTATTTCGGTAATTCTTATTTTACACATGCTTTAGAGTTTTAGACCAACAGAGATCCACGCATTCACGTTTTGCAGTAGTCGTACTATACCTTACCAAGCCAACACAGAGAAAGAATGTATCCTTTCCACTTATGGTGACGTCATAGCGCTGTTGCCGTTTTTATTTTCGCAATTGAATGAGTGACAGATTCGCCGAAAGTCAACGAAAGTTTGCAAGCGTGTAACTTAGTAGCCTGTTGGTATTTTTTACGACTTGCTGGTCAGGGAAGTTTGTTAGTGTCATCTAAGGATTAAAAATAGATTTTTACAAACACCAAACAATATCAAAACCAAAAGATCTCAGTCATCCGGACGGCATTAGCAAAAAACTGAAGTGATTGAAACTAAACAGTGAAACAATATTGGCTCTACCTTTGAGAAGGCGCCTTCCCGCAGGTAAAACGCTGACGAATTATGTGACGCGTGCGCAGAAACAATTAAGAAAATGAGCCACCGGAACAAGTATAAAACCGATTAATGCAAAACGCTGCACAAGGTAGCCTAAATATGAATATGGGTGGACCACTAAACATTGATATGCTGGGCCCACTAACTAGAGTTTTAGAAGCGGTAAATATAGGGCCTTGCGTAATTTGAGCTGTTGAATATCGAGCTTCGAGAATATTCAGCAACATTTTTTCGTTACAAATAGCCAACAAACATTAAACAAGCTGAAATGAGTGGGTTTTTAATCAGTTGTGCCCCCCTTCCCTCCAGGTACGAGAGGCGATTAATACGGTTTTTTGCTACCCAAGACCACTTTTAAATAAGCTCAATAACATATTTGCACTACACAATCACAACAATGCTAAAAAAATTAACATTTTTTAAGGGTGGGGGGCATGGCGCCGTGGCCCAACGCCCCCTGTGTAAGTGTAAGCCACTGGTCGCATCTCGTCTTAACAAAGGCAAACTTAGGCTACCCAGAGAAATTTTTAAATTCTACAAAAATTAAAAAAGAAATTAAAAATCGAAACAGTATTTCAGTAGGCCTACTCATATTTGAAAAGCCATAAAAAATTGGGTTGTGCTATAATTGAAAAGAAAGTCAAAAAATTTATTTACTTTTTAAAGGCGTCGCAATAACGCATCAACATCGATAGGGTCGCCTTGTTTAAATCAAGTTTGGGTTTTGTCGAACCGATATCCTTCGGCATCTCAAGAGCAGACACTCGTACGAGCTAATAGTTTTCTTGACAAAACTATTGAATTTTGAGGTCATATGCACAATTTTCTTGGTTGTTGAAGAAAAGGTCAAAGAACAGGATACATTTGTAACGCACGTTGCTTGTTAGCATGCCCGCTCATGTTGGTCTATACAGTCGAAGGAAGCTGCTTTCAGACGCTACAACTAGACTTGGACAACTAGGTAATTCTAGTTGTCTAATTCAATAAATTAGAGCGAAATGTCGGTAATTGCAATCTAATTCGGTAAAAACTTGTTTGCCCTAGTTGTAGTTGTTATCCAATCTCCAGTTTTGCTACACATTTTAGTTTGTCCAACAGTATTTTTGGCAAATGGAAGGATACTGCGCTCTTCTGCTCTGCTCTTATCAACCTTATACAAAGAAAATGCTATAAAAAAACGATCAAGATCAAAATGTCATTCCATCCCTAGAGAAGCAAAATCATGAAAAATTCGATTATTTCATCAAATCACTGACGTTACAATGTATATTATGACGTTTACAAGCAGTGCCGGATTAGGGGGGGGGGCGGACTGGGCTGAAGCCCAGGGCCCCCACTTTTTGGGGGCCCCACCTCAAAGAAAAAAACGTTTTATCTGTGATAGCAGCAAAGTACTTTTCTATTTCTGTAGATTCAACACCGGATTTAGAACATGTTGACCAACTGACAGTGATAATATGATACGTTTCGAAACAAGGTCCAATCGAGCGATTTTTAAAATTTGTACCAATGCACTCTCATACAGGAGCAGAAATCGCCAAAATTGTTTTGGAGTTTTTGAAAAAGCTTAATATCAACATTGAAGACTGCCGTGGTCAAAGTTATGGTAATGCTTCCAATATGAGTGGCAAGTATAACGGTCTTCAAGCTCTTCTGCGCGAGAAATGTAGTGTAGCTCATTATGTGCCTTGCACAGCACATTCACTTAATTTAATCGGTAAATGTGCTGTAGAAACATGCCGTTCTGCCGCTGCGCTTTTTGAATTGTTGCAAAGCCTTTATTCATGGTACGTCTCGTCTACTCATCGTTGGCAAGTCCATCGAAAATTCCTAGATGGTTTGCCTGTTTTAAAGACATTATCTGATACAAGATGGTCAGCTAGATATGATGCAGTCAGTGCATTAAACAAAGGATATTACAGTGCGACCATTTTAGCGCTTGAAGAATTTGCCTCTGATGATGCTCAACCTCGAGAGAGCAAAGTCGAAGGAGAAGGATTTGTAAAAAAGTTGAAACAACTGGAGACAGCTATTTTGCTTGAAATGTGGAATGCAATTTTGGAAAGGTTTCAAAAAACAAACCTGTCCCTTCAAAAATTGTGTTTGAATAATGCAGTAGCCTACAGTTGTTACAAAGTCTCATGAGCTTTGTCAAAAGCGAAAGATCCAACTTTGAAACGTATGAAGAAAAGAGTAAGAAGAAATGTGGATCCAACACCTACGCAGGTTCTTCAAAACGAATTCAAACCCAACGTTATAAGCATTTTGATGAGCCCTTTACAGAGCCAACGATTTTTCCCCAAGAGATAAATTTAGAAGATAAGTGTATCTTGCCATAATTGACATCTGCAGAACTGGATAAGCGTTTGAAAGCATACCGTGACGTCGAAAGTAAGTTTGATTTCATTTCAAAACTGACGGATCTTAGCCCTAACGAGATTCATCAAGCTACTGTTGCATTGATGAAGGAATATCCCATGCATTTTGAAGCCAATTTTTCAACTGAAACAGTTCATTTTGCAGAGTTTTTCGAAGTGAAAACTGCTGATGGTGAAAAAGAAGTCTCAGAAAACCCTGATAAACACAAAGTGGAAAATAGTGTTGAGCTCAACATGTTCTTACTTCTAAGGGAAAACAGGTGCGTTGAAACATTTCCCAGTGTCTTCGTTGCTCTGCGAATGTATTTGTGTATGATGGTCTCCAACTGCAGTGGAAAAAGATCTTTTTCAAAATTAAAGAGAATCAAAAACGAAGTTCGAAATTTTTCGCGGCAAGAGCGAGTGTCGAATTTTTCGCTTCTAAGCATTATAAACACGATATTTTGGATTTATTGAATTTTGAAGAATTGATCAGCGATTTTGCCACGAGAAAAGCAAAAAAGCGTCAATTTTGAGTTGATATGAACAATTTTCTAGGGCAGCAAACAAAATGACTACCAGTACCTCCTACCAGTTTGCGGTTTCATTTTTGATTTATGGCCTATACTCCTATATGAATATGATTCTGTTTTTATCGTGTGAAGCTGACAAACAATTTACAGTTCATACATAAAGTTGCGGCCAAAAACAAACGTTTAGTTTTTTATGAAACCATTAAGCTTAGTTTGATCGCTCTGTATCTCAATAGTTTTGTGTTTAAGTATTCGACACCATTCACACCAAGCACTAAAAGTTTATTGTCATTCCTAAATTTGCTTTTCAACCAGAAAACGAGTCTTTTCCGAAGAAATACTGCTGAAAAGTAAAAAGGTTTTTCCTCACAATTTTCTTTGGGCAAATTTCTTTGTTTTGAGCAATAGCCTACACTACAGTATTGCACAAAATGAACATGTTATCATATATCAATAATCGCCTATAAGCAATTTGTATTGAAAGTGTCGCCACTAAAAATTGTGGAGAAAGGATCGAGTTCACTTTGAACAGTGATGGCCTATCTCACAAACAGATACGTTTGTTGATCTGATCTAAAATGAATGGTTTTGCTTTCAAAAAGACAACTAGAGAACAGTGGCGTACCTAGAGAATAGTGGCGAGAGTTTGCGCCCCTCTAATAAAGTCAGCATTAAACGAATTATGTCATTTTGTTGTTCTAAAAATAATGTTCCTGTTTAATCGCTTTTTTGGATCCCAAATGCAGCAAAAGCACAGTACCAACTACATAATACACACAACTTGGGGTTTGGAGGCGGAGCCCCCAGCTGCTGAGAAATGCTTTTAACGTCTTGATCGATAACGTTTTTAGCGAAAAATGTCACTTGATAAGGGCCCCCACTTTCAGCTCAGCCCAGGGCCTCATAAACCCTTAATCCGGCCCTGTTTACAATAAGTGATTTTGGCGCTGTGATGGTGGAATGACACTTTGATCCCGGGTTGCCACATTGGCGTTTTTATCCAAAAAAAAAACGATAGCCTATAAATGTGACAACTGCGTCGAACTAATTCTAATCTAGTTTAAATTCTACTCCAATTTGTGAAATCTTGGATAGCTTTAATTCTAATCCTAGTCTAATTTGTAAAAGCTTAAATTACTCTAATTATAATTCTAATCCAATTTCAAAAGACTACAAAAATTCTAGTTGTCCAATCACAGTCTCTATAGGATATAGGCTACTAATAATATAGAGACTCGTTTGTAGCACTAGTTGCAACGTTCATCTGATGAAATTGAAAGTAAAATTAACAACAAACAAGATGGTTTATTGCTTCACTGACGTTTCGCGCACCATGACAATGCGCATCCTCAGAGCGAATAACATACAAAATAAAATTTCACCAGGTGATATACTGCAGTGTGATTGAAGGCAAGAAAAAATAAAACACGCAATATTTTAAAAAATTGGCCAATGATGTGTAAGCGGTTACTTTCCACGTTAAATTACGTAAAAACTTCCAACAATAGACATAAAAATTCGAAACATTGACGACCAACAGTAAAAAATGCGATTGAAGGTAAGAGAAATAGAACACAATGTTTTAAAGATTGGCTATAATGATGTGTTAACTTTCAACGTTAAATTACGTAAAAACTTCCAGCAAAAAACTTCCAATTATGTTTATTGTTGGAATTTTTTACGTAATTTAACGTGGAAAGTAACCGCTCACACATCATTGGCCAATTTTTTTAAATATTGCGTGTTTTTTTTTTTTTTGCCTTTAATCGCACTGCAGTATATCACCTGGTGAAATTTTATTTTGTATGATTCGCTTTGAAGATGCGCATTGTCATGGTGCGCGAAACGTCAGTGAAGCAATAAACCATCTTGTTTGTTGTTACTTTTACTTTCAATTTCATCAGATGAACGTTGCAACTAGTGCTAGAAACAATAATTGTCCTGATGAACAGTTGAACACCCAAACTTTTTAGTATTCTATATAGAGACTGTGGTCCAAGTCTGCTTACAACGTCATGCTCGAGTGAATAATAAGTGCACATCGCCTCAGTCAGATCAGAGACTACATCTGGCATCTGCATCAAAATCAAATCGTATAAAGTACAATTGGCTAGTTGCTACTTTGTAAAACCTCTACAGCAGTGGTTCTCAACCTTGTTGTCTTGGTGGACCCCTTTTGGTGCCTTCGAAGCGGTCGCGGACCCCTAAAAATTCTACTTGAAATTTTGGTATATTGCGTCTCCTTATGGAATCATAATATTATGTTACATAAGTTTTGAAGCAAAATAGCCTACTTAGAAGAATTTGCTGAATTCGCAACGCACTTGACGATTGATGAGATGGACTTATGTTATGAGCTATATGTTGACACATAGGATCAAACATCAATCAGTAATCTATATGCTGATTTAATGTTTTTTCTATAAATTTTATCAAAAGTTAATAGAATACTTGCGACCGTTACAAAGAATTTTTCCCTTTTTTCATTTGTAATCAATATTAATTCGTTATAATCGCAGTCATTGCAAAACTGTGAGTGGTTATTGACTGCTGACTAACTGTGAATGGTGGTAGAAATGCAAACGTTAGTCAGTAGTCTAAATTAATCATATCAACAACCTGCTGTCTCAAAACAATTAAGTTGAACCTTATTAAAAGGTTTATAAGTCATTTATATGATATTTTTAGTTCTAACCAAACCTTTGTGCCATGTCCTTTGTAATTTCAAACGACGCACCAGTGCGTTGGGACTTACAATTTGAGAACCACTGTAGGCTAGTAGGGGAAGGTGGGGCAGGACGAGACACTTAACTTTAATCGATGTTTTACAGAATTCTATTTTATCAATATCGGTAAGTTTGGTGTCATATTATTTCTATTGCACACCACTACCAACCAGCAAGATACAAAGACTCAGTTAGTATCGCATGACCTTATAATTAACAAAAACAAAAAAAATTAATTTGTCCCATCTTGCCCCACACCTGGGGCAGGACGGGACGCGTATTGTTCATATGAGGAATCACCTGTAAAACCACAAATCTACTGATAATATCTTGTAATTTCAAAAATGACTTGCATTTACAGCACACGTAATTACATCATGGCAAAATGACAGACTACTTTTTTCCATAAAAATCACATACAAAATTGCCACGCCCATTATAAGCAGAACAGATGTCCCATCCTGCCCCAAGCAGCTCTGTCCCGTTTTGCCCCAATGACTGACATTTTGAAATTTTCTGTTTGTTTATTATATATGCAACTCACATCTAAAAAGTCAGATACCCCAAAAAGCACTTTTATTACTGTATCTCCAGACCACGTATCATCTTCCAGATTTTTCTGAAATCATGCTAAAATGTGAAAAGTTTTGATAAGATTTCTTATAGCAACTAGCCTCTAATCAGTTATCTTGTTGCCACGACCACGTTTTTTCTCTGAACATCTCTTTTTTTTGCAAGTCATCGAGAATCATGGTGTCCTTTAACATCTAAATGGGTAGAGGACGCTAAAGCTAATACTTTTAAAAATATCCACGGTGTCCCGTCCTGCCCCAAGTCCCATCTTGCCCCACCTTCCCCTACATAAACAAACCACAAACAATTTTTAAATTTCATAATTTATCAATCATGCTGAAAACTCGGAAACTTTCGCGGACCCCCTGAAATCGCTTCACGGACCCCTTGGGGTCCGCGGACCCCCGGTTGAGAACCACTGCTCTACAGCCTGTTTCACCCTAAAAGGGAAAGTCCTTATTCAAATAGAAGTTCTTCTATTTGAATAAGGACCTTGTGATGATCGTTCTTTTAGACCAGTGTGAAACAGGCTGTAGAAGTTTTAGAAAGTACTAACTATATAATTTGATGTAATTTGCTCTGCTTGGCATTGAGCACTTTTTGTAGTATTAATAGTATTTATTGTAGCCTCAGAGGCTATATTCACAATATAGGTAAGAATAACCATTGCCAAAAAATTGCAACAAGCATAATAAATGCCTAAAACAATGTGCATGTAATGTGTTTTTGAAATGTAAGTTTATTGCGTATCGTACCGTAGGCCTACTATTGTAAAATCGGATTGGCAAATAAAATTATTTTTACTTGTCTTTGTTATCAAGTGTTGGCGTTGTAACGTAAACTTGGTACCTATTGGCGTTGAACATTGGCGTGTAAAGAATTAGGCTAAAGGTTTTGTAAATTTTCAGAACAGTAGGCTACTGTTGGTGACGTGCGTCTCCTATAGAAGAATAGCAGTTACTTGGTTGGCCAATGGCCATCACTACTTGTTCTAAGATGTCGATTTTGGTCTTGGTCAGACCTTCCACATTCAACTGCAGCGCAAGATGATGCCTTCCCATATGACGGGTGCAACGTAATTCGTACCATGAACAATTCGTACCGTTAGTTCGTACCTTGAAAAGATCGAGAAAAAAATTAAAAAAAGCCGAAGTCGTTGATCAAAGTTTCCGCAATGTTAGGGTATCAGAGTATTGGTAGTTAGGGTATCGGAGTAGGGATATATCGGAGTATCGGTTAGGTACATATCGGTATCCGCAAACAAACAAGGAAGTGGCTACATTTACGGCGCCGTAGATACAGCCGTTCCATGCCTTTTTTTAATCTTTACGTCGCTTTTACTGCGCATGCGCGCTGTTGCAGGAAAAAAAGTGCGTATATAACTTCTAAATTCAACTGTTTTTGCCAAGTGAATCTGTGGTGCGTGCGATCTTTGTCTGGCGCGTACTCTCAAGGATATGAGTTCGATTCCACCAAAAGGTGATTTTTTAAACTAAATTCTAACCCGAAGTGACCGTTAGGCTACGCATTTTTGTGGCCGTTCAGTTTAGTTTGCTTTTAGTTCTGACCATCACAACGAAAAAACAGTATATGACAAACATAGCAGAGGTATAGAAAAAGGTAGAAGCGACAAAACGCGGAGGTTATAGCGTGTATGATAGCAAAGCAGGACAATCAGTTTAAAATATGGCACGGTCGTAACACCTCAAAATTTAATAATTTTCTCTTTGTTTTAAATTTATAAAAATTTTGTTAAGGCGTTACGACGACGCCACGGTTACCACCCTGCCATATTTCAAACTGATTGTCCTGCTTTGGTATCATGCACGCTATAACCTCCGCGTTTTGTCGCTTCTACCTTCTTCTAGACCTCTGCTATGTTTGTCATATAGCCTACTGTTTTTCGTTGTGATGGTCAGAACTAAATACCGGTACGGCCACAAAAATGCGTAGCCTAACGATCGAGTCACTTCGGGTTAGAATTTAGTTTAAAAAATTACCACTGGAGGTATCGAACTCATATCCTTGTGAGTGCGAGCCAGACAAAGATCGCACGCGCCACAGGTTCACTTGGCAAAAACAGTTGAATTTAGAAATTATATACGCACTTTTTTCCAGCAACAGCGCGCATGCGCACTAAAAGCGACGTAAAGATTAAAAAAAAGGCATGGAACGGCTGTATTTACAGCGCCGTAAATATAGCCACTTCCAACAAACAAACTGAAAAGATCGAGAGAAAAAAATAGAACATCCCTGTATCGGTATGCGCATTGCGCAAACCAGGGGCTCTATCCACTTTTAGAATTTGGGGGGGTGATTTTTGGACAGTGGACTAAGATCGTCATAGTCATTTCAACTTCTGGGGGGCGCAGCCCCCCAGACCCCCCATTGCAGCATCAGCTTCTTTCTGATCGAAGCATAGGGTTTTCAAGTCGTTTCACAAAGTATGTTTCGGAAAGGGCATTTTTGGGTAAGCAAACTGGTAGTCACTTAACAAGAAATATTTCTGGTACTGCAAATGAAAACTCGAACCAATCATAAACTACGTTTTTCGTGACGTGAAAAAGGGCGAAAAGAAGATGATACAAAGCAAATCAAGTGCTGGATTTTCTATCAGCTGTTTGTTTGTTTGTTTATTTGTTTTTCATATTTTTACCCTGCATTGCGAGAAAGCGGACTTGAGCGCTATGCATAGATGTACGCCTTCTGACGTACACCTGACCCACGCTGCAGCCGACGACAATGTCTGTTTCCGGTTGTCTACTCTACTTATGACTTAAATTTGGTACTACCCATTACTCGAAATCGATCACTGAGTAGAGGCAATTATACTCATAGTGAAGTTTCTTCCCCAGAGAAACAACAGCAAGTGCGGGGGGTGGAGTCGAACATGCAGGCTCTCGACTACGAGCCCAACACGCTAACCACTCGGCCACTGCTGCCGACTAAGTTGGCAGCTGGTTGGCTTTTTAGGGGTTAGAGCTACAAAGTACCGTAGTCATTTCATTGACGTGGGTTCGATTCTCACAACTGCTATTGCTCTTTTTTCTTCTGTAATTACCAAATAAAGTTCAAAGCAAAGATTAACTCTCTGGCTAAGTGCGAGAAAGTCACAATTGGACGGTAGCCTCTTATAACATGTTCTGATCGGTTGGCGGTGTCATTCTAGTCATTTGCAGTGGCAGAATTTTTTCTTGTTAAAGTGGCTACCAAGCAAGCTAAGTTAAAACACAGTGTAAACGCCTGGCTCGTAGTTCAGGGTTGCCAAACCAAAAAATCATATTGAAATGAAATATATATTCATATTGATAAAAAATTCAAAATGTGCCAACAGCGAAAATATATTTTCCAAATTTGATCAATAAAATATCACAAAACCTTTTCAAAGCCAAATGAGTGGGGGGGTGATTTTGCATTGATCACCCCCCCACTCCAATTAGTGGGGGGTGATCACCCCCCTCACCCCCCCTTGGATAGAGCCCATGGCGCAAACAAACAAACTGAAAAGATCGAGAAAGAAAATAGAACATTGCTCATCGCAGTTTCTGTTTCTTTGCAAATGTTTTAAAATTTCCGGTAGGGGAAGTGTGGGACCTATGGAACGCCCGGACCTATGGAACACCAGATTTGCTCCCAAACCAAAAGTGGATTTTAAAAAATATTTATATTTGGAAACACCGTTTTGACATGTAAGCAGAAATCAACTTCAAAAATTCGGGAAAAGGCTGTTTTGAAAGATGCAAACGCTTTTTTATGTTTTTGAGTTTGAAAATGTAGGCTACCTTTGAGGTCTAACTTTGTAAGAATTCTTCAGGAGTTTAGGGCAAGCAGGACTCTTAGCGCAGAATCTCCGATGAAACCATTTATTTAAACAGTAGAAAGACAAGAATGCAGCACAGTGAAGTGCATCATTTCAAACTTACAACCAGTTATCTAAACATCATGGTTATGTGGGACCTATGGAACACTGTTTCATATAGGTGTATATCACATAAGGAATTCACTTTGAAAGGTGATATCTTGGAAACGCCTGCACTTCAGTAAGAAAGTTTAAATTTGGAGGGTTAGAGTTTTTAGGTTTTTCATATTTTTAGTAGCCTAACAACTTTACCATGTGACTTTATTTTGTGGATTTCATTTTTTGTTATTTTTCTGTGTATTCGTTTTTTTCGATTAGTGTTGAATGTTTTCCGTGGTGCTTTGTTAAAAATCTAGATTTTGCTTGACAATGAGCAGTGCTTTTAGCTCTAATGTAATAGCGTTCCATAGGTCTCATCGGGTGTTCCATTGGTCCCATAGGGGTGGGACCAATGGAACATTTCGCAAAATTTTTGTTTTTTCTCGTAACAAGCTAACCAATCAACATATTTTTATTTCGCTCTATCATAAGTTAAAACCACCCACCAGCATAATATAATCTAAAATTTAGGTTGTTTGAAGTTAAAATACAAAAATTATGACCATTTCAAAAAAAGTGTTTCATAGGTCCCACACTTCCCTTAATGATTCTAAGAGTTTGCCGAAGTGGCTAATCGCAGTTTCCGCAAACATTTTAAAATGGTTAGGGTTGATCAGAGTTTCTGCAAATATTTTAAAAGGATTAGGGTTGATCGGAGTTTCCGCAAACATTTTAAAATTTCTGGTAATGATCCTAAGAGTTTTTGTTTGTTTGCAGAAAATTTTAAAATGTTTGCGGACACTGCAATCAGCAACTTCGGCTTTTTTAAATTTTTTCTCTTGATCTTTTCATGGTACGAACTGACGGTATGAATTTTTCATGGTACCAGGCAATTAGGTTGCATCCCCATACGACAACCGAAGTTGCTCGCCCTGAACAGCTATTAGACATGAAGGGCGTATGCTCTGGGTCGGCATCACTCTGTACAGGATGGAGTTGCATGGGGCTTTGTGAGCTATAATTGCTGTCTTGATTTGTTGTCATTCACTTGATTGCAAGAATCAACTACGGTACTAGCAGTGCTTCCACTTTGAAGGATTTTATCCCGAAATAGACCTTTCCCGCAGCCAACCAATGAAGCGTGACGTTGAAAACAAACCAGTTCAAAAACTGAAATCGTAGTAGTGAAGCACAGTTTTTGAACGTTTTGATCGAACAATCGCGCATTTTAGTCGTACATTTTGTACTAAAATTACTTTTTTGACCGAGTATTACAATTAAGTTATTTATTTTTAGAAAAAATTTGAATTTACTGCAAGGTCTTAGCCCATGGACTTAACTACCGCCGGCAAAGCGCTATAGCCTACTGCACCGGACCACTGAACGAAAGGACCTCGCATTGATAAATTTTATTTCAAAAATATTTGAGTTAACAACTAAAGTAGGTAGCCTAAACGTGTCATCACTTCACTTAGAATCTACACTTATATTTTTTCGTGCAGCTTTTCCGTTTACTTGATGTTTTTGTCCTAGCTTACCTTTTGTTTTTGGTCGCTCCAGGTTTCTAGCCACTTAATGTTTGTGTTTGGTTCGGCTTCTTTTATGCTTATGGAAGTAATATATTGACACAGAATGAGACAGCATAGGCCTATGCATTTTTGGCAATTATTACTTTCTGTCGAAATAGGAATAATCACATCACAAGTTTGCAACTCACACGCATTAATTTTAAATTGGACTACAGCGCAAGTGGAATCCCCAATAGGCCTACCATACTTTTTGGTTAGGCTAGTACAATTTTATTAAATTATTAGCCTACTAACTGTTGTCTAAAATTTGAGTAAACTTTTTAACATTATAAAACTCTAATTAAGTACAAACAATTTATAGTAGGCCTAATGTAGCAACTGCATGATTGAGTGGTGAAAACGTTTGCGCGACGTTCCCAAAGGACTTCGGTTCGACACCGCTCCAGGGTTTGCGGCTGTGTCTCGGCAAAGACACTGTCATGCTAAAATAAGGATAGCAGCTGACTCGACAGCTAGGCTATATATCTCTTCGTTGCTTCTTATTGTGTTGCGTTTGTGATCGCAGTAAAGGCTACGTACTCTATATGTTGTTGCAATGGAACCAAAAAAACGTGATTACGCTAGCGTATTACTGGACTGGACTTCATGTCAACTTTACTGGGTGGCTTATATGAAACTGGTTAGGCTAAACAAACAAATAATTGAAATTCTTCTGTGGTCGGACAAAAAGAATAAAACGTAGCTTCGATTTCATATTTAAAGTAATCACCAAACTTCTGCGGAAATCCATTTTTTTTTGGATGAGCTTGGGCAAATGCGAAGTGTCAATAAGTGTGTGCCTAATGCCCATGCGTCTTCATCAATAAGTTGACCCAGAGGCGTAGCCAAGGGGGGGTTTTGGGGGTTACAACCCCCCCCCCTTTGGCACGCGTGTGACGTCACGATATTGAGAATGATGCTTTCAGTCTAAAAAAAATTGCCTAATTTTAAACAAAATTGCATTAAAAGAGCGAGTTTTGCCAATACCAAACATTCAAACATCTCAGCCAGGAATTAGCAACAAGAAAACACAGAGACTTAGCTTTATTTTCGAAAAATGCCGAAAAAAACATGATCTTATCCTTTTGCTATGCTACCGGACAGCACCAATTTTACAGGAATATTCGTACCCACATTTTTGTTGAAAATGCTCTTAGAATGCACCAAATTCAAAGTAATTTTTCAAAATTTTCTAGGGGAGGCCCCCCAGACTCCCCGCCGCTGGCTGGCTAAACCCCCCCCCCCTTTCAAAATTCCTGGCTACGCTACTGAGTTGACCCGTTGGGAAATTGAGCCAAAGAGCGGCTAAAACAAGATATAAGCTTATAGTAACAATAAATATTTGTCAGCAGCTGATTATAGCAAGAATTGACAGCAATAGACACCGGTGTTTCGTGGTCTGTAGCTCCTGTGAGCTTTACATATGTCATTTCTACGTTCTATAATATGCACAGAAACAAACGGAAGCTCCATAATTGTATCGGAGCCCCAACTGACGAAGTTAGGCTACGGCCCTGATTGAATGGCAGTGTAGCTTATTAGCCTACTTCAGTTGGTTCATATTCAGTGCAAGTAGGCCATAAGTGATAGGCTGCATTGCTCTCACAAGTAGGCTATAAAGAAGCAAAAAAAGGCTACAAACTGAAACCCACTTAGCCTACTTATTGGAGCAAATAAGACAGTAGGCTACGGTACAAGACATGGTAGCTAAAGCAGAAAGAAATTTCAAGTCTAGCAGAATTGCAGACCAACAGCGTTTTGCTTAGACATTAACACACTACCAGCAGTTCCTTCAAGCGCCATTATAGCCTATACACAGTTACTAGAGCCCATTAAATAAGTGGCTTATCATTCACTTGGCTTGTTTTTCATATAAAAATAACTTGAATAAACTTTAACAGTCAGATCCTTGTTTTTAACGTTGGATCCATGTTATAATAATGATTCTACTAACTACTCAACAAGTTATCAAGTATTCACAAGCAATTTGGTGCTTGCCAATGAAGCAGCCAGCATAGACTTTACATACGTAGACGGGAAACTGCGAAAAAAGAAAAAAGCGATTTTAATGCAACAAACCAAAGCGACGTTAAAATCATGTGTCTGCCTTGCCACGCATGACTGAATCTAACTGGCTTTCCATTGGCAAAACAGAAAACGACTCTTTCTTACAATTTCAAACTTCTGGAAGCGGAAGCTTCATGTTTATTGCTTATACAGGAATAGCAATGGCAGTGTCTGGTGAAAACCTGTTCCTTTCGGATGAAGATTGGGAAATACACGTGGAGGTAATAATGGAGCACAGTCTCTATATTAATAATATAATATAGTAATTATAGGGACTGTGAATGGAGACCGTGCTTCGGACAGTAAAATATTTCAACGGAACTTTTACTGGTAATACTTCAACTCTACCGTTGATATAGTCTGTCCAAAATCTATGGTTTAACATGTTAATCTACTTCAGCAGAGACTGTTTGTTGTGGTTCTCTTTACAACTGCCTATTTTGAAGCCAGGGATTCATAGTATATAGGGACGTTTTAAACCTTTCAAGGTTTTGCCACCTTTTCCCGTTCGTTAACGTGCTGGTAGGTTTATATCGATTTTTGTAGTTAGTATCTTTTTCGTCCCGGACGCGTTAATGACGAAAAATAAAATGATTGATTGATTGATCGCCAACTAGGCTGGATTTCTGACAAGCTGAGTGTAAAAGTGTTGCCAGCTATTTTTTATATTTTTAGAAAAACTAATTTTTTGGCATTTTTAAAGAGTAGTGGTCGCCCAAAGCTTGTCTATTTAAAAATTAAATTTGACCTGAAGTTTAAAGTTGCACAAGATCGAGGTAAAGTAGTTTGTAGTTGTGTTACTTTGCAATAAGAATGTGAATTTATGCACAAAATTTAAATAAAACTTAGAAAAAGAGGTTAAATTTGCAAAAAATATGATAGTTTAGTAAGTGAATAATAAATTTTCTTTAGATTAGTTTTAAAATAGTTATTCACGGGCAAGTTTTGGGCGACTATTACTTTAAAAATACCAAAATAATTTTTTTTCTAAAAATATCTGGCAACACTTTTACACTCTGCTTGTCAGAAATCCAGCCGAGTCGGCGATCCCTATACTATGAATCCCTGTTTGGAGCTGCGTAAAGGCCTGCGACCCAGACTTTTGCCGCTCATACCGACTTCCGCCCGTAAGCTTCATGATTCAAAAGTTATGAGATAGTTTGTTGTGACTTCGATTACAAAGCTTTAAGTTTAAGTCTTAATACATCGGTATACACCAACCAGATAGCCTACCACTCGAATGCTTTGTCGGAAATGCTGTAATTCAACGTGGATCGTGCCTAGCAGTTGCAGCAGGATTGGCAAAGAAGTCTTCCGATTCCTAATTTTATGACAACAATCGATTTAAGAACAACCAACTAGTGAAGAATGTTGCATGTTTTTTTTAATTCTTCATCTTTATCCTCCATTTACGGGAAAACGGCGGAGGCGTTATGCATAGGACCATTTGATCCAGACATGCTTGGGAGTTTCCACATTCAAGTTTCCGATTTCATTTGAAGTTTGATCTTGTGAAATAGTCCTACTACCGAGATTTTAATTCAGTTCAGCCCCCTTAGAGAGTGTGCAATGTGCATGATAAAGAAATATTGTTACTTTTTGTAAGAGCGGTAAGAGTAAGGCTTTTGGTCGGCTGATTTTTGATAAAGTAAAATGTATTCCTGTTTTACAGATATAGCTAACATTGAGATGGTTGTGCTTTCTTTTTCAGAGTTTTTGAAAAGTCGTGATGAAGGGCGTTTAATACGGCTATTTTGTCAAGATGCTAAGCGGTTGTCCTGCGAAACTGGTCTTTCGATAGGCGAGCTCCTAAAATGTTTAGATGTAATTCCCAGGCGCGAATCTAAGAGTTTTTTTCGGGGGGGGCCAGAAAATTTAAAATTCAATTAAAAAGAAAGAAAAAGCTAAACAGATATGAACAATGATACTACGACATATACGATATGCTATAAAATAGACATTAAAACAGCCATTTTCATCAATTGTGATGCCGAGAGACTAATATCAGCTGATTAGAAGCATATCAAACCATTTGATGCGGAAACATACAATTTCTACAATTTCTCACAAAATTTCGGGGGGGGCCCGGGCCCCCCCCATAAATCCGCGCCTGGTAATTCCTATAATTTTTTGCGAACGGAAGAATGAAGCTGCTGCCAGCAATCTTCAGACATCAGATATTGTTATCAGTGACGAGGATAAAAAAACAGTGAAGTATATTGGAGGTTATATAATAAAAAATCTGCTACGCAAATCTTGGAACAAGGAAACAGAAAAATCTTTTTTGCAAAGGTGCGTTAAAAAAAGTTCGGATTCTTCACTGCTCGAAATAACGGACCCCCTTCTTCGCATATTGATTGCTTTGGAAAAAGCCTTTCGAAAGAGCAAGTCGTTCGCTGGTATCGATTTAAATATTATGAACGAGTGTCTGGCATCGCCACATGTCCAAGCACATATACAACAAATGTGTGTAGGCTTAGATATAGATCTTGAAGATACCAGGCCATGCGTCTCGTGCGTCCATAGAATTGCTCGCTTATTTTTTAAAATTAGGGGCCATCGTTTTGCTAAGTCATTAGCAGAAAATGCCACAGCAAAGAACAGTAAGTCTCTTCGCAACTCTTTGAAAAAGCTGTAACTTGCTATTGAACTCTGTACCGTAAGTGATTCGTTTTTTTCTATTTGTGTTCTGTGCCGTATTCTTATTTGCTGGCTGTGATTGTTGTATTTCAGTAAGTCTCTCCGCAACTCTTTGAAAAAGCTGTAACTTGCTATTGAACTCTGTACCGTAAGTGATTCGTTTTTTTCTATTTGTGTTCTGTGCCGTATTCTTATTTGCTGGCTGTGATTGTTGTATTTCAGTAAGTCTCTCCGCAACTCTTTGAAAAAGCTGTAACTTGCTATTGAACTCTGTACCGTAAGTGATTCGTTTTTTTCTATTTGTGTTCTGTGCCGTATTCTTATTTGCTGGCTGTGATTGTTGTATTTCATCTGTTATTCGGCTTGCCTTTTTAAGTCATGTGTTATTTCTCTTATGACCTTACACTAAAGTAGAGGACGAATTGTTTTCTTTTCGCTTATTGAATACAAGTATTTCCAGTTATTTATTGTTGTTTTTTTTTCAAAAAGAATATCAATCAATAATAATTCATTCGCAAAAACTCAACATTAACATTATCATAAAACACTAGGCAATCACAAGCAAATTTATAAATGGACCACTACTCTTTCCGGCGTTTCTTGATAGGTTGACCAACTGCACAACCGTGATGTAATTCGGGCTTTAACACAATGGTGTTGTTTCGGTATCCAAACTCATGAATATTGGGATTTTGGTGCCTTCTTCCCAACGCTCTTTGGTGACCAAAGTAGGCTTCGAGGCTGTCTTGAGATATTCGCCTTGTTGCTACGCACCCAAAACCACGACGCAGGAGATAACGGACAAGCTCGACCATGCTCTTTGTGGCCAAGCGTAAGCCATCAAACGTTTGTTTCGATAAAAAAGATTTTTCTAACGAGCTTCTTCCAAACTTCTGCATGTTAGCTTCTCTCCACTGCTCTAATCGCGGAATGAAGATGTTTTCCAACCAACTAAGACGGTCATCATGGATATCGCTGAAAAAATTGAAAATTATGAATATGGAGTATGCTGGGCGTCTGTTAGCGGTATCGGTGAGCGGGAGCTGAAGAAAGTATTATCGGAAAAATTGTGTTTCAATTCTTGTCGAAATCGCCAGCATACCAGCTTGTTGTTTTTACAAAATTTGCAAACTGCGTTAGAAAATTTTTGAAAACTGCCTTACCAGCGATCGTCCGCAAAACCTACACAATAAATCATATGACTTGGTTATAGCTAGGTGTCTTCCTCTCTGTCTCACACACACCTAAAATCTGTACAATACATTTGACAATGGCAATGAAAATACAAAATACCTGTTAACTCGAACACTTCTTTTCCCCTTGCCTGGTCGAGTATTCATGTAGTCGAACCACGAGTCCATCATTGAAACAAAATCTGCAGTCTCTTTCATTTCTTCCCTTTTTTCAATTGGAAAAAAGTTCTTCATGGCCGTTGCAACAGAAGCAGATAATGTTTGAGCTGCCAACTTCACATTCATTTTGGAATAGCTTGTCAATTGAATGTGGCGGGCTGACAAGCGATTTCGAGCTAATTCGCCTTTCTGAAATCAAATATACGTTTCCGTATGAGAGAGTATTGCCATTGTGCCATATGAACCAGTATGGTTACAAAAAAGAAAAAAAAATTACTAACTGCAGATTCAGCCATCGCAAGACTGGTATAAACAACAGAAAGAAAACTCTTGTCTCATATCGGCTGTAATGAAAAAAGTACCCACCGCGAGGGCAAATAATGAGACTACAACACTCAAAAGTATTCGACTAATCATTGCAATAGGAAATTAACCTCCCATAAAAATCAGCCCGTCTCACCAGTCTGCACAAACACATTAGCTGTAGCATGGTCATATATCACTCAATAGCAACAACAAAAAAAATAAATGGACTTACATTTTCAGATTCTATTAATGCAAAGTGTTCCCACAAAAGGAACTTTCCGTTCCTGTGAATTAATCTCGGATGCTTCTCACGTTTACTGCTGCTAGAAAACAGGCAGTTTCTCGTAGTTTTCAAGAGATGCGGAGGATCGGGAATAAGGTAGATCTTACGATCCATTTCAGGAGAAAACCAGTTAATAGCTTGATGAAGCGAATCACCATCGGAACTCATGAGTTTGAACATGGTTCGGTTTGCAGCAAGACCATCAGCCACAATCGCAAGCACCTACAGTAAAAGATCTAAATAGACGCTTAACAGATACTGTGCCTGCACATAGCAGATTGTGCAAAAAATTGCAAACCTGCTACACTACAGTACCAGTTTTTCAACAAAGGTAATATCACTCATCGTGCAACAGCAATTTAAAATTCCCTTGCAATTTTTTATTACTAACTGAGTATGCCACACAACAAGAAAGAATATTGCACCACCAAATCGAAGTAACAATAAGGGCTAAAAACGCGGTTTATCATTAGCTATTGTAAATAAATGATGTAAGTGGAAAGGAAACGATGTCTGGTTTTGGAGATATAAATTAAAAAAACAAAACAAATGACGCAAACCTGCAATCCATGTGTTTCCAATAGACCGATGCATTCCCACATGATCGATGCAAGCTGGGATCCAGTCACAGTGCTCGAAGCAAAGTACAAAAGAGGAAACTTTAGACCGGGATTTCCACTAAACGATTTCACATACACTGTAAGGGCATGTGTTGCAATCTCACCTTGTTTAGGATTCGATCGGTTTCCAAGGTCAGTAAACCCCACAAGCGTGCCCGTACAAGCATCGTACACCAAATCTTGTTTAACTGTAAAAACATATAATGCACTGATATTAGATACAACGTAGTTTACCCAAACAACACAGTATTTCTTCCATAAGATAAAGAAATCAAAAAAATCGCCACTTACCGCTCATTTCGTCGAGAGTGAGATATACACATTTTTCTTTGTCCTCAGCTTTAAGCATGTAAGAGCGAATGAACTCCGCGGTTTTACAAGTCCAACCGGTAGCTGGTTTTTTAGCATTTCTTCAAAAACAAAGAAAACGTTATACACAGTACCGATTTCGATCTTTCCACAAGCTTGCATTCAAAATAAAAAATTCAAAAATTTCGATATCATTTGAACAGGAAAAAACAAGAAAGTAACTGCAGTACCATATACTCTTTTTTTTTAATCTTTTTACATCATCTAGCTCCGTTAATACTTACCGGTAATCAATCAAAGTGCGACGTGAAGGTAAAATCAAAATTCGTCTTAATTCATCACAACAAGAAGCGCTTTTCATTGCTAAATTTAAAGCAAATCTAAAAAAAGAAAAAAGCAACACATTCAAAAAGCGTAAAATTTTATCACCTGCAAACTACATTTTTCATTAACCATCAGTGACGATCGGTGAGGGAAAGCAAGGAAAGCAGTGCTTACCTGAGCGAAAACTATGCAAAGTATAATGATTGAATTCTAGGTTTAACTTCTTATTATTTTTATCATGTCTATTTTAACTTGAAAATTACTGTATTCGTGACTAGAATTACTCGTAACGCTAGTGAGTAGTCTAAATCCTCACCAAACCGCATGTCTTGCCTATAAATGCCAATTAACGCAAACGCTTCTGTCAGAAACAATCACTGAGGCTCCAAGGTAAGCAACTATCAAACTTGCTTATCCAAATTCAAAAATGTCAAAAAACGCCTTCGTTTTATCCAATCATCACTCGTTTTGCAAAACGTCACCAGCTGCTTAGCCAATCAGATGTGTTATGGTGAGACCAGGTGAGTCTTGCTTTCCCAGTGACGTCAATGCATACATTCGCTAGAGCGGCTAGACTAACTCGTCAGAATGGTGCTCGTCACGGTACACCGCACAAGCATCATAATGCCGAAATAATTGTTGCTGTTTTTTGATGTCTCCTCGCCATGTACTGTACTTTAGCCTACTAGCTTTCATAGTCATGCCTTTGCCCTTTTTACAGCGTTGATATAACGTTACTTCGCCAATGAACGTTCAGGTGCGGATGCAATATTTAGTTCGTTAAGCTTCTATACGCAGGGGGCAAACTTATCCAGCTTTTTGTACAAATTGCTTGCGGTTGTAATGTTTAGACCTAAGTGTTAGTTTTTGTAGTGTAGGCCTAACTGAATATCTCAGAATGAATATTCATGACGAATTAAATATTTAGACAACTATTATTCCATGTCTAACACTGGATTTTGGTCCTGCAACGTTAAAATTAAGATTGTTCATGACTTCTAAACATTAAATGGATGTATGATCACGACAAAGGCGAAGCACAATTTGACAGATTTTTATGTTTGATTTGTTTTGAAAATGCTCTCAGAGCGCACCAAATTGGAAGTGTTTTTCAAAAATTTCTGGGGGAGACCCCCCGCTGGAAGTGTTGCCTTCGGCAACACGCCTTCGGGCTTCGCCCGACGGTTACGCCCTTCGTGCCTAGGCCTACTACCTTGCTGCAGCATATTTACAAATTGCTTTCCCAACGGTTTAAGCCACCGAACGTCACTGTTAACCATGCATATCTGGTTAATCAACCTGAGGTTTGTTAATTGTTATACGTTCAGCAAAGAACTTTTCAACTTTGTAAGTAGAGTTATAGATAGTGAGTGAAGCTGGGTTATTAAAGTAATCTTGAAAACTGAACGGGGTAACTCAATTTCCAGTTTTATTTCATGCATCATGTATGTTAAGAATGTTTAATTTATAATTTAATTGCTTCGTTTGCACTATTGGTGAAGTATTAACAATTACCTGATGATATCTGGATGAAATCGTAGTCCGTTTTTACGTTGTTTTTGCATTTTCAATTGTTCCCGATAAAACAGAGAATAAAACGAGTCAGAATTTCGTTCCATAAGCTGATGAATATCTGAAGCAATTGGAGAATCCAATGCAACAATATCTTCCTTTCTGGATAACTTTTGTTTTATTCTTGCAATTCTAAACATGTATATTCGTTTTACAAAGATATTATGCTGTTAATACTTTAAAAAGTAGAGCAAAATCATCGCACAAACTAAACTCACTCTGATTTTTGTTTCCTAGCTGTCTGCAGAAGTCGACTCTTTGTTGCCCGTGTGGAAAATTTTTGTAAAGGTAACTTGCCAATTTGAAAATTATAAGCTTCTCTTTGACGTTGCAATTTTGCATTCATCAAAATGCAAAATTTGCAATGTTTGCAAATATCACCATCAGAACCCACAATGATGACAGGACATGAAGGTGAACGGTAAACATCAGTTTGAAGTAAAGAATCATCACACTCTCGAGTTGAAATCACATGGCGAATAGCATTTTTGAAGTTGAAAGAAAATCCTTACAAAAAAAAAGTAACTTTAGCAGTACATTTACAAGTATATTAATTTAGCTAGGTTAGATTCGCTTACGCTTAGCTGGTCTAGAATTTTAGGCTCACATTATGCTTACAACCGGTAAATACTCAAGCCTTTCTGCAATTTCACATAGGCCTAACAATGTCATAAAAACGCCATAGTACTGCAACTGTGGTGACCCTCCATGCAAACACAGACAAGGTAAGAACTGTAAACTACAAAGTAAGTTTCATTAACAGCCTTGAGAAATGATACACATTGAATAAAAACACAATTAGTAATTTGTACAGTATCGCAGCAAACAAACCTGAACATAAGTGAGAAAGAAGAGGTAACACTCTTTGTAAAAAAGTCTTGATTGTGCAAGTGCGGATATCTGGCATGTCAACTGCAGCAATCGAACATTTAAATCCATGATAAAACAACTTGTATGAAAAATTGGCTGTAATAACTAATTCCAATATGGAAGAAACATCAGTTTTATAGCGAGCAACAATCTAAAATAAAGTTGCATTGAAGTTAATGCTGGCTAACAGACTAACTTTAAAAAAATTGTTGGTAAAATGAAGGTTTGAACATATCTTTTCCCCTAAGTTTTTGGTTATCTTTTTTTACCACAAACTCCAACTATAGTAGTGCTGCATTTAACGTATATGCCAATCCATGTGCATACACAGTAGCCTACATTCAAACAACATTTACCATGGTCAAAACTCTAAGAACGTATCAATTGCTGAAACATACTTGGACAATTCAGTTTGCCTAATTTAGCATATTTCTATATCTACAAGTGTAAAATAAAGCAACTGATACCCTAAACATCTTAACATGATATGGTGCACACAATCGACGCAAGATAACAAAATGACAAATTAGATCACAAACTTTGGTTTACTCATAACAAGAGATCAAACAATGAGCTAAATTTACAAACTAACCTAATGCAGTAAGTTGTACAAAATTGCTCATGAAGAAACTATGAAAGTTAATTAGTCGTGGTAGGTATACATATATAATTTATTTAACATCATATCACAACACACACTCAATCTCCATTATGATAAAAATATTTTGCTTACTTGGGAATCAGAGACTGTAAAGTTCCAGTCAGATAAAGATTTTTCCCAACATTGTTTTTTAACAGATGCACAAATGCTGTTGAAATCGTGATGCACTACTGGTGTTGGTAAAGGATGTTTTACTATTTCTCGTCTTGGCTGTGTATTCCGTTTTGGCACAGATTTTTCTGGCAAACACTCCGTAGGAATTGCTCCTACTTTGATACGTTTCTTTCCATTTGGTGCTAAAAGAAATAAGTAAAGACAACACTTCAAACCTAAAAAAGTAAGATTGTTGTATGCAACATATTATGTGATACAATTCAAGGCAGTCGCTGAGTCTACACTGCATCATCATGCTACCCTCCCAGTACTAAGTAGGCCTAGCTTACCGGTACCTTTAATAAAGTTGATTAGGACTGTTAATGTTGCAGAGCAACATATTGGACATTAGTAACAACCATATACTGGTACAGGCCTAAGTCACCTAACGCAATATGAATATTAAACATACCGATAGGCCTACTGTCTGTATACCTATACCGATTTTTCAACTGATGCCAGCAATCAATGATGAAATTCAACAGAACTTACTCAAGATGAAATCACAAGTTTTGAAATGCTTCTCGCAAATTCCACATTGCCCACGATGAATTTGAGACTTTATGTTATCTTCTTTTGCATTTGGATTTCGATATGATAATGCCAAACGATTAAGCAATTCTTGATGTTGATATTCATCAGTATCTTTCTTCAAAAACTTTAAACTTTTCACTTGCTTAATGTAAACATAGTGTCCCTTTTTATACCTGGTAGAACATCCAGGAACACAACAGAAACTTGGAGCCATGGAATGACATAATGTTATACCACTAAGTACCGTAACTTGATCTGGGCCCACCTACCTTGTTGAAATGCTTATAATGCAACTGTTAGCTAGGTCTATAATATCATAATAATAATATAAGGTCTCACTGGACATCTCAATTACCATACACAAGCATCATTCCATCAATAGTCTAAGCGTAAAACGTTTTGACCTGGAATAAATTGCGACCTTAACAAACTAGGTATCGTTGGAAAGCTTAACTCCTCTAGATTAAGATTTTCACTCTCCTCCAATCAGAGACCCTTGGCAAAAAAAGTTATGGCCGTTTTTGAAGCAACACCTTGCGCCGCTAGTGGCGAAACTGTATTTTTCCTTTTGCACAAGTTTTTAGGCTCATTTTTAACTTTTTTCCCTATGTGTGTAAGAAAGAGACAACTCACATATGATAAAATATTATTTATATTTAAATGACGTCACTCTGACGTCATCAAATTAAAATTGCTTACCTATTACTCTCAGCCCATTGATAATTGCAGATCCAATACATTTGTTCTAAAAAATCGTTTTTAGACATAACGGAGCTTCATATAATGATTCAAGGGGGCATTTTGACCCCAGGTCCGGTTTAATGACAAAACTAAACGCTACAAGTGGCTAGAGTATATTATGGGCATTATACAAAAAATGCAAAAATTTTTAAAACTTTACTTCAATAATTATGCCGTGGAGTGTTTTTGTTTTATTATCTTTATCCTGCATTGCGGGAAAGCGGACTTGAGCGCTATGCATCGGTGTACGCCTTCCGACGTACACCTGACCCACGCTGCAGCCGACTGCAAGGTCTGTTTCCGGTTGTCTACTCTACTTATGACTTAAATTTGGTACTACCCATTACTCGAAATCGATCACTGGGTAGAGGCAATTATCGTAAAGTTTCTTGCCCAGAGAAACAACAGCAAGTGCGGGTGGCTGGAGTCGAACATGCAGGCTCTCGACTGCGAGCCCAACGCGCTAACCACTCGGTCACTGCTGCCAGTGCCCAAGGCGTGTAACTATTGTTCTTGTCGACGGTGAAAATTCGACTCACACTGCTAGTGGATATGCCATGTCTGAGGAGTACAGCTCAACTATCCAGTGGAATCTTTCCGGTAGCTCAAATTTGGGCAATAGGCTACACAAATAATAATATTTATTTGCATCAGACAAAGCTGTCAATATACAAAACAAAGAAATAATACACAAACTGCAAATGCACAAATAACGAACAACAACAACGAAATAATACACAAACTGCAAATGCACAAAATCTCACTAAATAGGCTATCTAATGTTACAAGTTTACAGACAATGGTACGGTAGTGTTGCAAGTTAGAAGAACTGAAAGTATTCAGAACGATAAAAACAATCAGATGACATGGCAGCCATCAAAACTAGATATCAGCATACATAGAATTATTATAATGAAGACGATAATTTGATATACGATGGCAATCGGACCTCATCAGGGAGGCAACAATAGAGTTTGTTTGTTTGTTTATCTTTATCCTGCATTGCGGGAAAGCGGACTTGAGCGGATACACCTGACCCACGCTGCAGCCGACGGCAATGTTTGTTTCCGGTTGTCTACTCTACTTATGACTTAAATTTGGTACTACCCATTACTCGAAATCGATCACTGGGTAGAGGCAATGATCGTAAAGTTTCTTGCCCAGAGAAACAATGGCAAGTGCGGGTGGCTGGAGTCGAACATGCAGGCTCTCGACTGCGAGCCCAACGCGCTAACCACTCGGATACTTCGCATCTTCCAACAAAAGAAAAAACATATTTCCGAAGTAATGCATGAAATGTTATAATGTTGCACAAGACTTGATGTTCACGTACGCTATAATGTTTAGGCAAATTATGTATAATTCTAAATGCATTATTGAAGGCAACACGCAGGCGATTAATGTTACGTTGATGATAATTTTTCCACAGATGACATGCATACATTGGAGTACAATATGAACGGAATAGAACGTTTTTAATATCACTGGAGCACTTGTAAAATTTTGATTTTAATTTGTTGGCAGAACAGATAATTTATTGAAACATGATCAAACCGTCGCAATCCTCAGGGCAGTCTTCTTGTACACAACTGAGATTGCAACAAGTTTCCCCACGACACTCTCCACATGCTGTACGCACTTTAAGCCATGATTTCTGCAGCTGCAAGACATTGTACCACATTGATTTTTTGTTCCTTTTTTGCATTTGCATCGTACAACGTTCAATAGCCATTCTGGTGCCGGATCTAAATTGGCCTTTATTGGCATAACTGCACCTGCTGCGTCAGCTTTCCATCCCCATTGTGCGAGATCCAAGATTTTAGTGTCAAGATGCTTCCACTGACATACCTGAAGCAACAGTTTTATATCAACTTAGATAAATCAAGTCTTGCTGCCATAAAATTTTTGATTTGTAGTAGCCTACACCACATGTTTATGCTAGTCATATTATAACGCAACTTGTTTTGCTATAACTTGCATCTTTTCCTTACCGCAGTTTAATAGCGCAATTTGCTGTAATATTTTGAAGTTACCGACAATAAACAATTTTTGAAAAATATCTTCAAGTGGTATAATTGTTTGTTTTTGTTTTTATTATCTTTATCCTGCATTGCGGGAAAGCGGACTTGAGCGCTATGCATCGGTGTACGCCTTCCGACGTACACCTGACCCACGCTGCAGCCGACGGCAATGTTTGTTTCCGGTTGTCTACTCTACTTATGACTTAAATTTGGTACTACCCATTACTCGATTGTGTTACAATACCATTAGGCTACGCACTATTATTTCACCTGCAAATGTATAATACTCTGAAGGAATGAAAACGAATTGCAGCTTCGGTGGGTGGCAATCTTTCAGGATGAACAGTGGAAGCTGTTGCAACCATCTGCATGTACTTGACGTACCGTAGTTGGCCAAGTGAATCGGCAGGTTTTGCACTAAAGCTTGATGGATCAGCAAAATATAGCATTACTATCGGTGAATCTCATTCAGACTGGTAGGCTACTCAGCAACATTTTCATTTCTTCTTATTTAATTAACTGTGCACCAATACAGTCCCAGTAACTAACCTTTTCAATAACAAATCTCTTCCAGCATCAGCTATTTGCTCACGTGTAGAATCTAATCTCCCAAATACATCAGCAGATTGTTGAAATTCTTCCTTCTTCAGGTAATTGAACATCTTTAGCTTTCCTAAGCAACAAGACAGATGACATAATTAATCATTGTCACCAAATAATGTGTGCATACACTCCATGCATTGGCATTCCAAATAAAAGTATTACAATATTAGAATAATATTGAGTGGATTTGGTAATGACTGCCATCTGAATTCTTGCATATCTTTTAAAAGCTGATCAGAAAATGGTAAAAATGTATATACTTTCAGACAAGCATGGTTTAAGCAGTTCAGAAATATATAAAACACTGTAACAAACACTATAGATAAAACACTGAAAGCAAGATTAAAATGTACTGCTACCAAAGCTGATTAATTATATTGGTACCTTGTTGATATATTGCAGAAGTTGTATCACATCCACTCCAAGCATGAGCAAACAGCAATTAATTTTTGACACACCTCATGCACCTTACAACTACTTTCGCTCTCTTCTTTTTCTTTTAGATATTGATAAAGATGACTGTCACCAATGTTTTGTGCATAGCTGATTAATGTCTTCAGTCCACCTCGTTTCACTTCTTGTAGCTTTGATACATTATGAGATTGGCATTTGATGCATAAACTTTCATTACAAAAAGCTTGATTCTGATTTTCCATTATTCAATTATCTCCATAACATCTGAAAACTAGTCTATCAATTTTAACTGTTTAATAAACTAAGCTATACAACTTAGAAATCATTACCGGTATTTCATAAAAATCTTTAAAGCTGTAAAGAGAGAAAACTAACATCAGACCTGGGAAAAAAATGGCCACACAGAACATTTGCTCTTTCAAACTTAATATATATCTGAATATGTTATAACCTTTACAGGTGGTCTCAGAAGTAACAAGAACCATAGCTCCTACTGGTAGGCTGGCCTCCTTATTTAACTGATAGTGTGTGCAATTACCAGAAAACGTATTGTTGCATGGATATCACTAGAAGCTACCAGGTCTCAATAAACACCCTTCCTTTGTCAGTTTGTGCACCAGTGCACTGGTAACAGTGGCCTACTACTACTACCATACTGCATTCATTGGTACAAATACTTCACACCTGCATGCAGTGCCATTTAAAATCCAAGATGTTAAATGAAAGAGAACTCAACTAAAAGAACAACAGTAAATTCAAAAATTTAACATAAGCTAGAGATGATAAGACATGCTACATGTAAAAAACATTTAGACCTGTTTCCTTTAACTTTCATCATAGCCCAGAATACCGTACTGTAGCCTACACTGTTATAGGCCTAGTGCACCTGTGTAATGTGTATCGCCTGCTGCCCGGAACCCTATCTAACGTTTTGACTTCTGCTGCAAACCAAATTAAATGAATAACCTGACATAACTTACGGTACCGATAATGATGTTCTTGCAAACAGTTCCCAAAACAAATTAAGCTACGGTAGGCTTGCCTGGTACGGTACTCAGTTCTGTGATATTTAGGCTAGTACTGCAGCCAGTGCAGAGTGGTAGATCAAGAATCTTTGCTGTCCCAAACCTACTCAGTACTGCCTAGTTACTTACAAACCTCATGGCTATTTTTTTTTCTTTTTGTGCAACGCTCAGAGTTCAAGATGGATACCACTACATGGCTAATAAGCTGGTCAGTGGTCACCGGAGCAACTTCGACTGCCAGAATTTTACACGGCTTGCTGTTTCTGCTGAAAACATAGCTAGATTAGCTGCGCCACTAGCGGCGCAAGGTGTTGCTTAAAAAACGGCCACAACTGTTTTTGCCAAGGGTCCCTGGTTGGAGGAGAGTGATAATCATAAACTAGAGGAATTAAGCTTTCCAACGATACCAAATTTGTTAAGGTCGCAATTTATTCCAGGCGGCCCTATATTTTCGCATTTTACGCTCAGACTACAAACCAACCGCTAATTTTCTGCAATAGAGTTCTATTTAATATGCTGCCGGCAAATGCGGCAATCTCGCAACCTTCTGAGCATAGAGTTCTGAGGGAAGTCAGTTAGAACCACTGAAGCGTGACTGGAATGGAGATGAAGCACGAAAAAAGCCAAGTTTCTCGTCTACGTATGTAAAGTCTATGCAGCCAGCGTGATTGTTTTCAACGTCACGCTTCATTGCACAGACCTGCGGAAAAGGTCTATTGGGATTTTTCAACGCTTCGAAGGATAAAAAAAGGAAATGAAGATAGGAAGGATTTTTTAAGGATTTTTAACAATTTTACAAGGCAATTTTGTCTTAAAAAGGGAATTGTTGTTTTTAACAATTTTAAAGAAAGTTTTATTAATATTCCCTTTCAAAAGTTCTAAAAACAACTGGAAGAACGATGATCAGCTGGTTTCCGTTGTCACTCGCCGTCCGGAACCCCACTCAGGCTCCCAGTTCTCACTCGCTTTTCCATTCTCGCCTTTCTGTCGCTTGATTTCTTTCTCTCCATTTTGGGAATTGGTCGTCGAGAGTTATGCAGTCACCACCGTCATTCTGGCAGAATAATTCTGCGCGATCCGCCTAAAAAAATGATCCGTAAAAATTTGCGCGATAAAGAATGCGATGACAGTAGCAACACTCGGAAGCTGATAAAATCACTTCTCCTTACCACATCAAAGCAAATGTTATATTTTTTCCATAGCCAAATGAACAGTGAACACAGAAATTTAAATAAAAAACTCAACTTGTCAAAGATAAAGCAACTGCAATTGCGAAAAGTTAGACATAAAATCGTATCTATTAAGATTGCGATATGTGATATGGCAAGAAAAATAAGCATCACAAAAACGACTATAAAAATATTTTCCCGAAATATTTTTTGGAATTTTATTTTTGAATCGTGTTCAGAATTAAATTTCCTTTCCAGGGGTGTTACTCTCGTGGTGGGGCAGACGAAGGAAACGCAAGCAGAATGGTTTAAAAATTGGGTAAATGTCTTACAAATTTAAAAATAAATAGAGATTTCAACGTTTATAGACGCCTTCAATCAAGCGTCTATAAAAATATTTTCCCGAAATATTTTTCGGAATTTTATTTTTGAATCGTGTTCAGAATTAAATTTGCTTTCCAGGGGTGTCAATTTCGTGGTGGGGCAGACAAAGGAAACGCGAGCAGAATGGTTTAAAAATGGGGGAAATGTCTTACGTATTTAAAAATAAATAGAGAATTTAACGTTTATAGACGCCTTCAATTAGGCGCCTATAAAAATATTTTCCCGAAATATTTTTCGGAATTTTATTTTTGAATCGTGTTCAGAATTAAATTTGCTTTCCAGGGATGGCAATCTCGTGGTGGGGCAGGCGAAGGAAACGCGAGCAGAATGGTTTAAAAATGGGTAAATGTCTTACGTATTTAAAAATAAATAGAGAGTTTAACGTTTATAGACGCCTTCAATTAGGCGCCTATAAAAATATTTTCCCGAAATATTTTTCGGAATTTTATTTTTGAATCGTGTTCAGAATTAAATTTCCTTTCCAGGGATGGCAAGCTCGTGGTGGGGCAGACGAAGGAAACGCGAGCAGAATGGTTTAAAAATGGGGAAATGTCTTACGTATTTAAAAATAAATAGAGTTTTTAACGTTTATACACGCCTTCAATTAAGCGTCTATAAAAATATTTTCCCGAAATATTTTTCGGAATTTTATTTTTGAATCGTGTTCAGAATTAAATTTCCTTTCCAGGGATGGCAAGCTCGTGGTGGGGCAGACGAAGGAAACGCGAGCAGAATGGTTTAAAAATGGGGGAAATGTCTTACGTATTTAAAAATAAATAGAGATTTTAACGTTTATAGACGCCTTCAATTAGGCGCCTATAAAAATATTTTTCCGAAGTATTTTTCGGAATTTTATTTTTGAATCGTGTTCAGAATTAAATTTCCTTTCCAGGGGTGGCAAGCTTGTGGTGGGGTAGACAAAGGAAACGCGAGCAGAATGGTTTAAAAATGGAGTAAATGTCTTACGTATTTAAAAATAAATAGAGATTTTAACGTTTATAGACGCCTTCAATTAGGCGCCTATAAAAATATTTTCCCGAAATATTTTTCGGAATTTTATTTTTGAATCGTGTTCAGAATTAAATTTGCTTTCCAGGGGTGGCAAGCTCGTGGTGGGGCAGACGAAGGAAACGCGAGCAGAATGGTTTAAAAATGGGGTAAATGTCTTACAAATTTAAAAATAAATAGAGATTTTAACGTTTATAGACGCCTTCAATTAGGCGCCTATAAAAATATTTTCTTTTCGGAATTTTATTTTTGAATCGTGTTCAGAATTAAATTTCCTTTCCAGGGGTGGCAAGCTCGTGGTGGGGCAGACGAAGGAAACGCGAGCAGAATGGTTTAAAAATGGGGGAAATGTCTTACTTATTTAAAAATAAACAGAGATTTTAACGTTTATAGACGCCTTCAATTAGGCGCCTATAAAAATATTTTCCCGAAATATTTTTCGGAATTTTATTTTTGAATCGTGTTCAGAATTAAATTTCCTTTCCAGGGATGGCAAGCTCGTGGTGGGGCAGACGAAGGAAACGCAAGCAGAATGGTTTAAAAATGGGGAATGTCTTACGTATTTAAAAATAAATAGAGATTTTAACGTTTATAGACGCCTTCAATTAGGCGCCTATAAAAATATTTTCCCGAAATATTTTTCGGAATTTTATTTTTGAATCGTGTTCAGAATTAAATTTCCTTTCCAGGGATGGCAAGCTCGTGGTGGGGCAGACGAAGGAAACGCGAGCAGAATGGTTTAAAAATGGGGGAAATGTCTTACGTATTTAAAAATAAATAGAGATTTTAACGTTCGTTGTGGGGCAGTACATCTGGTACAAGGTACATCTGGCATCTGGTACAAGGATGAGTGGTGCCTGTTCTGGTGGTATGAAATCTGACACATGTACGAGTGGTGCCTGTCCTGTTGTTGTGAGGTCTCCTAAAAGGACGAGTAGTGCCGGTCCTGTTGTTGTGAGGTCTGGTACAGGGTTGAGTGGTGCCTGTTCTGGTGCTGTGATGTCTGCTTCCGGTACGAGTGGTGCCTGCTCTGGTGCTATGAAGTCTAATACAGGCTCGAGTGGTGCTGGTCCTGTTGTTGTGAGTACTGGTACAGGGTCGAGTGGTGCCTGTTCTGGTGCTGTGATGTTTGCTTCCGGTACGAGTGGTGCCTGCTCTGGTGCTATGAAGTCTAATACAGGCTCGAGTGGTGCCGGTCCTGTTGGTGTGAGGTCTGCTACCAAGACGAGTGATGTCGGTCCTGGTGCTGTGATGTCAGCTTCCGGTACGAGTGGTGCCTATTCTGGTGCTGTTTTGAAGTCTGACACACGTACGAGTGGTGCTGGTCTTGATGTTGTGAGGTCTGCTAAAAGCATGAGTGGTGCCGGTCCTAGTGTGAGGTCTGCTACAGGGACGCGTGATGCCAGTTGTAATCCTACTCGAAGCTTTGTTTCGCAAAATCGGTTTTCTCCACTTGAAACGTTATTTCATTTTGATGAAGTTTGCCAAGAGAGCACCTTTCCGAAACGTAACAGCAAAGTGTTGACAATGAACTTTGGAGGTGCTTCTGATGACTTAGTAAGTCAAACAGCAAATGAAATTGGTAGGTATTTAGCAAAAAATAATTTGCATTCCCTGAGCAACAAATCAAGCCGTGTAGAGTTTTTAACGTCTTCGAGTTTTCGTGCAAAGTGTGCTGCTTCTAAACGAGAGAAATATTTGTTGACGTTTTGTCGAAAAAATAAAAACTTAATAGATCATTTCAAAACAAATTCCGCTTCGGTATCACAAACTGTGCCCTCTCAGTTAGACATTGAATTAGCAAATTCCATCAGCAAGCATATGGACGACTTCCCTCGCGATGACTACCTTCCTGGTTCATGTGTCGCAGCAATGCTAAAGGAAAATCATTGGCCTGCTTCCTTTTTTCGCTCTGAAGTGAGAACAATTAAATCTAGATGGCGTCGTGATTCTTCTTTTAGGGAATCGGTAAAACTACTATATGTTTCTTCTAAACAAAAAGATATAGCGAAAGGCGTGACATCTCAACATATCTCCTCAACGCTATAGGTGCGCAAAAGTTTTGCGATGTTGGTCAACAGAATAACCCAGATCAAAACGAAACAATTGTTTCTGTTGCCTATCGAAGTGACATTTCTTTACAAAATCATGAAGACAATCTTCTCTACTGCATATGTAACAAGCCTAATGACGGATCCCTATATGTGTGCTGCGGAACTTGCTTGAAATGATTTCACCCTCGCTGCATATTCTCACCAAATAGTCCGGCATTAGCTATAACAGAAAAACAATGGAATTGTGCTAATAGTCAGCTTGTATGCGAAGGTGAACAGATAGTGTTGCATTCTTCAAATTCCGTGTTTTGTCATAAACTTGTTGGTGTAAGCAACAAACCCATTCAACATTTAAATGTCTTACCTCCAGTTTTCCAGCAGAAATCTGATTTGCTTTGTAACGTTAGTAAATCTGCCTCTCCAACTAATTCTGATGATTTACAATTGTCTGATAATAGATCAAACTTACTTCTATCTAACTGCGACAACAATTTGGTAAAGACCGAAACTAATCACCTAAAAACCGAAACTGACAAAATAATCGAAATTGATGATCTAAAAGCAAAAGTTAATAATAATAAAAAAAAAATTTATTGATGTAAAAGTCAAAGTTGATGAAACCTTAAATGAAATAGATAATCTAAAACCTGATGGCAAAGCTGAAGATGATGTAGGCCTAAAAGTTGATCGCCAAAAAATATTTACTGATGTAAAAAACAAAAATAATGACTCAAACGGAGTAAATGATAATGAAGGTAGCATTTTTGGATGCTTCCAAAATCAGAAACCTTGGATTTCTGATGAAACATTGAAGGAGTTAGGGGATTTTAAAGAGCCAGTATCGCAAAAGCGTGAACGACGTTGTGAATTGGTTAACATAGATAGTAAGTCGTTATTCCTCACGTTAGATGAATGGAAAGAAATGACTCCCAGTCGCACTGCGCATAGATTTTCATCTGGTTTATATCGCGATATTATAATGCAAAAAAGTTAGAAAAATTTATGACAGATGTGTTTTTTGTTTCAGAAATCATTATTTGGTAGAACCAGCAGCAGTTGAATCTCTAAGTAGCGGCGATACAAAATTTTACAATGGCCATGCTAACATGTATTGCAAGCACTCGCGTTGTTGTGAATGCTCAGTAAAGGGGACCATTCGTATATTTTCGTACGTTGATAAAGTTGAAATAGTCGTAAGTGTGAAGGGGAAGCGTAGCCATGAATCGCATTGCGTTAAACGAAGGCCGGTCGCAGGAGAACAACGTAAATTACTTATGGAACAATTACAATGTAAACATCCTAGCGAAGTTGGCCGAAAGTTGGTAGATGACTTAACTGAAGATGAACTATTTTACGGAGCGTATAACTTTGCTCCTGCCTCGTCTGTTTTGAGAAATATAAAAAGTGAAGGTAAGCTTTGCAATAGATACTCAACAAATTGGATGTATAACATCAATCGCCTGAGATACGAGTTTGAAAAGAAAAATCGAACTTTTATAAGACAAGTAACTACACATCCACCAGGCGTTATAATGTATTCAAATGCACAAGTGAAACTTTATCGGGATTTATGCCCCATTGATGTAGTTTATTTCGACGCAACTGGAAGTATAGTCAGAAAACAAGAAGGTGAAAAAGACTTTCAAATTTATTCGCTTTTAGTGAGAAGCCCATACGCCGGGGGTCCAGCGCTCCCGGTGGCAACAAACATCGCAACAACTCATAATTCTGAGAGTATACGGAGTTTTCTGGGAAAAATTTTAATGGACACTGTAAAAATTTGCGGGAAAGTAAAAAAGCCGGCATTGATGATGATTGACGGTTCCATGGCTATGTGGAATGCTGTATTAAGTGCTATGTGCAATGAGACAAGGTTAGATTATTACAACAGATGCTGGAGAGTAGTTACAGGCCAGGCAATAACGTACGACTTAGAAAAAACCTTCGTTCACAATTGCTTGAGTCATGCCATGCGTGCAGCTAAAGTTATGGCAAAAAAACATTACAAACATAAACAACACAGATTGACTGCAATGCATTGGATTTCGTTGTTATTTGCATGTACAACCCTGCGTGAACTGGACGAAATAATGAAAAGCATTATTTGGGTAACCAATTGCGAACGAACGTCTTTTCAAGTGGACTATCATTTTAACAGACTGCATCAAGGCGTTAAACCTTACGAAACTAAATCAAAAGTAACAAATGAAATTGAAGAAACCGATGTAAACGACCTGACTGACAATTTTCATACCAGCATGCGTGAGAATCAAAAACAAGAATTGAAATCTCCATTTTACTTACGCTACCATAACCGACTTGTCGCTTTTTTAGATTCTAATAACTTTTCGTATCACCTTAACCATTGCAATTCAAAGCTAAAGCACGAAAATGTTTATATGGACAAAACCTTTTGTTCCCAACTCATTCGAATTGTTTTAAGTCGAATTAGTACAACTTCGCAGCTAATTCTGGGAGACTTATCCCGGCATTCGTCTCATCATCAATGCCCAAATGATCAACTCTACTTTCGGTATTCCTCTTGGTTTAAAAATGTTATTTCTTCCGAATTAAGAAATATTTCTCAGGATAACTTAACTCAAGGAATCATTGAGCAGCATTTTTGGGATTTGAAACAAATTTATTTAAAAGGATAGCGAGTTGTAAGTATCGATAATTTTGTGGAACAATATGAAAATGAAATCAGAACTAGTGAAAAAATATACTCTGCACATTATATACACCAAGGTTACAGAAAACCTCACATTTCTTCCAAAAACAAAAGCGACCAAACATTGAAAGATCAGTCAAACCATTGCACTAGTCTGGTAGTTTCTAAATTTAGAAAACCAAAAAAACGTCGTTCATCTGGGTTTTACACTAACAATGAATCAAAAAAGCATATTCGATACGGCAATGTCATAAGTGACTCCATGTCCACATCGGCTGTTTATAAAAACACTGCTTTTGCAACCTCTATGTGTGATGACAAACGGATAAATGACTTTTGGACTGCTATAAAAAAAGATTTCGAGTACATGAAGGAATTTTCAACAAAGGTGTGGCACGGTTTGGCAATAAATCGTAACTGTTTATCTGATGCCGCTCTCGTAATAGACAAAAACCACGAAGTGTCTTGGCTAGATTTACTTACGGCGTGTAATAACCCCTGTAGGAAAATCAAGAGCGAATTGGAAAAGCACTATACAAATCCAACGGCCGTTGGTTGGCTAAGCAAACGTCTGGTAGACGCTTACATTTTGCTAAAAGTCAATGAACCGAGCAACATTAACGCCATAGGAGCTTTAGACTGCGATTCCACAAGCAAGCTTCTTCAAGGAACACCCGTAAAGTCAATAAAATTTTTCAAAACGGCCATGATAGAAAACGAGGACAAACTGCGACCCGTCGTTCTTCTGCCTTTCTTGTGCAATGGTCATTTTCGTTTGTTACATTTTTCCATCCAAAAGGAGTTGTTACATTGCTATGATTTATTAAACAATGGCATGTCCAGTGATGTTTCAAAGTTCTTTCGTGACGGCGTAGATTGTTTATTAAATGTCTTGGTTGATTACGGGCTATGTAAGGACGATTGTGCCGTAGACACTAAACACATCTTGATGCAACCAGACAACAATACTTGTGGAGTGGCCGTTTGCATGACAGCGGATATTCTTTGCAACAACAGCAATGAAAAGCTTAACCAAAGAAATTTGGATGTTGATTTTTTCACAACCTATCGACATTGGATGATATATTACATCGTTACAAACGCTATCAAAGCTCATCCCGATTTAATGATTCTATCTGGAACTCCTAATAGCAATCTTCCTCCTGGCTTAGTAAATGTAGGTAACTCCTGTTGGTTGAACGTTGCATGCGCTTAAATTTGTAATTATAACATGTGATGTGCCAATATCGTGGCTGGAAAACGACAAAGGTATTGCAAAACTAGACAGAAATTTATTTCTTATAATGCATAATCTTATTGTTAACAGAAACGTAGAAGAAAAACTACTTAAAAACACGTTGAATGATATAAGAAGTAAATTTCCACTGGATTTGCAGCATGACCCTGCCGAATTCTTTAGCAAATCGTCATTGCCATTGTTATTAGAGCGATCTGATATAACATTGGCACTGGAATACGTCACGTATCACCAGTGTATTGAATGCGGTTCAAAAAGTGAGCTTCATAGAAATAACGAAAAAGTATTATTTCTACCAATGTACCACTGGATTTCAGAAAATAATCTTTTATCCTTATATCTAAAGAACTTGCTTGTTGACAACGAAATGTCACCATGTTGTGAATGTACAAGTGTGAACTGCACTACGAGTAAACAAATATTTAGTTTCCCCAAAGTTTTGGTTCTGTCTTTAGGTAGAAATACTGGTGTAATCAAATCCAAAAGATGTGTCACAGCAGATGAAACTTTTACTCTTGAGTCTTGAGGATGCAAATGGCGTTGAATGTAATTACAAATTCGTAAGTGCCATTGCACATTTTGGTGAAGGGAAGGAAAACGGCCATTACATTTGTTATTGTCTAGAAGGAGCCAATGTAGTTTGGGAATTTAATGACAAAAAAGTTCGATGTATTTCGTTCTGCGAAATGACAAAGGTAATACAGGATCGCGGATACTTGTTTTTCTACGTAAAAGCTAAACACTGAATATAGCAAAAGAATCCGCAGCATCCTACTCGATTTGCTGAAAAAATGTTTAGAAGTTTATGTTGTGCTCAGAGAATACAAATTATTCTTCATTAACTGATACCTACTACATAGCCGAGTGGTGAGGTCGGCTGCATAGCCGAGTGGTGAGAACTTGGAAAGGCAATCGAAAGGGCACCGGGTTCGATACCGTTCAAGAGCATGCGGCTGTGTCTTTGGCAGGACACTTAAAGGCATGCCTGAAAGTGGACACGAAGATTGGCTTCATTGCCTTCGTGTCCACTTAATCCAAATCTTCAACCACCAGGTGTAAGCCTGGATACGACAAACAAACCTAGTGATTTCTAAATCAAATCATTGTAGATGCAGTAATCTATTAAAACTTAAACAAATACCCATTCGAAATGTATAGCCTATAGGGGAAGGTCGGGGCCTATGAGCATATTGGGTCCTATGATCCACCCCTCTATTTTTTTAAATAAAAAGTTTTGCCACTCCGTTTCAGTCGAGATCTTTTCTTTATGCTTGAATGCATTTCCCACAATTGACAATCTCCTGTGAGAATTCGAAGCGAAAGGAGGGTTTCTTTATTTTTATGTTGAAAAAGTAAATGTTAAGGGGTTCGGAAATTTTATTATAACTTTCTATTTTTTCAACAGATATTCAAATGGTTTAATTTGGTGACAAGTAGTGTCCTTCTTAAAGGAATAATGAAAGAAGTGCAGTATTAAAGTTAATAGTTTAGAGTCAATACATGTGAGTTTGTCAATATGGAGAGTCGGCACCTATGAGCCACCTTGTGTGCTGATCCTATGAGGCCGGCTCATAGGATCCTACTTGGTTGAAATTCAGATCACAATTAGTTATTGTTAAAAAGTTGTTTATTTATTTTTTATATTTAAGCTAGTTAAGATTATAGTAAATTGTTTATGTGTACTTTTCAATTTTGTTTAACAGTTTAAGATACAAATGTAGGCTATATCTGTACATAAGCGATTTCAAAAATTAGTTCACAAAACTGACCATAATGCCTCGAACAACTGCTAAAAAACTCATCGTGGTAAATCGCTGTTCCAGTTTCCTCTGTAGTCATCGTTCTTTCTCCGCCCATCACTACTAGGTCAACAAAAAGAGTGAAGGGAATTAGAAAAATTTTGATTGACTTTTCTGGTTTTGATCTTGTGTGAATAGTCTGTTAGTAGCCTATAGGCTATTCGATGGATCGATTTTGTAAGCTTGTGATTATAAAAATGATTGACACGGTCGTGGCATGCTTAATTTGTTTCATATTTTCTAGCCTTCTAGGCCTATATAAATCTGTCACTTATAAAAAAAAATGTAGGCCTAATGTGATTATTAGAAATTACTATCTTTTTATTTAAAAATTATGGAAATCTTCCAGTTTCATGATCACTTAAGCCTCTATTTTCAACTTATCACGTCCCATTATCTTGCAAATGTGTTGTTGTGTATTCATGTAAATGTATTCATCGATGTATTCATGTAAATACGTTTATTCTTTTGATTGTACTGGTGGCTCATAGGACCCCACGCGTTGGATCCTATGAGCCACTTCAACAAATTTACATTCTTTGCTCCACATTAAAAATCTGACAAGTTCAGTTCAGTTCAGTTCAGTTCAGTTCAGTTCAGTTGTTTTTATTTCTGACCATCATATCAAAACAATACACGTCAGCATAGCAAAGGTCGAGAAAAAGGTAGAAGCAACAAAACGCGAACGTTAAAACGTGCTTGAGACCGAAGTAAGTTATTGAGTTGAAAGAAATTTGGCACGGTCGCAACACCTTCAGAAAAATTTAAGATATAGGCTAAAGGGAAAATAAAAAAAAAAGAAGAAAATGTTACGAAAACAACATATATTTAGGCTATAGCTTTATTAGCCCACATAGCTTTAGCTGATATATTTAAGATTTGTATGGACAGTTGCTATGAAGATCGGCCATGGTGCGTTATCAAGAGTGCTGATGGTCATAAGGGGAACACGTCTTGATGCGTTTAGCTCATAGCAAAGAAGAGCAAGGCAGGCAAAGAAAACCCCACAAAGAAATCCTACCACGGGCAAAGCCATTTCAAGCGCAACGCACCATAGGCCTTGCACGACTCACAAAATAGATAGGCTATAACTTGACGACATGAAAACAATGACAAAAACAAGTAAAACAAACTAGCAAAAACAACATCATCATCTTGCGGAAATTTAACTATACCCAGGGAAGTTATGTCTTGAAGATATCAAGCGTGCTTTGATAAAAGTTGCGTTGATAAAGCGATAATTTTAGACCTCAGTCAGCTAAACTCGTCACCTCCACACTGATCCAACGTTAGCAAACGTTGAATCAATGCAAAAACAACAGGCATCGCCAGCTGGGATGTAGTAGTGGCATGACACAGTAATATGATAAATTTGGGTTACCGTATGTTTTACACGTTAAACCATAACAAAAGTGAAAAAAAAAAATCCAATTCGGCATGTTAGAAAAATAGATAAACAATCAGACAATAGCATGGCGATCCAGTCCAAGATATTGATATAAAACAACTGGTTGGAGCACATGGCCACCACTTCACCGAAAGATGGCGATTGGTCGAAGAGGATGGAAAAACTGCTGCAGACTCTGTCGAACTTCTGTGGACAAAAAAAACACAAGAACCAGAAGGCCAGTAGGAGTACTTACAACCTTACTATTTTGCTAATAAATCTACACACATTGGCCTATCATTTCTGGGCAAAAAAAAAAAATATATATATTAGTAAGTTTGGTGCATGTAATACTTTTCAAGGAAGATTTAGCTTGTTCATTTTTGATTTAAAGCCTTTTACAGTTTTGCATTCATTTCTTATAGTAGGGGAAAGCTTGTTCCAAACTGTTGGCCCCATGTACCGTATTGATTGTTTGCAAGTGTTTATTCTGCAATATATCGGAATATAAGGAGAATTACTTCTTGTTGTTAGGCTACTTGATTGTTTACACATAAGTATATCATTGAATGTTGTGGGAAGTAGCTTTTTTGAATATTTAAACATGAAAGTTGCAATCTCTGTATTTTTCATGTGGTTAATTGATTTTAAATTATTGAGTTCCATTACTCCTTTTATGCTTTCTCTGCGGTCAATGTCAAATACAATACGAAGAAAGTTATTGCATGTACGTTGCAGCTTTTGCAATGTAGTTTTGTTTTCATGACACCATGTTGAGATACAATATAATATCTGACTCTCAACTAGAGAATGGTAAATGGAGAGAAGTGCTTGTTTGTTTAGGAAAGGCTTAATTTTTTTTGTCACGCAGAGTGTTGATCTTATTTTTTGATGTAAGATTTCCATATGAGATTTCCATGACAAATGCTCGTTTACAATTATTCCCAGAAACTTTATTGAGGCAACTTGTTCTATGTTGTTTTTTCGAATATTTAAGGGTGGGTTGCATGATAGTGTCTTGCTTCCTTGACTTGAAAATAATATATGTTTGGTTTTGGTGACATTTAGAGACAATCGATTTGTTGATAGCCATTGATCTATGCATACAAGCTCTTGATTTGCCATATCATATACAGTAGAAACGGTTTTATTTTTATATATAATGGTGGTGTCATCTGCAAACATAATTGCAGTTCCGTGTTGAAGGCAGTTAGGAAAGTCATTTACATAAATCAGGAATAGAAGAGGGCCTAAGATAGACCCTTGTGGGACACCCAAAGATATGTTGTTAACATTAGAAGATAGTGTGCCATTGAAAATCACTCTTTGTTTTCTATTACTCAGGTAACTCATGAACCAGTCATAGGCCACGCCTCTTATTCCGAAATGATATAATTTAGCTAGCAATATTTTATGGTCAATGGTGTCAAATGCTTTAGATAAATCAAGAAAGATTCCTAATGCAAGATGGTTGTCATTGAGTATACTGGTAATACTTTCTATTAGCATTGAAGCAGCATGGCTTGTGGAATGATTTTTTCTGAAACCAAATTGATTGTTATAGAAAAATTTATGTCTAATTAAAAACGAGTATAATCTGTTTGTACATGATTCTTTCTAATATCTTTGAAAGATAGGAATTTTCTCTTTGGTGATTCAACAGGTTATATCACAAGTTATGCTAACATGAAATATGAGGTGAAAATATTCAGAAATAAAAGAGTTATGAGACTAAATCAAAAAGGGGGATCATAGGCCCCGACCTTCCCCTAATCGCTTTCTAGAGAAATTTAAGGTTTCAAATTAGGATCTCTTCAATTTACACATCATTTTGTCAAATTCTGAAAAGTTCAATATTGATGATGCATTAACTATTCTGTACAATTTTTTTGCACTACTCAAGATGTGCTGTATAGGCAGGTGTAATATGGCTACTGGCGACCTGCGTTAACAAGAAACCTAACGACCGCATAAGGTTGCCTCAAAGGTGCGGTGGGAAAACCTTACAACAATACAGAACTTAATCAACAAATGTAACACAAGGAATTTATTTTTGTACAGTTCTTTTCCATTATTTTCTGTAACTTCCAATTTTTCAACTATCTTTTATAAACGCTTAATTTAAGGCTTGTCAAAACGTCAAAATCCTTATTTTATTTTAAATACGAAAGACATTTCCCCCATTTTTAAATCATTCTGCTCCAGTTTCCATCGTCTGCCCCACCACCAGATTGCCATCCCTGGAAAGGAAATTTAATTCTGAACACGATTCAAAAATAAAATTCCGAAAAATATTTCGGGAAAATATTTTTATAGGCGCCTAATTGAAGGCGTCTATAAACGTTAAAATCTCTATTTATTTTTAAATACCTAAGACATTTCCCCATTTTTAAACCATTCTGCTCGCGTTTCCTTCGTCTGCCCCACCACGAGCTTGCCACCCCTGGAAAAGAAATTTAATTCTGAACACGATTCAAAAATAAAATTCCGAAAAATATTTCGGGAAAATATTTTTATAGACGCTTAATTGAAGGCGTGTATATACGTTAAAAACTCTATTTATTTTTAAATACGTAAGACATTTCCCCATTTTTAAACCATTCTGCTTGCGTTTCCTTCGTCTGCCCCACCACGAGCTTGCCATCCCTGGAAAGGAAATTTAATTCTGAACACGATTCAAAAATAAAATTCCGAAAAATATTTCGGGAAAATATTTTTATAGGCGCTTGATTGAAGGCGTCTATAAACGTTAAAATCTCTATTTTTAAATACGTAAGACATTTACTCCATTTTTAAACCATTCTGCTCGCGTTTCCTTCGTCTGCCCCACCACGAGCTTGCCATCCCTGGAAAGGAAATTTAATTCTGAACACGATTCAAAAATAAAATTCCGAAAAATATTTCGGGAAAATATTTTTATAGGCGCCTAATTGAAGGCGTCTATAAACGTTAAAATCTCTATTTATTTTTAAATACGTAAGACATTTCCCCCATATTTAAACCATTCTGCTCGCGTTTCCTTCGTCTGCCCCACCACGAGCTTGCCATCCCTGGAAAGAAAATTTAATTCTGAACACGATTCAAAAATAAAATTCCGAAAAATATTTCGGGAAAATATTTTTATAGGCGCCTAATTGAAGGCGTCTATAAACGTTAAAATCTCTATTTATTTTTAAATACGTAAGACATTTCCCCCATTTTTAAACCATTCTGCTCGCGTTTCCTTCGTCTGCCCCACCACGAGCTTGCCATCCCTGGAAAGAAAATTTAATTCTGAACACGATTCAAAAATAAAATTCCGAAAAATATTTCGGGAAAATATTTTTATAGGCGCCTAATTGAAGGCGTCTATAAACGTTAAAATCTCTATTTATTTTTAAATACGTAAGACATTTACCCCATTTTTAAACCATTCTGCTCGCGTTTCCTTCGTCTGCCCCACCACGAGCTTGCCATCCCTGGAAAGGAAATTTAATTCTGAACACGATTCAAAAATGAAATTCCGAAAAATATTTCGGGAAAATATTTTTATAGACGCTTAATTGAAGGCGTGTATATACGTTAAAATCTCTATTTATTTTTAAATACGTAAGACATTTCCCCATTTTTAAACCATTCTGCTCGCGTTTCCTTCGTCTGCCCCACCACGAGCTTGCCATCCCTGGAAAGCAAATTTAATTCTGAACACGATTCAAAAATAAAATTCCGAGAAATATTTCGGGAAAATATTTTTATAGGCGCTTGATTGAAGGCGTCTATAAACGTTAAAATCTCTATTTATTTTTAAATTTGTAAGACATTTCCCCCATTTTTAAACCATTCTGCTCGCGTTTCCTTCGTCTGCCCCACCACGAGCTTGCCATCCCTGGAAAGGAAATTTAATTCTGAACACGATTCAAAAATAAAATTCCGAAAAATATTTCGGGAAAATGTTTTTATAGACGCTTAATTGAAGGCGTCTATAAACGTTAAAATCTCTATTTATTTTTAAATACGTAAGACATTTACCCATTTTTAAACCATTCTGCTCGCGTTTCCTTCGTCTGCCCCACCACGAGCTTGTCATCCCTGGAAAGCAAATTTAATTCTGAACACGATTCAAAAATAAAATTCCGAAAAATATTTCGGGAAAATATTTTTATAGGCGCTTGATTGAAGGCGTCTATAAACGTTAAAATCTCTATTTATTTTTAAATACGTAAGACATTTACCTCATTTTTAAACCATTCTGCTCGCGTTTCCTTCGTCTGCCCCACCACGAGCTTGCCACCCCTGGAAAGGAAATTTAATTCTGAACACGATTCAAAAATAAAATTCCAAAAAATATTTCGGGAAAATATTTTTATAGTCGTTTTTGTGATGCTTACTTTTCTTGCCATATCACATATCGCAGTCTTAATAGATACGATTTTATGTCTAACTTTTCGCAATTGCAGTTGCTTTATTTTTGACAAGTTGAGTTTTTTATTTAAATTTCTGTGTTCACTGTTCATTTGGCTATGGAAAAAATATAACATTTGCTTTAATGTGGTAAGGAGAAGTGATTTTATCAGCTTCCGAATGTTGCTGCTTTCATCCCATTGTTAACCGCGCAATTTTTTACGGATCATTTTTTTAGGCGGATCGCGCAGAATTATTCTGCCAGAATGACGGTGGTGTGCAGTAGGGTGACCCAAAAAAAACTAAATTTTGATTTTTAAACTTTTTCTTGTTTAAACCTCTGCATTATGGTCCAAAATGACACCTTGCCAAGTTTTGTTGAGATTGGTCCACATTTGACGCCCTAGCAGTGGGCCGGTACCCCCCGCCGGGTCAAAATCGGCCAATCTGGCTGTATCTCAGCAACCGGTAGGCCTAGAATGCTCAAACTTGGCTTTAAAGAAGCAGAATGCATGGTTTCCTATCTAACTTCCAGAGGGTTTTGGGGTCTAAACCATTTAGTTTATGAAAAAAATGCAAAAAACACATTTTTGACCAAATGTGGCCCCCATAAACGTGTAATATTCAACTTTTAGTTTAATATACAACACTGATTGACTAATGACACAAAATTTAAAATACAAGCAACTTTTGTTTAATCATAGACAAGCTTTATTGCTTTTGCACTTTGGTTTACCACTTAACTTTCAACCACTGACCACTGTAATTACCCATTAAATAATTCAAGACAGTTTTTTTTTCATTTTTCCTATTAGTTCACCACTTAACATTCCTTAAAAATGATTTTGTAGTTGTGTCCAGCTTTTTGGTGGACAATGACTTCTTGGCCATATCTCGAACTTTGGAATGGTAAGCATGAGTGACTTTGATTGCTTTGTCCAACTCTTTCTCACTACTTGAAGCAGAAGCCCTTTCCTCAACATCAGTGACCATGCCCAAAACTCTCTCAACAACATCATTTGCAGCAGGCATGTTCTGTAGCAGAGTTTTGAACGATGAAAACTCCTCCATGTGGTGCCAAGATCTGGGACTTTCATCAGTCAGACATTGAAACTTGGGAAAAATTCTAATGAGTTCAGAAGAGTCTGGTCCGATCAAGTCCAGCAAGCGAGTGGAGTTTAGAAATGCATTTGAACCAAGTCCTCACCAATAATGGCTCTCTCAGAACTTGATCGAAATGTTTGCATCTTTTGCCACATTCGGACCTTGGTGGATATGCTCACACGATCACTTGCAAAAGCAAACACAACCTGGCGCTCAATGAGGTACCACAGGTGCAGGTTGAGTTTCGTGCGTGTAGTAACAGTCATTTCAAGGAAAAGGTCCAGGTAGCCTAAGTTGCTTCTTTTAGAGGTGAGCTGAATGGCATTTTTGAGAGTGTTCCACATTTCTAAGTCATACGCTGCAGCATTTGTCAAACTTGGGGATGTAAACCAATATTTAACATAAAAAAGTGTTAAAAAAGCAGCCAGTGAATATATATTCCCAAGGCCACAATCTTTTGTAAAAGCTGGATTTTCTAATAACTGCTGCTTGAACAAGGCAATTTGAATGGTATAAATGATCTTCGCCATCATACGTGCTAAACACACTTGGAGCATTGACCGTATAATATTGTATCCACACCGGAAAGTACCATCAAGAAAAAGAATGGACAATTTAGCTAACTTTTTGAATTCTTCTTGTATGTTTATTCCATTTTGAAGCTAACTGAACAAGAAATCTAGAACTGATTCTTTAATTCTATTCAATTTTCTGTTGTTCGTTCGGAAAGTTTCGTAAACTTAAACATTTATATATATTGTTCACATAAACTTCTGCAAAGCTTTTAAATACAGCTTCATGTGGTGATTCTGTGTCACCGTAGACTACTGAAGCTGCTCCACCACAAACAAGCTCCATGCTATGATGCCTGCAGGCTAGTTGAAGGATACTGTGTCCTATATGGCTTTGAAATTGAACGGTTACGCCACTTTTCTAACCACTATTTACTGCAGTTGTGTCAAAAACAAGACTCAAGACTATTTTTATGTCGAAATTGACAGCATTCAGTGCTTCAATCACGTTTCTTGTTTCATTCTTTGATCTACTTGAGTCCGTGGTGTTTATCACATCAACCAACACTTCTGCCTCATTGTTTAAACATTTCAGTACTACTGCAAGAACTGGCTTCTTTTTTCCAGTATGTTAACGCTTTTTTATGTTAAATATTGGTTTACATCCCAAAGTTTGACCGAATGTGGCAAAAGATGCAAACATTTCGATCAAGTCCTGAGAGAGCCGTTATTGGAAAGGGCTTAGTTTAAATGCATACTATTCAAAACTCCACTTGCTTGCCGGACTTAAGCGGACCAGACTCTTTTGAACTCATTAGAGTTTTTCCCAAGTTTCAATGACTGACTCATAAAAGTCCCAGATCTTGGCACCATATGGAGGAGTTTTCATCATTCAAAACTCTGCTACAGAACATGCCTGCTACAAATGATGTTGTTGAGAGAGTTTTGGGCATGGTCAGTTGGTCACTGATGTTGAGGAAAGGGCTTCTGCCCCAAGTAATGAGAAAGAGTTGGACAAAGCAATCAAAGTCACTCATGCTTACCGTTCTAAAGTTTGAGATATGGCCAAGAAGTCATTGTCCACTAAAAGCTGGACACAACCACAAAATCATTTTTAAGAAATGTTAAGTGGTAAACTAATAGATAAATGAAAAAAAAACTGTCTTGAATTATTTAATGGGTAATTATTGTGGTCAGTGGTTGAAAGTTAAGTGGTAAACCAAAGTGCAAAAGCAATAAAGCTTGTCTATGATTAAACAAAAGTTGCTTGTATTTTAAATTTTGTGTTATCAGTCAATTAGTGTTGTATATTAAAATAAAAGTTGAATATTACACGTTTATGGGGGCCACATTTGGTCAAAAATGTGTTTTTTGCATTTTTTTCAAAAACTAAATGGTTTAGACCCCAAAACCCTCTGGAAGTTAGATAGGAAACCATGCATTCTGCTTCTTTAAAGCCAAGTTTGAGCATTCTAGGCCTACCGGTTGCTGAGATACAGCCAGATTGGCCGATTTTGACCCGGCGGGGGGTACCGGCCCACTGCTAGGGCGTCAAATGTGGACCAATCTCAACAAAACTTGGCAAGGTGTCAATTTGGACCATAATGCAGAGGTCTAAACAAGAAAAAGTTTAAAAATCAAAATTTAGTTTTTTTTGGGTCACCCTAGTGTGCAGTCTGCAGTGAGAGTTAGTTCTCAATTCTTAAAGTTAAAATTAGGTAATTTTTTGATTTACAGTTGAACTTGAGTAGCAATGACAAAGTTCACTGAGCTTCGACCTACAGTTAGGTATGATAAGCTTTGGCTAGTGGTATCCTTCCGGTTTAGAAAAGTTAGTTTTTGCCTATGCTAACCTATTATGGTGTCATAATAATAGAGCTAGCTAGGCTGTGTAATGTGTATATGTGTATACAACATAATGTACACAGTCAGACTGAGTCAATATCATGAATAGGCCTATTATTCTGAAGTTTTTCATCAGTCTCAGATGATTGTAAAGACGTTAACAAGGAGAAAAAAGAGATAGCCTAGCCTATAGTATTAAGTCAAGGAAAAACATCAAGGAAAACTGAACTAAACACAAAAATAAATTTGTTAATGGATGGATATTACGTTAATGGACATCTACCACCTGTACATTTTCGGTGTAAGAGGGATAGGTTAGGAGTCCAGGTAGGAACTTTAGATGAGAGTGGTAATTGGTACAGTAAATGATGTCCAGGACTCCAGGTGGTAAATATCCCAGAACCGGTTAACTGACAAGCAGTTTTTTGGCTGGACAGTGAACAAAGGAAGTAGGCTAAACCATTTTATTGTAAAATATGTGCTGCTTTTGTGAAGCTTACTGTTTTAATAAAGGCTGTGGCTATTCTTACAACATATTGTAAAAATAGCCTCAGAGGCTATTCTTACAAGCACCACTCAAGCATTACGTTTGACATCAATATGCGCTCATGCGTGATCTGGAACTGGTATACATTACAAGTCGCCACCCTGGTTAAAAAGGCGATGACGTCACACAGGAGGAATCCACCATAAAATGGTGGAAAAGTGGGGTGAAAATAGTCAACCATGACAAAAAAAAGCATGCAAGTGTCCGCTTTTACCTAATAGCTATGTAACACAGGCCCGAAAAACACCACATATCTCCTTAGAAAAGAGTTAAACTTGACCAAGTTTAACTATTTATCCGAAGAATACTTCTAAAGATACCAGCATTTAATCAATAATATATCTTTGTCGTTTCTGCTTCGATTTTTACAATTAAACCATTGCTGGAAAGCGCAAGCTATCGTTTATCCAAATGAAGGTCAGCCAGACTCTAAAAGTTAAAAATATTTCTTAGGTAAAGAGTTGAACTTGACCGACTTTAACCATTTATCCCAAAAATACTTGTAAAGATACCAGCATTTAATAAACGCTAATCTAAAGAACATATCTCTGTCTATTGACAAGCAAAAGTTGAGGTTGATAGCTTTTTCACAAAGCGAGCAACCGGGCTTCAAACACAAGCAAATAGCGCCCGATGACTCGTTGCATTTCCGAATCGAAGCAAGTATACAAGTCTCCCCGGTCTGCGATCATTATATGTCTTTATTAAATTAGTTGTAAGTTGCTTGTTTCTGCTTCGATTTTAACAATTGAACCATTGCTGGAAAGCACAAGCTATCGTCTATCCAAATTAAGGTCAGCCAGACTCTAAAAGTTAAAAATATTTCTTAGGTAAAGAGTTGAACTTGACCGACTTTAACCATTTATCCCACAAATATTTTTAAAGATAACAGCATTTAATAAACGCTAATCTAAACAACATATCTCTGTCTATTGACAAGCAAAAGTTGAGGTTGATAGCTTTTTCACAAAGCGAGCAACCGGGCTTCAAACACAAGCAAATAGCGCCAGATGACTCGTTGCATTTCCGAAAAGCTAGGCTATTTACAAAAAGTGAATACCGCACATGTTAAACAAAAACTGTACATATTTTGAGCACAGCACAGTAACTGTTAGGCCAGATCATCACCCATGTGTCCCTCCTCTCCTTGCCTAGATGAGACCTGCCATTTGTCCTCGCAACCCTTTTTGTTTCCCGACCAAACTGAGAAGTTTAGAGTTTCGTTATTTGTTGGATGCAAATAGACGCATGCTTACATTTTTGACCACCTTAAAACACTAAACCAGTTTCTGCTCGACATAGCCTACAGTGTTCAATTTTTGTCCCAGGAATCAACTCTTCAAGCAATACTTTCCCTACTTTGTGTGCACTAACATCCTAATTTATATGCCATTGTTAACAATTGCGATATTCGTGAATTCATTTGAGGCTTTGGGTACCGGAATTAATATACTTATTTGAACTAGCAAATTCAATCCACAACACTTTCCACTAGGCTGTTACTTAACACTAAGCACGCATATGCGCTGCGATTTGTGGCCGTGTTAGCAACTGAAAAAAAGCCTTGGTGTGAAGATCACAGAATTGTTCAAAATGTGAGCTCAGTAGCCTATTACTGTGCTTGCAACTGCATGGTGCTATCAACGTGCAAAACAACTCGGCTCCAGGTCCCCTGCGGTCACAGACACGCATATTATCCCTGAATAGGGGGGTATCGCGTTTGCCAATCGCTCATTGTCGCCTGGTTTGATTGCAAACAAGTCTGTTCTATGTAGTTGCTTTCCTCATTGCGTCCAGTATGTCAGCACAATTGCTTTATCATCGCGAACGCCATTGTCACTTTTCCTCATCCACCTTTCCCAGGCTTGTTCGCGATGAAAGGCACAGAGTAACACGTAGCAATCTGCGGAACAAGAAGTCGTGGGCACTGAGTGGTAAAGTACAGTAGCAACTTAACAGTGACGACACAAATGCATGAGCAATGGAGACAGCACACAAGCAACGAAAATGTTAATGCAATTCACTAACTTGAAAAAACGCTTTCGATGGCCTTGATTTCCGCCTCACATTTATCGGTCATGAAAAACGAAGGGTTCCAGTTTTCTGACCACCCTTTTACAACAGAAAGTGCTTCTGCTATGTCCGAAGCTTGTTCATTTTGGATAATAAACGTAGCAACAACCTGGTAACCAACATTCGTTCTGACGCAAAGAAAAAATAGAGGAAGGGAATACTTGGACGTCTTGTAAGTTGCATCCAAGAGGCAAATGCCTTGGCCGCAACGATGCAACAATCGTATTATCTTCATCTAAGATGAGTTACAATCAACTAAATTTTCATCTTATGATAGTAGCCTACAGAAATAATATACGGTACTGTACGTAACATTGAAAACCACCAAGCCTACTACGTGAATATGGTAAAAAATAAATTGTCTCAAAAAGATTGGTTGTGACCCAAACCCTGCCTTTGGTTACCGCTGGACATGTCACTTGGTCCAATCAATAACACCACATAGGCGTATGGATTTGGCACACTAGATGGAAAAAATACAAAAGAGGTCAGTGAAGTAGGCTAGGCTACTTTGAATCAACAAAGCTTTTACACCTGAAAACTGAGTGTCTTTAAGAAACGAGATGAAAAGTTGATGAAACAGAACACATTTACATATGTTTATAGCATTTTTTGCAGTTAGTAAACCGTTTCCTCTTTTATGATGCCTAACCTCCACTTTGGTGAAAACACTGTGCTTTGCAGAAACCTTTTCAGAATCTTTGTCAACAAAGAAAAGGCTTATTATTGTAGTATGAATATCAACACTTAGTACACTAGTGAATTACAATGACAGGATGTTAAAAATCAACATTAACATGGCACCGTATGCTCGTTTCTGAACAACAACAAGCTTCGTTCCTGCTTTTGCTTCGTACTCTTCAAGCATCTTCAACTGAAGCCAACCACTTTCAACAATAAACAATTGATTTTTTACTGTTATAAACTTATGGATCTTCATCACCCATTTTTTGCCATAAGAAATCAAAGCATTTATGCCATAGCCTAAGATTACAGTGAAGAAATGTAAATACTACACACATGCAACAAATCTGGATTTAGCGAGTATAAGGTAGCTGATAGTTTGAAGCTCCAGTTTTTCTTCTTTCCTTCTACTATAAGTACTTCACCACATTTAGGTTTGTTTTATTCTGATGACAGCTCCTGATGAGTCAGTCAAAAAAAAAACTGCAGCTTCGAGCTACCTTTTACTTGCTATTTTCAAGTTCTGTACCACCATTTGCTATGAAAGAGTTCAACATACGTATTGAATATTGATGAACTGTTGAAGGTCTTGTTGGACCGTATTATATTGCAGCAACTACATTACAAACCTGTACTAGTCCATGACTTTCAGCCAACTCTCCCAAAGAATGTTAAATGTCCTAAATGCATCAGAACTTTTAATGCCAGGATTGGACTCATTAGTCATTCAAGAACACATCGTTAGCGTTTTATGTGAGGACCATTGAAGAAACGATTTTTATCAAATGTTACAAGTTTCAAGCATAACGCGTCAAGGCCAATAAGTCTTTTCGTAGTTCACGGTTTACATAACCTTGGTTTAATTGACAAAGCGAGATTGCAGTATCACCTGAACATTCAATGTCACTTCTCCATAAGGTTGCATTTCCTGCAGAACCAAGACTTCGTTTTTGGCGGCATTGTTCTACCAAGACATCTCAGATGGTGCCAATCCAGACACGAGTCGCACATGATGCTGTCGCCTGCATCAAGATCTAAATAACAGGAGATGCACAACCAGCGGCCTTTATTTCGCAAAGTGGTCAGTAGGTTCTCCATCAACGTCCAACCGTCAAAAGAAAAATGTCTTCGCACAGAAGCAATGGCAATGTTTTCATCTAAACACTTCATTGGAATTCTTTCGGGCAACGTTTCAATTTCATTTTCTTCGATCAGTCGATCGCTGAATGGACGCAAGACCTCTTCTACTACCTCAGAATCGACAAACCAACTGAGTATTGCTGAAAAATATGACCATGGGTGACTTTGTTTGATGTAGCCTACGTACGCTTTGACGTAGCCTATAGGCTAGGCAGACCCACAGAAGTCAAAGTGTAGTTTTTTAAACTAACGTAGGCTATAACAAAAATGAAGTCACACAAACATAAATGCAACAAACCTGCTTCTTTCTGAAAAGACGACTTCAGTCTGAATGGAATTGGTCCGCTCTTTTTTTGTCTCTTGCGTGGTAACCCAATGACTGTCAATCCAGCTCCTTTTGGCCTGCCACGTTTCATCATCTTCGGTGGAAATTTAATTGATCCTGCATCATCTGTTAATAAACACAACGAGAATCGAATATAGGCTACAACGTAGAAAACATCACTATTTCAACGTTTTTATTAAAAAATTAATAAACATAATGCATTATGCAATGCAAGAAAAAACAACTAATCAGAAATGAATGTTTCAGAAACAGCACATACTTGTAAAAGACTGAATAGAACTGGACGGTGTCTGCATCATAATCGCACTGGTATCAACGGTCGACAAGACGTCACCGGGTGTGTGCTGTAAAGTACTGTTTGAGACCGTAGGAAATACAATTCCAGGATCATTGCTGGAAGATGTTGCAGCAGCACTTCCAGTATCAGTGCCTGAAAAGGATCATGCAGTTGTTCACAAAAGCAGAATTACTGAGCATCTGCAACCTTGTATAATCGTAAATTAGTGCGCAACTGCGCATGCAGTACATATTAGCCCACATATTGGATAGCTCAACGCCATAAAAATCATTGCTCAAAAAAAAATTGACTGCAAAATCACGACGCAAGTTGCAGTAACTAACCCATATCTCTTCAGATATTTGAAAAAGTAGGCTAGTTTTTCTGATTTAGTAAATAGTGCTAGCATATAGGCCTACCTTTCTGAGTTTGACCCAAAAAGTTCACAACTTGGAATTTCTTTCCTTCCTGCAAGAACTCTGCAATTTGTCGTAAATTATCCAGGTTGTATTGGAATTCATCCATTCCTTGTTCAGATATCATTAACGCAATCTTCTGGGAAATATCTTGAACACGGCGATACTTTTGCTGTTCTGATAAAACACATCTTCTTTGAGGCTTGTTAAGAATCTCAACAGCTGGTAATGTGGATGTAGGACCGTTGTCCAGTGAGTTTCTTGTCAGGCGATGGGATTTAAGAAAATATTGCATTGTCCACCGTTCTGAACAAAGATTGGGATTGTACTCTGACATATGGAGCTGCCTTCTAACTGCCAAGACATGCCTACAAGGTAGCAGCATTGATGATGTGAATCCACAAGGACATGCTGTTGTTGTGACTGCCAATTCCCCATGGACACGAGATTTTACTATGGCAGAATCATTCAAAATCTCTGACATGACAACCTTTTCCGCTAACTTGAATTGTTGTTGCACATGAATATATGCAAATGGTGTCAGTAGCTGTTGGTATTGTCTCTCCGCCACACTTGAAATCGCATCAATTGGAACCTTAAGGAAAGCATTTGACGCTTTGTGGTCACGTTCGGTGGAAAGAGATTGGATACATGCCATCAGATCTTTAAAAAACATGGTCATTCCTGAGTATCTTGTTATGACACTTTTCAACTTTCCATTGATGGATTCCAGTCGATTATTAGTTCTGTTCAAAAAATTAGCTTTCAAGTTGCTCAGTCCATCCACCCATTGATGTCGAATAGCATGCCAGTTATCGTTATAATATGTTGTGACAGCAATTGGGACTGTGTCAACGAATTGGTTATACAGTAAATTATAAGCTGACTCATTTTTGGCATTTGCCAGTTTTCCTAAAATTTCCAGTGATACCTGCCTTTGGGCTGAAGAAATGCCTAATTTTTCCATGGAAACTTCTCTACGAAAAGTGCGAAGGGTATGAAAATAGCAAATTAAAATTTCTGCAGTAGGCAGCATTTTCATCATGGCATCCCGCTCTGTCATGTCTTTGTCAGCCATTACAACCTCCACTTTATCCCAAGCTGGATTGTGGAGTTTAAACTGAGTTAACAGCTTGCTGATGGTCAGTTTGTCTTCAGTGGCTACAAGCCACAGACACACAATTTCACTCTGACCTAAGCCATCAACATTCAGCATCACATATAATGGCATTCTCAAGTCATTAAGTTTGTAGGTTGCATCAATCAGCAGCATTTCGGGATATGCCGCAAAGGTTTCCCCGCATGTCTTTCGTTTGAAAGTATATCGCCTGCAATTGTTTGTCATCATCTGCAAACACATCTACTGCAGCACCTAAAATGAAAATAAACTGAGGATTAGTATACCCTACAAAGCAAGAATCTTGACAATCCTGGGCCAGACTAAAATAGCGCAAAACAATTAGGCCTATTAGGCACTCCATCAGATTTAAAAGCAAAAACATCAACTTTTAGTGAAATTTGTTTTCTATTCTATGTTATTTTAATTATTGGCCAGAGGAAGGATGTTTAGGCCTTTGGTAATATTTACATCATATAATCAATGTTCCAACTGAGCGGTTGTATACCACTCTCACCCCATTCTCTAAAAGATGCCACATTGCAATGCTTAGGGTCCGTTAAAAGGATCCATTAGGAGTAAACTTTTACGTAGATTTCAAATTTAGCAATGTTTTCTATTTCTATCCACTCAAAGTAGAATTGTTTCAAGATATTGAAGACCTTTGATTGAATTCCTTGATCCCGCTTTCAATCTTACAATCCCCATAGCGCCTTATGTTGCAACAAAAATCTTTGGAGCATGAGTTTGGGAAAGTAGAATGAATTCTTGTGAAGAAAATGAAGCAAAAAATACTCTCAATTGACCCTTTATAGCTCAATGTTGCAAATTTTCCACACGTTGTAGGGTACTGCTAATGTTCTGTGTTGGTTATACTAGACAAACGTTTTCTGAATAGAAAAACGTCTGAAAATTAGATATTTTTCTTGTGTAGCCTACTATGATGTGCGTACTGGTAATCCGCAGTTTGCTGCAGTAGACGGAGTCTATTGACCGGTAAACCAGGCGGTCAACACTTTAAATTGAACTGGCAATGGTGAGATTGAACCCACGTCATCGAAATAATTCATCTGCAGTCTAAACCATTACGGCAAGAGGTCAATCGCGAATTGCTTAATTGACATTATATCTGAAATGGTTCAAGAAGAATGCTCACAATATCATGTGACACTCAATCTGCAGCAGCGACCTGTAGATTGCAAATACGCCTACGGTGTTGACCAATGTTACAGGCAACCTGGTAGCCTATTCTTGCATTGCTGCAGTACTACAATGATGCAAAAAATTAGATTTTTCCAAGGTCATGACCCTGACCACAGCTTGCACACACACATCCGGCTCTAGGCCGGAGTCACATCACCTCCAGTACGGAGCCAGAATTTGACCGGAACCGGAGCTCATTCTATCACTACTTATCATACTGCACATAGAAATTAGAAAGTCATCTCTACTATTTAGCATGAACATATCTTGTACTGTATAACAGACAAAAAAGTTTTGTCTGTCGACTAACCTTTTTCTTTGTTCATTTCATTAATAAGTTCATCATAGGTGTTTTCATACAAAGGTCTCTGTTTTGCGGCAATATTATGCAGATCTTTAAGAATAACTGTTTTTCCTGTAGAAGCTGCAATGTGCTTTTGTACCAACTTTTTATTTGCTTTGGTGGCAAACATTTCTCCGATCACACTGCTTTCTGTTTCATTTAATCTTCGTTGTTTAGGCATCAAATTAAATGCATTCTGAAAAATAATTTATATGCACATAATCAAGAAAACGACATATCTTTTGACAGGTGTCCAACCCACAGAGATGGGCAAGATCACCAGGTTTGGTGAATCGGCGGCTTGAATATGACCAGTTTCGCACAAACTGGTCATATTCAGCATGTGCGTAGTCATGCGCGCAAAGTGAAATGACCACTTTACCGTGTCTTACGATGAAGTCAAGATCAGAAAAACTGTCTTGCAACATTCTTAACGTGTTTTAGTACAGTAGCAAACAATATTTGAACTTCAAGTGTCATAATCAAAATGCAATTATACACGAAAAGTAATTTTTTGGATAGAGGGGGTTTTGGACGGAAATTTCAATTTTTTTTACTAGTGGTCTTAGAATGTACTGTTGTATCCTAAAACCTGGGTTAAAATTGAATTTGAAAAAAAAGCCGATTAACCCCCCCCCCCCCCTAATGTTATTGCTCTTTTTTATCCTTCACATAATTTCTGATGAAAGCCTCCTTATCATATACAGGGCTAGTGTGACCATAGCTCAAAGGCTATGACTACTACAAAGGGTTATTTCCACTTACTTCATTGAAATCATGATTATGATCATTGACATTACTAATCTCAGTGATGCATAGCGCTTTTCCATCTGACGTTGCATTTACTTTGATTCCAAATGGACAACCTTTGATAAAAGTACTGAAAAACAACAAAGATGAGGTGACATAGGCCGTGTTGAATCACCCATAAGTACACCTGAATTAGCCATAACTCACGTTAAAGTAGCCATACAGCAAGTTATGTCAAATTGCCCATAAGTTGCATCCAATTACCGATAAGCCCACCTGAATTACCCATAAAGTCACGTTGAATTACCACAAGTTCAGCCGAGCATTCTCATAAATCTAGTCGATTTACCCATAAGTGACGTCAAATTGCCAAAAAGCTGCGTTGAAGTACCCATAAGGCATGTCTTTATGGATAATTTCATGAGACTTACGGGTAATTCGACGAATTGTGCTGATGAGCAATTCGACGTAACATATGGGTAAATTGACAAAACTAATGGGTAATTCAATGCAACTTAGGAATAATTCTGGGCATGACAATTCAATGGAAATTACAATAGACAGCATGCGGGAATGGTTCAGCAGAATATATGCATTTTGCTAAGTTCTAAGCATTCATAAGGAATGTAGGCAATTTGCACTTATGCAAAACTCAATCTATTAGCAAAACTTATTACAATAGACAGCATGCGGGAATGGTTCAGCAGAATATATGCATTTTGCTAAGTTCTTAGCATTCATAAGGAATGTAGGCAATTTGCACTTATGCAAAACTCAATCTATTAGCAAAACTTATGCATATAGGCTACATGAGTAGCTCAACCTATGGGCACCAAGGACAAAACCATCATTACTTACCTTTGATTTGGTCTTTTTCCTTGACTACATGATTTGGGTGTTCTTCCTCCATGCACACAAGCATACTGTATTGTATTGACAAAGTTTTCTTTTTCCCATTGTTTAATAGCCGAAGAAAGTGTCTCAAAACTGTAATATAATGCTCCCTTCGTAATCATGATGACGATGGATTCATTGACGTGTAGTTTCGATCAGCAAAATCAGCAACTACCGCGGTTCACTCTACGATCAAGTGTGCAGCACAAGCCAATACGCATGCGCGCGAAATTACGTATGAGCGTCGTCGGATGAAACGCCTGAGCGCATTAAGGTCTTGCTCGAGTAAACAACGTCTTGCTTGAGTGGTGCTTGTAAGAATAGCTTCAGAGGCTAGTTTTACAATATGTTGTAAGAATAGCCACTTCGTTTAATAAAACAATGTTGCTTCGACATACCGGTGCTACTGAAAACAATCGAGATTAAAACGGCTTTAACTGAGATTATATATATGTATAACAACTTTAAAGTGTATTAGCACCTTTTTTAACTTAAATAACGTCAAAAATAGGCAGTGGCTATTTGACCGGCTGCGGTCTTTGAATCTGAAACACTATTTGACCGGTCATGACATCACTACATAAGCACTTTTTTTCTTTTTCTCTTTCAAAGCAAAAGACGAGAAGCGCCGATATATATAAGTTCTAAATTCAACGCGTTTTCTTCAACTCAGTCTGTGGCGCGTAGGTTACGTCTCCGACTGCCATTCTAGAGGGGATGAGTTCGATACTATCCGGAAGCATTCTTTTTTTTTCATTTTTTTTATCTAAATTTTGACCCGAAGCGCATTTTTGTGGTCAATTTTTAATTTGAGTAGCCTACAGCCCATTTTTTTTATGGCAGTGGCTATTTGACCGGCTCCGGTCTTTGAATCTGAAACACTATTTGACCGGTCATGACGTCATTACATAAGTACTTTTTTCTTTTTCTCTTTCAAAGCAAAAGACGTGAAGCGCCGATATAAACTTTTAAATTCAACACGTTCTCTTCAACTCAGTCCGTGGCACATACGTTGCGTCTCGGGTTGCCATTCTAGAGGGGATGAGTTCGATACTATCTGGAAGCATTGACTTTTTTTTCATTTTTTTTTGTTTTTATTTAAACTTTGAACAGAAGCGCATTTTTGTGATCAATTTTTAATTTGAGTAGCCTACAGCCCATTTTTTTATGTCATTTCAAATGTGAGAAATAAAGTTAGAGTTTTTTTAATTTGCTGGAATTTGAGAATTTCTCTTGGTAATTTTCCGATTGTGATAAGTGGTCCAATTTTCTAATCGTCCATTTTTTTTAAAAGAAAATTACATTTTTGCTCTCAAGTTAGTTATAGCCTATACAATACTTCTTTAAAAAATATAACTAACTTGAGAGCAAAAATGTAAGGTCGTTCAGCAAACACGGTCACTTATGACGATTGGAAAATTACCCAGAGAAATTCTCAAATTCCAGCAAATTAAAAAAACTCTAACTTTATTACTCACATTTGAAAAGACATAAAAAAATGGGCTGTAGGCTACTCAAATTAAAAATTGACCACAAAAATGCGCTTCGGTTCAAAGTTTAGATAAAAAAAAATGAAAAAAAAGTCAATGCTTCCGGATAGTATCGAACTCATCCCCTCTAGAATGGCAACCCGAGACGCAACGTATGCGCCACGGACTGAGTCGAAGAAAACGCGTTGAATTTAGAACTTTATATCGGCGCTTCACGTTTTTTGCTTTGAAAGAGAAAAAGAAAAAAGTACTTATGTAATGACGTCATGACTTGTCAAATAGTGTTTCAGATTCAAAGACCGGAGCCGGTCAAATAGCCACTGCCTTTTTTTATATCTTTTCAAATCGTGTTTGCCGAACGACCATAAGTGACCTTTTAAAAAAAATGGTAAAGGTAAAACCATTTTTTAAAGAAGTATTGAGCAAAAATGTAATTGGTTGTTCGGCAAACACGGTCACTTATGACGATCGGAAAATTACCAAGAGAAATTCTCAAATTCCAGCAAATTAAAAAAACTCTAACTTTATTACTCACATTTGAAAAGACATAAAAAAATGGGCTGTAGGCTACTCAAATTAAAAATTGACCACAAAAATGCGCTTCGGGTCAAAATTTAGATAAAAAAAAATGAAAAAAAAAGAATGCTTCCGGATAGTATCGAACTCATCCCCTCTAGAATGGCAGTCGGAGACGTAACCTACGCGCCACAGACTGAGTTGAAGAAAACGTGTTGAATTTAGAACTTATTTCGGCGCTTCACGTATTTTGCTTTGAAAGAGAAAAAGAAAAAAGTGCTTATGTAGTGACGTCATGACCGGTCAAATAGTGTTTCAGATTCAAAGACCGGAGCCGGTCAAATAGCCACTGCCTCAAAAATAACCTCGTCTATCAAGGAAATTTTGAAGGATTTCCGCCTGAGAAAAAAGGGATTTTTCAGGACAAAAAAGGAAACTGAAGAGGATTTATGAATTGTCAAAAGTGGAAGTACTGATTACTAGGACTCGCCACTAAGAGGTTGACAACTTGAGCCCCAAAAGTTTTCATTTGATGATGTTTATTGATTTGTTGAGAGCAATTTTACACGGGTTCTCCTTGCTGTTTTTTTAGAAATCTGTAAGTTGTGTTTATCAATTGTTGTTTTCCAGCCATGCAAGAAGTTAGGTTTAGTCAATTATTCTAATGCATTAATGATGGAATGCCCAACTGGATTACTTATCGACATCAATGAGGGGGCCCAACAAGTGGCTGAGGAATCCCTCAAAATCTCACCGAACACAACCCAGGTAAAGCAATTTGTGTCATAACTGTTGCCTACAAATAGTCTATAGATCTGTGGTTCCCAACCTTTTTGTTGGATGATCACGGACCCCTTTAGACAAATTATTAATTTTGCGGACCCCTACCTAAATTTTTCCTAAAACTCAATTAACATACTATTGACATTGTGAAGAAAGGGGCGTTCTTCCCGGCTATCAGCACAAGGCTGAGCACTCACTAGTACAGCGAGCAGTTGTGATTCGGTAACCATAACAGTGTAGCTTCTACGCTAGCCATTCAGACCATCCAATCAACAATATGTTTCTCGGCAGCCGATTTGTAGCAAGAATTGACAGCGATAGACACCATGGGCGAAACACGGTGTCTATCGCTGTCAATTCTTGCTACAAATCGGCTGCCGAGAAACATACTAGGCCTATTGACTATTGTAATAATTATGCTACTCAACTACTGTATGGTACTGTGTCATATTGCATTGCCGCCATGACTCCTGCGGAAAATATCAGGTTAAACAGTTGCTCAAATAAGAAAATGAATGAATTGTCCAAGAAGTGTCAGCAGTATTTGAATATTAAGGTGACCCAAAGTGCCATGCCAAAACTGTGGTTGAGTTTTTGACAATGCAACACGCATGTTATCTTCAACGTCCAGGCGATTTCGATGTTTAGTTTTTGTAACAAGAGCTCTATCAAGATCCAACGAAGCACTCACCTATATGCTTACCGGTAGCCTACATATCTACTGACCTACCAGTAGGCTACAGCTAGTCTCCAACTGCAAGCTGTGGTATCATTCCCGCCACTATGAGGTAATCGACATGCGTTGTGGTAGATGTAGTTTAAGGTCAATGTAGGCTACAAACTGTAGGCAGCTGCATAGAATTATTTTAATGCATACCGGTACAGTTTATTCTCACGGGCTTGAGCTTGATACATTTGCATTCAAAGAGATAAATGAAAGTAAAAACATCGCTTTTCGTTTTTTTTTTTTCAAAAGTCATCAAGGTAATCACGGACCCCCGAATGCTTTCTCACGGACCCCCAAGGAGTCCGCGGATCCCAGGTTGGGAACCACTGTTATAGTAAGCTGGCCCCTTGTTGGGTGATTTTGGAAATTGATTAGGCCTGGGTGTTAAATTTTTGTTTTGACCCAAAAAAATGAGATTCCCAAAATTTTTTTGGATTTGAACCATGTCTAGACCCTGCCCCGGTCCGTCTCGCCAGTTGACGAAATTTAAAACAGCCGTAACTTTTACAATATTCATGTTAATAATGTCATGTAAGTACTCATTTTCATTGGTTTTTCATGGAGAAATCTGAAGGTTTTTGATACATATGGCATGATTTAGAAATCTTGTTTTTTGTAATTATTTGAAAAATTATTGTTATTACGCTTATTAGCCTCATTTTGCATAGCAATGTCTGAAGCAACTGCCTTTGTGTTTACTGTATTTATTCTCTTGATTTCAGCATAGTATTGTACGGTTTGTCAAATTTTTAATATGGATGAGAGAAAAAGAAGAAAAATTGCAAAAGATCCGCTTGATATTGGTACGTACCAACCCATGAGTCAGTCAATGCTTCCGCTTAAGCTAGCTGTCTTGAGGCATTATCTGTATCTGCAAAATATTAAGTACACAAATGATGTAGGACAAACTGTGCTCTACAATGAAGTTTATGACTGCATTTGTAAAATCTACACAGCTGCATCCATTCCAGTAACAAAAAGTAAGACCAGAATAATAGCCGAAATGCAAGAACTAGAAAAAATGAGGAAGGAACACCAGTCAGCTTCTAGCTCTTCATACTTCACACAATCACTGCAAAAGACAGCTGTTGTTGCAGCGCAGATCAATGTTGGTGAAGAGCAGGTAGCCAAAATTTTAACTGCTTATAACCAAGACATTGGTTACCAAGCAGTGGTAACGAGAAAGAAAGTTTGTGGTCAGAAGGAAAAAGCACGGAGACAAAAGAAATTGGTCCGGTATCACATGCACGATGGTTAACTTTAGCATCTCGCTTGCTCAGGATGTATGTTTCCATTACACCTGAATCTCCATCCTATCCTCACTGTGAAAAAGCTGGCAACATATATTGTTGGTGTATACTGAAAACTGCACATCAACATAAAACATAGAAGATCAATTCAATAAGGTTCCTTACTTTTATACCAAGAAATAGCAACTCAGAGAGATTTACTTTTAGATGGTGGTGATCTCAATGTTGTGCAAACTTGTGTTCAGAATAACTGCTACTTTGCTCACCCTGAAAACCTTCTACTTGGAATGCTGGGGGATGACAATAAAGCTATTCGTTCAGAAGCTGTGAAGATCATTCTAAAAATCCGACGAACCAAATCACAAGGTAAACTTCGAGAATTCTACCTTCCGAAATTAAATTTTGATGCCACATGTTATATCAAAATGATAACAATGGCATGTGATGGAAGAGCTGCACCAACATACCTGACAAAAAACAAACCGAAGGATACCAGCAAATACCGGAATGGCCCGTTTCGGTGAGTCCGATTCGGTGAGTCCGATCCCTTAACAGGGGATTTTTCAATTTTTTTTTTAAATTATCGTGTACCGTAGCCTAATCATCATTGCCGTTTTAGGGTTAGGGGTTTGGGGTTAGGATTAGGGGTTGGAGGTTAGAAACTCACTGAATCAGACTCACCATATCGGACTCACCGAATTGTAGCAGACCCGCAAATGCATGAGCCGCCACTCCTGCAAAACTGTGACATCAAGCAGTGTATTAACTTCCCAGTTCAGTTCAATTACCCTAATCATACATAGTCAGTTGAGCGAGCAGTTAAGCTAACTACAGAGTCAACAAGCCGCATCACTGGCAAAGGCCGACAAGTTGGAGAAGCACTATGCAAGCTTTCTGGCAGAAGCAAGAAGTGAAATGGTCCACACTACCGTGTAACCAGAAAGGCTGCATTGCGAGAATAACAAGGGTTCATTGATACCAGATTATGGTTGTCATGATGTGTGCTTTTACATGCAACCCAACTGTATGGCTACTATAATGTAATGTGTATTTTCAAGTGCCATTCAGTGTATAGTTGTTATTGTGTACCGTTTGTTGGTCTTCCATTGCAGTGAAAATTGCATGGTTGCAATAATCTGTGGTATTCATGCACCACCCAAGTTACAAACCTTGTTGTTGTACTTCTTGCTACATCTTAGTGCTTGAGAATACACAGTAAAATTTCATTAAAAAAAGTGATTGTGAAATACAAGCATGTGATAAACCTGTACTATTCAAGGACAAACTGGAAGTAGCACAACATGTAGACTGTACTATGCAATACCTGCACCGATATGCCAACGTATTACTTGTACACTAAAAAACAAAACTTCCAAAATTAAGCCAAACCTATCAAAAACCTGTACATACTTGTTCTCCATAAAAAACCAATGAAAATGAGTACTTGCATGACCTGGTTAACATGAATATTGTAAAAGTTACGGCTGTTTTAAATTTCGTTAACTGGCGAGACGGACCGGGGCCCGGGGCAGGGTCTAAACATGGTTCAACTTCAAAAAAATGTTGGGAATCTCATTTTTTGGGTCAAAACAAAAATTAAACACCCAGGCCTAATCAATTTCCAAAATCACCCAAAAAGGGGCCAGCCTACTGCTATAGATGGCCTACACACCATGCACAAGCCTTCAGAACTGAAGGTTGTAATCGATTGCAGGTAACAGTGTATTTGGGTTCTACGCCAGCATAAAATATTTCTTCAAGTGTTTTAGTGTTCAATTGTTTCATTGTTGTGTGCTATTTTTCATCTTGCAATTTGACTGTTACTGATAAAGTAGCTGCCAATTGAAACTATTGAAATTATAATACATATACAGCAGAGATTTCCATTTAATAGCCTATTTGAACTAGTAGATGGTGTTTACATTTTGCTTGATAAAATGTATATAAGTGTTTCTCACATCAAACCTTTTGATAAAGAAGAAAAAAACACTTAAAACAATTGAATAAAAATATTTGAAAAAACATTTCAGGCAAATATAGGACCCAAGTGCATGTTACTCTGCAATTGAATTCAGCTTTCAGTTCTGAAGGCTTATTGCATGGTCACATCCCATGTTGTTTCATTCACATTCATCCTCCCACAATGCATTGTGATAATACTGAACTTTTTTAGAAATATAAATAGTCATTACAAAGTTTTAAATAGTTGTTGATAAATTGCATAGATAGGTAGGTAGGAGTGTGTTTATTGTAGGAATTACAAAGGTAGTAGCTTGTTGCATAGGCTCCGACTTTTCAAAAAACCTTGGGGGGCGAGAAAGGTGATGACGTCATAACCATAACGCTATTTTACTCAATTAAAATGGTCTTTGATTAAGCTTAGTGACTTGTTTATATTGACACCTAGGTCGCAAACCGAATTTATTAGAACCGCTGCTTAAAACGATTAGTTTTACGCATGCAGCACCCCTAGTTGTAAAATTTTTGATATTGTTAGCTCATAATTGGAACAGTTGGAAAACAAGCCGATTCATTTCCTTTTCTTTCGAATAAATAACAATGATCAAGACAGCGAAGTTATCGAAATAAAACGCTAAAAATCAAGATTTTAAGCAGAGTGGAAACCCGTTATCAGTTTTATTAACCTCGTTTTGCTCGTTTTGCTAATTACTTACCTTCAAAGCGCTAACAACGATGAAGTGTTTTCTTTTCTGTTTTTTATCAAAAGTCTTTAACCCTTTATAGTCTTTTATGATGATGATCGAATACCGTATACTTGAACTCGAGTATAGGTCGAGATGTTCGCAAGTGATTTTCACCTCAAAAAGACAGGTTCAACTTCTACACGGGACAAGCTGTTGTCTCCAGCTCGGCAGTTTTCAAAATAAACGCATTTTTACTGCCGCAAAATCATTGGCGACGTAGATTACGGAGTTTGAAATGGATCCGGCCGAAATAAAAGTTTTCAATACGTTTATTTGCGGTGATTCGAACTTAATTTTCAAATTTAATGATTTTTTGTCAATTCTAAACTTTATGCACTTGTTGAGCAATATGCAAAGCTCACGAGACAAAACAGCGGAAAGAGCTGTTTTAAGACCATCGATTTTTTTATTTTTGCGTATAGAATATAATCCTTATTACGTAACATTGCATGATCGTTGAAGTCGATGTCAAACCTTAGCGGCCGCATAAAACAATAATGTCAGGTTAGCTAGGTGATAATAGTGGTAAGAGACGTCGTTAATGCAAGCAATATCTGCGACCAAGACCATTAACACCTTTTCTTTTAACAGTTTTTGAATTAATTCTCACACATTGCGAACAAAACAATGCGTTCTGTTGAATCATAATTGATCTCTCAGCGAGTAAACCTCGTTGAAAATTGCACGTCTAATTTAGCTGGTTTACTTAATATTGCTGTGAATAGTTACGTAACTATTCCAGCAACGTAAGTTACTCTCGTCTACTTTGAAATTTCCATACCGTATGAGAAAGCCATGTGATCAGCTGCTGTTTTGCGGGCAAGAGCAACGAAGGCTATTTTTCGCTTTCAGCATTCTTTAAGTCCGTTTAAATTTGATCTAAATCTTTTTCGCGAAGTGTTTTATCTTTGAAACACCACTTGTAAATTGTAATAACCATTTTTGTTGCCACTCAACCATAAGTTTACGGGTGGCGGCACCCCCGGAAGTCGGCGCGTATGGCTTGTTGTGTAAGACGTCCTATCTTTATTTCTGTTACAAAATAGATCGATTTTTGTGAACATTTTTTACCTTACAGTAGATAAATTATTATTTAAGTTTTCACATTTTTTATTGCAATCTTTGTTTTGTGGATGTATTTAGAATACCAGTTTGCTAACTGTGGCTTACCTTTTGTACAGATTTCAGAGACAACAAAATCTGCAAGCTTAAATATTCCCCTTGTTAAAGTCACTGTTGATGAAGCTGCAAAACCTAAAGTAAAGTTGTGTGGATACCTGGCGAAGTTATCTAATACTGGGTTCATACGCAGTGAGTGCAAGTTTTGTAATAACATACACTATAGTAGCCGGGTCTGCTACTATTCGGCGAGTCCGATTCGGCGAGTCCGATTCGACTAGTCCGATTCGGCGAGTTCCCTATTCGGCGAGAGCCTTTTTCGGCGAGTGCCCTATTCGGCGAGTTTTTGAAATTTTTGAAAGGAAATTATCGGGTACCGTAGCCTAATTATAATTGCCGTTTTTACATAGTTTTAACGTCGCTAAACGTTGAAATTGTGCAGAAAGGAATAAAAATAAAATGTTTGAACTATTAAATTAAAATTCGTCATGTCAGTTCAGTTGTTTTTATTTCTGACCATCATATGAAAAACAATACACGTCAACATAGCAAAGGTGTAAAAAAGATAGAAGCGACAAAACGCGAACGTTAAAACGTGCTTGTGACCGAAGTAAGTTATTGAGTTGAAAGAAACATACGCGCCGACTTCAGGGGGGGGCGGCGCCCCCCGTAAATTTATGGTTGAGGGGCAACAAAAATGGTGATGACAAGTGGTGTTTCAAATATAAAACACTTCGCGAAGGAGATTTAGATAATTTAAACGGACTTAAATGCCGAAAGCAAGAAAAGCCTACGTTGCTCTTGCCCGCAAAACAGCAGCTGATCGCATGGCTATCTCATACGGTATGGAAATTTCAAAGTAGATGGTAGAGTACTGCTGGAATAGTCACGTAACTATTCACTGCAATATTAAGTAAACCAGCTAAATTAGACGCGCTATTTTCAACGAGGTCTTCCCGCTGTGAGATCAATTGTGATTCAACAGAACGCATTGTTTTTGCAATGTATGAGAATTAAATTGAAAACCGAAAAAAGAAAAGGTGTTTAATGGTCTTGGTCGCAGATATTGCCTGCATTAACGACGTCTCTCACCGCTATTATCACCTAGCTAACCTGACATCATTGTTTTATGCGACCGCTAAGGTTTGACATCGACTTTAACGATCATGGAATGTTACGTAATAATAAGAACGATTATATCCTACACGCAAAAATAAAAAAATGATCTCCTCTTTCTGTTTTGTCTCGTGAGCTTTGCATATTGCTCAACAAGTGCATAAAGTTTAGAATTGACAAGAAATCATTGAATTTGAAAATTAAGTTTGAATCACTGCAAATAAACGTATTCAAAACTTTCACTTAAGCCGACGCGATTTCACAATCCGTAATCTACGTCGACAATGATTTTTAGTGCGTTCATTTTGAAAATTGCTGAGCTGGAGACAACAGCTTGTCCCGTGTTAGTTGAACTTGTCTTTTTGAGGTGAAAATCACTTGCGAACATCTCGACCTTTACTCGAGTATAGCCTACTGTATTCAATAAAAGACTATAAAGACTTTCGATAAAAAACAGAAGAGAAAACACTTCGCCGTTGTCAACGCTTTGAAAGTAAGTAATTAGCGAAACGAGGTTAATAAAACTGATACCGGGTTTTCACTCTGCTTGAGATCATGATTTTTTGCGTTTTATTTCGATAACTTCACTGTCTTGATCGTTGTTGTTCACTCGCACGAAAAGGAAATGAATCGGCTTGTTTTCCAACAGTTCCAATTATGAGCTAACAATATCAAAATTTTTACGACTAGGCGTACTGCGTGCGTAAAACTAATCCTTTCAAGCAGCGCTTCTAATAAATTCGGTTTGCGACCTATTTGTTAATATAAACACGACACTAAGCTTAATCAAAGACTATTTTAATTGAGTAAATAGCGCTATGGTTATGACGTTATCACCTTTCTCGCCCCCCAAGGTTTTTTGAAAAGTCGGCGCCTATGGAAAGAAATTTGGCACGGTCGCAACACCTTCAGAAAAATTTAAGATATGAAGGGAAAATAAAACAAAGAAAATGTTACAAAAAAAAAATAAAATAAATCATGTTTATGTCTGTAAGTTAGCACTTTTGAATAGTTAAAATGATTAGTTTGGATCAACAAATGTGTGGCCTACAGCTTGGATTTAAAAGAAATTATCGGGTACCGTAGCCCAGTTATCCCAACCAGCAAAAAATTCCGTTTTTACATCGTTTTAACGTCGCTAAATGTTGAAATCGTGTAGAAAAGAGAACTTTGCTGACTAGGATACGTTGAAGCTGAGAAACATTCACAGAAGCCCTTCGAATTGTTCCAAGAACCCATTTAGCATAACATTTCATTTGTACATTGATTCAACGTCTGAATACATTATCTTAAAAATGCAACGTATCGTAGGGCTTCTGTGAATGTTTTTCAGTTTCAACGTATCCTAGTCAGCAAAGTTCTCTTTTCTACACGATTTCAACGTTTAGCGACGTTAAAACGATAGGCCACACATTTGGTTAGCCTTTTCATTCTGTTACTACAATGGGTTCTCATTTGTTGATCCAAACTAATCATTTTAACTATTCAAAAGTACTAACTTATACACATAAGCATGATTTTTTTTGTAACATTTTCTTTGTTTTATTTTCCCTTCATATCTTAAATTTTTCTGAAGGTGTTGCGACCGTGCCAAATTTCTTTCAACTCAATAACTTACTTCGGTCACAAGCACGTTTTAACGTTCGCGTTTTGTCGCTTCTACCTTTTTCTACACCTTTGCTATGTCGACGTGCATTGTTTTTGATATGATGGTCAAAAATAAAAACAACTGAACCGACATGACGAATTTTAATTTAATAGTTCAAACATTTTATTTTTATTCCTTTCTGCACGATTTCAACGTTTAGCGATGTTAAAACTATGTAAAAACGGCAATTGTAATTAGGCTACGGTACCCGATAATTTCCTTTTAAAAATTTCAAAAACTCGCCGAATAGGGCACTCGCCGAAAAAGGCTTTCGCCGAATAGGGAACTCGCCGAATCGGACTAGTCGAATCGGACTCGTCGAATCGGACTCGCCGAAACGGGCCATTCCGATAGTAGCCTACATACGTCAACAACAAAGTAACACACATTCTTATATCCAATAGATATTATCCATTTTATGTTAATGTAAGTAGGCTAATGAGTGGATATAATTTGCACATGCACAACTGCACATTCATTTGTAAAATAATCAATCAAGCTTTATGACAATGATATGAATTCAAGTGCAGTACACTGAAACTAAGATCCGACGCTTTTTCTGCCCATCCACCTTCAGAGCAATAACATAACTCAGATGACATGCAAATGCTGCAAGGAAGTAGCAATTCTTTGGCCTTGTCATTCAATAAATGGATATGGGGTGAGGCCAGATCATATGGAGTTCTCTCTCGGATGACCTTCCATGTACCATTGTACCTCCAGAAAACTAACTCAATAAATCTTGAAATGCAACACAGACCTTAAACCTATTGGGCCCTGAAGATATTTATCCCAGTGCAGAGTTCATCTGAATAGGGTTGCTGATGCCAAAGAGCTTCTGCATCTACAATTCTACATGTGCCTGTAGTGAAACCATCTACAATTCCTCTATTAAGAAGTTTATTACGCTAAAATGCAACTAGGTTGTTCTGACGACATAAACTGCAAACTGAATTGAGACTGAAAATAAACACCAGTAAAAACGACAAAGGAACTTAAGGCAACGTAACAAAGCAATCAACAACGAAGCAATCAGCAACAACGTAAATTACAATGCAACTCAAAGCAATAACACGTCATTCACCCCTTCCATAGATTATCAATAGGGATCAACAAAAATTAAAGGCGCTAATACATTAAATACATTTAATTAATTTACAAATCTGTTTGGCGGTCGCCTTGAACAAGATGAGCGCCGGGGCATGGGGCGCTCGCTGGAATCAGTCGGTATATGAGTTTCCGATGACGGGGCAGGTGCATCTTCATTGACAGACTCATTATTAGTTGTTATTTGTTCGGGAAATTCCACAGATGGATTGTTTATCCCTTCGTTTGGACTCCCGGGATCCGGCAAACTAAGAGTCGACTCGTCAAGGCCACCACGAGCAGTTGGAGCGATGTCACGAATTGACACTGTGGTTTCGCGTCCGTTCGCGAAACGAACGTGCGCGTAGTTCGGAGTTGCATGAGTCATTTCCACTTCTTCGACAAGCGGTTCATACTTGCTAGCACGAACGTGTCGTCTCAATAAAACCTTTTGAGGACATTTAACCCAAGTAGGTATGGAAAGACCTAGACTTGAACGACGCTGAAAATTAAAAAATCGCTCGTGTGGCGTCACGTTTGTTGCAGTACATAATAAAGAGCGCATAGAATGTAAAACATCAGGTAGAACACACTCCCATTTAGAAATAGGAAGATCTCGAGTTTTCAAAGCAAGTTTTACAGAAGTCCAAATTACGTCGTTGTATCTTTCGCATTGGCCATTAGCCCGTGGATTGTATATAGAGGTTCTGCTGGTAGGAATACGCAAACTGTACATGTAAGACACAAAATCCTTAGACATAAACGATGCACCTCTATCCGAATGCACATAACCACATTTACCAAACATTGCAAAAAGACTAGACATGCACGAGATTACAGTTTCAGTGTCTACTTTACTACAAGGAAAGGCGAAAGGAAATCGAGAGTACTCATCTACTACAGTCAGAATGTATTTGTTATTCGTAGCAGAAGGTAAAGGTCCTTTGAAATCGATGCTTAAGCGCTCCATAGGTTGCGTAGCTTTTATCAATGGAATTTCAATTGGCTTGTAGAACTTAGGTTTCAACTCAGCACAAATTTCACAAGCGGATGTCATTTTACGGATGTCATCAATAGAATAAGGCAAATTCTTTGTTTTAACATAATGATGCATGCGAGTTACTCCGGGGTGGCATAAGGCCGCATGAATTTCATACAACGAATTGTCCATCATAGTTGCACAATACACTCTAGATAAAGTGTCGGAAGCAGTATTATACTTCCCTGCTCGATAAACAATTTCATAATCGTACTGTGATAGTTCCAGTCGCCATCTCAAAATTTTTGCGTTTTTTACCTTGCCATGGTTGTTGCTATTGTACATGAATGCCACCGATTTTTGATCTGTGACAAGTTTGAATCGGCGTCCCGCTAGAAAATGACTCCATTTTCGAATGGCTTCGATAATTGCCGTCGCTTCTTTCTCTATGCTTGAGTGAACTTTTTCACTTTTGTTGAGTGTCCTGGAAAAAAAAGCAACGGGTCGCCCGTTCTGATTTAAAGTGGCTGAAATGGCAATGTCAGATGCGTCAGTTTCTACTGTAAATGAAATTTCTTCATCTATCACCCCAAGCGTAACTTGAGCCAATTCAGCTTTCAACGTCGCGAAAGAGTTGAGGGCTGCATCATTCAGAGGAAAGGTAGTGTTTCGAATTAGAGGCTGAATCTTGTCAGAATAACGCGAAATCCATTGCGCATAATACGCAAATAAACCGACAATCCTCTGCTGTTGTTTACTACTTTTTGGAGGCGGGATTTTTAGTAAAGATTCCACTCTTTCGGGGTTAGGACTTAAAGTACCTTTAGAGATTCTATATCCAAGCAAGTCGATTGTATCTGCCGAATAAGTACTTTTTGCTTCATTGAAAGTTAGATTGCATTCTCGAGCTACTGCAAGAAATTTTGATAAATTTTGATCGTGCTCTTCTTGGGTTTTCCCGCAAATGGTAATATTGTCAAGATAAGCGTACGTACCTTTGCACTCGTAGTCTTTGATAATGTTGTCCATTATCCGTTGAAAACCAGGTACTGCATTCGTTAGACCAAACGGCGTTCTCTTCCATTGCCACAAGCTTCCATCGGCTTCGAAAGCAGTGTAATTTCGATCTTGCAGAGGAACTTCTACCTGGTGGTACGCACTTTTTAAATCTAGCGTTGTATAGATGCTGTTCCTAGCAACATTGTTCACTACGCCTGACATAAGAGGTAAAGGATACGCGTCCAAACAAGTGAATTTGTTTATGGTTTGGCTAAAATCGATGACCATACGCTTTTTGTGATTTTCTTGAGTGACCACAAGAGGTTGTGCTCGCCATGGCGAACGACTCGGCTCAATTAAACCTTCCTTATAAAGTCGCTGCACCTCTGAAGAGATAAAACTTCTATCGGCTTGAGAATACTTTCTAGGCTTTGTAGCAATCGGATGGCACTCCTTCCTTAAGTGTTTGAAAAGCTGTATTGAAGTAGACGTTTTAATAGCTTCTAATGCTCCGATCTGTAACGTTGGCATAGGCCCTCCAAATTGAATGTTCACGCTTTTGTGCTGTTTCATAAAAGTTTGTCCGATAATTAGGTCGGTGAGCAAATTTTTCAAAACAGTGACTCCTACATTATCATACTCTTGTCCAAAAAGCGCGACTTTTACGTTACAGATTCCTAAACTTTGCGATGAACATCCTTTCACGGCTAAACCAATGCGGCATTCACTTTCTTCAAGATTTAGTTTTAGACGCTTTCTTAAACGGTCGCTCATGTGACAAAGGGTAGAGCCAGTGTCGATGAGAGCATTGGCTTGAACTCCGTTAACTGTAACAGGGACGTTGACCTTTGCGTGGGTGTCGAAAGATTCGGTTGTCATATTCATAATGACATCTCGTGGAGTAGAAGCAGATGAATAAATAGGTTTTCGATTTACCCTGGAAAGACGACAAACTTTTGAGAAATGACCTTTTTTAGAACATTTGAAACAAATAACTTCACGAGCAGGGCAATATCTTCTACTATGTCGCCTATTTCCGCAATAGTTACACTTTTCAACCAACGCGGCGCTAACATCTGAGCTTTCTTCCTTATCTGAAGAATCTTCAATTTTAAAGGTAGGACGTGTTTCAAAAGCTGTTGCGCCACAATCAAGTGAAGACGGAGTCTGGCTCGCAGTCATTTCGACACGATTGCAAAACGTTTGGGCATCATCTAAGGATCGAGCTTTATCAAAAGTTTGTTGTAGCGAAGCATTTTTGTCCTCTAGCAAGCGTTGTTTAATGTGATTTGACGAAATCCCAGCGATAAACGAGTCACGTATAGCTTCCTCTTTATGCGCAACTGCCGATACGGCCCGAAAGTCACAGGAGAGGCTCAATCGCTTTAAGGTCTGCATGTACTCGTCTAGTGATTCATCTGGCTTCTGCTTCCTAGTTTTTAAAACAAATCGAGAAAACATGGGGTTAGAAACCTTTTCAAAAAGGCGCTTCAGTTGTTCGATAGCTTCATCATAATTTGTTGTCTCACACACCAGTTCATATATTGAAGCGTCTATATGATTTATAAGCAAATTCAACTTGTCTTCAGCTGAAACTTCTCCGAGCTTTTCTAGATAAATTGTAAAAGACTTGTACCAATGCACCCATTGTCGTTTAGCGTCTTTACTTTGCGGGTCCGCAGCTAAGAGTCTAGGGCGCAAGTCTTTTAGATCCATACTTTATTAGCGTAATAAAATGTAGTGAAACCATCTACAATTCCTCTATTAAGAAGTTTATTACGCTAAAATGCAACTAGGTTGTTCTGACGACATAAACTGCAAACTGAATTGAGACTGAAAATAAACACCAGTAAAAACGACAAAGGAACTTAAGGCAACGTAACAAAGCAATCAACAACGAAGCAATCAGCAACAACGTAAATTACAATGCAACTCAAAGCAATAACACGTCAGTGCCGTCAAGCAATGAATGAACTGGAATATCATACTCCTTGATACTAAGAAAAGAAGTATTGACTTGAAACCCTGAACAGTGGACAAAATGTCACATTTTAAAAGTGTTTTAATTTTCAATGTTTAAATAATAATCTTGAAGTTTCTTAAATTTTTGACTTTTAGCTTCAAAAACTCGGTGGTTTTCGTACGACCCCAATCGCTGTGTGTTGTCCTACTATCGCCACCCAGACTCTGATGTTGGGAACAATAATCCACTCGGCGATATCGAGCTTCGGAGAGCTTCCTTCAATTTTACAGCGGAGAATCTGAGGGAAAACATATTTTCTATCACTGATAACAATGTTACTCACATTCTGCAGGTAGTTTGGTTTCTTTGAATGTTGGTAAAACTACTTGTATAATATATTATAATTAATACATACAATAAATTAAGTTTCGCTTTTAGCAGTATGACCATTGCTTACTTCACAATATAGATACTTATGACATGTTTTAGCCTGATGCTGCGAGTTTGCTGTGGTAATAGCAGTTTGCACTAGCTTTCGAAGCACAGTCTCCTAGTCATGTGCTATACTACTTACTACGGGTCTGCTACTATTTGGCTAGTCCGATTCGGCTAGTTCCCTTTTCGGCTGCAGTCTTTTTCGGCTAGTTCCCTATTAGGTTTGGGGTACTCCATTTCAATACGGAATTGCCCGTTTCGGAAAATCTAATTCGGAGAAATCCCGATGTGAAGACAGCCTTTTTTGGAGAAAGCCCTTTTCGTAGATTTTTTGAAAATCCAACCTGTTGAATTTTATCTAACATCTTTATGACGTTTAGTCACTCAGGTGCAAGCTTGGTAGGCTGCCTTTCAATTGGCGCAAGCGTTACAGGTGTTATTTCTAGAAAAGTTTATTTTATCGAGTGCATGGTGCAGTGCAGCTACTTTGATGTTACAAAGAATCTGTTAAAGCTTGTTGTCCATAGGCTTGCGACAGAAAGACCCTGCTCTGGTGGCTTCAGGAGCTCCAATCAGAGCGTCGTATTTTCAATCTCCAGCAGAATGAAGACGACACCCCCTCGGCCGAGTGGCATGGGACCCTACTTGGTCAGAGTCTGTTCTGGGTTCCCAACACCACAAACATCAACCCTGGCCTGGTGGATGTGTGTAGGGAGCGGAAACCACCTTCACCAAGTAAGATCCTACATATAGTTGCACTGCGGGGTACAATGACGTTTACTTAAACTTTGAAGTACATTGGTACAGTGTTTGATTCTTGACAACAGAACGAAAGATAGACACCTCAACAAGAACAAGTTGATGGATGTTCCAGTTCCCTACCCTCATCCTCAATTCTCCGCATCGCCTAACCAGTAGTGCCTGTCATGGTGGTTGCGTGTGGTGCGACGCATCAACTCTGTGTGACTGGTTTGACATTGGTGAATGTCTCTGCTGGTTCCACATGCGACACTTGTGTATAAATGCGACTGTGTCTGTCCACTAATATTTTTTTATATGATTTCACTTCATTCTTGAGAGAACATCGAGAGACAATTTTGTAGCTTGACCTTGTTTTCAAACCTTTATGATCCAGCACAACCACAATCTGCTTCAAATTTTTAGGAAGTGATGGGGGGCTGGATTTGAACATTCTCCCCCGTATCGATGACCCCCCTGACTCAGTTGGGGACAAGGCGGCCCAGAAGCAGCGTTCATCGACCATGGTATCCACATCCGGGTTATCAACCCTCAGCAGCAGAATTCAAAGTCTTGGCAATTTCACTGCAGTTTCAAACGCAGGTATGTACATTGCACAAGCACGCGCACCGTACGCCCAGCATTGTGCTGAGCCCTTCACACAATTGGCTGATCTGCATGCTGCTTGTTGGTGATAAAGATAATGGCTCTGCGATTATGACTAACAATTGAGCGGCGGTGGTTTATTTTAATAGTTTCTTCTTTGTATATTTAGATAAAAGGTATATTAATAGCATGGCAGGAAACAAATCAAGCGAATGAATGCACTGCTGGATAGGCTGCTATTTATGTTGACTACTTGTTCTAACCTGTCTTTGGTTTGACACAATAAGCATCAGGCGAGTTATCGATTGAGTGGCAAACATTTGGCAAACAGGTTTTTACATATGTTGTTACATTTGAATGGGTTATAGATTATATTTCCTAACCCCCCATTGTCCCCCCAGGTGAGGCCGCAATCAAGGGGATCAAGCAGCAAGCCCAGCGGCTACGAACTTCAAACTCTGCCCGTCGGACGTCAGAGGAAAACGCGGACGCGAAGCTTCAACAAAAGTCCATTTCAGGTTTGTACCTTCAGCCCTGTTTTTTTTTTTTCGGTCATTTATCGGTCATTGACCAATTTTTTAGCAAAATGTCCGAAAAAAATATAGTCAATTCGGTCAAAATGTCCGAAAAAACATATAGCCAATTGACTATATATGACCAAAAATGACTAAAAATGGCCGAAATAAAAAAAACCAGCTTCAGCATAGAGAGTCAGCAGCAGAGAGTTGGTGTTGCTACCACTCATGCCAGCACCCCTCGCATTGTTCCGCGTCCTTTAGCGCTGCTGGTGGGTGTTGGATGAATGAGTGAAGGTTGTGCCAGCGTCAGCACTCCCAACATTCAAGGAGTCGTTCAAACCTGCCCCACCAAGATTTCAAAGCTTGTCACAACACGAGTATAAATTGCAGCTCTCTGCTATATTGGTGCATGGTGTTGAAAGGTGCATTTGTTAGGTAATCCAACTCAAACGGACCATGGTATGTTCGCATTATTTTAACTCTATTTTGTCATCTCAAACTGATATTTTTATGATGTTTCTCAACATTGAATCCTGCATCTCACTTTGTGGGGACAAAGTGCCTGACTTGTGAAGAGTTAACAATCGATGACTGTATGATGACTATGATTAACACGTAATAGACAGTCATCATCAGCAGGCAATGTTGTATTTAGAGTCATCATCAGTCGAAAACATTCCATCGAGTGGGAAAGAGGTGAACCACTCTGCGTTCATAGCAGGTCTAAAGGAGCAGGTCCACCAACAACGAGAGGAAATTGAACTCATGAAAACAAAGCTGCAAACAAAAGAGGTTTGCCGCAAGTCTGTAAATGATCACGTTGTAAAATTATTATTCAAGTAACCATAAACTATGCCAGGCATCACTTCAAACTCTCCCGTTTGACGACGTGCGTACGTTGGAATGGTTGATTAAAATACGTTGATGATAAACCATCAGCCAACCAAGCAGCAGCATGGCGATTGGCATTTATCATCATGCAAAGTAACACGCAAACGTTTTCGACTGTACATTAATGCTAACATCCTAACATCACTTAAATTTAAAAAAATGAAAAAATACAAAAATTAAAAAAAATCCGGTAACTCTCATAAATTTGGTAACCCTGAATTTCGTTAGAAATCGAAGTCGTATTTTTTTCCCGACTCCACAACTCTGGCAAGTCATGGCCATTAGGTGTCAACATCTCAGTATGCCTGCAGACATAGGACCAGAGACGAGATGCATGTTCTGTGCCGTTAAGCTCGTTACTTTGTGATTCTAACAACTTTTGATTTATTTGTGGCCACTAGGAGGCGATAGAAGTGTTGAAGTTGGAACTGGGAAAGTACGAGGGGTTGAAAGGTAAGGATTGGTTGAAGGTTGGATGGTTGTAAATTCATCAAATTACTTTGCTAGGATTGCATTGTGACAACTTGTGCCTCTCAGATGTGGAGATTGTGCCGCAGTCATCTTGTGGCACGAATGCGAACCCATCACTTCCAGATTTAAACCCTGGTTCAAGGTTGCCACCTGGTGGATGCGACATCTTTGCGATGCTACATGGAAATCTTGTCGCGTTGCATCCCAACATCCTCCTGGTTCTCGTACACTCGGTGATTCCTATGCAATGGTGTGGTGTTCAAGGGTGGTGTGGTGTCAACCTCTCCATTGCACACCCCCCGCTGCCTCAACACTGGTTTAGCTGAGACCCAACAAACCATCCGACTCCATGTCATTTAAGGATGTGGGTCCATCAGGAACATTCAAGAGACTTTTATTTGAATCCAGGTGTTCAAGAGCAACATTCCTACGCTCAAAGCGACTATAAGCTGAGATCGGAAGTCATCAGCCTGAAGTTGGACAAGGAAAGAGCGGATGAGGAGAGAGAGGATGCGAGGAAGAGAGAAGAGGAGCTGGAAGAGAAGTCAGTTCTCTGTAATATTTTGCTACTTGTGAACTCGTCAGCAACATATGCAGTTGATGACGAGACGTTTGCTTTCTTTGATCGCTACCTCCATGAAGAGTGATGAGTTTGTTCCTTTGATGTTTTCGATTTGTTTTATTGTAACATGAAGAGCGATAATGCTCTTCCTCATCTCACTGATCCATCGTGTGTGCAGGATGGAAATGATGATGGAGACTCTTCGGGTTAAAGATCAGCTCCTTGTGCGTCTCAGCAACCAGGTTGGTTGGATAAACGTTATTTAACGTGCTTTCAATGAAATGTCAATGGCAGTGAACGGTCGCAGGTTTGTTGCAAAGTTTCCCATTCCGCTGGAGGGCGTCCTACCAGTGGCATACGGCGACCATTGTTTTGGGTGTTCACATTTTTTCAGCAGGTTTTAAACACAAACGTAAACTAAGTCACACACTAAGTTTGCAGGTCACTCAATATTTGTTAAGATCCTATCAGAATAAACTGATGTGATATGAAGAGCCACTGTACAAATCAAACATGTGTTTGAAACTATTTAAAAATGCGGACACACCAAAAACAGTCACCGTGTGCCACTGCGTCCCACGCCTTGCATCACTCAACTGCCACCCTACCCGAGGTTTGAACTGTGGTCGCTTAATTTTCTGAAACTTGGTCTGACAATCATCTTCGTGGGGTGACTCTCATGTTACGACGTCGTATGACGATGGAGGACGAACAATGGCCAGCTTGTTGCATCACACTTTCTATTTTCAGATGAGCGAGTTGGAGACTTCGTACAAGGATCTGGAGGGAAGCCATGACGCACTGAGAGCCGAGAAGAATGAGGAGTTCGTCATCCTAACTCCATCAAGTAATGAGGAAGATGTTGACAAGTTGAAGGTAAGTGGGCCGATCCTTGTGGGTGGTGTCATCTTGTCAGAGGCGACCATTGTTGAGAATCTACAGCGACATGGAGGAAATTTTCTACTTTATTATTTTCTATTATTAGTAATTTAGTCATTTAGTCTAGTAATTTAGTCATGATTAGGAAATGTTGGTGAAAACCTGGGAACGATTGTGACCCCGAGAAAGTTTGTCTCAATTCAACGTCGCTTTGTCGTGGTTCTGTGTTTCCCCCTGTTGCATGAACCACAGTGGATGTCCTCTTGTAACTTAAAAGTGCATCTTTGTTTTTCTCAGGACAAAGCCGAGGGATTCATGCTCCAGAACAAGTTTCTTAACAATGAGATCTTGGAGCTTGCCAGCTTGCGACAAGTCGATGCCAAGAAGATGCAAGCCTTGCAAGATAAGGTGAGTCCTTGATGTGAAGGTAATCGCCCCGACCACCCCTGACCCCCTGCCAGGTGGACCAACCTGGAAAGCCACCCAGCAACTACTGTGACATCACGGTTGTTCAAGGTCACGTGAGCGATCTTCAATCGTCCGCTGTGTTCACCGTTGTGACCACTGAGCTGCACTTCGCTCTGTCGCTGTCAAAGCCTCTCCAAAAGATTCCGACGTCCAATGAATCTTACAATTTCGTTAATCAAATATTGAGCAGTTCCGGGATTATTAATTTGCCAGTTTTGTGATGATGTCAAATGCGGATTTGATCTTATCTCAGGGAGGATTTTAGTGATACTTCTTCTTCCATGAAGATTTTGTTCCAGATTCGTCATCAGGAGGCGGAACATTGTCAGCTCCATAGCAAGTACCTGGTCCTCCTCTCGGAGATGAACAAGCCCAGGACGGAGAGCGTGGGACTGGCGGTCGCCGGTACCAAGGTAGACACATCGGATGAGGATCGCAAGGAGATGGTTAAGATTCTCATCAAAGATGCGCTCGCCGAAACGGACCACATTGAAGGACCGTCTCAAAGCAACCGGTATGCTGCCTCAAGTGGTGACACTGTATTCCGAATGACTGGACAGTGGTCATGCTTCACCGCGCAACATCGCGTTTGCAGCTACGTTGTTGTATTGATAGCTTCACTGTGATGGCTGTTGGAAAATGTCGTCCGACAAGCCTCCTCTGCCTCTACATTGAAGGGGTTGCTCCTTTTGATTATGATGTCACACAGCCCAATATATTAACTCTTTGAAAGAATATGTGTTCCGCAAAGCAAGGCGCACAATTGCACATGTCCGTAACCAGGCTGTCTACCGGTTGGACACACAGGAATTGCTTTGGTGGTTATCTGTTGGGTGCTTCCCCTGTTTTCAAGTTTTAAGGAGACGATGTTTTAATGTTTATATTAAGCGGCAAACCATCTCTAAAACTCTCTAACCCCTGATGATCTTACCACCAGTCGGCAGCGATACGACCAGTTCGGGTTCAGCAGCATCCCTGATGATGACGCAGAGTTGACGCTTCTGAGCGCTGCCAGCCGGTTGGAGAAGCGCTCCACTGACATCCTCCAGTCGCTCGATCAGTTCAACTCCTCTGTCGCCATCAAGTGGCAGAACTACCTGACCGTTAACAAGTAAGAGACAGTCTCAGCTAAACTTCACTCGGTTGCAACCGACCAGTGTTGCCGAATGTTTAAGATATCTCGTAGAAACTGATGATATTTATTCATAATCTCAAGGGGGGTTACCATGCTGGTGTCTGAGCCAATTTGTCACTAACAATTAAACACCAAACCCTGTGGATGATGTTAGTCGCAACCTTTTGAATGTCTTCCTATGACCCGGTGTGGTGTCGAACCCACATTCACCACACTCCCAGAAATGATGGGGCAATAATGTGTGACGACCATCCCCCTATAAACTGGACCTGTCATATGTTTGACCACCTTGGTTAATAGCGCCACCATGTGTGCTTGCAACTTGTTTCGGACTGACCACCATCGGGAGGATGGCAGCATAACACGGCTATCCTTAGTTTGATACAAACTAGCGTTATATCTACGTCCAGGGAGCTACAACGAGGCGACGAATTGAAAGCTCTGATCCGGCTCGGTGTGCCGCATGAACTGCGCCCTCAAGTGTGGAGCTGGTTGGTGAAAATACGAACACATCATATCAGGTGGCGTATCGGAGTCAGTTATTTCTACAGCGTTGCCAGAGTCACCTAGTTTCGTCCTCACCATTATAATTATGTAGAATTATCTTCATCCTGATGTAGTTATAGTAGCGGAGACATGCGATGCAAGACTTCAAAAGTGAACTAGTTTAGTCTGAATGTACTAGGGCAGGGTTGACAGATGTCAACATGTAGGTTGATTATTCTACAATCTAGGCTGATGGAGCTTGTACTGGCGACTTGTGAGGAATGCTTCTGAGTTCAATTTGTTTCTTGATGCGTCCCCGATTCCAGGCAAAAGCTTGATGCGGAGGGCTCCTATTTCCACCAGATGGCGCATAGCAAGGAAGCTCAACTCCCCACAAAGCAAATTGAGCTGGATCTCCTCCGAACTCTCCCAAACAATAAGCACTTCTCATCCCTCTCCTCTTCCGGAATCAACCAACTCCGTAGAGTACTGAGAGCGTACAGCGTCCACAACCCTAGCATCGGGTGAGTTACTCCAACTTACCCTGTCACCCCAACAATCGCACTCAACTTACCCCGTCACCCCAACAATCGCACTCCAACTTACCCCATCACCCCAACAATTGCACTCAGTATTGTTGGAAACGCGTTTTTCTGTTGACAAATTTTGTTATTGCGTTGTCGAGATTTATGTCTTGTCGAGTTGTATTTGAGAAATCCTCTATCCCCTGGGAAATCCCCTATCCCCTGGGAAATCCTCTATCCCCTGGGAAATCCCCTATCCCCTTAACAGGACTACATTGAGACTGGGTTATTGAATGTTGTTGCTTTCCAGATACTGCCAGGGGTTGAACCGCATTGCAGCAGTGGCCCTCCTGTACCTCTGCGAGGAGGATGCTTTCTGGTGCCTCGTGGGAATTGTGGAATGCATCATGCCTCCTGATTATTACAGCACCACCCTCACCGCCTCCCAAGTGAGCCCTTAACATTCTGCGTGCTTTGAAATCGATATGATATGACGTAATGGCTGATGACGTCACGCAGGCCGACCAACGCGTCTTTCGGGACTTGATGGCCGAGAAGCTTCCGCGTCTCCATCGCCACCTGGAGGCAGCAGGAGTGGATTCCTCCTTGATTACATTCAACTGGTTGTTGTGCATCTACTGTGACAACGTACCCCCCGAGACCATGCTGCACATATGGGACTGCTTGCTCAATGAAGGATCCAAGGTAACATGATGGTTCTTCACTGGATGGCAACAGATGTCATCCTGTGATCTCTAATCAAAATCTTCATCACAGGTTTTGTTCCGTTTCGGACTCGCTTTCTTCAAATATGTTGAAGAGGAGATCTTGCAGCTCACGGATTACATGGCGATCTTCAACCTCCTCCGAATCATGTCTCATCGGATGCACAACACAAGGTGACGCGTTGCAATAGAATTATAGAAATATTGAACCATCTGCTAGGGAGAAGTGCGTAAAATAAAAGTGTCTCCAGATATTCCTTCGTTCCAAAGTCTAGTTAGCTTAAAGCGGTTGAGGCCGTTACTTCACAAAGTCACAAAGAATTCAATAATTTCTGACCTAAATGAACCTGATCTAACGTCTATATTCGCAAAGCAGACCAGCAGAGCCAACAAACTTCAACGTGGCACAGATACTCTGGAGGAAAGTTTTGGAATAATGTACCAGTTGAAATTTGCAAATCCTCTTTTACAACTTTTAAAAAATTGTACGGAACGAAAGTATAATAATGTTGGCTGCTCGACTTGAAGAGCATGAATGGTCACTTCGCAACCTTCCGTTACTGTGACGCTAATATTGTGCATCGCAGTCATGTTTGTTAGGTGTTTGATAACATGCGTTGAGCGTCGGCGACAAATCAACTCTCCCGCTGTGTCTTGTAGTCAGAGAGCTGCAGCCAATCTTTGGTACATGTGCGTGACGTCATAATCATGTATCGGTTATGATGATGGTGACGTCACATGTATCTCATGAGGTAGCAGCGGTTCAATGATGACCCACCCTGACTAGATGTTTGTCCCCAGGGAGCTGACCCAGCTGGCGTTCACTTGGATGAACCCGTTCCCCATGAGGAGGGTTGCCAGGTTGCGCCAGATCCACATGGAACGCGTCAACGCCGAACTTCAAGAGCTGGACAGGATCCGGAAGGGATTCCTCAGCGTAAGAAGAGCCGCGCCCGACCTCGACAGCGACGACGATTGATGACGTCAACAGAAGCTATTAAACGTTCTATTTCCATTGTAGCCTACCTACCCCCGTGCAATCGCCCTCCCCCGGTCCAAGTGCAATCACTGTTTTTCTAACTTGCCGTCCCCTCGCAGATTATCAACATCGAACTTACAATGTCAGTGGTCGTTTCGTATCATCTGTTAGTGTATTACGTCATAGACATACATCATTTATATTAATGACGTGTCGCGCAATCATTTATAACGCAGGTAGAACTTTAAATATTGCAAGAAAGTTGCGTTGTTTCAACGTCAGGTAGGTAGGAATGTCATCAGATAAAACATGATCAAGAATTTCGCAACAACATGCCACTGTTTTTCTCGCTTCCACAGAATGGCGGACCGATCGCGTTGTTGTGACGTAATCTACATGACGTCACGCGTTGGCCTCGGAGAGGAGACCAACAGGTTCGTTGATGGTTTTCCGTTAAATGGCATCGTCCTAATCAAGTTTCGGTTTGTTTCCTGGTTGCAACTCGTTCCGCCCACCGCTGGCTGGCACCTTCAGAGTTTGATGATTCTGCAAAAACAGACAAAAGTTAACGTTGGTGCGTGCGGAGGAGGACGCGGTTATTATGAAGTCAGAAACGTTGGTCGAAAACACGACTAAGATAAATAGTGCAACAATAGAAAATACAATTTCTTAATGGGACACTTGCAGTTGCTTATTGGATCATTTTGTTGCAGTTGAGAAATCAAACTCACACAGCCACGCGGTAGATGGCGAGTTTACAATGAAGGTTCTTTGTCAGAGTGAACTTTTTGTAACAATGTGCCGATTGTTTGCTCACCTGCATGGAAGACTGGTTGGTTGGGTTCAGATGATGGTGAGCAAATTGTAACTCCTCAGTATCGGGAGTGTTTTGATATGAAGAGGGAGGTTTGTCATCACACGATGCTTGATTATGACGTAGCTTGGAAGGGGGTTTGTTTGTTGGCAAGGAGCAAGTCGGAAATTCGGTGGCGTTGTTATTGCTGTTGTTGCTGTTACATGACATCACCAGCGATGACGTAGAGGACGCGTGGTCTTGCTTGCGCTGAAGATCTCGCAGCCGCAAGAGGTCACGTTGGTATTCTTCTTTCGCTTTCACGATTTCAATCTTTTGTCTTTCATTCTCTTCACGCTCCTGGATAATCTTCATCTTTTCCTCCTCAAATTCCTTCCTGTCATTGTCCAGGGATCGCTGGAACCGCTCCACCTGCTTCTGCCATTGCTCTCGCTCAGACTTCAGCTGATTCTGAGAAGACACACTAAGATGTTAAATTCAGTTCGTTTTTGTTTCTAACCATCACAACAAAAAACAAACGTAGCAGAGGTAAAAAAAAAAACGCGAAACGTTATTTGTTCGATTTATTGTAGACGAAGGCAAGCTACGTGATTGAAAGCAAGTATGTTTCTAGGCGGAATCGAACCAGGTCTCACCTGTTGCTTTCTGAGTCCATCCATTTGTTCCTGCTGTTTAATTTGGTTCCTCTTCAACTCTGCCTCCTGCAGTGATCGCTTCTTTGCGCTGTTGAAGCGGTCGGGCGACGACAGTTGATAATTCAACCTGAAACAATCGATTGTTCTGTAGTGTTGACATCACAGCAAGTCGTGCTCGGGTCGTCATTGATGCCAGGAAGGTTACTGGAGGTTGCTATAGGGGAAACTCAAGTAAGTTGGCCCACTCTAAATAATTTTTTAACTACAATAGTTATTGTTACGTATCGTACGCATACTGAGAAAGTGCTGTTGAAACTACCTTATCACCAGGTGGGGAGGCTCTAGCAAGCAGTAGGCTATAAACATGTGAGCACGATTTTTGTATGAAAAATTATGATTTTTAAAATTTTAGAATTTTTTTGATGTCGAGTGAGTTTTTTCTTACTATATAAGCAAGGTTATTATTTAGTGAGTGCAGCGCTAGAGTGGTTATTAAGGCTCACTTTGACGGTGAAACCGTTGTTAGAAGCTCGATAGTTTGACATAAATTTTAGTTTTTACAATATGGTTGCCATGCAGGGAAGTTAGCCCATTTCGTGGGTGGGTACGTTGGCCAACTTGCCTTCATGAGGTATTATATAGAATGATAATATTGACTAATTAATACGATGACTTATTTTTGCAAGATTGAAGTAGCCTATCATCAAGTATCCAAAGTAAGTAAATCGCGGCTTTACATCGGCTTTGAACGATCAATACCGGTAACAATAATACACTTCCTAACATCGTTTGTATGCCACAGATTGCGATAACTTATTCCTAACCCATATGGTAATAATAGAATAATGGTAAGTAATCAAGAAAACCAATCCCAGAAATGTGTATCAACCACTTCTCAAGCGACGGTCTAAAACGTACCTCGTTTCGGAGATAGGTAGCCTACATTAAAAAATGTTCCGATATTGGTACCCATGCAAAAATGGGGTTTGCAGCCTATTGCAACAAGGTCCTACCTCAGTATCGTTAAGGTGACCAGATCGTTAGGAATAAAGGCATGCCGTTCCAACTACATGATGTTTGATACAACCTTTGTTATTTCGAAAGCTTATTTGGTGTAGGCTACTCATGTAAAAAAGTTTACTGAGGTAAAATACAGCATTATAGCCCAATAGTAGATTATATTATAAACCAGGGCTTCCCAAACTTTTTTGGTCGCGACCCCTTTTAATCTCCTAAAATTTTCCGCGACCCTTTACGGTTAAAAGGATAAACAATGCAAAATTTACGTTTGTGATATTTATTGAAAGGTTTAATTTAAACGAAAACTAAAAACAAGCTATCCGTACTCGAAGCCTACTACTTTACTACTTGTAGCCTGCTGCAAACAAAACCAAAAAGTAAACATATTTATTCAGTGGGATGGGTGCGACTGCTCTCTGCCACAAAGCAGGTCCAGCCGTCGCTCGATGTTTGTCAATAGCCGGTTTCAATGTTACTTACGCTGGAACGGTAGTTTATCAACGTTGAAAACACTGACACGCACATATGCGTGGAGACAAACCGCAGGAGTGCGGTTACTGCTAAGCCATATAATGGTGAATATTCCGCTTTAACGTTCGGCTAAGCCAAAAAGTGTGAAACTTTTTTCCAGAAAATTCAAGCCACAACTTAGAGTCAAAAGATAGATCTGCAAATTTTTCCTGAGATGTGAAAGAGAGGTGCTCGGTACTTTGCTTTTGCATTGCAAATGAATTTTAGATCCAATCTAAATTGGTATTGTCCAATTCTAGAAGAAACTACTTTTTAAACTCTTTCAACAGTCTTGACAAGTGTCGATAACCAGAGGCTTAATAACGCTTGATTCCACGCCATTGTCAGTCAAAAACTTTTCAATAAATGAAAATATTTCAAATGAATCATTTTCAATTTTTTGTTTCTGGATGTTTAATTTTTTGATGAACGCTCCAACTTTAGATTTTAATGTGAAAACATAGATGTTTTCTTCTTGGAAGGACAAATTAAATTCGTTCCCCTTTTTTCAAGCAAACCTGACAAGTAGCATGATTTGAAAAGCCTTTCCAAAAACGTCTTTACAAAAACGGCAGACAAAGGCTACACTTTTTTTCGTTGGAAAAATCACGACTTAATTTTTTAACACTAATAACTTTTTAAAGCGTTGGCTTTAGTTTTGAAATCCACGTTTACAATGCAGCAAAGAGGGTTTTAAACTCCTATTCCATATTTCACCATATAATCTTACAAAATACAGGTAGCCTATTGAGTGCACGACTCTTAATAAAGTTAATAACTTTCACAGCATCTTGCACATACTGTAAGTGTTAATATGCAGTGCTTTGTGTAAAATTTGTATACTTTCTGCGACCCCCGAAGTTCATTACGCGACCCCTCAAGGGGTCGCGACCCTCACTTTGGGAAGCCCTGTTATAAACCATACATGAATGCATACATAGATTAAATTATGTAGCCTACGGTATGTATACCTCTATAAAACCAAGAAATAATTAGAAAGAAAATAAAATTGGGTAGAAAGAGAACTTTTCCACTGTTTAATATACCGTAGATGGACATGTTGCCCACGTGGCCAACTTATCTTCCATGGTGGGCCAAATTACCCGCACAGAAAGGCAAGATGGTCCATTTTATTTTTTTTTGAAAATGTTGAAAAATTATATACCTAAGAATGTTTGTTTGATGCAAGAATATGTCCACTTCTAGAGTGATGAATTCTCAACTCTTCAATAGCATTCGCTTTAACATATGTTTTGTTATTAGCTCACAAATTCAATTTTTCATTTTGCTGGGCCAACTTACCCGAGTCTCTCCTACTCATAATTGACTTTGTTCTTTATGTTAAAGTGGGTTCTGTTTATTTCACTGCACACACTAAAAAATGAAAGAAAACATAACAAAAGAACTCTTGGAGCATTCAGCAAGCCTCTGAGAAACGTGACGTGAGAAACGAAATAATGCATGAGTGGTTGTTGCTAAGCAACCTACTTTTCCACCAGCGTGTCCTGCTGGGTGGCATATGATTGATATTCGCTCAAGATGCGGGCCAGGCTGGTCAGCGTGGCCACCTGTTGGGCGGTGGGACCAGAGTGTGTCGGTTCCGCATCCCCAGGAGAGGTCAGACCTGTCTCGATGTCATTGCATGCGTCCTAGGAGAAAGATCGACTCGTTAAGGATTAGTGAGAGGAAGTTCAAGCAAATGAACAACAACAAAGTGCGACCCGATAACAAACCTTTGTGGCGTCAGCCTACAATGAGCATAGTCAAAGATCAGGACCACCAACACTACAGGGTACGGTAATAATAGCTTAGCCTACATTATTATTTTCATTTTCAATTTTTTAGTTTTCGAAAATATGATGGCACCATGGTCTTAACAATTAAAGCCGTACTGCGCCCCATCTGTAAAGTCTTAGAGACCGCTCCCAAGCCATCCTAATCACATTATTGAAGTCGTCAGTCACTCACCCACGGTTTGGAAATGCTGCTTCGTGATTCGCTGAGCTGTGTACCTGCTTCTGAACCAACCACTCCGGAGTCTCGTCGGTCATGGCTCGATGGTTCACTACATAACGGTTCTAGTTCAGTGAGCTTGTCGTCACTTTGCGATGATTTCAACCACTTGTCTGCGTAAAAGTGCAATAACATTAAATTTCTTTGGCATTCCTCGCAATTCCACTCAAAGCTCCCAGCAATTTCACCACTGACTGCACATTATTCTGAACGCATTGCACAGTTTTCCCACGAGCATGTGACTAAACAGACGAATCTGTGACGTGAAAATCAGGCAACTCACCCCTCGACTTTGGTTTTCTTTGTTTGTCGAAGCCACCGAAAGTGTCTGAGCGCTTCGGTAGGGAAGGGGTGGGACGGAAACTTCTGTCTTCTTCACTCTTACTGGAGGGGTGACGAGAAAGACTTCCTCGCCCATAGAATGCTTGGCTGAGCTTCGTTACTGCAACAACAAAGTTTTTTGATAGAACGTCACAAATATCCAAATTAAGATGAAACCTTGATCGCGTAGTGCGCGAAGTTGCAGTTACGTCATGCTGTCAGTATAACTGACCACTGTATTATGAACCAATTATCTCTTGTGTTAGCAAACAAATGTGTAAACCAATTCGTCATCTCCGTGCCGTACCTTTTTCAATGGCTGTGAGAAGAAGAGGAGTTCCTGACGGTAGCTTCCTCTCTTCAGGAGGATAATATGGGATGGAGAAGTGGAGGTGAGCTGAATGAAGAGAACATTAAAAGTTTTGATTCTACGCTGAAACCAGACCAGATACTAAGTTATTCAGGATTCCAGGTAATGTGTGCAAGAAATGAAATGGCAACCTCAGTAGGCTATGCTATCGCATGTCGCATTATAAAGGCAGCACCCAGTCAACACTTACAAACAGCACTTCCACGGTCTGCGCACTCGGCCAAGACTTTGAACAGCCTCATTTTCTCCTCCAACATCCTATTGATCCTCTGATCCGTTAGCTCCAATTGCCGCATCGCTTGGTTTGCTTTTTCCAATCTCTGTTCGTGGATTCGTTTTTCCTCCTCAACATCAGATGAGATGTTCTCGTCTGAAGGATTCACAAAGTTATTTCATTCAATAAGATTTGTTCAAATCAAACGCCCTTAATTCTAATCCCTGAAATTGATGATTTTTACCAAAGCGACGAGAATATCACCATGACGACCAATGAATGCTTGATGCACTCACCTTCATCCAGGCAGGTCCCGATGGCTAAGCGGATGGTGTGGGTCAACATCTTACAGTCGTCCACGCAGGGGAGTTTGAGAGAGTACATCAGCTGAGTGGTCATGCTCATCAGATACAACCCTTTCTCATCACCAGCAACCTCCCGGACTATCATCTTCTGGAGCGGAACCACCGCAGGCTGGAAAGTACATTAAGATTTCCATTGACCGATTCTCTCACAAAAATTTCAAACTTTGGTATTATTTCCATAAGAAATGTATAAAAGTGGCAAGTGTATGGCCTGCTCTTTACACAAGCGATCTCAAAGCATAAAACCTTCATGGACAAAGACACCAAATAAATTGAAATCGATGGACGACTTAATGTGTGATACGGCAATACAAGAAAGATTTGATGAAATTTGTGACGTTATCATATTACTCTCTGAACTCACCTGTCCCTGAGGAAAGGTGTATCTTCCGCTGTTCTCCTGGAGGAAGACTATGGAGTCAGAGAGGAGGAGGAAGTATATATCTGAAACAAAATATTTTTTCTGTACTGAGAATAATACAGCAGGCTACAAGAATGAACACAAATAAAACCAGCACCATATAAAGCTGAATTCTGCAATATGCTGAAACTGCAAAAAAATCAGTCATCGGATTCAACTGAAATATCGTCGTATGCTGATGTAATAATTAAATGTACACAAATTAAAATATTTTTATCTATTGTCGCATTTTGTCCACCACGATTTTTTACAAAATTTATTTGGTTGATAGTTCAGTTCAGTTTATTTTTTGTTTTGTTGGCGAAAAAGAAAGACACAAAAAGCAAAAAGACAATAAACACAAATAATTCGCACAACAAGGATGGCAGCGAAAGACCAAAAGGTCACCAAAGTCAGCTGCCAACCTGCCACCCAAACATTTAAACAAAAGACCCAAAATTAAGAACATTAACACATACGGTATATAATATATAGCACAATACTAGCACTTTAATTTGTAAAAATTAACAATGGAATTAACAATACATTAACAATGGGATAACACAGGGCAACATTAAAAAACGTTGTGTAGAGAAATAAGCGGATGATACGTTTCAGGAGTGACCATTGTACAAATTCTTTAATAAACATTTATATTTAAATTTAAAAACATTGTAAGACTTTTCTTTTACTTTTGATACTTTTGGGAATGGGAGAGACCGAATTAGAATATGCAACAATCGTATACAAAAGCACACGATCGACTGAATTAATAAGGAATGGGGAAAGCTTTCGCTCTGCAGAGGGCCACCATGGTCTGAACATGATGACACTTTTCCTTCTGAGATTCTTTGAAGGTTTTGGTGACGTGGTTGATCTGCAGTGATATTTCAAATCGCTGCAGCGAACTCACCTGTAAATTTTTTATTGTCTTTGACATTCCACTGCAAGTTGGCGCTATAGAGAAGTTTTCGGTTACGCTTGAGTAAATCCTTCCTGTGGAACTTCTTGCCGTCTGAACATTGGTGATGTTACAACTTTGTCACCATTCATTCAACAACGCATGACGTAATGTTATTTCAAAGACACTTGAGATGATGTTCGGATACTACTTTGACAAAGTCAATAAACCACACGGAGGCGCTATCAACCAATTCTCTAACCTGTGAAGATGACAAGTGAGAAAATCTGTCAAAAAGTCGCGTGGAAGGCTGCTCGTAATTTCATGCAAGTTTGAAAGTTTAATCTGTCACCTTTGTAGCTTGATGATGATTTGGCTTCAATTTTATTGTAAATCTCCAAAAGAAGCTCCTCCCGTTCATGGGCTTGCACCAGGTCGTCCACCGCCTTCGCAATCTCCCGCGACAACTCTAAGGACTTCTCTAGACTCTGATAGTCTTCTTTGTGCTCTGGACAACAATGAATGATATAATCCATGTACTCGACAAGAAAAATATTTTCAGCAAACGCAGTGGTAAAACCATGACATTCTACACAATAAGCAAACATGGAAAAGCTCTCAGACTCTCGTAAAATCCTCCACTATAAGGCGTACGAGAGCGGCCGTGTTCTCTTCACATTATGACCACACAATGCTATGAGTGCAAGGATGGTTGTCTTCATTGAGCGAACAGTAAAATGACTTTTAGTGATATGAACATAAATTTTATTTTCACATTTGTGGTAACAAGAAAGTATATAAAACATAGCAGCCACAAGTTCGGCATCTGTCACTCACCATTCCTGTTGGAATTGTCGATAAGTGTTTGCAGCATGACCGGGTACTTAGTGATGCGCTGGGTGATGAGGAGAGCACAGGCGGGTACGTCCTGACGACGCGTGATCGGATTCTTGTCCCACTTCTAAAACACATCAAAATACAATGACGTCATTAACAAGCAATGACGTAGCTGCAACGAAACTTTCAATTGAAGACCCAACTTATCGGTTTGAGAACAATACCACTTTGGTAGTTACAAGTTATTTCCGATCAATGCTACGAAAGCACTAGTTGTCGCAACGTAGCAGAAATGTATGAAAAGGTGGAGATGATAAGTGCAAAGATTTATCACATTTTCAAAAGAATAAAATGAAAAGAGCTATTTCAAGTTTGAACAGTCTACCGATTGCAGACGCCCGCAAGAATTAGGTTGCACAAACGCAAGTGCCAAGTATGAAGTTGGCGCAATCAAAACTTCACGGAAGCTCCAAAATTGAACTTTTCAAACACAAACCTTCATAAATGTTTGAAACTTCTTGTCACTTTTCATTAATTCTTTGTAAAAATTCGTGATATCTTTTTGCTTTGAACAAAAGTCCCCAAATAATTTCTTGATTGTATCTCCGTTGCTGTCGCTCCATTGCGCCACCAATATGTCACCAATCCCACTAACAACCTGGTCAAGACAGTAGAAGGTTATTATCGCAAAGTGATGGCGTTCATGAAAAGCTCTAAAGCAAGGGACTCAACTAGCGGACCACAGTCCGAATCCGGACCTTCTGGGTGTTGATGGTGGACCTTGGGCTTCTGGAAGAATAACCTCATTGCCACGTTTTAGGGCCTTTTTAAACAGATTTCTATTGGGAGGAAATAAAATTTTCTGTGATTATCTTAGTAGCTAAGCCATCAAGACCCCTGAACACTTTGTCACAAATTCAAGTCGAGATACATTTTACCTAAAAAACTGGTTCGGTACTGGCACTGATAGTTTAACTTTTTTGGTTGCGTATGAAATAATTTATTCACCGGAAGGCTTAAAAATATTCAACTTGTCAAACCGGACCTTTGTTAACATTAGTTGAGTAACCTTGATCTAACTTGTCATTGTACCAACTTATCGTTATGGCTGCAACAACTTAGTCATAGCATTAGTCGTAAGCATTTCGAGTTTCGACAGAACCAAACTTGGCCCATGAAGTCGCTTCAATAGACGATTAAGGACTTTTTTTATGCTACTCATATTTGTTCACGGTCACGGCCGGATTGCCATTATCACGTAGCTTGTTGTTGTATCAGATCCCGCGGCATGGCCTACGTCACCAGGAGTGATTTTACTTTCTAAACTTTGCTGGTAATTCGGTTTAGAATAATTGTGGTCACATCCTGCAGGTTGTAAATCTTATTTGGTTTCAGCAAATAAGAAAGATTTGCAATGCACGACCTGCAGTCTCGGATGTTAGTTGTCACGTGACTCACTTTGTTGTCATTCTGACGCTCAGTGAGTCTTTGTACGAATTGCGTCACAAACTCGACGTGATCGTCGATTAGTGGAAACAATTTGTTGATTGTCGTTTGGTCCATGTTGATCTCTCTCGCCAGGCCTCTCGCGTACACTTTCTGCATTATCTTCAGGGTCGTCAGATGATTCCTCTCGGTTTGAATGAACTCTGCAAGTGACAACTGGTCAATAACGACCATACCATTAGTAGCAACCATGGACACTCCATAGAAACCACATAACCATGGAAACCATCCCATGATATTATCTTTACCAACAAGCTGCCATAATGGAAATTAATAAATCACACAAACAGCCTCAAGACCCGAAGCAAAATTATATCAATCCTGTTTCAATGTGTTCAGTGTTGTCCTCACCAAATATATTCTCCTGACGTTTGACATCCTTCTTTGTGAGTGGGAGCCTTTTAAGGGACCTCTTATCGATGGTGGCACTCCAGGAGTCAGGTTCATCGTTGCGCACAATTAAGTCATCGGATGCCATGTCACTGGTATCCAAGGCAACTGAAAAGGGATGAACCATTATTAGGATGGTAAAACAGTTACGTTTCACAACAAATGAAAAACAGTTGCCTTTATCATCAACCAATCGACGATGATAAGTTATTGTGACGTAACATTAATCACACGAGATCACATCAGTTGCTATGTTCTCATCAACATCTAACATCAAGTTCAAATTTTAAATTGGCACAAGAATGAGCCAAATTTTTTAATTTTGCTTGTTTAAATATTTCTCATGTCAAAAGTAAAAATATTTCAACATTGTCAGTCTTGAAGCCCTTTACAAAGCAATGGTTTCCAGTTCTAATCCGCCCCCTTAGGTAATACGTCATCAATTCATTCAATGCGCAACGCTGTCATGACCATGGGCGTCCGCACATAGGGGCAAATGGGGTCAGTTGACCCCCCCTGGAAAATTGTTGGATAAAAAATGAAAAAGCAAGAACATTCAAAAATAGGCAATTTACTGAAAGGGGGGGTGAAGGTGATACGAGTGATGCCTGGCTGGTCAAGCTCTCCGATTGAGATCATCACCCTTCTTCGGGAGTATCCCACTTCCTCTATTAATTTACGAAGATACCTACAAGCTACCAGTACGCTAATCGCAAAATTCGACAACTTGAGCTCCTGTACTCTCAGAACCACTTTACTAGTGCGGGCACTGGCTTTATCTCACATAAATCTGAAGAAGGATAATTCACAGTTTCAGATAAAATCATCTCGTATTTCGTGAATTCAATGAAGCTGTTCGTAACATTGAATCATACAGAAAAGAACAATCAGCCACCAGTTTAGTTAATCAGTTCTTGAATAAAAAGTGAAGTCGACGTGGGTCTTTGCCGAATTTTTCGAAGACTTTTTGGATGAACGAATTTTTGTCCGCTTTTATTCGGCTTCTGTGGACCATCATACACAGCCCGGATAGCCTGTCGTCAGACATGGTTGATCTGAGCCATGTTTTGACCCACCTCATTGTGCTGAATGATCTTTCTACCGTACAAGTAGTGGCGGGGAGGGTCAGTAATGTTATCATCGCTTGACGTACAGCTGGACAAAATTCAATAGTTTTCACCAAGTCCACAAATTCCAATTCTTTCTGGTCTTCGGACTGAGGAAATTTTCCTTTTATGGTTATGTCATATTACGACATGGCGTCCTGCTGAAAATTGTCAAAGTTGTAGAATTAGTGTATGGTTTTGACCAGGGCTTTGTAGTCTGAACGGTCAATTTTCTCCATCTGCGCTGGATGCAGTCGGTATAACATGAATGCCGGCATGTTCGTCTCTGAGAAGCGGCTTTTCAGAGACTGGATTAAAGAGTCCATGTAAGGAACGTAAATGGAGCGGCGATAGTATTCCTCACTGGTGCCACCAGTATTTGCTCTGAATACTTGACGCTAATTTTCAAATGTGCTGTTGATATAATCACAACTCATAACTTTTTTCTGTGTATGGTTTTTATATAGAGTCCCAAATACCACCGCGTAATTGAAATGCTTCTTTTTCTCTGTTCTTACCTTCTTTTACTACCTCTTCTTGGAACTACTAGCAGTCGGTCGCTGCGGAAACCACACAGTTATGACAAAACAAAGTGCATTATTACCCCAAATGTAGGCTATATATTACATCTTACGCAAGGTTCACTTGAGCACAACAATAGTATGCAATAAAACGATTATTATATAACTCTGATAATTTTTGCTCTGGCCAATTTTGATAAAAATCCGTAGAAATGTAAACACTGATAAAAAGAATAAATTGTCTGGATGGTATAAAGGTCAAATTTTCAAAAAAAAATTGCATTCGGCCGAAAGGGCAGAGTGAACCCACCTTGACCCCCCCTAACCGAAAACCTGCGGACGCCCTTGGTCATGACGTCATCATATGAAAACTTTTATAAAAACACAAAGCAGTAATTTGATCATCTCACCTTCATCTAAGGACTCGTAGGATCCGGTGACTCTCTCCCTGTCCCAGTGGCTGTCAATCAAACGACAAAGTTAACGAATCAGAATTAGCCAAAGAATGGGCCCAGTGGTTCAGTGTATAGGGGAAAGTTGCACCCAACAAGCGATTACAAAGCCAACAAATCGCCTTTTAGTTAGGGCTGTTCGAAACAAAAATATTTCGAAGTTTTGTAATATTTCGTTTCGTTTCGAAGCGAAATTGCTTGTTTTAATTTCGTTTTGTTTCATTTCGAAGTCCAAGCCATTTCGTTTCGTTCTACATTCGAAACGAAAAGAAGCATACAAGAATTTGGAAATTTAAAAAGTGCCAAAATCCATATTTCGTAGTGAATTCAAATCATGTTTTTCAAAGGTTTGATAATCATGGCAACCCACAAAGTAAGAAAATCTAAGCTCATGAGGTGTTCTATTCTGCTCTTTATTATTTTCGCCTCAGCCCGGGTTCCATTTTCCATTAGTGTTGCCAATATCTCCAATTTAGCGAAATTTGGAAAAACTTTAAGGTCATTGGAAAGAAACATTTTGAATTGTGAAACCAGGATGGAGCCATTGATTGTCACTCAACACGTTTCGACCCGTTGGAATTCGTATTTGCATCAAAATCGTGTTTACAACTCAAGAATCAGTGTACAACAACTAAAACGCGCAATTAATGAGTGCAATTAATGAGTATTTTAATGAGTGCTGAAGGTGAGAAGTTGCCCTCACAAAGTAGTATAGAATTGACTATTGCAGAGCAGTGCGTGGAAATTCTCAAGCTAATCGAACAGTTAACAAAAAGTATGAGTAGCCAAACTAGGGACAGGCCAAATGAACCCAACATTATCCCCAAGAGCGCCAACAATAGGCCTACAGAAAGCAGAGCGAGAGATTAAGGGAGTTCTTAGAAGTAGATCGTTTCATGAAGATGCTATTGAATTTGGAGTTACATTGCAGTCAAAATTACACTTTTATCGATATACCAATTGAAATATAAGTACAGAAAACTTGTATCAAGCTGTCACTGCTGTCGAACCACGATTTAAGCTGATTTTGTTTGATAAAGAGGTTCACCAGCGTGTCTAAATAACGCTTTTAGAACTGCATCACAAAGTGGAAGGACATCTATCAGACGAATACAGCGAAATTCAATAAATGGAAGTGAACGAAACAATTGCTACAGATTGAGGATTTTTTGAAGAGAAGAGGAAAGAAAAGAATTATTCAGAAAAAGTGCCAGCAAGCGATTTCGAAAGTAAATTGCAACGCTTTTAGAAACGTGAGTGGATACCAACAAACGAGTGTCTATTACAACGGTGGAAAGTGAATCAAACACACTCTTCCAATAGTGGCTAAATTGGAACAGATCTTGTTGGCTATACCAGCCACTTCCACCACAAGCGTGAGTTTGTGGTCTTCTGCTTGTAACATTGTTGCACCAACTCGACCAACCTTGAACACATCAAGGGTTTGTGACATGCTCTTTCTCAGAGTGACGATCAGGAACTCCATTGGACAGGTGCCTTCTTCGCACGCTTATATAACCTCCTTTGACTGTGCCCACGATTTTTCTTGTTTGTAGGCTACTGCATCGTTTTTGCATTGAGTAGAAGTTTTGTTCGATTTAAAATAACTTCCAAAAACCTAACACCTGCTTATCAACAAACACCTGGACAAAATTAACAGAATCGTTTCAAATATCTCGGTCTTTTACCAAATTTGGTCGTTTACGTTTCTTCAATCCAGTGTTTATTCTGCTTGGCTGAGAAAGGACGTTGGCTGTCGACCTGATGCTACACTTTTGTTTGCAAAAAAAAATGTTTAAAATTTTCTGTTGACTTCTAAAGCAATGGCCTGCTAGCTGTAAAATATTTCGTTTCGTTTCGATCTAAAATTATTTATATTGATTTTGTTTCGTTTCGGAGTAAAAATCTTTAAGGATTTCGTTTCGAACAGCCCTACGTTTAGTCGAGAAGCCGAGTCAGTTAACAAGGAGTGGGAGATGCAATTGCGCTAACAAATGCGACTGAATGTTCAATTCCTTGAAATGAAACATCATAACTTCCTTTGTTCTTTGCAACCAACGATTTGAAAATGTTGACGAGAAATTACGAATCTGTGCTGACAAACCTGTTGAAGAAAGTTGACCCCGTGCCATTGTCTTCGTCATTGTAGCCGGTTCTGTGACGTATAATTGGTGTTTAGACAACGTTTGTTATGCCTTTACTGCGTAACAATTGTATCATAACGTTATCGAAGCACACCAACTTACAATCTCCCGGCACTTTGCGGAAAATCTGTCGTCATAGCGTTGCCTTGGTAACCGCTGACGGACTGCAACAAAACAAAGATAAATATGAAAATTTGCAGATCCGCAAACAACCCACGGAGGTATCTGTCACTGGATGTCAGCAAACGCACCTGTATAGAGGTCACGAGCTAACCTACAGGACGTACCTGATTTGCAGATCCTGGACGTGATCTTGGTGATGGGTCAGGTCCGATAACATTATCCGGGCTGCTTGCTGAAAACAAAGTAAAGGCTAGTACAACACTTTCCAATAGTTCAAAGGTTAAATAGAATAAATAAGACAAAGCATCAAACAAAACCGAAGAGGAAACCGAGCTAAAGAGATTCTACAAAATATTGGCGAGGTACATCAGAATAATCTATCTTTGAATGAAATTGTTCAACAGATGCTTGTAGTTCCCTCAAATGTGGATGAGCCCACCTGAGTATTGGCCAGATAGGTTGATCACCATTGTCTGAGGTCGTTGAATGATGGATGGCCTCTGCAAGTACAAATAGTTTTTCAATTCGCGATTTGATTCCACTTAAAAAAAAACTATTTCGAGTATTCACTGAAGTTAGCCAACACTAAGTAGGCTACGTATGTTACGACATCAGTGATGACGACCATCGCCGACTCGTTGATATGAGGTGATGACGTCACATGACATGAGGTTATCGTTATAATCTATAAGCGCCAGGAACATCCACTGTTGGCTCAACTACCTTCTTACGCAACTTTATCCTGGAATCGTGTCGAGGTGATGTCACCATGACGTCATAAGAACCACTGAGCATGGACATGATTGTTGTGAAGGACAGTATTGTTACATCACCCGCATGGCAACAAGTCAACCAATCAGCATTCTCGTTCACTTTCCATTATCAATTGCAATTCGAATACTACAAAGCTTAGAACCTGATGACGAGTTTACAAATGTTTAGGATCTCAACAACGAAATGCTTTGATGCAAAAGCAGTCAGCACACACTGGAACCAAGTAAGCAATGTAAACATATTGCTCTTGTCTCCTTCCAGAAGCAATGATTTATATTACCGTAACGTGAAACTGGAAACTAACAAAGAATATTTCCTGGCTGACGAAGATAATTGAGTCTGTGCAAACATAATGTTTGATATTCTGAGCCACCCGTTTGGAGGTAGCTCGTAGAGATGACCGGATACACAGCAGGTTCATGGCTTGCTCCAACTTGTTATTGGAAGAGTTGCAGTCTAGTGTCGTCACGTGACAACTATACATTGGAGATCGAAAGCAATAAAATTCTTGCACGAGCATCGTTTGTCTCAATTGACGTCAAGTCACGCGACAGCAAGAATCCACCAACATGGCGACTTTGTGTCAACTGAGTTCAACGAAATATAGCAGCAGAAGGGGTTTACCCGTGGGTTGTGGTCCATCCAAGTCTATGATCCAAGCGCTTGGCAACACCTGAATCAACATAACCTTCATACCTACCCTGGTAAGCCTCCTACTCACCAACTTAGCAACACGACAACACTTGTTGAGGGCGCTGGCAGCACGCGCTCCTTGTCTTGTTCTTAAGTCTTTCCTTCTACATAATGTGACTATCGAACGTGTGTTACGTCACAGAAACTAATTGAAGTACTTCCTGCCACAAGGCAGTCGATGTGAATCGATGACTCAGGGAAGTTTTGAAAATCAGACAAACTGCGAGGTGAAGGGTGAACATGAATTGTAGTTTTATTTACGTCACAATCGCATCATGTCAAATATAATTCTCTCTTGTCCCAGACACGCTAATGACTAATAACATTTTGAGAACATTCGGGAATGATGATCCAGAGCAGTGATCATGTCTACGGGGCTGCTTAACGAAAGTGGACAAGGGCAAAACATTGTGACCAAGGTGGGATGTATACCGGTTTGTGCGAACATGTTCTTGAGTTTCAACGATGGACGATGAGCCAGTTGCTAAGCAAATCTCCCTACTAGGCCAAGGTCTGACACACAGACGAATATTCTTCTCTTACGCAACAAAAAATTGAGATGATTTAGGAAAATGGCGCAGGTCGCGTTTGCATCGGCGAATGGCAATAGACGAGAACTTGGTGTCATCGGTCACCCAACTCCCAATCCATACTTGGGCCGAACTTTGTTGATCGAAACAAAAACTCATCAAATTTTAATTCCAATTGAAACGGAATCAAGATATTAATGTCGCGAAAGTTTCCAGACAATTTGTTTTGAACCGCCCTAACCGGCTGAATGAATCGTCTGTGCGTCTCACTACTAAACCATGACTATAGAACATCGAGGACACGGGATGTAGCAACCTAAGTGAACAAGACTCGACTAAATCACCAGCAGGGAGGCCTAAGCTCTTCTCAACAAATTACTTGCTAATTGCTGAGATATCAGTCGTTTACTATTTTCACGTTTCCAGCAATCGGCTTGGATCGCTGACGTTCGGTGTTACAATAGCGCGATGTTCACCGCATTATTTATCCATTATAACCTGAAGCGTAAAACATGTTGTCATATATTTTTACAGATATATTCTAGTTCTTCTATTGTTCTTATTCTATTACGCTTCGTGCATCTTTGCAGGCCACGTAGGCTGCCACTAGGTAGGTGACATACACGGTTGACCTCACACAACAAAAACACCCAATATTCGACGCTTCACTGACGTAACTAGACAACCTCATTCACATCCACAAAGAGGATTTTAAAAGTAGCTGGCATATAACGACCACAGAAACGAATATAGAATCAATCGAAACAGTGGTGTCTTAACGTGTTTTGGAAAAAAAGAAGAATATTTTCATTGTATGATTCATTCATCATTGTCTGAAATGTAAAAGTTTATGAAATGTTGGACAGATGAGTGAAACCCGCGCAGTAGAAGACAAGCCATTGTTGGTAATTGATGACGCTCTCTGAGAAAAGCGAGTTTCTATTTGTCAAGTTACCGCAAAATTAGTATCAAAATTTCCTCAAGGATTTGCATTCTTCGTTTATGTAGATCGGTAGTTTTCGAGTTCTCAAACAGTCACCTCCCGAGTAAACACCACGGCTGTGCCGCGATCGAGACTCAGCTCGGTGGTGATCATGCACGACCAACCTGGCTCTATCACGCCATAACCACTAAGATATTTATAGATCGGACGCGAAAATAGTTTTTCATAAATATTTCGTTCTTTAATTAATCCATCAAACGAACCCTTGTCTGCATGATTAGCGACGTCGTTTCGACTACGTCCAAATTGAAAGGTGCCGGGAAGGAACTTGCGCAGAGTCAGATGACAATTTTAACAACAACAATAGCCTAAGTTGGAAGCCAAACTGAAAACTACGGAGAGAACACAAAGAAGTGATGAGGAACTCCACAGCGTCACACCATTGTTGATACCCAATGAAGTGTATGCCTCCAAACACGTGCAAGTTGCAGCTGCATCGCGGTATAGCTCCACTACAATGACCGGGTAAAGCTTTCTACGTCGACATCAAGCCGGGGTGCTGCTGAGGATACTTGCGCGTCATTCGAGCAATCAATCGGCTGCAGACTGAGGTGGGCCGTTTCAACAGCAACATGTTCCAATGGGGCCTCGCCGATCCATCATCTTGTGCGTGTGGCTCAGATTCTCAAACTGCACACCACATTATCTACCATTGTCTTGTATATCAACCCCAGGACAGATATGTGGACCTCACAACGCTGGATGAACACACAATCCATTGGCTGCTGCGCCTGAATGTAACAACGTGATCGGCGGCGGCCTCAAACGCAAGAAGAAGAGGAAGATTCGAGCAATATGAAACATAGTCATTCGAGTTAAATTGCCAACTTAACAAATGTCTGTTTGCCTCACCAACTTGTCCAAAGCACCCGCTACAACAAACGATACACTGGGGATGGAAGTTAAAGTGGAAGGTCGAGGTTTGAAACGTGCTGCTGAGAAAGTAGGTCGTCCACTACATATCGTTTCCATATGAAGTTTGTTTCATTGTCAAACTCACAATTGAAGTACCTCGAGACGATAGAACGATCGCTATAATGAGAAAAATGTTCAAATTACGAATTTCATAGCGTTACCTGTTGACCCCTACAAGCATTCAAATAACGAGGAAATAGTTAGAAAGTTCGCAAAACATTATTTCGAGCCTATCCCCAACACCAAACTTTACAAACCCTTGAAACAACTTGTGCATGCAAGAATGGGGCGGGGAGAAAGACGTTTTGGCTATGTAAAAGCAACATCAACAACAGATTACCAACTTAGAACATGAGCACGTAACAAACGCCGCGCGGTCAGAGGTGGTCGGACCATAAACCATCTCGTTTGAATGTTTAGAAGAATACAACATCAGTTGGATCATTCCCACAAATTCAGGAATGATTGATATTAACGTGGAAAGCTTTGAAACGTCTCCAGAAAGTGATCACCTCGCCCAACGAACAATTACGTCACTGTTGAAAATCACCACATTGCACTAACCACGATTGAAGATTTAGATTAAGAGAAAGCAAGGAAGCCTTTCAAGACCAGAGTGGAATCAATTAAAATTGGAATTGAATAAAATTAATTATAGGTTTTCATGTAATTGTAATTGAACCTTTTAGTTGTTCTGTAATCGTAATTTCAAAAAATGAAGTTCAAATTAAAATTACAGTTGGTAAGTTGCACATATGACGTCAGTACGTTTATTGAGCCGTTTGTTCGGGCTCAAAAGGGATTTCTGCATTGCAACCAAATTGTTTTCAAATGCAACTTCACTTGTCTTCTATAAAAACAAACTAAACTTTCATCGATGAACATAAAGATTGAAACCTTTAATTTTTGTAATTGAAACGTGCAATATATTACATTTGGCAATATGTACAGTAATCGTAATTTGAAAACTTCAGAACAATGTAATTGTAATCTCATTAAACATTTTGATTGTGTAATTGAACTAACTCTGATTTGAACTTAACAATTACAACATGCCTCAACAAATACAACAAGCCTCAACAAATACAACAAGCCTCAACAAATACAACAAGCCTCAACAAATACAAGCCTCAACAAATATAACAAGCCTCAACAAATACAACAAGCCTCAACAAATACAACAAGCCTCTACAAATACAACATGCCTCTACAAATACAACAAGCCTCTACAAATACAACATGCCTCTACAAATACAACAAGCCTCTACAAATACAACATGCCTCTACAAATACAACAAGCCTCAACAAATACAACAAGCCTCAACAAATACAACAAGCCTCAACAAATACAAGCCTCAACAAATACAACAAGCCTCAACAAATACAACAAGCCTCAACAAATACAAGCCTCAACAAATATAACAAGCCTCAACAAATACAACAAGCCTCAACAAATACAACAAGCCTCTACAAATACAACATGCCTCTACAAATTCGCATCAACCTTATACCACAACGCTAAGCGACGTTTTAGATCTTGTTCCTGTATATCCAGCTTTACTATGTGTTTTTCATCATAGGCCGCTCAGTAGCCTGGGGAGCATCTGAACATAGGAAAGTCTTAATTTACTCCGCTGTTTAATCCTGCCTTTATCTTGTAAGTTCTTGTGACCACCACAGCAAACTATAATTCATAGAATCAGAGTTTTGACCAAAATGATCTTTGTACAACTTTTCGGCTTTACTGCAAAGCAGCCTAAACTCAACAGCTGATTGCAGTAGCTGAGGCATCTCCAAAGTCAATCTAACATTACAATACGTAAATCTAATGTAGCCTGACAACCTAATCACATGTAAAGACAGAATTATAATTTGCCTGTTTGAAAAAATAACTCGCTTTCATTGCATTTCAACGTCAAAAATGATAAAAGTAACATAGAAAGCTTAACTAGCCAGCAGATAACTGCCAGTCAGCCGTGCACAGCTCCAGAGCTGCCTACATAAAAGCTCAACTGCCCAGGGCGGAGATGGCTGGAACAGAATGATTGATGGAAATCCTTTGGTTGAGATCCATGATATAATACGCAACTTTACGACGTGCCAGCTCATCAGCGACATTTGCATTTATACAACGTTGGATTTTATCAAAAAACGTTGCATGTCGCGCTGTGGACGAGCCCCGCGAATACACGACTTATGACGTAACCATCTCAAGTTTCAAGGACTCAACTAAAATAAGTGCAGGGAGCGCACGTCGACTGTGACGTAGCGGTGGGGCGATGTGTGGCGTCCAAGGGGGGTGCGTGGGATTTTTAGCAATTTTACAAAAGAAATAAGACAACAGAAAATATGATTTTTTTGATCACAACGGCTCAATAAGAGAACGAAAAGTGAAAACATAACTTTAAATCCGTTCTCCGATCGAGACGCTGCTAGAACAAAGAACAAACTCGTGACTTCAGCATGCAGTAGCAGTAAGCATCAGACCGCTATATTTGTAATTGTAATGAGACAAAGTTGGAGGAGCGCCAGGCAAGGACTTGCCATTCAAACGCAATTACAGATTATAATCACTTTCTTGAGATTTTAAAATAACGACCTTAGCATCATTTATAATGTTACAAAATTCTGTTGACTCTTCCACAAGTCTTTGTCAACAAACCAGTATTTTCACTTTTAAGATGAAGTTACATTGCTTGCCTTTGTTACCAAATACCAAGTGTCAAATTACTACAAATTCAAAACTCAAAAGTCAAGACCAAGAACTACACTAATTCCAAAGTGGCGCACTTCACCCTGATACGTCACATCCTTATCTCCGCTGCTGTTTCAGATCCTTGAAGGGTATTCGATGCAAAGTGGCTTGCGTTTGTGACGTCACAGACTGTGCAAAGAAGCTCTGTCACGTTCTAATGTAGCTTGCCAGTTTTAAAGCTTGATTACTAAAATTAACGTTGACACAACGTTGAAAGTACTTGGGCTTCAATTGTTGCACGAACATCATACAAACATAATTTTTATCTCACCACGTTGGTCAACCGTCAACTAGCGGTGTAGTGACGTAAGGTAGGAAGACACACTTGAGACTCAGGTTATAAAAATGTTGTTATATTGTTTCTTTCATCTCAAACATAAATATTCACGTTCTTAGCATCTTACCGCATGGTGATGGTTCTTGATGCTGATTGGTTCAGAATGAGAAACAGCAGAGAAATCGTACCAGGTGCTGTTCCCCAATTTGCCACTGTCCTCCCCACTGCGTCCCCTGTGGATGTACATCGATGCGGCCCGAAGACGAAACTTCTTCCGCTCCATTTCGAATCTTTTGCTGCAGCGATATCAGACTTGCTGGGCTGTGTACAGACTCTTTTGTGCAACTATAAACAATTTCCTTGTACTCTGCCACTAACAAACGCACGTGCTGCGTAAGGTTGCCAGCCACACTTGTCTGCTGCCGATCACACAACGCGCTATCTAAGAGTCAGGAAGCGCTGACGTCATAACAGATTAATCAGCAGCTATCTCGGAAGTGAAAAGTGCGCGGTACACAAGAGAGTCGATAAGGGGAACAATTCCTAGTTACCGTTACCGAGGCACATTTACATCTATTCTGAAGCACAATTCCATTCGCACCTAAGCACAAGTCCATTCGCATCGAGGCACAATTTCATTCGATAACGAGGCACAAGTCCATTCACATCGAGGCACAAGTCCATCCGATAACGAGGCACATTTCCATTTACATCGAGGCACAATTCCATTCACATTGAGGCACAATTCCATTCACACCGAGACACATTTCCATTCACATCGAGGCACATTTCCATTCACATCGAGGCACATTACCACTCACATCGAGGCACAATTCCATTCACATAGAGGCACATTTCCATTCACATCGAGGAACATTTCCATTCACACCTAAGCACAAGTCCTTTGATACCGAGGCGCATTTCCATCCACATTGAGGCACAGTTTCATCCCCATCGAGACACAATTCTATCTACATCGAGGCACAATTCCATCCGACACCAAAGAACAATTCCGTTCACACTGAGGCACAATTCCATCCACATCGAGGCACAACTCCATTGATACCGAGGCACAACATTCTAATTGCGATTAACACATTTAAATAGAAGTCAGTTTTGTTTAGGTCGGCAAGCGATCATCATTCAGCATTGTTACGCTTACCAAAGCGCGTTAAACAAACAGAACATGGCCAACAATTGAGAGGGCAGAGAAGTACACTATCTGCTAGTTGGCATCTCACAGTACTGCGCTGTAGTGTCTGAGACGCGTGAGTTTGAATCCATCTGAGAAACCGAATAACAACTCAACTTAGTTGGCATGGCAACAGTACGATACAGCTTGTGGTTGCTGTCGTAATAATATTTCGCTTGTTTCAAGTAAAACAAAATTAATAAAAACAAAACCAACCGTCAGTGACGTAGAGAGCGTCATGAATAAACCAACAAAACATATTTCTAGGTCATAATGCATGGCAGCTAATAGGCCTATAGCAACAATAGGTGACTGGTTGGCCGATAGTTTTGATGGTCCGAGAGTTTTTCTTTGAATCTCAGAAAACTTTACTGAGTAAGATATTTGGCTGACGTTCTGAAAGTCGCTAGTTTGGCTTCTGTCAAAAGCATGTTTGTGACTTGGCAACCCTCAATTACAACATAGGAGAAACTGACCTGACGACTGGCTGGCACAAGTTCGTTATTGTTCTGGATGCTGTCACAACGGGTGGAGAAAACTTAATGTTGTAATTATGGAAACTCCTTGTCTATCAACAACAACTCGGATGTTGCACACAAACTCTGTTGAGTTCAAACAAAAAGAAAATTGTTTCCCAAGAACTTTCGCTTGAAACAATTCTTTTGAGCACCTTAAATAACTTTCATTGCCTAGACGCGCAGAGTAAACTGCAGCGTAATGAAAATAACAGTTCATGCTGCACTATGGTAGCGTTGGCACCTCACGATGACAATGCAGTCGTGAACAACTAAGCGACTGGTGCAAACAGGTCGGAAATGACTAAGTGGTTGCAGCTACAAGTTGAACTATGTCTTTGTTTACATCACAATTAAATAAACACAACCTGGCAACTATGACGTTTATGGTGGCAAAAACATGCAATGCACAGGATCTAGTAAATTTTACGAAACAAAATGTTGAAATAAAGTGACAAAAGATTGCACACAGAAATATTTTGGCAAACAAAGTAACAAACTATGTGACTCTCACCCAAGCTGTGATCAGTCGAAGTGCAAAGTAACAATTAATTTGTTTGTTTCCAAAACTATTCCATCGAAACACAATGGGCGGCCCGAGGCAATGTGAAGACAATTGATTGCCTGGTCCAATCAATCATCTTCACAGAAAATGTGGCGCCGATATTGTGGGAAGTCCTGACCGGGAATCAAAACCAGGACCTTCGCTCATCGAATGTACTTGTCTCTATACGAATAGGATTATGTCGCCACCGCGCGCTACCATTATCGATTAAACTGGTCCCAGCCTTTTAGACAAAGGCCAAAGCTTCGTTGAAACGCCCCAAAAGAAACGACCTCTGTGCATTCAGTGCAAGAGGGAAGGATAATTGCGAGGTGGTATCAATGTCGGGCTGGTACAAAATCTCACTTGACGAAATTCAACAACTTTCTTCCATTATTTTGATGGGCATCCTACCCACGATGGCTGCATGGAAAAGCAACTGACTACAACAAGCATTGACTTATTTGCGCTAAGTCGTTCGGTTGCTTGACCTTTCCGACCTGATTCATGCTAAGAAGTCAACAATGTCAAAGCGGGCGGGAGCCAACATGGCTTGGCCGGTTAAATTTGCTGACAGGAATGTATTTGGTTATTAAGTTAGGGTAACCACACGCTAAATGTTTTCAAAGCAAATTGTTTTGCACACAAACAAGTTGCATTATTGACTTGCTGGTCTTTGATCATTCATTGATGAAAACCTCGAAGCAATAGCGACACAGTGCGGTGCATGCGCTCTCTATTGTATCATCACTAAACTTATTGTGGCCAAAAGCATCCTCGTCTAACTCTAATGTGATAGTATCGCAAAAAAAAAAACGTCTTTCTGCAACAACTATTCATTATCGTGCACGCTAAAAACAAAAGCGTGGAAAAAAAGTTTCTCGAAGACAAGATTGCTACGGAGAGAACTTTGTGGTCAAATTTCTCCTATCGTGTGTATTCACTTACATTCTACAAATTCGCATCCGGTAGAAGTTTAATATAAAGGGTTAGGGCAGGCCCGTAACTAGGGGGGCCGCAGGGGGGGCGAAGCCCCCCCTGCAAAAATGTTGGCACCCCCTAGAAAAAATTATGTTAATTAGCTCCGTTCGCTGACTTTTCAGTTTTATACTCAATTTTCTTGTGTTATTTAATTGTAAACATTGTGTGTTTAAGGGTGTGGTAGAATGTTGTCTCTAAAACAAAGTTTGCCTAATTTTAAACGAAACTGCATTAAAAGAGCGAGTTTTGCCAACACCAAACATTCAAATATCTCAGCCAGGAATTAGCAACAAGAAAACATAGAGACTTAGCTTTATTACCGAAAAATGCCCTAGAAAACATGATCTTATCCTTTTGCTATGCCACCGGACAGCACCATTTTACAGGAATATTTATACCCACATGTTTGTTGAAAATGCTTTCAGAATGCACCAAATTCAAAGTAATTTTTCAAATTTTTCTGGGGGAGGCCCCCCAGACCCCCCGCTGCTGGGTGTCGCCTTTGGCGAAGACGCCGTCGGTCTTTGCCCGTCGGCCGTCAACCCCCACCCCCTTTCAGAATTCCTGGCTACGCCACTGACTGGTTCCATGATAAACTAGCCTAATGTAAACGTTGTAGTAGGCCTACGATTAATGTTCTTGCGTAAATATACCCACATTGTGTACAAACGTCGTTTTCGTACATGATACGGAAAGTAAAAGTTGGGCCCCCTCTAGAATACTTTTTGCCCCCCCTGCTGCTCCAAGCTAGTTACGGGCCTGGGTTAGGGGGAACGGCCCAATACGTAAATTGTGTCACCGAAGATCAGGTACAATTTAGAGCAGCGTTTCTTAACCTTTTCTGACTCCAGCACCCCTGTAAACAGGTCTGAACAGTCTAGCACCTCCTAACTATCGTTGACATACGACTACTACAGTGCCGGCCGAAAGTTTAGTAGAAGCCGAAATTCTGACATGCCTTCAGATTGCTGGCATTCCTGGCAATATATATTGTAATGAAGTCTCTTGTTGTATAATAAACTGTGCATTTGTTTTAACGAAGTTGATTCAGGATTTGGCATTTGACTTTCATTCACCAACAGAAATTCAAATATAACCATATGTAAGTGAATCAACTCTCTGAAAACACCAGCACGGTTTGTCAGGCGACAAGAAACTTCGCTTCAAAATATAACCTACCGCCAGCGATCAAATTGCATGTCAAAATTTCGGCGCCGCCATTAAACTTTGGCCTGCACTATTGAAGGAAAGCGATGTACAAATTGATCATTTTGTTTATTCTTCAAAACTACTGTCATCATTGGTGATAAAAGAAATAGGACAACCCGAGAATAGTGAAAGAACATGGACAAACTTAAGTATACCCAGTTGGGTAACTAGTTACACATGTATCAAGGTGATATCTGTTGTTGCTTATGTGTGAGTGTGACCAATTTCTCAATTCGAGGCTTCGTGTTGGTCAAAGCCACTCTCATGTCGTGGAGCAACCCGTTTTGAAGGCGGTTCCGGCCAATCGTTTTGATTTAGAGCATGGTGGAGAACGCCTTTTCACACAGGTAGGTGGTCGGAAATGGAACGATCAATTCCAATGCCACCTTTGCCAATGCAGGATATGCTGTCAACTGTTCACACCAAAAATCAGAAAGCAGAAGTGGACAAAATTATGTCCGACAACTCTGATTCACCTGCGTATCAATCAGCTCCTCCTTTAGTCTAATATCATCACTCATGTCTGCCAAGAAGGGCTGCTGTATCCACTCTGGATACAAGTGATTTGTGAGAAAGTATTTTGCCATGGTGGTTTCTAGAAGCGAGAGGTGAGCAACAATATTACAACAAAGCACCCGCCAGGTAAGTTCGCACAATCTACTCAGAATCAATTTGAGTACTTGACTGGGAGATGACTACAATAACAGCAAACCATTTAGAATACTTGGAAACAGCTATCATTGATATGACAACTGCTGATACTGGCAGAAAGACGAAAAAATGCAGAAAAGTAAAATGGCATTTTTTGATATTATACTGCATGCAATTAGCACCCCTTACATTTTATTCCAGCGCCCCCTTGGGGTGCTAGCACTCCTGGTTAAGAAACACTGTTAGAGGATTACGTACAACAATGGACAGAGAAGCATGAGAATATGAACTGCCATAGACAATTTGTCAAATGAAATCAAGAAATGTCAAAATTATCTTTGTAGTCTTTTATGACCACTTCTCAGGGCCGGATTTAGCTGATGGGGGGCCAGGGGCATTTTTAGATCGGGAGACCCCGTCAAAAAAATGTTCGCGCCCACGGCCCAAAAAAACAAAACAAAACACAAAACCACATTTTTTCTACGTCGGGTGTCCTTCAAAAGGGGGCCCGGGGCACCTGCACCCTCTTCTCCCCTAAATCCGGGCCTGCCACGCCTCCCGTTTATTCATCTTACCCCGTCCCCATTAGGACTTTCTGCTTAAAAATCCAATTTCAATGCAGTTCCTACCTTTATCATTGTCTTCAGTTCACTCATCAGCTCCATATGCTTGGAACCTAAGGAACAAACATGTCGAGTTAGGAAAACCAGCTCAAAGCTAGAAAGGCACCCACTGTTTGAGGCCTAAATCAAGGCGTTTATTCCAGACCCAAAAGTAACATTTACCTCACAAATTAAAGATGTGAAAAAGTGGTGACGCAATCTGAAAAGAACTCACCGCGGGCGCGGATCATTTCTTTGCGTGGACAACTTCTACGAGCGGAAGCGAAATTAAATTCTTGTCAAATATGACCACATAAGAACCATTGTTGTGTCACAGTTACACCCAGCAATTGGAATAAATTCAAGGATCAATCACTTAAAAAGTTATTAAACATTAATAATAACAATAAAGCATAGATCAAGCCATAAACCTGTTGTCATTTCTTCAAAGTAAAACTAAACTTCCACGATAAATTTGCGCAAGCGAAACAGAAATTATATGTTTCCCTGCTCCCTGGTGACTTTCAAGAAACTTGCAATTTACGGGATATTGGAGGATGAGACAGCTCAACTAAATCTATGTCTCTGCATGTCAACAATGGTTCCAGCTAAGCTTCACGTTTCAAAAGTTTATGTCGTCTTTATGGTCGATCTACTGCATCACCAATTGTTGTCTGCAGACCGTGGAACACGTAGGTTGTTTGGAATGCCAGATCCAAGAATTCGTCGCAACGCTAAGAAGAGCTCCGGTGCATGTCGGAATGTTGTAGTGGAGAAAACAGTCAAAAACATCATGTTTGGTCGTCACATCTATTCATCTCGACAAAGTACATTGGCTAAGTGGCTGCTACCTTTGTGTTGGTGACAAACGTTCTACATACTAACAATCAGTCATCGCGAAGGGGCATTGTTGTGGTCAATGACTTAGCGGATATGGAGAAAGCGTTTCAGCGTTAACCAAAACTCTAGCCCACTGCGCACATGTCCGCCGTAATAGCTAAGTTAGTTAACGCGTGACTTTGTGAATGAAGAAGCTTCAAGATCAAGCGGCGCTGGTTCGACCCTCGGGGTGTACGCTTGAGCAATGCATTCTAAGGACTGCTCTCCATTTAGCGGCACCTAATGGATGGAATAATTCTCCGGCAACAACACTTCAACAATCGGAAACTTAACTCTGCCAATCTCGGTAACCGGCCCTTCGTCAAAAGCCTCTACAAGTATGTGAAACAAACAGGAATAACCAATCAAGGCTTTGTCAGTCCGAGGATGAAGATTCAAAATCAACCACTGGGACTTGAACCACTGGCGATATATAATCCTTTAATACTTAACCAATGGACAAGTTATAGTATCCTATCTACACAGACCGTGTCAACGTGCGCATTTATAATAACGACCGGAGACTGATGTAATTTGGCTTTCCAACTCAAAGCTCAATGTACTCTATATCTATTTGAAATGATAGTTTTGAGAATCCAAATTACCTGGAAGAGGCTGATGTCATTTTGATTTTAAATTCTATGCCAAGTGTGTTATACATAGTATCATCTTGAAACTGTCAAAGTGTGGAAACACAATCTCAAATCACTTCAAAACAATTTTGCTCTAAAAAAGGCAAATCCTTCCCGTTACCAGTGTTGCCAGATGCCTTCAAATCTCCAACACAATAATCAGTTTCAATATTTGTGTGGCAAAAATAGTACAAAAATAGCAATCACAAAAAGACGTTATAAGCTACTTCTCAGACTATCAATCAATACGAACGATTCTGACTGCTATGAAGCAGATCGGCCTGAAGTCACATTTGAAGCTTGCACGTTGGAATTGCCTGTGTATAAAGGTCACCATGGCACAAACATGTAAGGACAAACAAACAAATAAACCGAAACAAAGCATAAATATTCTCAACTCCAAACCTTCCTCAAGATGTTTTTCTGACATGTTGAAATAAACCTCTACTGCCATGGCTAGACCAATCTCTCGATCACTGCTTACCTACCAAGTCATCCCAGCATGGTCTGAAAGGTTCCATTATGTTCTGTATTGATGCATCTAAAGCGACTGTTGGAAATGTGCTAAATTCTGTACGATGGGTGCTAAACACGACACAATGATCCGCATTGTGAGCAGTCATGACAAAACAGTCATTACGTTCTAAATATAAACACAAGTTAATGGTGGAGCAAGACACGAGAAAGGACTTTCCAAGAAGCGAGTTATGAAAGGACACGTCGTTTGAGCAAAAAGTCATTCAAACGCAAAGGTTTAAAGCAAACTCGGCAACATTAGTTCAACGTCTACCAATGTAAATGTTGCTACTTGTGGGAGGCGCATCAGTGGGATAGAAACAAGATGACTTGTTCACCTAACATCGCACGGCTGAGGAACGTGGGCCAATACCAGCAGTTTATTTCATTGTCATCGGTTGTAGAGCCGTCGTTTGGGTTGCATTCCTTTGTCGCAATCGCCAGAGTTTTATTTGCTGGTTACATGAACTTCAACTGTTTATAAGGAATTTATTTTACATTGTTACGACGTTTGATTAACATTTGCTCATATTCTTAAAACGATGGCAGGCCCAGTCTTACAGACCGAATCTAGAACATTAAACAGTTTACGTAATAAACATCTGTTGCTTTGTTTTGTTGATTTGTCGCACCTGTCTGTCATTCTATATCTACAGTATATCTGTCTTGCTAATCTGCTGATCTGATGTGTCGACCGTAATCCACTAATTAGAACATTGAACAAACTAATATTCAATCATCCAATCAGACGATTAGCTTAATCGTCCGCTTAAAAAATCATACTTGCTGTAGTTTATCTAACCTAAAAGTTGTCTAGAAAGTTTTTTTCGAATAAAAATTTATGAAAAACATCAAATCAATTCAGAAAGAAAAGTTTCTAAATCTTGACAAAAAAACTTTTGCAACACAAAAGTATCTTGAAGCCTTCAAATATTTTTGCACCATTAAGTGCAATTTACGAGCAAGGTACCGGTAAAACTTTGTAACATTTACGAAAACAATCGGAATGCCTCTTTGAACCTGGAAGGACAGTAGCTGGTTGGCTGTTCAATTCATTAAACCCTGCTTGTGAAGCCATCTAGCGGAGGCGAAAAATAGCATTCAACTCCACATCATTCAGTGGAAGAACTTTCCTCACCTCGATTTCTCATCGGCGTTGTAGCTCGGGCTCCTCGATCTTCGTCATCACAATGAGATCGTGCGTCGCGCGCCCCATCCGATCGTGTCGACACCGTCCGCGTGATGCGCTCCTGCTGATGCACGTCTGCAACCTCCAGGAAGACAGGACTACGGCGAAGAGACTTGGAAGAGACATTGCAAATACATTCGGAGGATGCCCAATCTTTGCTTAAGGAAGGATGCTGAGAACTGGATGGCAAGAGAGAGAGCGAAGAGCGCTGAGAGATGCACAATTCGTGTGATGTACTCTGACTATCGGTGTTCTTAGCGCTTATTACATCACAATCCACGGATTGGACGTCTGACCCAAAAAGGTCTTCATGGTCGCTGGATGGCGAACTAACAATCTCAATGAAGTCTGAATTGTCTATGCTTGGTGACGTAAACAAACCAACAAAAGACGCGGGAGTTGAGCTGAGATGATTGACATGTGGTCCCCTTTCCTTTCTTTCCACACCAGCGTTTACCTCTTTCTTGCTTTGGCTGGAGGAAGTGGAATAAGGCGGAAGGTTGGAACTTCTTTGATTCTGGGATCTTCTTGGTTGAGACAACTTCCTCGCACTCCAAGTGTTGTGATGACACTTTCTGTTAATCCCTTCAAAAGTATCGTCTCTTTGAGAACCAAGACGCCCCACCACTTCGTGCTCGGGCGTCCTATCCATCAATCGCTTTGTGGATTTGTTGCTTTGCTTCTTCTCTTTCATCGACGAAGAGGAAGACCTCCTTTGGCGACCACCTTCCAACTTCCGACCTTGGAAGACTTGCATCAAGGCATTGCTCGCCTTCTTTATCCCACTGGGGGTAGCAATAACTCCATCAGATGACCTTCGTGACGACATATAATCCTCATTCATCACAGGGCTGATGCAAGACAATTGAAGATGATCACGACGCTTTACTTATTACATCACAACAAGGTAAGTACATCAGCACAGTGTGCAACTTCTAAAAGCAAAAGTAACAACTGAAGAACCTGGTTATTCTAAATATCCTACTTATCTATGCTGCACATCAAATATCTAACAATGTTATTGAGGACAAAGCAACCTCGAACGTTTCTGCAAACCAACCAAATTAAGCAAAACAGATATTTGTGAATTTAAAAATAGACTTAATACAAATTCAGCAGGAAAGATGTCTTTTCAGCGAGTAGTTGCTTGTTGAGCTGGGGTTGCCTTGTTTTGTTTGAAGCGCCTTGTGATTGAATCCATTCAAAATAATTCGAAATTGTCAAGAAGAATTTGAAGCCAAAACCCACGAGACACTTCCAATAAAACAACGCAACCCCAAGCTCAACAAAAGCTAGATTTTTCTTTCATAATTCAATGTAGCGAATAGAATTCTCCTCATACGAACTGCACTGATTGCTGCTCATTCACACAATGTATGAGAACGAAGTTCTTCCCGTTGGCACTCGGACAGCTTTCGCGCCGAGCAGTGACTCACAAGAGATACTTTCGTGGTGACGTCATCAGTGAAAGCGACATCTCGTGGTCTGGAATATTTATTCAGTAGTGACGAAAAACGTCTCAAAAAACGTTTGTACTCCACCACACTCAAGCAGATCACACATTGTTGACATGACAGACGAAGTTCCCTCATTGTGTTGTCAGTCTTCATATCCACCTTCAAGCACGTCATTTGTGACTTGCCAATCCACCAAGTGCTCTCTGTAGGTGTCGAACCGAGAACCCCTCAACACTCACTAACACAAGTTTGCTGCTCAGCATCACTCGCGACGTATTGCGACCGTGCTATATTTCAAACTGATTATTCTGCTTTGGTATCATGCACGCTATAACATCGGCGTTTTGTCGCTTCTACTTTTTGCTAGACCTCTGCCATGTTTGGCATATAGGCTATTATTTTTCGTTGCGATGGTCAGAAATGAAAACAAACTGAACTTGGTCCAACAATCGTCGTTTGAACGAACAATGTACATTGTACCCTAGTCATGGCTGTTATGGACCAGGATGGAACTTCACTTAAACTCAACATTTGATCACAAGAAACTCTTCATCACCGTCACCGTCACCATCATCATCGTGTTTTTATTTGCGATCATCAAAGCAAAAAACACAATATTACTTGCCATAACATTAGTAGGGGTCTGGAAAAAAGTAGAAGTGACAAAACGCCAACGTTAAAGCGTTCTCGCGTAAGAAATGAGTGCCTAAGTACAAGGATTTTTTAACGACGATGTTATTTCTTCTAGTCAATTTGCTTTAGCTGATCAAGCAACTCTGTTCTTCAAATAGATTAACATTAACCTTTCATCATCACTTTCATCTCTAAATGCTGCAGACTCCCTGGCGCATACAAGGCTCGCTTGGCTGTGAGGTTACAGCCAATGATGTTCCAAGCAACGACTCATGGCTGGGAACATGCAACTGATGCATCAGGTCAATTTCCACCAACATCGTAATGCTTTAAGTAGTTTTAACATCAAGTGATGTTCTGGTGATGTAAAGATGACAATATGTCGCCCGCATGGTTTCCACAAAAAGTGTCGAAGTTTTACAAGTTCTCTTTTGTTGCTGCGTTATATTATGTCAGGAAATTGTCCTTGAAAATCAATGAAGTTGCCAAACTGTTCAATATGACCTTGTCAAAAGTAACAAAATGAACGCCGTAGATCGCGCATACAATCAGCTGACAAGTTATCTTTAAGCGTTGTATTGGCGTTGGTCGACAGTGAAACAACGTCATAAAAAAGACCCTTCTCGATTGGAATGATGCATCATAAGAAAATTGAGAAAGCGATTGCTTTATTTTGATCGTTTGTTTCAGTTTTCAAAGTTGCTTTTTATCGAAGGCACGCAACATGACCAGCTTAGTGGTTCTGACCTTTGGCTCTAGTGCTACGCCTAAGTCACTTGGTTGGAACAACGACACTGTGGCTCCAACGCCACTCTGGCTCCAACGCCACTCGTTTACCATCTCGGTGGTTACCGCCTTCAGCTCTGGAGCTGGTAGACATAAGATCGATTCCAGGTCGGGTCATACCGAAGACTCTTAACATGGTATCAATTGTTTTCTTTCTTGCATGATGCAGTGAGGATTATTTGGGTAATATTTTGATGATATCGTAAATAGGATAGCCCACACAATTGAAACAAAACCACCATTGCTAATAATAATAATGCTGGTTTTTACTTTTTATATAGCGCTGTATCCACCGCAGAATGGATACAGCCAGGATACAGCACATACTGTATACTATTATACGATACTGTATTCATCTTCTCAGCGCTTTACAAAGCAGACTGTGTCAATACAGCCGTATGGAGGCGCAACTGAGTACATTATTACCCGATTCCATTCCATTGCTCAGTGCCAAGCAGGAATTAAATTCAGTACCATTTTTAACAAGTCTTCGGTATGACCCAATAGGACATCGAACCCATGTCTATCGATTCAACCACTAAGCCACCGAGCCTGTAGTAGAGCGACAATAAGCAAACTATCAGCACATGACGTCATGGCGTTGTGTTTCCCTCTAGTTGTGTTGGTTTCGTTGCTGGTTCGATCTTTCCACAGACTTCAGCATGATTGGTCCTTGATAACGATATTTCAACGTGGTAGAAGTTCTCTACCGGTTCTGATCAAAACGGAAGTTCTTTGAACAGCATTTCAGTTCTTAGAAAGTTCTCCCACACAAAAACTTTGCGAGCTCGGTGTCTACACATGCAGTTGCGTGTCGAAGAGGAATAGCCACATCCGAGAGCCCTCAATAATCGTTTGTTCAACTTCGCGATGAGATGAAGCCGTGATGACGTATTCTCAGTAGATGTTTGATGCCTGCCAACCGGGAAAGGCGAGCTACATGGCTAAAAATATTTACATGCTTCCGGATATGTCCTGTCTTTCAAGTAAGGATGCAATATGCACGTATCGAGTTTGTTGCTAGCCATGTCAACTGTTGTTCCTGCTCAGAACTACTTCAATCATATTTCTAATAAATTGTTCGCTATTTTTTACCGGTAAACAATTTTGGATTTTATATTTTACGCTTTTACTTGATTGCTTTCCATCAGTTGGTGGCATTTCAACTTTTTCCTGCTTCCTTTTATTTTTCAGTGTTGTACCCGACGATTGCACCTCGCATGAAGCTTAAGGTAGCACATGACTCAGCCGGCCTAGTTTTTTATAATTTTGTATTTCTAATAAATCTATGTAGGTTCCATACAATCACTGAGTGATGCTTTTGTCGCCTTCAAATCACCGGAATAGTTAATTTGACTGAACGCAGTTAAATGAAAATATTTGTTTTGATTTTGGCAACTGACTCATTTTTGTAACACTACAAGTGATGTCCGTTGGCCAACCAAGCCACAACACGATTCCACTCTCCGATATTTGCTCTGCGTGCACCTGGCAACTCTGCAGTAGTAGCAGAACCACAGGAAAGTGGCCACGACGCTAAATCACAATATTTTTAAATTAGAAAGTTTTTTCGCTAAGTTTTTTTTACTCTATCGCATCAAACTATCCCGACTAAATCGCAAAACCTAATAAAGTATTTCCTGACTCAGCTATAATGCATACGTAACAATTCTATCGCCTTCGCGGGATAGAACGAAGATGAAGACTTGTAATTGGCGTAAAGTCCTACGTAGATTGTCACCAGAATAAAACATTGCAACGGTGCCGTCGCTAGAAAAGATAAATAAAATATTGTAAACAACCAAAAACTACTGACGTCATTAATCTTGGCGTCATAAATTATACGGGAATTCCCCACTAAGGCCTGTTACTAAACTGCGTATGAGTACAGTTTTGACCAGTACTAAACGATTGAACTAACGCATGTGTTACGGCTGACAAATAGTCTGCTATGCAAACGAATAAATCGCTTGACTAATTTGTTTCTAATTCTTTCAATCTCAAGATTAGGGTTAGGGTTGTCTTTGGGTTCAAACTGAATTATGGCAACATCGAACTTTTTGTTGAGAACATTGCATGAGCATTCTATGTTCTCCTGTCTACCCATCACTTTTCATAAATCTACTTTCGAAAGCTTCAATCCCTGCTCTGTGCACCGCGACTACTCATTGTGACACATTGTGAATGCGACAATTGTAAATGAGGATAAATCGTTACAACCTGAGCTGGTGGCACGAATGCAAATGTCGTTTGTTCATTCGGTTTCATCGCGACATAACACGAAAACATGTTCAGACTTAAACGAAACGATGTTCCTATCACGTAATGACCTCATCGGTCGCTGTAACGAAACCACGGTGTGACGTCAGCAAGGTTCGGTTTTAGCTCAACAGACTTGGTAGAAATTGTCGAAACGAAAATTCCTGAGAAAAAATGAAATTTTGTTTCTTGCAAGGAAATGAATGCAATTTGTTTCCATGAAACATGAATTCGACACATATTGGAAACAAACTATGGATTTAGTGAAGGATTTGAACTGCACAAAGATCGGCTCCTTTGCTTTCAGATCCACTTCATAAACGAATCAACCAGTTGTTATACAACCTTAAATTGTTAACTTCCAATAACAGTTTTTATTAGTCCTTGAAAGGCCGTTTATCGATATTGTTGTGATGAAGAAATTTCAATTTTGTTAGGAGCTGACCTCATACCACAGTAAGCTCATTCAAACAAAACTCGATGACGTCATCGATAATAATAGAGCATCCATGAAAACCATCCAGCGTTCATGGCGAGATCATATAGTCTTTGTTTCAACTTTTTTTTAATAATTTTATTTTGTGTTACATTTCAAATGTACTGTAAGTTTGACTTTTTGTATTTATCGATATTTTCATTATTCAGCGGAGACCTATCTAGGGCTGGCCAACTCCACTGACTACAGTAGATCTAAACAAGGCTTCTCAACTGGAGCCGTGAAGTTGTAGTTGCATTTGTGGTACCGTGTGGTGTGGGCATTCAACACGCGGCTCGATGTGCAGTTCCATAAAAGCTGAGACCATGTTGTGGGTTGTTAGGGGACCAGACAGTAAAGTTGAGAAACAAGATTTCCGGTATGTTTAACATTTAACCCAGAAATACATCCCAACGAGATCAAATATTTGATCTGCTCAGCTGCCAGCTCAATAATATAGGCTGCAGAATATTTTTAATTATTTTTATTTTATTATATCAAAGCATTGGTGCAAATGCGGCGTTCCGTGCCAAGTACGTTGCGCATTTTAATAGGAATCATTTCTTCAAGCGACGTATCGGATGTGGGCTGAACCATACAACAGTCAACATCTTGTTATGGTGCAGCAGTGTTGCCAGATGCCAAGCGGTTTAGACAAACCGAAAAAGCACCGATTCATCTAAATTTTTATTCTTGCTCCTTATATATGCCGAAGTTGTAGTCCTCCCGTGGATAGACTGGGTCTGGTTCATACGAGTTTTCTGAATCGTCGCCAGTTCCAGTTTCATCACCAGCTCCTGTTTGGTCACTAGTACCTGCACCACTTCCATTTTGCGTTGCGACAGTTCCTTCAAAATCATAAGTTCCGGAATCGTCGCCAGTTCCGGTTTCATTACCAGCTCCTGTTTGGTCACTAGTACCTGCACCACTTCCACTTTGCGTCTCATCAGTTCCTTCAATGTCATCAGTTCCTGTTGAGTCAGTTCCTGTTGAATTAGTTCCTGTTGGAATAGTTCCTGATGGAATAGTTCCTGTTGGATTAGTTCCTGTTGGATCATTTCCTGATAAATGATTACTTTTTGTGAAACTTTCAATTCTTTTCACATTTTCATTTTCCTTCAAGATATTAGCTTCACTTGTATTTTCAGTTCCTATCAAGTTTTCAGTTATTGTCACATTTCCAGTTCCTGTCACATTTTTCTTTCCCGCTTTGTCAATTTTGGTAAAATTTTTAATTTCCGCATCAACACGAATCCCACTTTCAGTTGCAGCCACTTCGTCATCTTCAATTTCATTTGAGGCAAAATATTCATCCGCGGTAGCTGTAGAAACATTACTTTGATCGTTAAACTGAACAGTGTTTCCAACATCAACAACCGAAAAGGCTCCATCGATTGCTCTCATGAGAGCATCTTCAACATCGGAATTGGAAACATTGACTTTCACAACCTGAAACACAATGACGCATCTTTGGAAGAGCAATATTTTTACAATAAACATTACACAATGAAGTGATAGGCTAAAAAAAAAGTTAAAACGTTTTTTATAAAAAAATCTTTGCCCTTATCAGGAAATAGGCACGTACACCATTATGACGAAAACAAAAGATACGCTCTAAATAACATGAAACAACTGTGAGAGATAACCATATGCATCCTAATTTGAGTAAAAAGCGTTAGATTGAAGCAAATGAACAAGCTTAGCTAGTGTGTAAGGCAAAATTTACTTTGATGTTTGTGTTTGGCAACCCAAACCTTCCCAATGCCCGAGCAACAGAATCGTTCGTCTTGTTTGCGCTATCTGCTGGTGAGTTCTTTATCTCAATGATGCGCACTTGGTGGCGCTCATCATCTCGCAGAGAGATAACAATTGTCTCACCATTCTGAAAAGGAGGAAGTTGTATTGTTCCGTGCCTTGTAAGATTCCACGTCAGTTATACGTCATAAAACTAGTATGACGTAGGTTAAAACATGTAGCTATTGAAATAATATCAAAAACAAACGAATCAATGCTACTTGCTCCATAGCCACCTCAAGTAACCAGTATCGGCATTTTAGTAAACACGAAGGTGACGCCACATAAATGGAAGTTCCTTGCTGAAACTTGTGACGACATAGATACGTCACATTGCCTTGTCATCGTCATAATGTTGACAGCACAATAATTTCATGGAAACTCACCAGATTTTTCCCGGTTTGTTGGTGGCGGGAATCGAACTCGGGCACTCTGGTCCACGCCTCGCAAGTGGAGCTACGTTGGCACTGGCAGGATGTTATCATCCGGAACGTGAGAAGAGACTGCGGATGAGAATCATCATTTATTTCGCGACAAAAGACGCTCTTACAATTCCAGGCAACGTTCGCGGGAACACAGATACATCATCAACCCTGTCATGACCTCAACACCTTGCTTACGTCAACAGCTCATGTATGTTGTTATGACGTCACTCAATGAAAACTGCCTTGAACGGATTTGACGTATCTTAGCATAGCGCTGGTAAGCCACTCCACGGTAAAAACTTACTGTCTCTCCATCCGCACAGGTCGCATTGAAAGTTGCATTGTAGTAGCTTGTCGCGTGGCAACAGGAGCAGTAGCGTACGTAATGACCAGTGACGTCATGATAATGCCCCCCACTGGGGCAGTGACCCAAGCAGTAGGGAAGTTGAACGGGAGAGAGGGTGGTGCAAGTTTCAATAGTGTACTGCTTGGGGGCAGAAATGGCCACCTGGCAACTCTCCATCGCCATCCGACCTGAGAAAGTGGAGGTCACGTGGTTTACCAACGAAGAAATTGATCAGCATTTGTGGAGTTAGAGAAACATCATCAACAACAAACTATCGTCTGTCCCCCAGGACGACTGATGTGTTGACCTAAGTTACATCACCTGGTTGCTACCACGTCATACTTTCTCGGGCAAACGCGTGTGTCTCTTTTGAAGCTTAAAGCTTTGAAGGCACATGCGCGCCACTTCCCACTGGGTCGGCCACAAACAGATTGAGACAAGACTTCGGTGGTTTCTGAGATCTTCCATAGAGGATATGATCACTAGACGATACTACGTATTTAGGTGACGTAGTCAACAGACTCTCGCATGGACTTACACTCAGCGCAGCATCCGTACTGGTCGTAGACGACAGTTCCCTGCAAAGAGAAAGAGGAGTTAGTCCGTTCTCGTGCACAGGGTCATCTTTACGGATGCGCAATTCGTGGATCGAATTCGCTAGAGGAGACGATAAATTCATTTACAAAAATTTAATATTAAGATTCACAGATACAACAACACCAGGAGGAGCTGCATCATCAGGAGGAGTCTGTTGATGGCCACGCAATAGTTGTTAAACCGCATGGAAGTGGACAGTGCGCGGAATGATACTGACCTTCTTGTTCAAGCAGTCCGATATGTTGATCGCCTTGCAATCTTGATGGGTCTTCACAGTTACTGCAAATCCACCATCAGATCTGATGCACTGGTAGATGAGGCATTTGTGTCTCTCCGTGTCCCCAATCTGTGGAGGATCTCATGTTTAAGTAGGGATAGAAAGTAATGAAATTTATCTTGTTGGATGCGTGGTAGAGTGAGTTGGTACATCTTTCCTCGTTCATATTAAAACATGATTTCGCTGCCAGCGTCGCGCGCCAGACCACGTGATGTGGAAGCTACAAGATTTGAACATTGGAAAGCAACGAACGACATCGACCGCGATCAACCGTTGAGGGGCAAGATAAGTAACAAACTCACCTGGATCTGCTTCCTGGTATTGCTTCCACTGAGGAGGTTGGTGAGGTCACACATGGTGGGCCGGCACTTCCCACAGCAGGTCAGGTGGTCTAGCTCCCTCTTATGGCCCTGTCATGAAAAGCATAATTTAGAAATAATCTGTTTGAACTCTCGTAAATAACTGTATATTAAACAAGACATAACAATGCCAGTGGAGATGGAGGAAGGGAACTTAATAAGCAACTGAGTCACGTGATAGGAAAGTACATGACGACAGCGACCTCAAATGCTTTACTTACATCAGGACAAGGGCGGCATCGTGTGGTATTGCACTGAGCCGTGTTGAATCCATCGTCGCCTACGTCATGAGAGCAGGTGCAGGTTGTGCAAGTATCAACACTCCACGTGGATGAGATCTGTAGAGGAAGAGAATGAACCGTAGAATCATTAAAGCATCACATGTAGTTCTTTGATCAATTTATCGATTCATAAAAACAGCGCAAAGAGATGTAGAGTCAAGCTCGTAGATTGAATCCAAGTACAGTCGACTCCCTTAATTCGGACGCTTTGGTTCCGCTCACTGTTAAAGCTTTTAAAGCGGTTGTCCGGGTTATCCGGTGTCCGGGTTATCCGGTGTCCGAATTAAGCGGAGTCGACTGTAGTTGGTTCAAAACCTCAGAGGGACAAGATTCGATCAATTATCAACCCTAGTGCGGCTGGTGGTTCACACCCAACTTCAATCTGGACAATACACTAACGCAGTGTGCTTACGTCATCATCATAGTTTTAACAAAAAGGCTGATTGAAGAAATGCACGGCAAAGAACGCAACAAACTGAGGGAACAAAATGAGGACAACTACCTGCTTGCTTGTGCCGTTCATCACACACACGGTGTCGCGCTCTGCAACATAAAACTTGTATAAGCTTAACTATGGTTCACCAGTCTTGTGAATAATGGTCGAAGTAAAGAACAATCATGTTTGAAGATTGCCACGCTCCACCATGCGAGGGACAGACCTTCCTAGACCATTGCGTCATCGTAGCTTGTACGAGCGTGTTGAGTTAGCAAGCGCAAGAGAGCCGCTCTGATGCGACAAATGCTCGCATGTGACAGAACAATGCTTTCCACACACGAACAAGTCTCGCTTTGTCTACGCTTCGGTACTATCGTCAGCGATAACTTTGTCAAATATTAGAACCCATTTAATCTACAAAGGGTTTCGTAGTACAAAGTGAGCTGGCAATACAACGCTCAATGATTAGTTTGTTTTAAAAATATTTTAACCAATACTATCTCTTACCACATATGCACGTCACACAACAACCGATGTTGGGGCAAACCATTTTGTAGCCCACCCCACAGTTGGAGGCGGATGGGACTGGGCAAGAAGAGGGTATCTCCATAGCAACGGGTATCCCATCAACGGAAACGCATGTAGAGTTGCGACAGTAGTCCATTGTGAGCGGCCAAGTTTCACCAATCTAAATTGAAAACGTTTGAAGAACTATATTAGTGCTCTTCCACCCTTCGAAAGACTGGCAACCCTGCTGATGACAAACTATAACAAACAACCAGTTAAATATTTATTTATAACTATAACCAACTTAAATCGAAATACGATTGACACTCACCCGGTGATAAGTACGGTTGGCGCCTTCCAGCGTGATGCACGTATCAAGCACGCACCTAGGGCAACACTGGCCTTCCACCGGATCAGATCGGTAGCCCTAAAAGTGACATGAAATACACATAATTTCCTCTTTAAAAAATTGAAATGCAGCGAGTTGGTCTCGTGTGTTCACAACATGACCTTGTCGGCTGCATAGCCGAGTGGTGAGAGCCCTGGAACGGCAATCGAAAGGGCGCCGGTTCGACACCGCTCGAGCATGCGGCTGTGTGTGTGGCAGGACACTTAAAGGCATGCCTGAAGGTGGACACGAAGATTGGCTTCCTTGCCTTCCCGTCCACTTAATTTAAATCATCAACCACCAGGTGTAAGCCTGGATACGGCAAAACTAAACAAGATGGCCATCCCAGACAAGTCATTGGTGGAACTCTTTACCAGGTCGGTTAGGTCCCTTCCAGGCATAGGGATAGTCTGCATCAGACCAAGTAGATGGCTAGGCATGGGGTGGCACTGTGTCATATGGCTATGGAGCGGCTACAAAAACCTGGAAGAGGTCGAAGTGTTGGAGGTAGATGATCAGATGCACACAAATGGTTGTCGATTCAACTTACGACGTCACAGGGATGGCATGACGTAGAGATGTCATCACACGCAGGCTCGTACGTCACCACGCCTTGTTGCATCACCGCCTGGCAATGACATCGTTGGCAGGGTTGCAAGGAGGAAATCCACTCCTCTTGGGGACCCCTTATCACCATCTTGTTGTCATCCGACACCACACACACAGGAAGACGCTCTGAAACGTCATCAATGAATTTGGAAGATTTCATTCCTGTGTGTTCAGTCCAACCCTACGAGTGGGCGATCGATAGGTGGTTAGTTCAAATTCTCATTCAGGTAGATCGCAACACACAAGGCAGATATTTGTTGGCATGAGAATACAACAAAATTATCGTGCTGTGAATTTAGTCCGCACAATAATGTCCAACCTTCCAGGAGCACAAACAAATCTGAAGCAACAAGAGAACATTTTCCTTTATATTTTTGAGAAGCAAATATCCGCGGAAGATTTTTATCGATGAAAAATCCTCAATAAAATAGACGAAGAGTTATGCTATTTGCGTTGGGGAAACTTATCCAATATTTTGATTGCAGCCGAATATTATTGATGTTACTTTTGTGTCATATGAACGTACATTGTGACGCTGCGGCGATAACTTACCACACCACTGGGTGGTGCAATTGCACGAGTCGATCTCTGACCTCTCCACGAAACCCTGCAATGAATAACAAGTTGATTATGACGAGCGTTGTTACGTATACGACTGCGGCCATGACGACGCATGAGATGCTTGGCATGGATCGAACTCAGGTCCCCTGTGAAATTAGAACAAACACAACACGAACTTACCATCCCGCAAATCTTTGTCGTCGAATTGCATTCCAGGCATTCACAAGTCAACACGTCACAGCATGATGTTGCTATAGCTTCAGGGTGGCGAGGAGAGGGGCAGGCTGTATCAAGGGTGGGGCATTGATCGGGGAAGCACCGGCACTCGTACACTGGCTTGCATCCTTCTATTGTAAGGTCACGAAGAGGCATCCTTCCATCAGGGCACACCGGAGGGAGGATGGAGGAGCAGTTGCTGTAGTCGCAAGCTGGAAATCCACCAAATCAGATGGTTCATAAAACGTCACAGGCACATCGCGCCATGTTCTGGCGACATCAAGCGATGTAAATAAATTAAAAGATTCCCAAACGCTCAACGCGGCTACACATCGCGCGACAGAACGCAATGCTAAAGCACACAAAGTACGACAAGGTTTAGTTTTAAATCCTTATCCTCGGACTGACAAAGCCTTGATTGGTTATTCCTGGTAGTTTCGCATACTTGTATGGGCTCTTGACGAGCGAGGCTCTTGACGCAGGGCCGGTCACTGAGATTGTCAGAGTAAAGTTTTCCAATTGTTGAAGTGTTGTTGCCGGGGAATTATTCCATTCACTAGGTGCCGCTGAATGGAGAGCAGCCCTTGAAATGCGTTGCTCAAACGCACACCCCGAGAGTCGAACCATAGAGCCGCTTGATCTTGAAGCTTTTTTGTTCACGAAGTCACGTACTGACCAACTGAGCTATGGGGGCGAACAACGTGTGTTCCATTGTCAACAAAAGAGCTTTGTTAGAGAATTACTGTTGTATCACAATCACGTAAAGCTAAGTAACATTAGCGGATTCCAAATATTTGTTTTCAAATATTCTTTCTCAGCAAAAGCATTTTCGAAAATTTTCATAAAACAAGTTGTTATATCGTTCTAGTTTAACTTTGTACTTCTTAAATGTTGTCTTTACAAGCAACGCCACATTGTTCTTTGTTATGTGGTAACATTGTCCAGGACAACTTTGCAACACAAAGAAAATGATTTGTCGATGGACTTACCACAATCATACACCGGACAGCAGGGGTCGCTTCCTTCTCTGATGCGCAGGCTTGAACATTCTCCGCACGTGGGGGATAGAGAGACGTTTGCGCACTTCCTGACTGCGCATTGGATTTCAAGCGTCACAGCATCACAAGAACAGACGCTGCATACGTTGCTGCTTGGTACCCACGCTGATCCAGCCTGTGTGAATGTAATAATGTTGTAACTGAAACAACTTTCATGTGTTGGTATGAGGGATGGTGATGAACGGGAAACAGAAAATTTTGTAGAAATTTTCTCGTGCATGGCAACAAACCAGGCGAACCTTCGTTCGTAGTTTCGCCAAGATGGAAATCCTTTGTAGTGGTTCAAATCTTTCGCGGCACAGTCTCATTTTGTTTAGATCAAATACGTTTCTTTCCATACAACTTTACCACGGACAAGCAAGAATATAAACTTTGCGAATTAACTAACGCGTCTAGCGTTTCTGACGTCATAAATCTGCGCTCGAGATGTCAAACAATGTACGTCAATTGTCGGGCAATCACACGACAAACCTCGACAAAAGTCATTGTCTCTGTATCATAACAATGAGAGCAGGAGAGATGGCTTTGACATCTTCCTCCAATCTCCACTTGATCTGAGGAGCAGTGGAGGAAACATCCTTCGAACATCTCGCTGGAGGAGTAAGTACTCTCTTCCTGACAGGTTCGCTCAAACGGAGGTTGGCGGCAAGATTCGAACACGTAACCTTCTGAACACGGGACATCTGGCAAAGCACAAGTAGTGAAATGTTATTGAGTAGTTATCATCTTAAATTTGTCAACGTATTAAGATTTACACCAAGGGATAAAGATTCAGACTGAAAAAGGGAAAAAGCCAGTCTCCGACTTTTCTCAAAGACCAAACGGCATATACATTATCCACTTCAACCCCACTGAAGGGTCTGGCTGGTTGTGATACTTGGCGCTGATAATTAATCTTCCGTTGGAATGTACCAGTCAATTCATATCCGCGACTAAATCTTTCTGCCCGATGGGTTCGTGTTTTCTACATCTTGCTACAAACACGATGGCAATTGTCAATTAAAGTGTCTGAAAAGTATAAACAAACTACTCACGACATAGAGTCAAATTCCTCCAGTCAACACACACGCCAGCGTGTCTACACGCATCTGCAAACGCAGCTAACGAGTCGCATGCTGTGTAGTTTCCAAGGCAAGTGTGCCGGTTACACTCGGAGAAGTAGCTATCTGTAATGAGGTGGTTCCTCCATCAATATTTTAACAAGCATTGGCATCAGGATCATTCCAACACGACGAGGAATGCAACAAGGAACGTGTTTGTTGATGAAGTAACATTAAGGTTTAGGATTGAGAGAGACCTTAGGACGTCACGCCTGATAGTGCAGAATGTTTCCAATCAACAGCAGATGAGATAAAGTATTTAGAAGAATCATAAACTCAGCTTTACTGTGACGTGTAACGGAGGTGCCATGTGTGGCAGAAGTGCCCAAGAAAACTAATTAGTTAGCGACTACCAGAAAACTAATTAGTTTGTTTATTTTTTTGGAGTAATTGGGAAAACAAATTTTTTGAAAAACGATATCTGGACCGGCTGCATCCATAATGCCAGCAATCCTCCTTAATAAGTAATAGCTTTACACTTAAACGATTCGCGATGAGGATTATAGCACAGCTTTCCGTCATCAACCTTCCAATGAAATTGCAATGAACATTTAGTATTTTGAAAGTTTGTTGCAATTGCGCCGAAGCCCAAACCGGTGCAGTGTGAGAGGCTGAGGAAGCTGTAGATATGGGAGGAGCAATGGTTACTACACAAACGCTCCCAAATCCTTGGAGAATACTCACTATAGTCAACAAGTCGGCGGCACTCTTCGAACTCCGCTCCTTCAGTTATGATGTCACACAAGACATCAGGCGTACTCACACATGATTGGCTGAAAGTTGGTGGTTGGCAGGCTTGAGAGTCCTGGAGAGGAACAAATAATGTCACTAAGCAGCTACAGTAAAGGTGAGTCCCATACTTTGTATCAAGCATCGGGAAATAAAGATCATTCTACTAAGGCTTCAGCACTAACGAGAGCAAGGTGGCCAGTTCCTTTCGGCCGCCTTTCCTTCAGCAACTTTCCAACATGACACCCTGGGCAGAGGTGAGCGAGTTTATCCACACCGCAGTGTCCGAAGCACATTCTTCAAATAGTTTCAATAGAAAGTCGGTTATTCCGCAAATACAGGGCCAGCAAGTTGAGATATGGTGATATTTTGGCCTAGCAAGTTAAACTTGAGGAGTTGATCGGTTTGTACAAAACTTGAAAATTGCAAGTAGAAGGTTGCACATAGCTCGAAGCTGCAAGTTTTCGTTTGACTTTCTTCAGGAGCTGACGTCAGAATAAAATAAATTTAAATGTGGTGATCGAAGTATTTACAGCAGAAGAAAAACAAAATGTAAATTTGGCTAATCAGAAAAATTCAAATTAATGAAAGAAATTTAAAGGCATAAACGGATTCCTTTTGGTGGCGTAAAACTGGATCGAGAGTTTTTATAAAGATTGCTTTCAGTGCTACAAGGTGGAAAGAGGAACGGCCTTTAGCAAGAATTGGAAACAATTATAGTCTTAAAGTTCAAAGCACATTCTTCGTTATCCAGCAGATGTTGTCCAATTGCACTAAACATGTTTTTGTCTTTTACAGTTTTGCATGTGTGATGTGGTTGGGTTCTGGTTGTATTGTTTCCTTCTCTAATTATTTTCGAGACATGTTTGATTCGTTCCTCCAGACATTGTGACGTTGTGATGTTGTGACGTGTGACGTTGTGACGTGTAACGTTGTGACGTGCGGCCTACGTAGGGTTACCGATAGGGTTGCTTATGCCGACTCTCACAGTGGCGCTTAAATTGGTAAATTACGTTACTAAAATTTATGGTAGGCAAGCAGTCTTGTTGCTGGAACGATTCTTTGGTGGTGAAGAATATACGTGATTTGACGGCAAAGAAACATTGGTTGACGGTTTTAAAAATGTGATTTTCAAACTGTTTGGAAGCAGAGCCCAGCCACGGCAGTTTCATGTCAACTGGAAACTTTTGTGGGCCCGATGTTGGCTGATAGTTTTAGTGATTGCGGTGTTTACGACGTGGTCAGGGTTGCCATTTTGCTTTATAATCGATTAAATTTTATCCACTTTAGAATTTAGTTTACATTTGAAACAGATGTTAAGTGCTCTGTGTGTCAAAGTGGAAATAAGGTTTATTTTACGTTTGTTGGGAGCCAATGAGTTCCAACGTACGTATTGGCCAGTGATAGTGAGTTTTCGGTGAACAGAAGTGAAAAAAAAACTGTGGGAGAAGCTTCGACAAGAACATTTAAGAAGGGTAAGGTCCTGTTTGTTTCCTTTATGTATGTGAATTATTTTAATGCAGTATGGAGTGCATTCAGCTGATGCTGGAAAAGATTGCAGGATTTGGCATTGTCAAAAATGGCAAAGGTGTCATCAACATATCGAAAGTATATGTGAGGATTCGGTTTATTAATGGATAGTCTGCTTTCATGAAAATCAACGAAAATGTTGGCTTGAGCTGGTCCAAGGAGTGAGCCCATAGCGACGCCATCGGTTTGCTTGTACGTGGTAGAATTAAAGCTGAACTCGACCGAGGATGCTGATAAAAGCATCAGCTCAATAGAAACATTTTTTGGACAGGGAGGTGGTGTGAGGCTTCCATTATAAAGGGAGTCCACGCAAATGTTGATGGCCTCAACCAATGTTTATTTTATTTTGACAGCAGCTCCTGAAGAGAGTCAGACAAAAACTTGCAGCTTCGAGTTATGTGCAACATTCTACTCGCAAGTTTTAAGTTAAACTGAAGCATGTTCACCACGAGTGAGATAACAGTCGCCATTTTACAGCAATATATTGAGCTTCTACAGATTCTCCATCTCACAAAGTGCTGCTGCGGTAGGTCCAGCAGCATAGCAAGTAACCAGCATCCTTAATTCTGTCGCAACAGCAAAACACATTAAAAAATTGAAGCCTAATCTGCCGCTCGCAGTTGCAGAAGCAATAACTCATACATTGATCTTACATCCGATGAGAATGTCCAGTTGTAAGCGAACTCTATGGGATCATGGAAGATCTCTCCACTCCTCAGTACCATGTCGTCTGACTTGTTCCGATTACAATTTCCTGGAACAAAGCGATGAAAGCTTTTGAAAGTAACCGATTTAACCTCTTGTAGGAATGAATGTTCACATGTTGATGATTTCGGCATTCGGAAAAAAAGGCCATTGCAAGGAACGGCTTGAAGGTTGAAATGAGTATAGAGAGAACTAATTTAAGAAGCGACAGAAGTTGCATTTTTATTATTATCATGAATTACATAGCTGAGAACAAAGTATGTTGTGTAATGATGACCATTTCTCTGGCTATTTACCACGCCTCTCACTTATCGCGCTCCTCACTCACCACGCCTCTCACTCACCACACCGCTCACTTACTACGCCTCTCACTCACCGTACCCATCACTCACCTGGCCCATCACTGGTCACGCCCCTCACTCACCACGCCCCTCACTCACCACGCCCTCACTCACCACACCCCTCACTCACCGTACCCATCACCCACCACGCCCATTACTCACCACGCACACCTCGCCTCTCACTCACCACGCCCATCAATCACCACGCCCCTCACTCACCACGCCCATCAATCACCACGCCCCTTACTCACCACACCCATCACTCATCACGCCCCTCACTCACCACGCATACCACTCACCACGTCTCTCACTCACCACGCCCCTCACTTACCGCGCCCCTCACAGCGGTCCTCACTTGATACCCTCCCACTAATCATGCCCCCTATTAAGCATACTTCCACTCACCACATAACCCTTCCGTTCTTCCGTCCCAAACATAGGCAGCCAACGTGACTGTCAAGCTATTACGTGTCGGTGTGTACGTCACCACTAGACCAATGTCGGAAGATGTCAGCACTAATGTAATTGTGCCTATGGCAACCAGATTGTGACGTAGTTGTTCGTCATCGTAGGGAAGAGTGAGAGGAAAACCATTGAGGGTCGCCTGAAACGTCAGAAGTTAGTTACGTACAAGAAACGTAGAGCGACGATATGTTGAGAAACTTTTCATCCTTTCGTAAATAAATGCCGATGTGTATGTCGGACTCAAGCGCTCCTCCGGCACTTTAGTCAGTAAAAACATCTGCAACTATACGACTGAACTTTTTGTTCCGTTGTAAAGTTGTCATGCTGCTAGTTGTACTCACTGTGACGTCACGACGCAACTCATATGACGCGTCACCGAGAATGACGTTGACGTTTGACAAGCATGACGTCGCTTCCGCTTTATCGCTGTCACATGACGTGGTAGAGTGCAAGATTTGAAAGTGCGAATCGATGATGAGGTCTTGCCTAGATTGGGAGAGCACGAACTGGCAGGAGGGGGTACTGGGGTAAGTGAGCAACCCCCCATCATATGAACGATACAAGGGAGGACTCGACACAGAGCAGTAACCTGTAAATGACAAAATGTTACATTATAGTTACTGACCTATGCAATCAATAGAAATGTACATCAACGATTATTCATTTTTCAATTTAGAAACATGTTTTGAAGATCTTTATAATATGTGTTAATGTTTTGCATGTAGGCAGGGATTCATACTATAGGGATCGCCAACTCGGCTGGAAATCTGACAAGCGGAGTGTAAAAGTGTTGCCAGATATTTTTTAAATTTTTAGTAAAAATATCATCTTGGCATTTTTAAAGTAGTAGTTGCCCAAAACTTGCCCGTAAATAAGCGGACAAGCTTTGGGCAATCACTACTTTTTAAAAATGCCAAAAAATTATTTTTTCTAAAAATTTAAAAAATATTTGGCAACACTTTTACACTCCGCTTGTCAGATTTCCAGCCGAGTTGGCGATCCCTATACTATGAATCCCTGCATGTAGGCTATTTCCTTTGAACGAATGACGCAATCCACTGCGGTTGAATGGCATTCTCTAAAATAAACATGAAATGCTTGGAGACAGCTTGGATATATTCAGCCACAAACGTAGAAATTTATAAATATTTTGAAAATTTATGACCACACTGTCTACACTCACATTGGCACTCCCACTGGCAACCGCATTTTGCGTCATAATAAAGCTGAGCTTCAAACCCATTGTCGCATAACGGTCGTTTTGCTTGGTCGCACATGAGCCGCTTGTTGCGCAACAATAACGACCCCTCGGAGGTGCACTCATAGTAGGCACATGGGTCAGAGCTGTCAGGAAATATTACCTGCCGGGGTTCAAGCACCTGAAACAATAAAGTTGCGTTTGAAATAATCTCTCCTTCAAACGTCCACTAGTTGGTTCCTGTGATCAACCTCAACCTTTCATAACCAGAGTCCATTGTTCGTGCGCGTTGCAAGAAACAGATCATTGTCGAGGTGTCTATGGTTAAAAAAATCACCTCTACCAAAATTGTACAGATCATTGTGGTTAGTGTCGCTTTCCGGTACAAAATACCATTGTACCAAGCAAACAATTGGAGACATGCTGGCTATTACCATAGCAGAGTTACGTGCGCTGTAAAATGGTGCACTTGAGATGCACCATTTGAAGCTACTGATCTAACTTCAGCTCACCGTGGTAGACTTGGAAGTGACGTTGTAGAAGAAGCATTGTTGAACAGCGGGTGGGGTTTCAGAGCTGCCAGTTGCTGTTGAAGTAAACTACATTGTTACTGACTGAAGTTACCAAACATATCCGTGATCACTGTTTGCATGGGATGGTGCAGGTTGCGATAGAAAGTTGCCCGGAACAGCATCGGATCCAATTCGCATCCTACACCACTCCAGAAGAGGATTAAATTGGTTAGTCATGTGCTACTTTAGACGGCTGTGTTTGGTTCCATCTCTGATCACGTTGCCATAGCAAAAAAAAGTGAACTGAGATGGGTCGTTCCAATGGCAACATGTTTCAATTGGGCCTCGCCGACTCACCATCTTGTGCAGGTGGCTCAGATTTTGTGACTGCACAGTGCACACCACATTATCTACCAATGTCCTGTATACTGACCCAAGGATAGATTTGTGGATCTAACAACCCTCGACGAACACACAATTAATTGGCTGCTGTGCCTGAATAGGCTATAACAGCGTGACCTGCGGTTGCATCAAACGCAAGAAGAATTGAAAAAAAGAGAACCAGACATGTTACAAACCTGATGGTGTAGTGGTTTCAAATGAGGTGGTCTCGTTTGCTAGACCATCTTCCTCGATTGGTGGCACCCCTGGTTCGCCGTACTCATACTCGTAAGGAGGACCTGCGTGGGTTGAAATAGAATAATTCTGTAATGGGCAAGGTCACTACAGTAGGTTCCGCAGACTGGGCGTTCTCTTTTACTTTCCGGGATTACTCCCACGTACACTGTGTCATGAAACCAGGACACCGATTGCTTCTACAGGGATTGTTTATTTCTTGTGGGTTTGAACAGAAAATAAATCAATTCGAAGAACAATTGTGACGTCACCAACTCACCATGATCAAAACCACAAAGTGGTCACGTCATCGTTGACGATAACAATCCATGAGGACGGTGAACGTCGCCCAAAATCAGTCTACAGACCAGCTCAAATTGAAATTCCGAGAAATCTATCTTCAAGGAGCATACCCCACAGCCCATCAATGCAACAACGTCCTCATGGATTGACAAATGAAAGCTGCTTGGACTTATAGCGTCATACGAAACAACAACAAATTGACAATAACAATGGATCTTAAGAAGGTTTACCGTCCCACACTTCGTCGCATAGAACTTCTTCCACAATTTGTTGCGGGATGTCTCTCCTCAAGACCTCAATAGATGGAGGTTGGAACACTCCCCGCTCCCCATATGACGTCATCCTTTCCAAAAGGTTTCCGCTCGCTCCTCCCATTCCAACAGCGATAAAGTTGAAAGAAAAGTCGTTCAGTGCTGCCACTGTACCCTCTACCGCTCCCATGCTGTGGCTGTACGCGACCACTATCACCGCCTGATGGAGAAACCAACATGTTGGACTTGTTGGTGTAAACCTGTGAGTTTCCAACCAACTCATCGATGGGCTATACCAAGAGGAGGATGCTAGGCTCGCTCCATCCTCTAGCGAAACATGTTCTGCCAATCAGCGGTGTAGATGTTTCTGACGTTACTTAAAAGTAAAAACCGATCGGAGGAAGGTTAGCCAAGTTTCAAATGGCACAACTTGTAGAGAACTGAACAAACTTCCGTGCTTGGCGACGGACATGACATATTCCAACTGGAACAAACCTTTACACGCAACAATGACCCTTCCTTCGAAGCACCGGCTCACCTTGTTGACGTAATCACCATCGTCATTGATGATGCGGGCGGAACTGGCCAGGTCACTAAAGACAATGTTCAACGCTGCTCCTACATCACTAGCGCCCACTGGCGACGGTTTCATCTCGTGCAGGTAGGCGGCAATGGCTGTGTAGTTGCTCACAAACTCTGTTAGCATCTAAATAAGGTCAAGTGACAACATTGAAATATCCAATTATCAGCAGCTTTGCTATCGAATGCAGCCTCAGGAAACGAACGATTAGATTCGGATCACTCTGTAACAATGACACGGAAGATATTGCGCGATAGCGTTATCGCCATGCATGTCGCACGTCATCAACAAACCGTACCCACCCTAGCTCCGTCTGCCCCATACTGCACCACGCCAACTCTGGACGCCGCCGGCGATAACTTAAAACGCTTTGTTACGTCATAGAGGAAAGCAGCGACATGGTGTAGGTACAGGTCATCGTCAGTGGACACGTCGATGACGTAGACAAGGTCGTAGAGCTCAGAGCAGAGCGGCCAAGTCTTGACCACTGAAAGCATAACGAGAGTGGTAGGTCATAAAACAGATGACGTCATGGATGCTATGACATAGCAACAACACCCCCTCAATTAGCTTACCTCGGGGAGGAGGAGAGGCCAGCCGACCGCAATGTTGGTTGCAGCACTTGACGCTGACGCTGTAATTATGACACCACAGTCCCTCATCGAGCGGCACTTCTATGTGTAGACATCTGACTGGCTTCCGGTACTCGCAATCGACGTTCGATTGGATGTCGCCTGCGTCACTCTGGAAAGCAACTCGCATCAGTGGGACCAACTATTGTTACTTCATTGAAACTACAATTGAGTTTTCCATATTTCGATCGCTCAAAGAATTATAAAAAAACAAAACATCGCTCACTCTGCAGCTGATGTCAAATCCAGTAGTTCCTTCTGCGCAAACCCCTCCGTAATCACCGCTAGAGGTCGTCCAACTCTCAATGTCACCCAAACTGTCGTGCATAGGCGAGTCACGGCTGACGTAACCTGAAACATGATCATAAACGTCATTACATTATGGAAATACATATGGCCCACAATTACATCGGAGCCCCTCTAGTGACATATTAATTATCTATTCATTTATCAAGCTGTGGGCACCGAAGCTTCAGTTTCGGTTTGGGAGATTGAAGGCGCCTCTCACCATCGCTGCTGCAAGAGGGCGCAAAGGTGAGTCCCAACAAAGGAGCAGATTGCGCAGTAACCGGTGTCGGATACATTGAGGTGGAGGAAGATGAGGCACGGATCCGGCGAAATAGAATCGACAATTTCTCCCGTTCACAACAAGAAACTAAATCGTTGTTGATACTTTGCCGCACGAAACCTTCCCGACAATAAACCAACCTGTCCATCTGCACTCGCATGAACCCGCCAGCGTGATGGGTGATGTCGTAATCGTAGTAATGCGTGACGTATCTGTAGATGACAACATGGTTGACGACGTAGAATTTAGAATTAGCTTGCTCACATCACGATGAGATAAGAGACACCAAAAATAAACCAACCCCAACAGCGGAGCAGAAAGACGTATCATGTCATAATTACCCATGAGAACCAGCGCAAATATTTTATGTGAGCAAGATTTTGACTTCAAACAACCACTTGAGGTCGCATCGAAACTCACCGGTGGTCTCTTGTAGGGGACACAGGTGGTGGTGCACTGACGTCATCACGCCTGACAGGCTGAGCTTCTCGTAACTGTCGACGTAGGTGATCGAAGCGTGTGACGTCATTCGTTCGAGTTCGGTGACGTCGGCTGATCGAAGACCGAGCGCGACAACCCTAATACCTAGTGGATGGGAAGCTCGCATCTCTTCCAATCGTTGTAGTGAGACGGACAGGTTGTCCTGGTAACAAGCACAACTTAACAATGAATGACGTATGATCGAATAATAATCATTGAACTGATGTAAAACTGAATGTAACTTAAGACGCTTTATGCTGGCAACAAATGGAATATAATAATGACGTCACTCACGTTACATGTGACGTCATATAGACGTTGTTATTGATTCAATCTGCAGATAGTTCCATGGCCAGTTTCGTTCCCTCAACTACCCAATAGTTGAGTTGGATAAAGACATGGCAAGGTCAAGCAACAATATTACTTGGCTATCGGATGTGCGCCTGAGCAGCGCATTTCAAGGGTAGCTCTCCATTCAACGGCACTTAATGGATGAAATAATTCACAAACACTTCAACAACAAGAAGAAACTTCACCCTGTCAATCTCAGTAACCGGCTCTGCGTCAGTAATTAAAGCCTCTACAGTCTACAGGTTTTTATGCGCTTTGAAAAGCTTACGAGGAGAAAGATCCCTACAATAATTTAGAGTACACAGGAACTTGAACAAGAGCTTGAACACAGGGACAATCCAAAACCTAACTATGAGCCTCTGACCTTTGATCTCCCGTCAGTGATGAGAAATATCGTCCACGGAACATCCTCTCTTGCTCCTCGATCCGTAGTGAGAACATGATCCTCCACCTCTGCAAGACCCAATCCTGTCTTTGTCACAGAACCAACTGATGGACTGATGCTTTGTAAAGTCGCCGACACGTCATCAAGAGTTAGGTCATCGCTGAGTAGCGATTTGACGCGCGGTGTTGCGTCATAGGTGACAAAGCTTACGCGAGTGTCTTGGGGTCCAATTTCAAGCCTTTCGAGCACCTGAGTAATATGTTTTAGTTGACATCTACAATTGATGAGCAATCGACGCATGTCAATCTAGAAATTTCCTCATGGGCAACTACCGTGGTTTCGTTGAACTGTTGAAACAATAACTACAAGAACAACAGTGTTGCCAATTGCAGTTTTTACAACACTGTTGCCATCAAACCCATTCACAAGCTGGTTTAAAATCCTCACTTGGCAATCTTTCATGTCAAAAAATGCATTGTGACATAGTGTTGTGAACGCTGGGGGGGCTACGACATCGATTGCCCACAATGAACAAACAAACGATGGCGCTGCGCCTTGAACCAACCTGCTGCAGGAAAGCTTTCAATTGGTTCATCATGCCCCCTGTTGTGCCAGACGTGTCAACAAGCACCACCAGGTCCTGACTGTAGCGGCATTTGAGCGGATGGCTGCTGGTTAGAGGTGGACGAGTAGTTGGCGTGGGCTGCACATCACCATCTCTGTGCCCTCCCTCACATATATCCTCATACATCAGATCCACTACAGCCAACGCATAATATGGAAGGAAATTAACCCTGGAAACAAAGCATGATGTTGTCGCAATCCTTTCTGGAAAATGCAAGTTTTCCAAAAAACATTGGAACAAAAATTTAAAAAATAGCAATTCATTTGAAAGAAGTTAGTTTGAGATTTTCATAAAACAGACAAAGTCAACTGAATCTTTATGAGAACACGAAGGTATTCATAAAACGTGACAAGCAAAATGTTTGATGGCCCCAACAAACGAGATACGAAAGCAGCGACAGATGAAGCTAATTACGGTTCAGTCGAGGAAGAGGCCTCAGCCTTGTGAAATACAACTTTTTAAAATGGGGAATCAGTTACAATTCTGTTTTGTATTTCAATGTGAACAGACAACATGCGTAATTTTTACTAAAAAAAATTTTTCTTCTGCATAAAACAATTCATTTTTACTGAAATTTCCCCTATTTATGGTAATTTTTAACTTTTGTTTTTTAGTGTCAATGATGGCTTCAATAAATAGCTGTTATATGGTTTAGTAGGGCATAGGACTGGTGAGAAACAGATCACATGAGGTATAGTTTACCTGTAGTTTACACCTAATGTGATCTGTTTCCCACCGTATAATTTACTCGTAATCATCCTTGTATCTTCTGTTCAGTTTGTGCTTTTCAGTCTAGAGTGTCGTTACAGTTATAGTGCAAAGTCAAATTTATCTAACAATTTTTCATTTTATGTATATTGCAGATTTAATTCCTGATGAGGACACATGTACGTGTCAAAAACGTTGGAGTCAGTATGTTAGATATTTTGTTTTTTATGGTTTTCTAGGTCTAACGTAGAGACATTTCACCCCTAAATATCGATAGTTTTAGAATAATTTACGTTTTTTTTTTGTATAACTGCAACATTTTAAAGACGAAGGTTGTTTGAAAAAGTCAATGTCTCTTGTAGCACTGTATGTATAAGTCTACCTGTAAGCATTCACGAATCTCTGGTTATTGGTCAGCCATTGCTTATTCAAGGAGGACGCCTCTCCCATTACCACGGAGGTTACAATCGTGGCATTAGAATGCAATTCTTTCATCTTTGTTGCAGGAATTAAGTCCACTGGATGGCGCCTCAGCAGGAATATCACCATCCGCTTGGTATCGTAAGAGTTCAGGCGAATATGTTGATGGAAATATTCTTCGGCCTGGTCGAGTGCGGCCTGCAGGGAGATCGGCCCGGTACAGGGGGTCACCTTTAACTTGTTGACATCATCAGCAAATTGTTGTTTGGTGGAAGCAATCCTGTCCGATACTGTTGTGATGGTCTTTCCCATTTTAAAGATACCGACCCTGATTTCCTCCTCCCCGAATGCCAACCTGTTCCCGATCGCGCTTAGGAACATCCGAGCGCGTCGCAGTGTTCCCGGCTTCGATATTATGTCGTCATCAATCATGAACAATGCATCCAACTTGCAGGGTGCCACTGGGGTCCTGGTGAACGCCGGTGGGGTTGAAGTAGTGGGGGCGGCCTCCCTTGGAGCGGCGCATACCAACTCAAGGACTTCGTAGCGAAGATCTGGCAAATCTTCCGCTTTTCCAACCTTGATGTTTCCGTAAGGAATCGTTGTCAATTCTTCGGAGTTATCAATCGCAAGATTTCCAATCATGAATGTAATGACGTCAACTCCTTGCGTATCGGCTTGTCGTACTGACGTCACAAGGACGTCATCACTCAATTTTCCCATAAGGAGCAAAAGTTGGCGACGTCGCTCACGTCCGGTCGCGCCAGGGTTTGAAGTTTGGTTAAGAGCAAATTGCAAGGCCCTCCCAGCATTAGTTGAAACTCTGCCTTCCCCGTGCCGCATCTCAGCGAAAGCGTGAATTGTCGCGTCGACGCTGCTGTGACTCGACATCGTAAACTGAGTCTGCGGGAATTCGGCGTACGTAAATGCCGCAAATCTCGACGCATTGTTCGATCCCACCATTTCAACGAGGCGTTGTATGAAGCCAACAACATAAGTAGAACTTTCTTGGTTTAGTAAAGATTCGTCCACAAGAAAAATGACATCTTCCACCGGACACGCAAATCCAAGAGGAGGATGAGTAAACTCTTGCTCCGTGCTGCTGAAAGGAGTCTCCGTTGATGATGCTGGTACCACAGATGAAGCAAGAGCCGCCACTGAGGATGTTGATGAAACAACAAAAGAGGTTGAAGTGAAGTCAATTCCCTCTGTTTTCAAAATGGTGGAATACGATGATGTAGTAAGCTCGGAAGTGTCATCCGCAATCGGCGATGATGACGTTGCAAATGATGACGAAACCACTGTCGGTGCTGACTTTGCAGACGTGACGGTGAGGTCAGATAGCTTGGTTGTACTAAGTCTCCTTATATCAGACGTTGATTGGGATGTTGGACGAAGTGTGCCAATCGGGGGAGCCGTTGATATCTCGGCTGGGGGATAGATACCTGAGACAAAGCAACAAAAGTTACAGGTCAGACGGTTGGCAGGAAACAGCGGAAACTATTTGATTCCAAATCTCCAATCAAACGGCGCAAGAGGTCAGAACTTAAGATTTATCTTAATCTAATATTCCCCTCCAAAGCTTTGCACTCCAGCTTTGAAGATCTTAAGTCTGCTTCTCAATTTGTAAAACACGAAAGAAGAGCCCTTAGGCTGGCAAAGCTTTGTGTGATGTTTGTGCATCGAAACTTGTAAATTCTAGATTGTGAACGTTTTTATCATGAAGAACAACGCAACTCACCTTGGCACACCGCAGATGCAACTTTTTGGATGAATTGTAGCGACGAAAGCGACGCGTAACCATCTTCAGCAATAAAATATTTCACTTCCGGGAAGTCATCATTGAGACGAGAGACAAGTTTCCCAAGGCTGAAGTCAAGGGGGAGCGCCATCTGGTGACCGTTTATTCCGTTCAGGTCGTCATCTACATCCGTGCCATGAGATGAATAGGATTTAACAACCACCAAGTAAATGGTGATGTTCAGGGATGAGATTGCATCCAATCCTGTGATGAAGGATTCCAACTGATCAGCAGCTCCAACATCCACCATCAGGATTACGCTCCGATAGCGCACATCTCCATTGAAACCGTCTTCAACATTGTCACCTTAAAACAAAAGCATAAAAATTTTACCCTGTCCCCGATTTTACCCATCAAATGTTTAAAAAACTAGTGTTAAAAGTGGGCACAAAAATGGCTTCCTTGCCTTCCTGTCTGTTGTCTATTCTAAATCATCAACCACCCACATCAGCCGGGATACAACGAACGATATACGAATGCTTAAGGTAACAAAAGCATTCAACTGTGACCTCACAAAATGTTGTATTCATCTTCAAGAAAGGTGTAAAGGAACTTGAAAACAACATCATCAAAATATTTGTTTGTAGTCGCTGCTGAAGCTGGTTGTTACTCTGCGCTAGCAGCAGGTCCTGGGTTCGAGTCCATGCAAAGTAACCTTGACACGGATTGCTACGGCCATTTAAACGCCGAGTTGTTTGGGACCACAACAAGACGGTGGTCAACAAAACAATCCACACTGGATCGTTTGCTGGAGGAGCAGATGTTGTGCAAAGTGGAGGAAAAGATTTCACTTCAATGAAGGCTTAGTTGTTATAAGATGGATTGAACGAACGATCTCAGGCAACAAAAGAATGTTCTGATGATGAAACAACAACAGCATGAGGCGATGATAACCAATCGGTGGCGCTCTATCATGAGCCTGACAATCAAATGGACATCAATGTTACCTTGGTAACCACGCGCAAAGTTTTGAAGCGCTCTCTGGATGTCCCGCGTGGAGCCTGCAGGAAAGTTCATCTCGTCTATTATTCGGAACAGCGCGTCCCCTCGTCCGTCGTACCGTGATGGAACTATGGCGTCATTCATGTGCACGTCATCGTCGTATGACGCAATGTTGAACTGTCAATGTGTGGTTAAGGTGAGATGTGTGACGTAAAGCATATCCAACGTATGCAGCTCAAATCAGTTTGTTAGTTTTGTTGACAAAATATTTTACAATCATCTCAAACACAATGAGATGTCGTCCGTACAAGGATGACTGTATATACAAGCTCTGTATTTGTAAACGTCACATTGTCCGTGGAGCATCGTCAGTGTTTCAGTACCAGGGGGAAACAATTCAATCAGTTAATTGTATCAGTGGCTCACTTTCAAGCTGGAACAAAATGACAACCCAAAGCATCAGATAATTACTCACTAATGTCTTGCTGGATGAAACCGCAAACTTGGACGTGAATCCTTTGAGGAAATCTTGGATAGAAGTGAAGTTGGATTTAAGTTTGCTCCTAACACCCGATGACGTGTCCACCAGCATTGTGATGTCATGGAAGTCTTGGTTGCATAATACTGTAGAGATCAGACAATTGCAATAAAGAATATCTACGTCATCACCTATCTTAGTGAATGTCTGACGATGATGATGATGTTAGTGTCATCCAATGGAATGCATCAACGTTAGTCGAGGTTTTCCCTTTAAGCTCTAAACAAATCCACACCAAAATCTTTTAATAAAGAGGCACTATCAAGCAACGACAGTTCGAATCTCGGGGTGCGTAGTTGAGCAAGACACTTCAGGCAGAACCATGCATTGAGTGACATCCAATGGATGGATTAGTTTCTACGCAACATTTCAATTACAAATCAAAATCTCGCGCGTTCAACCTCGATGACCTATCTAAGATGCTTTTCCAGTTGACTACAAAAGAATCAACCAAACATGGTTTGTCAAAGAATGGCACACGAGCATGATACTCCACAAGAACAATAACACACCGGCTGGATGTTGCGTCGGAGGAAGTGTAGTGGTTATCCCTCCATAAATATTGCCACATACGCTTCTCCAAACAGCGTACACCATTGGGACGGCAAAGTAGTGGAGGTAACGGATCCTGGAAAGAAAATAGTTGAGTCCAAAAGTGGTCTCTCTGTTTTTATCACACAAGACAGAAGTAACTCATTTTTAACAATTGATAGTTATTCGGCAACAATATTCATAGCTCACTTGTGTGCGTTGATCCGTTTGCTGTCGAGTGGGAAGGCCGACCTGGGTAGGGTAGACGCCTGCTCCATCACGATGAAGACCGTCGAAGGACGACCTGACAACCTCTGTGTGGGTGCTATGAAGTTGGTGGGACGGCGACGTATTAAGAAGACGACCATTTGTTTGATATTTGTGTCTCCGCTTCTTGAAGAATGAGAAAGGATCTTTGACGCCTCTGAGAATCCTTTTCTCAAAGACAAACTAGAGGAGCGGTTTGGAGCGAGTACATGAAACACGTCGTGCAGGAAATCCTGCTTGCTGCCAGCCAGTTGATCGGACACAATCCCAAACCTTGAGCCGACCGTGTACACCCCAGCCTGAAAATGGTTCGGTCCAAAGACTACCTTGTTAGCAACCGCCAATAAGTATCTCCTCACTGCGCGAAGATGCTTCGGTTTCCATGTCAAGACGTCGTCAATCACAAATGCGAGATCTACTGGGCAGGGTGGGATTTGGGTGGGGGGAGCTCTCGGTACAGTAGGAGTGGTGGGAATTTCCACCCTAGGAGCGGCGCATACCAACTCAAGGACTTCGTAGCGAAGATCTGGCAAATCTTCCGCTTTTCCAACCTTGATGTTTCCGTAAGGAATCGTCGTCAATTCCTCAGAATTATCAATTGCAAGATTTCCAATCATGAATGTGATGACATCAACTCCTTGCGTATCGGCTTGTCGTACTGACGTCACAAGGACGTCATCACTCGGTCTTCCCATCAGAAGCAAGAGTTGACGACGTGGCACGTAACCGGAAAGATCCGGAAGAGAGGCTGTGGATCCGAGAACAAGCTCCAGTGCTCTTCCTGCATTGGCTTGCTTTTTTCTCCCTTTGTGAAAAAATGCGATCACAGCGGCATCAGAGATGTTGGAAGAGACTGACAAACCAAACGTCTCCTCCAGTTCGTCTCCGTAGCTGAACAGCGCAAACCTGGATCGGGACCCTCCCACTAACGTAATCATACTTGTTATAAAATCAATCAAAAACTTGGAATCTGAAGGAAGATTTAGAAGTTCGGAATCCACAACAAATATTACGTCTTCTGAAGAGCACGCCATGGATGGTGGAAGAGTGGCTGTGCTATGAGATGAAGCCAAGTCAAGTAGGGGAGTCGTTTCAGCCATTGGATAAACTTGAGTGGAATAATTCGCTTCATGATGCATAATGGGAGTCGGACTCCTTGTAATTCCTGTGGCATTAATCCAAACCCGTTTTGTGGTTCCTTCAACCCACTGAGAAGATGCAGGAATCAAAGGAGATTTCATATCAGATGTAGTCATGCTGGATGACATCATAGGAGATGTACGTGTGTCATAAGCTCTTGTGCTGCCAGCATGACTTGCAATCGAAGAGGTTGCTCCATGGAGCATTTCGGAAGGTGGCTCGAAATCTGCAAGACAGTAAAACTAAACATTGATTTATCATACAACCACCAGTCCTGCCTTCTACTACAAACGAGAAAGATAGAAGACATAATGATCAATACAACGTGAAAAACATTCATTGAATTAGGTTGCTTTTCAATGAATGATGAATTGAAAACGAGGAATGCGTCAGCAGAAGCAAATGACAAGAATCACATCACAGTGATAAAATGTCATGATGAACAACTGAACATCCCAGGAAATGCAATGCTCGAGTGTTGTTTATGTTTATGCCAACAACTTACGTACAATAAGTTAATTTTAGTTAATCTCACCCAACATAAAGTTCCTTCATACGAGACAACTTTTTTCATATGATGTACAAAATCTACACATTTTCCAAACAACACAATAATCATATATAAAGCAATACTATGGCATTCTTGTTTCAATGAATGCAACATTGCAGCATTGATGTGATGTTATCTGACGTCATGAAAACTACTCCACCCGTTTTATGCCTTAGAGCTGTTGCATTAGCGCACACCCCGTAGAGTTGAAAGAGCGTTACTTGATTGTTTCATCGTTTGCCGCGCCAGGCAATGTGCATTGATGTATCAGGCTAATGGCCATTGTGCTAAAATTCAGACTTCAAAACAAAATGAATTGAAATTGTTAACAACAAAACAAGCTCCTCACCTTCACAAACCTTTGTGGCGATATCTTTGAGAAAGGAATATGAGGTCATAACGTCATAGTTGGCCGCTGTGGTCACATCAACTGAGGGATAAGCAGCTCTGGAGGAAGATATCAATTGTTCCAGACTGCTTGCGTCCCCTTGGTTGAAGTCCTTCTCACGGTAACTGTTCAAACGTCCACCTCCATTGATGGCCTGCCCAATAAACCCGTCCACAACACGTCCGTCACTGATGGTCTCATTCTTGATGTTTTTATCGATATTCCCATCACTGATATGTTGACCTCTTCCTTCATGGACACTCCCTTCTCCATTGACACTTCCTCCTCCATTCACATATCCTCCTCCATTGACGCTTCCTCCTCCATTGACACTTCCTTTTCCATTGACACTTCCTTCTCCATTGACACTTCCTTTTCCATTGACACTTCCTTCTCCATTGAGACTTCCTCCTCCATTGACACTTCCTCCTCCATTAACATTCTGGTTTTTTACGCTTTCTTTATATTGTAGATCACTGCCATCTAACGCATACATAGATGATGGCTCAACCACCACGACATGAATCCGAAGGTCGATGGAAGCCAGCTCATTCAACCATTCCGTCATAGAATCAAGTCTTCCTTTGGACAGATCGACAACAACCAAAAGGCTCTGTGTTCGATTCTCTGTCCCCAAACCCGCTAGTTGTCGCGCTGAAAACAAAAAGCAACAAATTAAATCCAAAGATTTGCTGTTGATGATACATTGCAAGTTAGTTCTAACATATTGTGACGTCACAACAGGAAATACTTCTGCTTTCCCAGCACTCCTCTTACACAGCGCCAGCGGCGACAATGATAACCCTATAATAAAAAAGAGCACACCTCGGTACTTAGTGACGAAGTCCCGTATCGCCGACTGGAGGTCTCTTTCAACGCTGCGCGGAGTAGTGAACAAAGCGACCATCTCGCGAAATTCTTCAAGGTTGCAATGGTAACTACTGGGAAAAATTGCGTGTGGATGACGATCCCTGACGAGGTCATCGTACGTCATGATGGCCATCTGCGTAACAAAACAGCAAGCAAACTGTGATTATGAGAATGAGAATGCCAAGCCTTGATGGTTCATGAGAGGGTCATCATGGACTCAATAGGCGTGAGTTCGCTACCCTGTCGGGTCGAACAAACGGTGGCACAAAATGACACAAATGTCATCAATGAATGGCACTCAGCATTGAAGGAATGCAACCCTTACTCGATTGTATTGAAAGAAATCGGAGATGAAACAACATAATATAGAACCCCACGGCCCACATTGTGGGGACTAATTAACTTCAGTCTGCAATATATTGAGTTTCGTTTTTAGCAGCTTGATCTTTGTTGGTTTGATTTGTAAAGTAATTTCCATAAATTTCAAACTTCTTTGGAAGCACATATCTAATGTTTTGTTAAAAATACGATGTGTTTTTTTCTCAATCGGGAGGAAATAGATACAAGATTTTGGATGCAACATCCGGGAGACAACATCCTGGATACAACATCCTAGATGCAACATTCTGGATACAACATTCTGGATGCAACATTCTGGATGCAAGATCCTGGATGCATCAGTTTTCTCACCAACGTATTCTCCGATGAAATGACAAAGTGATCCGACAGTCCTAGGATGAACTTCATCATTATGAGATCGCTTGCAGTTCCTGTTGTGTCCAATGAACCATCTACCAAGACGATGACGTCATTGGCGATCCTTTCACACGTTGGACCTGTAACCATGGCAACCAGCTGATGAAAACTACGTCACTGAATCGCGGCACACCATGCTATGACGCAATAGTGATGAGCATACTCACCGATCGAAACCGAGAGAGATGAAGTTTCTATGGCAGCTGATTCCGTGGTGTGTGGTGGCACTGGTTGAGCTGTGGTAGAAACACAAGTTTGAATAATTAGGGAGTTGTTGCCATGGTAAAGTTGAAAGCTGAATGTGCAACATTTCAAAGTTTAATGTAAAAGAAAAACTGCACGCTCAGCAAGACGGTGCTAGAGAGAAGCCCAATTGCGGATCGATAGAATGCACTGCCTGATAATTATGTATTCGAAGAGTCCAAATTACACCAAGTTATCGTGTTGCATATCGCTATTTCGAATATTAAATTCTCCTCAGTACAATTTTAAAGTTTGCCTTCAAAGTGACAAGAGCATGAAGCAACTCGGTCTAAGCTTCCATCTACGTTAGATTGGTATTAATCTCTGATGTAATCACTTACGTCCACAGATGAGGTTCTGAAGTTGTGTGCCGTAACCAGGAAGTGACGTAAAACTTCCCGGAACCCAAATAACGTTAGACAATGAGACGGCGCCACCCAGTGATGAGATTAAGTCGTCTTTTAGATCGTCCATGTCAGGAGCAGGGGGAACCACCATTGCTATGACGTCAGTTCCGCTGTTCACAGACGCTTGTATAACGTCACTGAGCAACGGCACACTTCCGTCAAATGAAGGTCTTTCAAGTGACGTCACAAACAAAACCGCAACTTTACGAACACCGACTCGTCCACCAGATGGAGCTAAAGAAATAAAAAATGCTGGTTTGGATTTTTGTTCTAAACATTTTTGACATCAAAACATTTTTAATCCTTTTGGGTGATCCAAGGGCACAAATTCGATAGCGCAAACTTGAACCTTGCAACAGCCAGTGCATCTTGAACTCGAATGAAATAAATGAATTGGTCATTCGTTCCAAGCACGCACAGAGGGGATCTGCAAGTGGTACGGAGTGAAGTGGAGGACCAACAGAAGACCTCATGCCTTCAACAGACTGTTGCTGTTGGGGACGTTGAAAACAAAAACGTTTCAAAATTATTTAAAAATCTTGAAGCTTTTTGTTTCGTTTCGATGTAGACCCTTTTACTTGATTTCGTTGCATATAAGCTTCAGCTGCTTGTTTTCAAATAAAAGCGATTTAGTTTCGTGGCTAATTCAAAACGAATTTAAAACGCAAAATTAAAATTCATGCCAGTGTATGGCGCATTAGTATTCCAGGTAAAACCTTTTTTAAACTTTTCTGGTTTCTACCTCTAAGTTTTTCATTGAGAGCTTCCTGAATAAAAGACGCTCCCCTTGTTTTGCCACGGCCCGGATATTCCAATCGATCAATCCCTTCTTGCAATTCTGACGCGTGATCAAAAGTGTCTAATGAGAATCCATACGGCATGACGTCATGCAACATGTCGTCATAGAAGAACACGCCGACCTTTGACAATGTAACAATTCGTCAATACATATCGACGTCATGTAGATCTTAATTATTCATATCCAAACATTACGCTGATTGACAGTTGAAGAAGTTGATTGACAGTTGAAGAAGTTGATTGACAGTTGAAGAAGTTGATTGACAGTTGAAGAAGTTGATTGACAGACGCAACAGATGCACGCCAAGGATCTAAAGTAAGGAAGTCGTTCCTCACAAACAATGTTGATCAACACTAAGTAAGCAAACAATGTTGATCAACACTAAGTAAACAACAAAGTTGATCAACACTAAGTAAACAACAATGTTGATCAACACTAAGTAAACATCAATGTTGATCAACACTAAGTAAGCAAACAATGTTGATCAACACTAAGTAAACAACAAAGTTGATCAACACTAAGTAAACAACAATGTTGATCAACACTAAGTAAACATCAATGTTGATCAACACTAAGTAAGCAAACAATGTTGATCAACACTAAGTAAACAACAATGTTGATCAACACTAAGTAAACAACAATGTTGATCAACACTAAGTAAACATCAATGTTGATTAACACTAAGTAAACAACAATGTTGATCAACACTAAGTAAACAACAATGTTGATCAACACTAAGTAAACATCAATGTTGATCAACACTAAGTAAACAACAATGTTGATCAACACTAAGTAAACATCAATGTTGATCAACACTAAGTAAACAACACTGTTGATCAACACTAAGTAAGCAACTCATGAGAACAACATCAACTGACCACGATTTACCAATAACAAGGCAATGTTGCTGCAAGAACATGATCTGAAGACAACACAATAGCCACAGTTGTTAACACTTTCTGGTACCTGGGTATAGTTTGCACCAATTGGAAGCTTGTCAACCACTCTGTGTAGGAGTTCCTTGTAATTAGGAAGAGGACTTGAGCCAAACCAAAATTCCGAACCATCAAACAAAAATATAAGATCTGTGGCCTCCATGTAGTGGCACTCTACAGAAAAAAAAAATTCAAAATGTTAATCGGCTACATCCTCTTTGAGCAAACTGCATCAGCTATTTTGGTTAAACACATCATTGGCGAAGACGCATTTATAAAATTAAAAACGAGAACAACAATATCTTTCTATAGAAGTTTGAATTAGTCGTTCATCTTCAAAGATAGAAGTTGATATTTTAAAGTTTATTTTACTTAAACTTTACCTGGTTTCTCGACACTCGGTGGCTCGTACACTGAAACAGAGAAAATAATGATTTATTCACCAACATAAATTTCTGGAGGATCAAAGCAACATCATTCAATATCAATCTATGGAAGATCAAAGCAACATCACCCAACATCAATTTCTAGAAGATCAAAGCAACATCACTCAACGTCAATTTCTAGAAGATCAAAGCAACATCACTTAACATCAATTTCTGAAGTATCAAAGCAGCATTACTCAACATTAGTCTCTGGAGAATCAAAGCAACATCACCCAACATCAATTTCTAGAAGATCAAAGCAACATCACTTAACATCAATTTCTGAAGTATCAAAGCAATATCACTCAACATTAGTCTCTGGAGAATCAAAGCAACATCACTCAACATCAATCTCTGTAGGATCAAAGCAACATCACCCAACATCAATCTCTGGAAGATCAAAGCAACATCACACAACATCAATCTCTGAAGGATCAACAAAGGAAACTTCCCTGGTCTGTTGTACAAGCAGCTTCCGCCACAAGAAGGCAGGCTGCCATGAACAGACAAGCGGCAATTACTCAGCTTGTTCCAACAAATAGATAAAGCAACCAGAAGTAACCACGGGTGAAGGTTATAAAGTTTAAATAGTTAAATAAAACATGATTTAAAGTAGAATCTTCTGAAATAGTAGAGTAGAAATTTGCCTTATACCTTGCTGACATTACACTGGCTATCATGATTTGAACAAGGAAAGACGACGAAACATTTTCTTGCAACGAAACCCACAAAAGTTACCTCTTTTCAACTTCCAATAATTTACTTACTTTCCAAGGCGCATATAGAGTCTAATACGTCATCTCCGATACGATGAAGATCCTGCATCTTCTTCACCACGAAAGTGTTGTTCATCCCAGTTGCCATTCTCCTCAGCTCTTTCTCATCAACTGATCCAATCCCCATGGTAACCACACGGAAGGAGGAGCCTCTTCTGAAAGATGTCAACGCCACTTCTTCGACTTTCGATTTCAACTCATCCGCTTTATAATTATCCTGGATGACCAATGAAAGAATTACGTCATTTATTTTCAGAGAAGCCCCTTCTGTGCAACGGCTGAACCGACCACCAGGTGGCCTGACCAGTCCGGACATGTTCATGACTTGACACCCGACACAAGCGCCTCCAGTGGCGTACAGTCCCACAATCGGCCCAGTTGCTCTCTCCAGCAAGCTTTAAGAGCCAACCAGCAGCAGAACATTGCCTTGCGAATCTTACTCAACAAAATAAGTCAGATTCAAAATCGAGCAGAAATCTTGATTTACAACCAGAAGGAAGCGTGCGGTGTTTCTTGGAGTGCAAAAATTCTCACCTTTGCTCTTCCATCAGTGATGAGGAGGATAACCAACGGATAATCTGGTCTTCTCCCAGAGTCTTTGCCATGGAGCTCTGTATCAAGAGCTTTGATCATCGCAGTGTACGTGTTGGTGATGCCCTGAATTTTCCTCATGCTCTCGATAGAGCGCAACATCCCTTCTGTATCTCTGATGTTGCTGGAGAACTCCCATCTAACTTCAGATGTTGCAGCATATTGGATCAAACTTACCTAAACAATGATGACGATTCACCTCTAATTATTGCAAAACAATTCTCAATCATATCACTGCTCGACTCAAGGTCATGTACTCACTACTCATCCACGAGCAAGAACGCAATATTGGTACAGACAACGTAGGGAGACACCTTTAAAGACACCCGTCGTAGGAAGACAACGTAAGGAGACAAATTACTTGCGTATCAAGATGTTTACAGAGGAGATCAAGACTTCAACAACTCAAAGTGAAAATAATTTAAACTTATTTAAATTTTGGTCTCTTCTTTTTCCTACATTCACATTCCTCACTCGACGAAGCAGCAAGTTCAACTATTCGTCCCATTGTTCTTACCCTGGTTACGTCATTCTCCACGTCAAAGTGGTGGATGTGATCTGAGAGGAAATTCTTCAAAGATTGGTAGTCAGGAGGACTGATGCTGTAGGATGAATCAACGATGAGCATCAAGTCGATGCCACATCCTGAAGAAGAAGAATAAGAATATTTAAATAAAACAAACATACACGAAGACGTCCATGTTGAAAGGAACAAGCAGAGTAGGTAATGGTTGTGTTTGAAAAAGCTTCCACTCGCAAAAGAAAACAAAATCTAAACCGCCTAAGAGTTTTAAAATTATATTTTATGCTCAATAAGTGCAATAAGATGTGCAGTGAGAAAATGTGGTGGAAGAACATTGTGATATTGTCCACATGATCATTATCTTCCGCTTGATTGATCTGGCAACACTGGCAAGCGATTGTTGTACGTTAATAGATTTCAGCATGTCGCGTGTGCTTCTTGTTAGATGAAAGATAAGGATTCGGTATTGTCACAAACAACATCGCTACACTAATACACAATGACATGCGGCGCTTCATAGTCGCCTGTAGTTGATGGCAAAGGTCATGTGCGGCACTGTAGATGGTCAATGGAATGTTATTTTCCATTGCGCTACGCAGATGCCAGTTAGCTTCCCTGGTAAAGTGGAATATTTTGGAGACATTATGACAACTAGAAATAATCTTGAAAGCTATTCATTACTTTGTATTGTGTTCCATTGTCTAGAATGTGGATGACGTGACGAGTTCACTGAGATGAGATGCGCTAAACCTTTATTGCATTTAAACTCGGCTTGTTGTTAAAAATCTCCATTTCATTATCACGACACTAAAGAAACTACGATCACAACAACCAACCTTGCAGCGAGGGGCTGGTAACCAATGCGCCGGTAGAGATGGTTCTGGTTGGTCCTGGTGTGGATGGTTGGTCTGTGGATGGTTCCTCTGGTGGCACTGGTGCTGGTAGAAGAGGGGAACCCCCTGCATCAGAATTGCCACAAGAATTTCACAACCAACCAAAAATCTTCTCTAAATTTATTTCTGAAACTTTCTTGAAGCATCCTATCCCACGCAGTTATTAGCGTGTGGAATTAATGGGACAACACGGTGTCTTTGATCGTCTTGTCTACTACTTTCAAGGGGGTGGAGTCAATGCTATACAACATCAAAAATTAAATCTATCAGCTTACAGTATATCTTGTAATTAACCTAATGAGTCATCTCACAAAGATCTTAATCCAAACCGTAATAATAAAATTGAGACCAAAAGTAAAACTAGACATCAACTGCGTAGGTTGGATTTGTTGCAGACAAAAGGAGCAGAAATGAAATTTTCGCATTAAAAATGATAACAGAGAGGTATAGAAAAGAACAAGGATCTGTATCTGTGTTTTATAGACTTTCTTAAAGCTTTTGACAAGGTTTCACATGCTAAATTATTTCAAATATTGCATTCTGTTGATATCGATGGAAAAAACCTCAGAATTATACTAAACCTCTATTGGAAGCAAACGGCAGGAATACGTATAAACAACGATCTTAGCGAATTCAAACCGATACGACGTGGCGTCAGACAAGGATGTGTCCTATCTCCAGACCTTTTCAACGTTTACAGTAAGATGATTTTGAGAGACATCGAAAATATGAATGGAGTAAAGGTTGGGAGACAAAACATAACAAACTTAAGATACGCTGATGATACAGTCTTGATAGCAGAACAATCTGAAGAACTTACTAAATTTTGTTGTTAATAAAAGTAAAGCAATGGGTTTAGAATTAAAATCAAGAAAGACAGAATGAATGACTGGAGCAAAAATGAAAACTTATTCAAAATGCAACATTACACTCAACGGCGTTAAGTGTAAGAGATTAACTTATTTAAACAACGAACCAATGGGCCACAAACACAAAAACCAAAACTACCAATTTTATACGAATCAAATGACAGAAGTTTGGAAGATCATGATCGCTAACGTCTGCATCAGATCAGGCATATAATTGTCATCAGATTAGATCAGTGAGTATATTCGTTCAGTACTTACCTTTGCATATCAGTCGGGCCACTTCTGTGACGTGATGAGGCAAACTGGTAGGTCCATGAGCGACTTTCACCAGCTGCCCCTCAGACAGGGCCGCACCGGGCCAGGCGTACAAGTAGTCCGGGTAGGTGGCGAATCTCGCATCGGGCGAGACGTATGTTACTGGCGCTGCCACCAGTATGATGGAAACGTTCGATGACGTAGCTCGTTCGATGACGTTCATCAGTGACATAGACGTAGCGTCATTGCGAGTTGACGAAACGATGACCACTTCTCGCTTTCTTCCGTCATTTGGACCTAGGTACGCAATAAGAGATGTTCTGTGACATCAGGTGCCTGCATCATCAACGTTATGCAACAAAATGATCCGAAGGAAGGAATCGATCCCACTTCTTTCCATCACGTGCGATCATGAGCGCCGCAGTACAGCTAGACTCAGATACAAAACCCTGACATAAGTGGAAAGGCAGGGGTCATCTATCAGATGTGATGCTTCTGATTAAACTTAATATTTCTTATTTTTTAGTTTCTTTTTCTCGAATCTATTCCTTAAACTTAATGTTTTTAAGCACGAGCGAACCCGGCATTATGATGTCGACAGTGCAACATGGAACCCGGCACTATGATGTCGACAGTGCAACATGGAAGAATGAAGTCTTACTTGCAGCATACAAGTCGACGACTTGTTGCAAAGCTCGTCCAAGTTCAGGCCTGCTTGGGCGGTCATCTGCTTGTTGGAGGTTGTTGATTGCGTCCAACACTGAAGACTGGTTGTGGTACCGGTGAAGGGGAAACCCCAGGGTCGCGTTAGAGTGGGATGTGACGCCGTATTGCACCAAAGCAACCTAAAAAGGTAAATACCTGTCACCACTGGCTGTCATGTGAGGATGATGTGAATTATTTCATTAACTAATCGAACTGTCCTTGAAGTGCGTTGTTCAAACGCATTTCCCAAGATTTGAACTGATATTGCTCGATCTTGTTGGGTTTTATTCACAACGTCAGATGTTGATCCAATGTACTATCGGAGCTTCTGATCATGAACAACTGAGAAGAACCATAGGCATACGAAGCCGAGCAACGTGATCAAGTTTAACTAGGATCTGTATCCTAGTATAGTTTAACTAAGAAGAAGCATCGGAAGCTATTTATTCATCGTTTTGGCATCCCACGTAAGTGGCTTTACAACACGCAACTGTGATGGGATCCAAGCCGATAGCCTTTTGACCGGCAGTCAGACGTCTAAAAGAGGTAGCAATACTGTAGGTTACTTATAAACAGAACCAGCAGTGCAGACACCAGCCACAAACCCACCCGAACCACATCTTGTGAAATGGTGAATGTGGACACCACTCCCTTCATGAAGAGCTTCATGGCAAGGAAGTATTTCCGACTGCTTCCGATAGTTGCCGAACTTTCCAACATGAAAGTCACATCAATGGCTTGATCGTCGCAATCTAAAACAATGTGAGCTATTTCAGGTCTAAGCTCTCTAATTGGCGCAATATAACCCAACCAACGTAGAGGGTGGTATAATGTAAGTACACCGTGCTAACTTTTACAGAAGCAATAAAAAAGTTGTGTTTGGCGAACCTTGCGCGTTTGCAGTCTGCGCACAGTGGAGTTTGGATAAGGTTGACCTTAGTAATTAACACTTTCTAGTTACAGAACAATTTTGAATCATTCATTTCGAAACAATATGTTTGTTGGACATGGATAGTACAACTGCCGGTACCTTTGGAACAAACAGTGACGTCACGCAACTTCTTGAGAGTTTGATTTCATTACAATCTTCATAAAACTTTGATACCCTAAAAGTTTGGCGTTGACTTTAGGACATCAATGGGAGACATAAAATGGTTAAACCACCTTCTTGCTGTCGCCTCCACCCTTGATCCCCTATTCTTTTGCCTCTGCCCGATCTCATTACCGGTAAAGCAATGTGAGCTTTATCAAAACCAAAAGTAACGTTATAATGACGACACTGTGAGAGTTTTCTGATAAGAAACTAAATTTAAAGAAGTTTATCAGTGCCCAGCTCGTATCGCTGCTTAACATTAGAGATGTACGGGCGTCTCTGTACGGGCGTATCCATACGGGCGTCGGGCTTCTCCGCTCAACTATACACCAAAGGGGAATGGCCTCTTTCTCCTTTTATGAGTGTGGTGCTGAGGAACAGACCACATCATCAACGACTGTACCATCTTCAGCTCGCCTAATGGAGTGGAAGGTCTGCGCGTCTTGGATGATGAAACCAAAGATTGGCTGCTGTCTAGCAGACTTCCAGTGTAGTCTGGGAACATCGTGAATCTGAGGTGCTAAATAGGTAGACTCTTCACCTCAGATGCTCATACGATGACGACGACAATTAAAGATGTTAAAGCTTTGGTAAAGAGTTTGCTTTTGTAAAAGAAGGTATGTTAAACCCGCTAAGGTTACGCTGTTTTATTTCTCTATGGTTCAATTTGAGATGTTATAAACATAAATACACATCAACTACTTACACCTGGTTGGAGTCCCTGAAGATGGGAGCTCTATCGGTTGCATAGTGGTGGGTGGAGGGGAAATCGGACTTGGGGAAGTTGCGGCAGAGGCAAAACACAAAAGATCCGCCAACTCCCTTCCTTGCATGATGACGTCTTCATTGAGGTTGATAAGAAGTGAGTTTCCTTCAAACATCCTCCTCCAAGCGATTTGCCGAACTTCAGAGACTCCATCAAACGTCGTGTTGAAATAAACAAAGAAAAAAACGTAATCCTGGTTTTTAAGATGCGCGATTTGTTCCAAAACTTTATCACTCTCATCATTTATGTCATCCTCATCCTTAGGCAACCTACTCAGCACCAGAAGGAACAGTTTCTCCTGATCTTCGGAGAATCGGAGTTCTCTTTCAAAGAAGAGGTATATTCCCGCTGTGATGGCCCTGTTCAACCTGAAAGGAGTGTGCTGGGATGTTGGAGTCAAAACGTAGCGGGAAGATGACGAGCTGAGATGTTCTAGCAGCTTCTGTTTGTTGCTTCCATCCTCCGAGAAACTTATCTTTGCGTCATTAGATGCACCTACCACTTGTAAAGAGGCTCTTGAATACGTCGTCCCATCGTCGATGACGAAATCGGCGATGGTATAGTACAAGATGGAGCCAACGCGATTGTTCAGCTCCCATTGTGACGTCAGTTTGCTGTCAACGATTACGTGAATGTCAATTGGTCTCAAACACGAAGCTGTGAAAGTGACCTGGGGCTGGGGTGTGGTTGAGATAGATGGAGTAGTGTACTCCAAGGTTGTGTGAGGGATCAGTTCATCTGGGATTTCTCCAGGACTACACAGATGTTCAAAGATCGTAATTCCGATGCTGTTATCTAGTAGCTCTCTGGAGGTTGCAATACTTCTATAAACGTCTCCTTTTCTTAATTGTCTTTTGCTCTCCATGTTGCCATGGTGACCAAACACCATGACAACAAAAGTAACGTGCTCTGTCTTCGAGCGATTGAAAGCTTGATGATGAACGAGTTCCATGGCTCTTCCATGAGACACTGAGAAGATGACAATTGTGACGTTACGTGCTGTAGAAGGTCGTGCCTTGATGGTTGTGTTTATGTCCCCAAAGATCTCGCTTAGATCCATCACCGCTTCGTCATTTCTAGATGCAGGTGGAGTTGATCTCATGAGAAATTCTTGTAATTCGTTTGCATTATTTATGCTCACAACTTGTTGGAACACGTCGTTGAACTGGATCACTGACACTCGAACACGTTTTGTGTCATTAACACCAGTTTCAAAGTTGAGTGGATTCAAAGTGTCCACAATCTTCCGAGTAGCTTCGAACATGTTTGCGATGTCGGAGACAGCGGTTATTTCAGAATGATCCCACAAGAAGTAGACATCAGCTGGATGGGCGCAGTATGTTCTTGGTATGGGAAGCTGGGGTGGTGTGCGGCAAACTTTTCTGACAATAGAATCCAACCTGTCCACGGCATGTCCACTGGCAATGTCGGTAAATACAATGCTGTCCATAGAAGCCAGTTGTTGCCAAGATCGCTTCTCAGTGAGGTTGGAGTAGAGAGCGGGAGGTGTCAATATCGTCACAACGGTGTTGTCCATCTTCAGTTGACGAATAATTTCGTTCAAAGGACTTATCTTTGGACCAACTTCCGGCTTCCTTGCGTGCAAAACTAACACCGACTTGTGGATTGACACATCGTTACTCCTGGCTCCTCCTTGTCGGTACTTGAAATGCTCCATCTGGACAGCATCCAACGCGTAACTCAAATCGAACCGATTAGATCTTGAAAATCCAGCGGAGTCAATCAACATCGAGACAGCATTTTCTAAATTATCCAGAAGATCATCCTTCGAAGAAGTAAACTTCATCACTTTCCACAATCTGTGGTCCACAAGGAATAGTGATACCCTGGTGTAGGAGGGCGATATAGAAATCTCCTCAAGAAGATACTCCATAAAAGTGATTACATTTCTCCTCTTTTGTCGAGTTGTTCTGTGAGTGTCCGAGAAAAACAAATCAACATCCACCAGGATGATAAGATCAGCTCTCATCGTGCATTGTTCTCCTGTGGGGTAGACAGTGGGAGGTGGACTCGTAAAAATGGTGGATGTTACAGGAGGTGCAGTGGTGGATGGGATGTAGAACTCTGTCACTCCAGAGCAAATACCATTCAAGATGGAAAAAGCAACTGTAGTTTCTGGTTCGAACATATTCCTGATGTGCTGAAGTTGATAGAATTGTAATGTCTCATCATTGCCATGATATGGGGGAAATAGAGGTGGTTTTTCCCAAACACTTAAAGTGATGCTTTTGATGTTGTTTTCCGCGAAAAGGTTCATAGCCATATTAACGTCTTCTGAAGGTTTGTTGAATAACAAGGTAAAGACAATTGTTCCGCTTGCATTGTTTCGGTTACGGTTGACTGACACCGATTCATTGATGCGGCTCATCAATGACGTCACGACTTGTGAAAGATTGTTGTTTCTACTCCTCTGCAGCTCCATTTGGTAAATGGAATCAGACACTGTCGACATATTCTGAGGATCTTCCAGCCACAATAATTCTTCCAGGACATCCCCATACTGGACCAATCCCACTCTGAGCTTTGAAGTATTTCTTCCATAATCTTCAGGAGCAACAGCGGACACATAAGTGAAGAGGACTTTCTTGACATCCAAGAAGTCCGATGTAGTTAATTTTTCAGATCCATGGATCAGAAAGATGAGATTGATGTCCCCATCGCAATATCTTCGCACCGTTGTGATGTCCAGGACATGCTCGAAACGAGTAGTTGGTTCCTGAATGGGCGTCGAAGTCTCTGGAGGAGGAAGTATGGTGGTAATTGTAGGAGCACACCCATCAGAAGGCAAGCAATCCATCCTCCCATCCTCAGCGCAGGTGCTGAAAAACATCAAGTGATTGATGAGTTCAACAACAAGCAGAACATGATAATTTTATGACAAGTCTTTATTAATATTCAATTGATTGGAAGATTGGGTTTCAATCCTTTGTACAACAAACAAGAATCCCAATTTAAGACACAAACCGGAAATAAAAGCTACGGACTACTGCTACTGGTAACGTGACAGTGATGGACAGAAATAATAACCATTATGTTTGTCGTCCTTGGAATAGCATGGAGGGCAATGCTGCCAGAGATGCAACACAATGGACAGCTGAAGTGGCAAACCATTCTTGCGTCATTGAGCTTCATAATTATCATCATGTACGTCACTCACTGCTGCTACATGAACGATTCTGTCAAAATAAACTCAAGTTACCACGTCTGGCACGGCTGATCCACGATCACCTGGCCCACGTCATAATGTCGTCCTGTGACGTAGCAACCTGGTTGGCATCTGGCCACGCACCTTCTTACGTCATTGTCGTAAATTAATCCTGAATAAGAGTATAAAAAAAATAACGTTAATTAACATTATAAAGTTTATAACATTTTACTTGGTTGGGTGGTTTGAAATTTTGAATCTTTATCCTCGGACTGACAAAGCCTTGATAGGTTATTCCTGGTAGTTTCGCATACTTTTAGAGGCTCTTGGCGCAGGGCCGGTTACCGAGATTGGCAGAGCGAAGTTTTCTGATTGTTAAAGTCTTGTTATTATTCCATCCGTTTGGATCCGCTGAATGGAAAGCAATTCTGAAATGCGTTGCTAAAGCGCACACTCCGAGAGTCGAACCAGCGCTGCGTGATTTTAAGCCGAGCGCGTAACCACTGAGTGCAAACTTGTGTTTTACATCAAACCAATGAGAAAAACATAAACCAGAAGTTTCAACTCTGAGCAATAACTGAATGTTACATGCACAATTGCACAAGGTTTAACGTCAATTTGATGAATCAATATGAAATAGAATTCCACACTCACCTTTGGGACAAACTGGGAAGCAACCTTCCAAACACGTGACCGGAAGTGCGCATGTGCCGTCGTCGGCGATGCCAAGGTAGCGATGCTGGCACGTGACTGGACACGCTTGGTTGCACTCTCTGTAGTGCCAGGTGCAATTTTCATTGGCCGAATTATAGGATTCACACATCAAAGCTGCAAAAGTGTAAAAATAGGCTTGTTCGGTTGTGCACAAGACATGAGAAGTTATTCACTTATGATGTCATGAACAACGCTATTTAATATTCAGAAAATCACCAGCAGTTCTCACAAGTGGTCACAATGAAGTACAAAAGACGACGATTTCTATTATTATCTACATTCATTTCTTGCGTGGTTTGAAGTTTTGTGAAATAATCACTGAAGAGAAGCGACCTTGCATTAAATGCTCTCATTCCATAACAGGGGCTGTTAAGGGGATCTAGAGCAATTGGCCTCCACAGATTAATCTTGATTCTTGACAAAAACAATGTTGTTAACATTAAAATACCTTTTTTGTGACTTGCTTGAGATATTACAAACTGAAGGCAGGCAACCAGCTGAAGTGACAAAGATTCAAATTTAGCTTACAACACAATTTGAAGAAACGTCATCTTCACTTACGACAGACGCCATCCGTCCTCCACTTGACTGGGTGGCCCGCCTCTCCACAGGCGCGTGCATAAGCGGCCACCGCGGTACAGAAGCATTCGCAGTCAGCTCCACTGCTGCAGGCACATGTGTCGGACAAACAATTCCTGTGATACCAACCAACATCAACCTGCACACAATTAACATAATAACAGGCAGTTGAGGTGATTTCTTGTCATATGTACCCTCGGTGCCGCACTGGCAGGAATCAAAGAGGATGTAGGATGAAAAATTAATATCACCAGGCAGAGTAATACAGTAGGTCTTGGCACAACTTTTCCTCTTCATGGATACATCTCAATCCAGGAGGTGTGGGGATCAATCATTCCCTCATTTTGTTCATCTTGGATAATGTTTGTAGTTTAGAGTCTACAAGGTCACAGCCAGAAAGATTAAGAAATGTTCAGCTCTGTCATCATCATCATCATCATCATCATAATCCATCGTCGGTTTGTTCCCCACTAGTGGGGGTGGCCGATTGTTTCCGCGCAGCAATTGTTTTTATCCCTTTTCTCCATTTCACCCTGTCCCTTGCATCTTCTGTGCAAGTGTGATGATGATGATAATGAGCAATTATGTTATCAGTGAGTGCCTGCAGGACCCGGATCGGCTTGGACTATGTGACACGCACCATGTCATTATCGGCTCATCAACAATACAACAACATTGTTCCGTCATAACCACCTCCAACCGACAGCTCTCGAATACTTCGCTGTATAGGATCTTGCAGCTCTTTTGCGCATAATTCAACCTTTGCGGATGTTCATCGCATGGATTGCTCCATGCAGGCGTATCATCGCAGTTCGTTGACGTCTGAAATGTAAAACAACTTCCAAGTCTTTGACGTGTTTCATACTTTGCTACTTTATGATTATTTTAGATGAGAACTAATGACGTCATTCCACCGCCCTAACCTTCCAACTGTTCCCGAACTCCCATGGCGTCACGGCTTGTATGCGGTCACTCTTTATTGCGTCATTATTTTGATTCCCGTCAAAGTTTCCGCAGAGTCCGCACACGTTTCCCTGAAGAACAATCACTTCGTCACGGTTCAATAAACAGCTCACTAGGTGGGGTGACCACAAACTTGACCATTATTTGCAAAACACCCATCGAGTATTAACATAGACAAGTCCGATCACGACATGTCAAGAGGAGCAAAGTGAAGCAGTCATTGATGTGGACACAAACCAAACCAGTTATTTCCTTTCAAGCTACGGTATGCATAGGAGGAGTGGGATGGCAAATCTCATGCTAAATTTGGAATTTTATATGAGCACTACGTCATGCATAAACATAAGAGGTTATGTTATTTTTAAAACTTTCCCAACATAAAGCGGCGGGTAGGATGATCATGGACTGCTATTGATCGGACAGAAAGTTATTGATCTTCGACGGTTTTAGTTTGAGCTAATTTAACATCAAGCTATGAGCCGACAATCCAACCAATAGCAAACCTTGTAACGTGGGTGGAGCTTAACTACGATGCTGGTTTTTTTGTCCCACTGAACGGTTAATCCGACGCTGGTGGATATGATGATGTAATTGCCGATCTCATGGAAGTCCCACTTCATTCCAGTCAGATTTCCAGAGGATCCCAGTGAAGGAGACCATGTGACCAAGTTCTCAACATCTTTGGTGGAAAATATAAGTGATTAACTGCCAACTAACAAAGTGAAAAATTCAATGAAAGAAAGTTGTCTTGCTAAGTGAAGCATTAACCTAAAGAAAATCTTCCGGAAAGCTTATTTTGGGAGTTTTTTGCATAGCCACTTGTACAGGATTTGTACTTGACTGTATGTGATTGGACCATTACAAATCCTATCAGACTAATGAGAGATGTTACGAAAAAGTTGGTTAACTCAGCCCCTCTCCCCCCTAGGGATAATGGAGGGCTAGCAACTTACTGACAAGGACAGCGATATATAAGAGTATAAACAAAATTAGATTTTTGTCCCAGTGCAGTAATTGAAGAATGCAAACGATAAAACGACAAAAAATATTTTACCATATCCGTGGCCTTTGTGCTCCAGTTTGATCGATAGCTTGTCCTCCAAGATGATTGTGATCACTTTGCTGCATGAAACGGGGTCTTGGCTGCACAGTCGGTTTTCTATGTGGATCCGGAAGGAGCCTTCTATGCTCCCGCAGTAATCCTGGAAGATATTAAAGTTGTGGCGCAGACGACATAGCGGATTGAAGATGCAGAATGACGTCACAACAGCGAGTGTACTTTGTCGGGCGAGTTGCGCATGTCCATGACGTGAACAAAGTAAAAGAAATACAATTCAAAGTGTTGTATTTTCAATGAATTCATAACATTTCAACGATTGACATGCTTAGCACAGCAAAGTATCGCATGTTCAAACCAGTACAGTGGTCCCTTCAAACCATAGAGAAATATATACACAAGCCTTGACAACGTGCGAACTGGAGGCCTGACTGAAGGCCGATGTAATTTCGATTTTGAACTCTGAGCTAAATTTACTTTATATCCCTTTGAAACGATAGTTTTAAACATCTAAATTGCCAAAATGTGATCAATGAATCTCAAATCGCTGAAAAAACTACTGATGTTACGTGACAAAGATGACAAATTTTTCTCTATGTCCAGTGTTGCCAGACGCTTTTGGATTTCCAGCACAAAATTAAGTCCATTTTTGTATGATTGCAATAGCACAGAAGTAACTCAAAATCACACAAAATTTAGACAAAGACTATAATTTATTCACTAATACTCAACTATCAATTTATACTAGCGATTTTTGCTACTAACAGATCGGCCTCCAATCAAATTTGAAGCCGCACATTTGCATGGCCTGTGTATAAAAACCGCCATGCTTCAAACATACCTGAGCTAATATGTAGGAGCATGCACCCATGAAATCGTAAGTGAACCCGTCAAATGTTACGTAATGTGAGTCCCCGTACGCCGTACATGACCCCACGCAGGGGTCGTCACTGCACGCCCAACCCCGGTCCACGCACTCGCTGGAAGGGAAGATAATCACTTTAAGTTTGTTTATGACATTACAATAAATGCCCAACAAGAAAAAGCTAGAAGCCACGGTAAGACAATGAGGCGCATAGGTTTGGAATAGAAGGTCATTCTATTACGTCATTAAGGTCATTCTATTACGTCGACAAGAGAAAGTAAAATTTGGTTTTGACGTAATCAAAGAAGTTAATCGTGTTTCTCTTCTTCAGCTCAAGAGATGATGACTAATGTCCAACATCATTGTTGCTGCAACGAATCAGCGTTAAGTTGGAATCAAAGCATCTTCTTCAAGTAGGTGATTACTACACAGTGGAAGCTTACCATTGGTTGCAATCCTGCTGTAGCACGCTTCCTGGAGGATACGCCCGGTCGCCATAATAACAAGGACACTCGTGGATCATCACGCAGCTCCTCTCTTCCTGGTTGTAAACTAAACCATCCGGACACACGCATCCTTGGCAAGAGACTGGAAACATGAAGATGTTTAATCCTCGGAGCAAAACAACAGTATAGTTTGAAATCAACAATGGGGCAAGTTGCGCATAAGCTTCCGCATAAGGTCCGCAAGATACCAAAGATAATTTCCTGGTGTACATTTGCGCATCGGCAACAGGAGTAGCTTGTTATTAACTAACCAACCAGTCGATCCACACTTTCTTGCAGCATTTTGCTTTGAAGTTGTTGAAGGAATGTAAGTCAAACAATGCGGGCCAGACAATTGGTCAAGGTTGCCAGACCCTCAAAACTTTTCAACCAAATCAGGTTGCAAACTAAGCCAAAAACTGAACTTTAAACACTATCGAAGCAATGGAATGGACATTTTAAAAGTGAAATTTGCCCAATGCCTGATTAACATTAACAAACGCAACAAAGAAGTCGGGCGGGGGAAAGCAAGGACAAACTGGATGGGACAACCAACATTCTTCGCATAAATTCGATTCCAAAACAAACACAAAGTAAAAAATGTTTTTTGAAAGCGTTAAAAAAAATTTTTATATATTTTTTGTACTTACAAGCAAAACATTCTTCTTGTGCGCCCCTACAGGTTGCCTGGCATCCAACGGCGCCACTATGGGACTGAGTATCGTTGCATCGATGAGGGATCATTCCCGGAGGACATGCAGAGGATCCTGAAAATATTTCAGTTAGAATTGTAAAATGTGTTGGTTTGGGAGGAAGAAACCTCGGAAAGAGAATCTCATCTGTCTATTCCTTTGCATTGTTCCAACCGTGTGTGATGTTGCGCGGCTTCTTGACATCTAACGCTTTTGCGGCTGTTCACCTTGGTCTTGTCAATATGGTTGCAAATATCATACACGAACAGATGACTTCACTTGAACATAAACCTCAGATTATAAAAATAAACTTCCAATTATACGTTCATTCGACATAAGCTTGCAACATGAACGTCCACATCACTTCGGCACATGTCGAATGAACGTATAATTGGAATGCCGCAACACTTTTTGCAAGGAGTTGTGTTGAGTTATTTCATGATAAACTGTTTCTTCCGATTTTGTACAATGAGTGGAAGCTGTGGATGTGCCTTGATTGTGCCTTGTCAAGGAAGCGTATTCAAAAAGCGACCAATTATGATGACATAGAAAACTTTTGAAGCAAAATGCGAGACAAAGATACAAGTTTAAAAGGCAAGTTCCCACAAAAAAATTAAAAGCTTAAAGGTTCCAATGCATTACACCTCAGAGCCTGATACGATGGTCCTGGTTCACAAAACAACATAAGATTGGCCGCAGATGAATTCTTAAACATTTACTGTACATGGCAGCTGCCAATGCTTCTAGCAGTTTGAACTGGTACATACCGGTTGAACACCACTTTCTGCCATTACGTCACCGTAGGCAATAAAGACAAACAAAATCAATCAATCCTCACTGTATGTTCTCGCTCCATGTGAGACTCTCCCATCCTCTTCCTTGATGTCTTGGCACATGAACTCCCCATCACGGCAGTGGCTGCAATTAGGGCATGAAAATATATAGCACTTGATGAATGTAAGCTGCATTGCTGCGTTGCTGCATTGCTACGTTTGTCGGCTGCATTGCCGAGTGGTGAGAGCCCTGGAATGACACTCGAAAGGGCGCCAGTTCGACACCGCTCAATAGCCTCTGGCAAGACACTTAAAGGCATGCCTGAAGGTGGACACGAAGATTGGCTTTCTTGCCTTCCCGTCCATTTAATCTAAATCTTCAATCATCAAGCGTAAGCCTGGATACGACAAACGTAAGCATAAGATATGGTTCCGCTTTAATACTCCACCAATGATAGCGAGGTGGGCCAACTACCTCCCATGATCAGGCCCGGATTTAGGGGGAGGCAGAGGGTGTAGTTTTTGAAGCCTTTGAAGTTTCTACAAAATGCTTTCTTTTTCTTTCAAGGTTAATTTTTAGTCACAAGGTGGCGACTGAGCTTGGCGTAAAGGCATTAGCGGTGTGGGTGACTTTCAAGTTACTTTGCAAAGTGTTTTCGCGCCCTAGGCGCGAAATTTTTTTTTTACCGGGGCCCTCCGATCTATAAGTGCCCGGGCCCCACATCAGTTTAACTCGCCCTTGCCCATGATCATCGTCCATCACCTAGGAATGTTCATAGTAGGCAAGGTGAAAAAAATGTGACGCTATGGGACTTCAAGAAGATCTTTTTAACATCCATCTCTACAAGATTACTTGGATTCATGAATTGCGTTTCTGGATGTTGAAGGTTGAACGACAAAAACAACCATATTGTGGTGACGTATAATTCAGGACTGGCTGTGCCGAAGTGGCTTAGAAAATACATCGATAACCAGTCGTCACGTGGCACTACGTGTTGTTTTGTTCTGCGTAACCTACACACACAGCGCTATCGAGAAATGAATTGAAAGCATATCTCACCATGTTGTCGACTCCCTGTGGACGGTGTCGAACGCCTGGTAGACCTGCCCGTGGTGGTAGCACTGGCATTGTGACTTCATAACGCATTCGTTTGTTGCGTCCAAGTACAAACCTTTTGGGCAGTTGCATCCTTGGACACACTCTTCCGAGCAGCGCGCTGATTGGTCAGATATTGACTGACAGGTGGACGTGCATGAGCTGGCACACTCTTGATAAATTTGATTTCCGGGGCATGTGACACCTGGAATAGTACGCATGAATAAATCAAGGGAAATAGAGCAACGAATTTAATTTTTCTTTCCATTAAAACAAAATTAAAAATGTCTATCATCAATAATTACCCTCATCATCAGTTACCAAAGACCAGTCATGTTCAGGTTCAAGTGGAAGCATTCAGTCATTGTTTCAGCGTCTGAGGCTGAAGGTCTATTTTATAATCACTTCCTGTCAAAGAAGTTGGTTTCATCTTCCAAGGCATGTGGTTTTTCCGCTTGATTTACTGGACGCCGGATGCGCAATCGTGGACAGAAGACATCGCTGTGCAACAGTGACGTCATCTCTCGCAACACTGGAGTCAATCGCAGCAAGAAAAACGCAAATACTTTCACGCTTCAGTGGATTAGAAGAAAACTAGCATCAACTCACCGCAGAAGTCACGTGATCTCCATGACATCACGTGACCGGCATGCGCACAAAGTCTTGCGTAATGCGCTATGACATCACACAGACACACTTCTCCGTCGTCACATTCGCATACGTCATAGCGGCACATGTCGTAGTAAGGCTCTGGATTGACGTCACGATGACAAGCAGCGAATACTGGTCCGCGTATGACGGAACAGTGGTCGCTCGCGAACGACACTGTGGATGCAGAAAACTTCACATTTACCGCAGTCGCTTATTTCCTTACAACTTTTCAACAACAATTTTTCAGAAAACTACAATAACTATGAGAATCTTTATCCTCGGACTGTGAGAACTTCTTTGAAACATTAATCCTGGTAGTTTCGCACATTTGTAGAATTATTGAACAACTGACGCAGGGTCGGTCACCCAGATTGACGGAGTGAAGTTTCGGATTGTTGAAGTCTTGTTTTAAGTAATTTTTCCTGCTGCAAGGTGTCGCGAAGCGAAAAGATGTCCTTAAAGTGCGTTATTCAAGCGCACATGCTGCAGTTGCCTCCTGTCCTGCCAGACCAGAACAACTAACAATGACAAGCCAACACCGAGATGAATCTTTGTTGTCGTATCCACGCGTCACTGGTTTCTGTCGCTGATTGGTCAGTTACCTCTTTGTTGATTGACAAGACAAGGCTCCACCCCATGCGATTGCGCAATATCGATGCAATCTGATGTTGCCTTCCAGGAGTTGCCGAACGACGCCGCATTCCTTTCCACGATGCCTGGGAATAAGAGTTCAGATACAAATTCACCAGAAACTCGTCGACCTTTTATTTTGAAACCAGTTGTGTGTTATCTCTTCCGTGACGTTATTGATGTGTGAGATACAGGATCTTGCCTCACGGGTATTTTGAACCTTTGACACTTTTTTTAATCATTGACGTGTCGCATGTTGTAGCTGGTACTATAGTTTTTGTTCCTCACACTCTAGCAACGAAAAGTGTTTGGAATCATGCAAAGAAACAAACACACGCGACCTACCATTGGAATTTTTGAGGTCGTCCTTTTGATTCCCGTTGTAATTCCCACACAACCCGCACAGCTTCCCGCGCCACCTGCAATGTTGCCAGTGTTGCCATAGCGTATCTTTCACTTTCAACTTGACAGTGCGCACACAAAACCTCCAGTAATCAAATCTAACCTCTACTCACCCAACCCTGAAGTTTTAGTAAAAATTAAAATAACTTTTGAAGCTTGTCGGAAACGTCATGCAATACGTCATCGCAAGTGACGATGTCCACTAGGGTTGGTTGCTGTGATGAGTCCAGGCTAAGCCCGGTGGTTGAAGAACTCAAGATTTATGTTGGTTGGGAAAGTTGAACACAAAGCTTAGACTTCCTAAACTATTCCATCCGATATTTGTTGGCAATAGGATTAGATGCAGTCCAATAAATGAAAGAGGAGCAACGCTTTCGCATTGTGCACATAAACAAAGTGGTGCGATAGAAATTGGATAGTGACGTAACAACCTGGTATCAGCTTTCAGATAGACACGTGACCTTCCATCCCACTCTAGGGAAATCCCCATCGCTGTGGATTGGAATCGAGCGAATGAAGAAGAGAGCTTGAAGATCTGAAAGTAATCTGGAAACAAAACATAGTTTGCATTGATAGAAGAATCTCAATGGAGACTGCCTGGTGTAGACCCACAACTTAACGCAATATGAAGGTTGTAGAGGACAATGAACCACCATCAAACATTTTGCGTTGATGCAATTCTGGTTTATAGGTTTGTCAGGAGGTAAAAATGGTCGGTTGCCCACAAACAAATGGAAGATACAACTGGGACTTCTATTATTGTAGTGCTAGACTAGAGGAATGAAAGCAACTCTACGAAGATGCAACAACAAGATTGCAGGATGTAAGTACAAGATCAGCACCATATCTTGCCAGTGTTGCCAAACTATTCTCATTCACTACTGAAAGCAACGTTATTGAAAGTTATAAATTTTGATAAGCAGTCTTTGAGTACCTCGTATAAAGGGTAGTACGACCCCCTCTCCATCTACGCTGATCGCACTTTGTTGACCCATCCTGATCACGACCCTCCCGGCTTTCCCCTGGTCCCCTGGGCCGGTGGGGATCTTCATGATGATGGTGACGTCCTTGGTGCAAGTTGCGGCTTGGTCGTTGCCGCACACCGAGTTGTCGACGATCACGCTGCGGACATTGAAGGTTACGTCAATAATCGTTGAAACATCGTCTGTCAACGTTGGAACAATGTGGACCTCAACAAATTGTTTCAGCCGACGTTCAGACAATGAACAATTGAACAATGCCATACAAATGACCGGAAGCTTGATAGAATCGACCTGTGAAGTCACAATACTTTAAATACAACGGAGAGGAAGTGACTTCGGTGCATCTTGAACGCAACGAATGTTCTGCATGAGTTTGTCGGATCCTTGTTATGTTACAACTTAACTAAGACAAGACAATTGCTCATCTTTTTTCGGACAAGGCACCACTTCACAAAAACCACTCGGATCGTGTGGAGCCCAAATCAATTGGGATGAGATTGATATTTAATTTCATATTGTCTAAGTAACGTGTATATTCGTTCAGTAATTCAACAATAATTTATCAAGACTTCCAATTGGGAAAGTCGTCTAAACCAGCTCTTGAACACAGAGTCCTGCATCAGGGGAAGATAGTCTAAAGATACCTGAAGGAATCATTTTCAGTGCAGTCCCTGGCGAATGTGTACTGGCATTCCCCATGCATCGTGTAGGAGAGCGAGTCGAACGTCTCGTAGTGGGGGTCGCCTATCGCGGAACATGTCCCTTCGCACTGTTCATCCGCACACTCCCATATCGCTCCTCCGCAGGTGCTAAAGACAATGTTAAGCAAGTCAAATCCAAAGCGCCAAGTAGTGACAGAAGTTGTGGAAATTGTTGGGCCGTATCGCAATGTTGGACGTCTGTAGCTTCCCACTGCGTGATTACATGTAACAAGCAACAGTTGCTACGTAATAATGATAACGTGACAGTAGTCAATGACTGATAGGTTGGATAGTCATCACCTGTAGCTGCTAACACATGATATTGAAAACTAATAAAAGCATCCATTCATCTAGTCTCCGACAACTGCTTAGACTATTACGTCATTTCTACCCGATCATGGCTTCGAACTGAAGCGACCTTGCGCAGCAGCAGCGATTGTCAGACTCACCACGATGAGCACTCCTGCTTGAGAACGTGCCTGGCCGGGTATTCGATCCCGTTGTGCCGGCACGGACACTCTAGTGCCTCGATGCATGTGCCGTTGTGAAGCACGTAACCTTCTGCGCATGTGCAACCGTCCACACAGTCGTCATGGCAATCATGTGACGGAGTGATGACGTCATGGCAAGTCTTGGGGCAAGATGATCCACACTCTTTGTAGACCATCCCGGTGGGGCACTGGATGTCTGAGGAATAAAAAAATAAGGTTGTTGAGAAAACACGAATGACTCCTCCTGGTTGTCGAGTGAATAATTAGAAACAAACTTTCACTTTTTTAATTTCGGTGGCAGAAGTTTCAAGGTAAATGCTATTTCGATGATTATGAGGATGTAAGTTTTCTAAACTGTGCAGGTGCCATCCTTTGAACCAGCAAATAAAACCAGAGGTAGTTATCGAGTACAAGAGCTTTGATCTCACAAACCAAACAACTTGCTCGATTGAAAGTGAGCTGGCTTACCGCAGAAATCTGACTTCCTCCACTGAGGCACCAGCGCAGTCTGAAGGATGCACTGACGAGCAAACTGACTGACGGAGCTGCAGTGGCAATTGGATTGAAAACTTTTCTGAAAGGAAAACAAAAGCAGAAATCAGGAATTCGACGGAAATATTGTTAATGGTTCTCTCAGCGAAGCCAAAAAACGAGAACGTGAAAAAAGTTTCTAGAAAAAAATGTGATCTTGAGAGAATGTTTTATGCTTGTTTCTATCCACCTACAATTTATAAATTTGCCTCCAATGGTATTTGTCATGCATGAGCCACTTGACATCTCTGCATTGTGACGAGCATCTGCTAGCTGTCACTTGTGTTTAGTTTTGCAAAGGTCACAAAGTTAGGCGTACGTCAATCACACACCTCAGCTGCCTACATCATTATGAGGACGCCATGTTGGTACGCGAAGCATTCCGGAATAACTTGATAATTGTATTTTATAAATGAAGAAACTAGTTTGGAACACTGTGGAAGTTTGTGCTTGCGATCTATCACCCTTGACTCTCATGCGGTAACCATGAAGGCAGAAATATCAATAACAATTCTCGCTCACCTCACAGCGACACAGATCTTCAACGCAACTGTTCACTAGCGGCGTTGAATCGACACCGGCAGCCAAACAATCAATGAAGGCTTCGTTACCAGAGATGAAGATTTGGCAGATGGTGCGCATCGTCTATAGACAACAAATTTTCAACAATACAACAGCCATAGACGGAATAAAAGGGACAAACCAGACCAGGGTTAGTACAATACCTGAAGCGGTGTTATGTTTACAGTTGAACTGATATTTCAGCTATGAGGAGGCTAAACCGCTGTCTTGATGACGTAGTTTTTGTTTAATTCAGCCACAGCCAAAAACCTAATAATTTCATCGGCAAACAAATAACCAACACAATGACGATGCAAAGTCGTGTATGATGTCACAATCCGAAACAGCTTCCAATCGACTGCTACTCACATTGACGACATTGTCACCCACGCCTGAGCAGTCGTCAGTATCCGACGATGGTTCCTCGCACAACTGATGATGATCAACCAAAACCTTCCATCCTCGAGCCATCCAGAGGGGACTGGATGCCTGTGTTCCTGAAGGAGATGAATATTGATGATCAAACAATGATAATTCCTCTCTATTTAGTTCCGGAAGCGAAGGCAAGACAATAATTCTGCAGGTGATTTTTTTTTGTCATTTATTTTTTTGAACAATATTCAAAGTGTCTAAGTTGATGATAAGCCGGGTGCTGGTGAAGCTATTGTACGGCAGCAACTTTGCAGAATGACACGAACTAGCAAAACCGCTATTACCACAGCGAACCTGTAGCATCAGGCTAAAACAGGTTGTTTGCATCTGCACTTGTGAAGTAAACAACGATCATGCTGCTAAAAGCGAAACTTAATCTATAATAAAGCAAAAGGTGTAAAGCAAAACTCGTTTTAAAAACCAAACGTTTAATCGGGAGATATCGATGAAGCGAAACCATCACACCATTATGACATCCCTTAGGAACGATAGGATCATTCATCTCACCATCGGGTAGAGTCAGGTCGTTGGAGGGATCTCCGTCAGCATTTCCGCATAATCCGCAAACTGATCCGCGGAAAATATCCGTTTTGAGGATTATTTCCGCTTTTTCTTCTCCGTCCCACAAGATAGTGAGCCCCAACTTTGTTTGAAGCCCCATGTAGCGACCCACTCGATACAGGGACAGTCCCGGAGTCGAGAAACTCTTCACGTTCGTTCTAAACCAAAACAAAGTGAAGCCTACACAAAACTGAATATTACGTCACTATAGCGTAGCTTACTTATTACTTCACAATTTGTTTCTTTGTGATTATCTGGAGACGTTTAAACAAAAGAAATGAAAAGCCAAGCAACACAAAGGAACTGGATCTCCAACTTTGATTACGTCAAGAAAAGGGCTTCTAATTTCTAAAAACATCTTTATGATTTTCCGAGTTCTCTCCACATGCATCCTTCTCACCTCTCCTTCCCTTGTTTGACCTCTCCATCTGGCAACAAGGTCACCGGTTCAACTCCAGGCAAGGTCACCACTAGCGCAAAGAAATCGTCGGCGTTGTTTCGAAAACGTTCCCGTCCAACTTCCATCTGTTACGTCATAGAAGCGTTACATCATGGGAAACTCAAACTTGTATTTATACCGCCCCCAGTGGTACAATCAAGGTGAAAAATCGCTGAAAACTTCAAACTTTTCCAAACCTGGTGGAAAGGTCATCTAGTCCAGGTCACCACTGGAGCATCTCACAAAACTACACGCGCCGAGGTTCGAACCACGAACGCTTGCTCTGCGCAACTTTGTTACTTTTCGGCCAACAAATTTATTGTAAAGTTGATTTCAAAATACAAACTGACGATGTTTTTCCTGAGAGGTGTAAATCTTTTGAAATTCTTGCTGGAAGGAAAAACATCAAAAAATGTGTTGGAAAAAAACTTTGACGAACACGGTTGGAATGGTAGAATTTTAACAGCTCTAGTGTTTCCCAGCAGTGCCCAAGTAGTAGGCTACAGCCAACACAGAATAGTCAGCTGTGCAACTTGTTGCAAATTTGCAACATTAGGCTACAAAAAGTCAATTGAAAAAAAAACTGTTTAATTTTCTTCTCAAATATTCATTCTATTCTCCCAAAGTCAAGTATTTCCCAAAAATCTTTGATGTGCACATGCAACATAGAGGGCTACGGGGTTGGAACTGAAGCAGAATAATTTATCCACAAGATGAGGCTAGAAAACTTCAAATTTATCTCACCAAGTCACGTCTTGTCTGATTGGCTCCTCTTCTATCATCTGTAGCCATTATGACGTCACGATTCCGAATGAGTTCGACCATAAAGGATCTTTCGTCACAATCCATCGCCATTGTATAGCGACATCTGCCGGGGAAGTTGAAAGTGTTTCCATCGAAACTTCTCAAATGTCGCTGACTCCAAATCGAACAAACAACAGACGAGTGCGATGGGGAATCCCCTGAGATAAGTTTAAGTATAAAATCAACAACAAATCACGTTGAGGTTCGAACCCGGTCCGTGTTTGCTTCGTTACTTCTCGGATTGAAGTCACAAGAATTTCTGAAATTAGTCAAAATAATAAAAATATTGAACAGTCACTCACGGAACTGGCATTGTGACCCCAGGTATCCAGAAGGACACGAACATTGGTTGGGGGCAATACACTTCCCCTCGTTCTGGCAGCGCCTTGTGCAAATAGCTAAAAGATAATGAAGCAATTGTCATCGTAAACAGTCGGTCGTCATGGATACCGCTGCAGCGTAGTTGTGACAACACAAGACAAATTGCAATCTACGACGATTTTGATTAAGCCAGCCCTTCTCAATCAGTGGGCTATGGCTTACTGACGGGCCATGGTAAAATTTTGAGGTGGGCCACAGACCTATTTAAATAGATTTGTTGCTAGATTTATTGAAAAATTTAGTTTCACTTTGCTTGTGGAAACATGTTTGAAACTTTATCGATTAAAGGCCATCGGTAAAGAATGTATCAAAGTGCTATAGCATTTCAGCCGCACCGGTGCCAGGATTTATGTGAAGCAGGGTTGTCCACGTTGGCGTAACACAAAGGCTCGAATCTCCCTTAATGTGGAAGATGGTAGCTATACGTTGTGCGGTCTATTTAACCATTGATTACTAGCCAATAATGTCCAGGAGCAGGTGTCTTACTTATATTCGATTAAATAAATCTGTTTTGAAATATGTTTTGCTGCTTCTGAACCTATTTCGTAGTTTTTGCTTGCATAAAAAGTTAATGGGCCACAGAGTGTTTGTGCAACAAAAATAAGCCACTAAAAAGGTCGCTTTTGTTGCGAGCTACATGTCGCGTAACTGCCAGCAGACGTTAGTGCGACGTCACAACACACCGGCACTAGCTCGGCAAAACTTCAACAAAAGTAGTGCAATATTTTGACCGTAAATATGTTGTAAAAAATTCTTATTCCAGAAAAATGTTCATAAGCTTTATTGAGAGACAGACGAAGTGTGGAGGCTACTCACGTGTCTGGCATGTGTCGCCCTGCCATTGTTGCGTGCATTGGCAGACGGAAGGACGCAAGCACGTTCCATTGTTCAAGCAGCTTGGCTCGCATATCGCTACAACCAAAAGATTCTATAAAACTCTGGCGAGTGTACAAATTTAAGTGAGAAAAGCTGGAGCGGTCAGTAGCCTAGTGATGAAATCGTTCAGCTCGTCTTCGAATTGAAAAATATTTTTTACATTGATCCTAATATCTTTGGGTTCGACTAATTCGAGCTGCAGTGGCAGGTTAAATCTCTACTTGATATGGGACACCGCTGGATGTACAAAGCTACAAATCTGGAACTTGTATTATTGAGTCACAATACTCACGGATATCGCATGCCAGTCCTGTCCATCCGGGAGTGCACTCGCATTGGTCGTCCACACAGTTGCCATGAAGACAAGGAGACTCGCACAGCGCTGCACGATGTAAAAACACAGAATCAAAGTAGTTACAAGCTGCATGAACTTATTTCTGTGACAATCATGATACAAATGAGGTCTGCATACGCCAAAACGACATTATGGCGTCATAACTCTGTTTTGTTTATGTTAAAATTGAATTAATTTCAGTAAAAACACTTTGAATTTTGCAACCTGATATTCTCAAGCGATCCGACGAAAAAAGCTGCTCTACGGAGAAATTCCTACTGTCCTTCTTAGGGTGTGGCCGGCTGAACTGAGCTGATAGTTTATTTGTAAGCGATTCGTTTCAGTTTGGTCTTACAACGAAGCAAGTTTGATTTTGATTTGAAACAAAGAAACTCGCGGTTCGTAAGAAGTTTCGTTCAAAACAAAACTAAGACGTGAAATTTTACGTCTAGAAATAAGAAACCTAGAGAATTAATTTATTTGAGTATATAGAAAGCAAAATATAATTTCAACGCAAAATGGCTGGGATTTAATGAAAACACGTTGCTAGGTCGAAGTTAAAACAAAGAGTAGGGGAGTACAAGAGTTTGAACTGGGTAGGAGCTTTTAAGCTATTTCAGGTCATGGCCAAGACAATGATGGCATTGTAAGTGCGGCGATCAATCGCGTGCGTGTGAAAGTCTGGAGACGACACGAGAGGAAATGTTGGACGGATTGATGGCTATCAGAAAGGTGTTTGCGCAGTTTCCTTGTCATAGTGCACTTTATTGACGCAATAGAAGCCTAAACAATCCAGTAGTCGCACGTTGTAGCAAGTCACCCCAAACAATTCCCAACAATTTTGTTTAGGTGGAGGTTGGAGTTGTTGCAAAGTCATTAAAGTCAATTCCTTTTCGATTAATTATCAAGTCAGCCGGGTGCAAAATGGCTCGCTGGTTTTAATTGAAACTCTTTTTAGTTATATAAAGTAAACTTGACCACTGCTTGATATCACTGTTACGCACCACTGACATTATGTTTTTTAAGAACAAGATACGGAGCAGTTCTTTCACATCAGTGTTGCCCAACCACGAGCAATCCGAACTGTGAAAACGTTTGAAGGCCACTAGACATTTTAATGGAATTAAATATCAATATTACACCAATCACACTAGAATGAAATTCATGGAATAATATTTGCTTGTTTTCTCACAATTCGTTTCTGTGAACTTAGCCTGCGTCGTTTGTGTGACTGCCGTGTGTGAAGCGTCAGTGAAGCGTTCACACAACTTGTAGTCTTCTTTTCTACTTCGCCTTTTAATTTTGTCGGGTAAATGCTGTAACCACTCTGAGCTGTAATTGAACAAGTACTCTGATGCCTAAAGCCAGTGCCTGAAGCCGACGTGTCGATTCCATTGTTCACTGTTGGTGAAATTACGATTCTGTTCGCAGTTTCAGTTTGTGCAGGTTGCAGCGAAGATGTTGGTTCGGCTGGTTTAGTGCTAACTTTGAATTGGATTGTGGTGTGGTTATTTATTTTGCAGATTTGAGTTTTAAGACCAGAAAATCCAAACTACGGTTACAATACATCCCTTAAAAAGTACCAGGTGAGCTTTAATACTATTTAGCAGCCTATTCCTAACAAAGCTTTACTTTCCGCAGCCGATTAGCTCCCTGTAGTTTCACCTACGAACTATTATTCTGTAGTTAGTGCTAACAGCGCTCTCTGCGGTTGTTTACCTTGAGTGCAATCTGGGCCGGTCCATCGGTCCAGACACAAGCAAGTATCGGCCGCGATGCAGCTTCCCCCATTACGACAGGGGGGTTCACATATAACTGAAAACAAAACGGAATAAAAAGTTTAGATTTTTTCATTAAAGTTGTGTTTCTAGGTTGTTAAAAGTTTAATGTATTTTTAAAAATTAGCTCCAAATGTTCTACATTCGCACCAAGCATTGCAAGTAATCAAAATGAAACAATGAGACAAAAAAATAAATGATAAAATATTTTCATGAGTTCTTCTGGTGACTTAAACTGCTCTACCAAAATACTTTGAAAGTGATGATCAGTTTGATTACCGACGTTTCGTCGGTCAGCACGGCCGACTTTATCAAAGAAGCTGTAAACACTACAAGCTTGGCAGCAAATTGGCACAACGCTTAAACATAACGAATGAAGAAACCAGATAGAATAATATGGAAATAGTTTACTTCTATTTTCATGTACTCTCAATGCAGCTGTGCCATATGGACATTGCGTCCATTCTTACCCTTATTTGGAATCTGTTCTCGATTTCCATTGAGGAACTCGCTTATCTCTTTGCTGGAATTTTTAGAATCTTTCAGTATCTCATTGGCTTGGAGCAGAAGATCCTGAAGTTGGGTTGTTCTAAAAAAACAATTAAATACAGGAAAGGATTGGAAGAAACGAAACTGTTTTCAGCGCAGGGCAACACTTTAAATATTTTATAAATTTGAGTTTGTCAACCAGATAGGCAATTGTGCAATGTGCATATGAACAATTAGACCAAAGTGGTGGGAAACATGAAATCAAAATCTAAACAAAGTGATTGGTGACAGATCTTACCTCTTATCGCCTTTTGCTGCTTGGCAACATACCAAGGTGTCTGGAAGTAAAAGAGAATTTGAAATCTCGGTGACTTCACAATTGCGTTTTCTGCTAACGATCGAGGTCTGTCAGGTTCAACTACATCTACCTGACATCATTTATTATTACGTTATATGTCAAGTGTGGTAGAACAAAGTCGGTTTTTGAATATAATAATTTGAAAAATAACACATCTTCCCTGCCTAGGACTTTATTATGAAATAGAAAAGGCAATTCAGAAACAGCGCTTTGCATGCACCTTCATTTAGGCCTCACAGTATCATACACTATAAGCTACATATCAGTAGGCTTTTAAAGCCTATTTATATGCGGCTATCAACTAAGTCAAAAATGCCCAGTTTTAAGTTTATACTTGGAAATTTTGTTTTTTATTTTAAATTATCATTAACCGTGAACTGAACCCAGTGCCGTTAGCCAGGTAGGCTACCAAGGAAATGTTTGAGCCCACAATCAATATAAATTCCAAGTGGAATCCACTATATTTAAAGAATACGCGCTGGTTTCTTCAAGCTCTCGGGCCCTTACTAAAAGTTACGGACCCCTAAAATCATCCCGGACTCAACAATAACCCCTAGACCTCCTAGTCAACTCTACTCGTTAAACTAATCTAATATTAACTTAAGTAGTCAATTCTTCTCCAAAATTGTCCTCTAGCTCTTGCATTGTTTGCAAATTTGTTTTGGGTTCGCGAGCACAGAATAAAAACAAAAGACGAATATTCGTTAAATATCCGTCTCCTCTTGTTAGGTTTCCAAACTTACAAGAAATCTCCTGTTATTTTTATCGAAGTCATCTAAAACAGATTTCCTGGTTTTGATCAATGATTTGCCATTTCCTACACAACTTCTACTACATGACATCAAGACAATAACTTCAACAATGACCGGAGCATCATTTTGTCGGACTCGATGGCCAACCCTGCGTCAAGGTTTCGTAGCGTTTACGAGTATGCGAAACTGAAAGTTTGAGCCTGGAAAGTTTCTTTGGAAGCTTATTTCTGGCAGTTTCTTCGCATACTCGTAGAGGCTTTGAACCACTGATGCAGGGCGGTCACCGAGGGTGACAGAGTAAACTTTTCGATTGTTAAAGTGCGGTTGCGGGGAATTATTCAATCCAGTAGGTGGCAATGAATTGAGAGCAGTCCTTAACATGCATTGCTGAAGCGCACACCTCGAGAGCCGAACCAGTGCCGCTTGATCTTGAGTCGAGCGAGTAGCCACCGAACTACTGTAAGGGGAGATGGATTAAAAAAGTTAACAAAAATCTGTTTAAAAAACCTGCAAAGCAAAATGGCCTAACACAGGCTCCTCTCGGCTGGAAGTGAACCGGTAACCCAGATGTCTATTGCTCAAGAGCTGATATCTATGCTTATGCAGAGCATCGAACTCACAACATCGAGCCACTGCGCTAACAATAATCAAGCAACATTTTTTCATCTTATCAACAAATATCGATCTAACTTACTTGAAGCCAAGAAATGAAGGATCAAAAATAGAGCGCAGAAAACAGACGACTTCATTCTGACCTCCATGACGACAATGAGAAGTGAAGCATGAGAACCTGCCTCGAGAAACCGACCATATTTTTAACTTTTGTCACATTTCTGGCTGCGGTCGCCGTTCTGACTGGACAAGGCGATAGAATCAGGTCACTCAGGTGTCAATGAGCTGACAAGGTTTTCTAATCAAAGGAAACATTATTGGAATGGCAATCTGTGGAAATCAAACCCCAATCAAGGAAGTCTTCAGCGAGTTCTCGCTTTGCGTACGCGTCAAACTTTCATTGGAGGTGTGATTGTGACATAATGATGTCACTATGGACCTTTGTTATGTAATCAACAAATCCGTGTGAACCGGACAATCGTTAATTTGTTTTTCTTTTTGAAGGCGTCATATCACAAACAAACAGCATGAATAAAATAGTCCAAACAATATAGCCTATTCTATTGTATGACTGTAGGTTATAGATAATGGTGCAGTCAGGATGGTATCGAAAGACCGTAAGCGGTCGTCTGCTGTATAGCCTGCCATCGCCCCATAACAAGAAATCTAATCTAAGGTAGCGCATGACTCAGCGCGCTTTGTTTTTTACATAACTACTTATTCTCTATGGTTCAACAGTGTAACAAAGCAAACTCTCTGACAAAGCTTTATTTATAAATGCACGCAAACGCCATAGCGATCTATCTATCAGGTAAAACCATCACACAAACCATGCCAACGTGCAGGTTTAAAATTTGACTGGAGGCCGATATGCTATGCTTTATAACCGCCACAATTGCTGGTAGGCCTATAAATTGATAGTCTAAGTCAGGGGTGTGCAACGTACGGCCCGCGGGCCAAATGTGGCCCGCGAAGAAAAATTGTGCGGCCCGCGAAGATGTGGCAATTTTGAATTGTGTGCGGCCCGCGAAACGTGTTTAGAATTTAGTTTAGTCTGGTAAAAAGGTAAAGGTGGGTCCCATACTTGATTCAAGCTTTGGGGGATGAGAAGATAAGGTTCTCATTGTACTAAGCCTTTGGCACTAACGAGAGTAGGGTGGCCAGTTCCTTTCTCTCGGCCGCCTTTCCTTCAGCAACTACGCCCACCCAATTTATTACACCCTGGGTAGAGGTGAGCGGTCCTTGTCAACAACCAGCGTAAGCCGGGAGTCGAACCAGGTTTACATAATTGGAAAGCCAACGCCTTATCCGCTGCGCCATCCCACCGCAGGGCAACGTGTCTGGTACGTGCAAACAATTCATTATAGAGTGGATTATTGTACATTTCGCACCTTCTGTTAACTATTTTAGAAATCTCCCACTGGCCACCGCTCATCCGATTGTATTTAATTATTTGGAACGTCAGTAGATCAGAGGCACAGAATTGCACAGAGAATAGTTCAAACTATGAAACCGTATTCTGACAGTAATTTTGTGAAGCAGTGTCTTATCGATGTCGCAGAAGAAATGTGCTCTAAAATGAAGAGTGCGTGCGAGAAAATGGTGGACGATAGCAAGGAGTAGGCTATCGATCATCTTGCTTGTGATATTAGTGACACTCTCACTCTCAATAAGGATAAGGTGAAGAACTTTGTTTCATGGAGCTTTGCGATCGATGAAAGTAGGCTACGGACCAGAAGGACACAGCACAGTTGGTCATATTTGAAAAGGAGTGGACAAAGACTTGAACGAAACGGAAGAGCTTCTGTCATTACAGTCAATGAAGGGTACGACAACTTACTGGTGCTGACATTTTTACTGAATTGATGCTTTTGACAACTTCGAACTGGACTTGTCCAGCTTATGCGGAATCGCAACTGATGGTGCTCGATCCATGTCCGGAACTGGCATTGGATTCATAGGCAGGGCCGTTGACAGGATTTCTCGGGCCCCCTTCATCGACAAAGTTACGAATATAAAGGTTGTGTACAAACTTTTATTGATGTCGTTTAAGCATGGTCATTTAACAAATCTTGCGCAATCTTAAAATTTCTTGAACCGCAAAAACGTACTATCTCAACCTAGCGGTTGCTTTTTTGAACTTTTATTTATTACATGGCGCTAGACTATTACTTCCCGATTTCATTGATGTTTCACTGGTCATTCTAGGCTCACCAGAATAGAATTTACAGCACTGCAGACAGTCAGAAAGTTGTCAAACATTTGCTGATTACTGCAATCTGAAAAGGGTTTTGGTCTAATTTTTAGTGCAGAAATAGGAATAGTAATCTTCTTACCTGTGCCATTTCAGTTTATGAGTTTGAACAAATATTAGCCTGTTTATTTTGAAATTCGTGTTTCGGGTAATATTCGTGGTTAGGGAAATCACTATAGCCTACTAGACTATATTCTTATTTTACTGTTTGGTGGTAGAAGTGGCTATTTTACCACCAGAATGCTGAAGTGGGCCCGGTACCCAGAAGGGGGGCCGGTACATTAATTACCATCTGACAGCTAAAATGGCTGTTTTAACCTCTGATGGCAATTCCTTCAGATCTGATTAACTCATATTAAGATCTTGATAATGTTTGAAGTTGCGGGGAATTTTTTAAATCCGGGCCCCTTAAATATTCCGGGCCCGGGTCCAAAAGTACCACCTAGACCCCCCTGTCAACGCCCCTGTTCATAGGTCTCTTGAAGTCTACCTTGAGGAAGAGAAAAATCGATGATGACATAGCAATTTTTCATTGTATCATTCACCAGCAAAACCTGTGCGCAAAATCCTTGAAGTTCAAACACGTCTTAAGTCCAGTTCTTAAGGCAGTAATTTCATTCGAGCACGAGGGCTCAACCATCGTCAGTTTCAAAAGTTTCTGGATAATCTCAACACGACACATAAAGATCTACTTTACTTTTCCGAGGTGCGTTGGTTAAGCAAGGGCTGCATGTTGCAACGATTTTACGAACTGCGGAAAGAAGTCGTAAATTTTTTGATTTTACCGAAAACATCTCAACCAAGATGACTTTCCACATTTGAAAAAAACATGACTTCAAAAATGACTCTTTTTGGCTAAACGTATTTGTGCGAAAAGATTTTTTCTAAAATGAGCGTCATAAAATATCCCCATCGATCCGTTCTGACAGGCGAACACCTGGAAAATGGACTTCGAATTGCGAGCACTTCCATTAAAGTAAATTTGGAAAAAGTCGTCCGGAAAAGAAACCAGCTGCAAATTTCTCACTGAACTCGTAGTCGGTGTGACAATAAATTTGAATAGCAGTTTTCTTTAGAAATTTATGTGTCTTAACTTATTATTTCTGCAAGGAGATAACCTCTAATAATGCCATAACATTAACATGAATAACAAAAAAACTACTTTTTTGTGCCTGCAACTACTAGAAAACATATGTTAAATAAACGTGTGGCCCGCGGTTTCACCCAGATATTTATATATGGCCCTCCTGTAATAAAGATTGCACACCCCTGGTCTAAGTCAGTGGTTCTCAACCGGGGTGCCGTGGCGCTCTGGTGTGCCATTTACAATAGTATGCCGAGGTGCTGCAAGCTATTTCTCTTTTACCTGTCTTTAAATTGCTAACCCCAATTCGGACCAAGCTATCTTTAGCAGCTAATGGCCTAACGTGTGGATCCTTATTTCATTCACACATTCATTTTCTAAAAACTTTTGATATAAAAACGTTACGAGGTTGCTTTTTTCGCAAAGTTAGAGCAAAATTATTGACAAACTGGTTCAAATTTTAAGTGAACACATACTCTACCAGTTTTTTGCTATTACTCTTTTGCTAAAAGTTTTTTTGCTAAAGGTATGGACGGAAGCCGTCCACCCGTCAGTCCGAATAGGGTTAATTTGGATCATTGCTGCTGATAAAATTTTTATCCACGGTTGTTATTTTTAAATTTTGGTCATGCCGTATACCAAGGATACCCAACCACCGGGTCTCGAAAAGATAGACAAAAGAACAAACATAGACAAACAAGACAAAGTAACTTTAGCATGTTTTATTACAAAGAGATATAACATAATAAAAAAATCAACTCAAACGTTTTCGACACGTAGCCTATCGTCGTACGTGTGTCCTCATCAGGAATTACATCTGCAATCTACATAAAATGAAAATTATGGTCGTAGACTATAATGAAAGTCGTAATGGTAATGAAAATTATAGGCTATGATAAATAAATCTGACAATGCATTATAACTGTAACGACACTCAGGACTGAAAAGCACAAACTGAACAAATGATACAAGAATGATTACGAGTAAATTATACGGCGGGAAATAGATCACATGAAGTGTAAAATACAGGCATGTGACAAACAATTAAAAGAAGTGTTTGGGATGAAATAAGGTTTGTTCCGTCACGGTTTGTTCCAACAAACTGCAACTAGATTAAAGATGGTTGGTCTGCCATTGGGTAACATGAAGTAGCCTATTTTTCTCTTTTGTAAGGAGCCGTAGGCTTAAAAAGGTTGGAAGCCACAGGTAAGCTATAGTGAAGAACCTGTCGATTTAAAAACGGCATTAAACTGACCGATTGACATAAAGAAGTTGCAGGCGTAGCTGCGATAAATTAAGGTTAATATAAAAACATTTGAAGCCAAAAGATACTGAAGTGAAAGTTTACATTGATTTAACTCACCATTCTCTACCACAGTTGAAGGAGGTCGTACAAAACAAAAAGTTATTAAACAAAGGATAAAAATTATTTCTTTCCAAAAAACAAATGTTAGCCTCGTCGATGACTGAGCAAATTGAATTCCGTTGCTACTTGATGACGCCATCTAGCGGTTTTCCTCATCATCATCATTGTCAGCCATTGTTGTTCCACTGCAGGATGAAGGCCTTCCCCATATTTTTATAATTTTGTCTGTCTTTGCACGTTTGTGTCCAGTGTTTGTCGAATTGGTAGAGTTCGTCTCGCCATCTTGTTTTCTGTCTCCCTCTTTTGCGTTTATTGTCAAGCGGTATCCATTCAGTAGCTCTTCTTGTCCATCTGTTGTCAGTTGTTCGCATGATATGTCCTGCCCAATTCCACTTTAAACTTTTTATTGTTTGAATGATATCTTTGATTTGTGTTACTAGCGGTTTTACTTCATCATAAATTCTCACACTAGCTGGACGTTTTTCCTTCAGTCAGATAAACCATTGTAACGTCAGATTTTGGATGAACTGTGTTGGAGTCACAACAGTCAAAACCAATCAAATACTTCCGACGATTTTGTCATTTGATACTGATAGGCCTACTAACTTGGATAGGCGATCGAGTTGGGTCATGATTGGAACATTGCAATTAGAAAATATGATAAAGTTTCATTGAGTGTTAAAGGAATCTTAATTGGTCTACAGCCGTCCAAAAATTGATGAGAAAAAAGGTTCCTCTTCCAAAAAGTCCTGTAATAATAATAATGTTATGGTTTTATTTATTGTCGCTCTACAACAGCTAAGGTCTTTTAGCGACAGGGCTCATTATTAATTTGTATCAGGTTTACGATGTTATCACATTATTACCCGACTCATTCTCACTGCGCGATGCAGGATAGAACACAATCGGTACCGTTTTTAAAGTCTTCGGTTTGACCCGACCTGGAATCGATCTCAGATCTACCAGCACCAGAGCCGAAGGCGAAACCACTCGGCCACTGAGCTGGTAAAAAGTCCTGTGATAAGTGTTCCGGCGGGTCAATTGCCCTCTGGATTAGAATTGAAATTGTGATGAAATTTTGTTGAGATTGAATTTGCGTTGTTTCTGTGTTCTGCGTGATGTGGCTTGCCTGGCTGCAAAGAGATTTCACAACTGATTGTCGCTTTTTGCTGCGTGCCGGGAGCCGTTGTTTCTGGTCACAATTTTGCCTTTGTGTTGGGTTTAGTATTTGGTAAAGCAGGCATCGAAATAGGAAGATTCTAGAGTTTTCAAGCTAGAGGAAGGTTGTGAGATTTCTTCTAGTAAGCATAGCCGATTTTTTGGTTGCGAATTGCCCAGAGAAGCAAGTGTTTTGCGCGGTGCAGAACAAGAAGGAAGGTGCAGTTTGAAATACAAATTTGAGGTCTCAATTTTACATCAACTCAACCAAACTGGAGACAGACGACCCAGAAAACAAGAAGGAGACGCCGTCTCTAAAAAGGAAACGAATGCATTCCGAAGAGGAGTACCAAACGGAAAACAACCCAGACGAAAATGGCAACAATACTACTACAGTCATATTGAAATTGAACCAGCCGGGAGAGCAAAAAAAAACATTAAAAATGTATTCGCCGATACTGATCGACCGATGTCTGCAATATCTAATAGGCGAATACAAATCCTGCTCAGCAAGACAAGATGGAGGACTTCAGTTAAATGCAAACCCAAGCCAGATAGAGGTTATCCTCAAAACAAAGACACTGACGGATGGAAACACCATCAACATTCCGATCACCGCCTACGCCAAAAGACCACCTGGAGCAAGTGGAGTAATATACAATGTTCCTCTCGGCATGGAGGATGGAGATATTCTTGCGGCGCTGAAGGATGCGAACATAAGGTCGGTTAAAAGGTTTAATAAAAGAAATTCTGAATCGTCTGAACTAATTGCATCTACTACTGTATTATTAATCTTCAATAGCAAATCACTACCAGACTCAATAAAAATAGGTTATCAACGATTTAGAGTCTCGCAATACATTCCAAAACCCTTAAGATGTTACAACTGCAATCGATTTGGACACATAGCAAAATTCTGCAGATCTAAAACCAAATGTCTCCGATGCGGTGAACAACACAGGCATGATGAATGCCCAAGTATGGCAGTAAAATGCTCAAATTGTGGTGGAAATCACGTCGCTATTTCTAAAAACTGCCCCAAGTACTTGAAAGAAAAAGCCATTCAGAAAATGAAAACCACTAAGAACTTAACATATGCTGAAGCCTGCAAGCAGCAAAGAGCTGTAAATACAGAAATGCCAAGTTATGATCTGGACTTCCCTCCTCTTGTAGCAAGCACAACTCAAACAAGCCAATTGAATAAAAATCTATCCTCTAACCAAACTAATGACAGTATAAATATAACTCCAGTCACAATGGAAAAACCCGGACCCTCGAAACCAACCAACGTAGGAGACGAGAGCGGCCACTTTATAAATAACCCAATCCTATTTCTTGCTTTTTTAGCAGAAGTGATTACAAAGACAACGTTCGCTCAAAGCCAAAATAAAGAAATTGACATTTTTCAAATTATCGCCGACGCAGCAGGTTCTAGAATGGGATTTCTAACAAACTCGGACATGTTAAAATCACTAATAATTTAATGTTCTTCACAGTGTGGCAGTGGAACTGTCGGTCAATTTATAGGAAAATCCCGGAATTGAATCAACTAATAGCAAGCTCACAAACCCCACCGGATATCATTTGCTTACAAGAAACACACCTAACTCCTAAATACTCCCCTAATATTAATGGATATCATCTCTACAGAAACGACAGACCTGCTCACTTGGGAAAAGGAGGTGGTGTCGGAATCTGCATTAAAAGAAATATCTCCTTTACAGAGCTACCCATCCCGAATGCAGACCCACGGCTGGAAATTATTGCAATTAAAATCGAACACCTAACTGTATGCAGTATATATAACCCACCCACAAACTCATTTGCAGGTGACCAAATAAACTGTATTTTCACTAACCATAAAAAATTATTAATTTGCGGTGATTTCAATGCCCACCATGTCATGTGGGGGTGCAACAACAATAATAATAGAGGGTATGCTCTACTTGAAGTAGTTGAAAATCATGACGCAGTAATCCTCAACACCACTGTTCCCACCCACATGTCTTTAAATAAGCCGGAAATCCGATGGAACACTCTAGACCTCACTATTGCTTCTACTTTCCTTGGTCACAAATGCATCACCGATGTCACCAATGAATTTTTGGGTAGTGACCACTGCATAGTCGCTACTACAGTCAATGTTTCTTCCCCACATAATGCAGAGTTTGTACCATCATGGGCATTCCAAAGAGCTGATTGGGCAAAGTATTCCAAATTATGCCAAGAAAAGCTAAATTCTTCTGTTGTCTCAAATGATATAAATACATTTAACCAAAACCTCTCCGAAACTATCCAACTCTGCGCGTCTATAGCAATTCCTAAAACCAAACCATTCAAATTAAGTGGCGTTCCATGGTGGAATGACAATTGTAAACGAGCAGTAAGGAACAAAAAAATAGCACTACAACGTCTTCATCGTACCAGACACCCAACAGACATCCAAGCCTTTAAACGCCTCCGGGCAATTGCCAGAAAAACTATCATCCAAGCAAAAAAAGAAAGCTGGAACAATTTCTGCTGTTCCCTCGATAGTAAAACAAAGCTTGACAAAGTGTGGAAAATTATTAAAAAATTTTCAGGCATAAAGGAAACCAAAAGAATTCCCACTCTTGCCACTAAAGCAGAAAGTGATACCAACAAAGCCAACATCCTTGCAGATCAATTTCTCTCAGTTAGCAGCTCAACCAACTATTCAAAAAAATTCCGTGAAAATTCCAGTCTTTCAATTTCGAACAATCTACAATCAAAACTGGCAACCCATTTCTACAATAAATCTTACAATTCACCCCTGCAAATGAACGAGTTGAAGACAGTCCTTAAAGGTAATAAAAACACTGCTGCAGGTGCGGACGGCATTTATTACCAAATGTTATGTCATCTACCCCCTTGCAGTTTGAATATCCTCCTCGACTTCTTTAACTACGTCTGGTCGACAGGTACACTGCCACTCAAATGGAAACATTCAATCATCATTCCAATTCATAAGCCAAACAAACCAACGGGTATACCCTCCTCCTACAGACCAATTTCTTTAACCAGCACCCTTTGCAAAACTATGGAGAAAATAGTAACTAATCGCCTCAGATGGTACCTAGAACAAAACAATTTACTTCATCTTCAACAGTCTGGATTCAGAAAAAGACGTCGAACGACAGATCATATTATCAGACTCCACGACACCATCCAAAAATCCTTATCTTGCGGTGAATCAGTACAAACTGTATTTCTTGACCTTGAGAAAGCTTATGATATGGTCTATCACGACGCAGTCCTCCTAAAACTATATGACCTAGGGATCAAAGGAGCCATGCTATCTTGGATCAAATCTTTCCTGTCAAATCGTACTTTTCAAGTCAAGGTTGTCAAAGCTTTATCTACCACAAGAAAACTAGAAAACGGAATTCCTCAAGGCAGCGTTATTAGTCCATTACTATTCAACGTAGCGATCAACGATTTACCAAACTTAATTACCTCTTCTACAGCACTTTTTGCAGATGACTTCTGTTTTTGGAAAACAGGAGAAGACATCTCAACTCTGTCTAATATAATCAAATCTGACTTTTCAAAAACCAAAGACTGGTGTGATAAATGGGGCTTCAAGATCTCCGCAAACAAATCAGCGGTTGTGCTGTTTACAAACAAACGTAAATATGATCCGTGTACACTCGAAATAAAAAATTCGTTAATCCCCATCAAAAAAGACTACAAATACCTTGGAATCACATTTCAGTCAAATGGAAAGTATAGCATCCATGCTAAACATGTTGCAGAAAAATCCAAATCAAGACTAAATGTCCTTCGTGTACTAAAGGGCACAAACTGGGGAGCAGGAAAATCAGCACTGCTTTGCATCTACAGAGCCATAATACGATCGGTTATTGAATATGGTATGGAAGCATATTTTGCCACAAACAAAACCACACTCCAACCAATTCTGACATTACAAAATGAAGCTCTAAGAATATGCTCCAGAGCAATGAAAAGTACCCCAATTTCAAACCTACAACACTACTGCAATGAATTACCCTTGTCACTTAGATACGAGCAACTTTGTCTAAACTACAAAGCCCACATTCTGACATTTTTACACCACCCAGCACATGACATCCTCGAGGAAAGTTTGCCAAGAAATTTGACCAACACAAGTAACTACCAACCATTCCATTCCCTCACCGAGACAATAGACACGAATATTACCGTAAACCTCATCCAAGAACCATCTATCCCACCCTGGGAAGTCTATATACCCATAACTGACTACACCCTTGTGACTGAAACCTCCCAGCTTGACCATCCAAATGCCATCTCTGGAATAGTCGCTGAGCACCTCACAAAAAATTACTCAGAATTTCTCAACATATATACAGACGGATCCAAGACCAACACGAAAACCGGATCTTCCTTTTTTGTAAACCGCTATGGAATAAAACGCTGCTTCACAATTAATAGATCCGCATCTGTATTCAGTGCCGAACTGTTTGCAATAAAGGCTGCACTTATATGGATAAAAGAGACCAAACAAAGTAAGTCGGTCATCATTAGCGACTGCTTAAGTGCACTACGGACGATTTCAAATCCAACCTGGACAAAACACAGCTTAATCAATGACATACTTCTGCTTCATTCCAGCATTATATCAAATACAACAAAAGTAAAGTTTTTATGGGTTCCTAGTCATGTAGGCATTCCTGGAAACGAAACTGCTGATTTCTTAGCAAAACTTGCTTCAGGAGCCATACCAGCAATACCAACATCAGCCATTACCCCCATCTCCGCAAACACAAAACTCAGCCTAAGTGAAGTCAAAAACCTCACCAAAGATCTAGCTCTGCAAAAATGGAATAATCACTATATAAACAGTACCACAGGCCAACTCTACAAATCTATATATCCTGACACCAAAAGTGCAGGAACAAACAAAGTACCTGACCATCCAACCGTCTTTAGACTCATCACCGGTCACTGCCGTTTAAACCAACACCTCTTCAAGATCGGATGCCACACTTCTGGACTATGCGACACATGTATGAGCCCTGAGACTGTGAATCATTTTCTATTTCATTGCAGTAAATATGCAACTCAAAGGAAGTGTCTTGAACAAAATCTGAGCAAGTATGGAATAAACATATCGGTGAAAAATTTTGCTGAAAATCGTCCAACTACTACACATCTGCTGGCTTTTATAAACTCCTGCAATAAGCTTATTTAAATTATTATTTTAATCACTGTAATCGTCCATGTTATACTGTAGTGCACCCGTGTCGTGTCTGCTCCCAGCCAGAGATCGATCGTCTCTTACATTGATTCAGCGTCTTTGGACACTGAATCGGTGTGGAAGGCGATTGATTTGCTGGCTGGGCTTTCCTTATTTTGTTTCAGTTTGTAACACCAAGCGTGCAATTCCAAAGAAGTACCTGACTTTCGTGGGCCTAACCTCCTACAAGAATTTCTTTTCCACTAATGATGTATTTAAACTACTGTATCGTATTATGTTGTGTTGTGTCGTATTGCACCCTTCACTATGCCCTGTTGTGCTCTAACTGTGCTAAATAGCTATTATAATAATGACTGTCGCTAAAAGACCTTAGATGTTGTAAAGCGACATAAAACAAACCATAACAATCAATCAATCAATCAATGGTAAAGCAGGCTAGAGGAATGTGTGATTTTGGATTTAAGTTAAATCGTTAAGAATTAAGTGTGTACAAAATTTCAGCTTTTATCCCAACTCACTGAATCAAGTCATACGCAATAAATAAAAATACCAGAAACGATTGCAAGTAGCTACGGTTGAGGCAGGAAGAGGAGGGATTGTAGGATCGCATTGAGCCTCTACTCTCGTAACCAGTGTTCCCTTTCTACTTTCGTGCTAAGACATTCCAGTGGTTTTATGTGAAAATTTATCTGTTTTTGGCCTTGATAACAGCGTAACCGTACAGACAAAAAAGTGCTTTGATATCATCAAGTCCGAAAATAAGTTCACCACTTCTCTTTGTATAATCGCATTTTTGCCTTATTTTCTTGATCATCTAGAATTCTAGATCATCTTGATCTGTATTTAAGTGTTTTTCAACATCACTAAAAAAGATTTGAATAAAGATATCATAGCATATTTTGACGCTCATGCGAGAAAAACCATAATTGAACAATACCGGTCAAGGGAAGTTGAAAGAATAAGCGTTTTGTTTGAAGTTATGCATGCTTGAGCAGAAAGGGAACACCGATAGGCAGTATAAAATCAGATACTTGATTGGTATTTTTTTAATTGCGTTTAATATCGATTAGCCTATTCTTTATTCTCTACTTTTTTGGGAAGCTATTAAAATCGGATATTTCTCTACTTTTTTGGGAAGCTTTCGAAATCGAATATTTCTCTCCTTTTTTGTTTGACTATCGATATCGATTTATCCCCTACTTTTTTCAATATCGACTTGCAACCCTGGACCGCCATGCGTCGCATGGCCAGGTGCAGCGTGTGTGACCTGTCCACGTGTGTAGGCTACAAAGTGTGCATCGCCAAAATAAATGTATGGAAATATGTAATATCATGGTTATTTTATAGTCCAGAGGTGGGAAGTAGCGCGCTACATTTTTGTTAAAAGTAGCGGTAGCGGCGATACTTTTTAGTTGGAGTAGCGGCTGCAGTAGCGGCGCTATTTTTTTTCAAAGTAGCGGTAGCGGGAGAGGCGCTCATTTTTTTCAGTCGCACTCCCGCTATCCGCTACTTTTTAATTTAAAGTGAAAAAAATACTCGTTTTTTAGCAACACTGGCGTGGTCAAGCAGCTATATAATCGTTTTGGTTCCATAGTTTCGGTCTTTTCTAACTGACGTCAACTTCTTCGGCGAATATCTCCGTGTGATGAAGCCTATCTGCCAGGCTTTAGACATTTTTCAGGGCGAGTCCAAGGCGTATTACGGAGTCTTGCTTTCAACCATTATAATTTGCGTGAAGAAGTTGACCAAGATCAATGATCTTGTGACCTGTGAGGAGTTGAGAGTGAAAGTCCTTGAATGGGTGAAGAAATGATTGAACAAGTGCTTCAACGACATAAAATGCGTTATGACATTATGTCATCCCTCCTTCAAGACGTCGTGGCTACAATTTCTGCACTACGTTTCCACGGATGATGCTGACGCACTGTGAGAAAAAGTCAAGACAGATGTAATTCGACTGTTGCGCGAGACATCAAGCCAGGTTGATACCGAGAAGAGTGACACCAACACTAGTCACGACTCCGAGGAAGAATCTTTTGGTGTGTTGGCGCCATCCCGTGAAACGTCGGTGCAAAAGAAAGCAGCAATTGTGGACGCCTTTTTTTCGGACAGGAGCAAGTCCTTGAGCTTTTCGAATACCAAGTTAAAACATCTATTTATTGAATACAACATCCCCATTCCTTCCAGTGATGCGGTGGAGAGACTTTTCTCTGTTGAAAAAGATGTGCTTAAGGGAAAGCGGGTAGGACTTAGTGACTCTCATTTTGAAATGTTCGTGTTTTTGAAAGATGCGTAACAATAAATTTCCCTTAGAATGTGTTTTCTATAAGGACATTAAAATGACAGTGTAAACGAATGATAACATTCGTTTTCAAGGTCATTTTTGCTTCACTAGGGACTTGAGTGTTTCCTATAGTGTCATTTTAGACAAAAGTAGCGGAAGAAGTAGCGGTAGGGCGCGCTACTTTGGTCCGAGTTGCGGTAGCGGGTAGCGCGCTACTTTTGTAAATTGATAGCGGGTAGCCATAACGCGCGCTATTTTGGCCCAAGTAGCGGTAGCGGGTAGCGCGCTACTTTAAAAGTAGCGGGTGCCCACCTCTGTTTTATACTATTGATTAATATTATTATTAATATTATTTAATATATTATACTATTGATTATTTATTGAAATACCAACAAAGATATTAAAAGTTGTACCACAAAACATAATTATAGCACTGACCCACATCTTCAATTTATCCTTAACTAACGGTGAATTTATAACGGCATTTAAAACATCTAAAATAATACCCATATTCAAAAAAGGCAAAACTGAAAACTGTAGTAATTACCGCCCCATCAGTCTATTATCTTCCTTTTCTAAAATACTTGAAAAAATAATGTACAACAGAGTGTATAATTTTCTTGAAAACCATAACTTTTTCTACCCCCAACAATTTGGGTTCAGACAAAATCATTCAACTAACCTCGCAGTTTTGCATCTTGTCAGTAAAATTTCAAATGCATTTGAAAAAAAAGAAACCACCCTTGGTATATTTTTAGACCTGTCTAAAGCATTTGACACAATTGATCACAAAATTTTGTTAAACAAGCTTTACTATTATGGTATCAGGGGGGCAGCCCATGACTGGCTCAGTAGTTACCTACTAAACCGATTTCAAGTAGTAGAAATATCTCAATCAATGTCTACTAAACGCAAAATATGTTTCGGGGTGCCCCAGGGTTCAATTCTAGGACCTTTACTGTTTTTGATATATATAAATGATTTCTGTAACAGCTTACAACACTCTGAATCTGTAATGTTTGCTGATGACTCCAATTTGTTTTTATGTGGTAACAGTATCCCCGAGCTTTATGAACTGGCCAATATGGAAATGTTACATGTAACAGACTGGCTAGCAGCAAATAGGCTGTCGTTAAATGTAAATAAAACTAAGCACATTTTATTCAACAATAATAATAATACAAAGTGTTTTAACTTCACCCATACATTATCTGTGTACAATCAACCCATTGAACGTCTTAACACTGTTAGTTTCCTAGGCATTTTACTGAATGAAAATTTGTCATGGAAATCTCATATGATTCACTTGCTACAAAAACTGCGACGAAATTTCGGAATAATCTGCAAAATTAAACCTTACTTAAACACTGCGAATTTGATTTCTCTCTATCATTCTCTCATTGAAAGCAATCTAAGATATTGCATTAGTGCTTGGAAGCATGGTCATGTTACCATTGTAAACAAACTGCAAAAAATTTGCAACAAATTCATAAAAATGATCACTAAGCATGAACCACAATACAATGTCGACAGTTTTTTCACAATTGATAACCTTTATACCATCGAAACTGGCAAATTCATGTTTAAACTAAAACATAATCAACTGCCTAAAAACTTTAACTCACTATTTCAACTTAATAGCAACTTGCATCACATATCAACTAGAAGTAGCAATCGATTTTTTCTCCCCTATTACTCGAAAAAGTTAACCCAACAATCCATCCAATTTAGTGGAGTTAAAGTCTGGAACGATCTCCCTATACACATTACTGAAATCGAAACCTTTTCATTATTCAACAGCAAGCTGAAAACCCATCTGCAAACAAAAACTCAAACCGATTAGCATACGTCCATTGTGTAATAGATACCACTTTTGTAAATTTAATCTTTCAAGTACTACTGTTTGACACCTAGTATCTGAGCTTATTACAACTGTCAATGTCGTACATCTGCCATCACCACCTTAAACTGTTCAGTTTCAATAGGCTGCAATTAGATGCTAATATGTTACCAATGCAATACGCCTTTAATTAGCCGAACCACGTATAATATACTTGTTCACAGAACCTTATAACTCTCTGTTACTTTGTTGTGTAGATTTATTTGGCAAGAGTACTTCAACAATGAAGCTGTAGGCCTATCACTCTCCAGAAGTTTGGTTGGAAATTCATTTCAAGAAACTCCATCCCGCTCCGATACCGAAGTCACCCGCATGCCATCTAGACCATTTTCATAATTATCATCTTCACTACATTTTTCATCATTCATGATCATCAGTGTAATATCATGCTCAAATAATAAGTTAATTAATCTAAATTCCTGTACCCATCAATTATCAATTCCTATTCAATATCACACCACTGTCGTTGCTGCGAACACTCCATTTTACTTAAAACGATGTACTGTACATAGTATTTTGTATATGTAATATGTTTAATATGTAAATAATATGTAATATGTTTAATATGTAATAATATGCCGTATGTTCATTGTTTATTCTTGAATGCTCGTGTTGTTGATTTTTCTTTTTTATATTGGTTGTAAGGTTCAGTCGTCCCCGCATGGTTTCATCAATTGGCACACCTCCAGTTGCTTTAGGTATGTGGAGCCAACTGGTTCTTCCAACTAATTCATCTACTTTAAACTGTTAGGTTTGGTGGCCGTGCTTAATTTACTTTCGTGTACGTAACCTTTAAATTTGCATCGCATGCACGTTTTAAACTTTTGTAGTTTTGCCACCTTTTCCTTTTGTTGGTTTTGTTCCCGTTCACTATTTGTAACTTTATCATTGCTGTTGTTTTCCAACAAAGAAAAAAAAAAAATAAATAAATAAATTGAATTGAATTGAATTGATTGAAAGAGAGAAACCTTTTATTTTGTCTGCTGCGAAAAACAGCATACGGCACAAATATTGATTGATTATTCCAGTCTTGATAATGCAGTGGTAGACTTCACGCTACAGTTTTATTGGTAGGTAGTTTCACACTGCTGCAGTAAGGTTCTGCCACCCAAAATTTCAAGCAAAATATAGCATTTCATCTGATGAAAATGAATTTGGGTAAAAGCGAAAAAACCGTTTGTATTTCTGCCAATTTTTGAATTTTCTAGCGACCTTCCAGCTGTATATATCTCAAGAAAATCAGTAAAGTGAGTCGTTCTGGTGTTCCAAAGTCCCTAGATTGATGGTTTTGGCTATTTTCAAAATCTTTGTGTTGTATGAATTTTAGCTTGTCAAGGAATGATTTGCCCTCAAGTTTGACACAAAACTATTATATCCCACAATGCTTTAGCTCGTTTGTCTCTTCATCCGGGAAACTAGAAAATTTGACCTATCAAAAGTCAGAACAATTGACTGGGTTATTGAACTGAACCTGATATACAGTAGTGGTTTCTCTTGTCTCTAGCTAGAATCGTTTTTTTTTTAAGAAATCTTTCGTTAATGCCAGGAGTTCAGGGTAATAAAGTATAGTTTACTGTGCAAACGTTCGTCACTGACTTAGTAATTTATTTCGACAAGACCATTTCTAACTGTGCCTGTTGTCATTTTACAAAAGCCTTTCTTAGCACCAACCCAACACAAATAAGTAAGTGAAGATTTCCAAGTTAATGGCCAGAAATAGATTAAAATACTTTTCTTTATCACTATCTAGTAAACTATTTGTAAGAATATTGCACGCAATGGCTATGGTCACCATGTATATGGAGGAGTGGTGCCCCTTTTTGACGATACCCCTTCATTTCTCTCATGAATCTGAATGCTTGGACAGTGTTCTAGAGAGAGGCGGATACAACCCATTTCATATTGAATCCTGGGTGCAACCTAGCTCGTACCTTGAACCATTCGTATAGTCAGTTTGTACCATGAAAAGATCAAAATTTTTTTTTTAAAAAAAGCCGAAGTCGCTGATCGGAGTTTCCCCAAACAATTTGAAACAAACTCGAGGGTTAGCGGAAACTGCGGAAAAATGTTTGCAGAAACTGCAATCAGCGAGGGTTAGGGTTAGAGCATAGATTACTCTATGGTTAAAATTAGGGTAAGGGTTAACGGAAACTGCGGAAAAATTTTTGCGGAAGCTGCGATCAGCGAGGGTTAGGGCATAGATCACTCTATGGTTAATAACTTAGAATTAGGGTAAGGGTTAGCGGAAACTGCGGATAAATGTTTGCGGAAACTACGATCAGCGGACTTCGGTTTTGAGCTATTTTTTCTCTCGATCTTTTCAGGGGGGAAATTTAAAAATGATTGCGGAAACTGCGATCAGCGACTTCGGCTTTTTTTAATTATTTTTCTCGATCTTTTCAAGGTACTAACTGACGGTCCGAACTGTTCATGGTACGAACTAGGTTGCATTTTTGAATCTTTATTAAAGATTTGAGTTGGAAATAGAAACATTTGTAACCCTGACGTCATTGCATAGCACGAACAATTGTTAAGAGAATGTGATTTCCAGCGCATAGTAAAATTGGTTTTGAATGCCCTAGTCACTCACCTATGGGGTGGCTAAATCTTCAAAGCGTTTTTTAATGATTAACATGTCTGAAGACAAGACACATATTTTTTTGATCTAGACTTCAAACCTGGGTTTTTTTTTTCTCTGAGACTTTTCGGTCATTTGTCTGAAATGACTTGAAAAAATTCGGTCATTTTATATTTATTTCGGTCATTTTTTTATGATGAAAATATTTTCTTTCAAGTAGCTGATACAAACCAAAATTTGCCCTTCCTGACTAGCTACAATTAACATTAAGTTTCGCTGAGAAACGTTGTCGTGTTTTATCTGAGAAAAGTTAGAACAGACAAACGTTTCTTCAACGTTCATCAGCGAAACTCAACCTTGCAACATTCGGTCGCAGACATCTTTTATTGCACACTAACACACGTTCAAAAATAACGCAAAACAAAAACGGAAAGGAATAAAAACAAGAATGAACAAATAAAAAAAAACGCGTTACGCTCTAGTGGTTTGCAATTACAAAGTGATTTAACCCCTCAACAATTTCACTGCTCACGTTGTAGCATGCTCGCTTCGCGTTACTGTGTGCGTAGTGCGCGTATGCCGCGTCATTGAATGTTTTGTATGATGCAGCATTTAACCTCAAACGCATAAGTTTATCTGCAGTTGAACAACGCAAGTGATTTCTTGTTTGATGTGGAGTCAAACATTTCACAGAGGTTATCACCAGCTCAAAATTTAACAACATTATGCAACATGCTGGATTGCTGGGATAATTTCCCGACTGACAGATCAATCTTTTCCACGACTCGAAGGAAAGATTTGAAAACACAGTAGCATTTCTAGAAGCAATGAGACATTGGATCAACGTACAAACGGATACTTCGTTGTTTATCAAAGTCTGGTCAATAACATTTCGAAAGGGTTGACCACCAGCTCAAAAATTAATAATCTATGCAACATGCTGAGAAAATGTCCCGATTGACAGAACAGACCGATCAATCTCTACCAAGCGGTTTGACCTTTCCAAGGCAACGCAACATTGCGTCACACTTGAAAGCACCACGTCAGTCACGTTTGGGAAATGTCACTTCTGTATTTACGTTATCACATACAATAAGACATTGGATCAACGTTCAAACACTAAGTCTACGTCTTGTATTTCCGATTGACAAAAATCGTAGAGTGGCGCAAGAAGCTTCTTTGCAATCACTGAAATCGATTTGCGCGCGTACATATTTTTTCTGACATTTTGACTGAATTGACAATATATTTTTTCAGACATTTTGACCGAATTGACTATATTTTTTTCGGACATTTTGCTAAAAAATCGGTCAATGACCAATAAATGACCGAAAAAAAAAACCCAGCTTCAAACTGATACCGTACATTGCTTCATTTCATGCACATGACTACACACAAGTGCAACTAAAGCTTTTAAGCACGGATGCCACCTACCGGTAGTTCGTGCCCTGAAAAGATCAAATAAAAAATTTAAAAAAGCCGAAGTCGCTGATTGCAGTTTCCACAAACAAACAAAAACTCTTAGCATCATTACCGGAAATTTTAAAATGTTTGCAGAAACTGCGATCAGCGACTTCGGCAAACTCTTGGGATCATTAGTAAGTTACTGGAAATTTTAAAATGTTTGCTGAAACTGCAGAAAAACAGTTCTATTTCTTTTCTCGATTTTTTCAGTTTGTTTGTTTGCGAAAACTCTGATCAGCAACTTCGGCTTTTTTTAATTTTTTTCTCTCGATCGTTTCCTAACCCTAACTCCTTTTAAAATGTTTCCGGAAACTGCGATCAGCGACTTACAAACTCTTAGTATCATTACCGGCAATTTTAAAATGTTTGCGGAAAAACAGAAACTCCGATCAGCAACTTAGGGTTTTGTAATTTTTTCTCTCAATCTTTTCAGGGTACGAACTGAGGGTATGAACTAGGTTGCACCTGTAAGCACAAAAAAGTTTGTATGAAGCAACTGTATGTACAATGTTGAAACATAATCATTTCCTTTATGAACTGAACTTTAAAAAAATCTTAAAAATTTTTATTGAGCCAGTCTCCACGCAATAGTCACATCTAGTGTTTTGTTGAAAATGTCTCGCTTGTGAATCGCAATATATTTAAAACCTGTTCATTTATTTGGAGGTTTAAGCTAAATGTTTGTTTCTTTTAGGTTTCCCACAACATGACAATCACAAGGATGGGAAAAACAATAAGGAAACGAAGCAGAAGTAAAGAAACAGCCGAAGGATGCAGACTTGATCACAAACGAAGGAGAATTACTAAATGTGATGATAGCTACAAGCATATTTTGAAAGGAAATCACAGTTCATATTCTTATGAGAAACAATGTAAAAGGTTGGTAAATGGTATTATGTAGTTTTGTTTTCTATTTGGAAATACAGTAGAATTCGCCTATAACGGCACCTCTAGGGGATTGCAAAAACTGACGTTATAGCCGAATTGACGTTATAGACGAACGTCCGCAAAGTATTCCAAAACTGTCTTTTGATTAAAAAAAGAGGTGTATAATCCAGTCAGGTTTACTGTGTACCACCAAACTGACAAAAGTCACGCAGAAAATACAGTAAACAAAGAAATTGTTTAAAAAAAAAAATAACCTACAGCGAACGATACAGGAAATTTGCGCAATACAGCTCGTTACATACAGTAGTAGAGAAGTTCATTGTTTATTCTAAAGCAAAAAAGGCATTGATCTTCAGCTGTTTCGGTTTTGAGCTGCTTTTTACACGTGATAGTTTTTCACGCGGGAAAAAAGTTAATTCAGTTAATTAAAGTCCCTGCTGCGACCGACGTAGCAAAATAAAGGGAAGACATTTTGCAAGCAGCAGCGCTAACTGGATTAAAAGACTGACCGTTCGTGGTGAAGGTGATGGCCTAAAGTGATGTTATAAATGAACAAAAGACGTCTGTGGACCAATAAAGGGTGCTGTTACACGCGAATTGACGTTATAGGCGATGCTGTTGTAGCCGAACCACAATGTACGTAAAAGATAGGAATTCTGCCGGGACCGAACAAAATGTGACGTAATAGGCGAATTGACGTTATAAACGAAGCCGTTATAGGCGAATTCTACTGTATGTGTTCTGTTGGATTTTTTTATATTACATATAAATTGATTATATACAAACTTTGTATTGGAGCGATGAGCACCAGTCACTGTGTCATGCTTACAATCTTCCAAAGTTACAGTTTTGATCACTTTTTACACTTTTCAACCTATATATAGGTTTGTGTGTTCAGACCTCCTCCTGACATTTAATTTAATGTCGTGTAATCATTATTTTCCTACTGCACGTTTTGATCGCACCAAACTATTGACCTGCAAAATGATGTTACCAATGAAAATTGGTATCTGTGCAAGTGTGCAATTCATTAAAAAAGCCAACTAGCTAGCTCATGGTAAGCCTCTCATCACCTCATTTTACTTTAAGATCTTCTAGGAGTAATTTTCAATAAATATCCTGCATGTGTTTTACCTCCAGGACCAACCGAAAGTATCAAAACAGCTGCCATGATGATAATTACAGTTATGACTCCAGTCGTAGTCATCAAGATGGAAGTTCATTCTACAACCATGATGACAAATCTGATCGCAGAAGAAGAAGCAATCGTCATCGTACACATCATTCTGATTCTAAACCGGTGAGTTTTTAGACGTCAACTAGCCATTACAGGATTGTTTAAATTTCTATATTTTATATCACATTCTGCCTTGGGTTGGTTATTGTAGCTGACAATATGTCTTAAAATAATAGCTTTGTTGTGTGATGGAAATCATTGTTTAGGTCTTCAAAAGATGCACAATGTGGAACACTGAATTGAATAATATGATTAGTATATAAAATTATACACTGAATTATATAAACATCAACCAGTAGATTTTCATGATGACACTGTCATTTTTATTTTCAATAAACATAGAAATATGGTGGTTCTGCGCTGTTCCATTTCTGCTCGTTTGCCAATGTTGTGTACTCTTAACAGTCAGGACAAGGATATTATAAATTTAAAGTAACATAAAAGAGTGTCTTAAAAACCCTTAAAAGTTCTATATTGCGCATCTTCATTTGTGTGTTTCTCTAGTGAAGGAATGCAATTAATAGTTTTAGTTTAAAGGTGCGCTTAGTTTGTGTTCACCTAAGTTGTAAAAGGTTTGAGGTAATTGCGCAAATACTGAAGTTCGTCTCGTATTCAATATGCTGTTGTGTTTTACTAATGTAAGTACATGATTTGCTACAACATTTGTGTGGTTCTTATTCCACATATGCTACGGTTTCCAATTGCTGGGCTTGCAATGAATTGTTATCCTGTCAACGTCATATTCTCCCCTCGCGTCGCGCACATGACTGTTGCCGCCAAACAGAGAGATCTCCATAGGAACAAGAAGGACAGGGCAAAGAGTGTTGAAGATGATGAAGAGGGCCACCTCCTCTATTGCCATGGAGACTGGCTCCAAGCGAGATGTACAACGAAGATTTTGACAATCTTAGTGCAGTAAACTTGTTGCCGAAATGTTGATCAGGAATAATTCACTTCACTTTGCAACTTCAAATTTGTGTTACATGAGATTTGGCAACATTAATGCAAAGTGGCAAGTGGATTATTGATGATTTTTAAGTTAGGCTTTCATGAGATTTTCAATAGTTTCATAAAGTTGTTGCTTTTCGACGGCTCTTGGTTCAATTCACTTATTTTGTTTTATCAAAAGCTCTTGATTATGGTAATCACCGATAACAACATTTAAAGTTGTTTGATAAATGCTCTTTCCACAGAGTCACTGAATGTGTCACTGCTATGATTTTCCTGACATGGGTTTTGTTAACTTCCCTTGTATTTTGTCTGGAACTCACATACTTCGACCGACATGTTGACGTACCAGCTTGTGGGCTGCCACGAGCGACTTGTAACAATGTTTTGTGTGTGTCACAGATGAAATATTATCCACTCTTGGGGAAGGTACATTTGGAAAGGCATTGCTGTGCGCCGACCATGAGCGGTGAGTGTTTCTACGCTGTAAGATTGAGATCATGCCTGTGCAGCGTTTAAAATGTAAACAGGGACAGGGTAGTGCGTGGTCTAGATTCATCTCCGCTCCAGGACTTTGCATAAAGATATACCTCTTCCGGCTTCATCCATTCATTTGTTCTTTAGTGTTTGTACCTAGCCCACCGAATTTAAAGTCTTATATATAAAAAACGTAGGCGTGCTTATATCGGTTAATTCATATATATAAGTGATAAGTTTGGAACACACAACACTTGTAACCAGTACCGTATATAAATTTAGAATGTTTATTAAACGCAGTTTTTAAGAGAGAATTGTTAAAAAAGATTAAAATGGGAGTTTCCAGCTCTCACCACTTGCTAATATTGTCACGTCACTGACTTATTGACATGTTGTGTTCAGGCACGGAGAGAAAGTTGCTTTGAAAGTGATTAGGAATGTCAAGAAATACAGAGAAGCGGCTTTTCTTGAAATAAATGTCCTCAAAAAGTTGAAGGAAAAGGACCCAGAAGGCCGATAGTAAGTAGCAATACATATTCAACGGAAGCTGAGCTTTTCTATCGTACTTGACTGTCTGCTTTGTAAAGCGCTGAGAAGCAACGCATTCTGCGATGGATACCGCGCTAAATGGAAACAAGCTTTCTTATTATGTATTAAAACATACAACGTTAGTTGAGGATATCAATAACTTTCCAATTTATTGACTGTCAACCGTTTAGTGGTCGACTGGTCGTTCATGATATCCTTGTTTCAGTTTGTGTGTCGAGATGAAAGATTGGTTCAACTACCATGGACATGTCTGCATTGCCTTCGAACCTCTGGGTCTGAGCACTTTCGACTTCCAGGTGAGCCATTCAGTCGTTCACAAGGTTGCTGCATTGCTTTCTGACAAACTGTGGCCACTTACATGTTTATGGTGTCAAGTTTCTATCATTTTGCGTGTATCGTGTTCGCTGTTGCCACGTGTTCAATGTTCATCAATTGAACTGTTTTCCTGGGGAGATCCAAATATCTGTAACGTTTTGATGTTTTCATCTGCAGAAGAGAAACCACTACAGAGGCTACCCGCTCGACCAAGTCCGACACATGGCCTTCCAGCTTGTCTGGGCCGTCAAGTGTGAGTTTAATGTTCGTAGCTTTTGCTCTAAAAACGAGTCCGCTAATCAAACTTTTGCAGCGCACTCGGGTAGTCATTCTGGAAGTTGCCGGTTGTGAGCGGAGTTGCATCAATTACAATTTAAAAATATTAATTATTATATTCACTTTTTTGTGCAATTAAGACTTTGTTGTTGTGTAAGTGTAATGTAAAGAAATTTTGGTCCAAATTATATCATAACCACATGATTTTACAATTACAAATAATTAAAATACGCATGATATCAGTGCTTCTGTCGAGCCTCTTGGTTGGGTTCTGAAAGGACTTCTACCGTTGCCACCTAATCTTTATGAAATTGTACTTGTCTTTGATGAAATCAAATGGTAAAAAAACATCGATTACAATCGAAGCGTGTAATTAGTTATATTTGGAAATTGGAAGTAATTGTAATTTGAAAATTTCACAATAATGTATTTGACTAAAAACCATGTAACTGATCCAACTCTGGATGTGAGTCGATACTTGCATTCCTGCTTTGGGGGTTGATTGCTTTCCAACGGCATGTAACTTACATTGATTTTGTTCCAGTCCTTCATGACAATCACCTCAGCCACACCGACCTCAAACCGGAGAACATTCTGTTGGCGGACTCATCGAGCGAACTGCGCTACAACCCCGCCAAGCGTCGCGACGAGAAGATTCTTATCAACCCGGATATCCGGTTAATCGACTTCGGTTCGGCGACTTTCGACCACGAGCACCACAGCACTGTCGTATCGACTCGTCACTACCGCGCTCCAGAGGTTGTCTTAGGTGAGCCCACCCATGTTTCAGTATCCGCCAGGTGATGCAATTGTCACTCGAATCATTTCTCAACTTCATGAGTTGCAAATTTTGTTTTCCTCAAAAGTTTCTTGAACCGAAGGAAATAACGTTACGTTTATTGCGTTCCCGTACAGAGCTGGGCTGGAGTCGATCCTGTGACGTGTGGTCAATCGGTTGCATCATATTTGAGTTCTACATGGGGATGACAATGTTCCAGACCCACGACAACCGAGAGCATCTCGCGATGATGGAGCGCATCCTGGGTCCACTGCCGACAAGGATGATCAAAAAGTCTAAAAAGCAAAAGTACTTCCACCATGACAGACTGGACTGGGATGAACGCTCGTCTGCTGGAAGATATGTCAGAAAGAACTGCAAACCACTGATGGTGAGTTGGTGTCTTGGAAACGCACAAGTTTACGCACAGTATGCAACAGATTTATATTTGCGAAACTACGTTCATATTTTTTCTTCCTGCCTAGAACCAAGTTGATGTCATTCTTATTTCACTTTCAAGAACCGTTGGTGATTTATCAGTCACGCTACTCATGTTACAGAGATACATCCGGGACAGAAGCGACCCCCAGCACATCCATCTCATTGATCTAATAGCCCGGATGTTGGAGTACGACCCCGCGAAGCGTTCCACTCTCGCCGAGCTTATCAACCACCCATTTTTCGACGCCCTTCCGCGAGAGACAAGATTCCCCGCCCCATCCATTGATGACGTCACGTTGCAACGCTGATAATGGCAGAACGCAAACTTGCGACCAAGGAAACGACGCTTAGCCTGCTCGGATGTATGCAGACCATAGTTGCCGGCCGGGAGCGCTTAGGTTCAGTGAGGCAATGGACACAATAGTGTGCTGCTTTTTTGGTTTGAATGAATAAATCTATTGACAAGTCTGACATCTGGTTATTGGCATTTGTTATTTATTAGCGGATAGAATCAGATCAAGCGGCGTGAGTTCTCTTTCGTTTCTTTGAGTTTTTGGCGTGTTCGGTCTTTATGTCGCTCTCTGGATGGATCGTCTTCTTCATCTTCCTAGCCAACCTCTTTTCCTTCATCACTCGCGTCTTCGTTTCCCGACGGCTCTCTGATGTCTCTTCTTTCGTGGTTGCCGCATCTGCAAGCACAAATTTAAAAGCACAATTAGGGTCAAGAATTAATGCTAATCAAGGGGACACAGGAACATGCACTCGGCTTCTAACAAAATTTTAACGGTTTTTGCAAGCATTAGGCATCAATCCAGATTTGGACAGCTAGAATTTTTGTAGTCTTGAAATTAGAATTAGCGCTACCGAAGATTTCACAAATTAGAGTAGAATTTAAACTAGATGAGAATTAGTTGGACGCAGTTGTCACATATCTTTTTTTAGTTGGATAAAAATGCCAGTGTGGCAACTCGGGATCTTTCATTCCACCATCATAGCATCAAAACCACTTGTAAACGTCATAATATACATCGTAACGTCAGTGAATTGATGAATTAACCGTTTTTTTCATGACTTTGCTGCTCAAGGGATGGAATGACGCTACAGTGCCGGCAAAAAAATCTTTACATTCGGTCGGCAAAAAAAAAAACTTTACATGTAAAATCTGCACAAGTTCTTAGCTTACTGTTCCCGCCAAAAGCATTGCGTCACAAAAACGCTTATAGTTACATCATTAGCTACTCTCTGGCAACACTTCACCGTAAAGCCATTGCTCTGCGTGCGTAGTGTTGCTTTCCAGCTTCATGAATAGTAAGGGGGGTGAAATCGCACAATATTTTTCATTTTCTCAAAGTTTCGAGGTCTTGCAAAAATTTTTTCAAAAACTAAAATGGGTCGAAAGAAGAAGCAAATGGAAGAAAAACCTCGTGCCTTGACTTTGTTAGAGAAGAGAGATTCTTTGATTGCTGTAGCCAGAGATATTGGGGTCTCAAGAGAGGCAATTTATCAAATAAAAAGGTGAAATATTCACTCATTGCAAAGATTTTGGTGATACATTTGCCAAAATCCGTGCAGCACTCACCTTCATCCGCGCTCGGCTTCTTTCGCTTCCGTTCCTTCTTGACCTTTCTCACTTTCTCCGCCTTAGTTCTCCTGCAAAGTTGGCAATATTTAAATCCGTGCGGAATCATAACATGCCTCCTCATGTTTTGGTAAAGACCACAAACCCCAACAAAATTATCGCCCCTCATTCAGTAGTTATCTGTCTTGGCAGTGAAATAGGGAACAGTCACAAAGCAATAGCGCGACCGCACGGATTTACTAAAACATGCAGAAGGGGGTTATTACCGTCATTCGAAGTAGGTCAGGCAGTTTTTCTGTGTAATAAAACATTTAGTGTGAAAAAGTATTGCCAGTTTAGGCAACTTCACTCACTGAAGCCATGACCAACAACGCACACGCATTAACAAAACAATATATTTTCCTGTTCAATATAATATTTTGTGTGAAAAGCATTGCCCTACGCCCCTACCTGCCAAGCTGATACAATCTACAGACTTTAGTAGAAATAGCACCTAAATGAACGGGCGCCACAGTGCTCCGCACCTAAATATCCAGACGCCACAGTGTGCGCGCCTATTAGACCAGCGCCTAACTGTCAGCGCCTAAAAGACGTGGACCCGTAACAACGCATGTGGAACTGAGTTGGCAAGAATGCTCTTGAGATTAACAAAATATCTCAGACAGAAAATCAGTTCTTTTTGACTAAATGTAAAAAAATTATTTTGCTAGCCAAGGATGGTTCATGGTGGACACTCACTTCATCCCGAGAGCTGAGAGGATCTTCCAGATGTTGTTCGTTATCCCCTGAGATCTCTTGAACTCTTCCGTGTCCAGGAGCTTCTGCATGGTGTCAATGAGAGCAGAGAAGTCGTAGTTATCATCTTCCTTCTTGATACTAATCACCGGTAGATGGAGCAACCTGGAAGGAACCAACATTATCTTCGGATGTCACATGAAAAACGTCGCCATGCGAGTCTTGTGGAAGAGGTCTGCCATTCTCTGCTATCACAGGTCACCGATAATCCCGAAACTACATTGGGAAGCTAAAAGCGAACAGTCATTGTCTCATCATCCAACCGCGCACATCTTCCGCTCAACCATAGATGGAGGATGCTATCATTGATTGATGATCTGCAGTAGATTTAGCCGCATCGTAGGAAGAAGCTTTCACTGGTGCACAGCTGAGCGAGAAGATAGACGCTCGTGCGTGGACGATATAAACACAAGCATACTCCTTAAAATGTTTCATATTTTCAACATTTTTGATTGTCTGAAGTCTTAACAGTTACGGCCTAATCTGGATTAGGTAAAAACTAGGGCTGTAAAGTCGGAGGAATTTTGGCATGTCCGAAGTTGAAGTCGTTAAAACAGGCCGAATACAAAACGATAATTTTTTTGTTTGTAATCCGTTTTTCAAAATATTGTTTCTTGTTCTCCGTAATGCATCCCGACACTTTACCAGAAAACAGAAGAGTTGTTCTTGTCAGATTTTGCGTATGTCGTCAATTTCGAGCACAACTTAAGTGAAACTAAATTTAAAAAATGATAGAGCTAACATTTAAAATCGGGCTACCCTCAAAAATTTGGCAACACTGAAGTGGAGTCAGCTGATTATAAACGGAAGAATTCCACAGCCCTGGTAAAAACTCATTATGATGCCATAACTTGGTTCGAGACTGGGTAATCGTGGCAACACAGACTCACTTGACAACTTCAACGAAATATTTCGGCTTCATCTCACACGCCGCGGCCAGCGATGACGTCATAATGTCGTGGATGTTGGTCACAAGAGAGCGAGAAAACTCGGATGCCTTCTGACGCGACTCGGGGGAGAGGAAGAGGGTGTGGAGCATATGGCAGGCTTGCATCTACGTGGAAGTGGAACAAGGTATTGGTTGAATTCCAGATACCAGTTACAGGGCGATACAGATCGGCTGAACGCTATCAACTTGAATGTCTGGATACTTTTATTATTCGACCCAGTTAGAGCGACCAAACTTTTCCCCACAATTTCAGCGCACACGTACCGTGCTCTAAGTTCTGATATATTCCTCTCTAAAAATTAAAATCATTCAACCCTTCCCAGCAAGGCAATAAGGTAATTTTTTATGCAATTTGACTGAACTCATTCCTGCAAAGAATGTTGCTGGAATGGCATGTTTAAAAACGAAATATCGAAACAAGTTCGGGGTTAGCCATGATTTGAGATGCTGTCTATTTCTAACTTCGCCGAGATTTGACAAATATTATTTCTGAGTTCAAATGCATTAAACCAGGGGTCACCAACTGGCGGCCCGCCACGCTGTATCGCTGCGGCCTGCGGAAGGTATCAGCGTACAAGTATAACCCAAAATACTTTTCTTGAGGGGTTAAAGAGCACGAAGGCAAAAAATCCTTTCCGGGAAGCATATTTCGCTTTGCATACGATTCCACCCACCGACCAAACAGATTGTAATTCTAGGTGGGGGTTGCTTAAAGTTATTCCAATGCGATGTCCAGCCACACTGTCCCAGTGGTTGATTAAAACGTCTGTTTTCGAATTTCGAAATTGTCTGTGAGCATAGGGTTGCTGACTTTAAGTTTGCAAATGTCATGTAGGCTAAACACTAGTGTGCGTTTCACCGTTAGTGTGTTTCACGAGCATTGTTTTCTTTATGCAAGTTTTTGTTGGCAAAATAGGTCGGTGTGCCAACTCAATTTATAATAAATTGGCAAAATATTATATATAAATTTAAAGACTTTTTCTGATTGTATAATTAAAATATTTAGCTTAGTCCTGTAAATTTTTTTTTAAGAACAATGGAACGCTTCACGATTTTGCGTGTCATCCTTGCGCAGGGACCATGCTAATCTTCTCTGTATCGTTCCAATTTTAGTATATGTACTGCCGAAGCAAGTACTGCAAAATGTTGTTAATCAACAAATTCTTGCCACGGTGATAAGCACCGCAAGTGACAGTTGTCTATAATAAAAGAAAGACGGTTTTATAGGCTCTCACAAAAAGGATGAAAAACCAACTCGTTGCTTGTTTAGAGGGAAAACTGTTCATGAATTACGATAAAATTACAATTTTTCGATGATTTTCACAAGCGTTTGTTTCATGGTGCCTGGTTTCTTTTTCCCTGTTATTGGAGCCTATTTTTCGCTGATATGTTTGCAGGTCACTATTGTTGCCTCTGGGGTTTTTTTTCGGTCATTTATCGGTCATTGACCGATTTTTTAGCAAAATGTCCGAAAAAAATATAGTCAATTCGGTCAAAATGTCAGAAAAATATGTACGCACGCAAATCGATTTCAGTGATTGCAAAGAAGCTTCTTGCGCCACTCTACGATTTTTGTCAATCGGAAATACAAGACGTAGACTTAGTGTTTGAACGTTGATCCAATGTCTTATTGTATGTGATAACGTAAATACAGAAGTGACATTTCCCAAACGTGACTGACGTGGTGCTTTCAAGTGTGACGCAATGTTGCGTTGCCTTGGAAAGGTCAAACCGCTTGGTAGAGATTGATCGGTCTGTTCTGTCAATCGGGACATTTTCTCAGCACGTTGCATATATTATCAATTTTTGAGCTGGTGGTCAACCCTTTCGAAATGTTATTGACCAGACCTCGATAAACAACGAAGTATCCCTTTGTACGTTGATCCAATGTCTCATTGCTTGTGATAAACGCAAACATGAAAATAACACACTCGAAGACTTTAACTTTTTAGAAATGCCACTGTGTTTTCAAATTTTTCCTTCGAGTCGTGGAAAAAATGATCTGTCAGTCGGGAAATTATCCCAGCATATTGCATAATGTTGTTAACTTTGGAGCTGGTGATAACCTCTGTGAAATGTTTGACTCCACATCGATAGATATGATTTTGTGTGATGGTTTTTGCAACGTCGTATTCCATTGAGTAGACGCAAAAAACCCTACAAAAATATAACTGTTTGTAACTTTTTAATGAGCAGGTGGGAAATCATTTCAATTTAGCTGGAATTTTTTCGTTTTCGGTAAGTATTGAGTAGCCTCAGGGGCGTATCCTCAATGGAAGCAAGGAAAGCCTCAAACCCTGTCAAAATTGAAAAAAGAGAAGATGATATTTTTCAGTAAAACGATTTCGTAATTTCTTAACCTGAATACGAATTAAAACAGCTTCCAACTCAGGCCTCGACACTGAAGACGGCCATCGCAAACATGGCCGCGATTAACCTACAAAAACCGACACAGTCCGCTAGGTCTCGCACTTCCGTCGGCCGCATTTGTCCGCCATGAAGTTCCGAGAAAATTTTACGCAAGCGGTCTTGTGAATAAAGTACTTTGCCACTTATAATCACAAAGGATTAAAAAGCAGTCAAAGCACCCGATAAATCACAATACACACTGTCTATGCTTGAATTGTTAACATTATTGATTGCGAACCAGATGACAATTGGCGGAAAGTTTTAACAATAGCTACGAAGCGTGGCATAGATTGGCCAAGTTTGGCAGCTATTGCTAATGCTTTGCTGACTTTTAATGCAGAGAACGCAACCGTACAACGTGGATTCAGTTTGCTTTCTCGGTTGCGAACTCCAACAAGAAATCGCTTGCGTTGTTCAACTGCAGATAAACTTATGCGTTTGAGGTTAAGTGCTGCATCATACAAAACATTCAATTATGACGTGGCATACGCGCACTGGCACAGTAACGCGAAGCCAGCACGCTACAACGTGAGCGGTGAAATTGTTGAGGAGTTAATATTCACTTTGTAATTGCGAACCATTAGAGCATAACGTGTTTTTTTATTTGGTCATTCTTACTTGTTTTTATTCCTTTCCGTTGTACTGTATTTTTGTTTTGCGTTATTTTCGAACGTGTGTTAGTGCGCAATAAAAGATGTCTGCGGCCGAGTGTTGCAAGGTTGAGTTTCGCTGATGAACGTTGAAGAAATGTTTGTCTGTTCTAACTTTTCTCAGATAAAACACGACAACGTTTCTCAGCGAAACTTCATGTTGTAGCTAGTCAGGAGGTGCAATTTTTTTTCGTATCAGCTACTTGAAAGGAAGTATATTCATCAGAAAAAATGACCGAATTTTTTCAAGTCATTTCGGACAAATGACCGAAAAAGTCTCAGCGAAAAAAAAAACCCATTGCCTGTATGGCGATGTGTCAAACATTTCCTTGTTTACTGAAATTGTTAATTGCAAGATATCTTTTGTGAAGCGAAGTGACAACACCACTCTTGCTTGGCGATGAATATTCTGATGAAACCGCTTGCCTCGCTATAAGTGCGCAAAACAAGTGGCCTCGTTTATTAGGCATTGTTAAAAAGTCAAAAGTGTTGTAAAAGGAGCTTGGCCTGGCAGTAGCGTTGTTCGATTAATTTTGTTGCTGCGGTATTCTAACATAAATATGAACAATATGTAACGCTGGATACTGGGTACGAAATGCGTTCTTTTCTAGCATAAGAGTCAACCTACCTAACATTTTATTAGTGCGGCCCGCCACAGCTCTCCTTAGTGCCAAAGTAGCCCGCATGCAAAAAAGGTTGGTGACCCCTGCATTAAACTGATCCAGTGCATTCCGAAGAATTCAATGATTTGGCGCAACATGCGATAAGGCATTTTGACCTAAGCATCATTGCTGACTTCATGCATGTCAATAAATTATGAGCAAATGTTTTCAACTAGGACTTGAAAAACCCACCTTCCTGTATGGCTGCACTCCATCCTTCATGTACCCGATTAGAGGCTTAATGAGGTACTGGCCAATGGCAGGCTGTCTGTTGACTAGATCGGTGAAGAGGCAATGCTGAATCTTGCTTTGTCTCCGGGTCATGAAGTCTTCCAGTAAAAGTGCATATGCTCCACAGATCCGATCAACATCCACAGCTCCAGAGCTGCAAGGAGGAACTCATTAGTCTGGAAGCTATCTTCTTCCGGTCAGTCGACCCAAATAACCAACAAAGCAATGGTTTGGGTTCACGTTTCCATTCAGACAAATCAACATGTTTTAAAGGAAAGAATCGAGTGAAGTTTGAAGGAACGAGAACAATTAGCAAGAAATCAACTCTCCAGGTAACGCAAGAGGATATTGCGGAACAAGCCAAAGAAAACGTTGATTTGTGAAAGTTTTGATCACCACAATTCTTGAAAAAACATACACACCGCACCTGTGACATCCGGACAAGATGCGAAGATAGAAGAGGCAGGAGCTGGAAACAATCTGACTGAAGAATACTCCTCTGTTTCCATGGTTACACATCTTCAGCATCTCTTCCACGTAGCTATGGCAACGCTCGATCACATCTTTCTCCAGGTCACGTGGGTACTGCTTGATCTTGCAAAGTTTCACCCTGAGCACGACATTCAAGTTATGACGATGAACAACAACTGAAGAGTTACGTCATTTCCTGATTGTTCTAAACGCGAAGACAACAAGAACCCACCTGAGCACGATGCTGGCTCTCTCGGCGAGGATGTCCTTGTCGGGATCCTTTGTCGCGTGCTCTATTACTTCCAGGAGAGGGAGCACCAGATCAAGGATGAGGGAGTTGTTGCCATGGTGACGACCGATGAAGACCTCAATCAGATCCAAGCATCGGATTTGGAAATGCACTAGGTGGCGCTTCAGATCCTTTTTAGCAGGTTTTGCTTTCTGAAAGTACCAGGCACAGTTTTGTTTTGTGGGATCTTCACCTTAGTTTAAACTTTACCTACCACGGGATGGAGAGCTTGTTCCTAAGAGCAAGCGTGTTCGCTAGGTCCATGAAAAAACAGGATTTTCCACATGAACGCTTAATGCATAGGAACCTAAATTTCGATAACAGAATATAACTTCAGAACCACTAAGTTACAAGATTGTCCGGTCATCTTGTGGCAATTGTGACATTCATTGATACAGGAGATGTAACATCACTGAAGCGACGCAGAGAGGATGTTGTACTCTTGCATCTTTTCATGGTTGCTTCCTTTAGACACCAATCCTCTTTCTAGATGAACAGATGAAATTCTAAGATCATTGTGAGGTCATCTCACCTTCCTCAAACGAAAAAGATCGGATAGGGCGCCATCGAGTCTCATCATCGCGTCATCACTCAACTCTTCCTCACTCTCTTGGTTTTCCTCCTCCTCTTCATCATCATCGTCATCCTGTGAAAGAACAACGACAATGCACTATACACAGTACACACGGCAACATTTCCAACAAAACCAAAGTCGTGATCGAAGACACAGCGACCTAGAAAGACACCAACCACAAGCGAATACTTCACTCTGCCAATGCCGGTGCTCGAACTTGCGTCAGTGGTTCAAACCTTCGACAAGTATTCGAAAGTGACAGAATAGTGTTCGATTAAGCCTTCTCAGCCAGCAAAGCCATAAACTCCAAATGTTTCAACAACAAACCTCGTCTAAAGGTGCTGCAGCGTCACCTAGTGCTTCTTGGATTCGGGATTTAAATTCCATGTCAACATTTTCCTCCTGGATTGTGTCTTCTTCATCGTCGCTCTCTTCTTCAGTGTCGGAATCAATATCTTCCTCTTCCTCAACAGCGTCTTCATCATCATCATCATCCTCCTCTGGAAAAATATTCCATAAAACGTTGGAATTTGATCCATCCGACGACTCTCTATTCAACGCAACAAGCACCACCGCGTCGCCGTCTGAGCTTCACGCGGTGGTTGAAGATCAAACGAACGGAAGATATGGAAGCCAACCCTCGTGCTCTCCTTCAAGCAAGCTCCAACGGTGGAACACCAAGCCGGATTAAAACAAAGGTTTCGTTTGTAAGTTATTGGGTTTGCACGCTCGAGGTATTTGCAATGATGACGTCGACATAACGTCGCCTATGACATCACTCACCGTCTACACCCATGTGCTCGCGCTCGTACTTGATGAAGTCATAATTGGTCTTTAACTTCAAGACCTGTGACGTACAATGAGGGTTATTGAGGAATAATGGCGCCGACCAAACATGCAATGTCACCATGAAACTGAAGCAATAAAATGACGTTTCGACACGAAAATCTAACAGCCCTCTTCGGGAATGGATCTTGTTAACTAAACTCGTTGAGATCAACCCCATGTAGTGATGAAGTCCCTCACATGACCATCATGGGGACAGCACACTCATTCAACAACAAGAAGAAGCTCTTACGTCAACGATGAGGTCGAGTGCCCCCTCGGTGAGGTGGGGGCATATGAGCCGGAAGACATGCTCAGCCATTGCACGGATGCTGTGGGAGTCGATGGACAACATGCTCAGCAGGATCTCTACGACCACCTGGCATAAAACAAACATTTAAAATCATAAAAGCAACTGCCGCGTCACAAGAAGCCAACCGCTGTTCTTCTATCAAGCTGCTGCTGTGGATGGTTTGAAACTTTGATGACACCAAGGTGCCAAACCATTCCATGGTACAAGAACACCCAAAAATCCTAAAAGCGGGTTTTAATTTTTAAATGGTCGTGTGGAGAAAAATCCCCAATTGACGACGCAACATCGCGACACGCGGTTGAACATTGCTTACCTCGACCCAGGGGGGATCGTCGGGGGAGAGTTTAGATTTTTTTGATTTCTTCCCAGGAAATCTTTGCTTGATGATGACTTCAAGGTCATTGAGGATGTTCAGTGATGACCTTTGAACTTCGGGGTCAAGCGAAAGGAGCTGCAGGGCAACATGGATGAGGAGAAGCTCCATGGCTTTTGCTTCCGATGATCTCGTGGGATCTGAACCTGCACCACACAATATCTGGATGACTAACCGGAAAGCCCAACCAAAGTCATCGCAACAACAATCAATGTCGAGGCCTGGAACCGAACGCGCGTCGAAGTTTCTTGACACGCAGCACTAGAACGAACTAAACAGCAAGTTGACAGAACAAAGATTGAATGAAGACAAAACTTGCTCGTATCTCGGAATGAGGTTCTCAACACGCCACGTACTTTTTGCTTTGGAAACTTTGGAGATATTCTTCATAGTTCCCTGCCAGGCGTCGACCATGGAGTCATCAAAGTCAAAGTTGATTTGCGCGTCGTTGGAGGACAAAAGCTGATCCGCGTACCGGACTATGTAGGAGAGCCAGAAGTCTCCTGAAGACATCACTCCTGGGATGTGAGCACTTCCATCCTTGTTCGAGTGCACAAGAGGAGTCTAACAACAAAGTAGAATCTGAGATGTAACAGAACGTCAAAGATGCGTGACCCAGCATGATGGTGCAGCGGACATTACAAAATATCTTAACGTGGCGATCCAATGCAACATGGATGGAGGTAAAAAAATCTTCCCAGTCGAGGGGATGGCTGACTCACCGATTGGTCGGGAGGAATAGGAGGCATGTTGCTCAGCACCGTCACTATCGACGTCACGTTCTGTGCGACCGATGATTGGTCATCTCTCATATCCACGTGATGTTCATTAGCCAATCGGATCTCTTCAATGTCGCTTTCTGCGCTGTTCTCTTTTGCTGAAAAGCATATTTTACATTTACAAAGGCCTTTTTCTAATCCCATCCTCTGTGGACAATTTGGCGGCAACAAATGTGACGGAGTCTGTCGAAGTCATTTTATGGAATACTTCGTGAACCACTTTCCATTCTACAGACGCGATTCGGACAAAGAAAGGTTTCCCGGTTGGATGGACAAATCTCTATCAACCAACGTCACAATATGATCCGGCACTAATCACGGCACAGACCAACAATGTCAAAGCGAAGGAACACGATGTGAAAACGCGACACTAACCTGAGAATCTTGAGTGGAAGAAGAGGAATCGCGCGATGTTTGCGATCCAGGTCTCGTCACGGGGAAGGGACGACGCTCGAGTCAGCTGAACTAGCTGTGAACCGCTCCACCTAGAGGAGGACGATAAAGCTTTTAAGTTCGGTGTTCGGCCGCAGTTGTGAGTTACTTTTCTGTTGGACGCCCGAATCCAGCTCAATTTCGTCCCCAGCTCGACGCAAGCTTTCTATGGATTCAACGTTCTCGGCGTCTGACAAAACATTCCGTTGGAAGTTTAGGAATAGTTTTATGAAGTTGAACCAACCTTCTTGCGACGCCAAGGTCCACCTCGCCTATACCAGTGTTGCCATCCGTTCCTTTGATGAATAACCGCTTCAACCATTCGATGTAGTTGGTCAGTGCTACCGGCTTGAGGTGGCTAATGACGGTGGACACGATGTTGGAATGGGTGATGCTGTCGAAGTGAAGACCTCCAGGACTGGAACAACGATCAATGATGTCACAAGCATGTATTGTACACAACAGTCAGTTAACCAACCCACGCCGACAACAGTGCAAGCGAAAATGAACGATTCATAATTCAGACAATTCTTATTGAACCATCACCAGGCATCATGACGTCACACTGATAGTATTCAGTTGCGACTGGAAGAACATCGAACCAGGGATTGCTGCAATGCTGCATGGCTAAGTAAATGGAGTGTTTACATCATCGAGAGGACGTCGGTTCGATACCTACCAAGAGCATGCGATTATCTTCGCAAGATACTTATGACACGCTGGGAAGGGGATAAGAAGATCGACTTTATTGCATTCCCAACGGGAGACTGTCTCCCATCCCAATTAACCTCGAAACATACAAAGAATCTTTCATGCATCATCGGAATGCTATTGAGCATCATCCACACTTGTGAGACGCTGACCTGTTGAAGATCTGGAGGAGGAGAGCAGATTGGACATCAGGATTGATGTTGTCCTCGCTCAACTTAGCAGCGAGGTCAGTGGGGAGTTGTTTCTTGCACACAAGATGCAGAACATGATCTTTCCTTTGTAAGGAATAGTGGAGGTTTGCAAGCAACTCCTGTGACCAAACTTGTGGCACCTGCAGAAGATGGGGAGAAGTTAAAGCAGGAAATTCATTCACCACATTCAACTAGCACATGAAATAAAACTACCGTAAACCCATTCTATATATAAAACAACGACTGCAATTTCAGACCTCTCAGCTCTCGGCGACCATGGCCCGGGAAGTCGTTAAATGGCCTCCGAAACTTCCGCGCCGGTAAGCCTTGTTTGGTCGCTGGCTTCCACAAGCCAATATTTCTCCGCTCCGATGGTATTTGCATTTTTTTCTCCACTCGCATTTGCAAGTTCATTTTTCACAAACAAGTCAAAGTCTCCCACACGCCGACAAGAAATATTGCTGATGAAAGTTTTGCAATAAGTCTGAACGTCGACCTACAAAAACTCGAAGATTAACTCTACACTACGTGAGAAGCAGTGCATTAAATACAACTGCAAATATGTGTTAGGGTCTTGTTTGCATTGATCTTGCCTGTAAACGCAAAAACACGAATTTTTACGGGACTTTTATTTTGGCTGCCAGGAGTTACAATTTAGTCGCCGGGAAAATAAAGGAGCTGAGAGGCCTGATTTTGATTATTTGTCTTCAGCACATGCGCATTGGCAACAGTAATAAAACAGATGTATAAGCATTCCTTGATGTATAACGTATGTACGATTGTACGTCCAAGTATTCTTTGGAAAGTATGGCTTCATAATTGAAGACAATAACAAAAAAGTCTGGTTTAAAGCCGTCTGATTCATTTTACCACGATACATTTTTTTTCTAACAATAAGCACATTTTTTAGGAAAAGTAAAAGCTCGCCAGCCCCATTCATTGCAATGACCTGTTGCTGCTTGATGTGCGACAGGGAGTGGACGGCCAATTTCAGACCCAAGTACTTCCGTTCAGGACTTGAACTAAACAGCAACTTTGTGAGGTGTTCCTCCCAGAAACCACCGAGACTATCCGGCCCTTGCCCCCCAACCATGGTCATGAGATCTAGGGCGAACACGTCAACGGAGGGGTGGCATGACGTGGTGTCCGCAATGATTCGAGCGATGTGTTTGTAATTATGTTTGCCTGAATGAAAGAAAAATGTTAAATATTATCAACAGGCATAACACAGCACCCAAGTAAGATGGAGAAACACAGTAAACGACCAGACAGAATCGGCCAAAAACGGCCAGAGATAGAAACATAGGTCCGCCCCCTTGGCTCAGTTGGTTAGCGTGTGACTTTGTGAACGAAGAAGCTTCAAGATCAAGCGGCGCTGGTTCGACTCTCGGGGTGTGCGCTTGAGCAACGCACGTTAAGGGCTGCTCTCCATTCAGCGGCATCTAATAGATAGAATAATTTCCCGGCAACAAGACTTCAACAATCGGAAACTTTACTCTTCCAATCTCGGTAACCGGCCCTGCGTCAAAGGCCTCTATAAGTATGCAAAACTACCAGAAATAAGCAATCAAGGCTTTGTCAGTCCGAGAATAACAATTCATAACCAACCAAGTTAGCGCCCACACCACTAGAACGGCCAGCAACCCCCACAGCAAGTTATCCTTTGAAACAGCAAGTGTAGAAATCTTTGCTTTTAAATTCCGTCGTATCCAAGGAAGGGCCAGGACGTTATCTGTCCAGCGGTTTCAGCCTTGGAAATTTCCATTTGAGTTGTTCAGACAACAGGCACAATGGCAGCTTGGAACCGCCAAGTTAGAAACATAACTACAATAAAATAACTCACTTATTAAATTAGAACTTTTAGATTTGTGAGGTATCCAGTGCTTTGATTGAAGGAAATACTTTCCGCACGTCTGTGGATGACATTTGTTGCACACGATGAGGAGTTGCAGCAACTCCGGTGAACACCCTTCCCATCCATCTCCAAAGAGGTGGAACAATGAGGGCCAGAGAGTCTCCTCAAAGCAAGTCGTGCTAACCTGGCAAGTACACGGCTAGAAGAGTAAGTCGTTTCTTTCGCGCTCGTTTTTAAAAAGAAAAAGATCGTTTTTTTTGCACCAACTATTTGTCTAAAATTTAAATGTGGGAACAAAATTTGTGTTTTTGCTTCTCTGAAATAATCAAGATGTCGAGAAGTTACCAGAATAAAATATTGTCGCTAAACTTTTCATTTAAAATCTTGTTTCACCAAAATCAGTGATCCAAAAAGATGCGTGGTGTGATAAAGGAATAAAAAAAAGTAAAGAATATCACACTAAAATTAGCAAATTTAAGTTTATCAAATTTAAACTGAAAGAATTTGAATTTTTCAATTTAGTGTGGTACTGTCCGTTTTTTTTGTTGATAAGTTATCAGTCTACTAGACTGTAGATTCACCAATTGGACTTTAAAAAACATTCTAACACTCCACATAACACTCATCATAATAGGCTACAAGCGTGGTCTACACCTACATGCAGTGAAAGAAATGACAAGAATAAAAGAAAGAAACAAACTAATAAAAGAAGTTAAGAAAAGGAACAAAGGAGGTTAACACGGTCGGAAAATTTTCAACAACGCAAAAATCAATCGCAGTATTTTTTCTGTTACAAGATTACATCACTCAATGCATAATACAAACATATGACATCAGCTAATCACCTGGCTAACTAGTTCAGAGAGACCATGGTAAGACATCTTCTTCAAATACGACTTTGATTTGCTCAAATTTAATAAAGTTTTTACAACAGTAATTATGTTTTCATATACATTATCGTCAGTCAGCTTTTTGCTTTGGACTAGAGAAAGAAGACAAAATACTTGGCCGAGAAAGACTTCTTTCTTTTCCTGGAAATTATAAAATATTTACGTTATTAAGAAATAAACAAAAACTAATTATTACGAAAAATAAATCGAAAAATTAATAATCAGAATTACTTTGACAATAAGAGAAAAGAATGAAACCAAATATATATATACATAATGGAACAATTCCAAAAAATGTGCTTACACTTTTTAGTCCAGTGGGTACGGAAAGCTTTCGGGCCATGAGCTTTAATAATTTAGTTGAATTAAAAAGAGTTGATGGAGTGTTCATTAGTAGTGAGGTTAAAGCGGTCGCAAATCCAAGTCGAGCTGATTTTCGACCGGATCCCAATCCTTGGACAAGCCGTGAAAAAGCATAATTCAATTCCGAACATAACTTCTCTTCTTCGCACTGTAACATGAAAGAAGGCATGTGTAATTGTGTATTGTGTAATTACAAACAAGTAAAGCACTTATAAACAACCACAAAGCACCCAGTAACATATCCTTTATTCGGAATAGCATCAAAGTCACCGGTGCCTAAGTGAGCCAATATCTTGGTGCCACATTTGGGATGCTTACCGCACAGATGCCAAAGTGTCTAAGCCTAAAAGTCATAACCGGTAGTCGGGTGATTGGAGCTGCTGATGAGCATAGACTAGAAAGTTAGTCTGTTGCCCATCTTGAGCACAAAAAACATCAGGAGATTATGACAAGTGAACTCATTCCATGCACTTCACTGCTTGACAATAAAAGCAAACCAAACCTTTTCTTGACATTGACGAAGATTGGCAACCAATGTTTGCGAAGCCTTGATTCGTTTGTCTTCATTGTTATTTGCAAGAGCCCAAAAAAGATCCAATAGATTTTTATCCTTTATAACTTCATTTTCAGACACAGCATCAGATTCTTGAAGCTGCATTGCTCAGAAAATAGTTTGGTATTTTTTATTAGTTGTTATCTACTTTGTATCATCAGCATCTATCAATCTACAGAGTATACATTGCACAAATTTATTTTTCCCACAACTCACAAGAAACATTAACAGAACATCACAGATTACTGTGGCAGCAGCAATTTGTTGCTAATAACAAATCAAAAACTTTTCAATTGTTGTGGCGTTTCCTGGAAGTTTATCACTATACACTTGGATCTAGCTTAGAGAATTGAAACAACACCTGTAGGGTTGACTGATAATCCCGTGATGAAATGTAAACCAAGTGGCCACAAAATTTTCAACCATCCAAGTAACAATTCGAAAATAAGTCAATCAAGGTTGAATTCACAAATAGGAAAAATATCTGATCTATTGCAGCAGAACAACTGATGATGTGAGAATTAAAGTTGAAACTCAGTATTTGCTCAACACAGAAAAATATTACACCTCAAAACATAAAATAATTAAAAATCTGGGACAATAATTGTATTTTCAAATATATATGATACAAAACATCATTTGCTGCCACCACTAAGTTTTGAACATGTGGACCATTCATTTCTGCACAAGCAAAATTTGAAAGTTATTATTACTTGAATAGGGTTATACAAGTAACCTTGGTACAACATTTTGTGATAAGAGGAGAACTTATTTGGAAAACATTTTCAAATTCAACTTTAGTCTTGATTTTTGAATACAGCAGGCGAGTCCAATTCGGCTAGTCTGATTCGGCGAGTGCCCTATTCGGCGACTTTTTGAATTTTTTTTAAAATTATCGGGTGCCATAGCTTAATTATTATTGCCGCTTTTACGTCGTTTTAACGACGCTAAACGTTAAAACAAGACCCTAACCCCAGCCCCTAACCTCTAACTCCAACCCCTAAACTCTAACCCTAACCCCTAAAACGGCAATGATAATTAGGCTACGGTGCCCGATAATTTAAAAAAAAAATTCAAAAAATTGCCCAATAGGGAACTCGCCGAAAAGGGCTCTCGCCAAATAGGGCACTCGCCGAATCGAACTAGTCGAATTGGACTCGCCGAAACGGGCCATTCCGGGATATTCCAACCCTTCCAGTGTGTCTTCTTTTTTAAATTACCATTTAATTCCCCCAACACAAAAATATGTTTTTAGAATGGTTTGGATAAAATTTTCAAAAAAATTATAACAAGAAAGCTCTTGTATCTAAAAATCAAGGCTGAAATTGAAAATAACGTTCCTGTTCTGAACAAGTATTAAACCAGAGTGTGTGAATATCCACACCTGTGCCAATGGCAAGGTTTGAACACATTCCAAATGGTTTGATGATTCGATATTTGCAATCCTAACATGAATACACAATTGCCATAATAACAAATAATTATAACTGTGTGAATAAACTCATTTCTCGGGTAATGCTAATAATTAAACGACACTTTTGCTGGAACTTTATTTCTGGTTAATAATTGCACAAATTCTACAGGTACTCTGAGTGCAAGGTCAGAAAGATAAAATCAACCAAAAAAGACGTCAAACAGCAAAATTGTTGCAAGAAAAGCAGATGTTGTATGATATAGTACATTTCTGGATAAATAGCATGACACACAGAGCAGGAATTGGCTGAGTAAAGGCGGTGACTTTTGTTACTGCAAAAGTGTATCCATGACCTATGAACTCCAGGTCAATCGAGCATACAGTTGTGCAGCCAAGCACCCAGGTTTAGAGCAAGCATATTGAGTAGCTAGATCTTATTTGATGATTGAAAATTGACCTATCACGACCCTGGTAGCTGCGAAATGGCACGTTTCGGTGAGTCCGATCCCTATTTGGTGATTTTTTCAATTTTTTTTTTAAATTTATCGGGTACCGTAGCCTAATTATATCATTGCCGTTTTAGGGTTAGGGGTTAGAGGTTAGGAACTCACCGAATTGGACTCACCGAATAGTAGCAGACCAGGTAGCTGAGGGGGGGGCAAAGCGTTACAACAACATTTTTTTCAGTAACCATAGCCACTGCTTATATACCGGTACTACTTTGAGTGAATCGAACAATTAGATTACAGTACCGTATAACTAAAGATAAGATTAACTTGAAAATAACAAAGTTATTTTGGGTATTGTAGATTTCAAAGCAACCACCATATCACAAATATGAAAAATGCCCTAATCAGATCACAACAGCAACCAATAAGATCACATAATTATGTTAAAGATTAGCCTGTGATGCTATTTTGCGGTTTTGTACAAACATATTCAAACAAAAAAACATTGACCTTAATTCAAAGCGTATGGACAGTTTCAAATGTTAATCTTAGTTTTTAAATGTATATTATATACATAAAACAGTTTTTGTTTTATGTACTAAAGCAACATGCCATTAAAAGTTTCGCAGTAGTTATAGTTACCATATACATAACTAAAGCGTTTGAAGCTGGACTTTGAGTCACTCGAGCATGAAATTCATCATTTTTCTTCTTCAAAACTTTTTAACAAAGCTTGTAACTTGTTAGTCTCTACACCACAAGATCTCGGTTCGACACAGCTTATCCGATAATGATGTGCACTGCTTTTATCTGTCTCTTGCAACGCAGTTTCAATTGTACTTGATGTTGTTACAATGTGCACCAACTCAAATTATCATTCTGAGTTTGAGAATTGTGAGTAATAAAGTTTAATTGATTTAAAATGTTTTTCAATTGTGTTAAAATTTAATAATGTTTGTAAATGAATCTCTGATTATAGGTAGAGCTCGACCGATATATCGGTCAGCCGATATATCGGTCAGCCGATATATATCGGCCGATATCAGGTGTAGCCGATATATTGTATCGGCTATTTTTTGCCGAATAACATCAGCCAGCAAAAGCACAGTCAAAACCAGCCATACATGCCTTTAGAAGAAACACAAGTTGCTCAAACGTGCTTGCATAGCACGAACAATTGTTGCGAGAATATAATTTCCCGCGCATCTAGAAAATGTAAATACTGTATCCCTTAGCTTTCATTCCAGCAGTAAAGCTTTCGAATTTTACGTTGCTTCAACGATTGATGACATTGAATCAGTGTAACAAAGGTGAATTTTTTGCCAAGAATCGATGGGAGTACCGGTGTACTTCTACACTAACCACGCGCAACTTATTTTAAGTCTTACGTCACAATATCTGGCTTTAATCTCGGAGTGATATTGATAAGGCAAGATTCGTTACAAAATTAGATCATACGAGTAGATTATCACAGCAAGATGCAGCAAAATCTGTCAAGTTTTGGTATTACAGTAAGAAAGAAAAGGCCCAGGGAAAATTAACTTTCGCTCACATGACATGCAAAAATAAACCCAAAGAAAAAAGCCTAGTGAAACTTTGCACAGAAGAAAATAGTAGCGTCATTGTAGAAGTTGCAAAAATAAATCTCAAAAAAAAGCCTAGTGAAACTTTGCACAGAAGAAAATTGTAGCGTCATTATAGAAGTTTTCTGACCCGTGCCCAGAACATTGTGACGCAAGAAGCCACACGACCTCGTTCAGTGGAAGTTAATCAGTCAAAGCGGCGTATTGCAGCTACACGCCGCTTTGACTCTCCAAGCGCACCTCGTTGGTCTGATGAAAGCCTTCGCTGAAATTTTAAAAAGCCTTCCAAGCTGTAGCCATAGCTCTTAAATGGCAAAAAATTCAGACCGGACACATTTGTCCGCCGTCAGCAAAAACGAATTTCGAGGCCTGGGTTGTTTCTTTTTTGTTTGGTGTTTTTTTGTGATTAGTGTTAAGAATGATTTTTTCATTACAGCAACTAATGCTTAAACTTTCTTGGACTGGTTTGTTGCTTAATAACTTTGTTGGTAACAAATTTTTCGTAGCTGATATATATTGGCCGATATATATCGGTATTGGCCTAAAAATTTTATAAATATCGGTATCGGCCTGAAAAAGTGATATCGGTCAAGCTCCAATTATAGGCACTATATTTTTACTCTTAACAAGTAGGTTCGGTAGCTGTACAAATTAATAATGCTGATAACAAAGCATTTTATCAATATATACACATTTATAACTTTTTGGTCGCTCAACCGCTTAAAAACTGGCATTGGCAGGTGTAAAACTTTAATCAGACACTGGGGGTATTTCATGGGGAGCACAAGTTGCAAATGTGGACAGGAGCAAACGATGCAACATCTACTCGAATGCCCTGACCTGAAAGCAAGGTGCTCTACACAGGATTTGGCTGAGTTCAACGATAGAGCAAGAGCTTACGTGATGCTCTGGGCTACGGCCATGTGACACACGATGAAGACCCTTTTGGTTTTGCCAGTGTTTTTCATATTATTAGCGCCCAATTTATGATACATCCATGACATCATGCGTGAGTGACATAAGGTAGTCGTAGCTTCAAAGGCTAAAATTACCATATATCGTAATTGTAGCCTCTGCCTAAAAGTTTATGACAAGTAAAAATGATTCAAAATGTTCAGCTTAACGAGATTTGTCTCCTTTAGCTTGCCATGCCTGGCTGAGTTTATAAGCACAATGCATTGCATTGATGTTGACAAACAAAGTAAATGACAGAAGTGCATACAACAGAGCAGGATACGGTTGACCAAATAAATACATTCGAGTTCTCTTTTGAAACAGTAATTGAGACATTTCAGAATAATGAGTAACTGCAGCAAATAGTAAAGGTAGTACACTGAATATAATGCTTGCAGCTATGAAACCTTTCAACAGATTTCCCCGGTTCCTTTTAAGACTCCACCAAGCAACAATTGACAAAACAACAGTGCCAAGGTACAAGTACTCCCAGACCTCCAAACTTGGTAAAACTTGAGTGGTGAAACGAATACCAGCTTTGACATGCAGGATATGGCTGATTATGATAGCACAAGAAATCATTGGCAGTACTAAAAATAATCGTAGTTTTTGTTTATATTCAGCACTGATTCTGTATTGGGGAGCGATCCTTTCCCTGTGCATATGGTCACTGCCATCTGACCCCGCAGCTCGCTTTGAATGCATCGTTATTATTATTTTTCTATTGATATTCCTGTTACCTAACGTACACATATAAAGCTACAAGTTAAATGGCTATATAACCCAATCAAGTAGTCTGATTTAACTAAATCGATAGCCTACAGTGAGAAACCCCGATAGCTCAAGGACAACATAGTAAGAAACAACCAATGATTGGTAGTGCTGTCCCTCTTGTGTGCATGTTGAATGTTGATTGATTGAATCTTTATCCTCGGACTGGGAAAGCTTCTTGCAGAGCTTAACCCTGGCAGTTTCGCATACTTGTAGAGGCTTTGAATTACTGACGTAGGTCGCAGGCCCGGTCACCGAGATTGACAGTCGTTTTTGAACTATCTTTAATCATCTTGCAGGTAAGCAAAACACAGGGCCTTAATTTTAAAAATACAATGTTTGCATATGAATTTGCTTCAATTCTATTTTAACTTTGCCTTCACTAGAGTCATAATGTTTGTAAGTGGCCAAAACCTAAATCATGACAAGTCTAACTAACATCTGGAATTCAGATATATAACTTGCAGCCTTGACCTAGTGGCCGGTCTTGAAAATACGAAAAGTTATCTTATTCTCATGACAAAATCACGCCAAACCAACAATAACTTGTAAAGTGAACCACACGACAATTTTCCAGTTTGGAGTTAGACTTTCCAGTTTTCATTTCTCATTGCAACTTGCACATGTCACAAGCGCTGCCAGACATCATCAAATGAGTTTCTTGTTATTCAATCCAATTTATTTTTCTTTGTCGGGAAACAACAGCAACAATTAAGTTACAAACAGTGCACAGGAAGAAAACCAACAAAAAGAAAACGTGCATGCAATGCAGATTTAGAGCTTAGGTTGATGAAAGTAAATTAAGTACGGCCACTAAAGCCAATTTTATTTCAGTTATACCCCAACAAAATACTAAGAATAATAAATAGTAGGCTACACAACGGTAAGAAGAGAGAGAAACGTTTTATTTCGTCTGTTGCGAGAATAGTACGCAGTACAAATATAAACAATGCGAATAAAGTAGCACCATAACAATTCCAAAACAGACGAGTAAGTCTTAATTAACCGTCAGCGTCATTAAAATGTATTCAAATGTTACAATAAACATTGTGTCAAAAATCATTTGTGATAATCACAAATTATCCCAATGCTGAGAAGGTTCATTGGTATCGCTACCTCCAATGAGCCAAATCTTCGAAAAACTTCTCTTTTCCCTATTTTTTTCTTTAGACCAGGGGTTCTTAACCTGGGTTCCATGAACCTAAACGACACCTCATGAATGGTAATAATTCTCTGGCAACAACACTTCAACAATCGGAAACTTCACTCTGCCAATCTCGGTAACTGGCCCTGCGTCAAGAGCCTCTGTAAGTATGTGAAACTACCAGAAATAACCAATCAAGGCTTTGCCAGTCCGAGGATAAAGATTCAAAACCAACCATGATATTCTTGAGGGTTTATAGTTGCCTTGGCCAAAGAAACACTTCAAAAAACGTAATTGGTCATTCCAACAAGATTCTGCCCCTTCAAATGGAGCTAAAAGAACGCAAAACTGGCTTTCAGAAGTTTCAGCTAATATGACGTTTTTCATTTCCAAGGAAGAATGGCCTCCTTCATCCCCAGACCTGAACCCCCTAGACTTTGGCATCTGGTCTTACCTGGAGAGCAAGGTTTCGACTAAACACCACCAAAGTTTGGAAGCGCTGAAGGCTAAACTGAAAAAAGAATGGACCCAAATACCTCTAAAAGTTATTCGTGACTTGCAGGTCCTTTTCGAAGCGTCTCCGACTTATCGACGCAAATGGTGGACACATTGAGAAAAACTTGTTTTTCCTAAATATTCATTTATTTGACAATAATAGTCGGCAGCGTCTCCGACTTATCGACGCAAATGGTGGACACATTGAGAAAAACTTGTTTTTCCTAAATATTCATTTATTTGACTATAGGGAACGTTCAAATATTACGTAACGCTTTTTTTCCGAATTTTTGACCCCCCCTCCCCCATGTAACGCCAACGTAACGCTTTTTTCAATCCCCCCCTCCCCCATGTAACGCTTTTTCACTACGAATTCAGCACAAAAAACTACCATTCCGTACTCGAAAGCGTTACGTAACGTTTTGCTTGAACCCCCTCCCCCCCGATGTGACGCTAACGTAACGCTTTGCATAAACCCCCCCCTCCCCCTCGAAGGCGTTACGTAATATTTGAACGTTCCCATAATAGTCGGCAGCCGTGGCCGAGTGGTTAGCGCGTTGGGCTCGCAGTCGAGAGCCTGCATGTTCGACTCCAGCCACCCGCACTTGCTGTTGTTTCTCTGGGCAAGAAACTTAACGATAATTGCCTCTACCTAGTGATCGATTTCGAGTAATGGGTAGTACCAAATTTAAGTCATAAGTAGAGTAGACAACCGGAAACTGACATTGCCGTCGGCTGCAGCGTGGGTCAGGTGTATGTCGGAAGGCGTACACCGATGCATAGCGCTCAAGTCCGCTTTCCCGCAATGCAGGATAAAGATAAACAAACAAACAAAACAAATATCTGATAATATTAGGCTATATGTTTATTACGGCATTCAAAAATTGTCTACCATTTGTTAAATACAATTGTTTGAAGTTATAACGTTAATTATTGTAATGGCACGGTCGCAACACCTTAATAGAATTTTTTTAAATTTATAGGCCTAAGTTATGAAAAAGAGAAAAAAATTCTGGTAATTTTATTTTACAATTTATAGAAAAGTAAAAAAAGAAACAAGACAAAAGACAGTTGCTATGTTGATCGACCTTGGTGGGTTATCAAAAGTGTTGATGGTCTTGAGGGAAACACTCTTGGTGCGTTAGCTCACAACGAAAAGCAAGGTAGGCAAAAAAATCCCCCGAAAGAAATCCTACGACGTGCAAAGCCATTTCAGAATGCAACGCACCAGGCCATACAAAACTAACATAAAACGATACAGTAGATATTATCAAAACAGCATAGAAATATAAACAATTTGTCATGGGCTCTATCCAACAGTGGCGTACCGTGACCACTTTGACAGGGTATTCAGTGACGGCAAAGCAACAGCGGGGGGGGGGGGGGGCTGGGGGGCCTCCCCCAGAAAATTTTTAAAATTAACATTGAATTTGGTGCGTTCTGAGAGCATTTTCAGCACAAATTCTGAACATGAACAGAACTGACAAAAATAATGTTGTTGGAATGGAGAAGAATACAAAATAGATATTTATTTGACAGCGCCTATTGAATGAAAGACTTAACAATATCAAACATTAAGTTGCATTTCTAAAGTCACATACTTCAGTTCAGTCTTTATTTCCGACCATCAAAGCGAACAATATTAGGCTACTTGCCATAACACAGCAGGAGTCTGAAAAAACGCGAAAGTTAAAGCGTGCTCGAGATGGAAATGATTTACTTCATGCAAGGATTAGGCACGGTCGCAACACCTTGAGAAATGTACAAGCGAATTAAAAACAAACATGTAGTAAAAACGGATGTAGTCTAAACGCAGCTTTAGCCACTAGCCAATTTTTTTATTATCAGTACCGGTATCATTTTGTTCATTGGCTTCACATTTTAATATATATATTATATACCGTACCGGTGGTACACCCAAGACGAAACAAACATAGGCAATAATTAATGTGAGACAAACCAGGAGACATAGAAAGCGACTTTGAGTCAGCTGGCACCCCTGCTACATAATTAAGGTGTTTCAGCAATAAGGTACAATACCAGTAACATACAAACACTCTAATTACAAAACGATTAGATGTGTTGTTTTAGAATGGTGCATCAATGATATTGGCTGTTGCCATAAGCTTTGTTGCAGATTCAGACAAGCTAGTCCTAATTTACTGGCACTTGGTGCATAAAAAACATTTTATCTTATCTTGTTTCCAACTCTGATCACCTCAAACTCTAATCCAACAAGCTAAAACTTGCTATTGCCTGGGATTCCCCCAATGACGCGCCAAGGTGTGCAGATCAGCGAGTGCACAGCCTGGCTGACTTAAAACCATTGCTGTTTTCGCTGCCTTGTGACGTCATTTTTCTTAATTGTTTATTTTAAATAGCACTCGCCAAGCTGTCAGTGCACACCCAGCTTAAAGGTAATGACCGAAAAAAATTAAAGGCAATGACCTCAAACGTTGGAGTATTAAAATTAGAAGGGGACGAGTTTTGCAATTGAAAAGAAAGCAATCAGCATGCAGCAAGATGTTAGAATATCATGAAAGTAAAGAACATCGACAACCGATGGAAGTTTTCTTTTTTTCTGGATTTCTTGGGGTGTTCAGTGCACACCTTGAACACCCTGAATATACGCCAGGGCTATCCAAGGGGGGGGTGAGAGGGGTGATCACCCCCCACTAATTGGAGTGGGGGGGGGGGTGAGCAATGCAAAATCACCCCCCCCCCCCACTTATTTGGCTTTGAAAAGGTTTTGTGATATTTTATTGATCAAATTTGGAAAAAAATATTTTCGCTGTTATCACTGTTTGATATTTTTTTCAATGATTAATGATTACATATTTCATTTCAATATGAATTTTTGATTTGGCAACCCTGAACTACCAGCCGTGGAGTTTTAACTTAGTTTGCTTGGTAGCCACTTTAGAAAGAAAAAATTCTGCCACTGCAAAAGACTAGAATGATACCGCCAACCAATCAGAACATGTTATAAGAGGCTACCGTCTAATTGTAACCTTTCTAGCACTCAGTCAGAGAGTTAATCCTTGTTTTGAACTTCATTTGGTAATTACAGAAGAAAAAAGAGCAGTAAGTTAGCAGTGATGAGAATTGAACCTACGTCAATAAAATAACTACTTTCTAGCCCTCACCCTAAGCCAACCAGCTGACAGAAAATCCAGCACTTGATTTGCTTTGTAGGCTATCATCTTCTTTTCGCCTTTTTCACGTCACGGAAAACGTAGCATATGATTGGTTCGAGTTTTCATTTGCAGTGGCAGAAATTTTCTTGTTGAAGTGGCTACCAGTTTGCTTACCCAAAAATGCCCTTTCCGAAACATACTTTGTGAAACGACTTTGAAACCCTGCGCTTTGATCAGAATGAAGCCTATGCTGCAATGGGGGGGGGTCTGGGGGGCGTAGCCCCCCAGAAGTTGAAATGACTATGACGATTTTAGCCCACTGTCCAAAATTCACCCCCCGAATTCTAAAAGTGGATAGAGCCCCCTGCAATTTGTTGAAGATTTTTTTCTTTTTAAGTCAGGTAGATAATACTGGTAGTCATTTAATTGTGTCCGGATATGCAGCCCATTGGCCGCCGCAGGAGACGGAGTGCTACAGCCTACATGTACGTAATATTGTAAGCGCTTTTCAAACATCTAAACGAAACTAAATTAAGAGAACGTTTAGTCGTCGTCAGTGCAGCCTAGTGGTCCAGAGTTAGGGTGGCAGCAACTTTGACGAATTCATCCTCGCCACCACTTTTTCTCTTTAAATATTGAAGTTCACAGCAAGAATTCACACCTCCTATTTTAATTCCTTCGAGATATTCAATGGAACGCATGATACGTTCGTTGTACAAATTGAATAGGTGTTGCGACTGTGTCAAATTTCTTTCAAATTCATAACTTCTTTTGGTCACAAGCTGTTTATGTGCTGCTGTGAAGTCGGGGGCCACAAAAAATGTAACAACTTAGGCTTCCGTTTTGAAAATTTAATTAAATCTATGTGGAAAAGAAGCTATGAGAGATGAACGACTAGGTCACATTTTCAAGCCTTTTTACTGAGCGGATTGTTTCGTCACAGATCAACAAAATCATGTTGTACATTAAACGTATGTATACGTTGAATCAATAATACGGATGAATTTCGCTAGCTGGTAGTGAAATGAGCAGCTTTGCATTTCTTGTGGTGAGTGTGAAGAAATTATGAAGCCACACAATATGCCAGAAGTTTTTATGATACATCGCACATGAAAGCAATTCATTGAAACTAAGTTGGCAAGGTAGCTGATGTGCTACTTCCCATGAATTACTTACTACACTGTCCGTGTTTGTTGTTTTGAAGGGCAGTAAAACTTGCGTCAAAAAACTTTATTGTATTTACTTCTAAAAAATGTTTATTTTGGACACACATCTTTACTTTCCCGCGGGAGCCAGACCTCTTTCAGAGCCCTGGTTGCTCGTCTGGAGTGAGGTTGGTTTGGAAACTCCATCAACCAGGATCGTGTTCAATTGCTCAGTAAGATCTTGCAACAAGCGTAGGCATCGTGAGGGGGTTGCTATGACCGAATTAAGGGTTTTGTCACGTCACAGCCACCGCGTCAGCAGACTTTAGACAAACTTTGTAGCAAGCCAAGCTGCAGAGGGGGGCGCCGGTTCTTGAACAATCATATTTTCTTGGGTTTCCGCAGACCGCGCAGTGACGTATTGGGGGTACCGATGGGGGTGAGGTTTGCTTGGGTAAGGGATAATCAAACCCATCCGGATAAGAAATGGTCGATGTTCTCGCGTTGCTGACCGACATAATCATCGGCGGTTTTCCGGCGTTGAGCAGACTCGACGACTTCATCTTGTCCTTGGAAGGAATCTCGATCAATCGACGGATGGTTTGCTTCTGCGTCTCTTTCGCCTTCTTCACCGCCTGGAAGTGAAAGTGAATCATTGTTTGCGTTTGGAAGTTTGGCCGAGTGGTGAGAACCATGGTTAGACGTTCGATAGGGGACGGTTCGACATCGCTCAAGAGCATGTGGCTGTGTCTTTGGCAAGACACATACCACATGTCTGGAGGTGGACACAAAAATTGGCTTCCTTGCTTCCTCGTCCACTTAATCTAAACCTTCAACCACCGGGGTTGGACAAATAACATTTTTGAATAAAAGTGGTAGAAATTGAATGCAGCAAATGATAATATCTCTGCAACTTCTGGCAAAATTTGGCGAGGAACCACAAACGAGAACATTGAAGTGAAAAACCTGACGGAACAAAAATTGATGAGAAACCTGAAGAAGTTACCTGAAGTTTCCTCCTCTTGTTCTTTTCAATGCGCTTCCTCTTCTCATCTTCAGTTTCTTCCACCACGACAGGAGGGAAACTGATCTCCTCCACCAAGTTGGCGGGAGTACGGTCCATCAGCGCCCTCTGACGGACAGTCATCAGAGAGGTATCGCGCGTTTTCGGGATATCTCCATTATCGTCCAGCTCGCCCTTCTCCAGAGCCTCCAGCCAGGCAGCTTCGTCATCAGTAGGCTGTGTGACATCATCATGAAACTCAACAACCAAATGATCGACGAATTCTTGTAGAACAAGAATCCAAACATTTGGTCGCACACTAGAATAAGGTGACTTTCACATATACTTATATATAAATAAAGCGGTTGGCCTCGAGTTGAGATTCAAAAAGTCTTCCGCTCCTTGGAGCTCGTAGAGCGCACCACGCGGACTGATGTTGAAGCAGAGAGGTGAACATGACCAGCAGTGGCCTCCCAGATGGTGGGATGGCCACCGTGGGAGTTCGCTATCAAAGGTTCAGACGTTGACCTGACCAGGAAGGAGCATAGCAACAGAAGCTCAACAGGAAACCGGACACGCGTCTTCGTCTCAGAGACAAACGCATCACAACAGAACCGCGCTCCACCGCTGCTGAAGGCGACACTCTAACGTATTGCATCAACAAAAAACAAAATTAATAACGTCCAAGTTGACTAAAAATAACAACAAGAATTATTATACCTACTTCTTGGTGTTCGTTGCTCGGGATGACCTTTGAACCGATGTCTACGTCACACGTCGCGCTGGGAAAGAATGAAATCGTCAGTTTAACAATTCTGGCCACGAAAGAGAACCAACCAACGGCGCACTCGTTCAGAGCCAGCTACGGGGATGCCAGGTGCAACGTGATTGGGACCTACCACAGTTCAATCCACACTTTTGCTACGACCAGCTGCTTTTTTTTGTTGAAAAGCAAAAATGACATCTACTTCTACAGATTGTCACTCCATTTTAAGTACGGTATGCTACGTGTGTTTAACAAAATTTTCCATAGGCCCTATCACTCACTAATCGCTTCCAGTTTTTTTATTGTTTTTATTTTTGACAGTCACGGTGTTAATTCCAGGCCTCAAATGCGTTGGCAATGTTGTGCAAAAAGTCAACCAGATAAAACAATCTCACTGAAGTGCAAACCGAAGGAACAAAATACAACTTAGTGTAATTTTCTCATTAACTTTGAAAGTACTTTGCCATGAGGCTGATGCCCGATAGGCTGTGCAAATGTCGTGTGGTACTTTCGGCTGGTAGAACCATCTTATTGCATTACTATAATTTACTGTGAAGAAAAACATCATCACGGACTTCGTATACAAGGGAAAACAATTTCAAGAGGGATCAGGTGGAATTGAAACAGTCTCTAAAGTTTAAAAAAAAATTGAGAAGCACCGCTCCCAGATGGAACGGCGCTAAGGACTCACCTCTTTTGGGATTTTTCTTTGCTCATATATTTTATCCTCATTTTCACCGCAGGCTTGGAGGGAGAAGCATCGTCAAAAAACTTTTTACTTTTCTTTGCCCGAGTTGAGTGTTTTGATAATTTTGTATCTGGCAGAGCAAACAGAAGCAGCGTAAAAATAAAACTACAATCTTGACAGTTGTATTGGTTCTATCAGCAATCGCATGTTCAACAAATCTTCCCACCACTTGGGAATGAGAATATTCAACTTTTGGACTATCTTAGCGTCTTCCCTACAACACTGCACCTCACCCACAACAACTATTCAAGCACCACGTTTTGAACACAAGTTGAGCATCTTTCCCCGTTCATTGTTGTGCTGGTGGTGCGTACTTCGTACACACAACAACTATAACTATAGTTTAAACACAGGGGTCAATGGCATGTAGGAATATGCGATATTTCAAGAAAAGAGCATTTTATTGGATGCACGTTATTTGTGACAGGTATGGCAGGTAACAATCACACACAACAGGTTAGCCCGAGTACATACCACATGGTAGACTAGTTATATTGTAATAAAATATATTTAGTAGTAATTATATACCTAGCAATATATATATATATATATAACACAATGATGATAGAACAAATAATGAGAAATAGTGAAACGCAGAATTACTATTTATCAGATGCTACAATAACTTGCAACCATAGTACTGGTCGTACCCAGATTGGCTTCAATATTGATTTCAATGTCTTCCATCATTAGAACTTTCAGGAGATTCAAACAACAACATTTGACACAATTGCGTGGATTTGTCTTCTACAACATAAGACCGACATGTTTAACTGCAGTAAAACATTATTGTTACAATTTTATTGCATACAAAACTTTGTCTATAGTCACCACACGAAAAACAAACCTGAAAAGCATGAACAAGAACGACATGATCAATCAAGCACAGAACATTAACATGAATAGATTTGTCAATCAAAGTTGAAATTATGCCCATTTAAGAAATTATTGCAAGTATATAACTGTTTGTGCTTCCTTTGGCGATACTGCGTAACTACATTTTGGGTCATTCCATGTCAACTGTCCCAAAAAAATGGAAATTTTAACCCAACATCTCAGATTTTGCACAAATTTAATATACAGGAAGAACTTTTCGTGCTGATTCCAAAGAACTAATTTTTTTGGAAAATGGTTGAGGTTTGACGAAGTTAAAGCCAATATAAAATGGCTACTTTTGTGGTCAATGAAGCGGAACAATTAATATGAAAGTCATTAACTAACTTCAAAACTAAATTACTTTCTTAGTAATTATTTTATTGTAATGAAATCTTGAAAAAAGGTTACCTCTTTTATCGTTTCTTTACTTATGAAGATAAATAGCAAAAAATTCATGTGCTTACCCCAATTTGGGGGTAAAGAAAGAAAGTGGTCCTCAAAATCACTCATGCGTGACCCAATTTTTGAACACTATTTACTCGAAGAGCACAGGTGGTATTGGCATGTGTAATACATCATTGGAAAGCAATGGCTGAGAAGATCTCAGTCGCAAAATATCCTCAATGCTTATTTGGTGTCTTCTGAATGTAAGATGCATGAAATTTGAATGTCATTTTCCATAATTTACTATAGACTCTATAGAGCCAAGGCTGTACTTTTCGAATTCTAACACTTTAGCAATGCAAAATCTTAGCCTTGTAATGAGGTAAAATGAGTTGCTGTAGATGCTCCTTGGAACTGTTTGACTACGTACAAGAACTTTCTCAGATATGGAGCAGTGCATAAGTTAATATCAGATGCTGCTGAATGTAGCTTCAAACATCACTTTTGGTATCTCTCTGCTGAGATGGTGGCACCTAATTTGAGAAAGAGAAAAAACTAATATCCTCTTGCACAGATTAGGCTAGTCGATCACATTGCTTTCTGTGACAAAAGTTTGCAGTTACTGTTATACAGATTCAATGCCAGGCTTTCTTGTAGCAAACTCATTCTTGTTAGCTTTCTATATAATATGTATTTGATCTATTTCCAGTGCGAAATTAGTATTTTAGACCACTTCTGCTCACTGGAGTTGTATTTTAGCTATTGCAACGTGTAAAAAACGTGAATTCACAGAGATCTCGTATGGACAAGGATATTCTTTTAATTCCCTGAAGAATAAATAGTCGCACAGGCATACTTTTTATGAGTTTTATGCATATTATGTTGTTGAAACATACAAATTCTGCTAAGAAATGTGAAAATAATTCAATATTAACTAAATGGCAACCCTGAAAATTTGAATGGGATGGTGGCCCACTTAAACGTGCCCCAATTTTACTGATTTTTGGGCCAGCAATGTTTCTTGGCTTGTGGGACATTCTCACAAATTTACAAGTCAAAAGTACAAAAAGTGAACAACAGAGGGGTTGTGTGCACCCTATTGTTGACGTAAGTTATCTGAAAATATAATATCATAATTCATTTGTCTCCAAAACGAATATGGCAAAATAAGCAATCAAGATTTTTGGAAGCAATAAACTGCTATTCAATAGCTTTCATTTGAGCCCACCTTTACAGTTCTAGCTGGTGTGCTCATGTAGATACAGCAGTTTAAAATTGTTGTTACGCATGAGCGCACATTATGCCTACACCTCCATCTTTACCCCCTAACTATGCAGGCCACATGCAAAAAGTGCTAAAACGTTTATAAGCTTATCAAGTAGGACTTAGACACAGCTTTTGCTGAATTTAAAGGTAATAACATGATCAGATTATAAGAAATTGAATTTTTAGTGTTTGTACTAGTAAATGGGAGCAAGCGTTCTGGTTGAGTGATCACAATAAATGCAATATTTCAAACTCACATAACTTCACCAAACAATAATGGATTTCAAAAATTTTTTTTTTGTTGAGTTCAGTGTTTTGACCTCAATCTGCTGATGAAATGTCAAAACAATCTGAGATGGTGGGTTAACTGGCTGGGACAGCTGACAAATAATGACCCTTTTACCAAACCAGAAAAAACTAGATATCACTGCACTGGTGAAATAATCGAGGTCATACAGAGTTGCAGTTTGTAGTTAATTTAATTTTTGGCAATACTTTCAACAAAATATCTGTCAGTGAAGAAATATATAACTAGAATACGAATGCAGCCGTTGTTGAAACATTTTTGCATCAGTCATGTGACCTGGCCTATGACTTCATGTGGAAATAGAAGATGGAATTTTGCACAGAGAAATTTTCATAACAAAATACTTCATAGGAAATCACTATTAGAGAAAAAAGACTAAATACATAACAAAACACGGACGTCTTGGTAAATATCTTTGTGTTGCAGTTGAAAATGAAATAAAAGCCAACAACTAAATCAGTTGAACAAGCTCTGAGAAAACAACTACTCAAGAATAAAAGTAATGCACATTCAATAAAAAGAAACATCGCAACTTTGACATCAACATGGAGGTCAAAATAGTGTCACTGTCTCTAATTTACAGTATATATTATTTCATGTGATAAGTACTCTAAATAACTGTGGAAACATTTGATTTGTGTTGTTATCCAGAATACCATGGCAGATTCCATCAGCAATATAAGATGAGCAATGTCAACAATCAACATTACGTTTAATGGCATCTTGACATTGCTTCATGCAAAGCAATGGAATGCAGATCCACTTCACTGTTGAGTTTGAATGTAGAGTTTATTTTTTAAGCCAACACCTGCTGCTCAGGCATATGCTTTTTTTTAACAATGTATATTTTATGATTTGCAACAGTGGCCAAAAGGATGTGATCGTTGAATATGAGACTGAGTCGTTTTGGGTTGTTCTGCCCATTACCAAGCTTTACTTTCCACGCCACTTGCACCATCCGCATAAACACCTTGCCGGTCTTTTCATCGTTGATTAGATCTCCCTGCGATGTCAGCACCGCTCCCTCTTCGTTGAGCACCAAATAGCCAACTTGGCCAGGGATGTTCTCCATGCTTGTTAGATTGAAATCAGTCATGACCGAAATTATTTTTAAACAACTACTAAATATCAATAACAACTGCAAACCTATGATCTGAAACCATCAATTTGAAATTAATAATTTACAACTCAACTTTACAGCTTGAGTAAAATGACACTGATAATAAGTTTGCAAAAGTGAATGCAGTAAGGCGGTATGAGCATGTTTTGAAGAGGTATAAAGATGATGTTTTGCAAAGAGCGCTGGAGTTGTGAGTGGACAGTCAAAGGAGGCAAGGAAGATGAAAGACCCTGGAAGAAAGAATAAAAAACACATGTTGAAAAGAAAAGCAAAAAATTCAGCTTGGTGGAAGGGGCAGTGGGGCACTCTAAACAGGTCATCGGAAAAAAGAAAACATTGAGGAAGATCTGGCCACTCTTGGTAAAGGGGACCACACCAGATTAAATCTAAACACACACCCCAGCTACGCTATTATTACAAAGGTATATTATAAATTATAAATCTTTGCCCAAATGCTTTTAAACAGACTACATCACATAGTTAAAGAGTACGGTACAGTACCTCCCACAATCACAGCGCGGTTTAGAGCAAATAAAAGCACCAACAACATAGTATTTGTTTTCCATCACAAGAACTATGTAGGAAACAAAGGCCTCGTTTCTAGCACTAGTTACAACGTTCATCTGATGAGATAGAAAGTAAAAGCAACAAGAAACAGGATGGTTTATTGCTTCACTGACGTTTCATGCACTATGACAACGCTCTGATGATGCGCATTGTCATGGTGCGCGAAACGTCAGTGAAGCATTTTTCTTTCACTTTCATGCTTTTACTTTCAATCTCATCAGATGTATGTTGTATTAGTGCTACAAACGATAATTGTTCTGATGAACACCAAACTTTTCAGTATTCAGAACAAAGGCCTCTTCATCACTTTTGTCGACCTCACCAAGGCTTTTGACACAGTGAGTAGGCCCAGAGATACACTCCGGAATATCTTGGAACGATTAGGCTGTTCTTCAAATTTCTCGGCATGTTCATCCAGCTGTACACAAACCAACATGGCCAAGTTCAACACGGCAATGACCAATCTGCACATTTTAACATACCAAATGGTGTTGTGTTTTAGCAAACAAAGTTGTGTTTTAGCACCAACATTACTTAGCAGCTTCTTAACTGCAATGCTTCAAGAAGCTTTTAAAGATCTTTCTGATGAGGATGGTATTTACATACACTACCGTACTGATGGCTCTGTTCGACCTTTGGCGTCTGGGTCATTCCACTATATTTCAGGTCATGAAAAAACCAATACTCTTGAAAATGTTTCATACTTTGGCAGTAAGTTCACAATCATTAACTGAGCACACTAAAAAAAAAATTTTGAAATTGACCAAGTGGTTTAGAAGTTGTGGGGGTTTGAAATTCACCACCTGACAGGGGCATCGTGCCCCCCAAAATTCAAATTTTGCTAATATCTTGTAATTTATAGCTAAAAAAACAACCAAAATATGTAGAATACCATTTTTGGGGGCAAGGAATCTGAATTTCCAGTCAAAATTGGTGAAAAGATATCATTTATAGATGAAAACAACGTTTCAAAAATTTTGGGAGGGATAACTTTGGGGGGGTGCTTTGGCCATGTAGCCATGACCAAACTCAATTTTTTTTTCTGAAATTATTTACCTGCTCATGTTATGTCTTTATGATGAGTTATTTTAGTTGTTCCATGTGTTTTTTGAGAGGGACTGCAGTTTAAAACTGATACTCAGTTTGGCAAAATTCAAATTTCTTTGACATGAAGTTTTGGCATTTTTGAAACAGCAAATTGCAATGTCTGTCATCTGACAGTGATTTGTTTCAATCCATATGATCAAAAAAGTTAAAAGTATAATATAATTAAATCCCATAGGTACAGCTTAGAAATTATTGAGTGAGCAACTGAGCATCAAGTAAAGTAATAAAAAATACACCAAATTGCACATCAGTCTAGTTAAAAAGTTTTTCAAGTTCTTGCGAGCTAAAAGTGTAACTTCTACCATTGGATGTAGAAGGTGGAGTTAGTTTCAAAAGTGCAGAAGTGGGTGGCATCCAGCATATATCCTCTTTTCCAAACCAAACTGTTTAACAACTCCTTTCCTGCTGAATAATAAAAACAGTTTTCTACTTTAATGTAAAGTTAGTTCAGAAATGATAAGGGTGCAGGTGCTGGTTTGATAAGAAACGGTAGTAAAATCTTGATCAGACTAGCTGTGTGATATCAGCTGAATAATAAAACATTGGTAGTTTGACACATAAAACAATTCTTAAAGAAATAGACCATAATATGGCTGAACCCTGCAAATATTGTAACAAAGCATCAGTTATGTTTCAATTATTTTCATTTTTTTGATATGTATGGGTTGATATTTTCTAAGTTGAATATTTTGATTTATGCAAATTTTACATCAATCAAATTTCGTGAAAATATTATTCTTCAATTGCTTTGTTTGAAAAAAAAAATTTTTGGGATCTTTTTCTCAACGCTCCGAAATATTCCCCCAAACTTAGCGTATCAAAAATAAATTAAGAAAAACTTTAAACCTAAATTACCATTTGAAATGTTCATCTTAGCATATTATTAATTGCAATTTAAATAAATTCCTTGGATTTTAAATTGGTAAAATGCATGTTTTCAGTGCGAAAATCGTTCAAGGTAAAGAGTTATTGTCAAAAATGAAAGAATGACTGTGCTCAGCTTCCAAAATCCTACTAGTGGCCGAAAATTCAAAGTGCTTTATCTCGGCCCTCAATGAAGATACTTCAAAAAAATTTTTTGTTACTTTCATCATTTTTTAGTATGTACAAAATATGTCAAAATAAGCAAAATCTGTGACTAGTGGTTACAAAATTTGATGATTATAAATGGAATGCCCCACTGTACAATGTTAAAAAAGCATTTAAAATTTGCAAAATTTTAGAAAGAATTTTGACCACCAGTTCAGGCAAGGAACAACATGAAACAACAAAATTGGAGTGTGTTTATCAAAATATAAGTCCAACTTAACATCCCCCCCAAAAAAAATGTTTTTTTTTTTTCGGCTACATGGGAAAATTTCTCCCCTAAATATATACCTCAAAAAATATTTATAATCAAATTACTCCAAAACTACATGTTTTTTTTTTATATTCTGTTTGCAAATTTGGATTCCTCATCCCCCAAAATGGTATTCTACATATTTTCATCAACTTCCTAGCTTCAGTATAACAGATATTGGGGCATTTTTACTTTTTGGAGCTGAAATACTGCCACCGTGCGGTTAAAATTGAAAATGGTGTAACTTTAAAATCCCTCAACCAATTTCGAAATTATTTTTTTGTTGAGCTCAGTGGGTTGCCATCTCTCACATATGTCAAAATCAACCAAATCGGAGAGTGTGGGTGGCATTTCCTCTAATTTTGACCTGAAATATAATGGAACGACCCGTCTTAGAGCACTTACAAAAATACAACTAGTCCATGAACTGCTGTTCGCTGATGATGCAAGCTTGCTCGCCCACATAGAGGAAGCACTGCAATACTTAGCTTTTTGCTTTGCATACGGTAAGTTGCGAAAATGTGCGGGTTAGTAATAAGCCTGAAAAACACAGAAGTGCTAATCAGCCTGCACCTGAAGAAGTATTCTTCCATCCTCATGTCTTTGTCGACATATCAATCGGAGTTCAATGTAGTGCAGCAGTTTTCTATCTAGGATGCACCATATCTTCAAATGCTAAGATTGACATGGAAATAGAGTGCAGACTGGCCAAAGCAAACTCTGCTTTCGGACAGGTTCACAGACGAGTTTGGAACAATCATGACTTATATACAAAAGGAAATAAAAATCATGGTAGGCCTACAGTATATGAGGCAGTCGTTTTAATGTCTCTCCTATATGGATCAGAATGCTGGGTGATATATCGCCAGCATGTACGACTCCTGGAACGTTTTCACCAACGTTGCCTCAGATTTGTAATATATTCAAATAAACACAAACTGAACACTGTGCAATCATCAATCAAGTTTATTTGGGTATAGCTCCACATTCATTTTCAGTGTACACATCAGGAGATAAAACAAATAGCTTTTTTTATATGGAAACTACACCATGGGGGCAACGAAAAAACATGCGGTTATCTAAGTCAAGCAATTGCAAACCACTACAAACAAATCTGCACTAAAGAATTAGGTACGGTACGTGCCATAGAGATTAAATCATGAGATTGCAGTCCTTTCACGCTTCGGTGGTTCGTTTGCGAAATAAAGACGTTTCCAATCAGGAAAATGAAAACAATTCAATTTTTAATTCGGTGTATTTTGTTTTTGACTTACCACAGGCGAAAACACAAACAAACATTGCCAAAGTTTTGAAGTAAATTTACTTATAGCTGATAGTAATACGCCTTGATAGTTCAGTTCCTCAAGTGGTCAATTTTGTGCACAAAGATATCGCAAGATCAATCAGCACTGGTTCAAATACCAGCGTAGCCTACGTTTTGTGCTTGCCCTTGTCTCATTGTCTGGATGTTCGGTGCAGTAGCCTATCCATCTGAAGTGATGCAAGAAGCCAAGTAGCCTACTTAAAATTCTCCAACTTTTTGATTTCTTGACCATCAAGTTTTAGTTATCCGTTTTGATGCACTACCATTATGACAGTCTTTGAGACTCATCTCCAGACTGATGAAAGACCCGGCCGCCGATAGCTCAGTGATTAAGCGCCCTACTCAAAATCAAACGGCGCTGGTTTGTCTCTCGAAACTCGGGGTGTGCACTAAGGCGCTTGAACAACCCATTTCAAGACTGTTTTTCATTCAGAGACACCTAGTCCCTGCACAGTAGTTAGGCTACCTTGCCTACTTTGAGTGTTTCTGACGGAATTTTATCTACACCAACCGCTTTTCCCAATTCCAACTTATTTTATTGCCATACTTCTTCAATTTGACTAGTTAGCATTTCGGGCTTCCCGTTTCTTTCAGCGACCCCTTCCTCATCTTTAAACTGCCCTGGTCTGCCCAACAAGTCAGAACAATGTTAGTACGACCTGTTCAGGGATATCTACAACTACGGGATTGCTAACTAGAAAATATCTATGACAGGAGCGGGCCGACGTCAAAATCACCACATTGTGAAGATACGATGCAATCAGGAGGCACTCAGTCAGTGGCGTAGCCAGGAATTTTGAAAGGGGGGGGGTTGACGGCCGGCGGGCGAAGCCCGACGTTGTCTTCGCGAAAGGCGACACCCAGCGGCGGGGGGTCTGGGGGAACTCCCCCAGAAAAATTACTTTGAATTTGGTGCGTTCTGAGAGCATTTTCAACAAAAATGTTGGTATAAATATTCCTGTAAAATGGTGCTGTCCAGTGGCATAGCAAAAGGATAAGATCATGTTTTCTTGGGCATTTTTCGGTAATAAAGCTAAGTCTCTATGTTTTTTCCTTGTTAATTCCTGGCTGAGATATTTGAATGTTTGGTATTGGCAAAACTCGCTATTGTGACGTCACACGCGTGCCAAAGGGGGGGTTGCAACCCCCTAAACCCCCTTTGGCAACGCCACTGCACTCAGTCATCTATGTACAAGTACAAAAGTGTACCATGTAACTAACCGTATATTTATGGAATATTCAACTTGCGTCGGCATGTAGCCATCAGGCTAAAGAAAGCTCTACCACAAACGTTAATTATGAATACGGTAAGCAATAAGAGAAAACAAAATGGGTATGCATCGTAACAGGAGTCATAAATTCAAATTAAAACGTGTGCAGTAGATATGAAGCAATAAAACAGATAGTTTTCTTTTAGTTACACAAAATAAAGCATAAAAATACTACCCTAAAACACAATAGAGCAGTGGCATGGTTGGAATAGCGAATACAGTAAAGACGTATAATAACCAAGCACACACAGACACGGAATGGCCCGTTTCGGTGAGTCCGATCCCTTAACGGGGGATTTTTTCAATTTTTTTTTTTAATTATTGGGTACCATAACCTAATTATCATTGCCGTTTTAGGGTTAGAGGTTAGGGGTTAGAGGTTAGGAACTCACCGAATCAGACTCACCGAATCGGACTCATCGAATAGTAGCAGACCCCACAGACATTAGTGCCAAAATAAGCGTTGACAGTGACTAGCTCGTCTGCAGACTACTGATAACCGAGGAGCCTGAAAGGTGTGATAATATTGCGTAAATTCCAACTTTCATGAGCCAAACACCTGAAAGCATTCTCGCTAATGTGGATATAATGCTAGCTAAGCAAGAGCCGAAAAAGTACCGGCATCGACTGAAATCAGCTTTGAAAAGTACTTCAGTACTCCATACTTGGCTCAAAATGTATTGTTGGTACCAGTAGCGGTATTGGAAAAGTACTTCCCACCTTTAATCGCAATGAATTACAACATTATGCACAAATAATACTGGATAGAAGTCTGGTGACAATCATACGCATTATACATATAGTGTGAAAAAAATGAAAAATACAAGTTCAATACAAATGACATGTGAAGATATGTAAGCATATTTCCTACAACTTAAAATTAGCTGCTACTAGAAGCTTTTGATGTTAGTTTTCTGATTTTATCAACAGTTGGTTGACTGTTAAAACGTTTAAGCTGATTTTTTGAAAAACAATTAAAAGCACATTGCACAATTAAGTCAAAATTACAATGCCCAGTAGAACATTTTGTATTTAGTAAACTAACAAGAATCTTTGATGAGCATAGCATCTTTTTGATTGCATCAACAAAGGCACGCTGATGACTGTTTAAAGATAAAAACTTTCTCATCATAGAAGGATCATTAATGATGGCCTGATAACACTGAGCAGCCAGTACAGTTGTCCCAAAGCAAAATTCAGACGGTTCACATAAACCTCCTCGGTTAGCCATTTCAAACAGATGCTTATGCTCATTTGGGATGGAGCTCTTCAAATCAGGCTCATCATCTCCCTTTATTAGCAACTCCTTGCAAGCACAGCACTTCGTGCGGCGTACAATGCTGCGTGCAATGTATCCGCTGACATAGTAGGCAATAGCAGCATCCGATTCTGACATATCCTCTAATACAATACCAAGAAAAAAGTCTGCAAGCCAAACTTGCTCTTCATTAACTTCACTACCATCGTCATCATTAGAAAAAATGTCAGAAATTCTTGAGGCTGCCAACAGAGTTTGCTGCTGTAGCAAACTTAAGCAACGTATTTTCTTTTCAGCCAAAAGCAGCTGCTTGACGGAAATAAAGAAATTGCCGCCATTGACCTGTATACAAAAAATGAAACTCAATATATGTAACGCATTAAAAGCAACACCAGCGAATCCTTAGCAAACCATACAGTGATCTCCAATAATACTAGTACAGAATAATATAAACTGACCTGCCTATACCAGCCAAAGCGGCCTTCAATGGGATCCGACATAACCTTGCCTGAAAGCAGATAATCAAAACCATGATTGGTTTGAAGGTAGGTGGCAAGTTCAACTACTGCTCCCATGGACTGAATGCAAGCTGTGAATGTCTCGTTGGAAAGCCCAGCCGTTCCACAAACACGCCATTCTTCAAAAATTTTTGTTGCTTCTTTCAAAAAAAGCAACCCAACATGATTTGTCTCATGGCTGATGCTTAATGGAATGAACATAGGATCTCTTTTCTTCTCTCCTGAACAAAGTACCAAAATTTTATAGGGTTATACATAGGCTCAGCTTATCTGCACTATAGTGCTTGTTTCTTTGACCTCCATAGACTGTACATACCTTTAAAACAAGTTTTAACAGACATAACTTTCCAAATGTTGGTGACAAAATTGATATATCGAGCAGTTTCTGAAATTGCTGAACAAGCTGTGCTGTAATGTTCCAAGCCACGAACAGTTGATTCATTGAAAACACCTGCATGCCAAAAAATAACTAGTCAATAGTCACACAAAAATACTAGTAAAGCATTGGCATGAACACAAACACACACCTTGCACATGAATACATAAAATTTATTACCAGCTATATAGCTATAGCTTGAACATAACAAATTTACGCTATGCTGATGATACTGTTCTGTTGGCTGAATCACAAGAAGATCTTCAAGAAATAGTAGACAATGTTAACTCAATTGCCAATTGGTAAAGAATTTAATATGAAAATTAACGCTAAAAAGACCAAATCAATGATAATCTTAAAATCATCAGACACTCAAGTACTCCAAATTATAATTGACAATGAAATTATACAAAAAGTAAAATCTTTTTCCTATCTTGGACATTTAATAACTGAAGATGGGAGGTGTGACCATGGAATTTTGAGACGGATAGAAATTGCAAGAACTACATTTGGAAAAATGAAAAAATATTTTAACCAATCAACGTTTAAAATTACCAATTCGTCTCAGGATCTTAAAATGCTATATCTGGTTAACCCTATTATACAATTTGCACTTGATTACATGTTCTTCAAGTTTTTGAAGAAGTTACATTGAATGCATTTTCTACCAAGTTGTACATTTGTACAATAATGCATTTATAAGAACACTAACCAAACACCTACTGAGAGCATGTAGTGGAGATGTCCGTGAAATGCTGCTTGGATTTAATGAGGATTTCTTCAGTTTGTGAGCAACCTTTAATGCCATGTCTTCTTCCATAGCATACAGGCGAGACAAATGATGAAATTCTGCAATACATGACTGACCAAGCAGGTGCTCATGGCCAGTACAAGGGAGATGCATCCTTTTCCTTTTTACAAAATTGTTGTAAATATTCTTCAGGTTATGAGTAAAATCAAAAAATAAAAACAGTTTTTCCTCTTTTCTCAATGGATGCTCTATGCTGTGCGAAAGCTTTCCACCACACAGATCAACAAACAATTTCCTATAAAACAAAAAGTACAGCTTAAAGTGGTGAAAATGGTATATACAGCAATAGATGTCACTTTGTTTTTAAACAATGTTTATAAAAAGTTGCAAAAGCAACAGGCAAAAATTTGAGTTTTTATTTCATTGAGATCTAAGAGACTATCGAGCATATGAGAATGAAAGCATAATAAAATATTTTATTTAAACAATTATATGAACAGCTTACGCAGTAAGTACCCAAACAAACTACCGGTACTATGATGTAATTAGAAAAATGTTATCTTACCTGTTACAGACATGATTGTCTGCAGATACAGCAACTACAAAAAAGATATCATTGAGTGCAAGCATCACACGTTCAAACCAACTCTTCAACAAATTAATGTCAAGTTTTTCTACAGGAATGAGACAAACAACATCTTTGTACTTTCCACTTATTGATTGGACCATAAATGTCAATACAGTTTTTGCAGGCTGACCTTCTTCAGTTAAACCAATGAAAGAGCCACTAGTATATTCAACACGCTGAGCAGTATACACTTCGTCCATCATTAAAACGACAATTCGTTCCCGTTGAGATAATTCAGATGTTCGTAATCTTAAATATTCCAAATCCAGTTTTGCAAAGTCAACAGTCATTCCAGTAGAAAGCTGACGAAGACGGCTTCGACAAGGCAATACAAAAAAATTTCGTAGTTTTTTATAAAGGGATGAACTGGTCAGTTGCCATAAAAATGCAGTAGTGATAGTATTGGTGGAATAGCGACGAGCATTTTTTGGTACTTGGAGTAAAGATATTTGTTCTACAATAAATTTTAATAAAGGCACACATGTGTTTTCATTGCAAATGGTCAAATCTATGGATGCACAATTGCACATTGCTCTAGACATGATGCAGCTAACTCCAACAAATGAGTATGACTTATACTATCAAATGACTTGCTGCATAGTGATTTACATAATGCCAGTAAATTTGTAAGCTCAGAAATGGTTGCTAAACATTGAGAAGCGAAGAGATGTTTATAAACTATGCGAGGCAGGACTGCAGAACACACATATGCTTGAACTTCCAAAGCATCAGTAACAATAACAGAGGATAGAAGTTTGGGTGCAAATGTGAAGTCTTCAGAAATGGCAATATAATGAAACTGGATATTTGATTCTTTGAAAATAACGACATAACCACTTGGTAATACTTCATTCTGAATATTTGTCTTAAATGAAGCAAAATTTTTGATCACCTCTTGTTGGAACAGATTTTGATTTTGTTGTTCAATGACAGAATTTTCTTTTTTCAACCTGGCAGATGCAGATGATGCAGTTTTGCGAGGCACAGAACTTGCCTTTGTCAGATACTGGGGTAAAGCCAAAAAAACATGAGGAACTGCAACAGATTTTAATCGCTTTCTTTGCAATGTACTTGAACCCCGTACTTCCATTCGATCAATTCTTATATCACAAGAATCCTTTACAAAGTCATTCTCATGAAAATGCAGGGAACATACTCTGGATGACTCTGTGACAATCCAATCTTTCCTCGGAATTACGTTTATCCATTTTTGTTTTAGCTCATGTTCTTTAGGAAACCTATATAAAGCAATTTTCTCTTTACTGTCATTCGTTTTATAACCAGTTTTACAACCTGGTACACAACATTTATACACCATCTTTCAGTTTACATTAAATACAGATAGAAACTTAACACTGCAATTTAGCTGAAAGCAATATTACATGGATCGATAATGGTACAAGCAGTGTAAATATTTTTAAGGTAGGCTGTCATGAAATATTTTTACTGGCTACCGGTAATTTTAGTAAAGTGACAGTTTCACTTTACTGGTGACTGCCACACAAAATTCTTGAAGTCTAGTTTAACCAGGCCTACTCCAGAAGCTGAACTGGCCTTTCCTGTCTGCTCATTCATAAAAACAAGTGATACCTACTGCCATGAATCAAACTTGTGATCAGGTCAGCACCTTCAGTGAAACTTGCCTAGCCACTTGATTATCAACGTACCGTAGCTGGTGAGAATCAGCAACAATGTTGGTACTGGTAAGCCTAATAACCCCATAGTGTGAGCATGTACTGATGCAACCTGCCATCAACTTAGCAGAGTAGCCTACGGCTAGTACATGCAGGGCAGGCATAGGATTGTTGTAGTAGTAGGCTACGGTACCATACAAAAAGTTAATGGCATTTAATGCCGCATAAAAGACGAGGGGGAAGTCCATTTGCATTGTCAGATTACAAAAATAGATGTTTCTATATAGTTATAAATAGCCTAAACTCAAGTTTTTAAAAATTTTGACTAGTTAGCAGGAAAGTTTATGGCTGTGGCTATATTTACACTATATAGTGTAATAATAGCCTGAATAGTGTTGCCAGATAAGAAATTCTGCCCTAATTTGAGAAAAGTTAAGCTATGTAAAACAAAAACTTGTATTTTGGAAAAAATTTATTCCCGGGCAAAGATCAAAACCCTAATTTTATTCCTAACTCTAACCCTTACCTTAACTCTTCCTAACTTTAATCGTAACTCTGGCAACACTTGATTGTGGAAAAATAGCCACTTCCAAAGTTTATATCCTAACTTGCATATATTGCTTCTGCTGAACCCCTAGCCTAGCACACCATTTTAGTAGCCAGCCAATCTAAGCAAAGAAACACTACAAAGCTTTACATTTACTCCCTTTACTTAAATCATAACCAAGAAACAAAACTAATTCTGCAGTGACAATCTAATAAGCACAGAGTTATGAATTCTCTGGTCAGCACACTGCAAACTTGCAAAGGAATTGTGGAAACACTTCAAAGTTCAAAAATACCGTCGGCCCGCTTATGACAAAATTGCTGAGTCATTAAACGTGAGTTAGCAATCCCGTAGTTGTAGATATCCCTGGACCTGTTTATAATATTTTTCTTGTAGAAAATAAACTCCTTCAGCGGCCTTTGTACAAGACTAGACTATGTGCTGGGTGTATTTTACTCTTTTCCTTGATAACGTGATAAATCGGTTCGTGTCACCGACATTGTTTGCAGTCCGTGTTTGATCATTTTAGGCTATCTCTGTTCCCTTTCGTTCGTCTCAGCGCAGTTTTAACCTTCTTTGATTTATTACAGTGTTCTTGTCTATTGGTAGGCTATTTCTCTTCGAATAATTTCCAGCATTCCTCATCTACCCATGGCTTCCCTGCTTTTCTTCTTGAAGGGCAATTTTTTCTATTGCTTCCAATAAATTATTTTGTCAGTTTGCCACATCTTAACATTTCTGTTACATTTTTTATTTTATTTATGTTCAAATTAACTCTTTTCGTTCATTTCTGAGGATTTCGCGGTCATTTTTTTGTTATTTTATTTTTATGTTGTGGTCTATATAGCTACTACAACTACATCCAGCTTGTTTGTTACAACCAGAGATGGGCGTGATCTTGATCTTGAAGATCACAAGTGATCTTGAAGATCAAGATCGTGATCTTGATCTTGAAGATCACTTTTTTTTTTTGGTGATCTTGATCTTGATCAAAAATCACTTTTTTTTGTGTGATCTTGATCTTGAAGAACAATAAGATCAAGATCACTTTAAAATTGGTCACCATCTAATCTGGTCACTGGTCAGTGTCGCCATTTCAAATTGAAAGAAGTTTTCTGTGTTGGTCATAATAAAGAAATCATACTTCAGTGTATGGTACTTTATGTTGACTTATAATAAAAATGATTTAACTTTATTCACAATTTTCATGTATGAATTTTAAAGAAATGTTTGCTTTCTTTGACTCAATTTTAGATGTTTCAAAAGTCTAGATTGGCGGTGTTAAAAAATCTGGACTCTAGCCGACTTTGGTCATGTAAAGTGGTTTATTGCAGCAAATCAACCAGACCAAGACTTGTTTAGGGTCTGAGTATGAAGTGGTTTGTCTGACCGCAAACCTCTGAACGTTTTTGAAAGCAGACAACAGTATCAAGGTTTCCAGATGGGTAAATGGTGCAATAAATATTGACATAATACTGTGAAAGTTAAAACTACTTAGTAACACGAATAAAAACTCCCACACGGACCAGACAAAAATTTGGTAAAAATGGTGCAGTTCAAAATTTATTTTCGTTTATTTATTATAAACAAAAAGTATAAAACTAATTGCAAATTTTGTGACTTTTTCAGTACTACTGTAATTAACCTCGGCCTTGAGTGTGACGTTGCGATTTTACGCAAACTACGTCAACAATTAATAGGCCTAATAGCAACAGTCACTAACTGATTACAATTCTTAGGCTAGCGTTCGAGTAGTTAAAAGTAAAAGTTAGCAATACTAACTATATACCTTCACCCAGGTGGCTTATAGTAATTATTTTATGCAACATTATTATTATTGTAACTGTCTCCGCCGCCAGTGTAGCCAAATCGTTTGGCATCCGCTGGCTTCGATCAGTCTTTCAACAAGGTTGATAGGATCTCCATTCTGTTTTGTCCTTTGCGATGTTTTGCAATCGATGGAGATGTGGTGTGCTGAGCAGGGATCCCAGGCCAGCTTTACTGATGTCAGATCTCAGCAGTTGTAATAAATTGGTACGGTGACGTCCGGTTCGGCCTTGGTACTTTTTGCTACCAATTATTGCAAATTCAAGGGCTTTCTGGGGAGGTGAGTCCTGGTGAAGTCTCAGGATGTGTCCAAACATGTTCCATCTCATGGTGGAGATCTTGCAAGACAATGGTTCACTGTTGCATATTTTGTAGAGATTTTTGTTCGAGATAAGACTGTTTGGCCAAGTATGACCAGTTATGACACGTAAATGTCTTCGATGGCAGGCATCCAATCTTTCAAGACTTCCTTTGGTAACAGACCAGCTATTACAGTTGTAGATCATAATTGGGATGCTGAATGATGATGCATAATGATGATTATGCAACATCATTGATCAAAAACTTGATTTTTTTCAAGTACACAAAAAGTGATCTTGAAAGTGATCTTGATCTTCAAAATCACGATCTTGATCTTGATCTTCAAGATCACATAGTTTGGTGATCTTGATCTTCAAGATCACCTATTCTTGGTGATCTTGATCTTGATCTTCAAGATCACCAATACTGGTGATCTTGCCCATCTCTGGTTACAACTGGTAGCTTAATAGCTTTCTGCAGACATATCAAACGGTTAACTTGACGCAAAATTGTTAATAAAGAATAATGTGTCAGCAAATCAAAGCTAAGACATTCCATAGCCATCGCATTTAGGCTAACTTGTCGAAATTGAATTGAATCGGAACAAAGGCAGACGTGGGACCAGAAACAAATGGCATTGTGGTCTGCATCGAGCGTGATTGCTGTTGGCGTTTTGTTGCAGCTGCCAAGGTCATTAGGCTATACTTTTAACTTGTCATTGTCTCGATCACCACGACACAATAGAATTTGAAGACATGTGGGTTCTAATGGTCACATGACCACCCTCTAAAGGCATCGCAAGGATCGCGAGCAGTTTGGGAACTGGGCATAAGACGCAAAGCAAAAGCTGAAGATGGGAGCGATTCTATACGCCATTTGGTCTAGTTGGCTGGTCCAGGCAAGTTGGAGCTTAGACGAAAGTAAGAAAAGTTAAAATGTGTGATTCAGCAACGTGTATTTTACGTTAAGCAACGTGTATTCTACGTTGAGCAACGTGTAACTGACTTAAACTCGCCATAGAAAGTTGCTGCCCTGATGACGTCACAACTCGTAGATGAGATTGTTGATCGGGCATCATCGTTCTACAATTTTCTTGCGTTCTTCTGGTGGTTGTAAACTAGATTGCTACAAGGTGTTGAAAATGATAACCAGGTTTATTTCCGACGCTCGTCAGTCAAAGTGTTAAAGCAAAAACTAAAAGCTACTTGTTTAGCAACAAAATGGCAAACCGCAAAAACATATTGACAATATAACGAATTTCCAAGATGTGAAGACGAAAAATTGCAAAATGTTTCATCGTATTTGATTGAGGATCACAAGTGGTGTGTGGAAGTCAGTTCCCCAGTCAGCAGATCGTTCTCTATCAACAATGCTCAATATCAACTCACGTTGAATCAACATAACAGGAGAGCCGATGTGCTGACTAGGGAATGGGTCGGCAAATCTATATAGTAGAAAGTTGAGTTTATGGCAAGGGTAAATTTATCGAGAGAGATAGAGAAAAACTTTTATTTCGTCTGTTGCGAGAATAGTACGCTACAATTATACACAATATGAGTAGAATAGCACCATAGCAATCTAGATACCACAACAGACAGGAGGATCGAGTAACTTAAGTCATAAAAATAGTTTTATAATACAATTTGGGTAGAGAGGTAACTCTTTTAAACCATAAACAGACATAACTAAGCAACAACACTACATTTAACATTATAAAAACAAAAAACAACAAGCGAACGTTTTCGGCTAGTCATATAGCCCTTTTCAAGCCTATAAGAAAAATACATTATTGAAAGAAATGCTAAAGAATCATATAGTATCACAGCAAAAATTGTGATACTATTGAGGCTCCAGTTGAGGAGCCTGATTTCAAAAACTTTCTAACAATCCCGTTTGTTGGCAAGGAATCCAAACGTTTTGCCACAAGTTTGTCCAGCTTTATTGCATTGAAGTTTAACGTTAAGATTTTCCCGTTTATAAAACATTTAAAGCTGGTTATTATTTTCAGTTAAAGTCCAAAACTCCTTTCCGCTTATGTTCTAACGTCGTGTATAAGTTCACTTGCTCGCATGATGCAAGATCGTCATACATTGGTATGACCACGCGACATTTGGTGACGAGAGTGGGAGAGCATTTGAATTTGGCTAATTTTAATAAAAACAGTGCAATTAAAGACCATATTAGAAACTGCCAATCGTGCTCAAATAATAAACCGTCATTGCAGTCTTTCAAAATTGTACATAAGTGTTTGTCCGAATTCGAAACCAAAATTCATGAGGCATTGATCATCAAATCTTTAAACCCAGGGCTCAACAGGCAATTATTTGCTTGCGGAGCTTCTTACCTTTTAACAGTTTTTTGATTAAATTATCACGTCTTGTGCTTTTCGCATTACTTTGTTTTGTGCCACTATCTCTTGTGCTTCTGTCTTTTTGCGTAATCTGCCTGAGTCCTTGTCTGAACAATCAATTATTTTTACCTCTGAAATACTTGACCCGTTGCGCTGTGTAATTTTCAGTTATCATTTTGTGTGAGCGAGGCAGTTTCTCAAATGTTTAGATTTGACCATATTTTTGCTGTGATACTATGTGATTCTTTAGCATTTCTTTCAATAATGTATTTTTCTTATAGGCTTGAAAAGGGCTATATGACTAGCCGAAAACGTTCGCTTGTTGTGTTTTGTTTTTATAATGTTAAATGTAGTGTTGTTGCTTAGTTATGTCTGTTTATGGTTTAAAAAATAGTTTTGCTCAGCAACTTTGAACTATTGAGATTAAAACTTCAAAACAACTTTGTTGAATAGATTTGAGTCTGTGGGCAATTGGTATCAATGTGTTGGAAATTATCAAAATAAATCTTCGTAAAAAAAACGATGATTAGTCATCATTTTCTGTATGACTTGCGGTTTTGCTTCATTAAACAACTTCCGGCAAACAATCTTTTGTTTATTGAGTTCTAACACTAGAATGGTTTTATTCCTTTTTATGCATTAGCATGACAAAGTCAGACTGCAGAGAAAACGCAACAAAAGTTCCGTCTTTATGTTGCTCTGCCAGTGATTCCCAGTTCTCAAATAATATGAATGGTAAAAAATAGTGCAAGACATTGATATCATCCCGCACTGCACAAGATCAAATATCGTTGTAGAGCTCGTTCCACCAATGAGAGTTGTTTGACGTTTCGTCATTATCGTTCTTCCTTCATCAGTTTCTGTATTTTGTGGAAGTCTGGTGGCCAGTCCAACCTTTCGATCCAAAGCTGGATCCAGAACCGCCTCTAATTTGAAGTTGAAAGTATTTTTTGTTTGTAACAATTATTTATATTTAGGTTTGGGTTGCTGGGACGATCAAAATTGCGCGTAAGTAGTTTGTTACCTGTCAATCACACCAGGGGCGGATCCATCTAGTAGCCTTAGTGGGGCAGGGGTGGTTTCAACAAAGCACATTGATGTGTAGGTCAATATTAATCCGATATTGCAAATATACCGTAAGTAAAGTTACTCTTCGGTGTTTTAGGTGGGGGGGATCGCCACAAAACACAATCATTGGATCCGCCACTGAACCATACTGAAACAAAATTGTTAATAATTCGTTCTTATTGCTGAAAATCATTCTTTAACAAAATAGGGCTATTTTGTTTCCATCTATTTAATAAAAAAATATAATTTTACGTTGCGGAACCTACCCAGACAGCAAAATCAATCGTTTTTTACATAGATTCAACGTCTGCAGAGCATACAGCTGAAGTGATGAGAACTTTACGTTGTCTCCTGGCGCCTACAGTTGACTGATAATTTAAAAAGTTTTAACGGGATAATTTTGAACGTAACAAGGTCCTTTCCGTCCACTGACAAACCATGCAAGGACACTTGGGGTAGGGGACACTTGTGCCCCAATGCCCAAGCCTGGTGCCAACAATTTGGAACCTTCTTGAACAAGAGCTGCCCTTTAACCTGCGACTTTTGCTCATCAAGACGCTCTTGTCCCTGCGAAGCTGGTGAGTCTGTAAAGTTTTTCCGAATTACTCTGGAGAGAAACCATTAAAAGGCGCCGCGGGATCATTTTTTGAGTGCTCACTTTTTAAGAAAACTTTTGGTCACCTGTATTTACAATGCCTTATAGTTTACTGAAAAAGTGAACACACAGAAGAATGGTCGCGCTCCGCCACTGATTAAAAGTGAAGCTATATACCAAGAAAATAAATTGTACTTTATACATTCGCTTGCATGACAATAGCAACTTTATCATTGTGAGAAAATAGTCAAAACTAGTCACATACGCATTGTGACGTATGAATGCAGAATGGAGCCAGTGGAGCGAGTGCAGCAGAACAGATGGATCTTGGGAGAGCTATCGAGTTCGTGATTGTGATGCAAGCAATGGCTGCTTGGAAGCGACGAGACAAGCTGTCCAGTGCAACGGAAAGAGCTTCTTCGGTGAGACGATGTTGCTTTCACAGAACAATCATCGCGGTAGTTGGTGACGCTCGATTCCATTCTATAGATTGGAGCGCTTGTGCACGATCTTGCGGCGGAGGAACGAGATGGAAGTTTACAAAGTGCCTTAATCTTCCAAGGACAAGATGTCCAAAGGAATATGAAGACTGCAATACATTACCTTGTCCATCAGGTAACGTGTTTTTATTTTCTCTGTAAACTTTTCTATAAACTTAGTTGTAATCCCAAACAACATCAATCAAAGAGGTTATGTTCACAATGATTCATGCAACGTTGGGCAACGTTTCTTTCTGAATATATTAAACTGTTCACTCTGAAGAGAACATTGCAACACGCCGATCTTTGCAACCGAACTCTTTCAGTGGATCGAAGTGGCTCTAATGATCCAACTAAAAGTCTGTGATAGCTTCCCCCATCATTAGCATCATCGTACTGTAAAACAAGGAGGTGGAGGTGCTAAAATCAACTTTAGGGGTTGTTGAGAGATGCTAAATACAATAAAGTTAAGTTCCAAGGAAACGTTTGCAGTTTGAAGCAAACGCTTTATCAAAATGATAAAGTTTGATGAAAACGTTTCAACTTATTATGTTGGTTTGTTGTTTGTATGTTCAAATAACGATGCTCAGTCTCATTGATTTGTTGTGTTGACGTCTGTGGTGTCTGTGGTCTTGTAAAGTTACTTCTCTCTCAAAGTTGCCCTAAATATTTATTTATATTTCAAAATCAATACTTTTCAGTTTCTTGCTCATCAGATGAAGTCCATCGATACAATACAAGCTCAGAATGTTGCAAACCAGTTATTTCGTCTTTGTGCGGGGAGTTTAAGATTAGTAGCAACATCATCAACGGGCAGGACGCAAAACCTTTGGAATGGACATGGATGGTAAACGCATTTACTGAACTATCTTGACATAGCGATGACCGAACGCATGCATAGAAATAGTAAAAATTTGCAGACTTTATCGCATTGCAAGGTAATCCGTAGTTGATAAAGGTTTAAATCAACCGGTTGGGCAGGTAAGGAAGCCAATCTTTGTGTCGACCTTTACGGACGTGATCACGTGTCTTGCCAAAACAAGCAGCCTGCTCTCGCTAGATGGCGCACTAGAGTTATTGCCTCAATGTCTGGCAGTTTATTGCGGTGCATTGCTGGTTTTGTGCCATTCATTTTTAAGAACAACGGTCTAGTTTTCCTGCGATCTTAATTTAATTGAAAATACTATGAAATATTATCTTGTAATTTATCCTCTTGAGTTACTTCAATTAGCTTTTCACGAAATTAATTCTTTCTGTGCTCGAAGTAACTTAACTTGATGCACAGAAACCAACTCACTTCTATTTCTAGATCTTGGCAAGTAGTTGCATATATTCCTGGACGAAGTCAATGGTGTTTGTTTGAAGAAACCTGACTAAAATTGAGATTGCTAGTGACCATATCTTGATAGTTTAACTTGTTTTGTGATAAAAAGAACTTGGCACTACTTGACATAACTTAGCCTACTTGCACAATAGATTCTTCGTAAACAGCTTCAATTATGACTTTTGGATGATAAACTTCAGGTGTTTCTCCAAATTGGACCCAACAGCAAAGGGAAATATTATTTCTGCGGGGCAAGTTTACTGAGTGCGGAGTGGGCTCTAACTGCAGCTCACTGCGTCGAGTAAGTCAATTTTCCCATAACGAGACTCTTTGTATTTTGTTGTATTTCCAGACGTTTAATATAAAATAAGCAATAATAATAGTAGTAGCCAACCAAGTGAGAAAACCATTTACCTCTTGTACTTACTAATGATAATAATATTATGGTTTTATTTATTGTCGCTCTACAACAGCTAAGGTCTTTTAGCGACAGGGCTCATTTTTAATTTATATCAGGTTTACGATGTTATCACATTATCACCCGACTCATTCTCACTGCGCTATGCAGGATAGAACAAAATCGGTACCGTTTTTAAAGTCTTCGGTTTGACCCGACCTGGAATCGATCTCAGATCTACCAGCACCAGAGCCGAAGGCGAAACTACTCGGCCACTGAGCTGGTTCTTGTACTTACTGATTCAGTGTATAAAAGCAACGCAATATATAGTAAGAAAGAAACGCAAAACAATCAACTAAGGAACGTGGTACAGAACGCTTAATTGATTACACGCGTTGTGCGGTGGTAATCAATTCCAGCGTCTGTACCAGAAAACGCTGAATGTTATTATGTAGTGAGGCAGGTCACAAGTTTACATAAAATCAACGTAAATAAAATGACGACTATGTAACATGTACCATGTTTTTAACTAACAAAATTATATTTTAACATTTAACCGAAAATTATCAGTATTGCAAAATGCATTTCAATGCTGCAAATTCAAAACCTAACGTTCTCATAGAACATAAGTCAAGCTTCCTGTTAACAAACGCCACTCACACAGAATCTAGCTCAACACATCTGTATTTCTAAAGCGACATAACTATGAAACCGGTATAGCTTTTCCCTTGATTCTTACGATAGCTGTTATTGATGAAAAGGCTCTACCGGTATATTATGAAGTAAGCGGGGAATTGAAAATGACAGGCATTCGGAATTTGACTAGCAAAACGAACGGACTGAATTTTAGAACGAGAAGGTTAAATTCACGCCGGGAGAATGTCACTCACCCGACACCCGTCTCAATAAATTAAATTAGTTAGGTATTTTCTCAACTCCCCGAATACTAAAACTTGTAATATTGATAAACAATAAAATGTATGATTCTATTTAATTCGTTTGCCTTTTGTAGGAAGTCATACCCCTAGACTAGACAGCCAGAAGCCTAAATTATCCTTCTAAAGTATACTTTTAAATTAGAGACTTAGAGTCTCAATATTCTTTTAAATTATCCTTTTATTTTATAACCAAATTACGACAGTAAGTTAGGCAAAACCCTACACTGGGGGCTCGTCCGAAGGCGAAGTGTAGGCCTAACATTATTTAAAAATACATTCATCAGTAAGTGCTTTTTTGCCTTAGAAACGAAAAAGTGGTAGCGTGGCGTGCTTGCCAGATTCTTCATATTTTGCTTGCTAAAACTTGTTAAACTTACCTTTTTGCTTAAACCTACGTACGTGCGAGGTCATCAACGTAGTAATCTTTTATTTTAATATCTCATCAACTTCTATATATTTCCGCTATACTCACTTGCTGTTTTTAGTGTGTTGTGGAATTAATTAGAGGTTAATCATCGGTTTGTTTGGTTAGTTAGTTTAGATTTTAAGTTAGAAATAGAAATTGTGGCAGAGTTTGCTTGCCAAATCTTTTAGGGCTGATCTTTCTGTTTTTTCTCCAAATCTTTCTGCTTTGGGGTGAAATTTTCTTGAACTCTTTGTTGGTGTCACCAAGGAGGTGCGCAGTTGCGCACATTATAAATTAAGTTTAATTCATTTTTTCAAACCAACTTGCGTCCGGAGGTCGCCAACGTAGTAACAGTTGTTAAGAATGTTTTTGTGAGTCGATTGATTGTAATGACTGTCTGATGGAATTCTATCTAATTTGACTACACAAAATCTTTTTAAAAAACTGCTGTTTTATCATATTTTTTAAATGAATCAGACGTTAATCATTTTCATTTGAACGAGTTTTATTTCTGCATCTTATTCTTCTTTTCCGAAATCTTTCTTTTTGGTGCTGACAGAGATAGAGGCTGTCTGGGGTCCCTAATTTTGACATTGTATTGCTCTTTGTAATAATCAACGTAACTTCTTTTTTGATCGGGAAAGCAACTAAGTGAAGAAGGTATTCTGTAAGGTTTGTTTCAGTAGGGACTGGTAGCCTAAAAGTTAAGTAACTAATTGTGTATGAAACAAAGACGTAGAAAAAAAGAAACCTAAAGAACGGTAATGTATTAATATTTATATTGAGGCATTTTTCCTTTACGAAAACTATTCACTAACACACATCCACAAAAAGATTAAGTTGCTTCAAGCTCACCTGGCACCGTTAACTCAGCCGGTTGACTCCCCAGACTTCCTCGAAATCGAATCTCTATACAACCAGTCAAATTACGGTTTCGAAGATTTGCAATCAATCCTGATCGCTATCAGTGCTTCCCAACTTAATAATGAACGCATGCACGATTTCTTACAGTCCAACATCGATGGCGACGATAGCGCAGATATGCAATTCGTGTCATCGACGCTTAGCCAAGTGATGTCAAATGTTTTTTTTCAAATTCTTTCCTCTATTACAAGCCCATTTATTAATACATTGCTAGTCGTATTGTTGTTTTTATCCTTCTTTTGGAGTGCTGTTCTTACTATCATAGCGCTAAAGTATTATCTTCCTGCCATCGCTAAAAGCCTGCGATCATCCGCTGGTAAATTACAACAGCGTAGACAATCCCAGCGTCAACCCACACAGGAAAACGGGGGAGAAACCCCACAAGCCCAACTTACACAAGGGTAGCTTTATTTCTCGCCTGTTCTCGCATTTTAATAGCTTCACGCATAAGCTTGCATCTGCCGCCATGATTAAATCATGTCGCCTAGTGGTTTGAACAATTTTATGCTATATTTTGTTATTGTGTTATACTACCGTGTACGTACTTTACTTATTACATGTACCTTGCGAATGCTACTCTGTATCGCTTTTTACAGAAGCTCCACCGCGCGACAAGGTTGCTGCTACGACGAGATGCGAGAGACATTGAGAGACCTCAAGAGACCTTGAGAGACTACAGCACTACGACGGATGACACGACAGAGTTCTCTATCGCCACCACACGGTGACTCTCATCAACTTACCTCCACGCGAGATGCCTCTATTCAGAGATGCCTTTACTTAAAGAAGCTCTGCGCAGACGACGTCAACTCGGCTAACCTCATAGCCGCCAACATGCACCGAAGCTGCATCGTTAACTTTCAACATGGTCAATCCCATGTCCGCCGTAAAACTGCACTACCGTGCACAGTAGTTGCATTGTTACGCACTCAAACCTTCTTCACACAAGAAGCACTCTACTTCAACAACATCGCCGCAGCATTCAGCTGCCCAAGACGTCTGCTTTACAGCTTGCGACCTTACAAGCTGACCACTCATTCATGTCGTGCTCACTGCTCATCATCCGTCAACAGACATAAACTGAACTGCTCATCAGCACTGCTTGTCAAAGTCTCGAACTCAACATTGCTCGAACTCAATAGCATATCTGGTCCTCAAAGACATTACTCTCATGAACGCCATCTTCGCCTAGCACAACTCTCGCGCACGCGTAGCTCACCGCTATTCTATTATTATTATGGTTGCTTCTATGAGTGTCAAGCCTATCTCCCCGGACGCGGGGCATGAACAATCAAGGACACTCACCTGCCTATATAGCCTAACCTACCATATTTGTGTATTTTATCTTGCAAGTGCAATCTGTGTATATCATACCAAGCCAAAGGGCTCCCAGGGAACTAAGACATCGCCTTATCTCTTATGATAACCGACTGTTACCCCTGTAACCGCAACTACTGTAGCCTATTACAGTCCCGCAATTATTGTAGCCTATATCGTAGCCTACTAAGCCAAGGGCTTCCAGGGAACTAAGACATCGCCTTATCTCTTACGATAACCGACTGTTACCCCTGCAACCGCAACTACTGTAGCCTATTACAGTCCCGCAATTATTGTAGCCTATATCGTAGCCTACTAAGCCAAGGGCTTCCAGGGAACTAAGACATCGCCTTATCTCTTACGATAACCGACTGTTACCCCTGCAACCGCAACTACTGTAGCCTATTACAGTCCCGCAATTATTGTAGCCTATATCGTAGCCTACCAAGCCAAAGGGCTTCCAGGGAACTTAAGACATCGCTTTATCTCTTATGATAAACGACTGTTATCCCTGCAATCACGTTATCGACTACTTGTTAACTTATGTGTGCGTCCAATCTCCTCATCCCACGAAAGGAGGGGGGTCATGTGTCTTCCCCTAGCAATTGTTAGCCTACAATTGTCAATTTTCTTTGTAAAAAACATATCTTATAACCACACACCTATATATTATTGCATCATGTATAACCGAGTTATTGTAATATTATTTATCTGTTATTTTGCCGTAAGGAGGGAAGTGTGTAACATGTACCATGTTTTTAACTAACAAAATTATATTTTAACATTTAACCGAAAATTATCAGTATTGCAAAATGCATTTCAATGCTGCAAATTCAAAACCTAACGTTCTCATAGAACATAAGTCAAGCTTCCTGTTAACAAACGCCACTCACACAGAATCTAGCTCAACACATCTGTATTTCTAAAGCGACATAACTATGAAACCGGTATAGCTTTTCCCTTGATTCTTACGATAGCTGTTATTGATGAAAAGGCTCTACCGGTATATTATGAAGTAAGCGGGGAATTGAAAATGACAGGCATTCGGAATTTGACTAGCAAAACGAACGGACTGAATTTTAGAACGAGAAGGTTAAATTCACGCCGGGAGAATGTCACTCACCCGACACCCGTCTCAATAAATTAAATTAGTTAGGTATTTTCTCAACTCCCCGAATACTAAAACTTGTAATATTGATAAACAATAAAATGTATGATTCTATTTAATTCGTTTGCCTTTTGTAGGAAGTCATACCCCTAGACTAGACAGCCAGAAGCCTAAATTATCCTTCTAAAGTATACTTTTAAATTAGAGACTTAGAGTCTCAATATTCTTTTAAATTATCCTTTTATTTTATAACCAAATTACGACAGTAAGTTAGGCAAAACCCTACAACTATAACATATTTGAAAATGGGGATGCTCTTCGTTGCTTACGCAAAGTAATTGTTTATACAATCCATGAATGTAATAAAATATTTTGGTGAAACGTATCAACCTGATGCTTGATAAAAAAAGAAAAATGTTTCTATTTTTTTTTATTTTATTTTTTAACTTTTCGTTTGCTTGACCATCAAGGGTATGCGCAAGAAGACCATCAAAGCGTTTTGCTCTGTGACGTAACAAGCGCAGTCTGACAAAAATCTGACCACTGGTCTCTATGTTTCATTTTGTTTCTAATGTTCAGCGACTTCAAGGACCAGCCCCACCTAGTGACTATGATGGCCGGCATCAAAAGTTTGCGGGACCGAGGCCAGAGAAGGTTGGCGCGAGAGATCTTTGTTCATCCAAGCTACAGGGGCGCGGTGGCTGATATTGCGTTGGTGCAGGTGAGTGGGATGATGATGATGATGCTTATATTATTTTCATTGATTTTGCAACGAAATATAATTGTGATGCTTAATTTTAAATCCTTAACTTATGTATTCCCCTTTCCAGGTTGACACCCCTTTTGAAGTGGCCACAAATTTAAGGCCGGAAATTCCCGTTCGCCCCATTTGCCTTCCCCGTGGAGAAATCACACCGATTGATGCTCATTGTTACGCTGTTGGCTGGGGGTCAAGTGAGTTTCTTGTTCTGGTTTGAATTTGAAACAACAAACATGGGAAGGAATAACCAGCTCTCTCCAAGATCCTGAAGAGAAGATCAAATCTCTTTTGTCGCATCTTGACTTTGTACCAACCAAGTGAAAGAGAATAATGACGTCATAATTGAAAATAAAGCTTTTGACATTAAACAGCAGCGAATGAATAATGAGATTTCAAAGCTTACATCCAGCTGTAAAGTTTTTGTAAAACGATTTCTATCGTTTGTTGAAACCGAGTACTTTCTATTCAGCCAACCCCGACCCGAGCGACCATAGACTACACAGACACCTCCAAGTGGTGAAACTTCGTAACTTGGATGTCAACTCTTGCGTGGTGGGATACAAGACGGATCCAATCATTTCTGCTATCGATCAAAGTGTACTGTGCGCTGGGGCGCTATCTGGCGGATATGATACTTGTGCAGTGAGTGGGACTTTAATTTGTTCTAGCGATATAAGAATTAAACGACCCACAAATGAATGTGGAGCTGCAACCGACTAAGTTCAAAACTGATTCTCCTCCAATTTGCAATTTTGATCACAACTGCAAGAGATGGCTCGCGACCTCATCAAGGGATCACTGGCGCTACAAAGCTATTCCTTTAATTTCCTCACCACCAACAATTTCTACATCATGTAGAATGTGGCAGGGTTACCAATTTGTAAAAACCTTTAATTTCTCCAGGGGGACAGCGGAGGACCTCTCATGTGCCAACGGTGTGGCTCATGTTCCTGGTACGTGGCAGGAATCACGTCATACGGGGCTTCGACGTGCGCGGTTGCCAAGCGACCAGGCGTCTACTCGAAGGTGATTGAGCACGAGCTCTGGATCGACATCATCACCGGGGGAATCACCGACGAGACGCTGTTTGAGCATGAGGAAAGCTGTCGTTTGTGACGTCACACAAGCACAATGGGACTTCCACTCAAGTTGCATTGCGTCGAACAATGAGCGACCTCTGCGCAGGCGGAAGTATGGTTCACCATCACGACTTGTGTTTAATCTCGTTATGACAGTCCTGTGTTCGTTCATTAAAATACTACTGCAATGAAAAAATAAAGTTAAATGTCAGCGGTGTTGTTGTATGATTACTTGCTTTGTCATTACTGTAAATGAAAAGTTGTAACGAAAAGTTATTTCTGTTGTTTTTTCTGTTTCTATCTGTTGATTTATTGACTGTTGAAATCTTTACCCTTGGACAAAGAAAGCTTCTTGAAGAGCTTAATCCTGGCACTTTCGCATACTTGTAGTGGCTTTGAACCACTGATGCCATCCATTAGATGCCGCTGAATGGAGAGCAGTCCTTATCGTGTGTTGCTTAAGCGCCCACGCCGAGAGTCGAACCAGCGCCGCTTGATCTTGGTCTTCTGTAAGAACATCAACAAATGTTTAGATATTTCTGTTTGAAGCTATAACAATGTGCCTCGACTAAGTTGCTGGCGGCCACCTTAGAATTTAATTGCATATTGACGACACAATGAGCAGCGTTGAAGTTTTGAACAGCACTGAAATGTACATTCTAACAATCAGAGATAAAGTGAATGTCTTCTGAGACACCGAGACCTAACCCTGGCACGCCGTCAGCAAGAAGCGGTTGACTTGATCACATCGAAAATTTTGTTTGAGAATTATTAAAATAAAGTTCAACCAGCCTCATGTTTAATGAGGCTGGTTGAACTTTATTTTAATAATTCTCAAACAAAATCAGAGATAACTTTTTTTTTTTTAAAAAGAGTAGAAAACTTTTGCAGAATTGATGAAAAACGTTAAGTTCAGCATAGTCTCGACCTTCTGGATCGCATTAGTGACGACAACGTAGGTTTTTGTTATTTGTAGTTTCATATTGTCAATCTGCATCAGCTTTGCGTCTGCATCAACAACTACAGCGGCTGCAATTCTGATACAATTTTTGTATTTCTGTCATAACTTCCAACAAAATATCTGAAGTTCGTTCATCGCCTGTTAATGGCTGGTGACTTACCAATGGGGGAATTGTTGTCCTGCTTTGGCCACTACTTGCTGAGCTTGCCCAAAACATTTGACACCTGGGCCGAATTGAAACATTTCTAAAAAGTTTCCAAAAACCGCATGTGGAACCAGAAGATGTTTAAAATTACAGTGCGCTTCGTAGTTTTTACATCAGTTCAACGTCATCTGATGTTGGGTGGAGCATAAAGTACGGGCTTGGTTATATAGAAGGAAGTGACTCCAAGTCATTGTTCTTCGCCGCCCGCGCGATTGCGAGGATGATGCGTGATCTGTGTCGGTGATGTGGAAAGTTGTGAAACATTGTAAGGACGTTAGACGAGCGAAATATAACATTGCAGCAAATATGGACAACTGCTTGTGTAGGAAGTGGCTTATTGTTGTCTGTTGGAAATCAAACTTGCTGAAAAACCCAAAGTCTATCACAATAAATTGTCCAAGTTGCGAGAGGTGTGAATTAGGCAAGTGTGGAATAGCATTCCATACAACAATAGGAAAGGTTGTGGTATGCCATTTTTCCCACATCCATGCTTGATAGACCATGCGTGTCGCCGTCCATCAAGGCAGCGATGGCAAGATCGAGCTGGGACTGATACTTAGAGTACCTACTCAATTGCAGGGCTAGCCGAGACCCAAACAGCAAATCAACTGTTTTTGCGTTGATTCAACGTCTGCAGACCTTAATGTTTGGGATTGAGGTTGCCATCGTAAAACTATTGGATCAAAAAAGTTATTGTTTTTGCATCATTTTTTGCGTTTTTCATACAACATTGAACACTGAAATTCATGCAAAAACATGAAAGTATCTTGGTAGGCTACACTTGCAGGCAGGAGGTGCCCGATGAGAATGGAGTTAAGTTAAGCTTTTGAAAGGTACCAAAGCATTGTTTGAATGCACTGCAGAAGTAGAAGTTTCGTGTGTAGTTCTTATGGGCATGCACTTTGCCTTTTTAAAAACTTGTCAGTTTATTGCTCTAGCAGAGAGCTCAAACAAACAACTGGAAAACATTTATTGGCAAAAAGTGTCAAAGCGATTATGTTAGATTCAGCAATGTTTTCCTGCAGATGTAAATAGCCTACCCACCATTACCCAATGCTTCAAACTTTGGCCTTTTGCTTGTTTTTGATAAACAAATTGATTGATTGATCAACGATCGCGGTAATGAGCTGATAAAAACGTGCGGTTCCATTATCATCAGAAAACTTTGTAATTTCTGCAACATGTCAAGAATTTAGACACAGCAGTTACGTCAAGGAAATGTTACGTTGTGCAGAATATATCCACCTTGGCCAAGATGAATTGCTATGTGAGGTGACTTCCAAGGAGCGACTGCCAACAGGCATAAAATACATTCAGTTCAGAATTGTTGCTCAAATAAGGATTCTACTTGCAAGCCAGGGACCCCTTGCCGATATTTGTGTATACATTGGAGTTTTTAAAATGAATATATCTTGCAACAAAAAGAAAACAATACCAATGTTTCTGTTATGAGAACTGCTTGCAATTATTGTTGAGCAAATTCTTTAAATTGTGAAATTCATAATTCAGCATAACAGCCATCCGCACTTGCTGTTGTTTCTCTGGGCAAGAAACTTTACGATAATTGCCTCTACCCAATGATCGATTTCGAGTAATGGGTAGTACCAAATTTAAGTCATAAGTATAAGTAGAGTAGACAACCGGAAACAGACATTGCCGTCGGCTGCAGCGTGGGTCAGGTGTACGTTGGAAGGCGTACACCGATGCATAGCGCTCAAGTCCGCTTTCCCGCAATGCAGGATAAAGATATGAAAAACGAAACAAACATGTTCATTGAAAAATAAGCAAAATGTCTGTTGTCTCTCTCACAGGGAATTAAGAGTATGACGTCACAGTGGGCTGTCAAGCGGAACAAAGACATCGTTTCTACAGTAACAAATGCAAGAAGAGTTTTCAGTTCAGTTCAGTTGTTTTTTTTTCTGACCATCACAGCAAAAACAATACACGTCAACATAGCAAAGGTCGAGAAAAAGTAGAAGCGACAAAACGCGAACGTTAAAACGTGCTGGCGAACGAAGTAAGTAATTAAGTTAAAAAGAAGTTTGGCACAGTCGCAACACTTTCAGAAAAATTTACGATAGAAAGGGAAATAAAAAAAAGGAAAGTTACAAACAAAATATAAACAGCAACAACATATATTCACGCAATAACTTTATTAGCCCATACAGCTTTAGCTGATATTTTCAAGATTTGTTTCATAACAACAGAATGGTTCTGTAGCAGTCAGCAGGGCTTGTTCTGACGCAGATGCAGAAATATCTGTAGTCGCAAATATGAGGCAGTAAAGTTATTGACCTTGTCTATTAGTGTGCAGCCAACTGGATGTGGGTCTGGCAAGGTTGCACGTTCGCGATCACCACCGTGAGGTCACAATTAACTGTTTTGAAACTAAACAATATCCGCAAGTCATGTTTCAATCGGGAAATAAACAAGTGACGCGACGATTAAAGATTTAAAGTCATCATCCTCTCCTGTCCATCACGTGCGAAGGGTATTGTGACGTTAAGGTGACGAAGCAGTGACGTGTCACCCAACCAGGCGCGGATTTATGGGGGGGGGCCCAGGGGGCCCGGGCCCCCCCCGAAATTTTGTGAAAAATTGTATGTTTCCGCATCAAATGGTTTGATATGCTTCTAAACAGCTGATATTAGTCCCTCGGCATCACAATTGATGAAAATGGTTGTTTTAATGTCTATTTTCTAGCATATCGTATATGTCGTAGTATCATTGTTCACATCTGTTTAGCTTTTTCTTTCTTTTTAATTGATTTTCAAATTTTCTGGCCCCCCCCGAAAAAAACTCTTAGATTCGCGTCTGCACCCAACCATAATTTTTCTTTGATTTTTCTTATCCTTACGCGCCTGACTATATTTACTAGCAACCCTATGTGGGTTTTTGCGCTGAAACTAACTCAAGAACGAATCGATAATGTAAATAAAGAAGGTAAATGACGACATTTAACTTTTTTCTTCTTTTGCGTGAAGTCTGCTGACGAAAGGGACAGAGTACAGGAAATAAAATTAGCTTAATAGGCTATATTTTGGTCTTTGTGTCTTAGCCTATTCAGGCTTACGCCTGGTGGTTGAAGATTTAGATTAAGTGGACGGGAAGGCAAGGAAGCCAATCTTTGTGTCCACCTTCAGGCACACCTTTGTGTTTTGCCAAAGACACAGCCGCATGCTCTTAAAACCTGTACCGAACGCCTTTTTGAATGTCGAATCAGGACTCTCACCACCTCACCCAGCATTCACAGCAGCAGGCCCGGATTTAGGGGGGGGCAGAGGGGGCAGGTGCCCCGGGCCCCCCGACTTTTGAAGGGCCCCCTACGTGGAAAAAATGTGATTTTGTGTTATTTTTTCTTCCTTTCAGCCTTAGAAGTTTCTTTAAAATGGTGTGCAGTGCTGGATTGATGCTACTGTAGACGCAGAGGTGGTTTTTCGCGCCGTAGGCTTGAAAAAATTTTTTGCAGGGGGCCCCCCGATCTAAAAGTGCCCCGGGCCCCCCATCAGCTAAATCCGGCCCTGCACAGCAGCCTACAATGCTTCTGTCCAATGCTGCCATCACAGCAAATTCGGAAAAAGCACAAGATTTAAGAAAAAAAAGCACAAGATTTGGATACAAAAGCACAAGATTTGGATACAAAAGCACAAGATTGCAAAATTGAACCTTTGCGACCCATTTTGAAGAAAAACATGACTCTGAAATCAACAGTTTAGAGAAGATGCATGCTTAGAAGATGAAGATACATGATACATACTAATCACTGTTCTCTATCGATTCGTGGTCTTTAATTTAATATCACAAATCTCACAAAAGGCAATCAGTTTTGTCTTCTTGTATCGAACTTTTAAAATCAGGATCATTCAACTTATTAAAAGGCTATTTATACCACTTTTTCATTTTGGCACTTGGTAAATGATTGTCATTATTTGATACCAGTGGCGTAGCTTCAACCCCTCCCCTTTTGGTACCCGTGTGACGTCACGATATTTAGAATGATGCTTTCAGTCTCTTTATGTCTCTAAAACAAAGTTTGCCTAATTTTAAACGAAACTGCATTAAAATAGCGCGTTTTGTCAATACCAAACATTCAAATATCTCAGCCAGGAATTAGCAACAAGAAAGCATATAGAGACTTAGCATTATTTTCGAAAAATGCCAAAAAAAACATGATCTTATCCTTTTGCTATGCCACCGAACAGCACCATTTCACAGGAATATTCATTATTCATACTCACATTTTTGTTGAAAATGCTCTCAGAATGCACCAAATTCAAAGTAAATTTTCAAAATTTTCTAGGGGAAGCCCCCAGACCCCCGCCCCTGGGTGTCGTCTTATGTGAACACGCCGTCAAAAGTTTTAACTCAAAAATCCCCCTTTCAAAATTCCCGGCTACACCACTGTTTGATGCTGATGTACCAGTACTCTTTTCGCTGCTCTTGTTATCTAGTATCGAGCAACACAACCTCTGAGTCTGAGCACATATCGTACCCTCTTCAGATCAAGTTTTTAGCTAATCTTGTCAGGCTTGATCACTCAATGAGGAAAATTGGTCCATATGCGTATAAGTAGTACGGTACCAGAAACCTTTTAGTTCCAGTCCTTAACTCTCCACCAAACTCAAACCATGGTAGCAACAATTAATTTGACTTTGATCAAAAAACACAAGATTTAGCCAAAAATCGATCAGAAAGCACAAGAACACAAGATCAAAAGTAAAAACACAAGATCTTGTGCTAAAACACAAGCCGTGGCACCACTGCTTCTGACAAACTTTTGATGGAACGCTAGAGTCACGATCATCAAAAACAAAGAAAAGTTGGGTCTTCAAATCGATTGCTTTACAATATGAGCAATGATTACTCTTCTTTCCTTCAAAATTTCGCAAAAACAATGCTATTGTTACATGTTATTGTTACTGTTACCCCATTAGCTCTGTTGGCTAGCGCGTGACGGCTTCGTGAACAAAAAAGCTTCAAGATCAAGCGGCGCTGGTTCGACTCTAGGGATGTGCGCTTGTGCAGAGTGTCAAAAGATGTGTAGCCTATAGACTGCCTGAAACAAACAAAATGCATTTTCACCACTAGTGGCGCTAAGTGCTGCTTCTTAACCTTCTTATTCCCACCACACTTCTCAAAATCATTCCAAATATCCAAACGTTGATTTTCACTTGTGGGTTATCAGTAAGGCATTGGATTAAAGTGTTTTCAGTTGAAGTTGAAGTAAAGACTTCCATCGTCAGGAATCATGACCTAACAGGTCAAAAATGGGTGATTTTGGTAAAAACGGAAATGTTTAGGCCTTTTGAGGCAGGGTATCCCATTATCTGAGAGCAAAATGGTTGTCATTTTCGAATTTCTCATAGTTAAAATCATGGGAAATAATGCAAGAAGCTAAAATTTTTTTAAATGTTTGATTTTTGAACAGGTCTAGTGACCTATCTAGGCGTTTTATTTAACGTTTGAGGTTTATTTTTATAACTTATTCTTTGTTTTTATAATTTATTTGTTGTGTTGCCATGGTAACAAGTCTTAAAAATTTTACAGAAATTGATTATTATTTTTAAACTTTGGATGCTGTCGCAATGTTTACAATGATGAACGGCAAGAGATGCCCCGTAGAGAGAGATCGAGCTGTGCAGCTGCCACCACTACAGGTGAGATAAATTATTCTCTTGCTTCTCTTGGAGGTAGCGAAAAGTTTAATTTCTCAAGTTGGTACTCGTGGAATGACCACGGAGAGGTGATTCCTTCCTTTCCCGTACTTAACTGTGTGTTTGTCTGTGAGAATCATTATCCTCTTGACTTACAAAGATTCTTTGAGAACTTTGTCCTGCCAGTTTCACGTACTTGTAGGGTAGAGGTTTTGAATCATTTAAATTTGTTGGGAATTGTTCCATTCACTGAATGGACATCAGTATGCGCATTGTCCAATGTCCATGCGCACATCCCGAGAGTCGAACCAGAACCACTTTATCTTGCGTATTTTTTGCACATAAAGCTAATTCTTAACCGATTGGGCTGTGTGACAACCGATCGTTGATTTAATGAATTGCCGATGATCAGCGCCGTTGAGACGATAATTTGAGACTTGTAACACTGTGATTTTCGGGCCCTTCTCGATTCTTCTTCTTCTTCACCACTCCTGTCTACATGCTTGGGCAGGTGTCAAGCAGCCATTGAATAGATGCGTCATCCAGTTCACGCAGACCACGCACACCATTTGGCGCATGGTAGATGATGCAGTTACAGATGGTGTGGTCTGCGGGTTGTTCCTTTACTCTTTTTTATCGTCTTTACGCAAAAACGAAAAACTACATCACATACTGATTCTCCTGTGCTTTCAACGAGACTCAAAATAGGACTCAAGCCATTTACCGCAACAGCTGAGATGGCCAGTCAATTGCACAGCTGATGGTTGTTAACATTGGATAAAGATATGAAAAACAAACAAAAACAAACGATTGGTTTGCCTGAAAGTTCGAGTTGCATGATGAGACAAATGATTGTCCGCTCAGCGATGACGTATGCCACCATTGCAACGTCATAATCCGTTCAAACACACAACTTTGCTGACTGGATAACTGCTTTTGCTTCCTTTAAACTTGCCAGAAAGTTGTTGCATCAATATAAGGACTTCCATGTTGTTAGAACAGCATTTAATTGCTTTTGTTTATAAGATGATTGTAAACGTTGTATCTACGTATAAAGTTGTTGCCGACGAGTCCATCGCTGTGATGTTTGCTGAACGTAAAATGACAACAGGAAAGTGAAACCTCTCTTTGCCGGGACGAGTTTGTTCTCACAAAATGATGTGTCGATAAACAAATGGATGTTGCCTGTAAAGGATTTCAATTGATTCAATTTGGTTTATGTGAGATTATGCGTGGTCTAATGAGCAGTTGAAGAAATGCCTAAAAATGATAGAAACATTTGCTCGTGCTAGTTGGGAGCTTTCAAACTACAGAGTCATTCAATTACCTGTTTTTGTACAACAGATCACTATAATTTCATTTTATTGTTTGTTCTTTGTAATTATATTTTGTGTTCGTTGCATTTATTCTACCGACAGAGTTTGGTAGAGATTTCAACTTCTTCTGAGGCGTGGAGACAACCTCCATCAGTTGAATAAACATGAGTTTGAAGGTGAGGTTCTTATATCTTTCAAATTAGCAATACCAGTATGTTGACATTGATTCAACATCTTGAATGACAAGAACCACTGACATAGAATGAAAACGAAAAATTTCATTTTGATTCTTGAGATTTGTTCCACATTTTTACAAATTAATCAAAACTTTTCTGACTTAAGTTGTTGGCCAATGTCGACACAATGTCTATAAAACAAGTTCAGATGGTAATTTAAATTTAAATTAAAAATTATATTAAAATAGCTCAGAGAGAAATGACCTTTTCGCTTCAGATTTAGCTTCTAGACGTCCTCCGCTCTTCCTCCAGAAGTTCTAAGAACATCACAAAATAGATGATTTTAACTGGTTTGATATCTGGAAAAATCAAATAAATGTATTGACTTCTTTTCGAGCACTGATTCCAGTTCAAAAACAGTGTTGCCAGTTAACAAACAGTGTTACCAGTTTGCTAGTAGTTTTGCCAAACCAAAAACTAAACCTACTACCTTCTATGTGTGCGACGGAGTGGTGAGAAGATTTTCTTTACGTTGGAAAGGACTTTGGTTGGAAAGCGAAGAAGTTAGCTGTGTCTTTGAAAAGTCTTTCAATCTCATGATAGAATTTTGAATACGAAGATTGGCGTTAGTACTTTTTCAATCGATGCGATGATTTCATTTTGTATATTTTGTGGCAAGTAGACCCCTCCAGTTGATGCAATAGCTTTCAGTTGGGCAACCTATGCACTCTGTGCCTTTTCTACAAACTGTGCTTCCTCTGTACTTTCTCTCTTCTATACTTTTGTACAGGAGATCCGCAGTTGTTTAAAATCCGATCAGATATTGCAAGTGCTTCTCTAAACTTTACACGAGCTCTCAACTTTTATCAAAGGAAAGGTGGTGATTGCCCATAAGCTCAAGATTATGACGTGATAAGTTGAAGATTATGACGGAAGTAGCAAAAGCGATCTAACAAATTGTGTTTTAATAATCGACTCGACCATAAATTTTTTATTTCCAATCCACTTTGTAAAGCGTTGGGAGAAGCTTAAGCGCCCGAAGTGAAACTATTGACTGTATGATGAAATATTTCCACATCATTTTTAGAAATTTTTGTTTATGCATATAGATATAGAGCATGAATACAATATACCACATGATGTTTGAAAAATGTTGCTTTAATTTTAGTAAAACAAACACAACTTTATAACTTATTTCTGCAAACAAAGTCGCTTGAGGTGTAGTCCCGAAGATTGTTTAGTTTTATTGTGTTTATGACGTCAGAAACGACACCACCTAGTTTTGAAATAAAACAAAACCGGCAAATAGTGATCACGTGACTAGAAAGCTTTGTATTTCTAAAGAAACTGATCGAGAATAAAGAATTTGCAGGAAGATGCAACTTTGACGTAACAAATGCTTGTGACGTTATAAATGATCAAATCACGGAGAGCCTTAGGCAATCTTATCACTCGAAGCCCGTCAACACTTACAATTCATCTGTGATCGCACCAACTTAATTCAATCCAGTGAATCCACATTGGGGTGCAATTTAAAGAAAATGTAGTTTCTACTCTCCCTAAACACTCCAATAATCCGTTTTACCCTGCATGATCAGCAGTTTGTTCCTCCGCGCTGCATTTGCTGGCCACACCCCACTCACCCTTGATGGCCCTTATTCAACTCGAATCGAGTAGAAGTGACAAAAACTTCATTTGCTTGATTAACAATCGTCCTAAGGGTCCTTTGCTGTCCACGGTGGGAGTTGAACCAGATCCCACTCGAATACCACCGTGAACCAGATCACCAGTGCAGTGGTCCACTTATTGCGAGGTTGTCGATTGCGATTCAGTCAATGAAGCTTCTTTGTTCTCAGGTTCGAATCCTTGAACGCATCCTCACATTTCTGCTTTGCTTGTTCATCTACTATCCGTTCTTCATCTTTGGGATGGTGATGATCTACATCGCAAGGTTGAAGAACAAGATAAAGATTTGGACTGGAATCGGATTCAAATCGCATGGAAAACTCGGGACCATCAGCAGAAAACACCCGGTGAGTTTTGTTTGTTGTGACGTTAATCACACTATGACGTCACAACAGAGATCGACATAGAACAACCCGGTGTCCGAACAAGTCTCTCAAACTCATCATATATTTTGATTGATATATTTGTTGTTGTTGTTAACGTTAATTCGTTTTGCAATGGTTTTTATCTCCTTTATTTTTGTAAGAAAGCAATTCATTGAATCTTCTTTGATTCTTGAACAGATCTGGGACATTACAGAAGTTTCAACTGAGGAGGAGCTGAAATTCATGCGTCATCGCTCTCCGAGCTACCTCTACAGGATGTCGGTCTGGACTGCCAGAGAGGTAACCACCAAGATATCACAGATTGGAAGTGAAACAATTTGTGTTTCAAAAATTAATGTTTACTTTATACTTTGTAAATAAGTTTAATGTTGTTAGACCTAAACGAATAACATAACAATACAACAATGTCTGTTGTCATTAAAGTGACGAAATCATTGTTATCATTCCAGCTTTCCAAGTTCATCTTAAGAGGACAAACGGTCGGTCTGATATCCGAGCAGGATCTTGTCTACTCAATCCTCTTCGGAGTGTACGCGCATTCCGTCACTTGGGATGAAAAGAGCAAGATGTACCGGATGATCATGGATGGATTCGATGATTTCTATCTCTTTCGCGTCAGTTTGTTTTTTCATAAGCATTATTGTGACGTAGTTTATGGTTGTTCTGTTGTTTCTATACACGGCGCTCAATAGCGTCAATTTGTTGTCAAATATTTTCTCACTACACAAAAGGATATCAATGTGATTTGTTTGTCAAGAATTGAAATGAATCGTGACGTAAGCACGCTGCTGTTGGAAGGTCTTGGTAAGATATGATGATGTGAAAAAGCACATTATCCGCACCTTTGCCCAAAGCATTTTCTTTGTCGCCGTTTGATTCTGAGGAATTATCATTATTCATTTACAAAACTTATTGTCGCTAGATGTCGTGCATGAATAAAATAAAACGATATTTTTTGAAATTTAAATACTTCGGCAGGTTTTGCAGATGTTCTTGATACCAAGATCTTGCAAGTTATCCCATTGTTCTTCGAACTAGCATCACATTGATCTTCTTCATTTCAGGGATTCTACTGGGATGCGAGGGAGATCTGGTTCGATGAGCATTGCACAAAGATGAAGATTGTCTTCACCCATGACAGGGAAGTGAGATGGCCTTGCGAAGAAAGCAAGATGGCCGAATGGAAGCTCGCCAAGCTGCACGCCCAAGTGAGCACCGCGTAGTGGATTCATCTTTGTTTTGTTAAACTCCATCGCGACGTTAACTTTTTAGACATTGAGCTTATCAAGATCCGAACCAAGGCCGGGTAGTTAGTTGGAAAGCCGTTGTTACGTAATAATGCAGTATTTTTACGTCATAGGAAAGGATTGAAACCTCAGACAAAGATGTTGGTGTTTGTTGCGTAACAATGAGCTGTGGGAGGGTGATCTGTGTTACTTCACATCAACGTTGAGTAGACATTGTTAAAGTTTTGCTCAAACGTAATAATAAAAACTCATTGTGTGGCGTGTGTGCATCGATGAGCGAGCGTATGTAATCGCCTTGCAATAGGAACATCACAGCAACAAAAGAGGAAATATTTAGGAAGTTTTGAAGCAATTTCCTTCCCAAGAAATAAAATTACTGAGTCATTCCAAGGCCATGCTTACGTTGCCACTGAGAAGCAAACCAAATCGAAGCCAGCGAAGAAATCAACTTATTCCGCGATTATGTCTCTTTGTCGCGATCAAACGCGTCATTCACAACGTGGCAGTCTGTCGACAAAGAACGAAAATGAGTTTTTAAACGAATAGAATCCAACATGGATTCCTTAGTAAAGTGCGGCAACAAATTAACATCAATTGATCTGTTGAAATAATCTACAAAAGTTTCTCTTACTATCTCCAGTTGAATTATCTCCAGTCTATGCTTTCATGTACTGACATCATCGAATCACCAAACCGATGATTGGCGATGAAGGTTGTGTAATAAACTGCATTTCAATGCGTTAAACCTAAAATTTCACATTTGTTATTTGACTCTATGCAGGTTTGTATGACGTACTATGCCCCTGGCCTCTCCCACAACCACGTCCACTTCGTCTTTCCATCAAGCTTCATCCTAGTAACGAAGAGGTATCTGAAGCCGTCCAGCTTCCTGTACCGGCTCCTGGAACCTCACACTCAGTTCACTGAAAGGATCAACTACCAGGTGAGAGTCAACAATGCCAATTATTACGTAAACAAACGTTTAGTTCACGAGAGACTGTTCTTTATTGCTGTAGATGTTTTTACTTTTTACAATTCATTCATTCTGTCGGTCTTCTTTAAAGCTTGTACTCTTCTTGTTTGTAAACATCCACCAGTGCGCAGAGAAATTGTTGGAATTCAATCCCCACATCGAGAAACAGCGGCCCCGATGACCAGCCGCGGATAATAATCGACGCGAGAAAGTTGATTATTTTTAATAATACTTTTATTCTTCATATTTTTAACAACTATAGAAACTGCCCCCACCCCCCTGTCAAATCCTTTTCGTCAAGTATCTTATTTTAATCTTGATCAAGTTTTATTGTTCTGTCACTTTCGTTTTTGTTTTGTCGCGTTTTCACTCGATCTTTTCAACTCTCTCTCTTTCCAGATGACCAGTAACTACATCCACTAAGTCTTCTTCTGAACAGTGAATCCATTGTTTTGTCACAAACTATTTTTAGAAGGTTTCATCCTTTCAGTCATTGATCATTTCCACTAGTCGGTCAACGTGATCATAAATGCGCATTGTTTGATCGATTGCAGGCGCTGAACATCGGGAAAGCGACGAACAATAAGCGCTCTATTCTCGACCGTCACTTCTTCTTCTGGCAGGCGATTCCAATCACTGTGGAGCAGTTTGTAGAAGGAGTTGCCAAGAAGTGCTACCGGTACTACCACACTAGGTTCAAGCATTATGAAGAGAAGAAGGTGAGATGGCCTCTATATGATCGCTACACCTCTATGGTGTTTTTGGACCCCCAAATATGCACTCCCACAATTCCAAGCTCAAACTGGTTGCTCTGTGATGAAATAGTCACGCTTCGTAATTAGTTTGAGATGTAAATCTGCTATGGTTTCACTGCGTTGGGCTTACTGAAGTAATATCAGTTTGACAATGTGTAGGGAATGTGGCTGTAATAGTTTCTGTTATCATTGCAGACACTAGACTGATTTTTTTACTTTTTCTTGCCTAAAGAGCCACATTTCTTTAAAACGTTGCGTTCAGCAATTGTTCATTTTCATTGTTTTTCATATGGTTTTCGAGTTGTTCAACAGCAAATGATTCGACGTCAGAAAAGTATTATATTTTTTTAAATGAAAAGCATTCGTTAATCACATTTACTAATCTTGAACTTGTTGCAGAAAGCGGACCCCAGTTTACCCCCCCATTGCAACTTTCCTCCTCCTTACATTCAAAACAAAGAACTTCAGAAGATACCCTACTTTTACTTCCTAGGCTCCTACTTTGAGGTTATAAAAGAGTTTGTGTCGTCAGTATCGCATTTGATCGATGACAAGGAGTGGGAAAACATTGTCAAGATATTGGCCAATCACGTTCCTGGAATCGACTTGGTTGGAAAAGTGGACATCATCACATCATTTATCCACCAGGTGGGGCTATTGTGGCAGATGCAAGGTTATTAGTTACACTGCTGCTTATTATAGGTCTCTGGATTGCAAGCTTCAACAAGCAGGACTGATCGAATTTTTAGTCGAATTCAGAAATGCGTTTACGGACTATTTTAAAAAGCGCCACTCAAATGGTATACAGTACAATCAAACGCATTCAATCAACTGTTGTATGTGTTGCATCTTCAATCGTTTTACGACGTAGTTTATTCTCGGGAATTTCTTATTATGTTGCAATGCAAATTAACTTTTCAAATGCTTGACAATGGCTAAGTGTTTAGCCGAAAACGTTTCGCAATTTTATCACTTTGATAAACAGTTTATTGGTGCTGGGTTTCATTGAACAAACAAAGCAACATCTTGCTACAAAATAACTTCATATCTATAATAAATATTCTTTAACAAAGGTCGCGGTTGTTCATTACTGTGATCACGAGACGTTCCTTCGATTCTTCGGGCGCCAGTACGGCTGCATGTGCATTCGTACACCCTACGAACCATGGTCCAATGTCTACCATTGGGATTCCGTGGTCGGGGACATCCCCACTGTGAAAAAAGCGAAGGAGTTCAAGGAAAACCCAATGAGGTTGATATACAAGCGTGACGTCATGCGAACAAGGTAGGGGAATCCCGGTTGTTGTTTTGCAGTGATTGTCAAAACCTAAGATCACCAACTTGATTATTACCTTACTTGATGGCCAACTCATTCAATGAGTAATGACTTGATCAAATGTTTCTCAGGTGCTTCCAGAATGTGTTTGTGGATTTCATCGTCGACTGGAGCCTGGATTTGAGGCTGATCTCGACCAAGTACAAGTTTGACAGCTGCAAGGAAGAAACCTTTGGTGCCGCCATTGACAAGTTCAAGCTCAACTTGAAAAAGCTTAATTCTCGACTCTCACAGGAGGAGCCCCCCATTGTTGTGCCTCCAGTCCCGGCCGACAAAATTGACGTCAACGTGTGGGAAAAGGGGAGTGTTGGGGAGGGGGTACACGGCCGGGCCACTAACATGCAGATCATCCCAATTGAAAACTTTGTTCGGGCGGTTTGTTTTTAGAGGACGATGAGTGACACAATTTTGTCAATTATTTACATTGTGACAATGTTCAAACATGCACAGCATATGGTTTCTATCAAATCTTTCTTCATGTGTTACCTTTGTAAATACTTCCACAAATTACCCGATTGTCAATTGCGCTGATCTTGTCGATGTGATCGCGTTCAACGCGCGCACCGTGGACAGCTGACGGCGCTCATGTTCATCCGAGTATGACGTATGTTGCTTCCAAACAAAACCTGATTGCTTTTATTGTGACGTCATGACGACAAACAACAGCAGTGACGATACCGCATCCTCACCTCTCTGTCATGCTCCCAACCATCTTGTTGTGATCGAACCGGTGTGTGTTTTAGATTGATGACGTATATTAATGACGTATTTATGCTTCTGTCTAGTTTTGATGTTTGCATTTGAAGAAACTTTGTATTTATTCCGCGGCCTAGCTTGCAAACTAAAGCCACTAAGGTAAATGCCCCCGCTATCTGGCGCCAACTACCGGCGAAGTTAGCTTACCTTACTCAGGGCTTTGTGGCGTGTCAATTTATTTAATGTAGATTCTATTTGAATAAGGAAAATGATTTAAACGTTAAAACGATTTTTTGACCACACTTCGAATTCTTATTTTCACAAGAAAATTCTTAGTTCCTGTTTAAATCGTTTGTACTTTATAGACCTGGAGTTACCAATAAATTTTGCGGAAGTTAATGTCATTTGTGTGGAGCTACCGTAGTGAAACTGAGCAAATGAAACTGTTACCTTGCTGAGAAAGTTGATGATTTGAATGTTGCATTCCATCATCCCATTGTACAAGCAAATCAGAGGTGTACGGAGTCAGGTTTTCTAAACTTCTGCTTCACCCCGACTCTGAAATTTGTGGCTCCAAATCCACTCCTGTTCCAAACGCAAATCATAAACCATAATCCAGGTCTTTTATACCACAGCTCATATATCCTCTATTTTCTGTTATGATAAGAAAAGCATATTTTGAAATAAAAAAATGGCTGCTTGGAAAATTGCATTGTGACTTGGACAATAAAACTATAAAAGTTAGACAAAAATAACACCTGCACCAAGAATGCCACAGCGTAAATATATTTGTACGCTAAAAGCATCAACTGGCAAAAAACTAAACTCTGTGTTCTGCTTTTGGCAACAATTTTAGACTCCGGCTCCACTTCGAATCTGGCTGAAAACCGAGACTCTGGCTCCTAAATACTCAAAAACTCCGGCTCCTGTACACCTCTGAAGCACACTGGTGTTGTCATAACTTTCATCTATTTCAAAGTAGCAATTGTTTGACGTTTACCTGCAACCTGTAACCTTTTCCAACTTTTGTTGTCAAGACATCACCGAAATCATCAGTAAGAAAAAGGCTAGTGCAGAAAAACGTGAAAGTAAATATTCAATCGCTGAAAACAAAAGCGGAATAAATTTGAACTGTATTTGAGGCCATGCGAACACTACAGAGCCTTGTTGTCACAGGTTGTTTTAATAAAAAAAAATACCGTTTTGACATCAGAAACTACTTCAAACGTTGGATCAATGAAAAAAGGACCAAGTTTGGTGAAAATGAAATCAACTGAAGGGATTTTCAATTATTCTTATATCAACTTTTGTTTCTACCTTGAGCAACGAAACCTCTGATGTATGTTTCAAGTAATTTTGTTGTTTCACATCGAACGATTGTTTGCAGTGACCAGCTCAGTGGCCGAGTGGTTTCGCCTTCGGCTCTGGTGCTGGTAGATCTGAGATCGATTCCAGGTCGGGTCAAACCGAAGACTTTAAAAACGGTACCGATTGTGTTCTATCCTGCATAGCGCAGTGAGAATGAGTCGGGTAATAATGTGATAGGATCGTAAAACTGATACAAATTAAAAATGAGCCCTGTCGCTAAAAGACCTTAGCTGTTGTAGAGCGACAATAAATAAAACCATAACATTATTATTATTATTGTTTGCAGTGTCTTGTTCCAGCTGTGCTTTCGTGCAGAGACAAAGACGTTTATTGGATGGTTTGGTTGGTTTTAAATCTTTACCCTCGGACTGTGCAGTGGCTACATTGAGTCAGCTGTTCAGGTACCTGCTACCAGTGGCGGCTGATGCTGTTTGTAAGCAGTAGAGCTGCAATAAATAACCTGGGGGGCGAAACCCGTCTCTGAGTTGGCCGAAGGCGAACGATTTCGTGGGGGTTCACACCCCCAGAAAAAATTAAAAAATCACATTAAATTTGGTGCGTTATGAACATGTTTTACCCAAAATTTTGAAAAATTTCATTCAAGCTTTGTTGAAAAGTTGATGTATCTCAGCTTAGTCTTGACTAGCCTAGCCGTTGCATACAAGGCTCAAGTGATTTTGAGTAGCCCTGGGCTGGACTAGCACTTTCTATATAACCTGTTGAATACCCTAACTCTACAGCTAACATATTTTCTTTCTTCTCTTTCTTTCAGGTGGGATTGCAGCCCCACGGCACGAGCCGCTACTGCTTGCTACCTTGGTGTTGTTTTGAAGCACAAAGCATTTCATACAAATTTAATGAAATTTTCCGATTATATCAGATGTAAATAAACAACAAATTAAAAATCAGGAGAATTTTAAAGACAACGCTCGTTTGATGCCAAGCCAATTCTAAGTTTGCTGAGCATGAGATAAAACAAAGAAAAAAAAATGTATTTGCACTTGACCAGGGAACTGTGTTCCGAAAGTTGATGCAAACCGCTACGACCACAGCGTCTCCGCAGCATCAGGATAAAACAGGTCGTTTGCATTTACATTTGTGAAATAAGCAACAAATACAAAACTCTATTCCTGAACGTGATAGAAAAATGCAAAAGTTAGGCACAAAATATATAAGACACACACACTGTTGGCAATTGAATAGACCTAAAATACTTTTGTTTACAAAAACTAATAATGTGTAAACATAATTACTTTCAAAAAAATAAATAAATAAAAATGAAAAAAAGCAAAACTGGGGAGTGGTCTTAGGAAATGTAGCAGACATGATTCGATACAAAGATATGCAAGGATGCAGCAACACACAAAGCACAGAATATTTTAATATCAAAAGCTAAATTCAGTAATGGGTTATTTAGGGAGTAGGAGCACGCGGCTAAGTTCATCCAAACATTGAGAGTACATACAGTATTTTGTGACATAACAAAGCCAATATAACAACAGTTATTGAGTGCACCGTTTCAAGAAAAACTGGAGTCCAAATAACTCGCTTTTTTATCTTTTTTGCAATAGTTTGGAAACCAGTGGCTGTTGTTTCAATTTATCTTATGTTGATCTGCTACTGGTAGCAAGTGTTTTCAAAAAATATTTGCATCGACATATTAAAACGATGTTTAAGGCCAAGTCCCTTTCACCAATAAACTAGTTGATGGAGGTTTATTGCGGGCGGATGCACCATGCTGCAGCATCTTTGGGATTCGAGTTAAGGCTGAGGACCTTGGAGGTTGTCAGGCCCAGGTACAGGTTGGTCCGAACATGCTTCAAAGTGGAGAGGTGAGTTTTAGGCGACTTTTTGTATTCAAACAAGCGATTATCGCTTTGAGAGACGATCGCTGACCTGTTGCGCATCAAAACCAACTGAGCCTTCTGGAATTCAATGAAGAACCAGTTTCCTTCACTTTGCTTTCCAAACATAAACAGTGACGTGTCGCCGCTGTGCTGGAAAGCAATCCAACCATCAAAGTTCCCATCTCTTTCCACACCGATGGTGGATGCTTGCCTCAGCTTCCCGACCCACAACTGACGATCAGTGATGCGGTGGAAGATGTTTACTTTCATAGAACGATCCCATCCTCCTCTTAGTGGTCCGGCCATCATCTCGCTGATCAAACATAAAGCGAATAACGACAAACAAACGATTCTTGACAAACTGCGCGCGGACATTGTGCTTTGGAAAGCTAATTAGAGTGAAAATAGAAAATCAAACTTGTTCCGCGTCTTTGCTTTTTGAGCTCTTCCGGGATTTGTATTTTCTGTTTCAAAAGAAAAGTTTTCTTCAAATATTGAAGGTTGTGAAATCTAAAAATAAAATTGTGATATTAAGTTTTGATACTTGTCTTCTGTGGCGAATGTCTGTTTTGCATTTTCTGGGAAGATTTCAGGTTATTCAAATAATAGGAGAGGTCAGGGACCAATGGAACAAAAGTACATTTTTCTTTAATAACTCAAATAATTTACTAGCAATGTGACCCAAACCACATTTTTTATGAAGTTCTGCTTTTTAGTCACATCTTCAAAACATTTCAACAAATATTCTTAATATTTTCATATTTATTTTTAAGTTTTAAATGCCACATCCAACTCGTAACTAACCTGACGGAGCAGTCGGACACTTCAGAAATGCATTTAATGCGATAAGAAACTAGTTGCAAATACAAAACAGATGTTACATCGCTTTCATGCATTTGTGCATTACCAGGTATTGTTTCGACACTTTACATCAAAGAAACGTTGCTCAAAGTTACAAAGCAAAAACTACTGAAAACAAACAGAATACACAACGGAATTGTTTAAATGTCCCATGACTTTTTTAAAGAGAAGGATTTGTTAGCACCATCATACTGTGTTATATTATGTTGTATATGTACTGTCCCACAGGTCCTTGAACAAAATGTCTCACTGGTGCCTGAACCCCATTTTGAAATATTTTTCCCTCTCAGTTCAAAACTTGAAAAAAATAACTTTGCAGGTTTTGCTTGATGGAAGTGCAAGTTATAAGGATTAACTCAAATCTAAAACAACTTCATACAAAGTTACTGTTGAACCAAAAATACAAAAAAAATCTCAAGTCACAAAAAAAGTACAAAAAAATCTCAGTCATTTACGTTCACAACGGTTCAAGAAAATGGCATTGTCCCACTGGTAAATTGTTCCACTGGTCACCGATCTCCCAATACATATCTTTTATTTTAACAGCTTTATATGTAACATTATATATAAGAGACATTACTTTATATGTAAGTTAATGCCAATTACAAGCAAAATCGGTTTTTCAAAATAGAAGTACGGCACAAAACTAGTGCGGCACTGTCCGCCATTAGGATTACATCGTTTACCTTTGAAAGTCCACGTTTGGTGAAGGCTTGATATGAGATCACGTGTCTTGCTTCGTTGCAGGTGTTGAAATTAGTTTGGCATAATCTCGCGAACGACCTCTTTTATACGGTAGTTGTTGCAGTTTCTGCTTCTGGTTCTTTCTTCTGCTTCATGAATCCCAGGACGCAAATTGCAGTTGGTGCTTTCCCCGAAAGTTCATTGGTCCTTTGGTGTTGTACAATAATTTTAAGGAACATCGCGCGGAAAGCTTTCGACAACAAACCGAAACGAAACAAGGAGGCGACTTGTGAAACAAAATATTCCAAAGGTTGATTTATGAATGGACGAACGACCACGTAGCCTACAGGTTATTCTATAACTTACTTCCAAACTAGGATCTTACAGCACAGTTTTAACAATGTAATTTTTGAGATTTTTCGTGCAAGCATACAGGGTTTCAAACATTTAACATCGGTTATTTGTGTTTAGCCATGCGTGACAGCTGTGACTGCTTTGAGTCTAGTAACATTTTACACAAAAGCAAAATCAAGGATGTCATGAAGTTGTTGCCAGAAACACCAACAAGTCACTGCTGATGAAAGCACAAAATCTAGACAGCAACACTTTCTCAATTGAAGTGTCTGTTTCAAAGCGATGAAGCAATGCAAGTTATCGATGGAGAGTGGCAAGCATTGAATGGATCCATTCAGGACTGATACAATGCAAGCTTGGAAAGTCAGACAAAAGAACAATTCCTGGAGATGGTTCAGTCGAGGTGGTTTATTTTTACAGTTGACTGATCGACCGGACAAGGGAAACTCCCCAAAGACAGATTTTCAAACAAAACTTTTCCCATAAAGGTTACGTGGAAAAACATAACCTTTCAATATTGTGCAGCTCTTATCAGGGCACCAGCCGGTGCAGATCTATACTGCTTTGATCTGGTGTTGAAGCGATGAATTTGCCACAAATTCTTTTTAAGATTTTCATTCAAAATCAGAAAATTGTTGATAAAATATTTAGTAAGTGAAATTCAAGTATTTAAAACAATATCTAAAAGCAAAAAGTTGGCAGACAATGTGTCCGATCTGGACTATAATTTCCCCTTTTGTTTGCATCGAGTTTTCAAGTAAATAAATTCATCTACTGGCTGCTACAAGCAAGTTTCGCTTACAACAGCAATTCTACATCCTCCTCACCGTTCAATCACGGTAATCCGTAAAAGTTTCCCAGTATGAATCTAGCAGGTAAATATCTTCCAATAAACGCTGCCATGAAAAACATCTCCCCGTTTAACCAGTGTTAATATTTTACAACTCGCGTTACTGTGCGTATTTAACTTGGCGACTCCCAATCTTGTTCGTCCCATTATTACTTCATAAAGCAGGGCTACTCAACTGGTGGACTGTCGTCCGAATCCGGACCTTCTGGGCAGTGGCCTAGGAGCATATGCTGCCACCCCTGGCTTTCGTTGAAAATGCGCCCTAAGTAAACTGCAGCAAATTTTGGTTTAGAGGATGGTTTAACTTTCATGGTTGGGTGTGAAATAACTTATTCACCGGACTGCTAAAAATATTCAATTTGTCAAACTGGACCTTTGTTAACATTAGTTGAGTAACCCTGTCATAGAGTGATAAGGAGTCCCCAGCAGCACACAGCGCAATAAACTTTTGTTCAGGGAAATCTGAAACTTCCAGCTTTTGTTTTATGGTTTTTGTTTCATTTTGTTTTTAACTATTGAGGAGATTTCAACATTAGACTATTGTTTTCTGATGTAATCGCATTATTTCAGTTCCTGCAATTGTCATTAGAGACAAAATTTATTGTTTTTTCAAACGCTGTAATTGCGCCATCAAGACAAAGGCAAAGAGCTCACGGAGCGACATTAAATGCACCATGATAGGCTATCGGCTATGGTACTAAAATCAATTACTGTGGCCTTGCGCATAATGAGGGCGACATTCTAGAACGACTATTGTCGTGATGCGCACTAAACAGGCTAAATCACTCAGGGGAAAATATCACCCTGATAAATACCTCAGCGAAAAAAACCACAAGGAAACATCACGCACTAAAAACCTACTTTTAAAAATTTAAATCAATTTTACATTTTGTTTATGATGCAGCATAATTTTCAACGCGGACTAGATAAATAAATAAATAGTCTAGTTGTTCGTTATTAAGTAAAATTAGATTTTAGTGTAACTTTGTCCCATTGACAGTCCAGGTTACTGACTGGTGAAGCTGAAAAGACAAGCATCCATTTTAAGAGGTGCATTTCTTCACCTTCCTACGCTCAAATGTTTTTGCAAATTTGCTCTGAATTGCCTCATACAGAACAAGTTTAGAATTAAGCTTTGGATTGGGGCAATTAAAAAAAGAAAAAAACACTGCGTTGGAAGCGACCAATTCAAATTTTAAACTTAAATTCTACTTCGGACTCAACCACGTTTTCACATCTTACCATTTCTATCCTTTTTAGGACTTTTGCTATGTTTAGCATGTGTTGTTTCACGCTATTTTCTCCTTCTTCTTCTGACTTTATTTCCACTTCAAGTGGAGTCCCCGGTGCAGATTGCAGTCCTCCACATCTCTGTCAACAGCATCTTCATCCTTCACTCCACTATTTCCATATCTTCTGCCACACAACCTCTCCATCTTCTATTCTCCCTTTCTCGCTTTCTTTTACCAACTTCCAATTGTCTCATTCTTCTTCCGACGTAATGTTCGTTTCCCCTTACGACGTGACCCAATCATTAAGGTGTCTCTCTCAACTTGTCTTCCAGCTCTCCGACTAGTATTCGTTCTCTGATCATTTCATTCCTTACTCTGTCCTACTTTGTCAACCCCAGAAAATATCGCAACATTTTCATTTCTGCCACTTACATTTCCCTTCCTGTGTTTTCGTCGGTGTACCTACATCCCATACAACATTGCTAGTCTTACCGTTGTTTTATAAAGTTTTCCCTTCAGCTTTTCTCAAACCTTCCTGCCACACATGACTCCTGTTAATTTCTTCCACGCTCCCCATCCTGCCTAGCATCTTATTGTCACCTCTCTGTTGCTCGTTCCGTTATCATGAACTGTCCAACCAAGATATTTGAATTCTGAAACTTGTTTTACCGTTTTCCTTGTAGTTTTATTTCTGTCTCATTATCTTCGTCATTATTTTTTGTTGACCTCTGAAGTTGACCTCTGACCTCTGAAGTTGACCTCTGACCTCTGAAGTTGACCTCTGACCTCTGAAGTTGACCTCTGAAGTTTGAGATATTCTGTGTTTTGATGGGCAGGTGGTTACGCCATGTTGGTTAGAAACAAAACTGAACTGAATAGTTTCGCTTTTAAAAAGTAAAGAGTGATAGCTAGCCTACACCGACTACAAAACTTATAGGCTGCATTACTTTGTCCATAGCAGCACAGCTGGGTGTTTGCCCCCTCAAATAAAATGCTAGGAAAACACCCCTGGTAGTCTACAACCTAATTTCATTTGTATTATTAAAATCTCGCAAGAACATTTCATTACTTGATTTATTTGTTTCTGATATGTAGCCTACTGGCGAAGTCAGACTTGTGGTGAACGCTCTACAACAAACTTGTTCTCATCAATTGAATGTGATGCTGTCTGCCATTTTTCAATTAATGTAACAAAAAAGACTTTACATCATTTTCTGTTGTACGGGCTGACCTCTGTTGTACGGGCTGACCTCTGTTGTACGGGCTGACCTCTTATATAAAATGCAACAAAAATGTGAAACGAGTAGTGTCGGACCCGAACCTCGACCCGGAACAATAAGAAGACTTGACGAGAATCGCTCTTTTCAGAGCGCTTCAGTTCCACTGTCGACAGGTGCAGCCATCCCACCATCCTATAGCATAGCTGAACGGTGAGAGCATTATATATCCAGTAAGACAGGTGTGATTGAACAGGTATTTGGTGTTCCCTTCATTTGCTTGCCAAAGAAACATTATATTGGCCTTCTTAACATCTTCGTAAACTTATGGACCTTTGGGGCGGGGGCAAAACTTTCTATCATCTTAAGTTGGCGTTGTTACTGCGGTCCATTCATGATCTCACCACACGTGAATCATAATTCATAACAATGCGAGAACTTTGCAAAACCATTCAAAGTTTCAATTCATGTCTTTAATGAGCAATAACGCAAAAACATTACTGCTTCAAGCGTAAAAGCAAATGGCGTTGTCAGAAGGCAAATATAAAAATAATTCAACGATAAAATGTTGCTGAGAACAAATTCTGCAGCTTGTACGTATAGGAGAGTAGTTAAAGATAATCCAGACACAAATTCAGAAAAAAAAAACAAAGACACTGAAATACAAAAATAAAGTTTAGGCCTAACGTTGACATATTTGCAAAGTATAGGGCCACCTTCAAAACATTGTTCCTATCACGTATTTAGTTTCTATCGAAATTAACTTTTTGGTCTGGTCCACATCAAAGTGTGCATGAGCACTTGTATGTTGATGTTATGACGTGTTGCAGCATTGGACAATGGGATCTGTCAACTTCCGCTTCGGATGGTGAAAAGCTTAACCAGCCATGACCTATCCAAGTGCTCCAACGCTTTGAGTAGAAAGCGAAAATATAGAAAGATCAAGAAACGCCGGTTCGACTCTCGGAGTGTGCACTAAGAAACGTACTTTAAGAACTGCTTTTCATTCAGCGGCACTTGGTGGAAAAACTCACTTACAACAAAACTTCAACAACCGGAAACTTCACTCTGTCAATCTCGGTGGTCGGGCCTGCGTCAGTGGTTCAAAGCCTCTACAAGAATGCGAGACTACCAGGAATAAGCTAGCGAAGAAGGTTTCTCAGTCCGTTAATAAAGATCTCCACAAGTAAACAATCAAACAGAGCCCTTGGGGTTGGTAAAAAATTTTATGGGACGTTCAATGCAAGAATTCAAAGATAACCTATTTAAATTTAATCAAAAAAATTCCTACATTAATGATAAATTTAGGGAAATTATTAATCGCAGAAACTTCCAAAGGTTTTGGGATACGCAGAGTTAAATAATTCTTTGAAAAAGATCATGAATAAAAACTGGCTGAGATCCATCGCTTCATCGCCTACAGCGATATATTAAAATATTTGTTTTCTAATGAAACAAAAGCAATCTAAAAAAACAAATCGAAAGTCCATGAATCGTCTCATGCAACTAAAGCGCCGGACAAATCAATACGCGAGAAGGAAAGCGGGTACGTCTTTTGTTTCTGCCAACAGTGCAGTGTTCCACAACTTAACGAGGTCAATGTCATTCGCTTCCCCTCCAGACTCGGCCATCTTCATTCTGTAGTCTGTATGGTGGGTGAGAGATTTGAACAGCCTGGCACCTGAATGGAAGAACAATGATTAGCTCTGACGACTACAATGCCGACGAAGTTGAATTCATAATGATGCGTCTTTCTATATCGCGTTTTATCCATCGCAGATATTCGTTTCTCTCAACGCTTCACAAAGCAGACAGTGTCAATGCAGCTAAGCGAAGGCGACATTACAAGGTCTAGCACTTTGTGATCATAAAAACACAATTCTGATTGACATCTGTGGGTGAGATTGAGAACTACTTATGTAAAGTTTTTGACATGTTGCGACAGGGCATCGAACGCATGGCACAGACGAACTATGTATCCACGGAGCCACAAACCGGTTGCATTGTGAACTTTTCTATATCACAAGCTCAGAAGACTTAGACCAGCGTAGAAAAAATCTTTGCTTTATTTTTTAAAATGCTAATTGACAGCTGTGGATGAATTTATTGTGAGAAAAGGCGTTGGAAGCGCGCTTGCCATGACAACCTTGCAGCTTCTGTTATAAGATAGGAAGGGCGCGTGCTCCGGAACCTCAGATGTCAGCTCTCACGCAACCAGGGATTTTGTGATAAATCTTGGGTGGATAATGTAAAGACATCCAGAAGTAGTTTTTGCATTTGAGGAAATATCTCGTGGACTTATAATCAAATTACAACCAAGCCAAAGCAATCCCCACAATGTACAACTTATTTCACTCCTGCAGTCACGCGAGTGTCGCTGCTCCCATCTTTTGTCAATTATTGTTAATCATAGTTCGCTGGATATTAACAATGCGCAGATGCTCATGCTACCAAACTTCGAATAAAAACAAACAAACTTTTGTTTTTGTTAAGACAAAAGAATCTGTTTTCATTAGACGAGTTTGCGTTCTTCCGTGTTGGGAAACATTTGCGAGAGCGGAAATGCGAGCGGAAAAAGAGCAAAAAGCGGATACGAACAAAACAGGTTTGTCTCCAGTCGTGATGAACTACTCTGTTCATCAAACCGTTGTTGTGTCTTCATAGTAGGCTACAAGACAGTTATTAATGTTGCCATCGAATCAATAATAATCGTCGCTATGACGTCATTGAAGCAGCTCATGTGATCTGACGTCACCTCGTCACCTATATTAGAGATCAGGGATTAGTTTTCGTCGGTTACAGACACTGCAACTAAGTATATTGCACAATAGTTATCGTTTTTTTAATTGTTTGGTGCACGAAACCCAGGGTTGCAAGTCGTTACTCAAAAAGCAATGACTATTTCACTATTCGATAATGACCAAAAAAGCAATGACTTTCCGCTATCGATACTTAAAAAAAGCAATAAATAGCAATTACTAAAAATTGACTGGCCAAAAAACAAACCCAAAAACAAGCAACCTGCAAACGCAAAAAAAAAAAAACTCCAAAAAAAAAACAAGCCCAAACTCGCGGAAAACCGCAAGGTTGGCAATACTGTTAACGACTCTAAGTTTCACGGTAACGCCTAGAACATCACACAACTAAGGCGAAAGAGAAAATTGAATTGAGTCCTGTCTTTGTCATGAGTTACCAAGGGGGGTGGGGGGGACTTGTATACCTTGGACTGGTTCTTAGTTGTGTGATGTTCTAGGTTTTTCCAAGTTTCACTGACAAGGTTTTTCTGAACTGTGTTGCCGCAAAATTTTCCTTAATCCTTTAAAGTTTAAAAACCGGAAGGGGACTAGGTCGGATAGTAATCCGAAAACTAAATCTCGTAAATTTTTTTTGACGACGAAGTAAGTGAACAACAAAAAATGATTCAGCAGTTCTCCTAAATATCGATTAGTGAAAAACGAATAATGATTTCGTTGCTTGCATAAAAAAGCAGTGAATGACGCGCATTCGATATTTATTTTCAAAGGAATGGGTATAAGGTATAAGCATTCGATATTCAGAAAGCAACAAACAACGCTATTGAATAGTGACAACTAGTCATTACTTCCAACTCTGACGAAACTTAATCATCCAGAATTAGAGCTACTGTACAATAAGATGATGTTTTATTGGGGAGTTCTAACTATTACGGGACGCGCAACTCCGTTGTTCCTTCAACATTAGAAGGGTCAATTGCCAATTTGACATTTTTCTACGCTTTACTGCAGGCTTGCTTTCAACTAAAAACCTCTTATTACTTCAAAACCAACTTAACTCTTCTTATATAACCCATAAAAAGTAAAATAGTTTGTAAATTAGAAAAAAAAGTAAACCTTCTAGTGTTGCAGATAAGCCAAAAGCAGATGAAGTTTCGCATCCCTATGATCTACAATCCCTGGTTCTAACGTACGAAGATCCTTAATGAAGTAAATGCACCCACAAATTTAGCGCTTGCAAAGTAGGGAACCATTGCTGTGATGTAATTCTAACTCAATTCGTTTGAGATAAAGTTATTGAGCATAAGGTTATAAAGTAGAAAGTTATTGAGATGATTTTCCAGGACCTTCCTTTATGGTGAAAGTTGAGAAACTTACTTTGCTTGCACTTTGCTCCTTTCTCAGACCAGGCTAGCTTGAGCTGGATCCCGAGCATGGCTCCAGTCAACGCGGGAAGAACAGTGGCAAGAATGGTCTTCACGTCTTGGGATATGGATGGAATTTGGAATATTATGACCTACACAGAAAGCTGGTGAAATGTTTTTACAAATCAATTAAGTTGATTGGCATGTCATCACGTGGTCATTATAGTGTAAAACTATGAAACTAATTTTACTCCCTTGGCTTAAACTACTCAATGAAAGATTCTGAACTTCTTCTTTTTCAAAAGAGTTTAAAAGGTTTTCATCATCTAACTTACCTGAGTTACTTGTATGAGAATAACCATCACTGTAATGGTTAGATTCGCCATTTTGAAAACTTTAGCTCTGTTTTTCCATTTTTCAAATCCATTTGTGAATCTATCGTGCAAAACTTTCAGTAAAACGGACTTGTCCACGTCCTTAGGATTTGTGATCTGCGTCAAAATCCCAGGTTAATACTTATAACAATGCCATTACTAACTTACTGTGAAGTACAGATACTGAGATACAATTTTATTTAATAAAAATCACATCTACATTACATAAACATACATTTAAATCACAGGAAATGTCAAATGTTGCAAAAAGTAACAGAAAGCTACGAAGAGTCGATGAAAAGTCGTGAGCAGCAGCACATGATACAAATTGTTGTGTAAATGCGATTCCTGCTAGAGGTTGCCAGTGGCCTCATACTCGGATGTTAGTGGCTGCCGATTTCTCGAACTTAGAACAAAGAGATTGACAACACGTCCAAGTGATCTGCACACACAGTAATCGAACTATTGTTTCTTGGTCTCTGTAATTATTCGTTTACCAGGCTCCATATTGTTTGGTTCATTGTGTGAATCTTAATCCTTAGACCTGAGAAAGCTTATTTAAAAGATTAATCTTGACAGAGTTTGATAAATGTCAATGATTAAGCACAATAATGAGGACGCATACTAATATCTCTCGGTGTAGAAATCCTGGCTGCTTCTTTTTCACTTTCGATGGGTGGAAGTTCGCTGCATTTTCAGGTGAAGCTGAAAAAGTAAACAGGAAATATTTTTATTAACCCAGATAGCTACAATGTCGGTTTAGGATGTTGGATATATGGATGGTTTTGCAATTATGGCAAAACTTTTGTAAGTTTATAAATTATCCCCGATCATCGATTTGAGAAACACGAAACGTATTTCTGCCCATGCCACTGGACCACGCTTACATACTGTTAGTCCATAGTTGAGAACCATTGCACGAATGGTCTCAACTATGGACGCGAAAAGATTCAAGTTGAACCGGAAGTAGAAACTTAGTTCTTATCTATGAACTAATTTACCATCTTCTGTGATAAAACAATGGAAATGTTTCAGGGCGGATGACAACAGTGAACAGCACGAACAAAGATTCAAAACAGCACTAAAGTGTTTTTGAATGTTTCTGTGCGCTGACCACGAATTCGCAATGGCGTCTGTCTGGTACCGATTCAATTTGTTGAAAGCTTGGGAAATGTGAGCATTGACCTTCTGCATAATTGAAACCAAAGTGTGTTACTCAAAAAGTTTAAGTGACGATGCACGTGACTTGAGTCTTCCTATAAATAAAATTGAGTTTTTGCCATTGCGCTCACAGGAATGAAGTTTGCAAAGATTCCACCAAGAATGACCTGAAAGTTTTTGTCAAATATTTTTCTGCTTATTTTGACTTGTTTCACTGCAACAACATTGATGGACGAAGCATAATCGGACGATATTGTGGCAATGGCACAACTCACCATAGGAAGAGAAAGCATCTGTTGGTCAACAGAACACAATAGCGCTGAGTTGAAGTATAAGCGACAAAGATGCAGAGACCAAGAAGTTACTATGACAAGACAATGTGCTGTATATCTCCTGTATTCGATTTATCATCACTAAACAAACCTTCACCATATACCGAGGGAGCTTGAATGTAAATGGGTCACGGCCATGCGTTTTCAGTGAAAACCATCGGTGTTGCCTTTTATGTTCCCCACTAATGGCAGTGCAGTTGAGCTTATGTAGGCGGCCAAGCGATTTTGTCATGTTTGTTTTAAATTGTGTTAATTGGCCAGGCATATCTCAGGACGAGCTTGCTTGGATTTAAAAAGTGCGCACCCACGTGATTGGATGAGGCTGTTCACCATGCCAATAATTCAATAACATAATGCGCTGTTCTGGTGCAAATTAAGCTGAACTATCACAAGATCTATAATGTGATAATCTGCTTTTATTCCGACGTTTTGTCAATCAGACACGATTGACTGTTAAGTCGACTGCTGGATTGCCCCGATTGATTTTTTAGAAACTTTAAATTTTGTTGCACACTGTAATATAGAGAACCAATATACTGGATGTAACAAACGTGAACAATCAGATTGAAACAATGAATACAATGACGATATTTTTATATTTCATGATAATTACGGAAGCTGGTAGCACGGCCTACTAGAACACGGCCAAATATGTTGCTATTTGAGGGAATTTCTAAGAGTCTGAATTGTTACAATCATAGCTATGACAAACCTATCATCTTCCCATTTCCAAAAGTAAGTAAAATGAGCAATATTTGCATCTAGACATATTTTTGGCTTGTTTTTCCAGAGATTAGATATGTATGTTAAGCACAACTTATGCAATAATAATGTAAAATATGTAAATTTTCCAACTACATCCTGGAGGTAGTCTCATCATACAGTCGTTAGGTTTTTTGTATAGCAGGATTTTTTGCCAATAGCCACATTTTACTTGCAAAATTAAACTTGGTGGAAAACAAAACGAACTAAAAGTTAAATTAGCACATCAAATGAACCGCTTACAACATAGAATTCACAAAAAATCCTTGATATTTTAAATGGAACATGCAATTTCACCAAAAGCGACACACCAAACGATACTACCTCCAGGTTGCAGTTGGAAAATCTTACATATTTTACATTGTTATTGCATAAGTTGTGCTTAACATACATACCTAATCTCCGGTTAAACAAGCCAAACATATGTCTAAGTACAAATAGTACTTATTTTACTTACTTTTGGAAATGGTAAGATGACAGGTTTGTCATAGCTATAATTGTAACAATTCAGACTCTTAGAAATTCCCTCAAATAGCAACATATTTGGCCGTGTTCTAGTAGGCCGTGCTGGTAGGCTATTACAGGTTGCTTACTAGACTGCGCTCCCTCTGTCTTATTGTCCTGGCTTGTCCCAAGTCCAGATGTGACGTCCATAGGTTGGTCACTGGTTTGTAAACCGGGCGGAGAACCTGCGTAAAAAGACGTTGAAATGATGAAAGTTGGTTAGAAATTCATTGCAAAGAGCAGTAACATTTTACAAACTCTGTTGCCACTACGTTCGTATTGGTTGGTGAAGCTAAACTTTTGCTGCAATAACGGCATCCTTGAATCTACAAATAAAATAATTATAAACTTGATTATAAAATCGCAACAAGCGTTCTGCATTATGTTCGTCGGGGTTAGGATCAAACAAAATTGAACTTCAAGGAATTTAAGATCTTTTGTTGACAACAAACGGAACGCGACTGTAAAGAAGTGAATCTGCCGCAGGGCGATGTCAATGACGTCACAATTGAAAAGTCAACCTTGTCTAAGAGAAGGTTGGCACTTGCGGGAAAGATCCTTAACCCTATTTTAGTACGGGCTGTTTTCGTACGCGGAAAGTAGGCTACGTCACGGGCAATTTTAGCCCCGTGCTAATTAATCGTTAATAACAGGAGCTATGAAAATCAAAGAGCCAAATTATTTTACAAGATAATAGGCATGTGTATTGGGCGTATAGAAATTAAATTTTTACCCAACAAATTTATTGAAATAAAGTGTTTGAGATGAAAAAACGTCAGAAAGTCGGTTTTTATTCTAATTTTCCAAATATAGCTTTAAAATTGAAATTTTTGAATTATAACATAGAATAATGCTAAATCTAACCAAAAATTTACATTTGCTCATAAATATAAGGCATTTTTTGGCGTTTTTACATTTCAAAGTAATTGCACCAACATTAACATATATATAGCCATGATATAACTAATAGCATTGCACGAAAATTTCTAGCCACCTGAGACAAAATGCTTATTGTGAAGGGCAGGAAAGTAGAAAAATGACCAGTGTAGGTTTAGAAAATTTGCAAAGAATAAAAACTAAAAGTCAAGAAATTTCAAATTTCTAGCATATTTCCTTCTGTGAAATATTTCACTACTAACGTGGGGCGTCCTCATAAAGCCCCGTGTCGCTACAGATAGGGTTAAGAAATTCTCAGCAAAAAAACTGAGAAACTTCTTTGCGTATTCAACGCAAGTGTTGCCATTTCTTTAAAATCTTAAGCTATCATGACCTTTTCAGGTTGCCGGCATGTCAAAATGTTGTGAGTCTGGAAGAAGTAAATAAATAGTCAAGTTTGCTCATGAATAAAAGTTTGATCACTGCTTGAAGCGATGGATTAAGAAACTCTTTGACGTCCTTGCGTCCAGTGAGTAAAGTTTTGAGGTAAATAGACGCGAAGGTCTTTGTGGTCACCTTCAGAGACATGTCACTGGAAAGATTAAATGATTCTTAGAACAACGGTAGAAAGTCATTTTGACGCCAATTCACACAGGAACCTGAAAGTCGGTTTTGTTTTGTGCTGTTGCACAGCAAAACAACGCGCACGAAACCAAACCTAACTAGATAAGCGACATACGATGGCGAAATTCGTGAGTACTTCATTTGCAACCTGTCGGTTACACAATTAACTCTTTCAAACACTTACACTGTGTACAGGCGGTGCATTTTTCCCCACAAGATTTTGGTTATTTAATCTGCGCTGGCATCTGTTTTTATTGGTCTCACGTTTTTTCGACCATAAAAGTTTTCTAGGAAATCCTGCACATTCTCTTAGCGTGTTTTATCGCAAACGTCTCTTGAGTTTGTTACGGAAATATAATCGAAGGAGGCCTCTCAAGTCATCACACGTAACCGTTAGCATAAGTTACCGCTGGATTATCTGAGATAAGTTTGGCTGGTTTTCATCCATTGAAAGACTTGTTACAAGCGTCTGTAACTAACTGTTCTTCATCAGCACGTCATGTAATCGCTTCCAGGATTCCTTACAGTCTTCCATTCTTTGCACATTTTCCAAGCAAGGTCATTTTTTCAAGAGCTTTAACCAACATTCGCTACAGCATTTCGTAAAGAAATAACAAAATACTGTAGTTTACCAAAAAGGTTTTATAAAATAGCCTATATTGTGTGTCGTCGTATTTACTTCGAGAAAAATCAATGACCAAAATATTTACTGTAGGCTACTAAAGATGTTATCATCGTCTAACCCTCTAGGACCCTTAGCTATATCGAACGCTCCTTCGTTTCAACTTTTAGTTGTATCGTTTGGTATGTCACATCTTCCATGTGCAAGTGGTACCTGCTCATCTCATAATGTTTTTTGAGTGATTTTCTATCCCCAGCCAGTTTACTGAAGAATCTACCATGCGCAAACATGCAACGAATTGAAACTACTTTGGTCAATACAAATTCCATGTGTTGCCTAACTCGCTTGCAACCGAATCTACAATACGTAGAAAAATCATTAATCTACAATTGCCGATTTTGCTTCAAGAAGATGTGTGTTGTTTATACGGTTTGTACGGAAAGCCTGTCTTTAGTTCAGAAGTCCATGGCCCCGCAAGAGCCAGCAGCTTAGTGTTCATAGTCATGGCCTGTCTTGCATGGTACATAAATCAGGTAGGTGGGGGGACTAACTAATCAATAAAGAGCTTTGATCGGCTTTTGATGAGTGCAAATGTATTATTCAAAAGGTTTTAAAATGACACCCTCCGATGTTTTAGTGTTAAACAGATGGCCAAAGACACCATAGCAAGCTCTCGTGGTGTCGAGCCGGCGCTCTCTTGAGCGTTGTGGAAGGTTCTCGCTACTGGATTAGTGGAGTTCGAGCCTAAATCATTAAACTGGACAGCACTCGCTCTGTTAGTTCACTTCACTGGGCAAATAAAAGACGAAATTCTTTTGAGAACTTTTATATCTCGAGTCGTGTTAGCGGCACGTGTGGGAGATGCCGACCCCTCAATTGCTTGTAAGATTTCTTGTTTGTGCAAAGTTGAGTCAGCATCTGCGGTGGTGACGTGTTTCAAAGTTGAAGCAGAATGACCTAAAATTTCTGAGATATTTCCGATCACGAAATATTCAGTAACTTGATAAATGGTGTGCGCTAAGCGCACGAATCCTTCACAAACTGGTTGTACACAATGTACAGTATTATCAGTTGTCAGCTATCAATGCATTTTCTGCGTTAAAATTACGTAAATAGACGTGAAATAACAAGCAGGAAACATCAGAAGCAACATCCCAGATAGCAAACCTGTTTACAAACCTGTTTACTCTGGTTCAACGTCTGCAGGCGTTGATTCAATGTAAAAATAACGGATTTGCTGTCTGAGATTCGAACAGTTCACCACAGAACTATCATGCCTCACAACACGCGATGTTTTCAAACATAAATAAAGAAATGAAAATTATCAACTGCCAAACAACGAATTGTTGGGAACTTTTATCCCGCATGGTACAATTCATTGCTGGCTGCTGCTAATATGACGTCACATACCGAATTGTGCGGCTTCTTTCTCGTCGCTCGCTCCAGGATTTTGCATTCCATAGTTTTGCTTGAAACCATCTGATGTCAAAAGTGGAGCTGGGTAAAACAAATCTCCATTGTCAAGTTGAAAGTGGAGGCTTAGAAGTCGTGTTAAAAATAAAGGGAATTCCAGAGTTTGCCCTCTTCGTCTAACTATACTACTTCCTCGATTATCCGTACTTCGATTAACCGGCACTCGATTATCCGGTCGCTTTATTTTCCTACGACGTTTCAAAATTTTATGGTTTTCCAGCCGTTGGACGAATTGTTTCTGACAAGTTTACTTTAAGATAAATCTAATCGTGGATGCATCAGCACTGTCAATAAAGTAACAGTGCTTCACCATTGAAACAATCAGGGCTGCTTTCTTGCGGTAGAGTCAGCTGTGGAGTTGCAACTACTGTGCATTGTGCTGGACCGGTAGGCCTAACTGTCGTTAAATTTTGAGATGGTCTCATGTGTGAAAGGTATCGTAAAAGAGTTGTTGTATGGAAGCTGAAAGTGGTTATATAGTGGGGAAAAAATTCCAAACAATCCCCGTTGTGTCAATAAAAAACGGTCCAAATAAGACAGGAACCAAAAGTACTTTTGATGTTAGATAACTACTCAGCTTATCCAGTGGGACGGAAAGGTCGTTGCCAACTCGGACAGCATCGTATCGTTGGACCATCGGAACTGTTCCGTGGGCGCAACGTTGAAACATAAGGCATTCGGCCAGGCCATGGTTTATATCACCTAATAATAACCTGTTCTATATTTATGGTGATTATTTTATCAGCAATAGAATTAATGTTAATTGGCAAAATGTTGGTTCTCGACGAAAGGCCCACGGCAACGCTACGTTAGCCTATTTGCTGTGAGGGAAGTTTTTGCCTCGAAACGCCACTTCGCTGATACAAATCATGGATCAAGGCCTTTCAAAGTGCACGACGAGGATCTATCCTTCATATTTAAAGATCATATTCTAATTTAGTACCTCCATGTATTACTTTAGGATCTATTTAATCTGTAACACTGTGGTTTCTTAAACAGATAGAGTGATAGACAGGGAGGGTGATATGATTGATAACTTGAAGAAAGTTGGTATGTTGAGGGTTGTACAATAGCACACGCTCGAGAACAAATAAGTCCAGAGACTTAAAAGAAACCTTGGCGAAAACCCACTTGAATGAACGTGCTAAATGACGGTTGCGTGAAACAAACTGCAACAATAAACATCGAATACCTAAAATTGCTTAAATTTTCAGGATATATCAACTGTTGCAACTGATAGTCAAGTGGGTAAGTTCTTGCTACAATATTGAACTTCAATTTTTATATTGCATAGTAGGCTACCATACAAATGTTACTTTTTCCTTTTCTTGACTTAAATATAACAATTCAATTAACCGTTTTTTGCTTATCCGGTCAATTTTCTGAAACCAATGTCAAACTAGACCGGATAATCGAGGAAGCACTGTATTACGTTACAATCATATCAGGGCAATTGGTTCAAGAATGAAGCGGATTAACAACCACCCAATCGCACAAACGTATGCACATAAATGTAGGTGATTGGAGAACCTTATGAGAATCTATGAACCCAACAAGGAAAGCACCAACAAGACTTCCTTTGTGTATACATGAGTACAAACATCACAATATTGCTTGTAGCGTTTATAAACAAAGAATAATTCACGTTTAAATCAAAAACTTGTTTGTCTAATAAAGCATAGCAAAAATTATTCTTTATCATATCCATATTTAGACGCCAGGTAGTAGACCATTGTAAAATCCAATCATCTGTCTACTTGAAGTATTACTTGATAGTAATTCATAATCACATCGTATTTGGCTTCTGGAAGATCGTATTCCATGCCAGACAATGCAAATTAGCACTGAGATAATGCAATTAAGTATTGCCTAGACAGGAAATAAAAAACGTTTTGTTGATTTGCAGTAAAAGTAATTAGTTTTGCACACCTAGTTTTTATCCAAACGCCAATGAAAAGCAAATCAACTCTTCTAAACTAACAACGATGACCAGTTTGAAAAGCATTGGTTTTGTTATTTGGTTTGGTTTTAAATCCTCGGACTGACAAAGCCTTGATAGGTTATTCCTGGTAGTTTCGCATAATTGTAGAGGCTCTTGACGCAGCGCCGGTTATCGAGAATGGCAGAGTGAAATTTCCCTATTGTTGAAGCGTTGTTGCCGGGGAATTATTCCGTTCACTAGGTGCCGCTGAATGGAGAGTAGTCCTGAAATGCATTGCTCAAGCGCACACCCCGAGAGTCGAACCAGCGCCGCGTGACCTTGAGCCGGGCGCGTAACCACTAAGTTAACGGGGATAACGGGATTATTTTTAAAGTTGATACAGCACCTGAAAATCAAGTGGCCTAAATTACAAGAAGGCTACGACACCAGACAGCCAATCAGTCGTTTTCAAAATGGTTCAAGATCTGCACACAATGAATCAATGCAAAAGACGAATAATTAGCAATTTTAGCATTAGCAGAACTAATGGTATAACTATATATCACCTTTAGGACCATCTGCCATCTTGCTTTGGTCTTTGCACCTTTTTGGAAGTAGATCAACTTTTCAATATCAATCCTTCATAAAATTTAAATCAACACTCTATTACCCAATTAGAACTCTCTAGGACATAATATTGTAATTCTCACATTTAATTTTTAGAAAAGGAATAAAAAAAATCAACAATTTTTCTTCAAAGTTTTAAGTGGTACAGCATTGAACTGCTGATACAAGTTGGCAGAATTACATAAACGTAAAATGTATAGTAGAGACTTTGATCTGTCATTATGCTCAACAACCTATTTTACTGCACGAAAAATTGCCTTTTTATGTTTAACCGAGAAAGAAACGCAGAAGGTTTCTATGATAAATAGCCTAAGCTACAACATAGGCTACATTTGTAACACTTTGTACGATAAAGTCTACACCAGGCAGGAAACCTCAAAAGCACTGCTACTATTACGAATTGTCATTGTAATAACAACATGTGTTTTCATATCGCGCTACATCCATAAAACCTTCCAACGGTCTGGCTCATCGAAGCAGAAATCTTCAGAGAAGTTGCCCCTCGATGTGCCGCCCTACGCGTTTCCTGCGGAATCGTGACAGCCGCAATTTCCAGAGCAGCTGCGTTTGTAGTCTGTGCCTGTACTTTTTTATGATTTTTTTTCTATGTAAACAACCCCATATGGATGTGTGACATGTAGCTACACATATCTGAAGCAAGTCAATATTTCAAAGCTGGAAAATCGAACAAGGCGCATTGCGTTGGTTAGAAAAATCTCGTAATTGAACTTAATTGATCTTTTAACGACAAGACTCATTTTTAATTTTATATCAGCTTACGATGTTCATCACATGATTACCCGACTTAATAATCTCCCTGTGTTTTAGCCTACAAGAAAGAACATCACCAGTAGACTACCGATTTAAAGTCTAAGGCACAGACGAATTTTTCTAATAGCTATTGTTTCTTGTAAGATGAAACGAATAACGGCCTGTTACTTTGCGCCCGTTGCGACTACACTCACTGCGATAACAGATGTAGCACAACAGACAACTAGAAAGAGCAAAGGTTCACATATTATAGTCATTCAGTCAGCTGCTGCCATTTTATCGACAAGCCAATAAGTGTCTTTGCCCGGTTAGTTTTGGGTGAAGCCATTTGCAAGTGACAGTTAAAAAATAACTTTTAACCGGTTTTAACTCATAGAAGGCTACAATCTCATTGGGCATGGAGTGGCGTAGCGGTTAGTGGAGTGGCACCTCACTCCAACGGCGCGGGTTCGATACTTAACTTTCCTTTCCGTAAAAATTAACAACCCAAGAAATCTGCATTGCGACCTCATTATTTATTTGTATCAGACAAGGTTGTCCATATTAAAACCAAAACACAAAAAGTCAAGACGTGAGGAGTCACTTGGATGACATGTGCAACATATCATTGTAGTGCTTAAAATATGTCGTTTTATAGAAAGCGTCTGAGGACATCAATGCTATGATGGGAGAATTGAGAGATTTGCAACAATGTTGCACAAAGGCATAAATTGTTTTCCGCAATAGAGCATCAAAAGTTGTAACATTTGCATTAACTTGACATTTAGCCTACGTGCACTAGTAAGTAAAGCGAGGCATATTGTGTAGAATTCGAAATGAGTCATTGTAGGCAATTCTAATCCGATTGATCGAAGAACGGCGATAATTGTGCCAAAGTTGATAAGCATAAAGAGATGTGACAGTAAGAGAGAAACAACACATTTTTTACTTTTCGTGAACATTTGCTATATTTATTTTTTTATTTGTTTACAGTACCATGAAGTGATTTAAGTTGTCGCAGTATGTCCTTATCATCTAATAATGAGGACGTGATATGCACACCTAAATACATATTTTCAACAAACTTGATCGGTTCTTGGTCAACAATAATCCTTGGGGAAGCAGACAGATCGAAATGTTTGGGGTTAAATAACAACACAAAGGATTTTCTACAGTTAAACGTAATGTCATGTTGCTTAACATAGTCTTGGCAGATTTCAATCAATTCACGTAAACCAACAAGGCTGGGACAAAAGCAGCAAAGGTCATCAGCAAACATAATGTGATTTACCAATGCATTCCCTACATAGCAACCCACTTTAGACATGTTAAGCTTTTTGGATAGATCATCATAGAGGGAAAAGACGTATGGACCCAAAACCCCACCCTGCCTCACCCCATTTGAAACATGAAAAGGCTGAGAGAGGTGGCCAGTGGCCACCCCATTTTACACGCATAGTTTGATGACTGTACCAATACTGTAACAGACGGACAAATTGCATAGGACAAATTGCACTGCTGTGCTTGCAACACCATTGTTATTATTATTATTGTTGTTCGTTTTTAACGCCATCAAGCGAGAAGGGTATTGTTATGAGGCAGCACGACTGTGCTGACACCTCAATTGACGGAAACTGCGACGTAGCAGAAATGTGGAGGTGACTTCTATCTCGACAACAGGATGGCGAAGTAAGCTTTCGTCGTCTTACCTGGAGCCTAAGAACTTCAGAGCAATCTTCGCCATTTGGTCACTGAGGGAAAACCTAATATTTCGTTTACCTCAGTGGGCCACCTGGCGGACAAGTTAGAGTGCAAGCGTTAACATTTTGGTAACGGCAATGTTAGCCTTACTGGTTCACTCCTCCTCTGAATAGAATAAACAACCAAACGTACATAGGTGCGCACTTCAACTGAGCTGTTCCATTGAAGAGCATAAAGCCAGGTCGGTGAATTAGCAGGAGGTAGACTACAATAAAGATGGCCGCCCAAAGGCCAATCGTAGGCTGCTGTAGAAGTGACCTATTGGTTTGGATGCTTGGCCTAGTGAGCCGCGCGTGGTTCCAATCGGCAAAGTTAGCATAATGATGCATGTAGGTTATGGTCTTTTGAAATTGGACCCAGATATAATTTTCAGTAGTTTGGGTGTCTACTATCTGAGGCACCAGACTCTAACGTTAGTAGCCTAGGCCTATAATGTAACGTTTATGTGTGTGGCGCGCCCCTTTTACGCCAAATGTGTAGGATTACGTCAAGAATAAGCTGTTTGCATTCTCGTGTAGCCTGCCTGCAGGGTACAAACTGCAAGCGTTTGACTTGATTACTTATGCGGCGTTCCTAAACAAATCAGCAGTTTGTATTTTTCACCCAAGTTCCATTTTGCGCTCCTTCACTCTATATAGGCTATATTGCTTGCGGATTTGTCTTAACCTAAACTGACACAGGAAGCACTTTGTTGCGCCAAAATGACCTTGAAAACAATTCGGTTCCATGAAATCATTCGTTACACTGCTGTTTCAACGCCATTATATAAAACATATTCTAAATGAAATTCATTATTAGCCTACGCATCTTTCGTAAACACGAGCAGTTAGAAATGCAAGTCGCTGAGTCCTTCCACTTGGGCTTCAGTAGGCCTACATCTTGACCATTGGAGAAACGTCTCTCCACCATAGCGACTTCAACCTAATAAGTAGCAGCGCTGCTGCCCAGTGCCCACTTCTGCTGTTACCATCCATAGCCTATAATTTGTCTGCAACAATGCGTAGGTTACACTGCTTTAGATGCTGGTCGAATGCACAAGGTCATTGTAGACGTCAAAAGCCACACGCTATTCTATAGGGGGATATGCTAGCAGCTTCCATCGTCATAACGACTTTCTGGAGATGCGTGTTCTGTTCACGTCTATGGATAGGGCGGCGACCTTCATTTCACACTTAGGCTTCCTTTTGTCGTGATGAAAGACTTCCGCTTCCATATCCTGACATGGCTAACCATCCGCTTTTTTTATTGCTTCGCCTGCTAGTGCAAAGCAAGACTGCGATTGCTTGTTTACTTATAGCCTATCGCCAAAATTAGCCCATTTAAAGTTTTCCAGCATACCGTATTGCAATTGTTCAAAAAAAGTCATTCCCGAAGAGTTGGCTCTCGTTGTTCTTCGCTGATGAACAATATCTAACTAACAACTTCAATGTACAAAACTCAACTAAAATGATGGTGTATTTTATAAAGACGCATCTTTGGAAGCTGGGAAGACACCTCCTCAACACATTGTCCTGAATACCAGTCTGACGCGAGAGAAGTCGCTAACACCACCATCGACTTGCGCATGACAAAATAATGTAGCCTTCTTGAAGTCAAACGTTGGGAGATTCCGACCGTGAATGAAATAAACTGAAGATGGATATTTCGTCCCAATCGTTGAAACGTTCTTGACTTTGCGCCGCAAAACAACCTGCTTTGTTAGAGCAGGGTTTCCTAAGTGTATCTCAATATCGACAGGGGGTTAATTAGATTTAATTGGGGATATTAAGCTTGCTCCGTAACGAGAGTGTCATACGTGTGGTGAGAGCCATGGTTCGACATTTGAAAGGACCCGGGTTCGACACCGCTCAAGAGCATGCGGCTGCGTGACAAGACACTTAAAGGCATGTCGTCGATTGGGAGTGGTGCCCCTTCGACTATAGCCCTTGATTTCTATCATGATTATGAACAGTTCGCTGCTTTAGAGAGAACTGCCTACCGCCCTTCTTCCGCTATGGCGTACTGAGCTGGTCTCAATGCCAACCATACAAATATTGGTAAATTTAATATACGGCAAATCTTTAACCTTCATCAAACTCTATTGTGTTGATCGGGATAAGAATGAATCTCCCATCTCATCATTCGTGAAACATCAAAATCAAACCAGTGGCTGATTGTGTTGAATGTTACTTAAAAGATTGCTGTCCAGGCCGAGCGTGGAAAACCTTCAGACGTCTCAGCTGTGCCATGCTGAAGTAAAATTACAACAAACAATCTTTGCCAATGCGAAAAAAGAGTAAAATACGAACAACACAAAACAAGTATGATGACAAATACGATTGAACGTTCATAAACCATCTGCACAACATGATTCAGAGTAGCTCCAATGTTTTCTTGGGTGTTCTAAAGTTACGTCACTGTCCAATTCCAGCAAGTAAATAATTTGCACGCTGATTCAACGTCGGAAGGTTTGTTGGGTGGACAGCAACTTGGTCGGACACAAGAGAGGCGCAATGAGTTCAAACAGTCTGGGAGCTAGTTATTCACGACGAGCATTAGTATCATCAGCTCGTAGTGTCACGAGGTACGTTCCCGCTCATGTGAAAGGAATGAAGCGTAATTGCTAAAGATAATATTAGTGGCGAACGGTGAACATTCTTTTGGCACCCTATTTACTTTTTTTACCAATTTGGAAAGTAGGGGATAGCGGGGCAAAAAGGGACATTCAAATTTCTTCTAAAATACAAAATAAAATTAAAAAGTTTTCATCAGAGACTCTGTTTGAATGACTGGCGTGAGATGTAATTTGATTTACAAAAAATTATTTGAGGTAACAGCGGTTGCTGATAGTCGGTTTTGCACTTAAATTTTAAATAGTTGAAACAAAAGTTTTTGAGTATTATGAAGTGTTACGGGGCGAAATGTTTCAAATGACAATGGCCAGTTATTACTGTAATATTTGAAGTTTGTGATATGTTTTGTTAGGTCATGGGTTTGAGACAAAGCAAGCTAAGTTAATTTTTCTTAATGGGCTAGCTTGGGGCATAGAGGGACATGCAAAATTGGGCAAGCAGGTAGGGGTGTTCAATTTCGATTAAGGTGATATTCGAAATTCGTATCGGACATATTCGAAATTATAGCCGCCTTTCGGCTGAACGCGGTTGAAAGTAACGCAAGTGGCGCGAAATCTGTCTTGTCGCATTTTGCAAGTGAAAAAAGACTTCAACGCATGCGCATCGTCGATCACGTGACTATCACACGCTCTCGCGGGTCCAACACCAGGGATGCCAGGTTGGCATTTTTAATGCTAAATTTCACAAATTTCTCTCAAGAATGAAGATCTTTGTTGTGCAATTGCAGGTTGTGCAATAGCAGAAAGTGTAGGGTGAGCTTTGTCGCATTTTTATCCATTTTTTACCGAATTGATACGCACCTAAGCCGTGGGGGCAGGGCCGTAGCCAGACCGCAGAGCAAGGGGGTGGGGCAACTTTTTTTTAGGGGGGGGGGGCGAAAAAATTTAAATGGGCAAAATCATTATAATTGTAGCTGTTGCTCGAGAATGTTGAGGTTTTGCCAAGGGGGGGGGGGAATTTTTTTTCAGGGGGGGGGCGAGGCCCCCCTGGCTACGGGCCTGCGTGGGGGCCAGGCCTCCACGCATATTTCTGTGTGGGGGAAACTTTTTATGCTGTAATGATACATAAAACAATAGATGAACTAGCGATCTGCAGCAGGAAAACACTTTTTGAATGCAAACCGCAACAGCTTCGCGATAAATAATCACTAGAACGAGTTGCGATGCTACAATCCAACACCAGACAACAAAATCTGTCATTTTTACATTGATTTAATGTCTGCAGATGTTGAATCAATGTAAAAACGACTGACTTTGCTGCCTGGGACATAGCAAAAATCTACCATTTTGTGTCGATTCAATGTCATCAGATGTTGAATCATTTGAATGCACCCAAAAGCAACACAATTTGCTACGCAGACGGAGTGTGCGTTTAGCTTTATGCGCTTGCAAACATACTCGATATCGCTTTCGAGTCGAAACCTCTGCACTCTGCAGTGAAATGTCGCGGCAGTGAATCGCTCGCTGTGAAAATGAACTTGAAGTGTTTGGGATCCCAGCGACCTCGGCTCCAGCGGAGCGATCGTTTTCAAAAGCTGGCCTGACCGTCACGAAGCTGAGATCCCGACTGACGGGTGACCATGTCGATCAGCTTGTGTTCATAAACACCAACATGGGCCTGGGAGCTGTAGACGTTATTTTGTGTTCTTTTTTCGTAAATTTTCATGGCTATTTTTCGCGTTTTCTAGCGAATTTTCATGTCGTTTCTTTCAATAAAATCAAATTTTGCAGTTGTGATATTCGCAATCGAAATTCGGAAATCGAATATAAATTGAATTTCGAATATTCAAATAATCGAAATTGAACACCCCTACAAGCAAGGACAGCTGAGGTGTATGTATATTTCCATTACTGTTTATAGACCCAAAGCCAATCTTGCCTGTGGCAATACTTAAGCCTATAAATAAATAAATGTACTGAAGCAGTGAAGTGATTGTTTAATGGCTTGGTTGCTGTTGAGTGGTGATTCCAATGGTTGCAGCCTGAGCCTAGACCATGGGTTTAGCTTATTATAATCATTAAACAACTTATATTTGTAGGATTTGATTTTGATCTGTTCTAATTGGCCTACATCTAATTAAACATGGTAAGAAAATATAAACGTAAAACAGATGTTGGAAAACACTCCGAAGAGCTACATAATGCCATAAAAGATGTAAATGACAAACAATTGTCTCTCAGAGATGCAGCAAAAAATATAATGTAGGCTATCAAAAAGTGCACTACAAACACATGTGAATAATAAAGTTTCTAATCCAGGCAAAGTTAAACTTGGACGCTTTGAAACAGCTTTGCCAGATCATTTTGAATCAGAACTAGTTGAGCACATCAAAAAATGTTTTTTGGATTAAGTGCCGAGAAGTTGTGTGAACTAGCCTTTGAGTTGGCCAAGGCTAATAATACAGTATCAGAGTCCCATTCAACGCTACCAAAAAAAGAGCTGGAGAAGAGTGGCTAAGGAAATTTCAACAACGTCATCCAGACATCAGTATTCGCCAATCTGAAGCAAGCAGTCTTTCAAGAGCTGCTGGATTTAATAAGCCTCAAGTTAAAATTTTTTTTGACCATTTGGAAAATCTTCTAAACGATTTAACTCCAAACAAAACATTTAACGTCGATGAAACAGAAATATCTTCTGTTTAAACAACATCTAAAATTTTAGCTGAAAAAGGATGCAAACAGGTTGGACAATTAACTAGTGCTGAGAGAGGCAAAATGATAACTATGGTTGCATGTTTTTCTTCAATTGGCCATTACATCCCTCCGGTTTTTATATTTCCGCGCAAACGCATAGTTGATGCATTGATGATGGGTTCTATACAAGGATCAAAAGGTTTTGCATCTTCTTCTGGTTGGATTGATTCGGATCTGTTCCTCCAGTGGTTGTTTCAATTCCAAAGTTTTGTCAGTTCATCAAAAGAAAATACGTTTCTGTTAATTTTGGACAATCACTGTAGTCATCTTGCTTTACAGGCAGTCAACTTTGCTCGTCAACATGGAATCATAATGTTATCGATTCCTCCACACTCTTCACATAAATTACAGCCATTGGACAAAACATTCTTTGGACCATTAAAAACCTATTACAGCCAAGAAATCAACAAATGGCTGGTTAATCACCCAGGCAAGCGTGTCAGTGACTTTGATGTGGCAGAGTTGGTTGGTAAAGGATATGAACGTGCGGACACTATGCAAAAAGCTATTAATGGCTTTAAAGCAGCTGGAATCTCACCATTCAACCCACATGTGTTTGATGATGATGACTATGCTCCAGCAACAGTTACTGAAGTGGAGGACCCACCCCAAGAAAATCTCCTTGAACCTGATAATCATGCACATTCTGGCTCTGTTACTGCGACAAATGAGAATGAATCATCAGAAGGGAATGATCAACCTGCTGAAAGCATTGCAGACTGCAGTAACAATCAATTGCTTGAAAGTGAGCTTGGATGCAGTGGTTTTTTGCAACCTTGCAAAAATGGAGATAGAGTATCAGTTATTGATATTTCTCCTCTACCACATGCTAAAATCACTTGCCGAAAAAGAAAAGGCAAGCAATCAGAAATCCTAACTTCATCTCCATTTAAACAGAATTTGATGGCTAAAAATCTGAGTCGCAATAAAAGTCCCAAGAATTGTACCAAAAATAAACCAAAGAGATTAAAATATAACAAATTACAACCTAAGAAAAAGCAGCAGCAAAATGTACAGTACAAATGCATATTTTGTCGTGCCCTGTATCAGCATCCACCCAAAGAAGATTGAAGATTGGATCGAATGCGGTTCATGTAAACAATGGTGTCATGATAAGTGCTCAGCATACAATGGCAACGGCAAGTTTGTGTGTGACATTTGTCTGTTGCTAAATAATGGAGAGCACAAGTCCATGCCATTTGCAACTAATAAGTTGCTGTTTGTAAAGTTTTACTAGTCTATTTGGTGTTTTGAGTGTACATATTGTTAGTTTTGATTGACCAAGTGCATATGGTATGATTAGTGCAGCGTATATAATGATGTGTAGACCTTTTTTGTTTGTATGATATGCTACAGAATTTCTTTGAAGCAAATTTTATACTTGCATGCTTTCCTTGATGTGTGTGTGCACATGATGTTATTTACCATATTATCTTGTGTGTCTTAATAGAATAGGCCCTAACAAGCCATGATGTTAATATTTTGTGATGCAATTAATCTAGAGCTTGTAAACAGCTAGACACACATTTGATAAGCTAAGGAAGCAAAAAAGAAAAAAATTAGTAATTATCGCAATGTAACACCCAAAACTACATTAAAAAGCATAATGTGTTGATGAAACTATCTCAGGTTGGCTGTTAGGTCAGCTAAATATAAAGTTTTAACAAATTTCTTGGTTTTGAGCCCTCAATATTCAAAAAGTTAAACCTCAGGGTAAAAAAAGAAATTGTCCCACTTTGCCCCGGATAGGGGGCAAAGAGGGACAATTTTCAAAAAATAAAAAATTGCTATAACTCAGCCATTGCTCAGAATTTTTTGATAAAGTTTGATTTGGAACATCTACGAGTTGTTGCACGCCTGTGTATAAAAAACAATTGGGATCTGTTGTAGATTACAACTGACCATTCGTATTTTGCCTCGTGCCTACTCATTTCTATTGCTTCTCCTTGCGGTACTATGACGTAGGTAATTGCTCGTTTAAACAATCAAATACCTGCCGCGACATTTTACTTGTGTTCTAGCAGCGTAGCTTCATACAGCAGATTGTTTAGTAGTTAAGACATTTCAGTTGCATGTAATCTTTAGTTTGTTAGCTGTAGTGTATAATCTCTCTATTTAAGTTAATACCTACTACCTTATTATGTTGATGTTAACCGCTATGTTTATGTTCAGCTATATCGTGTGTTTTGTTTATTAAACCTTAATTTAAGGATTTGTGATGAATGAGTATGGATTCATAACAGGATCCATTGAGAATTACCTAAAATATGGCTATTTAAATATTTTTGTCTTTGCTTGCCCCACCTTCCCCTATCAAACACACGCGACTTACATGATATCGCATATGATCATCATTAATCAGAACAGCTACTGAGCAAACTGCAAACTTAGTGTGTGTGTGGAGCCTGCTGAAAAAAGGTGAACACCCAAAAATGTGGTCATCGTACGCCACTGGATAACATTCCCTTAGACTTGCGACTACTTGAATACAACCAATGACAAAAACAATAAAAGTCCCATGCATGCATCGACGTTAAATTAGAAACCAACTGCCTACAGCATCGATTTTAGTGAAGTTTTTAATTGTGACCACGACGTACTTAGTACTATTGCCCCTTGCTTCTTCTTCGAGTAAACCTTCTTCGCCACTCCAGGGGTCGAGGGGCTCTTCCTTTCATCACCCCTGGGCAGTGGCGGTGGCTCGGTCTAGAGGTTTGTAGTTTTGTTAAATTGCTTTGAAAAGAAAATTTGTTTGCGCAAAAATATTCAATTTGGAGTCTTGAGGTTTAAAAACTTTAAACCATCAACTCGGGAAACTAACAATGTTCACATCCGGGTCCACAACAGGCACTTAGCCACCAAGAAGTGCGCAGTTGAATGGGAAGTGCAACATAGAAATGAATCTGCATCTCATCGACTTAGTTGAAGGTAGCTGCTTGACTCGAAGGCCACTTCGCAGGTTCCCGCTGTCATTCACTTGATAGATGCATTTGATTGTTGTGCGATGCGTCACGTTCCTGCTTACGCTTTACAAAATACAATCAACCAATCAAACGCGTACTGCACCAATCTTACAGTCCTTATACAAATACACGACCCCGGCCCTTCTGTGTGGCGGGAGCTGGAAGAAGTCTTTGTCTTTTGACGTTGGATGAGCCTGCCATCCATCAGATCGGCTCATCAAGCACACGCCGCAGCAGAGACATGTCGCGCTCGCTGAACCGCCCGTTAGAATGCAACATCATTGTGACGTAATCGGCTAATATACCTACGTGACTGACGTCATCAAATGCTGAAAAACAAAAAAATGTATGGAAGCAGTTATGTGTTGTCTGATGCCAGATGATTACAGCGCATGTTGTGAAAGGAAACAACATCAGTGACGGAACAATCAGAGGGCGACGAAGAACCGGCCTTCAAACATACGTACTACGTAACCTACATACGGCAGAATAAACATCGGAGGGGATGGAGTTTTGCAAAAGGACAACTTCTTTATCCTTTGATTGTTTAAAGAAAGATGTTGGTTGGGCTTGAATCTTTCTCCTTGGACTGACAAAGCCTCTGATGGGTTGTTCCTGGCAATTTCGCATACTTGTGGACTAATGTAGAGGCTGGTAACCGAGATTGACAGTTGTACATCATCACTCCCCAAATGATGTTGTTGCCGGGGAATTGTTGAATTGTTGCCATGGAGAGCAGTGCCGAAATGCGTTGCTCAAACGCCACCCCGAGAGTCGAACGAGCGTCGCGTGATCTTGAGTTGAGCACTTTACCACTGAACTAACGGGGCGGACGATTAAACCCGACTGTGTTCTTTGCTTTTCTATGTTCAAGATAAGTCATATATTATTCTTGGCGAAAAAGTTTTATGCCAAATATCGGATCTACTTCTTTATGTCATGCAAGAAACCAAACATCACAAAGAGAGTGCTCAATGTGAAACAGAAGAAATTGAAGCAGATACATCCTCAGATTCTATTTGAGGAAGAGATTCTGATGACTCCAATCACTGCAAAACATGACGACGCTTCTCGAAAAGTAGCAAACTATCTTTGTATATATTATTGTTTGTTTATTAAATATGATGAACCCGGTTGCGTTGCATGTTCATGGCGCAACTTCAGTGACGAAACAATAGCAGAACGACGACAACCAGCTCACCTTTCTCGGCAGCGACGATGTTTCTACTCGTCGGTAGGATTAGTTCCACCGTCTTAGCGACCAACGTCAGTACGGAAATGCCGGAAACGACGATGTTTGTCGATAGTAACGTCAAATGAACGCTCTGGAGGAGAATGATCTGCAAACAACAATGGTGACGTCACACAGGAACACATGATGACGTGTCACAATGACACGCTTCTGCAACTTTAGCAGCAAATATTCAACATGAAACCGACGCACCAAACTTGCTCGGTAATTGAATACTAACTAATCAGGTAAAGAGAAAAATATGTAAATTTTCATATTTATATAGAATGATGCTAGCTGGACTGAAGTGACTGCTGAGTGCTGATGCATTGTCCAGGGATAAGGCATTTGATTGACCTGGTCTAGTCGCTCCCAAACGTTTTTGATCTATGGAGAAGTTCGTGATTCACTGTATGCTTTAAAGTTTACACATAAGCAATATTTTAATCTACAATAAATCTGGTTGGTCTCCATTTGAACGTCTTAATTAAAGCTTTTGTGGCATCCGATGGAGGTAGCCCTTTGTAATTCTGAGGTTTTCTTTACAGGCTAAATATAATATTTATTCTAATATCTTTTCAGGTATTATCGATTTATTGCTTTTGCATATTTTTCAGGACCGTCTGATGATCTCCAATTTAGGGTGAAACAGGCTGTCAAGGGTTTAGAGACTAATAACAATATTTGATTTTATTATTCAATTAAATATTAAAAAATATTGAGATGATGTTACGTCCAATGTTACGTCCATACGTTTCTAGACGTTGAATCAATGTAAAAAGGGATTGATTTGCAATCTGAGAGAAATTGAGTCTCCTTCATAATTCAAGAATGAAACAACTATCGTACTAAGAACATTTAAAACGTTTCGTTTGTATAAAAGAATCAATGCAATGCCATGGATGGGTCGGATGTCAAAAATTCAAACAGGTTGTCATTTTCTTACATTAGTGTGAAAAATTTATACTTTTGCTGATTGCAAAAAACTGCAGCAAATGCTTTTATTTTACATTTTTTGTATCGGCCAAACTTAGTGGATACCGATACTCTAAAAATGGCTGATAGTGAGATCAGCGATATCGATATATCGGTACATTGCAGTAAAAGTCTTGCTTCTCCTTTGCACTAAGCAAAGGAATGGATTCAGGGTAACATTGTATTCGGTTGCACCACAATAACAGCTGTGCTGACACTGTCTGCTTTGTAAAGCGCCGAGAACAATGCATACGTGTAATGAGTACAGCGCTACATAAAAACACATATTTCATTTTTTTCAGCTGCAGTAAAAAGCAGATGGACTAAAAACATAATATACCAAATACGACAAAAACCAGGAAAAATAATTTTGCAGCCAAATGTAACCCTGGAAACATTTCAAAACTTGACAAAATATTCTTGTTGGGTGTTGTGGCACTTACTTGGAGAATTTGGGCAAGGACAACGCTCACTGTGATGACAACTGGAATGCTCCTCCAAAATTTAATGCGGAAAGCTCTAGTTTTCACTTCTTTCAAGGAGGCCAAGTCTTCCAACTGAGGATCTGAAAGAAGCAAAATATTATCCGCCATGTTGCTTTTGATTCAAGCTTCTTATTAAAAAGCTTAGTTAGTTTTGAAAGCAAACCAATATCTTTTGCTGTCATCTTGAAATGCACAAAAATGTAGAGAAAATTGTTTCAACTTTCTCTAAGTATATATATTATATATATTGTGCTAAAAAAACGTAACAAGGAAAATGGTCTATTCTGACTATTATAGCAACCATGTTGAGATGGGGTCTGCTACTATTCGGCGAGTCCGATTCGGCTAGTCCGATTCGGCGAGTTCCCTATTCGGCGAGAGCCTTTTTCGGCGAGTGCCCTATTCGGCATATTTTTGAAAGGAAATTATCGGGTACCGTAGCCAAATTATAATTGCCGTTTTTACATCGTTTTAACATCGCTAAGCGTTGAAATCGTGCAGAAAGGAATAAAAATAAAATGTTTGAACTATTAAATTAAAATTCGTTATGTCAGTTCAGTTGAGTTGTTTTTATTTCTGACCAACATATGAAAAACAATACACGTCAACATAGCAAAGGTAGAAGCGACAAAACGCGAATGTTAAAATGTGCTTGAATTCGACATGTCAGCTCAGTTGTTTTTATTTCTCATCATGATATCAAATTTTGTTACATGGTGTTATTATAGCAACCATGTTGAGATGAACTTGCTTTTGAATGATTGGATTGAACTGAATAGTGATTTTAAACCGATTGTACAAATGCTTTAAGTCAAATATTTTTCTAACATTCTATAATATATGTATATGCAAATCCTTACATTGGCAAGCAACCTCTTGCAGTGAGGTGTGAAGCTTCTGTGATGTATACTACAGTAGATGAATCATTGTTAATTTTCAATGGAGAATATTTAGAAACATATTGGCGTTGTATGTGAATAACAGTGGCCTACTGCAGTTTGAAACCCCCGTGCTTAAATGTAACTTTTTACTGCAGCTTTTCTTAAAAATATGTCCATTTTTTTTTCACTGCAACAAAGTTTTCTCTGCGATAAGTTATGGGATTAAATACAAAAACTTTTCTTTCGTAACAAGATTGTGAATCCGCTTCAAATTTTAGTTTAGCATTCCTGAAAGCGTGATCTCCTGATATTGACTATAATGTTAAAATATTACTAGGACATATTGTCACTGCAAAAACAAAAGTTACTGCATTACTCACATTAAATTGACATTTGACAATTCAATTGTGGAGTATCAGTACATGCTTTTAATAAAACAAGAGAAATTGCGAAGACTCATGAATGATTGAATGCTGACAAGCTTTTACTCAGAAAACAAAACTTTATTAATAAGATAATATCATCATTTATTATATGCAGTAAAAATTTGATAATGATAAGCACTCTTTTTTCACAAGATTTCTATGGCAAATTCTGCTATTTCAACATTTTTATAAGATTCAAAGAAAATGAAGGGATGTACCGTGTACCAGCAAACATCTATAGCAGTGGTTCTCAAACTTTTTTTTGTTGCGACGCCTCTGGAAAAGTTTTCTGGACTTGCGACGCACCAGCAAATAAAAGTTAATGAGGAAACTTATTATTAAAGTTTTGTTTGGTGATACAACAACAAAAAGCGATGCATATTATTTAATGTGACGTGTGGGCTTGTTTGTTTTTACAAAGTTAATTAAATCTTGGGAGAATTTTTGAAATTGCCATCCGCATTTTTCTTTCAGTGTTTATTGGTGATCGAAATTTGCTTTTTATCACCGCCAAGGCAGAAAATCCTGCTTCACATAAATATGACGTGACATATGGGATAATAATTCGTAGTGCTTTTTTCACCAAAGCTGGATAATCGCCATTCATTGAAATTCAGAAATTTGCCGGATTTCCTGAATTAAACATCCTTTTCAGGGAATTGTCACAAGAAAGGTCAATGTAGGCTTCTTTTTCTTGTGCAGTAAAAGACAGTGGAGTAGGTTGGACGAAAGGATCACAAATCCATTCGTAGTTTGATAAATTTTTCGGAAAGTATTTTGCAAATTTTGACTCGAGCTTGGACAAATGTTGCCCAAATATGCTTCACAAATTTGAAGGCAGCGTCATACTTTTCTTTTCAAGCAAATTGGACAAGAAAGTGAACTATCGAGAGCTTCCATACAGGTTTGCTATATCTTCCTTCCACAATAGCAGCTTTTTAACGAATGCTGCAATTTTATCTGAAATGTCATTTTTATTCAGCCCTTGCATAGAAATGTTCAGTTTGGCGAAGATATCACACAAGTAAAGTAAGCCAATTTCAATAAAAAATTGTTCTGAGCTAAACAATCTGCAAGTGGATTATTTTCTTGCTGCAAAAAAGCCTGAAGTTTATCCACCAATTCGTATAGGCGTTCAAAGAATTTTCTAAGCGAAAGCCACCTGGATGAAAATTAAAAGAGCAAACTCCGATGCGCTGCATTCATTTCTCCACAAAGTTTTTTGAAAACTCTTGACTTCAGTGGGCGTGTTTTAATGAAGTTAACAACTTTGATGACAACTGAAACTGCTAATCAAAGGATTAACCTCATCTTTATAAGATAAACTGAATTCAGCTACGAAACGAAACTCTTCTGCGACGCCCTTGGAAAATTGCAACGACGCACCAGGGCGTCGCGACGCACAGTTTGAGAACTACTGATCTATAGGATTGGCCCTATGGCCCATGATACAAGAGAAGGATCCACAGAGGATACAAACTGATATGCATAAATGAACAAGTGAATAAAGAAATATATAACAGTAACCTTTCAACTTTAACACTTTCATTTTACTATGCTGAAGAGATCGGAAGATCGAAACACTGGCCACTGTCCGTAGTTACTTTTAAACAAACATAAAAAAGTCAAACTGTCTTTTTAGACATTATTTTTAAACAAATAAAAAGAGTCAAAAGTCATGTACATTTCACTTTGTGTGGAGCTACATTACATGTACTTGAGAGGTTATATATATACTGTTATTTCTTTATTCACTCATTTTTATAAGAATTTACATTTTACAACATAAAAATTATAAAACCACAGTTACCAAAATTTTGATTAGAATTTTTAAATTTAAAAATTTACAAAAGAGATTTAGCATAATTTGTATAAAAAGCTGATTGCTTTAATGATTTTAAACTCATAATATCTTTTCATAACAGCCAGGCATATAAAAACTAGACTTAATAATAAAAGCCATCCAAAAAACATTCAGCTGCATTCCAATTGAAAGGTATTACTAAGTAAGAGTGCTGATGTGTTCTCATTGATTTGTTAGAACTAAGTTGTCTGGCAACTGACAAAGTAAACAAACTTCAGAGTTATCAACAGCATGACATCAGATTGCAGCAATGATAAACAAATTAAAATCTCACTTGAATAATCCTCATCATTCATTTTTCTGCTGATTTGAAAACCACAAATTATGTTCGGTCAGTTAATTACAGAAGACATTTTAGTCCCAAGTGGAGTTGAGTAACTGAAACATAAATATTCAATGCAAGATCTCCAGTTTAGTGGCAACCCTGAACAAAGTAGGAACGCTACTGAGTATGACAACGCCAGGTGCGCAGGTGCATGATGAGAGACCTAGTTCGACACCATCCAAGATTATGAGGCTGTGTCTTTGACAGGACACTTAAAGGGGTGCCTAAAGGAGAAGATGGACATGAAGATTGGCTTTGTTTGCCTTCCTGCAACTTAATATAAATCATCAACCACCACAGTGGTGATACGAGTTTCAATTCAAATCGCTTCAGTAATCGGAAATTTGTTAAAGAAAATAAAAAAATATGAAAAGTAACTGACTCAACAACTGTATAGGCTAGTCTATTGCAGTTTCCAATCTCTTGCATACCATGTACCAACTGTGTTATTACATCATATTGGCCTATATATATATTGTTGAATAGGTACTGCAGCCTACATTGTTAGTTGTTACAAGAAATGATTACTTGGCTGTAGTTAAAATGTGAATGCACTAGTTTGAGACTAGCCAGATGAAGACTGTTTTGCGGTTCACCCAGCCTCTGCATTAAAGATTCTCGGTGCTGGTATAGCATCGCCACCTTGGTCAGTGACTGTGTGTGTGTGTGTGTGTCAGTGCTGGTGTTTTTTGCATGACATCACACTTTTTCATGACGTCACTGACCAAGGCGGCCGATGCTATACCAGCACCCTTAATTCTAATATTTGAAAAAGTTAAGGTTCTTACTTCCTTCAGGCTTCACTACATCGTCTTGTTGTTTTTTTGCCTTCTTACTGCTCTGCCAAGTGCCAACTCACCTGATTAACTTTACAAATGCTTTGGAATTTTATAATCATAATGACATATTGACTGTAAATTTTTTGTTACCGTAATGTATTTGCATTATTCAGTACCGGTACCCTATTTAGCATGTATTCTTACAATGTAACATCTATCAATCATAGTTAAAGACTTGTTTTTTTTTCAAGGAAAGGCTGTTTTTAACGAACTTTGGATTGATAGTGTGGGCTATACCAGTGATCTACAAGTATCGCACAAGCTTCACTCAGTCAAACTTTGTTTGAAATTATTTTTATTTAGTCGGCTTTCTTAACCCTTTCAAGTCTTGCGGGACATACGTGTCCCAGGGAGGAGACAACGTAGGCTAATGGGACATTTCCGCCATATAAATCCCTGTACTATTTCGATTTCAGTCCTTTTAGACCAGCTGAGTTGCCAGACATCACGTGACTTCACGTTTTCAAGCGCGTTGCCATTTCACATGCTGTAGTTGTAGCAACAGTAATCATGCTTGTGCAAATTAAGCTAAACTATCAGAAGGCTAGCTTGGAGCCGCATGCGGCTCTAAGAGCCGCGGTTGGGAATCACTGATCTAGAAGATGACAAACAATCTTCTAGAATCTTAACTTCGTTAGCATTCAAAAAGTTATCACAATTAGCTTTTATTATTATCACAATTAATTTTTTTTGTAAATATTCGTAAATATATCTGCAGAACTGGAGCGATGATATTTGTTATTTCAGCCTGAACAGGTTTGATTATAAGTCTATTGGGACAAATGCGTCCCGACCAAAAAGTCTGACGGGACATATATGTCCCAAAAACCAAATAAACTATTTTATTTTTCCGACCGACTAATAGTGCCAAAACTCTTAGACATGATGCAAAATCACTAAAACTACCTTTTTCAACAACGTCGGAATAAAAGCAGATTGTCACTGTATACATCTTGTGATAGTTTAGCTTAATTTGCACCAGTAGAACATCTCATATCATTTAATTTAATGCCTGGTGAACAGCCTCATTCAATTTTCAGTAATCATGCTTGTTGCTAAGTGCAGCAAAATTGCCTGTTTTTAGTAGCCTAGTTCAGTGCTATTTCATGATCAGATATTGTTGAAAAAGGTAGTTTTAGTGATTTTGCATCATGTCTAAGAGTTTTGGCACTATTAGTCGGTCGGAAAAATAAAATAGTTTATTTGGTTTTTGGGACATATATGTCCCGTCAGACTTTTTGGTCGGGACGCATTTGTCCCAATAGACTTATAATCAAACCTGTTCAGGCTGAAATAACAAATATCATCGCTCCAGTTCTGCAGATATATTTACGAATATTTACAAAAAAAATTAATTGTGATAATAATAAAAGCTAATTGTGATAACTTTTTGAATGCTAACGAAGTTATTAAGATTCTAGAAGATTGTTTGTCATCTTCTAGAATCTAGATGATCACGAAAATCATGTGTATGGAGTGCAACCTGCCATACTGCAAAGCTTGTTTCAAGCCCTGCCACACCTAAACTTTTAGAAACTGCTTATTTACCGTAACTGAACTCCATGAACACGCATGCTTATTTTTTCTTTTGACGTTTTTCGTGTGTTTCATTTTCATTCGTTAGTGTATTGAAGACTGTTGGGACACTAGTGTCCCAGTAAAAAAGTCTATTGGGACAATATAGTCCCAGCCCCATTTTCCCCCATTTTTACCCATTTGATGCAGCTGAAGTTAACAGTATGCATAACACGCAGTATCAACGACATAAATCACAAAAAATTAGTTTAAAATTCCAGTAGATGATATTCAGACTTGAAAGGTGATCACTGGTGACAAGTCTACCTCCAAGTTTGTTTTCTTTTTTGTTCAACATGTTTTTCTCTCTGCAGTTATATCAACCTCTCACTCTAACTTTAAGCATCATAATAAGTTGTATTTTATTGCTTTTTTTTTACGAAGTGGCTATTCTTACAACATATTGTAAAACTAGCTTCTGAAGCTATTCTTACAAGCACCACTCAAGCAAGACGTTGTTTACTCGAGCAAGACCTTAATGCGCTCAGGCGTTTCATCCGACGACGCTCATACGTAATTTCGCGCGCATGCGTATTGGCTTGTGCTGCACACTTGATCGCAGAGTGGACCGCGGTAGTTGCTGATTTTGCTGATCGAAACTACACGTCAATGAATCCATCGTCATCATGATTACGAAGGGAACATTATATTACAGTTTTGAGACACTTTCTTCGGCTATTAAGCAATGGGAAAAAGAAAACTTTGTCATGAGGCTATTTTTATGTAGTCAAGGAAAAATACCAAATCAAAGGTAAGTAATGATGGTTTTGTCCTTGGTGCCCATAGGTTGAGCTACTCATGTAGCCTATATGCATAAGTTTTGCTAATAGATTGAGTTTTGCATAAGTGCAAATTGCCTACATTCCTTATGAATGCTGAGAACTTAGCAAAATGCATATATTCTGCTGAACCATTCCCGCATGCTGTCTATTGTAATTTCCATTGAATTGTCATGCCCAGAATTATTCCTAAGTTGCATTGAATTACCGTACCCATTAGTTTTGTCAATTTCCCCATAAGTTACGTCGAATTGCTCATCAGCACAATTTGTCGAATTACCCGTAAGTCTCATGGAATTATCCATAAAGACATGTCTTATGGGTCTTCAACGCAGCTTTTTGGCAATTTGACGTGACTTGTGGGTAAATCGACTAGATTTATGAGAATGCTCGGCTGAACTTGTGGTAATTCAACGTGACTTTATGGGTAATCCAGCCGGACTTATGGGTAATTCAGGTGGGCTTATAGGTAATTGGATGCAACTTATGGGCAATTCGACATGACTTGCAGGTAGGCTACTTCAACGTGAGTTATGGCTAATTCAAGTGTACTTATGGGTGATTCAACACGGCCTATGTCACCTCATCTTTGTTGTTTTCAGTACTTTTATCAAAGGTTGTCCATTTGGAATCAAAGTAAATGCAACGTCAGATGGAAAAGCGCTATGCATCACTGAGCTTAGTAATGTCAATGATCATAATCATGATTTCAATGAAGTAAGTGGAAATAACCCTTTGTAGTAGTCATAGCCTTTGAGCTATGGTCACACCAGCTCTGTATATGATGAGGCTTTCATCAGAAATTATGTGAAGGATAAAAAAGAGCAATAACATTAGGGGGGGGGGGGGTTAATCGGCTTTTTTTTTCAAATTCAATTTTAACCCAGGTTTTAGGATACAACAGTACATTCTAAGAACTCTAGTAAAAAAAATTTGAAATTTCCGTCCAAAACCCCCCTCTATCCAAAAAATTACTTTTCGTGTACAATTGCATTTTGATTATGACACTTGAAGTTCAAATATTGTTTGCTACTGTACTAAAACACGTTAAAAATGTTGCAAGACAGATTTTCTGATCTTGACTTCATCGTAAGACACGGTAAAGTGGTCATTTCACTTTGCGCGCATTACTACGCACATGCTGAATATGACCAGTTTGTGCGAAACTGGTCATATTCAAGCCGCCGATTCACCAAACCTGGTGATCTTGCCCATCTCTGTGGGTTGGACACCTGTCAAATGATATGTCGTTTTCTTGATTATGTGCATATAAATTATTTTTCAGAATGCATTTAATTTGATGCCTAAACAACGAAGATTAAATGAAACAGAAAGCAGTGTGATCGGAGAAATGCTTGCCACCAAAGCAAATAAAAAGTTGGTACAAAAGCACATTGCAGCTTCTACAGGAAAAACAGTTATTCTTAAAGATCTGCATAATATTGCCGCAAAACAGAGACCTTTGTATGAAAACACCTATGATGAACTTATTAATGAAATGAAGAAAGAAAAAGGTTAGTCGACAGACAAAACTTTTTTGTCTGTTATACAAGATATGTTCATGCTAAATAGTAGAGATGACTTTCCATGTGCAGTATGATAAGTAGTGATAGAATGAGCTCCGGTTCCGGTCAAATTCTGGCTCCGTGCTGGAGGTGATGTGACTCCGGCCTAGAGCCGGAGGTGTGTGTGCAAGCTGTGGTCAGGGTCATGACCTTGGATAAATCTATTTTTTTTGCATCATTGTAGTACTGCAGCAATGCAAGAATAGGCTACCAGGTTGCCTGTAACATTGGTCAACACCGTAGGCGTATTTGCAATCTATAGGTCGCTGCTGCAGATTGATTGTCACATGATATTGTGTGTGAGCATTCTTCTTGAACCATTTCAGATATAATGTCAATTAAGCAATTCGCGATTGACCTCTCGCTGTAATGGTTTAGACTGCAGATGAATTATTTCGATGACGTGGGTTCAATTCCCACCATTGCTAGTTCAATTTAAAGTGTTGACCGCCTGGTTTACCGGTCAATAGACTTCATCTACTGCAGCAAACTGCGGATTACCAGTACGCACATCATAGTAGGCTACACAAGAAAAATATCTAATTTTCAGACGTTTTTCTATTCAGAAAATGTTTGTCTAGTATAACCAACACAGAACCCTACAACGTGTGGAAAATTTGCAACATTGAGCTATAAAGGGTCAATTGAGAGCATTTTTTGCTTCATTTTCTTCACAAGAATTCATTCTACTTTCCCAACCTCATGCTCCAAAAATTTTTGTTGCAACATAAGGCGCTATGGGGATTGTAAGATTGAAAGCGGGATCAAGGAATTCAATCAAAGGTCTTCAATATCTTGAAACAATTCTACATTGAGTGGATAGAAATAGAAAACATTGCTAAATTTGAAATCTACGTAAAAGTTTACTCCTAATGGATCCTTTTAACGGACCCTAAGCATTGCCATGTGGCATCTTTTAGAGAATTGGGTGAGAGTGGTATACAACCGCTCAGTTGGAACATTGATTATATGATGTAAATATTACCAAAGGCATAAACATCCTTCCTCTGGCCAATAATTAGAATAACATAGAATAGAAAACAAATTTCACTAAAAGTTGATGATTTTGCTTTTAAATCTGATGTAGTCTGGCCCAGGATTGCCAAGATTCTTGCTTTGTAGGGTATACTAATCCTCAGTTTATTTTCATTTTAGGTGCTGCAGTAGATGTGTTTGCAGATGATGACAAACAATTGCAGGCGATATACTTTCAAACGAAAGACATGCGGGAAACCTTTGCGGCATATCCCGAAATGCTGCTGATTGATGCAACCTACAAACTTAATGACTTGAGAATGCCATTATATGTTATGCTGAATGTTGATGGCTTAGGTCAGAGTGAAATTGTGTGTCTGTGGCTTGTAGCCACTGAAGACAAACTGACTATCAGCAAGCTGTTAACTCAGTTTAAACTCCACAATCCAGCTTGGGATAAAGTGGAGGTTGTAATGGCTGACAAAGACATGACAGAGCGGGATGCCATGGTGAAAATGCTACCTACTGCAGAAATTTTAATTTGCTATTTTCATATCCTTCGCACTTTTCGTAGAGAAGTTTCCATGGAAAAATTAGGCATTTCTTCAGCCCAAAGGCAGGTATCACTTGAAATTTTAGGAAAACTGGCAAATGCCAAAAATGAGTCAGCTTATAAGTTAATGTATAACCAATTCGTTGAAACAGTCCCAATTGCTGTCACAACATATTATAACGATAACTGGCATGCTATTCGACATCAATGGGTGGATGGACTGAGCAACTTGAAAGCTAATTTTTTGAACAGAACTAATATCGACTGGAATCCATCAATGGAAAGTTGAAAAGTGTCATAACAAGATACTCAGGAATGACCATGTTTTTTAAAGATCTGATGGCATGTATCCAATCTCTTTCCACCGAACGTGACCACAAAGCGTCAAATGCTTTCCTTAAGGTTCCAATGGATGCGATTTCAAGTGTGGCGGAGAGACAATACCAACAGCTACTGACACCATTTGCATATATTCATGTGCAACAACAATTCAAGTTAGCGGAAAAGGTTGTCATGTCAGAGATTTTAAATGATTCTGCCATAGTAAAATCTCGTGTCCATGGGGAATTGGCAGTCACAACAACAGCATGTCCTTGTGGATTCACATCATCAATGCTGCTACCTTGTAGGCATGTCTTGGCAGTTAGAAGGCAGCTCCATATGTCAGAGTACAATCCCAATCTTTGTTCAGAACGGTGGACAATGCAATATTTTCTTAAATCCCATCGCCTGACAAGAAACTCACTGGACAACGGTCCTGCATCCACATTACCAGCTGTTGAGATTCTTAACAAGCCTCAAAGAAGATGTGTTTTATCAGAACAGCAAAAGTATCGCCGGGTTCAAGATATTTCCCAGAAGATTGCGTTAATGATATCTGAACAAGGAATGGATGAATTCCAATACAACCTGGATAATTTACGACAAATTGCAGAGTTCTTGCAGGAAGGAAAGAAATTCCAAGTTGTGAACTTTTTGGGTCAAACTCAGAAAGGTAGGCCTATAATTATATGCTAGCACTATTTACTAAATCAGAAAAACTAGACTACTTTTTCAAATATCTGAAGAGATATGGGTTAGTTACTGCAACTTGCGTCGTGATTTTGCACTTTTGCAGTCAATTCTTTTTTGAGCAATGATTTTTATGGCGTTGAGCTATCCAACAGGTGGGCTAATATGTACTGCATGCGCACTAATTTACGATTATACAAGGTTGCAGATGCTCAGTAATTCTGCTTTTGTGAACAACTGCATGATCCTTTTCAGGCACTGATACTGGAAGTGCTGCTGCAACATCTTCCAGCAATGATCCTGGAATTGCATTTCCTACGGTCTCAAACAGTACTTTACAGCACACACCCGGTGACGTCTTGTCGACCGTTGATACCAGTGCGATTATGATGCAGACTCCGTCCAGTTCTGTTCAGTCTTTTACAAGTATGTGCTGTTTCTGAAAGCTTCATTTCTGATTAGTTGTTTTTTTCTTGCATTGCATAATGCACTATGTTTATTAATTTTTTAATAAAAACGTTGAAATAGTGATGTTTTCTACGTTGTAGCTTATATTCGATTCTCGTTGTGTTTATTAACAGATGATGCAGGATCAATTAAATTTCCACCGAAGATGATGAAACGTGGCAGGCCAAAAGGAGCTGGATTGACAGTCATTGGGTTACCACGCAAGAGACAAAAAAAGAGCGGGCCAATTCCATTCAGACTGAAGTCGTCTTTTCAGAAAGAAGCAGGTTTGTTGCATTTATGTTTGTGTGACTTCATTTTTGTTATAGCCTACGTTAGTTTAAAAAACTACACTTTGACTTCTGTGGACCTGCCTAGCCGATAGGCTACGTCAAAGCGTACGTAGGCTACATCAAACAAAGTCACCCATGGTCATATTTTTCAGCAATACTCAGTTGGTTTGTCGATTCTGAAGTAGTAGAAGAGGTCTTGCGTCCATTCAGCGATCGACTGATCGAAGAAAATGAAATTGAAACATTGCCCGAAAGAATTCCAATGAAGTGTTTAGATGAAAACATTGCCATTGCTTCTGTGCGAAGACATTTTTCTTTTGACGGTTGGAAGTTGATGGAGAACCTACTGACCACTTTGCGAAATAAAGGCCGCTGGTTGTGCACCTCCTGTATTTTAGATCTTGATGCAGGCGACTGCATCATGTGCGACTCGTGTCTGGATTGGCACCATCTGAGATGTCTTGGTAGAACAATGCCGCCAAAAACGAAGTCTTGGTTCTGCAGGAAATGCAACCTTATGGAGAAGTGACATTGAATGTTCAGGTGATACTGCAATCTCGGTTTGTCAATCAAACCAAGGATATGTAAACCGTGACCTACGAAAAGACTTATTGGCCTTGACGCGTTATGCTTGAAACTTGTAACATTTGATAAAAATCGTTTCTTCAATGGTCCTCACATAAAACGCTAACGATGTGTTCTTGAATGACTAATGAGTCCAATCCTGGCATTAAAAGTTCTGATTCATTTAGGACATTTAACATTCTTTGGGAGAGCTGGCTGAAAGTCATGGACTAGTACAGGTTTGTAATGTAGTTGCTGCAATATACTACGGTCCAACAAGACCTTCAACAGTTCACCAATATTCAACTATTTTACTGTTTCCAACTTCACACAATTAGTATATGTTGAACTCTTTCATAGCAAATGGTGGTACAGAACTTGAAAATAGCAAGTAAAAGGTAGCTCGAAGCTGCAGTTTTTTTTTTTGACTGACTCATCAGGAGCTGTCATCAGAATAAAACAAACCTAAATGTGGTGAAATAGTCTATTTATAGTCGAAGGAAAGAAGAAAAACTGGAGCTTCAAACTATCAGCTACCTTATACTCGCTAAATCCAGATTTGTTGCATGTGTGTAGTATTTACATTTCTTCACTGTAATCTTAGGCTATGGCATAAATGCTTTGATTTCTTATGGCAAAAAATGGGTGATGAAGATCCATAACTTTATAACAATAAAAAATCAATTGTTTATTGTTGAAGTGGTTGGCTTCAGTTGAAGATGCCATGAGATCCATTGAAGAGTACGAAGCAAAAGCAGGAACGAAGCTTGTTGTTCAGAAACGAGCATACGGTGCCATGTTAATGTTGATTTTTAACATCCTGTCATTGTAATTCACTAGTGTAATAAGTGTTGATATTCATACTACAATAATAAGCCTTTTCTTTGTTGAAAAAGATTCTGAAAAGGTTTCTGCAAAGCACAGTGTTTTCACCAAAGTGGAGGTTAGGCATCATAAAAGAGGAAACGGTTTACTAACTGCAAAAAATGCTATAAACATATGTAAATGTGTTCTGTTTCATCAACTTTTCATCTCGTTTCTTAAAGACACGCAGTTTTCAGGTGTAAAAGCTTTGTTGATTCAAAGTGACCTAGCCTACTTCACTGACTTCTTTTGTATTTTTTCCATCTAGTTTGCCAAATCCATACGCCTATGTGGTGTTATTGATTGGACCAAGTGACATGTCCAGCGGTAACCAAAGGCAGGGTTTGGGTCACAACCAATGTTTGTTTTGAGACAATTTATTTTTTACCATATTCACGTAGTAGGCTTGGTGGTTTTCAATGTTACGTAGCCTACAGTACCGTATATTATTTCTGTAGGCTACTATCATAAGATGAAAATTTAGTTGATTGTAACTCATCTTAGATGAAGAGAATACGATTGTTGCATCGTTACGGCCAAGGCATTTGCCTCTTGGATGCAACTTACAAGACGTCCAAGTATTCCCTTCCTCTATTTTTTCTTTGCGTCAGAACGAATGTTGGTTACCAGGTTGTTGCTACGTTTATTATCCAAAATAAACAAGCTTCGGACATAGCAGAAGCACTTTCTGTTGTAAAAGGGTGGTCAGAAAACTGGAACCCTTCGTTTTTCATGACCGATAAATGTGAGGCGGAAATCAAGGCCATCGAAAGCGTTTTTTCAAGTTAGTGAATTGCATTAACATTTTCGTTGCTTGTGTGCTGTCTCCATTGCTCATGCATTTGTGTCGTCACTGTTAAGTTGCTACTGTACTTTACCACTCAGTGCCCACGACTTCTTGTTCCGCAGATTGCTACGTGTTACTCTGTGCCTTTCATCGCGAACAAGCCTGGGAAAGGTGGATGAGGAAAAGTGACAATGGCGTTCGCGATGATAAAGCAATTGTGCTGACATACTGGACGCAATGAAGAAAGCAACTACATAGAACAGACTTGTTTGCAATCAAACCAGGCGACAATGAGCGATTGGCAAACGCGATACCCCCCTATTCAGGGATAATATGCGTGTCTGTGACCGCAGGGGACCTGGAGCCGAGTTGTTTTGCACGTTGATAGCACCATGCAGTTGCAAGCAAAGTGGGGCGTGTTGTCACAGCACGATTTCCATGTGATAACCTAAGCGTATAACCACGAGTTTTCAATGGAAGGCATAGTTTTCAGTTCTCTTTCGTACAAGCAGTGAAGGTTAATAAATTTGTCACCACAGCAGAAATTATGAGGAGTACCATTGAATTTTGGGCAAAATCAGGTTTTATAACTAAACTAAAAAATGGTCTGGCATGGCCACCTAAAGATACGGCCTGATTTGTCACATTTTGCAGAAATTTCCAGGTTTTTCTAACTTTGGGCAAACGTTTAAATAAATTTTTCCAAAAATCAGATTTTTAAGCTTTCTTTACTCTTTTCCCCAGATGACACAACAGGTTTTAACATCCTCACATGTTGAAAAACAAAGAAAATTTGATTTCGAAGATTTTAGTCAGACTGTTAATTTTCAATAACAGTCTGATTTTGCGTTTTTCAACTTACTTTTTCTCATTTGCTACTGCTTCCCCAAGGCAACAAAAAAGTTTTATGTCATTAGGAAACCGCAAAAAGTAAAAACATCTCAAAAAATGTCAGTCAAGCACTAGCAGTAACTGTAATCAAAATCTGCAAAATGTGACAAATCAGGCCGCATCTCCAGGTGGCCATGGGTCTGGCAAACTAAGGTATGATCATAACTGATCAGAAAAGGTACCATTCGTTAGCTTTAAGCCTGTTCTTTTCATCATACCAAACAGATAAGACATGCAAGTAGAGATGTACACATGGTTGTTGAAACCACGTGATTTCATACCACGGGGCGTGTTGTCACAGCTGTGACTACACGCCCCGTGGTGTGCATTTTTAATATTAAGAAACATAAAAAATTATTTATGCTTATACAACGAGGTAATATGCGTATTTGTTAAAATACAACGCTTTTTTAGGTAATAAAAATTAATATTAGATAATGATACACACATATATTCGATAGTGACAAATAATTCTCAAGATGACATTTTTATTGTTTTTGACAATGGGCATAAAATTTTTACCAATATGTTGAAATTAAATTTTTTTGCATTTCGTATATTTTTTTATTCGTTCAGCCTGTATTAAAACCATTTTTTGTTGGTTTCTGTCATATTTTAGTCATAAAGCATGTGCAGAAATTTTGTGACAACACGCCCCATGCTCTGTGACAACACGCCCCGGGGTGGGGCGTGTTGTCACAGCCCATTCACTTGCATTAAACATGCATTTATGTAAAAACGAAATAATCCAGAAAAACTTCAGCTGTAGCAAAAATAAGTCGAATGATACCTCTCTCAATTGCACTATCTAGCATCTCGATACTATTGGTACAGAACGAGATATATGCTGATTTGTAAAAATTGTGACAACACGCCCCACTTTGCCCTAATAGGCTACTGAGCTCACATTTTGAACAATTCTGTGATCTTCACACCAAGGTTTTTTTCAGTTTCTAACGACCACAAATCGCAGCGCATATGCGTGCTTAGTGTTAAGTAACAGCCTTGTGGAAAGTGTTGTGGATTGAATTTGCTAGTTCAAATATATTGATTCCGGTACCCAAAGCCTCAAATGAATTCACGAATATCGCAATTGTTAACAATGGCATATAAATTAGGATGTTAGTGCACACAAAGTAGGGAAAGTATTGCTTGAAAAGTTGATTCCTGGGACAAAAATTGAACACTGTAGGCTATGTCGAGCAGAAACTGGTTTAGTGTTTTAAGGTGGTCAAAAATGTAAGCATGCGTCTATTTGCATCCAACAAATAACGAAACTCTAAACTTCTCAGTTTGGTCGGGAAACAAAAAGGGTTGCGAGGACAAATGGCAGGTCTCATCTAGGCAAGGAGAGGAGGGACACATGGGTGATGATCTGGCCTAACAATTACTGTGCTGTGCTCAAAATATGTACAGTTTTTGTTTAACATGTGCGGTATTCACTTTTTGTAAATAGTCAATGCACTATGGTACTTCCACTATTATAGTATTATAGTGGAAGTACCATAGTGCATTGACTATTATAGTGGAAGTACCATAGTGCATTGGTTATTTAAGAGTCTGGCTTACCTTTATCTGGGTAGACGATAGCTTGTGCTTTCCAGCAATGGTTCAATTGTTAAAATCGAAGCAGAAACAAGCAACTTACAACTAATTTAATAAAGACATATAATGATCGCAGACCGGGGAGACTTGTATACTTGCTTCGATTCGGAAGTGCAACGAGTCATCGGGCGCTATTTGCTTGTGTTTGAAGCCCGGTTGCTCGCTTTGTGAAAAAGCTATCAACCTCAACTTTTACTTGTCAATAGACAGAGATATGTTCTTTAGATTAGCGTTTATTAAATGCTGGCATCTTTAAAAGGTATTTTTGGAATAAATGGTTAAAGTCGGTCAAGTTCAACTCTTTACCTAAGAAATATTTTTAACTTTTAGAGTCTGGCTTACCTTTATCTGGGTAGACGATAGCTTGTGCTTTCCAGCAATGGTTCAATTGTTAAAATCGAAGCAGAAACAAGCAACTTACAACTAATTTAATAAAGACATATAATGATTGCAGACCAGGGAGACTTGTATACTTGCTTCGATTCGGAAATGCAACGAGTCATCGGGCGCTATTTGCTTGTGTTTGAAGCCCGGTTGCTCGCTTTGTGAAAAAGCTATCAACCTCAACTTTTGCTTATAAATAGACAGAGATATGTTCTTTAGATTAGCGTTTATTAAATGCTGGTATCTTTAAAAGTATTTTTGGGATAAATGGTTAAAGTCGGTCAAGTTTAACTCTTTACCTAGGAAATATTTTTAACTTTTAGAGTCTGGCTGACCTTCATTTGGATAAACGATAGCTTGTGCTTTCCAGCAATGGTTCAATTGTAAAAATCGAAGCAGAAACGACAGAGATATGTTCTTGATTAAATGCTGGTATCTTTAGAAGTATTCTTCGGATAAATAGTTAAACTTGGTCAAGTTTAACTCTTTTCTAAGTAAAGGCGGACACCTGCATGCTTTTTTTTGTCATAGTTGACTGATTTCACCCCACTTTTACACCATTTTTTGGTGGATTCTTCCTCTGTGACGTCATCGCCTTTTTAACCAAGTTGGCGACTTGTATACCAGCTCCAGATCACGCATGAGCGCATATTGATGTCAAACGTAATGCTTGAGTGGTGCTTGTAAGAATAGCCTCTGAGGCTATTTTTACAATATGTTGTAAGAATAGCCACAGCCTTTTTTTTATGGGAGTGACTGTTCTTGTTAACTGCATTTCAATTCCTAACAAGTAGGTTTGGTGGCTGTGCAAACTAAACATATTAATTTCCAAACACTGTTTTAGCGATGCAAAGTTTAAACCTTTTCGTTTTGTCATCTTTTCTTTTTGTTGGTGCCAAATTTATGAGTTTTACTTTATTGTCCTTTTGATTTTCGCCCCAGCGAGCTTGATCCAGCGATAACGCCTCTGGAGCAGGGTTGCCAGACTGAAATTTGAAAAAAGGCCAAACTCACCAAAAAAAAGGCCAACTTGAGACTAAATAGGTATAAAAGGGGCCAAAAATAAGCCAAACTCAAACAAGAAAAAATAAGCATTGTAAGTCGTGACTCAATGTGCCAGAATCCGAGCTTGGATTTGTTCTTGTTGAATATCAGCATTTAGACGCAGAGATGCCAGACTATGAAAAGGTCTTAAAGCCAAAATAATACAAGGTTTTGAATCCTTATCCTCGGACTGACGAAGCTTTGATAGGTTATTCCTGGTAGTTTCGCATACTTGTAGAATGTAGAGGCTTTTGACGCAGGCCGGTTACCGAGATTGACAGAGTTAAATTTCCAATTGTTGAAGTCTTGTTGCCAGAGAATTATTCCATCCATTAGGTGTCGCTGAATGGAAAGCAGTCCTTAGAATGCGTTGCTCAAGCGCACACCCCGAAAGTCGAACCCGCACCGCCTGATCTTGAAGCTTCTTTGTTCGCGAAGTCACGCGCTAACCAACTGAGCTATCGGGGCGGACTTAAAAAAAGCCAAAAAAGGAAAATATTACATAAAAAAGGCCAAATGGTTTGGTTTGGTTTGGTTTGGTTTGGTTTGGTTTTGAATCTTTATCCTCGGACTGACAGAGCCTTGATAGGTTATTCCTGGTACTTGTTCGCATACTTGTAGAGGCACTTGACGCAGGGCCGGTTACCGAGATTGGCAGAGTGAAGTTCGCAGTTTCCGATTGTTGAAGTCTTGTTGCCGAGAAATTATTCCATTCACTAGGTGCCGCTGAATGGAGAGCAGTCCTGAAATGCGTTGCTCAAGCGCACACCCCGAGAGTCGAACCAGCGCCGTGTGATCTTGAGCCCGGCGCTGGTTCGACTCTCTCAAATGGATATTTACCTGTTTCTATCAAAATACTCTCTATAATATTCATATTTCTTGATATTTTATGATTTGTAGCGGATTTTAATAAATTGTAGCAAAAATATTTCTGAAAGTAGCCCGAAAAATAGCAAGTATAAAAGATCTGTAGCTGATGAGTCTAAATCCGCTACAGTGGTGAGATCTGGCACCACTGGCTGGCTTAGAGTTGAGCGCAGTCTGACTCGTCACTGGGCGCCAGCGTCACATTACGAGTATTAAACAAGTAGCGTATAGAACATGTATTGAACAATGATGAATATGGTTTTCATCTGGTAAGGTTACGATATATAAAAAATATTTATTATTATGCATTTTGAAGAAGTATTTAAAAAAAGACCAAATTTAAAGCCAAATCTAGAAAAAGGCCAAATGTATAATTTTTTAGCGCCAACAGACTTTAAAAAAGGTAAAATTCGAGAGATTTGGCCTTAAAAATGCTAATCTGGCAACCTTGCTCTGAAGTCTGAACCAGTGTTGCCAGATGTTTTTTTTAATTTTCTGCCAAGCAAAGTTGCCAGTTTTTAAAATGTTTTTTAGCCAAAACCATGGTTTCTACCAGCCCAAACACAAGCCAAATTTTAGCTCACTTGAAATGACAAAAGCGCTCAACAAAATAAGTTTCGTTCATGAAATATAACCAATTTTTTATAAATATAAGTAGATTTTTCATCGCAACATATGGCAGCCTGTGCAGCTCCTTTGGTCATTTTTGCGTTGTCGCTATTTTTTTTACAAGTTTTTCTGTATTAAGCTGTGATCTTAAAAAGATTCTGTCTACTGTGATGCCTGACAGTGTGATTATTGTATATTGTAGGCCAGTGCTTCCCAACCGGTGGGTCGCGAAGCTATTTCAGTTGGGTCGCGAAGCATTTCTAAATGTTAGCCTACTGAATGTTAAAATTTTCTAAAAAATACCGACATTACTATGAATCTCACAAGCCGCAGTTTGGTCTTGAACAGTAGCCTACTACGCCTTCGCCATCGCTACTTTTATCTTCACTTCATTTGTTGACTTTATGTATGTTATCGCAATGGGCGCAAATAAAATGGGCGTTTCCTTTTGTTGGTTTTATTCCCGCAAACTGTTGGTAACTTTATCATTGCTGTTGTTTTCCGACAAAGAAAAATAAATTGAGTTGAATTGAAAAGCATGATTATTATTATTAGATCGAGAAATTATTGCATTACCATTAGGCTACGTAACAATTATGCAACAATGTAACAAATATGTAACAATTAGATGTGTTCTGTCACATTATCTATTTCAGTAGGTATACGGTACGCCAATGCCATAGGGACAGTAACCATCCCTATCCCTAGTAGGCTACGCCAGTAGTAAAGAAGCCATAATAAAGATGTCATATCTCATTGTGGGTCGCACAATAAAATTGGGTCGCACAATAAAACACAATAAATCGCACAATATATTATTTTTTCAGTTATCGTTTATCGTTATCGCCAAAGGCAATATTTGATTATCGCTGATAATCGCCGACAAATTTTACTTCAGATCAACACACAAGTGGAAAGACCATGAAAAGTAATATTTTTACTAGCCACCTAGTTAATGAAACTAAAATTGAAACCAGTTTTTCTTCAGTGCCTGAAGTATGTGTGCACAAGTCGTTGTCAGGGGGGGGGGGGGGCACGCCCCCCCCTGCAGCGACGGCCTGACAACACAATAATTTTTAGAATTGCAATGCAATGAAATGCATGCAACAATTCTCTTGTTGTTTTGCTACAGCCTGCAATCGGCAATCTCGAGTGAATTTTACAATTAAAATGTAACCGCACAGGTGGGCACAGCTTCCTTTGAAGCAAAATACAAAGTTTGGAATTTTTTTATGGTATTTTCATTTGATTTAAAATTATTTTGCCTACTGCACGTAAGCGGCTGTGTAACTCAATTGATAAAAGCATCCAACTGGTGTCTGAAGGTATAATTATAAGCACGGCGGTTACCTCAGTGGTTTGATTCTGGATCAAGAGGTTGAAGATTTGATATACCCACTGCCGCTGTTGCGATTCTATTCATGCATAACTTACAAAAAGTTTTGTCCCTTTACAGTATAGCCTATTATGTTCGATTTTTCGTCATGTTGATGAAAACTGTTCGTGCTGCATGGGATGGGGCAGCGCTAATCAAAAAAAAAAAAAATGTCGTTATTGGACATTATCGGCGATAATTTTATCGTTATCGCTTAACTTTTTTGATTCAACGTTTATCGTTATCGCTTTAGGCATTTTCGTTTATCGATTATCGTTATCGCTAAACTGAAAAATGAGTTATCGCGCCCAACACTGGTTACAGTTATAGTGCAAAGTCAAATTTACCTTACAATTTTCATTTTATGTATATTGCAGATATGTAATTTCTGATGAGGACACACGTAGGCGTAGAGCCTACGTGTCGAAAACGTTAGAGTTTATTTTTAATTATGTTATATTTGTCTATGTAATACATCATGTTAAACCCGCTGAAGTTACTTTGTTTTATTTCGCTATGGTTTCTAAGAAAACTGTATGAGTTCATTGTTTTTTATTAAAAATAATTATCGTGATTCGTAAAGGAGCCACAAAGCTTTGGTAAAGGTGATTTAACAATACTTTAGTGTGACGTCAAATGCCTCATCCGAGGTATCCTCGTGCGCGAACCACAGGGCCTCCGAGAGAAATTAGAACTGGTCGGGAAACAACACGAAAAATGGGCCCCCAAAAATTAATTTTCAGCAAAAATAAAAGCTACAAATTTATATCATGCGTTGCATCATATCTCTTATGCTGAACTTGATGTATTGTGGAAGTACTGTGGAGGTCACAGCCAACAAATATATTCGACTTCATAGAGAAAAATAGCAGCTGAGAATCGGAAGTTTTGATTTTTTCTTACATTGGATTGAAGTAACTATGAAAAATTTGCAGACTTCAAGCAGCTACTGAGCAAGAGAGTGAAGGCACAGTTGAACCAAATGGATTCTGTTCTCGTATTCATAGTTTGCGTTCAATTGTAACTTTTTTTACCTTCTGTTGCATAACTTCACTTACCCAGTCAACAAAGCTGGATATGCCAGGGCTTTTGCGACAGTGATTCACCTAGAACAACCTATATAGGGCAACCAACATGATCTTAGACTTAGCATGAACTGCTGGAGCTGGACTGATACCATTAGACAGCCTTTTTTTTAACGCAGCAGCAAGCATTAATCCATGACACAAAGTTCCAATCCGTCAGCTAAAACTTAGTAACATTCTGCCAATACGGTCATACTTTACGTGCATTTATTGCTTACTGTGCATCATTTTACAAAAAAAAGAACATTTAAAAAAAAAAAGAGAGAATTTTTCATGACTAATGAAAATATTGTAATATTGTGCAACCATCTTAACCCATTTACGACCGATGTCCTTTTACAAGAACATCGTTTTGAATGACTCAGTATTGCATCATCCTATTTTGATTGAATGATTTTGGACGTGCTACTAGTTGAACCATAGGCATATGAAGCTGAGCAACGTGATCAAGTTTAACATCTTCAAGTTTATTACATTTATAAAAACACAAAACTACGCAACAAATTAAGTATCAAACGTTTTCGACATCACAAGATGTCCTCTTCAGGAATAACATATATACAATTTTACTACATCTGAAAAAATACAATGGTTATTATAACTATAAACAGGAAAAAACAAAAACTGCACAGTACTTCTGACTAACTCAAACTCAACGATATAGGCTCTGCAAGAATCAAAGGTAACTGCATCAAAAGGTGTTGAACAGATCACATGATGTGGTAAAAAGGCAAGATGTGAAAAAACTAATTTTAAAATACAGAGAGCAAGAAAGATGAGCCGCTAGTAGTTGTTTAGGGTATGTTTTGGAAGGTGCTGATCAATATTTGAGAACAGCGCGTACTTTTTCTGGATTTTGTGAAAGTTTGGAGATTGTTGAAAAATGAGAAAAGTCGGAAGAGGTGAAGTGAGGAAGAACATGCAAGTTTTATTGCCTATTAGTAATAGATATAAATTATGTCTGTTCATACTTTGACACTCTATAATAGCCTATTGTGCTTCCTACTACACTCTAATTTGTGTAAGGTTTTGCTTCTTTTGTTTGTTTATTTTGCTTTATATTTATTGTTGTCTTTTAAAAGGACACCGGCCACATGGCCAAATGTTTTTGGCTGTTTGTTGCACTGTCAAAGAATATTTAACATCGAATAAAAGCAGCACATTGTGCCTATGGAAGACTTGACCATCGTGTTTTCAACAACCATGCTATATCTATCTGCACAAAAATTATGGTCTTCTGAGCAGTCGTTCTTTCCACCCTTCTCTATGCTTGTGAAACCTGGACATTATACCGCCGTTACATCAAACGTTTTGAAAATTTCCGGCAGAGGAAACTGAGGAAAATGCTAGGCACTCGTTGGGAAGATTGTCTCACCAACGATGCAATCCTTGATCGCGCTAGGTTGCCCAGTTTAGAAGCCACCATATTGCAACACCGCCTTCGCTGGACAGTGGACATGTCATGCAAATGGACCCAACGAGGCTTCCACGAATAATGCTTTATGGTGAACTAGAGATAGGAAAAAGACCTCCCGGAAGACCAAAAATGCGGTACAAAGGTCAGCTGAAAGTCTCCCTCAATCATGCAAACATTGATCTGTATTGATGGGAACAACTTGCTAGTGACAGATCACTCTGGAGAAAAAGATCTTGGGAAAGCACTGAAATTTTCGAAAAAAAAAAAACAGCATAAAAAAAGCTCAAGAAAAACGAAACACTAGAAAAACTAAAACTGCCACGTCCCTCACCCTCCATACAATGTGACTTTTGTGTACGAATTTTCCATCATCTACTGGGCCTCCATAGCCATATACGACATCACCATCCAAAGCCAAATTCGATTTAACGACGAAACCAATGCTCGGACACGAGCTGGAGCCGACGACAACGACTATCAGTAGCGTATAGCTAAAGTGTGTGCCGCCGTGGCAAACTATGATTTTTCCACCCCTGATCGTGTGAAGTAGGAGCCATCAAATAGAATTTGCAGCAAATCCGCTTCAAAAAAGATTTTGACTATGCTTTTTCATTTACATGTAAAAATTCTGCCACCCACAAGCTGCCGACCGTTGGGGGGGAGGGGGGGGGAAGAGGGGCTGCCTACTGGGGGACCGCCCTCCCACTAGCTACGCCGTTGGTTACCGTGAATATAATATGTTAATACAATAATTTTTAAACGTTCTTCAAGAAAGATCTGACAAATTTCTACTGAAACAAACACCTGCTTCTGTTAAGGTAGGCTATCACGAGATTTATATTTGACCATGTGGCCGGTGTCCTTTTAAAAGGCAAACAAAAAAATGCATCAAAAAAGCAAAAATCACTAGATTTTTTTGATCTAATTAAAAAGTTATGACAATACAACTTTGTGGCTGAAATATCAGCCAAAAAGAGCAACGGGATTTTATGGCGGCTTTTAATGGGTTAAGTTGGCGTTGTTACTGCGGCCCATTCATAATCTCATCACACGTGAATCATAACAATGCGAGAACTTTGCAAAACCATTCAACATCTCAATTCATGTCTTTAATGAGCAGTTATGCAAAGACACTACTGCTTCAAGCGTAAAAGCAAATGGCGTTGTCAGAAGGAAAATATAAAAATAATTCAACGATAAAATGTTGCTGAGAACAAACTCTGCCGCTTGTACGAATAGGAGAGTAGTTAAAGATAATCCAGACACAAATTCACAAAAAACAAAGACACTGTAGGCTAATACAAATATAAAGTTTAGGCCTAACGTTGACATATTTACAAAGTATATAGGGCCACCTTCAAAACATTGCACCCATCAAATATTTAGTTTCTATCAAAATTAACTTTTTGATCTGGTCCGCGTTAAGTTGTGTGCATCAGCAGATCAGTCAACATCTGCTTTGGATGGTTGGAAGATTCATCGGCCATGACCTATCCAAGTGTTCCAAAGCTTTGAGTAAAAAGCAAAAATATAGAAAGATCAAGAAACGTCGGTTCGACTCTCAGAGTGTGCACTAAAGAAACGCCGGTTCGACTCTCGGAGTGTGCACTAAAGAAACGCCGGTTCAACTCTCGGAGTGTGAACTAAAGAAACGCCGGTTCGACTCTCGGAGTGTGCACTAAAGAAACGCCGGTTCGACTCTCGGAGTGTGCACTAAAGAAACGCCGGTTCGACTCTCGGAGTGTGCACTAAAGAAATGCCGGTTCGACTCTCGGAGTGTGCACTAAAGAAACGCCGGTTCGACTCTCGGAGTGTGCACTAAAGAAGCGCCGGTTCGACTCTCGGAGTGTGCACTAAAGAAACGCCGGTTCGACTCTCGGAGTGTGCACTAAAGAAACGCCGGTTCGACTCTCGGAGTGTGCACTAAAGAAACGCTGGTTCGACTCTCGGAGTGTGCACTAAAGAAACGCCGGTTCGACTCTCGGAGTGTGCACTGAAGAAACGTTGGTTCGACTCTCGGAGTGTGCACTAAAGAAACGTACTTTAAGGACTGCTCTTCATTCAGCGGCATTTGGTGGAAAAAATCACTGACAACAAAACCAACAATCGGAAACTTCACTCTGTCAATCTCGGTGATCGGGCCTGCGTCAGTGGTTCAAAGCCTCTATAAGTATGCGAAACTGCCAGGATTGAGATCTCAAAGAAGGTTTCTCTGTCCTGTAAAGGTCCCACAAGAAAACAATCAAACAGAGCCCTTGGGGTTGGTGAAAAATTTTACGGGACGTTTAATGCAAGAATTTAAAAATAACTTATTTAAATTTAAGCAAAACAATTCCTACATTAATGAAAAATTATTAATCATAGAAACTTCCAAAGGTTTTGGGATGCGCAAAGTTAAATAATTTTTTGAAAGGAATCATGATTAAAAACTGGCTGAGATCCATCGCTTCATCGCCTACAGCGATATATTAAAAGATTTGTTTTCTAATAAAACAAAGGCAATCTAAAAAAATAAGTCGAAAGTCCATGAATCGTCTCATGCAACTTAAGCGCCGGACAAATCAATACGCGAGAAGTAAAGCGGGTACGTCTTTTGTTTCTGCCAACAGTGCATTGTTCCACAACTTAACGAGGTCAATGTCATTGGCTTGCCCTCCAGACTCGATCATCTTCATTCTGTATTCGGTATGGTCGGAGAGAGATTTGAACAACCTGGCACCTAAATGGAAGAACAATGGTTAGCTCTGACGACCGCAATGCCGACGAATTAGAATTGATAATGATGCGCCTTTCTATATCGCGCTTAACCCATTGCAGATATTCGTTTCCCTCAATGCTTCACAAAGCAGACAGTGTCAATGCAGCTTAGCGGAGGCGTCATTACAAGGCCTAACACTTTGTGATCATAAAAACACCATGCTGATTGACAGCTGTGGGTGAGATTGGGAACTATTTATGTAAAGTTTTTGATATGTCGCGACAGGGCATCGAACTCATGGCACTGACGAACTCTGGAATCTCGGAGCTACAAATCGGTTGCATTGTGAACTTTTCTGTATCACAAGCTCAGAAGACTTAGACCAGCGTTGAAAAAATCTTTGCTTTATTTTTTTTTAAATGCTGATTGACAGCTGTGGATGAATTTATTGTGAGAAAAGGCGTTGGAAGCGCGTTTGCCATGACAACCTTGCAGGTTCTGTTGTAAGATCGGAAGGACACGCGTTTCCGAACCTGAGATGTAAACTCTCACGCATCAGGGATTTTGTGATAAACCTTGGGTGGATAATGTAAAGACATCCAGAAGTAGTTTCGCATTTGAGGAAATATCTCGTGGACTTATAATGAAATTACAACCAAGCCAAAGCAATGACCCACAATGTACAACTTATTTCACTCCTGCAGTCACGTGAGTGTCGCTGCTTTCATCTTTATCAACTATTGTTATTCATAGTTTGCTGGATATTAACAATGCGCAGATGCTCATGCTACCAAACTTCGAATAAAAACAAACAAACTTTTGTTTTTGTTAAGACAAGAGAATCTGTTTTCATTAGACGAGTTTGCGTTCTTCCGCGTTGGCACACATTCGCGAGAGCGGAAATGCGAGCGGAAAAAGAGCAAAAAGCGGATACGAACGAAAGAGGTTTTTGTCATGTCGTGATGAACAACTTTGTTCATCAAACCGTTGTTGCGTCTTCATAGTAGGCTCATCATCATCATTATGTTCCTTCCTCGTATTGAGGGTTGGATACAATGCGCCATTGTTCTCGACCATGAGCTGTTCGTACTGCTTTTTCATAACTTAATTTTGTCCTTTTAGTGATGTTTGATGTCCAAATCTTTCTTGGTCTGCCTTTGTTTCTTTTACCGTTTATCTTCCCTTCTATTAATGATCTTTGTAACGAGTTTTGCCTTATTGTGTGTCCGACATACCTCAATTTTCTACTTTTGACTACTTGTAAGAGAATTTTGTTTGAATTGAATTTGGATAATACTTCATCGTTAGTGATCTTTTGTTTCCATAAAATTTTTAACATTTGCCTGTATGACCAGAGCTCGAAGGCATCGATCCGTTTCTCCATTTTTTGTGACACTGTTTAAGTTTCAGAATTATATAAAAGTGTTACCAGATATAGCATTTCAATATCCTTAAACGCATTGATAAATTTGAACTTTAATTTAAGCGTTATCCAAGCGTTAATTTTCATATTAAATTCTTTGCCAATTGAGTTGACATTGTCCAATATTTCTTGAAGATCTTCTTGTGATTCAGCCAACAGAACAGTATTATGAGCATAGCGTAAATTTGTTATGTTCAAAAAATGCTGTCATCAAATCAATAATAATTGTCGCTATGACGTCACTGAATCAGCTCATGTGATCTGACGTCACCTATATTCGAGGTCAGGGATTTGTTTTCGTCGGTTACAGACACTGCAACTACGTATATTGCACAATACTCAGAGATGGAGGAACCATTTTAAAAGTAGGTGGGCCCAAAAGCGTAGCAGTCAAAGTTAATCAAACTTCTGGGGGGCTTCGCCCCCCAGACCCCCCATAACATTGCTGCATTCCTAATACTTCAAATCGCTTATACATTGTGTTTTCATGGTTGCCTTTTATGCCAACCAGCGAAAAATTTCCATTTTTGGGTCCGATTTGGCCAAATAAATTACAAAATTGTTAAATTGCTCTATAGCGCTCTACAAAATATGGCGATGTACACACAAATAAAAAGGCAATATACACACACAGTTATAATACCAACCTGGGAGAAATAATCTGCAGCATTACACAGTAGGCCGACGTGCATGCACTGCATAGTATGTAATGATATCATTGTTTTAACCTTGGAGAACAATTAGATTGATTTATAGATTACCACACGCAACCACACCCACACGTGCTTCCCATCAACAGTGGGCTCAACAGAAAAGTTTGAAGATTAGATTTCATCATTGAGCTATCAAAGATAACACAGCAAACAAAAAATTTTTTTTAAAGGCACGGCATGTGAGAGTCATTTTAGGGTATTTCGAGGCCCCTGATTCCGAAAATGCACTTTTTTTTCGAATTGGCTTTAGTTTTTACGATTGCCTACAGCAAAAACATTTTTTTTGCTATTTTGAGCCCCTATAGATTTAACATCGTGTCGTTTATTACATAGACAAAACTGAAAGTAATCCTAGGCACATTTCTGAGTTGTATAAACGCCATTTGAAATCAATCACCTTAATATAATTATTTGTTGACTTCAACAATATCAGACTTACTAACTAAGCTACTAAGTACAAATAAAATACATACATTGTTTTGCTTAACAAACTAGACGAATAAGCAAAACAAAGCCATCGATGAACAAACGCAACTCTTTATTATGGTAGACTTACTATGGGCCTACTGAGCAACACCCATCAAGGTACGAAGGCCATTTATACCATAGGCCTATCAATAAAGTAGCTGCTTAAAATTTTATCCTTGTTACGGAAGAATGTAATCTTGGTTCGAAATTCAATTCCTGGTAGTTTCGAAAATTCGAAAAAACTAAGTGCATTTTTGGAATCAGGGCCCTGAAATAGGTCTACTCTGAAATGACTCTCACCTTTTGTGTCAAAATTGTTTTGTTGGCCTGTGTAATCAAACTAGTGTGTATCAAATGAGTGAAGAGCTTTTTTTTGGAAATCCTTCTCTAATTTGCTGTTTTCACTACCTTTTCAAAGAAATTTGGCTTTCAAAAGTGGGTGGGCCAGGCCCACCCAGAAAATAAAGTAGGTGGGCCCAGGCCCACGAGGCCCACGTGGTTCCTCCATCCCTGAGTCAATACTTATCGTTTTTTTTAAATTGTTTGGTGCACGAAACCTAAAGTAATCATCCAGAATTAGAGCTACAATAAGATGATGTTTTATTGGGGAGTTCTAGCGTACGCAGATGCATAATGAAGTAAATGCACTCACAAGTTTAGCGTTTGCAAAGTACGGAACCATTGCTGTGATGTCATTCTAACTTAATTCGTTTGAGATAAAGTTATTGAGCAGAAGGTTATAAAGTAGAAGGTTATTGAGCAGAAGGTTATTGAGATGATTTTCCAAGACTTTCCTTTGTCGTGAAAGTTGAGCAACTTACTTTTCTTGCACTTTGCTCCTTTCTCAGACCAGGCTAGCTTGAGTTGGATCCCAAGCATCGCTCCAGTCAACGCGGGAAGAATAGTGGCAAGGATGGTCTTCACGTCCTCGGATATGGATGGAATTTGGAATATTATGATCTACACAGAAAGCTAGTGAAATATTGTTATATATCAATCGAGTTGATTGGTATGTCATCCCGTGGTCATTATACTGTAAATTATGAAACTAATTTTTCTCCCTTGGCTTGCTTGCTACATAATGAAACATTCTGAACTTCTTCTTTTTCAAGAGAGTTTAAAAGGTTTTCATCATCTAACTTACCTGAGTTACTTGTATGAGAATAACTATCACTGTAATGGTTAGATTCGCCATTTTGAAAACTTTAGCTCTGTTTTTCCATTTTTCAAATCCATTTGTGAATCTATTTTGCAAAATTTTCAGTAAAGCGGACTTGTCCACGTCCTTAGGATTTGTGATCTGCGTCATAATCCCATGTTATTACTTATGACAATGCCATTACTAACTTGCTGTGAAGTACAAATAATGAGAATACAATTTTATTTAATAAAAATCACATCTACATTACATAAACATACATTTCCATCACAGGAAATGTCAAATGTTGCAAAAGTAACCGAAAGCTGAGAAGAGTTGATGAAAAGTCGTGAGCAGCAACACATGATACAAATTGTTGTGTAAATGCAATCCCTGCTAGAGATTGCCAGTGACTTCTTGATCAGATGTTAGTGTCAGCCGATTTCTCGAACTTAGCCATAGCCACTTAGAACAAGGAGATTGACAACACGTCCAAGCGATCTGCACACACAGTAATCGAACTATTGTTTCTTGGTCTCTGTAATTATTCGTTTACCAGGCTCCTTATTGTTTGGTTCATTGTGTGAATCTTAATCCTTAGACCTGAGAAAGCTTATTTAAAAGATTAATCTTGACAGAGTTTGATAAATGTCAATGACCAAGCACAATAATGAGGATGCTTACCAATATCTCTCGGTGTAGAAATTTTGGTTGCTTCTTTTTTACATTTGACTGGTGGGAGTTTGCTGCATTTTCAAGTGAAGCTGAAAAAGTAAACAGGAAAATAACTGTATTAATGAATGGTAAACTATGGCTCCACTTGCAGCAATGAGTGGTAAACTATGGCTTCACTTGTCGCAATGAGTGGTAAACTATAGCTCCACTTGCAGCAATGAGTGGTAAACTATGGCTCCACTTGCAGCAATGAGTGGTAAAATATGGCTCCACTTGCAGCAATGAGTGGTAAACTATAGCTCCACTTGCAGCAATGAGGGGTAAATTATGGCTCCACTTGCAGCAATGTGTGTTAAACTATGGCTCCACTTGCCGCAATGAGTGGTAAACTATGGCTCCACTTGCCGCAATGAGTGGTAAACTATGGCCCCACTTGCAGAAATGAGTGGTAAACTATGGGCCCACTTGCAGCAATGAGTGGTAAACTATGGCCCCAGTTGCAGCAATGAGTGGTAAACTATGGCCCCTCTTGCCGCAATGAGTGGTAAACTATGGCCCCACTTGCAGCAATGAGTGGTAAACTATGGCCCCACTTGCAGCAATGAGTGGTAAACTATGGCTCCACTTGCCGCAATGAGTGGTAAACTATGGCCCCACTTGCCGCAATGAGTGGTAAACTATGGCTCCACTTGTAGCAATGAGTGGTAAACCATGGTCCCACTTGCAGCAATGAGTTGTTAAACAATGGCCCAACTTGCAGCAATGAGTGGTAAACTATGGGCCCACTAGCAGCAATGAGTGGTAAACTATGCGCCCCACTTGCAACAATAAGTGGTAAACTATGGCCCCACTTGCCGCAATGAGTGGTAAACTATGGCTCCACTTGCAGCAGTGAGTGGTAAACTATGGCCCAACTTGCAGCAATGAGTGGTAAACTATGGCCCCACTTGCCGCAATGAGTGGTAAACTATGGCCCAACTGGCCGCAATGAGTGGAAAGTATAGCCCCACTTGAAGCAATGAGTGGTAAACTATGGCCCCCTTGCAGAAATTAGTGGTAAACCATGGCCCCCACTTGCTGTAATGAGTGGTGAATTGTAGCCCCACATTCCGCAATGAGTGGTAAACCATGTCCCCCACTTGCAGCAAGGAGTGGTAAACTATGGCGCTACTTACCGCAATGAATGGTAAACCATGGCCCCCACTTGCTGCAATGAGTGGTAAATTATGGTAAATTCACGTTGAACAGGAAGTAGAAAATCTGTACTTATCTTTGAACGAATTTACCATCTTCTGTGATAACACAATGGAAATGTTTCAGGGCAGACAAGAACAGTAAACAGCACGAACAAAGATTCAAAACAGCACTAAAGTGTTTCTGAATTTTTCCATGCGCTGACCACATATTCACAATCGCGTCTGACTGGTACCGATTCAATTTGTTGAAAGCTCAGGAAACGTCAGCATTGACCTTCTGCATAATTAAAACCAAAGTGCGTTACTCAAGTTTAAGTTATGATGCATGTGACCTGAGTCTTCCCAAAAATAAAATTGAGTTTTTGCCAACACGCTGACAGGCAGTGGCGGCTCGTGCCATGAAGGCAGCTCGTCACCTGAAAGAAAGAGAAGAGGAAAAATATGTTTTCCTTTGTGTTTGTCCTACCCGGTTACTTTTTTCACTTAAGAATTGCGGATTGAAAATTAAAATATTAAAAGTTTCGTTTGGCAACACCGATTTTGGACAAACAGCTCTGCAGCCCGAGATTCTAGATTTCAAGCGCTCTGATTGGCTAAAAATTATCCTTGAAGCTCCACCTTTTTTGGGATTTTACTTTTGGTATTTTTAACCCTTTGGGGCTGCATGGAAAACAGCCCCGAATAACTTTACAGACTTTTTAAAGTTAGTTTTTATATCGCAGAGTAGCGATGAGCCATGAATGTAGAAGTGTTAGCTGTAGAGTTAGGGTATTCAACAGGTTATAGGAAGTGCTAGTCCAGCCTAGGACATCTCAAAATCACTTGAACCTTGTGTGCAACGGCTAGGCTAGTCAAGACTAAGCGCAATACTAGTAAAGTTTGTCTCCAATCGCACTACCTGAAAGGGAATCAAACAGACAGGCTAGAGTACAAAAAATACGCAAATAAGCTCACCAAATTGAAATACATTTCCAAGCAAAATTATATACATTCGGAAATTGAACTGAACAAATCTTCTCCACGTAAAGTTTGGGAAGTCATTAACTCACTGCTGCCTAATCAACTAAAATCAAAGCAAACAATCAATTCCATTAATATTGATGGAGTGTCATCAAACAAACCCATCGAAATGGCGAACCAATTCAATAAATTCTTCTGCAACGTTGGAAAAGAGATCTCTGACAGCGTTCCGCTTTCCAACGATAACAACTTCACATCCTACCTTACAAACCACGTTCTTTCTTCTATTTTTCTTGAACCAACGACTGGCGATGAGATACTCAAAGAAATCCGAGCTGTAAAACCCAACAAAGGAGGCAGGAGTGGCCGAGTGGTTAGCGCGTTGGGCTCGCAGTCGAGAGCCTGCGTGTTCGACTCCAGCCACCCGCACTTGCTGTTGTTTCTCTGGGCAAGAAACTTTACGATAATTGCCTCTACCCAGTGATCGATTTCGAGTAATGGATAGTACCAAATTTAAGTCATAAATAGAGTAGACAACCGGAAACAGACATTGCAGTCGGCTGCAGCGTGGGTCAGGTGTACGTCGCAAGGCGTACACCGATGCATAGCGCTCAAGTCCGCTTTCCCGCAATGCAGGATAAAGATAATAAAACAAAACCCAACAAAGCAACTGGCTACGATGACATTTCAGCATATTTCATACAGATCGCCTCCGTGATTATTGCCCTGCCCTTCTCAAATCTTATTAACTATTCCTTTCAGTTCGGTATTTTCCCAGATACATTTAAACTTGCCAAAGTTGTACCCGTCTTCAAATCTGGAGACAAACTTGAGATAAATAATTATAGACCTATCTCCCTTTTATCGTCTTTCGAAAAATTTTTGGAAAAGCTCATATATAAAAGGGTCTCTTCCTTTCTAGACAAACATTCTGTCCTTGCTTCTACGCAATTTGGATTTCGGTCTGGCTCCTCCACTTCATATGCCGCTATTGATATTATTAGTGCCACCTATGAACACGTAAAAAGCAACCTGTACACAGGTTTGGTTCTCTTGGATCTCAAAAAAGCCTTTGACACGGTATACCATCCCATTCTACTATACAAACTCAACCACTATGGAATCCGAGGTACAGCAAACGAATTATTCTCCTCCTACCTAAAAGACAGAATGCAGTATGTCGCGATTAATGAACAGGAATCTGAACAGAGATGCATAACACACGGTGTACCTCAGGGTTCAACGCTGGGTCCATTACTGTTTTTATTGTACGTAAACGACTTACCAAACTGCACGTCTTCTGTTCCAAGACTTTTCCCAGACGATACCTGCCTGGTAATTAACGCTCCTAATCCAACCTACTTAGAAAAGGAAATATCGTCTGAATTACTGAACATCAAGAACTGGATTAATGCCAATAAATTAGTTATCAATCCTTCTAAATCAAATGTCATTGTGATCCCTCCTAAAAAATGCAGCTACCCAGAAGATATCAATGTACTTAATAATTGTGCTCAGATCGAACAAGTTAAGTTTGCCAAATACCTTGGCATTATTTTTGACAATGGTCTAAATTTTGAACCTCATATTAATATGCTCCACAAGAAACTTTCTATATCTGTAAGGATATTGTCGAAACTCAAATACATTTTTCCAAACAAAACATTATTACAATTATACTACGCACTGGTACATTCTCATATCGTATATGGGATAACGATTTGGGGCTCATGCTGCAAGACACAAATGAACAAGCTTAGCACCTTGCAAAATAAGGCTGTCAGAATAGTAGCAGGTGGTCTGATCATGTCACACCTTTCTATAAGAAACTTAACATACTCAAGCTTAAAGATTTGTACGAACACGAAACTGCTAAATTCATGTTTAAATTTGATACGGATGTATTGCCTCTGCCTTTTGCACACTACTTTGAAAAAACCAAACTCATGTATAATGCACGTCTTACTAGACACTCTTCCAATGATTGTTATTTTGTCCTACGTTACGCCTCATCCCGACTCCAGCGCAGCATTAAATATGCCGGAGTGAAAGTCTGGAACTCCTTACCAACGAGCTTGCGTAAATTGTCATTTTATTCTTTTAAAAAACAACACAAATATTCACTCATCGCCAAATATTAGCACGATTAATTTTGTATTACCCTTATGCTACCGATAGACTACTAAATATATTTCTCTGTGACCATCTTCTAACACCTTGTCTCAATTTTCGTTATTGAATTATTCTTATCGCAATTTTAGAACTTCTATTAGAATCTGGGGTATCTGCTTGACTCGAAGACCCATGGTCTCTTTGCAGATTCCCGTTGCTGGAAATTCCTTTTTTATTGCTGTATTTATTGTATTATATTTACCTACAACGAAATAAAATCAATCAATCAATCAATCAATCAATCCAAAGCAATGCCGTTAGTTTTTTTTAAATGCATTTTTTAATATATTTTTTTATAATAAAATTCAAACTTTTCAACAAAGTTTGAATGCATTTAAAAAAATAAAATAAAAACATGCTCAGAACGCGCCAAATTCAATGCAATTTTTCAAATATTTTTGGGGGGACCCCCCAGCGAAATCGTTCGTCTTCGGCAAGCTCAGCGACGGGCTTCGCCCCCCCGGACTATTTATTGCAGCCTCACTGCTCACAAACAGCACCAGACGCCACTAGGAATGCCGCTTGCAAAGGTTCCACCAAGAATGACGTGAAAGTTTTTGTCAAATATTTTCCTGCTTATTTTGACTTGTTTCACTGCAACAACATTGATGGATGGTTTGATAGTGTTGCAGTAAATAAAGGAGAAGCATAATCGGACGATATTGTGACAATAACACAACTCACCATAGGAAGAGAAAGCATATGTTGGTCAACAGAACACAATAGCGCTGAGTTGAAGTATAAGCGACAAAGATGGAGAGACCAAGAAGTTACAATGACAAGACAATGTAGCCAACTGTAGCCTATATCTCCTATATTAGATTTATCATCACTAAACAAACTTTCATCATATACCGAGGGAGCTTAGATATAAATAAGTCACGATTGTCACGGCCATGCGTTTTCAGTGAAAATCATCGGTGTTGCCATTTATGTTTCCCACTAATGGCAGTGCAGTTGAGCTTATGTAGGCGGCCAATCAATTTTATCTTGTTTGTGTGACATTGTGTTTTTTGGCCAGGCATATCTTGTCAGACTTATCGCCTCGTGAAGTAAAATATTAAAAAGATTTGGTTTCATTTCGTAAATCCTGACGTGAATGTTGAACATTATTACCAGATTATGGACGAGCTTCCTTGGATTTGCAAAGCGAGCACCGACTAATGATTGGATGAGGCTGTTCACCAGCAAATAATTCAATAACATAATACGCTGTTCTGGTGCAGATTAAGCTGAACTATCACAAGATCTATAATGTGATAATCTGCTTTTATTCCGACGTTTCGTCAGTCAGACACGATTGACTGTTATTGATTGTTAGATTGACGCGATTGAATTTTTAGAAACTTTAAATTTTGTTGCACACTGTAATGTAGAGAACCAATATACTGAATGTAACAAACATGAACAATCAGATTGAAACAATGAAAACAATGAGGATGTTTTTATATTTTATGATCATTACGGAAGCTAGTATTACAGCTTGGCTTGTCCCAAGTGCAGATGTGACGTCCATAGGTTGGTTCCTGGTTTGTAAACCGGGCAGAGAACCAGCGTAAAAAGACGTTGAACTGATGAAAGTTTGTCAGAAATTCATTTTAAAGAGCAACAACATTTTACAAACTCTGTTGCCACTACGTTCGTGTTGGTTGGTGAAGCTAAACTTCTGCTGCAACAACAGTTGAACCTTGAATCTACAAATAAAATAATAATAAACTTGGTTTACGAAATATAAAATCGCAACAAGCGTTCTGCATTTTATGTTCGTCTGGGTTGGGATCAAACAAAATTGAACTTCAAGGAATTTAAGATCTTTTGTTGACAACAAACTGAACGCAACGGTAAAGAAGTGAATCTGCCGCAGGGCGATGTCAATGACGTCACAATTGAAGAGTTAACCTTGTCTGAGAGAAGGTTAGCACTTGTGGGGGAGATCCTTAAGAAATTCTTAGCAAAAATATGGAAATCTTGTTCGCGTGTTCAACGCAAGTGTTGCCATTTCTTTAAAATCTTGAGCTATAGCATCATGACCTTTTCAGGTTGCCGGCACGTCAAAATGTTGTGAGTCTGGCAGAAGTAAATAAATAGTCAAGTTTGGTCGTGAATAAAAGTTTGATCACTGCTTGAAGCGATGGATTAAGAAACTTTTCGTCGTCCTTGCGTCCAGTGGGTGAAGTTTTGAGGTGAGTAGACGGGAAGGTCTTTGTGGTCACCTCCAGAGACATGTCACTGAAGAGACTGAACTTATGATTCTTAGAACGACAGTAGAAAGTCATTTTGACGCCAATCCACACAGGAGCCTGAAAGTCGATTTTATTTTGTGCTGTTGCTAAGCAAAACAACGCGCACAAAACCAAACTTAACTAGACATGCGACATACGATGACGAAATTCGTGAGTACTTTATTTGCAACCTGTCGGTTACACAATTAATCTTTCAAACACTTACGCTATGTACAGGCAGTGCACTTTCCCCCACAAGATTTTGGTTATTTAATCTGCGCTGGCATCTGTTTTTATTGTTCTCACGTTTTTCGACCATAAAATTTTTCTCGGAAATCCTGGCCATTCTCTTAGGGTGTTTTATTGCAAACTGTCTCTTGAGTTTGTTACGGAAATATAATCGAAGGAGGCCTCTCAAGCCACACATGTAACTGATAAGTTACCGCTGGAGTAGGCTATCTGAGATAAGTTTGGCTGGTTTTCATCTATTTAAAGACTTACTTCAAGCATCTGTAGCTAACTGTTCTTCATCAGAACGTTATGTAATCGCTTCCAGGATTCCTTGCAGTCTTCCATATGTTTGCACATTTTCCAAGCAAGGTCGTTTTTTAAGAGCTTAAACCAACATTCGCTACAACATTTTGTAAAGAAATTACGAACCACTGTAGATCACCAAAAAGGTTTTATAAAATATATTGTGTGTCTTCGTATTCACTTCGAGAAAAATCAGTGAGCAAAATATTTACTGTAGGCTACTGTAGATGTTGGTAAGCTACTATAAATGTTGTCATCGTCTAACCCGCTTGGGCTCTTAGCTATATCGAACCTATATCAGATGTATCGTTTGGTATGTCACATCTTACATGTGCATTGTGCAACGTGGTAACTGCTCATCTTAAAATGTTTTTCGCGTGATTTTCTATCCCCAGCTAGTTTACTGAAGAATCTACCTTGCGCAAACATGCAACGAACTGAAACTACTCTGGTCAATACAAATTCCATGTGTTGCTTAACTCGCTTGCAACCGAATCTACAATACGTAGAAAAATCATTAATCTACAATTGCCGACTTTGCCCCAGGAAGATGTGTGTTGTTTGTACGGTTCATACGGAAGGCCTGTCCATGGACTTCTAAATAGTAGCATCTGGACTGGAAACTCAGTGGGCAACATGAGGCCAAGCAGTTGGTACAACAGTTGGCCAACAGTGAGCCAACAGGGTTAGTTACTTGGCTGTTGGCCCACTGTTGGCCAACTGTTGTACCAATTGTTTGGCCTCATGTTGTCCACTGAGTTTCCAGTCCAGATGCTACTATTTAGAAGTCCATGGCCTGTCTTTAATTCAGCAGTCCATGTCCCGGCGAGAGCCATAGCAGCTTAGTGTTCATAATCATGGCCTGTCTTGCATGGTACATAAATCAGGTACGTGGATGGGACTAACTAATCAAAAAAGCACCCAGAATACTAAACACGTTCAGCAAACGTTTCGAAAACTAAGCTGTTTGCATTTTCAGTTCCAGTAAAATTTAACTGCCCTTAATATTTTTTTGACATTAATGACATTTTACTCACACTCAGGATGAAAACAGTTTAGTTTTGGAAACGTTTGCTAAATATGAGTTTAGTATCTAAACTTTAGGGTCTTTATTTATTGATTGGATGGAGACGAACTAACTACAAACAATTAAACTTTGATATTAAAATAATACATCAGTCATAGAAAAGAACTTTTTAATTGTTATATCACAAAAAGCTTTAAGTATTCATAATTGAGAAGGGACTTGCCGGAACGTTCCAGAGTTCCGTGTTCATTTAAGAATTAAAAGTCACCAAATTTTTACGCAATCTACTTTTGATGAGTGCAAATGTACTTTTCAAAAAGTTTTAAAATGACACCTTCCGACGTTTTAGTGTTAAACAAGTGGCCACAGACATTATAGCAAGCTCCCCTGGTGTCGAACCGGCGCCCTCTTGAGCGCTGTGGAAGACTCTCGCTACTGGATTACTGTAGTCCGACCCTAAATCACTAAACTGGATACCACCCGCTCGGTTAGTTCACTTCTCTTCGGCAAATAAAATATTATGCAAATAAAATATTATAAAATATAAAATATTATGCGAACGACCTGGCAATTCTCCACTCCACAAAGTCGTGGGAAAATCTAAACGACACCTTGAGCTAGGACATGAAAACTCTCTCATCCTATCTCCAGAACTGGCGACTGAAACTCAGCGAAACCAAAACTGTGGCAGCAGCTTTCCACCTCCATAACCGGGAAGCTGATCGTGAGCTGCACGTCCAGAACAACGGAAAATCTATGTCTTTCTGCCCCAAACCAAGATACCTTAGGGTGACACTGGACAGATCGCTCACATACCGCCACCATTTGGTGTCACTGCGCAAGAAACTCACATCCCGCGCTGCACTACTCAAACGTCTGGCAGGCTCTAGCTGGGGGGCGAGGGCTGACACTTTGCGTATAGCAGCCTTAGCCCTTGTCTACTCTTCAGCAGAGTACTGTGCACCTGTTTGGTGCCGCAGTGCTCACTGCCGTAACATCGACACTGCCATTTCAGCGCCCTGCGCACAGTGACCTGATGCCTGCGTCCCACACCATTGGACAATCTCCCCATTCTCGCTGGCATCTAACCCGCTGAGCTTCGTCGCGAAGAAGCCACTTTGTCCCTCGGTCGACGGGCACTGGAGCCTAACCACCTTCTCCACCACAAGATCTCTGCTCTCCCAAACGAGCACCCCGTCGACTGAAATCAAGACACCCATTCGTGCCAGCCGCTCAACTTCTTATCAACGAAGCTGATGTACAAGACATCTCTGCGTCTGCTTGGGCGGACCATAAATGGAGTTCTGAATGGAAGTCAACCGCCACCAGACTCTATTCGTTCATCTCCGATGCCGACACACGCCCCATCGGTCTAACATTACCAAGACAGGCATGGGTGCGCCTCAACCGTCTCCGTACGAGCGTCTGGCTTTTCCGCTCAACCATGCACCAATGGGGAATGGCCTCTTCCTCCTCCTGTGAATGTGGTGCCGAGGAACAGACCACAAACCACATCATCAATGACTGCTCCATCTTCAAGCCACCTAACGGAGTGGAAGGTCTGCGTGTCATGGATGATGAAGCCAAAGACTGGCTGCTCTCTAGCAGCCTTCCAGTGTAGTCCGGGAACATCGTAAATCTGGGGTGGTAAAAGGATAGACCCTCGGCCCCAGACGCTCACACGACGACGACGACGGGAAAATAAAAGACGAATATCTTTCGAGAACTTTTATATCTCGAGTCGTATTAACGGCACGTGTGGGGAGATGCCGACCCCTCAATTGCTTCTAAGATTTTGCGTATGTGCAGAATTGAGTCAGCATCTGCAGTGATGACGTGTTCCAAAGTTGAAGCAGAATGACCTAAAATTTCTGAGATATTTCCGATCACAAAATATTCAGTAACTTGATAGATGGTGTGGGCTGAGCGCACGAATCTTTCACAAACTGGTTGTATTATTTATCAGTCGTCAGTTGTCAATGCATTTTCTGCGTTAAACTTACGTAAATAGACGTAAAATAACAAACGGGAAACATCAGAGGCAACATCCCAGATAGCAAACCTGTCATGTTTATATTGATTCAACGTCTGCAGGCGTTGATTCAATGTAAAAATAACGGATTTGCTGTCTGAGATTCGAACAGTTCACCACAGAACACACGATGTTCTCAAAAATGAATGAAGAAATGAAAAGTATCAACCGCCGAACAACGAATTGTTGGGAACTTTGATCCCGCATGGGAACAATTCATTGCTGGCTGCTGCTAATGTGACGTCACATACCGAATTGTGCGGCTTCTTTCTCGTTGCTCGCTCCAGGATTCTGCATTCCATAGTTTTGCTTGAAACCGTCTGATGTCAAAAGTGGAGCTGGGTAAAACAAATCCCCATTGTCAAGTTGAAAGGGGGAGCTCAGAAGACGTGTTAAAAATAAGGGAATTCCTGAGTTTGCCCTCTTGGTTTAATTACAGTGCTTCCTCGATTATCCGTACTTCGATTAACCGGCATTTGATTATCCGGTCGCTTTATTTTCCTTTACGCAACGTTGGGGCATAAGGTATTCGGCCAGCAGCCAACGTAGGCTGATCGTCGGTAACAAGATTGACGTAGCCTCAGCAAGCAATACTTCCGCAACATGCATTTGGTCAAAAAAATGGTTCGTATCATTAAATACTAACATGTTTTATTTTTATGGTGATTTTTCATCAGCAATAGAATTGATGTTAATTGGCAAATGGTTGGTTCTCGATGAAAGGCCAACGGCGACGTTCACGACCATTTGCCAACGAACAGTCGATGTTGGCCTATTTCCAGTGCGGGAAGTTTTTGCCTCCAAATGTCACTCCGATCATACAACTCATGGATCAAGGCCTTTCAAAGTGCATGACTACGATCTATTTTCATATTTGATATTTTATTTTATTTTCATATTTGATATTTTATTTTTATTACATTTTATTTATTTCTATTTCTATACCATACTCTATTTTAGGATCAATTTATTCTGCAGCATTGTGGTTTCTTAGACAAATTGGGTAATAGACACGGAGGGTGATGCGTTTGTTTATTTGAAGAAAGTTGAACATATGGCTGAATATAGAACAGTTGACCTTGTTTTAGCAGCAGAAGAAGACGTACAGTATGTGATGATGGAATGAATACAAAACATTCAACGCAAAAAGCACAATGCCTTGTTTCTCATGCAGAGACAATACGAGTGTACTGCCTAGTGCCCAACATAGCTCTGTTTTCAGCAGGTGACAACAGTTTCTTATACATCTTCATTGTTACGTCCTCATTGTTACGTCCTCATTGTTACGTCCTCATTGTTACGTCCTCATTGTTACAATTTTATAAGGTAGTTGCGGAAATACGCTAATCTTCCTGCAAACAATCTAAAATTGCTTAATTTTTCAGAATATATCAACTGTTGCAACTGATAGTCAAGTGAGCAAGTTCTTGCTACAATATTGAACTTCAATATTTATATTGCATAGTAGGCTACCATACAAATGTTACTTTTTCCTTTTCTTGACTTAAATATAACAATTCAATTAACCGTTTTTTGCTTATCCGGTCAATTTTCTGAAACCAATGTCAAACTAGACCGGGTAATCGAGGAAGCACTGTATTACGTTACAATCACATCAGGGCAATTGGTTCAAGAATGAAGCGGATTAACAACCACCCAATCGTACAAACGTATGCACATAAATGTAGGTGATCAGAGAACCTTATGAGAATCTATGAACCCAACAAGGAAAGCACCAACAAGACTTCCTTTGTGTAGGCTATACATGAGTACAAACATCACAATATTGCTTGTGGCGTTTATAAACAAAGAATAATTCACGTTTAAATCAAAAACTTCGAGCAAAAGTTATTATTTATCACATCTATATTTAGGCCGGTAGTAGACCATTGTAAAATCCAATCATCTATTTACATGAAGTATCAATATTAATTTCATAGTCGTTTCATATTTGGCTTCTGGAAGATGGTATTCGATGCCTTAGCCTTAGACAATGCAAATTATTACTCACTGAGATAATGCAATTAAGTATTTCCTAGACAGGAAATAAAAAAACGTTTTGTTGATTTGCAGTAAAAGTAATTAGTTTATCACACCTAGTTTTTATCCAAGCTCCAAAGAAAAGCAAAACAACTCCTCCAGACTAATAAGGATGACTAGTTTGAAAAGCACTGGCTTTATTATTTTTAAAGTTGATACAGCACCTGAAAATCAAGCGGCCTAAATAATAAGAAGGCTACGTCGCAGACATCCAATCGGTCGTTTTCAGAATCGTTCAACGTCAGCATACAATGAGTCAATGCAAAAGACAAATAATTTGCTATCTTAGCATTAACAGGACTAATGGTATAACTATATCACCTTTAGGACCATCTGCCATCTTGCTTTGGTCTTTGCTTCTTTCTGTAGGTAGATCAACTTTTCAAAATCAATCCTTTACAAAGTTTAGATCAACACTGTTACCCAACAATAATTGTTTTTCAAAGTTTTAAGTGGTACAGCATTAAAATACGGATACAAGTTGACAATATTACATGAACGTAAAATGTAGAGACTTCGATCTGTCATTATGCCTAGTAACCTATTCTACAGCACGAAAAATAGCCTTTCCAGAAAAGAAACGCAGAAGATTTCTATGGTAAATAGCCTAAGCTACAACACTTTTAAACTTTTCAATTCCTTGTACAACATTTTGTACGATAAAGTCCGGGGATAAAGTCTACACCGTTGCCATTGTAATAACAACATGTGTTTTCATATAGCACTACATCCATAAAACCTCCAACGGTCTGGCTCATCGAAGCAGAAATCTTCAGAGAAGTTGCACCTCGATGTACCGCCCTACGCGTTTCCTGCGGAATCGTGACAGCCGCAGCTTCTAGAGCAGTTGCGATTGTAGTCTTTGCCTGTGCGCAGGGCCGGGCTGTTTACTAGAAAATGGCCTAATTTTGCAAACCAAGCTAGAAAAAGTAATAAAAGTACATACATGAAAAATTAAGATTATTTACTGCAAAATCACGTCAACATAACAGAAAAATGGCTAATGATGGCGCATAATTGGAAACAAACGCAATTTTTAGTGTCGAATTTGAAGCAGATGGAAAAGATTTTGCAAAGAAAGAAATGGATAGTAGGTAGGCTACTTATGGTAGCCTACTATTCTACCTAATGACACTCTAAACCATGGGTTTTTAATCTTTTTTCCACCACGGCCCCGTCAGAGCAATCAATGTAGTCTCGCGACCCCCCATAAAAGTATTCAACAAAAGCATATTTAATGCAAAATTTAACCAAATTTGGTTCATGCCGACATCCAGTTATGTTAAGCATAGCTAGATAATAGGAGAAAAATAATGAGAATAATCTACGTTTTCGCACTTTCGCCGGTTGAATTTATTGCAATCTTTTATGGATTTATTTATATCAATTTCAGTGAGATGGTTGGTGCTGCAAAAACTTTGTCATTGCGTACACTTGTTGCTGAAAGAACTTTCAAACAAAATAGCAGACACTAATTTTTTTCAATGCCATTGAAAACGATACTGAAAAATCTATATTTTGCATAGAACTCTACATAATTTTGCTTTTTACCATAGTGTGGTTGGTTACTGGTGATCTTCAGTCTGCACAAAGCAACGTATAAGAACTTGCTGAAAATTGAATGAGGCTGTTCACCAGGCATTAAATTAAATGATATGAGATGTTCTACTGGTGCAAACTAAGCTAAACTATCACAAGATGTATACAGTGACAATCTGCTTTTATTCCGACGTTTCGTCAATCAGACACGACTGACTTCTTCAGGGGGCTAGACCAGGTAGTGACTACCTGTCTAGCATGGCAAAACACAGGACATATTGCTGAAAACAACCAAACATGCAAGTTGAATTTTCATTTTGCATGTTTGGTTGTTTTCAGCAATATGTCCTGTGTTTTGCCATGCTAGACAGGTAGTCACTACCTTGTCTAGCCCCTGAAGAAGTCAGTCGTGTCTGATTGACGAAACGTCGGAATAAAAGCAGATTGTCACTGTATACATCAGTGGCGTATCCTGGTTGGTTGAGCAAGGGAAGCAATAAAACTCGTGGGGGAATAGAGCGTGCCGAAGGCACGTGTTTTCTAGGGGGGTCCGGGGGCATGCTCCCCCGGAAAATTTTTGCAAAATTACACTCAAATAATGAGTTATACTGCTTTCTGGAAACACTTTTAGGGTAATTTTTGTATGAAATTTATTAGCAGATAAACAGCTATTAACTTATTAAAGGTAGCTCTTACACACGAACGAACAAAGGGCAAAAATGCGACTATAATTAGAGAACACCAAAAACTCAGCTACAAAGTCAAGTCTAGCTTAGACCTCACATATCCTGTCTTATTCCAAAGTCTATCCAGCCAGGATAACAGTGTAAAGCCAACATTTGGCTCAAACTTTTGCTTACAAGGCCGACATTATAACCATGACAGTGCCCTAGATTTTCTCATTACATAGCTCACTGGCACAACATCCAACAGAGCAGAGTTGCCAGACTATGAAAAAGTCTTAAAGCCAAAATAATACAAAGAAAAGGCCAAAACAAAGAAAATATTAGACAAAAAAGGCCAAATGGATATATTTACCTGTTTCTATCAAAAATAATAAAATTTACATATATATTTTATAACTTGTAGTGGATTTTAATAAATTGTAGCAAAAATAATTCTGAAAGTAGTCCAAAAAATAGCAAGTTAGCTTATAAAAGTAGCGGATGAGTTTTGATCCGCCACATTACGAGTATTAAACAAGTATAGAACATGTATTGAACAATGCTGAATATGGTTTCATCTGGTAAGGTTACAATATTAGAGAAATATTGATTATTGTGCATTTTGAAAAGTTATTTAAAAAAAAACTAATTCGCGGAATTTGGTTAATCTGGCAACCCCGCGACTGGAAGCAATTTTCAAATCGCTTCCAGCGATTAGTTAAAAGAAACGTAAATTGCGAAAACTTTGCGCTGCTTTTTTCCTTTCTTTCAAACTTGTTTCTTCTTATTGCAAAAACGAGAGCAACGGATGCAATACGAATCTTCGCTTCCGTTGGCTTCCAACTTTTTTAAAATTAAAACCGAGTTCAAAATCATACGGGGGGACATGAGTTAAAAACCGTTCTAAATCGCATTTAGGTAAAGAAATTACGAAATCGTTTTACTGAAAAATATCAGCTTCTCTTTTTCAATTTTGACAGGGGAAGCAATGCTTCCCTTGCTTCCATTGAGGATACGCCCCTGGTATACATCTTGTGATAGTTTAGCTTAGTTTGCACCAGTAGAACATCTCATATCATTTAAGTATAAGAACTTGGTGAAAAATATCGAATGCTTTCTTGTAGTTAAAGCCTTGCAACGTCTGAAAGCTTAAACGATATAATAACCTCAAGTAAAGGAATGGTCGATTGCGAAAAAAACACAGTTTTAAACTTTTTTGGCAAAAAAGAATTGAAAACAATACACTGGAGTTTCAAGCGCCTCGCGACCCTGCGAAAAACGGCTCGCGACCTCCAGGTTGAAAAGCCCTGTTCTAAACTCAATTTCAGTGAAAGTGGCGCCTACGACCTACGTGGTTTTGGAAATAGGCTCTTCATTATGTATTGACTCAACTCAGTCATTCGTTTTTAAACAAAAACTGTAGGCCTACTGGTACTGAATCTGTATCACTATCAGCCTTACAAAAATTTAACCTTAAAAAATATAAGGGGCGAATTTTTCCAGGGCCTAAGGCTATAGCCTTATTAGCCTAATGGTTAATCCGGCCCTGCTTGTGCCTGTACTTTTTTATGATTTTTGTTTATGTAAACAACCCCATATGGATGTGTAACATGTAGCTTAGGCTGGCGCAAAATCTCGAAAAAAAATTTTTTTTCTTTTAAATTTTTCGTCAGTTTGTAATATAGTTCCTTTTGGTAAATGTATCTCCTATACCAAATTTCACAAAAAAATATTAACGTTTGACCCTGGTTCACCTGGTTTGAATTTTTTCAAAATATCGAATTTTCGCTTATCCCTGAAACTGCTCACTCGTTATCTTCTAATGCACTCTAGCATCTTAATGGACACAATAAGAGGCAGTAACACAAACTTGTAGCAAGCAAAGTGGTTTAATAGCAACTCCATGAACATTGACACGTGTATTACTTTCAAAATGTCGAATTCTACCACATTTCAGACATGATTTTCTTTGTGCACCGTTTACTATAGTGAATATCTACTGCTTTCAGTTTCTTGAATCATTTGACGATGTTTATCGATTTTCACAGGCCAACAAATTTTTTTTTTTATATAAAAGCAGGACATGTGAGAGTCATTTTAAGGTATTTCGAGGCCCCTGATTCTGAAAATGCACTAAGTTTTATAGAATTGGCTCTAGTTTTTGAGTTAGCCAAGATTCCAGCTACCACTTTTGATAACTAAATCTTTAACTAGGCTACTACAGTAGGCTAGGTGGTAGAAATGGTTTTGAGAAAAAAGCTTAACCTTGCTCCAAAACATTACTGAAGGTATTGAGGTTACTCTCAGTCATGCCCGTGTTCCTATTGATTCAAGCAAATCACCACTTGAAACAAGAGAGGGCAAACAAAAAACAGAAATAGCAACGTCCACGCAATGACTGCCTTGCACACTCCATGTAAACATGATGTTCCAACTTCATTCGAACATGCTCAGTTGCTCACCGTACAGAAGTATCAATTTTCATGGTGATTCCACGGCTCTCTTTATGCCATGGCACTCTGAACTTCTTACCCTTGAGCCCAGAAACGGGTTTGACTGCAATGTTTGCATACTTTAGGAGGAACCCAGGACTTATCTTGATCACCCAGCTTCATGTCAAAGTAATAATAATGCTTGTTTTTATATAGCGCTGCATCTATCGCAGAATGCGTTGCTTCATGCAGTAAAATATATCTGGGTTGTTTGTGGAGCATCCTATTTGTCAAAGGCGTATTTTATCAACCTATATGCCATTTATTTAGCCTATAGACCACAAAAAACTTCTTGCAGCAAAGACTTGGCCTTAGCAAAGGCTTAGAATGAAATTTCATTTGTACAGTAGGCCTATCCATTTCAGTAGGCCTACCTTTTCAATATAAAGCTGCATTCACAAACACATGACTTTCGGGATATTTTTCTTGTGATGTAGGCCTACTGATTCACAACTGTTTTCATTGAATATTTATGTCTCCCTTACGTTAAACACAGTTCATTTCAACCTTTGCTTGCGTTTTGAACTTTCGTGCAATATGAACCAATTGAACTAAACAAGTGCAATTATGACATTCTAATGGTAAACAGGGCTGAAAATAAGTGATTTGCTAATTGAAAGCTTTTGAGTAACGATTTCAAAAATATTTTCATTGTCGAATATCTCGAAAACTAGAGCCAATTCGAAAAAACTAAGTGCATTTTCGGAATCAGGGGCCCTGAAATACTCTAAAATGACTCTCATCTTTTGTGCCAAAAATTTTTGTTGGTCTATATGTTATAGATTCACTGACTGCGAAAAGGCTGTAAAATCAAAAAAAATGACACTAAAAGCATGCACTATTAGTGACTCTCAGACTTGGAGTAGGGTGAAGATGTTCCACGTGGAAGTTAACAGAGGAAGTGACGTCACAAATCACGTGGTCAAATTTTGAGAAATCCCCTCTTCAGATACTGCTAAACCACTTCAAAATGTACTAATTTTTCAGAAAAATTTAGAATTTATCCTTGGGTGAACCAGGGTCAAAGGTCAAAACCCAACAAAAATTTTTGGTTTGCAAATATCAGTGAGCAAAATGGAACATTATTCCAAACTGACAAAAATTTTAAAGAACATCAAGGAAAATGAGCCACCCTAATGTAGCTACATATCTGAAGCAAGTCGATATAGTAAAGCTGGAAAATCGAACAAGGGGCGTTACGATAATCCAAAGTTATAAAACCTCGTGATTCAAGTTTATTGGTCTTTTAGCGACAGGGTTCATTTTTAATTTCATATCAGTTTACGACGTCATCACATGATTACCCGACTTACATTATACAAGAAAGAACACTATCAGTACCGTTTTAAAGTTTTCAGGGCACAGACAAATTTTTTTGTGCTGCAAGGTGAAACGAAGAACTGGTTGTTATTTTGCGCCCATTGTGACAACATACAGGGCTCATTGCGATCACAGATGTAACCCAACAGACAACTAGAAAGAGCGAAGGTAGCCCACATTATATCATAGTCATCCAGTCAGCTGCTGTTGCCATTTTATCGACAAGCCAATAAGTGTCTTTGTTTGTTTTATCTTTATTCTGCATTGCGGGAAAGCGGACTTGAGCGCTATATGCATCGGTGTACGCCTTCCGACGAACACCTGACCCACGCTGCAGCCGACGGCAACGTCTGTTTCCGGTTGTCTACTTTACTTATGACTTAAATTTGGTACTACCCATTACTCGAAATCGATCATTGGGTAGAGGCAATTATCGTAAAGTTTCTTGCCCAGAGAAACAACAGCAAGTGCGGGTGGCTGGAGTCGAACATGCAGGCTCTCGACTGCGAGCCCAACGCGCTAACCACTCGGCCACTGCTGCCGAGATTGTTTTAGGTGAAGCCATTTGCAAGTGGCAGTTGAAAAAGTAAAGCGGTTTTAACTTTCCTTTCTGTAAAATTAAAAACCCAAGAATCCTGCATTGCGACCTGTTCATGAATACCGCACCTATTTTTTTATAACTGGTCTCGTTTCAAAATATGTCCAAGTCAAATTTTCTAGTGAAATATTCTACAAATATCCGTTTAAACGTTTATAAAATATACGTGGTACATCTTAAACATTGAGACTCTAGGCTTCAGCCTTACCAATCATGATAAACCTGGCACCAATTAAACCAGCATCTGGTTACTGTGCGTGTATGTTTGTAAATAAGGGACTTAAGTAGCAAGTAGCCAATTACAAGTCCATATATTTTGTTTTATTGTATTTTGTATTCATTGTTATAATCTTAATTTTTATGGCCCTGGTGCATGTACGTTTGTAACACGCATTATATTATATTGTCATATTATTATTACCAATATATTCACTTTTAATGTCTTCAAACGAGAACGGTATTGTGATGAGACAGAACGACTTTGCGGACACCTCAATTGACGGAAACTGCCACGTGGCAGAACTGTGACTGTAACCTTCTATCTCAACAGCAGGTGGCGACGTAACATTTTGTCGTCTTACCTGGAGCCTAAGAACTTTGGAGCAATCGTCGCCATTTGGCCACTGAAGGAAAACCTAATATTTCGTTTTGCTTCGGTGTGCCACCTGGCGGACAAGTTAGAGTACAGGCGCTAACATTTTGGTAACGGCGATGTTAGCCTGTGTCACGATTTCTTTCTATCTCTTACCAGGAAAGAAACTTGGAAAGGTTCAATGACGTAGTTTGATGGGATATTACCGAAAGGCAGTCAATTAAATGTCGAATAGTTCTACTAGTGAAATGATAATCTAACTTCTTGAAGGAATCTAACAAACGACGTCCCAAATAACTCTAATTTCAAACACAATTCATATCAGCACCAATTCTCATCTACTTGTATTCAATTACTTCAAATCTCAATCAACAATGATCTCTGCATCTATTACCCACTACCACAACTACAACAATCTACAACTCATAATTCATAATCAACTCATAATAATTTTGCAAATTACACCACTTGTCCACCCCGATAGCTCAATTGGTTAATACGTCACTTCTGGAACGAAAAAGCTTCAAGATCAAGCGGCGCTGGTTCGACTCTCAGGGCGTGCGCTTGAGCAAAGCACGTTAAAGAATGCTCTCCATTCAGCGGCATCTAATGAATGGAATAGTTCCCAGGCAACAAGACTTCAACAATCGGAAATTTCACTCTGTCAATCTCGGTGACCGGGCCTGCGTCAGTGATTCAAAGCCTCTACAAGTATGCGAAACTGCCAGGATTAAGCTCTGCAAGTAGCTTTCCCACTCCGAGGATAAAGATTCCATCAACCAACCAACCAACTATTTATAACAGGTTGTTTGGTCTAGTAACTTCGAGAAGGTTGCGTGATGCTACATCATAAGAACTCATTGTTCTGTCAGTTGCATTACACGTAAACAAGCAAGTTAAAGAAGCTTCCAGATTTGCACTTAGGGTAAAATGTTCTAGAAATACGTCACATGACAAAGATTTCGCAATCAGAGGTTACTACCGGATAGTAACCGATAATAACATATAGCATAAGAATTCCACAATCAAAACAGCACGTTCGGTCAAGATACAAAGCAGCCCGTCACGAGGCCTTGCACATTGATTGTGACAGCCTGATTGGTTCACTTCTCCTTTGAATAGAATAAACAACCAAATGTGCATCGGTGCGCTCTCCATCTGAGCTGTTCCATTAAAGTGCATAAAGCCAGGTCAGTGAATTAGCAGTAGGTAGACTACAATGGAAATAGCCGTCTTAAAATCAATCGTAGGCTGCTCTAGAAGTGACCAATTGGTTTGGATGCTTGGCCAAGTGAGCCGCGCGTGGTTTCAATCGGCAAAGTTAGCATATCAATGCATGGCTTATGGTCATTTGAAATTGGACTTAGACGTAATGCTAAGTAGTCTGGGTGCTATCTGAGCCACCGGACCAGATTTTAACGTTAGTGGCCTACAAAGTAACGTCTATGTGTAGGATTACACCAAGTAGGCCAACAGGGTACAAACTGCAAACGTTTGCTTTGATAACTTATGCGGCGTTTCTAATCAAATCAGCGTTTTGTACTGTAGGCATATTGAAGACCACAGCCCGTGCTCATTTGTGCCCGGCTCATTTGTGATCACAGCCCGGCTCATTTGAGGCATATTGAAGATCACAGCCAGTTCTCATCCTTGTCCGAACATAGTCTTGGTGTTTAGCATTGTATCTGTCTATCCGTTCGTACTAAAGTAGGTAGATCATTCATCCCCTCTTTCATCATAGTCAGTCTTCGTCCTGAGCAAGACGCGAAACTACATTCATTTCTCCAGGCATTCCGACCTTCATACAGGTCGTTCACCTTCCACTTAGTTATCGGCACAGCTAGCCCTTAGTCCTGGGTAAGATTTGAAACTGCATACATTTCCTCAGTTAATCGCTCCCTCGTTTAGCTGTTCCCTGCTCTGTAGTTGTCTTTAGGAGCTGCGCTTCCCTCATATAGGCGTGCGACGCAGTACACTTCCTTTACCTTGTTATAATCCTTGTCTGACCACTGGTCATCCGTAGGCGTCGTTTGTTCACGTCGCGCCTTGTCGTTTATCTTTGAAGCCACTGTTGTTAGAAACTCGCTTGTTAAACGCGATTGGTAAACGCGTTAAACGCGGTTAAACTCGCGAAACGCGATTTTGGTGCAGCAGTAATATGATTTTTGACTCAAAACTCAAGTCAATTCCGGTTGTAATCGAGCTACGTTAACAACGTAGAAGCGACGACAGATTGTATCCAGTTTTGGTAGTGGAGTTGTTAGTCATTCGCGTGTTTTTTTATTTTTGGTGTTACTGGATTCTATTCCTTGAAAGCGCTATTCAGTCGATAATTAAAATCAATAAACAAATACACTTGTAAGCAAGCACTATTCGGTTGAATTTGAGTCAGTGGACGATACAGCAGTAAAGACGTCTTCGTGTCCGATCATTCCTCGCCGACTTTGCCCAGGAATGTCGCCGTCCTACTGATGGCTATGTATGAGCGTGTATGCTGAACAGCAGCGTCCGCTGCAGTACTTTTCACCCTAGTTCTATTTTGCGTTCCTTCACCCTAGGCTATATATTGCTTGCGGATTGACTCACTTTAGGCGAGTCTACAGTTACAACTAAATTTGTAACACTATTCGCTTTGACCTTTCTGGGCATCCGCTACTTTAAAAGGCTACTCGCTACTTGGGCTAAAGTATAGTGCGAGCTTCTGCTACTTCTCCCGCTACCTTTGTCTTAACCTAAACTGACACAGGAAGCACTTTTGAATACACAAGGTCGTTGTGGACGTTAAAAGCCACACGCTACAGGCTAGTAGTCTATGGGAGATATGCTAGCAGCTTCCATCGTCATAGCGACTTTCTAGGGACCAGTGTTCTGTCCACGTCTATAGATAAGGCGAAACCATTGGTGGTGACCTTTATTTCACATTTAGGATTCCTTATGTCGTGATGAAAGACTTCCGTCAGGCTCCAGTTTACATGTCCTGACATGGCCAACCATCTGTCTTTTTATTGCTTCGGTTGCTGGTAGCCTACAAAGCAAGACTGCAATTGCGTCTTTACAGATACTGTAGGCATATATAACCAAAATTAGCCCATTTAAAGTTTTCCAGCATATTGCAAGATACAATTGTTCAAAGAAATTCTTTCCCGATGAGTTGGCTCTCATTGTTCTTTGCTGATGAACAATATCCTACCAACAACTTCAATGTTTAAAACTCAGCTGAAATGATGGTTTATATGAAGACGCATCTTTGGGAGCTGGGAAGACACCTCTTTAACATATTGTCCTGCTCACCAGTCTGACGTCACAGAAGTCGCTGACACCACCATCGACTTGCGCAAGACAAAATAATGTAGCCTTCCTGAAGTCAAACTGGGAGATTCCGATCGTGAATAAAACAAACTGAAAATGAATATTTCGTCCCAATCGTTAAAACGTTCTTGACTTTGCGCCGCAAAACAACCTGCTTTATTAGAGCAGGGTTTCTTAAGTGCATCTCAATATCGACAGGGGGGTTGAACAAATTAAATTGGGGATATTAAGCATGCTCCGTAACGAGAGTGTCATGGTGCGAGGATATGGTAACGAGGATAAGAATGAATCTCTCATCATTCGTGAAATGTGGATACGTTGCTGTGAAACGTTGAAATCCAACCAGTGATGGATTGTGTTGAATGTTCCTTAAAAGATTGCTGCCCAGGCCGAGCGTGGAAAACCTTCAGATGTCTCAGCTGTGCGATGCTGAAGTAAACTTACAACAAACAATTTTTGTCAATGCGAAAAAAGAGTAAAATTCGAACAACACAAAACAAGTATGATGACAAATACGATTGAACGTTCATAAACAATCTGCACAACATGATTTAGAGTAGCTTATGTCACTGTCCAAATCTAGCAAGTAAATCATTTGCACGCTGATTCAACATCGGATGGTTTGTTAGGTGGAAAGCAACTTGGTCGGACACAAGAGAGACGCAATGAGTTCAAACAGTCTGGGAGCTAGTTATTCACGACGAGCATTAGTATCATCAGCTCGTAGTGTCACGAGGTACGTTCCCGCTCATGTGAAAGGAATGAAGCGTAATTTACAAAGTATCAAACACACGTGACTCTTTACAATGTAAAACTTTAGCGGGCCGCATGCGGCCCGTTAAAGAATTTTGTGCGGCCCACAAAACAATTTGACAATCGCTCATGCATTAAAGACAAAAGACATCTAAAAGCTGTTTGATGCTTTCACTGGTACACCTTTCCTTTGCTATTCCCTTGCCCTAAACACTAACTTTCAGGGCTTAAAGTTAGAAAATAGGAAAGCTATAAGGTACAGTTGGGAAAATACTATTAACCAACTTCACCTTGTATTTTTGGTTGATTCCAATCTATGACGTCATGGAATTTTGACAAGCGCTAAGTCGTGTGGTCCGATAACTCATGTGTAATTGACAAAGTGGCCCGCGACCGCAAAAAGGTTCGTCACCCATGCTCAGAGATGGGCGTGATCTTGATCTTGAAGATCACAAGTGATCTTGAAGATCAAGATCGTGATCTTGATCTTGATCTTGAAGATCACTTTTTTTTTGGTGATCTTGATCTTGATCTAAGATCACTTTTTTTTGTGTGATCTTGATCTTGAAGAACAATAAGATCAAGATCACTTTAAAATTGAAGTTTACTTACTAGATAGAGGCGTTTTTTTAGAACTCGTACTGTACAAAGTAATTAGTGGCAACTACTACCATTAAGCCACTGTTAATGTGATATGTGTCCAACAAAAGACGGTTTAAAGTCTCCATCTGATCTGGTCAGTGTTGCCATTTCAAATTTGAAAAAGTTTTTTGTGTTGGTTATAATAAAGAAGTCATCTTCCGTGTACTACTTTATGTTGACGTATAATAAATATGATTTAACTTTGTTCACAATTTCCATGTGTAAATTTTAAAGAAATGTTTGCTTTCTTTGATCCAGTTTTAGATGTTTCAAAAGTCTAGAATAGCGGTGTTAAAAAATTTAGAATCCAGCCGATTTTAGTCATGTAAAGTGGTTTATTGCAGCAAATCAACCCGACCAAGACTTGTTTAGGGTCTGAGTATGAAGCGGTTTGTCTGACCGCAAACCTCTGAACTTTTTTGATAGCAGACAACAGTATCAACGTTGCCAGGTGGATAAATGGTGCAATAAACTTTAACATAATACAGTGAAAGTTAAGAGTACTTAGTAACACGTATAAAAACTCCCACATGATTCAGACAAAAATTTGGTAAAAAATGATGCAGTTCAAAGATTATTTTTATTTATTTATTATAAATAAAAAGTATAAAACTAATTGCAAATTTTGCGACTTTTTCAGTACTGCTGTAATTGACCTCGGCCTTGGGTGTGACGTTGCGATTCTACGCAAAGTACGTCAACAATTGATAGGCCTAATAGCAACAGTCACTAACTTAGTACAATTTTTAGGCCAGCGATCGAGTAGTTAAAAGTAAAAGTTAGCAATACCAATTATATACCTTTACCCAGGTTGCTTATAGTAATTATTTTTTGCAATATCATTGATCAAAAACTTCATTTTTTTCAAGTACACAAAAAGTGATCTTGAAAGTGATCTTGATCTTCAAGATCACGATCTTGATCTTGATCTTCAAGATCACATAGTTTGGTGATCTTGATCTTGATCTTCAAGATCACCTATTCTTGGTGATCTTGATCTTGATCTTCAAGATCACCAATACTGGTGATCTTGCCCATCTCTGCCCATGCTTTACATGATATCGCATATGATCATCTGAACAGCTATTGAGCAAACTTAGTGTGTGTTTGAAGCTTGCTGAAAAAAGGTGAACACCCAAAATGTGGTCATCGTACGCCACTGGATAACATTCTCTGACTTGCCACTACCTAAATACAACTAATGACAAAAACAACAACAAAACAATAAAAGCCCCGTACATGCATCGACGTTAAATTAGAAACCAACTGCCTACAGCATCGATTTTGGTGAAGTTTTTAATTTTGACCACGACGTTACTTAATGCTATTGCCCCTTTGGTTCTTCTTCGAGTAAACCTTCTACGCCACTCCAGGGGTCGAGGGGCTCTTCCTTTTATCACTCCTGGGCAGTGGCGGCGGCTCGGTCTGGATGTTTGTAGTTTTGTTAATTTGCTTTTGACAATAAACTTTGTTTGCGCAAAAACATTCAACTTTAGAATCTTGAGGTTTAAAAACTTTAAACCATCAACTCAACAGACTAACAATGTTCACATCCGGGTCCACAACAGGCACTTAGCCACCAAGAAGTGCGCAGTTGAATGGGAAGTGGAAGAAAGTAGAGCACGCAACATAGAAAAGAATCTGCATCTCATCGACTTAGTTGAAGGTAGCTGCTTGACTCGAAGACCATCGTGTCCACTTCGCAGGTTCCCGTTGTCATTCACTTGATAGATGCATTTGATTATTGTGCGTCACGTTCCTGCTTGCGCTTTACAAAATAAAATCAACCAATCAAACGCGTACTGCACCAATCTCACAGTTGTTTATACAAATACACGACCCCGGCACTTCTGTGTGGCGAGAGCTGGAAGAAGTCTTTGTCTTTTGACGTTGGATGAGCCTGTCATCCATCAGATCGGCTCATCAAGCACACGGCGTAGCAGAGACATGTCGCTCTCGCTGAACCGCCCGTTGGAATGCAACATCATTGTGACGTAATCGGCTAATACACCCACATGACTGACGTCATTAAACGCTGGAAAACAAAGAAAAATGTATGGAAGCAGTTATGTGTTGTCTGATGCCAGATGATTACGGCGCATGTTGTGAAAGGAAACAACATCAGTGACGGAACAACCAGAGGGCGACGACGAACCGGCCTTCAAACATACGTACTACGTAACCTACATACGGCAGAATAAACATCGGAGGGGATGGAGTTTTGCAAAAGGACAACTTCTTTATCCCTTGATTGTTTAAAGAAAGATGTTGGTTGGGCTTGAATCTTTCTCCTTAGACTGACAAAGCCTCTGATGGGTTGTTCCTGGCAATTTCGCATACTTGTAGAAGCTGGTAACCGAGATTGACAAAGTGGAGTTCTAGATAGTTTTTGAAATGTTGTTGCCGGGGAATTATTCCATCCACTAAGTGCCGCTGAATGGAGAGCAGTCCCGAAATGCTCAAACGCACATCCCGAGAGTCGAACGAGCGTCGCGTGATCTTGAGTCGATTGTGTTCTTTCCTTTTCTATGTCAAGGTAAGTCATATATTATTCCTGACGAAGGAGTTTCATGCCAAATGCCGGATCTACTTCTTTATGTTATCAAGAAACTAAACATCGCAAAGAGAGCGCTCAATGCGAAGCAGAATAAATTGAAGCAGATACATTCGGGTGTTTCATTTTTTCCACACTTTCGAAATTAAAAACGTTCAGGTTTGCGTATGATGGGATTTTGGACACTGATTTGAAAAAGGTAATGCACATGCGCACAGAACTTTGCCTTTGCAAAATTTCAGTTCCTGCTCATAACTGCGTTTACATTTACAAATGACGAATAACTTGCTTAGCCGTTCTTCCTCGTGACTGCTGCTTTTTTCCCCTCTTTTTAAAGATAATTTCTATTTTCCTAGCAGATCTTTTAATTTGGTTTATACTCGATTCCTATTCAAAATTAGCAGGCCAGACTTAATCCACACACCTACGATGTCTTCTAGTAACTATACGTCTTGAAATCCTGGGGGTTTCTTTTCAAATTTAATATTAACTTCAGCCAATTTGGCTCTCAGATATTCAAAATGCCAAATAACTTTCTTATTCAATGGAAAAACTTTCCTCATTCACACGCTCCAGCAGCCATTTTATAGTACACTACCTTCCTTCTGAATACTACTTAAGCAGTAAATCTGCAACTTGGAGCTGCTAGTATTCTAGAATAGCCTACTACCATTCTGTCGTTTTAACACCTTGTGTTTACGAAATATCGTTTTTTTGATATAATTCGGTTTGCTGGGAAGATACGGCAATGAAGTCTCTTTAGAAGGTATAGGAAAGCGGCCCTTCTGCGCATTTTGACACCAATTTCGTCGTTCTACCATGTGCCATTGAACTGTTTTTTTTTTCGGTCATTTATCGGTTATTGACCGATCTTTTAGCAAAATGTCCTAAAAAAAATATAGTGAATTCGGTCAAAATGTCCGAAAAAAATATAATATGTTGTATCAACTACTTGAAAGAAACTATTTTCATCAGTAAAAATGACCGAATTTTTTCAAGTTATTTCGGACCAGGTTTGTCGGTATTTTACCCAACCCAAAAAAAACCGGGTTTTTTTTTTTTTAAAACCCACTTTAAAAAAACCCATAAAAAACCCAGAGCATCATATTTGTCCAATTTTTGACAGAAAATTGAAAAAATGAACCAAAGTACCACAAGGTACTTAAAAAAACTTCAATTAGGACTTAAGGATGTGATTGTGAAGGAAATTTCCAAGAATAAATTGAAAACACAGTGGATACTTCTGTGCACAAAAATCAAGTAATGCCACTTTGTACTGCACTAAAACTCATTTATGCAAGAAGGCCTCATAGCTAAACAGCCCTAGTCATAGGCGCCGGGTTTTGAAAATTGCCAGGGGTGCAAACTTTCTAGCCGACTGAATGCTTACATTCAAAACACTGATGTTTGTTTGTCAGCATTGATTTCTATGTTGAGCTGCAGAATGGTGGGGCGTCTGAACTTGTCCATTGCCCCTTGCAGCTGTGCCGTCCGGGTGGAGGCTCTTTGTTGACAAGTTTCGTTTGGCATCTGCTTGGGTGCAGATGTTACTCACAGGATGTTTGTTTGCGTCTATATGCCATTGTATATCGCCAAGCTTTATAATGTAGGCTCAAGCCTCGAAATTCACGGCGGAGATGTTCGCCGTCACAGCATGTGATGTGCGCGGGAAGTGCCATCTAGATCGGTCATATTTGTCGTCGAAAAATAACATAGGAACTAGCGATACAAATCGTCATTGCATAGCAAGAACAATTGTTGCAATAATATATTTTCCAGTGCATTCTAGCGCGCATCTAGAAAATGTGAATACTGTATACCTTACCGTAGCTTCCATTCAAAGAGGAAAACTTTCGATTTTTACGTTACTTCAACGATTGATGACATTGAATCATCGTAACAAAGGTGAATTCTTCGCTAAGAATCGATAAGAGTACACGTACTTCTACACTAATCACGCGCAATTTAGTTCAAGTTTTACGTCACAATGTCTGGCTTTGATCTCCGAGTAATAATGGTAAGGCAAGGTTGGTTACTAAATTAGATTATACGAGTGCAAGATGCAACAAAATTTGTTAAGTTTTGGTATTACAGTATGAAAGAAATAACCCAAGGAAAATTCACTTTCGCTCACATGACACGCAAAAATAAACTTAAAGAAAAAATCCTGTGAAACTTTGCACAGCAGAAAATAGTAGCGTTGGTGTAGAAATTTTCCGACTCCTGCCCAAAGCATTGTGACGCAATAAGCCACACGACCTCATTCGGTGAAAGTTAATCAGTAATGTGACGTATTGACCAGCTACACGGCGCTTTGACTCTTCAAGCGCAAGTCGTTGGTATGATGAAAGCCTTTCAGAGTGACTTTAATGAATTTTTTAAAAAACCTTCTTAAACCGTAGTTATAGTTCTGAAATGGCGAAGAATTATTATCAAGATAAAGTGATTAAGCATGACGATCGACGGCTAAAACTGGTGTGTCCGCCGTGAGAGTTAATTTGTCCGCCGAGATAGCTGCTCAGACCGGACACGTTTGTCCGCCGTCAACAAAAACGAATTTCGAGGCCCTGTAGGCTACTTCGAATTATATGCTGGTCACTTTGAACTTTAGCTCTTAATACGCGTAGATACTAAACTGAGCAAACCGCACCTCGTTATTGACACTCCCAAGAAAAAACAAACCGGAAGAAATCAAGAAAAACGTTTTTCAATCATTGTTACTATGCTTCAACGGTGCCATGGGACTCATGTTGTCAACCTCCTCGTGGTGAGTCCCGGTAACTGCACAAAACAGGCTAATGACAACAAACAGAGACACATCAGGGCGTCTCTGGGGTGGTAAAAGGATAAACCCTCGGCCCCAGAGTTCGAAGAAAGAAGCCAGAAGTCCCAACATCCTACAGCTTAACGTTGAAGGCCTTACGACTGCTAAAATCGACGTCGTACAAAGAATAGCTCAACGACAAAAGGCCCTTATCATCATCCTCCAGGAGACCCACTGCCACAGCGCAGATAGGCTAGTGATCCCAAATTACTCACTAGCTGGGTCAATCCTAAGCAGGACACACGGCTTAGCCACATTTGTCCACGAGAAGCTGAACTGGAGACTGGTTGAACAATCCCCTTCAGACTCAGATATTGAATGGCTAAGTGTGGACGTCAACGGCTACAAAATCGTAAACATCTACAAGCCACCTCCCTCGCCATTCACTCCGACGGCCATCCCAGTGTACCCCCACCCCTGCCTCTATGCTGGCGATTTTAATTGCCAGCACGTCGACTGGGGATACCGCATCACCAGCCCTTCTGGTGCATGTCTGGCTAACTGGGCATCAAATAACAACTATGCCCCACTGTACAACCCCAAAGACGAAGCCAGCTTTACATCCGGGCGATGGGGCACTGGAACAAACCCAGACATGGCCTTTGCTAGCACTGGCAACGACAATCAGCTTCCGGACAGACGTGTGCTACAGAAGTTCCCTCGGTCCCAACACCGACTTTCTCTCATTACCGCAATACCGCTCAAGACACCAATTCCGAGTGAACCAGTCAAGCGGTGGAACTTCCGTAAAGCCGACTGGAATCGCTTTAGCCTCCTTACCAACAAGTTCACAAATGAGTTACCTCCACCTAACTGTCACAATGTGGACGAGGCCTACCAGGACTTTTGCAACACCATCTTAACATGTGCCAAACAAGCCATCCCTCGAGGTCGTAGAAGTAACTACACTCCATGCTGGGATGCAGAGTGCGAGCGCCTCTACCAATCTTTTGTTAGCTCTTCAGATGGTCAAACAACACCCTCAGCCGCCAAGGCTCTTCTGGAAAGACTCGATGCAAAAAGAAAAGAACGCTGGACAGAGACTATCCAATCTATCGATCTCTCGCACTCAAGCCGTACAGCGTGGAGCACACTCAAAAACCTTACGGGATGATCAATACAATCACCCCGACAATGTCCCATTCCTGCTAATAAGATCGAATCGCAGGTAATAAAAAATGGGATATATAAGCCGTGTGATCGTACCTCCGATCGGTTTGTTACCAAAGAAGTGAAAAAGCTATGGAAGATCAACACACCCGACCAGGAGAGCATTTCTAGCTCCTTCTCACGGAGCGAAAATCACTCAATGCCCTCAAGCACCTAAAACCTGAAAAGGCCCCTGGTCCAGATAGGATATGTCCAGAGCTTATCATGCACGGTGGTTATGTTCTAAAGTCCTGGTTATGCGATTTCCTGTCGTCCTGCCTGCGCCGCCTCAAGATTCCTAAAGTATGGAGAAGATCTCTGGTCGTCGCGATCCCTAAGCCAAACAAGCCACTAGACGATGCAAAGAGCTATCGCCCCATCTCCTTGCTCTGCATCCCTTTCAAGATCCTTGAGAGACTGATTTACGCTCGTGTCGAACTAATAATTGACCCACTGCTTCCCAAAGAACAAGCTGGATTCCGACACGGGAGGTCAACTGTAGACCAAGTCACACTACTAACTCAGGATATTGAGGAGAGTTTCTCGGCAAAAAAGAAAGCGGGAGCTGTCTTTATCGACCTAACAGCAGCCTATGACACTGTTTGGCATCGTGGCCTAGTCTACAAACTACTCCGCCTACTCCCTGACAGGCACATGGTCAAAATGATCATGGAACTCATCCACAACAGGAGTTTTACCCTTACCACCGGAAGCGGAAAACCAAGTAGACTGCGGCGACTCAAAAACGGTGTCCCACAGGGATCAGTCTTGGCTCCCCTCCTTTTCAATGTCTATATGCATGACCTACCATCAACAACATCTGACAAATATGCATATGCTGATGACTTGGCCATCTTGCACTCTGCGAAAGACTGGCAATCATTAGAAATGACGTTGAGCCAAGACATGACGACCATATCCGGATACCTTCACCAATGGAAACTGAAGCTCAGCGAAAGTAAAACTGTGACGGCAGCCTTCCATCTCAACAACAGGGAGGCAAAACGTGACCTGAAAGTGACCGTTAACGGCAAAATTTTGCCGCCCTGCCCAGAACCTACATACCTTGGGGTTACACTTGACAGGTCACTCACATACCGTCACCATTTACAGTCACTACGCAAAAAGCTGACATCTCGCGTCGCCCTGCTGAGACGTTTGGCAGGCACAACTTGGGGTGCAGGTGCTGACACCTTGCGCACTGCAACCCTGGCGTTGGTCCACTCCACTGCTGAATACTGCGCCCCTGCCTGGTGCCGCAGTGCCCACACCCGTCTCATCGACAGCCCAATCAACGACGCATTGCGAACTGTAACTGGATGCCTGCGCCCAACTCCAACAGAGTATTTACCAATCCTCGCAGGCATCCAACCTGCTGAGCTTCGCCGAAAGGGAGCCCTTGTATACCTAGCTCGCCGGGCGGGGGATCCTAACCACTTGCTTCATGCAAAACTCAACATTCCACCTCAGGAATCTCCCCGGAAATTAAAGTCAAGACACCCCTTTGTGCCAGCTGCTGTTGAATTACTACATCCATTCAGCGATCATGCCATCAGCGCAGCACACTTCATGGAAGACAATTGGAATGCAGCGTGGTGTGCCATCGACACGAAACTACATCGTTTTATACCTCACCCGGTGGCGTGCCCCCCTGGTATGGACCTGCCTCGGCCGACTTGGGTCAAGCTCAACAGAATCCAAACCGGAGTCGGTCGCTTCCATTCCAACATGCACAAGTGGGGTTTGGCTCCCTCACCGGCCTGCGAATGCGGCGCGGAGGAACAAACTGCTGACCATGTCGTTCTCGAATGTCCGATCTATAAGGCACCAAATGGAACGCATGGTATAGCAACGCTGGACGAAGCTACACTCACCTGGCTCTCCATCACCTGCCCTGAAATTTGATTTGATTTAGTCTCAAACGAAAGAAGAAGAACGGTGCCATGCTGGCGTTTATCAGCTACCGTACTTCTGTTTCTTTTGTTATCTTAGGAGCAGCGCTCTTGTTGCAACAAGTAGAAGCAGATCTTTTAATTGAGATCGATCCGCAATAAAAGTCAAACTAACGCAAATCTGAACTTGGAAACATTTGATTTAGGATTTTTTTTAAATAATTTGCGGGGGGCAGCCCCCCAAGCTAAATTCACGGGGGGGCGCCGCCTCCCTGCCCCCTGCATTCGGCGTCTATGGCCCTAGTGCATTATTTTATTGAATTATGCCAGCATGTACTGTGAGTGAAAGGCACTTCATTGGTAAAAAGTAGTATTTGAGGTGAAATAAGCATGAATCTATCTTGTATGCATCTTTTTTAAATTAAACCCAAATAAACCCGGGTTTTTCTCAACCCTGTTTCGGACCAATGACCGAAAAATTTTCAGCAAAAAAAAAACCCAGATGGAAAATCTCCTATTTTTAGCCCCAAATTAGTTTCGACAACGGGTTGCCACATCTAAGTGACGTCATAATGGAATAAAAATTGCATTTTTCAAACAGTGTCCAAAATCCCATCATACGCAAACCCGAACGTTTTTAATTTCGAAAGTGTGGAAAAAATGAAACACCCTAACATAAATCCTTAGATTCTATTTCAATAAGAGCCTTCTTCTGATGACTCCAATCAGTGCAAAACACGCCGCTTCTCGGAAAGTAGCAACTACCTTTGTATTTATTATTGTTTGTTTATTAAATTATGATAAACCCGGTTGCGTTGCATGTTCATGGCGCTACTTCAGTGACGAAACAATAGCTGAACGACGATAACCGGCTCACCTTTCTCGGCAGCGACGATGTTTCTACCCGTCGGTAGGATTAGTTCCACCGTCTTAGCGACCAACGTCAGCACGGAAATGCAGGAAACGACGATGTTGATCGACAGTGACGTCAGCTGAACGTTCTGGACGAGAATGATCTGCAAACAGCCATGGTGACGTCACAGGAACACATGATGACGTGTCACAATGACACGCTCTGCAACTTTAGCAGCAAATATTCAACATGAAACCGACGCACCAAAGTCGCTCGGTAATTCAATGCTAACTAATAATGTGAAAGTGGAAAGGTTCTGTAAAGTGAAAAATATGTAAATTTTCATATTAAATCAAATATAGTTATTAGTTATAGTCATTTATAGCCACCCGATGGAAAAACACGAAATCAAATTGATTATATCATGATCTCACAAAAATGGAGAAGCAGCATTAAAAAAGTAAAAACCTATCCGGGAGCTGACTGTGGTACCGACCACCAACTGCTAAAAGCAACATTAAAGCTTCGGCTACAAAAGATGACACACTCTTTGCCCCCACTTCTAATCGACTATGACAATACGACATAAGATTATTCCATTGAAACAAGTAACAAATTTGAGGTATTATTAGGTATTGTTCCAGACGGTTGTTCGCCTGGTCAAACGTCATATAAAAACCGTTCAAGTCTACTGAATATTACGTCATGGAAATTCCTAAAACATGAGCCAAAATTGCGCCATCGTTCGTAAGACCTGTGTCAAACCTGTTGAAACCTGTTTTAACATGAAATGTTGCGTCGAGCTAACTGCTGGCGTGCCTTTGAGTTATCACAAATTTTTCTGATTCATTCTTGAAGTTGTTTGCTGGAAGTCGGTCGCACATTTAACTGGTTTATTTGGTGCTTGCTAGCTGGACAAACTCTCCGTCTTTTACCCAAGTAATCTGTATCGTAGTGACAGTTTTTAGAGGTGCAAGGCGTTGCATTTCGATTTCGATAGCCGCGGGCTAATTTTACAGGAATACACTTAAAGAATAGACGTTTCAAGGAGTGTTTCTTTTCGGTCACTACATGCAGACAAACGGATCCGGGAACTTTATGTTACAACTTTCCCACGAAGAGATTATGGTTTACCGCTGTGACCATAAAAAATAAAAGACGATTTTTGTTAGCTGGTAGGCCAAGAAGCACTTGAAGACATAAAAAATAAACGACGTGTTTGTTGTCAGCTAGTGCAGAAGAACTACTTAGAAGTACAAGAAATAATAAAAGAAGATTCGTTGGTTGGTAGTCTACACTCTTACAGAAGCAAAGAAAAGTAAAGACATTTCTTCTCAGTTTGGTACTGAAGAAAAATAACTTTGACATTCATTGGCAAGAAAGAAGATTAAAAGACAATCCATCTGTGCTTGTAGATTCAAGTGGAAGAATCCAAGCAAGTTTTGTGGACTTTAGGACCTCATACTCGTACAGCTACGGTATCGTGCATTTAAATTCTTTTTTGTATTTTTACGGTCTTTGCAGTTAAGTTTTTTATAACTACTGCAGCCTAATAAATTTGTGTGTTTGTGTAACTTAATTTTTTTATAGCTTTGGTAGAGAGGTACTTTTTAAAAACCATAGACAGACAATCGATAACAACTTAATAACATTGAATTGCATAATTCAAAATTAATACAGAAATGAAATAGATACATAATTTCAAACGTTTTCGGCAAAACTTTCTGCCCTCTTCAGGAAAATATCTTAATTCATCTAAACAAAACAATTATTCGTGAAATGTTAATAATAAATGACTGAAATTCAATAAAACTGCACTGACCTGCGTACAAGCAACAACTGACGAACAAACACAAAAGGTGGTAGCAATCTGTCATAATTATGCGGGAGTGTGGTCATGAGACGAGATAGTGAGCGGACAACATAACATAAAATAAACGTAAGCTAATACAAATTCAACAAAAAAGATGCCCCTCCAGCGAATAATTGTTTGTTGAGCCTGGGGTTGTGCTGCTTTATTTGGAGTGCCTCATGAATTTTAGTTTCAAACTCCGATTGACAGTTGCGAATTATTTTGAATGAATCTAATGTAAATTTGATGTTGGATTATTCTGATTATTCGATTATTGAATTATTCGCTGGAGGGGCATCTTTTTTGTTGAATTTGTATTAGCTTACGTTTATTTTATGTTATGTTGTCCGCTCACTATCTCGTCTCATGACCACACTCCCGCATAATTATGACAGATTGCTACCACCTTTTGTGTTTGTTCGTCAGTTGTTGCTTGTACGCAGGTCAGTGCAGTTTTATTGAATTTCAGTCATTTATTATTAACATTTCACGAATAATTGTTTTGTTTAGATGAATTAAGATATTTTCCTGAAGAGGGCAGAAAGTTTTGCCGAAAACGTTTGAAATTATGTATCTATTTCATTTCTGTATTAATTTTTTTAATTGTTAATTTAGCCCCAACATTTAATATGTCTACACTCGGTGGCGACAAGGACTCGACCGCCGTAGACTCGACTGAGTTTAAGCCTGATGATGTTCTTTGCGGTCGGGCAGGCCATTCTGGGGAGGGACCCAGTAACGATGAGGCTAAGTCAGTTCGAGAGGCCCGGCATCTTAGAAGGGATATTTTGACTGAAATTGGGGAACTTTCTGTAGCCCTAGGTTCTTTGAGTGATAAGCAGGAACTGTTAAATTTTAGATCTAAGTTATCTACTTTAGAAGAGGAATTACGGCATTTCCATGCTCTTTCGACTAAAATCTTTAACTCTGCAATCTTGGCAGAACTTCGTGATAGGGTAGATCCCGAATTTAACTCGTTAAAAAATAACTTTGAACAAAAAGAAAGTGAGTTCTCAGATATGTTGGATGCTGACATACATCCTGAGGATAGCGCCTCAAATGTAAGCACTGGGATGTCTAGGACTTCGTCTCGGATAGTGGCACAAATTAACCTGCAGCTAAGACGAGAGGAGCTCCAGATACAAGCTGAGGCCATTCGAGCTGAGGCTGCCGCGAGAGCTGAGGCCATACGAACTGAGGCTGCCGCGAGAGCTGAGGCCATTCGAGCTGAAGCTGCCGCGAGAGCTGCTGAGTTCGCATTCAAAGACGCTCAGTTGAGGGCTGAACAACGTAAAGAGGTAGTTTTAGCTGAATATCGATCAGAGGTGGGCTCTCGGCGTAGCTCTAAGAAGGGCTCTTCTAGGCATTCCAGAAATGAACATCAATCGCAGTTTAATTTACATAACCTTTTCCAAACGCCCGTTCAACCTGTGAGTGGACCAGGGTAATCCACACGTTTTCCAGCTGTTTCAGGAGGTCTCGGGGCCGCGGCTAAGGGTCTTCCGAATGCTGTAGAGCCAAGGTCTGCGAATTACAACCGAACTCCTCCCCCAGAGCGTACAGGTCACGGGGCCGCCATTAGTAGTAATGCTTTGCCCCCTTCACAGTTTTCTGCGCCGCTAGGTTTTGATCGCCCAGCTACACGTAATTTGGGTGGTTGTGAGAGGCGTATCGCGTCTAATGATTTTAACGTGTGTGAGGATCGTGATCGGGCTGTGCATGTGACTGAGCCCACTCAGCCCCTTAAGGGATATAGCTTGTCTTCTCCCGCTAAATCGAGTTCTCAACAGCAGGATTGCTTTTTTGAATACCAAAATAGTAGGACGTTTTTCGATAAGGCGGCCTTGATTGGTTACGATGGTAATAATATGCCATTTATCTTCTTTAAAAATCGTGTTACGGCCTTAATGGCAGCTTCGCCCTTTAAGGGGACTTGTTTGACTTTGTTACAAGCAGCTTGTGTTAGGACAGCTGCGCAAACGATTGCTAATTTGGTTTCTGACACCCCTGGCTTGTCAGAGGAAGACAGGATAGAAATGTCGTTAGCTCGCTTGTCCCAGCGTTTTGGGGTTCGTGGAGGTCTTTTCGCAGAATCAGAAATTAGAAAGTATCGCTATGGTAGCAAATTGACTTCGACCTCTTCCAGTGATCTGAAAGAGTTTAAAGATGAATTATCGCAGTGTTTGCTTTACGCGCAAGCTTATGGTCAGCGTGACAAATTGGAAGGACGTTTTGTTTTGGATTTGGCTAAGCGACTCCCGTTTGACGCTAAGCAGCGTTATCTTGACTTTTTAGGTGATCAGTATGGTGGCACTGATGAGCCTACTTTTCAGAGTTTGTTTGAATTTGTTGTACGAGAGGAAACGCGTAAGTCGACTGATTTTAGCATTATGCTAATGGGCGATTCTGGTGAGTCGCAGCATTTTAAAAAGTTTGGCAAAGGAAAATTGCCTTCATGTCCGGTTAGGCAGACGTCCGTAAAACCCCATGATGATGTGATGTCAGGGAGTTCGCAGTACTCGACTGTTGTTGGCGCACCGCGCGGTGGTGAAGCCAGACGTAAAAACCTACCGGCATGCATTTGTTGTTCGTCACGTGGTCAAGTTGAATATCATTTTTTGTCTAATTGTAAAGAATTTTTGCGCTTGACACCTAAAGATCGGAGAGATGTCATTGTGAAAGCTGGCAAATGCTTGAATTGTTTGCGCCAGCATATGGTTAGGGATTGCGTTCATGCAAGACGGACTATATAGAGGCCATGACAACGTACAATAGGATTGTTAAAACTGGGGGCAGATAGTGACGTCATAGTGCCATTGTCTTCAATTGAATTTCTCTACAGATGCTTCCATTTTGCAGTGCGTTTAGTTCAGGGTAGTCAGGAATTATTTTACTTTAATGAGTACCGGTACAGTAGCCTACTTAAGCTACAACTCTAAACTTGGTAGGAATGTGATTTATCAGTGTCCTATATCAGCATAAGGATGAGATAGATCGATATTTGAAATAGAAATAGCCTACTTTGATTTGTTTTGGTATTTCAAAATATGTTTTTTAATCGTTTCAAAATCCAAGCATAGCCTAATTGAATTGCTGGTCGTCATTTGAGCTATAAGGGCGGAGGATCTACCCTTGAGCAACCCGGTTACCTTACTAGTAATGAGTCAGGATGCACCGTAAGTACCCGTATTTCGAAATATGTTTGTTTCGAACAGCCTTGATGGATAGGCTATTTAACGTCCTAATAAGTCTATATTTGATTCAATCTAATATTTGATTTGTTTTACGTTGTGAAGCATTGTTTGTGATATATTAGTAGCCTACTCTTGTAAATGTGGTTAAGAAGTGCTGTGTCTTTAAGTGCAATAGAAATTATAGTGAAGAAAATAAAGTTGCAGTGTTTAAACTGCCTAAATGCCAACCGATGGAACGCGTGATAGATGGCTTGCCACTATTCCAAGGGATAATATTCCGGATTCAAAGGACACCTTCGTTTGTGAACGCCATTGGCCAGAAAACTATCCTACCACTAGGCTATCAAGTATGGGAAAGTAAGACCTTTGTATCCACCATCTGTGTTTCCCTGTGTCCGTTTGAGTTTAGTTTCTTTCTCACCATTTCTTCCTAGAAGTACTCAAAGGGCGTTAAGTGGAACTCACAATCACCCTGTTGATGAATTACCAAGTTTTGACAAAAGTGACATTATTGTGAGCTTTGAAAATGTCCTGGCTAATGCTTTTAGTGTCCAATTTCCTTTTTTAGCAGGTGATGATGTTGTATTTCGGGCTCATCAGACGCTTGTTTTTCAATGCAAGGAATTTATGCAAGATTCCGATATACCCAAGTTTGTGTTAAGAATTGATGACAATCTGAGCTTTGAAGCATTTCATTCTGGAGTAAAATGCTCTATAACGTCTCTATCAGCAATTAAATGTTCCAGATGGTCACAAATTCAAGAAGCTGTGAGATTCTTGCATTATCTCATCAACAAAGTATTCTTTTGCAACAGACGAAATCTATGAATTTTATGCAGGCTGTGGAAAAGAAATACACTGTGGAAACAATCGTTAGGTCCTTCGAATATTTTTCTTTGTCCAGAAGCTCATACAACCGACTGAGACGGGATTTCAAGTTGCCCAGTACTAGAACACTTACAATTCTCAAGCTTGCGAATTAATTATCATAGACTAGTTAACGTTAGTTTATGAGCTTTTCTGGATATTTATCAATTTTTTTTCTTGAGTGTTCTCATTAATACTACAATAAGTCGGGTTAGCATATTAGTCAAATTATATACTAAAGATGATGCGTATCAGCCTTGTCTCGATATCGACTTGTTTATAAGGCTTAGTGAATGATACCTTACTTTTTACACGTTAACAATTAATCTTCTAAGCGAGTCTTGGCTACGAGTAGCTGGTGCATTGTTTTTTTAGATAGTTTTTGCTAGTGAAGTTACCACTTTTTTAAATATCTCAGTGTTATCATGGCTGATCCATCGCAATTTTCAATGTTGGTGTGGTACAATATCAAACGAACGATTTAATTGTATTTTTCCTTTAACAAGTTTGTAGTGGGCCCGTTTGATTCGAGATTAAAAAATATATAAATTGTTTACAAGACGATTAGCGTACTTGGTGATTTGTATTTCAACTTTCAGTAGGCTACCGTTCTGTAACAACATATTAATTTTTTAAAGCTGCCACACAGTGCCACAGCTTTAGTTTCAATGTTATAAATATTAGCCTAACGTACGGTTCAATTGAAGACAATGGCACTATGACGTCACTATCTGCCCCCAGTTTTAACAATCCCATTGTACGTTGTCATGGCCTCTAATATAGTCCGTCTTGCGTTCATGCAAATAACTGTCGTAAGTGTGGGCCTAACAACGATAGGAAACACTATTTTCTTCTGCATGATTTTTATGTGACGTCACATGATTCTCTGGATTCTGTTGGGAAAGATGATGCTCGTGCCAGAGTTCCTGTGCGTAATGTTAAGATTGGAAATGTTAAAGCAGCCTTTAACCGCGTTACTGTTGCTCGTGTTTTGAATCCAATGACTGGCAAATCGAAGTTGGTGTATTGTCAGCATGATCCTGGTTCGCAGTTGACGTTTGTTTCGAGTGATTTGGTGTGTGAACTTGATCTTAAACCGTACGATAAAGCGTCGTTTAAAATGGATACCCTGGCTGGTCAGAAAGCTACTTATGCTGACCTTGTCAAACTCAACATCCAGTCGTTAGAGACAGATGAACTGTTTTGTGATATAACTTCGGTGGTTAACCCAGCTTGGGCTGACGATGTTAAAACTTTACCGCATAAACAAGATTTAAATGGTTTCCGTCATTTTCATGACGTGAATATGTTTCATTTGAATGATTGTAGTACTGTAGATGTACTGTTTGTTTTGTTTGTTTATCTTTATCCTGCATTGCGGGAAAGCGGACTTGAGCGCTATGCATCGGTGTACGCCTTCCGACATACACCTGACCCACGCTGCAGCCGACAGCAATGTCTGATTTTCCGGTTGTCTACTCTACTTATGACTTAAATTTGGTACTACCCATTACTCGAAATCGATCACTGGGTAGAGGCAATTATCGTAAAGTTTCTTGCCCAGAGAAACAACAGCAAGTGCGGGTGGCTGGAGTCGAACATGCAGGCTCTCGACTGCGAGCCCAACGCGCTAACCACTCGGCCACTGCTGATTGGCAACGACAACGCTTATTTGATGTGTGCAAAAAAAGAGCGTGTTGGTGAAAATCGTAGTGAACCACATGCTTTGCTCACTCCTCTCGGTTGGTTGGCTTGTGGTGGTAAGTCACCCTTAGATGAAAGCGTTGCTAAAGTGTGCAGAGTGCAGACGTCTTCAGAGTCGGATGTCATCTCTGGCTTTCAGCGTAAAATTGAGTCTCGTGATATGGAAATAGCAGACCTGAATAAAGTCATTCAGGATTTGACCTTGCAAAATGAAACCTGTGAATTGTCTCGCAATGACATTTTGGCTAGAGAACTTGTTGAACCGAATATTGCGTTGAAAGATGGTCGATTTGAGATACCTGTTCCGTTGAAGGAAGATATTGATCTACCTAACAATTTTGTGTTGGCGTCAGATAGAGTTGCTGCTTTAAGGAAGAAGGCTTTAAAACAACCTGAACTTCGTGATTTCCTTACTGACACCATGAAAGATCTTAAATCAAATGGCTATATTGAGCGTACTGATGAAGCAGGAAATGTCAAGGGATTTGAATGGTATTTACCATACTTTGTTACGTCACAATTAAAAAAGCGCATTGTTTACGATGGCAAGTCTGAATTTCGAGGAACTTGTGTTAATGATGTAATGTTTTCGGGTCCTGACTTGTTAAACCCTCTGGTAGATCTCTTGGCTAGATTTCGGCTTGGTAGATTTGGTCTCATGGCTGATGTGACTAAATGCTTCTTTCAAATAAAGTTACCTGAGTCGCAAAGGGATTTGTTTCGCATATTGTGGTTTGAAGATGATGACCTTGAAAATGGTAGGATGGTACCATTTCGTTTTTGTGTACACCCTTGGGGAATAAAGAGTAGCCCGTATATCGCTTGCTTGGCTATAAAGAAAATGATCGAGCAGAATCCCAGCAGTGCTGGTGAATTGACTCTCTGCAATATTGCAAATAATATGTACATGGATGATTTTATATTTTCGGCTGATAGCTTAGAGGAAGCTCAGCAAATCACTCATGAATCAATTGCTTTGTTTGATAGCCGTGGGTTTAAACTTGGTAAGTGGAGTGCTAACAAGGAAGCTATGATTGTCTTGTCAAATTTGGATAATGAGATGCTTTCACCTTTGATTCGTGACATTGACTTTCAGACTGAAAATATGACTTTGCCATCAGCGAAGACATTGGGTTGTGTGTGGCAAACCGAGTCTGACGAGATGCGTATCGCATGTTCCTTAAAGCCCTTAACTAAACACACGCGCCGAAGTATGCTCAGTCAGCTTGGACAAAATTTTGATCCGCTAGGCTTTGGAGCGCCATTTTTTCTAAAAGCACGCCTTATACTTCAGCAATTGGCGATAGACAAGTTTGATTGGGACACCGAGGACCCTGATAGCTTTGTTAAAGAGTGGGAGTCGTGGCTTCGCTCTTTGGTCTTGCTTAAGGATTTTTCGTTACCGAGATGGTATTTTGCAAACTCTGGTGTGTGCAGTCCGGATGATATTGTTTCATATCAATTGCATGGGTTTAGTGATGCTTCGAATCAAGCTTTCTCTTCTGTTGTTTACTTACGTAGACTGGTTAACGGAGTTCCGAGTGTGTCTTTCGTTCTGGGTAAATCTACCATTGTTGTAAAAAAATCAGTTTTCTTGGCCGATAGCTAGGAAAGAGCTTGTTGCCGCTTTGAATACAGCAAGACTCGTGAAGCAGGCCTACGAGGCATTCAAGATGCCCGACTGCCTTAAGTATTTTTGGTGTGATTCTCGTACTGTGTTGCAGTGGGTTAAAAACCCTGATTTACGTTTGAATAAGTTTATTACGCGTCGAGTTGAGCATATTTTATTGTTGTCTGGAGCCCAGGATTGGCGTTTTTGCCTTACCGATGTGAACCCAGCTGATGTTGGCACAATGCCAAATCTTATTACAAAGAAAGAATTTCGAGAGTTGTGGTTAAATGGTTCTAGTCTTCTCTACCAGTGTGAGGAAATTCCATCTGTAGAAAATGCCACTCCAGTACCTGTCCATAGCCTATATCTTCGTGACGAAGAGGAGTCGCTTGACGTTGGACAGGGTGGTCTTCACAGATTGATCGAGGCCGCACCTTCTTTGTATGTTATGAAAAAGAGAATCGCTTATTTGGTTGCTTTTGTTGAATTTTTGTGCTGTAAAACGAGAAAGCGTAGCTTTGTGAAGCCAAAACTGGATGCATCTTATCTTAACAGTGCTTCAGAGTTGGCTGTGAAGTTTGTTCAGAAGAGCGTGTATGGCGATGTGGTACATTTAATGACCAAACGATCGCCGGATGCCCTTGAGGAAGTGATAAAGCGAGGTAGTGTTGGCGCTTCGCAACGTGAGAAGGAACGCTTGAAAGAATTACGTTCACTTAAAAAGTACAGACCTTGTGTAGATGACGCTGGTGTAATCCGCATTGAAGGGCGCTTAAGTAATTCTCCCGAGATCTCTCTTGAAGCAAAGCATCCGATTGTTTTGCCTTCGAAGCACCCCTTCACTAGGCTTGTTGTACTGTCGCATCATAATGGAAATGCGCACTGTGGAGTACAGCACACTTTGTTGTCTACGCGACAGAAGTTTTGGATCGCTAATGGTAATGCCTCCGTGAAGAGGTATCTTAATGACTGTGGTGTATGCGCGATTGAGAAAGCTCGATCTATAAGGCAGCTCATGTCTGATTTACCTTTGTCTCGCACAACTGGGCATAGGAAACCCTTTTTTGATTGCGGCTTAGACTATCTTGGACCTTTAACTTTTGTTGAAGGTAGAAGTCACAAAAAAGCTTGGGGACTCTTGTTCACGTGTATGGCATCTCGCGCTATTCATGTTGAGCTGGTTACGTCATTGTCGCTGAGTGATTTTTTACTTGCCTTTACAAGGTTTACAGATTTACGTGGGCAGGTTAATGCTATCTATTCCGATAATGGAAGTACCTTTCAGGCAGCATCTAAGAAGTTACCCGAGTTGATAGAATCAGCTGAATTTCACAACGCCCTGAGACAGAGAGAGATAAACTGGGAATTTATACCTCCGTATGCTCCGGCGCAAGGTGGCGCCTGGGAGGCAATGGTTAAACAATTTAAAATCGCATTTTTTCACATTTTGGACTCTTCAATACTTAAGCCCAGTTTTATTGAACTGCTTACGTACACAGGCAGTGCCGTTCGGATCGTGAACGAACGCCCTTTGGTACCTTTGAGTGACGACCCTAGGGATTTTACTGTCATCACCCCTGCCTCACTTTTGACCCCATACTTGGACCCATACTGTGCTGTTGGGCAACCACATGATCGTGACCAATTAAGAAGGGATTATCGGTTCAATTTGTCACTTTCTCATCAGTTTTGGAGTAAATGGATCGATTTTTACTTGCCAGGTCTTCAGGGCCGGAAAAAATGGCTAAAAATGGCCGAGAATTTGGAGCCTGGTCAACTTGTAGTGGTAGGTTCTCTCCAGGACATTGGTAAACGTGGGAAGTATCAACTTGGGAGGGTGCATGAGGTAGTTCCACAAATTAGGAAAGGGAAGCCTGTGGTTCGTAGAGCTAAAGTTGCCGTCTGCAACTATGATGAGAGTACGGGGAAAGTGAAAGTAGACTGTGTGTTGAGGGATATTTCGTGCCTCGCCCCCGTAAAGAACACCTAAGTGTTAGGGTTTGAGCCTGGTTTTGTCTGCGGTGGCCGTTTGTCTGTCTGAGCCCAGAACAGTCGGTTATTATCGCAACCATTGTATATAGCATCATTTTTTGCGTGTACCTACTACCTATGGTACCAATTTCATGTATCGTCGTGTTTATTCTTATTGCTGTTCATTCTTTGCATGCCCTTTGTATTTGCGTATTAACTTAAACGTGAGTGATTCAAACAATTTGTGTATCATGTGTTTTTATTCATTGGCTCACAATTGTCGTCAATTCTTTTTTAGTTATGCCATGTCAGACTGTCATAACTAGGGGCCGCTATGTTCCAGACGGTTGTTCGCCTGGTCAAACGTCATATAAAAACCGTTCAAGTCTACTGAATATTACGTCATGGAAATTCCTAAAACATGAGCCAAAATTGCGCCATCGTTCGTAAGACCTGTGTCAAACCTGTTGAAACCTGTTTAAACATGAAATGTTGCGTCGCGCTAACTGCTGGCGTGCCTTTGAGTTATCACAAATTTTTCTGATTCATTCTTGAAGTTGTTTGTTGGAAGTCGGTCGCACATTTAACTGGTTTATTTGGTGCTTGCTAGCTGGACAAACTCTCCGTCTTTTATCCAAGTAATCTGTATCGTAGTGACAGTTTTTAGAGGTGCAAGGCGTTGCATTTCGATTTCGATAGCCGCCGGCTAATTTTACAGGAATACACTTAAAGAATAGACGTTTCAAGGAGTGTTTCTTTTCGGTCACTACATGCAGACAAACGGATCCGGGAGCTTTATGTTACAATTTTCCCACGAAGAGATTATGGTTTACCGCTGTGACCAGGTATAGACGGAGAATCATCACTTCAGGAGCTTTGGAATAACACAAAGGAAGCAATTTTAAAATCAGCCAAGAGCACATTACCAATGAAAAACAGGAAACGAAACAGCTGGATTAAAGAAGAGACATTAATGAAAATAAAACAACGGAAAAAATTGAAAGCAAAAATTTCCCATTCAGAAGAGGCCAGACAAGAGTACGCTCAGCTCAATAGGGAAGTACAAAAGGCCATGAGAAAAGACAAACGAGACAATATAGAACAACAATGTTGTAAAATCGAAAAACACGCATCAAATAACTCATGTCGCGATTTATACCAAGCAGTAAAAACATAACCAATAAATTCAAACCAAAGCTAGACAACATAAAAAGTAAAGATGGTGAAGTTTTGTGGCAGAAAGAGGAGGTAAAAAAGAGATGGAAAGAATATTGCGAAGAATAATACAAAGAAAAAGATCCTATCGATAATGTACAAACAAATCCAACTACACAATGCAAAGATGAAAATGATACAGAGCCACGACCATAAGCGCCGACTCCAGGGGGGCGAAGGGGCGGCGCCCCCCCCCCGTGAATTTAGCTCGGGGTGGCTGCCCCCCGCAAATTATTTTAAAAAAATCCTAAATCAAAGGTTTCTAAGTGCAGATTTCGTTAGTTTGACCTTCATTGCGGATCGATTTCAATTAAAATATCTACTTGTTGCAACAACAGCGCTGCTCCTAAGATAACAAAACAAACATAAGTACGGTAGCTGATAAACGCCAGCATGGTGCCGTTGAAGCATTTATAGTAACAATGATTGAAAAACGTTTTTCTTGATTTCTTCCGGTTTGTTTTTTCTTGGGAGTGTCAATAACGAGGTGCAGTTTGCTCAGTTTAGTATCTACGTGTATTAAGAGCTAAAGTTCAAAGTGACCAGCATATAATTCGAAGTAGCCTACAGGCCTCGAAATTCGTTTTTGTTGACGGCGGACAAACGTGTCCGGTCTGAGTAGCTATCTCGGCGGACAAATCAAGTCTCACGGCGGACACACCAGTTTTACAATTTGGGTAGAGAGGTAACATTTTTGAACCATAAACAGACATAACTCAGCAACAACACTACATTTAACATTATAAAACAAAAAACAAAAAGCAACGTTTTCGGCTAGTCATACAGCTCTTTTCAAGCCTATAAGAAAAAATACATATTAAAAGAAATTAAGGGCTGTATGACTAGCCGAAAACGTTCGCTTTTTGTTTTATAATGTTAAGTGTAGTGTTGTTGCTGAGTTACACCAGTTTTAGCCGTCGATCGTCATGCTTAATCACTTTATCTTGATAATAATTCTTCGCCATTTCAGAACTATAACTACGGTTTTAGAAGGCTTTTTAAAAATTCACTAAAGTCACTCTGAAAGGCTTTTATCCAAGACGATCTCTATAACAGGCCTGGACACCGCGCGCCTCCAGTCGAAAACTGGAGGCGGATGGTTTAAGTGAGGTTTTTAGCTATCACACAAAGTCCCTTTTGATTTTTGCAAGTGCACTGTTATTCAGGGAGCTAAATATGCTTAATAACAATAAATTTAAACTTAGCACTGCAGTTTTTTCAGAGAATTTGAGTTTTTTTGTGTGAAACTAGATTAGCCTGGCAGTAAAGCTGCAGAGGCCAGCAGGCTAGTGTGTTAGATATGTTTAGTACATGAGTTAAAATTGAATCCAAGCTAATTAGTCTAAATTGTGTGCTTTTGAAAGTAACATATATGTTTCGTAGTTAAATAGAGACACTGCTAGCCTTAATGTGATAATGGGCAGAAAGTGTTGTGTTACTGGATGTAGATCTGGTTACGATGAAAATAAACAAATTTTAATGTATCACTTACCCAAGGATAGTGAAAAGAGAGAGAAAGAGAGAGAGAGAAAGCTCTCTGACTAGAATTGCATCAAAAGTTAATAATATGCAAGGTTTTAACTTAAAAACTATTTTAGATACCTACGTACATTGCAAAGTCGCCAGAAACAAGTACGATATATATATATATGGCAGTGGCTATTTGACCGGCGCCGGTCTTTGAATCTGAAACACTATTTGACCGGTCATGACGTCACTATATATGACGAACGGAAAATTATCCAGAGAAATTCTTAAATTCAAGAAAATTAAAAAACTTTGACTTTATTAGTCATAGTTGAAAAGACATAAAAAAATTGGGCTGTAGGCTTCTGAAATTAAAAATTGACCACAAAAATGCAGCAGCCTAACGATTGAGTCACTTCGGGTCAAAAGTTAGTTAAAATTTAAAAAAAAAAACGGTTCCGCGTAGTATCGAACTCATTCCCTCTGGAGCACCAACCGGAGACGTATCCAGCGCGCCAACTAACCAGCGGAACATAGTTGGCGAATTTAGAACTTATATACGTAGGCACTCTTCTCGTCTTTTGCTTTGAAAGAGAAAAAGAAAGAAGTGCCTATATAGTGACGTCATGACCGGTCAAATAGTGTTTCAGATTCAAAGACCGGCGCCGGTCAAATAGCCACTGCCTATATATATATATCTTTTGATAAACGAAATATAGGCTTATGTCAAGCCTAGTATGTATTACCATGGAAGAAAGATTTTTTGGAAAGCTCAATGTAATTCTAAACAATTAGCAACCACTGTTCTAGCAGTTATGGTTAAGTATTTTTTGGCGGTCCCAAATTCTTATTAAAAATGATACCAGTTCATCATTTAACAGCAGACTTTCAATATGATCAAATCATCATTATCATCGATAAACTTGAGCAGTGCTGTTCAAGAGCAGTGTTGAGCATATTGGTGATACAATCTGTGATCGAAACCAAGTCAATAGGTATTTTTTCAAACATTTTGAAATAATTTCAAACAAACCTTGGTTGACATAACACAAGATTGTCATTGTGAAAGGGTTAGGAGCTAATTTGTGCTTTAAGGATCCAGTCAGAGATGTTGTAAGATTTGACGATGACATTCAGCTGAAGATTTTAACACAGTTGGCTAATTCAGTTGAATGTATGAGTAGAGTTCAAAGAAAACAAGTACAGCAGCTGTCCAGTTTAACAAGCTCAGCTTTTCATCATACCTGCTTAGGTCTAGTTGATCTTGCTCGAAGCCTTTTATCAGCAGATCATGAGTTTGTTATGTTCAGTGAGTTTCAACAGACCCTCTTGAGAAATTATTTGGCAAGGTTGTGGGGGAACATATTTTATAAATGTTCAGCAGGTGTCCGAAAAACCGTCAATAAGCAAGACCAAGCTTGCTTTGCATCAGGGAATTGACATTTCTTCTGTATGTGCACCAGCAGGGCATGTTTGTAATCTATGCTTATGCAGAATGGTTTTATCAGAAGTGGAAGTGTTTGAGGGATTGTCAAGTATATATAGAGAAGAATTTATCATTTGATGAATTGCAAGCCATTGTTTACTTAGCTAGATAATGGATATGTTATAATGAGAGAGGAAATTTGTAGTGACGACACTTTCTTTACTATGAAAAATTTGGCTCTTATACCCAGTAGGCTACTTGAATCGGGGAGGATTAAATGTACCAAACGATGCAACATATTAGATTGTCAGTAGTGTGGTTTTTGCTATAGCTTATTTTTGGTTGTAAAATTAAATGTTTGCCAAAAGTCACTTAGCACAGTTTTTCAGTATACAGTATATATGTAAGTGATTTTTATGAATATGACTTCATCACATTGCACTACTTTGCCCAATATTTTGCTCAATAAGTTATGCAAAGCAATGACTCCATTGTCATGCAAAGAACCATTTCAGAAACTGTTAAAGTTGCAGTAATCATAATATACACTACAGTACGCTACTAACAAACTGTTCATTTTGAAAACTTGTGATTCTAAAAACACATAACTTCTAATGTTGGCTTTGTATTTGGTAACACAGCACCCCCCTAATATTTGTGGACCCAATTGAATGCATATCATAAATCGTTGCTCAATCACACCCAACAAGGCCAACATGTATTGTATTTAAACCTTAAACAATCTTGTCACAACCTATTGTATCTAAGTGATTCCCTTGAGAATTGTATGTCAAATGTACAAGTTTGGCCTAAAAAGGCAGAAGCTGCATATCAAGTATATGTTAATAAGCATTAAGCAATGTTATATATTTTGGGTGTTTGAGGTACGAAGTTTGTTGCATTAATTAATAGGTGCTTGTGTAGTGTGTACTGAAAAATGTGGTTATTCCTGTTCTATGTGGAATACAATAAGCTGAGTTACAGTAGTTTCAAGGTTTTGTGTTATTCTCTGTTTTTCTTGTGCTGCCAACAAGCAAGGCACATTCATTTATAAGGTATATAAATTATATAAATGCATCAATTAAGCTAAAACCTCACTTGCTAAGGTAACAGGGATCAGTTGTCAGTAGATGTTACAGAAAATATATTTCCTTTATCAGAATATATGGCCCTTATTTTTATTTAAATATATGGCCCTTTATCAGAACTGACGATGCACTGAATAAGTGCGAAATATATTTTCTGTAACATCTACTGACAACTGATCCCTGTTACCTTAGCAATTGAGGTTTTAGCTTTCTAGATATGGAACAGGGATCGTTTCAGAATAAGACTAGGTCAGAAAGCGAGGCAGACTCCGACGCAGCTCAGCATCAGCCAAGAGCAGTTAGCTGCATCAATTAAGCAAACTATTATAATCTTCTTTGATATCATTATGATGTCATAAACAACCTGCATCACCCCCAAATAGTTGCTATTGACCCATGCTTAGCAGAAAATATCTTGACTCCAAAAATATGTAGCCTTATTGAGGGAATGTGTATTTATACCATCCGCCTCCAGTTTTTGACTGGAGGCGCGTGGTGTCCAGGCCTTTTATAGAGATCGCCTTGCTTTCATCATACCAACGACTTGCGCTTGAAGAGTCAAAGCGCCGTGTAGCTGGTCAATACGTCATATAACTGATTAACTTCCACCGAACGAGGTCGTGTGGCTTATTGCGTCACAATGCTTTGGGCAGGAGTCGGGAAATTTCTACACCAACGCTCCTATTTTCTGCTGTGCAAAGTTTCACAGGATTTTTTCTTTAAGTTTATTTTTGCGTGTCATGTGAGCGAAAGTGAATTTTCCTTGGGTCTTTTCTTTCTTACTGTAATACCAAAACTTAACAAATTTTGTTGCATCTTGCTGTAATAGCCTACTCGTATAATCTTATTTAGTAACCAACCTTGCCTTACCATTATTACTCGGAGATCAAAGCCAGACATTGTGACGTAAAACTTGAACTAAATTGCGCGTGATTAGTGTAGAAGTACGTGTACTCTTATCGATTCTTAGCGAAGAATTCACCTTTGTTACGATGATTCAATGTCATCAATCGTTGAAGCAACGTAAAAATCGAAAGTTTTTGTCCTTGAATGGAAGCTAAGGAATACAGTATTCACATTTTTTAGATGCGCGCTAGAATGCGCTGGAAAATATATTATCGCAACAATTGTTCGGGCTATGCAATGACGATTTGTATCGCTAGTTCCTGTGTTATTTCTCGGAGGACAAATATGACCGATCTAGATGGTACTTCCCGCGGACATCACATGCTGTGACGGCGGACACGTCCGCCCTGAATTTTGAGGCCTGAGCCTACATTATAAAGCTTGGCGATATAAAATGGCAGATAGACGCAAACAAACATCAATGCTGATAAACAAACATCAGCATTTTGAATGTAAGCAATCGGGCGGCTAGAAAGTTTTCCCCCCTGGCAATTTTCAAAACCCGGCGTCTATGGCCACGACCACTGCTGAGTGAAGTAGAAAATGCTTTAAACACTATTAAAAACAAAAAAGTCCCGGATCTGATGATATACCCATCGAACTATTGCAATATATTGGAGAAAATGCAATGAGAACAATTCATAAGCTTTGTATCAGAATATGGGAAACCAACATTTGGCCAGATGATTGGGGAAAGTCAACACTTGTCCCATTATCGAAAAAAGGCGATATAACGGAATGCAGCAACAACTGAACAATTGCTTTAATTAGTCATGCCAGCAAGGTAATGTTAACAATAATTAAAAGAAGACTAGAAAACAAAATTAAACACGAATTAGCTCCTGAACAGGCTGGTTATAGACCCCGCAAAGGAACAAAAGACGCAATATTCAATCTTAAAATGCTGATAGAGAAACGAAGAGAACGGAACCTTTCAACTCATTTATGTTTTCTAGACTATCGAAAGGCTTTTGATTCAGTGAAGCAGCAACAATTGTGGACAATTCTGAAAGATTATGGCTTTCCTACACATCTGATCAATTTAATCCGAAGCCTGTATACTGCTCAAAAAGCAGCAGTAAGAACTGGATGTGGCCTCACCGAGTGGTTTTCCATTGGAAAAGGTGTCAGACAGGGATGCATATTGTCACCATATCTTTTCAATCTTTATATTGAACACATAATGAGAAAAGTTTTGGAGAATTTTGATGGCTCTGTGAAAATTGGAGGAAAATGGTAACCAACTTTCGATATGCTGACGACATAGTGTTGGTCGGTGGAAGTGTAACGGAACTGCAAGAACTTTTGAATAGGATCAAGTCAAAAAGTGAGAAATATGGTTTGCAATTACATCCCACAAAAACAAAAGTGATGGCCATAAGTAAAAAAGATGAAATTTGTCCAAGCTTATACATTGGTGGTAATGTTGTTGAAAGTGTAAGTAATTTCTGCTATCTTGGCAGTGTCATAACTGACACTTATGATGATAGCACAGAAATTAGAAGGCGAATTGCTATGGCAAAAACAGCTGTGACATCACTTACGACGGTGTGGAAACAGAGATCAATTGGTAAAAACACAAAATTAAGATTGCTGCGAACTCTCATTTTCCCAATTGCCACATATGGATGGGAGATTTGGACATGCAAAAAACGTGACATTAAAAAGTTAATAAGTTTTGAAATGTGGTGTCACAAAAGGCTATTACGTATCAGCTGGATGGAAAGAAAAACAAATGAATTTGTTTCCCAACAAATAAACGATAAATGGAGTCTGATAAACAACATTAACCTTAGAAAATTGAGATATTTCGGACACATTGCAAGAAGCAACTTGTTAGAAAATTCAATGTTAACTGGGATGGTGCAAGGCAAACGAACAAAAGGACGATAAAAAATGAAATATTTTGACAATATCAAGCAAATTACAGGAATAAAAAGCATCCCGGAAGCACTAATAAAAACAAAAGACAGAACAAAATGGAGGCAGTTCATAAGAGAGATCACAACTGATCAAACATGATCAATCTGTTGAAGAAGAAGATAGTTATTACTATCTAAACCAGGGGTTCCCAACCTTTTTACGATCTCGTATCACTTGGATGCTCTGTAGGCTACTGCCAAGCGCACCACTTCTTGCAGAACAACTAATTTGATCGAATCATATTTTATTCAGAAGAATGATATTGGCCTACTAAAATAACACTAAAGCACCACAATTAAATTTAATGAGATTTTTGTTTACTGTCCACCAATTGGTCGATGCGCGGTGTAAATTTGCTAACAACGCATCGAAAGTCATTTCCGGGCGTACCTAGTCGGTTTCGATTGTTTGACTTGATGTTCATCATGACTGAAAATCCCCGCTCGCATTCCCACGTGGAAGGGAAAATCAGTAGCTGTGGAACAGCATGGAAAGCTAGCGTTGAATATGATGAGGCCATACTGAGCCAGAAGTTTATTGGTTAACATTCCTTGTAACTAAAAACAGAGAGAGACTGTTCACCAGGCATTTTATAATAAAAGTAATTTGCGTTCTTCTGGTGACTATTTACTAGGTTACCTCCTGATGTTAAAGATGATAATACAAAAAGTCGGAAATACAAAAGCTAGTTATCATCTTTAACATCAGGAGGTAACCTAGTAAATAGTCACCAGAAGAACGCAAATTACTTTTATTCCTTGTAACTGTTATTGAACATTTTATTCCGATCTATTTTTAGCTTACAACTAACATTATTCAACGCTATTTGTAGCTTTAGCTATAAAACAGTAGATGATATCTATCAAGAGCAATCATTTGAAATAATTAACGCCCACTGTCCTACAGCGTTGTACGGCTTTTCAAAGCAACTGTGATCCTTGTTGACAATTGACATGACCTGTATTTTGAAGATCGTAACAATACGAAACAGCAGGAATAGTTACGTAACAATAAGAATAGGCTTCGGGAAATTTTTGTTTTGTAAACAAAACTATACAAACAAAATATAAAGTTGTTAATCCAGGTTTTTGTGAAAAAATGGAAGCTACTCGCGTACCACCTGAAAAACCTTCGCGTACCACTAGTGGTAGGCGTACTACAGGTTGGGAATCCCTGATCTAAACCCTTAACAGCCTGTTTCACCTAAAAGGAGGATCATCAGAAGGTCCTGAAAAACATGCGAAAGCAATAAATCGGTAATTCCTGAAGAGATATTAAATATGAGATAATATAATTATATAATATCATATGAGATATTACTGTATAATAATATCTCTTCAGGAATTACCAATTTATTGCTTTTATTGATTTATTGCTATAATGTTTAATATCTTTTCAGGTATTACCGATTTATTGTTTTTTCATATTTTTCAGGACCTTCTAATGATCCCCAATTTAGGGTAAAACAGGCTGTAGAGGTTTTAGAAAGTAATAACTATATTTGATGTCATTATTCGATTAAATATTGAGATGATGTTACGTCCAAGGTAGCAAATCAATCGTTTTTGACATTCATTCAACGTCTAGAAACGTTGAATCAATGTAAAAAGGGATTGACTTGCAATCTGAGAGAAATTGAGTCTCCTTCATAATTCAAGAATGAAACAACTACTAAAAACAAAACGTTTTGTTTGTATAAAAGAATCAATGCAATGCCATGGATGAGTCGGGTATCAAAAATTCAAACAGGTTGTCATTTTCTTACATCAGTGTGAAAAATTTATACTTTTGCTGATTGCAAAAAACTGCAGTAAATGCATTTATTTTACATCTTTTGCATCGGCCAAACTTAGTGGATACCGATACTCTAAAAATGGCTGATAGGGATATCAGCGATATCGATATATCAGTACATCTCTACACTCAACACATTAAAAGTCTTGCTTCTGCTTTGCACTAAGCAAAGGAATAGATTCAGGGTAGCAATGTATTCGGCTGCACCACAATAACACTAACAGCTGTGCTGACCAGGGACCAGGGTATGGGATGGAATTGAAGACGTTTTTTCCATCTTACATCCTGAGATTTTATTCCATTCTATTTTAGAAATCTTCCATTCCATCTCAGAAATCTCTTCCATTCCATCTTCCATCTTCACATTTTGTGATCTCTGCTTTGAATATGCCACAAATAAACCTAAAAACCATAGCTTTCTGATTGGTTAATTCTGCCTAACGACACTAGGTTTGACAAATACGCGTCAGGCAATAGTCACGTTGGTTTACTACGAACCTAAAATCGAATTATTTCAGCAAGCAACGTAATATTTTGCATGTCTTGATAAAGCGTTAGAAAATTAATGATGGACTTGGGATGGAATAATGGAAGATTGTCTTCCATCCCATCATCAAGATCTTCCATTCCTTTCCATCCTTGACATTTTTCATCTTCCATCCCAAAATCTGTCTTCCCTTCCATTCCATCCCATTTCCTGGTGCTGACACTGTCTGCTTTGTAAAACGCTGAGAACAATGCACACTTGTAATGGGTAGGCTACAGCGTTACATAAAAACATATACCGGTATTTCTTTCAATTTGAATGAAAATAATAAGAATAATTCAATTTGAATTTCGTTCTATTTGAATAAGCTTAACTGAAGATGATCTAGCTCAGTGGTTCTCAACCTTTTTGTTTTGGCGAACCCCTTTTGGTACCTTCGAAGCGGTCGCGAACCCTTAACAAATTTTTATCTGAATTTTGGTATATCGCTTCTTCTATAATGGAATCAAATATTTCATAAGTTTCGAAGCGACACACTAAGAAAAATTTGCTGAACTCGCGACGCACTTATGACGACTGATGACATTGACGAAGTTATGTTATGAGCTTTATGATGGCATACGGCATCAAAAATCAGTAATCTATATGTTGATTTGATGTTTTTCATTAAAGTTTATCAAAAATCAATAGAATTTTGCGACCGTTACAAACAATTTCTCCCTTTTTTCATTTCTAATCAATATTAATTCGTTATAAAAGCCTTATTAAAAGAGTAATTCATTTATATAATGTTTTGTTAGTTAAAGGGATACCAAAGGAAAAACCTGACTTGGCGATTTTCCACTTTCTTTGTGTTTAACAAGCTACCATAAAACGATTTTCAATAAAATTTTGCCCCATTGCGGTCTGATCAGCATTCCGCGTGTGCTTTTGTCAGAGCTTTCAAAACGGGAATTGGCGTGAGCAGCGAAACGTAGGCCTACGACTGTACACTGTACAGTTACATCACTATATAGACTAGCAATCAGCTGATCGCGCAATAATTGTTACTGTGGGCGATTTAACTGTAGGCTATGTATGTACGTACGTCAAAACATCAGATTTCAACATCAAAACATCACAAGTGCACTGTTTGCTCAAAATATCAGATCTGATGCTAAAACATCAGATGTGGCAACGTGGCTTTTGTTATTGCTGTCGATAGTGACGTATTCTCGAGCAGTTTCCACTTTTTGGTCATTTTGAAAAAAATAAAAAATAAATGAAACATTGGACTTTGGGCCTTGCCAGTGCCATTGAAAACAAATTTTATTCGGAAATTTTTTTTTGAAGTGTATTCTTGAATGTTCAGTTTACGCATTTTAATGCTTAAATCCCGTTTGAAAATTTCATTTAGTAGGCTTTTAAGAAACCAAACCTTTGAACTTTCAAAGGACATCGCCCGAATTCGTTGGGAAGAACAGTTTGAAAATCACGGTAATACACAAATAAAGCACAACCAACCAATTTTTAAATTTCGTAATTTATCAATTTTGCTGCAAACTCGGAAACTTTCACGGAATTCCTTGAAATAGCTTCGCGGACCCTCGGTTGAGAACCACTGATCTAGCTACTAGCTGATCGAAATCAATTTTTAGCTATTTATGATTGAACTGACTCGTGTGAAAATAAGTTCTTTTGCCGGTATTTCATTTTATTCTTTCTATCATTTTTCATTATTTTTTAGCTGCAATAAAAAACAGATGGACTAAAAACATAATATACCAAATACGACAAAAACGAGGAAAAATAATGCAGCCAAAAGTAACCCTGGAAACATTTCAAAACTTGACAAAATATTCTTGTTGGGTGTTGTGGCACTTACTTGGAGGTTTTGGATAAGGATGGCGCTCAATGTGATGAGAACTGGAATGCGCCTCCAAAATTTAATGCGGAAAGCTCTAGTTTTCACTTCCTTCAAGTAGGTCAAGTCTTCCAACTGAGGATCTGAAACAAGCAAAATGATATCCGCCATGTTGATTTTGATTCAAGCTTCTTATTAAAAAGCTCAGTTAGTTTTGAAAGCAAACCAATATCTTTTGCTACAACTTGAAATGCACAAAAATGTAGAGAAAGTTTTTGCAACTTTCTCCAAGTATTGTACTAAAAAAAAGTAACAAGGAAAATGGTCTATTCTGATTATCACCATATAACAGAATATTAGTTGTGCCAAGTTTTTAGTATTTTTTGAAAGATATTGCTGATTAAAACATGCTTCTTGCAAATTTTTTTCCACAAGTGTCGTTTAAAAAATATTATATTTATTTAAATCAAATATAGTTATTACTATCTAAACCCTTGACAGCGTAGACCAGGTCACTCTGATGACCCAAGACATCGAGGACAACTTCTCGGCAAAAAAGAAGGCTGGCGCTCTCACTTTGTCGATCTCACGGCTGCCTACGACACTGTATGGCACAGCGGCCTTACCTGCAAACTACTCCGTCTCCTTCTTGACAGGCACATGGTCCATATGATCATGGAACTTGTGCAAAACCGCAGCTTTACCCTTTCCACGGGTAGCGGCCGACGAAGTAGACTACGTCGACTCAGAAACGGCGTCCCACAGGGCTCTGTCCTGGCTCTCCTCCTCTTTAACACTTACATCTATGACCTGCCTGACACCATCTCCAGGAAGTATGCTTACGCAGACGACCTGGCTCTCCTGCATCCAGCCGGAGATTAGCAGTCAATGGAGAGGAACCTAAGCCAGGACATGTCAACTATATCAACATATCTCTAGAAATGGAAGCTACAACTCAGCAAGGCAAAAACAGTTTCGGCGGCCTTCCACCTAAACAACAAGGAAGCAAAACGTGAGATCAACATTACCACCGATGACGAACACCTCCCCTACTGCGCCAAACCCACCTACCTCGGCGTAACCCTGGACAGGTCACTCACGTACCGACGACACCTGGAGTCCCTGCGCAAAAAACTATCTGCGCGCGTTGCACTTTTGAGGCGGCTGGCGGGTTCCGGCTGGGGAGCTGATGCGAAAACCCTTCGCACAGCTACCTTGGCCCTCGTCCATTTTACAGCTGAGTACTACGCACCAGTGTGGTGCCGCAGCTCTCACACCCGCCACATTGACACCGCCATCAATGACGCACTACGCACTGTGACTGGATGCCTGCGTCCCACTCCAACGGAATGCCTTCCCACCCTTGCAGGCATCCAACCTGCTGAGCTTCGCCGTAAAGGAGCCATTATTTCCCTTGCTCGTTGCGCACTGGATCCCGACCACCTCCTCCACAGTACACTCCAGCGCCTACCTGGAGGACAGCAGCGACTGAAATCAAGACGCCCATTTGTGCCCGCCGCACGACAGCTTCTGAACAACGTTGAAGATCTTGGAATAAGTGCGGCACACTGGACGAACTACACATGGAACATGGAGTGGCAAAACAACACCTCCCGACTCCGTGATTTCCTACCCGACGTCGATCCCCACCCTCCAGCAATGTCCCTCGCAAGACTTGCGTGAGACCGGCTTAACCGCCTACGAACCGGCGTCGGTCGCTTTCGTTCAGACATGTGCAGATGGGGCCTGGCTCCCTCACCGGGATGCGAGTGTGGCGCCACAGACCAGACAGTAGATCATGTCGTCCATGACTGCCCAATCCATCAACCACCACATGGAACGCTTGGACTGAAGGCCCTGGATGACAAGACTGTCGAGTGGCTGATGACATCATGCCCAAACATATAGTCCGGAAGAACAGCTCATACGACGAAGAAGTACCAACTGAGAAGAAACGTCTTTAATTTTCTTTTGTGCTTCTGTAACTGACAACAACACGTCTTTAATTTTTCTTTGTGCTTTAAGTTCTTCTGTAGCCTACCAGCCAACAAGAACGTCTTTATTATTTATGGTCACAACGGTAAACCATAATCTCTTCGTGGGAAAATTGTAACATAAGATTCTCGGATCCGTTCGTCTGTATGCAATGACCGAAAGAAACACTCTTCTAAAAACGTCTATTCAAGAATTGTATTTCTGTAAAAATAGCCTCAAAGCTGTTGAAATTGGGACGCAACACCGTACGCCACTACAACTTGTCACTACACTACAAATTACTGAGATAAAGACCGAAATTTCGTCCAGTTAGTAAGCACCAAGCAAACAGTTAAATATTCGACCAACTTTTCAAAACGACAATGTACTAAAATGACGAGAATAGATTGCAATACTCCAACGCACGTAACCATCTTCTGTGACGTAATAATGATAAGCATTATGAAGCTATTTAAGCACCTGTTCAGTTTGGCTTACACCCTATCTCGTAATTCAAGATTTAACGATGATGTAATGCTTCACAGGTGTGACAAAGGTGATGCAATCTTTGCTTATTTCTAGCAATAGTCCATATGACGTAAGATGTCAGGTTCAGTAGACAACGGTTTTATGTGACGTTTGATTTGTACAAAGATTGTCCGGAACAAGAACTGCACAATGACTTTGACCGCACTTTATCTGAAAGAGCATGTTTCAATCTATAAATACTAACCTCGCCCTTACTTTTTAAAGCTATATTTATCTCAATAAAAATTATCAAAACTATGGTTTTCCACGCGCTTGTATTTTTGGCCACGTTCCTACAATGGCGGATTGCATTGCGCAACACGCGGATTATGACGTCAGTTGGAGTCAGACTGAAGCGACAATCGCTTTTGCAAGTCCTTTAGTTGTGTTTGTTTTAGACTTAGAGGAAAGAGGTTTTTTTTCGCTGCTTCGATCTTGTTGCACGTGCTTTTTATGTGAAGGCAGGTAGTATAGGCTCTTTGCAATCTCGAGTTTGAAAAAAAGTCTGTTGACTTATCCATTGAAATTGTTGGTTAAAGGACAGATCAAAGCTGTCATAGGCCCATGCGAGGTAAGGTACGGTATGTCTTAACCAATGTTATGTGATATTCTTGTAAGCTTCAAGTCTTTCGTTCAAATATATCCCTACGAACTTTTAAAACAAAACATTTCTCTTGCAACTTCGTTTCTTAGATTATTGTAGTTCTGAGCCAAACATTTAAAATGGTGAAAATTTGCTCTGTCTATCACACAAAATTTGTTTCTGGTGCCAAGGTGACATTTTTTGCCTTCCTTAACAATGAACGTTTGCGAATTAAGTAGTGCAAGTTTGCTCATCAAGTTCGTAAATGGAATGGACCCTTCCCTAGCAGTGTTATCTGCTCAAATCACTTTCTTGAGCAGGATTTTGAAAATTATTTTGAAGTTAATATGGGATTTAGCAAGCGTTGCATTCTGAAGAAATCTGCTGTTCCCACCATAAAATGTAGTACTTCTGCTACCTCTGATGCTTCTGCTTCTAAGCTGGATAGAGATCATCGAATGCAAAAGCGGACAATGCGGAAGAACGTGTTTGCTGCCACGAAATCGAGCAGTGTGTAAGGGGGCTTAACGGCATGGCTGAGAGCACCTCTTGCATCACTGTGTGGACGACTTCTATGCAATGGTCAATCCAGCAGTCCTACAGATCTTCTTCAGGGTTGATAGGAAGAATTGGGGAAAAGATGGCAAGCCCAAAGGACGCGATGGAAAGTTGTCAAATAAGTGAGGTTACTTGAGCTTGTTTACTGTTCAACAGCCTTTCAAGAGCTGATTGCGTAATTGTTCCATTCATTATTAAACGAAGCTGTTATAATCTCCCAGGAAATTCAGGCTGGTCGCTTATAGGCACGTGCTGGAGTGGCTGTTGGATGGAGAAGTTTTGGGAAAGTCGAGCAGAGTCGTGCTGCCATCCTGCATTGTCTCTTTCATCCGCAGAAAGTACCCCAGCGACGATGGAGATTATGCTGGGTTCCGAAGACCAGTGTTACCATTTTAGTCTTTTTAAAACCAAATCTGGTTTATTTACAACCGTTTGGTTTATTTTTTTTTCGATTTGGAGCGTTTTTTTGGTTTGGTTTGTTTTCGATTTGTGTGTCGTAATGAGATTTGTCATCAATATTGTATGTTGGTTTATTCTTTTAGTTTATTTCTGCTTCAATTTGGCTTATTCTGGTCTTTTTGTTTAGCTTCGTGTGTCGTAATGCGATTTTTTTATCAGTATTGTATGTTGGTTTATTTTTTAGTTTATTTCTGCTTCAATTTGGTTTATTCTGGTCTTTTTTTAGCTTCATCTAGATTATTTTTAAAACACCTAGATGTCAACACCGCCGAAGACAGTTCCAATGAATGCAAAAGCGTTATCGCATGATAGTCGACTGTACTATGTCCTACAATACAAAATGTTTTCGATATAACCAAGTTTAGCTGTTGTAATCTACGAAACTAGCCTTCAGCGATGGGCTTCGCAAACCATTCCTGACACACAGGCATGAACAACTAAATTTGTATAATGCTGGCTGAAAGATGCGTCTTCATTATGGATGCCTTATAAATTTGCGCATTGGCTAGCAACCAAGCCTATCTCGGCTAGTTTGGTCTCCACTGAGTTCGACTCCAACTGACGTCATATCACTAGGTGGCGTTGACGAGTTTGCCACTTCCAGGTAGCGTGAGAGAGAAGCGCTAGAGAGCGTGAGAAAAGGGTCGGTTTCTCGGCTGTGGACCTCAATTGTAAGGAAGTGAGTTTTTCAACAGGTACCGGATGTCTTGGCAATGGATTCTAGGCAATGTTAATTCGAGCGTGCAGTTGCACTTTAAAATATTTCAATCATTCATTATTTTTTTACTGTGTTCAGTAAAAAGCTCTAGCCTAAATTGCAGATAAGTTGAGAATTGGATCATCACGTAAATGCCAACTTTCTACTGATTCGTTTTGAAACTTTTTGCTATGTCTGTGGTCTATCTGCATCAGGAACCATATCAGACTAACAAGCGAAATATGCAGTGAAACAAAGCTAGAAGCAAAGCTTTTATACTTATAAATGTATTTTGGTGTGGAAATATTGTTGACCAAGTTAAACGCTGGTGCACCTTATGTGATCTGCAGAACACATCAGTACAATTTAGATGGCTGACTAAAGGAAAACGACATTTTACATTATTTGCTTTCAAGAGTTTGGAGAGAACCCCGAAACCACACAGAAGACCGTTGTTTCTATATGGTTCACGGTTAAAACCGACATGACATTGCACGTTCTTCCATATTATGTTCTATTGCACCTGTTTTGCATAACACTCAAACGCTGAGTTGCCGCTGCTCAAATTATAGAGCAAAAAAGCTGCACATAAGATACAGCAGTGTCTCAAGATATAGAAAAAGTCTCTGATGACGAATTCAACATACCTAATACAGACATTAATTCAGAATTTGGTAATAGGCTAAACGAAACAATAATTATAATTGTCAACTTTTGGAAACAATGTGATGGAAGAATATGAAAAATGATGTGTTTCATGTCCATGAAAATGCATTTCCTGCACTCCCATCTTGATTGTTTTAATCCTTGTATGGATGATGGGTGGAAGCGGAAAACGTGGTGAAAGGTTTCATGTTATACGGAAAGAAAATATCCAGGGGGCACGAATGGTCTGCAATACGAGAAGATTTCTCAGTTTCTAGGCACATGTCACACAAATGTGATCACTTTTGAAGATTTTTGAAGTGTTTTCATCTTTGCGTTATGCATATATGGCTTATATTTGCATAATATTTCTTTGTGTTTGCATGCTTACACGTTTAATAGAAAATTATGCCGTTAATACAGAAAATCTTTGAGTAAAACTAACAATCAGAAAAAGTGATATTTTATCAAAAGTAAGGACACTTCAGATTTTTTTTGCTATTTTGGTAATTAGTTTGAAGTAACAAAACACAATCCATATATACAAATTTTTCTGCAACTAAAACTATTGCAAAATTTGGTTACATGGTGTTATTATAGCAACCATGTTGAGATGAACTTGCATTTGAATGATTGGTTTGAACTGAAAAGTGATTTTAAACCGATTATTGTAGAAATGCTTTAGTCAAAATATTTTTCTAGCATTGTACTGTATATATGCAAATCTTTACATTGGCCAAGCAACCTCTTGCAGTGAGGTGTGAAGCTTCTGTGATGTATACTACAGTAGATGAATGATTGTTAATTTTCAATGGAGAATATTTAGAAACATATTGGCGTTGTATGTGAATAACAGTGGCCTACTGCAGTTTGGAACCCCCGTGCTTAAATAAAACTTTTTACTGCAGCTTTCCTTAAAAATATGTCCAATTTCTTTTACTGCAACAAAGTTTGTTCTGCGATAAGTTATGGAATTATATACAAAACTTTTCTTTCATAACAACATTGTAAATCAGCTTCAAATTTTAGTTTAACATTCCTGAAAGCGTGATCTCCTGATATTGACTAAAAACGTTAAAATATCACTAGGACTTATCGTAGTGAAACAAAAGTCACTGCATTACTCAGATTAAATTGACAATTCAATTGTGTGCCTTCCCGTTCCCAATTCCCATTGTGGAGTATCAGTACATGCTTCTAATAAAACAAGAGGAATTGGGAAGACTTACAAACGCATACAAGCTTTTACTAAGAAAACACCACTTTATTAATAAGATAATACATCATCATTTATTCTATATATATATATACATGCAGTAAAAATTTGATAAGCACTCAAGATTTCTATCTATTTCTATGTAAACAAGATTTCTATGGCATATTCTGCTATTTCAACATTTTTATAAGTTCAGTTCAGTTTATTTTTGTTTTGTTGGCGAATAAGAAAGAAAAAAAAACAAAACAACAATATAGCCTACAAAAACACAAATAATTCGCACAACAAGGATGGCAGCGAAAGACAAAAAGAATTTACTATAAGAACTTGCATTTTACAATATACGGTGATTCCCCTAACCACGAATTGTTAGTAAAACAACCCGTAACACGAATATCAAAATAAACAGGCTAATGTTTGTTTAAACTCAAAAACTGAAATGGCACAGGTAAGAAGATTGCTATCCCTATTTCTGCACTAAAAATTAGACCAAAACCGCTTTTCAGAGTTCAGCAATCAGCAAATGTTTCAACTAGCCGAAAATCCTTACCCAAATCAAATTGAAAACTTTCTGACCATCTGCACTAACTTTGCTGTAAATTCTGTTCTAGTGAGCTTAAAATGTCCATTGTCCAATGAATACAATCGGAAAATAATACTCTAGCGCCATGTGACAAGTAAAAGTTCAAAACAGCAACCACTAGATGGCGATAGTTAGTTTCGCGGTTGGCAAAATTTTAAGACTGCCCAACAACACGACCAGAGTTGCCAGTTTTACTGCTAAATTTCAAAAATTTGGTCTTTTTTTAGGTGGTTTGGCAGGAAAAAAAATGGTTTGGCAGTTTATTGGCATTTTTCATGATAAGTTAGTTGGAAAACTATTGTGTGGCAGTTATATGCCATTGATTGACATTTTTTTTTGCTTTTCATGAATTATTAAGAAGAAATAAATGGTTTTACTAATCACATTCTTTTAAGTTTCCCTGCCATTTATTATAAAACTATCCTTTTCGCAACAATAGGTGAAATTTTTTCGGAAAATTAGATTGATTGGTTGAATCTTTATCCTCGGACTGGGAAAGCTTCTTGCAGAGCTTAATCCTGGCAGTTCCGCATACTTGTAGACGCTTTGAATCACTGACGCAGGCCCGGACACCGAGATTGACAGAGTGGAGTTTCCGATTATAGAAGTTGTTGCCTGGAAATTATTCCATCCGTTAGATGCCGCTGAATGCAGAGCAGTCCTTAATGTGCATTGCTCAAGCGCACACCCCGCGAGTCGAACCAACATCGCTTAATCTTGAAGCATCTACCTTCCAGAAGTCACGCGCTAACCAACTGAGCTATCGGGGCGGACTATTTTAGGAACAAAACTTTTTGCCGTATGCTGCTTTTACAACCAGCCATATTTCAGTACTTAAGTAGGCTAAAAGTTATATAACATTAAAAGTGTCAATCAGCTTAAATTTGGCATTTTTTAGCGGTTTGGTTGATTTTTAGCGTTTGTTTGGCAGTTTTTTCGAAGCACTTGGCAACCCTAAACGCGACCTTACTTTGGCATATCGCGTTTCATAAAAAAGGTGAGAAAGTGTAGCCTAATGAAAAGTAGCCTTTGCCTAGGATGCAGATATAATTCAGATATATGCATTAGAAAATGTAGAAACTTATTTAAACATGTATGCAGGCTAGTGTGGTGGCCTTTGGGGTAGGCAAGTTTATGGGGCCCACGCTCATCTAAAATATGCACATATAAAATTTACATTAAGCACTAGCAGAAAGCAGTAGGCTAACTTAAACTTTTCCACCATAGTTTATAGTTTGCATCCCTTCTTTTAGAGTCAGTTTTACATATTTTTTCAACCAGCACCTGGCAACCTTGTTTGAGGGTGCTAACTGCGGTAGCCACTTTAACAAAGAAAAATTCTGCCACTGCAATTGACCAAGATCCATTACGCCAAGGTTTGGTGTTTTTTCGGATAAAACTATGTGAAAATAATCAGTAGGTATGCAGGAGTTAACCATGTCAAATGTAATTAAATTTATTCCAAAATAAACGTGCAATTGAACAATTTGTTGTATCCACGAATTTCCCAAACTGCGCATTTACACATTACGGATTTTTCCGACTCCGCGAAATTCCTTGCTCTCAATCACGATCTTCGTTGGTATGTGCAAAGTTGATGGAGTTTTCGGCTGAAATTATTTTTTTGTAAGGTAGACGCAAGTAGGTAGAAGTGGATTAGTATAATTTGTATAGTGCAAAAAGTGAGATTTAGTATAATTTGTATAAAAAGCTGATTGCTTTAATGATTTTAAACTCATAATATCTTTTCATAACAGCCAGGCATATAAAAACTAGACTTAATAATAAAAGCCATCCAATAAACATTCAGCTGCATTCCTATTTAAGTAAGAGTGCTGATGTGTTCTCATTGATTCGTTAGAACTAAGTTGTTTGGCAACTGACAAAGCAAACAAACTTCAGAGTTATCAACAGCATGACATCAGATTGCAGCAATGATAAACAAATTAAAATCTCACTTGAATAATCCTCATCATTCATTTTTCTGCTGACTTGAAAACCACAAATTATGTTCGTTTAGTTAATTACAGAAAACATTGTGGTCCCAAGTGGAGTTGAGTAACTGAAACATAAATAATGAATGCAAGATCTCCAGTTTAATGGCAACCCTGAACAAAGTAGGAACGCTACTGAGTATGACAAAGCCAGGTGCACAGGTGCATGATGAGAGACCTAGTTCGACAACGTCCAAGAGCATAGGTAGCACCACTGGTGCTACCGGTGCATTTGCCAAAAACCTGAAAGATGTATATACCTTTGTCAATGTTGGTGGAAAGCATTTCACTGCATTGGATGGAATTAAAAACTCTGAAGATTTATTTATTTATTTATTTGTATCAGGCACTAAAGAGACAGGCCCATATTCATAAACACAACACAAGTCACAAAAACACACAAGGTTACATATACAAGCAAAACTTATGCGTACATAGTCACGTTATAGTGAGACGCATAGTCAGAAGAAGCATAACACTCTGAGGTAAAAACTGCAACTAACCACTTGTTAGATGAGACCTGACAGCGGTTGACAAAATTAAATATACGATTTCGGAATAGGGCATGAAACGTAGGAATATGATGGTACGTCTGAATACTACTAATGCTAACACGCCTCGGTAATTTATGCAATGTTCGAAATGCATTATTGTAAGCCACACGCAATTTATTCATACTTGAGGATAAGTATCTGGCCCACAGTTGACTGGAGTACATAGGTAAACAATACGTGCGAAAAAGTACATTCATTACAGCGGAAGAGCAGTTAGAAAAGCGTGAACGTAGCATGTTCGCTGTACAATATAAAGCTCTAACTTGGCGCTTAATGTCATCGTCATCAGACAAAAACTTGTTTATAACAATGCCTAGATACTTGACAGTGTCAACAAATTTGATATAAGAGGTTCCCAATTTGACTTTGGGCTGCAGGTTTAGCTTTAGGTAAGTAGTATCAAACATCATGCCAACAGTTTTATCAGAATTAAATAAAATATCATGTGAACCTGCATATGAATAACACTCATTAACCAATATTTGCAACCCATTCAAACTAGGTGCAAAGCAGCACAGGTCATCAGCAAACATTAAATGATTTAGACATGAACTGCCAACATAGCAACCTATTTCGAATTTGTTTAGGTTACTGCTCAGTTCATCCATATACACAGTGAAGAGGTATGGACTGAGTACACCTCCTTGTCGCACTCCGTTAGATACAGTAAATGAGTCTGAAAAAGCACAACCCCATCTCACAATCATTGATTTCTGGCTATACCAAAACGCTATTAGACGAACAAATATTGCAGGCACATTCCTAGCAATTAGTTTACGGAACAATACAGAATAATTTACGCGGTCGAATGCTTTGGAAGCATCAAGAAATACCGCAAACATAGGGCTACCATGACTGACATAGTGGGAAATAGCCTGCTTAAGCATGTGTACACACATGTCAGTACCGGTACTGTGTTTAGATTTAAAGCCAAATTGATTGTCAGTAGTGTATAGAAAATGCTCAATGTGATACAAAATGAAATGTTCAAACAACTTAGAAATGACACTAGCAATGGCTATTGGTCTAAAGTTTCCAGTGTCACTGATATCAGATCTGCTATTTTTAACAATAGGTACCAACACAGTCTTCAGACAACTGTTTAGTACAAACCCATGAAAGAGACACATATTAAAAAATAAACTTATGTACAAAGCAGTAACTGGGTGAGAGTGAATAATATGTTCAGCAAAAATATTATCTGGGCCAGCAGAGCGGTTCAAAGACAACTTTCGACACAACATAAATACAGTATCAACGGTACACAAATACCTGGAAGCATTAAACCTTTTCCTAATTCGGCCTGCAAACTCCAGCATAAAACTGAGGCAAGATGATCTCACCTGTCGAACTCCAGCTGGATCTTTTTGAAAACATTGAGAAAGAGTAGGCCTAGCTGTCGAGGCTACACCCACATAGACATGATCAAGTGGGACTCTCTCAATTTCGTGTTTCCTCTTTGCTAAATATGAACTCAAAGATGGAAGAAAACTTCACAATTAAACTTCCATTCATGTTGTAAGCGAACAAGACAAAACTGTTAAAATCCCTAAATAATCAAATTCCCTAAACTTGTCCCTAAAAGTGGTCAAAAGTCCCGATTTAGGGAAAAATTTCCGTAAAATGAGAGCACTGGCCACAAAGCTTTGGTAAAAGTGATTTAACAATGCTTTACTGTGACGTCAATGCCTTATCCGAGGTATTATGACAGCCACATTGTGAAGAAAGGGGCGTTCTTCCCGGCTATCAGCACAAGGCTGAGCACTCACTAGTACAGCGAGCAGCTGCGATTCGCCAACCACAACGGTGTAGCTTCCACGCTAGCCATTCAGACCATCCAATCAACAATATGTTTCTCGGCAGCCGATTTGTAGCAAGAATTGACAGCGATAGACACGTGTTTCGCCCATGAGGCTGGGCTCATCAGTATCGCAGCGTATTCTGCCACAAATTTATTCGACCACCGGTTTAGCAGTCAGTTTAACTCTTATCTTTGTGGAAACAAAGAAAGAGCCAACAAAACCAGCAGGCGCCAGGGCAGAGGACATTGTGAAGAAAGGGGCGTTCTTCCGGCTATCAGCACAAGGCTGAGCACTCACTAGTACAGCGAGCAGCTGCGATTCGCCAACCATAACGGTGTAGCTTCCACGCTAGCCATTCAGACCATCCAATCAACAATATGTTTCTCGGCAGCCGATTTGTAGCAAGAATTGACAGCGATAGACACGTGTTTCGCCCATGAGGCTGGGCTCATCAGTATCGCAGCGTATTCTGCCACAAATTTAATCGACCACCGCTTTACCAGTCAGTTTAACTCTTATCTTTGTGGAAACAAAGAAAGAGCCAACAAAACCAGCAGGCGCCAGGGCAGAGGACATTGTGAAGAAAGGGGCGTTCTTCCCGGCTATCAGCACAAGGCTGAGAAACATAATCGCTGCCTTGCTGATACGCCTTTACGCGTATTTTTTGTGCTTCAAACAATAAGGACCCAGTCAGCAATCCAGTCCTTTTGCATTGATTTAACATTTGTAAACGTTAAATTTATGTAGATTTGCTGACTGTGGGTTATTTCACATTTCCTTCATTTACGCATGTTCCTCAATTCGCTGTTGCATTGTTTCGACGCTGGCGGACTAAAAATATATTTTCAAATTGATTGACACAATCTTCAATGAAAAGTGAGCTTCGAACTTAGCTTTGTTGATGTAAATGCTGTATTTTTTGTGGATGTAATTTATGAGTTACGTTTATAAACACCCGTAAGCGAAATGACTTATGATGTAGCCTGCATGATATTTATGATGCGACTTGACACAAATCCACAATTTCAAAAGCACTTAATTTAAAATGGGAAGAACTAACTGGAAAAGGTGATCTGGTACTATGACACTTCCTCAAATGGGCGATCTACCTAATAAGCTATTGATTTATTAATATTCACTTAATTTAAACTTAGAAATTTCAGATAATTTAAACAACTTGTTCAATTGTCTTCTCTCTGCTAAAAATATTCATACTACAAACTCAATTGTAGACCTAAAATACACAAACGAAGATGTAAACAGCTATTCAAGCAGGCTAAGGTGTTACTTATGAGAAGTTTGGTTTCATAAAACTAGAAGCTAGCCATGGGTTTCGGAATGCATTAGTTTAGGACAAAAATGTAAAACAACAAACGCAGTTTTGTTTTTTTTCAAATTCGTGTAACAATATTACTCTGATTGTAACTATTTCAGAATCAGTGAGTACAGCCTGCAATAAGATTTGCTGGCAAGTCGTATCGTAAATCTTTATCAATGCAATGATTCGGCACACCGCACACACACTTCGTGCGGTTGATCGAGCTCTTTGTTATTCAGAACTTTGCATGAAATCGGATTAGCATGGCGATTAAATAGCGGCAAGATAAATCAAAATTGTCGTTTTTGGGTATCTTTGCAAAAATTGAAATATCAAGTTTAACATATAAAATTTTAAAATAATGACTTTTCAAACTTATAGACAAATGATTTGTTTTCACACCAGTGCAACTTCTGTTGTAATAGCACCAGCGGATAACACGTAACAGCTGATTGAATTTGATCCAACAACGGCCCCCCCTTGAGCAGTTAACTTTCAAAAAAACGTTGAAAAGCAAAGGGTTAAGTTGATTTATTCGGGGTTTGAGCCGAGTTCATTGTCCAAATTGTTCGTGAGTCCTGATTATTGCCCTGGCTTAACTTTTCTTGACAAGACTACAACACATGTTATATTATACATTGATTATATACTAATGCGCTGAAACAGTCTAACACAATAGGACTTGTTGGGCATCTGAGCTGGTCTAGATGAAAACCCAACTAACTTCTTGCAAGCAAACACCTGCTTATATGTCTGGTCCAGCCAATGAAATACTCGAATAGGTTGTGTCTAGAGCAGGGGTGTCCAACCTTTTTGGCCGAAGAGCCACATTAGGGTGGCTCTTAAAATTGAGTTTTTGAATTTTGCTTGGGACACCCTTTCAAGTGGTGAGGTTGTCAGAAAAAATAACTCTTGCAAATTTTTTTTAAATTTGAAGTTGATTTAGAGGTGGCCCTCCCCCCCTAAAGTTCTGTGCCCTCCCTCAAAATACCAAATCTGCATATCTCGAAAACCACTTCAGCTAGAGATACAGTTTTTGTGTTAAAAGATGCAGAAAACATGGTTTTCTATCTGCTTTCTGAACATTGAATGCATCTACCTTGAGTAGAAAAGCAGTTATTTAGAAAAAACGCATTTGACCAAATCTTGATTTTACAACCTTTTTTGTGACCACGAAACCGTCTACAAAATTTCGTTTTTTTGTCTTAATTTTTGCACCTTAGAGGGAACACTGGTAACAATATTCATTTCAAAATGTAATTCTGGTCAGTACTGGAAGAAGCGATATTATCGACAATATTTTACATATTGCCTTGCGTATCGTGACAGGATGTCTGCGACCTACACCATCGGACAATTTCCCTGTCCTTGCAGGCAACCAACCAACTGAGTTTCGTCGCGAAGAAGCCATCCTGTCTCTTTCTCGCGCACTACGAACCCCAACCACTTGCTCCACTCAAGTCTCTATGAGTCTATGAGCGAGCAATCGAGCATCCTCGACAATTGAAATCGAGACAACCATTTGTATGTGATGCACAACTCCTGATGAAAACCGCTGAAGACCAATCCATCAGCGCGACTACCTGGGAGGACAACAAATGGAGCTCAGAGTGGAAGAAGAACTCCTCAAGACTCTAAAGTTGTATCTCCGACACCAGCCCCCATCCAACCGGAATGCATAATTTGCCAAGGAAGGCCTGGGTGCGGCTCAACCGCCTGCGTACTGGGCTAGCCTACAGGAGTCAGACTATTCCGCTCCAACATGCACAAATGGGGGATGGCTCCATCCGCAATCTGTGAGTGTGGCAAAGAGGAACAAACCACAGACCACACCATCTGTAACTGCGCCAAATGGGGTGCGTGGTCTGCTTGAACTGGATGACGAATCAATGGATAAATGGACGAATCAAAGGATTGCTGCTCGACACTTGCTCAAGCATCTAAACCGCATCGCCACTGCCCAAGAGTGGTAAAAGACAGAGCCCTTGACCCCTGGAGTAACAAAGAAGGTTTAAACGAAGAAGAATCGACAATATTGTTCTTGTTGGAATTTGGAAACAGTTTCCTGTGTTCAGTAACAACTTGCAAAAGAAACTGAAGTTGTGGCTCATCTTCAGTTAAGATTTTGTTAAAATCCTGGATTAGACTTAGAGCAACTCCTCTCTCTGCTCTGTCATTCACTACTGAAAGTCCCTTCGCCATGTGTAAAGCTTGAATAAATGCACCATCTTCAGTCCAATGAGCAAGATCCTTTGAAAGTATAATTATTGCTTCATCTTCACCCAACAGCTGAAGAAGCCATTTTGAATTAGAGGTGTAATACTGTTCTAGACCCTTATTGCTAAGAAACGCATCTACTTTGATGCTTGGTCTCCTTGGTGGACGTTCTCCTGTTTCATCTAACATGGTTGCCACCATTAGCTTTTTACTTTCCACAGACAATCGAGAGTCAAACAAGGCTAGTCCAACTATTTCTTCGGACAGATACCATGAATGCAAATCAAGCTTTTTGCATAAATCGCCTTCGCCATCCAACAAGTGCGATGCATAGCACCTGAAGCTGGAAAGCGGATTCCACGCTCAGGAGTTTCTCCAAGGAATATGATAAAAAACGGTTATTTTAGCTATGCATGAATGCATAAAAGTTAAAGAATACTTATTTCGTTTATTGCTTTACCAGTTTTACAGGTTAGTTTATGAACTTTGTTAATTGAATAGGTTGGGCCACAATACTTGTTTAGCACTGTTTTGTGCTAGAATACCGAAAACAGGTTTTTTCTAAATAACTGCTTTTCTACTCAAGATAGACGCAATCACTGTTCAGAAAGCAGATAGGAAATCATGCTTTCTGCATCTTTTGACACAAAAACCGTATCTCTAGCTCAAGCAGTTTTTGAGATATGCAGGTTTTGTATTTTGGAGAAGGGCGCAAAACTTTAGGGGGGGAGGGCCACCTCTAAATCAATTTGAAATTCAAAAATTTTTTACAGGTGTTATTTTTTCTTACAACCTCACCTTTTAAAAGGGTGTCCCACACAAAATTCAATTTTTTTTCATTTTTTGCCAAATAAGAGCCACCCTAAGCCACATGTAGTTTACGAATGGTTGCGCGGCCACTTGAGTATTTACTGCTAATTTGTAATCTTAAAAATGACTGTCTGATAATTTCTAATTAAAACCCTCACACCCAAATTGTAATCTTAGAAATGTGTTTGTACATTTTATGGGTTATATAAGAAGAGTGAAGTTGGTTTTAAAGTGGTTTAAGGTTTTTAGTTGAAAGCAAGCCAGCAGCAAAGCGTAAAAAATGTCAAATTGGCAATTGACCCTTCTGATGTTGCCGGAACAGCGGAGTTGCGCGTCCCGTAATGTATTGTCCGGCTGTCCTTAGGTTTATCCACGAAAAACTTGCTGGTAGCTGTTGAGGACGATTCCTATCATTTCATGTTTGCCCCCTTTTTGTTTACAATTTATTCTTACTTGAACCTGTGTGACAATGTAGCACAACGAAGTTGCTGATCTCTTGTGCTTTCTTTTCATGTGGTGTTCGGTCGCAAGGTGGACGGTAAGAAAACTTTAGTTTAAATTGCTTCCTATTGGTTAGTTACTGTTAAAATTATGCTGTTTATCACTTGTTAATTACTTTCTGGTCAAAATTACAATTTTCATGTTGACTGTAGTTTTTACTTGTGGTGAGAGTCAGGCTAGACTGGTAGGTTAGCGATAAAAACCAGCCATCCACCGAGCGGGATGCTACAGTAGCCACTTTAACAAGTCGAAATTCTGCCACTAAAAATGACTAGAATGAAACTGCCAATCTATGAATCCTCTGATCTTTTTCTTAAGAAACAATTTTTTTTGTAAAATTCTAGCAATAGAAAGTTTTGAACTTCTCTCGCTAAAAGCAATAAATATTGCTGATAGACTGACTCTTGAAGCACCAGTACTATTGTGTGGAAAAGGGTATGCGTAACAATGTGCATTGTGATACAATAAAATTAACTTGAACAGTTGCGCACCCCATGCACTAAGGATTATAGAGTAATAGAGAAAGAAAGCAAACAATAAATGCCAATTTATCAGAATGTAAGTTCGCCATAAATTACGTTGGGGATTGAGTTGATTATATAATATATGTCATTTCGAAAAATATCACGCGGGCCACTCAGAACCTTCTCGCGGGCCACGGGTTGGACGCCCCTGGTCTAGAGCGTGTCGCCTAGACCAGCGCTACTCAAACTTTTTTATGCCGTGTACCGGCTGAGCACCTTCCATCACTTGGCGTCCCGGTCAATTTGCGAAAAAAGACAAGAGCAAAGTCATTATTACTTTTGTAACAAATACACAAAAAAAAAACAAGTAAAAAAACACTTTTATTAATGGTCTTTCGAATTTTGATGCGAAGTGTGCGCTTGCTACTCGAAGAGGGGCATGGATATCCAACGCGTTTCTGTGTTTTCCCTTTAAACAGCTCATGGTAGAAAAGCCAGCTTCACATAGATATGTAGAAAAGAATGGAATGAAACACCTCAGTCACCTCAGTGCTACCAGCATTACTTTCGTTTGCATCAGAATCATCATGTAGGTCTGAAACTGATTGTCTTTGTTTCATATATTTGTCCATAGGACCACGCTTTGCCATTTGTAAAACTTAGCTGAAACTATACTTTTTATAGGCTAATATTGGCTAACAGCTAACTCACTTTCTAAAAAAGAACAAGGCTTATAGCTTCAACAAATCTATGTAAAAAACATGCTCAACTCACTACAGTCATCTGATATTTTGAAGTCAGAGTGTGGCCGATCGATTGAGCCTCTCACTTCTTTACTCGTTACTGGACGCTGCAGGTATAGTCAAGCACGTGGACACAGCACAAACACACAAAAAGGATGATCATCTCGAATCGAACATTGCGATACTTTGTTGAAATAATGGATAACAATTACGAAATAACATTTCTTTGTGACGTAACTGGAAGTCGTCGAAGTAGCGGGCCACCAAACAGTGTATAGCTGGGAAAACAGATTGAATATTATCGTTGCCTAAAAATTATTATATAGACTTTCTGATCAACATAAAACAAATTACTCAATTTACAATTTCTCCTTACTGACCGCGTACCAGCAGCCAAGTGCTCGCGTACCGGCACCGGTACGCGTACCGGCATTTGAGTAGCACTGGCCTAGACACTACCTCATGTCGCCTAGAGCGCACATATGATTATTGTATAGTTCGATTAGCGTAATTTACCTAAGTTGACTTAATCGAGGTTTAAATTGTTCGCGAGTCCTGATTATTGCCCTGGCTTAACTTTTATGGACAAGGCTGCAACACATATCATAATATACATTGGTTATAATTACTTTAATACATTGAAATAGTCTGACATAAAGTAGTTATGACCAGCCATATAAGCATGTGTCGATGCCTGCCGCGCATCTGAGTTGGTCTAGATGAAAACTCAATCTAAAACCCAATTAAATCCAGCTAACTCCTGGCAAGCAAACACCTGCTTATGTCTGGTTCAACCAATGAAAACACTCGAATAAGTCTACATAGACACTTTTTCGGCCAATCAAATAATTCAGCTGCTACAGTTTATATATTTTATCATTCTGAAATTAAGTAATTTAATTGGTCCGATGTGTTTACGGAAGCTTCGACATATATAAAACGACCCAACATTTCAAACACGATATCGCCGATCGTAAAATTGCAATAAAAGATCGGGAGGAAATAACAACACTGCGTTTTTATAGTCTTTGGGCCACGCTTCGCATGCGTTTCCGGAACATCAACAATATTTTCAGGAAACCATTTGTTTAAGAAATACTAAGCTGTTTAGATACTGTGAGTCTTGTAGCCTATAGTCTTTACCAAATCCAGTTACATCAAATTGTGAAATAGGCTGAGACTGAGTATCTGAAGATATGGGGTTGTTACAAGGTCCACATAGACACTTCATTCACCAATCAAATAAATGCAACTACTAAAGTTTATATAATTTATCACTCTGCAATTAAGTAATTTAATCCGACGCTGACGTGACATCCTCCGAGTAAATCATGAATGGGTCCCGATATGTTTACAAAAGCTCCGACATATATAAAAAGACCCAACAACTCAAACACGATATCGCCGATCGTGAAACTCCGATAAATGATCGGGGGAAATAACAACACTATGTGTATAGTCTTTGCGCCACGCTTCGCATGCATTTCCGAGGCATCAACATTATTTTCAGGAAACCACCATTTGTTTATGAAACACTAAGATGCTTAGATATAATGAGTCTCGTATAGGCCTAAAATTTACCAAATCCAGTTATATCAAGTTGTGGCGTGTGCTGTGTAGTGTGTACTGTAGCTGGTGATATTGGGTTGTTACAGTACCCCATGTCCGAACTATTCACGGTCTCCCCTGTAGGTTATATGTTCAACCTCAGCCATGAAACAAATCGTTTTTTTTGTTCTTCTTTTATAGAAGGCCAGTCAATCTGTCTCAAGCAGAACACTTAAACATACACAAGACTTGTTTGCACAGGTGGTGCAGTGAATAATGAGAAAAACAAGGGTAGCCGGAAATGTGTTTACAACCTGTGAGTTTCGTTGGAACTGCTTTATTGGGAAACGCGACACAATTTAATTCAACCGAAAAAGATTTGCAGTGGCTGCTGAACTTGTAAAGATAGGCTTTGAAGGCTTAACCCTGCCAATGGATGCAGTGGTTCATCGCAGACTACTTTTGTTGAATTTTTTCCACTGCTGAATTTTTGACTTCATCAATTGTTGTATAAAAATGTAGGTCCCATACTTGATTCAAGCATCGGGGGATGAGAAGATAATGTTCTCATTGTACTAAGCCTTTGGCACTAACAAGAGTAGGATGGCCAATCTCTTTCTCTCGGACCCTTTACGTCAGCCCACCCAATTTATTACACACTGGGTAGAGTTGAGTGGTGTTTTTCAACAATCAGCATAAGCCGGGAGTCAAACTAGGGTTGCATAATTGGAGCGCCAACACATTATCCGATGCGCCATCTCAATTGTTGTGACCGACAAAAAATGCAAGGAAATGAGAAACTTAGATTGAATTTTGACTTTTGAACCATTTGGCCTCTTTTTGACTTAGTTGTGGAGTTGCTTTTTTGGAAATTATTATAATTCCAGGAAATAAATTTTGTGTTCAGTTCAGCATCTGTCTATCCCTTTGAACTTTGTTAAACAAAAAGAACACACCAGAATTTTTTTTTGTTTTGCTCCTGGTGGCAACATGACATACCTCATATCACCGCCAGGTGGCGATCAAGAGAGAGACGTGAAAGAACACGGTAGCCACTTTAACAAGTCGAAATTCTGCCACTGAAATTGACTACAATGCAACCGCCAACCAATCAGAACGTGTTATAAGAGGCTACCGTCCAACTGCGACCCTTCTAGCACTCATCCAGAGAGTTAATTTTTGTTTTAAACTTTATTTGTAATTACAGAAGAAAAAGAGCAATAGCAGTGGTGAGAATCGAACACGCGTCAATGAAATGACTACTTTCTAGCCCTAACCCCTAAGCCAACCAGTTGACAAAAAATCCATCACTTAATTTGCTTTCTATGATCTTCTTTTCGTCATTTTTTACGTCACTTAAACCGTAGCTTATGATTGGTTGGCGGTTTCATTCTAGTCAATTTCAGTGGCAGAATTTCGACTTGTTAAAGTGGCTACCAAAGAACACAGCATTGCAGACTGTCACAATCAATGTGCAGGGCCTCGCGACGGGTTGCTTTGTATCTTGACCGAACGTGCTGTTTTGATTGTGGAATTTTTATGCTATATGTTATTATCGGTTACTGACCTGTAGTAACCTCTGATTGCGAAATCTTTATTATGTGACGTATTTCTAGAACATGTTACCCTACGTGAAAATCTGGAAGTTTCTTTAACTTGCTTGTTTACGTGTAGTGCAACTTGACAGAACAATGAGTTCTTATGATGTAACATTACGTAACCATCTCGAAGTTACTAGACCAAACAACCTGCTATAAATAGTGGTGTAATTTGCGTAAACGATTATTATGAGTTGATTATGAGATGAAAGATTATTACTGTGATAGTGGTAGTTGATAATAGACGCAAAATTATTGTTGATCGAGAGTTGAAGTTATTGAATACGAGTTTAAAGCAAAGTTGATGCTAATATAATTTCTAATTGAAATTAGAGTCGTATGTGAATTAGCTGTGAGTGGATTACGTTAAACTCGATTAATAATTGTAAGCGTTGGAAAGTATTGCTGTTCACTGTTACTATTACTTTGAGATTAATTAGTTGCTGGAAGTGCTGAACCATTCGTTAAAGTCCTTCAAGAATTTTCATTATCATTTCACTAGTAGAACTATCCCACTACTTAATTGACTGCCTTTCGGCGATATCCCATTAAACTACGTCATTAATCCTTTCCAAGTCTCTTTTCTGGTAAGAGATAGAAAGAAATCGTGACACAAACTAATGTTTTGCTTTTTAGTCTTTTCATATATTGAAAGCAAAATTCAATTTTTTGTTAATTATTTTAATAATTGTTATTTCTGGAGAAGACTCAGTTTTGTGTTGAATGATAGATCTACTTTTTTGTACATTTATTGTTTCTTGAAATAAATATGTCAAATTAGTTGCCACTTACGATGCTTGTTTATGCTAATGGAAAAATAAATTGAACTCTCTATCAATGTTCTGTAATTGTAGAATTTAAATTGAAGCGTAGAATAGCAATGAAGTAATCAGTCAAAGAGAAAATTCTCGTATCTACGAAAGCGGTACCGGTAGGTTTTATGAAAATCAATGATCTTATGAAGCAATGGAAGAGTTGCAGCGGTTTTATCGGCCATCAATCAATGCGTTTGTATGTTCCAAGTAATTCGAGCGCGACATTGTCCTTCTAACGATTTGTTTGTTGCCGTGCAGACCGCATTTGCAGTCGCGGCCCGTCCTCGTCTAGACTGTGCGGTGCTCTCGCGTGACATCAACCTTGTTTGTTACGTCACAAGATACTCGTCTTTGAAGCTCGCGTTCAACTTATAATATCCAACACTGGAGACTGTTGTTTACATAATCCGCTATTTTAGTGATATTTAATTAAAACAAATACAAAATTAGACAACACGATAATTTCTGACGCCAAAATCCAGCTGTTTACAGAGTTATTTTCTAGTTTCTGCTATTTTTTTTTAAATGAAAAGAATTTATTCAGAAGTAAAATGTTTCATTTCTGTTTATCTTGTATCCTACTGACTTTGTCTTCGTTAGAAAAAATTCATTGATTTGGCAACTATGCTACAGCTGTATTAAAATTATTTCTAAAAAGAACTTATATGTCCTCGTCAGGTAGATGTTTATTGGCTGCTGTGAAAAAAGATGCACAATGAATCAAAACACAATGTACATAGCAAAAGAAAGAAAACGATGAAAGCATCACAACAGCGGGAGGCTGGGAAGTGACCATTCAAGGTCTTCAAGTCAAGCAGCCTCCCCTTAACTCATCAACGATAACTTAATTATAATTGGCTAATTGAGAAAAAGACATAATAATAAATAAATAACAGTAAAGCTGTTCAAGACGATAAGAAATTAAAAAAAATTCACGTAGGCCAACGTAGCAGTGTTACAATTCCAAGTCTGATTAGTAATTTAGCATTTGCCTAATATGTGTAATTTCACTTAGGGTAATTTCACTACATCCAAAGAGCAAAGTTCGACAAAGATTGAATTTTATCCTTAATTATTCAAAGTACATGAATGTGAGGTATCATGATCATGATGATAACACTCAGATTATATGAAAGTACGTGATGCATCATGATCATGATAATAACACTCAGGTTATATGAAAGTATGTGATGTATCGTGATCATGATGATAACACTCAGATTATATGAAAGTATGTGATGTATCATGATCATGATGATAACACTCAGATTATATAAAAGTAGCCTACGTGATGTATCATGATAATAATGATAACACTCAGATTAGTTGAGAAATCTTAGCCCCGGTACCAATTGAGGTACCTAATACCAATTGTTTAACAGCACCAAGCGTCTAATATTTATTGAAAAAATAAGTAGTTTTCTATCGAAGGAAAAGATTGCTTCTAAAACAAAATGAATTGAATGAAAACTCATTGGTGCAAAAGAATAAGTTCTTTGAATTCCCAGGTCTTGTAGTACAGTCTTGGGCCTTTTTAGGAAAGTTCGAGGCCACTAAAATCATTCTTGGCCTCGGTCCCTAAAGCACGTTTATATCCTCCAATCAACGTTACTGCTACAAGCAATGGGTAACTCCCCCCTCAACTGAGCAAACTTACTCAAAAGTTTAGAACTTTACGAAATGGTGATGAACGGAATTCACGAAACGTGAACGATAAGAAAAACAGGAGAAACCAATTCAGTTCAAATGGTTTTATTTCTGACATCACGGCGAGGACAAAAAGCTATAATTATGTCAAACATAGCAGAGGTTTAGAAAAAGGTAGAAATTGCATTTTTATGCATACGATTCAATTTACGGTGTTGTCCGGTCCATGATTGTTTAGTTGTTATACCAATGTATGCCTGATCTGCATCCAGGAATTTTGCATCGCACAGACAAGTGAATTTTATCAACGACATCAAAGGAAAGAGTGAAGGAAGTAGGCGGCTTCAGCTGGTAATGTTGACCCATTTTGAATGCTTCCAATGATTATTGTAAATTTTTCATGTTGGAGGTTAGTTTTCATGTTTAAAGAAAACATAAATTTTTGATTTCCAAAACTCTCGACTCACACACTCAAGTTGACAAATTTTGTGAAAATCATTGATATATGCGACACTCCTGCTGTGACAAAAGAGGTTTCTTTGGAGTGGTGGTCGATCTTCATAGCCATGCATGACACACGCTGAAAAGAACATAATCTGATGACCACTTTCAAACGCGCGAAAGACGACAGTCATCTCATATAGCGTATGGTCTGTTTCATTTTCAAATTTGATCTCCAAAAGTTATTGCAAACCATTCAACATTGAGAAGCAAAAAGTAGAATTTACTTTGATTTTGGTCTCAGAAAAATCCCGAATAATTAGAATAATCATGCTTTCATTTGCGCCCATTGCGATAACATACAGTACACTGCGATCACAGATGCGATACAACAGACGACAGGAAGCAGCGAAGTGACATGTAGTCTTCGAGTCAGCTGCTCCTCTTATTTTGGCTTGCCATAAAGTGCCTTCGCCGAGACACAGCCGCATGCTCTGGAGCGGTGTCGAACCCACGTTCTTTCGAACGTCGCGCAGACGTTCTCACCACTCGGCTACGCAGCCGACAAAAATGAAAGCTGCCTCTTGTGGGTCACATGCAAAACTTCAATTATGACGTTTTTTTAACAGCTAATCCAGTGCATCAAAGATCAGACTATATTTTTTGAGATGTAAAGTTAGGGGTCCCCAACCACTAGGTGACAACCGAGTACCGAGTCATGAAAAAGTTGCTCTACCGTGTGGGGAGGACACACGTCCAAAATGGCCGTGTGTACAAAACGCGAACGTTAGAACGTGCTTGAGACCGAAGTAAGTTACTGAGTTGAAAGAAATTTGGCACGGTCGCAACACCTTCAGAAAAATTTAAGATATAAAGGGAAAAGAAAAAAAAGAAAATGTTACAAAACAAAAACAACATATATTTAGGCTATAGCTTTATTAGCCCACATAGCTTTGGCTGATATATTTAAGATTTGTATGGACAGTTGCTATGAAGATCGGCCATGGTGCGTTATCAAGAGTGCTGATGGTCGTAAGGGGAACACGTCTTGATGCGTTTAGCTCATAGCAAAGAAGAGCAATTTCGATGATGCGAAATGGTTAAAAGTAGGTTATGTTCTTAGTCATAGAATAAATTGGGAAAGCAATTGCAGCCATGCACTAATTATTACAAAAGAATATTACCCACAACCTGTTGTATTTCTATCAAAGCAGTAACGGATCAAAGAAGGAGGCACTTAGTCACGTACCTTCGTCCTTCCTCCGAAATCGAGAAGAAAGGAAATTGTCTACTTTTTGTATAATTGTCTTGCTCGGTCAATCCCACATCATAATCCTAACGGGCCGCATTGGGAGCGTATTGGGTTTCAGTAGTGAATTTGAAAAGTAGTGCCAGTATAGCTTTAAAAGTCCTCAAAAACCATGATACAAATGAAATATTTCAAAGTAAATATTTTGCTCACTAACCATCTAACAATTAAATTGACCTATTTCAGGTATGAAGTGAGACGTGCCTTGTATAAGCTATATAGGCTACGTTAGCATAAGAAAAGTGGGGGATCCTCAGATGAATTTTAGAAATTTTGCTTTAAGCTCACACAATACTATACAAACCTTCAACAAATAAATTATTGAAATCCTTTTGTAGTCGTGAAAAAAAATATACTTAAAATAAGTAATTCAAATATAGTTATTACTATCTGAAGCCTTTACAAATTGTTTCACCTAACGGATCATCAGAAGGTCTGAAAAAACAAGCAAACAGTAAGACAGACCTTCTTTTTCAGACCTTCTGATGATCCGTTAGGTGAAACAATTTGTAAAGGCTTCAGATAGTAATAACTATATCTGATTTAATTCGCTCTGCTTTGCCTTTTTGCTTGGCATTGAGCACTTTTTGTAGTATTAATAGTTTTCCTTGTTTTAAAATAAGTAATTTGTATTTTAAATCAAAAGTTGTCACTCAAATTGCTAGGGAAATCCAGTTTTAATTTATGATATTGGTCTTTTATTAAATGAAAGATGTGCATGGTGATTAAAAAATGACTATCGGGCCTAAAAGTGCATAAAAAGAGATCAAAACCAAGGCTAAATTAATCAAAATTTTCTGGGGCTCAATGCTCGCAGACCCCCTGCTAAATTAGTTGTCTTTCCGACCTCGACTTCACATTGTCTATAACTCTATACTGTTGTACGAATCTTGCCAAAAGTGTGTTTAAACATCTATAAAAAAAATTAAACCGAAAAGTTGCCTGAATGTCAAAGTTTGTTTTTCCTATGGCCGGTACGCGACTTATTTTGATTTTAAAACCGGTCAGTAAGAGAAAAAAGGCTGGGGGCTGCTGGCCTAAATGGTAGTCAAGCCTGGTGGTTCCCTGCAATGGCCCTTACTCAATAACCGCATGATACTTTCACCTTGTTGGAGAACTCAAATCGCAGAAGCCCCAAGCGAATTGTCAAAACAGCATCTGCAATGCCATTCTCATGTGGCAGCTTGAAAAATGATTTGTTCAAATGTGGGTGGCCTTGTTTCAATTATGACCTTAATTTTAAAATTTTGATTTGAAAGGTTGCGCGAAAGTAGGATTATTGTTTGAATTTTGGCGCCGCGCTTTAGTCGCACAATTGTGACGTATTATCTGACCCTCCCATTTTCACCATGAGACAAACTTGTTCGATTTTAAGCTTCCACAGTGAAATTGATTGTACATGGCAATGTGCAGCGCGACGTTCTCCTCCAATAAAGAAAAACTGAATCACAGAATTTTCTCAAAAAAGAAGAAATAAAACTTTTTGATGACCAAGGTTTTAAAAATAGTTTTGTACTTGTGACGCCATAATAACAAGAAGTGATATAATCCGATGACATTATTTCGTCTTTGATGTCGGGAATTTTGCTTGGGAAACATAACCTGCTGATAAAGTATGTCATTGGCATCATCCCTAATTATTGTTTGCTCGCAAAACTTGTAAAATAAATTAATCTGCTGCCAATGTTCAGAAGCTTGTACAGATTATTTAAGAAAGCAGGGCGGCCTCAGATCACGAACCTTCAAACCAACAAAGAGAAAGTTATTTCCCTCTGATCTGTGTTGTAAACTAGCCATCAGCCAAGCAACAGTTTGTTTTACATTGATTCAACGTCTGCAGACAAATGTAATGTAAAAGACGATTGATTTGGTGTCTGGGGAACCATGTAAATGGAACATCAACTAATTGTAAGAGGCAGATTGTTGACAAATATGTCAAAACCAAATTGTTGTCTTACTGGTTAAGAAATTATTATTTCAAAAAAATCTTGCCTAAAGTTAGCTGGGTGTGACGTAGGCTATGAGTCATACTTCGCATAACTGACCTTTGCCATAACCTTGGTCCTGAATCATATCTTGTGCTGATATTTCCTCCAGAAGTAGGCTATTTTGTTGCCCTGGGACACATGGCAATAATCAACTTCTTCCATGACCAAAAACACTTTCAATATTGCAGTCTGAAGGACTTTCAGACTGCAATATTTCCTCCATCGTCAGCAATGAAATGAATTCGTTTATTCTGCTGTGAAGTAAATCAGACAATTAGTTCAAAAACTTACAACTGCGTCCATGCCAACTTAACATTCTATTCGGTTAAACAATAAACAGAATAAATGTTATAAGCAGCTCACATGAACACAACACAAGCGATCTGTCAAAAATAAAGATTGTATAAAGAAATATAATAATTGTAATAAAACAATAATACTATTAATACTACAAAAAGTGCACACTCCTTTAGGGTGAAACAGGCTGTCAAGGGTTTAGAGACTAATAACTATATTTGATTTAATATATGTAATAGATAACACTGGTCAACAAAAAAAACATTTTTTTTTCTTGCATGGGCTTTGAGAACTGATTTAGGGTAACTTTGGGGTGCTGAATCCGAATCTGACCTCAGATTTATCCTATCACGTCAGGTTTGTGAGATATGATAACAGCAAATTGCTACTTTTGTCAAAAGTGGAAGATTTGGCGTTGCGTTTACCACCAACATATGCAGTGCTATAACGAAAGGTTAGTGTTAGACAGACCAAAACAGCTTAAATAAGGTTACTGGACAAGCATTGCCATGTGGTTAGCGCGTTGGGCTCGCAGTCGAGAGCCTGCGTGTTCGACTCCAGCCACACGCACTTGCTGTTGTTTCTCTGGGCAAGAAACTTTACGATAATTGCCTCTACCCAGTGATCGATTTCGAGTAATGGGTAGTACCAAATTTAAGTCATAAATAGAGTAGACAACCGGAAACAGACATTGCCGTCGGCTGCAGCGTGGGTCAGGTGTACGTCGGAAGGCGTACACCGATGCATAGCGCTCAAGTCCGCTTTCCCGCAATGCAGGATAAAGATAAACAAACAAACAAACAAACAAGCCTGTTTAAATCTTTGTGGTTTCATGCAAAACATTGACGGGGGTGGGGGTCAGTTATACTTTTAGCCTCCCTTTTGGCTTGTTACTACTGGATGGTTAATAATGTTGCTTAGAAAACAAATTGGTATCAAAATTATAGTTGGTGGATGTATTTCAGCTACTTATGTACAACATGACCTGGATTTCTGGATATAGCACAATGTGTAAGTGCAATAAACGCAACGTCAAATCTTCCACTTTTGACAAAAGTAACAATTTGCTGTTATCATATCTCACAAACCTGACGTGATAAGAAAAATCTGAGGTCAGATTCGGATTCAGCACCCCAAAATTACCTTAAATCCATAAAAAAACTCCATGCAAGAAAAGTTGTGTTGACCAGTGTAATAATAAACTAAACATGTCAGGAACATGTAACGAAAACCTAGAATAAATCATTACTATTGCAAGTAAGGGGTTAATGTATTTATTTATTTCTATTTTCTATTTGCATCAGACCAATAGGTTCATATTTACTACAAAACATGCAAATACAAACAATATGCAATAATCACAATAATGCAGTTAACATATAATGTTGTTGCAGAGAATATGTCGTAAAATGGCGATAACAAGACTTGTAACCCAACCTAGGTATGATTTGTACCTGATATTATACAAACCGTGTCAGGTGGTGATTTTCATCAGGGAATGTAAGAATCCCATCTTGATGGGATCTGAGGGTTTCTTAGATTCTACTAGAATTTCTCATCGTTTTTGTTCAGTTTAAATGTTTTCCTCGATGTTCGGCACTGAGCATTCCTGCAACGCGAGTATATTTACACCTTATTTATATTGACATACTTCAAAAACTTTCCGATGCTTCTCGGTGTCGGGGGTTTCTCGCCGGCTACTATGAGCGAACAAACCCAACTATAACGTCTTGTCAATAACAGAACGATGGCTTTCCTGCACGCGCCTCTGGCGACGAAAGAAAATTTGCGCTCCAGGCAACAAAGCATTGCAAAAATTTTCTTCAGTAAAATTACCCAGTTTGTTGTTTATAATAAAACTTCAACTAAATTGCGATTGCAGAAAATCGTCAATTGATAAATGAAAGTATTTCATGCTTTGAAAACAATGAATTGTTGGAGAGATTAACAAAGTTTGAAAATATTCGAGACAAGTTGCTCACTAACCGTGCACACTGCACAAAATACCATCTTTTCAATTCACTAACCATCTTTGAATAGACACATATTGCGTGATGCATCATAAGTAAAGCAATAGCAGAAAGCGTCAAATATGTGATTAGGCTACTACGTTTTATGGCAAATACATGCACATATGGCTAAAGGTTTGCAATAAAAGGAATCCATCAAGTATGTGTGATGCCTTCCGATATTGTTCTACAACATTGATTCAATCGCAACTTGTTTTGACCGTCCTGTGGATCCATACCAATGTGCTTCTTGTGGATCCATACCAACGTGTCTCTTGTGGATCCATACCAACGCGTATCTTGTGAATTCATACCAATGTGCCTCTTGTGGATCCATACCAATGTGCCTCTTGTGGATCCATCCCAATGTGCTTCTTGTAAATCCATACCAATGTGCCTCTTGTAAATCCATACCAATGTGCCTTTTGTGGATCCATTCCAATGTGCCTCTTGCAAATCCATCTCAATGTGTCTCTTGTGAATCCATTCCAATGTGCCTTTTGTGGATCCATTCCAATGTGCCTCTTGCAAATCCATCCCAATGTGTCTCTTGTGAATCCATTCCAATGTGCCTATTGTGAATCCACACCAATGTGTCTCTTGCGAATCCATCCCAATGTGTCTATTGTGAATCCATAACCAATGTGCTTCTTGTGAATTCATCCCAATGTGTCTCTTGTGAATCCATTCCAATGTGCCTATTGTGAATCCACACCAATGTGCCTCTTGCGAATCCATCCCAATGTGTCTATTGTGAATCCATAACCAATGTGCTTCTTGTGAATCCATCCCAATGTGCCTCTTATTGTGGATCCATCCCAATGCGCCTCTTGTGAGTCCATAACAATGTTTCTCTTGTGAACCTTCAACAATGTGCCTTTTGCGAATCCATTCCAATGTGTCTATTGTGAATCCACACCAATGTGCCTCTTGCGAATCCATCCCAATGTGTCTATTGTGAATCCATACCAATGTGCTTCTTGTGAATCCATCCCAATGTGCCTCTTGTGAGTCCATAACAATGTTTCTCTTGTGAACCTTCAACAATTTGCCTTTTGCGAATCCATTCCAATGTGTCTATTGTGAATCCATACCAACGTGTCTGTTGTAAATCCACACCAATGTGCCTCTTGCAAATCTATCCCAATGTGTCTATTGTGAGTCCATACCAATGTGTCTCTTGTGAATCCATACCAATGTGTCTCTTGTGAATCCACACCAATGTGCCTCTTGCGAATCCATCCCAATGTGTCTATTGTGAATCCATACCAATGTGCTTCTTGTGAATCCATCCCAATGTGCCTCTTGTGAGTCCATAACAATGTTTCTCTTGTGAACCTTCAACAATGTGCCTTTTGCGAATCCATTCCAATGTGTCTATTGTGAATCCATACCAATGTGTCTCTTGTGAATCCACACCAATGTGCCTTTTGTGAATCCATAACCAATGTGCTTCTTGTGAATCCATCCCAATGTGCCTCTTGTGGATCCATCCCAATGCGCCTCTGGTGAATCCATACTAATGTGTCTCTTGTGAGTCCATAACAATGTGTCTCTTGTGGATCCATCCCAATGTGCCTCTTGTGGATCCATGCCAATGCGCCTCTTGTGGATCCATCCCAATGCGCCTCTGGTGAATCCATATCAATTTGTCTCTTGTGAATCCATACCAATGTGCATCTTGCGAATCTATCCCAATGTGTCTATTGTGAATCCATACCAATGTGCCTCTTGTGTATTCATACAAACGTGCCTCCTGTGTATCCATATAAATGTGCCTCTTGTGAATCCACACCAATGTGCCTCTTGCGAATCCATACCAATGTGCCTTTTGTGAATCCATACCAATGTGCCTCTTGTGTATCCATACCAATGTGCCTCTTGTGTATCCATACCAATGTGCCTCTTGTGAATCCACACCAATGTGCCTCTTGCGAATCCATACCAATGTGCCTCTTGTGAATCCTTACCAACGTGGCTCTTGTGAATCCTTACCAATGTGCCTCTTGTGAATCTATACCAATGTGCCTTCGTAGTAATTAATAGATCAATGTAAACGAGTTAACCGGTTCCCAAAAACTTAACCGGAATGAGCTCAAAGTTTTTCATGTTAAAGTAAAGTCGACATCATCCAACGAAATCATCCAATGCGGAAAAGAATGAACAACTATGATCTGGCATCATTGTCATCATACGTCATTGGAGGCAGGGCAGCTTGTTTAAGTTCAATCGCGATCGCATCTTCCAATTGTAGCGCCGTTGGTGGATGTGCAGCACCTCATGTCAAAAAACTCGTTTGGCGTGTTGCTGAGAATGTGGGAGTGTTTGAAAGATTGGTTTGAAGGTCAACCCAAACAGATTATTCTACTTTTGCAACATACAAAACAGAAAATTCAGTAAAGCCTGCGACGTTTGTTTGTAATTCAACAGTTTTATAAACAAATGAGGGTGTCACTGCCTTCCACCATTGGTAATTCGGACCTATTTGAAACGATATTATAACAGTTTTGTTGATGTAACTAAAGTTCATACACACCAAATATAGCGACCAATAATCTGGGTGAGAAATGTTGTCTGTCAACTACTTGCGTCAGAAGTTAAAATTTTAACAGCAAACTTAATTTGAGGTTATAATAGAATTTTGCTGTTTGCAGCTTGCGGCCTGGTACAACAATCCATTGGGCAAGTCATTGAGAGAGCCCATAGTGCCAACTTTTTCACTAAATTGAAAAAGTTATCGAAAGACGACTGATAATGAAAGTCATCTAGAGATAGGTTCGTCGGCCATTGCAATTAATTTGCGCCTCGATTGAAAGTCTTACTGTGAAACCAAATTTCATTGTTTCACAAATCCAAATAGAGCGCAGAGTTTTCATCATTATCTGTCAGCTAAATACAATCAATGTTTAAAAAAATCAGATCTATTTTTCATAAACGTTTGTAGAATTATATTACGAAGATTTGTATTAGTTCTTACATGGAAATTTGGGTTTGGGGTTTTTTCCTTCGATTGGTTTATGACGTCATAATGTACTTTGGAAGTCACAGCCAACGAATACGTTAGGCTTCATTGAGAAAAATAGCAGCTGAGAATCAGCTGGAAAGTTTCACTTTTTCTTATATTGGATTGAAGTAACTATGAAAAATTTGCAGACTTTAAGAAGCTATTGAGCAAGAGAGTGAAGGCACAGTTGAACCAAATGGATTCTGTTCACATGTACATAGTTTGCGTTCAATTGTAACCTTTTTTTACCTTCTGTTGCATAATTTCACTTACCACTCAACAAACCTGAATTCGCCAGGGCTTATCCGACAGTGACGCACCTAGAACAACTTATAGAAGTCAACCAACATGATCTTAGACTTAGCATGAACTGCTGGAGCTGGACTGATACCATTGGACAGCCATTTTTTTATAGAACGCAGCAAGCCTTAATCCATGACAAAAGGTCCCATTCAGCTAAACGCTAGTAACATTCTGCCAATACAGTCATACTTTACATGTATTTATTGCTTACTGTGCATCATTTCACAAAAAAAGAACATTTTAAAAAAAGAGAGTTTTTCATGACTAATGAAAATATTGTAATATTGTGCAACCATCTTAAGGGCGAAAGTTCCAGTCACAAATGAACCAGGTAGAACAAAATAAATTGTAGGACAATAGGCATCGGTTAATAGCTAGCCTCACATACGTTCAAATCTTAATTCGAGCTAGTTCATCAAGCTAGACTGAATGCCGTGTAAGCTAGCTTACCACTAGATGCTGCTGAATTCCCTACACTGGGGGGGGGGGGCATTCTCCTGGTGGCCACATTCTTCTGTAAGTTCCTCCTGTTAACAATGAGGAAAAACCATTGACAATTGATGGATCTGATCAACTCAGTGCCCATATCGTTCTCCTGTAGGCCTGGTAGGTCCGGGTTCGATTCCAGGAAGCAGTGAGAAGCAATTTGTGTTTATCAAAATCTTGATACAAAATTGAAAAAGAGTACTGCCACTAACAGATAATGGCTATTTTAGAGAGTCAATATACAAACGATCACATTATTATTATTTATTGGAGATCCAGTCTAACATGCTCTCAAGGTGACGGCTCGGGCATTTCCTTCAAGCAGTGCTGTCTCTTTCTTATCTTTTATTCTCTTGTCAATAAAACAGTGATAAGCCCAGTAAGCTAAAACTAATGAAACATGATTTGAGCATAAAGAAATGATTTGAAATCAACCATTGAAGCTCGGCACAGAGCCACAAGCATCATCGATAGCATTGATGACGACAATGATAGGAAACAAAAAGCGAACATCACAGTCTGATGACGTCATAGAGTGGTCTGTATGAATTTTGGAAGAAAAATTTAAAAATCATCTATTGAATAAAAAGAAAAAGGCCAAATTTCAACCAGCGGAGCAAAAGTGAACAGTAAGTTTGTCCCACATTTTCGTTTCTTAAATTGGAATTCAGCTTTTACAATGAAATGAGATAAAAGAAACTATTTTAAATACTTGAATTTTTCTCCCAAGGTGGCTGCAAGCTTATAGGGTTATTTGGCACTTTTGTCAAAGCACATTTTACCCCCTCCCAAGGGCTTACCCCCTCTCCCCGTTCATTAACTTGCTGGTGGGTAGGCTACGTGTTATAGCTGGTTCGATGTTTGTTACCACCTAACATGTCGCAGAAGTGTGGTAGCAGCTGAAGGACGTCAAACGCTTTCGCTCATTGCAAAATATAACTTTTTGTATCAAAGACTTATATAACTCTAGAAAACTTAGAACGCTTCAATTTTCAAAGTCGCTCACCAATAAATGTGAGCATATCGAAACATAATTTGCTAGAAAACAATTTAATAAAAATGTGCTAAAATTTATTGCACAGTCACGGCACTTCAACAAGTTCATTGCTTCATGATTTGCCACATTGTGATCTCGCGGTGTTGTACATCACAATGGCCAACGAAGACGAAAAATGGCGTCTTGTCGCTGTTTATTGGGCTTCAGGTTTGTTTGTTCAACAAACCATGTGACTCGAGGCAACATTGATGCCGTTATGTTCTAAATGAACGGAAAGAGCCCTCAGAACTACACACAAACAAAATTAATACTACAACCCGACAAAAACACCAGTAGCGGATCAAGGGTGTGGAGAACAACTGGGGATTGCTCCCTTTAAAACACAGAAAAATAAGTTTATCCACCGTGTATCTGCAAGGTCTGATTTATAGTAGACCTACTTCATTGTGTTTTGTTGAAAACGTGTCCCTCCCCTCAAGACTACTTGCTGGATTCGCCCGTGTAAAACACAAGGTCACCACAAATCGATGAAAGCATCTCCATGGCAAATTGATTTCAATATAAATTAAAAATTTACAACAACCAAAACAACATATAAGTTTGAAAATCATTGGCAAGTGTTACAGTTACAATGGCATCATTGGTACTTCAAACCTCCTTAGCCAATTTCAAGGTGTTGATGTTATGGTCAACATGTCACTCTATTAACTGCATCTGCTAAGGTTGCATCATCCACAATGTAATTTGTATCATGCACTGCTCCAGTGTTGCCATGTCGACGTGTTCTTGCTACTTCAGCCAAGTACAAACAGAATCCTTGTTCTTGTGGATTTGTTGTCATTGACATGAAACAGACAAACTGAACTGAGGTCTATAAAGAGTAGCGAGGGAGATTCTGACGGTTGACAAGTGGACGTGCCCACAAAATGCAATGCACGTACAATCCAACGCCTCCAGCAATCGAGTAGAAGTTGATAATCAATGAATTTGTTTCGGTGAGACCGGTCGCTAATCGTGGATTAAAAAACTGCAAAGTCAGCATTGCGGCGTCCACTCAATCATCGGGCGCGGTGACGTGGCTTGTGATGTGATGGATGCCTACAGCGATGGTTGGATTAGCGACTTTCTGCAAAAGATCAGAAATAATTTGTTTCAAGTCTGAATTGGTGATACAGTTGTCATGGTCTGACTTGCAATTATTTCATTCAAGAAAGTTTTGTCAGATTTACTTGCATTGAAAACAACCGATGTAGCCTGGTCAGTGACGTAGGCCCGGTCAGTGACGTAGGCTGGTCAGTGACGTAGGCTGGTCAGTGACGTAGGCAGGTTGACTTTCTGGTAAGTGTGAATCATTTTAATATTTTATAAAGAATTCACTTAAATATTTTCCAATGAGATCTAACATTATATTTCGCAGTGCAATGACTTTTATTATATTTGCTCTTCTGATTTTGTTCTTATATTGTTATGACACTCAAAGCATTGCTGTTTCATTCGGAACTCTAACATTCCATTGAAATGATAGATTTCGGACGATTGTGTTTTCTTCATTCTATCAAAGGAGTGTTTCTATCATCGGTTTCAAGTTCTTGTTTATAGTTGATGTTTTTCCACCACATTTTCCATGCGCATTTATCTAAGCAAAGTTACAGTTGATCAAGTTGAGATTTGAACTCTTGTCTTATGATCGATCGCTAATAAATGAACCAATTCATTGCGAAGTAAATGAATGATTGCAACCCTACATCAGGATGCACGTGAAGAACTTGCTACATAATGCTACAGCACCTTGACTGGTTAACCGCAAGGTTGTTCGGTGCTGCCAGACCTTTCTATTGCTATATTTTGATTTGTATGTAATTGTGTTTCTTTTTCTCGACTCGCATTAGAAAGGCAAATAAACAAACATCTCTCTCCCTACATCTTCCCTGGGGTGATGAAGTTTTCACAACAAATCTTTCACAGAATATCTCACGCGCCTTGTCCTTATAGAAAATTTTTATTTTCTATTTCAACTCAACAAAAAAGTTTTCAAACGAATTTTAGATTGTTTTGCCTTAAAGCTTAAAATATCGTTGACAGTTGATTGAATCTATTTGCTTCAACAAAAGCGTAAACTCCACTTTTCAAATTCACTTTGTTTGAAGTAACATGGATGAAACTATTTTAATCTTTTTTCAGGAATCTTTTGACAAATAAATTGCATGTTTTTCTATAAGCTTAAAACTTTATGGATTTCTCTGTAAACCAACAGAAAGGTCTACATCCTGACATGAACAACTGAAAGACACCACGGAGACCAGGAGAAGACTACGAGGGATAAATCCAACAAAGTTTTATAAGGGAAAGTTAATAAAATCAATAGCAGAAGAAAAGAGAGTGGACTTTGATAAAGTCTCCAATTCCAGGTCCTAGTTTGTTTGTATTTTGTTTCTTATTTCGAATACAATGATAGAATTTTAAGATGATTCTACAAATTTGGAAATAATCAAATTATTGCTTTGAATTATTGTAACTCAAATTGTAACGCTTAAATTATAGCAATTAAGTTATATAGTTACACAGGTCTAACATATATAAGTTGTACAATTATACATACCTTACAAACATATTCAATATGTAGATACAATTTTGCCAACCTGTTCAGTTGTTTCCTTCAAAATGTTTGATGAGAAACAAGCAGTTTGGCTCAACTGCTGTCTGGTTTTCTATCAATTTTAACTTGCTGGTAAAAAAGGTTTTATGCCTCTGTCCCAACTTGAAATATGCAACAACTCTTCACCTGGTAAACATTGACAAGAAGACTATCTAATACGTCCTTGGCACATCTCAATTGGTTTGGAAGGTACAGATCTGTGCCTATCTGTGATAACTTCTTGGCTCAGCTCGCAACTTTTTGAAGAAATAAAGTCGCGGAAAATTAGAGAAATATCTTGTTTTGCTTCGGTGTCTTTAGTTTTCTGATAATTGTGACGAATTGTTTGATTCCATTGTGACATTAACTAACCAAAACATAGCTTTAAGTTGCGGTTTTAAACAAAAATTCCCAAAAAATACCGCTGCAGCGCTTATGCTGCAAGTCAAAATTTAACATAAAATTGACAAAAAAGCCATGAAATGATCAGACAATGATAAATTGTAAAATTTCCACCAAAATTTTCCAGTAAAATCCAGTTTTTCAACCTCAGGTTTAGAGAGAAACGCAGCCAGGCAGAAGTAAGCTTGGTGTCCTTCGATTAATTAAACTAAAATTTTCTTGTCAGAAGTTCTTAATTTGGCTTTACAGGCATTCTACAAGTTATAAACTCAAAAGGGAAAAAAAACAATACCGGAAAAAAAAACTTTCCAATTTTTCTCGGCTATATAAGTTTCATCTCTTGTGTCAACTGTAAAGTTATTAACAAAGGTGAGAAGAAGTTAATTATTTGAATTATGAATATTTTTATTTAAAATTTTGTTTGGACAAGAACCGAAACTAGCTTAGTAAAGCAATGTAGCTCAATAACAAATGCAAAGTTTCAAGCCTTTTGAAAAGATTCTAAGATTTAAATGAGTTTTCAATTTTTCAAAACTTTTTCAAAACAATTTCAGTTCTTCATTTTATTTTCAGTGGTCATTGATTTTAAACGCGGAAGAATATGTATACAAGTTGTGAATATTCTTCAGAAAACAGACGGTTGCAATTGCAATTTTCTAAACTCGAATTTTAAATAAAGTATTTGTAAACAAAAGTAGCAGAAAGATGACAAGAACTTACAGCTGTCCCTCTTGCATGTGGCATATGCAATGTGACATCATAATGACGTATTTTGCAATGAAACGACGTGTTGTTGTTGTGTTGTTTCTTCGGGGTTTATATTCAAGTGTCTTTTGGTTACAATCAATCACTCCTAGTTGCTGCTACACAGTTGTTTCTCGAAGAATAATTCGTTGTGTACTGTGAAACTTTTGTATAAACAAAGGTTGTATTAGTAAGATGCATTGAGCAAAGCCAGTTCTACAACTTTTTTGGTTTACGAAACCCTTCTGGTAACGGAAAAGATTAGAACATCACACGCCCAGGGCAAAAGAGAAAATTGAATTTAGTCCTGTCTTTGTCATGAGTTACCAAGGGGGTTGGGGGGACTTATATACCAGTCCCAGGTATAACCTGTCCCCTCCCCCCACCCCCCATGGTAACTCATGACAAAGACAGGACTCAATTCAATTTTCTCTTTCGCCCTGGGCGTGTGATGTTCTAGTCGTTACCTCTGGTAACATAAACCTTACAGGGTTGCAACAGAAAAATCTACAATGAATATGAATGATTTAAAATGACGTAATGCTAAGACATACATTTCTAAGAGTTTCTCAATGTGTAATGCTGCGCATAAGACGGGAACAGTCGGGTTTGAGGCTGAATATTTCTTACGTGGCCCAGAGGCGCCGGAAGCGGGGGGCAGGGGAGGGCGGATGCCTGGATGTTTCGTGCTGTTATAATTATGAAACCGCTAAAACCAACAAACTTCTATGTGACATCACCAAGGTACCATGTGACATCACGAAGGTACCATGTGTTTGTTGTGCAGCACGTGGCCGAGTGATGTGTCCGCCATATTGAATATTCAAAATTTATCGAACTTTTCAACACATTTTTCCAACGCATATCATACGCTACTGATCAGAAGCATCGATGCTGAGTCGCAACAGTATTGCTTGGTTTGTACAATTTGATTTCATTCATGGTTTCATGGTTTTATGAAACACCGATTCATGTCATAAAACTGTGTTGAAGGATTTTCTGAATTGCATAAAGGCTTTGCAATAATTTGTGTCTCAGTTTTAATGACACGGTAAATGAAACTTTGGATCCAATCGTAAATCTGACTGTTTTAAATTATGTTGAAACCTTCCCGATTATGATTATTTATGACGTCATTGTTGAATTATTTTTTTGTTTCTCCAGATACGAAAATTCACGTCCAAGACTCATGCCTTCCATTGACTTGGAATTCAATATCACTTCAATTCCACAACTTTCAAAGATAAATTTTAACGAACTCTCTCCGAGAAAAAGAGGGTCATGAGGCCAACAACCACCGATGTCTTAGTTGTTCTTCTACTACGGCTTGTGACGTCACAATCTCGAAGTATCCCAAATCCTTTCAGTTCCTCAAGCACTACGTGGAATTCTTTTGTACAAATTGAAGACGCCAATTCAGCTCTGAAACTAACAGTTTGTAAAGTACAGAACCATACAAAAGTAAAGCTGAAAGTGGACATCAGCTCTTGTGAGTTGGCGACATGGAAAAGTTGGCAAAATCCTTCCAACCGCAGTCAGAGAATGTTTGGAACCTTAAAGAACAATGTGTGGTATTTCATGGAGGTTTTCCATGGGAGGTTGATCATCAAAGAGAACTCTCTACCTCATAAAGGCAATCTCAATGAAGATTCGCGACTATTCGAGTACCCACAACTTCCGCAAAACGGTGGTGATGTAATAAAGCATGTGACGTCAAGTAGATATCTCATTGGTGATTTAGATGACGGCATTAAGTGGACTGACGACGCTTCGAGAGCAACCAAGTGGTATCTCGCGTCCATCACAGAGCCCACACCGAGCACATAGTTATGACGATGCCAGAATAGTATTTATGGAAATTTTGATATTTAACTTAAAAAATATTTAAAAAGTTCTAGTTGTTGTTTCTTGTCGCTATTAGTTCGATTATATTTGACGTGGTGAGACACTCCTAGTGGCCATCCCACAAAGCAGGGTTCTCAAAACAAATTAAAATATTTGAATTCATAAATTACCATAAACCCTAGAAAGAGTTTGTGTCTTCAGAAACATTCTCGGTCAATCGACAAAGGTTATTTTTTTATACTTTTCAATGGCAATCCGCGTTTTCAATTGGTTGTCAAGACAAATTACGTCATTCTCGTCATTTAGTCACGATTTTGAGGTTAAATATGATTCAGCAATATCAACCTGGTTGTAGGGCATACAGTGAGATGACTCAGCAATTTTGGTCTTCAGAACCCTTAAAGCTTTAAAAAGGTTTCATGTGAAGAGCTGTGCGCAATTCAACACATTTGATGAAGCAGATGCAACCGCATGGGTGCGCTGTGGAGCATTGATAAGCTACTCAATACCCTGCCCTTCAATTACTTCCGTTTCCAAACAAGTAAATTCCCATCCTATTCCATATGCCAAGAAAGATTTCTGCCATTCTGTATTTGAGAGTTACATTCAAACCCATATAATGAAGCCACCTAAAGTTTTTGCTCATGGAGAGCAAAGCTAGGAATGTCCATTGGAGACGGGGAAAGTGGAAGATGATTCCATTTGAATAGAATGAAAAAGTGATAAAACTCATTGACGCTTCTAGAGATATATTGAAATTTTTTGAAGCAATTAAATTGATGTCGATCCGTATTCTAACACTTTAATGTTTGAAAGGTTAATTAAACAAATTATTGTTCGCGTCACCGCTCACAATCCTATCGTCTGTGGTTTGTTTGTCTTGTTAACATTGCCTCACTGTGACGCCATATACAAACACTGTAACTGTTTGTAAATTATGTGACAACGCGCCTTACAATGCACAATCGTTGATGCAAGTGCATGCAAACAATTTATTGATTATGTCGTTACAATCATCTCATTCTTCTTGCCAAGTGTATTGTGCCTTCGCTGCTTGGTGGCAGTAGAGATTGTTTACTTTCGGCCAAAGTTTCAAACTGACAAGATTTGCTTTCCTGACAAATTTGTGGGAAAATAGCAATTCGCGCGGTGCACTGCTCTATGGCGTCCTTCAACGGATTTCTATATTTCCAGTTGCTGCTGGACGTGAAAGCCGTGGTTAGGTATCACGTGATCAAAACGTAGCTTTTATTTTGCGACGAGATTCAACCTCTGGGTGGGTTGTCAATGGATTCCCTGTGACGACCAAAATAAAACTTTTATCGAAACTTGTCGTTTTCTTTGAACACAATAAGAAGATCGAAGCGCATGAGGGAAGACAGCGTCACGAGTGCACATGATTGTTACGCGATGAGTTTTCTTCCACAGCGTTCTATATGACCTTGTTACTTCACAGTTGCAATCTTTCACTTCAACATTTAAAGCACATCAAAGATCTTTAGACCTTGTGCGCCACACGTGGCGTGACGCTTTTCGTGTCAATGCAGAATCCTTGTGTGACGTCATATTATCCCGGGCAAACCTTGAACAGACAACCAATGAGCGTTCGATGCGACAACAATAAGGCGAGCAGAAGACGATATTGGAAGATAGAAGCTCAGGCCAAATCAGTTTGAACAAAATCTCTAAGCAAACAAATAGATGAAACATTTGATTGCGTTGAAATGGCAATAAAATAACGCGAACAATGATTGTCTTTTTTATTGGCGGTTGATCTAAATCTAAAAGAAGCAAATTTAATGTAAATAATTTAATTATATCAGTACAGCTGTAAAATCTTTAGAAAATTTCCATGATCAAATTTCTTTTTTTAATAAAAAGTAAAATGGTGCAAAATATTACAAACGCAGTAAAACTTGTAGCGCTTGTAATCTCAAAGATGTATTAGCATCAGCATGGTTAACTGGAGGGGAGGCTCAATTTGTCCCATTTTGATTATCGCTACCGCTGCTCTCTGACTGAAGTTGCCGAAGAGTTTTTTACTGATCGCCAACTCGTGATGATATAAAAAAATTGTTGCCTTGGGGAAGCAGTGGAAAATGAGAAAAGTTGAAAAACGTTCATTCAAACTGTTAGCAAGCGGCTAACAGTCTGATTAAAATTTGATAAATCAAATTGTCTTTGTTTTTCATAGCTTGGTGTAGTTAAAACCCAATTTGTCACCTAGGAAAGACGTAAAAAAGTCTTCAAAAAATAATAATTCAAACAGTTACCAAAATTTGACAAAATCTGTAAAGTTTGCATGATATAACAAATTAGGCCTCATCTCTTTGTAGTCATGGTGTGAGATACTTTCAAATCTATGACGTCATCATCATTTTGAAGAGGTTTTTTTTAAAAAAAGGGCTTGCATTGGTTTCCAAACAATTTTTAGATTTTGGAATCTTCAAATAAAAAAACATGTTCTCTGGCTTGATTGCTTAGCCTGGGCATGCTTTCATAATTCCCAGCTCATTGGATGAATTATATTGGAATGCTTTGGTTAAAGGATGCCTCAATCGTGGATGCAAACGCGATTGTATATTCATTAAATTTCAAGCTTGCGCCACTGAAGTATTTGCAGATTCAAGTTTCGTGGTTTATAAATAATAAAGTTCTAATTATTTAGGGGTTCATCCTCAACCAAAGCTGATGTAGTTTAAGTCTTAAATCTATGCATAAGTGTCCATTGTACCGCAAGTTACCTAAGAGATATTTTGTGTATGGATGGAAGAGGGCAAGAAGAAGAGCTTATTGAAAAAATTTCAAGAAGGCTTCTGGAATTCTGTTAGGAAAATTTCTTTCCAAAAAGTAAGAGGTATTGCTTTGAATGATATGTAAAATAATCTTGATGGATAAAATTAGAAATGAAAGTATTCGAGAGATGACACGAGTAAAACGCATCCGTGAGTTTGTTAAAAGCCACCGTTTGCAACGATAAGGAAATGTGGAATGCATGTCTATAGTGACAAGGTTTCAATAACGACAAAAATTTATTTCTGTCCAGAGGAAGAAAATTGAAACCAAAAAAGAGATGGCTAGAGTTGTTGAAAGAAGACATCAGTGTAAGGAACCTCCATAGAATCATCTCCAGCAACCCCGAAGCATAACGAAAGGACTACAAACACTGGCTGACCTTTGCTAGTAGCGATAAACGCCAGGTTTCATCCACTGAAGAAGGGACGAATGAATGATGGAGTTGTTTGAACAATCAAGTCAAAGCATTCCAATGGTGACATCCTCGTGACATTCCTTCTATTTTATGTTGACACGTTTTTTCCATAATTTCAATTTTGGAAAACTTAGTCTTTTATGGATCTTATAGCTAACGCTTGATCTCAGTGGGAGGCCAAAGACCTAACTAAGATATCACTTTAAACCTACACATTCAGTTGTAATAATTTGTCAGAACAAAGTTAAATTCGTCATAGCACATGACTAGGGAACTGTGTTCCGATACTCGTGTAATTCGATATTACCACAACGAACCCACAGCATCAGGCTAATACAGATCGTTAGAATCTATACACTGTGAAGAAAGTTAAATTCCCTGCGCGTGCTTACAGTGTGAAACTCAACTCACACAATCAATATAATACTAAAATTGTACTTTTATTTATTAACCCGTTAAGTGCGTAATTAAATTTTTGAAACTCTCCTTACTGTGCGTATTTAATTTGATCACTCGCAGTATTTTTCGTCGCATTATTGCTTGCTGGGATATTGGGCAACCCCCATGACGCGGCATAATACGCTTTTGTTCAATTTCCTTTTGTGTCTATTGCTTTACCTTTTCATCGACTATTGCGGAGAAGTCTCCGGCTGGACCATTGTTTTCTGGTGTAATCGCATTACTCTCTTAAAGTGATTATACCTTTCACCATTGTGAAAATATTCAACTAGTTGTTTATTATGAAGAAAAAAATAAATCAGTTCACAGAACAGAATAATTTCCAAGTATTAATAGGACAATAAACAAAGTAGGCTACGCGTAAGTTTAGTTTGGAAATATTCAAACTGTATCATTTTCTGACGCTTGTTCTAACATTAGCAGCAACACAAAACCCTATTGTTTTGTTTAATGTTTACTATATGTCACAAAATATGTTTTCGAATACAACAAAATATTTCTGAAACTGCTTGCAACATTACATCAAAATGACTTCACACTGACTGAACGCGCATGATGTGGTTCGAATTTTATACACCGGAAGGAAGCCATTTCAGAAAAAAAAATATTTAGGATGAAATCTTTTTATTCTTGCAATTGTGGTTATATTGTCGGTGAGTGCAGAAGCTACCTAATATTGTAATAGAGTGATTTAGGGATTCATGATTTCTGTCAGACTGCAATCGTTGTTGTAGTGTAAACTATGCATCTATGTTTCTTCACACGTCATAATTGCGCCTTCCAGACAAAGCGAACACAGGATTCAAGCGAAATTAAAAGTGCCATGAATAGTCCTGTAGAATTTTCGGTCAACCTAGAAAAAATTCTTATAAAGACGAATTATATATCGTTGGAAAGATAATTTTATCAGCTTTTCAATGATGGGTTTTGTCATTTTTTTTACCTTGGGGAAAAAAAGTTACGGTCAAAAACGTGCCGGGGGGGTAAAACACTAATTTGCTCAATATTATAATACAATTATATACTAAAATATGTTACCTTTGTAACAGAATACAACACCATAAATTGGAATATTACTATCAACAAAGCAAACTAACAATCGAAAAGCAAAAATATAAAACATAACCTAATTAGGAGGTATTTATCACACGTCTAAGGGAGTAAAAGTTGACCGAGACGGAGATAACAGGATAGATTTCACCGAAATAAAAGGTTTTTCTTTTATAAGCAAGGATATGTAAGCAACACATAAAAGCTATCTAGGACGTAGTGAAGAAGGTTTTAGTTAAAATGCTATTTCATAGGGTGTTTTGTTACAAAAACACTGTGTCCCCCAAGTCCTGGAGTGCCAAAAAGCCCGGTCTTGCTAGGGTTAAACCAGCTGTGAAGATGTAAAAACGACATTTACAGTTTTAAGTTCTAATAAAATGTAAACACATTTCAATCAAAGTGATGCAAACGCATCCATAAAATTTATCTCTTCTCCCAATTCGTCATCAAACACGACTGTAATATTTGTGCATGTCTGATGATAGGCTATACTCTGAGGCCGTGGTGGTATGCAGCTCGTGGTGATTGTGGAAGGAGAGCCGGATTAATGTGAGAACGATTAGACATGACCATTTCCTCGTTCCTCTGTTTAGTGATTTGTGGTAAAGTATATGTAGACAAGTTTAAAAGTTCGAAGAACCATATCCAAGCCCTGCCAACTTGGTATGGAGACATGTCGTCTTCGTAGAAAACATCGGCAACATTTCGCAAACTTGCTTGATTTCAACTTCTCAAATAGACATCTTGCCGAATTTATGAACTGCTGAAGTTGTATAACAGCCACTCCAAAACAAGAACATCTACCTTGGCAATAACATCTCTAACTCTGTAGCACTGTCTTTGCTGGTAGTTTTTCCCTCTTGTAATGTTTGGCAAGAAGATATTAGAATAGTCACGGATGCACGAGATAAGAAAAGGACATCAGTATCGTCGGAGTAGCCTACATAGTTACAGGTGTCCTACCTACCGAATCAAAGCAACTTGAACGATTGTTGTATCTGCAACACTGGGGCACAAATGAACTTTAAAACCATTCAACTCCAGTTGTTTCGTTAAAGCCACCACAAATCTTTGTTTGTATATAGTTTGAAAAAAAGATGTTCCTTTCAGTTTGGCAAGAATTTTGATCATTCAATTCAACAGTTTGAGACGTCGTACCAGAGCGTTTTTGATGGGTGGAATCTCTGGTTGACACCGTGTCGTTCTTTGCTTGATGATGTGCCTATTAAGCCCGCTTTCCGACAAAAGCAGCGTCTGTCACATGATCCCTTGCAGCTACATCGAAAGATTTTCAAGACATCTTCTGGTGCAGTAGCTACATCCGTCATGACTGGAGAAAACATGTCATCTTTCTTCTGCCAACCCCATGACAATGGTTTCAAATCTGAGTTGCTTAAAGTTCTCTAAACTTTCAGCTGGTGATATACTCTGAGGCTGTGATAGTATGCGGCTCGTGGTGATGGTGGAAAAAGAGCCGGATCAACAGGTGAACGATTAGACATGACCATTTCCTTGTACTTCTGTGGTCGTTTCCCATGTGAGTCCACCCCGATAGCTTAATTGGTTAGCCCGTGACTTCGTGAACGAAGAAGCTTCATCAAGCTGCGCTGGTTCGACTCTCGGTGTGTGCGCTTGAGCAACGCATTCTAAGGACTGCTTTCCATTCAGCAGGACCTAATGGATGGAATAATTTCCCGGCAATAACACTTTAACAATCGGAAACTTCACTCTGTCAATCTCGGTAACTGGCCCTGCATCAAAAGCCTCTACAAGTATGCGAAACTATCAGGAATAACCTGTCAAGGCTTTGTCAGTCCGAGGATAAAGATTCAAAACCAACCCTGTAACCATCAAAAACAATAACGTTGGCGCGCAAGTGCTGAAAAAAGCTGATGTACTTTTTGAAGAACTCATGGAACTTCTCATTCTTCTTTCAGTCACAACACCACAACAAGGCACCACCATCAATAATTTTAATGGAGTCAGGTTCTTTTGTCATTTCAACTTTGTGCAAGATGTATGACTTCAGTTTTGATTTTTGCGCACTTCGTAAAATTCCATCTTTGAACAGTGACATTGGGTACGGTGATAACTCGTAAAAGAAGTATCGGTAGTCTGCAATGTCGTTTTCTGGCTTTCTCTCTATGACAAAAACCAATCTCAAAAAGTGTGTTAATGGATCAATGGTGATAGTATCATGATCAATTTTTAGACTGGCATAAAGGCTCTGTCTGTATAGCATTTATTTGCTTATCTTCTTGAAGGAACAATTAGTAAAGGTTTTATCATCAAGTTCAATTTGGATAAACGCCCCTATCTCCTCAAATCGGTCACACTGTTGTTGTTATTAATCAACCCTGAGTCTAGAGCCATAAGCTGAACTCAAACGGATTATGTGAACGAAACCATAGGTTTGTACATTTTTTTAATTATTATTATCACGTTTGGTTCTTCCAGCAAATGCCTCTTTGTGTTTATCATCAGAATTTGACAATGATGAGACTGTACTGAGTGCATCTGTCACTTCTGCACACTTGTGCATGGTTTTATTCCACACCCTTAATACATTATGCATGGTTTTATTCCACACCCTTAATACGTTATCGGTGGTGTCCCTGCCGATGACTCCGCCTTTTCCTTTTAAAGAATTCATGAGAATCAGTTCAGAATTATGCCCATACAATTGTTTGTTAGAACGCCTGACGGTGTGATTTCCGTACATAAATTGCTGGTAGACATCTGAGGGACTTGTTTCCAACTCTGCAACTGTTTAAAGATACAGGCGACATGTTTTTGCACAATTATTGTGACCTTGGTGGCAGCAAATAGTTTCAGCATGCTTTTTGACGCAGAAATGTGTAGTAACCAGTTGCTTGAATAAACTCTTCTCTCTGCTTGAATAAACTCCTGCACAACTGAAACGTAATTGACATAGCTCAACCACAGAGCTGATGTACGTGATTCTCGTGTGAACTGCTCCTTGTTATCGGTGAAAAATGCCATCATCTTATGCTCAATGTTATCATTATTATGATCAGAAGGACTGTCTGAGTCATACAATTTCTCCAAGGCACTCTGCTCTCCGGGCGTCAACTCACTCCAAAATTCTTCCAACATAAGGGACAGAATAGCTGTTGCGCATAACAGATGACCTCGAACAGCGCGGAAAACTGCCTTCCCACTAAACATGTGCCCTACCTACAGTTACAGGAGCGTATGCTGTCTCAAGAGCTCTTCTCAAGCCACTTCCTTCCATAAAAGAACCAATTGATCCCAGAAAACTCATAAGCTGGTGAAAGCCGCCCAATCGAACAAATACGCTCATGTTCTTTGGTGATTCTATGTCGTATGCATTTATATGAAGCTGTTGGTCGAAGGTTACACATGCCATTCGGACATTCAGTTTTTGGCACTGTTCAACCACAAACGATAGAAACGAGTGTTAAGCTGTTAAATCTGTGGCGTGTAACCGGTAACATGGTTACAACAGTCGATCACCGGTAACATGGTTACAACAGACTTTGGCTTAGATTGCGATGTTGTTTTCGCACTCATGTATCCAGACCAACTGGGGCGTGACTTCTTGAAGATGTAAGATGCGCTCCAGAGAAGATCAATAAAGCGATTGTGAAGGTCCTCCTGAAAGTAATTATGAAAAACAACTCGGTTTGTGTGGCATTCTGTAATCAAATCATGATTCCAATCCTATACTGACAACGGTGTACATCATCTTCCTTTTTTTTTTACATAGCCTACAGTGTTAAACAATGTCATTTTTTCTGTGGATGTTCCAGGTGTTGAATACCGAGCAGGATTTTCAAACCTTGTTCTGCATAGTACATGCTGGTATCTGGCTTCAGCAAACACCTGGTCGTGTGCACTAAGCAGTCGTTTCTGAACAGTTTTAGCAAGTTCATCGTCTCAACTTTGGCATAAAGCAAGTGTTACGTAATATATTCCTGACGATTTTGTCCGCACCTCTTCAAGTTTATTTCGATCAGAGTGCCGTTCATCAAACATACAACTATACTGTATATTCACAGTAAAAACACTGCTTTTTAAAGTCGAACGATTGTTGATCTGACCTTGTCGATACTGTCTTGTTCATTGCTTGAGGCTGAACGTTTCTTGGATCTCGCATGGTTTCTCAAGAAATTACGGCATGATGTATGGATGTATGTAATATGACCATTTTCTCTATTTTTCTCCTTTGCAACCAGAGTTTCACAATCCATTTTCAAAGCATGACCAATTATAGTGTCCAAAGAGTGTATGGTAGGCTACTATCACTCTCGCAGAAATAAGCTCCAACATGACACAGTGAATCACCAGTCCGATAGACACTTAGCCTAACACAAATTGCTGTTTCTTCTTGACTTGAATCTATCTGCAATGTATCACTCTAACCGTAGTAAGTAAACTATAACATTATAAAGTTATAATGAACAACGACAGCTTTACTGGTGCCCCCCCCTCCCGTCATGCTCACTCTTACCCCCTGAAACAGATAAATATTTCTATTTTCATTTATACCTTTTGCATCTATATCCTGCTTTTCTGTTGATAATTCATAAGTTTCTAACCTTTTGTTCACCCATTACAGGAAAGATAAGAAAATAAATATTCTTATGTTAATTTTTTTTCCTAATTTCAATTTTTACCCCTCCGGCACGTTTTTGGTCGTAACTTTTTTTCCCCAAGGTAAAAAAAATGACAAAACCCATCATTGAAAAGCTGATAAAATTATCTTTCCAACGATATATCATACGTCTTTATAAGATTTTTTTCTAGGTTGACCCATTTTTAGACCAAATTCTACAGGACTAGAATAGCTGCGATCACGAAAACGACAATTGTCGTCTTACGCACAGCAAGAGCGACTGTCTCGGACGACAATTGTCGTCATACGCACTTAACAGGTTAACGCTCTACAACTGCTAGGGTCTTTTAGCGACAAGACTCATGTTTAATTTTATATCAGATTTACGATGTCATCACATTATTACATGACTGGGTCTCACTGCGTTATGTAAGAAAAAACACAATCCGTCCGTTTTTAAAATCGGTGTGACCCGACCTGGAATCGAATCAAGAACAACCAGTATTTAAGCCGAAGGCGATAATCATTTAGTCACTGAGCTGGTTCACATTTAGCACAAAACAACTTACACCTGGGAGTTGCGCCTTCCACAGGCAACTGCGTGAATCAGACGACGCGTCGTTTCACGTGTTAGGTGAACAAGCAACCGCCACGACGTGATTGTCCTAAAACAATCTTCTACGCTCTCTTTCGGTTACGTATTGATTCTAAAAGTCGAACAACTGTGGCAAACTAATATATAATTCGCATTCAACACCCACGCACTACTAAGGTATTGCTTACGCAACTAATACGGTGCGTGCTTACGCAACCAACCTACGCATCGTCAGTTGAGTTCTTATGCTCAAAGAATGATCGTAAAAATAAACGCATTGCTTTTGTATGAAATTTCATGTTGTTGTATTTTGCCGTGTTTCTACTTGTAATTTTCATTTTTGAGATATCTTCTGTGGACAAGCATTAGTTCAATCGCTCAGTGCAAGTTGGTGACACGGACCCACGCATGTGTCGGCAAGGAAAAGTTTGAGAGGCTGGTGCCGCTTTGGGGTTGAATGATCTGGGCCTGGTTGTGTTTAGTCTCTAGTTTGAAACCAAACCACAAAATGTTTTGTTTGTCAGTTTCTCTTGCATTAAAACTCTTGAGCTTAGTCATAGGAGGAGCTCTTTCGGTGAACAATGCATCATAGATTAGAGATGATGGTTTGGCTCCATTGCGGTCTGCCAAGAAACTCAAAGAAATTGGTAAGGGACGCACATGTCCGGTCACAATGCACAGAGCGCTGTTAACGGCAGTGCCGATGTCGTGACAATGAGCACTGCGGCACCAAGTAGGTACATAGTGTTCTAATGAATAAAATAGACAATAATTAGTCGCCCACATTTCATTGAGATATTCAGCAGTGGCAACAATGTTTCAAAGGTACGAATGGTCCAATCTGACTTTGACGTTGAGTTGCTGATATCTCATTGCCAACTCGCAATAGTGTAGCAATGTCAAGGTAGTGGTTACTGTGCTCATATTCATTCAAATATACAAAGCCGTTAAGCACCGTATTGTCAAGCCTGTATCAAAATCTAACTGTGCTTTTTCTGGCTTATGAATATTGACACGGCTCACAACTGCTGTTTTGCCCCACATGGCAGTAAAGTCCTTTATTACACAGATCCCGTTTGGTATGAGCTGAGAAGTGTTTGTACAAACCGGGGGCAGTTCAGAAAAGTGCCCAAGAGTGGCAATTGGAACTGTGATTGGTTGAATACTGTCTATCAGGGGGTCGGCAACCTGCGGCTTCTTCTAGATTTGACAAAACTTGATATGTAAATTCGAGTTTGGTTGTTATTACAGTTAAATTAATAATAATTTATCCTACCATCACGCATGACAAATAAAACAGTAACAAAAAATTGTTCATTAGTTTGCATGATGGTGCAACAATGAACCCTCATTAAGTGATAGTCTACTGTCTGTCATAAAATAATACATTTTTTACAATTCTCGCCATTCAAGTTTAGACCTACATGGTTTAGCTCTTACAGCATTCCTTTTCTATCAGTAGTCATACAAGGAATAATAGGTAAAAATTTTAGACATAAACAGAGGATTCAACTCAGCATGAACAAATCACTTGAACACAAGCATTGCATTCAATGCAAATAATGTTGGCACACCTGTATGTTTAATATGTGGGAAAAATCAGAAAAAAAATACAAAAAATATGACGTACAGAAACATATTTAGAACTAGCATAGAGTATTTGCTGCAAAGTATCTCGTAGGAGACCAGTGGAAGAAAGTAGTTTTGGAACTACTGCAGAAAGCGTAGGGAAGTAAGGAAGCTTTTAATAAATAGATGAAAGTCCCATGTCACACTAGTGCTGTTAGTTTTGTGGTAGCTCAAGACATTGTTAAGCGTGGAAACCGTTTACAGAAGGAGATTAATAACAGAATTCTTTAAGGTAGCAGTAGCTCTAAAGAAACTGTGATCTGATCGATATTGCAAAAATATTACGAAATATGTATGTTACATTTTGTGACTCTTTGCTGGTCATATATGCTGAAAAATATAGCAGAATGACTCGTTTGTTAAAGTGGTTGCCTGTCCCTGGACTCAAGTTATTGAGGTATAGATAGTTCATATGATTTACGCTGTAGTATATCTACGCTGTGCAGTCTTACTTTTGTTCTAGTTAAATACAGTTGAATATTTTTTCTCAAAAAGGCAAAGTGTTGCGCCGAAAACTTCATTCCTTGATCAGGTTTTAAGTGTTTGAATCATGTCATTGACCTCAATCGCTTTGCTGTCAATCGTGTGACCTAATAATTGTTGATGCAGTTCTAATATTTCACTGTAAGTTTACAACAGATTTGTGAGATGCACGGCTTTATCGGAATTTTTGCAAAGTATCAAAAATTAATGCGATGCCGTTAACGTTTTGTTCATGTTCAGTGACGTTCATGTTCAGCGACTTTCATGTTCAGTGAAGTTCGTGTTCAGCGACGTTCATGTTCAGTGAAGTTCATGTTCAGTGACGTTCATGTTCAGTGACGTTCATGTTCAGTGAAGTTCGTGTTCAGCGACGTTCATGTTCAGTGAAGTTCATGTTCAGTGACGTTCATGTTCAGTGATGTTCATGTTCAGTTAATGTTTAATGACAATTTAGGGCAAGTCCCAATCACCTGGGAGGGTGTAGGTTGGAATCAAACTCACGTTTTGGTCTTTACAACAGCCTTGGAAGACGGAAAAATAGAGCGTATAAGCCTACTTGATAAACAAACATAAAGACAGTTGTTCAATTCCCTTCTGTTTGCTTTGATCAGAAAAAAAAAAAAGAATTGACTCGCCAATTGAAGCGCATTGATTTCCATTCAATGAACTCAATTTCTTTAGATTCTAATTCATAAATTTTTCACTAAACTTCCATTCCACTCAAACTGCTCACAATTCTGTGATCGCTTGGCAAATTATTTATCCAATGACGTCGGTTTTACAACAGCGACAACCGCCTTCTACGTCAGAGAGCTCTCGGTAGATTTTTGAGTGGTCATTTTCTGGCGGGAAAAGTATAAAGTTTGTTTTTTAATCGGGACTTTTCATCTTTAGCTTATAATTTTATGGTATTTGACTGCTCACTTTCATTTAAGTGAATCCTAAGACAAGGGCAACGTTGATTGCAAATTTCGTTATCATCCGATTCCTACCACACAGAAGATTTTAGAGTCCCAGAAAAAATTGATTTCATAATAATCAGGAAAAAAAATTGAATAAAAACTTCAAGGAAACACCTTTGACAGACTTGGTAAGTCGACGTTTCATTTCAATTTATTGCCAACGACAAAGCATTCTTATACACGGGGCTTTGGTAGCTACCTGTATTGAAGTTGAGTCAATCTTATCAAATACATAGATAATACTTTGTAAGATGTTACCGTTGCCACTAAATAATATAAGTAAATTGAAATTGCATTGTAAAATATTAAAACTATTGATTGATTCCTTAAAACATTCTGTGATTTTAAAATGTTTGCTATAAAGTTTCATGTTTTGACAAACAATTTTGCTACAAAAACTCAGAAAATTCAGATAGTTAAGGTGGCGCAACAAATTATGGAGTAAACTCTGCTCACGAGTTTGTGAGGTCAGTTTTGTTAAAAGTTCTCAGCAAACAAGTGTTTACTTTTATGAAGTCACAACAGATCATTTGTGAAACGCGCTTGACGCTTTTACAAGTTAGCGTCAGTGCGTCACAACGTGTGTACGTTGTTACGTAAAACTGAGGCACAATGTAGGCCAACTCGATGCGGTTGAAAATTTCAAAGCAGCTGAAGATTCCGTCTCAATACTTTATGTAATAACAATAAAGTATTTGAAAAAAATGTTTTTAAAAATTAATTTTGAGATTGCACTAAAGATTTATCAAACAATATTTTCGAAGTTTAGATTTTAGCGCTGAAGATGAAAATGGTTTAATTTTAGACATGACTATTGATCCACTGATTCATCGGTTCATTGTATTTTAAGCTGTTTGCATCGAAAACATCAAACAAATAGATCCACGTCTGATAATGTAACTTCCCAAGATGGGAATTAAAACATTTCTCGGTACTTTCCCTTGAGGAAAGGGGAATCACCAAATCGATATGACGTCAACAGAATGTTTGCGTTGTTTTTCATGTGACTCAAACGTCATAGGCAAGACGAACAAAATATAAATGTCGGATTCCTCAATTAGTTTTCATTTTCATTTTTACAAATTGGGCAAAGAAGTAACTTCATTTATCCATAAACAGACATAACTCAGCAGCAACACAACGTTGAACATTATAAAAAAAAAGAAAAAATAAAAGAAGCAGCAAACAGCTATGAATATAGCTCTTATCAAGCCTTTAATTTAAAAAAATATAATATTACATTGTATTACAAAAAATACTAGAAAAACATACGGTATAACAACAAAAATATGATATAATCTAAACATTTAAGAAACTGCTTATCTTGCTCACATACGAAATGATAACTGAAAGATTTTATGCTTTTGCTTTGCAGATTAGACGAACAAATATTTAAGCACAAATTCTTGACTGCATCTCCACGAAAACCTGCAACTTCCTTTCAATCCTTTCATTGGATTCCATCGCTCCCGTTGGGAATGTCAAACATAACTGCTTGCGTCTCGGTCGCATTCCTGGTCGTATTGATGATCAACATCGCCCCAGCATCCCCCGTACAAGGGGGATCCACCTGGGTAAGGCAGCCAGTGGACATCATCGAGTCCTTGACAAACATGAGAGTGGTCATAAGCAGAGGGGCAGTGACGTTGAACTATGTCATATCCCCCTGGGAATGGGTGATGTGGAAAAGTGATGATGGAAGCAATTTGAGAATGTTCGGGTTGCAGAGAAATGGCAACTGGTATTTTGTGTTTGGAAAACGAAATAAAAAGATAATTTTGAAGCGAGGAACTCCACCACACGGTGTCGTCTTGCGTTCGGATCGACGTCTGTTTAAATTCATCAAATCCCAGCAATTGAAGCGTGACGTATTGCAACACTACACGTCAGGACTGTACGTCACCCGTGACGCATCACGGAGGCTTATGTTGGAAGATGAAGAAAACGCGATTATTTGGCAGATCAACGTCACAGAGGAAGGATAATAGAATCACAATGGACGATTGTGGTAACTGCATCAAGTCACTGTCGAGATATCTGCTCCTGCTTCTTGCAAACAAACTCACTGTATTTTTAATTTTTCAACTTGCATTGTACTAAATTTACAAAAACATCTTAATTTAATAAATCTATTATTTATTGTTTTATTTATTTATTTATTTTATAAAAGTATATGTTGTGTTTACGTCATAGTGCAGTTGCTTGATAATCGCGACAATGCATCGAAAAGAAATTGAGCTTCGTTTGAGTTGCTTGGCGTAGTATTCATCAGACACGCACTTATTCAAGTAAAATTATCTTCTTGTGAAATTCAATTTCTTTGTTTACCCGCAAAAAACTTTACTTTTACGCGCGCCGCACTTTGTGACGTGATTAGGAATTCTTTGCCGTTCTGTAAACTTTTACATTTCAACCTGTTTCAGAATTCTGTGACTTGCAGCTTCACTGCTCATTTGCGCACATACCTCGCATTGTGTCGCGTGATTCTTTTCCCGACATGCTGCATCGAATCATCAACCCACAGTTGTCAACCCACTACCTTGCTTATCATTTCGTTGGCCAACTTGTAGATTCCTGCCATGTATAGAATTGTGTTGATAACAAGCTGCTCCACTTCCATTGCCTTGTCGCGTTATTGATAATTTTATAATAAAAAGCAATTGGCACAGCACGCGGCTTTGACGCTTTTTGATTGGTCAAAAGTGCATATGTCGTCGCCGTAAAACGATCGCTGGGTCGGGTCTATCGTTTCACCATCCTAGCTTGAGAAACTTTTTTGTTGTTATACCATAAAGCCACTAGATGGCAGTCAGTCAATAATCTCACCGTTAAAGACAATCACATCAACCGCTAGGTGGCCTAAAGGTAATGCGATCGTTGATGAAAGAAAGAGAAAAAATATTTTGTGTGTTGTGAGAATAGTAGGTGTAGGCAGGGTCCACAAGAGGGGGGACAACCGGTGCATTGCACCGGGGCCCGGTGAGTTCAAGGGGGCCCGACAAAATGTCTAAATTCACGCGATAAAAAGATTGATTTCAACGATTTTGCATAAAATATTGTTTTTATTTTAGTTTCGTATGTCGTATGGGGCCTCCTTATGGGTAGCCTAGGCTATGCCCTTTTTTTAAATTACAGAATTTTCAATTTTTTGAGTTTAGGGGGGCCCGACAAAATGTTTAAATTTGCGTGCTCAGGTCGATTTTGCATAAAATATTGTTTTTATATTAGTTCCGTACGTCGATTTGGCCCCCTCATGGGTATGCCCTTTTTTAGAACAACAATATTTTCATTTTTTTGCGTTCAGGGGGCCAATAAAATGTTTCAATTTGCGTGTTAAGGTCAATTTTGCATAAAATGTTTTTTATATTTTGAAGTTGGTATTTCTTATATGAAGTTGGGATTTCTTAATGTCATGAACAATAGCAATGCATTCATCCTAAGTTTGCTGCCCTAGTCTCTGCAGATTTCAAGGTCAGAAATGGTATGGTATGTCAATGTAAAGCTGTAAGCATACATATGCAATGCTATGTCAGCCATGTCGGATAGTATTGCAATTTTTATCTTCGAAATGGCTGATTTTACCCACTTGTTGCCATGGTTACAATCAGGTGCTGCCAGAGTTAGGAAGGGTTAGAGTTAGGAAAGGTTAGGGTTTTGATCTTTGCCCAGGACTAAAAACAATATCCAAAATACAAGTTTTTGTTTTCAACAGCTATAAACTTTTCCTCAAATTAGGGCAGAATTCCATATCTGACAACGCTATTGAGGCTATATTTACACCATGTAATGTTTTAGCATTTTAGCTTTGTGTATAACTAGTGTGTATCTGTGAATTTAAAGTTATATTTACAATAATGTGCATTGTTTGTGAAATAATAGAGTGTTAATACTCTAAGCTAATTTATCCTTTGTAAGAACGCGCACCGCAAATTTTGCTTGTGATTGGCGACATATCACGCGACATGTCGCGCTGGGGGGCCCGGCAGCAACATCTGCACCGGGCCAGACAGGGCTCTTGGAGGCCCTGGGTGCAGGTATAAATAAAAAAAAACTAGCACTATATAAAAAGTTCTACAATAGATAAACTTAGCGAACGACTATATCGGTTAGCGGACGACGTTTTCCGCGCGCGATGGAAGTAAAAGACCACAAGAGAACAGCCAGTGTTTGGTTTCATTATTCAAAACAATCAGACCCTCCACTCCGTTAGTTGGCTTGAAGGTCGTTGATGATGTGGTCTGCGGTCTGTTCCTTAGCACCACATTCACAAGAAAAGGAAAATTCCATATTGCATTGGTAGGCTATATGACTGAGCTAAAAGCCCGACACTCGTCCTAGCGCTGTTGACACCCGCCAGTCCAGGTGAAATGCATTAATGACTCATAATGCAACCCCAGATGGCAGTTTCCAAAATTTAACATTCTTGAATTGTTTCGTTGAAGCAGAAGAATGCGGTGGTTGAGGTTTAACACAAAGATAAAGGAGTTTTTGTTGCTGGCCTACAAAGGGCTCATCACAAAACGGTTTCAATTAGCCGGCTGGTGTTTTATGACCAAGCTTCCACTGATGGAACTGGTTAATAGCTTTGACCAACATGTACTTGACAACATTTTCTTGATCCTTGATCACGGTTGTTTGCATTGTATCATTGCCACCAAAAACAACAACAATGTTCAAATTTATGGGAAACTGTGAGAATATTATGGAAAGCTTTTGGGAAACTTGTTCCAATCAGAAAATATGGAATACATGATGTAAACGCATTTTGGCATTTTGGTCACTAAGTTATTTCGTGACACATTTGTTCCAGCTCTTTCTTTTCGAGAATTTACGCAATAATATGTTGAATAGACGTTTTAAATTAAAAACTACAATAGTTACTGCTTTGTTGTGATGTAAACATAGTTTCCTGGGTTTACGTCATAAGGGGCATTCCCGTCCTCTTACTGTACAATCTGATGGTTAAAAAATAATAATACAACTTTTTCCTAAGCACTTTCTTTTCGCGACAACAGTCTTTCTCCCTAAAGTTGTCTGTCTATCTGCAATTAAACTGATTACACACAGGTTTATATTATATGCTGCTGTAAAAATTATGGGGAAACTCTGGCCACGTTTGCTGCTTCCCATCCGTTCCAACCTGATGCAAGATGTCCACAACATTTGAACAAGGTTGAGTTTATAGAAGAAGAGATGTTCACAGTCAGTCATGAAAGTGTAGCGGTCGCAACGTCACAATACAAGCGGGTTGCAACCACGCATCGTCATAATATTTCAAAATATTCTGCATCAATATTTCCCCCGAAATAAAACACCAATCAAGTGATTATTGCGTCATAAAAATTCAAAAAAACATTTCTAGCAGACCTCGAAAATTGCAAATGACCTCATTTTGGAAACCCCCTTGCTTAACTGAGCAAAGATGAAGGTAGAAAGTTTTGTATCATATCCAGGCTTACGCCATGTGGTTGAACATTTAGATTAATTTTTTGGGAAGGCAAGGAAGCCAATCTTCCTATCCACCTTCAGGCATGCCTTTATGTGTCCTGCCAGAGACACAGCCGCATACTCTTGAGCTGTATCGAACCGGCTCTCTTTAGGTTTAGAGCGTCATACCAAAGCTCTTATCACTCAGCTCTTTAGCCGATGAGAATAAAAGATGATACACATTCAGCAAACATATCGTCTTCATATGAACCTTCTTCGCTACTCCAAGGGTCGAGGGGCTCTTTCTTTTACCACCCTTGAGCAGTGACGGCAATGGTCTAGATCAGGGGACACCAACTGGCGGCCCGCGGGCCGCATGCAGCCCGCCACGCTGTATCGCTGCGGCCCGCCGAAGGTATCAGCGTACAAGTATAACCAAAAATACTTTTCTTGAAGAGTTAAAGAGCATGAAGGCAAAAAATACTTTCCGGGAAGCATATTTTTGCTTTGCATGCGATTCCACCGACCGACCAATCAGATTATAGTTCTAGGTGGGGGTTGCTGCTATTCCAATGCGATGTCCAGCCACACCGTCCCAGTGGTTGATTAAAACGTTTGTTTTCGAATTTCGAAAATGTCTGTGAGCATAGGGTTGCTTATTTTAAGTTTGTAAATGTCATGTAAACACTAGTGTGCGTTTCACCGTTATTGTGTTTCACGAGCAGTGTTCTCTTTATCCAAGTTTTTGTTGGCAAAATAGGTCGGTGTGCCAACTCAATTTATAATAAATTGGCAAAATATTATATATAAATTTAAAGACTTTTTCTGATTGTATTATGAAAATATTTAGCTTAGTACTGCAAAATGTTTTTTTTTTAAAGAAATATGGAACGCTTCACGATTTTCCGTGTCATCCTTGCGCAGGGATCATGCTAATCTTCTCTGTATCGTTCCAATTTTAGTATATGTATACTGCCGAAGCAAGTACTGCAAAATGTTGTTCATCAACAAATTCTTGCCACGCTGATAAGCATCGCAAGTGACAGTTGTCTATAATAAAAGAAAGACGGTTTTATAGACTCTCACAAAAGGATGAAAAACCAACTCATTGCCTTTTTAAAGGAAAGACTGTTCATGAATTACGATAGAATTACGATTTTTCGGTGATTTCCACAAGCGTTTGTTTCATGGTGCCTGGTTTCTTCTTCCCTGTTATTGGAGCCTATTTTTTGCTAATATGTTTGCAGGTCACTATTGTTGCCTGTATTGCGATGTGTCAAACATTTCCTTGTTTACTGAAATTGTTAATTGCAAGATATCTTTTGTGAAGCGAAGTGACAACACCACTCTTGCTTGGCGATGAATATTCTGATGAAACCGCTCGCCTCGCTATATGTGCGCAAAACAAGTGGCCTCGTTTATTAGGCATTGTTAAAAAAGTCAAAAGTGTTGTAAAAGGAGCTTGGCCTGGCGGTATTCTAACATAAATATGAACAACATGTAACGCTGGGTACTGGGTACGAAATGCGTTATTTTTTAGCATAAGAAAAAACCTACCTAAAATTTTATTAGTGCGGCCTGCCACAGCTCTCCTTAGTGCCAAAGTGGGCCGCATGCAAAAAAGGTTGGTGACCCCTGGTCTAGATGTTTGGGCAGTTTCGCAACCATTTACCAGCTTCATGCTGCCACCACACGGAAAGTGAAAGTGCTCTGCTTCTAAAATGACATAAAATAATTTAAGGCTTTAGTCTGATCAAGATTCTTCAGAATATAAAGCTTCGATTGAATTCAATGATTTAATCATGATCATCGGTAATCCATGTCATTGTTTTGATGATGTCATCACGCCACGTGGCAACGCTCGAGAACAAGCAAACAATCTCATGACATATTTACCCGGTTTGAACCTGACAATTTGTGTGAACAATAAACATCAAATAAAATTTCAATGTAAAGTTTTGACGGGAGCTTTGAAAAAAACGTTTCCATGAAAATATAAGTTCATAAAATTACATATTTTTACACCGCAAAAATACAAGTAAACTTCTGATAGGTTCCAAAATGAAAACTAAGGCGTGGACGTCGCTATAATAGCATCTAGACTAGAAGCCAAATGCTAGGCCTCATCTTGGCAACAAGCAGGGTTGCCATATTGGCGGTTTTGATGCCAACTTTTAAAAATTTGACTTTTTTAGTAAATAAATTCTCAAGTTAAAATATAGCACGATCACAACACCTTAGGCTACGGTAGTAATCATGCTGTTGACAAAGTCAGCTCAAAATGCAATATTATGAAAAGCATCATCAAGGTTCGGGGAAAGTTGCTTTTTCAAACCTGATGTTTTGTAAATAGGCTACTGCGCATTGATACAACAGAGTTTTTTAAACTACTTGCAATACTGGGAAAAAATTAAAAAAAACAAGAAAATTAACAAAATGCTAAAGTCAAAATAGCTTGTCAAACGCACTAAAAAACGCTCAAATTTGGCATTAAAACCGCCAATATGGCAATCCTGCTGGTTGCCAAGATGAGGCCTAGCATTTGGCTTCCAGTTCAGATGCTATTATAGTGACGTCCACGACCAGGGCTACAAGACTGCCTGAGTTAATTTGAAATTACTGTATGTTGATTAGCCAAAAGTTACTAGTTTGCAAACTAGGTCACGGTACCACACGGCGTGTCCTCATGCAATTTGGTCAACAAACTTCTCACAAACCTCGCTTTCTTTTTAGCCGAGAAACTCTCCTAAATGCCCTGAGTTAGTTGTGTGACTTGATCTATGGTTGACCTCTCCTGTCGGAATCCAACTTGTTTTTTGGGAAACAATGGGTCAATTATTAGTTTGACACGAGCGGAGATAAGTCTCTTCATGCCACCAGCGCAGCACAGTACATGGAAGACAGCAGGGTGTGCCCCCGATACCAAACAGTTATGCTGAGAAATTGAAAATAAACTTTGGCAGTTATAAAATCCAAATTGTGTAAAATTAAGATATTTCAATTAATAACTTTAACGACAAAGGGGAGAGAGGTTGGGCGCGAAATTGCACAAGTGACGTCAAGAGGGGCGCAGCTCAAAAAGTTTGAAATCCCTTGATCAACCACGATCGTCGTCGTCGTGTGAGTCTCTGGGGCCGAGGGTCTATCCTTTTACCACCCCAGATTCACGATGTTCCAGGATTACGCTTGAAGGCTACTAGAGAGCAGCCAGTCTTTGGTTTCATCATCCATGACGCGCAGACCTTCCTCTCCGTTAGGTGGCTTGAAGATGGAGCAGTCATTGATGATGTGGTCTGCGGTCTGTTCCTCGGCAGCACATTCACAGGAGGAGGAAGAGGCCATCCCCCAATGGGGCATAGTTAAGCGGAACAGCTCGACGCCCGTACGGAGGCGGTTGAGGCACACCCATGCCTGGCTTTGTAGTGTCAGGCACAACGTAACGTGAGTAGTCATGACAACTACGCAAGTGACGCAAATTTTTGTTAAATGATTAATCATGGGGATTTCCCTTTTAAAAACGTGACAAATTGAAATAAATTTTGTTCAGTGACTCGTCGTCGTGCATAAACTCACACGTTTGCAGATGCACGCCGCTAACACGATCGGCGGTGTTTAAAGAAATATAAATTCAAATCCAAATTCAGTGTTAAATTATGACTAGGATTATTGTTGTAAATCTTATTTTCCTAATAACACATTGTCCTGATACGGAATAGGGTTGTCCAGTGTCCACCTTCCCAGACAGCAAATTAATCGTTTTTTACATTGATTTAACGTTTGTAGACGTTGTTTGCTGTCTAGGCAAGCACTTGATTTGCTAATTTATTTGTTGCTCTGACAATTAGTTTTGTTTCCAAGCTTTCGTCAATATGTTTCCGTGTTGTGCTATTTTGCTGCCAAGCTTGTAGCTTCCTTGATAAAGTCGGCCGTGCTGACCGACGAAACGTCGGAAATCAAACTGATCATCATTTCCAAAGTATTTTGGTTCACCACAAGAACCCAAGAAAATATTTTATGATTCATTTTCTGTTTCATGTTTTATTTTGGTTACTCGCAATGCTTAGAACGAATTTAGAACAAGTGTAGTTGACTTCATTATCATCCTTCGGTTTCGTGCATTGACAATTAGGGCGACTCAAAAATGTGAGTCATAGAAAATATTCACTTCAATTTATATCCGGATATCCGTTCATCCTGACCAACCGGACAGGAATTGGACAAATGAAATATTTATCTCCGACATTGCTGGAAATTTTTCAAGATTATTTTCATCTCAAACAAGCTGCGTGGATACGTAATAGACACACAGCACGGCTGAACATTACGTGATGATGTGAGTCGATTATTGCGATGGCTTTAAAAAAACGTGTTTTTGATGAATAAACATGACTTCAAAAATTATTTTTATACAAAACATAAAAACAAAAACGTTTATTAAGATTTAAATAAAAATAGAAAAAGTGTTTTTTGTAATTCATTTTTAGAACAAAGTTTTTACTTTTTAAGTCTGATATACAACAATTCGGATTACTTGCGCCAGTGCTCCCTCTCAGAAAAATTTTCTTTGCGAAATAAATGTTTTCAGTGTGCATTCATATTTTAAGATTGCGTTTGCAAAATTGCTAGTTAATTACAAACTTGGGGAATTATTAGAAGTCATCTCAAATTATCAAAGAGTACAAACAAATTACAAACTTAAAACAGCTTTTCCGGTGATCACACTTTACAACTCATTATCGTCACTTACTAATTATTTCTGATGCTTTAGTCAAGACAGATTTTATCGTCACTCAGCAGAGGATCTAGAAATAAAAATTAGGGACATCGAGTTACGATGGAAGTAGCCTGAAAATAGTTCCGGTGATCACACTTGATCTAAAAAAAAATTACAAAATTTTACCTTATTTTGGTCTTTTTTTTTACTATAATTATGTTTTTTGTTTAAGACGACGCATAATTCAACCATTTATATTTAAGCACAATTGAATAGAACACAGATACGTTCTGTAAAAGAAAAACTTAAAAGGTTTGTTAAATCAAATATAGTTATTACTATATTTGATTTAATTCGCTCTGCTTTGCTTTTTTGCTTAGCATTGAGCACTTTTTGTAGTATTAATAGTTTTTATTGTTTTTAAAAGCTTTGTTATATGATTGAAGCGTTGCAAGTGGGCATGATTCAAATCACTCTGCGCAAATGGTCTGATGTTGCCGCGCTGTTGCGGACCTTTGGGGGAACAAAGCTCAACATTCACTTCTCTTAGCTGCGTCATTGGAAACTAAACCTTGGACAGTGAGAGGTTTTAGCAAAGCCATAGCCTCCGTAACAGTTCACCAACATCTTTTGTGTATGTTTTGAAATTCTAAAAAAATCAACTTCAGCCAATGAACATATCGAACCAAGATTGCAGCTCTTCTATTACAAATGATCACAAACCGCCACTGCGTTTGTTCACATGTTTCCTGCCATAACATGAAACAAATAGCAAACTTTCTTTCACAGCATGTTTTTATGAGAGACAAAATCCACTTACATGGACCTGAATTTGCAATAAACTCATGAAACAAATTTGAATATTTGAAGCCAACGAGACTGAACCGAAAAACTTCAATTATCCTTATGCCATCAGTACACCCAAGCCGTATCTTCTGCAGATAACTTTCTGATAATCCCCTCAAAGGAACGCGTCAATGGAGGAATGCAACAACGAATCGAAAGCTAATTGTGATGTCACTATGACAGGACGCATGACAGCATTGTTAATGCTGTAAATTTAGAATTTCATAACTTTTTGAAGCGGATGTGGAAACGTTTGGGAATATAAATGTTGAGAAACTGTGATTTGTATTCAGAAAAGATCGATTCATTGTAAGAATGTGACAAGAGTTGGTTTGAGACAAACGAAAGGATTTTGAACAAATATAAACTTCAGTATTGTGCTTGAGACGCAGAAAATTATTTCATGCAGAAGGTTACCGAGTTAACTTATTAGCAATAAAAGAAGTTGGAAAAATACTAAATATCTTACACGTTTTTGTTGTAAAGCATATAGCGTAGTCAGTATTGTGCCTGTATACTTCGGCATTATGAGGAACTGATGAGAAAATAATAAATCAATCACCGCGAAGTCTTTGACATAATCGTAGTTACGATTGCCAAGCTTGTAATTCATGATTTTGTTCAGCAATAAAATATTTCGTTGCAGCAACCACATAATCCGCTTATCACTGAGGCAGCATAAACAAGTTCATCTTACTGTAAGGTCAAGTTGATCTTGTACCAAACCAAGGTCTGCATTTAGTCTCAACCCACAAACTCTGATGGCTTTGAGACAAACATGCAAACCACACAACACTTGTTTATCTTCACCAAGCAACTAACTGAGTACAACGTGGTTTCAAGTAGAATTCTTGGATTAATTTCAAATGCTACCTTGTTGTTGTTTCACAATGAGACGATTATTACCAAACCAAAGACACTGCGCATCTTGCACGTAGAGTTCGTTCATCATCAATAAAAGGGTTACCATTATTAAGTCACAAAACATTATGAAGGAAATTGTCTACATGATATCTGATTAATGAGAAAAGCTTAAACTTGAAGTTTTAAAATCTAAAGTTTTACAATACCATCTACATCAAGCGATGTGGATATTAAGTTCAAATTGTTAATTGCTCAGATGTCCAGACTGAAGGGCAAACTTCAATAGTGGGTTTCATGGCATTGCAGCTGAACTAAATTATTATTATGTCTTGTATTTCTAGAAATAATTAAGAACCAGATAATTGTCGATCTCACAAAACCAATTGTATCATGAATTACTTTGTCTTCATTGTCCTCCTCTTCATTGTACTGGTCGACCTCTCCAATGGCGTCCCCATCTGGAAGAAGCAAACCTACAACATTCAACTCTGTCAGTCATCAGACAAATTGTGGACGAAGAGGATCCGAAATCTCGCTGTCGTAAGAACTGAAGACGACGACGCTTTTATGGGGTGGATGACTTGGGAAAACCCCTCATTCCCAAATATCAAAATGTTTGCTCTTGAAAACGAGGGAAGATATTATTTTATGCAGCCCAACAACGGCAGAATAATCCTGCTTGAAAACACCCCACCAAGTGGTGCTGTTGACCCCTTAGACGAGCGCTTATTTGAATACGTCCAACTTCCTCAAAACAAACTCAAAGTGCTGAGGAACATCGCATCACAAACGTATGTGACCGATTTGGCCAAAGCCGTTTTCCTGACAAGCGAAGATGACAAGGCAACAGATATTTGCTTCTTCTAAGAACTCGTCCCACTGTGACTTTATTCAATGTTTATTTTGTTATTTATTGTAAGTTTATAGACTTTTAAATAATAGAAAGTGACCTTTCATTTAATGGAATGTCCCTCAATACATAGAATGCCTCAAATACATTAAACACTCAATGTTATTTGAAATGTAAAACTAAATTGTTTGCCAAAGTCTTTGTGCAATACCTGTGCTTTTGAACGCTTTCAACGGACAAGGTTGTCAATACTTTATTATCATTTGTACATGATTTTGCTTTATTGACGTTTTGTAGTGTTAATTGCATTTGTATTTTATGTTGCGTTTACATACTGCATTTTTATTTTTTACATTTTTATAATTTAATTTGCTTTTTGTTATCAACATTTTCGGTGCATTTTATATTATTGTGAATTCAACTATATCCACAAATATTTATATAGACACCAAGTACTGGGTACTGCAATGATGTTCTGCAAGCTCTTATATTATTTATATAATTTTTACGTTGATAAATATTGTGTATGACACGATTTATTTATTTTCATATTTGTTATTTATTTATTTTATTTTTTAAAACACATCATTTTTTCTACACTGTAGCCTACGTATGTACAGAACCCATTTATATTTATGAATTCTAAAAACTTTTCATTTCTATGAAACGTCTTATTAAACGAATCTTTGATTTATTTAGCGAACGTGGATTTTGCTATTACATTGATCACGTGATACAATAAAACGTTGATGGAAAATTTCCCCAGACTTTCATTTCATAGACAGTTACTGTTTCGTCACAAAGATGTCCAACCAATCAAACGCGACCAGCGCTTTGGACAAAGTTGAGAGGAAACGTTTTGTTTGTTTAAGTTAAACACAAGATAAAATATAACGCAACTTCCGGTTACGTCATATAGCAGGGACACGTCATCACAGGATTCAGGACTGCAGCCGCCATTTTGATTGTAACTTTTTGCTGATGAAGAAAATGATTTTTACGATAACGAAATTTATGGTTTGTGGATAAAATATAAATCTTAAAGTATTGTCAACAATGGCGACAACAAGATTAAAAGTTAGAAACTAACCAAAGATTAGAATTTACAAAGGCGGACATGTTCCGTTTTCCGTTCCGATAATGTTTCATTTTCCGTTCCGATAATGTTCTGTTTTGCGGATTTGGAGGATTTTTGCCTGCGGAAAAGTAACAAGGAATAGACAAAATTTAAATTCACTTACGTGATTGCCATGACTACTCACGTTACGTCGTTGTGGTTGGTTGATTTTGCGTAATGACGTAACCAACTGGAAGATGTTGAGGTTTCTTCCTAACAAGGAATGAATGTGATTGAGCAAGCAAAGGAAGTGAAAAAAGTTTGTAAAAACGAAGAAAAACTGCATTTCAACACAGAAATTTTCGCGTGCGAAAAAGTAGAAAATCTCATTCAATTCTTCAATTCATCCTCACAGCAAATAAACTTCACGGCTATCATTGGCACGGATTCTTTACTGCAAACAAAAACTAAAACTCCACGACGACACATACCAGGCAAGATGGATACGTTGAAATAACACACAGTAAATATCACTTAAATCAGGGGTACTTAACCTTTTTTGTCTCGTTTACCCCTTGCCGAATGAAAAAAAAAAGTATATTTTACCCCTACTATTTGGTGGCCCCTTGTGATGTCATCGTGTCCAGTCAACCATGCGAAGAAATGCAAAACATCACCTTGGCAAATATCAAAAACAAGCTGTTTGTTTGCCGAAGACACGATTGTTCTTGACAGGGTCCTGTGAAAAATAATGTCTACTCAATTGTCCTAAATAACTATGATAAATGCACACAAGAATGTTAAATTTTTTTTCTTTTATTAATAACTGACACGCAATTTCAACAGTGAATCAGTGAGACTTTTGTGCTTGCTTTCCACGAACAATTCTGGAGATTCTTGGAACAGTCGTTGAAAGAGCTACTCGCGTGTCGTCTTTGGGAATTAAGCGAGATTGATGTTTTGTTTAATAGTCAACAATGAAGAGAACCCTGCTTCACACAAATAAGTAGTTGGAAAAGGTATCATAACTTCAAATGCACGCTTAGTCAGCGTAAGAAACTCTTCGACTAATCCACACCAAAACTTGGAAAAGTCACCATTGCACGATAAGAATTTGGAACAAAGCGTTGTTGAACATTGAAGATCAATCAACTCATCTTTGCCAAGATCATCGTCAGCAATACTTTTTAACTTGGCTTCGAAGGGATGAGTTATCCAAAGAGCAGTACTGTTAAAATTTTCACCTTCGAAGTAACCGCCAAAGTTGTTTTTAAGGCGGCAAGGTGCTGGCATATTTCGACTTCGAGGTCAGAAATCTCGTTGCGACTTCTACTGACTTTCCAATCATCAAATGTTGGAAAATTTGCTTAAATTCCTTTTTGAACTCTTCCACTCCACAGATCTAATTTTGTCTGAAAGCCCTGAATTTTATCATGTACATCTATAATGGTAACACTTTTTCCTTGTATTTGCATATTGAGCTGGTTCAAACTTGAACGCATGTCTGTCAAGTAAGCCAATGTACTACCGATAAATTTGTTGTCGCCAAAGTGCTTACACAACGGGGATTTGCGTTCTCGAAGAAAAATCTCGATTTCACCATGGAGTTTGAAAACTCGAGACAAAACAAGACCCCTAGAGAGCCACCGAACTTAGGTGTGATAAAGGAGACAGCATAAATTTGAATCAAAATCGAGTGCAACATTACCAGTTTTTTTATAACTGAAAAAATAAAGTTTGCTTTAATTTATGATTCAGTAAATTTACCCCCTCGGAAGATGAAATTTACCCCCTCGGAAGATGAAATTTACCCCCAGGGGGTAACTTTACCCCTCGGTTAAGAACCTCTGACTTAAATCTTTATCGACCTGAGAAGAAACAATCAAGTTAAAACCAATCTAGACATTTCACATCATCCCTTACACGAGACAGACGTCCAACAAACATATAGAAACAAACGCTACTTGACTAACCACCAATCTAAAACTATAATATTCTGCCTTGTATTACACAATCTTGCTGCTTTGATCACTAAAATTGTTAACTTTGTATTAACTAACTAAACGATTAACTTCATTGGTCGCTTACGATTCGCTCTTGGCGTCTCTAATATCAATGCACATGCACCACCCTTATACGTCACAGTACCGACTGGCCCTCTGTGGGTTATGAACACGTGAGATCTGGTAAGCATACACAGCCACACGGCCATTTATTTGTTTGGGTAAGTCGCTGACAGGAAGACCATAAAAGCTAATTTTTCCACCTAATTTGTTTCAAGCAAATTTGCAAAAGTTAAGAAAAATATAAACGTAATGATTAATGCATGACGTGGTTGAAATGTTTTTGGGCATGACACCGGCTCGGGGGCTAAGGGGTTAGTGGGTCCGCCTTTCGTCCATCTTCCTACTAGGCACCGAGCAATGGAATGGATTCGGGTAATAATGTAGCCTACTCAGTTGCGCCTCTATACGGCTGGCATTGACGCTGTCTGTTCTGCAAAGCGCTGAGGAGCAACGCATTCTGCGATGGATACAGCGCCAGGGGCGCGGGAAGTAGGAGTGCTCAAAGGGCTGCAGCCCCCCCCCCAGAGCTAATTTAGCCCCCCTGGAATTTTTTATAATTGCTTCAGCCCCCCTTAGAAAACTCTGACAATTTAAGGTACATGACGTTGTAAAGGAGGTGAGGCTTATTGTCGATGCCTTAAACTTCGTTCAAAGAGTTGCAGTTGCAATTGGTGAATAGTCTAAACGTAAATCTTTTTTAATGTTGCTTTTTGGTTCTGATGAAATTGCCTGCAATTTGCTGGGTTTCTGTCCTACTCGTTGGTGCGTTCGTGCTTCTGCCCTCGCTCGCGTTGTTAAGTGCTACCCTACCCTGTTGCAATGTCTGACCGACATGACAGAAGATAGTGCAATGAGAGGAGACGCACGTACAAAGATATTCGGCTTGGTAAAACAAGCACGCACGATGCGACTTTATTTTGCAATTACCTGCAGCGGCCGGTGAAGTTTTTCAGCCTGCAGAAGCCGTCGCAAGATAGCTTCAAAACAAGAAGATCTCTGCTTCTACAGCTTTAGAATCCATCACCATTCTCCACAAACGGATCAAAAATCTCAGAAAAAATGAATCCGTTTCCAAGCTTATGGAAGCAGCGAACGTCTTTACGTCTGCCTATAACCTAAAGACGCCAAAGGATCCCCGAGAGTGCAAAACTCCAGTAAGATTTCGAAACACAGAGGAATCGGATGCTTTGTCGTCTGCGGGAAAAAGAACGTGGAAACGGCAATACACCGAAGCCCTTAATTTGGTTCAAGCTGAGCTTGATCGAAGATTCGACCAGGCGGATCTGCTTACAGCAGCCAACAAGGAGAAGGCCCTTCTGAACTGTGTAAACGGTGAGGAAAGATCTGATACTGGAGATCAACTTACCCGATGCCATCAGAAAGATCGCCTAAAAACGGAACTTACCTTACTCAGCGATGTTCTAAGTGGAAATACCGCAAACTCCGTTCAAAAGGTTGCTGAGATACTATCGCAACCAACCACTCAAACACTAGATCTTTTCAAAGAAACGCGAAAATTCGTGCTCTGCCTTTGCCTCCCGGTTTTAGCTGCATCATCAGAACGTTCTTTTTCTGCTCTCAGACGCCTGAAAACATGCTTGAGAAGCTCAATGACACAAAAAGACTTAGGCTACTCATCTTGCGTTGATACATGTCCACCAAAACACTGTCGATGTCAAAGAACTCATGACACAGTTCATAGAGAAAACACCTGAGCGAAAAACAATCTTTGGAAACGTGTGAGAACTCATTTCCACAAACTGTCGTTTTCATATCCCTTTCTAATTTGTTCGTTTTCATTTTGATTACCTGAACAGCTGCTGCTTTGTTGTTACCGTTCTTCATTTGTTACAATTTACAAAATGTGTGATTTGGCGTCGTTTCTGACACAGGAGGGGACCGAATGCTTACTACCGTAGCCTACCAGTTTTTTAATGTTCTCCCACAGAAGGGGGGTCTGAGGGGCGAAGCCCCCCAAAAGCTGACAACACTACGGCAGCTTCAGCCTCCCCTAGAAAAAAATAGTTCCCGCGCCACTGTACAGCACTACACAAAAAACAAGCATTATTATTCGTAACAGAAGTGTACAGTACAGGAGCTGGAGTCTCGGTTTTCGGCTGGAGTCGAAGTGAAGTCTTAGTCTGAAATTCTTAGCAAAACAGGAGTCAGATTGGAGTGGAATTTGATTATTTTACCAGTTAGCCTAAAATACAAATAAGTGAACATTTTTTTAACTATTTAAAAGCCAAAAGTGAGACATTTAGGTAATTTTTAAGATCCTCGGAAAACATTTTATTGAAAATTATCATGAAAAATACATTTCCTACAAAAAGAAGACGAATGGCAACCCTATTATGCTACTGGTAGGCTATCCCTCAAGACCCACCGTTTGCAAATGGCCTTCTGTGATCAGAATCACTGTCCGGACGAAACTAAATTGTGTCACGTCACAGATAACAATAAGCAGCAAAGGATGTTTTTTGCAGAAATAGATTTCTCAGATAAAAATAGCGAGTGATTGAAAACATCGGATGTTAATTCTTTTCAAGCAACTGAGTCATCTTCAGTGACTTCAATATTTTAATTTCGATTTTGCAACTTTTGTCAGAACGAAACTATTTTATGGCACAATACTTTATTTATATTTGGTTTTCAGAGTTTTAAAAATAAATTGACCGGCAAGTTTATGAACTCTCGTGTACTTACTCAATGCGCTGGATTTTTCAGTTTGCAATTCAGGAAACAACCCTTCGATATCTCAAAAGAATTTCCCGCCGCTACTTTCTAAAGCCAGAAGCTTCCACGATGATTTCTTGAAATTGTGACGTTTGAAACATCGCGCGTTTGGCAAAGCGAGATGTTCTAAACATCGAATAGCTTTTCAAAAGGAATGTTGAATGAAGTAAATGCTGTGAAATTTAATGTAATGGAAAAAATATTAAAACAAAGCCATAGACTTGACACTTTGACAATTCTTCGATTCGAATTTAATCAAACTGATGTGGCGCAGAAGGTTCAAACGAAGAAGAAAAAACTCATCATGTTTGTTTTTCTCTTAAGTTGCCTCCATCTTGAAAAGCAGAATCTGCAACAGAAACAAGACGAGTCGCTACTTCAACCGACTGAAGTTTCCGTCACACTGATCACAACCGGAACTAACTTTTAATTTGTTCTGCTCGATCATTACGTGACGTGGCAATGGCATCGCGACGCATTACCACGCGTAGTTTGCAATAAATTCTGCTTCAGTCCTAACAGCGAGTTACTAACATCAACACGACAACATTTTTATCCTTCTTGATCGATTGCAGTAGATTTTTCACTCAAGGGACAAGAAAAGTACTCAATTTATAAATTCGCCACTGCAGCCCGGAAAGTGGGGGAGGGGAGGATTGAATTATGGCCAAACATGTTTCAGTCAACAACTGCTCCACTCTTTAATGCTGTTTATGTTTCGTATGAGTGTTTTCTAAGAGAAACTGACTTGGGAATGGAACCAGTGCCTCATGATCTCCAATCTCACATTGCTCCTCAAGTCGAGTGTGACTATCGAAATTTTCGAACTTGTCATAGCTCTTTGAAACTATCCTTCCGCTGTGTGATGACATAACTATTCAATGCAAGGCCAAGAATCGATTTCCAAGAGACACTTCCCTGGGTATAATTGAATTCCCGCAAGATGATGATGTTGTTTTTGCTTGTTTGTAGTTATTTGTTTTTGTCATTGTTTCGTATCTTCAAGTTGTAAGTCGTGCAAGGCTTGGTGCGTTGCGCTTGAAATGGCTTTGCCCTTGGTAGGATTTCTTTGTAGGGTTTCTTTGCCTGCCATGCTCTTCCTTGCTATGAGCTAAACGCATCAAGATGTGTTTCCTTCACGACCATCAGCACTCTTGATAACGCACCATGGCCGATCTTCATAGCAAGTGTCTATTTATACAAATCTCCCGATAAAAATCTTGAAAATATCAGCTAAAGCTATATGCGCTAATAACGCTATTCCCTGAATAAATGTTATTGTTTTTATTTCTGCTGGTAACTTTTTTATTCCCCTTTTTGTCAATTTTTTCTGAAGGTGTTGTGACCGTGCCAACTTTTTTTAACCTCACAAATTGCTTCTGTCACAAGCACGTTTAAACGTTCTGGTTTTGTATCTTCTACCTTTTTTTCGACCTCTGCTATGTTGACTTGCATTGTTTTTGCTGTGATGGTCAGAAATAAAAACAACTGAACCGAAACATTACACACAAAAATAAAGATCAATTTCAAACATTTGAACGTTTTCGGCTGTCATAGAACCCTTTGCTTTAAGTTGCATTGTAATTTACGTTGTTACTGATTGTTTTGTTGCGTTGCCTTAAGTTCCTTTGTCGCTTTTACTGGTGTTTATTTTCAGTCTGATTTCAGTTTGCAGTTTATGTCGTCAGAACAACCTAGCTGTATTTTAGCGGAATAAACTTCTTAATAGAGGAATTGTAGATGGTTTCACTACATTTTATTGCGCTAAAATGCAGCTAGGTAAAATGCAGCGTAATAAATAACAACTAATAATGAGCCTGTCAATGAAGATACACCTCCCCCGTCATCGGAAATTCATATACCAACTGATTCCAGCGAGCGCCCCATGCCCCGGCGCTCATCACGTTCAAGGCAACCGCCAAACAGATTTGTAAATTAATTAAATGTATTTTATGTATCAGCGCCTTTAATTTTATGTTGATCCCTATTGATAATCTATGGAAAGGGTGAATGACATGTTATTGCTTTAAGTTGCATTGTAATTTACGTTGTTACTGATTGCTTTGTTGCTGATTGCTTTGTTACGTTGCCTTAAGTTCCTTTGTCGTTTTTACTGGTGCTTATTTTCAGTCTGATTTCAGTTTGCAGTTTCTGTCTTTAGAACAACCTAGCTGCATTTTAGCGTAATAAACTTCCTAATAGAGGAATTGTAGATGGTTTCACTACACCCTTATCATGAGAGATGTACATATGTATAATATCAGCTTTATGATGACACCACGCAAAAAAAGAAAAATCTTTGCTTGAGGTTTTTGCTTGTATTTGATAAGTGAGATAATAATGGCATGGACGCAGTTGTAAGTTTTGGAATACAAGATGTCTGACTATAACTTCACAACACAATATACAACTTCATTTTATTGCTGTAACAATACACGAAGTAGTAAAACCTCTAAGATCAGTTATCCCACAAAGCCAGAGAGCTCATGATCATTTTGATTGATTGAATCTTTATCCTTGAACTGGGAAAGCTTCTTGCAAATCTTAAACCCGGCAGTTTCTCATGCTTGCAGAGGCTTTTGACGCAGGCCGGTCACCGAGATTGACAGAGTGAAGTTTCCGATCGTTAAAGTCTTGTTGCCGGGGAATTATTCCATCCATTAGATGCCGCTGAATGGAGAGCAGTCCACGTGCGTTGATCAAGTGCACACCCCGAGAGACGAACCAGCGCCGTTTGATCTTGAAGCCTCTTCGTATAAGTCACGTGCTCACCAACCATTTTATTCATCGGCAAAGAATTACAACTGAAATGGCGTCTGCAGTCCTTGAATCCTATGATGACGTGTCCCTGCTATGACGTAACCGAAAGTAAAGATTGTCTTTTATTTTGTCTTCCACTAACACAAACAAAACGTTTCCTCTTAACTTTGTCCAAAGCGCTGGTCGCGTTTGATTAGTTGGACATCTTTGTGACGTAACAGTAACTGTCTATGAAGTGAAAGTCTGCGGAAATTTTCCATCAACGTTTTATTTTATCACGTGATCAATGTAATAGCAAAATCCACGTTCGCTAAATAAATCAAAGATTCGTTTAATAAGACGTTTCATGGAAATGAAAAGTTTTTGGAAATCATAAATATAAATGGGTTCTGTACATACGTGGGCTACAGTGTAGAAAAAATGATGTGTTGGAAAAAATAAAATAAATAAAAGATATAGAAATAAATAGGAGGTGTCATACACAATATTTATCAACGTAAAACATATATAAATATTATAAAAACTTGCTGAAAATTATTGTAGTACCCAGTACTTGGTGTCTATATAAATATTTGTGGATATAGTTGAATTCACAATAATATAAAATGCACCGAAAATGTTGATAACAAAAAGCAAATTAAATTATAAAAAAATAAATAAATTATTGCAAACATATATAATCGGTTACAAAAGCTATCGCGATCTACATAATTGGCAACAGGCATTGGAGCTTGCAAAGAGGCAAAAATAAATAAATGTTTGTTTTACAAAACTTGCCAAAATCTTCATATAAAATAACATTAAGTGATTAATGTTGTTTCATTGAGTGCTGTGTGTTCAAGTATTTGCTGTGTGTTTAATTGTGTGTTGTGTGTTTAATTGAGTGCTGTGTGTTTAATTGTGTGTTTTTGTGTTTAATGTAATGTGTTTATTGATATCTTTTGGTGTTTAATATATTTGAGGCACTCAATATATTGAGGGACATTCCATTAAATGAAAGGTCACTTTCTATTATTTAAAAATCTATAAACTTACAATAAATAATAAAATAAGCATTGAATAAAGTCACAGTGGGACGAGTTCTTAAAAGAAGCAAATATCTGTTGCTTTGTCATCTTCGCTTGTCAGGAAGACGGCTTTGGCCAAATCGGTTACATACGTTTGTGATGCGATGTTCCTCAGCACTTTGAGTTTGTTTTGAGGAAGTTGGACGTATTCAAATAAGCGCTCGTCTAAGGGGTCAACAGCACCACTTGGTGGGGTGTTTTCAAGCAGGATTACTCTTCCGTTGTTGGGCTGCATAAAATAATATCTTCCTTCGTTTTCAAGAGCAAACATTTTGATATTTGGGAATGAGGGGTTTTCCCAAGTCATCCACCCCATAAAAGCGTCGTCGTCTTCAGTTCTTACGACAGCGAGATTTCGAATCCTCTTCGTCCACAATTTGTCTGATGACCGACAGAGTTGAATGTTGTAGGTTTGCTTCTTCCAGATGGGGACGCCATTGGAGAGGTCGACCAGTACAATGAAGAGGAGGACAATGAAGACAAAGTAATTCATGATACAATTGGTTTTGTGAGATCGACAATTATCTGGTTCTTAATTATTTCTAGAAATACAAGACATAATAATAATTTAGTTCAGCTGCAATGCCATGAAATCTACTGTTGAAGTTCGCCCTTCAGTCTGGACATCTGAGCAATTAACAATTGGAACTTAATATCCACATCGCTTGATGTAGATGGTATTGTAAAAATTTAGATTTTAAAACTTCAAGTTTAAGCTTTTCTCATTAATCAGATATCATGTAGACAATTTCCTTCATAATGTTTTGTGACTTAATAGTGGTAACCCCTTTTATTGATGATGAACGAACTCTACGTGCAAGATGCGCAGTGTCTTTGGTTTAGTAATAATCGTCTCACTGTGAAACAACAACAACAAGGAAGCATTTGAAATTAATCCAAGAATTCTACTTGAAACCACGTTGTACTCAGTTAGTTGCTTGGTGAAGATAAACAAGTGTTGTGTGGTTTGCATGTTTGTCTCAAAGCCATCAGAGTTTGTGGGTTGAGACTAAATACAGACCTAGGTGGTACAAGATCAACTTGACCTTACAGTAAGATGAACTTGTTTATGCTGCCTCAGTGATAAGCGGATTATGTGGTTGCTGCAACGAAATATTTTATTGTCGAACAAAATCATGAATTGCAAGCTTGGCAATCATAACTATGATGATGTCAAAGACTTCGCGGTGAGTGATTTATTATTTTCTCATCAGTCTCTCATAATGCCGAAGTATACAGGCGCTATGCTGCCTATACGCTAAATGCTTTACAACAAAAATCTTGAAAGATTTGAAGTATTATTCCAACTTCCTTTATTGCTAATAAGTTAACTCGGTAACCTTCTGCATGAAATAATTTTCTGCATTTCAAGCACAATACTGAAGTTTATATTTGTTCAAAATCCTTTCGTTTGTCTCAAACCAACTCTTGTCACATTCTTACAATGAATCGATCTTTTCTGAATACAAATCACAGTTTCTCAACATATATATTCCCAAACGTTTCCACATCCGCTTCAAAAAGTTATGAAATTCTAAATTTACAACATTAACAATGCTGTCATGCGTCCTGTCATAGTGACATCACAATTAGCTTTCGATTCGTTGTTGCATTCCTCCATTGACACGTCCCTTTGAGGGGATTATCAGAAAGTTATCTGCAGAAGATACGGCTTGGGTGTACTGATGGCATAATGGTAGTAATGCATCAACACTCTTCAATGTCGGCGTTGAGATGACGTGATGGAAGATGACTTTGAGTTTCTGTGGTTGAAATGTTTCGGTTCAGTCTCGTTGGTTTCAAATATTCAAATTTGTTTCATGAACTTATTGCAAATTCAGGTTCATGAAATTGGATTTTTTTCATATAAAACATACTGAGAAAAAACACCTTTTCTGTTTCAATGTGCCCACACGCATCCCTACGACGCGAATGTACAGTATCAGAATTGGACCGCTACGTGTCGGGTGTATGCCGCTATTATGATGATTACTTTCTACGAAAATAATCTTGGAAAAAATTTCTCGATAGCGGAGAAAATATTTTTTTGAAATCTATTTCCTATCCGGTTTCTCTGCGTGATCGGATATCCGGATATAAATTGAAGTGAAGTCATTTGTTCTTTGAATCACTTCATTACGTTACTTGCCAACGCACGTGGCTGGGATCGAACCTAGATCGATGTGTGGATGATACGTCACTCGGGCCCAAGCATGAGTACCGAGCAAGTCATTTGATGATAATAATCGCTGCAAAGCCGAGTGGTGAGAGCCCTTGCAAAGCACTCGAAAGGACGCCGGTACGACACCACTCAAGAGCATGCAGCTGTGTCTTTGGCAGAACACTTAAAGCCATGTCTGAAGGTGGTCACGAAGATTGGCTTCTTTGCCTTCCCGTCCACTTAATATAAATCCTCAACCACTGGGCGTAAGCCTGGATACCACAATAATGATGATGTCAAACTTTACAAAGCAGAAATTATAACAAACTTTGATTAATTTAATGCCATGAGTATTGCGGCAGATGTATTGTAGTAGCCTACTGTATAGTGTATATTGTATGCAAGTTTGCGACGTGTGTCTGCAAACGTGTTGTTAGTCTATGGCAAGTTACTGAACAAAATCTATTTCAATTTGTCACGTTTTTGAAAGGGAACCCCCATGACAATTTAACAAAAATTTCAATTCACTTACGTGATTGTCATGACTACTCACGTTACGTCTTTGTGGTTGGTTGATTTTGCGTGATGGCGTAACAACTGGAAGATGTTGAGGTTTCTTCCAAACAAGGAATGAATGTGATTGAGCAAGCAAAGGAAGTGAAAAAAGTTTGTAAAAACGAAGAAAAACCGCATTTCAACACAGAGATTTTCGCGTGCGGAAAAGTAGAAAATCTCATTCAATTCTTCAATTCATCCTCACAGCAAATAAACTTCACGGCTATCATTGGCACGGATTCTTCACTGCAAACAAACTTCACGGCTATCATTGGCACGGATTCTTCACTGCAAACAAAAACTAAAACTCCACGACGACACACACTAGAACGACACATGTGGCTGTGTTTTTGGCAGGACAATTAAAGGCGTAGGCTACCTGAAAATAGATACGAAGACTGGCTTCCTTGCCTTTCGGTCCACTTATTCTAAATATTCAACCACAAAGAGTAAGCCTGGATTCGACAAAAATAACTCAAGAATGTATATCCTTGGCGACAGTTAGTTTAGTTGTTGTCAATTCTTGCCACACTCGACTACCGAGAAAGACAAAAATAGCTAAGTCGAGACGTTTTTGGCATCTCCAAACAAAAGACGTTTGTATAATGTAGAAGATTGCAATACCCACCATAGCATCATACTTCAATTGAAACTTTGGTTTATTTGAGGACTAGACTTGCAATGAAGGCTGAACTTTTTTTTTTTTTTTAAAGTGTATTTGTAAATTTTCCACCATACCCTTCCAAGCTTCTTTATTTTCCAAAAATTACAATCCATCAAATCTCCCAATCCCTGTTGGTTCATAAATTAACAAAACCAGGTTATTCCACCTTTGATTTCCTGTCATCGCTCTCTTTTTGGGAGGGAAATTTCCTTTTACACTTTAAAAGGTTATTATAGCTGTTTGTCGTTGGAAAAGTTTTGTATTTAGTTTTTGCAATTGCTTCAATGTAACATTGTGCTTTGGTGGATGAAAGTTTAAGACAAGGAAAAAGTCAAAACCGAGGTATGGAAACAAACTAAAATTTCAACGAGAAACTTGTAGATGCGAACGCGACCACATTACATAACATTGCGTCACTATCATCGCACGCAATGGACTTTGTCGCAAATCGAAACGAAAAACAAAATATGTAACTAAAGATAAAACTTCTTTGTCACTGCTATTTATATTTTCATGTCATTAAATAAATTTTGTCAAAGATTACGAAAAGAAAACTATCGAACTCACAGATAACAACAAATAACAAAGGATGTTATTGGCAGAAATAGATTCTCACATAAAAATAGCGGGTGGGTTGGAAATATCGGATGTTAATTATTTTCAAACAACTGAGTCATCTTCAGTGATTTCAATGTTTTAAATTTGATTTTGTAATTTTGTCAAAAGGAAATTATGTTTTCATGAAACTTTATTTTGTATTTCTGCCCTTTCCAGGATTTAAAAAGAAATTGATGAGTTATTTCATAAATCGGCGTGTTCTTATATAACCAGTCGGATAGTTGAGTTTGCAATTGAGGAAGCTACTCGGCGGTGAAGGAAATGGTTGGAGCTTCCTGAAGCCAGCGCCATCCCCAGAATGAACAATTCAAATTTGTTAACGTTGTGACGTCACAAATATTACGCGAGATGTTCTTTAAAGGTTGGGAAGTCGGAAACAGATAATTTTAATTCTGGAAAGTTTTATTGAGCCTTCGATAAAACAATTGGTGAAATAAGTGAGCACACGTAAACTTAGCACTTCAAAGATTTTTAGATTTCAAGTTGTAATTTTATCAAACTCATTATTTTTGTCTTTCCCTTACGTCGCCACCATCTAAGGAGCGAAATCTGCACCAGAAGCGAGACGAGTCGCTACTTCAACCGACTGAAGTTCCCGTCACACTGATCACAACCGGAACTAACTTTTAATTTGTTCTGCTCGATCATTACGTGACGTGACAATGGCGTCGCGACGCATTACCACGCGTATTTTTTCTGTGACGCATTTTAGTAATTCAAACCTAATTAATACAGCGCTACTAGACAATGCCGTTGTGCAATATTTCGCGGAATAAGACATCAATGCAATCTCACACTATCGGTCTGTTTAGTAAAACTATTCATTTCAAACACTGGCCAATAAAAACTTTGCAAATCTTGATGCAATGATTTATATGTTGCCATAACATAGAGCAGATTCTTCTTCTTTTTCTGGCTTTATTCCCTCTTCAAGTGGGTTGCCGGTGCAAATTGCAGTCCTCCCCGTCAATCTGGCAACAGCATCTTCCTCCTTCACTCCCACTATTTCCATATCTTCTGTCACACCATCTCTCCATCTTCTATTCTCTCTTTCTCTCTTTCTTTTATCAACTTCTAATTGTCTCATTCTTCTTCCGACACAATCTTCATCTCTCCTTACGACGTGACCCAACGATTTAAAACGTGTCTCTCGGCTTATCTTTCAGCTCTCCGACTTGAAATCGTTCTCGAACGATTTCATTTCTTACTTTGTCAACTCTAGAGACCATCGCAATATTTTTTCATCAGTTAACGCAACGTAAATATTGCATCTGACGTTCTCCTTCCCGGCATGAAACCAAACTGCTGGTGTGAAATGAGAACTTTTTCTTTGAGTCTTTTATCTAATATTTTCTCCATAACATTGAGTAAATTAAACTTCATTTAACTTAAAAACGTAAATCTAGCAAATTTGCAAAATAAGCAAAAGATAATTGAAGCTAACAAGCCTACCTTAAGATGCTAATCAGTGCGAAACCAAGAAAAAGTCCAATCTTCTTCTTGGTTTGGTTGTGTAGTGCCCTGCGTTTCACCTTAGGTCTTTTCAACTTTCTTTAGGTCTGTTACCGTCATGAAATTATCGTTCTGTTGCATATATGTAACGTTACCCAGTAATTCATTTAATTTTGTAGTTATGCCTCAGGATTCTGAAGCGTGATTAGGGATTTGCGTTCCTCAAGAACTTGCATGTTAATAAGCTAAAAGCATTCTTGCAACCGCCAGTTTCAATCACATATGCGTAATTTTTCGTCTTTTCAACGTTTTAGCTTACAGATGCTTCATTCCTCAGCGACTATGTATATCGCGTTTTGGCCGACCATTCGACAGACAGAGAATTTTACTTTTGGTGTAGGTAGTACGTCAGAGTACTGTATAATTTTTGGTGCAGTTCACTATAATATGATTTTGGTACAGTAGTGATAGTAATTCTGGCTCCGTCAGTCAACGTTCAATGTGCAGTTTCCTGGGTTGGACTTATGATTTGGATTACGTTCTGTTGTGGAAAGACGATTGCAATCTTTTAAGTTATGTGGTGACAATAAAATCATACTTGTAGTAAAGAAGTACAGACTTCGTTCTCGGATCATTTCTGCCACATTGTTGTGCCCGAAATGTCGCTGTAGACTAGTATTACAGCTAGGTATGGGCGGATAAGTTAAGCTACCCGTTGTCCGCTACAGTTGGTTGGTTTTGAATCTTTATCCTCGGACTGACAAAGCCTTGATAGGTTATTCCTGCTAGTCTAGTTTCGCATACCGTAGAGCAGTGGTCTCCAACCTTTTTAAGAAGCGACCCCAATTTAAGCGAAAACGAAATCAGCATTTCCATGCGACCCCATTTTGTTTTCCAATACGAAGAAAAATGTTTCAAGTAATGCTGAAATTAAATAATACGAGTGAGTATGCACAATTACAGAGAAATGTGGCTACAATGAAGTATTCCAACTGATTGTTAAGAAGTTTTAATTAATACATGAACTCAATTTCACGAACACAAAATTGTCAATTTGTTTCAACATTTAATTTGCACTGTTGATGCGATGGTTTCAATTTGGTCAAGAACGTCGTTGGACATATCTTCAATCCTACGTTTTACTGATGCTGCTGATAGTGAAATTGAATTCAATCTTCTTTTGTGTTGTCGCTATACACCCATCGGTTAGCCACTGTCTTGTGCCATCGTCAATGGAGACTAGACCTTCCATACCATGAGGTGGTTTGTACAGCCGACAATCCTTGATAATGTGGGCTTCCGTCTGCATTTCACCACACTCACAAGCAGCACTCTCTGCCAAGCCCCAGCGCAACATGTCTGCACCATAGCGTCCAACACTAGTGAGCAAACGGTTACGCCTTGATGAGGCAAGTCCAGAGAAGCCATGAACCAACTGGTTTTCAGACGGAGATCCGAATACTTGACAAAGTGGTGCTGCCTGACCATTGTTCACACTATGTCTCATGGCACCACTGTTTACTAGGGTGTCCAGCGGGGTAGCCGCTTTAACGTAGACCACGAACCCTCGCGAATCAACTTATTGCAGTCATGTGACTCAGCACGTGATATTGTGAGCATTCTTCTCGAAAGATTTTTAATACAAACTAAAATAACTTTCATTTTATATATATTGCAGATTTAAGTAATTCCTGATGAGGACACGAGTAGGCTACCTATCGACAACGTTTGAGTTGATTTGTTTTTAAGTATTATGTTATATATCTCTTTGTAATAAAACATGTTAAACCCGCTGAAGTTACTTTGTTTTGTTTGTCTGTAGTTCAACAAAGCAAACTCTCTACCAAAGCTTTATCAAACTAAATCAAGTGAGCGATTCGGTGTCACTAGCGTAGCCTAGTGGTTCGGGGTCAGGGCAAAGGGATATAGTCATTTTGATTGTTTGGTTCGATTTCCACCCCTTGTCGTTGCTTTTTTTTCTTCTGTAACTGAGTGCAAGAAGAATCTTTGGCTGCAATCAGTAGTTGATTTCATATGGAAAATTGTCTTACCTTCTTAACCAGTGCGCCGCAGCGCACTGATGGCGGCTGGTGTGAGTCACATGACTGCAATCAGCTGATTCGTGAGGATTATTGTGGTCTACGTTAAAGTGTCTACCGTCCAGCAGAGGCTGCGAGAAGATCGTGTGCAACGCGTACAAATTGCTTTCTTGGTTTCAACCGCTGCTTTGGAGGTTTTCCCAGTGTAGTTGCATTTACCAGTTGGCCGGGATTTAAGGCTTTCGTTAGGGAAAGAACAGTACGCTGGCGCCGTAGAGTAGCTGGCTCAATGTCAACAAGGAAAACACTCAGTTGGGCTTGGTCGGAGAAGGCAAACTGTGACAGTTCGCAGGCAGTTGTTGATTGGCACATCGACAAGGTCAGCATGGGCGCTTCTGCACAAAGTATCAGCACAGTATTCAGCAGGGGCGTAGACTGTGGCTATAAACTACTTTCTCTCACCATTGGGAGGCTTGCCCTCCACCTTGTGCCCACAAGACGCTTCAAGAGTGCGCTACGAGCTGACACTTTTCCGCGTAAGTGTTCTAGGTGTTTGCGGTATGTAAGAAACCGGTCGATTCGAACACTAAGATATATGGGTGTGGCTTCAAAAGAAAGTGTCCGGCCGTTTTTTTGGATGTTAATTTTTCTATTTGAGTCTCTATTACATAGGTGGAAGGCGGAAGTCGCAGTCTTCGCGTCACTTAGCTTGAGGCGTTATTGGTGCAAATAGGAAGATAGAATGTCCATATTCATGGTCAAGGTGTTCTGAACTGCTTCCTATTTGTGATGTGAAAAAAGAATGACCAAAACACCTATGTTAATAATGTTATGGTTTTATTTATTGTCGCTCTACAACAGCTAAGGTGTTTTAGCAAAAGGGCTTATTTTAATTTCATATCTGATTTACGATGTCATCACATTATTACCCTGCTTATTCTCACTGCATTATGCAAGAAAGAACACAATCGGTATACCGTTTAAAGTCTTTATTATGACTCGACCTGGAGTCGATCTTAGATCTACCAGCACCAAAGCCAAAGGAGAAACCACTCTGACACTGAGCTGCTGTGTGAATAGCAACCGTTGGGAGTCATTAAAAAGTTGTTGACAATGCCAGGAGCATTCCAAATAGACGCACCATGTTAAATCAGTTCATAAACTGCCAGGTTGTTGATATGTTCATCTGCCGTTGTGGCCAGCTCAGTGGCCGAGAGCATTTGTCTTCAACTCTAGAGCTGGTAGATCTGAGATCGATTCCAGGTTGGGTCAACCCAAAGACTTTAGAAACGGTACCGTTTGTGTTCTTTTTGCATAACGCAGTAAAGATACTGTAAATCAGGTAATTAATAATGTGATGACATTGTAAACCTGATATAAAAAACGTGCCCTGTCGCTAAAAGACCTTGACGGGTGCAATACATAAAGCTATAATATTATCATTATAATTGTATGCAGTTGTGCTATTTGCTAGTTGGTTTTCCGGGTCAATTTATACAAAAAGATTCTATTTTGCTTTCTTGTTGTGGGATGGCGCGCGGATAAGGCGCTGACTTTCTTATCATTCAATCCTTATTTGACTCCTGGCTTAAGTTGGGTGCTGAGAAAAATAAGTAATCATCTCTTCCCAAGGTGCAATAAATTGGGTAGATGCAGTTTCTGAAGGAGAGGCGGCCGAGAGAAAAAAATCGGTCACCCAACTCTCGTTAGTGCCAAAGGCACAAACGAAAACTTTATCTTCTCATCCTAACGCTTAGAATCATATATTAGACAACATTTGAGGTTTCTTCCGCTTGCTGCATATATTTTGTTTTTATGCAAGTCTATTGGCTAATCTGACAGCCGCGGTGCATCGGTTAAGAAAGATAGAACAATTTTCCTTATGAACGAGCTGATTGCAGCCAATTGTGACTTTTCTAGCAATTATGACCTTTCTGGCATTCATCCAGAGAGTTGATCCTTGCTTTGAACTTTGCTTGGTAATTACAGAAGAAGAAAAAATAATGGAAGGGGTTGCCGAGTACATTATTATCCTGAATCTAAAAAATCCTTCAAACAGCATTGTATGTCAGCAACAGAGATGTACGTATACGCCGCAGCCTTGCGGCGTAGACTTTTTGTTTACGCTTACGCTTGCGGCCACATTTTTTTGGATAGTTTGCGCTTGAGACTACGCCGTAAAGTTTTTGCGGTTTTTTAGCGCATAGCATCAACGCATACTTTTTAATGTAGTTTTTTCGCTACAATAACACGCCAATACCTTCCAGCGCTGCAGTTGAAAGAATGTTTTCAATGGGCAAAGACATATTGGAACCAAAACACAGTAAAATGTCAGATGAACACTTTCAGATGCTTGTGTTTCTTCGTGGAAATTCAAAATAAAACTTGTTTGTTTCGAGTGGTTTATACCGTGTGAATGTTTGGCACCTAGCAAACAAAATTAGAACGCTAGTGTATGCGCTGACGCTGACGCCGCCAACTTTTTTTACAAGTTACGTTGACACATACGGCGTATGGATTTTCGAACGTTTGCGTTTACGCTGACGGCGTCAATATTTTTTGTATGCGCGTACATCACTGGTCAGCAATAGGTACGGTGGTGGCTCGTGGTATTAATGCTGAAATGCGCAGGGGTGCTGCAGTTCTGCAGTTTCTATGGACGAGCCACCACTGAAGAGATATATAATTAAAACGAATCCGAATCACAAAGGGAAGTTGGTAATGAAGCCACTGTTCAGAGATATTTCATACATTCATTTTTCATATTTTACATTTACGACTTGCAAGAAAAAAGTTGAGATGTTGACAAGACGACTTATCCATGACTCTTTGTTGTGTCATAATAACGTTAATCGTCTATTATTACTAATACAAAGAAACAGTAGCAATTTTTTGCAAAAAAAAATTTTTTTCAAGAACTATCAACATTAAGAAATATCCCTAATATCTCATTATTTTTGAAGTAAACAAGACATTCGGTTAGTCACAACGCTCTCTTGAAACATAACGTGCTCCATACCAGCCTTTTGAATGGCTTCGTCCGTGAGCGACTGCGAGGTGATCACAATACACTACACTAATATTTATGCATTGTAGTTTATTATACACAATATAATGGAAATAAATTGATGCCAGTGCATATGGTAGATACGTAGGTGCTCTAACACTGGAAACTATCGGTAGTAGGCTACGTACAGTCGCGTTAACAGAGGGGCCAAAGGGGACTTTTGGACTCGGTCTCGAATCCGGGATTAATTTTTTCCAAGGGGCCTGGGATTTCAAACAAACACTTCGTATTCGTTAAATATGACGCGTTTTTCTTAGAAGTGTCTGATTTTGGGGCCTCAGAGTCTCATTAGTACCGCCCCTGGCTAAGCGATATCATTTCGTAACTTAATTTATTATTTGTTGAAAGACACAAATTTACAAAATCAATTCAATAACAGTGTTGGAAAGTAACAAGAAGTGCAAACAATTTGAGATAAAAAGTTCGACAGTGTAAAATATAGCCTAGGGCTTTGCTAAAGCCAAAATAAATAAGAAAAACCAAAATTTTGTTTAGTTGCAATTAGCATTTCAAAGTTTCATCATGGAAAGGGAATTCTCGATTTTTCTCAGCAAACCAAATGCAGTTTGTGAGAATATTAAAAAATGCTTTATGACGTAACATTATATAAAAAAAAACAATATTCATAAACTGTACGTCATATTCAGAAGCTGTGCGGACAATGGTTCAGCGAAAAACGCGTTCAGTCATAAAAGAGGATAGTCCCTTCAAACTTCATGCAAATCCCAGGAAGTTCCAAAATCTTCTCGATCGCGCGTTGTCCTCAGTCTGGCCACGGTGTTCAGCACTCCGAGGAGATATAAACCTGATTGCTGGTGGAACAATGTATACTCCCGCTTGTGCACGTCAAATTGGAATGAAAACAATCTTTCGTCATCGATTGCTACCTCTGATGTGGTTTCATCGCTGAGACGCGCGATCACTCTCCCATTGTTCTTGTTCACTTGGAGGAACCTCATGTTCCCATCTTCTTCTCTCCTCCCAAACATTCGGATGGAATTGTTCTTGGTGGACTCGTAGCACAACCACTGACCGAACGACTCGTCTTTCTCCAGGACAGCTAAGATTGTTCGCATCTGCATCACCACGACTCTTCCGGACTTCCTATACACGATGGCGTAGTTTGCCAGGTTCCCGTGAACGATGCGGACCGCTTTGGGGGGATGGAACATGAGAATATCCGATGATGCAACAATAGAAACAGAAGCCAACAGAATCAATAAAAGTGTTGATCTTATCATAATCGTTCTTTTGTGTAGTTTACAGTTGTTAGAAAATAATAGTTTGTTCTAAATATACAAAATAAATAAATAAGTTAAGTTGTTACGTACAACCCTGTCATCACGACCGCTACAGACCATACAATAAACCACGGTTCTTTGGAGAGCTAGTCTGGAAATATCCATCGAAAGTAAATTATTAACGTTTTCTATGTTTGTCTCTCTCTCTAAATGTTGCTAACTTCAACAACATGTACGTGTTTTCTGCTTTATGAATTCATAATTGACCATAATTCATCATTTGTTCTACATTTTTTAACTTTTGCAAAAGCAGTAAACATTTTGTCAAGTGATTTCATATCTCAATAAAAATAAGAATGCTTTCCTAACTTTAAAATGCTTTCCAACATCTGCAGCAAATCAGCAGCTAAAAACAGACTTTGCTACAGAACTTGCCAATTTGAACTGATGTTCAAGAAAAACAATTTCTTATTTAAGCAATTAAAAGCGGGGAATCCCCAACTATTGAGCCACTTGTCTGACCGTGAGTCGTGACAACAGTTACGTCATAAGAATAAATTTGGTAATGGGGATCATCGAGTATAATGATTAGTCGCTTTAATTTTGTTGGTTTTTTTTTACTACTTTTACCTTTAAAAATTTTTTTCATTTCAGTTCATGGGTATATTTTTGTCGCTAAAAGTTTTGTGCTGATGGCTGTGCCTGTATGTGGCTCAAAGCTGTTGAGAGAATGATGTGGACCCGGTAACAATAAATGAAAAAGAATGAGTTGCACCACAAACGAGCTCCAAAAATACGCGATGTTTGTCATCCCCCGGTCACACAGGAAATGCATGTGGTTCTTTACATAATTCCAGACCCGAGCCCCAAAATACCTTGAAAACCCCTTGCCGTTGCAATCACTTGGGGGCCTTACATGGGGCCCGTATGTGATGCTGTGGGAGAGATGCAGTATCTTACATTAATAAGGCTGCACTTATTATGACGACATACCCTAGCCCCTTGCATCGATGGCACGGTTTAAGGAGTCACGATAACTTTAATACGTTTGAAAGGAAAGTTAAAACATAAAAAAAATTTTAAATATCTTTTAGGTAAATTTTTTTTTGCAAATTTACAGTTTCTGTTAAAAAATTCAATAACTTACTAATATACTGGAAACAGCTCGTGCATGGAATAACCTATAAAAAATAATGGAAGTTGGTGGCATGCCAGATGTTATGATGTGACTATTAGTGTCAAGCTGATTTGAATATGACTCGTTGCTAAAGTTTCGTTTGATGAAAACATTTCACAATGTGTTGCAATCGTTTTGCTAGTTGTGGGCATCTGTGGGCGTGGCCCTTTTTGTGAGAACAACATTGCCACCAAGTGGCCGAACGGTCGAACAAAATCATAATGTTGGGAGACAGAGAGGTGAAGCAAGTTCATAGTAGAATGAAAACTTTTTTCAACTGATTTGTTTCAGCAAGTTTGCTGTTGCATTGATCAATTACCTCAATGCAAGGATTACTAACTCTCTATATATATGTACTACGTCGTCATCAGTGCGACGTCGCTATAAAGCAAAATTAGTAAATTTACTTTGTTTTTTGCTTGCAAATAAAAAAGGACGGAAATCATTGCACTTTGGAATATCAGTCTCCTGCAAGGAAGGGCTCTCGTGTATCAGTCGTAAAAGTTGCAACAAAGTTGGATGTAAAAAAATAATTGATATCTTGAAACAGCTTTCCAAAAAATTATTCAAAAAAAATTCCGTTATAAAGAAGGAATGATCCATCTTAAAGGCACATTACGAACGATGCAACTCAAATCGCATGCGTGAGTTATTTGCTGCAACAACGTAGACAGAGCAATTGTTACATAATCTAAATATACAGCAATCGATTGTTGTAATAATAATTTGTGATGTCATAAATGCTATATACATAGAATCCATGACAAACTGCTTTCAGGATTGAAAATGAAAATTCATCGAATTAAAACCGACCAAAGCCAACAAGTCAATCAATTTTATTTAAATCACTATTTAGAGATATAAAAATACAATTATTAAGAAGGAAAAAATTGAACGCTTCTGACGTAGCAATGCGCCTACGTTGGAAAAAATAAATAAAAATAGCTAAGAACAAACGAATATCAGAAATTTTTAAAATTCTATATGAATATTTTTTTCTGATGAGAGGACATTTTTCCTATAAAAACGGCAAATTTTTTGTTTCTTTAAATATATTATATCAATGATAATAATTCGTGTTATATCAGCCTGCCAAGTTTTATACATTTAACGGGTTTAACATCATGTATTAAACGTTTGAAGTGCACCAATATTTTCAACTGAAGTGGCGTACCCCCTTTGCTTTTCCTTCGAATGTTGTCTATACATTTATTTGTTTGCGTGAAGCAAACCAGACTTATATTGGTATGTCATGCAGACATTTCTTGACGACGGCCGGGGAGCAGCTAAACACAAATTTAACAACTTAAAGTGCAATTAAGGAGCACATCGCCTCTTATGCAACGTGCACTGACAATGCTCCGATCAACCAAATTAAATTTATGTGTTCTGTTTCTCGTCGTGCTATTTACTTCTAGCCTAATCCTTCTTGAATCACTTGTTGAGTTTGAATTTTTCAGTTCTGAGTGTCTTTAGTGCAGTTATAGTGCATGGTCAGCTTTATCTTTTAATTTTCATTTCATGTATATTGCAGATTTGTAATTCCTGATGAGGACATAAGTACGTGTTGCAAACGTTAGAGTTTATTTTATTTGTTAAATTTTTTGTGTGCAATACAAATTGTTAAACCGTTAAAGTTACTTTGTTTCGTCTGTCTATGGTTCAACAAAGCGAACTCTCTACCAAAGTTTTCTTGCAAGTCTGCATTTATTGCATTTGTTTTTCGTTTTTGTTTTTAGGAGAGTTTCGACGATTAATTTGCAACAAAACAATTAGCAGTGTAATCTTGCCAAACAAACAATAAAGGGATTTTGTGACGCGTGAAAGATGAAAGAAGAAAAGTCCCAGTTCATTTTATTTGGCAAGACTAGTTACTTCATCTTGTGATCAACTTAAAAGTTTTACGGTTTTCTTGCGTTTTAACATTTCAGTTTCTGAGAAAGTAAATTGTTTTTGAAAAGTTTTGGAAAAAACATTCCAGCTCATTCCCATAACTCTTCCCTGTTAGATCAGTCACAAATGACGTCATGCGCATAAGGATTAGACTTTCAATTTGCAAAACCTACATTTGCCCAATGAGCCACCGCCACGTCGTGCCAGTCGTCATTGCAGCGCAACAACGCGCTTCTGTTGTCATAATTGTTGCACGAAATTGAGAAGTTTTTTAAAGAAATACTCAATCCATAAAAACAAATGAACAATTGAAGGCAAATACAAACTTATAAATTGAGAAACTTTTTTTACAAACAACAAAAAGACTTTTGATTTGAAACATTTTATTCCAGCTGAAGATAGATTACATCAAGCGGAAAGGAAGGCAAGGAAGGCGAACTTCTCGTCCACCTTCAAGCATTTTTTGAAGTGCATTGTAAAAGATGCAACGACACGCTTCTGAGCGGTATCGAACTGGCGCCCTTTCAACCATTATGCAAAGACTACCATCACTCAACAATGCAGCTGACAACCAGCCAAACGTCATTGTATGATGACGTAGTTCATACCGACAACTAGACTTACCCATCACCAGCAGAGCTTTTGTAAGAAGCAAACAATTGTTTATTTTCTAAAGCTATTTGAAACAAAAGTATTTCGAGATTTGGATCCGCTGCTGTTTAAACCTCCAGTGCAACTGTTGTCAGGTGAAAATACACTCAAAAGAATTGTTTATGTACACTGAAAGAAGAATTATAATTTATTCAGTCCAAATGAAAAGAAGATTTTAAAAATATGTTTGCCGAATCGGAATTGCTATTTTTCAATTTTGAATACATGTTTTAATTTCCAGCGGTAAGAAAAATGCTCAAGTTCAAACCAACTATGAAACATGCTCAAGCTTGCATAAGCTCTGATAAATGTATTGCTCTCCTAATGATATTTGCTAAACTCTCCCGTTAAGTCAGGGCTGTCTAAAGTGTGATCGGCAGGCCGCATGTTGCGCAAGAACAATATCCGCTGCCCCGTCTGGGCCCATGATCTACTTAAGTTAGGCTATATTATGTGATGAAGTAAAACTTAGTAGTTGTGGACATTTCCTGGAGTTTTTTTTATTTTTATTGTTAAAGCGGCATAAACTCCAAAACTTGTAGCCCAGTAGCTTACAGTAGGCTCTAAATGTATTTTTAATCTGCAAGACCTCTTCTTCTTCTGGCTTTATTCCCATTTCAAGTGGGGCCGCCGGTGCAGATTACAGTCTTCCACAACCAGTGGCGTAGCTAGGGAATGTGCCGCCCGGGGCGGATTCAGATTTTGCCGCCCCTTCAAAAAAAAGCTTGTGAAAATGAAATGCGTTTTTTTATCAGATTATAATCAAAATCAAAAATCGTAGTCTGAAAGTGCCGCCCCCAGACGTGCCGCCCGGAGCGGTCCGCGCCCCCGCCCTCCTAGCTGCGCCACTGTCCACAACCCTCTGTCAGCAGCATTTGCTTTCTTTGCATTCACTATTTCACATCTTCTGCCACACAGTCTCTTTATTTTCTTTTCGACGTTCCTCGCTTTCTTTTCCCAACATAATGTTTGTTTCTTTTTACGACGTGACCCAAAGCCTGCAAGACCAACAAATCAAATTAACGCAGACAAGCCTAGGCCCTAGGTGCTTGACTTTTGATTTTCAATCATTCTTCCATCCTTATAACTATATATCATTTGTTAAGCAGTGGAGTTGCACATAATAATAATGTTATACTGTACTGTAGTTTTACTTATTGTCGCTCTACAAACAGCTAAGGTCTTTCAGTGACAGAGCTTATTTTTAATTTTATATCAGGTTTACGATGTGATCACACTATTACCCGACTTATCCTCACTGCGTTATGCAAGAAAGAAAATCGGTAGGCTACGTTTTTAAAGTTTTCCGTTTGACCCGACCTAGAATCGGGCTCAGATGTACCAGCATCAGAGCCGAGGGCGAAAGCACTTGGCCACTGAGCTAGTGGAAGTTGAACGTACAGTCAATCCTGCATAATCGGACCACATCGAGACCAAGCTAAATTGGTCCGATTAAACCAGAAAAACAAATTTTACTGTTTTTTGCGTGTTAGCCAATCAACAGGGGTGTTCAAACTTTTCTCTAAACAGGCCGAATTCTATAACGCGAAAGTGCCGCTGGCCAACAATTTTTGAGTCTTCTTGCGTTTGTGGCCACCGCAGGTCACATTGTTATATCGAGGCACAGCAGTCAATGTCCTTTTCAGTTGCAGCAAAATCCTGACAAGCAGTAGTTGAATTCTCCAGCAAGGAAATAAAAGAATGCTCATTACTAACCCTCATTACCATGCCCTTCAGGACAATAATTTTGGCAGCAGTGGCCGAGTGGTTAGCGCGTTGGGCTCGCAGTCGACAGCCTGCATGTTCGACTCCAGCCACCCGCACTTGCTGTTGTTTCTCTGGGCAAGAAACTTTACGATAATTGCCTCTACCCAATGATCGATTTCGAGTAATGGATAGTACCAAATTTAAGTCATAAGTAGAGTAGACAACCGGAAACAGACATTGCAGTCGGCTGCAGCGTGGGTCAGGTGTTCGTCGGAAGGCGTACACCGATGTATAGCGCTCAAGTCCGCTTTCCCGCAATGCAGGATAAAGATATGAAAAACAAAAACAATGGTTGATTTCGCGATTATGGCGCAATAACAATTCTAACTTTTATCTCGAGTTTGTTTCTTGTCCGTGAGAAAATGCTGTTTTATTAATTTTGTTTAAAATTTAAGCTGAATTTAAATGATTTCTATGTGTCTGGGTGCCAAATATGAGACATTGTGCAACAACAGGCGCGGCCATACAAAATGTATCACGGCCGGATTTGTCCAGCAAGCCGGACTTTGGACACTCCTGGCCTATAACGTCTTCGTATTGCTATCATTCCTTCATCTAGTGCAGCTGAAACTTCTGTCCCGTGTTTCTGTGTGTTTCTTCATCCGCACAAGATACAGTAAAATACACAAAACTGTTCTGGTCTTACGTTAGTTAAACATAACATCTTTGTCTACTCTAGAAGATACATATGTCTGATATTTGATCATCCGCATTTCGTTCCAATCAATTCAGCGCCTTTGTGCTCTTCACCTGAATCATATTCTATAACGTTCCTTTCTCAGTATAAATTACATGGCATTTAATATCACTTTAGGTGAGTCTGCACCAGCTCAGTGGCCGATTGGTTTCCCCTTCGACTCTGGTGCTGTTAGGTCGAAGATCGATTCCAGGTCGGGTCAAACCGAAGATTTTAAAAAAGCGGTACCGATTGTGTTCTTTCTTGCATAACGCAGAAAGAACAGGTTAGGCAGTGGTGGATTTCCAGAAGATTAGCTTCCGGAGCGCTAGTTTTTTACTTTCCAAATGCGCTAGGTGCCGTAGAAGAAATTCAGAAATATGTCTTTATAAGACTTTGAAACAACACACTTGATGTAGCCTAAAACGTTGCTAAAGTAAGTATCATGGTTTATAGATGGTATAGTGTTGTTCAATGCAAATATTCATATTTTAGTCGTCGTCGTTCGTATGAAGCAGAAAGTTTGTGGTCAGCCGAATGAAAGGACTTCGAGCCAACTTTTCGTCAGATTGTCAAGTGTGCGGAGGCCTGTTATTCCATTGGAAGGGGAATAGACGGGACACCCAAAGATGATGTGGTTGGCTGTTTGCTCTGTCGCACTGCACTGACACGCAGCCGAGTCCCTCATGCCCAAGCGTGTTAAGCAAGCATTGAAGCGGCCAACTCTCGTTCTTATTCGGTTCAGTGTCACCCACTCCCTTCTCTGAAGTTCAGAACCAAGTGGGAGTGAAGAGGCAGGAGAGACATCGAATAGAGTGAGGCGAGACTTTATTTTTGGCACAGTGCTCAATTCCTCGGACCAGGCATCTGACGTGCTGAAATCAGCGAGCTGGAGTTTTGCAGCATGCCTTACAAAAGGGCACCGTGATGGTAGGCGTTGTATGATTGGGACATTGAAACAATAATAAGTTACAAAAAATACAAGTTATAGCCTAGAAAAAAAAAATGTTTTTAGTTTTTTCCACTTTTGATTTTTCAAGTTATAGTTTTTAAGACACTTATCGTATTCAAAATCATAAAACCTCTGGCGACTTCGGGTCTCAATTGCCGGGTTACGTCCATGGCGTAATCAGGATCCAACATACTTCGCTGGTTAAAAATTTCTCAGTGGAAGACGGATCATTCGTATAAAGAGTAAACTTGAAACAGTTACAGTGTGTAGAGAAGCACGGTCAGATGTCAGTATGAGGTTCATTTGTGAAAATCCGCGCTCACACTCGCTCGATGAAATTGGAAGGGATTATAGTGACGTTATCAAATTTTGAAGACTCTGGGATCTTCTTTTCGTAGTTGTATATTCACGAAGTCCTCTCACAGCAGCTTCGCGTTCATCTAAGCGCAATCTCTTTGCCACTTCAATGATTTCGTTTTCTCCGTGTGTCATTACTGTGTCCTCTGGTCAAATAGTTGGATCAAGTATTTTTCAGCTGTTAATGAATGACAAGTCTGTTGAATTCAACAAGCGATCTTGGATGGAATTTCCTAAGTGATTATACACCTTTCTCTGTTGAGTGGAAAATACCACCCTTTGGTAGGGTGGAAATGACCATCTTTCCCAATAGGCTATGGGGTGGGAATGAAAAAGTAAAAGTGAAGTTTTTAGACCACCCCAAGAAGTGGTTAAAACTACAATTTTTGATTTACAGCGTAGAAGATGTGGGGATTGATTAGCGGGCTATTTCTGCAATTGTTTACATGTAATTCTACACCTTTGAACTCTAAGTTTTCTTCAGCATCCTTAGCAATGCCATAATGTCGTCCGGGTTCGTTCCTTCGTGTTTTAAATAATTTTGCAAGATTATTAATTTTGTTATCTGCATCTCAAATAGTAGCCTACATGCTCTGTTTTACAGTTCAAGGCTTAGGCTATTTCGGATAATTCTTGCTAGTATTCGTACATCAAAGCCAAGTCCAATAAGAAATCCGTGGATGTTATCTTCGACAAGAGTCCTTGATATTTCGCACGTTCCCGAGAATCTCTCGTGTCGCCCGCTTTTTGAAAAATTCGAAAAGTGCTGGGAAATCATTCCAGACGGCACTAACTGTGCGGAAACTCCAGGCTACCCAACGTGTGTCCAGTAGGCCTACCCTTCCGATTTTCAACAACTGCACTTCAACAGCCGCTGCACATTCACCCAATTCCCTGCTATTGTTAGGAGAAGCGTGGTAAAGGCTATAGCGTTTGTCCATAAAAGATCGAAATCGATTCAAATTACTGACTGATTTACAGCATGACGAACCGATAGTTCCAATCTATGGTTTAGGGATGGTAGAAGTAGGGGATTGCTCACTCAAAAGAAAGGTGGACAACTGGAGGGTCATAATGTTATGACAAAATTTGATGCAACTACAGCTTGAGTTCTCCTGCCATATGTCGAATACTCAGGTGCGGGTTTATATGACTTGCCCACGTGTGTACAAAGTGTGTATCGCCAAAATAAATGTAAGAAATATGTGATATCATGTTTATTTAATAGTATTCAAATCATGATAATGCGGGGGTAGACTTCACGCAACATCAGTAACGGTAGATAGCCTCACACTGCTGCAGTCAAGTTTTGCAGATTTTCTAGAACCCAAAATTTTAACCAAATATAGCAATTCATTTGATGAGAATGAATTTACCTAAAAGCAAAGAAGACGTTATGCAGTTCTCCTAATTTTTGAACTTCTTAGTGACCCTCCACCTGTCCATTTCGTAAGAAAAATCAGTAAAGTGAGTCGTCCCGGTATTCTACTGTCCCTACTATGGTTGCACAATACCACACCACAATGTCTGGAAATTAATCACGAAGCCATTTTGCTACACCATTTTTGCGACCTATCATCACAGCTGCGCCATCACATACAACACCAATCAAACAAGAAGATAAAAATGTTGTAGACATGCCATATGATTTTAGGCAGCTCTTCAAGGAATCAAAGATGCCATTCACCGTAAGACTAGCGAGCTCAACAAGACAAATACATTCACAGGTTCGCTTCCGTCAAGACCAGGGGCGCCGGAAGCGGGGGGGCAGGGGGGGCGAATGCCCCCCTTGCCCTCAATTTTTCTGCAGATGGAGGGGCAGGGGGGGCAATGGTGCCCTTTTAAAGTCATGTAAGTTACTGCACATTTTGCAATATAACAATTTCTGCTATTCGCTTTTAGCTAAATTATATTCTTTCATTTTTTCCTCAAAATAATATTTACGGCACAAAATTTTGCAACAAAGGTAAGAGGCCTTAAAACTCGTTTTTTTGGCAGCCTTCGTGGCTTACCGGGAGCTCCTTCTCGGCGGCCAAATCTGCGTGCTTGGAGGCCAAAATACAAAATAACGATAGCACAAGTAAATAGAATTAAACTTGCAACAATGCTAAAATGATCACTTAGCGTTGTTGAAGTCTGGGCCTGGGCGACGTCCTACAATAGAATCGTTGCACCACGCAATAACTGCTTTATCGGGGGATTGTAATCCAGTACTGCGGGACCATCTAACGACACTCGCACAAGTGTCTCCAATGTGGCTGATTTTAAAAAAGTTCGCCACTCCCATAGAATTCTTTTTAGCAACGAAAAACAACGTTCGACATGTGTTGACGATGACGGCAAGGTAATAAAATAAGTATTTTAATGATGTGAAGGACATTACCAGTACTAAAAGAAGCATAATTTTTGCAAAATATGAACAAAAAATGTTTTTCCCTCGGATGTCAACTAACCTAGTTCTCCTTTTTAACAACGATTCAATGTCCGACAACATCGAATCGACATATAAACGACAATATTGCCAGCCGATGTAAATTAGCACTTCGGATTAAGACTTTGTTAAAATAAACGTCGGGAATTACAAACAAGACTTACAGCGCTGGTGATCGCAGATGGATATATTCCATCAATAAGTGTGGTGAAATGCAGACGGCAGCCCACATTATCAAGGATTGCCGGCTATACAGACCACCTCATGGTATGGAAGGCCTAGTTTCCATCGATGACGACACCAGGCAGTGGCTAACCAACGGATGCCCTGACAGGCCTGACATATAGCGACAACACGAGAGAAGAATAACAAATATTCCCGCACAATGCAACAATGGCGATTATGACGCGCTGACCTAATTTTGCGTCACTCTTTGATGCTACATATTTTCGACAGTTAATCTACGATCATTGTACTGCGAAATTAAATAATTGGCTAGAAGAGACCGGTGGCCAAACTTGGCCGATTGAGGAGGTAGCACTGGCGGTCATTCAAGCACTACTAAGCGGTCATGGCCGCCAGCAGCTTTAAGGCTTGGCAGTAGGTTACATCATTATAACATAGCGTGATGCCCTTCTTTGTATACCGGACACTTGTAGGCTATCATTACTCAATACATAGTGAGCTGATAGATTAGCATTATCGCTATATCTTATCTTAAAACTTGAAAAAAAATTGGCCCTTTACTAAACAAAGTGCCCTTTTTTCGTAATCTTGCCCCCCTAGTCAAAAATCGTTCCGGCGCCCCTGGTCAAGACTGGTATGAATTAGATATATTATCAGAGTGAATACCCAATTTAACCTGGCCGACTCATCAAGAATTATGGATATACTTTTATTGAACAGGGCAAAGCATAGGCCTAATAAGAGTATAAAATATTTGAGCTTCCGGAACGCCGTTCCGGAGAAGTCAATTTTTTGATCGAGCTTCCGGAGCGGCGCTCCGGACCGCTCCGGCTGAAATCCAGCCCTGAGGTTAGGTAATAATCTGATGACATTGTAGCCTAAACCTGATAGGCTATAAAATTAAAAATGAGCCCTGTCGCTAAAAGACCATAGCTGTTGTAGAGCGACAGTGATTAAAAACCATAACATTATTGTAAAGTAAGTCTAGCCTTCTAGCCTACGTACTACTGTAGTGTAATCGACTGCAATATTTCTCTTTGACCTATTTTGTCTTTTGTCTGATGGTCTGATGGTCTGATACAAGTCTGATGGTAAAAACAAAAAATTAAAAATTTACGCGAAAGGGTCGGTAGCTGTCCCTGGTTGTGTTGTAGACCAAGGGTTAATTGATTTTGTTTTGGTTTCATTTCAAACCAATTTTTACAAAATAAATATCATTTCTAGCTAAAAATTCCACTTGGGGGTTCGCGAAATACGAGACGTATCGTTTAACTCAAAGGTGGCAAACACGTGACCAGCGAGGACGTTTTGATGCCGCCCGCGATGCATTTTTGAACTTTCAAATCATTAACAATTAAAATTCACTCTTATTCACTATTCACTTTATGAGATAAAATTAACTCAGTTCAGGCCTAGGTTCAGGCCATTTTAGGCCTACATTTTGGGGTGATTTTTTCCTAGGCTACTCTTTCTTTTTTTGCGATCTTACGTTCTTAGTGCGTTTTTCTACTTCTTGTAGGCTATTGCGTCCTTATACTGTGATATTTTGTTAATTCAACGGTGATGAACTGTTTTCTAAGCATCGATAACGCACAGGTATTGCCTACAAAAGAATCGACACGGTAAGAAAAGCACAATAAACATAGTGAGGTCAGAAATTTCAAAGAACCGGCCAGCCACACCGGTGGAGAGCCATGTGATTTGGAGGTGGCGATACGCCCGGGAGAAGGTCCACCAGCATATAGGTTGCGAAGGCCAGGCTGTGGAGTCGAGGTGTTTATGGAAAGAGAATGTAGATCGAAAAACTATGGACTCTAGCGCTCGTCCCAAAATTTAAAATGGTGGATCAGGCCAGGGAGACTGGCTTAATTTTCCACAATGCAAAAAATTATTGCGACCCTCGAATTAATTCACAAGTATACATTTGGCCCTTAGAGCAATTTGAGTTTCCCTTGTTTTGACAGTTTTCCTTCCAGTCGAATAATTTTGACAGTGAAAAAAGAACGTGCACCCAACAGTACGCTTTCAGCTGAATAAGAAAAATAACAAAATTAATTCAGACTTTAAGATAAAACGCAGGCGCTTGTCTGATAAGAAACGCTGGTAAAAAACTTGATCAGAGTAGTTAAATACGCGCTATCAGCGTGCTCAGTTGGGCAATAAAAATCGTAATTTGACACATCAATAATCTACATAATTATACCAATAATATGTCAGAATCCCAAAATTTTATGTACAGTAGAATAATTTGGCAATTCTTAATTTAGTTACAACATTGACTGATTTCCGAACACCGTAAAATGATTTGCAGTGAATACAAAAAGTGATAAAACAAAAATTATAAATGGAAACTCCTGCAAATTGTTTTATTTTTTATTTTTTAGGGAAATCACCTTCCCGGAAATAACAACACTAGTGAGCTAGAAACGAAACGATACCATGTCCTGATGAACACCCAAACTTTTCAGTATTCAACTATTCAACATTATCACAGACGTCAAGCCTAAATAGTTTCAAAGCACCATAAGTGATGAGTGTAATTCAGGGTGCAAGTCTTAAGCTATGTAAGATTTAAGGAGTTTTTAAAGTTTAGCTCATAAATATAGCTTTCAGTGTAAGCCTACGGTTAAAAGCTAGATCAAGGTTTTTGCAGTATCAGCAAGGCATTCCATATCATGCTCCAGATATTTAGGTTTATATATATACCGGTAGGGATGGTAGAAGTTATATTTCACTGTCCTTAGGTTTATACCATACCGTGGATTTTTTATTAAACTTTGGAATGCTTATAGAGCTACCGGTAATCAAATTGGTTCTTTGCTATTTACTCTTTGCCTTCTTTCTTTAATGCAGTAGTTCTTAAATTGGGGTCTGTGGTCCTTTTGGGGTTCGCAAGACAATCTTCTGGGACCGCAAAGCATTTTCTAAAAAAATTAACACAATCTCGAAGAAAAATTTCTGTGGAAAGTAAAAATTTTCAGGCCACTTTTCCATAGGGTGGCAATTGACTAGTGGACCGTAAGGTCGTCTCGTTGTCTCCCCGTCGGTATGGGAACTTGTGTAACTTTTGCATTGTGTATATTACTTGCATATTTCAAACATGTACCTATGTTCCTGTTACTGACAAATAAAACATTGATTGATTGAACTTGTTTTCCAAACCAAACGGATATATTTTAGTAAGCTGGTTTGGCATCGCTCCATACAGTTTTTTAAGCCTGGCCTTTTGTTTAATTGTGATAGCCTTTGTTTTGTTTTTATCACCTTTGTGACAGCAAGGAGTGCATAGTGGTGACGTACTCCTACAGATCAAGAACAGAATTACAATATATACTTGACTAAAAAGGAGGTAGGCAAAGTTGATTAAGGCTGGTTGTTTTTACTGATTTAAGTTTTGGATTGAATGCTTTTCTGACCTTTTAACTTTTTTAGCCTTAGCCAAATTAGCCTAAAATTAAACACTTTTTAACTTTACTTAGAATTGAATTTTTAACTTAAATTTGAGTACAAAAAGTGACAACATTTGGCTCAACCTTGAAGAGAATTGAGATTCAATGATTCTTATGTTCAATTTGGTTTCACTTTGATACATTCTGGAGAAGAAAAGCCGCAGTACGTGCTTTGCTGTAAAGTTTTAGCAAGTTCTGCTTTAAAACCTAGCAAGCTGAAAATACATTAGGTAACACATCAAGATCATATTGAACCAAACAAAACCCAACATAGAAGTAGAACTGATAACACTCCAGCAGGTGCACCCATTTTATTGACATGTGCATTTTTAATTTTTACTTTCTGATTTTTGCGCTAATTTGCCTTAAGTTTTGGAGAACCGTGAGTCATTGAAAAAATCGCAAGGGGACCGTTCAACAAATTTTTTGAACAAGTTTGAGAATCACTGCTTTAATGAGAAGAATCTGTCAAGTTTTGCTGAGCTGACCGCAGTCCATTGTATCTGCCAAATGTGCTGAATTGTCTTCTGGCTACTTTTGTGCCGCTGCTATTTGTGTTATATGTACTGTATGGTCATTCCCCTAACCACGAATTTTTTTTTTTGAAACACGAAATGTTTTTCATCACCCACTCTTTAATTCTGAAGATATATTTTTTTGGTGGTAATCCACTTCTAGCTACTTGCGTTTACTTTACAAAACAATTTATTTCAGGCGAAAATTCCATCAACTTCGGAAATACGGAAGACACATTTTGTGATTGCTGTTTTAATTCCAAAATGCGTCCGAACACCGCTGTCATGCTAGCGGAATAATTCTGCATGATTTGTCCAATAAAACAATTTATAAAAAAACAGCAGTAAATGATGCGATGACAGCAACAACTCGCTAACCCTGATTCTCGGTGACATATTTATTTTTATGTTGTTGAAAGTCATTAAGTCAGGATGCCATTTTTTATATTATTTTGTTATGAAAAGCAGATTTTTTCTAATAATGTAATTCAAAAACCTAAAAACAAGTCACATAGTTAGCGCAAACTTGTGCAAGGTGTGATAAAATTATTGATAGGCTACATAAACTATTAAATTTTTTCTGTCAAATTATTTTCAATTGCAAAATACAGACGAAATTAGTTAAATGTATCACCTGTTTGTCAGATATTTTGATGCGATTATCTGATTGATACGCTTAACCAATTTGCTAAAACTTTAAAAGGAAGGTTTATTGTGAATAAGTGTTATTGCTGGGAATGTGCATGTGCTAACTAATGGTTGCAATGTGCATTACTATTGATAGGGCTACCACTCTACTAACTGTTTACAATTTTGGTTACACTTGAAAGAGTTTATTAGTTTTATGTTAGTTGTTACCGGTACACAACACGATATGTACCAGATGTCCCAGAGCATGTACGAGTAGGCTACCAGTCCCACAACGTGTATGATCAAAGTATTTTGCTGCAAAAGGAGGCATTCGTACTTCTTTTTACCTTACCAATCTCTGTGATGTCACAATGCAAAGTTTGACTGCTGGCATTTTTGTTTCAAGCATGCTATTTTTAGCTCTGCATGTGCTCCGTAGCTATGCATATGGAACATGGCCCACAGAAATAGAGGTGTGGAAGAAAAAGGGTGCTCACGTGTTTGTTTTGAAATCGCAAAGGTTTTCTTTTTTAAGTCTTTTGAGCTGTCTCGTAAAATAATTTATTTGCAATGTTCTTCAATTGAACAAAACTGCACAAATGAACTCATGCACTCCATTTCACAACAGTAATTTTATTCAGTAATTCTAAAAAAAATTACAAGTTTTCTGGTTTAAACGTTTTGATATACTTTCAACACTTTCCTCTCAAGCCAAAATAATTTGTCCACATCTATTCCTTTGAAGGTCAGTCGCAGGCAGACGGATAACATCAAAAGCATTTAAAGCTTCTTTATTGATTGGAGAAGGTAGTTCATCTATTTCTTTCACACTTTATTATGAAGTGTAATTACTTTTTTGTCCACTCGTTTGCTCAGTCGTGCAAAAATTGTATGTTAACAGTGCCATGCCTTGTACATAAGATTACGGCATGGGATTACAGACACTTGTCTTTGTTTTGATCGCACGCATCTGTCTCACCTAAGTTGCTTCATTGCGCCTAAGTTGAATATTGGAAACAATTATGCAAAATAAAAAAGGACATTCTTTTTTCAGTAGAATTATATGATTAATTGAATGAAGTAGGCTATGCAAACGAGAAGCAAATCCTGATACTATTATCCAACTTATTGTTTTCAGTGAGATACGCTTAACCGATGGTTTTACTTAACTAGGATTTGGTTCAGGATTTAAGATTTTGATCCAACTAATCGGTTGATACGTTTAAGTGGTGTGTGCTGTGCTCATACGATTTCATCTGTGTTTACAAATTTGTGAAGTGTACACAATTACGTTGATGGTTGCAAATACGCACATGGACGGTAGTTGTGATGCCTAGTTGGATTACATCCGGACCATTACAAGCTGGTCTGGTTACCTTTAAACAGATTTAACAATCTTCTCCATATGTGATTGTTATTTCACTGTAAATTCTGTGCATACCAAAGGCATGGCTGGTTACAGGCTGAAAACAAGAACGTAGAAACAAACCATAAGACACAGTCAATGAAAGTACAAACAAAAACAGTGATCACTAAAAAATATAACTAGGGTCATCTGTCTTTGGATTTTAACGACTATTTTTCTGAGTGCTTCTTCACAAATATCCAACTGCTTGAGTGCTTGTGGAAGTCTTACTTAGTTAAACATTGTTGGTTAACTTGTTCAGAATGGCCCGATTCGGTGAGTCCGATCCCTCAACGGGTATTTTATCAATTTTTTTTTTAATTATCGGGTACCGTAGCCTAATTATCATTGCCGTTTTAGGGTTAGGAGTTAAGGTTAGGAGTTAGAAGTTAGGAACTCACCGAATCGGACTCACCGAATCGGATTCACCGAATAGTAGCAGACCCAACTCGTTAGTATTTGGTATTGCTAAAAACTTGAATTTTTTCTTTAAGTAAGCAACCCGTAAAAACTGTTGCAGCTATTATCATTCGAGCACTAAAAACGCTATTTAACTTTGCTGTGCATCATGGTATTTGCTGCTGCGTCACAGCTACTTTGAGGAAAATTGACTTTTTGACGTAGCAAACATTTGTATTTCTCTACTTTCCACTGGCTTAGTGAGATGAGAAACACTTGCAGGAACTTTGAATTATAAATGAAGTCATTACCCGGTAGGCTACTGCTATGTTTGCTATTGCTCAATCTAACAACTATTGTTATAACCACACCATTACAACTATTGCTACCCAAAGCTAAATAATGAGAGAATCGTTTTTGCTGCACTAGTCTATCAAAAGTTGAAAACTTAATATGTTATTTAGAATGGAATGAACAAATCATGTTAGCATCACATATTCAAAAAAATTAGTTGACAGTAACATTACAAAATGGGTGAAAAACAAAGCAAAAGTATGAAGAAAACTGGCAAGAACCAATCGGCAACTGAGCCAAGCAAAGAATCAATAGAAGAGGCTGGACCATCATCTGCTGTTGCCAGGAAAGCTGTTGTAAGTTTCAGTATGCCTACTTTTTATTATGCAATCTCAAGTCTAAATCAAAGATTTGTTTAACTGTCAAAAATCCTAATTCGTAGCAACCTCATGTTGCATACGATACCACAAATGCACAAACTGACTTTTCAAGATTAGGGACTCGCAGTTGCATGTAGCTTAGAAGGATTACAGTAGACAATGTGCAGAGTAGTCTGAAACCCATTTGCATCTTGGAAGTGCAGAATGGCAAGTACAAAAATCATCAACCTATATGGATTTTTTTTGAAGAGATTTTGAAAAATGTTGAGTTAAACAAAGCATCGAGTTATCCAATGTTGAATTTGCTGGCCTGGGCATGTACAAAACCACAGGATTCTGTCAGGACTAGGAAAAATTTATCGAGTTAGACGGATTTTGACTAGATGAACAAGATTTTAACTATTTTACGATTAAGTAAATGAAATACTGTACTAAAAAGTTCACTGAAAACTAGAAACTAAAGAATTGGGCCTACTTCTCTTATGTTGTAGCTAAACATCAGGGAACCCCTCGGTTAACCACTGCCTGTTGTCATCGCTTATGGAAACTAGGCCTTTCATACTATGAGGTGCTCTTTAAATTGGGCAATCTTTGATTATTTGGGCTGCCATTTGCATTTCATCTTGACTGACCAACTGACAATTAATAATACTAGATAACTAGATACTTCCAATATACTTGTTTAGGATGTCAAGCATCCCATTGTGGAACCGAAGATATTGGTCAAGAAGGCGGAGAACAGCATCCTCCATGCTGATGTAGTGTATGAGCAGAATTTCCACATGACCAAAGTTCATTCCAGTCCTTGCTCTGGTGAGTGTTTTGATGATATTTTAAGTGTTTTGATATTATTTTACATGATGTATGTCGTATTGTAGCTCCGATAGAGAAGCTCTTCCATTAAACTTTAAAAAATAGCCTTTCTTGCTATGAGAATTCCCAATAAAGCGATGATAGTTCTTATGTTGTGTCCATGCTAACGCCAATCTTTATATCCACATTCAAGCATGCCACTAAGTTTTTTGTCATCATCTTTTCAAGCTTTTCTGTTCTGCTGCAGACAAGGTTATGGTGTGAAGCAAACACTGCTCAAGGAACCCAAGTGCTATGCTACCTGTGCATAACTGCATATCGAACTGAGACTTTAGGATTGTATCAAAAAGGTGTAAAGTGATGCATTCAGAACATGTTCTGAAATAACATGCTCACCACAATCGGCCCCAAGACGATATTTTGTGATTCTGAGTTATTCAATATTCATAGAGAGGATATATTCAAATTCTTTACCATCAGTACAGTGGCTAATATGGTACCATATGATGTATTGTATACTGCTGCTGGTGCTAGGATGGAAGACTTGGAAGTGCTAAGTATGTAGCCACAACATAGGACTTCTCCCAATGCGGAAACACTTTTGAAAATTGGCTGGAAGACAACGAGCTTCACGTGTGAAAGCGCCATACGAAACCGCTACTAGCGCTAAGCTTACCTGCTCTTGCACTATATAATCAGTAGCTTGCAACTTGAACTGATCAGCTGGAGCTTTCATAGTTTCTGTTTTCAACAGAAACTAAACCTGATATGTTTTTAGGTCAACAAAGTAATCCTAAAGTCGATGCTTCCGTAACTGAAGGTAACGTTGTTCACCAAATAGTTGAATGTAGGTAATATTTTATTAGAATATCATGTCCCACAATTCGTGCAAAGTGGGTGAGTTAAACAGTCCCCACCATTAAAATTACCTGCCATACATAATTTCAAAGTCAAGATACAATTTCAAATGCAATTCAAGCTATAATTTTCACATGTATGTATGTAAACATGTCATGGTTGACAATGACAACCCATATCAACTATATTTCAAATAAGTATGCACGGTAATTATGTTTGCCGCTCTATTGGATTATACAAAAATTCCCTGTAACCATAATGGGAGCAAGTCTTTTAGGCGCAGACAGTTAGGCGCCGGTCAAATAGGCGCGCACACTGTGGCGTCAGGATATTTAGGTGCGGAGCACTGTTGCGCCCGTTCGTTTAGGTTCTATTCCTAGTAAAATCTGCAGGTTGTATCAGCTTGGCAGGTAAGGCAATGCTTTTCACATAAAATGTTATATTGAACAGAAAAATATGTTGTTTTGTTAATGCGCGTGTTCGCCATTTATTTGTTGTTAGTCCAGGTTGCGTTGGCGAAAGCTTTATCAATAAATTATTCAAGTTTCCACACATGACTGAGTTCATTTTTAGTTAAGTCAAATAATAACTACACTACATCAATAAAAAATATACAATAGCCTAGTGTATACTCAAGCGGTGGTAGGCTTGAGTGAAAAGTAATTTAGTTTTCAATCAAAACCCCGACTAGGTTTAATAACAAGCAAAGTCGCACATGATTAACAACAAATAAATGCACGCGCATTAACAAAACAGCATATTTTTCTTTTCAATATAACATTTTGTGTGAAAAGCATTGCCCTACCTGCCAAGCTGATACAATCTGCAGACTTTACTAGGAATTAGCACCTAAATGAACGGGCGCCACAGTGTTCCGCACTTAAATATCCTGATGCCACAGTGTGCGCGCCTATTTGACCGGCGCCTAATTGTCTGCGCCTAAAAGACGTGGACCCACCATAACCAATCTGACATATTGGCCGGACAGTTATGATAGGACGGCTGTGGTAGAACTGCTGTGGTGGAACAGCAATGTCAAACCAAAATGCCGCCAAACTTTGTGACTTTATTTTTGGAAAGGAGACGTCATCAACTAAGTTTCAAATGAAATACTATACAGAAGAATCTGCTGCTCTATATTTACTATATTCTGATTGAAGGATGGTTTATCAAAGCACCACGATGATCGCTCGAATTGTCTTTTGTTCGTACATATTACGGATGGAATATCACATTAAACAACCCTAACAATTTCTTCCTCTATTCGTTTGTGTCAATCCACACGTTTACCGTTGCATAGCGTTAATTGTTTGAAAATGTTTGTTGGTTAACTTATTCCAGTTATTTTTATCTCACAATGTCGAATCGCAAAAAGTGCATTGAAGCTAAGATATGATAGTTTTATATATATACGTTGTTTTTCACGTTACCTCTTTTGTAACCTGCGTTTACTTTTATATTATTGTCTTTCGGTTTGTCAGTAATTTGTTTGTTTTCAATAGGCAATGTGTGTACTCACTGCACTACAACAATGATTTGAATATTACTTAGTGTTCTCTTACAATACATCATAATCGTATAACAATAATTACTATTGGTTTGGCAGAGTTGAATCGAATTCTGAACATGCGGGCGAGAGAAGTGTGTGGTGAAGTTACACTCCCCATAGAACTGAACATTTCTGTCAAGTTTGAAAAATTAGAGCTCAAGGCAGGAGTTGAAAGATCTCTTCCTGACCTTGATGATGAAGGTCATTATAACAAGAGGAAAGATTTTGAGGAATTGTTTATGAGACCTTGCCAAGGAAATATTTTACTTGAAGATATATTTGACCGAGCCTTGCAGTGTGCTATTGATGAAGCCAACTACACAACAAACAATGATACAGCTCGTGATAAATTCATCAGACGCCACGGTCATATAGTAGCTGTGATTGGCCAAGCTGGCATTGGAAAAACAACGCTTGCTAGAAGAATTACTCAACTCATTTTGAAACAAAAATTTCTTCCAAACACCGAATATATTTTTTTCATTCCATTTCGTGAAGTAGATTTTTCATGTAAATGTACGTTGTTTCGCTTTCTTGTCACTGGATGTGAGTTGGGGGTCGGATCTAAATTCGATAAAATATCGAAGTCATGGATCGTTGCTCTTCAAACCAATCCAAATGTGGTATTTATATTTGACGGTTTAGATGAGGCAAACACTGATCAATTGTCAGAAAATAACGACCGAAACGCTCTTACAACATTCTGTAAACCTCATGTTATTGTTAAGAAATTTTTTTCTGGTGACATATTTCCTTTGGCAAAAAAACTTGTAACTTCGCGACCACGACAGTTTTTTGAATTACATCAAAAGTGTCGACCACGCTTTGCAATTGATATTCTTGGCCTAAACAAATTATCTCAAGATAAGCTTGGAATGCAAATTTGTCAAGACAACTATGCCAAAGTTAAAGAGTTTTTGTTTGATCATCCTGATGTTTCATCTTCATTATATGTTCCTGTGAAATGCATCATTATTTTTGGCGTTCTTTCCATGGCAGAAAGTGAAGACAGCCAAACAACTGTGCGATCATTGACTGACATATTTGTGCAGGCGCTTGATCACTTTCTTAGAACTGATCATGTTCGCGAAAAAGCAAACGAAGTCTGGAAACTTGCTGATCTCGCATGGAATGGTTTTTTACGTCGAAAGATCATTTTTGGTGAAATCGAAATTATTAAAGCTAGAATAAGCAAGGATGCATTCCAAGCATTTCTTCACACTGTTACAGAAAAAAATGTTCGTTTTTCTATTTTGGATGGAGATAAGCGTAACAGTTTCACTCATTTAATTTGGCAGGAACTGTTTGCTGCCATAAATGCTATGTTTCTATTGCCAGTAGATGAATTTGATTTTTATCTTGATGAGATCACCAAGCCATTGTGGGAGGTTGTGAGTAAGTTTATGTTTGGACTTTGTCATCCTGCTACAAGGAAAAAAGTGGCAGCAATTTTGCCTCCTGAAACAGGAAAAGAATTTAATGATAAAAAGAGCAAACTTTATGACTTAGTTTTGAAATTTATGAAGGGAGGATTTAGAGACGTTGAATCGGTGCAACTGATGCAAATTTGCTCATGGATCCAGGAAGCTGGCGATCCACAGTTGGAGTCGGTTGTGCTTCAATATTTTCCTGGTAACATAAAACTCAAAAAATCGATACTTCCATCTGATATATCCAGCTTGACTTACGTTATGAAAAAAGTGAACAAGTCGTTTTCATTGGAAGCGATCAACCTAGGTTACGACGTTAATTTCTTCGAAGACAGTCTTCAGAGGCTGCTCGTTGGATTGGCCAATCTACAAAAAGAGGTAGGCAACTATTTGTAACCATGTCCAATTGTAGCCTAGCTATATTTAAGAGTTTTCATAGTCAATGCATTAGTTTTCTCTGCTTAGTTATACCAACGACCAACTTGTAGTTTTAATTATCCCAAACTTACTGTTTACCACATTGTTGTTATTTGTTAATTGAATCCTTGTTCTTCTTGTTTATTTATTTGCAGATGGAATTCGTTAATCTTAGTTGGACTGCAATCAGCGATGGCGTAACCGCATCACTAGCAGCTGCAATCACTAACATTAAGAACGTGCGATTGTGCAACTGCAATCTCAGCAGCAGTGCGATGACCACATTTTCAAAAAAGATATCATCTTGCAAACAATCTGTGAGTGCTGAATTGTAAAACGCGTTCTAACAATTTCCAGCTCCGTATTTCCTATCTAGGCTGATGAGTCATCAAAAATCTCACCCCAGCAACGAGGTATCAATAGAAGAGTTCTTTTCAAACATGAACTCACAAAGCTGTGTTGATAATATTACCAGTGACATAAAGTTTTGACTTGTTTTAATTGTTATTTAGTACCAACATGCAGTAGCATTGACAGGGGGTCCAAGGGGACGTTTGGGCCCATGCCTGGGATGATTGTAGGGACCCTTAACCTTTCTAAGGGTCCCAGAAACTTATTTATGTTTATAAGCATATTTATAGGATGTAGTGCGTATTTTTTATAAATATCTTGATGTGGAGCCCAAGAATTTCATTGGTACCGGGCCCAAAATATCCTCCCAACGACTCTGTCAATGTGCATCTTTTTTTAATAATCACATTCCACATCTTTCTGTTTTGTATTCGTAACGAAATATATATCGGCCACTAGATAACGTTACGTGCCGTGTAATATAATTGTTCGGCAGCTTGACACATTTACTGTACCGGTACCTTGGGAACGTTATAACGTCCTAACGATAAATACAACCAAATGCTTATTACATTCAAATTGCTCGAAACGGAATTTTCCTATTTAACTGGTCGGTCTTTGAGCTTTATCACCGAGATTCATTTTCCTAGGTTGTCTTTACTATACAGAAGTAAACGATAGAAGTCTCGGAATGGCCCGATTTGGTGTCCCGATTCGGAGATATTCCGATCCTGGGACGGCCTTTTTCGGAGACGACCGATTCGGTGCAGACGCGCTGTCACACAGAGTTTTTGTGTGGTTGCGCTGTCAAACATCGTTTCATGATTAAAATACGATTATTTGTGTGGAAACAGAAGTTCTTTGAAATCTTACGGCAGCATCTGTTTATTTAAAGGAATTATATAAGACAGGTTATTCAGGGAAGTGATCAACTAAGTTTAAACCTAGTTCCATTGTATCGCTATCAAAAACGTTTCATGATTAAAATGGAGGCCTAATTATTTGTATGGAAACAGTATCGAAAACCTACTGTGACATCTGTTTATGAAGAGAATTCATTCAGGAGAGTGATAAACATTCTAACAAAAATCATTTACAAGTTAAAACCTTGTTGTATAGAAACAACAGTTTCAATTTTGCACCTTTGTAATTTAGAGTTTTGGCTTACAACGTACTTAAGGCAATAACAATACAAAGTACAGATTGCCCTGACATAAATCACATTTACCTTGCTGTGAAACAATTACAACATAAACCGTTTCATTTCGATGGGTCTGGGAATCTAAACATGGAAGACATCCTAATGCCAACCCAAGTGCTTCCTACAATTTCTCTAAATTAACAAAAATCGTCGCAGGATATTCAATAATGTTTGCACCGAATTGGTCGTCTCCGAATCGGCTGCACCGAATAGTCGCAGTCCGTAATAGTGTACTCCTTTGACGGTTCCTCGGTTAATACAACTTGGGATCAAAGAAACAACTACCATTTAAACATTGTAAAAACTGCTCAATATAATTTATTCTCTCTGCACGGTACACTTGCTTAATGCTTATAGTGTATTTATGTTCGAAATGTTGTACCTGATTCTGGTGTAGCCAACCAATAACGTCATCAAAATTTTGACTGATCATAATTGCTTAAATTAAAACGAATGTTTTAGGTATCGCTGTATCGGACGAAATAAAATAAAAACATTTTGTCTCAAAAAAAACGTTTTATTTTATAGAGATTTATCAACATAAAATCCTTAAGTCCTTTATATAATTTTCTTTTTCTTTTATAGAGCTGCAAGCGATATGCGCAGTAGCATAATTAATGGCTTGTGACTTACTGATGTGGCCATACCAGCTAATAGAACTTCCGTTATGTCATTTCTAAAAGGCATTTTCATTTATAAAGGTCGCATAAATTGGAGCTTTACCTATTTCTAGGCAAACTTTAGTTAAGTTAAACCATAGTTTCATTGGGGCGGGGGGGGAGAGTTAATACAGTAAATTATTGCAATTTTGACATAAGAATTTTCAATTTTGTATTCGATTGGTCAAAAGCGTCACTGTTCCTTGCTATACGTCTTAATATTAGGAAAAAATCTTCCTGCATATACTATAGGACTTAAATTTTAGACAATTGAAATATTGTAGCCTATTTCCACTTTCCAGGATAGAAAATCTTTTTAAGGCAACGGTGGTGAGAGGATAAACCTATCCAAGTAGTTGCGACTCAATTTCTTCAATTGTTTATGCCACTAACCGCTTTTAGTTTGCCTGTTGGTTTTGTAGAACGGAGATCGCTTATTGACATGAAACAATGTGTCACTTCTATGCTGCAGATAAAGATGCTTGATCTTAGTTGGAATCCCATCGACGATGTAGCGGCTGCATCACTTGCAGATGCTATCATCAACATCAAGGATTTGCGTTTGTGTGCCTGCAGACTCAGTAGTATTGCAATAACTGAAATTTCGAAGAAGATCTCATCTCTTAAACAACCTGTGAGTATTAAAACTTTGTCATCATCAGCTAGTCATGCCACTGCTGGCCGATGGCCTCCACATATGTTTCCACACTATTCTGTCTTTCGCTGTTCTCATCCAGGTGACTTTCTTCAATGTCATTCCGCCATCTACTTTTCGGTCTCCTAGTTTTTTTGCATATCTCGGTGCCCATTCTGTGGTTATTTTGGCCCATCCGCTGTCTGTCATTTTTGCTACATGTCCCACCCATTGCCACTTAAGATTTGTTGCTGTTTCAATGACATCTTTGATGTGTGTTTTGTTTCTGGTAACTTCATTTCTAATCTTGTTTTTTCTGTTATGTTTAAATAAATTTTTAGCCTTTTTAAGTTTTGATACTTAATTGGTTTTTGTAATAAAATAAAAATGCTGAAATTCCTCCCAAATCACTTCATTCAGTTTCGTCTATCACAATCCTAGGCACCTTTTAAACTGTTCTTGGTACATTGGTAGTTTCTTGGGTAACTATTAGTTTCCAAGCTTGATTTGCACTGCGTTGAATTGTGGTTGCATGTATGTGTTTATTCTTGCATTTCATTACTTGACAATGAATCACGAAAATACATTGCCTCGCTCTAATAAGTGACTTTATTTTTTGCTAACTGTTTCCTCCAGTTGTTTGGTTAATTTCCTCGTGCACATTTTCCACTATCCTTTCCAGTACTTTCATGCCACACTCTAAGAAATTATGGCAGCGGATCAATAGCACTGAAGATGAAAACAGTTGAGGTTTTGAAACGTTTGCTGAACATAAGTTTAGTATGTACAGTTGTACACTTTAGGCTCTTTATTCATTGATTAAACGAAGTTTTGAATCAGTGAATTGTTTGCAGATGGAGATGCTCGATCTGAGTGCGAATGTAATGGATGACGTCAGCGTCATTGCGCTTGCGGGTGCAGTCGCGAACATTAAGAAACTGGATGTTGAAGATTGCGAACTTGGCCGATTTGCCAAGGAAATTATATCTGAGAGGTGTTCATTGCATAACTGGTAAGTAGTCTGTTACCTGTTTCATGAAACTGTAAAGGTTTTCCTACAACTTCAGTATAAATTGCAAAAATAACCTCTAAACTGTTTTCATTTCTTAAAGCGAAGAAATGTACATCCTATCCCGAATGTGGTCACCTGGGCATGTGTAAATTTTATTTGGTGTGAGAAAATAGCGTTGGTTTAAACAACTAAACCCGGAAGTAAAACTCAGTTAAAGGAGGCTTCATTAAACGTTGTGAACGGGTATGACGTCATTCTTGAAATGTCTGTGCAGAAGTTAGGGATGCGAATTCCCTTGCTCAGAGAAGGGCTCGTTCTATAAAGAGGTTGGCTGTTCTTGACACCAATGCCTGTTTTTAAATCTATCCCAAAAATTTGCAAACTTTAATTTTTCAACTCATCAAGGCAATAGTGTGAAAGGTAATGTGGTTTTCCTTTGGTTGATCATCATGGCAAGCTTCTTTGACGGATTGTTATTTTGTGTTTAGTGAGCTCATTGGTTGAAAGAGCGATGACGTCAGATATTGCCGATGTTGGTTTGTGATGACGTCAATGCGCCTACCAAGCCTGGACATACACTTTCTAGTGTTCATGGAGCGGTTTTATGGGGAGGATAGATTCCATACCTATTACAAGTACTGGAGCTTAAATGCAAACCCTTAAATGGATAACTCGAAACCTCGACCCGATTCGTAGACGACGGTTCATCGCGAGGAGTTGCTCACCAAGTACCGGGCCTTGATACCATCTTGATCAATGCAATACAATGCAGACCATTGTTCATAAGAGCTGCTAGCATTGTTCATAGGTGCACTAACTACTCTGGAGCAACATTTTTCGTTTTGAAGCAAAATTCAGAAGAAATCTAGTTTAGAGATTTAACAAGCTGAACCAACAAGGATTACCGTCCAGTGTTTCCAACATTTGCTGACTCTAATGATTCTGCATCTGGCTGATATATCATGTCTTTCTCGTGAAACACCATCTGTAACTGCGCCATCTACCATGCGCCAAATGGTGTGCGTGGTCTGCGTGAATTGGATGACGAATCAATTCAATGGCTGCTCGACACCTGCCCAAACATCTAGACCGCGTCGCCGCCACTGCCCAAGGGTGGTAAAAGGCAGAGCCCCTCGACCCTTGAAGTGGCGAAGAACAAGGTTCAAACGAAGAAGAAGATCAGCATTACTAAATGATTATATGTTCCACCATTGACTCAATTCTTCCACGCATCTACAGATCATATAAAAATCATGTGCAGATAGGCCTACAGTATTTGAGATGCAATAACAACATCAAGTGACGTCATAATTCTAATAGACTTTGATGGAATCAAATAAGTTTTTTCATATCAATGTAAATTTTATTGTAAGTTATTGCCAATCGCAGAGAAGCTGTATTTACCTTTTTGTAATATTTTATTTTGTATTTGGATGACTTATTTTAATTATTTTGTGTGGGCCTATATTTCTATTGTTAGCAGAAAGTTCGGGCAGCAGCGGATCTACAGTAGAACCAGGGCCTGATTAAGGCTCACGGGGGCCCGAGGCACAGCTAAGTTTAGGGGCCCCTATTGGCAATCGCTTTCGATGCAGAGCAAAAGTGCTCAACTGTTACTGCAAAATCGTTACACAATTTGAAATTGTTACTCAAAAATAACAAGTGTGCACATACTGGCACAACAACTTTTACTACCTACACCTACGGTAGGGGAAAGTGCTATAAAGTGGACCGGCTGATAATTTGGACCACTGCTGCTTTTTCAATGACTGAAGTAAATAATTTAATGGTTAGTGAACAGCTTGAATTAACCTTTCTTATTGACCTAGTTTTTACTATTTCAGAATTCAGATTCAAAGGATTGAGCTAGTTCTTTGTTGTTACCAAGGATGCCAGCGCTAGGTTTTTCCACCTAGATCTGTTTTTTTTTACCACATCTCGGTTTTAAGTTGTTTTTTTTTCAAATTTGGGTAAATCTAGGTTTTTTCGGTTTGTACCGTATCTTTTCTTTGATTCATAAAGTTGCTTTTGAAGCTCAACATAAAATTCCAAAACTAGCACAAACATGGTGGCTTTCTCGAGAACAGGTCATCAGCAGCATATTAGAGCAGTGGGAAGTGCTGGTTTTGTGTTTTCAGTCTCAATGTAAGACTGACAAGGTTGATGGTGCAAAACGGATTTATGATGCACTCGTTAATCGTGGAACAAAGCATGTGCTCGTTTTTTTTTTTGCAATACCGGTATGTTCTGAAAAAGGTACGGTAAATAGTGTCAACCTGGAATTCCATTGTGAGCATTTTCGTCTGCACAAGTTGTATTTTATGGTTTCTACAGAACATAGAAATATTTTAAGTCTCCTCATCAGAAAAGATTAGGCTACATTATGCATAGAAAATTAGGAGAAATAGATCCAATCCAAGCAATGCTGAAAATCATAGGAACATGTCAGCTGTGCACCTTGGTGGACAAACAATGGCCCTGTTGGAACAGGAACCTCCATTTGTATATAATTATATGCCATAATAACTACCAACATAAGCATGTATATTTGTATAGCCTAATAGTCCAGTCGCTGAATGATTTGACCCGGAAAAAAATAATACCAAGCTGAAATTTTGTCAGGAGGTTCGATTGGTGATGTGGAGTCACCAAAAAAAAAAGCCCCATGATTCTCCCTTGGGAATAGTGAGTTTTGGCCATTTTTCCATAATGGCCGCAGCCCCCATAGGCCAAAATTTCGAAATCGTCTAAAATTGATAATTTATACCTCATTCGAAAGATAATTTTATACTGAATCACTTTCACAAAAGAACTATGGTCAAAAAATACACACGTTTGACGTTATTAGCCATTAAATGCGGACTATAAGGTAGATTCCACCATTAGGCTTTAGCCTGGTGGATTTTTGTGAGGAGTGACAAGTAATAAATTACTGCATGGGTAAACCAGAGCTTACGAAAAAGTGTACAATTTCCCATCCGAAGTTACTCCTCAAACTGATTTTGGATAACTCAATATATAAACAACAACATCTAAAACTTCTTGCAGAGCTTAATCCTGGCAGTTTCGCATACTTGTGGAGGCTTTGAATCACTGACGCAAGCCCGGTCACCGAGATTGACAGAATGAAGTTTCCGATTGTTGAAGTCTTGTTGCCGGGGAATTATTCCATCTATTAGGCTAAATGCCGCTGAATGGAGAGCGGTCCTTAACGTACGTTGCTCAAGCGCACACCCGAGAGTCGAACCAGCGCCGCTTGATCTTGAAGCTTCTTCGTTCCAGAAGTGACGCGCTAACCAACTGAGCTATCGGGGCGGACGGGATTTGGTTGGTTCCAACACACCCCTGGGTTGCCATCTCCAGTGGCTCCGAGAGGGGGGGAAGTCGGGCCAGTTTCCCCCCTAGCAAACATTGTAAAGGAAAAACGAGTAGTTTTTTGTTTTTGCACTTTTGAGGGGGGCCCATTTTCAGTACTAAAGTAAAAATGTACCAACTAAATAATCAACAAATTTTCAAGTGAAGTGCGTAGTTCCAAGTATTTCTCAATCATTGTAAATGGCACTCTCGATGCTTTTCATCAAGAACAAATCATTTTCGTGGGTAGGCGATGTTGAACAGCTTCAAGACGTAGCCTACTGTAAAATCTGAAGCTGAAAGGATTTCTGTATCACTGAACGGTTTCGATTGTATTGATAGTTTCAACTTGAAAACTGGTGCTGTTTTAGCTACGCGGGAACTATTTTTGCTTGACAACTGAACCTTAACTTCAAAATCTGCGTTGGCCAGGCATAAGATGTTGTATCCAACATAAGTTATCTGGGAAAGTTAAAGGTATCAGTCCAAGCACAATTAAAGAAAGTAAATCCTGTATATTTTTTGTTTATGGATCATCATCATCATCTCCGTCTGCAGCAGATTGCGCATCAACATGAGTTATTTGCTTCCAAGAGTGGCGATTTTAGCAAGCTCGCCCAGTGTCGCCAAGTTGAGTCCGGTCCATGATTGGATGTTGTCTTGCTATCGTTTTGGTTGTCTGCCACGTTTTCTTTTTCCTTCTACTTTTCCTTCTGTGCAAACTTTGCTGATTCCGAATTGTGATCTTTTAGTGTGGCCGAACAGTTTTAAAACTTTTGATTTTATTATTGCTGCAATTGGATGTAATTTTGTCATTGTCACGATTTCTTTCTATCTCTTACCAGGAAAAAGACTTGGAAAGGTTCAATGACGTAGTTTAATGGGTCAAACCGAAAAGCATTCAATTAAATGTCGAATAATTCTACTAGTGAAATGATAATCTGACTTCTTGAAGAACTTTAACGAACGGCTTCTCAAATAACTCTAATTTCGAACACAATTTATATCAGCACCAATTCTCATCTACTTGTATTCAATTACTTCAAGTCTCAATCACCAATAATTTCTGCATCAACTACCAATCCACAACTCATAGCACAACTCTCATCATCAACTCATAATAATAATAATGAACATTACACAAACTACACCACTATTTATAGTTGGTTGTTCAGTCCAGTAACTTCGAGAAGGTTACGTAAGGTTACATCATAAAGAACCATTGTTCTATCAAGCAGCATTTAAATGTAAACAACAGAAGTCTCTAGAATGTCACGTAGGGAAAATGATTCCAGAAAACACATTTTACATAATACAGATTTCGTAATCAGAGGTTACTTCAGGTCATAACCGATAATAACACATCGCACCAGAATTCTACAACCAAAACAACACGCTCGTTGAAGATACAAAGCAAGCCATCGCGAGGCATTGCACCTTGATTGTGACAGTCATAGTTAAAAGATCTTCTGTTTTCGTGTGGTCAAGTAGCCTTTTGTTGGTCATGCTTCTCATGATGTGATTTTGGAAGGTAGTGAGTTTTTTTTTTATTTGAGTTTTTTGTTTATGGTTGTTGTTGCTTAAATATAGTTGGAATTCATAATGTTGCCTACAGACAGCGTTGTTCAAATGTCTTATCATTTTTGGAATAATTGATTAATTATCTGTAAGCTTGTGGCATCTTTAAAGTTATAGCCCAGTCAGGGGAAAATTCTGAAAAGTCTAAAGAAAGCTGCCCTATCATCTTGCAAAGAAAATTGACTTCGAGGGGGTAATCAAGGTGTGGTGCAGTCAAACCCAATACTTTACATTACCATTTTGAAATTGAAGCTCTAAAGACGTTTGTTAAATGCATCAAGTTGGAACCAACAAGAGCTTGATCGGAAGCTGAGTCAATGCTGAAGTAGCCTACAACTAGCAGTTTTAAATTTGTGACTGCTTTGCATTATGTGGACTACGGTCCTAGACAAGATTTACTGATGAATTTAATGAAATTAAAGGAAGATGTAATCTAAGTAAGAGAAAGCTGGAAAAAGTAGGCTACTACTCGCAAGCTAAAGTTGCAGTGGCAATTACAAATTCAAAAGAAAATGATTTTCTTTTCCTGAGGACAGAACGCTTTTATAACTCCACTTAACTAGCTGAATCATTCCAAGGAAATGTATTCTACCGTCCATTGCAAAGGATTCGATAGTTGTTGGAATTGACAAATGTAGCAACAAACTCAAACTTATCGTCGATGAGTTTGAAGTTCCATGAAAATTTCATCGTATGTCTGCTGTGCATTTGCGTGCATGTGGACAAATTTAAACCATTTGTAGGCTACAACAATGACATTTTTCAAGACATTTTGGATGAGTTGGTACTTTTGACAGAAAGTCACACAGCAAACTTCAGTTGCAAACCAGAACGAACCACCCCATAATCTCTACACAAGAAATCATTGATTGCAACCTTCGAAAGGTTTTTCCAAATAGTTTTTTTATGATTTTTTGTGTGTTCCGGTAGCTACCTCCAACGGTTGTGCTTTAAGAACATGGTTTTAGCACTTAGGCTACTGAAATTTGTAAAGAATTGTGTGCGCTCCAGTAGGCCTATGACTCACAACCGATTGAAAAGCCTAACTATAGGCTACATGTTGTGCATCAATTCAGACGTCGCAAAATTTTATCATTTGATGCTGTGATCCGTGATTTTGCATTGCAAAAAGTTGAGAAAGGGTTAAATTAAATCAAGGATGTTCAAAGTCCGGCCTGCGCGCCAACTCCAGCCCACGAGACGTTTTTGTATGGCCGCGCCTGTTGTTGTACAATGTGTTATTTTTGGCCTGCAGACACACAAAAATCATATAAATTCAACTTGCAGTTTTCCGAAAAATTATTGTGGCTGTTGGCCGCGCACACTTATTATCAAATCTCGCTCGCGTGGGAAAAAGTTTGGACACTCCTGAACTAAATGCTTAGTTGAACTATTTTCGTTGTCTGTAGGCTTATTGTGTGTTTACAAAGCTTTCTAGACAAAATAGTTTACCTCAATGGCATTTTTGCTGCAAGTGTAATCCAGTGATTATTGATGATTTTTACATTGAACGAAGTTCTTTTCATGCTGAGGAAAGCAGGCTAATTTCAGCTTAACACGAACATGCAACGCAAGATACAAACTAGTTGTGTATATTTGCTAAAAAATATTATGGGGCCTATTTTTCGTATTGTTTCCCGACCAGTGCTGATTTCTCTCGGAGGCCCTGGCCATTTCCATATACTTTCTATGTCTAAAGTAGAATTAATAATGGAAGGTATATGAAATAATAACTTATTACATGGATGTTTAAAAGATCAAGGAAATTATCTTAAATTGCCTCTCTTCTGCGTAGCTTGGTCTTCCCAAACATCGCTCATTTCTATGGATAAATATTTCACTTCATCAGATTTTTTCACAAGCTTGAAAAAGCTTACATTTCCAAATGGAGCCGAAACAGTATCACAGCTGGACTATGCATGAATAAACAGAAGATGTTCTCTGATTGTCTCCAGTGGTGGTGGAACAGTTTTCATGCTCCATCCCTTCTGAGCCTTTTCTTGGAAAAATACAACATCTTGAAAATCTTCCCTCCAATGATAAAGTAACATAACAATGATGTCTGTGTCGTCGGCTACAATAACAATAGGATTTCGTCTGCTTGAAGAAAGATTGATTGCTGTTTCCACAATTTCAGTGTCAGCATCACCATCACAGTCATAGGTATTTGCTGTCCATCTTTCTTAGAAATCTCTCAGAAATTATCAATAAATTGAGCTTTGTTGTGTTCATTCGAAAGAAAACGATCTTGTGTAGCTGATAGCCTACAGAATTGATAGACGCCACTTCCGGGCGCCACTTTAACATTTGGACACTTTTTACTAGCAGTTTGTCGAATATGCTCATTTGACTTTGTAGAAGCGTATTTATATCCATCAAAGATAACATTCCATGAAAGATTTCCACCGCTGAGTAGGCTACTGCGCACCGGTCTGGTGTCGTAGTTCTCACATCCACCAGATTGATACCGCCATCAACGACGCATTGCGTACTGTGACTGGATGCCTGCGTCCCACTCCGACGGACTGCCTACCTATCCTAGCAGGCATCCAACCCGCTGAGCTACGCCGTAAAGGAACCACGATTTCTCTCTCTCGCCGCGCTCTGGACACCCGACCATCTCCTCCATGCAACATTCAAGCGACAACCACTTATAAAGCAGCGGCTGAAATCAAGACGCCCCTTTGTGCCTGCCGCACAACAACTACTTAAGAACGCAGAAGAACTTGGTTTAAGTGCGGCACACTGGACAAACCACATGTATAACACGGAGTGGCAAAATCACACCTCCACGCTCCGTGACTTCATACCCGACGCCGATCCCCGTCCACCAGGGATGTCCCTCGCAAGGTTTGCGTGGACCAGGCTTAACCGTCTGCGAACTGGCGTCGGCCGCTTTCGTTCGGACATGCACAAGTGGGGCCTAGTTCCTTCATCAGAATGCGAGTGTGGTGCCACGGAACAGACCGCAGACCATGTCATCCACCACTGCCTAACTCACCGGCCTCCACATGGTGCGCATGGTCTGAGGGTCTTGGACGACGAGACTGCTGAGTGGTTGATGATTTCCTGCCCTCCAATCTTGCCTGAAAAGATTGCTCATACGCCATCATCATCAAAGATAGCATGAGCAGAACCATAGTGTCTTCTAACATAAGATACATAGAGTTGAGCCAATTCAGCGAATGTTGAGTCTTTCAACCATCTGACTCTGTGAAGTAGGGTACCTCCATCAACAACATAGCCTACAATGAATTTTTATCAATCTGGTCATTATCAACAGCTTCTGTATCATTCATTAGTGTTGTTCTCAAAGCAGCTTTGATTATTAAGTCCATCCTTGAAATGTGAAGGAGGATATGGTGTCATTTCGAATGAAAAGTACTTCTCAACATCGTCTTCACGTTCTGCAATTGCGATCAGTCTTGTAAAAAGAATGATTAGATGACATTTACGTGTTCTTTATCTATCTTTACAACATTTCCAAGTACCTCAAGTGGTTTAATGCAGGTTTTGCGTTGAATAGTTGCAGTTGCTAAATTTTGACCATCCAATGTTTTTTGAATGATTGCTCCTATTTCCTCTGATCTCTCACAATTAACCAAATCTTCTCCAGATATAGAAACCCAGTCGGATGTCAAGGATTGTAGATGCTCATCAGCAAAAGTAAACGGATTGCTTTGTTCAAGCCAATCTCTAAACATTACATAACCATCATAGTCGCGCTTGCGTCTGGAGTCGCCCATATCTATGTGCTGTTCGCTTGACTTTATATCTAATGCGGAAAGCACCAGGCTAAAGCCTCATGGTGGATTTTGCCTTATAGTCCGCATTTAATGGCTAATAACTTCAAACGTGTGTATTTTTTGACCATAGTTGTTTTGTGAAAGTGATTCAGTATGAAATTATCTTTCGAATGATGTATAAAACATCAATTTTAGACGATTTCGAAATTTTGGCCTATGGGGGCTGCGGCCATTATGGAAAAATGGCCAAAACTCACTATTCCCAAGGGGGAATCATGGGGCTTTTTTTTTGGTGACTCCACATCACCAATAGAACCACCTGGCAAAGTTTCAGCTCGGTATTATTTTTTTCCGGGTTTGACCATTTTTTTAAGTTCAGCGACTGGACTATAATTATATATACGTGTTACTATTTTCAGCTTTCTGAGGCTTCTGTGTGATGATATAAAGTGGTGTTAAAAGCACGAGCAGGTACTTTTAACAGCTTTACTACATCTTTTCTGGATCTGGGTTTTTTTTCACCTCATCTGAGTTTTTTTGAACACACATTCTAAGTTTATTAGAAATTTGTGGCATCCCTGGTTGTTACTAGAGGTTTTGGGGGTCTACTATGTTATTTTGCTGGTCCAAACTATTGAGAATTTTTCAAATATTGCATAATCACTTTGATATTATAAACAATTTGATTAAATTCTGATGACATGTCTAAGCATGAAAATTGGATTTAAAATGGATTTAAATGCAGTAAATGGATTTAAAAAAGCATGAATTTACCCCATTAATCCTCTTGTACGGTATTTGATGAAAGTGATTTTCACTCAGTTGAAGTTACTGACAGGCCTCATGAAGTAGACACTTCTCCAAACAATGTATCACCGCTGATAATTGATGATCAAGATATGTCTACTCAAGATGCAATTTCTCGAAACATTTCACCTTTTTCACAAGATGTGGTAAACATTGAGAAAGTGGCAAAAAATTCTATCATGTCAACAAAATTAAATGCTGGAACTTTAGCTGATGCACCGTATGAAGCAATCTCACAAGCACCAGGACCATCGTCATTGAGTGTTAAGAACTTACAACCTTGTTCAGTTAGCATTTCATGCAGGGTATCTGTCGAGGACATGAGCCCACTTCTAAAATACCGGAAGTTACGAAGGGAAGAAAACGTAGAAAAACTACAAAGGCTACTGTGCTGACAGGTACGCCACACAAACATAAAATCAAGTTCACAGAAAAAGCTAAACCAGAAAAACAAGTGAGAAAAGGCTTAACCTTTAAGTTTTCAAAAAAGAGAGGTATTCCAAGCAATGCTGCTTCTGCATGCACTTGTCTTGTGTGTGACGAGTCCACTGATGAGGACTGGATTCAGTGTTGTACTTGTCAGTGCAAGAAATTGGCCCATGAAAGTTGTGCTGATATATCAAATGCTCATTTTTACTATTGTGAAAACTGTGCCAACGATCATTTGAAACTTGTTTGAGATGACTATCATGAACGTTTCAGACTATTTTTATTTATTGAGTGTTTGTGTTCTATTTCATGCCTTTGAAGTTTGACTTCCTTGATATATTTACTTTCACATGACAACGGTCCATATTACAGTGTGGTGGTCCATATTATGAAACAGGGTGGTCCATTTTAGAAACTGGGTTGATAATATGGACCACTATATAAAAAAAATAATAATGTAGTTTTCTTTGTTTGTGTTATGTTTTTTGATTGGAATTGTTTTTGCAAACCAACTAGCCTGTAACTAATCAAATAAAGTTAGTTGCACCCCAATGTTGTGGATCTTTTTAAAAATATTAGGATTTTTCATTAGGTGGTCCAAATTATAGTACTTTCCCTACTAATGTGAAAAAATGGGGGGCCCCAAAACCAGGGGGCCTGTGCCTCGTGTGCCTCATGGTTAATCGGGCCCTGAGTAGAACACAAAATTGGGTTTTCCCACGCTGGTTGCTTGGTTGGTATAAATCTTTATCCTCGGACTGGGAAAGCTTCTTTGGGAGCTTGATCTTGGCATTTTGGCATAGGCTACTTGTAGAGGCTTTGAATCACTGATGCAGGCTTGGTTACCGAGATAGGCTGAGTAAAGTTTCTGATTGTTGGTGTTGTTGGCTGTTAATCATTCCTTTCACTAGGTGCCGCTGATTAGCGAGCTGTCTTTGAAATACGTACAGTAGTTAAGCACATACGGTACCCGAGAGCCGAACTAGCGCCCGATTGATCTTGAAGTTTCTTTGTCAAGCGATCTATTCCATTGGATAAAATCAAGACAACCATTTGCGCCTGCCTCTATCAGAGCTGGATGGTCTGAAAACCCTTGATGAAGATATAACTGTAGGTAGCAGCTGAAATTATGCACAAGCATCCAGTGATGGGCATTATCGGCGATAATTTACCGGCGATAATTATCGGCGATCAATTTTTATCGCTTATCGTTATCGCTCAATTATTTTTTCAGTTATCGTTATCGCCAAAGGCAATATTTCATTATTGCCGATAAACTTTATTTCGGATCAACACACAAGTGGAAAGACCATGAAAAGTAATATTTTTACTGGCCACCTAGTTAATGAAACTAAAATTGAAACCAGTTCTTCTTCAGTGCCTGAAGTGTGTGTGTGTGCACAGGTCGTTGTCAGGAGTAGTGCAGTCGTGGGAACTTAAAAAGTGGTGTTTGTGGGAAAATTTTTTTATCAAGCTGATACTTTTCTTAGACCTTCCCTATATTATGCAGATGGCTCAGAAGAAAATCCCCATCAATCGGATGATAGGAAACCCCCTTTTGGACCCTTTTTCCAAATGACGTCACAATCCCTTTATGAATATTTCAAGTTTTTCAAAATAGGACATTATACATCATTTTTTAGCTTTTTTCAAGGGAAACAACTTTTTCTATTAACAAGAACCCTGAAAATGTACCGAAAAAGAGTTATTACCGATTAAGCAAAAGGATAAATCTGTGCATTTCAGGCAAATTTGAAATTATTTGTCACTGTTGGACTTATTCTTCTATATTCTATAACAAAAATTAAACAAAGTAAGCGAAACGTAAATTGAAGCTATCATCAAAAACGACAAAGATGTTGCTTTCCTCCTCGTCTTGTCCCGTTTCATCTTCATTGTACGAGAATTCCTTTTCTTCGGTACCAACATCGACGTTATGCAGAAGTGAAAAAAAGTCTTCATTCTTAAGTTTTTCGTCTAGTCTCTGGAGTATGTCGTTCATACTAATTATTACTTTGATACGAAAAAAATGTGAAAATATCTTTGTATTTCAAGCATACTTAGGCTACTAGCCTATACTATTACATTCAACACCATGACATTCATCACACGAAGAAACATTCCATAATTGCGACAGGTGCAAGTTTTCGTTCCACATGGATTTTTCGTTGATTTTTTACATCTGCATCTAATTACTTTGGTCAATGCTTCTGGTGCTATAGGCATATCCGTCATTATTGGGACAAGTTCGTTGTTGCTATTGTTTCTCCATCCCCATTCACAAACATTGAATTTAAATTCTAAAGACATAACCCATGGAAGTAGGCTGCTCTTTGGCTTGGTGGTAGCTTTTCCGGTGCAATTATCCCTTCGCATGCCATATACATTAGGGTGGGCCGTCAATGCACTTTTTTTGTCAAATCACTTAGCAACTCGGCTCAGATAGGAGGCTTAGGTCACAAACAATTAATCTAAAAATTTTTTTTAGATCGGGCGGCGGGAAGACGCCGCACAAAAAAATCAATATCACCTAAATACAATAAAAAACGTTTTTTTTTTCCAAAAAAAAATAAAAAGTGCGGTAATTAAAAAAGTAAAAAATACACAAAACGACGTAAACACAGTCAAAAACAATCACAGAACGTAATCTTTCTTTGACTCAAAACGTGAACGCTGTGAGCGAGCAGCAGTTCGCGTCAGAATGAGTTCATGTCTGCGGTCATGGCCGATGACTTCATCGCTCACTTCGGTGACGAGTTTGATTGCGCGCTCAACTGCTTGTGTGCAGCACGGAAAACTGTCAATCGATGTAGGAAAATCGGTCTCGACGAAAAGCTCTGTGAGCTGTTGGATGCTGAAATCGCGTAAAATTGGTGGCTCAGTGAGCTTCTGCTCGCTCCACCGGAGCAACGAGTTTGTTGTCAAGTCTGTGTACTCAAAGTTTATTTTGGGAATTTCGAAACGACGTATCCCACCCGTGTAATCGTCCCTTGCTTTCTGGATCCGATGAACTGCGAGCTTACGCATTGGCTTAGACTCGTCATGCAGAAGAGCCAACACTACATTCTCCGGATGCGCAGCGAAGGCGTTTGTCTGTAGGCAACTGTCGACGACTTTTTTTAATTGGCCTGTCAGATAGCGAGTCAGCTTAACCAACCGAAGGAAAGACCGAGCAGCGAAGTGAATCTTATTGTTTCGCTTGATAGTAAACCACATGGGAGCGTAAACTTTAACGATGTACTTCGTCATTTCTATCAGCGCCTCTGTTGGTTCTGGCTCCGAGATATAAAGTCGGCGTATCCTTGAAGCGAGAGTAAGCCATCGTGCATGACCCTGTTTTCCTGGATCACGGAATCGAATGCTTTCTGGAGGCAGACTTCCCTCGATGACCAACACGATATCGAGCAGATACTTTTGATCGCCGCTAATATCCATCACCTCATCGACTTCTGTCAGGTTGGATTTTATCTTCTCGAACTCGACGACTGCAAATTCTCCCATTTTGTACTTATCATTAGCGACGACACGGCCGATAAATCCTTTGAAGGTTTGCGGTCCTGATGATTTCCCGTCCAACTCGCCGAAGAGATGCCGAAGCGGGAGTTCGTTGAGGTGAAACTGGCAAATCGACCATTGTACCGCACTCCCGATATGTTGCTCAATGCTGGTGATGGCTCCTGTGTGCTTACCTGTATTGACGGCAGTTCCGTCGCAGCCAACGACCTGAATGCCTTTCACGTCAATTCCCTTGACTTCAAGAGCAGCCAACATCGTTTTGGCAATGTTGTTTCCAGTTGAACGCCCTTGAATGGAAACGTGGTCGATATATTCACCTCCTGGGTATTTCAGCATCACGTAGTGGTCTTCGATTGATTTTTGACGATAGCCAGTTATGCCATTCAATGTAAGGGCTTTATCCTTTCTGCCGTCAAAGTAAAGGCCTTCAACTATTGTGCCGAGCGAAATTGAAGCAAAGTGATTCATCTCTAAACGAAGCCGTTTTCGTGCACGAACGAGCTTGTTTTTATCCACTACCATCATCCGTTGAAATCATCTTTTGTGTCCAGTAATGTTGCGGTGGCGAGGGCAGCTGCTGCTCTACTCGAAATTCCATATCTTTCCGCCTCACGCGCAACTGTACGAAGATCGAAAGTACATCGCTCCTGCTCTTCTTCGATTTCTTCTCTGCCGATCGAGCACTCTGAAGGGAAGCGCCTTCTAGGAGTTTCTTCTGTATTGTCGTCATCCGAGTCTTGAGTACATTCTTCGCGTTCTTCCCGCTCTTTTTCTCGCTTCTCTCTCAAAAGCAATTGCTCCATCCGCTCGTCCCTCTTCTTCTCAGATTTTTCCGCCTTCCAATCGACGTTTCCAATGAAACCAATGCGTGCTCCGCGTTGGTCTTTAACAAAATCAACCTCGCGTGAATGCAGCGATTTGTCGTCAACGACGTCGAAAAGAGTGTCGAGGCAAAGACTGGCCTTCATTGAAGCTTTCCATTCAGCCGTCTTTCTCGCCGTGGGGATTTTATTCTTCATCTTAACCATGGCCCATTGCTTCAGAATCTTCTTGATCACTCCCTCACGCGTAATGATCGCCACTGTGGCGAAATTGTAGATGCTTGTTATCTTAGTCGCCACTGCTTCCGCCATTTCGCGCAGCCCCATTTCCTTCTTGCAATCTCCGGTGTCCTTCTTCTTCATGATTTTGTTTTGTTCTTTCACTTGGGCGCAATATCGGAGAACGTCACCACTGGTGGGAAGAACCAGTTCATTCATTTCTTTGGCAAAGCCGAACACCGGATCAGCAGATCGAGTATATGCGGCCATGTTATAACTATTGCAGACCAATTAACTGCAATTAATTGGTAAACTGCCACCGGTAGCCTACTGATTACTTGTATTCAATCAATCAATGTAAAATTCGACGTAGGCTACCGCCACCACTACGAATTACTGTACTGAATACCTGTAATAAATTGCGAATTTTGTTTTAAATTTCCCTCCACTATTGTGAATAAACTTTTCACTGAAACAGAACCCAATTATACTTGCTTCAGTCAGTAGGCCAATACCCTACCTGTTTGCCTTCTCTGAGCACTAATATATACCTGATACCTGAGTACTGTGAGTAGTCCATATTACCTTGCCTTCACTTTTATATCTACCTTACCTGCAATGCTCATACCATGCCTTCACCTTTTATATAGGCTACCAAGTAGCCTACTTACTTGCATACCCTGCCATCACCTTTTATGTAGGCTACCGTACTTGTATACGCCTTCATCATCTTAGGCTATCGTACTTGTATACGCCTTCATCATCACCAAGTAGCCTACTTACTTGCATACCAAACCTTCACCTTTTATATAGGCTACCAAGAAGCCTACTTACTTGTATACCCTGCCATCACCTTTTATATAGGCTACCAAGTACTTAGGCTACTTGTATACCCTGCCTTCACCATTTATATAGGCTACCAAGTAGCCTACTTGCATGTTTAACTGTATGATGATTGATGAATCAACCATGTTTGATGGGTGTGCGGCACACAAACTCTGAATAAACGCCACTGCAATATCTAGGGTTGCCATCGACATGAACCCCAAAATAAGGACAACAGAAAAATTAAATTTTCATACAAAGTAAAACAAACGTTTTTGAACAAACCTCAGCATTTATACGAGCCATTATATATCACATGCCATATTGTTTGCCAGAAACAATGTGTTCCAGCAACTCATTGTTCGTAAAAAAATACTTTGTGCATCTCAAGACAACTCAGGTCTAGGTTTACTTTTACTGTAGTAGGGATTTGGCTGTCATTCCACTAAGTTTATTCACTAATTGTTGAAAATAAGACAAAATAAGGACTCAAGTCAAAAAGAAGGACATTTCCTAGCAATAAGGACAGTAATATTTTCTAAGATAGAGTTCTTCAAAATAAGGACAAATCTTAGAAATAAGGACGTTATGGCAACCCTGTCAATATCCCTGGAATGGGGTGATTTACCGATTAGGTCCCAGTTGTGCGCCGTCTTCCTGGCGTTCAATTAAAAAATGGTTTTCGATTTCGCCATTTACTCGACAAACCTCTTAAGAAACTCGAGTTGCTAAGCGATCTGTTTCCGACGGCCCACCCTAATATACATGTAATTGTCATGTCTAAAAGTAAACAAAGATAAATATTGCATACAGGGTATCTAGAATTGGACAATATCTTAAAAGTGTAAACATTAGTATATAATCCCTATGTAAAAATACATACCTGAGTTTAGTAAGCGTTGAATCTTCATTGCCACAATACCAGATCTTGAATGCAGTTATAGATGCTTCTCCGACCTTGTTTTGGGAACTCCATACATTGCTGATAATTGCAGAATTCTCTTTCAGCGTTTCTGATTTTAGCAAACTTCTTTTCCCTTTTCCAAATATCGATGACGTTGTGTCGCATCCTGACCATGCATGGAGGAAAAGAAGATCTTCTTTAATATCTTTAATACTTGGGTTGGCTTCTTTGATTCTCCAGGCTTTGTTGAAGCGCTCCTTGGTCGAAGTAAATATCATCATGAGTGTCAGTCTTCCAATGGTGCAGTAACATAGTAACTACATCAGTATCATCAGCAATGACATTTACTGGACCTTTTCGAAGAGAAGCATAATCAAGGGATTTCGCTACAATGGAACCGTCAGCATCATCAGAGCATTTTTCCTTGCGTAATTAACCGCCATGCGATGTGCCTTTCTCCTCTGCTTTGCAGTTTCATTCTTGTGCAAATCGTTTTTCAATATTCATTGTGTAGATCAGTTATTTTCAATGTAGATGTTATTGTAAAATCATCAGAGCAGTTGTGAACTTCAACTTCGGATTGTCTCAGAAGGGTAGAAACAAGCTTGATGAATTCAGCCTTGGTTTCGATGCAGCTGAGGTAGCGATCTTGAGTAAAAGTAAGTGAATTGCTTGGATCAATTTTCACAAACGTGCTCTGTGGAACGGAATTTCGGCGCAAGTGCTCGTGACTTTTAGTACTTTCGTCATGATAGACATCAAACACAACAACAGCATGGGTATAATGGTTTTTGATATATTTCACCTACGAATTTCAAACTTCCGAAAACTTCATTCCTTTTTTCCAGCGAACTTTATGTAGTAGGCCTAATGCACCACCGTCGATAATAGAAGTTGCTTGTTGATTTCCTCTAAGGCATGCGACGAAGAACCAGGCAAAAGAATTTTTCGAAGAGAAGGTTTGTCAAGCTTTCTCATCATGCCTTCCTTGAACATCGACATTGGCTCTGAAGTCAACTCGAATTCAAAAAATTGCTCAAGGCTTTCCTCGCTTTCAGCAACAGCAAACATCCTATTGAACATGACTTTCGAACCAATACCACTTGCACTACTTTTTGTTTTGTTTACTTCCATTAAGGATTCTAATGGTTTGATCAATTGATTGATGCGATAGTAATTGCTACCCCATCTAAACCTTTTTGGATATTTTGACCAATTTGCTCCGCTTGTTCACAATTGACGTCATCTTTTCCAGCAATGGACACTAGACCATTTGAAGGAGAAGATAGGTTTACATCTGGTACCAAGAATGGGTTTTTCGTTGTTAACCAGGCCAGAAACTTTTACAATCTTCGTAATCCCTCTTTTTTCTTGAAGCGCCCAACTCTTCATGCTGGTTGGCCTAGCCTACTTCATAGAAACTGAGCCTTGTTTAGTTGCGTCATTGCTTCATGAATACTTGCCAAGTGACTCACACTAAAAACCCAAAGATGTCGAACATTTTCTGTCATACTTTTCTATTCGTCAATCCTCCACGCGACTTAATTGAGCGCATAAGAGCTTGCTCGATCGCAAGATCTTTCCAAATTCCGGTGAAGCTTTTTGCTGTCCTCTTTACTGTGTGCTGCTCGGTTAGGAGTTGATCGTAGGTCTACAACCATAGATGAAAAGCGAATTCTGCAATTATCAGCAATATCTGGAGTCATGGTGTTGAATGTAATAGTATAGTAGACTAAGTATGCTTCAAATACAAAGATAGTTTCACATCTTTTTCGTATCTAAGTATAATTAGTATGAACGACATACTCCAGTCACTAGACGAAAAACTTAAGAATGAAGGCTTTTTTTCACTTTTGCATAACGTCGATGTTGGTACCGAAGAGGAGTGCTCTTACAATGAAGATGAAACGAGACAAGACGAGGAGGAAAGCAACATCTTTGACGTTTTTGATGATGATGATAGCTTCAATTTACGTTTCGCTTACTTTGTTTAATTCTTGTTAACGAATGTAGAAGAATAAGTCCAACAGTGACGAATAATTTCAAATTTGCCTGAAATTCACAGATTTATCCTTTTGCTTAATCGGTAATAACTCTTTTTCTGTACATTTTCAGGGTTCTTGTTAATAGAAAAAGTTATTCCCCTTGAAAAAAGCTAAAAAATGATGTATAATATGTCCTATTTTGAAAAACTTGAAATTTTCATAAAGGGATTGTGACGTCATTTAGAAAAAGTGCCCAAAAGGGGGTTTCCCATCATCCGATTGATGGGGATTTTTTTCTGAGCCATTTGCATAGTATGGGGAAGGTCTGAGAAAAGTATCAGCTTGTTAAAAAAAATTTCCCACAAAAAACCTCCCACGACTGCACTAGAGAGGGGGCACGCCCCCCCCCCTGCAGCGACGGCCACAATAATTTTTAGAGTTGCAACAATTCTTGCAACAATTTTTAGAGTTGAACAGCAACAGTTTGCAACATGCAACAATTCAAAGTAACACAACATCACTGAAACAAGTCATTGCGGAATATGATATTGCTTGAAGCATTTGACAAGCAGACCGACATCACATTTTTTGCATCTGGTAGTAGTTTTTGCATGACAATAGGCGCATCGAGTTGCGTGGTAAAATTATGCTAAATCAGTAGGCCTATAACCTTTCTCATTTACCTATGCGACATAGCCTACCTCAATCAAATACTTTTATTCCCACTAATACAGTGCCTATATTGTAATTCTTATCTCAACAATTCAGCGTTCTGCCATTGCTTTAATGATAGTGTTCACAAAGAAAACAAAAAAAATTATCAGTAAATTACGATAATTATGTTATTGTTCTAAAACAAACACAACTAATTTGACAAGCGTGATGGATTTCACAGTATGCACATTTTACTACCAATAACGCTTAAGATTACTGATAAATTTTCAAGCATTTTGTATTTTTTGACATTTTTTATGGTATTTTCATTTGATTTAATTATTTTGCCTACTGCACGTAAGCAGCAGTGTAACTCAATTGATAAAAGCATCCAACTGGTATCTAGAGGTAGGCCTATAAGCAGGGCCGTTGACAGGATTTCTCGGGCCCGGTACCAATTTTATTTCGGGCCCCCTTCATCGACAATGTTATGAATATAAAGATTGTGTACAAAATTTTATTGATGTGTTGTTAAAATGAGAATGACATATTCCGTTCAAAGTAGAAAATTAAGAGGAATATCATTTATAGCCTATATAGGCTATATTATTATATTCTCAAAAACTTGTTGTAGGCTATCCACGAATTTCCCCAACTGCGCAATTACGCATTATTGGGATTTCTTCGTAAACCGCGAAATCCTTGCTCTCAATCACGATCTTCGTCGGTAGCCTATGTTTAAAATTGTTGGAGTTTGGTTTTGGTTAGAATGTTATTCCTGGTAGTTTCGCATGCTTGTAGCCTAAGTTAGAAGCTCTAGACCCACGGCCGGTTACCAAGATTGGCAGAGTGAAGTTTCCAATTGTTGAAGTGTTGTTTTGCCGGGGAATTATTCCATCCATTAGGTGCTGTTGAATGGAGAGCAGTCCTGAAATGCGTTGCTCAAGCTCACACCCCGAGAGTCGAACCAGCGCCGTGTGATCTTAAGCCGGGCGCGTATCCGCTGAGCTAACGGGGCGGACAATCGGCTGAACTTAATTCTTTGTAAAGTAGACGCAAGTAGCTAGAAGTGATTACCACCAAAATATATATATTCAGAATTAAAGAGTGGGTAAAGAAAAATATTTCGTGTTTTCGAGAGAAAAAAAATCGTGGTTAGGGAAATCACTATACCCGGAAAGGGCGCCCGGTACTTTACCATCTGACGACTGAAGTGGCTGTTTTAATCTCTGATAGCAATTCCTTTAAATCTGGTTATGTTAAGATCTTGATAATGTTTGAAGTCGCAGGGATTTTTTTAAATCCGGGTCCAAAAGTACCACCTAGACCCCCCTGTCAACGCCCCTGATTATAAGCACGGCAGTTACCTCAGTGGTTTGATTTTGGATCAAGAGGTTGAAGATTTGATACCCAGTGCCGCTGTTGCGATTCTATTCATGCATAACTTACAAAAAGTTTTGTCCCTTTACAGTAGGCTATATTATGTTCAATTTTTCGTCATGTTGATGAAAACAGTTCGTGCTGCATGAGACGGGGCAGCGCTAATCAAGAAAAAAAAAATTATCGTTATCGGATATTATCGGCGATAATTTTATCGTTTATCGTTATCGCTTAACTCTTTTTGATTTATTGTTATCGCTTTAGGCATTTATCGTTATCGCTTAACTGAAAAATGAATTATCGCGCCCAACACTGCAAGCATCCAATAGCCTACGGGTCGACTGTAGGCTACAGTGATGTAGGCCTACACAGTGTATAGGCCTACTGACTACTGTGTAGGCCTACACGACAGAAGCAGACCAAAAATAATCCTCGGTCTTGAGGTTGCAAACTTACGATCCTACTCAAACTACAGCAACGATTGATAATAGTACCTAACAGTCATTAACTTTGTACAATTTTTAGGCCAGTGTTCGAGTAGTTAAAAACAAAAGTTTGCAATATCAATTGCCTTTAACCAGGTTGCTTAGGAGTAAAATTTGTTTTTTTGCACCCTCATCGAGTAAGAACTTCATTTTTTTCAAGTAGCCTACCTAAAGAGTGATCTAAGGTCACACTGTTGGGTGATCTTGATCTTCAAGATAAAGATCACCCAAGCAGGTGATCTTGCCCATCTATGGAAATTGCATAAGTTATGTTCGACCCATCCGTGGCTCTTCCAGTCGTGTCATGCTCTTACAAGTGTGCCACTGAAGAGCAGACCATCAACGATCTTACACCAACCAAATGAAGGTAAAACTGCGTATTTTGGGTGATGAAATCACAGACTGACTGCTTTACAAAAGTTGCTCGGGAAATATCGCCAAGATGCAGGTGTAGCCTACAACTTCAACGTTGAATTCATCTCGTTTCTAAGTAGCTTACGGTACCGGTATTTTAACAGTCGCGTTGTTTTCCATTCCGTTACAATTGTCCACCCCGTTAGCTCAGTGGTTACGCGCCTGGCTCAAGATCACGCGGCGCAAGTTCGACTCTCCGGGTGTGCGCTTGAGCAACGCATTTCCAGGACTGCTCTCCATTTAGCGGCACCTAGTGAATGGAATAATTCCCCTTCAACAATCGGAAAAATTCACTCTGTCAATCTCGGTAACTGGCCTTGTGTCATGAGTCTCTCTACAAGTATGCGAAACTACCAGGAATAACTAATCAAGGCTTTGTCAGTCCGAGGAGAAAGATTCAAAAACCAACGAACAAACATTACCTTTTATATGTTTTACGTAACATTTTCTAATCTAACTGTCTTCTGTAGCCTACGGTACTACAAAAATCTCTGCAATTTAAAAAAGAGCTGCATGTTTAACGCGCTACAAACTACCGCCCTGGTAGTATCGTGAGAATAAGGCAATCGCTGTGAGGTCTTCGCATCCCCTTGTTGGTTGCAAGTTGCCTCAATAAAGTTTCTGGGAATAATTGTAAACGAGCATTTGTCATGGAAATCTCATATGGAAATCTTGCTTCAAAAAATAAGATCAACACTCTGCGTGACAAACAAAGTTAAGCCTTTTCTAAATAAACAAGCACTTCTCTCCATTTACCATTCTCTAGTTGAGAGTCAGATATTATATTGTATCTCAACATGGTGTCATGAAAACAAAACTACATTGCAAAAGCTGCAACGTACATGCAATAACTTTCTTCGTATTGTATTTGACATTGACCGCAAAGAAAGCATAAAAGGTGTAATGGAACTCAATAATTTAAAATCAATTAACCACATGAAAAATACAGAGTGTCACAATCAATGTGCAAGGCGTCGCGTCGGGCTGCTTTGCGTCTTGACAGAATGTGCTGTTTTCATTATAAAATTCTTGAGCGGTATGTTATTATCGGTTATGACCTGAAGTAACCTCTGATTACGAAATCTGTATTATGTAAAACGTGTTTTCTGGAATCATTTTCCCTACGTGACCTTCTAGAGACTTCTGTTGTTTACATTTAAATGCTACGTGACCGAACGATGGTTCTTTATGATGTAACCTTCTCGAAGTTACTGGACTGAACAGCCAACTATAAATAGTGGTGTAGTTTGTGTGATATTTAGTATTATTATTATGGTGATTATTATGAGTTGATTATGAGAGGTGTGCTATGAGTTGTGGATTGGTAGTTGATGCAGAAATTAGAGTTATTTGAGAAGCCGTTCGTTAAAGTTCTTCAAGAAGTCAGATTATCATTTCGCTAGTAGAATTATTCGACATTTAATTGACTGCTTTTCGGTTGACCCATTAAACTACGTCATTGAATCTTTCCAAGTCTTTTTCCTGGTAAGAGATAGAAAGAAATCGTGACATTCTGGGGGCTCGTCCGGGATTAATCGAAAAAGAATAAACCGAAAAACCGAAGATTTATTGAAAGAATAATAAATTAATGTCAAGATGGCGGATACTGTCAAACATGAGATGATTGAAGACTTAGGGAGCATGGCTGAACGAATGGGGCTGACTGGTAATGAAAAGTCTCAGTTTGTGATGGAAGAGTATCGCAAGATAATGGACCAAAAAGCTCAGCGAGAAGCTGACAAAAGAGAAGATAGAAGAGCTGCTCGTGAAATAAGGAAAGCAGAACTTGAAGCTGAAGAAAAACGAGCACAGCGTGAGGCTGAAGCTGCACAACTTGAAGCTGAGGAAAAGCGAGCACAACTTGAAGCTGAAGCAGAGGAGAAGCGGGCGCAGCGCGAAGCTGAAGAAAAACAAGCTCAACGAGAAGCTGAAGAGAAACAAGCGCAGCGCGAAGCTGAAGCTGAAGAAAAACAAGCTCAACGAGAAGCTGAAGAGAAACAAGCGCAGCGCGAAGCAGAAGCTGAAGAAAGAAGAGCGCAATATGAATTGGAAAAGTTAAAACTTGAATTAGAAAGACAAAAGCTGGACATTGGTGAGCGATCTAATTCTACTAATGATAATGCTCGAGATGTTATTGTGGCGCAAGTTAGACGTCCAGATTTGCCATCATTTGTTGAAAAAAAAGATGAGTTGGATAGTTATTTGTTAAGATTTGAAAGATATGCTACAATAGCCAAATTGGAGAAGTCGACGTGGGCTACCCAGCTAAGCATGTTATTATCGGGACAAGCTCTTGATGTATATTCAAGACTTTCGCAAGAAGAGGCCATGAACTACGACAGATTGAAGTTAGCTCTGTTAAAGCGATACAATTTTACCGAGCATGGATACCGTCAAAGATTCCGTGAGGCAAAGCCTGAACGACATGAAAGCCCAGGTCAATTTATTGAACGTTTAAGAAACCTTTTGTTAAAATGGTTTGAACTTTCGGGGGCCGAACAATCATTGGACGGATTGGCAAACCTTATAGTTAAGGAACAATTCACAGATTCATGTTCAAAAAATCTGTCTGTTTATCTAATGGAGAGAAGTCCAAAGAATCTAGAAGAAATAGCCAGTGTGGCAGAACAGTACTTAGTTGCTCATGATGAGAAGTTGTCGACTGAAGAAACGTTGTCATGCGATAATGACGAAGAGCAAACAAATAATTTTAAAGGAGGTGCGGTTCCAAGAGAAGTACGTTGTTTTAATTGTAATGGCTTAGGTCATAAGTCTGTTAACTGCCGGAGGAAGACTAACAGAAATCATCAGGAATCGAGGAAGTGGTGCAATCGTTGCAATAGGCAAGGACACGAAGCGAAGGAATGCAAGGACAAGTCGCTTTCCTTATCCAATCAGTCTGGAAAAGATAAAGACATCCCAGCAAACATTGATTGCTGGGCCAGCGTTGGCTATATGCTGGGTATGTTGGCATAAGGCTGGCAATTTTGTCCAACATTTTGCCAACATTGCAAACATTACGCCAACAATTTCAATACTTCTTATTATGCGTTCAAAAAGGTCTCAAAGCTTTTATTTCAGGTTTATTTGTTTTAAACTTTAAAAATACTAACACAAACCTCTTTTCATGTGGTATTGCTTCAAAACACAGTTGTGTGATTGGCTAACATCGTTCAGAAGCATTGCCAGCGTTGTGCCAATTCATAACAATTTCGGTGTTTTCTTTCAAATTATGCAAATGTATGCCATCATTTTGCTACAATTTTAAATTTTAATAATAGGCTATCAATGCTGTTATTATTTTCTGATACCGCACAAGTATACTATGAATACTTAAGACCAGCGTTGGTCAGAAGGGTAGCCAACAGTTTGCCAACAAAGTAGTTTCATTTTAGTTTGTTTATGCCAAACTGAGCAGAGGTCTAGAAAAAGGCAGGAGCAACAAAACGCGAACGCGATAACGTGCTTGATACCCAAACAGTTTAAACTTTCCATTAGCCTACACGTTTCCACAAAATAAACAATTGCAACGTCGGCTATATGCTGGATGTGAGGGCACAAGATTGGCAATTATGTCCAACATGTTGCCAACAATACGCCATCAGTTTCAATAACTTATTTCTTAGTATGCGTTCAAAAAGGTCTCAAAGATTTTATTTCAGGTTTATTTGTTTTAATCTTTAAAATTACTAACACAAACTTCATTTCATGTGGTATTGCTTCAAAACACAGTTGTGTGATTGGCTTACATCGGTCAGAAGCATTGCCAGCGTTGTGCCAATTCAAAACAATTTCGGTGTTTTCTTTAAAATTATGCAAATGTATACCATAATTTTGCTACAATTTTACATTTTTATAATAGGCTATCAATGCTGTTATTATTTTTTGATACCGTACAAGTATACTATGAATATTTAAGACCAGGGTTGGTCAGAAGTGTAGCCAACAGTTTGCCAAGTTTGTTTATGCCAAACGGAGCAGAGGTCTAGAAAAAGGCAGGAGCAACAAAACGCAAACGCGATAACGTGCTTGATACCGAACCAGTTTAAAGTTTTCATTCGCTCTACACGTTTCTACAAAATAAACAATTGCAACGTTGGCTACTTCATTTCAGCTTCACTTGATTTATTCTTTGAAAATATTAATAGCCAACAATAAAATGACTCTTTAACTAAATGACTCATGTGGTTTAGTGGAAAAACACAGTTTCTTTAGCATACCGTATTCTTGTACCAACAACGCCATGATAAAAATCGTTTGTTCATATTCAATTGCTTCAGATAATTTAGTGCAATAAATGTCTTGTGATTCAGAGGACACTTCCAGAAAGTTTAGGCTTTGGCGCCTCCAATTCCCAACTAGCATAATCCGTTCTTTTTACATTGATTCAACGTCTGCAGACGTTGGTAAGGTAACTAACAAGCGATAAACTTAAAAACGTGGTTGCTAATTCAAGTTGCCAGGTCTTCATTTTTTTCTTGTGTTCAACAAAAGCTTTTTTAATTTTCAAGTTTAATTATACTAAAATGTGTTGTAATATTTTTGAAAACATTTTTTCAGGACTAACCTCAAAAATTGCGTGCAGTTTAAGAAAATTTAAAATAACTTGTAAGCTTAATCGAATTCACTTGTTGATGTTTGGTAGCGCTCGACACAGCAGCATGATTGTGGTGATCATGTGATCATTGAGTTGCGGCTGCACTGCCGCCGCGCTGCTGACCTGTCTGCAGACGCTAAATCAATGTAAAAAAAATCGATGGATGCGCTATCACTTATTGATTGTGTTGTGAGAGCAGTCTTGCTCACTGTCTGATTTTGACCACGTGGATGAGATTCTCGTGTCGCCAACAAAAAGGCGTCTTTGCTTTAAATGTAGAAAAGCTTGCACAATAGGCCAGCTTCAGGAGCAGTCATGTTGCGTCGAAATCTCTCCTCAATTTCTTGAAGCGAGATTTCACAAAACGATCGCTACTTTTACTTTCAACGATCTGGCGAATCGTTTTTTCTCCTCCCGCGGTGCATAGAACAATACTGCAGGCACAATAATTGTTGTGAAAACTCCATTATGACGTCACTACTTAAACTTTGACTGGGCAATATGAGTATGACGCGTTGAAGTGAAATAGGCAATAAAGCTTTAGAATGCGGCGATGTGTTATATCAACGTGAGGAGATGCAATTTAGCAGAAGAACTTGGTTTTTTTTATGAAGGAAGACAAAGGCCATGACTTAATCCTTTGCTAAAGGGATTATGACGTCACTCGACTCACTTCGACTGTTCAAACATGGCGGTTGTGCGCAATACACAATTACGTGGAGAGCCGAAAGCACAATGCTTATGTGAACAGCGCTAAAAGGAATTTTCGCTTCTTGCATCGAAAATATAAAAAATCGAATTCAATCGAGATATTACGGCAGAAAGAAGTTTTAGAAATAATCAAAATGGAACTATAGGAATGACTTACTACAATGTTTATGAAAACCTGGTAAGTGAATGTCTTTTATTCATTGAACCTGAAATAATTGTGTAAAGTCGTTTTTGTCACTAGGCTACGTTTACACAATTTAAAGAAAGTTATAAAACTCAATTTAGAGAAAGTTATAAAACTCCATGACCAATGGAAAACTTTCATATGAAATATTCTCGTGACAAATTTAGTCCCAGTGCTCCTAGATGAGTGCTAAGAAGATATCAGCACAGTAGCAGAGCTTGTGATGTCCCACAACATGTGTAGGGTTTTGCTCAATCTTTGATTTTGCTGCTCCGGCAGTGTTTGCCTGACTGCTTGAATGTGTTTGTATTTTTATGTCGTGTGGATAGGTCTGTGATGGTTGTAGAGTATTTGCAAATGTAGCTTTCATTGCCATCAACTGAATAATAATAATAATAACATGTTTTATTTTGCGCCCATTGCGACAACATAGCCTACAGTAGCCTACACTGCGACCTACATATGCAACACAACAGACGAGTGGAATCCCAAAATAAACTTTAATCGTTGGCTGTCATTTGTAACAGTCGAAAATTTCTGTAACAAGTGCTGAAGCTTTTTAATATGATGGATGAAACCCCTGTCATTACATTCGATTCGAAAGACAACAGCGAATGTGTTGCTTTAGTTGTTGAATAACTACTGTACACGCAATTAGAATGTATTAGAATGTATTCTGAAGTTACTTGTGGTGTGTTTTGTATTGATTGTGTTGTTATATTGTTTGTAACAATATTCTAAAGGGGGGCTTATGTCACAATCAATGTGCAAGGCGTCGCGTCGGGCTGCTTTGCGTCTTGACAGAATGTGCTGTTTTCATTATAAAATTCTTGAGCGGTATGTTATTATCGGTTATGACCTGAAGTAACCTCTGATTACGAAATCTGTATTATGTAAAACGTGTTTTCTGGAATCATTTTCCCTACGTGACCTTCTAGAGACTTCTGTTGTTTACATTTAAATGCTACGTGACCGAACGATGGTTCTTTATGATGTAACCTTCTCGAAGTTACTGGACTGAACAGCCAACTATAAATAGTGGTGTAGTTTGTGTGATATTTAGTATTATTATTATGGTGATTATTATGAGTTGATTATGAGAGGTGTGCTATGAGTTGTGGATTGGTAGTTGATGCAGAAATTAGAGTTATTTGAGAAGCCGTTCGTTAAAGTTCTTCGAGAAGTCAGATTATCATTTCGCTAGTAGAATTATTCGACATTTAATTGACTGCTTTTCGGTTGACCCATTAAACTACGTCATTGAATCTTTCCAAGTCTTTTTCCTGGTAAGAGATAGAAAGAAATCGTGACACAGAGATCGCAACTTTCATGTTTAAATATTCAAAAAAGCTACTTCCCACAACATTCAGTGATAATTATGTGTAAACAATCAAGTAGCCTAACAACAAGAAGTAATTCTCCTTATATTCCGATATATTGCAGAATTAACACTTGCAAACAATCAATACCGGTACGGTACATGGGGCCAACAGTTTGGAACAAGCTTCCCCCTACTATAAGAAATGAATGCAAAACTGTAAAAGGCTTTAAATCAAAAATGAACAAGCTAAATCTTCCTTGAAATAATCCTATCTAAGTATTACATGCACCAAACTTACTAATATATTTTTTTTGCCTAGAAATGATAGGCCAATGTGTGTAGATTTATTAGCAAAATAGTAAGGTTGTAAGTACTCCTACTGGCCTTCTGGTTCTTGTGTTTTTTTGTCCACAGAAGTTCGACAAAGTCTGCAGAAGTTTTTCCATCCTCTTCGACCAATCGCCATCTTTTGGTGAAGCGGTGGCCATGTGCTCCAACCAGTTGTTTTATATCAATATCTTGGACTGGGTCGTCATGCTATTGTCTGATTGTTTATCTATTTTTCTAACATGCCGAATTGGATTTTTTTTTCACTTTTGTTATGGTTTAACGTGTAAAACATACGGTAACCCAAATTTATCATATTACTGTGACATGCCACTACTACATCCCAGCTGGCGATGCCTGTCGTTTTTGCATTAATTCAACGTTTGCTAACGTTGGATCAGTGTGGAGGTGACGAGTTTAGCTGAGTGGGGTCCAAAATTATCGCTTTATCAACGCAACTTTTATCAAAGCACGCTTGATATCTTCAAGACATAACTTCCCTGGGTATAATTGAATTTCCGCAAGATGATGATGTTGTTTTTGCTAGTTTGTTTTATTTGTTTTTGTCATTGTTTTCATGTCGTCAAGTTATAGCCTATCTACTGTATTTTGTGAGTCGTGCAAGGCCTATGGTGCGTTGCGCTTGAAATGGCTTTGCCCGTGGTAGGATTTCTTTGTGGGGTTTTCTTTGCCTGCCTTGCGCTTTGCTATGAGCTAAACGCATCAAGACGTGTTCCCCTTACGACCATCAACACTCTTGATAACGTACCATGGCCGATCTTCATAGCAACTGTCCATACAAATCCTAAACATATCAGCTAAAGCTATGTGGGCTAATAAAGCTATAACCTAGTCCTAAATATATATTGTTTTTGTAACATTTTCTTTTTTTATTTTCCCTTTATATCTTAAATTTTTCTGAAGGTGTTGCGACCGTGCCAAATTTCTTTCAACTCAATAACTTACTTCGGTCTCAAGCACGTTTTAACGTTTGCGTTTTGTCGCTTCTACCTTTTTCTCGACCTTTGCTATGCTGACGTGTATTGTTTTGATATGATGGTCAGAAATAAAAACAACTGAACTGAACTGTTTAGATATCCCTTATTATTCCATCCCTTTGGTGCTGCTAAATGGAAAGCAGTAGGCTATTTGAAATGCGTTGCTCAAGCGCATAGATTTTTGTTTTATATTTGCTATTTGTTTTTTGGGTTTTGTGGCCGTGCTAACTACTGATATATAGCCTATGTAGCGGACGCTGCTTTCAGCATATACACCCATACACAGCCATCAGTGGGATGGCAACATTCCTGGGCAAAGTCGGCAAGGAATGATAGGACACGAGGTCGATTACGCTGCTATATTGTTCACTAACCCAACTCGGAAGATCAATGCTTGCTCACAACGTAATTGTTTATAGTTTTTAATCTTCGATCCAGCAACACAGAAAGTAAAGGAAAACACCGGAATATTAAAGCTCCACCACCAACAACTGGATACGAAATATTGTCGCTGCTACATTAACAATAAAATGATCCAAACGTCATCTTGGCAGTGCCAAAAATAGAAAACAGTAGCAACAACGAAACTGATATATTGCTTTAGAATTACCAAGACTGATTTCTTGATACTGGTTTTAAGTTCTGACTTTTGACATTGCATTCAACTGAGTTCCATATTGAAAGAACCGACTTTTCATATTGAACAAAAACTCAACAAACTATTGATTTTCACATAGCAAAAACTTAACACACTCTGATTTTTACATGTTGTAGAACTCTACAAAAGACTAAATTTCACATAGCAAACGACTGATTGATTTAAAATCATGAGCTTAACCCTTAGGCGGTTGGGCTCCCTGGAGTCTTGCTCAGTTTGGGGGGGGGCTGTCGATTCTTCTTATGCTTTAGGAGTGATATCTCTGTTATTTTTTAAGGCACAGTTTCAAAATTTGGGATTCACTTTGTAAAACTATTAACGCAGAGCATATCCGAAAATTAAAACTATGTAAAATTTAGAACTGCTTATATACGTTGAAATGTTGATGTGACTTATGACACTTGAATTATTTGGTATTTTTTGATAGAGTAATGAAAAACATGCATTGCAATGTTGTGATTAAATTTTTTTTTACATAATCTCAATTTAAATCATTTGATTAACGAGACATGGGCCAAATTAATTGCTTTCATCCAGCTGGTGGGAAAATTTTGAACAATAGAATATGAAATATTTCAGAGGATGTGCTGAGAAATGCCTTATATCTCTCAATTTATAACCTTTATTCGCTCAAAATTTCAGCTCAATAGAGGTGAATAAAAGTTAGGAAAAGTCAAGAAATCTCATAGTCGCAGCCTCAGTGGTTTTACAGATACAACTGTTGATACAAAAAAGTTGAATTGACAGCCCCCCCCCCAACCTTCAAAGGGTTAACTTCTTTAAGAAGGTAGGCTACTAGTGTGAGATTGCGAGTTTTACATATGATCACACAACGCAACACGACTGCAATTCTACATAACGATGAACCAAGGTAGGAATTCGGCATAGTGACGTTGATTACAGAAGTTGAATTCCCGATTGCTGAATTGAATTCCCGAGACGTGCAGTTATGCGCTCAAGGCGGAGTCTTCTGGAAGATTCTAGTGACGTGTACGTGTGACGTCAGAGACGACAGAGCTCTCTGGCGCTACACCTACTACATAATTTTTCATTCAGGCACGTTTTAAACCTTTCAAGGTTTTGCCACCTTTTCCCGTTCATTAACGTGCTGGTATTTTTGTAGTGAGTATCTTTTTCGTCCTGGACGCGTTAATGACGAAAAATAAAATGATTGATTGATTGCTACCTCTAGAGTCGAACCAGCGCCGCTTGATCTTGCAGATTCTTCGTTTGTGAAGTCAAGTACTTAACCAACTTGTATGTTATTGTGAATGCAAATCAGCAAATATTTCTTTTTTTACTATTTTTATCATGAAGAGATGGCGCTATTAATGATTGCAATTAGGCTTGAAATTTCAAAAAAATCTGGCAACCTTGCTTGTTATGAATTTAACTTTGGTTTGGTTGATTTGAAATTTTGAATCTTTATCCTCGGACGACAAAGCCTTGATTGGTTATTCCTGGTAGTTTCGCATACTTTTAGAGGCTCTTGACGCAGGGCCTATTACCGACATTGACAGAGTGAAGTTTTCCGATAGAGCAAACTTTGAACCTGGTAGTCACACGATTAACGTTCATAAAACAAAAATTGTAAAATAAATTTGATTTAAGTTGGACCATCTAATTATAAAAATGTTTATCATACGGCATCTTGGCAACTGGCAGTCTACCCTATAACCCGAAAACCATTGCTGCAGCTTTCAAATTTTGGTGTCGACATTTAGGCTACTACCGTACGGATGCAACCTAGTTCGGACCGTCAATTCGTACCTTGAAATAATCGAGAAAAAAATTAAAAAAAGCCGAAATCGCTGATCGCAGTTTCCGCAATCATTTTAAAATTTCCCCCCTGAAAAGATCAAGAGAAAAAATAGCTCAAAACCGAAGTCCGCTGATCGCAGTTTTTGCAAACATTTTTCCGCAGTTTTTGCTAACCACAGTTTCCGCTAACCCTAACCCTCAAGTTTGTTTCAAATTGTTTGGGGAAACTCCGATCAGCGACTTCGGCTTTTTTTAATTTTTTTTCTCGATCTTTTCAGGGTACGAACTGACTGTATGAATGGTTCAAGGTACAAACTAGTTTGCACCCCTATCCTACAGTACAGCGACTGCCAAAATACCGTACGGTATATATTTAAGCAAAACAAACAATTACATAGGGTCCAGGTACGTATTTGTGTCCGGATGCCTAATTAACCTATTTAAAATGTTTTGCGGAAACTGTGATCAGTAACTTCGGCAAACTTAGGATTATTACCGGAAATTTAAAAACGTTTGCGGAAAAGCGGAAACTGCGATCAGCGACTTCGGTTTTGTTCTATTTTTTCAGCGATGTTCTATTTTTTTTCTCTCAATCTTTTCAGTTTGTTTGCGGAAACACCTTAACCCTAATCCTTTTAAAATGTTTGCGGAAACTGCGATCAGCGACTTCGGCAAACTCTTAGAACCTTCGGTGCTTCAACATCAAATATTTATTATTATTACCGAAAATTTAAAAATGTTTGCGGAAAAACAGAAACTACAATCAGCGATGTTGAAATTTTTTTTTTCGGTCTTTTCAGTTTGTTTGTTTGCGGATACCGATACTCCGATACCCTAACCCTTTTAAAATGTTTGCCGAAACTGCGATCAGCGACTTCGGCTTTTTTTAATTTTTTCTCTCGATCTTTTGAAGGTACAAACTGACGGTACAAATTGTTCATGGTACGAATTACCGTAGGTTGCACCCTTTGCGTCCACTTCACAAACTTGCAAATATTTTGCAACTAAAAATAATTTGACAGTTTATTTACCATTAATGTTGTCACCACCTGTGTACGGCGAATTTATCTTTTCACGCCAACTGCAGGACTTGCCGCAGTGTTTCTTGGTTTTGAAATGACGTTTTCATATAAACTTCGTTTTTTATATTTAATATAAAGAAATTGCATCCTGACTTTTAAGCAACATGAAAATATATGATATAATATCTCAACAAGAAGTGCATTTTATCAGGGTTCGTGTGTTGTTGCTGTCATTGCATTTTGTATGAATTGTTTTATTAATCGAATTGGATAGAGTTATGCACGCAGTTTGGTATCAAAACATCAATCACAAAATGCGCTAGTGTAATTTTAATACAGATGAAATCGGATAATCGAGTCACCTATTTGCCAGACGTTTTGATACGATTATACGATTGATTCGTTTAACCAATTTACTAAAAAAAAAAGGTTTATCATGAATGGGCGTAATTGTTGAGAAGATGTCTGTGCTGACTAGGCTGCAACGCACATTACAACTGATGCTTCCTACAACTGTTTACAATTCCTGTTAAAGTTTAACGAGTTTACTAGTTCTGTGTTACATAACACTATGCTGTATGTTCCAGCCAGCAAAACTGGTCCTTTTTACATTGATTTATCGTCTGCAGACGTTGAAACAATGTAAAAAAGACCAGCTTTGCTGACTGAGAGAGCACGTACGATCAAAGCATTTTTTTGCAAACTGCGGCAATCGGACTGCGGCAATTCTTTTAATCTCACCGATCTTTGTGACGTCACAACGCGAACTTTGACGTTGAAGTTTTTGATTTAAGCGTGCTATTTTTAGCTCCGTGCCAGCTGTGTAGTTTTGAGTATGGAACGTGGCCTACGAAAATAGTGGTATGGTAGAAAAACACGGCTCACACTCATTGTTTGTTTTGAAATCACAAAGGTTTTTTTTTGAAGTCTTTTGCGCTGTTTGGTAAAATAATTAATTTGCAATATTCTTCAACTGATTTAATTGAAGCCCAGCTGTGCGAAAATTGGTTCTTTGTAGTGCGATGTCTAGCACATAAGATTATGGCCTGGGATTACAGACACTTGTCTTTGTTTTGATCGCATACATCTGTCTGTCTGACCTTTGCTTCATTTCGCCTTTGAACATTGCAGACACTTATGCGAAGCAAAAAAGAGACATTCTCTTTTCGCTAACGGGTACAATTATACGATTAAATGAATGAAGTATGCAAACTAGAAGCAAATCCTGATACTTTTATCCGACTTATTCTTTTAAGCGGTATACGCTTAACCGATGTTTTTACTTAACTTTAGGTTGGATTTGGTTTGGGATTTCAGGTTTTGATTCAAATAAGCGATTGATACGTTTAAGCAGTATACTATTAACCGATTTTGTCTGTACACACAACAATACTGTACCACTAAATTATTCCAGGCTTAAGAGTATGAAAATGTCTTGTATAAAAAAGGGTTACTGTTTTAAATTAACAAACACGATATTCAGAGGTCTTTGAAAAAAATCTGTATATTCATGCATGGATTACAGGGGTGCAACCTAATTCGTACCCTGAACAATTTGTACCCTCAGATTGTACGATACCCTGAAAAGATCGAGAGAAAAAATAGCACAAAGCCGAAGTCGTTGATCGCAACAAAGCCGAAGTCGGTAATCGGAGCTTCTGTAAACATTTTGAAGTTAGGTTAGGGTTAAGCGGAAACTCCGATCCGTGTGCTATTTTGGCTTTTAATTTTTTCTGGGTACAAATTAGGTTGAATCTGATTACGGTACCATGCAAAAAAAGTATCCACTCAAACTTTTAACATGTCATCATCATCATAATCCATCGTCGGTTTGTTCCCCACTAGTGGGGGTGGCCGATTGTTTCCGCGCAGCAATTGTTTTAATCCCTTTTCTCCATTTCACCCTGTCCCTTGCATCTTCCTCCTTCAGTCCGACTTTTTTAAATTCATCCTTCACTTGTTGTTTCCACGTTCTTCTTGGACGACCGCGTTTCCAGAAGTAGATTTATTGATTGATTGTCATGATTGTAGAAACTATCCGCAAGTATTAATAAATTGTTCATAGTAATTTTGAAGTAAAAAGTGTGTACAGTAAGTAGGCTACAGTAGTTTGTGCTACGAAAACAATATAGTTTCATCATCGATCAATATGAATGGGCATTATCGATCTAAACAGCTGCAGATGTGCTGTCTTGAAAGAAAGGAGAAAAGCTTTGAATTCAAACAAAACTAAGCCTGGAACAAAGGTTCTCAACCACGGGTACAAAGCACCACAGTAGCTGATACAAGAAACAGCATCAGGCTCAAGGCTATTTTGGAATATTTGTTAAGAAACAAATTGCCCACAAATCCTCATTCATTGTGACTAATAATTAATTTTACAAATGTTCTAAACTTCATAATACAAATACTTTTTCATATCTACAGTATTTCACATAATGCACCAAAAAGTTTCTGTGGCGTAATAATTTAGCTTTCTTGCCATTATTAGGATGACTTGGTTTTTGATTATGTTAAATAACATGTACATGGACAAGGGGTGTAAGAAAATTTTACAAAATCTTATGGGGTATGAGCACACAAAAAGTGTTTAAAAAAAATTTAGCCTAGAAACTAGTAAAAAAGTGATTAATTAAGACTACCGGTACTGTATAAGTCGCATTTGTGTATATGTCCCGCCCCAAAATTTGGCTCAAATATTGGTACAAAATTGTTTTTTAGCAAATTTTATTTAAAAACAACTATCAAAATTTTAAAAGCCTTCAAACTCGTTTTCATCTTCACTGATGCCAAATATGCGCACGCCGCACATGCGAGATGTTTGCATTAAAATTCACATGCATGCTGTGCAGTGAGCATGTTAATGCGATGCTCGCAATCCTCGCACGCAAAATACAAACGCTTAATAGCAGAGCTAATGCACGATCTGTAGCATTCGTTTGTCAGAAGTTCAGAACCTTGTGTATAAGTCGCACCATCGTGTATAAGTCGCACCCCAACTTTTTTGGTCAAGATTTGGTGCAAAATTTTGCGACTTATAGACGGATAAATATGGTACCTGCGATGCAGTATAGCTTATTATACTTATCATAGCAACCACAAAAAAATACAAGTTTCATAAACGTCAACTGGATAAGTTTAACTGATGTTTAATCAAAGATGTCAATAGATTGCGCTTGTCAACTGTCGTTCTCAACATTTATAATTTTTCTGCAACAAAGGTTACACAACACAAGTTTTGTTCGATTTGTCATTTGGAAATGACGAGCAATAAATATTGTTTGTGCTACATAATAAAATACCTATTCAACGACAACTATTACAAAAAAGTACAAACTTTTATACAAAATTACAAAACAAGAAAAATGAATAGAAAACGAAATAGTAGCCGACCACCAAGAATTTGGACTTATTATATTAAAGACTGTTCAGGACTTGATTAGAAAACTGCATTAGGAAATGCAACAAAGAAGCTTGACCCTGCATTGCCCCCAACTCTCGACAAGAGAAAGGAGCTTAATGGTTACGACGATATGTAAGCACATCACATTGTCATTTACTGGTTGCCCTTGTTACTTCTTATTTTAACATCACATGTGGAAAGTGACCTATTTCTAAGTCAACTGATTGAACTGTTCAATGGTTACATTTCCATGCTAATACTATTGTTGTCCCATTGTATTTACACTCATTGCTTAAAAGCAATCGTGACAGGCATGTTTATTAATTTTATGTTTGTGTTTAGAAGCATTTTTAAAGAAACTTATCTGTTGAATGTGTTGGTGTGTATATGAATGTAATCAACTTCAATGTCATGAATGTGAAAAGACAATTTAGTTTGTATAGTTGAATGCGGACGGTAAAATGGAAAAAAACAATGACAGCTCTCCGAAGAATCGGGATGCCGGCCGCTTACAACAGATGAGTGAAGAAATGAAACTTCATATTGCTCAACTGAAAGCTGAACTAGGGACTGCAGAAGCAACACAACAAAATGCTGGGATGCAAGTAAACACAATTATGGTTATTAGTTATTACCATTCACTTTCTGTAAGAGTTAATGTAAATGAGTTCAGTGACCTTTAGAGCTGTACTGGCAGGAAGCTGGTGGCCCTGTCAAGTGTGCCTGTTGAGTGTGTGCCATCAAGTCCATGCTAATCAACACTCGCACCTAGGCGTCTTTTATTGCAAAGATCATCATCCTCGAAGAGAGGAGGGGTAGCCACATAGGCGCCGAGTTTTCAAAATAGCTGGGCTGGCGAACACATACTGTCAACTCATAAAGGTTATTTTGTGCGTTTTTCAAAAGGGCGATTTTGCTAGGTTGTTGGGCTAGCCTAGTTTTACATTTAAGTTTATGTCTCCTCTAACATGATTTGGAAACAAGTATATAATAAATATAATTGGTACGCAACAACGTCTGGTCCTGGTAATTCAGTTCCGCATATTTTTTGTGATTGGTATGTGCGGGTTGCGGGACGAAAACTGCAATACTGTACCGGTACTAGTTCCATAATTACATTGCTATTGTTGATACAACACGATCACACACACACAATACATCGGTGGGTTCATACTATAAGTCGCTCCTAGCGGGCGCACAGATGAGAAACAAGATGCTGTAATGCAACGCAGAAGTGATTTTACGACAATTCAGCTCCCGAGAAGCCATCTAGCGATAAACTGCGCTATTGAACCGAGCTTAGCCTACATTGAATCTACAATCAGAACAGTTATATAACGAAGGAGCTGAATTGCAACTAATGACAACCAACGGTTTCATCCCGCCAAACCAACAGGTGTGCACAGTTTAATATCAGTGACGTAACAGACGCAACTGTGATGATTGGAGACGACAAAATAGAGCATTTTGGCAGCAGAGTTAATTGATAACGTCGTTTGAGAGAAAATTACTCCTTTGAGGAACAATGCTACAGTTTTTAAACCAATTTAACATCTGGCGATGTTAAAACGATGTAAAAGCACTGGAAATTGCGGTCAGACTTTTGCCGCGAATGAAGTTCCTCGCAGGTTTGCGCAATTTACTAGATTTATAGCACTGGGCAGAGTGGAGACAAACGGCGCGGCCGGACACTTTTGCTTGTGTAACGGCGAATCAACGTTGTTTAACGTTGCATGAATGTAACAATGGCAATAATTGACGAAAACTAATCGCTTAATTAGTAGGCCTATCATATGGCGAAAAAACCCTGCGAATAAGGTATAATAAGTAGGCTAGTATTAGAAGGTGGCAGATGGTTACAGAAATTTTGGAACTTAAAATTGCATTAAATTTTTTTTTTTAATTCTTGAAATGTCCGGCGGGCGCGTCCCGCCCGCCCGGGACTCGGCGCCGGTGGGTAGCCATCAATGTGAATGACCAAATGTAGCATTAATAAAAATAAAAAAAAATTTGGCATGTTCAACTTACAAACTTACATTTCTATTTGCAACTAATTTTTCATTGGTAAATAATGAAATTAATGTTTCAGTCTGAGTGGATTCATTTATGATTAATGAGTGGATTCGTTGAATTCTTGTTTGCTTCAATATAATTGATTAGTAGTTGCAACTATCCTACCCTGAATGCTTCTTTTGTCATATCCCAAGCGGTCTATAAACCAGACTTTGCCAATGTGCCAACTTAGAAAATGATTTGAAGCTAAAATAATTTAGGATTTGAATTTTAAGCTAAATTTATTTTGTATCTCTATGAAATGATGGTTGTTAAAAGCAAATTGCCACAATGTGATTACTATATTTTATGTCACTGCAAAACTCCTGGATTCACTTTTAAAATTTAATAAATCTTTGTTACCCAGATGGTCCTCAGATTTCCACCACAAAATCTATTTGCATGGTAACACTAGCACAAAAGTGTCCCAAAATATACCCAAAAACTATATTAATCAACTACTAGTCTACCCCGGAATGGCCTGTTTCGGTGAGTCCGATTCGGTGAGTCCGATCCCTTAACGGGGGATTTTTTCAATTTTTTTTTAAAATTATCCGGTACCGTAGCCTAATTACCATTGCCGTTTTAGGGTTAGGGGTTTGGGGTTAGGGTTAGAGGTTAGAAACTCACCGAATCGGACTCACCGAATCGGACTCACTGAATAGTAGCAGACCCAGTCTACCCAGGGTGTAATAAATTGGGTGGGCGACTGGGCTTAGTTGCTGAAGTAAAGGCGGCCGAACAAAAGGAACTGGCCACCCTACTCTCCTTAGTGCCGAAGGCTTAGTACAATGAGAACCTTATCTTCTCATACCCGACACTTAAATCAAGTATGCGACCCCCCTTCACCTTTTTTAGTCTACCCAAAATAGCAGCTTGCACTATCGTAGTGATTCTGACTGCTAAAAAGCGTAGTAGATTAGCCCTGTAGTCAAATATGAAGCTTGCAATCCTGGCATGTTGACATTGTCTGTCTATATAGGTCACTACGGTCACAGCCATCAAAAATAACGTTTCTATTTTGTTCTTAAAAAATATTCTTAATGTTTAAAATTACAAGTGTGTATCACCAATTAACATGATTTGAATGAAAATTGAATTAAGGGTCAGAAAAAGGTAATATCAAAGCTACATTTGTTGTGGGTTTTTTATTTATTGTTGGAACACTTACTCACGAACTAAAAGTCGGTTATTATCAGGAAAAGTTGGACAGAAGAGCAAAAAACAAAGCAGTAGCGACGATGCTGAGACACAAGATGGAGCTTGAAAAGCGGAAAGAAATTGCTGCAGAGCAGGTAGTCTTTTCAACCAAAATTTTTCTGCCTCTATAGCTCAGTTGGATTAGAGGCCAACTTTGTGAACAAAGTGACAAAAAACTTGAGTAATTCTGGTTTCATTGTCAAAGTGTGGACATGAGCAACATATTTTAAGGACAGTTCTTCAAATCAGTGAGACCGAGTGAGTGAAATAATTCGCAGAACCGATTTTAAAAGAGCTGAAACTGTATTTTGTCAGTCTCGAAAATGGGTCGTCATCAGTGGTTCAAATTGGAGGTATCCAGACGGTTTACATCGCCCAAATCATGTTTAACTTTGCTAAAACGCTTGGCAGGCGCATTTCAGCACTCACTGAAAAGTAAGCGCATGAAAACAAAAAATAACATTTACACCAGATGAACGAAAATACTGTAGTTACAGCATGCGTTTGAGTGGTTGAACCCAATGGGGATGTTGCTGACGTTTTCATCAACAAACCGATGCATTAGATTCATGAAATTGCATTTGTCTAATTTCTTGTTCAAACAAATGTCGACATGAGAAAGTGTTTTCTTGCAAACACCAAATTGTTGCTTCTGGTTTGGTTTACATTGCGCCCTACTCCACCTAACTTTGATGCTGAGTGTTTGCTCTTCGTGCAGAGCACTCACAACTGAAGTAGGCTTGAACCTACCTGTACGATTGTTAGGTATTTACTTTGTGTCAATATTGTCTTAACCAAGCAGTTTTGAAACTCTTTAGATATTTTGGGGCCAGTTTGAATATGTACTTTTAAGAAGCGTTTTCGGACAGTTGCGCTGAAATTAAAGTTTTACGTTTATTGTTGCTTTTAAAAGTGCTTTCCAGGTAGATTGCAAGTTGTTTGAAGATGATTGAGTGTAGAATCTTAACAACACTTGATTAGAGAGGTTGCTTTTGGTATGTTTAGAGTTATGTGTGGTTGTTTAAGCTTTGATAAACTGAACTTGAAGGCAAGAAAGCCAACGTTAAACCACAGCCTCTTGTCTTTCGTTAGCGTCAAAGCAACATTCTGTCTAATGTCGGTCTGACGTTTCCACCATCTCACCGCTACAAGGTTTGAAAATGACGCTGTGACCTCGCAGCAACTCTTGTTTGCTACGTTAGAAAGGTTAATCTGACCCTGTGCGTAGTGGGATTTAAATTTGGCGTTCGGTAAAATTGGTTGTAAAATTGAGGTTTTGTACAATGTACAATTGTACATTGTAGCAGCGCACAATTGCTCATCTTTTGGTGGAATGACGCTTTTTGACTAATTGTATCACATGGAAAGGTTTTCTAATAAGGACAATTTCGATTACCGTACTGGTATTCTAGAAAAACGTTGCAGCGATGCATTTGCTTAGTCTTGAGTAATATTGTTACAGAAATATTATAATTGAAACAATCATCGAATGTTGAAACATTTGGTTTGAAACGATGTGTTGCAGGAACTTAAATCAAAGTATGATGGCGTCCATGCTTCCTGCGAGTAAACTCTTTAACTACAACTAGTTCAGTTGGCGCCTCACTGCTTTGTTACATAGTTAGAGTGATGCAGTAACAACTTATCTTTGGCAGTAGACTGCAGCGCATTGCACGAAGCAGATATTTCCCCAATCGGAACATACTGCTTCTTACCTGCAACAGTATTCAGCAGACTTGATTGACATTTTTTCGGTTTATTCATTGCTATTGGTCATCAGAGAAAACTGTAGATTTCGTCCTTGTTTTGCTGATCGTTTTAGTTTATAACGATCGCTTTGTTTCTTGTTGACACGGCCACTTCTCATGTTGCTTTGTTTAGCAGGGCCTGTATTGAGTTGTACTTTCGCGTGTACTCGATCATCAAATACATCAATAATTTTGACCTAAAGCTTTTTAAATAGCATGAACTTTGGTGAGAGTCGTTCATAACCCGGTCACGAGATCTCCGTGACCTCACTTTGGCTCCGTGAACATGGTCACTTTCACTTTGCCGCTTGGCAAACTTCCAACAGTTTAGTTTTCACCACATACATGATCCCGATCTGCTGTATTGAGTGGATGAGATTGTTTGGTAACATGATCCTGTTTGAAGGGAGGTGTATCGATCAATTGGATTGGCACGCTCTTTGTGGACCATGTTTGATTGTCTTCATTACAACCATGGAGCCACACTATGCTTCTGTGGAGCCTGCCATTGTGGTGTCCATTGTTTCACCACAATGACTGACTAGTGACCGTATTGTGGCCGATCGCGTGGTTGTTGTATGAAGAATAACTTTGCTCACTAATCCAAACACACTCGTTTATGTTTTATATTCAACGTGCGCTGACTAAGTAATTCAAGGTTTATTTGTACTTAAGCTGCTTTATTTGTGCAGCTCTACATTAACTCATCTGGTAGAATGTTAATTGTAAGTAACTTTGTTAGATTCCAACTTCATGTGTGAGGCGTACACGACGTCATCGCTAGAAAGTACATAAGAGTTTTGAAAAATCAATGTGTTCTTTTTTAAGCTGTGTTGACGTTTGGAAATCTCATTATCGCTTACGCTCTACAGAGTGAGGCTTCCATGGCTTCGAGCGGTATCGGATGTGGAATCCTACTCAAGAAGGACAGCCGCGAATCGCTCATTGACGTCGCATCGGAAGATAACGTGTACTCGACCGCATACACGCTCATGGACTCTCATCGCCGACGTCATAATTCCGACGGCGTTGGTGACGTCATCGAGCCACACACGCGAACAAGAGCTCTCTCTGGAGGCGGCAAGATGGCGAAACGGGGTTCGTTTCCAGATGAGTTCAATTTAAACTCTCCGAGCAGCACCAGGAATCCTCTGGACAAAGCCAAGACCAGGAACACCCCAGACGTTCTATATAAGAATATGGCTGCTACCGACGATTCCTCCCATGATCAAGAGAGATCATCGAACTTGGATGCAGACCAGGAAGCATTTTTTACGCCTCTTGAAGTTCCTTCTAAAAAAAATGCAAAACCTTTACTTCCTTCTAAAAATCAAACCACACTTCCGTCCGGCCGCAACAAAACAAGGTTGAAAAGTTCTAGCGGAAGTTTGAAGAAAGGAAGAAGCAAATCCCGCCACAAAGATTCAATCTCATCCACTGACACTTCATTCAGGTGCCTGTACAAATTTAGTTTTGTTAAGATATTGCTTTGTGAGCGCAGTAAGCATTTGTGAAACAAGAAAACTAAGTTCTGTTTAACTTGGTTGACAAATAAGTGGCATCCAGGCCGGATAGCGACTGTCAAAACAGCGACTGTCATAATGGCGACTTCATAATAGCGACGTAATGAAGTGAGCGACATTCCAAACAGCGATTGTATAAATGCCGACTGCATTAAAACAGCGACTGTTATGATAGCGACTTAACACTTTAAGTGCCATAAAAATGCCCCATCTGGCACCTATGTGGCATATTTTTGAATTTTATTTATTGTAGGCGCCAAATTTGAACACAAAATCGAGGCCAGTATGATCTGCGGCAGTTCCTTCGAGCCCTTGCTCACAATTTAGAAATAAACGTGGCTTGATTTTTATTGCAAGACTTTTGGTTGTTTTAAAGTCCCTTTTGGTTTCAATCTTTTTCTAGACCCTGAATTTTATTGCAAGGCTTGACGACTTTCTGTTGTTTGGCTTGACTAGCCTATTTCTTTTTAAATCATGTGACTTCTATGGATAGTCCAAATAAAATGTTGTTTTAAAGTCCCTTTTGGTTTCAATCTTTCACTACGCAGTGTTTGCCTATTTGTGCGTGCATACGTGTGTAGAGAGGTGTGGGGGATGGAAGGTATGTGTGGAGGGGGTGAAAGAGTGCATGTGCGCGTAAGCCTTGGATTTAATAAAAGAAGTGAGGTCGCTGTTGTGGCAGTCGCTGTTTTTGATGAATCGCTGTCGTGTAGTCGCTCTATTGACAGTCGCTGTTTTAAATGAATCGCTGTCGTGTGGTCGCTCTATTGACAGTCGCTGTTCTGACAGTCGCTATTTGGAACCCGAGCCAAATAAGTTGATTCATTTCCGTGAAAGTTATTTTGTTTGAAAACCTTTCCCAGCACTCCACGCTCATTTACTGAACCCACTGAAGACTCCATTCCAGTCAAATACCTTCAAATGACCAACACATCACCTACACTCGTCAAGCAAGCCCACTCGGCTTCTCGGATTAAGAACAAGAGCTCCAGTGTGCCATCTAGCGCCAGGGGAAGTAGAAGTGGTGAGTGGTAAAAGTGAGAACAGTTAAGCGCCTGACCCAAGTACAGTGCAATTTTATACAAATAAACTGCTGTTCAGCCATCGGTAACTGGTCTCTCATTTCTGTTCTGTTAAAAGTTATCATATGATCAAGGAGTTTTTTTTTTTTATTAAGAAACATTCATTTTCAAGTCTCTTATTTTTTTTTTTTTTTCGAAGCAAGTTTCATAATTGTTGCTTTCCCGTTCCGAGAGCAGTTGGTTTGAATTTGTCAAACCAAGATAAATCCTGGGTAATTATCGACACAGAAGGAAGCGTCACAACCATAAGTGTAGACTGTAGAACTACCCTCATGAAAAACATCATACCGCCTCCACAACTTCAATCTGTTTATTCTAGTTCCATTTACTGGATCTCATGAGCGGTGTGACGTGGCAACTCAACGCACATGATCTTGATGTGACTCCATTTGTCAACTAATCCCGTTATTGAATGTTAATCTCCTTAATGTACTTGTTCCGCCTGTATATAAGTCGATCACACTTTAATTGGGTTTCTTATACACAGACACCGCCCTGGTGCGTGTAGATGCCTTGGATGAAGAGGAGAAGCAGAAGCACGACCAACTGGAAGCTCAGTTCTTCAAACTCCAGCTCCAATGCGAGCAGCTTGCCGAGGAGAACATAAAGATGGTGAGTTGATGACGCGATAATGACGCTTTGTTGCCGCACTGAGGACTGAGGTTCAAATAAACCAAACTAGTTACGTCACAATACAACTGATGACCCCATTGTACTTTTGATCACAAATAGATTTTGTTCCTATTAAAGCTTGTTTAAAAATACTGTTAGTTATAAAAAAAAGTCTCCTGCATTACAAAACAGGGATGAAATTTGCAAATTTTACGATTTTAGCAACTTAGGTGGTTTATGACAGAGCTGCCAGATGTTGGCGAATTTAAAATATCAAATACAGTATTTCTGAATAAAAAGTTTAGAGCCCAATATGCAGAAGCATGAACTTAAGTTGGCAAACACTTCAAAAACTATACCGGTATCATCTTCAGTGTTTGCAATCGATTGATACTGACGATGAAACAGGTTACTTTTCGAAACGTTTACACAACATAAGTTTATGTTTCTTCTCTTTGTCTTCGGTGCTTTCTGCTCATATGGACCAAGGATACCAGCAACTTGAATTATTAGTATTCTGTGGTTGTTCAAACCTTTCAAGTTTCGAATAACAACTTCCACTGACAGACTAGAGCTGTGGCAATTAGCGGCAATTGCCAAGGTGGTTATATGCTTAGCTTATCATACATCAGCCAGGAATCCTGTGGGCTGTGGCTGCTGGCAGAACCTTCACACTATGGCCGGAATCTGCGTCACTGGCTCGAAGCCTTTGCAACTTTGCAAGTATGCCAGACTGTCAGAATAAAACTTCTAAAGAGGCTTTCTTATTTCGACGCATATATTTGAATAAGCTGAAGATGCTATTACTATATAGCGAAATCGATTCTTAACTTAATAAATTACACTAAGAGGTTAGATTGTTGTGCAAATGCCAGCATTTGATGAATGCAAAATAGCAGTACCATCGACGCATTGTGTTCAACATTTTTTGTCAGTAGTATAATTAATTAATTATATACCGTACTTTGTTTGTACTGCTCCAAATAGTGATGTTGCACATACCATCCTAATTTTGTTATCCAACGCCCATTCTTTTCTTGAAGGACTGGAAAGGTAATAATCGTGTGTTGTGCCTGGTGCTAATTTGCTGCCAAATTATTTATTTGTCAGCTCTGGCTTGCCTCGGTCACCAGAGGCCGCCAATGCTCCTGCAATGGAACATTGTGGCGTCATCGCAATCATTGACAACCGCGTTGTGTTTGATTTACAATGGCTTGCTGGGGCATTCCCATGTAACGTCAATTGTCTGGCTGAAGTCTTCCGAACGAATTAAATTCAACATTCAAGAATAAATTGTCTTCATCTGTGTGATAATTGTTTGTGTTAGTTTTGTGAGATGCAAAATAACGCTGAATCAATGTTGCATGGCTTGTAATCACGAGGTGGATCGCCAGTTGTTGCTTGGGCCAGGCTGAATGTGTTTTGGTTACAAATCTAATGGAGGTGGTTGTTTCAGAACCATTCTACCAAGCTCACAAAAAGTGCTTTTTTACATCACTTCTACGTTGCAAGATGTTGAAGCGATGTAACATAGCAACTTATGCCAGCTGAAGTGTTGCAAGAGCTCATACAAATCGCCAGTCAGAAGCTAACCCGCATCGATAATTTCTACCAACATGACGAAATTACAACATAGTGCGCAGAAGCTTTTGTGATCATCTTCCTCAAATCACAATTGCTCATTGTTTATCTGTAACGCAAACGTCTTCACAAACAAATGTTGCTCTGTGCAAATTTATATTGTTTGATATAAAATCTTGCAAGTTGTGTTATCATGAACTCTATGGCATGGATGGTGTTCGTGAGGTTTCAAGCCCACCTCAGACAAGTTGGTGGAATGTTAAACTTGAAGTGTTAATGTGAATACGTTTCATTGATGAAGCTTATCTTATTTGTAGCAGCAACCATGATGTTAGAGTTAATGTGTAGTTGTGTGGTTACCAATTATTTACAACCTAGTTACTGGCAGAACAATCCACAATTTACTCAGACATGCATTGAAACAATTAAGTAATCCAAGTTCTAGTGGTGGCTACGAATAAAACTGTCACAGAATTATGAAAGCCACTCTTCATTGATTTTGAGTTTTGACATTTCTCCAGTCAGGCATGACCGACTTCTCTTGGCACATAATCGGAGTGCGTCCAATTTATCACTCGATACGTTTTGGAATGTCCATTTAACATTTCCACATCGCTTACACACTGGCTGCTTAATCTGTTCCCTGCTTCTAAATGTTGGGTTTATGTTTGCACCCTTAACATGGAATAAACGCTTCAGAAACGCGAGGAACGCTCGAAGGCCATCGAGAAGATTTCGACGTTGAAGAAAAGCAACGGGGAACTGGCCAGCATCGCGCGGAGACTTGAGGAGAAAGCGCGCTCGCTCCAGGAGCAGAACACCAAGGTAAGTAACTCAGCCTCATGTCGATCTTTCTCCACTACAAGTTACATTCGTCGATTGATGACAATTTTCAGCAAGTCAATTCCAAAATTTTGACCTGACATGTCACTTCCATGAAAGCAGTCTACAAAAGCGTTGATTTGAAAGTATTCCATGGATTTGACTTCCAATCACTTACGATTTGTAATATGAAAAGAAATTTATATTTTCTAAAATAAATTGCTATAATTAGGTTTTTTAATTTTCTCTCGAAGTTTTCACAAATCCAGTGCGTGCGTTTAGATGCAGAGTACAAACACGTTTTAATCCATCTTGACCATATCGTTATGATCTTTAATGAATCACGGATATTCATGTTTTCTACAACATCTTATTGTCGAGCAGAAGACGCAGGAGCTGGCGTCAACAACGCGAGAGCTGCAGCAGCAGAAGCGCGCCCACCAGCGGAGCAAAGCAAGGTGGGAATCCGAACAGAGTCGGAGTTTGACGGAGCGCAATGATGAGATTACGACCGTTAAGAACCAGGTCGAGGACTTGAAAAGAGCACTACGACAAGTGAGGAGGGAGAAGATGGTGCAGGTGCGTTGTGTCCCATAACGTGGATCAATGTAAAAGATTTTGTGTTATGGTTTTAATCCGGCGATGTAGGGTCCCGGCACAGATTTTTGGCTACGGTACCACAATGGTCTATTGTGTTCATTTTATTTTTGATCTTTAAATTGAATTTATTTTGAATCTGCTTTAAGAAAATATGTCACCTTTGTCTTGTGTTATCGCTGTGTAGTTGTCACAAGGTGACCGCATTGTTCTTGTCAGGACCATGTTGGTCGTCCAACGTCCAGCTATGTGGTTGAGCGAGATTGTGAGCTGACGTGCTCCTTTGAAACAACGTGAATGAGGCGCCAGCGCTGGTTGAAGACAAACTCAGTTTTGTTAGAAGTTTGATCGTGTTGATATATTCAAGCCCCCCCACCCCCTCTCGCCTTCCTTGAATAAAGTGAACCTCCTTTTCCGATTGAATTTAGCAATCTCTTTCAGGCCACGGATGGGGACTCTGGAGATGAGTTGACGATTTTCAAGCAAAACCAAAAGGAAATGCTTCACCTCCAGAAGCTTGCCGCTGCCGCCAGTTCCAAAGTGAGTTTCAACTAGAAGTTTAATAAATATCTGCTGCGTGGTTGGAGAGTGTGGGCGCTGTTAATGCGCATGTGCACAACACTAAAATTTGGATGTGTTTATCAAGAAAAGTAGTTTCATAAAACTTCTCCAAAATAATCCCGCGCACTCGAAACGAACGTCACTGCACTTTTGGTGGCGCAATAGAGCCACAGAGGACTCCATTAGTATAGGGTCAGGGTATTGCAACGCTTGCCCCACTGCAAACAAACACTGATTTACTATAAAATCACTGTAAGTGGATGTAGATATGCAATATCATTGCTTTTTTGCTGATATACACTATACAGTACGCACGCGTGAACGTTCAAATAGACGTTCGTGAGAAGTGCTTGATATGTTTGTGTGTGATATGTTAGTGTGCTTCAACAAAAAGCTGAAAGGACAAAGCTATTAGTTACATGGTTGAGCAGTCACGTCACCTTACTTGGGAGAAATTATCTGAAAAGAAAAGGCTACACAAAGGGTCTCATCGTATACGAGCCCACGTTGGCCACCCCTGTTCAGATGTATATGATGGATATTTAGTTTACAGAATACTGCAGTATAGCTGCAAGCAGCATTGGCTGTCGAAAATAATGCACGTACAATTAGAGGAACTTCTGATGTTAGACATGGCTGCCTTGTGAACTTTATTTTTATGACGCTTTTAACCAAACTATCGGTTTGGAGAAGTCTTTGATGTGACGTCACGTTTTGTTCCTATTTCTTTTCTTCGTGGCAAGAAGTGGTCTCCAGCTATTCTCGTCCAAATTGAGTTCCACACGGCGCACTAACGCGATGCTGAGTTGTAAACTCAGCTTGCATGCGAATACAACGACAAGTTTTACAACTGTTGCTTCATAAAAGCCGTGGTCGACTTCTATTGTTCTTATGTCAGCGAGAAGTCGCTAATGGCGCTATGATGGCCAGACAGCGAGTGGCCGCATGGAGTTCTAGGGTCAGTTTATCTTGTTTACTTTCCAACAATCGAATGAAATGATTTTATTGTATCCGCCAGCTTTTTCAAGCTCGTGATCATATTGGATTTTTTGTTCAAAGGCGTTTTTAAATGAAAGCTCATCTTCTAGAATTTTCCAGCCTTGCACCTGACAAGGAGAAAACATACGCGTCTGTTATCGATTTTTGGAAAAATTAATGAAACGAAAATATCAAAGCTCGCACGAATCAATATGATCGCGGTGCGCGCGGACACTGCCGCCTGTGACGTCACAATGCCTTGTGATTTTTGGGCTGCTCCAAGCTGCCAGGTGTCGCAAGGCACTGTAGGAGAGTTGGTGCCCTGGAATTGTTTGATTTCTGAAACGAGACAAGACCCCACATGAATAATTGATGAGCTTCACGGCTGACAGGCAATGAGCAGAAAGGAAAGATTAAGGCTGCAAACAGTTGTGCGTCTTGCCGCTTTCACTAATCTCATTTTCCAAACCATTGTTACCGAATATAAGCGCTTTATGATGGCATTAAGTCAGATTTCATTTGCTAGTGAGATGTATTCAATTTAGTTAGAAAATACTGTAATTTGTTACACCTGGATAAGTGGATATTCTTAGCAGTACTTATAGAAGAATAGAATGTTGAACAGTGCTTTAAAAGACGCAGTGTAAAAAATACGCTCAAGTTCAAAGCAGATGCTATTTTGCTTTCTAATGTACTTTAATAGTTTAATAGTGAACTGCTTGGAACAGATTCGTCAGCGACCTGTCAGCTTTGTTGAGACTTAGATGTAATGACGCATCAGTTTATGATGAAGTCGAGAATAAAAAGATGAAAAGTATAAATAAAAGAAAATAAAAAGACGCAAAATTATTTTGTGAGGTAGAAGAATTGATCCAAATCTATTGTAGAAACCCTGATACGTCTGTGTGGCTCTGGGGTTTTTTTTTCGGTCATTTATCGGTCATTGACCGATTTTTTAGAAAAATGTCCGAAAAAAATATAGTCAATTCGGTCAAAATGTCCGAAAAATATATAGTCAATTCGGGTGTTGCACGGTTGAGTTTCGCTGATGAACCTTGAAGAAAGTTTTCTCAGATAAAACACGACAACGTTTCTCAGCGAAACATAATGTTGTAGCTCATAGGCGCCTAATTATTTTTTTGGTCGTGTGGGCGAAAGCGTGTTTCATCAGCAGCAACGTAAATTCAGCAAAATGTCACGCAGATGGATGACATAATTATGTCGTCACACTGGGAGTGCTTTTATTGCCACACTCGGAGTTATCGCTACGTTCGACCTACCGTTAATTATTATAAACAAAACTCGACCACTTCGGTTAAGCAAACACATGCCATGCGTCTGCGTAAACTAGCGGTTGATGGACTGCGACTCTTTAAGCTAAGCACAACATAAAGTTTAGCAACGAATTAGATTTATTACCATGAAACAAGAGACGAAAAGGTTTACTAAAAAGTAAAAGGTATACTGTAAATAGAATGACAATGTTTTGAAAATGGAATGCAAATACTAACTTGATTATACGCTTGAAAATATACCTGTTGAAAGTAAAATCATTCATGTTTACATCAATTCAACAGCACGTCACCTTGAATAAATTTAGAAGTTGCTGACATCCGTAAACAGCTCTTGAAAAATAGTTACGGAGAGACGTTTGATTATAGCTCCCTTTTCACTACAATATCGCAACTCATGACTGACCTGCTTTCAACTTTATGACTGACCTGTTTCGTGTTGCAGATGAAACAAAATATGCGCATATTCCCGCTTTTGATCAGGTTTCTATGGCAACGGTCGTGTGTGCGCCATGCAGTTTGCGCCAGTCCGTTGTTGCGTTGATTATTCCGCATGTGCGCAATGCGGTTTGTACCAGCTAGGGGTGTTCAATTTCGATTATTTCAATATTCGAAATTCAATTTGTTTTCGATTTCCGAATTTCGATTTCAAATATCACAACTATTCACTTCACTAAACTGCAAAATGAGATTTTATTGAAAGAAACAACATGAAAATTCGCTAGAAAACGCGAAAAAAAGCCATAAAAATTTGCAAAAAAAGAACACAAAATAACGTCTACAGCTCCAGGCCCATGTTGGTGTTTATGAACACAAGCTGATCGACATGGTCACCCGTCAGTCGGGATCTCAGCTTCGTGAAGGTCAGGCCAGTTTTTGAAAACGATCGCTCCGCTGGAGCCGAGGTCGCTGGGATCCCAAACACTTCAAGTTCATTTTCACAGCGAGCGATTCACTGCCGCGACATTTCACTGCAGAGTGCAGAGGTTTCGACTCAAAAGCGACATCGAGTATGTTTGCAAGCACATAAAGCTAAACGCACGCTCCGTCTACGTAGCAAATTATGTTGTTTTTGGGTGCATTCAACATCTGATGACATTGAATCGACACAAAATGGTAGATTTTTGCTATGTGTCAGGCAACAAAATCAGTCATTTTTACATTGATTCAACGTCTGCAGACATTAAATTAATGTAAAAATGACAGATTTTGTTGTCTGGTGTTGGATTGTAGCATCGCAACTCGTCCATAGTGATTACACTAGCCGACAAAAAAAAAAAAAATTTATGGTGCCGAAGATTTTCCAGCTGTTTTCAGCTAATTTGTGGTCGCTGATTTCGAAAATGTAGTCAGTTTTTGTCCATCAGATCTAGTTTTCTAGTTACGGTGATTCCACTGCATGAGTGAACTTGTGCATAAGGGCCATTCCGTGTCGATTCACACAGTCAAGAAATTCAACCTTTCGATGTTCTTTAAATTTTACACACCTTTTTACTATTCTATATGATGAACACTTGCAAAATTTGAGTGAAATATATTGAGAAACACGAGAGTTATGAACCATTTAGTTTGGGGGGGTCTGCTGAGGGGGCACAATTTTTTTATTTTTGGCCATGTTTGAGGCCCTATTACTGCTAAACTAAATTAGATAACAACCCAATTTTTTTACAGGTGATAGTACTTCTGCCAAATATTGAAAAAACAACATCGTTCACTTTGTCACTCTAAAAGGTCAAAGGTCATAGACTCCCAAAGTTGGCCGTTTCCAGCTCTCGGTTAAAATTTTCCAAAATTTGAAAAGCTCACCAAGACCCCATTTTTGATTGATTTTGGCTGAAATTTGGTGGAAGTGTTGTTTATAGGATTCTCTATGAACTGAAAAAATTTTAGTACAAAATATTAAATAGGTTGGGAGATATTTTATATGAAACATGGGTCAAAATGGAAAGAAAACTAAAAGTGGGGTCCTTTTAATATCCCGGTTACCCATGACCCCAGAGAAAATTTGCACTGAAATTTTATCCACATATTCACTAAGATATGACAAGTCCACCATGCAAAATTGATCCATGGTTTTCAATGTTTTATAGAAAGTATGCGTCAAAGTAAATCCAATTGTGGCAACCCTTCAAAAATAGGAACAGGACGTTCTTCACTGTGTACAAGTGTGTAGCACTGGCCTGATTGCTGAAGCTAGGTTTGGATATTGCAGGAAAGTCCTATTTTTCCTGTTTATGCCTTTTGTGTTTACTGCACAAAAACAGCAGTCGCTATTATGATATTTTGGCTCATGCCACACCATTAGACTTCTTTTGTTTCGTCCATTGACGTAAATGTTCTTTCAAAGTTTTGCAAACAATGTGGGGAGCCCAAGACTTATCTTGATCCCCAACTTCACTTTACAGTAGAAAAGTAAAGGTGTGGAGTCTGGAGGTGTTGTGTGTCCACGCCTTTACTAATGTTTACTTTAAAGTTTTCTTGCTTACTTTACTTTTTTTTATTTTTATTTTTAGCCAAATTTTAGCCAAAATTTTAGCCAAAATCAATCAAAAATGGGGTCTTGGTGAGCTTTTCAAATTTTGGAAAATTTTAACCGAAAGCTGGAAACGGCCAACTTTGGGAGTCTATGACCTTTGACCTTTTAGAGTGACAAAGTGAACGATGTTGTTTTTTCAATATTTGGCAGAAGTACTATCACCTGTAAAAAATTGGGTTGTTATCTAATTTAGTTTAGCAGTAATAGGGTCTCAAACATGGCCAAAAATAAAAAAAATTGTGCCCCCTCAGCAGACCCCCCCAAACTAAATGGTTCATAACTCTCGTGTTTCTCAATATATTTCACTCAAATTTTGCAAGTGTTCATCATATAGAATAGTAAAAAGGTGTGTAAAATTTAAAGAACATCGAAAGGTTGAATTTCTTGACTGTGTGAATCGACACGGAATGGCCCTTATGCACAAGTTCACTCATGCAGTGGAATCACTGTAACTTAAAAAGTTGACCTGATGGAGAAAAACTGATTGCATTTTCGGATTCAGCGCCCCAAAGTTAGTCTAAATCAGTTCAAAAACCGCCGGCACCAAAAATTGTGTCGGCCAGTGTTATTTATCGCGAAGCTGTTGCGGTTTGCATTCAAAAAGTGTTTTCCTGCTGCCGATCGCTAGTTCATCAATTGTTTTATGTATCAATATTCAATACAGCATAAAAAGTTGCCCCCACACAGAAATATGCGTGGGGGCCTGGCACCCACGCAGGCCCGTAGCCAGCCGGGGGCGAGGGGGGCCTCGCCCCCCCTTGAAAAAAATTTCGCCCCTCCTTGGCAAAATCTCATTCTCAAGCAACAGCTACAATTATAATGATTTTGCCCATTTAAATTTTTTCGCCCCCCCCCTAAAAAAATTGCCCCCCTTGCTCTGCGGTCTGGCTACGGCCCTGCCCCCACGGCTTAGGCGCCTATGGATTCGGTAAAAAATGGATAAAACTGCGACAAAGCTCAGCCTACACTTTCTGCTATTGCACAACCTAGCTATCTTCATTCTTGAGAGAAATTTGTGAAATTTGGCATTAAAAATGCCAACTTGTCATCCCTGGTGCAGGACTGGCCGTTGGACCCGCGAGAACGTGTGATAGTCACGTGATCGACGATGCGCATGCGTCGAAGTCTTTTTTCGTTTGCAAAATGCGACAAGACAGATTTCGCGCCACTTGCGTTCCTTTCAACCACGTTCAGCCGAAAGGGCTGCTATAATTTCGAATATGTCCGATACGAAAAACGAATTTCGAATATCACCATAATCGAAATCGAATCGAAAATCGAAATTGAACACCCCTAGTACCAGCCCTTGTTGCGTTGGTTGGTGGTTACGTCGTGCCGAGACTTCAAGTTCATTTTCACAGCGAGCGATTCACTGCCGCGACAATTCACTGCAGAGGTTTCGACTTTCGAAAGCAACATCGAGTCTGTTTGCAAGCGCATAAAGCTAAATTCACGCTCCGTCTACGTAGCAAATTATGTTGTTTTTGGGTGCATTCAACATCTGATGACATTAAATCGACACAAAATGGTAGATTTTTGCTATGTCGCAGGCAACAAAATCAGTCATTTTTACATTGATTCAACGTCTGCAGACGTTAAATCAATGTAAAAATGACAGATTTTGTCTGGTGTGGAATTGTAGCATCCTACTCGTTCTAGTGATTATTTATCGCGAAGCTGTTACGGTTTGCATTAAAAAAATGTTGTCCTGCTGCCGATCGCTAGTTCATCTATTGTTTTATGTATCAATGCAGCATAAAAAGTTGGCGCCTATGTTGTAGCTAGTCAGGAAGTGCAAATTTTGGTTTGTATCAGCTACTTGAAAGGAAATATTTTCCTCAGAAAAAATGACCGAAATAAATAAAAAATGACCGAATTTTTCGAGTCATTTCGGACAAATCACCGAAAAGTGTCAGCGAAAAAAAAAACCCAGGACTGTGGCTGTGCGTTGCTCGTCAGAAGCAGCCTTTTGAGAGCAACAAGAAGAGGGAGCCAGTGCCTTTGTAGTATCATTGTGTTTTACAGCACAGATACCTACTGGCTATGTTTAACTTCGCTTCTGTCAATCCTTCAGGTGGTAGTTCGATCCCTGTCCACCCCTGTCACTGCCAGACAGAAAATTCTCGAAGAATCGAACAGGAATCTGCGGCGCCAGTTAGCGGCTGCTGAGGCGAGTCTGCAGGAGGCTGAAGCGAAAGAGTCGTCGACTGATCATCTCTCTCATACCTTGACCTCCCTGCAAGAGGAGAATAAAGAATTGAAGAAGGAAATACAAAACCACAAAGCTTCTATTGCCACGTTGGTGAGTTTGTGCTCGGGTAAACAATAATTATGCTGCTTGCTGAAATGGAGGACTCGCTGCAGACAACTGGTCGACCCTGATGTTTCGGGATGAAGGCCAGGCCTCTGTAAAGCAAGATGAAGAAATATATATTTATTATGTAAGAATGTGTGCTACATTTTGTGTTAGTTCGTGTTTTCCATCTATTTTGTTTCAACTCTTTAACACCACTCCAGTGTTAGAGGATGAAGTATTTACAATAAGACTTCCCTCTATCGACCCCAGTAACCGTGCATGCGTTGCTGGTTCAAAGCGTCTACAAGCATATCAAGTCACCAGGTGAAGGTTTAAAGAAACTTTCTTCGTCTGAGAATAAACTTTTGAGAATAAACGTTGATTGTGACGTCACTGCCACTTATTTCTTTGTTGTTTACGTCACAGCAATCTGTTTTGCAAGAATCGAAAGTGGAAACGAGTGACGTCAGCGTGCAACTAACCGATCTGAAGCACATCCACACACAGGTATCCGACTTTGTGAATACGTTCACACGTACGTGTCCGACCGTTTTTCTATTCTGTTCTTGTATCGTTTTAGAATCCAAATTAACTCTTAAACCTTTTCCCAACAAAGCGATGTTGATAGATCACTTGCATTGTCTCTGCAGCTCCAGGACGACTACGCGACCGTTCACGAGCAACTATCAGTCGCCATCCAGGAGCGCGACACTGCGGCCAACAAGTGTATGCAACACAATGACAGGATCAATGAAATGGAAACGCTGATCAAGTTAGTAGTGTTGCTGGTAGTTCCCCACACGTGTGACTGCCGTGATGTCATCAACAACTGACATACATTCAATGTTGAAGCGAAACTGTTGTGACTTCATAAAAAGTTCAGAGGCCTTGATATTCTTTTTCCTTTATTTGAAGAAACCAGTTCATTATGTGGCTTCAAATTATGTGAAGATCATTGAGTTGAGAGTCGGGTACTTTTAACTCCATAAAAAGTTTCAATGGGTGCTGTGAATGTATTTTAAAGAGATTCTATTGACAAACTAACTACCATCTCGCATCCAGGAAACTTAAAGAACAGGAGGAAGCAAACCATCATCCGCAGGAGGAGATGAACAACATGATCAGCTCCCATGAGAAAATAGTCGCCGAGTATCAAGACGCCTTAACAACCCTCCAGGTGAGATGCAGGAGACCGGTGGATGCCGAGACACCGACCTTGTCAATCTGACACAACTTGGCTCTGTAACTTATTGCTATGGTCGTGTATAATGGTCTCGTTGCTTGCTGTGTGAGACACCTGGTATACAAAAGCTGCCTTCCCATTGTTGTTCAGGCTTTCACACAAATCGTAATATTGTCCCTAAACCTGACTCGCACTGGTTGGCGATTGAAGATTAGCTTTATATTTGTTTTCAATGGCAAATTATTTGTATAGGCTAACTTGAAAAAAAAATAACTTTTTTTTACCATAAATTTTGATACGCTTTGGTTTGTAGGTTGGTAACACTTGTACAGTAATAGTTACGTGATGAAACAAAAGCTTCGCTCGTTGGCGGTGGATGGCGAGAGCGTTTGACCGATTGTGTTTCAGTCTAAAGTCACCCAGCTAGAACGTCAGTGCCAGGACCAGACGACAGCCAACAAGACCATGAAGGACCAACTATCCCGCCTAGTCCACTGGTCCAAGAACAACCCTACCCAAGATGGCGGCCAGCGCGTGGACAACCGCACCAGGCCAGGTCAGTCGCGCATCGCCGATGCAACGGCATTGTTTGTCCATCGCATTGTGACGTCACAAGGCAATTATTATAACTGTCCTTTCCAGAAGACAACAGCAACAACAATAACATCGAAGGATCGTCTCGCGTCTTCAACGATCGGTCGCCCATCTCATCGCCAGGAAGCCTCTCGCGGAAATCGCTCCCAGGTCGAAGGTCACGGCCGGTCAGTGACCATAGGGGGGCCTTGTCTGGTGGGAAAGAAAGTCAACAATTCCACAAGCCCCACGAGGAAGAAGGTAACGATTGTGTTTAATTTGAATCATCTTTAAACAACATGGTTCTGATGATGAATCGGCTGCAGCAAACTTATGGACTATGGGAGTCTTGATCCAATGACTGTTACTATCTTACTAACGGAATGCTGAAAGCCAGTTGCTGCTTTCTGAAGATGCGCTTTCGAAGAAGACACGAATCGTCGATGAAGCGTAAACTCTTCATCACAAGAAAAGTCAACAGCGTCAGTGTCGAGATGTTCGTACAATTGCTTTCTCCTGCATCTACCTCACCCCTTATCATGGTGCAGACCTTCTTAATAATTGATGAGGTTTTAGATTGCTTCGCGTTTTTGCTTTTTTAGACCTGAATAAAAGTGTTGCACGGATCGTTCCCCGGTGCATCACCTTCCTTGCATTGTTGCTCCACAGATGTTGATAGTGACGACACAGAAGCCGAAGATTTCGATGACGAAATGGAGCCACGCGATGACGCTGTGGTGCCAGTGAACGGGCCTTCCCCCTCCGTGGCCTCTGTACTGAAGCTTTACATCGCCAAGTACACGTACAAGCCCGACCAGGGCCCCAACGCCCTCCCTGAATTGGAGCTCCCTTTAGTTGCAGGAGATTATTTGTACGTATGCGGCGACATGGACGAAGACGGATTTTATGAAGGTACCACAGCTATGCGTGGACATTTGACGGTTGCGTATGTCCAGTGAATGTCAAAGTCACTTCTGCAGGCCATAGCTTAAGAAGGGCGTATTCATTTCTCTCTAGACCAGCGTACTATTCATGATAAAAAGAAAAGTTAAAGGCTATATTAGAAGGGGCGCCACTGCGCAATCGACGGGTGGTTACAAACTTTATTGTTTCCAAAACGTGGCGCCTCTTGATTCTTTCCATTGACGAGCTCGCGCCTTATTGTTCCTGTATCTGATGGTGACAAACATTCCTCTGTTCAGGTGAATTGATGGACGGACGCCGAGGTCTCGTGCCCTCTAACTTCATCGAGCCCCTCCACGAGCCCCCGGCCAACGACAACTCCCCCCGAACCCGCATGGCGATCAAATCGTTCGCACCTGGTGACAACCCCCACCGACACGGCGTCACTGAGATGCCGGACAGCTTGCGAAGGTATCCGATCGCGCTTGCTCTGTGACGTCACTACAGTATATGTGGAGATGTATAGGATGGGATGCTTTATGTATTTTTTTTTATGATCATAGGTCAAATATTTGTGGGTATTTCTAACTAACCACTAATGTTCAATTCCAATAACGGTTTGTCAAGGTTGAATGACTAACTAGGGTTCGGTTCCTAAACTTTGTTATTCTACAACCCCAACTCAGAAAAAAAGAACTTTCACAATGTACCTGCAGAGTGGACTAATTCTAAAGGTCAACTTCTATTTGTTTCTTGACCCCAAAATTACAACTTGAAACACCATATACTGATGTCCAACCTTTCATGCAGGTCAGCCGATCTCGATTTGGACCACAGCATGCTCAGCAGCGCCTCTGCTGGCTCTCTGGACTCTCACCGTCCGCTGCCATCTAATGCTGATAGTAGGCCCATGGGGGTGCTCCCCTACCCCTACAAGCTCCGGGTAGACAAGAAATTGTCGCATACTTTGATCATTGGTAAGTCAATGTAAAAGTTATATAATCGTCAATGCCTAGTTTGTTTATGTGAAGGCTGGAGGCGGCTGCAGACGCCTTTACGCGCGTCTTCGTGAGGTGTCGAACTGATACTCTCCGGGTCTGTGCGTCCCGACGCGGGTGTCATCGTGTGACGACATTGCGTTGATACTAGCAACCCTTCCATGATCATCATGGACGGTAAGCTTGCTCTAGATGGCTTTGTGTGGTTGCACTAGGAACTGACCAATTGAGATCAATGCAAGAAAATTCCTATATGAAATATAAGGTGAATACCCTCCTGGCAATGCTCTTATAGTTTAAGTAGTTGTGCCTGTGTACACTGTACAATGATGCGTGGGGTGGTTTACATAAAAGTCCCTTCCCAGGTTGGCTCCCCCCCGGACTCCATGACGACGAAGTGGTGGAGGAATACCACATCCTTGTCGACGGTCGCCTAGCAACGGTGGTGGATGGCAACAAGTGCAAAGCGGTGGTGGAAAATATCTACCACGACAAGGTGAGCTTCAGGAATCTAATTGTCATTTAGCGAATTGTTACTGACGACATTAAAGCATGCAGCTTGATTTCAAGAACGTTTCAAAATTCTTTGTAATTGATCAACATTAATTTTGTATTTGCCGTCTATGTTTATTAGGGTGCATCGTTTGCCCCCGATTTTTAGCAATAGAGTCTCCCTTTTTTGAGTGTGTGAGGTTGCTTAGAAAATAACTTTTGGAATTTTTTTTGTAAATCTGATAAAGTTTGACTCCCACCCAGCCCTTTTCTAAGGAGACTTTGAGAGCTTTTTTTACACAAATTTGCCACTATATGGAGCTACACGTTGGATAGAAGTATTGGGAAGCACATGCGGCATCTCATAGAAAAACTTGTACCACTGGAATTTTTAGTGAAAGTGTAAAACTTTCTACCAAGCTGCAGATTGCAAAAAAGTGAATGTCTACGAAGAATGACCGTGTGTGCACAAAGTGATTTGGCTCTGGCTTTGGAAAACCTTGTTCCCAAAGTCCCAGCAGACATCTGTGGAAAGCTTCACGACTACATTATACAAGACTTTTGATCATTTTATAATATTTTGAAAATCGATCCACCTTTTAAGTCCACCCGTTTCACTTACAAAAATGCGAAAGAGGTTGTGGAGAACATCAAGGTTGTTGATGACATAAGTTGAACATGGAGTTCAACTGGCTGAGGATTTCCATTTGTTTTCTCTCAAGGAAAAGCAGCTACAAAACACTTTCCAAGTTGTAGAGAACGCCAGGGACTACTTACCAATCAACTCGCACACAATCTTTGTCAACGCACCATCTACATGTGGTTGAAAATTTTGTTTTCCTTGCTTTGACGTCTGTTGAGTTAGTGTAGTGGACCTCTGAAAAGCTAATCTTAACCGTCTATTGCTAAAAGTCGGGGGCGAACAATGCACCCTGGTGTTGATACAAGTATTCAATCCGTCTCCATTCAATCGCACCCACCAGCTCGTTGCAAGGTCAGCCTTCCTACATGTGTTCATTGCGTTCCAGAAGTCGTACGTCATCAGCGTGTGTTGCGTCACAAAGCACGGTCGGTCCGATCCCGGTCACTGCGTCATCACGCACGGTAACACGCGTAATGACGCGACCAAGCAAGTTGTATCTCACGTCGAAATTGAATACGTGTCTACTGACAGTGCGAGAGTGTCGTGGAAGTCGACCAACAGCAACTTCCCGAACAAAATCTCGATCGGAGTCGTCAGCGACGAGACAGCAGCGTCTGACAAGTGAGTGTCTGTCTACGTCACTAGGCAGCATTTGAATTATTTGTTGGGCATCAGACGTTCTCATGCTTTCTACTTCCGTCTACCTCTTGCTGGCTTTTGAAAGATGTCTCATCAATATACCCATTAATAGTTCATATTTTGGGCATTAAATAGTTCTTTGGTAAATCTACCGCCATGATAGATGAAATTCCCCTCCCCCATTTGAGAACCGTTATTGTGCACTCCTGTTAACAAAACGAAGTTGACATGAGGGTCAGTGATATTCTGCTTGGTTTCCTGTTTTCACTGCAGTTGGTTTCTTCATAATGATATCAATTCCTGCAATGTCATCTCTTGGAAACCGTTGTTCCACCAAGCAACCCAGCCTGGTATCGAACCCTGGTCCACTTGACACCGTGCAGCTCCTTTCACCACTAATTCACTAACCCTCTCAAACCAACAACGATCGACAAACTGCCCAACTAACACTACGTATGACGTCATAGTTGTTGGATTGTGTCCGCGACAATAATTCATGCCACTATTGTTTGACGTCATGCAGGTTACGTCACTACCAACGTCAGATCTTGGTCCCTCCCCCTATGTACCGACACACCATCAACGGGCTGAAGCCGAACACTGTCTACGAGCTCGTGGTTAGAACCAGGGAGGGCAAGCACTCAGAAGAAGCGGTGTCCACTCCTATCAGGTGGGTGCGGGGGGCGGTGTCTACTCCTATCAGGTGGATGCGGGGGGCGGTGCCCCTAGAAAAGTGGGTGCAGGAAGCTATACTATTAAGTGGGTGCAGGGGGCGGTGTCCACTCCTATCAGGTGGGTGTAGGGAGTGTTTGGGGGTAGTGGAATGCCTTTCGAGGTCAAATATACGTAAATGACAGGCTGAAGAGCATTCAGCATTGAGCTGCAGTTGAACAAGTACTCTGATGCCTAAAGCCAGTGCCTGAAGCCGACGTGTCGATTCCATTGCTCACTGTCGGTGAAACAACATTTCTGTGCGCGGTTTCAGGTTGCAGTGAAGATGTTGGTTTGGCTGGTTTAGTGTTAACATTGTATTGTAGTGTGGCTATTTATTTTGAAGATTCGAGTTTTAAGTTCAATAAAGCCAAATCATGGTTACGATCATTTATTAAATTCATGTTGTAAACATGAACAAGGTCTTGAAACCTGAGAGCTTGGAAACTGAGCCGAGTGCTCCATCAACAGTCGACGAACTCAAACACTGGTTTGAGACGTTCAACTACTACTTAGAAGCTTTAGCTGTAGCAACTTTGAATCCAGACAGTTTGAAAGTTTTAGTCAACATTAAAAGTATAACCGGTGCTTGAGATTATGAATCGGCCATGAATATCCTAAAGGGTCTCTATGTCAAGCCTAAGAATATCGTAACTGCACATCATCGCTTGCGTACATGTGAATATAAGCTCTATGTTCACATGTACACGAAGCAAAACTGCTTCAACCAAACCCAATTTGCGCTTCTGTTCGCTTGTTACAACAAACATTCGTCAGCTACATAGCCAAGTTGTGAGAACACTGGTTAGACGTTCCATAGGCGCCGGTTCGACACCGCTCAAGAGCATGCGGCTGTGTCTTTGGCAGGACACTTACAGGTATGCCTGAAGGTGAACATGAAGATTGGCTTCCTTGCCTTCTCGTCCACTTAATCTAAATCAGAGGTGACGAACCTGCGGCCCGTCGAAGCATTTTGTGAGGCCCGCAAAACAAATTGACAATCGCTCATGCATTAAAGACAAAAGACATCTTGAAGCTGTTTTATGCCTTCACTGGTACACCTTTCCTTTGCTATTTTCTTGCCCTAAACACTAACTTTCAGGGTTTAAAGTTAGAAAATAAGAAAGCTATAAGTCTGTTCGACCTAATATTGAACGCTCAGTCAAGCAAAAAACTTTGCAAAAATCCCACTAAGCAAAAAATTCAATGCTTCAATGTTATTTTTTTAATATTTTATGCTTCAATGCTGCATTAGATAGCTTCAGCTGTGTGATTCGCATGGGCTTTTGCTTGTTGTTTGAAAACGAAATTTGATTAACTGATTTGTTGTTTCGGAGCATAATGGTCGAAACATTTAGTCAACTTGAGCAAAAAGGATAGAGCCAAAAAAAGAAGAAATCATACTCATATGAAAGCAAACGCTTCGAAAATTAAGCTGTCTTCATTATCAGTGCAAGTACTGTTGCTCTATCCTTTTTGCTCAAGTTGATTTGTTTTTATTTTTTGCTGTTGTATGTTTCGATTCTGCGTAAGATAATTTCAACTGTGTGGGTTTTATTACTTTCATCTGCCGTTTGTTACTTTTCATGAATAATATCTTGAGTCGCTTCTAAAAGATTTCATAGTAGGTTACGATTAAAAAATTGTGTGGCCCGATAACTCATGTGTAATTGATAAAGTGGCCCGCGACCGCAAAAAGGTTCGTCACCCCTGTAAATCTTCAACCACCAGGTGTAAGCCTGGATACGACAAAAGAACATTGATACAAAAAGTTAAAGTTTCTGGTAATCTCATTGCAAGTTGTGTGTTGAAGGTTTGTCACTCCCCTACTTGGCCCCCCGGATCCTCCACTGGGAGTAGAAGTTGAAGAGAACCCTTCAAACAAATCCATTGTTGTCTCATGGATACCAGTTTCTCTCAATGAAAGAGGTTTGTAATCTAAAAACCTTGCGCTTCTGTGAACTTTGAATATGAATTGTGACATCACACCTTGTCATTTCCATCATGACAGGGATCTCGAATGGAGAGGTGGTCCGTGGCTACTCCATCTACATCAATAATATCCTGTTCTCTTCCGTGGAGCCTTCCTCGTGTGACGAATGCATCGTTTCTATGAAAGGGCTTGCATCCAGTGTTCGCAAGATTGTTGATGAGGATTTCAGCTGCCGGGATCCTAGTTTTGGCTTCACTCATGGCTTGCCCTCCATCAAGGTCACTGTGCGAACTCTTGCAGAAAGCGGAAATTTATCCGACTCCTCATCTCCGTTCCAACTCAACAAGTCTCTTGTCACCCGGATGTTGCACACTGCTGGTGACCGAGAAGGAGCAGGTGATGAAAAGACGGATCATGTTGATGAAGACAGAAGTTTAAGGAGGAGTCAACTGGATGAGTCGGATAGAAGTGATGGAGGATCCAACTCCTCTGGATTGAACTTGAACGATCCGTCAGCGTCTGTTCCATCTATCGAGATAACCCTTGACACGAGTAGCGAAGACGAAGCCCACAGTTTTCCAGTCGTCCACAATAGAACCCGTCCGATGTCCGGATCGCGACACCCGCCATCTCCTGCCAGCAAACATAGAGGTTCCCCCAAACCAAAACGATCCATGAACGACCCCGTCGCGAAACTGAAACTTGAAGAACACAACAAAGGAATCAAGTCGAGGTCCTGGGGCTATTCTGACCATCACCCCGCTGACAAGCACAAGATGAAATCTTCGATTCCTCAAATCGATCTCCACCGAATGGCGCAATCCGACGAGGAATCCGGAACATCAGCGTCATCTGGCGGACACACGAGCACATCGACGTCAGGCTCATTCGGCCACAAGCAGCGCTCTGCATCACAAAAGCAGGCGAAGATGCATCAGTCGTGGACCGACGCGGGCGATGCGAGGTCCGAGGTTGGTTACACCCCGTCCATGGTGAAGAGTTCCACACTAAAAGGCCGCGACAGTCACCATCATCATCATGCTCACAACGTGGGCCGCTCTCCAGGTGAGCAATTGATTAACAATCTTGATTGTGTGAAAGCAAAGCTTTTTAGTTTTATCTGGTTGATCGCATAAATTGTAGTGTCACCTGACACAGGACAAATGGTTGAAGCGGAACTGGCAAATTTGCTGTTCTCAACGAGTGTTTTAGTTTCTAAGAGTTAAGCAAGTTATTTAATTTTCACACAACGCGTTCTGTGTCGCTTCTATGGCAGCTTCATTTTCCAATGACAATCTTTAAAGTTTTCAAAGTGACTTCACAATGCATCGAACATGTCCCCTAATACTCAGGCGTCGTCATATTTCTTGTTTTCCTTAAAAGTAACTTTGGTATTGTCGTGGCCATCCGCTGGATGGCGCGTAGCTGACCATGGTTCATTTGCAGATGGCCGACGAAACGTGGCTGCCAGGCAACAGAGGGCCTCGCACACGACGACCAGCCAGAGCGAACGGGAATCCGCATCGGAGGTTGGTGACATGCTCTTCTGTGACCGCAAGGTGTTGATAGCGAGCGGATTAGTTCAACGACGTCGATAGCCGTGATGACAATCGTCGTCTATAGTTCTTGTTTATTTTTTGTTTTCTTGATGAGTTGATTCACACGTCACTTCCTCCTATAATACGTCACTTCCTCCAGCTGGACAGCGTGGACGAGTCGCGTGTGTCGCTATTCGTCGCTTTGTACGACTACAACCCGCAGACAATGTCGCCAAACGTCGACAATTGTGACGATGAACTTTCCTTCAAAGAGGGACAGCTAATTAAGGTCAGTGATGTGTGACTAAGTGCGCCACGAATTGTGACGTAACAGCCATACGCGCCTTATATGGTCGAGGGGTGACCATGTGAATGAACCACTTGGGCCCAGCACGGCCTCTCGTATAAACTTGAATTTCCGCTTCCAGGAAGCGTATCACTATTTGTACCCGGATTCAGCACAACGCCATCTGATTGGCTGATGGAGACTGCATGGTGTGTGGTTACGAAACACTCCGCGCAGGAAGCACATAATTATTGATGACGTTGCAATCAATGCTTTGCACTCTTTCATTCTATTGTTGCTGTTAATTTGAGAATTGATTGTGATTATTTTTATTAAATGTGAATATTTACACAAGTAATTTTTGTCGTAAAAGTTAGAGCTAAATATTTTAGGAAGTTTTCCATCCAACTAATCCTGCAGCGCGAACTGCACAGCAGACAACAAGCCAGTCGTCGGTTGCGGTTTGTGGCAATCGAAATGTTTCAACCTCTCTCACATCTTAATAACGATTCGTGCAGGTTTACGGCGAGAAGGGCAGTGACGGCTTCTATGTTGGTGAAAATGCGAGTGGCACGCGAGGCTACATTCCAAGCAACATGGTCTCCTATGTCGAGGTGGGTGGCTCGCGCTTTCGCTGTGACGTAGAACATTGCGTCACTAATCATCACTTTTTTGTCTTTATTGCCTGATTTACAACGAAGGTAATAAAATGTTGTCTTAAAGCTTCATTAAGCAAACTGGTTTAATCCTGTTCAAACTGGTTAGGTGGATGACTACACGATGTTGGAGGATCTGCTTGATCAGGGTCACCTTCCCCCAGAGTCCCCCCTTCTTCACCCCGCCAACAGCCCCCTACTCAAGGAGAGTGAAGTATTTCAAGGTTGGTGGGATCTTCCAGGGAAGAAGTGTTTTGTGAAAGATGAAATGATGAATTCAATCTGCGAGCTTTTTGGCTGTAGTAGAACTTTATTTGTAGATTTCTTCAATGATGCTTCACCATAAGTGGCAACATACTCTAGAGGCTGTCCAATGTCCAGTGCTGTCGTCTTGCAGCTGACTGGATGTTCAAACGACATCGAGGACACTGATCTGTGTCTTGGCAAATGTGGACGCGAAGACTTCTGTCTCCTCTTTCTAAATATTTTCAACCAGGCATAAGCTTCTTGTGTTGGGAATTGGCGCCTCCTTGTGGGCACCATCATGGCGTTATGGCTGCTTCTGCCAGTCGACTTCATAATGCTTGAAAGATGATGATGTGATGAGTACTGATGATGATTAGATGAACAGAAAAGCGAGGCATGAAATCTTCGATGAGTGGCTTCACCTCCACTGCTTTACACTTCAGATTCACACGGACCGGTGTTGGAGAGCGACTCGACCAAGCCATCGGTGTACCGAGCGTTGTACGATTACGACCCTAAAGAAGCATCACCCAACATCGACGCGGAAGTCGAACTCTCCTTCGCTCGTGGAGACCTGGTCAACATATTCGGTGACGTAGACGAGGATGGCTTCTTCAGGGTAAGTCTCATGTCGATAGTTGCAGCGACCGAGCGCTCACTGTTGCATCATAGGCACAATTACTTTGTCGGGACTTTCATATAAACTAATCGCGGCTCTCCAGTGGACACGTTCTCTAGAAACGTTTGACGTGGAGTGACAATTCTATGTGACAAATTAATTCCATGCAAAATTCCATGGGAGACTCACTTCCCGTCTCTTCCAGGGTGAGATACTTGGCCAGTTCGGATTGGTTCCTTCGAATTTCGTCGAGCCAATCACTGAGGATCAGCTGACAGCGAATCAGGTTCGTAAGGTGTCGGCGACGACGATGACCGAAACGACGTCGATCGCAAGGAAAAGCGACAAGCCGACCGACCCCGCGAGTTTCACATCCACCACCACTAGCGCTAGCAACTCAAGCTCAAACAAAGGTGACGGGGTAAGTTGAACCTTGCTGGGACCTTGTTACAAGTTTTGATTTGGAACCGCTTCCTGCTCCTTGTAGTTGAGAGGTTGCGGCAATGTGGCGATTCTTTCGTCTGTTTTTGACATGAAACTTCCATCTGCTTCGTGAGGAAGTTGCCATTCGGAGGTCATCGGTTCGATTCCCCCTGCAGCGCGTGGCTGTGTCTTAACAAGATTGTTGACACGTGGTGGACATCAACCACCTCACATTGTGGTCCATGGTTAAGAAATTATTTTATTGCTCATGAAGATGAAGGTTACTATGCAGCGTGTTTGTTTGTGACGGAATAGTTGATGGCAAACAACCCACCAATCGCCCAGTGCGGTGATGGTTGGCTTGTCTGGCGGTGTCATCGAAGTAGCGCAGCATCGCTTAGTTTTGCACCTCGGCGTACAATAATACCTCTGGATACTTACTGCATGTGGTCGCCCGAAGCCCGATGGGAAAGTATTTGATACACGAGTGTGTAAACACACCCCGCACTCCCAACTTTGTGCGAACGAACGAAATAATTGACAATCCCTGATGTACTTTCAGGCGAGAAAGAAAGGAATATTCTCGAAAGGGAAGAAATTGTTGAAGAAGCTTGGAAGCAACGAGACTCGAAGAAGATGACGTCACACTGGACGTTTATTTCGCTACAAACTCTTCTTTCCAGACGCCTGCACGTTCAGGCATCGTTGTTAGACGCAAACCGATTGGTTGCTTACCAGCTGTTTATGCTTAACTGTTCATTGAAGAAGTAGTTTGTTTGAATGGTGAAAACATCGATATTTTTATAAACTTTTCACCAAAATGCCAGAAATTTTTGCACGTTTTGTGTTCATGGACTTGCAGTACCTGTGTATGTACTGCTCTGTGGTCCCACCCGTGGTTGACATTGCTATGAAAGGTTTGCCACCGTGGGCGATAAGGAGCTAACGTGTTGTGCCGTAAACGTTTAAGCTTTGTAACTTTCAGTTTTTACATCTTGATATTTTAGCGCAGACTTTGCGGCGACGCCTTTTGCGTCTTTCCCATGCGGTGACTAGATGTTTACCCACACATTCCTATCCTTTGTGACATCACAAACACCTGCACGATGGCCTCCTGTTTGTTTGTCTTGTTTGTAGATCGATATGTTGCTGCTTGTTTTCACTGTGGTTCAAACATTCGTTACACCAGTACGTGTCAATATCACATTGTGGTCTCCGTTCAGTGTTTCCGCTTGCTGTTTGCTTAATTTCATATTGCGTTTATAGTGACGCAAGCCTCGATTCCGCGTTAAATCTACGTCACAGTTAATGCAATTGTTTGTCTCGCTCGAAACTCCCACCATGACCCACGCCACCATCCATGACGCCTCATAGTTGCTGTAATATCTCAAAATCCTTCCACGGTTGTGTGGAGTCGAACCCGCACCCTTGCGTCTCTCCACCCACTTTGCTGCCGACGGCAAGAATCTTGACGGGGAAGTCTCATCAGTGTGGAATGCACTGGGTGCTTCCAACCTCACAACCGACGCTGCTGGGATGCCCTGAATAGACAAACTCGATTGTTGTCGTTGCGAGATGCAAACAACTTGTACGTTCGTTTGCATGCTTCTGTGCAGAGCCGCTCCTTTGTTCCTAGAAGCTAAATGACTCACTGCTTATCTTGCCACCTAGCGGCCACTGTGATGTCACAATGCCCAGCAGAAAGCTCGTTCTGTTCATGGAAGTCTTCCAGCCGATGTCTGATGATCAGCTGGAAATTTATTTCTCATTTTCCTTCACTCATACACAGCATCATCACCACGCAATTACACAACGACGTTGAATCAACGTGTTTTAGTGTCAGATTCAATGTGTTGTTTTAGACTTAGCAAACATCCTCGCTTGTAGGTGCGTTCCATGTAATTCGATGTTTCATCAACGTAATTATGCAACTTTATGTTACCTGGGTTGGATTTCCTCACATCTCATTAACTCTGTTTATCGCCGGCATCCCTTGTTGCTACAACTATAGTCTTGCTGATTTTTACGTCTTTACTACATCATATAGACTGACTTGTGCCTGTTGCCGCATATGCTTGGTGCTATCTCATTGTCCTGGAAGGGATGATTTTGAAAGTTCGGGCGCTGTTCCCTCTATTTAAAGTTGATTCATTGGTGAAGACAGTGCTCTTAGGATACTTTTTCAAGGGTTCTGCTGGTTGCCTCACCCTACTGACCTGGGTAACCACCGGGATGAAGCTCCCGATTTCCCACAACTAGGGTAGACATCCGTCCCTGCAGAATGTTCATGAGCAATATGAAATGACGTAATGTCCCTAGAGAGCTGTTCAATAAGTTGTGCTCGCGTAGCCATCCGCCCGTCTCGTGTGGAACGGGGGATGGTGAACGAATAAATAACAATTTGTTTAAACGTTTGTTGCTTATTTGTCGTGGCCAGGTTGGAAATCGAAGGTTATTGATTGAGCAAACAGGAAGGTAGTGATGCCAATTTTCGTGTCCACATCCAAACAATGGCATTAAGTGTCGTGATGAAGACACATTTGCCTGCCCTTGGTGAACGTCAAACCAGTGTCTCTAGTGTCACGACAACATAGAACAGCGTGACCTCTTGCGGCGGCCGCTCACTTGTGACGCAACAACTGAATGCATTCTTCTGACAACGAGCCAAGAACTTCGAAACAACGTGGAAAAGTTGTCAAGAGATAGTCTGCATTGTTGCATGACAATGAAACAATTCCTCTTCAAACAGCTCCATGATCGGAAAAGTGATTTTTTATTGAAATCTAAGACAATGTACCCTTATTTTTGAAGATTGTTTGCACGCAATGAAACGAATACAATGCCAAGATGGCCTACACAAGATTTTCCTGAAGGGAAAAGCCAGTTTCTTGTTTTTATCATAACCAACATAATGCCATGCCGTGACTATGCGACAAATAGGCATTTTTTGCTTATCAGAAACAATCAATGCATTAGGCATCGATAATAAGTTGACGCGTGAGCAAGGCCGTTGAGAGGACAAGTTGGGCCCATTACTAATGAGATCCTCGGGCCCCAAATCAAGAAACTTCTGAGAAAAACGCACTCAGTGAAAGAGATAAACAAACTAATAAAAGAAATTAAGACAAACAACAAAGGAGGTTAACTGTTAACATGGTCACCACTGGGACAGGATTTATCATCCGAACAGTCCTCATCTTCATCATTGGTACCACTTGAAGTTTAGTGATGTATCAGTAGGTAGCCACTTTAATAACTTTTGTAAGGCATGAACCAATCAGATACTGCGCTTCAGTGGCTCTCGTCCAATTGTGACCCTTCTAGCACTCAGCCAGAATGCATTTCTACCTTGAATCTACTCCTTTGCAGAGTGCCAAACAAAAAGAAGTTTCAACACCACAGCGATATAGCCTACAGTGGCCTATCACTGATTTGGTTTTGACACTAAATATGTCGAAAATGTAGCCTATAGCCTAACCCAGAGGTGTCCAACCTTTTTGGCCAAAGGGTCACATGCAGTTTACGAATGATTGCGCGGGCCACTTGAGTATTTACTGCTAATTTGTAATGTTAGAAATGACTGTCTTATAAATTCTAATTAAAACCCTCACACCAAAATTCTAATCTTACAGTAGAAATGCGCATAATCCTCTTCACAATTATAAGAACAATAGACAAACCAAGATATAGTAAAGTCAACAAGGTTTTACTACGCGTCGACATTTCCATGTAAAATTTGGCACTGTTTTGCGGTGAAATGGACGATTTAGCAATGCAAAGCGAGTTTTTCGTATGGCTGTCAGAAATTAGTGATCTCACAGGAGATTTGACGTGGTTCATCGGCAAAAAAACTTGCTCGCACAAGTAAGTGCTGCCGAATAATGATGTCACGATAACTGCCAATCTGTGAGTCCTCTGATAATTTTCTTAAGAGACAATTTTTTTTTTGAAAAATTCTAGCAACAGAAAGTTTTGAACTTCTCCCTTAAAGCAGTGGTTCCCAACCTTTTTGTTGTCACGGACCCCTTTAAACAAATTATTAATTCACCCCTACCTAAATTTTGCCTGAAACTCAATTAACATACTATTGACTATTGTAATAATTATGCTACTCAACTACTGCACTGTGTCATATTGCATTGCCGCTGTGACTCCTGCGGCAAATATCAGGACAGTTGCTCAAATAAGAAAATAAATGAATTGTTCAAGAAATGTCAGCGGTATTTGGCCAAAGTGACATGCCGAAACTTTTTCAACGTAAGCAAATTTAATAGCAATTTGTCTGAAACTAATTTAATAACAACATGACTGAGTTCACTTTTAGTTAAGTCAAATAATAACTACACTAAACGTCAGTAAAAAATATACTGTAGGCTATATTGAAGCGGGTGGTTGGTTTGAGTGAAAAGTAATTTAGTTTTCCGTCAAAGCCCTGACTAGGTTTAATAACAAGCAAAGTAAAAAGAAAGAAATGAAAGTAAAAAGAGAAATGCAAATTTAAGCAAATTTAAAAAAAGATAAATGAAAGTAAAAAGATCGCTTTTCGTTTTTTTTTTCAAAATTCATCAAGGTAATCACGGACCCCCAAATGCTTTCTCACGGACCCCAAGGGGTCCGCGAAACCCAGGTTGGGAACCACTGCTTTAAAGCAAGAAATATCACTGACTGACTCTTGAAGCACGAGTACGATTGTGTGGAAAAGGTGGACGTAACAATATGGAAAATGTGATGCGTAACAATGTGCATTGTGATGCAATAAAATGAACTTGAACAGTTGCGCACCCCTGCACTAGGGACTACAGAATAATAGATAAAGAAAGCTAACAGTAAATGCCAATTTCTCGAAATGTAAGTTTGCCATAAATTACGTAAGCCAGGGGTCACCAACCTTTTTTGCATGCGGGCCACTTTAGCACTAAGGAGAGCTGTGGCTGGCCGCACATAAAATTTTAGGAAATAAAACTGACTTTTATGCCAGAAAAGAACGCATTTCGTATCCAGCGTTACATGTTGTTAATATTTGTCTTAGAATACCGCAGTAACAAAATTAGTCGAACAACGCTACTGCCAGGCCAAGCTCCTTTAACAACACTTTTGACTTCTTTAACATTGCCTAATAAACGAGGCCACTTGTTTTGCGCACTTGTAGCGAGGCGAGCGGTTTCATCAGAATATTTATCGCCAAGCAAGAGTGGTGTTGTTACTTCGCTTCGCAAAAGATATTTTGCAATTAACAGTTTCAGTAAACAAGGAAATATTTGACACATCGCAATACAGGCAACAATAGTGACCTACAAACATATCAGCGAAAATAGGCTCCAATAACAGGAAGAAAGAAACCAGGCACCATGAAACAAACGCTTGTGGAAATCACCAAAAAATCGTAATTCTATCATAATTCATGAACAGTCTTCCTTCTAAAAGCAATGAGTTGGTTTTTCATCCTTTTTGTGACAGTCTATAAAACCGTTTTCTTTGATTGTTAGACAACTGTCACTTGCGATGCTTATCAGCATGGCAAGAATTTGTTGATTAACAACATTTTGCAGTAGGCGCAGTACTAAACTAAATGTTTTCATAATACAACCAGCAAAAGTCTTTAAATTTATATATCATATTTTTCCAATTTATTATAAATTGAGTTGGCACACCGACCTATTTTGCCAACAAAAACTTGCATAAAGGGAACACTGCTCGTGAAACACAATAACGGTGAAACGCACACTAGTGTTTGCATGACATTTACAAACTTAAAATAAGCAACCCTATGCTCACACTCACAGTGTGGCTGGACATCGCATTGAAATAACTTTAAGCGACCCCCACCTAGAACTACAATCTGATTGGTCGGTCGGTGGAATCGTAAGCTATACAAAACGAAAATATGCTTCCCGGAAAGTATTTTTTGCGAGGCAAGCGGTTCATGCTCTTTAACTCCTCAAGAAAAGTATTTTGGTTATACTTGTACGCTGATACCTTCCGCGGGCCGCACATAACAGCGTGGCGGGCCGCCAGTTGGTGACCCCTGACGTAGGCGATTGAGTAATGATAGATGTCCTTTCGAAATATATCACGCGGGCCACTCAGAACCTTTTCGCGGACCACATGTGACCCGCGGGCCACGGGTTGGACACCCCTGCTTACTCTGTTATCTTTAAAAAACGTGGCAAAATTTAGCCAACTTGTAGGATGAACCTTTTAAATTTATATTAAATATTTTAAAGAACAATCGACCATGACTTTAATGTTGGCGACAGTTAGCTGGTTCATAAAAGCTTCGAATGAAAAACATTTTGGGAAGATTTTTTATTTAACTTGCAAGTTATAAAGTGAAGCTTTACGAGGGCCATGGGTTGATTGTTGGCAGCAGTTAGTCGGTTTGCACAGAATGAACAAACACTTTGGATACTTTCATGATTTGCAAGTCACGCTCGTTTGCGGCTTGATATTGAGGCTCCCTTGTTTACTAAGCTGGTATTACTGAGTTTGTTGATAAATTGTTCACCTTTAATGAGAGTTGTTCAAACAATGAGCAAACAGTTTATCATCAAAGCGCGCAGTAAAGCTCCTTGGTGAATTCCATTGCTTTAGAGTTTAGACAATGAACAGTTTAGAAACTTTTTATAATTTACGAGCTTTTGTAAATCACTGATGTAGCTTTTGAATTGTTCAACATTAATTTTAATTTAATTTAATATTGTTGCGTTCAATACGTTGGAATTCATGACATTTCCAGCAGAATAAAAATTGAAAATCTCTTGAGTTCATATGACGATTCAGAGTAGGGCAATACAAGAATATATCCATTGCGTCTTCCCAACGTAATACGATGAGAAACATATTCAGCTTATATCCGGAATATGGTAATATAACCAGCAACGTACAAAAGTAGAAACAGACTGAAAATACTTCAAATAAATTTGTTGTGTACAAAGTAAGTTATAAATTACAATGTGCAAACAAGCTTTAAAATACAAGGAGGTTAAAGTCGGTTTCTTTCGATTGTTTTCATCTAAGAATTTGAATGGGATTGTTTACTAGTCCACTGGTTCTCCAACTTGTTTCTTAACAAAAAATAAAGACAGAATTTTTATTTTGGAGAAATCATTTTTTGTTGTAGCAAAAAATACAAACATCCTTATTTACAATTTTAAAGATAATTCAGGAAGCTTTTTTATTAATTTTTACAAATAACAAACGTTGTTTTGCATGCGAATGTTCGTCGCAAACAGGTTGGGCGCAAACTACACAGCTTTTCCTAGTTTTTCGTTGCTTTCGTTTGTTGGTTTGGCAGACATAGCAACAGCCAACAATCTTATCAGGTTATGTCTGAGTATTGTGTTGAAACGTTTGGACCAATAAGAACCATACAGAAAGTATACCTGTGCTAATTTTCATGCAACATATATGAAGGTGCAATTGCACATAATGTTGCCTGTTAACGTTGTAAAATTATGTCTCCGGACGAAGGTTCAGAGAAAAATTTTAATAGCAATTTTAAGTTATTTGAAACAAGTGTTTTTCTTTTCAAGATTATATTGACTTTATTAATTTGTTTCATCGGTACATGTTGTAAAATATTGAAAACATTTAAGTTACTTTTGAAATCGTGATTTAGATATGAAGATGTTTGGTCACGTAGACGGGAGAGCAAACGTTGTAGCCAACTTATCACAACGCAGCTTCATGATTGACGTTAAACTGATGTTGTTCTGGAGCTGCACATGCGCTTCGTATGCGCTCAGCTCTGTGGCTCAACCTTCAACTTACCTGGTTATTCGCTTATCCGCTGACAATATTGTTTGGGTTAATTTTGTCTTTGAGGGAAGAGGTAGTGAACACGTGTTTTAAACTAGAGACACAGTTTTATCTTTAAGAGGATAACTTTATTTCAAAGTTTAAAAAAGCGCTTTTGCAAAAACTAGCTTGTTGTTTTAACTTTTTGTGAAAATCCATGTTACATCTATAGTGGTATATCTAAAGACCCAGCAACTTACCTACTGACTACGATAGCAATTCAATAGAGAACGTACGAACTGAGCGATTGTAAAAAGCGACATCAACTCCTGCAGCGTTATGTCGCTTACTGTATGAACAAAAAAAAGGAAAGAAAAGTTCCAACATTAACAAAAGAAAGCAGGGATTAAAAATGATTGGTCACACATGGGGACGGATGATCTATACAGGCAAATGAAACAAGGAAGTTGACAAGCAAGGCTTGAAAACGTAACACAAACAAATTTGAAAAGCTGTTTATGAAAGGGGAATCTCCCGGTTTCCATGGTGAAAGTGAGGCTTATGTTTACGATGAGTACGATCATGGTGGCCAAACGACTCTATGGAAACATGCGACGCAGCTGACGTGTAAAGCTGATGTTAAGTGGCAACTTGGGTAGCAACGCAGTTGTTTAGGTAGTTGAAGGGTAATTCCTCCGCAAAACAATCATATGCGGACTATATGGCAACTCTGAACTGAGCAAAGTCGTGATTGAATCTAGAAGACACTCTGAACTAAGATATCATGATAAAAAACATTTAAAGCAAAGTTTGTTAACAAAAAACACACGTAATGCGCCAAAAGGCTACATAGCAGCATCTTGCCATATGGAACGTCATTGTCCTAACCAGTTACATTATGACTCCCCCATCTACCACGTCACAGATGATCAACATTTTGTTCTACCAGCACTTCAATGTTATATGATGATTGACGTTTCTACTTTGGCCAATTCGGCAAAAACATCATCCGATATCAAGTTGGCAATTTACGAGAACCAGTATTATTGTGAACAAACAGTTTGAAGGTCGCTGTACCTAGTCCTGGCATCACCTGCATTGTTCGGTGATATGTTGCACAAATTAATCTTATCATAAACCAACAGTGAAGAACTTTCCACTTGGCAAAGTCAATAGCTAGTTTGCCCTTCCACGACGCCGATCGTTTACCGAGCTATTATTGTCCGGTATGATGCTACATTGTTAAGGTCATAAGAGCCCTGCAAACAATGAACAAGCAGTTTATAAGTTTTATGGTTACAAACAATTTGAAACAAACTGCACTTATAGCGGAGTTATTAATATTTGCGCTTAGCGGTATCAAGCTAAGTTGTCATTGTTGATCTGAATGATTTGCAGTAGTTTGATTTCCTGCACATGGAAGCCTAGCAATATTGCCATGCTTTGTATGAACAAATTAAACACAACTTGAACCGATTTGTTAATAAAGAGGATTGCAGTGCTGCATGTGCGCGGAAGATTTGTGCTTAAGAATTTACAGGGAATTGCAATCGACAACGTCTTCTGATGAATAATTTCTTTCAATTTTGAAAATGCATAACGGTAACGTGCAATAACACAAGAGCCTTTCACAACCTTTATCACGTCAGAATAGCCGACAATTTAAATGAAATGCAACGTCATCAAATCCACTGAAGCTGCCCAAACATGATTCTATCACTTTGGTTCAGGTGCTTGATTTCATCCCATTGTTTTAATATAGAGACGTGCTTATCGTGAACTCAACACGGCTCCAACGTGCCAGCAATTCAAAATATCTTGGTTCCTTAATTCTTCTTGTTCCACAAGACTTATTATGACCGGTGGCTGAATATTTCAATTGTACTAACGGGAAAGAAAAGAAGCCAATTTCAATTTTAAAATGCCTCATGTGCAAAGAATCATTTAAACTTAAGTTATTGTATTTCTAACTATATTTCAAGTTACTTAATAACAAGAACGTTAACAATCTTTTCATCAAAATCCCAAAATCCCACAAATAGAATTTCTCATCGATCCTGCCCCGATAGCTCAGTTGATTAGCTCGTGATTTTGTGAACTAGGAAAATTCAAGATCAAGCGCCGCTGGTTCGACTCTCAGAGTGTGCGCTGGAGCAACGAACGTTAAGATCTGCTTTCCATTTAGCGGCATCTAATAGATGGAATAATTCTTTGTCAACAGCACTTTAACAATCGGAAACTTCACTCTGTCAATCTCGGTGACTGGCACTGTGTCAGTTGTTTAAAGCTTTTCTACAAGCATGCGAAACTGCCAAGATTAAACTCTCGAAGTCAGTTTTCCTCAGAAGCTTTCCCAGTCCGAATAAAAAAATTCAATAATATTTTTTTAATTGTTTTGAAATGTGTTGACCTAGCACGAGGTTTCTTTGCAGATTATACCCACGTGACTTGCAATAGTACCTGTCTACCTCCCATAGTTGTTCAAGTATGATTTCAACGCATTTTTTAAATGCAAGCAGAAACGTTATGTTATCTTCCAGTTACATGAACAAGATCATTATTAACCTGTTGATCAAAACCGCAATTGTTTTAGTTCCAGCCGACTGCCACAAACACAATTTTGTCAACTTTTCAAATTTATTTGAAGCACAGCAACACAGGTTTTTGTAGAATATTAATTAAAACTTTACTTTATGAATGCTATGGCTGAACAACTAAAGCAGATAATAATCTTAAGATTACAATTTGAAAATTATCTTCCACAATCACAAAGCAATGCCAAGCACTGCGTTAATCTAACGCCACACAACGTAAATCTAACGTAATGTGTGGTTGTACAATGTAAGCAGCAAGCTGCAATACATGAAGAATGCATAGTGATGATGGTTGCAAACGCAACAAGCTCGAAATTTCTCCCATGAGAGAATCAAAAACACAAGGCTATTTGCTGGGATCAATGTTGCGGCAGTAAGTATTGCGACACCAAACAGGAGCAGAGTATTCTTTTTAAATATATGCAAAGATTAGGACTCTAGGAGTGTTGTATGAAGTGTATCAGCCCTCGTATGAACTGCATCAATTGTTGTGTCAACACCTTGTTCCCCAAAGGCTAGCACACCACAGTCAACAGCCCTTACCCTTTATCACTGGTTTGCGTTCAATAACAATGGTATGCGATAAAAATTCATCTTTTAAAACATGGCTTAAAAAACTTTATATTGTTTTATAAATTTTAATTTGTAAATTTTATATGTCAACTATATTCTACAGGCACCATCCTTTGTCCTTTATCACTGATTTGTGCTCAATAGTAAAGAGATGCAATAAAAATCTGTGGTTTTCTAAAAAATCATACAACTTTATATTGTTTTATAAATTTTATATGTCAACTATTTTCTACTCTCCCCGCAGTGAAAGTGCAGGTGGCAAGCAAAGGCAAAAGTAGTTGACTCTTTATCAAGCAAAACCTTAATATCTTTATTTGCGTTGATTCAACATGTGCCAACGATGTAATGCAATCAACTAAATCGCTTATTGCTGGAGGTTTGCTTGTTCCTCACAAAGAAGTTTCCGTTGTTTCTGTTTACTATTTACTCACGTGACCATTCCGCTGTAAAACTTGAGTTGCGGAGCACTTCTGCGCAGCGTTGCCAGATGGGGAAATAGGATACCAAATAAAAAAAATCTGGTGAAATTTAGAGGTCTTTGGTATCACGCTTTTTGACCTTGGAACCAGACAACGTTTTGGTGAAATCTGGTGAAATATTCACAACTCAAGGTTTTTCAAAATTTTTTAAACTCTTTAGCAAAAAAATCTCTGCTCGTGCATAAAACGTTTTGCAAGAGGTTTTGCGCTCTTCAAGCAATCTTTTGAATCTGACAACAGCACTGTCCCAGCAATCGTGTAGCTTTTGCCACTGGCATGGTTGCAGGCAGTGGCGAGACAATGCTTTTTGGAGAGTTCTTTTTACTAAAAAAACTTGTCAAAAATGCAAGTTTTATATTTAAAATTAGTGAAGGAGGTTGTTTTTTGCCCCAAAACTAGAAGTTTATCAACATCAGTGACCTTACATAAACTACACAAGCATAGGCTACAGTGGCCACTTAATTGTTTCATTTTTATGGATATCCTGTGCAGGATATGCATAAGTCTTTCAAATTTTTTCATCGGGGTGTTATTGCATCTCGGAGTGCATTTTAACCCTGGCAAGTAACAGTTTCCGCTTTTAAAGTAAAAACAACAACTTTTTTGTTTAAGAACTTTTGATGTTTATACTGATAATTATGACTGCTACAGTTATAATCCTTGTATGCAATGTGTGACAAAACATATGTTTTGCATATTTGTTTCATTTTAGTCTTATGTCTCAAAAAATATTTGTATTTTTAGGCCAAATTGCTTTATTTAGGGTGTTTTAATTATCTGGTGAAATTGAATGCAATCTGGTGATATTTTAGTTACTTTTTGGTGCCAAGCAGCTTCCAGCATCTGGCAACGCTGCTTCTGCGCAATCGACGAGTTTGAGGTCTGGGTTTCAGGGTTGTCAGATTGGAATAATTGATTCCAGATCTGGAATCAAAACGAACTGTCTAGTAGGGAAAAAAAATGTCTGGAATCTGGAATAATTTTTAGAAGCAAATTGGGATTGTTTAGACAAGTCTAGATTGTTTCGGTAATTGTCTTTTTTTCATTGCATTTAGTAGCTGCAACGCGTGCGCGTAACTTTCTGCCCTAGTTCCGTCTCTTTGATTGAAACTGTGTTGCTGAATTGCACGCTCTCTGGCACGAAAGCCTGTCTGTGAGAAGTGTGACGCAACCTAGTTAGCTGACAGGACTTTCCGCTCACTTAACACTGGGTTGTATTTCCATGTATGTTAAGTTTACTTTTAATCTGTTATGTTTTTAGGTTGTTACAGAATGCAGTACCGTAGTTATTGTTAAGTACCGGTACGATATTTATTGATTTTCATATTTTGTTGCATCGAAGCAGTTAGATAAGAAGTTCAAAAATCCAAGCCTATGTGAAGTTTATTGTAGAAAGAATATGGCTCTACGCAGTGGCGTATCCTGGTGGGTTGAGCAAGGGATTGAAGGGAAGCAATGAAACTCGTGGGGGGGTAAGAACGTTCCGAAGGCACGCGTATTCTAGGGGGTCCAAGGGCATGCCCCCTGGAAAAATTTTGCAAAATTACACTCAAATAATAGATTATATGTAGTGCTTTCTGGAAACACTTTTAGGGTAGGCTAATATTTGTATGTACGTACGGTATGAAATTTTTTAGCAGATATACAGCGATTAACTTATTAAAGGTAGCTCTTACACAAACGGGCAAAAACTGGGCAAGGCTTCTCAGCAGGAAGCAACCCTACGTACATTTTTCAAGAATTCTAATGATATAAAGAAAAACAGTTGCTCTTTCGCTTGCTGTGTTCATTTGTCAGCATACATCGTTTACACTGCCAATCATTTGACAAACTTTTTCAACAAGCACGCAGGCACAGACATAAAATTGGGGTGAACAAAGGCTACAAAACTTGATAAAAAATGTGCTGGCATCATGTTATCTTAGGGATATTTTCATTTCAACATGAAGATTCTCACCACTACTTATTGTAAGTTATATCATATTTACAATATACACTGCGTATTTTGTTTTAGACTTGAAATGAAATGTCTAGAATAAATTTAGAATAATTTAGAATCAAACTGGCATGCAATCTGGAAGGGAAGGCTACAACTAATCTGACAACCCTGCTGGGTTGTGGTCTAATGAAAGTAACAGCAAAATAACCGAATTAAACTGTGATGTTGTTTGTAGTCTTGGTGATGAAAATAAGTTTGAGTTAGAACAATAACTTATGAATCCCGCGTAAATGAGATTGTACCATTTGTTGTTGATAAGCTGGTTTTTCGCCAAAAAAATATGAAAATTAATAAGGGTCAGTGGAAACTATTATATTGAAGATAATGGTTCATGTTAGCTTGCTCAATAGAATTTTATCATTGCTTGACTTGCCATGTTTTTCTTGAGGAAAGCAACATTAAAATCAATCACATTTGCGTTTTGCAGCGTCAACTACAGATACTTAGTTTTTAAATAAAGTAAACAATATCACACCAAATCAGAAGAATCGGTTTATTTAAATACAGAGCTTTCGCCACACAAGTGTGGCTTCATCAGTATAATCTGCAACAATAATAAAGAATGATATACTATTAAGATGGTAATAAAATTTAATGAAAGTGTTAAAAAAGTAGATAATATAGTAAAAAAATAGAAAAGATCAATTATTATACATAACTATAAGACTTTAGGTCAATACACTAGACAATAAGATGATAATCAACATGTAAAAATTCAAATCTATTAAAATTGTAATTGGAGAGAACTTTTAACTATAAAACTAGTTTCTACATATTGTAGCTCCTATCATTTGTCTGACTTGTCTGACTTCTAACGATGACATAGCCTACACTATTTATTATCGTGATAGCAAGGAATAAAAACAAACTGAACTGCTAATTCAAAGAATGTTGAGATGCAAACAAACTGAACCGCTAATTTAAACAGAACTAAATTCTAAGGATGTTGAGATGCAATGACATTGGCATAGCAACGATAGGTTAAAAGTAAAAATGCATTTCAATAATGATGTCATAATGAAAATTTTATATTAGAAATGAATTAAAAATGAACAAGGGAGTAGTAAAGAAAAAAACGTATTGAAATGTTTAAATCAATTAGTGAAAGAAAAGAACATCTAAAACGAGAGAATTAGGAAAATAGACAAAACAAGAAGGTCTAAAAAGTAGTTAGTAAAAAGATCGTCAGTAAAAGAGTGATAAGATTGTTTATTCTCTAATGTTTATCCCAGTAGGTTCTTGTGAGTGAAGTGTTTTAATCCAAAATTGTTGTTTAGTTTTTCTATATTCACACGTTTTGTTAAGTTTATCAATGGCAATGGCGTGAAAATCAACAGTGGTATGATTTTGTTTGTTGAAATGTAAAGCTACAGCTGTGTTTTTATTGTTCTTGATGTCTCGTAAGTGTTCACTAATTCTGATTTTAAATTTGCGTCCAGTTTCTCCAACGTATTGTTGGAAACATTTTTGGCAAGTAATTAAATAGATGATGTTAGAAGAATCACAATTAACTGACTGGAAAATATTAAACTGTTTATTTGTAACACTGCTGGAAAAGTTTTCGCAAGGATTAGAATGAGCACAAGTGGAACAACTTTTTCTGTTACAATGGGTGAAACCAGGTGGGGTCAAGGTGGAATGTAAAGGTTTAAGGTTAGTTTTGACTAGAAGATCACGAAGAGTAGGGCATCTTTTGTAAGCAGGAAGTGGAGGATCTGGAAATAAAGTTTTCAAATTTTCATCAATTTTTAAAATGTATGATAATCAAATTTATTAAATACTTTTTTGATGTTAGGAAGTGAGGGATGATATGTGGTGACGAATGGTATACGTTTAGAGTTAGTGGTTTTTATTAGACTTTGTTGCTCAAGAAGACTTTCACGATTCATTGCTTTAGCTTTATTAATGGCATCAGTTATGATTTTAGTTTTGTAATTTCGTGTTTTGAGATGAATGCTTAAAATTTGGGTGTGTTTATCAAAAAATTGAGTTGTCGAGCATATTCTGCGAAGGCGTAGTGCTAAACTGTATATATGGAATATTTTTAGTGACGTGAGATGGATGGCATGAGGTGGGTAAAAGGTATTGATGTGCATCTGTAGGTTTACAATAAAGTTCTGTTTCAATTTTGTTATTAATAATGTGTACAGTTGTGTCTAGAAAGTTTATTTCATTTGAAGAGTAGTTTAATGTGAAGCGAATAGTGGGGTGAGGTGAATTGGCAAAATTAAAGAAGTCTAAAAGTGATTGTTCTCCCGTTGTCCAAATGGTAAAGATGTCATCAATGTATCTTAAGTAACAGAGTGGCTTGTGTTTTGTAGATTGAAGTAGCTGGTTTTCAAAGTTTGCCATGAAAATGTTAGCATATTTCGGAGCCATTTTAGTGCCCATGGCTGTGCCTTGAAGTTGTAAGTAGTTTTTAGAATCGAAGGTGAAGTAATTGTTTTTTAAAATGCAACTAACAGATTCTTTTAATAATGTAACTTAGTTTTTAACCTGTTCTTTCTTCAAGTTCCTTAAACTAAACACAAAATGTCTCGCAAACAAACTAGACCAGTTGTTCAAAATGAGGATGAAGGTGACTTGTCAACCAATCTTGGTAAGTTTGCTTGGAGGTTTCTATGATATGTAGATTAGCCTACTTTGATATTCATGACTTTTTTGACATTTTACACATAAATATCACGTTTTGAAATGTGTTGCTACATTTTACTGCAAGAGAACGAAAATTTGCAGCCACTATGATTGCAGCATCAATTTGTGTAGGCGTCAAATTGAACTCTATATTATAATTACCGGGATTTTTTTCTACCTAAAATTACCACAATCTTTTATAGGACACCGTTGGTGATACCGTTTGGTAATTTTCGAGCTGTTCTAAAGAAAGACAGTTATATATGCAATGAACTTCTTTGAGCGCAGTTTGCAATTAAAGTATTTGAAAAATTACAAATAATATAACATGTATACCAAGGATCTAGCAATATTCTGTTACATCTGAATATCAGATGCTAAAATTAAAATTGAAGAATTGTTGCCAAATAAAGCATCTCTCCTTATTGTAACCATCCTCAGTTGCTTTTGTTGTTGGTTTGAATCTTTATCCTCGGACTGAGAAAGCCTTGATAATTATGTTATCCCTGGTAGTTTCGCATACTTGTAGAGGCTTTGAACCACTGACGCAGGCCCGGTCACCAAGATAGACAAAGTGAAGTTTTAGATTGTTGAAGTGTGGTTGTCTTTGAATTATTCCATTTACCAGGTGCCGCTGAATGAGAGCTGTCTTTAAATTCGTTGCTCAAGCGCACACCCCGAGAATCGAGCCGCTGTAGCTTGATCTTGCATTTTTTCATACACAACGCTGGGCACTGAATCAACTGAGCTAATTGGGTGGACAATCCTTGAAAATGTTCACACCTGTTGTCTACATTGTTTGCTTTCCTTCAACAAGGTTGCTTTTCTTTTATGCTGACTCATCGTAGTTCTGACACATCACAAACTGTGCTGCCTCACATTGCCATGGCTACAGCGGTTGATTGTTTCTCTATAGTAAGCAGTTAACCATGATGTCGATATTGATAACAATCATATGTTGGTTGCCACCTCGATATTGTAGATTATATGGATAACTTGATTATTCTTTTTTGAGTGTGAATCCATCTTTTACTTTCCAGATACTATGGAGAACCTGGAAGGTCAAACTCAGAGCAGAGAAGTGGGCAGAGTGGCGACTGGAAGTGGCATGAGCGGAAATGCTGAGGTGAGTCAACATTTACAGCGAATCGTTGTTCACTGAATAAGCATAATGTCTGCGTTTCTTGGATACTTCTTGCGGTTAGCAATAGCCATTCCATGTTGCGGTTTTAACAATGTGACCCGACACTCCCTTTGTGACGTATTTCAAACCTTTTACAGTAGGCGATATGGTTGTTTTGAGAAATTGCTTTGTGTCATTACAAAGATTGAATTCTTATAAAAACTGGATAGGTTTTATAATTTTGTTTTTCGTCGTCGTCGTCGTCGTGTGAGCCTCTGGGGCCGAGGGTCTATCCTTTTACCATCCCAGATTCTCGAAGTTCCCGGATTACACTGGAAGGCTACTAGAGAGCAGCCAGTCTTTTGTTTTTGATTGGCTATTTTGTAACTATTATTATATTTTTAACAGCTGATATGTTTTTAATTGTTCAAACTATTTCTTCCAAACTTGTAATTTTCAGGAACGGTCAGTAGCATCTGGCAGTGGTTTGTCTTCTGGACTATCATTTCATGTCGGACAAGCTGAAAACACAATACTTTCAGCTGGAACGGTTTTTCAAAATCCAACAGACAATCGATCTATCATTTTCAATTATTATTCTGCAGGTGAGATGTTTTGTTTTTGCTGAGACATGTTTTGCAAAGATCATTTATTTCATAGTTAACTTTTGTATGTATTAACACAAACTACTGTATCTGTATTTACACAACTATGCAAAGCCACTTATAATGTTAATAACACTGATTTTTCTGAGATGAACTATACCCAGTCACATAAAATCTAACAATAGCCCCTCTCGGATTTTATTTCCAAAAGCAGAAATTCGAAAAATTATCAATAAACACAAATCTAATTTCACGAGAGTTAGTAGAGTATCAAGCGATTTCCATCTTGTTAGATCAAGTGCGTCAATGATTCTAAATTTATTTGCAATGTAATATAGACTTAAAATAATTTACGTTATCATGGCTGAAATTGTTCAAGTTTCTTCAACTTTGTTTTGCGATATTAAATTTAGATGCAATTAAAAATACATTTAAGCGATCATTGCTGACGTCGTCTTCAAGACAAACACATGTGTACCAAAGGGGGGCAATAGAGCGCTACTTTTTTAGCGCCTACTTCAACTACAAATTATTATTATTAAAAGATGTTTATGGTGCAGCATATAGGTGGCCAGGTTTAAAAGAAATTTTATATCATTCTGCGCGCTATAGAATGTTGAAAAATTAAATGACCCAGGATGGGGAGTTTGACACACGTGACCTGAAGCGTGGTTACAACAATAGTAGGTTACGTGATTGTCAAATAATAATGAATGTAGCCTATGTTCTGTTTCGACTTGTCAATGGAAATAGTTTGTTGAACATAAAGAGCTAAAAATTAGTAATAATAATAAAAATTATAATAATAGGAAATAACTATAAAATCCAGTACAATAAGATAAATAATAATATTAAAAAATGATGTTTACCAGCAGAAAATAAGTGCAACCACAGTTTCTTTGGTTAAGTTTTATCACAAATTATTGAAAGGTTCGTCAGAAGCATATTCATATGAAACCAACTATCCACCATCATCCATCAGATCAACTTTCTCATCTCGCCACGTGCAACAGCAAAGTAAGTTTGTTATCAACTTGTTTTGATCATTTCGATTTTAATCATCGCTTTGATATAAATACATAGTTTTAATAAAAAGCTTCAAACTGTTGTGCGTCAAGTATTGCGGCTGACTTTACCTGAGGTCTGTCTGTCTGGTTTTATTGCATGTCCGCCCCGTTAGCTCAGTGGTTACTCGCCGGTCTTAACCCGTTAAGTGCGTAATTAAATTTTCGAAACTCTCCTTACTGTGCGTATTTAATTTGATCACTCGCAGTATTTTTCGTCGCAGTATTGCTTGCTAGGATATTGGGGAACTCCCATGACGCAGCACAATACGCTTTTGTTCAACTTCCTTTTTGTTTCCATTGCTTTACTTTTTCGTCGACTATTGCGTAGAAGTCTCCGGCTGGACTATTGTTTTCTGGTGTAATCACATTACTCTCAAGTGATTATACCTTTCACCATTGTGAAATTATTCAACTAGTTGTTTATTATGAAGAAAAAAATAAATCAGTTCACAGAATAGAATAATTTCTAAACATTTATAGGACACTAAACAAAGTACACGTAAGTTTAGTTTGGAAATATTCAAACTGTATCATTTTCTGACGCTTGTTCTAACATTAGCAGCAACCCAAAACTCTATTGTTTTGTTGAGTATATGTTACAAAATATGTTTTCAAACATAACAAAATATTTCTGAAACTGCTTGCAACATTACGACTTCACACTGACTGAACGCGCATGATGTGATTCGAATTTTATACAACGAAAGGAAGCTATTTCAGAAAAAAAACAATTAGGATGAAATCTTTTTATTTTTGCAATTGTGGTTATATTGTAGGTGAGTGCAGAAGCACCTAATATTGTAATGGAGTGATTTAGGGATTAATGATTTCTGTTAAGCTGCAATCGTTATTGTAGTTTGAACAATGCATCTATGTTTCTTCACACGTCATAATTGCGCCTTCCAGACAAAGCGAATACAGGAAAGCGAAATTAAAAGCGCCATGAATAGCTGCGATCACGAAAACGACAATTGTCGTCTTACGCACAGCAAGAGCGACTGTCTCAGACGACAATTGTCGTTATACGCACTTAACAGGTTAAGATCACGCGGCGCTGGTTCGGTTGTAGTGAGCAACGCATTTCAGGACTACTCTCCATTCAGCTTCACCTAGTGAATTAAATAATTCTCCAGCAACAACATTCCAATAAGCGGAAAAAAACTTCACTCTGCCAATCTCGGTAACCGGCTCTGCGTCAAGAGGCTCTACAAGTATGCGAAACTACCAGGAATAACCTATCAAGGCTTTGTCAGTCCGAGGATAAAGATTCAAAACCAAACCAAACAAACCAGTTCTGTGTACTTGGTTTGCGGCTTAATTCAATCAGAAGATAAATTGCGTAATTTACCTTTTTTGTTTTTGTAACCTATGCTTTCATAAACAATAAACAATCTAAAACAATAAGTAATATTATGAATGTTATATCGCAGCTACTCCAACCGAAACTGATCGAGAAGTACTGCAAGACACAATTCCAAAAACACCAGAATCTGCATCTCTGTCATCCTCTTCTCCATCGCATGTCTATCCTTCCACTCAATCATCATCTTCGAATCCTGGTAAGTTAAATACAGATCAAAGGCGACAATGATTCTAAATTTATTTTACGATGTAATGTAGACTTAAAATAATTTACGATATCATGGCTGAAATTGTTCAACTTTCTTCAACTTTGTTTTGCGATATTAAATTTAGATGTAATTAAAAATACATTGAAGCAATCATTGCTGACGTCGTCTTCAAGATAAACACATCTGTACCAAAAGGGGGCAGTAGAGCGCTACTTTTGTAGCACCGCTACTACCGCGCTACTTTTTGGTAGCAATAGCGGTGCTACATTTTGTTAGAGTAGCAGCTGCAGTAGCGACGTTACTTTTGTTCTAACGTAGCGGTAGCAGTTTAATTTGAATTTGTCATTGTGGTCTTGTAGTAATGCAAGAATATATATGTTGCCTATATCATTGGTCTTACATCTAATGTAAGATTGAAAGCTGGATCAAGGAAGTCAATCAAAAATTATCAATATCTTAAAAACAATGCCACATCGGGTGGATAGATAACATCGCTAAATTTGAAATCCACCCAAACATTTACTCATAAATGGATTCTTTTAAAGGACTGTAAACATTGACATGAGGCACCTTCCAGAGTGCTTGATGAAAGTGGCGCACAACCTTTCGTTTGGAACATTAATTATATAAAGTAGATACTCGTCTTACTAAAGACCGGAATCTCCGGCCGGGGTTGCAATTTTTTGACCGCAACATCCGGGGCCTCTGGTCAAATTATTGTCTCCAGAGCATCATTAGTATTAACACAGACAACTGAGATAAGCGCACCATTTAGTATAGGGCTTTAAAGTGCTATTCCAAGAAGTTGTTTGTTTGTTTTCCAATGGCTTTTCCAAGATCAACTATGCATAGCCACATAGAACTTAATAATAACCTCTCTCCGATTTTAGCGAATTGTTTTCAAAGCATAAATTCGAAAAATTATATCAATACAAATAAATTTATTTTCACGAGAGTCAGTGTAATCTTTACTGCTAAACAAGCGATTTCGATCTTGTAGATCAATTCTCTTCAACCTTTTTCTTGTATGCCCCCTTCCGAACGGATGCTGCTATTCCACAAGCCTTTGTGGTTGATGTAATAATCAACCGGCTCTCTAGGAAGACGTACAAGCGTGAAATATGAAAACGTCAAATTGGAAAACCTCAAATATGAAGCGACACTTTTTACAACAAACATGCAATAAACTTGCGCTACATATGCAACTATAGCCACCTTGCAATTCTTTACTTAGAGATAGTTTTTGGTTCTTATAAAGAGTGGGGGCTTGATGCCTGTCTAGAATTCCTCCTTCGCTGGCTCTACTGTCGCGCACATAACTTTCTATCCTTTGTTTTTCTATGATTTGGGATAAAAACTTGATTTTTTTTCACACGCTAGGATTTTGCATACAGTTATAAATCAAACTAATATCACAAATCTCTAGGAAGGCGTCCTGTCATTCTTTTGCTTGCTAACGTATATTACTGAATTTCCAACACAAAAAAGGTACATGGGTTTTTAACACAATGGCCGTTCGCAGGCAGCAGAAGCGATTATAGGCAGGCTACGTCATGAAAACAAACGCGATAACGAAAAAACAAAACAAGGAAAAATAACGTCGACGCAAATGCCATATCCGAGGAAGGGCAACTGAGCTGCTGGAACAGTTATCAAGACTTAAGAACCGACCTCATGTTACATCAAAGGTGTGGTTGCAACTCGGTGACTTTCTTCTGTTACCTTTGACCAGTAAATAATAGTCAGAATAAATTTTATAAAATGAAAGACAAAACTTCCATTGAACCTTTGGTAAATATAAAAGTTTGTTTTTAGCGTTAGGCATGCGAAAATATATAATCGTATTGTCACCTATTTCATGATAATCAACTAACCCACGTCTTGTTGCTGTCTCTAAAAAACATAGAAACACAATGAATATATAAATTGTAAGTTAGCTCTGTGTTAATTAAATTATAGCATTACGTTTACTAACGTAAAGATTGCATTAAACCAAATTTAAACTTTTCATTTCTGCAAACTTGGTTTATTAGATTGTAAAATAAAACAATCACTTTTTTTCTATCTTTTATCTTGTGGGTAGTAAATAAATTAAAATGAATTTCTGACACTTTTCAAACTCAAAACTGGGTCTACAAAGGTTTGACTCATGATAAGGCGCCGGAATTCACTCTTCTTCACAAGCGATGCTATGTTAAATGTAAATAGAAAGAACAAAAATCTTAAAAAATAATTACTATGCGTTATCAAATGCGTTGAGACTTAATTGGTATAGCTCGGTTTGATGTTGATTCAATGTTTAAATGTCATTATGTTTGTTAGTGATTGTACTTGTGCTTGAGTGGACTACAAATCTGCTAAACCTTTGCTGCATTAGGAGTTGACATGTACGGAAGTGAATTTTTAAAGGAAGAAAGCTTAAATACTGTAAACGTTTATGTTGAATGATTAACCATGGAAGGACCAAGTTGGTCAAATGTTGAATGATGATAAATTGACCTGAGGAGCAGAAATCATATTAGCTGAATAAAATCAGTAATTACAAGATTGCTATTTTGAAAGTGTATTAGATAAACTGCTGTGTGCAGTAGCAAATCCAGGGAGGCAGTTAGCCACGCCACCCTCAAAAACAAAAACCTAGAACACTTTTGATTGGATAAATTAGAAGGTTTTATTAAAGCCTTTTGTTTCAAATTTAGAAGTTGAATTGTTCGGTCAGATAGCGTCATAATAAAATCTAGATAGCCGTCATTTTGACACAATAAATAATTAACCGGTTTTGTTTGTGACTCAGTGAATCTAAGGATGGCAGGTGGTCACAAGGATTGTTCATTTTCCCTTACAATTTTTACTCCCTTGAAACTTCAATGAATTTGTTTCTAGCTCCCTTACTGCGTCTGAATAATTAGTGGCAACTACGAGCCACTGTTAATATGATATCTGTCTGACAAAAGTTGATTTGAAGGCTAAATCTGATTTAAGCAGTGTTGCCAATTTTAAAGTAGAAAAAGTGTCAATTTTTAATTTTAAAGTAGCTCCGCTACTGCGTCTGAACATAGAAATGACATTGTTTTACACCTTCATTTTATACTAAACGTCTTTGATATCTGGATTGGGTAAAAATAATTGTCACTACTCAACATAAGAACCTGATGTTAAATCAATGTAAAAGTAACGTATTGTGCTGATTAGAATTTTACATTGATTCAGCATCTGCAGACGTTAAATCAATGTAAAAGTAGTAGATTTCACTGGATATAAAGAAGCATAATGTTATTCAACCGTCGCAGACAATATAATTGCAGTTTCATTAATTAACTTTGATCACATCTTAATACAGGTACAATGGAAGCAACTTCTCACAATGAGCATTATGAGCAAACAACACCGAGATCAACTTCTGCACCTTCTCATCCCTCGCATCAACAAAGTAGGTTTAAACGAATCTTAATTTAAACTTCACCATTAGGGGCTGTCTATAAAAAACGTCCGCAGTCAGGGGGAAGGGGAGGGTTTGCAAATTGCAAACTTCTGTTAACAAAAGGGAAGGGAGGGTTCCTGGAATGCGGACATTCTTAATAGTACATACAACAAAATTAGTTTACCGATCATTTGACCCACACCTGTTTCCACACCGATTTCACAACCAGGTTTTGCGCCTGATTGCAAAACTCGGAGGGGTTCAGACATGCACCAACATCAACAATGTAGCAGAGATGTCTATTTCAGCATGACGTATCCCTAAGAACCGATTCCAAATTTAAACTAGATCCAAACAATGGAACCGAAATATCCATAATTATGTTCTTATCCAGTCACTGCAGAGCACATCAACCCCCAAGAAATCAAGTCTCCAGCAGCAGATTAGAAATGACCAGAAAACCATGTTTATCACAGTCAGCATCTCCTGGAAATAGTTGGAGGTGATAATGACTCTTGTTGTGGATCTTAGAGATCTAACTTGAAAGTGGTTTTGAGAAGCTGTTTCCTCCCGGCACCGTACCTTGTAGTCAATATCCCACGTGGACTTTACGTTCGTAGTTCAGGAAGTATAACCGATATTAATGCCATGAAGTTTTTTTTTTTTTTTTTAAAAAACAGCTATTCCACAGCCCTGCCTGTAACACCAGCAAAAAGATTAAAGCCACCTATCTGTTCTATAATCCCAGGGATATCTAAGGAAGGGGATGTGAAGGCTCGCAGCGATTACCTTACTCTTGTACCACTACCAGGGCGGTAGTTTGTAGCGCGTGAAACATGAGGTTCTTTTCAAAATTGCAGAAAGTTTTGTAGTGCAGCTGGTACACTCGGCTACACAAGACAGATAGCAAGTGTTACATAGAGCATATTCAAAGAATACTTGTTTAGAAAGACAGTTGAAAAGTTACCAGTAAGCTGTTTTTCTTAAAGCTTTTGCAGTAGGCTAGATGTAAAGCAGCTATACGAGTAGTTGAATTAACAAGTAGCCTAACCATGAGCATGAAGTGAATATCCAGGCCTGATGCTAATAGCGCAATGCAGGTTATCATAACAAGATTTATTGAACTATAATCGGTGTCAATTGTCATTTTACGGTAAACAGAAATTATTTACGATAAACAGAAGCCCTTCTACTGTCAGACGTATTAAAAGCCTTCGTATCCCCTTCTTTAGATATCCCTGCATAATCTATATGTCATGAACGAAGATGATTAGATTAGGCTTACATCTATTGCGTGTAGTCGAAAGAGAGTTTTGTGTACAGTCCTTGAAAAGTATGGTTTAACCCTTTGAGGACCATTAATTTTCCCGAAAATTTTTTTAGGTAGAATTGTTTGTTTACACTTTATACGTCATATAAAAAAACATCTACGAAAAAAAATAAAAAAAATATTTCATATGCGGGAGATATTGCATGGGACATATAGCCTATGTCCCATCGGTCCTCAAAGGTTTAATAACCCAATTTTAAATAAAGTTTTTTCAGCTTTAATGCACAATTTGTGAGGATCAGAAATAATTGACTATAGAAGGTTTGTAAACCACCACTCCAGTGGAAGTATATTTGTAGTCTCAAGCAAGCAATACAAGTTTATAGAACTGCTGTGGCCACTTACACTTTGGAGATATCGGTAATGTTTTCCGCACGGACAAGGAAGAAGGGGAGGTTGACACAATGCGGAAATGGAAGGAGGGAGGACATTTTTGCAATTTTATGAGGACGTGTTTTATGTACAGTACCTTGTGTGACAGTACCTTTCATACTTTACGGCACTCACTTCATCTGTGGGCATTCTGGACCAGATGAAGTGGCTGTCTGGGTAGAAAGCGTTGCATGCTGTGTAGAGTGAGCGCATCTTTTATTTATCTTATGTTCCTTAAAGATAAGTTTACTAGCAGCTTATTAAAACCTAACAAAAGGTGAATACTAATAGATGTGTTTTCTTACTTTACATATTCAGTTAATTTTTTTTCTTCTGATTTTAAATATTTTTTCCGCAGTTGTTACATCTGTAAGGATATGCGGGAAAAACTGCAAGAAACAATTCAAAAACGCCAGGATCCACATTTGCTACTTTTTAATGTACAAATTTAATAAATTTGATTTTTTTGTTTTTTAGGCTCAAACATCGGAATAGAAAAGCTAAAAGAAACGACCCTCAAGCTGTATGATCCTGAATATGACGTCGACCTTGGCCATTTTAATGTCTCTTCAGATGGTTTGCCAAAAGTGTGTGCTGAACTTTTTTTGGTTCAATTTTACGAAGGAAATGTTGTTCCCAATGACAACAAATATAATCCCAAAACCCATGAGTTTGAACTAACAAAATCTGACGAAAAAGTTGACTTTAATAAACTAGCTTTGGATGCTCAAAAGAACGATTTTGTTTCAATAATTGGATATCCTGGAGCAGGGAAAACGACCTTGTCCAAGCGCCTGGCTAGGCGTCTTTGTCAGTCTGGTGATCTTGTTGTTTTAAGGAAGCTTTTTATGAACATGGGCGACTGTGATGAAGACACATATACTTTGAAACAATTTTTATTGGGAGATAGCAACTACAACTTAAACGAGAACGAAGCCACTTCTGCTTTTGAATGGATCAAACACAATCCAAAAAAAGTTTGTATCATTCTTGACGGATTTGATCAAGTGAAATGGGATATAATAAAAACTGTGAAGACATGCAACTATGATAGCTCTCTTACTTCTCAGGAACTAGTTTCAAACCTTTGCCAAGGACAATTTCTATGTCACTGCCACCTCATCTTCACTTCTCGTCCACACGCTATGCTTTCCGTTCCTAAAAACTGCAGACCAAGTCTCATTTTCTTTCTTCGTGATTTAAACTCTTCAGATATGAGAAAATTGTTTGATGCTTTAATAAATAACCAGAGCAAAGCCGACGAACTCTGGGAATCATTAACCAGTAAAGCACCCCAGCTAGAATCATTATGCCACAACCCACTTATGTTACAACTTTATGTCAGAGCTTCATTGAGTTCATCTGGTCAAGTGAAGCGCATTTCCACAATGACCAAAGTGTTTCATTCTGTGCTTAAAAATCTTAAAGCGTCTGACCATACAGGTTTTTTGTCGGATGAAACTGTTATGAAATTGTCTGAAATCTCCTACAAAGCGACAAATGAGGGTACAGTACGTATTGATGCTAGAACTCTTATACAAAAAAATCTGACCATCAGCGAAGTTCAGGATTTTGTGGTACCTTTATTAGGATCCAACAAAACATGTCCACTGCTGGAAGGTAACCAACAATTATATTTCACACATCAAACCTTCCAGGAGTACTTCTCAGCTTTGTATCTTTGTCAACACATGCCATCAAGAGAGTTCGCTTCCTTCGTCCAAAACAATCTGCTCAATGATCATTGGTCCATTGTTGTACAATTTCTATCCGGTCTTTTGCTGGATCCAAGCACAGGAAATGGTAACTTTACGATTGATAAAAAATCATTCTTGCAAACAGCTCACTGTTTCTCATTTTCCATTATTATCCTTGATTTGCATTTCTATAGTTACAATGCTGAAAAAAAGTTGAAGATTTTAACGCTTAAAATTTGTTTAATTGTTTGTGCTTCTTAAGTGTACGGTACCTATTTACTTTCTCATGGTGTTCAAAAACAAATTTAGTTGCAGCGTCAACAAATATTTAACAATAGCTTTGCTATTAAAAATTAAATGAGACTGATCATCGGGCATTTTATTCAACATCATGATACGCTCTTCTGGTGTAAAATGAGCTAAACTTTAACAAAAGATATAACTTATTTTTAAATCAATCATAAACAAACGAAACCTAACAACACGGTATTCAGCATGACATGAAATAAAATTGGCAAACAATTTCGGCTGTACATCTAGTGCTTGTTAAAACTTTTAAAAATAATAGGCTATGTATTGCTCAAGTGATGATGATGATGATGTTCGCCCTTCGTTTCCGAAGATGGCCAATGAGACTGAGATCAAGCTTCTTTTTTAGTGTTGACTTTGGTCAGTGCAGGCTACATGAGTGCGGAGATGGCTGATGAGGCCTATCTGTGCGGTGAGACTTCTGCTGCAGGATGGACATTGGAAGGATGGTTGGCTAGGGCCAGGGTTGTTTGAGGATCGGGCCTTGCGATGTTCTCGTTTTCTGACAGCAGATAGCGTACGGTGTTTCTCAGCTGATTCTGCGCCTTTATAAATAAGGCTGCGCCATGTTGGTCGTTCTGCGGCTAAGTCTTCCCACGAATCTACGTCGATGGCGAATTCATTCATGGAAGCTTTTAAAGTGTCCTTAAAACGTTTTCTTTGACCACCTACATGACGTTTGCCGTTAGTCAGTTCTCCGTAGAGCAGTTGTTTAGGAATGCGATGGTTCGGCATCCGGTGGACATGGCCAGCCCATCTTATTTGCGCCTTTTTTACGAGGGTAAGAGTGCTGGGCATGTTTGCTTTACTGAGAACTTCGGTGTCTGGGACTTTGTCCTGCCATCGAATCTTGAGGAGCTTTCGGAGGCAGGAGAGGTGGAAGTGGTTCACCTGTCTTTCGTGTCTCCTATAAAGAGTCGAGGCCTCACATGCATACAGAAGGGTCGTCAGAATAACTGCTTTGTAAACTTTTAGCTTCGTGTGCAGCTTGATTCCCCGCCTCTCCCATACGTTAGACCTCAATCTACCGAAGGCGATAGATGCTTTGGCGATTCTGTTGTTGATTTCCAGGTCAATGGTGGCTGTGTTAGAAAGAGTACTACCGAGATACTTGAAACTTTGACATGCATGTAGTTTCTGGTCGTTTACAGTGATGAGTGGTTTGCTATAGGATTTTCCAGGGGCTGGTTGATACATTGCCTCTGTTTTTTTAGTGCTGATTGTTAGTCCAAAATTATCGCAAGCAGAGGAGAACTTATTCATTTGTTGTTGGATCTCGCTTTTGGAACAGGCGTTCAGGGCACAGTCATCCGCGTACAGAAGTTCTTTAATGACAGTTTCGGTCACTTTGGTGATTTGGTGTCACTGCGCAAGAAACTGACATCCCGCGCTGCATTACTGAAGCGCCTGGCAGGCTCTAGCTGGGGGGCGAGGGCTGACACTTTGCGAATAGCAGCCTTAGCCCTTGTCTACTCTTCAGCAGAGTACTGTGCACCTGTCTGGTGCCGCAGTGCTCACTGCCACAACATCGACACTGCCATAAACAGCGCCCTGCGCACAGTGACCGGATGCCTGCGTCCCACACCATTGGACAATCTCCCCATTCTCGCTGGCATCCAACCTGCTGAGCTTCGTCGCGAAGAAGCCACTCTGTCCCTCGGTCGACGGGCACTGGAGCCTAATCATCTTCTCCACCACAAGATCTCTGCCTTCCCAAACGGGCACCCCCGCCGACTGAAATCAAGACACCCATTCGTGCCAGCCGCTCGGCTTCTGATCAACGAAGCTGATGAACAAGACATATCTGCGGCTACTTGGGCGGACCATAAATGGAACTCTGAATGGAGGTCAAGCACCACCAGACTCCATTCATTCATCCCCACCGCCGACACACGCCCCATCGGCCTGACACTACAGAGACAGGCATGGGTGCGCCTCAACCGTCTCCGTACGGGCGTCGGCCTTTTCCGCTCAACCATGCACCAATGGGGAATGGCTTCTTCCTCCTCCTGTGAATGTGGTGCCGAGGAACAGACCGCAGACCACATCATCAATGACTGTACCATCTTCAAGCCACCTAACGGAGTGGAAGGTCTGCGCGTCATGGATGATGATACTAAAGACTGGCTGCTCTCTAGCAGCCTTCCAGTGTAGTCCGGGAACATCGTGAATCTGGGGTGGTAAAAGGATAGACCCTCGGCCCCAGAAGCTCAGACGACGACGACGACTTTGGTGATTGCTTTGAAGCGTCTCAGGTTAAATAGTTTTCCGTCACAACGATAGCGAATTGGAATACCATTGCAGTCCTCATCTCTGAAAGCATCTGTTAGCATTGCTGAAAACATCATGCTAAATAAGGTAGGTGCCAGGACACAGCCCTGTTTAACGCCGTTTGTAACTGGGAAGGCTTCAGAGAATTCATTGTCATCAACAACGTAGGCCATCATTCCATCATGAAATTGTCTTACAATGGAGATGTATGTATTTGGGCATCCGTATTTGTGCATGATCTTCCACAACCCTTCCCTGCTCACTGTATCAAAAGCTTTTGTCAAATCGACAAAGACAGTGTAAAGGTCTTGGTGTTGGTCCATGCACTTTTCTTGAAGCTGTCTGGCCGCAAAGATCATATCTACAGTTCCTCGGCCCTGGCGAAATCCACACTGGCTTTCAGGGAGGAGGCCTTGCTCGAGATGGTTCAAGAGGCGGTTCAGTAAGACACGAGCGAAAATTTTTCCAGCAATTGACAGGAGGGAGATTCCTCGATGGTTGTCGCACAATTGGGGATTTCCCTTGCGTTTGTAAATGTGCACTATAGATGCATCTTTGAAATCCTGGGGAAGTACACCTGTAACCCACATTGACTGGAATAATTCAGTAAGACTGTTAACAAGGCCCTTGCCACCTGATTTGTAGATCTCTGCTGGTATAGAGTCAGGTCCAGGGGCTTTTCCCAAGGGTAAGAGGTCGATGGATTTCTGAACTTCATCAACTGTTGGGAGGGCGTCGAGTTCACAATTGGTGGTTACCTGAGGGAGGCGATCAATGGCTTCGTCGTTTATCTCTGAAGGCCGGTTGAAACGTCATGGAAGTGTTCGGCCCACCTTTGTAAGATTTGGCTCTTGGTAGTGAGCAGAGTTGATCCATCGATGTTAAAGAGAGGGCGTGGTTTAGAGGTGGACGGCCATACACAGTTTTTAAGGCGGTGTAAAAGCGCTTAGTGTCGTGCCTATCTGCATAGCTTTGGATCTCAAGTAAAAAGGGTTAGTAAAAATTGCTCAAGTAAAAAGGGTTAAAAATATACATTTTGCGCAGAAAAAAAAAAAACGATTTAAAATTTGAGAAAACTACAAAATTGTAAAAATACGTTATGCAGTAAAACGGATCAAGTATAAGAAAAAAAATTATTGCCCAGTTAATCCCAGCACGTGTTAACAACTATAAGACTACGCTGGCAATCAATTGTCTGTCTAGCCCTGGGTTGGAGGATTAATAAACTTCATGAAGTAATCTTTGAGTAACATTTAAAATTTAGTTTAGCGATTGCAAACCTGTTTGCATTTGTATAGGCTCTTCAAGTTCTTCAACTATCCAGTTACCTTCAGATGAATCCGTTGCTTTACTACGTCAAAAATCTTCCCAGCAAACAGAACTATTTTCACCAGATAAAATATACTTTACATTTATGCGTTAAATTAGGATTTTAACAACACTGTAACTTAAAACACGGGCTACTTTATTTCTTCACTTCGAACACGGAAAAGTTCATTTGCACACCAAAATTGTTTGTTTAATTAAGATAGAACGACAATCCAGAGTGTAGTAGAGTTAGTTGTATAATGGAGTTGGAACCGTACTTCCACAATTTTTTTACAAGTTATCTCGCAAACATTTTGGCAATATCCAGACCCGTACCGCTCGTCAAAAGTTTACTACAAATTACAAACCAAAAATTTCAGTAGAGAAATTATTTTCAGACCCTACAGTGTGTAGAATTTTGGCGCAAATTGTACGTTAGAGAATATCTTTCTCACTGGCACCAAACAGTGGATCGGATTATTGTAATGGCTCGCTTGGATATACGGTTTTGAGACCTTCAACAAGACAAACAAGCTAAGTAGATTGAACTGAACACGGTCTTGAGTTCTGTTAGTTTATTGGGCAGAAAGGTTTCAAGATCACAATGTCGAGGTTACAAGGTCACAAGTTCAAGGTTACAAGGTCACAAGGTCAAAGTTACAAGGACACAAGGTCGTTTACCAAATTTAGTGCGCAGATGATAGTTCAATCCTAAGTAGAGCTGGTGTACGAGAGACAGTTCAGTCGACTCACCGAAGTCAGTAGGGTTTGAAATGATAATAATCAGTAAAGACCATAATCCAAATGAATATAGTCGTGACAGTCATGCATCAAATAATTCGACTAGTGCATCTTATTCAAATAGAATATAACATTTACAATTAGCAAATGATCTAGAAACATATAACAAAACCTTTCTCAATTTATGCTTAAGAATTAACTTTGAACAGCTCACTTACAAAATGCAGTTAATATAAACTCAAGAGAAACCCTACAGTCTATAGCCTACTTTCATGAGTAAATAAATGTTCAATTCGTAAAACTTTTGTGCTGATGTAGCAAGCACAGAGAAATTGTGTTATTTAAAGAGAGAGTGAAGAGAAAATAACTTCAAACAGTATGCCTTGCTGAAACAAGTGAGCGGATAACTATTGTTCGCTAACGTTGATATTGCATCTTTCAAGATGAGGCGAAAGCTTCGAAGAAATAATGCTCTTACGCCAGTATTTACAGTCACAGACATACAGATATCATTTAGACGCTGAATTAACGTTGGCCATGCTATGCCAACGTTTAAATGGATGATGAAGGACGTCAATTAATTCTCAGCCCGCACAGTGACATGAATTGTTTTTTAAAGAAGCAAAAGTTAAAAAATAGCCTTTCTGAACAAAGAAATCACAATTTCTGTTGCCTTTTCATGAGTCAGGCCTTTGTAGACCCAATTTCTAGTTTAAGCCTTTGCTTTTCAACGTTTTTTTGGAAGTTAACTGCTCAAGGGGGGGCCATTTTTGGATCAAATTCAATCAGCTGTTACGTGTTATCCGCTGGTGATATTTCAACAGAAGTTGCACTGGTGTGAAAGCAAATCATTTGTCTATAAGTTTGAAAAGTCATTATTTTAAAATTTTATATATTAAACTTGATATTTCAATTTTTGCAAAGGTACCCAAAAACGACAATTTTGATTTAACTTGCCGCTATTTAATTACCGTGCTAATCCGATTTCATGCAAACTTCTGAATAACAAAGAGCTCGATCGAACGCACGAAGTGTGTGTGCGGTGTGCCGAATCATTGCATTGATTAGAATTTACGACTTGCGAGCAAATCTTATTGTAAGCTACTCACTGATTCTAAAATAGTTACAATCAGAGTAACATTGTTACACGAATTTGAAAAAAAACAAAACTGCGTTTGTTGTCTTACATTTTTATCCTAAACTAATGCATTCCGAAACTCATGGCTAGCTTCTAGTTTTATGGAACCAAATTTCTCATAAGTAACACCTTAGCCTGCTTGAATAGCTGTTTACATCTTCGTTTGTGTATTTTATGTCTACAATTGAGTTTGTAGTATGAATATTTTTAGTAGAGAGAAGACAATTGAACAAGTTGTTGAAATTATCTGAAATTTCTAAGTTCAAATTAGGTGCTTTTGAAATTGTGGATTTGTGTCAAGTCGCAACACAAATATCATGCAGGCCACATCATAAGTCATTTCGCTTACGGGTGTTTATAAACATGACTCATAAATTACATCCACAAAAAATACAGCATTTACATCAACAAAGCTAAGTTCGAAGCTCACTTTTTATTGAAGATTGTGTCAATGAATTTGAAATAACATTTTTAGTCCGCCAGCGTCGAAACAATGCAACAGCGAATTGAGGAACATGCGTAAACAAAGGAAATGTGAAATAACCCACAGTCAGCAAATCTACATAAATTTAACGTTTACAAATGTTGAATCAATGTAAAAGGACTGGATTGCTGACTGGGTTCTTATTGTTTGAAGCACAAAAAATACGCGTAAAGGCGACAACATCAGCAAGGCAGCGATTATGTTTCTGGCCAAAAAAAAAATTAACTTTTGACTTCAAAGATAAAAATGATTATAACGAAGCTTCAAAGTTTGTCGTAAAAAATATTGCAGAAATACAATAAACATAATCATTTTGTGCCAGATTGTGAGAAGACTTCCTAGATTCTTCCCAAACATTTGCATGATTGCAAATTATTTTCTATAACTTTATATTGCCAAAAAATGGCTTTTTTGTTGAAACAACGTGGCTACAATTCTATAAAAAATTCTTAGGCCTACTACATTGAAGTAATAAATTTTTTTTTGTGATTTTGCTGATGACGTTTTAGAATATCCGAGAAGTAAAAAATAATAATGATGAATTATTTTACAAAACCGTGGTTTGCAAGCGCTTTACAAAAAATTGTTGGGGAAAAATTTACTATTAGACGTCAAATGTTTGTAAAAGAAAATTGTCGGTTTACGTATTTATAATGTTTATTGCGCTGTTATCGAAATATAAACTGCCTGTATTGTCTACCTTTGTGGTTGCCGGCCAGCTTAGACCAGCATGCAAACTACGCGTTTTTGGTATTTGCATCGTGTTATGATTCTCGAAAATTTCCCACAAGGTCTTTATTTTCATCGTGATATTTTTGTGCCTTTTCTGTCCTAAACTTGAAGTCATTGTGAAGCACAATCCACATCGGTTTTTAGACTCAATCTTCATTGAAAATATTTTGAGTGGTGCATCATTTCAAGTAGTGTCTTCCCCTAAGCTGTTACACAAACCGCCCAGAACCAGGTTGATTATTATATATCTTACAGCCGTTGAAAGCCCGTTATTGTATGTGTGGAATTATTACTGTAAATGTCTGACTAAATTCATGCCAAAGTTGAGCAAATTCTGCTTTCGGGATCCTTGCCGTTATTTACTGTATTTTTTGTTGATAAGTTTAGGCAGCATTTTTCCAAGATAAATGAAGACATCGGTATTGTTCGTCACTTAGATTTAGTTTCCTCAGCATTGTTTATTCATTCTTTGATCCACTAGTTTGTCTCACTTTTGGTATAATCGGATCCTTTATAAATGGCGGGTCTTCACAATAGCCGGCCTCTTTTTCTGTACATTGGCGCAACGTATTCAGACGTTGAATCAATGATCAAGAAAGCTGATTTGTTTTTTGTCTAATGTGACGCCTAACTTTATGCCTTGTCTACATTACAAAATATTTTGTAATGTAGATGAGGCATTATCATCTTTATTTTGCGCTCTTTGGAACAACACACAGTGCACGGTGAAACAAAAATGCAGGACATAAGAACAAGTAGGCGACATAAAGCAGGGAAGGGACGCCATCGAGTTAGCTGCTACGTGTAAATGGAGCCTATCTCATAATTTTGAGTGTATCTCACAATTACTGTTTGTAAAAACGCTATTTCTCCGGCTTCTCCCAAAAGCATTTGCAGTCATACATTTCCGCAATTGCAATGCTTGTCAATGAGAGTATTTCCATAAAACGTTTATTTCGAAACCAGGTTTTCGTGCCTTTACCCAAGATTTCTTATTGTAACGTTTTTTATTCGTCAATGAATATTATCTACTTGAAATAACTGTTTTGAATAGTTTGTGGCCTACATAGCCTACTATTTTGATCGTGGATTGCTATTCTTCTTTGTAGAGCTGATAACGCAAAAAACGTTTGCTATTATTTTTTCTAATTAACAGCTTTGTGATCACTGGCTTTTCTTTTGTAGCATAAGAAATAACGCGCTTTGTATTATTGAGGTCAAACCAAACAAAGGAAAACAAGAGGACGTTTCTCTCTGCTCGCGCATATCGATGCACGAAGCAATTATGAGCTTATGGCTTGTTATCGCAATGTAATCCATTTCACGCTTTGCTGGAAGTTAGCTAGAAATAGCAAAAATTCACCAAAATCTTGAATTTACAAGAAAACTACACAACTGTTAGTATCAAATTTAATATCATCAGATCCGCCTGGCAATTTTAGGAAAAGTCAAGAAAAACCAAGTGCATGGCGTTACTGTGCTTCAAATAATCAAAGGAAATATGAGGGGGGGGCCAAATCTGGCCTCCCTTTGAGGAGCAAAGTGTTAAGACAGCAATCCATTATTCAAACTTGTTTTTTAGAAAGAATAAAGCATTGCTAAAATGCCATTGTTCTTGTACAAGCTGATGGACCAGCAACTTGTGGAAAGAGAGATGTGGATTTTAGTAAACGCAAGCTTTATGTCTGTAAAAGTTACGTAATAATCTATTAACACAAAGACACGGTTGGCATTTTAGAAGTTTTCTAGAGACAACAAGCACCGCTTGGTCGACTGATGTTTGACATGATATTCTAGGCGATTATAAAATTAACACAGTGATTTTCTGCAGGCCTACTTCTGCAAAAGTGATGATGGCAAGCCGTAATTAGTAGTAAGTAATAACCCATCTCGGACCCCCATACACCATGCTGTGACGTCACAAAAGAAACAAACCAAAAACCACTCATGCATGACAATGAATTGTTGTTTGTTTCTATGATGATGCTAAGGTGTTGACGTCACAACCACTCATGCATGACAATGAATTGTTGTTTGTTTCTATGATGATGCTAAGGTGTTGACCTCACAAAAGGTGTTGAAGCGGAACAGTCCCACTTTTAGTGTAAATTCACCCGCCAAAATTCAAATGTATAAAGAATAAACAAAGAAATTAAAATTCAAATGTATAAAGAATAAACAAAGAAATGTGAGTATGATTCAAGCTCCAGGGTTGCCAGATGTATGGTAAATAAATCTCCAGGGTTGCCAGATCACTTTTTGTGTAAATTTACCCGCCAAAATTCAAATGTATAAAGAATAAACAAAGAAATGTGAGTTCTGCAGGGTTGCCAGATGTATAGTTAATAAATCTCCAGGGTTGCCAGATCACTTTTTGTGTAAATTGTGTGACAAGAACTATCCTGATGCCACAGTGTTGACGTCACTTACGTCACTTGTTTCTATGATGATGTCACTGTGTTGACGTCATGTTTCCTTGCACCATCCTTGAGTAATGGGTGATTTGGTCTCGATTTTTTTTCTTAATTTTTTTTTGTTTAAAACAAGAACACAACTCATTTCTATACGATTGAAAATGGATGTACGCTTTCAACACCCGTTCACGTGTGTGATCGCTGGACCAACTGGCAGCGGTAAAACTGAGTTTGTGGTAAAGTTTTTGCAACATCTCAAAGAGATGATAACACCTTCTCCAAATAAGGTGTTGTGGTGTTACGGGGAGTGGCAGGAGAGGTTTAAAACAATCCCGGATGTTGAGTTCTTACAAGGTCTCCCTTCAAGTGATGTCTTTGACTCGGAGAATAAAACATTGGTCGTGCTCGATGATTTGATGAGCGAAACTAATCGTAGTGTGACAGATCTTTTTACGAAAGGAAGCCATCATAAAAACATCAGTGTGATGTACATTGTTCAAAACCTTTTTCACAAAGGGAAAGAACACCGAACGATTAGTCTCAACGCACATTATTTGGTGGTGTTTAAAAACCCTAGAGACAACTCTCAGATACTTCATTTGGCAAAGCAAGCTTATCCGAGGCAAACGGGTGTTCTTCAAGAAGCTTTTGCAGACGCAACATCTAAACCTTTCGGTTATTTACTGTTGGATTTTAAACAAAGCACCCCAGAAAAATTTCGATTGCGAACTGACATCTTTCCAGGAGAAAGCAATTTTGTATACGTCCCCAATCCTCGATGATGACTGCTCGTTTACAACGACACATCGACACACTCAAACTTCTTTCCAAAGCGAATCATGATGTTGCTAAAGGGGTTATAAAGTCAGCAGATAACGAATTGATTAAGTGTGTTTGTGATTGTTGCTACAACGTGTTGAAGGGCAACGTCCCCATCTCTTCAAAGCAAAAGGCAAATCTGCTTAAATACAAGAAACCTTTGCGTGAACTGGCCAAAAAGAAGACCAGTCTTACTAAAAAACGACAGATTATTCAACACGGAGGCTTTCTGGGAGCTCTCCTGTCCGCCGTTGTTCCTGCGATCGCTGGGTTGATCGGCACTTTGGCTTCGAAATAACAAGATGGAGAGTGTCAAAAAGATGAGTCTTGTAGAACCAAGGCTTCTAGAATCGATGCGGGAAAAGAACATTCAAAAACCTCCTTTTCTGAAAGCGATGAGCGAGTTGGACTCCAAAATGAATGACATTCTTTCACGTTCTGATCTGACCACGAGTGAAAAAGTGAAACTGTACGATCAAATCTTGCAGCAGTATATTGTTTATCGTGAAAAATATGTCGACACTCCAACAAAGATTGTTCTTGAAGAGAAACGACATTTTACTGAGGATGACATATTGGCAGGAGTTGCAAAAACCTACCTCGGAAAAAGTCGCGATCTTGTAGCCTTCATCAAAAACAATCCTTCTCTCGGTTGGAACAAATCAGGCGAACTCACGATTCACGAACAGGCGATTCCTAACTCCAATATAAAACATTTGATTTCGGCTGTCGTTCATAAATCGAAAAACTCTCAACCGATCGGTTTGAAAGAGTTTCAAGAAGAGTTGGGTGAAGCTCAACCTTTTCCCAGTCTCAAAAAGAAGATAACATGGCGTCAGCACGATTGATTTATTATGACGCCGGGAATCCTGGAAGCTTCGGTGGAGAGGAAAGACTACGTAGGGTGATCAACAAACCTGTAAAACCCTGGCTCAGCTCTCAAGACGCTTACACACTCCATAAACCGATTCGCATACGCTTTCCACGTCGTCGTGTGGTGGTAGGTGGCATCGCAGAGCAATTTCAAGCTGATTTGATCGATTTGATCGCTTTGAAAAAAGAAAATCGCAACTACAAATATCTCTTGACTTGTATTGATGTTTTTTCAAAATTTGCTTGGGTTGAACCTTTGAAAGACAAAAGCGGAAAAAGCTTAGTTCGGGCCTTCTCAAAGATTGTTCAAAAATCTTCTCCTCGGACATTGCAAACCGATAAAGGTACAGAGTTTACAAACAAAACTTTTCAAAAATGGTTGAAAAACCACAGGATTTATTTCTTCACCACACACAATCAAGAAACAAAAGCCAGCGTTGTGGAGCGGTTTAATCGCATCCTTAAAAATCGCATGTGGCGCTATTTCACCTGGAAGAATACCAGACGTTATGTTGATGTTCTAACCGAGTTGGTGCGTTCCTACAATCATTCATACCACAGAAGCATCAAGCGCACACCGGCCTCCGTTAACACTGAAAATCAAGAGATTGTTTGGCAAACTCTTTACGGTGACATTTCCTTGCCTAAACAACCGAAGCTTGAAGCTGGTTCGCTTGTTCGAGTCAGCAAAAGCAGACGAAGCTTTCACAAAGGTTATTTACCTAACTGGACAGAGGAATTGTTTCTCGTGGACAAGGCTTTGACCGGTGACCCCCCGGTTTATGTTTTGAAAGATTTAGACGGGGAAGCACTGCACGGTACGTTTTACGAACAAGAAATTCAAAAAGTTTCAAAAGAAAACGACATCTACAAGGTAGAAGCGATTCTAGGGAGGAGAAAAAAGAATCGAAAGAATCAGATCCTTGTAAAGTGGCTCGGTTACCCGGACAAGTTCAATTGCTGGATTGACGAAGCGAGTGTTGTACGTTATGGTTGAGTGGAAAATGTGTGGAAAAAACGTTCCCAGAAGTGAAATAGTCTATTTTTTTCAAATGGTTGTCATTTTGATTGTGATATCGTTCAGTCTCTACAATCTGAGTTTAGAAGAGGACTCGCACAAACTTTGGATCGTGTTGCTTTCCAATTGTTTAGGTTTGGTTATGCCCCAACCCAAAATAAAATATCCAAAGAAAAATGTTTTACCTAACCCTGCCGAGTAACAGCTCCATGAAATTTTTCCCTTCCAACACCTTGACGGATTATGTGGTCAGACTACCGAATGAGATCAACTTGGAAGGAGATTGGGAGGTTGGTATCGCCGAAATCCAATATCCACACTCCTGGAAGAACATCACCAATTCGGTCAATCATTGGTTGCGCTATGTAGACGGTGTAATTGACACTGTCGTGGCCTTGGATTCTGGTCACTACCCTAATCCTCAAGCCATCCTTCAATACTTGGAAATGAAATTAAAGCGTACAATTGGAACGCAATTGTCATTACACTTGTATTACAATCCTTACACAAGGCTTATCAATATGTTGGTCAAAAGCGGCGCCCACATCACGATGGGTGAAGGACTTGCTCAATTGTTGGGGTTTCATAGAAAACGTTTTAAAAGCGGTGAATATGAAGCAAGACGTCGCGTAGATATACACCAAGGCTTTTATACCATGTACTTGTATTGCGATGTGGTAGAACCCAGGGTGGTCGGCGACACCTTAGCTCCTTTGCTGGCTATAGTTCCTGTGGAAGGAAAAGATGGCGATTACATTTACCAAAGAAGTGAGAAAGTGCATTATCACACGGTTCAACTGAAAAACTTCGACACGGTACATATATCGCTGCGAGACGATCAGGGCAAGCCAGTTCGATTTGAGACGGGAAAAGTAGTGGTCACGCTTCACTTTCGGAAAAGACGTCTTCATCAACTATAATGCCTCACAAGCCCGCGTTCTGTTGCAACGCAAGAGCCTATGAAAACTACTACGTCTCTCAGGTTGGTCACGGTACACCAGGGTTTTTTTCCGGCGCCCAATATCAAAACGGTTACGGTTTGGGGAGTATATTTTCCAGCCTCGGAAAAGCGATCTTGCCTTTGATCAAGTCAGGAGCAAAGACGGTTGGAAAAGAAGTTCTCAGGTCAGGTGCACATTTTGCTTCGGATGTGTTATCTGGAAAAAGTGCAAAAGAAGCGGCTTTACAAAGATCGAAGCAGGCTGGTGTCAATTTATTGAAACGCGTCGCGGCCCCGGTCCATCGAACCCCACCACGCGAGACCTTTTTCTCATCTCCGCCTGTCAAAAGGCGAAAGAAAATCAAAAAATCCAACAGTTTGAAAAAACGTAGACGGAAAGCGGTCGTATCAAAAGACATTTTCGATGGCTAGCTTGATTCATGAAAAGTCTTGTGAAGGATTGAAAACCGAGCTGGATTTGTTCGCTGTTCCGCCTACCCAAACCAGTTTGGAAAGTGGACATTATGTGGAACATCGCCCGCAATCTACTCTCACCGACAGCGGTCCTGTCGAGTTTTTGATTGTCGAGGAAGGTGACTACTACATCGATTTGGCCAACACCTTACTCTACGTTCGTGCTAAAGTGGTCAAAAACGACGGCACAAATTTAGCAGCAGACGATGCCGTTGCTCCGGTTTGCAATTGGTTGCACAGTCTGTGGTCACAGATCAATCTAAGCCTAAACAACACCCAGGTATCTCAATCGAATCACACGTATCCCTACAGAGCTTACTTGGAGACTCTTCTCAGTTTCGGAGGACCTGCAAAATCTTCACAGCTCTCTGCAAACTTATGGTACAAGGACTCCAAGGATAAGTTTGATACGCTCGCTGTTGCAAATGCAGGCTTCAATCGACGCAAGGCGTTGACGCAAGAAAGTCGATCGGTGGACATGATAGGGAAATTGCATCTGGATATGACCTTTCAGAATCGATATTTACTCAACGGAGTCGAGATGAAGCTCAAATTGACTAGAGCCTCCGACGCGTTTTGTCTCATGGGGGCAGGAAAGGTCAAGCTGCAAGAAGTGGCTTTATTCTGCAGAAAGGTCAAACCCAGTGACCCTGTAAGAATCGCCCACATCAAAGCGCTCCAGTCTGGAACAGCCAAGTATCCAATCCGCCGTGTAGAAACAAAAGCTTTTACCGTGCCAAGAGGCAATCTCACCGTCACCAAAGAAAATCTCTTTCTCGGTCAGTTACCAAGAAGGGTGGTGATCGGCATGGTGGACAATGCTTCTTTCAACGGTCTGTCGGCCAGAAATCCGTTTGATTTCAAACACAACTCTGTCAATTTTTTGGCTTTGTATTGTGACGGAAAGCAGATTCCTTCCAAACCATACCAACCTGACTTTGGAAATGGAAAATATATACGCAGCTACCTCTCGCTATTTACAGGAACAAATCAATATTACGCAGACGAAGGCAATGATATCTCCAGAGCGGAATATCCAGGCGGATATACCCTGTTTGCGTTTGATTTGACACCGGACCTTGGCTCGGGGGCGAGTCATTTCGAATTAATAAAGCACGGAAACTTACGATTGGAAATTCACTTTGCGACAGCCTTACAGCAAACTATCAACGTCATTGTCTATGCAGAGCACGACAATCTTCTAGAAATTGACCGCAACAAAAGTGTCATATTCGACTATTCGGCATGAACTCGGACCAGATTTCGAGGATTTTATTCAACGACTCTTGTCTAAAGCGTGTTTTCAAGGGTGTGTACGCGAGAGACATGTTGCCCCAAGACGTATCTCCACCTGCTGCCTTTGTCTTCAACACAGACGAAAGCGATCAACCGGGTGAACACTGGGTTGCTGTTTATTTGAACGGTCACGAGCAAGGCGAATTTTTCGATTCTTTTGGTATCCGACCCTACCACCGTGAATTTATCGATTTCATGCATCTCCACTCGATCGATTGGATCTGGAACCACACCACAATTCAAGGACCTTTGTCGCTTGTCTGTGGCCACTATTGCATGTATTTTCTATTAAAACGCTGTCGCGGTGTTTCCATGAAGGCGATTGTCTCAAATTTTTGTTCTGATCTTAATGCAAACGATCGTGCTATTGAAGATTTTGTACGCCAGCGTTATAGAGTAAAAATTTAATTTGTACATTTGTTTTGCTATTATGTATTCGTGTCTATTGCACAGTTGCTGCATTTTTACTTTTATTTCATGTATTTTCTATTAAAACGCTGTCGCGGTGTATCCGTGATAAGGCCATTGTCTCAAATTTTCGTTCTGATCTTAATGCAAACGATCGTGCTATTGAAGACTTTGTACGCCAGCGTTATAGAGTAAAAATTTAATTTGTACATTTCTTTTTCCGACGTAAAGTTAGAAAAAATAAACTTTCTAATTAACCTTTCAATGCAACGGTTTAAAGTTTAGCTTTTTTTTTTAATTCTACCTTTGCACTTAAAATTAAATTCTACCTTTGCACTTAAAATTATATTGCTGTTGTTGTTCAATAAAAAGTTGTTTTTTTTTTTCATTCTACCTTTGCACTTAAAATTATATTGCTGTTGTTGCTCAATAAAAAATTGAATACAAGTTTGCAATTTTATTTTATTGCAAAGCGCAAAAAAAAAAGCTAAAATGATGCAGGTGAAAAGACACAAGTTTATTTTATTGCAAAGCGGAAAAAAGCTAAAATGATGCAGGTGAAAAAAAACAAGTTTCTTTTCGAAATTTCATTTCGAAGAAATGAAATTTCGAAAAAAAAAAAAAAAAAGACATCTAGATGTTGCGGCGACGTTTGCTTGGGGGCTCGTCAGAAGCGGTACATTGCTTGACCTGAGACCGTTTGAGCAGTGCAAGGAGTGCCGCAAATTGTTCACCATCGTCAGGGTTGTCGAACTCGATCTCCTGGTTGTAAATCGCATAGGATTCGCAACGATCCAGAACGTGGACTAGATACTGGCTTGGTGCGTAGATGTTGTTGCTCTCGAAGTTTAAGACAAACTTATCTTCAGCAATTTCTGCCCGCACCAAGTCGACGCGTTGCTGATGACGGCAGTCATCGTCGATTTCCGCTGTGCTCCAGTATACAACAGTCAAGAAGGGGCGACTCTTCTTTCTGGGAAGAAAAGCGAGATAAGGAACGTTGAGAAAGAGACTTTCGGCGACCTTTAAAAGCTGCTGCGTGTTAAATTGCAGGGTTCCACGCTTAACAGTGAGGATAGCCTTGCGCAGTCGACCGTTACACGGTACGTGATCACCTTCGTCAAAGATCGCCGTAAACACATTGCGAATAGCGTACGATCGCTGCTTCAGATCATCGGCTTTATCCATCAAACGTTGAGACTCCATCAAACCGTTGTAACAAGACGTCGCCGGGAGAGTGTTGATCGATTCTTCGGTGATTTGAAGAGCTTGCTGTTCTAGTTTTCTTGCAATGCTAGCACAGGATTGCATTTTGTCTCACACTCGAGCACTGCTCCTTTTTATAGGCTTGAAACCTTTTTTTTTTTCAAAGACCTGTTCAGACCGGCCCACCAAATGCGGCAATCAATTTTTATATATTTTTTTTTCAAAGACCTGTTCAGACAGGCCCACCAAAGAAACGTCGCAAGCAACTCAAGGTGTTTATCAGGAAATGGTGCAACAACAGAGTTTGAAACAAGGAAATTAAGAAATTGATAGCGTTACCTTATCTGTGTAGCTGTTACTACGTTTCCAACACAATGAATATGATAAAACATAAAAATAAATCAACAGAGATTGAAACAAAGAAAATTTGCTTGTCTGTACAGCTTTTCACTATGTTGCCAACAAAAGAATATGATAAAAAACAAAACAAGTAGTTAAATTTGCAGCGGTTCTGTCGATACACCGTCTTCAAGAACCTTGCGTTTGATGTAAAGATATGTAAGGCTCACACGTTCTTGCACGCAAGTATGGACGGCGTTTTTATGAACTCGAAATGTTGTGTTTTTGCCAGATGCAGGAACGCCGGTTTCAAGAACATCGAGATATGTTTGTTCTGTCAACGGGTTTTGTTTTTTGACGATGCCTTTACAGGAGAGTTTATTTCCTTCTTCACCGCTGCAGTGGTAAGTTTTACTGTTCAAGGAGACAATCGATTCGCCGACAAATTCTGTCTTGAAAAGACCCGGTTCACGTTTGTCAAACTGCTCCCGAGCTTTGCAACACGCGTGAACCTGCGGCCATGTTTCGAATCGACACCGTGTTTCAATAAAATCATTCATATGCTTGTCGCAAGCGGGCGAAGGCAGCCAGCGATGGAATTCCGTAAAGAAGGAACGACGTTCATTTGGTTTGACCAAAGCATCCAAACTGTCACCAGCCAACGCAATGTAAAGTGAATCGGTGTCTGTGTTAAAAAAACATGTCTTAAAAAAACATCTTGTTAAAAAAAGCATTTGTTATTTTATCGGTAAATCGACACAAACTTTTACGTTAGGCTTGTGCTGTTAGGTGGTGCTAGAGAGCTGTTAACCACTTACCTGAATAGCAGACTTGAAAATCGTCTCTGTTGATGTAACGATCGAGAAATTGGAAATAAAATTCAAGCATTCTCAGCTTTGCATATTGATACACGAAAAACGCCACTTGAATAGGCAGGTTCAGCTTTACTTTCCTTGGCATAGACACAACTTCAAAAAGTTCTGGAGTGATTTCAAGCAAACTTCTGAAACTGTGGCTTTCGATCTTGCGAGAAAGACCACCTTCGCCCACAAGTTGCACTGTCCGATGGCGTTCTTTGTTGGTTGCCATTTTACCATACCCACAATTTCCAATTAATTTTTCAGTGTCGGCGATAATTTTGAAGCTGTCGTGAATATCAGCTTGGCGCCTAGCGGAACAAACGTTTTGAACAAATGTTTGAAAGGGTATTTTCTTGGTGTAACACATCACTGAATAAACCGCTGTCACTTGCAAACCGTTTTCGATGTACCATTTTAAGAGTGGAGTGGCCAGCAAAATCTTGTCACCTCTGTAGCTACCAACGAGTGTTCGCCGCGGTCGCTTTAATAAACCGTGCTGGCGAGCATAAGTCGCCATAGTCGACCCAATGTCGCCCAAACCAATTTCAATATTTTTAAAAATTGGTGTCATTTCGGAAAAAAACTTGCGCCGTGACTCAGGACGTGAAGATCACACAAAACCAAACCAAACAATTTACCACAGGCAATTTCTTTGAGAATTTGAACTTGGGTGCGCGGCCACACTTTGCGTGTTTCAAAACTTTTTAGAAATTCGGCTATTCTGTGAATTTGCCTCAAACGCAACCATTCACATTCACGCATGATTATGACGCGGTAATTTAAAGATTTGTAATATTCGTGAATTGCTTCCGTTTCTTCCGCAAGTTCAGAAGCTGAAAGGTTTTTGAAAGGGTGAAAATTTGCTTGATTTCGATGTGCCGTAACCGAACAGACATGACCGTGAAATGCGCAGCCTAGAAAAGAAAGAATGAGATTTCGTTGTTTGCAGAAACCATCAACTCGTAAGCGTCTAGCACCGACTTGTTTCTCAGGGCCGTTGCGTTGGTGTCTCACATGCACACCATTGATAAAACCAAACCAACGAAGCCATTGGTCAGCCATTTCTCCAAAGTACCAACGTTTGGCTCGCATTGGTTTAAACACACCGTCAGCGGTCGGTTTCAAGGTTGTACACGGACCACAGGGCAAATCGTGCCCGAGACAGTAAAGGTAAAGCGAATTGCAATCATACCCCACAATTTTTTGACACATTTTAGTCCCATTGTCTTGGGGTCTAAGGAACGTTTCGCCCGCTTTGTGTCTACGGTGAAAACAGATTGACGGCCCACCAACGATTTGCGATCGAATGAATTGAAAATTGTCTGCTTCAGTCTTATCAAATAGAGTTAAAAAACAATCACTTTTCATACTTTTCATGAGAATGATTTGGGCCAAACCTGGAACAGTGATTGCCTGTTTAAACATATCTACTCCTTTTTCACGATAAATGGCGCTTTGCTTTTCCAATGCTTCTAAAACGGAAGGACATCGGCGTTGTTGTACCAGATGAGAAAATCTCGAAGGGTTCGCATGCCGTGTTGTTTCCAGGCTTTTTGGCATATGCTATAGTCTTCATCGCTTATGGCGGTGTTGTTCATCTTATTAAAGAAGGCGCTTTTGGGTGGTAAACATGTTTCTTCAAGGCTTTGAAGGCTGGTGATGTGATCGTAAGGAAACACACCTTTTTCGCCTTCGCATTTGTACGCTTTCAAGTAACCTCGATAAGAAATCCCTGGTGCTAAATAATTTGTGATGTCTAAAAAAGTAAATTGAGAAGTGGAAATGGAGAGATATTCATTTCCCCTCTTAATCAAATGAGGTGAAGCCTCTTGTGAGTGAAAATAAAGCGCAAACAAAGGTTTCAACACGTTTAAATCATACTTTCCACCATTAAAAGAAATCACAGGGAGTTTTGCCAGGTAAGCCAGCAAATTGTTTTTGAGTTGGTGTAGAGGATGTTTTTCACGATTTTCCAAAGCAGGTTCTAGCAAAAGCTGCTGGTTCAATTCGTCTTCAATATTGTTTAAAACTGCAGCGTAGCGATCTGACAACAAAGCAAATGCGTGACGTTGTATTTCTTCCAAATAGTTCATTGTTTGACAGACCAATTGATACGAATTGCCGTCCGAAATGAAACATTTTGGAGCAAGGTACTCTGCAATATTACTGGCGACGCTAATTGACAAAAGTTCATGTTTTCCTAAAAACTTTGTTTGCTTTGATTGAGGTGGGCATTGGTCTGTGTTCAAATACGTTTCAATGTCAAAAGTTGCTCTGAAACAATAATATTTCAATGGTTCTGGCACAAAGACCCCCCATTCTTCCAACTTTTCAAATATAGTTTGCTCGTTGTGAAATACACCTCCCGGGTAGATAAGCTTTACTTTACCAGTACATGTTGCAGCGTGTTTTTTCATGTCCTTGAGTGTTTCCCAGGTTTTTTTACAACGCGGACACTCAACTAACCCTGTGTAAAGCCTAAAATCAGTTATAAGTGAAAAGTGGTTTTCGAAAAGATTCAAGAGCATGCAAGGGTCTCTCGGGTGTAATGCCTGGCGTGTGCTTTGTTGGATCAGTGAAGCGACAACTTTTTCAGCATTGTTCTGACGCAATTCATAGACCACGATATTGACACCGTAAACCTTTTCCAACGAAGGAAGACTTTTCAAAGAAACACCCTGAAATTGTTTTGGATCACCGCCTGACTTTGATGAAACAAACGCAAAGCAGCGCGCTCAAGCGATCGTTTAGGAAATCCTTGAAAGAGTGCGAGAGCTCTGAAAAAACAAAGCTTGTTTTGAAATCCACCTCCTGTTTTCGAACTTTTTACCAAACCTGCAACGCCTTTATTACATTTGAGAAATCGTGGAAGCTCCGTTTCGCTACCTATGGGTCTGTGAGAAATTAAGAATAAATAAAATCCTACGTTTAGTAGTTTCTCAACGAACCATTTGCTGTCCGGGCGTTTGTTACGAACCAGTGCAATAAAATCTGTGTTGTTGAATTCTTCCTGAAACTCTTCAAAATCGAGACGGTTTCGCACTAAAACTGGTTCTTGCAATATAGAATCATTTGAACTCGGGTGAAAATAACGCGTTTCTCCGGTTATTCTATGACGCAATAGGTACCCGAAAGAATATGTCAATTTAAACGCAGTTGTTTGTTGCTGCAACATGGCATTGAAATCAATCGCGTTGTGAATAGACGCTTCATCGTCGTCGTTCAAACGAAAGTTATAAGCGTTAACACGTCGACCGAGATGAATGACACGTGTCCGTACGGCGTTCCAGTGGTCTACAACGAATTGCGGTGCGTTTTCTGGCGGTCTAAGAGAATCACACGAAAAATGTGGACCTGATGCTGCCGAAGATGAACAAGGGCGTTCAATACACTGTCTAGTATGAGCAATGAGATTTTGCCTTCTAGTAAACTCTTTTGCACAAAATAAACATTTTTCTCGTTTTTCATCATGCGTCGTTTGAATATGACAACTGCGTTCCAATTGTACGCTTTAATTTCATTTCCAAGTATTGAAGGATGGCTTGAGGATTAGGGTAGTGACCAGAATCCAAGGCCACGACAGTGTCAATTACACCGTCTACATAGCGCAACCAATGATTGACCGAATTGGTGATGTTCTTCCAGGAGTGTGGATATTGGATTTCGGCGATACCAACCTCCCAATCTCCTTCCAAGTTGATCTCATTCGGTAGTCTGACCACATAATCCGTCAAGGTGTTGGAAGGGAAAAATTTCATGGAGCTGTTACTTGGCAGGGTTAGGTAAAACATTTTTCTTTTGGATATTTTATTTTGGGTTGGGGCATAACCAAACCTAAACAATTGGAAAGCAACACGATCCAAAGTTTGTGCGGGTCCTCTTCTAAACTCAGATTGTAGAGACTGAACGATATCACAATCAAAATGACAACCATTTGAAAAAAATAGACTATTTCACTTCTGGGAACGTTTTTTCCACACATTTTCCACTCAGTCATAACGCACAACACTCGCTTCGTCAATCCAGCAATTGAACTTGTCGGGTAACCGAGCCACTTTACAAGGATCTGTTTCTTTCGATTCTTTTTTCTCCTCCCTAGAATCGCTTCTACCTTGTAGATGTCGTGATCAAATCTGTTTGAAATTGTTCTGCAATGCCACCTACCACCACACGACGACGTGGAAAGCGTATGCGAATCGGTTTATGGAGTGTGTAAGCGTCTTGAGAGCTGAGCCAGGGTTTTACAGGTTTGTTGATCACCCTACGTAGTCTTTCCTCTCCACCGAAGCTTCCAGGATTCCCGGCGTCATAGTTAATCAATCGTGCTGACGCCATGTTATCTTCTTTTTGAGACCAGGAAAAGGGTGAGTTTCACCCAACTCTTCTTGAAACTCTTTCAAACCGATCGGTTGAGAATTTTTGGATTTATGAACGACAGCCGAAATCAAATGTTTTATATTGGAGTTAGGAATCGCCTGTTCGTGAATCGTGAGTTCGCCTGATTTGTTCCAACCGAGAGAAGAATTGTTTTTGATAACGTCCACAAGACCACGACTTTTTCCGAGGTAGGTTTTTGCAACTCCTGCCAATATGTCATCCTCAGTAAAATGTCGTTTCTCTTCAAGAACAATCTTTGTTGGAGTGTTGACATATTTTTCACGATAAACAATGTACTGCTACAAGATTTGATCGTAGAGTTTCACTTTTTCACTCGTGGTCAGATCAGAACGAGAAAGAATGTCATTCATTTTGGAGTCCAACTCACTCATCGCGTTCAGCAAAGGAGGTTTTTGCATGTTCTTTTCTCGCATCGACTCTAGAAGGCGTGGTTCCACAAGGCTCATCTTTTTGACACTCTTCATCTTGTTATTTTGAAGCCAAAGTGCCGATCAACCCAGCGATCGCAGGAACAACGGCGGATAAGAGAGCTCCCAGAAAGCCTCCGTGTTGAATAATCTGTCGTTTTTTTGTAAGACTGGTCTTCTTTTTGGCCAGCTCACGCAAAGGTTTCTTGTATTTAAGCAGATTTGCCTTTTGCTTTGAAGAGATGGGGACGTTGCCCTTCAACACGTTGTAGCAACAATCGCAAACACACTTAATCAATTCGTTATCTGCTGACTTTATAACCCCTTTAGCAACATTAGGATTCGCTTTGGAAAGAAGTTTGAGTGTGTCGATGTGTCGTTGTAAACGGGCAGTCATCATCAAGGAACGGGGATGTATACGAAATTGGTTTCTCCTGGAAAGATGTCAGTTCACAATCGAAATTTTTCCGGGGTGCTTTGTTTAAAATCCAACAGTTAATCAACGAAAAGCTTAGATGTTGCGTCTGCAAAAGCTTCTTGAAGAACACCCGTTTGCCTCGGATAAGCTAGTTTTGCCAAATGAAGTATCTGAGAGTTGTCTCTAGGGTTTTTAAACACCACCAAATAGTGTGCGTTGAGACTGATCGTCCGGTGTTCTACTCTAATTTCTTTGTTTATTCTTTATACATTTGAATTTTTTTTTGGCGGGTAAATTTATACAAAAAGTGATCTGGCAACCCTGGAGATTTATTTACTATACATCTGGCAACCCTGCAGGAAACAAACAACAATTCATTGTCACACATGAGTGGTTCTTGTCACACTTGAACACTCATGTGGAACATGCTTACCATACATCTGGCAACCCTAGAGATTTATTTACTATACATCTGGCAACCCTGCAGAACTCACATTTCTTTGTTTATTCTTTATACATTTGAATTTTGGCGGGTAAATTTACACAAAAAGTGATCTGGCAACCCTGGAGATTTATTTACCATACATCTGGCAACCCTGGAGCTTGAATCATACTCGCATTTCTTTGTTTATTCTTTATACATTTGAATTTGAATTTCTTTGTTTATTCTTTATACATTTGAATTTTGGCGGGTGAATTTACACTAAAAGTGGGACTGTTCCGCTTCAACACCTTTTGTGAGGTCAACACCTTAGCATCATCATAGAAACAAACAGCAATTCATTGTCATGCATGAGTGGTTGTGACCTCAACACCTTAGCATCATCATAGAAACAAACAACAATTCATTGTCATGCATGAGTGGTTTTTGGTTTGTTTCTTTTGTGACGTCACAGCATGGTGTATGGGGGTCCGAGATGGGGTATTACTTACTACTGTAATTTTTATGTGAATGCAATTGTTTTCAGGTGAGAAGTTGCAAAAGCAAAAAGTATTTATTTCAGAACTGTACAAGCAAACTCGGAAAGCTGCAAGTAAGTAAATGTGTTTAACTGGTCAACAGTGTTTTCTATGTTAAAAATGTTTCGCCAATTTCAAGGTAGCCTATATTCAAGGCACTGAAACTCAATATTGCATTGCCTTTTGAGTGGTTTTATTTTTAAAAAGTGTTCAAACTTTAGTTAAGTTTAGTTTAAACTTTATTTTAAACTTTTTTTAAGTTAAAAACAATCAAAAACTATAAAATTATCAAGTGAATAGAATCAGCCAGGTTCGGAAACAAAAGTTAAAACAATAAATAAGTTATCAGATACAAGTATAAACACAGTAAGCATAATGGCATAATAAGTAAGCTATACAACAAAAGTGGAAAAAGCATGGTCACAGTTCAGGCAGCAAAGTCAATTTATTCACTATGCAAGACCTTGTTAAGTTGAAACAGTCTTCACAAGATAGCCCAACTATTTGAATCTTAACATTTACGAAAAAATGAGCCTAGCCCCATGGGCGAAACAAATGTCTATTGTCAATTCTTGCTACACTCGACTGCCCAGAAACACAAGAAAGACCTTGTAAATTGGAGGTCTTTATGGCTAGCGTGGAAGCTACACCGTTATGGTTAGCGAAGCGTTACTGCTGCTCGCTGTTCTAGCGAGTGATCAGCCTTGTGCTGATGGCCGGGAAGAACACCCCTTTTTCACAAAAGACCTTGTAAAGTTGAAGTAGTCTTGACAAATAGCTTAACTTTTCAACATTTTAGCCTAGGCTACGCCTCTGTAAAAGCCTTACCGTCGATTATGGAGTGGCAACCAGAGATAATCGGAGTCTTGATTTTCAGGCTTCTTATCCTGTTGTTTGCGAAAAATTTGATCATTACAAACATTACAAAGTGATTGTCTGTTTATCCAAAAGTTTTATATTTACTTAACACCAAACTTTGCCTTTGCATCCGCTCCAGCTCCGGTTTTCAGACGAAAATTCGGGCTCCAGTTGAAAACAGCCGGACTCCGCATCCTTTTACTCCAGAATTCCGGCTCCTGTTCATATCTGGTGGCAACCCTTCGAGTATAACCCTTCAATTTTTTCATGATTATGGACAGTACTCTGCTCTAGAGAGCAATGCCTACGGCCCTTCTAAGGGCTATAGCTAACTAGAACTAAGAAAACATTAATGTTTTTTCGTGGAAACATTAAATTCAATACTTATGCTAATAAATTTCAAAAAATGGTTTAACACTTTGCTCCTCAAAGGGAGGCCAGATTTGGCCCCCCCCTCATATTTCCTTTAATTATTTGAAGCACAGTAACGCCATGCACTTTGTTTTTCTTGACTTTTCCTAAAATTGCCAGGCGGATCTGATGATATTAAATTTGATGCTAAAAGTTGTGTAGTTTTCTTGTAAATTCAAGATTTTGGTGAATTTTTGCTATTTCTAGCTAACTTCCAGCAAAGCGTGAAATGGATTACATTGCGATGACAAGCCATAAGCTCATAATTGCTTCGTGCATCGATATGCGCGAGCAGAGAGAAGCATCCTCTTGCTTTCTTTTGTTTGGTTTGACCTCAATAACACAAAGCGCGTTATTTCTTATGCTACAAAGAAAAGCCAGTGATCGCAAAGCTGTTAATTAGAAACAATAATAGCAAACGTTTTTTGCGTTATCAGCTCTATAAAGAAGAATAGCAATCCACGATCAAAATAGTAGGCTTTGCAGGCCACAAACTATTCAAAACAGCTGTTTCAAGCAGATAATATTCATTGACGAATAAAAAACGTTACAATAAGAAATCTTCTCTTGGATAAAGACACGAAAACCTGGTTTCGAAATAAACGTTCTATGGAAATGCTCTCATTGACAAAACTTGCAAATGAAGAAATGTATGACTGCAAATGCTTTTGGGAGAAGCCGGAGAAATAGCGTTTTAGCAAACAGTAATTGTGAGATACACTCAAAATTATGAGATAGGCTCCATTTACACGTAGCAGGTAACTCGATGGCGTCCCTTCACTGCTTTATGTCGCCTACTTGTTGTTATGTCCTGTATTTTTGTTTCACAGTGCACTGTGTTTTGTTCCAAAGAGCGCAAAATAAAGATGATAATGCCTCATCTACATTACAAAATATTTTGTAATGTAGGCCTACAAACAAAATGTACAATGTACACAACGTACATTACAAAATATTTTGTACTGTAGACGAGGCATAAAGTTAGGCGTCACATAAGACAAACAACAAATCAGCTTTCTTCATCATTGATTCAACATCTGAATACGTTGCGCCAATGTATAAGAGGCCGGCTATTGTGAAGACCCGCCATTTACAGTATAAACGATCCGATTATACCAAAAGTGGAACAAACTAGTGGATCAAAGAATGAATAAACAATGCTGAGAAAACTAAATCTAAGTGACGAACAATACCGATGTCTTCATTTATCTTGGAAAAATGCTGCCTAAACTTATCAACAAAAAAATACCGTAAATAACGGCAAGGATCCTGAAAGCAGAATTTGCTCGACTTTGGCATGAATTTAGTCAGACATTTACAGTAATAATTCCACACATACAATAACGGGCTCTCAACTGCTGTAAGATACATAATAATCAACCTGGTTCTGAGCGATTTGTGTAACAGTTTAGGGGAAGACATTACTTGAAATGATGCACCACACAAAAGATTTTCAATGAAGACTGAGTCTAAAAACCGATGTGGATTATGCTGCACAATAACTTCAAGTTTAGGACAGAAGAGGCACAAAATATCACGATAAAAATAAAGACCTTGTGGGAAATTTTCGCGAATCATAACACGATGCAAATACCATAAACGCTTAGTTTGCATGCTGCTCTAAGCTGGCCGGCAACCACAAAGGTAGGCAATACAGGCAGTTTATAATTCGATAACAGCGCAATAAACATTATAAATACGTAAACCGACAATTTCTTTTACAAACGTTTTACGTCTAATAGTAAATTTTCTCCCAACAATTTTTTGTGAAGCACTCGCAAACCACGGTTTTGTAAAATAATTCATCATTATTATTTTTTTACTTCTCGGATATTGTAAAACGTCATCAGCAAAATCACAAAAAAAATTTCATTACTTCAATGTAGTAGGCCTAAAATTTTTTTCTAGAATTGTAGCCACGTTGTTTCAACAAAGAAGCCATTTTTTAGCAATATAAAGTTATAGAAAATAATTTACAATCATGCAAATGGTTGGAAAGAATCTAGGAAGTCTTCTCACAATCTGGCACAAAATGATTATGTTTATTGTATCTCTGTAAAATATTTTACGACAAACTTTGAAGCTTCGTTATAATCATTTTTATCTTTGAAGTCAAAAGTTTTTTTTTTTTTTGGCCAGAAACATAATCACTGCCTTGCTGATGTTGTCGCTTTTACGCGTATTTTTAGTGCTTCAAACAATAAGGACCTAGTCAGCAATCCAGTCCTTTTACATTGATTCAACATTTGTAAACGTTAAATTTATGTAGATTTGCTGACTGTGGGTTATTTCACATTTCCTTTGTTTACGCATGCTCCTCAATTCGCTGTTGCATTATTTCGACGCTGGCAGACTAAAAATGTATTTTCAAATTGATTGACACAATCTTCAATAAAAAGTGAGCTTCAAACTTAGCTTTGTTGATGTAAATGCTGTATTTTTTGTGGATGTAATTTATGAGTCATGTTTATAAACACCCGTAAGCGAAATGACTTATGATGTGGCCTGCATGATATTTGTGATGCGACTTGACACAAATCCACAATTTCAAAAGCACCTAATTTGCACTTAGAAATTTCAGATAATTTCAACAACTTGTTCAATTGTCTTCTCTCTACTAAAAATATTCATACTACAAACTCAATTGTAGACCTAAAATACACAAACGAAGATGTAAACAGCTATTCAAGCAGGCTAAGGTGTTACTTATGAGAAATTTGGTTCCATAAAACTAGAAGCTAGCCATGAGTTTCGGAATGCATTAGTTTAGGATAAAAATGTAAGACAACAAACGCAGTTTTGTTTTTTTTTCAAATTTGTGTAACAATGTTACTCTGATTGTAACTATTTTAGAATCAGTGAGTAGCTTACAATTAGATTTGCTCGCAAGTCGTAAATTCTAATCAATGCAATGATTCGGCACACCGCACACACACTTCGTGCGTTCGATCGAGCTCTTTGTTATTTAGAAGTTTGCATGAAATCGGATTAGCACGGTAATTAAATAGCGGCAAGTTAAATCAAAATTGTCGTTTTTGGGTACCTTTGCAAAAATTGAAATATCAAGTTTAACATATAAAATTTTAAAATAATGACTTTTCAAACTTATAGACAAATGATTTGCTTTCACACCAGTGCAACTTCTGTTGAAATAGCATCAGCGGATAACACGTAACAGCTGATTGAATTTGATCCAAAAACGGCCCCCCTTTGAGCAGTTAACTTCCAAAAAAACGTTGAAAAGCAAAGGGTTAATTCAAAGTAATTTCAATGAAACATCCAAATAATGAATTTTCTTGCACTACTTGCTACTTGAATTTGTGGGTAAACGCTTTTTTTTTGAGCAACACTACGCAGAAATCCCGCCTAAAGCTGCAGACGACAATTTTTGTTAGTAGTTGACAAGAGTTGCCAACCTTGCAGTTTATCAGAAAGCTCTAACTTTCTTTTTTAAGTATGCACGTATTTTTTGCAACTTACAAGTTATTCGTGATTTTTAAATTATCTTTGATAAAAATTAAAATTATTGTGTGCTTTTTTCCAACTGGTTTAGCTTTACAACTTTAATTTAGTGTTTGACGCTTTAATTTAATTGGCAACCTTGCATAAAAACTCCCGCCCAAAACTGCAGGCGACAGCCATTTTATTTTCAATCGTTGAAGAGAAAGGAGTCAGTTTTGGTTCAGTTGCAGCAAAAAATAGTTGGTTTCCGCTTTCAATTCTGTCTTCATTCTGTTTGGTTTCATCAGACAAATGTTTTAAAGTTTGTTTCTGTCCGTGTCTTCTGAGTTTGAAGAAAGCATCAGCTTAATGGAGCTGCAGCAAGAAATGGCTGGTTGGAAAATTTTTTCGATCAAGTTCTAAAGTTGCTTCGAAGATTTATCGAAAAAGAAATCAAAGTTTATTTTAATTTGCAAACTCTGGTTAGTTTGATGTTAACAAAAGTTTAGATTCCACCTGCAAAGCTAGCAAAGTATTTTATCCTAGTTTGATAAAACTTCAAAGCCATTGAAGACAAAACTTATGATTTTGCGACCAGCTAACAAAAGTCAGAGCTGGTATACAAGCCCCCCCCCCCCCCCCCTCTTGGCAACTCATGACAAAGAGGAATTGACCAAAACATGTGGATTGAAGTGTGTGGACAGTAAAGCAAAGGTAAAATAGTTTCACCCTATATGTTTGGTTGAGTCCCATCTTTATCATGAGTTACCAAAGGGGGGAGGGGGACTTGTATACCAGCTCCCAACCTGGTTAGCCGAACTAATATTGATCGATATTTTTTCCAGCATTGTTAGATGATTCTCGCTCCATCGCCTGGATGGAAATGTTCTCAGGTAATTTTCAAATGAGAACTTTGACTCAAACCTGAAAGTTTTGTTCAAAATAATTTGTTTATATTTTTGTTTGCGATATAAATAATTTAATGGTTTGTTCTTTAGTAAACAACTTGTGTTCAATGTTTGATTATTTTATGGTTAGAACCAAACTGTGGTTTAAGATTACAACCTGGTTAGCCGAGCTAATATTGATTGATATTATTCCTGCAGTGTTAGATCACAATAATCGCTCCATCATCGCCATCAGCAAGATTCTGCGGGAAGTCAACGACTTGGAAGTGACAGTCACAGCAGGAAGTCATTTTGATGGAGGGAGGATAAAGATGGAATCCTCCAACACTCAGAATGACTTCCATGCTGTGATGTCATTCATCAAGTCGATGCCGACGCGACTTGGATTCCTTGATCTGTCCGAATGCAAAATGAATTCCAATCAATTCCTTCCATGGAAGGAGGTGATCAAATCGACGCCGACGCGACTTGGAATCCTTGATCTGTCCAATTGCGGAATGAATTCCAATCAATTCCTTCCATGGAAGGAGGCGATCAAATCGATGCGTGGATCCGTGAGTCATGTTTAACTTTTATAACCAACACATTGATTCATGGTCAGTTGTTACGTTGATTCAACGTCGCATTACGTTGTTTTAACGTCTCAGTTTCAACAAAGTAAGTTCCAGTTTCCAATTTTAATCATTTTCTAACAATTCTTGTAAACATAAAATAAATAAACAAAAAGTCGTAACATAAATAAATTGTTAATTGTTGCATCATAATTAATTTGTGTTTAGTTTGTTCGGATGAGTCTCCAACGCAACTTCCTATCTGTCGATGACGTCATCGAAGTGTTGCACAAGATTGAGGAGGAAGTTTGGATGCAGCATTCCCTCGATGATGGAGATGGTATAAGGAGGAGAAATCCGAACATGGAGGAAAGATCCAAGCTACAAGAAACATTGGATCGGTTGGACAATAAAGTGAGAGTTGTTTACGTTGTATCAACGTTATAACAATTAATTGTGTCAACATTAAATCAACGTCAATTATTCGCTTTGTCTTTTACAGGAGTTGAAGATCCATGTTGGCTACGGTCCATACCTCACCCACAAGGATCGTTGATGTTTTTATTTATTTGTTGATGTTTATAATAAAATTATGTCATCCAGTGATTTTGTTTGGTTGAGTTAAAAATACAACAAACTGCTTGTTTACATCAAGTAACGTAATATCAACAAAAATGTTTATAATATTGCATCAGGCCAAGGTTTGTTTATGTTCTTCAACCTGAGATCGATAAACATCAACAAAAGTAAGTTTGTTTCTTTAAATTTATTAATTTTTATGAAATAATTTCAATAAAGAATTAAAATTAAGTTATTTGTTAACAGTGTTGCCAGATTAGATAATTATTTTCTCAGTTAAAATCTGAAAGGAGCCGTCGAGATTAAACACATTGTAGGTGACGTCGCAACAGTTCATTTGCTAACAGTGTTGCCAGAATAAATTACTTTTTTAAATCAGAGAACTGCAGGCGTTACCTCAAAATAACCGTTGTCATGGTTGCCAATTCCATTCGGACTTGTTCTTCCGATTAAATTTTGGAATACGGTGAAGATAACATTACAATTTTGCCAAAAAGAACCCGCAGCATCAGGCTATAACAGACCGTTTGAATCTACACTGTGAAGTAAATAACATTACAATCCGATAAAAAAAAGTAGCGCGTTACTGGCCAAGACGTACACGCAAATATTTATTGTCAGGGTTGCCAGTTCCATACAGACCAGTTTTGCGCTTAAGATAAGGGTAAACGTTATGGTCCTATAAGGGAACGTTCAAATCCTTTGAGGGGGAGAGGGGTTATGCAAAGTGTTACGTTAGCGTCACATCGGGGGGGAGGGGGTTCAAGCAAAACGTTACGTAGGCTACCGTAACGCTTTCGAGTACGGAATGGTAGTTTTTTGTGCTGAATTCGTAATAGAAAAGAGTTACATGGGGGAGGTTGAAAAAAACGTTACATGGGGGAGGAGGGGTCAAAAATTTGGAAAAAAAGCGTTACATAATATTTGAACGTTCCCTAACTTTTCCAAATGTTTGTCAATCCCTAAAAGTGCCGACAATGCTTGACCAATTTTATGGGTTACCAGTTCTGCGATTTTTGCTTCAAAATAGGACTACTTTTGCTTCGCAGTCGTGATAAAATTATGCCAGCTACGAGTTGTCTTGTTGATTTCTTTTCATTTGGAACCAGCTTTTAATAGATAAATGCTATTTTTACTTGAACACAAACCCGGAACACTGACAATGGGTATTTCCGTATTTATAAGTAGTGTCCTCCACAATAAGCTGATTTTAAGATTAAACAATGACGGTTAGCCTATTTTGCTTAAATGTGTAACGAAAGATAAATGATTGAATCACAATTTCTATAACAAAACACATCATAAGACTTAAACTCGCCACCATAATCAAACAACTTGCGGCTCGCTAGCCTGGAGTGGATATACAATGGAACGAAACAAGTAAAATAAAGCATAATCTTGCTTCACTAAGTATGCGTAAGGAAAAGAACAACTAGTAATTAAAAAGAGGCACAATAGCTGGATGCATTTGTGCATCTTCCAGTTTGTAAGGCGAAACTACACTTACGTGAGCTCAAATATTACACCAGATGAAAGACTCTGTGGGTGAGCCACTGGTTAAAGATGGGTTGACTTTGATGACGATCACATTTGACTCAACAAGGATCCACGTTTTGAAAGATGTTATTGGTTTGCTTTTGAATCATTATCCTCAGACTGACAAAGCCTTGATAGAGATTCCTGGTAGTTTCGCATACGTGTAGTGGCCTTTGACAGCAGGCCCGGATTTAGGGGGGGCAGAGGGGGCAGTTGCCCCGGGCCCCCCGATTTTCTATGCTGCCGATAATAAAGTTTCAATGTGTTGTCAGCAAAGGATTGTGACGACCAGCTTAAAAGCCAAGCGGTAATCGCCTTTGTGAATTATGAGAAGATCCATCTATCACGTGCTCGAACCAATTAACATAACACGCAAGAACACCGAATTAATGTAGCTATTGTCGAGTAATAAAGTATCGGGTACTGAAAATTGAATGAGGCTGTTCACCAGGCATTAAATTAAATAATACGAGATGTTCTACTGGTGCAAATTAAGCTAAACTATCACAAGATGTATAAAGTGACAATCTGCTTTTATTCCGCCGTTTCGTCAATCAGACACGACTGACTTCTTCAGGGAGCTAGACCAGGTAGTGACTACCTGTCTAGCATGGCAAAACACAGAACCATGATGCTGACATCAACTAAACGTGCAAAATAAAAATTCAACTTTTAGACAAAATTATCGCGCGCAAAGTTTGAAATAAGTTAGAAAAAGGGGCTTACATGTTAATGATCAACAAGAAACTTAAATAACAACAAGAGAGGAGAGTGCGTATAAAACTCACTTCATCATGACTCATGCTGTTCACAGTAGATTGTCACTGTATACATCTTGTGATAGTTTAGCTTAATTTGCACCAGTAGAACATTTCATATTATTTAAAGTATCGGGTAGCATACCAAAGAAAAAACACAACAAAAAATGGATGAGATCATTATACGTGAACAATGACAGAAAAACGAAACGTGATTATTTAGCGCAAGCAATAAGAACATGTCAGAAGGCAATAAGAACATGTATTGCAGTTATTGATATTCCTTTGTGCACATCTTTCCAGCTTTTAGTTTATAATGGAAACTATAAAATGTTTCAGTTTCGAAAATTTTGTTAGTAATGTTTGTGATATCTTAATATTCTTGTTACTTCGAGTCCAAAGATAAATCTGTTTATATTGCACTGAAAATGTTAGTCTGATTTCACATTCGCTCAAAAATGAATGAACTTCGTTGGTAATAAATTACGGACCATTATCAGAGGTTATTAAACAAGGTAAGCCATGCGTTGCAAATATTTTCTTCAAACTTCCAATCAGTTTTTCACTATTAACTGATTTTTTTTTTTTAGCCAAAAATTTCGCTGTGAGCCCTTATAAGTCTACCAAGCTCTTGTTTTTGTATATAGTTATATGCCATTATAACTACCAACAAAAGCATGTACATTTGTATAATTGTATTTATATATAACTTACGTGTTATACTATATGCAGCTTTCTGAGGCTTCTGTGTAATGATTTAAAGTGTTGCTAAAAGCACATGCAGGTACTTTTTTAACGCTACACTACATCTTTTCTGGACCTGGGTTTTTTTTGCCTCATCTGTTTTTTTTTGGACACACGATCTAAGTTTATTGGAAATTTGTTACTGGCATCCCTGGTATTCAGATATTAGTGTTTGTGCGGTATGTGAAAGAGAAAGAAAAAGTGGAAGAATTCTTATTTTGCTCTGTTTTGAATTCCAGTTTAGTTGATATTTAAGATTTGCAGCTGAGGTATAATTGTCTTTTAAAATTTAGAAAGAAACATTCATGTCTAAAAAACGTAAGTGGAATGAAGACTATGTGAAATATAAGTGTAGTGAAACCATCTACAATTCCTCTATTAAGAAGTTTATTACGCTAAAATGCAGCTAGGTTGCTCTGACTACGTAAACTGCAAACTGAAATGAGACTGAAAATAAACACTAGTAAAAACGACAAAGGAACTTAAGGCAACGTAACATGTCATTCACCCCTTCCATAGATTATCAATAGGGATCAACAAAAATTAAAGGCGCTAATACATTAAATACATTTAATTAATTTACAAATCTGTTTGGCGGTCGCCTTGAACGTGATGAGCGCCGGGGCATTGGGCGCTCGCTGGAATTAGTCGGTATGTGAGTTTCCGATGACGGGGCAGGTGCATCTTCATTGACAGGCTCACTATTAGTTGTTATTTGTTCGGGAAATTCCACAGATGGATTGTTTATCTCTTCGTTTGGACTCCCGGGATCCGGCAAACTAAGAGTCGACTCGTCAAGGCCACCACGAGCAGTTGGAGCGATGTCACGAATTGACACTGTGGTTTCGCGTCCGTTCGCGAAACGAACGTGCGCGTAGTTCGGAGTTGCATGAGTTATTTCCACTTCTTCGACAAGCGGTTCATACTTGCTAGCACGAACGTGTCGTCTCAATAAAACCTTTTGAGGGCATTTAACCCAAGTAGGTATGGAAAGACCTAGACTTGAACGACGCTGAAAATTAAAAAATCGCTCGTGTGGCGTCACGTTTGTTGCAGTACATAATAAAGAGCGCATAGAATGTAAAACATCAGGTAGAACACACTCCCATTTAGAAATAGGAAGATCTCGAGTTTTCAAAGCAAGTTTTACAGAAGTCCAAATTACGTCGTTGTATCTTTCGCATTGGCCATTAGCCCGTGGATTGTATATAGAGGTTCTGCTGGTAGGAATACGCAAACTGTACATGTAAGACACAAAATCCTTAGACATAAACGATGCACCTCTATCCGAATGCACATAACCACATTTACCAAACATCGCAAAAAGACTAGACATGCACGAGATTACAGTTTCAGTGTCTACTTTACTACAAGGAAAGGCGAAAGGAAATCGAGAGTACTCATCTACTACAGTCAGAATGTATTTGTTATTCGTAGCAGAAGGTAAAGGTCCTTTGAAATCGATGCTTAAGCGCTCCATAGGTTGCGTAGCTTTTATCAATGGAATATCAATTGGCTTGTAGAACTTAAGTTTCAACTCAGCACAAATTTTACAAGCGGATGTCATTTTACGGATGTCATCAATAGAATAAGGCAAATTCTTTGTTTTAACATAATGATGCATGCGAGTTACTCCAGGGTGGCATAAGGCCGCATGAATTTCATACAACGAATTGTCCATCATAGTTGCACAATACACTCTAGATAAAGTGTCGGGAGCAGTATTATACTTCCCTGCTCGATAAACGATTTCATAATCGTACTGTGATAGTTCCAGTCGCCATCTCAAAATTTTTGCGTTTTTTTACCTTGCCATGGTTGTTGCTGTTGTACATGAATGCCACCGATTTTTGATCTGTGACAAGTTTGAATCGGCGTCCCTCTAGAAAATGACTCCATTTTCGAATGGCTTCGATAATTGCAGTCGCTTCTTTCTCTATGCTTGAGTGTACTTTTTCACTTTTGTTGAGTGTCCTGGAAAAAAAAAGCAACGGGTCGCCCGTTCTGATTTAAAGTGGCTGAAATGGCAATGTCAGATGCGTCAGTTTCTACTGTAAATGAAATTTCTTCATCTATCACCCCAAGCGTAACTTGAGCCAATTCAGCTTTCAACGTCGCGAAAGAGTTTAGGGCTGCATCATTCAGAGGAAAGGTAGTGTTTCGAATTAGAGGCTGAATCTTGTCAGAATAACGCGAGATCCATTGCGCATAATACGCAAATAAACCGACAATCCTCTGCTGTTGTTTAGTACTTTCTGGAGGCGGGATTTTTAGTAAAGATTCCACTCTTTCGGGGTTAGGACTTAAAGTAGCCTACCTTTAGAGATTCTATATCCAAGCAAGTCGATTGTATCTGCTGAATAAGTACTTTTTGCTTCATTGAAAGTTAGATTGCATTCTCGATCTACTGCAAGAAATTTTGATAAATTTTGATCGTGCTCTTCTTGGGTTTTCCCGCAAATGGTAATATTGTCAAGATAAGCGTACTTACCTTTGCACTCGTAGTCTTTGATAATGTTGTCCATTATCCGTTGAAAACCAGGTACTGCATTCGTTAGACCAAACGGCGTTCTCTTCCATTGCCACAAGCTTCCATTGGCTTCGAAAGCAGTGTAATTTCGATCTTGCAGAGTAACTTCTACCTGATGGTACGCACTTTTTAAATCTAGCGTTGTGTAGATGCTGTTCCTAGCGACATTGTTCACTACGTCTGACATAAGAGGTAAAGGATACGCGTCCAAACAAGTGAATTTGTTTATGGTTTGGCTAAAATCGATGACCATACGCTTTTTGTAATTTTCTTGAGTGACCACAAGAGGTTGTGCTCGCCATGGCGAACGACTCGGCTCAACCTTCTTTATAAAGTCGCTGCACCTCTGAAGAGATAAAACTTCTATCGGCTTGAGAATACTTTCTAGACTTTGTAGCAATCGGATGGCACTCCTTCCTTAAGTGTTTGAAAAGCTGTATTGAAGTAGACGTTTTAATAGCTTCTAATGCTCCAATCTGTAACGTTGGCATAGGGCCTCCAAATTGAATATTCACGCTTGTTCCAGCCAATTGTTCACCAAATCAAACGTCATATAAAAACCGTTATGCTCTACTTAACCTAGCTGGCATCTTACGCCATGGAAATTGCTAGAAAATGTCCAAATATTGCACCATCGGTCGTAAGACCTGATGAAATATTGCATTAGCCGCTTGAATACCTGTTTGAATGACTTCATAATTGTCTTTCATTATTGCGTCACAGTACTGTGTACGTGCATTTGAGATATTGCTATCTATTTTGGTCATTCGTGAAATGGTTGCTTGACAGTTAGTCGCACATTTAACTGTTGGCTTAGTGCTTGCTAGCTGGACAAAAATTCCGTCTTTTATCTAAGTAATCTGTATTGTAGTGACAGTTTTTAGAGGCGTACGGTGTTGCGTTCCATTTTCGATAGCCGCGGGCTAATTTTTACAGGAATACACTTTTGAATAGACGTTTCAAAAGAGTGTTTATTTTTCGGTCATTACATGCAGACGAACGGATTTGGGAATCTTATGTTACAATTTTCCCACGAAGAGATTATGGTTTACCGCTGTGACCAACGCTTTTGTGCTGTTTCATAAAAGTTTGTCCGATAATTAGGTCGGTGAGCAAATTTTTCAAAACAGTGACTCCTACATTATCATACTCTTGTCCAAAAAGCGCGACTTTTACGTTACAGATTCCTAAACTTTGCGATGAACATCCTTTCACGGCTAAACCAATGCGGCATTCACTTTCTTCAAGATTTAGTTTTAGACGCTTTCTTAAACTGTCGCTCATGTGACAAAGGGTAGAGCCAGTGTCGATGAGAGCATTGGCTTGAACTCCGTTAACTGTAACAGGGACGTTGACCTTTGCGTGGGTGTCGAAAGATTCGGTTGTCATATTCATAATGACATCTCGTGGAGTAGAAGCAGATGAATAAATAGGTTTTCGATTTACCCTGGAAAGACGACAAACTTTTGAGAAATGACCTTTTTTAAAACATTTGAAACAAATAACTTCACGAGCAGGGCAATATCTTCTACTATGTCGCCTATTTCCGCAATAGTTACACTTTTCAACCAACGCGGGGCTAACATCTGAGCTTTCTTCCTTATCTGAAGGATCTTCAATTTTAAAGGTAGGACGTGTTTCAAAAGCTGTTGTGCCACAATCAAGTGAAGACGGAGTCTGGCTCGCAGTCATTTCGACACGATTGCAAAACGTTTGGGCATCATCTAAGGATCGAGCTTTATCAAAAGTTTGTTGTAGCGAAGCATTTTTGTCCTCTAGCAAGCGTTGTTTAATGTGATTTGACAAAATCCCAGCGATAAACGAGTCACGTATAGCTTCCTCTGTATGCGCAACTGCCGATACGGCCCGAAAGTCACAAGAGAGGCCCAATCGCTTTAACCCTTTGCTTTTCAACGTTGTTTTGGAAGTTAACTGCTCAAGGGGGGGGGGGCATTTTTGGATCAAATTCAATCAGCTGTTACGTGTGATCCGCTGGTGCTATTTCAACAGAAGTTGCACTGGTGTGAAAAAAAATCATTTGTCTATAAGTTTGAAAAGTCATTATTCTAAAATTTTATATGTTAAACTTGATATTTCAACTTTTGCAAAGATACCCAAAAACGACAATTTTGATTTAACTTGCCGCCTTTAATTAACCGTGCTAATCCGATTTCATGCAAAATTCTAAAGGACAAAGAGCTCGATCAATCGCACGAAGTGTGTGTGCGGTGTGCCGACTCATTGCGTTGATAAAGATTTACGACACGCGAGCAAATCTTATTGTAGGCTACTCATTAATTATAAAATAGTTACAGAGTAACATTGTTACATGAATTTGAAAAAAAACAAACTGCGTTGTTTTATATTTTTGTCCTGAACTAATGCTTTGCGAAACTCATGGCCAGCTTCTTGTTTTATGGAACCAAACTTCTCATAAGTAACACCTTGGCCTACTTGAATAGCTGTTTACATCTTCGTTTGTGTATTTTAGGTCTACAATTGAGTTTGTAGTATGAATATTTTTAGTAGAGAGAAGACAATTGAACAAGCTGTTGAAATTATCTGAAATTTCTAAGTTCAAATTAGGCGCTTTTGGAATTGTGGATTTGTGTCAAGTCGCATCACAAATATCATGCAGGCTACATCATAAGTCATTTGGCTTACGGGTGTTTATAAACATAACTCATGAATTACATCCACTAAAAATACAGCATTTACATCAACAAAGCTAAGTTCGAAGTTCACTTTTTATTGAAGATTGTGTCAATCAATTTGAAAATGCATTTTAGTCCGCCAGCGTCGAAACAATTCAACAGCGCAGTGAGGAACATGCGTAAACAAAGGAAATGTGAAATAAACCCACAGACAGCAGATCTACATTAATTCAACGTTTACAAATGTTGAATCAATGTAAAAGGACTGAATTGCTGACTTGGTCGTTATTGTTTGGAACACAAAAAATACGCGTAAGCGCGACGAAGCGATACAAGAGCAAAGCAGCGATTATGTTTCTGGCCAAAAAAAATGGACTTATGACTTGAAAGATAAAAATGATTATAACGAAGCTTCAAAATTTGTCATAAAAAATATTGCTGAGATACAATAAACTCAATCATTTTGTGCTAGATTGTGAGAAGACTTCCTAGATTCTTTTCAAACATTTGCAGTATTGCAAATTATTTTGTATAACTTCATATTGCCAAAAAATGGCTTCTTGGTTGATAAAACGTGGCTACAATTCTATAAAAAATTCTTAGGCCTACTACATTGAAGTAATGAAATGTTTTTTTTTGATTTTTTCTGATGACGTTTTACAACATCCGAAAAGTAAAAATAATAATGATGAATAATTTCGCATAACCATGGTTTGTAAACGCTTCACAAAAATTTTGCGGAGACTTTTCTGTTAGACGTAAAACGCTTGTAAAAGAAAACTGTCGGGTTACGTATTTATAATGTTTATTGCGCTGTTATCTAGTTATAAACTGCCTTTGTTGTCTACCTTTGTGGTTACCGGCCAGCTTAGAGGAGCATGCAAACTACGCGTTTATGGTATTTGCATCGTGTTATGATCCCCACAAATTTCCCACAAGGTCTTTGTTTTTATCTTGATATTTTTGTGCCTTTTCTGTCCTAAACTTGAAGTCACTGTGCAGCACAATCCACATCGGTTTTTAGAAATCCACAATCAACATTGAAAATCTTTTGTGTGGTGCACCATTTCAAGTAGTGTCTTCCCTTGAACCGTTACACAAACCGCCCAGAACCAGGTTGATTATGAATATTATAGCCGTTGAGTGGCCGTTATTGTATGTGTGGATTTATTAGCTGTCTGACTAAATTCATGCCAAAGTCGAGCAAATTCTGCTTTCGGGATCCCTGCCGTTTTTTTCGGTATTTTTTGTTGATAAGTTTAGGCAGCATTTTTCCAAAATAAATGACGACATCGGTATTGTTCGTCACTTAGATTTAGTTTTCTCAGCATTGTTTATTCATTCTTTGATCCATTAGTTTATCCCACTTTTGGAATAATCAAATCGTTTATAAATGGCGGGTTTTCACAATAGCCGGCCTCTTATACATTGGCGCAACGTATTCAGATGTTGAATCAATGATCAAGAAAGCCGATTTGTTGTTTGTCTGATGTGACGCCGAGCATTATGCCTAGTCTACAATACAAAATATTTTGTAGTTAAGACGAGGCATTATCATCTTTATTTTGCGCTCTTTGGAGCAATACACAGTGCACCGTCGAACAAAAATGCAACACATAACATGTAAGCGTAGGCGACATAAAGCAGCGAAGGGACATGTAGTCATCGAGTAAGCTGCTACGTGATCTCATAATTTTGAGCATACTGTATTTCACAATTACTGTTTGCAAAAACGCCATTTTTTCAGCTTCTTCCAAAAGCATTTGAAGTGATACATTTCCTCAATTGCAAGTTTTGTCAATGAGAGCATTTCCATAGAACGTTTATTTCGAAACCAGGTTTTTCATGTCACTACTCACTACCTAAGGGAAGATTTCTTATTGTAACGCTTTTTATTCGTCAATGGATATTTGCTGGTTGAAACAACTGTTATGAATAGTTTGTGGCCTACATTGATCATAGATTGCTTTTCTTCGTAAAGCTGATAACGCAAAAAACGTTTGCTATTATTGTTTCTAATTAACAACTTTGTGACCACTGGCTTTTTTTGTAGCATTAGAAATAACGCGCTTTGTGTTATCAGGGTTGTCAGATAGCTTTTGAGAAAAAGAGCCAAACAATGTCGAAAAAAGGGCCAAACTGGGTAAAAAAGAGCCAAATTGTTCAATAATGTTAATAACGTTGCTAATAAAACATAATAACGTTACACCATTGCAACAACACAGTGGCTTGAAGATGGTACAGTCATTGATGATGTGGTCTGCGGTCTGTTCCTCGGTACCACATTCACAGGAGGAGGAAGAAGCCATTCCCCATTGGTGCATGGTTGAGCGGAAAAGCCCGACGCCCGTACGGAGACGGTTGAGGCGCACCCATGCCTGTTTCTGTAGTGTCAGGCCGATGGGGCGTGTGTCGGCGTCGGGGATGAATGAATGGAGTCTGGTGGTGCTTGACCTCCATTCAGAATTCCATTTATGGTCCGCCCAAGTAGCCGCAGAGATGTCTTGTTCATCAGCTTTGTTGATCAGAAGCCGAGCGGCTGGCACGAATGGGTGTCTTGATTTCAGTCGGCGGGGGTGCCCGTTTGGGAAGGCAGAGATCTTGTGGTGGAGAAGATGATTAGGCTCCAGTGCCCGTCGACCGAGGGACAGAGTGGCTTCTTCGCGACGAAGCTCAGCAGGTTGGATGCCAGCGAGAATGGGGAGATTGTCCAATGGTGTGGGACGCAGGCATCCGGTCACTGTGCGCAGGGCGCTGTATATGGCAGTGTCGATGTTGTGGCAGTGAGCACTGCGGCACCAGACAGGTGCACAGTACTCTGCTGAAGAGTAGACAAGGGCTAAGGCTGCTATTCGCAAAGTGTCAGCCCTCGCCCCCCAGCTAGAGCCTGCCAGGCGCTTCAGTAATGCAGCGCGGGATGTCAGTTTCTTGCGCAGTGACACCAAATGGTGGCGGTATGTGAGCGATCTGTCCAGTGTCACCCCAAGATACCTTGGCTCGGGGCAGAAGGACAGAGGTTTTGCGTTGTTGTGGACATGTAGCTCACGATCAGCTTCCCGATTGTGTAGGTGGAAAGCTGCCGCCACAGTTTTGGTTTCGCTGAGTTTCAGTCGCCAATTCTGGAGATAAGCTGAGGTGGTTTGCATGTCCTGGTTCAAGGTGTCTTCTAGATTTTCCCACGACTTTGTGGACGACACGTTCCTCTTCAGTGAGTGGAAGGTCTGCGCGTCATGGATGATGAAACTAAAGATTGGCTGCTCTCTAGCAGCCTTCCAGTGTAGTCCGGGAACATCGTGAATCTGGGGTGGTAAAAGGATAGACCCTCGGCCCCAGAAGCTCAGACGACGACGACGAACAACACAGTCTACATTCTACAAGAGCAATTCCAAATCTTCATCTTTTACAGTGTTTCCACTCGAATCTTTGGCATTGGCATAAACATTGTCAGCTAAACACTGTCTAAAAAATCGTATTAACACTTTTCAGTCTCAATTTCCGAAAGACATTTATTTAAATAGCTAGTTTGATAGTATGTGCCAACTGCTTCCAAAAAGAGCCAAACATTGAAAACAAAGGGCCAAGGGGCCAAACAATTTTTTTGGGGCCAACTACCTCTAAAAAGGGCCAAACTTCACAAATTTGGCCCCAAAAGGGCCAATCTGGCAAGCCTGTGTGTTATTGAGGTCAAACCAAACAAAGGAAAACAAGAGGATGTTCCTCTCTGCTCGCGCATATGGATTCACGAAGCAATTATTAGCTTATGGCTTGTTTTCGCAATGTAATCCATTTCACGCTTAGCTGGAAGTTAGCTAGAAATAGCAAAAATTCACCAAAATCTTGAAATTACAAGAAAAATACACAACTTTTAGCATCAAATTTAGTATCATTAGATCCGCCTGGCAATTTTGGGAAAAGTCAAGAAAAACCAAGTGCATGGCGTTACTGTGCTTCAAGTAATCAACGGAAATATGAGGGGGGGGGGCCAAATATGGCCTCCCTTTGAGGAGCAAAGTGTTAAGGTCTGCATGTACTCGTCTAGTGATTCATCTGGCTTCTGCTTCCTAGTTTTTAAAACAAATCGAGAAAACATGGGGTTAGAAACCTTTTCAAAAAGGCGCTTCAGTTGTTCGATAGCTTCATCATAATTTGTTGTCTCACACACCAGTTCATATATTGAAGCGTCTATATGATTTATAAGCAAATTCAACTTGTCTTCAGCTGAAACTTCTCCGAGCTTTTCTACATAAATTGTAAAAGACTTGTACCAATGCACCCATTGTCGTTTAGCGTCTTTACTTTGCGGGTCCGCAGCTAAGAGTCTAGGGCGCAAGTCTTTTAGATCCATACTTTATTAGCGTAATAAAATGTAGTGAAGCCATCTACAATTCCTCTATTAAGAAGTTTATTACGCTAAAATGCAGCTAGGTTGTTCTGACTACGTAAACTGCAAACTGAAATGAGACTGAAAATAAACACCAGTAAAAACGACAAAGGAACTTAAGGCAACGTAACAAAGCAATCACCAACAAAGCAATCAGCAACAACGTAAATTACAATGCAACTTAAAGCAATAACATGTCAATAAGTTCACTTGCATGACGGAAAAAGATGGAACTTAGAGACCGCAGTTCATATTATACAACAAAGTATTTGCAAATGCAAATCTCAAGCCTCCAAGGCTTAATGAGCACATCAATAATTAATCGACATGGGGTGAAAAGTCAGGAAATAATTTAAATATTTAAATATAATTTGAAGACCATAAGGAAACGTTTTCATCAGAGTGGTACCTTACCAAAGCATAGTTTTTTAAAGATTGAAAATCCATTGTTGCTAGTATCGTATCAAGTTGTATTTCTGTTTGCCAAAAATAATAAGCCACATACAGAAGCATAAGAGTTAGTGAAACCATGCGCAATGGAAATGGCAAAAACAGTTCAGGGGACTGAAACTGAAAAAAAAAACTAAGTTTAGTGCGATTGTGAAATGACATCATCGGTTCCAGGATTCGTGATATGAGCGAAGATATTTTGTAGCAGGTTACTGCCGATATCAAATCCAGTCCTATCAAAGTGAGTCTGCAGTTGGATGAGTCAACAGACGTCAGTTGCTGTAGTCAGTTATTGGTGTTTGTGCGGTATGTGAAAGAGAAGATGTACTTGAAGAATTGTTATTTTGTAAATCATTGACAACAGTCACAAAGGCAATTGATGTATTCAATATCGTCAAGAAGTTCTTTTTGAATCATAAATTGACTCTTGACATGTGCGGTTCACTTTGCACCGATGGTGCACTTTAAAATGGTGCACCTGCACCTGTTTAAAGTTTTTTTGTAACGAATTTGGAGCTAAACACGGTGCGGTGGCTTTCCCGTGGTCTATAGTGCTTGCTCGTGCTTTACAAAGAAATTAAGCTGTTTTTTGGACAGAAGGTTGTAGCATAGTAGAACACTTTGAAATGAGAATTTTATTTTGTCCCTGGCCTACTTGGCAGATATATTCAGCCACTAAAACGATTTGAACACCTCCATCCGGGGTACAGGGATAAACATGATCACTGATCTGGAAACATCGCATTACTTGTGGAAACTATGCAAATTTTTCAAATCTTGATAAAGTTTTCAATTCAACAAATTTATTTCCGGAACATTTTGTGACTGAAATAAAAGAACACTCGCAGGGACTCAGACAGTCTTTCCAGGGATACTTTCATCATGGGAGGTTTCTGTTTTTCAGGGATGGATGCAAGACCCATTTATTTTCAGCCTACATTCTATGGATGATAATGACCAAATGAAAGACTATCTTATTGAGATGAAAGCTAGTAGTAAAATCAAAATCGAGTTTGATCCAATACAGTTGGATGCCTTCTGGTGTGCACAACTCAACACATTTCCCCAGTTAGCAAAAAAGCTTTAGACCAACCTTGTGCTTTTGCGACACCCTACCTATGTGACACTATGGGTTCTCAACTCTTGTAAGCATCAAAACTAAGGCGAGAAATCGTTTGGATCCAAGAAATGATATGCGTGTGTCCATCTCAAAGATAGAACCTGGTTTCAACATGATTATTGGCAAACAGCAGCAACAATAAAAGCCATTAGTAAATTGATTGATTGTTGATGTGCTGTAAATACTTACAAGATTGTTTTTAATGCATACATCCAACACGTAGCCTAAGTTATGAATACACTGAGTTTAATTCCTATTATTATAATTTTATTGACTTCCGTCGCCCATTGTAGACATGGGGTACGAGAAAATTTCACGAAAGCTCAAAAGGTACGAGCGCTAAAAAGGTTAAGAAACACTGGTTTTAAGGATTGAATGGATTCCTTTATAAACTAACAGAAGCTGCAACCAGTTGGCTATATAGGGATCCGAGCAGCTTGCAAAGCACTTGGTGGAGAACTTGCTGTTCATGGAATGCAAAGTGATCTTAGGGGGTTAGTGGTTGTTTCATATTTTATTCTTGTTTTGATGCATTGCTACAATTATCCTGTTTTTTCTCTTTTCTTTTCTTATACTCATTTATGTTTTTATTTTTTTCCTTATCCTTCTCTCTCTAGCACTGTGTTTTCCTTCAAATTAGCGGATGCCCACCTCTGCCTGCAACTAACAAATGAACCCCTGTTAAAATTAAATATCTTTTATAGGTAAACTACATAGGCCGGCTGCATTGCCCAGTGGTGGCAGCCCTGGTTGGCTACGGTACTCGAAAGGGCATTTGTTCGACACCGCGCATTAGCATGCAGCTGTGTCTTTAGTAGTAGGCTACACTTGCCATGCCTGAAGGAAACCTTTTCATCCACCACCTAGCAACTTGAAATTTAAGTTTTGTGTAGCGTTTAAGTTAAATGCTATTCAAAACTTTCCCAAACGTCTGTTAACTGCAAGCTAAAACAGAGATGTTATTGAAAATAGCTGTTTATAAAAGAAAGTGTTGTGTTGCATTGGATGAGATGATATGTGTCTAAAAACAATGGGACCAGTTTAAATGCGTACTCAGTGAAGTATATTGCTGACTTCATTTTTCTGACTCACATTTTCGGAAATGATTTTTCAAAAATGTTGCTTGTTTTCGCAAAATGTCGCCACTGATGAAGTCAATTGTTGTTGATGCAAATCTTACTTTTAAGGACCATAATTATACAAAGAAATATCTGGTGCTGGTTTCATCTGAGTAGGATTGAATGATATCAATGAAGAAGGAATCCTCAAATGGGTGGATGGAACTCTTTCAACTTCAAACAACACTGCATGGAACAGAGGACAGCCAGGCGGGATGAGGGAGAATATTGCGCTTTATATCTCGATCAAAAGACTCGTATCGTTTCCATGATGGAATATGTTCTCACCTCTTCAAAGGAATCTGTGAAAAAGTCTCACCTCTTAAAGTTGTGGAATTCAAAGAAAGGAACGAAGTGTATTATAGAATTTAAAACTACAAGAAATCTTTGTTTTAATCATCCAGTTGTTTTTGTTTTAATCATCCAATCACGATACGCAAGGCGTCATTTATAACAGTGTCAATTTAATGGCAGTGGACGCTGCAACAACTGAAAAATTAAACTTTTACACGAAACGAAACAAACGCGTTGGAACAAATCTTTGCATTTATATGAGCCCCATGACACCCCCATGACATATTTTGGCCAGAAACAATTTTTTCCAGTAACTCCTTCTTCGTAGAAAATACTTTGTGCATCTTACGACAGCTCGGGTGTAGGTTTACCTTTACTTGTAGGCTATCAGGGATTTAACTGTTATTTCAATAATTCTGTTCCTTTCCTTGGTCGACTATGAGCGAAAACGAGAGAGAACACTCTTTCCACAAACGCGTTACTGACCGGAAGAGAGAAGATGATGCTAACCAGCTTGTAGAGCAACGGAAAAAAAGTCGTTTCCTGTAAAGATCTTCATCCCTGTCCTCAGGTTCATCCTTGCGAAACACATCATCTGGAATCTTCTGAAGCAAAGCATTAACAGCCAAAACCTCATCGAACAATTCATTACCATAGGTGGATCAATTTGCTTCGCCAACCCCTTTACTTTCTTGCTTTTAAATGTTTGATAGCTTAGTAGGATCCAGTTGATGTGCATTGGATGCTTCTCAAATCGATACCATTTATTAAATATTTAAAAATAAAGATTAAGTTTTGTAATTGCTAAAAATAAGATAAAGTAAGGACTTACGTCAAAAACAAGGACATTTCTTAGAAATAGAGACAATAAATTTTTCCAAGACATTTCCCTTCGAAATAAGCACAAATCTTAGAAATAAGGACGGTATGGCAACCTTGTAGGCTATGCAGCAACCTTCGAATTTGACTTCGGCAATCCGCAATTGTCGAAGTAATTAAGTCTATCTGTACCGACACAGGGTTTTATGAGGACGCCCCACTCTAGTAGTGAAATATTTCACAGAAGGAAATATGCTAGAAATGTGAATTTCTTGACTTTTAGCTTTTGTTCTTTGCGAATTTTCAAAACCTACACTGGTCATTTTTTGTTGTTCTTCTTGCCCTTCACAATAAGCATTTTGTCTCAGGTGGCTAGACATTTTCGTGCAATACTAGTTATATATAATTATGTTAATGTTAGTGCAATATAAATGTCAGTGCAATTACTTTGAAATATAAAAACGCCCAATAATGTCTTATCTTTATGAGCAAAAGTAATTTTTGTTTACGTAATAAGAGTAAGCTAATGCACCTAGTTTAGCATTACTCTATGACTCTATGTTATAATTCAAATATTGTAATTTTGAAGCTATTTTCAGGAAATTAGAATAAAATCCGACTTTGTGACGTTTTTTCATCTCAAACACTTTATTTCAATAAATTTTTTGGGTAAAAATTTAATTTCTTTACGCACAATACACATGACTATCATCTTGTAAAATATTTTGGCTCTGTGATTTTCATAGCTCCCGTTATTAGCGATTAATTAGCACGGGGCTAAGATAGCCCGTGACGTAGACTACTTTCCGAGTACGAAAAAAGCTCGTACTTTTAAGATAGAGTTAAGTGCCGACGCAAATTTCGATGGGTGTTAACTACACAAACTAAATCAGTAAATCAATCCTTTTTTACGATGGTTCAACGTCTGCAGACGTTGAATCATGGCTGTAAAATGATGTAAAAATGGCTGATGTCAGGCAGGGGCAAAAACCGTGTCAAAGTAGCGCGAAGAGAAAATTGTAACTCATGACGTAAGTAAGCGATCGATTTCATTAAAAATAAGTGGAGAAGTGACGCCTTGAGAGAAAGATTCAAACGATTCAATTCAAACAAAACTAGGTCAGTAAAATATCTGATGAAGACTCCCCGTGACGTCCTTGAAGCTAAGATACTCGTATAATTGTTTTGTATTGTGTATTATTATTGTGTATTATTATGTAGGCCTATTGTTTTGATATGATGGTCAGATATAAAAACAACTGAACTGAACTGAATGTGTAAGAATTAAATCGAAAAATGATAAAAAATGTTTAATGGTTTTGGTCACAGATGCAAATATTAGTTTTGACGTTGTCAATATTCAGTTCTCCGATTTTCGTGCCGAAAGCTCATACAGTTTAAAAATGGTCATATGCAAGTTGCTGCTAAACGATGAAGATTGAATATTGCCGTTGGTGATGGTTGGTGTATCGCTTTCGACTTTTCGAGCATTTTTATTTTCTTGTGTTTTTATTCTGTTAATATTTTGTTTGTGTAATCAGTTGTCTGCATTAACGACGTCTATTACCTGGCCAACTTTACGTCCTGGTTTTATGCGGCCGCTAAGCTTTAAGGTTGACTGCAACAATCTTGGAATGTTGCGTAACGAAAATAATTATATAAGCAAAAATAAAAAAAATAATCGCAAGAAACCAGGGGCTGTGAAATCGGGCGAAAAATTTTCGACTCCGGCTCCTCGGTTTAGGCTATAACTGAGCGACACCGACTCTGGACACACCAAAATGCCTCCAACTCCACAGTCCTGCTTAAAACAGCTCCTTTTGCCTACTGAACAGTGAATACTATTTTCCAATAAGCAGTTACTTTGTCTCGTGAGCATTGCATAATTGCTCAACAAGCACATTAAGTTCAGAAACGACAAAAAATCATTAAGTGTAAAAATGTGGTTTGAATTACTGCAAATAAACGGGTTGGAAACATTTACTTTGGTCATTGCGGACGGCATTTCACTATCCGTAATTTTACGTCGAGAGTGATTTTGCTGCAGTAAAAATATGCTAATTTCGAAGGCTGATGCTGACAACAACACTACAAGAACAAGGGGGAACAAAAGGGGAAACGAACTCCTTGGGTATGTGCTTGAACAACGCACTTCAAGGTTAGAACTCAAACCCATCGCAACAAGTTTGGATCGATTTTGTGACTTCATTTCAAAGATAGAACGCAAAACTGTTCAAGCTATTTATCAAGAGTGTGTGAAACAACAATCGCCAACAATATTCTGACAAGTAACAAAAGCTGTTGTTGTTTTCTTCTCTATATTTATCTGCTTTGTAATGACATTGTTGCTTGATTGACCGACGAATTTAGTTCTAATCGAACGGCATCCACTGCGTTGTATTTTTAGCCAAGCCCTATATACAGTATAAGCATGCGAAAGTCGTTCGGTATATGTCTTTCGGTCAACTATACGCAATTAGACTACAGGCAAACTAAACAATGAGCAAAATGATGCACGACAATCGCGAGACTGACATGTAGGTCCACAAATATTATTTAGGCTGAAGATGGACAACTTATAACTTTCAGAATTAAAGGGTAATTCACGCTCTCCTAGAATTAGCTTACTTCGGTAAAAAAAATCGACGCCAATTATTTTTTCGAAAGAATTGTTTACCTACACTGTATAACAAAATGAAAACTGACGATAGATCATTGTGTATTAGGGAGGGCCGTCGGAAACAGATCGCTTAGCAACTCGAGTTTCTTAGGAGGCTTGTCGAGTTAATGGCGAAATTGAAAACCATTTTTTAATTGAACGCCAGGAAGACGGTGCGCCACAGGGTCCAACTAATCAGTAAATCACCCCATTCCTATTGTGTATTCATAAACGGAGGATTAACACAAAAACGTGATACTGCACTTTACCTTGAAATCTCTAAACATGTCTGAACTAGACAAGGATTTTGTTTGAACCAAAACAATAAACAGTTTGATAGTATTTGTTGAACAAGCGATCTCTTCTTCATCTTTTTCATATACAGTGTCACTATGTTGTATACGTATGCAGTCAGATTGTGCAGACATCTCATAGAATAGACACAACTTTGGAATGTGTCTTCAATCACTTTAGAATTGCAAGAAACAACACCTTTTGTTATTAGGAAACATGTTTAATATAAACAAAGTATAATAACGGTATATCCACTAGGGTGGCTCATTTTCCTTGATGTTCTTTAAAATTTTTCTCAGTTTGGAATAATGTTCCATTTTGCTCACTGATATTTGTAAACCAAAAATTTTTGTTGGGTTTTGACCTTTGACCCTGGTTCACCCAAGGAGAAATTCTGAATTTTTCTGAAAAATTAGTAAATTTCGAAGTGGTTTAGCAGTATCTGAAGAGAGGATTTCTCAAAATTTGACAACGTGATTTTGACGTCACTTCCTCTGTTAACTTCCACGTGGAACATCTTCACCCTACTCCAAGTCTGAGAGTCACTAATAGTGCATGCTTTTAGTGTCATTTTAATTGATTTTACAGCCTTCTCGCAGTCAGTGAATCTATCACATAGACCAACAAGGCACAAAAGATGAGAGTCATTTTAGAGTATTTCAAGGCCCCTGATTCCGAAAATGCACTTAGTTTTTTCGAATTGGCTCTAGTTTTCGAGATATTCGACAATGAAAACATTTTTGAAATCGTTTCTCAAAAGCTTTCAATTAGCAAATTACTTATTTTCAGCCCTGTTTACCATTATGATGTCATAATTGCACTTGTCTAGTTCAATTGGTTCATATTGCATGAAAGTTCAAAACGCAAGCAAAGGTTGAAATGAACTGTGTTTAACGTAAGGGAGACATGATACTCAATGAAAACAGTTGTGAATCAGTAGGCCTACATCACAAGAAAAATATCCCGAAAGTCATGTGTTTATGAATGCAGCTTTATATTGAAAAGGTAGGCCTACTGAAATGGATACTTGTACAAATGAAGTTTTATTCTAAGCCTTTGCTAAGGCCAAGTCTTTGCTGCAAGAAGTTTTTTTCTGGTCTATAGGCTAAATAAATGGCATATAGGCTAATAAAATATGCCTTTGACAAGTAGGATGATGTACAAACAACCCAGATATATTTTGCTGCATCAGGCAACGCATTCTGCGATAGATACAGCGCTATATAAAAACAAGCATTATTATTATTATTATTACTTTGAAATGAAGCTGGGTGATCAAGATAAGTCCTGGGTTCCTCCTAAAGTATGCAAACATTGCACTCAAACCCGTTTCTGGGCTCAAGGCTAAGAAGTTCAGAGTGCCATGGCATAAAGAGAGCCGTGGAATCACCATGAAAATTGATACTTCTGCACGGTGAGGATAGGGACAGTAATCTACTGTCCCTAGGTGAGGATGTTCGAAGGAAGTTGGAACATCATGTTTACATGGAGTGTGCAACGCAGTCATTGCATGGATGTTGCTATTTCTGTTTTTTGTTTGCCCTCTCTAGTTTCAAGTGGTGATTTGCTTGAAACAATAAGAAAACGGGCATGACTGAGAGTAACCTCAATACCTTCAGTAATGTTTTGGAGCGAGGTCAAGTTTTTTCTCAAAACCATTTCTACCACCTACTGTAGTAGTTAAAGAGTTAGTTATCAAAAGTGGTAGCTGCAATCTTGGCTCCTCATCTCGATCAACATGGCATTCTTGACTCCAAGGCCAAGATTACGTTCTTCCGCAGCAAGGATAAAATTCTAAGCAGCTACTTTACTGAAGAACATAACTTTGTATTCTGTAATTATATAAATGGCCTTCGTACCTTGATGGGTGTTGCTCAGTAGGCCAATCATAATAAAGAGTTGCGTTTGTTCATCGATAGCTTGGTTTTGCTTATTTGTCTAGTTTGTTAAGCAAAACAATGTATGCATTTTGTTTGTAATTAGTAGCTTACTTAGTAAGTCTGAGACTGTTGAAATCAACAAATATATTAATGCAAAACGCAAGTTATATATTCTACATCTTGTATCCTCAGGCTTACTTCACATCATATTTTGATTAGTACTAGGCCAGGAAACGTTAAATGGATGTTTGTTTGGGTTGTAATCAACGTGATTGGTTCCAAATAGCGTTTATACAACTCAGAAATGTGCCTGGGATTACTTCCAGTTTTGTCTATGTAGTAAACGACACAACGTTAAATCTATAGGGGCTCAAAATTGCGAAAAAAATATTTTTGCTGTATCTCAAAAACTAAAGCCAATTCGAGAAAACTTAGTGCATTTTCAGAATCAGGGGCCTCGAAATACCTTAAAATGACTCTCACATGTCTTTATATAAAAAAAAGTTTTGTTGGCCTATGAAAATCGATAAACATCGTCAAACGATTCAAGAAACTGAAAGCAGTAGATATTTACTACGTGAAGGGTGCACAAAGAAAATCATGTCTGAAATGTGGTAGAATTCGACATTTTGAGAGTAGTACATGTGTCAGTGTTCATGGAGTTGCTAATTAAACCACTTTGCTTGCTACGAGTTTGTGTTACTGCCTCTTATTGTGTCCATTAAGATGCTAGAGTGCATTAGAAGATAGCAGGTGAGCAGTTTCAGGGATAAGCGAAAATTCGATATTTTGAAAAAATTCAAACCAGGTGAACCAGGGTCAAACGTTAATATTTTTTTGTGAAATTTGTTGTAGGAGATACATTTACCAAAAGGAACAATATTCCAAACTGACGAAAAATTTAAAAAAAAAAAAATTTTTTTTCAAGATTTTGCGCCAGCCTAATATCCACACATCACAATTACTGATGTATTTGCAACATGCACAACAAAACTGCACTTGGATACAGACCATGTCAGATTTCATGGCCTATATAAAAAGGTGAGCAATGAGCAAGGATGGAGAAACCACGTGGGCCTCGTGGGCCTGGGCCCACCTACTTTATTTTCTGGTTGGGCCTGGCCCAGCCACTTTTGAAAGCCAAATTTCTTTGAAAAGGTAGTGGAAACGGCAAATTAGAGGAGTTCCAAAAAAAAGCTCGTCACTCATTTGATACACACTAGTTTAATTGCACAAGCCAAAAAAAAAATTGGCACAAAAGGTGAGAGTCATTTTAAAGTATTTCAGGGCCTCTGATTCCAAAAATGCACTTAGTTTTTTCGAATTTTTGAAACTACCAGGAATTGAATTTCGAACCAAGATTACATTCTTCCGTAACAAGGATAAAATTTTAAGCAGCTACTTTATTGAAGAACACAACTTTGTATTCTATGGCCTTCGTACCTTGATGGGTGTTGCTCAGCATAATAAGCCTACCATAATAAAGAATTGCGTTTGTTCATCGATGGCTTTATGTATTTTGTTTGTAGGCTACTTAATATCTTAGTTAGTAGGCCTAAGTCTGATACTGTTGAAGTCAACAAATATATTAACGCAATGCACAAGTTGTATATTCTACATCTTGTATCCTAAGGCTTGCTTCACGTCGTATTTTGATTGCTACTAGGCCAGTAAACGTTAAATAGCCGTTTGTTTGGGTTGTAATCAACGTGATTGGTTTCAAATGGCGTTTATACAACTCAGAAATGTGCCTGGGATTACTTTTAGTTTTGTCTATGTAATAAGCGACACGACGTTAAATCTATATAGCCTAGGGCAGGGGTTCCCAAATCCCAACCGGGGGTACTCGTACCCTTTGGGGGTACGAGATTGAACACTAAGGGGTACGAAGATCCATGGACCACAGAGCAGCATTTCAAACAGATTTCACACTACAATTTTATTTTGGAATTGTAAATGATTAATATACCACTACGGTCTTTTGCTTTGAAAAAAACAATAATCTAGAAATAATTGTTGTTCTTTAGTACGAAGCCTCATTGTCTCATAACAATGCGTTTTCTTTACTTGCTGCTGCCAGCAATAAACAAGAAAGTACAAAGTTAGGAAGAAAATGCGCAGATAAAGGAGGCATTTAGTTCAGTTCAGTTTGTTTTCATTTCTAACCACCACAACGGAAAACAATATATGCCAAACATAGCAGAGGTCTAGAAAAAGGTAGAAGCGACAAAACGCGGACGCTATAACGTGCATGATACTGTTGCATCATAGGCACAATCATTTTTTAAGGACTTTCATATAAAATAATCATGGCTCTCCAGTGGACACATTCTTTAGACACGTTTGACGTTTTTGACGTGGAGTGACATATCAATTCCATGCAAAACTTCCATGAGAGACTCACTTCCCATCTCTTCCAGGGTGAGATAATTGGCCAGTTCGGATTGGTTCCTTCGAATTTCGTCAAGCCAATCACTGAGGACCAGCTGACGGCGAATCAGGTTCGTAAGGTGTCGGCGACGACGATGACCAAAACGACGTCGATCGCAAGGAAAAGCGACAAGCCGACCGACCCCGCGAGTTTCACATCCACCAGCGCTAGCAACTCAAGCTCAAACAAAGGTGACGGGGTAAGTTGAACCTTGTTGGGACCTTGTTATAAGTTTTGATTTGGAACCTGCTCCTTGTGGTTGATAGGTTGCGGAAATGTGGCGATTCTTTCGTCTGGTTTTGACATGAAACTCCCATCTGCTTCGTGAGGAAACTGCCGTTCGGAGGTCATCGGTTCGATTCCCCCTGCAGCACGTGGCTGTGTCTTTACAAGATTGTTGACACGCGGTGGTCATCAACCACCTCACATTGTGGTCTATTGTTAAGAAATTATTTTATTGTTTATGAATGATGAAGGTTACTGTGCAGCGTGTATGTTTGTGACGGAATAGTTGATGGCAAACAACCCAACAATCGCCCAGTGCGGTGATAATCGGCTTACCTGGCGGTGTCATCGAAGTAGCAAAGCATTGCTTAGTTTTGCACCTCGGCGTACAATAATGCTTCTGGATACTTACTGCATGTGGTCGCCCTAAGCCCGATGGGAAAGTATTTGATGCCGCAGAGTGTTAACACACCCCGCCCCCAACTTTGTGCAAGCGAACAAAATATTTCATAATCCATGATGCACTTTCAGACGCGAAAGAAAGGAATATTCTCGAAAGGGAAGAAATTGTTGAAGAAGCTCGGAAACAACGAGACTCGAAGAAGATGACGTCACAATGGACGTTTCTTTCGCTACAAACTCTTCTTTCCAGACGCCTGCACGTTCAGGCATCGTTGTTAGACGCAAACCGATTGGTTGCTTGCCCGCTGTTTATGCTTAAGTTTTTATTCAAGAAGTAGTTTATTTGAATGGTGAAAACATCAATATTTTTATAAACTTTTCATCAAAATGCCAGAAATTTTTGCACGTTTTGTGTTCATGGAGTTGCAGTACCTGTGTATGTACTGCTCTATGGTGCCACCCTCGTGGTTGACATTGCTATGAAAGGTTTGCCACTGTGGGCGATAAGGAGCTAACCTGTTGTGTGTAAACATTTAAGCTTTGTAACTCTCAGTTTTTACATCTTGATATTTTAGCGCAGACTTTGCGGCGACGCCTTGTGCGTCTTTCCCATATTTCGACGCAAGTTTGCAGCGACTAGATGTTCACCTACACATTCCTATCCTTTGTGACATCACAAACACCTGCACGATGGCCTCCTGATTGTTTGTCTTGTTTGTAGATCGATATGTTGCTGCTTGTTTTCACTGTGGTTCAAACATTCGTTACACCAGTACGTGTCAACATCACATTGTGGTCTCCGTTCAGTGTTTCCGCTTGCTGTTTGCTTAATTTCATATTGCATTTATGATGACGCAAGCCTCGATTCCGCGTTAAATCTACGTCATAGTTAATGCAATTGTTTGTCTCGCTCGAAACTCACATCCATGACCAACGCCACCATCCATGACGCCTCATCGTTGCTTGCTGTGATATCTCAAAATCCTTCCACGGTTGTGTGGAGTCGAACCCGCAGCCTTGCGTCTCTCCACCCACTTTCCTCCCGACGGCAAGAATCTTGACGCTGAAGTTTCATCAGTGTGGAATGCACGGGGTGCTTCCAACTTTATTCCAACCTCACAACCGACACTGCTGGGATAACGTTTGGCAACTCTGGGTGAACAAACTTGACTGTTGTCGCTGCAAGATGTAATATCAATGCAAACAACTTGTTGTACATTCTCTTGCATGCATCTGTGCAGAGCCGTTCTTTTGTTCCCAGATTGTAAATGACTCACTGCTTATCTTGCCACCTAGCGGCCACTGTGATGTCACAATGCCCAGCAGAAAGCTCGTTCTGTTCATGGAAATCTGAAGATGTCTGAAGGAAATTTATTTTTCATTTCCTTCACTCATACACAGCATCATTACAACGCAATTACACAACGATGTTTTAGTGTTAGATTCAATGTGTTGTTTTAAACTTAGCAAACATCCCCACTTGAGGTACGCTCCATGTGATATCGATGTTTCATCAACGTGATTATGCAACTTTATGTTACCTGGATTGGATTTCCTCACATCTCATTGACTCCGTTTATCGCCGGCATCCCTTGTTGCTATAACTATAGTCTTGCTGATTTTTACGTCTTTTCTACATCATATAGGCTTGTGCCTGTTGCCGCATATGCTTGGTGCTATCTCATTTTCCTGGAAGGGATTGATTTTGAAAGTTCGGGTGCTGTTCTCTCAATTTAAAGTTGGTTCATTGGTGAAGCCAGTGCTCTTAGGATAATTTTTCAAGGGTTCTGCTGTTTACCTCACCCCACTGACCTGGGGAACCACCGGGATGAAGCCCCCGACTTCCCACAACTAGGTTAGACACTAGACATCCGTCCCTGTAGAATGTTCATGAGCAATATGAAATGACGTAATGTCCCTAGAGAGCTGTTTAAGAAGTTGTGCTCGCGTAGCTATCCCCGTCTCGTGTAGAGCGGGGGATGGTGAACGAATAAATAACAATTTGTTTAAACGTTTGTTGCTTATTTGGCTGGAAATAGAAGATTTTTGATTGAGCAAACAGGAAGGTAGTTTCTTCCAAACTTCGAAACAACGTTGAAAAGTTTTCACGAGATAGTCTGCATTGTTGCATCACAATGAAACAGCTCCATGATCGGAAAAGTGATTTTTTAATGAAATCTAAGACACTTTGCCTTATTTTTGAAGATTGTTTGCACGCAATGAAACAATACAATGCCAAGATGGCCTACACAAGATTTTCCTGAAGGGAAAAGTCAGTTTCTTGTTTTTTTCATAACCAACATAAGATAATGCCATGCTTTGACTATGCGACAAATTGGCATTTTTTTCTTATCGGAAACAATCTATGCAATAGGCATCGATCATAAGTTGACGTGTGAGCAGGGCCGTTGAGGGGACAATTTGGGCCAAGTACCAATGAGATCCTCGGGCCCAAGTCAAGACATTTCTAAGAAAAACGCACTCAGTGAAAGAGATAAACAAACTAATCAAAGAAATTAAGACAAACAACCAGTGATGTACGCGCATACAAAAAATATTGACGCCGTCAGCGTAAACGTTCGAAAAACTATACGCCGTATGCGTCAACGTAACTTGTAAAAAATGTTGGCGACGTCAGCGTTAGCGCATACACTAGCGTAAACTAATTTTGTTTGCTAGGTGCCAAACATTCACACGGTATAAACCACTCGAAACAAACAAGTTTTATTTTGAATTTCCACGAAGAACTACAAACATCTGAAAGTGGTCATCTGACATTTTGCTGTGTTTTGGTTCTAATATGTCTTTGCCCATACCTCTACGAAATCGGAGTGTCTAGGGAGCTGACTGTTCAGCCCCCATCCTATGGAGATGCCTCAACGTGGTGTAGAGGTGAACCCAGGCTGAAAACTAGGCTAATCCCTAGCAACTCCTGGGGCTAATGGACACACGTGAAAGTCCCCAACGGCAATCTCTTTTTGGCGGAAGAGGGCAATGTCTGACGGGCAGGCATCTTGTAAGGCGGGCCTCAATGATCAGAGCACCCGGCAGCCCGTTGCAACCGGTTCCCCTGAATTTGCACGTTCCGATCTTATTGGACCGCAGTGGGCATGGAGCTGGCCAAGAGTGTGTGCGTAGCCCTCGCGCAGTCACGACCACCTTAAACAACCACACAAGCGAATGGCCTTTGTCTCAATTTTGGACCAGGACCGAACAAAGCCCAATGGCGATGATATCACGGGTAACGGGGGCAGGCTTGGTAGAGCTGGAAGCCTCCAGCCCGGCCTCACACATTGGCGGCGGATCTATGATGATCGTCTCCCAATGAACTGCGGTGACATTGGGTTCCGGTAGCAAGACCCGTGTCTGGGCTGGCCTATCTAGGATTTCCCGCAGCCCACCCCACATGGGGAAGCCCCTAGAAAAGATGGGGTATACATCGGACACCGCAAATCTCATCTGGCCAGCTTGCCGGATTACCCAAATAGCGGTCGACCTACGACGACGATGTCTTTGCCCATTGAAAACATTCTTTCAACTGCAGCGCTGGAAGGTATTGGTGTGTTGTAGCGAAAAAATGCATTAAAAAGTATGCGTTGACGCTATACGCTAAAAAACCGCGAAAACTTTACGGCGTAGCCTCAAGCGCAAACTATCCAAAAAAATGTGGCCGCAAGCATTAGCGTAAACAAAAATTCTACGCCGCAAGTGTGCGGCGTATACGTACATCTCTGCAAACAACAAAGGAGGTGAACATGGTCATCACTGCGACAATATTTCCAGGATTTATCATTCGATCAGTCCTCATCTTCATCACTGGTACCACTTGAAGTTTAGTGATGTATTAGTAGGTAGCCACTTTAATAACTTTTGTAAAGCATGAACCAATCAGATACTGCGCTTAAGTGGCTCTCGTCCAATTGTGACCCTTCTAGCACTCAGCCAGAGTGCATTACTACCTTGAATCTATTTCTTTGCAGAGTGCCAAACAGAAAAAAGTTTCAACACCACAGCGATATACAGTATCACTGATTAATGATTTGGTTTTGACACCAAATATGTCGAAGATGTAGCCTATAGCCTAACCCAGGGGTGTCCAACCTTTTTGGCCAAAGGGCCACATGCAGTTTACGAATGATTGCGCGGGCCACTTGAGTATTTACTGCTAATTTGTAATCTTAAAAATGGCGGTCTTATAATTTTTAATTAAAACCTTCACACCAAAGCTCTAATCTTAGAAATGTGCATTATCCTCTTACAATTATAAGAACAATAGACAAATCAAGATATAGTAAAACCGACAAAGTTTTTACTACACGTCGACATTTCATTGTGAAGTTTGGCACTCTTTTTCTCTAACAAGTATGGCAATGTGCGGTGAGATGGACGATGTGCCAATGCGAAGCGAGGTTTTCGTAATATGGCTGTCAGAAATTAGTGATCTCACAGCCTCACAGGGGATTTGACATGGTTCATCCGCGAAAAAACTTGCTCGCACAAGTAAGTGCTGCCGAATAATGATGTCACGAAAACTGCCAATCTGTAAATCCTCTGAAATTTTTCTAAAGAGACAATTTTTTGTAAAATTCTAGAAATAGAAAGTTTTGAACTTCTCCCTTTAAAGCAAGAAATATTACTCATTGACTGACTCTTGAAGCACGAGTACAACAGTTGCGCACCCCTGCACTAGGGACTACAAAATAATAGACAAAGAAAGCTAACAGTAAATGCCAATTTCTCGAAATGTAAGTTCGCCATAAATTACGTAGGCGATTGACTTGGTTATATAGGTTATTTCGAAATGTATCACGCGGGCCACTCAGAACCTTCTCGCGGGCCACGGTTGGACACCCCTGGTTACCCTATTATTTTTAAAAACGTGGCAAAATTTAGTCAACTTGTACGATGAACCTTTTAAATTTATATCAAATATTTTCAAGAACAATCGACCGTGATTTTAATGTTGGCGACAGTTAGCTGGTTCATAAAAGCTTCGAACGAAAAACATTTTGGGAAGTTTTTTGTTTAACCTAAAAGTCATAAAGTGAAGCTTTACGAGGGCCATGGGTTTATTGTTGGCGGCAGTTAGCCGGTTTGCACAGAATGAACAAACACTTTGGATACTTTCATGATTTACAAGTCACGCTCGTTTGCGACTTGATATTGAGGCACCCTTGTTTGCTAAGCTGGTATTGTTGAGTTTGGCGATAAATTGTTCGCCTTTAATGAGAGTTATTCAAACAGTGAGCAAACCGTTGATCACAAAAGCGCGCAGTAAAGTTCATTGGTGAATTCTATTGCTATGGACAACAAACAATTGTTTAGAAACTTTTTGTAATTTACGAGCTTTTGTGAATCACTGATGTAGTTCTTTGAATTGTTCAACAGTCAACATTAATTTTAATTTATTTTAATCTTGTTACGTTGGAGTTCATGGCAGAATAAAATTGAAAATCTCTCTGAGTTTATATGACGATTCAGAATTGGGCAATACAAGAATATGTCCATTGCGTCTTTCCAACGTAATACGATGAGAAACATATTCAGCTCACATCATGAATATGGTAATATAACCAGCAACGTACAAACGTAGAAACAGACTGAAAATACTTCAAATAAATTTGTTGTGTACAAAGTAAGTTATAAATTACAATGTACAAACAAGCTTTAAAATACAAGGAGATTAGTGTCGGTTTCTTTCGATTGTTTTCATCTAAGCATTCGAACGAGATTGTTCACTAGTCCACTGGTTCTCCAACTTGTTTCGTGGCAAAAAATTAAGACAGAACTTTTATTTTGGATATATAATATTCTTTGTTGTAACAAAAAATACAAAAATCCTTATTTAATATTTTAAAGATAATTCAGGAAGGTTTTTTATTAATGTTTACAAATAATACACGTTGTTTTTGCATGCGATTGTTCGTCGTAAACAGGTTGAGCGTAAACTACGCAGCTTTTCCTAGTTTTCGTTGCTTTCGTTTGTTGGCTTGGCAGACATAGCAACTGCCAACAATCATATTAGGTTATGTCTGAGTATTGTGTTGAAACTTTCGGACCAATAAGAACCATACAGAAAGTATACCTGCGCTAATTTTCATGCAACATTATATGAAGCTACAATTGCACCTATGCCGCCTGTGAGTGTTGTAAAATTATGCCTCCGGACGAAGGTTCAGAGGGAAATTTTAACAGCAATTTTAAGTTATTTGAAACAAGTGTTTTTGTTTTCAAGATTATATTGACTTTATTAATTTGTTTTACCAGTACATGTTGTACAATATTGAAAACATTTAAGTTATTCTTTAAAATCGTGATTTAGATATGAAGATGTTTGGTCACGTAGGCTAGACTGGAGAGCAAACGTTATAGACAACTTATCACAACGCAGCTCCATGTTCACAATTGACGTTTTTCAGGAGCTGCATATTTGCTTCGTATGCGCTCAGCTCTGCGGCTCAACCGCCAACTTACCTGGTTATTCGCTTATCCGCTCACAATATTGTTTTGGTTAATTTTCTTTGAGGGAAGAGGAAGTGAACATGCATTTTAAAATAGAGACACAGTTTCATCTTTAAGAGGATAAACTTTATGTCAAAGTTTAAAAAGGTGTTTTTGCAAAAACTAGCTCGTTGTTTTAACTTTTTGTGACAATCCATGTTACAGCTATAGTGGCATATCTTAAGGCGCAGCAACTTGCCTACTGCCTACGACAGCAGTTCAATAGAGAACTTACGAACTGAGCGAAGTAAAATGCGACACATCAACTCCTGCAGCGATGTGTCGCTTACTGTATGAACTAAAGAAGGAAAGAAAAGTTCCAACATAAACAAAAGGAAGCAAGCATTAAAAATGATTGGTAACCACTTGCGGACGGATGATGTATACAGGCAAATGTAACAAGGAGGTTAGTAAAGTTAACATGCAAGGCTTGAAAATGTAGCACAAAACAAAGTTTAAAAGCTGTTCATGAAAGGGGAATCTCCCGGTTTCCATGGTGAAAGTGAGGTTTATGTTTACGATGAGTACGATCATGCCGGCCGAACGACTCTATGGAAACATGCGACGCAGCTGACGTGTCAACCTGCTGTTAAGGGGCAACTTGGGCAGCACCGCAGTTGTTCAGGCAGTTGAAGGGTAGTTCCTCCGCAAATTAATCATATGCTGACAACATGAGAACTCTGAACTGTGCAAAGTCGTGATAGAATCAAGAAAACACTCTGAACTAAGAAATGATAAACAACATTTTTAAGCGAAGAGTTCGTTAATTACAAAAAACACACGTAATGTGACAAAAGGCCACATAGCAGAGTCTTTGTCATATGGAACGTCATTGTCCTAACAAATTACATTATGACCCCCCCATTAGGGTGTACCATTTTTCAAAAAGTTTTTAGAAATTATTGCGGCTATGTATTACGGGTTTCCACTTTTGTTAAAAATTATTTTGGTAGAGTTTCAGAATTTTTCCGCCAAAACTGCGGTTCTGCCGCCATTTTGAAAAAATGGCGTCCAGATAGGATATTATGAAAGTCTACAGTCTTAAACTGGCGCAATGTGATCATATAATATGTCGATTACGGGGTTTTTGGTGTCGCAGAACTCGAATTTGAAGTTAAAAACACTCTACGGCAACAATTTTGCAAAGTGAATTTTGACATATAGATGTGACCACATTGTTTTGGACTGCAGATTTACATGAAAAGAGCATCTTATTGTCATTTTAATCTTGAAATGCATGTAGGCTATGCATAAACTTTTCTATTCGGTGTGATTATATCAATCAGTATGAGGGAAAAATTAACATGTACTTTCTCGTGTACTTTCACATCCGATGAAAATCTACTAGCTAGTCCACAGTATAGCCTATAGCCTGTCTTTAGTTACTAACCTACCTGTTTATTCACTAATGGCGGCAACAGAGTACCCCACGGCAGACCAAAAAGTTCGAAAAGCCGAAGTGAACTCTCCCAACTGGGTAAATGCTTTACTTCTACACGACGAAGATCATCATTAGCTCAGTGACTCGAAGAGTAGCTAGTGATCGTACGCAAGTTATACAAGATTCAGATCAGTAATGGCACTGAATGAGACGGCCGGTGAAGCACACCGCTCACTGGCACAAAAACCAAAAAGAAACTTCTTCCTCATTGGAAACACTAGCAAAAGACTAGGTGTTCCAAAGCTTCCTAAAAGCTCTGACGCTCTAGCTAGGCTGTTGTTCCTCAGAGACGAAAGTCACAGAACGATCAACCAATCCATCGTGATAGCAAGGGAGGAAATTCCCCTGGTATGGAAACATCATTTTGGCGTGGGTTAGGTATTTGGTAACAAAAACGAGAAACAATCTGGAAAAAAGAAGTAATCGTGAAAGGATATTGTTAAAAATGCGAATATAGACCGGCATCTGAAGAATTTGTATAAAACTTAGTATTTAAAACTTGATTCCAGGCATGAGAGGAATAATAGTGATTCATTTAAAAAATGTTTGCATGATATGGAAGAAAAGCTCAAGGATCCTCTGAATATATGTAAGACTACTTCGCGATCAATTCTCATGCATTCCGGTATTATTGACTGGGAGACAGATTTGGAACATCTGAAAAATCAGCTCCAGAGAGATCAAGTAGGCTAGGTTGCGCATTGGGCAGAGATGCTCTGTAGAAGAGACGGGACTGAGCTAGAGAAACACGACACAGTGCAGCTGGTGAAAGGAAACAGAAAGAGGATGTTGCTGACAATCTAAAAACCGTGAAGTTGGACTTGTGCAGTTGGTGCAGATGAAGAAACAGAAAGTGACAGTGACAACTGGAAAACTCCTGAATGGAAAAGAAAATGGGTATTACGTCGCCTAGCCTATACCTTTAACATCTGATCGACGGATGAGCTATCGGCAAAGAACAATGTTCGCTATGTGGCTCAAGCGTCCGGCATACAAGTCGAAGATACTAATATCAGTCACAGCAGCTCATAGACTGGCTAATAAGACTATAGGTCCTTTCACTCCCAAATTAATTATCAGAGATGAGTTCCAGACCCCTGATTTCGCAATAATTCATTGGGCCGGTAAGATTCTGAAAACGAGAGGAAATGTTTCATCAGAACAGTGCTGTGTATATGTATCTGGCGTTAGTTTTGATGATGAAGGTAATGCAGAAATGAAAGCTTCTGGAGGTGCATGAGACCAGACGGCACCAGATCATCTCAGGAACAGGCCGTTATAAAATTGGTGGAAGACTGGAGAGAGAAAGGTGTCATTGATGGAGGTATTTGATACGACTGCCGTCAATTCAGGGAAGTGGCAAGGTACTTGTAGGCTACATTGCTGGAGGCAACAATTGGGAAAGCAATTTGAAATTCACTGATCAAGAGTGGCAACAAATGCCAGTATCAGAATGGAAAATTTTTAGTGATTATAAGAAACTAAGAAAATTCGTTTTGAACGTAAGGATGGTCAATGATATTGCGGAAAGCGAGATTAAGCTAATCACTGATTTTATTGACAGGTGTTCTGACGAAAGCCACCGGCAAGCTCTCTTGCTTGTCGTGCAAACTGCAAAGGCACAGAGAACAGTTCTAAAATTACAAAAAAGCTACCTTAGCCAAACTCAATTGTTAAAGAAATTCGTCAAAAATTCATTGAATTGAGTGTTTGCATAACTCAGGTAGGCTATTGTGTTGATGAAATACTGGGAATTGAAATCAATCAGGACTGAAGCATAAGGAATAGCATGCAGAAGAAACAGGGATGGATCGTGTTTGAGAGTGATTAACTCAATTTGTTTGCAAATGAATCGTGTTGTTATTTCAACAGTTTGACAATATTTCAGGAATGCTCATTCTGGGGTGAGGTATTCTTGGTTAGGTTGTGTCCATGTCTGCAAAATTTCACCATAAATTTCAAGTGGTAAAATTTCACTTTGCAAAATTGTTGTCGTAGAGCGCTTTTGACTTCAAATTCGTGTTCTGCGACCCCAAAAACCCCGTAATCGACATATTATATGATCACATTATGCCAGTTTAAGGCTGCAGATTTTCATAATATCTTATCTGGCCGCCATTTTTTCAAAATAACGGCAGAACCACAGTTTTGGCGGGAAAATTCTGAAACTCTACCAAAATAATTTTTAACAAAAGTGGAAACCCGTAATACATAGCCGCAATAATTTCTAAAAACTTTTTGCAAAATGGTACACCCTACCCCCCCATCTACCACGTCACAGATGATCAACATTTTTCCTATCAGCACTTCAATGCGATTGTTGACGTTTCTACTTTGGCCAATTCTGCAAAAACATCATCCGATATCAGGTTGGCAATTTACAAGAACCGGTGTTATCAAACAAACAGTTTAAAGGTCGCTGTACCCAGGGCCGGATTTAGATGATGGGGGGCCCGGGGCACTTTTAGATTGGGGGGCCCCCGTGCAAAAAATTTTTTCAAGCCTACGGCGCGAAAAACCACCTCTACGTCTACAGTAGCATTAATCCAGCACTGCACAGCATTTTGCAGAAACTTTAAAGGCTGAAAGAAAAAAATAACACAAAATCACATTTTTTCCATGTAGAGGGGCCCTTCAAAAGTCGGGAGGCCCGGGGCACCTGCCCCCTCTGCCCCCCCCCCCTAAATCCGGGCCTGGCTGTACCAAGTCCTGGCATCACCCACATTGTTCGTTGATATGTTGCGCAAATTAATCTTATCATGAACAAACAGTTTGAAGAACCTTCCACTTAGCAAAGTCACCAACTAATTTGCACTTCCATTTCGCCGATCGTTTACCGAGCTATTATTGTCCCGCACGATGCTACATTGTTGAGGTCATAAGAACCCTGCAAATCATGAGGAAGCAATTTAGAAGTTTTTAGTTACGATAAATTGATCATGAACAAACAATTTGAAGGAGATTATACTTATAGCGGAGTTATTAATATTTGCGCTTGGCGGTATGAAGCTAAGTTGTCATTGTTGATCTGAACGATTTGCAGTTGTTTGATTTCCCACACATGGAAGCCTAGCAATATTGTCATGCTTTATATGAACAAGTTAAATACAATTTGAACCGATTTGTTAATAAAGAGGATTACAGTGCTGCATGTGCGTGGAAGATTCCTGTTAAGAATTATGGAATTGCAATCGACAACGTCTTCTGATGAATGATTCCTTTCAATTTTGAAAATGCGTAATGTGCAATAACACAGGAGCCTTCCACAACCTTTATCACATCAGAATAGCCGACAATTTAAATGAAATGCAACTCGGCTCCAATGTGCCAGCAATTCAAAATATCTTGGTTCTTTAATTCTTCCTGTCCCACCAGACTTATGACCGGTGGCTGAATATTTGAATTGCACTCATGGGAAAGTAAAGAAGACAATTTCCATTTTAAAATGCCTCATGTGCAAAGAATCAGTTGAACTTAAGTTATTGTATTTCTAATTTTATTTCAAGTTACTTAATAACAAGAACGTTAACAATCTTTTCATCAAAACCCCAGTTCCTTCCATTCTTATAGACTCGGACAAACAGAATTTCTTATCGACTCTGCCCCGATAGCTCAGTTGGTTTGCTCGTGATTTTGTGAACGAGGAAAATTCAAGATCAAGCGGCGCTGGTTCGACTCTCACCGTGTGCGCTGGAGCCACGAACGTTAAAGGCATAGCCTACTAAAGGAAAATTTCAAACCGGAATTAAGCATTAAAATGAGTAAACTGAACATTCAAGAATACATTTCAAAAACAATTACCGAAAAAAATTTGTTTTCAATGGCGCTGGCAAGGCCCAAAGTCCAGAGTTTCATTTATTTTCATTTTTTTCAAAATGACCAAAACTGCTCGAGAATACGTCATAAAGGCCAGCAATAACAAAAGCCACGTTACCAATCTGATGTTTTGAGCAAACTGTCTGCTGTTTTGATGTTAAAATGTGCTGTTTTGATGTAAATACATGCATAGCCTACAGTCAAATCGCCCGCAGTAACAATTATTGCGTGATCGGTTGATTGCTAGCCTTTATGACGTAGACTGTACAGTCGCACGCTTCGTTGCTCAGGCTCAATCTCATTTTGAAAGCTTTGACAAAAGCACGCCCACAATGGTGGTCAGACCGCAATGGGGCAAAATTTTATTGAAAATCGTTTTATGGTAGCATGTTAAACACAAAGAACGTGGAAAATCGCCAAGTCAGGTTTTTCCTTTAGTACCCCTTTAAGATCTGCTTTCCATTCAGCAGCATCTAATGGATGGAATAATTCTTTGTCAATCTGGGTGACTGGCACTGCGTCAGTTGTTTAAAGCCACCACAAGTATGCGAAACTGCCAGGATTAAGCTCTCGAAGTCAGTTTTCATCAGAAGCTTTCCCAGTCCGAGGATAAAGATTCAATAATATTTTTTAAATTGTTTTGAAATGTGTTGACCCATGGCCACCTGGAAATCATTTTGTCACATTTTGTCACCTGATTTGCCACATTTTGCAGATTTTGATTACAGCTACTGCTAGTGTTTGACTGACATTTTTTGAGATGTTTTTACTTTTTGCTGTGATATAAAAGCTTTTTGTTGGCTTGGGGAAGCAGTAGCAAATGAGAAAAAGATAGTTGGAAAACGCTCAATCAGATTGTTATTGAAAAATTAACAGTCCGACTAAAATGTTCGAAATCAAATTTTCTTTGTTTTTCAACATCTGAGGATGTTAAAACCTATTGTGTCATCTGGGGAAAACAGTAAAGAAGGCGTAAAAATATAATTAAAAAAAAATTATTTAAACATTTGCTCAAAGTTAGCAAAATCTGAAAATTTCTGAAAAATGTGACAAATCAGGCCGTATCTTTAGTTAGCCATGGTTGACCTAACACGAGGTTTCTTCGCTGATTATACCCACGTTACTTGCAACAGTATCTATTTATCTCCCATAGTTGTTCAAGTATGATTTCAACACATTTTTTAATGCAAGCAGAAACGTTATGTTATCTTCCAGTTAGATCAGTGGTTTTCAACCAGGGTTCCGCGGAACCGTAAGGTTCCGCAAGTTCACATTCAAATCCGAGAGTCTATTTAATTATTATATGCATATTATTTAAATATAATCAAATATTGATTATGTTTGCCACTATTAATAAATTTTCTACACTTTAACACGTTCGCTGCGATCCCGAATTTGGTGCGATTACCTTTAACTTTCTGCTTTCCGGCCAAATTTTGTCGACATGTTTTCTTTGCTTCAAGGACTAGGAGTTCTTTCAGACAGTTCGTTTGTACACCGGTGGGTCAAATTGTCGTGAACGTGTTGGAGTTAGAGATCATTTTGTTTTGCCAGTAGGCTATTAGGTTTTTTACAGTTTTTATTTTTATTATACATAAATAAATCTGAACATGAGTATTTTAATTTAATTTTATTAATCAAATGATGTCTTTTTGCATAAGGTAATTAAATTATTGAACAGGGGTTCCTCGAGCTTTTGGAATGTTTCATTGGGTTCCGTTCCACCAAAAAGGTTGAAAGCCACTGAGTTAGATGAACTAGATCATTATTAACCTGTTGATCAAAACCGCAATTGTTTTAGTTCCAACCGACTGCCACAAACACAATTTTGTCAACTTTTCAAATTTATTTGAAGCATGGCAACACAGGTTTTTGTAGAATATTAATTAAAATTTTATCAATGCTTTTTCTGAACAACTAAAGCAGATAATAATCTTAACATTACAATTTGGAAATTATCTTCCACACTCACAAAGCAATGCCAAGTACTGCGTTAATCCAACGCCACACAACGCAAATTTAACGTAATGTGTGGTTGTAAGTTTCAATGTAAGCAGCAAGCTGCAATACATCAAGAATGCATCCCAAGAATGTGAACGCAAAACAACAATACAATGAAACGAGATGTATTTGCTACAACTTGTGTCACTAGTGATGGTTGCAAAGGATGAAGCTCGAAATTTCTCCCATAAGGGAATCAAAAACACAAGGCTATTGGACGGGATCAATGTTGCGCAGTGAGTATTGCGACACCAAACAATAGCAAAATATTCCTTATAAATATAACAAAGGCTAGGATTGTTGGATGAAGTGTATCAGCCTTCGTACGAACTGCGTCAATTGTTGTGTCAACTCCCTTGTTTCCCAAAGGCTAGCACACCGCAGTCAACCGCCCTTACCCTTTATCATTGATTTGCGTTCAATAGTAATGGTATGCGATAAAAATTCATCTTCTAAAACATGGCTGAAAACTTTATGATGCTTTGTAAATTTTATATGTCAACTATATTCTACAGGCACCATCCGTTGTCCTTTATCACTAATTTGTGCTCAATAGTATTCAGACGCAATTAAAATCTGTGTTTTTCTAAAAAATCATGCAACTTTGTATTGTTTTATAAATTTTACATGTCAACTATCGTCTACTCTCCCCGCAATGAAAGTGCAGATGGCAAGCAAAGGTAAAAGTAGTTGACTCTTTATCAAGCAAAACCTCAATATTTTCATTTACGTTGATTCAACATATGCCAACGATGTAACGCAATCAACTAAATCGCTTATGGCTGGAGGTTTTCTTGTTTCTCACAAAGAAGTTTCCATTTTTTCTGTTTACACTCACGTGACCATTCCGCTGTAAAACTCCAGTTGCTGAGCACTTCTGCCCAATCGGCGAGTTTGAGGTCTGGGTTGTAGTCAAATGAAAGTCAATACAAAATAACCGAATTAAACTGTGATGCTGTTTCTAATTTTGGTGATGAAAATAAGTTTGAGTTAGAACAATAACTTATGAATCCCGCGTGAATGAGTTTGTATCATTTGTTGTTAAACAAGCTGGTTGTTCGCCAAAAAAATATGGTTACTCAGCGTCAGTGGAAACTACAGTCTACAGTATTATGAAGATAATGGTTTATGTTAGCTTGCTCAATGGAATTTTATCATTGCTTGACTTGCCATGTTTTTCTTGAGGAAAGCAACATTAAAATCAATCACATTTGCGTTTTGCAGCATCAACTACAGACAGGCGCGGATCTAGGAGTTTTTTTCGGGGGGGGCCACAAAATTTGAAAAGCAATTAAAAAGAAAGAAAAAGATAAAACAAATATGAGCAATGATACTGCGACATAATACGATATGCTGTAAAATAGAGGAAAAACGTTTGAAGAAAATGTAATTACATCTGACCAAGCTTAAGCTCAGTTACGGTAAATGTTACATCTGACCAACCCCAAGCTAAACTTAGAGCCGTAAACAAATTCCAATGCAAAGGTTAATGCAATAAAGCAAGCTTTTAAACAAAAGTTATTGGAGCAAAAGCCGTCGGGTTTTCTTTTGTGCGTATTTGTCCGTAATCTTAGCTTCATCAATGTGCTGTGTGGGATTGCAAGCAAGTAACCCTAACGAACTGAGACGTTCTTGTCCACATGTTGAACGTTCGTAAGTTTTGAGTCGTTTTAGAGAACTAAATGTTCGCTCTGCCGTAGCAGTCGTAACAGGAAGTGTGCCAAATATGCGCAACATGATTGAAACTGCAGGAAAATACCGATCTCTAGCTGCGGTCAGAGCGTTTTCTAAATCGGATTTGGCAGCATGGGTGATAATATCTTCATGCTCTAATGCCATCCAGCGTTGCACTTCAGCTTTGACGATCATTTCAGGCCGATTGACGTCTTCACTGTAAACTGAAGCAGCTTGACAAACGCGTTCAAATGATCCTTCACGCCGATAATCTGGCATTAGCTCCTGAAATACTATAGCTGGGGCAACGTTGTCAGCGCCGAATCGTTCATCCAGCTGAACCAGAATCCCATCCAGAAAAGGGATGAAAGCATTATAGCGATAATACTCTTCTGGATTTTTAGCTGGAACATTTCCTCGATTCTGTTGGGTTCCACTACACCGGGGCATGGCAATTTCACCTCCTCCTATTTCCAGCATCAATTTTTTTGCCTCTACAAAAATATCGTGAAATTTTTTATCAGCTTCAGATCTTAAGTTTTGCAGAGTAAGCTTGAGCTTTCGAATGCGGCCGTACGATTCCCCCAAATGCTGATCGACTTTTTGTAACCCTTCACTAACGTAAACTGTATGAATCATCACAACCTCGCAGATTTTTAGTGCCATGATAAATGGTGAAGACTGGATTGCAGAAAGCAAAACTGTAGCATCTGATGTTGTTTCCAAAGATAGAAATTTTGAAACGGCTGGAACCATTTCTATAAACACTATTACAGCATCATGTCGTTGCACCCAACGAGTGGGACACAACTGAACTAACCGACGTCTTTTCGTTTCACCGGAGTAACTGTTACTCACCGTGTCTTCAAGTTTCTTAGTCCTGACAGAAGAAGATTTGATGTAATCGTACACTTTTGTCAAGATTGAAGCCATGTTTCGAATTGGAGGGAATTCGCATGATTTGGACAGTACTAGGTTTAACCTGTGGCTGAAGCAATGAACTGGAAAGGCAACAGGGTTATCGTTTAAAATAATTTTTGCACAACCTCTTATTTTACCCATCATAGCGGCAGCACCGTCATACCCCTGGCCTCTACACTTCGAAATATCAAGTCCTAACCTTTTCAAATAGTTCATTAGGAGCAGCGCGAGGCCTTGTCCAGTTAAATTAACTGCATGGCTGAAGCCAACGAACTCTTCCGCAATTGTGCCAGCTTCCTCCACATACCGAATTACAATTGTTGCTTGCTCTTTACAACTAACGTCTTGGGTTTCATCCATCAACACGCTGAAAAAAACATTTTCTTTCACCTTGGCAACAATTTTTTCCTGGATTTCTTCTCCAATAATACTTAGCAACTCATTTTGAGTGAATTTGCTGATCAGGATTGGTTTGGATGGTGATTTGTTAAATAGTTCCAGCAAATCTTTATCGCCAGCTTGCAATCGAAAGCGAAGTAACCCTCGAAAAATACCCTCTCCAACCACATGGTCCACATCAACATCGATTGCACCATCATCTCGGTGGCCTCGAATTGGAAGTACATTTCTTCCACAAAACACCAAAGTTTGAATGATCGGTACCAACAATTTTCTATTTCGTTTAATATCGCTTTTTCGTTGTTGATCCAATAAATTGGCAATGCTTTGACTGGGATCTTTTCGTCTCAGCACAAATTCTTTCATCTTCGTCATAGATTCATTGTGAAAATCGCATGTATGATGGCCTTTCAAATATTCGGTAGCTTTCTTGTACTTTATCATTGGCGTTTTTACAAATATGCCTGGATTTTGATGATTGCCTCGACCAACAGAATTGGGTCCAAAAAGCACGCAAGCTACGCATAGACCTCCACTTTTGCAGTGGCTATATCGGAGCCAAGAATAGGTGTGTAACCATGAATGCTGAAAAGACCTTCGATGATTCCTTCTTGGATTAGTGGAAAACATGTAGTACTTGGCTCTTTCCAGTTTATCAACTTTAATATCACTTCGTCAGATAAATTTCTCTGGCCCTGCTCTGGAACATTACCAATGTCTAAACAAAAGCCCGCGTCGTCTGCATTGATATTATCAGCTTCTTGTGCAATAGAAGTAGTGTGCTGATTTATCGAAACCGGGTCTGTGACTGCAGGGAAAGTGGATTCAGTATTAGATGTTTCAGGTATTTCATCAACCGAATCAATGGTTATCGAAGGTCTGACAAAAAAATCTGTTATTTTACGTTTCCTCATCTTGGAAAGGATGTTTTGTTCAGAAAGCTACAGACAGACACGAGACACCACACTATAGTCACAAGTCACTGATAACAATAATTAGATAACGAGTTAAAATGGATGCCTGCCTACCGAGGAAATAACTGAGACACGAGTCCAAGTATTCTTAAACTGTCGTTGGTTTTACCTTTTGTCAAGTGGTACTGGTAGGCTAGCCTAATAAAACCTTTCCTATGCTGCCTTACTCTGTTACTAGCGTAATTAGCTCACCAAACTTAACTCTCGCTGCGTCCACTAGACTAGAGTAGCGTAACTCAGCAATTAGCGTAAATCTGTTGTACAATTTTTGGTTAATTTGTTCTGTATTCAGCTTGAAAACAGCACAGAGTACAAACTGCAAACCACAAATCACAATCATCATTGACAAGTGATCGACAAGTTTCAAGGTTTCAGATTGTTTCAACTGACGTCATTTGGTTCAGCGTTAGTTCCAGCTGAGTCAGCTCCAACAAACGTTGCTATTAAAATGTATTTAAAGTTGTATGAAAGAAAATAACGGAGTCTGATCGATGGATAATTCCAACCACAATAATAACAAAAAGTAATCCCCCCCCCCCCCAGGGATAAGTTAAGTCCGCCGTGGGACTAATATCAGCTGTTTAGAAGCATATCAAACCATTTGATGCGGAATTGCGGAAACATACAGTTTCAACAATTCCTCACAAAATTTCGGGGGGGGCCCGGGCCCCCTGGGCCCCCCCATAAATCCGCGCCTGACTACAGATACTTAGTTTTAAACCTGTTCTTTCTTCAAGTTCCTTAAACTAAACACAAAATGTCTCGCAAACAAACAAGACCAGTTGTTCAAAATGAGGATGAAGGTGACTTGTCAACCAATCTTGGTAAGTTTGCTTGGAGGTTTCTATGATATGTAGATTAGCCTACTTTGATATTCATGAGTTTTTTGACATTTTACACATAAATATCACGCTTTGAAATGTGTTGCTGCATTTTACTGCAAGAGAACGAAACTTAGAAACCACTATGATTCTAGCATCAATTTGTGTAGGCATCAAATTACCTCTATAATTACCTGGATTTTTTTTCTACCTAAAATTACCACAATCTTTTATAGGACACTGTTGGTGATACCGTTTGGTAATTTTTGAGCTGTTCTGAAGAAAGACAGTTATGCAATGAACTTCTTTGAGTGCAGTTTGAATTTTGATTACAGTATTTGAAAAATTAACTACCAAGGGTTTAGCAATATTCTGTTGCATCTGAATATCAGATTCTAAAATTAAAATTGAAAAATTGTTGCAAAATGAGGCATCTCTCTTTGTTGTTGGTTTGAATCTTTATCCTCGGACTGAGAAAGCCTTGATAGATTATTCCTGGCAGTTTCGCATACTTGTATAGGCTTTGAACCACATGCGCAAGCTTGGTTATCGAAATTGGCAAAGTGAAGTTACCAATTATTGAAGTGTGGTTATCTTTGAATTATTTCATTTACCAGGTGCCACTAAATGAGAGCTGTCTTTAAATTCGTTGCTCAAGCGCACACCCCAAGAATCGAACCGGCGCTGCTTGATCTTGCATCTTTTCATACACAACGCTGGGCACTGAATCAACTGAGCTAATGGGGCGGACAACCCTTGAAAATGTTCACACCTGTTGTCTACATTGTTTGCTTTCCTTTCACAAGGTTGCTTGTCACTTATGCTGACTCATCGCTGTTCTGACACATCACAAACTGTGCTGCCCCACATTGCCATGGCTACAGCGGTTGATTGTTTCTCTAGTCTATAGCAAGCAGCTTGTTGCAAAAACACAGCACTGTCGTCTGTCGACGACTCCATTATTTCCACGGTCGATTCTTCTTCTTTAACAGATTGATCATGTTTGATCAGCTGTGATCTCCCTTATGAACTGCCTCCATTTTGTTCTGTCTTTTGTTTTTATTAGTACTTCCGGCATGCTTTTTATTCCTGTAATTTGCTTAATATTGTCAAAATATTTCATTTTTTGTTGTCCTTTTCTTCGTTTGCCTTGCACCATCCCAGTCAACATTGAATTTTCCAACGAGTTGCTTCTTGCCATGTGTCCGAAATATCTCAATTTTCTGAGGTTAATGTTGTTAATCAGACTCCATTTATCGTTTATTTGTTGGGAAACAAATTCATTTGTTTTTCTTTCCATCCAGCTGATGCGTAATAGTCTTCTGTGACACCACGTTTCAAAACTTTTTAACTTTTTAATATCAGGCTTTTTGCATGTCCAAATTCACATCCATATGTGGCAATTGGGAAACGAGAGTTCGCAGAAACCTTAATTTTGTGTTTTTACCAATTGACCTCTGTTTCCACACCGTTGTAAGTGATGTCACAGCTGTTTTTGCCATAGCAATTCGCCTTCTAATTTCCGTGCTATCATCATAAATGTCAGTTATGACACTGCCAAGATAGCAGAAATTGCTTACACTTTGAACAACATTACCACCAATGTATAAGTTTGGACAAATTTTATCCTTTTTACTTATGGCCATCATTTTTGTTTTTGTGGAATGTAATAGCAAACCATATTCTTCACTTCTTAACTTGACCCTATTCAAAAGTTCTTGCAGAGTGAAAAGGATCGATATCAAACTTGATTCAATGTTTTCCCTTAACCATGATGTCGATGTTGATAACAATCGTATTTTTGATTGCCACCTTGATATTGTAGATTATATGTCAATTGTCAAGAAATCTTGATTATTCTTTGATTTTGAATCCATTTTCTACTTTCCAGACACTTTAGAGATTCGCAACCTGGAATGTCGAACTCAAAACAGAGAAGTGAGCAGAGACGAGACTGGAAGTGCCATGGAGAGAAGAGCAAAGGTGAGTTAACATAAGCAGCGAATCGTTGTTCAATCAATGGAGTCACCAGTTAACGATGACACGACAGTGTGTGCCACAATCAATGTGCGTAGTCCCGCGGCAGGCTATATTTTTGTTCTAGAATAGGTGAACTATTTTTATTGCGTAATTCTGTTATGGCGTTTCGACAATTGCTGACCGATGGTAACCTTTTGTTACGCAATCTGTTATTGTAAAGTCTTCTTCTAGAAATTTTGTGTACGTGACATTCTGGAAACTTCTCGTTCTTGACCAAAACAAGGAATGTTTGTGATGTAATATCACAATTGTATAATATAATATCAATTATGATGTAATATCTTGTGATGCAATATCACAATTATATAATATCAATTATGATGTAATATCTTGGGATGTAATATTAACCCCATAGCCCCTGGAAGCTTTCGGTCCAAGCGACCTGTTATAAATAGTCACGTGATTTGTTTACATTTATTAATAGAGTTGTGTTGAGAGCTGTGTATTCTGGTGATTAGAAGTTGTAATGAAAGTATATTGAAGACGATTGTAGATTTCCAGCCGATATTGAACAGATTGTAAAAGTGGAAGTTGTTGTCAATTGTATAGTAGCTGTTGCAAACTAAGCTGGTGAACCTCTTTCCTGGTGCAAATATTTGGTATTTTTGGTAGAGCTTGGAACCCATCTAATGGAATTATATTTTATGGATTTTCTATTAACACGTAATAATTTACCTGTGTCCCATCTTTCAAACTTTTATATTTCAGGAACTGTCAGTGGCAACTAGCAGTGATGCATCTTCTAGACCATTAGTGCTCATGGAACAAGCTGACAACTGCATAGGTTCAGTTGAAACGTTTTTTGAAATTCAGAATCCAACATACACTCAAACTATCCACCAAGTCCACCAACATCATCATTATACGCCAGGTGAGATGGTTCTCATTTCATTTTTTTCTGTGCATTAACTGGTTATGGAACAACTTCCATTTCTGGTTTCGGCTCCAGCCAAACTCCGGCCATTTTTTTCAACAACTATGGGGCCAAATATGATAGTGGCTCCGGCCCGGAGGTTTGTACGCAAGCTATGTTTATGTGGCTGTGGTCAAATTCATGACCTTGGATAAGGTTAATTTCTCTTATCATTGTGGTACCGGTACTACTGTAGTAATGCAAGAATATACTGTATATATATGTTGCCGATATCATTGGTCTTATATCTAATGTAAGATTGAAAACCGGATCAAGGAATTCAATGAAAAATTATTAATATTTTAGAAACAATACTACATCGGGTGGATAGGTCACATTGCTAACTTTGAAATCCACCCAAAAATTTACTCATAAACGGACTCTTTTGAAGGGTTAGGGTTAGCCACATAGAACTTAATAACAGCCTCTCTCCGATTTTAGCGAAATATTTCCAAAGCATAAATTCGAAAAATTATCAATACAAATAAATCTATTTTCACGAGAGTCAGTGTAATCTTAACAGCTAAACGAGCGCTTTCGATCTTGTAGATCAATTCTCTTCAACTTTCTTCTTGTAAGCTCCCTTCCGAATGGATGCTGCTACTCCATAAGCCTTTGTGGTTGACTTAATAATCAACCGGCTTTCTAGGAAGACTTACAAGCGTGAAATATGAAAACGTCAAATTGGAAAACCTCAAATATGAAGCGACACTTTTTACAACAAACATGCAATAAACTTGCGCTACATATGCAACTATAGCTACCTTGTAATTCTTTACTTAGAGATAGTTAGAGATAGTTTTTGGTTCTTATAAAGAGTGGGGGTTTGATGCCTGTCTAGAATTCCTCCTTCGCGCGCTCTACTGTCGCGCACATAACTTTCTATCCTTTGTTTTTCTATGATTGGGAATAAAAACTTGATTTTTTTTCACACGCTAGGATTTTGCATACACTTATAAATCAAACTAATATCACAAATCTCTAGGAAGGCGTCCTGTCATTCTCTTGCTTGCTAACGTATATTACTGAATTTCCAACACAAAAAAGGTACACAGGTTTTCAACACAATGGCCGTTGGCAGGCAGCAGAAGCGATTATAGGCAGGCTACGTCATGAAAACAAACGCGAGATAACGAAAAAACAAAACAAGGAAAAATAACGTTGAGGCAAATGCCATATCCAAGGAAGGGCAACTGGGCTGCTGGATCAGTTGTCAAGACTTAAGAACCAACCTCATGTTACATCAAAGGTTTGGTTGCAACTCGATGACTTTCTTCTGTTTTAAACCTTTGACCAGTAAATAATAGTCAGAATAAATTTTATAAAATGAATAACAAAACTCCCATTGAATCTTTGGTAAATATAAAAGTTTGCTTTTAGCGTTAGGCATGCGAACATATATAATCGTATTGTCACCTATTTCATGCCAATCAGCTAACCCACGTCCTGTTGCTGTCTCTAAAAACATAGAAATGCAATGAATATATAGATTGTAAGCTAGCTCTGTGTTAATTAAATTATAACATTACGTTTACTAACGTAAAGGTTGCATTAAACCAAATTTAAACTTTTCATTTCTACAAACTTGGTTTATTAGATTGTAAAATAAAACAATCACTTTTTTTCTATCTTTTATCTTATGGGTACAAAGTAAATTAAAAATGAATTTCTGTCACTTTTCAAACTAAAAATTAGATCTACAAAGGTTTGACTCATAATAAGATGCCGGAATTCACTTTTCTTCACAAGCGATGCTATGGTAAATGTAAATAGAAAGAACAAAAATCTTTAAAAATAATTACTATGCGTTATCAAACGCGTTGATACTTAATTGGTATAGCTCGGTTTGATGTTGATTCAATGTTTTTAAATGTCATTATGTTTGTTAGTGATTGTACAATGTAAGTGCTTGAGTGGACTACAAATCTGCTAAACCTTTGCTGCATTAGGAGTTGACTTGAACGAAAGTGAAATTTTAAAGGAAGAAAGCTTAAATACTGTAAACGTTTATGTTGAATGATTAACCATAGAAGGACCAAGTTGGTCAAATGTTGAATGATTTGATCTGAGGAGCAAAATTAGCTGAATAAAATCAGTAATTACAAGATTTCTATTTTGAAAGTGTATTAGATAATCTGCTGTGTGCAGTAGCGGATCCAGGGAGGCACTTGGCCACGTGCCACCACCAAAAACAAAAAACCTAGAACACTTTTGATTGGATAAATTAGAAGTTTTTGTGAAAGCCTTTTGTTTCAAATTTAGAAGTTGAATTGTTCGGTCAGATTGCGTCACAATACAATTTAGATAGTTATCATTTTGACACAATAAATAATTAACCGGTTTTGTTTGTGAATCGGCGAATCTAAGGATGGAAGGTGATCACAAGGATTGTTCATTTTCTCTTACAATTTTTAATCCCTTGAAACTTCAATGAATTTGTTTCTAGCTCCCTTACTGCGTCTGAATAATTAGTGGCAACTACTGAGCCACTGTTAATATGATATCTGTCTGACAAAAGTTGATTTGAAATCTCAATCTTGTTGAATCAGTGTTGCCAATTTTAAAGTAGAAAAATTGTCAATTTTAAATTTTAAACTAGCTCCGCTACTGCGCCTGAATATAGAAATGACATTGGTTTGCGCCTTCATTTTATACTAAACGTATTTGATATCTGGATTGGGTAAAAAATAATTGTCGCTACTTAACATAAGAACCTGACGTTAAATCAATGTAAAAGTAACGTATTGTGCTGATTAGAATTTTACATTGATTCAGCATCTGCAGACGTTAAATCAATGTAAAAGTAATGGATTCCGCTGGTTATAAAGAAGCATAATGTTATTCAACCGTCGCAGATAATATAATTGCAGTTTCATTAATTAACTTTGATCACATGTTAATAAAGGTACAATGGAAGCAACTTCTCACAATGAGCATTATGAGCAAACAACATCGAGATCAACTTCCGCATCTTCTCACCCCTTGCATCGACAAAGTAGGTTTAAACGAATCTTAATTTAAACTTCACCATTAGGGGGCTGTCTATAAAAAACGTCCGCAGTCAGGGGGAAGGGGAGGGTTTGCAAATTGCAAACTTCTGTTAACAAAACGGAAGGGAGGGTTCCTGGAATGCGGACATTCTTAATAGTACATACAACAAAATTAGTTTACCGATCATTTGACCCACACCTGTTTCCATACCGATTTCACAACCAGGTTTTGCGTCTGATTGCAAAACTCGGAGGGGTTCAGACATGCACCAACATCAACAATGTAGCAGAGATGTCTATTTCAGCATGACGTATCATTAAGAACCGATTCCAAATTTAAACTAGATCCAAACAATGGAACCGAAATATCCATAATTATGTTCTTATCCAGTTACTGCAGAGCACATCAACCCCCAAGAAATCAAGTCTCCAGCAGCAGATTAGAAATGACCAGAAAACCATGTTTATCACAGTCAGTATCTCCTGGAAATAGTTGGAGGTGATAATGACTCTTGTTGTGGATCTTAGAGATCTAACTGGAAAGTGGTTTTGGGATGCAGTTTCCTCCCGGCACCGTACCTTGTAGTCCACATCCCACGTGGACTTTATGTTCGTAGTTCAGGAAGTATGACCGATATTAATGCCATGAAGTTTTTTCTTTTTTTTTTAAATTTAATTCACTCAATTTGTGATAGAAATATCAACGGCGACTTAGAATTTTATTGTAAATTGTTTTGTATAAAGTCGGTCTTAACAACTCCGACTCCAGACACATCAAAATCCTTCCGATTCCAAAGCCCTGCCTGTAACACCAGCAAAAAGATTAAAGCCACCTATCTGTTCTATAATCCCAGGGATATCTAAGGAAAGGGATGCAATAAGGCTCACAGCGATTACCTTACTCTTGTACCACTACCAGGGCGGTAGTTTGTAGCGCGTGAAACATGAGGTTCTTTTCAAAATTGCAGAAAGTTTTGTAGTGCAGCTGGTACACTCGGCTACACAAGACAGTTAGCAAGTGTTACATAGAGCATATTCAAAGAATACTTGTTTAGAAAGACAGTTGAAAAGTTACCAGTAAGCTGTTTTTCTTAACAAAGCTTTTGCAGTAGGCTAGATGTAAAGCAGCTATACGAGTAGTTGAATTAACAAGTAACCATGAGCATGCAGTGAATATCCAGGCCTGATGCTAATAGCGCAATGCAGGTTATCATAACAAGATTTATTGAACTATAATCGGTGCCAATTGTCATTTTACGGTAAACAGAGATTATTTACGATAAACAGAAGCCCTTCTACTGTCAGACGTATTAAAATCCTTCGTATCCCCTTCTTTAGATATCCCTGTATAATCTATATGTCATGAACGAAGATGATTAGATTAGCCCTACATCTATTGCGTGTAGTCGAAAGAGAGTTTTGTGTACAGTACTTGAAAAGTATGGTTTAATAACCCAATTTTAAATAAAGTTTTTTCAGCTTTAATGCACAATTTGTGGGGATCAGAAATAGTTGACTATAGAATGTTTGTAAACCACCACTCCAGTGGAAGTATATTTGTAGTCTCAAGCAAGCAATACAGGTTTATAGAACTGCTATGGCCACTTACACTTTGGAGATATCGCTATCGGTAATGTTTTCCGCACGGACAAGGAAGAAGGGGAGGTTGACACAATGCGGAAATGGAAGGAGGGAGGACATTTTTGCAATTTTATGAGGACGTATTTTATGTACAGTCCCTTGTGTTAAAACCTTTCATACTTTACGGCACTCACTTCATCTGTGGGCATTCTGGACCAGATGAAGTGGCTGTCTGGGTAGAAAGCGTTGCATGCTGTGTAGAGTGAGCGCATCTTTATTTATCTTATGTTCCCTAAAGATAAGTTTACTAGCAGCTTATTAAAACCTAACAAAAGGTGAATACTAATAGATGACGTGTTTTCTTACTTTACATTTTCAGTTAATTTTTTTTCTTCTGATTTTAAATATTTTTTCCGCAGTTGTTACATCTGTAAGGATGTGCGGGAAAAACTGCGAGAAACAATTCCAAAACGTCAGGATCCACATTTGCTACTTTTTAATGCAAAAATTTAATAAATTTGATTTTTTTGTTTTTTAGGCTCAAACATCGGAATAGAAAAGCTAAAAGAAACGACCCTCAAGCTGTATGATCCTGAATATGACGTCGACCTTGGCCATTTTAATGTCTCTTCAGATGGTTTGCCAGAAGTGTGTGCTGAACTTTTTTTGGTTCCATTTTACGAAGGAAATCTTGTTCCCGATGACAACAAATATGATCCCAAAACCCATGAGTTTAAACTAACAAAATCTGACGAAAAAGTTGACTTCAATAAACTAGCTTTGGATGCTCAAAAGAACGATTTTGTTTCAATAATTGGATATCCTGGAGCAGGGAAAACGACCTTGTCCAAGCGCCTGGCTAGGCATCTTTGTCAGTCTGGTGATCTTGTTGTTTTAAGGAAGCTTTTTATGAACATGGGCGACTGTGATGAAGACACATATACTTTGAAACAATTTTTATTGGGAGATAGCAACTACAACTTAAACGAGAACGAAGCCACTTCTGCTTTTGAATGGATCAAACACAATCCAAAAAAAGTTTGTATCATTCTTGACGGATTTGATCAAGTGAAATGGGATATAATAAAAACTGTGAAGACATGCAACTATGATAGCTCTCTTACTTCTCAGGAACTAGTTTCAAACCTTTGCCAAGAACAATTTCTATGTCACTGCCACCTCATCTTCACTTCTCGTCCACACGCTATGCTTTCCGTTCCTAAAAACTGCAGACCAAGTCTTGTTTTCTTTCTTCGTGATTTAAACTCTTCAGATATGAGAAAATTGTTTGATGCTTTAATAAATAACCAGAGCAAAGCCGACGAACTCTGGGAATCATTAACCAGTAAAGCACCCCAGCTAGAATCATTATGCCACAACCCACTTATGTTACAACTTTATGTCAGAGCTTCATTGGGTTCATCTGGACAGGTGAAGTGCATTTCCACAATGACCAAAGTGTTTCATTCTGTGCTTAAAAATCTTAAAGCGTCTGACCATACAGGTTCTTTGTCGGATGAAACTGTTATGAAATTGTCTGAAATCTCCTACCAAGCGACAAAAGAGGGTACAGTACTTATTAATGCTAGAACTCTTAGACAAAAGAATCTGACCATCAACGAAGTTCAGGATTTTGTGGTACCTTTATTAGGATCCAACAAAACATGTCCGCTGCTGGAAGGTAACCAACAATTGTATTTTACACATCAAACCTTCCAGGAGTACTTCTCAGCTTTGTATCTTTGTCAACACATGCCATCAAGAGAGTTCGCTTCCTTCGTCCAAAACAATCTGCTCAATGATCATTGGTCCATTGTTGTACAATTTCTATCCGGTCTTTTGCTGGATCCAAGCACAGGAAATGGTAACTTTACGATTGATAACAAATCATTCTTGCAAACAGCTCACTGTTTCTCATTTTCCATTATTATCCTTGATTTTCATTTCTATAGTTACAATGCTGAAAAAAAGTTGAAGATTTTAACGCTTAAAATTTGTTTAATTGTTTGTGCTTCTTAAGTGTACGGTACCTATTTACTTTCTCATGGTGCTCAAAAACAAATTTAGTTGCAGCGTCAACAAATATTTAACAATCAATAGCTTTGGTATTAAAAATTAAATGAGACAGATCATCGGGCATTTTATTCAACATCATGATACGCTCTTCTGGTGTAAAATGAGCTAAACTTTAACAAAAGATATAACTTATTTTTAAATCAATCATAAACTAACGAAACCTAACAACATGGTATTCAGCATGACATGAAATAAAATTGGCAAACACTTTCGGCTGTACATCTAGCGCTTGTTAAAACTTTTAAAAATAATAGGCTATAATATACATTTTGCGCAGAAAAAAAAAACGATTTAAAATTTGAGAAAACTACAAAATTGTAAAAATACGTTATGCAGTAAAACGGATCAAGTATAAGAAAAAAAATTATTGCCCAGTTAATCCCAGCACATGTTAACAACTATAAGACTACGCTGGCAATCAATTGTCTGTCTAGCCCTGGGTTGGAGGATTAATAAACTTCATGAAGTAATCTTTGAGTAACATTTAAAATTTAGTTTAGCGATTGCAAACCTGTTTGCATTTGTATAGGCTCTTCAAGTTCTTCAACTATCCAGTTACCTTCAGATGAATCCGTTGCTTTACTACGTCAAAAATCTTCCCAGCAAACAGAACTATTTTCACCAGGTAAAATATACTTTACATTTATGCGTTAAATTAGGATTTTAACAACACTGTAACTTAAAACACGGGCTACTTTATTTCTTCACTTCGAACACGGAAAAGTTCATTTGCACACCAAGATTGTTTGTTTAATTAAGATAGAACGACAATCCAGAGTGTAGTAGAGTTAGTTGTATAATGGAGTTGGAACCGTATTTCCACAATTTTTTTACAAGTTATCTCGCAAACATTTTGGCAAAATCCAGACCCGTACCGCTCGTCAAAAGTTTACTACAAATTACAAACCAAAAATTTCAGTAGAGAAATTATTTTCAGACCCTACAGTCAGTGCAGGATTAAGGTGGATGCTATTGATGCTGCAGCATTAGGCCCATTCCTGAAATAGGCCCAGACGAAAACAGACGTGAATTTTCCGGACGCTGAACAGTTTTCCTTTGCTTAATTAACCCACAAATAATTCTTATTATGAAATTTGTAGTCCGACTTTCGCACGCCTAGGCACAGTGTTACGCCTAGGCACGTAAGATAAAGCAAGATTTTGGCATAGACTACTTATTTAAGATGAAAAATTATAACACTTTTCGAGCTGTTTCAGGGCCCTTCATTACTTCAGCCGCAGATAAGATGCACGGCTTTATTAACTCTTCCCCAATCGTGTATGCTTTTTTTGGTTTTAACTATTCGTAGAGAAACTAGATAGGATTCATGAAGAAAGGATTTTTCGGTAGTCGTCATCTTTTCATTTGCTTTTTTTAATCGTTCATATCAGAGAAAATTCGTCCAAAATATTCAAGTGGCATGCCTTCAAGATTGTTGTGCTTTGAATGAAAGTGACGAACAACTTTAGAAGGTTTCATAACGTCATTTGGCAGAATTTGGGAGCACACCAAACATTAGGGCCGTGACGATTGTTCACTACCCGGATTTTCACTACCCGCCATTTTCCTATTCTGAAGGAAAATGGCTTGGATGTTACTAACTGCAGAGGCCAGTCGTATGACAATGCGTCAAACATGTCAGGACGGTACAACGGTGTCCAGGCAATTGTGAAGCGACAATGTAAATATGCTGCTTTTATTCCATGCTGCAACCACAGTTTAAACCTGGTAGGAGACCAGGCTGTTAATAGCTGCGCTGGCTGTACCAGGTTTTTTCATTTTGTCAATGGACTATACGTTTTCCTGTCTGAATCGACATATCGCTGGCAGAAACTGAAGAATCGCTGCACATTAACGCTCAAAGGTTTGTCTGGAACCCGATGGTGTGAACGTGCAGATGCTGTCAAAGCGCTAGTAGAAGGGTGGAAGAGCATTCAAGAAGTCCTGGATGAGCTTGCGGCAGATAAGGAGCAGAAGGCCGATACGAGAAACCAGGCCGACGGATTTTCGCGCAGGATGGACGAACTTGAGACAGCAGTTATGGCGACTGCCTGGAACGATATCCTATGCCGTCTCAACAGTACGAGCATTAGCCTCCAAGACCCTACAGTCAGTCTGAATACGGCAACTAGTTTATTGGCATCACTGGTCGACACGATTCAATTTGCACGGGACAGATTTGACGTGTATGAGCAGATGGCGATCGAAAAGGTTCCTCACGGCGAATACAAGGCTGAAGAACGTCGAGGCCGTAAGCGAAAGCGAATGCCTGATGAAGGAGCTGCAAACGAAGAAAACCTCACCCCTAGGGAAACATTCAAAACCCATATATATCTGGTCATGATCGACAGACTGTTAGCTGAACTGGAAAAGCGAATGAAGGCGTATGAGGATATATCTACAACATTCGGATTTCTTTCGGAGCTAACGTCATTGAGCATAAAGCAGATCGAGAATAAAGCTCAAAATCTCGTTTCCTCGTATCCAGATGACTTGGAAGACACGCTGGTGGCTGAGCTCATACAGTTTGCTGCATTTATGCGCACCCAGAAATCGGTGAGTGTGAACGAGTCAGCAGAGCTTACCATGTACAAGCTTTTGTCGTCGTTGAACCTTTCTCAAACATTTCCAAACGTCGAGATTGCTTTGCGCATCTATCTGTGCTTGATGGTGTCTAATGCCTCCGGCGAGCGGAGCTTCTCAAAACTGGGAATAGTCAAAGGAGAGCTGCGGTCCTCGATGAGGGAGGAAAGGCTAAACATGCTGGCGCTTATGAGCATTGAACATGAGGTGCTGAGCAGCCTTGACTGCACTGACATGATCGAAGATTTCGCTCTTGCTAAGGCTCGAAAAACAGTAGTATAAGTAAGCAGCACTAGCGCAGCATTGACAATATGCCAACGTTAAGTTGATCTGGATTAGCCTTTTCTTCATTAACTCCGCTTTTCAGGCAATATTGGTATTGAATTGTGTTGGTGTTACATAGCCTGATGTTACTCTCGAGTTTTTACGATAACACGTCGTTATTATTGTTCATGTTCATTAAAATTTGGCTGACTGCGTCGAAAGCAATAAAGGCTCTTTGGTCGGTCTGATTACGCGTGTACGGTGGAATCAGAGTGTCGAATGCATATGTACCAATGCCTAGAAAAAATAGGCCTGTTTTTGCGCTGCAGCATCAGGCCCAGTTTCGTCTTAATCCGGCCCTGCCTACAGTGTGTAGAATTTTGGCGCAAATTGTACGTTAGAGAATATCTTTCTCACTGGCACCAAACAGTGGATCGGATTATTGCAATGGCTCGCTTGGATATACGGTTTTGAGACCTTCAACAAGACAAACAAGCTAAGTAGATTGAACTGAACACGGTCTTGAGTTCTGTTAGTTTATTGGGCAGAAAGGTTTCAAGATCACAATTTCGAGGTTACAAGGTCACAAGTTCAAGATTACAAGGTCACAAGGTCAAAGTTACAAGGACACAAGGTCGTTTACCAAATTTAGTGCGCAGATGATAGTTCAATCCTAAGTAGAGCTGGTGTACGAGAGACAGTTCAGTCGACTCACCGAAGTCAGTAGGGCTTGAAATGATAATAATCAGTAAAGACCATAATCCGAATGAATATAGTCGTGACAGTCATGCATCAAATAATTCGACTAGTGCATCTAATTCAAATAGAATATAAAATTTACAATTAGCAAATGATCTAGAAACATATAACAAAACCTTTCTCAATTTATGCTTAAGAATAAACTTTGAACAGCTCACTTACAAAATGCAGTTAATATAAACTCAAGAGAAACTTGTCTACAGTCTATAGCCTACTTTCATGAGTAAATAAATGTTCAATTCGTAAAACTTTTGTCCTGATGTAGCAAGCACAGAGAAGTTGTGTAATTTAAAGACAGAGTGAAGAGAAAATAACTTCAAATAGTATGCCTTGTTGAAACAAGTGAGCGGATAACTATTGTTCGCTAACGTTGATATTGCATCTTTCAAGATGAGGCGAAAGCTTCGAAGAAACAATGCTCTTACGCCAGTATTTACAGTCACAGACATGCAGATATCATTTAGACGCTGAATTAACCTTGGCCATGCTATGCCAACGTTTAAATGGATGATGAAGGACGCCAATTAATTCTCAGCCCGCACAGTGACATAAATTGTTTTTTAAAGAAGCAAAAGTTAAAAAATAGCCTTTCTGAACAAAGAAATCACAATTTCTGGTGCCTTTTGCATGAGTCAGGCCTTTGTAGACCCAATTTCTAGTTTAAGACAGCAATCCATTATTTAAACTTGTTTTTTAGAAAGAATAAAGCATTGCTAAAATGCCATTGTTCTTGTACAAGCTGATGGACCAGCAACTTGTGGAAAGAGAGATGTGGATTTTAGTAAACGCAAGCTTTATGTCTGTAAAAGTTACGTAATAATCTATTAACACAAAGACACGGTTGGCATTTTAGAAGTTTTCTAGAGACAACAAGCACCGCTTGGTCGACTGATGCTTGACATGATATTCTAGGTGATTATAAAATTAACACAGTGATTTGTTGTAGGTCTACTTCTGCAAAAGTGATGATGGCAAGCCGTAATTTTTATGTGAATGCAATTTTTTCAGGTGAGAAGTTGCAAAAGCAAAAAGTATTTATTTCAGAACTGTACAAGCAAACTCGGAAAGCTGCAAGTAAGTAAATGTGTTTAACTGGTCAACAGTGTTTTCTATGTTAAAAATGTTTCGCCAATTTAAAGGTAGCCTATATTCAAGGCACTGAAACTCAATATTGCCTTTTGAGTGGTTTTATTTTTAAAAAGTGTTCAAACTTTAGTTAAGTTTACTTTAAACTTTATTTTAAACTTTTTTTAAGTTAAAAACAATCAAAAACTATAAAATTATCAAGTGAATAGAATCAGCCAGGTTCGGAAACAAAAGTTAAAACAATAAATAAGTTATCAGATACAAGTATAAACACAGTAAGCATAATAGCATAATAAGTAAGCTATACAACAAAAGTGGAAAAAGCATGGTCACAGTTCAGGCAGCAAAGTCAATTTATTCACTATGCAAGACCTTGTTAAGTTGAAACAGTCTTCACAAGATAGCCCAACTATTTGAATCTTAACTCTTTCATATCTGGGCTTTTTGAGACGATGTTTTTCTGGGCAGGGGCACAAAGTGCCTTAAAGTTTAACCGCTTATAACTTCTTTCAGTTATGAACTAGAATCTTTTACCGCTGGAAAAACAATCGCAAGGCCTTTGAGCGTTGAATGATATTAAAATGTTTGTAATACATATTATTAAAGTTTGTTAATAAATGTGTTTATGAACGCGGGTCAAATTTGAAAGCTGCCTGATTTTTATAATAAAGAAACAAACCTTTCGTTTTCCCACTCTCGTGTCATTTGCCTTTTTCTAGACCTCTTTTTCGCTGTGATGGTCAGAAATAAAAACAAAACTCAACTGAATTGTGAAGACGTATTGTCGCCTGATTAGTTACGCTTGGCCGGCCAACAAACAAACTATGACAATTCGATGATTACGACGATCTTGTGTGTGTTCGAACAATGCCCTTAGAATTGCGACTGCTTTCCACATTTCGCTGCTTTCCAGATAGAATAAACAAGTTTTATTCCGTTACAGAAAGTCTGTCCCTGATGTTTCGTCGATGCATTTCTACGTTGAATCAACGTAAAATGCTTGATCATTATTGTAACAATATGTTGCTTACTTTGATTGTAGCCTATCGCACAAACTGCAAATCAAACATTACGATTTTTTCTTTTTATGTGCTCTACCCTTGTTCGACGACATTGCCGAAGTCGTAAATACGCTTGTTTCTTAGAAGATGCTGAAGCCCAAATTTAATTATTTTTGATTTGATTCTTTTTGATGCATGTTGTATTCCCATAATAATAACAAAATTGCTCGATTATTGATTTCACAACGCCTTATCGTACCCTAGATTCTTGCAAGTATATTCACTTGTATTTATCTCGTAGAGCGTCGATACAATATAATATAATACCTGTCATGCTACATACATAACGTGTTTTGTCAGCACCACGGTGTAATGAATTCTAGGTCATTGATTTTCGTTATGAGTTCATAGCGTCCCTACAATGAAGAATGAGAGGTACTTCAAGCGGTACCATCATTGCTTAAAATCATTATACGTTTCACATATTTGTGTAATTGGTTGTAACAGTCAAATTATGCTAATTTACTGTCATTCAACCTATTTAGACAAATATAGATGAGTTTATATCGGACAGAAAACAAAGTATCCTGGCTCATTTTAATTTCTTTGCGCAAAACTTATAAACTTTACAGCTATTCTACGTCATTTTGATGTCTCATGGCACTTTGTTATTTATGAGATGAAGAATACTTTGAATAAGACACAAAGCATTCCTGATTATTGCGGCAAACTCTTGAATTATGTAAAATCGTACTGATGAATTCCTCTAAAGGTGCGATATTGATTATTATCTGCAACAGGTTTTCAGTATATTTAGCTCTGGGAGTACTATGAGCAACTGTCCAAATAAAACGACATCTACGATATGTTAGTATGCTAAAGATCAACGTTGCGTACAGGAGTAATGTAGAAATGCACATAATACCATGGCGATATTACAAGTCAGGTTACATCATTAGGCTATATGAAAAAAATGTTTTATGGCCCAATTAATTTGATATTGAAAAGGCCAGAAGTAAAGTAATAAACTTCGGAGCATAACCGTAGGATTTAGAGGAAATTCGGACTATGAATATCAAAGCTAACACATTAGCGAACATATTATTCAAACGTTTCGATAACTGCTGTTTTCATCGTCAGTCAAAAGTAAGAATGAAGCTATGTTTTTACAATGGCAAAATCGAGCGAAAATGCGATACAGTAGTTGAGTCACCTCGGCTATCAAAATCAGTCACTCAACAACGATTCAACATCTGCCAACGTTGAATCAATGCAAATGGCTGACTCTGCCAGCAAGGGATAGTATAGCGTCTGAATAATAATTGTAACGAATGTCTGCTCTTTCCTCCAATTATTGTATTATTAAATTTAACTTCTTAATTGCTCAAAACACGAACAGTTGAAGAAAAAAATCTTCTCACACCCTATATTGGATTTATTTTTCTTGCAAAATGAAGTCCTTTTGTTTCAGCAAGTGGCAAGTGTGTACCTTATACCACAGTTCAAAATTATGGTTTCGAATGTGTATTATGATGCAAAGCAAACGGCAAATTTATTAGCAACCGAAGATGAAAGAGATGCAAATTTTTCGGATAGTGATGTTGATTTGCCTTTATCTGATGGTGAAGGTGGTTCGCTAACATCTGACAAGAGTAACGAAGATGAGGTCGTGACCGTCAGACATAGGCAGTCCCAACGTCGTAGGAGCCATGACGTCAAATTATTAGATAGCGCTTTGGATGAGAAAAATTACCATACATTGCCTGACCAGGAAGAGGAGCGAATGTCGGTAGTTGTTGACTAAAGAAGTAGAGTGAAAGTTGTTTGGAGTACCAAGCAACCATCAATAAGAGGAAGACAAAACTCTGCTAATGTGGTGCACAGTTTACCAGGAGTAAAGCGCGATTATCAATATGCAACGACGTCGTATGATGCATGGCGTTTCTTATTCACAGCAGAGATGATCTACATCATTGTTTCAAGCACCAGCACATGTATACCAGAGAGGCTATCGCGAATATCGGAGGCTCAACGAACATCTTGGCATGCTTCACATTTTCAGCAAACTGATGCCATGGAACTAGAAGCATTCATTGGATTGTGGTGTATTAGAGGACTACTCAAGCGAACATTTCACCGAATTAAGATTGCTTTTCCCATTTATATGGACATCCTATATTTAGTGCGACAATGTCGTTGAACCGATTCAAATTTCTGTCTGCAAATATTCGTTTTGATGATAAAAGCACTAGGGCCAATCGCTGGAAAAGTGACCGATTTACAGCAATCAGAGAACTTTTCCAATATTTTACTGGAAATTGTGAAAAGATTTTAATACCAGAAGACTTCCTTTCACTGGATGAGACTTTGTTTCCATCCCGCGTTGGTGTGTCCTTCAGGCAATAAGCTTCAGGCAAAAAATAAGCCTGCTAAATATGATTTTTTGCTAAGAAGCATAAATAGTGCGCGTATGTCATTCACCTATACCGCCATAGCTTATGCGGGTAAGCCAGTAGGTGTACCAGGACCACACTATCTGACTTCCACTATGGAATATGTGGAAACGTTGGTACACAATTTGGACAGAGTTTCTTCGCTTCAAGGACGAAACATATCCCTTGATCGCTTTTACACTTCACTTGATGAGGCAGAATGGCTTTGGAACAAAAACATAACTTTAGTTGGAAAATGGCAAAGCAATAGAAAAGGGGTTAGCGAGTTAAAATCTCTCACTGATTGGGAAGCCTTCAGTACCAAAATTTACTGGGAGGAGTCGAGAACCCACATTACCGTTACGTCGTACGCAGTCAAACCAAAATCTACCGGTAAACGCAATGTTCTGGTCTTATCAACTATGCAGCCAATCCTTGGAGTAACCAAAGATGACGGAAAGGAAAAACCTGCAATAATCAAGCTCTACGATTTTACCAAGGGTGGGACTGATATCGTCGACCAGAAGATGGCATATTATAGCGTCAAGCCGAAATCAGCAAAATGGACTGTGTCTGCATTTTCTTACATTTTAGACGTTGCGCGGGTCAATGCGATGACCATTAGTTACTTGAACCGCGAGTTGTCCTTTTCACAAGCCAAGGGAGACGAAAGTTTTGTGGAGGGGTGGCAGCTAGCCATGTCATTAGTCAAACCACACATGTCTAGACGATCGGATGATGTACCTATTCTACGTGGGTCACTCCGCCATGCAATGTCAACATTTTTGGGACGAAACCATGGATTAACAGCAAACTCAAATTTGCTATTACCAGTGGTTTTCATAATGAAATAGCAGGCTATCATAAGATTTGTTCTTATCATGTTATCGTTGATTATGAGATTAGATATTTTAATCACAGTATTTGGTCATTTCTGCTATATGACTGTGAATCCTGGACTGTATGCCCGAAGATAGTAAAGAAGATCAACAGTGCTGAAATTTGGTTCATTCGTAGAATGATGGGAATTAACTGGATGGATAAAATCACTAACGAAGAAGTGTGGAGACGCTCTGGGTGCACCCCTGGCGTCCTCATCACAACTATCAAAAAAAGGCAAATGACATTTATCGGGCATGTCTACCGCAAACGCGGAATTGAACACTCGGCAATGATGGGGCGATTTCCTGGTCAGAGACACCAGGGGCGTCCACGTTTGGAAATCTTCAAAAATCTTTCAACGTGGACAAACCAAAATTTTGAAAATCTAATTAGAAGTATGGACAATCGATCGTTGTGGAGACTCACGGTAGCCGACGCCTTGTTCAGGCATGGCCGATGATGATGATGATTTGGTCATCACCGTTTTATTCAAAAGCGGGGTATTTTTCTATCTATTAATTGATCGAAATATTACTTATAAAGCTGTGCGGTTCAATTTCATTACCATTATACTTGACGATGCTAATTTACTACACTTGCAATACGGTCTGTTTTGTAGCCTACAATATTTCGCACAAGTCATATTTTTTTTGTGACTGGAATTTCTTGTCTTCGAAAAATTTTGATAAGTCAGTTTTTCTCCATGCAATGACGAGCTGCATGTCTTCATTTTCAATAAACAGTGCCTGGATGACATTATGTGTTTCCATTTTCGCTGATAGGCATTACTTTCACAGATCAAATGTTTGTACTGTTTCAACGTCTGACGATGGTGAACCGCTGTAAAGCGGCCGATATTTCCTGCGAAAGTTTTGCGTAACAAAAAAGCATTCATTCAAGAGGAATGCAATTTGAAACAAACTCATGATTTTCTTAGGTTGTATCGCAACACCGCTGAACGTTGTATCGACATAAGCAAAGTATCTATAAGCTGTCAGCACTCGCAATGACACGATAGGACATATCAAGCTGTGCTTATTTCTCTACGATGAGAATTAGGTCAGGGCAAGAACGGCAAACCAGAGTTGACCTTTCGCTGCTTGATATTTGAGCAAACAAATTATATGGTAGATTATATTATGGTAGAGTAGATTACTTACATACGTTCGACGTCTGTTGATGTTGTGTATGTCTTGTAAAAGCAGCGCGATCATTTCGGTTACAGCTGCACAAGCTAACGCAAGGCGAGGCACGAAAGTAGATGCTCATAATAATTTGACGTCTACTGGCGTTGAATCAATGCAAATAGGGTGATGTTTCTATAAAAGATTCAATTTTGCAAGTTGGGCACGTGCTATGCGCCGGCGCGTATCACCAGTGAATAAAGAAACAACAGGAGAAAATTTCTGCTCCTAAAAAGAGCAAACTGCAAAATTGTTTGTGACAAGGTGTCATAAACCACGTTGTATTTCAAATAGTATCTGAGATACAAATTTTTGAGTAGCATCTCCAATATGCGTATGAACTTTGTGACAAAGTCATGAAATTTCAGCTTTTTAGAATAGTTTTATCGTATGGTTTTCAGCGTTTAAAAATTCGTAAGGCATGAGATGCCCTAGCCCAGGCATGAAAGTGTTAACATTTACGAAAAAATGAGCCTAGCCTCATGAGCGAAACACATGTCTATTGTCAATTCTTGCTACACTCGACTGCCGAGAAACACAAGAAAGACCTTGTAAATTGGAGGTCTTTATGGCTAGCGTGGAAGCTACACCGTTATGGTTAGCGAAGCGTTACTGCTGCTCGCTGTTCTAGCGAGTGATCAGCCTTGTGCTGATGGCCGGGAAGAACACCCCTTCTTCACAAAAGACCTTGTAAAGTTGAAGTAGTCTTGACAAACAGTAGTCTTTTCAACATTTTAGCCTAGGCTACGCCTCTGTAAAAGCTTTACCGTCGATTATGGAGTGGCAACCAGAGATAATCGGAGTCTTGATTTTCAGGCTTCTTATCCTGTTGTTTGCGAAAAATTTGATCATTACAAACATTACAAAGTGATTGTCTGTTTATCCAAAAGTTTTATATTTACTTAACACCAAACTTTGCCTTCGCATCCGCTCCAGCTCCGGTTTTCAGACGAAAATTCGGGCTCCAGTTGAAAACAGCCGGACTCCGCATCCTTTTACTCCAGAATTCCGGCTTCTGTTCATATCTGGTGGCAACCCTTCGAGTATAACCCTTCAATTTTTTCATGATTATGGACAGTACTCTGCTCTAGAGAGCAATGCCTACGGCCCTTCTAACGGCTATAGCTAACTAGAACTAAGACAACATTAATGTTTTTTTGTGGAAACATTAAATTCAATACTTATGCTAATAAATTTCAAAAAATGGTTTAATTCAAAGTAATTTCAATGAAACATCCAAATAATGAATTTTCTTGCACTACTTGCTACTTGAATTTGTGGGTAAACGCTTTTTTTTTTGGGCAACACTCCGCAGAAATCCCGCCTAAAGCTGCAGACGACAATTTTTGTTAGTAGTTGACAAGAGTTGCCAACCTTGCAGTTTATCAGAAAGCTCTAACTTTCTTTTTTAAGTATGCACGTATTTTTTGCAACTTACAAGTTATTCGTGATTTTTAAATTATCTTTGATAAAAATTAAAATTATTGTGTGCTTTTTTCCAACTGGTTTAGCTTTACAACTTTAATTTAGTGTTTGAGGCTTTAATTTAATTGGCAACCTTGCATAAAAACTCCCGCCCAAAACTGCAGGCGACAGCCATTTTACAGTATTTTCAATCATTGAAGAGAAAGGAGCAGCTTTGGTTCAGTTGCTGCAAAAAATAGTTGGTTTCCGCTTTCAATTCTGTCTTCATGCTGTTTGGTTTCATCAGACAAATGTTTTAAAGTTTGTTTCTGTCCGTGTCTTCTGAGTTTGAAGAAAGCTTGGATGGAGCTGCAGCAAGAAATGGCTGGTTGGAAAATTTTTTCGATCAAGTTCTAAAGTTGCTTCGAAGATTTATCGAAAAAGAAATCAAAGTTTATTTTAATTTGCAAACTCTGGTTAGTTTGATGTTAACAAAAGTTTAGTTTCCACCTGCAAAGCTAGCCTAATTATTTTATCCTAATTTGATAAAACTTCGAAGCCATTGAAGACAAAACTTATGATTTTGCGACCAGCTAACAAAAGTCAGAGCTGGTATACAAGCCCCCCCCCCCCCCCCCCCCCCTTGGCAACTCATGACAAAGAGGAATTGACCAAAACATGTGGATTGAAGTGTGCGGACAGTAAAGCAGAGGTAAAATAGTTTCATCCTATATGTTTGGTTGAGTCCCGTCTTTATCATGAGTTACCAAAGGGGGGAGGGGGACTTGTATACCAGCTCCCAACCTGGTTAGCCGAACTAATATTGATTGATATTTTTCCTGCATTATTAGATGATTCTCGCTCCATCAGCACCTGGGTGAAAATGATCCCAGGTAATTTTCAAATGAGAACTTTGACTCAAACCTGAAAGTTTTGTTCAAAATAATTTGTTTATATTCTTGTTTGCGATATAAATAAATTAATGGTTTGTTCTTTAGTAAACAACTTGTGTTCAATGTTTGATTATTTTATGGTTAGAACCAAACTGTGGTTTTAGATTACAACCTGGTTAGCCGAGCTAATATTGATTGATATTATTCCTGCATTGTTAGATGGCAATGATGATCGCTCCATCATCCCCATCAGCAAGATCCTGCGGGAAGGCAACGACTTGGAAGTGACAGTCACAGCAGGAAGTCACTTTGATGGAGGGAAGATATGGATGGATTCCTCCCACACTCAGAATGACTTCCATGCTGTGATGTCATTCCTCAAGTGGATGCCGACGCGACTTGGAATCCTTGATCTGTCCGGATGCTTCATGAATTCCAATCAATTCCTTCCATGGAAGGAGGCGATCAAATCGATGCGTGGATCCGTGAGTCATGTTTAACTTTTATAACCAACACATTGATTCATGGTCAGTTGTTACGTTGATTCAACGTCGCATTACGTTGTTTTAACGTCTCAGTTTCAACAAGTTTCACAAAGTAAGTTCGAGTTTCCAATTTTAATCATTTTCTAACAATTCTTGTAAACATCAAATAAATAAACAAAAAGTCACAACATAAATAAATTGTTTATGTTTAATTGTTGCGTCATAATTAATTTGTGTTTAGATTGTTCGAATGCATCTCCATGGCAACCGCCTATCTATCGATGACGTCATCGAAGTGTTGCACAAGATTGAGGAGGAAGTTGGGATGTGGCTTTCCCTCGACGATGGAGATGGGAGGTTGTGGAGAAATCCGAACATGGAGGAAAGATCCAAGCTGCAAGAAGCATTGGATCGGTTGGACAATAAAGTGAGAGTTGTTTACGTTGTATCAACGTTATAACAATTAATTGTGTCAACATTAAATCAACGTCAATTATTCGCTTTGTCGTTTACAGGAGTTGAAGATCTGGGTTGACAGGGATGATTATGGCAATCCTATTTACCTCAAGCACAAGGATCGTTGATGTTTTTATTTATTTGTTGATGTTTATAATAAAATTATGTCATCCAGTGATTTTGTTTGGTTGAGTTAAAAATACAATAAACTGCTTGTTTACATCAGGTGATGTAGCATCAACAAAAATGTTTATAATATTATCAAACCAAGGTTTGTCTATGTTCTTCAACTTGAGGTCAACAAACATCAACAAAAGTAACCTTTGTTTTTTAAACTTATTAGTTTTTATGAAATAATTTCAATAAAGAATTCAAATTAAGTTATTTGTTAACAGTGTTGCCAGATTAGATAATTATTTTCTCAGTTTAAATCTGAAAGTAGCCGTCGAGATTAAACACATTGTAGGTGACGTCGCAACAGTTCATTTGCTAACAGTGTTGCCAGAATACTTTATTTTTTTAAATTTAAACCAGAGAACTGCAAGCGTTATCTCAAAATAATCATTGTTAAGGTTGCCAATTCCGTTCGGACTTGTTCTTCCGATTAAATTTTGGAATACGGCAAAGATAACATTATAAGCCGATAACAAAAGTAGCGCGTTACTGGCCACATCCGCCAAGACATACACCCAAATATTTATTGTCAGGATTGCCAGTTCCATTCGGACCAGTTTTAAGATAAGGGTAAACATTATGGTCCGATAACCTTTCAAAATGTTTGCCAATCCCTAAAATTGCCGACAATGGTTGACAAGTTTTATGGGTTGCCAGTTCTGCGATTTTTGCCTCAAAATAAGACTATTTTTACTTCGCAGTCGCGAGAAAACTATGCCAGCTACGAGTTGTGTTGTTGATTTTTTTTCATTTGGAACCAACTTTTAATAAATGAATGGTACTTTTACTTGAACACATCCTGTAACACTGACAATGGGTATTTAGAAATAGTGTCCTCCTCAATAAGCTGATTTTAAGATTAAACAAAGACGGATATTTTGCTTAAATGTGTAACAAAATATAAATGATTGAATCACAATTTCTATAACAAACACATCATAAGACTTAAAAAGGAAAAGAACAACTAGTAATTAAAAAGAGGCACAATAGCTGGATTACTATCCCTAAGCTGGATGCATTTGTGCATCTTCCAGTTTGTAAGGCGAAACTACACTTACGAGAGCTCGAATATTACACCAGATGAAGGACTCTGTGGGTGAGCCACTGGTTAAAGGTGGGTTGACTTTGATGACGGTCGTAATCACATTTGACTCAACAAGGATCCACGTTTTGAAAGATGTTATTGGTTTGGTTTTGAATCATTATCCTCAGACTGACAAAGCCTTGATAGGGATTCCTGGTAGTTTCGCATACTTGTAGTGGCCTTTGACAGAGTGAAGTCTCCATATGTTCAAGTGTTGTTGCGGGGGAATTATCTCATCCATTAGGTGCCGCTGAATGGAAAGCAATTCTGAATGCGTTGCTCAAGCGCACACCCCGAGAGTCGAACCAGCGCTACTTGATCTTCGTTCAGGCGGCAACCACTGATCTAACGGGGCGTTAATTATTTGATGATGAATTGATGTTATGCGTTGATTGTTTATTACATGGTTGCCTTGTGTGACAACTACAAAGTATCAACGGCAGACGACGTTGTATCAACCAAAACTTCTATGCTGCCGATAATGAAGTTTCAATGAGTTGTTATAGCAAAGGATTGTGAGTTGTGGCAACCAGCTTAGAGGCCAAGTGGTTAACGCTTTTGTGAATTATGAGAAATTCCATCTATCACGTTATCGACATAATTAACATAGCACCGAAATAATGTAGCAATTGTCGGGTAATAAAGTATTGGGTAGCCTACCAAAAAAAAAAACACAACAAAAAATGGATGAGATCATTATAAGTGAGGAATGACAGAAAACAAAACGTGTTTATTTAGCGCAAGCAACAAGAACATGGGGGAGGTCGATTGCGCGCTGCTTCTGTTACGTCATGAGCCACCAGACAAGATGTAACGTGAAACAGATGACAGTAGGCTATACTTTGTGTCATCATTTTCAACAATCACACAATTTCCATGCTTCTCTGTAGCAATAAACGGATTTTTACGAAAGGTAGTAGAGAGTTTGCCACGGCCAGGTTGTTTCAATAGTACAGTATCACCTGAGTTAATATCAGCTTGAACTGCACCAACCCGCACTGAACCAGCGTGGTGAGGAAAGGGTCAAACCCACAAATGAAAAAATGCACAAACAGACCCTCAGTCCCTTCACCTTTGTTATGATATGTTATGAACCTTTAGCTTCCGCATTAATTTCTCTACAGTTTTATTGCCAGTTCTAAAAATAACATGTGACTTTCACCAGGATTGAGCAAAATGGTCTGCCGATATCAGGAGCTTCTAAAGCAGTTGTTATGATACTCCTTAGAAAAAAATATCCATGTAGGATGCCTTGGTGTCGTTGCCGGATGGAAATGACGAAGGTCGAAGTTCGGATTTCCGTGAAGACAAGAATTCATCGCCTAATTTCTTTGAGCTTCGACATTTGGATAATTCGGGTGCACTCTCCGATGTGAGATGAGAAGAGTCAGAGTCTTACTGAGTCAGAGTCTCTTACTGCTGTTGTGCTTTATTGATTCTGTGTTACATGTTGTTACAAACATATCGTCGTTTCGGGCCGGTTGTAATGTTTTTTTTTTCTGATTTTCACGTTACATAGATATTGCGTAAATATTCGTCTTGGCCACATTATTTTTAGGTTTTCTACATTTGTCACCAGAGTGGCGGCGTTTGAAACTCTGTCGATGCGAATCATCGTGAAGTCCAGGCAGGGGCGCCGGGAGCGGGGGGGGGGGGGGGCAATGGTGCCCTTGGTCATGTGAGCTACTGCACATTTTTCAATATAACAATTTCTGCTATTCGCTTTTAGCTTAATTACAATCTTTCATTTTTGCCTCAAAATAATATTCACACACAAAATTCTGTATCACTCACAGTAGGTTATATGATGCCCTTTCGTGCTATTGTTCTTTGTTTATCGGTATGCAGTTGATGATGGCTGATTTATGAGAAAAGAAAATGTTCCTCGTGGTCTTGGTTTTAATTAGAAAAAATATCTGAGTGATACAGAATTGTATGAAAGTTATAGAATGCTGGAATGGTAAGTTATAAACGTCTTAGCATAGCAAAGAAGGTGAGAACCTGGAAGTTAAAATTGTTTAGAAGGAAAGAGTAAGTAAAGCCGTTATGATATAGGGTCAAATTAGGAAAAGTGAATGCTGAACGCAGTTTTAACGCCATGAGGCGAGTAAAAATATGGCTTCGTACCACAATGACAGACAACAGTTTAAACAACCGAATGTTTGCGACTATTCACAAACAGGTGATGGACACCATTGACTTAGAAGCTGTTGCAAATGAGTTCATTCGAGCAACCGACGCGCGTACAATGCAGGCTTACTTTGGATTGGTTTGATATTTTTTCCATATACAGTACAGTATACAAATTATCCCGCGAACACTTTTTATACTTTCCAGTAGATTGTGACGCCATAAAAGTGAAATTTATCTTTCGTTTCTTCTTGTTCAAGCTATTTCAATATATTTCATTCTTTTATATTCATCTGTCTCACATTTCGATTTATATGGCCAATAGGGGGAAAACGATTAACGAACTGCCTAGCATTATCGCTATATCTTATCTTAAAACTTAAAAAAATGCCCTTTTTTCATAATCTTGCCCCCCCAGTCAAAAGTCGTTCCGGCGCCCCTGAGTCCAGGGTTGTCAGGTTGGCATTTTTTTATGTTGTTTGACATGAAAAATTCCTGTTTGGCATTTTCACCTCCCTGTAGGCTACTAATGAAAGGATTGGCTTGTACTCAGTGACTGCTAATCAAACACATTCAAACAGGCCCTTAGTCCCTGGTAGCCGAAAGGCAGAGGGTGCGAAGAATCTCCGGGTTCCCAAAATCTACATCTCTACGCATAATGTAAGAAGCTTAAAAGATGAAGACAGGCTTTTAGAATTAACACACGAGCTAAATGAAACAAGGATGAAGTGGCAAATAATTGGTCTAGCAGAAACAAAAAGACAAGGAGAGCATCTCGTACAGATTGGAGGAGGGCACATGCTCTACACCAGAGGGGGAGATACTTCAACAAAAGGGGTCGGTTTTTTAATCCATCAAAGCATAAAACACAAAATTACGGAAATAAAAGGAATTAGTGATAGAGTGGCTTCCCTCACAATAAAAATCAACAATAAATACTCTATGCAAATATTACAGATATATGCACCAACCACAAGCCATGATGATGAAAAAATAGAGGATTTGTATGAAGAAACAAATGAAGAAATGGAAAAGAATAAAAGTCACTACAAAGTTATCATGGCAGACTTTAATGCAAAAATAGGAAAACACCAACAGCGTGACGGAAATACCACTGGAGCATATGGCATTGGAAAGAGAAATGCACGGGGGGATAGGATGATCCAGTTTGCAACATCAGAGAAACTGATCATCACAAATACTCTTTTTAGAAAGTCAAATGGAAGAAAGTGGACTTGGAAAAGTCCAAATTGAAAGGTGAAATATGAAATTGATTATATTCTAACAAATAAACGAGAAATTGTCCTTAACACTTGGTTTGGTTTTTGGTTGGTTTGGTTTTTGAATCTTTATCCTCGGACTGACAAAGCCTTGATAGGGATTCCTGGTACTTGTTCGCATACTTGTAGAGGCTCTTGACACAGGGCCGGTTACCGAGATTGGCAGAGTGAAGTTTTCCGATTGTTGAAGTGTCGTTGCGCAGAAATGATTCCATTCACTGAAGTCATTGTGGTTCATTCTGGTTCATTGCAACAATTGCTTGAGAAACTGAATCGAGAAGGGAAACGAGATGAAATGAAGATGAACAAGAAAAAGACAAAAATAATGTGTAACGAGATAGCAGGGAAACAACCAAGGACGGGTATTTTGATAGATGGAAAAAAGATAGAGGAGATTGATCAATAGGCTACAAATAGCCTATTTAGGGAAAATGATAACACCAGGAAACGACATCGAAACTGAGATCACCCAAAGGATAATATCAGGCTGGAAAAGAATTGGTCAATATAGCACTTTTTTAATGAGCAAGAACATTCCAATTAGCCTAAAACGAAAAATCATGGACACAGTAATATTGCCAACATTAACATACGGAGCAGAAACATGGTCACTCACAAAACAACAAACAAGAAAACTGGCAGCAGCGCAAAGGAACATTGAAAGAATAATATTAAACATAAATAGAAAAGACAAGATTAGAAATGAAGTTATCAGAAACAAAACTTGTATCAAAGATGTCATAGAAACAGCAACAAACCTAAAGTGACAATGGGTGGGACATGTAGCAAGAATGACAAACAACAGACAGGCCAAGATAACCACAAAATAGACACCAAGATATGCAAGAAGAACTAGAGGGAGACCAAAAAGAAAATGGCGAGATGACATAGAAGAAAAGATTGGCATCACCTGGATGAGAACAGCAAAAGACAGAATGGTGTGGAAACATTATGTGGAGGCCATCTGCCAGCAGTGGCATGACCGGCTGATGATGATGATGAACTGCACCACGTCTAAGATCAGCATATAGCTTTCTTTTTTCCTTCATTTCTGTCACGAACAGATTGAAAATCATGGTCATAAGAACAATCAATGCATGGTAACTTAGTAGGCTACGCAATTTTCGTTTGAACAACAATTCGGCTGGACTAACTCCAGTCGTTGAGTGTGGTGCAGAGCGATACATAAGTAAATACGAATACAATGCATTTATCTAGTTTTTACTTTCAGCTTGTGCTAGCAATGAGCGATTTTGAATTTCAACTTCTCCGTTGGCTTGAGGCCACAATGGAGTTACTCTACGATGCAATATTCCACATTCGCTCAAAAATGAATGAAATTCGTTGCTAATAAATTGCGGACCATTATCAGAAGTTATTGAATAAGGTAAGCCATGTGTTGCAAATGTTTTCTTCAAACTTCCAATCACTTTTTTACTAGTAGCCTAACTGTTTTTTTGAGCCAAAATCATTGCTGTGAGCCCTTATAAGCCTACCTAGCTCTTGTTTTTGTATATAGTTGTGTTATATGCCATAATAACTACCAACATAAGCATGTATATTTGTATAATTATATAAGTTATACGTGTTATTATATGCAGCCTTCTGAGGCTTCAGTGTCATGATTTATTAAAGTGTTGCTAAAAGCCCATACAGGTAGCCTACTTTTAACCGCTTTACTACATCTTTTCTGGACCTAGGTTTTCTTTGCCTCATCTGTTTTTTTTTTAACACACGATCTAAGTTTATTGGAAATTTGTCGCTGGAATCCCTGGTATTCAGATATTAGTGTTTGTGCGGTATGTGAAAGAGAAAGAAAAAGTGGAAGAATTCTGATTTTGCTCTGTTTTAAATTCCAGTTCAGTTGACATTTAAGAGTTGCAGCTGAGGTAGGCTATAACTGTCTTTTAAAATTTAGAAAGAAACATTCATGTCTAAAAAACGTAAGTGGAATGAAGACTATGTAAAATATAAGTTCACTTGCATGACGGAAAAAGATGGAACTTAGAGACCGCATAAGGATAGCAATCTTCTTGCCCGTGCCATTTCACTTTTTGAGTTTATACAAATATTAGCCTGTTTATTTTGAAATTCATGTTTCGGGCAGTGGTGGATTTCCAGAATATTAGCTTCCGGAGGGCTAGTTTTTTACTTTCCAAATGCGCTAGGTGCCGTAGAAGAAATTTAGAAATATGTCTTTATAAGACTTTGAAATAACATACTTGATGTAGGTAGGCCTACCTAAAACGTTGCTAAAGTAAGTATCATGGTTTATAGATGGTAGCCTAAAGCGTTGTTCAATGCAAATGTTCATGTTTTAGTGAAACAACAATACAAAAAAATACAAGTTAGGCCTATAGCCTAGAAAAAAAAAGAAAAAAAATTGTTTTTAGTTTTTTCCACTTTTGATTTTTCAAGTTATAGCCTTCAATTTTTAAGACACTTATCGTATTCAAAATCATAAAACCTCTGGCGACTTCGGGTCTCAATTGCCGGGTTACGTCCATGGCGTAATCAGGATCCAACATACTTCGCTGGTTAAAACTTTCTCAGTGGAAGACGGATCATTCGTATAAAGAGTAAACTTGAAACAGTTACAGTGTGTAGAGAAGCACGGTCAGATGTCAGTATGAGGTTCATTTGTCAAAATCCGCGCTCACACTCGCTCGATGAAATTGGAAGGGATTATAGTGACGTTATCAAATTTTGAAGACTCTGGGATCTTCTTTTCGTAGCTGTATATTCACGAAGCCGTCTCACAGCAGCTTCGCTTTCATCTAAGCGCAATCTCTTTGCCACTTCAATGATTTCGTTTTCTCCGTGTGTCATTACTGTGTCCTCTGGTCAAATAGTTGGATCAAGTACTTTTCAGCTGTTAATAAATGACAAGTCTGTTGAATTCAACAAGCGATCTTGGATGGAATTTCCTAAGTGATTATACACCCTTCTCTGTTGAGTGGAAAATACCACCCTTTGGTAGGGTGGAAATGACCATCCTTCTCAATAGGCTATGGGGTGGGAATGAAAAAGTAGAAGTGGAGTTTTTAGACCACCCCAAGAAGTGGTTAAAACTACAATTTTTGATTTACAGCGTAGGAGATGCGGGGATTGATTAGCGGGCTATTTCTGCAATTTTTTACATGGAGCCTAATTCTACACCTTTGAACTCTAAGTTTTCTTCAGCATCCTTAGCAATGCCATAATGTCGTCGTTCCTTCGTGTTTCAAATAAGTTTGCAAGATTATTAATTTTGTTATCTGCATCTCAAATAATAGCCTACATGCTCTGTTTTACAGTTCAAGGCTTAGGCTATTTCGGATAATTCTTGCGAGTATTCGTACATCAAAGCCAAGTCCAACAAGAAATCAGTGGATGTTATCTTCGACAAGAGTCCTTGATATTTCGCACGTTCCCGAGAATCTCTTGTGTCGCTAATAGCCCCCTTTTTGAAAAATTCGAAAAGTGCTGGGAAATCATTCCAGACGGCACTAATTGTGCGGAAACTCGAGGCTACCCAACGTGTGTCCAGTAGGCCTACCCTTCCGATTTTCAACAACTGCACTTCAACAGCCGCTGCACATTCACCCAATTCCCTGCTATTGTTAGGAGAAGCGTGGTAAAGGTTATAGCGTTTGTCTGTAAAAGATCGAAATCGATTCAAATTACTGACCGATATTACAGCATGACGAACCGATAGTTCCAATCTATGGTTGCACAATACCACACCACAATGTCTGGAAATTAATCACGAAGCAATTTTGCCACACCATTTTTGTGACCTATCATCACAGCCGCGCCATCACATACAACACCAATCAAACAAGAAGATAAAAATGTTGTAGACATGCCATATGATTTTAGGCAGCTCTTCAGGGAATCAAAGATGCCATTCACCATAAGACTAGCGAGCTCAACAAGACAAATACATTCACAGGTTCGCTTCCGTCAAGACTGGTACGAAGATATATTATCAGAGTGAATAGGCCTACCCGATTTAACGTGGTCGACTCATCAAGAATTATGGATATACTTTTACTGAACATGGCAAAGCATAATAAGAGTATAAAATATTTGAGCTTCCGGAACGCCGTTCCGGAGAAGTCAATTTTTTGATCGAGCTTCCGGAGCTGCGCTCCGGACCGCTCCGGCTGAAATCCAGCCCTGGTTTCGGGTAATATTCGTGGTTAGGGAAATCACTATACTAGACTAAATTCTTATCTTACTGTTTGGTGGGTGGCTAAGTGGCAATTTTACCACCAGAAAGCTGAAGTGGGCCCGGTACCCAAAAGGGAGCCCGGTCATGGGCGCCGGAACGATGTTTGACTGGGGGGGAGGGGCAGGATTATGAAAAAAGGGCACTTTTGTGACGGAAAGGCCAAATTTTTTGTAAAGTTTTAAGATATACCTTAGCGATAATGTTCATCTATCAGCTCATTAGGCTACATGTCCGGCACCACTCGCATATGTCCACCTTCATCTTTGGCCACACGAAACGTTGGGAGATTAAGTTTTGCGACCCCTTAATTCCTGGGTGTGAAAGCTGATGCAAATAATCGAACACCTTTCGTCTTGACGACAAAGGAACCAAAGGCCTAAACAGACCAGTGCTTATGTCTCCAAGCAATGACACGCCATGCTCAGGCATGCGTTGTTCTGTAATATTTAAAGAAGAGTTGCCCGAACGTAAGGGTTCGAGAGTTTCGTCTGTCAACTGTTCACCGGCCATTTTTAAAAAATCCAAACCGCTATTTTCTTCAAATACCGCGTTGATTTCTGACCTACTCAAATAGTCAGCGACGACATTTTCTGTGCCGCTTACATAGCGTAATTCACTAGTAAACTCCGATATGTAAGCAGAGTGTCTGGTCTGCCTGGCTGTGGCATGTTTTAGCGTCGATTTAAATGCTGTGACAAGAGGTTTGTGATCAGTCAAGATGGTAAAGCTGCGGCCTTCTATGAAGTACCGAAAATGGCGTACGGCTAGGTAAACAGCCAGCAGTTCTCTATCGAAAGTGGAATACCTTTTTTGTGTGGGGCTCAAGCATTTCGAGAAAAAAGCAATCGGTCTTTGTTCTTCTTCGACAGTTTGTTCTAAAACAGCCCCGACCGCCCGCGGTCGCACTGGCATCCACGACGAGATTAGTCGGTGCGCTGGGTACCGGAAATGCCAACAACATAGATTCTTCTAATTTATCCTTCACATTTTCGAATGCTTGTCTGGATGCTTCGGACCATTCCAAAGTTTTATAATTTTTTGTGTTGTTAGACAACATGGATGTTAATGGCTGTAAGAGAGCGGCGACGTGTGGCAAGAATTTTCTATACAAATTAATCATACCCAAGAAACCACGCAGTTGCTTTATCGTTTTTGGCAAGGAGAAATTTTTTATTGCTTCAATTTTGGATGCTACAGGGCTTAAACCGTTTTTGTTTATCATGTGGCCGAGAAACCTGATTTCGGGCAAACCAAATTGGCATTTCTCTTTGTTCAGTATCAACCCGTAGGCTACTGTTGTAAACGTTGAAAGACTGCACGTAAGTGGGTTTCGTGTTCAGCGGCGTTTTTCGAAAATATTAAGATATCATCGACATAGCAGAAAACGAATGGCAGGCCACGTAATACTTCGTCTAAGAAACGCTGGAATGTCTGTGCTGCTGATGACAAGCCCATTGACATTTTTCTGAATTGAAAAGATCCAATCGGGGTGATGATAGCCGTTTTAGCAACGTCTTCTTCGGCGATTCGAATTTGGTGATAACTCTTAAACAAGTCTAAATTAGAGAATATGGTAGCGCCGTGTAGGTTTCCGGCAAAATCGTGAAGAAACGGTAACGGGTATCGATCTGGTTGTGTTTGATTATTAAGTGACCGATAATCGCCCGTTATTCTGAAACGACCAGAATCTCCTTTTGGGACCATATGAACTGGTGAGGCCCATGGAGAGTTAGATGGTTAAATGACGCCAAGTTCTAATAAGTGTTGCATTTCCCGTCGCAAGATGTCTATACGTTCGGGAGAAAGTCGCCTTACGCGTGCATGTACTGGAGGCCCATTTGTTACAATATGATGACGGGTTGTGTGTTTACATGGCTTGTGATAATTAGCAAGCTCAAATACTTGAGGAAATTCTCTGCGTAAAAACGAGTACTGGGAGTTGCAGGTGTTTGCTTCACTGTTCTCACATGAAGGTTTTGACTTTTTGTTTGTAGATAGTTGCGCACAAGGATGGTGTTGGTTTGGTGATATTAATTTTCTATTGCGGATATCTAACATGAAACCAAAATGATGTAAGAAATCGATGCCGATTATACCACTTTGAACGTCTGCAATGGCAAAGCGCCAAGAATATTCTTTAGTTGTGCATAGTGATACACGTTTGTCAGAATAACCCAATATCGGTACGGAAGTGCCGTTCACAGCGCGGAGACAAGCGTCTGTTTTACTAGAAGGCATTTGGGAGACGTTGCAAATGTTAGCGGGAAGTATGCTCACCGTGCTGCCGGTGTCAATTAAAAAATTAATGTTGGTTATTGAGTCTTTAACGTAAAATGTTTGCGGGCTTTCCTCTATTGCACCAACCGTCCCCACTAAGCGGATTGGCCGTTCCCATTTTTTGGAAGGTTCCACGTGCATGGTTTTTCACACTTAGTTGATTTGTTGCCGAATCGATTGTGGTAATAGCATAGGCCATCGTTGGTTACAAAAGAAGCAGGCCACTGTACCGTGGATTGTTAAATTGGTCATGACCTAGATTTCGGGGGCGAAAGCGTGGGCACCAATGCAGGGGTTCTAGGTTTTATTGTTGATTTAAATGTTTATTCCCCTGATGACAGCAGATACGCTGCTGGCGTAACAAAGCTTCGATGGCGTAGAGATAACACAATGAGTCTCAAGTTCTTTTATTCGTGAGTTCGAGTTGAATTTAGATTTTGAATTTGAAAAGTTATCTTCTGAGTCTGGGTTAATTTTCAGTAATATTATGAGTCTCTGTTAAAATTGTTTTGTGCAGAGGTATATAAACCACTTTCAGAAAAAGGAAAAAGCAAACAGTTACGTAATTTAAAATTGGCAAATTTCAACAATGTTTACGAACTAGGGTGAACTCCTGCTAGTGAGATTCCATTACAGAGGTGAACTGCGGGTATACTGAATAAGATTGAAAGCAATAAATGGCCATTTTAACAGCCTCACTTGGGAAAGCTGCGGGTGGTAGGTTATTTGAGTAAAAAATGATCCATCAAAATTATCCCAGTGCACAACAAGTGAGTTTTCTTAAGAAACGCAACTATTTATTCTCACTGTTGGGTTCCTGGGTAGAAAACTATTTATCAAACTATATTTGTGCACAACAAGTGAGTTTTTTAAGAAATGTAAATGTTATGTGAGAATTACATTTTGTAGAAAGCTAAAAACAATGGAAATTCATTCGGGTCCCTACATGTTCAACAAAAATTTGGGTATGAATATTACTGTAAAATGGTGCGATCCGGTAGCATAGCAACATGATAAGATCAAGTTTTCTTTAGCATTTTTCGGAAATAATATGTCTCTATGTTGAGTGTCAATGCAACCTATTTCAGTCAGATAAGTTAAATCTGGTGTGACCGCCGTGAGACTTAATTTGTCCGCCGAGATGGCTGCTCAGACTGGACACGTTCGTTCGCGGTCAACAAAATCGAATTTCGATCTATTTTGTCCCCTGAAAAGATCGAGAGAAATTTTGAAATGTTCGCGGCAACTCCGATCAGCAACTCCGGCTCTGTTCTTTTTTTTTCTCGATCTTTTCAAGGGACGAAATAGGTTGCACCCGTTGAATCTCTATGTTTTCTTGCTGCTAATTTTTTTGGCTGGTCACCTTGGAAAAGATTGGAGCCTTACCAAGTATACATTCCATAGTAAACAATGCTAGCTATTAAAACGAAAATGAGTCATGGAGACTGATCAGGGCCCCCTGCTGTGAAGTCCCCTAAAAGCTACAGGGAAGGAGGAACCTCTTCTATGTGCACAGCTGCTCGTGATGATGGCTTATGCCCAAATCCCTCTGGAAGGCATAAGTCTGATGGTAGACTTCTGAATACTAGAAAAAGGGCACTCAAAATAGGAAAATGGAATGTAAGAACCCTTTATAAAGCAGGTCGATACGAAAATTTAAAACAAGAGATGTCGGTCATGAACTTTGATTTAATTGGGATAAGTGAAACTAGATGGATAGGTGATGGTAAAGTGACAGAAGATAGATTTGTTTTTGTATATTCAGGAGGAGAACAGCATATGTAGGCTACGGCGTCGGTATGATAATGAAAAAAGAAATAGCTAACTCAGTCATTGGATTTTGGCCAATTTCTAACAGAGTTATGATGATTAAATTGTCTGCAGCACCATTTAATGTAAATATATTACAAATCTATGCACCAACCCAAGAACATACCGATGAAGAGATTGAGTTGTTTTATGAGTCAATAAAGGATGTACTTAAATATACTAAAAGTGGAGAAGTTAATATAGTAATGGGCGATTTTAATGCAATAGTGGGTGATCATCATGAATATCCCACAACTGGTCGTTATGGATTTGGCAATTTAAAGGAACGTGGAAGAAGGTTGCTGGAGTTTTGTAAACTTATTGATTTATTAATAGCGAACACTCTTTTTCAACATCCTGCTAGGCGGTTGTATACATGGCAAAGTCCAGGTTATCAATTTCGGAATCAAATTGACTATGTTATGATAAACCATAGGTTCAGAAATGCAGTAAGACAAGTTAAAACGTATCCAGGATGTGACATAATGTCTGACCACAATCCAGTTGTTATGAAAATCCAAATAAAGCTAAAAAGAGTGAAAAGAACAAATATGTCAGAACATATGGACATGAACATGCTTAAAAATGAACAATATCGAGAGAAATTCAGTATTACAGTAAACAATAAATTTGAATTATTACAGCAAACAGAAATTCCCCAAGTAATTACACAAGAAACTATAGATAGAAGTTGGAATGAAATTAAAGAAACCTTAAATGATGCAGCTGCCAATATTTTACCATCAAAGAGGAAAAACATTAAACAGCCTTGGATTACTGAGAAGATACTTGACTTAATGCAACAGAGAAAGAAAAACAAATTCAATAATCACAAGAAATATAAAGCTATAAATAAGGAAATATCCCAATTATGCAAAGATGCTAAACGAAGGTGGTGGGAAAATCAATGCAGTGAAATAGAACATCTATAGAAGCATCTCATAAGTCACTTGAATTACACAATAAAGTTAAACAGCTAACATGTTTGAAGAAAGTTGAACAAGCAAACAGCTGCATCATGGACAGTGGAGGAAAAATGTTATTTCAGGAAGAGGATATAAAGAGTAGATGGGAAGAGTATGTAACAGAATTATATGATGATGATAGAACATGTATGCCTGAAATTACCAATAACGAAGGAGAAGAAATATTGATATCTGAAGTTGAGAAAGCCATTCAAGATCTGAAATGTAATAAAGCTGCAGGAAAGGATAACATTTATCCAGAAATGCTAAAAGCACTCAATGGCATAAGTTTAAAACGCATACACAAATTATGTAATGAAATATATATGACTGGATTTATACCTAAAGAAATGAATGAAACTGTTTTTGTCAGACTACCAAAGAAATCCAAAGCAAAGAACTGCAGTGACTTTAGAACATTAAGTTTGATCAGTCATGTACTGAAAATTTTGTTGAGAATAATTTTATTAAGAAATCGAAAATCTATTGAGAATGAGGTTAGCATGACTCAAAGTGGATTTATAACTGGTAAAGGAACACGAGAGAGTATACGTAACTTCAGAACAATTTGTGAGAGTTACAATGCAGTAAATAAAGATGTATATGCATGTTTTATTGATTATGAGAAAGCATTTGATAGAGTTAACCATGAGAAACTGATTCATTGTTTGTCCAATATTGGTATGAATGGCAAAGACTTACGTTTTATTATTAATTTGTACTGGAATCAAAAAGCATTTATTCGCATGGAAAAAGATTTATCTAAAGGAATTGATATCAAGCGTGGAGTACGCCAAGGATGTGTACTTTCTCCATGTCTTTTTAATTTATATACAGAAATGATTTTTCGATCAATTGATGATATGAAAGGAGTAAAAGTTGGTGGCTTGAATATAACAAATTTACGCTATGCTGATGATACTGTTCTGTTGGCTGAATCACAAGAAGATCTTCAAGAAATATTGGACAATGTTAACTCAATTGGTAAAGAATTTAATATGAAAATTAACGCTAAAAAGACCAAATCAATGATAATCTCAAAATCACCAGACACCACAGTAGGTCCAAATTATAATTGACAATAAAATTATACAAAAAGTAAAATCTTTTTCATATCTTGGTCATTTAATAACTGAAGATGGGTGGTGTGACCATGAAATTCTTAGACGGATAGAAATTGCAAGAACTACATTTGGAAAAATGAAAAATATTTTAACCAATCAACGTTTAAATTTATCAACTCGTCTCAGGATCTTAAAATGCTATATCTGGTCGACCCTATCATACAGTTCTGAAACTTGGACAATATCACAAAAAATGGAGAAACGGATGGATGCCTTCGAGCTCTGGACATACAGGCAAATGTTAAAAATTTCATGGAAACAAAAAATCACTAACGATGAAGTACTCTCCAAATTCAATTCAAGCAAAATGCTCTTACAAACAGTCAAAAGAAGAAAATTGAAGTATTTCGGACACACAATAAGGCAAAATTCATTACAAAGATCATTAATAGAAGGGAAGATAAACGGCAAAAGAAGTAAAGGCAGACCAAGAATGATTTGGACAACAAACATCACAAAATGGACAAAATTAACTTATGAATGTGCAGTACGCACAGCTCATGGTCGAGAACAATGGCGCATTGTATCCAACCCTCCAGACGAGGAAGGAACAAAATGATGATGAATTTTTTTGTTGAATTCACTTGCTGAATTCTTCCATTGGAAATGACAAAAATTACTGCATTTTCTGAGTAAATTGCGGGCCCCCTAATTTGCGGGCCCTGTGCGATCGCACGGTTTGTACACCCCAAAGACTGGCACTGCCCCGGCCCCCCGACTTTTGAAGAGCCCCCTACGTGGAAAAAATGTGATTTTGTATCATTTTTTTTTCTTTCAGCCATTGAAGTTTCTACAAAATGCTGTGTAGTGCTGGATTAATGCTACTGTAGAAGTAGAGGCGGTTTTTCTTGCACGGGGCCCCCCAATGTAAAACCCCATAAACATTGGCTCGTGAAAAACACGAGAAAGATACGTGTTTTTTTACCTCAGTTTCTCGTGTAAAACCCGTGATGTGCACCCGTGTATTACACAGGTGTTTGCACAAACGCAACCCGTGTTTTTCACGACTTCTAACCCGTGTTTTACACGACTTCTAAACCCGTGTTTTACACGACTTCTAAACCCGTGTTTTACACGGCATCTAACTCGTGTTTTACACGACTTCTAAACCCGTGTTTTACACGGCATCTAACCCGTGTTTTACACGACTTCTAAACCCGTGTTTTACACGACTTCTAAACCCGTGTTTTACACGGGTGTTTGCACAAACGCAACCCGTGTTTTTACACGACTTCTAACCCGTGTTTTACACGACTTCTAAACCCGTGTTTTACACGACTTCTAAACCCGTGTTTTACACATCAAACCCGTGTTTAATATGGCAATTTATTTGGTATCAAAATCACACATGCCAAAAATACAGATATAACTGAAGACAGTACAGCTGTTTCACACATCATCAGTTGGGCGAACCGTGCTGGATGAAGATGTCCTTGCAACTGACTGTCTTCTTATTCTCTTTTCAGCTGATTTGAGGAATTCTTGCACAACAGCTTTAACATCGCCTATGGTTGTGTCTTTTGTGTAACTGTATGTTCGAACTGATGCTGTAAGCAAAAAAGAGTTAGTGCTTAGTCACAAAAGCAATAGGCTAGCAATAGATATACAGAATTCTTCACGGATCAAATATATTAAAAATAGATTGCAACATACGTTCATTAAGCAGGGTATACGTGCAAAATCTAAAATTTAGGCTACATACCATAAATTACAAAAATAAGTTTGCAATCTTTAATTAGGCGCTTGGAACCGCGTTGACCCATCCAATTAAACTTCGTCATAAGCGTATCCGTAAATACTCCAGAAACAATTTGCTTTACGCTCTTTTTGTAGTCCGTCGAAAAATACCGACTAAAATAAGAAATCTGCAAAACAACGTAGACTTCACGGTTATATTCCATAGAATAAACGTACAGCACACTCATACTGCGAGCTGTTAAATTTCATTGTTAACAGTCAGGGCCGTGGAGTCAGAGCCGTAACAATGTTTATTGTTTAGCCAAAGGAGTCGGAGTTTTAAAAATTGCACTGACTCTGACCCCTATATAAAATTGAGGAATGCTCTACATTGCGAGGAATTTTAAAATTATCCTTTGTCAGAGTGTCAAAAACTTTGGGAAATGTATATTTTGTTGTTTTGCTGCAAATCAATGAATCGTTGTTTTGCTGCAATCAATGCTGGTTGAAACTTTCAAGAACTTTGCAGCAGTACGACATTGCAAAACTGTTTTAAAGAGGGTGAAAATAACCAGTATTTCTTGTATGTCTATTCTATGAGGAGAGTCGGAGTTGTGATACCGATTCCACAGCCATGTTAACAGTAAAAAAAAATTACCAGTTTATTTTGAACAGTGCTGTTTCCCAGGTTGTGTTCAAGCTCATCAAAATCCTCCAGGCTGTTGATGGGAAAAGATGGAATGTCCGAAGGGGGTTCCTCTATTTGTTGAGCTGGGGCGCTTCTTTCGTTTGTCATTATTATATCCAATTATTCGTTAACAGAATTTAAAATTACCTTAATTTCCAATTGAGCAATTCGAATTCGTCGAACTGTGTGAAAAATAAATAGTTGCTTTAACATCCCAGGTAGCAACAGTCGACGTGCAGCTGGCGTCATCAGGGCGGCGAGCGCTCACATTGGCGACATCGAAAATCGTTAGCGGTAAGCCAGCGGTTGAATGGCGAATCTCGTCATGACTTTTTTTCTTTGAAGTTTATCGCTTTCTGCTGGCTTCACGCCATCGACTTTCGCGCGAGAGACGCGCTTTCGATATTCGCTCGTTTTCCGCTGACAACGCGTTGTCGAGTTTCCTACGAAAGGCCTCGCTTCGCGCTTGATTAAAAAAATTCATCATACCGTTTTAGTTGCGCTTGATTGAAGTCACGTGCCATTTCAAACCAGCAGTTGATATGAGTTGAAGCATGTTTGTCGTTTGTCTAATTGTCAGTGGTGCCACTCCTAGTGTTTTTTCACCAGATCTCGTGATTTTGGATTGCATCTAGTGTTCTAGTGTTTTTTTTAGCGATTTAGCTTTATGTTTGTGTACATAAATTTGGACAGTGTTTAAAGTAGCCCCACCTATTTTTTGTTTGGCTGCATCAATGTGTTTGTAGTGCTTTTCAAAGTGGACAGCAAGTTTTTTTGTCTGGTTACACCCAATGATGACCAAATTTGAGATATTTAGCATAAATACTTTAAAGAATACACACAAAATTTGTGTTCGATCTTAACGCTAGTCCGCTAGCCAATGGCTAGTGAAAATTTGCGCGGATAAGTAGAAATGTTGCAGTAGGTTATCTAGTCCGATTGGCTAGTAAAAATATTCGCCGGTGAAAAGTTTTGGTTTACAAAATGGCGGTTGGTGACGTCACTCTGAAATACTGCAAAAATTTGCTTGCCAGAGGCGAAATTGCACGAAGAATGCTGTAAAGTGGGTCAATGAGCACGTGACTACTTTTTTCTCGCAACTTTGCTAGACACGACACGTGTTGAGCACTCCTGCACAGAGGTCAGAGTAAGAGAAGCCAGCAAGCCAAAACACTTATCTTAATACGTCATCAGACAAGTGAAAAGTCAGTAGGCTAAACTGGTCGGACTAGTGAAAAAAAAGTTAAGATCGACCCCTTGAAATTTTCAAATGAATGTGAAAAGTGTTTAAAGTAGCTATAGCGTAGCCTACCGTACCTTATGGTAGGCTTGCATTTTGTCGGCTTACATTTGATGAGTATGGAGTTCTTAGACTACACTACCTCAGAGATTGTGAGTAATATTGCGTTTTTGACAATATATTTGCAAAGGCCAAATTTGGGCAAATTTTTTTCGCCCCCCCAAAAATGTTTTACTCTTCTGCGGCTATGATTTCAGGGCTCTCTATATCAAAGAAATTCAGTTCTATTTCGAAATTTTAAGGACTTTTAACACTCATTAACGCCATTGGCTGTCATTTTAGCTTTAAGCTTTTTCTGTCTCCTGATTTATATTTTAGTGAAAAATTGCTCATGCGTCTGAATATCAACCTGGTGCATCAAAACGTAGAGCTGCTGCTTGCCTGCTACTTCAGAAAGTGAGTTAATGGTACATTACAGATGTTCATGTTTTTTTTCCGCTTTGCAGGTGGTAACTACGGCAAATCATACTTAAAAAAGATTAGAACCTTCTAATTATTCAACTGCTCAGTTTTAATTTTTAAAACTTGTTTGTTTTGCTCTAAACGCTTCCACATACATTTTGTGTGCAGAAATACTTTAGTTTGTAAAATAGAATCATGTTTATTAGACCAATTTATGATGATTTTTAAAGCATAACCTAATGATTAACCAATATATAGAATGTGTAGTTGTTTGGTTTGAGTTCACGATCTAGATTTGGCTTGTTACCTTATTCAGTTTTAAACTGACTATTGAGTAACGTGTGGATGTTCATTTAACAGCGATGGAAAATACGAACGGTTGGAGGAAACGATTGTATCGAAACTGTGTGGAGAGTTATGCGACCTTTTGTGAATGACGATCTGGCCGCTCAGTTTAATTGGACTGGAAAAAATGTAAAAACTGCCTTTCTTGATCTGAAAATAAAAAAGTGTTATTTGGTAAGTTTGTATTTATATAATTGTATATTTACGTAGTTTTACGAGCTATCGTCAGTAGGCTAATAAGTGCTGCCAATGCCAACACCATGCATACTACAGAAGGATGGTGGAAAATGCCAGGCCTCTTTGTTTTTATGAATGTAAGTTAAATATAAATCAAATCAACTGAGGATTAACAAATTGGAAGTTTTATCAGGGAATGGAATATTTTTCTGTAATATGAAGGTTAAAATGTGACAACGTCCAGTATTAGATCAGCTTCTACTATTTAGCCCTCCCTTTCCAATATCACATGCGTGGTTGTTGTTGCAGGATAAAACACGGGTTTCGGCAGCACCTTATCACAAAAGATGTTTCAATAATGCTGAGTTAATTACTGATGAATTACCGGTATATTATACTGTATATATCACTTATATTATCGAAAGCGTTACGTAACGTTTGGCTTGAACCTCCTCCCCCCCAATATGACGCTAACGTCACGCTTTGCATTACCCCCCCGTCGAAGGCGTTACGTAATATTTGAACGTTCCCTAATTACAATTTTTTGACGTATTTTTTATATTACTACCCATCTTGCATTGGAGGTTTATACCAATATACAGTACATTTAATTGTAGTGAACCCCGCTCATGTCCAGATTAAGGACACTTGCCATCGGTTCGATCCCTAATAATGAGGTAGTAGTGTAATTACGTTGTTGTGAGCGAAATTGTTTTCACTGAGAGCTCATTTTGTATTATTACAGATGTGATTCGAAGGCAAGCCAAGGCGACGGACAAAGATATCGAATCTGCAATGAAGCAATATTTGAAGGCGGCTGGTGACAGAAACGAAAAAAAACAAAACCGGGCAAACAAAACTTTCGGCGCAGATAAAAATTCCGACAATGGCCTACTCTACATGAACGCTATCTGTTTTTTGATTGTTTGTTGACCTTTTAGTGTTCACTTTTAATATGTTTACTGTTGTTATTCAAACGTGTTTTCGGAGGGGTGTTTTTCCGCCAGTCCTAATCCCTAACATTGCCTCGAACCCAAGCTCTTTGGCATCAAAACGACCTGTTCCCAGTTTTTTTTCATATTTACCTAATGGATGTCGAAACGCAATAATCACTCATGATTGTTGATATACTGCATATATCCTACGTGAGTTTACGTTTTTTTCATGCAATGGTAGACTATGTTATGACGTATGTTAGACGTATGTTACTATGTTATACTATGTTATAGACTATGTTATTTCGCTCGAGTCCGAAATTAAATATTAAATCCAGTCTCATTGTCTCACAACAATCACTCAAGTTTCAAATCATCATCTCAACCAACGCTTCAAGACAACTTTCCACTTTCATTTTACTACGCTGAAGAGATCGGAAGATCGAAACACTGGCCTTTGTCCGTAGTTACTTTTCATAATGTCTTTTTAGACATTCTTTTTCGGTCAATAATGTCTTTTTAGATATTACTTTTAAAGAAATAAAAAAGAGTCAAAAGTCATGTAAATTTCACTCTGTGTGGAGCTACATGTACTTGAGAGGTTAACTGTTATTTTTTTATTCACTATGTTATGAGGGTTTGAATTTTGTGTTATCTGGCTTTGAAGGTTGCCAGCATGACAGCCACAACAAATGTGTAAACGAAAATGCTTTGTGGTCGTCGTTCAGGCGGCTCTTCCCCATAATTGTGGTTGCCGTGCTGGCAACCATCAAAGCCAGATAGCACAAAAAACTTATTAATTTGAATTTCTCTGCTGGCTATGTCTTTTCTTTATTACATTATTACATCTTTATTACATATTACTCCACCGCCCTCCGCCTAGTGAAACCACACAAGTCTCCAGGGCCCGATAAGATCTGCCCTGAGCTTGTGCTCCATGCTGGCCATGCCCTAAAGTCCTGGTTACGTAGATTCCTCTCTTCCTGCCTGCACCACCACACAATCCCAAAAATCTGGAGAAGAGCTTTAGTAGTTGCGATCCCTAAGCCTCACAAGCCACCAGAGGACCCAAGGAGTTATCGTCCGATATCCCTCCTCTGTGTTCCTTTCAAGATCCTCGAAAGACTGATCTATGCCCGCGTCAACCCAATCATCGACCCGCTCCTTCCAAAAGAGCAAGCTGGGTTTCGGCGCGGAAAATCCACCGTAGATCAGGTCACACTGTTGACCCAAGACATCGAGGACTGCTTTGAGGCAAAAAAGAAGGCCGGCGCTGTCTTCCTAGATCTCACAGCTGCCTATGATACTGTATGGCATCGCGGCCTTACTTACAAGCTGCTTCGCCTGCTTCCTGACCGACATATGGTCCATATGATTATGGAACTTGTCAGGAATCGAAGCTTCACCCTCACCACCGGCAACCCACGGCGAAGCAGACTGAGACGCCTGAAAAACGGCGTCCCACAGGGATCGGTCCTGGCTCCACTTCTTTTCAACATCTACACCCACGACCTGCCAACCACGGTCTCCGCAGAATACGCTTATGCGGACGATCTGGCAATTCTCCACTCCACAAAGTCGTGGGAAAATCTAGAAGACACCTTGAGCCAGGACATGCAAACCATCTCAGCTTATCTCCAGAACTGGCGACTGAGACTCAGCGAAACCAAAACTGTGGCAGCAGCTTTCCACCTACACAATCGGGAAGCTGATCGTGAGCTACATGTCCACAGCAGCGGAGAACCTCTGTCCTTCTGCCCCGGGCCAAGGTGTCTTGGGGTGGCACTGGACGGATCGCTCACATACCGCCACCATTTGGTGTCACTGCGCAAGAAACTGACATCCCGCGCTGCATTACTCAAGCGCCTGGCAGGCTCTGGCTGGGGGGCGGGGGCTGACACTTTGCGAATGGCGGCCTTGGCCCTTGTCTGCTCTTCAGCAGAGTACTGTGCACCTGTCTGGTGCCGCGGTGCTCACTACCACAACATCGACACTGCCATAAACAGCGCCCTGCGCACAGTGACCGGATGCCTGCGTCCCACACCATTGGACAATCTCCCCATTCTCGCTGGCATCCAACCTGCTGAGCTTCGTCGCGAGGAAGCCACTCTGTCCCTCGGTCGACGGGCACTGGAGCCTAACCATCTTCTCCACCACAAGATCTCAGCCTTCCCAAACGGGCACCCCCGCCGACTGAAATCAAGACACCCATTCGTGCCAGCCGCTCGGCTTCTGATCAGCGAAGCTGATGAGCAAGACATCTCTGCGGCTACTTGGGCGGACCATAAATGGAATTCTGAATGGAAGTCAAGCACCACCAGACTCCATTCATTCATCCCCGACGCCGACACACGCCCCATCGGCCTGACACTACAGAGACAGGCATGGGTGCGCCTCAACCGTCTCCGTACGGGCGTCGGGCTTTTCCGCTCAACCATGCACCAATAGGGAATGGCTTCTTCCTCCTCCTGTGAATGTGGTGCCGAGGAACAGACCGCAGACCACATCATCAATGACTGTACCATCTTCAAACCACCTAACGGAGTGGAAGGTCTGCGCGTCATGGATGATGAAACTAAAGACTGGCTGCTCTCTAGCAGCCTTCCAGTGTAGTCCGGGAACATCGTGAATCTGGGGTGGTAAAAGGATAGACCCTCGGCCCCAGAAGCTCAGACGACGACATCATAGAGTACAGTGGAAGCAATAAGTGTTCTTGATGTTGCTGTGTAGTTTCTTCCAGTGCTGTGATTTTGACGTATTGGAATACCTACGATATATGCTTATTGCTTATTTGTAAAAACCCCACAGCTGTTAAGTGAATTTTGACAGTTTTCGCACAAACAATAATTTTTAAGGAAGAAATTCTATTAAAAAAAACTTTCTTGGTTTTCGAAACTAGTTATACTGTATATATATATTACTATATATAGTCATATATAACGACATATATCTAAATATAACTATATGCACTTATAGTTATATAACCATAGTTATGATAGTGTAGTATGTAGTACACAATTGGTTTCTAATCGGGAGTAAGCTTTACTTACCCTTACCCTAGGGTAAATCTTGCAAGCAAAAATTTGAATCACACCCATTGTAGTTTCGAAAACCAAGAAAGTTTTTTTTAATAGAATTTCTTCCTTAAAAATTATTGTTTGCCCGATAACTGTCAAAATTCACTTTACAGCTGTTGGGCTTTTATTAAATAACCTCATGTTTATAGTCTAGCTTTGCTCTCACATGACTTGGACGTGTAAATTGTTTTGTTATTTGTATTACAAATGATCGTAAAAACCGCCATTCATTAATTACTGAATCATGTTTTAGCATTGTAGGCTATCACGGAAATGGAGCTGTGGGAAGACTGTGTATTAAAAATCTTCATTGTTTTTGTTGTTTTACATTCTTGAATTGCGTCTCGCTTTAATCACAAAAAGACAATTAATACACAAAATGCTTCCAAAACTTTTACTGTTTTGTTTTGGTAATTTCGCAAAACAACAGCTGCTGATGGTGGCCGAAAAAAAGAGCTTCAGCAGGGCGGCATTCGTCAGCCAAGCGACAGCGCGCGCAGCCAGAAAAACGTGCCAGTAAGTTTAGAGAAATTCGTTGACGTACAGACAGCGCGCCGTTAACTGACTTTGAGCGACTTTCACGTTCGGGGCGCTTACGCGCCGCTGACTTTATTGTCGATTTTCGTCAGCGTTACGCCGGTTAAACGATGAGCAGATCGGTGGCGGCTGGCTGGCGATTATCGCCGGCGCGTCGCCAATAACTTCGCTAACGTGTAGCTGGCTAGACGCCAATCTTTGCTACTTGGGATGATTTGGTGTTAGCAAAGGTGCTTTACTTTGACAATACAAAAAGAATAGCTCCCACGCTAGGGCAGTTGTGATTTAAGCAGCTGCCAAACAAGAAAAGCGAGTGGTAAATAATACTGCCAATTAAGAACAATGCTCTTGTGGGGGCGCTCACGTGAGAGACTCAACAGATCTTCCAAAATTAGAGAAACTGAATTTTCAAAATGCGCTGCTTGTGAGTAAAGATGGGAGTTACGAAGGATAAAAAAGAGAGTAAACATAAATAAACGAAGTGAAGAATTATAGCTAAAACTATAACATCACACCGATGCAGCTGAGCAATTGTTGAGCAAAGTGAATCGAACAAGTTTCAAGATTTTAATTTAACCAGGTGCAAACCTTCACTCTGCAGCGCAACAAATTCGTCACAAGATATGTTCTTGGTCACTTCAGGCATAGTGTCGATTGCAACATTCAACTGATTGTCATCCAAGTGAAAATCAAAGATTGATTGTTCGCGCTCTGGACTTGAATGCTGTGGTGCCCTCATAGAGGAAGATTGTGGAAATTCCGGAACTTGTGGCAGTTGCTGCAAGGTTGTAGCAACCTCAGCTGCTCGTACAGGAGTAGAAACCTATGGAAGATTTAGTGACCGTCAGAGTGAACATTAACAAAATATATTTAGTGATATGCTTGGCTCCCTCTACACCCTCAAGTGTCGCACACGAAAACAAACTGACAACTATGTTATTCAGGACTGTCCAATCTATCGCGTTCCAACTGGGGCACATGCTGGTCTCAAAATCCTGGATGACGACAGCATATTTGGGCAATGTTCGAAAAGTTCTGATTGAACACCTTAATCCGTGCTATTAACCTTAAAAATGAGATTGCAATATTTTTTTAAAATCATACCACTTTTAGAAACCGCTCAATTTCCAAAAAAAACAACACCTAAAAATCGTCAAATTTTGGGATTATCATAATTAATAAGTGATTAAAGTATTTGTTTACTTACAGTAATGATATTTTCTGACTCCGGTAAGTCGCTTTCATCTGTATATGCAATCCTCATAGGCAACCGGCAATTCCTGCATTCATAATTTGAAAACAGTTACTTCAGCTAGATGTCATGCTTGCCCTTGCTTACTAGTACATTACCTACTGATATCTCGTCAACATCAACATATTTTGCATATACAACCAATCATCATGCAATAAACGTAGAAATGCATGGGTGTACGGTATCTTAAAGGATTAGCTTATATTTGCATCGCGGTGTTGTCAGGTACAATGTAACAAGCCAAAATGTACTTACATTAGATACAATTTATGCAACAATGTTACAAAAACGTTATGAGTAATTTTTTTATAAGACAAGAAATGGTGTGTAATGCCATCTCTCAGATTTTTACAATTTTTGAATATGTGAAATAGAATGTATATACAAGGACAACAAAAAAAAATTTATCAAAATCAGAGTTGTACTTTTCAAGATGTCGCACATTAAAAAAATAGGATTTTTAATTGTCACGCCTGAGCGATTTCGTTGATTTTTCTTTTATCTCAAGACCTGTTAGTAGGAATACAGTGAAAATTGGTATTCTACCATTTTCGGGGTCAAGGAATTCAAAAATGTTGTCCTTGAAATGATTAACACAAACAAAATATCAAAAAAGTTGATTTTAAATTTTTTTAAGCAGGCTACCACCAGGAGGCGCCCCAGGAATGGTGACAAGTAAAATCATTTTTTTTTTTTTGAAAATCTATCTTCGTTGATGTGCAATTCCAGTAAACAAAAGGAAAACAAGGCCCCAGCTTGTTTTAAGGTGCTATAATGCTGAAATAATAATGATAATAAAAAAGAACAAAAATTCAGTGCCGCATCACCACAGCAAAAATGGTAAAACACTAGTTACAGATAAACATAATAGACCATATGTAAGATTCACACACACATAAGGACAAACACTTTTGATTACATACATATTCCCAATTAACATTATTATGTAGGTAGCAAAATTGACCCCTTGTTTGTGTTCAAGCTTTATTTTTACAACGAAAAATTTCTTGAGTGGATAACTACCTTATAAAACAACTACATATTCAATTTAATAAGTTACGAAATGCAAATATGCACTTACTGTATTTCTAAAGTACAATTCAGGTTACAAACTAGCATGAGCTCAGCTGTAAATCAGACATAAGTGTGTTGTCCTGACTTTCTTGATTAGGAACATGACAGTCTAACCGGTGTTCTCTTCTAACTGCTTGCCGAAACTTCATCTTGTTTTGAAGCTCAGTTTTTCCAATCTTTTGAAGTTCTTCATTTTTTACTTGTAATTGTCTTTTCTATTATATGAATTTCAAAAACCTCATCAGTACATGTTTACCTCAGTTTATAATCATTTATAACTACTCCGTTTATAACTTCTCTTTACATTTGAGTTGCTGCCATGTAATTCATTTCATCTTGAGTGAGTTTGTACTGCCTTCCATTGATTGTTGTTGGAACTTGCAGTTTCAGCAAAATGCTATCCAATGGAACCCAACAAGAATCCTCTGATATTGGCCAGTAAAACATCTGTGAAGGACCATGAGGATGCATAAACGTAATCAGTATGTCATTGTGCATAACGTCATGTTCTTTCACCAGACCTATCCACCAGGAATCATCATATTTGGCAACAACGTATGTCTGTGGTGGAATTTCATTAAGTTGATACACATTTTTACACATAAAGAATGAATGACATCCTGCAAAATTTTCATCATCTGATACACGTTTATATTGTATTGTGCCAATTTCCTTTGGACAAAAATGGTGAAAGCTTCTTGTCCCATTGACAGTTTGTCCCCTGATATATCTATCTTGTAGCAGACTGCGTGTTTCTTCAATATCCGTTTTAAGAAGGAGAAAAAAAGTTATCTTAGGCATTGTGTGACAGCAGTGGTTGTATGCTGTTTCAGCAGATAAAATTTTGTTGGATGGAGATGCAGTAAGACTAGCGTTGGTCAGCTTTCGTTTCACACTACCCCCAATTCCGTCACAAGGTGACTTTCCGTGACTTGTGGCAAAGAAAGACCAAGATGCTTTTATGCCAAAGTCTGAGTGATGGTATGTCAGGTTCAGAAAGTTTTTGAAGTTTTTATACTGTCCACCACAGCCATCAGAGAAGTACTCAATATGTGTTAGTTGAGGATGTTGAAGTTTCAAATGTGTAATAAGATGTTTCTGTAGGTTGTACACAAATGATGTATCATGTGTTAAATCATCGGACATGAAACACAAGGATTGCTCTTTGACTTGAAATATTGTTGAATCAATGTCACGAGTATAAACTGCAATGGGGTGAATTGTGCATTGTTCCTTGCACCAGTGATAACTTTGGATTTCATTTTGAACTACAAATTCATAATTTTCTGCAAAGTCTGTCAAAACAATTGCTTCATGTGGCTCCAATGTCGATTTTCGTGATTTCAAATAGTTAGCTTGTGACTTTGCAATATAAGAATGTGCTGTCAGTTTGTTGATTGCAGCAAGAGTATCTTCAATGAGTTCCTCCTTAATATATACCATTGTTTTCAAATCTGATCGGTCAGTAGAAGTCCATTGTTCTACCAAAAAGGTCTCAGTCTCATCATATGTAGTCAAATTATCAAATAATTTACGTTTCAAAGCAGCCAAACCAGGACAACTTGGACAGCGATGAATCATGCAATTTTTATTTGTCACATCACATACAAGAACACTCATCATTTCTTTGCTTGGCAGACCACATGCTGAGGCCAAGAGCTCTGCGTTTTGATGCATGCGACAAACACATACATTGTGAGTTCCAGAAGCTCCTGGTGAAACACACCATTTAGGTTTTAAAGACCAAAATTTGGAAAAACTAATTTTCAGTGTTGGATTTTGCTCTCTAAAGATATTGTAAAGTTCCCAGCCTGACCCTAGTAACAACCGTTTTTGATGATAAACATTTTTTTGTATGCTTACTTTGTCCTTCATGCCTGGCAACATACGAGATGTTTCATCATTTTCAAAAAAATCCAAAATTTTTTGTTGTATCCCAGCTGGAGTACCAATTCTTTGTTTTCGATCATGCCGACCCAAAATTCCTTCTTCTTTTTCAATATTTCTGGCTTTATAGATTGAATACGTGGAGCAACCAAAATAAGTTGATGCTTTTTCAGCAGACCAAGACTGAGGAATTAGGGTCAGAATTTGTAATTTGTCAGAAAACTTTTTTGTGTTCTGAAATTTAATCTTTAATTTTGCCATGAGACTGTTTAAATCCATGCTGTCATTATGTAGTTGTTTAACTTTGTCTCTTAGTTCAAGGTCTTGGGAGTTTTCTGTCTCTAGCTCATTGGGATTCAAGTCAGACACTACAGCAAATTGTGACGTTAGCTTTCTCTTGCATTTTTGCAATTTTTGGGAACATACTTTTAGTTTTTGGTGCTTGGGTTTGCTGTGCAATGGCACCAGTGGAGATTCATTCAATAGTGCGAAACTGTCATTTAAGTTTGCTGTAGATGCTTCCTTTTCTGCATTAAAAACTGCACTTTGAAGTTCCTTTGTGATTGGAGATACACTTGACTCACCTTCAAAAATGCTACTATCAAAATCAATTGCCATGTTTCCTGCTTTGGTGAAACAGCGGCTGCAAAGCCTTTGTCCTGGAACAACATTTAAGTTTCCAAAACTTCTCAATTTTTTTGCCAATTCAAGCCCAATTGTGCGTCTACTCTGAGGAAGAGGTTTTGAAGATGCATCAACCTCATGTATTTCAAAAATGTTGCAGCATTTTTTAAAATTTATCAGAGAAAATTTTTTTAATAACCGCATTTCATGATGTGCACAAATCACAGCATCATCAGCTCTGTCCACACCAGACCTCCACCATAGTAGCTCCTGATCTTCTTCTGACAACTCCTTTACTAGCTTTACTTCATTTTCTACCTCATCTATCTTATCTTCCACATTGCACCATTCTTTCCAAATATTTCCAAAATAGCACTTGTCATTTGATCTTAACATTTTAACTGTAATCTTAAATTAATATTGCAAATAATCTGCAAATATATTTTTCATTAACAATTGCTTAGTCTCTCAACCTCTCTCCGACCTGCAACAGGCTAGGGTGACAGCTGACATAGATGACCTTACAGGTCTTTCGTTGCCATCCTGTTGTGCTGATAGACACTCAATTTGTATGTACTTATTGTTTGTTTATCGCCAGCAAAACAATAAACTGAACTTATTTCTTTGCTGGAATAACTTCTTCTTTGCTGGAATCCAAACAGACATCGACAATCATTAATCATTTTCAAAGCATTTTCTAGAATGAGGTCTTTATTATCTGCTATTCAAGTTCTGCAACTCTTCTTATCTCACAATTAATCATCGTTTACCAAAGGTGCATTCTCTGTTTGAAGCATAATGTTAATGCCAAGCAAGTCAGATAGATATAGTCTATCTTAGAAGTCTTTCTAATTACCAAGTTACAAGCAAACAGCTTATTGACTTGACTACATTGTTAACTAGGCTGAATGAGACTCATCTAAAAGTAGGTTAAAGATGTGCATTACCAGTATATTTAAGTGTTTTAGCTGTTCATGCAAATAACTTTAATTGTTGACCTTTTGAAAATGGTTTAACTTGCAAATATGTTGTCAGCACACAAAACAAAGGCATATATTTCTTATCAGTAGGCTGCACTTTAGAATTGAGTTCATAATGTACCCTGAACTCAACAGGCTTGGGACACCTGAAAACAAGCTGGGGCCTAGTTTTCCTTATGTTTACTGGAATAGCACATCAATGAAGAATAACTTTCAAAAAAAAATTAATGATTTTACTAGTCACCATTCTTGGGGCGCCCTCTGGTGGTAGCCTACTTTAAAAAAATTAAATTCAAACTTTTCGCTATTTTCTTTGCAGCAATCATTTCAGAGACAATATTTTTGAATTCCTTGACTCCTAAAATGGTAGTTCACCAATTTTCACTGTTCTCCTACTACTAGATCTTAAGAAATAAGAAAAAACAATGAAATCACTCAAGCGTGACAATTAAAAAGCACAAATTTTTAATGAGTGACATCTGGAGAAATACAACTCGGATTTTGATAAATTTTTTTTTATTCTGCTCCCCTATACATTCTCTTTTACATATGTGGAAATCAGAAAAATCTGAGAGATGGCATTACAAAATCCTCATAAAATTTCTTGTCTTATAAAAAAATGACTCTTATATACAACTGCCACGTTAGTGTAACTGTGACTTCAATGCAATAAGTTACTATAATGCGAAGTACTGGCATGCTCCCATGTATTATAATTAAATTAAGAAAGGGTAAAATTAGTTTTGAGCAGTTAAAATCAAAATGAAATGAACAAATATCAGGGAAAAATGAATGCATTGTTATACCGCTTTCTTCTTTTCGATTTAGGTTGTCTACTATCATTTACTTCTTCTTCACTAGCTGCTGTTGAAGCCAAATCAGAAGTATTTTCAGCATGTTGTAACTTTAACAGTGCTTTGGCCAAATCATCTGTTGCAAAATATTAACAGGTCATCTTCCCATAACAGTGATCAAGATTAGGAAAAACAATACACTGGAGAATAAGATCTCATGCATATTGCATATGGAATAATAACAATCTGCTAAAGCGGTTAAATGGAAATTACACACCTTTTACAGTAATATTCATACCCAAATTTTTGTTGAACATGCTCAAAGAATGCCCCAAATTCAACGTAATTTTTCAAAGTTTTCTGGGGGAGGACTCCCAGATCCCCGCCGCTGGGAAGAATAAGATCTCATGATACACTGATTTTTATATACACTGATCTCATGATACACTGATTCAAGAATAATACACTGAAGAATAAGATCTCATGCATATTGCATATGGAATAATAACAACCTGTTAAAGCGGTTAAATGGAAATTACATACCAAAAAATTGACAGCTAATTAAGACAAGCAGCTGTGCTGCAACAGAAACAACAGAGCAAACATAAATTTTGTTGCACAAAACTCCACATATTGGAAAACATATTATATATATACATATATTATATGATACATGTTGATTGTTGAATGAAACAACCTTGACACTTGGCAATGTAAATTGGTAAGAGAGAATCATAAGGCCAGTGAATTCCAACTCTTAACTCTTAAGTCACCATAATTATATATATGTATAATATAGCCGGCCATTGGGTACTCTACTGGCAAAACCCTACCTCTGATTGTTTCCAACTTTTATTTAGGTATCATACCCATACCGTATGTATTATAACTTAATGGGTAGTATAAATTAATATTAATGTTTACCTGTTTTGTACATAATTCGTACATGATACTTTTTTCAATTTGGATTGACATCTGAATTTTGTAGGCATAACTGGCAAACCTTGTAAGCGGGAAAGCTCAGGCCAATAACATTTCAAAACATCATTATCATGAAATATCCATTTCTCTAGGACAAGATCAACTTCACCTCTTGATATAAAGTCAACGACTGCAAATGCTCTCAGTCATAGTCTTTATATTTTTAATATACAGTAGCACAAAATAGACTGGACTTACTTAACATAGACAGTAAAGTATTTTCAATCAGTGTTGTTTCACAAGACTGCACAATGATAGGCTAATCGAGTAAAACTATTCCTACAATAGAAATAAATGCACTGTCTACAGCAAGCCCTGTAGCCTGTAGGTAGGTACCATACTTCGATAGATGACCAAAAACAGGCACAGCTTTTAGCTACCTTTCTGAACAGCACTGCACCATTTCGGTATGTTCACCGCGATTCGTGCACAATCTTTTGGTAAAAAGAAAGATTGAACCTTTTATCTTCAGGCGCTTTTCGGTAAATTTAAATCAGTTGATGATTTCTAAATATAAATGGAAGATTAATTAACACAAACCTTGTAGCCTACTTAACAGTCACTCTAAAAAGTCCTCTCCTAAGCTGATAAGTAAATACTTAGTGAAATTCTGTGCCATTTTTTTATGTCACAGACTCACAGGGATATTTAATCAGGTGACCGCTGGTAACCGCGATATAAGGTTTACGAAAAATAAAGGGGAGAAATTCGGTCTTAACAATGAAAATTACATAATACTGTATTCCTGAGTTGCACAATTCCTATTGTAAAGCTATTAACATAAAACACAACAAATAGCCTACTAGAGTTGAAAATTTATTTTAAACGAGAGAAACAAGATGAAACAAACTTGCTACTAGCGTGAAAAAAACACGTGTATAACACGTTAAAAACACGTGAGTATACAAAAAAAGTGAATATGCAACTGCAGAAATTTTTTAAAGATATTAACATAAAACACATCAAATAGCCTACTAGAGTTGAAATATTACTTTAAACGAGAAAAACAAGATAAAACAAACTTGGTACTGGCGTGTAAAAACACGTGTATAACACGTTAAAAACACGTGAGTATACAGAAAAAAGTGAATATGCAACTGCAGAGATTTTTTAAAGATATTAACATAAAACGCATCATATAGGAAATAGCCTACTAGAGTTTAAAAATTACTTTAAACGAGAAAAACAAGATGAAACGAACTTGCTACTGGCGTGTAAAAAACACGTGTATAACACGTTAAAAACACGTAAGTATGCAGAAAAAAATGAATACGCAATTGGAGAATTTTTTTAAAGATATTAACATAAAACGTATCAAAAAGTCTACTAGAGTTGAAAAATTATTTTAAACGAGAAAACAAGATGAAACAAACTTGGTACTGGCGTGTAAAAAATACGTGTATAACACGTTAAAAACACGTGAGTATGCAGAAAAAAATGAGTATGCAATTGGAGAAATTTTTTAAAGATATTAACATAAAACGCAGTGACGTTCGGTGGCTTAAACCGTTGGGAAAGCAACTTGTAAATATGCTGCAGCAAGGTAGTAGGCCTAGGCACGAAGGGCCTAACCGTTGGGCGAAGCCCGAAGGCGTGTTGCCGAAGGCAACACTTCCAGCGGGGGGTCTGGGGGACTTCCCCCAGAAATTTTTGAAAAACACTTCCAATTTGGTGCGCTCTGAGAGCATTTTCAAAACAAATCAAACATAAAAATCTGTCAAATTGTGCTTCGCCTATGTCGTGATCATACATCCATTTAATGTTTAGAAGTCATGAACAATCTTAATTTTAACGTTGCAGGACCAAAATCCAGTGTTAAACATGGAATAATAGTTGTCTAAATATTTAATTCGTCATGAATGTTCATTCATTCTCAGATATTCAGTTAGGCCTACACTACAAAAACTAACACTTAGGTCTAAACATTACAACCGCAAGCAATTTGTACAAAAAGCTGGATAAGTTTGCCTCCTGAGTATAGAAGCTTAACAAACTAAATATTGCAGCCGCACCTGAACGTTCATTGGCGAAGTAACGTTATATCAACGCTGTAAAAAGGGCAAAGGCATGACTATGAAAGTTAGTAGGCTAAAGTACAGTACATGGCGAGGAGACATCAAAAAACAGCAACAATTATTTCAGCATTATGATGCTTGTGCTGTGTACCGTGACGAGCACCATTCTGACGAGTTAGTCTAGCCGCTCTAGCGAATGTATGCATTGACGTCACTGGGAAAGCAAGACTCACCTGGTCTCACCATAACACATCTGATTGGCTAAGCAGCTGGTGACGTTTTGCAAAACGAGTGATGATTGGATAAAACGAAGGCGTTTTTTGACATTTTTGAATCTGGTTAAGCAATTTTGATAGTTGCTTACCTAGAGCCTCAGTGATTGTTTCTGACAGAAGCGTTTGCGTTAATTGGCATTTATAGGCAAGACATGCGGTTTGGTGAGGATTTAGACTACTCACAAGCGTTACGAGTAATTCTAGTCACGAATACAGTAATTTTCAAGTTAAAATAGACATGATAAAAATAATAAGAAGTTAAACCTAGAATTCAGTCATTATAACCTACTTTGCATAGTTTTCGCTCAGGTAAGCACTGCTTTCCTTGCTTTCCCTCACCGATCGTCACTGATAAAACGTATCAAATAGCCTACTGGAGTTGAAAAATTATTTTAAACGAAAAAACAAGATGAAACAAACTTGGTACTGGCGTGTAAAACACACGTGTATAACACGTTAAAAACACGTGAGTATGCAGAAACAAGTGAATATGCAACTGCAGAGATTTTTCAAAGATATTAACATAAAACGTATCAATTGATATTCTAGAGTTGAAAAACTTACTTCAAATATGATATAAAGCATTATTGCAATTGATAACATGTGTAAAAAAAACTCGTGTTAATCACGTGTTAAAGTGGTGTAAAAAGAACGTACCCCAGTATTACACGAGTTCCCCCAGAATTTCACGTGTTTTTCACGTGTTTTCACGAGCCAATGTTTATGGGGAAGTGCCTCGGGCCCCCCATCAGCTAAATCCGGCCCTGCGTATAATCTAATTTTGTAACCACCCTTGCCTTATCAATATTACTCGGAGATTAAAGCCAGACATTGTGACGTTAAACTTGAACTAAGTTGCGCTGATCAATTAGAGTAGGTAGAAGTAGGCCTACTGGTAGGCTACTCCCATCGATTCTTAGCGAAGAATTCACCTTTGTTGCACTGATTCAATGTCATCAATCGTTGAAGCCACGTAAAAATCGAAAGTTCTCCTGCTTGAATGGAAGCTCAGGATACAGTATTCACATTTTCTAAATGCGCGGAAAATTATATTCTAGTAACAATTGTTCGTGCTTTGCAAGGACAGTAGGCAGGCCCGTAACTAGCTTGGAGCAGCAGGGGGGGCAAAAAGTATTCTAGAGGGGGCCCAACTTTTACCTTCCGTATCATGTAGCCTACGAAAGCGACGTTTGTACACAATGTGGGTATATTTACGCAAGAACATTCATCGTAGGCTTAATACAACGTTTATATTAGAATAGTTTATTATAGAAACAGACAAACAGTCAGTGGCGTAGCCAGGAATTTTAAAAGGGGGGGTTTTGACGGCCAGCGGGCGAAGCCCGACGGCGTCTTCGCCAAAGGCGACACCCAGCAGCGGAGGGTCTGGGGGGCCACCCCCAGAAAACTTTGAAAAATTACTTTGAATTTGGTGCATTCTGAGAGCAATTTTAACAAAAATGTGGGTATAAATATTCCTGTAAAATGGTGCTGTCCGGTGGTATAGCAAAAGGATAAGATCATGTTTTCTAGGGCATTTTTCGGTAATAAAGCTAAGTCTCTATGTTTTCTTGTTGCTAATTCCTGGCTGAGATATTTGAATGTTTGGTATTGGCAAAACTCGCTCTTTTAATGCAGTTTCGTTTAAAATTAGACAAACTTTGTTTTAGAGACAACATTCTACCACACCATTAAACACACAATGTTTACAATGAAACAACACAAGAAAATTGAGTATAAAACTGAAAAGTCAGCGACAGAGCAAATTAACATAATTTTTCCAGGGGGTGCCAACATTTTTGCAGGGGGGGCTTCGCCCCCCCTGCGCCCCCCCTAGTTACGGGCCTGACAGTAGGCTATGTATCGCTATTTCTCCGCTGACAAATACGACGAGCCTACTTCCCGCGTGACGACGAACAGTCTGCAGTGAATTTCGTGACCTGCAATATAAAATACCATTTGTGAGCGTAGTGGGTGTGCGCGCCTCTATAGCTCAGTGGCAGAGCGCTGGTCTTGTAAACCAGCGGTCGTGAGTTCGATCCTCACTGGAGGCTCTTTCTTTTGCACATGTTTTCATGGCACAATTTAGCACTTTCCCAATAATTTCACACATTTCGTATTGTTAATGTCTTTGAAATATTTCTTTTTTGTCCATAAATATTATCGTGAGTGATTTCAAATAATTCAATCCGATTTATTTTTCTTTATCGGAAAACAACAGCAATGATAAAGTCACAAATAAGTGTAGGTCTACGGCAGGCAGGCCCGGATTAACCATTAGGCTAATAAGGTTATAGCCTTATAAGCCTTGGAAAAATTCGGCCCTCAATTTTTGTAAGGCTGATAGTGATACAGATCCACTACAGTAGGCCTACAGTTTTTGCTTAAAAACGAATGACTGAGTGGAGTCAATGCATATAAAGAGCTCATTTCCAAAACCACGTAGGCGCCACTTTTACCGAAATTGAGTAGAGCGGGGCTTTTCAACCTGGGGGTCGCGAACCGTTTTTCGGAGGGTTGCGAGGCGCTTGAAATTCCAGCTTGAAATTCCAGCGCAAGACTACATTGATTGCTCTGAGGGGGTCGCAGTGGAAAAAAGATTGAAAACCCCTGTTTAGAGTGTTATTAGGTAAAGTATTATCATACATAGCCGTAGGAGCAGGGGGGGCGGTCGCTCCCCCGTTGAAAAAAAAATGTCGCGAATTTGGGCAAAAATGTCAAGTTATTTGGGCAAATCAATCTTACCATGATGTTTCGAAGTCTCACCAGTTTATAGACTTTATATAATTATTATGATATAATTTATGAGATGCATTGATATTTTTCAATGAATGTAAAATGCATTATCGTTGATTTTGGAAACAATTGCAATCTCGGCATTTAAATGATAAGTTTCGATTCTAAAACTACAAAAAGTAACTGTAAAAGAGCACAGTTGGCAAACAAATCTAAGTTTATCACTGATTTTCACTAAAACATAGGCTGCATTAGATATATAAGGTTTAAAGGCTTAGGCCTACTGGTAACTTTTTGAGAGTTTTTTCGGTTTTTTCCTTAATATTCTACTACTGTGATGTTGTTGTTTGTAAAAATCATTTGGGCAAAAATATCTAGTTAATTGAATCAATTAATTCATGGCTGTGGTTATATTTACACTATAATAGTGTAAATATAGCCGTAATAGCATTGCCAGATAAGAAATTCTGCCCTAATTTGAGAAAAGTTAATCCTAACTCTGGCAACACCTTTTATAAGCAAGCATGGCAACAAGTGTGTAAAAATAGCCACTTTGTTAATTCTTACCATGAGTTTTCAACATTTTACCAGTTTAGTAACTTTATAGTGTTGCATTTTGTATGAAATACATTAACATTTTTCTTTGAATGTAAATGTAGCATCAACAATTTTGAAAACTTTTGTATATGGTATAGAAATTTGGGCAGAATGTAACTTTCGATTCACTATCTAAAGAAAGTAAATGTAAAATAATGCATTTGGCGAGCTGAGGTGGGCTTATTACAGATATTCATTAGGATATATACAGTATGTATACACACTAGCTTACATTTCTTCATTGGTAGAATTTTGAAACCCTACTGGATTCTTGTACTAATGTAGTTGTATGAGCAAAATTATCTAGTTATTGGATAAATTAATCTTATCATGAGTTATGCTATGCTCACAAAACTTAACTTAAATACTACAAAGATAGCTCATCATTTTTAGATATGGCGAAACAAGTTAAGCATTTGTTATAAACTCTAAAAATCAACAGTTGTGAGGCCACATATACAGTATACACCACTTTTGTGGGCATTTGATCTCGGCAACTAACTACCGCATGGGCCTGCACAAAGTGAAAAAGTATATTAAATGAATATAATTTGTAAATTTTCCAGCATTTAGTTTCATGTAATTTGTTGGCTACAGTTTAACTGTTTTCTATTATGTAAAGAAGTTTTTTGTTTAAACTGCTGTTTGTCTTTGCTAGTCCTGGGGTTGATATGCTCAGCTATTTAGCCTACTATCTATGATCAGTTTTAGAGCAACAACAATCAAATATAAAAACACATGTTATGTTGTTCATGTTTTGTCATCCAATTCATGCAGTTGGTGCATCAGGCAATGTAAATAGTGCTGTTGGTAATGAGGTCTGTAATATTTTGTGGCAAGGATTAAGTTTGAAGTTACCACCTGGGAGTCGCTTTTCTTCAGTGCTTGCAATTTGAATAGCTGCTTCATTATGAAGTAAGAATATCAGAATATCATTCTAATGATGTTCTGTAAGACCGTTGAGTATGATTTCACTGTAATAGGATATCAATATTTGTGTTATTAAAAGTAGTTTTGTTCAAAGGTGCAAGTTTGATGTGCAATTGTGCATAGCATCATAAACTGTCAAATTCTTTTTAAGCTATAGTGTTTGAAGTAGCATGGATTAAGTAATGTTACTGGTTTGATAAGTAAATAGGTTGTCATTCTAGATTTTTTTCAATGCAAATTTACAAATAGGCTACTGAGTCTTTGGACTATCTTTATATTGAAGAGATTGAGCTACTTTTTGTCTGGCCTTTTAGTGAAGTTAGGCTGGAGATTTTCAAATAATCTGACAAGGATATTCATCAATTGTTACCCGGTTATTGCTGTAAGTCAGTTTAAATTGTAGAATCCAGCTAGGCTTAGTATATATTTTTGTGCCACATAGGAGTGCTTTAATTTAATCGTTTATTTAATTGGGACACAGACAGGTCTATGAATGCACGTTAAAGTTAAGTTAGCCTTGTTTTGCTGTTGTAGCCTATGTTATGTTGCCTGTGTTTTCGTACACGGCCAAGTTGATGCCTGTAGAGTTATTAAATGCACTACCTCAGAGATTGTGAGTAATTTTGTGCTTTTGAAATACATATATACGCAAAGATAAAATGTGGGCAAACTTTGAAAAATTTGGGTAAATTTTGTTCGCCCCCCCAAAATGTTTTACTCTCCTACGGCTATGGGTACCTAGCATACTATCCATTTCTTTCTTTCCAAAATCTTTTCCATCTGCTTCATATTTGACAATAAAAATTGCGTTTGTTTCCAAAACCAATTATGCGTCATTTTTCTGTTATGTTTATGTCATTTTGCAGTGAATAATTTCAATTTTTCATGCATGTATTTTTATTACTTTTTGTAGCCTGGTTTGCAAAATTAGGCCCTTCTATAGTAAACAGCCTTAGGCCTATAGTACCCTAAATCTGGCCCTGACGGCAGGGGTATCCAAACTTTTTACCAGGCGAGATAGATTTGATATTGCGGAAGTGCTCGCGGACCAACACCCTATGGCAATTTAGTTTTGCGTTAAGAAAGATGCATACACAGTGTCACGATTTCTTTCTATCTCTTACCAGGAAAAAGACTTGGAAAGGTTCAATGACGTAGTTTAATGGGTTAAACCGAAAAGAAGTCAATTAAATGTCGAATAATTCTACTAGTGAAATGATAATCTGACTTCTTGAAGAACTTTAACGAACGGCTTCTCAAATAACTCTAATTTCTGCATCAACTACCAATCCACAACTCATAGCACAACTCTCATAACCAACTCATAACAATCACCATAATAATAATCTCAGAATCTACACCACTATTTATATAGTTGGTTGTTCAGTCCAGTAACTTCGAGAAGGTAACGTAGTGATGCATCACACGAACTCATCGTCGGTCACGTAGCATTTAAATGTAAACAACAGAAGTCTCTAGAATGTCACGTAGGGTCGAAGGTTGTAGAAAACACGTTACATAATACAGATTTCGTCATCAGAGGTTACTTTAGGTCAATACCCGATAATAACACATCGCTCAAGAATTCCATAATGAAAACAGCACATTCTGTCAAGACGCAAAGCAGCCCGACGCGAGGCTTTGCACATTGATTGTGACATACGCCCCCCCTTAGAATATTGTTGCAAACAATATAACAACACAATCAATACAAAGCACACCACAAAACAATTAATTACTCAATAAATCAATTCTCATAAGTCCATCGTTGCATGATCTACCAACGATAACTTTTCTCAAAACAATAGTCACGTTTACTGTGAAAGTTTTCATCGTCCTCAATGTTTTCAGTGCATCGGCGAGCGAGATGACCCATCTTCCTACATCGGAAACACCTCCTCTCCGGACAGTCCTTGGCGAGATGACCTTCTTTACGACAATTGTAGCAAGCCTTTTCATCAAAAGGGCAGCTCCTGGCTATGTGTCCAATCTCCCCACATCGGTAGCAGTGGTTGTCACGGCAACGTCTGTTTTCCGAATGTCCGCCGTCAGCAACGCACTCCCTGGCGAAGTGTCCGCGTCTACCACATCTATAGCAAACTCCTAAAGGTCGTCGCCTGCCTCTTCTCCTCGGTTCATCGCGCTCGTAATATCCGTCATCGTGAGATCGTTGCTGATTGTCTACAGAACAATCTCGAGCAAAGTGACCATTCTTGCCACAAGAATAACAAGTAACTTCAGAATCCCTCTCAAAAACATTTCCGATTATAAGATCAACTAAAGAGTTTTGTAAACATAACGCTTTCACAGTCCCACTACAATATGGAGTTTCGATATATATCTTCGCTAACGGTCCTTGGATTGAAGTGTTATTTATCGATATCACAATTCCAGTTTTTCCCGTTAATTGACTGTCTTTAACCAAATCTCTCCTCACTATTATACCAGTAGAACCAGAATCACGTAAAACTTTTACCTTTTTGTTCCAACTTTTCCATCTACTACTGGCAGGTAATCTTCAGGTATTATTTTTCCGTAAACATCTTCATCCGGATTCTCCTCGTCAAGCGTGGGTTCAGGAATCATTAACGCACAACCGCATCGATAAACGTCCGTGTCTTTATCTTTTCCAGACTGATTGGAAAGAGAAAACGACTTGTCCTTGCATTCCTTCGCTTCGTGTCCTTGCCTATTGCAACGATTGCACCACTTCCTCGATTCCTGATGATTTCTGTTAGTCTTCTTCCGGCAGTTAACAGATTTATGACCTAAGCCATTACAATTAAAACAACGTACTTCTCTTGGAACCGCACCTCCTTTAAAATTATTTGTTTACTCTTCGTCATTATCGCATGACAACGTTCCTTCAGTCGACAACTTCTCATCATGAGCAACTAAGTACTGTTCTGCCACACTGGCCATTTCTTCTAGATTCTTTGGACTTCTCTCCATTAGATAAACAGACCGATCTTTTGAACATGAATCTGTGAATTGTTCCTTAACTATAAGGTTTGCCAATCCGTCCAATGATTGTTCGGCTCCCGAAAGTTCAAACCATTTTAACAAAAGATTTCTCAAACGTTCAATAAATTGACCTGGGCTTTCGTGTTTTTCAGGCTTTGCCTCACGGAATCTTTGACGGTATCCATGCTCGGTAAAATTGTATCGCTTTAACAGAGCTAACTTCAATCTGTCGTAATTCATGGCTTCTTCTTGTGAAAGTCTTGAATATACATCAAGAGCTTGTCCCGATAATAACATGCTTAGCTGGGTAGCCCACGTCGACTTCTCTAATTTGGCTATTGTAGCATATCTTTCAAATCTTAACAAATAACTATCCAACTCATCTTTTTCTTCAACAAATGATGGCAAATCTGGACGTCTAACTTGCGCCACAATAACATCTCGAGCATTATCATTAATAGAATTAGATCGCTCACCAATGTCCAGCTTTTGTCTTTCTAATTCAAGTTTTAACTTTTCCAATTCATATTGCGCTCTTCTTTCTTCAGCTTCTACTTCGCGCTGCGCTTGTTTCTCTTCAGCTTCTCGTTGAGCTTGTTTTTCTTCAGCTTCAGCTTCTCGTTGAGCTTGTTTTTCTTCAGCTTCGCGCTGCGCCCGCTTCTCCTCTGCTTCAGCTTCAAGTTCACGCTGTGCTCGTTTTTCTTCAGCTTCAAGTTCTGCTTTCCTTATTTCACGAGCAGCTCTTCTATCTTCTCTTTCGTCAGCTTCTCGCTGAGCTTTTTGGTCCATTATCTTGTGATACTCTTCCATCACAAACTGAGACTTCTCATTACCAGTCAGCCCCATTCGTTCAGCCATGCTCCCTAAGTCTTCAATCATCTCATGTTTGACAGTATCCGCCATCTTGACATTAATTTATTATTCTTTCAATAAATCTTCGGTATTCTTCGGTTTTTCGGTTAAATCTTTTTCGGTTTATCCCGGACGAGCTCCCAGAATGTCACGATTTCTTTCTATCTCTTACCAGGAAAAAGACTTGGAAAGGTTCAATGACGTAGTTTAATGGGTTAAACCGAAAAGAAGTCAATTAAATGTCGAATAATTCTACTAGTGAAATGATAATCTGACTTCTTGAAGAACTTTAACGAACGGCTTCTCAAATAACTCTAATTTCTGCATCAACTACCAATCCACAACTCATAGCACAACTCTCATAACCAACTCATAACAATCACCATAATAATAATCTCAGAATCTACACCACTATTTATATAGTTGGTTGTTCAGTCCAGTAACTTCGAGAAGGTAACGTAGTGATGCATCACACGAACTCATCGTCGGTCACGTAGCATTTAAATGTAAACAACAGAAGTCTCTAGAATGTCACGTAGGGTCGAAGGTTGTAGAAAACACGTTACATAATACAGATTTCGTCATCAGAGGTTACTTTAGGTCAATACCCGATAATAACACATCGCTCAAGAATTCCATAATGAAAACAGCACATTCTGTCAAGACGCAAAGCAGCCCGACGCGAGGCTTTGCACATTGATTGTGACACACAGCAATATTGTAATATTTAATGTCATTTTCATACAAGAAAGCAAGGTTAATATGCAGGTATAAATATTTTGTGCCATCTGGTTGTTAGGTTCTATTTGTCCATGTGTTGATGAGTGATCCGCTTTTACACGAATCAGTGTGATTTTACCTTGTACTTTGCGTGATCGAATTGCCTTTCTCATTATTCTTATCGAGCGTAGTGTTGGCATGAAAGCACGTTATGATTTAGACTGTATATAGCTGTGAATACAATTTGCTATGTTAAGAGTATCTTGTGGTCCTTGGCTCCTTATTAAGCAGGTTAACAACATGGTGGCAGCGTGAATCATCATCTTTCTGAAGAATACTTAAAACCTAGCCCAGAAGCCTAGCTGAGTGCTGCAGAAGTTCAACCCGTCAGCATTTTTGAAAGATTTTAATCTGCTTTAATCTTGAGTTCGATCCATAGCCAAGCAGCGAAAATGACAGATTCACACATTCGTTTCCCTCCTATGCTGGATTTAAATGATGGGAATGTCGCTGAGAGCTACAAAGATTGGAAAGACCTCCTTGATATATACCTATTGGCCAGTGGCGCAAATACCAAAGAAAAGAACGTACAGCGCGCCATCATCCTCAATTGTGCTGGACCCCAGGTAGTCAAAATCGCCAAACAATTTACGTATGCGAATTAAGAAGAGAAAAAAGATCCGGAAGTGCTCCTTCGAAAACTATCCCAATACTGCAACCCAAGACAGAATGAGGTAATGCAAAGTTTTCGGTTCTGGAAGAAGTCTTACCAGGAACCATTCGATTCTTTTTTGCGAGAACTGAGAGAGAAGGCAACGAACTGCAATTTCAATGACAAAGATCGAATGCTTAGAGATAAAATTGTTTTCTCTGTCAATGACAAGTTGCAACAAATTTTGCTTCGTAAGGAACAGTTGACCTTAGAAAAGACAATTCAAATATGCCAAGCTTTTGAAATGACCAACAAAAACGTAATTGAACTGCTAAGATCTACCACATTAGTGAATAAAGTGGTCACGACTGGTAGAAATACTGGTAAACAGTACAAGTCGAATGAAAGAAATTGGCAAAAACGGCCATCCGACAAAACCGATATATATGTGGACAATTGCAAATTTTGCGGCAAGCGTCACAAGCGAGGCGCTCAATTTTGCCCCGCTTATGGCAAAACATGCCATTTGTGTCACAATCGAAATCATTTCCAAGAAAAGTGCTTATCGCGAAAACACGTACACGAGACCAGGCAAGAATCACTGTACCATGACGACAAAGATAGCGGTGATGACAGCGATGCGTATCTCCATTCGGTTTTAGACAAAAGCAGAGACACACTCACAGCGCTTTTACAAATCAATGACTGTCAAGTCCGTTTCCAAATAGACACTGGCGCACAGGTCAATACTATTTGTCAGCGCTATGTTCGCAAAAACCAAGTCAAGCCATCAAACAAAAACTTGGTCATGTGGAACAAAACGAATGTCAAACCTGTTGGCGAAACGGTGCTGAGTGTGACAAATCCCAAAACACTGAGCGTGCATGATGTAACCTTTATTGTTGTAAAAAATGATTTCAATTGCTTGTTAGGCTTATCAACGGTAAAAGAGCTTAACTTAATAACTATTAATAGCGGTTGTTTTCTTGCAAATGTAAATGCTACTAACGATTTGGGTGATTTAGGAACTGTATCTTTAAAGTGCAACTGCACGATGACTTTGACCGCACTTTATCTGAAAGAGCATGTTTCAATCTATAAATACCAACCTCGCCCTTACTATTTAAGGCTATATTTATCTCAATAAAAATTATCAAAACTATGGTTTTCCACGCGCTTGTATTTTTGGCCACGTTCCTACAATGGCGGATTGCATTGCGCAACACGCGGATTATGACGTCAGTTGGAGTCAGACAGAAGCGACAATCGCTTTTGCAAGTCCTTTAGTTGTGTTTGTTCTAGAGCAGTGGTCGGCAACCTTTTTTAACAAAAGAGCGATTCTGTTACATATTTTGGCAGAAATGACCAGCTGAGAGCCACAAAACGTAATATAGGCTATCAGTAGCGCACCCAGCATGGGGCTAAGGGAGCTCAAGCCCCCCCCAAACCCGCCACAAAAAATGAAGTTTTTGTATGTTTCCCATTTAAGCTATAGCCTACCTTTTGCTTACAGGTTAGATATGAATAAGACACAACAATACAACAGGGCTGAGCACTATACCGTAACAATATATTTTACATATTTAGCCTACAAATAGTTTTAACAGTCGAACGTTCACGGCTTAACTTTAAGCCCTTATCAGGAATCTGAAAATAAGTTAATTAAAAAATGCAATAAATTTCAACTTCTTGAAGGTAAATTTACATTAGGAAAAGGCAACTACATCACTACAAAAAAATTTGCACCACACAGGGAAAATGATACATCAAGTAAATGTTAAGGAGAATGGACGGGCCTCCAGCAATAATTGTTTGTTTGAATTTGGTTTGTAGCGTTAACAGTGCTTCCTGAATTTTGGTGTCAAATTGGGATTTGCCTTTGCGTAAAATTATAAATGAGTCAGCAGAGAATTTTTAATCTGCGCAAAAAGTACACTCCATGGTCTTTGATGGTGTACCGACTGCTGTCTCATATTCGTCACTAGCCAATATTCGGCACTCCAACGTTCTCATAATTCCACAATTCTACTGTTTAGCCAATTTTCATGTTTTATTAATTAATTTCCAATGCGCCTGGCAGCACCGACATATTTTCTTGCATAAAAGAATCTAGCTTGGCAATACTCGTTCTTTTCAAATTGACACAACTTGGGACAACACGTTCTTGTCTCGGCTATCTGATGACATCGACTTGTGTGCTGTGTAATCAATAGAGAAACCTTTTTGAGAAGCAACAGTAGTGCTTTGTCTATGTATACAGAATGTTAGCTTAACCACTTCTGTTACAATGGTGACCCCGACGTGATTTCTCTGAATTCACGACCTTCAACAAGACATCAACGCCACCTGGTAATGTACCACGTTTTTGCAATTTTTTTTTAACCTTTTGTAATTATATCCTAGTGTAGTCTACATGCATAGTTTCTAACTTCTATTCCTGCGGTACCTTAACCTTGTGGTTGCCATACAAACCACCGCATGCTAAATTTTTTTTAACTTTCTGCAATTATCTCTTACTGTAGTCTACATGCACAGTTTCTAACTTCCATTTTTTTCTACGGTACCTTATCGGTTGCAATAGAAACCACCGCATGCTAAACATTTTTTAACTTTTTATAATTATCTACGGCAATAATCTTTATGCATCGTTCATAACTTCCATTTTTTTCTACGGTACCTTATCGGTTGCAATAGAAACCACTGCATAAACAATATTTTTTTAAACTTTTTGTAATCAACCAGTACCCACTGCACCCTACAGGCAGTTGCCAGCCATACTTCTTAATAATCTCCCCACTATGCCTCGATTCGTTTCAGTTCTTACCGACATACCGGTAACTCAACATTGCACTCCCGTTTGCGCTGCGGCCACACATTCCTCCAATCTTTTTTCAAACTCTCAAATACCAATGCATTCCAACAATTCCTTTTACACTTTAGATAGTACAGCTTCCACCACCCCCATTATGACGTCCCACACAGACGCAACCTTCACCACACCCATGCGCTCCTCCGCAACTGCGCCACACGATATCACTACAATAGGCTCCACTTCTACGCCCACCTACTATGCACCCGTCGATATTAAACTTCCTGCATTCTGGACGGAGAACGTGCCACTCTGGTTCAGCATGTGCGAATCCTTATTTAGGTCGCACAACCTCAACAATGAACAGATCCAGTTCGATCTTGTGCTAAATACTTTATCCTATGCTCAATTGCGTGATGTTGACCACGCCATCCTCACCAGTCAACACACCCATCAGCCTTATTCTACACTCAAACAGGCTCTCATCTCAGCCAATCAGCAGAGCTTTTCTGCGCGTCTATCCACCCTCTTCCACAAATGCACTCTAGGTGATAAAAGACTTACTGTCCTCTTAAATGAGATGCGTCAGCTGCTGGGCCATGACAATGCTCACAATCCCACAGCTAAGGCCATTCTAAAAAATTTATTCCTGGAGCGCATGCCGCCACAAATACGACCTATCTTGGCTGCCTCCACGCATCTAGATCTTGACGCCCTGGCCCTTCAGGCCAACGACATTCTAGACGCCTCCACTTCACATGACCCTCTCACATCCAACGATCATTCTTCTCAATCTCTAATCAATTAGCTCTTAGAACAAAAGATCTCTTCACTCACGCATTCTCTCGAAACCTTCATGTCGCTGACCAATCAGCAATCTGCACCTCTTCCCACGCAAAGCAATGGTCCACAATCACCCTCGCGCCCACGTTCTTATCCTCAGGAGATGCCGCCCTTCAACCCTCATCGTCGCACCGATAACAACACACGCTTCACCCCCCCACCTATCTGTTATTACCATCACAAGTTTGGCTACAACGCACGGAACTGCTCCCCTCCTTGCGCATTCTCCGGTCCACCAAAAAACGGCGCCGCCCCGCTGCCTTGTCAATAGGACTCACAGCGGGGCTATCCACACAGTTATATCCTTCATCGCCTCAACCTTTTTACATTTACGATTCTATTACTCAGCTTAAATGGCTTATCGACACAGGTAGTCCTTATTCCATTTTTCCCGTGCAACATGCACCGTCTCAACGTAGTACATCCCATCTATATGCTATTAACAATACCAAAGTCCCCACCTTTGGCTACACTAAACTGCATCTCTCTCTAGGGTTCGACAAATCATTTTCATGGCGTTTCCTCATCGCGGATGTTCTTCATCCCATTCTAGGAATGGATTTCCTTGAACATTTCAAAATTTCACTTGACATCCCAAAGCGTAAATTAATTCTACCACCTGATAAGCATCCACCATGCTCAAACGACGCTCGCTCTTCCACTAATGTTCATATGTGTCCCCGTAAATTGCCTTCAGCAAAGTCCATTCATGCAAGTCGCAACATTAATCGAACTTCTACGGCGCCACTACGCGAACTTGCCTCTCATAGCATCTCTAGTACAGTTCCTGCGCCATCTTCCATTGAATCTCTGCTCGACTCCTTCGCTGACGTTTTTGATCAATCGTCCTTTACTAAATCTATTTCTCACCACGTACAACATCACATCATCACCTCTGGGCCACCAGTCCGCTCACCCAAACGGCGCATGTCCCCAGAAATGCTCGACACATTGTCCAAGGAACTTAATACTCTTTTTGATCTTGGTGTCATTGAGTATTCTAATTCACCTTACGCTTCACCCATACACATGGTTAAAAAAAAGGACGGAATGTCCCATCGCATCACGGTTGATTATCGCAAACTTAACCTCCAAACTCAACCAGACCGCTACTCACTTCCCTTCCTTCACGACTTTGCTAACCGCATTAATGGCTGCAACGTTTTTTCTAGTTTAGACTTACTCAAGAGCTTTCATCAAATTCCTGTAGCACCTGAAGACATTCCCAAAACTGCTGCCATCTCGCCGCTTGGCTCCATTCAATTTCGTTTCATGCCCATGGGCCTATCGAACTCTAGCCAGACCTTTCAGCGCCTCATGGATGAAGTTCTACGTGACTTACCCTTCATTTTTTGCTACATCGACGATATACTCATTTTTCAAAATCGCATGAAGAGCATTTATTTCACCTGCAAGAAGTCTTTTCACGCCTTGCCAACTTTGGCCTAACCCTTAACAAAAACAAACGCACATTCGCAGTATCCCAAATCACCTTTTTAGGTCACTTTCTCTCATCGCAAGGTATTCAACCCAATCCTGAAAAGGTAGACGCAATTCAATCGTTTCCTCAACCAATTACGATGAAACAACTACGCAGTTTTGTAGGTATGATCGCTTTTTATTCCAAATTCATTCCCAACTGTGCTGACACTCTGCGACCGCTACATGGTTTGCTCACACATAACAAAGCCAGTCGCAAACGTCTCGCGTGGACTCCTGAAGCCGAAGCAGCGTTTGCTCAAGCAAAATCGTTCTTATCCAAGGAGTGTCTTCTTGCATTTCCCGCACATGAAGCTCCCACTTTTCTTGCGGTAGATGCATCCGCCACTCACATAGGTTGCGCACTGCAACAAACCGTACACGGCCAATCCCGCCCCATAGCGTTCTTCTCAAAATCCCTAACTACTGCACAACGCAATTACTCAACGTTCGACCGTGAACTTTTAGCCGTTTACCTCGGCATACAACATTTTCGCTATTTTTTAGAAGGTCGTACCTTCACCGTCCTCACGGACCACAAGCCCCTTATCAGTGCTCTCCACCGTCCCACCGCATCACACTCGCCGCGGCAGATTCGCCATATGTCTTATATAGCTCAATTCACTAAGAATCTTCAGCATCTCGCCGGTGAAGACAACGTAACCGCTGATTGTCTCTCCCGCCCTCCCATAGCTGCTATTTTTGACGACGTTCCGTCCCTTGATTATAATCGTATGGCTATCCTGCAGAATCAAGACACTATGCTCCCGCCTCTCCATGACAACTCATCGCTAAAACTGACCACTCGACCCGCCCCAAATGGCCTCTCCTTGTTAGGCGAGACATCTACCGGCCGTTTTCGCCCTTATGTGCCTCCGCTCATGCGCAGACAGGTATTCGACATTACCCACTCTCTGGCTCATCCAGGCATCAAACAAACACAGCGTTTACTATCTGACCGCTTTTTCTGGCCTAAGCTTAAAATCGATGCTCGCGACTGGTGCCGCACCTGCTTACACTGTCAACAAACTAAAATCTTTCGCCACAATCTCTCACCCTTACAGCAGTTTCAACCTCCAGCTGGTCGTTTCGCTCACATTCACCTGGACCTCATTGGCCCGCTGCCATCTTCCCAGGGCTTCTACATTCTTACCATTGTGGATCGCTTCACTCGTTGGGTCGAGGCCATTCCATTACGTGATATAACCGCAAAATCCTGCGCAGACGCTTTTCTCATGCACTGGGTCAGTCGATTTGGCGTGCCTGCCAGAATTACTACTGACCGGGGCGCTCAATTCACTTCCACTCTATGGAAAGACATTGCTCAATTTCTTGGATCTAAGCTCTCACATTCCACTAGCTATCATCCTCAATGCCAGGGCGCTGTTGAAGAATATAACCGCGTGATTAAATGGGCTTTAAAAGCACAAACTGCCTCTGCAGACTGGGTCTCCAACCTTCCATGGGTTTTATTAGGTTTGCGCTCTGCTTTGAAAGAACAAATCGACTGTTCTGCCGCAGAATTGACCCTTGGCACACAACTCCGTCTGCCGGGCCATTTTTTTACTCCTTCCGATGACACACCTTCATCTCACACTCCACTCGTCAATGACTTCATCACGTTCATGGCCGCGTTGCGTTATGCTCCTACCCGCGTAACGCGCAACCGCCAAACTCACATCGACGACGCCTTATTCTCCTGCTCCCATGTCTTCATTCGCGACGACTCAGTTAGATCACCCCTGCAACGTCCTTATCAAGGACCTTTTCGTGTTCAATCACGTTCTGACAAATATTTCACTTTAGACCTCGGTTCGCGCATTTCCAACGTATCCATAGATAGACTTAAACCTTTCTACCCTCTTGCATCACCTGACGTCACCCTTACACCTACAACCACACCTTGTCCATCATCCGCATCTTCGAATAGTGAAGACAACTGTTCTACCTTTTCTCAATTGCCTTTCCCCCTATCAGAATCCATCGTGCGCGAACCTTCGTTCATTCGCTTTCAACCCAAAGCGACCCGTAGTGGACGCATCATCGTCCAACCTTTCAGGTTTACAGACTAACCTGCATCCATTCTGTAGCTTCCGTCCTGGGCAAGACGTCAAAACTGCATCCATTCTACAGCAATTTACCGTCCTGAGCAAGACGTCAAAACTGCATCCATTCCTGTAGCTTACGTCCTGGACAAGACGTCAAAACTGCATCCATTTTTCCATTCTGCAGTCACTCGTTTAACTACAGTCATGTGACGTTACAACAACTTGTTATGCTCGTGTTTGTCGCTATTTTTTTTTAAAGTGACCTTTCATCCAGCCGGCGTTTGCCACCATGACACTGTCATGCTACTTAATTACAACTACTTTTGTCCCTACTTTTTTAATGTATATTATCTCAGCCGGCATTTGCCGCCATTACCACGTCCTGCTACGTCATTACAACATCTTTTTATGCTCGTGTTTGTCGCTTTTTTTTTAATGAGTTCTGGGCCTACTCAGTACCTATACTACGCCTCTCACAGTTTCATGTCTAGTTTCCTACTCATCATCAGCCGGCATCTGCCGCCATGGCACTGCCATGCAACATATTGCAACTACTTGTATCCCCGCATGCATCGCCTTTTTTTTAATGTGTCTGAACTGCTTATGTGTAACTTTCTAGCGGTCGCTACTTTGTATCAATTTTATTTCAGACGCGCCCATCAACACTTGCTGCGAGACTTGATGCGCGACTTCAAGAGACTTCAATACAGCACCACGATGATGTCACGACAAGCTCACTGATGAGACCAATTCAACATGGCACCACAGCACCCCATGTTCTCCACGACTTGCACTGAGTTGAACAGTCCTCATCACATTCCTCAACATGAGATGCCTCCACGGAGATGATTTCAACACGGCTATCCTCAGCCGCCGACGCAACCAATATGGTCAACCCCATATCTGCCGCTACTTCCTGCGACACACCTTCAACGTGCAATTGCTGCATCGTTCATCATTCAAGCCTTCTCTGCGTCAGAAGCACACCGCGACGTCAACCCAACCAGTGCCGCTATTTTGCGCCACTTTCGACATGCAATTGCTGCATCGTTCATCATTCAAGCCTTCTCCACGTCAGAAGCACACCGCGACGTCAACCCAACCAGTGCCGCTATTATGCGCCACTTTTGACATGCAATGGCTGCATGTCACACAGCTTGCAACTATACAAGCTGGCCTCTTTCCTGTCATATTCGTCCCATATCAACGGACTCACAACTCAACAGCTGTCGTGCTCGTCATCCATCAATGGACTACTAACTGAACTGCTTATCAACTGCTGTCGTGCTCATCTTATATCATCGAACTTACACATCAACTGCTGTCTCGTCCTCCCTTATCAAAATACTCGAACTAATAGTATGACTTTAGAACATTCTGTCTCGCACAACCACGCGCGTACACCGTTAGGCTACATACAATTTTTTTTACTATTCTGGTTTGCTTCCATGGGTGTCAGGTCCGATCTCTTCGGAGGCGGGACATGGACAGCCATGGACGCCTACCTGTTTGCATACATGCTTAATTTTTTCTCTAAAAACGCTTGTAAATATTTTTCTCTCATGGCTGATTTTACAGTTGCGCCCCAGTATTCAATTTCAGTTTCTAACCCTCAATCATAACTTACTGTTTTCGTCATTCACGACATCTCTCCTACGTTTCAATGTCGTTTTGACTGGGGCCAACGTATGTACCGACTGCTGTCTTATATTCGTCACTAGCCAATATTCGGCAGTCCAACGTTCTCATAATTCCACAATTCTACTGTTTAGCCAATTTTCATGTTTTATTAATTAATTTCCAATGCGCCTGGCAGCACCGACATATTTTCTTGCATAAAAGAATCTAGCTTGGCAATACTCGTTCTTTTCAAATTGACACAACTTGGGACAACACGTTCTTGTCTCGGCTATCTGATGACATCGACTTGTGTGCTGTGTAATCAATAGAGAAACCTTTTTCAGAAGCAACAGTAGTGCTTTGTCTATGTATACAGAATGTTAGCTTAACCACTTCTGTTACAATGGCACCTTTCTTTAACTCCCTAAAGTTCAGATGCTCCCTTACTCTCATGGTGTAAAACTGTATAGCCTACGACATTTGAGCAGAGAGACGAAGGGGTCTGGGTCTTTAATTGAAAATACAAACCAATTTTTGATTGATTGAATCTTTATCCTCGGACTGGGAAAGCTTCTTGCAGAGCTTAATCCTGGCAGTTTCGCATAGGCTAATTTGTAGAGGCTTTGAATCACTGACGCAGGCCCGGTCACTGAGATTGACAGAGTGAAGTTTCCGATTGTTGAAGTCTTGTTGCCGGGGAACTATTCCATCCATTAGATACTTCTGAATGGAGAGCAGTCCTTAACGTGCGTTGCTCAAGCGCACACCCCGAGAGTCGAACCAGCGCCGCTTGATCTATGAAGTTTCTTCGTTCCTGAGGTGACGCGCTAACCAAATGAGCTATGAGAGAACGAATACTGATGTATCGGCAACCGGTGGGTTATGGGCCGTGAGTGCCTTTGAATATTAATCAAAGGGATGGGCATTGGCCTACTGTCACTATTGTCGCAAATCACTCGGCCGACATTTCTGAATTAGCCCCCCCCCTAAATTTTTTTCTGGGTGCGCTACTGTAGGCTATGTGTTTCAAGTAGATCAGACCACAGTTTCTTTGCTCCCGAACAATTCTTTTTTATGCCGTCATCTCTATCTGTGTACGGCTTTCCTCGCTTACAATCTATTGAGCTGCCACAAAACTAGCAGCATTGGTGTGGCATGGGCCATGGGGCTGTTTTCCATTTATTAAAAGCTTCCTTACTCTGCTCCGATCTTTGCATAAGTTCTAATACTGCCTAATTTATCTAATCTCCAAAAGGGGATAATCATGTGCAGCAAAATTAATGCTCTATGGCTGTTCTGACAGTGCCTTTTGAAGTCATTTATTTTGGGATTTTCCCCACATAGGCTATTAAGCATGCAGAAATGCCAACATCATTTGCATTGAATGCAAAGTTCATGTTTATGTCCAATTGTCCATGCTGAGTAACATCTCTGTTTTCGCCTAAAACTTTTCTATTTTTTATTTGTGCATGGCTACTGATAAAAAAGGGTATGCTGTTCAGTGTTCACGCCAAAAGCTGTAAACTGACCTGATAAAGTCAAAACTTGAATAACAAAAATTGTTAAAAAAAGTCTATTATTTTCTGACAGAGTAGCCTATCACTCGATCAGAGTTGGCTCATTGCTGCATCATCTTGCACAACTAGTAAATAACATTTTGATGCCGTTTTTTTTTTGTTTCATTATCACAGTCGAACGCATAAGCTATACCAAATCATGTCAAATCTGGAGGGAGCCGCTTCAGAGGAGCTACAGAGCCGCATGCGGCTCCGGAGCTGCAGGTTGCCGACTACTGTCCTAGAGGAAGGAGGTTTCTTTTCGCTGCTTCGATCTTGTTGCACGTGCTTTTTATGTGAAGGCAGGTAGTAGCCTATAGGCTCTTTGCAATCTCGAGTTGGAAAAAAATAAGCCAGGTCTGTTGATTTATCCATTGAAATTATTGGTTAAGGGACAGACCAAAGCTGTCATAGGCCCATGCGAGGTAAGGTACCGTACGTTTTAACCAATGTTATGTGACATTCGAACCACAAAATCGAACAGTGTGTAAGCTGTAAGGGTGCTTAACGGCATGGCGGAGAGCACCTCTTGCATCACTGTGTTGGACGACTTTCATGCAATGGTCAATCCAGCAGTCCTACAAACCTTCTTCAGGGTTGATAGGAAGAATTGGGAAGAAGATGGAAAGCCCAGAGGACGCGAGGGAAAGTTGTCAAATGAGTGAGTTTACTTGAGCTTGTTTACTGTTCAACAGCCTTTCAAGAGCTGGTTGCTTAATTGTTCCATTCATATTTAAACGAAGCTGTTATATCTCTCAGGCAATTCAGGCTGGTCGCTTATAGGCACGTGCTGGAGTGGCTGTTGGATGGAGAAGTTCTGGGCAAGTCGAGCAGAGTTGTGCTGCCATCCTGCATTGTCTTTTTCATCCGCACAAAGTATCCCAGCGACGATGGAGATTATGCTGGGTTCCGAAGATCAGTGTTTCCATTTTAGTCTTTTTAAAACCAAATCTGGTTTATTTGCAACCGTTTGGTTTATTTTTTTTCGATTTGGAGTGTTTTTTTGGTTTGGTTTGTTTTCGATTTGTGTGTCGTAATGCGATTTATTATCAGTATTGTATGTTGGTTTATTTTTTAGTTTATTTCTGCTTCAATTTGGTTTATTCTGGTCTTTTTTTTAGCTTCATCTACATTATTTTTAAAAAACCTAGATGTCAACACTGCCGAAGACAGTCCCAATGAATGCTAAAGCGTTATCGCTTGATAGTCGACTGTACTATGTCCTACAATACAATACAAAATGTTTTCGATATAACCAAGTTTGGCTGTTGTAATTTACGAAACTAACCTTCGGCGATGGGCTTCGCAAACCACTCCTGGCACACAGGCATGAACAACTAAATTTGTAGCCTATAATGCTGGCTGAAAGATGCGTCTTCAATATGCATGCCTTATAAATTTGCGCATTCACTAGCAACCAACCCTATCTTTTGGTCTAGCTAGTTTGGTCTAGCTAGTTTGGTCTCCACTAAGCTCGACTCCAACTGACGTCATATCACTAGGTGGCGTTGACGAGTTTGTCACTTCCAGGTAGCGTGAGAGAGAAGCGCTAGAGAGCGTGGGAAAAGGGTCAGTTTCTCGGCTGTGGGCCTCAATTGTAAGGAAGTGAGTTTTTCAACCGGTACCGGATGTCTTGGCAATGGATTCTAGCCAATGTTAATTCGATCGTGCAGTTGCACTTTAACGCTTGATCCAAGTGTAAAACCTCGAGTGTTACCGTCGAGAAAAATCCCTATTTCACTGCAAACTAGAGTAAAAAATGAACTTGATAATTTGAGTGATCGAGGCATTATTTCTCCTGTGAATGAACCGTCCGAGTGGGTCAGCCAAATGGCAGTAGTTGAAAAATCTAATGGTGATTTACGTATATGCATAGACCCACAACCTTTGAACAAAGCACTCTTGCGTGAACATTACCAATTACCCACTGTTGATGACATATTGCCCCAGTTGAATGGTGCCAAAGTGTTCAGCAAACTAGATGTGAAACAAGCATTTTGGCATTTGAAGCTCGATGAGGAATCGAGCAAACTGACCACCATGATTACACCCTATGGGCGCTATAAGTGGAACAGACTCCCCTTTGGCCTTAAAGTAAGCAGCGAATTTTTTCAAAAGCATCTCACCTGTGCTTTAAGCGGTCTCAACGGGGTTTTGGCAGTTGCTGATGACATCATTGTTTTTGGCTGTGGAGATTCCCAGCTAGCCGCCGAAGCAGATCACGAAAGTAAGTTGCTGAAGTTGCGTGAGCGATGTGAAGAGCAGCAAATTAAACTAAATGATGACAAGGCCGTGATCAAGACATCTGAAATAAAGTTCATGGGGCACCTCATTTCCAAAAATGGCATAGAACCCGACCCCAGCAAAGTGGAGGCGATCAAAAACATGCCATCACCCTTCGATGTTGCGGGCATTAAACGATTTTGAGATGAGTTAGAGCCACTACGAAAACTCACCCGCAAAGGGGTGGAGTGGAATTGGGCTGATGATTGCGAGAACGCAATGAAACAAGTCCGGGCAAAGATCAGCACAGCCCCAGTGTTGACTTTCTACAACCCACAAGATGATTTGACATTGCAGGTCGACAGCAGCAAAGATGGCGTCGGGGCTGTCTTACTACAAAATGGCAAACCAATCGAATATGCTTCGCGTGGGCTAACTGTTTCTGAAAGAAAGTGGGCCCAAATTGAAAAGGAAACACTTTCTGTTGTGTACGGACTCGAACGATTTGACCAGTATACGTATGGACGAAAGGTGTTCGTGGTCAATGACCATCGACCGATTGAGACAATTCTAAAAAAGCCCCTTAGCCAAGCCCCACGACGTTTACAAGCTTTGATCATGCGATTGAATCGCTACTCTATTGACTTTAAGTACGTCCCAGGAAGCTCGCTTGTGATAGCTGATACTTTAAGCCGAGCTTACCCCAAATTGAATGACACAACAACCCATCACCCGTGTCATGGCTATTTCATCATTTAATGACATACCCGACAAAAACTTGCAACTGATTAAAGATGCCATGTTGCAAGACCAAGAGGCGAAAGACCTCTTAGCAAATATTCAAAACGGATGGCCGCTTGACAAAAATGAACTCACCGATAATGAAGCCGTATTTTTCATTGCGTGACACTTTAAGTTGTGATAAGGGTTTGGTGTTAAAAGGTGAACGTATTTTTGTGCCTAAAATGTGTCGTAGTCTTTTTAAAAATCACTTGCACCGAGCTCATCTTGGTTACGCCAGCATGATGCGCAGAGCGCGAGAAACCATTTTTTGGCTGGGTATGGCCAAGGAAATCAGCCAAATTGCTGATAGCTGCATCATCTGTCAGGAGCTCAAACCCAGTAAACAAAAAGAGCCTTTAAAACAGCACGATGAAGGCTCATATCCTTGGGAAAAGTGCGGTGTTGACATATTTGAAGTGAATGGTAAAAGTTTTCTTGTCGTTGTGGATTATTTTTCAAATTTTTTTGAAATTGACCTTTTGACCCAAACTACCAGTATGCAAGTTATTTGTTGTATCAAAAAGCATTTCGCACGATATGGAATTCCCCAAAATAATTGTATCTGATTGTGGTTCGCAATTTTTATCTTGTGAATTTAAACGTTTCTGCAAAAAGTGGAGCATTTCACACGTTACTTCCTCACCTGGCCATCAAAGGGAAAACGGGAAAGCCGAAGCTGCGGGGAAATCAGCGAAGCACCTCCTTCGCACAACAACCCGAAACCATGAAGACCAATATTTGGCCCTTTTAGAGCTCAGAAACACCCCGAGACAAGATGTTAAAATCAGCCCGGCAGAGATCGTATTTGGAAGACAGACCCGTTCCGTTTTGCCCACTGTTATTAAAAGCACTCCCACAAAAAGGTTCCACCCTGAACGCAGAGAAACTCGGCGTGAAACCGTACTCCGCCAGTATAACAAAACAGCCAAAAATCTACCCCCTCTACTCCCGGGTGACCCCATATTTTTCCAATCCCCAGAAAAAAGTGAATGGCGGAAAGGCGAAGTTGTCAAACGCACTGGCTCCCGCACATACATTATCCGATCTTCAAATGGCAGAACGTACACACGAAACCGGGTACATTTACGAAAGGACCGAAATCAGATGTCCCCCCGCTCCCATTCCTACGACGACACGTTAATGCCTTTTTCTCCTAGTTCTGCACCTAACCCTTGCAGCCACAGCCCAAACAGCAGTGAAGCAAACGAGCAAAAGACCCACACGAACCCACCGCCTACCAATTAGGTTACGCAAATATGTTGTTTACTGAATTGTGATCGTGTTTACAATTATACTGCCGTCAATATTAGCCAAATTATCGTTATAAAGAAATTTTGTTAAATAGGGGGATGTTGATGAGTGATCCGCTTTTACACGAATCAGTGTGATTTTACCTTGTACTTCGCGTGATCGAATTGCCTTTCTCATTATTCTTATCGAGCGTAGTGTTGGCATGAAAGCATGTTATGATTTAGACTGTATAGGCTATAGCTGTGAACAGTGGCGGCTGGTGGCTTCCTGAATTGGGGGGGCTGCAAGTTGGCATATCCAGGAATTGTTGGAGGGCGATATCAGACGAGCTTCGCGGGCGTGTCGCCGAAGGCGACACCCACGGCGGGGGGTCTGGGGGGCCTCCCCCAGAAAATTTTTTACGATTACATTTAATTTGATGCATTTTGAGAGCATTTTCAAAAGAAATTTGGGAGTGGAATAACAGTCAAAAATGCTGCTGTATAGCTTGAAAAGTACTAATATTTCAAATTTTTATATTCAAAATAAGTGCTAAATACAAAGGAAACTATGTTCTATGCACTTCGTCGTTTTCTCGATAGTTCGCTCAGTTTGTTGTCTGCAAATATTTATTGTCGATCGCCAGCATCGGACACGAATGTCCATATACGATCCACAAAATAAAATACACAGAAACAAAAGACAAACAGAAGTACATTCACAGCAATGACGCTGAAGTAAGCAATAAATTAATTAATCAGTCGTCCATTTCAGATCATGCGATCCATATCACACAAATTAAACGAGCGAAACAAAATCAATTCAAAATGAAACATCATACTTAATCTGTTCAAACACCCAACTATAAAAATAAATTTAAACTTTATTTATCGATGAATGTTGATATCACTTCTGTGCCATAGCAGCCATCAAGGCTAGGTAACGGCATGCAGATGATAGTGGTAGGTAGTTTTGTAGTAGTTTTTGTAATGAAGGAGGTAGTTTGAGTTGCGATAGCAGTCAGACATCATCAGGGAAGCAACAATACAGTTTGACGATGATTCATCATTCACATCTTCCAGCAAAAGAAAAGGCACATTTCCGTTGTAATGCATCAAATGTTACACAAGACTTGATGTTCACGTACGCTATAATGTTTGGACAAATTGTGAATAATTCTAAATGCATTATTGAATGCAACACGCAAGTGATTAATGTCACGTTGGTGATAATTTTCCCAAAGGTGACATGCATACATTGGGGTACAATATGAATGAAAGAGAACATTTTTAACTTCACTGGAGCTCTTGTAAAATTTTGATTTTAATTTATTAGCAAAACAGTATAATGATCGCACTTGTCGGTTTACATCCTTGTCATCACACATTGCCGTGTCAAGAAATACACGCAAATATCTGACGCTATCTACAAATTTGATTTGACTTACGTTGAGCCATAAAATTGGATTTAAATTTAACTTTAAGTGATTAGTTAGAAAACACATAGCAAACAACTTTTTGCAGTTAAAAACGATCTCATTCCAAGGTGCATGATCTTCGCACACACGCAGTATATTGCAGCATACACGCAGTATATGTAACCGTAACTACATCTTTTTTGGAGCACCCTGTATTTATATACCCACTGCTCCAGAACTAAAAATGCTTAAAAGTTAACAATTTTTATTCTTTCCTACAAAATTATCTTTTGCCAGCTGAAGCCAGCTAGCAACTCTGCATGTATCACAAAACAGAAGGACAAAATCTCAATTCTATCACAAGTATAAATGCCCACTGGATGGCAAAGTATAAGTCACTCATAACCATTAACCAATTAACCATTGATCTCGCTCAAGCCATAAGTCTCACATTTCATCTTTGCTACACATTACTGAGCATCACATGCAAAGAACAGCTGACCTTTATTTATAGATAAATTCCATTCGGCGACTTTTTGCATTGGCAAATGGTCAATTACCCTCTCATTGAAATCTTTGGTTTCAGTTATCAAGCTATTTTCTATTGACACCATGGCTAATGCAGAAAGTCTTTCAGTACACATGGTGCTGCAAGAAAAGGTTTTAATCCTTTTTAGTGACGAAAAGCAACGTTCTGGTTCTGCTGTTGACATTGGAGTGGTAAGTAAATTTTAGCTAGCTTTATTACTTTAAAAAAAGTTGATTGCATTCCTTCCAGGTTTAGCAATGAAAGCAGCTGCACAAGTCCACTCACTGAATGCATGTCATTTCTAGAATAGAGAACAGACAGCTCCGGTTTAAGCTGGTCTTTAAATAGCATAGGGTATGCTTCACATCATTTTTCTAAAGCTTTTTCTGGAAACTGTCTTGCACATTGTGAAGCATTTTTCAAATTAAATAAATTGCTTGCTTCAAGATGATTGGTGAACTTGAACCTTTCTTGACACTGCATTAAGACAACATCACATACTTCTTTAGCATCAATTATTTGGGATTCAGGCATTCTCCGTGTGGGTGAAGGTGACTCATTCTCTGCAGCAATGCCTTCCCTTACTCTTTGTATTGCTGACAGAAAATTATCTTGTGAGCACTGCACTTTAAATGACTCAAGCTCCACAGACTGCAGCTAAGCAAACAGTATGTCAACATGAGGCATGATTTTCGAAAAGAGATCTAACCAAAACACAAATTTTGGATCTATGAGCATTCGTTTTATACCAGCAGCAGCAAAGCCAGTCACTGAAGAGTTGCTTTGTTCCAAAGTTGAGCAGCATTCTATAAGTGCGTCTTTTACCTCAGATACAGCATTCACTGTCCTGCTTTTAAAATTCCATCGTGTTGCTAATGGGCGAGGAATACGCCTTTGAGCAACTTAGTCCAAAGCAGCCATTCTTTGAAGAGATTTGGAGAAAAAACTTGGGATTCCCGAAAGACTGTTAAAAAAGACTCTGACACCGGTATTCTGCGAAGTGGCTTTTTGTATAACCAAGTTTAGCTGGTGTGCATAACAATGGACAAAGTGTGAATTGCTATACTGTATATACTTGCTTGATTCTTGCTTGCACACCATTTCTTGCACCATTCATAGCAGCAGCACCATCATAAGTTTGTGCTACAAGTTTGGAAACTTCAAGTTCCTGATTCCTGAAATAGGATTGAAGACAGAGCTTCTGCTGTCTGGTTAGCAGGATTAAAAAAAAAAATCTTTCAACAGGCTTCCCATGACTTTCATACCATAGTACAATTACCATCTGTGTCTTCTCTGAGATGTCAGTAGTTTCATCACACATGATTGCTACAAACTCAGACTGTGATATTTCTTCTTTGATTTTGCTTTTGCAAAGCTCAAGAATTGTTTCTAAAAGCTCATTTTGAATAGTTTTGGATGTACCTTTGAATACCTTTGCAGAATTAAAATGATTTTGGAAGGGTGAGTCAAGATTGGAAGCAAAATCAATTAACCCCATGAACACACCAGGATTTTTTGAGCCTTAACTTTCATCATGTCCCCTTAATGGCAATTCAAATTTGCCACAAAATTTTATACAATCTATAATCTTTGACAATGCTGTTCTGTTTTTCATTACTTCTTCATTATGTTTAGTAATGGAGAGTTGATACCGGTATCCAGAATCTATAAGTGTAGCAATATTAACTTTGCCAAGCACTGAAAGGCTCAAAGTGCTGTTCATGTAGATTGTAGAAAGTTGATCTACTATGCTTCTCTGTCTTTCTACTTAGATGTTTCAGGTCTTTCACACCTACTTTGGTCCAGGAATGTTCTTGATCTCCACCAAACAGTAAACAGGGAAAGCAAAAGAAATCATTTTCACTGTTGCAGCCACACAGCCAGTCATGATCATCATACACATTTCTGTTAAACTTCCTTGCATAAGGGTTACCTCTACTGGTGGATGATTGGGAAATGTCAAGGTTTGGAGTGGGTCTTCCTTGTGCTTTGATGCTAAGTTTTTCTTGTAAAGGCAACTGGAAAAACCTAATTTTTTTTAATGACATTACAAAATTATCCATTGTATATAAATTGCAAAATGTTCCAATTAAAGTGTAAATTATTATAGCATAAACCTGTTAAGACAAATGAAATCATAGTCAAATTTTTAAATGAAGGTAGATTCAGAGTCAAAATAAGAATATCCATATATATCACTCCTGACGGATCACTGAGTGGAGACAATTATCGTTAAGTTCCTTGCCCTAGGAAATGCTATACCAACTATCAATATCATACATACAGTAGGCCTACCAAAGTGGTCCTTCAGCAGCATGAAGTCACATGCTAAGATCAAAACTGGGCAAAGATCAAAACCCTAACCTTATTCCTAATCCTAACTTTAACCCTTACCTTAATTAACCCTTCCTATCTTTAATCCTAACTCTGGCAATACCTGATTGTAACTATGGCAACAAGTGTGTAAAAATAGCCACTTCGTAATAATAATAGGATGGAGAAAGAAAACCGGACATAAAGGAAACCCATCCTCATGCAAAAGCAGGTGTGGATGTGGCCCAGGAGAGCAAGGTGTTGTGCTCTTTCTATGGTCAGACTGCACATCACACAGTAGCCTACGACAATTGAGGTTCGAGATCCAGTTTAAGTTATTGTTTCTTGTCCTAGCACTTTTGTTTTCTTGCCCTAGTACATCCTATAACCTGTTGAATACCCTAACCCTACAGCTATCACTCCTACATTCATGGCTCATCGCTACTCTGCGAAACAAAACCTAACTTTAAAATGTCTGTAAAATTATTCGGTTAGGGAGGGCTGTTTTCCATGCAGCCCCAACAGATTCAAAAATTGCTGTAAAATACCAAAAAAGGTGGAGCTTCAAGGCTATTTTTTAGCCAATCAGAGCGCTCAAAATCCAAAATCTGGGGCTGCAGAGAATGTTGTCCAAAAGCCATGTTTCCAAACGAAACTTTAAATATTTTCATTTTCGATCCGCAATTCATAAGTGAAAAAAGTGATCGGGTCAGACAAACACAGAGGAAAACATATTTTCCCTCTATTCTCTTTTTTTCAGGGGGGGCTGCAGCCCTGCAGCCCCATGGCACGAGCCGCCACTGGCTGTGAATACAATTTGCTATGTTAAGAGTATCTTGTGGTCCTTGGCTCCTTATTAAGCAGGTTAACAACACCATGGTAAAAAAATCACCTCTCTTAGTCCAGTCGTTGAAGGGTTTTACCTTGACTTAATTGGTGTAAAGCTGAAATTTTGAACATTGGTTCTGTTCATTGTGTACAATGACCAAAAAAAAATCCCCGTGAAAATTTTTTGGTGAAAAAAAGTTATCCGCTATTTTCGAAATTCCGCCATTTTTTTCAAAATGGCGGATGTACAAATAGTGAATTATTCAATTTTTATGAAATTATTGTTAGTGTTGGTGCTCATTTAAAAGTAAATTTCATACTGCATACTGCAATTATTTCACATTGGCAAAGTTTTGGTCCACCGTGATTGCCGGAGGAAGTTTACGGATACACGGAAAAAGGGTTCAGGGAAAATGCCTGCAAAGAAATTACGATCTGTGACAAGGAAATTCAAGCTTCTGAAGCCTCCAGTATACTTAGTCAAAAAGGTGCTGATGGGATTAATGCTGCTAGTACTAATAGAGGGGACAACACTGTTGCGACAGCTGGTCGTAAAGTACACATAGAGTCATAGACTGTTGTAAAAGTTATAGGCTACCAACCCAATCGATATACAGCTAAGGAAGAACAGAGAGGAAAGTGGGTCCTGCGTCACGAGGAAACGAAGTGTTTGAATTCTTGATGGAAATTTCGGCAGTAAGACTCATTGTTTGTTTTGTGGGACTCGAGCTCACGGACAGACCTGGCTTTAGTTTTGTTAAAACAGATGTTTTTGCAAGGACTATATTAGAGTATTGTGAGAGACGTTCTGACGATTGGTCATGCGTCGTGAAAAGTCGTATTGAATATTACGGTAGCGATTTGCATGCTGCAAACTGTTTATACAGTACCATCATTCTTGTAGTGTTAATTTTATATATGGATTTAACGTACCCTTGCAATGTGGTAGAGAACCTGAGGCAAAACGTCGAAAATCTGGTCGACCGAAGGGTGAGGAACAGGACCAGGTATTTCTAAAGATGTGTTCCCATCATGAACAGAATGATGAAGAACAGTTAACGATATCAGACCTCAAATCTAAAATGAAGGAGTTTTTAGCAAATGATGATTGCCTTCCTTGTGGATTAAAATATGTGAAGACCCAATTATAGAAACATTGCGGTGAATCTATTTATATAGCTGAAGGTCAGGGCCTTCATTGCATTGTCACGATGAGAGAGAAGACATCCGAAATCCTTCGATCTCATTAGGCTACCTAAAAACAAGGCATGAGGATGATGAAGAGTCACAAAAGAGAGAAATAATTAAAACTGCAGCAAGACTTATCAAAAATCGTGTTGCATCTGTTAACCCTTACGAGGTTGGGCTCTCTGGAGTCTTGCTCAGTTTGGGGGGGGGCTGTCGATTCTTCTTATGCTTTAGGAGTGATATCTCTGTTATTTTTTAAGGTACGGCTTCAAACTTTGGGATTCACTTTGTAAAATTATTCACGCTGAGCATATCCGAAAATTAAACCTATGTGAATTTTAGAACTGCTCATAGACGTTGAAATGTTGAGGTGACTTATGACTTTTGGATTATTTTGCGATTAAAGCAATTGTAGCGTGAGTTTACACATTATTTTTTGGTAGAGTAATGAAGAACATGCATTGCCATGTTGTGATTAAATTTTTTTTACATAATCTCAATTTGAATCTATATTTTTCATGCAAAATAATAACTTTTCCCACGCTCAAAATAAAGCTCGCTTCTTGACTAAAAGAACAATGCTTCATCAATTACATGCAGTAATGAGATTTCTGAACGCGTGTCACACCAATTTGGATTATGATCTTGTGACCTCGGTTCCAAGAACAGCAACTCCTACGCTTTATTAACAAATGTAGACCAGCTGAAGAAGCAGGGTGGCGTTTATCAAATACTATTATGTAATCCACGAAACGAATGGAAGATCATGCAACAAAAAAAGCGGTTTAAATGCAATGTATTGTAGTTGCAACAGCGTCTCTCAATGTAAGTTCAATGTGAACTCGGCTACATACAAGGCTAGTACTAGGAGTAAGATTACCCGATAAAGTCGATGATGCTTTACATAAACAGAAGTCAGAAAGAAATTCAAAATAAAACAGTTACGGTTCATTAATTAACAGAACGTCACAACGCTTTTCATCAAAAGGAAAATCTGTAATGCCTCGGGTCATTTTCTTGTGGATTCAATAAGCTCTCTAAGATTCATATGCCACACACTAAAATCCAAACAATATTTAGATTTATTAAAAGTAGTATTTATTATGCGTCAAATCATTGTGAACCTGGAGAAATACTTTACAAAGAATTAGCTGCCTTTTTTTTTTTGCCTAATGGGCGTTTATGCGATAAAAATGTCAGTTTGGCAGCAAAATATTGATAAGTATTTTGATTTGGTTACAGCAATACCGGACTGCAGCAATTGGCACAAGGCTCTTGCAGCAACGTTTTTCAACTTGATTCAATGGTAAAGCAACCTGTGTTCTGTCAGGTTATGTACACACAAATTCAGAAATATTTAAGAATATGCAATGAGGCACATTGAAATTACAAGTGGCTGCACATTTACAGTTCGATAATACGAGAAATTGAATACAACGCTAATACAATCATTTCGACGTGGATTCAACATTGCAAGACGATGTAAACATGCGCGGGTTTGCAATTAGATTACTTCTCTTCTGTCCTTGTTTGTATAAAAGTCATAAAATCAGTCGTTGTATCCGTGCTAAAATTCAGCTATGCTCAAACCGCATTATATTGATATTTTCTAAATAGAAAATGGATTTATAAAATATGAATACAATACTGTTTCAGCATATAAAAATGCTGAATTTTACATCGAGTATTACGATTAGTTTTATGACCCACTTTTTATACAAAAAAGGATAGATGATTTTGATAAGCAATCTAATTGCAAAACCGCACATGTTTACAAGTATTCAACGTCTTGATATGTTGAATCAACGTAAAAATAGCTATCTGTCTAATAAAAGGAAAAAAGGAAAATCTCTCATTGAGCTCCGCGTTTTATTTAGGCTGTGGTTGAAGCCAAAGTTTATAAAACCGCAATCATTCAAATAGTTTATTCTGCGCAAAAGCAAACTTGACATACTCGTATGGAATGTGCAGGGCATAAAGGCTTTTCACAGCATTGACATTGGCCACGGTTTTTTGGTAGTTTATTTTTTGTGGCTTTGGCACCTTCTCAATAAGCAAACGCAGTAGTTGTCCACCGTGGGGACTTCGCTTTGCACGTGAATGAACCAACCCATCCTTTGGTCGATGATATCGGTGCCACCCTTTGTGAAGTCGTAAAGCTTATACAAGCCTGGCTTCTTTTTGCCGTCATCCTTGGTAATCCCCAATAGAGGTTGCATGGTCGTCAACATCAACACATTCCGCATGCCAGAGTTCTTCGTTTTTACTACATAAGAATGTAGGCTGAGATCAGCCTCACTCGTCTGCCAATAAATTTCGTACGAAGATTTCTCCCTACCACTCACTTGCTTCACTTCCAGGGGTATTCCTCTACGTATAGCGTTGAGGGTTCCAGCTGACGTTATACCCCTGTCAAGCAACCACTGCGCGAGTGGTATGGAGGTGTAAAAGCGGTCATACAAAATATTCCGACCTTGAAGGTCACCGTGTTGTTCCAGGCTCATCACCATTCCTTTTACCAGTTCTTCTGTTCCACAAACGTAAAAATTAAATGGCTCTTCCTTCGGTTTACCTGAATAGACCGATGCCGCAAATGTGTATGGGAATCTGCTGGCGTTTACCGACTTGAACAGAAGGCCATATTTCGCAGGCTTGTTTGGATTATATTGCTTGAAGGCAATTTGTGTCCTCATGGGGTATAGCGTTTTGTCCAACGACAAGTAGTCACCTGGAATGACATGTTTGCCGCAGTTTTCGTTAAACATTTCGAAAACGACTCGAAATGCGGCCAACCGGTCATTCTTCCAACGTTGCGGCCTGGAAATGTTACGCTACAATTGCTTTGCGAGGTACTGCATCGCGGTTTAGTTTATCAGTGACAGTGAACCTGGTACAAGAAGCCTCGAATATATTGATTCAACTAAGCTGCATCACGTATAAACGTGGTGGAACGATCGTCCTTTTCACAAAAGCGTGATGTTCTGGTTTATCCTACACAAATGAGAAGCGTATTGCATTTCAAATCTTTACATGTCGACTTGGAAATAAATGTTTACAAGTATATGTGAGAAGCTTTGGGAACATCGACGCCTTTTCTGCTTTTGATAGTGTGTCGGACAAAAGGAAAGATTTGAAACCAAAATCATAATATGTTACAGAGCAGCTTCTATAGTAGGCAATAACGTTGTAGCCTATGCTTTGTTTGATTGAAAGGACATAATTGTCTGCGAAAAACTATTCTCGCTCTAGATGCATTGGCACCAAGTCTTATGTTTAATTTTACGCAATTTCAACCGCAAGCGACGGTAACTCATCGTATCAAAGTTGAAGCTTTTCTTGTATCGACGTCGCTTATAAGCCGTGGTGAGAACAAAAGGTCCACGCATACTGTCAATTTCCTTCACGCTGTGAAGCAGTTAGGATTAACGAGACATGGGCCAAATTAATTACTTTCATCCAGCTGGTGGGAAAATTTTGAACAATAGAATATGAAATATTTCAGAGGATGTGCTGAGAAATGCCTTATATCTCTCAATTTATAACCTTTATTCGCTCAAAATTTCAGCTCAATAGAGGTGAATGAAAGTTAGGAAAAGTCAAGAAATCTCATAGTCGCAGCCTCAGTGGTTTTAGAGATACAACTGTTGATGCAAAAAAGTTGAATTGACAGCCCCCCCCCAACCTTCAAACAGTTAATGATCACTATCCAAGCACAGACGCACTCAATAATAATAATCGTGTTTTATTTGCGCCCATTGCGATACATAACATAGCCTACAGTAACACTGCGATCACAGATGCGATAGCCTCTAACAGACGACAGGGAGCAGCGAAGTGACATTTAGGCCTAGTCTTCGAGTCAGCTGCTCCCCTTATTTTGGCTTGCCATTAAGTGTCTGTGCCGAGATACAGCCGCGTGCTCTGGAGCGGTATCAAACCCACGTCCTTTCGAACGTCGCGCAGGCGTTCTCACCACTCGGCTACGCAACCGACACTCAATCTCGGTCCTGCTCTAATGTAGCCCACTTGCCTGAAACTTTGCGAACACTGTTGAGTTCCTTAGTTGTAGGAAAAGACACAAAGCAAAAGGTTGCAAGTATTAGCCAAGCTGTCAGACCACGAGCGGTGATTGCACCATTGCAAATTGGTCTTGCTGTTCAAGGACATCATTTGTACAGGTCGAGATTTCTTGTTGATACTTTACAGTTTACACAATATGGGATATTGTTCTTCTTACGCAGAAGTCCTGAAGTTTGAAAAGAATGCAGCTGATTGTGTAGCGTCAGAAGCCATTGTTCTAGAGAACATAGACCTACTCGAAAGTACAATGTTATTTGCAGCTGACAATATTGATCATAATATTATCACCCTGGATGGGAAGGGGACTTTCCACGGCATGGGAATGGTTGCTGCCTTGACACCGAGTCAGAAAGCAAACCGTATGATTCCAAGGCACAACATATCACAACTCAACATCATAAAGAAGACTAGGATTGAAATCATGCAACTCCGCTTTGCCAATAAAGCGCAGAAGACATCACTGGCTGGTTATGCACCTTTTTCTCAGGATCAAACCCTGAGCAATATTGTGAATGGTGTTGTGGCGAGGATGACGTTAATGTACATGAACATACACAAACGAAAAAATGATCTTGATCAGTAAAACACTTCGGGGTAGTCTAAAGGCTGTGAAGTGATCAATGCTCCAGGGGATGCTGATGTTCCGATTGTGAAGGCTACTGTTCTTAATGCAGTGTCACACTCGACAACGTTGATTGGAGAAGACACAGATCTGTTGGTCCTGCTTCTTCATTATGCGCAACAAGCAGACAAAGATCTATATTTCCGTTCCGACAAGGAAAATGCTGACAAAGTGTATCATATGAACGAGCTAAAAATGGTGATGGGTGAAGAATTATGTTCCCAATTACTTTTTCTACATGCCTACACTGGATGTGACACAACATCAAGAATCTTTGATGTGGGTAAGAAAATCTGTCTTTTACAAGCTGGTAAAGGGTAATGCTACTCTGAAAGACTGTGCTAATTACTTCCTTCTTCCAAAGCAGACAGCAGCATCCATTGTGAACAAAGATTTTCAAGCGAGGGCTGTGACTTTTGGGGGCACGCGGACGGATTTCCTCTCGTCATTGCACTACAGCGTACTAAGAAAAAAAGTAGTCTCTTCCCAATCATTTGTGACACCAGAACGCCTACCACCTACTGAGTCATCGAAAAAATTTCACTGTCTAAGAGTTTACTACCAAATAATGGCGTGGCTAGGACAGGAGAGTGATATGGAAACTTACGGGTGGGGTTGGAAACTGGAAGGCAGTCAGTTTGTGACATGAACGCATGCTGACCCAGATTCCCTCTTATAGATTATCCACTGCAACTGTCTGTAGCACTGCCAGGTATAGCTGTAGGCAGAATAATCTACCCTGTATTTCAGCATGTGGACAGTGCAACTTGATGCCTGTGACAATACGTAGGCTACAATCAGTCATTACTGGATGAAGATAATGACCAGGACTTATTAAGTAACTGAATGTAAATAACTTAATAAGTGGTCTGCGATTCTTGTACTGCCAGTGTTTCACTATTGTTTTTTTTCATATAAGCCTTTCCATTAAACTAATTAGTTAATTTCGTTTTGAATTGTCTTATTGAATTCCATACCACCTTAAACCTAGGGATAGACACCAGAATTAGAGCTCTAGCATGAATATTAAGTGAATTATTGTTATTATACTATTTTGGCGGCCATCTTGAAAATGACAACTTTCCGGTGCTCTGATTCTCCTTGATTTTTAATATATTATTCTTAATGAAAAAAAATTTGGAAAACCTTCTGTAGGAAATTTTTGGGGTCTTGACCTGATATATATTGACCTGACTATAAGTGAACAAAATTATCGTTTTTGGAACTACTGTATTATACATTATCGTACCGGCAGGCTATAATATTTTGTTTATGTCACTTCGTTTAAAGTCAAATGTAGATGTTATTGAGTACCTACTTGCTTATTAATTGTGACAATGATAATATCATATTCTAAAGCCGTAGTATGACGATACTTCGAAAAAATATTCAAACTTTGTTTATCCGCCAATTTGAGAAAAAAATGGCGGATTTTCAAAAAAGGCGGATAACTTTTTTTCACCAAAAGATTTTCACGGGGATTTTTTTTTGGTCAATGTACATAATCAACAGAAACAATGTGCAAAGTTTCAGCTTTACACCAATTAAGTCAAGGTTCGGCCCTTTTTTTCGCTTCAACGACTGGACTATCTCTCTACCAAAATTGTATTTCACCATGTAGCAGTGTAGTTCATAATCATAAGAGAAATCAAGCGCTATAGTCGAAGGGGCGCTACTGTCCTGTCCAGGCCCGCAACCAGCAACTATTTTCGGGGGGGGCATTTAATTTTTATCAAAGAACCAGTATTAAAATGATGCATTGTGACATTTTTATGTTAATGTCCATGCCTATTGATAAGGGACAAGAGAGTGTGGCACTACCATGTTACGGTTCAGTGGTCATAACTTATGTCAATCACGTTTTTGTTTAGTACAGCATTAAAGGAAACTAGCCTTTGTAACCTTTTCTCATTTAGCTATGACTACCCAAGGAAGAAAATTACGATAATACAAATATTTACAAATGCCTAAGCCCAACTGAGTAGCTTATTCACCACGCTGTCGTAGCTGCTTTTGATCTCGAATTATTTAGTTGTTTTTAAACGCTTTTTATGGAAATGATGGATGCTGACATTATGTATACGCTAACGAAACAGATAATGAGGATGCCAGCCTAATTTATCGAACAAAATCGTTAGCATGGCTTCCAACCAGCGTAGCCTACTTTCGGTTTCGATAGTCTACACTCTACAGAAGGGTTTCCCAAACTTTTTTGGGCCACGGACCACTATTTGTGAATCTGTTTATTCGCGGACCCCCAATTCCAATACAATGGTAAAAATGAATAAAACCGAATTTTGTTTATTTAAAAAACTGACAACATCAATGGGATGGATGGGATTGCTTCTTATTGAAAATGCTGTCTCACACATGTAGGTCGTGGCAAAAGGCAATAAAATTTTAGTTTTCTTTTGCGATAGCAATGGATATTCCTCCACAACACTCAACCAGAAAGATGCAATAGCTGTTTCTGTTTGATTGAAACTAAGCATTAAAGTTCGATCACATGATAATTCGGCTAATTCTTCTTCTTCACGTTCTGACAGATCAGTCTTTGTTACAAAGAAAGGGTTTAAAATCCAGTCGAAATTCTCATATGTCTCTTTTAAAAAGTACGGTAGCCTACTTCTTGAAATGTGCAGAAAGCAATTCCAAATGTTGTGTAACGTCAGAGAAAATCAACTCTGTATTAATTAAGAACTGCGGCAATTATCTTTGACTGGGTAGGCTACGTACTGTACAACGCATATATGTGACTTTTTAATTTCTTGTCATATCGCCACGGACCACCTGTGCAGTCGTCGCGGACCACCAATGGTCCGCGGACCACAGTTTGGGAAACCCTGCAGTCTACAGTATGGCTGTACGTGTACGACGCACGTCTATTCATAATACATTTCATACTGCATAGAACGCTTAAAATTTTTTCAAAAAATTTCGGGGGGGGCAAATGCCCCCCCCTGGTTGCGGGCTTGGTCCTGTCTGTCCAATCGACAGCATGTCATTAAGCGTCTTGCCAAAAACAAGGCGACATGCTCTTGAGTAGTGAAGCGGCGACCTATGGAACGCTGAACCAGGGCTCTCACAACTCGCTATGCGGCCGGTCTATGCTCACAAAAACATGTTGAACCGAACAAGCTCAAACATTTTCTTTGCAAACTTTCGCACTTCTAACAAATTGTTTTTACAGAGGGATTGAGCTTGTTATGTTTAACTTCAGCTGGTGAATCGACCTTGTTGCATTGGCAAGTGTTGATTGTAGGCCTAATTGTAGCCTATTTTTGTAGTATTTCACATATTTTTTTTTTATCTTTTTCATTTCTTTTCTAGGTTTGGTGGCTGTGCAAATTAAAAACAGTGACATCCAAACACTGTTTTTGCATATTTTAAACCTTTTAGTTTTGCCATCTTTCCCTTTTGTTGGTGCTAAATTCGTGTGTTTACTTTGCCATTCTCTACATGTTTGCGCCAGCAATGAAAAATAAATTGAATTGAATTATCCAGCTGCTGATAAAAAGACACGAGAGAAAGATGTTTCGCAGAGAAAAGAGATAAGCTTAATTATATGCAGGCAGTGGCGTAGCCAAGGGGGGGGGGGGGGGGGGGGGGGGGGGGTGGGGGTTACAACCCCCCCCCCCTTTTGCACGCGTGTGACGTCACGATATTGAGATTGATGCTTTCAGTCTATAAAAAATTGCCTAATTTTATACAAAACTGCATTAAAAGAGCGAGTTTTGCCAATACCAAACATTCAAACATCTCAGCCAGGAATTAGCAACAAGAAAACACAGAGACTTAGCTTTATTTCCGAAAAATGCCGAAGAAAACATGATCTCAGTGGCGTAGCCAGAAAAAAAATTTGGGGGGGCCAAATATTTGATGAATTGAAGAGAACGACAAAGTGTTTGATTTAAGACATCGCCACTTGATGTGCAGTGGCGTAGCCTATCCTGGTGGATTAAGCAAGGGAAGCAATAAAGCTGGCGGGGGGTTAGAGCGTGCCGAAGGCACGCGTATTCTAGGGGGGTCCGGGGGCATGCTCCCCCGGAAAATTTTTGCAAAATTACACTCAAATAATGGATTATAGCGCTTTCTGGAAACACTTTCAGAGTAATATTTGTATGAAATTTATAGCAGATAAACAGCTATTAACTTATGAAAGGTAGCTGTTACACACGAACGGGCAAAAACTGCGGCTAAAATTAGAGAACACAAAAAACTCAGCTACACAAAAACCCAACAGAGTAATCGATTCTGAAATTGCTTCCACAGATTAGTTAAAAGAAGCATAAATCGCGTAAACTTTGCGCGATTTACGATTTGCAAAATTTATTGGTGTCTTTTTGTGTGTCTAAAACAAGTCCTGGGGGGTGTTAATAGCCAGATGTCTTGGAAAACGATATAAATTTATACAAATTATATTTTCAACAAAGAGTTCAACTTCGGAATCCAAACTTTGAAAATTTGGGGGGGGGCCATGGCCCCTTTCGCCCCCCCCCCCCCCCTGGCTACGCCTATGCATGATCTTATCCATTTGCTATGCCACCGGACAGCACCATTTTACAGGAATATTCATACCCACAATTTTGTTGAAAATGCTCTCAGAATGCACCAAATTCAAAGTAATTTTTCAAAATTTTCTGGGGGAGGTCCCCCAGACCCCCCGCCGCTGGTTCGTCAAACCCCCCCCCCCTTCAAAATTTTAGGCTACGCTACTGGATGCAGGAAAACTGGAGCCTCATCAGGGTTCAAGCAGAAAGAAAGTGAATCGCAATAAGTCCTTTACATTTGCGGCAAAATCTCGAAAGCGATTGTTAAATTTGCTGGCAAAAAAATGAACGAATAATACAACTTCACTGGATCATTCATCAATCATCATCTTTAGTAGGCTTACATTTTATATTGTGGTGGGCGCAGGCCCGGATTTAGGGGGGGGCAGAGGGGGCAGTTGCCCCGGGCCCCCCGACTTTTGAAGGGCCCCCTATGTGGAAAAAAATGTGATTTTGTGTTATTTTTTCCTTTTGGCCTTTAAAGTTTCTGCAAAATGCTGTGCAGTGCTGGACTGATGCTACTGAAGACGTAGAGGTGGTTTTTCGCGCCGTAGGCGCAAAAAATTTTTTTGCACGAGGGGCCCCCCGATCTAAAAGTGCCCCGGGCCCCCCATCAGCTAAATCCGGCCCTGGGTGGGCGGCTGACTATGAAAATCTCTGAAAAGGAGCGCTGGGAATAAAAAGTTAAGAACCACTGATTCAATACGTCGTGCCTGGCAAAGATTTAATTCAAAGGCATGTCAATGATGAATATGACACGGCCACCAAACTTTACAATTCAAACAAGTAGGCTACCTAGATTGTTAGTTGAAAGAATTAGTCGTCTCCTTACTCCTAAAATAACTGGAGTGCTAGTTGTTAAGCGGTGTGGGACGACTGCATCTTACAAGTTACAACTATCACAAAAACAAACTAACTAGGCTACAACACACTCACACACATACTTTGAAGAAATGGACTTATAATACAAATTATAAATTATTAGACTAATGATATGCAGAGCAACGATAGTGAGTAGCCTATAAACTGCAGAAGTTAAAATTATATTTCCTTGGGAAGAATTTTGTTTCGACCAAAAAAGCTCGTTTCCAGCAGCAGCAGTGACAGGAACCAAATTCGAACAAGAAAACTCTGAACGAGGGTAATTCGTTTTACTAACAGAGCATGCATTATTAGCCCACAGCACAGTGTTCAAAGCAGTGGCGTAGCCTAGCTAGAAAGACAATTTTTAGGAAGCAATAGCAATTGTTGGATGTCAAACGTCATTAAATATGAGTCACAATGGTTTTTAAACATTGTATTTGTATTAAAACATATTTTTAAGAGGCGATTTCCCCAGATTGTTTACAAACGTTTAATTAATGTAAAAATGACTAATTTTCTGTATTAATCCATCAGCAATGACTTTGTATGGAATAAAAATTACACTGTCCTGAAAAAGTTGAAGAATATAAGAACGGCAAAGAATTCCTAATCACGTCACAAAGTGCGGCGCGCGTAAAAGCAAAGTTTTTTGCGGGTAAATGAAGAAATTGAACATTTCACAAGAAGATAATTCTATTTGAATAAGTGCGTGTCTGATGATTGCGACAACAAGCAACTCAAACGAAGCTCAATTTCTTTTCGATGCGTTGTCGCGATTATCAAGCAACTGCACTATGACGTAAACACAACATAGGCTATACTTTTTTTAAATAAATAAATGAATAAATAAAACAATAAATATTAAATTAAATATAAAAAGGAATTCTCGTAACCAACAAAAACGGTGAATATAGCATTCACAAAGACACAGTGGTGTTGTAATTTTCTGATTGCACCAACCGGTGTGAGAATAAATTAATAAAGTCTGAACGTAGCACAAAGGCAAAGGCGTGTTTGGTGGTTTGTCAAACCCTCAAAGAAAAATCTGTTCATACAAAATTATAAAAAAATTGAATTCACAATTAGGCTAATTTACATTAAAAACAAATTGAATGTTTGAAATGACTTGTGATCACTAATTAATTGAAGTTGTGATTGAAAGCTGGCATATTTATAAGTGTGGTCAGTTAAAACTATATTCCGTTGATTATCACTTTTTTTGGATGGAACATGAGAATCATCAGAGATGAACGCGGTTAAAGTCTGTGATCGTGGCTTCATTCAGTTGTCGCTGTTCTTCTTTTGAATATTCACAGAACCCACATTTCGCTTGTTTCAGTTGGAATTCCTAGGTCGGTTCATTGGAATATAAAATGGCATCCCACTTGATGGTAGCGAGGTCGGCGGTCTGCATACACTGTAAGTTACATTACTGGTCACAATCGTCCATTGTGATTCTATTATCCTTCCTCAGTGACGTTGATCTGCCAAATAATCGCGTCTTCTTCATCTTCCAACACAAGCCTCCGTGATGCGTCACGAGTGACGTACAGTCCTGACGTGTAGTGTTGCAATACGTCACGCTTCAATTGCTGCGATTTGATGAATTTGAACAGACGTCGATCCGATTGCAAGGCACCACCGTGTGGTGGAGTTCCTCGCTTCAAAATTATCTTTTTGTTCCGTTTCCCAAACACAAAATACCAGTCGCCATTTCTTTGCAACCCAAACATTCTCAGGTTGCTTCCATCACGACTTTTCCACATCACCCATTCCAAGGGGGATATGACGTAGTTCAACGTCACTGCCCCTCTGCTTATGACCGCTCTCATGTTTGTCAAAGACTCGATGATGTCCACTGGTTGTCTTACCCAGGTGGATCCCCCTTGTACGGGGGCTGCTGGGGCGATGTTGATCATCAATACGACCAGGAATGCGACCGAGGCGCAAGCAGTTAAGTTTGACATTTCGTGGAGATGCAGTCAAGAGTTTGTGCTCAAATATTTATTCGTCTAATCTGCAAAGCAAAAATGAAAAAGAAAATTAATTGACAAATCCAAAATTCGTATTTCGTTCGTCTTGCCTAAGACGTTTCAGTCACGTGGAAAGCAAACGTTGTCTTTTTAAAGAATGCAAACAATTTGTAATATCGATGTAATATCGATTTGGTAATTTCCCGGCTCAATAAGGGAAAGTACCGAAAACCTTTCAGTTTTATCTTGTCAAACTATAAGATCGCGCAAATCTATTGGAGTTTGAGTTTTTCAATGCAAACAGTGTGAATTTGAATGTTTTTGAGTTGTTTAATTTAGTAAATTTTACGTTTCTTCAATCAAATAAATTGTAAATTCAAAGCAAAAATTAAAAAACTGCATTTCGATGTATCTTGTGCTTAAACTTTTTATCGCATCACTCATATCACATAAATGAGCTGTTGTAACTTTAACCAAGTTATTTTTATCAAGAATTTTTATTAAAGTATGAAACTTACATTAAGATCTTTCACAATCATATATTGTTTCGAACAAACTATGATCATTATATTTATGGCATCACACTTCAATTTCAAATCATCATTACCACGATGGATTAAATGTTTTATCGTTGATATAATGAATTGAAGCCCACTTACCACGTTGGTCAAAGATAGTTTCTTGGCGTTGTTAATTCAATCTTATTCTGTTGTTTGTAATGAAATAACTTCTTGCCGCGCGCTTATATGCAGCTGCGTGGGGAACACAACTCGGGAAATTCCAGAATAGACGCTACGCGTGGCCTAGTAATAATTTAAACTGAAAGCAGCAGTCAAAAAGCATAAACTTATATGCTAACACAAAAAGTCCCCATAAAAACACATTATATTTGTCCCGCCAAAACCAGAAGAAAATCTACCGAAAGTTTAGCGATTTCGCCTCCAAAGCGCGCGCGCTCACGATGACCGACGTCAGCCGTCACACGTCAGCTCGATAAACAATTGGCGCGCAACCAAAAAGTTCGTTTGAATACTGGAAGTTCAATTTCATCTGCGATAACATATGAATGAACCGGAATATCTCACCAAGATCTTGGTACCTCACAAAGTCATTTAATCAGAATTATTTAAAAATTGTCATTTGTAAGTTCACCTAAGTCCTAGAGCTTAGAAATGTCCAATTAGAAACCGCAAGTTTCAATATTTTAATTTCTGTTCTGGCCTTGAGCTGAAGTTTCATTCAATTGAAAGTTTCATTGCGGCCAAACTTTCAAACCCAAATTTCTTTTAATTTCCTCTAGATATTAAAAAACCACCTGAGTTTTCAAATATTTTCATAGATCAGGCCAATATCGGTGGATTGTTGACGTGTATGTTGTCTTTTCGATGGTGCGTCTATATTTGCAATCACATAAATTTTGCCATATTTCAAAGTGACCAGAGTGATTTGTTTTTCATCTGTATCGGGCGCGTGGCAAACAAATATTTGGCCTTTGTATTTAGAATTGAGAACTGAACCAAGATGAACTTAATTTGAACGCAAGAATTTTTTTATTTTGTTCAGCTCACAGAGAAGTAGGAACGTCGTAGCAAGCGAGGTTCCGCCTTACGTCATTATCACGTCATAGTTGTGACTATAATAACGTCATTGCGTTGTAATGAAGATTCGCTGTTCGGTTGTTGTTGGCGTGCGCACAAGTGACGTAATAACTTTTCAGAAGCCAACAGCGGCATCTGTTACGTGTATCGATGTTGCATTGTTGTGTGGTAAGAAGCTGAGATTTTTATAGTAATAAAAATCTATAGCTTAAAAAGCGTAAAAATCTTAAAAATCTATATTTATAGTAATAACATTCTCGACGGCGACTTTCTCTCATCCTATGCCACACACATTAAACACTTCACATGGCCTACTGTACACAGTAGAATTTCACAATAGTACAAGAGAAATTATTGTTAAAAACCGCACTACTTTTATTAAAATTGCAAAACGTGGTACGCAACCAACGGGATATGTACGTTTGTGTCCCCTTAAAACTTCAATCAATTTTTCAAAAAAGTTTTTATGCGAAAAAAACTTGAAATTTGATTGGGTCAAAATGGCTGCAAAATAAAAGTGTGCTTAGTTTCTATGAGTGATTTCGTATCTACAGAACATTTTGGGCTCTTTATTTTTTGATTAAATGAAAAAGTGTTGTCGCACAAAAATAATCTCGGTTCTTGTTGACCAGAGCAGTCATTGTTCTGTAGCGGAAAAACACTTCGATTCCGCAAAACTTCATTTGAAGAGCGTTGATCTATGCCAGGGGTTCGTGCGTAATTTTAGAAGGTCTGCAAAAAAATTGAGGCATTGTTTCAAATTTTATGAACATTCAGATTTGACGAGTTACAAAACCTATTGTGGATTTTATAATTATATGCCCGAGACTTTAACGTCTGCAGACGTTGAATCAATGTACAAATGGGGGATTTTCCTATCTGAGTATGTAGTCTCAAAATAATCACAAGCACACAAACGTGACATTACCCAGTTATGGTACAATACAACCTTTGACTTGTTGCATCGAGACATATCTAGCGACAGTTTAACCCAGAAAGCAAAATTCATCATCTTTAGATTGATTTAACGTCTCCAGACGTTAGACTCCAGACGTCTCCAGACGTTAAATCAATGCAAAATTGTCGAATTTTATGCTGTTCTCGAAAATAGAAAGATGAATGACAAGCTACAATGAAAGAACTATTATAATTCTGCGTCTGTGCTGATTGCGTCATCAATCATCACCAAAACCAACAAACGACCATCTATTTATACGCATGCGTCTGATCGGTACAAATTCTTCACGTAAACTTCAAATCAAAACAAAGAACACGTTTTTCAGTTTCTTCCGCAACTGAACGTGGCAAACAAATGTTATCTTCAGAACTGGAAAGGATGTGAAGGATTTAGCTAAAAATAGCTCAAAAACTTTCAGATATTTGATCAATTTCATTTGTATCTTCTTTTGATAAAATTCTTGAATGATGAAATTTATCTTGCTAAGAGAAGCACATTCTAATGTAAAATGACGTCACTAATCGTCAAAACTGATTCAAATTTAATGCGAAAGTAAATAAACAATTGAACTTTGTGGTGAAAATAAGTAAAATACGGAATAAGATTGTTTACCAGGAATTTAATTATAAAATATTTTCTTGCATTCTCCCGGTGACTACAAACCAGGCCATAACAACAGGTTGAAAACGATAACCAGATGTGTCGCCGACGGAACGCCAGAAATAAAGCCGCTCAGCGCGGTTTCGACATCTTGTAGCAGCCTAGTTTGAAGCCATCAAAAGAAAGCAAGGAATTAATTTATTAAAATAAACATTTACTTGTGTTTCTCGGCAGTCGAGTTGTTGAGTTTACAATTAGCTAAGAAAAGGCTACAAATCAGAATAAAACGTAAGCCATCACTTGTTAAAGAATTTTATGATTCATTAGAAAATACAATTAATGGACAAACTACCCAAAAGATATTCTCATATTTATGGGAGACATGATTTTAAAAATAGGAAAAGTTAATTGTGCATCAAGTACACATGGAATCCATGAACTTGATCTACACTACAGAATGCACAATGAGAACAACTCATAGAAATGTACGGTGTTGACTGGGATGGTACAAGGCAAACGAACAAAAGGACCACAAAACATGAAATCTTTTGACAATATAAAAGAAAGCATGTCGGAATTATTAACAAAAACAACCTTACAGCAATTCAGTCGTTTTTACATTGATTCAACGTCTGCAGAAAAGACAGAACTAAATGGAGGGACTTCAAATGGGAGGTGACAACTGATCAAGCTGTGACAAGAATATTGCAATAACAAGAATATTGATCAAGAATATTGCAATAACAAGAATATTGATCAAGAATATTGCAATAACAAGAATATTGATCAAGAATATTGCAACTTGCATACAGCGTTTAAACCAATTATCCATAGATAGAACATAACTCAAAGATAAAAAACTACAAGCGCAAAAACAGCGAATGCCATGATATCGCATCTATTTTTAGAACTTATTGCGAATTTTGGCTTGTTGATGATGTTTAGTTTTAGGATTAATCGCTAATTTTAGCTTCTTCAACATTTTGATAGACGACTTTAGGCAATTTTGAACAACTAGAACGTAATTACGCAACTGACGCTGCGTGAGGTAAGTGAGCATTGTGCGTGAGTTGTGTGCAAATTACGTTATGACGTGTTAGCCGCCATAGTTATTTGCAATACGTAACCGAAAGAGAGCGTAGGAGATTGTTTCAAGACAATCACATCGTGGCGGTTGCTTGTTTACCTTACGCGTGAAACGACACGTCGTCTGATTCACGCAGTTGCCTGTGGTTTTGTTTTTAAATCTTTATCCTCGGACTGACAAAGCCTTGATAGGTTATTCCTGGTAGTTTCGCATACTTGTAGAGGCTGTGTGGAAGGCGCAAGTGCCAGGTGTTGTTTTGTGCTAATTGTGAAACAATAAGAGCTCTACAGCAAGAACATGCGAGAAATCTAATTATATTCCAACAGTTTCTTGTAAAAATGACAAAATTTGCTTTTCTTGTAGCAGAGGACGGATAGTCCGTGTGATGTATGGACAAAAACATCACATGGACTATCCGTCCTCTGCTACAAGAAAAGCAAATTTTGTCATTTTTACATTGATTCAACGTCTGCAGACGTTGAATCAATGTAAAAATGACAAAATTTGTTGTCTGGGAAATCTAATGACTAGGGCCATTTTTATATGACCTTAAAAAATCAATAATATGACTTTATTTTTTGGAAAATATGACTTTATATGACTTTAAATGTGAAAATCGTTTATTTTTACATGCAAACAACGTCACTCACGGAACTAAAGAGTAAAACATACGCAACATAACAGTAATACACATCCATTTTTATTTTAAACCACTGTTGTAGTACAGTTTCATGTAGTGTGGAATGCTAAGAGTCTTTGAAGTTACGATTTGGATGTAAAAATGACTTTAGTAAGGAAAATGAGCACTCCACAGACGTTGATGTGAGTTGACACTTCTGCAGTTTTGCATAAAGCGCTGGTGAAATGTCTTGTCTTTGTAGCTCCATAATTTGTTTCACATCGTTTTTGTCCAATCGCTTCTTAATGTAATTTTTGAGCTCAAGCGATCTTCGCTTAATTGCTTCACAGCTTAAATTGGTACTTTTTATTTAAAGTATACAACGGTATGACTTCATAACTCAAAAATATGACTATATAACATAAAAAGCTGATTTATGACCTAACCAGGAAAATATGACTTTATATGACTTCATAACTTTCTTAATATACCTCATAGGGATGCGGTTTTTGCGTTAAAGTTGATTTCACGACTTACTGATGCATAGAAAAAAATATGACTTTAATGACTTTAAATGGCCCTATTAATGACTAAGATTTGTCGCAATCTCTGAGGTCTCCAGATGCGAAGGAATAAGTATTAGAAATATTTTAAAATTTTCTACTGCAATTTTTGTTGTTGTTGTAAGGAAAGGCAAGGAAGCCAATCTTCGTCTCCACCTTTAGATAAATTTTTGCCCCAAAAGAAAACCACGTGTCTTTGAAAGGAGTCGAACCTGCGTCCATTCGAACGTCGTTTGGGCGCTCTTCTTATCGTTCGACATCGTGGTTGTCGCCGCATTTTTAAGTATAGGTTAGTTCTGTAGGCCGCTTTTGTGTAAATTATTGAATTTGTTTTATTTTTCAAATTTGTTTACCATTTAAATTTTAGCTATTGTTATATATTTTAGTTATAGTTATATTTAGTTATTGGGTTGTTTTCAGACAATGTCCGAATTTCCAAGTTTTCCAAACGCTACAAAGTCAAGCTTGAAATCCAATAACAATCGCGTTTGCATCCATGTTTGAGGCATTATCTATCAAACATTCCAATATAATCCATTCAATGAGTTGAGAATTATGGAAGGATGCCCAGACTAACCAATCAAGCTAGAAAACATGTTTTTCTTATTTGAAGCTTTGAAGATCTACCCTCTTCAAAATGATGATGACGTTGAGATTTGAAAGCATCTCACACCAATTGATATGTTGCAATCACAAGTGCTACAATTTTTATTTCGCTTTTACTTGTGTGTTTCCAGATACTAAAGAATCCGCCTTTACGGTGGCGAAATCTTCATCAATATAATTCACACAAATTGCCGAACCCCACCGATATTTATTTATTAATTCTTATTGCTTTGTAATATGTTGCACCATTTTTCTTTCTATTGAAAGACGAAATTTGATCTCGGAAATTTACTGGAGATTTTACAGTAAAATTCCAGCTAATAATACAAATAGTTAAATTATTTACATTAAATTTGCTTCTTTTAGACTTAGATCAACCGCCAATAAAAGACAATTATTGCTTGCGTTATTTTATTGCCATTTCAACGCAATCAAATGTTTCATCTATTTGTTTGCTTAAAGATCTTGTTCAAACTGACTTGGTCTGAGCTTCTATCTTTCAATATCCCCTGTTTGCCTTATTATCGTGGCATTGAATGCTCATTGGTTGTCTTTTCAAGGTTTGCCCCTATACGATGACATCACCAGTACCGGATTTACCACTAGACTGGAAAGGTTAAAGCCTCAAAATTTAAGATATTACCACGATAAACGTTTAAACAGATTTATTTTTAGAAACTTTTACTTGGTAATAATGTGAAATCTTTCTGGCCATCGGTTTTAGTAAGGTTGGCATTCATAAGCAGGTCGTAATGCAAATTAAATTTCTGGTGTGTTTATTTTTTATGGAAAGGACATATAACATAGCTTAAAGGTTATATTTTTAAATATTCTTAATATATAAATTCCTAATAATTCTATTTGAATAAGGACATTCTGATGATCCCCCTTTCAGGGTGAAACAGGCTGTCAAGGGTTTAGACTAGAGAGTAATACCAGAATTTGATTTAATTCGCTCTGCTTGGCTTTTTGATTGGCATTGGCGCAAAATAAAACATTAGAGAAGAACACGATTTGTCTCGTAGGCTAAGGGCCTTTATGAAATTATACAAAAACAAAGTTTTTTCTGTTTATAGATTTAGTTAACCATTGTATTTTATTCAGATGTAGTTAAGTTGTGTGTATGTTATTCCTGAAGAGGACATCTTGTGATGTCGAAAATGTTCGGTATTTAATTTGTTGCGTAGTTTTGTGTTTCTGTAAACCGAAGCTTTATCAATAATAGTTCATTTTTACAACTATGACGCAACAATGATTCTAAACTTTCCCAGCCGGCTTTGTCTGTGAGAAAATGCTGTCTTCATTAATTAAAAAATCTGCAAATTAATTCTGTATGATTTCTGTGTGTCTGTCGGCTAAAAATAACACATTGCGCAACAACAGACGCAAGCCATACAAAAACATATCGGGCCGGACTTTGGACACCCCTGGCCTAAGGCCTTTATTTATCTACATCTGGACCTGGACGTCACGCAAAGATTCGCTTTCTAACACAACAGCGGTAACAACGTGTTTACTCTGGCCCAAGAAAGAAGAAATGTAGCCCTGCATAGCCCTATATAGGCGAGTAAGAAATGACATTCGACCCGGACATTTTTGATAACAACCATTTTTTGGTTGCAGGAGGCTTGTCTGGTAGTCAGACCGACGATTCCAAAATTCGGCAAAAATTGGACTTGGGGAACTGCCCCAAAACCGCATTTCAAATTTTCATAGCGCGCCATCTAGCGGTTGTAAATATTTTCTCTAAGTAAAATGCAACTTAGGAAGCGTTATACACGTAATCATGGCCACCTAAAGATACGGCCTGATTTGTCACATTTTGCAGAAATTTCCAGGTTTTTCTAACTTTGGGCGAACGTTTGAATAAATTTTTCTAAAAATTAGATTTTTACGCTTTCTTTATTCTTTTCCCCACATGACACAATAGGTTTTAACATCCTCACATTTTGAAAAACAAAGAAAATTTGATTTCGAAGATTTTAGTCAGACTGTTAATTTTCAATAACAGTCTGATTTTGCGTTTTTCAACTTACTTTTTCTCATTTGCTACTGCTTCCCCAAGGCAACAAAAAAGTTTTATGTCATTAGGAAACCGCAAAAAGTAAAAACATCTCAAAAACTGTCAGTCAAGCACTAGGAGTAGCTGTAATCAAAATCTGCAAAATGTGACAAATCAGGCCGCATCTCCAGGTGGCCATGACGTAATTAACACTCACAAAAAGATAAGTGTGTTAAAACTTTTAAAAAAAGGTTGTGATCATGGTTGTCGGCAGGAAAGAGGCACTTACCCCCCTCCAACAGGATTATGATTTTACATGTAATTTGCTCGCAAAAGTGCAATTTTTAAAAATTGGATTCGCCTTCCACGCAAACACTTTCTCATAAGGTTTTCAACCAACTCTACTTCAGTTTTTTGATTTCTCTAAATTGTTTTGCGCCGTAGGCGCAACAACCACTTACATCATACGTTAATAGTGAATTTTTTCACAATTTTTGCGCCTCACCAGTCAAATGTTACTTTAAATTTACAACTTTTCTTACCTATGTTGCAGCTTACAAGATGAATTTGGCTTCAAAAATTGTGCCCTCCCAAGCCCCGCTTCTCCCCCACTCTTTCATTTTTTCTGACAACGTCTATGTTTGTGAAGTATTTGGCCATTTATTACAGTCTAATTATTTTCACGCAATTATAATTGCCTAGTTAAAGTGTAATTCAATGTAGGCTATGTGACACTTCAACATATTAGCAACTGAAACAAATGGGGATACAACGTTGGCAGATGTAGAATCAACGTAGAATAGAAAGATAAACATCAGCGATTGGAGCAATTAATGCTTATCTGGAGACCATTTAATGTCGTTTATTCAGTATACTATTGCTTTGCTTCAACAGAAAAGGCAGCGTATATTTAATATATGCGTTCACTTTCATTTGCAAGTCATTTATTGCAAAAAATATTTTACTTGCAACAACTACCACAGTAACAATCTGAGGTCCCGTTCTAGGTTCTAGTTCTATTTTTATTAAAGTAAATATACTTCTACACTCACAGCTCTTGGGTATCTACCACTCTAAAGGTGGTGAATTTTCAGACTGAGCTTCACAAGCACAGTGAATACTGCATTTAAAGCCTTTCTTGGAGAAACCACAAGATGTGCATAAACGTTTAGCGCTCCTGTAATTGCACCTAATTTCTTTCAGAAACCTTTTGGGTGCACAACTGCACATTCATTATCTGTCATTGGGACCAGACCAGAAGCTGTTTCCTTGTATCCATAGAAAGTAAGATTCAGCACAGTTTTCAAATGACGCTATGTTGACACTACTTGATGATGCACACGAAGACTGTGAAAGTAGCATGCTCTACTTGTTGGAGGCATTCTTTCAACTGATAAATATTTTGGGGATAGGCCTACAGCGTAATGGTAGCGCAATAAATTCAAAGTATTCATGGAAAACACTTGCTTGTACAGAATTTGGGAGAATTCTTTTCCAATTCTGGAAATGTCTTTTCTTTTAAAGTTTCCTTGTTCCCGAAGGCGGCACATTTACATTGCACTTTGTCCAGACCTTTCAAGATTTTAAAAACTTTTACTTTTCCCGTTTCGTAAAAGCAAGATGTTGTATAACATCCAGAGAACGCGTGGCAAAATAGCAACGATCGGCACATATTTTCTCCGAGAGCAAGCTCAGCTCGACGAATGGAAATTTTCGCGTTAGACGTTTTTATCCAGCCTACTATGTAAATGCTGTTGCCGCATGGTGCGTGATAAAGCAAAAGGATCAGTATATCAGTGCCGTCAGCCATCACAGTTAGCCTATACTTGACCATAGATTTCATGTTCTTCCAGCACCTTACGGACGATAGCAACATCAGCGTCTCTTTTTCCTTCGGCCTTGTCCACAGTAACGCCATTACTACTAAGATTATTCTAGAGTAAGTTTATAAATTTTTGCTTGTTACGTTTATTTGATAAAAACGCGGGTTTATTTGCCGGGATGGGGGTGTCTAAGCGAATTGCTACGTCGGGACAAGATGTGGTCAGCTTTATGCGCTTTTGCTCTGCTCCTTTGGTTGTTTCAATATCACAATTGTCTAAAACAACGCTGATATTGGTATTTTCCCTGCGTAGAAGATATTGAATGAATATTTCAAGCAAATTTTTCATATTCCCAACTTTTGGCCAGGGAAGTCGGTGAATGAGCCATCAAATAAAATCGAAATACAAGATAATCGAGAACTAGTGCACAAAATATCCTCATTTTGCAAGATTATGTATTTGAACAATGCAAATGTCTGAGATTTCCGCATATTTCCGTCATCTAAGAAAAGTGATGGTGGAACATTGGCAAGTTTATACGAAAATTTGTCCGGTTCCGGTGACCCCCTCAAACAGGCTATAGACAGTAATCTGTGAAAGATTTCGGTGGATGACATGTGTATCTCTTCATTTCCACATATCTCTTCATTTTCACATCACGGCAAAGGTACTTGCTTGGTCAGATCTTTTTAGCGAAATCTCTTTCAGTTTCTTTCCACATATTTTGTGAATAATATCGTTAGCCTACCAATAACCACATTAACACGAGTATCAGCAATAATGCCCTGTTGAAACGTTGTAGCCTACAAATCTTCTCCATCATTTTTGGCAAAGATTTCGATGCATACACAGTTTTCCATAAATCATCTAAACCACTTCTTTCCATCAGTTTGCACCCTGCTCCGAGCAAGGACATCAGTTGCTGAAAACCACCAAGTCGTAAGTGAACATTTTTGAAAATACTAAAATTGTCCTGTTTAATTTTGAATGCTCTGAAGTAGAGGGGTTGGTCAAACGTTAGCGGTGCACAACATATGCTACGAACTACACATGGAACTACACATGGAACATGGAGTGGCAAAACAACACCTCCCGACTCCGTGATTTCCTACCCGACGTCGATCCCCACCCTCCGGGAATGTCCCTCGCAAGACTTGCGTGGGTCCGGCTTAACCGCCTACGAACCGGCGTCGGTCGCTTTCGTTCAGACATGTGCAAATGGGGCCTGGCTTCCTCACCGGGATGCGAGTGTGGCGCCACAGACCAGACAGTAGATCATGTCGTTCATGACTGCCCAATCCATCAACCACCACATGGAACGCTTGGACTGAAGGCCCTGGATGACGAGACTGTCGAGTGGCTGATGACATCATGCCCAAACATATAGTCCGAAAGAACAGCTCATACGACGAAGAAGAACATATGCTCATCTTTCTCGCTTGGTCTTGAACGAATACCATTGTACTGTAAACAGCTTCATCTGTTGCGGGATTAGCGCTATTATAGGATTAACCGTACCTGTCACTGGCGTAGACCCTATGGTCTCGCCCTCTGCTAATTCAGTAATTTCTCATAGAAGCAGTGACGCTAGAAACCTGAAATTTCTTGACTTTTACTTTTTTTCCTTGCCCCAACTTTTAATCCCGATTATGTTGGTATCGGATAATTGTGAAGTTCACAATAAACCTTTTGTCACAGCCAGTTACGAAATGCAAGAAATTTTCTGATATTCAATAGCTTGATTGACAGTTTACTATTAGCGTGCGGTTTCATTTTGTGTTGTCACTCATAATAACGCGACGGGGCTAAAATTCCATTCCCTATGAGTCTGTTTCTGACGCGATATGTTGGTCTTGCCTCCAGTCCATGGTTGGTACAAGAGAATGCGCATCATTTTCTCTTTCTTGTTACATTTGTTCAACGTGTAGTGATAGAAGTATAAAGTATTTTGAACTTTTATAAACGCCGTAGCGAATGACTCAACTCAACCCATACCCAGCTAGCAAAGTGGCTCTTTTTACATTAATTCAACGTCTGCAGTTGTTACATCAATGTAAAAGGAACCACTTTTGCTATTCTGGTCGTCAAAACTATGTGAACTGAGTTGCAGTGATGTTGTAAATATTTGGGCCAAGAAGTGTTTGATATTACATTCAGAAAACTCTTGCTCCACTTGTAGTATTTCATTACCGTATGCTGCAAGTCTGCTTTATAGTCTGCCATTTATGTGACGTGAATTAGCTGAGCGCACTATATTGCCAGTGTACAAAATGGCCGATTTTGTGTTGATGGAACGTCATGAGACATTGCATCAACACACGTACGCGATTAATGTTACCAAGTGGAGTGTAATTTGAATGAACGAGTCAACCAGGCTGAAGAATACGAAACGTTGTTATAACATTAAATTTATTTTACCAAACAGGAATCTATGAGTCAAAATATTGGTAAACATTTGATCTAAAACTGAGTCCATTTCTATTATTCTACAGACGATAAAAACCGATATGTTTGAAATGTTTAGATTCAAATGTTTATAAGTAGTTTGGCCCTTATATTCGTTTTACTAACAGTATATCATATAACCCCATATTTTATGCTCCAAAACTCCTTCTGTTGTAACTAATGTGTGTAATAGATTTCATTTCATTGAGGTTTTCTTTTGATTATAAATTTTTCTCCGACGAGTTTTCCCCTTTTTTTGTTGGTTTATAAACAAGTTGCCGATTTCTAGCTAACTGCGATATTCAAATTTCAAAAGCAAATTCACGCAATCTGTAAGTTGAGTGAACGCTTACTCAAACGTGCGCATCCGACATATTTTCGTAGATTTATCATCACTATAAGTTGAAACTACGCATTGTCTGTCGACAATACAGTGGCGCAGCTTAGCCATAGTGCAGGGAATGTATTTCAAAGCGCCCGACGACGTTGAATCAACGTAACAACGACTGATTTTGCTAGCTGGATAGATGCCTGCCCAGATAGAAAAATCACCCATTTTTACATTGAATCAATTTGGGGGATTTGCTAGCTGGGTAAGTAATAAAATTTCTATTACAAATTTTAGCAAGTAATCGAAGAAGAAAATGATTTTCACTGCAAAGTAATTGTTACTGCGTTACCAAAAACGATACATTTTATTCAAATTATTTTAGACTGCTTTGATAACATTTACTTGAACGTTTCTTATTCGCATTGTAATCGCTCAAATAGCTTCATTTGAGTATGTTTATTTTGCTACTATACTGATGCTTTATCGACGATAGATAACAGATTCTTTAGTGGAATAAAAGTGCCCTTTTCTTTCTGTAGTGGAATTAATTCATTTAGTAGAATAAATGTGCCCTTTCCTTCTGTAAAAACTGTTATTCCTAAACCCAAATCTGATGAGAGTAAATGTAACATTAAATCACACGAGTGGCACGATTCACTGATTTACCACGTTAATTGTGTCAACAATTTATTTTCTTAATCAGAATCTTTTTAATATTGTTTGGATGCTTTGAAACATCGAATATACAGGATTTTATTCAACTTGTGATTAAATTTATTGTGTCAATGCAAATAGAGTAATGCAGTGTAAAGAAACATGATATATTTTCCGTAATCACATGCTTGCTCTATTCTAGCATACAGTATATTGAAAAAACGAAGTAAACGAAAAACAACGTACTTTTTACATTAGAGTGAATTATAATCTAGGTAAATATAAATATTCATTCGGATTGAAATTTAGGCTATGTGCGTTGCGTTATTTGGAGTAGCTAAATGTCTTGACCAAAGTACAACGTCTTTGACCAAGTAGAACAATTTTGCGTAGTTTTTCATATGTATTGTTTATGAACAGAAGTTGAAACTACTGTACATGTATTTCAAAATGAGCTTATTTCCTTAGCTTGCGGAAAACGCTTTCAGTCAAGCGAATGAAGAGGTTACGTTGATTTAACATCTACTAATGTCAAATTTACCTAAGAGGAGATTTTTTGACTAAAGAATTTCGCTATCGCCTATCCAAGTCGAAAAAATTGCTACAGGGTTATGTACAATCATTCGACATTACTTGACGTGGAATCGACGTAAAGATGGACACCAACCCATCAGTTATTTTCACATATGGCATTTTACGAGGAGAGACCGCGCTTCGAATGAGTCATTCTTTGCTGGCAGACAATGATTAGGAAGGTAATTTATTATTTGCGCAAATTGCTTTGTAGTGCAAAAAGTGCATGGAATACTGTTTGCACAGAAACGGAAAAACAAAATTGATGAAATTCTGTGTTCAATGCAAGAAGATTTTCAAAATAAAATGTCAACTGAGAAATTTGACCAAGAAATGACGAAAATAGGTCAAAAACCCAGTCTTTATCACCTTTTCTACCTAAAATACACAATCACGAATACATTTTGCGAAATAAATTGATTGGAGTGATAGATAAGGCTTTTGACCAACGGCATACTTTTTCCCGTTGTTATTTGATATAAGCCGACGGAGTAATTAGCAATAAGAGAGACGTAGACCTGATGGTCTCGGCCAGTGACTCTTGACGCCAAAAGGAAGCAGTAACAGATACGGTTAAATGATACTGACGAAACCTGAAACTCACCTTTAACTACATTAGCCATGAACCCTTGCCATTGTACTGGCTTAGAATTGAATATGTTTGAACACAGCCATAGAGTGTCAAGCAATTCATGGTGCGTAAATAACACGGGATAGGCATTCAGCTGCTTGATTCGTATCTTTTTCCAAGTACCTGTCTTTGCAGCAGTAATACGACTTGACTAAATTGTCAAAATTGCTTGATTCCAGTAGTTCAGTTGCACTGACGTGTCGTTTTTCAATTACTAGTGGTCGAGTTGCCATTCTTGGTGTTTGACAATAATGCCCATCACGTGCGTTGTATCATGAGTTCATGACCTGTCAGAGTAGCCTATCTTTGTTAAAATTGAAGTTATCTGCTACCCACTGACAGAAAGAGCCGGGATGATTTGTAGAGTCCATTAACTCATCCGTACTATCACCATTCGCTTGGCTTGCAGTAGCTGATCGTTATTACTTAACCGTAACTTGCACAAAGACCAAGGGAGGATAGTACATCCAAGAGTATACTCAACCTTTCTCAGATACGTTGTAACAGACGAAATTACATTTTCCGAAGTCAATCTTAGTTAACTATCATTTTGTAAAATTTTGCAACCACTACACTGTTGGATGGCGCAACGGGTAAGGCGTTGGCTTTCCAATTATGCAAACCTGGTTCGGCTCCCGGCTTCAGCTGGTTGTTGAAAACACCGCTCACCTCTACAGTACCTATAGGGTGTAATAAATTGGGTGGGCATAATTGCTGAAGGAAAGGTGGCCGAGAGAGAAGAATTGGCCACCTTACTCTCCTTAGTGCTGAAGGCTTAGTACAATTAGAACCTTATCTTCTCATACCCAACACTTGAATCAAGTATGGGACCACCTTTTCACACTATTATCATCAGTCGCAGGGCCGGATTTAGCTGATGGGGGGCCCGGGGCACTTTTAGATCGGGGGGCCCCCTGCAAAAAAAATTTTCGCGCACACGACGCGAAAAACCACCTCTGCGTCTACAGTAGCATCAATCCAGCACTACACAGCATTTTGCAGAAACTTCAAAGGCTGAAAGGAAGAAAAAATAACACAAAATCACATTTTTTCCACGTAGGGGGGCCCTTCAAAAGTCGGGGGGCCCGGGGCACCTGCCCCCTCTGCCCCCCCCCTAAATCCGGGCCTGATCAGTCGTCATCTACGTCTGCAGCAGATTGCGTATCAACATGGGTTATTTGCTTCCAAGAGTGGCGATTTTGAGCCAACTCGCCGAGTGTCGCCAAATTGAGTCCGGTCCATGATTGGATGTTGTCTTACCATCGTTTTGGTTGTCTGCCATGTTTTCTTTTTCCTTCTACTTTGCCTTCTGTGCAGACTTTGCTGATTCCGAATTGTGATTTTTTAGTGTGGCCGAACAGTTTTAAAACTTTTGATTTTATTATTGCTACAATTGGATGTAGTTTTGTCATAGTTAAAAAATCTTCTCTTTTCGTGTGGTCAAGTAGCCTTTTGTTGGTCATGCTTCTCATGATGTGATTTTGGAAGGTACGGTAGTGAGTTTTTTCACTGTTGAAGATGTCCAATTTACGCATTCTAGACTGTGGGCTACAGCACGACTGGTAAAACGTAGGTGTTGAAATTTTTTGATTTCAGTTTGATGGGGAGTCTATTGGATGTTAGAATCTTTTTGTTCTTTTCAAATGCTGCCCAGCCTAAGCCAATTCTGTGTTGCACTGCAGTCTTTCCATTGTTGGTCGCAGATAGTCGGTGGCCAAGATATATGAATTTTGGTACTTGTTCTATTTGTTTTCCGTAGAGAGTAAGATTAAGTGTGTTGTTAGTTTTGTCGGTTGTTTACACTATTATTGGAGCCTAATTTCTGTTACACGAGGCACTCAGCAAACAAAATATATGTTATTTTGCGTCGATTCAACGTCGCCAGATGAAGAATCAACGTACCTTGGGACCACCTTTTTACACTATCATTGGAGCCTAATTTCTGTTACATGAGGCACTCAGCAAACAAAATATGTTATTTTGCGTGGATTCAACGTCGCCAGACGTTAAATCAACGTAAAATAGCAAATTTTGCTGAAGGGTAATTCTAGACACTGTGTTAGTCATCCTTGTTTCACTTGAAATTCGGAAATTAGCACGACAGAAAATACATAAGTTTTTCTTCCGCTAGATGGCGCACCGATCAATAATTGCCCCAGTCAAAAAGGCTTTTCCCCATGTCCGAATTTTGCCGAATTTTAGATTTGGGGTGTCAAACAGGTAACCCATCTTTTTATGAAGAAAAATGGTTGTTATCAAAAATGTCCGGGTCCGGCTATTTTAAGGTCAATTCTTACTCGCCTAATAGCCCTGCTTCGGCATCTTAACTTTGAAAAGCATGACCTTCTGTTTGTGTTAGGCCTGCCTGAACTTTGAAAAATCCGTCTTTAAAAACAAGAATTGCTCTTGAATCTTAAATAGGCAACGCTACCAACAATCTTATTGAAGTGTCATTTTTTATTATCATTTGGAAACCAGAATCACGAAAGTTCATGAGTTGCCATTGCACCACCGCTCCGTCGCGGCCATTATGACGTTGCATCATAACAATACAACTTTGCACATGTTCACGGTAGTAGGGGAAGGGAAGGTAATTTGATACACTTTTAACATTTTTGCCTGTTAACTGAAAATTACGTGACGCAAACTATTGATTTTAAGCTGAAATGAAAGTCTGATCCCTTACACACTTTTTAAAAACATTTTCACTTTTCTATTTTTGTTACTTTTTTTAATTGAAATTTTAAAAACGTCACTCAAATGTATCAATGTACCTTCCACGGAAGGTAAATTGATACACCCGGAAGGCAATTTGATACAGTAAAACTAATACAGAAATCCCCTTTGACAGCAAAGCAATAAATAAAAATTTAATATGTGGTTGGCGTGTTTGGGTGCAAAGATGACTGTTGAGGCCCATGTGTGCGGCGAAGCTTCTGTTTCAAGGCGGACATGAAATGATGATCGGCTGGAGTTCTTATTCAAGGTTCGGGCCTTACGTTGTTCTCGTTTTTTTCGACAGCAAATAGGGTGTAGGCTTACGAAAGCCTATATAATAGCCGTTTTCAAAGTAGCAGGTCTAGTAGGCTAAAAGAAAAACAACTTATTTAAATCAACTAGATCAATGACAACATTTATTACAGTCACAGAAGAGAATTTAATATACTGTATTAATTTACCTTCTGCACATGTAGGCCTATCAATTTATCTTTTTTTTTTTTAAATGTAAAATTCTGATTTTTGTATGCTTGGATGCGCATTGCAAGAAAAAAACGTAACGTGCCCTTGAAGCCTTATCAATGAACTGGTAAATAAGTTTGGTTTCATGTTTGTGGAACTTTTCTTCAATTTTCCAGACAAAAATAATCATGAGTTAAAATTTTTACAATAATACTCAAAAAATACACTTTTCCAATTTTATGCAACAAAAGCACGAGTTAGCTGCATGGTGTCATTTTTGTAGATATTATTTTCACAGATCTTCCACTTGATGAGAGTATTTTTGATTAACATTTTTTGTACGTTTCTGTAAGGAGGATGTATCACATTACCTTTCCTTCCCCTATGTGGACTCGATATTCGATTGCTCCATAATTGCGTCGTAAGAAACGCCATTGTTGCCATTCAGGTCTCGATTTGTTAGATTTGCTTGAACACATCGTGGATCTGTTGAGAGCAAACACACTACAGTGCAGGTCAAGATGTGGAATGCGATGTGCTTTTCTCAATAACCATGAAACATTCCATATGCCTGTTATGATTTTTGGAACAGCTAGATTCAAGCTGCCTTGATATTAAAATGACAATACACGATATCTAGATTGCCATGGTGCTATTTTATTCGTATTGTGTATAATTGTAGCGTAGGCCTACTATTCTCACAACAGACGAAATATAAGGTTTCTCTCAATGCAATCTATTGTTGACTTGGAAAAGCATTTTATATCCAATCAAGCACAGCACTCAACAATGTAACTTGTAGCCTATGCCCCAAAGGACTTTTACTTGCAGTGGCCGGCAGGCCTATTTTGCGTTTGTTTATTAATATAGAAACGTTTCCTATTTGTTGTTGCATGCTTTTCGGATGCAGTATTCCGGGTCAGGGATACCAGATACCCAAGCTATAGTAAGGCCAAATTCATTATAAAATAAGGCCAAAAAAAGGCCAAATTTTTTTATTTACTTCTATTAAGGCTAAATAAACTCGTGGAAATTCAAAATAAAACTTGTTTGTTTCGAGTGGTTTATACCGTGTGAATGTTTGGCACCTAGCAAACAAAATGAGTTTACGCTAGTGTATGCGCTGACGCCGCCAACTTTTTTTACAAGTTGCGTTGACGCATACGGCGTATGGTTTTTCGAACGTTTGCGTTTACGCTGACGGCGTCAATATTTTTTGTATGCGCGTACATCACTGCAAGTGGGTGGTAGTCAGTTAAGATATTGCGAATAAAAAAATAATTCAAATATGAACAAAGCGCTTGCAGCAATGAGAGTCTATTGTTTCTATTTTGTAGAATAAGCGAAATCGGGCCTATGCCCTATCAGCAAAACAAAATATTGTGAACTGACAATGATGCCATTGAGCAAAAGAACAATACGAGTAAACTAGCCTACTCATGCTGATAATGTTGCAAAAACGTCTCAATACGTAATTGTAATTTGTAACAACGTATAAAAATGACATTAGATTTCCTCAAACAAGTAGTTCGATCACAAACATGTTTTGAATAAAATACGTAATAAATTTAGCAGAGATGTGTTCAAGACCAGATCCAGCTTTACTGTCCAAAAGGTTGATGTATGGCATTCCATCCTATCTCTCTGCCTAAACTGCCATAAAATCTGGATTGCTACCATACATTAGGCTAGCCTATTATTTAAACTTCAGTTAAAAAAAGTTTCTTTTCATGTAGGTACAGTACACAAGTTTCTCGAAAACAAAATGGGATTAGCCAATCTATCAACGTTAAATAATAAAACACATTGTTACGCACACAATAAAGGGTTATTAGCGGTTAGTAGGTCTACTTGCCGAGACTAAACATCACGCATTGTTTTACGTTAGTAAAATGGAAAATTACAAGTTAAAGTATAGCATAAAAAGGAAATTTGCATGCAGACATAAAAAAATAAATCGGAATTTTAGGGAGCGCCATAGGTAAATCCGCCCCTGGTACTATGTACTGAATGCTGACTAAGCTAAGAGACTTCATTAATTAGGCTACTTGGCAATAGTCCCGAAACCCGGTTCAACTCAATAGAACCACCCTGTCCACAGCTAACACATTCTCTACTCCCTATGTCTCTACTTAGTAATTAAAACGGATATAGTTCAGGCTTTAAGTGATTGTTATAGTCGTCATCTACGCTGAACTGTGATTATGTAGTGAGGCAGGTCACAAGTTACTTAAGTTCAACGTAGACGACGACTATAACGCCAGTTAAATGTCTGTTGTATTTCCAGACGTTTAATATAAAATAAACAATAATAATAATTGTAGCGATAGCCAACCAAGTGTGAAAACCATTTACCTCTTGTTACTTACTGATTCAGTGTATAAAATCAACGCAATATATAGTAAGAAAGAAACGCAAAACAATCAACTAAGGAACGTGGTACAGAACGCTCAATTGATTATACGCGCAGTGCGGTGGTAATCAATTCCAACGTCTGTACCAGAAAACGCTGAACTGTGATTATGTAGTGAGGCAGGTCACAAGTTACATAAGTTCAACGTAGATGACGACTATAACAGTGATGATAAGTGATACTTTTATTTGCAATTTACTTAAAATAATACTTTCTAAACCGGTCAAAATTTGCAGCCATAAAAAGGGCCAAATAAGGCCAGATTTTCTGGCCTTATTTGCATCAATTTTTTTAAGCCAACTGCAATTTAAAAAGGCCAGATTTTTGAAATTTGGCCTAAAAAAGGCCATCTGGCAACCCTGTTCCGGGTCATTGTCACACTTTCTTTATTACGTCATCATGAGTCTGGTTTTCTCAGGCGGAGAAAATTTGGGACCAGACGCTGTGTTGCCAAATCGATTTTATTCACAGAAAGCCACTGAAAAATCAGTTCAGTTCAGTTTGTTTTTATTTCTGACCATCACAACGAAAAAACAATATGTGCCAAACATAGCAGAGGTCTATAAAAGTTAGAAGCGACAAAACGCGGACGTTAAAACGTGCATGATACTAAAGCAGGACAATCAGTTTAAAAAATGTGGTACGGTCGCAACACTTTAAAATATAAGTTAACTTATTAGAAAAAATTGGCGGTTTGGGAGAAAAAAATCGACTCGGAAGAGGTTGTGAAGCCGGTAAACCTTACTCACGAGATTACATTGTCTGAAAAAGATAAACCTTTTTTTTGAAAGAAAGGCATAATTTTAAAGAAAAAACTGTAGGATTTACTAAATATCCGCTGCAAGACAAACTATATTACACCATCTGCAGCAGGGAGTCGAACCGAACCCGAACCGGATTTTTGTAAACCGGTTTTGGTGCGATTTTGTCTGAACCTTAACCGGAACTGAACCGAAAATTTGAGTTAGCTTAAACCCTAACCGAACCCGAACCGGTTGAAAAAAGCGGTTCACTCCAGCATTACGTCATTGTTCGCATTGTGGTAAGTGAAGTTGTACGTAGCCTGTTGTTATCTTGGAGGCCACATTGTACGGATGAATTTTAGCCTATAACGAAAATTTTTTAAAGGTTGGCAACACTGGTTGAGGTAGAATATCCCTACAGGAGTTACATGTGTTATTATTCTAAACCTTGGTAGGCTACCAGTGTTGGATTTCAATAGTAGGCCTAGGCCTAATTTTATCGGACCCGAACCGGAACTTATAAAACCGGTTTTGAGACTATTTTTGTCGAAACCGAACCGTACCCGAACCACAAATCATTGTTGTTGAACCGGAACTCTTAAGTTTCTTCGAACCCAAACCGAACTGAACCAAATTTTGAAACAATCTTTGAACCGGAACCGGATCCGAACCGGAAAAATCAAACGGTTCGACTCCCTGATCTGCAGTCAGTGAAATTTTTTTGGAGATGCGCCTGCTTCTACTCATTCTAACCAAGTGCAATTAAAATTAGATAAATTTTTAGAGTTGGACAAATTTTAAAGCTGTTGTTGGAATATTATCTGGTAGGTGTCTGGCAACTCTAGTTTATCAGATATAGATATTTTTCAAAAAAAAAAGAAAGACCGGTCAGGCAGTCTCAAGTCAATTCATTTTCTTTGATAGCGCACGGATGGGGTCAGCAGGGTAGCGATATTGGCGATGTTATCGCCAAATTCCAGAAATCTGGCTATTTTCAAAAGTGTTTGCCTACAAGTTTGTTTTTTGACTACTTTTGGAAATCGATTTAGCTTGATTAATTGTGTTTAGCGTATTCCCAAAAAATGTTACCTTCAGCACACTACTTTGCATAAAGTCTTTAGAATTACTTTCTGTCTCACCATAGCCGCTGCAGCCAATCAGCTACTGTAGAATTGAGTTTGTCATGAGTTGAGACGAAGTAAACGTTTGGTCTGCAGCAGTGAGATGACAAGATTGGCAGCCCAGCATAAGTCCTGCTCAGCATTTTTTTTTTGGTTGAAGTTATACTGTGTTTGGCTAGTTTTTGGTGAAAGTTTGGATACAGCATTATTTTGGATCTGGCAACCTTGGAGGAGTAGACTACTTTTACCCCGTTTTTATTCGTGGAAGAATGAACTTTAGGCAAAGTTGATCAGGTGCGGTTTATCGTTTAATCAGGCTAATCGACAAACCATTGAGAATCTAATTTAGGAATATATAGTGCGATGTTTGTTTTAAGACAGTGAGCATTTAGGCTGCAGCATGAAAAAATACAAATTACTAAAATAAAAGTAGGCTACTGCCTACTGTTGAGTAAAACAATCAGTTTATCCGACGGTAGTATTGCAGCATGAGTCAAGATGTAGATGCGGTGTTTAATTAGTTTATACAAGGCTGAGAAGCTAAAATTAATCAACACTACTATGTTTAATGAATTATGGTTGTTTGGTTTTAAATCTTTATTCTCAGACTGAGAAAGCCGTTGATAGATTATTCCTGACAGTTTCACATACTAGCAGAGGCTTTGACGCAGAGCCGGTCACCGAGATTGTCAGAGTGAGGTTTTCCGATTGTTGAAGTGTTGTTGCCGGGAAATTATTCCATTCACTAGGTGTCGCTGAATGGAGAGCAGTCCTCAGAATGCCTTGTTCAAGCGCACACCCGCACACCCCGAGAGTCGAACCAGCGGCGCTGATCTTGAAGCTTCTTCGTTCACGAAGTCACGCGTAAACCAACTGAGCTACTTATACTGTTTGTCGCGCCCAGGCTCCTACCTGGTAGATAACGGATTAGTTTGGATAATTTTTTGCAAGTTTTAAGTAAGGTTTGACAGGAAAGTATTGATTTACTTTATGGCTACTTGATTAAAAACATCATTTTGTATGGAAATTTACATAAGACCTGGTAGCACTTTTGCTAAGCGCACCCTGGTGAATATTTTTTCAAGGCTGGGGTTGAACCATTTTTGGATCTGCTGCAGCAGAAAGGCAGTTATGATTATATTGGTTGGAGTCAAAATTGACGGAAATATAGGCTATTGATTGAATTCTGTTCTTTGTTAAATAATTATATTTAGGCTATTTGTCGCGCTTGTGTGATTCTCCGCTTTATAGCTCAGTTGATGATGCCATAGCTACGGTGATGCATACGCAGACCCCTTAAGATCAAAGAGCGCTGGTTTGTTTTCGGGCTTTGTGCTTGTCGCTTTTTCCGTTTGATGAACCTCTGTTACTTTTGACACTGATAAATATTGTCTTTTGTTGTGGTGGTCAGAAATAAAGCAAACTGAAATGAACAACTCAAAAGATTAATTGCAAAAGACAGCTATAGTTCTACTGGAGCAAGCCCGATTGCCGGCGATGCAAGTATGAAGGTTTCGCTGCTTGTAAACTGCACATCCACCGACTGCCTCCTTTCTTTTATATATAAAATTAGCAGCCAAGCCATCTCGAGATTATCCTCGGTAGTAATGGCAATCGCTCGGTACTTTAAAAATGAGAAAAGTAAGGAAGCCACTTCTTCGTGTCCATTTTCAGGCATGCCATTAAATGTCTTGCCAAAAACACAACTACAGTAATGCTCTTGAGCGGTGTCGAACCAATATCCTCTGCATTGCTTAGCCATGTGTGAGGAAAGTTGGACCATCGTTGCAATGGCGTATCGTACGCGAAAGTATTCATCATATTTCCATCCACGTAAATAACGTTGTTTTTTGCTCGATTTTTAAAGGTTTTAACTTTCGAACGATTGCTGGATAGTTATTATGCATGAGACATGCTATGCTTCTGCGGATTGAATCGTGGGAAGCTATGTGAGATAATTTTTCTGTCAGCCACCATTGCGATTATCTCAATATACACTTTCCAACATTCTTCCACACTGTCTTTCATGAGAGAACACAAAAGGTCTGTCAAAGTGAAAAGGGTTGTGGATGATAATGGTGAGTTATTGCTGCTTTACTTTCTAAACTGTTAATTACGAATACAAATCAATTTATTTTCACGTGAGTCATTTTAGTCTGGCACACCTAAAAAATCGATACGATCTGCTCAATCATTTTCAGTTAAGCTTATTCAAACAGAATTTGAATAATAATATTTTCTAATTATTACAATAATTATGTGAAAATAAGTTTATCTGCATGACAAAAACATGTAACCGAGTCTTTCATTTTATCAAACATTGTTGAGGGTTGGATATATGTCAGAAGATTTCTTTTCTTGGTTCTACGTTAATCACGATCGTCAACAAAGTTCGGAGTGACTTGGCGTTATAAAACCAGTGATGGGCGCGTGGGGATTTTGACTGTTACTTGTTTGATTGGTTTGGTTTTTGAATCTTTATTCTCGGACTGACAAAGCCTTGAAAAGTTATTCCTAGTAGTTTCGCATACTTGTAGAAGCTTTTGACGCAGGGTCTGTTAGCGAGATTGTCAGAGTGAAGTTTTCAGGTTGTTGAAGTGTTGTTGGGAATTATTCCATTCACTAGGTGCCGCTGAATGGAGAGCAGTCCTGAAATGCGTTGCTCAAGCGCACACCCCGAGAGTCGAATCAGCGCCGCATGATCTTGAGCCGGGTGCGTAACCACTGAGCTAATGGGGCGGACTTGTACGTCAAGCCTCGCATAAAGCTTCGTAAAACTCGATATGGCTTGAAGAGAGATAACATTTTAGAGACTGGTTTAAGGAGGGCAAGATACCAGCAACCACTGGTGTACGCGCATACAAAAAATATCGACGCCGTCAGCGTAAACGCAAATGTTCGAAAAACCATACGCCGTATGCGTCAACGTAACTTGTAAAAAAAGTTGACAGCGTCAGCGCATACACTAGCGCAAACTAATTTTGTTTGCTAGGTGCCAAACAGTCACACAGTATAAACCACTCGAAACAAACAAGTTTTATTTTGAATTTCCACGAAGATACACAAGCATCTGAAAGTGTTCATCTGACATTTTGCTGTGTTTTGGTTCCAATATGTCATTGCCCATTGAAAACATTCTTTCAACTACAGCGCTGGAAGGTATTGGCGTGTTGTAGCGAAAAAAATACATTAAAAAGTATGCGTTGACGCTATGCGCTAAAAATCCGCGAGAAGTTTACGGCGTAGCCTCAAGCGCAAACTATCCAAAAAAATGTGGCCGCAAGCGTTAGCGTAAACAAAAAGTCTACGCGCAAGTGTGCGGCGTAGAATTTGCGGCGTATACGTACATCTCTGCCAGCTACCATCCTCCATTGAGCTTGTCAGAGAATATTGTTATTATAATATGTGTTCACATTCATATACAATGCTGATGTTTCAGATTATTCTGAGAGAAAGGAGGATTTGCAGTACACTCCTGTCCCAATCAACCGCAGGTATCATTTGCATTGGTATCGTGTGGGGCCTCGAAATGATGAGATATGTCGCATCATGTTTCAATGTCTTATTGTCCTGGGTCCTGTTGACGCTATACAATCACCTTCTGTGATCGAGGTTTAGATAATATTTGAGTTTCTGAACCAAACTTACAAGATTGGGTGATTGGGCTTTGACAGCGGCTCTCCTCACCGGAAAAATGTCGTTTCACCAAACAGTCTAGATGTGGGTTGCCAACAGATAAATTTAGGGCTGTCAGACCTACAAGTGCTACTTTGACTAAATTTTGTGTTTCGTAGTCTAATATTGATATCGTTTATTTATAGTTGTTATATAAATGCTACGATTTTTTAACGACTTTACTTTTTCAATCACAGTAGAATCCACCAACCCGTGAGTTATAAGCAATCTCGTAAATTTCCCACTCAAGCAAGGCAAACCGTACATATCCTTTGTTTATAAACGGACGCTAGTCATCTACGCGACATATAACGACTTTGGGAGAGATTTAAATGTAATTATCAACAGAACAAAAATAAATGTTTGCTCCAACATTACAATTCAAAATGCGGCACAGAATGTACCGTATTGGATTCTCATTTTGCAAAACCTCTTGTTTGAAACGACTGTAAATTAACAAAAATGAAATTTCGTGAGATTGACCTCCAGTAACAGTACGGTAATTAGTGAAACACAATATTTTGTTCTTCTAAGCTAGCTAATGTTCTTTGCAGCTTTAAAATTCTTCGCGATTTTATTGAAGCTTCTGATGATTCTGCTCAACATCCTCGAAATGTTGTGTTAACGTTACTTAACGTTGTGTTACCCAGTTAATGAGTTAACGCTGTGTGTTTTTTATCTTTTATGCCTTGTAATAAACCTGCATATCACAATTAAACAAATTAAAACTTGCATTCGCACAAGTTGAATTGTAGACAAATTGTGTGAAAATAAACTGAAGAGTCACCGCAAGAAGTGTGAAGATAGTATGAAAGTGGACAAAGCACCTTGGGCTCCGCTTAGGAGGATCGTGAAAGTGGTGTCGAGTTGGCCAGGTTGCTTATTCTGTATACAAATTCAAGTTAAGAGTTTTGCCGGGACTAGAGAAAAATGTCGTGGCGGATGCTATTGAATATCATATTTACTGATGACTCGATACATTCTCACCTCTTTACGCATAGAAAAAAAAGTTATAAAAGTTTGTTTTATCAGTCGATCTAGAATCGAACACACCTCCCCCAAAACCAAGGACAAATGCACTAATCCACAGACATTCATTGAATGGATTAATGTTGTTAAGATTAATTTGCATTATTGGAGCTATAGTGTAGGAAGCAAAGTACAAAACAAGGTGAAAAGTAAGAGGCCGAAGACCAGATGGTCGGAATCTGTGGAAAAATATTGAACCACTGAGAGAAGATGGAAAAACAACAATTACCATCTCCGCCCTTCACATCAACAATGACGTCAAAGTATAGAAGAAAAATACTTTTATTTCATTTGTTGTATGATTGCTACAAACGTAGTCGGCATGCAGTAAATATACAGTGGGCTTACCATAAAGAATTAAATTTGTACAACAGACAGGAAACATCGAAAGACTGTCATTCAGCTAGCCGTTTCCCGTGTCCCTTAAGTAATGAATGTGAAGTATCAGCAAAGTACGTTTAAACTAGCTGTTGGTTTATGACAATGTGTGTATTTTCTTACACAGCAATCCACTAACAATATTGACATGGAATTTCCCTGGCGGCAGTAAATTTCCTTCTATCTTCCACCATTGTGGACCCTGCGTCATCACAACTAATCGCGAGATGGCAGCAAAGAGCCATGCTATTGTGATAGACTGCAACAAAATTGACAAACTCCCGAACCCAGTCACGAGGTGAGACGAGTTTTCAGCTATTTCAATGTTTTCTTAGTCCTGTTTAGAGAAATCTGGAACGTGCCATGAAACGCAACGTACTCTGTCTTGATTTTGAGAATTGTTGCGTCATGCAAAAGTGTTGCCAGATAATTTACGAGGTTTTGCTGAAAATTATATTTGCAATCACGCAGCTCAAAAGTAAACGATTGCTTTCCAGTTGAACCAAAATAAAACTGCAACATCAATTCAAAGTGATCCCTGATCGTTTCATCAACCAGATGCAAGCATAGATATGGCAAAAAATAATTTATCAGTTTAATAGTGGTAATAAATGTAATTCATCCTGTACAATTTAAACTTGAAGGGTAACTATGTATACAAGTGACATGGACATTGCATCAAGAACTTGACTGAAACAGAAATGCGACCCTGATATAAATTAATCGTTCTACGCAACAAGTTTTTATTTGGTTGTTTTTTTATTATCCAGACTGGAGTTTAATTTCCCAAACACTTAAATCTCCAACCAATGTTGTGTTTAGTAGTCAAGAATCGAACTTGTAAATGGAAAAGGGGTGGCAACCCTTTTATTTAACGCACCTTACTCAGACAAGGTACTTTCTCAATTCGTACTTCTCGAAATCTCTGGTCGTGTTTATAATTACGCAAGCCCATTGTTAGTGATTTTTTAGCCTATTTTTAAGATCATAGCGTTGGTGATTTTGTGTTCAGACGAAATGGCCAGATCTATGTGTGGATGTGCAGAGAGAACACTTGGACAACTCAACATTTGCATCACCTTAAACTGCCCTCGACTTTTGATAATTACTTCAACGCTACTATGACCTACAGGTATACAGTATACACTGTAGGCAGTGAGTGGTAGCTTACCAGGTACTCTTTGCGTGGAATTGATGAAATGAAATAAAGTTGTGCGTTTGAGAGTTTCCCTCTATTGCCCTCCAACACACTGTGCGATGGTGTTTGATGGGTTGGTTTAATGTTGATTCCTTTCATTGGGTTGAATGCTGTTGGTGTGTGTTTGATGTGCGTCCAATCTTGCACTTGAATCTCTTTTCTATTTGACCTATTTTTATCAGACCAAAAAATGATTGGTTAAAGACGTTTAACCGCCTGTCTCCTGTCATCATCGAGATGTTATCAAGCTGAAGAACAAAAACAAAGTTACGTTGCAGACGCGACTCCGAGATTAAACTACCGTACATGGCAACACTCCATCGTCATCAGACCTTCAGCCATCCAGGGAGGTTCCTTCGCTTTCTCAACAATGACGTCAACAGCGTCATCGCGAACAAAAACGGCTTGGCGATGTGGTTGGTGCGCAACTGTCACCATACATTCGGCGCCATGTATCGCTTCAATTACGTCATGGAGATGGTCAAGGTAGGCTCCCTCCGTTGGAGGGCAGCTTGGAGTAATTTGTAAGTCGTCAATTTGTGGAGGCCGCTGACGTCACAAACGTTCTAAGCTGGAAGGCCACACATCGCGTAAACGATTCATCAAAGTTACTGCTCAGTAACAAAATTGTTCTTTATAGTTTTATTGTTTTGTGGTAACGTTTATGCTTACTTTTGATTAGAGGGAAACATGGTTACCGTACGTCGTTTGTAAAGAATAGATCTTTAAAATTGATTGATTGAATCTTTATCCTCGGACTGGGAAAGTTTCTTGCAGAGCTTAATCCTGGCAGTTTCGCCTACTTGTAGAGGCTTTGAACCACTGATGCAGACTCGGTCAGCGAGATTGACAGAGTGAAGTTACCGATTTTGAAGTGTGGTTGCCGGGAATTATTCCATCCATTAGATGCCGTTGAATGGAAATCAGTCCATAACGTGCATTGCTGAAGCGCATACCCTGAGAGTCGAACCAGCTCCGCTTGATTTTGAAGCTTCTTCGTTCCAAAAGTCACGCGCTAACCAACTGAGCTATCAGGGCGGACAACCGAGCTATCGGGGCGGTGAAATGTTTTAGTTGCTCAAGTCTAATTGACCGCGTTGGTAATTCTGAACTAAAACTTCCACCATTTCCATCAAGGCAGGTCTAGACGTCACTGTGTTTGGGAGATGCTTTGGGAACGAAAAGGAATTCCCCCCTTTCAGGTCCCCCCAGTCATTCGCCATGATCAGCTCGTACAAGTTTTATATTGCATTTGAGAACGCCTACCATTGCAGGGACTACATAACCGAAAAGTTCTGGGACAACGCGATTTACAGGTGAACTCTATTCCTCGCCTCATAAATCAACAGCTCCTGTGCAGAGACGTAGTCAGGCTGGCTGGGGGTAAATGCCAATTACACCCCTCCCCGAAAATTTTCAAATAAACATTTAACAATCTGTTGCAGCATCATGTGGCAAAATTTTACTATTGATTTAGGCTGAAAGTACTCTCAGAATGCCCAATTTTAAGGTTTTTTTTTTCAAAAGGTTTTTTGCTTGTGCTCACTCACATGCGCAAAAATAATTATTTTCCCCCAAACGTTTGTGCTGGCTACGCCCCTGCCCGTGTGACGTTATCATGCACTAAATTTATGACTTTTATTGGTCACTTTCTTGCTTTAATGTTTAGTTATGGCAACACTGTTACGTGAGGTGAAAGGCTGTGTGAATGTCAAACACACTAACCGTAAACTAAGGGATTGCCGGGCAGTTTGTTGCATCTGAGAGAATTGTGTAGCTGGCTTGTTTTCAATTGAAAAAAAAAACTGCCTTTAATCATATTAATGGGTGATTAGAGTCAGTGTTGTACGTTGACGCCGTTAATTTGACGGCGTCAACTGTTTGTTGACGCTGAGGCTAGCGCCGTCAATTTATTTTTTAGTTGACGGAAGTGATAGCGCCGTCAACTATTTTGCCGATTTTAATCGTCAAGCGCTATGCGTCATTTTTCGTTTGCATGGAAAACCTCGTTTCACAATGTATTCTGACCAGCGCGACTCATCCGAATTACCCGCTTTCGCGTTGTTTGGAATGGCTACTTGGAATACACGCGGAAGAAGTTTGCCAAGTGGTGATTACTCATATCGTGAGCAGTATCGAGAACGAGGGATCAGAGAGAGAAAGCGAAAAATCAATGGATGTCGGAGGTTGAAGATACTTTATTTCAAGGGCTCCATGCCCCTGAAAAAAGCGATGTTGGTGCAATAGACCTCGTTAAAAGAACAGATAAAACAGGGGTGGGCAAACTTTTTATCTCGATAGCCGCATTCAGATTCTGAATTTGTTCGAGAGCCGCCTTATAGTATAATTAAGATTATAAGCCAAAACGTAAAATTTAAAATGGTCGAAACACAAACTTTTAGTTAATTTTAAAGTGACCAAAGACATGGAGATTTGGTATATTACAGAACAGATATATAAATCGTTTGTCTCAATTATTTATTTAAATCCAACCACATCAAGATTATACGTTGCCAGACGCACTTTGAGCGAATTAACATAATCAGAAAAAGTTTCGCAATCGTCGTTCCTCTCCATGCGACAGGCCGAAGTCAGAAATTTCCATTGTGGCGTAATCGACTGTTTTGACACTAAGCCATGCAAGATGGCTGAGTACACAAATGAAACGATACATACTGTATTGCTAAAGCTGCACATCACTAAAGAACACAATATGGCTGGGGAAACAAGCCACTACAATGCGATAAAAATACTATAATTTATCTTTATCAAGATGAAATATATGAATGAAAAGTTTAATAAAGTCATTGTAGTATTTAAAATTTTTAAGCAACTTTATTATTACTGTTTTATATAATTGCTTCAGGCTTTCGCGGGCCACATGAAAAATTGTTTTGGGCCGCATGCGGCCAGCGGGCCGTAGTATGCCCACCTTTGAGATAAAAGATATATGCTAAGCCATCACAGCACGCTTGGAACAGTGATAGGCTACCTTTCCGAGTAAACGTTTTCAAGACAAGACAAGACACGCTGCTGTGGAACGCATGTTTTCGCTTGGAAAGGACATTATGAGTCCCAAACAAAGCAGATTGTCAGACAAACGTTTTTGAAATGCTTGTGTTTCTACAAGGAAATAACTAATAAGCTAAGCAGCTAATTACAATGCAGTCTCAAAACATAAAACCTGCTCTTTATTTATACCTATTGTTAGCCTAAACTTGGTTGAAATACTTCCGTTTTGTGAGACCCTGGCTAAAAAGGCGCTAGAAATTAGCGCTGACGCTGACGCCGTCAATTTCTTTAAGAGCTGACGAAGTACTTTACGCCGTGAAGTTTTTAGGCAATTCGCGCTGACGCTGTCAATTTATTTCATTGACGCGTACAACACTGATTAGAGTATGGTCAGTGCCTGAGAGTTAAGAGGTAAACCAAAGTGCAAAAGCACTAAAACTTGTCTGTGATTAAACAAAAATTGCTTGTATTGTAATTTGTAAATTTTGTGTTATTAGTGTTGTATATTACACTAAAAATTGAACATTACATGTTTATGTGGGCCACATTTGGTCAAAAATGTGTTTTTTGCATTTTGTTCGTAAACCAAATGTTTTAGACCCCAAAAACCCTCTGGAAGTTAGATAGGAAACCATGCATTTTGCTTCTTTAAAGCTAAGTTTGAGCGTTCTAGGCCCACCGATTGCTGAGATATAGCCAGATTGGCCGATTTTAACCCGGCGGGCGGAACAGGCCCACTGCTAGGGCGTTAAATAGAGACCAATCTCAACAATACTTAGCAAGGTGTCATTTTGGAACACAATGCAGAAGTCTAAAGAAGAAAAAGTTTAAAAATTAACATTTAGTTTTTTTGAGCCACCCCAGTGTAGGGGCAGTGGGAATAACAGTCTGAAATACGCCCGTGCCCCTCTTTAGCCTACATATCATGTTAATCATACAAAAAGGTGCATTTTCAATTGGAGTTTATATTTTCTCGATCTTGTAAATTGACTGCCCGCTTGGTATACCGATACGTTTGATAGAAAGTTTCATTGTTTTGTAGCGGCGCTGTTCCGATAGTGTGGGGGCCATCTGCTGAAGACCTGAAGGATGTTGCTCCCCCCAACTCGTTCATCAACGCTGAGAAGTTTGGCAACGACACAGAGAGGCTAGTTCGCTACATCAACTACCTGAACAACAATGAAACGGAATATCGGAAGTACTTTCAGTGGCGGTTTGATTTGCAGATGATTGACAGGCTCTTGACTTTGAAAGAAAGAAGCAAATCTGGCTTCGTGGACAAGTATCTCGTGGAGTTGACCGCTCGATTCAGCAACTACGAGCTGTTCCTTAAGAACAAAACGTTAGGCTTTTGTGATCTTTGCCATGCAATGCACACTGGTAGGTCAAACACATTCCGCCCCATTAGGTCCATGGCCAAATGGTGGTATGGCTCTGAACGGCCTGAATGTCTGAAAGGAGTTAATTTTGCAAACCAGAAAAAATGACAAAAGTTTGTCTTCTGGTCGGCCACAAAAGTTGCAGACTCGTTGATACGCTTCCAGTAGTGGCATCTTGGTCGCATTGTTACATCACAACTATCGTTGCACAGATGCGAGAGTGCTTGCGATGCCTTCGATTGCTGGGAAGCATTCCTCGGCTTATTGATGGCAGACATGTACATCACAATTAAGTTGGTGACCTGAGGAAAACCATGGTGCCGATAAGGTTGTGACATCACAATGGTGTGACCCCCCTGAGGAGGGATAAGTTCTCGTGTAGAAAAGCCTCCATCGAAGCAGCCGGTTGTGACGATGCCGGGGATCCGCGTTATCTCGCTACTCAACAACTGACCTAATGCATTTAGTTATAAATGGACCCCAGACAGTTATTTTCGAATTTTCAATGCTATTGAGCAAGCACCAGGAAACAATAGAAGAACTTTAAACTCATTGGGGTTGATGGCTTATAAACACAATTCTTTGTTTATTAAATGTGCTGACACTCAGCTATGGCGTAACTTTCGGGACGGGTATAACACGGTCACATTAGCAAATTACTAGAAAGAAAAGGAGTGATGGAAAAGAGTAATTAATGTACCGTAACTTCTTTTTTTCATCATTATCCGTTCTTGACTCTAGTTTACAATATAAATCATCTCCCTCCCCAGCTATCGATTCCTCACAACCTCCTTCAGCTCTTCCATGTCCATCCCGCTGTCATTTATTATTGTATCGAGCCATTTCGTTTCGAGGCGCCCTTTCTTCTTCCTCCACTGACCAAACCAAGCATGACGTCTTTCCAGTGATTTGCTTCCCACAATTTTCTTCTATCCACTGTAACAAATTAGCCTACAGTATATTTGCTGGTTGTGTTGATTATAAATAAAATTTCCACATGTTGGTTGGTTTTGAATGTTTATCCTCGGACGGACAAAGCCTTGATTGGTTATTCCTGGTAGTTTTGCATACTTGTAGAATGTAGAGGCTCTTGACACATGGCCGGTTACCGAGATTGGCAGAGTGAAGTTTTCCGATTATTGAAGTGTTGTTGCCCGAGAGTTATTCCATTCACTAGGTGCCGCTGAATGGAAAGCAGTCCTGAAATGCGTTGCTCAAGCGCACACCCCGAGAGTCGAACCAGCGCCGCATGATCTTGAGCAGGGCGCGTAACCACTAAATCGACAATGCAGATCTCTTTGGTGTGGTATAAGCATAAGCTATTAAACATCAAGCTTTTATAACAATGAGTAGTAAAGTGTTTCTTAAACCTCCGATCTGGCTTCTCGTTGTTGGGAGAATGGCAGATTGAAATTTTATTAAGATCCATGTTTAAAAATGGAGCTAAACAAATTGGTAAATAAAACAAACAGGTTTGGCAACTAAATAAAATTTATAAAAATATTTTACTTTATTTCAAATATACGAAAAAAAACTCTAACAATATCACGTGACTGCAATCAGCTGATTCGTAAGGTTCGAAACATTTCAGATAATACGAAACCAAGGAAGTTTCCAGAAATATTTGATAAAACTACCATTCAACGTTTTATAGGCAGAGAAAATTTTTTCTCGAACTGTTCAAAATTTCATGATCAGATTACCGCTTCAATGCGTGATGGAAATCTACAGATAAATCTGCATCAGGCATTGCAGAGTGCAAAAACAGTGTTGCAGAACGCGTTTTCGAATATTAAATTCTCATCAGTGCAACTACGTTTATGAACGCAATAACAACGGTTAAATTTAAACTCAATACAATACATTTAGGGCTACCATATGTCCTCTTATAAGAGGATTTGTCTTCTTTTTTGAAGAAAATAAATTGTCCTCCGAGGACACCCAAAAATGCTCAAATGTCCTATCTTTTTACATTTTCAGTTTTCTTGCTCATATTTTCAACTGTTGGACTTCATTGTTATGTGACTTTTTCGCAATTTCCAACCATTTCTGTACCAACGCAATACGTTGATTTATAGATTAAAAAAAAAACATTGGCGTAGGCTACTACGGTATTTGATCTGTTGTTCTAAAGTCTAAACAATCCTAGACGTTCATTGTAACACTATATTGCTTTGTGATGGTTGTAGGTATAGCCAAATTGTGCTCAGCGATGAGTGCGAGCGGAATTGCAAATCCACTTGTGAGGGAATCTCCTCATTTGAGGAGATCCGATCAACAAATTTATGAAAAACAAATTGAGACAATCAAATAAATGTGTAAATCACAAAGAAATAAAAAATTAAAAAACACAAAACTTGCAAAAGAATTTGACATGTTTACGTTTTGAGGATCTCACATTTTTACAATAAATTATTGTTTTACACAGATCTATTCTTTATTGATTCAGCGCTTGTAGACGTTGCTGATTACCAACTTAATAGTTTGGCTAATTTGTCAAGTGAAGCAAATCGAAAAAATAATCCAAAGTGTAGGCCTACTATGCAATGCATAATATATAACCTACTTCAAAATATATCGTGGCATGGATACTTACAACTTATGTGGGTGCAAATGTAGAATGAATTTTATCTGTGATCTAGCCACAATGGTACAAGGAAGGAATCAGCCTTTTAGTTGAGTCTGTCCTTAGTATCTCATTAACAGCTGTATACAACTTCAATTATAATTTGTGCAAGTAGTTTTATGATTTCATTAAAGCTGATCCTTTTTTTTCCGAAAAAATTTAAGGCATGCCTACCTGCAGATAGCCTACTGCATGATTTGTCACATTTTTATTATCACATCACATTTTTGTTTTGTCACACAAATCTAACAAATCGGCTTGCGAAAAACAAATTTGTCTGTTTTTTTGTGTCTGTTTTTTTTGCAGTAACTTTTGCTGCATAAACGTCTATAATTATCCAAAAGATTCTTCATACGCAACATTCTATTCTACGTATTTTACTCGCTGGCGAAACGTGTCCTCTTTTTAGGGGATGAAAATATGGTAGGCCTAAATACATATCAAAGATTATAAGGACATATTCTCAGTGTTCAATGGAATATTAATAAATCCAGAGACATCAGAAAATCACTTCCCGCATGCAATTCCAGACCGACATTACTCGCTTAAGATTTTTTTTTATACTTTAAAAGATCGTCGCTAATTTTTATTTCTGACCATCAAAGCAAAAACAATACACGTCTACAGAGAAAAGGCAGAAGCGACAAAACGCGAACGTTAAAACGTGATTGTGACCGAAATAGGTTATTACGTTGAAAAAAAATTGGCACGGTCGCAACACCTTCAGAAAAATCTAGGGTAGAAAGGAATTCGTTAGGTCGCAAGGGACCTAAGACTCAACAACGTGCTTTGTGATGTGTTTGATGCCGTAACTTTTATGTTAAACTAAATCTTTTAAACGTTAACTCGACATGGCACACCTGGTCGTTATCTCAGAAAGATAACGTGAACAAATATTGATCAAATTCATGTGATCAACGTGCACCCGGAAGTGATCATGCGATGTCAATGCAGGCTGACCAATGTACAATGCTGTTATTGCAACTAGCCTACCCGTCGTTTACGTAGAAGTTAAGGTTCTTCTTGTGACAAATTAGAAGTCCGATGAGCGGGAAAACTTTTAAGCTATATCGTCTGTTGTGAAACTAGTAGGCCTACAGTTAATCAGTGCGAGAAAGAACTAGCACCATAAAGACTACATTTTCATTGAAAGAATGAAAACATTTTTCATTCTTTCGCAACTTCATCATTTGATTTTTTGTGCTGTGACGAAGAGGCCTCAGTGGCAAAAAGGTTTAAGAATTGATGTAAAACCAAATTAAGGAGAAAATTTATAATTATTGTCATAGTTTGTACAGTGGCGTAAGCAAGGAGCATTGGGCCATGGCCACCCTCTCTATAAAAAAACTTTTTTAGCGTTGTTATGATTGTGTAGTACAAACATGTTATTGTTCAAAAGTGGTCTTGGGTAGCAAGGCCGCATTGAACGCCTCTCAAACCTACCGGGGAGGGGGGTACGGTTGTGTAGGAGCTGACTCATTTCAATTTGTTAATTTTTTTGGGCTATTTGAAATTTAAAAAAATGTTGTAAATGCTGCTATTACAGAAGCTCGATATTATAGCTTAAATTACGCAAGGCCCTATTTACCATTTCCAAACCCCCAGTTGGTGATAAGTTACCATATCTCTGTTTAGGGGCTCACCCTTATTCATATTTAGATGGTGCGGCGTTTTTCGGCATATTAATATAAACAATGTTATATATAGCCTACTACCCTACTGTTATAAAAACTCGACATTTTATAGGTTAGGTTGCATCCATCGGTATCGTATTGTAGATCATCATTTGAAATGACTATTTTAAATCAGCGAAACCAGCAAATTTATGTTATTTTGTTAACAACTTAGGCTACTAGGCTACGCTTTCGCTTTCTTGGAAAATTTCCTCCAGTTTTTAGTTTTTGTATTTCAAGAGTGATGCAATTACATGTTTTGGAGACGGCCTTTGCCATTGCCAAATCATCCTCTGCAAACGGTTCTGTAGCACATTTTAGTTATTTAAATTAAACTCCATAGCCCTTTGCATTGTTAAGTAGTCAAAGATGGAGTCCCAACAGATTGGGGAGTCAGTCTAATGTTTTTGATTCGAATTTACAAATTATGATTTGAAAAAAAATTTAGGCGCCTTTGTTAAAAGTAGAGGCCCACTAGTGAACTTTGAAGGGAAATAGAAATGGGGAGAGATAGTGCTCACACGGTGCTGTAGGGTGGGTCTTCTTTTTCGTTATATATTCAGAGTGCGATGATTTTTGTTTAAAGTACGGTAATAAATTGCATTCGATATTTAAACTTTCACAGAGAGGTTCGATTTATACTTTAATCTTAGGACCAGGCGCGGATTTATTGGAAGAGCCCAGGGGTCCCCCCCTCGAAATTTTGTAAGAAATTGTTGAAATTGTATGTTTCCGCATTAAACGGTTTGGTATGCTTCTAAACAGTTGATATTAGTCCCACGGCGGACTTAACTTATTCCGGTGGGAGGGGATAATTTTTGTTATTATTATGGTTGAAGTTATCCATCGATCAGACTCCATTATTTTCTTTCATACAACTTCAAATACATTTTAAAAGCAACATTTGTTGGAGCTGACTCAGCTGAAACCAACGCTGAACCAAATGACGTCAGTTGAAACAATCTGAATCTGAAACGTTGAATGGCTGTTTTATAGTTTTAGTCTTCATTATAATTTCATTTAATCACCACATATGCCTGCAAACATACAAATATCACATTTAAACTTTGCCATGGGCGCCATTTTGCATAGAGTGTTAAATCAAACTTTTTTGTTTTCAACACAAGATCCATCCAATTAAGTAAACCAGTTGCTGCAAGCTAAATAATTATGACTCACTGGTTATTATTGGCAAAGGGGTGTTTTTTCGTTTCGATTCGAGAAAAAATGGTATGCTTCTACCCCTTGAGAAAATGATGCGTTTGTATATGTATGATTTAAAGCAGTGGTTCCCAAAGTGGGCGTTTGCAGCCATGAAGGGGGCGCTGGATATTAAGTAGGCAATTGGGAGGCGCTGAGAGTAAATCGGGACAGTTACAAAAAAAGGATTGCAAAGCATTTTTTTGTCTTGTTTCGCTTCAAAGAAATACCTACAAAAGAAGGCGGTGACTATAAAAGCTCTGTGGCAGATATTGTGGCAATTATGTATATGTTGGCGTCGCTTCGCAGTGCCTTACAAATTAAAAAAAGGAACAAATTCCCAAATGCTCACAATTCACTGTGAAATTCATCGGCACCATTTGGTGGCCAAAAATATGACTGTTTGTCTTAATCTATCTTTGAAGACTGTCATCAAAGCAGTGGAATAAAATTAAAACGCATGCTCTGAACACACGCTTGTTCAAATGGTTGTGCAATGAGAATGATGAAGCTTTTGAGCGCTTACTAGCCTACTCTATACTGAAGTACGATGGCTTTCCAAGGAAAATTGCCTTGCACGATTTTATTCGCTGTTTGAAACTAGAGAGGGGTGACCCTGGCCTTGCGGATAACATATCCTGGTTGTGAGAAATGATATCGCCTACTTGTCAGACATATTTCACAAATTTAGTGACTTGAATTTATCCGTTCAGGGTCAAAATCTAATCAAGGTAAAATCGGCACTGTCTGGCTTCACTAATAATATCAGCGAAAATTAGCAAGACGGGAATTTTTCAAATTCCCAAGCTTGCATCAACTTGATACCAGTGACAAAGGCATATCTGATGTTGATGTAGAGACGTACAGCAATCATCTTCAAGAAGTACACAAAACATGGGAGTTTGATTTCAAGATGTATTCCAGTTAGAAATCCTTGACTGGATAATTCTGTGATATTTCCAAACATGGAATTCTTGAGAAGGAACTGATCACATTGCAAAGCAATTTTGCACTCAAACCGAAGTTCAATATCTCTGGGTTCAATCGTTCTGGTAAGCTATACAGAACCAAATGGTTTGGTTTGGTATCTTTATCTCGGACTGACAAAGCCTTGATAGGTTATTCCTTGTAGTTACGTATACTTGCAGACGCTTTTGACGCAGGGCCGGTTACCGAGATTGACAGAGTGCGGTTTCCGATTGTTAAAATGTTACTGGGGAATTATTCCATCCATTAGGTGCCGCTGAATGGAGAGCAGTCCTTAGAATGCGTTTCTCAAGCGCACACCCCGAGAGTCGAACCAGCTCTGCTTGATCTTGAAGCTTCTTCGTTCACGAAGTCACGCGCTAACCAACGGAGCTATCGGCTATACGGGCTAATACTAAACCAACTGACCTATGGCTATCGGACAACTGAGCTATACTCTCACGTGCGGAATCGGGTCAAAGTCTTTATCATTGCCTTTCCCAGCTCATACTTGGTGGAGCGTGCTTTCAGTGCCGCGACAACGCTTCTGGATAACAAAAGAAACCGTCTTGACATAGTCGGACGGGGAGACTTAAGATTGTTCCTATCCAAACTGGAACCCGATATCAAGAGGCTGATGACATTGCATCATCCGTCTCATTAGAGTTGGACTTTAAGTTGCGATGAATGGACAATAACTTTGGTTTTAATTTTTTTGTGGAAGGGGGCTTTTGATACTCTGTTCGTTGTCCAGGGGGGCGCTATTAAAAAAAAGTTTGGGAAACACTGATTTAAAGCTACAAGAGAAGCAGTTTTGTGAGAATATGAATTCTAGTGCAAATTAACTAAAAGGTCTGGCAGCACTTTTTCTAAAAATCTAGGAAGACAGATCTTTAGGCCAGGGTTTCCCAAACTGTGGTTCGCGGACCATTGGTGGTCCGCGACGACTGCACAGGTGGTCCGTGGCGATATGACAAGAAATTAAAAAGTCACACAAATGCGTTGTACAGTACGTAGCCTACCCTAATTGCCGCAAACAAACAAAATAACAGCATTCATAAAGAAACTCAACATATGGAAAACAAGGATAAATGATAATGTGCATATTATGTTTCCTGTTATGTGTGACTACATTACCAACAAACCCTATACAGAGTTGATTTTCTCTGACGTTACACAACATTTGAAATTGCTTTCTGCACATTTCAAGAGACATATGAGAATTTTTGACTGGATTTTAAACCCTTTTCTTGTTACATAGACTGATCTCTGATCTGTCAGGACGCAAAGAAGAAGAATTAGCCGAATTATCATCTGATCGAACTTTAATGCTTAGTTTCAATCAAACAGCTGTTGCATCTTTCTGGTTGAGTGTTATGGAGGAATACCCATTGCTATCGCGAAAGACAACTAAAATTTTATTGCCTTTTGCCACGACCTACATGTGTGAGCAGGGCCGTTGACAGGATTTCTCGGGCCCGGTACCCATTTATTTTCGGGCCCCCTTCATCGACAATGTTATGAATATAAAGGTTGTGTACAAACTTTTATTGATGTGCTGTTAAAATGAGGATGACACATGCCGTTCAATGTAGAAAGTTAAGAGGATTATCATTTATATATTTTCAAAGATTTGTTGTATCCACAAATTTCCCCAACTGTGCAATTACGCATTAGGGATTTCTCCATAAACCGCAAAATCCTTGCTCTCAATCATGATCTTCATCGATATGATTAAAATTGTTGAAGTTTTCGGCTGAAATTAATTCATTGTGAAGTAGAGTAGCCGTTGGAGAGTAAAACAGTTTGGGGGGGGCGAACATAATTTTTCCAAATTTTGTCTTTGCGTATATATTTTCAAAAATACAAAATTACTCACAATTTCTGACAGTCATCAACTTGGCTGTGTACGAAATACAAACAAAAAAAAACACAAAAAAAACACACGTACAACAGCGAAACAAGGCTGAACTTACTTTATAATCTACGTTCATAGACCTGTCTGTGTCCCAATTACATAAAACATTCTTGTGTATCACAAAAAAATATACAGTATATTAAGCCTAACTGAATTAAAAAAAAATTGAACTGAGACTTCACCAATAACTGGATAACAATAATTGCTGAATATTCATGTCACCAGATTATATGAAAATCTCCAGCCCAACTTCAATAAAAGGCCTGACCAAAAGTAGCTCAATCTTTTCAATTCAATGGTATATCAATATTTGTAAATTTGCATTGAAAAACACTAAAATGGCAATCCGTTTACTTATCAAACCAGTAACATTACTTAATCCATGCTGCTTCAAATCCTACAGCCTGAAAAGAATTGGACAGTTTACCATGCTATGTGCATCAAACTTCCACCTTTGAACAAAACTACTTTTGATACCAAAAATATTGATATTATATTACAATAAAATCATAGTCAATGTTTTTTCAGAAGATCATTACAAAGATAATCTTACTTCACAATAAAGCAGCTACGCCTACTCAAATCACAAGCACTGAAGAAAAATGACTCCCAGATAATAACTTCAAACTCAATCGTTGCCACAAAATACAGACCACATTACCAAAACATGACACAAAAATAGCACTGTTTACATTGCCTGATATATTAACTGCATGAATTGGATGACAAAACAACATACGGTAACATGTGTCTTTATATTTGATTGTTGTTGCTCTAATACTGTGTCATAGATAGTAAATAGCTGAGCATATCAACCCTGGGACTGGCAAAGACAAACAGCAGTTTATACAAAAAAAATTCAATATAGAAAACAGTTAAACCATAGAACCATAGCTCACAAAAACATGAAATTAAATCCAGGAAAATTCACAAGTTGTTTTCATTTAATATACTTTTCACTTTGTACATAACTACAGTTAGTGGCCGGGATCAATGCTCACAAAAGTGGTGTATATGTGGCCTCACAACTGTTGATTATTAAATTTTCCAACAAATGCTTATTTTGTTTGACTATATCTAAAAATGATAAGCTATATTTGTAGTATTTAAGTCAAGTTTTGCGAGCAGCATAACTCATGCTAAAATTGACTTATCCAATAATTGGATATTTTTGCCCAAATATTTTTACCAACAACAATATACATTAGTGGGATATAGAGAAAAAACAAAAAGTTCATAAGTTCACCAGAACCCAGCAAGGTTTCAAAATTCTACCAATGAAGGAATGTAAGCTAGTGTGATATTCTAACGAATATCTGTAATAAGCTTATCTCAGCTTGTCGAAGCATTATTTTGCATTTTTTTCTGCAAATACTGAATTGAAACTTAACATTCTGCCCAAATTTTAATACCAAATATAAAAGTTTCTATAAAGTTAATAAACTGGTAGAATGTTGAAAACTTATGGTAAGAATTGATTTGTCTAAATAATTTTTATATTCAACTACATTAGTAGGATATTGAGAAAAAACAAAAAACCTCGTAAAGTTACCAGTACCCATTAGACTTTTAAATCTTACCCATGAAGAAATGCAGCCTACAGCCCTAAATGTTAGTCAAGTGAATATCAGTAATAAGCTTACCTCTGTTCCCCAACTGTGCTTTTTACAGTTCTATTTTGCAGTTGTCGAATCGAAACTTATCATTCTACCCAGATTGCAATACCACATGCAACAGTTTTCAAAGTCGGTGATAATACATTTACATTCATTGGATAATATTAATGTATCTCATAAATTGCAACAATTATGTCCACCCACCTCCTACAGCTATGATTTGCAAATAGCTAGAAGTGATTACCACCAAAAAATATATATATTCAGAATTAAAGAGGTGAAGAAAAATATTTCGTGTTTTTGAAAAAAAAATCGCGGTTAGGAAAATCACTATACCCAAAAGGGGGCCCGGTACTTTACATCTGACGGCTAAAGTGGCTGTTTTAACCTCTGTTGGCAATTCCTTTAGATCTGATTATATTAAGATCTTGATAATGTTTGAAGTCGCGGGGAATCTTTTAAATCCGGGCCCCCTAAATATTCCGGGCCCGGGTCCAAAAGTACCACCTAGACCCCCCTGTCAACGCCCCTGTGTGTGAGACAGCATTTTCAGCTCTTACCAACATGAAGACAAAATACAGGTCCAGACTTTCCGTGGACCCTGACTTATGAGTTTGTCTTTCACAAACAACTCCTAGAATTGATGACTTACGCAATAAGAAGCAATCCCATCCGTCCCATTGATGTTGTCAGTTTCTTAAATAAACAAAATTCGGTTTTATTCATTTTTACCCTTGTATTGGGGGTCCGCGAATAAACAGATTTACAAATAGTGGTCCGTGGCCCAAAAAAGTTTGGGAAACCCTGCTTTAGGCTATCAGTCAAAATCAATTTTAGTGGCAATTTGACGACAAAAATAACTATTTAGCATAACTTAAAGCCGCATGGGTGGGAAGGTTGGAATAAAGTTTCAATCACAGAAAGGCGATACAGAATCAAACCAACACGCGCAGATAATTTTTAAAAAGTGTAACAATAAACATCATTTAAAGGCGCATCTTTCTTGATAGGCTATAGTGATAACAAAAAAGGCTAAATTAGCCAAGATTTTTACACCTGCAGCACATTGCCCTATTTTTTGCTAATAGTAGGCTATAACTTTTTGACAGACAAAGTTAAGCTTTATATGTTTTCGCAGAACTAGTTAAAATTGTTGGGCAAAGGAAAAGCTTATCTCTAAGTATTTTTGGCAGCCAGGTTGCTAGGGAATCGTACATGATGAAGACAATATCTTGGGCGCTTGCTGCTTTATTTGTGGCTGGTTTATGTTGCCTCGGAGGAACAAAAAGTATCGTTGAGAATTGGAGGTTACCAAGTTGTGAGTTCTTTGGGAACTGTTTGAATACCATAATATGCAGTTTTCATTTTTTGTTATCCTTCTTTTTGTATTTAGGGTAACGTTATGGTCAACTTTTATAGCCCAACGCAAATAGACAGTTCTGGCAGCCCTTCACAATAGTGTTGCGTGATATTTGAATAAAATTTTTTTCGCATTAAATATTAAATATATTTAATACACCAATATTAAATATCGCGCTTAATATTCTTGCTCCTTTTTTTCAAACTATGTTTGTGCATATTCTTGGTGACAGATAGTTTAGTTGTTTCCTTCCAAAAAGGTAAGAATTCAATTGACTGGCAAAAGCAGCGGTTGAGAACTAAGTGGCAAGAACTAGTGGTGCGGTACTGATGAGCCCAGCCTCATGGGCGAAACACGTGTCTATCGCTGAGTTCTTGCTACACTCGACTGCCGAGAAACACACTTGTTTGGTTTTGTTGACCTCACTCATCTTTTTGCTCCTTTTGTGTCGTTTCTCTTTAAGCTGTATTGCTGCTTTATTTTCTATCCGTTTTTGGTTTATGTTTTATTCGTTTTTAAGATTCTTTACGTCTTTTCTTAAATTGATTTAAAGTTGACTTGCAGACGATACAGCAGACGGACTCATGTGCTACGACAATACTCAGAACCAAAGCATTCCTTTGGTAACCTGCCCTTCATTTCGCAACTTCACTAGGTGCGCCACAAACCAGTTTACAATGGCCGGGGCCAGCCCTACCGGTGAGAATTTGTATCACATTGTTTTTGTGGGCATTTGTTATTGTTAACACTATCAGTTAGATATTGACAAAGTGTACAAGTCTACGCTTGTTGCAATGTTGTTGTATGATCCATTCCAGTCACTCAGTGTCGCTGCTTACTCCACGCAGCGGTCGGCAACCTGCGGCTCCGGAGCCGTATGCGGCTCTTTTATCTCTGCGCTCTGGCTCCCGTGATACTTTTTTATACTAGTTCATGTCACAATTAAACCATTGTGGTGCAATAATTGTGGTGACCATGAACCGATTAGTTGTGTTTCCCAGTCATTGTTAAGAGTTGACAACTGTTGGAATGGTAACTACAAATCAGTTATACGGGATGTGGCCGAATAACTCGAACAAAAGGCTTTCCTGTAAGCGTTAGGTTTTTGCTCTAAGCAGTCAATTAGATGGTGTGGCTCAAAACAGGTTTTAGTTTGATGGAGAGGAGACCAATTAAGTGGCTCTTTCAATGCTAAAGGTTGTCGACCCGTGCTCCACAGACTCGGTCACCAAAATGAACAAGTTTGGATTTCCATTCAAAATGACCTTGCCCTGCTTTACCAGTAAAACTTTATTCTTGTTTCTTGATGTATTTACAGAAGCGATCACAGTGTACTTTTGTGCCGACGAGAAGGTTTGTTCCGACCCGCAAGCGTATTGCGCCGAGCTGCAGAAGAACTTGCCTTTTCAGGTTGGACTTTTGACATCATATCATAAAATTTTGTAATGTATCCGAAACCAAAAAGACACCTCTCGCTACAGCAGTCGATATACCAGCACGTGAGCACGTCAATCAATGGAAAAGGTGGAAAAACGAAAGGTTTAAAATGTGTCTGAATGGTGAATAATTCATATAGTACATATAGTTAAAATTTGTCTGTGTCATTATGATGTGGATGAGCAGCCATCATAATAACAAGATGGAGAAAGAAAACCGGACATAAAGAAACCCGTCCTCACTCCTCAGGCCCGTTTCGATGTGGTGTAGGAGAGCAGGTGTTGAGCTCTTTCTATGGCCAGACCACACATCATACAGTAGCCTACGGCGATTGAGGTTCGAGATACAGTTTAAGTTATTGTTTCTTGTCTTGGTGGGTGGTGGAATGGATGAGTTAGTAGGCCTAGTAGGCTACGTGTGTCCTGATGGTGTTCAAGCTCCCATTTCTTTTATGACTGCCGCATTGGTTATGAAGTGTTGCATCTGCTGTTCCTGTTGAGATCTACAAACATACAGCAAGGTTGTGGAGCCCGACGAATAATGTACGACTCCGATTCCGGCTTCAGAGTTGCCAATCTTTTTTTAATTGTTGTCCTTTTTCATTTTATTTAATTTTACTTTAAGTTGTGATCGAAATTGAAACGTCGACTTTCATAAAAATTAGCAAGGACAAAGTTGTAGAGCTCAATACGGAGAAAAGAGAAACAATACTTTGAAAAAAATTTGCAACACGAGGTTTCATTGTTTATCGTTTTGTATCAAGTCGGAGTCGGCCTTTTTTTTAACGACTCCGACTCCGGAGCCAGACACGCCAAAATCCTTTCTACTCCGACTCCACATTCCTGTATAAATTACGGCACAGCAGTCGGCAGTATTGTTTAGGTAATCGTATGTAAACGATGTCGGATGAGTATCTTCACAAGCGTCGGCTGCATTGCCGAGTGGTGAGAACCCTGGAACGACGTTCGAAAGGGCGCTGGTTCGACTCCGCTCAAGAGCATGCGGCTGTGTCTTTGGCAGGACATTTAAAGGCATGCTTGAAGGTGGACACGAAGATTGGCTTCCTTGCCTTCTCGTTCACTTAATCTAATTCATCAACCACAGAGAGTAAGCCTGGATACGACAAACAAACCTGCGAAACAACCTCCTATTCATTGCGTATCCGTTTGGCTGAGATGTTGCTGCTTTAATTTATGGACAAAAAGCGACTTTGTATGAAATCTTTCGTTGTGAAGAAAGAAATTCGTTCTACATTTTCGCTCCTTTGAATGCTGAGTGGACGTTTTTGAAAAGTACGAAACAACACGTCAAAAGCATTGTAGCCAATTTCAGACTATTGTTGGGTATTTCAGATTGTTTTAATTCAAAGAAAATCATGATTCCGTATAGTTGTAGCAACACTGCATCCCATATGGTAACACTGCAGCCCATTTGGCAACACTGAAGCCTATGTGGCAACACTGAAGCCTATGTGGCAACACTGCAGCCCATGTGGCAACACTGCAGCCCATGTGGCAACACTGCACCCTATGTGGCAACACTGCAGCCCATGTGACAACACAGCACCCTTTGTGGCAATACTGCAGCCCATGTGGTAACACAGCACCCTATGTGGCAACACTGCAGCCCATGTGGCAACACTGCAGCCCACGTGGCAACACTGCAGCCCATGTGGCAACACTGCACCCTATGTGGCAACTGACAATATATAATAGACATTAGACAACATTTCACAACTAGACCGCAAGAAGAAAGAAAAGAGTTGTTCACGTATGAAGATGCCTGCAGCCAAGTTTGACCTCAATGTTTTTGTCAACTTTACAATGCGCAAATAATAAAAATGTTAGTGAAGCCTGAACTAGTTTAACTAGTTTAATGCGCAACAGCAACCACCAAATATTTTAATTGCAACGGTAACCTCGCTAGAACATAACATTTCCTGTGTCTTTTGTTTTTTTCAATAAATCAAAATCTATATGGTTTGTTACAGATGGGCAAGTGCACGTTGAAATGCTGCAGTCAAAATGGATGCAACAAGCCAATAAAGCGATAGAAGGAAACATGGCGAGAATTTGATGCGATTAATTTCTTCCTACTTGAATTTTGTGTCTTTTCTCCCGAAACAAGTTGTGATTTTGATGGAATCATTGTGGTATCCTGCTAACCTGCAGTAGCCTATTCTGTAATTTAAAGCAAAACCAATGTGATGTGATTCTATGTTCCAGCTTTTGCCGAAAGACAAACATAGCTGACTACTGGCCAAGTTGATTATTGGAATTTTTATCGTTTTTTTTTTTGATAGTTTTCATGCATTGTAATTTTAATGTAACATTAAACAAATAAACAGAGATTAGATTCCATTTTGTCGGCTACTCTCTTGTTGCTCGGAAAATCTTAACAAAAAACATCAGTGTTAAAGATGAATTGCATAATATTCAAAACTGTAGTTGATGGTAAGGAACAGCACAAACAGAACAGTTTGGCAAAGACTGAAATGTAGTCTACAGATCCATGTAACGTTAACATACGTTCTATTAACGTGTACCATACCACAACTGAAAAAATGCCGTGCATGGACACACGCCAACCAAGAGTTGAAATCAGATCTTTTTACGTTGATTCAACGTCTAAGGATGTGATTCTTGAAATCCAACAACCAATCACTATCTGACACGCACTCCTATGCCAACCATGCTGCACTTTATGTGGGCTGCTGTTTGGAAGTGACGCAACTACACTGGAATTTAGAGGGCACTCATGTTCTCGATGCCAGTGATGAGACGCCACTATATGACTCAGAAAATGAAATCTCTGACGAGAGTTGTTCGCAAAACGCCAGTGTTCTTGCCAGCCACTCAAAGCAAACCAGCAGCGCATATCCCAAGAATGAGAATTGGCAGTGGACCGCTCAAGGCCAAGTGCGGAACAGATTCCCATTTATTGGAAATCCAGGTCTGAAAGTAAACTTGCATGATGCAAGTGACCCTTTGGAATTTTTCGAACTATTTTTTGATGAAGAAATTATCAATTTGATCGTTACCGAAACAAATCGTTATGCCAAGCAATTCTTACAAGAAATGAAGCTGAACTTGAGACGCGGTCCAGATCAAAACAATGGAATGAAACAAACAATAATGAAATTCGAAATTTTTTAGGACTTTTGCGGATGCAAGGTGTTAACAATAAACCTGTGATGCAATACTTCAGTAAAAGACCATCTTTATTTACTCCATTTTTTGGTAAAATCATGGAAAAAATCGCTTTATACTGTTGAGTAAATTTTTACACTTCAACAACAATGAAGAGTTCAATCCGAACGGGCACACACCCAAAAAGCTTTTCAAGTTGTGGCCTATCCTAAAGCATATGAAATCGAAATTTTCTGGTTTGTATCAGCCGGAAAAGGATATGGCTGTAGATGAGTCACTTCTATTGTGGAAAGGCCGACTGGGATGGAAGCAATACATCGCCACAAAAAGAGCCCGATTTGGCATAAAATCTTTTGAAATTTGTGAGTTTTCATCCGGCTGCATATGGGATATTTTTTTTATACTGGAAAAGATACGGTGTATGATACAGATGTAGCGGAAAAAAATCAACCCATGAGAAGTAAAGTCATCTACACCCCTGCCAAGCCACTTTTAGGCAAGGGTTATTGCATAAATATGGACAACTTTTTCAGCTCGCCACAACTCTACGAACTGCTGTGTAAAAACAATACTGATGCCGTTGAAACTTTACGAGCAAACCGAAAAGGAGTTCCGAAAGAAATAACCAGAAGCCTACAAGACTAAAAACATGCGAAATAAAAGCAATGTACTGCCAACGTCTGGTGGTCCTGAAGTGGAAGGACAAACAAGGTGTGCATATGATCAGTACCTTTCACGATGATAGCCCTGAAAAAGTCAGCATTCAAAGCGCATCTACAATAAAACCAGTGATTTGCTGTGACTACAACGACACTATGGGACGTGTCGACCTCGGTGACTGCTTCTTGTCGTCATATCCCAGCGCGCGGAAACGATTGAAAAAATATTATCATAAACAATTTTGACACATTTTGGACATGGCTGTGCTCAACGCTCACATTTTGTATAAAAAACGTGGCGACATGCAGGCAAGGCTCAACTTTATTTTGAACCTGGTTGATCGGTTACTTGAAAAATACAACCAAGAAAAGGATCCCACTCGAAAGGGAGGGAGGTCACGTTCTGATACACCGCTGCGCCTTACAGCCCGTCATTTTCCATCACACATACCTTCAACACCAAAGAGGAAGCACCCACTGAGAAGGTGTCAAGTTTGTGTGGCAAAAGGAATAAGGAAAGAGAGTGTATATTTTTGCAGCGAGTGTGAGAAGCCTCTTTACGTTACACCTTGCTTTGGTTTGGTTGGTTTCGAATCTTTATCCTCGGACTGACAAAGCCTTGATAGGTTATTCCTGGTAGTTTCGCAGACTTATAGAAGCTCTTGACGCAGGGCCGGTTACCGAGATTGGTATAGTGAAGTTTTACGATTGTTGAAGTGTTGTTGCCGGGGAATTATTCCATTCACTAGGTGTCGTTGAATGGAGAGCAGTCCTGAAATGCGTTGCTCAAGCGCACACCCCGAGAGTCGAACCAGCGCCGCGTGATCTTGAGCCGGGCGCGTAACCACTGAGCTAACGGGGCGGGCTTAACTAAGAGGTCAAGCTTTCGGGTGAAACTGACATGGAAGTACCAACACTTACTGAACAACCACTGAATACAAAATTTTTTTGCGAAAAAGTACCAAAAAATTATTGGGGGTGATCATCTTGCCTCCGGATCATCTTACCCCACTCTCTGCTACAGTATTTTAAAACATAAACTCAAACATAGGAAGGTTCAAAGATATGCAATGCTAACCCTGTAGTAGCGTCTTAATTATGCCCTAATATTATGCAGTAAAGTGATTTTTAGTTGTGAACAGACTACGCAGTAAACAAGTCAGTCAGTGGTTTTTAAGTCTGAGGTGATTTAGTTGCACCATCGATATTTCTGGCTAATCGTTGCATTGACATCGGACTTCCTCTCAATCACGCATCAATGAGTAGTGGCAGCATCTTTTTCCTCCTACTGTAAGCACAACCATCGAGAGGATAATTTGGGTCCGGTAATTTACCAATAATATTCTTGGGCTCCAAATAAGACACCGCTGAAGAAACACTTCTTGAGATAAACTAAGGAAGGGAATACTAGCAAATCATCGAGAAAAAATCGTTTTCTCGAAGAATCAGCATTTGTCTTCAAAATAAGGTACCCTTCCCTAATAAGGCCCGCCTTTTTGATTTTGTCGCAAATTGATCATGAAATGGAAAAAGCGGGTACCAATGTGTGTTTTATTGTGTTTTAGCATCTTTAAAGTACCTCTTTAGAATAATTTTAATAACATATTGACCACAGTTTTAAAATTGTAGTTGATTTGCTAATTACTTCTGAGTGGGCTTTAAAAGGGCACCATTGCCTTAATAAGGCCAGCCATCTAAACTCAATTTTTTGAACCATAAAGTGCGGAAAAAAAACAATACACAACATCAAAACCGCGAAAAATCCTAAAAACAATTTCGTTACCATAGTTTATTACAAAAACAAATGTTAAACTTCACGTAATGAGTTCAAGTAAGTTCTTTTCCAATCAATCGTAAGTTCGTGCAAACAAGGTTTTTTTCAATCACAAGTTCAAATAAATTTCTTCAAAGAAATTCTTTTTCAACAATAAAGCATTTACATATCACAATCAGGGCATGCAAATTCATCATCATCTTTTGTTAAACCAACGCAGTCTTCATGGTTGCCTACCACATTTTGCAACTTTCACGTTGCCTCATGTCGGAGACTGTATTTTCTAAACATACTGGGCAACACCAATTTCCTACAATTGGACATCTTTTCATGATTACTGTTTTCCCCTTTCGTTTTGCCTTTTCTCTCCCTTTTCCATACGTGTCAAACAGTGACTTCGGTACAGTTGTTGCGCGATAATTAATGCTCCTTTTTCTTTGCCCCCGCTTCTTGCTTAGAGTATTTTCTGACGGTGTAGCCATAATGCTATGACATGGTGTTGATATGGGGGGCTGTGTTGAGATCCCATGACTTGTTGATGGTTGAGGAGAGATCCCATGACTTGTTTATATTTGTGGAGACATCTCATGACTTGTTAATGGTTGTTGAGACATCTTATAACTTGTTGATATTTGTGGAGACATCTCATCACTTGTTAACGATTGTGGAGACATCCATACCTTGTTGATATTTGTGGAGACAACTCATGACTTGTTGACGGTTGGGGAGACATTCCACAACTTGTTGGTGGCTATGAAAACATTTCATGATTCGGTGATGGCAGCTGAGATTGGTCACCGACTGTATGGTCAATGTTGGTGACATCACTTGGAGCAAAGACATGGTCAGCAGTAGCCTTGTTAGCAAATGGAAAAATTCCAAATCCTAATAAAAGCGAAACCCAATTTTCGCAAAACTGGAAACAGGTAAGTTATTTTGTGCCCTAACCACATGGTGGTGGTGTTTTGATCTGAGGTTGTACTTGTTAGCTGCCAGTAAGGGAGTATCAACTGCACTGTCTTTCTCCTAACAGCCCTTACAAGCCCACAATTGAATGCCAGGAGTACCTACCCTAATGAGGCCCATGGCTGATTTTGATGGGCCTTGTTAGGGCAAGTCTTCACAATCAGTTCAACGTAAACTACCTAAATACACTATCCAAGAAGGGTCAATATGTCAATACATGTTGAAACTTTAGACCCGTTAGAGTATCCTGAAACTCTAACAAAGGTAGAAAACAAACACCACTTACGAAAACACGCCGATAGATTAAGAACTGAACAAAATTTTACTCCTGCAAGATAGCTTTCAGAAATTTACAACTAACTCTGCTGGCATGTGGTTTCTTCTAGGAAACCAAATTACTTTTCTGTTCATTCACATGATTATCGCAGCCAATTAAATTACAACAGATGTTCCGTGCTTGCTTTGGTTCTCCAGATATGAAAGGGTGGGCCTTATTTAGGCACGGGCCTTATTTGGGCAGGGTACCTTAAATTGAACTTGATGCAAACGCACTACAGTAAAATAACAATACAGTGTTTTCTTCAACTTTCCGGCACCTTGGAATGGTTCCAGGCCCGAGAAATCATCATGAGCCAGGTTCCAAAAGCAACTATAGGCTACGTCACTCTGATAGCATTTCGTTGTCTCCAGGAAAACAATGACAACCCGAGGCTAGAATGATGCATCCTCGTCTGCAAAGGCTGAAATGGTGGAACTTCTCCTCCAAAGCCTCTACGCCCTACACCAAGGCTTCCCAAACTGGGGGTCGCGACCCCGCAAGGGGTCGCGTAACGAACTTTGGGGTTCGCAGAAAGTGTACCGATTTTTCACAAAGTACTCTATATTAACACTTTTGTGCAAGTTGTTAACTTTGAGAGTCGCACACTCAATACTTCTATTTTTAGAAATTGATGTGGTAAAATGAAATCAGAATTTAAAGCCCTTTTTGTTGCAATGTGAAGTAAGATAGCTTTCAAAAGTTAAAGCTTTAAAAGGCTATTAGTGTTGAAAATTGGAGTCGTGATTTTTCTAAACAAAAAAAAATCAGACTGAGTCCACGATTTTCGTAATGACATCTGGTTTTTAAAATTATGCTGTTTATCAAATTTGCTTGACAAAATGAACAAACTTAACTTGTCTCTTCCAAGCAGAAAACATCAATGTTTTTACATTGAAATCTAAATTTGAAGCATTCATCTAAAATAAGGACAAAAAAATTAAACATCTGCTTGAAAATGGACTGCAAATTACATTGGATCGAAAACCTAATCTATTTACAACGCAAAAACAAAGTACCGAGCACTTTTCTTAGGAAGAACTCACTGATTTATCTTATGATTTGAAGTTTAAATTTTCTAGAAATTTATGTTTGTGCAAAAAAGCTTCACACTTTTTGGTTTTGCGTTAAAGCGGAATATCTACCATTCTCTGATTCAGCAGTAGGGCTAACCGCACTCCTGCCGTTTGTATCGAGGTATTTGTGTTGAAAATTTTCAGCCTCGAAAACTGAGGCAAATGCTAAGCACTAGTTGGGAGGATCGTCTCACCAACGATTTAATTACCATGATCAGCTAAAGGCTTCCCCCACAAAGCAAACATTGATGTAGAATCGTGGAAACAACTTGCCAGTAACATGTCAATCTGGAGGAAAAAAACTATAGTGAAAGAACGGAATTTTTCAAAAAAAACTACAGCATACAAAAGGCTCAGGAAAAACAAAACATTAGAAAAGACAAGCTAAAAAGACGACGTTCTCCACCTTCCATACAATGTGACTTGTGCCCACGTCTTTTCCACCATAGACTATGGGCTTCCAAAGCCACATCCGATATCGCCATCCAAAACGAAACTCGATTTGATGACAAAACTAATGTTCGGGCACGAGCTGAATCTGACAACAATTTGTACGAGTCAGCGTTTCCAACGTTGATGGCAATCAAAATAAAACAAACACCATCAAAACCAAAGAGCGTATAAGCATCATCGAAACAGCCATTTGGGACTAGCATTAACAAACATTGCCCCACGCAGGCCTGGATTAACCATTGTGCTAGGGTGTGCTAAAGCACAGGGGCCCCGCAGACAGAGGGCCCCACTTTTCCTAAAAATGAAATAAATAAAATAACAAATTTTTCCTGAAAAATTTTTTCAAGAAAAAAAATTAAGAAAAGTGGGGCCCCTCTGTCCAAAAAAAGTAACACATTTATCAATATATCTCCCCCTTCACGTGAAATAAAAATATGGTTCTTGTATTTTCGGCCTCTACAAGACGTTGGGCAGTACTAAAAAGTTGTTTGCCACCTGGCTCAAAAAATTTGCAACATTTATTCAACACATGTTGGGAGGCTTTACCGGGACGAGCAACTCCGTTGTTCCGCCAACATTAAAAGGGTAAATTGCCAATTTGACATTTTTTTCACGCTTTGCTGCTGGCTTGCTTTCAACTAAAAACTTTAAATTACTTCAAAACCAACTTCACTCTTTTTATATAACCCATAAAAAATACATTATTTTGTAAACAAAAACAAAAATTACCCTTCTAATGTTGCGGATGAACGAAAAAGCGGATGTAGTTAACAATCCTGGTGTGGAAGGCCCATGCCAAAGCGACGACTGCTGTCTGTGAAAATTATGCCTACATTACTGAAGCCCTCACTCACATCTATGACGACAACAACGAGAAGGGTGATACAAGACTACAAGCTCGAAATCTTTTGCAAAAACTGGAAGAATTGGAATTTGTTTTTATGCTTCATCTTTGGACAGGTTTGCTGCAGCTGTTTCACAAAGTAAGGTACGGCTCTTCAAAGTGCTGAGATATCATTGACCACATGTGCAAACCTATACAATGCACTCGAGCTAGGGGCGCCGGCACGATTTTTGACTGGGGGGGGGCAGGATTATGAAAAAAGGGCACTTTTGTTGCTGAAAGGCCAATTTTTTTAAAGTTTTAAGATAAGTTATAGCGATAATGCTCATCCATCAGCTCATCATCGAGTAATGATACAACTGTCTGGTATACAAAAAACAATGGCACGGAAGGGCATCATGCTATGTTATAATGATGTAGACTAACCTCTGTGATACATAATTTTGTGTCGTGAATATTATTTTGAGGCAGAAATTTGAGATGTTGTGGCAGAAATGACGTCCGCCCCGATAGCTCAGTTGGTTAGCTGGTGGCTTCTGGAACGAAAAAGCTTCAAGATCAAGCGGCGCTAGGTTCGACTCTCGGGGTGTGCACTTGAGCAACGCACGTTGGACTGCTCTCCATTCAGCGGCATCTAGGCTAATGGATGGAATAGTTCCTCGGCAACAAGACTTCAACAATCGGCAGAGATGTACGTATGCGCCGCAAATTCTACGCCGCAGACTTGCGGCGTAGACTTTTTGTTTACGCTAACGCTTGCGGCCACATTTTTTGGATAGTTTGCGCTTGAGGCTACGCCGTAAAGTTTTCGCGGTTTTTTAGCTCATAGTGTCAATGCATACTTTTTAATGTATTTTTTCGCTACAACACGCCAATACCTTCCAGCGCTGCAGTTGAAAGAATGTTTTTCAATGGGCAAAGACATATTGGAACCAAAACACAGCAAAATGTCAGATGGACACTTTCAGATGCTTGTGTATCTTCGCGGAAATTCAAAATAAAACTTGTTTGTTTCGAGTGGTTTATACCGTGTGAATGTTTGGCACCTAGCAAACAAAATTAGTTTACGCTAGTCATGCGCGGACGCCGCCAACTGTTTTTACAAGTTACGTTGACGCATACGGCGTATGGTTTTTCGAACGTTTGCGTTTACGCTGACGGCGTCAATATTTTTTGTATGCGCGTAGGCTACATCACTGACAATCGGAAACTTCACTCTGCCAATCTCGGTGACCGGGCCTGCGTCAGTGATTCAAAGCCTCTACAAGTATGCAAAACTGCCAGAATTAAGCTCTGCAAGAAGCTTTCCCAGTCCGAGGATAAAGGTTCAATCAAATCAAATCATAATTACTAATTAGGCTAAAAGAAAATAGCCTAGCTGAAATTTTTATATCGTATTGCAAAATGTGAAGTAGCTTACATGACCATAAAAGGGCACCATTGCCCCTCCTGCTCCCCCGCTTCCGGCGCCCCTGACTCGAGCAATTTCTATCCACGGAAAGAGAAAATTTCGATGAAATTGAGAAAAATACAAAGACTACTCTGCCTGAAGTACAGTAGGCTACAAGTCTCTTCACCAAAGGCGCACCGTGCGAAGACAACCGCGCATTGATGATGACAGTGTAAATGCAACTGCAGACTTGCTAGAAACTTCTGCTGCAAGAGATAAATTTAGGATAAAATCATTTATTCCAGTGATTGATGCTCTTCGCTCTTATTTAAGCAGAAGAGCTACTGTGTACAAAAGAGTTGCTAAGAATTTCTCGTTTTTAATTGATCTTCATGCATCAAAGGAACAGATTTTACAGAGTGTCATGAATGTAGCGAAAGAATTTCCTACTGATGTTGATCTCTGTCTTGTTGATGAACTTTTGAATTTCTACCTGTATCTTAAAAAGGCTTATGGAAATAAAGCAAGTTTTAGTCATGAAAACATGTACCAGATAATAAAGAATGACAAAGTTGAAGCTGCTTTCCCTAATGTAGAAACAATTCTTAGATTGTTTCTTTGTATGATGGTCACTAACTGTTCTGGAGAAAGATCATTATCTAAGCTGAAAGGAATCAAAAACGTACTTCGGTCTACAATGACACAAGAGCGGTTGGCTAAACTGGGCCTTCTCAGCATAGAGTGTGATAAACTGCGACTTCTCAATTTTGATGCTATCCTTACAAACTTTGCAGCAAAGAAAGCCAGAAAAAAGTCATTCGACTGAATTTCATGTTAGTTTTCTAAATCCTATTGGTAATTAGTAGTGAATGAAAGAGCAGTTTAGAATAGAAACTCAGAATAACCTTTCATTGCAATTTGCAGTGTAGTGTGCAGTACTAACAGTGGCCCCTTGCTACAATGCTTTCCCTTGCACGGTTTCGTTGATTTAATGTGTGTGATTTTGCATCCATTATAACGTAAACATTGTTGACTTAATTTGCACAATATGCTTATTTAATCATCGATCACGTGCTATTTCAAAGTTATCTAACTTACCTAAGCAAGGCTCGGTTTCCTCTGCAAGCAAAACCAGCTTACTTCCATTACGCTCCACGTAAGCTGGTAAGGGCCCCCATAAAATTTATTAGCACAGAGGCCCCATTTGACCTTAATCCGGGCCTGGGCCCCCACGGCTGAACTTGCTTTGTAGCAAAATCAAATCTTTGTCGCATCTATCAAACTGAATAAATTTGTTTGGTTTTTAGTCTTTTTCTAGTAGGCTACATGTCAATTGCAAAATGTAATGTGGTAGGCTTGGAGAATGGTTAGGTTGTTTTTAGTTTTCATTCGAATTAAACCTTTCCATAAATACCACAAATGTATATTTCGCACTGCTTATCATTTTTACCGTGAAGGCCGAAGGGTCGCGAAAAAATTTTGGAGATTGAAAGGGGTCGCGAGCAAAAAAGTTTGGGAAGCCCTGCCCTACACTAATGTGAATGAGGTTTCTGAAAAAGTTTACAACGTAGGATGATGGTATACGTCAGTTTGAATATATTTCTCTTGTAAGACATTCATATGTTCTGAAACTTTCTGTTGTTTTTTCATGGTTCAAATTTCTATCAAAATCCCTTCCATGCGTCAGCAATATAATTAACTTACAATAGGCTAATGAGCGGACTATTTGAGCAGGTTTTCAGAAGGTTGATCTGCAATTCTTAGAAAAAGAAATATGAGGTTTACCATTTATATTCACTGAAAATTATTATGCGTCAATCTTCAACATAGCTTAGTTCTGTCAAGGTTTCATATCTGACTTATCAAAGCAAAGTGAACATTTCTTATTTGACTAGTGCGGTGCTAAGTCTCACAAACGAAGTCAAGATGGTGGATTTCAATGCAACAGATTCTGGTTTCGTCTACGTATGCAGCAAATATGGATAGTGTTGATCATAGCCGTAGGAGAGTAAAACAGTTTGAGGGAGCGAACACAATTTGTTCAGATTTTTGTTCATGTGAAAATATGTTGTTTTTTGTTTTTTTATGAGTCAAAGGGTAGCGTATGGGGAAGTTACCTCCTATACAAATTCTAACAGCCTACTACATTTGCGCCCAGAATCTTCATGCTCTCCAGGTTAAGAATCACTCATCTAGCAACATTGTGCTCACCTTAGAAGTTAGTTAATCTGGCAACAATGTTTAGACCTAAAAAATTAGTAAATCTGCCAAAATCAAAAATTGATCAAACTGACAACACTGTTTTGACACTCATTTCAACGCATAACATCAACTTATCGTAAAATTACATTAAATCAATAAAGAGCAAAATTTCTCAATTATCTCGATCCTGATCCTTGTGAGTCAGGGAATCACCGAAGCCGACATTGATCTTCAATTTCTGTAAAAGACCAAGCAAATAATTAAACTAAAAAAGTTTTCACGCTTGGAATACTTTGCATCCTTCAATTGTTTACCTTGTTTATTGATGGAAGTCGTTGAATCAATGTAATGTTGACTTAAATAATGGGCGTTGGTTTAACGTTTATTGACGTCAAATCAACAATAGCATAATGAACCTTGGTAACTGCAGGCTACCATAAGCTACTGTAGTCTGCAATCACCAGAAGCAAATTATTCAAAGATTCCTGATAAACAATTTGAGATTACAGCTTGATATGTTACGTTAGATAACGTTAATACAACGTAAAGAACTTTAGATGTTACGTTAGATAAAGTTGATACAACAAAATAACTCTAAATGTTGCTTGAGATAACGTCGATACAACGTAAATTGCTCTCACTTTATTGTCCAACTGATTCAGTGCTTCCTGCAACTTGGCTCGTTCCTCCATGTTCGGAGATCTCAACCCCCAATCACCATCATTGAGGCATTCTTTTATCCAAACTTCTTCCACAACTTTGTGTAATACTTCGATGACGTCATCGATAAATAGGAAGTTGCCACGGAGATCCATCCGGACAATCTAACCACAAATAATTATGATTCAACTGTTAAATGATGTTGCTGTTTGTGACGTTTTGTTTATTTGTATAAATTTTACAAGAATTGTCAAAAAATGATTAAAATCAAAAATTTATTGGACTTGCAATAAAACAATGTAATGTAACTCTAAATCAACGTAACGATTGACGTTAATGCAACTATAGATCAATGTAATTAAATGTTGGTTTAAAAGTTAAACATGACTTACGGATTCAGGCATTGATTTGATTGCCTCGATACATGGACGGAATCGGTTGGAAGTTATGAAGCACCCGTACAGATCAAAGAATCGAATTCTTGCTGGCATTAACTTGATAAATGACGTCACAGCATGAAAGTCATTCTGAGTGTGGGAGGGTTTTATCCATACCTTCCCTCCATCAAAATGACGTCCTGCAGTCACGATCACTTCCAAGTCGTTGCCTTCCCTCAGGATTCTGCTGATGGCGATGATGGAGCGAGCATCATTGTGATCTAAGATATATAAGATATATATAAGATATATATATAAGATCTAAGATATAATAATGCAAGAATAATATCAATCAATATTAGCTCGCTAACCAGGTTGTAATCTAAAACCACAATTTGGTTCGAACCATAAAATAATCAAACATTGAACACAATTATTCATTGACTACCGGACCGGTACAAGTTGTTTATTCAAAAATAAAGCATTAATTTATTTATTTGATTTATTTATTAATTGATTAATTTATTAATTGATTTATTTATTAATTGATTTTATTATTAATTTATTTATTAATTTATTAATCTATTTTAATAAGGCACTAATGATGCTCTACAGTAGTAGAGCGAAATGCATACGCCAAAAATAGGGCTCTGATTATTCTCCATGCATTTTTAATAAAAAATACTGAACTCTGAACAATAATTTATTTATCTCTCAAACAAAAATATCAATAAATATATTCAATAAAACTTTCTGGTTGAGATTAAAGTTTTGATTTGAAAAGTAACCTCGGTAGACCGAGGCCAGCTTTACAGTTAAAACCTAAAGTTTGTTAAAATATGAGACTAACCAAAGCTAGGATATAAAATAAATTTGGCTTATTTTTTGAAAAATCTTCGAACTTAGTTTACAGCTTAATCCTGCACCTTCCCAATCAGCCATTTCTTGCTGCAACTTAATCCAAGTTGATGGGTTTTGTACTTGATATGTGAAATGAATCAAACTTGGGTTTTTGGTTTTAAATCTTTATCCTCGGACTGACAAAGCCTTGATAGGTTATTCCTGGTAGTTTCGCATACTGGAGGAATACTTGAGGCATATACTTGAGTTTCGCATACTTGAGGCTCTTGACACAGGGCTGGTCACCGAGATTGACATAGTGAAGTTTTCCGACTGTTGAAATGTTGTCTGTGAATTATTCCATTCACTAGGTGCCCCTGAATGGAAAGCAGTCCTGAAATGCGTTGCTCAAGCGCACACCCCGAGAGTCGAACCAGCACCGCGTGATTGTGAGCCGGGCGCGTAACCACTGAGCTAACGGTCTCTTACTTCTACTTTTCACCTTGGTTCTTGTTTTATTTTACTTTGCTTGCAGGGGCTGACATCATCTAATATATAATAATAAATATTATCTGTACAAATATCTAATAAATATCATCATCTTCTAATAAATATCTGCGTTTTGCCTTATTTTCCCTTACGCATGACTAACTTTTTCATTTCGTGAAAGCAACCCATTGGTCAAATACGTCTTCAAAGCAGTTGTATGTGCCATGCCAGAAACCTTTGTATTTATGCTTTTTGAAGCTCATTGTGTTGAGTTTTTAGACAAGTTTTACTTCAACTATTTACGTACTTGCTGCGACTTTCCGGGTTTCTTCGTGCAACTTTTTAAGAAATATTTTCTTCTTTTGTAATTTGTCATCTGAAATAAATGAAATCATCATTAAAATTAAATTAAGATTTTAAAATGTCGTTTTGATGAGGTTGCAGGATGGCTTGACATACATTTATCTCAATCTTGAAACTTCGATTTGAAGGAATGAATAGCCTTGGAAAGATGAAACTTTACAAATTGAAACCAATGTGAAACAAAAAAAGGTTTGAAACATTTTCAAACTGTGAAAGGAAGAAAAACTCATTCAACAAATATTAGAATACAACTAAGTTGCTGTGACCAAGTTATGAAATATTGTTGAAATAAATCAAATGCCACCAAATTGCAAATTGCAAGTGTATTTCATGGTCTTCGTTGAAATATGTTTCAGTAAGTTTTCAGGTGATGTACCGATGAATATTAAGTATTTTACAATTTGCTCCAACGCACAATGCAGGACAGGCCTGTACGACATTAGGCCCCCAAGTTGACACGAATATATTTTCCACTTTCCATTGCAATCGATGATTGACTCCCATCGTAATGACCTTTTATGATTTTTCCCTTCGACTTCAAATCATTACGTTTGGTTTGTTGTTCTTTATCAGAACCGAGAAACGCTTTACCACCAATAAGTTTTAAAGACAACAAAGAAATATCAACGTATAATAATTTGTCAACTTAGCCTACCGGTAGGCTTACGTGGAAATACTGTTGTAATGGTTGTGAAAAAAGATTTGAGTTGAAAGAAAACTGAAGAGTTCTGGGCAGATGAAGTTGCTGTAACAAATTGAAATCAATTTATCAAAAAACATACTAAATCAGCAAAACAAACGTAGACTTCTGTTTCAACAAAAGTGAAGTCTGACCAAGAAATAATAATAATTTATTCCTACACCGCAGTTACCTGTGTTCATAGATGGGTCCAACAGAAGTCCAGACAGAAATTCGACAACAACTGACCAGTGATCAGTCAGTAGATTAGTTTGAACAAATGATGCAAAATATTTTATCGGCATTTGATGAATTATATATAAAGCACTAAAAAACTCTTGAAATGTTTGGTGTGAAAAATACAATCGTCGGCTACCCTCCAAAAGACCACACTTACTATTTGAACCAAATAATGTCACAACAAGTGCTTGGACTTGTTCGCTTGTTAGGCGTTCTGCTTGAAGATCTTCAATTGTGATTAATACTGTTTTATTCTCAGTTGCTTTAAATGCGAGTTTGGATAAACTGATAACGATTTGATCCGATAGAGAAACGGCGTGATCAGATGATTTGAGGTTTTCCAGCACACGATGAAATATTGTGGTCATTGATGAAATATTTAAGATTTCATCTGATGAACCAAGAGAAGCCCTCAAGTATAATTGTAGCATCAAAGGATTGTAACACATTGATGCTAGATGTGGAGTTTTTACAGTTAATGTGTCCAAAATATCAATTGATTTTTGTTCATCGTTTATCAAAGCAACAAATAATTTACTCATGTTTTCAAACGTTAAGTCTTCAGCAAAATACGTTTTGTTTGGGCGACATCTTCGAGGGATTGTAATCATGGCGTGTGGTCGTGAGGTGAATACAATGTGGCAATTAGGTAAAAAAAATCCTTGACACAGATTCGACACAAGCTCCTGGCAGGTGAGTAAAGTATCATACTTAAATTTTGTCACTTTATCAGTCAAATTCCAGTTCACCTGATCGAATCCGTCAAAGATGAAAAAGCAATTTTGTGTGTGATTTTTCATCCAACTGAAAAGTGCGTTTTGTTCTTGGTTTTCCAAGTTAAATTTCACATTCCAAGCAAAAATTCTTTTAAGGTTAGTTTTTCATCACTCATGCTCATAAATGGTATCCTCAGAACAAGAAAGTCCCTATTTTGGTAAATTGAATTTGTTTGGTTTTGGGATCGTACTGGTCGTCGTTGGGAATGAACCTTCCCTCGTAGAAGTCAATCAACAGAAGCTCCGGGTAAACCTCTGGGAGATTCGATGCTGGATTATCAAACTTTGACAAATCTATGTAACATGTACCACGTTTTTAACTAACAAATTTATATTTTAACATTTGACCGAAATTTCTCATTATTGCAAAATGCATTTCAATGCTGCAAATTCAAAATCTAACGTTCTCACAGAACATAAGTCAAGCTTCCTGTTAACAAACGCCACTCACACAGAATCTAGCTCAACACATATGTATTTCTAATGCGACATAACTATAAAACCGATATAGCTTTTCCCTTGATTCTTACGATAGCTATTATTGATGAAAAGGCTCTACCGGTATATTATGAAGTAAGCGGGGAATTGAAAAAGACAGGCATTCAAAAATAGACTTGCAAGCGAACGGACTAAACTTTAGAACAAGAAGGTTAAATTCACGACTGGGGAATGTCGCTCTTCTGACACCGGTCGCAATAAATTATATTGATTAGAGATATTTTTCAATTCCCAAATAGCAAATTTGTAACTTTGATTTTATAAAAAATGATTCATTCTATTTAATTCGTTTTTTTTTTTTGTAGGAAGTCATACCCCTAGACTAGACAGCCAGAAGCCTAAATTATCCTTTATATTATCCTTTTTTAATTAGAGACTTAGAGTCTCTCAATATCCTTTTAAATTATCCTTTTTATTTTTATTTTTATAAACAAATTTACGACAAATTAGACAGCCAAATCCTACGCTGGGGACTTAAGTTAAGCAAGTCCCTACACTGGGGGCTCGTCCGGGATAGATACTTTACAAAGAAAATTCACAATTGTAGGCTAACAATTAACACATGACTCCCCGTTAGCCGACAATTGTCAATTTTCTTTGTAAAAAACATATCTTATAACCACACACCTATATATTATTGCATCATGTATAACCGAGTTATTGTAATATCTACATCGAATTTGCGATCATAAAATTCTACAGTGGCTTTCTTCAGTTTGTCGAAGGCTCTGTTTGGATCTGAAAAGATATAGCCCTTTTAAAAATAAAAATTCTTACTTCAAATAAATTTTCACAATGCTCTTATATGATTTCAGCGGTTAATTAATTTCTATCTTGTCTGCTTGAGCTTTTCCAGATACTGAAAAAGCCGCCTTTTCGGTGGCGAAAGCTTTATCAATAAATTTTATAAGTTGCCAAACCTGGTTGATTTTATTTACTTCCTAACGTTATATATGGCCGTCAGTAGGCTGCTTGGCATGTTATAAGTTACTTGACTTTTCAATTAACAATAATAATTTACTACAATAATTTACAATAACAATAATGCAATTAATAATTTACAATTAACAGCAAAATCACTAAACCTACGTTATATCATAAAGGTATCAGCGTATTTAAGCACTTGTATCTTAGGTTAGTCCATTTTGTCATAATTGTTAAAATCTTTGATGTGAACATGAAAACTTTACAAACCTTCCTGATCTCCAGATCGAACATTGGTTTGTTCGGGTTGAAGAACAATCTTGGCTATGTTTTGCTGGTTGTGAACCTGGACCAGTTGTTGATCAATATGTTGATGGTGATGATGGACATGCAATACGTTGATCTGAGGTTGTTCTGTAAGAAAACATCGTGTCTTGAATGCAACGTAATAAAACGTTGATAACAAGTGGCCTAATATCATCTGGATCGGGTTTGTGTTTCAATGTAATATAGCCGCACCAGTAGCGAATATAAAAAAGTTTTGCACCAGTTTAATCGCGTTCCTAGGAACCAGAAACAAGACGATTGGTAGGTTAGGGTTAGGGGGTTATCTCCCTATACCCCACAAGCACATTTACTGCATAGGCTACCCATTTTGGGTATTGGGATTGGTTAAAGGATGTCAAGACTTGAATGATCGGAAATACAAAGAAGCCAATCTTTATTTCTACTTTCAAACACGCCATTCGGAGTTTCGCAAAGGAAACAACAGCGTGCTCTTCAGCGGTGTCGAACCGGCGTCCTTTCGACCGTCGTACAATGGCTCTCACCACTCTGCTATGCAGCCAACCATGCAATCGTAACATGGAAGTTCTGACAAATGTTCAAAATGAACTTACCAGGATTTCCTGGCAATGGTTGTTCAGTGTCCGTTTCCTCAGTTAAAGTCATTCTGTTTTCTTCTTGAGTTTGTGGGAAATACATGTTTATATTTTTGTTAATTGTTGAATCCTCTTTTCCTACTATTTATAAAAAACTATTATTATTACTTAAATATAAAAAATTGTTTATATTGTAAGTGCTTGTCTGATGTACTTTAATTTGTTTCATGCTGATTAAAAACTGTGCAGTGTTGCGTATACAATTTGATTCTTCATGACTCATACACAGGGGTATCTAAAAAAGGGGGTGCTGCGAAGGCTCACAGCGAGTACCTTATTCTTATGACACTACCAGGGCGGTAGTTTGAAGCGCCTGAAACATGCGGTTCTTTTCACAATTGCAGAAAGTTTTGTAGTGCAGCTGATACAGTAAACTACAGAAGACAGTTAGCAAATGTTACATAGAGCATATTTAAAGAATAGCCTACTTGTTCGCAAAGACAGTTGAAAAGTTATCAGTAAGCAGTTTTTCTTAACAAATATGAGCATGCAGTGAGCATCCAGGCCTGATGCTAATAGCGCAATGCAGGTTATCATAACAAGATTTATTAAACTACTATCGGTGCCAATTGTCATTTTAGGGTAAACAGAGATTATTTACGATAAACAGAAGCCCTTCTACTGTCAGACGTATTAAAAGCCTTCATATCCCCTTCTTTAGATATCCCTGCTCATACAGTTCACTCCCCGCTCTGCTGTTATTTAAGTTTCTTGTTGGCTGATAACACTTAAACTCTTTTTTCTAGTTTCAAAATTTGCGCGCGATAATTTTTGTTTGGAAGTTGAATTTCATTTTGAGTGTTTAGTTGATTTACAGCAACATGGTCCTGTGTTTTGCCATGCTAGACAGGTAGTCACTATCTGACCCAGCTCCCTGAAGAAGTCAGTCGTGTCTGATTGACAAAACGTCGGAATAAAAGCAGATTGTCGCTTTATACATCTTGTGATAGTCCAGCTTAATTTGCACCAGAAGAACGCTTAATGTTATTTAACTAAATGCCTGGTGAACAGCCTCATTCAATTTTTAGTACGGTGGTTGATTCTGCTAAACAAAAATGTGCGTCAAAAAAATCTCGCTTCCTTGTCAAAGTAAATATGAAAAATCAGGCAATATAAAGTTATGTGTTGAACAGATCAACATCAACGCGTGATTTGAATAATACTGTAGTTTAGATTGCAGTTTGTTAATTTTCTTGTTTTATGACGACAACCACCTTGTTTCACATGGTGCAAACTCATCTATACTGATTCATACATTGTTGTTCTAACTCTAACTTGTCCTCTCCATGGAAACAACAGAGCAAGTTATACTTTTAATGTTTCCAGTTTGACCAACACTCGATTCAGAATCAGGCCAACTAACTTGTCGATTGTGCAGAAGCGCTCAGCATCGCGCGTTTTATAGCCCAGTGATGACGTGAGCAAGACGAGGCAAAAAAAAAAGAATTATTCTTGGTAAGAAAAAGATTTTTTCATTCACAAGAATAAAAACAGAAGGTTCTTTGTTTTGCGTAATTTCAATGTCGGTAAACGTCGAAACACTCTTTTATTGGAAATTTTAGCTTTGTAGGCATTTTTTTACTTTCCAGTAGCCTATTCAAAAATCAATGAAAAGTTGCAGGAACTGAAACTTTTCATTCGTTCTTTTTTTTCAGAATCAATGTGAAAGTAGGAGATCGTTTGCTTTTTCTAAATTTTAAAGTTTAGTCTGGTTGTTGACACTGTAGGCTACCATATTTTAAACTGACTATCCTGTTTGGTATCAAGCACGACACAACGCCGCGTTTTGTCGCTTCTACTATTTTCTAGGCCTCTGCTATGTTTCACAGATTTTGTTTTTCGTGATGATGGTCAGAAATTAAAAAAAATGGATGGAACTGTGCTGATCCAAACATCAAGTTTGATTTGAAACGAAATTAAAACAGCAATTACTTCAAAGAAAGGAAATATTCCACCTACGTACTAAAAGGTTTTGTTTTGAACAGACCTAAATGAGAAATACATTGATTAGTTTTAAATGAAATAAACTTTATAGATCAGGGGTTCCCAACCTTTTTACAATGTGGCCCCCTTTGAAAATTTTGAAATATTAATGGCCCCCCTATTTTTTTCAACCTTTTGAAAAATTAAGAAACGTAATTTTAATTAAAAAACTTATTTATACAGTAACCGGTAGGCCTAAAGACTATTTCATGAAGATTTGGGAAAATGTACCAGTATTTTTATTAAATTTTAATTTATTTCTTTTGTTATATAGTGTTGGAGTGGACTTAGAGATGATAAATTAAAAAAATTATTATTTTTCAAATTTTTCCATGCCCCCCCTCAAAAAGCCTCATGGCCCACTAGGGGGCTTTGGCTCCCAGGTTGGGAACCCCTGTTATAGATAAAGCAGCTTTTTCGGTGAGGAAGCAACATTTGTTGACTGTGAAGTCGAGTTGTGGTAAAAGCAAAGGAGGAAGTTTTGGAATCAAACCCATTGAGTGTAATGTCTCAATTTCTAGTATAGTTACTTATACATAGCCTAGAGCTTCGGTAGAGAGTTTGTCTTGTTGAACCATAGGCATACAAAGCCGGGTAACGTGATCAAGTTTAACATGTTCAAGTTTATTACACATAGAAACACAAAACTACGCAACAAATTAAGTATCGAACGTTTTCGACATCACAAGATGTCCTCTTCAGGATTAATATACATACAACTTAACTACATCTGAATAAAATACAATGGTTAACTAAATCTACAAACAGGAAAAGACAAAAACTGCACAGTACTTCTGACTAGCTCAAACTCAACGATAGGCTTCACGAGAATCAAAGGTAACTGCATCATGAGAATCAAAGGTAAATCTCCAACACGCATTGAAGCGGTGATCTGATCATGAAATTTTCAACGGTTCGAGAAAAAGTTTTCTCTGCCTATAAAACGTTGAATGGTAGTTTTAGCAAATATTTTTGGAAACTTCCTTGGTTTCGTATTATCTGAACTTCATAAATTGTACTTTACAAATGTACTTCGCAAATGTACTTCGCAAATGTAAGTCTGTGCAATAGATAGAGTTTCGCTTTTAGCAGCATTATCGTTGCTTACTTCAATTACTAGCACATGACTAGGAAACTGTGTTCCGAAAACTAGTGCAAACCGCTACTGCCGCAGTAAGCCCTCAGCATTAGGCTAAACCAGGTCTCTGGTATCTACTTTTGTGAAATAAACAGCTAGGGTTTGAAACTTTTGATGTAATAAAATTTCATTTGAATACTGAAAAGTTTGGGTGTTTATCAGGACAATTATCGTTTCTAGCACGAGTTGCAACGTTCATCTGATGAAAATGAAAGTAAAAGTAATAACAAACAAGATGGTTTATAAACATAATTGGAAGTTAATAATTGGAACTACTGTAGTATATAACCTGGTGAAATTTTATTTTGTATGTTATTCGCTCTGAGGATGCGCATTGTCATGGTGCGCGAAACGTCAGTGAAGCAATAAACCATCTTGTTTGTTGTTAATTTTACTTTCAATTTCATCAGATGAACGTAGCAACTAGTGCTAGAAACGAAATTTCATTGTTTAGAGTTGGTTGTATTATAGGCCGGCGGTTTTAAAACTTTTTTTTTCTCCAGCACACCAAACAATTTTGAAATCACTTCGACTACTGCTGTATTACTACTGCAACATGGCGCCTTGTGCATTTCCCAAATTAAAAGATTTATTGAACACAATCCAGTTAATAGTTTCCTTATTTGAAATCTCTCCCCCATGCTGTAATTTTGTCTTCGGTACAGTCTCAATACGATATACGGTAGAATAATATTTTCAATTGCCAATCACTAAAATGTCGGACATTTTCCGCCCACTTTTACTTTTGTAGGTTGTTTGTTGTGTTATAATTTGTTTATACTATGCGCTAAATATAATTAGGATTTGGTTTCATCGCATTACGTTTGAAAGAGGCAATTGATATTATTAATCCCAATCTTGGATCGCCATTCCAATAGAGCTATCACTTATCAGCAATGGCCGAGTGGTTAGCGCGTTGGGCTCGCAGTCGAGAGCCTGCATGTTCGACTCCAGCCACCCGCACTTGCTGTTGTTTCTCTGGGCAAGAAACTTTACGATAATTGCCTCTACCCAGTGATCGATTTCGAGTAATGGGCAGTGATGGGCATTATCGGCGATAATTATCGGCGATAAATTTTTATCGCTTATCGTTATCGCTTAATTATTTTTTCAGTTATCGTTTATCGTTATCGCCAAAGGCAATATTTGATTATCGCCGATAATTAATCGCCGATAAATTTTATTTCGGATCAACGTACACAAGTGGAAAGAACATGAAAAGTAATATTTTTACTAGCCACCTAGTTCATGAAACTAAAATTAAAACCAGTTCTTTTTCAGTGCCTGAAGTGTGTGTGCACAGGTCGTTGTCATGGGAGGGGCACGCCCCCTGCAGCGACGGCCCTGACAACACAATAATTTTTAGAGTTGCAAATTGCAATGCAATGAAATGCATGCAACAAGTCTCTTGTTGTTTTGCTGCAATCGGCAATCGCGAGTGAATTTTGCAATTAAAATGTAAGCGCACAGGCGGTACAGATTCCTTTGAAGCGAAGCGAAAGAAATTGGCAAGTGGTTTATGAAAGTGTCGCAATACGAGGCAGCTTTTACATCGGAAACATGGTCTTTCGCGCCACCATCACTGAAACAAGTCATTGCAGAATATGATATTGCTTGAAGCATTTGCCATGCAAACCGACATCACACTTTTTGCATCTTGTAGTAGTTTTTGCATGACAATAGCAGGGGACAATAGGCGCATTGAGTTGCGTGGTAAAATTATGCTAAATACAGTATAACCTTTCTCATTTACCTATGCTGCATAGCCGAGTGGTGAGAGCGCTGGAACGGCAATCGAAAGGGCAGGACACTGTCTTTCGCAGGACACTTAAAGGCATGCCTGAAGGTGGACATGAAGATTGGCTTCCTTGCCTTCCCGTCCACTTAATCTAAATCTTCAACCACCGGGCGTAAGCCTGGATACGACGACGATTTACCTATGCGATATAGCCAACGCTCAAACAAATATTTTTATTCCCACTAATAGCCTAATACAGTGCCTATATTGTAATTCTTATCTCAACACCTCAGCATTCTGCCATTGCTTTAATGATGGTGTTCCAAAGAAAACAGAAAAATTTATCTGAAATTATCAGTAAATTACGATAATTATGTTATTGTTCTTGAACAAACACGACTAATTTGACAAGCTTGATGGATTTCACAGTATGCACATTTTTACTACCAATAACGCTTAAGATTACCGATAAAATTTCAAGCATTTTGCGCTTTTTGGAATTTTTTCAATTATTGCTGACTTTGCTGTAAACAGCCCGTAGAAAACAAAATACAAAGTTTGGAATTGTTTATGGTATTTTCATTTGATTTAATTATTTTGCCTACTGCATGTAAGCGGCAGTGTAACTCAATTGATAAAAGCATCCAACTGGTATCTGAAGGTATAATTATAAGCACGGCGATTACCTCAGTGGTTTGATTCTGGATCAAGAGGTTGAAGATTCGATACCTACTGCCGCTGTTACTATTCTATTCATGCATAAGGCCTAACTTACAAAAAGTTTTGTCCCTTTACAGTACATTATGCTCGATTTTTCGTCATGTTGATGAAAACAGTTCGTGCTGCATGGGGTGAGGCAGCGCTAATCAAGAAAAAAAAATTTATCGTTATCGGACATTATCGGCGATAATTTATCGTTTATCGTTATCGCTTAACTTTTTTTTGATTTATCGTTTATCGTTATCGCTTTAGGCATTTTTCGTTTATCGATTATCGTTATCGCTTAACTGAAAAATGAGTTATCGCGCCCAACACTGGTAATGGGTAGTACCAAATTTAAGTCATAAGTAGAGTAGACAACCGGAAAAGACATTGCCGTCGGCTGCAGCGTGGGTCAGGTGTACGTTGGAAGGCATACACCGATGCATAGCGCTCAAGTCCGCTTTCCCGCAATGCAGGATAAAGATAAACAAACAAACAAACAAACTTTTATCCCAAGACCACTCTTAAACAATATCATGTTTGCACTACACAATCACAACAAAGCTGAAAACATTTTTTAAAGTGGAGATATGGCCCAATGCCCCACTGCGCATGCCGCTAGTTTGACACCTGTCAAAACTCAGAAGAGACTTCTTTTTCTTGCCGCTGGATATCGATATTTTTTATACAGTTTTCAGGGGTCTTCGGTTTTTATGATTGAAATTAAATTGTATTAACCCCTGAAGACAGCAGAACCCCTGTTGGCGTAACTATAAGCTTCGGTGATACGGAGGTAACGAAATGAGTCTCAAGGAATTGTTTTATTCGTGAGTTCGAATTACAGAATTTAGAACACCAATTTTTGAACTAGCGTTTTTTAGAATGAATAGAGTTTTTGAATTTGGAAATAAGAATTATCGTAATTAGCCTTTGTGTAAAACTTGTTTGTGGGGAGCATGGTGCAGAGGTATATAAAGCACTTTCAAAATTAAAGAAAAAGCAAGCAATTACGTACCGTAATTTGAAATTGGCAAATTCCAACAATATATTTGCGATTGTAGAACAGCAAAGGTGAAATCATGTTTAAGATTTCGTCATAGAGATGAATTGCGAAGATATTGAATAGTTGTTACTTCACAGCAACAACTTGAAACTAAAACTATTTCTTAAAAAGCTATTGTTGATAAAATCACACGACTTGACGTCATAATGTAACGTTTTGCTAAAACGGAGAAAATTGAGCCATCAATCGCTATTGGACAGAGTCAAGTCAAGTCAGAAATCCTGATAAAAGCTGCGGTTGAGTGGAATGGAAAACAATTTATCAAATATTTTCGCTCACAACAAGTGAGCCCCCTAAGAAGCGCAAACATTATAGGAGAAAAACATTTTGCACAAAGTTGAAAACATTGAATATTCATCACGGTATCTGCAAGTTCCCCATTATAAAAAAAACTTAAATTACAGAGAAAAAAATGTTGGCAGCACTATTTCAAAATCAGGTGACTCATGATGAAACTTGAAATCACAATAGAAAAACAATAAGATAAGGTTCGTAAGTCAATCTATTTTGTTCAGGGCTCCCATTCCTGGGTTTTAAACCCAAATCTGGGTTTTTTTGCTACTGGTCTGGTTTTTTTTTTTTTTTAAAACGTTGATATCTGTTTTTTGTTTCTGCATTTTTAACTGTTCTTAAATATTTATTGATTTTGCATAATATTATAGGAATCGCAAGCTGAATTAACCATTAATTATTTTGCTACAAAATATAGTCTATCTAAAATAAATTCTGTCTGATCTGAAAGCTATAAGCTAGTTACCTCTCCTGATCACAAATAATGCATTCAGTTTCCAGTTTGAGTATGGGTAATGACTTTCAGTCAAGTTCAATTGCAGTTTTACCAGGCTGTTCTGCTGAGTATCACTAGTTTTGGTTCAATTGCTTGTTTTGTGAAAGATGTGTTGATAGCAAAACAGGCCATGAAAAGAGTGGGGCAAAACTGTCATACCTGGGAACCTAAACAAAATTGGTGAACTATATAAGTAATAGAGGGTGTTTGGCTGTTTGCCATCAACGTTATAAAAAACGACTCCAAGGAAAAAAAGACTTGCAGAAAATAACTCTTGTAGAATGAAATGTATTTGAACAGTCGTTGGGTGGTACAAAATTTAAAGATAGCAGAGAGTGTAGTAGACATCTTAAAGCTTTTCTATTAGCTATTATTAACATCTGTTTTTTATTAGCTAATCTGTTGTTATTTTTTAATAAAATCTAGGTTTTTTTTCAAATTTGTGGATGGGACCACTGATTTTGTTTCAATAGCGCCACACACAAGCATTTAGCAAAGAAGCAGCGTAAGCTAGTATAGTTAGATTATGGTGCAATTAGGATGGTAGCAAACAACGTTACCATTTCAGTCTTTTTAAAACCAAATCTGATTTATTTTTTAACCGATTGGTTCATTATTTTTCTATTTGGTTTAAGTTTATCTACATTTTATTTCTTTGGCCTATTTTTTGATTTACGTTTTTTTTAAGATGTTTTACACCAGGTATTTTCAAATCAGTCAATGTTGTCTGTATCATATGCTTTAAGAAATCTGAAAGGGCTTTTGAGTTTTGACTGAGTTATTGCAAAAATTTGTCGTACAACCTGAAGTAATTGGAAAAATTGAACAGCTGTGGCAACATTTGATAGCTGTCCCTTGGCAAGAAGGCTGTTTGATTTTTTTATTCCCAGCTCAACTGCCACAAAAGTTACCCATAAGTTGTCCAATCATTCAAAAGTTAAAACAAGCCCAAAAGTGGCCCAAAATTTGAAAGTTTGCACAAACTGAAGTCAAAAAAACAAATTTTTAGTCAAAAATCACATCTATATATTTTATGAAATTCGGTTTGAAAATGAAAGAAAACCAACCAGTAAAATGCCCGCGACTCCAAAACAAAACTACCGTATTCCAATTACCAGGAAAAACTGCTGAGCAGGCGATTGTACAGGGTGATCCAAAAAGATTCTTACCCATGAAAATTTCAATTGTGACTTTGATTGAAAAGCTATATATTTCAAATTACAACCACACATTATGATATTCAGTTTATGGAAACCATTGACCAGAGTTTTAGCTTTTTCTGTCAATTTTTAGTCAATTTATGGCTTTCCCAAGATGTGTTCCAAATGTGAAAAAAACGAATAAAACATGAGTACAAATCTTTTTGGGTCACCCTATAGTTGGCAAATGGTTACTCACATAACAGCGTTATGGGCTGAAATAAGTTTGGATAAAGAAGCCATAGGAGAAAACGAGTGCAACCTATTTCGTCCCCTGAAAAGATTGAGAAAAAATACAACAGAGCCGAAGTTGTTGATCGCAGTTGCTGCAAACATTTCAAAATTTTTTTATTATTTTAGGAGACGAAATAGGTTGCAGGCCTTGAAATTCGTTTTTGTTACAACAAAGACAGCAAACAAACCTGTCCGGTCTGAGCAGCTATCTCGGCAGACAAATTAAGTCTCATGGCAGACACACACCAGTTTTAACATCGATCATCATGCTTTATTACTTTATCTTGATAGTTCTTCGCCACAAATTTTCCATATTCAGTTTTAATTAAGTCTTCAATCTTTAAAACTTTAAAAGCATGATAGAGCTCAGTTGTATGAGTTGTTTTCGTTACAATTAAGCATGAACAAATAAATTTATTTTGAAGTACGGTACTTGAATTGAAGAAATAAGTGTTTGGTTAGACCTCTCCAAGTATCAGGCAGTAAACTACTATATCAATGTCAACATAAATTATAATTTCATCAAATATAGTTATTACTATCTGAAGCCTTTACAAATTGTTTCACCTAACGGATCATCAGAAGGTCTTATTCAAATAGAATCTAATTTAATAAATTATAGTTACTGTGTTTTAGAGGGTGCTTGATGTTTCAAAACATTGTGCAAGAGTTTTGGAAGCATTTGATGCCCCGACTTGTGTGGTTAGAAAAAAACTGCAACAATATCAACAAGAGGAGAGATGTATGTCAACATTCTGCAGATAAACAGAAATTATTGCTTGTTTTCCAATGATTTACAAAATCTTAGTCGATTTTGTGATTGTCTACTAATGTCTAGTGTTGAAATCTATCTTTACAGAACTTTATTTTAAAATTAAACAATTTTATAATAAAACTTTTCGTTGCAATATGATGCTAACAAAGAACTGCATAAACAAAAAAAGTCAAAAAAAAATTTAAATGTAATTATATTTCATCATTGATATTGTAGAAATACGACACACACAAAACAAAAGGAGCAGTGGAACAGCTTGTTCTATTTCTCCTGACTTCATTAACCCTCTGTCTACCGAAAAAAAAATATGCAAGTTTTACCGTTGGGGTCCATTGGACCCCAAATTTAAAAGTACTTATTTTGAACAAAAAAAATCAGCTCTGATGGTGAAATTAAAGCTCAATAGGAAAGGACGTAACAGACGACAAAAATCATAACTTGTAAACACTGTAGAAAAATCAAAAATATTCGAAATTTAACAAACAAGTCATACAGTAGCCTATGCACAAACCAAACTGATACGGAATTGGTCTATTCTTGAGCAATGGTTAAACTATTGAGTGATTTGGCTAAAAAAACGCATAGTAGGCCTACATATTAGTTCACAAGAAATATTGTGAGTTTATATATTATCGCATAAAATTACAAATGAATTGCGAGTGTTCTTGGCAAACGTTGAGTTTGCAAGTAGCACAGAATTGTCTGCACTTTTGATGTTTGTGTCTTTCGCAAAAATAGCATCTAGCCTTCTTTGATTTTAGCGCCTGATCTTCTACAGCTGTTTCTTTTATTTTGTTGCGGATTTAGATGTCTTGTTGATATTGAAGTCGAAGCTGGTAAGCCAGCAAGCTCTTTTCCTAGTTGGATCTAAAAGTTTCTTCTCTTTCATGCATGCAGGCTTCAGTGTTGTGCTGCTATTTTGGCCTTACAATTGATGCCATATCACAAAGCATTGACGGCAGTGACATCGATTATATTGTAAAGTAGAGCTATCGGCCATCATCTCGTCATTCTTTTGGAACTATATTTCCTAACCATTCTGTCGATAGTGTCGACAACATTTTTAGTGCTGTTGTAATACAAGATTACTTCGAATGCAGCAGGCTTGGGGTCCATTGGACCCCACGGTACAAGGTGCTACTATTTTTTTCTAGGCTACCATTTTTTGCTTCAGATCAATAATTATTATATATATTGTCCTAAAGATCAAGCAAAGCTGTGAAAAGTCAAGCTATATCAATATCGCATCTGCTATATGTCCTGAGAAATCGCAGAACAAAATTTGTTTTGGGGTCCATTGGACCCCACGGTAGACAGAGGGTTAAAACATGCCATTTTTAGTATCAGCATCAATATTCATTGAAGAGGTTAGAAAGTCGTGTCTCAATTTTATGCCAAATAGCATTATTACCAGTATCAACTGGTGACGTGAACAAAATTTTTGTTGTGTACATTTTGTCTTGATACAAAAACTCGATATGTTTTGAAAATGAAGTTGAAAAACCATGAAACCAAAACATGATTATTTAGCAAAGTCCACGGAAAGCAGTAAACATGGGTACAGCCACTCGTATTATTCCTTGTACAGATATGATTCTTTTGCATGGCTTCAGAAAATTTAATTAAGAGTACTGTTCACTACTGAAATGAAGTTGGCTTACGTTTTTTGTGCATTGTGTTGCGTGTTGGTTTGCCATGCAGGTGGCCCTGTCTTGAGGATGGGAAAAACACTTCAACCAGGAGAAGGTGACTTGATACTTTTGTGGTTATAAATGGTATATACTATGTAATAATTTCTTCATTTTCTAAAAATCCTGTTTTACTCTATTTTGTATTTATTATGTTTTATAAGAATAAATATTTAATAAAAAATATGATGAGGTATAAATTATAAAAAATACTTGACTAAAGTTTTGAAATAGGCATTTTATAAAACACAATTGACTACCAATCTCTTTAAGCCCACTCGCTTATTTAACTGAAATTAGCTTGGTTTGGAATTGCTCTTGTCAAACAACACTCGCTGAATAAATACAAACTCTATTTGATAAGTTAAGTTGTTTAGTTATCACATAGTTTTCTTGTTAAAACAATGAAAACTATTAATACTACAAAAAGTGCTCAATGCTAAGCAAAAAGGCAAAGCAGAGCAAATTAAATCAAATATAGTTATTACTATCTGAAGCCTTTACAAATTGTTTCACCTAACGGATCATCAGAAGGTCTTATTCAAATAGAATAACTATATTTGATTTAGTTTTTTTGTTAGATATTTGATGGCCTTGTGGCGCTTATCCGGTGACTCATTTAATATGTTCGTTACCATGGGCTCGCCTTAATGTACAAAAAACGTCTTGTTCATCATCGTTTATGAGCACTGAAACAGCAAAAATTTACCGTTTGATTCATAAGCTCAAATCTGTTTGCATTTGTGATGGGCTTAGTACCCTAACCTTGATTTTATTTTAAGGTTTTCAGCAATTCAATGCATGGGTTAGCAAGTACCAGCGTTCATATTCAGGATATGATGAAACAAAAAAAAGACTTGTAAACTTTTTGGATCACAATGAAATGGTGCAGAGCCACAACAACAACAAAGACTTGTCTTGGAAAAGTAATTGTCTTTTCAACTGTGCTTTGTCGTGATATCACACCAGGGTGTGAATTTTGGATAATACCATCGTGTCGACATGTTTTCACTACAAGTTACAAATAAATTGTTGTAAAATACCCATGAGTTGCAAAAAACAGCCATTCATATACATTTTTAGAGTGTTTGCTACTAAAAGTAAACCTACTCTGATATATTTTTGCTAAACTTTACCTATCCACATGGCCATGCAGCGTGGGTCTGCTACTATTCGGTGAGTCCGATTCGGTGAGTTCCTAACCTCTAATCCCTAACCCTATAACAGCAATGATAATTAGGCTACGGTACCCGATATTTAAAAAAAAAAATTGAAAAAATCCCCTGTTAAGGGATCGGACTCACCGAAACGGGCCATTCCGTGCAGCGTAATGTCTTCCTATTTAATATGTAACTTATAATTTGATTTTTGCAGTGGAGCTCAACAAATTTTCAGATATGGATTTTAAAGAATTTTCCTCTTTATATTTGATGGCTTCCCAGAATTGTAGTGCCACCAGAAAAGGACATTCTCTATCCGGAAGTTCTCTTCCTGAAAGCAAGGATTGGAGAGCGGAAGGCAATTTCGTCACCCCTGTCAAGAACCAGGTGTGTACCACCATAGTTGCGTTGGCCTAGGTAACGTCTATGACGGCTTTGCCACGAAGATGTCGTGTTTTTCTTTTCACGTAACCAACTTTTATTGGCCAACCACCCACTCTGCTTATGCTTCTGGTACGTAACCAAACTAACCATCTTGTGATAAACCAATCGCAATAGATGGCATTTTTACGGAGAAGCTGATTTTGTAAAAATGATCGTAACTGACAGAGTTTGAGCGACACTACAGTGCCAATATTTTTGTACTTCCGTGATGAAATATTCCATCTTCAATTTGAAGCATTCATCAAACCTTTGATCAGTTTTGACAACGAAACCAAGGAATCCCAGCACGAACTTTCATGCAAAGATTTTAATCCCCCACTGAACACAGCACAGAAGAATTACGAGAACTGACCGAGAATCGCTAATTATGGAGAATTTATCGACGCTTTTTGCACCGAACTGGTTTAAAATAAATTAGTTTCTATCAAGCCAAATGTAAGCAATCTCCTGATTTTGCGCACACAAAATCGTGGAAGCAGTTGAATAAAAAGTTACCCTCAATGACATAACAACGCAGGGTTCGTGTGGTAGCTGTTGGACATTCTCCACCACAGGATGTTTGGAATCCGCCACTGCCATCCATGCTAAACACCACCCCCTGTATTCCCTGTCTGAACAGCAACTCGTCGACTGCGCACAAGCGTTTGATGATCATGGTTGTAACGGGTGAGAGAGACTTCGTATGGCACGTTAAGTGAATTGCTTCACTTCCAGCCATTGTCACATTTTGACTGAATGTATGCTGTTTAACCGAATTAGTTTTACACTTATGTTTTTTAACGTTAACTTGAGCAGTGTTTATGCTAGCGTCGAGTGCATCAAGGAGCTTCTTAACTTAGTACCGTATCACCTTAAAATTACTACCTGCGGAATTTGTAATTGTACCTCTACAAGATCGGGATTCGATGATGTGCGTGGCTCTGCTTAGCGGCGTTCTTTTCACGACTGATTATTATCTTCCTCAGCTGCTGAGGTGTCATGCAGCATTGCTACGTTGCATTCTTGCAGTAATTTATGATGTTTAATCAGCGAAAAACCATTAAGATCGCCTATTTTGAGCGATGATTTATGAAACCATTTCTTGCCTTTCAATATTTCACACCTGCGTGGTTTCACTGGACGTTAGAATAATATAAAGGCATGCAAATGTAACAACAACAAACGGGATTTGATCAGTGCACTGTAATTGCCATATGTTTCACAGACTTTGTTGATGACTGCCGTAACCAGGTAGTGTCGTCAGGAAATAGTTTGATGTCGATTTCCTGACTTAGTTGTAATCAGCACTTTATGAGATCACCACTTTAGTCTCGTGACTCGCTGCAATGCGAACATCACGTGCTTGGGTCGTCGAGACAAAGCGATCATGTGATCTATGGCTGTTTATGGGTTGTTACAAAGTTACGAGCGATTTTTATGACCATTTGCTTTGCAGTTTACAAGTATGCTGGAATTCGAAACCATTGCAGATCTCTAAACTCTTTTTTTTTTCCGGCGACTAAGCTTGGCTTACTAGAGCTTCTCGGTGGCCAACAACCATCAATGCAGGCCTCTATGCTCGGTCGCTATGAGCTTAGACCTAGAGGCTTACATTGATCATTTTTATGTTGAAAACAGTTTGTTCAAGGAACCTTCGTGTTAGTCCTTGAAGTTTGAGAATCAAAGTTCAAGAGGCTGAGTTTAGTAATATACCCAAATGTCGGCTTTGCATGGTAAGAGTTTGACACAAAAGTTGCTCAGATGTTCAACTCTTAGCATTGTAATAACAATAACATGCATGGATTGCATCAAACCATCTGCATTCACTTCACTTCTAAGCGACAAACCTTTTAATGCATCACCTAATGTTGTTCATTCCAGAGGCCTTCCCAGCCACGCGTTCGAATACATCCACTACAACAAGGGTATCATGGCTGAACAGGACTACCCGTACAAAGCAGTGGTAGGAACATTACTTGCGGTCACTTGTTACTTTCACCTTTTGAGTAGCTCTAAGACAGGGGTTTTCAACCTGGGGGTAGCAACCCCTGTGAAGGTCGCGAACTGTTTTTCGGAGGGTCACAAAGGCGCATGAAAATCCAGTGTGTTGTTTTCATTTTTGCCAGAAAAGATTAAAAACTGTGTTTTTTCGCAATCGACCATTTCTCGACTTGAGAATATTCTATTGTTTAAGCTTTCAGACGTTGCAAGGCTTTAACAATAGGAAACATAAAGGGCTTTAATTCTCGGGCTTTAACAATAAGGCTTTAACAATAACTTATTTCAAACTTTGCGCGCGATAAGTTTTTGTCCAAAAATTGAATTTTCATTTTGCATGTTTAGTTGTTTTCAGCAACATGTCCTGTGTTTTGCCATGCTAGACAGGTAGTCACTACCTGGTCTAGCCCCCTGAAGAAGTCAGTCGTGTCTGATTGACGAAACGTCGGAATAAAAGCAGATTGCCTCTGTATACATCTTGTGATAGTTTAGCTTAATTTGCACCAGTAGAACATGCTGCTCAATGCCAAGCGAAAAGCCAAGCAGATTAATCTTCACAGCTTAGATTTGTCGCTTTCAATGTAATTACATTGCGCCTGTCAATACTTTCATGGTTCGTCTATTCGCATAGCGACAGTGGGCAATTGCCACCACTTCTAGTGGTTTATTGACTATGTTCCTTCTCCAGGGCGGATCTTGCAAGTTCAGACCCTCAGAGGCGGTCGCCTTCGTAAAGAGCGTCGTCAACATTACCAAGGTTGGTAGAGTCGCATAGATTTTGTGTATAGCGCACACGCCCTCGCTTGCCTTGCTATGACCATATGCAAATACTAAATTATGACGTTTCTGTCCCGGGTATGATCATAAAACTGCAACCAGTGGAACAGGCTCCGATGTAAGGTTTCTGGAGTTATTTGGAATATTGCTCTTTAGTTTTCTATTACTTCCAAGTCTGTTCTGGCCCGCAGCAGTAGCATCTAACAGGGCCGGCCCCAGCTATGAGTTAAATAGCTCTATTAAACTTGTGACCTTATTCAAACCTGGGTGTGCAGAAGACTGCACGGAAGAAACATGTCATTGGGTGTTGTTGAACGGACAGGAAGGTACCACCCAGTATCATAGTTGCATGACATGCTTTGGATACTGCGACCTGAGAGGAGAAAGTGAGTGTCTAGTCCTGCACAGCTCTCCCTGACTAAAAGCAAAATCACGCGCAAGTCATGTTTTTGAATCAGAAGTCCGGTGGCGATGGAGAAACGGCGTACTACTAAATGGTGCGGATACACCCAAGCTGTAACGATAAACCCACACACAGATGGCTCAGGCCATATGTTCGTTCTCCACTGAATTCAGCAAAATCTGGCAGCTTCCTGAGCGACAGAGCAGCCCTATCAAGGAATGCTCTACTCACCTCCGTAGTCTTGGTATAGAGCTAGAAAAGGTGCTCTGAAATAGCCTTTTCTATCATGCCCTGGCCAGCCTGCCATAGCTAGTGGGGATCCCTACACGCGGCCGCGAAAACAAAGCAAACACTTCAGTCTCAGAATATTTCATGGAATCATGATGCTTCGATCCCAGTATTTTGAAGCGGAAGCTTCCAACGAAATGTCTTCAGCCTGTCGTGGAAGCGTTTTTATTCGGCATCTACCTGTTTTTAAAATTTAAAAGTAAATTACCTATCTCAATGAAAAGAAAAGTATATAATCAATGCATTCTCCCAACAATGACATACGGAGCAGAAACATGGAACTTAACGAAAGCACTAACACTCAAACTACGCACTGCGCAAAGATGGTACTGCTATTTTGCATTCATCAAATGCTGGCATTTGCACAACAATCTACAGGAAACCAGCCAAATGGATACGACAACAAACACAAATCAAAGATATCATTCAAACAATAAAAAGTTTAAAGTGGAATTGGGCAGGACATATCGTGCGAACAACTGACAACAGGTGGACAAGAAGAGCTACTGACTGGATACCGCTTGACAATAAACGCAAAAGAGGGAAACAGAAAACAAGATGGCGAGACGAACTCTACCAATTCGACAAACACTGGACACAAACGTGCAAAGACAGACAAAATTATAAAGATATGGGGGAAGGCCTTCATCCTGCAGTGGAACAACAATGGCTGACAATGATGATGATCTGTTTTAAATTGCAATTATGTATGTGTTTGTGAAGAACTGCATCCGGCAACCCAACTGGCTTCAAGGCTTAACCAATTTCGCCCTGTCGATCTCTCTGCTGACATCTTCTGGCCATCACGGCATTTCAAGCGCAACAATCCACAATTAATTCAAGGATTTTCAACTACCACTAAATATTTATATTGGCGCCGATGTTTATGTAAAGCATTCTGAGGATGGCTGCTTGGCTAGGACCTCCCAGAACGCTTCGCATCCCCGTTGCAGTATCCGCACTAGGGTGCATAGGCGCCGACTCCAGGGGGGCGCCGCCCCCCCGTGAATTTAGCTCGGGGTGGCTGCCCCCCCGCAAATTATTTTGAAAAATCCGAAATCAAATGTTTCTAAGTTCAGATTTGGGTTAGTTTGACCTTCATTGCGGATCGATCTCAATTAAAAGATCTACTTGTTGCAACAAGAGCGCTGCTCCTAAGATAACAAAAGAAACAGAAGTACGATAGCGGATAAACGCCAGCCCAGCATGGTGCCGTTGAAGCATAGCAACAATGATTGAAAAACGTTTTTCTTAATTTCTTCTGCTTTGTTTTTTTCTGGGGAGTGTTAATAACGAGGTACGGTTTGCTGTTTGCTCAGTTTAGTATCTACGCGTATTAAGAGCTAAAGTTCAAAGTGACCAGCTTATAATTCGAAGTAGCCTACAGGCCTCGAAATTCGTTTTTGTTGACGGCGGACAAACGTGTCCGGTCTGAGCAGGAGCAGCTATCTCGGCGGACAAATGAAGTCTCACGGCTGACACACCAGTTTTAGCCGTCGATTGTCATGCTTAATCACTTTATCTTGATAATAATTCTTCGCCATTTCAGAACTATAACTACGGTTTAGAAGGCTTTTTAAAAATTCAGCAAAGTCATTCTGAAAGGCTTTCATCAGACCAACGACTTGCGCTTGAAGAGTCAAAGCGCCGTGTAGCTGGTCAATACGTCACATAACTGATTAACTTCCACCGAACGAGGTCGCGTTGCTTATTGCGTCACAATGCTCTGGGCAGGAGTCGGAAAATTTCTACACTAACGCTACTATTTTCTGCTGTGTACAGTTTCAAAAGCTTTTTTCTTTAATTTTATTTTTGCGTGCCATGTGAGCGAAAGTGAATTTTCCTTGGGTCTTTTTTTTCTTACTGTAATACCAAAACTTAACAAATTTTGTTGCATCTTGCTGTAATAGCCTACTCGTATAATCTACTTTAGTAACCAACCTTGCCCTATCATTATTACTCGGAGATCAATGCCAGACATTGTGACGTAAAACTTGAACTAAATTGCGCGTGATTAGTGTAGATTCTGTAAAAGTACCTGTACTCCTATCGATTCTCAGTGAAGAATTCACCTTTGTTACGCTGATTCAATGTCATCAATCGTTGAAGCAATGTAAAAATCGAAAGTTTTCCTCCTTGAATGGAAGCTAAGGGATACAGTATTCACATTTTCTAGAATGCGCTGGAAATTATATTATCGCAACAATTGTTCGTGCTATGCAATGACGATTTGTATCGCTAGTTCCTGTGTTATTTCTCGGCGGACAAATATGACCGATCTAGATGGTACTTCCCGCGGACATCACATGCTGTGACGGCGGACATGTCCGCCGTGAATTTCTAGGCCTGAGCCTACATTATAAAGCTTGGCGATATACAATGGCATATAGACGCAAAAAACATCAATGCTGACAAACAAACATCAGCATTTTGAATGTAAGCAATCAGTCGGCTAGAAAGTTTGCCCCCCCGACGATTTTCAAAATCCGGCGCCTATGCTAGGGTGTCCCACTTTTAGGCGACTTTTCAGGAAAATTAGGTTCGGGTCAAATTCTGACTGGATTTTCGTCACTGATTTCAAAAATTACGTTATTTTTTCATTATGACGTCATCTTGATGCACCAGCTAGCGGATTTTTGCTATTTTGGCCTTATCACGAATATGGTAAGAGCTAGAGAGTTGGAACTTGCGCCAAAATGACCGGAAGGGACGATTTCTTATGTGTTGTCAACGCAATATGAAACGCTAACTGCAACAGAAAAGGAGTTATTTTGAAAAAACATGTTTTTGGTCATTTTTGGACAAAACGTGAAACACGGCAATTTTGCTTGGGTTTTGCTACAGTGATGCTTTTATTTCGATTGTTAAGCTGCGCCACCTTATTTAACAATTAAGTACAGTGGTAGTAGCTTAACAATAGAATATAGTGACGCTTTTATTTCGATTGTTATGTCATCAACAGTACATTCTAAAATAAAAATGATGCAATGTTGCATCATTTTTGTTTGGGATATTTTGCAAACAAGATTCATAAATTTTGTCTGGCAGATGGTGGTTTGATGAACAGAATTAAGAAAATACCAAAACCTAAGCCCCAACATCTAAAAATCCGATAAGATTGTAAAGTTTCCATCACAGATATAGCCGCAAATCATTTAAAAGCCAAGATCTTATGGTTTTCTGAGCACAAGAAAGAAGCTAAAGATTCATCTTTTCGGAGCAACCATTATGTGTCTTCTTGCTCTGGCAGCTCATTTAGTGATGGGTGTTCCAGGAAATTTGAAACCCCTACTTTTTTATCGTCAAGAAGGCGTGTCCCATGCGCGTTGGATAACAATAGCGAGTGGTTACTTAAGAATGCTGATTTTTGGTTATTGTGTTGGGCCTCAGGATATTCCTAAACTTCAACGTATGGTTTCTTTCATTGTTTGTGTTTATTTGCCAGCATCTTTGGTCATCCATCTTAAACCTTCTGCTGCTGAAGGTCCCTCAATTGTACTGTTTACAAGAGATTTATTACTTGCACATAAATCTGTTGATGAACCAGTATTCAACGCTGTTCTGATAGGCCTACATCGTTAAGCATGCATCCCAATGGTTGAGCCCTAAAAACGTTGCTTTGAGCTCCCACGCTGAAGCTCCGCCTTTTGCTGCTGATGCGGTAAGACAGAAAATTTTCCCAAGAACATTGATATCGAGCAGATGCTTTTGAAGTGTGGCAACTTACGTGATTTTTTTCTCCGAAGAAACTAAGATTGCATGTTTTTCATCTCCATTAGTGTTTTGGCGTATGATCGACAACAACAACAGAGCGCTTCATTGGAAGACTGAAACGTGTTGTGAACGGCTTGATTCGAGATGACCAAGATGATTTGGGCAAAACAGACTTGCGCATCTGTGCTGCTTTGTACAGTATGGTGTGACAAATAATCCCATTGAACTGTGTTGTGTTGTTGAATTGTGGTTTTGTTTGATAGATCTTTGAACTAAACGATCAAGGGTTTAACGTTTGCTAGTATTAGTAATTGCAACAACCATGCAAAAATCAATGCTGAGGTAATTAATTCTAAATACAATATGCTAGTAGACTACTACCAAGTAGCCTACCACTGTACTTAATTGTTAAACAATGTGGCGCAGCACAGCAAATTAATCGAAATAAAAGCGTCACTGTAGCAAAATTGCCATGTTTCTCATTTTTTTTCTAAAAACATGTTTTTTCAAAATAACTCCTTTTCTGTTGCAGTTAGCGTTTCATATTGCGTTGACAACAAATAAGAAATTGTCCCTTCCGGTCATTTTGGCGCAAGTTCCAACTCTCTAGCTCTTACCATATTCGTGATAAAGCCAAAATAGCAAAAATCCGCTAGCTGGCGCATCAAGATGACGTCATAATGAAAAAATAACGTAATTTTTGAAATCAGTGACGAAAATCCAGTCAGAATTTGACCCGAACCTAATTTTCCTGAAAAGTCGCCTAAAAGTGGGACACCCTAATCCGCACCTTTTACAGGACAGGTGTTTTATTTGATCATTGTGAATGTGATGTTTTGAATATGTGCTTTTTTAACGTCTGTGTTATTATACTCGCAGCAAACCGATCAAAGTCATACCGATCTATATTATATAGAATATAGATCGGTATGACTATGACGTAGAATAGGCATAATCTATGAATTATGCCAACCCCTTGGCTCCATCATTCCACTGCTGTTGTGCATTCCACCAGGGATCAGAGGCCGAGATGAAAGACGCTGTGGCCCTAAAGAATCCAGTCAGCGTCGCGTTCCAAGTCACTTCGGACTTTCAGAGCTACAAGTCTGGGGTCTACACAAAGTAAGTGGCATAACACACTGAACGAGTAGAAGGTTGTGGCTGGCAAGAGCTGGAAGTTAACGTAGCTCTCTCGCCTGATTCTCACCTTAGGAAGCGATTACACTAACGACCTGTTGTGACACGGCTGCCAGTTCTTTTTCAATGTCGCGATAAGAAATATACGAAAACTGTGTTTGATTGAAATGAATTGTGTTATTGCACAATTGGCATGGAATTATTATTCATGATTTACTAAATAGGCAATTATTAATTTAATGCTACCACTGATGGCGTACAGAGGCTGACTGTCAGACGTTTATTTGGCGGGAAAGGCGAATATGCTTCTTTGAACGAGTTATCACGACCGTCCATTGTGTTTCAGTCCCAACTGCGGTGATCTCCCCAGCGAGGTGAACCACGCTGTACTCGCGGTAGGCTATGGAGTGGACAAGGACACTGGGATGAATTACTGGCTCATAAAGAACTCGTGGGGGCCAGATTGGGGCATGGATGGGTAAGTGGGGTGACTGCCTGGGGGTAAAATCAGGTCATGATTGTCTGCGAATACCATGTGGGGTTCCAATTGCTTTCAATTATGAAAAAAATCTAGATTGAATTTCCCACAACTGAGACGAGGCCGCCTGCATCATTTACTGTAGGTAGAGGATCCGATTTGTGCATTGCAATGACAACGCAACTCGAATTTTTATAAAGTTGTTTATTGAACTGGAAACTCACTCAGTTTGGTCGCATCCCTTGACAAAGCGCTTTTTTACCGAACTTTTTCACTCCGTGTGTCGGGAAGATAACCATATCCCATTGTTCCATCACAGATACTTCATGATGCAGAGGGATGTCAATATGTGTGGGGTGGCGGATTGTGCTTCCTATCCCATTGTTGCATAGCTCCTCCATCATCATCAGCCGAGACCTTACCATTTCCTCTTTCTGCCTTTGATTTATTTTAGATAATTTTTTGTCTCACCTTTTATTGGAATTGTGATTCAGCATTAATACTTTAGACGAGAGCAATTTTTAATGATTAAAAGTAGTATTATTTTTAACCATTTTAAGGTAGAATTTGATTCAAGTACCGTATGCAATTGATTGTGTTTCGCTTTTAGCAGAATGATTGTTGCTTACCTCACAATGTAAATATTAACGACATGTTTTAGCCTGATGCTTCGAGTTCTGTGATCCGAAAGCCAGAGCAATCCGCTATTAGGCCTACCACATTGATTCATTCCACTATGCGAAAAATGCCGTTTCATTTTGTTGTTCACCGTCACCAAACCTAGATCCGCCTTGCATTGTTATGGCTGGAACAAATGTACCCAACATTGCTACCTACAGGGCGGTGGTTGTTGCACCGGTGAACGTTGAGAGCAAATAGCGCTGCGCGATTGTTACTTCAACTTATGTATCGCATTATAATGTTTGGTGCAGATATCTCTGGTTTGGTGGAAGGCATGTTACAATGTCATAACCGTACAACCTTGCTACTATTCATCACCCACTTACATTTACGTCTAATAGGGTATGTTGTATTTTAGCCCAGCTGTCTTTTACAGTGAACGGCAGGAGGGCCTATGCGAAAAAGCAGTATTTTTAGCACCTGTAAAGCATGAACATGTTATTTCTTTTTATATTGTAGTTGTTAAATTTCGGTAACAGTTATCATTATTATCATTCATTTATGTGGCAAGTTATAATGATGTCTTTGAGGACCTTCCCAATCTTTGTTTCTAGTCGCCTACAATGTGCTTATATCGAATGAATTATTATGCGAAACGTTGCCATGACCACCGACAACTTTGTGCGTCTACCCCTGGAAGTTTGTGGCATTCTTCAGCAGAAGCTTCTGTCGCTGTGTAAACCTGATTCATCGCCAATGCATCTTTACAACATATTTGATTTGCAACAAAAAAGCTTTTCCACGAGAAACTTTAATTATTGTAGCCTACTTCGAACAACTTACGTCACTGGATGATTTCATTATGTGATTTCCTCATGGTTTTAACTGATACGAAAAGTTGCCTTTCTATGCAGTTGCTTCCATAATAAAGTTGAAAACTGCGACTTTTGATTCATATTTCGTTTCATAAACTTTATTGATTCCACCTCCACTTCCTTTGGATTGAGGAACCTCACTTTAAGGACCGACCTGTGTCGTAGGCTAATTTGTGCGAACTGCTCGATCGAAACTTTCTTTGAAAAAAAACACTGAAACTTATTTTCTGCTCTACATTTTTTTAAATAAGTAGACTACGAATGTGAAGGATGTCGGACTGATGCAAGTCTATAGGCTACTTGAGATAGACAAATGAGAATTATCCAACAGAAGCCTATAGCAGGGTAGGCAAACTTTTTAAAATAAGAGACACTTGCCGAAAACTGCAAATACCCGCGAACGGTAAAAGACGTACCGGTAACCCCAGTAAAATTGGTAAACAATGCAAGCTTCACATGAAATAACCGAAAGAGAAAACAACAAACGCAGTTTGTTTTTGTTTGATTTCCTCATCTCTGACAATTTAAACGATGTGTTGTGAAAGCTAAACAAATTAAGTTAATTCCAGGCATTCATTTGTTGGGATTGCACGATGTTATGACTTTACAAACTTCATTTCAGAAAATAAAATGTCTAACTAGCCTACAGTAATTTTGCGTAGCCTAAAATAAAAATTTAGAGCCATGTCTTGCATTTTAATTAATCAGTTCCATTTCTACAGCAGACGTGTTTGTCACAAACGGTTGGCAAACTGGATAATCATATCTCTGGCCACATTAACATTAAACGGATTTACAAGAATGTCAAAACATGGGTTCAGTTCGTGCAAATCTGCCTTGAACTCCAATAATAATTCTTGCAACTATGATATTTTTCCAAATTGTGGTCTGACCTTACCTCTTCCGGAAAGCGCATTATTTGTTCTCATTCTGACATTAAGAAAATGACACAATAATTTTCACATATAATTTCTTAGAAAGACTCTCTTTGTTTTGGAAACCAAAAACTGTTTGAGCTGTAGGCTACATGCAGGGACATCTATAACTTGTATCCCTGGTTAGGCTACGTGTCTGATATACACTTTCGAGTTATGAGATTGTTTGTTTGTTTTTCATATCTTTATCCTGCATTGCGGGAAAGCGGACTTGAGCGCTATGCATCGGTGTACGCCCCGACGTACACCTGACCCACGCTACAGCCGACGGCAATGTCTGTTTCCTGTTGTCTACTCTACTTATTATGACTTAAGTTTAGTAGCCTACTACCCATTACTCGAAATCGATCACTGGGTAGAGGCAATTATTGTAAAGTTTCTTGCCCAGAGAAACAACAGCAAGTGCGGGTAGTTGGAGTCGAACATGCAGGCTCTCGACTGCGAGCCCAAAGAGAGCCTGCATGTTCGACTGCAACTACCCGCACTTGCTGTTGTTTCTCTGAGCAAGAAACTTTACTATAATTGCCTCTAGGCTACCCAGTGATCGATTTCGAGTAATGGGATTTCGAGTAAATACTATTGGGTAGTAGATATGCAGCGAACCCAAAATTTTTATCCGCACCGCAACTGAATCACCTATCCGCACCGCACACTGCAATTTATCTGGAACTTTAACACCGCAACCGCAAATAACAAAATTTTCAAAAAATGTTTTACGCGTTATTTTTTAGAAAGTCAATTGTGGCAAAAAGCACCCAGGGCATATAACTGGTACCGGTAACCTACCAGTAGCCTACAGTTGTGCACTATAATGACTAGGCTAACCAGATCATATTCTCTTACCAGCAATGCATCTAAGTTCTAAGACATCATGCTTTTTTAAATAGAATGTTCCTGGATCCAGTATAAGGACTTTTGAACAGTTTTTGTAAGCAATAATGCAATTTTAATGTCAGTGGCTGTATGAACTAGCCTAGGCATACTACACAGACAGAGAAGATGTCAAGAGTAAAACTTATAGCCTGAACTCACTAGGCTAACTGTTACAGTAACTAATGCGGTAGTTGCGCTAGGCCTATAGCCTGGTAACTGAGCTTATCAGCTAGGCTATTAACCAAAAACACTCGTACAGCTTCCTCACAAGCCAGCACCAAAAACCCTGTCAACTCCAAGCCATTTGCATAGCTTTGAGCTTTCCAGCTCAGGGTTTCCGAAAAAAAACTGATCCGTGTTTCCAATTTAAATTTGAAGTTTCATAACTGATTTTCTTGAAAAGTTGAAAGTTTACGAAAGTTTAATTTCTTGAAAGTTTACGCGGCACGCGGCGCGGCGCGGCTTGCATCACTAATGGGCAGTGACGTTCGGTGGCTTAAATCATTGGGAAAGCAACTTGGAAATATGCTGCAGCAAGGTAGTAGGCACGAAGGGCGTAACCGTCGGGCGAAGCCCGAAGGCATGTTGCCAAAGGCAATACTTCCAGGTGGGGGTCTCCCCCAGAAAATTTTGAAAAACTCTTCCAATTTGGTGCGCTCTGAGAGCATTTCCAAAACAAAATCTTCGGACTTTCCCAGTCCGAGGATGAAGATTTAATCAATCAATCAAACTGGGACTAGTCTAGAATGTTGGCTGCGTTTTTAGACTGAGCACAAAAACTTATTGTCAATGTCATCTGTAAGCATTTAAGACATGCATTGGACTGGTGCACTAGTAGGCCTAAAGAGCAAATAATTAGCCTATAAATTAAGCTAGTCCATTCTTGAAGAACACAAGTAAATTTGCTCTGAACTTGTGATGTCAGTCTATTGACCCAAAAGAATTTTAAAAACACTTGTGCTGTTTCAGTAGCCTACTGGTTGGTTAATGTACCCTTTGGAATTGCATGTTTTATTGTAGAATCTATGTTTTTTTTTGGTAAGAGAACCAGCTTTATTTTCAGCGTACTCAGTAGCTTATAGTTACAAGCGCGCAAATCACTCATGCGTAGAGGTTGTATTCCTTTCGTCTGAAACCAAAAACAGCCGCTATGAGATACGCATGACGTCACTGGGAAAGCACAACTAACCATACCATAACCATAACACATCTGATTGGCTAAGCAGCTGGTGACGTTTTGCAAAACGATTGAGGATTGGATAAAACGAAGGCGTTTTTTGACATTTTTGAACCTGGGAAAGCAACTTTGAAAGTTGATTTCCTTGGAGCTTCAGTGATGGTTTCTGACAAAAGCGTTTGCGTTAATTGGCATTTATAGGCAAGACATGCGGTTTGGTGAGGACTTCGACTTGTTCCCGACAATTTTCACCAAATCAAACGTCATATAAAAACCGTTATGGTCTACTTAACCTAGCTGGCATCTTACGTCATGGAAATTGCTAGAAAATGTCCAAATATTGTACCATCGTTCGTAAGACCTTATGAAATATTGCATCAGCCGCTTTGAACACCTGTTTGAATGACTTCATAATTGTCTTTTATTATTGCGTCACAGTACTGCGTACGTGAGTTTGAGATATTGCAAATCATTCTGGTTGTTCTTAAAATTGTTTGTTGGAAGTCAGTCGCATATAGTTAACTGTTTGCTTGGTGCTTACTAGCTGGACAAATTTTCCGTCTTTTATCCAAGTAATCTGTTCTGTAGTGACAAGTTTTAGTGGTGTACGGCGTTGCATCCAATTTCGACAGCCAGGTGGCTAATTTTACAGAAATACAAATTTGAATAGACGTTTCGAAGGAGTGTTTCTTTTTCGGTCATTACATGCAGACGAACGGATTCGGGAATCTTATGTTACAATTTTCCCACGAAGAGATTATGGTTTACCGCTGTGACCATAAAAAAATAAAAGACGTTTTTGTTAGCTGGTAGGCCAAGAAGCACTAGAAGCACAAAAAAATAAAAATAAAAGACGAGTTCTTGTCAGTTGGTAGGTCAAGATGAAATTAAAGCAAAATAATAAAAGAAGATCTTGTTGGTTGGTAGTCTACAGAAGCAAAAGAAAATTAAAGACTTTTCTTTTCAGTTGGTACTGAAGAACTTTAAGTTAAAAATTAAAGGCGTTTCTTTGTCGGTTCTGAAGAAAAAACTACATTGACATTCATTGGCAAGATAAAAGATTAAAGACAATCGATCTGTGCTTGAAGATTCAAGTCGAAGAATCCAAGCAAGTTTTGTGGAACTTTAAGACTTCATATACCCGTACAACTACGGTATTGTGCATTTTACAGTAATTCCTTTTTGTATTTTTTACGGTCTTTGCAGTTAAGTTTTTTATAACTTAATATTTTGTGTGTTTGTGTAACTTAATTTTTTAATTGGTACATTTAGCCTCAACATTTAATATGTCTACACTCGGTGGCGACAGGGACTCGACCGCCGTCGACTCGACTGAGTTTAAGCCTGATGATGTTCTTTGCGGTCGGGCAGGCCATTCTGGGGAGGGACCCAGTAACGATGAGGCTAAGTCAGTTCGAGAGGCCCGGCATCTTAGAAGGGATATTTTGACTCAAATTGGGAAACTTTCTGTAGCCCTAGGTTCTTTGAGTGATAAGCAGGAACTGTTAATTTTTAGATCTAAGTTCTCTACTTTGGAAGAGGATTTACGGCATTTCCATGCTCTTTTGACTAAAATTTTTAACTCTGCAATCTTGGCAGAACTTCGTGATAGGGTAGACCCCGAATTTAACTCGTTAAAAAATAACTTTGAACAAAAAGTAAGTGAGTTCTCAGATATGTTGGATGCTGACATACATCCTGAGGATAGCGCCTCAAATGTAAGCACTAGGATGTCTACGAGTTCGTCTCGGATAGTGGCACAAATTAACCTGCAGCTAAGACGAGAGGAGCTCCAGATACGAGCTGAGGCTGAAGCGAGAGCTGCTGAGGCCACCGCGAGAGCTGATGCCATACGAGCTGAGGCCGTACGAGCAGAGGCCGTCGCAAGAGCTGAGGCTGAAACGAGAGCTGCTGAGGCCACCGCGAGAGCTGCTGAGTTTGCACTCAAAGACGCACAGTTGAGGGCTGAACAACGTAAAGAGGTAGCTTTGGCTGAATATCGATCAGATGTGGGCTCCCGGCGTAGCTCCAAGAAGGGCTCTTCTAGGCATTCCAGAAGTGAACATCAATCACAGTTTAATTTACATAACCTTTTCCAGACGCCTGTTCAATCCGTAAGTGGACCAGTACAATCCACATCTTTTCAAGCTGTTTCAGGAGGTCTCGAGGCCGCGGCTAAGGGTCTTCCGACGGCTGTAGAGCCAAGGCCTGTGACTTATAACCGAACTCCTCCCCCAGAGCGTACAGGTCACGGGGCCGCTATCAGAAGTAATGCTTTGCCCCCTTCACAGTTTTCTGCGCCGCTAGTTTTTGATCGCCCAGCTACACGTAATTTGGGTGGTTGTGAGAGGCGTATCGCGTCTCCTGATTTTAACGTTTGTGAGGATCGTGATCGGGCTGTGCATGTGACTGAGCCCCCTCAGCCCCTTAAGGGATATAGCTTGTCTTCTCCCGCTAAATCGAGTTCTCAACAACAGGATAGCTTTTTTGAATACCAAAATAGTAGGACGTTTTTCGATAAGGCGGCCTTGATTGGTTAACGATGGTAATAATATGCCATTTATCTTCTTTAAAAATCGTATTACGGCCTTAATGGCAGCTTCGCCCTTTAAAAGAACTCGTTTGACTTTGTTACAAGCAGCTTGTGTTAGAACAGCTGCGCAAACGATTGCTAATTTGGTTTCCGACACTCCTGGCTTGTCAGAAGAAGACAGGATAGAAATGTCGTTAGCTCGCTTGTCCCAGCGTTTTGGGGTTCGTGGAGGTCTTTTCGCCGAACCGGAAATTAGAAAGTATCGCTATGGTAGCAAATTGACTTCGACCTCTTCCAGTGACCTGAAAGAGTTTAAAGATGAATTGTCGCAGTGTCTGCTTTACGCGCAAGCTTATGGTCAGCGTGACAAATTGGAAGGACGTTTTGTTTTGGATTTGGCTAAGCGACTCCCGTTGGACGGTAAGCAGCGTTATCTTGACTTTTTAAGTGATCAGTATGGTGGTAGGGGAGAGTGGGGTTGGTTGAATCGGGGGTTGGTTGAATCACGGTCGACTGCGCTGAGACTAAAATCATTGAACCGAATCAGATGACTTTTTTCGCAAAGCATGGCCATCATTTCAGCATGCTGGAACGCACGAGTTTCGAAGTTGATGTTTAGTTGGTGTTTTTGAGTACCCCCATATTTTATAGCTGTTTGTAACATTTCAGTGTTGTTAGTATTTTTCGTTTAGCGTTAGTTAGATAGTGTGCAGATGAGAAGGTGGAAGTTATTTTTGCAGCCAGTTAGCTAAGTGTTAAGAAATCAGTAATGACGGCCAAGTTCAAACTCAGTGTAAAAAGCTTTTACTCTTATTTTCTGTGATATCTTGGTGGGGTTGGTTGCATCACGTGATTCAACCAACCCCGTTATATTTTAACCTGATGAAATCATTAATCAGAGATGTGTCCAATAATCTACCAAATGAATCCACTAACACTAACCAATGTGATCATATTCAAACGCCTGTGATGTCACAGAGCATTGGCGTTGCTGATGAGCCAACAGCCTCGAACGAAAGCTCAATTTCTGAGGTGCAGGGCCTGTTGGCCACCATAGGCGATGAGGAACCGGTCAATACACCTTCAACCTCTCGTTCATGTCGGAAAAGACTCGCATTGACAAGTCCTGGAGTTAATTCAATGACATACAGCCCTGAAATGATGCGTGCGTTCCCCAAGGCCCCTGTTAAAACAGGTAAAAGAAATGGAGGAAGAAAACGCCTCAAGTGTGCGATACTGACGGGCACGCCAGAAAAAGAAGCAATTAAGCATAGGAGTGCTGAGAAGCCTCAAGAGAAGAGCAAGATTAAATCACAAGAAAAAGGAAAAAGAGGTTCAGCAGCTACTGCAGATGGAAGAGCATGGCTATGCAACCAATGTGGAGAAAATTACAATAACAGTGTTGACAGAGAAGCTTGGGTGAAATGTATCGTAGTTGGCTCATGAGCTCTGTACAGATGGGCTGTTTATCTGCACAAAATATGTTAAACTGTTTTGCTTGTTTTTGTGGAATGCTGTAAATATTTTGCCATTAAGTTAGTTTGTAGTTATTCGAAGTAATGTGTTATTATACAACACAACAAGGAATTTTTTAAAATGATTTTATGAATGATTCAACTAACCCCACCATGTGATTCAACCAGCCCCGTTGTCTCAAAAAGTAGTACCTTTTTTGAAATTTGCATCAATTTTAACTGCTTTGTAGTATCTACATGAAACCGTTTTCATCTAGTAGAGTGTATGTCCAAGTATCAGCAGACCAATTTTTACCATGATCCGTAGTCTGTGGCGCCCACAAGCGGAATAAAACCTTAAAATGATTCAACCAACCCCACTCTCCCCTACTGATGAGCCTACTTTTCAGAGTTTGTTTGAATTTGTAGTACGGGAGGAAACGCGTAAGTCGACTGATTTTAGCATTATGCTAATGGGCGATTCTGGTGAGTCGCAGCATTTTAAAAAGTTTGGCAAAGGAAAATTGCCTTCATGTCCGGTTAGGCAGACGTCGGTAAAACCCCATGATAATGTGATTTCAGGGAGTTCGCAGTACTCGACTGCTGTTGGCGCACCGCGCGGTGGTGTGGCCAGACGTAGAGACATACCGGCATGCATTTATTGTTCGTCACGTGGTCAAGTTGAATATCATTTTTTGTCTAATTGTAAAGAATTTTTGCGCTTGACACCTAAAGATCGGAGAGATGTCATTGTGAAAGCTGGCAAATGCTTGAATTGTTTGCGCCAGCATATGATTAGGGATTGCGTTCATGCAAACAACTGTCGTCAATGTGGCCCTAACAACGATAGGAAGCACTATTTTCTTCTGCATGATTTTTATGTGACGTCACGTGATTCTCTGGATTCGGTCGGTAAAGATGATGTTGGTGCCAGAGTTCCTGTGTGTAATGTTAAGATTGGAAATGTTAAAGCAGCCTTTAACCGCGTTACTGCTGCTCGTGTTTTGAATCCATTGACTGGCAAATCAAAGTTGGTGTATTGTCAGCATGATCCTTGTTCGCAGTTGACCTTTGTTTCGAGTGATTTGGTGTGCAAACTTGGCCTTAAACCGTATGATAAAGCGTCGTTTAAAATGGATACTCTGGCTGGTCAGAAACCTACTTGCGCTAACCTTGTTAAACTCAACATCCAGTCGTTAGAGACAGATGAACTGTTTTGTGATATAACTTCGGTGGTTAACCCAGCTTGGGCTGACGATGTTAAAACTTTATCGCATAAACAGGATTTAAGTGGTTTCCGTCATTTTCATGACGTGAATATGTTTCATTTGAATGATTGTAGTACTGTAGATGTACTGATTGGCAACGACAACGCTTATTTGATGTGGGCAAAAGAAGAACGTGTTGGTGAAAATCGTAGTGAACCGCATGCTTTACTCACTCCTCTTGGTTGGTTGGCTTGTGGTGGTAAGTCACCCTTAGTTGAAAGCTTTGCTAAAGTGTGCAGAGTGTAGACGTCCTCAGAGTCGGATGTCATCTCTGGCTTTCAGCCTAAAATTGAGTCTCGTGATATGGAAATAGCAGACCTGAATAAAGTCATTCAGGATTTGACCTTGCAAAATGAAACCTGTGAATTGTCTCGCAATGATATTTTGGCTAGAGAACTTGTCGAACCGAATATTGAGTTGAAAGATGGTCGATTTGAGATACCTGTTCCGTTGAAGGAAGATATTGATCTAACTAACAATTTTGTGTTGGCGTCAGATAGAGCTGCTGCTTTAAGGAAGAAGGCTTTAAAACAACCTGAACTTCGTGATTTCCTTACTGACACCATGAAAGATCTTAAATCTAATGGCTATATTGAGCGTGCTGGTGAAGCAGAAAATGTAAAAGGATTTGAATGGTATTTACCATACTTTGTGACGTCACAATTAAAAAAGCGTATTGTTTACGATGGCAAGTCTGAATTTCGAGGAACTTGTGTTAATGATGTAATGTTTTCGTGTCCTGATTTGTTAAACCCTCTGGCAGATCTCTTGGCTAGATTTCGGCTGAGTAGATTTGGTTTCGTGGCCGATGTGACCAAGTACTTTTTTCACATTTTGGACTCTTCAATACGTAAGCCCAATTTTATTGAACTGCTTACGTACACCAGCAGTGCTGTTCGGATCGTGAACGAACGCCCTTTGGTACCTTTGAGTGACGACCCTAGGGATTTTACTGTCATCACCCCTGCCTCACTTTTGACCCCATAGGCCTACTTAGACCCATACTGTGCTGTTGGGCAGCCACATGATCGTGAACAACTAAGGAGGGACTATCGGTTCAATTTGTCACTTTCTCAGCAGTTTTGGAGTAAATGGATCGATTTTTACTTGCCAGGGCTTCAGGGCCGGAAAAAATGGCTAAAAATGGCCGAGAATTTGGAGCCTGGTCAACTTGTAGTGGTGGGTTCTCTCCAAGACATTGGTAAACGTGGGAAGTATCAACTTGGGAGGGTGCATGGAGGTAGTTCCACAAATTAGGAAAGGGAAGCCTGTGGTTCGTAGAGCTAAAGTTGCCGTCTGCAACTATGATGAGAGTACGGGGGAAGTGAAAGTAGACTACGTGTTGAGGGATATTTCGTGCCTCGCCCCCGTAAAGAACACCTAAGTGTTAGGGTTTGAGCCTGGTTTTTTCTGCGGTGGCCGACACTTGTCTGAGCCCAGAACAGTCGGTTATTATCGCAACCATTGTATATAGCGTCATTTTAGCGTGTACCTATGGTACCAATTTCATGTACCGGTATCGTCGTGTATTATTCGTATTGTTGTTCATTCTTTGCATGCCCTTTGTATTTACGTGTTAACATAAACGTGAGTGATTCAAACAATTTGTGTATCGTGTGTTTTTATTCATTGGCTCACAATTGTCGTCAATTCTTTTTTAGTTATGCCATGTCAGACTGTCATAACTAGGGGCCGCTATGTTCCCGACAATTTTCACCAAATCAAACGTCATATAAAAACCATTATGGTCTACTTAACCTAACTGGAATCTTACGTCATGGAAATTGCTAGAAAATGTCCAAATATTGCACCATCGTTCGTAAGACCTAGGGATTGTAGATCATAGGGATGCGAAACTTCATCCGCTTTTGGCTTATCCGCAACACTAGAAGGGTTACGTTTTTTCTAATTTACAAAATATTTTACTTTTTATGGGTTATATAAGAAGAGTTAAGTTGGTTTTAAAGTAATTTAAGGTTTTTAGTTGAAAGCAAGCCTGCAGTAAAGCGTAAAAAAAATGTCAAATTGGCAATTGACCCTTCTAATGATGAAGGAACAACGGAGTTGCGCGTCCCGTAATGTACCGTCCCTAGTAAGACCTTATGAAATATTGCATCAGCCGCTTTGAACACCTGTTTGAATGACTTCATAATTGTCTTTCATTATTGCGTCACAGTACTGCGTACGTGAGTTTGAGATATTGCAAATCATTCTGGTTATTCTTAAAATTGTTTGTTGGAAGTCAGTCGCATAGTTAACTGTTTGCTTGGTGCTTACTAGCTGGACAAATTTTCCGTCTTTTATCCAAGTAATCTGTTCTGTAGTGACAAGTTTTAGTGGTGTACGGCGTTGCATCCAATTTCGACAGCCAGGTGACTAATTTTACAGAAATACAAATTTGAATAGACGTTTCGAAGGAGTGTTTCTTTTTCGGTCATTACATGCAAACAAACGGATTCGGGAATCTTATGTTACAATTTTCCCACGAAGAGATTATGGTTTACCGCTGTGACCACGACTACTCACAAGCGTTACGAGTAATTCTAGTTACGAACACAATAATTTTCAAGTTAAAATAGACTTGATAAAAATAATAAGAAGTTAAACCTAGAATTCAGTCATTATATTTTGCATAGTTTTCGCTCAGGTAAGCACTGCTTTCCTTGCTTTCCCTCACCGATCGTCACTGCTAATGGGTAGTAGCCTACTAAATTTAAGTCATAAGTAGAGTTACAACACTTAATTGAAATAGCTTGCTGAAACCAGGTGCACGACACAGGGACGGTGGCAAAATTCATCACCTCACTATCAGTTAGAAGAGCCATAAAAATATGTCGGCGAGCAACAGTTTTCCCACCGTTGGCGCCTATAGGTTATTCCTGGCAGTTTCGCATATGAGGTTTTAAACTAGTGACGCAAGGCCGGTCACCAATATTGACAGCGTGAAGTTTTCGTTGTTGCTGGAGAATTATTCCACCCACTAGTTGTCGCTTAATGGAGGGTAGTCCTGGAATACGATGCTCAAGCCCGAGAACCGAACCGGCATAGCGCTTAACCAGCGAGTTTGTTGCCTAGACGATTGTTTGAAAAGTCCACAACATTCACATCTCGTGAGTATCCTAGCATAGTTTCGTTAAGCGCCTCACCATAGCATAGTTGCACCCACCTCGCTCTTAATGATTCTATTTGTAACAATCAAAACAAATACTATAATAACATTTTGTCGACTAACGGAGCATGCAACAGCGCTTTGAAAACCGAAGCGCTAGTGATTACAATCAATCAGTTTGCAGCATGATTATTATTGTAGCCTACAAAAGTAGTGCACCAAACCCATAACTTTTATTCATATGGAAAAAAATTCGGTGGTTTAAGTCAAGATGCCCTTGAGATATTAAATAATAAGAGAGAATAAGCTTGCACACTAAACAGAAATCACCACCACGAATACAAAATCAGCCGCTCTCACGCACCACTCCAATGCATTCCACCTTGCTGCGCTCTCTACGCAAGTGGTGAAGTTGCACCGAAACAAAATCACTCTCAAGACCACAGATAACCTATTATAGGTGCTAGGCTATAGCTAGATCTTCTAGTTTTAACTTCCAACACCAAACAATACACAATCCTTAAGAAAATAATCTACAGCTGTTAAATTTTTGGCTGATGTTTAGTAACTTATAATAACTTAGGCTAGTCTGTAGTCTTAGCCTACTTATCGTGGCATAGGCTACAATGAAGAAATTACAAAATTTGCAGATAGAAGAAGAAAACCTGAAAAATCCTGTTTGCAAAAACACAAAATCAAACCCATTATGCAGCTTTTATTCATATTAAAAATATACTGTGAACCTTGAGGGCACAAAAAAACTAAAACATGCAAACAAACAGATATTGAAGTTAGGTAAACAAGTCGGTATAGGCACATATCCAATTCAACCACGAAGCAACGCTATTCATGACGTCATCACGATTGCGTTTCTAGGAAGAACAAAGAAAAGGGCAAATGGTAGTTAAAGTCATCGGTAGGGCGATTTTTTGTTAATAAAGTTACTTTTTTTAGTTGTACCAATTAACAAAAGAAGTGTAGAACCAAAATTTCATGATTGTGGGGTCAAAGTGGTCAAAGTCAATAGACCTTTTGCACATTCAAAATCACCAGAGCGCAACGTTTGAGTTACGCGGAGTCTGAGAGTTCAGAATCGCTTGTTTTCTACGGTTTATGAAGGCGTTTTTTGTTATTGCAAGCAAGCGTGAGGTCGCTGGCTGGTTAAAGTAAATTTTTTGTGTTTATGAATTGTTGTAGGTTATCGGTACACTTCAGTTCTTGTTCGTTTTAATCATCGTGTTGGCTAACAGACTGGGAAAGGTAATTTAGGACGGCCATTGTGGAGCATGTGCATTTTGACCGGGAATTATGGATCACGTTAGTGGTACCTTGTCTTGCAACATTTTATTTTCATTTTGCATAACATATGCAACAAACCAACCACACTTCATTGGTGATGCCAAGCATAGTCACTGGTATTTTCCTGTCAAAGATATGAAATTGACGAATTTTTTTTATGGCCCGCTCTCTACATGAATGCGATGAATGCAATACTTCGTGTATTCAACACTTCGTCTTCACTCATTTGAGGCTTACCTAGGAAGGGTGAGATATTCAAATGTAGACCAATACCATGTATGCTAAATCTTTTTCTATAAGAAACCCTTTATCGGCCATAACAGCATCATTGAAGTGCAGTTCATTAGCAGCTATTTTCTGCTTCAAAAGGTGAAAAATCCACTCCCCTGACATATTTCTTTGTCACTTACATTACCAGTGTACAACTGAGATACAAACATAATATCCCCATTTCTTGGATCAACTCCCACTAATCTAATGCCTTTGTAGTGTTCGTACTTTTATAGTTCGAGTACGTTTGCGACTGACGGTGAAGTGATCGAGCATGGTGTTTCGAGACGTAGCCTACTTCAGTGCAGTCGATGACAATCATGGTGCTTGGGTAGCCTATTCCTTTTTGAAGTCTGGCTTCATAGCTGCTATGATAACATCACGATGACGGAATATGTTCAAACTAATCAACCTTACATACATGAGATGCATTCATGAATGAAAAGTACGGTGTACAGTAGGCTACCGTACGAATGCAGAACTAATACCAAACCCAGGCAAAGCTTCATCAACACCACGAAAAAATCAATCTTCCACCGCTAGTCTATGTAGCCTAGATGCAGTGCTCCTGTATCATTTTGAGGTATTTCGAAAGTAGCATCGTCATCAAGTTCTGCATCAACATTTTGATTTGCATGCTTAGCTTATGAAGCTGTATATAATACAGGAAATTTTTCCTATCTTTGCCTGGCAAGATCGCTTCCAATACGGTACAGTAAAGAACTGGTCGAAGGTTAACACTTCTGTAGCCTAAGTTTACAACTTAAAAAGAGTTTTATTTTCTGGAAAATTATACTGAAACAATGATACACGCCTGTAAAGACCAAAAAACAACAGCTCAAGCAAACGTTAAACAATTTATTCGCCTGCAAACCACGCCACTAACCCTATCACACAGCATTGCAAACAGCGGCTAGTCGTTCACGACTCCAACGTCACGCTCCGTTGGTTTGTTATGCAAAAGGTCTATTGTGGGATTGTGAAGTTATAAAGTTACCAAAAGTCACTTTTTGTGTTTTTAGGTTACTTTTCATTTGTTAGGTCACTTTATTTTGCATACTTTTTTGCCTAATTTCCTTAATTATTCATCTTTCATCGGACTACTACCTTAACGTGGTGAGAGAGTTTCCGTACCTCAATGACCTCTAGAGCTGACCGGCGGGAGCTAACTGCTCCCAGAAGGGTTACTCATGCCAGGTTGGTCGAAGGTAGAGGTCAGACAAAACGTAGTCCAAAGTCCCCAACGGCGGAACAGGCGGATAAAGCCAGCCAGGCTCAACGACTGTGAAGGCGGGTGAAGGCTGCAGCATGCCACCAGCTCCAATCGTCTTGGTTTGCCTTGCCATTGGATAAAGCTGATGGCCTTGTCAAGTTTATGTGTGCTTGTTGAGTGTGCGCCAGCAAGTCCACGCTAATCAATTCACGCACAGGCGTCTTCGCAAGACAGTGTGTAACATCAATTATACAAACTGGGAGAAAACCGCAGAGGACAGGCTGCTCTGGAGATCAGCCACTCAGAATGGTGTCGCCACGTTTGAGAAGAGCAGATCCAAAAGGTTAAAAGAAAAAAGAATGCAAAGAAAAGAACGACAATCACACCCACAACCAACTCTCCCAAACGATCTTAAATGTACCAAATGTAACCGAACTTTTAAAGCCAAGATTGGACTAATTAGCCATTTAAGAACTCACCGTTAGCTTTTATTTTATTGCGAAGGCCATCATCCTGGAAGACGAGGATAGCCATCATCATCATCATCTTTCATCGCTACTGTAGAGATGAATTTAAATTCTATGTAGGCCTAATGCCAAGACTTTTAATATATCTTCTACTATGGTAGCCTACAGATTTTTGGTTTGCTCGAGCTCATGGTTTTTCGTATCGCGTGTATTCCTGAAATCTCGTAAATAATGTTTTCGATGAAACAAATGGTTTCTCGGCAGCCGATTTGTAGCAAGAATTGACAGCGACAGACACGTGTTTCGCCCATGTCAATTCTTGCTACAAATCGGCTGCCGAGAAACATATTGTTGATTGGATGGTCTGAATGGCTAGCGTGGAAGCTACACCGTTATGGTTGGCGAATCGCAGCTGCTCTGCTCGCTGTATTAGTGAGTGCTCAGCCTTGTGCTGATAGCCGGGAAGAACGCCTCTTTCTTCACAATGTCCTCTGCCCTGGCGCCTGCTGGTTTTGTTGGCTCTTTCTTTGTTTCCACAAAGATAAGAGTTAAACTGACTCGTAAAGCGGTGGTCGAATAAATTTGTGGCAGAATACGGTGCGATACTGATGAGCCCAGCCTCATGGGCGAAACACGTGTCTGTCGCTGTCAATTCTTGCTACAAATCGGCTGCCGAGAAACATATTGTTGGTTGGATGGTCTGAATGGCTAGCGTGGAAGCTACACCGTTATGGTTGGCGAATCGCAGCTGCTCGCTGTACTAGTGAGTGCTCAGCCTTGTGCTGATAGCCGGGAAGAACGCCTCTTTCTTCACAATGAAACAAATTGTGTTAACTATACATTTTTAACCACTTGTTTTTCCTGCAACAGTTAAAGAGTTTGATTGACAGAAACTCTGCCAGAGAATGTAAAACATTAGCCTACATGTGTAGCCTAATTTGAATGCGCAACTATAATTTGAGCACAAATTAAAGCTAATTTAAATGTTTTGTTTTTTTATGTTGAATTGCTGTCTTTTTATTCGCTTTCTTGTTTTTGTTGAATAAAGTTACTTTTTGGTTATTTTTTCGCAAAAATAAAGTCACATTTTTGAACTTTTAGGTTACAAAAAAAATCGCCCTATAAGTCATCGGTTTGCCATCGGCTGACTTGGCACAGAGGGTTATGACGATGGTAGTCATTTCATTGACGTAGTTTGATTCCCACCATTGCTATGGCTCTTTTTTCTTCTGTAATTACTAAACAAAGTTCAAAAAATAATCAACTCTCTGTCTGAATGGTGGAATGGTCACAATTGGACGGGAGCCACTAGAAACATGTTCTGATTCACACATCACGGACAACGTAATATCTGATTGTCTCGTGGTTGGTAATTTGGTTTGGTTGTGACTTGTGAATGTTTATCCTCGGACTGACTAAGCCTTAAGGTTGGTTATTCTTGCTGGTTTCGCATACTTGTAGAATGTAGAGGCTCTTGACACAGGGCCGATTACCGAGATTGACAGAGTGAAGTTTCCGATTGTTGAAGTGTTGTTGCCGGAGAATTATTCCATCCATTAGGTGCCGCTGAATGGAGAGCAGTCCTGAAATGCGTTGCTCAAGCGCACACCCCGAGAGTCGAACTAGCGCCGCGTGATCTTGAGCTGGGAGCGTAACCACTGAGCTAACGGGACGAATTAGCTAACGGGGCGAATGAATTGGATGTCTTCATGTTGAAGTGCCTACCAAGCAAGTCAAGTTTTTCAACAATTTGAAAAGTGTTGCAGTCGTAGGCTATCAAATTTTAAACTGATTGTTATTCTATTGCCGTTCCGTGATTTTTGGAACAATGTAGGCTACCGTTGCAAGTTGCAAATGCCAAAATAATAATAAGGTTAGTTTTTATATAGCGCTGTATCCATCGCAGAATGCGTTGTTCCACAGCGTTTTACCATAGTTTTACAATGCAGACAGTGTCAAATGCAGCCGTATAGAGGCCCAACTGAGTACATTATTACCCGAATCTACTCTATTGCTCAGTGCCAAGCCGAAAATAGATTCAGTACCATTTTTAAAAAGTCTTTGGTATGACCCGACAAGGTATCGAACCCATGCCTACCGCTTCAGAGGCGGGCGCACTAACCACTAAGCCACCGAGCCGGTTTGATATTCAAAAATCTTTGTATTCATTAAATCATTTTTATCTTGATCACGCTTTAACGTTCGTATTTTGTCACGTCTGCCTTTTTCTAGACCGTTGTTATGTTATGGCAACGGATACTGTTTTTATGCTTTCAAGGTCGAAAATAAAACATGAAACTGAAATGGCAACTCTGTGAAGTTTTCTTTAATTAATATAAGGGAGTTGACTGTTTGTGCCGGTTTTGCCTTTCAGTCGTAAGCCGTGTTCGAGGTTTTGAACCATTCGCCGTCAGAACAAGATCAATCTTGGTGCAAATTTGTATTGTTTATCTTTAGCTTGTAGAATAGTACTATTAATGCTATTTGATAAATGTATACTGGTGAATTTATTTGATATCCAAGTTGTTCTTTTTATTTACTTATTCAATGGATTGGCCTGCAGTTTGTATTCAATCCCTGGCCATCCAGTGGCAGGCATTTTATGGCCTGGAACAACAAACAATTTGCATCTGTTGATTAGATGTCAATATCAGAATGTTGTTTGGCATATTTTTTTGTTGTTGTTGTGGTGGTCAGAAATAAAGACAAACTAAACTGAATAGGTATTAGGTAATGGCCTGTTCTAGAATGTAGCCTACTTTTGTTGTCATTTTTGTCCTGACAAGACAAATTTACGTTTGTACCGGCAGTGGTGGGCACTAGTTACTTTCAAAGTAACTGAGTTACAGTTACAGTTACTTCGCTCAAAAAGTAACTAGTTTCAGTTACAGTTACCGTTTTTTAAAAAGTAACTAGTTACAGTTACTAGCTACAGTTACTTTTCAAAGAAAATGGTTGCATATGAGTACTGATCTACAGCTACTCTTCTTTGCATGAAGTACAAGTTGAAAAATACATGATAAAGGGCAAAATGATACTTTGTTCCTAGCTGTTGCCTAACTACAAAACAGCGACCACTCTTCTAGCTGTCCACATACTATAATGCTTCTAAGATTCCATAATCTAACCCCAAAACGTCCGCCTACCAAATATGAAACAATAATCGAAAAAATGACATGCACAGGACCAGTGCCGGTCTTAGGGTATTTCGGGCCCTGTGCAGAATATGCTTTGCGGGCCCCAATGACAATTATCCAAATCATTCAATTTAGTAGCGTAGCTAGGTATTTTGAAAGGAGAGGGGGGTTTGACGGCCGGCGTGCGAAGGCTGACGCGTGTGCACCGAAGGCGACCCCCAGCGGCAGAGGGTCTAGGTGGCCTCCCGCAGAAAATTTTGAAAAATTACTTTGAATTTGGTGCATTTGGAGAGCATGTTCAACAAAAATTTGGGTATGAATATTACTGTAAAATGGTGCTGTCCGGTGGCATAGCAAAAGGATAAGATCATCTTTTCTTTGGCATTTCTTAGAAATAAAGCTGAGTCTCTATGTTTTCTGAATTGCGGGGCCCCTAATTTGCTGGCCCTGTGCGATCGCACGGTTTGCACACTTCAAAGACTGGCACTGCACAGGACATTTCTTGATAAGCAGTAAGGGGTGTCAATATTTTTATACGGGTATCTAAAATGAACGAAGAGTCACAACATCAATTTCGTTTCACAAACATCAGTATTTCAAAATGTTGACTGCTAAGTCCAGCTTGGTTTGGCTTCAAAATGTCCTTTCCAAGGGAGAGCAGTCTTTCAACAGCAGCACTGGAGGGGATAGGGGTATTGTATCGGAAGAACAAACGCCTCATGGCGTCATTGGGGAATGCATCAGACGTAACCGCTTTTGTTGGGTTATATACGTTCGAGAAATACATTTAGAAATTTTGCGCACTCGCTTTCTTTTTTGTGTTTTCAAATAACGGAGCAAAAAAGTCATCTGCTTCATGCCTGTCAACATCAGTGTCGCGGTTGCTTGCTGCATCGTCGATGTTGAAATTGCTATGGTTCTGTAATAGGATAACAATTTTGAGATGTAGAGCCGTCTTAATTTCTTCACCCTAGTAAAGCCAAGAAAGTCGGAATTGTGGGTGAAACGCAGCAGCTAATCATCAAAGACATGGCCAAATCTGTTTTCCAAAGTTTCCAACAATCTGGTAAGTAATGGCACGCAGACAGCCATCTTGATGCTGTTTCGAAGTTCTTATAGTCTTTTCCTCGTCATGCCCATATATGCATTCTCTTCTGATTGCAGAATGTCCATTGTCCAGAGATTGGCATATTGGTCGCATAACCAGTGGGGTTTGTTTCAGTCTCGGATACTTTAGACAGAAACTTATCCATTTCGACTAGGCTACTGAGTACTGACTACCTCGTCTACCTGTGCTCAAAGCTATATAACCACAATCTACAAAAAAAAAATCGCTTTACAAAAAAGGAGAACCTAAAATTTCTAAAAACAGACAGCTTAGTGGGGGAACAAACAAAGGATTGTGGCGTCACAGACATCAATCCTTATAGAACACTGCGAAATCCTACCTCGCAGTTTACGCGGCCTCCTTTTTGTCGATGGTACACCGCAAAATCCTATGTTGCAGTTTACACAGCTCCTTTCTGTACACAACCTCGCTTCTTGTCTCGAATGCCTATAATCTCTTCCAAACAAATAATTTGACCTCTACAAATAAACTGCAATAAACTGAAAAACAAACGACCAATTTTTGTTCGAGAAATCAAGTAACTGTAACTAGTAACTGTTGAAAAACGCTAAAATAGTAGCTAGTTACTGCTTATCGTTACTTTTTAAAAAAAGTAACGAAGTTACAGTTACAGTTACTCGAAAAGTAACTAGTTATGTAACTAGTTACTTTTTTAACTAGTTACTGCCCACCTCTGTGTACCGGTAGCTTGTTGTTGAATGGTTCTATTTGTTTGTAAAAGTTAAAACAAGTAGATGAAATGAAATAAACAACAAGCAAATTATAAGACTGAAAGCATGTCCGAGTTTATAATAAAATTGAAGGATAGAATGAAATGAAGGGTGTTTATAAGGGAGTTCACAGCTAATTAAATGTTGTCAATCTGTTGCAGAAGAGCATTTCTCTGTGAAGATAAAGTTTTGTCTTTTTGGTTAGTAGGGTCGATGTGCGTATTTTCCACCATCGATGTAATTGCATCCACTTCACAAATTTGTAAATATTTTGCAATTAAAAATAGTTTGACAGAAAAAAAATTAGCAGTTTATTTATCAATTATGTTATCACAACATGTGTCAGTTTTTTACACCAACTATATATGTGACTTGGTTCTTGGTTTTCAAAGAAACGTTTTTAAAAACTACGGTACATTTTTTATGAAAATAAAATTAAAAATAGCATTCTGACTTTCCAGCGGCATAAAAATAAATATGTCAACAAGAAGTGCCTTTATCAGGGTCTGCATGTTTCTGTCATTGCATTATTTACCGCGTGTTTTTTTACTGGATGTTTTATTGGGCGGATTGCGCAGAATTGTTCTGCCAAAATGACAGTGGTGTTCAAACGCATTTTGGAATTAAAGCAGCAATCACAAAATGCGCAATTGCAATTTTAATGCACACTACAATACCACCAAATTATTACATGCTTAAGAGTAGGCCTACCATGAAAATATCTTTTTTATAAACAAAAGTAAATGTTTAATTGAATAAATACGATTTTCAAAGGTCTTTAATATAAAATTGTCGCAAATACGCACATAGACTGATAGGTGGTAGTTTCAGAATTGATTTTTTACTCAGAAAATGCATTTGAATGTGATTTAAATGCATTTTTCTCAGAAAATGCATATGGTGAATTGCGTAGACTAATCATTTTGTATCCATTATACGGAAGGAATATATAGCCATCAAGTCAGCTGCTTCCATTATTTTGTCTTGCAAAAACACAGCTGCATGTTCTGCAGTGATGCCACACCCAACTATTTTTTGAAAGTTGCACTTGTACAGACTTTCCACCGGATGCAACCTATTTTGTCCTGAACACTTCGTACCCCGATTTTGTCCCCTGGGGACAAAATAGGGTGAATCCTTAAACATTTTTAATCCTGACGTCATTGCATTCGCTGAAAAAATTTGTCGACTTGCCTTCGTTAAGAAACTCCAACATCGGGAGCTCCCACTCTCGCATGTAAGGCAACGTCAACCAAAGGGTGTGAGGACTAGTGACCCCCCCTGCAGCATATACAATTGTTGCGTGAATATAATTTGCAACGCCTTTAACAATTGATGACATTGAATCAGCGTAACAAAGGTGAATTCTTCGCTTAGAATGGATGGGAGGGGTGTAACCTAGTTCGTACCCTGAACAGTTTGTACCCACAGTTCGTACCCTGAAAAGATCGAGAGAAAAAATTAAAAAAAGCCAAAGTCACTGATTGGAGTTTCTGCAAACAAACAAACTGAAAGATCGAGAGAAAAAATAGAACAAAGCCTAAGTCGCTGATCGCAGTTTCCGTTTTTCCGCAGTTTCCGCAAACATTTTAAAATTTCCGGTAATAATCCTAAGAGTTTGCTGAAGTCGCTGATTGCAGTTTTCGCAAACATTTTAAAAGGATTAGGGTTGGGATTGGAGTTTCCACAAACATTTTAAAATTTCCGGTAATGATCCTGAGAGTTTTTGTTTGTTTGCGGAAACTGCGATCAGCGACGTCGGCTTTGTGCTATTTTTTCTCTCGATCTTTTCAGAGGGAAAATTTTAAAATGTTTGCGGAAACTGCGATCAGCGACTTCGGCTTTTTTTAATTTTTCCTCTCGATCTTTTCAGGGTACGAACTAGGTTGCATCCGGATGGGAGTACCTATTTCTGCACTAATCAGCGCAATTTAGTTCAAGTCTTACATCACAATGTCTGGCTTTGACCATTGCATAGACATGTGTAATTGTGTATTGCATTTGTTTGCCCAGACATTGCTTTTAATGATTGGCATGCTTGAACATGAAAACAAGCTATTTTTCTTATCTCTAAAAAACAAAGTCAGGCGTTGTCAAAGCTGCCATTTCCAATTAGAATATTTTTTTTTGGATTATAGTGATTCCCCTAAACACGAGTTTTTGGTAAAATAACCCTAAACAAGAATTTCAAATAAAACAGGCCAATGTTTGTTTAAACTCAAAAATTGAAATGGCACAAGTAAGAAGATTGCTATCCCTATTTCTGCACTAAAAATTAGACCAAAACCGCTTTTCAGATTTCAGCAATCAGCTAATGTTTCACCATTCATCTAGACCCAAAACCCTGTCTCTAATAAAATTGAAAACTTTCTGACTGTCTGCACTAGGGTGGGCTGAAAAAACTTTTTTTTTGAAAATTACGAATGGGTGGGTCCTAATGCCTGGCAAATGACCCAAAAACATCCCAAATTTTTTTTGGGGAAATTGGGGGCAAAAACCAGCCTCCAACTCCCCCATCAAGGTCATGCGGCCGAGTCAAATTTCATGAAAATGCTGTAACTCGAGAACCGCTTGTGGTAGAAAGCTGTTCTTACACTCAAATGATGCAGAATAGTCATAATTCTATCTGTCCTAAATCAACTTTTCTTCGTAAGTAATATATTTATTGAGATATTTAGAAAAAACTGGTATTCCATGTTCTTATACGTACATTTGCATGTGCTTATCAAATCAGCCTTTCTAGATTTTCGCTATTAAAACTGCTGACATGCAAACTTCAGCAGTCAGCATTTGTCACCAAAGCATCTCTTGATGAGTTGGGTGCAATTGACAATTACTGTAGACGTAGAATTAGACCAATGAACGTCTTAAGAGCGTTCATTAAAAACGAATACAAAACGATATACTAGCAAAATCTAAATATAAAATTGTCTCCACTCCTGCACACATGAAAGACCATTCAGTTGCAAAGTTATCATAGCAGTGTACACTGTACAGTATGATGTTCTGCAGTGTATATATAACTGAAATGTTGTAGTCTACCTGTATTCTAACTGGCTTGACAAAACGTTACGTTGGCGACACATGAGGGAGGGGAGGTTGGGGGTCAAAAATTTGGAAAAACAGCATTATGTCATATTTGAACCTTCCCTAAGACGTTTCACAATCAAAATACTACTGGCATCTTAGTTTTAGTAATATATATAAAGTTGCAGTGAAAAACAGTGTCAATCAATCAATAGTTTACTTGTCAGTAACAGGAACATGTTTGAAATATGCAAAATGTCCCGGATGATTTAAATCCGGACATCTCCATTTTCCCAGCATGTGACGTAATATCTGTTGCATCCATACTGCCTCTTAAAGGTAACAAATGGCAATGCACTAATTATGATGCCATAGTACGTCTCGCGCGCACTCGTTACGCAGAGCGAGTCAAAATATTTGAAGACTTTGTTAAATCATTTTAATTCCTCCGTGTTGTTTTTGTGTTTCTTATGCTGTGTTGTTCATTTTAATTTCTTTAATAAATTTCTTTTTTTTCACTGTTGCGTTGTGTAATGGCGTCCGCTCCGATAGCTCAGTTGGTTAACGCGTGACTTCTGGAACGAAGAAGCTTCAAGATCAAGCGGCGCTGGTTCGACTCTCGGTGTGTGCACTTGAGCAACGCACGTTAAGGACTGCTCTCCATTCAGCTACATAATGGATGGAATAATTCCCTGGCAACAAGACTTCAACAATCGGAAACTTCACTTTGTCAATCTCGGTGACCGGGCCTGCGTCAGTGATTCAAAGCTTCTACAAGTATGCGAAACTGCCAGGATTAAGCTCTGCAAGAAGCTTTCCCAGTCCGAGCATAAAGATTCAATCAATCAATTGATGAGTAATGTCATCACTGCTATTGTGTTCTCAAGTCTTTAAAATGTTTGGATTGATATTTTTTCACTAAGTAAATAAGAATTAGGAAAATTGCGGATCCGCTGTAATTTATACATATTTTCCTACAGACCAACATCGTTTTCGGAATCCATTACGCCAAGGTTTGTTTTTTTTTTCGGATTCTGAAACTATGTGAAATAATCAGTAGCTAACCATGTCAAATGGAAGCAAATTTATTCCAAAATAAACGTGCAATTGAAAGATTTGTTGTATCCACGAATTTCCCCAATTTCGCATTTACGCAGTAGGCATTTTTCCCCTTCCACGAAAAATTCTTCCATATTTCTGAAGTTGATGGAGTTTTCGCCTGAAATAAGTTGTTTTGTATGGTAGACGCAAGTAGCTAGAAGTGGATTACCACCAAAAAATATATTTTCAGAATTAAAGAGTGGGTGATGAAAAATATTTTGTGTTTCAGAAAAAAAAGATCGTGCTTAGGGGAATGACCATATACTTAGGGTTACATGTAGGGGTTTGAGTTGAAGTTATGGTCTAACAACCCTTGAAAATGCCTTCTCATCCTTACAAACATAAACAGTGCCTACTTTTGCCAGTTCTGTAGTTTTAGCCTGCAAAGCTAGAGTACTTTTACTTTCCAGTTACGAGAAATGTTTTGTATTTGCCAATATTGTTGATATCTTTGGTTTTTGTTTATTTTATACCAACTTTCATCTTGCAACACTAACGATAGGTATTTAGATATTATTATAGTACTGTAGCCTATATTAGATATTATGTATAATAATAGAGATGCCCTTTTTTAAGTAAGCTCTCAAAGTAAGTTTGATTGAAAAAAAGTTATATACTTTGAACAATGTCTTTTTAGACATTAATATTAAACAAATAAAAAAGAGTCAAAAGTCATGTAAATTTCACTTTGTGTGGAGCTACATGTGCTTGAGAGGTTACTGTTATTTCTTTATTCACTTGTTAAGTTTGACTGGTTTGGAAAGAGGGTTTTGTATAAAATCAGTCAAACTTTTGAAAGAAATGATTTATTGTTGTAAACATTGTACTACGTACTAGACTGAAAATGATCCTCAAATTCTTTTTCAGTCTATGGTACAATGTTTACATCAATAAATGTAAACATTGTATATACTAAATTACATCAATCAAATAACTAATTTGAATAATATCCTTCAACAGGATATATTTCAAATTAGGAAAAAATGAGCTGAAATATTTAGGTTTCAAGCATTTTTCAAAAATATGTCAGATACGATTGGCACTTTCAAGTCTTACACGTATCAAGCAGAAAAAGACTTTGTGGTGAGAATGTTTGCAATTGCTTCAATTCACTGTTAATATATTTGTATGGTCGATATGATGTTACAAGAAAAGTTGATTTGTGGTGCGGAACTTAAATATTGCTAGAAAAGCTTTATATAGCTTGATGGAGCAGTTCTTTGAAAACAAATGAAACCACATACTTCCAAGTTTTAAACTACATAATTGTTAAACAATATACAAAGCTCTTAAAACGAGGTAATTGTTGATTGTATGCTTTAGGGTCAGAAAATAGCAAAGGTTGTGAAATGTGAAGGCACCATTCACACACGTCACCCTATATTTTGTGGTCAATTTCAATCTATGACATCATGGCAGTTTTGACCTGGGCTCAGACTTGTACACCAGCTCCCAATATTCAATCTTCCATAGGCTATTCAACAAGAAATTGCTGAACCATTTTTGAGTTTTGTGACGTTTTCAGCTCAATAATTGAAGAAGTTCATGTTAACAACATTTGGCAATCTTTATATCGGTGACCAAGATCAATAAACATCTGAAAGAGTTTTTCAATCTGGTTTTTGTCTTTTGTCAATTTTGTTTTAATTCCTACATATTACAAGTACCGTACGGTATCTTTTATTTTGTTGCTCTGGCAAGAACTTCATGAGGAGAAAGGATCGCACAATTTACTGTCATGGTTTTGTTTGCATTTAATGATTTTAATTTCCTTTCATGGCGGCACTTATACAGCTGTTTTGTTAACCATTTACATCACTTAACATAGTTTTCACTTCACACAAACTATTGAACACTGTTTTGTCTCAGAATTAATATAGTTGCCGAAAGACATATTTTGCAAACACATGGTAGATATGTGGGCTAGGCTGGATTATGTCAGCACTTTTTATCGATGTATTTCATTAATTTTGTTCCTTTGCAGTTTGAACACTGCTTAAGAAAGAAGATAATTTCAATATTACAAGCTGTAGTTGGGCAACTGGTCTTTGGTAACAGTGTAGTGAAAAGAATTATGGTGTTGATTATTTTGACTGAATTTGAACTATTTGAACTGAATTTGTTATGGTGTTGATTATTTTGACTGAAATGCTAGTTGTGTCGTTTTTGGAAAGTTAACCCAAACATTGTGTGGTATTTAGAAACAGAAAAAGCTTGCAAAGGGGTATCAAAAAGTGTACGAGCTCCCACCAGAAGATGAAGTCAACCTGTTGCTGTTGCCTGGGGAGTTGGCAGTGAAACATGCAAAGAAGGTATTTAAATGATGTGCCAGGTCTTGGTTTCAAATGCAACATGTGATAAACTTTATGTATATAAATGAAATATGTTCGACCGTGGCCTACGATATAACACGGCCGGATATCGTGCCGCAAAGAGAAAAAATTAGAGGGGTAACGCTTTGCGTCTGGCAACACTGTCAGTTCAATTTTCACCATTTAATTTCATTCTCTGAAGTTACTAAACTGTAGCCTAAATGTAAAGTGTTGCTGTTGCAGAACAGCTCCTATAAAACCAAAGCTTTTAAAATGGTATCTGTTGCAAGAGTAGGCACTAAGTAGCACCAGTAATCATACACCATTTTAACATCTTTGGTCTTGTTAAAACCTTTGCTGTAGCAAGCAGTATCAATTTTGCTGACAAAACAGCAAATGTAATTCGGAGTGGCTATTTTTACCCACATATTGCCATGGTCACAATCAGGTTTTGCCAGAGTTAGGATTAAAGTTAGGATGGGTTAAGCTAAGGATCTTTGCCCAGGACTAAAAAAAATTCCAAAATACAAGTTTTGTTTTCAACAGCTTTGAACTTTTCTCAAATTAGGGCAGAATTCCTTATCTGGCAATGCTATTAAGCCATATCTAATCTAATTTGAATTGCTGATTGGAGCAGCTTGTTAATGCTTGAAGATAAACAATAACAATAATATAGCGATAACTTTTTGCACAGAAAATATTACTTAGCAATAGTGCCTAACAGGTTAAGGTTTTAGTGCAGTGATGACACCACAGGGTAGACGTATATTGTGCTGCAGTACTAAGTTATGCTCTATGTTATAATCTGCAATAATGGGAGGTATTACATTATTTGTCATTAAATTGTTCAGTTTTGTGATGTGATCTAGGCCGTAGTCAGGATCGAGAGCAGCAATTAAATAGTTTGCATTTTTTCCAAAAATCCTTTTATTAACATTTAATAATTTGATGTCGAATTTTTGAAAAATATGCTTGTACAAAGCCCAGAAGCAACCAAACTAGAGGAAATTTTGGCTGATATTCCAAAAACCACTTGGTTATAACCAGTATATATTTGTCAAATGTCACAAGGTTGAACAGACATAATCATGCACATTAAAATTTTTCTGTGGAAGTCAAGTGCCTCATTTTTGTCAATATAGCTACAGCCTTGGTTTAGATAGTTTATGTGCTTATACTGTAATTGTACTATATTAATTATAAAATACGTTTGTAGCTTAAGCAATATTTGGAATACCGTTAATCGGGGTGACTTTTGACAGTCAGTGTGACTTTGACATTGATTATATCAAAGTCACACTGAACGTCAAAATTGAACAATGGTGTCCAAAATTCTGTATAGTTGTGTTTTTATGATAGTAAATTTGTATTTTGTGTTGTCTTTGTAGATACTGATTAAGTTTGATACTATACTGTAACAATTATGCCACGAGTCTACAAACGAAAAGCTGGGTCGAGGGGGTATCAAACTGCATATACTCAAGTAGACCTAGAAAATGCTGTGGGGCAGGTGCAGAATGGACGATTGACCATTCATGCTGCATCGAAGCAGTTCAAAATACCATATGGAACGGTTTGGAACAAGACACGTCCAACAGTGAAACATGCAGGAAAACCAGGTGGATAATCAGTGTTATTGGCTGCTGAAGAGACAGCACTCGTAAAAGTCATCAACCACCTAACTGATTGGAAATTTATATTATCGTCTTCTGACATTCGTTACCTTGTACAAGATGTTAATCGACAAGGTAAAACCATAAAAATCTTCCGGGGAAAACCTGCCTGGTTGGGACTGGCTAAAAAAATTTAAGGAACGTAAACATCTAACACAACGACTTGCTGACAATGTGAAGCCAAGTCGTGCTGAAATTAGTTCAACTATCGTGAAAGAATATTTCAAAAACATGAGGAACTGAATGGGGTAGAGCCCTAAAACGTGTACAATTATGATGAAACCAATGTAACAGACAATCCAGGGGCTAAACAGTGCATTGTGAGAAGAGGACTTCGAAGAGTGGAAAGACATCACACTCCAAGCAAACCGTGAGCATGATGTTTTGCGGAAATGCAGTGGGAGAGTATCTCCCTCCGATGGTCGTGTATAAATCAAGGAATCCCTATGCTGGTTGGACGGAAGGTGGCCCACCTGGTGCATTATACAATCACTCAGTTAGTGGTTGGTTTGATTCCACTACGTTTGAGAAGTGGTTCAAGTTGTTTCTGGACTATGTAAAGGAGAAGCCTGGGAAGAAAGTGCTTATTGGGGATAATTTGGCATCACATTTCAGTACACAGGTGATAGCTGATTGTGAAGAAAATGATATCAAGTTTATCAGTTTAGTACCCAATGCAACCCATCTACTTCAACCACTGGATGTTGCCGTATTTGGGCCAGTAAAGAAGATGTGGAGAATGATACTGGAGGACTGGAGAAAGGAGAGCAGAGTGAGGGGCAGCATACCAAAGACTGTGTTTCCATCGCTTTTGAAATGACTGTGTAACTAGATGGAGGAGAAAAATGAAAACCTTGCAGCTGGATTCAAGGCTTGCGGTCTAGTACCTCAGGATGAGCAGCAGGTGCTTAAGCGTCTCCCTGATACAAACAATAATCCAATGAGACAGTCCAAGAGGCCCTGGGAGAAGTTGTGGCAAACATGTTGAAGGAGCACCTGTCTCCACCAGCAACAACACGTCAAAAACGTGGCCCCAAAGTAGCAGCAGGGAAGGCATATACGTCTGAAGACATAGCTGCACTAAAATAAATGTCGAAGATGCCATCTAGAACAGGATCTGGAAGTACCAGTAGTCAGAGAGGCAAGAAACGCAAGGTCATTGAAGTACCATCAAGTTCTGAAGAAGAAGATGAAAGCGAAAGTGACAATGACGGTAGCTGTGATACTTTGCCACATCGAATTTTCAAGTTTTGGCTGACCAGATTAGCAATTGAACCAAGCATATCAGCGTATGATTACAATTTTATGTTGAATGCTTTTTAACGCATCATTATGTCCATAAATTGTTCAGAAATGTAAAATATTTTGTCTGTTAAGCATTGTAAAGCTGTTAGTATATGCAACTTTGTGCAGAAAAGTTACCCCTCTAATTTTTTCTCTTCGCGGCACGATATCCGGCCGTGTTATATCGTAGGCCACGGTTCGACCTGCAAAATTACACAGTTCAATGAAAATTTTGTCTGAAAAGAGCGTTTTAAGTAACTTGATTGTGTGCTGAAGCAAAATCTGCAATCATTTTGTGTAAGGAATCTGACTCAATATATTTTTATTGTAGTGTCTATTATGTTGTTACGACATTGTGAAAAAGGAAGTATTCTTCCTGTCTATCAGCAAATAACAATTCTTGTCATAAACTTCAAAACAATAGCTATCTATAAAAGTGATGATACATCTGGTCTCACATTCAAACAAAAATATATAATATTTGCAGCTTCCACTATCTCGCAAATTAGACATAACAGAAACAATCTGACTACAGATTCCAAACCAGTATTGTTATCTGTAAACATAATGTAAAGTCTGGGCTACTATGTTGCATCATGTTGGCCGCAAAATGCATTTCATACCTCACTCTGAAAGTCCAGCAAAGAAGTACTTTGTTGCAGCACAGCACCTTTGTTGCCTCAATGTTTACTCGAGTTGTTCTATGATCAGGTGATAAAATACAACATCGCCGATGACCCATCCAGGGGAACATCTGGGACATTAATCTGCACCAACTTCCGTGTCATCTTCATGAGCGAACAGTCTTCGTATGCTGTGGTAGGTTTTTTGCGGGCTTCTCACAGTTACAATTGAACCATATTAAATTTTACTGTCACTTCAACGTCATTGAAATTGAGGTCTGATTGTTTTTGATTGATAAAAATGAAATTTATGTTATATAAGTCATGTTTTATAAAGTTTGCTTTTCAATGCTGTACTATGTGAACATGTTTATGTCTAATTGTGTGGAAGCATGAACTTCCTATTTTCTCAGTGACCAGAATTAGTCTTATTTTGAAGTTTATCTATTTGCGATTAAGTGAATGTTTCATGACAATCTTCCCTAATTTTTTTTTTTAGTGACGTGGGCTTTGTTACTTGAACAGTTGAACATGTTGATATTTTTTCTAGAATCAGTTGCCGAATCGACTTATCGGCGATCAGGATATCCCTTTGAACGATATCGATTCTATCTATGTTGGTAGGTGGTTCCCTTCTTGAAATTATTGATTCTTGTTTAATGTTTACCCATACTTACGTTTGGTGGGTAACAATTTAGACTAGGTGGATGAGAAGGCAAGGAAGCCATCCCCAGTGTCTACTTTCAGGCATGCCTTTAACTGTTGTTAAAACTTAGCTACATGCTCATGAGAGAGTGGTATCGAACCGGAGCCCTATTGAGCGCCATACAAAGGCTTTTATCATCAATGTTTTTGATGATGCAGAAAGTCACAATGATGATGCATAAACACTTTAAATTAATGTAAAAAGAAGGATTGCTATCTGTGTAATCGCAATCTAGCAAGTCAGTTGCTCAGTTATTGCTAGCGCATTATGGTTCTGGACTGCCGCCTGAGTTTCCAGCCGCAGTTGTAAGTTTTGAGCAAATTATATCATCCCTGGCTGTAATTGTTTCATTTCTACAACGTTGCGATTTTACAAATTTGTGGAAGAATTACTCAAGCAATTCCAGTAACAGCCATTGCAAAGCTGCAGCAGCCATCTTAATTTTCTTGCTAGTATGCAGCAGTTAGGCACCAAAGCTGTTGTGGAACGATATATGTTAAAATCTCAAGACAATTTACGTGAGTGTGTTTTTGTAGCCGTGCTCGAATCTCAAGTTTGTTTTGTTGTTCAGAATACCCAACGAAACGTAAACGTCTCTACCCGGGTTCCAATGTCAAGGAAGGAATCAGAAGACTGGAAATTCACTGCAAAAGTTTCAGGGTTGCCGCTTTCAATTTCAAACTTACAGTCAAGCACGAGGAAGAATGGGTAAGCAGCAGTCTTCTTCGCTGATCAATGTCTTCCATACTCTTGTGAAGCTGTTGGTACGGTGTTGTGTTGACTTAGCATGGTTGACCACACTTTGAATGAACGGCCAATCTATTCGGGTTTGTAACTCGTCATCGAATAGCCCAGGTTGACCATACTTTGAATGAACGGCCAATCTATTCGGGTTTGTAACTCGTCATCGAATAGCCCAGGATAGATAAACTTGGTAAATAATTAATAAAATAAACTGCGGATCTTTCACTACCCTTACAACGATCCAGCGGTATTTTGTTGCACTTAGGTTGTATCTTGTCGACTACAAGTTGCATTTACCGATCCTGGCGCGTGTTGCGTTGTAGCTATGTGGCTGTTATGACATTTTTTACGTTGATTCAACATCTACAGCTTGTAGCTACATGAAAATTGACCAAGTGTAGATGGTTGTTACCCGGCCATCAAATCAGTCATTTTTACGTCGATTGCAAACGTTGAATCAATGCAAACAATGAATGTTTTTCCGGCTAGTATGTTGCTGTGTGTGCCATCACGTCGGTTGGAGTTTCTGCTTCTAATGATATTGGACTAGCTCACCAGAAATAGCAAAGTGTTTATGTCGGTTCTTTATCCCTTTCATTGGCCACTTATCCCACTCCTACTTTACCGAAGTTGTGAGTTGGTTTTGTTGGTAAATCAAATAAACCGAATAGATCGTCAATATTCATTTGAGGTAACGTTAATGCATAGAGTGTGTTTATAACCCATGGCAACCTCCAACAACTTATTCTCGCTATAGCGATTTCAGTGTAAACTAATGACCCGGCTCGCCATTGCAGGTGATCACAGCCATCCTCCACCACGCCTACCCCACTGTCGTTTCCCTGCTATTTGCATTCGACTACAAACATGGCCTCAACTTACAACATGGTATGATGGCCTGCTTGGTTTCATCAACGTAAAATCGTGAATACGTCAAATTAGTAGAGGTAGCTGTATGGAGTGCTTTAGAATGCGTATTACAATAACGGAAAGAACAGTGATTTTCCTCTTTCTACCAAGAAAGTTCAGGCAAGTAGCTGCTTCAAATGGAATCATAGATTGAATCGGTTTTACTTCCAACTTGGCTGAAGATCATTTTCTTTGATCTAAGCTGCTGTAGATATATTACCGAGTAACATCCAATCGGCTTAGCTTGCTTTAATTTGGAGGGATTTGAAAGTGTAATACTTGCATTGGTTTGTGGTTGATCGTTCTCATTTTACCGCAGTAAATAACACGACGAAAGTGGCCGCGTTTCGTTCCTACAAGGACTGGGAGGCCTTGCTGAGTCACCATCAACTGGAGGAGCATTGGAGGGTGTCTTCTGTGAATCAAAGCTATACTGTATCGGAGACGTAAGTCGCAATTTCGATTCGTGTTCAATTGTTCAGTGCAAATTATTTATTTGTCCATAAGCGAATGTCACATCAGCAGTCTAGCAACATACTGTACCATGATGTCATGAAATTGTCATTCATTGTCATGAACACGATTGGCTTCATGTATTTGTTGGTCATTAGACTCATTACATCGTGGAATGACTCCCAGCCTCAAGCGAGGTGCAAAGAATTTAATTGGTTTTATATTGGTTGCATGCATTTGTTGTGTCTTTCGTCATATATTAATCCTTTGCATGTGATCTCCGTCTGCAGTATCAATCAGCGATTAAAACAGCGCAGTGCTTACCTTTCGTGCACCACAAAGTAAATATGTATGCGTTATCATCAAAATTAACTTGCAGAATTAAAATATAGAGCCACGCTGCCACTAACTCTGTTGAAGCGATTGCTCGGTAAAACTTAATGTTTGTTGCACAAAATGAGTTTCCGGTTTGACAGATGTTCTTTTAAACCTGTTCTATTTGCTGGCTTGTCGTATGTAGTTTAACTACAAGTGATGTTTGTCCATATACAGTATACTAAAATTTCATTGAATTTGTGGCAGCCTACTACGTCCTGCGGTTTTGTTGGAAATATTGTGGACAAGCAACGTACCAAAACAAATTTTAAGCAAGATGACGCCCATGCTCATGAGTTGTTCATTAGAACCGGTTATGAGTTATGGTTATGAGGTTATTTCACAAGCAAATGAATTTGATTTATAGCGATGACTAACCAGAGAATCGAACTTGTAACCTAGCGCTTCCCAACGTTTTGTTTTACCCTTCAACGTATATTTGCTGTTGTTTGTTTGTAAACAGTCGCATGTTGGTTTCAAATAATTCCCTTCTCTGCTTGAGCCCACTGACGCATCCCACAACACTTTCACCAACGTTGATTTGAAGCGAGAGCCACGTTACTTTAATGGCAGGAAATAATTTCAAGTGAGCTTGGTTGGGACGCATTATGTTATAGCAACAGCACATGGTGTTTGACGTTAACTCAGAGCTGGAACACAGCTACTGCGTGTGCCATTGTCATGCGTCATAGCAGGTTGTGCTGTGAGTGGTTGCCAGTATTCTGTCGCTGTCTGTTGACTGCCTCGCGTCTTGTATGGCTTGAGGATCAATATCATGTGAACAATATCGCGGCTGGTTGCGTTCTATGACATTCTAGTGGTTTTAGAGCTACGACTGGCGCACCACTTTAATAGATGTGATGGTCATGATAGATTTGGACCACGAACCATAGTTTCCACCACCACCACCAGCTTGTTCTTGCTGGTTTCTGTCAATTTACTTTGTTCGTTCAAAGTTTTGCCTCTAATAATAGATGAGCAGTGTTAAGGCGAGTATTTAGCACTGGTCAAGTAGTCAACGAAAGTATAATCGTCAAAACTGATGTATCATTATGTTTGTTTTACGATTAAAAAATATCATTTTGGCAATTACATTTTGCCAAAGAGGCCAGCGTTGCCAGCTGCGCGTTTTGTCGCTTTCAAAGCTGATGAACTACCAGAACAAACAAACCGTGCGTTTTTTTTTTTTTTTTTTTTTTTTTTTTGACATTGCTTTGAAAATGTTCATGATATTTTGCTGTTGCGTTGCTGATGTTTATGGTGAGATTGATTGATCTTCGTTGTGGAACGAACCACAAATTCTCAAGACGAAGTTTATTTTGCTAAAACGCAGCTAGGTAGCTAACTAACGTGAACGTTAGACTATAGCTTACAACAGAAAAGCAAGCAAAACGAAACAAGGCGTTGTGGCGACAAAACCATCAACAGAAGACTACATAAAAATCACTTCAACCTTTATATTGCAACACTGGCATCGAAGGTCCACAGACAAATGATACCACACACGCATTTGCAGTACAACCAAAGACTTCATTGTCATCAGAGCAGAGAGGGGTTGGGGCGATTGGCTTGCCCCCTAAAACAAATGTACGGTAGCTGTATTCATAGTATTTTGCAAGGTCAGATTTATGTAACATCATTGTGTATTGTTAAAACCCCCCCTCCCCTAAACTACTTGCTGGATGCGCCACTGTATCAGAGTCATTATTAAAATTCAATAGTTGGAGTAGTGTTGTATCTCTGTTGAGATTTGATTGGCAGCTGTCAAAATGACGTCAATCAATTGTATTTGCTATTGAATGTACATCGGTTCGTGTGATGTGTTAACAATGTACTCGATGGTTCCTTCAGAATGTGTGAATACCTGGTCGTTCCAACACCGATGACCGACAGTATGCTGGAGAAAGCCGCCAATCAGTTCAACAACAATCGACTACCGGTGAGTTGGTTACGATCGCGGCATTGTGACGTATGGGTACGTTCAATCAACGTCAAATGACCGATTTTCTTAACTAGCTTTTATAGCGTGCTACAATTTTAACCGAACAAAATACGTTGTTTGACCGTAGAAACAATGTCTTCAGACGTTGAGTAACTGAGAAAGCAACAATTGTAAACTGGTCGTTCCAGTAAATTAATTATATAAAAGCATTGCGTTCTACATCTCCCTGTTACCACGAGTTAAAGGCAGTTGTAAAAGCATGCCAGGTGGTACTAAACAGTGGCACACAAAACCTTCCTCCTAATCTGAATTAAAGTCTCATTCCGTACGTATTAGACGTATTAAGCGCTCTATGCGAGTACTCCCTAGTGGACAGCCAATATTAAAAATCTTGTTTATTTGCAGACCTGGTGCTGGGCCACCAAGAAGGGGTGTGTCCTGGTCCGTTCCGCTGAACTCCGGGTCGAAACTGAGTTTGGAGGTGTGGAGAGTGAGTTTCATACCAACGTACAGAAGGCGGACACACAATGGAGATCGATAAAGTGAGTCAAGTTTGATTGGTGGAAGTTGATGAATTCAATGAAAGCGGGAAGGGTCGAATGAGTTCAACGTTGTCAAGTTTATAAGAATTGTGTTGCATTTTTGGCTCACTTGTTTTGCTGGAATATTGACATAAATTTTGTTGTTTGTTTTGCTAAGCCAGTAGTGACAGATGTGTGGCAGTAGTGACAGATGTGTGCCAGTAGTCACAGGTGCGTGGCAGTAGTGACAGGTGTGTGCCAGTAGTCACAGGTGTGCGACAGTAGTGACAGATGTGTGCCAGTAGTCACAGGTGTGTGGAGTGGTGACAGATGTGTGGCAGTAGTGACAGGTGTGGCAGCAGTGACAGATGTGTGCCAGTAGTGACAGGTGTGTGGCAGTAGTGACAGATGTGTTGCAGTAGTCACAGGTGTGTGACAGATGTGTGCCAGTAGTGACAGATGTGTGGCAGTAGTGACAGGTGTGTGCCAGTAGTCACAGGTGCGTGGCAGTAGTCACAGATGTGTGGCAGTAGTCACAGATGTAGTGACAGGTGTGTGGCAGTAGTGACAGATGTGTTGCAGTAGTCACAGGTGTGTGGCAGTAGTGACAGATGTGTTGCAGTAGTGACAGATGCGTGGCAGTAGTGACAGATGTGTGCCAGTAGTGACAGATGTGTGGCAGTAGTGACAGATGTGTGCCAGTAGTGACAGATGTGTGGCAGTAGTGACAGATGTGTGCCAGTAGTGACAGGTGTGTGGTAGTAGTGACAGATATGTGGCAGTAGTGACAGATGTGTGGCAGTAGTGACATTTGTGTGCCAGTAGTGACAGTGCAACTTTGCACAATGATATTGACGTTTCTTGGATTTCTTCTGCGAACCACTGGACCTTGTCATTAGCTGGGCTCAGCGGTGCGTCATAATGGGTTTAGGTATCGATCTTCTTTAATCCCGTTGTGCCCGGAGTTTTATTTCAACCACGCATTTTGGTTATTTTTCATGTTATTCCTTATCCTACATTTTTTATGTGTTTTCCTTCCCAGAATATTCGATATCGGAAAAATGTGCCCGAAGTGTCATCAGATACAAAGCAGCTTCGTTAAGCTGAAGAATATCTGCTGCCCAGGTAGGAGCTGTTTGGGACCATTATATGTGATGTTTTTAAATGACTGTTCAAACTATTTAAAATAGAAAGCTTTTTTGAAATCGACGCTTAGTATAAGACAATTCAAAACTTTGACAGTACTAATACTGACGTCTGACAATGCGATGCGCTGTTTTGTCTGGGGCTTGTTCGCGTAATGTTTAGTTGTTTTTAGAAATTTTGTTTTTTCTAAATTGATGTTATAAAACTGACGATGATACAGTATAGCTAGCTGTATGGCGAAATCCATATCCGATTATTAAAAATGAAGCTGGTGAACTGTGCGTGAGTGACAAGGCATCTTATACTAAATCTTTCTCCACTTCCAGCTTCCGAGGATGACTTCTACGATAAAGATTCTGGGTGGCTCTCTTCCCTACACGCCACCAAGTGGCTGCACCACGTCAGCGCTTGCCTGTCAGTAGCCTGTGACGTCACTGTTTGGATGACCAACAAAGACCATCATGTCGTCATCAGAGGTTGGTACGTCGTGACGTCACGAAGCCTACAACGTGCCACGTAGGATCTCGTGAAACACTTAAAACCTCCGTCGCTTTAAAATCCCCATAAATAGGTCGACAGCTTATCACCTATGTTGCTGTGAAGTTGATTCACGGTGGACGTTTACCTGTGCTGCAATATATCTGGCACTTCTCAGTGCGATCCTTGAAGTGATATCCATTACCCAGTCGATAAGGACTGATAGCTTAGAAGGGTATGAAGATCTCACACTTTGACACCGAAACGGCAAACAAACAAAAGAGAATAGGTCAGCAGTCCGTCCTTGTGCAACCATGATGTTCGAAAGTACAACACATTGGAACACGCATTTCGAAAAAGCTGGAATTGTCATAATAAGTTGACTTTGCAATCGAACAGCTTTTCAATCGCAGTTTATTCCTCAGAGCAATCCGGAATCGACCTTACACCGGTTATAACCAGTTTGGTCCAGTTGATGGCGGATCCATCCTGTCGCACCTTGATCGGGTTTCAGTCGCTCATCCAAAGAGAGTGGGTGATCGGGGGATTTCCCTTCCTGGACAGACTGGGGCACATACACCAACCTTCAAAGACCAAGGCGACCAACGCGAAGTCCTCGGAAGGCGAGGCTTCCTCTGGTGTGGTGAGTTCATCTTCAATAACAATTTCTTAACAAACATGCAAACTTTTTTGAATCGTTTTTTTTATTTTGTGATCAAATGTTTGTTTTTCCTCATGAAGAAAGGAGGAATCTCTTTCAAGATTCCACTAGAGGTCATTTCCATGTCTGCTCATCTCATCCACTTAGATCTAAATGAAACTGAATAAACTTGTGAGGATCTGTACACGACGTTCGGAGGCACGTTGGTTCGACCCCGCTCAAGCCCACTCGGCTGTGTGTAGTAGAACCATGACCTGGCCAACTAGAGACAGGTAGCCATAGTGGGACACATAATGACATCCACGAAGATCGGCTTCCTCGTCGTGAGCTTCCACTTAACCGAAACGGTCAATCATCATGTCTAACTAACGTACGACAAGAACAATGTTGAAGAATCGTATCTTATTAGGGTTTATAAATTGGTCAGATTTATTTGTTTTCATTTAATCTTTTATTGTTTCATTGCCAAGCCAGCCGTGGTTTACAAACTGTGGCTCACTGAACATTGAATGGGCATCGTCAGTGTTCGGTTGTCTCAGTGATCACTCCTAGGGTTTCTCAAAGTGGCCTCCTGGTTGCACAATGTAGTCATTGCCTTAGGATTCATCAGTACAACGATATACATGAGTTTGACTGAAACTGATGATACATTTCTTGAATCACTAGTCTCCTGTGTTCCTCCTCTTCCTGGATTGCGTTTGGCAGCTCCTCCGCCAGTTCCCCTCCTCGTTTGAGTTCACATCAACCTTCCTCACTTGCCTTCACGATGGGACGCGGACCCTGATCTTCGACACTTTCCTCTTCAACAACGAACGCCAGCGTAGTCGATGTGTACGGCAGTGCGAGGTGAGTGGAGCGAAAACTTTTGGATATCATTGGACCGAAATAGTTCTTTGATGCCTAATTTTGACACTTATGTGGCCTTCAGTTTAACGTATTCAATGAAATCCGATCGTCGCGTGATGCTCTTTGTCTCTTTTGCCATGTTTAGTTCACTTTTATGCATTTTGTATTTTTTTCATTTATAACAATTAAGTTGTTTGGATGCTTGATAAGGGCTAAAATGCTGTATAGCCAAAAACGTTTTAAATTTCGAGTTAATTCTTTTATATTACCTTAAATTTCTTGTTGCTCGATTTTATCTGCTTGTGGTTCCACAAAGATACCTCTCTACAAAAATTGTATTCTAAAGTTTATCTGTAACTATTATGCACACTCGTTGAAGCTTTGAACCAGTGACGCAGGCTTTGCCTCTGAGGTTGAGAGCTTTAAGTTTGAACTGATTGAAATGAAGTTTCTTTCGATCGCGAATCCACAAAGTGCAGAGAGCGTCATGATTTCATTGTTTGCGTCACTATATACGACTCCTGGTGTGACTCGATAGTTGCAGCGCTCACTCATATTAGATTTTGTTCCCCAGCAAAGTCAAACCGACCAGGATTGGGAGCCGCTACCGATATGGTCCTGGCTACATCAGTATGACGAAGCCGCCACAAGATTGTTCGTCAACCCTCTCTATAGGTCAGTGCTGGAAGATGAAACTACAAACTTGGAAAACTATTATTTGTTTAGTAAATGAAATTTAGTTCGTTAAATTTAGATGAAACATTTAACAAATAACTTCATTGACGCAACTACGAAAGTAATCGTCATTATTAATGTTGGCAACATTCTTTATGACATGAAAGAACTCCCTGTGACGTGATAAGGCATTGATAACGCCGAATGCATTGCGCTGTTCGTTTGTGCTGCCACCTTAGGTTGAGATGGTATGTTTTGTAAATTGTGACGTCACAGCATCATACCTTGTCTGAGTGGTTACGTCAATATGACGGCGTCATTGGTTGATTTTGTGATCTTGTTTTTTTTTAATTTCTGTTGACATATTTCCCAACAGATTAGCCGCTTCAGGATTGGTTGATGAGTACAATCCACCGACCCCTCCCATTTCTCGCAACCAATCAGACTCCTTTACGATACCGTTATCTGTAAGTTTGTCTCTTGACTCCCTGAACGTCATAGACGAAACCCAGCCCTCCCCCACCCGCGAGGACTCCCCAACCCCACTTGCAGAAGCGACATCTAGTGACCTAACCTCCCCAGATGAGCTGCAGGTTAGTTCCATTATTTTCTTGAATTTATTTGCTTGTAAGTTATTTTTCTTGACAGCTGTCTGAGGTGATCGCATTAACTTACCCTCGTATAAAGTCGCTCTTCTATTTCAATCCAGTTTTTAACCGTGAAATGAGTCAAACGTACAGACAGCTGACGTTCCCGTCCATTACAACTTTTATCACAAATCAAACCTTCCTCTTTGGTTGATATGTTTTGTTTTTCGAACAGTCCAAGGATCGAGGTCATTCTTGAGCAATGGCGTTGACTCGGGTTAGTTGTTTAGCCAAATGTCGAGCAGGCGTTGTATTAATTGATCATCCAATCCACGCAGACTACGCACAACGTTTGGCGCGTGATAGATGGTGCAGATGTTGTGGTCTGCGGTATGATGCGTCCTTTCTAGACAACAGCATTCCGGTTGGGTGGGAGGCAGTGTCGGAGATGAAACTTTAGAGTCTTGTGGAGTTCTTCCACTCCAAGCTCCATTGGTGGTCCACCTAGTTAGCCGCACTGATAGATTTGGTCTTCAGCGGTTTCCATCAGGAGTTGTGTGGCCAATTGGGTATCATCTCGATTTCAATCACCGGAGTTGCTCGCTTGCAGACTCAAACAGTCGAGTGGAGCAAGTGATTGTTTAGTGGCGCGACGACAGGATGGCAAGCTTGATAGAAATCTTCCTTGAGAGGAGGTTGTTTTGTGCTCACATGGGCGCTTCTGTGTCCCCAAAGTCAAACACATAATGCCTCCCCATGCAGGTTCACTACAGCAAACAGCTGGGGGTGCTCGTGAGGGTCGGGGCTGATGATGCGGCTGAAGGGGAGAAGAAGAAAAAGAATCGGTTCTCGTTCAGGAGAAAGAAGTCCTCGGGGAACATCCTGGCAGACCTGGAGCTTGCCTCTGCATCTGTTGATGTTCCAGCGGCATTCGTTGTCGCCTCCATGATTCAGCTCTCCAAAGCGAAGAGGGGAACCACCGTTGAAGGTATGTTGCGTTGGTCAGCAATATGATGAGATCAAAGGTGAAGCCTTCGCCTTTATTCTTCCATTTCCACACTCCTGTACAAGTTTAAGTCATCGATGTAGATCTGTTGAGTCCACTCACATTAGCAATCGATGGATGGACCACGTCCGCGGTTGTTGCGTCACCGTAGGTAGCAGCGACTTCTCTCGCACACGTATGGTTTTTTATTGACGTCACATGATTGTCTTCCAGGGGAAGTTCTCCTCCCGCGATGTGGGGTTCCTGACATCACGTTCTGGGGTTCGTGCCACTTGAGATGGGGCGGATGGTCTCAGATATTTGGGGGAGGCCCCATGAGCGTTTACCAGCTGGAGGCGATCTTGTTTGACGAGATACATTCCCTCAACAACAAGGTACATGATCGTGCTATGTTGTATTTACGTAAAGCGACGGTAGTTTGTGGTGACAGAAGCTTCTTCGGCGCCCACAAAAATGTGAAGCAAAGTAGCAAACACCACACCCCTGTGTTATGTTAGTCAGAAGTTGGTGTATTTTTTGACGTCAGCGCGACGTAATGATCTTTTGTGTTGTCGCTATATATTAGGGCACCGTCGGTTAGCCACAGCTGGTGTCGTCATCAATGACGTAATAATGACGTGACAATTTCATCATGACAGGCAATCCGACTTGAGCGGGAACTCGATGACGTTAGGACAAACGGCTTGGATGACGTCAGCAATGATGACAGCGGCATGTACTTTCGTCATCGGCCACCCGATGACTTGTCCGAGCAGACGATCGAGGATCCTCCTGAACTGATATCCAACTACTTCCCGTACTCCCCGGCCAAGGACATGAACAGGAAGCGGATACTAGGTAGGTGCTTATCAGGGATGTGGTCTGGCTACCTAATTACTGTTCACTTGATCGTCGTCAAATGAAAGCGTAACTGATCGTGTGCTGCTGCGTTATAATTAGTATGAGTATGAACGTAACCCTACCACCGATGTAATGCTTGTTCCAGGTCCGCCCGTGGCAAGCACGTTTCGCAGCGGTTCGTTATTCAGCCTTCCCAAGATCCGTGGCCGCCACTCCCGTACCTCGTCCGATATCTCTCTAGCGACACGTTCTGGTGAAGAACCCGCCTCTACCTCGAACACTGGAGGCGCTCATGCGTCATCGACTAGTTTGGACAGTCTTAGTGAGAATAGTTCAACTAAAACTTTTCGAAGAGTTGTGCCCAAGCCCCCTCCCCCCAAAGTTTTACCCAAGTCTCAAAAACCTCCTCCGAAACCTTCCCCTAAAGCTTCCCCCAAATCCCAAGATTCTCCCCCGAAAGCTCCCCTACAGTCCTTGAAACCCCCTAAAAAGGCTTTGATGCCCCCAGACAAACCTCTCGCACCCCCCAAGGAGCGCATCACTTACGTATCATCAGTGTGAGGTGTGACGTGACAATTGCAATTAATGACGTTATTGACTTTTGATCACGTCATCGTGACGTTACCTTATACCAATTTTGAGTATAGATTAATGAAATTGTGCCAATAACCGTTAATTTTCGTTGATTTAACGTCTTTGGTTGGTAGTTTGATCAGTCTCATGATGATTCAAATCGTCACACGCGACTCTGCACACCAGCAGCGTCGTCTGAAATGAGACCTCGTCAAAGCTGCTCAGGAAACTTCGGTGTTTCTTGCTTAACGATTGTATTCGCTGCAAAGGTGTCAATTGCACGAATTTGATTTATTTACTTTCGCTCCTCTCCACGTTGTTGTACAGCCCACTTTAATGAGACCGAACGAGTGGGCTTGGCCCCATCTACTTTATGCAATAACGACTTCTGAAAACCTTTGATTTTCATTAAAAATGGAAGTTTCAAGAGCTGGCCGTTCTAGTTGCACAGTTTGTGAGTCGTGCCTGACAACTCTGGAAAGCAAATATTGTGGACTCCATTGAATATTTTGTGCTGAGATTACTGATTTTGATGACGCAGCCGTCGTCGTGGTTGTTTGTTGCACGGGAGGTGCGAACGATGTTTAGAGCAACCATAGTTTCTACTCGACCTGTATTGTTATTGCAGACATGCGTTTGGTTGAACTTTCGTTAATTGACATATCTTTATGATTTTAGATTATTCAGTTCTTTGTTTTGAGCAAGTACTTGAGAGCAGTTTGCTCCTTTCATGGCGTTAGTTGAGGCATCCCAGTGTTGCCATGCTTCCAGCTGCATAGACTCATCGGCATCATATTTTGTAGTTTGACGTCCTTGTGCACTTAATTAGGACAAATTGTTATATAAAACGTAATTGACGTCATAGCGTTGGATTGGTACGCTGTGACATCATGATGACGTTGCTGGGTTTTCATTACGTACTAATTAGTAGCGAGGGTGCTGCGGGTGTCCCCTCTTTGCAAGTGCGGTGGCACAGGGTTGCCAGGTTATATTGTCGTTTTTTAAAAAGAACATTTGGATCTTGACAGAACCTAAAATGCTGTGGCTGGCTTGCAACGCTAAACGTTTCAAAAACTTCACCTTGTGCCATTTACCGAATGTACAGCAAAGTCTTTCAGCACTGGGGCGGCTGCACCACCCTTGTTTAACATTAAACATGACGAACTTGTACGCAATTTATATCGAAGAACTATTTCAATAAATTGATTTGTTGCGATGGCGCCCTCTGACGTGTTGAACAGATTGTTTGATCCCACGCATGGTGGAGTTGTCAGCACAATTGGCAGGTGCGTCTGCAGTTCTTCGTCATAAATGGAAGGAAGACAGGGTCGCGACATTGACCGGCGTATGTCTCGCAGATCGCACTCTTGTCGAAGCAGTTGCTGATCTCTGGGGAGAAAAGATAGTAGACTAATCATTGCAAACAGTTTCTACTTAGCCATAAATTTGCAAGAGATTTGTCCTCCATAAAGGGCCTGCAAAGTTGCCAGATTTATTTTGTTAAAACATTTAATTTTTAACTTTTGAAGTCCCTCAGTGGCATTTAAAATGACACTATAAAAATAAGACATAATTTGCTTTTCTTTTAACAGCCTATCGTAAAATAATATTGGTTCTGTACAAGCACCCATGTTTTTATGAATCGAATTTACAAAACTGATTTTTTAGATGCAAGTTTGACGCTTGTATCTCGTAAACTCGCGGCTAAAGACTTTTTCATTTTCCTGGTCGAAACACCAAGATCTATTACCCTAAGTGTCGAACCATTTGCGCTCAATGGTGCATGTTAACCAATTAAGTTGAGCAATGATGTCAACTTATTCACCGGAGACCAAACTTACCGTTGTGTCTGAGCTGGCAACACGCCAAGTTGCAGTTGGTCTCCATGTAGAACGGGAAGGTCGTGCAATCATCCAGCTTCGCGTAACAATCACTGTCGCTGTTGCTTTTCTCTTGGCACGAATTTCCGCCACCTAGTAGGAGGCAGTATGCGTTAGTATTTAGGTTTAAGCAGCAATATGGCAAAACAAACTTTGGTTTAAAAGTTAATAAAACACCTTCTAAGGCGCCATGACGTGTATTGGATAGGCCAGTGGTTCTCAAAATGGGATCCGTGAAGCATTATTCTGCAACCGCAAAGCACCTTCAGTCCTTCAATCTTCTATATCCACTAGTTGCCGCTGAATGGAAAGTGGTTCTTGAAATACGTTGTTCAAGCACACAACAGAATCCCAAACGATTTGTACTGAGCACTTCTCTACAAAGCCGATGATTGAATGAAATTGCAAACTCGACTTACACAATCCTGTTTCGTTCTCTCCAACTGTTTCTCTGATCCAGTTCTCGTAACTCGCTACCTTCGCGTAGACCCCGAAGAAGCCAGCCAATCCGCACCCTTTGCCAAATGACGTCACGCCTGCCAGGTACCACTCGCAGGAGTCTTTGCGTTGGCATGACAACGAACCACCAGAGTCTCCTGAGCAATAATAAGCTTGAAATATGGCAGTTATGAGAGACATTGTGCTGCTCTACGTCTGGACTCTAGACGAGTCAATTCACACCAATTTGAGGCGCACCCGATTGTTAGCGGTGCTCGAACAATAGCTCCGCTGCCACATCTATTTTCATTGTGCGAATTATATTGCTCGCGAAGAAACTGAAAGAGTGGATGACGGAGCAATATCACTATTTTCATCAATTGGAGTTGGACATTATTCCACACAAAAAGTCGAGTAGCCGATCTATACGTCTTGTTCTTTCGTGCTACACTCACTCACCAGGACACGACCTAACGAACACGTGTGTTACACACCCAAACACGTGTGCTTCACACACGAACACTTATGCCACACACACTCACCAGAATGCGTGAGCTAAATGCCCTAATACTTGTGCTACACACACACACGAATATCTGTGCTACACACACTCAGCCGAGCATGTGTGCTTCACCCACATACACGAACACGTGTGCTACACACACTCACCCGAGCACGTGTCTTTCGTTCCATCAGAATATCCTGCACACACCATCTGTGTATCATTGATGACGTAGATATCTTTGTACGACCTGAAGCACACGTCATGAGGGACGATTGGAAGATCTGCTTCCAACAGCGACTTTGACGTGTCTGCAACGTCGGTTTCTGGAAAATAAACGTCGATGTGTTAATCAAAAAAATAAGTGAGAGAATAGTTACCCTCTGATTGGAAAACGTTTTAAAAACTGGATCATGTTCAATCTCAAGTGTTGTATCATTCCACTGAATAAAAAGTTGCCCTTAAAGTTGCTGAAGCGCACATTTATTTGTTCTATTTCGAATCATGCACAGAAACTCGCGATAATATCGGCGATGTGTCAGCTCCTTCTAGGCTAGCAAAGTAGTCATTTTACATTAAATCGACGTCTAAAGTAGGGTTACCATATTTGAAAAAGCAAAATTCCGGACAGTGCATGACTATTTTTATGAGACCATATATATGCGCTACCGAAATGCTAAAGCTGCAAACGTTGTACGATACTCATGCTAAAGCGCCAGCTACTGAAATAAAAAGTACTGTCTTCTGTCACGAGCAGAATCTCACACCAGGCAGGGTAAGCACTCTCTAAATATAGCTACGGACCGTCACTGAAAAAATCTCAACTTTAGAGTGAAAATAATAATGAGAATTAGGTTGTGCCGAAAAAGGAAGAACAGCAATTACATGCTTAAAACAAATTAAAGACACGCTTGTAAGTCAAGTCACTACAAATTTACTCTTCTGACCATGCATATTTTTCTGAAGACCTAATTCTCTTCAATAGGGCCTTGTGTGATTTCAAAAATGAGAAAAATTCATTACAGCCCATATCTTTGAAATTATATTGAAGAGTCAATATGCCTTTCATAGTCGCAACGCTCAACTTGTTTCTTTCTTTAGTCCACTGACTTTGCATCAGTGAGAAGAGTCTCTCTACATTGGCATTGTGGGATGTAACAGCAAAGAAAAACTGTACAATCCTTAAAATTTCTGAGTGGCATGTGATGTTCGTAGACTGATCGAAATATTTGCACCATTTCTTATGCGTTGGCAATTTAACAAATTCTTCGTCCTGTAGGTAACTTTCCACAAACTGCTTCAAGTTACAGATTTGGTCAAAGCACTTTGCATCGTCCACATCAACCCCTTTACCAATCAGATATTCCAGGCAAGGCTCTACATCCTTCCAACTTGGTATCTCGTTCAAGGTCATCCAATTGAAACAAGCAAACTCTTCCATTGGTTTCATCCATTTGCACAGGTACTCCAAGCATCTCTCATAGAGGTTTGCAACTTCGGAAAGAAAATTGTTACATTCATCTTCATATCCCTCTTCTCTTTTTTCAACTAAAAGCCTTTTAACTTTCCATGACATAAAGTTTTCATTCTTCCTTTCCACAAGCATCTTATGAACCAGCTCCAAATTTTCTAGCACTTCTGCAACGGAATTGTTTTCTCTCTCAACTACTTGAATACGTCCATGAAACACGGACATTAGTGAGTGCATATGCCAAAGGTATAACTCGCTCATTTCATTCTCAAAGAACCGTTTAATAACTATTGGTGGATGTTCTTGTGACAAAAAGTAGGACTTCAGGGGTGAAAACATTTCTAACAATCTTGAAATTCCAGGAAACAAGGAGAGCCAGCGAGTCTTGCTATGAGAGAGAAGTCTCTTGTAGGCTATTCACAATTTGCAAATTCACAGTATTCTTTTAGTTCTTCAGTTCTAATTGTGTAAATGGAAAAATATTGATATATCTTATTGATATTATTTTCAATATCGATGTTTATTCTTTCAGCCCCATGATGGATACAATTGTTCAAAACGTGTGCTGAACAGCCAACTCCAATCAATGATGGGTTTAACATTTTCTTCAACTTTGCAAACACATTGTTTCCTTGCTCATTACGCCGAAGTCCTCCAAACATAGTATTGCAGTTGTCTCCTGTAAATGCCACACATTTTTTCAAAAGCATCCTTTTTTCTAAGGTGTCTTTTACATAAGTGGCTATTGTGTCGGCAGTCTCGTTTGCCTTGTTTGTAAACTCAATCAATTTTGATTGCAAACCACCTTTTCTCCAGTCAAAATATTGAATAACTATAGGAAATACTTTCAGTTCATTGTGATTGCTGCCATCTGTTGCAACGCCAAAATACGCGATATCGTTTTCTTCAAAACTTTTCAGAACAGCATCAATAGAATATTGCGCAAGTACGCTAGTAACAACTTTTTCTGTCTTTGTGCGGCCACTACTAAACTTCTTCGCTACATTAGAATCAGGGAAAATCTTTTTAAGTAAAGCAGATGTACAGTCCATGGACAAAAAGCTATGATGATGCTTAACAGCGTGAAATGCAAGAGTGCCTTCTGCGGCAGTGATTTCATCTTCGCATTTGCTTCCTGCTGTAACAAAATAATTGGTCATTTTCGTTGATGCAACAGCCCCTCTTACTGCTTTGCGATGTTTTTCCGATTGCAGATGTGTGTTTAAATCACCATTACCTTTGTGCACGACAGATATATAGGTTCCTGATGTGCAAACCAAGCATTCTGCCTCATAATCATTCCTGCCTTTTCTAAAACATGGATGTTTTTTTTGCATCTCGTTAGTGAATAAGCACTTTCGTTTAGAATTAGCCATTTGAAATAATATCTTTTTTTATGAACAATAAATACAACCCAACTAAAAATGCATAATCTAAAAAACAAAGTAATTAACCACCAGAATAACTGAACCAAATGGTTCCTGACATTTTAAATAAATCATTACTCATTAGGCTTCCTCCTCTATGACATTTTAAGTAAATCTCTGATTATATGTGCGAAATCGCCTGCTTTTATAGACTGTTGGAATGTTCTATAGTAATTTTCGCAGCATGTGATCTATATCTAACCAATTCTGATTCAGCACAACGGTCAATAAGTTCAAGAAAGTTCCAAAGCTCCAGAAAGTTCTAAGCAGTGTTTGCCACCAAGATTTTATAAAAATAAACTAGATGAAGCTAAAAAAAGACCAGAATAAACCAAATTGAAGCAGAAATACACTAAAAAATAAACCAACATACAGTACTGATAAATCGCATTACGACACATGAAGCTAAACAAAAAAGACCAGAATAAGCCAACTTGAAGCAGAAATAACTAAAAAATTTGTTCGAGTGAAATAATCACTGCAACGAACCGAATACCTGACGTAAAGTATGTTAAAAAAAACAAATTATAAACCAAAAACAAGAAAAAGAAAAAAAATAATAAACCAAATCGAAAAAAAATAAACCAAACGGTTGCAAAATAAACCAGATTTGGTTTTAAAAAGACTAAAATGGTAACACTGACTTCTAAGTGGTAAACATCATTGATAAGAAAAACGCTCTGTTACATCATAATTCCGTACAACCTCGTAGTAAAAAAAATGCACACGGTACAAAATAACAATGTTCTGGATTGGCAGTGTGCACAGTACGATTGCAGATGCAGTAAAATGAGCTGGCTGAGCGAATTTTCTAGGACACTCCTAATTTACAGGATTATTCCCGCAATTTTAATTCCCCCAAAACGCCCATCATAAAATTCCGGACATTTGAGCATTTTTTTAAATTCCTCCCGGACACAAAAATTAACCCTAAATTCCGGACATGTCCGGAATTTTCCGGACGGTATGGCAACCCTAGTCTAAAGAAGTTAATCAAAGTAACCGGTGAAAATTCTCAGCTGATTCAACTCCATGTTGGATTTACAGCCACTGAAGATGCGCTACATCTTAGGCTACAAGGCGCTTGTGAGATGATGGAGAGTAAGCTAGGTAGTTGGCTTGTCGTCTTTCCAACTACCCAGCTGGAAGCATCCGTACATTGATTGTTCTATTGCGATTCTATTCTAATTAATGCAAGACGGATCTTGCTTGCTTGCTAACTATGAACAGTTTCACTGCTCACTGATTTATGTAGATAGGCTATGCTCAATATTCGGTGCGCATCAGCAAGTAGCCTAAGTGTCAACGCAAAACATTTCTTCAAGGTAAAAACTTACTTCCAAACCCAGTTACCCAACACTTGTCCCCCACGTTCGGTATTTCCCCGCACGGCAAACAAATGGGGCTGATGACGTCACTGAATGGAACAGGGCGAGACAGACGGATTAGTGCGACGTCATTGTTGAACAAGTAATAAGAGGGATGTCGGATTACCTGGGAACACCAACGCATCTTTAGCATGCTGGCATTTGTTACAAAATAAACGCTGCTTAATAGAGGAATCAACTAGCTCGACTGTTAAGTCTTATTTGAAGCTTTATTCTGTTGACCCTGGATGGTTGGTTTTGAATCTTTATCCTCGGACCGACAAATCCTTGATAGATTTTTCCTGATAGTTTCGCATTCCTGTAGAGGGTTTGACGCAGGGCCGGTTATCGATTTTTCTGTGTTCTTTATTCAAGTAAGTAAATAATTCCAACAATTGGAAGCCCTAGTTGTCATAGAATGGTTTGTATGAAAGATTGCATAGCAGCAGTTAGTGTTGAGAATGCAAAATAACAAAAAGTAGACAAAGGAACTCCTCAACTAATTTCATTCCATTTTTTCTGCTTTCTTCAACAAAAATTTAAGATTAAAACAAACTTTAGATGTCATGAAGTAAATTATTACCGTTTCTATGCGTCGTTGAACTCTTCTTGACGTTTGTGGGATTCGAACATGGGCCCCTGTGATCAAGCCCAAATGTACCGACATTCTGCGATGACTGTATTTTCTGCAACAACACAAGCAAGCACTTGGTTTCTCTGCGTCCATACTTCAGCAACTGAGAACAATTTTCATCTGCTAGAGGTAGGCACAGAGCCAGATTTGTTTTATGTAAGCTACATCGGATATAGGCTAGGCTACTTGTAATAGCTTAGGCCTACTTGATATTTCTTAAATCAGGGATTCATGGAAGTACGAAATGGTCAAATACGTGCCAAGCGAAAGATGCTCCAAACAAACTTCTTGCCAGATGCACTTCAAACTTTTCTGCGGAACACGTATTTTACAGTAGCGCTAACCAAAAACATTATTCAACCTTCCATTTCAAATAATTGAGCGATCTGTCATGGGCTTATCTTTCTGTTCTTCCTCTCTACACTTTTCCAAACTGGTCTTAACAAACGATTCCAGCGAAGATTGTTACGTCACTCACTTGAAGCAATGTGCCGCTCCCACTAACCACTGGTTGGAAATTAGTGTCGCCCCGCAATGGTGTCGACCTTCTCGGGTGATCTGAACCTGGCAGAGTAAACTGGTCATTAAACACGTGTTTGCATTCCATAGCTTTATAGGAAGATGCACATGTAGGTACTACACAGATCAAGAGATTTGGAATAGTTAATAAAGAAATATAGCCTAGAATTCAACATGACAGTTCAAGCAAAAGCAAGTTTCCAACAAATGAAATCATTTTTTTACAACAAACAGACCTAAAACAGACCAGAAACAAATCTAGAGTTTTAATTGACAGCCTATGTTTATTTCGTTTCTCGATACATCTCTGAAATCTAGAACATCTTGAATGAAATGGATAAAAAATATAAGAATTTTTGAAATCTGGTGCTTCTGAAAAATGCAACGTATTTTATGGCTTGCAAGCACAACAAATAAAGAAGGTTTGCACCAATTAAACCAAACCAGATCGTTATTTAAAAAAAAAAACAGACAATATAGATTTCTCGACTCCGTAATAAGCAAAAACTGGAATATCTCTGGTAAAATTGTCGGAAAGCGGGAACCTGGCAAACAAATTCAAACTTATCAAACAATGTAACGACAAAGCAGAAACAGTTATTCGTGCAACTTATCATAGGAATACTTGGTCTAATTATTCATCCGAGACTGCAGATGCCTGGTTCAAGCAAGGCAATTGAAAAAGAGAAAGAATGCAAAAACTGAAACACGTGGAATTACTTTGTTGTGTGATTTTTATTCTTATTTAAATTATCCTATTATAGCTGCGCCTCTTCTTGAAGCAGAAAATATGGAGTTTGTTCAGTGACTCAGTTGGTTCGGTATAGCTGGTCATGAACCATCGCATGACCACATAGTGCAAAGTTTCGGATTTTGAAGTCAGACACGGGCGAGTACCAACCTGCCAAGGCCATGAAGAAAATGGTGCAGATCTTCCTCCAAATATCCTCCTGGACGGGGTAGCTTCACCTTGGCTCGTAAGGATTTGTTGAATTGTCGCAGTTGTGCCACATGAACCTGTGTAACAATAACATGAAAGGTAACATCTGCTTGAACAAAATCATTATTATTTATTCACAGGCAACAAATACAATTGCATCCATCAAGTGAAACGCAAAAGATCCTTCGCAGCTGCATTACAGCCCGAAAGTAACAAAAGTTTTGGAAGTTCCTTTGAATAAACTGTTTCTTCGATGATTACGATTTAAGACATGAAAAGTTTAATCACTTGACACTATAACGACTAAATTAACAAAATGACATGGCCACATTTCAATGGGACACCTCTTAGTCGCCCTGATGGAGTTGGTGTAGCTCTGACCTTAACTTAAACTCTTCTGCTTGCATTCGAGTCCTAACATTTATCCCATGCCAAAGTCGAAGGTTTCAAGTAAGTTACAAAATAACCTCAAAACTAAACACACTTTCAGAGATTATTCATATTTGTTTCAACATTTAAATGATTTTGCAAGGATACTTACTGTTTGTGACTTGGCAACACTGTTCGCTTCTATAGTAGTTTGTTGACCCCAGTCTCTGGCATTGGTAAGCCTGGCACGAAAAGGAGCCAACCGTGTTGACGCAATACTGAGGCTCTCCCGGTGAACATGGGTTAGGGCCTTCCAAGCATTCGTCGATATCTGAAACCAAAGTTTGAATATTTCACCATTAAAACTTAAATAATACTGTGAATCATTGGCTGAAGCACATATTGATTTCCATTTTGTTTTGAGTTTGGATTAGACAAGTAAAGTCTTGCACTAGAAATTCTTTTCTGTTTTTGTAGAAATTGTTAGTTGCCACAAACTCCACCAAGCAGGAAAAAATTGCCGAAGTCTTTGAGGTAATTCGATGACTTTACAATTTTTAAAAAATTCCTCAACGATGAAATGGCTCATCGTTGCACCCTTAAAAAACATCAGAGGAAAGTTACTCCATGTGGTAAATTGTTACCATGTGGTGAATTGACACGAATTGAGAATAAACTGGCAAGAAAGTTGTAGAGAAAGTTTTGCGACTAAACGTTATTGCGTCATAAAAACAAAAACATCAAAAGCTTCCTGACTTTAACTCCAAAGGAAGCTTGCAAACCTGCGCATGTGTGGTTGTCCTCTGCAAGCTTGAATCCTGGATAGCAACTGCATGTCTTCACTCTTCCGTTCCACTGGCACAAATGATGACATCCTCCATTCAAGACCTCACAAGGATCTGTGAAAATTAATAATTCAACAAACGAATAATTGTGTTCGCGTCGTGATTCCATAGTGTCTTGCTTTCCATTAAAGCGTTGGGAATGCAATCAACAAATATGACTTGAAGTTTATTTTATCTCTAAGTTCTTGGAGATATCAAAACTTAGCGATAAATTCATTAAGATGATGGAACCACTTATGTATCGAATCCATTACTACACTCGGTTAAATCCAACGAAAATCTTTATTAAAACCATATTATCAATTTGGATTCTTTATGGACCAAAGCTTTAAATAAACTACTCTATTATCCCGACCAAACCAACTTGCACTTGGGGTATAACGAACAAGAATACTCGACAACTTTTCAAACAAGATTATTAAGTCTACTTTGTTTTGAGGTTATTTCCCACCAAGTCACCCGTCAGTGTCTTTGGCAAGACACTTAAAGGCACGCCAGTAGGTGGCCACGAAGATTGGTTTCCTTGCCTACCCGTCCACTTAATCTAAATTTTCAACCACCGGGTGAAAGCCTAGATAGGCTACGACAGTCTGTCCCATAGGGTCAAGTAAAGACGCAAACTGAGTGAGGAACGATTTTGTTAGCAACATTGAGAGCACTTTCGCGCGTCAACGAAGCAACATCGACTAAACGTGCATGAGTCTCTCTTGACGTAACATACCGGGAGTGCATGCGTCACAGGTGAGTCGGCACTTCTTTCTGATGGTGTCATCATTACATAATGGCTTGTAGCTGGTGCACGCGAACTGGTAGTCTTGACAGATCTGCGCTGGACGAAAAAGTAAATTACTTTTCTTAAGGCAGAGAAATGACAAAGCACTAAATTTTTCTTAAAAAGTTAAATTGTCAAAAAATAAGTTGCTTTTCTTAAAAAACCTTGTAAAGTTCAAAGAGTCTTCACTGAAGACAAAGGTTATCATCATTGCTTTAAGTTTTAACTTCAACAAACTATAACTGCCACAAACTGTAATGTCGGGCGAAATATACGACTCCGACTTCTCGATTTGCAAATGGCCGAGTCCGGTTTCAGAGTTGCTATATTTTTTAGGGTTGCCAATCTTTTTAATTTTTATCCTTGGAGTGATCAGAATTGAAACAACAACTTTCACAAAAACTGACAGGAACAAAAAATTTTCTTTTCTGGTAAACTTTTAGATCTCAATGCGGAGAACAAGAAACAATATTCTTAAAAAAAGATTGCAAACAAACATCTTATTATTCATTGTTTTGCATCAAGTCGGAGTCGAAATTGGCCTTTATTGTAACGACTCCGACTCCGGACACGCCAAAATCCCTCGGACTCCGCAGTCCTGATCATTGCAACTGGTTTGCATCAGAATAATTGGGAATCGTCGCTTACCTGATCCAAATGATATCAAGATTGTGAAAACGGCGACTTGAATTGTAAGTTCGGTAAATCTATAAAATACAAATACAAAATGTTTAACAGAAATTCCAAAGGAATGCAAAAGAGCTTCGCCATTGGCAGCATCATCGTTGCTTACTTCACAGTGTAGATATTAACGACCTGTTTTAGCCTGATGCTGCGAGTTCGCCGTGGTAGTAACGAATTGCACTAGTTTTGGGAACACTCTTCCCCAGTCATGTGCAATGACAAACAGATAAACCAAAACAAATAGTTTGTTGCGATTTAGAAGAGGCGATCTGTCCGTATTATTCCTTGCTGATGGTTCAAAAGATTTCGCTTTGCGAACACTGCACTGTGTCAGCAATCAACATGACTCGTTTTCATTGTGATTGGATAATCACAATGGAATGAGGCACATTGCACATTACACAGAGTCGATGCATTAACTTAAAATTCTCTATTCTCTATTCCCCCCCCCCACATGTTCTTGCTATATTGTTGTCTTTGACACGTTTCAATTATAATTTGAAAAACTTAACTTTTTCGAGCAGCGCAATCAACCATTAGCTTCTTTGCTGTGCCATTGTGACACAACAAATGAGCGGATACGAAACTCTCCAAAAAAGCTAAGATCTCTGCAAAAGTTGCTATTTTTGCAATGTTTCAACGTCTCCAGACGTTAAAACCATGTAAAAGTAGCGGCTTTTGATAACCAGATGCACCTTTTGTTATATCTCGGTGGCTGCGTTGAGTGGGTGGTTTTAAAATGAGTGATACGTAGCCACTGGCCGGTCGAAACGATTTATTTGAACGAAACGAATCGAATTTCTGCAAGTTGTTATTCTGTTAGTGCATTGAATATTTGTATATGTTATAAATAATGTTGTTCAATCCTGTTAAGTTATTGTTGGTCATCCATTCATGGCATTGTAAACTTCTCTCACAAAGCTATGAAATTCTTTAACCCTTATTAGCACAGGGATTTTAGGTAACTTAATCGGCACAGATGTTGACAAATTGTCAACATGGCATTTCCTTGTGTTTTTTGATACAAATGCGCTGGTTTCAAAGTGAAGTTGTTATTTTAGATGATTTGATATTGATAAAACCTTAACAAAACAATCATTAATCCTAATTGGGAGGTCTGCTTCCTACCCAGGACATAGTTTTAGCTTACTAGCTCTCAAATAAAATGCAAAGAAATCTTAACAAGCGAAGTTTTACCACGTATATTTCAAACACAAAACGAAGAAACGTGGAGCACTAGGCTACAACAAATTTGTTCAGCATTCCAAGCAATATTGTTTCTTCTGAAGTTTTCTGTGTCCTGGGCAAACCCGGCGGCTGCAAGTGACACATGCAGATCGAGTATGCTTGGCACATCTGTATAGCATCTTCTCCGTTTTATAACTTGAACTGTGCGATTGAAAGTGCTTGAAGTAGCAGCATCGATGAACCCCAACTTTTCGGCAAGTAGTTTAGTTTCTCCCGCCAATTTTCTTTTGTTGATATACGGTTGACCAAGCTGAAAGCTAAGTTGTTTGAGAAAATCTGTTTTTTTGCTACTTTTCCCATTTCCCCTCACTATAAGAAATTCGTTGTTACCGGCAACATTTATCAAATTGTAATTTACAACAGTTGGCCAACGATTTGTTTTCCTCAAGCAATTGAATTCTTCACAGTTTTCATCAAGAGTGTCAACTCCACCATTATGCTTGTTATAATGCATGGTAACTGTAGGTTTCTTGTGAGAGTCAGTGATGGAAACAAAAGAGTGTGAAGAAGACATCATGAGGACATTCCTGTTTCATTTTGGTGCATATGACAATAGACGAATCTTGTTCAAATGGTCATACAATGCTTCAGTACTTTCCACCTCTCTTCTCCTTGCTGATTTGAGCTGCGATGAAACTTCATGGCGATTAGCCATTACTGTTCCTATCAATGTAAGATTTTGAAGCAAAAGATTGCAAACCAGACTATGAGATGTAAAACATCTGTCAACGTATATATCCCGACCACTACCAAAGTAAATAAAACACAGGTTCATCACTATATCACTTGCAAGATTTCTGTGAGGAGCCGAGTCGGGTTCTCTTCCGGAATAAATAATGCGACTTAGAGCAAACCTGATGTGGCTTCACACAGACAAAAGAACTGTACACCATATTTCCTTGGTTTCGATTGCAGGTATGTTCTTCCAGGAACTTTGCCTCGATTTCCGACCAGTTGTTCATACACAGTCAATGTTTTCTTAGAGATGTAGGCTTTGCGCAGATTGCTGGTGAATGCTTCCCACACCTCTCGAAAAGCAGCAAACCTGTCGTCTATTTGTCTTTCTGGTCGATTGCGATAGTTATCAAAACGCATGCATCGTAGCAGAAATTTCAATCAATTTAGTGCCATTGCCACTCCATAAAATGGCCTACTATCAAGAGGATTCCACAATCGACGTAAATCGCTGAAGTTATCTCTGTGCAAGCCAGCACGTATCATAATTGCAAGACCTGCCTCAACTTCTTCAATTGTGAAGTTTTTGTGTTTTGAATTAGGCAACAGCTTACATCCGTGTCTCACGTCCCTTGCTTTTCTGTCGTCTCACGTACTATCTGAAGTATGATTTCAGGCCGATAAAATACAGAAATTTGAAGGCATCCAATTCATGTTCAGGAGCAGCATCAATCCGAGGCTTTTGCGTCAATATATTTTTTCTTCTGAGCCTGCCTGGACAAGGATTTGCATAATAGGTTGCATTGCCAGCTGTTATTGGTACTTGATCTTCATCTTCTGAGGAACCATCATTAGATTCTTGATCTACATCACTACCAGTCTCGTCATCTTCACTTTTTTCCTCAAAGACATCTATATCGGACAGTTCCCCTTCTGCTAAAGGCAGTTCATCAACATCTGGGATGGACTCACATTCACTACTACTGTTTGCCTCAGCATTAGAGTCGGTATCAACATCATCAGAAGTTATTTGCAGTTGTCTTAGGGCCACTTGAAATGAAAATCTTCTCTGTCTGTAAATTTGCACCTTACTGTAATTAACCGAAAAAAACCTTTGAATTTCAAATAGTTAGCATTTCATGTAAGAGCGAATACACATGTAAAATCTTGTAAGAGCTAGTTAGAGCTGAGGCAAACGTTTCCAACAACTGCTTAGGCAGAATTTTTCTTCTGAGTTATATCAACTAGCAGTCGAATTCCTTTTAGACTGGCAGTCCAACTCCAACTGGCAGTATAACTCCAGTCTGACTAGGACCTAGTCAGCGATTCACTAAATACACGTGCAACTTTCCTGTACGTCGCCGGTTATCACTTTGTGATAATAGCTAGCTACAGCATAGTGGCTTTAAATTTCAAACCCCAATAGTTTTTGATTGTTGACATTTTGTCAACAGATGTGCCGATTAAGTTAAAACGCAAATAACTCATTGTTGAAACAATTTAATGTTTTGAAATCGCTACAGCAGTAAGCTACTCAGAAGTTCTCCTTCGTCACTGAATGTTGTTGAGGTAGTGCATAAGGGGCGAGAGCAATCTCACACAAAAAAGTCGATGTTGACAAAATGTCAACGCATGTGCTGATAAGGGTTAAAAGGAAATCGAATTAAACCGAATATCCGTCCCGTTGGCTCAGCTGGTAAGCGCGTGACTTCGTGAACGAAGAAGCTTCAAGATCAAGCGCCGCTGGTTCGACTCTCGGGGTATGCGCTTGAGCAACGCATTGTAAAAACTTCACTCTGTCAATCTCAGTAACCGGCCCTGCGCCAATAGCCTCTACGAGTATGCGAAACTACCAGGAATAACATATCAAGGCTTTGTCAGTCCGAGTATAAAGATTTGAAAACCAAACCATTAGAAATGCAACAAGACAAAACGAAAAGCAAAATGGTAACTTTTATTCAAAACGAAATGCAAATCACTTCGTTGAAAAGAGACATAGGATTGATTGATTGATTGATTAAATTTTTATTCTCGGACTGGCAAAGCTTCTTGCAGAGCTTAATCCTGGCAGTTTCGCATACTTGTAGAGGCTTTGAATCACTGACGCAGGCCCGGTCGCGAATTTTTTTTCCCACGAGATTTTTGCTACTTCGCATAGAGTTTGTATTTATACCGTGAGAATGCAATCATTTTTCGTTGGCGCGTTTGGTTGAGTGGTTTCGTGTTTTGCTTTACATTCGTGAGAACATCGATTCGACGCCCATTGAAGTCAATTTTTTTTTCTTTAGCCCTATATTAATTTTTGCAGTGCTCAAAAGCTTTTCAAAAAAGTAAGGTTAGGGCTAATGGGTTAAGGCTAATTCTTAATCAATTGGGAAAATCTTACCTTTAGACTAGTGACCAGAATCAATTTGTTTTCTCAACTTTTTTAAACTTGACTAGACTAGGTGTGTCTCCAGGCTACGTATTTTTTCAAGTTCAATGTTTACATTTGGACCTGCTGGAGGGCGAAAATCGGTAAAAACCGCGCCAACGAAAAATGATTGCATTCTCACGGTATAAATACAAACTCTATGCGAAGTAGCAAAAATTTCGTGGGAAAAAAAATTTCGCGGCCCGGTCACCGAGATTGACAGAGTGAAGTTTCCGATTGTTGAAGTCTTGTTGCCGGGGAACTATTCCATCCGTTAGGTGCCGCTGAATGGAGAGCAGTCCTTAACGTGCGTTGCTCAAGCGCACACCCTGAGAGTCGAACCAGCGCCGCTTGATCTTGAAGCTTCTTCGTTCCAGAAGTGACGCGTTAATATTCATTCAACTTAAAATCCTGCGGATACGTAACTTTGTAAGTTTACCATGTTTTACATTGAAACTGTATCGATTTACATGGAATAATTGTAATTTCGTTTAAATTTCAACATCCCCTTAAGCATAATCTTGGGATCACGTCACAAATGGCAAGAATATTTGTGACGTAACACGAGCGCGTTTGGTAATGCCACCTCTGACAATATGCGTTTAACATTTGATGAGATCAACTTGGTGCAAAACGTCAGTGCAAAAAAATTATTTTAAGGTAGTGGGTTACCAGCCATAAACTTAGTAGGCCTAGGTTTCTTAAATGAATGTAATGTCTCTGTTACGGTAAGTTGAGAATTCTAAGATTTCAAACATAGCCACTTCTTCTTTCATTGTCGCACTTGATTTCAAGTATTGACTGCCTCTTGTATGAAATGTTTCCACGATTCTCGGTCTTTTTCTGCGTGTATTAGGTGCATGTTGGTGTTTGTTTAACTTTAAGCAGGTCAATTTTTGCCTCAGGCAGAGCTTCCTTCAATTTTGCCTGTTAGAGAGAGGTGTTCCAATTTTCCTGACCAGCTCAGTGGCCGAGTGGTTTCGCCTTCGGCTCTGGTGCTGGTAGATCTAAGATCGATTCCAGGTCGGGTCAAACCGAAGACTTTAAAAACGGTACCGATTGTGTTCTATCCTGCATAGCGCAGTGAGAATGAGTCGGGTAATAATGTGATAACATCGTAAACCTGATACAAATTAAAAATGAGCCCTGTCGGTAAAAGACCTTAGCTGTTGTAGAGCGACAATAAATAAAAAAACCATAACAATCCAATTTTCCTTCTCTGTGCAAGTGTCCAAGAAATTGAAGTTGTTTCTTTTTGATATTTTGCTGTAGATTACTTGTTTGATTAATTTTAAACATTTTGGTTGGTTTTTCTGATAGTTTAGGACATTTTCTGAATTTTACAGAATGCCCACATTTCAAACCAATTTGTTCTTTTAGTCATTCTTTTGATAATTGTGCGAGCATACTGAATTATATTTAAAAATGGATATATTAGTGAAAATAAGCTAGCACTCTGAGAATTTTTTATACTTGCTGTGGTTGATGTTAGAAGTAGCCCACACAGAGACGTTCCGACGGAAGCCAGGCACAGAGCACGTGGTGATAGCTTTACTGATACTGTACTGTACAATATAATTCAATCTTTCATTGGTATTCCCACATTTTTTATGGCTTCCGGTCCCAATGCTCCAGTTTTCAACAAATGCTATTGTGCTGATAAGTGTTGCAGTTTTACAACGGGAGAGTTTTGATTGTAATATTTGAACAACACACAGCGAAGAATTACAACTTTTTGCACTTTTAGTCGCCTTCGTTCTTGTGATATTGTTCTGTCATCACTTTCGTCACAAGTAGCATTGTTTACAAACCAGTGGCAGCTACATCCGTTCTGGTGGAATGTTCCAGTTTTCGACTCGGAGTAAATTAATGGACACGCACGTTGTGTAATGAAAACACCTCAAACCGTGATCGCTAACAAGTTTGTTGTTATGAAGCAACATTGTACCGGTCATAATAACGATAAGATTTATTGCAGCTCTACAATTCCTAATGGTCTTTTAGTAATCGTAAGTTCTTCAATTTTGCATTCTATTCATAATATGGTCAGTGTAATCATTGATCCCATTATATCATCAAGTATCGTGACAGGTTCACGCAAGAAAGAGCACGATTTGTAGCCTACTCTTGGTACGGCCCAGCCCCGAAATCAAACTTGGATCTACAAATGCAGAACAGAAAGTACTAGCACTGAGCAATTGAAGTGACATTTTCATAGGTTTCAAAAACTAGAATGAAGAACTTTAATTCAAAATAAGGAAAATATTCTGAGGTTTGCAAAAGGGGGGTTGGTGGCGCAAATGGCACAGATTAGTATCCTACTTAGTCAATGCTCCCACCAGGTCAACTAAATGTTTCAGATCATTCTTACCTTGCCATTGTCTTTCCACTGTGAAATTAAACAAAGTTCCAGTGACTTTTAAGAGCTTCAGATCTCACTTCTTATGCTCCATCTTTAACTGTTTGCCTTATTTTTTTAGTAACTTCTTGTTGGCTACACAGCAGCGTGTAGGTGATATAACAGTTCAAAATTCTGAAACATATTTCGTTCTATTAAAATATTTCAACTTTCGTTAGCGAATGACGGAATGTAACTGCGTTCCTGGTATACTGAGTGCAAAACTAGGTTCATGTTGCTCATGGTTTGCTTTCCAACTGCTCCGCATTGTATTTGCATCAAAATGTAACTTCTTCTTCTGAAGAAGAAAATGTAACAGATGAGCTGCTTACTCTTTGACACAAAATCATAGCTGTGTCACCATCTGTCCGTTTCATCTCATTAGTGTTTTTGAAGCTTGGGTTGGGGTTTGAGCAAGACCACACCCTCACCGCATCTCTGTCTAAAGAGGTCCTTGCTTTTCATCACACTCTTCACTGGCGTATTGTACAAACTAAGGGGTCCTTGCCTTAAGATCTTTAGAAGCTAAAATGTCAGTGTTGATTCCTTATTCTGTCGCGCTGCCATCACTATATCTATCATCATAAGAGAAACGCGATTTTGCATTAGTAGGCGGTGTGGCGTAATAGCGGCTCAAACCACCGGTGGCATCTGCGGTGACCATCACAATTTGCAGTGAATGGCTTCCGCTTGTGTTCGTAGCCGAGCAGATCGTGGCCACTCTGCATGTTCGTTGAATGCGACGCTTTTTCTACAAATGCCACTAATTCACTCAAACTTATTTTTAAAAGTTGCTTTTTGAGTCGTTCCAACGTTGCTTTTCATAAAAAAGACGTATAAATGAACCTTTGCGAGGTAGTTGAACAACTGAAATGCAACATTATGCTTACGAGTTTGACCTTTTGTGGAAATCACTGATATATTTTAAATGGCAGACCACTTAAAATTTCAGTGAACTATAATGTTTAGGAAGATACCATCATGATTTACGTAATCATAAGCTGTCAGTTTCTAAACTAAATTGTTTCTAATAGTGACAATATGAAAAGTCGTTTGCTGTAACTGCGGTTGAAGGTTAAATAATTTAAAACAAGTTACTTTTAAAACCTTCTGAAGGTTTCAAAATGATCATTACTTGGGCTCTTAGACGCAAACTATTCTGATTTGGACAACTTGTGAGTTCTGTGCACATTACCAAACTCCATTAGCAAAACTTTCAAACAAAGCTATTTGATGTTGACTTCGAAAGCTATTAAAAAAAAGGTAACTTTCGTGTTCAACCGTCGAGGGGTGTCGAACCGATGTCCTTTCGAATTTTCACCGATCGACCACGTAGCTGAACTGAATGGTTGAACTACCAACGCTTCGCCGAGTCATCACGACTGTCCTGGCATTGGCACAAAGAGGAACTTCTCGGCTCTTGAACTGATCACAAAGGTCTATACAGTGTATGAAAACAACTCGATTTCCCTGACTTGATCTAATGGCGATAAAGGTCGAGCGGCTACAATTGTTATAATTCTTCCAATAAAGTGTAACAGCCACTGCGCAGTATTCTTGTGGTTACAAAAAGTGTCGTAAAACACGATTTTTAACTATTAACATTAAATACGTATTCAGTTAATGAGGGTAGTAAGTAGCTCAGTGCTCGGTGTGGTAGGAGATTCAAGCAATAATTGATTGAAACCAGTGAAAAACTCAAGATGGAGAAGCTTCGTCGTATGACGAAGCCCCTCCCTCTTGAGTTTTTCACTGGTTTCAAGAGGGAGGGGCGATCGCCCCTCTCCCCTAAAACACAGAAGAGTACTTTTATTTCTGGTATATTAGCAGGGTCGGATTAATGTGGACCTTCACATTATTGCGCTTGGTTGAAAGCTTTCTGTTCTACTTGCGGATCATAAAACTATTTCCATAAAAGTTAAAGAGTAAAGTTGTGAAATGATTTTGAAACTTTCTCAATGTGCACATCAAGTGCTTTCTTGCTGGCGACAAAATGTAATTGTTTGTAGTGAAGTTTCAAAAATGAGATAATTTTGTCATGTAACGAGGGAGCCTTGTTTTACTTCACAGAATTAGGTTCCCCCTTGTTGCACTTCGGTGTAGGATGCCCTAAACCCTCCCCCATTGTAGGTGAAGTCAGATCGAAAGTGCACAGTTAGAAAGGACCCGGTACTCGTCACAATGAACTGATTGTGATGTTTTCCCGCCAATCGCAGCAGCCTTGGACTCAAAACTGACCTCCCATCATAAACCTGAAAAGAAAATAACAGTTATTGTGATAAACTTAATGACATAGTTTTTCAACAAGGGTAATTTTTGTTTCAAGGCGGTAAATGTCATTGGAGTAATTTGCTACAGCAGGAGAGAAAAGCTACAAGATAATTTACTCAAAGTCTGATCCACAAATAGTTAATCGAAGTAAAAGTTGGCAATAAGTAAAAAGTTTCAGAACCTCTACTTTGCAAGTTTGTAGAAATTGGACAAACTAGCGAGCAGAAGATTAACTTCTGAAAGAACGTTTGATAAAACAAAATTTGAAATCCTCATTCCGCCTTGGCCACCGAAGTTTATTATCTAAAGTCTCTTTTACAACTTATTATTCTTGTTACTGAACTACTGCGCAGCTTTACACACCGAGAATGAACCACGATCGCTTGATGTAGTCACGCCGCAACATGCCCCACAATGCTGCGTATTGTTGAAGCATAAATCCAAGTCATTAATAGCATTCAATATTTGGCTGGCTGTTTTTTCGGTGTGGCTTTGTGACGTGGCCTGACAATGCCGCTGGACTTGGTAAGTTTCGATCAACCATCAAAATTCTAGAAAACAATTTTCTCAAGGAAATAACTTTTAACAGTAACATTAGCTACGAGCTTCATCGTGTCCCACCGTCACTGTGTCAAAGTAGTTTTCAGTTATTGTGCCCAGTAGATGGAGCTCTACGCGTGTTTCCATGTCAGATGTGGTTATCACCCATGTGCAGTTGGCCCCATTGTCGTAGGGGTCGGGCCAGTTCGGGGTCGATATGTACTGCTGGGTCGAATCGGCGTAGTATTGGCCCCCGCATTGCGATTCCAAAGCGTCAGCTGCAAAAGTTGAATAGTTTTAACTTCAATTTGTAATCAGGAAAGTATTTTGAACCAGGAAAAGAATTGATTGGTTGGTTGTTCAAAGCAACACCGTAACACAACAATACGTAAAATGACACAGCACACAACAAAATTTTAATTTAGCAGGAACACTAAATAAATAAAGACACGTTTGTGGCAACGGAAAAAAAATAAGGTTTTCGAGTCAATCAGTCATCCTTATGAGTGGAAGAATTATTTTTATTGGGTATTATGAATGAGGGCATGTAATGTGACAATAATGAAATTAACCAGACTATTTTGCGCTTATTGCAAAAACACAGTTTACAGTAACATTGTAACACAGATGCAACAAACGTCATGTATACGCGCTTGCTCTAGAGCGGTGTCGAACCGACGTCCTTTCGAACGACGCGCAGACGACTCGGAAGCTGGACGATTCGTTACGTTCGTTTACGTCATTATTGAAGTTACCTCACATAAGTTCTCATTACGAGGATGAATATTTCAAAGTTGGTCGATCAATCGGTGTACATCCGCGACAATGCAACTTTATTGACGAATTAGATTACATAAATGAATTACCCCCTGGGTTGTAAAGTTCGTAGAAGCCGGTGAATCCCCTCGCGTTGGCGGATGCGTCGCTATCGAATTCCACTCTGATGACGTTTCCTCTGGACACGAAGTTGTGGAAAACTAATGGAAACCCGCTGATGACGCTTAGCTTAGTTGACGTCATCAAAGGGCCGTCCCGGATCTGCATGAGATATGCGTAACCATGGCAACTATGACTTGGTTCATTGTTGACACACAATATTTGTTTATAGATCAGTATAAAGCCCGCCAATGCTTGATATGAACGACTCGGTTACATGTCTTGTAATACAAACGAATTTATTCTCACACGAGTCAGTTCAATCATAGACAGCTAAAAATCGATTTTTTTTTCTGCAAGATAATCTTCAGTTAAGCACGCTCCTATATTCAGTGAACCTAACCGAAGATGATCAGGCAGATGGATATAAATTGTAGCTGCATACGAAAGAACTGACTCGTGAATATAAATTGAGTTGTAGGCTGTCAACTAAATCTAGAATGTTTTTAAATGGTGTTGTAATCTAAACAGCGTCTTCTAGCGGACAATGGAATACAGAAACACCACAAAAGCTGCAGTGACGAAACAAGCATCACCTTTATCCAGTCACAGCAACGTTGAGTGCTGATGTAGTTGAACCATACTCGTACTCTGTCACCTGGTGGCGCTGTGATCACCCAAGCGCAACTTAGGTCTCCCGGATGTTGATAAGGAAATCCAGGGGAGCGAAGGATTCCAAATCCATGTGGAGAAGTTTCAAAATTACCTCCACAATCTTAAAGACAAGGAAGAATTGTGGAGCGTAAAAAACATTTGGGGGAGGATTAACAAATTAGTCTAACACTGATCGATTTATTTGGCATGCCATTTAGTGACAAATATTTTTACTTTCGAGTATTCCAGCTTTTTTATAGTTTTTAATAGGTATATTAAAGAATTCTTATCTTCTTAAATCCACTGCTGAGAACATGCATGCTCTATGCGGTCGTTTAAGTTAATGCAATGGGATTGAGCAAGCGAAATAAGCAAGAAATCTTTGCGAAAACAGAGAAAAATTTGGTTAGACAAGAATGACCCAGAGCAGCCTAGAATTTTATTGATATTTAAAGCAGTGTCATGCGTTGTCGCAGCTTCCTAGACAACTCAATATTGGGCTGTAGTGTACAGTAGCTACACGTTTGAAGCAAGCCGATGATGCGTTACCTGTTTGCGTTGCTGGTACCTGTCGTTGGGATGTAATTCCGCTTCCATTACCTAAAACACATGTGGTAAAATATGTTTTCATTTCCATAAATTTATTGTGGAAAACAGTCTTTGTCTTCGACAATTTCAAGACCATTTTGTGTTGTTTTGTTGCTGTCAAAATCGCTGTTCATTGTGGGAGATTTGTAGCGATACAAAGACAGGTCATTTACTGTCTGCGGCTGTGGATTTATCAAATTGTCAAATGTCATAAACAAAATAATTATAACATGAATTTCCATGACCTCCTCAACAAGTGGCCATGGAACAACATTCAAAATTAGTTGAAAGATATTTAGTTGAAAACATAAGAAAACAGCCACGTTGTACGTTGTTAGTTAAATTGTAGTTAATTAGTTAACTTTGAGCAATAGATACAAAAAAAAACTTGAAAACTTTGTAAAGAAAATATCAACGTATCAAAAAACTCTTCATATACAAAAATAGAAGAAGTTAAATTATTTAAGTTAGTTGTTAGTTTTTTATTTTCTATCATCTTCATCCATAGCCTGAAAACATGAACTTACTACTCTGATAAACGACGGTGAATCCGGTCGCTGATCTGGTTGCATCTGCTCTAAACCGGATATGAAGTTTTCCGCCGGTTGAAAAGAATGACGGGTGATCTGACCTTTGACCTCGAAGCGAAGCCAGGATGGTAGAAGTTTCGTCGATGCCGTCGCGAATCTAGTCAGGCGATAAAATTAATTAAAAACAAAAGAACTTGAAGGTATTGAAAAAAATGCAAGCGACTAAGAAATAAATAAATGTGTCTTTGGACAAAATTGACTGTAGCATAACGATGGTTTAACAAACTTTTCTCACTAAAGACTTCCTAGATCTTCCATAACTGAAACTAAGGGTCATACGAAACAAGAAGCCGAAACTTCTATTTGTAATTTACCAGTTAATGGGACAATTCCTAAACAGGTTCAAAAATTTAAATATCTCGGTACTATGGTAAATCGGGATGCAAGGGACGAAACAGAGCTCAACATAAGAACATCCCAAGCAAAAACAAGCTTCCAAAAAATGAACCAATTTATTGCAATAAACATATCTCCTGACAAGGTTTAGACTTTAGAGTTTTAAATTGCAATGCTTATGCTTTCGTTTAATACAACTCCGAAACCTGAAACATCTCAACAAAAATGGCTGGAAGAATTAAGTCTTTTGAAATGTGGTGCTTCCGTAGAATGAAACGTATTTGATGGCTTGCAAAGAAGACAAATAAAGAAGTTTTACACCAAATGAACCAAACCAGATTTCTGTTTTAAAAATATTCAAACCAGTCAATATAAATTTCTCGGCAATGTAATAAGCAAAAACTGGAACATCTCTCTATAACTAGTAAAATGTTTGGAAAGCGAGCACCTGGCAAACGAAGACAAACTCATCTGAAACAATTTAACGACAAAGCAGAAACAATCATTTGTACAACATAATTATAATAAATAGTAGGATCATTTTATCTAATTGTTCATCCGAGGCCGTCGATGCCTGGTTCAGGCAAGGCAGATTCAGGAGCACTGTCGATAATAATCATGCGGCTATATTCTGTGGGCGAGTTGTTACATTTTTGTCAAATTGAAACGAAATTATTTGCAAGAAATTTACTCTAAAACGAAATCAAACCAGGAAATGATAATTAGCTATGTGTCAAATCAAAACAAAGAATTTATTAAAATACATTAGATTTTTCCGATCTGTGTCAAATAGTGAACTGCCATAAAATAAATGAAGTGAGGCATGTTCCATAGAAACCATCAAAACTCTTTGTAAAGAATTCGTTTTATTATTCTCCTTTAATTTAATTAAGCAAGGAATTGTGGCACGTCACAGATATCGTCACCTGTACGACGTCATGTGGCACGTCATGTGGCACGTCATGTGGCACGTCACATGTATCATGGACTTCTAAATAGTAGAATCTGGACTGGAAACGCAGTGACCAACAGTAGGCCAACAGTGGGCCAACAGCCAAGTAACTAACCCTGTTGGCCAACTGTTGTACCAACTGTTTGGCCTACTGTTGGTCACTGCGTTTCCAGTCCAGATTCTACTATTTAGAAGTCCATGCATGTATCGTCATCTGTACGACGTCATGTGGCACGTCACTTGTATCGTCACCTGTACGACATCACAAAGCATCCTCAATTGGAAGGAACGGATGTTGAGATAGACTTGGTACCCGGGTGGGGCTGTAATGGTCCACGTGCAAACGCTATTGTTGGGGTAGTTGAGGGGCCACCCAGGGGTGTTGAACGATTGCATATGTGGGGCAGCTGTGAAGTGCGTTCCACAATCGTTTAATATTTCAACTGCAAAAACAACCAAGTGAACAAATTAGTGTCTTTTTACATTGGTTCAATGTTTGCTGAAGTTGAATCAATATAAAAGGGCGCTAATTTGCTATCTAGGAAATAGATTAAAAAGAAGAAGCTTTTTCTTAGTATCAATACAAGCAGACTATGCAGCAGATCTATATAACTTAATCATATAGTGGTGTAAAAATTTATCACGTTTTTAAAAAATTGTTTGTATCAACATGCTTCTAAAATTTAAATTTAAATAAAATCTTCAAATCATCTCAGTAGTTGGACCATTCGGGATGCCACAACTCAGCAAGTAAATTTTAACTCAGCAAATACCTTTTAACTACTGTCCAACTGAGCAAGTAAATTCAACAAGTGAAATTGTCATCCAGCATAGGACTTGCTTGGTCATCGCTTGCTAGACCCAATTTGCGACTTATTACATGCCAAGTATCGGCTTGCTCAATTTTTACCTGCCTAGGTTCATCATTTACCAATTTCAGCCACTTGCTGAAATGTTGTGAGTTCAGTTATCACTTGCTCAACTGTAATGTACTGAGTTCACAACTGCAGAGTAATAGCAGAATCAAGCATCCCATTGTTTCATAAAGCATAGATAGAACAGTGCAGTGGTTCTGTTGAATTATGACGTAACATACCTGCAGCGAACCGGAACAGGAACCCTCCAGCGGTGAGAGAGTCGTCAGAAACGAATGTGACGTGAAAGACGCCGAACGTCGAGAGGAAGCTGCATCCGGACACGTTACCGCGTAACATGGCAACCACGCTAGCATCCGAAGAACTCCCGTCGTGGACCTGGATGTCATTGTGATGAACAAGCATAACAATGCACAACTTATTCGTGATTGTGATGTCATAATTGTTTTTCCATAGCTTGTCATGCCAATGTCGAACCCATACAAGAGCAGTATTTGTAATGTTTTTTAGATCATTGTTATCACAGGAAAGACAAAGGGTGCAGTTGGCGATGGCGATGATGTGCTTCATCGTCTGATTGTCTAAGCCACAGTCACACATTGAGTGGGGAGTCGGTAATATGGAATACGTAGCTGCTCGTCAAAGAATTTGCCCGAATGAAATACCAAACCATTATCCCCAACAGCAATTCTTTCTTGTAGCCTACTACGCCAAAAGAACAACTTTTAACTTGATAAGTTGCAAACAGTTGATTTTTACTCCCAGATTTGAACATGACGCTCAATCGTGGGATTATCTCGTGGGGTTGTCAAAACAATCTACAACAGTTCAAACAACTCCGTGCGCCTCTAAACGCCTCCACAAGTTGGCTAAGGGAAATTACCTGGGATATCCCCTTTCAGTTTGATGATCGATATTTTCATCAATAAATCAAAATAACATTTTAAACGAAATAGGAAACAAAGACTTACCGTCACATAATCGCAACAAGCCTCCGTTTCGACGCGAGAGAACTCGATTTCGATCTGCGCCCCTGGGGAATTCGTTATTATGGTCCAAGCGCAATCCAGTTCGTTTTCATAGTTGCCGGGGTAGTGGGGAGTCCCCACCGATTGTGGGGCACTGGACGCGATTAGAATCTCTTCACAGCAATTCTCATGATGACGTTTCACTACCCCTCCGAAGCCTAAATTTAAAGTCTCGCGTGATTAACAAATATGAATATTTGTGCGCATGCGCGCGCATGTGCTTAAGACATACAAAAGTATTTTCATTTGTAATAAAGTAATGTAGTTTTTTGCACCAAGACACTTTTACAGCTGCCTATTACCAAACCCTTCCAATATTTAGATAGTTGTAGAGCTTGCTTTATATCTCGTTGTACCCCACAACACGCTTCTGTGAATATCGCTGATATCGGATACTATCGCCAGTGCTATGCGTTTGTCACAAGAAAAGAAAAGAAAATTGACTTACTTATAGCTACCACTGCAGCAAGAATTATAAATAAAACATCAGACAGATTTTCCATTGCGCTTCTTGTCAAACAAGTCGCTGCAAATGGTGAACATTTCTGTCACCAGATAATTAAAAAAACAATTATCCCTTAAGGCAGGACAAGTAACACACGATTGCCATTACAACTTGTTCGTTCTCCAGACTACAAATCAATCATTTTTTACATTGATTCAACGTCTAAATTGTTGAATCAATGTAAAAAAACGACTGATTTGTAGTCTGGGTCATTGGTGCCGCTTCATGTAAAGAGGGTTTCCTTAACGCGTCGCTTGCGGAGCGAGTGGTGGCAGTGTCCAACCTACTCTTCACTGGAGGACGATGGTTCGGATCCTACTCAGATTTGCATGTTAAGATATGATCAGCTGACTTGATGACTATGTTATTTTACTCTTCTTCCTCGTGTTTATAATGAAACTTCTGCAGACTAAGATCATCTGGAGAAATCACAATAGTTGCGGCATAAAATCACCATTGACAAAGACCAGACTACCAAATGCCTGCAAAGACAAAACAATTCCATGTTGACTAAGGAAAAAACATTGCCATGAACACAATAAGAGCTAGTCGATAGGAGGCTAACTGCAATTTATTCATTAGTTAGCCTCCCACCGACTTATTCATATTATGTTCATTGCAGTCGTTTTTCTACTACAACTCACTTCACATTGCAGCTTTGCAAAGCATAAGTCAAGGGTTCTCAACCAGGAGTGCACTTACCACGGTTATCTGCAAGACCTGTCCCCGGAGTGTGTGGATGCTGAATTATTTAGATTAGTGATAAAATGACGCAAGACATACAGTACTTGTTTATGGGGAACCAACATTTTCAATTGTAGGTGACTATTACTTTTCAGCTATTCTTACGAGCGGGTGCGAGAACTGGTTGGTGATTTCAAAGTGGTATTAACAAGACAAAAGGTTAAGAACCACTGGCATAGAACTGGCCTACCTGCCAGTGACGTCACTCCTCTGGGAATAATTATTTATTACGTTCATAGGTTTGGAAAGGATTATACTTACAGCCGAAAACGTTCGATTTATTTTATTTTTGTGTTAGGCCTACAACGTAAAGTATCGTATTGATGCTGAGCTGTGTTTGTTTGAGTAGAAAATGATTTCAAACATGCATTCTCTGCACTAAAATTTGTCGTTTTATGTCATTAAAACGTTGCTGAACGTTAAATCGATCAAACTCAAGAAATTCTTGTTCGGTGAGTAGTCGCTTCTATTCGTCTTTCAGCAAACACTCAGCTAAAGCAAAACGGTCCTTTGCGTTGAATCAATGTAAAAAAGACTTTGCTGATCGGAAAATTTCTTCAAACCGGCTGTCAATCAAACAATGACGTCATGCGACACAAATGTGGCACAAGAGTTTGTTGATTTTGAAATTGTGCATTGTTCTTCCTCCTGAACCGCTGCCTTCATTCTTCTGAAATATGCAAGCACTGCTGGTGTAGTAGTAACATGCAGGATTTCCATTCCTGCGCTCCGGGTTCGATTCCCGGGCAGTGCATAAGTTTTTATCGATCGTTGTACTGTATTAGCTTTGGAAATTGTTGCTTAGCTTTGTATTCTTTCTATTATTCAAATAGTTTCTATTGCCACTTTCCCAAAAAAGACTCTTTATTTGTTAATTTTGTGTTGGATCCCTTTTGCCGTGTGGAACAGAAGCCGGATGCTCGGTCATCCCTGCAGATCAGTTCTATTGATCTGGCAACATCAAGTTTGTTCAGATTGGTCAAAATTAACAAGCACTGCTGGTGTAGTGGTAACATGCAGGATTCCCATTCCTGCACCCCGGGTTCGATTCCCGGGTGATGAATACCTTTTGTACAATGCAAGAATCTTGCTTCCTCACGTTTGGCTTTTAATGTACCAGTGGATGCTTTCCACTATAATGGTTGATTGTTACATCAAAATTGCTTTAAAGGAACGCATCAAAGATGTTCTTTCTGCTGTAGATTGCTCTTGCAGAGTTTAGATTAATGTTCACCGCCACTTTGAGCTTATGGCCCACGTCCACGGTTACTGGCCCATCTGCCAGGAATCCATAATGAAACACAGAGAAAAGGTTAAAATCAAAAAAGTATAAATGCACCACAGCTGCTTGTCCAAAAAGATACCGGAAGGCTCCTTGGACCTTTGCCTGGATACGAGGAAAATGTTGTTTGTTCCTACTCCGCCGGAACTTACGTCACTGAGTAGTTTGCATACCTGACCAGTACAATTGAATGTCGCGCAAATCCACAAGTGAACTCCTGTAGTGTTGTTAATTCTCTTCGAGAACACGCATCGCAAAAACGTCATTTATAATAACGCATCGTGAAAATAAATAAAGCAACAATTTAAAACATAATCATAACTTTCAATATACATGAACAATGCAATAAAAAGTGATAAAATGTGACGTAACAATGGTACATTTGCGACGACTTTTAAGATGATAATGTTTTTTTATTCGATTGCAAACATCATATCGATAAAGCAAAGTAAGTTGGCAGATATAGACCGCGAGGGAAACTTAAACTGCCTTTGCGGTGAAAGTAGGAAATTTAAAGGAAACATGGTTACACAGGTAGAACTTATCAACGATTGGCAGTGGACAAGAGAAGGACCTAAAAGAAGATGGAGAGAATGCATAAGAAAGGAAGATGAGAAAAGAAGATATACATGATAGGCAGCCGTGGAAATTTGCACTAGTCATTCCACATCGAGAGATCAAAAGCTAAAAGAAAAAGTTGAATAAATGCCGAAGATTGTTTATCCCAAAAAATCTCCATTTTCCGAACATTTTGCTCAATTTTACACTACACCCTGTTGTTCCGTGTAAGCAACTCTGAATCCTCCGAGGTGAACCGCGTAGTCGGAGGTGAAAGTCAAGGTCAAAGTTGAACTTGTACTGTTCAAAAGTGGCGTCATTTGGGACTTCCCCGACCAGTAGAATAGAATCTCTTTTTGGGTGGAATTACCATCAAAAACCTTCACAAACAACAAATATTTTGGAAAGTTTAAGCTGCAATCGACTTGACAACTACACGTCACAGCTGGCTGGCAACCTCATCATGACGTCATTCAATTTTGAAATGTGATATTACATCAGTTTATAAAATCTGTACAAAACTTACAGCAGCACGGCAAATAATATTTGTTCATTTTGGTGTAATTTTTACGTGATATGGCTCCATTTTGGAACAATCTGGCAAGGAAGCTTTTTAGTTGAGAGTGTGGTATCTGGGGCTGGTCACGTGGTTGGTTTTCTATTTGACTATTGTTGAAATGTCAAATCACTGTGTGGAAACAATGCCCTATCATCTCACCGCTATTCTGTCATAATTCTCTTCAGTGATCGCACCGAGGACCTGAAGACAAACTTGCATCCCAAGATTGGCCTCAATCGTCCATGTGCAGTTCGTATTGTCGTTGTAAGCTCCCGGCCAGTTAGGAGAGGAGAGATACTGAACGGAGGAGTTTGCTCTGAGAAAACCTCCACATGTGAAGTCCACATCTGCAACATCCACACAACGAAATTGAAAGTTGTGATAAATTTTATAAATTAAATTTTTTCCTAGTTTTATGCAAGTTACCGAACCTGACTGACCTGACTTATGTTTAATCGTTCGGATGCATCCTAAATGAAGGATCCTTGTATAACTTTTCATCCTCAATAACATCGAGGAACCAAACAGAGGTTTAGAGACACCAGTGTCTACTTCGTTACTCAAGTATTTAAGTTCACGTTTTTGAAAGAGTTTTTTTGAAAATCAACGAATTTTGTCACAATTACTTCCAAAAAGGGCCGTTGAGAAAATAATTTGGGCTTAGTAGCAATGAGATCCGCAGACCCCAAATCAAAACATGTCTAAGAAAAATGTACCATATCCAACAAATATGAGGTGGTTTCTTCATTTTCCCTCGCCAAACCATCCCAGTACGGGTTAGCCCCGTTAGCTCAGTGATTACGCACCTGGCTCAAGATCACACAGCGCTGGTTCGGCTCTCAGGGTGTGCGCTGGAGCAACGCATTTCAGGACTGCTCTCTCTCTCTATTCAGCGGCATCTAATGGATGGAATAATTCCCCGGCAACAAGATTTCAACAATCGGAAACTTCATTCTGTCAATCTCGGTAACCGTCTCTGTGTCAAGAGCCTCTACAAGTATGCGAAACTACCATAAATAAGCTATCAAGGCCTTGTCAGTCCGAGGATAAAGATTCAAAAGCAAACCAAGCAGTTCAAAGTACTCCCCGGACCCCCTGACAACGCTACTGCTTGCAAAGCTTCACAAAGTCGCGGAGTGTAATAAACCGATGATGAAATACAACAAATTAACGTTAAATTAGACTTTTTACTTTGCTGTATTTTTGTAGGATTTTTTGTGAAACAATAGGGCTTGATTTAATAAACTATTGGATCATTTGCATACAAAAAGAAAATGACATGTTTATAATAATATTGCGCTTACAAAAATATAATTTTTGCTTTGAACTTTAAATTATTCCACTCAGAACTGGATTAACTTTCCATCAGACATGCAAATTATATTCCAAAAGCATGAAATTTTGTCACACAAATCTTCAAATAATCTTCTTAACATAAACAAGTTCCTTCAATCACCATTTTGTTTGAATATTTCATAAATAGCGGAAAATCCTTTATTGTTGCCGTCAGAATCTGAATCGAACTCCAACCGGATTGTGTTGCCACTGGAGACAAAGCTATGGAAGACGTCGAGATCGCCGCTCAAAGCTCCAAGTTTGTGCGAAATGTGATCGGGACCGTCTCTGATCTAGGGCAATGTATACAAGAGAAATTAGTAAAAGTAAAAAACACGTTTGAAAACACAAAATTAGAATACTGAGTTATCAAGTTTAGTAAACTCCATCGGGTCCACTGGTGTTGTTTAGTAGACTTTTTTGAATGAGAAATTAGAAAAAAACTTAGAATGATTATTATAGGCTACATGTAAATGTACTGCCCTGAGCAAATGATTATAGATTATAGACAATCAAGCGCTGTTCCTTAAATTGCAAGTTTTCTGGAACCTTCAACTTTGTTAGTTCATTTCACGATTAACAATCCCTTCCAATGAGAAAAAGTGAAAGATGTCCGAACAGATTATGTTACAAATCACAATTTTAAACAATTAATTGTGAAATGCGCAACCAGCTATCTGCATTCTTTACAACAACTTTATAGCGTCATAATGAATTCTTTACCTTTATCCAATCACAGCAGGCCTGTGTGCTGATGTATTTGAACCACACCCTTATCCGCCGACCAATGGGAGCAACGATCTTCCATACACAGGTCAAGCCTCCAGCGTAGGTGAGGGGAAACCCAGGTGACGTAATCTGTCCATATCCTTCTTCTGGAACTTTCAGCTGACTTCCACATTCTGAAATGGTACTTGATAAGTGAAACGGCAATTGTTGGGGAAGTATTTGGAATGTCAAGTTGGGACGTTTTCTAAACCTAACTTTCCTTAAAACAACTTTTTTTAGTTTTCTTGCAGGTAAAGTAAAGGGGGTCCTATGTTTGGTCCGAGCGTTGAGAGATGAAAAGATAGGTTCTTATTGTACTAAGCCTTCGGCACTAACGAGAGTAGGGTGGCCAGTTCCTTTTTCTCGGCCGCCTTTCCTTCAGTAACTACACCCACCCAAGTTATTACACCCTTGGGTAAAGCATGGCCACCTAAAGATACGGCCTGATTTGTCACATTTTGCCGAAATTTCCAGGTTTTTCTAACTTTGGGCGAACATTTAAATAAATTTTTCTAAAATTTAGATTTTTACGCTTTCTTTATTCTTTTCCCCAGATGACACAATAGGTTTTAACATCCTCACATGTTGAAAAACAAAGAAAATTTGATTTCGAAGATTTTAGTCAGACTGTTAATTTTCAATAACAGTCTGATTTTGTGTTTTTCAACTTACTTTTTCTCATTTGCTACTGCTTCCCCAAGGCAACAAAAAAGTTTTATGTCATTAGGAAACCGCAAAAAGTAAAAACATCTCAAAAAATGTCAGTCAAGCACTAGCAGTAGCTGTAATCAAAATCTGCAAAATGTGACAAATCAGGCCACATCTCCAGGTGGCCATGGGTAAAGGTGAGCGGTAATTTCAACAGCTAGCTGAAGCCAGGAGTCGAACCAGGTTTGCATGAGGGAAAAGCAAGCGTGATTTCACAGCTAACAAACGTAACTTTATCACAAAATCTTAATCTGAAAACATACAATATTTGTGACACGGTATTTTTAATCAACATTCTCAAGCAAACATTGACTTTCCATTCTACATTATTCCAGAGATTCCCAGATGTCTAAAGATAGTGTGGTGAAGTTTTAAGGTTTGACAACATTCCAAAACTTATTATTTACGTCATAAGTCAGATGTTACCTTCTGCGATTGGATCTGATGACGTCAGGTTGAGGCGATTTTCATTCGACACTGAAAAGTCAACAATGACGTCATGAAAGCGGTTTCACGGAAGAATAATCGATTAGGAATAGGATTCACAAAGTAAAAGTTATTATGACATAAATTATCAACCATTTTGCGTTTCATATTGGTGTTGCATTATTTTTGTTGCCGCTATATAGCACAAGAGGGAATGATTCCCTCCAACTCAACATAAACATTCGACTTATGATTTTCGTGGATTATTGTTCAACCTGCGTCCTTCCCGGGCTTAATCAGAGGTGCAGCATCTTAACATGCTTTGTAGAAAGAAAAAAAAAAAAAAACAGAACAAACCTAAAAAAATATATACTTTAATTTATGTTTGAATTATATCGTTTCAAAGTCTGGTACCGTTGCAACGACGTCAAAAAGCTGTCAGGTTAGCTGGGAAGCGGTAATGTGCGACAAGACAAGACCCAGATAGCAAGACAACCGTTTTTAACATTGATTCATCGTCAGAACAATGTGAAAATGGTTGATTTGCTGTCCGGAAAGTAATATGAGAGACAACTCTCGAATAATTTTCCCACTGCTCTCACGGCTGAAATAGCGGGCCATGAACCCGATCTGATGGCCGGCCTGATCGCTCCTGAATCTCACACTGAGAATACCGCCCTGAGAGGCCGAGAATATTTGACCACCAGTGGTGCCTCTGAGCTCCCCCAATAGTTTCGAAGACTCGTTAAGACCGTCTCTGACCTGGAGAATGCAAGTCCAGTGAAAATTACAAACAGCACTAAGTAACAATACTCTGTGTATGATTGCTTCATTGAGATTATACAATGAAAAAGAAAGAGTTTTCGGCATAGAGCTGAACTCTCATTAAAAAAATTAACTCCATCTAAAGCAGGGGTTTTCAACCTTTTTTGCACCGCAACCCCTCAAAGCAATCAACGTAGCCTCGTAATCCCTCAAGAACAAACTGAAAAAAGCTTATTTAATGCGAAATTTAACCAAATTTGATTCACGACGACATCCAGTTTTGTTTCGTTTCGCTGTTTAAATGTAAACTTCTAAAACCAAAATGTCTTTTTACGGTGTTATTACAGTTTTTTTACATTTCCTCCAATTATTATTTCCATTTTCTATCAAGCTTGGCTACATTATAGGAGAAAGATAATAATAATCATCTACATTTTCGCAATTTTAACGAATTCATTTGCCTCTAAGTCTTTTGCTAAGAAATTTAAACTAATTGATGAAATATTTTGAAAACGTACTGTCAAACTGTCGCAGCAAGGCTCCGTTCGAAGGACCAACACAATCAGATAGATCTGCTTGTCTGGCTCTGCGGTGATGAACCACTTGCAATAGACATCGCTGGGATAATCAAAGGGCCAGTGAGGAGACAATAGAAGCTTCGGAGTGGTCTCCGCGATCAATTCCTTCTCGCATCCAGTGTCCACGGCAACTAAACAATGGGAGATTATTTCAATCGAATCAAAAATACGTCAATAAACCGCTGAACATATTTTACTTTGCAAGAGGTTGAATTTTGATGTTAGCAGCATGATCGTTGCTTACTTCATAATCTAAATGCAAACGACCTGTTTTATCCTGATGCTGTGAGTTCGTTGTGGTAGTAGCGGTTTGCCACGAGCTTTTGTAACACAGTTCCCTAATCATGTGCAATGATGAATGGTGTTGGAGTCAGTGGGTGGTTGTTTCATAAGGTTTTTTAAATTTAAAATATATTTTACTTTAATGAAAAACAAATAAATTGTTTTAATATGAGATTGTTGCTGCGTGTTTAGAGCAGTAGTGTGATCAAAGGTTTGGGCCAATGCAGTCTTTCATAACTACAGCTACCTACTGGAAATGTTTTTGATTCAAATGTCTCTTTTTATTATTGTTATAAAGTTTTACCAGATTTTAAATCTATCCTGTCGTGAAGGGAAATTTATGTTTCTGTGCCCTGCTAGTTACCTTCCTGCTTGTGAGGTCTGGCCGTAGCTGCATTGAATGGACAGGATCATATGGTACACTGTGGTAAGAACCAATTTAAGATCGTCACTTGCGTTTTCAAAACGTTTGATAGCCTAATAACAATGTTATGGTTTATTTATTGTCGCTCTACAACTGCTCAGGTCTTTTAGCGACATGGATCATTTTTAATTTCATATCAGGTTTACGATTACATTACATTATTTATAAACGACTTATTCTCACTGCGTTATGCAAGAAAGAACACAATCGGTACCATAGTGTTTAGTTTGACCCGACCTGGAATCAATCTCAGATCTACCTACACTAGAGCCGAAGGTGAAACCACTCAGCTTCTGAGCTGGTATGAAAACAATCCATAAAACCACAACATTACATGACAGGTGTAGAAAGTTTGGTAAATCCTGTTCTGCAGTTGCAACTAGCTGATTAGGAGCCGGACAAGATGCAAGTCATTCCAACGCACTGACAAAGGATGTTTATTAGCCAGGGTAACCTAATTAACCTGAGTGGAGTTTTGACAACAAGACAGACATTCCTGACTTGTTGTTGGTGATTTAAAGCAAATTAGATTTGAATGAGAAGTTATCTGTCTTGAATTTGCTTATTGGTGAATTGATATTCAAAGTAAACAGACAGCAAATATACCCAGACAGCAAAATCTCCATGTTTAGCCTACATTGTTTCGACATCTGCAATCGTGGGTTGCAATCTGTCACGATTCTTTCTATCTCTTACCAGGAAAGAGACTTGGGAAGGATTAATGACGTAGTTAATTGGGATATCAACGTAAAACAGTCAATTAAATTGTCGAATAGTTTTACTTGTGACACAGGGTTGCATTCCTGAGGGGGGCTCGGGGGGGGGCTCAGCCCCCCGAAATATTGGCAGTTTATTGTAGGTTTATTGTAACATTTCGTAAGAATTATACAATTAAAACAGTACGCTTTGTCAAGATGCTTAATGTAGCCTATCATGAGGCTATACCTATTGATTGTGACACAATCATGGGTTGGAATCTTCCAATTGCATTTTAGAAATCAGTATATCCTGCAGGAAATTATATATTCTTTAACATTGATTGATTAAATATTATTTATCCTCGGACTTGGGAAAGCTTCTTTGAGAGCTTAATCCTGGCAGTTTCGCATACTTGAAAAGGCTTGAACTACTAACGCAGGCCCGATCACCGAATTTGACAATTACCACCAATATTACTCGGTGGTAACGGTTTGACAAAGTGAAGTTTCCGATAGTTGAAGTAGTGGTGTATGGGATTTATTCCATTCGTTAGGTACCGCTAAATGGAGAGCAGTCCTTGAAATGCGTTGCTCAACTGCACACCCTAAGAACCAGCGCCACTTGATCTTGAAGTTTCTTCCTTCGTAATGTCAGGCGCTTAACCAGCTGAGCTATAGGAGCGGGGCATATTGTATGCTTTCTCTACTTTTTTATGAAACGAATTATTTCCAGTGGTTTCTTGCAACACATATTAGTTGGCGAATCAGAATCTTCTTAAGTTCTGATGACCGTCAACTTACAGAAGCTGTCGTTTCCTCTGACGAGGCGACGACGTAGACGACGCAACTGTTGGTTGGCGGTCATTCGCTACCGTTGCAACTTTTGATACCGACATTGCTTTATTAACAATTTGTTAAGTTCTCTGCTGGAGCTCCCGATGTTTCAGGGTGTTTCCTTTTATTTCCCTGGCCCCAAGTTGACGATGTTTTCCCGGACTACTTTGATAGATCAATAGTAGTCTACCCAATTTATTACAACCCAACTTTTACAGCTTCCAAAAAAAATAGAAATGATCAGCGGAAAGTTTATGGGAAGCCAAAACACAAACTGTAGTTTATGGCCATGACAATTCAAAATATTCTTTTTGTCATGAGAAATGTTTTCTATTTAAATCTCAAACGTTATGCTTTTAGAAAAACAGCTTGCACATCACATTATGAAAAGCATGTATGTTATTTGCATACGCAAGCACAAGCTGGTATAGTGCCAATCGCGCGCGTTCTGTGCAAAGGTATCCCAGCAAGCTTCAACAACGTGGACTCTATGTGGTTTGTATATGGATGTCGATGCACAACGTGTTCGGATCGAACCACAATGCCATAAATGGGTTGGAACAAAATTGGCAAAACAAAGGAACCGATCCATGGAAGGGAAGCATTGTTATCTTTTGTGACGTAAGTGATTAGAGCAGGACATCAGAAGACAGTCAATCACAGCGTCCATACTTTAACAAAAAAGATTTTCAAGGAAAGCTCTCAAATCATTTCAAGTTTCAACTATAACACGTATGGTTCAATGATATAACCGCATCACTAACGATCGGAAGACGCCGGTTTGATGACCCGCCAGAGCAAGCGGTTGCACCTTCATAGGATATTTAAATTTATTCTTGAAGATGGACACAAAATTCGGCTTCAATTCCGATCAGACAAACAAATTTTTCCTCACTGGAAGTAATATGGATAAAGATTTATCTATTTGCTTTCTTGCCTTCCCATCCACTTGATAGTCTTTAAATGTCGGGCGTAAGCCTCGGGTACGACGAAAAACTAATTAAAATATTTCTACAGTAAAAAGTACCTTCTTGGAATGTCAAGTGAAATCCTTTGCCCGAAATTGACTCATCAGAGATAAATGTGACGTGGAAGGAACCGAATGTAGACATGTAAGTTCCACCGGATGAGTTACCACGGAAATTCACAATGATCGGAGCAGACAGAGAAGTTCCGTCTCTAACCTGTTTGGAAAGAACAATTTCATAATTAGACTTTGTACTAGTAATTTTTTCGAAAAGAATTGAGACAACAGGGCAGCCAACCACCGCAACGATTCTTCAGTGAACTTCACATATTAATATGAAGAATAACAGACTTTCAAAAATGTAATAACTTAAACTGTGACATCATAAGTCATCGAAAAACATATCAGGCGCATAACAGCTTTTGGAATTAAAGTTGAGATACTTCTTACAACAACCTTGTTGGTGTAACAAATGTCTTATAAACATAAAATGTTTAAGTCTTGTATAAAGTAAACTTCAAACGACGATGAGGTAGAAATTAGACTTGGGATTTCCAAGTGACTTGTAAACTAAAATGTTAAATTCTTGTAAGACGAAATAAAATAAACACAATTTCAACTTGAGCGATATTATAGAAATCATTCCAAGAATTAATGAAAAGATGTTTGAGTCCAATATAGGCACATAAGTGGTATTCTAATCGGATAAAATGTTAGATATTTTATAAAATGCAAAGTTCTTAAGCCTGTTATAGTATTTAGAGCAAAACGAAACATGGTTTCATTGCTTCACTTGTGTGTGAGAGACTTAAAGAAATTTTGTGGTAAAACAATAAATTTTGTGGTGAAACTACACACACAGATTCACTTCTGAATATTTGGGAAAGTTAGCTTCACCAGTAAACGGTGGACCACCTGCGTCAAGCTTTGTTTCCATGTCCGTTCAGTTGAAAGCCTAACACAAGATCTCGGGCGTAAAAAGAATAAAACTGCATTTCTACTTAATAATATTTTCTTGTTATACAGTCATAGGCGTAGCCAGGGGGGCGAAAGGGGCCATGGCCCCCCCCCCCCAATTTTCAAAGTTTGGATTCCGAAGTTGAACCCTTTGTTGAAAATATGATATAATTTGTATAAATTTATATCGTTTTCCAAGACATCTGGCTATTAACACTCCCCAGGACTTGTTTTAGACACACAGAAAGACATCAATGAATTTTGCAAATCCGAAATCGCGCAAAGTTTACACGATTTACGCTTCTCTTAACTAATCTGTGGAAGCAATTTCAGAATCGCTACCGTACTCTGTTGGGTTTTTGTGTAGCTGAGTTTTTTGTGTTCTCTAATTTTAGCAGCAGTTTTTGCCCGTTCGTGTGTAACAGCTACCTTTAATAAGTTAATAGCTGTTTATCTGCTAATAAATTTCATACAAATATTACCCCGAAAGTGTTTCCAGAAAGCGCTATAATCCATTATTTGAGTGTAATTTTTCAAAAAATTTTCGGGGGAGCATGCCCCCGGACCCCCTAAAATACGCGGGCCTTCGGCACGCTCTAACCCCCACCAGCTTTATTGCTTCCCTTGCTCAACCCACCAGGATACGCCACTGCACATCAGCTAGCGATGTCTTAAATCAAACACTTTGTTGTTCTCTTCAATTCATCAATTATTCGCCCCCCCCAAATTCTTTTTCTGGCTACGCCACTGTATACAGTAGAAGTTTTGCTGTTGGACTATTTGTGGTTATTACGTCATAATGTTGGGCAGAAATAAACAAGTCACGCATGATCGGCTTTGTAGGTCACTAGCAAGCTGTAATACATGGGCCACACTTACCCCTGAGCAAAATCCGTCATTATTAAATTGATACAACGTCTGCAGACGTTGAATCAATGCAAAGATTACGGATTTTGCTGTCGAGTTGGAGCGTACAAAGCCTAACCTCACAGTGTAGATACTAACGACCTGTTTTAGCTGATGCTGCGAGTTTATTGTGGTAATATCGACTTACACGAGCTTTCGGAACACAGTTCCCTAGTCATGAGCTATGACGAGTCATGTGCTAAGCCTAACCTTTTGGAACCTGAGCAGTTTCTCGAGACCCTTAAAACACGGCTGCTATTTTAGATGAGTTGTGATGGGGAGGGTGCATTGAACTGCTTTGGTGCAAGGTTGCGTGGTATTGGAACAACCCCAGGGCCCGCCAAAATCCAATTGATATTAATTTGTGATGTCATGATGGAACACAAATGGCGTTTGAATAATCTTGTTGTTGTTGTTGTTATGCCAACCAAATAACTTCGTCGCTTCAGCTGATAGGTGCAGCGAGATTACTGAAGCTACTTTTGAATGCACGAGACATTCGTATCTACACGTTCGTAACGCCAGTGACGTGCCAGATGCCGATTGGCTGCGAAGAAGATGAATTTTTGCGGAGTGTCTACTACAAGCAGACAGCAGAAGGGCGTAAGCTTCCCGACATATACAATCAAATATTGACGAAATCAACCATTGCTTAGACTTTGGCAGCTGCATGGCCAAGTGATAAGAACCCTGACATGGCATGTGCAAGAGTGCAGGTTCGACACCGTTCAAAAGCATACAGCTGTGTCCAGTGACGTTGACAGGGTAATCCAGGGGGTACTTTTGGACCCGGCCCGAGATTATTTGAGGGGCCTGAAATTTTATCAGAGGGCCTAAGAACGAAGAAAGCACTATGTGTTCTTTGGAGGTTTCTTCAGAGGTTTCTTGTTTTAGGCGTCAGGGCTTCTCATCCGTACCGGGCCCAAACTGTTCTCTCTACGGCCCTGACTGTGTCGTTCGTAGAACAAGTAGCCTACTGACGTGCTTGGAGATACACTGGAAGATTAGCTTTCTTGACTTTTTCTCCTTTTAATCTAAATCTTCAATCATTAGCCGTTCCTAGATATGACAAAAAAATGCGTAGGCTTACTGAAAAAAAAATTAATTTTTCAGAAACATTTATGTACTGCGTGGGCGCAGCACCTTGACACTGTGTTGCATCACCTGGACAAGTTTGTGGAAAAATAAAAATATAAAAATGTTTTAAAGTTTTTCTACTTTCTGGAAAATTTTGAGTAAGTTTTGTTGTAAAAATAAACGTTTTGGAAAGAAAACAACCTCTTGTAGTTTTAAAATACATCAGTGGTGGCTATTTTACAAACATTGCTTTACAAAATGTCTGACAAGTTATTTTCCAAACCATCCATGTTTCTATAAACAAATATTGAAGCTTTGCGACGAGCAAACGATGCTTATCTCAAAATATGTGAAACACATTGGGTAGAAAATAATGAAAATGTACTTTTCACTATTTTTACGGAGACTACATCAAGTTGATTGAAAAGCCAAGCTTGGGTTTTTCATGAAATTTGATGTGGTACATGTTGTACATACGATTGAACAAAATGTTCAAATCATCCACGGCAGAACGACTTATACCTTTCCCATTGGTAAAGCAAATCGTGTTGAAGCAAAAGTTCCCAACAAAATTGAAGCGTGAAACAATTCATCCGCCTTCAACAATGCTGAACGTGAAGTTATAAGGATTCTCACAAACTCAAATGACAGGAAGCGAAGTTTAGCGAAGCGCTCGAAAATAAAGAATATTTTGTTGAAGTGAAAAAAACAAACATTCTTGGAAAATCGTTTTGAAAAAACGGCAATAGTAGATTCATGGGATGCTTTTTGTTCAATATTTGACAACTCACCCATCAGCAAACAATTTTTTTTAAAAAACAATATTAAAACAAATTTTCTGAGTTACATGATTAAAATGTATAAGGTGCAAGTTGTTTGAGACGCTTTTGATGATAAATGTTTCAAGATTTCACATAAAAGGGGACTAGAAACTCACCCAACTTTCCGTTACAAACCAAATTTTTTAAACCAAACTGCAACAGACACCTTACTTTGATTTGGTGATCAGCTGATCACTGATCATGTTCAAATATATAATGTGCCGGTCTTTCAAAGGAAATTAATAAACACTAAAATGCCAAAACATAAATTTCTTCCGAAAATGCACCTTTACTTTGGAATCCTAAAAATGTAGCCCTCTTATGCTTTTGTAGATCACCATTTACGTCTTACATCTTCTTTGTTTGCAGATCCGCGACTTCTTCAGACGTGAAAGTACAACTTTGGGGTTGTGATTTCAAAATCGGGAATTGGTCTTTATGACATTTTACAATATAAAGAAACAAGAACTACTTTTAATAACTTTTGAATTCTACCTCATTGATTACGTCACTACTTACTGTGATGACATCACAGCATGGCTCGGTCAATACGTTATCGACTATAATTTCCACTTGACTGCCAGCAGTTAGTGTTTTGATGTTCCAAACGCATTTCAAGTTGTTGGGATAATTTCCAGGATAATTAGGGCTAGAAATGATTTGCATTTTCCCATCCGCGATTAACTCTCCCCCGCACGCCTTGACCCGGAACAAGGAAGCCGCTGGCAACAAACAAACATCGTTATTGTTACAAGGACGCAGATGTTCAGTTTATTTACAATTAAAACAAACCACTCCGCGACATGTGTAGTTGAGGTGTGTGGCCACACTGGGCTAGTCAGAAATTTAACATCAAAATTCAAAATTGTTTTAAAGAATTATTCGTGTTTGGACGAAACCTGCGTTGATGAACACTACATTTTGAGCTTGTCGGACAATATTTGACATTTTGTTCAAGTTCAAATACTCATCGTCTAGACCGGTGGACCAGTTGAAATCGTTGCAATCCATCTAAACATTCATCAAACAAAATCGCTATTTTTCAGATCAAATCAACATCAGCAGACGTTTAATCTTTGTGAAAATGACCGTTTTTGCGAGCTGGGGGGGAGAAGATGACGGTTGTCATGCCAACAACAATTCTAAACAACTCAAGCACTTGTTCAGGTTGTAATTGTTAGCTCACAGTCGCTCACCAAAGAAGCATGACGTCACAATGACCGGAAACGCATCGACCTTCATTGTCTAGTGAATGATGACTCGGAGTTGTACAGTGACGGAGCGGTTGATGAGGATAGTGATGTGGCAGACTTTAACAAATGTATCGTTGCTACTTACGAATAGAGCTGCAATACAATGCAAGTTCTAAACTTTCGATGGTTTCAACAACCTATTTTGTTTGTTACCTGCGTCATACTGTTACGTCATAGTCAGACCAGTGGATAGTATTGGCATTGCAGCCACTTTCTTAGCAGATATTGCAAATGCGCATGAACAAACTTCACCTCAGTGTATTAGGCAAGAGGTAAAGGAATTCCATGTAATTAGCATCGGATCAGTTTGGTGACATGAGACAACTCAAAACACAAAGAACAACCAGAACAACTCCAAGTCGACATTATGTAAACTAAAGCTGACAAGCTGACTATCTTCTGCTTTTAATCCTTAAGAGCAATCTAGTTTTCAGTTCTTTTTTAATATTTTTTTTTTAATTTAACAGTTCAAGCAAAACTGAAATATTTACTCACTTCATAAAGTTTGTAAAACAATATCGACTACTTTGGCAAGAATACGAGATTGAAATTAAATGCAATGTTTAGCACACAACTTATCTTTTCAGCTAGATTATAAGCCAGAATGGACAGATACTAACATCGTACTACAAGTACCTCGAATTAGATTACGCGATTTTTTAATTTGATTTCATCAAATGGCATATGCTGTCAATCATTTGAGCACGTTCACAAAGATTTACTGCAACCAGCTTTAGCGTGAGATATTTACATGCAAGAAACATGGAAATCTGATAAATGAAGTTAACAACGCATGTGGTGGCTTAATTCCCAATGCTATTGTATTGTTGGTGTCCAACACCAATTGTCAATAAACAAAACAATTTAATTCTTATTGCGGCGTCACAACCATAGCTTTATCATAAACAATAGATCATTGTTACACCGCAGATAATCAACAAACTGTGTTGGAGTGTACATGGATTGTTCAATACAAAAACCTGATTTGTACAAACTCAGTTGCAATCGTGTTTTTATAAAAAAAAAAGCAATCATAAAGTAGAAGTAATATTCTTCTTGTATTTCTCTAAAATAACTTGAACAAAACATGGTTTGTTTACCTCAGTTTCATTACAAATTGTACAAATGCTGCGCAAAGTACCAGAAAATGTGAATCGCAATCTCGGTTAAACTTGCAAAGACATTGTAATTTAGTTTTAACGGTTTTATCTCCAAAATTTTTTGAAGTAACAGCACTTAACTTCAGAAATTCAGCAGAGGATGAAGAATGAAGATACACATTACACATTCCTTTCCCCCACAAATTTGCATACAGTAAAGCTCAACAAACAACATTTTAACAAAAACATTCCATTTGAAAGATACGACAGTTAACAATCTGCAACAACATGACCCGGATGTTTATGGCTTTCATAATCGCTTTCTTGTCGCTAATCAACGCAATTAGAAAAATATTTTTTTTCCTCTTTGATTTGTGACTTGTCCTTGGCTTGAATCCGGCAACAACAACCCAGGTGAATTCCCCAAATAAACGGCGTTATCTGGCGTTGCAAAGTAAACTTTTTCAACCCAGAATTAGTTTCAATCGACGCATTTATTGTCTTTGACCTGATGAACAACCAAACGTGGTTTTGCTTCCGACTTTTTTCCTTGTCACGTCATAAACAATGGGTGAAATTGTAAAAGCAACACTTAACTTTTGCTCTAGTCTATGATCTTATATAAGAACCAAAGTTTTCTGTGGTCAAGGCATAGACGTTAATAGAATAAATTCCGTAACTTATACTCCAACATTCCATTAAACCACTCTGTGTGCAGATGCGGTGATTCAACGAAGCAATGTGGAAGTTTTTATACTTCAAAAAAGAATATTCAAAATTTCCATTTTTCGTTACTTAATGAGAGTGAGAACTATTATTACTCCGATCTTATAATTTTATTACATGAACTCACATAATTACATGCTGAGGGCAATTACACAGAATAATCAATTTCTTTGAAGAAGGATTCCGTTTATTTTGTCTGCACTTTTAACCAATCTAGTTTATAATTTGACATCAGACACTTTAAAAGTTTCGTGGGACTTTACAATATGATTGTTTGCACGTGATAGCAATTTGGACTGTCTCCAATGAAATGCCGATTACAAGACGTGAGGAGGAATCAGTTTGCATTTAAAATGTAAAGCTCTTAAACTCTAGTTCCGCTAATAGATAAAAAATGAGAAAATACCAAACGACTTCAATATTGTTGAAAACAGAAGAGTATCTTAAATAGCTGGCCGATGCTATGGAATGATTGCTATGGAATGGTTGCTATGGAATGATTGCTATGGAATGATTGCTATGGAATGGTTGCTATAGTTGGTTGCTATGGATGGTTACGTTTAACGAAGTTTTTTTATGCAGTTGAAAACAATTGTTATTTTCATTATAATAGTGATAATTAATTATTCTTAGAATCAGCGTTTAAAAATATTATAATTACATAGAACACTATTTCCTCTTTCAGCCTGTAAAGTTTGATTCCTCGCGTTCTCAACTGACAATCGCGCAATCGCGTCCGACTGACAAAGCAGTATTGTTTCAGAGCCGCCGCAAGCAGGAAAATATTACACAGCAAACATACAGTGACTCACGGCGACTGAATCGTTGTGAAAGGATTGTTTTCTCAAAGCAACGTTCATTTTACCGCTGCTACTACGTCAACACAATACAGCCACAAAACCATGTCACCTTCTCCAGACGTTGATTCAATGTCAAAAACGATTGATTTGCTGACTGGAAGAGTGCAAGGTCTGGTTAGCTGCATTTAACTTCATAACAAGTTGAACATTGACAACCTGTGCGAAACATCAGTGAAAATTGTCTACAATTCCATTTAATGCTGAAGTCGATGGGAGAATAGTCACTTTAGGTTTTTATGGTGCAAAGTAAAAATTGTCTATTTTTTTTACACATACAATATAAATTTTATTGTTCTTCAATGCTCTTCTTTTTTATTTGTTTATTTTTCCAACTTATAAAATTCTTTCAAGGTGTTGCAACCGTGCCAAATTTTAAACTTAACTTATTTCGGCCTCAAGTTCGTTACAACGTTTGCGTTTTGTCGCTTCTACCTTTTTCTAAACTTCAACTATGCCTGGCATGTATTGTTATGCCTGGCATGTATTGTTTTACTGACATAGTCGCATAAAAACTGACCTGACCACAATACAAACTGCAACGTTTCGCAACATAAATTGAACCACCAATGTAGACTGAGAATGTCTAATTACTGCAGCATCAAATTAATGTTTATGTACATTAAAATAGTAGTATAGGCACACACTGTACAACTGTAATAACGTTTTGTTGTGTGGCACGGTCAGAATATATTTCTACCTTTTTCTTGAACTTACAACTAAGCAACACAACAAATATTCTCAGTACTTCCAATTATTTGAGTACAAGTTGATCTGACAAATTGCCTCCAATCTGAACAGCATTCATAGCAACTTTCCAACGATGATTTAACAAACAGGTTTATTGATATGACTAAAATTGTTTATGAAACCACTGCGGCTTGTTTACGTATTGTCACCGACACGACTTCAAAAAGATAGTTTAAGACCCGTGTCTGGTTTCGTAGAATAATGTCTTGTTTTCTTCACAAACTAACAAGCTAACCACAACAGCGCAGTCGACAAATTCAACCTTTTGATATTGATGCAACCACGGCCTACTAGAACACCGACGAATATGTTGCTTTTTGGAAAAAATTCCAAGAGTCTTAATTTACAATCATAGCCAAACTTGCAATTTTCTCATTTCCATAAGTATGTAAAATAAGTAGTCTAGTATTTGTACCTGGACATATTTTTGGCTGTGTAGCCGGAGATGAGGTATGTAGCCAACGTTGACCGCAATTTACGCAATAATAGTGTAAGCCTTTCCAACTCCATTCTGGAGGTAGCCTCATCATTCAATCGTTAGGTTTATTGCATTGCAGGTCTTGTCTTCAATTGCCATATTTTACCTGCAAGTTTGAACTTGGCGAAAAATAATGTCAATTGTCATGGCTATGATTGTAACAATTAAGACTCTTAGAATTTTTCCCAAATAGCAACATATTCGGCCGTGTTCTTGTAGGCCGTGACGAACAAAACATTAATGTTTTATACGTCTAATTACGTTAAAACGATTAAAAAATGAGATCTTGTTAGGAAAGCAAAGGCCAGGCATAAGAAATAATGATACGCTATGCTGATGACTGGTATTCAAGCAACACCATTATGTCGCAACAAAGCTAGTCGAGGTCTCAGCAAGACCTTACCCAGGTTTGACGCAGTTTTTAAAAACCCAGACAACACATTAGTCGTTTTTCTTATATTCTGTAAATTGTACATTCAAATCAGTCGTCTGTAGACGTTAAATCAACGTAAAAACGACCGATTTGTTGTCTGGGAAGCTTTGGTGAGTGTGAGCCATTGTGAGAGAAAAAGAAGCTAAAGCAAAAACCAATGTCCACCGATGCGAATGGCGACTGGATCTAGCGACTCAGAGGCATTTCCTCCAAGCACTGGTCCAACCAGGGAATGAAAAAGCAGAGTTAAACCAACTCAGCTGGGAATGGAACCATGACCAAGTAGTCAAGTCGAACGCTTCATCCACCTAACTAGGCTACCTCGTCTATTCCGATCTTTGGAGCCCAAGAAAAGGTTTTGGGATCATCATCTCGGCTCGGGTCTAGATGTATCTCCTGGACCACATGTTACTGGGGATATCACACTTATGGAAAACAGATGGAGAAGGTTTAGGCTTTTAACGAAAAAAGAATAGAATTGTGTATAACTGTATATCGATGTATGACCTGCTAATAGCGTCAACAAACCCAATTATCTGGTTGTACCGAAATCCTCAGAACGTTACGAAATGCATATCGACGGATTGCTGTGACGTTTACAAATTATTTCCATCAAGCAATCCTGTCTGTTCCTGTAAACAATGATGTTCTCTTTCTCTCAAAGCTTGGAAATCTCTCGGAATAAGTTTTTCCAGCCTAAGGCTCTGGTAATTTGTGATCATTATCCGATTTAAGTCGGTTACCATTGTACTCGGAGACTTAAAGTTTATTTATTGAGGTCTTTGTTTACAAAATTCTATCCAGTATATTCGCTTCAGTATTCAAACCAAAAGGAATTTAATAAAACGAAGCAAAACAAGTTGCGTCATTCCAAAGACAAATGCTTCATTGAGCTTTTGTAATTATTTTAAAATCTAAATTTTTCAGTTTTTCAAAAAGTTATTATTTTAATAAATAACTAATAAGCATACTTAAGTAAGTGTTAGCTCAATTCCATTGTTCCGAAGGGACAGTTCTGTTGGTGTCGTCTTTGCTGGAAAAGAAAACTGAACTCAGGATCCAAAAAGTTGTGAAGTTCAAAGCGCAAAGGTTTGCTAATGCTTGAAATAAAGAAATTGCGGCACGATACAAAATGTCCTTCGTCCTGACCTAGCGACGTCTTTTGTTTCGATTACATAAAAATCGGCTCAAACCACCGGTGGTGACCAAGGACTACATTTTACGCTCAAGTATTAAAAGATGAAATGAAAATTAGACTTTGTACAAATGCCAGAAGCCAAAGCAATATATTCACGTTGTACAAGAACAGTACCGGTAGTCTACTAGCTGGCTGCATAGCCGAGTGGTGAGAGCATTGGAACGGCACTCGAAAGGGCGCTGGTTCGACACCGCTGAAGAGCATTGTGTCTTTGGCAGGACACTTGAAGGCATGCCTGAAGGTGAACATGAAGATTGGCTTTCTTGCCTTCTCGTCCACTTAATTTAAATCTTATCTGATATGGATTCCTACATAGAAAATCAATCTTCTTTACATTATTTCAACGTCTGCAAACGATGAATCAATGCGAAATACTGGTTGGGACATGGTTCCAACTTTCGAGATAGACACAAATCGACCCAAACTCTTTTGAGGAGCATGAACGCGAAACGTCCAAAACGAATCGTGCTTCTGTAAAAGTTTAGATCGCAGACTCAATTTGGTCAAAAGCGTTGTTTGGGTTGAGATTTTTGAACTTTACCGTTTCGTCGAAAAATTTAGGTTGTATCAATGTTTAACGCTGTATACATTATGACAGCAACAATGCTCATTATCACGTTTCAATGGAGTAGCGCGGTCAACGCCTGTATTTTGATCCAACTTTCAGTGATACAGGTTCTAAAATTTCTTCAGTTTTGGAAATCGCAAATATATAAAACATCTGCCCATAGGTCTACGCAGTTTCTAATCCACTAAAGTTTGTTCCATCTCTGCGATTTTTAAAGGCTTCTTACTGTGTAACTAATGTACTGTAGTAATACACACACAAAACCACATTCAGCATATTTACGTTTCGAACGTTTTCGACATCACAAGATGTCCTCGTGAGGAATTACAATTATTCAATAATTTCATCTACAACCAATCAACAAAACACAGTAATTGAGGATTAAATTCATCAAACAAAAAACAATAACTGACGAGGACATCTTGCTGTGTCGTTCGAAATGTTCGAAGCGAAATTTGTTAAACGTAGTTTTTTCTATTTGTGTTAAAAATAAACGTAAATATGTCAAACCTGGTTGCTGCGTTGCTCGCCTTTGTGTGTTTTGTGTACAACAAGATAAACTGTTTACTGAAGCTCTATCATCTAGAAATGACAAAATAAATGGGAACCGTCAAACTAACAGAAGGACTAACTTTTACCGATCCTTTATCTTCTGATGATTCGATGGCCAGTATACCAACATAGTTTGGTTATTTTATGCCGTAGTCGTCACTAAAGTTTGTTTGTTGCCGCCAGGTTTCTTGTCATTTTGTGTTTATACGTTATCTTACATATGCTTGTTTTCGTTTTGGTTTGTATTATGAAGCGCGAACACGTATTTTTCTGCTACATAGACTATTATTTTTACATGACAAAATTCTTTTGTCTTGCTCTCACTTACGCTAGATGGCGCAATAAAACAAAAGACCAACACCTTTAAATTACAAAAAGGCCATTTTTTATATTTTTGTGCACGAAATTTTTTCAACAAACTCTACTAAATCACTGCCAAAAGCCTTCCCAATTACCAAACCATAGGCCTACTCTTCTGCTAAGAAGAAAACTCAGCTAATATTTTTAAATTAGTAAGTCCAACAATTTCCACGGACAATCCGGCAATTCATCGTTGCAGTGCTCCCTCCACACACTGCGCAATCTCTGACTTCTAAAAATTATTATTTTTTTTTTTAGTTTTTTAGCCTATTGTTGTTGTACGAAAAATGAAGCTTTTCAGTTTCAATAATCTTCATCTCATTCATAGCAGCTACAACTACATTGCTATCTAGGCCTTACTGCTTTACGTTGTAATGGTTTGTTGATTTTCCCTACTTCTCTGGTCTTCTAGTAATAAAGTTTATTTTTAATTTTGTATCATACAGTATTTATGATGTGATCACATTATTACCCGACTTATCCTCGCTGCGCGATGAAACAAAAGTTTAAAAAAATGCAAGAAGTTTAAATAACCGACAGCTCTGCCACAAATTTGGTGGCACAGACTCTTTTGCGGCCTGTCTCAATTAATAAATTACGAGATTAGACCTTTTACAATAAGCCTGGCAACATTATTTGCAGACGTTGAATCGTGTGAAAAGACTAATCTTCTGAGTTCTGACTGAGCAAACCAGTTTGTGACTCAATAATGTTACGTCTATGTGCTAGTAAACAATACGTCCCTATATAGACCAGGGCCGGATTTAGCTGATGGGGGCCCGGAGCACTTTTACATCGGGGGCCCCCCGTGCAAAAAAAATTTTCTATGGCGCGAAAAACTACTTCTACGTCTACAGTAGCATTACATTACATTACTACAGTAGCACAGCATTTTGTAGAAACTTCAAAGGCTAAAAGAAAAAAATCACACAAAATCACATTTTTTCCACGTTGGGGGGCCCCCTTCAAAAGGGGGGCCCGGGGCACCTGCACCTTCTGCCCCCCCTAAATCCGGGCCTGATATAGACGTCCCGATAGCTCAGTTGGTTAGCGCGTAACGTTATGAACGAAGAAACTTTAAGATCAAGCGGCGCTGGTTCGACTCTCGGAGTAAGCGCTTGAGCAACGCACGTTAAGGATTGCTCTCAATTCAGCGGCACCTAATGGATGGAATAATTTCCCGGAAACAACACTTCAACAATCGGAAACTTCACTCTGTCAATCTCGGTAACCGGCCCTGCGTCAAAACCCTCTACAAGTATGCGAAACTACCAGGAATAACCTATCAAGGCTTTGTCAGTCCGAGAATAAAGATTCAAAAACCAACCAGTCACTGGCGAGTTGTTTGTTAATTTGTGATTGTGTTTGTTTGTTTATGCTTGGCTGGCTCAGAATTGCCAAGAAACAATAAGTAACTTTAAATCGCCTTCGTACTGGTGTTGGTTGCTTTAGCAAAACATGTTATACTGGGGTTCACCAGCCTGCGCTTGTGGCGAACCTCAAACATCACTGTGCAGTTTTTTGACCTGCAGGACATGTGGACGACATAGATCCTAACACTGAGACAGTGCACTGGTTTTGGCAGTTGGAAGATGCTGCCTGTGTAGCAGCCTCATACGCAAGAAGAAGACTTAGAAAACTAATTTATTGTACTTAATTTGTCAAAAATTTCTTGTTCTTACAAACTCCAAGGATCTCTCAAACATGTTTTATTTAAAGCTGTTATCCAATTTATTTTGAACATTGGCGACCACGAAGAACAAATGGCGACACTAGTGGTTAACCGACAGCAAACATTTCCAGTGATCTTGGATATACAACCGCAACAAAAAATGGCGGTTCATTCTTTGCAAATTTATTCAATTTGTTGCCGTAATTCGTCGAGAGCATCAAACTCTTCATCCATAGAGGTGTCTGGAAAAGTATGAAAACTAAATTGTCAGATTTTTATGTATGAGCAAAAAACTAACATTCGATGTTTTATGATTATCTTTTTCAAAACATTCAAGTGGTTTAAGTTGCTTCTTCTCAGACTTAAAGAGATCGGATCGCCATAAAGCATGTTATTGTAGACTACTGCAGCCTCCCATTAAGATTTGCATTCTTATGAAAGTTACAAAAATGGAAACATGGTTATGACAATTTTTTTACAAAAGCAAGGTTCAAGCGTTCAGTTTTTCCAAATATGAATTTTTCTACAGTACTTCACCTTTTTTTACTTGTTCGTTCAATTGCTGGATTAGTTCAGCCGATGCATCTTTGCTGACTTCCTCCTGCAGCATGGAATCCAGCTCCTTCAAAACAGTTTCGTATGTTTCGTCATCCTTAAAAAGAAAGATATAAGTGAAAAGTATAAAATAAATCAGGCCATTAAATTTATAACTGATAAAGCCGTCACTGCGCAGACAAGTAAAAGAGTGGATACGACACTCGAAAGGGCGCCGGTTCGACACTGCTCAAGAGCATACAGTTAGGTTTTTAGCAAAACTACGCATGTCTGAAGGCGGATGCGAACATCAACTTGGCCTTTCCGTTTATCTAAAGTTTCAACAATGGACGTAACCTGAATACCACGACGACTTATAAATCTGCATTAGATTTGAGGTTCTGAGCTAAAATTTGTCAAACAAAACTTGAAAGTATCGAAAATTGTACCGATGTATCGAGATACTTTGTCCTTTGTTTGGATTCTTTAAAAAATCTTATTCTTGAATGGTTCCCAAAAAAATTAATTAATAATTAAATAATATTATTATTTAAAAAATAATTAATAATTTTCTAAAAAAAGACAAATCATAACTGAAAATTTAAAGATAGCTTACTTTAAACTTTTAAATGTCCGTTGTGCACAAATTTTATTACAGGAACCTAAGGGAAATTCAAAACGAACTTAGAAGTTTTATTGAAATTCAATTGCTCACTTGTAGCAGTGAATGCGAGAATTATTTAGATCAAATTTAATGTTATTTGACATTTAATTTAACTTTGATCATTCTTTTTCCAAAACAATATTTTTTTTCTTTATTTACTGTAACATGTTAAAGAAATGTCTGATAACAATAAAACAAATGCTTGTGACCTCAAAGATTGCCAATAAATATCAAACATTTCACTGCCACGTTGGTCTTTGTCTTTTGGGTTTGCAACTAGCAAACTTATTAATAAGTAATCAACTTATTATTACTATTATCAATTTATTAAAACACTTACCATTTCTCTAAGTTGTGGAATGATTTTGTCTGCATCTCCACGTCGCAGGGCGCTTCTTAGCAAGATCGGTCCCGCGACCTTGACCGCTGGGCCCAAATTTCGCTTGAAACGGCTGAGGAAAAAAATGTTTTGAAAATAGTTTTGAAACAATTTTGAGAAATGTTTTTATAAGTCGTTGTTCATTATTGACAGCAATCTCAGTCAGCCAAAATCTTTCATCATTACAATGATCCGATGTCCATAGACGTATGTTTAATCTTAGAAGACAAATTTTGTTGGTAGTGATATGTTTTCCGCTCAAATAATAAGATATACACTTTTTTGAAGTTAGCATCTGCAATATATAGTTGCCCTGCCAACCATTATTTAATAGTAGATTGATTGAAACAATACAATTTCAATTTTGCAATTTGCTTCGTCGACCGTACAACTTTATCTTGGATGTCTCATTTACACTATAAATGAAAGTAGGCTTACAAGAACCAGTAAATCAAAAACTTTTCTTCAAAACGGTTTATCGGGCAAAGATCTGATATAGAAAACTAGTTGAAAGTAGCAACATTACAGCTTTCTTGAAAACATGAAAAAAGAAGTGTCCAATATTTAACGAAATAGTCTCGAATTACGCCACCATTTTTACATTAATTTAACATCCACAGACGTTGAAACAATGTAAGACCAGTGTTGCTATCTGGGAAGCAAAACACAATGATAGTGGACATTGACAGTTTTCTTGTCTAGTTCATACAAATTTCAATAACCAGGTAACACCTTAAATGTTTGAAAAACACAAAATATCATTAGCTTCATATATTTTTGATATTTCAGCTCGTAAAAGTCATTTTCGCGTTGATAAAAAGGATGGGTTTAGTTTCAACGTCTGCAGACGTTGGTACAACGTAAAAAGACTGATTTTAAAATGTAGAATGAAACTCACCGCCATCCTCTTCTCCACCCGGCATCTGTGGAGCCTATCACCAGGCAAATGCACAAGAGAGTTACCAAGAAAGCGCGCATGGTTGATGACTTTACAAAGTTTGAATGAGTAAACCAAAACACGTTGATTTGAGCAATTCGATGAATGAAACTAACCGCTCAAGCTCACGCTTATGTAGATGTCAAAAGGAAGTCAGGATGCTATCAGCTGTATGCGCTGAGCTTGTGCTTTTAATTCAAGCTTTCTACGTTTAAATGAATAAAAATCATTCACAAATTTCGACCAGTAAGCAGATTAAATTCGTGTCAGAAAATTCTTCTAAGATGCCACTTTTCGTGACATCCTCCTCAACGAATCGTGAAGCGGAGCCCGTTTTCCGTATCTCGTTTGTGATTCGTGAAGGAATCCATTGTCGTCTGTCAAGCATTGTTTGCACACACATGTTGAAAATTTTATGTTTCAAATTTAAAAAAGCTTTTGTTATACTTTTTAAACGTAAATAACTTTATAAAAACCACTTTTAAATGTTGAATACTAATTCTGAACAATTTATAAATACTATTGAATGATTAAATAATTAACATTTTAATTAAAATATAACAGAAATTGTGAATAATAATTAATCAGTAGGCTATTGATGAAACCCATATCAAACCTAAACTTAGGCCAAATGACTTCTAAACTTTAAAGCCACATAGATCTCGCCTCCAGAACTAATGCCGAAAAAATAAGTTTTAAATTTTTACCAGGGCAACTCTTTAATTTTAATAAGCAGAAATAGAAATTGTTCAAAAGAACAAAAGCAACCACTGCATTGAAGTTCTTGTTAAACTTTTTACCTTCGCCCGCCTCAGTTCACCCCGATAGTTCAGTTGGTTGGCGCATAATTTCGTAAACGAAGAAGCTTCAAGATCAAGCGAGGCTGATTCGACTCTCGGGGTGTGCGCTTAAGCAACGCATTCTAAGGACTGCTGTTCATTCAGCGGCACCAAGTGGATGGAATAATTCCCCGGCAACAACAACCGGAAAGTTTACTCTGTCAATCTCAGTAACCGGCCTTGCGTCAAAAGCCTCTACAAGTATGTGAAACAACCAAGAACTACCTACCAAGACTTTGCCGGTAGTCACTTAAACATGACAATTCCCGTAAGATCTGTGAGACACCGCCAACCAATCAAAACATATGTTTAAGTGACTACCGTCCACTTGCGACCCCTTTAACACTTAGCCAGAGTGTTGATCCTACTTTGAACTTTGTTTGGTAATTACAGAAAAAGGTATGACAGGGGTGGGAGTCGAACCCATGTCATTAAAATGCATTCCATAGCCTTAACTCACTAGACCACCCTGGCTACGGTGCAATCTTCACTGCTTCTACTTTGTATCAGGAATGTTTGCGTTTTTTCTCCGTTTTACCTGTAATTTTTTGATTGGTTGGAGCGCTGTTCCTGTAACTTTTGATTGGTCCAAGGATTTATTTGTCTTACAAAATCTATATGTTTAAGTACCTTCCAGCTTTGTCAGTCCGAGGATAAAGATTCAAAACCAAAGTGTTAAAACTTGCAAAGTTGTTGTATGAGAATGTTTGCAAAAATTTTTTTAACGAAGCGAAATTCTCCACTAAAATACAGCATAGGCCTACGCATATATTCAAAGCAAAAAGGAAATTTAAACAAATGAAATTTTTTTTTAAACGAAATGAAGTTTTGTGTTGTTTTTAAATATTTTCAAAAGATGTTTGTATCGAAAACCCAGCAGCTAACAAGCACCCTATTTAAAAAATCCTTTTTCAAATTTTATAACGTTGGTTGGTTGGTTTGGTTTTCGAATCTTTATCCTCGGACTGACAAAGCCTTGATAGGTTATTCCTGGTAGTTTCGGATACTTGTAGAGGCTTTTGATGCAGGGCCGGTTACCGAGATTGGCAGAGCGAAGTTTTCACTAATTGTTAAAATGTTGTTGCCTGGGAAACTATTCTATCCATTAGGTGCCGCTGAATAGCTTAAAAATAAGTTGCTCAAGCGCACGCCCCGAGAGTCGAACCAGCGCCGCTTGATCTTGAGTCAGCCGCTTTACCACTGAGCTAACGGGAGCTTTTGTTCTTTTCAACAGGGCTGTGGAGATGGAGTCGTGAAGTCGGAGGGTTATTGGCATGTTCGGAGTCGGAGTTGTAAAAAGAAGACCGACTCCGGCTTGATACTAACGATGAACAATCAAATTTTTGTTGCATTTTTTTCAAAACATTGCTTCTTTTTCTCCATTGTGCACAACACATTTCCAGAAAATACGAGTGTTTGTTCTTGTCAGTTTCTTTTGATGGAAGCCATTGTTTTATTTTTGATCACAACTTCAGTGAAATAAAACTTAAAAAAAATAAAAAAGGTCACAAATTCAAAATAGGCTAACTGGCAACACTTAAAAATCTGGCAGCACTGAAGTCGGAGTCGGCCAGTTATAAATTGAGGAATTGAAGTCGTATATTTTTCGCCAGACTCAACAGCTTTGTTTAAACTGTTCTCTTACAAATTTATTAACCAGAAGACCAACCTTACTATTGTCTTGCAGAAGACTTCATGAATTTAAAATGGAATTTGAAGCTAAAAACTCAATACTAAAAACTAATATTGCAATTTCTTAATAAAAAAATAGCCTTCGTTTCCATGCAAGGTAGGCTACATCACTTTTAAAGATCATAATCTTTTGTTGGATTTTTCGTTTTTGCTTTAGTGAAAGTGCAGGCTATGATTGCAATCTATATAGCATGGTCTTCACTTAGAATCGAATATACAATCAACAGCATCTTTTTGTCTTGTGCACGGGCACACTTACTCCTAATAGGCAAAGATTTAGAGCAGTGGTTCTAAACCGGGAGTCCGCGGACCCCATGGGGTCCGTGAAGCGATTTCAGGGGGTCCGTGAAAGTTTCCGAGTTTTCAGCGTGATTGACAAATTTCGAAATTTAAAAATTGTTTGTGCCAATTGTTTATGCATTAGCCTACAGTGATTCTCAAACTGTAAGTCGCAACGCACTGGTGCGTCGTTTGAAATTGCAAAGAACATTGCACAAAGGGTTAGTTTCCTAATCAATATCATTTCAATGGTTTAAACCTTGTAATAAGGCTATGTTGGTTATGTTCAACTTAATTGTTTTGAGGCAACAGTGTTCCAGACAATTGTTCAACAAATCAAACGTCATATATAAAAACCGATATGGTCTATTGAATCTTATCGTATCACGTCATGGAATTTTTCCTAAAAAATGATACAATCTTGGCTCATTGTTCCTAGACCTAGACTGATAAAATATTGCATCAGCCTCTTTTGAACACCTGTTTGAATGACTTCATAATTGTCTTTCATTATTGCGTCACAGTACTGCGTACGTGAGTTTGAGATATTGCTATCTATTCTGGTCATTCGTGAAATGGTTGCTTGAGAGTTAGTCGCACATTTAACTGTTGGCTTAGTGCTTGCTAGCTGGACAAAAATTCCGTCCTTATCTAATTAGTTTGTATCGTAGTGACAAGTTTTAGCGGTGTACGGTGTTGCATCCCCATTTCGACAGCCAGGTGGCTAATTTTGCAGAAATACAAATTTGAATAGACGTTTCAAAGGAGTGTTTCTCTTTCGGTCATTACATACAGACGAACGGATTCGGGAATCTTATGTTACAATTTTCCCACGAAGAGATTATGGTTTACCGCTGTGATCAAACAGATTGTTGATCAATGATTTACTTGGAAATGCAAACGTTAGTCAGCAGTCTATCACCACTGAGAGTTTTGCAATGACAATGATTATAACGAATTAATATTGATTTCAAATGAAAAAAGGGATAAGTTCTTTTTGTAACGCTCGAAATATTTCTACCGTATTTACTTTCGATAATATTTATAGGAAAACATCAAATGAGCATATAGCTTACTGATGTTTAATCCCATATGCCAACATTATGGCTCATAACATTATTTTGTCAATCTCATCAATCGTCAAGTGCGTTACGAATTTAGTAAATTCCTGTTAGTGTGTTGCTTCGAAACTTATGTAACATACGATTCGATAAGGAGAGACGATATGCCAAAATTTTAAATAGAAATTTTAGGTGTTCGCGATCGCTTCGAAGGAACCAAAAGGGGTCCATTAAGAAAAAAAGGTTGAGAACCACTGATTAAGAGTTTAGATTTAGGTACAATTCGTTCCAAAGGAAAATTTCATTATTTCAAAGAAAGAATGATTTTTGTTCCCAAATTGACACTGGTTTTACCATCGAATATACCACTTCGTATTGTAAAGCGGTTAAAAAAAATTTGAATTTATTTTTTCTTATGCAATAACTGACAGTGGCAGCACATGTTGCTGAGTTTAAAGTTTAGTACGAAAGTAGGGCTGCCACGGGCGACTGAGATATGAGTTCGTTTGTTTTTGTAACACCCAGATAGAGAGTGTTTGGATTTGGGGTAAATCAGGCAATTTATTGATAACAATAATAAAATGTTGCAATTTTGTACTGGCTATGTTTATAACAATAATAATATGGTTAGCGAATCGCAACTGCTCGCTGTACTAGTGAGTGCCCAGCCTTGTGCTGATAGCCGGGAAGAACGCCCCTTTCTTCACAATAATATTGTTGTTGCAAAATGAGCAAAATGTGCGACAAAGCTTTCAATCTCGCCGTTCTCATATCTTTCAGAATCACCTCATCTTGATTGTTGCCGACAGGTTTACAATAATTTATTTCAAACATAAGCGAACGCTATGAATAAAACACAAAGCAAAAGCCTTTACTGACAACAAATATAATGTTTCAGATAGCAAATCAATGCAAAACAACGATTGGTTTGCTCTCTGGATATTGATCTTGATTATGGAATTGCATCGAAGGTTTACAAATTCGTTCCTTGCAAACTTATTCGATTTGTTTCCTCAACTCTTCAAAGGCGTCAAACTCTTTTTCCGTTTCCATTTCCGAGGAATCTATGAAAATAAACGAAAACTATTAGGTTTGTAACCTACTTGATACTACGCAGCACAAACAAGCTCGTAGGAAAGCCCCCAAACTTGCTCAAACTGTTCGCGACCAGTTGGTGTGAAATATGTTGTTATTTCTACTTTATTTTAAAAAACTTAGATTCACTTGTCACTTGACGAAAATCTCAAATATACGTATAAAATGTGACGTAAGCAAAAAGTTTTCACGTGGGTGTTTACAAAATGGCGGTTTGTCGACGCTAATTTGATGATAATGCGCTTCAGAAAGCTATGACAAACAATAAAAAATTAAAATATCTAGTTCAATTTTGAGAGGGTTGACACTCAAACCTTTCCTTGGATATTTTTATGTAGGCTGCTATTCTGAACACAAATCACTGAAGATGATACTTTTCCTACGTTTGCAGTTTGTCGCTGTTGGAGAGGTTTCAGTTGCAAAAGAAATATTTGGATTAAAATTGGTCAAGCCTTCCCACCCATATATGTTGGCTGATAAAACACGTAGGCCCGCGCACTTTTTTATTTATGTATTGATAACTTTGACTAGGTAAGACCCATACCAGGTTGTTGTTGCATGAATTTGCATATTAATACACTAAGTTGTATCAACAGTGAATTTTAGATTTAAAACATTACACAGCTAATGCAAGTGATTATAAGTATTAGTCTACAGTTGGGCAGCAATAAAGATTTCATTCTTTTATTTTTAAAAATCTAATCAATTTGTATTTGACCTCTTTTCACTTCCTGGTCCAGTTGCATCAGTATTGCAGCCGATTCGTCTTCGCTCACTTCATCTTGCAATGCATGGTCTAGATCTCTCATAAACTCCTCGTACTTATCATTGTCCTGAACGTGGAGAAATCAAAGAGTTAGTTTCCAAACAAAAACGTTTTTTTTCCATTGATTTGTTGTTTTGGTTAGCAGTGAAAGAAGGAGATTCTAGCTTCAGTGAACCAAAGTTATCATTGTTATACATTATAACAACGTGTCCAAACATCAAAAATAGCATTTACATTTGCTTTAAATTTTCTAACCAAACAGCTCTTGACACAATCTGATGCTTCCTAACAAAATTGTCATTTGATGCGTCATGTATTTCCTGATGACTTTGCACTTTTGAGTAATTTAAGCTTTACCAACAGCTTGAAAGAGTGAAAGAGATTTATTAGCCTGTCAAATGCGTGTCGAGAAATAATGGACTACAAATGCAAAAAAAACTTAGCAACTGAGAGAATTGCCAGCACTGAACAATCTTGTTATTTTCTCATCAAGATACTGTCTGTCATTTGCGCAGAAAGAAAAAACAAAAAAAGTGCTACCAGGCTTTTACGGTTACGACGTCAGAAACTTTAACTCAAGTTACTCTTGCTTAGTGTTATTGCAGCTTCGAAAACGAAAGTGCACTTATGTATTTTAATCCTTCACATAAGATCCGATGTAGATTGACAACAAATTGTTGTGTAAAATGAAGTTAGTCTATGACACAACAATCCATCAATTTGTTCCGTAACAGTTACAACGCTTGCAACATCAAAAACGTCTGCAAATCTGCGAAACTACCAGGAATAACCTATCAAGGCTTTGTCAGTTGTCAGTGTGAGGATAAAGATTTAAAACCAACCAATCAACAGGAACTCACCATTTCCTTAAGCTTTTGCACAAGCCTGTCTGTGTCACCAAAGATCTTCCCAAGTAATTTTTTTCCAGCTTTCGCAATTCCGCCAACCACCTTGCCGGCAGCTTTAACTGCCTTGCCAGCCACCCCCGCTACTTTGCCGACAACTTTGCCAACAGCTTTTCCGATAGCTTTTCCAGTGCTGTGGTGCTCATAACCATACTTTTTGTGTCTGCAAGTGATAATCTTTTTTGAATTTTTAAATTGTTATGGTAATAATCTAAATAAAATTAGTAATAAAGGAATAGAAAAAGCAGTGATAATATCGCACATTATTCCCTTAGTCCATTGCGGTCGAGATTAAAGCAGGAACAAAAATGCGATTCTTTTTTTATAAGATTTTTAATATGACCCGACCGACACCAAACCCCTGACCAGCCTACAATAATTATTATTGTACCTTGGAAAACAAATCAATAGTTATTTTCTAAACTCTAAAACATCAAATCATTTGGCTGGGCTAACACTCACAACAGTGTTTCAATAATAACTTATAATTTATAAAAATAAATAAATTATGATCAATAAATACAAAAACAATAAATTATAAATCTTCATTGAAATAGGCTACTGATGTGAGTGTTAGCCTAGCTAAATGATTTAAGAGAGAGAGAGAAACCTTTTATTTTGTCTGCTGCGAAAAACAGTATACGGCACAAAAACCGGTACAAATATATTCAACAACAGACAGGAAGCAGCGAAAGACTATATTAGTCATCGAGTCAGCTGCTTACCGTGTTTTTAATGTGACAAATGCAAAGCATCGGCATTACGTTGCAAACAAGATAAGCATAAGTTCCGCAAAAATGTAAACAAAAAAGTGGATTCCTGTGGTTTTATTGAAACGCAAATTCACATATTCTCAATCGAACTTGAAGCAGGTTAACTTTATTTGCTTTCTTAAAATAATCAACCTGGTTAATGATCTATAAAACTTGGTAAAAACAGTCCTCAGGGTTAGCCTACAACACACTTTCGGTTTTGAAAATAACTTTAGGCTGTAAGATATATTGCTAACCAAGCAGCAACAGTTAGCCGGGTTCATTTTATTTCAACCGCTTCAAGCAGACACAATTTGCTCTGGTTAAGTCCGAAGTGGCGGAAAGGTTTTATTCGATGAATTTAGGCTATTACAATTATTATACTTGAAGCAATATAATTTGCATAGAAGTCTTAAAGTATTGAAACATATGACACGTACCTCCACAGCCATGCTTCACTGAAGCCTATCATTAGACAAAGACATAGAACAACAACAAAAGTTCGCATGATTGACTAATGTGAAAACAACTTAATGAAACTATTGACAATTTGTTGACTTTAATTTATGAAATGATGTGATTTCTTGCAAACTTCTAGTTTATAGAGCGCGGAAGCCAGGTAAGGGAAAATTATTGTTTGGCTGATAGCTATTGTTAGACAGTTTGTTTTTTTTTTTGTTCAGTGTAAGTTTTTACTGAGTAAGAAAATCATTCAATATTTTTGACAGGTAAGCAAAGACGATGGTGCCACGAAGTTATTTTTTTTTTGAGTTCGTGACGTCCCATTCAACAAATCGTGGAGGAGGGCGATGTTTCCTCATTTTACTTTGGCAATTGGTTGAGATCTCAGTACAGTTTCCGTAGCGCCTACATATGTGCGATTAAAGCCTTGTTGGAGTGCAAGCACATCAAATTGGGCGGATGATAAAATTAATCCAAGAAAGAAGCCGACCGAACTTGGAAACTCCCAACTTATGGGGCGAAAACTATTCGATTTCTATTTAAGCGAGCAGAGAAATTATTTTGTCTAAATTTTTCTGGTAGTAAATACGCAATTGAGCTAAAAATCATTTTTTGTTTTTATTTCGGTGATTAGTCTACTCTTTGAATTTCAATTTTTACGCTGAGAAAATATTTTGTCTAAATTTTGCCCGCAACGACTATTTTAATTAATTTTAAGTTAAAATTCACTTTTTGTGTGTGTTTCATTTTTCGAATTCGAAAAGCTTTAGATTAGAGATTCTACCAAGCCGGATGTCAGCTTTCAAGATAGATTTCATTTTTATGTCCAGATTAGGCTACTTTGAATTCATGTCGTATCTGCGTCGTCTTAATCTTGAATGCATAGCCGAGTGGTCGAAATGGCGCCGGTTCCACACTTTTCAAGAGCACGCGGTTGTGTCTTCGGAAAAACGCTTAGGCTAATGGAATGCTTGAAAGTGGACTTAAAAATTTGCTTTTTTCTAAGATTATTAAAAGTTTTAACGGGACGTGAGCATGAATAAGACTAATGAGCAGCGCCAGCATGATACAATCGATATCAACCAGATCGTTATTGAATTAACCTTTGTTTGTTTGGATTTACTTTGGAAAACTAGCAGCATAAAATTCAATTTTAAGTAGGCCTACTCTTCTAGTTTTCCCAACTACATTAATATTTTGAAAACCCATCAGAAGATTGTTCCAATTACACGACGCCAAGGTCTTAATAATATAACAACATGCAATTTAGCGCCTAGCCCTGGATACAAAAACCAAAGGATACATTAGCAGGTTGAAGCAGAGTATATCGGCAGTGAATCAAAATAATAAGAATAAAGACGCAAAGACTTGGCTCATCAGAATAATTTGCAAACTTGTGGTATCCATACAAAAAAAATCTTCGTTATTTCCTTTCATTAAAAGGAAGCAGGCACAGCGGGTAACACGATATCTGCACGACATAGGCTAACTTCCCTGGGTAGGATATTTGATTTGAATTTTTTGTTTGTTTTTGTCATTGTTTCGTGTCGCCAAGTTGTAACTATTTTATGAGTCGTGCAAGGCCTGCTGCGTTGCGCTTGAAATGGCTTTGCTCGTGGTAGGATTTCCTCGTGGGGTTTTCTTTGCCTGCCTTACTCTTCTTTGCTATGAGCTATACGCATCAAGACGTGTTCCCCTCACGACTATCAGCATTCTTTATAACGCACCATGGCCGATCTTCATAGCAAGTGTCTATTTCTACAAATCTTGAAAATATCAGCTAAAGCTGTATGGGCTAATAAAGCTATTGCCTAAATATAACTTATGTTGTTGTTTTTTTATTTTTGTTTGTAACATTTTCTTTTTTTATTTCCTTTTCTATCTTTAATTTTTCTGAAGGTGTTGCGACCGTGCCAAATTTCTTTCAACTTAAAAGCCTAACTTACTTCGGTCACAAGCACGTTTTAAATTCATCACGTTTTGTCGCTTCTACCTTTTTCTCGACCTTTGCTATGTTGACGTTGTATTGTTTTTGATATGATGGTCAGAAATAAAAAACAACTGAAATGAACAAGATGCACCATTGCTTTACCGCGAGGAATGCCGCAGTGAAGCTTTTAGCATACCTGAAAGGCGCAAGGATAACCATTTTGTGCAGTGATAAGGGGGTGTTGGGCCAGGCCTATCCCAGTTGATTCAGTTGCTTTCAATGACTTGAAAAAAACTGGCGTTGATGTTTAAACTTGTAACAGGCATGTTGCAATGTATCCCAACTTCAATTAAAACGTAACGTATCAAAGTCTAGTACCTGAAAAATTATTTACACAAGCAATATAATTGGCTGTTCTGAAACCACCGTATGATTTAGATTTAGAACATGGCAACACAACACTTGAGCGGCCCTGCAGATACCAGAGGTGCATAGGAACGCGAGTTTTGAAATATTTAGAGTCTGAAAGTCTTGGCAAAATCAGAAGCCGGAATCTGATTTTTTTTCCAGCTGATATTTTTAGCGTACAAATATGTAGCCTAGCTTACGTTGCATTTATTATTGTTGTGCAGCTACTTTTATAGTCCAAGCAATATATTTTTAATTTAAAAAATGCTTTTCTTTTCCAGAACAAGTGATAAGGAAGGCTGCCTATGAGTTTAGTATAAAATCTGGATTGTGGTTTGCGTTCTGAGTCAATAGCCCAAAATATTTACACCAGGAATGGAGTCACAGACTTCGGAGTGGAACAGGAGTCCAGAAAACCTAACTCCGTACACCTTTGCGCTATACCCGACCGGGTGTCTGCTGAACCGCTCGCAAACTTTTTTCCCAAGAAACTTTCTGCATATTTCATTGTATTTCTGCTCATTACAGCGAATATAACAGCTTGCGCATAACAACAAAGCATATCAGAGATACCGTAGAAGGCTCACAGAAAAGACAAAACATGAATAAAAATTGATCTGCCAACACTTGCATGCAGAGTGGATCAGTTACAATAGAAAACTAATTACGCGGAAATTGGCAACCCTGCAACGAAGTCAACCACACATAAAGAACGAATTGGCATGGAGCAATGAAGCGACCTTTTATACACAGGCCATGCCAACGTGCCGCTTCAAATTTGACTGAAGGCCGATCTGTTAGTGGTCAAAATCGCTTGTATAAGTTGATAGTTTGAATGGTAGTTAATATATACAGTCTTTGTGTAAACTTTAATTTACTTTTGTGCTATTGCTACCATACAAATAATGGACTAAATTTTGGCATTTGTGCTGAAAATTAAAATGCGTCTGGCAACACTGGTAAAAGGGAAAGATTTGCAACTTTTTACGTAATATTAGGAGTTTGCAGCGATTACTCAATGACCACACTTTGGCAATTTGGATTTTCAAAACTATCATTTCAAAGAGGTTTTAAGTAAATATAGCTTGGAATTCAAAATCGAAATTCATCGGCCTCCAGTCAGGCCTTCACTTTACAAGTTGCAAGGCCTGTAACTTACATATAGATGGTCATGGCATGAGGGAACCAAAGGTACAATTGGAATCAAAAGACTATTGCTATTCACGATATCGCTTATTTGAATCATTGCAACATAAAGAAAAAATCATACAAAAATGACATCTGCCTCATCTGCATCACAATTTTCTTCATCACCGCGGGTTGAAAAGCATTGGCCTATAAAATACCAGCCTACCACGTCTAACTTATTACTCAATTGTACACTGCACAGTAGTGGGAAAAACAAGATTGTTACTTCAGAAATTGCAACAAACGGAATGTGACATTAGAATTGCACAGAAATTGCAACAAAAAATCAACAAACGAAAGAAAAACTACGTATAAGGAAAATTTTGATCTAACGATAAAATTTTCCTTTTTATTCTTAATAACTTTGGATACTTTCCTCGTATCAGCCTGAAATTTAGTTTATGGTCGTTTTGCAAACTTTGAACGAGGCAGAAATTTTTTGGCTTTATTGGAAGTGACAACTTTCATTGATTTTAGGTTTCAAGATACTGATTACATGGAAGCCGAAAACGTTTCACTCGATTCTTTGTAATGCTTTGGTAGAGAGTTTGCTTTGTTAAACCATAGACAGACAAAACAATGTTGAAACCAAGTTATTGTTTCTTGTATCATTTGTTTAGTTTGTGCTTTTCAGTTCGAAGTGTCGCTACAGTTATAGTACATAGTCAGATTTATCTTATAATTTTCATTTTATTTATTGCAGATTTAAAGTAATTCTTGATAAAGACACAAGTACGTGTCGAAAACGTTCAGTTTATTCTAATTATGTTAAATTTCTTTGTGTAATGAATATGTTAAACCCGTTGAAGTTGCTTTGTTTTGTCTGTCTATTTACTTTGTAACACAACAAATAATGCGCAGCTCTGTGGCGTTGTTACTCTCGTACGCTTACTTACAAATAATTGAAGATTCATCAGCACCATCTTTCATGACGTGCAATATATTATGACAACGTAAGTAGCTCCATTCGGATGGCTGGTCTATCACTCCACGACTGAACAATCAAGCGGAAATATCTGGCTGTAACCGGTTTCGGAAACATATTGGTGACAGCAGACTTCTGGTCCGTGTTGCCTTGAAATACCTGAAAATCTTTATGTTAAAGCAGAGTTACTTTTACAAAGAATTTCTACTTGAGGCAGTGCGGTTAGCAGCATCTGCAGCGGTAGGTCCGACATGAGGTTGATTTGACATCACAGAATGATAAACTCGGTCACTTCAGATCAACATTCCACAACTCATACAGTGCCATCAGAACTTCATTTCCAATGTGGCTAAACCAAACTAAAGTTACAGCAACGTCAACCGCAGTGGCCTCAGCGGTAGCAGACCAGGTCAACAATAACAAACAACTTTCGCAACTGTCTTGGCGATTAGCACAAAGAAGCTGACACAACTGTGTCGCTGAAAAGTCAATCCCTTGGTAACGTCGCAGTGCATGGATGACATCTTTTGTGGCATGCATTGCTGTTTGTTACATAATAGAAATTACATTTTAAATCATCATTACATCATAAAGCATCATTACAAATCCCTATCTGTTTGTTTGTATCCCATTCATGGCCTCAGCAGCTGAGCAACGCACTGTAAGAATACTCGATCATTCAGCGCCATCTAGGGGATGCAGCATCGTCTATCTTTCTACCACATTTGAAGTATTATTATAAACACTGCAGACAGTGCACAATAGAAAGTTGAGAGGCGTTACCTTATGCGAACCACCTTGTGCGATAGGTTGCATGTTGCCTGCTGCGTTGCCATAAGCAATAGTGAAGCTTTTCGTGTAGCGGTCATTTTTTGGGTCTCCTTGAGTTACAACACCAATAACACGAGTGGGTCGTTCCAACTGGATCTGAATGTATTCCCCGATTCTGCCTGGAAAGTTTCATGTTTTAGAAAGTTGTCAAATTCGTCGTATGGGTTAAAACTGCGGTCTACGCAAGTTAACCAAAAGTTTGTGTCTCTACAAATCTGCTCTCAAGAAATTCTTTGAACCACAAAAAAGTTGCATCCGCGTACTGACTTTCAGTATCACAGGACTGCTTAGAAATGAGGTCTCGCTAAATATTGTGAAAAAAAAATTATATATTGTATAAATTTTTGCAAAATCAAAAAATTAATAAATCAGATTAAAAGCGGCAACCTAAAACGTAGAAATAAGAAACCTCGTTAATCCTAAATATTCGTTTCGAAATTCACAAAGGTATGAAGTATCTCCAAATGTTTCAATAACGTTGTTTAAAACATTAAATTGGTTTATTGTCGTTGTCGCATCACACGATGGTGACCCAGTTGGGAATTCAGATTGAATTTGATCATCAGCAAGACATGGAATGTGTCGACACGATTAGCAAATACACAGACAGCAAATCTGTCATTTTTACATTGATTCAACGTATGCAGACGTTGAATCAATGTAAAAATGACGGATTTTGCTGTGTGGGTTCAATCAAGGACTCACTTGTCTTTGGAATCCAGAAGCCAAAATGAGATCGGTCTCCGGTGAGAGGCTGGTTGTTCAGGCGGCCACAGTGAGGAGCGTAAAGATCCGAATATGTGGAGGAGGCTGTGATGGATGAGTTAGGAAGCCTTCCATCCTCCATTCCAACAGTTCCTAAGGACCCTGATTGACAAAGCAAAGACGCGTTATCATCTGTGGCATTCACCGGGTTCGAAAATAGCGATAGAAACTTATAAAGCTTAAGATCGGCAAACAGCCTAATCGACATTAAAAGTTGCGATTTCTGTCATTTTTCCACGCTGTAAATCATTTCGAAACTTCTCATTGAATGAGAATGAAATTTCATCAGCAACAGAAACATGACATATGAGGTGAAACTTTTGAATATTAGTTTGAGTTTCCGAACACAGGAGAATATACAAACGGATGTTTTAGTTATTTTCTGAAAATACTTCATTTCAATATCGACAGCTTTGTTCACCTTCTGTTCCTCTGCCAGGAGAAGTCAGGGATAAGAACAACAAGTTCAAGCATTCGTTCGAGTTCGTAATCAAACTCTGAAAACATAATGAAAAGTTGCAACTAATTTCGTTATTGTCAAAGTAAAGGTGGTCACTGATTTAAGTGCCAAGTATGAGAAGATAGGTTCTCATTGTACTAAGCCTTGGGCACTAACGAAAGTAGGGTGACCAGTTCTTTTCTCTCGGCCGGCGCCTTTCCTTCAGCAACTACGCCCAGTCGCCCACCCAATTTATTACACCCTGGGTAGAGGTGAGCGGTGTTTGTTAACAACCAGCATAAGCCGAGAGTCGAACCAAACGCGAACTACGCCACTGCTACACAGAGAAGCCACACTGCCAGGCGGTCTGCATAGCCGAGTGGTGAGAGCCCTGGAACGACGTTTGAAAGGACGCCGGTTCGACACCGCTCAAGAGCATGCGGCTGTGTCTTTGGCAGGACACTTAAAGGCATGCCTGAAGGTGGACACGAAGATTGGCTTCCTTGTCTTCTCTTCCACTTAATCAAAACTCTAAATCTTCAATCACTGGGCGAAAGCCTGGATACAACTAACAAAATACCAGGTCGGTCTGGCTCAAATGTTGATGATCTTTGTGAGACTTTGCATCAACCTCTACGTCACTGCATTGAAAACATTTCATGTCAAAGAAACCAAATGGATGCATTGACGTTTTGCCGCACGAGATGTCTTTGTGTAACATGATAAAGGCTCTTGTTACTTTGTTACGTAATACATGATACGAGACAAATCCACTGACTCACTTCTTTAGCAGCAACATTGTGCAAAAAATCCAAAGACAAAGCATCAATGTTAATTAACTTGAACAGCTTGTTCAGTTCCAACTGGCGAGTACTGGAATCGTGGTTTATCCATCGAATCAGCGCGTGAAAGACGCTCTCTTCTGACGACACCTGCAATTCCAATATTGGGCTTCACAATTAGATGTTATCAATGCTTCTGGTGGATCGTGTTTGCATCCGGTGAATTTCATCAATTCTTTCAGGAGTCATGCGGCTTATCATAAACAATTGAAGTTATCTTGTTTAATGATACAAACGAACAACCTTAATTTAAATAACATTTGACATAAGCAGCACAAGAAACATAACAATTCTATGAACATAATATTCGAACCGCGATATAAAGTCGTGCATTCGTTTTGGTTCCAGTACAATAGAGTTGACAAATTAAATAACAAAGTTAAGAATCACCTGTTTTTCTTTGATCTGCATCAGTTTTGAAACGTCATCAACATTAAGTTCTTTGAATTCCTTGCTTTGACTAACAGCTTCAAAGTTTTCTTTTATTGTTTTATCAACTTTCTTTTCAAGCTTATTAATGCTGTATAGCTTGGCGTAAGATCGCATGCTCAGGCAATTGTCAGAATCAACTTCCTCCAGAAGGAATTCCGCGCAGAAGCCTTTCAAACCTTTACATAAAATAACTTTAATCTAAAGGACATACGATTTTTGGCTTTTAACTCAAGATTAGAATTTTCCTCACAATTGTTTTATGTCGCAAATAACTTACTTGGTATTTCTAGAAAGTTTGCAGCACCCAACAACGAATAAACGTTTTCGCTGGTAACTTGCACATGGCTGGAGTAGATGAAATCCAAGATACTCTCCATTGTTTCTTCATTGATCTCTTTCACATTGGCTTTGTTTTCTTGTTTCTCTTTCATCTGAATGAATACGGGTCAAGGACTAACAACTTGCGATAATTCAAAATGTTCATCAAACAACTATCATCACATCATATAGCGCCGATATTTTATCATCAAATCTCTCTACAGCTTCATGATTGTCGCAAATAGCAGTCAGGAAACCTGACCACGTGCTTTCGATCAATTCATATCTGAACTTCAGTCGTTTGATAAGTTGTCCTTCCTCGCATTCCTAGCCACTTCCATTGATACAGCAACGTTCAACCTAGTATTATGCAGGAAGGAGCGTCAATCCTGGCTGTCAGCATAAAGTTGAGTACTCACTAGAACAGTTGGTTGTGTTCTTACCGCAATGGTAAGAATTCAATTGACTGGTAAAAACGGTGCTGGATCTTCTTCTTCAACAGATTAATCACGTTTGATCAGCTGTGGCGGCCTCCCATATGAACTCCCTCCATTTTTCTCTGTTTTATGTTTTTGCTAGTACTTCTGGCATAAATATTTTTTATTTCGGAATTTGCTTGATATTGTCAAAATATTTCATTTTTGTCGTCCCTTTGTTCGTTTGCCTTGCACCATCCCAGTCTACATTAAATTTTCCAACGAGTCGCTTCTTGCTATATGTCCGAAATATTTTAATTTTATGAGGTTAATGTTGTTAATCAGACTTCAGTCATCGTCTATTTGTTGGGTAACAATGGTGCTGGATAGTCTGTAACATGAAATAGTGGTGCGATACGGATGAGGCCAACCAGTGGTATCTACCTTGGACTCTGAACAAGTGAACATTGCGCGATAAAAAAAGGGCAAACAAATGAGCGCAACACGTGTCTATCGCTGGCAATTGTTGCTCCAATCGGCTGCCGAGAAACTTATAATCCAGCATCAGGGCTGCGATTTTTGCCTTTTTCGGCGGCAATGCCGCTTGATACGCGCCGTCACTATTCGGCAAACGCCGTGTCATTCGGAAAAACGCAGGATTTTTGGTCGTGCGACAAGAAAAAATCGCAGCCCTGCCCATCATCATAGTTGTGCCTCTCACTAATTTTCATCTTTAAAACATAAACAACCACCAAAAGTATACATGAAGCAAAACTGAACAATTCTACTCTGACATGGCTTTCTCTACATGTTCTGCAGTTTGAAAGATCTGTCTCATCATCAACAAGAAATAGAATTGTATTATTTCTTTGTGTTCTATTTTAATAGGGTCTGCTACTATTCGGCGAGAGCCTTTTTCGGCGAGTGCCCTATTCGGCGAGTTTTTGAAAATCCAACGACGCCTTCTGCAAATCTAACGATTGAATATTATTTAATATTCAGACATTGAATCAATGTAAAAATGAACTGTTAGGCTAACTGGGTTCTTGGAACAAATTTTTGCTAGTCGGGATAACTAGGCTACGGTACCCGATAATTTCCTTTCAATCCAAGCTAAGCTGTCCACACATTTGTTGATCCAAAGTAATCATTTTAACTATTCAAAAGTACCAACTTATAGACATAAACATGACGAATTTTAATTTAATAGTTCAAACATGTTATTTTTTTCTGCACAATTTCAACGTTTAGCGACGTTAAAACGATGTAAAAACGGCAATGATAACCTTTCAAAAAATCGCCCTTTCCTTTAAAAAATTTTAAAACTCGCCGAATAGGGAACTCGCCGAATCGGACTAGCCGAACTCTCCGAATTGGACTCGCCAAAACGGGCCATTCCGATTTTAATAAGATCTTTCTAAAATTGCACAAAAAATTGTTTCCTTTTTTTGAAAAGTAGGAACTACATTAGTAATGTTATATGCTACATACTTTTAACATTGTAGCCTATTGTAGCCTGATTAACATTGTAGCCTGATGATGATGAGCCTATAGTATAAATGCAGATACAGTGCTAACTGCTAATTATATGACCAGTTGTGCAAACCTCACAAGTAAAGAGCTTCTTGAAAAAGATGGAGAACACCACAAGAATGCATTTGTGAGCAGGAAAGTCACGCGAGCCAGCAGTCAATGTGATATCACAACTGTTTTGCGATGTCTTTCTCTCTCTGTAAAAAAGCAAAGTTTTCATTTCTATTTGCTGCAAAGTCCTGGGCATTGGGCAATGGGCATCCTCCTGGATTAAAATGGTTGTCAATGTCATAATAAGCATGTGCAACTGCTTTTTTATTGAAGCTCTTCAGGTGGCAATTAAATTTGGTGACCTTTTGGTCTTTCGCTGCCATCCTTACTGTGGAAATATTTTTTGTTCATTGCATTGTGTATATTTCTGTTTATTTGCCAGCATAAAAATAAATAACCTGAACTGAATTTGAATTAAAATCATATTTTAAAATCTTAACCTAGTTGGTTGAGCCACAAAGCCAAGGGTTTATGGCTTTACTATCTCAAAACGCTGATGACAAAATCTCAGCATCAACGTCATCGCAACTGTAGCAAAACTAGGTTAGAAGACAGAAATAATTTAGCAATAAAAGAATGACACCTAGAAACAAAACAGTTGGAACGCCTGGTGAATCTAATAAAATATAAAGAGGTCAAAATGTAGAATTGTTGATGCTAAACTCTGTTGTTCAGCAAACGTTTCGAAAACTAAACTGTCTTCATCTTCAGTGTTATAAATGTTATATATACCAGCATATTAATAATACTGACGCTATTTTGTACCCAACTAGTGTGAAATAAATTATTATTAGGCCTAATTATAGAATGACACCTGTCACCATACATACAAGAATGACAACAATTCATAATAGAGCTGAAATAAAACACATAACATGCCTGCACAAATTAGTCAATTAATCTGATCAATCACTTACTTATTCAGTTTCGTTAAGATTTCACCACAATGGTTGCTCTGGTATGTTTTAGCTCTCATGCTGTTCCAAAGTAACTTTTTGAGGTATTGAAAATCTTGAATCAATCAAGTAGAATTACTTCACAGTAAAAAACAAAAATCCCTTGACAATTATATCAACAAATAGAATATTTTACAGCACTTCATGCAATATCAACCTTTCGATGAAGGAGGATCCAACAAACCACAAAACCATTTCTGAGTGAATGGATCTTGTATAGCTTACTAGTTGGGTTGCAGATCAGGCCTGATACTCCTTGACTTTTAGTATATTTATGAAATGTTTTGATAGTGTATTTTACTATATATACTATAGCCATTGTCTTAGGCCAATGCTAACATGCTCTAAAAATGTAGCATTGTTTCTAATCGGGTCCATTGGACTCTTGTAATGTTAGAACAGCAAAATTAAATTTACAAATGATGTACGGTAAGTTATTTTATTAGCTTTGATAAAATGAAACAAGACATGCAAAATAATTAAGCTTGGTAATTCCTATGGAAATCCTAACTTCATGATTGCAAATCGTAGACCGTTGTCAAATTATTTTCAATTGTAAAATATTTACAAATTTGTGTAATGGATGCAGCTTTGTCGATGGTTGCAACTGATTGGTTAAAGTATGAACAAAGAAGCTTCAAGATCAAGTGGCGCTGGTTCGACTTTCAGGTGTGCGCTTGAGCAACGCACATTAAGGACTGCTCTCCAGTCTCCATTCAGCGGCACCTAATGGATGGAATAATTCCTCGACAACAACACTTCAACATCAGAAACTTCACTCTGTCTATCTCGGTGACCGGCCTGCGTCAGTGGTTCAAAGCCTCTAGAACAGTGGTTTTTAACCCTTTTGGTGGAACGGAACCCAATGAAACATTCCAAAAGCTCGAGGAACCCCTGTTCAATAATATGAATACCTTCTAAATTTATCAAAATGGCTAATGTAATTATATGCCCTTTTTTAACAAAAGTGCTGAATAAATGTGTTTTGCAAGAAATCTTTCCTGATGTACTCAAAAAGAGTCTGATAATACCTGTACCAAAAGTTAGTTCACCTTTACACTTTTCAGATTTGCGACCAATTTCTTTATTGCCAACTTTTGCCAAAATTTTCGAAACTTTTTTATATAAACGGATGCTGAATTTTATTGACAAATGTAATATTTTAACCCCAGCTCAACATGGTTTTCGTGAAAATGATTCAACAAGCTTAGCAATTAGCATTGACAAAAATTTATGATGATTTACTTTCTAACTTGAATAATCACGAATACACATGCTTGGTTTTTGTTGATTTAAGTAAAGCTTTCGATACAGTTGATCATGGCATACTTTTAAAAAAACTTCACCATTATGGCTTTCGTGGCAAGTTTTTAAACGTTTTAACATCTTATCTAACAAATAGAATGCAAAGTACAAAAATTAACGGTAAGAATTCTAATTTCAATGTTGTTAAATGTGGTGTTCCACAGGGGTCAATCCTTGGTCCCTTGCTTTTTCTTCTTTATGTGAATGATCTTCCAAATGCATCTTCTTTTTCAACTACACTTTTTGCTGATGACTCAAACTTTCATATGTCAGATAAATGCCTGTCATCTCTCCAAAAAAATGTCAATAGAGAAATAGAAAAAATTGATGTGTGGATGAAATCCAATAAACTTTCATTAAATTATAGTAAAACTACTTATATGATCCTCTGCAACAAAAAAAATGCAGCAGAAAATTTTAGTCTGTCCATCAGTGGCCGATCCACCGAAAGGAAGAAATGTATAAACTATCTAGGTGTAACTTTGGATGAGCGATTGACATGGGACAGTCATATTATTAATCTTAGAAAGCAGCTTGCAAAGGTCTGCGGCATAGCATTTAAGCTGAGATACATTGCCCCTTTAACAATATTACAAACTTTATATTATGCTTTGTTTCAATCCAAGATCCAATACTCGATTATAAATTGGGGAAGAGCAAACTCTACATTGCTTGCTCCACTACAAGTGTTACAAAACAAGTTCATTCGATCCTGCTTATTTTTGCCGAGGTCAACAAATACAACTGTTCTTTATCACCAATTTAATGTGCTCAGAATTGACAATATTATTAAATTAGAGACTGCAAAATTTATGTACAAATATGTGCACAAAATGCTGCCCCGGGCCTTTGCTGGCTGCTTTATTTTTGTAAATGAAATTCACCATCATAAAACCCGTCAGAACCAAAAGAATGATTTATATTTGCATTCTGCAACATCAAACTCTGCTAAGAAGATGCTGTGTTTTAATGGAGTGAAACTATGGAATCAAGTACCAAAAAAAATAAAAGAAAAGTCTTACAATGTGTTGTGTTCTTAGCTCATTCAATCAGAGTAATACTGGAATTCTGTTTTATTATAAAATTGCACAACCAAGATATAGTGTGAAACCTGCAAAGTAAGCCCAAAACGAGAAGTGCCAATTAACAAAAGCAGGCGGATGAATATTAAGCAAAAGAGAAGACCTGAGGGAAACGAAAACAAAGTACATCGTTTCAATGCAAATAAACTAAAATACATAACACCTCCCCAATAAAATTTATGACCACCCATAACGAAGAGGTGGTTGGCGTCTTCTCTTTGATCGCCTTATGTCTGTTCTTGATGCGATGACGATGATGGATCGTCGGTCGCTATCGGCGTCGATGAGTCCTCGGTCGCTATCGGCGTCGATGAATCCTCGGTCGCAATCGGCGTCGATGAATCCTCGGTTGCAATCGGCGTCGATGAATCCTCGGTCGCTGTCGGCGTCGATGGAACTGGAAACTCGTCAGCTGTCGATGACGACGTGAAAGTAGTCTCCCCTGGGTCCCCGTCTTCCGGCGAGATGTAACGCGGACGTAGCTGGTTGATATGGCGTCTCCATATTGGACCTCGAGGATCCACTCGAACCTGCAAACTACGACTCCCGTGTCGCTTCACCACGACGGCAGGAACCCACCGAGGGTTTCGGCTTTGCCTGGAACCAAAGTATAAAGCATAACAAGGATCACCAACATCGAAGTTAATTGTTTTCTGGTTTTGTTTCCGAGGCGAAGGACTCGTCGATGGTTTCGTGATCTGAGCTGAGGAAGGAAGTAAAATATCTAATTTAGTACGTAGTTGTCGGTGGTTTAATAACTCACTGGGAGAGTAACCACTGGCATTAGGCGTACGGCGAAACTGCATTAAGAATTGAGTGGTCGCACTTTTAGGCGGTAACGACGATTTTCTCAACGCCTGTTTGAAAGTGCGCACCAAACGCTCGGCAGCACCATTCGTAGCTGGATGGTATGGTGCTCCAGTGATGTGGACTATACCCCTAGCTTTACAATAATTCTTGAAGTCTTCTGAAGAAAACGTAGTCGCATTGTCTGAGACAATGGAGTGGGGGTATCCAAAATGGGCAAAATCCTGCTCTAAAAGATCAATAGTAGCAGACGTCGATACGGAAGAAGTTGGGTGAATAGAAGGATACTTACTAAAAGCATCGGTAACAATAAGCCAATTGGAACCTAAAAAATTAATAGCGTGATCGACATGAATTCGACTCCAAGGCTTCTCTGGAGCTATCCATGGGTGGAAAGGAGCCTTGCTTGGTGCAGCTTGATGCTCACCACATGTAGTACATGTTCGGCAGAGGTCGACAATGTCCGCATCGATCTTGGGCCAGTAGACTGCTGTCTTGGCCAGCTGTTTCATTCGCTGCATGCCGAAATGACCTTCGTGTAAAAGAGAAAGAATATCATTGCGGAGTTTAAAAGGAATAACTACTCTAGAACCATATAATAAACAACCATAACATGTTGTTAGAGAATCAGCAACTCTTCTAAACTGTTCAATTGGATCGTTAGAGTTTGATTTCGCAGGCCATCCTTCTTGTGTAAAGCGAATGATTTTAGACAAGACTGGATCCTTGGAAGTTTCCTTGCGCAAAGTAGAAGAATCGGAATGACTAACCTGCGAATCCAACGTATCAATTGCGCAGACAATATCAACATCATCTGCACTTTCCTCCCCATCAAAAATTGTGTCATCGTTGGACGGAAGACGGCTCAAGGCGTCAGCATTTTGGTGATGCGTTGTTTTGCGATACTCTATAGCAAGGGTCTCAAACACGCGGCACGCGGGCCGCATGCGGCCCTCGAGGACTTTTGGTGCGGCCCGCGATGCATTTTTAAACTTTGAAATAATTCATAATCACAGTAGTCTACATATTTTTCTATTTAGAAAGATAAAATGCCCAAAAAACCTGAAACTTTTTAACACTACTGTCGCGCCATTTTTGCGTACGGGGAAACTCGTATTCTTACATCGCAATCACATTGCTTATTCACTCATTGTGTCATAATTGCAATACAGTAGTAACTTTGGCACTTGCTGAAGTCCATTCTTTAACAGTTTAGTTTTTTCCGCGATTTTGAAAGTTGATTGCAAGATTTTAGCTCTCCAAGTCCGTCGTTTCATTTACGTGTTTTTTGTTTTTCTTTTTCGTTTTTTTTTGCGTTGGTACAGTGTTTTTCCACCTCTTTGTTCTTACTAATTTTTCTTGTGATCTAACGTTCTTGGTGTGTTCTTACTACTGTACAGTATCTTTTTTATTGCGTATTCACCGTGTTATTTTGTTTATTGGTTTGTTTTGAATCTTTACCCTCGGACTAACAAAGCCTTGATTTTTTTTTGTTTTTTTGTTTGTTTTATTATCTTTATCCTGCATTGCGGGAAAGCGGACTTGAGCGCTATGCATCGGTGTAAGCTTTCCGACGTACACCTGACCCACGCTGCAGCCGACTGCAATGTCTGTTTCCGGTTGTCTACTCTACTTATGACTTAAATTTGGTACTACCCATTACTCAAAATTTATCACTGAGTAGAGGATAGATCACTGGGTAGAGGATAGATCACTGGGTAGAGGATAGATCACTGATTGGTTATTCCTGGTAGTTTCGCATACTTGTAAAGGCTTTTGACGCAGGCCTGGTTGCCGAGATTGGCAGAGTGAAGTTTTTCGATTGTTGAAGTGTTGTTGTCAGGAATTATTCCATCCATTAGGTGCCGCTGAACAGAGAGCAGTCTTGAAATGTGTTGCTCAAGTGCACACCCTGAGAGCCGAACCAGCGCCGCTTGATCTTAAGTAGAGCGCGTAACCACTGAGCTAACGGAAAGACAATTGACTTCTTATTGTGCAGTGCGGCCCTCGAGTCGATTTACAAGTTTTCATTTGGCCCTCAGAGCAATTTGAGTTTGAGACCCTTGCTCTATAGTATAACTAAATTGACTCAAAAACAACGCCCAGCGTGCTAACCGGTTAGCCGCCAGCGAAGGGGTAGGTTTATCTGGACCAAAAAGTGAAAGTAAAGGCTTATGGTCCGTTACCAAAATAAAATTCCTACCGTAGAGGTATTGGTAAAATTTCTTCAAAGCGAAGATGATGGATAAAGCCTCCTTTTGGATTTGGCTGTAGTTTCTTTGAGACTTTGTCAAGATTTTCGACACATTGGCTATTGGCCTCTCGCTTCTGTCCGGGGAGCGGTGAAACAGTGTGGCGCCAATGCCCACGCTTGAAGCGTCGCATGCAATTCCTAAAGGAAGCAACGGGTTAAAGTGTACGAGAACATCGTATGCGGAAAGAAACGTTTTTAATTTTGCAAAAGCGCATTTTTCTTTGTGTTCCCATCTCCAAGGAACACCACTCTTGGTTAAATGATATAACGGTTGCGCTACCGTAGAAAATTCTGGGGGCATAAACTTAGAATAAAATTGAACCGACCCCAGAAAAGAACGTAAGGTACCAGCATTGGAAGGAGCAGGCATGTTCAGTACTGCATCGACTTTAGGACCTTTTGAAATCCCCTGTTTAGAAAGAACATGACCTAAGTACTCGACATTTGCCTGGGCAAATCTACATTTTTCCTTCCTACATCTAAGACCTTTCGAAGATAAACGATCGAGTAGTCGTTTAAGGTTCTGGAAATGCTCTTCCGCTGTAGCTCCACTTATCAAAATGTCATCCAGGTACACTGCTACACCTGGAAGGTCACTAGTTAAATCATCCATTATCTTTTGGAAATGGCCTGGGGCAGAAGAGATGCCAAACGGCATAACATTTTGCAATAAAACCCCTGTATGGGTACTTAATGCCAATATTTTTTGACTCTTTGGACCTAACCTAATCTGGATATAAGCATCTGCCAGGTCAATCTTAGTGAATCCGTGGCCACCCCCTAGTTTACGCATTAAATCCTCTGGAAGAGGCAAAGGGTGCCTGTGAGTTTTAAGTTGTGGATTAACCGTCGAGGAATAGTCACCACAAACTCTTAATTTGGATTTCTTACCTTCGGTAGAAGCCTTGCGAACTGGTACTACAGGAGTTCCCCAGTCGCAAAATTGTACAGGTGTCCAGATACCTTTTTCTATGCCGGCGTCATAGGCAAGAGCTAAGTCTTCTTGAATGGCGAAAGGCACTGGTCTGGGCTTTGAAAACACTGGTTTACAATCAGAGTTAAACTCAATCTCTAATTCGTAATCCTGAAGACAACCTAACTCAGGTTTAAATAAGTCTTCGTATTGATCACATAACTCGGAACATGATTTTTGCAAGTTAAAATCTATGTCGTTGTGACGATGAATAGCATGTAAAGATGAAGAAAAGAACTTATCTACCGAAATATCTAGTGCTTGAATAGCATCACGCCCTAATAAGTTAAGGTTAGGGATTTCACATACCATAAATTGAACTGTGGTCGTCTTTCCCGATTTGTTGCAGCTCGCTTCAGCAGTGAAAGATCCAACAATAGGCATCGAGTGCTTACTTGCCGACTGAAAATGTAGCTGCGGAGTCTGCAGGATAGGTTTGCCTAGCTGCGACCAAACTTCAGAAGAGATGAAATTTCCCCCTGTAGCTGTATCAAGTTCCATTAAGACGGGAAAAGACTTAATAAAAATTCGAACCTCGAGTTTAGGAACTTTACTCGACGAATTATGAACAGTATTTACCTCCTGTATGCAGTTGACCTTAGAAGAATGAACTTGAGCGGCTTTTTTACGACATGCGGATTGTACATGCCCTGTAAGTTTACAGAAATGACAGATCGCATTTTTAAATCTGCAGTTGTTAGCAAGGTGATTAGAGTTACCACATCGATAGCACTTACTTTGCTTGTTCGCATTAGCACTGACCACTGTAGCTTTCTTGAAAGAATGTCGTCTATCGGTGCCTTTAACTTTATGTACCACCGACGGTTCAGCGCCAAACACCGTCTCCTTAGCCACTTTGGCAGCGTCTTCAGTTTCTATGGCTATTTCAAGAGCACGTGAAAAAGTAAGATCATCAGGTTTAATTTTAAAGAGAGCTTTAAGAACTGCTTCGTTTCCTTCCGAGCACATAAAACAAGTACGCAAAGCTTCATCTAAAGGATTAGTAATAGAAGCAAAGTCGCACGTGGCAGCGGCTTGCCTTATTCGTGCACCCAATTCTGGAACAGTCTCACCTGGTTTCCGCTTCAAGTTGCTCCAGAAGCGAAATCGTTCACGAATAACGAAGCGCTTAGGGTCGAACTGTGCCTTCATGTAATTAGAAATTTCCTCCATTGTAAGTTTATTGATTGGCTTTGCTGTAGACTCTTGTGCGGCCAGATTGTGGATCATCTTGTATACATGCTGGCTGACTGGTTAGTGAGGAAAACTTGAGCCTTCTTATCATCAGGAACGGACTGTGCTTTTGCAAATGTGCAAAAACGTGACCAATAATCAGTCCAAAGTTCTATAAAGTTGAATCAAACTCACAAAATTTAGGAATACCTTGAGATAATCGATTTTGGTTTTCTGATTCGCATGGAATTTTGAGCGCTGAAAATAACTCCTTCAGTTGTTCTTCATGATGACGTTCTTGCTGTTGCATCTGTTGTCGCATATGTTCCAGCTGCGACTGCATTAATTCCATGACTTTTTCCATATCGTAAATAATTTAAAAAAAAACTAAAACTTGTAGAAAGTAAAACTCGTAGGGACTAAAACTGAACACTTCTGCGTACCACTGTAAGTTTCTCGTTCAGACGTTCAGCATCCCATCCTCGTCGCCAAATAACTCTGTTGTGTTCTTAGCTCATTCAATCAGAGTCATACTAGAATTCTGTTTTATTATAAAATTGCACAACCAAGATATAGTGTGAAACCTGCAAAGTAAGCCCAAAACGAGAAGTGCCAATTAACAAAAGCAGGCGGATGAATATTAAAAGCAAAAGAGAAGACCTGAGGGAAACGAAAACAAAGTACATCGTTTCAATGCAAATAAACTAAAATACATAACACAATGTTTTTAAATATAAATGTTTATTAAAGAATTTGTGCAAATGTGCAATGATCACTCCTGAAACGTATCATCCGCTTATTTTTCTACACAGTTTTTTTATGTTGCCCTGTGTTATTCCATTGTTAATGTATTGTTAATTCCATTGTTAATGTTTACAAATTAAAGTGCTGGTATTGTGCTATATATATATATATTATATATCGTATGTGTTAATGTTCTTAATTTTGGGTCTTTTGTTTAAATGTTTGGGTGGCAGCTGACTTTGGTGACCTTTTGGTCTTTTGCTGCCATCCTTGTTGTGCGAATTATTTGTGTTTATTGTGTTTTTGCTTTTTGTGTCTTTCTTTTTCGCCAACAAAAACAAAAAATAAACTGAACTGAATAATTTAATTGCCTTATGCAAAAAACATCATTTAATTAATAAAATTAAAATACTCATGTTCAGATTTATCTATGTACAATAAAAAAATTTTCACGTTTTTTTCAGAAATCTATCCATACTTGTAAGGCTGTAAGCAGAATTTTATAAACTATAAATATAATACTGGCAAAACAAAATGATCTCTAACACGTTCACGGCGATTTGACCAAGCGGTGTACAAACAATTAAACTCAAAAACTGTCTGAAAGAACTCCTTGAAGCGAAGAAAACATGTTGACAAAATTTGACAGGAAATCAGAAAGTTAAAGGCAATCGCACCACAAGAAAACAACGAAAATGCAGGATCGCAGCAAATGTAATAAAGTGTAGCAAATTTATTAACAGTGGCAAACCTAATCAATATTTGATTATTATATATTTAAACAATATGCAAATAATAATAAAATAGACTCTTGGATTTGAATGTAAACTTGCGGAACCCCTAGGCTTACTGGCAGAGCCTTAGGGTTCCATGGAACCCTGGTTGAAAACCACAACTCTAGAAGTATGCAAAACTGCCTGCATTAAGCTCCCGAAGAAGATTTCCCAGCCCAAGGCTAAAGATTCAATTAATCAACCAATCAATATGCACATGGACCATTCAGGCTATTTATATTTTTCAATATAGCTTCATTGCTAAAGTGCTCTGCTATATTGTAGCCAACAATATACGGTAGATGTTAAGACTGAATGTCCACCTTTTCTACAATGTTTAGATCGAATTTCCGCCTTTTCTATTAATGCTGCAGAAAATGTAGCATTTTATGCCAGGGAATTTCTGCATTTCCGTGTTTTAGTGGTGCCTATATACCTAAGTATATAACTTACAGAATGTGTTATCCCTCTTGATAGTTGCATCTTATTGAATGCTGGGTCTATACTTAAAGTTAAATGAAATTCTTCTCTTTATCTCCATTTATTTTGATATATGCCAATGACATTCTTCCTATCTTTAAACACCTTATTAAGTTATATCACATTTCACACAAAAATTCCTTTCATCTAAAACATCACTCGGCTGCACAAGTTTTCATAAGTTGCAATTAAACTTAATAAATTACACTAAGAGGCTAGATTGTTGTGCAAATGCAAAGATTGATAAATGCAGAACTCGGCAACAAGACTTCAACAATAGGAAACTTCACTCTGCCAATATCGGTAACCGGCCTTGCGTCAAGAGCCTCTAGTCTACAATTATGCGATACTACCAGGAATAACCTATGAAGGCTTTGTCAGTCCGAGGATAAAGATTCAAAACCAACCAATCAACCTATCATACCTTAAAAACTTCACTAAACCTAAATGCCTGCACAAAATTATAAAAGCTTCGCCTTTGAATGAAATAACGTTGACCAGTTAGGTCGTTGAAAACAAAAAACATCTCGCGAACTTTGCAACGCTTCATGAACTGCAAAGTTTCAACTTGCAAAAATTTGTATGTTTCACAATTCACAATATGACCGAAATAATAGCGTTGCCAGATGAGAACATGTGTGACAGAGAAAAGCCTTTTATTTTGTGAGTTCAGTTCAGTTCAGTTGTTTTTTTATTTCTGACCATCATATCAACACAATACACATCAACATAGCAAAGGTCAAGAAAAAGGTAGAAGCGACAAAACGCGAACGTTAAAACGTGCTTGTGATCGAAGTAAGTTATTGAGTTGAAAAAAATTTGGCACGGTCGCGAGAATAGTACAGGAGGCTACAATTATACGCAATACAAATAAAACGGCACCATAGCAATATAAATACCTAAACAGACAGGAATTGTAAATTTTATTGTGAATTTCAAAGTTGCAGTTTTGACTACATCATCACAGTAGGCTATGCATTAGAATAGAGTAGGGCAGCCAGTAGGCTATGTGGTCCATGTTTTGCTTTTCTGCAGCACAGTTGCATGTCGCAATTGCTGATAGACCCTAGCTTATCTGTGCATCAAAGATCGCGCCTAACCCCAATGCCTGTGCGAAGGCGATCCAGCCGTACCCAGGCTGGTCAGTCCAGCTCCTTTCCTGGTGGCATGGGTCCAGTGTCGGATTTATTGTTTATTTAAAATATTTCCGGTAGGCTACTGGTGCCAATGGCCTACATCATCAGTTTTTTTCAGTGATGATGTGAGATTCTTTTCTTACATTATCACATTTCTCAACAAACTTTTCATGTAGTGTTACTAGGCTTACACTTTTATCTTGTTCTGAAACTATTTGATCTGGCACTGTTCAGGGTTTTTTGACTTGGATCTTTACGAAAAGATGAAATTTGAACTTTTGAATCATCACGCTTTTTTTTTTTGCAGATTATACAAAATCCTTTTTATGCTGATATTGCTACTTTTTCGTTTCTTTTTTTGAAATTTTGTTTCCTATCTTTGAAATAGTTTATTTTCTTTAGCTTTGAAACATAATTATTTGTCCTGAGCTTGTTTTAATTTGTTGGTAAATAAATTGCTTTCGTTTCTGATAAACAAACAAGTAGGCCCAGGGGCACCGGAACGATTTTTGACTAGAGGAGGCAGGATTATGAATAAAGGGCACTCTTGTTGCTAAAAGGCCAATTTTTTTAATTTTTTTAAGATAAGATATAGCGATAATGCTCATCTATCAGCTCACTAATGATACAAGTGTCCGGTATACAAAGAAGGGCATCATGCAATGTTATAATGATGTTACCTACTGTGTTGCAGAATTTTGTGCCGTGAATAACTGAATATTATTTTTGGAGCAAAAATAAAAGATTATAATTAGACTAAAAGAGAATAGCAGAAATTGTTATATTTTAAAATGTGCAGTAGCTTACATGACCAAGGGCATCATTGCCCCCTGCCCCTCCATCCACAGAAAAATTGAGGGCAGAGAGGCATCCGCCCACCTGCCTCCCGCTTCCGACGCCCCTGAGTAGGACTATACTGACTAACTGTGCCGAAGGCCTTGGAAGTCGAATTGTTGAAAGCAAATAACTGTAGGCTAGGTTAAACAAAACTAACTGATAAGATTGTGATTTTACGCGATAGTTTTGATCACTTTGATTCTGATATTCACGTCTATCATGTCAAAAGTGTTTTAACCACAAAAAAATAATACTGAACTAATGCTGAGTTTTGAGAGGAGATTCTAAAAGTTAGAGTAGGCTACCAATCTTTTTTGTTGAAATTACAGTGACTGTCACTGATATTGCTTAACTTGAGGTGAAAAAAGTTACTAGGCTATAAAGTAGGGAGGGAAAAAGTTCAGTGGAAGTGGCAAAACCTTTTAGTAGGAGGCAATTGCCCCCTTAGTTTCCCTTTAAAAGTGGTCCTGTATTTTTAGAGGATTGGCAGAATAGCTACATCTACCTACATCAATTGGTTATTGAAGGTATAGTGGAAGAAAAGAGGTGCAGGGAAAGAAGGAATCAAATTTTAGGAGATGATGTGAACAGTGGATTGACTTATCAATCATCAGAGAAGCAAAAAGAGTCGTGGAAAAACATGACGTATCGAAGCAATTGACAGCCAACCTTCGTCTCGGAGACGGCACATGATGATGATGAAACGGAAACTTCTTTATCAACAAACTCAAGTCGTGTGATGCGTGATGTTGATGCAATACAAGTTTTTATTTATACTGAAGAAAACAAAAATGTGTAGCCTAACAAAAAGCAATCGATTGTTGACTTATTGGCTGGAAGGCAAAAGAAAATCATCGACTCCCACAATTAGATCTTCATGGTCGCGTTGTCAATCCAGGGAACGCCAGTCGGTTCGGAGGCACGTTGCAATTATCGCTGGCACAGCAGGCCAAAGTGCAGTTGCTGATCGTAAACTGTGACGTAAAACATTATGTACGTCATCATAATTATGATGTTGCTAGATGGTTATGCAATAAAATGTTGAAATTATTTAAAAGTGTTTTCTTTTCGCAAAACTGAAAACTTTTTTACTCATGTTTTATAACAAAATAAAAATTGTATCTTAGATAGAACCTTCAAGATTTTTGCCACTTCAGAAATGTTTTTTCCTTTTCTGATAAACCTCCAATTGCGCTAATGCAAGTTGCTAGACGCGCGACTTGTTTTTTTTTTCATTTTTCTTTTTCTGCTACTGTTGGATTTTAATGATTTGTTTGTTGAAGGTTTGTATAATGTTGTATACAGGGTCATCAATAACCAAGATTTCTAATAATAATAATGTTATGGTTTTATTTATTGTCGCTCTACAACAGCTAAGATTTTTTAGCGACAAGGCTCATGTTTAATTTTGTATCTGGTAGATCTGAGATCGATTCCAGGTCGGGTAAAACCGAAGACTTTAAAAACGGTACCGATTGTGTTCTTTCTTGCATAACGCACTGAGAATAAATCGGGTAATAATGTGAAGACGCGCGACCTATTATGCTGCCAGAAAGGCGACTACACATTGGACGCCACCAAGCGAAAGTATTGTAATGTGTACCCACCTGTTTGGAGAGTTGTTGCGCCAGCTTTGCACAGAAGTCTGATGCATTTTCACAAGCGTAGTCTGTGATGCAACCATAGAGGACTTCATGTTCTGCAGATAAAATTTATTTGTATGACTTCACAACGTTTTGGCATCATTTGATTATGTCAACCTACACACAGGGCTGTGATGCAACAATCAAAGTCAATCACAGGGCAATGGCGTGCCAAAAACAAGTAAACAAAAAACATAATTCTATTTTCACTTGTGGGGACTTGTATAAGTCAATTTGTATCTTTTTGTTAATCCTTCTCTTGCATCATGGACCAACCCGACAGATGTTTACAGTAGGCCTAGGGACGACTCACTTCACTTATTTTTCTTGAGAAATGGACAGTTGGAGGGTTACTAACAAGTTCAAAAATTAGCAGAACTGCACAACGATTTCTTTGCTTTTAAGTAAATTCGTTCTCATCAAATGAAATGCTATATTTGGTTAAAATTTTGGGTGCTAGAAAATCTGCCAAACCTTTCTGCAGCAATGTGAGGCTACCTACCGTCACCGGTGTTGCGTGAATTCTACTCTTGCATTATCATGACTTGAATACTATTAAATAAACATGATATCACATATTTCCTACATTTATTTTGGTGATACACACTTTGTACACTCGTAGACAGGTCAAACACGCTGCACCTGGGTATACGACATATGGCAGTAGACCTCAAGCTGTAGTTGCACCAAATTTTATCATAACATTGTGACCCTCCAGTTGTCCACCTTCTTTTTGAGTGAGCAATCCCCTACTTCTACCATCCCTAGTTTGCAGGTGCACCCCCTATTTTTATTAAAATTTAATATAAACATCTGTCTTTACTTTACTGTCCCAAAACTCAGCCGGATAAAAGCAAAAGTTTCAACTACTGCTTTTGAGGAATGTGGCAAGCGGAAATTGTTGTCAAAGAAAAAAAAGCTTTTAAGTTAGAAAAGATTAATTTCACATATATCTACGTATACAGTTGGTTTGGTTTCATTTCGAAAGCAATACAGTAGAATTCGCCTATAGTGACTTTGGCTATAGTGACATTTCGCCTATATCCATGCCCAAGCAAGATGATAAAAAAGGTTTATGAGCAGACTTCATAGTTGTGATGTAATAAAAGCGTAGGCAAAGGGGCTACTGTGGCTGCTAGGATAGTTCCAGGCTTTCGTTCTTGTGACTAGTGATCTCAGTTCTCTCTGCATAAGCCAGGTAGATTGTCATTGTGCAGTTTGTCGATCTAGCACAAATTTCTAAGTTTGTACAATGCCACTAAAGAGAAGAGCGTAGGCTATTAGTTGAAGGAAAGATATGGAGTCGTGAAAGCTGCAGAAAGAGAGCGTAGCAAAAAGTCTGTTGCAGACCGCTTGGGAATGCCAAGAAGTTCCGTTGTTAAGATGTGCAAAAACTCCGATGCCATAATTTCAGAGTATGAAAGCGGGTTTAACGCTCAAATTAAAAGGCAAAGAGGGCACAATTTTGAAGATGTAGATGAGCATCTAATGCAGTGGTTTCGAATGACTAGAGATAAAAAACTAGTTGTGTCTGGCGAAATGCTGCTCCATAAAGCAAGAGAATTTGCTATTGCACTTGAGCATGGGGACAGTGAAAACATCGATATGAACTGGGTTAATCGTTGGAAGAAAAGAAAGGAAGTAATCTGCAAGAAGTTGCATGATAAAGCTGAGTCTGTAAACCAGGTAAGCGTAGATATTTGGTTGAGAAACCTATTACCGCAAATTCTGGCTGAATAGGCTGCAGACCAGAAGATATTTGTCTTGCCGATGAAACTGGCCTGTACTTTAAGTGCCTACCAGACAGAACCCATACTTTGAAAGGCGAGAAGTGCGCTGGGGGAAAATTGTCAAAGGATCGGCTCACTGTCATGGTGGCCGCTAGCATGTGCGGTGAAAAACTTCCACTTCTGGCTGTTGGAAAGTCGAGCAATCCTAGATGCTTCAAGGGGGTAAAGGTTTTACCAGTACCATACCAATGCAACAAGAAGGCTTGGATGACCGGGAAATTATTTGAAGCTTGGGTCAGAAAGATCGATAGGGAGATGAAAAAACAAAATCGAAAAATTGCATTGATTCTTGACAATTGTACTGCTCACCCACAGCTTCAAGGCTTGGAGAATGTCAAACTTATCTTTCTTCCACCTAACACCACTGCAAGGATGCAGCCAATGGACGCCGGTGTGATAAAATCTTTAAAAGGAAAGTATAGAGCAGAATTGGCAAAGAAACATTCGGCTGCATTCGAGTTGGGGACACAAGTCAAGGTGGATGTGTCATCTGCAATGAAGATGCTTAAAAAGAGTTGGTTAGCGGTGACGAGCAACACAATACAGAATTGCTTCAAGAAAGTTGGGTTTGTTGCTGCAGGAGAAGACATGGAAAATGAACAATTGGAAGAACAAGTGTTTGAACAAGAAGATATAGAAACTTGGCAAAGACTGACAGAAGCTGGACTAGTTGATTCTGCATTTGATTTGACTGTCTGTGTGTTGACCGATGAAGATAGGCTATAGTAACAAGGGAAACCATTTTCGAGGAAATTATTATGGAGGGAATTAGAGACGTAGCTGATGCAACAGAAGATGTGGCCACAGATGGGGAAGACAACGATGATGATGAGCCAGAGCCACCCCCATCTCTCACGGAAGCCATGGATATGATCAAAAGACTGTAGCATTTCTTGGAATGTGACAGCAACATCGATTCTATTCACCTAAAGAACATGGAACATCTGGAGACGAAGCTGACTGAGAAATGTCTATCAAAATCTAAGCAAACAAGAATTTCGGATTTTTTCAAAAAGTAACTTTATTTGATGTGTTGATTGTAATTAACGGCTTGTTTTGTTTGTTTACTGGTTTGGGTTTGTACACAGTATATTCTGACAGTAGCCTGTTCTATAGTTTTACATTATATCATACTGAAGTAGCTGATTCAACAATCGCTATGTACAGTAGAACTTGCATATAATGGACACGTATATGTCGTATATAACGGATAACCGTATACAACAGACTAATTCTCCAGTCCCTTTGAGGAAAACAATGTAAAATACCTCGTACATAAGGGATATCGCATAGAACGGACGAGTTTCGCTGGTCTCGACTGGTCCGTTATATGCGAGTTCTACTGTAGTCATCTGCGGCCATTTTACCTTGACTTCGTCTATAGTGACACTTCACTTATAGTGACACTTTTTCCACGGTCCCTTCAGGTGTCACTATAGGCGAATTCTATTGTATCTTATTAAAAGTTTTGATAATTAATTAAACAAAATTACTTATTGATAGATAATGATGAAACCTGTTGATGACGTGAATTGTCGGCGCGGTGTTTCCCCTTAAGTTAATGCTCAGTGAAGTAACTAACTTGAACTTTTAATAGTTAGGTGTCACCTTCTTCTATATGACATATTCAATTTAACTATATATTTTTTATTACTGCGCATACATGGAAGACCAGCACCAACTTTAAAGCGAATGGTGTAATTGCTCACAAAACACAGCCCGGAAGAATTGCGACAGTTGGCTGAAAATCGCCAATTATGCAGACTTTTAATTGATGCTATTTCGCACCCTACTGGTGTGAAAGAAATTATTATCATTATTCTTACATGTAGAGAACGACAAAGTAAACATATGTTTGGCAGGACCAAAGTAAGATGATAAAACCAAACGGTTTAAACTATGCATCAGCAAAACTATGTGTAGAAAAGCCAATATCGTCAATTTGTAAGGCCACCAGAGAGAGAGAGAAAGAAACCAACGCCTTATCCGTTGCGCCATCCCACCGCTGTTATGATGGTCCTTAAAACACTGTTCATGTTCCGGAAAATGTCAGCAGGGCAACTGTCCAGTAGCCTACTTCCATTAATGTAGGAAAGTTTTTCCGATCCATTTTCTGTCTGATGTGTTGAATGAATACAGCATGTTCAGCATCTGCAATCTCAATGCTATACAGTGCACACGGACCATTTAGAATGTTTTTCATCAAAAGTGGCAGATCCAGGTGCGAAAGAGGCTGCTGCTCCCTTAAATCCTCATTGCTCTTGACAGCCGACATTAATATGTTTTTGTTCAGGAATCTGATTTTGGGTGGGCCCACTGTCAATCTGGGTGGGCTTGCACCAATCAGGCCCACCCTGTAGATCCGCCCCTGGTTTATAGGCCGACTTGAGTACAGTTAATAAGATTGCAGTCGTTAATAAGTAATACGTAGCACCAGTTCGTGAGTAGTAGGCCTACGTAGTACCAACAATATTGAATCGAAACAATCGTCAATGTTGTGACAATAAAAACAGTCACGGACCAAGTTAATTCATATAATAAATTTTAAGTTTTTTCGTGAAAGTTTTAATACTCGTAGCCCCAACTATTTCTGAAGGTAAATCATTCCATATTTTTGGGCCTAAGAATTTCAAACTGCCTTGACCTTTTCTTGAGCTGACACTACGTAAGTGAAAGTTATTTTTTTGACCAACCAACCAACCAAAACCAACCAACCGTTTCTTGAAGAGGATGCTACGTCGAATGACACCGTCGCGCATTGCGTCATTCCCGCTGGGCAGGCTTCCGGGTTGGTATCCTGATCATCTTGAGTAACGTAACAGGATAGACCTTCGTAGAGTTTCTTTTGTTTTGGTCGATGCATCTGATGAAGAAAACCTGAAATTGTACGCGCGTTACACACCTCACAATGCACATCGCAAACTAGTGCAATTTATTCTCCATTTCTTGCTAATTTTTTATTCAGTTGAAAGCAAAACTAAAATCAATGGAAAACCACGAAACTACGTTACAAACTGTCCAACTTTTAAAAAATCGCTTAAAATTAAAAACGTTTCTCAAATCGCGTCAAACGCTTTTGATGCGGTTACCGCGTCAATGGTGACACTTTGTACTGACGAGTTTAAAAGTTCAATATAATATTAAACATTGTCATTCTGTGTTGGGTTTACCAAGTTGCGAAAAGATATTTTATGTAAAATTTTTATCCGGCAGTGAAGGACCAAAAAAAAAGGAAAGCAAGGAAATCAAATTTTCCATCCTTGAGCACGTCATCAACCATCTTGTCATGAACAAAGCCACATCCCCTCAGTGGTTTCGAACTAACAACCTTTGATCATAAGTCACTGCTTACATCAACTAGTCACGACTGACAACCAAGAACAAGTCTAAATATTGATATCAATCTCTATTTCAATTCAACTAACCCTTCGACCACCGCGCTTGATCTGAACGTGATGAAACAATCACAGAACTTTTTCACTAATTACCTTTTCTTGCAAAGAAATCACTTGTGATTTTTGGCTGAAAAATCTTTCTCTTGTCTTCTGATGGTGAATTACATCCATTGATCTCACAGCAATCCACGGTACACAAATCTTCGTCCTGTAATGTAAGGAGAAAAATGACTGTGCTGGCAAATTCAACTGGTTGATTTGGGCCTAAGCTAATAGTTCAGCTTTGTTCAGTTTGTTTTTATTTCTGACCATCACAACGAAAAAAAAAAGTATGACAAACATAGCAGAGGTCTAGAAAAAGGTAGAAGCGACAAAACGCGGACGTTATAACGTGCATGATAGCAAAGCAGGACAATCAGTTTAAAATGTGGCACGGTCGCAACACCTTAATAAAATTTTTTTATGAAATTAGAAAAGAGAAAAAAAAATAGGCTAGTAAATTTTTTTTTAACAAATATGAGTAAAAAAAACAAGACAAAAAGACAGTTGCTATGTGGTCACAGCGGTAAACCATAATTTCTTCGTGGGGAAAATTGTAACTTAAAGTTCCCGGATCCTTTCGTCTGCATATAATGACCGAAGAAACACACACTTGAACTTCTTTTCAAAAAGTGTATTTCTGTAAAAATTAGCCCACGGCTACCGAAAACGAGGGGGTGCAACGCGTACACCACTGAAAAACTGTCACTACAGAACAGATTACTTGGATAAAAGACGGAACCTTTGTCCAGCTAGCAAGCACTAAGCCAACAGTTAAATGTGCGGCCAACTTTCAAACAATCATTTTACGAATGACCAGAATAGATAGCAATATCTCAAATTCACGTATGCAGTACTGTGACGCAATAATGAAAGACAATTATGAAGTCATTCCAACAGGTGTTTAAAGCTGAAGTAATATTTCCTGTTTAAACAGGCCCAAACAGGCCCAAACAGGTTTGACACAATTCTTATGAACGCTGGTGCAATTTTGGCACATTTTCTAGCAACTTCCATGACGTAATATTCAGTAGACTTGAACGGTTTTATATGACGTTTGATTTGTACAGAGATTGGCCGTAACATAGCGGCCCCTAGTTATGACAGTCTAACATGGCATAACTAAAAAAGAATTGAAGGACAATCGTGAGCCAATGAATAAAAACACACGATACACAAATTGTTTGAATCACTCACGTTTAAGTTAATACGTAAATACAAAGGGCATGCAAAGAATGAACAACAATACGGAATAATACACGACGATACATGAAATTGGTACCATAGGTACACGCTAAATTGACGCTATATACAATTGTTGCGATAATAACCGACTGTTCTGGGCTCAGACAAGGGTCGGCCACCGCAGACAAAACCAGGCTCAAACCCTAACACTAGGTGTTCTTTACGGGGGCGAGGCACGAAATATCCCTCAACACGTAGTCTACTTTCACTTTCCCCGTACTCTCATCATAGTTGCAGACGGCAACTTTGGCTCTACGAACCACAGGCTTCCCTTTCCTAATTTGTGGAACTACCTCATGCACCCTCCCAAGTTGATACTTCCCACGTTTACCAATGTCTTGGAGAGAACCTACCACTACAAGTTGACCAGGCTCCAAATTCTCGGCCATTTTTAGCCATTTTTTCCGGCCCTGAAGACCTGGCAAGTAAAAATCGATCCATTTACTCCAAAACTGCTGAGAAAGTGACAAATTGAACCGATAATCCCTTCTTAATTGGTCACGATCATGTGGTTGCCCAACAGCACAGTATGGGTCTAAGTATGGGGTCAAAAGTGAGGCAGGGGTGATGACAGTAAAATCCCTAGGATCGTCACTCAAAGGTACCAAAGGGCGTTCGCTCACGATCCGAACGGCACTACTGGTGTACGTAAGCAGTTCAATGAAATTGGGCTTACGTAATGAAGAGTCCAAAATGTGAAAAAATGCGATTTTAAATTGTTTTACCATTGCCTCCCAGGCGCCACCTTGCGCCGGAGCATACGGAGGTATAAATTCCCAGTTTATCTCTCTCTGTCTCAGAGCGTTGTGAAATTCAGCTGATTCTATCAACTCGGGTAACTTCTTAGATGCTGCCTGAAAGGTACTTCCATTATCGGAATAGATTGCATTAACCTGCCCACGTAAATCTGTAAATCTTGTAAAGGCAAGTAAAAAATCACTCAGTGACAATGACGTAACCAGCTCAACATGAATAGCTCGAGATGCCATACATGTGAACAAGAGTCCCCAAGCTTTTTTGTGACTTCTACCTTCAACAAATGTTAAAGGTCCAAGATAGTCTAAGCCGCAATCAAAAAAGGGTTTCCTATGCGCAGTTGTGCGAGACAAAGGTAAATCAGACATGAGCTGCCTTATAGGCCGTGCTTTCTCAATCGCACATACACCACAATCATTAAGATACCTCTTCACGGAAGCATTACCATTAGCGATCCAAAAATTCTGTCGCGTAGACAACAAAGTGTGCTGTACTCCACAGTGCGCATTTCGATTATGATGCGACAGTACAACAAGCCTAGTGAAGGGGTGTTTCGAAGGCAAAACAATCGGATGCTTTGCTTCAAGAGAGATCTCGGGAGAATTACTTAAGCGCCCTTCAATGCGGATTACACCAGCGTCATCTACACAAGGTCTGTACTTTTTAAGTGAACGCAATTTTTTTAAGCGTTCCTTCTCACGTTGCGAAGCGCCAACACTACCCCGCTTTATCACTTCCTCAAGGGCATCCGGCGATCGCTTGGTCATTAAATGTACCACATCGCCATACACGCTCTTCTGAACAAGCTTCACAGTCAAGTCTAAGGCATTGTTAAGATAAGAGGCGTCCAGTTTTGGCTTCACAAAGCTACGCTTTCTCGTTTTACAGCACAAAAATTCAACAAAGGCGACTAAATAAGCGATTCTCTTTTTCATAACATACAAAGAAGGTGCGGCCTCTATCAATTTGTGAAGGCCACCCTGTCCAACGTCAAGCGACTCCTCTTCGTCACGAAGATATAGGCTATGGACAGGTACTGAAGTGGCATTTTCTACAGATGGAATTTCCTCACACTGGTAGAGAAGACTAGAACCATTTAACCACAACTCTCGAAATTCTTTCTTTGTAATAAGATTTGGCCTTGTGCCAACATCAGCTGGGTTCATATCGGTAGGGCAAAAACGCCAATCCTGGGCTCCAGACAACAATAAAATATGCTCAACTCGACGCGTAATAAACTTATTCAAACGTAAATCAGGGTTTTTAACCCACTGCAACACAGTACGAGAATCACACCAAAAATACTTAAGGCAGTCGGGCATCTTCAATGCCTCGTAGGCCTGCTTCACGAGTCTTGCTGTATTCAAAGCGGCAACAAGCTCTTTCCTAGCTATCGGCCAAGAAAACTGATTTTTTACAACAATGGTAGATTTACCCAGAACGAAAGACACACTCGGAACTCCGTTAACCAGTCTACGTAAGTAAACAACAGAAGAGAAAGCTTGATTCGAAGCATCACTAAACCCATGCAATTGATATGAAACAATATCATCCGGACTGCACACACCAGAGTTTGCAAAATACCATCTCGGTAACGAAAAATCCTTAAGCAGGTCCAAAGAGCGAAGCCACGACTCCCACTCTTTAACAAAGCTATCAGGGACCTCGGTGTCCCAATCAAACTTGTCTATCGCCAATTGCTGAAGTATAAGGCGTGCTTTCAGAAAAAATGGCGCTCCAAAGCCTAGCGGATCAAAATTTTGTCCAAGCTGACTGAGCATACTTCTGCGCGTGTGTTTAGCTAAGGGTTTTAAGGAACATGCGATACGCATCTCGTCAGACTCGGTTTGCCACACACAACCCAATGTCTTCGCTGATGGCAAAGTCATATTTTCAGTCTGAAAGTCAATGTCACGAATCAAAGGTGAAAGCATCTCATTATCCAAATTTGACAAGACAATCATAGCCTCCTTGTTAGCACTCCACTTAACAAGTTTAAACCCACGGCTATCAAACAAAGCAATTGATTCATGAGTGATTTGCTGAGCTTCCTCTAAGCTATCAGCCGAAAATATAAAATCATCCATGTACATATTATTTGCAATATTGCAGAGAGTCAATTCACCAGCACTGCTGGGATTCTGCTCGATCATTTTCTTTATAGCCAAGCAAGCGATATATGGGCTACTCTTTATTCCCCAAGGGTGTACACAAAAACGAAATGGTACCATCCTACCATTTTCAAGGTCATCATCTTCAAACCACAATATACGAAACAAATCCCTTTGCGACTCAGGTAATTTTATTTGAAAGAAGCATTTAGTCACATCAGCCATGAGACCAAATCTACCAAGCCGAAATCTAGCCAAGACATCTACCAGAGGGTTTAACAAGTCAGGACCCGAAAACATTACATCATTAACACAAGTTCCTCGAAATTCAGACTTTCCATCGTAAACAATGCGCTTTTTTAATTGTGACGTAACAAAGTATGGTAAATACCATTCAAATCCCTTGACATTTCCTGCTTCACCCGCACGCTCAATATAGCCATTAGATTTAAGATCTTTCATGGTGTCAGTAAGGAAATCACGAAGTTCAGGTTGTTTTAAAGCTTTCTTTCTTAAAGCAGCAGCTCTATCTGACGCCAACACAAAATTGTTAGGTAGATCAATATCTTCCTTCAACGGAACAGGTATCTCAAATCGACCATCTTTCAACTCAATATTCGGTTCGACAAGTTCTCTAGCCAAAATATCATTGCGAGACAATTCACAGGTTTCATTTTGCAAAGTCAAATCCTGAATGACTTTATTCAGGTCTGCTATTTCCATATCACGAGACTCAATTTTACGCTGAAAGCCAGAGATGACATCCGACTCTGAAGACGTCTGCACTCTGCACACTTTAGCAACGCTTTCAACTAAGGGTGACTTACCACCACAAGCCAACCAACCGAGAGGAGTGAGCAAAGCATGCGGTTCACTACGATTGTCACCAACACGCTCTTCTTTTGCCCACATCAAATAAGCGTTGTCATTGCCAATCAGTACATCTACAGTACTACAATCATTCAAATGAAACATATTCACGTCATGAAAATGACGGAAACCACTTAAATCTTGTTTATGAGGTAAAGTTTTAACATCGTCAGCCCAAGCTGGGTTAACCACCGAGGTTATATCACAAAACAGTTCATCAGTCTCTAACGACTGGATGTTGAGTTTAACAAGGTCAGCACAAGTAGGTTTCTGACCAGCCAGAGTATCTATTTTAAACGACGCTTTATCATACGGTTTAAGACCAAGTTCGCACACCAAGTCACTCGAAACAAAGGTCAACTGCGAACCAGGATCATGCTGACAATACACCAACTTCGATTTGCCAGTCATTGGATTCAAAACACGAGCAGCAGTAACGCGGTTAAAGGCTGCTTTAACATTTCCAATCTTAACATTACGCACAGGAACTCTGGCACGAGCATCATCTTTCCCAACCGAATCCAGAGAATCACGTGACGTCACATAAAAATCATGCAGAAGAAAATAGTGTTTCCTATCGTTGTTAGGCCCACACTTACGACAGTTATTTGCATGAACGCAATCCCTAACCATATGCTGGCGCAAACAATTCAAGCATTTGCCAGCTTTCACAATGACATCTCTCCGATCTTTAGGTGTCAAGCGCAAAAATTCTTTACAATTAGACAAAAAATGATATTCAACTTGACCACGTGACGAACAACAAATGCATGCCGGTAGGTTTTTACGTCTGGCTTCACCACCGCGCGGTGCGCCAACAACAGTCGAGTACTGCGAACTCCCTGACATCACATCATCATGGGGTTTTACGGACGTCTGCCTAACCGGACATGAAGGCAATTTTCCTTTGCCAAACTTTTTAAATTGCTGCGACTCACCAGAATCGCCCATTAGCATAATGCTAAAATCAGTCGACTTACGCGTTTCCTCCCGTACTACAAATTCAAACAAACTCTGAAAGGTAGGCTCATCAGTGCCACCATACTGATCACCTAAAAAGTCAAGATAACGCTGCTTAGCGTCAAACGGGAGTCGCTTAGCCAAATCCAGAACAAAACGTCCTTCTAATTTATCACGCTGACCATAAGCTTGCGCGTAAAGCAGACACTGCGACAATTCATCTTTAAACTCTTTCAGATCACTGGAAGAAGTCGAAGTCAATTTGCTACCATAGCGATACTTTCTAATTTCCGGTTCTGCGAAAAGACCTCCACGAACTCCAAAACGTTGAGACAAGCGAGCTAATGACATTTCTATCCTGTCTTCCTCTGACAAGCCAGGAGTGTCGGAAACCAAATTAGCAATCGTTTGTGCAGCTGTTCTAACACAAGCTGCTTGCAACAAAGTCAAACGAGTTCCCTTAAAGGGCGAAGCTGCCATCAAGGCCATAACACGATTTTTAAAGAAGACAAATGGCATATTATTACCATCGTAACCAATCAAGGCCGCCTTATCGAAGAACGTCCTACTATTTTGGTATTCAAAAAAGCAATCCTGTTGTTGAGAACTCGATTTAGCGGGAGAAGACAAGCTATATCCCTTAAGGGGCTGAGTGGGCTCAGTCACATGCACAGCCCGATCACGATCCTCAAACACGTTAAAATCAGGAGACACGATACGCCTCTCACAACCACCCAAATTACGTGTAGCTGGGCGATCAGCAACTAGCGGCGCAGAAAACTTTGAAGGGGGCAAAGCATTACTGCTAATGGCGGCCCCGTGACCTGTACGCTCTGGGGAGGAGATCGGTTATAATTCACAGACCTTGGCTCTACAGCCTTCGGAAGACCCTTAGCCGCGGCCCCGAGACCTCCTGAAACATCTTGAAAAGATGTGGATTGTACTGGTCCACTTACAGATTGAACAGGCGTCTGGAAAAGGTTAGGTAAATTAAACTGCGATTGATGTTCACTTCTGGAATGCCTAGAAGAGCCCTTCCTAGAGCTACGCCGGGAGCCCAAATCAGAACGATATTCAGCTAAAACTACCTCTTTACGTTGTTCAGCCCTCAACTGAGCGTCTTTGAGTGCGAACTCAGCAGCTCTGGCTTCGGCCTGAGCTCTCGCGGCAGCCTCAGCTCGTACGGCCTCAGCTCTCGCGGCGGCCTCAACAGCTCTCGCTTCGGCCTCAGCTCTCACGGCGGCCTCAGCTCGTATGGCCTCAGCTCTCGCGGCGGCCTCAGCAGCTCTTGCTTCGGCCTCAGCTTGGATCTGGAGCTCCTCTCGTCTTAACTGTAGGTTAATTTGTGCAACTATCCGTGACGAGCTCTCAGACATCCTAGTGCTTACATTTGAGGCGCTATCCTCAGGATGTATGTCAGCATCCAACCTATCTGACAACTCACATTCTTTTTGTTCGAAGTTATTTTTTAACGAGTTAAATTCGGGATCTACCCTATCACGAAGTTCTGCCAAGATTGCAGAGTTAACAATTTTACTCAAAAGAGCATGGAAATGCCGTAATTCCTCTTCTAAAGTAGATAAGTTAGATCGAAAAATTAACAGTTCCTGCTTATCACTCAAAGAACCTAGGGCCACAGAAAGTTTCCCAATTTGAGTCAAAATATCCCGTCTAAGATGCCGGGCCTCTCGAACTGACTTAGCCTCATCGTTAATGGGTCCCTCCCCAGAATGGCCTGCCCGACCGCAAAGAACATCATCAGGCTTAAACTCAGTCGAGTCGACGGCGGTCGAGTCCCTGTCACCACCGAGTGTAGACATATTAAATGTTAGGGCTAAATTTAACAATTAAAAAATTAAGTTACACAAACACACAAAATTAAAGTAGTTATAAAAAACTTAACTGCAAAGACCGTAAAAATACAAAAAAGAATTTAAATGCACGATACCGTAGCTGTACGAGTATGTGAAGTCCAAACGTCCACAAAACTTGCTTGGATTCTTCCACTTGAATCTTCAAGCACAGATGGATTGCCTTTAATCTTCTTTCTTGCCAATAAATGTCAAAGTTATTTTTTCTTCTGTACCAAACTGAGAAGAAATGTCTTTAATTTTCTTTGCTTCTTTAGACTACCAACCAATAAGATCTTCTTTCATTATTTCTTTACTTCTAAGTGCTTCTTGGCCTACCAACTAACTAACTTCGTCTTTTATTTTTTATGGTCACAGCGGTAAACCATAATTTCTTCGTGGGGAAAATTGTAACTTAAAGTTCCCGGATCCTTTCGTCTGCATATAATGACCGAAGAAACACACACTTGAACTTCTTTTCAAAAAGTGTATTTCTGTAAAAATTAGCCCACGGCTACCGAAAACGAGGGGGTGCAACGCGTACACCACTGAAAAACTGTCACTACAGAACAGATTACTTGGATAAAAGACGGAACCTTTGTCCAGCTAGCAAGCACTAAGCCAACAGTTAAATGTGCGGCCAACTTTCAAACAATCATTTTACGAATGACCAGAATAGATAGCAATATCTCAAATTCACGTATGCAGTACTGTGACGCAATAATGAAAGACAATTATGAAGTCATTCCAACAGGTGTTTAAAGCTGAAGTAATATTTCCTGTTTAAACAGGCCCAAACAGGCCCAAACAGGTTTGACACAATTCTTATGAACGCTGGTGCAATTTTGGCACATTTTCTAGCAACTTCCATGACGTAATATTCAGTAGACTTGAACGGTTTTATATGACGTTTGATTTGTACAGAGATTGGCCGTAACACTATGTTGATCGACCTTGGTGAGTTATCAAAAGTGTTGATGGTCTTGAGGGGAACACTCTTGATGCGTTAGCTCATCACGTAAAGCAAGGTAGGCAAAGAAGGCTGGCTGGGATCCAAACATATTTGCTACAAATTTGAACTATTGTTATATAATCGCCAACACTGGAACAGGTTCATGTTCAGTCAGTTGGCCAATTATCACCTCACTTAAATAAAAGATGCACACTCACAACATCAGAAAGTTGATCGCAAAATAGATCCAACGTGTTGCACATGTTTTCTTCGCCGCATCCGTATAACACTGAAAAAAATGAAAGAAGATAATTTGACAAATATGAAACAGTTCCTGACGATGTACTTATAGACGAGTCAAAACCTGTACGCTCTTAGGATTTTGCACATTTCATTGTCAGGACCAGTGTTTTTTTTAAGGTGTTTTGGGGGACCAAAACGGTCCCCCAAATTTCTCCAGCGGCTTCCCAAAATTTGGACTTGCAACTACAGTAGAAAAGTAATGGTTGTTTCTCGCTATGTCTTGTCGATAATACGAATATAGCCTACGATCAATAGTTCACGTCCGATAAAAGAATAAGTGGAGGTACAGCAAACAGCTGAATCAAAGAGTTATTCACAAAAGAAGTGCACCTTCGATACTCGTCAATGTTTATTTCTGATTTATGGCGCATAATGATCAGTTTTTACGTGTGGAAACATAACAAGCAGAAGCCAACAAGCACACTTTGTTTGATTGTGCAGCAAACTTGTTTGGCGGCCGTGTTGGACAGGCTGTTTGGTCGCTGTCACAATCATTTAAGCTGTGCCTTGTCGAATAATTAATTTTATGTTGCGTTGATTGTATGTAGCCTAGTTTAAATGCCTAGGTTTGTACCGCATCTTTAGAAGCAAATATGGCTATTTTTTGGTATTTAAATGAAACACTTGCGGTCTCTTAAAACTACTTAGCGGTCACCCAAACCAAACCTTAAAAAAACCCTGGTCAAGACTACAAGAACACCTAAAGGTATGAAGGTGACCTTGAATGCGGGATGTTTGTCTACAAAATCTAAAACACGTCATGACCGACGAACTTACGTAGTAGACGTCATGTCTCTGACGTTTTCTCATTTGATAATGATAGAGACTCTATCACCGTCACATGTTTTGTTCAACATATTTGGTTTAGCCACAGTTGTTGTTGATTCAGTAATTCCTTTCAGTCTTATCTTGTTGTGAATCAAGCAGCCCAACATCGTGCTGGGATGCAGAGTGCGAGCGCCTCTACCAATCTTTTGTTAGCTCTTCAGATGGTCAAACATCACCTCAGCCGCCAAGGCTCTTCTGGAAAGACTCGATGTAAAAAGAAAAGAACGCTGGACAGAGACCATCCAATCTATCGATCTCTCGCACTCAAGCCGTACAGCGTGGAGCACACTCAATAACCTTATGGGACGATCAAGACAATCACCACGACAATGTCCCATTCCTGCTAATAAGATCGCATCGCAGGTGATAAAAAATGGGATATACATTTATAAGCCGTGTGATCGTACCTCCGATCGGTTTGTTACCAAAGAAGTGAAAAAGCTTTGGAAGATCAACACACCCGACCAGGAGAGTATTTCTAGCTCCTTCTCACGGAGCGAATTCAATGCTGCCCTCAAGCACCTAAAACCTGGTAAGACCCCTGGTCCAGATAGGATAATGTCGAGAGCTTATCATGCACGCTGGTTATGTTCTAAAGTCCTGGTTATGCGATTTCCTGTCGTCCTGCCTGCGCCGCCTCAAGATTCCTAAACTATGGAGAAGATCTCTGGTCGTCGTGATTCCTAAGCCAAACAAACCACTAGACGATGCAAAGAGCTATCACTCCATCTCCTTGCTCTGCATCCCTTTCAAAATCCTTGAGAGACTATGATCTATGCCCGTGTCGAACCAATAATTGACCCACTGCTTCGCAAAGAACAAGCTGGATTCCGACACGGGAGGTCAACTGTAGACCAAGTCACACTACTAACTCAGGATATTGAGGAGAGTTTCTCGGCAAAAAAGAAAATGGGGGCTGTTTTTATCGACCTAACAGCAGCCTATGACACTGTTTGGCACCGTGGCCTAGTTTACAAGCTACTCCGCCTACTTTCTGACAGGCACATGGTCAAAATGATCATGGAACTCATCCACAACAGGAGTTTTACCCTTACCACCGGAAGCGGAAAACCAAGTAGACTGCGGCGACTCAAAAACGGTGTCCCACAGGGATCAGTCTTGGCTACCCTCCTTTTCAACGTCTATACGCATGACCTACCATCAACAACATCTGACAAATATGCATATGCTGATGACTTGGCCATCTTGCACTCTGTGAAAGACTGGCAATCATTACAAACGATGTTGAGCCAAGACATGACGACCATATCTGGATACATTCATCAATGGAAACTGAAGCTCAGCGAAAGTAAAACTGTGACGGCAGCCTTCCATCTCAACAACAGGTAGGCAAAACGTGACCTGAAAGTGACCGTTAACGGCAAAGTTCTGCCGCCCTGCCCAGAACCAACATACTTTGGGGTTACACTTGACAGGTCACTCACATACTGTCACCATTTACAGTCACTACGCAAAAAGCTGACATCTCACGTCGCCCTGCTGAGACGTTTGGCAGGCACAACTTGGGGCGCAGGTGCTGACACCTTGCACACTGCAACCCTGGCTTTGGTTCACTCCACTGCTGAATACTGCGCCCCTGCCTGGTGCCGCAGTGCCCACACCCGCCTCATCGACAGCCCAATCAACGACGCATTGCGAACTGTGACTGGATGCCTGCGCCCAACTCCAACAGAGTATCTACCAATCCTTGCAGGCATCCAACCTGCTGAGCTCCGCCGAAAGAGAGCCCTTATACTCCTGGCTCGCCGGGCTGGGGATCCTAACCACTTGCTCTATGCAAAACTCAACATTCCACCTCAGGAATCTCCCCGGCAACTAAAGTCAATACACCCCTTTGTGCCAGCTGCTGTTGAATTACTACAACCATTCAGCGATCATGCCATCAGCGCAGCACACTTCATGGAAGATACTTGGAATGCAGCGTGGTGCGCCACCGACACCAAACTACATGGTTTTATCCCCCACCCGGTGGCGCGCCCCCTGGTATGGACCTTCCTCGGCCGACTTGGGTCAAGCTCAACAGAATCCGAACCGGAGTCGGTCGCTTCCACTCCAACATGCACAAGTGGGATTTGGCTCCCTCATCGGCCTGCGAATGCGGCGCGGAGGAACAAACTGCTAACCATGTCGTTCTCGAATGTCTCATCTACAAGGCACCAAATGGAACGCATGGTATAGCAACACTGGACGAAGCTACACTCACCTGGCTCTTCACCACCTGCCCTGAAATTTGATCTAGTCTCAAACAAAAGAAGAAGAAGCAGCCCTGATCAAACGTTTCATTTATTTGGTTGTCAATTGAATTTGTTTCTTGTGGATGTGTTTCAAACGTTAAAGTAACGCTGTCAACATTGCGCTTAAAGAGAATATACAACTGGCTGAATCAATGATCCCTGTTTCTGATTAGAAAACTCACCTGTAAGGTCCGAGTAGTCATCAGATTTGATCTGGAAAGTGACGCATCGAGTGGCCCCATTGTCGCACGTCTGTGTAACTCCATTGCCGTCATATGTTTGGGACACGTAACAGTCGATGATGTCCACATCGCCTAGGGGGCCGCGCTGAGTTTTCATTGAGGTTGGGGGCTGCTGCTTCATCAAGTGTTTGATCTTTGTCTCTGAACAGGATTGGCACATTTGACACAGAGAAACAGTTTTTAATTTTCATAATTTCTCGTCTGAAACTGAACATTTGCACCAGTAGATTTCCAGACACTTAATTTGATAACGATCTCCACCGGAGAAGAGAGTGTCTGGCGAATTAAATTTGGTTATAGCCACAAACCTGGTGAATTCTAATCCAACGTCGAACCAATCAAAAGTTGCGTAGTTCGTGACGTCATTGCATAAACAAACTTACTACGCTTACGCCTATCGATTGGGTGGTAGCCACTTTCTCAATTCTCAGTAATGACACAGTCAACAAATCAGAACATGGTTACGTGGCTACCGTCCAATTGTGACTCTTCTAGCACTCAGCCAAAGAGTTGATCCATGCTTTGAAGTTTGTTTGGCAACTACAGAAGAAAAAAAATTATGGTTTGGGTGGAAATCGAACCTACGTCATCGAAAGGTATTACCTAGCCCTAATCCTCTAGGCCACGCTAGGTACGGCGGAAAGTTCACTTAATTTACTTTCTATCGAAACTGTTTTGCGTTTTTTCTCTGTTCTACCTCTAACTTCCATTTGCGGAATGACATGAAGTGAACGTTTCGCCGTCGGCAGCGTGGCCGAGCGGGGTAGAGTTAGGGAAGTAATGGTTCCGATGACGTGGGTTTGATTTCCACTGCTGCCATAACCTAACTCTTGTTTCTTCTGTAATTTCCAAACAAAGTTCAAAGCAAGGATCAACTGTCTGGATGAAAGCTAGAAGGGTTACAATGACGGTAGCCACTTCTACGCCACAAACAGCGCAACTTTTGATTGCTTCAAGGTTAGATTGGATTTTACCAGGTTTATGTGGCTATCCAATATGGTTTTACAATACTCGCTCTGGCAAACAATGTGAACCATATGAACAAGAAATAGTTTATTCACCATTACATGAAAAGTAATAACCAGTAATATTACAATAATGTGTGTTTTCATATAACGCTGTACCCATCGCAGATATGCGTTGCCCTTCAACGCTTTACAAATCAGACAGTGTCAATGCAGCCGTATAGAAGCGCAGCTGAGTAGGCCCAAATTTAGTCGTTTTGCTTAGTGCCAAGCATTAGCAGGCTTCAATAGAAAAGGGTGAGTCCCATGCTTGATCCAAGCATCGAAGGATGAAAAGATAAGGTTTTTATTACCGGTATATGCTTTCGGCATTAACGAGAGTAGGGTAACCAGTTTACAGTTCTTTTGCATGATTGAAAAACGAACGCCTTTCCGCTGCGCCATCTCATCCCAAACAGGATTTAGAACTACTTTTAAAAAGTCGTTGGTATGACCCTACAGGGTATCGAAGCCATACCAAGATAAGGAATAATAACCGTAAGAGTAACTCAGGATAATGTTATTTTTCAAATTTTACATTTCAAAGTTATGATTATGTCAAACGGTTCTTACGTATCTGAGGATAAAATTGAAGCTTTTCCATGGTTTCCACATCGGTGAAAGCATTTGTTCCAAGAATAGCCGCAGTTTCCAAAAACAAGCACATGAAACGCAGTGAAAGCATTTTTACAGGCCAGACTAAAAGAAACAATTATCCACAAATCTCTAAAAGTTGTCAATAAAGTATCGAAATTATTTGTATTCTTTGCAAGAATAATTATTTTATGAAGAACCTTTCAATCTGCCCCCTGCGGTCTGCACCTTTGTACCCTCATTGGTGATACTAAGTCAGCCCCTCACAACTGCTCAAGATTACTAATGCTTGTCAATTATTGTTATCCTCAGAACTGGGAGCTTACTTTCACAAGCAAGAACATTTTTGCGTTGAACGGTCAGTGGCAAATAAATCGCTTTTTTGAACAAGTTGCTTGCTCGTTGCGATTGTTTAATTTCTTTTGACAAAGTTTGTGGAATACAATTCAATTCAATTCAATTCAATTTATTTTTCTTTGCTGGCGCGAACATGTAGAGAACGATAAAGTAATCACACGAATTTTACACCAATAAAAGGAGAAGATGACAAAACCAAAAGGTTTAAAATATGCATCAATAAAACTGTTTGAAAAACATAATCTTAAAAATGCACAGCCACCAAACCTAGAAAAGAAAGCGAAAAAAGAAAACTTTTATTTCGTCGATAATAAGATAGACCTACAACACTTGCTAGAGTAGCAAGGGCGATTTAACAGTTAACACAAAAGAAATTCAAAAAGTGACAAGTTTCCCGAAGTTTTTACTTTGAGAGTCTCGCACTCTCGCATTCAAAACTTGGTTGTGATGTCATAAAAGACTCAAAAAATAAAAATTGCAGGAAACCGGCTCAGTGTGACCATGCGGATTCAGAAAAAAGTAAATAAAAATAGAGATATAATTAAGCATAATAAATGAACGTGATGTGTAATATGTAAACGATGTCAATTTGCCTTTATCAACCACATTCCATTTGCATTGTGGACTTTTTGACTGAATATGAACTCGGGAATCAAATCCATTTCTCGTAAAGCATATTAAAAGTTTTCTTTGTTTTTTAAGAGTTTCCATTGATCGGTATATAAATAAAATGCGATTAAATTTTATCTTTCTTCTTCTTGCTTTTGAGACCACCGCAGGTCACGCTATTATATCCAGGCACAGCAGCCAATGGATTGTGTGTTCATCGAGCGTTGTTAGATCCATATATCTATCCTTGGGTTAGTGTACAAGACATTGGTAGATAATACGGTATGCAGTCTGAAAATCTGAGCCACATGCACAAAATGGTGAGTCGGCGAGGCCCCATTGAAACATGTTGCTATTGAAACTGCCTACCTCAGTCAGAGATCGGCATGATCTTGATCCTAAAGATTATAAGAAACTCGGCCTCTTATATACTGATTTGCTTGCAAATGAGATTTAAAATTTAAAGATTTTGAAGCTTTTGTGAAAGAAATGATTAGAAGAGAAACAATGAAAGCACGGAATGCCATCTCATTGTTGTGGTGCAATTTAAATTGAAATATACAAATTATTTTTATTTTCTTATGATTTATTTGGTTATGAACCTTTTCAATTATTACTGAATTTCCGTATTTCTTAGGCAAAGACTTCTATAATACAAATAGGCAAATTTTATGCAATTTGGGAACTACATCAAACGTAACTAGATAGTCAATAAATTCTTTTATTAAATAGCAGCGTCATGCAAAATTAGGCGCAAGCTATGTGCCGCACTACCACCCACAAATATTTGTCAAGTATTTTGTGTGGTCGATTTTGTTTATGTTGATTTGCGTTTGCTGTTTACGAAGCTTACTTACTTATTTCGAAGCTTACTGGGCCTCGACAATAAATGACGTTTTATAAGAACTACTCTGAATATTATTGTTGTGATAACGAGGGCAGTTAAATACGCGGCTGGCAAGGCCTTCTTGTAGCTAGTGACTTAATTTCTTCAAACAGAATGGAACCAAATATCTTATTTCTAAAGGAAACTTACATACCAAGTCAAAGTTTAGTATTTCTAACTTATGAACAACTTTGCGTGGTTTGTATATGACGAATTGTTGCTTTTGTTGGGAAACTTGGATTATAAATTCTTCTGAACCATTTTCTTGATGTTGTTATTACGAATTCTTACCATCCAACAACGTTGATGTCGGTCTTGTCGACTTATATTTGCGGACAAAATGAATTCTTCAACACGAAGCTTTGCTGATAGACCAATGAAGTTAGTCGCCTGCACAAACAATGGGCGAGACCCCTAAATGACGATGGAAAGAGCACAGGCTCGTGCTGTGTCTTTGGCAGGACTCTTAATAACATACCCGAAGGTGGACACGAAGATTGGCTTCTTGTCTTCCGGTCTAATCAATCTAAATCTTCAACCACGGGCGCAAGCCTGGGTACAACAAGACAGAATCAAAGCGCAAATAACAGACACATGTCATCGTAAGCATAAAGCCTTCGACACCATACATATACATTACATTCAACAGTTGCCAATCAACAAACACAACATCAAACAGGACCATAACAATATCAAATAGCGACGTAAAACAAGCAGAAATAGAAAGAGGGCCAACTTTTTTTATTCGCCCCTTTTAGCACAAACATTCATAGACAAAGTTAAACTTGGCTGAAAATGTTTTAATAAAGTCAAAGATACTTCACAAGTCTTCTAGGTCCACCCAATCTGTGAGCGGAAACACCAATTCCCACAATGCTTGAGATTTGACGCGACTGTGTCTTTTTGGTGAAGCTTCATTCTTCAACTGCTCTAAAAACGAACAGCGCATCAAGACACGACGAACAATCAAGAACACCGCACGACAATGGAAGCGTTGGCGAGAATTCTAAACTCAACAAACGATTTCTCCAAGAGGGCACCACTGGTGGCCAGGGTTGTCCTATTGTTGATATTGTAAAGACCAGTGCATTAAAAAATATTTCTGTCCATGTTTAGGACATTTCATTTGTTTTTTTGGTTGTAGCTTTTCTTGTTTTAGAATATTTCCTCCTCTGTCTCGTTCTGTGAATGAACTGTAACAAATGCATACGACTTTTGTGAATTTGTCACTCAACATCTGTGACAAGAAAAGTGGCAACCCTGGTTGTGACGTATTTGAAGACGATTATTAAATTAAATTCCTTCGGTAGTGGGTATTTAGAATCATGGCGCTCGTTGATCAGTTGAAATGATCGGTAGCTTACATTTGATTGAATGCAATGTAAAATTCGAGTTAAATCAATGTGTAACTGACGTCATATAGCCTGCTGCAAAGTGCCTCTTAGCTAAGCGTGGCCAGTCGAACAGCTCACCAATCACCGGGAGGTGGCAATTAAATGGTAAATTACTGGCTTCTGTGGCAAATTGTACAGTTGGAAACTTTCATTCCGAGTTTGGTTGATTGTATCAGCAGTGACTTAAAAATTAAAAGAGTACCACATCAAGAGAATGAAAACCTACTGGAGAGTTGAGAAGCCACCTCAGGCGAGGTGGTCTTTTGCTATAGGCTTTAGTTGAGTGATGTAGCGTCCCTACCTTTTCTAAGCAGAAAACTGACTTGCACTAACAGATAAATTATGTAAGTTCAATACAGTGCGTAAATAAATTAGTAAAAAGTCATTTTTTTCACAGTTTCAATGTTTTGATTTTTTGTTGTAGAATTATACACAATGTTTAAAAATTCTAAGAAAGAAAAACATCAGCAAATCACCAAGAAATGATTTGCATGAAATAGTAAATTATTCACAGCTGGCCAAGGTAGCTGACAGTAAAGAGAAACCAGTCAGAACAGATTTATCGTGCCCACGTTTCTGTTGTGTTGTTAAACATCAAACTTACGTAAAGATACCATTCTAAGCCACGTGACTAGCAAACGCTGCCTATTTTACATCGCTGCTACGTCTAGCGCCGTTGAACAAACGCAATCTTATGGTTTTGTATTAAGATGCCAACTGAAAACTAGGGAAAAGCTCTCAGTAATTTGTTGCAGTTCCACTGTGAAGCAGAAGAGACATTTGGAATTTTAAAAGTTTTAACGCTTGCTGAATGGTAGTCCACCAAGATATTAGCAATTTTGGTAAAGAGGTGATTTTTTTAATCATGGACAATTTTAGTAGAGGGGTGATTGTTTTGTCACCAGACATATTTCTGTCAAAATATTAGCAGCTACCAACATTAGGTAAAGGTCTCATACCCAGTTATTAAGATTCGGGGAATGAAAAGATAAGGTTCTCATTATACTAAGCCTTTGGCACTAACGAGAGTAAGGCTGCCAGTTCCTTTCTCTCGGCCGCCTTTCTTTTAGCAATTATGCCCACCTAATTTATTACACCCTGTGTAGAGGTGAGCAGTGTTTTTTAACAACCAGCTTGAGCCGGGAGTCGAACTAGGTTTGCATAATTGGAAAGCCAACGCCTTATCCGCTACTGCCAACAGCAAAATCTTAAAAAAAGTCTGAGTTAGTTGGATGAAAGAATGTAAACACAGAAATCTAAAAGATTTCTAAAATTTACTTAGAAAAGCGTGATTGATCGTAAGATGTAGTGAAATAGTGTTTCCAATATTTCAAAAACCTTTTGGGTTAATAGCCGATTAATTGACCAAATAATCAAAGTCAAAACTCTACTTATCTTTGAGAAGACAGACGTACTGTGAATGTGAAATTCAATTTGCGATGTATTGAGTTGAGCGAAAGCAAAATGTTGGAAGTTACCATTGCAAAAAAATGTCACAAATTAAACGTGGCAAAAGAGTAAACGTAGTTGCTTTGTTCGAGAGGGTATAGGTGGTTGCTAGCCCCCTCCCTAACAAATCCGCCCTTCACATTGATTGGTTCATTGCATGAGATTTGTCATTAAAATATGGGTTCATTATTTGTTACTATCCTAAGTTTTAACTAGAGTTAATTTTCTCCCGTACGTGCAAAGTGATTGTGAGGGTCAGGTAATTGCGGACAAGCTCATTATCTCCGTTACAAACTTCAGAAAATATTAATTAGTGAACCTAACGTGGGACTATAAATTATGTAGAAGAAATGTGCACCACTCGATGAGAACTATTTCATCAACTGAATGTCAAAATATATTGTCTTTAGGCAACGTTGGTATATCATCTTTGCATCACAACAGTTTTACTTTTTTTCTAACACCTTTGTGTCAGCTCTAAGAAGCAACAGTTGATCTGCCACCGCCCTAGGGACACTTGTCATACTTATTGCTGCCGCTAAACTATCAAGTTATGACGTCATCAAAGAAGTCAGACAACAACGTCATAATAGAAGGGCGAAAGTCTATTGATTTAGAAAAAGCAGGTAAGTGATAGAACGAAATATTTAAACCAGCCGTGAACCTAGAGTTAGTAGGATTTGAAATGGACGACACCAAACACAATAATTGTCAAGTTGTAAAGATATTTTTTGAAACTGCACAGAGGATCAGTATTTTATTGGTATATTTGGTGCTTCAACTCAAAAAATGGAGATAGACATGGAATACGTGATGGCAACACTTGTCTTGTATTTCATGAAAAGACCAGGAAAACAATTAATAAAGCAAGAAATGAATTGTAGCTCCACCAATACGTCAGAGTAGTCAATAGGCAGGTTGCACATTCAACTCCATTGTGCTTCAGATAAGAATGCGAAAGTGTTCGGGTTCACACCAGACCGAGGCCTCATGGAGCTTCGAAATATTTCGGTTCTACCAGTTTTTTCTAAAATTGGACCGGTAGGAATTTTCTATATTACTTTTTGTATAAAACGTTTATCATGTAAATGTGATGTAGCTTATTTTCTTACCTAAATAAATTATCATAGGCTGCTATTTTTTGGTTTGACGCTACTTATAGACCGGTTGAAATTTTATGTTTAATCAGTTATGCTATACCATTTATTTTAGATTGTTTTTTAGAAGGAACCTTTGTAAAAATGCTTTTTTCAGAAAGAACCTGGATGTTTAATTTGTACCAGCATTATTGATTGATTGATTGATTGATTGAATCTTTATCATCAGACTGGAAAAGCTTCTTCCAGAGCTTAATCCTGGCAGTTTCGCATACTTGTTTTGTAGAGGCTTTGAATCACTGACGCAGGTCCGGTCACCGAGATTGACAAAGTGAAGTTTCCAATTGTTGAAGTCTTGTTGCTGGGGAACTATTCCATCCATTAGATGCCGCTGAATGGAGAGCAGTTCTTAACGTGCGTTGCTCAAGCGCACACCCCGAGAGTCGAACCAGCGCCGCTTGATTTTGAAGCTTCTTCGTTCCAGAAGTGACGCGCTAACCAATTGAGCCATCGGGGCGGCTAATGAGCTAATGTTCCTAATGTTCCTTTACCTGCCGTTCCGGTTGAAAATTCTGCAACCTCAAAATGGTGAAACGAATGATCACAGTGGTTGACCTTGCCGATGAAATACTTTCGTGTCTTCAAATGAATGTAGTTTGCTTTTAAATTATTATTCTCATCAGCAAAGTGAAGAGTATAAACGAAAGGACCATCTGCACCATTGTGCCATTTCATTTTTTTGTACAAACGTGTGTTGTGTGTCTCTGGAAACACTTCCGCATTGCAATAGCTCCCCAATATAAATAGCAAACAATATCTTCCAGAGTGTCCCCGCGAAAAGATACAGCTGTGGGATCGCGTTACGTCGCAATAGCATCTACGTCATCGGCGGGACAAGCGAAAGCGGGCAGGGCAGCAAAGCTACCGATGACGTGTTCAAGTTGGATTTGAACAAACCAAAGAAGTGGAAGACAATGAAGCCCATGAAAGAAAAACGCATGGACCACGCGGTCGCGCTGTTCAAAGGTTTGCCCTCTAACTGTGTTAGTTTAATTTTAGCCGTTTTGTCTTTTGGGAGATCATTTTTCACGTTTTTCATTTCTTCTAGTGAACCTCATCACAGCAATTTCATTCTAACTTTCTGATATGAATTTCACTGAACAACAAAGATTTTCTGCTGTCATCGTGTCCAGGCTTACGCCCAGTGGCTGAAGACTTGGATTAAGTGAATACGACTCAAATCTTAGTGTCCTTCAGACACGCCTATGAGTGTTCTCCAAAAGACACAGCCCCGCATACTCTGAAGTGTAAAACCAGGGATCTTTCGAGTGCCGTGCTAAGGTTCTCACTACTCGGCTGTGCAGCCGATATTTTCTTTTAGGTACTAGGTAGGCTACAAAGGATAATTAGACAATTTATTGTAGGCGGTGGGATGGCGCAACAGGTAAAGAGCTGGCTTTCCAATAATGCAAACCTGGTTTGACTCTCGGCTAAGCTGGTTGTTGAAAACACCGCTCATCCCTACCTATTGGGTGGGCATAATTGCTGAAGTAAAGGCGGCCGAGAGAAAGGAACTAGCCACCCTACTCTCCTTAGTGCCAATGGCATAGTACAATGAGAACCTTATCTTCTCATACCAGACACTTGAATCAAGTGTAGGACCACCTTTACCTTTTATTGTGACTATCACCTGACCATCACGTGATCTTGCAGACAAGATCTTCAGCGTTGGCGCGCAAAATACCGGCAATGACAATAGCCTCAAATCAGCGGAAGTCTACATCCCGAGCAAAGATGAATGGTCTGACCTTCCTGATATGAATCGTAGGAGAGGAGGACATGCTCTGGTGGTATGCAGAGGTACAACTTACAAGCAATTAAACTTCATTAGTTTTTGCCCACAAAATAGCATAAATGTAGGAACTTCAGAGTTTGAATTTCATTGATTGGTTAACAAAAACCCAGCGAAGCGTATCTTGTCGGTCTTTTCTAAAGACATCAACCATCAACAAGATCAAGAGGAGCTGGTTTGACTCTCGGGGTTTGCGCTTGAGCAACCCATTTCAGGACTGCTCTCCATTCAGCAGCACCTAGTGAATAAATAATTCAGACATCACTTCGACACAATCGGAAACTTCACTCTGTTAATTTCGATAACCGGCCCAGTGTCAGTAGTTCAAAGCCTTTGCAAGCATGCCAGACTGCCTAGAGTAGCCTCTCAAAGAAGCTTTCTCAGTTCGAGGAAAAGATTCCTGCGGTCAATCTTCAACATTATGACATAATAATATTTAACTGCTTGCGTTAGACAAATGTTTATTATTTAAAATTGTTTTTTCTGAATCATTTTTTTATACTTTGAAAGAAAATTTAAATTAAATTAAATTAGCAGTCAACCTTTCTATGTTTACGGACAACAACAACGAAGAATATAAACAATAAAAGATTATTTACCTATTTGTTGTATTTTTGTTATTTTTGCATAAGTAGCCTATTGAGTTGGTAGCCTACTAAATTGGTAGCCTATTGAGTTGGTAGCCTATCTACCAGTCTTGTGGATAACCATATTATTACTTATTTACTTCCAAGATCATATGTACGCTTTGGGGGGCAGTAACGGCTCATCAAAACCACATGAGGACGTAGAAAGACTTAAAATAGACGGAAGTAGCTGGGAGGTTGTGAGCCCCATGAGGTTGGCCCGGGACCAACTTAATGCCATTTGCCTCAATGATCGCATCTACGCCATGGGTGAGACACTTTAATTACCAGGTTAACGATTGTGTGTCATTCGCTTATATAAAAACCACGACGTGAAATGTAGGCTATTGAGGCTATTGAAAGAAAAGCGACATAGAACAATGAGTTGAATGTTTCATGAGTGACCTAGAGTCCGTTCCTAAGTGGGTTTTAGTAGTTTACTGTATTTTACTTCAAACTACAAAAACATTCTTCCCTTTAAACCTTGTTTCGCAAAACGTCGTCAACAGAATCAGTGTCGTACGACAAGAAGGGGTTTTAAAGGTCAAAACTTTTCCATCGAGTTTCAAATCTTAGCTTTTTTTTGCGTTAAGGTTGTATGTAGAAGTTATTTTGTAAATTATGTAGTTTTGTAAAAATTCGGTTACTATAGTTACAATTTAACGTGGCCTTGAACAATTCTATATGCAAACCCTAAGCCATGACATTGACAATGTATTGCGAACGCCACTGATTAGAATATTATTGAAACAGAATTATTTTGTTTTAGTTAAAGGGATATTAAAGGAAAATCCTGACTTGGCGATTATACACGTTCTTTGCGTTTCACATGCTCCCATAAAACGATTTCCAATAAAATTTTACCCTATTGCGGTCTGATCAGCATTCCGCGCGTGCTTTTGTCAGAGCTTTCAAAACGGGGATGGGCGTGAGCAGCGAAGCGTGCGACTGTACAGTCTACGTCACTATAGTCTAGCAATTAGCTGATCGCGCAATAGTTGTTACTGCCGGCAATTTAACTGTAGGCTATGTATGTATGTACATCAAAACATCAGATTTCAACGTCAAAACATCAGACAGTTTGCTCAAAACATCAGATCTGATGTTACTGTTAACGTGGCTTTTGTTATTGCTGTCTATAGTGACGTATTCTCAAGCAGTGTTTGCACTTTTTGGTCATTTTGAGAAAAAAATAAAAATAAAGGAAACATTGGGCTTTGAGCCTTGCCAGTGCCTTTGAAAACAGATTTTTTTCGTTATTTTTTTTGGAAATGTATTCTTGAATGTTCAGTTTACGCATTTTAATGCTTAATTCCCGTTTGAAAATTTCATTTAGTAGGCTATGCCTTTAAGAACTCGCTTCTCTTGTTGGTGTATTCTTTAATGCTTTTGATGCACCGATGCTTCTTTTTGCAAAGTGTAGTCACTTGCAGTGGGCATTCCAATGCATCCAAGAAAAATTACGGTCCACCAACATAACCAGCTATATATCCCGCCACGCATATTGTTGTCATCAAAAGCATTGTGACGTCACTATACTCGTTTTGTGGAACAATAATGTTTTGTATGATCAGGTGGATGCGATGCGAAATACACCACAATGTCCTCTGTGGAGGTTTATGATCCTGATGCAGATGTATGGAGCACTTGTCCTCCCATGTTATCCGTGAGATGCAACTTCTCATCCATCATTCTTCAAAATAAAATTCACATCGTTGGGGGGTAAGAAAGCATTCAATTTCAATTTAGTCACTGACATCTAGTGGATGCAGTATTTTACAGACAGCAAAACTTCAACAACAAGAGGAAAGTAGAATCCGTCAAAGTGGCTGACCAGCCAACCGGGTCTGTGACAGTGGTTCCAACCATTGAAATTGACGAATGTTCTAGAATTAAGATTTCGAAAACGTTTTCGCTCGACAAGATATCCTTCCTCAACCACAGAATCGATGGCGCTAATTTTCCAACTTCTGCATTCCACAGGTGGGACGAATGTTTGAAACCATCCTTGAACATCGACTACTACGATCCGGAGGGGGAGGAATGGAAGAACACGGCAGTGATCACAGACGAACTGCTCAACTGCGTCTTTTTTGCTTACGAGTCGTAAAACATTTCGTTATTTTTCATCGCCAAGAGCATTTTTTTTAAATTCTATCGGTTTAGAAACATCATTTGCATCGGTGACTTTGGAATGCAATCTACCTGCACAGAGCAACCACTATACACTTCTCAGTTTGTTTTGGTTGCTTTGTTTAAGAAAACAATTTTGATCTGGTGCAGATAAAAATCCCGGCCTCACTGAATAGATCTTAAAAACTAATACAACCTCAAAGAATACGCAGTATTTTCGTTCCTATTGCCCTTAAAAAAATTTCGAGTCTTAAAATCGTGCCAGACTCAGGTCTGCAAACACCCCTTGACCTCACTGTTTACGCCACTAAGTATATTATATGGGTTGTGGTGATGTTAGGTTAGGGTTAATATAAAACAAACCTCTCCTCTTATTATCTTCCCCCAATATTGTTTTCTCCCTTCTCTTGCGCTGTAACAAAGAATTCCACAAAACTTTTGGTTTGGATTTGAATTCGTCTAAATTTGAAAAACCTTTTTTCGTGATCTGACTTTTCCTGTAACAAAAGTCTTGTTTTGCTCTGCTTTTGCGTTAGTTAGGCCATCACCACACATCACTCAAAACTACAGAATGTTATTGGTGGAAGGATTCATGTCAAGCAAAGTACCAGTAATACAGAAAAATGTTGTTTAATTTTCACAAAAGATTGATGAAAGATGGTGTATTTCTGAGTAGGATACAATGCACAAAAGGATAATTATGTGTCATGGATGGCTTGGATCCCCTGTCAATTCTTGGAAAGGGTTGGACAGCGATAGAGGCTAACGAAAGCTATCCAATTAGTTTAACAAAAATTACCCTACTTCTGTGAATTCGTTGACTTTATCCAAAGCTAGTGGTCGGTAGACCTAGGTTCGGTTCTGCTTCAAAAAGCAGAACCGAACCACAATTGTGTTGGTCATACAAAGTAAACACATAACCTGTTCAGTTTCTAAATTCCTCCATCAGTTGGTGAATGAAACAATTTACATCCTTGTTCCATGACGGAAGTGGCAGCCTACTGTGCTGTCTTTGCATGTTTGTAGTAGTTGGCCTGCTGTTTGTCTAACATGTGGGCGTGCTCTAAATCAACAACAACGCGCGACATAAACGTGCTCCTGCTCAGCCAAGCAATTAAAAAAATGAGACTCGATAATGTTCAAACGTATGTTTGACAGACGTCAAACTAAACCTAATAGACTAATCACTAACATGGATATTCAGGGAAGGAAGACTATCAAGTATCAGCCATTTTGAATGATGCAACAAAAACTATAAAACCAAAAGAAGTTCCCAGTCTATTCTACAAAATTTAAGCAACAAAAACAAAGGAAGATAGAAAAGCGTTAGACACTTTGTCTTCACAACGGGGTGACCTACATTTCTTAAAGTTCCAAATTGCAACGTAATAAGTTTACACTTTAATGAAAACAAATTTTTTTTATTTGACATTTAGATTTCAGCTAAAATTTTGTAGGAACGACTGTTCGGGCACGAATAAAAAAGTTAAAATTTAAACGCCATCGTCAAAACTTCGATAAAAATCTCAATTAAATTCATCAGCACGACTTAAACAATTCATGTCCCATCAATGCGCAGTATGAAGTCACGTTTGTAATAAGCGCGCAACGTTGCAGTTACTGTTCAGTTAATTTCATGGAATTTAAATAAAAGAGCTTTACTAAAAACTGCATAAAACAGATTACCATATATGTACATGCTTGTAGCTTCAAATAACATAAATAAGAAATTCACTCTTTTGTAAGTAAATTTTTAGGTGAGAAAAAAATTTAAGAGATTTTGAGTTGATTGAAAGATATTTGAAATGGTAAACTTTGTCAATAGATCCCTGAGCGATCAAAAGCTTTGATGATGTAGCAAAGTTCTAAATTTAATTTTGCTTGATGGGCTGTACCAGGTTCGGTAGTCATTGTGTGGTGTAACAATGAGGCGCATTGTCGCATCACTGAGCGAGGTATAACCTGATGTTTGTAATTGTTCTGTGTGGTAACAATGATGTCATAAACATAGGGTACAGTGGTCGAGGATTTCGAGTAAAAAAACAGGTTTTGTTCTACGTAGTGACTACTGAGTCCTAAGCCTTGTACTGGCGAGTAGACGGAAATATATAGTTACAGTAAAAGATCTTTCTGTGCTTTACCAAGTTTTTTATAGTTTTAATTTTTTTATGGTGGCAAAGACAGGAAGCGTTAAAATAAACGTAGTTAATTCTTTCTTGGGTTTCAGCAGAGAGGGTGAGTTGGGTGAGAACGATTAATAATTAAAGTGCCTCCCGATTAACACGCGCTCATAGTAAATGTGATGCTAAAAATAACATCAATTAACAAACTAATGATCGGCTTCGTCTGGCGTAATATCAAATTGCTTTTCGCTAAATGTCGCATTGTTCGTATGAAGCATTGAACCGCCAACAGCCCTGGGCAGTCACTGATGAATTTTTGTGTAAAACTTCCAGCAACAAAGTGACCTACATACAGTTTGAACAGATGAGATGAGAGCTAGAGTAAAATAGCGTTCTCACAAAGCAACTTTGATGTTGCCTTGGTATGTACAAACAACAGACGAAAGCGTTTGTATGTTTAATGAGCGTAATTATGTTTTCTAACAAAACTTTTACACTGATAAAAATACAAAAAAAACATTGGTAAATTTGAATTCTGAAAGGTTTCGAATAGCCTGTCTGCAGATAGAAACCAGTTGTTCGCATTAGTACAATTTGTTAGATGAAGAGTTTAATGTTAAAATTAATTATCAATGCAAAACTTTCAATTAAAGTTGCTAATAGGCCTACCAAGTAGGCTATGGGCTAGATGCGGATTGTGTTGGGTTTGCATAAGAAATATTCACGTTTTTGCGTTGAAGGCATTTTCAGAAGCAAAAAGACTAAAAGACATTCAGTGAAATAAAATGTTTGCTTGAAATAAATTCAATGTGAAAGGCATAAATAATATGATGATGAATAATATGAATATGACAATGATGGAAGGCTGATACCACCTCCACAGGCTCGTCAGTGGATCAAAACTGTTTGCAAGGAGATTATGTGGCAGGTGACCATGTGTGGTGTAAATACTTCCCTTCATACGTATTGTGTTAATTTGAATTAAATTTTCACGAGCATTTTGAGGGTGAAAGGTGCAATTTGTTGAGGTTGCTTTATTCGCATACTGCGCAGTGATGTACTGCGTACAACCGTTGCCAAAGGTGTTTCCATGACAACGGTCTGCCAAACGACGTCTTCTGTCTGTGTGAGTTTTGTTTGAATCGCAACTACGCGCAGTGTATTAACAATTTTTTAGTCGTCCAGCCAATATTTAACTACTTTGAGCGATTGTTCATTTAAAGCGAAGTTCCAAACACCCATAATTCTTGTCTGACACATTACATTAAACAAAGTGGCTATTTTTACACACGTGTTGCCATGGTTATAATCAGGTGTTGCCAGAGTTAGGATTAAAGTTAGGAAGGGTTAAGGACTCAAGGTAAGGGTTAGACTAAAAAAATTTCCAAAATACAAGTTTTTGTTTTCAACAGCTTCAAACTTTTCTCAAATTAGAGCAGAATTACTTATCTGCCAACGCTATTGAGGCTATATTTACACTATATAGTGTGAATATAGCCTCAATTAAATATTTCCTAATATTACACAGCCGAAATTACGCAGCCTAAATTACACAGCCTAAAAATATTACACAGCCTAAATTAAATATTTCCCGCTAGAAAAATCTGTCATTTTTACAATGATTCAAAATCGGCGGATTTTGTTAGCTGCTGTGCTATAACATTGAAATTAACTTTTCCTAAGTTGCTTTCAAACCAAGTTGTATTCTGATGGACTGGAAATAATAAACAAACATAAAATAAACTTGCCATTTTGTTTTTAAAAAGTCTACCAATCATTTACGTAGAAACGGAAGAAAATATCTTTTGACAGGTGCCAGCCAACAACAACAACAACGCTTGATATAAACCAGGGGCCACCAAACTTTTTTCTCTGAGGGCCGGATTGCTGCGAGATCAACAGCTGCGGGCCGGATGCAAATTGCGAAAAGATATACAACTATTTAGAACCTCCATTGACTTGAATTAAGCACAATAAATAACAAAGTCGGCGGTGGAATAGCAAAGTTGTGATGAAAATTGAAAGGTTGCTGGAAAAGTTATTCCCTGCTGTCATACACTAGCCTACAGGGCATCGTGCTCTTGAAAAAACATTACACTGATGAAACATTGGTGTTTTTAACAAAAAAGTTTGTAATGTCATAAGAAGAAACAATATGGAAAAATCATTAGCAGGTTGCGTGTAGCTCAACAGCAACGTGAGTCCTTTACAAAAAGTTTAGTAACTTTTTACCTCAGTTGTAGTGCAGCTGTTATTTCCGCAGCACGTGGCGGCCAGATGAAATCAGTTTGCGGGCCGTAGTTTGGTGACCCCTGATATAAACAATCCTCTGCTCATCTGCAAGCGTAAATCTATTCACAACGAGTCAATTCAATATTTAACTCAACATTAATTTGGATTTCCTCACGAAATCGCTAGCTCAGAGGAGCGCTATATATGCGGCCAAAGCACGACCCCTGGTACAGTGAAGCTCATTCAAAGAAACTCTACTTAAAAACAACTGATTGTGTTTGAACAAGGTTGAGGGAAGATTGGAATATGACCTAGAATAGATCAAAATCAATTATATGAATTGCAAATTTCCTACGAGTCTGCCAGTCAATTTGAAGGAGGTTATTTTGGTCGAGAAACTTGTCCACGCCAAGTTTGAAACATTTCTATAAAAAGAATGATTCACGAAATGGGATTGACGCAAAATTTAATCAATTCCGTGCCTAATTTCAACCACTACCCACGCAACAATACAGCTCTGTGATTCACCACCGCAGCAATGCACAAAAGCATAGTCGGCTTCACATGTAGTTGTGACTAATTGCGCCCACCTATTGTTTCATTCAAATAACACAATCAGGGTTTATGTCATCATAACTTTGCGACCTGGAATTTGAGGAGTGGTCCATTCAATTGCATCCGCAGTTAGTGGTCACTGTTGTATTTAAGCGACATGTAGTGGAAATTATGACAATTTCAATGTAACAAGATTTCCGTTTAGAAACTTCATCATTGGGATTCAAATGCCTCCGATAGTGCAGCTGCAGCTTATTAAAGCAATCTAGAATTAGATTTTTTTCTAATATCAACCCTCTGATGACATGAAGATGGTATTGGTTATGTTGCCATGATGCAAACTTACATGAGCTTGCATTAACTGATGATATTAAAACACGTGGAATGGTGCAAGATAGCCCAGAAATACCCGTCAAGACATAATAAGATTCAGTAGCGTTGACAGGATGACCACTGACCATGGAACTTGAAGAAACCACCGCGTATTATTTGGATATAGCATCATTTCTTAAAAGTGTTTTGATTTGGAGTCTGAGGGTCTCACTGGTATTGGGCCTGAATTATCCTCGCAACGGCCCTGCCTATTACCCCTCCCCCATTGCAACGGCCCTGCCTATTACTCCTTCCCCTTATTGAATGAGAAGCTTGTAGTTTGTAACATCAAATAAGTTTTGTTTGGTATAACGACTAGGTTTGTCAACAATGACAAGCAGTGAACATGAACGCTTAGAATAATTTGTTTTCTGGTCTTGCAATTAAACTTAGTTAATTACAGTTTTTTCATTTCATGTAATAAGATTAATTACGGATGTGACATAGGTGTTTATAATTGAGAACTTTTTGTTCTGTTTAACGTTAAATTACATTAAAAATACAGATATTTGATTCGTTTTTGACTCTCTTGCTTAATAACTGTTGGTCAGACTGGAGCGCGCATGAGTCCTCTTAGCGGTGGCTGCCTTAACACGTGATGATACTGATCATTTTGTTGGGCCATCATTGTAACAACACACAGCACAATGCAAGCTATAGATGCTCACCAATAGATAGTTTCAAGCAGCGAAGGGACATCTAGCCATCGAGTCAGCTGCTACCAAAGAACATAAACTTTTCCATTCGGAGATCTTTAGCTAAATAGTTTTTTAAGCTACATAGCATATCCAGAAACAAGGAAGAATAGAGAAGCCAGGTGGCGGCGTATTGCTGCCATAAACTCATAACTTTAAGTAACACAACAGAATTTAGTTTTGCAGTTTTTCCAAATAAGATTAAGTAATCGTTTGTTGCTTTGTGTCAGACCAGACCTTTGAGAAAGATCTAAAAAGCTGTAATGATTTATTATTTCCTGTCGATTTTTATTTCAATGCTTCAAAACAGCTCTTTATATTTAAATTCAAAAAGAAAATCCCCACTGGTTAACCGTTTGTTTCGTTTTGTATTTATATTTAAATGCTTGGATCTTTATTCGAAATATTTATTTTGATTGAGCGTAGGGCATTTGGCCAAATTGCCAATGCTTGGGTCGTGGGAAACTTTCTCACTGATTTTAAATCAATTCATTCCCATGATCCAAACGTAGCATGATCAAACCATATTTCCTTAAGTTGAGATCCCATAAAAGGAATGAAATGCTGCATACAGTCATGTCTTTAACAATAATAGCTAAACAAAAATATCTATTCACCAGTTTGATATTTCTCAGCTTACTACATCTTTGCACTGCATTCGTCTGCAACAAAAGCTGCAGATACTGAGGAAGTGGTTTGTGTACACTAACAGGGTTGAGAAATTGAGGCATGTGTCTTTTCTTGCATTACTTTCCTATTTTTAGTAAATTAAATCTGTTGCAGCATGGCTGCGTTTGAGAGGGTCTCACTGATGACTTAAAACCAATTTTATTTCAATTGTTTTAAACAACTCTAGAATGCATCATAAGATTAATTTTAGAACATCTGTAACAACTCCAATCGTTTACATGCAATGCGTCGATTGCAACAAAAATATTGCTTGTACAAAAATCAACGTTGATCAAACGTAACTGGTTGCAGCATGGTTGATGTTAATTGCGTGAGAAGATATTAGTTCAACAGATTGCTTATTTTCTTTAAAAAAGCAACAGGAATAGAAAGCAGACACAAGGAAGTAAAAACCATGGCAGTCATGCAAACTGGTTGCTTGATGGAGGTTTGCAGAACTATTTGTGTGCAGGAAATTCTTGTTTTTGTAAAAAACATCTCGCCTACAACATTTATTGTCGTGCAGATAATAATAACATGACTGTGTGGAAGTGTTACACTTCAAAGAGTGAACCAGTGATCGCTGCCATTCAGAGAGTTCGGTAACTTTAAGTACAGCATTTAGAAACTTCGAACTGTCAACCTTAGTGCTTGAATTTTTGTTGATGGTTCAAAACATTTACAATTATGCAGCAATGCTATGGGGTTGAGACACAAGAAGATATGCATAACAATATTAAATCTAAGCGATTTAGATTTGATTTCAGATGACTGTGTTAGAAGACGGTGATATTATTTATTTGCAAAAGAATTTAGAATGAAACTTTTCTTTTGTTTTAGCTATTTGCCTTTTCAGATTGTCGTATTCTTTTGTTCTTTTATCAGCCGCAGTATTTGTTAGTCTGTGATGCAAGTTCTTTAACTGTAAAACATCAATCAAAGGAAATCAAAAATCATCTCCATGGAAATTCTTAAGATGTCGTTTTTCTACGTCATATTATTTTCAATTCTACTCAACAAATGCGAAGGTGACTTTGATTATTGTCCAGTAAAAGTGGAATTATTTGAGCATAGTGTGGTCAAATGTAAATATTTCCATATCCAAACAATCCAATCCAAATAAGGAAATAAGCTTTTAAAGGGGTATTAAAGGAAAAACCTGACTTGGCGATTTTCCACGTTCTTTGTGTTTAACATGCTACCATAAAACGATTTTCAATAAAATTTTGCCCCATTGCGGTCTGACCACCATTGTGCGCGTGCTTTTGTCAGAGCTTTCAAAATGAAATTGGCCTGAGCAACGAAGCGTGCGACTGTAAAGAACGTCATAAAGTCTACGTCATAAAGTCTAGCAATCAACCGATCACGCAATAATTGTTACTGCGGGCGATTTGACTGTAGGCTATGTATGTATTTACATCAAAACAGCACATTTTAACATCAAAACAGCAGACAGTTTGCTCAAAACATCAGATTGGTAACGTGGCTTTTGTTATTGCTGGACTTTATGACGTATTCTTGAGCGGTGTTTGCACGTTTTGGTCATTTTGAAAAAAATGAAAATAAATGAAACACTGGACTTTGGGCCTTGCCAGCGCCATTGAAAACAAATTTTTTTGGGTAATTGTTTTTGAAATGTATTCTTGAATGTTCAGTTTACTCATTTTAATGCTTAATTCCGGTTTGAAATTTTCCTTTAGTATGCCTTTAAGATTAGACTTTGAAAATTTTAAAAGCAGTTGATTTATAGCCTAGCTAGTTATTTAATTTCATGAAACAAAACAAAAATATCTCCATTTAAAAAGAAAACCTTTTGATATAATTCAGACCAATTTATTTTCACACAAGTCAGTTCAATCATAAACAGCTAAAAATCGATTTCGATCAGCTACCAGCTAGAATTCAGTGGTTCCCAACCTTTTTTTGGCTGTTACCCTAATCTCCACCCTGAAGTGAGCCAACTACCCCCACGATCAATTTTCAAAAACAAAAATGTTTATTGCTATGTATTTCAAAGGGCTAACTATGACAATCAAAATGCAATACAATACTGAATCATGGCCACCTGGAGATGCGGCCTGATTTGTCACATTTTGCACATTTTGATTACAGCTACTGCTAGTGCTTGACTGACATTTTTTGAGATGTTTTTACTTTTTGCGGTTTCCTAATGACATAAAACTTTTTTGTTGCCTTGGGGAAGCAGTAGCAAATGAGAAAAAGTAAGTTGAAAAACGCAAAATCAGACTGTTATTGAAAATTAACAGTCTGACTAAAATCTTCGAAATCAAATTTTTTTCGTTTTTTAACATGTGAAGATGTTAAAACCTATTGTGTCATCTGGGGAAAAGAATAAAGAAAGCGTAAAAATCTAATTTTTAGAAAACTTTATTTAAACGTTCGCCCAAAGTTAGAAAAACCTTGAAATTTCTGCAAAATGTGACAAATCAGGCCGTATCTTTAGGTGGCCATGACTGAATACAAGATAACAATGCGTGGTAAACATTCAATGCGAAGGTCAGGCCTGGATTTTAGGCGCCAGCTTTGTGATCCTGGGCTTTGTGGTAGGCTACTGAGGACAATTCTTGTGTCGCTTTCGACATCCTGGCGATTGCGCTTCTTTGTCTTCCTTCCCAAGACAGTTAAAAATCCTTGTTCACAGCGATACGTTGTTGAAAAATATGTCAGGATATTTAATGCCCGTGTCGCTAATGTTGGTGCGTCCTGGAGTCTGCTAAACCAGAAGGTTTCTAAGCTTTTCCCATTGAAATCAAGTTTCAACGCTTTGTTCATTCGGAGAGTGATAAATTCTTCTTTGGCCGAAAAGTCGTCATCATCCACCTGGCTGTCATCACATGTGAAGGGCTCAGTGCACCATTGAAAACTAGCCGTGTTCAAATTCGGAAAGTAGTTGTCCATCTTCTTGGCTAGCTGGCCTAAGTGGTCAGCTATGTCCTTCTTCAACGCCGCTGTCAACTTAAGTCCATTGCCTCCGAGATACATGTCAAACGTCTAAAACTGTGCTTCTTCCAACTCGCTTGTTCCACAATTTAACCTTTGCGATAAATTCTGCTCCGGCTACTTTGGTGTCGATCACAGTTACATTCTTGCCTTGAATTAAAAGATTGCCTTTGTTCGATTCACCAAAGATATCAGCCAGGTAGCACAGCTGGGAAATCCACTGTTGGTTAGAGAAGTATTCAGTCAAGTCGGACTTCTTTTCTATCAGAAAAACATGGACAGCCTCACGAAGTTCGACCAGGCGGGTTATCCTTTGCCATGAGACAGCCATCGTACTTCTGTGTGGTACAGTAATACTTCGTATATTTCTCCCATCTTCTTGCACAGTTCCTTGTAAAGACGACTGTTCCATTCCTTCGCTTTTATAAAGTTTACAACCTCCGGTCTCGTTACCCGCCGAAACCAGGCAAATTACCCCCCGGGGGTAATATACCCCCAGGTTGGGAAACACTGAGCTAGATCATCCTCAGTTAACCTGAAAGCAAACAGCACAAAAAATCAAATGATGAAAGTGCGAAAGAAAGAAAAACGTTTCACTTTTGCTCCGTTAAAGAATTGATGGAAAAGATTAACAATCAAAGGCGAAATAAATAAAAAATGGCACGATAGAGTATGGTATGGAATTGATCATAAGCCTAACCAGGAAACATCAACAATACGAAAAATATTGGTTAAATTGACAAAAAGACAAAATCTGCGCTTCAATCGACAAGGCGCCTATTCCAGCAAAATAGCGATGAAAAGAATTAACCACATCAAAAGATTTCCATGAGCTAACCTGACAACATGCACAAAAATTGTTTTACTGATTAAAATTGCAAGATGTAAAAGTAGGTATGATCCTACACGTCCTGCAACTGTATCTATGAGATATATTCATATGGTAGAAACGCAAAAAAACAATTGTTACGTCATAAGATACTGAATAGACTGCAACTAAGCAGTCTCCATAAAAGTTGAAAAAGGAGGGGGTGACAGCCAGGGTTTACTTAAGGAAGGGTGTGATCATATTTTGAATATTAGGAGAGGAGAAAAACTCCTCCGAAAGATTCCATGGAATACACTTCATGCAACATATAAGCTCTGCCGTGACTTGTCAGAACCTAATATCCGCCACTTTCAAGTTTTCGATATAAACGACTGTTTGTGTTTATTACGTTAGGTTTATTTATTTAATAATGTTAGGTTTTTTTTACACACCAATTATCTCGAAAACCATACTACATAGGGGCACAAATTTTTGTCAGGAGATGCATGAAGTTTTTAAACGTAGAAAAATGCAAAAAGGTCATTTTTGACAAAATGGCGGATATTAGGTTTACCAAAATCATGGCAGAGCTGCTGATCAAGCCACGTTTTTAACTTTTTGTTTGCTAGCTGGTCTAAACTAATTGACTAACCTCTGCTTGGTTGGGGTTTTGAATCATTATCCGCGAACTGACAAAGCCTTGATTGGTTATTCCTGGTAGTTTCGCATATTTGTCAAGGCTCTTGACACGGGCCCGGTTACCGAGATTGACAGAGTGAAGTTTCCGATTGTTGAAGTGTTGTTGGGGAATTATTCCATCCATTAGGTGCCGCTGAATGGAGAACAGTCCTTAGAATACGTTGCTCAAACGTACACCCCGAGAGTCGAACCAATGCCGCTTGATCTTGAAGCGCGCACTAACCAAGTGAGCTTTGGGTGGTTTGCTAGCTGACTAAACCTCATAACTGAAGATGATGGTGGTGGCCTCTCTGCAATGTGAATTTCGTGGCCTGATTTTATGTTGCAAAGCTTAAAATTGTTGTTATTTATTTCAGTTGCTTGTTACTCGTCACGCTTCGATGAACTCAACATATCTCCTTTTTCTGCGGAATATGAGGTAACAATAAAGCAAACCGTGTAGCCGCTAATACAATCGATTCAACGTGTGTAGATGTTGAATTTAGGCTACAACATCAATTACATAATAGCAAATTTATAGTAAATATTTTTGCATCACAGACGATTTCAATTGAAGCTTCACCTGGCTTGGCAATAATTTTGCTAAATCTGCTTCATCTGACGTTGGTATAATGTTTATTAAACATAACCGTGATAAATCATGGATAAACATTAAAGAAAATTCTTTGCAATAAGAAATATTTGTGATTTAGTTCTAAATACAGATTTCAGATAAACATTTCTACTCCACACAGGCTAATAGTTCTGCTTCAACTGGTGGTTGTATAATGTTCAACATAACGTGGAAAGATGAACATGATTACACTCTTGATACTTGCAATGTAATATTATCACTATCACTGTTGATGTTTCCAGGACAGGAAGGGATACATGGTTCAGTACAGACCTGGTGACATCCTGATCGGAGGACTGATGAGAGTTCACAGAAGAGGAAAGGAAGAGGATTGCTCCGAGATTCAGGATGACGGCATCCAAGCGGTGGAAACAATGAACATGGTGGTAGATGCGGTGAGGAGGAGGACATTGATAAGCTAAGATGATCTTCTTCTGCAGCTTGGGTTTAGTATTTGCGCATACCTAAGAAGGATTTGAACCATTGACGCAGGTCCGGCCTCCTTGGTTGACACGATAACGTTAAAGGACTGTTGCTAGTGATCTACTCCACCAAACGTAAGATTCACATCAAAGAAAAACCTGGAAGACGCAGAAACAGGACATTAATTGTAAACTTTAAGCTTTAGAAGATGATCGTCATCATCAACCAAAGGTTGCTCTTAATAAAAGATCTTAAACAAATTTAATAAAAGAAAATGCAAAAAAAAGATACAGAGAGCCTATGACCTATGTCATAATGTTGGGTTCATTTCGTTGGACTTCTCAGTACAGCCATCAAGAAACAAACTAATTGTCGGTTAACAGCCTCATTTGATTCACAGATCAACGCTGATCCCTCTATTCTGAACGGGATCAAGGTTGGAACAGTGATGGTGGACACATGCGATGTGGACACACACGCCTTGGAACGGGTAAGTAGTACCTAGAGAAGTAAACCCTGACAAAGACAGTGGATAAATTGAAGTGCAATGTTTCGCTTACTTTCGTAAATCCTTTAGATGAGCTATATGTCTAAGCCGAGGGCCACATGTGAATTGATGCGCCAAAAGATTTATGCGCCTTGCAAACCCAACTGAAACATTGGCAAACTTGAAACTTAACCCATCAAACTTGATGGGTTTAAAGTTTTGGTTTATTTGACTTGGCGATTAAAACCTGCAGCTTAACTTAATAATTCTTCAATCAAGTAGGCTACTGAGCTGAAGTATTTACTTTGTAAAAGTAAAACGCCACAATTCTGCAGTAGATCTAATCCTCACTTCAAATTTCATAACGAAGACTTCCAAGAGGCAAACCTTATCTTCCTTTCCTCATTTAACCCTTTTAATAACTTACTTACTTACTTACAGTGGCAATATTCAGATTTAAATAATAATCTTTGTTTTGAATACAGTTATATTGAAATAAACTTGTTTTTCTCTTTCTTTCTCTATCTCTCTTTGTTTTGGCGTACCAACCAAACTTTGTGCTTGTAGATATTATGTTTTGAAAATAAAGCTTTTAAAATGGCTAAAATGGCTATTTATTCACTTGTTGATTCATTCATATCAGTTTGTATCCTCTGGGGATCCTTCTCTTGTATCATGGGCCAATCCTATAGATGTTTGCTAGTACACCCCTTCATTTTCTTTGAATTTTAAAATGGCTGCTTGATAAATTTAGGGTTGAAAGAGTTAAAGTGGCCTGACACATTTGATGCTCATTGCAAATGTGTTTATGATTATTGTTGAAATAACTTTATTGCATAAGCCAACCTTTTTAGACCGAGAGCCAGGTCGATTTATTTGACTGTCTGGGTCAGTAAGGTTTGACAAGTGTTTCTAGACTGAAATTTTGTGTAGATTTCAAAAATAAATCTCTTACTTGCATTAGCCTGACCGTTTTTGTTATATTAAGCATTTTCCGAGATGATATCTGTCAATATCGCTATATCCGACTAAGGGTGCACCATTTGCCCCCGACCTTTAGCAAAAAGCTTGAAAATTTTTTTGCTTATGAGGTTATCTTAGAAAACAACTTTGTTGTAATTTGTTGTATTTTGTTATATCCTTTCGTGGCTAACTGCTCCTGAACTATCAACTGCTCCAGAAAATGACCAACTGTTCATTCACCCCTTCCTAAATTATCAAGCAACTGATGGTGCCATTGCGGCTGTAGCTCTGAAAAATTTTGGAAAACATATGTGGTATCTAACAGAAGAGCTTGTACCGTTGGCTTTTTTCAGTCAGAGTGTGAAAACTTCAACCAAAGAACTGATGGCACAAAAAATGATCTTAGCTAAAAATGACGGTGTGTGTACAAAAAGGTTTAGCTCTGGATTTGGAAAACTTTGTTTCCCTGAACTCCCAGCAGACACATCCAGGGATCTCCAGGAATATATTGGAGAAGACTCTTGGTCATTTTTTAAAATCTTGAAAATTGACTCAGCATTTTTAAGTGAACCTATCGAAAGCTGGGATGACAATGAGACTTACAAAATTGCAAAAACAATTGTGAATAACATCAGTGTGGTGTGGTTAATGACACAGCAGAGCGAGGAGTCAAACTGGTCCAGAACTTTCATGGGACTGCTCTCAAGGAAGAACGATACCAAAACATTTTACAAGTAGTAGAGAATTCCCGAAAAAAATTACCAAACCAAAGAAATATGAAAATAGATTCAGCGTCATGGTATTTGACAATCTAATTGCGAGTTTACTGTTTCATTACCTGTGTGACCTTTATGATGTGAAATTCGTGTAAGGTTATTGTTGTGCAATATCTATCACAATTACAATAGATGTTGCACTGTTCTTTCTTTGTTTGTTTTCAATGATAGCCTATACATCTCAATGAGTTGCATTTGTTGAAATTTTGCATATTTGAAGTCAAGTCCAAGCGGTTACGTTAGCTTAAACTTATGAAAAGCAGGTTTTCTGCCACCTAGTGGCTAGAATCTTTAAAACTAGCATCAAAAATGAACTCACCACCCTTGAAAATGGGGGGTTAGACACCAGTTTTGCTTCAATTGGATGAACATTTAAGGAGATAATTGTTGTTATGTTTTGGCCACTAGAGGCAGTATTGCGCTAGGGGAGAGCACAAAACTGCCCATATTTCTGCTTCCTATTGGCCAATTCCGATAATGTTTTTTTTCAAATTATGCAGAATGAAGAGGGGTATGTTTCCAAAGTAAATATGCAGTTGCATCTTGTAAGCAGCTCCATCTAGTAGCGATAATGTGAAGAAAATGCCGTTAGTCCCTTAGAAACTGGCCGGGTGGGGGAGTTAAACTTTGTCCAATCAAAATGAAACTTTGTCAAAGTTGTTTTCTAAGATAACCTCATAAGCAAAAAAATTTCAGGCTTTTTGCTAAAGGTCGGGGGCAAATGGTGCACCCTTAGTCGGATATAGCGATATTGACAGATATCATCTCGGAAAATGCTTAATATAACAAAAACGGTCAGGCTAATGCAAGTAAGAGGTTTATTTTTGAAATCTACACAAATTTCAGTCTAGAAACACCTGTCAAACCTTACTGACCCATACAGTCAAATAAATCGACCTGGCTCCTGCTCTATTTCATGTCGGTAAACTTATGCGTTATGCAAAATCGTTTTGTATCATTATGATATATTGTAACTATATGGTGCGAAAATGGCAACATTGAAAAAGAGCTGTCGACTTTGAAAACTGTATCATAGAATGATACAAAGTGCATCGTTTCCACGAAATTAGTTAATTTACCTGGTAATTATGACGTAACAAAGTAACTACAATAAAAACATTGTTTGTATCATTTAGGCGGTGACCGTGTTGCTGCCATTCTTCTTCGGAAATGACGATAACAAGCCCCCTCTATTTGCTGGGGTGGTGGGGGCTGCATCGAGCGCTGTGTCAATCCAAACTGCTGGGTTCTTACAAATCTTCAAGATCCCCCAGGTGGGCATCCAAAGTTAAAGTTTGATTGACAGTTCATAATCCTGCTTCTGTGGATTTGGTTTAATTCAATAATTTCCAATCTCTCTGGCACTGCAGTAAGTTTTTGACAAATTATATTCTGCCAGTGCTGGCAATGCCCGATGGAGCTTTAAACTGCTACAAACTTTCTAAAGCTCGTTCAACTTCGTAGACGTCACATCATTAAAGCGTCATTCAAATCATTCAAAGTCATACTCATCGTTTTCTTGCATATGAGGTGATAGTTAGGCTACGCTATTCCATCCAAGCGCTGCAGTCATTGGACTGTGTTATTAAGTGATGCGAAATTAGCATTTCGATCTATTGAAGGGGTGCTGAAATGCAAGGAAACAGCATTAGAGAATATTTCAACACATTTTAAAGAGACCTATCAAGCGATATATAATTCGCATTCACATCTTACGGTAAATAGAGCAATAATGCATCATGTGAAAGGTCAAAAACACTAAACCTGCTATTTTCCAGACCTTTATATTGTCATTAGCCTCTTGCGAAGCCTCCTATCTTTTAACAGTTTTTGATTGAATCGTCACGTGTTGTGCTTCTCGTATTTCTGCTTTGTTTGTGCCACTATCTCGTGTTGTGCTTCTGTCCATCTTGTGTAATCTGCTTGAGTCCTTCTTTGAACAATTAATTTTACCTCTCAAATACTTGACCCGTTGTGCTGCGTAATTTTACCGTATGACTCTTTAGTTTTTCTTTTAAATATTTTTCTTATAGGCTTGAAAAGAGCTGTATGACTGGCCGAAAACGTTCGATTATTGTTTTTATGATGTCAAATGTAAGGTTGTTGCTGAGTTATGTCTGTTTATGGTTTAAAAAAGTTATCTTTCTACCCAAACTGCTTTATGTTGTTTATTTAGTTTACTATAAAATAATCCAAGTAAACTACTGCAAATCAAACATCTTCAACCTCAGGTGAGCATGTGGTCTACCAACCCTACTCTGAGCAACAAGATCCGTTTTCCCTACTTTTTCCGTACAGTCCCATCTGACTCCTATCAGGCTACGGCCATGTTGGCGCTGGTACAAGAAATGAAGTGGAATTATATCTCAGTCGTCTATGAGGATGATTTCTATGGAGCTCAAGGATATGCAGGTATTCGATGTTTGAACTGTAGTAAGTTAAAGAGTTGTCGGTGGTTTACGAAAAACATTGTGATATCAGAGCAATGTCAACCGTTCATGAGATGGACAATGGGTGCAAAGCCAATTGTACTAGCTGCTCGAGCTGTGTAAAAATCGTGATCCTATGGACAGTTATTGAGGCTTTGGGAATCAGAAGATCACATTCTTGCTGTGCTCGACATTTGGTAGCCTGCTGACCAGAACAGAGTTGCCATTTTGTTTCTACCTTCAGCTTTGTTCCTTTTTTCCTGTAAAGAAACTCAATTCTTAATTCTGAGTTGCATACTGAGAAACGTTTTTTATATATTGACTCGCAGTTTGGTGGAACTCTTCTTACATTAGCTTTAAGTAGACCAAATAAGTTAATAGAGACATTTTGGAATGTTCAACTAACGATAGACATGTAGACCTAACAACGCTCGATGAACACACAATCCATTGGCTGCTGTGCCTGGATATAACAACGTGATCTACGCGCCTTTCACACAAGAAGAAAAATAACTAACATGTAATATCTTACTTGCTGCAGAGATCAAAGAGGCAACAAAGAAGTTACAAATATGCATCGCAGCGGCCATCGCGATTCCGCGGCACACCACGAGCGAGAGCTTTGTTGAAATTGTCGATCGATTGCTGGAGAAAAAGCGAGCCAAAGGTATGTGAGACTATTTCCAACTTAATAAGGTGTTGCGACCGTGCCATATTTTAAACTAATTGTTCTGCTTTGTCGCTTCTACCTTTTTCTAGACCTCTGCTGTGTTTGGCACATATTATTTTGTTTTTTTCGTTGTGATGGTCAGAAATAAAAACAAACTGAACTAAACTAATAAAATCCGTTCTGTTTGTATCGATTCAACGACTGCAAAAGCCAAAAGAAAACCAGCACTGCCCCAGTCAGAACCGTCATTTTTACATCGTGATTATTGTCATTACAAAGTCTGAAGTTGTCGAATCAATGTAAAAGTGATTGATTTTTGCTGTGTGGCGCCTGTATGAAGATCAATAATGACGAAAAGCAATCTGAAAACCTTTGTAAACTAAAGCAAAATTTTTAGCACGAAAGATGAGAACGATTCTTTGCTGAGCTCTGAGTTCAGATTGTGCATTTTGGGCCTTATATCTTTGTACTCAATTCGATGATGTTCAACATAGTTTCCTCCAGACTTAACTTGGGATAGCATTTGTGAACAAATGTATTGAAAGAATTCTTTACAGCGGGAGCAGTGTTGGCGGTTGAAAACTCCAGCTGTTACAAGGGTTGCCAAACAAATTATTTATTAATTTTCAGACTTGGAGTACCAAATCGTCAAATAAAAATTTTTATAATAGTAGTTAACAACAAAATGCATTAAATAGCATTTGGAAATTTTATGAACTTAGTTTTATGACCCAACCCAATACTAACGCAATTGTTTATGTTAGCTTTTAACAACTCTGCTTTTCCCAGGCCAGAAATACCCCTTGCTCACGTAAAAAGAAAAGTCTTGAACCGTTTATGCAGTCTGCTATTCCTAAAGAAACACACTCAACAACAATTGTTGAATTAGAATAAACGCAGAGTTAAAGGACGATTGCCGATCTGGTTTTTAGTTACTGTTTATAAATTGTGCTTTTTTATATAAAAATTAAAAGAAAAATTAATTGGCAACTTTGGTAACCTCTGCAGTGTAGCAACTCCTGGACAGCAACAATATTACTGTAGTTAGATCCTCTCCTGGTTATAAATATGTAAGTTATGATTCGTATGAGAAGAAGGGGATAGTTTGTTAGCTTAACATGTCAGTATAAAGTTCATATACAAGGTTTCTAAGCAGAACTCCCCTCATAAAATGCAACCTTGTTAGAAAAATAACTTCAGTCAGTTTTGTAAACTGAAAAAAAACTTTCTGTTTGTTCACTTCTGACGTCTTGTTCTGTCAATTCAAAAAAATATCATTGGTTATTATTATTGATGATAATATTATCTGTTCATAACCAATTGTCAACTTTCCAGCCGTGATCGTCTTCACAAAGCTGCGTGACGCAGAGAAACTCATCTCGGCTGCGAATGATAATCCAGCTGCTCGCGGTCACTTTCTGTGGGTCGGTTCGGACGGGTGGTCGGGACAGGTCCCCACAAACGATGGAGGAAACTACTTGGACAGCTTAGATGGTGAGTTGGTGGAAGAGAACTTGGGAATGTGTAGAGCCTATCGCAATATGTTTACTGTTACATCACAAAGAGGAACAACGAGCGATCACGCGCCCGCAAAAAAGTTTCCAGGTTCACGCATGTGCTTTCTGGCATCACACCAAATGAGAAAACTTAATATTCTGCTAATCTTCACAAGCGAGAGGCTTATGTGTAAACGTTTCGATTGCAAACTTTGAACTTTCTAATGAGTCGTTATAATTATTATTCCTTATCTAAATATCACCCATTTGCTGATAAAGCCTCATTTGCACTTCATCATTAAATGATAAAGCCTCATTTGCACTTCATTATTTGCTGATAAAGCCTCACTTGCACATCACTGGGAAAGATCAAGCTTAACCTTTTATTTACTAGCTTTGTTTGCTTCTCCAGCAATAGCCTGCTTACGTTCATCTGCTGAATGTGTAAATGCAGTTTGTAAGTTGTCTGACGTAAAAGTAATCATGTTTATAACGCTTGTGTGCCTCCATCGTTAAAGAATATGGGCGACTTATAATTTAAAGCAGAGGAATGCTAACGCCCTCTCAATTAATTGTTTATTTAAATGAACAGTTGTGAGTCTCTTGGTAGCTAACCTAACGAGGTGGTTTCTTAAGTACTCGAATCACATGGAAAGGTTTAAAGCCCCTACAATCACCCTGTCGCAGATCCAAAAAAACGCAAAAGTACCCGCTACTTCCCCTGTCAACCTGGACATAAATGTACATTTACGTCGTATTCCTTGGGTCATCGCATTACTTACGTCATCTACATCGCATTGCTCACGTCATCTACATCGCATTGGTTACATCATCTACATCGCATTGCTCGCTTTAGCAAGACTCGACAAACGAAAATATTTCATGCTGTTTCAGGTGCAATTGCCTTCAGTCCCAGAACAAGCCCCATACCTTCCCTAGACACCTACATGGCCAACTTAACCCTGGGCCAGCACTTGTCCAGAGAGGGAAATGAGGAAAGATTCAGAAACCCCTGGTTTCCGGAATATTTATCGGAAACACTAAAATGCACATTGAATGGTGAGAAAGCACAATTAAAAATTGTGAGAATAAAAGGCACAAAATAATAATAAACTTGAGCTGCATGCATTTTGATGACCATGAAAAGTATAGAATTGAAATTTGTTTAATTTGAAAGCTTGGTTTTATTAAACTTCTGGAAAGCAAATAGTTTGGAAAGTTTTTATTGAAATTTACATCAGTTGCCGTTCTTACAGGAACAAACGGAGGAAGACTTTGCCTGCCGGATGATCACATTGAGAAGCAGAAGTTTGTTAGTTTGAGCAAAATGCAGGTAAAACGTAGATGCCCATATAGCTGTCACTTTGAATATGAAGTGTAGATGTTTCTCGAATTGATTTTTTTATTACTTTGGTAGATAAGTATAAAAAAGCATCTTTGTTCCTATTGTTGGAATGCGTAAAAGAATTTTCGTTTCTTTTCCTGATTGATTGAATGTGAATATCTTATTCTCAGACTGAGAAAACCTCACACTTGTAAAGGCTTTTCCGTTCACTTTATTTTATCATTATGACAAAATAAAGCGGGGAGAAAACGATTTACAGTATAACGTTTCAAAAATTTCTGTATAAAATTTTTTGACAACTTCCCATCCAGAACGTTGCCGATGCGGTGCTCTCTATCGCCCACTCGCTTCACTTTGTTTGGAAGAAAGCTTGTGGAGGTGAGGGACTCTGTGACACCCTCAACCGGACAGTTCAGAGCAACTGGCTTGCCAACCAGGTGTCAGGAGAGATGAAAAACATTTCTTTCACAGGTACGTTCACGTGCGGCAGGGAACCTTGAGGTGTTTGGTGCAGACGTTTGAGGGCACGGTATGCGGTTGACGTTCTGTTGGAGACGGGTTCAAATCCCTACCAAGCAACTTTTTTTTTCAACAAGCAAGCGATATCGTATTCTGAGTTGTGGCAAAAGCAGAAGACAGAAATAACTTCGCTTTCTAGGCATATTTTTAGACATAAATAGAAAACAATGAACACGATTAGCCTAATACTTCTCAAAAAGTTCTCAATGCTAAGCAAAAAAGCAAAGCAGCGCGAATTAAACCTTCAGATGATCCATTTAGGTAGGGGGGGGGGGGCTTAGAACGCTTTTTGGCGAAAAACGGTTCTCTAATGGGCTAAAAATATGGACCGAGATATAAAAACTCCAACAAGCCCAAATTTATGCCTCTGGAAGATCGTTTACCCCCTTGAACCAACGAGATATAACACAATGAGTGGAAACTCACTCTTCTCTTAGTGTTTCTCTTTTATCTCTCTCGTTTCTCTACGTGGTTCGTTTCATGGTTCACTGCATGCACATGAAAGGCTACAGACTGCGACCGTACGGCGTGCTAAGAATGCACTAAAGCAAGGCTAAAGTGACGGCGAATACCACGAAGTAATTGGACTGTTCCGACCATAGTATTATTGTTAGGTGGTTTAAAAGTTTATTTTCGTTACCGCTTGTCTTTTCAGATTATTGTGTGAAATTTTGAAGTAGGTTAATCAGGATGTTACAGGTCAATAAGCAGGGTAAATACATAGGCTCTTGCTAACAACAATATTAAATTAGTATAGGGTAGCAAAGGTCTACGAAATACGATACAAAACGACTGACTGTAGGCTATATGGTTATCAAAGTTTATCTTATCCAGCTATAAACAACCAACAGGGCTAGAAGAAGTTTGGCTTTTTATAACAGTGCAATGGAAAACAGTTCTGATAATTTAACCGTCGAGTATCTTGTGGAAATAATCGAAGATGAAGAATTTCAAAGTATTCCCATTTCAACGAGCGCGTCTACAGTGCAACGTGAATTTGGGTAAGAAAGCGTTTCAAAGGACCTCGCACCTCTAATTAAATTGTGCAGTTGTGTGTTGAAAGCTGAATAAAATTGTTTGGATGTATTATCCGGTATTTTTGCAGATGTCACTTATGTCCGAAAACTTACAAAACCAACGGGGGATTGCGTTTTCATGTCAAGTCAAAGCACGCTGGAAACACATGTAATAACACCAGAAAAGGTATGGTACTACAGTTCCGCATATTACCTGCCTGTAGACCGGCAAGACAACTTTATAGCCTGAATCGTCCATTTACACATTGTTTCTACGTCTGGCGACGACGGATCAACGTTAAAATCTGACTGCAGTCAGCCACTTGTGTGTAACAATTGCTGTGGTAGGCATATCCAGTCTGCCAAATTAAAACATATCGCAAATATTGCATCTATTCAACACCTGCCTACGTCGAATCCACGTAAAAAGGGGAAATTGTTAGACCACATTCCAGACGTCAAAATAGCAAAATGAGGCCCCTAATTTCTTGAAACGGAGGCCCATACCCCCTTCAGGTTGCAACTAAGACATCATATATCTCGTTTTCGTTTGTAAAGGGGGCATTGGTCCCCCTGACCCCCCTCTCGGGAGCCCAGATTCTACTGAATAGCGTCATTACACCAATATATAATGGAAACATAAGCTACCGGGACGCATCTTTTGAAAATGTACCATTACATAGGTGTAAAGAGGGAATGGACCAATCAGAGGGTTAGGGAAAAGGATAGTAGGCCTAATAATATAGTTGCTAAGATCGAATTTTCGACCAACCAACATGGCGTAGAGAGTATGCTATTGGCCAGAAGACTGGAGGTCGTTGGTTTGAATCCTCTATTTTGGTTAAGATGTCTTTGATTTGGGAATTTGTAGACAAGTTTCCTTTTAGGACACGTATTGTGGTACACTTTCAAAAGGTGCTACCGGGACATCCGCCACTACATGTAGTATTCATTACACACTTTGTATTTTTTTAGTGTCTGAATCAACAGTACAGAAGATGTGGTTACAAATTGGTGGTTCACTTGATAACTTCACTGATGCAGCTCTTCAATATTACATTCGTGCATTCGAATCCACCACAAATGGGAGCGAACTTTTTCACAAGTTTAGCTGTGATGCAATTGAAGTGATCCCAGGTTTATTTCACGGAAAACTTCAACGTATGGAAGCAGTGGAGCAAACAAGAAAATTGTTTGATGTGTTTCTGAGGTAAAAACCAAACATATAGTGGCATTTTTATTCTATACCGATGCTATAGCTTGTTTAACCAATGTAGCTTATCAACAGTGATTTACATTTATTTCAATCATGTCTGGTACGACGAACGACAGTTCTGCCAGATTTCAGAAACTGCCTTCAATGATTAATATGCTTATTCAGTGATCTCGTGGGATTGCTGTTGACTGAGCCAATCCCAATCTCTCCGTCTTATCTTCAAGTACGAAACTTGTCTTAATTCAGTCTGCATTTATTGGTCGATATCCAAAAACTTCATATAAAGTCGCCAAATAGATAACGCAATTGTCTATACCAGCCAGTAAATGAGACATACTCAAGATGCATAAAACGGGGCAAGATGCATATTTTAACTTTGCCTACATTACCGTAAAAAATAGCACGAATTTACGATTTGTATACCATTAAATACTCTTGCCAGCATCTATGTTCAATACACAAACATTAACGTTTTGAAATTTACATGATGATGATGATTTCAGAGATGAAAATAGCAAAGTTTCACAACAACAACAAACGACTAATACGGTGCTTACAACTGATGAAATACACATAATAGAATATATTGGGGGATACGTGTTACGAAAATTGAAGCGCAGTGCCACAGATGAACAACAAGGCATTTTGTGTAAACTAGAAAGTGACACCAGTTGCACAGCGGGTTCATCTATGATTGACACACTACAAAACGACGAATACGGAACATTACTGAAGCCAAGTCCTACTCTGATGAAAATTTTGCTGAGGCTGGAAGTGGATTTTCGAAAACATTTCAGCTTTCGTAATACAATGCAGACTGTGTTTAAGGAGATTGATATAAACAGTTTGTATTTATTAACCAACGACTGGGACATTGTGTCATATATTGTAAACCACATTTGCAAGCTATATTTTAAAATTCGTACCTATCAAAAAACGAAGATTTTAAAGCTCAAAGTCATTGGTGATGTTCAGAAAAACAACATCAGTCTGCGTAAAGCGTTACAGTAAAGACACTAATGTACGGAATATTGCTCGTTGTTTTACAATAAAATGTAAATGAAAGTACTTTATGTTGTAGTGCTACGCCTTCCCATTGCTTTAGACTACGGTTTTTTTCATGGAACGTCATTTTTCATAAGGTACTTTTCATGTAGTGGCCGCTTTTAGCGAGCGCCGAATTAGTGTTGTGGGCAATACCAGTGATTTTACACCAAGGCTACTGTGCAACAAACTTTACTCAGTCGAATTTTGTTTGATTTTATATCTTCTATTAGCCCAGTTAGCTTGCTTCAAGTGATCATTAGTGTAGCCCCAAAATTTTTGTGACATGTAAATAATTTAATTCGTTTTTTTGTTCTTCTTTGTTTTGTGTTTTACTTTGTTTTACTTCATGTCCCGTAATCTAAAAAAGCTCTACAATTTCTGAGCTCTTCAAAAATTTTCTCAAGTGGTGGTGGTTTAAGATTTATACTAGTTGTACCGTATACAGCAATTGTCAATCCTTCATCCCGGTGGATCTTGGTTGATTCGCCGTGACAGCACATAAGTGCTAGGAGGGCTATTTTCGAGCAAAAACTTAATCAACTCGGCCATGGCTTTTGATGACATAACCAATCCTTCGAACGTTTGGTAAGATAGGAATATCTTTTCTCGTACAGCAGCAGTGTCTCCTACAATGCTTTGCTTCCACTGGTTCAGTTCAGCTACAAAGGTTGAAGATAGCCAAGTTAGACGTGGATCGTCTGTTGTACGATATGGCACCAACCTTTTATTGTATCCATATGCCACCCTGGTGTTCATTACATCGAACCACTGGTTCATCATGCCGGCGAACCAGGCACTTCGCTCCATTTCAGGACCACCTCGTTTTTGCATCAACTGGCCGACTGTTCCGGATAGAACTTGAGCTGCGTAGCAAACTCTCATTTTTGAGTAACTTTGTAAGTTAAAATGGGCGCTGGTCAGCTTGCAGCAACGCAGCTCGGTGCTTTCATAGAGATGTGGAACTTTTACGAAATGCTCCCACAATATTTGCTTGCTGCCATACTGCAATAACCTGGGGCCACCAGGCCTGCTGGATGCGATGTTGTTTCGCGTAGTATCCTGGGAGACACTATATGCCAGGTTCTCCTTCACTGAAAAGTAAACACAAAAATTATGATATGCTTCACTTGAGCCATTCGTTCAGCCTGTCATGTTACAATGCGCAAAAATAAAAAATTCTCTGATGCCTACGATGTTAGAGTGATCTCATGGTAATTTGGGGGTGCTGATTCCAAAAATGGCATCGGCTTAGCGATATTGGCTCTAGTTATCAAGGTATGCCATCATACCATAGTAAATAATCAGAAGTAAGGACATGGCCATATAAGCTAACCCACCGGAAGCCATTTTTATGGCTATTGACGTTAATTACTTTCCACTGAGGGCAAGATTTCACCTAGAGCTCATAACTCTTTCTTTATTTATTATACCATAGTAAACATATATTACCGTTTATCTTTAACTTGTATAGTAGCTTTAATTCTCGAAGGCACTGCTGTTGCTACTCGCAAACGTTTTAGAGGAATCGCACTGACGTTTTCTTCGTATTTTTCTTGCTCTTCGCTGCTGGTTTGGAATCTTCCAGCTCGCAATTTAAGCATTTTACATGATCGCATGTAAAAATACAGCAGGCAACAGACCTATGCAGAGTATAATGTACATAGAATGAACGTAATATTCACTCAAACGAGTTGAATTTGTTTAAAACTTGTCTATTGGATATTGTAAAAAAAAATATGTTTAGTTAGGTGTCCTTTTAAGGCAGTAAGAATTTTGAAAACTGTCTTTTAGCTAAATATTTTATATAGCTTGTTTTCGTTGTAAATTAACTTGTTGGAATACTCAAATAAACATCAAACATGAACAATAAACATAGAAAAATTTATATCAACAACAAAACATTCTTTTAAACTCATCCGGTTCAGTGTTCCCTCTGAGGCGAGAGAAATGCAAAATTGTTTGGGCATTGTTGGCAGGGCACCAATCACTAGCTCTTTACGAGTTCCCTCTGAAAGAACATAACATAGAGTGAATGCATTCGCTTACAAGTTCTAATGTAAAATGTAGAGACTGGTCTTTACCGACCAACAATTGAATATTTGACCAACATTTCAAAAACTTATATTTGAAACAAGAGCAGTCAAGTTCACAAAATTTCTGCTTAGTTTGTTACTGTAGCTCGATAGCTGTTTATGTGCTTATCTCATACCAGTGTCAGACAAATTTACAGGAGAAGTTTTGCCTCTTGCTAACTTGTGTCGCTGCATCACAATGTCCACTTATTAGAAATATATATACATTATAATATTATCATACAATGTTCACTTTTCACATGAAAACAATTTGGCAACCCTACTTCTGCATAACTGTAATATGTGGCACATTTACTAGTATTTAAATGCATCCTTACTGTTTAAAATGTACTTTTCTTCGAAGTGCTCTTCACAGATTTTCACTTTGTCTTTTTTAAACAAACTCTTGACGTTGTCATCTTGTCTATATGACAACACTATCTTTTCCAGATTATCAGCCCATTCTTTCTTGTTTTCTTTACAATAATTCTTGCTAGGCACACTAAACAAGTGATGGCGTGGTGTGCCATTACTACATTAAGGCATACAGCATATTATCGGCATTGAATCTCTGAGCTTGTGATTCTACCTATCAATTATTGCCTTTTCACTGTTTTATTTGTTACCTACTATTCTATACCTAAACAATAAATTGAGAGCCGCTCTGATATCAATCATTCATTAATCTGAGCGGAATATAAATGCTATCATTATTATTATTATTATAATTTCACGATTCAACTAGCAACAGTGCAAGACTATAGCCTAAGGTTTTAAAAACATTGCAAGACTTACGACGCTAGTCTAGACGGCTTATTAGAAATTCAGGTCCTTCAAAATTGATTAAGTTGCTGACAGGCTAACAGTAGCCTGGCTGGGTTAACTTTAGGGCTGCACTAGAGTTTAATTTTAGGCTTCTTACAATAACATAATGTTAAATAATAGGTTGAAAATAGCCTAACATGTGGATAGCACCTTACCCATGGTACAAAACTATGTTACTAATTAGCCAAGCACCTTAGGCGGTGAGATAGCTCAGTGGTAGAGCTCAACGCACATAAAATCGAAGGAACATCCCATCTAAAACTCTTGTGATGTCCGTTTAATCTACTGCGCAAGTGTCTGTAGTGAAGCGTGACAGCCGACACGTAAAACGGAGCAAAAAGAGGAGTTTCCACTTATTGTGTTATATCTCGTTGCTTGAACATACCCCTTGAAGATGACCACTTTGAGATTTTGGATATTTTCTTGCAGTGTTGCCATATGAAACAATACGATCAAGTCTTAACACATTTTATCTCGCAAAGCTTGTTTCTTTGTAGTTTTAAGCAGTTTTTGATAATTTACCAGTATGTAGAAAGATATTTTAGTTGTTTAGTGACACACTTTATTGAATTTAAGTTAAAAAATAGTACTTTTTTTTGTGAATGGCAACATGTGTTCTGCTTTGGAGACCATGTAATGAAAGCGTGTGCCTTTTGATTGTTTGTACACCAAGGATGCCAGAGCTTGGTTTTTCCACCTAGATCTGGGTTTTTTTGACCACATCTGGGTTCTAGGTTTTTTTGGTTTTTAACTTTGTACAAAGCTTGCACGGTATTAAGACACTGGGATCTTCAATAAATGGTCCACACTGCAACACAAAAATGATGGTTGTTTGTGGTATTCAGGCTTAGGCTACACCTGGTGGTTGAAGATTTGGCGGTGTCGAACCGGCGCCCTTTCGATTGCCGTTTAAGGGCTTTCACCACTCGGCTATGCAGCCGACACAAAAATGATAAGGTACCGGTAGGCTAATGTTTTTTGCATCAGCTACTGCAGTTAGTGAGGCACAGGATGGAAGGAAGGAAAAAAATGATCCAACTTTATGAAAATGTGGATGACTAATATTGGAGTAGTATTTGTGTTACTGAACATTTATTTATTGTGAATTTGAGTTATTCTTTTCAACATTATGTTCAAATGGAATAGGCTAAGCAGGGTTTATTGCTAAGAACCAAGTTATCGTATAGTTGTACACCAAACTGTATTATAAGCAGTAAGCAAGCATAATGATTCTTCTCAGCTGCAGTCTACAACTCGCACAGCAAAAAGTTTAGTTCAAAAGTCAAAACTAACCTCAAGGGCTAGCCTATACACTCATACATCTAGTCAGTTTTAGAAATTTTGGTTAAACACACACTGAACCTTGCTAGCTAGATGCTTTACCATGAAGGCAATTTTGAACAAAAATCTTTGCTGTGAGCCCATATAGGCCTACCAAGCTCTTGTTTTTGTATATATATTAACTACCATACCAGCATAAGCATGTATATTGTATAATTATATATACGATTATACGTGTCGCTATTTGTAGCTTTCTGAGGCTTCTGTGTAATGATTTAAAATGGTGCTGAAAGCACACACAGTTTTTTTTAACCGCTTTACTACATATTTTCTGGACCTGGGTTTTTTTTGCCTCATCTGGGGTTTTTTTAGCACACAATCTAAGTTTATTGGAAATTTGTCGCTGGCATTCCTGTTGTACACGTTAGTATGAGTGATAGTGCAAGGCAACTAGGCTACTTTATATTGGAATATTGCCTAATCAATGAGTATAAAACCTTTCCAATTGAGAAGAGAGTACTGATTTAGATACAATTCAAAGTTGTAGTAGGCCATATTAGGCTAATGCCTGACAGTTCTTAGCCTAAAATCTTGTAGAAGACTAGGCTATAGCTTGTGGCGAAACCAACCTAGCCATTGGTGACTATCAGTACAACAGTTGCAATGGAATGATTATTTTGGTTCAGTTTTAAATCTACAGAGTTTTATTATGGTGTGGAGAGGGATGGAACAGGGGCCAACCACTAGCCTAAGCTTATCATACGGTACCTAACTGCACGTCGAAGCTCAGTGAACTATTTGGATTTTTTTGATTTATTTTGAGGATAAGTTTTAATTTGCTCTTTGAAACAACTTTTGTTTGGCCAACACCTTGATGGTGTGTTGTAATATTGCAGTCAAGTATACCATAACCAAAACAGACCCAGAGCAAGCATTGATTTTTATTGTTTTTCAGATGTACTGTAAACCTATATCATATTGAAGATACAGAAATCTGAAAGTGTACTATTATACCCTTTGGGCAGTTAGCAGTCTATTTACACCTAATAATGTCTGCTTTTGAAACTCGGTCCAAAGCAAAAAAGAAATTAGGTGATGTTGTTTACACTGAAGCAGCTGGCTTTCCAGCAGGAACCCTTCCTGTAGAAAAGGCAGTCCTTGAAAATATGTTGTAGCCTACTTGTTACAGCCTAAGAGAGCAAGTGCAAATGAGAGAAGTAAATTGGATGCTGCTGGTATGATAGCAATGATGTTGCAAGAACATTGGTTGTTCTGCAATTTGTATACAGTTTCCACTATTGCAATTAAACATCGTGTTGTTAAGATTTATGATGAATTTATGTATTTCTTGAGAATAAGAAAATCTCGTCAAAACAATCGGCATCAAAAACGAGTGAATGACTTCAATGACAGGTCCAGTGGTGTTTTTAATATATTTCGTGAAAATAACGTACAAAGAAAAAAAACTTGAAGCTCTCCATGGAGTAACGATGACCAGTATGGAATGGGACTTTCTGAAAGATCAACGCTCAGAACGAAAAATATATTGTGAGGATTACATTGACAAACAGTGGTGTAAAACAATGGAAAGGCGAAAGCAAGATCTTCATGCTCTTGAACGATTGAGGTGCTCCGAAAGAAGAATCACGGAAGAATATAATGAAGGTTTAACTGAATTAAATGAGATGCTTTCAGACTCTGAACAATCTAGTGCTGTTGAGGTCACTTCAGACGACACTCCAACTCAGAGGGGTGCAACATACGGCCCGCGGGCCAGAGCACGGCCCGCGGTACCCATTTACGTGGCCCGTACATTCTTCATCAAGTAGCCCATTATTTTTAAATACTTTTCACTGTTAGATCGGAGGATGTTGTTATTTGTTAACATATTTCCTCATTTCAAGCAAAACTACAACTCTTTCGATCTCAGTTGAGCAAAGCATCCCTGACTCACTTTCCTTGTCTGGAAAGTATAGAAGGGTTCAAGTTCAAGACTGTGAAAAATATGTTGGAATGGTTGAAAAGTTAATTTCGGCATTTGAAGCTCGCTTTGAAGATTTACAAAACACAATGCCGACTTTCAACTTTTTGCTCATCCATTTGACCTGGTTGTGGAGAATATTCCATCTAGCTTTCAATTAGAAATACTAAAATTGCAAGCAAACGTCGATCTCAAACGAGCCTACAATGAAAATGATTTACTTTCTTTTTACAGAAGCTACGTGTGTGGAAATTACACAAATCTAGAAAATCACGCGAGAAAAATGATCTCTCTTTTCGGAAGCACATAGGCCCACTGCTGTGAGCAGTTCTTTTCAAAAATGAAGTTGTTCAAGACAAAATACAGGAATCAGCTTATAGATGAGCACTTGACAAGTCAACTTCGAGTTGCCACTTCTTCTGTCAAAGCATAGTTAATATGGTCAAAGCTGACATTGGCAAGATCTCTGGACAGAGAAGATATCAGACATCTCATTAATCACTCACTCAATGTGTAACTTGATTGTGTGTACTTTTCCATTAAATAAATTGTTCATATAAATTCATGTGTTATTCGATAGACTGGCCCTCAGCATCATTATAATTGTATGTTGTGGCCCATTGCGATAAACAGTTGCACGCCCCTGCTCCAACTGATGATGAAGAGCCTAAGCAAAAGAGGAGGAAAGTAGCTATTAATCATGTGGTTGATGACACTTTGGCAAAGCAATACCAGCATGTTCGACTTACTTTGCGAAATGTTTGCAGTGAATTTTATGAAACCTTGGACAAACTAAAAAGTGTTTATCATAGGCCTACGTCTCAGCTCCAAGCAGAGGCAGCTATCGTGGAAACAGCAAACAAGATGTTTGGAAGAACTTGGAAGTTTCATGGTAGTGACCAGGATCAACTCGATTTGGACACTTTGCCGGACAGACATATTATAAGGAAAACCGGCAAAAGCATCGAAACAATGGTTCTTGATTCCATTGTTCAGGAAATTATGTTTTCTGAGAATAATGCAGCCATTACATAATACATATGCTAATGACGGATCAAAAAAACAAGGAGCTGGTTCTTTCATTGTATACGGAATAATTTAATGAATGGAAAATATAGAGCACTGCCTACCTTGTCCATTGTTTCAGAAAACAGAGCTAATTTGGCAGACTTGAAAATAAATACACTACGGATCCTCTCTGTGGCTAGTGATGTGGAGGCTAAAGATATATATGAAAAGATTGACTTTGTGTTGACTGATCAAACTTCACATAATTTTCAAGTGGACCACACAGAGGCTGAAAAGTTTCAAACAAAAAAACTACCAGATCATGTCTTCTGCAATGTTCATCCAAGCTTGATGTTTAATCGTGAAATAAGTAAGCACTGGGCAAGTTTGGAAAACGCATTGGAAGCGACAAAATTTATGCAAACTTTCTTGTTAATGCAACCTCATCAGCAAGAAGTGTCACTGAACAAGCTCTTAATTGCATAACAAGGCTAATTAATCATGATTTTGATCACAAACCATGGAATAAAGCCAGAGACTTTGACCTTCACATTGTCCCAAGAAAAAATCTATCAGTAAGCCTCAAAGATGAAAGATTTAATCGTTTGACTTTGTCCTGCGCTATTGTATTGTATCATATGGAGGACGTAGCTGATTTTTTTTTTGCGTAAATTTTGTCATGTTTCAAATCAGCTGGCATGCATTGTTAGGTTTTTCTTTGACATCGAATTTTTAGAGGTTATGCTTTGTATTGGAGCTCTTCTGGATTTACATCTGGTTGAACCTTTTTTGTCACTCAGTCTGTCCCAAACTACCACATACTCTAAACTAACACCTGCATTCCATCAACTTTATGAGGATCTGAACAACACAAATCCTGAAAAGCTATTTGATCTTGATAACCCTGCATTCCAATTCGTGTCATCCGATTGTTTTCATGCCACAAAGTACAGCCCAGAAATATGTGCAAGCATTGCACAAGTGACATCCACATACAAAGCACAACTTAAAAGCATGTTACAAGTTCTTCTACCAGCTATCGCTGAAGCATTCCAGAGACAAAAAGGAACATTTTTGGATTCGGAGATCATAACCCAAAGGGAATATATCCTTAGCCCACATGGATGAGGAAAAAGTGCCTAGAGTATCCACAATATTGACTCTGAGAGAAGTGTTGGCTTCATCAACTATGAACTATCTCGCAGAGGGGCCAGAGAACTACCAGCAGCCTCTTCATCACAAGTAAAAAGTAAATCCCAAGATCTAATTGAAAGTATGCCTTCTGGATCTTTCAAAAGTTATACAAAAAAAAAACATCCTTATTCCCGAATTGCAGCTAGAGTGGAGAAAACTTCAAGATAACTTGCAGAAAACGATATCAGAAAACAAAATGTCCGCTAATATTGCACCAGACCAAAGACGCCACAAAGATCTTGCAGCTCTCAAATCTTTAGGTGGACCGTTTACTTCACCAATGGAACTCGACAATTACGCAAATTCAATTCAAGCAGAAAGAACCAAGACAGACAGATTGTACAGGGAAATACGCTACGCCAGGGACACATCGTTATCCATTCCCAAAACTAGCGATATTTTTAAGCTGAAAAAAGGACACAAGAAGCTTCCACTTCACACATACATAACAAACTTGAAACTATACCTTGAAAATATTGTATCAAAGACTGATGTGACAATGGAAGACTTCAGTGAAGCAATCACAACAAGTGTGACTGAATCAAAAAAGTAGTATTTACGTACCACAAACAGTAAAAATTTTAAAAAATTCCAAAACTTTCAACCCCTATGTTCAAGGGGGTAAACGTTATTTTTAGGCGCTAAAAGTAAAATGGTTGGTGTTTTTACATGTTTCTCCATATTTTCAGGGGGTTAGAGCAGAACTTTTGGTCTAAGTCCCCCCCCTAATTTAGGTGAAACAGGCTGTCAAGGGTTTTTAGAGAGTAGCCTAATAACTATATTTGATTTAGACATATATATATTTTTTTAATAAGCGTTGGATTCATCGCAGAATGCGTTGCTCCTCAGCACTTTACAAAACAGACAGTATCAGAGCAGCCATATAGGCCTAGAGGCGCAACTGAGTATAGTATTATCGTTTGCTTAGTTTCTAAGCGCTAAGCAGAAACGAGCTGCAATGTCATTTTAAAAGGTTTTTGGCATGACTCGACAAGGTATTGAGCTTTGATTTACCGACCTAGAGGTAGGAATTCTTATTTCAAGATATATATAACACTGGTCTACACAAAATTTCAGGTTTGGGTTTTGACAACCCATTTTAGCTAATTTTGGGGCGCTGAATCCGAAAATGAACTCAGATTTTCCCTATCACATCACGTTTTTGAGATATGAAATATCCCTAATTTTTGAAAAAAATCAATTTTTGCCCCCCCTCTGTTGTCAAAACAAGGAATTCTGATGCAATAAACACTGTTTTACCTGCAATAATCTAGCTTTAATTAACAAACAAGCATTCTATATTATATTCTCACAAATTTGCGTTGTTTTTATTAAAATTTCATGCCTTGGAATAAAAAATAGGCATGCAAAAGAGCAACCATAATAACATCAAACGCTACATTATGCTGACGAACATGTCGATAGGACAGTGACAAGGTATTTTCTGAATTATAGCCTACAGTTCACACAATATGCACATAGACATTCCAATGGAGTGCAGAAATTCTGAAGACACACACAGAAATAGCAAAGTGCCAAAATAAAGATTGACTCAAAGGGACTTGGGCTGGGCGAGTTCAGAAACAGTCAAAAAAAGAGCTTTCATAAATATGAACTCTTCACTTGTAAGCTTGAAAAGGCTCTTTTGAGGGACTTTCTTTTATGAGCAGCATCTGGAATTTCTCTTTTAAAACTACAACAATAGTCGGCCATCATGACAATCCCACCGACCTTGATAACGTTCCTGCATAATTTTAATATCCTGGTGGAAACGTTCACCCTGTTCTTCACTAACTTTCTCAAGGTTTTCTGGAAACTCATCTGCATGGCTTTTCAAATAGTGAACTTTGATGCTCATCATGCATCCCAAATCTTCAAAACTAAGCAGTAGCTCCCTTAAAAGATCTTTATAATTTTCTGCTTTTCTGTTTCCCAAAAAAATTCTCACAACAGCACCGAAAGCATTCCAAGCTCTAGCCTCAAATGGCAACATTGATTTTACAAAATTTTCATCCTTTAACAATTGCCTGATTTGTGGTCCATTGAAAATCCCAGCTCTTTTTTTCTCTTCACTGAGACCAGGAAAAGCATAACATATATACTTAAAACACTCTCCTTCATGATCCAAAGCTTTTACATATTGTTTCATGAGACCAAATTTGATGTGAAGAGGAGGCAAGAGGATCTTTTTGATATCAACTAACTGATCACGTATGATCTTTTTGTCTCCAGGTGTCAAGGTGAACCTTGGAGGCCACTCTTCTTTGTTCCAGTGCTGATCCTTGGCCCTGTTGTCCCAGTAGCATAGGAAACATGGGTATTTGGTGTAGCCACTTTGTTGCCCCAGCAAAAAGTCCACCATTTTTAAATCTACACAGATGAGCCAACCATGCTCATGGTACTTTAACTTTTCAAGAACGGTTTTGATGTTCTGATACTCTTCTTTCATTGTCACCGAGTGTCCTATCGGAATAGAACCGTACACGTTACCATTGTGAAGTAGAACACACTTCAAACTTCGTTTGGAGCTATCAATGAAAAGTCTCCATTCGTCTGCATCATACTGTGGTCATCCCATTTCTAAAAGAAGCCCTTCTATATTGTTGCAATAAACGAAATTGGCCCCTTGTTTAAAAAGTTGGCTCTTTTTTGGCCCTTTTTGAACGTGCAGTTGGCTCCTTGCCAAATTTACATCCGGTAACCCTGCTGCACAGAGATAGCAGCTGACCCACAGATAACGCCTGAGAAGCCAAGACAGGGAGTTCAAGCCAGCATGGAAAAACTCAACGCTACCAATCTCCACTATGTCCTATTACGATTATTATCATAACAGGAATTTTTTTTATTTTAAAGGAAATCTGAACCAATTTATGAATTTAGTGTAAAAATATCTCTATGTGTGAAAGTTTATAGCTGTCAGAATATAATTATATTTGACATTTTACTGCACTAAAAAGGATAAAAATTGGTCAATTTCATTAATAATGGCAACGATAGAAAGAAAACTTGATGTGATAGAGAAAATCTGAGTTCATTTTCGGATTCAGCGCCCCAAAGTTAGCTAAAATCAGTTGTCAAAACCCAAACCTGAAAAAAAAAGTTGAAATTTGTAGACCAGTGTAATCCCATTCCAAACAGTGCGCATCTTGCCGAAATAAATTTGGCGTCTTTTAATCGACTCTCCGGCGTTTTGCAGCGATCAATGGAGGAATGTTCAAATTTGATGAGAATCTGGATGGACCAGCCGAGTACAACATCAAGCGATTCAACAAAAGCCTTGAAACAACCACAGATCTACGCAAATGGACCGTCAGTGCTGTCTTCGATGATAGTGGTAGGGATGATATCTGATGACATCACAATTAAGCAGCGCGATTTAAGTTCTATTCGTCTGGTGATGAAACGTGGTAGGGTTTGTTGACAACAATGACGTAGCTGAATAAACATGTTTTTACAATTTCGATTTTCGAGTGTTGTAACTTGTTTAGAAATTCAACGGGAAAACTCCTCTCTGCTCATCATTGATGATGTCAAGTCTTTGTGCAGTGAACCGTGCAAAGTCGGTCAAGCGCGCATTGAAAAGGCCTTGGTAAGTAATCGCCACTCCCATCAAAAAAACATACATGAAAAGTAAACAAATCTAATAATATATGACAATAATTTTGCTTGTATGTCAAAAACATTTGCCTTCATACAATAATTGGCCACAAGTTCAGCGCCCACTGGTACAGTTTAAAAATTTCCATCAATTTTTTTTTTTAATTAACAAAATTTGCCATGCAAAGATTTCAATGTTCATTTTGTTTAAAATTTTTACTTGCAAGCGAGGAAGTTCACAAGGTTAACATTAAGAATTCTGCAAAATTTATAATTTTAATTTACTATCAAAAAAACAACAAATTTTCTGGAGTATTTCACATTTTCATCTCAGACTTGCTGCTGGACTTGTCAAACCTGCCTTGATCGTCAATTCGTGAATAACGGAACAAGTTGTGAACTTTGCCCTCCAGGCAGCAGGCCATCAGAAGCGAGGGATGGATGCGTTGATAATGAAATCGGGTAGGACAAGGTGGAAATTGATTCAATAGTCACAGTACGGGCCTATTTGTATTTCAATACGAAAGTTTCATAAAGCAAATAGTTAAAATTTTGCTCATCACTGATTTTAAACCAAAGCTAGATTGATTTATGGGAATATGTATCTTTCGAGAAATCTCTAGCAATTTGGCCCATTTATAAACACTTGATCGGATTAATTTACGTAATTCAAAAAGCAAAGCATATAAATAACAAAATAACAACATATTAAATACAAGCGTTCCGACAAGACTTATCGCTCTCGTCAAGAAATAACGTAACTGATCTTCTGTAAATATAGGGTAACAAAAAACTATCTTTTTTTAGATGAATTAATTTTTTTTCTTCATGAGGGCAAAAAGCCTTGGCGAAAACGTTCGTATTAATAGTTCTCCAGCCCAGCTACTTCAACTAACTTCCTCAGATGTTGATTGCTTCTCTCTCTCACAGCTTCACCCAGTTCGACGATCTTCATAGCGTCGTTTCCATGGTGATCGCTTTGTTCGGTATTGTTCTGACCCTCGTCATCACTTTCGTGTTCTACACGCGGAGGGATACCGCCATTGTGAAAGCATCAGGAAAGGTGTGGGGAATTAGGAATTGGTTTGTTAAAAGGGATTGCACAAGATATTTTTTGAAAACAATTCCTGGAATAATCAAAATATAGACAACCCAAAGTGTGCATACTAAGCTCATGTTCAGCAAACGTTTCTAATACTAAACTGTCTTCATCCTCAGTGCTATTAAATAGCTCGATAGTATCTGCATTTTGGGTTTTTTATTTTTTGGTTAGATTGCCCAGACCTTCCAACCATTCTGCTCCTAAATCCACGATATGTAAATTACTTAGAACACATCTTTGTACAATCCATTGTGTGATTTAGCGATGCTCTGTTGAAGCTTTAACTACGTTAAACCTACATCACTTGTAATCGGAATCCTGTAGAAGGCTTATTGTGCCGTGCTTTAAATGTTAGGAGAGATATGAATAATTTTTTTTCCATTTTTTGATGTAACAACTAAATAACATATCAAACTTAAATATAATGTTAGTTTAGTTAATTTAATGTTAGATTCTATTTGAATAAGAACCTACCGATGATCTGTATAGATGAAACAGGCTGTTAAGGATTCAGATAGTAATAACTATATTTGATTTAATTCGCTCTGCTTTGCTTTTTTGCTTAGCATTGAGCATTTTTTTTGTAGTACAGTAGAACTCGGTTAATCCGGATTCGGTTAATCCGGATCTTCGCCTAATCCGGATAAAACTGGAAGTACAAATGATTTGTAATCTTTTTCTTGAGAAACAGCTTCGGATTATCCGGATTATTTAATCCGGATCTTCGCCTATTCCGGACAAAAGTTGCGCTTTCTCTATCGCTTTATCCGGATTTGCCCGACAGTTTTGCTATTTTATGCTAAAACGTAACGTGGCTTATTGCGAGAAATTTCTTATCTATTATTCCGTTAATGTGACGCAATAAATTATTACGGATTTCTTCCTTTCATGAACATTGAACAGTAATCCCTCTTAACGCAAAATTCGTGCGCAAATGCCCAAACTCGTACTGTAACTTGAAAAGATGTCGGTGGAATTTTCGGCGGTATGTCGGTGACGTTTTTCCAATAGAAGACTTTGTTTGAATGTGATTTTTCGTAAGTTTTCCATAGAAACTCGTCTTCCGTAACTGTTTTCAAAAGTTTTGAGTGACTACAGATTATTCCGACACGCTTGTCTGAAGATATAACTTTTGCCGGTGTGTTCTTGCGTTAGACGCAGAGTCTACAAATACATTCGTTTTACATGCATACTGTATTTCAAAAGAATTTTATCGCTAATGTGGTGATCGCGCGTCTCGGAATTGGCAGATGACCACACTAATGCGTTTAATTTCGGTGATTTTTACCGATACTCTTCTATCTAGGTAACGTCAGGCTTGATAAAACCGTCATCGGTTAATCCGGATCTTCGCCTAATCCGGATGGAATCGCCGGTCAAATCGAATCCGGATTAACCGAGTTCTACTGTATTTGTTGTTTTCATTGTTTTAATGTTAGTTTATATAACTTATAATTCACATCATAACTTGACATTTTGACAGGATTTGTGCACATTTGTTTTCATCGGGGCCTTGCTGTGCTTCGCAAATAGTTTTGTTCTGTCCGCCCCTGCAAGCATTGGGACTTGTTTCATGTCTAGGCTCCTCATCTGCCTTGGGCCCACTTTGATGTACGCTGCCCTGATCACTAAGACAATAAGAGTCGTCGTCATATTCAGAACGAAGACGTTCCTTTCCGCACAGGTTTGTTCTTGTTTTTCAGTTTATTCAATTACAATTATATTTTATTGCTGACAAAATTGTCGAAGTGCTTTTGTTTTTTATCGTTGATTGGATGTTATTGTTTCTAAACTACTCCATCTTTTAAATGTCGCGGTCAGTGAGCTGCTCTTGAAGTGAATTGCTCATGTGCACACTCCGAGACCCGAACCATTGTAGCACAAGTTGCTTTTCTTAGTTTAGAGTCGGATGTGTTTTCCAGGTATCCGAGTCGGAAATAAAACGAAATCTTTCCTAAATTTCAGATAAAAAAGTTTACTTTGCCAAAATATCAAATCCTGGTGACTTTTGTCTTTGTGTTTCTACAACTTTGCGTTTTGGCGGCATGGTTGGCCTTCAATTTCCCTAGGACAACCACCATCTACCCCGATTCATCCAGCGCTTTCAGTACATGCGCTGACACGGATGGGCTGGTGGTCCTCGTAGCTCTTGCCTACCCTTTTCTACTCATTATAGCGTGCACTGTGTTGGCAACCATGAACAGATCCGTACCAACCGGTTTCAATGAGACTCAATACATTGGTAAGCACAAGTTTGTTGAGTTGAAATATGGCCTTCTTAACCTACCCGGCTTAACCCAACTTGCCTGGTTAACCCACCTGCTTGCTTAACCCACCTTGCCTGGTTAACCTACCTGCTTGCTTAACCCACCTTGCCTGGTTAACCCACCTGCTTGCTTAACCCACCTGCCTGCTTTACCCACCTGCCTGCTCGACCCACCTGCCTGCTCAACCCACCTGCCTGCTCAACCCACCTGCCTTCTTAACCCACCTGCCTGCTTAACCTACTGCCTGCTCAACCCACCTGCCTTCTTAACCCACCTGCCTGCTTAACCCGCCTGCCTGCTCAACCCACCTGCTGCCTGCTTAACCCACCTTACCCAGAAAACCCAGAGAGCCCAACTTAGAAGCTGGTTCACCAAGTGGTGAAAACTGGACATTAAACCGAGCAACGTAGCGAAAATTTATGTAAATTGAATTCTTGTAATTTAAAATCATTTGAAACAAACTGTAAAGTAAATGCACCAGGCAATGAGTGTGGGTAGGGTAAATTCATTCTCGGAAACTCAACGACAACATCATGAAATTGTTTATTTAGAACTCCAGGTTGAAGTCAGGATAATAATGTAGCCTAAACAATTTTGGTCATAGTAAAGAGCAATGACGCATTGTATCCAATCCTCAATACGAGGAAGGAACATGATGATGAAACAATTTTTGACATTTCTAAATAAAATAATGAAAGATTTGGAAAATAATATTTAGGTTAAACGTTTTATAATCTGACAAAATCAATGCTTTGGATGTAATCACTTTCACGATTGCTTGCTTGTACGTTCAGGATTCACCATGTACGCCACCTGCGTCATATGGTTCGCCTTCCTTCCAATATTTATCACCAGCTCCCAAGACCTTCGCCTCAAGGTAATTGCTTGCAAACAACAACTAAAAGTCTGAAAACTATACTTTTTTGTCTACATCAAGTTTCTGTTTTCTTATTAAAATGGAGTTTATTTGAATAAGTGCCTGGTCATGATCCCCAGTAAAACGATTAAACAGGCTGTAGAGATTTTTAGAAAATAGCAACTGAATTTTAATTCGCTCTGCTTGGCCTTTTGCTTGGCATTGAGCAGTTTTTGTAGTATTTAATAACACATAGGACTGTTGTTTGTTTTGTTTATGTGATTTGTTGCACACAAATCTGCTTTGATAAATGAGACGATGCTTTGTTTCACATTCTGAACAATGTTTATTGTACTTTTTCAGATGAAGCAAATTTGTTGAAAATTTGATCTTTGAATTAACAATAACCCATATCTCCTGTATCCCAGGTTGTGGTTCATTTCTTGAAGGTTGCTTTGGATAGGTGCAACTTGAAAGTAATGAATGTTGCATCAGCATGCTTGGAACTCTTCTTTTAGTCCGTCAATTTAAACTGGCGCTAGGAGGATAGAGGCTAAATGAAAGGGTTTGTTTTATGTTTAAAACCTCTAGGATAAAAATTTAAACACACACAACAGAGTAACGTTTGATTTAATATTCAGGTGGCAACCTTGGCTGTATGTGTGAGCCTCAGCGCCATAACGGTCCTGGCTTGCTTGTTCGGCTACCGATGCTACGTCATAATATTTAAGCCAGAAGAAAACACTCCACGTTCAGTGATGTCACCGGCTGTAACCAGGTGAGTTTAGAGCAGGGGTCGGCAACCTTTTTCCAAACTTTTTCCAAAACCAAACTTTACATGGTCTTGGCGGACCGTTTCTTACTAATACCAGTTTTGATATCAAACTCATGACTTTAAGGCATTGAAGTAATACCTTCGGAATATCGGCTCCGAATTCTTTAACAACATCAAAATCATTGTTTACCATACGCATAGATAGCCTATACTGCCAGCTGAGTGTATCAGTCATGTCTATGCTCTTATCCATACATTACGTAGATCTTCAAGATTTTTTTTTGCTAGATTTTATGCTGTCAGACATCTTTGCTATTCGTCGGGTAACGGTTCTTGCTGAAAGACTGATATTTGATTTTATTTGGACATATAGTTTCAATAACATTCATTACACATTTTTTCGCAAATTCGCCAACAATAAGCTACACAGTCTTGGTCTTTTTGCTACCGTAGTTATTGTGCTGCCATGTAAAAGTATTATTTTCTGATTCATTGGTTTTCCGTTCCTTTGGAAATCAAAACTTTGCTGTTTTAAACTATTTTTGAGTAGACTAAGTTTTTCTTTCCTTGTTTGACCCATTAACTTGGAAAAAATAGTAGGCTTTGTTTTGTGTCATAATGGCGCTTTGTGTTAAATTCCGCAATTGTTTACACAAACACAAACGCTGTAAATCAAAGACGTGGGCTATCAAAATAATTAATGAAAATATACTTGTTCTTCCATTGGCTTATATAGCACTAGATTTATGACTTGGTTGTTCATAAGCAGCTTAGGGATAACTGTTTTTACTTTCCAGCAGAGTAAGCATTTCTCAGATCGGGAGGCCGTCTGATACGAACAACGACCAATCACAATCAGGTACGTAACAATGGTTGCCACGAGCAACTGTTGTCTACGGCCACCAGTGGCCAGAGTTTATGAATGTATATGCTTCCTCTTGCTCTTGCTCTTCTTCTTCGCCACTCCAGGGGTCGAAGGGCTCTTCCTTTTACCACCCTTGGGCAGTGGTAGCGACGTGATCTAGATGTTTGGGCAGGTGTGGAGGAACCATTGAATTGAGTCGTCATCAATTTTCACTTTCATTTTATTTCTGACCATCAAGTACATGACAGGGAGATGAAGAGAACCCACATCATGTTGCTACATTGAAGCCTGCAGCGACGTAGGTACCTAAACATAGCCTGAATAGTGAATATACTTGAATAGCAGACGAGTGTTGTCGTCACTGGAGTGTGATCGCTCGTGCGGACTGAACACGCCAGGAAATAGTTATGATGTCCAAAGATAAATCTTTCTACTAAGGTTGTCTAAACATTTAAACAACGTTGCAGAGGCCACATTCACACCGCAACTTACTTCAAAATGTGGAGCGCTGGAGTTGAACAAAAATGGGAAGAAAATAAAATTTTTGAAGCCCTTCGATTCAGGTAAGTTTGTCATAGCCATCCAACATCGCGTCTATATCCCGATGCGTTGATGATTGACAGCCATGTGTGACGTCATAATAACCTTGATAGTTGATTGTCAACGCATCGGAACTAACCTTCGTAGAGAATTGAACACTCAGCCTCGCGATCAGTGCTTGGTCTGTTCCAGATCTTTCATTTTTTGCTATGATACAAAGAATTAATTCCAGTGCGATTTTCTGCCATTTCGATACTTTTTATGTTTCAAGAATTAGGTTTTTCATCAAAATTTTTGCATTTTAGAAATCGAGAGAAGCATTCCTCAAGAAAAACAGTCACAAGGTGACGCTAAAGATGTTTACAAAAAAGGGACCTGATAACCGAGCAAGCATCACTCTAAAAAACCTGAATCTTTTATTTGTGAAGAGCTACTGTACCTACCAATGAAACTGTGATTCTGTTTATGACTAAGTTTTGTTTCTACATTGTGATGGAATGAACCGAATCGTGTTCTTCAAATTATTTTGCGTCGCGAAAGAATTTTTACACCAATCATTTCTCAACGTCTCAGAATAGCTAAGATTTGGGAAACCTCTAGTCTCGTGAAAGTGAACTGACAAAAAAAACTTTTGCCATAATTATTGCCTTGTGTTCTCGACACTCTGCAGCACTTACTACGCGTTTGATTATTGTAACAGAGTATTTCATGACATTGTGTAATCTTGTTGGGAGTATTGTTGTGGACCTAAATGTTATTTCCTTTGCTTTAAAATAGAGGTGGGCATCTTACGCCTCCTGAGCCAGATGAGGCCCACAACGGAAAACATCTGGTACCATGATGAAGTACATTAAATGTACGCACCATTTAGGCCGCCTATGAAGTGCAATAACTGTATGGCAAATAATAATATGATTTATATAATTACTAGTAATAATATACTGTCGGCAAGTGGAAGTTACGATATGATATTTGCATTTGCTTGCGAGTGATTGTTGCCTCGTGTATTGGGGTGGTCGAATTACAGTATTGTCTTTCCCGGCACCAAACCATGCGAAGTCGTTTGGCCGGACTCCATCTCTTTGCTTTGCTGGTTACAAATACAATAACTACCAAACCTTAATACTACCGCACTTAAATCCTTAAATGTTGACTGTGTGCAGTTTCAGTTTGTGGTAGAAATAACATTGTTGAACAGTGTATTATAAATACAATATATACGGACCGGTATACAGTAGTATATTCTTTTCGGCATGTTCTGATGAATGCACAAAGCTCATTCTTCTGCACAGAGAGCTCAACCACCACTTCGCTTGATCTCGTCTTTTTTAAAGATGTTTGTCAAATTGAATGACCGAAACTTGCTGTATTTTTAATGTCCACAACTTTTTATTTTGTTGTCACATTTTTAACTGCGTCTTGAAACTTGTGTGACCTGTTTTATTCCATTTTAAGATATTTTTGTCGATTTTCTTTGCTACCAATTAAAATTTAAAATTGAAAAATGTTGTGGTGCAGAGCAAAGAGTTAGATTTTTTTACTAGTTCAGTGCAACAGAGACTTCGAAAACAAGTGGGGAAGACGCATGAATGATTCTTGACAGTTTGATTTCAATTTGCGTTGAATAAATACAAAAGAAAATGTTTCAATGATGATCTGTTTGACTGGAACCGAAGATCTCTGGTTGAAATCTGGGTTGGCCTGACGTGACAGAATTGAGACTACTAGAAGTTATGTTCCATCTTAATTCTCTATGGATGGCAAAGTGAGATCGCATTAGGTTCCCTTGCCACAAAGCTGCTAGTTTAGGTTTCATACCAAACAATGCAGCGATAGTTAAATTTATTGTTTCAAAACAAGGCAAGCAAATGAAATAAAACAAGCACAAAAGCGGATCAAAAATAAAAAGTTTTGCAGACCTGCTTCTTGTTTCCGTACCAAGGTGCTAAATCCATGATACGTCCCCTAATACCATGAGATAGCATTCACATGAAGTGTTTGCAAAGAATGACTGCTTGAAAGGAGTATCTGTTTGTTTTCAGTCGTTTTGATAACTTTTTAAAAATTAACTTTTAAAATCATTTTTAAAAACGTAGAAGAATTAAACTTTCAGCAAAACAGATTTATGCAGCCACAAATGATTTAAAATCTTTTGAACAGTTCTCGAGCATAGCTAGGCTGATGATTGCAAAGCATCTTCAAACCATAAAAAGTATAAGATTTTATCAATAACAACAACAGCTCTAAATGAAAAAGAACGTAGTCAATGAAGATCCCAGGTAGGCTTTGCAGCGCGCGCTTCCGCGTGTGAGACAATTGAACAAATCCTCCATAATCACTGCTTGAGCCATACCAAGCTGTTGTGTCTGATCCCCTTGAGTTGCCCTATTTGCACCTCCCAAGCTGCTGACCGGCCCTGGGAAGTGTCGTACGTTTCAAGAGGGAGTTCATCGCTGTAAACAATTGAGACAAGATTGTCATCTTCATGGATGCAACTGAAAGTCACTGCGAGTTCATACGAATGGTTGGTTTGGTTGGTTGGTTTTGAATCTTTTCTTAAATCCTCGGACTGACAAAGCCCTTTTTAAAGGGATTGGTTATTCCTGGTAGTTTCGCATACTTGTGGAAGCTCTTGACGCAGGGCCGGTTGCCGAGATTGACAGAGCGAAGTTTCCGATTGTTGAAGTATTGTTGATGGGGAATTATTCCATTCACTAGGTGCCGCTGAATGGAGAGCAGTCCTGAAATGCGTTGCTCAGGCGCACACCCCGAGAGTCGAACCAGCGCCGCTTCATTTTGAAGCTTCTTCATTCACGCGTCACGCGCTAACCAACCGAGTTATCTGGGCGGACTACGCTATCGGTGAATCTACACAGATCTATAAGAACACATCATTCAGCGGCACCTAATGAATGGAATAATTTCTCGGCAACAAGACTTCAACAATCGGAAAACTTCACTCTGCCAATCTCGGTAACCAGCCCTGCGTCAAGAGCCTCTACAAGTATGCGAACAAGTGCCAGGAATAACCAAGGCTTTGTCAGTCCGAGGATAAAGATTCCAAACCAGCCAACCAAACCAAACATGAATTTTGGAGTTAATTGGTTGGAAGAACATTCTCGACTGGGTCTGCGTCAACCTCAAGAATTATGCAAAACTGCCAAGCATGAGCTTGAAAAGAAACTTTCTCAATCCGGGAATGAGTTTTCTAGCAATCAATTAATCAACATACCCTCCCCCAACGTAAATGACGTCACCATCACTACAGGCGGCAAAGCATTGTCTCTTTAGCTTAAGCGGTCGAATCTTCAGCCACTTGTTGGAAGCGATGATGTACTTCTCCACCGTGGTGTGGTCAAGAGGGAAACCACCTGCATAGGGAACCAGCTGGCACGTAAGCAAACAAAATACAGCAAAAATGATTTTGCGACAATACGATCATAATTGATGTTGTTATCGTAGGTCTAGCAGCAGGAGCGGAACTTTTAGGGATTATCTTTAAAACGTTATCTTCCCGTGCATTTCTAGTTGAAACAAAGCTGATCCTCTCTTGTTCTCAAGCTTTTATATACTTTAAATAAAGGACTCCTTTAACTTTCTGTCACTACGTTTTCTCCGCAAACGTTTCTATCAGCGCAAACTTTTGCCCACAGCGCAATCTTTAAGTTTAATCGCTGAATGACTACATTTTGAGAAATATCTAAAGTGACTTAAATTGCGAGTTGTAGCTAAACTTGCAATGGTGAAGAGATGAGATATCGACCTGAAAAGATCTTGTTTGAGTAAATTCCTCAGAGTTGCTGTAGCAACACTGTTTGCAATTAAGCTTACCAATCACGTATATCACTCCTTTTATAGCTGTAGCCGTGGCACTTATTTTCGGGCTCGGCATCCTTCTCACAACCTCCCACCCATGGTGCGTTTTCAACGGGAACTTCTCGCAGGAAGCTTGAGGTACAAGCTTGTGTCCCATTCCACCAAACGCGTATATCCAAGCTGGAACGAATGCTAAATTGTAACACCACACAAAAGCACCACCTGAGGTACTTGGAGCTAATTAGGTCGACTGTCGCTTTATCGCGTTGGACTGGTACTTGGCAGATTGTTGAGAGTGCCTGCACAGAAGGACGTCCCATATATGATGGATAGAGAGCCATATAAAAACACACATTAGAGTGGGGTTGGTTGAATCGGGAGTTGGTTGAATCACGGTCGACTGCGCTGAGACTAAAATCATTGAACCGAATCAGATGACTTGTTTGCTGCAACGCACGAGTTGCGAAGTTGGTGTTTAGTTGGCGTTTTTGAGTACCCCCATATTTTATAGCTGTTTGTAACATTTCAGTGTTGTTTGTATTTTTCGTTTAGTGTTAGTTAGATAGTGTGCAGATGAGAAGGTGGAAGTTATTTTTGTAGCCAGTTAGCTAAGTGTTAAGAAATCAGTAATGACGGCCAAGTTCAAACTCAGTGTAGCCTAAAATAGCGTTTACTCTTATTTTCTGTGATATCTTGGTGGGGTTGGTTGAATCACGTGATTCAACCAACCCCGTTATATTTTCATCTGATGAAATCATTAATCAGAGATAAGGCAAATAATCTGCCAAATGAATCCACTAACCAATGTGATCATGTTCAAACGTCTGTGATGTCACAGAGCATTGGCGTTGCTGATGAGCCACCAGCCTCGAACGAAAGCTCAATTTCTGAGGTGCAAGGTCTGTTGGCCGCCACAAGCGATTAGGAACCTGTCAATACACCTTTAACCTCTCGTTTATGTAGGAAAAGACTCGCATTGACAAGCCCCGGAGTTAATTCAATGCCATACAGCCCTGAAATGGTGCGTGCGTTCCCCAAGGCTCCTGTCAAAACCGGTAAAAGAAATGGAGGAAGAAAACGCCTCAAGTGTGAGATACTGACGGACAAGCCATAAAAAAAGCAATTGAGCATAGGACTGCTTAGAAGCCTCAAAAGAAGAGCAAGATTCAATCACAAGAAAAAGAGGTTCAGCAGCTACTGCAGATGGAAGAGCATGGCTATGCAACCAATGTGGAGAAAATTACAATAACAGTGTTGACAGAGAAGCTTGGGTGAAATGTATCGTAATGGACTCATGAGCTCTGTACAGATGGGCTGTTTATTTGCACAAAATGTGTTAAACTGTTTTGCTTGTTTTTGTGGAATGCTATAAATATTTTGCCATTAAGTTAGTTTGTAGTTATTCGAAATAATGTGTTATGTTATATAACCCAACAAGTAATTCTTTAAAATGATTTTATGACTGATTCAACTAACCCCACCATGTGATTCAACCAACTCCGTTGTCTCAAAAAATGGTACCTTTTTTGAAATCTGCATCAAGTTTAACTGCTTTGTAGTATCTATATGAAACCATTTTCATCTAGTAGAGTGTATGACCAAGTATCACCAGACCAATTTTCACCATGATCTGTAGGTAGCCACTTTAACAAGTAGAAATTCTGCCACCGCAATTGACTAGAATGCAACCGCCAACCAATCAGAACATGTTATAAGAGGCTACCGTCCAATTGTGACCTTTCTAGCACTCAGTCATAGAGTTAATGCTTGTTTTGAACTCTATTTGGTAATTCCAGAAGAAAAAAGGGGCAATAGCAGTGGTGGGAATCGAACCCGGGTCAACGAAATAACTACTTTCTAGCCCTAACCCTAACCCCTAAGCCAACCAGCTGACAGAAAATCCATCACTTGATTTGCTTTGTATCATCATCTTTTCGCTCTTTTTCGCGTAATAGAAAACGTAGCTTATGATTGGTTGGCGGTGCATTCTAGTCAATTGCAGTGGCAGAATTTTTCCTTGTTAAAGTGGCTATCTGATCTGTAGTCTGTGGCGCCCACAAGCGGAATAAAACTTTAAAATGATTCAACCAACCCCACTCTCCCTATTATTATCCCTATCATTAACCGATTAGTTCAGTTCAGTTTGTTTTTATTTCTGACCATCACAACGAAAAAAACAATATATGACAAACATAGCAGAGAGCTAGAAAAAGGTAGAAGCGACAAAACCGCACGTATAACGTGCATGATACCAAAGCAGGACAATCAGTTTAAAATATGGCACGGTCGCAACCCCTTAATTTGAAACTTACATCGGTGTAGCACAAGTGAAAAGCATGCTCTCGGCCGCAGCATGTTGCTTGCCATTAACCACCAGTCCTCTCCGGGCCGCAGAAACTCACCGGAGCACATTGGCAACCCTTTGCTGCCTCTTCCGCCATAAACCACAACCAAACCTGAAAAGTTTTGATTACCAAAGACAATAAGTCAAATATTCTGCCAAACACTGACAATTCTGCGAAGGCACAGGGACATCGGTTCGAACTCACGATAAGCTCGTTGCTTTACTTTGGAAAACATTAATGGCATATTTAACTGAAAACTGTGCGACTAAACTAACTTAACCTTTCAACAGCATCAATATCGTTCTTCTTTTTAACTATAAGAGCAGCATATGACATAGAAAAGGTTTTCCCGGCTCGCAAATTGATTTAACTTTTGCATTTACTGAATCAGTTGACGAATGACTGTTTTGCTGGTTGGGTGAAAGTCTAGAAAAAGTTAGACCTCTATTTCCACTAACCTTTCGTTGCAACTATTCCGTGGAAGACGCGTGGCTCATTCAAGGGGGGTAACCTCTCCCAGTGCGGGGGTTCAAGCAAAAGATTCAACTTGTGGGCATCCTTCACGACGCAACGGCTGCGCGCGCCTCCAGTGACGTAGACAAAGTGTTCTCCATCGAACGCGATGCTGGCGTTGAAGGCACCGGGACAAACCTGGCAACACAGCGACAACTACCGGAGAAGAGTCATTTTTTGAGGTTCAGTTTAAATGGAGATGTTCAAATTACGATAAGATCAGAGATAACATTTATAATAATAATTGACTGGAACAAGATCTATACAATGCGGCACAAGAATGGTTTGCTTTAATAATAATCATGCTTTTATTTGCGCCCATTGCGATAACATACATAACACTGCGATCACAGATGTGATACAACAGACGACAGGAAGCAATGGCAACTATATGTCACTATAGTGACATATAGTCTTCGAGTCAGCTGCTCCCCTTAGTTGGCTTTCCATTAAGTGTCTTTGCCGAGATACAGCCGCGTGCTCTGGAGCGGTGTCGAACCCACGTCCTTTCGAACGTCGCGCAGACGTTCTCACCACTCGGCTACGCAGCCGACTTTGAAGGTTTAAGGGTTGCTATAGGCTAAGTTTTTCATTATCAGTTGACATTCTTAATGGCAAATGGTAGCTTTTGCATAGCCTAATTACAGTAGCTTAATATAATTATTAATATTATCCGGGTATCCAAAACTAACCGGGTAACACGACGCGGGATTTGACGAGTTCAACGAGATTTCGGTCAATTCATTGAACACTGAAAAGTTAACCAGCTTCGAAGTTGTGACTGAAACGGGGAAAAATAATTTTTTCATTGAAAAATATAACAGGTCTTGGCTAATGCAGTGTAATTTACAGCAAATGAATTAAGATTAAAAATAATTGCTCTTCTGGATTAATCAGGACAATTAGCACATAGCAAACACATAACATAAACAAAACACTTGAATCTTAAACAAGCAGAAACTTCACTTTGTCAAACTCGGTGATCGGGCCTGTATCAGTGGTTCAAAGCCTCTGCTCAACAAGTAGACTATGCAAAACTAATGAAGCTCTCAAAGAAGCTTTCTCAGTCCGAGGATGAAATCTCCATATTTAAATGAACCAAATACTGAAAAAAAAACGTCTCAAAATTTGCCAATTTAACATAGAAACAGGTTGAGCAATGCAGTCTAACCAGCCCACTTCCACTTGCTGGTGGGCAGCCATAAGCTTCACCAACAATAAAAATCTCACAGGAGTTGTCAGGGTAAAGCAGATGATGTCTTTACAAAGATGTGTATGATTTAAGTCTTTCAACCTTCAAAGGTTTTGCCGATTTTACGTTGTGGCTTTAACACAACATTATGCAGTAAATTAAATATTCCGTGCAGACATGTTACTGCCAAGCACGTATGGACGAGAGCTACAACGCGACAAGCCGCAAGCATCGTCCTTTTATCTAGGGCCTGAATTTATAGCATCAACAAAAAGTATTGTAGCTTCAAATAGATCACCTGGATCGTTGGCTTCTGACGTAGCTTGGTCGAGTGCGGATTTTTCCCAGTCAATTTCAATGCTGCCCATCTAAACGTAAGTGAACGTAAAAACAACGTAAGTGAACGTATTAGTGAGTAAGGCAATGTCTATAAGTATGACCTATAAATTATATCTGGCGCCTTCTAATTGTTATTAATCTTCTTTCTGTTTTTACCATCACTGCCTAGGTTCAGCAATACTTTTAAAAATTCCTATGAGGCACAGAATAAGAATATGTTACAGTGTGAGACATGCTATCGGAACCGGCAGATCTTAAGTTCGATACCCAGGTTAACCACCCCTATTTCTGGAGCAACACTTTGTATTGAATCCTGTCCCAGGCCATCAGACTTGCCATTTCTGACGCTGAAACAATGTAATACTAATTGTAGCCACGAAAGTTTTATCTATGAGCAGCAGTGTGATGTCACATACAAATTTGTTCTCACAGCTTTTTTAAAATGAAAACTTTAACCAAAATCTTACTTTTCAAAGTGATGATGTCGTTTGGAAGTTTATTAAAACACATAAAAGTCACAAATAAAACTTAAACATAAATCGAATGCAATATCTAAAGCAGATGAAGCATTTGTCAAGCTTATGTCAACATGATGTGTGGGTTTATCCACGATATTTGCAATTGCTTCATCAAGGACATCAACATGGCGGACAAAAGCAACATATTTTATCCGGACACACATCAGTTATTAATTATAGGATTCGTTATCCTCGGACCGGGAAAGCTTCTTTGAGAGCTTAACTCTGGCAGTTTCGCATTCTTGTGGAGTGTAGATGCTTTGAACCATGGACGTAGGCCTGATCACCAAGATTGGTAAAATGAAGGTTTTGATTGTTGTTTGTTAATTATTCCATGTGCGACTGAATCGAAAGATTTTTTTGAAAAGCGTTGCACACCCTGAGAATTGAACCAGTGTTGCTTGATGAGTTGCAATCTTGTGAAGATATATCTCACGTTGGAAGTGCATGTAGTGTAGCAAGTACTGTAAAAGTCGTCCTTGCAAGCAATTCCATTATTAATATTTTACTAACATCTAAAATTTTACAAACTCTGTAGCTCTTCATCTTACCTTAATTCTGTTCGGTTGAAACACTGAAAATTGTTACGTAGGTTTATAAACTACCAAACACGCAGGCTGCTCGAACTAGCTAACTATTCTAGACCGGGGTAAGTTTCATCTACCACAGAGTTCAATTTCCTAGAAGGAGAAAGTTGCACTGTCTAATGCCAGAAATCTGATCTTGAAAAAGCTGATAAAACAAACTTATTTAGAGACAGGCGCTAAGAGTGAAAGTTGAACACCTCTCTCTAAACTGTGTGTGATGTTTGTTTCTTAGAACTGTAATAAGTCTTTTTTTCACCTAAACTCACGCTGTAGATGTACACTGACTATCACCTTGTTCTACCGTCGCTACATTCCAAAGATAATTGGAAACTTATTTAGAAGGGGTCCCACGAATTACCCATAAGCCCCATAAGTACCCATAAGTACCCATAAGCACCCATAAGTCGCGTCGAATTACCCATAAGTCGCGTCGAATTACCCATAAGCCCCATAAGTCGCGTCGAATTACCCATAAGCCCCATAAGTCGCGTCGAATTACCCATAAGCCCCATAAGTCGCGTCGAATTACCCATAGGCACCATAAGTAACATTGAATTACATAGAAGTAACGTCGAATTACCCATAAGCCTGTATAGTGTAGAGTGTAGTCTATAGCCGTCTAGAAGCCTATAGTAGTCGGCTGCATAGCCGAGTGGTGAGGAGTACGGGCTGGGCGTTCCAAAATATAGTTCGACACCGCTCAAGAGCAGGACACTTGAAGGCATGCCTAAAGGTGGACACGAAGATTGGCTTCGTTGCCTTCCCGTCCGCTTATGTGTAATCTGCAGTTTACTGCAGCAGATGGAGTGTTTTGTCCGATAAAACACCTTAACATTGGGCAATTTTCCCTATGAACCAGGTGACTGCAGCATAGCAATCGTTCTCGCACTCAGCTAGAGGCTTAATTCTTGCTTTGAACTTGATAATTAAAGAAAAAAAAGAATAATGGCAAGGGTGGGAATCAAACCCGTGTCACCAAATTCAATAGCCTTTGCCTTAACCACTCAGCCACGCAAGCACTCGGGAAATTTACGCTTAATTTGTTTATATGGGTAATGTTTCGAGAACGCTCACAATATTATCAGTTTAGTTTGTTTTTATTTCTGACCATCACAACGAAAAAACAATACACGACAAACTTAGCACAGATCTATAAAAGGTAGAAGCGACAAAACGCGGACGTTATAACGTGCACAATACCAAAGCCTGCAGATTACATATACGCTGACATGAGGCGTAAGTAATTCCACGTTGCTTATGGGTGATTCGACGCAACTTATGGGGCATTTGGGTAATTCGACGTGACTTATGGAGCTTATGGGTAATTCGACGCGACTTATGGGGCTTATGGGTAATTCGACTCGCGTCGAATTACCCATAAGCAACGTGGAATTACTTACGCTTTCATGTCAGCGTATATGTAATCTGCAAGTCGCTGTTGCGACTTGCGATCGTGTCACTTAAACTGATTGTCCTGCTTTGGTATCATGCACGTTATAACGTCCGCGTTTTGTCGCTTCTACCTTTTATAGACCTATGAACCAGGTGACTGCAGCATAGCAATCGTTCTCGCACTCAGCTAGAGACTTAATTCTTGCTTTGAACTTGATAATTAAAAAAAAAAAGAATAATGGCAAGGGTGGGAATCAAACCCGTGTCGTCAAATTCAATAGCCTTTGCCTTAACCACTCAGCCACGCAAGAGCTCGTGAAATCTTCGCTTAATTTGGTTTATATGGGTAATGTTTCGAGAACGTTCACAATATTATCAGTTTAGTTTGTTTTTATTTCTGACCATCACAACGAAAAAACAATATACGACAAACTTAGCAGAGGTCTATAAAAGGTAGAAGAGACAAAACGCGGACGTTATAACATGCATGATACCAAAGCAGGACAATCAGTTTAAGTGACACGATCGCAAGTCGCAACAGCGACTTGCAGATTACATATACGCTGACATGAAGGCGTAAGTAATTCCACGTTGCTTATGGGTAATTCGACGCGACTTATGGGTAATTCGACGCGAGTCGAATTACCCATAAGCACCATAAGTCGCGTCGAATTACCCATAAGCCCCATAAGTCGCGTCGAATTACCCAAATGCCCCATAAGTTGCGTCGAATTACCCATAAGCAACGTGGAATTACTTACGCCTCATGTCAGCGTATATATGTAATCTGCAGGCTTTGGTATCGTGCACGTTATAACGTCCGCGTTTTGTCGCTTCTACCTTTTATAAATCTGTGCTAAGTTTGTCGTGTATTGTTTTTTCGTTGTGATGGTCAGAAATAAAAACAAACTAAACTGATAATATTGTGAGCGTTCTCGAAACATTACCCATATAAACAAATTAAGCGAAGATTTCACGAGCGCTTACGTGGCTGAGTGGTTAAGGCAAAGGCTATTGAATTTGGTGACACGGGTTTGATTCCCACCCTTGCCATTATTATTTTTTTTCTTTAATTATCAAGTTCAAAGCAAGAATTAAGTCTCTGGCTGAGTGCGAGAACGATTGCTATGCTGCAGTCACCTGGTTCATAGGGAAAATTGTCCAATGTTAAGGTGTTTTATCGGACAAAACACTCCATCTGCTGCAGCAAACTGCAGATTACACATAAGCGGACGAGAAGGCAACGAAGCCAATCTTTGTTTCCACCTTTAGGCATGCCTTCAAGTGTCCTGCTCTTGAGCGGTGTCAAACTATATTTTGGAACGCCCAGCCCGTGCTCCTCACCACTCGGCTATGCAGCCGACTACTAGGCTTCTAGACGGCTATAGACTACACTCTACACTATACAGGCTTATGGGTAATTCGACGTTACTTCTAGGTAATTCAATGCTACTTATGGTGCCTATGGGTAATTCGACGCGACTTATGGGGCTTATGGGTAATTCGACGCGACTTATGGGGCTTATGGGTAATTCGACGCGACTTATGGGGCTTATGGGTAATTCGACGCGACTTATGGGGCGTATGGGTAATTCGACGCGACTTATGGGTACTTATGGGTAATTCGACGCGACTTATGGGGCTTATGGGTACTTATGGTGCTTATGGGTACTTATGGGTAATTCGTGGGACCGTTTAGAAGTGATTCAACTTAAACGCAGCAGCGGTGGCAATCTCAAACCTCTCCCTTTGTGATTGTTGAACGATTTTAATAAAAATCAAACTGTGAAGTAGCAATTGCCTGATCAACATTATCGCCGTTTTTAAATACGTCTTTTTTACGTTTATTGATCTCACATAGACCATTTTTAAATGTAAAAACGTTTGATTGTTTTAGCGAATAAGAAATTAGAAGATTTCTTGTAAACGCTTCAAGAGAAATCCTTTAGGCTTTTTCAGTCCAATTCGTTTTCTGAGCTGTTACGACAAAACTTCAACGTTTCATGACATAAAATATACGTTATGACAGAGATTTCTGCGCTTTAAATTTCAGAGATTTTCTGCGCTTTAGATTTCCTGCGTGGGCTGTTAGTGCACACCTATTTGCCACTCAAAATGGGTAAATAAATAATACCAAAAGTTTCAACCACCAGATGACAAAACCCGTCTTATTTACATTGATTTAACGTCTGTAGACGTAGGCTATAGGCCATAGGCTAAAACGCCCGCTCATTCATAGCTTGTCACGCCAGTGTCGGAGCCATGTAAGAGCATTGTTTGTAATGTTTTTGAGGTCGTTGTCATCACATGAAGGGCTAAGGGGGCAATTGGTGAGGATGTGCTTCATCGTCTGATTGTCTAGGCCGCAATCACACGTTGGGTCAGGAGCAAGGATGCCAGAGCTTGGTTTTTCCACCTAGATCTGGGTTTTTTTGACCACATCTGGGTTTTAAGTTTTTTTTTTTTCAAATTTAGGTAAATCTAGGTTTTTTGGTTTTTAACTTTGTACAGAGCTTGCACGGTGTTAAGGCACTGGTATCCTTGATAGATGGTCCACACTGCAACACAAAAATGATAAGGTACCTATTGTTTTTTGCATCAGCTACTGCAGTCAGTGAGGTACAGGATGCTGAAGAAATGATCCAACTTTATGAAAATGTGGATGACTAAAAATTGGAGTAGTACAACTATTTGTGTTACTGAACTTTTATTTATTGTGAATTTGAGTTATTCTTTTCAACATTATGTTCAAATAAAAAAGGCTAAGCAAGGTTTATTGCTAAGAACCAAGTTACCGTAGTTACTGTAAGCACTAAGCAGCAAGCAGGCATGATGATTCTCCTCAGCTGCAGTCTACAACTCGCACAGCAAAAAGTTTAGTTCAAAAGTCAAAACTAACCTTAATGGCTAGCCTATACAGTCATACATTTAGTCAGTTTTAGAAATTTTGGTTAAACGCACGCAGAACCTTGCTAGCTAAACGCTTTACCATGAAGGCAATTTTGAACCAAAATCTTTGCTGTGAGCCCATATAGGCCTACTAAGCTCTTGTTTTTGAATATAGTTATATTCCATATATCTACCATACCAACATAGGTAAGCATGTATATTGTATACTTATATTGTATAATCCGCCCCGATAGCTCAATTGGTTAGCGCGTCACTTCTGGAACGAAGAAGCTTCAAGATCAAGCGGCGCTGGTTCAACTCTCGGGGGTTGCGCTTGAGCAACGCACATTAAGGACTGCTCTCCATTCAGCGGCATCTAATGGATGGAATAGTTCCCCGGCAACAAGACTTCAACAATCGGAAACTTCACTCTGTCAATCTCGATGACCGGGCCTGCGTCAGTGATTCAATTCAAAGCCTCTACAAGTATGCGAAACTGTCAGGATTAAGCTCTGCAAGAAGCTTTCCCAGTCCGAGGATAAACATTCAATCAATCAATATATGCATGTTACTATTTGTACGGTAGCTTTCTGAGGCTTTTGTGTAATGATTTAAAATGGTGCTAAAAGCACACGCAGGATTTTTAACCGCTTTACTAACATATTTTCTGGACCTGGGTTTTTTTTGCCTCATCTAGGTTTTTTTTAGCACACAATCTAAGTTTATTGGAAATTTGTCGCTGGCATCCCTGGTCAGGAGTCATCTTCCATCGGAAAAGATTGCTTTTATTTCTCCCGACTCCGCAGCGGGCTCTGTTTAGGCAGCACCACTTTCTTCTCTCAAGGGTGGGAGTTTGTTGTAGACTTTCGGAAGGACTTGGGATGGCAGGATGTTGTGTCCTATCGGGCTCAGAAGTCCACATTTCTAGTCGTGCAGCTGTCGCGCTTGTGTGTTCCAATGGGCCGACTTTGATGAAGCTTTTGCGTGACTTGAGTCTTGCTGGAATAAGTTTGTGTTCATAGAGAGGGTGGCGTTGGTCGGATATTTGTTTTACTCTTTCCTTTTTTGTAGCGACTTCTCTTCGGATATGAGGTGGAGCTATAGTTGCTAAGTTATAGAGGTCGGAGATTGGTGTTGGACGGAGTGTGCCAGTTATGATTCTACATGCTTGGTTTAATTCGGAGTCAATTACTTTGGTGTGGCTTGACCTAGCCCATACTGGAGCGCAGTATTCAGCGGTCGAATAACAGAGAGCCAGTGCTGTTTGCTTCAGTGTGTGCTCATCTGCTCCCCAGTTTGAGTTTCCCAGCTTTTGCAAAAGGTTATTGCGAGCAGATAATTTTTTCTTAAGCTTAAGTAGGTGTGTCTTATAGGATAGGGTCCTGTCCAGTGTTATGCCAAGGTATACAGGAAAGGGGGTATATTGTAAAGCAGTGTTTTCCCAATTGATGATAAGTTTTTGGCTAGCCTTATGATTGTTCAAGTGAAAGCATGTTACTTGGGTTTTGGAAGGGTTTGCATTTAGGCTCCAGTACTTGTAATATGCGGAATACTCGGAGAGTGCTCCTGTTAAGGTCTTTTCTATCACCGAGAAGTTTTTTGATTGGGTAGCTAGGCAGAGGTCGTCGGCATAAATGAAACGACGTACGTTGGGGGGTTTTGGTTGATCATTGGTGTATATGTTAAATAAGATAGGTGCAAGGACAGAGCCTTGCGGCAGGCCATTACGTTGGGTTCTCCAGCGGCTTTTTCGACCATTCATCTCAACAAAAAATCGTCTATTTGTAAGAAGTGATTGGATAGCTTGGTTGATTGTGGGGTTCTTGATGACTTGATCCAGTTTAAGAAGCAAGGCCCTATGGTCAGTGATGGGCATTATCGGCGATAATTCATCGGCGATAATTATCGGCGATAAATTTTTATCGCTTATCGTTATCGCTCAATTATTTTTTCAGTTATCGTTTATCGTTATCGCCAAAGGCAATATTTGATTATCGCCGATAATTAATCGCCGATAAATTTTATTTCGGATCAACGCACAAGTGGAAAGACCATGAAAAGTAATATTTTTACTAGCCACCTAGTTAATGATACTAAAATTAAAATCAGTTCTTCATCAGTGCCTGAAGTGTGTGTGCACAGGTCGTTATCAGGGAAGGGGGCACGCCCCCCTGCAGCGACGGCCCTGACAACACAATAATTTTTAGAGTTGCAAATTGCAATGCATGCAACATACGAGGCCGCTTTTACATCGGAAACATTGTCTTTCGCGCCACCTCACGATCAACTATTTTATTCTTGTGTTTTCTTGCTTCGTTGGAAGTGTTAGTTTTTAGTAATTGTCGTAAAAAAATAAAATCTCTTTCGTCGAAACATGAAACTTACTGTTTTAAGCGCATTAAATCTTTAGATGAGTAGATTAACTAAAATTGCAAGAACTTGCCTTGAGACGTGCGGTTACGTCACAAACACAGAATAAAAGACAAAATTTACACACAATAACAACACAAGATCGGTTATAGACTGTAAGATCGATTTTTTTCTAGCTTGGCGATATAACTTTAATCCAAAAATAATAACCGAATGCATAAGTGCTATTTAACTTAAAAAGTTAACCCATTTGTGCCTAAAGTGAAAGTACTTAAAAAAATGTTCGGAAAATTTAAATATTGCATCATTATGACCTAAAAAACATAATAATAATTATAATCATGCTTTTATTTGCGCCCATTGCGATAACATACAGTACACTGCGATCACAGATGCGATACAACAGACGACAGGAAGCAGCGAAGTGACATATAGTCTTCGAGTCAACTGCTCCCCTTATTTTGGCTTGCCTTTATGTGTCTTTCGCTGAGACACAGCCGCGTGCTCTTGACCGGTGTCGAACCCACGTCCTTTCAAACGTCGCGCAGACGTTCTCACCACTCGGCTACGCAGCCGACTTATCACATATCACAATTATTTTTTTCCTAATTGTGTTTGTACTTTTTGAGAAAAAAGCCGTCCTATATATAAGACGCTAGACAAATCCGTTATCAAATTTCACAAGTTTCTTGTGCGTAATGCTTAAGCGTTATTACATTTTACTTATCGCTCAAAGTGATAAATGGGAAATGTCTTGTTCATGTCTTGTCATGTCATTATTGTCATCGAGCATTTTATTGAAATGAAAGTTAAAAAAATATGAAGATGAAAATTAGCAAAGTAACACAACATCACTGAAACAAGTCATTGCGGAATATAATTTTGCTTGAAGCATTTGACATGCAGACCGACATCACATTTTTTGCATCTTGTAGTAGTTTTTGCATGACAATAGGCGCATCGAGTTGCGTGGTAAAATTATGCTAAATACAGTATAACCTTTCTCATTTACTGTAGCCTACCTATGCGACATAGCCTACCCCAATCAAATATTTTTATTCCAACTAATACAGTGCCTACATTGTAATTCTTATCTCAACAACTCAGCGTTCTGCCATTGCTTTAATGATGGTGTTCACAAAGAAAACAAAAAAAATTATCAGTAAATTACGATAATCATGTTATTGTTCTTAAACAAACACGACTAATTTGACAAGCTTGATGGATTTCACAGTATGCACATTTTTACTACCAATGACGCTTAAGATTACTGATAAATTTTCAAGCATTTTGCGTTTTTGGGAAAATTTTCAATCATTGCTGACTTTGCTGTAAACAGCCCTTTAAGCAGAAAGCAAAATACAAAGTTTGGAATTTTTTATGGTATTTTCGTTTGATTTAATTATTTTGCCTACTGCATGTAGGCTAAGCGGCAGTGTAACTCAATTGATAAAAGCATCCAACTGGTACCTGAATGTATAATTATAAGCACGGCGGTTACCTCAGTGGTTTGATTCTGGATCAAGAGGTTGAAGATTCGATACCCACTGCCGCTATTGCGATTTTATTTATGCATAACTTACAAAAAGTTTGGTCCCTTTACAGTATATTATGTTCGATTTTTCGGCATGTTGATGAAAACAGTTCGTGCTGCATGGGATGGGGCAGCGCTAATCAAGAAAAAAAATTATCGTTATCGGACATTATCGGCGATAATTTATCGTTTATCGTTATCGCTTAACTTTTTTTTGATTTATCGTTTATCGTTATCGCTTTAGGCATTTTTCGTTTATCGATTATCGTTATCGCTTAACTGAAAAATGAGTTATCGCGCCCAACACTGCCTATGATTGATGGTATCATAAGCGGCAGATAGGTCTACGAAGACGGTTCCAGTGGCGAGTTTCTGTTCGAATCCATCCTCTATATATTGAGTTAGGTTTAATACTTGACCGCAGCAAGAGCGCCCTGGTCGAAAACCTGCCTGGTCATGTGTAAGTTGGTCATCTACTTGCGTTGAAATCCTATTTGCGTTGCGTTGAAAACGCCCGCTAACCCGAGGTTATTTCTGCATCTACACTAGCAGCTTATATAGCCATAACATTTGCTGAAGTTGGGTTATTTTCGAATCGAAAATAATCCAAATCCGGTTAATGTAAAGGAATGAACGTTAGTGCAGATGCGAAGTAGCAGTTGAGTGGCTTAGCTCCACCGCTACATCAAGCCCGGTAGCCACTTTGACGTAACAACTTTTGTAAGAGCTTGTAAGGCATGAACCAATCAGAACATGGTTTAAGCGGCTACAGTCCAATTCTGACACTTCTAGCACTCAGCCGAGAGTTGATCAGTGCTTTGAACGTTGCTGGATAATTAAGGAAGAAAAAAGAGTTATGAAAGGGGTGGAAATCGAACATAGGTCATTCAAATGTACTCCTTAGCCCTAACCCTCTAAGACACGCTGGCTATAGTACTTTATTTTCTATAAGAACTGTTGGCGTGTTTTTCTATTCTACCTCTTACTTTCATTTGCGCAATAACGTTAAAGACAACGCAGCTTCTGATGGTTTATGGCTCATGGCTTACAGACGCTTACAAAAGTTGTTATGAGTGGCTACCGTCACGTTCGTGGGAAGCGAACTCCAGGCACTGCATATCTATTTGTTGTTACTTGTTGCACACTAAGTGTCGCTAACTGCAATTGACATGAGAATTAACATGCAATTGACATTTTATAACTTCTGACTTGGATGCAGATTGTGAGGTTCATAGGCGTCTTTTATTTCACCAGAAATTTTTGGCTAGACACCGGTAGACTTACTTAATTAGAACAGCGCCACCTATCCTTGAAACAAAACGCTACTTCTGCCCAGATTTATTGGAATCGAGATCGTTCGTTGAAATCAATTAAAACTCAAGTTGGAAGGCGGTCTGCACACAACTGGCTTGGATAGAAGTCTTCCGCTCATTCCAATTGTCAAGCTGGGATTATGTTCGATCAGTGGCTCACGCAGAATTTTTCATGACGGGTTTTTTGAATAATCATTATTTAGTTAGAGTCTAACTGTTAGACCATAGACTAAAATCGTCTTACTTTTGTACGCAATGCAATGACAGCCTACGTCATGAATGGAATACAGATATATACGCAACTTAACTGTGCCCAGGATATCTCCTTAGATTTATGTTGAAGATTCTTCTTGTAGTAGGCTAGTTCCTCTACAGCAGAAGCAAACAGGCTACCGGTAGCTGAAGATTCGAGTCGATAAACAGGTATACGGAGCCGTGAACACTTTTTACAGCATACGGTACCTTTGTTGATGCAGCGTCTTTACCAAAAGCCTCTGGTAGTTAATTCCTGGCAGTTTTACATACTTGTGGATAGATTAGTGGTTCACAAACTTTTTCAAAAAAATTCTGTAATGATCCGCTTGCAATTTTTTCAATGGTTCACGGTCCACCATAGAATTAAAGCAAATTTGCACAAAAACAGTGTATAGCCTAATCATTCATTTGCATGGCTGGATTTAGCTTAAGCGATGCCCTAGGCAGATACGAGAAGTGCCGCCCCCCAAAAAAATGTCTTCAATGGTGCGCTACGACTTACATTTTCACATCCTTACGAAAAAACTGTTTGTTTGAATACATCAATGAATGTCATCGTATAATGAACTAATTGTTTAAAATCGCTTCCGGCCGGCTTTTTCTCTTGCAAACAAATCAATAATTTCTTCAAAGTCTGTAGAAACAAGTAAAGATGAGTTAATCCTCAAAAATGTGAGATCATTCATTGTTTACATACTTTAAGCATCAAGGCAAGTACACAAAATAGCCTGCAACTTTTCAATCAACCTAACATTGACTAAAACATTTTTTCTAGGCTCTTTTAAATTTACTAACACTGAAACAAACCGAACAAACATTAATAAAAATTGCACAGACAAACCCTAGTCCTCCATACTAAGCGAGACAGATAAATAAAAGAAGCGCTAAGCAGCACATATTGTTGAAAACCCATCAAGCGTGAAGTAGGGGAAGGTCGGGACCTATGATCATGGTGGGAGCCATATAATCCACCCCCCCTTTTTTTAATATAAAGTATTCTTTATGCATTTTTTGACGTCATGATATTTTTCATGCTTGGATAACTTTCCCACAATCCTTTGGTCAAAATTGTACTGAAAAATGAAGGTGCAATGAGGATTTATAGGTTTTGTGTTAAAAAAGTAAATTTTTTTGACTGAATGTGTTTTAAAATAACTCATTTGTTATACAAGAAATGTTCATGAACTTCTGTAGTGGTAGGTGATGTATTTATGATGAGATTAAGCTGAAAGTTTTTTAGATAGCAATGTTAGTTTTTTTTCAGCTGTTGTTTCATATCTGAAACATCAAGTAGGGAGCCTTGAGTCACCTTGTGTTGGGACCTGCAAGCCATGACAAGTGCCTGTGATAGTAGATGTTAAAGTGTCATATAACATCATTTTTTTGCTTTTCACACCTTTCCATTAGGATATACTGTATCACAACTCTGACTTTTGTTTCGTTTGCAACTTACTATTGATTATGCTATTTCACATGAGAATTTTGACAACTCATCCAAAGGAATCATTTGAAAATTCTCCATCGCTTAGCCTATTTCAAAATTTAAAACTTGGAAGCTGGCTTGAAAATTGATTTGACACATAAATAATGCAACTATGTTTTAGAAGTGTATTTTTGATATGGTAAAGTGATTTTTTTGCAAAAATGCTACATTTTTGGCTTATCGCTCCCGACACTCCCCACATGTGGGGTGCGATAAAACGTTTGGCGCGTGTTTATGTTTTTGAGCGTAAATTAAACATTTGCTGAAATAATAACTTGTGCTTTTACTGTAGAGTAGGTAGGCTAGCACTACAAGGCATTGCAAAACCAATTTTTTGAGAAAAATATTGAGAAACGTAGAAGATATGCATCTAAAAGCAAAAAGTGGCTTGCCGATCCCGACCTTACCCTACTCTAGGGGCGATGACTTGCGCACTGTTTATAAATGTGTGTGATGTGATAACATATTTATTAATTCCTATATATCTGTTGTGAATTATTATATTCACGTACTGTATTATCAATGTAACTTAATATACAGTATTCGTATAAGTTGTTTTGCTAACCTAGGCAACTGCCTACTGCTAAATCTGGCCCTGTTCATTTGTTACATGCAATTAAAAATTCACTCGTCAATGAGATGAGTCATCCATGAATGAGTGCACCTGCTTGGGTGTTATCAGTTCTTCTATGTTATCAAGTTGAGTTTTGCGCAATGGGACCTTCATATCGTGCATCTCGTCCAACCTGCTTCGAGCTGTTATCATCATCATCATCGGCTATGCCTGAATAAGGCGTCGGCTACCGTGAGCTTCCACAACGATCGATTGTCCATAGTTCTTATTATGTTTTCAAGATTTTAGTTTGTCCATGTTGAAAGATTTCCAAACGTGGACGCCCCCGGTGCCTCTGACCAGGAATTTGCCCCATCATTGCCGAATGCTCAATTAATGGCAAATTTTATTCCCATAAATGAAAACATGTAAGTTATAGTGGCTTGTTTCCAAGAATGGTAATGTAGATTCCAATATAAGGCCTATGTCATCAACAATAAAGACTCTGCCGCTCAAGCTACCGTACTATTGAAGATAACGTGGAGAGGCGACTGATGTCTGGCGCAAGATGAAGAAAGAATGGAGTTTGCTAGCTGGGATATTGCAAGCACGTCCGAAATTGTGTTGTAAGAAATACTTATAGTGTACAGCGCTTTTTCGAAACTGCTTCGCGGACCCCACTGAGATAGAGGGTTCAATCTACAGAACAGGTTACAGAGTGAAGTTTCCGATTGTTGTCTGCAGAGATGTACGTATACGCCGCATACTTTTTGTTTACGCTAACGGCCACATTTTTTTTGGATAGTTCGTGCTTGAGGCTACGCCGTGAAGTTTTCGCGGTATTTTAGCGCATAGCGTCAACGCATACTTTTTAATGTATTTTTTTCGCTACAACACGCCAATACTTTCCAGCGCTGCAGTTGAAAGAATGTTTTCAATGGGCAAAGACATATTGGAACCAAAACACAGCAAAATGTCAGCTGCTTGTGTTCCTTCGTGGAAATTTAAAATAAAACTTGTTTGTTTCGACTCGAGTGGTTTATACCATGTGAATGTTTGGCACCTAAGTTAGCAAACACAATGAGTTTACGCTAGTGTATGCGCTGACGCTGCCAACTTTTTTACAAGTTACGTTGATGCATACGGCGTATGATTTTTCGAACGTTTGCGTTTACGCTGACGGCGTCAATATTTTTTGTTTGCGCGTACATCACTGGTTGTCTGTGAATTATTTCATCCACTGAATGGAGAGTAGCCTAGTTGTAAAATGCGTTGCTTAAACGTAGCCTACATCCCGAGAGTCGAACCAGCGCCGCTTAATCTTGTTTCTTCGTAAATAAAGAAGGGCGCTTAACATAATTCTCATCCGTTGCAAACAGAAATGTGGCTCAGCCTACTTGCAAATGAACAAAACTTCTGGATCTTAATCTAAGAGCGTTCGACGAGGCGTTGCTACACGGTTAGCGTAAGTTGAAGATGACATGAGACTTTCACCTCATTGCTTTCATTTGCTTGGCCACGTACAATAAAATATCTTCCCCGCACTCCCGTATAGAACAGCATATCTGTCATCTGTAGGTGGCTGCAGCAAATTGGGTGTTTTGACTGGTAGATACTGTCACATAGGACAATTTTCTTATTAACCAGATGACTGCAACATTGTGACCCTCTAGCACTTAGTCAGAGAGTTAATTCTTGTTTTGAACTTTGTTTGGTAATTACAGAAAAAAAGTAATGATAGGGGTGGGAATCAAACCCCTCATCAAAATCACCACCTCCCTAACCCTAATTAACTCTCAAACCGGTAGGCCACGCTGCCAATAGTGTTATGGCACTTAATTTACTTTCTATCAGATGTGTTTCAAGAGCAATCGGCTGATTTAAATATTGTCTTCTCATCGGTTAATAAACCTATCTGCTGCAGCGACCAGAAGATTACAAATACGCCTCCCGTACAGCATCTATACATGACAAGTAGCAAATATAATTGAAATGATGCACAATCTTCATCTTCCTATCCTGCCGAGTGTCTCCTCATCAAGTCCTTGGTGGTGATCGGAGCGATGAACTCATAAGGATACGGGAGTTGGAAAACATGTTTCCATTCTTCCTCCACACTGTCCCATCTCACCATATTGCGACACATCCTGCAAATCAATCCATTTGTGGTTATATAGTGAAGCAATTAAAATAGATTAAAATCTAACATCTACTCTAAAAGCGCAACATTATACATATCTCTGAGGCAATGACAATGATGACACAAGAAACTTAAACTCACTGTCCAGCGACGTATAAAGATGATCCTAGCCAGCAGCAGCTGGTGGGTCCGAAAGGAATTGATGGTTCATCCTTGATGTTGGTCCACACTTGACTAGCAATGTCCAGGAACTCGCATACACCAACAGGGATTCCTTTGTTCACTCCTCCTGCACAAAGTCAGTTAAAAGTAGAAAGTTGACAAGGTGTAAAATAACCAGGGCAGTGGAAAAAATGTCAACATACTAATTTGAAATGTTTTGAATTTACACTGAAGAAGATGCGATGGACAGAACGAGATGGAGAATAGGAGTGAAGGCAATCGCTGCAAGGAAAGAATCGGCTACCTCAACTAGTGAGGACAAAACCTAGTTTGGATAATGATGATGCCCCCTGTATGCTGCACCATAATTTTAAACATCGTCCAATTCAATATTGTCTTCTCATCGGTTAATAAACCTATCTGTTGCAGCGACCAGAAGATTACAAATACGCCTCCCGTACAGCATCTATACATGACAAGCAGCAAATATAATTGAAATGATGCACAATCTTCATCCTCCTATCCTGCCGAGTGTCTCCTCATCAAGTCCTTGGTGGTGATCGGTGGTGGTCCAATTCAAAAGATTTCTCGACACTTTTTGCAGCAAAAACTTGAAGGCAGTTCAAAACTTATAAGCAATGCTACTTCGCAACAATACATGATTCATTGTACAGTAGGCTGTAAAACAAGTAGGCCTAGATCCCGATTGTGCAGGAACACATATAGCCTACTCGCCTACCAACAACAAAGATACGAAACGAATGCAGCACTGAAGCACCACACTCCGCCCTGGCGTAGTGCATATCGGGGGCTTTCATCCAGTGGTCGGCTTCGCGGTCGTAGATTTGAACAGATGTACTGGCTGCAGATGTACGTAAAACCTTTAAACGTCAATGCAAATGGAGTATATTTGTGTCGTATAAAGGTGTGCGTGTCTGGTAATTGACAGTTTAATGGCAAGCGGAGATACCAATCTTGGCACCCACCTTCCAGGATGCAGGTATCTTAGTGAGACGCAGTCGTGTTTAACATGTACATTGTACAAGCCAACCCACACAGCTATTGAATAAATGGACGAAGCGTTACAGGTGGCTAAGTAACTTAAAAGTGAACCCCATGTATGCTTTACGGTCCCATGCATAACTCCTACCAATCGTCACGAGTAGACGGCTCCAACAAAATGAACGGCTTGATACTTTTACTAACCATCAAAACTAGTTCACACTGCCAAACGAGTCTGAAGGACAATTACAGAGTTAATCTTAATGCCACAAACAAGTCCACTATAAATACTGAAACAACGCATAAAAACCCAACCTACCTTTTGGCATTGGGGTTAGTGCCAGCTGTGAGGAGTCACTGTAACCGCCAATGAGGTAAGCACAACCTGCAACGAGTTAAGTTTACCATGTAGAAGGGCAGCAAGTCCCAGAGGAGAAAATTAAGAAAATAATTTTTCGACACAAAATGTTTTATTGTTTTTATCTTGGTAAGAGATTTGGAATCTAAAAATATCGTCATACATTTGAAACGAGAAATGTGGAACACAGCAAGTGGCGTTAAAGATGTAATGATGATGTAATGTTATTAATCAATTGGGGTTTAGCCGGCAGGTGTTCACAACAGGTTATTTCGAATGAAATTCATGAAAATTTGTTAACTATGGTTTTATTTTGTTGAGTCAATACCTACTGGCGATGGAAACAGCTTTTGCATAGCAACGTGGAATTCCCCCCATTCCTTCAACCAATTCCCACTGAGGGACTTTATCTGACTGTTTCTTGCACTTTTCAAAATTGTTTGCCAACATTAGAGGGCGACAGAAAGGTCCTGTGATGGCGTCATGAGATTCGCTCCATGTTCTTCCTCCAAACACCATAAGTTGGCCTGGAACAAGATGTTCTGTTGTTTTTGGTTGGTTTGAATCTTTATCCTCGGACTGAGAAAGCCTCTGGTAGGTTATTCCTGGCAGTTTTGCATTCTTGTAGAGCAGTGGTTTTCAATCACTTTTGCTCCGCGATCCTCAAAGAGTAATCAACGTAGCCTCGTAACTCCTCTTAAAATATTCAATAAAAGCGTAAATGCAAATTTAGCCAAATTTGATTTATGCCAACATCCGTCATCCAGCCTAGGTCTCGTTTAACTGTTCTAATGTAGCATCATGGGCCAAAACCTCTGAAATGAAACACGACATTTCGCAATGTTATTATTGCTTTTATTACATTTTCTCAGACATAATTTCCATTTTCGTTTGATTCTTCCACCGATCATCATCATCCGCCCCGTTAGCTCAGTGGTTATGCACCCGGCTCAAGATCACGCGGCGCTGGTTCGACTCTCGGGGTGTGTGCTTGAGCAACGCATTTCAGGACTGCTCTCCATTCAGCGGCACCTGGTGAATGGAATAATTTCCCGGCAACGACACTTCAACAATCGGAAAACTTCACTCTGCCAATCTCGGTAACCGGCCATGCGTCAAGAGCTTCTACAATCTACATTCTACAAATATGCGTAACTACCAGGAATAACCAATCAAGGCTTTGTCAGTCCGAGGATAAAGTTTCAAAAACCAATCATCCAAATTCGATTTTGCCTCCACCAGTGTAGGACTGTAGGAGTAGGTGGCCGATTCCTTTCTTGTAGCAATTGTCTTCACTCCTATTCTGAGTAGAAGGTTGTGCAATGTGCAATTGTGCATAGCTTGCCTTGAAGCTACAGATGTTTGTCTAAATCTCTTCAGGAGCTAAAGTCAGAATAAAATAAATCGAAATGTGCTGAAGGATTTGTAGTGGAAGAAAAACAAAACGTAAATTAGGCTAATCAGAAGAATGCAAATTAATGAGGGAGCCTTAACCGTATCTGTTACTGCTTCCTTTTGGCGGCAAGAGTTACTGGCGAGACCATCAGGTCTACGTCTCTCTTATTGCTAATTTCTCTGTCGGCTTAGGCTACATCAAATAACAACAGGAAAAAGTATGCCGTTGGTCAAAAGCCTTATCTATTACTTCAATCAATTTATTTCGAAAAGTATATATATTCGTGATTGTGTATTTTAGGTAGAAAAGGTGATAAAAACTCGGTTTTTGACCTATTTTCGTCATTTCTTGGTCAAATTTCTCAGTTCACATTTCATTTTGAAAGTCTTCTTGCATTGAACACAGAATTTGATCAACTTTGTTTTTCCATTTCTGTGCAAACAGTATTCCATGCACTTTTTGCACTACAAAGCAATTTGCGCAAATAACAAATTACCTTCCTAATTATTGTCTGCCAGCAAAGAATGACTCACATCGCCTCAGAGACCGACTCCCTACCCAGACAGCAAAATCACGTTGAATTAATGTAAAAATGACGGATTATGCTGCCTGGGTACAGAATGGAATTTTAGCGCCGTAGCGTTATGAATGACAAACACAAAATGAAACCGCACGCTAATAGTAAACTGTCAATCAAGCTATTGAATATCAGCAAATTTCTTGCATTTCATAACTGGCTGTGACAAAAGATTTATTGTGAACTTAACAATTATCCGATACCAACATAATCGGGATTAAAAGTTGGGGCAAGAAAAAAAAGTAAAAGTCAAGAAATCTCAGGTTTCTAGCGTCAATGCTTCTATGTGAAATTGCTGAATTAGCAGAGGGCGAGACCATATAGGGTCTACGCCAGTAACAGGTACGGTTAAGGCATAGTAGACGAATTACTTTTGACGGTAAATTTACATTTCCTTTTTCTTCCACTACAAATACTTCACCACATTTAGGTCTATTTTGTTCTGACGTTAGCTCCTGAAAAGAGTCAGACGAAAACTTGCAGCTTCGAACTACGTGCAACCTTCTACTCGTAATTTTCAAGTTTATACATACATAATACAACCAATCTTATTCTTGTTCAACAACTTTTCATTCAAACGCCAATCACCAAGCCAAGCTTTTACTGTAGGTGTTCCACAAATTAACAAAATGTAACAAAAGATTGTTTGATGAAAATTTTTTCAAGCAGTATCATTATGGTGGAAACAGTACGTTTTGTGTCCAATGCAAAATGCTATGAACAAGTGAATTTAGCCTGATGAGCGTCAGCACATGTAGCCACAGATCTTAACCATCTGATACACAGATCGGTCCTGCTAGGAGTGTTGCCACAACCACCCCCATGCCAAATTTTGACACTTCAGCAAAAATGTCACATAAGAACATCATTTATCACAGAAATATATCTAATTTTTATGCAATATTTGTTACTTTTTGTCTATAGCTTTTAAATGCAAATCAATGAATATAAATGATTTCATATATAAACTACAATGTGTTTGTTCATTATATACTCGCATGGTCAACATGTCAAATTTTGAGAAAATATTTGCCTCTCTGTCAAATAGTTTGCCCACCCCTGGTCTATAGTCTCCCTTATCTTTTGCATATTCATTAATAATTTTTCCATTGTTTTCTTTCTGCTCGTTTTTGCACAACACACTGCATTCACAATTGCCCTTTTTGTTCTTTTTAAAATTCCTAGCTCACTCTTGGTAGCCTATCCATGTCTCTCTACCATACAACATTATGACTACCGGTACAACTATGATCGACTTATCCATTCCATTCATCTTTTTGAACCATAGGCATACGAAGCCGAGCAACGTGATCAAGTTACATCTTCAAGTTTATTACATTTACATAAACATAAAACTACGCAACAAATTAAGTATCGAACGTTTTCGACTCACAAGATGTCCTCTTCAGGAATAATATACATATAACTTAACTACATCTGAATAAAATACAGTGGTTAACTAAATCTATAAACAGGAAAAGACAAAAAACTGCACAGTACTTCTGACTAGCTCAAACTCAACGATAGGCTCCACAAGAATCAAAGGTAACTGCATCAAAAGGTGTTAAACAGATCACATGATATGGTAGAAAGGCAAGGTGTGAAAAAACTAATTTTAAAATACAGAGAGCAAGAAAGACGAGCCGTAAGCAAACAATTGTCTGTTCAAAAGTGGATTGTGACGTTTTATGTACAAGGCTTCCAAGATCTTAGTTTGATACTCAGACCTGCCTCTGAACATGATCTCAAATTGCTTGATAGAAACATTATTTTGGCATTCTGTACACGAGAAAATGTGATCTTTAATTGCGCTTTTCTGTACAGAATTCAAATTCAGGTGCTCCCCAGCTCTAGTCGATAAATGTCTTGTTGACATACCGAATCGGTATGTCAACAAAAAGTATGACGGGTATCCATTTAAATGTAGCATATTTTTTGTATTATTAATATTATATTATATATATGTTGTATAATATTTGTATTATATTTAAATGTAACATATTAAATGGATACCCGTCATACTTTTTTGATAAAATATGAAAAGCTTTTTTGGATACGAAACCGAAAGATAAACCCGAAGACGATTTTAGCAACTTTTTTGATGTACCATTCTTGGGAAAAGATTCGGTAAGATTTTCAAAAAATCTAGCTAAAATTGTCAAAAAGAAATTTGATTGTAACATTTACCCTGCGTAGTTTTATGTTTATGTAAATGTAATAAACTTGAAGATGTTAAACTTGATCACGTTGCTCGGCTTCGTATGCCTATGGTTCAACAAGACAAACTCTCTACCGAAGCTCTACCATTCATCTTTAATGAATATGTATAATATAGCATATCAATAGGCCATAAATATATTTAATATATTTTAATGACAATCATCAATTAACAATGTTCAAAGCAAACTAAATTGTTTGCGAAAGATTTCATTGCATTTCCACCTGTCATTGCTGAAACAGAACAAACCTTGCACAAAGGTGGAGCAGCATCCAATACGTTGCAAATTCATGTTGGAGATCTTATGCGAGGAGTCGGCCAACTTGAGAAAGCAAACTTCCACTGACACCAAGTAATTCAACTCTATGCCACCGCAGAAAGCAACAGTGTCAGTTTGCGTGCAGTGTGCATATGAACATTTGTCCTTGACGATGAACTCATTCTAAAAACATAAAAGAAAGCCTGGAACTGCTGAGCAAAAAAGAAAAAAAACAAAACATAAAAGCTTAAACTCTTGTGATTTAATTTGCAATTCAAAAAAAAAGCAGAAAAATAAACACCCACTCGTCTGATAGTTCCTGACAATATGCTTTCAATTCTCAACAGAAACGGAGGGTGGAGATGCGAGAAGCAGCCAATCATAGATTTTTCATCTAAGAACACAGGATTTACTTCAAAATAAACACTTCATAATAAAAATGTTAATAATTGTTTTTAAGCATAAGAGAAATCAAGGGCTTTAGTCGAAGGGATGACACTATTCAATTGACAACATGCCTTTAAGTGTCTTACCAAAGACACACCGAAATGCCTTTGAGTGCGTTGAACCAGGGCTCTTACCACATAGCTATGCAGAATGGTAGATTAATCAGTTTTACTATGGTTTGGGTTATATTCTTTGATGTGATGACTAAAAATGTTTCCCTGCATTTCAACCAGACAATCATACACCGATGATGAACAAGACTATAATGATGAAAAACATACAAAATATTACTGTATTCCAGCATAAAGTTTACCTTGCACTTGTGATGTACTGGCAGCCCTTCCCAAACTAAATCTTTCAATATCCGCCATGAGTCAACTTTAAATTATATCTCATAGAATTTGATTTGGAAACTTTCATGGATTGAACCAACGAAGCTACTGAGCAATTTATAAGTTTCTACATTTTGACAACAATAGTCCTACTATTTATTGTTTGCCCCATAAAGGCTGGGGAAACATTTACATCCGAAGATGGCAAAGTCTTTTAATCTGCAAGAAAAACAAACCTATTACCATACCATACTCAAATATGAAAGCTGATAATTAAGTTTCTTATAAATAAATAAATTTACAATAAATTGGTCAAGCCTGAAGACAACATCTGGTTTGTGATTCTTTTCTAAATAAGATGAATCGGGACAGTCCTTCAATTGGGCAGACTGAGATGGGTTAATAGACACGTTGAGTGCAGCACTAGCTTAGGCTAATCTCGCATGTCAGATGTGTCAGTATTACAGCACAGCAAGGTCAAGGTAGACCAAAACTTTCTTGGAAAAAACTCATAAAGCGTGATCTTGCAGTCCTGAACATTAGGGTGGTTTAAAAAACATTTTTTTTTGCAATTTCAACATGGGGGGTTCTGAAAACCTGGCAAACCTTTAAAAAATAACATTTACATAATTCTTTTTTGGTAGGCCCCAAAACCCAGCCACCTACCCCCCAACAAAGGTCACAAAAGGTCAAATTTAGTAAAAAAATCCTCTAACTTGCTAACTACTCATAGTAGAAAGTCAGTTTTGGTGTCAAAATATGCAGAATACCTATGTTTCTATAGTCGCCACCTTCAATAGGCTTAAGTAAAAATAAAACAACAACACATCAAAAAATGAATTAATGTTAATAGAAACATAGCCTAAGTGATAAAAAATGCCATGCTAATACAGCGACTGGAACAAATGTTTCAATTCTTGCCTAAAAAGCACTTGAGGTGAACACACCTGGCCTATGCTCCCGGCCTACCGTATGCTTTCTGTTTAGGCTACCGCATATCTTCGGGTTGGTTGGTTTTGAATCTTTATCCGCGGACTGACAAAGCCTTGATAGGTTAATTATGGTAGTTTCGCATACCGGTACTTGAAGAGGCTCTTGATGCAGGGCTGGTTACCGACATTGACAGAGTGAAGTTTCCGATTGTTGAAGTGTTGTTGCAGGGGAATTATTCCATCCACTATGTGCTGCTGAATGGAGAGCAGTCCTTAGAATGCGTTGCTCAAGCGCAAGTGCGCAACCCCGCCCAAGAGTCGAGCCATCGCCGATTGATCTTGAAGCTTCTTCGTTCATGAAGTCCCGCAAATTTGAACAAATGATTTTTTTTTGATTAACAGGTTAAGGCCTAGATCACATTAAGATGTAAGGTCACGTTATTAACATGTGTCAGGTTAATGCCGAAACTAACATTGTGTGTAGAAAACTGTGCTACGGACAACAAAGAGTTTGCTTAAATCAGAGGCTGCTCAAAAAAGTTTGCCTACCGTACTTTGGCCACAGTTATCAACCTCCTTTCTTGGCACTGTTTTACTGAAGAATCCTCCCAAAAAAACTAAAAAAACGATTAAGCGCATTTCAGAAATTATCAAACCTTTCTTTACCTGCCAATGAGATTGAAAACCACCAAATTTTACAAAATTCTGAATTTGGTAGAAAATGGTTGAACTGGCAACCTCAGAAGCAGAAGCCAAGATGGTAGCCACTTTAACAAGTCGAAATTCTGCCACTGAAATTGACTAGAATGAAACCGCCAACCAATCATAAGCTGCGGTTTAAGTGACGTAAAAAATGGCGAAAAGAAGATCATAGAAAGCAAATTAAGTGATGGATTTTTTGTCAGCTGGTTGGCTTAGGGGTTAAGGTTAGGGCTAGAGAGTAGTCATTTTATTGACGCGTGTTCGATTCTCACCTCTGCTATTGCTCTTTTTCTTCTGTAATTTCCAAATAAAGTTCAATACAAGCATTAACTCTCTGGATGAGTGCTATAAGGGTCACAATTGGACGGTAGCCTCGTATAACACGTTCTGATTGGTTGGCGGTTGCATTGTAGTCAATTTCAGTGGCAGAATTTCGACTTGTTAAAGTGGCTACCAGCCAAGATAGGATCAAGCCAAGGGTTGCCACTTGTCAAAAAAATATCTTCATTCCATGACAACCTTGAAAAAGTGACAGCACTGCAAAAAAATGACAAATTTAGTTCAATTTATTTTTCTTTGTCGGTAAACCACAGCAATGATAAGTCACAAATAGTGTACGGGAACAAACCCAGCAGAAGAAAAAGGCGACAAAACCACAGAAGTTTAAAACGTGCATGCGATGCAGATTTGAAGGCTAGGCAACGTAGATGAAAGTAAATTAAGCATGGTCATCAAACGGTAGCCACTTTAACAAGTCGAAATTCTGCCACTGCGAATGACTACAATGCAACCGCCAACCAATCAGAACAAGTTATAAGAGGCAACCGTCCAATTGTGACCCTTCTAGCCACTAGCGTACGCAGGGGGGGGCCATTGGGCCATGCCCCCCCCCCCCCTTAAAAATGTTTTAGTAGTTAACAACGTAGATTAAGGCATTTAATATGTTTTGGACTGCACTGTCAGAGCAATTAACAATGTTGTTCTATAGACTAAGCTAATACGAAATACATGGCCCAATCCACCAACCCCACCCCAGGTATGCCAATGTGGCATAGTGTTCTGTAAGCCTATTATTGTGAGAAAAAAATGGATAAAGTCTAAACTAAAACCATACTGGGATATCATGAAGACGTCTGGGATATCAATGGCCAGTGGCGTAGCCAGGGGGGTTTGGGGGTTACAACCCCCCTTTGGCACGCGTGTGACATCACGATATTGAAAATCATGCCTTCAGTCTCTTTATGCTTGGGAATGATGCTTAACATTCAAACATCTCAGCCAGGAATTAGCAACTAGAAAACATAGAGACTTTAGCTTTATTTCCGAAAAATGCCGAAGAAAACATGATCTTATCCTTTTGCTATGCCACCTGACAGCACCATTTTACAGGAATATTCATACCCACATTTTTGTTGAATATGCTCTCAGAATGCACCAAATTCAAAGTAATTTTTAAAATTTTCTGGGAGATGCCCCCCAGACCCCCCGCCGCTGGGTGTCCTCTCAGGCAAAAACGCTGTCGGGCTTCGCCCGCCCTTGTCAAACCCCTCCTTTACAAACAAATTTATGGCTTTACGCTACTGTCAATGGCCCCCCCCCCCCCTTGACAAAATCCTGCGTACGCCACTGCTTCTAGCACTCATCCAGAGAGTTAATGCTTGTTTTGAACTTTATTTGGTAATTACAGAAGAAAAAGAGCAATAGCAGTGGTGGGAATTGAACACGCGTCAATAAAATGACTACATTCTAGCCCTAACCCCTAAGCCAACCAGCTGACAAAAATCCATCACTTAATTTGTTTTCTATCATCTTCTTTTCGCAATTTTTTACGTCACTTAAACTGTAGCTTGTGATTGGTTGGCGGTTTCATTCTAGTCATTTTTAGTGGCAGAATTTCGACTTGTTAAAGTGGCTACCTCATCAAACCTAATAATTTAAAATAGAAGAATTAGTTAAAGAAGCAGTTGGATAAACATACCTAAAGCAATTAGAAGTGTGCCAGTTGATGAAGCCATGTGGGGACAACTGAACCGTACAACCAATTGTTCCCGACAATTTTCACCAAATTAAACGTCATATAAAAACCGTTATGGTCTACTTAACCTAGCTGGCATCTTACGTCATGGAAATTGCTAGAAAATGTCCAAATATTGCACCATCGGTCGTAAGACCTGATGAAATATTGCATCACTACTTTTGAACACCGGTTTGAATTGCGTGACAATGTCTTTCATTATTGCGTCACAGTTACTGTCTACGTGCATTTGAGATATCGCAAATTATTCTAGTCATTCGTGAAATGGTTGCTTGAGAGTTAGTCGCACATTTAACTGTTTGCTTAGTGCTTGCCAGCTGGATAAAATTTCCATCTTTTGTCTAAGTAATCTGTTCAGTAGTGACAAGTTTTAGTGGTGTACGGCGTTGCATCCAATTTCGACAGCCAGGTGGCTAATTTTACAGAAATACAAATTTGAATAGACGTTTCGAAGGAGTGTTTCTTTTTCAGTCATTACATACAGACGAACGGATCCGGGAACTTTATGTTACAATTGTCCCACGAAGAGATTATGGTTTACCGCTGTGACCACCAATACAAACAAAGAAAAAATCAAAACACGAGCATATAAGAAGGAACATGCGGTACTGGGCTTATAATACAAAAAACTATGTTGGCTGCAGTCTTTCTCGTTTAAATAAAATGAAGTATTTTCAGCAACGACAGGGGAATGGTTTTAAAATTGGGATAGGAATCAATAACTGACATTTAATGGCAAGAGTGGGAGAGCATTTGAATTTAGCTAATTTGATAATCAAATCTTTCAACCCAGGACTCAACAGGCAATTATTTGCTAGCGGAGCCTCCTATTTTTTAACAGATTTTGATTGAATTGTCACGAATTGCTTCTCGTTTTTTGTTTTCTTTACTTTGTTTGCTTCTCGTATTTCTGCTTTGTTTGTGCCACTATCTCGTGCTGTGCTTCTTTCCATCTTGCATAATCTGCTTGAGTCCTTTTCTGAACAATTAATTATTAATTTTTCCTCTTAAAATTTATAAATACTTCACATGTTGTGCTGCGTAATTTTTCAGTTATTATTTTGTGTGAGCTATAGTTAAGCAAGTTTCTCAAATGTTTAAATTTGATCATATTTTTGCTGTGATAGGCTGTATTCTTGAATTCTTTAGTACCGTAATATTTCTTTTAAAATACTTTTCTTATAGCCTTGAAAAGGGCTGTATGACTAGCCGAAAACGTTAGCTTATTGTTTTTTATTTTTATGATGTTAAATGTAGTGTTGTTGCTGAGTTATGTCTGTTTATAATAACTGATGGGTTTAAGAATTTACATTAATTATTATTTACGCATGTTATTAAGGTGACAATAAAGATGAAAAACGCACTACTGAAGATGATATGAGAATGGTCTTGATGGCATGTGAGTGACTTTGGTGTCGTTGACGGATGGAAGTTTTTTTGGACTTTTTTGAAGTGAATTTTCAAATAAACTGATAAAGAGGGATACAGCTTCATTGTTGTAGTAGCCTACTCTTGTTGAACAAATGTAGAAGTAACAGAGAGTCATTGCCTAAAGTTCTTTGAACTAGTAGCCTACAATATACGTAGTTTGATTGACTAAAGGCGTAGGCCTATTGCGTTTGCAACATATTAGCACCTAATAGCAGTCTATTGAAATTGAACAGTTTTAGATGGTGGTGGCAAATGTACGACAGCGACAGCTGTAATAAGCTAGACAGATACTTGATGTCAAAAGTAGTATGGCACTTAAAAGATTAAGTATACAGAAGCGATATTAACTAAATAGTACACGCATGCTAATCAGCTTGAATTTCTGTTCGCAGATGGGTTTTCAGTTTGCTGTAAAAAAATGAAAAGGTTTTGATTTCAATAATGTTTTTTGGGGGAACGTTCCAGACTTTAAGTCCACTGAATTCGATGGATTGTTGGGTTAATTTTCTGGAGTAAAGGGAAGAAAAAATCGATTGCTAACTTACTTGATTGATTCTTTACCCTCGGACTTGGAAAGCTTCTTGCAGAGCATATTCCTTGCAATTTCGCATACTTGCAGAGGCTTTGAATCAGGCTGGTCGCAAATTTTTTTCCCACGTACTTTCTGTCTCATTTACATATTTTGGTAAAAATTTGTATTAAAACCGTGTGAATGCAACATTTTCTCGTTGGCACGGTTGGTTCAGTGGTTTCATCCTCTGCCTAGTGATCGTGAGAACGATGGTTCGACGGCCATCGAAGTCAAACTTTTTTTTTCTTTAATTTAATTTTTGCGGTGCACAAGAGCTTTTCAAAAAAAGTAGGGTTAGAGAAAGCTTATATTTTATTATCATTGCAGAATTTCATTGGCAAATAGTTATTTCGCAATCTGAATCAACCACTCTCTCAAAACACTTTCGGAAAATCTTACTTTTACAGTGACTAGAATCAATGAGACAGAAATCTCGTGGGAAAAAAAATTTCGCCTGCCGGGGAATTATTCCATCCATTAAATGTGCTGAATAGAGAGCAGTTCTTGGAATGCGTTGCTCAAGTGCACACCTCGTTTGTATAAAACCACAGAATTTTATTTAAGTAGCCTATAATTTTATTATTAGTGTTTGCAGTATTTTTGCGCATCATTCCGCGCCAATAGCTCAGTTGGTTAGCGCGTGACTTCGTGAACGAAAAAGAATCAAGATCAAGCGGCGCTGGTTCAACTCTCGGGGTGTGCGTTTGAGCAACGCATGTTCATTCAGCGGCATCTCATGAATGAAATAATTCCTCGGCAATAACATTTCACCAATCAGATACTTCACTCTGTCAATCTCGGTAACTGGTCCTGCGTCAGTGATTTGCAGTAGGGTTGGGACCCCGGGAAATCCCGATCCCTGAATCCCGGGTTTTAGCTCATTTTTTCTTGTCCCGATCCTCGGATTTCAAGAAAACATCTACAAAAGCTGATGTAGCGACATATTGCCTCCTTTGTATTATTTTGGTTTTAAAGCAGCTTTACAATATCAGCTGGTTGTCTTGAACACTCCACATTAGTGTTATTATAATGCCATTATGGCAAAACAATGAACTACGCAATCGCTTCTGTCGTAGCATTAGTGCAACTGGGTATCGTAGTGTAAGAAAGACAGTTGTGCCATTGTGCTGTTAGTGTATAGTTTCTGTTACTTCTGCCCAAGCTTTTTGCAAAGGAGAAATTAAAATTTAGCTTAGAATGGCGAATTTTAATGATGTAAGTGCAAAGAGAAAATTCGAGGTGGGGTAAAACTTTTTGTATTGTAAATCTACGGAAAAAGTAAAATGGAATAATTCCCCGACAACAACACTTCACCAATCAGAAAACTTCACTCTGCCAATCTCGGTAACCGGCCCTGCGTCAAAGCCTCTACAAGTATGCGAAACTACCGTACCAGGAATAACCTATCGAGGTTTTGTCAGTCTGAAGATAAAGATTTAAAAACCAAATCAAACCAGGATCAGCTTGGTCATAAAATAAAGCGTCAGAAAATCGCTGCCCTGGCCACGAACGTTTTTCAAAGATTTTCTCAAGCCCAACTGTTGAATTGGATCGAGTCTCTACTAAACAGTGTAAAGAGACCATTACAGAAGAATAGTAGCCATGACACTGAATTCTGAAATAACTTTAGCTCAAGAGCTGCATGCTTTCGTAGCAGAAGATTAAAGTGAAGAAGCACAAAACTGTGATATCGGCGCTCGAGTAATGCAAAAAGAAATGCTGCTATATGCAGCTAGCAAACAAGGCCAGAAAACCTGAACGATTTGTATTGAGCATTATAAAATATTAAGTCAACATTTGTTGAGGCTGAACGTGCATTTTCAGCCCTTGGATATTTTGCCCGCAAAATCCATCCGCGATCTGTGTGAGTGTGGCAAGGAGGAACAAATTGCAGACCACACCATCTGTAGGCCTAACTGCACCATCTACCATGCGCCAAATCGTGTGCGTGGTCTGTTTGAAATGGATGACAAATAATTTTTCATTCAGGCACGTTTTAAACCTTTCAAGGTTTTGCCACCTTTTCCCGTTCGTTAACGTGCTGGTAGGTTTATATCGATTTTTGTAGTTAGTATCTTTTTTGTCCCGGACGCGTTAATGACGAAAAATAAAATGATTGATTGATTGATTGAAATCAATTCAATGGCTGCTCGACTCCTGTCCAAACATCTAGATTGCGTAGCCGCCAATGCCCAAGGGTAGTAAAAGCAGAGCTACTCGACCCCTGGAGTGGCGAAAAAGGTTCAAACGAAGAAGAAGACAGATGGAAAATGAACTTCTTAATTTTTTTTTAACCGCAGTCTTTTTTTAACCATAGAATTGATTCTATTTGAATAAGCTTAACTGAAGATGATCTAGCACAGGGGTGGGCAAAGTTGTTCCAAGAAAGAGCCGCTTGCGGATAAACTATAGCCTAAAACCGGCGAGCCGCAAAATCAGTTGATACAAAATAGCATAACAGCGATAAAAACACAATGATTGTTTATCCATATCAGTTTTGTACTTGATTCGCTAATCTCTGAAAATTTGGACGATAAGTTGTTGCAGTTTTATTAGTGCAGTTTTATTGTGGAGTTTTATTGAATTTCAGTCATTTATTATTAACATTTCACGAATAATTGTTTTGTTTAGATGATTTAAGATATTTTCCTGAAGAGGGCAGAAAGTTTTGCCGAAAACGTTTGAAATTATGTATTTATTTCATTTCTGTATTAATTTTGAATTATGCAATTCAATGTTATAAGTTGTTATCGATTGTCTGTCTGAAGTTGTTGATGCCGTGCGAATTCTTCCAAGTGTTCATTTGTCAAGGTTGCACGATGTTTTGAATTAAAAAAGTAATAAATTCTTATAAAAATGAATAAATAAATTCTGGTGCTACTTCTAAGCCTCAATTAATTTGCTGCTTAGCGACTTTATGAAACTTCCAATTGTTGCTGACTGAACGCAAAATGAACCAGGAGAGGCACAATGTTGCTTTTGCTACGTCACAATTCTATTGTTTAACGTTTAACAATGGCTACAGTAAAAGAGAGATTCCTTTTTGATCTGTGTATTGTATTGGGTGCAAATTAGATTTTGAAAATAGTGTAAGTAACAAATTTTAATTTTTACAAACCGATTTTTTCGCCTCTGTCAATGTGCCGCCCATGGCTCGAGCCATGCCTGCCATACCTTAGGTACGCCACTGTTTGGTTGAATTCGCGAGAGAACATATTTATAAAACATAAACTTAATTTCTTTTGTAATATTAAGACTCAATACAAGAGCCACAAAATTTATGTTGAAGAGCTGCATGTGGTTCGCGAGCCGCAGTGCTAGATTCTAGCTGATTGAAATCGATTTTTAGCTATATATGATTGAACTGACTTGTGTGAAAATAAATTTCTTTGCATTACAAGACATGTAACCGAGTCCTTCATATCAAGCATTGTTGTGGGTTTGACACCTGTCAGAAGATACTTCATTTTCTTAATAAAGTCTTCCATAAAGTCTAAAATGTTTGTGGAAACGCTTCAAGCTACCCGGCGCTTAGCAACGTCATATTTTGTTTTTTACTATGCATTTGAAACATCCGCATTACGTCACACACTACAAGTAGCTATTAAGTAACGTAGGTATTGAAGGGCCAGGCAAAAATAATTCAACTGCAGCATGAGCCTATATTGTACAAAAACAGTAAAAATGAAATGCAGCTGTTTTCCTTTCTTTTAGTGTCATTGTAGTTTGTGAAAGCCTATTGATGCTTTGCCAAAAGGCACCGAAAAAAAACATAACCTTAGGCAATGTGTTCAGTTCATGTGGTGAGACATGTGGTTTATTATTCGGACTAATGTAAGTTGAGTTGTTTCAAAATGGTTGATGTTAGTCAGGGGTGTTTGTTTGCTGATGTTAAATTAATTTAGAAATAGACTGATTTGCTGTATGGGTTTGCAAAGGAAACATTGAGCTTGTTCGGCTCAACATATTTGTATGAGCAGATGTTCTCGCTTATGAACTTGAACCTCTTGAGATCAACTTCCACCTTCGTGATATTTTACGCTTGTCTATCACTAACTTCAAACCAGACTTAACCTGAGTAAGAAGTATAGAAACCAAGACGCCAGTTTCATCTTTCACATTAACAAAGGTGTGTTTTACAAACTTTTTAGATGTGTTGATTTTTGATGATAAAAAAAACTCATAGTCCTATAGCTTAACTTATCGTGTCCCATCATATGTGTACAAAAAAATACTTAAACCTGCATATTGTATGAAAATGACATTATACAACAAGCTATTGCTTCAATCGCCTGAGAAAATTTTGGACACACCCCGAAGTTGGTAAACATTGGGGGATGCAGATCTAACTGACTACTTGAAGGACATTTATTCAGGCTAAGAAATCTTTTTAGAAACCTACCTTATTCCTAGTGACTTGACGTTGTACCTTTCGAGGAAGTGAGCCTTAACGCAATCCTGATTACTGAATTCGTTAGCATTTACTTGAGAAAGATTGTATTAATGAATTAAACTTGTGTTTTTTATTGCAATGGTGGCATAGGCTAAAGACACCAATCTGCAGCAAGATCGTAAATTAGTGCACAGGTAACAGTATATGATAGAGACCTTCTTGAAAGTAAGTTTAGAAATTTTTTTATAATTTTTTCCATATAGGCTATAATTCTCATTTTGCTGTTTTAGGATTTATAAAAATGCAAAATTTGAAAACACAGATTCCAGAACTGTTGTTCAATCTTTGCTGAGTCCATGAGGCAAGAAAAGAAAAAAAATGCATTTATTACTTTGGGGACCTTTTTGTTGAAGTAGCCTAATAATTGCATTTAAATCGCCAAACATTTATTCATTTGTAACTTTGTAAAACCTTTGAAAATTAAAACTGGATTTGATTGATCAAAGTTTATTTGAACAGAAATAATGTGTCTGTATTTTATTGCATTTAATTATATCTTAAACAGATGCTTGACAATACCTTAATAGAATTGAAATGCATTATTCAAAACACAATACACTAACAGACTAACTAAATTCAAAGTTTTCAGCAAGAACTTTTTGCTCTCATCAGGAAATGTCTAGTACATCTAAACGAAAAACAAATAACTGTAAATAATGGTAATGACCAAACAAATAGCTGCAATATGCACTGAGCTGAAGTACCCAGACAATCGAAGAACAGATACTAAAGGCGTTAAAATTTTGCTGTAGCATATGCTAGAGTGTAATCACAAGGCAAGATAGCGAGCGGTTACAAAAGACAATCTGAGTAAGAAATTATTACATGAAGCAAACATAATCTTATATAAATTTAGTAAGAAAGATGCCCCTCTAGCGAATAACTAGCCTACTTGTTGTGCTGAGGTTTGTATTGTTTTATTTGAAGTGCCATGTGAATTTTGGTTTCAAATTCTGATTGACACTTTTGAATTACCAGTACTTTAAATAAATCTGATGTAAAATTGATGTCATAACAGATACTGCAGTCATATGTGTGATCTTTAATTGCTTTGTGTTTGTTGATATCTTCCAAATTAAGTTGCTTCTTTGCTCTTGTAGCCAAATGTATTGTAAAGACATATTTCTTTCGCACCAGTCCTTGGGGTTTGTGGACTCTCGGTTGAAAACCACTGGTTTAATGCATCATCAAAGGCACATTCTTTGCAATAAACATTTGCAGTGAACTTGCAATGGATTCTGTAAGTCAAGAAAAACATGTTTAGTTTGTGCAATTAACTAAATATCTTGGTGTGGTTAACCAGTTATTGATAACATGTTGTGTGACGATGGTGATATAAAAAGACAAATTTGTATCAGAGCTTTGTATTGTGCCTCTAATAATGTGCCTTCATTGGTCAAGCATTGTATATAGTCTGGACATAAACGAGCTGTGTTTCGAGTTTATTGCATGCAGCTTTATAATTTACACCTGTGGACCAGTGTTTCTTCTAAATGGAAAAAAAGAGTTGAAGGCTGCCTGCAATAAGGCACATAGATGCGTATTTGGTTTACATAAATATGAAAATGTAAGCACTCACCAAGTTTATTGTAACGTATTATCATTTTCTGCTACGCTGCTCAGAGTCCGAAAATATCCTAATTTGTATATATCCTGCTAATTTGTAACCTGCTTAAGGCTGATGTTCGTTTAAGGTCGAAATTTTACTTTATGTAGTAATAAAGTGTCATCACCCTTGTCACAATCAATGTGCAGAGCCTCGCGTCGGGCTGCTTTGCGTCTTGACAGAATGTGCTGTTTTCATTATGGAATTCTGGTGCGTTGTGTTATTATCGGTTATGACCTGAAGTAACCTCTGATTGAGAAATTTGTATTATGTAACGTATTTCTTGAATCATCTGTAAGCATGCAAATCTAGAAGGTTCTGTTGTTTTCCATGATTTCTGAGCGTCGTTTGTCATGACGTCATAAGGTTGTTTATCAGTAAATGTCCGATTGCGAAATCGTTATTATGTAAGAATCTTCTTGCGGACGTGACCTTCTAGAGACTTCTGTTGTTTACCTTTTAAATGCTACGTGACCGAACGATGGTTCTTTATGATGTAACCTTCTCGAAGTTACTGGACTGAACAGCCAACTATAAATAGTGGTGTAGTTTGTGTAATGTTTATTCTGAGATTCTGAGATTATTATTATGGGAGTTGTATTATGATGAGTTGGTGATGAGAGTTCATTATTGTAGTAGTAGCAGTTGTTAATAGACGCAAAGATTATTGTTGATCGAGAGTGGAAGTATTGAATACGAGTACTGTAAAGCAAAGTTGATGCTAATATAATTTCTGATTGAAATTAGAATCGTATGAGAAGCTGTGAGTGGATCACGTTAAACTCGATCAATAGTCGCAAGCATTGGAATCTATTGCTGTTTACTATTACTTTGATTAATTGTTGGAAGTGGTGAACCATTCGTTGGAGTCCTTCAAGCGTTTTTATATATCATTTCACCAGTAGAACTATCCGTGAATTTAATTGACTGCTTTTCGGTTTGACCCATTAAACTACGTCATTGAACCTTTCCAAGTCTTTTTCCTGGTAAGAGATAGAAAGAAATCGTGACAACCCTGAAGCTATGTATTCTTGTACTGCCTATGCTTATGTTTGTAGTCTTTCACCCAGGATATGTGTAGACTTTTTTCATGTTACTCCATATGGATGTGTAAGTAACATGCATGTCTGAAGCAAGACAAATAATAAATACAAGCATAATAAATTTAACTATTGGTGGTATCAGCCGATATGGATTGTGAGCAGGTGTTCAGTGGAACTTGGCTGATACTGAGAGACTGCCAAACACTATTTTAAAACTTTATGATCCATTTGGGTAGTAATCACAAAGCTGCTTATTTTTAAATTTTGAATGTAGTAAAACCTCACCACAACTACATATTCTTATAACATCTCATCTTAATTGTATGTGCAGCAGTTTTGCAACTTTGAAACCCACATTAATAAATATGAATTTTGTTTCAGCGTTAGTGATCTAAATAAAACTCATTCAAAAGAATCTTTCGCCTCCAAACTTATTTTAGTATATATTATATACATTTGATGTAATAGACATCACAGGTGAAAAATTTGTTTGCTGTTGGTGTGTAAAAAACACTTTTGGGTCCATTAATATATATTGCATCTTTTTTGTGTTAACAATTGAGAATCCTTTCAGTTATGATAAATAAGCCACAAATGTTGATGGCTTTTTTGAATGTCTAGGGAAATAATTATAATATGTAGTAAAGACGTAAAACGGTAAGACATTGCTTGTTGCATCTTTTTATTTGTAATCAACACATTTTTGTTATTTTTACCAATAGCTTCTTTTTATGGCATCTTCATCTAGGAGATTCTTATCTGGATTCACAAATTACAGTGCCGGCAAAAAGTTTAGAAAGTTTTGGAAAAAAACTTAAAAATCAGATTAATATGTTTTTTTTTCATATTTTAATTATTAAAACTTTTACAAACGTTATCATATATTGAACACGTTCAATACGCACCAAATTGTATCATATGTAGTGTACTAATATTTAGTGTGATAACCTTTGTTTTTGATGACATTTTGAATAGGGTGGGGCATGGAGTCTGAGAGGTTTTTGAACCCATTTTCGACAATATTCATGCACCAAATCTCTGTAATAATTCGTTTTAATTCCTCCAAATTTCTTGGATTTGATCTAGAGACTTTCTGTTTTATCAAAGTCCACAAAGCCTCAATTGGATTCAGGTCAGAAGAATTTCCTGGCCATTTCAGCACATTTACACCTTTGGTCTGAAACCACTTTATAGCCGCCTTAGCTTTATAACGTGGTGCAGAGTCTTGTTGGAATGTCGTACATCCGTGAATGTTCATAAAAGTCAGACGATGAGTATCTAGGACACTGATGTAGCGTATGGCGTTCATTGTTTGACCTTTAGGTAAGAAATAGAGGCCCTCTCGGCCTTGACTGGAAAAGCACCCCCAAACCATGACAGACGGAGGGTGCTTGACAGTTCTTGGATGTACCAAAAGTTTACTGGTGAAAATCCAAGAGGTATTTGCACGTAGAGTCTATAGGAGGCAAACTGCAAAAAGGTTAACTCATCCAAAAATCCGTGTCTCTAGGAATTATAACAAATTGTTACAGAGGTTTGGTACATGGATATTGACGAAAATGTGTGAAAAAACCTCTCAGACTCCATGCCCCACCCTATTAAAAATGTCATCAAAAACAAAGGTTATCATGCTAAATATTAGTACATATGATACAGTTTGGTGTGTATTGAAGGTGTTCAATATATGATAAAGTTTGTAAAAGTTTTAATAATTAAAATATGAAAAACAACATATTAATCTGACTTTTAAGTTTTTTTCCAAAACTTTCTAAAGTTTTTGCCGGCACTGTAGATGTAACATAATTGTAATCACACTCACTTCTTGCTTGACCAGAAATGCGGCATATTTGGTTCAACATTCTTGTGTCTATTGATTTTGTTTCACATATTGTTTTCCTGTTTGCTTAGTCCTGGCAAATCAAGCAGAATGTCTTTGTGTTCTTCAGGGTTGTATCCACATGAGATCTCTTATACTAACTCAATGTCTCACTGTTTTTCTAAAATGAACAGCTCATAGCAGCTTGAGTGAAGGTTGTGTTATTACAAATCTTTCGTATTTTATCGGCATGGAATGTGGATACAGTTAATCTTATCTTATGGCACTGAAAATTGATATCTCTGGAATGCTCACATTGACCATTATCATAACATAACAGGGACAAAGGTAGCTTATAGACATACTACTACACACATATTGTACTTAAAGTTTGACTATCGTTTCTAGCACTAGTTGCTACGTTCATCTGATGAAATTGAAAGTAAAATTAACAACAAACAACAGATGAACGTAGCAACTAGTGCCAGAAACGTTAATTGTCCTGATGAACACCCAAACTTTTCAGTATTCACTGAAGTTCGACTATATGCTTTTGTGTAATTGCATTTGTGTTAAAAGTTATTCCTCTCTGGACTAGTTTAGTTGTATTGGCTAAAATTTATCTTTATGCTCTGTCTAATCTTTGTTGTCTTCAATTTGTTATTTTGCAATAGCCAGGGTACTCATTTGGATAGATTTTGTATTTAAAACAAACAATTTGATACAACACTTTTGACATCTTGCAGTATAATGTTGTACGTAGACGACATAATTTGCTTACTCAACCCATACTTCAGTGGCGTGCACAGGCTTTTGTTGCTGAGGGAGGTGGCATTTGATATAATTTGACATATTTGATCAAGAGTAGCCTAATGCTACATTATAGTCTGATCAAGGTTTGAAGTATATATAGGGTAGCCTAGGCTGTCTGTTGGTGAAATATAAACTCCCACGCTCTTGATGTATGTCACTGTATTTACTCATTGAATTTCAGATAATTGATTATGAGTGTAATTGGACACACCGAATAGCACGTAAATGACCGAGCGCCACACCTGAACATTCTGATGCCACAGTGCGCGCACTTATTTGGCAGGCACTTAACTGTCTGCACCTAAAAAACGTAGATCCAGTAGGTTAATCAATGACATATATAACCAACAAAGTATCAGCAGTGGCTTGCAGCAACCAACTCAAGTATAGGAGTAGTTGCTTGAAAAGAGTAGACAATTTAGTTTACCAACACAAACGAGCTACTCAAAGCAAACTTTAGCACTCATCAATACGGTTGCTGTCATCATCATCATTTGCAGCATCTGGTAGCTCACTGCTGAGCAAAGGCCTTCCCTTTTTTGCCAATCTAGTCGATTGTGTGTTTCTATGTACCAGTACCCGATTGTTGTTCCACATTCTTTGCCAATTTCGTCTCTCCATCTTATTTTTGGCTTTCCTTTGCGTTTGTTTTCCCAGGGTGTCCAAGTTGTTAATTTGTTAGTTCCTATCTGTTCTGATGTCTTACTAAATGATCCGCCCATGACCATTTTAGTTTGTTGATAGTTATCACAATATCCCGTAATTTTGTTTGATTTCGAATCCATTCAGCAGTTGTTTTATCTCGCCATAATTCATTCGTGCTATTTGCATTGATCTTAATTTAAGAGTCAACTTGTTTGTAAGATCTAAGTTTCGTGCCATATGTACCAGTTGGAAGGATGCATTAGTCGTAGACTTGTCTTTTGAGAGAAAGGGACAATTTTGACTTAAATATTGAAATTGCTCTGCCGAAGGCTTGCCAACCAAGTTATATTCTTCTTGCTACCTCATTTTCTTTGAGCTAGCAACCAAGCTAAATATTGATCAACTCTTTCGATTGTTTTCATTTTAAAGTGTAATATTACTACCTGCTTCTGCCAATGTAGTAAACATGACTTTTGTTCATGTTCATTTAAAGAACCACCCAGTCACCCACCCACCTGATGTAGACTATTCACCGTTTATTTTAATTCCCCTTTCTTCCCAATTAAGTTGTTTAAATATTTCTTTAAGGACTGCTGTAAATAATTTTGTGCCACATTGATGATCTCCTTTTTCAATTGGAAACGGTTCGGAATCTTTATGTAATCAAATTATTGATATGTTTTTTATGTAAATATTCTTCAAAGCTTAGTGTATGGTTGATCAATTTCTTGTTCTTCCAGTGCTGAGATGACAGCTGATGTTTCAATAGAGTCAAACACTTTTTGTAATCTACTAGTCAAAGGCAGAGTGGAATATTGTGTTCATTTGTTTTCTCGATTAGTTGATTGATAGTAGTATGCGCTATGCAGGTGCTCCATGGTTAAAAAACCTTTCTTAAAGCCAGCTTGTTCTTTAGGTTGTTGATAGTCTAAAGTTTTGTAATTCTGTTATTAATTATTGTTACTGCAAAAATAGTCAACTGTATCACAATTTTTTTTTTCTTTTACAGATCTTATATTTTTTTAAAGTTTGTTGTTTGATAAAAGTTGACGCTAGTTTTAGAAGAAAATGTAAATAGTGTTTCCATGTGAAAAGATAGATTATGTGATTGAAAATAGCATTTGGAGTTCTTGGATTCATGATGATTCGTTTGTCAGTAGCAACAATCTCAATACTTCTCATATCTTTTACGTTTTCCACAGCACAAGAAGCAGGTGAGTTGGTTTTTCCTTTCAAATGGAATGAGCTGTCTGTCCACCAAGATAGCTCTGTTTATTAAGTTCTTAAATTTGCAAACAAATATATAAATGGTAGCCTTGGTAGGGTCATGAAACGGCAGGGTCATTGGTATCAGCTTAAGGGGTTTGTTTTTGGTTCATACCAAGAGTATAAACTAACACATTAATAAGATTTAATTTTTATCTGCTGCTGGTATATGTCGCTGCTTGGTCGGTATATGTCGCTTGGTCGGTAAAAATAATACCTGTACGAGCTTTCAAGTGGTCCTTAGTACAAATGGAGATGGCTGACCCACCCATTCACTGACGCAGTAAACTGAGAGTTTTGTTTAAAATCACACCTAAAATAGACCGATCTGTCATGATCATATCTGGTATGATCTATGTTTGCATGATGCACAGTGCACTGCAAAGTAACAGCTGTCGTTGCAACAAATGTACAATGAGAGTTTTTTGTTTTTAAGTTCCAATGCTACGGTATTTTATGACAAAGTTCATAGGCGCCAACTTTTCAACAAACCTTGGGGGGGGCGAGAAAGGTGATGACGTCATAACCATAACGCTATTTTACTCAATTAAAGTAGTTTTTGATTAAGCTTAGTGTCTTGTTTATATTAGACACCTAGATCGCAAACCGAATTTATGAGAACCGCTGCTTGAAACGATTAGTTTTACGCAAGCAGTAGCCTACCCCTAGTCTATTAAAATTTTGATATGGTTAGCTCATAATTGAAACAGTTGGAAAACAAGCCGATTCATTTCCTTTTTGTGCGAGTGAATAACAACGATCAAAACAGTGAAGTTATCGAAATAAAACGCAAAAAATCATGATCTCAAGCAGAGTGAAAACCCACTATCAGTTTTATTAGCTTCGCTTCTGCTCATTTTGCTAATTACTTACCTTCAAAGCGTTAACAGCGGCGAAGTGTTTTCTCTTCTGTTTTTTGTCGAAAGTCTTTTATCGAATACCGTATATACTCGAGTATAAGTCGAGATGTTCGCAAGTAATTTTCACCTCAAAAAGACAGGTTCAACTTATACACGAGACAAGCTCGACAGTTTTCAAAACAAACGCATTTTTGCTGCGGTAAAATCATTGCCGACGTACTGTAGATTACGCAGTGTGTAATGGCGTCAGCCAAAGTAAAAGTTTTGAATACGTTTACTTGCAGTGATTCAAACTTAATTTTCAAATTTAATGATTTCTTGTCAATTCTAAACTTTATGCACTTGTTGAGCAATATGCAAAGTTCACGAGACAAAACAGCGGAAAGAGCTGTTTTAAGAGATCAATTTTTTTATTTTTGCGTGTAGGATATAATCGTTTTAATTATGTAACATTCCATGATCGTTGAAGTCGATGTCAAACCTTAGCGACCGCATAAAACAATGATGTCAGGTTAGCTAGGTGATAATAGCGGTAAGAGACGTCGTTATTGCAGGCAATATCTGCGGCCAAGACCATTAAACACCTTTTCTTTTATCGGTTTTCAATTTAATCCTCACACACTGCGAACAAAACAATGCGTTCTGTTGAATCATAATTGATCTCACAGCGGGAAGGCCTCGTTGAAAATAGCGCGTCTAATTAGCTGGTTTACTTAATATTGACGTGAATAGTTACATGACTTTCAGCAGCGTAAGTTACTCTACCATCTATACCAGTGGTTCTCAACGGGGGCGGTACTGCCCCCCGGGGGGGGGCGGTATAATTTCCTAGGCTTATGGGGGGCGTTTTGATTATTAGGGGGCATTCTGGTTTAAACCATCTACTGCCCAGCGTAACGATTTCGTCAAAGAGCTCGTATTTTCGTGGTAGCATTTCCTACCTCATACCTGGTGGAAAAGGGATTCAGCTGTGTTGTTCTGCTACCTAGAGAACGTTCAAATATTACGTAATGCCTTCGAGGGGGAGGGGGGTTTATGCAAAGCGTTGCGTTAGCGTCACATTGGGGGGGAGGGGGTTCAAGTAAAACGTTACATAACGCTTTCGAGTACGAAATGGTAGTTTTTGTGCTGAATTTGTAGTGAAAAAGCGTTACATGGGGGAGGGGGGGATTGAAAAAAGCGTTACGTTGGCGTTACATGGGGAAGGGGGGGTCAAAAATTCGGAAAAAAAGCGTTACGTAATATTTGAACGTTCCCCTACCAAACAGAAAAACCCACTTGACATATGATATCCATAAGAGGTGATCTTCGAATGTTCACACTGGCTTTACGCCAGATGTGAAGAAACTGGCACTTTCTTACCAAGCCCAAGGTTCACACTGACTACCAGTAGGCCTATACTGTTTTCATGCTCGCAAATATATATTTGCTTGTTATCAAATATAGTTACTTGTCTCTAAAATCGTTACAGCTTGTTTCGCCCTAAAAGGGGCATCATCAAAAGGTCCTGATTCTAATATAAATATAATTCTATTTGAATAAGGACCTTCTGATGATTCCCCTTTTTAGGGTAAAACAGGCTGTGAGGGTTTTAGAGACTGATAAACTAGCCTATATTTGATGTAATTCACTCTGCTTGGCATTTAAGCACTTTTGTAGTATTAATAGTATTTTTTTTTCGTTTTTTCTTAATTAATCGTTTTTGTTGGGGGGCGGTAAAATTTTGCTAGTTCATGAAGGGGGCGTTGGGCCAAAAAAGGTTGAGAAACACTGATCTATACACTTTGAAATTTCCATACAGTATGAGAAAGCCATGCGATCAGCTGCTGTTTTGCAGCAAAAGCAACGTAGGCTATTTTTCGCTTTCAGCATTCTTTAAGTCTTTATCTTTGAAACACCACTTGTAATAACCATTTTTGTTGCCCCTCAACCATAAATTTATGGGCCGCCCCCCCCCCTGAAGTCGGCGCGGATGATAAAATTGTAAAGTTAGTATATTAATAACAGAGTGAAAGTTAATCTTATAATTGTTTCAAATATTTTTTTCACTATATTTAGATGCTTTAAATGCTTTAAGTATTTACGTGGAGTATTACTGCTTTACGTGGATCCCTTGTGGACTTTACGCCCATTCAAGGTTAAAAAGTGTCGCAAACCCCCCTCTTTTTTAATTTGAAAGTTAAGAGTTAGTATAATATGATACTTGGTAAATTACAGTATTTTTTTCTAATCTCAATAATTTACTGCATATATCATATTTCCATGTAAACAAACTAATCATTATAAAATGAGTAAATTGTAAACCAAAATTTTTGCTGATTTCTAATTCTTGCACCTGCTTTCAAAAAACTGATTATGCTTATCTTATCAGTGAGTTATATTTCTAACGTTAAATTTTTCCTCCAGATGACGATTTGCTAATTCCAGAAATCATCAATGCCACTGTACCAGTTGCACAACCACTGGATAATTCAATTGTTCTTTTAAGTAAGTTTGCTGGTGTAAGCTCAGTGAATAGCTAAAATTAGAGTGGCTCTAATATGCCAATTTGTCAGCAAATGATTTTGGTATTTTGGTCATATTTCATTAATGTTGCTACTCATGCTGCCAGAAGAGTTCTTACAGTTTATGTTAACCAAACTTATAACCATTTAGAGAGCTTTGCCTAGTGCCTATTATGGCCTCCATTCGTTGTGGCTGTGTAGTTATTGTGGCTTTTTTGTGGAACAATAAACAATTTGCGAGGCATTTATCTTCATTTGTGTCAATGTAATTGTTGCAATTTGTACATAATTAGTTTTTCTTTCAAACAAAGCGTTGGTTAGCTCATGTTTCTCTGTTCCAATTCTAGTTGTAGTCATTCATGGTATGCCAAAATGAGGGTAGCAGCTAACTCAATGATTCTATGTCCCCTCTTCGATGCCTGTTGTATTGCATCACAGTGTACTGCATGTTGTCACAATGGGAGCAAAACAAAACATGATTATCTTAAATCATTTTTATTGATTTTAACTCATAAAGACATCGCAGTTTGATAAAAACAGTTCAAAATTTTATTTCAATCAAATACGACAAGCCTCATAAAATCTGAAGAGAATTTGCAAAGCTGCCTGATGTGAGACAAACGATGTTGCGATGATAGCTGAAGGGAGGGAGAGAACTGCAAGCAGAAAAGAGAGCAGCAGCCATTACAGAAAAGGCATCAAATGATGAAAGGTGAATAATAATAGATTTTTAGCCAAGTGCAGGGAAAGGTGTTCGTGACTGACAAATTGTTAATGGGAAGGTAAAAGATTATTCGAAGAGTTTAATCCTGTGCTGACTTTTGAGTGGTTAAGGTTTGAAACTTAGCTTCGTATGATTCTTGGAATAAAAAGAACCTCCAATTTTTATGCTGTATTATTTTAAAGTTTGCTTATTGTGACTCTTCGTTTAATGTAAGGCACAGTATTTGGCTCAAACAGCCATAATAAGCTGAACCCCTGCTTTTGCATGTCAAATCTATTTACAGAGGAAGGTGTGAAAAACAGTGACAAATGCATACAAAAAAGTTGTTTTTCTTCTGTATGTTTCCACCTTGAAGTAAGTAGGTATCTCTGAGATTTTTTTGTAATAAATTCACGTCATTAAAGTAAAAGCTTATTTGAAACTGTAAACTGTTGTTGTGATATCATTACAATGAAACTTCATATTTTAGAGTTCGAAACAACATCTTCGCTCGACGATCAGAATCAGAAAATTGCCTTTGCACTGGTGCAAGCTTACACTAATGCGTCTCTTTCCCTACTCTCCACCATTAGGCGGCGTCGTTCTACTGGTGCTTTCATTGCTGACAACTCACGAGGTGTAACTTATAGAGTTTTGGTGAGTAAGTTTGCTTGCTTTTGGGCTTGCTCTTGCCATAGTCGTAAGTTTATGCTTGCTTTGCGGTTATAGATAGCACCACTTGCATTGTACTTGAGACAGAACATTCACAAATTGAAACAACATGAGGTTTTAGTTGAGATTGTGATTTATTTAACATAATGTATTTATGCTCTACCCTGCATCAAACAGTGATACTTGCTGCTGTATTAAATACCAGTTTTTATCTGCATTGATTTGCGATTTCAGTTTTGTAACACAAACAATGGGCATGCTTGTGACAAAAGAATGATCTTTGGAGTATAATCTGTTCTGAAACATATACGGTTTCAATTTTGGGTGTTATGTTTAGATCACTGCAACTGCAGTATTTCTTCCTTTGGTGAACGTACAGTTTTACGTGATCGAAGAAATCACGGCGGACTCTTCCTCTACAGTCGTCTCGGGCGCATACGCGGCGGGTCTCCTTCAGGCCAGATCGGATGTGCTTATGGGTTACCTCAGACTTCAAAGTATTGCCACTACAGAAGTAACTTTAGTTTCCGCAAGAGTTTGCGGCACTGCAGAACAATTTTTAGCCATAGGTAAGGGGTTATAAAGTTCGACTTGCTTCATTTTGCAATTACCGTATTTTACGGACCATAAAGCGCACCCGATTATAAGGCGCACTGTCAATAAATTGCTTTGATTAGTTTTTTGTTCATACATAAGGCGCACCGGCTTTTAAGGCGCACGATCAATTTATAAGGAAAAAAGGATGTAAAATGCTTTTTATGGTCCGTAAAATACGGTACCTGGACAGTGGACAGCAGTAATGGTGATCATGCGTTCTCTTATAAAATAACATTCTAAAGAAACCAAACTGTCACAATCAATGTGCAAGGCCTCGCGATGGACTGCTTTGTGTCTTCAACGAGCGTGTTGTTTTGATTGTAAAATTCTGGTGCGATGTGTTATTATCGGTTATGACCTGAAGTAACCTTTGATTGCGAATCTTTGTTATGTAACGTAGTTCTGGACCATTCTGTAAGATGCGAACCTCGAACATTCTGTTGTTTTCTCAATCACCAAATATCGTTTGTCATGATGTCACAAGGATGTTTACCAATGGATCTCTGATTGCGAAATCATTATTATGCAATGTATTTTCTAGAATCATTTTCCCTACGTGACAATCTAGAAACTTCGGCTTATTTACGATTTAGTGCAACTTGACAGAACCATGAGTCCTATGATGTAACATTACGTAACCTTCTCGAAGTTACTATACCGAAAGACCTTCTATAAATAGTGGTGTAATTTGCGTAATGATTATTATGATGAGTTGATTATTATGATGAGTTGGTGATGAGAGATCATTGTTGTAGTAGTGGCAGTTGGTAGTAAATGCAAAGATTATTGTTGATCGAGAGTTGAAGTTATTAAATACGAGTAAAGCAAAGTTGATGCTAATATAATTTCTGATTGAAAATAGAATTGTATGAGAAGCTGTGAGTGGATTACGTTAAACTCGATTAATAGTTGCAAGTATTGGAATCTATTGCTGTTTACTGTTACTTTGATTAATTGCTGGAAGTGGTGAACCATTCGTTGGAGTCCTTCAAGCGTATTCATATATCATTTCACTAGTAGAACTATCCGTGAATTTAATTGACTGCTTTTCGGTTATAACCCATTAAACTACGTCATTGAACCTTTCCAAGTCTTTTTCCTGGTAAGAGATAGAAAGAAATCGTGACACAAACAATTTGTTCAATTTCTTCTTAACTTTGATTAATTAATGTTTTCTTTTGTCAAAAGTGGAAAAAACTACTTTACTTTTCTTTTGTCTTTCAAAGTAACTATGATTGAAAATAATTCAGTTAATAATAATTTATGGCAAACCTGTTTATCGTTCGACCTTAGTGGCGAGGTTTTGTTGGACGGTAAGTGATGCTCCAGCTCAGCTTATTTCTCTTGCTAACCATCACAGCGACAACAATACATGTCAACAAGGTAGAAGGGACAAAGCACGAACGTAAAGACGTGTTTGAGACCGAAATGTGGTTCTATGGAAAATAGTACCAGCACTGTTTGTTATCATCATTAATTTGTGGAATTTAAATTATGCTAAAACCGTAAAGGCATAACATGAAAACAGCTAACCGCACACGCAAGATAGTAGTTTGACAATCAATGAACTCAACTCAGGTCAATCTAATCAAAAAATAAAGAGCCCAAAATGTAGATACTAAACTCATGTTCAGTAGACCTTTCAAAACTTGCACTGTCTTCATCTTCAGCGCTATTAAATAACAAACCATTTGTACTAATGTGGGTCTTTCATATTTAAAGAAAATGTGTATTTTTCAGACCTACGAGTTTTACAAGTCGGCAACCAAGCAGAGGCATCTGATCTCGTGAAGCAGGGAAGCTTCTCTCGACGCATTGAAGATGGACTAAGCTATGTGAGCTATGTGCAGAGCGTGCCAGACACAAGCACATGCTTTGCGTCTGATGATACCAGCGGTCGCTATGCGGTTAGTATGTGTTGGGTATTTAAAACTGTCTTCTTTTTGGAAAAGAAAGTTTAATGTTGCCACCTTCGCTTCTTCGGTGTGTTGGTGGTGCTAAGAAATACAATACTTTAAATGGAACTATGAAAGAAACTATTACTAAGTGTCAATGCGTGATATAAAGTCCAATTTGGCTGTAGAGTGAAAACTTGACATTTACACTTTAGGTCGAATGCAATGATGGGTAACTAAGTGTTCTGGTATGTTTGTTACGTCCGATCCACAGGCCAGAGCTCCCAGAAATCCTGCTGTATATCAGCAATCCTGCTGTATATCAGCAATCCTGATGTATATCAGCAATCCTGATGTATATCAGCAATCCTGCTGTATATCAGCAATCCTGCTGTATATCAGCATGATACTTTTCATAACAATCTGCAAAAAATTCCTGTTCAGGTTTGCAAGATTGTTCCCAATGCTGATTGTGACATCACGGTGTTGTTTCTTGCCATCGACTCCCCCTCTACCAACGAACCTTTGCCGATTGACCTCGCCGACGACACCTTGTGTCACGAGATGAATAGCCCATTAGACATGCAGCTTTGTGCGTTTGCCTTGCAAGCGTTTGTACAAAGACCGACTTACCGTAAGTGCAGGTGCCATGTGTAACGAATAGAATTAACTAACGAAAGTGAATGACATCATTTAAAGGCTTTAATAAACTGAAAAACATATCAGAACATAAATATACCTTCACGTAACAGCAACAGAAAACTATACCAGCACCACCCTACTTCAACACAAGCAACTTGTTAATGGCAACTCAACAAAGTTGTAAAGAAAGATGCTACCTTACAATCATGTGAGCGGTGCCGCCGCAATCAAAATAAAGCCTAAAGCAACAGAACAGAACTTCACGACACCATGTACAATGTTGCCATCTGCTCCTCTCCTGTGTAGTCAGAGAGCCAGATCGATTCAATTACACTTTTAAGTAGGTTTGATGCTTATTTTGGGTTCAGTATATCTTAGTGTTCTGATCAAGAAAAAGATAATTTCTAAGCCGCGACAGGATTGGCTTTCTTGTGTTAGAGATCAACCTGTATACGAAGGGTTGAAATAAAAAAGTCCTTTATTTACAAATTCGTATTTTTTAGAACTGTTGAAATATCAACAGAGTGCAAAACATTGTCCTAACAACGCCATGCATGCAAAACATTTTAGAAAAGCTTGTCAAACTTATAAATCGCGTGGGCCGCTCTGGTAACATTACCTCATTGTGGAGGCACACTCAGCAAATGTTTCATGCATGATCCCCATTATAAGTTGTATTCACAATTGTATATACACTACACAAGTGTTTTAGGAGCGTTCATCTACTTATAGAAACTAAAAGATAGTTCAAGATAGTCTGGAGTGTGTATAAAAAAGTTGGTCTGTGGAGCATTTAACGTTCATTTAAAGATTTTAATGTAAATTTTAAAATGTTTGTTTAACAATAATCTAAATTCTACACAATCTTCTTCTTCGTGTAAACCATTTCTTTGATGCTCCAACGGGTTCTGTCTTTTATCACCTGGTGACTCGGGTTAGATGTTTGGGTAGGTGTCGAGAAGTCACTGAATTGATGCGTCATCAAGTTTGCACAGACCACGTACACCATTTGACGCATGGTAGAGATGGTGTAGTTACAGATGGTGTGGTCTGCAGTATATTCCATCTTGCCACACTCGCGGATAGAGCCAGAAATAATTACAAGATATTACATTTACAATAACAATTAATGCTTTTTAACTATTGAATACTTTTCAACAACTTCAGTAGAAATTTCCTTAACACTGAACACAGCTGGGTGGGATACCTCACAATCATATCTGAAAACATGTTTGTTTTTAGATATGTTTAATTTGACAACCCTGTTTTAGAGCAAGTTTGGAGACTTTTTTCTTAACGCACAGTTAGAAAACCTTAATTAATTTTTCTTAATCAGAACATCAAGGTTTTCTAAACCCAAATATCAAACCTTTTGTTTGAAAGTGGAATTGAATCGGTCTGGGCTCTCTAACTAGTAGACTTGTAGCCTACTGTTGTGTAGACCAGAATTAATTTAATTTAAACTGATGTTTTTCAAGATACTGCGTTTTGTGTAATAGACATGTTGGTAGGTTGCCTATCTTATGATATTAAACTTTAAAGTTTCTGAAACTAAAACATGCAGATTGTTTGTTTCTGGCGACCTTCTTCAATTAAAAGTTACCTCTTCAAAATTGGATGTAGGCAATGTTTCAATAATACTTTACTACTTGGTTACTTAATTACTGCTGCAATCAACGAATGGCAATTCATTCCAATAATCGCAATTCAACGTAAAAATTCTTAGGTTTCTGAGCTTTTGTTTTGTGACCCTTTATTCCTCAGGTTATTTCTTATCAGTTAGGGGTATTTGACCTCCCTCATTTACACTATTTGTGGTAACCACACCATAAAAAAGCCCACAACCCAAAAAGCTTTAAACCCCAACTCACATCTGTGTATCTTTCTGAATTATGAATCCTCCCAATGGAACTCCAAACTCTTTTCTAAATAGTGGCCTCTTTTTAAGTACCGTGCACCACTGCGCCTTCCGAGACACGCGGAAGACAATGTCACAAAATAGGATTGTCATCAATAGTTGTTGAACCAGATCTGTATTTATTTTCAGGCTACCCGGAAGTAGCAACGACCATGCCTCCAACAACTACTGAAACTTTCACGTCAACAGCTGACACAACTTTTGTATCAACTCCAGATACAACTGTTGAAACAACTTCTGAATCTACTGTTGAAACAACTGTTGAAACAACTTCTGAATCTACTGTTGAAACAACTGCTGAAACAACGTTTGAATCAACTGTTGCATCTACTCTGGCGACAACTGCCAGCACTTTGGTAGCAACTCTCGAAGTAGACTCTACCGATTCAACCTCTTGCCCTTCTATTGTTCTTACAATGGAAGTTGAAGTGTATCCTCCATGGCTGGTGGCTTTGGCTATTTTGTTTGGTGTTCTTTTTATTCTTCTCTTGGTCATTATCGCTTGCTGGTGTTGGAAAAGAAAATCAAAACGAAGTGATAGCTTCGAACAGGTGAGGTTTTGTTGCAAGAATACGTCCACGGATTATCAAAATGTTGTTGCTTTGTTTTGTGTGAAAAGAAAAACCTGGGAATTGTAAATTGGAAAAAGAGTGTTTATTTTTCAATTGGGAAGACTTTTTAAAAGTTCAAACTGGTAATTATTTGAAGTTATAATATGCTTCGACCAGCCAGACCACTCATAAGTTAGCCAAAATCCATTTGAGGAATTTCTTTGTGCAACTATGGTTCTGTACAAACGGGTTCTACCAGCAGACATGCAATCAAGCAAAATTTCAGTTAAAAAAGAGCAAATTTCTTAACTTAACAACCTTGCCTGCACTACTAGTTATACGTAGGCACGCATTTAATCACTCCTTTGTTATGACACAGCCACGGCTGGAGACCTCCACCATATCTAACCCCATCGCCACTCCACGGAAGCCGAGTTCCAGCCTCAGTAGAAGATCATCTCCATCTCCTCCTCCTATTGCTGCTCTGGATCCATTTCCAATTCCTGAACCAATGTGAGAGCCTCCGCACTCCTCAAGGATCTCAAATCATTGTCAGGATAGATTTTAGTCATCACATTCACAGCAGTTGATGTAGAGTAAAATAACGTCATTTTAACGTCATAAACTAAATCAAAGTAACGTCAAAACCATTGATATTGCGTGGCATGTTGCTGAGCAACACAGCGTGGATGCTTCAAATTTAACCAGGACCTTAACCTGTTAACTATACAAGTGAATTGGATAATATAATGGATGCTGGCTACCTGTTCTGAATAGTTCAGGACCAGGCCGCTGTCCCGAGGAAGGGAAGACTGAAGTCCTTGACTATGAACTGACTTCAAACTTTGAAACGTTGATGAACAAACCGTTCGGCAACACTGCGAACATACCACAGGAAATTGCGCTGCTTGTTTGGTCGGCTGCATGACCCAGTGATGAGGCTGTCTGATCGAAGGTCGTCGGTTTGACACCCACCTAGGACACGTGGCTCATGTTGACAAGACAGTTAAAGTGGCCACAAAGGCTGTCTGCCTTCTCTGTACTTTTTGACTTGAGCGCGACCAAACCCCACGAGGATAAACGTCGCTGTTCAGTTGAACATTTTCTACTTTCATGGAGTGAGTGCGAGAAAGCTAAATGGAAAGATCAAAAGTTTTAAATTGTTTTTTCCGCCCAAACATGCGTCATACTTAGTGATTGATTGAAGTTATGAGATCACAACAACGCATTGTTAACAAAAACAGGGGTTCCCAACCTGGGGGCCATGGCCCCCTAGTGGGCCATAAACCTTTTTCAAGGGGGCCATAGAAAAATTTGAAAAATAATAATTTTTTTAATTTATCATCTCTAAGTCCTCTCCAACACTATATAACAAAAGAAATAAATTAAACTTTAATAAAAATACTAATAGGCTACATATTAATAAAAATACTGCAAAAACAAGCTCAACTATCATATTAACAACATATGTAATAACTACTTAATGTACTATATCATGTTTATTGTGTGTTGTATTTATATCATTTTATCATTCTAAGTACCGGTTACTATATAAACAAGTTTTTTAATTAAAATGACGTTTCTCCATTTTTTCAAAAGGTTGAAAAAATAGGGGGGGCCATTGATTTTTCAAAATTTTCAAAGGGGGCCATGGTGTAAAAAAAGGTTGAGAACCCCTGCTCTAAATAGTTCTCTTAAAGCTTGCACTTTGACTTCAATAGCCTAGTTTATAATTATGTCAAACACTGAGAAAAAGTAAGAACACTTTTAAAACACCATTTGAAGCAACTGTTGAAACAAGGTCTCTGGGAGCTGCCAGCACCTCGATCCAGTGATTGTAGCGTATGTTACTGATAGAGAACCCACTGAAACTACGATCATTACTTGTACTACAATGTCTAGTTATTCAGCTCTTTTACAAGTTAGTTCGATTTCTTGTTGCTAATCCTGAAACTTCGGTACCTTACTGGGAGCCCAGCAAAGATTGAACTGAGGTCGCCTGGTCGCATCTTTTAAGGCGTTCCCATTTCGACCACAATAACAAACCAGCGCGGCGACATTGTTGATAAAATCCCTTTATATGGTTTCGTCAGCAAATGGAGGCGCCTTCATTGATCTGGGATTATGACGTCACAATCGTTGCTTGGCAATAAAGTCAGCACCATTTCTGCAACCAACCGCTTGTTGTGATTTGCCATGAGGTGACATTTCCACTATAGGATGCCATGGCAGGAAATCTCTGAGGCTCAAGCGATCAAAACGTTGAATACTTCTATTCCAGGTTCTTGGTATTGTCAGGACACACTACCTCTGCCATGTTATTACTTGTATGCTGTGGAGTTTTAACGCTTTTTATGAGATTTTAATGTTGACAATATGTTGTCCAACAACATGGCGGTATCGTTTTTCGAGCAGCACTTCACGGCACTCATCAGACAAGGACGGCAACATGCGAAAAGTTGTTGTCCAAAGCGCGTCTGTTATGTTGGAAGCTGGTAGTTCCCAGAAAGTAGTAAACCCAGATTAATGATTAAGCCCAGCATGCCAGTAAGACCCAAAGCACCCGTTTGCTTATTGGCAACGTCAGGGAAGTGAGCGATGAAAGGGACAGACTGTTTTTTGTTTTGTTTTATTATCTTTATCCTGCATTGCGGGAAAGCGGACTTGAGCGCTATGCATCGGTGTACGCCTTCCGACGTACACCTGACCCACGCTGCAGCCGACTGCAATGTCTGTTTCCGGTTGTTTACTCTACTTATGACTTAAATTTGTCACTACCCATTACTCGAAATCGATTGACGATTGACTTTTGTACGAACTGCTATTGAGTAGCGAGATGAGAAAATAATATTTTCAATTTCTTGTAGCCTAACACTGGTCTTCCAACTATTGAACAAATACAATGTTGTTCTTTCAACAGTTTTGCCTCTAATTGATGAACATTAAAATAATTCACTGTTAGGCTATGCTGCTTTATTAAAGTACGTCATCGACTTAATATCTAGGCTACCGATCCCTAGACAGTCTTTGCAACCAGAGGGGATCAATTTGCAGTGGGGAGTATCATAACAAGACCAAAATGTAAGTTGAGCATAAATGAAACATAGGAGGGAACCGCAATATACAATATACCGCATGACGGTGGTTCTACCTCGTTTATCCCTCGTCGCTTTTTCAAAGGCAAAATTACCCCCATCAGCTTTATTCATACACGATTTGATCATTCATCATGGTCCATTTTTCCTTATATAAAACCAGGTATAAAACTTACCCATTTGATAGATGAACTTTCCCTCGTGGAGGGGGTACAGGTTGTGAAGTTACAATAATATAACGTAACACCTTAACTTGATTATTTAGATTGTTCAACGAGCAAAGCTATTGGAGCCGTGAAGAACTTACCAACGAAGTTGCCAGTAAAGTAGTTCAAGAGCAAAAACTTGACGCTGACGGTTTTGATGCCGATGATGATGATCTGAAAGATAAGTTTAGTCATGATGAAAATGAATTTAGTGATGATGAAAATGAAGATGTTGAAGATCCCACCGTCGTTGAAGTTTCTGGCAAAAGCGATGAAACTGCGGTTACATCGGACAACGAGGGAAGTGACGAAAGCGACATCTACCCAGTCGCCCCCTTTGAAGGATACGACGCCCACAATGATTTTAAAAGTAAGTTTCTTTATGACGTATCTATGCTTTCTTTGTTGTAGATAAAATGTGATATGTATGAGTATTGTCCCAGACAGCAAAACTTGTCATTTTTTTGTATTAATTCAACGTCTGCAGCCGTTGAATCAATATAAAAATGACGAATGTTGCTGTCTTGGGCGTATCGTGATGCGGCAAATATACTGTTGCTGTATCAACGATCTTTGGTTTAAAACTTAATTTGCATTGACCCCAGACCAGTCAATTTATTTGTTGAATGTCTTTCAATTGTTATTCTTAGTAAAGTAATTCTTATTAAATTATTATTAAAGTTATTTTGATTAAAGTAACCAAACAAGCCAGCTGATAATCCCAAGAGCTATCAACCAATATCACTACTCTGCGTCCCATACAAGATCCTGAAACGGTTCCTGCGAACTATACTCGAGCCAGTTGTTGATCCCCAGCTACAAAAAGAACAAGCTGGATTTCGACACGGACGCTGTACGACTCATCAAGCAGACCAAGGATATAGAGAAAAGTTTCGAGAAGGGCAACAAAGCGGGAGTAATCTTGGTGGACCTCACTGCTGCTTATGATACTGTGTGGTACCAAGGGTTAACCCTAAAGCTCCTCTGTATGATCCCAGACAAAAAGGTAGTGCAATTTCTCGCAAACATTCTGGCAAATCGGATCTTTTTGCTGAAGACGAGTGACGGGCAGTGCAGCTGGCTCCGCCGCTAAAGAAACGGTGTTCCGCAAGGATCATGCTTACCACCCCTATTATTTAACATCTACATCAGTGACATGCCAGAGACTACGTCACGCCAGTACGGCTATGCTGATGATCTGGTACTACTCTATTCTGACAAGTACTGGCATGTGGTAGAGGAAGCACTTACAGATAACGTGGCCCAAATCGCAGACTACCTGAAGCTGTGGATGCTGAAACTGAGCCTGGCAAAGACCACTGTCACACCTTTTCACCTTTGCAACATGGAATCTACGCGCCAATTGTCAGTCTCTATCAACGGAAACCCACTCCCACACAACTCGTGTCCCACCTACCTAGGAGTGAAGCTCGACCGACAATTAACCTACAAACACCATGCTGAAGCCCTCCATGCCAAGCTATCAGCACGCAACAACTTGCTGAGATGCCTAGCTGGAACATCCTGGGGTGCTAATACATCCACACTCCGTACATGTGCTCTTGCACTTGTTACAGCACCTCCTAATATGCTTCCCCCACTTGGTGCCGCAGCGTACACACTTGCAAAATTGACACTGCCCTCAACACCACTTTGAGAATAATCACGGGTTGCCTGCTTCCAACTCCCACTGACTTTCTGCTGGTACTATCAGGCATCGCCCCAGGTAGACTTCGTAGGTAAAACTACGTACGCAGTCTGGTCCTACAAGCTATGTCAAGAGATGACCACCTCCTCAACCAGATTGTCCTAAACTGGCACTCCCAATAGCCCCAGCGCTTGAAATCTCGACGCCCGTTTTCTCGACATGCTGCAGCTATCTGTAAATCCAACTTCCACATTTCCAAAATTTGGAACAGTGAATGGAGAGAAGTTGCGAGACCAACCCAATTCACAGTCCTTCCCAATACCAACACCCCACCTGGAGCAGAACTACCACCGAAGGGATGGGTGAAGCTCAATCGCCTGCGGACTGGGGTGGGCCGTTTCAACAGCAACATGTTCCAATGGGGCCTCGCCGATTCACCATCTTGTGCATGTGGCTCAGATTCTCAGACTGCACACCACATTATGTACCATTGTCATGTATATCGACCCAGGACAGATATGTGGAATTCACAACGCTCGATGAACACACAATCCATTGGCTGCTGCGCCTGGATGTAACAACGTGATCTGCGGCGGCCTCAAACGCAAGAAGAAGATTAAAGTAATAGATTGAGTTTCGCTTTTAGTTTCGTTTTTCGAGAAAAACGAAGCGGTACAATTGCGCTTCAATGAGGCCATTTTCATAAGTAAAAAGAGTCCAAAGATCAACAACTGTGCCGAAAGGGAAGAACTACGTCACCTAATCTATTAATCAACTGATTCAACAAAATTTCACTGCAACGCCTAACAGCACAGAAACTCAGCAGACAGCATTCAAGACAGCAGCCTCAAGCCAAACAAAAACATCCGCATAAAACAACGACTCACTAACTCCAATACCATGCGTCATAGTGCATAAGTAGGGAACTGTGTTCTGAAAGCTAGTGCAATTCGCTATTACCTCAGTCAACTCGCAGCATCTGGCTAAAACAGGTCGTTAGTATCTACATTGTGAAGTAAACTTATTAAAGTATTTCATACAATCTGCGTTCGTTGTGGATGTAAAGATTCCAGATATCAAAATACGCCATTTCTACATTGATTCAACATTTGCAGATTGAATCAATGAAAAAATGACGGATTTTGCTCTTTGGGATGAAACACAAAAGCTAAAAGTATCATATTCGTCAAAATTCCAGTTTGTCTTTGTTCGTGATATCTCTATTCAACATTCTCCCAGTGGAAACCCTGCCCAGGCTCTTATTCGACGAGGACACCGCTTTGGCCGCCGACCCAATAAGCGCCACTGGTGACGTCAACCAACCTGCCCATGTGGAACGGCTCCCTCCCATTTCTCACAATACACCAGTCATCGCGAACTACAGCGACGCCCAGCGAAGTATCGACGACGCGCTGGCACCTGCCACTCCTTCTGTCTTCGACCAACTAGATGAGTACGTCATCATGTAGCTTTGTGACGTTTTCTATCGTGTTGCCCATGGAAACTGCGTGTTTTCCTTATTCTTTTTAAAGTTGCCAGGTGACAAAAGTACGTTGGGTTGTGAAAAGTTTGGCGTTCATCAAGACAACTATCGTTTGTATCACTAATTGGAATATGATTGCAATAACGTTGTTGCAACGTTCATCTGAGGAAAGTGAAAGTAAACCAAAAACAAGTTGATTTATTGCTTCACTAACGTTTCGCGCACAATGACAATGCGCGAAACGTCAGTGAAGCAATAAATCAACTTGTCTTTGGTTTACTTTCACTTTCATCAGATGAACGTTTCAACCAGTGCTAGAAACAACAGTACGATGGCTGCTATAATTTAATAATTCTTTATTGCAATCATAAAACGGGGTTTGACGATTTTAAGAGTTTAGGATACTAGTATTTAAAGTAACAAATATTTCAGTTATTTCTGTTCTTATTCAAACGTTCTCACAATCAATCTCGTTTTATGATCTTATTCGCATTTGTCAAACAACTTTCTCACTGAAAATGAACTGTACCAAGTTCCAAGCCTAGTTTTTGTTCAACACAAATTGTCGTTTGCTTGAACAACCTCATCCCATGACTTTGTTGTGCCGTCTTGGTCGCTTGTATCCATGGAAAGCCTTCGCTACATTCGTTTTGCATTCCAGCTTGCCAAGGCACCAACGTAGCTTTGATCTTCCTCCTTCTCCTCCGACCATGGAAGAAGATAGTTCTCCGGGCTCGCTATCATCACCAGCTCATCACCCGGAACCGGTATACTCTCAAGGTACAGTATAATGATGAGGATAATGATTTTCAAACCCGACCAGTGATGCATGGCCGTCAGATCACTCAGCATGCGACAATTCAGCAAGTGCATTTGAGCTACTGCCAAGTCAGCTAGCTAACATCGGACTTGTTTGGTCATCGCTTGCTAAACTGAATTTGCTGACTCGTGGCATGCCAACTTTCTGCTTGGCTCAGTTACTTGCTAAGTTTCATCATTTACCAACTTCAGCCACTTGCTGAAATGTCGCTAGCTCAGTTCACAATTACTTATTGGAGACTTGTGATGCATTGGCTCCTGAGCAAAGCGACCTTACAAGTTAGTGGGTTCAAATCCAAGCATTTTTTTCGTTTTATGTGATGCAGTTTTGTGGTATATTTTGGAACTTTTACGTAACCGTAAAATCTTTTTCACACAATGTTTTAAGTTTTGTTGCGTCTTTAACTTGCTTAACGGCTTAGTGGGTGCGGTTCTAGCTCTGAATCCGTAGTCATGGGTTTGATACCCCATCGAAAAATACCAAAAACTCGGTGAAAATGGCGTTGACCTTTGTTTGTACTCACCACTCAGCCTTGCAAGGGTGAGAATGCTCTCGGCCACGCTTCTATATGTAGCTGCGCTGAAAGCAATGCATATCTGCAATGGATACAGCGCTGTATTATTACTTTTTTGTTTAGCTTAGTTTCATTAAGTCAGCTGTTGTTGATCCTACGTAACATATGTGCATTTTGTTTCTCGGCAGCCGATTTGTAGCAAGAATTGACAGCGATAGACACGTGTTTCGCCCATGAGGCTGGGCTCATCAGTATCGCACCGTATTCTGCCACAAATTTATTCGACCACCGCTTTACCAGTCAGTTTAACTCTTATCTTTGTGGAAACAAAGAAAGAGCCAACAAAACCAGCAGGCGCCAGGGCAGAGGACATTGTGAAGAAAGGGGCGTTCTTCCCGGCTATCAGCACAAGGCTGAGCACTCACTGCTGGTTTTGCTGGTTTTGTTGGCTCTTTCTTTGTTTCCACAAAGATAAGAGTTAAACTGACTGGTAAAGCGGTGGTCGAATAAATTTGTGGCAGAATACGGTGCGATACTGATGAGCCCAGCCTCATGGGCGAAACACGTGTCTATCGCTGTCAATTCTTGCTACAAATCGGCTGCCGAGAAACATATTGTTGATTGAAAAGTCTGAATGGCTAGCGTGGAAGCTACACCGTTATGGTTGGCGAATCGCAGTTGCTCGCTGTACTAGTGAGTGCTCAGCCTTGTGCTGATAGCCGGGAAGAACGCCCCTTTCTTCCCAATATGTGCATTTGTTACGTCACATGATCGTACACGTGGCCGGTGGTTAACTGGAGTTGTACTACTACTCCGTACTTTCTTTTAGACAGCAAATCAGACGTTGAATCAATGTAAAAAAAGGTTGATTTGCAGTCTGGGCTGCGGCACCTAATAATCTGTGTGTTACTTGCAGTGATACCTCGCAGCGCCCGATCAAGACAACCACCTGAGGCGTTCAATATCTCTTCTCCGCACGAGGTTCCTCTATTCAATCCGGCCTTTTCCCCACCGGTAAGACACCAAGAATTGCACGGATGGCTGCACGATGGATTGAGGCTTTATGAATGTTTTGCGCCACCAAGTCTTGTGCCAGTGGTTCAAATCTCATACAAGTCCCAGATACGACGTTAAGTCGTTTTTATCATAAGAGGTTTCTCGGTCCGAAAATGTGCATTTCCTTAATGAATCTGCCCTTCCCTTTTGAAGCGTATATGCTTGCCAATGGACGATTTAGTAATGCGAAAGGATAATTTAATCAAAATTTAAAATTTCCTTTGTTCGTTTTATAAGTATCAGTTCCTAACACAAAGAAACTTGGACGTATCAGAAAGACTTTGTCTGAAAACATAAGGATGATTGAGGATGTGCTTTGCCATACCCCGTCCTACCCGGACATCTGGGAAATGAGATAGAAGACAGAAAGAAAATGAGAAGAAGAGAATGAGATTTGAAACAATGACGCAGGCTCAGTCACCCAAGGTTGACGGTTTAACGTTTCCGCTTACAACCGAAGTGTTGTTGCTTTTAAAGATTCCATTTACTAGGTTTGTTTCGCACAAGCGCACACCCCGAGAGTCGAACAACTGTTGCTTGATCTCAGTATGTATACCTTGAAGAAACATTTCACCCAACAATCCTACAATCTATCAAACCGTGTTTGTAATAATCACTAAATAAAAACAGTCAAGTTTGGTAACCAATAAAATTTATTTAAAATTACGCAAAGCTTTCGCCGCCGTTAGGGCGACTTCGTCAATATTCTTATTCAAATAGAAACTCAGTGTTTGTAATGTTGCCAAAGTGACGTCACTGGGATGCAAATTAATTCCCATCTTTTCCTCCAGGAGCCTCATGGGATCGCCATGCCAGCCACACATGGCAGAAATTCAAATGATCCACAGTCTCGCTTCCCGGAATCGAGTAAGGATGCTCATGAAGAGATAGATCCTTAAAAGATTGCATGAATGCGGTCATCTGGAGTCTTTGGAACAAGTAGAAGAATTGAAGTTTGAACGTTTTTATTTTTGTTTTTAGGAAATATCTCAATGAAATTTGTTTTTGTTTTTAAATAATGTTATAAACCCTTATGTGTTTACTGTTTATTTAATGTGGAATCGTTGTTCAGAGATTATTTCTCAACTTTACCTATCTACTTCAAATGTCAATGTATTACTTGTTGCTCTACCACTGTGATATTCCGCCAGTGTTCCTTCATTTTAAGACAATTTTTCGCCAAGCCCTTTCATTAACTCTGGATTTTTCAAACTTCTTCTCTTGCAATGATCACTAGCAACTTTTCATCCCGTGAAGAAATCAATATTTCTTGAAATAAGTTTCATTGGATCAGGATATCGGTTTCATCCTCATCACCATATCCGTTTTAGACTTTTTTCCCCAAACATTTGCATGTTCCTGGGCTTAGCTTGGCATGGGTGTAGCTCCCCGAATCTTTGCCGTCTGTAGCAGCGGTTCATTACAAGGCGCATCCCTTCAGGATTTCTAACATTCTATTGTCTTTGCCGATACAAACATGAATCTGGTACGAACCGGTTGTGACTGGTCATTGCTCCAAACATCCTGGTGGAAAACACAACCATCATCATCCATGTTCGGTTTTGACACCAGTAGTAGGGGTGATCGATGATCATCTTCACTCGCATTCTCCATCTCATTCTGTCTATCGCATCTTCCTCTTTTAGTACGACCTTTCGACTTTACTCTTAGTATAATAGGAATAAAATTTTGACCAAAGTATTGACCTCACCCCAGTACACGTGTTGTGAGGGTGGCTCGTGAACGGCTTGTAGCTAAACTTATAATGGAAAGATGCCTCAAAGCCATTTTCGTGTAAACAATATAAGGATGGATTTGAGGTGTCTTTTGGTCTTTTTTCCAAGTTGCGTTTGACGGAAATCCTGCCATTTTTCGGAAAATTGTTAAAAAAGTAATTTAAAAATTATATCTACTTGCTAAGCCTAGGAAATCTTTGAATATTTAAAAGTCATCCAGTCCATGCTAGCATGTGAACATTTGAGATTTAGACTTTTATTTCTAAATAAATTGGATTGGTTGCAGCTAGATGCCAATCGGATTGTGTCAATTATAAGTGTTTTAGTCTATTATTCTGCATTGTGCCATTTTATCATATCGATATTTTTAGAACTTTATTTCTAAAGATTTTGGCTTTCTGTCCCTGTTTAATTATGTTGATTGTGCCATGTAGTGATCGTGTAGACTTTGTAATCAGTTTTTTGCAAACTTGTTCATTGCATTAATCCCTGCAACGGCTTAATCTTGTCACTTAAGTTAGGTATCCAAAGCTGCATCTTGTGTTGCAAACACGACAGCCCGAAATTGTTTAAATGAATTTCATGGAAATCCAAGTTTTGTTGATCGAAGTGAAACTCGTAGGAATATATGTTGCTGTACCTTCTTGTTGGTATCTGCTGCTTGCGCTTCATCGCATGATCATGTAGTTCTCTCTTAGTGCCATTCATACAAGTCACTAACCCGTCGGTGAATCACTTTAGTCAAATCAAGAATCAAATTCTGATCGACGACGAGTTTCACTTCCTATCATCTATGATGAAAGCGCTGACAGTAATTCTTCTGGTGAACAGTGGTAAGAAGTGGGCCCGTGGCATGTCTCTGTCCCCCTGATATGTATGCAGCCTATTGGCCAGGAAAAGCTTTGTTTAGCTCCTTTATAAAGTTACATAGGTTGATAACTGGCCAGAAATTAATTTGTTACCGCAACGTCTCCAGCTGACCTGACCTGCAAATGGAGATCACAAGCGTCGCGGTGGGGCCCCCGGTGAACAGTTTCATTCAGTACGATAAATAATGTGTTGTCTTACAACTTACAATTGTCACAACTTATTCTGGTTGTTTTACGTTGTTACAACGTCGAGACATGTATAACAGCATGAGCTTTATACTTTATGTAGTCTGCGACAACAAGCTGTCAGCTTTATCGTCGATAATAATCTTAAGACCTGGCCAGCGCCAACCAGCTGAATTATACCACGAGAACCGCGTGTGTTGCTCTTTCGTCACTATTTTCTGTGGATTGGTAGCAAATGCAAGAAAGCATGGACGACTGGACGTTTAGCCCATAGTCACTAGAAGAACTATTGATGATTTGTATTTTATCTCAATGTCAGTGTTACAAATATGTCTTTAGCTGTAGCTTAATGTCGCATGTGTTCGTCATTGTGATGCATGTAATTGCTTATTATGACGTATTTGTGCATGATTACATCATCTTCATGTTGCACGTCGTAATTTTCTGAGTCCAATCACGTTGTAGCACGTCCAGTCAGCACCGTAGTATTTTCGGTTAATTGCATGTGACCAGAGTCCATAGCTTGTGTACTGCGCATGCGCAAAAGCAATGCACGTGCGCTTATGCTCATGGTTCCACTGTAGTTTTCGTTGAAGGTCGTGGGACTACTCGGCATGCGACAACTCAGCAAGTACATTACAGCTACTGTCAAGTCAGCAAATGAGATTTTCAACTAGCATCGGATTTGCTTGGTCATCGCTTGCTATAACTTACAGAATTTGCTGACTTGTGACATGCCAAGTATCGGCTTGCTTAGTTTCATCAATTGCGAACTTCAGGCGCTTGCTGAAATGTACACTGAGTTGCTTATAAGTTAGTTCACTTGATCAACTGCCATTTGGTGAGTTCACAACTGCTGACTTGTAGGAGACTCTCATGTGGATGGGAAGGCAACAGGGCCGTAGCCAGACCGCAGAGCAAGGGGGGCCGAAACATTGAATCATTATGATTGTAGCTGTTGCTCGAGAATGTTGGGATTTTTCCAGGGCGGTGAGGGACCCCTGGCCCCCGGTTGGTTACGGGCCTAGAAGGCAATTTTCATGTCCACATTTTGACATTTCACTGAGTAGGCTGAGTCTTGCCGAGACATGGCCACTATTGATCTCATTGCTGTGGTTCAGCGATATCGTTAACACAATGTGGACTGACAAGGGTTAACTGATGCTCAATTGCTCATACGGCTCGCCGATAAGCTTGTTATGTGTTTTTAACCACATTTCTGCTGTTTATTGCAGCAGCAAGCAACCTTCATTTTTTAGGTGGTTCAAAAAATTCAGAAACATTTATGATGGAATGATGTTTAAATACTATTTGACGTAATTTTTAAAAATTCCTTCGATTCCCACCTCGACGTAACGTTACCTCAAATACGAGTTTTTTGTCCACCTGCGTAGCGAAAATAGGCCACGCAATCTGTGAGATCGTTATATGACATTTGATCACCCCTTAGTCTAGTCAGGGCTAGAGCGTATAACTTGGCCTCGGTACCAATGAAAATCCTTAGATTCCAGAACAGACATCCATAATCAAAGCATTTAGACTCCAACGAATATGTATGCATTCGTTTCTGGACCCCTTATAAATATCCCGGGCCGTTTAACAAAGATTCAAAACCAATCAAAAAAGAGTAAAAGTTACAAAAATAAAATTCGACATAGTAAACCTATTGAAGATTGAAACTAAGTTGGCTACTGTGCTGGACTGCTGGCAACTGCCACTTGGCACTTGCTTACTAGGGTAGGCACTTTAACATTACCCACTCGTCGAAGAGTGTCTGCTTTTCAATGTGAAATTGCTTTGTGTTTTAGTCACAATTTTCCTTATAAACTCCATTGATTGCAGTCATTAAGATCCTTCTTGCACTTAGTTCAGTTGCAGAAGAAAAAATATTATTAGCAGAGGGTGGAAATCGAACCCACGAAATCGAAATTACTACTCCTCTGCCCTAACCATTAGGCAACGCTGGTTGTAGCGAAGCATTCAGTTAAATTTCTTTGTATCAAAATTTTTCGATCAGAATATTACGTGTCGAGTCACATGACTGAAATCAGCTGAATCGCGAGTACGCTTTTCGACGAGTGGGTAATGTTAAACAGGGTTGCCAGATACTCAAGCTATAGTAAGGCCAAATCCATTATAAAAAAAGGCCAAATTTTTATTTACTTCTAAGGCTAAATAAACGCTAACAACTTAATTGAAATAATTTTTTTTAAATGCCACTTTACAATCAAATATGACAGATAATAATGATTTAGCACTGTCAGAGCATAATGACCGGTTCGTTTGCATAATTTGATCAATGAAAAATTACTGTAGTAGCAGATAAACTAGAAACCATTATTACTTCAATTCATGAACAGTGCTATTCGGAACATCTAGCTAAGCAATAAGCATGAATTTGTCTTATTGAGTATATGTACCAGGGATGTCTACAACTACAGCACTGGAAACTATTTTCAGTGCTATACATGACTACAGAAGAATTATTAAAATAAAACACTGTTTTAAATTAAAATAAAACAATTATTAAAATAAAACACAGATTTGTCACATTTTGAAGGATTTTATTAACAGGCTGACTCAAATTGTCTTCAACAATGCAGTTTCTACAACTAAAGTTCTTTCAGAAAATATTGTAAGAGGGTGACAAACATTTCCCTTATTAGTAATAAGTATTTAAAGCTTTGTACGATATCGTTAGCTTTCTTTGAGTTGATTGATAGTTATTAATCTTCATAAATGCCAATTATAATACGAAATGAAACCTCTATCAGAAGTAGTTTTCTCCAAACCACCAACATTAACGTAAATGGAGAAAATAAACATTTTCTACAATTCAGTAGATTGTTTCTGATCGTTACTCAATGCACATTATAAAAAATACGTCTTGGCAGGGCCATTGAGTGCATAATTGGGGCCGGTACCAAGCCAAACTCCGGGTCCCCTCAAAGTTTCAATTGGCAATGCACAAATAAATATACGTACGACCTGAATTTCTCTTTCACAGGTTTACTTTTTCTGCATAATTAGTGCAAACTATTATTTATCACATAGGTCCTCACAACAAGTACGGTGTGTGGAAAAAATAACATACCGGTACATAAAATAATAACCGTTTTAAATACGTTTGCCTGCAGAAATGACAAACTTTAGAAAAGACCCTGAATACTTGGTGTAAAATAGCATACGTCTTTAGCATACACACAACACGACTACAAAAATAATTGCCAATGCAGCAGCCAAAAGAAAGACCATGAAACTGTAATGATAAATGTTTATCAGGGGTGTAGTCAGGGGGGCGAGAAAAGGGAGCAATTGCCCCCCCCGAAATATTTTAATGTAACATTTCACACTCTATTACCGGATCATTTGACAAAGTTTTACTACCGATTTTTGGCTGAAAGAATGGCAATTTTAAAATGTATTTTAAAAAATTTTCTGGGGGAGGACCCCAGTGAGTGCTCCACCTTCAATGAAACTCGTTGCCACTCCAGGCTCACTCACATATGAAAAAATACTTATTTGCCACCCCTAAAATTTTGTGCTGGCTGCACCCCTGATATTATATTTCATAGCCTATGGAAAATTTCAAGATTAATACTCGATCTTGCCTCACACCATCACATACACCAAAGGGATGAGAATTATGGTATCCCTACTTTACAATCATACATTGTTTTGCATAAAAATACAAGAATTGTACAAATATGATCGGATCATTGAACAAGCTTTGAAAACTTTACTTGGTCAAATTCATTTGAACAGTCTAAACATATAGTACAGTAAATAAGTGCAGGCAATGGGTTTAGCAAAATACAAGATAGTTAACCTATTGATTTAAAAAAAATACACTTACTGAAGTTGAAGCCAAACTGATTGTCAGTCATACATAAAAAGACTCTATTTATGAAAAACAAAATCCTTAAAAATTGTTGAATGTCATGTTGGCAAATGTGTTTGGGCTATCACAATGACTACTGTTGTCTTTGTTGCTTTTCACAGCACATACAATTTCAGAATACATGCAATAATTAGGTGCATGTCCAAGATACATTGAAGAAATGACTAGAAAAAGGTAACATACAAAAATCATAAGACGGATTAATACTCTCAGTTGTGGTACCCAGCTGATTAATTAATACCAATTTTTCAACACATTGTTTTGAACATATCTACAACGCAAAGGTACAAAAACCAACAAAGGTATAATCATCACGTTTCTATCTTGTAGGAGGGTTTGGATGCAATGCATCATTGTTCATCACGAAGAAAACTTCTTAGTCTTACAGCATTTTTATAACAAAAGTAGAACACTCCTAATGCAGTAAGCTACATACTCACCATGGCACTGAGGTTTAACACCAAGGTCTACTGAAATCTGTACATGCCAACAATACCAGCTCCACCAGTCATTCTAACTCTATCAACGGATAACGAGAGAGGTGAACCGGTGGTAGACAAAAACTTTCTAATTACTTTTATGTTCATACTTGTCACTTAAATACTTTTGTAGTAAGTATTAATTCTTTTAACTTTGTCTTGTTTTGAAGTTGTTCTTGAACTCCTTGTGTTTTTGCTTCTTGTTTTTATATGTGGCAAAGCTTCTTTATTAATGAAGTAAAACCTGGTCAAATGCTGAGTCATTTTCAAATCACTGATATTTTATTAAGAAATTGGAATGCCTTTCTACCACCAGAAAGTGGTCCATCACCATGAATATGCTTAAAAGCAACTTCATTCCTTTGTTCAACATCACGCAACTGAGCTTTCCCTTCTATTTTCCTGTTCTTTTTTTGATGAATGAACTTTCCACGAAAGGACACAATCATTTAAATACAAAATTATAACTTTCAGAAATGTTTGTAATGGCCCTGATTACCTGTGACAGCAAAAACTCTGCATCTAAATGTGATTGCTATGAACTACGAATAAAACTAGATAAAAGTCTTCGCTAAGCACCTTGTTATAAGGAGGATTTTTAAAAGTACCCCACTTTTGAGACGATGTTTCAGCCTAACACTTACCAGCAAAAAATAAACTTGTTGCTTCAGGATGTTCACAAACTCGTTTAATTAAAAAAGCGATGGCATTTAAAAAAGTTTTTTCTAGTAGGCTCACTTTTTAACATATCCATCATGTATTTTTGTTTTTACAAACACAGCTCCTAAATGTCAAAAAGCTGTTTATGGTAAATATAACACAGTGGTGCTTTGTTGGTTATTGTTGCCGCAAAAGTATTTTAACTTGTAAAAACATTAATGATTTTGTTAGATTTGTTTCAATGTTAATATTATGTTAAGATTAACTTGATCGAGTAGTCTTTGACCCATTGTGGATTTTAAAGCATTTCTAACTCCTTCAATCCTACTTATTTCCAGTAGATTTAGTCTAAGTCTAAATTACCATAGTCCAAGTCTAAATTACCATGTTGTACCGGTATATCGCGATTTCGGGTATTGAACCATTTTCAGTACAACTCCATAACCAGCACATTAAAATTTACAGCAGTTCAGTTTAGAAAAAGGCTGAATAAAAATGACTGTGGCTATCATTCCCATACAAGGGTTGCCAGACATGGAATTCTGCCCAATTTTGAGAAAATACTGTAGCCTACGTTAAATTGCCCACTCCATTTTTTTTTTATAAAGTGTAGCACACTGCAAAAACTTAATCCAAATACAGTCAAGTTACTACAATTTTTCATGCATATTACAAAGTACCGGTATTTGACTTGCGATAACTTGAAAGATCCAGTGTCTAAATATACCGTACTTGGAGCAAAACTAAAGTTCTTGATTTTTTATTATTACAGTGCAGTGTTAAACACTTGTCATGCAGCCACCAAAAAAAATGTGGGCATAAAAAGATCTGGGGGCTTGATTTAATTCTTTCAATTTTGATCACTTTTACAAAAGCATGGCTAATAAAACGTACTTAGAGACAAATGTCATTTTAAATAAACCATGCCATAATAGCAACCACAAAAATGACTGCAATGATGAATGATGAGTTTTTTCATGATGAAATCAGCACCTATCAGTTAGGCAAACTTTAAAGCCTGGAAAAACTTAAAAGGTATAGTTTTTACATAGTCAAAATAAAACATTCATACAGTACTTGTTTGACATATCATTGGGCTATGTTAGTTAAAGCAGTAGACACTAGACAAGGCACTCTAACAGCTGCAAGGTATTATGGTATCTGTTAAACATACCCAAAGATTAAATTGGTGAATGCCTTACCTATTCTGGTATACCTATGCCTGTTGAACTGCCCAGGTACTTTTCAGTTTTAACTATCAACTAAGCAGCTTCAAAAAGAAAACAGACCCATCACCAGTGGTTTGAACTGCTGGACTTGGCTGGGCTGCATTGATCAAAAGTCTCACCAAATAGCCAGTTGAGTATGTGGGAGTGGCAAATAAATCATGGTTAGTTAACTCTAGTTAAAATAACAATAACACATGAACTTTTTATCAATCAACTGCTTTTAACTTTTCTTTAGCAATCGCTATCTTTTCGAGTATTCCTGCCACATTTTGCCAGCAACTCAGACTGTTAACGTTTCAAAGAAAAATGTGACAAATCAGGCCAGACACTAGAGGGGGCCATGTATCAACTAAAGAATGTATAAAATTCAATTTCGCGATAACAATATAAAATATAGCCTTCACTCACTTCAAAACTTATTTGATGTACGGTATAGAAGTTTAAAACCACGAATCTAAAAAATCAAAAATAAACGAATGCAAAGATTCCCTGTCGTTCTGTAGCATTTTGCGTATTGCAAACCGGATCAGAAGTAAACGTGGAGTGTTCAACAATCAGTGAAATGTGTTGTCGTAGGCTTTTATAATAAACTTATTCACAGACCAACCCAGTACGAAATCAATACGTTTAAGATGTCATAAGAACTAAAACTAATACTCGGTTTTGAAATTATTTAGCAGCAAACAAAATACGACAGAATTGCACAAATGGAATGCAAACACATCACACTAACAAACAAGGCAAGTGTATACTTTCCGGTTTACGGCAGGTGCAACTCAATAGAACCGCCCTGTCCACCGCTAACACATTCTCTACTCTCTACCTATGTCTCTACTCACCAATTAAAATTAAAACGAATATAAGTCAGCCTCTAAGTGATGATAAGTGATACTTTTATATTACAATTGAAATTGAATTTCCTTAAAATAATACTTTCTAAACCGGTCAAAACTTGCAGCCATAAAAAGGGCCAAATAAGGCCAGATTTTCTGGCTTTATTTGCATCAATTTCTTTAGGCCAACTGCAATTTAAAAAGGCCAATTTTCTGGAATTTGGCCTAAAAAAAGGCCATCTGGCAACCCTGATGTTAAAGTGCCCACCGCTCACTAGTGTCTGCAGCGTTGCCAGACGCCGCCAGATGAATTTCCTATTGCCAGCGGTTAAATTCCCCCAACGCAACTTTATTTCATTTTCACTTTTCTACCGAAACATGTTTGAAGGCAAAAAAGGTCTTTATCTGCTAAAAAAGAATAGATTTGCACCTATTTCTGTGGCAGGTTTTGTAGCTTGTTTCAGCTTTTTGCAATATGGAAATTTCTCCGATTTTGAATTTTTGTCTTCAACTACTGTTTACTTTCATTATATTGTTACGAAAGTTGGCAACACTAATTGTTTAGCAGTGTTGCCAAATGCATTTTGCATAATCGAGTTTTCACAGTACAAGTCTTAAATTATAATTTAATTATACTATAATTATAGTACAACCAGGATATTAGAAAAAGGCTGTAAACGGTCATTTAGTCATCCATCACGTCATAACAATACATCTCATTACACATTCATAGACAAAGGTGTGTGCAGAGACAGGCACACTATTAAAATAAAGTGCAGACACTCCACCTGGCAACCTTGTCTAAGCAATTCAGTATACAAAGTTGCCAGATTGAGCTTATGTTTCTATTTTCCCAAGTGCCAGTCCTGCTGATTAGCAGGGATGTAGCCTGAGATTATACTGAAAAAAAGCGCCGTGTGCTGCCTCTATTTAAACTAGCTGATGAGTTAACCCAGGTACCATCCATCAACACGCAGACGAAAGTAAACTAGCTTTGTTTGTGTCAGCAATGAAAGTTATTTTTAGAAGTCACCAATCAATATTAACTAACACACCTTACCTTTTCGACTACAGTCTTAAATTGTCATAGCAAGCACATTCAGAAAATATTAATTTATGTTTTCATGGATGCATAGTCTACTTGCAGATTTTTCGGATGCTATAGATCTTATGCACAGAATGAAATTGGTGTGTTTGTTTGATCATAATTGTTAGACCATTTACATAGCCTACACAGCAAAAAACTCTGAAAGCCAACTACACAGCTTAAGGCAAAGCCTAGAAAGCTGCAGCGAATGAAATGGTAGGCAAACATTGGTTGAAACATGTAGGTTTACTTGAGTTGCCCTATCCTCTCAATCTCAACAACTAGGAAAAATGTTTTCAAGGAAATAGACAGAGTGTATAGTTAGTCTGTAACTTTAAATACGTAGCCTACACGAGGGCTCCTGAATTTCGGAATTTGTTGTTGATCAGGTCTTTATCTGATATCTGTAGTTGCAGGGTTGCAGCCAAATAAAATAGCCTATTACTTAGTAGGCTACAAATATTTATCTGGTCTAGTTTTGAATCTTTATCCTCAGACTGACAAAGCCTTGATAGGTTATTCCTGGTAGTTTCGCATACTTGCAGACTGTAGGCTCTTGAGTCAGTCTTGACGCAGGGTCGGTTACCGAGCTAGTGAACTTTTCCGATTGTTCCTGGGGAATTATTCCATTCACTAGGTGCCGCTGAATGGAGAGAAGTCCTGAAATTCGTTGCTCAAGCGCACACCTCGAGAGTCGAACCAGCGCCGCGTGATCTTGAGCCGGGCGCGTAATCACTGAGCCAACGGGGCGGTCGTTGGCTTTTGACATCAACTATCTGTTGAGGTTTCTATAAATATTTCATGAACTTCATCTTCAACAGGTGTTTGAAATCTAGGCTTTTTATTCAAGTGAAAATAAGTAAAGGATATGTAGGCCTACTGTATGTCACTTCTGACTCTGTGGACGATGCAAAGAAAAAGTGAAGATTGTCTATCAAAATGATGTGTTGTAAAGAAGCAATACTTTCTCTGTGCTTGCTCGCAAGTCTTTGCTTTCCTGGCATCTACGGCCAATCAGGTAAAAATATTATTTCAAATCACAATCTTTTAAGACAAAACTACTCATCTGAAGCAGTGACAATGCAATTATTGTCGGATTTAGTTGGCTAAGTTTGTTTTATTGTAACGTTATAGAGTAAAAAACATAAATCTGTCCCATCGCGATACATTTAATCTTAGGACGACACGAAATTCATATCCGTCATTTGCGATCACAAGTGCTTGAAAATGTTATTCACGCTCAAGTGGTGCTTATTGCTCTCTTTTCAATCCAACGATTGCAGGAAAGGGTTTAATATTACGCGTTCGTTATTGTTAAACTTTCTGGCATCTAACTTTGAAATTGCAGTCGGACTACATCACTGGAATAGATGCTTGGACGTCTCTAATGAAATAATTTAAAAACAAATTATTTCTCTGACAATTTCAAAACAAAATGAAGACAGACAATTTTGCGTTAAAACAAAAAGTTTAGAAAGTACAAAACAAAGTTTTTTTTAATTATAGCCTATTATAATGTTGTTGTTTTTTTTAATAAAATACGCAAACGTGTAAAAAGCAGGGTAGTTGAGTCGCGCGAAAAATAGACGACTCCGACTGCTCGGTTTATAACTGGCAGACTCCGGGAACTCCGAAATCTCTGCGACTCCACAGTCCTGATAAAAAGCTCAATTAGTTGACCTCACAAAGTCATGACAACAAGGTCGCAATCCCTCCTTGAGGTGGTATCTATGACATTACGATAATTGGATATAGCACGCGAAAGCGCTAAATTTCTTTAAAGTCTCTGGCCTGGCTGTGTTTATTGCGTTCTTTTTACCGTGTCAATGCTTTTGTACCCGTGCGTTGTCGATGCTAATAGTATCACACCACCGTATGGGCTAACTGAGTATTTAGTCATTACGGGTGTAGATATTTCTCAAGACCCATGTGTGCGTGAGCAGGCCGTTGAAAGGGTAATTTGGGCCGATCAAGTTAACTTGTAAGCAGGGTCATTGAAAGGATAGTTGGGCCCATTACTAATGAGATCCTTGGGCCCCAAATCAAGAAACTTCTGAGAAAAACGCACAAGAATACGCGGTGGTTTCTTCAAGTTCCCGGCCTCTTAGCAAAGTGGCTCCTATTCAATTGGTCTCATTGAACCATTACTTAGTTTAATTACGATGCTTTGTCATTTAAACAAATATTCATAAAAAAATTTGCATTGCATGATTAGGAAGGGTAGAATTCCAAAGTAAAGTTTCGAATGATGTTAAATTTTTAACTTAACCATCGGTTATATTTGGTATAGCAAGGTTGTGCAACGCTTGCATCCACCACCAAATGAGAGCTTATTAGACCATCTTGCTTAAGCAATTTAAGCATCTTTGCTTAAAAACTTGTAGAACCTTGCTTAGGAAACCTAAATTCTCACTGCATTGCTTATATCTATTGGAAATTGTCGAATAGTTGCAATTTTCACTTGATACTTGTGCACAGTTGAACACACGATCCCAATTATTGGTAGATTTTTGACGAACTTGTTTAAGGTCACTTCGAAGACTGAACTGTTTGTGATTCTGCACTTAGAGATTTGTGTGCGTTTTGTTTTGAAGGCATTCCGAAACGAAACGGCTTGAAATTTGTCATTTACAAAATTGTTTCGAAACGGAACGAAAACAAGATAAGAAATTTCGCCTCGAAATGAAATATTTTGTGATGACCAGCTCTGCAACGTTTTAAAACAACAATTCTAACAATCTAAACATGAAATTATGTTTTTTTACGTGTAAAGGCTCAGGGCCCAGTGCAACTCCTGACGTCACAATCCAGCCATCTATGACAATGTTTACTATCGACTCCACTTCTGAACCCGGAACTGAGGTCACGACTTTCAACATGGCGAGCTTTCTTCCTACGGAAGTGACGACAACAATGGCAAGCAGTTTGGTGCTGGTCATGGAAACAAGTAAGATTGATCCATTGTGGATTTGTTCCAGGGAGTGAGAAAGCTTCTTGTTGATATGCCGGTTGTTAATTATCTAGTTTAACAGATGACGTTGAATAGAAAGTGCATCTGTCAAGCGCGCAGACTGAGAGTCGAACTATCATTCATTGCATGATCGTAAATTGTGGTATAAAATATGTATTTTCTGCTTGATAAGGGTTTTCATTTGGTTTGTCTTAGCTCAAGTCAGCGTTTATAACTGATGCGCCATGGAAGGTAGCCAGGTTTGCCGCAGAGAAATGGAAACCAAAAGTTGTTCTGTGTGTAGGCTATTCATAATTTGCAATTATTACAATATTTTAATATTGACTGTTTTTGTAATTTTTTTTGTGTATTTGCTTATTTCATTGAGAATACAGTACCATAAAGATAATGTAACTATGAGGTTATAACCAGGGCTGTAGAGACGGATTCGGTGGGATTTTAGCGTGTCCGGAGTAGGAGTCGTTAAAAAAACGGCCGACTCCAGTTTGATAAAAAACGATAAACAATAACAATTTTGTTTGCGATACACTTTTTCAAAATATTGCATCTTATTTTCTGTATTGCGCTCCAAATCTTTACCGAAAAATAAAAGTGTTGGTTTTTGTCAGTTTTGTGAAAGTCGCGTTTCAACTTTGATTACAAATTTAATGAAATAGTTTTTTAAAAAAATGAAAAAGGACAAAATTTCAGAAAAATCTGGCAACAGTGAAGCCGGATTCGAAGTCGTATATTTTTCACCCGACTCCACAGCCCTGGTTATGACTATGAGTTTCAAGGATAAGGCAAGAAATGTGCTCCCTGAAGATTTGGAATGCGATCCAATCGATAGATCAATAGAAGAATGGTGAAATCATAAAGAAGTGTGAGGTGTGAAGGAAGTTTTGAAACAAAAGAAAACAAAGTGTCGTAAATGGAGAAGAGAAGTGACGAAGCAAAAGCACAGTACGTAGTACGGAAGCAAAGCTAAACGAGTGATTTCAAATACAATGCATGAAGAGGCACAAAAGATTGAGAAAATGAGAGTGGGCAAAAGCATAATACACATATATCGCATAGCGAGAATGCAACCAAAAGGTAAAGGGGGTGTTGTTAACAGCCCTTGCATGAGAAATAAAGATGGGCAGTTGAAAATGGAGTTGGTAAACAAGTTGAAATTATGGAAGGAATACTGTGAAGAGTTATTGAATAAAGAGAATCAGTGGGATAACACTCTTGAATTGATACAAAATATAGCACCAGTGAAATAAATTACAGTAGAAGGTGTAAAGGGAGCTATGTCAAAGAGAGCTATGAATGAAAACAGGCTAAACACCTAGGCCAAGTGGCATACCAATTGAAGCATTTCGTTTGTTTTAATTGAAGCATTTCGTTTGTATAATATTGAGCATGTTCTAGCGAAGATTGGTAAAGACATAATGTATAGGGAGGAAATGTCAACAAGCTGGAGAAACAGTGCGCTTATAGCACTACACAAGGGTAAAGGTGATACGATGGAATGCACTAGCTATCGAAGCCTGAAAATGCTTGAAATTCGATGAAAGATTCGGAAAGACTTTTTGAAGAGCAAATCCGACAGATTTGGCTTTAGTGAAGTTTAAAGGGGTTTTATGCCAGGAAAAGGTAGGTGCAGTAGATGCTATTGTGACGTTCTGGCTTGATTTGATGATAGCTGCTACTGGTTGGGAGCTGAGATTAAACACCCATTGATGTCAGAAAGTATAATTTTGTATTGCGCCACGTGTTGAAGTGATCAGAGCAGAGCTAGAAACGTCACGCCCTTTCCCTCAGAAGTATGTCGATCGAAAAAGGAAGATTCATGTTACGCGAATCAACTTATAAACCAATTTATATGCGATGTGACGTCAGAATGTCTATGATTGCTGCAGTGCTGCCAGACGCAATGAAGGTTACAAGTTGAATGTGAGGGTACTGGACTGCATTGAATAATAACATAAAAGTATACAAATACAAAGCTGCAGTCGGTACACTATATTTGCTACACAGCAAATGTTAAAAAGATATGAGAGTCGGAAAAGACCTATATTTTGTCTTCATTCATTTAGACAAGGCTTTCGATCTTGTCCGGTGAGAAGTGATTTGGTGGGCATTAATATAGAAACTTGTGATGGAATCAGAAATAAGAGCAGTGATTGAAATGTACAAGAAAGCTGAGACAGAAATAAAGTCGCTTAAAATGTTTGAATGGTTTGTAGTAAAAGCAGAGTGTTCATCAAGGGTCAGTACTCAGTCCGTTGTCTTTTGTCATAGGTAGGCCTATGGATGATTTAATATTTAAAAAGGTTTAATAGTGCTTGTGAATGAAACGAAAGCAATGAGAACTAGAATAAATTGTACAAATGAAGTGTTCGCAGTCAATTAATGTTATGGACCCATTCGCAGCATGTGGCAATAAAGTAATGAGAAATTCTATTCAGTAAATCAAATGCAAATATTGGGTGCACATGAGATGTTCAGGCGGTCATGGAAGATTAATGAGTGGGATGCGTTTTGAATGTAGAAGATGTGAGGGTATTGTAGTTGATGAAACGCACAAGAAACATATGAAATTGGAATGCGATGAGATAGAAGTTGTTACGGAGTTTTGCTATCTTGGTGATATGTTAAGAATAGGTAATTGCACCAGCAGAGCAATGACAGCAAGGATACATGAGGGTTAAAAAAGTTCAAAAAATTGTCAGGCACACTTTGCAGAAAAATGATTTCTCGCAAATAAAAAAGAGGACTTGTGTAAAAATAGTGAGGTGTTATGGAAGTGAATCTTGAACGAATGGATGTGAACAATTTGACAAAAGCGAGTTTGGGAAGAGGTAGTGAGAGGAAAACAAGACCTAAGAAAATATGGGAAGACAATGTTTCGGGATGAAGACAAGGCTTCTTTTAAGAAAAAAGAGAGAGTAAATATTAAGTCTAAGTAGTAAAATGTTGCAAACAAATGAAGAGTACAATGTGTATACTTAAAAAATTTGCACTTGTCCGATGCGCCACCACATTTTCAGAAGTCTACAGGTGCGCCCTAAAAATGTTAAGAAACACTGGTCTTGAGTCATATTTCTGTCACAGGAGAAAGATAGTCACAATTTTCAATTGAAGAACCAAAATACGACAACTAAGGTATGACCAACAGAACGATGTATTGTTACCCAGTCTTGTGACTGACATCCACTGTTTATGAGAATGTCAACAACCTTACGGCTTCTCTGTGTTTGTGCTTGCTTTGTTTTGTTGATTGACATATTCTTCCAAATGAAAGCTAACCTTGTTTTTTGTAGCTCCAACTGTGACGACACTATTCGAAACAGAAACAACGGAGTTTGGTACAACCCCCACAGAAGGCAGTGGGATGACAGACACAACTGTAGAAACTACATCAGCTGACGCAACAACAGATGACTTCTTTACAACACAAACTGCCAACACACTTTCAGTGGCAACCACTTCCCCACCGGTCATGCAGACTTCCATGATGCCTGATGCAACGTCATTTGTGCCGGTTATCACGACGCTTCCTACGTCATCAGCAGTGGATGATGTCACTTCAGAAACCTCTACAGTATTTGATGTGACGACACCAGATACAACAGACGACAGCGGAATAACTGAAGCAACCACTCCCGAAACATTGACAACAGTCTTTATACCAACATCAGGAACTGATACAACGTTCGCAAACGTTGACACAACGTTTATTGATGAGAACATAACCTCCATTAGCACGTCCACCACTGTTGTTGGAAGTGGTGAAACTAGTGCTTCCACAACAGTAGATGCCGCAACAACAGAACCTCCAGTCACTATTCCTCCTGTTCAAGTGACCACAGATTCACTTGTCAATACATGTAAGCAACGTCGATGCTTTTAAACGACTACACAACGTTTGTATGCATTTACCCAGCTTGTCCATGCTTATGGTATCAGTCGGTGGGTATTTTAATAACGATTTGTTGTAGCTTGGTTGAAATGGTGGTTTGATGCAGGACTGACTCGGTGTGGATTGTTTTAGCAAATCCATGCTGTGCAAACAAAATACTGTACAGTATTACTGGTATATACCAGTCCTTTGTGTACTGGTACATACCAGTCCTTTGAAGAATATTTTGTGACCAGCAATAATGTGATAGAAGTTTGAAGGCATTCCCCATTTTTCTAATCATAATCACGAAATAAGTTGTTTAACTGCAAGAAGCTAACAATATGCTTATCGTAGCTAAACGTTAAAATGCCTTCTTTATGTTTTTCCGTCTATTTCCCAGATGTTGAGAGGAGATGGGGTTTGGCAAGGCAGGCAGTACTTAAGCAAAGCAAAATGTAGGACCGTGAAAGAAATTACAGTAGAAGAATGTAAAGAAAGCGATGTCTAGAATGAAACTCGGCAAGACACCTGGGCTAAGTGGCACACCAATTGAAGCATTCCATTTATGCAATATTGAGCTTATCCTAGCAAAGATTGGTAAAGATATGATTAGAGAGGACATGCCAACAAGGTGGAGAAAAAGTGTGCTAATACCACTACACAAGGGTAAAGGTAACACAAACGAATGCACTAGCTTTCCAATTCTGAAAATGTTTGAACTATCGATGAAGGTTTTGGAAAGAGTGTTTGAAGAGCGAAATCGACAGAGAATTGGCTTAAGTGAAATTCAAATGGGTTTTATGCCAGGAAAAGGTAGGTACAATAGATGCTATACCGTATTTGCTATACGCCAGATACCAGAAGAATGTGAAAAAGTCGGAAAAGAACTATATATTTTGTCTTTATTGATTTAGAGAAAGCTTTCGATCTTAATCCGAGAGAAGTGATTTGGTGAGAATTAAAGAAATGTGTGATGGAATCAGAAGTAAGAGCAGTGATTGAAATGTACATGGAAGCTGAGACAGCAATAAAGTCGCTTAAAATATCAGAATGGTTTGAAGTAAAAGTAGAGTGTTCATCAAGGGTCAGCACTCAGTCCGTTGCTTTTGGTCACAGTTATGGATGCTTTAACTGATAGACTGGGAAAGACAATGAAAGAATTTTCGTACCGTGACGATTTAGTGTTGATGGGAGACGGTTGGAAAGAGGTGGAAAAGGTATGTTAGACGGAAAAATATATGTATAGTAAAACGAAGGTTAAAAGTTGAATGTGAATCCAATAAAATGTTCAGGCGTTCATGGAAGATTGATAAGTGGGATTCGTTTTGAATGTAGAAGATGTGAGGGTATTGTAGGTGATGAAACGCTCAAGAAACATGTGAAATTGGGATGTGATGAGATAGAAGTTGTTTCGGAGGTTTTCTATCTTGGTGATATGTCACAAATAGATAATAATTACAGATATTAGATGAATACATACGACGGAAATGAGGATGGTTCGTATGATGTGTGATTTCTCGAGTGAGTGGACTGATTTTGAGAATATTAAAGAGTACTTTCATTGTCATCGTCTGAGACATCTTGAACGAATGGATGAGAACAGCTTGACAAAGCGAGTTTGGAATAAGGTAGTGACAAGAAAAATGCGAAAAGGAGGGCCAAAAAAACATGGGAAGACACTGCAAAGGACGAGCTGATAAAAATAAATTTGAAAATTGAAGATGACAACGATAGAGAAAAATAGAAGAGTCACTGCAGACAACTGGTTGGCCCAGATGTTTCGAGATAAAGACCAGGCTTCTTTGAAGCAAAACGAAAATAGCAATTATGAGGCCTACGTAGTAAAAAGTTACAAATAGATGAAGAGAAGTATGGGTACAGTATATCTAAGAAAATGTTGCGTTTTGTCTGATCCGCCACCACATTTTCAGAGGTCTACAGGTGTGCTTTGAGGTAAAAAATGTTAACACTGGTCTTGAGTGATATTTCAGTCACAGGAGGAAGATAGTCTCACTTTTCAATTGAAGAACCAAAATACGACAACTAAGATATGACCAACAAAACGATGTATTGTTACTCAGTCTTGTAACTGCCATCCATTGTTTATGAAAATGCCAACTTATCTTACGGCTTCTCTGTGTTTGAGCTTGCTTTGTTTTGTTGAGTAACATATTCTTCTAAATGAAAGCTAACCTTGCTTTTGCAGCTCGAACTGTGACGACACTATTCGAAACAGAAACAACGGAGTTTGATACAACCCCCACAGAAGGCAGTGGGATGGCAGACACAACTGTAGAAACTACATCAGCTGGCGCAACAACAGATGACTTCTTTACAACACAAACTGCCAACACACTTCCAGTGGCGAGCACTTCCCCACCGGTCATACAGACTTCCATGATGCCTGATGCAACGTCATTTGTGCCGGTTATCACGACGCTTCCTACGTCATCAGCAGTGGATGATGTCACTTCAGAAACCTTTACAGTATTTGATGTGACGACAGCAGACACAACAGACGACAGCGGAATAACTGAATCAACCACTCCAGAAACATCGACAACAGTCTTCATACCAACATCAGGAACTGATACAACTTTCGCGAACGTTGACACAACGTTTATTGATGAGAACATAACCTCCATTAGCACGTCCACCACTGTTGTTGGAAGTGGTGAAACTAGTGCTTTCACAACAGTAGATGCCGCAACAACAGAACTTCCAGTCACAATTCCTCCTGTTCAAGTGACCACAGATTCACTTGTCAATACATGTAAGCAAAGTCGATACCTATAGAATAGACGACTACACTGCGTTTGTATGCATTTACCTTGCCTGTCCAGTGTCCATGCTTACGGTATCAGTTGGTGGGTATTTTAATAACGATTTGTTGTAGCTTGGTTGAAATGGTGGTTTGATACAGGACTGCCTCGGTGTGGATTGTTTTAGAAAATCCATGCTTTGCAAACAAAATACTGTACCAGTCCTTTGAAAAATATGTTGTGACCAGCAATAATGTGATAAAAGTTAGAAGGCATACCCCATTTTTCTGATCATAATCACAAAATAAGTTGTTTAACTACAAGAAACTAACAATATGCTTATCGTAGCTAAACGTTAAAATGCCTTCTTCTTGAGAAGAGTTGTTCCTTTTCTTAAAGAGAGTTGGCATGAGTGAAATTTAGATGGGTGTGTTGCCATAGAAGGGTACAAAAGATGCAACATTTGCTGTACGGCAGATGTTAGAAAAACATAAAGGAGTCAACTGTAGTTTGTCTTCATTGATTAAGAGAAGGCTTTCGATCTTGTTCGAAAAGAAGTGATTTGGTGAGAATTAATGAAGAAATGTGTGATGGAATCAGAAGTAAGAGCAGTGATTGAAATGTACATGGAAGCTGAGACAGCAATAAAGTCGCTTAAAATATCAGAATGGTTTGAAGTAAAAGTAGAGTGTTCATCAAGGGTCAGTAATCAGTCCGTTGTCTTTTGTCATAGTTATAGATGCTTTAACAGATGAACTGAGAAAGACAATGAAAGAATTTCTGTCCGCTGACAATTTACTGTTGATGGGAGATAGTTGGAAAGAGGTGGAAAAAAGTATGTTAGTTGGAAAAATATATAGTGAAACAAAGGTTTAAAATTGCATGTGAATAAAACGAAAGCAATGAGAACTGGAATAAATTGTACAAATGAGGTATGGGCAGTCAATGTTATGAACCCATGTCCAGCAAGAGAGTAATGAGCAATTCTTCTCAGTATATATGAAATGCAAATATTGAGTGCACATGAGATGTTCAGACATTCATGGAATGCTGACGAGTGGGATGCGTTTTAAATGTAGAAGATGTGAAGGTATTGTAGCTGATGAAACGTACGAGAAGGATGTGATGAAACAGAAGTTGTTTCAAAGTTTTGCTATCTTGGTGATATGTTAGGAATAGATAATTGCACCAGCAGAACAATGATAGCAAAGATACATGAGGGACTGAGGGTTGAAAAAAGTTCAATAAATTGTTAGGCACACTTTGTAGAAAAATGATTTCTCGCAGATTAAAAAGAAAATTATAGAAGACTTGTGTGTGAAGCTTGATGTGCTATGGAAGTGAATGCTGGTGATGAAGAGGACAGATATCAGGCAAATTATTGATGAGAACATGACAGAAATGAAGATGGTTTGTATGATGTATGGCAGGACACTTCTTGACAAAATTATAAATGATGTCTCGAGAGAGTGGACTAATGTTAAGGATATTGAAAAGTACTTGCGTGGACATTTTCTGAGATGGGTTGGACATCTTGAACGAATAGATGTGAACACTTTGACTAGCAAGCTTGAAAAGAGGTAGTGACGGAATCATCATCATCAGAATCCATCGTCGGTTTGTTCCCCACTAGTGGGGGTGGCCGAATGTGTATATCTAAATAAGTTTGTGCTTGTTCGATGTGCCACCACATTTTCAGAGGTCTACAGGTGCGCCCTGACGTAACAAAGGTTAAGAAACGTTTGTCTTGAGTGATATTGCAGTCACAGGAGAAAGATAGTCACACTTTTCAATTGAAGAACCGTAATTACGACAACTAAGATATGACCAACAGAATGATGTATTGTTACCCAGTTTTGTGACTGACATCTACTGTTTATGAGAATGCCAACTTACCTTACGGCTTCTCTGTGTTTGAGCTTACTTTGTTTTGTTGATTGACATATTCTTCCGAATGAAAGCTAACCTTGTTTTTGTAGCTCCAACTGTGACGACACTATTCAAAACAGAAACAACGGAGTTTGGTACAACCACCACAGAAGGCAGTGGGATGGCAGACACAACTGTAGAAACTACATCAGCTGGCGCAACAACAGATGACTTCTTTACAACACAAACTACCAACACAGTTCCAGTGGCAACCACTTCCTCACCGGTCATGCAGACTTCCATGTTGCCTGATGCAACGTCATTTGTGTCGGTTATGACGACGCTTCCTACGTCATCAGCAGTGAATGATGTCACTTCAGAAATCTCTACTGTAATTGATGTGACGACAGCAGATACAACAGACGACAGCGGAATAACTGAAGCAACCACTCCAGAAACATCTGCGACAACAGTCTTTATACCAACATCAGGAACTGATACAACATTTGCAAACGTTGACACAACGTTTATTGATGAGAACATAACCTCCATTAGCACGTCCACCGCTGTTGTTGGAAGTGGTGAAACTAGTGCTTTCACAACAGTAGATGCCGCAACAACAGAACTTCCAGTCACAATTCCTCCTGTTCAAGTGACCACAGATTCACTTGTCAATACATGTAAGCAAAGTTGATACGTATAGAATAGACGACTACACTACGTTTGTATGCATTTACCTTGCCTGTCCATGCTTACGGTATCAGTCGGTGGGTATTTTAATAACGATTTGTTGTTGCTTGGTTTGAAATGGTGGCTTGATGCAGGACTGACTCAGTGTGAATTGTTTTAGCAAATTCATGCTGTGCAAACAAAATACTGTACCGTCCTTTGAAGAATATTTTGTGACCAGCAATAATGTGATAGAAGTTTGAAGGCATACCCCATTTTTTCTGATCATAATGACGAAATAAGTTGTTTAACTACAAGAAACTAACAATATGCTTATTGTCGCAAAACTTTAAAATGCCTTCTTCTTGAGAAGAGTTGTTATTTTTCTTGAAGACAGCTGGCATAAGGGGAATTTAGATGGATGTGTTGCCATAGAAGGGTACAAAAGATGCAATATTTGCTATACGGCAGATGTTAGAAAAACATAAAGGAGACAACTGTATTTTGTCTTCATTGATTAAGAGAAGGCTTTCGATCTTGTACGAAAAGAAGTGATTTGGTGAGAATTAATAAAGAAATGTGTGATGGAATCAGAAGTAAGAGCAGTGATTGAAATGTACAATGTACATGGAAGCTGAGACAGCATTGAAGTTAGAGAATAAAATATCAGAATGGTTTGAAGTAAAAGTAGAGTGTTCATCAAGGGTCAGTACTCAGTCCGTTGTCTTTTGTCAAAGTTATGAGTGTTTTAACAGATGAACTGAGAAAGACAATGAAAGAATTTTCGTACCTTGACAATTTAGTGTTGATGGGAGATAGTTGGAAAGAGGTGGAAAAAAGTATGTTAGATGGGAAAATATATAGTAAAACAAAGGTTTAAAATTGCATGTGAATAAAACGAAAGCAAAGCGAACTAGAAATAAGGTATTGGCAGTCAATGTTATTGACCCATGCCCATTGCCCAGTATGTGTCAAGAGAGTAATGAGCAATTCTATTCAGTAGGCCTATATTAAATGCAAGTGTTAGGTACAAATGAGATGTTCAGGCATTCATGGAATGCTGATGAGTGGGGTGCGTTTTAAATGTAGAAGATGTGAAGGTATTGTAGCTGATGAAACGTACGAGAAGGATGTGATGAAATAGAAGTTGTTTCGAAGTTTTGCTATCTTGGTGATATGTTAGGAATAGATAATTGCACCAGCAGAACAATGATAGCAAGGATACATGAGGGCTGGAAAAAGTTCAAAAATTGTCAGGCACACTTTGTAGAAAAACGATTTCTCGCAGATTGAAAAGAAAGTTATAGAAGACTCGTGTATGAAGCGTGATGTGTTATAAAAGTGAATACTGGTTGATGAAGAGGACAGATATTAGACGAATGCGAATGACAGAAATGAAGATGGTTTCTATAATGTATGGCAGGACACTACTTAACAAAATTATACATGATGTCTCGAGAGAGCGGATTAATATTAAGGATATTGAAGAGTACTTGCGAGGACATCGTCTGAGATGGGTTGGACATCTTGAACGAATAGATGAGAACACTTTAACCCAGCGAGCTTGAAAAGAGGTAGTGGCAGAATGTGTATATCTAAATAAGTTTGCGCTTGTTCGATGTGCCACCACATTTTTAGAGGTCTACAGGTGCGCCCTGACGTACCAAAGGTTAAGAAACACTGGTTTTAAGTCATATTTCAGTCACAGAAGAAAGATAGTCACACCTTTTAATTGAAGAGCCATAATTACGACAACTAAGATGTGACCAACAGAACGATGTATTGTTACCCAGTTTTGTTACTGACATCCACTGTTTATGAGAATGCCAACTTACCTTACGGCTTCTCTGTGTTTGAGCTTGCTTTGTTTTGTTGATTGATATATTCTTCCAAATGAAAGCTAAACTTGTTTTTGTAGCTCGAACTGTGACGACACTATTCGAAACAGAAACAACGGAGTTTGGTACAACCCCCACAGAAGGCAGTGGGATGGCAGACACAACTGTAGAAACTACATCAGCTGACGCAACAACAGATGACTTCTTTACAACCCAAACTGCCAACACACTTCCAGTGGCAAGCACTTCCCCACCGGTCATGCAGACTTCCATAATGCCTGATGCAACGTCATTTGTGCCGGTTATGACGACGCTTCCTACGTCATCAGCAGTGGATGATGTCACTTCAGAAACCTCTACAGTATTTGATGTGACGACAGCAGATACAACAGACGACAGCGGAATAACTGAAGCAACCACGCCAGAAACATCGACAACAGTCTTCATACCAACATCAGGAACTGACACAACATTCACGAACGTTGACACAACGTTCATTGATGAGAACATAACCTCCATTAGCACGTCCACCACTGTTGTTGGAAGTGATGCAACTAGTGCTTCCACAACAGTAGATGCCGCAACAACAGAACCTCCAGTCACTGTTCCTCCTGTTCAAGTGACCACAAATTCAATTGTCAATACATGTAAGCAAAGTCGATACGTTTAGACGACTATACTACATTTGTATGCATTTACCTTGCCTGTTCAGTGTTCATGCTTATGGTATCAGTCGGTGGGTATTTTAATAACGATTTGTTGCTGCTTGGTTGAAATGGTGGTTTGATGCAGGACTGACTCAGTGTGTATTGTTTTACCAAATTCAAAATACTGTACTAGTCCTTTGAAGAATATTTTGCGGCCAGCAATAATGTGATAGATGTTTGAAGGCTTTCCTTATTTTTCTGATCATAATCACGAAATAAGTTGTTTAACTACAAGATATGCTAATCGTCGCTAAACGTTAAAATGCCTTCTTTATATTTTTTCGTGTATTTCCTAGATGTCGGGAGAGGACGGGATCTGGCAAGGCAGACAGTACTTTAAGCAAAGCAAAATCTGGGACCCGTGAAAGCAATTATAGTTGAAGGATGTAAAGAAAGCGATGTCCAGAGTAAAACGAGGCAAAACAGCTGAGCTAAGTGGCACACCAATTGAAGCACTTCGTTTGTGCAATATTGAGCTTATCCTAGCAAAGATTGGTAAAGACATGATTAGAGAGGAGATACCAACAAGCTGGAGAAAAAGTGTGCTAATACCACTACACAAGGGTAAGGGTAACACAAACGAATGCACTAGCTATCGAATTTTGAAAATGTTTCAACATTTGGTGAAGGTTTTGGAAAGAGTGTTTGAAGAGCGAAATCGACAGAGAATTGACATAAGTGAAATTCAAATGGGTTTTATGCCAGGAAAAGGTAAGTACAGTAGATGCTATATTTGCTATACGCCAGATATTAGAAAAATGTGAAAAAGTCAGAAAAGACCTATATTATTTTGTCTTTATTGATTTAGAGAAAGCTTTCGATCTTAATCCGAGAGAAGTGATTTGGTGAGAATTAATGAAGAAATGTGTGATGGAATCAGAAGTAAGAGCAGTGATTGAAATGTACATGGAAGCTGAGACAGCATTGAAGTTGGAGAATAAAATATCAGAATGGTTTGAAGTAAAAGTAGAGTGTTCATCAAGGGTCAGTAATCAGTCCGTTGCTTTTTGTCATAGTTATGGATGCTTTAACTGATAGACTGGGAAAGACAATGAAAGAATTTCTGTACGCTGACAATTTAGTGTTGATGGGAGATAGTTGGAAAGAGGTGGAAAAAAGTATGTTAGTTGGAAAAATATAGTAAAACAAAGGTTTAAAATTGAATGAAATGAAATGTTCAGGCATTCATGGAAGATTGATTAGTTGGATGCGTTTTGAATGTAGAAGATGTGAGGGTATTGTAGGTGATGAAACGCACAAGAAACATATGAAATTGGGATGTGATGAGATAGAAGTTGTTTCGAAGTTTTTCTATCCTGGTGATATGTCAGAAATAGATAATAATTACAGATAGGCAAATACAAGCGACAGAAATGAGGATTGTTCGTATGATGTGTGGCAAGACACTTCTTGACAAAATAAGAAATGATTTCTCGAGTGAGTGGACTGATTTTGAGAATATTGAAGAGTACTTTCGTGGTCATCGTCTGAGACATCTTGAACGCATGGATGAGAACAATTTGGCAAAGCGAGTTTGGAATAAGGTAGTGACAGGAAAAATGTGAACAGGAGGGCCAAAAAAAACATGGGAAGACACTGCAAAGGACGAGCTGATAAAAATAAATTTGAAAATTGAAGATGACAATGATAGAGAGAAATAAAAGAGTCACTGCTGACAACTGGTTGGCCCTGATGTTTCGGGATGAAGACCAAGCTTCTTTGAAGCAAAACGAAAATAGCAATTATGAGGTCTAAGTAGTAAAAACTTACAAATAGATGAAGAGAAGTATGGGTACAGTATACCTAAGAAAATGTTGCACTTGTCCGATGCGTCACCAATTTCAGAGATCTGCAGGTGCGCTCTGAGGTAAAAATGTTAAGAAACACTGGTCTTGAGTGATATTTCAGTCACAGGAGAAAGATAGTCACACTTTTCAAATGAAGAACCATACTTACGACAACTAAGATATGACCAACAGAACGATGTATTGTTACCCAGTTTTGTGACTGACATTTACTGTTTATGAGAATGCCCGCCTTACGGCTTCTCTGTGTTTAAGCTTGCTTTGCTATGTTTTGTTGTGTGACATATTCTTCCAAATGAAAGCTAACCTTGTTTTTGTAGCTCCATCTGTGTCGACGCTATTTGAAACAGAAACAACGGAGTTTGGTACAACCCCCACAGAAGACAGTGGGATGGCAGACACAACTGTAGAAACTACATCAGCTGACGCAACAACAGATGACTTCTTTACAACCCAAACTTTCAACACACTTCCAGTGGCGAGCACTTCCCCACCGGTCACGCAGACTTCCATGTTGCCTAATGTAACGTCATTTGTGCCGGTTATGACAACGCTTCTTACGTCATCAGCAGAGGACGATGTCACTTCAGAAACCTCTACAGTATTTGATGTGACGACAGCAGATACAACAGACGACAGCGGAATAACTGAAGCAACCACGCCCGAAACATCTGCGACAACAGTCTTCATACCAACATCAGGAATTACTACAACTTTCGCGAACGTTGACACAACGTTTATTGATGAGAACATAACCTCTATTAGCACGTCCACCGCTGTTGTTGGAAGTGATGCAACTAGTGCTTCCACAACAGTAGATGCCGCAACAACAGAACCTCCAGTCACTGTTCCTCCTGTTCAAGTGACCACAGATTCACTTGTCAATATATGTAAGCAAAGTCGATATGTTTAGACGACAAACTACATTTGTATGCATTTACCTTGCCTGTTCAGTGTTCATGCTTATGGTATCAGTCGGTGGGTATTTTAATAACGATTTGTTGTAGCTTGGTTGAAATGGTGGTTTGATGCAGGACTGACTCAGTGTGGATTGTTTTAGCAAATCCAAAATACTGTATTAGTCCTCTGAAGAATATTTTGCGACCAGCAATAATGTGGTAGATGTTTGAAGGCATACCCCATTTTTCTGATCATGTTCGCGAAATATTTTTTAGCTGCAAATGATTAACAGTATACGGTACTTATCGTAGCTAAACGTTAATTACAATCGATTAAACGTCAAAGTACGAGTTATTTATATACACATTTAGTAGTGCTATCTTATTTAATCGCCTTACTCGAGGTTCAAGCAAGTAAAAGCGAAACTCATTCAACTACAAGTTAAAATAGTTGGTTTTTGCAACAAATTAATATTTTTAACCTAATACTTGTTTTTGTTGAGTTTAGCTGTGCAAGTGTCCGGTTCCGGTGGGAACCCTATCTCAGCTGATATCTTGGCCAAATCTCTTGCTGAGTCTTATGGAAGTCTCTCTCAGAGTCCTTCTACCACCGCCAGACGACGCAAGAGAGAAACAGGCAATTTCACATCCACCCTGAATGGGGTAAACTATTTTGTAAACGTAAGTGCACTGACGTTTTAATGATGTAGAGTTGAGTTAATAACGTGATTAAGAAGAATTTTTTATGTCAAATCTACAATTTATTGCCTTGTCTTCGTATTTATAATTTGAAGCAAAACGCAGAGTTCTGAGCCATGAAACCAGTGATGCATGAAACCACCAAAGCAATTTTTTTATTTCTAACAAATGTGATGATATCATAAAAGAAAGCGGAACGTATGGCGTCACCTTCCTTCCTGTAAGTGACGTCAAAACGTCACCTTGGTCAAAAAATTACGCACGGGCCTCACTGGAATCTTTGAAGAAGTAAAAGTTGCACCCAGCGGCATAATCTCCTATTTTGCTATAATCTTTAACCTACATCCACATTCATTTATTCATCAAAGGGGTAGTGTGAAGTCATCATCATAATCCATCGTCGGTTTGTTCCCCACTAGTGGGGGTGGCCGATTGTTTCCGCGCAGCAATTGTTTTAATCCCTTTTCTCCATTTCACCCTGTCCCTTGCATCTTCCTCCTTCAGTCCGACTTTTTTAAACTTATCCTTCACTTGTTGTTTCCACGTTCTTCTTGGACGACCGCGTTTCCTCTTCCCATCCACCTTTAGATCTAGTGCCTTTCTAAGAAAACTTCCTTCCTCCCTCCTTATCACATGTCCATATCATCTTACTCCATTTGCCCTTGCCAGTTGGTCTATGGTCTCTCTCATCTCTAGCATATCCAACAATTCTTCAGTCCTTTTTTCCCTTCTCGTTTTCACCCCACACATTGCTCTCACCATTGACCTTTCCGTTCTTCTCAGGATTGCCAGTTCACTCTCTCCAATACCCAGTGACAACTAAATATGTCCGTACTTCTGTTCTGTCAAGCTTAACGCCTCTCGCAACGATCACGTATCGACCACACGTGATACTAGTCGGTTGCCTATCCATGGGAATAATCGTCATCCATGATCGGTTTTATTTCCACTAATTGGAATGGCCGATTATATCTTTTCCCAACCCAATCTTGCCCATGTGGACACAGCTGCTTCACATCCACCGCTACGGAATGATTGTTTAGATTAACATGCCGTTCGTTGACGTCACCAGGTCACAGAGTTGGACCCGAGCACCAACAAAGCGACTTTCTACGTCATAGAAGAAAACATCATAACCGGCGTTACAATAGTGCCCTCGAATCAGTTCGTGGCCGGGCTCTTCAACTCTAACCCGGATGAGCTGATCGCGTCCTTGGTAGCGAACGGAATCGATGCAACTGGGGTCACAGTGTTAGTGGACGGGATCTGCTACACGGCCACCGAACTCATCGCGATTGGTGAGTGCAATTGTGCGAGCTTGTACTTGTCGTTGCAATTGTATAGTAGTTCCCACTCATTAAGCCCACAGTTCACAAGCCCACTCGCTCGTCGTCGTCGTCTGAGCTTCTGGGGCCGAGGGTCTATCCTTTTACCACCCCAGATTCACGATGTTCCCGGACTACACTGGAAGGCTGCTAGAGAGCAGCCAGTCTTTAGTTTCATCATCCATGACGCGCAGACCTTCCACTCCGTTAGGTGGCTTGAAGATGGTACAGTCATTGATGATGTGGTCTGCGGTCTGTTCCTCGGCACCACATTCACAGGAGGAGGAAGAAGCCATTCCCCATTGGTGCATGGTTGAGCGGAAAAGGCCGACGCCCGTACGGAGACGGTTGAGGCGCACCCACGCCTGTCTCTGTAGTGTCAGGCCGATTGGGCGTGTGTCGGCGTCGGGGATGAATGAATGGAGTCTGGTGGTGCTTGACCTCCATTCAGAATTCCATTTATGGTCCGCCCAAGTAGCCGCAGAGATGTCTTGTTCATCAGCTTCGTTGATCAGAAGCCGAGCGGCTGGCACGAATGGGTGTCTTGATTTCAGTCGACGGGGGTGCCCGTTTGGGAAGGCAGAGATCTTGTGGTGGAGAAGATGATTAGGCTCCAGTGCCCGTCGACCGAGGGACAGAGTGGCTTCTTCGCGACGAAGCTCAGCAGGTTGGATGCCAGCGAGAATGGGGAGATTGTCCAATGGTGTGGGACGCAGGCATCCGGTCACTGTGCGCAGGGCGCTGTTTATGGCAGTGTCGATGTTGTGGCGGTGAGCACTGCGGCACCAGACAGGTGCACAGTACTCTGCTGAAGAGTAGACAAGGGCTAAGGCTGCTATTCGCAAAGTGTCAGCCCTCGCCCCCCAGCTAGAGCCTGCCAGGCGCTTCAGTAATGCAGCGCGAGATGTCAGTTTCTTGCGCAGTGACACCAAATGGTGGCGGTATGTGAGCGCTCATAGATCAATTCACTCGCTCATAGATCAATTCAGTCTGGTCTCGAGGTGGACTTGATAAGCGGATTACTGCATAATTTTGTTTTAAAGTTAATTTCGTCTAATCTTTGCCACCAATCTCAAGCAAATGTGCAGATTCTTCTGCGGCGATTGTGTAGTTGAACATTTGTGTTTCACAACGATCTTTGTTTTGATAAGAACGTTACAACCCTCGCACCGCCAAGCACAATTAGAAGTTGACTGTCATTGCCAGATAGTTGTTTTTAAAACATGGTAGGCTACTTACATTAAATAACATGAGGCGTTCTACTGGTGCAAATTAAGCTAAACTATCACAAGATGTATACAGTAGAACCACCGGTAGAACGCCTCATGTTATTTTTAAAATTAAATGCCTGGTGAACACTGAACAGTGAACAGCCTCATTCAATTTTCAGCTTGGTAGGCTACTCATATTTTTATTTGTAACTTCAACTTTGGTTACGGATGAATGCATTCTTCAGACTTACGTTTGCTAGACGTCTTTAACACAACACTTGCCAGCGATGAAGTGAAGTCCTTAAATTTTTTGCAAAGAATCACTGATGGCCTGTCTCTTGTGGCTGGTGCTACTGGCACGAACACATGCGAAGAGCTCATATCAAGCACAAATTTCACAGTAAGTAGTTGGTACCTTGGCTGTGGCTCTTGTGGTTTGTGTCTGATACACTGCAGTTATGTTGACTTCTTCTGGTTTCTATCCCAGGCCGTTATCAGTGCGGAATATCTCTTTTCTAGTAGGCCTAGTCTATTTCCTATAACCTAATGTGCGCATTCTTATCTTCCAACCTTGCAGTTCCATATTCGAATGTACGGTAGTCTTCTTTGTCATGAACAATCAACAAAAATGAAATTTGTGATTCTGTGGTGTCTATACGCCCTCCACATAGATATTTGTTGATTGTGTGGTCGCTGAAAGGTCTGAATCCAATAAACCTCCAAAAGTCCATGACTCAATGCAGTTAAGATTGTTTTAATGCAAAGTGCTCTAAAGACAATATATTTTGAAAAAAATACAGTATAACAGCACGCCATGTTACTCGTAGTTGCTTGATGACGTTTTCGTACCGCAGTTGTTGTTGATTGTTTTTGTTGATGAGTGTTGCTACTTTTAGATTTGCACAGTCTTCGCTCAACAATCGTGTGACGTCACGGTCGCATTTCTTCAACTGAATTCAACAAACTCGGCTGGTGAGACTCTGGCGCAATTATTCTCCAATCCAGTCGTTGATGAGCAAATCTACGTCTTTGCTCTGAAAACATACGTCAAACGGTTGCCCTACTGTGAGTCGATTTGACTTTTTGATTATGGGAATCTTGTCCTTAGCCCTCGGACTGGGAAAGCTTCTTTGAGAGCTTATTCCTGGCAGTTTAGCATACTTGTAGAAGATTTGAACTACTGACGCAGGCCCCGGTCACCGAGTTTGACAGAGTGAGCTATTCTATCCACTGGGTACCGCTGAATGGAGAGCTATCCTTGAAGTGCTTACTGCTTACCCAAGGACAGACTGCCATCATCGAGCCATATTTTACTTGGTCTTAATCTGCTAATATTCGGTTGCAACAAAAATGGTTCCAATTCTAAGATGTGTTTGTCTTTATCTTGGGCAGATTAAAAACTAACAATTACTTTCTGTGGTGAGGATACTTTGTTTAATTATCATAGGCCAAGCAACATCAAGACATTTATCATTTTACGAAAACAGCTCTACATTCCGCTCTGTAACATACAGTAACTAATATCTCCGTGACATCTCTTTGCAGTGGTAGATTCGTCTTTGGTGGATTTATCTCCATCTGTAACCTCAAGTTCCAACACAACTTGCACCCCTGTTGTTGTTCTGGAGACCCCCTCGTGGTGTCTTCCCGTTGTCATCACCCTGGCTGTAGTCTGCTTCATATTAATCATCATCATTATCATCATCATCCTCTACTTCTTCTGCTACAAGGAGGAAACATTTGATACCTCCAACAACTTGCCCTACTACGAAGCAGCTACCCAGGTTTGCGTTGTTTGTTTCCTAGGAACAGGTTGGTGTTGATCGAGCTACTGCAATCCTAATTTTGTGGCGCACCCAAGCTTACGCCCTACAGTTGAAGATTCACATTAAGTAGAAGGGAAGACAAGGATACTAATCTTCACCTTTTAAGTGTGTCATTGAGTGTCTTGCTTAAGGCGCTGTGCCTCTTGCTATAGACGGGAATCGAACTGACTCCGTTCCGCGCGTTCTCCAGAGGTTCTCCCCACTTGGCCATGCACTATGCAGCCTAGAATGTCGCAGCGTTGAAAGAAAATGATTTTTGTTTTTTCTTGGTTAATATTTGTTGATTTGTTTTAATTAGCCTGGTATGCCGAATTTTTTGTTGAATAATGAAGTTTTTTTCAGAGAACTATCACCAGCCCCCCTCCCGCCGCAGCAGAAAAGACGGCATCGCACCCCCCTGCCACCCCACCCCTTGTTGTGGTACATGATCCCCCAAAAGAAGTTAAGCAGCCCCGACTATATACACAGCCTCCGCCGGTGAAGTCGGTGAAGGCACTTGGAAGGTGAGACGCTGCGCAAGTGAATTTTTTTGTTATTAACTAAACACGAATGCGAACACCTTGTTATCATTGAGTCAGGGTTGCCAGCTCCGTCGAACTAGGCTAGTTTTGTTTCGGAGTTGCGTATAAATTTTAGCAGTCACGAGTTATGATAATAATAATAATAATCATGCTTTTATTTGCGCCCATTGCGATAACATACAGTACACTGCGATCACAGATGCGATACAACAGACGACAGCAAGCAGCGAAGTGACATATAGTCTTCGAGTCAGCTGTTCCCCTAAGTTTGGCTTGCCTTTAAGTGCCTTTGCCGAGACACAGCCGCGTGCTCTGGAGCGGTGTCGAACCCACGTCCTTTCGAACGTCGCGCAGACGTTGTCACTACTCGGCTACTCAGCCGGCAATGTGCTGGTTGATTTTGTTTTATTTTAAACCAAATTTCATAAAATAAAACTATTTTTCGCTAAAAATTTTGTTTTTTTACTTTAATTTGCAGTGCAAACTTTGTAAACGTGGGCTACTTGTGAGCTTGTTAATGATTGAGCTATTTGTTAGTTGGAATTGGGCTGGAAATAATAAAACAATATCTGGCTTGGATTGAGTCATATCATATTATCACTTATCTGTCAATCTGTCATACTATCATTGGTCATTTAAGGTCGTATCGTTAACATTGATATGAAGATTAACGTCCCTACCGGGAAAGTTGACTTGATCTTCAGCTGGGAGCTGTGTTTATAAATGCTTTAATCTTGTATTGACATAATGTTAGTTTGATGTTACTGAGAATTCTTTAGACACCAGTTAAATGATACGTCTCACAAACATTATTCGCCAATATTGTATGTTTATTTGTTCAGGTCCCCCCCGCCTCCCTTCACTGATAGCGACCACACTGCTACATCACAAGAACAGCTCGTCAAAAAGCGACGACCGAAGCAGAAGCGAAGATCCTCCCACAAACCTGGTGCTGTCTAATGACTTTAATAAGCAATTTTTCACAATAGCATCACTTTATATTTGATTTTATGAACCACGATCATGAATGACGACGCCTCCATGATGCTTGGGAGGGTGCCGGTTCGACACCTGTCCAGAGCACACTCTTGACGACGTAACAGGATGCATGCTGGGGATGGACACGAAGATTTAACTTTCTTGGCTTCCTCTCCGTTAAATCTGCACCTATGTTATAAAAAAGTTACAGCAATTTCCTTGTTTGCTGACTAATTGCCCTGGTTGGCACGTGTTTTGCTTTAAGCTGTCAACAACTTGCAGTTTATTGGAGATCAGTTGTAATTCAAATATTAGGCTAAGAGTATTTTCCTGTTCGTTTCAACTTATTCCTCCTTTGGTTTGTGGTCAACTTTGTTAGCTTTGCTGAAACCAGAGGAGTTCACAAAAGCATTTATTATTTCACTTCCAGTTAATGAAAGATCTGAAAGATTGTTTGAGGAAGTGGCAACACTGTCCGGTAGCTATGACGACGGCGACCGTAATAATGGAGCGAATCGTTTCCAGACTTCCGTTCATTCGATCACTCTTCCGCCTATCCATGCTCCGTTGGTGTCGGAACAACTGCGGAAAAACATCACAAGCTCGATGGTGAGAAGGCTTGTAACATTAATGTCCGTTGCAACCTGCATGCAGTGACCAACCGGAGATGCATTGAATTCATTCCTAATAATCAAAGGGGCGCTGGTTCGATACTAGCCGAGATCACGAAATTGCGTCTTGACATGTTGTTCAACATCTTTAAGGTGAACACCAGTATTGGCTTTCTAGCCATCACTCTCACGGATGCCAAAGCTTCGAGTCCTAGACTCAAGCCTGAGTACAACAAAAATTCAGTAATAATTTGAAAAATTGTTATCACTGGATTGCAAAAACCTTTATTGAAAACCTCGAAAAAAACCTTGTTTAAAAACTTAATGATTTTCACATTGAGATAATGTCGCACACACTTGAACGACTGCTCATTGAAGTTGGAAGTTGAGGTTGAAGTGTTGTTGCATGTGAACTAGAGTATAGGTAACTGACAATGTATGATTAATTGCTTAACATTGTGACCTCTATATCCATGACCGTTAGGTCCACTTCAGGGTTGGTATAAATTACATTTGTTCTTTATTCTCACATCTCTTAGACGTGGGTTGTACACTGCGCAACCCTATATTTTGGTCCTGAGGAAACTGGTTGAGCTTTCCAATTGAGATTTTAAGATGTTCGCGGTGTTACTGCTGTTATAAGGAAGCAGGTAGGCTTTAAAGCAAAAATGAAACTGTCCCACTTCTTCTCAATCATCTTGATTCTCTTCCAGAGTCCCAGGATGCGAGAGCGATCAGACATCGAACATCATCGGAACAAGATGAGGAACCGGCGCCAACATTCGATGAGGAAATCCCACAGTCAGCATCCAGGTAGTTACTGGTTTGTTGAAGAAATTATAAAATGCGAACTCATTGTGATAATTATGAAGCGCTTAAGGCATTTGTTTCCGATCCCGTTTGTCGCTGACAACGCTTATACCAGTTATATAGCCAACCAGTTAAATCGATGTAAAAAGTGATTGATGTGCCCGCTTTAATGTACAGTAACGTCATCAGTGCTTTGTTCTTAATTTGGTGTCTTTTACTTTGTGTTCCCAGTCTTGCTTCTTTTTGGTTTGGTTTTGATTCTTTATCCTTGGACTGACAAAGCCTTGATAGGTTATTCCTGGTAGTTTCGCATACTTGTAGAGGCTTTTGACGCAGGACCGGTTACCGAGATTGACAGAGTGAAGTTTTCCGATTGTTGAAGTGTTGTTGCCGGGGAATTATTCCATTCACTTGGTGCCGCTGAATGGAGAGCAGTCCTGAAAATGCGCTGCTCAAGCGCACACCCCGAGAGTCGAACTTGCGCCGCGTAATCTTCAGCTGGGCGCGTAACCACTGAGCTAACGGGGCGGGCAACGTTTGATAGAGGCCAGGAACCTTTTTGGCTGTGAAAGAGAGACGTGAAAACTGCATATTTTGAAAAGTTAATTTCAATGAGAGCCATATACTTAACATTTTTATCGCTAAAAAGCAACTAACGTACAGGCCTTATGCGACTTCTGGTGCTTCTGATGGCTATGTTCTACCTTGAACCGGTTGAATGATCATAATCACAATTCATACGTCATTTGGATATGTGCTTGTTTTGCTATAAGTCGTCAAAGCTAAACGGATGCGAATGATTCTAGGTTGGAATAAAGAATTGGAACGAGCATACAACCAGGCTCAACACAACATTGACGAAGTGTTGGAGCCACGCCAGCCTTCAGTGTTCGATCCCCTACCAAGGTATTAGCTGGTGGATTCTTTCTGTTTATTCAATATTTTTTATTAATTTTTTATGTAGATTTTTTTCTCTTTTTTTTATTAAGCTCAACCCAATACTCACAGTGACGACAGAAAGAGAATTGTAGCAAAAGTGGAAATGTAGGATTAATATCGACAAAAACTTGTTTTCAAACTAAAAATCAAACTTTCATACCTTGTTTAGTTTGAAACACAATTAAAGCAGACAGAGATAGCTTTGTTCCAACTTTGCCATCTGATGAATTTTTTCTATATCTGTAGGAAAAAATACCACAAGCGCCAAGGTAAAATTAATGTAGTGGAGCCGGCACCAGCAGATCCTGACCTAGAGCTTTTAATGGGAAGCTTTGCGGCTCCTCCAGGCCAGTATTCCCGCATTTCTCCTCACGCACCCCCGATCGTGAAGCCAGAAAATGTAAACAAGTCTTCCAGTGGTGAGCAAAAACTGATTTCATGTTTGGCAATACTGCATTTCTATCTGTGTTAGCCCACTTTTGAAAATAATTTAACTGAATGATTTTGCAAAGAAATGATGACGCGGTTCAAAGAAACCAACGTCACCACAATATCTCGACTCGGTTGTTATGGTCACCATCTGATTAGGGTGTTTAGCTCTGAATCCTAAGATTCAAGTTCAATACCCCGTCAGGCCACTACAAAAACCTTATGAACTTGTACTGAATATCTCTTGTAGCCTATGCTTAGCTTGTATGATTTATGCAATCTATTTCCGGTGATTGGTTATTTCAGTTATTATGTGTCTGCACCGAAACTGTCTGTCTTGTAAAGCCTTATACAGTTGAAATCACCTAATTCGTCACCTCAAAGAACCTCAAGAATGTGACGAATAAGTCGAACTGATGAATTAAACGATGACAAATTAGACGAGTTCTACTGTATCCACAATGGACACAGCATTATATAACGACACATACTTTATGGTCAGGCCTATCACCCATACTCGACATTAAACATTCTGTTTCTGCAGAATCTTTAGCTCCTCAAGAAACCAGGCGGAAAATCACATCATTATTAGAAGATGCTTTCAGCTTAATTTCCCCTTCATCCCCCCGCAACGCCGTGGCGCCTTCTTTTAACTCCCCCACTCAAGTCCAACCAGTCAATCAGGTGAGGATGTCTTCAAAAGACTAAAGTCAACATTAATATGATGCAGGTTCTGTATAAAATCCTCTTCCCGGCACCAGTTGCTCAGTCATGCTTTCTGGCGTTTGACCAGCTGTGGTTTCGCTAAGCCGCTCATGGCCAGTAAAATCAACAAGAACGGATCGAATAACCGCAGCTCCAGTGGCGCAATCGGTTAGCGCGCCGTACTTATAAACAGTATCGGAGAAATGCGGAGGTTGTGAGTTCGAGCCTCACCTGGAGCAGTTTTGTAAATTTTATTTGATAATGCACTTCTAGAACTTTTAAGGCCTTTCAAACGATAATTTAGGCCTGTCCCAATAACAAGAGACACCCGTATAATTGCAATATGCACCATGGCAAAAAATACGAGATGTCTTTTTCAAGTTTCTTGGTGCTTTGGAAAGGTTCAGGACCCTACATTCACCCCGGGTTCCAAACTAACATGCAAACCCTTCTCACTGCTACCGGCTTGAACCAAATTGCCGTCACGAAACTCTTTTCTACCACCAAGATGATGACACGATCGGTGTTGGATGAATTATGTTTAAAGCGAATTTTTTTATTTCACTACATAATTCTAGTTCAAATATTGCATGATCAGTCCAATAATAAAAATTGAAGCTTTTTATGCAGAAAGGTTGAATCGTGTGTCAATTTTTTCAAAAATTGAGATTTAACATTTCCCAATCAGATTTCTTAGTCTTCAGCACTTTCAGGTAACCTAGCAGGCCAAAGCTATGACGATACAAGAAGGTGGGAGCACTCACAATAGGATTTGTCTCAGTATGTTTTTACGTTATTGAAGAATTTATTTTACGTCTTGACATTTTGTGCGCTCCCGTGGCTTCAACCGCTTCTTGATTTTTAGAACTCGGGCGGTGCGGGGATGCCCCAACCCCATGGCAGAGGCTCCTCTGCCCCCTACCAAAGATCGTTTGTGGGTTTATCTCAAACCCTAGATCCACCAAACACAAACAATGAGCCCCTGTTTACTAGAAGCCAACCCCCACTGGTGAATACGTCAGGTACGAGTAAGGAAGTCGTTGTTTTGTTTGTTGTGTCTAGGCTTACACTCGGTGATTGATGATTTAGATTAAGTGGACGAGAAGGCAAGAAAGCCAATTTTCGTGACACAGCTACCTGCTCTTGAGCGGTGTCGAACCAGCGCCCTTTCGAGTGTCGTTCCACAGCTCTCACCAGTCCGCAGTGCAGCCAACAAAGAAAATAGTTATTTTATCGTTAGTATTATATCTTTAAGATTGTTTTTTTTTATAGTTTTATTTTGCACTCATTGTGGCCACATACACTGCGGCCACAGATGGCACACAACAGGAATCCCCGAAGGGGCATATGTAATCATCGAGCCATTTTTAAGTGTTTTTGCCAAGACATATCCGCATGCTCTGGAGCGGTGTCGAACCCACGCCCTTTCTCACCACTCGGCTGCCCAAGCAAAAGCAAATTTTAAAAATATCTAAATTAAAAGCAAACTCAAAGAACCAATCAGAACTTATAAAATCTCCGAAATTCAGCTTTAGGGGCCTCGAGAATATTCTCTGAGGAAATTAAATAAGTGATCGTGACAACCGCGATTGGTTTCACGTCCATCTTTGCGTCACTTTGAGGGAAGATCTTGTGGTATTATTAGAAATCTGACACGATTTTTTTACTTCCAGGGGAACCACCTGTTTCTTATTTCACTCCAGCAGAAGAATCACCCAGTGGCCGACCCACATACATAACCCCCATAAGAAAAGTCCCTAACCTATCAGGTGAGATGGGGCTGTATATTATGAACAGCGAGAAATGTCAAATTTTTTATGGATATCATTTTTTTAAAAACTTTTCACTGAAAACTTTTAATTTTGCAAATGATCAACTAGAAAGTAAAATTACGAAACCAGCTTGTTCTTAACAACGTAACTAACCGACATGATGCTTCCAATCAACCGAGCCCAATTTGGTGTCATATAGTTTTACAACACTGCCCATTTTGTTGCAATTTCAATTTTCCGCATTGTTGTAAGCTAGCCACTTTAACATAACAACTTTTGTAAGCCTCTATAAATCATGAACCAATCAGAAGCTACGTTGCCTGTGACGTCATTGCGCAAATGGAAGTTAGAGGTAGAACCACGGCCGCGGTAGAACAGAGAAAAAACGCAAACAGTTTTGATAGAAAATAAATTTAGTGAGCGTTCCGCCGTATCCAGCGTGTCAAAGAGGGTTAGGGCTAAGGAATACATTTGGAAGACGTAGGTCCGATTCTCACTCCTGTCATAACTCTTTTTTCTTCTGTATTTATCCAGCAACGTTGAAAGCACTGATCAACTCTCTGGCTGAGTGCTGGAAGGGTCACAATTCGACGGTAGCCGCTTAAACCATGTTCTGATTGGTTCATGCCTTACAAGCTCTTACAAAAGCTTTTGCAAAAGTTGTTACCTTGCGGTAACACCTTATAGCGTCTCTCGCGAAAGGCAAGTGAATAACAAAGTGATTCATTCTATTCCAGGAAACAATGGAGTTTGGTCTCCATATCGCGCTTTCGATGAGGTCACGAGGTTGAAGGACGACTTTGAAAACCCAACATTTCCTCTGGGGCCTCTACCTAACGCTCCTCACTCTCCATTACCTCAGCGAAGCATGACCTCACCGGTGATGACGTCATCGCTCATCGACGGCAACGGGGACGTCAATGTGACGTCAACGTCATTGACAGGGGTCACTCCAGAAGGTTCTAGCACACCAGTGTCTTCAAAAAGTCCCCACTCTGTCCTCGTTAAAGGCATTAAAGAAGAGATTGCTCGGCTCGCCAATCAGCCGACTCCAGTTCAAACCCTCAGCGAGGCAACAGAGAGTCCCCTATGACATGAATTGATATGACGATGGTTATATAGATTGGTGTGACGTGGTTTCTGGAGCTCTGGATGAGGTGATGCAAGTAGGGGACAAGCATAGAACGTTTGTAAGCTGCTCAAGACCCAACAGCTTACTACAACAATTAACATTTTATTGTAGTTTTGAGAAGTCCTTTGTGTTCTTATATTCGACCTACACCTTCTCCTGTTCCACGTGAGAGGTAGATAGCTGCGCTACACATCTCTCTTTAAAAACTACACATTTTCAAATTTTGATAAAAATTCTAGAATTGCACCATCTTAAAAAGTTATTCAGTTTACCGTTTTCTTTGCCCTGTTTGTATCCGACGGACACATAAAAGCGTAGGCCTGCTTTCCAATAACCTCACCCCATATTAAGTAATGCTGTTCATTCTGATGCACTATGACACTGATACGTCATAGCCTATTATTGTTTTGTAGAAAATGTAGTTTAGTTTCACAGTAGCGTGATTGTTTTTGTAGTTTATTTTACTTACCGTTTTGTGATAGTGTTGTAGATGCTCTCGTTATGTAGATGCATTACTGTGCGTTTTAATCATGCTGTTTGCATAGGCACTTTAGAGATTGCTTACCACTCCATATCTTTGCGGTTAGTTTTGTAACATTTATATGAAAAACTCGTTTTGCACGTCGCTTATTTCTTATGAAGCCGATTAATTAGGATTGTTCGAACCAAAAATATCTCAAAATTTTTCAAAACGCAAACAAAGGTTTGGCAATTTTTTTTCGTTTTCTGTTTGTTCTATTTTGCTTCAGGTAAAGTTTCTTGCTGAAAATTTTCGTTTCATCCAAACAATGTACGTTTCGAACACTCCTACGGCGATGATAATTGAATGTTATCAGAAATCGATAATAAATTATTAATCTGTTCCAGAAAATGTTTCTGGTTTGATGAAGTGTTGAATTGGATTTATTCTGGAATGAATCATCAGCAACCGAACAACTGGTTCTTGAGTTAAAAACTTTTTGTTGGCAATTACCCCATACAACATTTGCGTGTTTTCTAAATTTTTGCTGCAATAAAGCAATTGACGTAGGCCTACTCGCTGAAAAATTCCGCTATTTTCAATCAACGCATCTCAAGCACACTTGTTGGCCTTAATTGTTGCTTTGAAGATTTTAGGTGACCAAGTTTTCACTCACTGTGCTTTTTATAAACATTGTGAGGTATGGCGCACTTTAATGTTTTGTGACTTTAAAGATGTATGTATGTTCTAGAGCCTGATGGGGGCCGCGGATAGTATTCCCGCGTGCCGCATGCGGCCTGCACTTTGAACACTGCTGACGTATCTGTGTAACATCAATGTGCCGTAAACTTGGTGGTTGTTATTCATGTTTGCCAATTTACCTCATAATTTTCAAGGCTGCTTTATGCTAAGCAATTCTTTCCACTCTTATGTGACAATGACAATCTGCTCTGCTGATCTTCATAGAAGGAAGCCGAAAATTTTTTTATTGACATGCTGTAGAAACGTACTTATTATTGTAGATTGTTGCCAAAACTGTGTTGTTTGTGCAAGTTTTTATACTTAGACAAACGCTTGCTTTTCATAAAGCATATTGATACCGTACTATTCATCCTTAAGCTGTTCATACCATGTAGGCTAGATCATTTGTGGCATCATCACGGCTGACTTTATTTTGCAAATCTTACGACAGCGGTTGAAATAAAGTTTATGCTCCCTAAATGTTTCTGACAGTCAAGTAGCCTACCCGAAGAATTACAGAGAAACGACTTTAGACCAAATTTCAGACTCGGCTTGTACAGAGTAGGTTACACGTTGGGGTTTTGGTTTCAACTTATTTTTACCCAGGCCCCACTTTTGTCTTCAAAAAATTTCGGGACCCACTGAACAAAGACGGTTATTTTTCTTGAATGTATTAACAAAAGAAAAATGATCGAATCGCAATTTCTGCAACAAAATACACAACGTAAGATTGTTAAACTCAACACTAGAACTAGAACAAAAGAAGCTGTTGTTCGCTAGCCTGCCAGAATGAAATGATACGAATAAAACAGAGTACTGCCTCGCGGAGTACACGTGACAAAAGGAGTGCAGAAGTAATCAAGGAAGCATGCTAACTGCAGGCATTTGTGCATCCCCCCCAGCTCGTAAGGCGAAACTGTAGACTTACGAGCTCGACCCCTTGATTACCCATTGACCAGAGGATGCGTCTAAATCCAATGCCGGCCGTCGGGACCGCGTGGAACGGCGCAAAACAGGCGATTTTTCAATGTGGGGGACTCCACTTGTGGGTTCGGTTGGTTCCACTGAATCGAAAGGTAGCGGCTGCTTTGGAGGTTCAGGTGAGTGCTGTGGCTCACAAAGCTTCGGGCTTGAGGCTGGTGTCGGGCAGGTGAGTGCGGGCGGACTGTGATCTGCATCGAGAAGCAACATCGGAGATTCTCCAATTTCTGGGCTAGGGCCTATTTCGTGATGCGGAGGGTGGGGAGGGCAGTAGTCCGTTTCAGGAGGCTGGGCAAAAGAAGATGATGGGAGGCTCTGTGGGTGAGCAATGATGTTTGGTTGAGGAGGGATGGGATCGGCACATGCTTTAGTATGTGGAATTACTCGCAAGAAACGTCGATTCCGTTTTGTGATTCTGCCCGACCCGTCAACTTTCACTACATATTTGTCATGCGGCAACGTTTCGACAACCATTCCCACTTTGTCCCATTTTCGAGGATAGTTGCCGTTTTGGTTTTGGATAAATACGCGTTTTCCACATTGTAAGGTACGTAAAGGACGAGTATGCTGAGACAGCGCCTTATCGGTTCGACCAGCTCGCAGGCGAAGGGCGTCTTCCTTTGCCTTCCATGTATCCCGCCATGTACGACGAATGTGACGATTGGAGAACTTGACTAGGCGGTTTACAAAACCGAATGCGTCGCGCAGAGGGTGACCGAACACGATCTCTGCTGGAGAGATGTCACAGTCAGGATCAGGTGTGTTTCGCAACTGTAACAATGCACGTAAGAAGGAATCGTTGTTCAGGTCTCCGTTTGGGCTCACATTAGTCATGAGCAAGCGTTTTACAGTTTTGACAGCCACCTCAGCTCGACCATTAGATTGAGGGAAGTAAGATGACGATATGCGGTGCTGCACACCCCAATTTTTAAGAAAGAGTTCAGTAACGGCAGCCGTAAATTCGGGACCCCCATCTGTAGATATTTCCTCAGGAACACCAAACGTGGCAAAGTACGAGCGCAAGAGTTGAGTCAAAGCAGCTGCTCCTGCGGCACTCGATCCTGATGGCGTGGCAAATACATCCGACCACCCAGAGAATCTGTCCCCAATGACCAAAAAGTGACGGCCCCCATAGTCAAAATAATCTGCAAAAATTTTCTCAAATGGTGTAGCTGGGGGATCACATGGCGTCGGGGGAGGAGCTGCTTGAGATGGAGCATTACGATTACATGAAGTACACGAGTCACGAATAGCATGGATATCATTAGTCATACCGGGCCAAAATACTATAGCACGTGCCCGGCGTTCCATGGCAGACACACCTTGATGACCAGCATGCAACGTTGAGAGTACTCTAGGCCTAAGCGATGGTGGTACAACAATACGATCATGATATAGAATAACGTCGTCTTCAACAAAGAACCCGTCACGATAGGGGAGATATGGGCGAATGTCGCCGGTGTTGGGAAAGGTGAATCCCGTTTCAATAGCTACCATTAACTTGCTAAGGTTTGGATCGGCGGCTGTTTCCCGAACGATTTCAGGCCATTGCAAGCAAAAGGCATGGGCGGCATCTGCCTGTATGGCGGTAACCAGCGCCATTTCTGCTACATTATTTTCTGCACACGACGCTACAGCAATGAGATCGCATGATACTGGGTGACGTGAGGCAGCATCGGCTGCGCAGTTGGTTGTGCCAGGTAAGTGTGCGATATCAAAGCGCCACATTAGTGTACGCTGTTTTAAACGAAACAGGCGAGTGTTAGTGATTTCGTCCAACGTACGGTCACCGAATATTTTTACCAATGGCTTATGATCCGTTACAATAACCAAATTATCACAGCCTTGCGTAAAATACTTTGTCTGTTCTAGGCCCCACGCAACTGCTAGGGCTTCGCCTTCTATGGGAGCATAACGTCGTTCGGCCGATGAGAGGAATCGGGATCCTGCAAGAGTCACTTTCCAACCTGATGAGCAGCAGTCCGGTATAGTGGAAGCACATACGCAATGTTTTTGGAGAAGGAAATATCCGATGCCTTTGTTGGACCAGTCAGGGCGCAAACATGTTCGACGGCAGGGGTCAAAGATTTCTACCCCATGGCGAATAGCATCAACGATTGCCGATTTGGAGGCGGCAAATGCGGAATCCAGCTCCTGAGACCATTCGAACTTATGCTTTGGGCTAAGGAACGGCTTGAACGGTGCCATTAGGTCACGCAGTTGAGCATAGTTTCCTACTTGGTTGATTAATCCGAACCAGCTGCGTATGTCTGTGATATTATTCGGGACTGGAAATTCTTGGATGGCGAGCAAGTATTTAGGGAGGGGCTCGACCATTGCTTCTGAGATACGGAATCCAGCGAAATCTACGGTGCGTTGGGCAAATTGAAACTTGTCAGGGTTAAGGACAATGCCCGCCCGTCCCACTAAAGTGAGGAATTTTATGGTTCGCCACCAATGTTCCTCCAGTTGGCTATCATAGAACACTGTGTCGTCGACACAGCGTTCTTTGCGCACAAAATCAGTTAATATGGTATTGAAACGGCGATTGTAGCCATCCCCAGAGGATAGGAATCCTTGCGGTGCCCTAGTGTAGCGCCATCTTCCAAAGGGAGTGATGAAAGTTGTGAGATGCCGATCAGAAGGACGCAGTGGAACACTGTGATAGCCGTTCCATGCGTCAGTCACCGATTTCCAAGTGTTTCCGGGGACACGACGGGACAGCTGGAATGGAGCTTCGGAGGCGAAGGTTTCTCTCTGGCAGAATTTGTTTAAGGGGGACAGGTCGACAGTACGGCGTGGTGAGCCATCATTTTTGCGTGTGATAACCATGCGATGACACCATGTGGTGGGTTCGCCGTGGGGGACTTTTTCAAGGATTCCCAGAGCCTCGTCGCGGAGGAGATCAGCGTGTACTTTTTCTTGCCAATGCAAGGGGATAGACGCTGGTGTATGAACGGCCACTGGTTTCGCGTTGGGGTCAACATGTATTTCTATGGGAGGACCAGCCATACAATGTAGCGCGCGGTGCGGGCACGTGTTGAAAGTGGATGCGGCGTACCTCTGGAGTAGCCAGTTTGCCATCTTGTCATTGTTTTCAGGTGTGCATGGGAACGGAAGCTTGGTTGGGGGAGCTGGAACTGCACCACGTTGAGGGCAAGTGCACGACTCCAGTTGCTTGCTGGGTAATGTGCATCCACCGTTGACAAGTCTGACGACGTTGATTTCTGGTTCGATAAGATTGTGCGCCATTTCTTGCTTGATCTGATGTTCCCCTAGAGTTGGGAACTTCGGGGGTAGGGCACCTAAATGCAATAGTGTGTCATGAGATAAGTATAACTTGTCAACGTCTGGACTGATGTAAATCATGCACCGACGTTCAACATTGCAGCCGTGCGCTGTACCCCGAATGATGGCACGAAATGCTCCTGTAATGGAAATAGTGGAGCGATTTGCAGCTATTAGGTTTGGTGCGGGTACAAGGGTCTCTTGTCCAAAGCCGGATTGCACAAAGTTCTTCAGTGACCATACATTTATTTGGGCACCAGTATCTGCGATTGCTGTTACTTGTGCTATCACGCTAGTGTACCTGCCTTGATGACATGAGTCATCCATAGATATGTCTACCCGAACTGTGGGATGTTCTCGCATGCGGGATGGTGTCCAATGCCCTTTTTGGAATGTGTGGTGAGGACCACGAATTGTTGAGAACATTGGGTCTCGGGCTGCGATGTCAGTTTGTGTTGAGGCAAATGTGCCTATTTGAGGTACAGTAGGTGCTGCACAGAGTGCTCCGACTGATGCATCTTTAGGAGGAGCGCCCCATTTGTTTTTATGACGAGATGACCGAAAGCATTCGAGACAAAGGGAATAAGGCGTAGTGTTCCAACCTCTGGGGCCTTCTCTGTAACGATTGAATAATCTATTGCATTTAGGGCAGTGAGTTTTTTGTGACCAATTGGGAGAAGAAGGTGCTGCCTGGATGTGTCCACGGTCTCTTGGAATAGGGCTTTGGCTTTTCTTGCGCTTGAACGTCGACACTGCCGAAACGTCATGAGATGGTACCGCATTGCGAGCCATTTCTTTAATCTCGACAAGGGCGATGATATCGTTGATGGGAATCGACAATACTTTGTCCATTCCCATCATTTCGCGACGAATCTCACTGTCCGAAATTCCACTGAGTAGTGTGTCGCGGATCATGTGATCTGTATAACTAACTTTCAGCCCGCAGGAACATTTCGTAGTGAACGCACATATATCCGCTTTTCCTCGAGCACGAGCTGCAAAAGCGCGAAATTTTTCGTCGCGCATTTGGTGCATCGCCATAAACTCTGACCGTAACACCCCTGTGGCGACAGGTATAACGGCCAGTTGTCGCATTGCAAGCAAAAGTTCATCTACAGGTTTGCTCACTGTCTCAGCGTCAGCTTGGAGAAGGCTGTCCCCTAGGGCTTGGCCGGTACATTGAAATAACTGGACTGAAGCTGCTTCATCAGAAATGCTGCAACCTTCTTTAAAAGCCTTCCATCTTCTGGTGAACACGCTCCATTCTTCTGGAGAAACTCCAATATCTACAGTAGGTCGATTTAGCTTCGGGCCAAGGTTTACGGGCGCTGGAGCGTTGCGCGTCGTAGCAGCATGACTGTACGTGTGACTTTGCAGCACCACACAAGCAACCGCTTCGGGCACGTCGGCTGTTTCAAAATTACAGTTGGGAAAGGCGCATGTTATCACCACCATTCCACAAATTTCTTTAAATTAACCTTATCCTATTGCGATTCGATCATGAACAAAGACGGTTATTTTTCTTGAATGTATTAACAAAAGAAAAATGATCGAATCGCAATTTCTGCAACAAAATACACAACGTAAGATTGTTAAACTCAACACTAGAACTAGAACAAAAGAAGCTGTTGTTCGCTAGCCTGCCAGAATGAAATGATACGAATAAAACAGAGTACTGCCTCGCGGAGTACACGTGACAAAAGGAGTGCAGAAGTAATCAAGGAAGCATGCTAACTGCAGGCATTTGTGCACCCACCACAACCACTAGCCTACTTGCCTTGAAAGCATTTGTTTTCAGTTCAGTTGCGTAGCCTACTATAAATGACCAAGGTTTTCAATTGCTACAGTTTCGTAATAATGAGCTTGAATGGACGTCTTTCTCTCTCTCTCAACTTGAATGGACATGTCAGAGGATAATAATAATAGCCTATCTGTGAGCATTTTATCGCCACAATTGAGTTTAAATACGAAACGGAGTCATTGTGCAACACTCTTGAAAAATTGAAAAGACGCACCATCAGGGCGAGGCACAGTTTGAGAATCTCTGCTAATCTCCCACCGGTATAGGCCTATTCAATAATATTGTTCACGTGAGCTTTGCGATTAATGGAGATTACCTATTTGCTTGATTTGAGGTTCCAGTTCATTCAGTTTCAAATCACTACGTTTGGTGATTTCTAGTTGATTTCCATTAGCATTCTGTAAATCCGCAATAGCCAATAATACTAAACCCACACTCGACTAAATAACTTAAGATGACTGAAAATTTATTAGTTTTTGCTTGGCTAAAGCATTTGAGCGATGATATTTATTTTCGCATATCTCGGACTGCCTTTGATCTTAAAAGAGTTTTCACGGATTTAGAATATCTTGCTGTAACTCTCACATTCCAGTTTGTAGCCTACTGCTCTTATGCAGTTCAATTTGTTTTTATTTCTGACCATCACAACGAAATAGAATATGCACCAAACCTAGCAGAGGTCAAGAAAAAGGTAGAAGCGATACAACTCCAGACAAATCTAGCGTACTAAAAGTGGCCTAGTCATCCAAGAAGGGTTGACTTTGACTATTAGCCTATTTTCAAATCAGGAAATCTTAAATCAGCTTTTCTACTGTTTGCAAAAAAAAATAGAATACGAAATTTACTTACGAAAAAATTAATAAACAATTAAACGGCCTTAACATTTCTATCAATTAGTTTGATAGATTGAGTTTCGCTTTTAGCAGCATGATCGTTTCTTACTTCACAATTTATATACTAACAACCTGTTTTAGCTGATGCTGCGAGTTCGCTGTGGTAGTAGCGAATTGCACTATAGCCTAGCTTTCGGGACACAGTTCCCTAGTCATGTGCTACCTATGACGATGGTGTTGAAGTCAGTGAGTCGTTGTTTTACTTGGCTCTTTTGTTTTGGCTCTTTTGTTTCTTTTGTTTTGCTTGAGGTTGCTGTCTGTTGAGTTTCTCTGTTATTAGGCGTTATTGCTGTGAAATTTTGTTGAATCAGTTAATTAATAGATTAGGTGACGTAGTTCTTCCCTATCGGCACGATTGTTGATCTTTGGACTCTGCCTACTTATGAAAATGGCCTCTTTGAAGCGCAGTTGTCCGTTGTACTGCGTCGTTTTCTGTGGCAATGGTTGTAAATTCAAAGTCGGCGAGGCACCGTTGTGGACGATCAAAGACCTAAGTTTTTATCTGAGCTAAGGTGTTTTTTTAGGAGGGAGTGGAGTGGGCGGATCGTGATGTCCATGTAGCTTTTTCTGCATATAATCTTGTAAACATAGTTCTTGGTGGTACACATGTCGTCGTTCCGTAGTGGACAGTCTTGTATCCGGAAAGAGATAGGTTTTGTACATAAGCACACCAGACACGTGTACCACCAAGAACTGTATTTACAAGAGCATAATATGCATTGCGTTTGGGTTTGTTTAATTTCCGTCGTTCCGCTTTTTATATCCGCTGTTCCGAAACGGCGGGAAATCAAGTCAACAAACTTATGTTTCTCGGCAGCCGGTTAGTAGGCTACTGTGTTGCCAGATTGGGCTACTTTCCATATGTGATTTGCGACAAAAAATTGAGCTTGGCGACTTGCGACTTTTTGGGCTACTTTTAAATTTAGATTGGCGACAATATAACAAGATTGCGACTTTTTTACATCGGAAATTTCTTACTAAAGTAAATTTCGCTTGCAGTCTACTGACAGTTTATTTGTAGTTTACAAATTTTACAGCGCATTCTCATGTCTCCAAGACGTAGCAAGGGACATGGTTGAGTGAGTTTCTAGACTATTCTAGCGTTACGTTATCTCCGTTCAATGTCTATTGTCTTTACAGTTTACTCTTACTGTAGAAGTCAAAACGCAGAAGTGCTTGAAAAGTAGTGTGCTGAAAAAGTAGTGAGAATCTAATCTGTACCCGATAGAGCCTGATGTGAACGTGCCTTAATGTACCGGTAACTCTGTTGCTATTTAGCAGAGTAATTTGTGCAATTTCACTGGGTTTGTTAAGCTGCAGCCAGTGTTAGAACGCCTCACGGGGGGTCTGGGGGGCAAAGCCCCCCAGAAGTTGGAAAACATAGTTCTCGCGCTCCTGCTATAAATTGGGCTACTTTGGGAGCAAATTTGCTACTTTTTTTTCAAAATCTGGCAACTCTGTTAGTAGCAAGAATTGACGGTAGCCACTTTAACAAGTCGAAATTCTGCCACTGAAATTGATTAGAATGCAACCGCCAACCAATCAGAACGTGTTATAAGAGGCTACCGTCCAATTGTGACCCTTCTAGCACTCATCCAGAGAGTTACTGCTTGTTTTGAACTTTATTTGGCAATTACAGAAGAAAAAGAGCAATAGCAGTGGTGAGAATCGAACACGCGTCAATGAAATGACTACTTTCTAGCCCTAACCCTAACCCCTAAGCCAACCAGCTGACAAAAAATCCATCACTTAATTTGCTTTCTATGATCTTCTTTTCGCCATTTTTTACGTCACTTAAACCGTAGCTTATGATTGGTTGGCGGTTGCATTCTAATCAATTTCAGTGGCAGAATTTCGACTTGTTAAAGTGGCTACCAGAATTGACAGCGATAGACACCGTGTTTCGCCCATGAGGCTGGGCTCGTCAGTATCGCACCACCAATTCTGCCACAAAGGTATTCGACCACCGCTTTACCAGTCAGTTTAACTCTTATCTTTGTGGAAAGAAAAGAGCCAACAAAACCAGCAGGCGCCAGGGCAGAGGACATTGTGAAGAAAGAGGCGTTCTTCCCGGCTATCAGCACAAGGCTGAGCACTCACTAATACAGCGAGCAGTTGCGATTCGCTAACCATAAAGGTGTAGCTTCCACGCTAGCCATTAGACCATCCAATCAACAATATGTTTCTCGGCAGCCGATTTGTAGCAAGAATTGACAGCGGTAGAACTTGATGGAATGATAGAAGTTCTGAACTTGAATTTGGCAAAATGAAGAGACGACTTGTAAACTGTCGTCATACGATCCTGATTTGACCGGGATATTTTCAACTCACTAGCTTAATCTGCCAGACAAATTTTTAATTCAGCAAAGTGTAGACGAAACCTTGTACCGCGGTGAATCTTTGCGTCAGGACAAAAGTGTCCGCCCATTACCCGCCTTAAAAATACACTAAAAATAAAGTTATTTTTCTGTGTTTCAAGGGGGCGATTGCCCCATTTTTTCCCTTAGATTTGCTACTGATCTCAGTGATATAAGTGTGGTAGCCCAGTGCTTTGAACACAAAGAAATCTCAAGATCAGGTGGTGCTGGTTTGACTCTAGGGGTGTGTGCTTGAACAACGCATTTCAGGACTGCTCTCCATTTAGTGGCAACTAGTGGGTGAAATAATTCACACACAACAACCAGAAGAAACGTCGCTCTGCAACCAGGCCTGTGTGGGTGGTTCAATGAACCCTCTGCAACGACGGTACGTTAAGCTGCCAGGAATACCGTAACCTATCGGAGGCTTTGTCAGTTTGAGGATAAACATTTAAACCAACCAGTTTGCACTTCCATGTTGATAAATTCTCTGGTTCCATACAAGTGTGACCAGATTCCATTTATTAATCAAAAATATACCTCTTGCCAACATAGATGAAGAATTTATTTGAAGAAAACAAGTTATGACATTATGAAAGGCAACTTTGTTAAAGTCAGCAGGAAAAAACTGTATGCTCAAGTGCTAAGGAAACCTTTACCTCAAAAATTAATTATTAACTTGGCTGTGGCTATATTTACACTATATAGTGTAATAATAGCCTCAATAGTGTTGCCAGATAAGGAATTCTGCCCTAATTTGAGAAAAGATTAAATCTGTTGAAAACTAAAACTTGCATATAGTTCGAAAAATTTTTTTAGTCCTGGGCAAAGATCAAAACCCTAATCTTATTCCTAACTCTAAACCTTACCTTAACCCTTCCTAACTTTAATCCTAACTCTGGCAACACCTGATTGCAACAATGGCATTAAGTGTGGAAAAATAGCCACTTCCTATTAACTTATGTATAATATGGTAAACATAACCATTGCAATTAATGTTTTTTTACAATTAAATTTGTCAATCTTTATCGACATCAACTCATTGAAAGTGCATTGGTCTGTTTCTAGGAATAAGTTACTTTTATTAATAATACAATCAACACTGGCAAAAAATGTCTGAGCACCATTTAAGAAAACTAATTATTTGCAAAGAGAATATCTTTTCAATGAACTTTGAAGACTTCCAAAAGCTGTTTCCCACTAAGTGGAGGTAGGCCTACTGTGTTAGTAATGGATTTTTATCAGTTGTAGCTATGTCACAGCTTTGAAGGAAAAACATGCTGTTCTCTGCTTTGACAAATTTCAAAGAAACTGTTGCATTTAGTGCGATACTAATTCACAATTGTTAAGATTGTAATTTTTGTATCATACTCTTTTAATAGCTGCTAATGAATTTGAAAGTGATATAAACAAAACACAATTTTTTTAATTTGTCAACTTTTCACCTTGTGACACCATAAATATTGTTTGTGATGACGATTTTAATGATACTCCCCCTCCTTGAATGTATCATGATATTTTGAGCAGTTTTCTTTTTATATAAAAGTTCAAACCTCTATTTCAGATGTCACCAGGAAGTGCAGCACTTGTATGATGCCATACATGACAAGCAGCAGGACTGCATTGGCAGAGTGAAGGAAAACATAGAAGAAGCTTTCGATAAGGTTTAATTCTGTGGTATTTCTTTTTGGATTAGGTGCTAGAAAAAGGTTTACCAAATTTCAATTTTTTTCTTGGTATTTGTATTCAGTTCATGCATGCAACAGCTCTATGTTTGCACAAAACATTGATTGTGTACAGTACGGAAATGCATATTAAATACCTTTTTGTGTTTAAGTTATATTATTCATTGACTCCTCACTTTTAAAGTTTCGCTTTGTCTAGATGTCAAATTCATATTTGATTGATTGTGGGATTCTATACTCAGGTAAAAAAAAATACTTGTTTGCAAGGTTAGTCGTAGCAGTTTTGGATGGAGGCTTTGAACCGCTGACACAATCCTGGTCACAGAGATTGACAAAATGAAAATTCCACTTGTTTTAGTATTGTTCTTCAACTTATTGCAATCACTAGGTGTCGCTGAGCTCTCTGCTCATGAAATGCATTGCTCAAGCGCAAAACTCAAGAATTGAACCAGGGGTCTTTCTGATCTCGTTTCTTCGTTCACAAAGTCTGGCGTTTATTTTGGTCAAATTATTGTGGAAGACTGTCAAAGTTCATCTTTGCCAATATTTATTATAATTTGGTCAAGTTCAGTGAGTTCTCATAGAAATATACCTTACAATAACATAACATGATTTAGGTCGCAGACACCAACGAAGATTGTCTGATTGCTGAATATGTCATTGAAATGATGGAAGAGTTGAAGGGGAACTTGTCAAAGGTTAATAAATGTTATGACATATTAACTAAAAATCACTTTATGGCAAGAGGGCAACTGGGAATCTGCTTTGTATTAAAAGATAATACGCTGTAGCCTACAACAGAAAGTGGACGCCCTAATCTTATTAGCATTGCAGGCTGAGTGCAGTAAAAATCGTTTATTTTTTATCACCTGATGCCTAGTATGTGGTATCAAGTGGCGTGGCAATACATGGCGTACTAAGCAACTGTCATTAACCCATTCATGGCCGGTGTCCTTTTAAAAGGACATCGTTTTGAATGCATCAGTATTGCATCATCTTATTTTGATTGTATCATTTTGGACTTGCTAGTAGTTGTTTAGGGTCTGTTTTGGAAGGTGTTGATAAATATTTGCGAACAACGTACTTTTTCTGAATTTTGTGAAAGTTTGAAAATTGTTGAAAAATGAGAAGAGCCCGATAAAGTGAAGTGAGGAGGAACATGCATGTTTTATTGCCTATTGGTAATAGATATGAATTATGTTTCTTCATAGTTTGACACTCTGTAATATTGTGCTTCCTACTACACTCTAATTTGTGCAAGGTTTTGCTTCTTTTATTTGTTTATTTTGCTTTATATTTATTGTTGCCTTTTAAAAGGACACCGGCCACATGGCCACATTTTTTTGGTTGTTTGTAACACTGTCAAAGAATATTGAACTTCGTGTAAAAGCAGCACATTGTGCCTATGGAAGACTTAACCATCGTGTTTTCAACAACCATGCTATATTTATCCGCACAAAAATTATGGTCCTCCGGGCAGTCGTTCTATCCACTCTTCTCTATGCTTGTGAAACCTGGACATTATACCGCCGTTACATCAAACGTCTTGAAAATTTTCAGCAGAGGAAACGGGGTCAAATGCTAGGCACTCGTTGGGAAGATTGTCTCACCAAAGATGCAATCCTTGATCGCGCTAGGTTGCAGTTCAGAAGCCACCATATTGCAACACTACCTTCGCTGGACAGGACATGTCATGAGAAGAAACAACGAGGAGGGACAACTAGAGACAGGAAACCTCCCCTCCAGAAGACCAAGAATGAGATACAAAGATCAGCTGAAAGTCTCCCTCAACCATGCAAACATTGATCTGGATTCATGGGAAAACCTTGCTAGTGACAGATTACTCTGGAACAAAAGATCTAAGGAAGGCACGGAAATTTTCGAAAAAAAAAGGATACAAAAAGCCCAAGAAAAACGAACACTAGAAAAGTTAAAACTACCACGTCCATCCCTCCATACAATCCTTACCCCCCATACAATGTGACTTTTGCCAACGTCTTTTCCATCATATACTGGCCTCCAAAGCCATATATGACATCCACATCCAAAGCCAAATTCGATTTGATGACAAAACCAATGCTCGGTTACGAGCTGGAGCCGACGACTGTCAGTGGCGTATCGCTATGGTTTGTGCCGCCCGCGACGGACCATGATTTTGCACCCCTGAACGCGCGAAGTAGGAACCAGCAAATAGAATAGGAGCCAAATCCATTTCAAAAAAAATTTTGACTATGCTTTTTCGTTTACGTTTAAAAATATTCTACTGCCACAAGCTTCCGACCGAGGGGGAGACTGCCAACTGGGGGGACACCCCCCCGCTAGCTACGCCGATGGTTACTGTGAATATAATATGTTCATTAGGGTGTTTCATTTGCTCCCTTTATTTGAGTTTTAATTTGTCCCTAAGTTAATTCTGTTCCATTTGGGAAAAAAATAACCTGGAAATAATTTTTAATTTCATGGCCCCCCGTTTACCCCCCCCCCCACCGCGACTCCGAAATTTCTGCCTACTCCAATTGCCATAACTCAAAAACCACTTTAGATAGACATGGGTTGTTGGGTATCAAAGTTATTGCCATACCCCACTTTAATTCAAAAATGCTGTCAAAATAATAATCTGAGCAAAAAAATTTTTTTTTTCATTTTTGCACAACATAAGAAAAGCAGTTGGCATGAATATTGAATAGCCAAACATACGATGTGAACAACCAAACATAAGTGGCAGCAACTGACACAACACCAAAATTAATCACATGACACAATATTATCAAAAACCATCTATGAAGTAATAGGACATCACAATAAGTAATAGCACAGCAGGGGCTCACACAACCTCCATTAAGCAGGCAGCAACGTGGTGTGTTGTGCTTAACGCATTGGTCTTCGCACCAAAGAGTGTTTACATTAATTTCAGCTACTGAAACCACTGCGTTGTTGTTTTCTTGTGCAAGAAAGGTCAAAATGATTGCCTCCATCCAGTAATGGGTAGTTAAAATAAATTCCAGTCATACTAATGTAAGTCACATGTTACGCTGTACTGCTCAGCATAGTTTCCAGAGGGGTGATTAATTAGAGTTCATTGAACTCGGTCATATTTTCCTGGAAAATTCACTGCAAAATCCAATAACCTTCAAAAACCCAGGAGCTTTGCATAAAGCCAGATGGACGGCAAAGCTGATTTACTCCATTAAGATATATCTTTTGGGAAAGTACATTGGAGAACTTCCATTTGGCACTGTTACTACCACTCAACAAACCTCAAAGATAAGAGGCTTTGTCAACTTCGTCACTCATGTCATGTGTATTCTCAGTGGTGCTTGACATGTCCATCGCCCACTGATGCTCCATGGAATGATCTAAAGTTTTACAAGATGCTGTTCACTTACAGCAACATCAATAACTGTATTGCTCTGAAGGCATTAAAGAGACACCTTTGGTACTTGACAGAGAAAATTATTTCTCTTTCTCTATTCAGAGAACACACCCCTGTTGAAGAAACTTGGTTTATTGCTGATCGAATGCTACAATGCATTGATACATACACACTCAGCCATCCCAAAACAGCGACATGGATCTGGGTTTGAAAAACCAAAATTTCCAAAGTGTTGTGGATTTGTTTTTGAAAAACAAATCCACAACACTTTGGGCCATCAACAAGGATTGGTGATTTAGTTGGACAAGATTCATGCTATTTTATCAACTTGTTAAACCTGAACCATAAATTTTTGCACCTGCCTGTTAATAAATGGCATGATAACAGCATCTTAAACGAAAACCTGGTAAATGTCCTAGGAAGCAATGTAATTAATGACTGTGCTGAAAGGTATATAAAATTAAGCTCAGACTTCTTGGGATCTTCTCACAGCGAAGAACATTAGGCCTACCAAGACACCCTGCAAGTGGCAGAAAAACACAGAAAGTGTCAACCATTCCTTCGCAAAAGAAGCACCCACTGTTGATGATGCCCAACTGCCTCTTTGACGATTATATGCATGCATCATCAATCATGATAATATGTCAACCAACTGGCTTGGATACTAATCGTTCTTGCAGTTTTTGAAAAAATGTAACTATTTGCAGGATTATAGATAACTTAAGCCCGTATTCTAAGATCCAACTTGTGTTCAAGCTGAAACTCAAGTTTGACTTGTTTGGTAGGCTATACCATAACCCAAGTCCAACTTGTGTTCCAGCTTGAACTCAAGTTGGGTCTCAGAATACGGGACTTAGGGTCGAATGCACCAACAGTGATTAACTTAAACAATGATTAAAGTTAATCATTGATTAACTAAACAGTGATTAAAGTTAATTCGTTGTTGGTATGCACCAACAAAATTTTGTGCATGATTAGCTAATCAATGATTTAATCAGACTGTTGATGGTTTTTGCTGAGTCATAACTCTAGCAATGAGTTTTGTTTGGGGTTCAGTACAGTTTAGTGGTAGGAAAAGGTACCTACGTCCTACATACATTATTTGTTCATAGCAATGGCAAAAAGCGTTATATTTGCTGATAAATTATTTGGTAGAAACGTAAGCTGGACCGGTATTCATAAATTTGCTCGAAATGATATCTGCTGTAATATGTACTGAGCCAGGTAGCATACTAAGCAGCCCTTTTGTCAGATGCCAATGAAACACCTTTTTAAAGTGCTCCCTGGTTTTAACTACTGAAGTTGGGGTGCCGTAACTTTCACTACGTTGCAGAAGCAGCCTGAAATCAGCTGAATTTAGCAGATGCAGTTAGGCTACAAGGTTGTTCATCAGAATTTTGAAAGTGAATCTTTGAGACAATTCCACTTAGAACAGTGTTTCCTAACCTGGGATGGGAGAGGTGTTATGACAGTCTAATATCAAGAAACCATTTCTCATGCTTTTTAAGAAGTTTTGAAAGGGCATTTCAAGGGTCAGCGACGGTTGTGCAAGGTCGCTTTACAAGTTGCTTTGCTTTTCAAAGCTTTGGGGGCCTGGATTTTTGCTTGGTACCGGGCCCGAAATGTTCTCTCAATGGCCCTGATAGAAACCGTTGCATTTTGAAAGAGGTTTATCTTGTTTTTGACCATTTTGTGCTCGAAAAACTCAGAATGAACTAAATTTAATGTAATTTTTTCAAAATTCTCTGAGGGAGGCCTTCACCTGTTACTGGGGTTGCCTAAGTCAACACACTGGAGGGGGTCCATCTATATGGATTGACTCCTTGCTGTTTAAACTCCTGGCAATGCCACTACAAGACTACAGGGTGCTAAACTGTCCAGACCAGTTTACAGTACGGTACTGCTCAGGCTTTGTTAAAAACAACATGTTTTATTTTACACCCATTGCAACAACATACAGTACACTGCAATTACACATGCAACACAACAGACGACTGGAAGCAGCGAAGGAACCATACAGTTATCGAGCAGACGCTCTCACCAGTCAGGCGGCTAGATGTTAAGGTGGAGGTAATGGAATGCATTTCATCAAGACACAACTGCCAACTAGAAATTTATTTTCATAAACATTGGGCTAATATAAATTTTTCTGAAATGATTTGACTACATTATTTTACTGTTTTGTATTTCAGTGTAGAACAAATATTTCAACATTTTTTCTTGACTGTTAAATTTATATAATTCATTTATAAAATGTCAAAACAACGTTCGCAAAAGTTTTCTCCACACGAAAAAGATCTGTTTCTCACTTGCATTGCAACATATCGCAATATTATTGAATGCAAGAAGACTGATGGAGTGATGGTGTGACTATCCACAACAAAAATGATGCCTGGCGGGAACTCACCAAAGATTTTAATGGTGCCTCAACCTTGACAGTTAAAGAAGAGGGTACGCTTTGAAGGTTGTGGACAAACATGAAGGCCCAAGCAAAACAAGAACGCTTCACCACTGGCGGTGGTCCACCCCAAAAGAGTAATGACACCGAAAAATGAACTGATACAGGCACAAATCGAGCAATGTAAAAAATAACAAATTTGAGCTTTGCTACTCTGTTTAAGTATTTATGTGATAACTAGGGTGATTTTTTGTAACCAAAGTTAATTTTTTATAGTTGTACCAATTAACAAAAGAAATGTATAACCAAAATTTCATGGTTGTGGGGCTCAATGTTTAAGATGTTATAAAGTTACCAAAAGTCACTTTTTGTGTTTTTAGATTACTTTTCATTTGTTAGGTCACTTTATTTTGCATACTTTTTTGCCTAATTCCCCTATTTGTATATCTTTTATTGCTACTGGAGAGATGAATTTACATTTTATGTACAGTAATGCCAAGACTTTTAATATATCTTCTACTATGGTATGGATTTTAGGTATGCACGAGCCCATGCTTGTTTGTATCACGTGTATTACCGAAAACTTGTTAATAAATTTTTGTGATCAAACAAATTGTGTTAACTATATTTAACCAATTGTTTTCCCTGCAACAGCTAAAGTGTTTGTTTTTTCCTGCAACAGCTAACTTGTATAAAGTGTTCGATTGACAGAAACTTCTTCCCAGAGAATGTAAAACATTACATTGTGTAATTTGAATGTGTAATTCTGATTTGAGTACAAATTGAAACTAATTTAGATGCTTTTTTATGTGGAATTGTTGCCATTTCTTTCGCTTTCTTGTTTTTTCGTTGAATAAAGTTACTTTTTGGTGACTTTTTCGCAAAATTGAAGTCATTTTGGTTACAAAAAATCGCCCTAGTGATAACATTTTGTATATGTACAATTGAATGGTTGTAACTTTTCGCTGTTCGTAATTGTTATTCATACAGAACAATTTAGAAATAAACACACCAGGTAGCTGTAGCCATGGTTTCATAACTTCATTAAAACAGACAGAAAAAACTACTACCTTGCCAGCAAATCAACCACTATTTACATTGATTCAACGTCTGTAAACGTTGAATCAATGTAAAAAAATGATTTGCTGGCTGTGTATTTACTCACAGATCCCTCATCAGGTGTACAATGAAAGAAAACAGCAACCGGCTCATTTACTGCACTGGGTGAAAATCAATCAATTACGTTAATTTGACAACCCATGTCCTCATGGTGACAAGATTGGTGTATGAGTTCCAAGACCGGATTACTTTAGAAGTATTGAGTGATAAGTTGCCGTCTCATTGCGTTTCCACCAACTGTGGGCATGGGTTGCTGTTGGCTCTTTATGCTGGAGTTGGCGTGAGATGAAGATTCTTCAAAATTCACCACGGCGAACAGCAAAATTATGCAAACAAGCAGTTGCGACTATAATGGGAAGGGTGTTACCAGTTTAGTTCGGAGAGGAATTCGCAAGCACCGAAACCTTTGCTTCCAAACTTCGCTTTGTGAGGTCTTCAGCATCAAGTTCAGCAGAATCCACTACATTCACTGCATCAACCATGTTGTTATTACTATTTTGTATCTAATTGTACACACTGGTACACATGAATTCTATACATGTAATGAAAATACAAAGTGATAGGTGTGCATGGTCACTGTCAGAGGTGGGCAGTAGCGCGCTACTTTTGTAGTGCGCTACTAGCGGCGCTACTTTTTCGGTAAAAGTAGCGGTAGCGGCGCTACTTTTTAGTTGGAGTAGCGGCTGCAGTAGCGGCGCTATTTTTTTTCCAAAGTAGCGGTAGCGGGAGAGGCGCTACTTTTTTTCAGTCGCACTCGCACTCCCGCTACCCGCTACTTTTTAATTTAAAGTGAAAATAATACTCGTTTTTTTGTTCGTAATAATAAAACTCGTATAGTCTTGCTTCCAACCATCATAATTTGCGCGAAGAAGTTGACCGAGATCAGTGATCTTGTGACCTGTGAGGAATTGCGAGTGAAAGTCCTTGAAGGAGTGAAGAAAGGTTTCAGCAAGTGCTTCAACGACATGAAGTGCGTTATGGCATCATGTCTTCATCCCTCCTTCAAGACGTCGTGGCTACAATTTCTGCACTACGTTTCCACGGATGATGTTGACGCACTGCGAGAAAAAGTCAAGACGGATTTAATTCGACTGTTGCGGGAGACATCAAGCCAGGTTGAAACCGAGAAGAGTGACACCAACACCAGTCACGAATCCGAAGATGAATTTTTTGGTGCGTTGGCGCCATCCCGTGAAACGTCGTTGCAGAAGGAAACAGCAATCGTTGACGCCTTTTTTTCGGACAGGAGCAAGTCCATGAGCTTCTCGAATACCGATTTGAAACGTCTCTTCATTAAGTACAACACCCCCATTCCTTCCAGAGCTGCGGTGGAGAGACTTTTCTCTGTTGGAAAGGATGTGCTCAAGCCAAAGCGGGCAGGACTTAGTGACACCCATTTTGAAATGCTCGTGTTTATGAAAGATGTGTTATTGCTTTGAAATGCTCCTGTTTCTGAAAGACAATGAATTTCCCTTATGTGTTTTCTATAACGACGTTAAAATGACAGTATAAACGATTGATAGCATTCGTTGTAAACGATTAATAGCATTCGTTTACACTGTCATTTTTTCGTCACTAGGGACTTGAACAGTGTTTCCTAGTGTCATTTTAGACAAAAGTAGCGGTAGAAGTAGCGGTAGCGCGCGCTACTTTGGTCCGAGTAGCGGTAGCGGGTAGCGCGCTACTTTTGTAAATTGGTAGCGGGTAGCGGTAGCGCGCGCTATTTTGGTCCAAGTAGCGGTAGCGGGTAGCGCGCTACTTTAAAAGTAGCGGGTGCCCACCTCTGGTCACTGTGATTAGGTAAACATTGATGACAAGCAAAAGGGTTAGGGATAGACAATGTAGTATGAGTATCAAGTATGTACGGTATGTTGTACAACAACTCCTACCATAAAAATAGTTCTATATATATCATGAAATGCCAAAATATGAACAGTCACATATATAAATATATATATGTTCAAACAGCTTGTCAAACAATTTTTAATAGGCCTGGGACAATGTATTTTGGGACATCCCTAGAAAGGGGTCTAAAATAGTATGTATATCTATGTTATACAACAACTCCTACCATAGAAATAGTTCTATATAACATATCATTGAATGCTAAAATATGGACAGCCACATGCATATAATATATCAAATTTAGTTATTACGGTATCATACATACTCCCTAAAACCTCTACAGCCTGTTTCATCCTAAAAGAAGGATCAGCAGAAGGTCCTTATTCGAAAACAGCTTGTTAAACAATTTTTTATAGGCCTGGGACAGTGTATTACAGGTATAAAGCCACACCAAGCCATCAGTATTCAGTAATAGAGCATATGCTACAATCAGGGGGGCCGGTAAGCTACTGCACATATTGCAATAACAATTTCTGCTATTCGCTTTTAGCCTAATTATAATCTTTTATTTTTGCCTCAAAATAATATTCACGGCACAAAATTCTGCAACAGTACCGGTAGTCAGTAGTTTACATCATTATAACAAAGCATGATGCCTTTCTTTGTATACCGGACACTTGTTCATTACTCAATAGTGAGCTGATAGATGAGCATTATCGCTATATCTTATCTTAAAACTTTTAAAAGAATTGGCCTTTCAGCAACAAAAATAACCTTTTTTCATAATCCTGCACCCCCCTGTCGAAAATTGTTCCGGCACCCTTGGCTACAATAGCCAAATTTTGGTAAGCAACCCATAACGTCAGCTCAATCAGTTGCTGTCCATGAAAAGTGAAGAACCTTTACAATTACATTTTGGTCATGCTAATCCTATCACACATCACACCTTCCATACCGTAGTTCAAAAGGTGCAGCCTGATGTTGCAATTACCAAGAACTAATACAATACCAGTACTAGAAACCTTTGCTGGAAAGTTAATCAAGCTTTAAACCTACTCTAGAGCTGTATTAACTCTGTTACTTAACTTCCTAGTTAATCACAGTTTAATCATGGTTTAAATAGCCCTTGGTGTTGGTGCATACCAAAGTCTCACTTAATTGTAGTTTAATTTAAGATTAAGTTAAATACAGTTTAATCACTGTTGGTGCATTCGACCCTTAGTATCCTATCCATGTCCTACTTAATGAGCGTTAGCTGTTGCTGTGTTACTATTCATGATTCATGTCTCACTTGTATTGTCGTCATTGAATTTTTATCCTCCAGGACGGAAAAACATCATTGAAGCACAGCCCATAGTAGGCAATTTTTGCAGCACTCGCTTTGAAGTTGCCTGTAATACACTGTTTCCAGTGACTTACATTAGTATGACTGGAACTTATTTTAACTACCCATTACTGGATGGAGGCAATCATTTTGTCCTTTCTTGCACAAGAAAACAGCAACGCAGTGGTTTCAGTAGCTGAAATTAATGTAAACACTCTTTGGTGCGAAGACCAATGCGCTAAGCACAACACACCACGTTGCTGCCTGCTTAATGGAGGTTGTGTGAGCCCCTGCTGTGCTATTACTTATTGTGATGTCCTATTACTTCATAGATGGTTTTTTATAATATTGTGTCATGTGATTAATTTTGGTGTTGTGTCAGTTGCTGCCACTTATGTTTGGTTGTTCACATCGTATGTTTGGCTATTCAATATTCATGCCAACTGCTTTTCTTATGTTGTGCAAAAATGAAAAAAAAAATTTTTTTGCTCAGATTATTATTTTGACAGCATTTTTGAATTAAAGTGGGGTATGGCAATAACTTTGATACCCAACAACCCATGTCTATCTAAAGTGGTTTTTGAGTTATGGCGATTGGAGTAGGCAGAAATTTCGGAGTCGCGGTGGGGGGGGTAAACGGGGGGCCATGAAATTAAAAATTATTTCCAGGTTATTTTTTTCCCAAATGGAACAGAATTAACTTAGGGACAGATCAAAATTCAAATAAAGGGAGCAAATGAAACACCCTAATGTTCATACAATAACTTTGAAACGTCCTTCAAGAAAGATCTGACAAATTTCTACCGAAACAAACACCTTCTTATGTTAAGGTAGTCCCTAGTTAAGGTATCGCGAGATTTACATTTGACTATGTGGCCGGTGTCCTTTTAAAAGGCAAACAAAAAAATGCATCAAAAAAGCAAAAATGATCAAATTTTTTTAAACTAATTCAAAAGTTATGACAATACAACTTTGTGGCTGAAATATTTCCTAAAAAGAGCAACGGGAACTTGTGGCGGCTTTTAATGGGTTAAGCAACCGGGTTATGCATTTTTTTTTAAACAGCATACACATAGAAGAACAGAAAGTGCAATAGTGAGAGCAATGTGTGGGGTAAAACCGATGAGAGAAAAAAAAAGTGAAGAGCTGATAAATATGCTGGAGATGGGGGGACTATTGAACAGCTTGCATGGGCAAATGGCGTAAATTAAATGGTATAGGCATGTACAAAGGAGGGAAGAAGTTTTCTTTGAAAGGTATTGACTTTAAAAGTAGATGGGAAGAAGAAACGGGGACGTCCAAAAAGATCAGGTGAAGAATGAGGCTGACAAAGTTGGACTAAAGGAAGAAGATGCAATTGACAGAACGAAATGTAGAATAGGAGTGAAGGAAATTTCTGTAAGAAAAGAATCGGCCACCTCCACTAGTGGGGACAAAGGGGGAATTTAGATGATGATTGTCATATTAGTAGTCACATTGGTGGGCCATATTTTTGCTCGGCTGCCCACCCTTGCAGCTCGTTAACACGCAATGTGCACACGAACTAGCAACATGCCTCAGTGGTGTAAACTTTCAAGGGGAAACGTAAGATTCCATGACTCTGTCGTTACCAACTTGTGACCATCGGCACGTTTTTCGCACTTCATCACACCGATAATAAAGCCAACCACGTACATGGGCCGTTTATTTTTCACGGAATGGCCCGATTCAGTGAGTTCCCTATTCGATGAGAGCCCTATTCGGTGAGTTTTTTTTTAAATTATTGCGCGCCGTAGCCTAATTATCATAGGGTTAGGGGATAGGGGTTTGGGTTTTTTGGGGTTTGAGAGTTTTGGGTTTTTTTGGTGGTTTCTGTGTTTTTTTTGGGGGGTTGGGTTTGGGGTTAGGGGTTTTAATTAGGCTACGGTACCCGATAATTTTCAAAAAAAAATTTAAAAAAATCACCGAATAGGGCTCTCACCGAAAAAGGCTCTCACCGAATAGTAGCAGACCCTATTTTTCAAGTACCACATGTCGTCTTCGGGGAGACCAGAAGGAATGTATTGTATCATTACGACATAGGCAGGTGACAAACGTCATGCTAGGCGAAGAGAAGCAAGAAATGGCGTCATGTGGTATTTCACCAGGCCATACGACAATTTAGAGACAAATTGGTCATTTCATTGTCCTCTGGCACAATTTAATTGCAAAGCTGTTGATGTTTCATGCATGTGCAGGATCTGGAGTCTTTGGATGAAGATCTTGAGAAAACGAAAGAAGTTTTCATGCAGTAAGTGGCATATGTTATACGTAGCCTATTCACTACATACGCAGCAACAATTACCATGTCGATGGAAGAGAACTGTGCGCACTCTAAAATGAGAGCTATTCCAAACACTTTCTGCAGTGTCTTTAAAAAGTAACAATTGCGTAGGTTTTAGCTACCATGTTTGTTTTGCAAACGATCGGACTTTGTTCCCTCAACGCTTATCTTCCATACCTTTTCGTATTCATCCACATTCAGTCATCGCTTGCAATTTCTGTGAATACAAGATTGCTGTGTTCGAAAATATGGCGCATAACGAATAACAAGGTAATCCCCTCAGAAAAACTTGCCTCCCAGACGAACGTGATTGCGCGTACTGGTCTTTGTTGTATCAATTCAAGAGGCTTCGTTGCAATACACCGATAGCAGTGTCGTCCCTTCAGATAAGAGGTTGTAAATCTGGTTATTTCCGTTGTATCCATCGTAGATATGCGTTACTATATGCGTTTCACAAAACCAACGGTGCCAGCGCGGCCTGGTGCATTGGTGACATGGTGGAATTTTTATCTTTGGACTGGGAAAGCTTCATTGCAAGCATACTCCTGACAGTTTTGCATACTTGTAGAGGCTTTGGTCACCGAGATTGACACAGATCAGTTGTCGGTTGTTGAATCTATTACCCTGCATCCAATTAATTATTTAAGTGCCAGACGGAAGAAGAGTACCTTAAAACCTTTGTTATGACCCGACAAGGTATCGAACCCATGCCTACCGATTCAAAGGCAAACACTCTAACCATTCACAGAATTATGTTACAACAGAAATATATTTCAGATACACCGAATATTTCAAAAGAAGATCCTTGCAAGTTGTAAAGGCCAACGAATCCCTCCCAAAGATGGACACAGATAAGCAGGTAATGCTGAAACCCACACCGCGCGTTGCCGCTCTCATGTGGTCTACTTTGTCGGCGAGTTTCCCTGATAGATGTTGTCATAGCATTTCGTTAGACATTTAGAGAGAATTTCTCACTTAGAGCACGTGGTCATGACAAATGATGACATCGTTGTATCGATCTTTACGCCCTACTATGAGATCATTATGGATACCACATGCATGCGGAAGAAAGTCGGATCTTCTATCTGCAAGGTTATTCCCACTAAGTTTGTGCTGGGTTTGTTGTCCAAACGCAGTATTTACGCGACAACAGCACAACCATGTTATATTGTTATATTCATTGCTCGGCAGATTATATCTGATCTGTTGCATTTGTCTTCAGGAATTTCAGGCTCATTTGGACGCTCTAGAGCTGGTTGGCTGAAGACCAGCTTGCTCGGTTGTGACGTCATAACGGCCGTAGATGAAACGAAGATGGACCATTGCGTTGGCTTTTAAGAAAATAATTCTTCCCGAGGCCAATAGGAGTTGTCTTGAGCAGAGTACGATATTCGCTGTCAATAATTGTGGTGAGACCGACGGACATCAGTTCGACTCCCTCTGAGGCCACGCAAATTTGTCTTGACACTAAAACATTTATTTTCGGCTTGAGAATTTGCGTACTCGGTCGCGCGCGCTTGTAAATTTTCATTTAGGGATTTTCCATAAAAGACGTCCGCAGTGAAGGAGTGTGCAAATTGCAAACTGTTTATTGACACGTAGTGGTCATTTTGGCATATTCTTCAATGCTTCCGGCATACGGGAATAAAAAGCATGCCGGAAGCACTAATAAAAACAAGACAGAACAAAATGGACGCAGTTCATAAGGGGGTCATTTTTATGAGGACGTCTTTCATGGGCAGCTCCCATTACTAGGTGAAACTAAATACAATTTGGATGAAGATCTTGAGAAAATCCAAATTTATTATGCTTATAGGCGGCCTACTTACGACAGCTAAATCCGTCATTTTTACAGTGATTCAACGTCCGCATCAATTCGAAAATGAAGGATTTTGTTGGTCGTCTGGTGTAGTGTCGCGTGACCATTTTTTTTTAGAAAAGGCCTACTTGTATTTAAAATAAGCCCTGGGTGCAGTTCAACCAAGTCAACTTCACTGTTTGTTACTAGTAGACTCTATCAAAAAACAATGGTCACGCTAAGCCACAGGATTGCCCAACCCCCTGAGTGTGAATTTGTGGCGGCATATTCTGTCATGGAGTGGGATTATTTTTGTGTCAAGATGCATTGCTTACAGGGTTTCCCACGCCACGAATGTAAAAGCTAACTGATTTAATGGTTCCACGAAAAACGACGTGCAGATTTTATAAACACAAAAACTTGAAGTTTTTACCGTCTTGATAGAAACAGCGTAAACAAAGTGCGTTTGGAAATCTTCGTCTACTTAAAATAAACATCAAAACTATATAATCTGAAACTATTTACAGCATAAGACAGACAAAAAGTTCGGAACTCAGGTTTAAAAGTAAAACTCCCCATCACTCGGCAATATCTTAATTCCTCAGAGTGAACAATTATGCGAAGACGTAATTTTCTTGTTTGTAGTCCCTCGTGAAAGTTTTGACAAGCTCTCCGATGAGGGTCACGAAGACATAACGAGGAGAGAAGATACCAGTTTTATACCTGTATGCTTCTCTGTCGTACGTTGACGTGGGGGATATTAGAGACGCGTTCTGAAGAGTAGGATTGATACAAACAAGACGTTACAGAGAATATTTGTCACTCGATTTACGAGCTTTGCTGAGGTCTCCATGACGTTTCTTTTGAGCATTTCCACGCAGCATCCAAGAGTCTAAAGAAACCCGTGTCTTTGGGCCTTTCCAAACCTCGCATCAACCTTCTCTTCATAACGGACACAAACTCTTTGTTGCTCAAGGTGCCATTCTCATCCTCATCAAACACAGTGAATACGACATCAACGATGTGGTCCGACAGTTCCTGCTTGGCCACAGTCTTTGCAACCTGAGAGGAATTGGATTGTTATTTGAGTTTCTCCACAGAGATTTCTGTGGTGGATCAAACTCGAACAAATATTAAGCAAAAATGTGTCATAGCACATGACTAGGGAACTGTGTTCCAAAGCTAGTACAACCGCTATTGCCACAGCGAACTCGCAGCATCAGGCTAAAACAGGTGGTTTGTGTTTACATTGTGAAGTAAGCAACGATCACAATGCGAAACTCAATCTATTGCATTACTGTAAGTCAGGCATCGATATGGCGATCAAGCAGCCGTCATTAACACATTATGTTGAAGGAGGGATCCGGTTCACCAGTACTTGTGATCTCATGCGCTTTGTGAGCACTATTCAGAAACTTTTCGACTTATTTATCATACAACGCATTTTCTTGTTTTCGTCACCCCCATGAGATACCTAACAAGATGCTTTTACAACTTCTAAACACAATTTAAGTGACGATTTCTTTTGCGTCAAACAACTCAACAAGGTTTGAATAACTTATCTAATTGAAGATCTCGCCGAAACTGTTTGGCGTAAAAATAAACCCACAATCCAATTAAGCCGTGTTTAGTCAAAATCATGTTCAGTGTGCGCGTGCGGTTCAATAAAGGATCGATATTTAATTGTGAAGCTCAGTGACCTGTTTCAACGTGGCCTTGTCTATGTCCGTCCCCACTACATGATAGAAGTCAAATGCGATATCCACATCATTGATGTGCTTCAAGAAAGCGAAGAAGGACCTGGTTTCATCGAAGGTTATGCCTTTCCTGGTTTCCTCGTTGTAGATCTGTTTGATTTTCTACCGGACAAAAAAATATCGCTCAACACACTAGACTACTGCGTAGAAGGCTTGTCTCAAAACGGTGACATGCAGTGGGTTGAAACAACTGCTGCATGGCGAAAATCAGCCACCTCCACTAATAGGAACAATTGACAATACTGGTGTCATTAAGGTGGTAAAAATATAGGCACACGAAACTTGAGCTTTTCAAGCAACTTTTAGAAATAATTATCGTTTTGTTGAATGAGGTTTCACGAACTCACCTTCATGATTGCCTTCTGTTTCTTTTGGGTCATCCCAGAATATGTGAGAAGCATTTGAGCGAATTTGGTTTCTTTAATTTTCCCGGAATCATCAGGGTCAAGTTTGTTGAACTCAAGTCGGAGGATGTCTTCCTGCGAGAAGTCGTACCGGTATGTTAGATGGTGATTCAATGTTTTGGATGAAGCATTAATATCTGGACATGCAATATCTACTATCTAGGCATAAAATCTCAAGTCAAAGGCAACAGACTTTTAAGCGTGAGAAAAAATATATTCCTTACGGCAGCTCGTCGGTTGATGTCTCGGCCAATGGTTTCTGGATGAAACAATGAACAAATCACCAACGGCACCACTTTTATTTAAGGTCTGCGTGTGTTGGGTGATCAACCATAACTTGGCTTCTGTCTGGTAGCATCTAGATGTAATCCGAACAAACGTTGCGTGGTGAAAGGATGGACCACTGAGGTCAGAGACGCAATGAACCAGGCCACGAGAAGTTGAAACGTTCTTCCACCAAAGACATTTGCATAAATTTCTACGTCACTCCAGATCAAACAACCAGAGAAGTGAAAAGCTTTAAGGGACATAGTAACAGATCCAGCGGGTAATTGGTCAAGTGCCATTCCTTCAATAAACATGCAATTTTTCTCCAATTTTTGCAACAAGGTTTTCGCTGGCTCAATAAAATATCACTGGCGGCAGAGCACAGATGCTGTTTCCAGCAGTGGACATGAGGAACAAACACTTTTCATGCGCCCTAAAAAAGCTTGGAACATAAAGTCATGTAATAAATAGATAGACCTACATTGATCATTCAATTAGTTGACAATTAAATTAACCTACTCCGGTACTGCGATAGTAGAGGAATGAGGTGGAATTGCTTCAAAAGAGGGTAACTCTTGTTGGTGAAACGAAATTTCACAGAAAAAATATATGCAAGACTACCTTCTTTGAGTTGAATATTTAGTCGAAGGGTTCTTAAACGTTCTTGGGATAATTCGTTTCTGCCTCGTCATTAAATTGTTTCAGATGATTGACATGAATAAGACTATGAGATATACAAGACTAAACAAAAATAATCAGTACGTAAATAAATTATTAAAATCCTTCTGAAGTCGCGAAAAAAATGATTTGAAATTTTACTTCAATTTTAGCCTAAACCCTTATAATAATAATAATAACAACATTTATATAGCGCCACATCCACAGTCAAACTATGCTCCTGGGCGCTGTACATGACAATGGTGATAATTAATACGGTAATTTCAGTCATAATGTTCATTGAAGTAGAACGTTTTCAAGCGAGTTTTGAATTCATTTAAATTTTCTGCTTCTTTCACACAAATAGGCAAACAGTTCCAGCAACTGGCAGCAACAACTGGGAAGGTACGATTTCCATATTGTGTCTTATATGAAGGGTTGCACAAGAGCAATTGATGTTGAGAACGCAAAGTTCTGGCAGGTTTATAATGAACAAGCAAAGTGTCCAGATAGTTTGGAGCAAAACCATGGAAAACTTTATAAATTAATAGACATATTTTGAAGCGAATACGATACAATACTGGAAGCCAATGCAGGGATTTTAGTATAGGAGTGATATGCTCACGTTGACGTGTTAAAGTAATTAGCCGAGCAGCAGCATTCTGAACTCTTTGAAGACGCAAAATAGTACAATGTGGAATTTTATTTAACAATGAATTTGAATAATCAAGCCTGGACGTCACAAGTGCATGAGTTAAAGTTTTACAAGCATCAACATTAATAAACTGTCTGATGGAACCAATATTTCTAAGATGAAAAAAGCAAGATTTGACAGTGGAACTGACAAAGTTTTCTAAACACAAATGTTGATTTAATGTTACACCAAGCAATTTAATTGAGTTAGAAGAAGAAAGATTGATATTACTCAGGGTAAGGGTCATGTCATTAAACTTTGAAATACACCGTTTCGGAGAAAATACAATAAACTCACATTTTTCTTGATTCAGTTTCAACATATTATAAGACATCCAATTTGAGATATCAACCATACATTTTTGGAATTTTGACTTAATACAACACAATGAATCTTCATCAGTAACACGCAAATACAATTGTATATCATCAGCATATGAGTGGTATGAAAGCCCATGTCGCTTTATGATGTCAAACAGAGGCTTGATTTAGAGGCAAAACAGGACAGGGCCGAGAACAGAACCCTGAGCAACTCCAGAAGAAAGGAATGTTGCAGAAGACATTGAGTTTTCAATTGCTACAGATTGAGTTCGATCATAAAGATAAGAAGAGAACCACTCAAGTGCCATTCCTGTAATGCCAAAATCTGATTTGAGACGATTTAGAAGAATTTTGTGATCAATGGTATCAAAAGCAGCTGAAAGATCAAGAGAAAGTAGAACAACGCTGTGATTACAGTCAAGTACGGTAGCAATATCATTATGGATTTTTAGTAAAGCTGTTTCTGTGGAGTGATGTTGACGATAAGCAGATTGATTGATATCAAATAAATTTTGCACGTTTAGGAAATCATTTAACTGTCTGCCAACTACTTTTTCCAATATTTTTGACACAAAAGATAGATTGGACACAGGGCGATAGTTCTTGAACTCTTCTTTGTCTAGACTAGGCTTTTTTAAGTGTGGACGAACAATGGCATGTTTAAGTTTTGGGGGAACAAGACCACTTGTCAAGGATTTGTTTACGATGGAGGTCAGAAAAGACAGAAAAGATGATGAATGCTTTTTGAGGAGCCATGAGGGTACTGGATCTAGTTCACAAGATGCAGATGATAATGCAGTTAAAATGTTAAGAATTTCAGTCTTGTCTGTTTCAAGAAAACTAGAAAATGAAAAATCAATGTGAATATGGTTACAAGGATCTGCTGACTGAGTTCCTCCAGTTATATGGTGAAGACATGGAAGAGTATTCCTAATTAAACTAATTTTGTTTGAAAAGTATTGGTTAAATGATTCAGCAATTTCTTGAGCAGACTTTCCAGTTGGATGAACACTTCTGTTATCTTTGCCCATCAATGTTTTAGAAAATTTGAAGAATTGTTTTGGAGTTCTGCTTTCACTGATTTGCTTAAGATAGTAATTTTTCTTGGCCTTAAGTACTAACATGTTCAATATTTGCATTGTTTTTTGTAAATATCTCGATGAATAGATAATTTAGTTTTTCTCCATTTGTGTTCAAGCTTTTTTCGAATTTGTTTTTCTTTCTTGAGTTCCATAGTAAACCAGAGAGAATTTGTTCTGAGTGTGAGCAATTGGGAGCAGATGGGAGCATGATCATTAGAAATAGATTTAAGAGTTGAATTATACAATTTTACAAGTTCTTCACAAGAACAGTTCAATTTTAAAGATTGAAAAGCAAGACAGACATCAGAAGCAAAATCTTTATCAATAATGTTCTTCCATTTGCGAAATTTTACTTCCTTCTTGGGACGAGGTAGTTTGTATAGATTTGTTTTTAATATTAATGCAAAATGGTCAGAAGAGAAAATACCCTGAACATTGGTCAGACATGGATCAACGACTAGTGGTTTATCAACAACAATGTTTGCATGACATCGCACTAACATGAAGTCTAGTGTGTGACCTTTTGCATGAGTTGGATCATTAATCAATTGTTTCAAACCAAATGTAGATGAAATATTGTTAAATTGCACAACATCCACTGAACCAATATTATCAAGATGCAAATTTATATCTCCAGTAACAATAATTTCATTATTACATAAAGACAATTGTTCCAAATAGTTAAACCACTCATTAAAAAATATGCTTGTTTTAAATCCATTCTTTATGGAGGGAGGAGGTCGATAAATTACACAAATTAATACTGGAATATTACCATGCTTTGAAATACATTCCATATGTTCAAACTGAGAAAACTGATGGCTAGCAAAAATTTTACTCTTGTCAAGTTTGGCAGAGACATTGTATAAGAAACCTACACCACCACCACGCTTTCCTTGAGATCTGGGAACATGCAAAATGTCATAACCTTTAGCAGTGATGTTACTTAACACATGACCATCAATTGAACTTCCTAACCAAGTTTCAGTCAGGGCACACACATCAATTTTGGAGTCAAAAATAAAGTCAGTTAAGGAAAGTGATTTATTATTGATTGATCTTATATTTAAACATCCAATAATTAAGGGGGAGTGAAATTTACTAAAAGTGGGAAAACGTTGGACTGGAATTAGATTAGTTAAGTTCAAGTTACTTTGTTTTCGAAGAAAAGTTATAGGCCTACCAGATGACTTTGTACATACAACTGAAATTGGTCTTCTGAAACACTTTCCTGCTTTCTTTCCTCTCCTGGTTGGCTTAATCCTGTTGATTTTCAATTTTAATAACTCATTCCAAGCTCTTTTCTCTAAACTGTACTTTCCACTTGACAGATTTTTTACTTGTAACAAACTGCATCCTGAATAAGTGTACTGCTGCCATCTTGATTTTAATTTTCCAAGCTCAAGGTCTGCTGCAGCCATAAGATAGCGCAAAAACAGAAACCAAAAGTTAAGTCCAAGAAATCCATAGGATTTTTCAGAGCAGCTTCATAAACTTTAAAATTTTAAACCACACTACATTATACTATTTAATTCCTTAAACCTTATTCAAATAGAATCTCCCACAAAATTATCTCCCACTTCACAGAGATCTACTTTTATTTAAATTGATAAATGTCGTGAAATGGTAATACTCTACAAAAGTGTGCGTCTTAAATTACGCAAAAAGCAATTAAAACAATATATGTTATGGGGAAAGCCTTCCAGGCCACCCGGTTAGTTTATTCGGATCTTAATTCTTACATTGGTAATTTTGTCTTTTAGGACTTTGCTTGGTAGAAACTCTGGTACCCCCAAACTTTTATTTTGGCAATAATTCTTATCAAATAAAGCACTTGTTTAGTTCGTAACCGCTGGGCCAGTAAGACAATCATGAGTAGCGGTTTTGACTCTGCAATTGTTACGTCGCCCTTGGTACAGTAGCGCACGATGAATGGCGCCTTCATCCCAAGAGATACATCACACATCTCGCGACAGTTGACAATGTAATGAATGACCGGAACCAATATTCATGCAAAGCTTGCAAAATGTAACACACTCAGCTGGTTACGTTGCAATGAAGGAAACTACGCAGTTTAGAAACACAACCAATTTCGATATGATAATAAATAAAATTCCAAAGAGACCGGAACAATGCGTGGTGCTGTCAACAAGTAAAATTCCAGAATGGCATTGTTTTGGGAAGTGGTTTCTAATGCTTTCAAAAACAGCACGCATGAATAGATTCATACAATTAGTATAGTTCGGTACTCGCTGTCAATAAAATTTCCAATATAAAGTTAAAAATATGATAGGCTATTTTAAATTGTACAGCTTTAGCTCATTAAAAAGAGTGGTACATGCTGCTATGTACCACACCAACACGGCTTTGTGTCATACAATGTTCTTATGTACTATGGAGTTCTGATTATAATAAATTCACCTGCAACTTTTGTTGGAATTCAATAAACTTTTCAACGGTGAGTTTATGTTCAACGCCAGTTGGACCAAAGAAATAAGCAGTGATGGCGGAATTGGATTCTTTAAATGACTTTACCACGTTCCCTGGAAAATAAAGAAGCAAGTATTCGACCAATGTTAAAATCAAAGCTTTTCTGTTTAAGCATTGTCTTCACTTTTGGGAATTTCATCTACAACAACCAAAATCAATATCTTTTGTCTGTCGTTTGGTGTGTTGAAGAACATTTACAGAAATTTGATTTCTCGCATAGATGTATTCATAAAAATCAAGCGTTTTTACGGGGCGCTGAGTCCGTCGCTTTAAAAAGCAGTGTTAGCACAAAAGGCGCACCGGTGTACGTACATCAAGCCGAGATGTACCATGCAATGTTGCTCCCCACCTACCTGTTGTCTTATGGTCTCTGTGCCGCATCCCGATGGAGGTTTGTGACCTCGCGGTAATGGTGACCTGCTGGAACTCATCAACATCCACTTCACCATCGCCGTTCAAGTCAAACATCCGAAAAGCAATCTCGAAGTTTCGCTGGGGAGTGGAGAGCACCTACGGAAGGAAAATATTTTAGTGTGGTGTGCAGAAGAACAAACTGCACATTACAGACTCTACCACTGTCCGATTTTTACTCAACCAAGGGCAGTTGGTTTGTCAATACTGGACAACGGCGGATGAAGGCTGCAGCATGTCACAAGCTCCGATCGTCTTGACTTGTCGTTGGACAAAGCCGGTGGCCCTGTTAAGCTTACGTGCACGCCATCAAGGCCACGTCAATCAACAAACAACAACGAACTTGACTTGCACCAGGGAGACAAAGATAAGCTCACCAGCTACAAGTTGTATGGACGTTTCACGCTTTGATATAAAACAGCAGATGTCAGATGAGAGGCCCAATTATTGCATGAAGACATTTCGTTTTGTTAATCATTGAAAAAATTATATGACGCGCCAAATAGTAGACTGAGGGATTGACAATACGGGGCACATAAAGGAGGGGTGAAGAAACTGGGGTCTCAGTCCAAAATACTTGAATGGGCCCATTTGTCAAAATGACAAACATAATCCTGAACTCGTCGTCAACAGTAATCGCAAAGCTTTTGTAGCGGTGGACCCAAAACTTAACAAGGAATTATCCTTGTCATTATATCCACGGATTAATAGGTTTGCAGATTTGGCGTTGGTTTCTGAAAATCTCGCAAAAGGAGACTGCTACAGCATATCATTAATTATTCAACCTTGTAATTTACAAAAGAAAATCGATAATGGAAGGTGCAAGGCATTAGTCTTGACTTAATAACAATCCGCTCCATAATGAGCAGCTGGTGGTTTGTACTTTTTGCAACTTAGCAGTCTAAACAATTTAAAACCAATAAGGCTTATGAATACCACACTCTCTAGGGCTATGACTTCCTGCAACTGAACTAAACGTTTTCCTCCATGCAGCATCAGATAACAATGATCATTTTCTTCACTACAAAGTTTTCAGAAAAACAACTTAATATTAACAAACTCATCGATACGCAACAGTTAAGACAGTGCAAGATAAATTCTTATTATCCAAATTGTAAAGGGAAAAAAAGAGAAAGTAATTAATTCTCAATAATCTTTGTAATACTGTACTGTTGTAAGAATACATCAATTAATTTCAATATGAGATTTCTTCAATAAGTCTCACCGTTAACAAGAATATGTAGTCACTGAAACTGATGAAGCCGCACTCCCCCAGCGCAGCAAAGATGCTTCCTTCTGCAAACGTTGTATTTCCTTGCTTTAAGTTCATCTCCCCTTGCTTTCCAGATGCTTTTCTTGTCTGAAATAATGTTCATTGAAACCATTTGTACAGAGTCTGGAATGGCGCAGCAGATAAGGTGCTCACTTTCCAATCATGCAATCCTTGTTCGACTCCTGGCTTTGGCTGTTTGTTGAAAAACACTGCACACTTCTACCCAGGGTGTAATAAATTGGGTCGGCATAGTTGCTGAAGGAAAGGCGGCCGAGAGAAAGAAACTAGCCACCCTACTCTCGTTAGTGCCGAAGGCTTAGTATAATGAGAACCTTATCTTCTCATCTCTCGATGCTTCAGTCAAGCATGGGAGTCACCTTTAGCTTATAGAGTTTATTCTATATTAAGCATGGCATTATTTTTTTTTTAATTAACATCACTCTGAAGTAAAAGAAAGTGTTAAAAATTATTCAATTGCTTAGAAAATATTTTAAACACTTCACTCCATACAAGGCTTTATAGAAGTAATGCAGTCAGTCAAATTCACATTCACTTTGCTTCATTTTGTCAATACATAATCTTATACTTTGAGAATACCACACAAAATAACAACCATCATATCTAGGCAATAAGACAATTATTTTTTTTTTACATTTAAAACTACAAAGCTGCTATGAATACAATGCCCTTCAACTCACCTTAAATTTATCTAAGCCCAAGTTATCCGGCTGCTTCTCCCCTGGAGTGATGGAACGCAAGAAATCTTGGGGAGTCATGAAAATCTGGCTCTCTCCATTCTCTGATATGACTCGGAATGTTGCAAAATAACGAAATATCTTGTCAGGTGTCGAGTATGCTCTTATGCGGTTCTCATATTCAATGAACTTTCGATCCTAAAAAAATCAACACAAAAACTTTTGTCAAGTTAAGATTAAATCTTAAAATAATTTTCCTGCAAAAAGTAATAGAAGCATTAAAATATTATTTGAGAATGCGAATATTTTATGCATGTAAGATACAAAAAGGGTTGTAGATTGGTATAACAGTACCAGTAACCACATTCATGCTTTTTTTAACTTGGATTTTCATCCTAAACTTGAAGAAAATACTTTCAAAGATGTTTGCTACAAAAATTTATGTTAGAGTACAAATAGGTACCATCGCGGCTATTGTTACTGTCAAAGAATAAGCTTTGAGGATATAAGTCACTCAAGTATGAAGTTTGGTTTTAATACGCAGTCAAGCTAAGCATCTCAATAAAAACATGGCCAAATTAAAAATTGATAAAAAATATACAGCACTGTATAAATTAATTAGGCCTTCAAATAGAATTTCAACTCAAACTACTTTTATTGTTGTCTAAATAACTTTCCCATTCATTCCCAATAAACACAAGCATTCCTTATATGGTTGCACTTTAATTTATCTCACTGACTAAACGCTGTCACAATGAGTGCAAAATAATCTTATTGCTTTGGCAACGTACATTTCTCATGTTAAAAGAATAAGCCTAGCAATTTCATTACGGTGTATTAATTTTTGCCAGTAAATTCCTAATGAGCAGAACAATATATATCTGGTAATAACTGTATCAAAAAACTGTATGTCTGGGCAAGGATAATTATGATATATGCAAGATATACACTCAAGCGCATGTTAGGAAAACCTCTAGTAACTAGTGACTTTGGAAAGCCTCAGGAGCTATGGTTACCTTTCACAGTTCCTGCCAATAGAAAAATATCAAGCCAGCTACCAAACCATTATTCATTTAAACAAGGCACTCTCATTAAAAGTATATATACCGGTACTGCAATTAATATAGTTGGTACAGGTGAAAAAAAATAGAACACGTGTATACTGAGTTAGCTATGGACATTGTTAACACTTGAAATAATTAGGGCTACATGGTATGGTAATTTACCTTAAATCCAACTCTTTGTTTCTTTTTTTCTGGTTCATCATTATTGGTGTTATTTTCTGTTGCCAATACATCCATGTTATCTGTGGTTGTTACAGCACTGCATGAAGCAGTTTGAGGAAAACTTTTGAAAGCAGAGGATCTCCACAGCTGCAGCGTATTGTTCAAGCTGTGGCATTTTTCCAAAATTTTAACATTATTGGATGTTTGATAAAAGTCTGGGGCGGCAGGTTTATTACAAACTTTATTGTACACATACAAAGACCCCAAAGTTGCACCAGCAATAAACAACTTCTGTCTTCTCATACTGTAATACGTAGGTTTGTCTCTGAAAGCAACGTTCCTATGCAACATATGCTCTGATTAGAAATTTGGTACTGTAATGTATATGATATTGGTATTAGTAATTTATCGATTATATCATACAGGCCTCGAAATTCACGGCGGACACCGCAGACATGTCCGCCGTCACAGCATGTGATGTCCACGGGAAGTACCCTCTAGATCGGTCATATTTGTCCGCCAGAAATAACACAAGAACTAGCGATGCAAATCGTCATTGCATAGCACGAACATTCGAACAATTGTTGCGAGAATACAATTTCCCGCGCATTCTAGCACACATCTAGAAAATGTGAATACCGTACTGTATCCCTTAGCTTCCATTCAAGCAGGAAAACTTTCGATTATTACGTTGCTTCAACAATTGATGACATTGAATCATCGTAACAAAGGTGAATTCTTTGCTAAGAATCGATGGGAGTACCGGTACTTCTACACTAATCAGTAATCACGTGCGACTTAGTTCAAGTCTTATGTCACAATGTCTGGCTTTGATCTCCAAGTAATATTGATAAGGAAAGGTTGGTTACAAAATTAGAAATATGAGTAGGCTATTACAGCAAGATGCAGCAAAATTTGTTAAGTTTTGGTATTACAACTAAGAAAAAACCCAGGAAAATTTCACTTTCGCTCACATGACACACAAAAATAAACCCAAAAAAAGCCTAGTGAAACTTTGCACAGCAGAAAATAGTAGCGTTAATGTAGAAGTTTTCCGACTCGTGCCCAGAGCATAGTGGCGCAAGAAGCCACACAACCTCGTTCGGTGGAAGTTAATCAGTTATGCGACGTATTGACCAGCTACACGGCGCTTTGACTCTTCAAGCGTACGTCGTTGGTCTGATGAAAGTCTTTCAGAGTGACTTCGTTGAAATTTAAAGCCTTCTAAACCATATAGCTATTAGCTATACTTCTCAAATGGCGCCGTGAGACTTAATTTGTCCGCCGAGATAGCTGCTCAGACTGGACACGTTTGTCAGCCGTCAACAATAACGAATTTCGAGGCCTGTCATACTGTCATAGATATGTAGGCTATCATTACCTGATTGATAACTTCGTGATAAAATGATATGACAGACTCATATAAAGAGCTTTCACTGCACAAGTGTGGCTTCTTCAGAATAATCTTATTCAAAGAGAATTATATTTGAATATTTTCAATAGTTTCTATAATCTTATTCAAATAGAATTATATTTGAATATTTTATGAAAGCTATACATATTTGAATATGTGTAGTGAAAGCTCTATATATTATTGAATTGATTTTTCTGATTTGGTGTGATATTGTTTACTGTACTTTATTTTAAATTGAGGTTGACCACATCATTTTTATGTCTTTATGAAGTCATAATGGCTCTGAAGTCATAATTGTTGTCCAAGAATTCACAATAACTTAAATATAATTACTAGATTGCAATAGGGTTAATAGGTATGCTTACAGTTAAAGTGATAAAAACACTTAGAGAAAAATGCAGTGAAAGATTTTTCATTTCCTGGTAACTGAACAATCACTTTACAAAATGGAGCCAATCAGAAAAAAATTTATGCAATCATGGGGGAGTGGGGGGACCTTAAAGTTTAAGGAATTTTTAAAAAATAACATGAAGATTTTCATATCAAGCAATCAATTTTTTGATATTTTAATCAGGGTTGGTTGATTTAAATCAAACAATAAAAATTACAAAAATCAATTAAAAAAATCAAATGATTTTTTATTTGCTAAAATAAAAATAAATGCATCAACAAACGTTTCACTGCTTCTCTGTAATACAGTGATTCTCAAACTGTGTGCCGCGGCACACTAGTGTGCCGCCACAGATTCTCAAGTGTGCCGCGAATCTTTTTGAAATTTTGGAAAAGAACTGTATAAATATTTAAAATAAGCCATTCAGACAAGCATGCGACATAAAAGCGCTTTAACTCCTTCAATAGATGATAAATAAGAACATGTGACAATGAAACCAATTATGGCATTGCCGATACAGCAGGGTAATTGCCACGTCACTATTGGGCTGCTTTGTTAGCTATTGCTATTGCTAACATTACTTCCCACCATTTGGAAGCAATGAATCAAGCAATCTTTCTGCAGAAGAAGAACAGCTCATTAATTTACGAAACAACCCATTTTTTCAAACGCTGTTTCCACAAAAAAACTTGGATGCGTTTTGGCTGTCTGCTTCCAAATTCTATTTCATGATCCGTTCAAAAGCAATCAAAATTATATTGCCATTTGCATCTTCATGGCTATGTGAACATGGCTTTTCTGTTTTGACTGAAATTAAAAGCTGTAAACGAGAGAGACTGCTTGAAATTGACGATGAAATTCGGGTATTGTGTTTGTCAACAATGCAACCTCGTTTCAGTCGAAGCTTATATTGGTATAAACAAGCACATCCATCGCATTGAAACGTGAAAATAATTTTTTTAAAGCAACTTTTCTTCTTTTGTAAGTGTGCCGCATGCGTTTTATATTTTTTCTAATGTGCCACAAGCTGAAAAAGTTTGAGAACCACTGCTGTAATACAAAAGTTATATTTAAATACTTAAGGCTATAGGCTATGCATGTTTTGAAAGGCAACTTAGTTTACTTGGCAGTTCACAAACAGTGTTGTTCACTAAACATAGTTTTTGAGCGAGTTTTTTCCACTTTTGGTCTGGTTCAATCAGAAGTTCGAAATCGATTGGACACTGCAAAAGCTGGCGAGCTTGTATTTATGTACTAACTTCTCAATGCAAAATAAACTGCAATTTTGTGTCATCTGAACTTTTACTGTTTTGGTATGGTACGTCGGTAACATAATTATATTACACAGTTAAACTTTCTTTGCAAAAAGTCTGGTTGTAGGCTATGCATCAGTTGAGCAAAAAAGCAAAGTAATGTGTGCTCAAACATAAGGAAAGATCTTAGTGTAGTGAGATGACAGTCTGAAACGTACCTCAATCTCGATATGCACATTATGATTTAGTATAAAGCAACATACCACGCCTACTTAAAAATATGTGCAACAGACAGGCTAGCCTACAGTATGATAATAAAAATGATTAAACACTTGCAAAGCAAAGCCTTTCAATCAATCATGGGGTTAAAAATAATTCTGCTATCTTACTAAAATGATCTCTGCCCCCAAGTAGACTCGACGCTTTTTTATATAAAAAAAAATCAAAAAAATCTGATTTAAGTCAAAAAAATCCAATTTAAATCAAAAAAATCGAATTTTTTTGATTTTTTTAAAAAAATCATGATCTTTTCCAACCCTGATTTTAATAGCATAATTGAATTCCTCACCCATGAGAACATGGGAATAGACACTTTGCTCATCATAATTGGACAAGAAATGGTGACTTTAGAGCATTTTTCACAAAATATTCCCATGCACAGTGGCGCCACTAGTGGCAAAAATGTAAAACTTTAGATTGCGATAACTTGAAAACGACACAAGGTATCAAAAAAATTCCAACAGTTATGAAAATCATTTTAAAATATGTACCTTGGGTGAAATTCAGAGAGTGTCGAAAGTTGTTATGTGGTAGAAGATTTCCGTTGAAAATGAGAAGAATTTATACTAGTTGTGTGAGATCTGCAATGCTGTACGGAAGTGAGACATGGTGCTTACGGGAAAACAAATTGGCGATTTTAAGATGAACTGAGAGAGCGATGGTGAGAGCAATGTGTGGTGTAAAGCTGATGGACAAAAGGAATACCGAAGAACTTATGAGCTTGCTTGGGTTGAATGAGAGTGTTGATAAGTTGGCAAAAGCGAATGGAGTGAGGTGGTATGGGCATGTTTTGAGAAGAGATGAAGATGATGTTTTGAGAAGAGCGCTGGAGTTGCGAGTGGAGGGTGGTAGAAAACAAGGAAGACCAAAGAAAACATGGAAAAAGCAAGTTGAGGAAGAAAGCAGCAAGGTGGGCTTGACAAGAGAGGACGCGTTAGACAGATCGATGTGGAGTAGGGTGTAACACTTTTTGAAAAATATTTTCACTTTGTTCCAATAATGTTTCTAACAGGTGGGAAATGCCTCACTGATAGCAGAAACCAATTTTTAGGGAATAAAAACGATTTTTTCAAGTTCCACACTCAGGTTGAAATATAGCACTTTCGAATATGCAAATTAGGTAAAATAGGGGCTTATTTATGTTTTACACTTAATTTTTTTGTTTGCAAATGGTAGGAAAAGGATGCATTACATATTATATTATCGGAATGTCATACCTATTCTATATTACCTATCAAATCATGTTTTGCAACATTTGTTTTCTGTGTACTGTAAATAACCCAATGTGCTTACAACATTTGTAGTATTTTTTTCTTACATTTTTGCACTATCTTTTTGTACAATTGCCATCAACTGTAAAATTTCTACAAACATACATTATATTATAATAAAATCAAATGTAGTTATTACTATCTGAAGCTTTTCTTCATATTGTAAAGGCTTCAGATAGTAATAACTATATTTGATTTAATTTGCTCTGCTTTGCCTTTTTGCTTAGCATTGAGCACTTTTTGTAGTATTAATAGTTTTCATTGTTTTATATTATAATATATGCTTATAATTTGTAAGCAACTGTTTGTCATTGATGGTTCCTTGGCTTGGTTGGGATAAGTATATGTATGATATAATACATGTAGCTAACTGCTCTAGGCTGCTGCTTAGCTGAGTCAGAGTCTGCCTCGCTTTCTGACCTAGTCTTATTCTGAAACGATCCCTGTTCCATATCTAGAAAGCAAGTGATGCAACTAGATGATGCAACTAAACTGATGCAAGGATGCACTAGCAAGTGCGAAATATATTTTCTGTTGCATCTACTGACAACTGATCCCTGTTACCTTAGCAATTTAGGTTTTACCTTATTATACAGGGTCATCAATAATTAACGTTACTAGAGATCCAATTCAAAAACTGGCAAAGGAAGCGAACGTGGTCTATGGAACCATGTTCACAGTTCTCATGAAGGATTTGATGATGAGTTCATTCAAACACAATGAAGAAACAGACTTTGCTAAATGCCAATACCATTGTGAAACATCTCTCCAGAGCCAGAACTCTGCTCTCACGCATTGAAGGAGGAGGCACGCTACCAAGCCTTGTGTTAAGCAATGAGAAGAAATTTGAAAATTGAAATTTGATCATTTTGACTGTTAAAATGATCAAATTGACGAATCGTGTTTGGTCAAGAGATGGTGACGTGGAACTCCGGGTAGTCACTCGGAGACAAGAGGCGGCATCAGTGATAGTGTGAGGACTGTGGTCCACAGTCAACGAATCAGGAAGGAGTCCATTAATTTTTGTGGACCAAGGAGTAAAATTGAACCTAAAAATGATATTCATGAGGGTTCATTGTTGCCTTGGGCAAAGAAACAAGATTCTGCACCTTCACATGGAGCTAAGAGAACACAAAACTGACTTTCAGCCAATGTGCCGTTTTTCATTTCCAAGGAAGAATGGCCTCCTTCATTCCCACACCTGAACCCCCTAAACTTTGGCATCTGGTCTTACCTGGACTCCTGGAAAGCAAGGTTTCGACTAAACACCACCAAACTTTGACCAACCACCTGTTAGTGTTGAAAATGTTAAGAAAATTTCTGTTCCATCAATTGACACCCAGAAACTTGTTTGGACAAATAGGCCTTTGAAATCTTTTTTTTTTATATTACTAGTAAATGTTCTCCAGCTATTTCAATTGGTTCACCTGGTGATTGGAAATCATTCAAAAACAATGAAATGGCATATGAAAGGCTAATCGGGTGTGTAAAAATTGCCTAGAGGAAAAGAAGGTGCTGGTTAATAGTGAAGATTCCATGGATAATGAAAAGATACGGAAAATAGACAATGCTGTTAGAGGATTTGTGACAAGCATGACAGCTTTGTTGAAGGAAATTAAATAAGATGTGATGTGTCTTTTGATTCCAATTTGATTTTTTGTTGGTTATTTTTCTCGGACATGTTGTTTTATGTAAATTAAAGATATCTGCTGCCGTAACATTTGTTCTACTTTAGATATCACCGTTTGCATTTTACGGTAAAATGGTGTTCAATTAAGAGTTTTAAAATTATTTTATGCCTTTAAAATTAGGCCAATAAAGCTAGGAAGAAGTTAGTTTAGTTATTTTTCATGACCAGACAAACTTAAAACTCTCTTACACATATACAACTGTTCTACAACAACAAAGTCCTTGCCAAAAACAACAGTATTAATAGGTCGTGTGACATTTTATAGCTAAAAATATGAATATTTTCAAGTTAAGTGTGGAACCTCAAAAATTGATTTATTGTCAAAAATCTTTTTAGAGCATTTTAGTATCACCACTTCCCACCTATAGAATATATTATTGCCATACATTTGGAAAAATGTTACACCCTAATGTGGAGGCAGGGTGTGAAGACGATTGCGGCACTTGGAGGTGAATCCAGCCACCCTCGGTAACGGGGACATCACCGGATTAAAACTGGACTACTACTACTACCAAATATGTAAAAATGAAGAAAATCTACGAGATGGTGGTGTTCACCATTTGTTGAATTATAATGGAATGACTCTTTTGCAAAATGGATTCATGAAATTCAGTATTTGACTAGATTTATAGTAGGGCTAGGCATAAGGTGGCCCACTCATTGCATCATGCATTGTAGTCCGACAACCTCTGATGCACTTTTGGTCTCTACGGTACATAACAACAGTGATGTACGCTCATACAAAAAATATTGACGCCGTCAGCGTAAACGCAAACGTTCGAAAAACCATACGCCGTATGCGTCAACGTAACTTGTAAAAAAAGTTGTCAGCATCAGTGCATACACTAGAATAAACTCATTCTGTTTGCTAGGTGCCAAACATTCACATGGCATAAACCACTCGAAACAAACAAGTTTTATTTTGAATTTCCCCAAAGATACACAAGCATCTGAAAGTGTTCATCTGACATTTTGCTGTGTTTTGGTTCCAATATGTCTTTGTCCATTGAAAACATTCTTTCAACTGCAGCGCTGGAAGGTATTGGCATGTTGTAGCGAAAAAAATACATTAAAAAGTATACGTTGATGCTATGCACTAAAAAACTGCAAAAGCTTTACGGCGTAGCCTCAACCGCAAACTATCAAAAAAATGTGGCCGCAAGCGTTAGCGTAAACAAAAAGTCTACGCCGCACGTCTGCGGCGTAGAATTTGCGACTTATACATACATCTCTGCATAACAACAAGCATCCCGACTTGTAATATGTTATTTGCCAGTGATGTACGGGCATACAAAAAATATTGACGCCGTCAGCGTAAACGCAAACATTCGAAAAACCATACGCCGTATGCGTCAACGTAACTTGTAAAAAACGTTGGCGGTGTTAGCGTCAGCACATACACTAGAGTAAACTCATTTTGTTTGCTAGGTGCCAAACATTCACACGGTACGGTACCGGTATAAGCCACTCGAAACAAACAAGTTTTATTTTGAATTTCCACAAAGATACACAAGCATCTGAAAGTGTTCATCTGATATTTTGCTGTGTTTTGGTTCCAATATGTCTTTGCCCATTGAAAGCATTCTTTCAACTGCAGCGCTAGAAGGTATTGGCGTATTGTAGCAAAAAAAATACATTAAAAAGTATGCTTTGACGCTATGCTCTAAAAAACCGCGAAAACTTTACGGCGTAGCCTCAAGCGCAAGCTATCCAAAAAATGTGGCCGCAAGCGTTAGCGTAAAACAAAAAGTCTATGCTGCATGTATGCGGCGTTGAATTTACGGCGTATACGACTACCGTATATACGTACATCTCTGTTATTTATTTATTTTTATTTATTTATTTGCATCAGACTCAAGATGGTCCATATTACACAATCACACATAGCCTAGAAAGTAGAAACAAAGCAGATACTCAACTCCGAAGAGCTGAGTCGTAATGAACCAAATACAAAGATTGATAATAACAGTCCGTTCGCATGAGTTTATAAATCCATTGATTGGAAGACAAATTACATCAGGTTATAAACTGATATAATCTTGGCAGTGGCTATTTGACCGGCTCCGGTCTTTGAATCTGAAACACTATTTGACCGGTCATGACGTCACTTCATAAGCACTTTTTTCTTTTTCTCTTTCAAAGCAAAAGACGATAAGCTCCTTAAGTTTTAAATTCAACACGTTTTTTTCAACTGAACCCGTGGCGCATACGTAACGTCTCGGGGTGCCATTCTAGAGGGAATGAGTTCGATTCTATTCGGAAACGTTTTTTTTTTTTTTTAACTAAATTTTTAAAAGTGGAAAGTTGTCTTGAAGGGTTGGTTGAGATGATGATTTGAAACTTGACTGATTGTTGTGCGACAATGAGACTGGATTTACTTTTTAACTTCGGACTTCAGCGAAACGTAATCTTACAGCCTATTAGAAGGTGTGATTTTTTCAGAGAATTTGTGCTAAGAAATGAAAGGATAGCTTTGGTAGAGAGGTACTTTTTAAAAACCATAGACAGACAATCGATAACAACTTAATAACATTGAATTGCATAATTCAAAATTAATACAGAAATGAAATAGATACATAATTTCGAACGTTTTCGGCAAAACTTTCTGCCCTCTTCAGGAAAATATCTTAATTCATCTAAACAAAACAATTATTCGTGAAATGTTAATAATAAATGACTGAAATTCAATAAAACTGCACTGACCTGCGTACAAGCAACAACTGACGAACAAACACAAAAGGTGGTAGCAATCTGTCATAATTATGCGGGAGTGTGGTCATGAGACGAGATAGTGAGCGGACAACATAACATAAAATAAACGTAAGCTAATACAAATTCAACAAAAAAGATGCCCCTCCAGCGAATAATTGTTTGTTGAGCCTGGGGTTGTGCTGCTTTATTTGGAGTGCCTCATGAATTTTAGTTTCAAACTCCGATTGACAGTTGCGAATTATTTTGAATGAATCTAATGTAAATTTGATGTTGGAACAAATACTGCAGTCACATTTATGACCACATTTATGACTGCAGTATTTGTTCCAACATCAAATTTACATTAGATTCATTCAAAATAATTCGCAACTGTCAATCGGAGTTTGAAACTAAAATTCATGAGGCACTCCAAATAAAGCAGCACAACCCCAGGCTCAACAAACAATTATTCGCTGGAGGGGCATCTTTTTTGTTGAATTTGTATTAGCTTACGTTTATTTTATGTTATGTTGTCCGCTCACTATCTCGTCTCATGACCACACTCCCGCATAATTATGACAGATTGCTACCACCTTTTGTGTTTGTTCGTCAGTTGTTGCTTGTACGCAGGTCAGTGCAGTTTTATTGAATTTCAGTCATTTATTATTAACATTTCACGAATAATTGTTTTGTTTAGATGAATTAAGATATTTTCCTGAAGAGGGCAGAAAGTTTTGCCGAAAATGAAAGGAATTTGTTAAAAATAAAAACTAGAAAAAACTTTTTTAATTTGTTTTGAAGCTTTTTTATTCACTTGTTGATTCATTCATATCAGTTTGTATCCTTTTGTAGTTAAAAAAAAAGAAAAAAAAAAGAACGCTTCCGGATAGTATCGAACTCATTCCCTCTAAAATGGCAGCCCGAGACGTTACGTGTGCGCCACGGACTCAGTTGAAGAAAACGTGTTGAATTTAAAACTTAACGCGCTTATCGTCTTTTGCTTTGAAAGAGAAAAGTGCTTATGTAGTGACGTCATGACCGGTCAAATAGTGTTTCAGATTCAAAGACCGGAGCCGGTCAAATAGCCACTGCCTATAATCTTTTGCGAATGAGAGCTTGAAAGGTTGTGGTATTGTTATCAACGAATGCAGAGGTGATGCTGCATCGTCTCTGCAGATTATACAACATTCTGAAACAGTTATTGTATCCAACACGTAAGCGATTACTACTAGATCAGTGGTTCTTAACCTTTTTTCCCTTATTACCCATTTCTGTCCAGATCAAAGTCTCATTACCCAAAATCTAATTTTATCTATCTTGGTATTTTGCCATATTAAAAATATAGAAGAGCGTTATTCAACAAAAACAGCATTTAATGCAAAGAATGACATCAATAGTGTCAGTGAGACATTTGCTCTTGTTTTTTATGTACAATCGATGCAATATCGGGTGTGATTTTGGATACTGCACAACGCAAATCTGACTCCAGATCTAAAAGCTTGTTTCCGGATTTTTATTTCAAAGCAACAACACTTGAAAATGCTGATTCACAGAGATAAGTGGAAGGGAACATAGTCAACAATGTTAGTGGTTTTTTGCGCAACTTTTAGATATACTTTCCCCATCATTCCCCAGGATTTTCCCAAGCTTTTATCTTCAGAAGAAGCCTTGACAGATGACTCATAAATCATGTCTAAAAACCCTTCTTGGATATCTTCATCTTCTTCACTGGGAAAATTTTCATATTAAAATAAAATATCACTGGTTGTTTTGAACGGACTCAAAACATCAAAAAAAGTGTAAGTAATAAAACAACTTTACCACTTACAGCTGTGACATTGTTTGTTACATCTATAATTCTAAATATTTTGGTTCAGCTGATTACCCACCTGCTATCCTGAAATTACCCACATGTGGGTAATTACCCATAGGTTAAGAACCACTGTACTAGATGAAAGATAGTTGCACCATAGTTGACAGGCATATAAAGGCATACAATAGGAACGAAACAACACATTTTTAACAGCAATCAAACATTTGGAAAACCTTGCTTTTAACATGTTTCCAGCACAATACAACGACCGTAACTGTCGTTTCATGTCTTCATCATCGGATAGTAAGTCGTTAATTATTACTCCTAAATATTTCACAGAGTTCTCAAAGCAGATACGTTTTTCATTTAAATATACAATCGGGTTAAAGTCAAGTTTCAACATCTTGGATTTAAATAAAACACCAACAGTTTTGTTGCAATTAAATATAATGTCGTGAGAAATGGCATATTTTTGACATACATTGATGAGTTTCTGGAGACCCTTGACACTTGGTGCAAAACAACACAAGTCATCAGCATACATTAAATGATTAAGACAGGAATTGCCAATGCAGCAGCCAACAGAAAGATCGTTTAATTCGGAGGATAAATCATTCATGTACAATGTAAAAAATTGAGGGCTTAATACCCCTCCTTGTCTCACCCCATTTGAAACACAAAAATACTGGGAGTAGTGACATCCCCACTTCACCGCCATAGATTGATTTGCATACCAATAACATAACAATCGTACAAATATCATTGGCACAGATCGTTCAATAAGTTTTAAGAATAGAACCGAATGATTCACTCGGTCAAATGCTTTTGATGAATCCAAAAACACAGTGAAAACAGGAGTACCGTGTTTAACATAATGGGAAATGGTTTGTTTCAACAAAAATACACACATATCAGTACTGTGCTTTGCTTAAAAGCCAAATTGATTATCCGCTGTAATTAAGAAAGGCTCAATTTGCCATATATGGTAGGCATAGTAGCCTACCTTGCAGACTCATTGTAACTTACGCATATTTATCTCTCTAACAATAACATTTTTCAGCACATACTGTAGTAAACATGCAACAAGCAAAACTAATAGCCTAATTAGAATCAGAAAACTATGATCTTTTAACAAATCAATTTTAATCTGAACAAGCTCAGTGTTGCCACAAAACGCAATGGTTCAACAAAACTTTCTCCGGGTTTGATTGCAAACGTTGCCAGGAGCACAATTTAAAATCATGTTTTTGAGTTCAAAATGTAAAAACAAATCTTGCAAATTTAGGATGCGGAAACGGATTTTATTTAAAAATATATATCTAGATCTGATCCAAATCCAGCTCCTGCACATCTCTGGTGATAGGGACGGTACTCTGGTGAGAGTGTTACAATTAGAGGTTATCATTTTACTAGAAATTATCATTATCTGTCTGAGTCTTTTATGACATCAGTTCAGTTGTTTTTACTTCTAGTTCTGACCATCACATCAAAAACAATACACGTCAACATAGCAAAGGTGGAGAAAAAGGTAGAAGCGACAAAACGCGAACGTTAAAACGTGCTTGTGACCGAAGTAAGTTATTGAGTTGAAAAAAATTTGGCACGGTTGCAACACCTTCAGAAAAATTTAAGATGTAGGCTAAAGGGATAATAAAAAAAAACAAAAAAATATTACAAAAAAAACAAATAAACAACATATATTTAGGCTATAGCTTTATTAGCCCACACAGCGAGACTCTTTAAGTAAAAACTTCGAGAAATTTGTCACTTTTTGAATTCTTGCCGATTCAGCAAGAGATTTGATCTCACTTTGAACTTTGTTTTGTAACTACAGAAAAAAAGTGTGGTTTGAGTAGGAATCGAAAACACAAAGATAAATCTAAACATCTCTGCCAGTCATTCTGATTCAAAAAGCTTCGGTGGAGAGTTTGCTTTGTTGTACCGTAAATACACAAAACAAAGTAACTTCAAGGGGTCATTCTTGACAGATCGATTTTTTTTCGTTCTTGCATTTTTTGAAAACCATGCTGCTTTGAAAACATGAATCCAAATTCTCTTATTTGAGCTAATAATCTCCTTTCCATGGGTACACGAGGGTTTAAAAATGGGAAAAATATTTTTCCTAACTAAAAAACACCGGAAATTAAAGATTTTACCATTTTTTCACGCCTTCAATGAAACGTCTATAAAACTGCTTTCCCAAAATACTTTTCGGAATTTTTATTTTGAAAAATTATTTGCATTAAACGCAAAGCTATATCTATCCATAGGCTACTTTATAATTGTTTTCATATAAAACCTTTTTTTTTGACTTGTGGATTGCTACTGATAGAATAGCGCTAAAAGTTGTTATCGGATCTTCTAAAGTCAAAATACGCGCCCGGTTCAAGATCAGGCGGCGCTGGTTCGGCTCTTGGGGTTTGCGCTTGAGCAACGCATTTCAGGACTGCTCTCTATTCAGCGGCACCTAGTGAATGGAATAATTCCTCAGCAACACATTTCAACAATCGGAAAACTTCACTTTGCCAACCTCGGTAACCGGCCCTGCATTCAAGAGCCTTTACAAATATGCGAAACTACCCGGAATAACCTATCAAGGCTTTGTCAGTCCGAGGATAAAGATTCAAAACCAATCAACCAAAACTTGAATGGTAAAATTTGGAGGCCTCATAAAAATATTATTTTGTGACAAACAATGTCATCCAAAGAGTGCTCTTTGTTGCATCATCTTGCAGAACCAGTGAGCAATTTTTTGACAACGTTTTAGCCTATTTGTCATGCGTGATGATTGGCTATCAATTTAATTATAATAACAATCAAACGTAAGTTTAAATATCAAGTTTGGTCAAAGGTTGTTTATAGCCTAAGGTCAAAGGTTGTTAAAGCTCAAAGGTTGTTAAACGTCAAATTTGGTCTATTTGACCAAATTTGGTCAAATCTAGAAGGAGCCACTTCATAGGGGCTCAAGAGAATTTAAAGTGGTTTTGTTATTATTATTTATTTGCAATCAGACTCAAAGTCCATAGAATTCAAATTTGTAACAGTCATCACATAAAATATCAGACTAACACAACATCAAGCAGGCTACATCAAACAACGTACAAAATACTGTTGTAGTAAATATAAAATGTAGAATTAAAGTAGTAATCAGAAGACATAACATTGCGCAAAAGTGGATTAATTGATCTTTTGCAACGTTCTACAAATGCATAGCAATTTTTTCTTAATAGAGCATCAAATGTTAACACGTCGTTCTGTACCTGATACACTCTAGCACTGTCGCATCTCGACAAATTGTGGATAATTCTGTACGAGTCGTTGTAAGCAACTCGTATGCGATTGAAAGTAGAAGTTTTATAGTTACACCATAGTTGCGAACCATACATTGGCATACAATATGATTAGTACATTACATTTTTAACTTCGGTAGAGCAATTTCCAAACTTGGACCTAAGCTGATTGGCAGCGACATAAAAAGATCGCACTTGCTTTTTAATATCTGCGTCATCACTGATGGTATCATCAATCAGTATACCTAAATATTTCACTTGTCCAACAAATTTAATTTGTGTATTGTACAGCCGCATGCATGGAGAAGTCAAAACTTTAAATTTGCGACATTGATGGACCAATCCAACAGTTTTGTTACAGTTGAAAATAATGTCATGTCTAGAAGCATAGGATTCACACACATCAATGAGTTTTTGGGTACCTTTAGCACTTGGACTAAATACACACAAGTCATCTGCAAACATTAGGTGGTTCCAGTGAGATGAACCAGTATTAAATCCGACATCTAGGGACTTCAATTCAGTCGATAAGTCATCTATATACAAAGAAAACAGATAAGGACTAAAAACCCCTCCCTGCCTTACTCCGTTGGTGACATGGAAGGGGTCAGAAATTTGATTCCCCCACTTTATTCTCATTATTTGTTCTTTATACCAATGCTTCAATAATCGTACAAAGCACATAGGAACATTCCGTGAAACTAACTGTTAAATAAGATATTGTGATTAACTCTATCAAATGCTTTATATGCATTCAGAAATACACTAAACACAGGACTATTGCTGTGTATGTAATGAGATACTGTTTGTTTATAAAGATAAACACATAAGTCTGTGCCATGTTTTGGCTTAAATCCAAACTGATGGTCAGATGTATTTAAAAACGGTGAAATATGCTCAAGGATATAATGTTCAAATAATTTGGACACTACAGTTGCCACTGTAGTGGATCTGTAATTTCCAGCATCCGGAATATTGCCTTTGTTGTTCTTACAAACAGGGATAATTATGGTATTTAAACAAGGTGAAGGCAGCATAGCCTACCATGAGAAAGGCAAACATTAAACAATAAGCTTAATAAGAAGCACAATAGTTCATCTGCATATACTAGATGTTCGGCTGAAATTTGACCTGGTTGGTTGATTTTGAATCTTTATTTTCGGACTGGCAAAGCCTTGATTGGTTATTTCTGGTAGTTTCGCATAGCCTAGGCCTACTTGTAGAGGCCCTTGACACAACGCCGGTTACCGAGACCTGATCATAGGTTACTTTACAGAAGAATGCTTCGGAAGACAATTCCAATTTTTCGGTCACATCACCAAGAAAAAAAGCAAAGATTTTGGTCTTTTCATTCCTCCTATATTAACTTACAAGAATAGGCAGAATGGCTGAAATAGTAAAGCATCGTTTTAAGTGGACCATGAGGTGGACTCAGATCGTTTATTGCAGGAGTAGCCAACGCGTCAATAGCGATCGACCTGTCGATCGCTACCACTCGGCTGGTCGATCACGTCCAATTTTTTGTTGACAAAATTTAAAAAAAGCTTGTTTCAACCACTATTTCTGTGAGAAAAATTGTCGATTACCTCAAGACAATTTGCTTGGTGGGATGAATTCAATCAGGGCATCAGACCTTCAGTAGGTATGAAAACAGAATAGGTTACCTGTCAATCATACACGCTCATTGAAGCGGATTGTGATGCAACAAGTACAAACATCCAAGTGTAAAATCAAAGTAGGCTAAAATAAGTGCCTTGGCCAAAGAGTAAATGATAGGACATGACGCAAGTTTAAAATTTCATAATGACGTCATCATGGCTTTTATCTTGACGTCATCGTCAAGAACAAATGTGAGGTCTCTTTCTGCCAGACTGGACCAATCGAGAAATTTCAAAAAATATGTATGGTTGCCTGAAATAAGTAAAATGCCTTTTCACTACTACTGTCGCTAAGTGCTGCTTCTTAATCTTCTTATTCCCCCCACACTTCTCAAAATGATGCCTAATGTCCAAAAGTTGATTTTTACTTGTGAGCTAACAGTAAGGTATTAGATGAAAGTGTTTCCAGTTGAAGTAAAGGCTTTTATCGTCTCAAGAAGACTGCCTACAACAGGTCAAAAATGGGTAATTTTGGTAAAAATAAAAGTGTTTAGGCCTCTTGAGAAGAGGTTTCCCATTATCTAAGAGCAAAATGGTTGTCATTTTTGGATTTCTTCTCATAGCCAAAACCATTGAAAACAATGCAAGAAGCTAAAAAATTAGAATTTTTTTGATTTTTAAACAGGTCTAACCACTGGTCTAAGCCGTTGCCTTGTTGGAACACCTATTACCTGCCTGTAGCAGACAATGAATGATGTTTCTAACTAGTTATAACAAAATAAATTATTCAGCCAACAAAAAACATTTTTGGGACGTTGCACCACATAGTGAACGCTGGAAAAATTTATGAACTGAGTATAGTGACCTATCTAAATTATCAAAGGCCGCAACAGCTATGATATAAACATAGCCTACATGCAATAATTCACAGCCAGTGTTGTACAAGTCAATGAAATAAATTGACGGCGTCAGCGTCAGCGCGAATTGCCTAAAAACTTTACGGCGTAAAGTACTGCGTGAGCTTTTAAAGAAATTGTCAGCGTCAGTGCTATTTTAGCCAGGGTCTCACAAAACGGAAGTATTTCAACCAAAATAAATAAAGAGCAGGTGTTTTGTTTTGAGACTGTATTGTAATTAGCTGCTTTAGCTTATTACTTAGTTCTTTGTAGAAACACAAGCATTTCAAAACGTTTGTCTGACAATCTGCTGTGTTTGGGACGTGTAGCGCTAGAGAGCTCTGTCGTCTCTGACGTCACACGTATACGTCACAAGATTTGTCCAGAAGGTTCTGCCTTGAGCGCATAATTGCACGTCTTGGGAATTCAATTCAGTAATCGGTAATTCAACTTCAGTAATCAACCGTTTGTAGGCGCTATGCCGAATTCCTATCTTGGTTCATCGTTATGTAGATTTGCAGTCGTGTTGCGTTGTATGATCGTATGTAAAACTCGCCATTCCACACTAGAACCTTCTTAAAGAAGTTTAAATCAAGATTCTTTGTCAATATAGAAATCAGTCTTGGTAATTCTAAATCAGTAGGCTATATCAGTTTCGTTGTTGCTACTGCTTCTATTTTCTGCCGCTGCCAGTATGACGTTTGAATCAGTTTAGTGTTATGTTCAGAGTCTGTATATTATGATTTCTGGTGCAGCAGCTATGACTTCTGAATCAAGACGGTAAATAATGTAGGGGGCGACAACAATTTTGTACCAAGTTTTTGGAGCTTTAACCATTCGGGTGTTTTTCTTTACATTTTTGTGTTGCTGGATCGAAGATTAAAAATCGTAAACGATTACATTGTGAGCAAGCATTGACCGTCTGAGTTTGAGTTAGCAAACCATACAGCAGCGTAGTCGACCTCGTGTCCTATCATTCCTTGCCGACTTCGCCCAGGAATGTTGCCATCCCACTGATGGCTGTGTATAGGTGGATATTAGGGTGTTTTTAGCGTAATACGCAAAATTCTAACCATTGTTAATATTAATGTACAGGGTGGTGTTCATTTCCTTTCAGTAAAAAAATCCTTTTGGCAAATTTTTGTTGAAATCCGTCGACATTTACTACTTGCGCAAGGAAGCTAAAGTTTAGGTTGTTTACTGTTTAGCCTATAATCTAGCAGCGGAATATAAGCAATTACCGGTACTTGTAGGCTACGTTACTTCACAGAACAAATAAAGCATTGTTACGTCACAATTGCAACACCTCGTAAAACTACAAAAATTACACTGTCATGTCTGTTGTGCTGTTGCATTTATTTCAGTTTACTAACAATTTGCGGTTGTAATGTACAATGGCTGGGACAAGGTCTAAAAATAAAATTTGGCTGGTAGGTAGCAGTTCAGGTCATTTCCTTGAAAATTTCCTTGGAGATTGTCCTTGAAAAAGTTTTCTCTCTGGTAGATGCTGTTTCTAAGCCCCAGTCATCGACTTATTCGCTCGGTTCCGCGACTTCTGGCCAAATATAGATCAAGCAAACTTCAGCACATCTCTGGACGATCCTGCTGTTTCTGATCAGTTACAACCTGTCCGCGCAGAAATCCTGAAGTTAGCGGCGACAAGCTAGATCTCAATCATCCTCGGGACGATTACGCTGAATTATTAGCACTCAGTATCATATTTCTCGGAGGAGTGCCGAAGAGAGGTGTTAAATTCCGTCACCCTGGTGCACTTCATCGAGCCAGATGGATGGCACGAGCGATATATTCCCTTAAAATATGGCTGTTCAGGAAGCAATTCCAACTGGACCTTCGTACCACTGGCCGAAGACAGACGCAGCCCAAAACGTCCAGTCAATTGCTACGCATGTGCTTATTTATTGTGAGTGTTTACATAGGCCACTGGTACAGCTGTGATTCAGCCATACAGGCACCTCTCAACGACCTGAATTTTATGAAGAACTTAACAACGTATGCTGATGGAGAAGTACAGTATCTCAATTAGCCTTCAAGGCTTACTCCAGACACCTGTGGAACTTGTCGGAAGGTCTCATTGCCTTTGCACTGTTTGACAGCAGAGTCACTGACATTGATAAGAGGGAAATGGTTCGCAGTATGACAAACAGTCATGGATCCGAAGATCCGCCAAACCGAGCCGTGGTACCTACCGATATTGCTGAGAGAAAACTGTCTGATTTCTGCACTACTGCAACTGAACGATTATTCACAATACTTGGTCTAGACAAAAGCTTCTTAACCCTTGATCTTAAATACTGGGCTGAAAATGAGGCCTACCAAAGTGCCAAGGAAACAGTTTCTGCCCTGAGGGTGACAAACGATTTGGCAGAACGAGGAGTGGCGCTTATGACAGAGTTCAATACGACATTGACCAGAGATGAGGAGCAGAAACAGTACGTTCTGCAGGTAGTGGAGCATCATCGAAGAAAATTTCCCGTAGCCAAAAAAAATTAAAAGCCATGTTTGGATGGTCTAGCTCAGATGTATTTAAACAAGGATATTGTACTTGAGTATGATGCAGTAATTGACATATTTGCCAAGCGCAAGCTCTAAGTTTAATGCGATGGCTGTCATTGCGAATCGTCGAGAATATTCAAAAGTATTCGAGGTCGGAAGGACTAACTTGTTGTTTATGTTCCATTATTGTTTATGTTTTGAAGTGTTTGATATCTTTTGTTGGTTCATTGATTGGAACAGTAACTTACTTCTGCGGAATCGCTCTTGGTTTAAAGTATGGGGCCGTTCAAATATCATATGACGGTATTTTTGGCGATTCTGGACCGCTACACGGCTGACTGACACAATGTATTGCCCCCCCCCCCCCCCCCTAATAAGCTTTCTAAATACGCCACTGCTTCTGATCATCTCGGTTATGGGTGAAACACGGTGTAAAGTTTGTTGGAGGAATAGTCGCTTTGTTGCTATATTTGCTTTGTTATCCTATAAACGTGCCTGAAATGCGTGCATATTAAAAGTACTGAATAAAGCTGGTTATTTGGTTGCGTGATGTTGTAAAGTTGCTTGTTTTATTGATTTTGCGAATTTTTCAACCTCCTTGCGCAAGTTGTAAATGTTGAAATAATTTCTTGAAATTTGAAAGACATTGTTTTCTTACCAATTGTAACAACCTGGTGCCCTGTACAAATCAAACTTACGATATGAGAAAATTAAAAACACCCTAGTGGATATGCTGAAAAGCAGAGTCCGCTGCAGGACGCATAATATCCTTTCCAAGCGAAAACATGCGTTCCACAGCAGCGCGTCTTGTCTTGTCTTGAAAACGTTTACTCGGAAAGGTAGCCTAACACTGTTCCAAGCGTGCTGTGATGGCTTAGCATATATAAATCTTATTTTAACGAGGTCCACTGCACCAAAATCGCTCTTTTCAGGGGCATAGAGCTCTTGAAATAAAGTTTTTTCAACCTCCGCGATAACATTCATTGATTTTTCGCTTTCTCTCTCTGATCCCTCCTTCTCGATACTGCTCACGATATGAGTGATCACCATTTGGCGAACTTCTTCCGCTTGTATTCCAGGGAGCCATTCCAAACAACGCGAAAGCGGGTAATTCGGATGAGTCGCGCTGGGCAGAATACATTGTGAAACGAGATTTTCCATGAAAACAAAAAATGACGCATAGCGCTTGACGCTTAAAATCGGCAAAATAGTTGACGGCGCTATCACTTCCGTCAACTAAAAAATAAACTGACGGCGCTAGCCTCAGCGGCAACAAAAAGTTTGACGGCGTCAACGTACAACACTGTTCAAAGCTACATTTTAGCGTTGGTGATAGCTGTCGAAAAAAAGTTTTTCAAAAATACTTTTGGAACTTTCATGCAATAAAACTTTGCAAGCCATTGGTTGATTGTTGGCGGCATCCGGTTAATAAAACAACACAGAGTGAATACATTCGGCCTTTCATTATTTGCAAGCCCTCTGTTCGTTTTTAGCACAGTGGTTTTTAGCTTTGTGTAGCGGCACTATTGTTTGCTAAGCTGCTATTATTCGGTTTGACAACAATTTGTTCTGTTTTAATGAGATTCGTTCAAACAATGAGCAGGCAATTTATTGCAAGTGACTATGTATTGAAGTTTATTGGTGAACTCGTTACTTTTTATGATTTACGACTTTAACGTTTGCAATGTTGCTGACCTGTAAGTAGCTTTTGCGAATCGTTATGTTCAAAAGCCAGGTCAATTTATTTTGTTTCAAAAGTTAACAATTTGCCTTTATCTGGTTGCGCTCTGGTGCGTTTTATGTGTTGTCTGTTATGTGCAGAAAAACTGAAGCCAAAAAAATAACACAGCCGCTATCGCTGGTAGGTTATCTTCTATTTTTCTTCATCACCAGTCATCAGAAACTCTTCATGTCTTTTGTCCGAATTGACTTTAGAAAAACGTATTTTTTAATGATGATACCAAGGAACTGTTTATGATAGAATAAAATAAGCTAAAAAAGAGACGTAGCGAGATGGTATCAAAATGTCTGAATATTATACTGGCTCCAGCTTGCGCTTTTGTTGTATCAAAGTGTTAGTATCTGCCTTGATTGCCTTTACTACTCCCTTTATTCATGAAATGATTGTTGCCAATTTGTCGTATGTTTTTAGTCAGTGTCGTATGAGTACCATCTCAGCTCCTTCTCCTAAAATCAAGTAGTGAGCTATTTTCAGAGATGGCTCCTAAAATGTTTCTCAAACCTGTTAAAAATAGAGCAAGGAAGCGTCAAGTTACGGCCGCAAACTCTTTCAATGTAAGAAAACTGAGATTTTATTTTTTTCATCAATTTGGGAAAGAATAAACTCTCACACAGTTTCTAGAAAAGAATAGTTTTAATATACCGACAATGCAGTATTTTGTATTTGAATTTGCCAACAATAACCTGTTTTGTTTTGGTATCAATGCTTTAATTTATTTGATTGTAGTTTATTCCTGGCACTTATGTTGTACAGCATGGGTTGTGGATTTGGATCCAAAGTTTCTAATGTTGTTGCGAACAAGTCAAAATCTTTCCAACCTAACACTCTTTGCACTGTAGCCTAAGTCTACAACAAAACATCACACACGCATTTGGGATTTCAATTCCATCTTTTCAGTGATCAACGCATTCTGCAGATCAAGAATATTTCTATAAATATTATTCTTAAGATCCATTACTTTTATGATTTAGGACTTAAACGTTTGAAAATAAAAATGAAAAAATATTTATCGCATACCATAAACATAATAAACAATGTATAAAAGTAAAAACTATGCAGTACCAACAGCTCATGGTCCAGAACAATGGCGCATTGTATCCAACCCTCAATACGAGGAAGGAACATAATGATGATGAAAAGTAAAAACGAGCTGAATAGACTTCAAATGGATTTATTAAGTGCAAACCAGCAGGAGTTTACAAAACGGTCAAATTAAGATTGATCGACCTTTTTCATCTTAAAAATTGAATGAAACTGTGTTCCAGTGTTTACCTTTACCAATCGTTTCAGGAGCTGTCATTGTCCATAATGCAAGGGCGTTAAATGACGCCCTTGCATTATGGACAATGGTCCATAACCATTGGTTATGGACAATGGTTCAAAGGACAATGGTTCAAAGCCTCCGCGACCACAAGTATGCGGATCTGCTAGGATTAAGCTCTCAAAGAAGCTTTTTCCGTACGAAGATAAAATGTCTCCATCAAAGCATAATAAAAATTTTGTTGCGCAAACCCCATTCCTCTAAATTCATATCGACTCACATTAATAGACCTTGAATTTTGTAAACTTTTCAAGTTATTTTAAAATACACTAGACATAAAACAGTTTCTTGCAGATTGACCAAAATGCAAATGACTTTCAACAGTAGCTATTGATTTCCTGTAGTGGTTATGTACCGGTATGATTATAAAGTTCACTGTAACATGCTCAACTTTATCTTATTATTTCAACAATGGACATGGTCATTGCGAGAATGCAAACAAGCTGACTGGTTTAGTGTATTAACAATTTGAAAGCATGCTGAGTTGTCATTGAATGATGTAGCCTACATAAATGTTTAATAAACACATAAATCCGTAATATTGTATAATAACTCGTTTATAGAAATTACAATCCTTTAAAGATGTTCCCATGCTTGATTCCAATCATTTGGTGATGAGAAGAATAGGATTATGACATTGGAACCAACAAGAATAAGATGGCCAGATGCTGTCTCTCAGCCGCTTTTCCTTCCGCAACTACGCTCAGCCAACCCTGTGTACTGTAGAGGTAAGCAGTGTTTTCCAACAGCTAGCTTGAGCCAAGAATCGAACCAGGATTGAATGATTGGAAAGTGTCAAAGTGAACGCTCTCTCCAACTCTTTATTAACAAATTACATTTTATGAACCCAGAGTCCCCATCTACTATGTCTATATTACAGTTGATGGTTTTTTTTTCATCAGCACTGCAGCAGTCATGATTGACAGCTGTATTCAGTGGCTCCGAGAGGGGGGGGAAGTCGGGCCAGTTTCCCCCCTAGCAAAACATTGTAAAGGAAAAACGAGTAGTTTTTTGTTTTTGCACTTTTGAGGGGGGCCCATTTTTAGTACTAAAGTAAAAATGTACCAACCAAATAATCAACAAATTCTTAAATGAAGTGCGTAGTTCCAAGTATTTCTCAATCATTGTAAATGTCACTCTCGATGCTTCTCATCAAGAACAAATCATTTTCGTGTCAAGGTAGGCGATGTTGAACAGCTTCAAAACGTAAAATCTGAAGCTGAATTGATTTCAGTATCACTGAACGGTTTCGATTGTACTGATAGTTTCAACTTGAAAACTGGTGCTGTTTTATCTAAGCGGGAACTACTTTTGTTTGACAACTGAACCTTAACTTCAAAATCTGCGTTGGCCAGGCATAGGATGTTGTATCCAACATAAGTTATCTGGGAAAGTTAAAGGTATCAGTCCAAGCACGATTAAAGAAAGTAAATCATGTAGGCTATATTTTTTGTTTATGGATCATCATCAGTCATCATCTCCGCCTGCAGAACATTGCGCATCAACATGAGTTATTTGCTTCCAAGAGTGGCGATTTTGAGCCAGCTCGCCCAGTGTGGCCAAGTTGAGTCCGGTCCATGATTGGATGTTGTCTTGCCATCGTTTTGGTTGTCTGCCACGTTTTCTTTTTCCTTCTACTTTTCCTTCTGTGCAAACTTCGCTGATTCCGAATTGTGATCTTTTAGTGTGGCCGAACAGTTTTAAAACTTTTGATTTTATTATTGCTGCAATTGGATGTAATTTTGTCATAGTTAAAAGATCTTCTGTTTTTGTGTGGTCAAGTAGCCTTTTGTTGGTCATGCTTCTCATGATGTGATTTTGGAAGGTAGTGAGTTTTTTCTTTGTTTGAATTTTTTGTTTATGGATGTTGTTGCTTAGGCTAAATCTAGTTGGAATGCATAATGTTGCCTACAACAGCGTTGTTCAAATGTCTTATCATTTTTGGAGTACGGTATTTGATTATCTGTAAGCTTGTGGCATCTTTAAAGTTATAGCCCAGCCAGAGGAAAAATTCTGAAAAATGTGAAGTAAGCTGTCCTATCATCTTGCAAAGAAAATTGACTTCGAGAGGGTAATCAAGGTGTGGTGCAGTCAAACCCAATGCTTTACATTACCCTTCTACAATTGAAGCTCTATAAAAGACGTTTCTTAAATGCATCAAGTTGGAACCAACAAGAGCTTAGTCGGAAGCTGAGTCAATGCTAAAGTAGCCGACAACTAGCAGTTTTAAATTTGTGACTGCTTTGCATTATGTGGTTTACGGTCCTAAACAAGATTCACTGATGAATTTAATGAAATTAAAGGAAGATGTAGGCTAATCTAAGTAAGAGAAAGCTGAGAAGAGTAGGCTACTACTCGCAAGCTAAAGTTGAAGTGGCAATTATAAATTTGAAAGAAAATGATTTTCTTTTCCTGAGGACAGAACGTTTTTATAAGTCCACTTAACTAGCTGAATCATTCGAAGGAAATGTATTCTACCGTAGTACATTGCAAAGGATTCGATAGTTGTTGGAATTGACAAATGTATCAACAAACTCAACCATATCGTCGATGAGTTTAAAGTTCCATGGAAATTTCATCGTTGTGCAGTTGCGGGCATGTGGGACAAATTTAAGCCATTTGTAGGCTACAACAATGACATTTTTCAAGACATTTTGGATGAATTTGGTACTTTTGACAGAAATCCAAGCAGCAAAATTCAGCTGCAAATCAAAACGAACCACCCCATAATCTCTACACAAGGAATCATTGATTGCAATTTTCGAGAGGTTTTTCCAAATAGTTTTGTTATGATTTTTTTTGTGTTCCGGTAGCTACCTCCAACGGTTGCGCTTTGAGAACGTGGTTTTAGCAATTACTGAAATTTGTAAAGAATTGTTTGCGCTCCAGTAGGCCTATGACTCAAAACCGATTGAAAAGCCTAACTATACATGTTGTGCATCAATTCAGACGTCGCAAAATTTTATCATTTGATGCTGTGATCCGTAACTTTGCATTGCAAAAAGTCCAGAAAGGGTTGAATTAAATCAGGGATGTCCAAAATCCGGACCGCTGGCCAACTCCAGCCCACGAGACGTTTTTGTATGGCCCGCGCCTGTTGTTGTAGAATGTGTTATTTTTGGCCTGCAGACACACAAAAATCATATAAATTCAACTTGCAGTTTTCAGAAAAATTATTGTGGCTGTTGGCCCGCGAACTCTTATTATCAAATCTGGCTCGCGTGGGAAAAAGTTTGGACACTCCTGAATTAAATGCTTGGTTGAACTATTTTCGTTGCCTGTAAGCCTATTGTGTGTTTACAAAGCTTTCTAGACAAAATAGTTTGCCTAAACGGCATTTTTGCTGCAAGTGTAATCCAGTTTGATGATTTTTACATTGAACGAAGTTCTTTTCATGCTGAGGAAAGTAGGCTAATTTCAGCTTAACACGAACATGCAACGCAAGATACAAATTAGTTGTACATTTGCTAAAAAATATTATGGGGCCCATTTTTCGTATTGTTTCCCGACCAGTGCTGATTTCTCTCAGAGGCCCTGGCTGTATTACAGCCAATTCAGCAAAAAGCAGCATCCCAACCAGGTTGGCATTTACGAGAACCAGTAGGCTACCCTATTATTGTGAACAAACAGTTTGAAGGTCGCTGTACCAAGTCCTGGCATCACCTGCATAACTGCATTGTTCGTTGATATGTTGCACAAACTAATCTTATCATAAACCAACAGTTTGAAGGACTTTCCAGTTAGTAAAGTCACAAACCAGTTTGCATTTTCATGTCGCCGATCGTTTATCCAGCTATTATTGTGCAGCACGATGCTACACTGTTGATGTCATAAGAGCCCTGCAAGCACATTGTCATGCTTTAGAAACTGAGAGGAACAAACTAAAAGTAATTTCAACCCAAAACTTCGAGTATTTTGTTTCCTTGAAATATTTGCTGTTTCAACTCTGTTTCAAATTCAACTTAATCTACAAAACGATGCAATAACCTATTTTATCATTGTACCTTTGGTAGAGAGGTACTTTTTGAAAACCATAGACAGATAATAATCGATAACAGCTTGATAAGATTGAATTGCATAATTCAAAAAATAATACATAAAATAAAATAGTTACATAAATAAAGCAGCACAACCCCAGGCTCAACAAACAATTATTCGCTGTAGGGGCATCTTTTCTGTTGAATTTGTATTAGATTACGTTTGTTTTATGTTGCTTAGTGATTTTTCCTTGATTGCCTTTATGTTGTTCCGCTCACTATCTTGTCTCATGACCACACTCCCGCATAATTATGACAGATTGTTACCACCTTTTGTGTTTGTTCGTCAGTTGTTGCTTGTACGCAGGTCAGTGCAGTTTTATTTATTTTTAGTCATTTATTATTAACATTTCACGAATATTTGTTTTTGTTTAGATGAATTAAGGTATTTTCCTGACGAGGGCATAAAGTTTTGCCGAAAACGTTTGAAGTTATGTAGCTATTTTATTTTATGTATTATTTGTTGAATTATGCAATTCAATGTTATCAAGCTGTTTTCGATTAATTATTATCTGTCTATATTTTATCATTGATTCTGAGAAAAAAATATGAATAAAAAACTTCACTTTCTTTAACTTTACATTGACTTTTGAATATTGGAAAGTAAAGAAATTGACTGGAAAGTAAAAAAATTGCCAACAAATTTTAATTTCAAAAGAATTTAAAAAAAATTAAAAGTTATGTAATTTTCACTTTGTATGTGCGGAAGGTGACCAATCTGACAAATGTTTGCAGTTAGGCTTCTTTTTCTTAAAACTAAAATTGCTCGAAAAGTAATGTTTGTAGGCTACTTTTACCAACGTTGCAATTTCGTAAAACAAAAAGTCTATACATAATTGCAACAAAAAAGTTTCTTAGCAAGAATATTTGTTTTGTTCTTTTGTTTTCCAAGCCACGCTTTCCTCACGTGATCATTCGGCTATAAAAGCAAATTACTGAACGATTTTGGGCAGTCAACCTTCAGCAAGTTAGTTTGCGTGTTCTCAGAGTTCGGACTTAATATTATTCAGACTAGAAACATCAAAAGTACAACTTGCTGTGTTGGTTCGGTGGTGAGGATCAGTTAGAGCAGGGGTGTGCAACGTGCGGCCCGCGAAGATGTTCCAATTTTGAATTGTGTGCGGCCAGTGAAACGTGTTTATAGTTTAGTTTAGTTTGGTACGTGTGAACAATTCATTGTGGAGTGGATTATTGTAGATTTCGCCCTTCTGTTAACCATTGTAGAAATCTCCCACCGGCCACCGCTAATCCATTGTATTTAATTATTTGGAATGTAAAAATGTATGGTCACATAAAAGGCATTATGAACAAATTACGACTTATAATAATAATAATAATAAGATTCGTGTTTTTAATTGCGCCCATATCAATAACATACCGTACACTGCAATCACAGATGCGATACAACAGACGATAAGAAGCAGCGAAGTTACATATAGTCTTCTAGTCAGCTGCTCCCCTTATTTTAGCTTGTCATTAGAATAAGTGTCTTTGCCGAGACACAGCCGCGTGCTCTGAAGCTGTGTCAAACCCACGTCCTTTCGAAAGCTCTGGAAAGCTCACGTACAGACAGGAAATCCTTTCCACTTTCCAACTTTGAGAGACTATGGAATGCATCCTGAGAAGAAAACTGAATTTGCAGACCAACTTGAAAATTTGTTGTATGAATTTTTGGCTCGTTTCAAAGACTTCAATCTCATGAACATTTATTTGTTTGTTTGTTTGTTTGTTTATCTTTATCCTGCATTGCGGGAAAGCGGACTTGAGCGCTATGCATCGGTGTACGCCTTCCGACATACACCTGACCCACGCTGCAGCCGACGGCAATGTCTGTTTCCGGTTGTCTACTCTACTTATGACTTAAATTTGGTACTACCCATTACTCGAAATCGATCACTAGGTAGAGGCAATTATCGTGAAGTTTCTTGCCCAGAGAAACAACAGCAAGTGCGGGTGGCTGGAGTCGAACATGCAAGCTCTCGACTGCAAGCCCATATATTCGCTTCGCCATTCAACACAGACATTGATAAAGCACCAGCAAATATAACTTGAACTGATTGATTTTCAAGAAAAAACAGATTTGAAAGCAAAGTAAGTTATTTAAAAATGAAACTTGGCGATTTTTACCGAAAACATCTCAACTAAGATGACTTTCCACATTTAAAAAAATCCATGGCTTCAAAAATGGCTCTTTTTGGCTCAACGTAGGCGATTTGTGCAAACAATTTTTTCTAAAATGGGCGTCATGAAATCTTCCTATCGGACGATTCTGACAGACGAACACTTGGAAAATGGACTTGAATTGCGAGCACTTCCATTAAAGTAAATTTGGAAAAAAGCCGTCGGGAAAAGAAGCCAGCTGCAAACTTCTCACTGAACTCGTTTAAAGACGGTGTGACAATAAATTTGAAAAACAGGTTTCTTCAAAAATTTATGCGTCTTAACTTGTAATTTCTGCAAGGAGATAATTCCTAATAATACCATAAGAATAACATGAATAACAAAAAAACTACTTTTTTGTGCCTGCCACTACTAGAAATCATATGTTAAATAAACATGCGGCCCGCGGTTTCCCCCCATTATTTATATCTGGCCCTCCTGTAATAAAGGTTGCACATCCCTGAGTTAGAGAACAATAATGTATGAATCCCGCCTATAGATGAGTTCATTTGACGTTAAGCAAGGTAGTTTGTCTCCATAAAACATGAAGATAATGAGCTGCAGTCAAAACTGTTAATTATTTAAATCACTCACTGATGTTGGTTTGCTCCGGAGGCAGATTTTTATGACTCGCAATTATGTTTTGTAGCATCATCTACAGTCGCCTACCAAGTTTTATTTTGATTCACTGTTTAACAATTAACAAAAGAATAAAAATGTATTTTCCACAAACCCAGGAAGAAAACAAAATAACTTCAAGTGAGGAAACAGACATTGAACAATCTTTATCAAAAAATTTCGGTAAGTTCATTTTGAAGAATTTGTCCAAAGACTGTTTAAATAGCGTATGAGGTCCTCTGGTGTTTGTTAGAACTTCTATATTACCATTGTATGCCTCGCCGCATAACCGGGTGGTGAGAGCCCTTGTACGTCGGTTCGACACCGCTGGAGAGCACGCTGCTGATTTTAGCTGACATACCTGAAGGTGGACGCAAAGATTGGTTTCCTTGCATTTCGAACATCTAAACCTTTACATCCAGTTAATCTTTAACCACAGGGTCCTAGCCTGAGCACAAACAACGTTGAATTGTTGAGGACAAACAGTTCAATGCCGTCTACACAGCAAAAAAGATGCTGTCATATTACTATAGCCTATACAATTGGGTAGAGAGGTAACTCTTTTAAACCATAAACAAACATAACTCAGCAACAACACTACATTTAACATTATAAAAACAAAAAACAAAAAGCGAACGTTTTAGGCTAGTCATATAGCTCTTTTCAAGCCTATAAGAAAAATACATTTTTAAAAGTAATGCTAAAGAATCATATAGTATACTATAGCTTACACTATAGCCATATACTATATAGCCATATACTATAGCCATATACTATAGCCATATACTATAGCCTACTTGAACAGCTCTAAACATCTCAACAATTTGAAACATGAACTTTGTTTTTGATGTTTCGAACATTTATCACAGGCATTTTAAAACGTGTGGCTATACTTCAAAAACACAAACTTGGCTCAAGGGCTATTACTTGTGTTCAACGTTTAGTTACGTTAAATTCAAAACGCGATGTTTTCTTACAGAACAACCTCAGGTCAACGTATTGAAAGTTGTCCATCATCATCATCATCAACAAGTGGTCCAGGTTGACCAGCGGCAAAACATAACCAAGATTGTTCATCAACCCGAACAAAGCAATGTCCGATCTGGAAATCAAGAAGGTTTGCGAAATGTTATAGAATTTACCAATAATGACAAAATGGTCTAACCCAAGAAACAAATGCTTAAAACAGTGGTTCCAACATGCATTACAAGAGGTTGCTGTTTTGCATCGTTTGAACTTTGCAGGTCCAGCTGCTATTTAAAATTCACAGTTTTACTTTTTCTGTTACTTTCCATTCAACAGATTCGGATTTTTTTATTTGTTTTAGTACTTCTGCGCGTATACATCAGTAAAACTACACAATAACTACTTTAAATATGGTGCTGAAGCCTGTTGTGAAAGACCACAGAATCAATGAAGTCACTTGCCATCCTCATATCAATTAGAGCAGCGTTTCTCAACCTGGGGGTCGCGACCCCCAAGGGGGTCGCAAAGGTCCTGTCATGGGGGTCGCAAAGAATTCCGGAAAAATAAACAATCTTTGCAGCAATCACTTTGTATACAGTAATGTCATAGCAAGGGACTAATTGGTTACACTGTTACGAAAGAGAACGCGTAGCTCGGTTGTAGGCCAATTTATCACCGTTTGTTCAAGTAGAACGAATGAACTGAGTCTGTTTAACAATCTCAAAACGTTAGTTGTCGAAAAACCTTGGTCGGCGAAGTGAAGAAAATTGCGGTCAAAGTTAAGAACAAAGTTGTTGAAAAGCATTTGTCTAGATCAGATTTTAATTATTGTGTAGTTGCGTTGAGTGAGTCAGTAAACGTGTTTCAGTGTTTATAAATATTTTTGTTTTATAACCTACTTACCATGGACAAGAAACGAAAATATTTTGAAGAGTATGATTTAATGTTTGGCTTTACTTCCATAGTCAGCAATGGCATTGAGAAGCCACAGTGTGTTCTGTGCAATGTTGTTCTCAGTGCTGAATTTATGAAGCCATCAAAGTTAAAACGGCATTTAGAAACAAAGCATTCCAATCGCACCAGCAAGCTTTAGAATTTTTTCAACACCACTAGGCCGGTTTGAAACCGTAAGCATTAAAAGTTGTGACATTCAGCAGTTCTTTGAAATTAAATGTTATTGAAATGTATTTTTGTACTAATTTTTATAGCCTATCTATAAAAAAGAGAGCAGGATGGAGGTCGCAGGCTATATTAAACACCACAAAAGGTTGAGAAACACTGAATTAGAGAGAAAAATAGAAAAAGAAAAGGCGATATCAACGAACCAAAAACAGAATAAACATTTAGATAGAAAGTTCGGTTTTGTTTGAGCTGTTTTGTTTAAGCCTTGCTGTATCATAAACGCTACAAGTCAAGTAAATTATAACATGTCAAGTAACATTCATATTTAACGTTAGCAAGTAAATAAAATCAGCCAGGTTTGGAAACTTGTAACAGTTTTTATTGATAAATTTCCGCCACCGTAAAGGCGGATTCTCCAGTATCTGGAAAAACGCAACCGAATGGTAACACACAAATTAATTAACCGGTGAAATCATCTCAGAGCAATGTGAATTTAATTTAAAAACAGGAAGTTCTTATTTGCAATACGTGTTATATTTATTCAGATCTAAACAGAGCCTTTGACAAACTGAAGAAAACCACTGGAGAACTTTATGATCGCAAATTCGATGTGGATTTGTCAAAGTTTGATAATCCAGCATCGAATCTCTCAGAGGTTTACCCGGAGCTTCTGTCAGTCGACTTCTACGAGGGAAGGTTCATTCCCAACGACGACCAGTATAACCCCAAAACCAAACAAATTCAATTTAAAGAATCCGATAAAAAAGTTTCGATTGAACAATTACTTCGTCGCTTTCAAGAACAAAATTTCATATCAATTGTCGGTTACCCTGGGGCGGGAAAGACAACGTTATCAAAGCGTCTGGCTAGACGTTTAGACCAAAATAGGGACTTTCTCGTTCTGAGGATACCTTTTATGAGCATGAGTGATGAAAAACAAACATTGAAAGAATTTTTGCTTGGAGATGTAAAATTTAACTTGGAAAACGATGAGCAAAACCTACTTTTTAGTTGGATGAAAAATCACACACAAAATTGCTTTTTTATCCTTGACGGATTCGACCAAGTTAACTGGAATTTAACACATATGGTGAAAAGATCTAACTATGACACTTTACTAACCTGCCAGGAGCTTTTGTCGAATCTGTGTGAAGGAAATTTTTTACCCAATTGCCACATTGTATTCACCTCACGACCACACGCCATGCTTACAATTCCTCAAAGATGTCGCCCAAAACAAACGTATTTTATTAAAGACTTGACGTCTGAAGACATGAAAAAATTATTCGATACCTTAATCAATGATGAAAAAAAATCGCGTGAGATTTTAAACAAATTAACTGTAAAAACTCCTCATCTACAATCAATGTGTCACAATCCTTTAATGCTACAATTATACGTGAGAGCTTCTCTTGGTTCATCACATGAAATCTTAAATATCTCGACAATGACCACAATATTTCATCGTGTGCTGGAAAACCTCAAATCATCTGATCACGCCGTTTCTCTTTCGGATCAAATCGTTATCAGTTTATCAAAACTTGCATTTAAAGCAACTGAGAATAAAACAGTATTAATCTCAACCGACGATCTTGATGAAGAAAACCTAACAAGTGATCAAATCCAAGCACTTGTTGTGACATTATTTGGTTCAAATAGTAGGTGTGGTCTTTTGGAGGGTAACCGACGATTGTATTTTTTACACCAAACATTTCAAGAGTTTTTTAGTGCTTTATATATAGTTTATCAAACGCCGATCAAATATTTTGCATCATTTGTTCAAACTAATCTACTGGCTCATCACTGGTCAGTTGTTGTCGAATTTCTCTCTGGACTTCTGTTGGACCCATCTATGAACAAAGGTAACTGGTGAAAAAATATATCATTATTATTTCTTGGTCAAACTTCACCTTGCTTTCTTTGAAATAGATGTATATTTTGTTTCTTTAATTTCATCTCATGTCTGTCTTCTATTCTGTATTTCTTTATTTCTGTCTCATAGGCCTAACTATTTTTAAAAATATTAATAAATCATGAGTATAGTTTCTAGTTGAAATAAAATGTAAGTTTTTATGAAAAAAGTTTATTAAATCATACAAAAATTTTACAGATAACTCAACTACCACAGCTATCCAACAACCCTCAAGGGCATCTACCTCAGCACAATCGTCATCATCTTCCCACCAACCAAGCTCATCTAGTAATATTATTAAATAAAAAATATTTATGAACGTAGCCTATTGCTGGTACATTTTGTGGTTATAGACAAAAGATGCAACATTTCAAAAGTTGTTAAATAAGTTCATTTCCACAGACATATACAACCAAGCAACCACACGGCATTTAACATAATCGATTAAACTTCACTGTTAAAAATTTTCGTAATTTTACTGTCAAAAGAGCAGTAGAATATTACTATCTTGTTACAGTACTTGAAATTACTGGCCATTTTGTGGTATATTTACTAGACAAAGACGTTTTTTTACTCCAAATATAGTAGAATCACTGATTGAGCAGTTTTAAATTTTACTTCTTTTCGTAGTAGATGATTTCACTTCTTTTTTGGAAGTGAATTTACTGGTCTGTGAAAGTGTTTTGCAATTTTACTGACAAAAATAGTAAAATTTTACTGACTTTTTATAGTTTTTTTTTTAACTTGCATTGGCAGTAATTGTACTATAGGTACGGTAGGCTACATGGGCAGTAACATTTTATTAACACCGTTATTTTAGTCCGATTAGGCTACTATACTCCTGTGCAGCAATATATTTAGCACTTCTACGAAACGTCAACCTTTTTTCCGGTCAACATATTTACGGTCACACCAGCACATTCTCGAAACAGTGGGATGCTACGTTATGTCATGCCTTTCTGTTTTGATATCTGATATAGGCTACCTTGGCCAGCAATATAGAGTTCGTGGGTTAATTGAAACAATCATGACTGGAAGGAAAGTTTGCTAGAGATCCGAACTCACGGGCTTCCAACAAAAATGTTTTAATTGTTTGTAATATTGGTTCCTTAAAAATGCACTGAAAGTACTAGAGAGTCGAACCGAACCCGAACCCGAGTTTTATAGTCAAACGGCTCGACTCTCTGACTAAAACCCGAGAATTATTATCACTTATCAGTCGTCAGCCAATGGGCTGGCGAATGTTATCCTGGTCCGCACTCAATTTCCCGCCTTCCCGCTCAGAATTTGCAGAGTCTGATTAGCGTTGCCAGATGGGGAAATAGGATAACAAATTTAAAAAAATTCTGGTGAAATTCAATTTTAGAGGCCTTTGATGCCAAATTTTTTGACTTTGGAACCAGAAAACTTTTTGGTGAAATCTAGTGAAATTTTCCCCCAATCTATTTTTTTCAAGAAAGTTTTTTTAAACTTTTAAGCGAAAAATCCCCGCTCGTATAGAAAACGTTTTGCAAGAGGTTTGCGCATGCGTGACGGCAGTGTCTTATGTCTTAAAAAGTATTTGTATTTTTAGGCGAAATTGTTTTATTTAGGGTGTTTTACATATCTGGTGAAGTTGTATGCAATCTGGTGAAATTTTATTTACTTTTTGGTGCTAAGCATCTGGCAACACTGAGTCTGACAACTGAGCATGTGCAAGGATGCAAGCATCAAGCATGGTTGCAGGAATAGTGCAGTAACTTAGTTACAGCTGGTTTTGTTGCAGTCATAAGTTTCAGATAGACAGAGGAAGCGTGTCAATAGCAAAAGTAGCATCGTTAAACCTGTATCACTGAACAGGTAACAAGTTTAATCCTACAAATGGTATCTTTGCTGATTTTTTTTATGTTTACCATGGACAAATGAGAACAATAGCGTACCATTGAAATTAATTTATTTCGATGCTTTTAGTAAGTTAACTGCATTAAACTGCTACGAAATTACATAGTTAAGCAATATGCACTGAACAACAATGACTTAGATCAGGCAGGTCGGTCTGTCAGTCAATGCAGTGAGGCTCTGCCCCCTCCCTACAATTTTCTAACCACTGCACCCCTGAGTCAATGTGAAGAACTACCTAACACATCTTCCCGGTATACCAGTATTGTAGCCTACTGAACACACAATGTTGAAGTAGTCGAGCTCTGTTGTAGTAGCTTCTAGCATTCGGACTCTGGATTGGAAGATCCAGTGTTGGAATCGTACTATAAAAAGATTAGGCAGTGGCTATTTGACCGGCGCCGGTCTTTGAATCTGAAACACTATTTGACCGGTCATGACATCACTATACAGGCACCTTTTTCTCTTTCAAAGCAAAAGACGAGAAGCGCGTATATAAGTTCTAAATTCGACAAGTTTATTCAACTCGATACGTGGTGCGTGCGATACTTCGCCGGCTTCTATTCTAGAGGGAATGAGTTTGATACTACCCGGAAGCGTTCTTTTTTCTTTAACTAAATTTTGACGCGAAGTGCATTTTTGTACTCAATTTTTAATTTCAGTTGCCTACAGCCCAATTTCTTATGTCTTTTCAAATGTGAGTAATAGAGTTTTTTTAATTTGCTGGAATTTGAGAATTTCTCTGGGTAATTTTCCGTTTGTGGCCGTGCTAACTACTGATATATAGCCTACTACATAATTTTTCATTCAGGCACGTTTTAAACCTTTCAAGGTTTTGCCACCTTTTCCCGTTCATTAACGTGCTGGTAGGTCTATATCGATTTTTGTAGTTAGTATCTTTTTCGTCCCGGACGCGTTAATGACAAAAATAAAATGATTGATTGATGTGACCGTGTGTGCCGAACGAAGCATTACACTTTTGCTCTCAACAAGTTAGTTATATACAATGCTTCTTTTAAAAAAATGGTAATGGTATGTAAATGTAATGCAACTCAAATTAAAAATTGACTACAAAATGCACTTTGGGTCAAAATTTAGTTAAAAAAAAAAAAAGAATGCTTCCGGGTAGTATCGAACTCATTCCCTCTAGAATAGGAGTCGGCAAAGTATCGCACGCGCCACGAATCAAGTTGAATAAAATTGTCGAATTTAGAACTTATATACGTGCTTTTCGTCTTTTGCTTTGTAAAAGAAAAAGGTGCCTGTATAGTGATGTCATGACCGGTCAAATAGTGTTTCAGATTCAAAGACCGGCGCCGGTCAAATAGCCACTGCCAAAAGATTACTAGGCATGGCTGCTGCAACTGTCTTCAAAATGAGAAAATATTAGGTAGCCTACACAGTTTTAAAAAAACAAGCTGTGACCCTAGCTAGAGAGTATATCTGCCATATCTGGTGCTACGCCTTGCCCATGAGTAGCCAGGGAGTAACGACATTTGAGATGCAACTCCACTTTACCTCAGAGTGAAACATCTGCCGTCAGTTGCAGTTTATAGGCCTAGTCAATGCCCAGGACTGTTAAAAAGTGAGAACTAAATAATTGAGTGGTTTATCCAGCTGTGGTGATAAAACTTGTGGTAGGCTGATCTTTCGTGTGTGACCAGCATGAATAATTTGAGCAGCAGGTCCAGGGTGGTAAACGATAGACCCTCAGCCCCGGCCAAAGATCAAGAAGGAAAAATCCCCATTAGGCTACAGGAAGAGGACCAGTACTTATTACCGGTATTATTCGTGACAACGTCTCATAATACATGTTTTAAACCAATTTAGGTTTTTTCATGCTTTCCTGAGCATGTGTTGTATTTCATTTCATTGAATAACTTGATACTTGGATATTATCCTTGTGCATTTATGATGTGCCGGGAGACAACTGGCGGCTGGGAGACAACTTGCCATCTCAGTGGGATTAGTGGAACTGATTACAACATATTTTAAAGAAGATTGCTCAGCGATTTATCAATGCTTTGAGGTATAACGTACATCTTATTATTATTTACTTGCAAACACAGATTTTTTAATACCCAACCTTCCCATTCCCGGAAGAACATCTGACACATACTTTGCAAATTTATGTATAGCTTATATATAACTTGTGTGATATGAACACCATGCTACTACTGCTAATAAATTCTATTTCATTGCCTTCTTAGCGATAAGAGTGCGGCTATATGAGTGTTTGACAATGTTTGTATTATTTTCAATATCTTAAAAATGTTAAATTCAATTTGTAGGATTCAGCTATCTCCCAGTTTGAAGAAACTCGTGTACCAGCATCCAATAATTGTGTGTTTTGGTAAGTTGTGAATGAGCGTTTGTACAATTTTGACTGATGTACAAGTGAACTTTTGAATTGCTCACCTAAATATGAAGTTGGTAAATGTAAATATGCACTAATTTCAATCTTCGTAGTTTCATTTGTGCCTCATTGCATCTGCAGGGCCCACTCTTGCCAGTGCAGTGAAGTTTCTCGTATTCATCGAAGGCAACCTTGCAATTTAAACCAAGTCGTTTTTTTGTAGCGCTGGCTTACTTCTTCTGCTCATATTACGTCTTTGCAATGTCATATCCAGATAGTGCAGCTGCAAGTCTGGAGTTTATACAGAGGTATGTAAACCTGTAATGTGTTTAATTGTTTATGTATGAGCTAAGGAATAACAATAATGGAACTCCCTCCTTCACAAAGTCGTTCATACCAGTGACAAGCTGGTCTGGCTGGAGTGGGATTCAAATCCACGAAGTTCTTGACAGTGTCTCTCTACTGCAGCTAGTAAGAACTGCACCCATTACCGGAGGGATTGCGTGTTAGACCACTCGGCCATCCAGACTGATTATTAGAGGTGTTAAACTGTTAATACTAGTTATGTACGCAAGTTCCAAGCCACAACTCCAGAGGATGACGATTATTCTAAGGTTTGTGGAAGTGACAACGCATTCTGATCAATTTGAAGGTTTCACACTTTCACTACACGATGGTATTGTGGTGTAGTTACAAACATTGCTAAATATCACGGTCAAATTTGAAAAGATCCACTGATATAACTTGTGTTGTTTCCTCAGATACTTTGCTCGCATTGGGGTCATCCGTCATGACAAGAAAAAGTGGGATGTGCACCCTAAAGTACTCCGACAGTGCAACGAGGTCATGCTTCGGCAGGGTTGTTTGTTATGAAGATTGAAGCAAGTCAAGAAATTCACTGTTCAGTCGCTGCTGCTTCATGCTTCGCCGAAATATAGCCTCGGCTGAACTCTGCAGTTAAAAAAGCGAATTCACGTGTTCGTGAAACATCAAACAAATAGCTATACTTGTAACATCTTGAGAAATATATTGTGAAACATTGTCGCCAGTGAGGTCTGCTGTACACAATAAATTTATATCTGCAAATGCACGTGTGTAATATTTACTTGTAGAGAAAGTCATTTTACTCTCATAATGCCGTTTGTCACAAAAACTATTCGGGAAGTTATTTTGCTGCCTGTCCAGAGCAGTAATTTTACTGATCAGAAACATTTAAAAAATGACTATCCGGAGCAGTAATTCTACTGATCAGAAACATTTAAAAAATGACTATCCAGACCAGTAATTTTACTGATCAGAAACATTTAAAAAATGACTATCCAGAGCAGTAATTTTACTGATCAGAAACATTTAAAAAATGACTATCCAGAGCAGTATTTTTACTGATCAGAAACATTAAAAATATGACTGTCAACGGAAGTAAAAATACTTCCATTACAGTAAATAAAATTACTACTTAGAAAGTTATTTTGCTGCCTGTCCAAAGGACAGTAAAATTTTTTAACAGTGTTGAACAAAACTATAAGCTACAAACGTTTTCGGCCATACACACGTTAGCCCTTATCAAGTAACAAAAAAAATAATTGCTTATATCTACACTGAAAATGAATAACTGATCTAAACACTGAATTGAAAAAACGAAACGCAAAATGAAACGGCATAGCATAGGAGAAAGGCACATCACATGGCGTTTCAATTACACGAGGCAAAGACTCATCATATGACGCATCAAGAAAAGACGTTGAGTAAATAAGAAGCACCTGAGGCAAACAAGTGTGTATTGAGGCGAGGATTGTATGATTTTATTAGCAAAGCCTCGTGGATTTTAGTGTCGAATTCGGTGAAACATTTACGCATAATTCTAAACGACTCCAAGGATGGTTTGTTATTTGAACATGTTTGACAATCGAATATGTGATCTTTAATGGCACTTTGCTTGTTCAAATTAGTTAAATCTAAGTGCTCCCTCACTCTCGTGGCCAAATGCCGCGTAGACATACCGATGTATGTACAATTCGCGTCATGCGAACAAGTGAACTTGTACACGACATTTGAACACAAGTAGTTAAATGCCGTGTGGTTGCTTGGTTGTATATGTCTGTGGTTGAAGAAAGTGACCTCTTTACCAAAATTGTAAGTTCATTTCCCTTTTACAAGTTTAGATATCTCACATCATTAATGATTTATTCCTTTTAGCCTATAAGTTCTAGACTTCTTATCGTTGATTTTATTAAGTTAGTTTCAATTTGTTGCAGCAACTTCACCAGCCCAAAACTCTTCAGTTCTCTTTGAAATTGCGGCTTTTTTTTCAAGTGTATTTGCACGCAAGCCTACCGGTAAGTGACAAACTATACGTTGACATGTCTTTGTTGTCTTGTCGGCGGCAAAGCGTTTCTCGATTGTGACACAGAACAACAAACCAAACGTTATTCAACGTTGAAGAAACATAAAAATGTTTATTACCCAAAGCCGCAAACTCAGAATGTAATGGAAAATATTCTTATCATATCTCAGCTCGCATTAAAAGATTTCGAGGGTCGCATGTCGTGCTTGCCCCACATTGAGTATTGGAACAAATTGTGAAATGCTTAATACTCATAGGTTTGTCATCTAAAAATTCAATAAAATTTCAGTGAAAACTATGAAATGCACTTGCAATTTGATAACAGTTTTGTCCGCCCGTCAGCTCAGTAGTTACGCGCCCGGCTCAAGATTACGCGGCGCTGGTTCGACTCTCGGGGTGTGCGCTTGAGCAACGCATTTCAGGTGCTCTCCATTCAGCAGCACCTAGTGAATGGAATAATTCCCCGGCAACAACACTTCAACAATCAGAAAACTTCACTCTGTCAATCTCGGTAACCGGCCCTGCATTTTTTTTGTTTGTCGTATCCAGGCTTACACCCGGTGGTTGAAGATTTAGATTAAGTTGACGGGAAGCCAATCTTCGTGTCCATCTTCAGGCATGCCTTTAAGTGTCCTGCCACAAACACAGCCGCATGCTCTTGGGCGGTGTCGAACCGGCGCCCTTTCGATTGCCGTTCCAGGGTTCTCACCACTCGGCTATGCAGCCGAGTCCTGCATCAAGAGCCTGTACCGGCCCTGCATTAAGCGCCTGTACAAGTAGGCCCATGTGAAACTACCAGGAATAACCTACCAAGGCTTTGTCAGTCCGAGAATAAAGATTCAAAACCAACCAGTTGGTTTATTCTAATAATAAACCAACCATCATTTTGATGATTTAATCACAGCAATTCACAGTAGGCCTAGTTGTCTTTTAACAGTTGTTGAATCAGTGCTTCTTTCTTAAGTTAAAGATTTTTCATATCAATAATTTGTGCCACGGCGGATTCAATTTGTAACAGTAACTTTATCTTTTCATTCCCCCTTCAGGCTTCAAGTCAAAGTCTCAAGCATTGAAGCAACTTTGAGCTCAGGGTTGAGATAAATGCATATATCCGTAGCCCTGTACCTCACCTAGAAGCGACATTTAAAAATCATAGTTTAATTTTAATGGTGGTTTCAATTATTTCAGATCAAAAACTACAAAAGAAGCAAATATTTCTTAAGGAGTTATACAAAAAAACCAGGGAAGTTGCTGCAGGTAAGTAAATAGTTGAAGTAAAGGTACCGTAGTCTAAAAACTCAATGCAGTGAACCTCAAAAAGCATAAATACAAGTTCTAAAGTAGAATGTCTTTCCTTCAGCAACCAGGTTATTGAAAATAAAGAATCGAGAAAGGAAACATTAGATTGATTCTTAACCAATTAACCATCCAGATTTATCAACCAACAAACTGCGAAACAGGACAAATATTTTGTAAAAATAAAACTTAACCTTTTTGAGGCTGGAATTTTGCTTGTTAAAAAATGCTTTGTAATGATATTTATGGGAAAACAAACTGTGTTGTCCTACGACGGCTTTTCTGAAGCAGGGTTCTGAAGTCCGCAAACATTTTTCCGGTCCTCTGTTGTTAAAAGGTGGGAATCATTGTACTAAACTTTGCTGTGAACCAAGTTCAATGATTTAACAAAAAATAAACCAAATTTATTTTATATTCAACCTCTGGTTAGTCTCATATTTTAACAAAAGTTAAGTTTTTAACTGCAAAGCTAGCCTAGGTCTACCCAGAATAAGAAGTTTGTCTCAAGCCAGAAGGTTTAGTTTAAAATTTTTTGTTGATATTTTCATTTACGAGGTGAATGAGTTAATGTTTTATTGCGAATTAATAAATTGTAGTTATTGTTTGATTATTTTATAATTAGAACAAACCAAACTGTTGTTTGAGACTCCAGCCTGGTTAGCCGAGATAATATTTATTGATATTATTTTTTCATTATTAGATCACGATGATGATCGCTCCATCATCGCCATCAGCAGAATCCTGAGGGAAGGCAACGACGAGGAAGTGATCGTGACTGTAGGAAGTCATTTTGATGGAGGGAGGATACTGATGGAACCCTCCGACACTCAGAATGACTTCCGTGCGGTGACGTCATTCCTCAAGTTGATGCCAGCGCGAGTTGGATTTCTTAATTTGATCGGATGTTTCATGACTTCCTACAAGTTCCGTCCATGGGTCGAGGCGCTCAAATCGATGCCTGGATTCGTAAGTCATGTTTAACTTTTAAAGCAACATTTAATTATGCTGATCTATGGTTACATTAACATCAGTTGTTATGTTGGTTTAACGTTGCATTAAATTGTTTTAACGTTTTGATCATTGTCTAACCTTTGACGCTTAGCTAACTACTCGACTCCCGGCTTCAGCGTTGTTGAAAACACCGCTCACCTCTACCCAGGGTGTAATAAATTGGGTGGACATAATTGCTGAAGGCGGCCGAAAGGAACTGGCCACCCTACTCTCCTTAGTGCCGAAGGCTTAGTATGATGAGAACCTTATCTTCTTATACCCAACACTTGAATCAAGTATGGGACCACCTTTACCTACTCTCATCTGTCTCGAGTCATAATCACTCGCGCGGTGTATTTTACGCACCACGTTATAAAAAAGTATGTGAAGTAAAAAAAGCGCTTCAGCCTATCTGTATTTAAAAGCAAATTAAAAAGAAACGAAAATGCATCTCAGTGTTAATTTACCTCTGCTATGTTTGGGAGTTGAGAAATAATGATACATAAAGGCCACTTGCTTGTCTTCTTTGATACAGAATAATTGTTAGAGAGTTGGTCAACTATATCTACTTCTCTTTTGGTAGAATTATAAAAGTAAATAAATTTTAGCTTTTAGGTTTGGGCATCAACTGAAGCATTGTGGCAGCAGTGGCCGAGTGGTTAGGGCGTTGGGTTCGCAGTCGAGAGCCTGCATGTTCGACTCCAGCCACGCGTACCTGCTGTTGTTTCTCTGGGCAAGAAACTTCACGATAATTGCCTCTACCCAGTGATCGATTTCGAGTAATGGGTAGTACCAAATTTAAGTCATAAGTAGAGTAGACAACCGGAAACAGACATTGCCGTCGGCTGCAGCGTGGGTCAGGTGTATGTCGGAAGGCGTACACCGATGCATAGCGCTCAAGTCCGCTTTCCCGCAATGCAGGATAAAGATAAACAAACAAACAAACAAATTGTCATGCTTAATGGAAAACCCATTGATTTGTTGTTTTTTTTGTGTGAAGGAGGTCAAAGCCAAAAATTAAGAAACCTGGCTGCAAAGTTCGCGTAATGCAGAAACGTTTTGTATCATATACTGTATGATACATTGTGGCTATATGGGTTGCGATTATGGCAACATAGAAAAAGAGCTGTAGACCAGAGATGTGCGGGTCAAAGATTTTTAGAATCCTGATCCGATTTGTGCTTTTTGGGATCCGGGCCTGGAAATTTCTAAATATATCAGATCCGGATCCGAAGTAGGCTAATATTATGTCTGAAATTTTATAATAAATGTATTTCACCACACGACAGATTGTACCACAGCCGTAGCCTACACAATACACCAGCGCGAGTAGTGAAGGGTTAAAATCCGAATTCCACTGAATTTTTAATCATTTTCTGACAATTTTTGTTAAATTTTCACAAATAAGCAAAACGTCACAAACAACAATCATTATTTAATTGTTGAATCATAATTATTTTTGTTCAGATTGTTTGGATGAATCTCCCTGGCAACCTCCTTTCTGTCGATGACGTCATCGAGGTATTGCACAAAGTTGAGAGGGAAATTGTGATGTGGAAATGCCTCGATGATGGTAATGGGGGGATGAAATATCCGAACATGGAAGAACGAGCCAAGTTGCAGGAAGCACTGGATGGGTTAGAAAATAAAGTGAGAATTCGTAACGTTGTAAACCAATCGAAATATTTAGCCGAAGATCTATCAAACTTTAACCTCAAATTGTTCATCAGGAGTATTAAAATATTTTGCTTTTTCTAGTGATCGTTGATTTAACGTCACTAAACATCAAATTAACGTCAAGTTTTGCGCCAACATTAAACAACTTAATCTTTCATCAATAAACGATTGAAACAATGCAAAGCGTTCCAACTGTGGAAACTTCTTTTTAATGATTCCCTTTGTTTTTTACAGAAGTTGCAGATTGAAGTTGGCTTCGTCAGCTCACGCACAAGGATCGATGATTGAAAGATTTTCATCTATTTTATGTCATATTATGTCGAATTGATGTTATCCGTTACTTGTTTGTTTATTACATGGATTGCTTGTTTGATGACAAATTATTAGAGATAGACTACGTTGCATCCATGTAAAGTTCATAGTTCAATATTGCAGTTTTAATGAGTTGTTAATTAAGGGTTGAGATTAGCTTTGTTTGAAGGTCTCTTCAACAACATCTAGTGTTTCAAATTGACGCCCCTTCTTTTTGTTCTTCAACTTTGGGGCCAAAAGACATTCAACAAAAGTAAATTTTGTTTCTTAAAATCATTCTTTTTTATTCTATGACTTCAATAAACAAATCAAGGACATGCAAGTGGCAAGATGTGTTGAAATTGTGTTTCCAGAGTAATTAATATTTTATATTTTTTTAATTGCAGTTTAACTACTAGGGCATGCTTGAAGTTGGAAAAAATTGTCTTCCTTGCCTTCCCATGTATTTAAATTAAATTCTCAACCATCCTGCACAAATCTGAATACGATGAGTAGATTAATAAAACACATTTACTTTGGAATAACTGGTTAAATTAAAGGCATGACATCAATCTACAAACTAGTTTGGTCGTGAAAAGTGTATTTTATACGGCGGGGTGCTCTAAACACATATCGATTGACTAATTGTTTTAGCATTTAGTTTTCAGGGAGGGTTTCTTTAATACTTTTCATATCAAGACAAACATCTTCAAGACAAACATATAGAGACAAACTTTTCATATCAAGTAAATCTCACCCACATCTGCTCCCCCCCTCCCCGAAATCCACTAGTAGGCCCCTATGTTTAGTGATTGCTCTTAAAAATAGGACCAGAAAACGTTTAGGGCGCCAAACAATGTGGGAAAAAAATTAAAAGGTGTGAATTACATTTTTCAGAGGATCAAATCTCTTGGTTAGACATCCGAAGGTCTTTGCAAAGTACACAACTAAAAAAGTCGGACTGAAGGAGGAAGATGCAAGGGACAGGGTGAAATGGAGAAAAGGGATTAAAACAATTGCTGCGCGGAAACAATCGGCCACCCCCACTAGTGGGGAACAAACCGACGATGGATTATGATGATGATGAGTGAGATTGACAGGAGATCGCTGTCAAATCTCGCTACACTCGACTGCCGAGAAACACATGTTTTTGGAAAAGTCTTGATGGCTAGTGTGGAGGCTACACCGGTATGATTAGCGAAACACAATGCTCGCTGTTCTATGGTGAGTAGTCAGGTAGTGCTGACGCCAGGAAGATCGCCCCTTCTCAACATTGACAGGAGAGTCGAAGACCTTGCAAATACAGATACTTTGGATCAAATCTGTGAACGTTTTCGGCTTTTTTGCCTCCCTGGCGCAAACCTGAAGTGATATTAATTCGTGGTATCTGTTCTTCGGTTGTATCTTTCTCAGGTGCAGGATGTAAATAAACTCTAGCATGCCCATCAACGATACTGACAAATAAAGCTGCACATGAAGACAAGCATGACGTCATCACTCCAACAACAACCCTTTCGCCACTTTGTCTCTCATGTCGCTTCCGCACAATTCTTTGACCAAAGCAAGAGAGAATTCAAAAGCAGTACCAGGACCACGACTGGTGATGAGGTTCCCATCGGTTACCACGCTAGCCTCAGAATACTTGTAGCCTAGAAGAGAAAGTAAGTATTATTGTGACAGACTGACAGTATATATACCTTTAAACATAATTAACGAGACAAGTGAATTATGAGTCATTTGAATTTTAAGCCCACAACCATTTCTTCAAAGAAGAGCTTCTTTGAAGCAAATGGAGAGAGTTTAGCATTCAACTGTCGTCATGGTTTTGTTTTAAACTCATTTCACGATTTTTTTTTTGAATTTTCCAACATGGCATTTTTGCAAATAAGTTAAAATTTAGTTTAATAAATTTCAATTTTACAGTGTTTAGAATAGATCACTACTGCAAACAATAACGTTCTTTCATTGGTATCAATAGCATTTATTTATCGATAAGTTTTTTCGTTGCATGAATGGCCAAGTATGATAGTCTTGGCTTTTCTGTAATGGTGATTCTTTCATTTTTGAACTCGGATTCACTGGTTTATAACCACAACGAGAATAAAAACTAAAAACTACTTGAATATCAAACCTTCCATTTCATCCTTCAAGGATGGATATGAAGTCACATTTTTGCCAACTCCAATCTGATGAGCTTTTAAAGCGATGGGGGCTGCACAGATTGCACCAATAATACGGTTTGATTTTTCTTGGTCACAAAGAATGTCTTTAAGTGTGGCAGCCTGTAAACAGAAACTGTCTTATACTCAACGAATGAAATCTAAAAATGATGTACACTGGTAAGTTGCATCTATGGCAGAGTTAATTACGAACGTGTTCTATGCATACTAATATGTATGACTGTTTTAGGTGCATCAAAAAGGGGTCCACGTCTTTTAGGCGCAGACAGTGAGGCACCTGCCAAATAAGTGCGGAAACTGTGGCATCAAGATATTTAGGTGCGGCGCCTGATCATTTATGTGCTATTCGATGTGTCAAATTAATCAGAAATACTTGTCTGATAATGCGACAGTTCTCTCCCATTGTGTAACAAATGAAACATATTAGTGTGCACTGCGCGGTACCTGACTATGCAAGTAGCCTACAACCTTGAACCCAGTTAACAAACTATTTTGTCTAAACAGGTACACGAAGTGTAAGGATGAACATTCTTATTAAGCAATATAATCCTTCCCTACCTGCCTGCGCCTAGCTGATATAATCTGCAGTATTACCATCAAGCACCTAATGAAATTAATTAAGAAATTAAGCACCTAATGAATAGACTTTACTGGGAATAGCACCTAAATGACCGGGCACCACAGTGCGCCGTATCTAAACAAAGGTGGGCAGTAACTAGTTAAAAAAGTAACTAGTTACATAACTAGTGACTTTTTGAGTAACTTTGTTACTTTTTTAAAGTAACGACAAGCAGTAACTAGCTACTATTTTAGCGCTTTTCAACAGTTACAAGTTACAGTTACTTGATTTCCCAAACAAAAATTGGTCGTTTGTTTTTCAGTTCATGGCAGATTTTCCTTAGTGGTCAACTTATTTATTTGAGAGAGATTATAGGCGTTCGGCGACAAGAAACAAGGTTATGTACAGAGAGGAGCTGTGTAAACTGCTGGATAAGATTTTACTGCATGCCAGCGACAGAGCGGAGCTGTGTAAACTGCGAGACAGGATTTTACTGCATGCCAGCTACAGAAAGTAAGCCGTGTAAACTGCGAGATGGGATTTCGCAGTGTTTTATACGGATTGATGTCTGTGACGCCACATTCCTTCGTTTTTTCCCTCACTAAGCTGTCTGTTTTTGGAAATTTCACGTTCTCTTTTATTGTAAAGCAATTTTTTTTGTAGATTGTGGTTATATAGCTTTGAAAACAGGTAGACGAGGTAGTCAGTACTCAGTAGTCGAAAACTCGAAATGAATAAGTTTCTGTCTAAAGTATCTGAGACTGAAACAAACTGCACTGGTAATGGTAAAAGCATATAGGGTCTACCGTCCACGTCTTTTAGGCTGTGGTCAGATAGGCGCGGTCAGATAGGCGCGCACACTGTGGCGTCTGGATATTTAAGTGCGGAACACTGTGGCGCCCGTTCATTTAGGTGCTATTCCTAGTAAAGTCTGCAGATTGTATCAGCTTGGCAGGTAGGGCAATGCTTTTCACACAAAATGTTATATTAAACAGAAAAATATGTTGTTTTGTTAATGCGCGTGTGGAGATAAGATGTGAGACAACGCTCTGCTACTTTTGATATTAGCACATCTCCACAGGGCATTTGCTATGCATCCTGAACACAGGTTGCAGGCAGCCAGATCGAACCTTACTTAATCTGTTATCTTTCGCAATTAAATCTACTCGGGATGGATTGGTCGTGTGGCGAGTTCGTATGAGACAACGCTCTACTACATAAATACATTTCTATAGGGCATATGAACCCTGGCTACAAGTTGCAAGCATAATGGTGCGACTTTGCTCGTTATTAAACCTAGTCAGGGTTTTGATGGAAAACTAAGTTACTCCAGTCTACACTCAAGCCTACCACCCGCTTGAATATAGGCTACGGTATATTTTTTACTGATGTTTAGTGTAGTTATTATTTGACTCACTAAAAGTGAACTCCATCATGTTCGGAAATCGGAAACTTGAATAATTTATTGATACAGCTTTCGCCGACGCAAACCTGGACTAACAACAAATAAATGCCAAACACGCGCATTAAAATACAATATATTTTTCTGTTTAATATACATAACATTTTGTGTGAAAAGCATTGCCGGTTTAAGCATCTTCACTTACGGAAGCCATGACATATTTTTCTGTTCAATATATACAACATTTTGTGTGAAAAGCATTGCCCTACCTGCCAAGCTGATACAATCTGCAGACTTTACTAGGAATATGTAGCACTTAAATGAACGGGCGCCACAGTGCTTCGCACTTAAATATCCAGACGCCACAGTGTGCGCACCTATTTGACCGGCGCCTAACTGTCTGCACCTAAAAGACTTGCTCCCAGCATATATGGGTATGCTGCTACCAACTTGTTAACAAGTTGCCTCAATAAAGTTTCTGGGAATAATTGTAAACGAGCATTTGTCATGGAAATGTCATATGGAAATCTTGCTTCAAAAATAAGATCAACACTCTGCGTGACAAAAAAAATTAAGCCTTTCCTAAACAAAGAAGCACTTCTCTCCAATCTCTAGTTGAGAGTCAGATATTATATTGTATCACAACATGGTGTCATGGAAACAAAATTACATTGCAAAAGCTACAACGTACATGCAATAACTTGCTTCGTACTGTATTTGACATTGACCGCAGAGAAAGCATAAAAGGTGTAATGGAACTCAATAATTTAAAATCAATCAACCATATGAAAAATACAGAGATTGCAACTTTCATGTTTAAATATTCAAAAAAGCTACTTCCCACAACATTCAATGATATCGTCGTCGTCGTCTGAGCTTCTGGGGCCGAGAGTCTATCCTTTTACCACCCCAGATTCACGATGTTCCCGGACTACACTGGAAGGCTGCTAAAGAGCAGCCAGTCTTTAGTTTCATCATCCATGACGCGCAGACCTTCCACTCCGTTAGGTGGCTTGAAGATGGTACAGTCATTGATGATGTGGTCTGCGGTCTGTTCCTCGGCACCACATTCACAGGAGGAGGAAGAAGCCATTCCCCATTGGTGCATGGTTGAGCGGAAAAGCCCGACGCCCGTACGGAGACGGTTGAGGCGCACCCATGCCTGTCTCTGTAGTGTCAGGCCGATGGGGCGTGTGTCGGCGTCGGGGATGAATGAATGGAGTCTGGTGGTGCTTGACCTCCATTCAGAATGCCATTTATGGTCCGCCCAAGTAGCCGCAGAGATGTCTTGTTCGTCAGCTTCGTTGATCAGAAGCCGAGCGGCTGGCACGAATGGGTGTCTTGATTTCAGTCGGCGGGGGTGCCCGTTTGGGAAAGCAGAGATCTTGTGGTGGAGAAGATGATTAGGCTCCAGTGCCCGTCGACCGAGGGACAGAGTGGCTTCTTCGCGACGAAGCTCAGCAGGTTGGATGCCAGCGAGAATGGGGAGATTGTCCAATGGTGTGAGACGCAGGCATCCGGTCACTGTGCGCAGGGCGCTGTTTATGGCAGTGTCGATGTTGTGGCAGTGAGCACTGCGGCACCAGACAGGTGCACAGTACTCTGCTGAAGAGTAGACAAGGGCTAAGGCTGCTATTCGCAAAGTGTCAGCCCTCGCCCCCAGCTAGAGCCTGCCAGGCGCTTCAGTAATGCAGCGCGGGATGTCAGTTTCTTGCGCAGTGACACCAAATGGTGGCGGTATGTGAGCGATCTGTCTAATGTCACCCCAAGATACCTTGGCTCGGGGCAGAAGGACAGAGGTTTTCCGTTGTTGTGGACATGTAGCTCACGATCAGCTTCCCGATTGTGTAGGTGGAAAGCTGCCGCCACAGTTTTGGTTTCGCTGAGTTTCAGTCGCCAGTTCTGGAGATAAGCTGAGATGGTTTGCATGTCCTGGCTCAAGGTGTCTTCTAGATTTTCCCACGACTTTGTGGAGTGGAGAATTGCCAGATCGTCCGCATAAGCGTATTTTGCGGAGACCGTGGTTGGCAGGTCGTGGGTGTAGATGTTGAAAAGAAGTGGAGCCAGGACCGATCCCTGTGGGACGCCGTTTTTCAGGCGTCTCAGTCTGCTTCGCTGTGGGTTGCCGGTGGTGAGGGTGAAGCTTCGATTCCTGACAAGTTCCATGATCATATGGACCATATGTCGGTCAGGAAGCAGGCGAAGCAGCTTGTAAGTAAGGCCGCGATGCCATACAGTATCGTAGGCAGCTGTGAGATCTAGAAAGACAGCGCCGGCCTTCTTTTTTGCCTCAAAGCAGTCCTCGATGTCCTGGGTCAACAGTGTGACCTGATCTACAGTGGATTTTCCGCGCCGAAACCCAGCTTGCTCTTTTGGAAGGAGCGGGTCGATGATTGGGTTGACGCGGGCATAGATCAGTCTTTCGAGGATCTTGAAAGGAACACAGAGGAGGGATATCGGACGATAGCTCTTTGGGTCCTCTGGTGGCTTGTGAGGCTTAGGGATCGCAACTACTAAAGCTCTTCTCCAGATTTTTGGGATTGTGAGGTGGTGCAGGCAGGAAGAGAGGAATCTACGTAACCAGGACTTTAGGGCATGGCCAGCATGGAGCACAAGCTCAGGGCAGATCTTATCGGGCCCTGGAGACTTGTGTGGTTTCACTAGGCGAAGGGCGGTGGCGAATTCCTCTGGAGTGAAGTCTCCAGAGATTGTTTCTTCTGGTGGTGTTTCCACTCGCCATAGGGCAGATACTTCCTTGGCAACAAGGCGGGATGCCTTGCGGTCCTTTGTCTTGTACACCCCGTTCTGCACTAGCTGGGAAGCGATGGCATGAGCAGAAACGAGGTTTAAATATGTTTATGTTTACTTCATAATTATGTTACTATAATTATGTGTAAACAATCAAGTAGCCTAACAACAAGAAGTAACTCTCCTTATATTCCTACATACTGCAGAATTGACACACGTGCAAACAATCAATACGGTAAATGGGGCCAACAGTTTGGAACAAGCTTCCAACTACTATAAGAAATGAATGTAAAACTGTAAAAGGCTTTAAATCAAAAATGAACAAGCTTAATCTTCCTTGAAATAATCCTATCTAAGTATTACATACACCAAACATACTAACACTTTTTTTGCCCAGCAGTGATAGGCCAATGTGTGTAGATTTATTATCAAAATAGTAAGGTTGTAAGTATTCCTGCTGGCTTTCTTGTTCTTGTATTTTTTGTCCACAAAAATTCTACAGAGTCTGCAGAAGTTTTTCCATCCTCTTTGACCAATCACCATCTTTCGGTAAAGCGGTGGCCATGTGCTCCAATCAGTTGTTTTATATCAATATCTTGGACTGGATCGTCATGCTATTGTCTGTTTGTTTATCTATTTTTCTAAAGTAATGAAATTTAAATGAATTTCTTGTAAATGAATTTCTTGAACATAACCCAACAAAGACGGTTACGTCTGATGCATTTCCCAATGACGCCATGAGGCGTTTGTTCTTGCAATATAATACCCCTATCCCCTGCTGCTGTTGAAAGACTGTTCAGTGTTCACCCTTGGAAAGGACATTTTGAAGCCAAAGCGAGCTGGACTTAGCGATCAACATTTTGAAATGCTGATGTTTCTGAAAGGAAATTGATGTGCCTTTTCACTCATTTTAGATACCCATATAAAAATATTGATATAGCCTACCCTACTGGCTACTGCTTATATAAACCTACCTACCTACGGAGTGTCCTGTGCATGTTGTTTTTTCAATTTTTTATATTCGGTAGGCGGATGTTTTGGCGTGGGCTTAGATTAAGGATATTTAGAAGCATTGTAACATGTGGACAGCAAGCCAGAGTGGTCGCTGTTTTGTAGTTACGAACAGCTACGAACAAAGTATCATTTCACCCTTTATCATGTATTTTTCAACTTGTACTTCATGTGAAGAAGAGTACCAGTATTTGTAGGTCAGTACACATCCATTTTCTTTGAAAAGTAACTGCAAAAGTTACTTTTTAAAAAACGGTAACTGTAACTACAGTAGTTAGCCTACTTTTTGAGCAAAGTAACTGTAACTCAGTTACTTTGAAAGTAACTTGTCCCCACCACTGCATCTAAATATCCCCACGCCAGTGTGCGCAGTGCGCACCTATTTGGCAGGCGCCTAACTGTAAAAAAAACACTCAAAAAAAAGTAGCTTATATTGCTGTATGTGATTTGGTTTTAACAAAAAACTTTGACAGTCTAAATAATAATGTCTTTGAATCTCTTGTCACCTTGGGGTGTGTGCTTGAGCAGCCAACGCATTATAAGAACTGCTCTCCATTCAACGGCGCCTAATGGATGGAATGGAACAATTGCCTGACAACACTTCAACAATCGGAAAAACTTCACTCTATCAATCTCAGTAACCGGCCTGCGTCAAAAGCCTCTCAAGTATGCGAAACTACCAGGAATAACCCAAAAAGGCTTTGTCAGTCCGAGGATAAAGATTCAAAACCAAACACTACAACCATGATATTATAGCTATAGCATACTTTGGCCATAGTTGTTGCACTCTGCAATCCACCAGGCATAATAATCGCATCATAAGGACCATTTTTTACTGCAGTTGCCAAGTCCATGTCAGGTTTTAGTTTAACTTTTCTACTGCAAATGATCACATCTTTGTTTGTAAGACCTCCGACTGTCACATCGACCTGTAAAAGATTGTGTTTATAATAAATTTCATATCCTAATCAACATTGTATCTTCAGTGTTAAAATATTAACATCATGAAAGTTAAAATTATGCAGTAAGTAAAATGCATAGGTGGGCAAAGTTACTTTCAAAAGTAACTGAGTTACAGTTACAGTTACTTGGCCAAAATAGTAACTGAGATACCGTTACAGTTACCGATTTTAAAAAGTAACTAGTTACCGTTACTAGTTACAGTTACTAGTTACTTTCAGTTATTCACAAATCTGAACATAAACTTCTGCACCTGGCCAGCTCTGCATGCAAGTCCAGTTTAACCGCAATGTTTGATATATGGTGTTACAGCCATCCATGCTAACATAACAGCACAAGTACAAAACCAACAAAGTTTTATTTAAAAAAATACTCAGTGGCTTATATGTTTATTTCCTTTGAGAAATACGAGCATTTCAAAGTGCTCGTCACTCACGCCTGCCCTTTTGGGCTTTAAAATGTCCTTGCCCAATCGTCGTCGTCGTGTGAGCCTCTGGGGCCGAGAGTCTATTCTTTTACCGCCCCAGATTCACGATGTTCCCGGACTACACTGGAAGGCTACTAGAGAGCAGCCAGTCTTTGGTTTCATCATTCATGACACGCAGACCTTCCACTCCGTTAGGTGGCTTGAAGATGTTACAGTCATTGATGATGTCCGCCCTGATAGTTCAATTGGTTAGCGCGTCACTTCTGGAACGAAGAAGCTTCACAATCAAGCGGCACTGGTTCGACTCTCAGGGCATGCGCTTGAGCAACGCACGTTAAGGACTGCTCTCCATTTAGCGGCATCTAATAGATGGAATAATTTCCCGCCAACAAAACTTCAACAATCGGAAACTTCACTCTGTCAATCTCGATGACCGAGCCTACGTCGGTGATTTAAAGCCTTTAGTCTACAAGCATGCGAAACTGCCAGGATTAAGTTCTGCAAAAAGCTTTCCAAGTCCGAGGATAAAGATTTAATCAATCAATCAACCAATGATGTGGTCTGCGGTCTGTTCCTCGGCACCACATTCACAGGAGGAGGAAGAGGCCATTTCCCATTGGTGCATGGTTGAGCAGAAAAGCCCGACGCCCGTACGGAGACGGTTGAGGCGCACCCATGCCTGTCTTGGTAGTGTCAGGTCGATGGAGCGTGTGTCGGCGTCGGGGATGAACGAATAAAGTCTGGTGATGAACAAGTGCTGCAATGAAAACAATTTCTACTGCAGCAGAAATTCTACTCATGCAGCAGAAATTCTGCAATATTTCTACTGCAGCACTTGACGGAATGGGAGTGTTATGTTTTTAAAACAGTTTTTTCATCGGTCCAATTGTGAATCTGGATCCGCTTCCAAATAGTCCTGTAACAGATTCAACGCGCATTGCTTTCTTGGTTTTTGCGTAAAGTGGTGCAAAATGTCCTCCGTGGCTCTACCTACCGCCATCCACTTCAGTGTCGCTGCTACTCCCCTCTTCAGCAGAGCAGTTTGCTTCTTCAATTGCTTGAAGCATGTTCTGTTTTATTTTGGTCTTCAATTCAGCAGTGTCGCTTAATGATCAGGCATTAAACACAGATAAGTCTAAATTGTGGGTGGAATGCAGTCGCAAGCTGAAAGTCGCTGTCCTCGAACCAATGACCAAATCTGGTTTGTATTGCTTCCGCAAGAACGTCCACCAACTGCAAGCAAACAGCAATGCTGTTGCTGGTTTTAATGTCAGACAATCGTTTTAGAGGCATTGCAAGCATTACACTAAATGCAATAAATTTCAACTTCTTGAAGATAACTAACTAACTGACTATAAGCATCAACAAATTGCTTTTAATCGCTGCGTGTTTCTTGATGCTTGTAGTCAGTTAGTTAGTTACCTTCAAGAAGAGGAAATTTACTGCATTTTTATAAATATTTTCAGGTTCCTGATGAGGGCTTAAGTTAAACCGAAAACGTTTGACTGTTAAACTCATTTGTAAATATGTAAAATATATTATTATAATGCTCAACCCTGTTGTATTGTTGTGTCTTGCCTGTCCTTGGTACATATTGATTAATCGCCAAAAACAATTAATTTAGCCAAATCAGTTATCAAAAATCGCCAAAAAAGAGCCAAATCATTAATATGAAGCTAAACGTGTTAAAAAATCGCCAGATTTCTGGACTTTGACGATGAATTCGCCAATATGGCAACCCTTCTCCACCAGACCACAAAACAAAAGTAGAACCGCGCATGCGCAGTGCTGCGCTGATTAATCTGCGAGAAAAAAGCATTATTGCGCAAAACGCGGCAAACACGCACTAAGCAAGACACAAACACGTGCAGAAAAATAAACGGCAATTAAAAACTGAAATTTCAATACAAAAATAACTTGTAACTGTAACTGTTGAAAAAGTGCTAAAATAGGAACTAGTTATCGCGTTTCGTTACTTTTGGAAAATAGTAACGAAGTTACTGTTACAGTTACTCAAAAAGTAACTAGTTACAGTAACTAGTTACTTTTGTAACTAGTTACTGCCCACCTCTGGTAAAATGGTATCTACATAACGTTTTAAAATATCTAAAATGTAAGATGACTCTAAAGAACTATTTAATTTGGAAGATTTATATCACTATATTGACAAACGTGACAAGTTACCTCAGCTCTTCTGAGAACATCAATAGCAATGACAGCCTCCATCTCTTCCACCCCATCAGCAATAAGCACTAAAGCTTTAACACCCATAGCTACCCTAAGTCAATATTCCAATTGGAACCTAGTGAATAAGCAACAGTACTTCAACAACAATCGGAAACTTCACTTTGTCCACCTTGGTGATCAGGCTTGCATCAGTGGTTTGAAGCCTCTACAAGTAGGCCTATGCAAAACTGCCAGCGGCACCTAGTGAATGGAATAATTCCCCGGCAACAACACTTTAACAATCGGAAACTTCACTCTGTCAATGTCGGTAACCGGCCCTGCGTCAAGAGCCTCTACAAGTATGAGAAACAACCAGGAATATAGCCTAACCTATCAAGGCTTTTCAGTCCGAGAATAAAGATCCAAAACCAACCAACCACTACAAAACAGCGAGCATTGTGTGCCGATTATTTTGATGCTGTCTCCACGATAGTCATGAAGACTTTTTCAAATAACAAGTGTTTCTCGCAGGGTTGTAAAAAAACATCCCTGGCCTATAACTTTAAGTACCAAATCAGTAGGCCGGCAGGCCCCACACAACCAATAAAAAAATTTCACTTGCTCCAGAGTTGCCAAGTTTTCTCGTGAGTTTTATCACAACTGCATGCGCTAGTGGCAAAGAACGAAGCACAAAATAATGTAAAATATACTCAGACTGTGTTAATCAACTGCAACCCAGACAAGCAGTTTAAATTCTGCTATTTAGCCTGCCATCAAGTAAACAAGTTTGCCTTAAATCAAATTCTGCGGTACAACAGAGTGAGTGAGAGAGAAACCTTTTATTTTGTCTGTTGCGACAATAGTAGGCTACGGTACAATTATACACAATACGAATAAAATACTGTAGTACCATAGCTATCTAAATACCACAACAGACAGAAAGCAGCGAAAGACTATATCAGTCATCGAGTCAGCTGCTTCCCAGTTCATAATGTGACAAATGTCAAGCATCGGCAAATTACGTTGAAACAAGATAGGCTGATGTTCAGTAGAATGTTTGTTTGTTTTATCTTTGTCCTGCATTGCGGGAAAGCGGACTTGAGCGCTATGCATCGGTGTACGCCTTCCGACATATACCTGACCCACGCTGCAGCCGACTGCAATGTCTGTTTCCGGTTGTCTACTCTACTTATGACTTAAACTTGGTACTATCCATTGTAACCCGAAATCGATCACTGGGTAGAGGCAATTATCATAAAGTTTCTTGCCCTGAGAAACAACAGCAAGTGCGGGTGGTTGGAGTCGAACATGCAGGCTCTCGACTGCGAGCCCAACGCGCTAACCACTCGGCCACTGCTTGGTTGATAGAAAAAATGTTCAGAGTAGCAATGTAAATGGGACGGGACGCAAATTTGTAAAATACAGGTGAATAAAAACGGTGGGACAAAATTCTGTATTTTTCTCGAAGAAACTTTTTTCACGCTCTCGTTATCAAGGAAGCTACTTTAACATGAAGAAATTCAGCTATTGCCAACCAGCTGACAATTCAGCTTAGCCAACCAGCTGACAAAGAATTCATCACTTGATTTGCTTTGTATCATCTTTTTTCCGCCTTTATCATGTCACGGAAAACGTAGCTTATATATAATTGGTTAATTGGTCCGAGCTTTCAGTGGCAATGGCTGAATTTTTTCTTGTAAAAGTGGCTACCCGTTTTTAAGGCAAAACTAAATCATAACAGTGTTGCCAGATTTTTTTAAAAAAAGAGCCCAAAAATGCACCAAAGCAACTTAAAAGTAGCCCAATTTGCCGTCGCGACGTCGACAGTTGAGCAACGAAGGCGCAGGCTTTCTAGGGGGGTTTTTGGGCATGCCCCCAAGAGTCATGGACAAAGCAACATCTTTGTCCATCATGCTGATTGTGTAGATACAAAATACATACATTAATACAACATACAATAAGTACAATGTTCAATATTGAATCAAGCATTATTCAATAGAAAAAAACTTCGCTTTTTGAATAGGTACAATGTTCAATATTGAATCAAGCATTGTTCAATAGAAAAAAACTTAGACGAGCCAATGCTATACAGACTTCATACAAATTCCTATTTTCAAATTCAAGATACAAATGGTTCCATAGTAGATGCTAATGCATAACATAAGCCCGTCAACTCAGACGAACTACCAAGAACCAAAGCTTCATTTTCATATATAGAGCTGTCATGCTTCCGCATTGATGACCGGGAATCAAACAGCATTTTTCCAATTGTTGCAGCAAAGTTCTGATCCTCACAATCGCTGACAAAAGTTGAAGTCCGATACGATTTCGCAGTTTGGTTTTGATTGCAGAAACTCTCGAAAAGGCTCGCTCAACTACCGTAATGCATTGCTGATTGGTATAGACTACATTGTTAGTGCCAATTGAGCAACTTCTCTAAATTTATACTCCCCTGCAGCATTTCTAAACTCGTACACCTTGTTACAAAAAATACAAGAATCTATCATTGTTTTTTAATCATACAAGGAAGACCAGATTACATTTAGTAAGTTTCTCCACTGACATTCAATTTTTCCCACTTTAATTTATAGCTTAGACACCAATAAAAGCTTCAAAAATTATGGTACGGTACTAAACCAAGATCATAACTACCCTATAATTTCCGATATTCGATGCAAGTGCAATTTCGCTTTCGCCACTCAGTCCTTCCATTCTCCCGGATGAAAATGAATACAGCATTGCTGTAACAACAGTCAAAGCTGCTAATGGTCAGCAGTAAAATCAATCCTTATGCCAAATCAAAAAAATAACGTCATTTTTTCCGTAATAAACCGAAACTTTACCAACATTTTCAAAGGCTGGTCGGATTCTACCAATTATTCAGTTCTGCCAACTCAAAATTCACTGTCAAATAACTTAAAATTCTGCCAAATTTAAGCGCCGTCTCGCGCCAAATCAGAGACTGAAAGTAGCCCAAAAAAGCGCAAGTCGCAAACCAACATTTTTTGGCGCCAAGCCCAACTAAAAGTAGCCCAATTGCAGATAAATCGCCCAATCTGACAACACTGAATCATAGTTCTTCTTGGCTTCGCTCAGGAATGGGTCAATATTGAAGTTGCCAGGTTTGAGTTAATTTTGTTTAAAATTTTGAAACTTTTCTAGACTTTGAGAATTATTACAAAAAAATAATTTTGAGAAATATTACAAAAAAGTAACGGGAATTTTCATACGTTGGTTTCAACTAGTTTCGAATAAGCTATATTAGAAAATAGAAATGTTTTAATTTTTCACTGAAATTGCATGGCGTCTGGCAACACTACTTAAAAACCACTAAAATTCGATGTTTCTCAGAAAATCATCACTTCAGGAGTCAGGATTAATTTGTTGGCTTTGTTGCTTATTGCTTCTCAGCTAAAAGTTTATAAACAGATTTTAAAAGAGACATTTGGAAAATGATATCAAGTGAACAAGCGCGACAACTGTACGATTAGAACAATATATTTGTCCCAACACATGACTAGGGAACTGTGTTGTGAAAGCTGGTGCAACTGCTATTACGGTACCATCAGAGCGAACTGGCAGCATCAGGCTAAAACAGGTCTTTTCATAGTAAAGTCTAACATGAAAGTCTGTTGTAGGTCATGGTCAGGTGTAAAAAATAATTTGTAAAGTAGGTAGTAACGAGATGGCAATTTTTGTTTTTTGGCAAAGTAGAAATATCACACAGTAGGCTAAGTTAATAATGGTTAGCTCAACAGAATTGATTACAAGAAGAATCATTTAGCAGGGATGCAACCTAATTCGTATCCTGAACAATTCGTACCCTCATTTCGTACTCTAAAAAAATCGAGAAAAAAATTTAAAGAAGGAAGAAGCCAAAATAGCACACGGATCGGAGTTTCCGCTTAACCCTAGCCATAACTTTAACTTTAAAATTTATGCGTGTATGAAATGAGGGACTGAGGGTACGAATTGTTCAGGGTACGACTTAGGTTGCACCCATTTAGCAGTGTTCTGAAGGCTCATTTGCCTTAAGCGCTTTCTCAGATCTGCTTGTTGGCTGTGGGCATAATTTGTTGTCTGCTTGCGCCTTGCTTAATTTTTGCTTGTGCCTTTACCTGCAGGAAAGGCACCTTCTCGAAGGAAAGGCAACACTTTTTAGTTTTCTTTGGTTTCAGTGCAATGTTAGATGTCATCCGGATGGTTGCGACTTTATATTCAATAATTTGGTGGTATGAAAATCTATCTTTAATACCAGTTCAGTAAACAAAGCATAAAGACAATTGGTGATGGTGTCAAGTCTGCTAGAACGGATAGGGAAACTTAGTTAAACAAGCTTCCTGAAGGTAGCGTAAAGTGTTCTTCGACAGCTTTGAGGGACGCTCCAACCAGCCATGACAATGCAATTGACAAATGTTGCATCTGTTACATTTTCCTCATTAGGGGTGGGGTAAAACAAGAAAAAATACTGACAGCAAAATATTTGTGTTGCAGTTTGACTGGCTGCGACAGAATGTTGTGTACCATACTTATTTCGACAATATTATTACACTGACGAGTGAATTAACTTGAGTCATTTAAAAAATTAATTTTGCTGCACTAGCATTACAAGCAATACCTCTGACCAGTGCAGCCTCAACTATTGATAGAAGAAATGTATACCGTAACCAAGTCACACATTTTTCAGGTCTTGGGTCAGTTTTGCTCGTTGTATTAAGTCATATATATATCATACTTTATATATAAAGTATATCATACTTTATATATATCTTTATATTTATTTTTTTGACAATTTTTTTGTCTATAGAAATTAAACTATTCAATTGTATAACAATGATAAAAGTGTGATAATGTTTGCTTGAAAATGCAAGAACACCAAATCTTGACTGGGTCAGCAAATGCTGGCAATCATTGCTACAGTGTTGGTCAAGTTGGTCAATTTACATTCTGGGCCTATGGTTCAGGGTGTGATTTAGTTATTTCCAGTTCAAACCAAAAACCAATTCAAATCATATCGGGAAATAAGAACCTTCTGATTTCTGCTGTCACATGCTCAGAATCTAATGGCCAAATTGCAGTTGCTTATGGAAAGGAAATTGTGATTTACAAACCAAGTCGTTGTGCTCACTTTTCTACCTTTTCTTACAAATGGAAAAGGCATTCATCATTCAGTCTTGAGCCTGATGGTGGTAATGCAACGATTCTTTCGTGGAATTCTGATGGAGATCACATGCTAGTTGGTTGTTCTGTAATCAGTTTGTGGTCGTATGCTTCATCATATGTGCATCGTCCTACATCAGTCACATTTCAATTGCATGACAATGCCACAACACAACCTGAAGAGGATGACATGCAATTATCGTCATGGAAGCATTTATGGAGCAGTGGAATCAAGGAACATCCTGTGCAGTTATCATTTTCCCCTACAAAGTCTCATGATCAAGTTTTTGCATCTGTTGCACTTGGAGAATGCATGATCAAAGTCTGGTATTCATGTCACTTTCCAAATGGTCCAATCCAGCATCATAATGTATTGTCACAACCCTTTGTAACAGATAAAGTTGACTTTTCCTTTACTTACCTTTTGCATCCACAACCAGTGACTGGATTTGAATGGAGAAAGAACTTTTTGTTGGAAGGTGTGGAGCGGTTTGCAAATGTCTTAATAAGTTCTTCAGGAGATCAAATTTGTCGAATTTGGGTTGAAACCAACCAACCAGTGTCACGACTCATGCGGTTTCAAAGTTGTCAAGAACATGACACTAAACAAACAAGAAAAGGTGCCAATGACAAGTTTAAGAAGGCTGCAAGCACACCAATGTTATCTCATAACAGCGAATCATCATTTTGGAATCCACTATACCGAAAATCAAGGCACACCAAAGTTCGACACTTTCATATTGCTGCTACTATCAATCCATTATCGGACATACCAATACTCCCATCCATTGCTGTCATGCAGTCGAATCAGAATTTGCAATATGATGAAAACTTCCCAGTTTTTACTGTCCATTGGTTGAACAATAAATTTTACCAAATTCTGTTGCAATACAATAATTTTGTAAGCTGTAATGGGGGCATATCTAACTTGAATCGCTCTTTTGATCCGAGAGAAACTGAAAGAAGAAACACAATGGAAAGAAATACAGCTTCTGTTGATTTTCACAATGCTGAGTTTTTCCACAACAATTCCTCAAGAAAAGATGCAGAACTTTCTACTGGAATGATTGAAAAATTGGTATGTACCTGGCAAGAATCTCGTGATGCTCTTTTTTCCATTCACCCATCTGATGGTTCCCTTTTGATTTGGCATGTTGACTATTTGGATGAGGAAAGGGCTGGCTTGATCCGACAGCCGCAAGTGTGTTTTTCGTCTCGAATTCCAATGGTTTTCTCAAGTGGTGATGCTGCAACTTTGTGTCCACGTCTCATTTTATTTGTGAACCAATCTAGTGAGCAGAACCTGTTGCATTCAGCCAGTTGCATGAGCTTTCAATCGGTTGTTGATGATGAAGAAGTTCACGAAGCTCTCATATATTCAGATGTCAAATTGTTGAGTAAGCATAATGACGGAAGCTTGAATTTGTGGCAGATTTCTTTCTCTGATGCAAATGATTTTTCTTCTATAACTGGTATTTCACACAGCTCAAGATTCTGTGGTCATTGCTTTCATATGTCTGGCATTTTGTCTCACCCAGTTTTGCCTCTATCTGTATCAACTGCCGCTCATACAGTGGCGTCTTCCCCAAAACAGCTAAGTGAACTTATCTTATGGAGATTAGACCCCGTTGGTCCATTGTCTTACAGTGGTGGGTTGTCAGAGTTAGCCAGGGTGAGCTGTCAAGAAGACCACTTGTTTGCAGAGGTTGCTTGGTTTGCTTTGCTATTTCCAAACTGGTCTCTTGGTATTGAAAATAAATCCCCGAGTACAAGCTTGATTGCTTTGACCGAAAATCAGCTTCAAATATATCAAGCAGTTGTGGACGCCAGTCAGATATTAACTGATGTTATGACTCCAATGTCAGATTCTACTTTCATGTCCACTCGAATGTTAATTTCTCAACAGTCATCTGTGCATCCAGGTTGTATCTTGCATTTACTTACTGCAAAAGATGAAGGTCACTCTTGGGGGAAAATAATATTTTTAGAAACTTTCAGTGAATCACTTTTTTCAGATTGCACTGAAGAAGTACCAAAGAAATTCTTTTCAAAATACTTGAAAAAATTTTATGTTGTGATGCTTGAAACATCAGATGATGGAAGCTATATTCATACCTGGAAGGTCACCTTTTCTGCCAACTTAGCAAATGTGAAGGGAAATAGAACAAGAAAAACAACAGTACAAATGATGGATTCTTCAGATGACGAAAGTGAGGAAGAAATTTTAACTGAGACGCCACCTACATTTTCTTACGTTGATGTTAATGTGTTGAAGTTGTCAGCTCAGAAGCTCCCACCTACTTACAATGTAGTAGATGCCTGTTCTGGGTCTGGAAAGTTCAATGTTTTTTTTACTGCTGATCATGATGAGCATTTGCAATCTGCCCCTTATCATCTCTGTACAATTTCATCTGGTGGAAATATTGATTTCTGGCATTGCAAGGTTAGTGAAGATGAAAATAATCAAATCTTGACTTGTGATTGGAAACTTTGGAAGGACGCACAGAACATGAATGATCCTGCTCTTGGCTGTGATACATATCACATATCTGTTTCTGGCATTCCTGTTTTGGTCAAAGCTGCCAGTAATGCTTTGCTGGCATGCATGTGCGTGGACGATAATCATAACGATGGAGAAGTGATGCTGGTAGTAACAATATATGAATGTGCCTCTAGTGGGGGATCTTGCTGGAAGACACAGGGAACAATAAAATATTTCCCATCTGTAAAGAGCATGGCTGAGATGACTCTATCAAACTTGCATTTAGGGTGGCTGTCTCGTGAAGAAGGCTCCTTCTTCTTAGCTATTGGTTATGATGCAAATATTGAAATATACTCTCTAGCTCCTAGAGACATGAAAGCTGGTGCATCTGCTGCTTTGGACAAACTGACACGTCAAACAACCCAAAGCTCTTTGGATGTTCATACTCGACAAAAGATTTTTACTTCCAGCAGACACAAGTCGACTGAAGGAATGGGTAACTTGTTGAATTCGACAATGAATTATGACCAGGATTGTGAATACCACTGGAGACTTTTGCGATGGACTAAGCTTACAGAATTAAATATAAAAACTTCTAAGAATTTTATTCACAATGATGATGTGTTTGCAAACAGACTGGTATTGCCATCACCAATAACAGTTTCTTGGGCTCGTGATGGGATTTTAATCGTTGCAACTGACACCGAAATACATGTTTTTTCGCAATGGATTTCATCGCAACAACATTATCAAAAGTGTTTGCCATCTTCTGGAGATGATAGCGCGGTTTCCATTTCCGGTCCAGTCTCAACAAAAGGACTTTCTGAAATTGCAGAAAAAGTTTGTCCATCTCTTCTGCAGTATCATCCTCTTGTTTTATCAGAGCTGATGAACAGCGGACATTTGGATGCTGTGAGGGAAATCTTAATTCATCTTGCTGTTTGTATGAATGGTGATTTACATGACAACACTTGTCAACAAGTTTCTGTTTGCTTGGAAAAATATCAGTTTTGTGATCAACTTTCCAGCCTTCTAGAATTGTGTTCAGGAAACCGTGTGACTCCCTTTCCGTTGCATAAACTGGTTGGCTTTAATGGCAAAGTAAATAGCACATTTTCCAGTGAAAAGGCTTCTGGAAAAAAGCCTGAAGCAAAAAATATGCAGGATGTAGATAAAGAACCAAATTTAGATGATATTTTGGCTGAGGATGAGAGATCACTAGACCATGATGATGAACTGGATGAGATTCTTGGGCTTAAGCCAGTTCACAAGAAAAAAGCTGCTGCACACATTGACTTGTCACAGTTTGAACCAAATTATTTTGGTAAGGAACATTGCAATGTAATTCATGACTTTCTCACTAGAAGCCAACTCCCAGGTCTGACCAGTTTAGAGCAGATGGAGCTCATGGCATTAGCTGATACTTTGGCCAATGCATCTAACTTTAAGCAGGAAATGGCTGATGGTGAAAATTGTAATGCAATGGGTTTAAGTGGCAATGAAAGAGGTTATGCTGTTTCTGGGAGTGGTGCAACTGCTCTGGATACATGTGGGCTTCGTTTTATTATGGCCGTTCACAACCACCTTTGCTTGCTTAATTCATTGCCTGTCCCAAATCGATCAGCTTTGTTTAACCAAGGGCTCAGCACATGCCACTTTGCTTGGGCATTTCATTCAGAAACTGAAGAAGAAATGCTTTCGCAACTTCCAAGTGTTCAAAGAGGTGCACCAGAGTGGCCAGAACTTCGATCATTTGGAGCAGCTTGGTGGATTCGATCAACTCAGCTTCTAAGGCGACTCGTTGAAAAAACTGCCAGGGCTGCTTTCTTACAAAAACAAGATCCACTTGATGCTGCATTGTACTATTTGGCATTGAACAAAAAGGCTGTTCTTTGCGGATTGTTTCGTTCAGTGAAAGATTCAAGGATGAACACGTTTTTTCAGCACAACTTTTCTGAAGAAAGATGGCGTCGGGCAGCTTTAAAAAATGCTTTTGCATTGATGGGAAAGCAACGGTTTCATCATGCAACTGCGTTTTTCCTCCTTTCTGGCTCAGTGCAAGATGCAGTTAAAGTTTGCATTGACAAATTAAAAGACTTGCCACTGGCTATTCTGATTGTCAGACTACGTGAGGGTTCTGACATTTCTTACCACCAACTGCTCTCGGAATATGTGCTTGGTGAAGCCACAGATGGATCTACTAACGGATGTACCAAGCAACTGGAAACTGATTCGTTTGAAAGAAGTATGGCCTACTGGATTTTGGGAAAATATGATCGAGCTCTCAGTACTTTACTTGATGACATTCAGCACGAAGACATTTCCGATGTTTTTAATTTCTACATTTTTCTCCGTGTTCATCCAATTGTCTTGAGGAACCAAGCCCAGAGGAAAGAATCTAATTCTGTTGAACAGGTTGATCGAAATGTCTTTTTGGAGAATGCAAACGAACAAGAACGACACTTGATCTTTCAAACAGCAGTTGTTCACTTAGAATCTGGTTGCCCTGTGCTTGCTCTTGATTGCTTATCTAAACTTCCGAAATTCTACTCTGAAAACATGAAGTCTGAAAAAGAAAGCATGCCGGGCAAAGATCTCAGTACAAGGGAAACTACATTAGAAGAAAACAAACCGCACCAGTCTGTTGTTGATGAAGATTGGAGTCAACCAGTTGCACTTGATATTGATGATGAGTTACAACTGGACTGGAGCGAAGAAGAAGATGAAGAAGAGTCAGATGATGCCTCAAGACCAACGATAAAATTTGAGGTTTCATCTTCGAATGTACCAACTCCAGTCAAAATGGAAGAAAACAAACAATCTCCTGCATCTGAAAACATTGATGACAGTGCAGAAGAACGTCTACTCAAGCAAGACGTGTTTGCTCAGCATTTACGATTGACCGCATGCTTTCAAATTTTTGTTCAAGAGCTTAAAGCTATTGCAAACGCTTACAACACTGATGGAGGCCAGTTAAGATCAAAGTTGTACACTTGGCTTGAAAATGCTTCGAGTGTATTACATCAGGTTTTTGAATGGGATGATAGCGAAAGTTGTAGTGAAGGATTAAATGTGAAAATTAATAGAGCTGATGTGGATTCTTCAAGCGAGACTGATGATTCATTGGCTGGGAGTCTGGGAACTAAACTCGGAACTTCGCAAACCCCATCACTTCATGAATTGATTTTAGCTGACAACCAAGATTGGAAGATACGGCGCAGTGCGCTTGCAGCAAGAAGAAGATGGCTGCATTGCCACCACAACTTTATAAGAACTCTTCTCTCGTATTGCATTCTGCATGATTCTGCTTATGGTACACTTGCAACAATGAGAATGGAGCTCTTGCTTCTGTTACAAGAATCCTTGCAAGACAAAAATACATCACATTCCCTTGCATCACCTTTGCCCTCTCCAAGTGATAGCATTCCCCTTGTGACTTCGAGCATTGCATCTTGCAAAACTGTAGTTGCTGATCCTCTCACCTACCTGTGCCACATTACGAGAGATATTTTGCAAGCAACGCTGCACTTTGAGGACCCTCCTCACCCTCATAGTCAGAATGATATTTCCCAGAAATGTGCCATTCTTTGCAGTCAATCTGCAGCTTTATCAACCTGTATTTATCAAAGTCTTTGCGATACCAGTACTCCAAGTGCACGCTCACAACTTCTAAAAGCTGACACATTATCTGTTGATGGTTGTCTTGAAGAAAATGCCAGTTCTTCGCCGGCTCCCTCGTTTCATACGCCAATGCCTGGGCAAACAAGCACCCCATCGTATGTAACTTCCTCAACTTTGCCGTCACAGTGGCCTGGTGTAGCTTTACTGCAGTCAATGCTTAACTGTGAAGCAACAGGAGATAACAGAACAAAAATTTTAGTTTTGCTTTGTGAGTCAACAATTGCTGTATTTTTCAGTCTTCTCATACACAGTTTGCAGACTCACAACACTTCTCTACTTCATAGACTAACAATTCATGCTTTGGATAGCAAAATGTGGAATGCAGTTTTTGGTGGCGGTGTCAAAATTCCGATTAAGTATGTAAAGTCTTCTTCAAATTTGAAGCAATTGGCTACCAAAAATGTTACAAAAATACGAGAAAGAATGAATTTCAAGCTGTTAAGTGGATCAACAGACAGGAAAAGCAGCAGCATTACTTCTTCCATGGGTCAGGATTCTTTGTCTTACAGAGAGAAGTTTGTTGCTCCTGAAATTGGTCTATGGGATTGGTTATTGACAAAACCTTTTCAAATCCCCACTAGAGAGGGAGAGCCGGATTATGATTCAGACGCGGAGGATGATGATTCTGAAGCTTCATCCTTAACTGAAGATCAAGAGAGTGACGAGATATTTGATGAAAATATAGAACCCAACAAACCAGAAACCGATCCAGATTCTTACAGTTGGAAGATAATGCGATACGTTGTTGTGAAAATGTCAGCAGCTAATTTTCAAACTTTCATACAATTGGCTGGATTTGATTTGGCTGAACTCAACACGAATTCGCCATTTCTTTCTGCCGTATTGCGAGTACTGCATGGATGGCAAGCAAAGTTAGCTTCAGTTTTGGATGAGGCTGATGGCCCTCCAGAGGATTATTTACAATCCTCTGATCTTACCTCCATCAATTCAGAATTTACACCCACATCTCGTCCCGCAATGCTTCGCTACCAAACCATGTTGGAACCAAACAACACACCATTCACTGAACGTACCAAGCAAGCCTACGGTTGCCGTCGTTTATGGCAGAGTCTTGTAAAGAAGGAAAGTGTCCAAGAAATTTTTATAAAATACATTTTTGACAAAAAGCCTGTTTCCCGTGCTGAGGTTGATCAAACGGAAGATGTGGCTGTTCAGACAACTAATCCCTCCAGTGTTTCTAGTGTGACGGAAAAGAAGTCATTCAATCAGCCTGTCAAGATATTGCATAAAGAACACGAACTTATTTCTGCTTTTTGTGTAAATAACGTCAATTCAAATTGCATTGCATTGTCATCGGCAAAAGACATCCAGGAAATCGATGTATCAGAACTCGTTGCCTCAGATTCATGGACTTGGCTGGATGAATCCACACCATTGAGTGAAAAAGTGTCTAGCACTTCCAAAGATGATGACTTTTTGTTTGTTGCTGCTCCTTTGCGGATAACTAGAACCTCTCATGGTGTGTTCTCCCCTTCATCTTCTATTCCTTGGACCAGCAGTAGTCAAACAGGTCAAGGTGCTAATATTTTAATGAAACGACCTTGCTCAGGCATACGCAGAATGGAAGCCCATCCGACTCTCCCATATTATCTGACTGGTTGTCGAGATGGGTCAGTGTGCATGTGGGAGTGGGGACACCAACAGCATATCCATCAATTCCAGCAACCTGCCCAATCATCGAAGATATGCAACGTTCACTTCAGCACGTTGGGAAATAAAGTCACTTCTGTGGATGCAGATGGTTACTTGACTATGTGGCAAGCGAGTGCAAAACGAAAACCATTTCTCAGACATCAGGTCCATGACCGGCAAGCCAATGATTTCTGTTTTATCTCTTCTTCGAGTGTACTTGCCACTGCCGGCTCATCAGTCAATGGAAAGAACGTTGCTGTCTGGGACACCCTCATGCCCAGGAAGAACATCTTGGTGAAAGGTAAATTGCTTAAAATTTTATGGGAGTCTTTTGGTTTTCATTTGGCTGTGGTTTTTCCTAGGGTGTGCCCAAACACCACATGGCGCCCTCTGAGAAAGAGTTGTCAGAATTATTGCATTGCTTTGTATAGGTTGATGATTACTGCCATATATGAAGTTTTAGCGGAATGGCCCGTTTCGGTGAGTCCGATTCGGTGAGTCCGATTTGGTGAGTCCGATTCGGTAAGTCCGATCCCTTAACGGGGGGTTTTTTCAATTTTTTTTTAATTATTGGGTACCGTAGCCTAATTATCATTGCCGTTTTAGGGTTAGGGGTTAGGGTTAGAGGTTAGGAACTCACCGAATCGGACTCACTGAATAGTAGCAGACCCAAGTTTTAGTAAGGGCAGTGTAGTTAGTATGTTACTAAGTTAATGCACAGTAACTTTTATGCCACTCTGTGTTTGCATTATTGTCACTTTGTGTTGAGTCGGCAACTTGCGTCAAGTTTGTTTTGTCAAATTATTTCTGTCTTTGCAGACTTTTCTGCATACGAGCAATCCGAAGCCTCTTGCATCAAATATCTCTCTCGCTATCGGACTTTGTTGGTTGGAGGGAAGAACGGGCAAGTGATAACGTTTGATGACCGTTGTCTTCACGGTCCGCTGCACAAATATGCGGCACATGATGTTGCTATAAAGTGCTTGGCCGTCGACCCCAATGAACGATTCTACGTGACCGGATCCTCAAATGGCGACATCAGACTTTGGGACTCACTCTCGCACAAACTCCTATACACGAGCACATACGCCCATCCGAGGTCGTCTCTGTTTAAAAACTTTGGTTCTGGCACCGTTCAAGTCATGGTGACAGAGGATCACTTGTTGTCGTGCGGGGCCGATGGCTCTCTCAAGATGAAACCGCTTCCCAGTCAAGACTTTCTGTGGTGACAAAGCTCTGCTTCTTTGCATTTGTTGATAATTATTGGAGTCAATTCAGGACTATCTTTTTTTACAACTTGTTCTGTGGCTGAAATTTTAATGATCAGAACTGCTGTTGTATGACTCGTAGTGCATTCATTGCTGTTACATTGAGTATATTGCTATATTTCAACTACATTTTGTAGTAAGTGCCGTGATACCGTCGCAACATTATAATTTGCTTTTAGCACAAAAAAAACTTAACATTTTCTCATGCCAGCATTCCGAAATTGCCCATTCTCACACCTATTCACTCTTCGCTTATGCTTATGTTACTTTTGTATCTTGTTCTGTCTTTTTCTCCTGCTGTGAAATCAGAGTTAGCCTGGCATCCTGGTGAGATTTTAAGTGAGGATGTTGTGTAATGTGTATTTAAAAGGAACGTAGTTACAACGACTCCACACTCTGGTATGATGAGGACATGCAGACAGACACTATTATATTTTTGAAGAATTTTATGTTTTAAATTGTCGTTTATCTTCTGTCACAAATATTGTGTCTACAAACCGTAGCTTATTGTAAACATGAATCTTACAGTAATCTCCGCTTATTAACCCCATGGCTAGTAGGCCCATCCGCTTAATAAGCCCAATATCGTCCGGTCCCGAGGTGGACTTAATGAGCCAGGACTACGTTACTGCATTGCGCATTCAAACAGTCTTGTGCAATCAAACATTGCTTTTACATAGAGCCACAAACACTTCATTGATGGCCTTCGCAATGGTGACGATGCGGTGTGTGAGATGAGTGGTGATTTATTCTTTGAAATTAGAGTCCATATTCATCCGCGGTTGCATTGATGTTTCTTTTGTGTCGTGCGCAAGGAAGTTGCAGAAGCAACTCCGTACCCATCAGCTTCAGTGAGATTTGTGATAAAATTGCACGATTTGTGTTGACGCAACGTCAGAAATACGCTTAAGTAACATAACAACGTTACGATTTTCTTTTTATTGAACTGGTTTGAAACGTTTGTGAGAACGATCAAATTGATGAGTCAGCAGCTTTTGCTGTGGTCAGAGTGAATAAGTGCTTTTCGTCGTGCAACGTTGTATTAATGTATCGTGTTTCCATTCAACCTTCTAAGCTGCTGGTTATTTAGACTTCCAAGTTCTTTCGGCAACTTCCATGAAGCTGTGTGGTGCAATAGACAGAGCTGAGGTGTTGCGCTCAATTCCGCCCATGGAGGCGCTTTCATCTCATTTAACACGTGTTTGATGCTACGACTTGTCTTTCATTCAAAGCCAAGTCATAAATGCTATGATTTCTTTGTGCTGCTGTTGGTGGGACCACCAGCAAATCTGTTTTTGTGTAATATTCATTCAATATAGAGAAATAAAACATAGTAACTTTAGCGGGTTTAGCATACTTTATTTCACACAAAATATAACATAATTAAATAAAATAAACTCAAACGTTTTCGACACGTACGTGTGTCCTCATCATTCAATATCTACAGATGTTGATTTAAGGCAGTTTAATTTATGCCCTAGCATGGTTGTTTATGTGATATTTATCTTGTGTTTAACACACAAATCATCAAGTACCAGAGAGATCGTGTTGTGTAGTTGCTTGTTTAAGATTTTCTCGTCTGCATCGTCGACGTTTTGTTTGAGAGCTTCCTCACCCACACAGACGCACGTGCTCTGCAAGCTCGTGAAATATCATGTTGTTTATGACCCCAGGTGCTTTACTACCCCCTCTCGCCCCAGTACAACATTTATAACGTTTTCTTGTCAGCAGCTGTATCTTACGAGCTGTGTTGTGATAACCTTTGTAATTGCAACAATAGAAAGGAAAGCTTATCTGTTGGCATGCATTCCACGTTCTAGTTTTACTTTCCATTCATCTCTTGTAAATAATAATGTATCTTCATTGTTATATATCCGTTAAGTGGGGCTATTTTTCCTCACAGTTTGTTTTCAGAAACCATGTCAACACACAAACAATCAATCTTAGTCATTTCCACAGCTATCGTAAAATGGAATCCACAAGATTTAACATTTTTCCGCGTTGCATCTCAGTACTTCTGCAACATATTTTAGCATTGCATTGATGTCACCACAGTTATCCCACATGCTCGATGGCAGTGGTTGTCGCATCAGTGTCAACGATGTAAGTTATTCAGATGATGCTTCTACAATTCAGTTGCATTTTGCGCTCAAATAAGAGAGGTGGCTCGAGATCTCATGTGATTGTGACAGCTGTTGTACTTTTTGCTTTTACTGAAAATCATTTTGCGGATTTGCCACAAATCACATAATTTCCATGTGACGAACACTTGGTGGCGTGTGTCGGCTTCATTGTCTCTAGGTTTGTTTTTGTTATTTATTGTGTCGTTTGTTGCCTCACAGTGCGATCACCATAATTCTCCAACGCTCGTGCAATAAATGCCGACTCAAAGTGTTTTGTCGTATCCAGGCTCACATTTAGTGATGGAAGATTTAGATTAAATGGACGGGAAGACAGAAAAGCCAATCTTCGTGTCCACCTTCAAGCATGCCTGTATGTGTCTTGCCAAACACGCAGCACATGCTCTTGAGCGGTGTCGAACCGGCTTTCATTCGAATGTCGAGCCATGGCTCTCTCGGCTAGGCAGCTGAAAGGTGTCCTCACTTCATTGTCAAACTATGCCGCCAAATAGTCACGTGGCAGGAGAATTGTTATAACTTAATGGTGATGAAAGTCGAGTGCATGGGGATAGAATAGCGACACCGTGTTTCAGTCTTCAGGTTGGTCCCCTCAATATCGCATCGATTCTGCCACTTCATTTCAATCACCACCAGTAGATATGTATGTTCACTCTACCAGTGATTGCGCAACGTATCGTAGGCTATTGACAATCACCAAGACGTCTTTGTAGAAAGGTATTTTGGAAGATTTGCGAAGGCAACTTGGGTTGTAGCCTATTTGCATAAAAACTTAAGGGTTATTTTTAATTATGCATTCGCTTAAAAAATCACACTGACATAGCCTACCGTTTCTCTGAGTTCAATTTAAACTACAAATTTAACAGCACGTTTTCTCTAAGGATTACATACCTACCATCTGGTGGTAAAAGTGAGAACTGTGGTTTCTTGTTTTGAGAAAATTGTGGAAAAATTTGACTCAATCCTGGGAAAAAAATCGGGATTGTTTTTTCCTAATTCGTACCGTCAGTTTGTACCTTGAACAGATCGAAAGAAAAAATTAATAAAAGCCGAAGTCGCTGATCGCAGTTTCCGCAAACATTTTAAAAGGGTTAGGGTATCGGAGTATTGGTATCCGCAAACAAACACACGGAAAAGATCGAGAAAAAACATAGAACATCGTTGATCGCAGTTTCTGTTTTTCCGCAAACATTTTAAAAGGGTTAGGGTTGATCGGAGTATCCACAAACATTTTAAAATTTCTGGTAATGATCCTGAGAGTTTTTGTTTGCTTGCGGAAAATTTTAAAATGTTTGCGGAAACTGCGATCAGCGACTTCAGCTATTTTAATTTTTTCTTTTGATCTTTTCAAGGTACGAACTGACGGTACGAATTGTTCATGGTACGAATTAGGTTGCATCTAGGGTTGCCAGATTGGGCGCTTTTACGCCCAGTTGGCCTACTTTTGATTTCTCCAGGCGCCAAAAATTCGCGTTGGGCGCTCTTTTTCGGACGGCGCCCAATTGGGCTACTTTTTTTAAAAGTATAATATAACTTTTTATGTAAAAATTGTATCATGATTAAGATTTTTGCCTAATTCGTAGTTATTTCATTGAGGAGGAGCATTTTTAGAGGCCTCGGTCAGGCAGGGTTACCAATTTGGTATGAAGCTGCCGATTTTCAAAAATGTGCATGTTTAGGTTTTAATATCTGGCAATCCTGGCAACTTAAGTGATCCAGGTTTTCATGAAAATGCAGTGGACATCAGTGTCAGTTCAGAAATTCAGATTTGTTTTTATTTCTGACCATCGCAACGAAAAACAATGTATGTCAAACATAGCAGGGGTCTAGAAAAAAAGGTAGAAGCAACAAAACACGGACGCTATAACGTGCATGATGCCAAAGCAGGACAATCAGTTAAATGGCATGGTCGCAACACCTTAATAAAGTTTTTACAAATGTAGAAAGATGAGAAAAAAAGGCTAGTGAAGGCCTTTTTTTGTGTTTAGGTACCGGTACCTGTTTGTAGTTATTTTAACAAACAGTTGATTGCATCTTCATCCTCGGACTGGGAAAGCTTCTTGAATAGCTTAATCTTGGCAGTTTCACATACTTGTAGAGGCTTTAAATTACTGACGCAGGCCCAGTCACCGAGATTGACAGAGTGAAGTTGTCGTCGGGGAATTATTCTATCCATTAGGTGCCACTGAATGGAGAGCAGTGCTGAAAATGAGTTGCTCAAGCGCACACCTCGTGAGTCGAACCAGTGCCGCTTGATCTTGAAGCTTTTTCGTTCTTGAAGTCACGCGTTATGCGCATGACCAACTGAGCTATCGGGTGAATGCATGGTTGCCAATCTGTTTGAAAGATGTGAAGAACTGGAAAAACACTTAAAATTTGGGACTGATGATCAAGCGCTCCGGAATAATTTTGTATATTAGCCTTTATAGCCTATCTCTTTGCTTGGGCTCCATTTTGGGCTCCATTTTAGAACACCCCAAAAAATTGGGCTACTTTTTGCATAAGCTTGGGCTCTTTTTTATATTAACCTCTGGCAACCCTAGTTGCATCTTTCAGCATGCAAGTATAACCACTGCTGGTGGCTTGGTTTAGTGGAAGAAGCAAGTGAAGAACATGCAGATGTGCTTGTCAGTTTATGTATGCAAGAAGTGGATCTTTACAGAATTTTGGCCACCAAAAGAAGATAAGCTTGTCTGACCACTTAACACACAAAGACAACCTTTTTAGGGTTCAGTTTGCAAGTCTTCAGTCAGACTGGGCTACCACGACAGGTAGACTGCTTGGCCCCATTGTAAATCTATTTGAAGTGTCTTTCCCAAGGACACAACAAACATATTTTCAAGCTCTGGTATCAAACTGGTGGCGAGCCAGCAATCTTTCAATTACCATATCAGCACTCTTACCACATGAGCCACAAGATGTATCCATGCAAGTTGCAACAGAATCGCTAGATGCTTATATTGGTACTGGTACCATAAACTGTATCTTTTTTGTTGTTGTGACATGCTGTACTTTTTGATTTGTAATTTTTGCTTTGTCGTCTAATGTTTGTGACAGGGCTGGGCACATATCATTGTATACATAGTAACATACAGTATACAACTATAGAAGTATACATTTATACAATAATTCATGTCAAGTACAAAATTAGTACTTTTATGTGATTAGAAGCTGCAATGATACAATATTATACACCAGGCATGATAATTAATTGATTTTTTTTTATACATGCTAGTTGGAAATGCCAGGTATAATTTTACATTTTTTTCATGATCTTATCAATTGTAAAGTCCAATTATTTATTAAAAAATAAATATGCAACCTTAGTTATCCAAAAATATCTTTGTTCAAAAATTTCATACTGTCCTTTATCCCCATTTTGGGGGCCCATTTATCTCCTTTAAATCTTTAAAAACATTGTTTTCTTGTGGATTTATCATCAATTTAACCTCAAATTCAGATTCCTTGACCCTTAAAACATATGATTTGACACCAACATCAAATTTCTAGGTGGAGTATAGCTCCCAAAATTAAAAAATAAATTTTGGGAGCTCACGTTTGCCATCTAGTGATGAGTTTCTCTATCTCACCAACCGGTTGTCCGATTTCAAATTTTTTTTTTGTTAGCATCAGTATGTCAAACCCATACCAAATCAATCAACAAAAACAAGATTTTCAAACATAGGGTGTTTGGGGTTCGTTGAAATATAATGGAACAACCAAGCGAGAGTGCCATTTTCAAATATGTTGCATGCCACATTTGGCATGCGTAGTGCCACGTGTTGGGCATTCCTGTTTTATTCAATCATGACAAAGAACATGTATTTTAATATAAAAGTTGATGTTACTAAGCTGCTAACATGAAGATTGAGATGAATGGAGTCACCCAATTTTTTACACTTAGATCTATAATGCTTCAAGGTTCAGGAAGTAGCAGGATTGAAAACACTTTTGCTGGTTTGCTTACATGTTCTAAGCTGTAAACTGTGCAAAATTATCAGTTGTGACTTTATGCACTGCAACTGCATTACAATCACTCAGAAGTCAGAATTATTCATATTGTTACTGTTAAGGTGGCTTGACACACTTTACTGCAGCTGATAATCATGGATAGTATTTTAGAATTTGCAAACAAAACTCAAGGAAGAGATAAACTTTATCGGTGAGTTTGGTTGGAATTTTTAACATTTTGTTATATCATGAAATGTTTAATTTTGTGCCATGCCTGTTATTTCTAAGCAGATGATTTCAGGATTGTTTCACTCAAATAAAACAATAAAAATCAAAATAATTGTTCAGATTTTTTAACATGTGGAGGCAAAAGGCTATCTTTGAATGAGGTTGATGCGGCAATGGAATTTGCTAGGGGTTAAGTCCAACATTTTGTCAGGGAACCTTAACTATCGAGCTAAAACTGGGCCTCTATGCTTGTGGAAGCACCTGCTTGTATTGATCAACTGCACACTAGGCCTACATCTGGATCACTTTGACACATCCATCAATTTATGAATTATTATGGTGCCTTAGCTGTTTGACACACTTGCATGGATTTTAGTAGCCTAATAAGGTAGGCACTGATGTCAAACTCTGCTGTGATTTCCCAATGTTGATACAAGAATGGAAGAATCCATTAACTAAGTTGCAACTGATTAATTAAATATATTAAGTGATAAATATGAACATGTCTTTTATTAGTATGTTATTTTTTTTATATTAATTCACCATTGTAGTCTTTTATATGACAAGATGAAACTGCATTAAAGATCAACAGCTGTTGTGTTGGTGGTTACATAGGCGCCGACTTTTCAAAAAACTTTGGGGGGCGAGAAAGGTGATGACGTCATAACCATAAAACGCTATTTTACTCAATTAAAATAGTCTTTGATTAAGCTTAGTGTCTTGTTTATATTGACACCTAGGTTACAAACCGAATTTATTAGAACTGCTGCTTGAAACGATTAGTTTCACGCATGCAGTAGCCTACGTCTAGTCGTAAAAATTTTGATATTGTTAGCTCATAATTGGAACAGTTGGAAAACAAGCCGATTTATTTCCTTTTCGTGCGAGTGAATAACAACGATCAAGACAGTGAAGTTATATATTACGAAATAAAACGCAAAAAAAATCATGATCTCAGGCAGAGTGGAAACCTGCTAGAATTTTATTAGCTTCGTTTTGCTAATTACTTACCTTTCAAAGCGTTAACAACGGCGAAGTGTTTTCTTTTATGTTTTTTATCTAAAGTCTTTATAGTCTTTTATCGAATCCCGTATATACTCGAGTATAGGTCGAAATGTTCGCAAGTGATTTTCACCTCAAAAAGACAGGTTCAACTTACACACGGGACAAGCTCGGCAGTTTTCAAAATGAACACATTTTTGCTGTGGCAAAATCATTGCCAACGTAGATTACGGAGTGTGCAATGGCGTCGGTGGAACTAAAAGTTTTGAATACCGTACTATTATATACGATTATTTGCAGGGATTCAAACTTAATTTTCAAATGTAATGATTTCTATCAATTTTAAACTTTATGCACTTGTTGAGCAGTATACAAAGCTCACGAGACAAAACAGCGGAAAGAGATCGATTTTTTTGTTTTTGCCTGAATGATATAATCGTTTTAATTACGTAACATTCCATGATTGTGGAAGTCGATGTTAAACCTTAGCGGCTGCATAAAACAATGATGTCAGGTTAGTTAGGTGACAATAGCGGTAAGAGACGTTGTTAATGCAAGCAATATCTGCGACCAAGTTAAACACCTTTGCTTTTATCGGTTTTCGATTTAATTCTCACACATCGTGAAAAAACAATGCGTTCTGTTGAATCATAATTGATCTCACAGCGGCGGGAGGACCTCGTTGAAAATAGCGCGTCTAATTTAGCTGGTTTACTTAATATTGCAGTGAATAGTTACGTGACTATTCCAGCAGCGTAAGCTACTCTACCTTCTACTTTGAAATTTCCATACCTAGTCCTGTAGAATTTTCGGTCAACCTAGAAAAAATTCTTATAAAGACGAATTATATATCGTTGGAAAGATAATTTTATCAGCTTTTCAATGATGGGTTTTGTCATTTTTTTTACCTTGGGGAAAAAAAGTTGCGGTCAAAAACGTGCCGGGGGGGGGTAAAACACTAATTTGCTCAATATTATAATACAATTATAAGCTAAAATACGTTACCTTTGTAACAGAATACAACACACCATAAATTGGAATATTACTATCAACAAAGCAAACTAACAATCGGCAAAAATATAAAACATGACCTAATTAGGAGGTATTTATCACACGTGTAAGGGAGTAAAAGTTGACCGAGACGGAGATAACAGGATAGATTTCCCCGAAATAAAAGGTTTTTCTTTTATAAGCAAGGATATGTAAGCAACGCATAAAAGCTATCCAGGACGTAGTGAAGAAGGTTTTAGTTAAAATGCTATTTCATAGGGTGTTTTGTTACAAAAACACTGTGTCCCCCAAGTCCTGGAGTGCCAAAAAAGCCCGGTCTTGCTAGGGTTAAACCAGCTGTGAATATGTAAAAACGACATTTACAGTTTTAAGTTCTAATAAAATGTAAACACATTTCACTCAAAGTGATGCAAACGCATCTCTCTTCTCCCAATTCGTCATCAAACACGACTGTAATATTTGTGCATGTCTGATGATGGGCTATACTCTGAGACCGTGGTGGTATGCAGCTCGTGGTGATTGTGGAAGGAGAGCCGGATCAATGTGAGAACGATTAGACATGACCATTTCCTCGTACTTCTGTTTAGTGATTTGTGGTAAAGTATATGTAGACAAGTTTAAAAGTTCGAAGAACCGTATCCAAGCCCTGCCAACTTGGTGTGGAGACATGTCGTCTTCGTAGAAAACATCGGCAACATTTCGCAAACTTGCTTGATTACAACTTCTCAAATAGACATCTTGCCGAATTTATGAACTGCTGAAGTTGTATCACAGCCACTCCAAAACAAGAACATCTACCTTAGGGTGGATCAAAAAAAACGAATTTTTAGGTTCAGCTTAGTGCATCTGCCAAAAGATGCAGTTTGGGCTATCTTTTACATTGGTACTTGAAAAAACATTTTTTGACCCCGTTTGACCCCTATCCAAGAGCTCTCTAGTGACCGCCGAGGCAAAATTCCTTAAATTGACTATAATTTTTTTTCTAGTGGGTGCAGGCTAGTGGTTTTGGTGTCTATCCCCACTAAATCAAGTCTTGGGAAGTCATTTCAGCAGTTTAAAATCATCTATGGGCTAGCAAAATGACATCAGAGCCTTTATTCAGCAAACATGCTTGAAAAAGTTGGAAATTTATTGTTTTTTTAAAAAATAGGGTAAAGAAAAACAAATTCATAATGCTTCTAAAGGTACTGCTGTTAATACACTGAAGCAAACATATAAAAGCAAACAATTACCGTATGAAGTTAATTGCAAAAATGCTGCCTTTAATTTGTGCATCCAATTATCCATAGCATTACAGTAATGGACAAAATGCATGACAACGGGTTCAGGCGAAATCAGTATGTTAGTGTTTTGTTGAGGAGCTTATATCAAATCCTGCAGACATATCTTTCTTAAAAGGAATGATGACAGACAGGACAGCCACAATAGACGGATTTGACTCTATTTTATTCGCACGAGTCAGAAAGAAAGAAAGTAGGATTCTTAGTGCAGAAAAACGACAAAAACACTCTAAAAAAGAAACGCAAAAACTGCTTCTACTGTAGCTCTTAAGATAAGGAACTTCTCTGGTCAGCTTGTTTACATCACATCGGTGAAATCGCTAGAGGTTTTAAAATAACCAGAAATGAGCATCTTGATGAGACTCCGCAAGAACTGGGATTCTATTCCACAGTGGCCAACTGCTAAGTACACTGGATATCAACAGCTTTCCAGTAACAACACATGATCTCATTCAGAACCTCAAAGATGACGTTGTTCAACTTGCACAAAGCAAATACAAATTCATTTGAGGCGACTATAAATAACTTATGAACTTGTGCATTGCTTATATCAGTCCTGGTCTACAAAATGTGAAATTCTACCGTTCTGGGGCCACACACAAGGCCAGATGGATGGCCAAATTGATTCATTCCTATTAATTGGTGCTACTGGAAAATTAAATAGCTAAGTTACCTAAGGGAACTATCACATCAGTTTCACAAGTGGCTAAATTAAAAGATCTCATGAATTTTATTTCACTCGTCTACTGTATATATTGGTTTCGGTGTAGTGTTGCTGTAGATGCTCCTTGGAACTGTTTGGCTATGTACAAGAACATTCTCAGATATGGAGCAGTGCATAAGTTGATATTAGATGCTGCTGAACGTAGCTTCAAACGTCAATTTTGGTATCTCTCTGCTGAGATGGTACCACTGGACTGGCACTGTTCAGCTCTGAAGTTCAAGAAGAGGAAAACATCAGATGGCTGATGAACTTAGGCCTATAGCCTACATGTAAAACCTACAGATCCTGTTTTTACACCAGCAGATCGGTTTGGCACTGCCTAGCTACGGACCACGTTTTCCATCCGAAATCAATCTGGAATCAAAACTGACAGATTTTATCACAAAGGATTCTCGGTTTTTTTTCTCTGTTTTAGAGATAAATGATGATTTTCTTCCTTTATCAGTATAGAAATGGTCTGAATCAGAGTCGTACCAGAAAGCTGTGTACAATGTGGCTGAACATGGAGTTAAACTGAGCACCGATTACCTACATTGTGCCAGAAACGAGGAACACTATCAAAACACTTTACAAATAGTGGAAGCTAACAAAAAAGACGCACCTAATTTGAGAAAGAGAAAAAACTAAATATCCTCTTGCACAGATTAGACTAGTCGATTACATTGCCTTCTGTGACAAAATGTGTTAGTAAAAGTTTACAGTTACTGTATACATACAGATTCAATACCAGGCTTTCATGTAGCAAACTTACTAGCCTATTGGTAACTTTCTATGTGTATTTGATCTATTTCCAGTGCGAAATTAGAATCTTAGACCACTTCCGCTCACTGGAGTTGTATTTTTAGCTATTCCAACGCGTAAAAAATGTGAATTCACAGACAACTCGTATAGACAAGTATATTCTTTTAATTCCCTGTATGATAGATAGTCGAACAGGCAAAAGTTTTATGCATATTATTTTGTTGAAACATACAACTTCTGTTGAGAAGCGTGAAAATACCGTTAATTCAATATTTACTTAATGGCAAACCTGAAAATTTGAATGGGATTGTGGCCCACATAAACGTGCCCCAATTCTACTGATTTTTGGACCAGCAAAGATTCTTGGCTACTGGCTAGTGGAACAATTTCACAAATCTACAAGTCAATAAGTACAAAAAAAAGTAAAAAACAAGGGGGTTGTGTGCACACTACCCAGGATGTGTTCAATGGGATGCTTATTCAGAAGCCAAATGCAAGTTTTGCCTCTATTAAACATCATATAAACTCAATTAAGTTAAGTGTGATCAGATATTTACAAACATTGAAATAAACAATATCTAAAGCTGTAATAAATGCAATAGTTAAGTTTACACTATCAAATAAATATATATGCGGCATGCAGCTGCACTATTGTATGCTTCTGTAGTCTATTGGACCTCATATCACCTCACCACCTCATTGGACTGGAGGCCAGTTTGCACACAAATGGTCACACCCTAGTGTGTTTTACCTAGGTTACACTTTTTTTAGTATTTCATCCATAAAACTGCCCAAAATATCTAAAAATGCCATTTCTTTCCCATAAAATGCCTTTTTTAGAGCAAAAATGTCATTATGCAATTTTGGCTGCCCATGCATCATTTTAGACTGCAGAAGTGACTTCCTAAGACTTGATTTAGTGGGGTTAGACACCAAAATCATTAGCCTACACCCACTAGAAAAGGTATTATGGCTAATTTAAGGAATTTTGGCTCAGCGGCCACTAGAGCGCTCTTGGATAGGGGTCAAACGGGGTCAAAAAATGTTTTTTCAAGTACCAATGTAAAAAATAGCCCAAACTGCATCTTTTGGCAAATGCACTAAGCTGAACTCAAAAATTCGATTTTTTTGATCCACCCTAATCTACCTTCGCAATAACATCTCTAACTCTGTAGCACTGTCTTTGCTGGTAGTTTTTCCCTCTTGTAATGTTTGGCAAGAAGATATTAGAATTAGAGATGTACCGATATATCGGTATCGGCATCGGTATCGGTGATATCGGCCATTTTTTGAGTATCGGTATCGGCATCGGTATCGGTAAAATTTGGCCGATACTGTGGCCGATACTAAACATGTAAAAAAAGGCGTTTGCTGGGGATTTTCTGCAGAAGCAAAGATATTATATAGATTTTTTAAAGTAGTAACTAACATCACATTGATGTAGAAAAATAACAACCTGTTCAAATTTTTGATACCTCACACTCCCATGACTTCATGCCCGCACCTTTTGGCATTGTTTGCTTACAGTGATTCTTTCACTCAAACAAAACCTTTTGTTTCAGCAGTTTTGCATTGTTCGATTCTTAAGTTGTGAAGGAGACACAATTTCTCCAATATTTATCATTCTTTTCTTTGTGTTTCTTTTTTACTCTCAGCAGAGGATAAAACCAGGCCAAGACTAGCCAGGTAGCAAAAATGTACTTTTGCATCGTTTTTACGTTGCTAAACGTTTAAAAAACCCATATAACTTGGTTGTTTTTAGTAAGCTGGTTTTATCAGTTTGTGATTTAATTTCCACCTTTCGTTGTAATAAACTCACCAAGCTTAAACAATGTCATGGCAGAGTAAGTAGGCGCAAAATAATAGCAATGGGACTACGAATCCTCACTAAACAAATCAATAAATGGTCTTGTTGCGCCTAAGATGACAACCTCATTGTGAAGAAAGGAGTGTTCTTCCCGGCTATCAGCACAAGGCTGAGCACTCACTAGTATACAGAGCTGTTGCGATTCGCTAACCATAACGGTGTAGCTTCCACGCTAGCCATTTAGACCATCCAATCAACTATATGTTTCTCGGCAGCCGTTTTATAGCAAGAATTGACATCGACAAGAATTGAAATGGCTAGTGTACGCCCGGACAGCAGAATAACTAACTTTTATGATTTAATTTAGGGTACTTTTAACAGAACATTTTTGCACGTAAAGCATTAAATTACCACTTTGGGCCCATAATTTCTTTGCAAAGCACCCGATTACCTTTCTGGGCCCTTTTGCTAGATTACGGCCCCCCTAAAGAATAACAACTTTAATGCTTGAAATCAGTCGTTTAGGATGGTTTTAACCAAACATTTTTGCGGGTAAATTATAAAACCACAATTTCAGGCCACCCCAACAAACACAGGCTTGGGCCATCAAGGATACACCGTACCCTTCGTACCCCCCTCTCATAGGCCTTGGTCATCTTAGGTCAACAAGACCATTTTGATTAGTTTAGTGAAAATTCGTAGTTCCATTGCTTTCATTTTGAGCCTATCTATTCTGCCATGACATTGTTTAAGCTTGGTGAGTTTATTACAACGAAAGGTGGAAATTTAATCAAAAACTGATAGAACCAGCTTACTAAAAACAACCAAGTTACATGGGTTTTTTAACCGTTTAGCAATGTAAAAACGATGCAAAAGTATACATTTTTGCTACCTGGGTAGTCTTGGCCTGGCAAAAGCTTTTCAACCGCACGACAAGCGCCATTAGGTCGCACATTACTTGTCGAATAGTTTTTGTACGACTACGCAAATCACTTGGTTTACATTTTACATCTTATTATCAATTATGATAGCCTATTTGGAAAGTTTGCGCAAACACTTTATTAATTTTTCAGAAACCCCAATTATGATGTACAGTAATGTTTCTTCCCTCATACCCCAGTCCTCAATTACGGTGGTCTTTCATTACTAAAACCTACTATTATGACTTACTTTTCAACCACAAATCAAAAACCCTACTAAAATTTGGCAAGACGCACGAGATCGATCAAACTGGAACATCATTGTACATCGAGGGCTGTATCAGCCATGATACCTACAGAGAGACTATTATGACACAACAATGTGGTTGAGATTGGATTCTTGAATCTTTAATAAATTATGCCAATTGAAAGCTTTTTTAATAGTTTTTTGCAAATAAGGTAAAGCTTAGCATTTGATATAATTCCTTGCAAATACCAAAATTGTTTCTTTTTGTAACACCAAAGTATCGGCCAAAATATCGGTATCAGTATCGGTATCGGCCTAAAAAAGTGATATCGGTATCGGGATCGGTATCGGCCAAAATATTGGTATCGGTACATCTCTAATTAGAATAGTCACGGATGCACTAGTAAGAAAAGGACATCAGTATCGTCGGAGTACACAGTTACAGGTGTCCTACCTACCGAATCAAACCAACTTGAACGATTGTTGTATCTGCAACACTAGGGCACAAATGAACTTTAAAACCATTCAACTCCAGTTGTTTCGTTAAAGCCACCACAAATCTTTGTTTGTATAGTATGAGAAAAAGATGTTCCTTTCAGTTTAGCAAAAATTTTGATCATTCAATTCAACAGTTTGAGACGTCGCACCAGAGCGTTTTTGATGGGTGGAATCTTTGGTTGACACCGTGTTATTCTTTGCTTGATGATGTGCTGTTAAGCCCGCTTTCCGACAAGAGCAGCGTCTGTCACATGATCCCTTGCAGCTACATCGAAAGATTTTCAAGACATTTTTTGGTGCAGCAGCTACATCCGTCATGACTGGAGAAAACATGTCATCTTTCTTCTGCCAACCCAGTGACAATGGTTTCAAATCTGAGTTGCTTAAAGTTCTCCAAACTTTCAGCTGGTGATATACTCTGAGGCCGTGATAGTATGCAGCTCGTGGTGATGGTGGAAGAAGAGCCGGATCAACAGGTGAACGATTAGACATGACCATTTCCTTGTACTTCTGTGGTCGTTTCCCATGTGAGTCCACCCCGATAGCTTAATTGGTTAGCCCGTGACTTCGTGAACGAAGAAGCTTCATCAAGCTGCGCTGGTTCGAATCTCGGTGTGTGCGCTTGAGCAACGCATTCTAAGGACTGCTTTCCATTCAGCGGGACCTAATGGATGGAATAATTTCCCGGCAATAACACTTCAACAATCGGAAACTTCACTCTGTCAATCTCGGTAACCGGCCCTGCGTCAAAAGCCTCTACAAGTATGCGAAACTATCAGGAATAACCTGTCAAGGCTTTGTCAGTCCGAGGATAAAGATTCAAAACCAACCCTGTAGCCATCAAAAACAATAACGTTGGCGCACAAGTGCTGAAGAAAACTGATGTACTATTTGAAGAACTCATGGAACTTCTCATTCTTCGTTCAGTCACAACACCACAACAAGGCACCGCCATCAATAATTTTAATGGAGTCAGGTTCTTTTGTCATTTCAACTTTGTGCAAGATGTATGACTTCAGTTTTGATTTTTGCGCAGTTCGTAAAACTCCATCTTTGAACAGTGACATTGGGTACGGTGATACTGATAACTCGTAGAAGTATCGGTAGTCTGCAATTTCGTTTTCTGGCTTTCTCTCTATGACAACAACCAATCTCAAAAAGTGTGTTAATGGATCAATGGTGATAGTATCATGACCAATTTTTAGACTGGCATAAAGGCTCTGTCTGTATAGCATTTATTTGCTTCTTCCTCTTGAAGGAACAATTAGTAAAGGTTTTATCATCAAGTTCAATTTGGATAAACGCCCCTATCTCCTCAAATCGGTCACAGGTCACACTGTTGTTGTCATCAATCAACCCTGGTCTAGAGCCATAAGCTGAACTCCAACGGATTATGTGAACAAAACCAGGTTTGTACTTTTTTTAAATCATTATTATCACGTTTGATTCTTCCAGCAAATGCCTCTTTGTGTTTATCATCAGAATTTGACAATGATGAGACTGTACTGAGTGCATCTGTCACTTCTGCACACCTGTGCATCGTTTTATTCCACACCCTTAATACATTATGCATGGTTTTTTATTCCACACCCTTAATACATTATCGGTGGTGCCCTTGCCAATGACTCCGCCTTTTCCTTTTAAAGAGTTCATGAGAATCAGTTCAGAATTCTGCCCATACAATTGTTTGTTAGAACGCCTGACGATGTGATTTCCGTAGCCTACATAAATTGCTGGTAGACATCTGGGGGACTTGTTTCCAATTCTGCAACTGTTTAAAGATACAGGCGACATGTTTTTGCACAATTGTTGTGACCTGTGGCAGCAAATAGCTTCAGCATGCTTTTTGACGCAGAAATGTGTAGTAACCAGTTGCTTGTTCTCTCTGCTTGAATAAACTCCAGCACAACTGAAACGTAATTAACATAGCTCAACCACAGAGCTGATGTACGTATTTCTCGTGTGAACTGCTCCTTGTTATCGGTGAAAAATGCCATCATCTTATGCCCAATGTTATCATTATTATGATCAGAAGGACTGTCTGAGTCATAAAATTTCTCCAAGGCACTCTGCTCTCCGGGCGTCAACTCACTCCAAAATTCTTCCAACATAAGGGACAGAATAGCTGTTGCGCATAACAGATGACCTCGAACAGCGCGGGGAACTGCCTTCCCACTAAACATGTGCCCTACCTACAGTTACAGGAGCGTATGCTGTCTCAAGAGCTCTTCTCAAGCCACTTCCTTCCATAAAAGAACCAATTGATCCCAGAAAACTCATAAGCTGGTGAAAGCCGCCCAATCGAACAAATACGCTCATGTTATTTGATGATTTTATGTCGTATGCATTTATATGAAGCTGTTGGTTGAAGGTTACACATGCCATTCGGACATTCAGTTTTTGGCACTGTTCAACCACAAACGATAGAAACGAGTGTTAAGTTGTTAAATCTGTGGCGTGTAAGTCGATCATCGGTAACATGGTTACAACAGACTTTGGCTTAGATTGCGATGTTGTTTTCGCACTCATGTATCCAGACCAACTGGGGGGTGACTTCTTGAAGATGTAAGATGCGCTCCAGAGAAGATCAATAAAGCGATTGTGAAGGTCCTCCTGAAAGTAAATATGAAAAACAATACGGTTTGTGTGGCATTCTGTAATCATATCATGATTCCAATCCTATACTGACAACGGTGTAGCCTACAAGTCCATATCATGTTCCTTTTTTTTTACATAGCCTACAGTATTAAACAATGTCACTTTTTCAGTGGATGTTGGACGACCAGGTGTTGAATACTGAGCAGCATTTTCAAACCTTGTTCTGCATGGTACATGGTATCTGGCTTCAGCAAACACCAGGTCGTGTGCACTAAGCAGTCGTTTCTGAACAGTTTTAGCAAGTTCATCGTCTCTACTTTGGCATAAAGCAAGTGTTACGTAATATATTCCTGACGATTTTGTCTGCACCTCTTCAAATTTATTTCGATCAGGGTGCCGCTCATCAAACATACAACTCCTGTATATCCACAGTAAAAACACTGCTTTTTAAAGTCGAACGACTGTTGATCTGACCTGGTCGATACTGTCTTGCTATTGGATTGTTCATTGCTTGAGGCAATGAGGCTGGACGTTTCTTGGATCTCGCATGGTTTCTCAAGAAATTACGGCATGATGTATAGATGTATGTAATATGGCCATTTTCTCTATTTTTCTCCATTGCAACCAACGTTTCACAATCCATTTTCAAAGCATGACCAAATATAGTGTCCAAAGGGTGTGTGGTAGGCTACTATCACTCTCGCAGAAATAAGCTCCAACATGACACAGTGAATCACCAGTCCGATAGACACTTAACACAAATTGCTGTTTCTTCTTGACTTGAATCCATCTGCAATGTGTCACACTAACCGTAGTAAGTAAACTATAACATAATAAAGTTATAATGAACAACGACAGCTTTACTGGTGTCCTCTCCCCCGTCTTGCTCACTCTTACCCCCTGAAACAGATATATATTTCTATTTTCATTTATACCTTTTGCATCTATATCCTGCTTTACTGTTGATAATTCATAAGTTTCTAACCTTTTGTTCACCCTTTACAGGAATAATAAGAAAATAAATATTCTTATGTTAATTTTTTTCCTAATTTCAATTTTTACCCCCCCGGCACGTTTTTGGTCGTAACTTTTTTTCCCCAAGGTAAAAATAATGACAAAACCCATCATTAAAAAGCTGATAAAATTATCTTTCCAACGATATATAATTCGTCTTTATAAGAATTTTTTCTAGGTTGACCCATTTTTAGACCAAATTCTACAGGACTAACCGTATGAGAAAGCCATGCGATCAGCTGCTGTTTTGCGGGCAAGAGCAACGTAGGCTATATTTCGCTTTCGGCATTCTTTAAGTCCGTTTAAATGATCTAAATCTCTTTCGCAAAGTGTTTTATTTTTGAAACACCACTTGTAATAACCATTTTTGTTGCCCCTCAACCATGAATTTACGGGGGCGCCGCCCCCCGGCCCCCCCGGAAGTCGGCGCGTATGGGTGGTTATGACTGTTGTGGTAAATGTAAATGTGTTGCTATTTCAGAACTGCACAGTATGCCAGCAAGTTGCTTGGATGGACCTTGGTAGAAACGAATGGAAATAAAGAAATTATTCAAAAACTTTTAAAGTTAGAATCCCATGCAAGCACAACAAGAAAATGTGGGTTTATCAACAGACTGCACGTTTAGAAATATATAATTCATTAATTTATTATTTCATATTCTGGAAACTGATTGCTACTGGTCTTAGATATAATTGTAGAAAAACACTGAATGAAGTGAAGTTAAGCCATTGACATAATCTACAAATAATTTTTTTTAACTTTTTTGTGTCAATGAGATACCTCACATAAAACTCTATTTGTGCCTCATAATGTGAATTGTCATTTGTGGTCTTTGTATATCATGCTTTGCAACTTTTAGTTTTCAGACTCGGGAAGTCTGTGGAAAGTTTAAGATCAGCTCAGAAAAGCATCAACTTAATGGATTCCTTCCTTCGGATAACATTGACAACGTCCCATCTCAACCGGGCAGCTTTCCTATTGGTTGACCACTACTTGTGGCTGGGCCGCATTGGATTAGCAAAGGTTGATAAGTCGTGGAGTACAGTGTCTGCTCGCTTTTATCTTGCGTCTATCATCCTTTCATTGCTACGGGATTTATATGCGCTCTATCTTGCCATGGTACGTCTACGTCACAGCGAGAAAGGAGCCAGAAAAACTCGGTGTCCATTGCTGCTGAAGTGCTTGGCTCAAAACCCAGAGGCTACATTAGATCTGATGAGGAACTTGACTGATTTTCCCATCCCAGGATCAAAATTGGGATTCTTCCCCAACCATGATGGACTTGTAGCGGTGTGCGGGCTCATTTCCTCTATAATTGGAGCTTATCAAGTAGCATATCCTTACATGAAGTTGAGGCCCTAAATATTCATTAAATCAAAATGCATTCTTTGGCTTCCTCGTTTATGAAAAAGAAAGAATAATTTATTATGCACTAGAACTATCTAAACTTCTCAAACACCCAAACTTCTCAGTATAAAGGATTTCAAGTTGTTTGTTTAATTGTTTCAAAAATGATTGAACTATGTATTTGTGACAATTATGCAGTGCACACCTCTGTGACAATTATGCAGTGCATTGTTCAACTCAATTACTTCGTTGTCAGTCATCTGTTAAAGTACGTATCGTTTTATCTTCATGATAGGCTACGTTTGAACGTATCGTTTGAACTTGTTTTGCATGGTCGCAATTCATATTACTGGCGACTTAGTTGCGCCAAAGTGTTGCAATATTTTTGTTGCTTTAGCATCACATTCACAGGTGTGGAATGGAAGCCGCATGGAAAACGATTGAAGTTTTGTTTTTATTATTCCATTTCGACATGTTTAACCTCTGTTTCCCGGCCAGTTGAGTGTGGTCGGAATTGAAAGCGATAGACATCGTGTTTCATCCATGGCGTTGGGCTCTTGTTTTTGTTTTTTTTATCGCACCACCAGTTCATGCCACTGAGTTCTCGACCGTTGCTTTCGCCAGTCAATTTATTATCATTGTGAATAGAAAATAACCAAAGTAGTTGCCGCAACGAATGTGCATTCTGTAGAAAGAGCTATCTTTCTGGCATCAGCACATGGCTGATAATTGACAGTGAGTGGTCAACCAGGTGCTGACGCCAGGAGGAACGGCCCTAACTTTCATTACGCAACGGCAATTGTTGTTTGCTCACTTTGGAAATCGATCTGGATTCAGATCACTGGTTTCTTTCAGCTAAACTTTGTTCATTATGTTTGTAAACATTCCCGGGTAGATATCCTGTTTGTTTCTTGGTCAATTAGTTCATTAGGTTTTAAGTGACGTGCACAGTGTTAATAATTAATAAATGATGAAGCTTATGGGCCTAACCCAATTCTTTCAATTTGTCACGAAACTATGCAGTATGTCATGTTGCTGTTTGTACAAGTTCAATTTGACGTTTGTTGTTAAAATGCAAATACATCACCAAAGCGAAGTAGGTGCAGAGGCATAGTAGCCTACCACATAATTGTGTTTAAAAGAAGCATCCAATTTAGATTGTTTGTCCTGTAGGCGGAAAACAATAAAGAGATTCTGTGACAATGGTTCACCTCTTTGCGAGTGCGATTGTGAGCCTCCCCCGCTATAACACCGCGTTGTCGTCTTTGTTGGAGTGTCTGGGGTCAAAATTCTATCCTTTCACCCACTTCCCCAGGCTGGCGAAGTTTCCCCAGACTACGTCGAGAGGCTGCTGAAGAACAAGCTATGTGACTTAAAAAAGGACGAAAAGAAAATGATACAAATTAACTGGTTGGCTTAGGGCTAGAAAGTAGTCATTTCCATGACGACCAACGGGTGTAAGGATTAGCGACCCTCTCCCTCACAACGTATTTGACCTCTCTACATGTGTGGTGTTGTGACCTCTCTACATAGTGTGTATTGCCAAAATAAATGCATGTGAATAGGCTATATCATATCAACTTTATCCTTGGACTAACAAAGCCTTGATAGGTTATTCCTGGTAGTTTCGTATAACCTACTTGTAACTTAGGCTAGATGTAGAGGCTTTTTGACACAGGGCCAGTTGCTCAGATTGACAGAGTGAAAATTCTGATTGTTGAAGTCTTGTTACCATGGAATTAAGCGCCGCTACTCCAACAAAAATGTAGGGACGCTACTTCTACCAAAACGTAGCTCCGCTACTGCCTGCCTCTGCTTATGTTTATTTGATGCAAGTCAATGCAGGGGTAAATTTTACGATGCAATGGTAACGGCAGATGGACTCACGCTGCTGCAGTAAGGTTCTGCTGACGTTCCAGCGCCCAAAATTTCAAGCAAAATATAGCATTTCATTTGATGAGAACGAATTCACGTAAAAGCAAAGAAAACTTCTTGCAGTTCTGCCAAGCTGTCCATGTCACAAGAAAAATCGATGAAGTGAGTCGTCCCGGTATTCCACTGTCCCTAGTCTACCTGAACACTTTTTGATGAAATCCAACACGAGTGACTCAAAGGAAGTGGTAGGCTAAGAACAAGCACTGCTCAATGGTCTATTTCAATTCTTTTTGTGCTGCTATGGCGCAAACATGTAGCCTAGATGATGTAGCCAACAGAACGGCAAAGTAAAAATACGAATTTGCCAGAAACAAGAACAGTAGATGATCGAAATATCAAATACGCAAGTTGTTTTGCCTATACAATGCAAAAGTGACACTAGTTCCTATACGGACAGGGAGACAACGAAACGACCATACGTTCTATTAGTCAATTGCCACCCTACAGAAATGATAATTTTGTCTCTTCAATCAATCAATGTTTTATTTGTCAGGAACATAGGTACATGTTTGAAATATGCAAATAATATAGCCTACTTAATGTAAAAGTTACACAAGTTCCCATACCGACAGGGAGACAACGAGCAAAAAAATATAAAATGGTTTTTCTTTTAGAATATGGTTTGAAGAAATGGTTTTTCTTTTTTTCACGAGAATTTTTTTCCTTTTTTCACACACCTATCAGTTTTTGTACGTACAGTATTTTTGAAAAATATTTGATGACTCATTGGTGTTAGGCGGAAATTTTTCATTAATATTGCATGAACCTGACGTAAGAGGGGCTCTCGCAAGAGTCACTTGTTTACTGCCGTGCGCACTCAAGCAAATAATATTTTATATCAATTTGGTAGGGTTAACCCAAATCAGTATGAAATGAACAAAGACAGTTTTAAACATGTCAGATGTTGCAGCCTTGCAATAAGATCTGATACGACAGACAGTGAAAGATTTGTACAACAACAGCAAATTTAAGCTTGGAGAACACTACTGACTACAACAGCATGACGCACGTTTAACCTTAGTTGAGATACAATCTATATTTCCTAGCCTAGTGTTTGCGTTTCAATTCATTTGTTGTAGACAAAACTGTCCATAGTAGCAAAACAAACAGTAATGACAAAACAAGTAAACCAGACAGTTATCAATCAGTGATCAACAGTAAGACTAGGCTTTGTTTTTGTTTCTGACTATCACAGCAAAAGCAATACGGTACATGCCATCAGTGGCACCTGGCGCTGATGATGGTTGGTCTACACAGGCGCGGATTTATGAAGGGGCCTGGGCTCCCCCAAAATTTTGTGAGAAATTGTATGTTTCCGCATCAAATGGTTTGATATGCTTCTAAACAGCTGATATTAGTCCCGTGGCGGACTTAACTTATCCCAGGGGGGTAATTTTTTGTTATTATTATGGTTGAAATTATCCATCGATCAGACTCTGTTATTTTCTTTACAGGTAAATTTCAATAGCAACATTTGTTGAAGCTGTCTCAGCTGAAACCAACATTGAGCTTCAGTTGAAATAATCTGAAACCTTGAATGGCTGTTTTATAGTTTTTAGTCTTCATTATAATTTCAATCAATTACCGTATATGCCTGCAAACATACAAACACCCAATTGGTCATGGACACTATACAGAGTTTTAAACCAGATTTCAAGTTTACTTTGCATGCTTAGCAATTTTTATTCAAGCAAATTTAATTTTTAAACATTCACAATTGATGAAAATGGTTGTTTTAATATCTATTTTATTGCATATCTTATATGTCGAAGTATCATTGTTCATATCTGCTTTATCTTTTTCTTTCTATTTAATTGATTTTCAAATTTTCTGGTCCCCTCCAAAAAAAAAACCTCTTAGATCCGCGCCTGGGTCTACAGGGTGGGTTACACTGTATGACTGTATTATAACAGAATGACCCCCTTGCTTTTTGAGGTGAAAATCACTTTCGAGAAAATCTTGACCTACATTCGAGTATGATGGTATATAACTGTTTGATTTAACAAATATGATTTTCAGAGGTCCTTGAAAAAAGGCTGTGGTTATATTTACCCTATATATTGTTAGCCTCAGTAGTGTTGCCAGATAAGGAATTCTGCCATAATTTAAGAAATGATTAAAACTGTTAAAAATAGAAACTTGTATTTGGAAATTTTTTTTAGTCCTGGGCAAAGATCAAAGCACTAATTTTATTCCTAACATAACCCTTACCTTATCCCTTTCTAATTTTAATCTTAACTCTGGCAACACCTTATTGTAACCATGGCAACAAGTGCGGAAAAATAGCCACTTCCTTGAAAAAAATGGTTGCTAATGTGCACATGGACTATTTGTATATAATATGACGTATTATTACCGCATTGAGTAAAAGCCAACTTGGAATAGTCAGCTTTATTTGTGTTAGTGACAACACTATAATTCAAGATAAGATTGAAATTGCAGCTACTGAAAATTTACTGTATATATATAACTATATATATATTATATATACATGATATATGCAGTGCCCCTATAAATTTTAGTGTGGTAGCTATTTATAAATGGTATGTACAATGTACTGTACATAAAGTAGAAAAGTTTTTGGACTCATCAAATACTGTTATCGGACAATGGTACTATTGTTGAAACTGTTATAACATTTCTTATAACTGTGATACTTTTCAGATCTATAATTTGCTGTATGTCACCTAAAATAAGAGTGAAATAATGTCATCAGAAAGTGGGGAAGAAGGTGGAGCTATACCACCTAGTTTTTTACCATTGCTTCATTCCCACAATCTTGCTTTGGATGATATTGAAAACAAGAGAAGAGCTAGTGCTCTATTTGAAGATGAGAAACATGCTAGCATTTCTGCATCACAAGAAGATTTGTTAAATGGAAATATTGATGACAGAATAGAGAAACTTTCATGTTCTTCAGTTGGGGAAAAAAGTGAAAAACTGACACTAAACGATGAAGTATTTTGTGATTATTCAGATGGGGAAGCTTGTCAGTCTGAGCAAAATCCGATTGAAGTCTTATCTTTAGTTCCACAAGGTTTTGTTGATTCTCTATTGAACAACAATGATAACAACAGTAACAATGGAAGTGTTCAGGATTTAAGTAAGAATTCACCTGACTTAAGTAACCAACGATCATTTGATGAAGAAAAACCAACAGACCAGTTTAGTTGGGAATTAGATGAACAAATACACAAAACAGGATCAACTCCATTAAACGACCTGCCTCATGCCAGCACAGCGGTTGAAGAAACTGAAACTGGTTGGAAGAAATTAAGTGATGGAGATGGGAGTTATTATTGGAACATAGATACTGGAGTTACTCAGTACGAAGTTCCTGCTAGTATGAAAAAACATGATTCAATGACAACAAACCAGTTTGATTCGGTCGATTCAAGTTTGGCTGATTTAGAAGGGGCTGCTTTTCGTTATGCAACATTGCACATTGATGATGACAATCTTTCAGATCGTGAAGATAGCAATGAATGGACAATTAGCACCAACAGCGATGAAGGGCGGATGTTTACTGTTCGATCACTTGGCTGGCTTCCTATGACCCACTTTTCTACAGATCCGCAAACTAGTAGTTTAGCAGTGAACGATTGCATAAAGCAATTGGCGTCAAGCCATGGCCAAATAATGGACGGTGTTGGAGCTTGGGGAGGAGGGAAAGACCTGCTGCTTCTCATAGAAGATGAACACTTAAAATTGCTTGATCCACTATCACAATCTGTTCTGCAAACTCAAAAAATAAAGCAAATACGTGTCTGGGGTGTAGGTGGGAGTAACCCTCATGATTTTGCATACGTTTCAAAAGATCGTTTCACTCGACAATTTCAGTGTCATGTGTTTCGTTGTGATGCATCTGCAAAAGCTATTGCTCGGGAACTGCATAACGTTTGTGAAAATTTGTCCAAACACAAAAAGTCAGGTGATGCGTCATTAGAAGATGAAGTTGATAAAGAGAAGCTGGCCATGAGCACAACCTTACCAAAACAAAAAACTGATCCTGGGATAAAATTTTCAGTTAAGTACATGGGATCTAAAAAAGTTGATTCAGTGAATGGCATTGCAACGGTCAAGAACGTTATTCGAGATGTCACCACTGATGATATCGCATTATGTGAAGACAGCATAGTTACTGTCAGTGCATCTGCGTTGACAATCATGCGCAAAAGAGACAATTCAGTGTGTGTGAACTGTCGCATGCGATTCTTGTCATTCATGGGCATTGGAGATGATATTAGTTTATTTGCTTTTATAATTGTCATGGGTGGAGAAGCCAGCTGTCATGTCTTGCAGTGTCGGCCTAATGCTGCCAAGCTTGCCATGGCTGTGCAAGAAGCTTGCATGCTTAGATTGCAAAAAGCTGTTATCTCCCAACAAATTCCTGATCAGCCGACACAAACGAACACTTCTCGTAAATCATTTCGTCAGCTCATTAAAGGAGTGTTTTCGCGAAAACGACAAACTTCAACTACATAATCCTTTTGTTGTTTCAATTTTTATTGGCAAGACTTTGCCATATATATCTAACGTTATGTGCTAATGCCAAACTATTTCAGCTTTTCAGCCTACTTTCTATTTTAGCTATGATGGTGCTTCATATTTTACGCCATTCTTATACTGTAGCTTTTTGACTATCATATACTGTGCTGTGCATCTGCCATTGTCAACAATATTCAAGTAATAGTATATTTCTATACTTTGTGCAGTACTGGCATATACTTTAATAATAGATTCTATTTGAATAAGACCTTCTGATGATCCGTTAGGTGAAACAATTTGTAAAGGCTTCAGATAGTAATAACTATATTTGATTTACTTTAATCATAAATGTGTTTAAACATTGAATTGTCTAAACAATTCACTGATATTTCAATTGAATTAAAAGTTTTACAACAATCCTAAGTTGTCAATATACATTCACTGTAAACCACTTTTATTGCATCCATAATGCATAGATAAGGAACACCGTTTGAAACTCAATTTTTTTTCTTGTTATATCATTGTCCCGACGTCCAGTGCATCTCCTTTCCATTTGTAGAATTGTATGTGTTCATCATCACCTTTATCAATCATGGATTTGAAGATGATCACAAGCACACAGTTTAGTTTGGCTCAAGTGTTTGTTGTGTGTCCAATTCCACATATTTTTATTTGTTTTGCGCTTTTGTAATTTTCTTTCACCTGTGATTATTACTAAAACAGTATTTATAAGTATAATTAAATTGAATCAATATTATTAAAGTAAATGTGTAGATTTAAGGGTTACCAGTAGTCCAGCAGCCTGCCTGAAGGTGGACACGAAGATTGGCTTTCTTGCCTTCTCGCCCACTTAATGTAAATCTTCAATCACCGAGCGTAAGCCTGGATACGACAAACAAACAAGTAGCCCACTATCTTGTATTAACCCTTTCAGTGCGTGTACCCGGTGTTACCGGGTATAGCAACATGTCGGTGAAATGCGTGTACCCGGTAATACCGGGTAGTCAGTTAAAACCTTGTTAAAGCTAGTTATTGACTTGCACGCGCCAGCTTGGCTTGTTTCTATGCACTAGAAGTTATTTGTAGCTGTTTAAAAACGTCAAACTTTAAAATGTCGGGGAGCAATGTGCGAGGTAGTCGATTCAATACGGAGGAAGCGGTAGGTCAGATTTTTGCTGACACAGACAGCGGGGACAATTTTGATATTGCTGATAGAGAAGTTTCGTTTCCGCATGTTGACAATGACAGCCCGGGGAGTGATTGGGAATGTGATTTGAATGATTTTTATGATTTACATCTTGACGATAGATCCATGGATGTGTCTCCTGATTATGATGAAGAGGGTGGTCGTCGTGTGAGCTTCTGGGGCCGAGGGGTCTATTCTTTTACCACCCCAGATTTACGATGTTCCCGGACTACACTGGAAGGCTACTAGAGAGCAGCCAGTCTTTGGTTTCATCATCCATGACACGCAGACCTTCCACTCCATTAGATGGCTTGAAGATGGAACAGTCATTGATGATGTGGTCTGCGGTTTGTTCCTCGGCACCACAGTCACAGGAGGAGGAAGAGGCCATTCCCCGTTGGTGCATGGTTGAGCGGAAAAGCCCGACGCCAGTTCGAAGACGGTTGAGGCGCACCCATGCCTGTCTTGGTAGCCTTAGGCCGATGGGGCGTGTGTCGGCGTCGGGGCTGAACGAATAGAGTCTGGTGGCGCTTGACTTCCATTCAGAACTCCATTTATGGTCCGCCCAAGTTTGCCCTGACTGTCCAAGCCAGCCAGGCCTGCATGCAGATAAAGATTGTTTTAGGGTTTACCACATAAAATTGGATTATTCTGTAGCTGCACCCAGGGCCGGCTTTAGCTGATGGGGAGCCGGAGGCACTTTTAGATCGGGGGGGCCCGTGCAAAAATTTTTTTAGCTCCGTCGGCGCGAAAAACCACCTCTACGTGTACAGTAGCAGTAATCCAGCACTGCACAGCATTTTGCTGAAACTTCAAAGGCCGAAAAAAAAAATAATAACACAAAATTACATTTTTTTCTACGTTGGGGGTCCCTTCAAAAGGGGGGCCCGGGGCACCTACACCCTCTGCCCCCTCCCTAAATCCGGGCCTGGCTGCACCTGATGAAAAAAACAGAGATTCATTAGACGTATAGCCTACGAGTAAATGTCTAAATTTTGCTCTCACCAAACTCAACAGCCTGAAGTTTGTACTGTGAAAGAAAGCAAAAACATTTATTGAAAAGCATTAGCCTATGTGATAGAAGACTACAATCACTATGTAGCCTACAAACTATAACTATTTTTCAATGTAGGCTATCTTTCATTTTTTACATGGTATTCTATGGTTCTTTTTGTCCGTTTTGTTTATTTTTATCCATTTTCAGTAAACAACAAGACATTCCAACAACATTTTACTAGAAAAAAACTTTTTTTTACAGTTTTTCTAAAAATTGAAGCACCTAAAATGGCTGCCACGAAGTCACGTGACAATCTATCTGTGTAAAATTTTAAAATTTTCCTTTTTTTTATTAGTTCAACCTTTTTTAAAATCTAAAACAAAAAAAAAATTTCAAAAAGCTTTAATAAGAGCTTATTTTTTTCACATTCATTATGAAATGCATACTTTTTTCTAAATTTTTTTTTTCTAATTTATTACTTTTTTTACCAGTTTCATTTTTTAAATGTTATTCAGTAATTGATTTTTTTCGTTTTGTGTATCTTTATCCATATTTAGTAAGAAAAAAGACTTTCTAACTACATTTCATTACAAAAAAAAACGTTTTCTTCACAATTTCACAAAAATGAAAAAATCCAAAATGGCTGCCATGACGTCACGTGACAATCTAACTGCGCAAAACTCTAAAATTTTGCCTGTTTTTATTAGTCCAACCTTTTTTAAAAACGAATACACAAAAGAAATTTTCAAAAAAGCTCTTGTAGTACTTTTTGCACATTCATTTGAAAATGCATATTTTTTCCTAAAAAAGGGCTTAGCACAGGAACTAGACATACCTATAGCAGCGAAAGGGTTAATGTATCATAGTACATTGCTTGAGAATCCTTCGAATATGCTTCAGATGCATTATTTTTGTTAGGCAATGAAGCAGCCAGCTTACCATTGACAAGCAATTGTTGTTTGCAACCTCATTATGTTACATTTGCTGCAAGTTGTTAACAAGATGTTACTGCTGTCGTTGACACTGCATAGCTTCAACTTAAATTAAAATGAACAAAATAAAATCTTTCTAACAACTTTATAATTTAAGCTTGAAACTGAAGCTTGAACCCATCTTCAATTTGAAGGACCGTTTGAAAACGATTCGTTTTTTTTACAACATCAGTATTCACTGTTGCATCTGTGGAAGGGGAATGCACTTATTTCATTGAATGTTTTGTTAGGTTGAATGAAAACAGCAGTTGATGTCAAGAAGAAACAAACGTCTAAATTGTTATGAGCAGTTTTTATGTGCTAAATTTCATGCATTATTATTCAAAAGTACTTCTGCATGAACTTGAAAAGAAGCATATTGTCAGATGTCGTAATAAGTTGACCAGCCATAATTTTGTCTTAGCAGTTTGTTTTTTATGAATTATATCATATCCTTCCCACCAGAATGAATAACTTTTTTATATTGCCAAACTGAACAAATTAATTGGAATGTTTGTCATATATCTGTTTATATTTCATCATCATTTGAAGTTGTTTCATATCGTGCATTTTTTATCTCGCAGTATTGAAGATTGAGAAAGGAAATCTTGGAATGCCATATGATCAGTTTTTTGTACATTGATACTTATTTGTTTTTTGATTTTGTTATAATCGGTATTATTTGTTTGATTGAAACTTTAGGTCATAGGTGTATCATCTTTCCAGCAATGTGGTACTGCATGTGTGTGGTCTTGGTAGTTTCTGTGCTTTCTGTTCAACATGGATCAACTGTGCAGTTTGATAGACAAGCCACTCACAGTAAACTGTCTCAAGGAAAGTTAATGTTTGAAGCAAGCCACGTCAATAACTTTCCTTTCCGTGATCTCAGTCTCCCCATCAAAGAACGAGTGGATGACCTTGTAAGTGACTGCATGACTTGTTTAACTGCTGCTTGAATGATGCAAGTTCTGTTCTTGTTTTGTCTTTACCTTTACCATCAATAAAAACGTTTTGTAGATGAGTTTGCATAATTATGTCTCCAACATCTAACCAAGGTACAGTTTGAGTAAACTCTTTGAGCCTTCACCAATAAGTAAACATTGGACAATACAAGTTTTTGTCTCCACTGACCCTCAGGACCGGCTGGCACGAAGAAGTGTCCAGATCGGATTGACATTAGCTGGAATCCAACCCTCGCAATGCGAGAACAGGAGGTGTAAGCTTGTGAAGTAAGTGCAGTTGGCAATGGAATAATATTTAGCTGCAGTGATATAGTCCACAAGATATGAACAATACTTTCGAAGTTTATAAGCACAGTTCAACACCAGTCAATACGAACGACAGATGTTACAACACTCAGTGTGGGCTAGTGAGTCGCATGACATGCAAAACACAGGCAAGATCCTCAAAATGGAATTATGAACTTGTTAGTATTCCTGACGAGGAATTTGTGAATATTCAGTGGAGTTTTGGTTTATTTCATGTTTGTGTTGGGCTACTTGATTTTATTTAACAATGAAACTTTATAAAATACAATGTTAGTGATGATTCCACTCCAATGCTGATGTGCCTGAAAAAAATCAAGATAATTTATAGTTATGCTGGGTCACAGTTTGGCTTGGTCACAGACAACAAGATGCTACACAGTACTGTCACTTCTGTGTAGCATCTTGTTGTCTGGGCTCCCGTTTGCTGAATATTTTTGTAGGCGTTATAATTGCAAACATAGCTCATGCACTAAATTTATTACAGGTATCAAGACTAACACTTGATGAGTTGATAACCCAGCTATCCCGCGGTGGGGCTGGGCCTAACGGGCCTGCCCCAGCCATTGCTCGACTTGGGATCAACCCATACAATTGGAATGCTGAAGGTATCCATGGTTACATGGCCATCACTTCTTCCACTGGATTCCCATCCCCCATTGGACTCGCTGCTACTTTCAAGTGAGCACCTAAACTTGGTGTGACATCATCATTTTCAGCCTGTGAGAGCCCACTGCAGAGCGTAAGCCTTCCCCTTTTCATGCCAATTTACATGATTATGTGCTAGTTGGTACCAATTGGTTGTATTGTAGGTGTGACATAATCGTTCTCAAATTAATCTCTGGGAACACTGCAAGGAAAATCAGATTATTGATTTCTTGCACTTGAAATGTTGGTTTCCTCATTCTTAGGAAGAAATGTGTTTCACGAAGTGGGAGCTAAAACATCTCCGAGTTAACTTAAAATTAAACATAAATATTTTCTAAAATCATAGTTTCATGTGGTAATTGGCAAGAAAAAAGTTCTAAAAATGTGATCTCACAAACTTTAATGTCATCAGCTACTGATCAACTATTTCTAAAATGTAGCGTTCAAAGAAGTCAGTCGTTTTGGCCCAATAGTTTGCAAGTTGGATGATTCGCAGTCAAAAACTTGTGCAGGCTGCGGATTGTATTTCACAGAGTAGTTGATAAATTGATCTCTTGTAGATAAGGTTTTGATTGACATCAAGTTCACATTATCCTTGAGAAATTTTTGATGTTCATGTTTCAGCAAGACAGCCATACGTATGATGGCAGAGGTAGTGGCTGTAGAAGCTCGAGCCAATCACAACAACTTCACCAAGTACGGTTACTATGGAGACCATACCGGTTTGAGCCTGTTTGCACCGGTTATCAACATCATGCGACATCCACTATGGGGCCGCAATCAAGTGAGTACGATTTGCTGTGCGTTCGCTGCCTGTGAAAACTATGACTGTACTCCTTATATGCAAATGTCTGGATTGATTTACCGGTATGTTGACTTGCGTAGTTTCAAGGTGGTCACAAAGAACTGGTCGCATTTCAATAAAAAATTCTTGCATGCCCAGTTTGTTTGAAAACAAAAATAAATTTGACGTTTGCAAGGTTACTCGTACGACTTGATGGTTTGTTTTAGTGTTGGTTTGTAAACAGAATTCTTTCACTATCAGCACTAGCTGGACAAATTCTGTTGCAACTTTTCTGTTAAATGTTCTGATAATTCCTGCCCCTCTGCTGGCAGTCAGAATTTCGTGGAATGCTTAGATATTGACGGCAGTCATAACATCCTTCACATAACGCGCCAAAAAATTTGTGTGTTTTCGACTTGCCAGCTTGCGTGCCATATCAGTGCAATTGTTTAGTCATACCTCAGCTCATATGGCGGTGCATTTTAGTTTCGTGTTTAACTCGCAATTTGGCATTTGAGATTTTATTTCTTCAGTTCGTGTCTTATAAAGTATGCTTAGTCACATGGTGTTGCGCTGATTATATTGCACCGCAAGCATACAAAGCCAAGCATATCGAATCCGGTATTGTTGGCTTGTTGCTCGACTTTGTGTATTTCCGATGTATCACTCTTATTTGCGTTGACAACCCGTTTTTCTGATTATGACGTAATCTGCATGGGTTCAAAGTTCTTAGTATTACTGCTGTCGAAAGGTTTGTGCTTGTGCTCAATGATCTGAACCGGTTGCGTATTTTGCCGTAACTTGCGAACCGGCTCGATAGCTTAGTAGTTTCTGTGTCCACCTCTGAATTGATGGGTTCGATACCTTGTCGGATCATACCAAAGACTCTTTAAAAGTAGGGCTGAATTTTGTTTCTGCCTGGCACTCAGCAAAGGAATAAGTTCAAAGTAATAATGCACTTAGCTGCGCCTCAACGGAATGGCCCGTTTCGGCGAGTCCGATTCGGCTAGTGCCCTATTCGGCGAGAGCCTTTTTCGGCGAGTTCCCTATTCGGCGATTTTTTGAATTTTTTTCGGGTACCGTAGCCTAATTATCATTGCCATTTTAGGGGTTGAGGTTAGAGGTAAGGGTTAGGGGTTTGGGTTGGAGTTAGGAGTTAGGGTCTTATTTCAACGTTTAGCGACGTTAAAACGATGTAAAAGCGGCAATGATAATTAGGCTACGGTAGCCGATAATTAAAAAAAAAAATTAAAAAAAAGTTACCGAATAGGGAACTCGCCGAAAAGGGCTCTCGCCGAATCGAACTAGCCGAATTGGACTCGCCGAATTGGACTCGCCGAATAGTAGCAGACCCGCGCCGCAATACGGCTGCACTGACACTGTCTGCTTTGCAAAGCGCTGAAAGTAACGTATATCTGCGATAGATACAGCGCTACATAAAAACACACATTATTGTTAAGTTTAATGGCTCGAGGCTCATCGAGAACAGGCGGTTGTGCCGTAACAAACCGCCTATACTGCATGCTTGAAAATAAGCATGGACATTGACTTTAAACTAAAGTCTACTTTGTTGGCTTCCACTAAATGAAACTTTGCAACCACCAAGCATAAGCGTGGACACATAGACGATTGCTACTTTTTATTAACTGTCGGTTCTACTTGCGATGCAGGAAACCTATGGAGAGGATCCAGTGCTTACAAGTTATCTGGCCAGGAGCTACGTCTCTGGCTTGCAGACGACGAATATAGGGGGTTACCCTGGTGCTACGTCGGTGTGTAAACACTTTGGTGTTCATAGTGGACCTGAAGATATTCCTTCCAGCAGGTACGATGACTGCCACTCGGCTTCTAAAACTACATAAAAGTGAATTTGATTTCCCAAGAAATGTCTAATGAAAACTTGAGCAAGCAAGACTTTGATGCACGTGCGATGGTTGCTAAGAAGAAACCGCAAAAATAGATCTTTTTGTCAAAATACATGTACGTACGTCTGGGGAGCGAATAAGCATCAAATTACGAATTTTCGTGTTTCAGATTCAGCTTCAGCGCGGAGGTTGACGAGTATAACTTTGGGAACACGTACATGACCGCCTTTCGCCAGTGCGTCCTTGCCGGAACCTACGGCGTTATGTGCAGCTACAACGCCATCAATGGAGTGCCCGCCTGCGCGAATAAGATGATGATCAGTGAGAAAGCAAGCTACCGTAGTCTATGAATGAATGCAAACTAAAGTGTTAATTTGGCATTGTAGATAGTAATGATTTGTACTAGATCAAAATAACGTTGTTAAAACAACAACCAACCGAAGCACTTAACTATTGACGTCATCAAAGTGAAGCAATCAGGATGTGAAGTTCATTAAAAGGCAACTTTAGTTATAATTTGTTTGCCTGCCAATTCAATTGGCAACACAAATTAATGTACTGGACTACTGGCCGCATCGAAACTCTGCAGTATAGAAATTTGAAGTTATTTTGCTGCGAGCATTCACTTAACGATACCATGTGTGACATCAATTTGCTCTTACCTCACCCATTAGTGGGACTTCCTGTACCGCGTCTCGAGGCAAGGTTACGTTCAACCAACAATGTAAATTTCACCCCCTTGAAGAAGTCTGAACCTTCACACAGTACTGTGATTTACAAGGAAATCCGATTACACTAAAGTAGGGCAATTTCACTTTTATATTCCTGAGCTGAATTGCTTTCCTAATCCGCCTAGTTGTATTGATCTAAAAGTCTAAACCTGAGTGGATAACAACACCCAATCTGCCTTCCAGCTCATGTCCTCCGGGAGAGGTTCGGATTCTCAGGCTATGTGGTCAGCGATGAGGCAGCGATTGAAAACATTGACATTCACTTTGGCTTCACGGACAATGATCTCGACACCGCTGTTGGTGAGTTAGTCGCGCTCTTTGAATCCCCGCGTTTCACGTAGCCTTGAAAGGAATTGTGCTTCGTGCATGCATCGAGTACGTCAAGATCCTATAACCGTAGTGTGTACTGTACCCAGACAACAAAATCCGTCATTTTCACATTGATTCAACGTCTGCGGACGAATGTAAACATGACGGATTTTGTTGTCTGGGTAACTGTCACGTTCCAGTTATTACGCAGTGATTTTCGTTAAAAAGTTATATTTTTTTAACACTTTACCGGGTATCGAACCGGAATGTCATGATTGCAAGCCACGCGTTTCATTCCATTTCCAGAAGATGATATTGGCCTCATAGAAAGTAGTCCGCAAAACTACCCACCTCATGGTTAGGATTCCTGACATAAACCATATTTTCGGAATGCGTTATTTGGCTTTCGACCTTTAAACTTTTGCTGAAGCAGCCAACTAAAAAGTTTTTAACAAAACTCATCATACGCTTGTATGAAGTTCTAAACAGCAAGCTTTTATAATTTTGGAGAACAGTTTTTTTGGTAGTGTTTGGTCACAAATGAACAAACATTATGAAGCTTTAGTTATTTAGTCTTCATTTAGTCTCCAAAAACGCCGGAGTGGATCTGGAACTAACCAACCACGGAATCAACAATCGATTTTCTCTTCTTGGAGATGCTCTAAAGATGGGTTTAGTAGAAGAGGAGACATTACGAGAGTCCGGGAGGAAGTTGTTTTACACGAGGATGAAACTGGGAGAATTTGATCCTCCCGAATACAACTCATGGAATGATGTATCCACGGACGGTGAGGGCACCATCTGAAAAGTAGATTTTTGACTCAAACGGATTAAAAAATTGTAACTTTTCCATCCGTTCATCGAAAAACATCAATTATATAATTTATAAGGAATGCGCTGGTCTGGCGTATTCCAAGGAAGTAATGTTTCTTAGCCCTGGAATGATTAACTGGGCTCAGATAGCAAAGTCCTTAATTCAACGTCTGCAGACGTTGTAATGTAAAATTGACGGATTTTGTTGTCTGAGAACACAGCTTGGCGCTTACACATACTCCCTGTTATGGTAACTACATGTAATGGGAACTGGTTGTGGGCCATCACTCATTGTGGGGCCGTGGGCCAGCACGATATTTGAAGTGTCATTCATAGACTCACACAATTATTCTTCGGTTCGGCAAGCTCAGAATTGAAAAGTAGCAATTACATTTTCAGACAGACGCAACGTCGGTTGATTATTTCGTTGTCAAACGTCACAGTGAATGCCTAATATGGCTGCTATGCATTGTCATCCAGCTCATCCATTCACATCAGAACACCACATATTTCAATACCAACAAGTTATAAATGTTTTTGTTTTCTAGAAATATTAAGCGTCGCTCATCGCGAGTTGGCAGCGGAAATAGCTGAGAGCAGCTACGTCCTGCTCAAGAATGATGGATTGCTTCCAATCGCGCCGTTCGCTGGCCGCATCGCAGTGAGTACCATTCTTGTGGAACAAGTTGCATTATGACGTCACAACAAATAACTACTATTTTGATTAATGCGCATTGTTTATGTTTCAAGTAAGAAGTTTCAAGTAAAAAATTTAAACTTTAGAAACTTGAACTTCACAATCTTCTTAGTTTCTTGGTCCATTTGCGAACAATACGGACGCGGTGACTGGGGATTACCCGACGAACCCCAATGGGACCTACACCACAACAATGGATTCTTGGAAGGGGGTTTCCACCCTCCCCCCTGTGGTCTCACCCGGATGTGTTGGCCAGTGGGACAAGCATCTTCCTCTCTGCACCAAATACGACTCTGACTCCATCAGAAAGTCGATCACTCCTGATGTGAAACTCATCGTGGTTACTGTGGGCACAGGTGGGCGCTCGAGGCTAGGTTTGCGTCGATGTGCTGTGACGTAACAAGGCAGGCGACAGTTAACGTTTTGTTGCAAAACTAACCTTTCGGATACGTCATCATTTCGCATTTATGAAGACGACGCAATTCTTGCGGTCACCTTTCTTTTTGTGACGTCCCCATGCATTTCCAGGTACCTCGATAGAAGCGGAATCACGTGACCGGGCGAATATATCGTTGCCAAGCAACCAGTATGAACTCATCCGAGACGCCATTAAATACGGTGAGACTGTGATTTTCATCGGTTTGTTATTGCTTCCTAAGGTAGTAGTAGTGATAGTTCAGTTTTAATCCGGTGATGTCCCCGTTACGGAGGGTGGCCGGATACACCTCCAGGCTCCAAGGTACAAGTTGTGTATCGAGCTCGTGCGTACCTGCAACAGAGGCATGTGCTGCCACCAGTTTTGCGATGCCAAAATCTGGGATTGTTCTTCAGTCCAGCAAAGCATCCATTGTTGCGCTTAACTTTTTATTTGATTGTGACTTTTTTTGGAACGCAAACGCAGAAGAATATTGGCTGCGATTATGACCTCACAATAGGTACTCGTTCTTCATCCCTAAATGCTTTCTTATTCCAGCCGATGGCGTTCCCATCATTGTGCTGACCTACAGTGCCGGTCCCCTGGCCTTGGAGGAGGCCTACACCAACCCAGCCGTGAAAGCTATGTTCGCCTGTCACTTCCCCGCCATGTCTGCCGGTACTCTGGCCAACCTGCTCATTGGCAATAAGGTACCGGCTGCAAGGCTGCCCTATACCTGGTACCGGTCCAACGTTCAGGTGGGATACGTTCTTTTTGGTGGAAAGAGACAAAACCCTAAAAGCAGCATCTTGGAAAATTATGTAGCTAATCAATATTTAAAAACTTTAACTACTTTTTGCATACGGTAACTATCGTTCGGCCTTGCTTCGTAGATCTGGTTACGTCACGTCTGAACGAGCTGCTGCGTGAAACTTCATTTCTGGGCTAAAATTAATATTTTATTTCTGTGAGGTCAAATATTTGGTACCCGGTCAATTGGTCGAAAGACATTTGGTCGACAGGACGTTTGGTCGACAGACAATTGGTCGACAGACATTTGGTCGACAGGACATTTGGTCGACATGACATTTGGTCGACAGACATTTGGTCGACAGGACATTTGGTCGACAGACATTTGGTCGACAGGACGTTTGGTCGACAGACATTTGGTCGACAGACATTTGGTCGACAGGACATTTGGTCGAAAGAACGATTCATTTTAGGGTTAACTAACCCTAACCTAATCCTAACCCTAACATTAACCCTAACCTAACCCTAACTCTAACCCAAATGTCCTGTCGACCAAATGTCTTGTCGACCAAATGTCTTGTCGACCAAATGTCTTCTCGACCAAATGTCTGTCGACCAAATGTCTTGTCGACCAAATGTCTGTCGACCAAATGTCTTGTCGACCAAATGTCTTGTCGACCAAATGTCCTGTCGACCAAATGTCTGTCGACCAAATGTCTGTCGACCAAACGTCCTGTCGACCAAATGTCTGTCGACCAATTGACTGTCGACCAAATGTCTTTCGACCAATCGACCGGCCACCAAATATTTAACCTTTCAGAGGCTTTCTCACTCCGACGATAATATTTCAACCAAACAAGATCTTGTGGATGGATTGCTAAGCGTGTTCCCATCTCTTGCTGGTTTGCTGATGTAAACGTTCTAGCCACTATTCGCTTAACTTCCATCTGTGCTTTAGATTCCCTCTATGACGTCATACAACATACGTGACGTGGGACTGACTTATCGGTATACCCCCATTGGCAACGCTTTGTTCCCGTTCGGGTTCGGATTGTCCTACACAAAGTTCGTCTACAAGAATCTTCTAGTGGGTCCGAAGCATTTGACTTCTTGCGAAGAGGTCAAAGTTCAAGTAGAGGTTATGAACTCGGGTGATTATGACGCAGATGAGGTAATTTTTTTTAAAATTAGGTTTCAATTTGAAATCACCTACTGACGTTTGTGGAGTAATGAATCAGCGTTTTTAACACAAACAACATTAAGTTAGAATGCCGCGGCTCTCGGGTTTAACATAGTGTTCATATTCTTTTAGGTTATCCAAGTTTACGTCAGCGCCGACGGCAGCAATGGAGAAAAACTTATTCAAACCCAATTAGTTGCTTTTGAACGCGTTCATGTGAAACGTCAGTCAAGCGTAACCGTAATCTTGACCATCGAGCCATTCGCTACAGCGATCTGGGAGCCCTGTGAAGCTGGAAGTGATGGTGAGTTGGTTGTTGATTGACAGTTGGTGGTTGGTTGACAGTTGGTGGTTGATTGACAGCTGGTTGTTGATTGACAGTTGGTGGTCGATTGACAGTTGTTTCCGCTTGCTTCTGTGGCTTAACTTGTTCCTCTTCCTCCGCAGTGTGGGACTACCACCTTCCAGTAGCAACGTACACAGTGCATGTTGGTGGACAACAACCCGGTCAAGCCAACGACGTTGGTTCGAACACCGTTCAAAGCAGTGTCCAGCGCAGCATTAGGAAGCTTCTAAGCGAATGTGATATGAGATGATTGTTTGTGTTGATCTTTCGTAACGTGAAAACAGTTTCTTTCCTAGCCAACAAACTAGTTCATTTTTGCATTGATTCAACGTCAGCAGATGTTTAATCAATGTGAGAAATGATTGGTTTTCTGGGTAATAAATATGCTTCAACGTCTCTGATAACGCGATATGCAACTTGTGCCTTGAGTTATGATGAAACTTGCCAACTAATTCCCAATCAAACGTTTGATTCCCGACATTTGCAACTCTTTTATAACCACATATTTTTCATGGCAATATATTAACCTCATACCTCCTTAAGTGTTGCATCAGCTATATGCTTTGACTGCATACTCTCGCTTTCAAACCGCACACTTCTCATTTGTTTATATTACGTCATGGCAAGAATGAACTGCAGTAACCTCCATTGACTATTTCTTTCCCACGATCATGTTGATATTGTTGCACTCTGAAGAAGTCGCATGTTTCTGAGTGACGAAACGTTGGAATGCAGTCAGCTTCTAGATCGTATTGTTGATGGTGTTCACATAGTTATATTATCGTTCATATTTTACCTATAGTTACTAAAAAGTACTTTGATGTTTATTGCTTTGTGCACGCGCTCATGGCTGATGATGCGCGTTGTTCGCCGCGGTACATTGCTCCATGTAGTCCACACTCTGGACTCTTTCCTGCTGCAGCAGAGGAGGAAGAGTCAGTGCTTGCTGAGGAGGATGCCCGCAACTGTCCAGAAGTAGATGGAATCATCCTGCACCATTTGTGTCATAATTAGTCACGCATGACTACATTGTTCCATGAACCTTGACAACACCCAGATGCCAAGCTGACGTCATCTCACCCTATTTCTATTCCAAGTATCCACAATTACAGAAATCTTGACATGAAATGACACTGCACTTCGTCAGATCACGATTAACAGACGTCCACACTTGCTATTTGACTTCATCAGTTGGACGTGTTTGTCTGTTCTTTTATTGTAACTATCATGGCCTGGTGAAGTGGATTGTCTTTTTGTCCTGTTTTATGCCAAGATTATTGTGATTGCAGAGACTTGCTTTGCATGAAATTCGCTCCATTTTATCTTACCATCATGTCGAGATGTCACTGTGCCACTTTAATTGGCCATCATCTAGTGCAATTGTACCCCGCTATAGACACCGCTCCTCAATCGTTGTTCACTGGAATTATGGCCGTACTTACTATTTCATTCGTTGGTGTTGCTTGCTTTGCGATTTTGATATCGTTGTCGCCATAATTTTCAGTGTTTCAAAGTCTGCTGATCTTCCAAAGCTTTTGTTTTCGAACTTTTATGCATTTGAAGCATTTGTCGGTTCACCACAGGTCTGTCGCCAACAGGGGCCACTTGTTGCCGGCCCATACAAAAAGAAACAGATCCCGCTGTGAGCATTTTAGAAAAAATCGTAGTGAAGTTACGTGCAGTGACGTTTCTCGTGCAAAATTAGTCATTTTTTACATTGATTCGATGTCTACAAGCGTTGAATCAACGTAAAAAACGACTGATTTGCTGTCCGACGTTCATTTTTGGCTCTGATGAACTACCATACTCTGATGACAGATTCGCGATCTCCTGCTACGTGATGCAGACAGTGTCGATTCCACTGCACACGATGTTTGCGGTATGTGAAATCCCGCCTGTTTTTGCGCCACTACACCATTTTCATTGTTACCAAACAAATACAATTTTCATCGCAAATTCTGATATGATTGAAAACGCAGATGGTTCACTTTCAGATCGCGTCGTAGTGCACTGATGACGTAGTGACGGACCGGTTCTTCTTCGTCGTGTGTCGCACGGCCGTAGCCGAGAGCAATCACCGGATACTTGACGTGTGCTTGCGGGTGAGGGTTGCTAGTCCTCACACCCTTTGGTCGACGTTGCCTTACATGCGAGAGTGGGAGCTCCCGATGTTGGGTTTCTCAGCGAAGGCAAGTCGACCCTTGTGTTCTACCAGAAACAACTTAGGTTTGTGGTACCGAAATAGAGCAAAATCCCGAAAGCGGATTAAGCTGTTTCGTGCCACATGCTTGCAATAAAGAAACCGGAAGAGAGTTTCAGGTGAAAGATGTTTTTCAGTTGTTCGGTTTTATCTGCTAGTGGACTGGAGGTCAAAGGTTATTAGACTGAAGGTCAAAGGTTAGTAGGCTGGAGGGCATAGGTTTCCTATTCGATGCCAGACTAGAAGTTTCAAACTTAAGTGATCGGACAATTTTATCATACCCCCCCTAACCACTGATAATTTCAAATCGTACCAGTAACATTTGTTGCTGAATCTTTTAACAGAGGATTTTCTGTCTTTTTTTCTCTGGCAGCATTGTATTAATGAAGGGGCCAAATAGTGAAACTTCTCCATTAAACCACAAGTTAATAAGGCATTGATTGAAAGTGTTCGATGTTAAATTGTCGTATGGTTATTCAACGTATTTCTACGTTACAATAGCAGAAAAGTCAAGCTTTTGTTGTGTTGATATTCTGTTGCTGAGGCAAGTGCCACAGATCCCACTCAATCATGGATTTACTAAAACCACAAACACAGGTGCGCCTTTCAGTGAAGTGTGAGGCTTATGAAACAATAACAGCTATTTTTTCACTGATGCTTTCTATTGATGCCAGAAATTTTACGCAAACAGTTTTGAAAATGTTTCATGGACCATCACATTGACCACGCCGTACAGATGCTAACGTAGGCCTATTTGTTTTGGAATGATGGTTAACAATTTTCTACAAATCATTTTAACAAGACAAATAAAGTAGGCTTCTAGCCACTGTATACGATGTAGCAGCATGGCAATAAACAGAAGTGTGGAGACATATTTTGTGATTCAAACATGAGTAGATTTGTATAATGGCAACTGTCCTAGTACTCTAGTCCATCATTAGTATTGCATTTGAAGCTACAGAGACCGCCAAAGCACAGAGCTGATGAAAAAAAACAACATCTAAACTTGATTCCATCGACGACAATCGCCTGGAAGCAAAATAGTCACTTACTTTTATGTCGATTTGTGTATGGGCGAGGGATAATCTTTCCAATTTGTAACCTGATGATAATGAGACAATACAATTTCATACAGCCTATGTAACTTGATGCTTGACGCACACTGCTATTTGAAATTGAGGTCGCATGCAGCACAATGAAAGAGGTGGGGCAACTCTGTCAACAGCCATCGATACAATAACTTTGATTTTTTGAGCTAATATTTATTCGACAATCCTGGGGGAAGAGTTGATGAAAGAAAGGTCGCTATTGTGTCGCAACATTTTCTAATGAAAAATCAACGTAAGTTTGTCAAGTTTAACTTGTGTGCAAGCAACTCAAAGAAATATTCAACAAAATAGTAAGTTTTTATTTTGACTGGTTGATCTATTGTAGAAGAAGAAATACGTTTGTTCGGTTAGTTAGAAGAAAACATTTTAAGATGAAGACAGAAAATGCTCATTTGGTAAACGTTAGGCTACTGCAAAAACAGTTTTTTTGTGAAGAAAGTTCATGTGTCATTAGACAGCATTTTTAAGAAGAAACGAGAGAACAGTGTTTTGAAAACATGACGTCAGTTATCTTAACAGATCAAGTCTAATACAGATTAAACCAAATAGCCTACCATGGTACGCCTGTGAAGCTACGACTAGGCTATGTCGTATATCAGTAGATATTTATAATGTCGATTTTGGTGATTAATCATGAAAATTATTACACACACTGGGAGTAACCAGCCTTAATCAGTGCAGAATTATGGAAGACAAAGCGGTTCTGTATCAATTCACCACCGCAGGCAGCGTTCTCCTGTGCGAGTGGTTTGTTGAAGCTGCAATCTGTGACTTCGTTTGTCTATATTTTGATTTTGGTTTAGGGGAAGGTGGGGCAAGATGGGACGTGGGGCAGGACGGGACACCGTGGATATTTTTAAAAGTATTAGCTTTAGCGTCCTCTACCCATTTAGATGTTAAAGGACACCATGATTCTCGATGACTTGCAAAAAAAAGAGATGTTCAGAGAAAAAACGTGGTCGTGGCAACAAGATAACTGATTAAAGGCTAGTTGCTATAAGAAATCTTATCAAAACTTTTCACATTTTAGCATGATTTCAGAAAAATTTGGAAGATGATACGTGGTCTGGAGATACAGTAATAAAAGTGCTTTTTGGGGTATCTGACTTTTTAGATGTGAGTTGCATATATAATAAACAAACAGAAAATTTCAAAATGTCAGTCATTGGGGCAAAACGGGACAGAGCTGCTTGGGGCAGGATGGGACATCTGTTCTGCTTATAATGGGCGTGGCAATTTTGTATGTGATTTTTATGGAAAAAAGTAGTCTGTCATTTTGCCCTGATGTAATTACGTGTTCTGTAAATGCAAGTCATTTTTGAAATTACAAGGTATTACCAGTAGATTTGTGGTTTTACAGGTGATTCCTCATATGAACAATACGCGTCCCGTCCTGCCCCAGGTGTGGGGCAAGATGGGACAGATTAATTTTTTTTGTTTTTGTTAATTATAAGGTCATGCGATACTAACTGAGTCTTTGTATCTTGCTGGTTGGTAGTAGTGTGCAATAGAAATAACATGATACCAAAGTTACCGATATTGATAAAAAGGAATTCTGCAAAACATCGATTAAAGTTAAGTGTCCCGTCCTGCCCCACCTTCCCCTAAGCGTTTCATCTGTTTTTTTTAAATCATTAGCAAACTACTTATACCCCTCCAAGTTTGATAAAAAATAATGCTGTGATAGCTTTAAAGTCGTCCTCCCCGTTAGCTCAGTGGTTACGCCCCCGGCTCAAGATCACGCGCCGCTGGTTCGACTCTCGGGGTGTGCGCTTGAGCAATGCATTTCAGGACTCCTCCCCATTCAGCGTCATCTAGTGAATGGAATAATTCCCCGGCAACAACATTTTAACAGTACGAAACTTCACTCTGCCAATCTCGGTAACCGCCAACCGCCCTGCGTCAAGAGCCTCTAATCTACAAGTATGCGAAACTACCAGGAATAACCTATCAAGGCTTTGTCAGTCCGAGGATAAAGATTCAAAACCAAAGTAAAAACCTAAGAGGATCTGGTCTTAGGCTACTTTGAGAAAAGCAAAATATTTGAAGAGATAATTTTCGTGAATAAATTGTGACTCGTGAGGCTTTGTTGTTTTTATTCCAGCCTGCTGTAGGCTATATTGGAAAAGATTAATTCGAATTTTTGTTTAAACTTTGCTTTAGATCTTTAGTTTTATAAATCATGAAGCATCCGAAGCATCACGCAATTCTCGGGCAACCTGCTTCCGCATATCTTCCTGTTGGAAAGAACAAGATGCTCGCTAGTGCTCTCTTGCGGATGAGTGAAAAAGCAGCAAACCAAGAAATAAGCAGAAAGGAAGATGTCGTCTATTGTGACAAAGAGGAACCCTTCGATGGATGGGCAAACGTCGTTCCTAACCCAAGGTTTGCTTGCAAGTAATAATTAAGTTTTGTTTCCTCACAAATAGAAAATTGTGACAAGTGTTGGGTACTGCCAGCTCACTATTCAGGCCCACTAGACCCAACCTACAACGGCCTGCCATCTTGGTTCTTATCACAGTCTGCAAACGATGTAATTCAAACTTAAAAATTATCTGACAATCCGTGACCTGATTACGGCACATTGTAAACTGCGATAATGATAAATAATATTTAGGCTATCCAGGCTTACATCTGGTGATTGAAGATTTAGATTAAGTGGACGGGAAGGCAAGGAAGCCAATCTTCGTGTCTACCTTCAGGCATGCCTTAAAGTGTCCTGCCAAAGACACAGTCGCATGCTCTTGAGCGGTGTCGAACCGGCGCCCTTTCGATTGCCGTTCCAGCGCTCTCACCACTCGGCTATGCAGCCGACTACTATTTATATATTATCACTATCTACGCGTGTTTCTTCTTCATTCAAAATATATGTCTCAACTAACTTTGTAGTTGCAACCTTAAAACTTCACCATTTTGTCCAAATTTGTCATGAACTGAAAATTTGGCAAAAGGCTAGTACAGTAGTTAAAAATGAACATAGCTTACAACCAGTCAAAGACTCTGACGTTTCAATAAATATACTGTATAGCCTAACTGGATTCTTCATCTTTTCGTGCTTTTTTCATATAGATTTTCAGAAGGTCCTCGACCAAAAAAAGTAGGTCCAAAAAAGAAGAAGGTTAAAAGGAAAGATAGAAATGATGTTGAGAAACCTGGTCGGAAGACACTCTCTTTGAGGGATCAAGAGATGAATCAGCAAGAAATTGAGCAGAGTCATACTTACGCCACTCTTCGAGACATGTATGACAATTATAAGGTGAGTCCTCCAGACATCGCAATGAACAATGAGCACTTCGCTTTAAACATCAACGACCAGATCAGGGGAGAGTGGTTTGATTCTAGGCGTGTGCGGTTGTGCATTGTTGGCTACTTTGTTTAATCTGCACATGATGTGGGAATAGTTTATATACATTGCCACCCTGGTTTTCGGGGCTTCAGTATTTTAAATACCGTATAAGAACAATTGCGTTTTATGACAATAATGTGTTTTTATATAGCGTTGTGGCCAGACAGCAAAATCCGTCGTTTTTACAATGATTCCACGCAATGTGAAAATGCGGAATTTTGCTGTCTGGGTAGCTATAACAGATATGCGTTGCTTCAGCTCTAAACAATGCGTTGTTAGTGCATACCTCTGAATCCATTCCTTAGCTGAGTGCCAATCAAGAATATTCACTTCCACTTTCGGTAAGTTTTTGATGGAGATCGGGTATGATAGGGAGTCGAACCCATGCCTGCATGCTCTGAGGCAAACAGTCTAACTCCTAAGCCACCATGTGTCTTTAAGAGCTTTCAGGTTTTTTCATGATATAGGCCTACTGGAAGTATCTTCTTGTATCGGCTGCCCATTAAATTGCTTGGATGTTTTAGAGCAAGTTTATTTTCTAGAAAAACATTCGAGCTGAAAATATGAACAAAAAGCATCAAATCATTGATCCAGAAACATTTCAGTATGTTCCGTGGAACAAAAGAAAAATGGATGAAACCGAAAATGGAAAACTAAAGCTTCCTGCAATAAAGGTTTTTGTTATTTCCTATCTTAATTTTCATTCTACTTGCTTGTATGAACCTCAACCGAATGTTCTAGAAATTTTTGCACTGCTTTGTTCATATGAGTTGCTGGAGAATAGGCCTAATAAATTATCAACCGCTTTTTGCGTCGTTTCCCATTGTCCAGCAATTTGCGGCGAGTGGTTCTTTCTGTTTTCAAAGCTGCGTCAGGGTAGCCTTTAGTTTCGGCAGAAATGTCGAATGCTTTTCACAAACTATTTTTATCAAATTCATTTGACATTTTTTCAGTAGGCTTACAAAACAAAGTAATTGAAATGATTAAGTCAGTTTTTCAGCCAGACCCGAGCCTTTTGGCTCACTATTTTAATAAGAAATTTTAATTTTTGAAAAGAAATTTGTTTTAAAGAGTATTAAGAGAAGAAAAGCTGCATGAAAAAATGCAAGTACGAAGCTTTTGAAGTCAACAGAACACCCCCTCAAGTCATCCACACCAGCGCCTCATGATCTTGAGTTGAACGCGTAACCACTGAACTAACGGGACGGACTATAACGATAACAACCCAGATAGTCTAAAAATCTCTTCATTGCAGATGTTGAATCACCCAGCTCAACCTAACAAACTGTTGGAAGTCTTGGAAAAATACGGAGTTAGAGACAACGAGCACTTGAGTCTCACCAACGCAATTTCCAATGTTCTTAAATCTTCACAAAATACAGAAAAAGAATTGGAACCTCTCAAGTAAGTTGCTCCATCCATCAACTTTTGTTGTGTAGTTCGGTTCTTCGTCTTTTTATTTTATTTTATTTATTTATTTGCATCAGACTCAAGATGGTCCATGTTACAGTCAAAATGTTTACGCGTCTTTATATAAACTGAACTAAAGGTCTATCGTTTTACCAGCCTAGATTAGAAATGTTTCCTGAACCACACTGGCAGACTATTTGAGACCAGCTTGTTCTTACCGTTTATATTTCCTCTAGTTCAATAGTTCGCATAAGGCGCTATATTCAGAACTTGTAATGGTATTTTCCTCATTGCAAATTTGCTTTAGCACTTCTGCTAGATCAAGGTCAATGTACATTTGTGCTCTGGAAAGGCCTACTAGCTCTACGGTAGCTGCATAGACCTAGCTAGTAGACCTAGAATCTATAAAAAGCAGAATTTTATGGAATGCTCATAATGTGATGTTTAACGCGCTTTATCTGATATGATGTTTATATGGTTACGTCACATGTTACGTCATAATCCGATTCAACTTCACAGCATCACTCATCATCTTTTGCACACCCTTTATATTATGATGGTCGCCAGACCAGTGTTTTTTTAAGGTGTTTGGGGGACCGAAACGGTCCCCCAAATTTCTCCAGCGGTTTCCCAAAATTTGGACTTGCAACTACAGTAGAAAAGTAATGGTTGTTTCTCGCTATGTCTTGTCGATAATACGAATATGGCCTACAATCAAAATAGTTTACGTCCAGATAAAAGAATAAGTGGAGGTACAGCTAACAGCTGAATCAAAGAGTTATCACAAAAGAAGTGCATCTTCGATACTCGTCAATGTTTATTTCTGATTTATGGCGCATAATGATCAGTTTATACGTGTGGAAACATAACCAGCAGAAGCCAACAAGCACACTTTGTGTGATTGTGCAGCAAACTTGTTTGGCGGCCGTGTTGGGCAGGCTGTTTGGTCGCTGTCACAATCATTTAAGCTGTGCCTTGTCGAATAATTCATTTTATGTTGCGTTGATTGTATGTAGTTATGGCTATTTTTTGGTATTTAAATGAAACACTTGCGGTCTCTTAAAACTACATAGCGGTCACCTAAACCAAACCTTAAAAAAAAAACTGCGCCAGACTATGAAAATCTCTGAAAAAGGGAGCTGGAGATAAAAAGGTTAAGAACTGTTTTAATTTGTCCCGATAATCCAATTAAAAAACTTCCGGGTTTCATTCAAAAACTCGTAAACTCATCAGTCACCTCATAGCATGATGGTTCAATTCTTAATTAGTTCAGTTTGGTTTTTTACATGTGACTATCACAACGAAAACAATACATGCCAAATATAGCAGAGCCCAGACAAAAAAAATCTGTCACTTTTACATTGATTCAAGGTCTACAGACGTTAAATTATTGTAAAATTATGGATTTTGTTGATCGAGAGGTCGAGTAAAACGTAGAAGCGACAAAACGCGAACGGCATTGGTGAGTGGAAATTGAGGAACCGCCAACTGAGAGCGGAAATTCTGTCAGCATCCGCGACAGCAATAACGTGGGCAAGGGGTGCTTGGCAAGGGGTCGTTTTAAACCCGGGCCCAAGATGATTCTAAAGACCAAAAGTCTTTCCAAGAACCCAGAAACAAAAAAACACAACAAATTCTCACTATTTTTTATACTGGTTTTGTTCTGAAAGGGGCGAGATGCCATTGGTCTAAATCATCTTCTCAAAGATCCTAGGTGAAAAAAATCTAAATCTGTAAGTCAAAGTCTCCACCGATGGCCTTGTGCGTAATTTTCGGAATAAAACAACATAAAAAGAAAAACATTGAAATTGAGTGAAGACGTGTAGCTCCAGTGGCGCAATCGGTTAGCGCGCCGTACTTATAAACAGTATCGGAGTAATGCGGAGGTTGTGAGTTCGAGCCTCACCTGGAGCAGTGTTTTGCAACAGAAAATAAATTTTTAACAAAACATCAAAGAACTATCAAAAAATTTAGCAAATAACACTGCTCTAGGTGAGTTTCGAACTCACAACCTCCGCATTACTCCGATACTGTTTATAAGTACGGCGCGCTACGCTAACCGATTGCGCCACTGGAGCTGGCGGAAAACATCAAAATCAAACCAATTTAATTTAAACATTTCAAAAACATTTTTGGTCTTGTAACAACAATTTGCGTTTAATAAATCCACGTCCTTGAACTATTTTAAACTTAATGAATATTCGATCGCCATCTCCGCCTGAAACAGACTGCGCATCAACATGGATCATCTGTCTCCACGAATCCCGGTCACGGTTTTGAGCTAACTCGCCCAGTGTTGCCAAATGGAATTCGGACCATGCTCGGATGTTGTCTTGCCATCGTCTTGGTTGTCTGCTTCTTTTTCTCTTTTCATTGACTTTTTTTCCATGCAGATTTTGCTGACGCCGTATTTTGATCTTTTAGTAATGGCTGATCAGTGTTAGAACGTTTGATGTTGTGGTTGGTTGCTGTAATTGGGTGGAGCTTCGTTATAGTCAATAGGTCTTCTATTTTGATATGGTCAAGTATAGCGTTTTGTTGGTCATGCTTCATTGCTTCTAATGATGTGATTTAGGAAAGCGACGAGTTTTTGCATTGTTGATGATGTCCAATTTACGCTTTCTAAACAATATAGCCTTGCACGAATGGAAAAATGTAAGTGCTAAAAGTTTTGATTTTAGTTTGATTTTGATAGTGGCATCATGAGAAGCATGACCACCATGACAACATAAGCTTTTGAATGTCTTACTAGTGGATTTATTAAGCGAAACTATTAGAATTTACATAAATGATGTAACTAAACAACTAAATTTAAATGATTGATCCAACCGACGCTACTTAGGGGATCAGTTTAGTCGGCAGCAGTGGCCGCGTGGTTAGCGCGTTGGGGTCGCAGTCGAGAGCCTGCATGTTCGACTCCAGCCACCCGCACTTACTGTTGTTTCTCTGGGCAAGAAACTTTACGATAATTGCCTCTACCCAGTGATCGATTTCGAGTAATGGGTAGTACCAAATTTAAGTCATAAAATAAGTAGAGTAGACAACAGGAAACAGACATTGCCGTCGGCTGCAGCGTGGGTCAGGTGTACGTCGGAAGGCGTACACCGATGCATAGCGCTCAAGTCCGCTTTCCCGCAATGCAGGATTAAGATATGAAAAACAAACAAACAAAGTTTGGTTTGTTTTTATTTCTGACCATCAAAGTAAACTATTACATGGCAACATGGCAGAGGTTAAGAAAAAAGTCGAGGCGATAAAATGCGAACGCTATAAAAAAGTGTTTCAGACGAAATAAGTTGAAATAAGATAAAAACAATCACTTGGTGCCATGGGAACATTTAATTTATTCTTATTCAGCGATAAGCCTATATGGCTTTAAATAACTTGTGGCCACAGCAGATTTTGCAAGATATTTCTCATGGTTTTATATCACAGGAATACCAGCGATGTGCATTTTGGTTGATTATCTTGGTTTGTCGAGTTGTGATAAACTTCAAAAGTGTTTTCAAAATGTTTTTAAAATTAGTTTAAACGTAAAATAAACACCAAAATGTAAAGTAGGCTACACATAATCGATTTCAACCAAGCAAACACCAACTGTGAGTGTTACCTGATGGTTGCACTTGAAACGTCATAATTGCCTGTGAAACTACGTCATAGAACAAGGAGTGGTTATCGATCACTATGGAAAGGGAAATGTGTGAAAGAAATGTTATATGGATGTTTGTGGTCGCATTGCCGGCAGTTTAATGATGTTGTTGTTAGAAACTAATATACAGTGAATGTCATTGTCGAATAACTTTGATCTATTCAAAGGGATATTCAATGAAATTTATAGGGAGGCAAGATGCATGACAGGTTTGGCTGTTCAAACGTCTGTGCAAATTAGCTAATAGTTCATGGTTTGAATGACATTTGTCATCATTGTCATGACAGAGAGATCCAGAAAGTAATTTTAGACCCGACCCGCAATGATTTTATGGACCCGAAACCTTTTTAGCGATTTGGAAACTAGAAGAAAACAGGGTCTTTGGAGTCATGTTGCGATATATACTCATGCACATTGCACATAGAAGTGTGTTCAATAAGGGACCTGAGTCTGCCATTAGTATCGCGCTCAAATTTCCCTCTCAACGACCTTGTTTGTCACTAATGGTTTAATGGTCAAAATATGCAGCTTTAAATATGGTCAGTGATCATTAATTAGAAACTGGGTTATTTTATTCTCCATATTGGGATGCCGTTGTTTGTAAAGCAACCAACATACGTTAAAACACAACTTAATCATTTTATAATATTGTGAACCACGAACAGAAATTGCAAGTTTTTGATGTATACCAGGATACGTTATGCTGATTCAACGAGCGAGTATCGCAGTTGAAATTGTTCTACTAAATATTAGACCATTGCTTAGATCAGTTCTTCAACAGGAGCTCCGCGAAACATGTAATAGGGTTCCGTGTGTTTAAAGGGTTCCATGAGTTTTTTTAGGGAAATTGATTGCAATTTTGCTTGCAGCCTACTGGTGATGTTGCTCACTTTGTGCAATTTTTGCGTTTGTTTGTGATAAAAAGCGATGCGCAATATCTCTCAAATAAACGGTGTTCAGATACAAATGGAACTTTGAGAAACAAAATCAAATCCCATCTGACCAGCAGAGGAAGCCGCGCAAACGAAGAGATCTTCATGTACACTTGCCCTCCGTTACGTCACATAGCAATGCAAATGACAATGTGCAACCAAGCATGAAGGAAAAAGTAGTGAGGTGCAAAACATGATAATGTTTTTGAGGTTAAGTATAAATGTGCTCCAATAATATTAGTTCTAATGGCTTCAACTTTCAGTTTTGGCGTTTGTCTTCAAAATTTACCGCTGAGTAGACTTAGGTGTTGAAATTTTAATCTGAAGTAATCAAGAAAATGAAGTATCTTCTGACAGGTGTCAAACCCACAACAATGCTTGATACGAACGACTCGGTTACACGTCTTGAAATGCAAAGGAATTTATTTTCACACGAGTCAGTTCAATCATATGTAGCTATTCCGTTCATATCATTTTAAACATCATTGATTGCGCAGATTCGTCAATGGAACTGTCTACAAGAAACAGAACACCAACGACAGATCACAAAACGATGCATGCTACATCAACATCAAAGCAGACCGCACCAACCCTGAAGCAGGAATGGTGAAGCTAGAAAGAAAGAAGAATCTTAGTAACCAAAATGGTCGTCCTGCCGACCACTGGGTGGCGCGAGTCATTATTAAAGACCCGGATGCAACCGGTTCAAACCAGTCAAAGCAGTCCAAAGGATTTAAAACAACCTCATCTGTGATAATTGTTCCGGACGCAAGATGGAAAAGAAAGCTTGGAGTCATAGAAGCGGAAAGAGAAAGAATTCAAAAAGAAATGGAAAGAATACAATACCAGCAACAGCAAGAGTTGAAGCTCAATCAACTCCGAAAGAGGTTGCTTCAAAACAACAATGACGTGGAAGGAAGAGCTACTTACGGCAAAAAACAAGTTGGTATTGCTTTGTAATTAAAATGTAGACTTGCCAATTGCTTTGGCAGTGCAAAGTTCATATTACAAAAAATTGTCTTCTGCTGATATTGTAGCATAGCTTAGAAATCAAATTACGAGACGTTGTTTCTTGTATGCTTCTGTTTTTACTTTGGCATTGATCAGATGAACATTGCAACTACTGCTAGAAAAATAATAATTCTGATGAACACTTAACTTTTCAGTATTGAAATGATTCTAAACCAATGTGGTCTCACAGAAGACTATAAATCATATTTATGACCTTTGTGGATAATGAGAAGGCATTTGATTCCATTAAGTACTCTTCAGTTTTTAATACAAGTCCAATTCATGGTATATGAGATAAAATAGTGAACATTATCAAAAATACAAACGCAAATGACGCTGAATCACGTAGTTTTCTTTAAATTTTGTTTTTATTGCACAACAGATGAGATCACGTCGAATACCTCCAGTGCCTTCTGTGGTTGAAACTACTAAAGTATTGTTGAAGTACAACGTGGAGACATCTAAGAGAAAGAAATTTGTTAAAGAGATCAGTGAAGACGGGATGACGACTCCTTATCTTCCAGGAATAAAAATTCCGCCCATAAAACCTGTCTCTGAAAAAATAAGCTTAGACACTGCTCCGAGTCCGAAACTACCGCCTTCAAAAGTCCCAGTTTATCGTGTTTCCTCTCCTGAGAGCAAATCATCCGCTTCTGAAACCGAATCGGAAGGCAATGAGCAAAACAAGCGCAGTCGACTGTTTTTAAATGCTGGAGCTGCACAGAAGAAAAAGAATAAGAACAAGAGAAAAAAGACTTTGAAAAGCGACAAGTTGAAATTGCCCATCCAAACCATCAAAGAAAAATCGGACAATGACGAAATAGCAAGTGCTACGCAATCGTTCGTAAACAATCATCATCAGCAAGGAATTGGTGACGCCAACATTTCTGATGACGTCAGCGAAAATAATGATCTGACGTCATTGCCGAAAGTGGTTGGAGAAAGTGCCACTTTTCATAACACATTAAAGTAAAAGGATTAATATTAATTTTAACAAGTTTTTTATTTGTATATGTTATCTTTTGTTGCTTTTCTTTAATGAAGAAAAGGTTCCAAAATTCAGTGCAGTGGGGGATCTAGAAAAGCCAGGTCAAGGTAGCTTCGTCCAGTGATGTTGCACCATGCAGATAATTTGCTACCTCATAGATTACATGGTTAGGAGTAGCCTGCTTTCTGGCATTAAAGATTTCCGATTATATTTTTTATTACGATATGCGATTTGACTCGAACAATTCTTTGACACTGTCATATTTTAAATTGTATTTCCTCCTTAGCAGTGGCAGTCCCAGTTTATTTCAATCCACTATCTCCCCTATATCTCCTCCTGTTCCGTTGATGGAGAAGAGGACAGATGACCTCGCCAAAAAAACGCCTTCGAAGAAAACTGCAACGTATCTCAGATACAAGGTTGGTGGTCACGTGATAGAAAAATATCTTCCAAAATCTGCAATGACAACAACGTAAAGTGTAGGCCCATCACTAAATAAGCATCTTGAAATGCTGATGTTGAAGCATTTTTTGGGCGAAATCGTTTATTTAACTTTTAATGCGATGGATTTTTTAATAAATCCTATGGTCAGAAATTCATCAGTTTGTTAAATCTCAAATAGCTCAACTACAACAAGGATTTATTGAACTGAACTTCTTGTTACAAAAAGAAAAAAATTTAAAATGCTTGAATAAAATTTGATGGATTTTTGTGTTTTCCACTTGCTCCAGTGGCGCAATCGGTTAGCGCGCCGTACTTATAAACAGTACCGGAGTAATGCGGAGGTTGTGAGTTCGAGCCTCACCTGGAGCAGCTTTTTATTTTTCGTATAGTCTTGTTTAAGCTCAGTGTTAGATTCAGTATAATCGTTGTCGTGCAACTATCTTCAACGTGAACACGTTGTATTTACGTCTGGCTCCTCCATATGGGCTGTGACGCATGTCAGTTGCCTCTGCTCCAACTCTATAACCTTAGTTTACATCACAGGAGTACAAGAAAGGAAAATTTATTTCCTATGTCAGACAATAAGTTAAAAATACTGCTCCAGGTGAGGCTCGAACTCACAGCCTCCGCATTACTCCGATACTATTTATAAGTACGGCGCGCTAACCGATTGCGCCACTGGAGCTGGTGATTTCATAATGGCAAAGAAAAAATCCACCTTCCATTCATAGCTGGTCTGAGTGCCGCAGTGCGAAAAGTTGATGAAGCAATAAGATATTTGATGTTAAATAGATTGCATTATGCAATGATGACGCAATAATGTGGTGTGTGCAAGGTTGTTGAACATCCGGGAACCCAAGTCACATCTCAAACCGAGAAAAAGCGTCTTCATCTTCCCCACTCGAAGAATCGAGGTCAAGAGAAACTTCAGAACTTGATAGGCCAAGAGAAGGAGATGCTTTCCTCTGTAATCGACCACATCAGTGCCAACTGGAAGAGAGGAAATCCAATTCATACAACACCATCGGTAATGCTCTAGGAGACTGGTAACAATCTATCAAAATTGTGTCCTGAAGCTTTCTCAGGATAAAGCTTTTTTCTTGAACATTGATAACCAACCTGTCGACTGGCCAACATCCTGATCATTGGCAACCATCCTGACCATTGGTAACCAATCTGACCATTGGTAACCAAACTGACCATTGGCAACCAACGTGACCATTGGCAAACATCCTGACCATTGGCAACCATCCTGACCATTAGTAACCAAACTCACCATTGATAACCAACGTGACCATTGGTAACCAACTTGACCATTGGTAACCAACGTGACCATTGGCAAACATCCTGACCATTGGCAACCATTCTGATCATTGGTAACCAACTTGACCATTGGTAACCAACTTGACCATTGGTAACCAACGTGACCATTGGTAACCAACTTGACCATTGGCAATCAAACTGAAAAATTCCTTTTAGAAAAAACTTTTAAAGAAGCTGTTTGTCCGAGAATAAAAGTTCAATCAAACCTTTCCAACGAATTATAGGCGGACCATCTGTGGCTGGTAGCCGACTTTGACTCAGTTATATGGTCCTTAATCGGTAATTAACGGCCATGGGCCGAATGACTGTTATGGGCCAATACAACACATTGTTTCGAGGGTTTGATTTTTCCATGGCATTGTCGAAGTGAATAAATTGGTTCGATTTGAAGGATCACGATTTTTTCAATCCAATAACCTGATGTAGCAGGTGACTCAGTAACTATGGCCCATACTTCCAAGGCCTTGTAAGCTATTTCTTACAAACTTTACATTTCTTGTAGAACCTTCTTTATAAATTTAAGTTGCGAAAAGTGCGTAATTGAATTCCTTCTTCTAGCGAGCTTAAAAAACTCAACCGCCCACTGATTGCAATCTGCTTGCAGAATTCTCGCACCCTCGCAAATGGACAACCTGGGCACGTGACGAACAAACATCCAGTGATTCCCCCAATACTGGAAACATCCGGGTCATCCACTAAAGCGAACAACGAGCAACTCGATGCTTCATCAAGACGAAACAAGTTCACTGACGTCACTAGCCAAGATGGCGTTGCGGTGACGTCACAAAATAAAATTGTCAAAAAAGGGCGTGTGACACTTCAGAAACAAAATCGTGAAAAATCAATAACCAAAACTCTTGATGAGGAATTGAAGAGTGACGTAATAATGCAGCAACGCGAAACGTCACAATTGCTTGAACACTCTTTTGCGGCTTCGATATCCCGAGTGAAGCCTCCTCGTCGTATTGTCAACATCGCTCCCCCGAGCATCATGCAGAAGGCTTGAGTGGTTCGAGAAAATATAGAACCTAACGGTTTCAAATGCTGAACCATTAAGTGAAGCATCCACCACTTCGGTGGTCGAGTTGTTATCGCCTTCGGCTCTGGTAGATCTGAGAACGATTCCAGGTCGTGTCATACCGAAGACTTTAAAAACGGTACCGATTCTGTTCTTTTTTGCATAACGCAGTGAGGATCAGTCGGGTAATGATGTGATGACATAGTAAACCTACAGTAATATAAAATTAAAAATTAGTCATGCCACTAAAAACTTTTACTGTTGTAGAGCGACAATAAATAAAACCATAACAATATTATGTTAAGTGAAGCAAATACAGTATCAATTTGTGGATTCAAATACTTCGACAAGTTCTCTCGCAAGCAACACGCTCCATTGGCGTGACACAGATGCAGTGACATATGATTATTGACAATCGACCTGTGGAATCCATGAAATTTCCGACAATTTGGAAGTCATTCCAGTTCCACGATTAAAGTTCCTGAATCTCAGGAATGCTACGATCCTTCCGGCTGGCTCTTGAAGCAGAAATCGTTTTTGCCACGAAATCTTCTACGTACACACAAAAGCTTATTATAAACTATATATAACTTATATATATAGGCTATATAGGCTAATAACTATATTTATAACTCCTTGAAAGAATTTTATACCACAGGCTATCTGATGGTCTGTAGATGTTGAACCAATGTAAGAATGACAAATTTTAATGTCTGAGGCAGCTGATGTAACTTTCTTTTTCACAAAATCTTTTTTTCATTTGTCCGGAATGGCAAGATTGGGAATCGAACCCACGTCATTAAATGATTACTTCCCTTTAACCCTCAAACCGTCAGGCCACGCTGCCAACGGTGAAGCGTTCACTTTATTTTCTAACGTGCATGTAGATCAACTGATTAAAATGTTGCCTTCTGATTGGTTGATAATGCGCATCTGCTGCAGCGATCCGTAGGTTACAAATACGCCATCGTTGTGATGATGAAGCAGCAGCATCATTTCCGACAAAGCATAAACTTTAATTAATGCAAACTTAAAATACCTTGACTAGAGTGGTATTGAGAAACATATGTCTTTGAAACAACTAAGCTTGGTCTGCCATCCTATATGTCATTCTACTTTATGCAGAACATGAGTCAAATTAACAACTTTGATCGTGGTATATAATTTGTTAAATGTTTTAATGAGACATTGATGCAACTATTTCTTGATTTTTTCAATGTGTTGGTCGTTCGAAGTGTATTACAATGTAACTTGTTTCTTTGGTTGTCTCATAATGAACAGGATTTTCGAAGGAATATTCCATTAATGAGGAACCACTTCAGACTCAGTAAACAAGCAAAATACGAAAGCAATTTTAATCGATTTATTGAAAAATAAGCAATAAAACACATACAATTAATACCGATTTAATTGACAAAAAATGCCACAAAGTAGCAAAAAGTACAATTACTTTCTGAAAACGTTGCATGTTCTGAAGAGTATCTCAATAACTTGCGTTTACAACGAAAAATGCTTAATTAGAAATTATGAATTGCCGCCATTTTTGTTTTCTAAATTAAACGTCAACGCAAAGGAATGTTTAATCTAAACACGAAACACAAGAAAGAATTTGAATAAAATGCAATAGCTTGGTAGGAAGGACAATCTTAGGGTTAGACAAAGGGTTCGTAGAATATTCTGATAAGAGTAGACAGAGTGGGAACACAAATCTTACGAGTTAAAAGCAGTTAGAAAGATTGAGGTGGCTTCCACATATCAGTTAGTTGAAGATTTCGATTAAGTGGATGAGATAACAAGGAGCCGATCTTTGCTTTTACCTCAGACATATCTTAACAGTAGGTGCTTTCCCAAAGACATAACTGTGTGCTCTCCCTCAGTGTGGAACCGAAGTCCTCGGGATCGCTGTAGCTCTGACGACACCACTCGGCCACTACAGGACACAAGGGTCTTGATAACAAGAAAAAGTAAATTTACAGAATGGGAAATCAAGAAGACAAATGAGAGAGACTAAAGTGAAGACAAAAAGACTCCATGAGAGAACAGATATGGTCCGATAGGAGAAGAGGTTCCCAGGCATAGAATTCACTAGAGGATAACTACTCTCACCTGGAGTGAAATTTTTAAAGGTTTGCAGTATATTTCGTACTTAGCGTACCTCGCCAGTTTGTCCATTACGTTCATAGAAAGTTTTAATGCCGGAAAATACTTCGCGTTTTGCAAAAGAATAAAATTCAAAAAAACACTTTTTATGATGAACATTCGCAACGCTTTCTTTATTACGTCAACACGAACAAAGAATGAGCAATAATCCAAAGCGCGACTTTTTTGTTCAAATGCAGTCCCGAGAAAAGCTGAACATTTCACTGACCTCTAGTGGTCTCCATGCTTTCATAACTTTTCCGCTGAAAGTCGACATAACAAATCATATGATCAGGGAAAACCCAAGACACTAAGCACAATATATAACCATCTTGAGATCATAGCCGATTAATTGTAACCATGATAATGCGATTGAGAAAAAGTGATGGTTCCCTTTTAAAAGAATAAAAGGCAACGGGGCTTGCAATACATGAATTATCACAGCACCGCTTTACCTACAGTAGTAACCTATTACAAGCATGCTTCATCATTTCACTCAGGGTAGCTTTCAAAATAAAAAAATAGTGAAAAAACTTAAATAGCAATATCCATGCAAGTAAAATCATCCTCAGTTTGTAGCCTGGAGGGTGGAAAAACGTTTGTGAGAAGTCCTGCAGCTCTTGTACGCCGTCACGCGGACTTATTTATCCGATGGATTGATTCCCGAGCCTTCGACTGAAATAAAATTTGGAAAAGTCAGAATTTGTTGACACGCCAATTATAAAAGTTAATAACTTTATTTAGAGTAGACAGACTATTGACCCTTGTGCGTCCCAACCAAATACTCGTGGTTACATTTTTACGACTTTATTTAAACGTTTGTTTCGATAAAAGGAAAACATAGCCCGGTTGAGATTGTGACTTGAGGGAGGTCATTTGTAAAGGAGAGATGTGTCTTTCTCGAAGCAACACTAAAATTGCAATGACAGGTAGAAAAGACGTAGAGATTTTAACTCCTAAATAAATATCGCAGCTCCTTCTATATTCCATTCACTGCTTGTGCCCATTACTCAGAAAGATTCCAGTTCTTTGGTGGAGAAAATTTGAAGACGATCTTGTTTTCAGATATCCAGCTATTTGTTTATATCTTTTTAATTCATTAATTTTTAAAGAATTCTGTGAGAAGTTTGAGAAGCTATTTTCAAATTGTTAGTTTGAAGATAAACCCACCATCGTCACTGCTTGAAGCGTCGCATCCGAACAACTCAATCCTCATGCAACCTCTTCTAGAAGAGGCGCTGGACACAACTTCTATTCTCCAATAACGAGCGGAAATTGGATCCCAACGTCTGCAAGCACATCGAGTGTGAGTAAGGCAAATGAGGAAAAAGATACTGATTGAAGGTACAAAATTACAGAAACAACCAAGTTGGTATGTGATGTAATACTTACTAGTAAGCTTACATAAGAAAGGATATTTACTGTACTTTATTTACTTGATTTGTTAAGATAAATCATCAACATTTTTGTTAATTTTCTTTGTTTTACTTCTTATGTCAATCAAATACGATGCCTTCTTGGTGAGATCGCAATTGCTACATTTTGATTAGTCTTAAATACATAAATTAGGTAGTTTTTGTGCTAACCTTCGGGCTGGCATTCCAGAACCTTCTGGTCCAGTAAACGTCCTTGGCTGGCCCGAATTATCATTGATGGGCTGCATCTCACCATCTTGGCTGTTGCTGTACCAGACTTTAAACTTCCTGACCCAAGAAAACCTCCTCGAGGAAGATAAATAATATCCTTCCATGGAGATCTCAGACACAGATCTATCCGAATCAAAGTTTATCTGAAACAAATGTTGAATTTTCTTCATAAGTTACAGGATTAATTTTGTAATAAGGAAAAATAGCCCCAAACTGCTTCGAACTATTAAATCATCAACAACTTTTTGGTTGGTTTCATACTGATGTATAAATTGTTCCCTCATACATATGAAAGTTTAGTTGGTTGTTAATCGCCCACAACTACAGTATATAAACAAAAGAAGGAGAACACTCTTCCATCATCATATCAGTGTATAGGCTGCAAGCTCACCAAACTGTTATGTAGCCTACTAAAAAATGAAAGTATTATTAAATACTAAGCTCAAAGATTTGACGAGGATTTCATAATTAGGCGATCTTGATATCTTTGAAATGGGTTGCATCTATTGGAACTGGACGACAAGACAAGACCCATCGCACACACTCTATACAATACATGTCACTATTACTTTGCGTAAGAAAATCATCGATAGTCCTACCTGGAACTGAACCCAGTCCTACCAGATTCAAAGACAAGACACTACAGTATGCCTCAGATACTAAGCTGGTGCAAACAACAAACATAACTTTTGCACAAAGCACATCACAAATCCTGATGACAATCAACGTCGCTGTGTGTTGCCCTGCAGCGTTGAATCAATGTAAAAATGACGGGTTTTTGCTGTCTGGGTGCGGCGTCATGGTGTGGCATGGTTGGACGCAAGACGAGGCAGTTTGTCACCAACCTCACCTGCAACCATTTCTCGCTGTCGTTCCTCGCGAAACAATGAAGGCGTTCTGTGTTCGTCAGGTTTGTGACATCACGCGTCGAATACGTCATCGTGTTCTGGGATTGCTGCGAGTGGATTTCCAAGTTGATGGATTGGCAAGCTGAAAAGAAATGGCCAATGACACATATATCAGCAATAACCTGGAATTTTTAATGAACCACAGGGAGGAAATCAATAACAAAAGCATCATTATCAGATTGCCTTCCCGCCCACTTAATCTAAATCTTCAACCACCGGTTGTAAGCCTGGATGCGACAAACAAACATTATCAGATCAAGACTGAACAAGTTTTTCAAAAATTGGCTTTGAATATTTCTGTCAGGAACATCAAACCAAGGCAGTCACTAGTTTTAAAAGTTGTTAGAAAGTGTTTTAGCCTACAGCCCTATACGATCTTCTGTTACAATAAAATTTAACTTTGTGTCCAAACCTGTAACGGATCTAGGGAGGAGAGCACATAGTCATACGCCCTTGTTCAATACTCGGAAAAAACATGTAGCCTAAATTTTTTACCTTTTTGCAGAATTTTCTCGCTCGCTAAATCATATCTTATCAGCCCTACGGGTGGCCTTGGGGAGGCATGGTTTCGGCTGTGAAAAACCTTCAACAAATAATATTTTGAAATCTTTTATCAGGCCGTGAAAAAAAATATTCAGAAGGTAATTTCAATTTTAAACCGAAACTTGTCACCCAAACTTCTAAAGAAATTCAGTGTTAATTTGATTGGTCAACTGCAAGGTATGCGTCTTGCAAAAAACATGCTTATTGATCCTAATAATGCACAAAAAGCGATCAAAACAAAGTTAAATTTGTCAAAAGTCTTTGGAGAGAAAACCTCCCAACCCCTCGCTGCAATTGATCCTTTTTCACACCAAAACTTTTCGTTGTTTATTTGATCTTGATTTTTTCTAATATCTGGCACCCTCTTCAAATTTTTTTTTTCTAGATCCGCTACTGGTCCCATCTCAGCTTTTAATTGAAATTGAAGAAATACTTTGACTGAATTTGCAAATTAAGATCAGTATTGCTTCAAAAATCTATTCAAAAGCAAATCCAACCGAAAACAACGTGTGACATTATAATTAAACCGAAGCGTCTTTTGTCAGGCAACTCACTTGAGGGGCAATCCCAATCGCTACAGATTTTCTTCGTTTCATTGTACCCCATCTCGCACCCGATTGACCCAACAGCTCCATTTAGGCATTTTCTTGAGCGCAAAGCAACCCCACTTCTACATGAACGACTGCATGGCCCCCACTGGCCCCATTCCCCCCACGTGGGGCATAACTTGGTGTTACATGCTTCGAAGACGCGGGTACGTCGGATGGGTGCGCATCGGGAATCACTGACATCTGTTTGAGCTGAAACATAAACAAAAAGTCACCATCTTTCTCTATGACGACACAAAGCAATAAATGCAATGTTAAAAGCTTTACTTCACGAAGAACATTTACGTCATGTTAGAAGAGTTGGATGAGTTTTGTGATCAGTAAACACAGTTCACTCGAGGCAGTATCCTCAACTGCATATAGGCCTTCACAGTGTTACTGCCACATTAAAAATACACATAGAGTCCCACATCTTTCTTACAAACTTTACGTTGAAGCCAATTAACCAAGACTTCGAAAATAAAACTATCGCACAAAATTTACCAATTGCGTCATAGCAGACTTTGCTGCGCGTTCTCGTTCCATTGCTACCACATGTAGCGCTGCAATCCGCCCACGATCTCCATGACGACCAGGTCGGGCAAGCAAGATCATTGCATTTCTCAACGATTTCATTTTCACCAGGGCACCCACTTTCCCCAGCCACTCCGCCCACACACGTCCTACAACAAAGTCTGTGGTATTTCCTGTGGTACTTATTTTCAGGTCCAGGCCTACGTGAGCCTACCCTTGAACTTTCGGACAAATTCAAGCAACCAACGTCACAATACACTCTAAGATCACGTCACTTCAAGTTTGCGAAATGCTCGTAGAGAAAGGTTGCTCGAGAGGAAAAAAACTTTAGAGATTAAATTCTTCATTGTTAAGAGCTGCTGAATGTATAACTTAGGTTTTACTATATGCCACATCTGAAAAGAAGTTTAATATTACAGATAATCTTTTTGGAAATAAATTTTAAGGTTTTAAAATATTTCCAAGCGAACAATGGAATTCACCTGTTCTTTGTTTTTAGGCCTCCACCACAAGAGGCGCTACAGCGAGTCCAATCTTCCCATTCGGTCCACGTCCCAAAGAGGCAGGCATCCAGCTTACAACTTCTGATATTCTCTGAAGAGCCTTTACATCCTCCCTTGTTTGGAATACCGTTCAGGCAAATACGTCGTCTGCAGGATATGACGTATTAGAAGATGACATAATTTTAAACACTGCTCACTGAGGAGTTCTTGATTTACAACGATAACGAAGGAAGCATCGAGAGTTCGGACACTCTATCGTCAAAGGGTGTGAGCGATGTTTGCACATCATTGCAGACCAAGCGAATGTAGTTTCGGTGGCTTGATGGCGAGTGTGTCGGAATCTGAATTGGTAGGCATGGGTTCAATACCCTGTCGGGTCATACCAAAGACTTTTTAAAAGTAATAGATTACTGAATCTTGTATTTGCTTGGCACTTAGCAATGGAATGGATTCAGGATATTAGTATAATCGGCTGCGCCACCATACGGCTGCACTGAGACTGTCCGCTTTGTAAAGCTAGGAGGAGCAACGCATATCTGCGATGGATACAGCGCCATTAAAACGTTCATTATTATTAAAATTTAGGTTACAGATTATTCCACCAAACGAGTGAAGTGTGGCAGTCTGCAGAAGTTGCTGCGGTATACTAGTTAATCAGAATAGTAGCTTCAAGGGTAACTCTTTATTCACCGGCACCTAGTGCATGGAATAATTTGCACATAATAACACTTCAAACAGCAGAAACTTCAATTTGCCAATCTGTGTGACCGGGCCTGCGTCAGTGGTTCAAAGAATCTGCAAGTATGCGAAACTTTCTCATTCCGCAGATAACTAAATGTCTTACAGAATTAAAGAAGGAGTCTTGCTTTTGAAAAATTCTAGCAAAATAACAACTTTTTTCTCAAAATTCACTTTAATATATTTAAAAAACAGTTGCGCAGGCTAACATGTTGACCTTGTTAGCTTCCCCGTTCCACAAGTTACCGAACATTCGCCAAACGCTCCCCAGTTTGTCCAAGTACCGACATCGGGACAAATGTTGCAACTGCACGAGAACGACTGCTTTGATTTCCCGGGACATTCCTTCTTGCGCTCACCGATGTCAGTCGAAGCTGAGTGCATAAACTTTGAATGACAACTGCATAATAATGGTTTTATTTATGGTGGCTCAACAACAGCTAAGGTCTTTTAGCGATATGACTCATTTTTAATTTTATATTAAGTTTATGACGTCATCACATTCTTACCCGACTTTTTGGTCGGGTAAGAATGTGATGTATTGCACCACTATCAGTATCGCACCACTAATTCATGCCACACAATTCTCAACCGCTGCTTTTGTCAGTCAACTGAATCACATGGAATCCAATGCCGATGAGCCCAGCCTCATGGGCGAAACGAGTGTCTATCGCTGTCAATTCTTGCTGCACTCGACTGCTGAGAAACACATGTGTTTGGAAAAGTCTTGATGGTTAGTGTGGAGGCTACACCGGTATGGTTAGCGAAACACAATGCTCGCTGTTCTATGGTGAGTAGCCAGGTAGTGCTGACGCCAGGAAGATCGCTCCTTCTCAACAACCCCAAACATGGTAGAGAAAAAAACAAAATATTTACTATTCTTGAGTATCGATGTTATTTCAAACCAAGGACAATCCATATTTCTAAACAAACACAAATCTTATATTACTCACTGCTAGTGCAACTCCTTGTTCTTGTTTTTACTCCATTTCCACAAGTGACACTGCATAGGGAAAATTGGCTCCAGGATTTCCAACGATTGCAAACTTTATCAGATGAGCAGCTCTCTATCTCCTTAGACTCTCCATCGCATGTCTGTAATGCATCAAAACAAAAGTTACCATAAAACACACAGGAATTAGAGTTTTGGACCATACAACTTCCAAACTACTATGCAGACAGTGTTATTATGGGCCTGCGACAGATTTCCAAAAAGCCATAACTTGGGCTAGGACTGCAGTTTGCAGGCCAGTGTCTTAGTGTCTTACCCAAAGGATGACGTATCATGGATCGAAGGAGCTTTCATGTCGATGTAACAATAATGTAACTGGTACGCTATAGCTAGTTGGGTGAAAGAGGCTTCTGTGGTCAACTAACTATTTGTAACCCACATTATTCTACCAAGTCGGCACCAAAGGAATTGCCGTTTCTTTGTTGTCCCTAATCTGTTGGAATCGGATCCCGAAGGCATGCAGAAAACTTAAAGGGTGAATATAAAAGTTTAAAGCTTATAAAGGCATGAAATTCTATTTGAACAAACCTTGTTTGCCTCGCAGATTCTGTTCCGCTCCCTTTTTCCGCTTGATCCGCAAGTTACGGAGCAATCCGTCCATTTCGTCCATTCCTGCCACACTGGACAAGCATCTCCTCCGCATGATCTCACATCCCGTGACTTCTTCTTATCTCCGCACTCCCCAAATCCTCCCAAGCACGTGCGGAAGCGTCGCGTGAATCCTCTTCCTCCACACGTCACAGAGCAAGCTCTCCATTCATGCCACTCGGACCACTGGTACGAAAGTTATTGTAGTTTAATTTTTTGGATGTGATTCTGGTTTTTGCAAATTTGCACCTTCCACAGATAAAATGCAGCAATTGCCCACATCCAGGCTTGCAGTTGCAAATAGAATTGTCAATGCAGCGAGCAGAGCCGAAGCATTTACACCAAAAATGAGAAAAAAAAGTTGTGAGCTAGCTGACGTTTCTTGATTGATAAACGTCAGGTGCAAAGTGAAATTGTCATTTCCACCTTATGATTGTCTGACGTGAAACTACGGAAACCGCAGAACTTTTCCTTGTTGGTTTAACTTTGCAACAACCAACTGCGGTAGTGACGTGTGAAATGTTTAATGAAGAAGAAAATGACAAAACTTCGTCTTACTCTTGGACAGTGAACACCCAGGCATTTTTCAGATTCCGTCGCGTTTCCTTCACATCGAGAAACATTCGTCGCATGGTTGCACACCCTGGTCCGGGTTTTGTTTCCTTCGCCACAAGAGACGCTACATGTCGCCCATACCGACCAAGTAGTCCAAGCTGGAATAAAGCCAGTGACAAATTAACTAAATACCATGCACAGAAGGAAATTGTCGCTTTGGTCACAGCGGTAAACCATAATCTCTTCGTGGGAAAATTGTAACGTAAGATTCCCAAATCCGTTCGTCTGCATGCAATGACCCAAAAATAAACACACTTTCGAAACGTCTATTCAAACAGTGTATTCCAGTAAAATTAGCCCGAGGCTATCGAAAATAGGTGTAACGCCTACACCTCTAAAAAAACTGTCACTACAATACAGATTAATTGGATAAAAGACGGAACTTTTGTCCAGCTAGCAAGCACTAAGCCAACAGTTAAATGAGCGGCCAACTTTCAAGCAATCATTTTACGAATGACCAGAATAGATATCAATATCTCAAATTCACGTATAAAGTAACTGTGACGCAATAAATGAAAGACAATTATGAAGTCATTCCAACAGGTGTTTAAGCTGATGTAATATTTCCTGTTTAAACAGGCCCAAACAGGTCCAAACAGGTCTTATGAACGATGGTGCAATTTTGGCACATGCTTTAGGAATTTCCATGACGTAATATTCAGTAGACTTGAACGGTTTTATATGACGTTTGATTTGTACAGAGATTGGCCGTAACATAGCGGCCCCTAGTTATGACAGTCTAACATGGCATAACTAAAAAAGAATTGAAGGACAATCGTGAGCCAATGAATAAAACACACGATACACAAATTGTTTGAATCACTCACGTTTAAGTTAATACGCAAATACAAAGGGCATGCAAAGAATGAACAACAATACGGAATAATACACGACGATACATGAAATTGGTACCATAGGTACATGCTAAAATGACGCTATATACAATAGTTGCGCTAATAACCGACTGTTCTGGGCTCAGACAAGTATCGGCCACCGCAGACAAAACCAGGCTCAAACCCTAACACTTAGGTGTTCTTTACGGGGGCGAGGCACGAAATATCCCTCAACACGTAGTCTACTTTCACTTTCCCCGTACTCTCATCATAGTTGCAGACGGCAACTTTGGCTCTACGAACCACAGGCTTCCCTTTCCTAATTTGTGGAACTACCTCATGCACCCTCCCAAGTTGATACTTCCCACGTTTACCAATGTCTTGGAGAGAACCTACCACTACAAGTTGACCAGGCTCCAAATTCTCGGCCATTTTTAGCCATTTTTTCCGGCCCTGAAGACCTGGCAAGTAAAAATCGATCCATTTATTCTAAAACTGCTGAGAAAGTGACAAATTGAACCGATAATCCCTTCTTAATTGGTCACGATCATGTGGTTGCCCAACAGCACAGTATGGGTCTAAGTATGGGGTCAAAAGTGAGGCAGGGGTGATGACAGTAAAATCCCTAGGGTCGTCACTCAAAGGTACCAAAGGGCGTTCGTTCACGATCCGAACGGCACTGCCTGTGTACGTAAGCAGTTCAATAAAATTGGGCTTACGAATTGAAGAGTCCAAAATGTGAAAAAAGTATTTGGTCACATCAGCCATGAAACCAAATCTTTCAAGCCGAAATCTAGCCAAGACATCTGCCAGAGGGTTTAACAAGTCAGACAAGTCAGGGCAAGAAGACATTACATCATTTACACAAGTTCCTCGAAATTCAGATTGTTTTAAAGCCTTCTTCCTTAAAGCAGCAGCTCTATCTGACGCCAACACAAAATTGTTAGGTAAATCAATATCTTCCTTCAACGGAACAGGTATCTCAAATCGACCATCTTTCAACTCAATATTCGGTTCGACAAGTTCTCTAGCCAAAATATCATTGCGAGACAATTCACAGGTTTCATTTTGCAAAGTCAAATCCTGAATGACTTTATTCAGGTCTGCTATTTCCATATCACGAGACTCAATTTTACGCTGAAAGCCAGAGATGACATCCGACTCTGAAGACGTCTGCACTCTGCACACTTTAGCAACGCTTTCAACTAAGGGTGACTTACCACCACAAGCCAACCAACCGAGAGGAGTGAGTAAAGCATGCGGTTCACTGCGATTTTCACCAACACGTTCTTCTTTTGCCCACATCAAATAAGCGTTGTCGTTGCCAATCAGTACATCTACAGTACTACAATCATTCAAATGAAACATATTCACGTCATGAAAATGACGGAAACCACTTAAATCTTGTTTATGAGGTAAAGTTTTAACATCGTCAGCCCAAGCTGGGTTAACCACCGAGGTTATATCACAAAACAGTTCATCAGTCTCTAACGACTGGATGTTGAGTTTAACAAGGTCAGCACAAGTAGGTTTCTGACCAGCCAGAGTATCTATTTTAAACGACGCTTTATCATACGGTTTAACCCTTTGTCCTGTGGGGGGGGGGTCAGGTGGGACTTGGCGCTTTTCAAAGCAATATCACTAAAGAACTACGCAATCCACACCTTTGAAATTTTTTGACTTTTCCTAAAAATTATTCAAGTATTTATTCCGCTTTAAATGGCATTGCTATTGTCTATAGTTTTAGAGATATGACATGATTTTCATAACATATTCGGATATTTTAGCCTGCTACTAGCTAGTCCTTTTGTTTTCTAATTATACGGATTAATAGGATTACTGAGCGCCGTCGTGCGTGGAACTGCAACGCAGATATCTCGTGAGTTGGCTTTGTTGTAAAGCATTCGACCGTAATGATTCCGCCTTTTGTTTGCAAACTCGAGTTTTGAGTTGCTTTGATTAATCTTTTAATTACATCTGGGTTTCTTTGAAATTATATCAGAGAGTAAGTATACGATAAGCCATGCTGAAAAAGATGTAATTTTACATAGTTTTCTATAGCCAATACATTTTGTTTCTAACTTATAACAAGAAGCCGTACGAAAATTTCTTGACAAAACTCAGTCTATCTCACAAAACAAACAAACTGATGTGGGAAGTTTTTTGTTGATTTCTTGTCGGAAAGCAACAAGGAGTGAGTTTTTGACCCGCCAATAAACTTCTGCATGTACCGGTACACTTATATTCACATAAATATTTATGGATGTTGTTAAAACGTTTTTATAAAAACGAGAGATTGAAGGATACTGAAAAGAACTTGACATCGTCTATCTAAACTGCTCTGCTTTTGTGGAAAAACACGCGCAGCGAAATTGTTGTGCTTTGACAAACATTGCACATACTGTATTGTCAGCAATGAATCTTTACCTAAATGGTAATTTTGCAGTTGCTTGAGAGATTACAAAATTATTTTTTCTCTACGAGGATTGAAATGTTTTGATATATCTCAGCAGAAACACTATTAGGACCAACTCAATAATTTCAAACTTTGTTTTCAAATGTTGATCTTTAAAAGCTTATTTTCACAAAAGCTTACCTCAAAAAGGTGTAGGCATATATCATTTTCTCAATAAATTTGGATGTTTATGTCATTTGGAGCAAAGTTGTTTGCTTGGTTGAAAGAATCTGAAATCAATGCCTTGTTTTTGTAACGTATCGCAACGTAACCTATCAGTCAGCCGCTTATGAGCCTTTTTGTTTTCGAATACATTTCCGTGACAAAAGATTGGCTTTTGTAATGACGCCATCAACCGCGAAGTTGCATTCTCTGACTGCATCTAAAACGCGATACCATACTCAGCAATTTTTCTAAAAAATTGTTGCACGAAATACATATCTGACAAAATAAGGGAAATATGTTGAATTGAATTATTTTTTATACGGATTGTTTTCCTTGTCTCCTAAAAGTAACTAAAAAAAAAAAAAAACGATTTTTATCGTTTGGCATAAAAATATGATATTGAGGTTCACCTTGGTTTGCATGATGAAAAATGAAAATCATAACAAACAATTGCTCGAAGTGATTTTCACAGCTATTTGATCCTTCGCGATAATATCAATTGTAGTTTCTATTACATGAAACCTGTTCAAACTATTTTTTTTAAAACTGTGGTTGATTCAAGAATATAATACTTTGTAAATATAACTTACTTCATTTTTGTGTTTTTACTTCGACTTTTTCACAAGCAAGACTTTACACAAAACAACTTCAGTGTGAGCCTACCCAATAATGTCGATAAGTTATTTGCAACGTGAGTCGATTGACCAGAGTAGCGTCAGTGGACCAGAAAGCTGCGGCCAAAACTTGATTACTTTTATCAAAAGGTTTGCACATTGGGAACAGCAATCACTTTGTTTCAAATCAGCAAATCACTTTTTGTCATTGGTTCAACGTCTGAACTAATATACAACAAAATTGTTTTTCTGGGTCTTTGGTTCGGAAAAACATCATTATGATGTATTGTTACGTGGTCTATCAGCCAGCAGTAGTTTATGCGCCTTTTGTTTTTGGTTATGTATCAATTACAAAAGATGGCTTTTGCAGTAATGCCGTCAACCGCAAACTGCATCTAAAAAGTTATTTCAAAATTTGAAGAGAAAGAAATCTTCTAATGCGTAAGAAATAGCTTGACACAAAATGCATGTCCAACAAATTAGAAAAACATGTAGAAAACCTTATCTTGCAAATCTAGTTGACAACATAAAAAAGCCGTTTCAATCGCTTAGACACAAACGTGCATTTTCAAAATATCAAAAACCTTCAATTTTGCCGAAGAAAAAAGTCAAAATTTTAGTGATTTTTTTGTATGATAATAACAATCAGCCTAAAAAAGATTTTTTTTGCAAGATTTGATATCTTGCTAAATGTATTTATTTTTCCTATCGTTATGCCACGACTTTGACTTTGTCACGCAGAACGAGAGTTCCCTTTGGCAATGTACAAACGACCTTTTCTATAGCCCACCAATACGATTTGACTAAACGATTATTGTCACTACACTTTATCAAAATTGGTGCAAAATTATTTCATTCAAAGTGATCATTGTTGGTAGGTATGGAAACAAATCAGTTTTGTAATGCATCGTGACATAGTTTATCAGTCAGGAGTTCTAGACACTTTTTGTTTTTGAAGTGCATGAAGGTCCAAGTTGGAACGAGCTCCTATCGAAGCAAGTAACTACCTTTGGATAGGTTGTGGTTCAAACACCATGTGACACCAATAGGCTACCTTACTTTTCTGTATCAACCGCTAGCTAGAAAGCAAATCAGATACTTTTACATCGATTCAACGTCTCTAGACGTTGAAACAATGTTAAAAACAAATAAATAGCTCCCTGGGATGTGCTGTAAACTGCAAAGTGTTTCTTGATCATGTATAACCAAATTGGACAGTATGAGTGTGAAAAGAAAACTGAACTGAACACAATTGTTACAAATAAAATGTTTACTAAAGCTCATTGCTTGATTTAGTTTTAATATCAAGCGATGACAGTACATTTGAAAATGTGTAGACTATAACAGATGGCTCAAAAATGACTTGAAACAGTTTATTTTGCCGTGATTTTGTCTCATTCTCTGCAAATGTTGAGACAAAGCGAAAGATTTTTGCAATGCCTCGGGCAAAACAACAAGCAAACGCAAGTCAGACGCCAATTACGATTTCATTGCAGCGTGGACGACGTCCACGCGTAAGAGATTAAAATCCAACACAATGGAATTATCCCGTCACACTCAATTATAAAGTAATTAAGAAACGATTTCTCAAGTCAAATAAAAAAATATGACCAACCATCAAATTATTTGATTTTTCAAGTTACGCTGTTGAACAAATTGCAAAAGATTTTGGATGCTATGTTGTCAGATAAATTATCTGCATCATGTAAAAATTTGATTGATCTATTTTGCGTAGTGTTTGAGTTACACGAGCTGAAAGTGATAGTGTCGCACCGACCCCCCCCTCCGCAAGTCAACTGGCCAAAATACGTCACAGGAAATAGGGTTAAGACCAAGTTCGCACACCAAGTCACTCGAAACAAAGGTCAACTGCGAACCAGGATCATGCTGACAATACACCAACTTCGATTTGCCAGTCATTGGAGTCAAAACACGAGCAGCAGTAACGCGGTTAAAGGCTGCTTTAACATTTCCAATCTTAACATTACGCACAGGAACTCTGGCACCAGCCTCATCTTTACCGACCAAATCCAGAGAATCACGTGACGTCACATAAAAATCATGCAGAAGAAAATAGTGTTTCCTATCGTTGGTAGGTCCACACTTACGACAGTTATTTGCATGATTACAGTCTCTAACCATATGCTGGCGCAAACAGTTCAAGCATTTTCCAGCTTTCACAATGACATCTCTCCGACCTTTAGGTGTCAAGCGCAAAAATTCTTTACAGTTAGACAAAAAATGATATTCAACTTGACCACGTGACGAACAACAAAAACACGCCGGTATGTCACTATGTCTGGCCACACCGCCGCGCGGTGCGCCAACAGCAGTCGAGTACTGCGAACTCCCTGAAATCACATTATCATGGGGTTTTACCGACGTCTGCCTAACCGGACATGAAGGCAATTTTCCTTTGCCAAACTTTTTAAAATGCTGCGACTCACCAGAATCGCCCATTAGCATAATGCTAAAATCAGTCGACTTGCGCGTTTCCTCCCGTACTACAAAATCAAACAAACTCTGAAAAGTAGGTTCCTCAGTGCTACCATACTGATCACCTAAAAAGTCAAGATAACGCTGCTTAGCGTCAAACGGGAGTCGTTTAGCCAAATCCAAAACAAAACGTCCTTCTAATTTATCACGCTGACCATAAGCTTTCGCGTAAAGCAAACACTGCGACAATTCATCTTTAAACTCTTTCAAATCACTGGAAGAGATAGAAGTCAATTTGCTACCATAGCGATACTTTCTAATTTCTGGTTCTGCGAAAAGACCTCCACGAACTCCAAAACGCTGGGACAAGCGAGATAACGACATTTCTATCCTGTCTTCCTCTGACAAGCCAGGAGTGTCGGAAACCAAATTAGCAATCGTTTGTGCAGCTGTTCTAACACAAGCTGCTTGCAACAAAGTCAAACGAGTTCCCTTAAAGGGCGAAGCTGCCATCAAGGCCATAACACGATTTTTAAAGAAGACAAATGGCATATTATTACCATCGTAACCAATCAAGGCCGCCTTATCGAAGAACGTCCTACTATTTTGGTATTCAAAAAAGCAATCCTGCTGTTGAGAACTCGATTTAGCGGGAGAAGACAAGCTATATCCCTTAATGGGCTGAGTGGGCTCAGTCACATGCACAGCCCGATCACGATCCTCACATACGTTAAAATCAGGAGACACGATACGCCTCTCACAACCACCCAAATTACGTGTAGCTGGGCGATCAAAAACTAGCGGCGCTGAAAACTGTGAAGGGGGCAAAGCATTACTGCTAATGGCGGCCCCGTGACCTGTACGCTCTGGGGGAGGAGTTCGGTTGTAATTTGCAGACCTTGGCTCTACAGCCTTCGGAAGACCCTTAGCCGCGGTCCCGAGACCTCCTGAAACAGCTGGAAAACATGTGGATTGTACAGGTCCACTTACGGATTGAACAGGCGTGTGGAAAAGGTTAGGTAAATTAAACTGTGATTGATGTTCACTTCTGGAATGCCTAGAAGAGCCCTTCCTAGAGCTACGCCGGGAGCCCAACTCAGAACGATATTCAGCTAAAACTACCTCTTTACGTTGTTCGGCCCTCAACTGAGCGTCTTTGAGTGCGAACTCAGCAGCTCTAGCTTCAGCTTTCGCGGCGGCCTCAGCAGCTCTCGCTTCGGCCTCAGCTCTCGCGATGGCCTCAGCTCGTATGGCCTCAGCTCTCGCGGCGGCCTCAGCTCGTATGGCCTCAGCTCTCGCGATGGCCTCAGAAGCTCTTGCTTCGGCCTCAGCTTGGATCTGGAGCTCCTCTCGTCTTAGCTGTAGGTTAATTTGTGCAACTATCCGTGACGAGCTCTCAGACATCCTAGTGCTTACATTTGAGGCGCTATCCTCAGGATGTATGTCAGCATCCAACCTATCTGAGAACTCACTTTCTTTTTGTTCGAAGTTATTTTTTAACGAGTTAAATTCGGGATCTACCCTATCACGAAGTTCTGCCAAGATTGCAGAGTTAAAAATTTTAGTCAAAAGAGCATGGAAATGCCGTAAATCCTCTTCCAAAGTAGATAACTTAGATCTAAAAATTAACAGTTCCTGCTTATCACTCAAAGAACCTAGGGCTACAGAAAGTTTCCCAATTTGAGTCAAAATATCCCGTCTAAGATGCCGGGCCTCTCGAACTGACTTAGCCTCATCGTTAATGGGTCCCTCCCCAGAATGGCCTGCCCGACCGCAAAGAACATCATCAGGCTTAAACTCAGTCGAGTCGACGGCGGTCGAGTCCCTGTCGCCACCGAGTGTAGACATATTAAATGTTAGGGCTAAATTTAACAATTAAAAAATTAAGTTACACAAACACACAAAATTACAGTAGTTATAAAAAACTTAACTGCAAAGACCGTAAAAATACAAAAAAGAATTTAAATGCACGATACCGTAGCTGTACGAGTATGTGAAGTCCAAACGTCCACAAAACTTGCTTGGATTCTTCCACTTGAATCTTCAAGCACAGATGGATTGCCTTTAATCTTCTTTCTTGCCAATGAATGTCAAAGTTATTTTTTTTCTGTACCAAACTGAGAAGAAATGTCTTTAATTTTCTTTGCTTCTTTAGACTACCAACCAACAAGATCTTCTTTTATTATTTCTTTGCTTCTAAGTGCTTCTTGGCCTACCAACTAACTAACTTCGTCTTTTATTTTTTTTGCTTCTAAGTGCTTCTGTGCCAAACACTAGACAGAGAATCGTCTTTTATTTTTTTATGCTTCTAGTGCTTCTTGGCCTACCAGCTAACAAGAACTCGTCTTTTATTTTTTATGCTTCTAAGTGCTTCTTGGCCTACCAGCTAACAAAAACGTCTTTTATTTTTTATGGTCACAGCGGTAAACCATAATCTCTTCGTGGGAAAATTGTAACGTAAGATTCCCAAATCCGTTCGTCTGCATGCAATGACCCAAAAATAAACACACTTTCGAAACGTCTATTCAAACAGTGTATTCCAGTAAAATTAGCCCGAGGCTATCGAAAATAGGTGTAACGCCTACACCTCTAAAAAAACTGTCACTACAATACAGATTAATTGGATAAAAGACGGAACTTTTGTCCAGCTAGCAAGCACTAAGCCAACAGTTAAATGAGCGGCCAACTTTCAAGCAATCATTTTACGAATGACCAGAATAGATATCAATATCTCAAATTCACGTATAAAGTAACTGTGACGCAATAAATGAAAGACAATTATGAAGTCATTCCAACAGGTGTTTAAGCTGATGTAATATTTCCTGTTTAAACAGGCCCAAACAGGTCCAAACAGGTCTTATGAACGATGGTGCAATTTTGGCACATGCTTTAGGAATTTCCATGACGTAATATTCAGTAGACTTGAACGGTTTTATATGACGTTTGATTTGTACAGAGATTGGCCGTAACACGCTTCTACTCTTTTCTCGACCTTTGCTATGTTGACGTGTATTGTTTTGATATGATGGTCAGAAATAAAAACAACTGAACTGAACTGAAATTGATTTAATTGATTGATTGAATCTTTATCCTCGGACTGGAAAAGCTTCTTGCAGAGCTTAATCCTGGCAGTTTCTCATTGCCTACTTATAGAGGCTTTGAATCACTGACGCAGGCCCGGTCACCAAAATTGACAAAGTGAAGTTTTAGATTGTTGAAATGTTGTTGCTGGGGAATTATTCCATCCATTAGATGCCGCTGAATGGAGAGCAGTCCTTTACGTGCGTTGCTCAAGCGCATACCCCGAGAGTCGAACCAGCGCCGCTTGATCTTGAAGCTTCTGCGTTCACGAAGACACGAGCTAACCAACTGAGCTACCGAACTGAGCATGCTACCAAACTTTCCAGCAGGTTTGTCACTTACCAGGGCATGGGGGATTCTTTGCGCAAACTTCCTCCTCCATCTTTGCTCCTGGACACGTCTCCTCTTCCGATTTAGTTGTGTTCAAACACGATCTCATGCGCATTCTGCTTGCACTTCCACAGGAGGATAAACATGGCGTCCACGAAGACCACGACGTCCAAGATGCAGGACACTCCTAGACACGTTCATTATCGTAAGTTCAGGAAAGTTTGTATCCAGTGTAAACAATGATCATTGTTCTCAAATAACAAGTATATTTTTAGTACGGTATGTTTGTTTTAATTCGCTTCCCAAGTACTTCCGCCAAGATGAAGTCAGTGGTTTATTATGTACTGCGTAATGAACCTAACGAGTTAGAAAATAAACCCTTTTCCACATTAATTCAACGTTTACAGAACGAGGATTAGTATGCTGGGTGAGGAGTGGATGTTGGCCACACAAGCTGCAGCTGAATACTTAAATTCGTTTGGGTTTTTGTCATCACTTGATCGGAGTAAGCTTCGAAGTCAATGTTTCAACTAAATAATCACGTGGGTTAGCCTATGGTAACCTATAGTAGCCTATGTTAGCCTACGTAGCCTACGTAGCATACGGTAGCCTATGGTAGCCTATGGTAGCCTACGGTAGCCTATGGTAGCCTACGGTAGCATATGGTAGCCTATGGTAGCCTACGGTAGCATACGGTAGCCTATGGTAGCCTATGGAAGACAAAACATCAAGAAGCGATGGAAGAATTGATTGACCGGAAACATATTGTGTAAGTCAAGACAAACCACTGTATAGTTTTGTAGGGTGAACAACAGAAAGGCAGATTTTGACTTGGCAACTCTGACTCATACCCATTCTTTGGCTGAGCCCTCACGCTAACCCTGCTCCTACACTGCTAATAAATTACGTACGCACCGGTTTTGTGCAATTTTTCGTTTCCGTCGTTGTTTTTCCGGTGCAATTTGTTTTCAAGCAGTCGTAGTTCCGGGTTTGAACACCACTTCCGCAAGTGACGCTGCACTCGCCCCACTCCGTCCACGAACGCTCTGACGAGTCCATGACAATGATTGAATTACAACAAAATTAAGATAACATAAAAAAAATAGTTGAAACAAATTTGGTGGTTAACTTTTAGAAATAGTAACAAGGGCATCAAAACTAAAAAAAAAAACTTTTGATCAAAGTCTGACGTCATTTCACTGGACACGCGGGATTTCTCAAATGAAGAATATTTAAATTAGAACAACTTGAATTGTTTTGGTGAACTTGATCTGTTTCTGTCAGAACTTTAAATGCCCCACTTGCTGCCTTTACTACAACATCTTTATAAAGTCAGCAAGAGATAAACCAGATCAAAAAGTTTGAAAATCTTTGCACTGTGGATACTTGCAACCTATGACGCACATCATCTCCCAACGGAGAAATATTTTTGTTATGATGTTAAATGTCGTGATGTACTGTAGTTGAGGATTATTTGTTTGTGGTTAAAAAGACAATCTCTTTACCCAAATTGTTTGGTTTGGTTTTGAATGTTAGCATTGTTGTACTATGGTATAATGTTGGTGTATGCAAATGTAACGTCTTACCTGGTTGACAGTGGCCACATAAAACGGGGCAGTATCGTTTCATGTAACTTATGTAGCCGTCCATTGTACACCTGTTAGACCAAGCCTCACAGCTATCCAGGTCCACGCAGCTGTATGCTAGGGGGAACAAATCAGTTTAAAGGAAGATCTAAGATGCAATAGCGACATTTGTGACGTCACAAGTCACGTAAAGATAATGGATCGATAGTATAAAGTTGTGACGGTTTAAACCAGCAAGACATGTGAACGATTATTCCTCTCGATCATTGCATCTAATTTTAATTATTGTTATTTTGGTCGCGTTTTGTCGCTTTCACGTTTCTAGACCTTCACTATGTTCGACCTGTTCAAGCTGTGATGGTCAGAAATACTGTAAAACGAAACTGAGCTGAAAATAAACCTGATTACCATTTCCTTTTAAGGAAGACAAGTAAAGAATACCATCTACCTACCACACTAGTAGTGTAGACAAAATGTTTGAAAACCCAAAGTGTAGGCTGTGAAGTGCTACACTAATGGTAGCACTTAGCAACCTACACCTTGGCCAAACGAACGTCTCTGATTATTATTATCTTGAGTAAACTTCATGAAGCAATGTGGACTAAATAGCTGGAGTTTAGTCGATTTTTCAACCATCTTTTAGATTCACATTTTATATTCACCTTCATCTTGGGATACTGACATTCCGGGACATCTATCCTTGTTACACTTCCCTGTCTCCAAGGCCTCCCCAGCGCAGTTGTTTCCTGTAGGACACTGACGGGTACGGGTTCGATTCCCGCCGCTGCTAGCCGTAAGTGGACCGGGGTCGCCGTTGCAGGACTGGCTGCATTCTGACCAGGTACCCCATGCAGTCCAAGACCCTTAAAAGGTTTCGTTTAAGTTAATAGTTGTTGTCACAGTAGCTTTGTTCGACAAGCAGATACAACTTGAAGGAAATTTAGCTCCACCCTTGGCCGCCTTTCCTTTTGCAATTATTCCCATCTAATGCGAAACACCCTGAATTGATGCTTTTCCGCAACCAGTTTAGCCTGGAGTCGAACAAAGCTTCTATGGTGGGAAGTGAAGAGTTTTCACTTATTTTCATTTGTTGACACTATTGTTATAGCAATAGTTTTAATTTAAGATCTGTGATAACAATTTAACTTTTAACTACAACAAAGTGGTCAGCTATACTGTTATTTCTCCAGGAATATTTTGCACTGGACGAAGCTACACCCACCTGACTTTCCATCACATGACTTAAAATCTGAACAATCCAGTCTCACACGAAAGAAGAAGACAACTTCCACTTACCGGTTTCACAAGCCCCGCACGTTTCAGGACACACGCGCCTCATAAATTGTCGCGTTGTGGAGTCAGACGCCAAACAGAGGTCTTTGTTCATTTGGCAATCGTCGACGTGATCCTTGCAATCCCCCTCTGACAAAGTAGATAAGCAAAAATGATTAAAAAAATATAAACGCGTTGTTTTGTTAATGAGCAGTTGTTGCATTATCCCGCGTCACAATACGTCGACGCGCACGGAGTCACCATTGTGGGATGGTGACGTCATCACTGGTTCAACGCCAAACTTTTCTTATTTAATTATTCTGATGTCATTTTTACAAGCAATAAATTTTTTCTGTAGCCTACGTAACATCGGTGAGTAGCGGTGATGAGCAATGCACACAACTCCCAAGTCGTCAGATTTGGTTTGTCGCTACTTATTTGGTTTGCTGCATTTGATTTTTTGTCAAAGCCAAAAATTATCACCATTATGCAACATGAGATGAGCTCGCACACCAATTGGCAAGTTGTTGATAATTTAAAAATATTCTTAGACAAGTTGCTTTGTGGCTCATTGGTGGAGGTTCGCACTTGCGCAGTCTAATCCTTTCATCAAGTACATAGCAAACACAACGTAGTAATATAATATAGGCTTGGTACTTACGATCAGATGCAACTTCAGTGCTTCCTGTTCCGGCGGAAGTTCCTTCTTGATCCGCCAAGAAACATTTTCCGCAAGTCCGTTTGCAACGTTCCCATACTGACCTCATGCGGCACAAATGAGATTTTTGGTTGCAAGATGAAAAGGTGTCGGCGCAGCTTTTATGTCGTCCCGCAAAACTTGTGGCCGGGCGACAGCGGCCGCACGACTTGGAGCACATTAGGGCCATCCTGCCCCTACATTGGTCCGTAGCGGCAACTTGTGAGCACCTTCGGGGATTGATATCGATACAACGTAAATCTGTGAAAAGAGTTTTCAGTGAACGTTACTTTACATGACAATGTTAAGGTTTATTTATTGTCGCTCTACATCTGCTATGGTCTATTAACGACAGGGCTCATGTTTAATTTTTGTATCATACGTATAATGCCATGCTATTATTATCCGTTTTATCATCACTGCGTTATGCAAGAAAGATCATAATCGGTGCCGTTTTAAAGCCTTCCGTGTGACACGACCTGGAATCGATCTCAGACATGCCAGCCCTAAATCTGAAGGAGATAACAACTCTACCACTGAGCTGGTAACTCCATTTAAAGTGAAACGAGTTTTAAACTCCAGTATGAGTTAATGAAGTAAGCTTAGAAGGATGAGAACAACTGGTAGTAGAAAATCTCGAAATACGCTGATTAACTACCGTAACAAAATGTTGCTTTTGTAATCGATATATTGTTAGGTGACTACAAATGCACAAAACTCAGCAACATGATAAGGCTGAGTGTCGTATTGACCAACACAAAATATAAACGTGTACAACAAAGAAACTCGATGGATCTACGATTCCGTTTTTACAAAAATCACTTAGTTTTTCCCCACACGAAAACCTCACCGTCCTCTGTAATGGAAGCCGCACACAATCCACAAGTCATCCTACAAGATGCCTGTACTGATGGCTCAGTCTCACAGAACGGGAGCAACTCATCGCAGTCAGTGTTTGTATCAACGCAATCCATGGGCACATTTAAGCTCTTGTCGCTTGTCGTCGACACTGAAAGTTAATAAACAGATTAAAGGATGTTCAAATAGAATTTGCTGTTAATTCGTTTGATGACGCAACTTCAGAATTGCGTTTTAAAACAGTTTTACTTCCACAGGTTCATTGAGAATGAATTCCTATTGTATCTTGAGGATAAAGACAACGACTGTAAACAGTGTTCTCAAACGACGTGTTGGCAAAAGACGTGATAGTTTGCTTCATATGACGTGCTCAGTAAGACTTGGAGGTATAGCCTACTTCGATCAGATCGGTTCCTTATTGAACCCAAAAGGTGTGTTTGAGATGAAGTTGAACTTAGTAAAGAAACTATGTTAGTAACTGGTATAGAAAAATATCAGGACTTCAGATGGACTAATAAATTAACAACTTGGGTATCCTGGGAAAGCGAAAGCGAACGAGGAAAGCCAAAAATGAGATGAAGAGACAAGATTGACAAAAAATAAGGAACAACCAACTAGTATGTGATCGCTAACTAAAACACATGATCAACTGGATTGGTAAGAAATGAGGAAGGTTTTGCTTAACAGTGGATTACCACAGAATGGAGATGATGAAAAATAAGCTTACCTGCGTCGGTCGGAGGAGTACATGTCTTGCAGGAAACTGGACATTTCTCTCTGAAGTTGAGTATCTTGCACATTCCCGCCCCAGCCAAAGCAACGCAGGAATTTGGTACAACATCCTTGCATGGGCGCTCCCCGCCACACAGCCCGCAAGTCTTAGTACAACCCTCCCGGATGAAGGGCAATGTGCATTTGGACGCGTAAAGCAAACAAGCTGCCCCAAAGGCATCTCGGCACTCGGAGATGGAGCTGCGTTCATCGTCATCACAAGCTTGGCATGACGCAGGGCAAAGGAATTTGATGAATTCATTTTCACACTTTCCAATTGCATGGTACTGGCCACACAAGCTATGTTGGTCTACGCATTTCTTCGCAGCTAAAACATAAACATTATTTATTTCTATTTGATTAGATTCTATTTGAATAAGGACATTCTGATGATCCCTCTTTTAGGGTGAAACAGGCTGTCAAGGAGAGAGTAATAACTATATTTGATTTAATTCGCTCTGCTTGGCTTTTTGCTTGGCATTGAGCACTTTTTGTAGTATTAATAGTATTTATTGTTTAAATAATATTTAAGTGTTTTGAGCGTTCACTGACGCTTGATCTAAAACAGGGGCGTGCAACTGTTTATCGCAATAGGCCACAACGTACAATTATAATGATGCTGAGGGCCAGTCTATCGAATAACACATGACTTTATATGAAAAAATTATTTAATGGAAAAGTACACACAATCAAGTTACACATTGAGTGAGATGTCTAATATCTTCTCTGTCCAGAGATCTTGCCAGTGTCAGCTTTGACGGAGGAAGTGGCAACTCGAAGTTGACTTGACAAGTGCTCATCTGTAAGCTGATTCCTGCATTTTGTCTTGAACAGCTTCATTTTTGAAAAGAACTGCTCTCATAATGCAATGCTATCATGCTATAATAATTAGCAGAGTGTTTTGCACAGTAGTCTCGCTTGATACTGTACTCTTTCATTACTGCTGTAGTGTTTTGACAAATCAGGCAAACAACATCTTGATTGTGTTGAACAACGAAGTAATTTATACACCACTCATTGTTGAACTTCCGCCTTTCATAATCAACCTTCCTTTTCTTACTTGTAGACATTTTTACTATGCTAAGCTTTTTGTAGAATAAATATCAATATATTCACCGCACTGCACCATAAAGTAAGATTTATGTCACTGAATCATTGCAAGAAGAACAAGGCGGTTTTCTACAACGCTTACTAATGACGCAAAAATAATGCTAATGATGTAATAATGCTAAAAGTCAATAATGCTAATGATGACGTTACAAATAACAACATCCTCCGATCTAACAGTGAAAAGTATTTAAAAATAATGGGCTACTTGATGAAGAATGTGCGGGCCACGTAAATGGGTACCGCGGGCCGTGCTCTGGCCCGCGGGCCGTATGTTGCACGCCTCTGATCTAAAAGAACGTCGGTTTGACACTGCTCAAGAGCAACCTGTGGAAATTTGACACTGTCAAGTTGGGCAACAGCGCCGGCGCCAGAGGTTTGAAGCTTCTACTTCAACATTGTGAAGTCCACGAGCACACAAACCCGCCAGGATTTGGTCAGCCCAATTGCTCAGTGGTTAAGTACCGCTGTTCGGTTATCGGGTATGCGCTTGAGCAATCAATTTCAAGGAAAACTTTCCATTCACTGGCATCTAGTGATGGAATAATTTACAGGCGTAACTTTACTCTGCCAATCTCGGTGACTGGGCCTGCGTCAGTGGTTCAAAGCTTCCACAAGTAAGCCAAACTGTCAGGATGAAGCTCACAAAAGAAATTTTATCAGTTCAATTATACAGTAGATTCAAAACCAACCTACGAAAAGATTCAATTTGTGGAAAACACCTTCCGTTTATTTCATCCGAAAGTCCGTAGCCTGATTGCGCATCTGGTGGAGCAACGTACTGACATGACAAAGTTTATTTAAACACAAGCCAAACATTATTCTGACCTTGGGAGGAGACTTGTTTCTTCTTAACGAGAGTGCAGGGATGTTGGCATGATACCTTGCATCCCTCAGCAACCGTTGGATCGCGGCAACCTCCTCTTCCCGCAAGCTCCGGACATTGCGCCACAAGATCGATGCAGGCTCCTGCTGATGGTCGCGCTGTAACTAAAAACTCTTCAAATTTTGATTTGCTCTACTTTGCAAGAAAGCAAGAGTCTTGGATTGAAAATCAAAACAGAATGTTCAAATCATAACTCTACTTTTAATAAAAATTAGAATAAAAAGTTTGGGTAGGCTACAATATGACTTTGGCTGCAAAAAAAAAATCGGTCAACCTAAGCAAACATTTGTGCACCAGGAACAATAGGAACAGCTTTTTGTGGCGGGTGCGTCTTTTAATGTCCATCTAGCTGTTTTAAATAACTTACCTGTAACAAGAGGACTGGTGGAGCAGACATTGCACGCCACAGGACAGTTCTGCTGAATGTACAAGTTGTTAGCACATCCTTCCACCAAGCGGTCACAAAACTCCCATTGATTTGCACACGTGATGTCAGTAGAAACACCACTTTTGGGCTGTTTTCCAGTGCGGGTGCATTGTCCACACGCGTGCGGACAAATAGCTGAAACTCTCGAATCCGAACAATGGCCGCCGGCGAACGCGTCTGGGCACCCGTCGTGTTGATCGGCACAAACGTCACTTGTAGTTTTATTCACTGCGCAACAAACGGTGAACGCATTATGATTAGAACATCAAAATAAAACACCGTGAATTGATGATGTAAAAGCTGAATCGTAACCGAAAGAAATGTTTCCGATTAATCTGAGAAATAAAAGAATTTCTGCATTTTTCACAAAACTTTCATCAGTTTTGCGGAACAATCGTGCGCAACTCTTTTAAAAATAAATTCTGATCAAAAATATTGCTCCAGGTGAGGCTCGAACTCACAACCTCCGCATTTCTCCGATACTGTTTATAAGTACGGCGCGCTAACCGATTGCGCCACTGGAGCTACGAAGACGGAGGTGAATGTTTTGTAATTATTTTTTATCCAATTCAAGGTTCAAATTATTCGTGGTGGAAAATTTAAAAAGTGACTGAAAACGTATTAACAGTTTGTACCCGATTTGGGACAAAGCAATTTGATTAGTGAACTAAAAGCATCCACCTATAATAAAACTTCAGATTAAGAAATGCCTGTTCCACAAGAACGAGACTCAGATGTAGGAGTGACAAAGATAATTTATACAAATAGATTGTAGACGAACATTTGGCATCTCATGTTTATGGTTCTACCACAAATCTTTCCTATAAGTTACAAAACGATGTATACTCACTGTACGGTGGTGAAGTTGCAACAGTTGGATGATCCACTGGGGGTGCACACTTTTTACAGGTGACAGGACACGCATATGCCACAGCAGGGTTGCCACATTTCCGGACGGAAGACGTACATTTCGTATTAGTATCAGCACAGCGACCTTGGAATTAAAAATTTTATAAAAAATTTCTGTTGATACTCTTGCAATTGCTTACTTCAAGAAGCCTTGCATAATCTACCCAGACAACAAATCAGGCGTTTTGACATTGATGTAACGTCTGCAGACGTTGAAACATTTGGTTGCTGAATTCAGTTTTTGAAAAACAATAGGCCTACAAGCAACGAATCTATTACTTAATTAAATCACAAATATCTTTGATGACGCATGATGTCGATCAATGCAAATCAAATTATTCACCAATTAACATAAATACCAAAGAGAACAACGTAGCCTAAACTATAACGTTCCTTAAAATGTAGATCTGTGAGCCAAAAACTATTGTCAACCAATCAAAAGAGAGGAACCTAAATAAATTGTTAACAGAATTTAATTCTTAAAAACAATGCAAGTACAAACTACAAATAAACGCGGTCAACATTCTTCAACTGACCTTTCATCGGTGGTGGAACGCACAGTCCGCATGTTTCCTTGCACACAACTTTGTAGAGGATGTTCTGACACTTCCCAACAACTTTCATGATGTTACAACCTGGAACTTGGTTCCTACAAGCTGGGTATGAAAGAACACAATCATGAAACAAACTTTCATTGAAGCAAAGTGAAGGAAGCTGTTCACCAGGCATTTAGTTAAATAACATGATGCGTTCTTCTGGTGCAAATTAAGCTGAACTATCACAAGATGTATAAGCTGATAATCTGCTTTTACTCCGACGTTTTGTCAATCAGACACGACTGACTTCTTCTTCAGGAGGATAAATTAGGTAGTGACTACCTGTCCAACATGGCTAGTTTACCTTAGTTTGCATCAGAAAAACGTATCATGTTTTTGTAACTACAATACCGTACACTTCCCTCATGAATACTACAGGCATGTTTAAGACATGGTTAAAAACTAGGAATTAGACATTGCGAAGTCCAAGTCAGTGTTACTGACGAAAGAAGGTGTAAGCTGCAGTAGGAACAATCATCAGGGAAGATTGGAAGCCTAAACTTATAGTTTTGAAGATGACAGATAACAACTCAGTCTTTGTAAGAAACAAAGTCATCAGTCAAGGAGATTTTGTAGCAAGTTCATATTTTCCACAGAAAAAAAACGGTTTGTAAACTATTTTGCTTATTTCAAATTTGTTACAAGTTGTAAAGAAACGCAATATTTCAATGAGATGGCTCGAAGTAGATCTTTAAATAGACAGAACATTTGACGAAAACTTATTTTGAAATTGTCTTTTCCAAATACATAACCTTCCAAGATTAGGATTCATTATGACGCAAAATACGTTATCTTGCCATTGTCTCATTATGAAATTGTGTGGACATACTGCAGTCTGTATGGCTAAGCGAACTTACAATGACAAACGAAGGAATTACACTTGACAGTATCCACACTCTCTCCTACACATTGACCCGAAGTACACGTACGATTACGTGTTTGAACACCACCGCCACACGTTGCGTTGCAAGGTGTCCACTGGCTCCAAGGTTTCCACACTGATACATGAAGAGAAGAATAAAAGTCAGTGTAGCCTACGTGCAGTGATGGGCATTATCGGCGATAATTTATCGGCGATAATTATCGGCGATAAATTTTTATCGCTTATCGTTATCGCTCAATTATTTTTTCAGTTATCGTTTATCGTTATCGCCAAAGGCAATATGTGATTATCGCCGATAATTAATCGCCGATAAATTTTATTTCGGATCAACGCACAAGTGGAAAGACCATGAAAAGTAATATTTTTACCAGCCACCTAGTTAATGAAACTAAAATTAAAACCAGTTCTTCTTCAGTGCCTGAAGTGTGTATGCACAGGTCGTTGTCAGGGGAGGGGGCACGCCCCCTGCAGCGACGGCCCTGACAACACAATAATTTTTAGAGTTGCAAATTGCAATGCAATGAAATGCATACAACAAGTCTCTTGTTGTTTTGCTGCAATCGGCAATGGCGAGTGAACTTTACAATTATAATGTAAGCGCACAGGCGGTACAGATTCCTTTGAAGCGAAGCAACAGAAATTGGCAAGTGGTTTGTGAAAGTGTCGCAATACGAGGCCGCTTTTACATTGGAAACATGGTCTTTCGCGCCACCTCACGATCAACTATTTTATTTTTGTGTTTTCTTTTTTCGTTGGAAGTGTTAGTTTTTAGTAATTGTCGTAAAAAATAAAATCTCTCTCGTCAAAACATGAAACTTACTGTTTTAAGTGCATTAAATTTTTAGATGAGTAGATTAACTAAAATTGCAAGAACTTGCCTTGAGACGTGCGGTTACGTCACAAACTCAGTTTAAAAGACAAAATTCACACACAATAACAACACAAGATCGGTTATAGACTGTAAGATCGATTTTTTTCTAGCTTGGCGATATAACTTTCATCCAAAAACAATAACCAAATGTGTAAGTGCCACTTAACTTAAAAAGTTAACCCATTTGTGCCGAAAGTGAAAGTAGGCTACTTAAAAAAAAATTCGGAAAATTTAAATATTGCATAATTATGACCTAAAAAACATATCACAATTATTTTTTTCCTAATTGTGTTTGTACTTTTTGAAAAAAAAGCCGTCCTATATATAAGACGCTAGGCAAATCCGTTATCAAATTTCACAAGCTTGATGGATTTCAGTGTATGCACATTTTTACTACCAATAACGCTTAAGATTACTGATAAATTTTCAAGCATTTGGCGTTTTTTGGAATTTTTTTAATTATTGCTGACTTTGCTGTAAACAGCCCTGCAGAAAGCAAAATACAAAGTTTGGAATTTTTTATGGTATTTTTATTTGATTTAATTTTTTTGCCTACTGCACGTAAGCGGCAGTGTAACTCAATTAATAAAAGCATCCAACTGGTATCTGAAGGTGTAATTATAAGCACGGCGGTTACCTCAGTGGTTTGATTCTGGATCAAGAGGTTGAAGATTCGATACCTACTGCCGCTGTTGCGATTCTATTCATGCATAACTTATAAAAAGTTTTGTCCCTTTACAGTATATTATGTTCGATTTTTCGTCATGTTGATGAAAACAGTTCGTGCTGCATGGGATGGGGCAGCGCTAATCAAAAAAAAAAAATTTATCGTTATCGGACATTATCGGCGATAATTTATCGTTTATCGTTATCGCTTAACTTTTTTTGATTTATCGTTTATCGTTATCGCTTTAGGCATTTTTCGTTTATCGATTATCGTTATCGCTTAACTGAAAAATGAGTTATCGCGCCCAACACTGCCTACGTGTACATGTGTATGCGAGTGCGTGTCCGACAAACATGATTATTAACTAGACATACAAAACTTCAGAATGACGTACAAGAGCATATTTACAGGCAACTTATTGCAATGTCCTTTCATTGTGTCTTGCCAAATCCACAACATGGGAGCGTTAGTTGGAAAGTGTAGGCTTCAAATTGTCTCACTTCAAATGTTTTTTATGAAGTTACATAATTTCGTTTTTTATTTTGTATTTAAGCTTTCTCTGAAAGATTTAGATTGGGCTGAGTAAACGGGAAAGCAAGGAAGCCAATCTACGTTCCACTTTCGGGCATGTTTTTAAGTGTCTTGCCAAAGACACAACCACAAACACAACCACAACGTCAAACGGGCGCCCTTTTGAATTCCATACTGAAGCTCTCAGCACTTGACCAGGCAGCCGAGTGGTGAAAGCTTCTCAATAGGTCACCAGCTTTGAGCCTGAATTTGAGTGACTCTTGTGGCTAACACAATAGTTTACCACAGTTACCGTGACACAATCTGCACGATTTCGGGCAGTTTTTCTCCATGTATGTACTGTAGGTTCGTTCACAAAACCCACGCGCAGACCAGTTCCCACAGCGCTGGTGTCTGTCGATGCATAGTCCTTTGGTTTCTGCGAGTATAAAGAAACTTGGAAGCGTCGGAAATACCAGTTCAAAAATAGATCAAATTGTAACGGTGTCGGACGTTTTCTTCGTAAACAGTTCTTCGTAAAGCAATTCTTCGTAAGCAATTTTTCGTAAAACAATTCTTCGTAAAGTTAATTCTTTGTAAACCAATTCTTCTCAAAGCATTTGTTCGTGCATGCAATGGAGATTTGATGTATACGAAGAAATGCTTTACGAAAAATTCTTTTACGGATTTCATTTCACCAACAACTGTTTACGAACAATTGTTTTACGAAGAATTGCTTACGAAGAATTGCTTTACGAAGAATTGTTTACGAAGAATTCGCCTATAACCAATTGTAACATACTGCAAAATTAGAGTTTTATCTACTTATTATATAATTTATATAATTTTATTTGTTAAAAAAATATTAAGATATTGACCGATTGATGTATTTTGTTGTACAATACAGTAGAGCAACAATATAAGCAAAAAATAACTCAGCACACAAAAGAATCATACTTTACAAAAAAATAATAAAATAAAAGTGCACTGCCTTTCCCAAGTGAAATATCAATAGGAAGGTGTCAAAAATTATGCTTTTAATTTCAATTTTAAAAAGTGACGTTAATCTGACGTTCTTACCGTTGGATGTCGTCCTTCCGCCATCTTCCAGCAAGGCGGTTTCGTTTCTACATATCAGGCAGGTAGCGGCACAGAGAGCTATAACTATTTCCTCGCCGCAAGCATCTGCAGTTGGAGAGCGCAAAATGGGGGGTGAGTTAAGGGCTTATGGTAGAGCAGCTTTCAAAGGCAAGCATTTAATCTACATTCGTATTGCTAAGAAGCATGTACTTTAAAACTGATCAGACATAAATTCCTGGCACGAGTGCAAACATCTTGATCTTCGTGCTAAATACAGCGAGGAAAATTTTTCAAGTTTTGAAATCAACCGAAAAAAAAATTAAAAATGATTCTGTTTCGAAAACAATTTCTTCATTGGTGGAATAATCTTTGGGAGGAAATCTCTCGTTTGACTTTTTGTCTGAATTTGTATACAAGCACCCCTAGGTTTAGTTCTCCAAACTCTTACAATAGCCTACTCGAGCAGCGATTCGAAAAAACTTGCAGCACTTAATTAAAAGGACATAATGTTGGTTCATTACTTTTATCTTTGTACTGCTGGCAAGCTCTTGCTGAAAGTCTATCCTCGCAGGATCCCGGATGTTTGGGACACACCACCATTGCACATGCGCGTTGTTCGGTTATAGGATCCCCGCACGAATCTGGAAATAGCATTCCATGTCAGTCATAAAGTAAACTAGGTTTGAAATATAGGAGGGTCATATTAGGATTCATAGAGTTTTTCCAAACTAATCATAAATTTGATAAATAAAAACGAAAAACTGAATTGTCTTGAAGCAATAAAAATTTAAAATCGTTAAAGTATTTTGAATAAAATCTGAGTATATTTTGTAGTTGAAATTAAAGTTATTTGAAAATTAACCATTTTGTTGTAACATCTTTGAATACCTGGCTGAAGAAAACTTTTGTGATTTCAAAAGTTTAATAAAACAAAGAAGAATAGAATTATTAGCCTCCTCCACTGATTATTCATCAGCAATCCTCACCATTATGACAAGCCATCTTCATCCTCTTCTGTTGTCCTCCTCCACAGGTGAGAGAACACTCACTCCATTCAGACCACGCAGCTGTAGCTGAGAAGATCAAAGCTTGTTCTGTTATTTTTGGACTCTGAATGAATGAGCTTAATTTTTGAAAAATATTGACAAATACTGTTGTGATATGATCCATGGCCACCTGGAGATGCGGCCTGATTTGTCACATTTTGCAGATTTTGATTACCGCTACTGCTAGTCCTTGACTGACATTTTCTGAGATTGTTTTACTTTTTGCTGTCTCCTAATGATATAAAAGCTTTTTTGTTGCCTTGAGGAAACAGTAGCAAATGAAAAAAAGTACCGGTAAGTTGAAATACGCTCAATCAGACTGTTATCGAAAAGTTAACAGTCTGACTAAAATCTTCGAAATCAAATTTTCTTTGTTTTTCAACATGTGAGGATGTTAAAACCTATTGTGTCATGTGAGGAAAACAGTAAAGAAAGCGTAAAAATATAATTTTTAGAAAAATTTATTTAAGCATTCGCCCAAAGTTAGCAAAATCCGGAAATTTATGCAAAATGTGACAAATCAGGCCTTATCTTTAGATAGCCCGAGCGAACTTTGCATGATCATGTGAGCTTTGCATAATAACATTTTAAAAATAGCATGAGATTTTATTAAATAGAAAACGGAACAGCACAATTTTGAAATTCAGCCGAAAAACATTCTTCTCATTGCCATTGGCTGACAAAGTATCAATGTATCTTGTATCAACCGATAAGTTTGATCGTTCTTTCACTAGTACATGACCTGAAAGTAGGGATATGTGGCAATTTTCAAGACATATTCCAATAGTGATTATGCCTGTAGTTGCTGGGTCATAATAAAGACCAGAATTAAAAGTGAAACGGCAAAGAGTTACTCATATTTTACTTTTTAAAACAAAACACACTTAAAAATTAAACTTAACATTTCTAGTAGGCTACTAGAACATCAGATTAATTGAAATGCGGGGCCATAATTTGCCTATCACTGCTCTATACTCACAACATGAGCGACATGACTTCCGGCAATTGGCCTGCATGAAGGTACGCATTTGAGGATAGATGGCGCTGTCGCAGAACCCAGATTCGGCCCACAATCCACATACGTCATGAGTGTCGTAACAATCTGCAAAAACAAACAATAGTCGTCATGAAAATCACCTAATATATGCTGAATATAATTGCATATTATATTCAGTCGCCATCTCTGCCTGAAGCATACTGCGCAGCAGCATGGGTCATCTGCCTCCATGAATCAGGGTTCTGAGCTAACTCGTCCAGTGTTGCCAAATTGAGTTCATACCATGCCGGGATGTTGTCTGCCATCGCCTTGGTTGTCTGCCACGTTTTCTCTTTCCGTTGACTTTTTCTTCCATGCAGATTTTGCTGACTCCGTATTTTGATTTTTTAGTGTGGCGGAACAGTTTTAGAATTTTTGATTTTATTGTTACTGCAATTAGGTGTAGCTTCGTTATACTTAATAAGTCTTCTATATTCATGTGGTCAAGTAGCCTTTTGTTGGTCATGCTTCTCATGATGTGGTGGAAAGTGGTGAGTTTTCTATTGTTTTGGGCGTTCAATTTACGCATTCGACTGTATAGCACATGGTAAAACAAAAGTGTTAAAAATTTTGATTTTAATTGCATAAAATTATTCATGCTAAATCAACATATAAATGTGTCAAAGACCATTTGAAACGTACCCATATCATCAGCAATTGGTGTTGGAGTTGTGAAGTCCCCTGGCACGGAACAAAAGCCGCAGGTTTTGCGGCAACTTTTTTTAAGAAAAGGAATAGCGTCGGTTTGCCCACATGCTGATAACATTTCCGAACACTTTGAAAACGTATCTTCGCAAGCTGCAACAAATTGTGATTTAATAATAGAAATCGTTACCTAGTACAATCGCCTAAAAGACATATCTAACACAAAACTTTAAATAAGTCCAACAAAAAGATATGTGGAGCACTTTGGAAATGTAGTGTTGAAAGAGGTTGCTAAACACCTTTATCTTTTTTTACCATTTGGTAGCATCAATTATGTCTAGTACAAAACACTTTTATGGTCTAGATCAGTGTTTCTCAACATTTTTTGGCCCAACGCCCCCTTTATAGGCTAAACTGGTGAAATTTTACCGCCCGGCCCCCCAACAAAAACGATTAATTACGAAAAGCAAATATATATTTGCGAGCATGAAAACAGTATACTGGCAGTAGTGGTTACGTCATAATGAAACTCACCAGATTTTGTGATATACTGAAAAATTACTGAATTTAAATTTTAAATAGATGGCATTCGTAAACAAAACGGTTGGTGTAAGAGAAATTGCTTGGGCATGGTGCGAGCATGTAGAGTAGATTATCCAGACAATGATGTGACGAAATCGTTACGCTGGTCGGTAGATGGGTTAAACCAAAATGCCCCTGATAATCAAAACGCCCTCCCCCCCTTTAAGCCGTAATCATACCGCCCTCCTGCAAAATCAAACCCCCCCGGGGGGGCCGTACCGCCCGGTTGAGAACCACTGGTCTAGATTGTAGTTAACATGCACCTATTGCTATCTCGTCTATCGTGGTAGCCTAAATAAGTTGGCAAAAGTGACATCTTAACCTGAAACTTACGGGTTTGAGTTGTTATAGAAACCGGGCTTGCTCCCTCTGTTGTTGCTGAACCGCACTTGCCACAAGTTCGTCTGCAGTTCATTGTGACGTTGGCGTTCACGTCACAATGCATAACGAGACGAGGACAGGCTTGGTATTGGTCGACGCAATCTGACAACAGAGAGATCGTTTTATTGACTGCGATTGTGGAATCTCCGACTGGTGACCACTGACCAGTAGGAGACAGGTTTCCGTGTTGTTTACCCATTTCAACAGGTTTCAGATTTCTTTCCTTTCTTATAATAAATTCCACCAAAAGTTTTCTATTTCTCAGTAGCCTAAGCATTTCTGTTTCTCATTGAAAATCTCAGAATTGTGCTTTCGATTGACGGTTGATAGGTAACCAAGTAACAAAAAAATCCATCTTTTTTACATTTGGACGTCTGTAGACGTCGGATTATTGTAAAAAGTTTGGATTTTTCTAGTGTTGCAATTGTATAATGCGTAGATGTGTTGTAATACCGTGCAGCCTTGTGCGTGTAACTTTCATTGAGCATGGCGAGTACCTGCATTGGGCGGCCGCAGGGCCGGATTTAGCTGATGGGGGGCCCGGGGCACTTTTAGATTGGGGGGCCCCGTGCAAAAATTTTTTTCAAGCCAAGTACTGCACAGCATTTTGCAGAAACTTTAAAGGCCAAAAGGAAAAAATAACACAAAATCACATTTTTTCCACATAGGGGGCCCCTTCAAAAGTCGGGGGGCCCGGGGCAACTGCCCTCTCTGCCCCCCCTAAATCCGGGCCTGGGCGGCCGTGTAGATTTTGAACATTCTACTCACCATCAGCAGGTGGTTTTGAATCACCAGTGGTCTGGGGAGTGGTAGTTCTGAACAAAACTGCGTTCGTGCTGACACCATTACTTAATGACGTGGTGGGTTGCTTGCTGGTTGTTGTTCGGAAATAAATCTTTTCTGTGACAACATCACTGTGAGATAAGGTAATTGGTGGAAATGTTGCAAAAGCTGATGATGTGTTGACGTCAGAAGATAAATCTAAAGAGGACAAAATAAATTTGACAAAAACAAGACTAAAAATTCGTCACTGACGAAACGTTGGCTGGTTTTGAATCTTTATCCTCGGACTGACAAAGCCTTGATTGGTTATTTCTGGTAGTTTCGCATACTTGTAGAGGCTCTTGACGCAGGGCCGGTTACCGAGATTGGCAGAGTGAAGTTTTCCGATTGTTGAAGTGTTGTTGCCAGAGAATTATTCCACCCATTAGTTGTCGCTGATTGGAGAGCAGTCCTGAAATGCGTTGCTGAAGCGCACACCCCGAGAGTCGAACCAGCGCCGCTTGATCTTGAGCCAGGCGTGTAACCACTGAGCCAACGGGGCGGACATTGCTAATAAATGCTAGGTATCATCCTTAACATCAGTAGGTAGCCTAAAGGCCTATAGTCACCAGAAGAACGCAAGTCACTTTATTTATCAAATTGCGAAGTGGCACCCTTTCGACTACATAGCCCTTAAATTTTATCATTATTTTGTACAGTACGCTGCAGTAGAGAGAAATGCCTACGCCCTTCTTGGTGGATAATTCAGTTCAGCAGACCATAGACCTAAGTTCAAATGGCTTTTCTTATGACTAGTTGTGCCACAAAATTGGAAAATGCATTGAACTATCAGATCTGAGTAAAAGTAATTTAACATTTACCAGCATCACCTGGTTTCATCGATTAATTATTTATGTGAAGGTGTAATACAAAGAAGCATCACTGTACCTTGACAAAGTCCGCACGTGCGCTTGCAGAACAACTGCATCAGTGAGGAGGATGTGCAAGTATAAAGAGGGAATACGTCACAACTGGAATGCTCATCAGCGCACTCTTGTGAGGAAGAAGAGGTTGTTTCTGCTGCCGCTAAAATCGCAGTTGGGTTGGAAGTAGACAAGAACACGATTGTTGGCGCTGCAGTAGTTGCTAAAGTAACAATCGGGTTGTCATTGTTAAAGTGTGACACAGTTGTCTGTTCTAACAAGGAGTTATCTGCTAACGATTGTGTTTGAGTTTCAGTAAACGAAACGTCATCAATGGTTGCGTCTTCAAATACGTCATTGGTGGTTGGCTTGATTGACAGGTCCACGTCATTCATTGCAACTTGCGTTGTTTCTTGTTGAGAGGTTGTGTGATGCAACAAATCATTGATCCGGGTTGTTGCAGGAAGACTCGTTGCGACACTTCCTTGAGAAACTTGTGGCTCTAATGATGTTAAAATGTTATAAAACAATTTGCATCACACACGCGCAACGTAGGCTACTCGATCGCGCTTTATAGACTAGGACTACGCTGGAACTGTCTGCTTTGAGAGCAACAGCTTTTGTGAAAGATAAAGCGCTTTACAAAAATCCGTATTATTATAAGCTTGTTTGCTATCCTATCAGGCCCGGATTTAGGGGGGGGCAGAGGGGGCAGTTGCCCCGGGCCCCCCGACTTTTGAAGGGCCCCCCTATGTGGAAAAAAATGTGATTTTGTGTTATTTTTTTTTTTTTGACCTTTAAAGTTTCTGCAAAATGCTGTGCAATACTGGACTGATGCTACTGTAGACGTAGAGATAGTTTTTCGCGCCGAAGGCGCGAAAAATTTTTTTGCACGGGGGCCCCCCAATCTTAAAGTGCCCCGGGCCCCCCATCAGCTAAATCCGGCCCTGTATCCTATGTATTATGTTCACATTCTTGTTGTTAGAAATGCTTAAAAAAAACTGAATACAACTTCACTTTAATCAAAAATATCTTGATGTTGCTTCAGCTTGTACTTGACAAACGTTCGTTTCCATCACGACTAGTCAATGGTTTGGTTTGGTTTGGTTGGTTGGTATTGAATCTTTATCCTCGGACTGACAAAGCCTTGATAGGTTATTCCTGGTAGTGTCGCATACTTGTAGAGGCTCTTGACGCAAGGCCGGTTACCGAGATTGGCAGAGTGAAGTTTTCCGATTGTTGAAGTGTTGTTGCTGGGGAATTATTCTATCCATTAGATGCCGCTGAATGGAGAGTAGTCCTGAAATGCGTTGCTGAAGCGCACACCCCGAGAGTCGAACTTGCGCTTACGTCGAACTCCGAGAGTCGAAGTTTGAAGCGTAAGAGAGAAGCAAATTATTTAGAATTACAGAATATCAAAAATATTGAAATGTGTTGCAGTCAACATAAAATATATCAGTTTAAGTATAATAAAAAAAACATAAAATTTTGCGATAACATCGCGTTTTAAGACATATTAAATTTTCAAGTTAATTTGAAAGTGTGCTTACAACAACACCTCAACAAAAATAAACATTTTTCAGTTAAATAAAACAGTTTATTTTTACCATTTGTTGTTGTGAAGCTAGTATCGGTTTTTGAACAAACTCCGCACGTTTTCTTACAGTAAGTTCGAGCAAACTGACTTGTTGGACACAAGAAAATGAGGAATCTACACAAATTAGCTACATCCAGACATCCGTCAGAGGGAGCCACTGAAATAAGATTGAAAAAATATCGTTGCAGCAAAATTTTGATATTTCTTCCGAAAAAACAAAATTGAAATTAAATTATTAGTAGCCTATGTTTGAAAGATTACAATAATAAATCACTTTTTTACAAGAAGATATACACTTGCAAGTAAAGTTACGGTGTTCTGCAGTGAACCATTTTGAACATAACTTTTCTTATTTAATTTATTTAACTTTTTTATGCTGATGAAGCAAAAATCTCGATGTATTTAAATCTTTTGTTGCAATTGATAGTTGCCGGATTCGTCAAGCGCTTTTTTTGTGAGTTACCAGTTGTACTTGAAGTCTGCTACAACGTCAAATAAAGAAAGGTAGCTATTTAGCAATTAGATAACATGGTACGGTACATGTTCTTCTGGTGCAAACTAAGTTGAACTGTCACAAAATGCATACGGTGATTATTTCTTTTTATTCCGACGTTTCGTCAATCAGATACGACTAAGTTCTCCAGGGGGCTAGATCAGGTAGTGACTACCAGTGGCGTATATTCAGGGTGTTCACTGAACACCCCAAGAAATCCAGAAAAAAAAATTTCCATCGGTTGTCGATGTTCTTTACTTTCCTGATATTCTAACATCTTGCTGCATGCTGATTGCTTTCTTTTCAATTGCAAAACTCGTCCCCTTCTAATTTTAATACTCCAACGTTTGAGGTCATTGCCTTTAATTTTTTTCGGTCATTACCTTTAAGCTGGGTGTGCACTGACAGCTTGGCGAGTGCTATTTAAAATAAACAATTAAAAAAAATGACGTCACAAGGCAGCGAAAACAGCAATGGTTTTAGTTCAGCCAGGCTACTCACTCGCTGATCTGAACACCTTGGCGCGTCATTGGGGGAATCCCAGGCAATAGCAAGTTTTAGCTTGTTGGACTAGAGTTTGAGGTGATCAGAGTTGGAAACAAGATAAGATAAAATGTTTTTTATGTACCAAGTGCCAGTAAATTAGTCGAGGTTTTAAACAGTTTCGTTTTTACTAAGTAGTACGGCGGATAAAAGTACAGCCGACCAACATAGCAATCGACTTTCTTTTCTTGTTTATTATCGAGTTGCTTTGCTATTGTTTTTTGTTTTAACTTTCACCTGTTTGTTTTCAATTCGCTTGTACATTTCTCAAGGTGTTGCGACCGTGCCTAATCCTTGCATGAAGTAAATCATTTCCATCTCGAGCACGCTTTAACTTTCGCGTTTTTTCAGACTCCTGCTGTGTTATGGATGGCAAGTAATATTGTTCGTTTTGATGGTCGGAAATAAAAAGTGAACTGAAGTATGCTATGTGACTTTAGAAATGCAACTTAATGTTTGATATTATTAAGTCATTCATTCAATAGGCGCTGTCAAATAAATATCTATTTTGTATTCTTCTCCATTCCGACAACATTATTTTTGTCAGTTCTGTTCATGTTCAGAATTTGTGCTGAAAATGCTCTCAGAACGCACCAAATTCAATGTTAATTTTTCAAATTTTCTGGGGGAGGCCCCCCAGACCCCCCGCTGTTGCTTTACCGTCACTGAACACCCTGTTAAAGTGGTCACGGTACGCCACTGGTGACTACCTGTTCTGTTTAGCACAGCAAAACAGATTATTATCTTAAAACATCTTGTGATAGTTCATTCAGCCAGTGTTTCCACTTTTAGGGAAATTTCCCTAAATTAGGGAAATTTGGAGTAAATTTTTGGCTGTAGGGAAATTTTTAGGGAATTGCTTGTTTTAGGGAAATATTTAGGGAAATTTAAATTTTACAAAACGAAATCAATTTTTTTTTATAAATTAGAATTTGGCTGGTAATTTAAAAAAAAAAGCTTTAAATTTAGGTTCTTCAATTTTATTTTGAAACACTGGAATTTCGCAGGAAATTTTCAGGCCAGGAGTCAACAAAGTTGAAAATTTAAATGGCCTTGCACTGATTCGCTACGGTATAGAATTTATCGAAGCTGGCTGCTGCGAAGTGCCTTCAAAAGTTCAAATTGTGTTTTAGGCAGCCCATTTTTGAAAACGTGTTTGTTTAAGTATCACTTGTATTTTGTTGTAACTTTTTATTTGGTGGAGTCTTCTCTGACATCAAAATTCATTTTTAAAAGTGCCCTTAAAATAAGAAGTTTAGAAAACTTGTTATATTTTTAATTTCTTTTCAATTTTATTTTTCATTGCTGGCACAAACATGTAGTGAACAGCAAAGTAACAAAAGGGAAACTAGCAAAATAACAAACCGTAATTTGCCGATGCTTCACATTTGTCACATTAAAAACAGGGAAGCTGACTCGATGACTGATTTCTTTTGTTGCTTCCTGTCTGTTGTGGTATCTAGATTGCTATGGTGCTATCTTATTCATATTGTATCTAATTGTACCGTACTACTCTCGCAACAGACAAATTAAAGTTTTCTCTCTGAAAAATCAATGAATTGATATTAAATGGCTCACACAGTATGAAGAAGCAAGAGAATTCAGAACAAAATTTTGGCTGGTTTGTAATTGTGTATATTGTAAATGCATAATTGTGGCAGTAGCAGATCCCGAAACAATTGGATAATTTTAAAAATTTCTGTTGATTGAGCGAGATTCTTTTGTTGTTTCATTTTTTGCCATTTTTTGTGTGCTTATCAAATTCTCATGTGTATCTATCATTCGTTGTTTTTTTATCTGTCGCTACATATAGAAACCTGTTTTTTTTTATGCTATTTTCAACACATATTTGTTCTTTTATTTTAGGGAAATTTTTAGGGAATTTCAAGGTATGATTTAGGGAAATTTAAGCAAACTGTACACTAAATTTAGGGAAATTGAAAATTTGAAAGTGGAAGCACTGCATTCAGCTTAGTTTCTAGGCTACCATAAAAATGTATATCATGTTGTTTAACTAAATGCCTGGTGAACAGCCTAATTCAATATTTAGCAATTAGTTGTAATAAATGATGTAATATACTGATGATGCTCAATTCAAGTTATAAAACCTAGTTTAAAAACCTCTAATCATACGATTGTTGGTGGAAGCGTTGGGCAATTCCACTACTGCCATACGTTTAAAATCAAACAAAGCCAAGTTCTTTAAACCTGTTAAACAGTCTGCCAGTTTCAACGTATTTTGTTGTGAAATTATCTCAACTGACTGTGGCAGTCAAATCAAAATATTTTTAATTCTCAACGTTGTTTTCCGGTCAATGTACATTGTACAATGAACGACTGAACGACCAACTTTCAAAAACAAAGGGTGATTCCCCAATGCATTGACAGTAAGTCAGGGGTCACCAACCTTTTTTGCATGCGGGCCACTTTGGCACTTAGGAGAGCTGTGGCGGGCCACACTAATAAAATTTTGGGTAGGTTGACTCTTATGCTAGAAAAGAACGCATTTCGTACTCAGTATCCAGCGTTATATGTTCTTAAATCTTAGAATACCGCAGCAACAAAATTAGTCGAACAACGCTACTGCCAGGCCAAGCTCCTTTAACAACACTTTTGACTTCTTAAACATTACCTAATAAACGAGGCCACTTGTATAGCGAGGCGAGCGGTTTCATCAGAATATTCATCGCCAAGCAAAGAGTGGTGTTGTCCAGTGGCGTAGCTAGGGGGCGGGGGAGGGCGGATCGCCCCGGGCGCCACGTCAGGGGGCAGCACTTTCAGACTACGATTTTTGATTTTGATTATAATCTGATAAAAAAACGCATTTCATTTTCACATGTTTTTTCTTGAAGGGGCGGCAAAATCCGAATCCGCCCCGGGCGGCACATTCCCCAGCTACGCCACTGGTGTTGTCACTTCGCTTCACAAAAGACATCTTGCCATTAACAGTTTCAGTAAACATGGAAATGTTTGACACATCGCAATACAAGCAACAATAGTGACCTGCAAACATATCAGCAAAAAATAGGCTCCAATAACAGGGAGAAAGAAACCAGGCACCATGAAACAAACGTTTGTGGAAATCACCGAAAAATCGTTTCTATCGTAACTCATGAACAGTGTTCCCTCTAAAAAAGCAAGGAGTTGGTTTTTCATCCTTTTTGTGAGAGTCTATAAAACCGTCTTTCCTTGATTATTAGCCAAATGTCACTTGCGCTCATAGACACTTGCGGTGCTTATCAGCATAGCAAGAATTGTTGATTAACAACATTTTGCAGTACTAAGCTAGATATTTTCATACCAGAAAATATCTTTAAATTTATATATAATATTTTTCCAATTTATTATAAATTGAGTTGGCACACCGGCCTATTTTGCCAACAAAAACTTGCATAAAGGAACACTGCTCGTGAAATCCAATAACGGTGAAACGCACACTAGTGTTTACAGGACATTTACAAAATTAAAATAAGCAACCCTATGCTCACAAGACATTTTCGAAATTCGAAAACAGAAGTTTTAATCAATCACTGGGACAGTGTGGATGGACATCGCATTGGAATAACTTTTAACGACCCCTACCTAGAACTACAATCTGATTGGTAGGCGGTGGAATCGTATGCAAAGCGAACATATGCTTCCCGGAAAAAATTTTTTGCCTTCATCCTGTTTAACTCCTCAAGAAAAGTATTTTGGGTTGTGCTTGTGCGCTGATACCTTCCGCGGGCCGCCAGTTGGTGACCCCTGCAGTAAGTTGATAGATATAATCACCACACAATCGTGGGCTACAAATCAGCATGGTTGTTGGCTAATCATTGTTAGCCTACTCTCACCTGTTGATATGGCATGAAGCATTGGAGACGTTGTTGCTGATGTTGATATGGCATGAAGCATTGGAGACGTTGTTGCTGATGTTGTTGAAGGTAATGTGATAGTTTTTGGTGAAGTTGTTTGTGATGATGTTGACTCAATAATTGTCTCAGTTCCTGTTGACATCACTGATGAAGTGAGTGTTGCCATTTCAGTTGGTGCACTGCTTAAAATAGCTGTTGTAACTTCCACTGTTAAGTTGCTCCTGAAACTTGTTGTATTCAATACAGGTGTAGCATTAGTTTCATTCGCTGTGGTTGTCGAAATTTCTGTTTCAGCTTCTGGGTTTGATGTTGTTAGAACTGGTGTCTTTAAAGTTTCCAAAATTTCAGTGGTTGCTGCTATGTTAGTGCTAGAAGTTGTTGTCATACCAACTGTTGTTGTTGCTACGGAGCCTGTCGTTAGCATAGCGTCTTGGGTGGTTGTCTCTATCGATGACGTCGTTGGTGAAGGTGTTGTTATACTTTCCATATCAAGCGGTCTCATCGGTTCTATGAAATGGGTGGTAGCAACAATGATAGTTGATGCTTTTTGTTCGATTTGATCTGAGAAAACAGCTTTTATCGAAAAAATGTTTTATCTTTGTTCATGACTCAGTTACGTAAAAACTAAGTCACGTCACACAAGTGATGGCTATACGTATTTGTTGCGTCACAGTAGCCTATGATAATTTCAAACTTTCCGAAGCAAATGTAAGAAAACATTACTCAACAGCTTCACTGCCGTCATTTAAAATTCTAGTTTTTTTGCTTAATCAAGAAGAATAAAGTCTTGCAGACCTTATTGATTACAAATCAGAGCTTGGGTAATCTTCGCCATTAGACAACGTCAATTGAGTCAAGTTAAACAACAAACCCTGTCGTTTTTACATTGGTCGTCTGCAGACGTTGAATCAATGTAAAAATGACGAAGTTTGCTATCTGGGATGGCTCACCTGGGCACAAGCCACAGGAGCGCTTGCAGTTTGTCGTCATAAACTTCTCGTACAGAGGAGTGACGCAGTAGCCTTGCTCCAACCAATAATCGCAATCTCCTTTCCTCAAGTCATCGCAAGCTGGATTCGTGTTGCTGGGTACCTCTTCACCTGAAACAAAGTTTGAAATGAGAAAGTGGCTTTATTTAATTTTTATTTTCTCCATACAATCGTTCTTCAACCAGACACATGCATCGAACCGTTTTTGTTACGCTTTTTTACGCCTTTACAAGGAAAGAAATAACTTAGCTAGCAAAAAGAATAAAATAGATATTTTGTCTTTGAAGCAGAAGACATGATAGTTTTTGTCTTAACTTTTTCCGCCATTTTAAGCAATTATGACGGTAAAGTTCTGCCTTGAAAGAGCAACTATTCTTAAAAATAGCAGAGGGCTGATAGTGGGCTGCCTTGGCCTACTATCAGCCCTCTGCTATTTATAATTGTGACAATATGCTGTATCCACCTTTGCACAATTCGCAACTCAGTCTGCATTTGATTTCCATAAATCGTTTGTAGTCTTTGTGGTCGCAATAATTTCTATTTTTCCATCTTCCGCATTTGGAGTGAAGGTTGAGACATTCCGTCGTGTTAGCGCTACCTACCGTATTTCGCTTTACTCGTTTGTAAATAGTCTCACTGGCGATTAAAGGAAGGTACGCGTCATCCTGCAACATCAACATAAGACATCTACTTGGAGATGAATGTAATTTACTTGAAAATAAAAAAACTGAAACTGAACTTTTGGTTAAACGCAGAAACATTCATCTTTAGCTTTCCAAGTGGCCATATGCAACTTGGTTTGGTTGGTTGGTTTTGAATCTTTATCCTCGGACTGACAAAGCCTTGATTGGTTATTCCTGGTAGTTTCGCATACTTGTAGAGGCTCTTTGGCGCAGGGCCGGTTACCTAGATTGGCAGAGTGAAGTTTTCCGATTGTTGAAGTGTTGTTGCCAGGAAATTATTCCATTCACTAAGTGCTGCTGAATGGAGAGCAGTCCTGAAATGCGTTGCTCAAGCGCACACCCTGAGAGTCGAACTTGCGCCGCATGATCTTGAGCTAGGTGCGTAACCACCGAGCTAACGGGGCGGACACAAATTTCACAACTTAATCCGAGCTTTAAGCCAATGGCGTAATCCATTGGCTTAAAGCTCGGATTGGAGTTGTTGGAGCTTACTGAGATTCAATAGCGTTGATAGGGGAGTCTAGGGGGAACTTTTACACCCGGGTGCAGAATAAATTGAGGGGCCTTAAAGCTTCCCAGGGGTCTCAAAACGTTTGCAAAAAAGATGCATACATTTTGCTATAATTTCTTTGGTTGGCGGTGTTTTGTTTTGGAGGCCTAGGAATGCCATTGGTACCGGACCTAATGTAGCCACTCAATGGGCCTGCCGAAATGGAAAAGAGTCTGTGTTTTATCAAAGTGTTGTTGCTTGCAGCCGAAGTTAATCAATTCGGTAGGATCTGTTAAATGAAGAGCAGTCTTTCAGACTTGACATCAGTTTTCGATTTCATTTCCAGTAGGGATTTTAGATCAAGGGAATGCGAAGCTACATCCTTTGTTTAGCTTATCCGCAACACGAAAATATTTGAGTTTTTCCATTTAAAACATATGGTACTTTTTGTAAGTTCTGTAGGTCTGTAGGAGATATGAAATTGAAGGTTTTTGTTGAAAGTAAGCTTTTAATGAGACCTAAAAAATTGTCAACTTGAGAATTAATTCTTTCAATGTGGCCGGAAAAGCAGAGCTTTGTGTCTCGTAATAAATGTAACAACCTCAATTTCCAAACATGGATTGGTCCGCGGGTGTAGATGGGAATGAAAATAATAAATCTTTCAACTATGACAACGTAATTACTTCAAATGTATTGAAATTATCTTTTTATAATCTTACCTCCTCTTCCTGAGATCTTTGTGACGTGTGTTCTGTCGTCATAGAACAAGCAGCGTCATTTAAAATAAAGAATAAATACGTCATCAGGATAATGTATTGCGAAAACGACATTTTGAATAAAACAAAACTTTAATTTTTTTTAGCTTTCAAAGATATTTTTAAGCTCTAAACTACAGTCAGAGCAGTCTTTTTATTTTTTTTATTTTTTTTATTTAATTTCTTTTAAATTCTCTTTCCTCTAAAAACGTATAAAATAAGAACCGTATCATGATGATGAGCAGTAACTAGATTCTTCCTTGAAAAGCATCAACATTTGTTTGCATGCATCAGTTACAGAGAATAGGTTAATCTTTTCCAACGTTTACAAATACATGATAGCTCTAAAACTTCATCTTTCACAAACGGAACGGCGCCAATTGGCAACCAACAAACTGTAGGCCTAAATAAAAAAAATATATATATTAATTTTGGCTCATACAGCAATTTCGAATTAGTGGACTGGCAGAAGTATCAGTTTTTAGGAACGGCTAGAAAAAGCCAAAATTTCATCAGCTCTACGACATGAAAAATCTCCTAAGATACGACCTGACAATTTGTCATCATCCGCAAGATGTCGCTATGCAACATGATAAGAAAGCTTTCTGGTCTCATTATGACACTGTCTGCAGAAATCGCTTTCAACAAACTAAAACATTTCAATTGTTCATCTAACATCAATAAACACTGATACAACTTAGTGGTTTATGTTTTGTTTAATAAACCATGTGTTGCTTCACATGGTATCGTTTCAAAAACCTCTGGTATGTTTATGTTCTTTTACATTGATTCAATGCAAACACTGGATATATTTCAACAAACTCTTTCAACTCCTTCCTCAAGACGAGTCATTCTAATGGGATGGCAAGATTTTGTTCTTATTTTGTGAACCAAAAACAATAAACTACACAATGTTAGAGCATTCTAAATGGTGATAGAATCCTAATAAATGTAAATTCATCTTGCCAGAAATAATTCACTTCAACTTCTTATTTGACATGTTTGAACATACATGGATGAGAGACCAACAGTGTTGGTATCAATTCTTGCATTCCTAGTTCGATACCGGGTAAAGTCAGAAACAACCACCATATAAATTCGATGTCTAATGTAGTTATGTAATAAATTGAGTCTTGCTTGCAGCAGCAAGATCCTTTTCACAAGCCAAGTGTAGATGAAACGATCTGTTTCAACCTAATGTTTTATAACAAGCGGTTTTTCACAAGCTTTCGGGGGGTTGGTGAAGGTTTCAAAATTGTGCTTCAAAAGCTTGTGAAAAAACTGCTGTTACAACAGCAAGCCCACAGGTTGAAACAGATCGTTTCATCTACACTTGCGGAATTAGTTAATACGGTTAGTTTACATTTAATTTTTTAGTACCAGTAATCAAAATTTTTGTAAGTTTAATGTGATTTCTTATACAATTTGCAACTAGCTGACTTTCGAATTCTTTACAACCAATTCGATAATATGCGGTTTATTTCCAATGGAAATCTACTTTTCATTTCGTTACGTGATTTTATTTATAGCTTTCACACATCAAAGAATTATTTTCAATAAAAAGAGCAATAAAATTGCGCTTGACAATTGAATAATCAAAGTTGCAATAAAAAGACACGTAAGGGAACAGCGATGTTTGAAAACACAATAATCGCCGCGCGAGTCATGCAAGAGATCAAGTATTGTCCATCGAACAATCTTGTAATTGTTGTACGGTACCTCAACAACAAAGGTCAAAAGGCGGTAGCTGCAATCGCTAAACAGGCAATTACAAAAATAATATTGGTAAATCATAAATTTTCATCTAACAGTGTTTATGCTTACGTATGTTGTATGAATATCACATGATACACATTTACGTAAGCTAGTACATCACGCCACGTCTCTTAACGACCTGCACAAAAATGACGTCATCTACTTAATTCCAAATTGTCACCACCTAGCCTAAACCTGAACTCAATTCAAGAAAGTGAAAAAAATATATTATAACTCTACTGTAGTACCTTTGAAAACAATTTTAAGTTTTTGATGACAGTAAAGGACTTATTCTAAATGCTATATTTTGATTTTTAAGAAAAATAAAAGACATTTTGTAATAAAAAAAATCAAAAATTTTCAGATTGAAAAATTACACTTTTTGCAAATTTCTTAAAAGCTATGTAATTGCGTCTTCCAGTGCATTTCTGTCAAATATTTGTGACAAACAGTTTTGTTGAACCTAATATTTATGATGGCGTATCAACATTATAACGCCGAAATTCATGTAGTAGGTTACGTTGCCATTATTTGGCTGGAAAAACTTTTCATTTCTTATGTTTACTGTTAAACGCTTTTTACTGTAATTAATTATTTGTCTTTTCTTAAAACATCTGCTTTTCTGAGATGATTTCTTATGGACATTAATATTGTAGTTTTGAGAATTTCTGACTTCTTACATCACTTCACTCAAACTGCATGGGTCTTCACTGAACACGATATGAGTTCGTTTCACATTTTGTAGAACCTATCAAGAACCTTGTTATCGCCTATATGTTTGCTCAACATCGAAAAACATTGAATCGGCATTAAAATTGCAAGATGCTTCATTGAACCAACCTTCTATTGAGCAAGAAATGTTGAGAATCAAAGGTTAGAGACCAGTTAATAACTTGTATATACGGCAACGTTAAATAGAATATCTGCTTGGACGTTGCGACTTTTTAGAATGTTCTAAAAAACTCATCGGATTCTAATTGTTAATTGCAATACTTTCCACCGCCATTCTTCACATCAATAATTGCACATACATATAAACTACAAATCACTTTTTGACCGCTGTTAGTTCAACGAAACAATACGTTGGCTTATTGTTGTTTAGAGATTAGACGAGGTTGGTTCTACCTTATTGAAAGAAACAGACAAAGGATGAACTATTTATGAACAAAGCGATTTTCACTTTATGTGAGCAACTATATAATAGTGCGACAATTCTATGACACTTGCAAAGAAGAATTAAAAGCTTGAACTTCGTTGCGTGATATTTTTAATGATTTTTATGCCTTCATCATGCTTTGAACTTAATATGAAAACAACCAGACTGAATTACTGTGCAGCCAGCCACAGTAAAAATATGGATGAAAAATGTAGACTACCGATGAAACGCTGAGTTGCATGATCAAGACATGATCGGAACAATCAGCAATGGTTCAATTCTTAGGGTGGAAAATACAACACTCTTGAAGTGCAGCTCTGTTCGGTGACATTTGGTGAATTGAAAAGGTTACTGTGAAAGCAGTGGTGTAGCCAACGCAGAGGGATCGAGGAGCTATAGTGGACCACTGCTCACCAAGTCGCCAAGTTTCTTTGCCCCAGTTGCTGAGCTATCATATCATTGCAAACAACTACTTCATCTGGTATGGTACAGATCTAGTCAGATTCCTACCCGATGTGATGAAGATATGTAGACTATCAAATAAAGTGGCTGAGGCCGAGGGTCACTTTCAATGTAGGCTACAAATCTATCTGTTACGGCCAATCTCTGTACAAATCAAACGTCATATAAAACCGTTCAAGTCTACTGAATATTACGTCATGGAAGTTGCTAGAAAATGTGCCAAAATTGCACCATCGTTCATAGACTTGTGTCAAACTTGTTTGGACTTGTTTGGGCCTGTTTAAACAGGAAATATTACATCAGCTTGAACACCTGTTGGAATGACTTCATAATTGTCTTTCATTTATTGCGTCACAGTTACTTTCTACGTGAATTTGAGATATTGATATCTTTTCTGATTCATTCGTAAAATGATTGCTTGAAAGTTGGCCGCTCATTTAACTGTTGGCTTAGTGCTTGCTAGCTGGACAAAAGTTCCGTCTTTTATCCAATTAATCTGTATTGTAGTGACAGTTTTTTTAGAGGTGTAGGCGTTACACCTATTTTCGATAGCCTCGGGCTAATTTTACTGGAATACACTGTTTGAATAGACGTTTCGAAAGTGTGTTTATTTTTGGGTCATTGCATGCAGACGAACGGATTTGGGAATCTTACGTTACAATTTTCCCACGAAGAGATTATGGTTTACCGCTGTGACCATAAAAAATAAAAGACGAGTTCTTGTTAGCTGGTAGGCCAAGAAGCACTAAAAGCATAAAAAATAAAAGACGATTCTCTGTCTAGTGTTTGGCACAGAAGCACTTAGAAGCAAAAAAATAAAAGACGATTCTCTGTCTAGTGTTTGGCACAGAAGCACTTAGAAGCAAAGAAATAATAAAAGAAGATCTTATTGGTTGGTAGTCTAAAGAAGCAAAGAAAATTAAAGACATTTCTTCTCGGTAGGCAACTGAAGAACTTTAAGCTAAAAAGTAAAGACATTTCTTCTCAGTTTGGTACAGAAGAAAAATAACTTTGACATTTATTGGCAAGAAAGAAGATTAAAGGCAATCCATCTGTGCTTGAAGATTCAAGTGGAAGAATCCAAGCAAGTTTTGTCGACGTTTGGACTTCACATACTCGTACAGCTACGGTATCGTGCATTTAAATTCTTTTTTGTATTTTTACGGTCTTTGCAGTTAAGTTTTTTATAACTACTGTAATTTTGTGTGTTTGTGTAACTTAATTTTTTAATTGTTAAATTTAGCCCTAACATTTAATATGTCTACACTCGGTGGCGACAGGGACTCGACCGCCGTCGACTCGACTGAGTTTAAGCCTGATGATGTTCTTTGCGGTCGGGCAGGCCATTCTGGGGAGGGACCCATTAACGATGAGGCTAAGTCAGTTCGAGAGGCCCGGCATCTTAGACGGGATATTTTGACTCAAATTGGGAAACTTTCTGTAGTCCTAGGTTCTTTGAGTGATAAGCAGGAACTGTTAATTTTTAGATCTAAGTTATCTACTTTAGAAGAGGAATTACGGCATTTCCATGCTCTTTTGAGTAAAATTGTTAACTCTGCAATCTTGGCAGAACTTCGTGATAGGGTAGATCCCGAATTTAACTCGTTAAAAAATAACTTCGAACAAAAAGAAAGTGAGTTGTCAGATAGGTTGGATGCTGACATACATCCTGAGGATAGCGCCTCAAATGTAAGCACTAGGATGTCTGAGAGCTCGTCACGGATAGTTGCACAAATTAACCTACAGTTAAGACGAGAGGAGCTCCAGATCCAAGCTGAGGCCGAAGCAAGAGCTGCTGAGGCCATCGCAAGAGCTGAAGCCATACGAGCTGAGGCTGCCGCACGAGCAGAGGCTGCCGCAAGAGCTGAGGCCATACGAGCTGAGGCCATACGAGCTGAGGCTGCCGCGAGAGCTGAGGCCGACGCGAGAGCTGCTGAGGCCGAAGCGAGAGCTGCTGAGGCCGCCGCGAGAGCCGAAGCTAGAGCTGCTGAGTTCGCACTCAAAGACGCTCAGTTGAGGGCCGAACAACGTAAAGAGGTAGTTTTAGCTGAATATCGTTCTGAGTTGGGCTCCCGGCGTAGCTCTAGGAAGGGCTCTTCTAGGCATTCCAGAAGTGAACATCAATCACAGTTTAATTTACCTAACCTTTTCCACACGCCTGTTCAATCCGTAAGTGGACCTGTACAATCCACATGTTTTCCAGCTGTTTCAGGAGGTCTCGGGGCCGCGGCTAAGGATCTTCCGAAGGCTGTAGAGCCAAGGTCTGCAAATTACAACCGAACTCCTCCCCCAGAGCGTACAGGTCACGGGGCCGCCAATAGCAGTAATGCTTTGCCCCCTTCACAGTTTTCAGCGCCGCTAGTTTTTGATCGCCCAGCTACACGTAATTTGGGTGGTTGTGAGAGGCGTATCGTGTCTCCTGATTTTAACGTATGTGAGGATCGTGATCGGGCTGTGCATGTGACTGAGCCCACTCAGCCCATTAAGGGATATAGCTTGTCTTCTCCCGCTAAATCGAGTTCTCAACAGCAGGATTGCTTTTTTGAATACCAAAATAGTAGGACGTTCTTCGATAAGGCGGCCTTGATTGGTTACGATGGTAATAATATGCCATTTATCTTCTTTAAAAATCGTGTTATGGCCTTGATGGCAGCTTCGCCCTTTAAGGGAACTCGTTTGACTTTGTTGCAAGCAGCTTGTGTTAGAACAGCTGCACAAACGATTGCTAATTTGGTTTCCGACACTTCTGGCTTGTCAGAGGAAGACAGGATAGAAATGTCGTTATCTCGCTTGTCCCAGCGTTTTGGAGTTCGTGGAGGTCTTTTCGCAGAACCAGAAATTAGAAAGTATCGCTATGGTAGCAAATTGACTTCTATCTCTTCCAGTGATTTGAAAGAGTTTAAAGATGAATTGTCGCAGTGTTTGCTTTACGCGAAAGCTTATGGTCAGCGTGATAAATTAGAAGGACGTTTTGTTTTGGATTTGGCTAAGCGACTCCCGTTTGACGCTAAGCAGCGTTATCTTGACTTTTTAGGTGATCAGTATGGTAGCACTGAGGAACCTACTTTTCAGAGTTTGTTTGATTTTGTAGTACGGGAGGAAACGCGCAAGTCGACTGATTTTAGCATTATGCTAATGGGCGATTCTGGTGAGTCGCAGCATTTTAAAAAGTTTGGCAAAGGAAAATTGCCTTCATGTCCGGTTAGGCAGACGTCGGTAAAACCCCATGATAATGTGATTTCAGGGAGTTCGCAGTACTCGACTGCTGTTGGCGCACCGCGCGGCGGTGTGGCCAGACATAGTGACATACCGGCGTGTTTTTGTTGTTCGTCACGTGGTCAAGTTGAATATCATTTTTTGTCTAATTGTAAAGAATTTTTGCGCTTGACACCTAAAGATCGGAGAGATGTCATTGTGAAAGCTGGCAAATGCTTGAATTGTTTGCGCCAGCATATGGTTAGAGACTGTAATCATGCAAATAACTGTCGTAAGTGTGGACCTACCAACGATAGGAAACACTATTTTCTTCTGCATGATTTTTATGTGACGTCACGTGATTCTCTGGATTTGGTCGGTAAAGATGAGGCTGGTGCCAGAGTTCCTGTGCGTAATGTTAAGATTGGAAATGTTAAAGCAGCCTTTAACCGCGTTACTGCTGCTCGTGTTTTGAATCCAATGACTGGCAAATCGAAGTTGGTGTATTGTCAGCATGATCCTGGTTCGCAGTTGACCTTTGTTTCGAGTGACTTGGTGTGCGAACTTGGTCTTAAACCGTATGATAAAGCGTCGTTTAAAATGGATACTCTGGCTGGTCAGAAACCTACTTGTGCTGACCTTGTTAAACTCAACATCCAGTCGTTAGAGACTGATGAACTGTTTTGTGATATAACCTCGGTGGTTAACCCAGCTTGGGCTGACGATGTTAAAACTTTACCCCATAAACAAGATTTAAGTGGTTTCCGTCATTTTCATGACGTGAATATGTTTCATTTGAATGATTGTAGTACTGTAGATGTACTGATTGGCAACGACAACGCTTATTTGATGTGTGCAAAAGAAGAGCGTGTTGGTGACAATCGTAGTGAACCGCATGCTTTGCTCACTCCTCTCGGTTGGTTGGCTTGTGGTGGTAAGTCACCCTTAGTTGAAAGCGTTGCTAAAGTGTGCAGAGTGCAGACGTCTTCAGAGTCGGATGTCATCTCTGGCTTTCAGCGTAAAATTGAGTCTCGCGATATGGAAATAGCAGACCTGAATAAAGTCATTCAGGATTTGACTTTGCAAAATGAAACCTGTGAATTGTCTCGCAATGGTATTTTGGCTAGAGAACTTGTCGAACCGAATATTGATTTGAAAGATGGTCGATTTGAGATACCTGTTCCGTTGAAGGAAGATATTGATCTACCTAACAAATTTGTGTTGGCATCAGATAGAGCTGCTGCTTTAAAGAAGAAGGCTTTAAAACAATCTGAATTTCGAGGAACTTGTGTTAATGATGTAATGTTTTCGGGTCCTGACTTGTTAAACCCTCTGGTAGATGTCTTGGCTAGATTTCGGCTTGAAAGATTTGGTTTCATGGCTGATGTGACCAAGTACTTTTTTCACATTTTACACTCTTCAATACATAAGCCCAATTTTATTGAACTGCTTACGTACACCAGCAGTGCCGTTCGGATCGTGAACGAACGCCCTTTGGTACCTTTGAGTGACGACCCTAGGGATTTTACTGTCATCACCCCTGCCTCACTTTTGACCCCATACTTAGACCCATACTGTGCTGTTGGGCAACCACATGATCGTGACCAATTAAGAAGGGATTATCGGTTCAATTTGTCACTTTCTCAGCAGTTTTGGAATAAATGGATCGATTTTTACTTGCCAGGTCTTCAGGGCCGGAAAAAATGGCTAAAAATGGCCGAGAATTTGGAGCCTGGTCAACTTGTAGTGGTAGGTTCTCTCCAAGACATTGGTAAACGTGGGAAGTATCAACTTGGGAGGGTGCATGAGGTAGTTCCACAAATTAGGAAAGGGAAGCCTGTGGTTCGTAGAGCCAAAGTTGCCGTCTGCAACTATGATGAGAGTACGGGGAAAGTAAAAGTAGACTACGTGTTGAGGGATATTTCGTGCCTCGCCCCCGTAAAGAACACCTAAGTGTTAGGGTTTGAGCCTGGTTTTGTCTGCGGTGGCCGATACTTGTCTGAGCCCGGAACAGTCGGTTATTAGCGCAACCATTGTATATAGCGTCATTTAGCGTGTACCTATGGTACCAATTTCATGTATCGTCGTGTTTATTCTTATTGCTGTTCATTCTTTGCATGCCCTTTGTATTTGCGTATTAACTTAAACGTGAGTGATTCAAACAATTAGTGTATCATGTGTTTTATTCATTGGCTCACGATTGTCCTTCAATTCTTTTTTAGTTATGCCATGTTAGACTGTCATAACTAGGGGCCGCTATGTTACGGCCAATCTCTGTACAAATCAAACGTCATATAAAACCGTTCAAGTCTACTGAATATTACGTCATGGAAGTTGCTAGAAAATGTGCCAAAATTGCACCATCGTTCATAGACTTGTGTCAAACTTGTTTGGACTTGTTTGGGCCTGTTTAAACAGGAAATATTACATCAGCTTGAACACCTGTTGGAATGACTTCATAATTGTCTTTCATTTATTGCGTCACAGTTACTTTCTACGTGAATTTGAGATATTGATATCTTTTCTGATTCATTCGTAAAATGATTGCTTGAAAGTTGGCCGCTCATTTAACTGTTGGCTTAGTGCTTGCTAGCTGGACAAAAGTTCCGTCTTTTATCCAATTAATCTGTATTGTAGTGACAGTTTTTTTAGAGGTGTAGGCGTTACACCTATTTTCGATAGCCTCGGGCTAATTTTACTGGAATACACTGTTTGAATAGACGTTTCGAAAGTGTGTTTATTTTTGGGTCATTGCATGCAGACGAACGGATTTGGGAATCTTACGTTACAATTTTCCCACGAAGAGATTATGGTTTACCGCTGTGACCACTATCCGAAAGAGCCAAAGCCTTGCTGTTGCGGATTCGAAAATTTGTATCGCGAACGTAGCCTACCCAAATTGTTGTGATCTATTATAATGAGCAAATGGGCGTTTTCTTGAAAAAAAAAACAGTAGGCCTAATTGAGAATGGTTGTGTGCCGTTGGGGCCAAAGGTTTATCCTTCTACTACCCCAGATCTACTATGTTCACGGACTACACTGAAAGGCTACTGTAGAGAGCAGCCAGTCTTTGGTGTCATCACCAAGACACGCAGACCTTCCACTCCATTAGGTGACTTAAGATAGTGCAATCGTTGATGCAGTGGTCTGTTCCTCAGCACCACATTCACAAGAAGAGAAGAAGGCCATCTCAAATCAGTGTTATGGCTACTTGAACAAACTTAACTAAAAATGATTGCACCGGAATCGATTTTTGTCTGTATTAGGTTGAACTGACTTGGTATCAAAACTATTTTACAATTGAATCACTTTTACCTTCTTTGACAATAGACTGACTTGTGTTTTTTTCTTATCTGGTTAAATCAAACTAATGAAAACTTTTAATCCGCCAAAATCGTTTCCGTAATGCGGTGTTTTACTATTTGCCATGGTTTGTGACTCAAACTTAGAAGTTCAAGAAAAATAAGCTTAAATCGAAGAGCATTTGCAACATTTCTTTACCACTACCGTACCCAATTGCTTTAGGTAGCCTATGTGGTTCTTTCAACCAAGGGCTCCGGACACTTCTTCAGCGTGGGGGGTAATTTAAGCAGGGGTGGGATGTTTTGACATCGACATGGGTCTTATTAGATTATCGCGTCACATATACTTCTGGGAGGTCGCCCGCCAGACCCCCTTCGCATTACTGAAAGCTTCAGTTTCTTATACAGCGTCTCAGGCGACATGTTTTGCGCCGAAGGCGCAAAATTCTTACTTTTCAGCACGATTTAAAATCGAAAAGTTATTTCAACAAATCTGAAATCGCAACAAAAGCTCTTTAACATTTGCCACATTTTTTGAAGTTTTGAGACAATTTTGACTGGAAGAGGGGACGTACGCAAAATCCCTCTCTGTATTCTTCCTTGGCTCAAGTCCTCCGAATGTTGCAATTCAGACGCTAAAAGGTTAGATTTGAAAGGTCAAAAGCGTTAAGGTTAAAGCTTTAATCTATAACTTATTTTACAATTACATGAATACAGCACTGTAACCTGTGCCATAACTTCCACAGTGGAAAGAAAAGTTTCAGCATCTAGGGTCTAGGCATACATTCAACTCAGAAAAAAATAAAATAAAAGCTAAAATGCATTAATTTTTATAACAACTGAAAATGGGGAGACATCTTGATCGATAATACAGGAAGGCTTACCATCTGCGCCGTGTAAGAAATAACACTAAACAAAAAAATGCCATAATAATAGCCTACCTTGTGCCGAAATACTACAAAAAAAATAACATTATAAACGAACACATCAACTCAAACAAAACGCTGTGTGCACTCTGCTTCTATTATAAGCAGAACGGTCAGAAGTCCCCAAAGACTTTGTGCACTGTTGAAAACAAATTGTTTGCAGATTTCATCTACACTTAGTTCATCCAAATACACTTGATGGGCATGGCACATGGCAATAGAATTGAGTCTTAAAGCAGTCACTGTTATGTGCTTCGGAGCCATGTTTTTAAGCGGCGTAGCGAGCTAATAACGATCTTTTAGCTTCTGCCGAAGAAGGGCCATTGACCAATAGCAATCTTAGCCTACAAGTTTTTCCACACTGGCATACAACTCTTTGACAATAGGTTTAAGTCCCATTAACTTGTTTCGAACATCGCACACATACTTGATCGGCCCAAATTTCTGATGAAAGTGGCTTAAATCTTGGCCCAAAATTTTCACGTCGAAGCCATATCGTTCCAACGCAGCAACAGCACTGTCGTTGACTGTGCCAGATACTAAAACTTCTTCAAGCATTTAGTGAATTTTAATTCCTTTGCCATTGAAGCGATGGGTGAGGCCTTGCACTATGCCTTTTTAATTAAACAGTTTTTAGCAGTGAGGAATTATGACGTCACACATGGCGCATTGTGATGCGTATATTTTTGACAGGATACATATTAGTTTGGCGTTGTCTTGCGAGTCGGAGTTTCTAAGCAAAAAACTCAAAAGTTGTGCAACAAAATAAAAAAATGAAAATAAAACACAAAAGTAAAAAAAATGTTGAAAATGAAATTTTTATCTCTACATTAGTGGGGGGGGGGGGGGTAATTTTGCATTAGCTACCCCCCACTCCAATTGGTGGGGGGGTAATCACCCCCCTGGCCCCCCCCTCTAACGGAGCCCATGCTTTCAACTAATTCATTTACTTTAAACTGTTAGGTTTGGTGGCCGTGCTTAATTTATTTTCATCTATGCAACCTTTAAATCTGCATCGTATGCACGTTTTAAACTTTTATGGTTTTGCCCCCTTTTCCTTTTGTTGGTTTTGTTCTCGTACACTGCTTGTAATTTATCATTGCTGTTGTTTTCCGACAAAGAAAAAATAAATTGAATTATTAATATTTAAATATTTTTTTGATAAATTTAATGGGTTTATTATTTTAATTGTTATTTAAAACATAGTAACTTTAGCGGGTTAAACATACTTTATTTCACACAAAATATAACATAATTAAAATAAAATAAACTCAAACGTTTTCGACACGTACGTGTGTCGATCCTCATCAGGAATTAAATCTGCAATACATACGTAAAATGAAAAATCGTAAGATAAATTTGACTATGCACTGTAACTGTAACGACACTCTGGACTGAAAGCACAAACTAAACAAATGTTTTACTCGATAATTTACTCGCAATCATTTTCGTATCATTTGTTCAGTTTGTGCTTTGAGTCTAGACTGCAGTGTTTCTCAACCCCGAGTCCGCGGACTCAAATGAGTCCGCGGAAGGGCCTGGATGAGTCCGCGAGCACAGTTGCTTTTGCTAGTGGTCAGTTCATATTGCATTACAAATAAAACGTAAAATGCTCCTATTTCACCAACTTTATCTTTGTGATGTCGTAATAAATGGGCTAAAATTCTAAAACTGACTGTGTTCTACCGATGAGAACACAGTCAGTTTTAGATTAGATGCCTGGTGAACAGTCTCAGACAGAATTACTTGAAATGGCTAAAAGAAAACAAGTTTTTGCATATAATGATGAATACTTGAAGCTTTGGATTTACTTTGATTGAGGTGAATGGCGAAGTGAGGCCGCAGTGTGTGTTGTGCTTAACAGTCTTAGCTCACAGCTCTTTAAAGGACACGAAACTTTGTTGGCACCTAGAATCAAACCATGGAAATGTTGTTAACTTCACAAATCTCTTGAAGTATTTAAAGAAAAAGAGCATCAGGTGAAGCGAAGTCGCATTGATCGCCCAACTGCTTGGGGAGGAATAGTATATTCTCACAGTCATGCAGTGCGTGCTTCTTTTGCGGTTGCATGGAAAATCGCTTACAAGTGCAAAAGCACCTCACACAGCTGGAGAAAATTTGATTAAACCAGCATCTGTTGAAATGGCCAGGATAATGTGTGGTGATGCTGTTGCTAAAAAACTGGAAATGGTTCCTTTGTCAAACGACACCATGAAGCGGCGTATCGAAGAACTCTCAAGAAATGTTCTGCAACAAACAATCGCTGCCATAAGATGCTGTGAAAGATTTAGTTTGCAACTGGATGGGACAACCGATATCGGAAGTGATGCACAGCTCATGGTGTTTGTGCGATATTTTGACACAAATGATTTCGTTGAGCAGTTTCTGTTTTGCCGTCCACTTGCTAAAAATACCACAGGAGAAGAAATATTCAAGAAAGTGGATTACTTCTTTGAAGAACATCAGCTTGAGTGGTCTAATTGCGTGTCTGTTTGTGCTGATGGTGCTCCAGCCATGGTGGGAAGTAAGAAAGGCTTCATGAGTTTTGTGAAAAAGAAAAACAATAACATTTCGGTCGTTCATTGTCTTCTCCACAGAGAAAATTTGGTAACAAAAGAAATACAAGAAAATGTAGCCATAGTTTTTAAAGAGGTTGTATCTGTGGTGAATTATATTAAATCTCGTCCTTTGAACACTCGCTTATTTCGTGCTTTGTGTGACGAAATGGGAGCGGAACTCAGTGGGCTTATGTTCCATTCAACTGTTCGTTGGTTGTCACGAGGAAAGGTGCTTGAGAGAGTGGCTACTCTTAACGAGGAAACCCATGCTTTTTTAAAAGAGCAAAATCATGAACTTGCTGATCGCTTTCGTGATGATGAATGGATTGCAAAGTTGCTATTTTTAGCCGATGTTTTCAGCCATGTAAACCAACTGAATAGTTCTATGCAAGGAAAAGAGAAACTATTTTTTGATGTTTTGGAAAGTATTAATGCATTCAAACGTAAAATAAAGCTATGGATGCATTGAATGAAAAGTGGGAGGTTGGCTGCTTTCCCAGGATTGAACTTATTTGTGGAAGAGAAAGATATCAATTTGGGCGTCATTCTTCCCATCTTTCTTGGGCACCTCAACACATTTCTTTCTGAATTGGATCGTTGTATTCCTTCCAACAATTATTGCAGGATCTTTAATTGGGTTCGGAATCCTTTTCAGGTGTCAGCGCTAGAACTTCACTCAGATATGGACTGTAGGGGAAGGGAAGGTAATTTGATACGGAAGGTAATTTGATACACCCCCCCTACAGAAATGTACAAAAAATATTGGTCAAAAATATTGTCATTAGGTGGAAGATCTGTGAAAATAATGCCTACAAAAATTGCACCATGCAGCTAACTCGTGCTTTTATGGCATAAAATTGTGAAAGTGTGTTTTTTGAGTATTTTCGTAAAAATTTTAACTCATGATTATTTTCGTCTGGAAAATTAAAGAAAAGTTCCTGAAAGATGAAACCAAACTCATTTGACAGTTCATTGATAAGGCTTCAAGGGCATGTCACGTTTTTTCTGCAATGTGCATCCAAGCATACAAAAATCAGTATTTTATAACTTTTTTTGAAAAAGGTAAATTGATACATGTGGAGAAGGTAAATTGATACAGTATATTACATTCTTTTTTGTGACTGTAATAAATGTTGACATTGCTCTACTTGATTTAAATAAGTTATTCTTTATTAACAAGACCCGCTACTTTGGGAAACAACTATTATATAGGCTTTCGTAGGCCTACACGCTATCTGCTGTCAAAATATGAGAACAGCGCAAAGCACCCCCCTTGAATAAGAACTCCAGCCAATGATCCTTCCCATGATCATCCCGCTGCAGAAGCTTCGCCGCACACATGGGCCTCAACAGTCATCTTTGCACCCAAGCACGCCAACCACATATTAAATTTTCATTTATTGCTTTGCTGTCAAAGGGGATTTCTGTATTAGTTTTACTGTATCAAATTACCTTCCGGGTGTATCAATTTACCTTCCGTGGAAGGTAATTTGATACATTTGAGTGACGTTTTTAAAATTTCAATTAAAAAAAAAGTAACAAAAATAAAAAAGTGAAAGTGTTTTTAAAAAGTGTGTAAGGGATCGGACTTTCATTTCAGCATAAAATCAATAGTTTGTGTCACGTAATTTTTAGTTAACAGGCAAAAATGTTAAAAGTGTATCAAATTACCTTCCCTTCCCCTATTGCTGAACAGTTGCTTGAATTGCAAAGCCAACAGATGTGGAAAGACAAGTTTAAAAAGGCTTCTTTGACTCAATTTTGGGCAAATGTGCAGTCGATGGAGCCTAGTCGTTCAGATCTTTGCAAGCAAGCTGCAACAGCTCTTTTGCCATTTCCAACCACATACCTGTGTGAATCTGGCTTTTCAACTCTGACGATGATCAAAACGAAGTATCGCAATAGACTTCAACCGGAAGATGACATTAGATGTGCACTGACAACCATAATTCCGGAATTCGATAAACTTGTCAAGCAAGTTCAAGGACAAGGCTTTCATTGAGTGTGTGTTGAGTGAAAAACAGTGCTTGCTTTTTTCGTTGATACCGTATTAAACTCTCTTGGATAGAAATCAAAAAACCTATTTTTCGTTAATATATAGCTTGAGTCCGCGGGTATATAGGCGAGCTTGAGAATAGTCCGTGAGTCAAAAAGGTTGAGAACCACTGGTCTAGAGTGTCGTTACAGTTACAGTGCATAGTCAAATTTATCTTACGATTTTTCATTTTACGTATGTATTGCAGATTTAATTCCTGATGAGGACACACGTACGTGTCGAAAACTTTTGAGTTTATTTATTTTAATTATGTTATATTTTGTGTGAAATAAAGTATGTTTAACCCGCTAAAGTTACTATGTTTTATTTCTCTATTGGTTCAACAAAGCAAAATCTCTACCAAAGCTTTATAATTGTTTTGTTTTTTTAAACCTGGCTTCAAAATTTGAAATCTTGAGGATATTTGAGAAATATTCTGACATTTTAAAATTTAGATTTTTCCATTTTTTACCAACTAAACATGGATTCGTTTCTAGCACTAGTTGCTACGTTCATCTGATGAAATTGAAAGTAAAATTAACAACAAACAAGATGGTTTATTGCTTCACTGATGGTTTATTGCTTCATGGATTACTGGGGCAACAGTCAGGACGCTTAACTACGGGACTTTCCCTTCATCGAAAACGTCTGCAAAAGAATGCTCTGAGTAAACTCTCAGTCTCAACTTGTCTGATCTGATTCACAAGAAACAGAATGCAGGCGTTCGAGGTTTGCGCTATCTTATTTCTTTCCTCAAGTTAAAAGAAATCAATTCAAAGTGGGTTGAGAATTGTTAAAAAATCTTAAGATAGTAACCTAGGGTAAGGAGAATAAAAATTAATTGTTTATGACATGAGTTCATTGACAATCAGAAACTTGTCAAATGTAGTGACTTCATTTTTGTCTTTGATTTGATAATATTTCAAGGTAGAGGTTATAGTTGCTCTGAGGCTATGGTACTTGAGCGTACAGTTTGAATTATATATGCATGAGCATAGGGCTTTACAAGGAGATGCTAACATCAATGATCGATTTAATGTATTTGTTACTGCTTGAGCAAATATGCACAAAGTGAAATGTCTAATGGTAATATAAACTGACAGTGACCTTGAACCAAAACTTTAAAAATATACCGTGGTTAAAGTGCTTTCTTTGGAAGTTAGTAGTAGATGAGTAAACATACTCGTTAACATTGGTAATAAGCTTTGTACAATCAGTCATTCCCATAACAACACCAGCTGTGTCTATGCAGGTGCAATGCTGGAGTGAGGGTTGTTATGATATTTTTAACGTAAAGAGGTTAATTAAAGTAATTTACGTTCTTCTGGTGACTATTTACTAGGTTACCTCCTGATGTTAAAGATGATAACTAGCTTTTTGTATTTCCGACGTTTCATCAGTCAGCACGACTGACTTTATCAAGGTGGCTAAAACAGGTTAACACAACCCATTCAGCAACGATGGTACAACACAAAAACATACTGATAAAATGAATAACGCAGCAAGAATCAGAGTTAAAACACGCGACAAGATACCTAGAGGAAAAGAGGTTACCTAGAGGAAAAGAGGTAAAGAAGTTACTTGATTAATTGATTTGATCTTTTTCCTCAGACTGGAAAAGCTTTTATGATAGTTTAGTTCTGGAAGTTTCACATGTTAATAGAGGCTTTGAACCACTGACGCAGGCTCAGTCAGCAAGATTAACAGCTCTAGTGAAGTTTCTGATAGTTGTTGAAGAGTTTTTGTGTGAGTTATTCCATTCACTAGGTGCTGTCAAATGGAGAGTAGTCCAGAAATTTGTTGTTCAAGCACACACCCTGAGAACCAAAACAGCATCGCTTGATCTTGAATCTGACTGAGTAATGAGTACCATAATTGAGCTAACCAGGCAGACTATCCAACTGAGCTAACAGTTGCCTACTCATGCAAGCTTGAGATATTCCCTCCAACAATGATTATTTTACTGATGTAATAAATAAACTGCATTCACACTTTGGTGTGAATAATCCTCCCTCTCGACTTTTCAATAAGATTCTCATAGGGTTTTTAATTTAGATTTTACTATGTCCCAAGTTGAAGAGCACAAACTCAGTCACTTGTCACAATCCCTTTTATTGGTAAGAAATCTAAACGTTTTATCATGAAGTTTTCCAGATATATTAAAATAAAATTTAACGTCAAACTTGTTCTAGTGTATAAAATGTGTAAAACTGGTTTTATTTTCAATTAATGTCCAGAACTTTTTTCCACTTGTTTTACTTTTCCAATACACATACTGAGCTGCATGATGAATTGCATCTGCAATAGAGTTATAATATTTTTTAAAGTCCTTGACTAATGACTACATAGTGAAATGGTACAAAAAGTTTATCATTAGTAAAAATTAGGCCACAATTATAAACTCTAATAATGTATCAAATTTTCAGGGTTATGGGAAAAGCACTAGTTTCACTTGTTGTAATATTGATACCTTGCGATTTCCTTGCTGAATTAACTTTTGTGTAGGGTTGACATTAAATTTGTTATCAAAATCTTTACAAAAATATGCAGTAACGTTTGGAAATTCTTTCATGCATTTTAGAATGTTGTTAGCAATGGAATATTCAATTAACATTTGTGTTTGGAATGGCTTTTGAAACCAAGAAGAAAACAAGCTTTGCCGATGTTATATCATACTGTAATGAAACAAAGTCAGAAAGAGGTAATTGTCTTTGGTCAAAAATGCATAGAAAACTAATATACTTCACATGCAAATTTTGCATTCTTAGAATAATGTGGAATGTTTGTTTATTTCAATTTATTGAATGTGGCATTTATTGAGCTTAAACAAGGTTAATTCTTTGAAAATTTATTAGAGTTTTGCAAACTAACCTAACATATAAGATTTAAGAAAAATGTGAACACTATATATAATATAAACGACGACCTTTTAGAGTACATGCATAAAAGTGAGACAAATTGGTTTTAAATTGGATTGGCTTTACGTTGATACGGGTTTAAAGTAATCGCCCCCCTTTTTTAAATAACCTAACATAGGCTACCTTTTATGGTAAAACAAGCTATTACCAGATTTGTATTTTCAATTTTTGTCACATCTTGCATCCCATCTAGATCTGAACACACTTACTTTAGTTGTGATACCGTTGTAGATCATCAGTTTGGTTCATAGAATTAACCTACAAAACTTTAGCATGTAGACAATTCATTTTGTTGTACCGTAAACACATTTCTTTAATCATATAAAGATACAAAAGAAGCAAATTTGATATATGAGAAAGCAACCTGCTTCTTTACATGGTTTTGTGCATTGAAATTAAATTTGTATAACCTGGATATGTTACATGGTTTCATAGATTTACATTATATTTTTCATTTACGTTAGAACACTCTTGCATAGAAGATTCGAACATGTGATAAAATACCAAAGAATCATATTGAAATGTTCTTAATACAAATTCCCTCTGGAAAATGTGATAGAAGACATGGTGAACTTGCCTTTCAAAAGTTTTATATTCTGACATACAAATATTTTTGAATTTTCTATACTATGACCTTTTACTGTGACATGCAAATGTTTTAATTGATATTCATAGTTGAAGCACGCTTTAGTCCAGTAGTTTCTTGATAAAATTAGTATTTGCAATTCGGATACCAAACTCTGTTTTATATGTTTTGTTTGTTTCCAAAACTTGTAATTAACAGAGCTCTGTTAATTACATTTGTTGCTTTGTTTTTTGATTGATATAGCCATGGCCACCTGGAGATGCGGCCTGATTTGTCACATTTTGCAGATTTTGATTACAGCTACTGCTAGTGCTTGACTGATATTTTTTGAGATGTTTTTACTTTTTGCGGTTTCCTAATGACATGAAACTTTTTTGTTGCCTTAGGGAAGCAGCAGCAAATGAAAAAAAGTAAGTTGAAAAACTCTAAATCAGACTGTTATTGAAAAATTAACAGTCTGACTAAAATCTTCGAAATAAAATTTTCTTTGTTTTTCAACATGTGAGGATGTTAAAACCTATTGTGTCATCTGGGGAAAAGAGAAAAGAAAGCGTAAAAATCTAATTTTTAGAAAAATTTATTTAAACGTTTGCCCAAAGTTAGTAAAACCTGGAAATTTCGGCAAAATGTGACAAATCAGGCCGTATCTTTAGGTGGCCATGATATAGCCTACTGTTCTGTGTTTAAATTTAATCAATGTCATTTATTATCTTAAAGATAATAAATGAGTTTTATTTCAACTACTAACAAGGTTCGAGTCCCACTCATAGCCACAGCGACATTATTGTGGAAACTCTGAGTGTCCGGTCTAAAAGTCCTTCCAATTTCCAGCGAGGAAACGCGTGGTCATCACCAGTGCACAAAGAGGCACTGGAATTGTCGAGCCGAAAGCGTTGTGCAGTTTTAAACATGATTGGTGAGCTATGCTGCATGAGCTGGGTTTGGCAAGGGAAGGTTTCTTGCATTGGCAATAGTATGGTTTGTTGTTCCATTTGTTGGGTCGTTTTAGTTTGTGTTTGTGTGACTAGTTATACAAGTCATCCGCAAGCAAATAATTTAATTGGGAAATTATACGTTTGAAACCTGCTTTGGAAGCAGAATCGCCACCCAATTGATTTGCCAAACTATCCATCAACTAGCCTTCAACATCATTGTTTCCATAATGTCTTGTAGGAAGTGTAGGTATTGAAATGGGGCAATTTTTAGTAAAAACTACAGCCCCAAATGCGTTGAATCATTTTGGAATTTCTTATGATGGAATCGTAATATTTGAATTGTCACATTGAACAGCTTCATTTTATTTCTATAACATGAAGTATAAACATTCGTGCTCTATCTACAATGCTTGGTTGGTAGATGGTTGGTATACTTGTTGCAGTGAATTGATGTCACATTTTAAGAAACAAAGTTTTACTGTAGTTTTTCTAGTTTCAAGTGTGCTAGATTTGCTGTGGTTCTTTGTGTTGAAAAGCTGTTTTCGTTTTTTCAATGGCTCAAACGTTGAGGTAATATTTTAGTTAGCAATAATTTATCCCTTCACCCTCTGTGCAGAAAAAAATTGGAAGTTGAACATCCGTAGCAAGATTGAGTCGGATTTGACTGATCAAGTACAACAAGCGCTGGCCCCTTTGACCAATGAGAAGCGATGGGCCAACAAGAAAAAGACAGACCGACAAAAAAACTTTCAAGTAAGATTATTTTGTGCATTTTGGTTTTACTTTTTAGAAGTTCCCGAATGAGGTTTCGTCTTTTTGTGTGCCAAAGTTACAACTGATGCTAAAGTTACGCTGCTATAACCAAGTCTCACTCATACCATACCTTCAAAGAAAACTGCTTTTGATGTAAGTTATTTTCACACGGAGATAACACGAATCACTGTAAACAAGTTATCAAGTTTTCTAAAGTATAGCTTTTTCAAGCAGAATAAACCAGAAAAACTATATTTCAGCCCACCTTTAAAACAGAAATGTATACTGTGCCAAAGTTATACTTGATATCTGGAAGTGGAAATAACTGGTTGCATCGTCAATTCGCAAGGGGTCATACAACAACTTGTATATACATAACTTAACTTTTATTCCAGGAGTTTTTTTTGGATCTTTTTGAGACACCTGAGTTAATTTGCGTGTTATTTTTCATTTATTCAGAAATTTATGTTAATACGTTTGCCTAATGTTGCTTGTTTATTTTGAGCTCTTGTTTGGTACCCCATTGTGTTCATGATTTCTACAGACTTGGGATCTAATGTAAACAAACAAATGAATAAAACGTAGCATATCTGGATGTACTTTTGACTCATAAAAATCTGGCATGAAATAAGTTGTCGATAAACCATCACAAAGAATAAACTTAACAGCTTCGTTACTTGTTTCAGTATTCAATTTATTTGTAGAATTTTTTGTTGATTCCACAACAGAAGTATTTCGTTGAAACATAACTCGAAGACTTACCCGGTCTCTAACATGTTTTCTTTGAAAACCGACACCATTCTTTTGCCCTATTTCTTTGCTATTGTGGAGGCACAATTGAACTATTGTTTTATGTCTTGGTCAAGAAGGAAGCAGCTACACGTGAGGCTGGTTGCTTGTCACCTCCCCAATGTATAAGCTGACCTATCAGCTTACGCAAGCAAGGTCGTTTTATGGGGAAATCATTCTGATACCTGTTATGTGCCTGATGTGGCTAGTGCCAGTCAATAAGTTGTATGCCCTACTGATCAAGCTGTGTTGCTGAACTAGGGTGCATCAATAATAATCGTGTTTTTATTTGCGCCCATTGCGATAACATACAGTACACTGCGATCACAGATGCGATACAACAGACTACAGGAAGCAGCGAAGTGACATATAGTCTTCGAGTCAGCTGCTCCCCTTTATTTTGGCTTCAAAATTTTCCCTGGCGTGGTGAACTTGCTGTGTGGTGCAATTTTCTTTGTAAATAGCAAATAAAGTGTATCTACGTGTAAATTTCATTCGCAACACCAGAAGATAAACCATGACAAAAATGGTGTAAAGCACTAGTATAGTCTAGCTGGCACATATGCCTATGTCCCCTAATGTCGTGAGATGTTCCAGTAGCAGCATACTACCGGTACTCGTTGCAATGCTGGTCCATGGGTAACAGCTTCCATTTACCTTTGATGATTTAAAAAGAGATGTGGCAAGAGCTTAATGTTTAGGCTGAAGGGGAAGTCTCCTGAATACACTTTTAATGCAAACTGCATGCTGTTGGTATATCCTGGGAGGGACCTAGTATCGTGTATATCTGTAACATTTCACTTTAGGGGATTGTCCTGTGCAATTGTAGCTCTGCTGGAAGAGTTAATCTAACCACAATTTAATTCTAAAAGTGTCGTAAGTTCATGAAATCTCAGTTTTAATAAACCTTTTTGAAAGTGTGTCACTTTCTTGGGATGTACTTCAATTCTGATATTAAAGTACATCCCACTACTTTTATAGTAGGATGTACTTTTTTATACGGATTATTATCACTGACAACACATTGGAATAATTTTGGTTCTGTTTCGTCTAAACAACGAACAATGCTTTCGAATCATGTGTCTGGTGAACATCCTTGGTCGTCTTTTCTTTTAGATGCTCAAGATGAATTCTTACTCAAAGAACAGGTTTGCATCAAGATTCGGATCGGACTCTAACGGAGGAGGAGGAGGAGGAGGAGGAAGCTTTAAGTATATTGACGTTAATTACATCCCTCAACATCGTGTTCTTCCGGGAAGAGGAGAGAACTATTACTCCAAAGATACTTTGCCGAAAACTCTCACTAATCTCAGTCTGCCAAGGAAGAGTGGCCTTCCGTCGCAAGGTAACTAAGTTTTGCACTGAACTGAGTTGCCTCAATCAGTCCAGTGATTTATTTCCTTCAACAGTCGTCCCGTAGGAGAAATGTAGCCTATTAGGGTTGATATCAACTTGATACCAATTGTTTTTTATCCTAAATTAAACCAGATCATCCTTAGTGGAACTAAATTGTCAGTACAAACGAAATTACTTAATTTTGTTGATATATCGATTTTTATTAAAACGAAATTACTGTACTCAGTTCAGTGACGTATTTTCTTTGATTTTTCTTCTGTGAATTATACTCGTATACATGTTTGTGGTGTGTAAATGTCATCAACCCCCCAAAGTTAAAAAAACCCATCATTGATATGTATAGCGGACTTGTCGGTACAAAGTAAACAGATTTTGTTGAGCGGTTTGCGTCTTCAACACGTTTCGTTTGTGCGTTATACCGTGCATTTAGTACAGAGTTCTTCAACTCAAATTGTTCTGAGGACCAAATGAATACCGTATGCAGCCCACGGCCCTCATGTTTAAGACCCTTAATTGAGAGGTATCCACCATAGTAAGACAGTGAAATCTATGCAACGAGTACTTGATTCTTGCGTTCCTGTATAAGCTGGAGAAGGCCCTATCTGTCTTGGCCTTTGAAGTGTTGGTGGGTCATTGGCAAACCGCTCGACTTCGGAGCATGGAACAAAAGCTCATAGGAGACGGTTGTTCTGATTAACTGTCTAATCGTCAGCGATAATATCTAGCAATCATCCAAACCAACCTAATCATCAAACGGGCCACGGCCTCATCAGTTTTGTAACCGGTCAGTTCGTGTTAAAGTCACTTGCCAGTTCATCTGATCCTGTTCCAATGTTGTAAGCAGCGGCGACGACGATAACTACAAAAGTCTAACGTTTCATGAAGAAAATGTTTGCACAATTACACTGCAATGATTTTTTCTCTACCAAACTCGCAATAGAAGTTCGATACTTTGCAGGCTTGCACGGCTTGGAGGACATGGCCAGAGCACAGAAGCATGCTTCCAATATAAGAGGAGGCTTGGACGTTACCCTCCTAGACTCTAATTTCAACTTTCTATCTCTCCCCAAGCATGAAGCTGGCCTTAATGGCTTGAAGTGGGTTCAAAGCGTTTCTTGCTAATGCTTACGTTTATGAGAGAGTGATACTTTAGTCTTTTTAAGGTTACCTTGCTTGTATACGTAATCTACTTTTGTAATTGAGTAGACGTTGAATTAGATGGTCACGACTTTGTTCGTTGCAGGCCATTAGTTCCTAATGTGATTTCCTACAACGGTCTATCCCTACCTAACTATGGAGCGAATCGCAGATGTTTCCAGGTGAGTCCTATCATCCTTCATCTTATGCGAGGCGTGCTATGCAGGAAGCAATGTTATTCTGGGTTTTTAAGCAAGATTATAGCCGGTCGTAAATTGATTGTTCGGCAAACGAGTTGGCGTTCAGAATGTTTATCACACAAGTACTTACTCTGGTGTTGAACTGTACCAAATTATGCAAAATAGTCTTGTGTAAAAGTTGGTGAATGTATTCAGTAATACTGAGATCTTTTGGTGAAGTTTTGTATAATGCTGTTGTATGCCACTCAAAGGATGAAAAAACCCGCAATTCAACTAAGGAAGATGTTATCCCTATTTTGTGTTGGTTTGTGAACCCCTCATTTCACCCAATAGTCCATAGATGGTTGCCCGGTGCGTTGTGAAGCATAGCAAGAAACTTTTTCCTTTCACGCTCCGTAAAAGTTGATATTATTCCAGTTGTTGTATCCTGGTCACATTCTTGGCTAATTCTATATTTCAAAACGTGTTTTTACTGTATTTAAACATCGCTTAACATCCATTTGATGAAGTTAGCTTGTTTATCTGTCAAGTTATTACAGAACATCCTTGCGATTTATTTTTTAAGGTGTTGTCTGAGATGTTTTCCAATCGTTTGTCGACAGATGTACGGATCATCCGGTTCAAGGGCTATTGGCACTTTCAAGTTAAGCTTGAGACGCACTTGAGAGTATTATTTTTGCAACTACTGTGTTAGTGAATGTAGAAGACAATAAATATGGAAATAGATGACAAACGTTTTGTACATGACCTCCAGTGATGAAAGGTTTTCATCTGCACACAGTAGCCGCCCATACTTGACGGTTGAAATAAAGTTTTATACATTGTTTTTATGCGTCACAATTGATTATTATCCGCTCGCAGTTTAGGCCATCTTTAGCGCACAACAATGGCCATTGTGACAGCATAGAGATACAACGCTTTAGATTGAATGTCGCTTTCACTAAACATTGGTTTAACGAAACATATCAGACAAACGATGTTCATGACGACCAAATGTGCTCCAGCACTAAACCACTGCTGGAGAATTCAAATAATTTTTCCATTCAATTGTTTCGGGCAAATATTGAGTTGTTTTTGTTTTTTTAACAAATCCACCATGATTCGCCTGATTAGTATCACTGGACAAGCTCAGTGTAAGATTATACTTTTCAAACCACTCTCGTCTCTATGGACAGTCCAGTAACCGGCAAGTGTCTTAGTTTTTGCATTCGCGACTCTGTAGGCTTCAATACCGGTTCGGCGATACCGACAAACACTTCATAGATATCGATTGTGTTCTTTGTTGGATAATATAGTTGAAGATAGGTCTTCGTAGTAATGTGGTAACTGGTAACATCGTAAGTTTGGTATGAAATTAACAAAGATATTTTTGCTATTACTAAATCGTTGGCTGATGTGGAGCTACGGCAAATACATTGTGACATCATGATCATCAGCGTGGACGGATTGTGTCTTGGAATGTCGATTGTTGCAAGACGACCTAAGTTTTTAAACATGTTGTTTCCATTGTTTCAGCTAAACTGGTAAAAACGCCCATTAGTGAAATGCAGCGTGTTCTTGGTAATTTTATGTTATCAATTGTTACCACGTTAATGCGACGTTTAAAAACGTAAAAATCCAGGCAATGCATAAATGATTTCTTCAGCTGTGAACTCCTGGAATGTATTGACTGGGAGCAAACCACCTTCGTGGTACACTGCGTGTGAAAATTTTGTCCCTCCCTCTTGCATTGCGTATAGCTCACATCAAAAATATGACCAGTGCACTTCATAGCAACACAAGCCCTTTTGGCTCAATTGTTTTACTGTCATCACTAACTAAAGCTTGGATTTTCGTGGTTAGCTTTTTCATCTCGTTTTTTCTAACTTTCCAGGCCTACACGAAAGAGGGAATGAATAACCTTTTGAACTCTCGGACGCGCAGGGGTAAGCTGACCTACTTGGGGGATGGAAAGTACGTTGACAAACGTGGGGTTACCATCAGCCGATTGGGACCCTTCTGGCCCCAAGGCTACGGCCCGGTGTGCGATTGTCCCAGGTCAGTCATACTGTTGCTTTCTATCTTGTTTCCTTAACTTGTAGTTGTAACATTTCATTAAAAATTAAATGAGTTCCATGGTTTTCGGTTTTTTCTTTTAACATCGTGATTTTAAGTTGCTGATGACGCTTGCTGTCATAATTGACATCTTGTGAAACGATGATCGACAGCTTTAGTTGTGCGTTTGAGATACCACCATTTCAGCCACGTATCCAGCCTACTTGTGTTTGCTGTAGGACTAGGTGAATGTGTTAAAGGAAGTTGTTGAAAGGAAATTAACATTGAAGTATTTTTATACAACCATTCAGATTTCCATGCTAACCCTATTCAATGATTGTTTTGTTTGTAATGTTTTAGATTCATTAGTTCCTGTCCCAAGCAAGAAAAGTTGTTGCGCACATCAGGTGAGCAGATATGTTGTTGATTTGTGTGCCGTTATAATAACCAGACATTTCTCTTACCGGGTACATTAGTTTTAATCTACTTAAAAGTAGGATATTTAAACACAGAACATAAATACATACGTAAACATAAAAGAGCATTAGAGGTGCTCTCCACTCAACACAGGAATCTGACACCAGCTCAGAAACCCAAAACTGTAACAAGTTGAAAACAGAAAACACAGCTTGTGCCAATAAAGCAAGAAATGTCTGCGTCCGAAACAAAATAATCATGACGTCACACACGCGAATAAGAAGAGGGCGATTTCATTACAGTTTGTATACGTACCAAGTTGTCTATCAGGGAGGGCCTCGTCAGAAGCGCAGAGGTTAAAGTCTCAATAAGCGCCATGAAGCTCCGATGTCCGCGGTTGCCACTTTAACATAACAACTTTTGTAAGCGTCTGTAAAGCATGAACCAATCAGAAGCTGCGTTTCCTGTGACGTCATTGCGCAAATGGAAGTTAGAGGTAGAACCACGGCCGTGGTAGAACAGAAAAATGCAAACAGCTCTTATAGAAAGTAAATTTAGTAAACGTTCCGCCGGAGCCACCGTGTCCTAGGTGGTTAGGGCGAGGGAATACATTTAGATGACGTGAGTTAGATTCCCACTTCTGTCATAACTGTTTTTTCTTATGTAATTATCAAACAACGTTCAAAGCACTGATCAACTCTCTGGCTGAGTGTTAGAAGGTTCACAATTCGACGGTAGCCGCCTAAACCATGTTCTGATTGGTGCACCAGATTGATTGCACCAGATGGTTTGTCGGGTATTATTGCTGAAGGGTTGCATAGCCGAGTGGTGAGAGTCCTAGTTCCACGATTAAAAGGGCGTCGGTTCGACACCGCTCAAGAGCATGCGGCTCGTATTTGGAAAGACGTTCAAAGGCTTGCCTGCCGTCCACTTAATCAAAATTTTATACTGTACAGTATTACCTGGTGAAGCCTGGATACGATAAAACAAAATTGAAAAAGCAAACAGAACACTGTTGAATGGAACTTACCTTGGAGCTGATGTTATGTGATCATTTCTTTGCAAAATTAAGGCTTGTCTGAATGCGATGTGCTTCTTACAAAGTTGGTTTGTCGATCCAACTGGTTCTATTGATATCGTGCCATTGTTAGAGAGCACATTGTCTGCTTCTGCCAAGTCAGCTGGTAGGCTCACGTTGATTTTTCCTAAACAAATGTTTAATCAATTGCCAATTTGACATTTCAACTGCCACATGGGGCCAAGTGTTGACAATTTACTTTCTTTGAAAATGGTATCAGCGTCGTCACCTTCAAAAAAACGTTACGTTTTTATGACAATTGACAACACTGACTTTAGAAAACTATGTGGCACCCTTTCCTGCCGACGCTCGGCGCATACTTATGTAAATAGAATACATGTTTGCTAACAGGGAACTACGCTGTCAGCCCTATGCCTTGAACAGCTATATGCAGTTGGGAATCATTCTTGTCGCACTTGTTTGCTTGGGACATGACGATTTTGTTAATTTTGGTGACATGATTATTCTTGTCGTTGTGCAGCAATTGCGTTGTCTTATATTTCTCTACTGTGGTGAAATTAGCAACGTCTTTGAAGTAACTAAATGCATGTTTTATAAACTGATACCATTTCTCAAAACACAAAAATAAAAACAACGGCACCCATCAATATCTGAGCCACCGTATTAATCGGTGTGAAAGCAATTAATTATATAACACTTCTATGAGAATTGATGTCACTTGAAAGTTATATTTTCATTTGAACTTTGTAAATTCAAGGAATTCTTTCATACACCAAACAGTATTGTCTTCGAAAACAAATATTAGTTCTTATAAATGTGTAGACTATAATGTCCATGCGTTGCGTAGTTAAGAGTTGACTTGACGTAAAAGTGACGCAATTGCTTTTTAATCTACTCACAACAGCATCTGGTCTCATTGTCCGCTTAGAGAATAACAGCACTTGTGGTACCATAAGCACCACTACGGACTCCGGCCTTGGGCATCTCATTTAATTCTCATAATTATTCAAGAGAAGGACAATTCAATGTTGCCTAAAGCAGCACATATATGAGTGAGTTTAACTTTTCTTGTTGCTGTTCATTTGAATACGAAAGCAGGAGGCTGATTGGACGTGTGTGGTCATAACGAACTTGTTATTGAGGCGCTCTATTGAACGGGAGTGGTTGAGCTATCCGAATGTTGTGTCTTGACACGCATAGGGAGGCTTAGTTCTATAACAGCGGTACAAGACGCCAGTTTAGTGGTAATTAGATGAAAGGGTTTACTGGTAGTTTCGTGTGGCCGCAGCTTCATGTGTTCAGCTCGTTGTCTTTAAGCCAGTTTTTAAAAGTGTTTTTGCATTACTGAACTGTGTTGTAGCCACCGGGTAGTGCAGTACGTGGACAGTCTAAGCTTAAATTATGAACAATTCGTTTGCTGTTTTTACAATTTGGACAGATTTCTATTTCTCAATCTGTTCATCGGCGAGGAAAGGCAGGAGTTAGAGAATGACGTGATAAAATTGTATTGCAGATATAATCCATTTGTTTCTGTCGAATGAGCATTGTGGAAGTGCCTCCCTGAATAATAATTTGTGGCTCTCATGTTGCGTATAATTTGTTAAGTTAAATTACATTCCAATATATCTATTTTTTGAATAACTGAGGTTGGTTAATTAATTGTTAAGCTGGTTTTAAGCATTGCCTATCCATCAACTGTTCAGTATTTGTCTCACGTTGAAACAACTCTGCTACTAATCATAATAATAACAGTCCTGCGTTTTGGTTCTGCGTTACAACTTGATTGTTTTGGGGGCGCCAACGTTTGTGTAAACGAGTTGTTGTTTTTCCGAAGGCGAGGAGGTGAGCTTAGCAGTCAGACTGCACGATATCGTATTATGAATCGAACGAACTGTGTTTGAAATTGTAAAACAATGTAACGACTGGTTTGCTGTCTGGAAAGTTCCTTTCTACTTCAATGATTATATTCCAGATAGAAGTAAAGGTTGTTACGTCAGGGTGTTACGTCAGGGTGATACGCCATGGTGTTACGTCAGGTTGTTATGTCAGGGTGGGGTTATAAGTGTATAACTCTCGTACAGGGGTACTAAGATACGTGAATAACAAATAAGGCGCAAGTAGCTTCTAGTGTCGCTTAGGCGATGTAGACGGTCGTGGTTGTCAGAAACGTTTACAAGCAAATGGCAAATGAAAGTTTCACTCACGACCGCCCACCACATTGTTTCTTCTTAACGCAAATTCTTTCTTTTTTCATTAAGGTCCATGTTACTGAATCTTTGAAGAAATAATTTTGCGCTTTGTATGTTGAAAATTATTAATAGTTTGTTTTTATTTATTTGGAACATTCAAGTTCATCTTTCTTTTGTTTAAATAGAGCTGTAGCTTTTTCATGATTGTTCAATGCGACAAAATTTATTTTAGTTGGTTCGTGTATGATGTTCGCTGCATGTCAGACAGATGTCCCTATGCCTGTCAATCACCACCAAATGTTTAATGACCCCGCCCACAAATCGGTGCAGCAATCAACTACAGAGTTGCCAAAACTGTTTTTCAAAAGCAAGCCGGTCAAAGAAAAATGTCGAGACCGAGCTGGTTTGAGCAACTGTTTGAAGAATGGCAGAAACTCTGCACCAGGGAGTGTACCTGGACTAAGAAGCTATGATAAAGGCACCACCAAAAGAAAAAGGCCAAATCTTGTAGAAATAAAGCAAAATCGACCTTCTGTTCCCAAAGATACAGACGCAGCTTTTCAAGAAGTGGTCACAAGGTGGCTGCCTGAGCTACTAAATTGCAGGCCTCACAGTTTCAATAAAAATTTTCCAACAAATCTTCTGCTTCCGAAAAGCACTTTCTGGTCTTCCGTCAGCTCTAGACATTCTTCCAATAAATTCCGTGGCTTGAAATGGCCCAAAACTAAACAAATGGTCGTAAAGCCCCCTAAGTTATTGGAGTCTTGCCCTGAATTAAATGAAACCTTATGTGCTTTGAAAAAGAAGCAATCGATTTTAAATTCGCGAAAGGGTAAGTGTTGATAGTTTTGCTTTTTCCTGGTTTATAATTTTGATTTATTTCCATAAACTGGCTCCTTTTTATGGCTTTCTTTACAGATGATTCAACGAAGGATAAAGATGGTCCAAAAATAACCAGTGTAACAACCAGTGCCAACAACGTTGGGTTGACAAAGCCTCGGTTCTCTAATGAACCTGACCAGGCTAATGACATTCAATTTGGAAATACCAATGCTACCACCGACCATCATTCTACCAACCAAACCATCTTTGAACCATCTATGAACCATCTCTCGAACCACCAGCGCACGAGACACGAACACACCAGTAAAACAAACCACACTGTGTTAGAAACCAGTAACCAAGAAACCAGTAACCCGCAATCAACTACTGGTCTGCCTCTACCCAATCAAAATAGGAACCAATTTAACCAACCAATTGCTACGAGTAACCAGGTTTCTAACAATGACGTCACAAACCGTCTGAATAGCCAAACAATGAACAATCAATCGAGCAATCACTATCGCAATAAACATTTGTCTAACAACCAATCGATCATTCCGAAGCCTACTAACAACTTATCACCAAGAGACGCCACCCTCAACAAAGTATCTAGTCAAGGGAAGTTGTCCCAAGATAAGAAAAACTCCGTTTGGAGAGGGAAACCAGTGATCTACGACTGTGACCGCTCTTCTAGGAGTCCTCTTCCTCATTCCATCCCTGATGGAGTAGATGAGTCGTTGGTGTTTGAATCTCGGTTCGAGTCAGGAAACCTGCGACAAGTCAGGCGAATGTAAGTCCCTAGGATTAGCTCTTCCTTACAAACTCTTCCTGGACGCAAAATAAAACATGAATATTTTTTATTACTGTAACGTTTTGAAATGAAACGCCAGTCAAAACGTACCTATGTCACTCCGTTTTACTAATGTATGACTTAATTCCTTTCATAATTTACATAATATTGTCACTACTGCTCGCAGACTAAATTTATTTGTTTCTTAGCAACCGAAAAACACTATTGTTGATTTCTTTCTCAACTTAACTGCTGCATTCTTAAACTGACCCACTGAAGATTTTACTATGCCTGTTATAAAGTTGTGCTGAAGAGAATTTAATATTCGAAATCGCAATACACAACAAGATAAATAATATGAGATGTTCTACTGGTGCAAATTAAGCTAAACTATCACAAGATGTATACAGTGACAATCTGCTTTTATTCCGACGTTTCGTCAATCAGACACGACTGACTTCTTCAGGGGGCTAGACCAGGTAGTGACTACCTGTCTAGCATGGCAAAACACAGGACCATGTTGCTGAAAACAACTAAACATGCAAAATGAAAATTCAACTTCTGGACAAAAACTTATCGCGCGCAAAGTTTGAAATAAGTTTGAAAAAAAGGGAAGTTTTTGTCCAGAAGTTGAATTTTCATTTTGCATGTTTAGTTGTTTTTAGCAACATGTCCTGTGTTTTGCCATGCTAGACAGGTAGTCACTACCTGGTTTAGCCCCCTGAAGAAGTCAGTCGTGTCTGATTGACGAAACGTCGGAATAAAAGCAGATTGTCACTGTATACATCTTGTGATAGTTTAGCTTAATTTGCACCAGTAGAACATCTCATATTATTTAATTTAATGCCTGGTGAACAGTCTCAATCAATTTTCAGCACAACAAGATAACTTGACATCAATTGGACTAGTCGTACATTTGTCTTGAATTTATAATTAGTTGGCAGTGCATCCTATGGATCCGTAATTGGGCCTCTCTCTTGGCATCAGCTTGCTGGGCGTGCAGTTGTTCTCTTGCGTTATATTGCCTTTTTCATTATCTTTGCATTTTGGTAGAGAGTTTGCATTTTTTTTGGATAGCAGGATGGCATTTTGAAATGAGATGCCATCCTGCTATTGGCAAAATGAATAATGAATAAAAGTATACCGTGTAATAAAAATAAAAGTTACCGCAAAACTAAATATCTGCTGAACATTTCATTTGCAATAATTCATTGTTTTTGTGTATGCCTCTTATTGCGCTCATAATGATTGCTATGTTCTAACTATCATCTTTGTTCCCTCATAGATCCGAGTACGACTACGAGCTTGTGTTGCGCACAGACATGTACACAAACAGACACACGCAGTGGTACTACTTCAGGATCCAGAAGGCGAAAAGAAACCGACTCTACAAGTTCAACATAATCAACTTCTTGAAGAAGGACAGCTTATATAATTACGGTACGTGACTACAATGACGTCATTTCTTTAGGTTTAGAAGATGCTCTGCCAATTATGTGGGTTGCATGGAGCCCAGACCACGGCAGCAATAAGAAAGGAGGCACACTGCTGTTGCAATATACTTCTTTCGGTCACAAGTGTATGTTTTGCTTCTGCAGGGATGAAGCCGCTGATATACTCAGAGAAACGAGCTGTCAATCAAGACATGGGCTGGCATCGGATTGGTCAAAACGTCAAGTACGCGGCCTGGAACAATCCGACGAGGAACGCCATTTTGTCGCTCGACCTGCAATACTACTGCTTGGAGTTTGAGGTGGGCGGAGTCTACGTGGAAATGATGCGATGTGATTGGTTGATATCCAAATGCAAGGATATTTTCATAAGCGATATTGCAAATTTTATCTCTTGTACGGACTCTCTACTACATTTGCTAAAAAGTTTTTGTGTTCGTGTCATATTGGCACACTTGCAGAAACTTTGAACCCCTAATGCATGGCCGTTCACCCGGGTTAACAATTAAAAGTTTCTATCTGCACTCTGTTGCTCCCTGATTTGCCCTTGTTTTTGTTTTTTCACTCACTTTGAAGCAGCAAAGTAACGGAGCTTTGTTAGCTCAAGTAGCCAGCCACTCCTTCATCGCTATCCTATTGTGACGATTGTTGTCAGCTCTTTGTCTTAGAACGTGTTTTTGTCGCGATGTACGTCAGCTTAACATATAACACCAGTCCTCGGGATTGTTGAATGACTTGGTCACCAATCGACAAATGAACACATCCGTTGCTTGTATTTCTTGACCATCAATTGACAAAGCATTCTTACTTTGATTAACGCTGTTTGTATTGCCCACAAGTATCACAAAGATTTGTTGTTAGTTATCAAGAAAAAGGTTTCACCTGACAATTGACGATACGAACAGTGTGTGTCGCTTGGTTGAACTTACCAAGTTATTATCTACAATTGCTCTTCTATGTTCGCCATCTTAAGTTACCGGCAGCAGTGTTTGTCGTCGTCGCTTGGAAAGCCTTCCATCGCTGATGTGCTACTTTTCAACTGGTTGATTGTAGCAATATTCATGAGACAAGAAAACCTCTTTCGAAAGTTACTTCTGATCGTTTTGTATTTAGAGGTTTCAAATTATTCACCCAGGTCCAGGCACTGAGGTTGACAAATAAATTGTTTGTAGTTGAGGTGTTGTTGCTTGTAAGCTATTATTGTATACATCGTTGGGTAATGTCTTCTAATGTTGCTGTCTACCTTCGGTCTCACGACAGAGATGGTAGGAAACAACTATTTCTTTTCCTGGTCATTGAATCTTGGCCTTTGTGGGCCATTTTGCTGGCATTTTGTTCATAGGTCAGTGTAGCTAGTATTGTAGTTTTACAGTAATAATGGTACAAAATTAAGGAGACGTCTTTCCACAGGTCACGTTAGACTGGGATGAAGTGGAGGAGGACACCATATACCTCGCCCACTGCTATCCTTACACCTACTCCGACCTCAGACGACATCTTGACCACGTGATGGCAAACCCGGAAATGGCCCGCCATGTGAAAAAAGAAGTATTATGCGAAACGACCGCGGGAAACGCCTGTTTTCTTCTCACCATTACAGAGTTTCCCGACCCAGAAAAAGATAAATACAAAGACTTCCATCAGGTGATGCAAAAGTTGAAACATAGCCTGCAGAGTTTGGAGGCTATGTTAACTAACTGAGCTTGTGTGGAAATAAGCCCATACCATCGAAATAATACGAAAATCAATGAAGTATTGTTTCGTAACACATTACGTAACATTGATATAATAAAAGTAACCACCGTGACGCAAATAGTAAGATACGAAATCAGGTGTCAACGCATCAATGGTTACACACGGTTCGCCATTCCTTGGGCATATCACAACCCGATCATTTAGGACAGGTCATAATTATATCTGCAGTCTATTGTGGTAGATAGCTTCATCATTTCAGGCATCATCTGCACCGCATTGATGATTATAATTTGTGGACCTCTGTTACGCACAATCGGTAATCGCATTACAACGAGAATGTGCGTAGATTCTACGTCATGTAAAGCATATACTGACGCAACAAAGAAAAACTTTTAACACGATCGCTTTTTATTGCAGGAAAAGAAGGGGGTTGTGGTTACCTCCCGCGTACATCCGGGGGAGAGCCAGGCCAGTTGGATGATGAAGGGGGTAATTGACCACCTCACATCTGACCACCCCTTGGCTAAGCAACTACGGAAAAAGTTCATTTTTAAGGTCAGTTGGGCATCTTTGAAAAGAATCACTTCAGGGTTTTAAACATGTTTTAAGTAATTCCCTGATAAATAAAGCTGTTTTTTTATTATTTATTTAACGTTTGCTAACGGTCAACTATGTGCAAATTTTATATCGAAAGGATTTTTTTTTCATTGTGAAAATACGCAATGTTTAATGTGGATTCGCATGTTTTAAATTTGTGTCAATATCAAATTATCTTTGGCTCTAAATTTTGTTTCATTTTCTGTCGCCGAATGGTGGCGCCATAGATCGTTCCCATGCTGAACCCGGATGGAGTGATCGTGGGAAATTATCGGACGTCATTAGCAGCACGTGACCTGAACCGGAACTATCGCCATCCCAAACAAGGGACTTTCCCTACCGTATGGCACACCAAGCAAATGGTGGACCAGTTCAACAAAGACCATCCGGTAAGTAATCAATCAATGCTTGGCTTATCACTGGTCTAGTTCAATATAAAAAGTGAATGTTTGGTTGGTTTGAATCTTTATCCTCGGACTGAGAAAACCTCTGGTAGGTTATTCCTGGCAGTTTTGCATTCTTGTAGACGTTTTGAACTGCTAACGCAGGCCCGGTCACCGAGATTGACAGAGTGAAGTTTTCGATTGCTGAAAGGTTATCTCTGGCTATTCCATTCACAAGCTGCTACTAAACGGAGAGCAGTTCTTAAAAGCATTGCTCAAGCGTACACCCCGAGAATCGAACTAACGCCACAACACTATCTTACAATTTTTTTTGTGCGCAAAGTCAAGCGCTTAACTATCGAGGTGAGAGCACCATCAAGAAGATTTTACTTTCATCCAACGCTGGTTCATTTGCTTATAAGTGATGTCGCAATGTTTTGACGATAATAGATGTAGGAATGTAAATTCGCCGACAATTAATGTTTTTCAAAATAATCAAAGTTCTGTTCCAAACTGAAGCATTGACTAAACGGAAGATGTAAATTTCTCATAAATTTTGATCATTTTTCTAAAAGCCACTTTTGTCACTGCCTGATTTTTGTGTTTTAGATTATTCTGTACTGCGACCTGCATGGCCACAGCAGGAAACATATGGTGTTTATGTACGGCTGTGAGAGAAAGGCTATCTACAACAATGTTAACGCCAAAACTAAGAAGAATAATCAAAACGGAGAAACCAATGCCACTGCTTCGAGGCCAGTTCAGCAAAATGGCGGGAAAGCTCCAGATTCGTTGGATGAAACGCGTGACTTTGTTGAAGAACGAATGTTTCCTTGGCTGATGCACCAACTTGCCCCAACACGGTCAGAAAGTGTTCAAGTATTTACTTCATGTACTCATGTAATCGTATCCCGTCTTATGCCCGGTGGTTAGAGATTTGGATTGAGACAAACTCCCATCAATTAACTTGATTGATATCAAAACTTTCCTGAGACTATTTTACTGCCCAAGCTGGCAGATGACTTACGACGTGTCACGCTCGGATGAACCCGGTCGCATATTTACAAAATGTTTCCTATTTGGTATCCTATCTGGCGAACTAACCAATCAGAAGCCGCATCGATTTACGTAAGGAGCGACGTTGCAAGATTGCGCGCATGAGCGACGCTCTTTCACAGAGCTGTGTTCTGCATGAATAGCCCGACAGCCAACAGACCATCTCCACTTGCAGTGCAGGTGGATTCAATTAAAAGTTTTGTCAATCAACCCGAACTTGCCAAATTAACCTACCAGCCTGCTAGACAGCAAGCGAATCTGCAACTCTTATTCCAAGACGCAAAGCAAGTTTGCATGAATGACGTAATAAAGCGATCCGACTTCTGATTGGTCAATTTTCGAGATAGGACATCAAATAGGGAACCTTTTGTAAATATGCAACCCGGTCATTTATTTGTGGTGTTGGTTTCGAGTTTTGTTTTGTGTTCACATGTGGAACATTAAGACATTGCTGTAAAGTGGAACTCCATCATTGATGTTGCAGTTTTTCCTTCCATGGGACAAAGTTTGCGGTGAGAAGATGCAAAGAGTCCACTGGAAGAGTGGTGATGTTCAGACAGATGGGGATATGGAATAGCTTCACCATGGAGGCTTCGTTCTCCGGGACCAGTTTGGGGAAGGAGTAAGTTGCTTGTCTAGGCCGCAGAAACGCCACAAGAATTCAAATTTTGCCGACGGGAGTATCTTAACACTCTCTACGCTATGTGTGTTAGTGCGTCCCAGTATTCCATGTGTATAATTCTGCGAAACGCTTGAAGGTAAATTCCTCATGTGGATGAGCCTAGCTACAGGCTCAGCCTTGTCAGCAGAGTTCTCTTCACTGTCTTCAGTTTTTGTGCGATAAAAAGTTTGTGATCAACCCATTTTCAACCGAATATTCAAATTATCAGCTTTGACTTCATCGTTAGTTGCCGTAAAATAAAACGGTTATACTAATAAGTGATTAACTGATTATGATATCATCAATGATGATTTCTTCTAGAACTGGACGTCACTTCAACATCGACGACTTCATGCTGATTGGTCGGAAATTGTGCGATTGCGTTCTAGAATATTCGAACATTTGTGACAATCCAGTCGCGAAATCCCGAGCGATTATGAATATGACTCGTGAAATTACGCAACAGGTGCGTCACTGTGACATCAGATTAGACTGGTTCCGTAACTTAGCATCAGAAATGAGAATGTGATGCTCTTGCGCATGCGCAGATTAAAGTATGTAGATTGCGGATTATCAGTACCTGCAGATATTCGAACCATGCTCATGTAGGCTTCAGCGTGATTGTTCACAAGAACGAGTGCTAACATGATGACGTCATCATTCCCAGGTGCTGCAGACCAGAAGCAACCTGGCATCTACACAGCCCCTTGCAGATGGAAGCAAACCTGCCAACAACGCTTCAAGTAAAAAGATACAACAAGCGAATAAGACCAGCCCCAATACCAGTGAGTGTGTAACATGATATGACTTTATTAAAATATATGGTAATTGGCGATCCTTCCAATTGACCACATCCTGGGTGCATTATGCGGTGACAAACAACTCCAGTGACGTGGAACAAAAGTTAGACATATTTTTAGGCTCAAAATGCTGTCTATGATTGAAAAGTATTTTATGAAAACTAAAACATTGACTAAACAGGGCTGTTGACTATAGCTTCAACATCATATTTAACAACATGAAATCTGCAACAAGTTCCGTTTATTGTGGTCCCCTCTTTTACAGACGGGACTTACCCAACCCCAAGCTTCGCCAACATCAAGTCCACTATTGCAAGACAAATGCGTCAGAATAGCAAGCCTTCGAATTCCATGAACCCGGAAGTTGGTCAGCAGCGCCTTCAAGAGAGTGAGAGTGCGACAGAAAGTGTATTGCCGAAAGAGGGCACTGAAGAGACATCATCACCCGACGAAGCCACAACAGAACAAAATATTGTTTCCACTCAGAACACTAACCTAGGTGGTGACGTCAGTGATGACGCAACAACGAGGAATGGTCTACCCGCGATAATCGACGAAGCCTCCCGGCAAGCAGCTCTGGATGAGAATTGCTTCAAGTTGCTGCAGAGTTTGAACGTCCACCAGATGGAGCTAGAATCCGAGTATGTGATTTTCCATCGTTACAATTAAGAATTTATAAAAAATTTGATGCTTGCCTTAGAACTACAATCAATGACAACTCAGTTAGAGTTAATCCTTTGACCACGCCAAAGTTACCCTGATGTGTCTCTGTTTGTTGTCGTTAGCCTGATTTGTGGGTAGTGATAAACTTCCAATGCGGGTTCAGTTTCATTATATCTGACGAACCAGCTGAGTGTGCTCTCAACCTGCTACCTATGATTACCATTGGGGTTGTTTCAATGGAATCGATTTCATTCTGGTCACGTTTATAGCGAAAAATATAAAAACTGATCAATGAAATTACATTATCACTAAGAAGTTACATGCCTTGAGGAATCTTTGTCAATCATCAATCGTCGTCATTATGTTTCATAGTTCTAGAATGTAGTTTTTGCTTGAATGACGCAATTGTTCTTGTGTACATCAGTCTCAATTTCAATTTAGAACGTTGTGGCAGTTTTGCATTTTCTACAAAGCCATTATGACGTCACCCTTTAGCAGATGGCTTGACAATAACCAAAGATTATCAACTGATCTTCGCTATTTCAGAACAAGCTCTGAGAGCAACAGCGATTCTGAGCCGGAGCTCCCTGAGGATTCTCCTTCGTCGTCCGGCGGAAAAAATCGCGGATCACAACGGAATTCTGGCGGAGGGCGGAAAAAGAAGAAGAAAAAGAGGCAACAGAAGTATGGAAAATCAATTTCTGCTCCATCCAACATCCAACCTCCACCAGTGTCCAGTAAAAAAGTCCTGGAAGAGCAAAATGCTAAAGAGACCAAAGCAAAAGCAAACCTGGTATTTGAAAACATTGTATTGAAAATCTTATGTCATCGAGTGTGAACCCATCGCATGAGATGTAATGTGACATCAGATGATGCGTGATAATACAAAATCGTGCTGTGACATCACAAGTGATGACGTCAATCGAAATAGATTTGTTATTAACTGAGCAACATTGTGTGATTGCATAGCTAAGCTATGTACAGTATACAATATGGTTATAATAAGGTATCAAGCAAATTAGATCTTGGATTGTAACAGAGCCTTGTCCACAGTGTATCGTTTGTTTTGACACAATTCGACATCCGTTGACAAGAAATGTTTTAAGAATGACATCATGTTGTTGAAACGTGATCTTACTTCTCCAGGCCACCTATCCAGGCTACGTCAACAAGTACGCTAACCGTAGCAACGGGGGAATCCCCATCTTCGCTCAGGAGAGGATGAAGGAACGAGCAGCAAGGAGGTTGGTGCCTTTGGAATGCCTACGACCTTGGAATGATATTGACCGTGTTTGGAATGCATGGATAAATTTCTTAATCAGTTGCCAGTTTGTTGTTTTCAAAGATGAATTGTGATTCCAGTCAACCACTTCATCTGGTCCAGATCTGCTTAGATCCGTACCCGGTCTGGTAAAGATCTGGACCAGATAAAGTGGTTGTCTAAGACAGTATCAAGTAATTTTACTACAAAGTTGTTAAAAAAAAACTGGATCTTATCAACGAATGACTGGATTATTGAATTAATTATTAAACAAATTGATCAGCTAATCATGACATCATATGCAATTGTCCCGTTCGCAATCTGACGTCATGCATTGCAGGCTTGCTGAGTTGAAACTGGCTGAAGAAGATCGCAAGCAGCAGGAAAACCAGCTCCGAGAGCAGCTTCTCCTGGCAGGGATCCAAGACGGACCCAGCGTGACGTATGAGATTCCGGTAAGTGACGTATGAAATAGTGAGTGACGCATGAAGTACCGGTGAGTGACGTATGAGATACCGGTGAGTGACGAAGGAGATACCGGTGAGTGACGTATGAAATAGCAGTGAGTGACGTATGAGATACCGGTGAGTGACGTGTGAGATACCGGTAAGCGACATGATTGAAGAAAACATGATTGCTGTCCATGGGGAGATTTTCACGTAGTAAAATTTGTCCTTTATGCATTGAATCGATGTAAAAACAGGAATTTGCTAGCAAGGTTTATTATTATCTCGAGTTCGTGAAACACAGTAAGTTAAACAATTAGTCAGTTAAAGTTTAATCTAAACATTTTGAAGTCCAACTCATGAGACGAGATTTACAAAGATCTCGCCAGATGTTCAACTGCGACAGTTTGGGGAACTTGGTCTTAGCATAGGAAAAGTTGACATTTTGCTGTTTCTTGGGCTATGTACTTTAGCAATGATGAGACCATAATTCAGTGGCTGCCCATCACTGCTAAACAACTGGCTCTTTCCACGGACGTTTATTGACGTGCTGTTGCTGCTTCAATACTCTATCTTCATCTAGGTGTCACATAGTGAGAACGATGATACAAACGGATATTCGGAAATATGCGGGGTTCGATACAAGGTGGCCAACCAACCAAGAAGGTGAGAAGGAAGATGTGTTGTTGTTTGTGTTGATGGAACGCAAGAAAGTATACGTCACTTCCGGGTTTTAACAGCCAGCAAGCGCTCGCCGGATATATTCGGCATTTCTCGACCGAGCATACTAGAGAGGCATCTTCTCCCGGTGGCACCCCATTGGGAAATTATTTACTCTAGAAGTTCACAAAACTGACAGGGATAGTTAAGTTTGTTGGTGATTGTCTGAGATACTTTTCGTATAGTCAGAGGGACAATCCTCTGAAGCAGGTAGGGGTAGGTACCTCATTTTTCAAAATCACTCTGTATGCGATATTTAACCCCCCTTGATGTACACTATTTTTCAGGGTGCATTACATGTTGTATAACCCCTATCGTGGTCAGTCCCCCACTGGACAGGAACGTCGCCCTGTCGTCACTATGAGGTTCTCGCCCCCACCCCAGTTACGTCACAATCAAGTTGGCAATGCGTCACTGCCGCATCCTCAGCAATATGGCGACCAGGACAGCGACATGCACATGCCCTATCGTGTGCAAGCTCCCGGTGAGGGATGGTTGGCTAGTTGGATAATAACATTTTTTAATTGAGTGAATATTTTCAACTTTAGTTTGAGTTTGAAGATTTTCGATATTTCTAAAACAAGTTGAGACAATTACATGACAATCCGTTCGTCTGTTTGGTTTGTTATGAAACAATTCGTTTCTTTCCAGCTGGTCGCCTGTCGAACCAACGTGGCCTCAGTGGCCTGACCCAGCTTTCGGGGTCAATGTCCGCTGGTAGCCCCACCGACCAATCCAGCAGCCAATCAAGCGACCGAGCCGGTGACGACACCGTCGATGACGTCATGGTGCACGAAGGGAATTCCCCGCCAAACGCAGACCGAATGGAGCCGCGGTCCGTGGTCGTCCCCGTACAGCACAACATCTCCTTCAAGATGTACAAACAATCCTGGAAACAAAAACAAACTGCCGCCGCGTCGTCACAGCAACGTCATCATGACGTCGACGAGTTTGACATGGCTGTCATGCGACAGCAAGCGGCCGAAGAAGAGATGAAACTGCAAGAGGAAAATGGGAGCGAGAGAAATATTTCTGAACTTCTCCTCCCCCCAACCATGGCAGTGACGGATGTGATGACGGCCCACATGCGCTACCCTGGTCAAGTCCACAGAGTGGAGGCGATGCGGCCCCTGCCACGCGGGAGAACTATGTCGCGAGGCCCCCCAATGATCTTTGGCGAGCCCGTTCCCATCAACCAAAAAATCTTTGATCACCCCGATCCGCTAGATGGCGCTCCGCGGCAGCGTGAGAAGTCATTTACGAAAGTTTCCTCCTCTGCACAACAAAAACTTTCCTCGAATCAAAATAGGTTACGTCAACGTGACGCGTTTTACAACGAAAATACGTCACGGTCTGTCGAGCACGACTTCCAACCAGTGCACCCGAACGAGGGGCATCCCCTGCAATCAGAGACGAACATTTCAAACCAGATCATGTCGGCCGACAACGAACCGCTCTTCGTTCCTCGATTCGTCGCTTTAGCTCCACCTCGCGGTAGCAATAATGAAGACGTTTTGAGAGGAAAAGGCAACTTGACTGACAGAACAACAAACCACAGTGTGAAGGAAAGTTCAAGCTTACAACCTTCCACAGTGCGGTGAGTGGCACTCCTTCTTAGCCAAGCCATCGCCACCAGGGCACGTACCCGCAGCACAACATGACTTGCACCGAGCGTTCTTTGTTTTGTCATCGTTGCTAAGCAACACAGGCGCCTGCTCAGGGTATGACGTTGTGACGTCATTGACTTCACTGTTTGTCTACAATGAAATTATTGATGTTGTTTTATCTATCGTCTCTATCGCTTGCTCTCGAACCAAGTTCTTCGACATGATATCCAGTATAAATATAAGCTCAAAAAGTTGGCGGTGTTATTGTAACATGTTTCCACAGTTGTCACAGTCACAGTTGCCACAGTCACCTTATAGCCACTTTGCTAAGTGCCACCTGCCTTTGATGCATCTATTGACGACGATGATTAGTAAAATAACGCTGACGAGGCGACAACCCAAACAGCAAAATTGATCATTCTTACAGCCTGCAGACGTTGAATCAATGTAATAGTGACGAATTTTACTGTCTGAAGATGATGCAAGCTTCATCGGAGGATGCCTGTTCATGTAGCGCATGAAACGTTTGCATGCATCGTGAAAGCCAATCTGCACTGCACATTGTTGTAGTTTGCGCTGTTTGTATTGTCTGATAATAACCTTCAAAGAAGTTCATCAAATATAATTGATATCATTTCACCCTTTCTCGTATGAACGCGTCTTCAATTCAAAGCTATATATTTCTTTTGCTTTGCTTTCGTTTAGCACATTCCTATCACTTTGCACTTATTCCTTCCGCTTACTTTCTTGTATCTTGTTCAGAAAATGTATCTTTTTATTTGTATTCTCGCGAAATTGAACGGGAAACAATTTGTCGCTGTTTCAAAGCGTTTAATTTTCCAAACTCAAATCCGACGTTTAATTTTGTCCAAACAACGTTGAAAGTAGTTATTACAATTCGAGCAGTATTTTGTGCTTTAATTACAATCTTTTATATAGTTTCAATGCAAATTGCTTCACAGGATAGCGGAAACTACTAATATTTCAGTGCACCCAGGCTTATTGCTTGAGTTAATGAGTATGTCTGTCTACACACCAATTGATCATGTTGCTGAGCCGCATGCTCTCGGCTAGTGCGGAACTGAGGTCCTTGGAGCCTCTGAAAGCCACTTCACCATTGTACCTACACGCTTGGCCGGCGAAAATTTTACGACCCACTTCTGTGAAGAGTCAAACTTACAGCAACAACTTGTAGTCATATTGTTCATTGTGCTTAATTTTTTGTTCCGATTCTGAAATAATGAATTTTATAAATTCCTAGCTTTTTATTATTTTGTACTTTGCGATACTCGCTGTGCTCGATGAGTCTCATGGTCCTCAGTACAATATATTTTTATAATAAATTATTCCCAATAATGCTCAGCCTTATGTAAAGTGTAGCTACATTTACCACAAAATCATCTCTGGTACACCGAACAGGTCATGCTTGTAGAATTAATTCTTCGGACTGAGAAATTTTCTTTGTAGGTTATCGTGGCCGTTTCCTACACCTGTAGAGCCTTTGAATACAAGTGGATGCCGAGTTTGGCAATCCTTTGGTGTTTTCGCATTTCAACGAAGTGTTGCCGCCATTAAAAACTCACATTTTAATTCCCCTTCCTATGGTAGGGAGGCGGTGAAGTTTGTTGCCAGCAAACTCCAGCTTGATGACAAAGCACACGAGTTTCACTCTATAGCTGGCTACTCAATTAGCGGCCCGAATCCGGACCTTCTGGACGTTGATGGTGGACCTCGGGCTTCTGGAAGAATAACCTGATTGGCACGTTTCAGGGTTGCTTTAACAGATTTCTATTGAGAAGAAGCAATTTTATCTGTGATTAACTTAGTAATCGGGAGGGGGGCTTCTCCCCCTCAGACCCCCAGCCCTTTGTCAACAATCCACGTCGAGTTGCATTTTACCTAAAAAAAATGAGTCGGCACTGGTACTGATTAACTTTCGTCGTTGCGTGTGAAATAACTTATTCACCGGACCGTTAAACATATTCAACTTGTCAAACTGGACCTTTGTTAACATTAGTTGAGTAACCCTGTTCTAAAGTATACTGTAATATAACCTTGCTTCATCTTTAAAAGACATCCTCTCTTTTTCTCATAACACGGACTGATAGGGATGCAAGTCCTGGTTTACATTAATTCCACATTCAATGGAGCGTTAGAAAATGAGAGATTACTGTATTGACATTATAAACAAAGACAAAAAATTGACAGATACAAACACAACCCAGACAGAAAAATCGTCATTTTTACATTGATTCGATTTCTGCAGACGTTGAATCAATGTAAAAATGATAGATTTTTCTGTCTGGATTTAAGCTCCAGATACGGCTTCACTTTCGCAGCTTTCTGGTCGGAATGCCAACTGCCGCTTTCCTTTCAGCCGCACTTGGAATAAGGAACATTGGATTTAGAAATGAGGACAAAGTCTATTTCTGCAAGTTCCACTTCCCTTGTGTTTCAGGAAACAGCTATTCGTTGTCAACTGAATCAGGTTTCAGATATTATGACATTGGCATTCTAAAGATAAAAAGCAAATATTAATTGTAGTCAAAGTTGTTTTGTGACGAAATCTTCGTGGCGATCTAACCGTCTCAAGAGCCAAAAGTGAACAACTCATCTTTTGTTGAAGTTGAAAAAAAGCTGTATATTTACACAGTTTGTCTCGGAAACAACAATTTATCTGGATGATCACATTTTTCCATTTATAATGGTGGAAACACTGATCCAGTTTCATGATGAGTTGGAAAGAATCTCAACTAGCCTTAAACCCAGAAGTCTGGAATGCATCCAATGCCTTGATATAGTTCATACACAGTGTTCGTCCAACACCAATTTGTTTCAGTATCCAACGTCTATGATGAGAGGAGTCACAAAGTCAGAATGGCGGATTCCCATAGAAAACGATTTCCCTTTTCTCATGTTGCTGTAAACCAACTCTGGGCTGTGGGCCCCAGGTCCTGGTTTTTGAGATTTATCCCCGGGCATGAAGCTGCGCGCCCCCATCGAGTACTGGGGAGCGTTCCGTTTGAAGAGCTGAGGATTTATGGTTCGATACCCGGCAGGTCCAGGAGTTTTTGCCAAATCATCAGAAAAACTTTGACCTTTCGTCCTACTCCGAAGTGAGTAACTCGGACTCGATCTGCGATGCGGGACGCGATCCCCTATGGCGGAGGGCACGCGATACGCGTTCGGAGCAGGATTTGAATCCAACTTTCTCAACCTGGTTCGAGCTGACATGGAGTATTGTGGCGCACGTCTCTCGTTTGGCGGATGAATAAGTTCAGATTTGTACGTCCCGGGGCCAGGTGTCCTGAAGTAATCTAGAATGCAAAATAACTTTTAAGAAAAGCGGAGCCTACGAATATTATCAAGTTGTGGCGATGCGATATAGTGTTGGTTTGAAAGCTGCGCTCGGGATTCAATTTGTACAACCATCGCCCGACTCACTGACATTATTATCATATAATACGTATTTGTCTTCCCCTCCTCCGAGATTTTGTGCTGGCACACTCCTGATTGCCTTTGTGCCCTTAATTAGGCCATTGGTTGCAAAAATCAATATGGTTGCAAAAGCTTTATAGCAATATTAGATGACCATAAAAAAGGCAAAGCAGTCATAACCCAGTGCTTCTGTAAGTTCACAGTTTAACCCAGGGAGCGGTTTAACTCCACACATAAGTATTCTTTGGGTAAGTAGCAGAGGTATTACTAAACTAGCAATAAGGTCTATGTAGGCTACACTCAGTAGCCGACATTGAGTCTATTCAACTGCTTTCTGGCATAAAAATGTTTAGTTTCCCGACGCTGATTGGCCATGACATATTAACAACAAGTCAAAAATAACTATCAAGAAATTTGTTAAAATTTACTGAAAGATCTTTTGTTGAACTATCAAACATTACTATGCTCTATTTGTATCACGGAAGCGTTTTAAAAATAATTTTGTCCCTCTTCTTCCCATGAAGGTCAGATGAGTGTGGCATCCTGGTAAACTGCTTTTGTGTATTCACACTTAATACTTTTACTTAAAATTTTAAGAAGGACTTTACTCAATTTTGTGCAGTCTACATGCGGATGGTTATAAGTAATTATCTTAACAAATCTTCCTATGTCTTAAACCACAAAAATGCAACAACAAATAATTTTCTGTGTTTCTTCCCTCGGTCTTCACATGAAGCGCTTCTCACTTGTAATTAGCATCAGTTTGCTTGAGTCATTGGAGAAGATAGAATGGTTGACTACAGGGTAGAGACTGGCAAGCTGCTTCTTTAACTAATTTATTGCTCCATTGATCATCAACATTAAGTTCCTTCCTCTCGTCGAGGGTTGGAGGCAATGAGACGCTAAGTTTCTCTGTTGTAAGATTTTTCTACTGAAGTTTTGTAGTTAAGTCCTGACCAATCTTCAATATCATTAGTCCAAATTCTTGGTGGTCTGCCCCTATTTCGTTTGCCGTTCATTTTTCCTTCTAGTAGTTGTGAACTGAAAACTGAAAAATTGCTCCATTCACGAGCTTCCAATCTTGAGTGATAAACTGTCGTCACCCATGTTTGGCAGACAGACAGACAGACAGACAGACAGACAGACAGACAGACAGACAGACAGACAGACAGACAGACAGACAGACAGACAGACAGACAGACAGACAGACAGACAGACAGACAGACAGACAGACAGACAGACAGACAGACAGACAGACAGACAGACAGACAGACAGACAGACAGACAGACAGACAGACAGACAGACAGACAGACAGACAGACAGACAGACAGACAGACAGACAGACAGACAGACAGACAGACAGACAGACAGACAGACAGACAGACAGACCTGAGAACCAGACAGACAGACAGACCTGAGAACCAGAACAGCTTCTGGAACTTTCATGTCTACCTCACGGAAGAACAGTAGGCCTACTTCTCAAACGTTTTATTTTTGCAGCGTCCTAAAATTTTCACTGAAACGACTGTCGCGGTGCATTTAAAATCTTGTTTTGTTGTTAGTTCTTACCCAGATGTTACCCAGATGTTGAATCAATTTAAAAATGACGAATTTTGCCATCTGTGCAGCAATTCTCTTGTGATGAGAGATTTTGCGACCCAAATTCCATCCTTCTACTACTCATGGTTTAAGAACCTTTACCACAGAATATTAACTTAATTTAGCTTAGTGCCGTGTAGTCTAGCTTGGATACGAAATAAGTGGTTCTCAGTGATTGCATTCTTCATATTCGTTTTGGTCCTTTAGCGAGTTTTTGATGCAATTAATTCAATAAACTAAATTAATAAAATTTTCAAATAGATTTAATTGAATGACCAAGGGGAGTTCCATACTTGAATCCAAAGATCGTGGACGAGAAGATAAGGTTCTCATTATACAAAAACCTTCGGCACTAACTAGAGTAGGGTGGCCAGTACCTTTCTCTCGGCCACCTTTCCTTCAGCACTAGGCCCACCCAATTTATTACATTTTGGGTTGAGGTGAGCGGTATTTTTCAACAAGCAGCCTAAGCGGAGACGAACCAGGATTGCATGATTGGAAAGCGAGCGCCTTATCCGCTGCACCATCCCACCACCATTGATTGACTGTGATGCTCAAAAACTGGTCAGCTATGATTCTATGAACGCTGCATGCTTATTAACGAACAACAGATTGGACTTGATTTTGTTTATTTAGGTCAGGCAGTTAAACATAACCAAAATGTTGTGAGATTTTTCAATCAGGACTAATATTTTGTGATTGTTAAATAAGTTAAAACTCTAAAGCTTTGGCAGAGAGTTTGCTTTGTTGAACTACAGACAAACAAAACAAAGTAACTTCAGCGGGTTTAACATGTTTTATTACAAAGAGTTATCACATAATTAAAAATTTAAGGTTGCAGATTTAAGTAATTCCTGATGAAGACACACGTAAGTGTCGAAAACGTTTGAGCTGATTTTTTAATCATGTTATAACTCTTTGTAATAAAACATGTTAAGCCCGTTAAGTTACTTTGTTTTGTTTGTCTAGTTTAGAATTTATTGAAAGAGAAGGTAAGAAAGCAAATCTTCGTGTCCACCTTTAAATATGCAATTATGTGCCTTGTGGAGACACATCCGCGAGCTTTATGACGTTGAACAGAAAGCTATTCAAAGTTAGTTCAAGTGGTTTAACTTAATTGACCTCACACTTTTCATGACCACTTTAGAATAAGGAATAATAAAAAGCAAGAAATGGTACCATACCGTTTAGATGGAATGTCCGCTTCTGAACTGGTAGGCATTCGTTCGATCCCCTGTCGGGTCATACCAAAGAACTTTTAAAAATGTTACTGAATTTATTCCGGCTTGGCACTCAGAAATGGAATGGATTTAGGATATTAATATGGTAGCCACTTTAACAAGTAGAAATTTTGCCACTGCGAATGACTACAATGCAACCGCCAACCAATCAGAACACGTTATAAGAGGCTACCGTCCAATTGCGACCTTTCTAGCACTCAGCCAGAGAGTTAATGCTTGTTTTGAAGTTTATTTGATAATTACAGAAGAAAAAAGAGCAATAGCAGTGGTGGGAATCAAACCCGCGTCAATAAAATAACTACTTTCTAGCCCTAACCCTAACCCCTAAGCCAACCAGCTGACAGAAAATCCATCAGTTGATTTGCTTTGTATCATCTTCTTTTCGCTCCTTTTCACGTCATAAAAAACGTAGCTTATGATTGGTTGGCGGTGCATTCTAGTCAATTGCAGTGGCAGAATTTTTCCTTGTTAAAGTGGCTATACCTATTAATATACTCGGCTGCGCCACCATACGGCTGCACTGATACTGTCCGCTTTGGTTGGTTGGTTTTGAATCTTTATCCTCGAACTGACAAAGCCTTGATAGGTTATCCCTGGCAGTTTCGCATACTTGTAGAGACTTTGACCCAGGGCTGGTTACCGAGATTGGCAGTATGAAGTTTCTGATTGTTGAAGTGTTGTTGCAAGGTAATTATTCTATTCACTAGGTGCCGCTGAATGGAGAGCAGTCCTTAGAATGGGTTGCTCAAGCACACGCCCCGAGAGCCGAACCAGCGCCGCGTGATCTTGAGCCAGTGGGCGCGTAACCACTGAGCTAACGGGGTGGACTAAAGGGTAAACTTTGTGAAGCTCTGAGGAGCAACGCACATCTGCGATGGATATAGCGCCGCATAAAAACACACATTATAAAATGTTTTAAAAACGTCATCAAAGTATGTAAGTGACCTTTAACACCTTAAAAGTTGGCAAGCGAACTGCATAATATTATCTCATCGGTGGAAATTATTTTCCAAGAATTTCGACATCTTTCAGTTCATTGCAGTCGTCACAATTGCTGCGCGTTCGTTACGTATAGGCTACGCTGCAACACTACCTCAACACTCTAGCTACTGCAGGCTACAACTAAGTGATGGTACGATTAAGCATAGAGTCTTCGCAAATACTTCTATATTCTAAATTAATTTCAACAATGCAAGTTAAAATGAAGGAAAGAAAAGCATAAGAATGGATGCAACACAATGTTATATTTGTATAAAGACAATTCCAGTGTGATGTCAATCAATGTCACAATTGTAATTTATGACACAAGAGTTTTTAAACGCAATATTGACGTAAGCTTAACGCAAACCAATTGCTTGCAATGTTGACCCAGTTTATTTCCATTTTTGTCTATAGCACAAACCCAAACAGCAAAGCAACCGTTTTTTTTTTGCTTAGAATGCAGGATAGCAGTAGAATGACGTCATATTCTATATATCGGCCCTTTTCACATTAAATCCAACGTCTGCAGATGTTGAATCAATGTAAAATACGGTTAATTTGCTGACTAGGAAAGCTTGCATCGGATAGCAGTAGAATGACGTCATATACTAAAAACTTGCGGCCTAACTACAAAATCACATAATGTGGAATTTTGTTCTCAGCTGTCAAGGTTGGTCCTTTCCACATTAATCAAACGTCTGCAGATGATGAATCAATGTGAAAAGGATAATTTTGTAAGCTGGGTTGTCACGACATACATCTTAGGGTTGCTTGACAAAAAAACATTTTATTTTATTGCAAATTAGTATGTTTGTGAAGAATTTTGATGCGACAATAAAATCGTTTCGAATCGCGCCAGTGATTCAAAACTTCAATCCGGGCATTCCAGCGATTCAAATCGAGAACTAACTAACGCTCTGAAATTAAATTTAGAAAATAAACTTTCATTTTACCTCATCCTTGTTAGGGAGTGGGATTTAAAAGGCCGGTTGAAACGTTGTCGGCTTGCTATGACGTTGTTATGGCTTTGTTACAAACAAACGTTGCGTAGTAACGATGAGGGAGGGATAATAATCTCAGAGATAGAAAATCTCAAAACATGAAATTTCAAGCATAGGAGACAAAAACAGCAATGACCCAGACAGCAAACCAGTCATTTTTACACTAATTCATAAAAAATGGTTGATTTGCTCTCTGATAATGTGCGATCGGACGAAATATTGCGGTGCAGCTCACAAACAAAACACAATGGAAGGCAAGACAGTAATTTGGTGTCTGGGCATGATGACGAAAATGTTGCATTACATTAAGTAGTCTGCATCTTATTCCGCAACCATCATGTTTCGACTATGCGCACACTTATCATTCAAACAAGTCATAGATTTCAAATAAATTTTCAAGAATTTGAGTTTGAAAAATTACAATGTCTTACCAATCGAAACGTGGTTGTCGTAGCCTATTCGCAGTCAGAGCTCATAGATTACCAAAGTCTTTATTTCAATTCGACCTGATAATGCCGTATTCAAAGTTTATTGTTTGGTAGCTCAAGCTTAGTTCAGTCACAGTTGCTTAGTCTGTGACGTCAATGATGAGAGGAGTTATAAATTCTGAATGACGAATTCCCATCGACACTACTGGAGCTTTTCGTTTATTTACGTAAACTTTTTCAGGGGAGTGAGCCCCCGGCCCGGGTTTTCGTGTATTGTCCCCTGGCATAACATTGCGGCCAAGCATGGAGTAAAGGGGTTGTTTGCAGCGGTACGCATCGGGCTTCGTGACGCTGTATTTAGCAGGACCGGGGGTCCTTGCCAAGTCCTCATCAAATCCATTAATTCGTGAGCGCCCGGTCATTGAATAAGATGCGTACGCTTTTTTGTTGATAATTTTTGGGCCAACTAGTTGGGGAAGCGTGTAAGCGTTGGCCGCAGGATTCGAATCCCTCTTTCGAAATCTCGTTCGGGCCGCCATGGAGTATTTAGGGGCATGCCTTTCCCCCTGGGGGTGCACCCTATGGTTATCATACGTTCCTGGGCCAGGTGGACGAAATAAATCTAAATGATTCAATTCGGTAACAAAGACAATTTATGCACGGGTCAATAAACGCAGACAAGTCGTTTTCGTTAAATTGACATGAAAACAATTACACATAGTGACGTTTAATGAAAAGTTGCAGGTGATTCCCGGTTGCCATGACGACGTTGAGCATGCAAGAAAAAGGAAAACTACAGTTAGAAAGATGAAGGACATCTAGAGATAAGCATGATGCATACTACCCAGTGATATGAGATTCTAGTAAGCTTAGAGCAGGTTCAACTTGTCCTTCCAGCCAAACGGACTCTACCAGGACAACATCGTTGACCAACTAGTTTGCCAACTTGCAAACCGCTGTAAACTTATTGAACCCCATCACCGTTGTACTAATCGCTAAACTACGACTATACATACAAATTACTTTGGACCTCTAATCACTTCACAATTTAATAAAGAGAGAAATCGTCTTTCGAAAAAAGCGCTTCATCTCAAAATATAATTATTTACAATTTTGTGAAGGGTGATGAAAACAAACAATAACTTAAACAACAATGTGCATACTGTGACAATGTGCATACTGTAACAATGTGCATACTGTGACAATGTGCATACTGTAACAATGTGCATACTGTGACAATGTGCATACTGTAACAATGTGCATACTGTAACAATGTGCATACTGTAACAATGTGCATACTGTAACAATGTGCATACTGTAACAATGTGCATACTGTAACAATGTGCATACTGTAACAATGTGCATAGGCTACTGTAACAATGTGCATACTGTAACAATGTGCATACTGTAACAATGTGCATACTGTGACAATGTGGATACTGTGACAATGTGCATACTGTAACAATGTGCATACTGTGACAATGTGCATACTGTGACAATGTGCATACTGTAACAATATGCATACTGTGACAATGTGCATACTGTGACAATGTGCATACTGTAACAATATGCATACTGTAACAATGTGCATACTGTAACAATGTGCATACTGTGACAATGTGCATACTGTAACAATGTGCATACTGTAACAATGTGCATACTGTAACAATGTGCATACTGTAACAATGTGCATACTGTAACAATGTGCATACTGTAACAATGTGCATACTGTAACAATGTGCATACTGTAACAATGTGCATACTGTAACAATGTGCATACTGTGACAATGTGCATACTGTAACAATGTGCATACTGTAACAATGTGCATACTGTAACAATGTGCATACTGTGACAATGTGCATACTGTAACAATATGCATACTGTAACAATGTGCATACTGTAACAATGTGCATACTGCTAATTTGCATTCATCAAATGCTGGCATTTGCACAACAATCTAACCTCTTAGTGTAATTTATTAAGTTAAGAATCGATTTCGCTATAGTAATAGCATCTTCAGCTTATTCAAATAGAATCTAGTAACTGATAATGTATAACTGATAACTGAGTAACTGATAACTGATAATGTAATGATAATCTAATACTGTAATGTTGTTTTCAACAACAACAACAGTAACTAACAATTTTTTAAATATGTTGCCTCCTTCTCACATTTTACGAAGTTGTGAAAAGTCCAAAGGTCTTATGATTTTCAGCAAAAGCGGTTTTACAAGTAAAATAATTACGATATCACATGACTATCTACATTAAGGCCAAGGCTAATTAACTACTTTAAGCAGGCTACTATTGAAATCAGATGGAAACTATTAGTTGAAGACGGAACAATTAAGGAAAAGCAACGTATTTGTAGAATATTTTTAGACAGAACAAACTCACTCGGTTCTGGCTGCCTTGCCAGCATTGAATACTTTGGTTCCCCCTCTGGACCAACTCGAGTGAACCTTGAACTAACGTGGTACTTAGGACCTGGGCTTATATCTTTCGAAAACACTGAAATAACAAACAAATTTAATTTTAGATGAGATGTTGGTTTTTGTTTGGAAGACTTCAAGGAATACATCCGGAAACGGCTTTCGAGTCGTTCAGTTATTTATCGGGTATAATGAGTCCTTTCCTCTTCTTGCAGCTCTGCCATATCTAACTTATGGTGTGGGACGGGGGTGTGGCCATGATCTTGTTCAACGAGTGATACAGTAAACACTTCAGAATGATTCGAAAAACGCCAGTGAAGTTTTCAAAACTTTCCATTTTTGATCAGATGAACCATAAAGGATTGAGACAGGATTGAAAATATAGCTGCGTGCTCTGGGTCGGTGTCGAACCGACACCCTTTGTTCTTCGGCCAAACCCTGTCACCTCTGGACCTCACAGCCGACTGCACTATTCCAGTCAGTTAAGGTGGTAGTTATTACATCATTAAACGTTGAAACGAAAAAACTTTTGCTGGCTGGAATAGTCAACACACATAGATAAAACAATGCCATTAAAGCAAGCTATACACAAGCACCCGCCTACACTAGATGCATGTGTTAAAACCATTCTGGTTTAAATAAAGAATTAATTTGAACTAAATTGGTCTTAATGATGTAGCTTCTCCAAACTTGCCATTTCACTCACTTGAATTATCTAACCGATGGCCGAATGAATAAGCGGGTTTCATGTGTTTTGTAAAATCATGGCTTTTAAAACCGACTGTTGATGGCAAGCAATATCGTCCCGCTCCAGGCCCTGAAGTAATGAAACAGAATAAACTGACAATTTATTGGTATAAAATAAATATGACAACGCTTATATGTCTAATACATCGCAACAGAGCTCATACAGAAACAGTAGCAAAATTATGTTTAATTTGGTTTTTACAAGAAAATTCGTTACGCTGCTGTTACAATAAATCTATGTGTTTACATCGTGTTGCTGCAGCTCTTGTTCCATCTCTCTACTGAAAACCAATTTTTGGCCATATCATTTACTATCTGCCTCTGAGAAACCACAAGAGATCATCTAAGCATGGGGCCTTAAGTGGCCTTTAAGAAACATTTGTGAGAGATGTGGACCCTTTGGCTCACAAACGATAGTTTGGGGCTACCGATACCAGTTTTAGCCAAGAGCCTAGTCTACGGTAGCCTATTATGATGTTTATTAAGTAAGCTCTAACAAATTAACATAACTGACTCGTTTAATAATATAACAACCAACTAAAAAATATAAAAAAACGATATTTCTTGTTTACTTTTTGCTTTAATAACACTTCCTTACCTCTTTCTCTTGCTGCAATCATCACCTGTTTTCTTTCTGTATCCTCCATCTTTGATCAAATAATTTGATTTAGTTATACCACTTGTTGCAAGTAAGCCACTACACGAAGCAACAAAGCCTTGTTGAGACCACAGATTGGTGAGAGATTGGTTTTTCGCGCAGCTCTTGCTCAGTTGCCATAGATACAGTAGCCTAGTAACGTGCTCTGAGGAGATCCAGTGGTTAACTTAATAATACAATAGCTTGTTTTGTCTCTCATTCTCTCTCGCTTCAACGAGCGTTTAAAAGGCTGTTAGAAAAAGCGCAAACAATAGCCTGCTTTCCGCCAGCTATATTGACAATAGGAGCATAAAAGAATTAAACTTAATCCCATAAACCGGCCCTTCAATGACGATGGCATAGTAAAGTAAACTTTCATCTACAAGAGCGCTTACAAGGCTCGTTATGCGCGAAGTGGAAGAATGTTTGACATCAACAATGTATTGTGTACACAGACACAACTTATACTACCAAGAAATGTAAGTCAACTATTGAATTTAGCCTACGTTGATCTGATATTGCCTGACGTCGAATATGTCAAATAACCTATCAGCAACTGGAATTTCTGAAGTGATGACTGCCACTGTCAATGATTGTTGACTTGTCTTGGTTTGTTTATGCTTCGGGTTGTCTCAGAGCCGTTGAGAAAATAATTTAATTTGGGCCGAGTGCCAATCAGACCCTCGGGCCCCAAGTCAAGACAATTCTAAGAAGAATGCACTACGGCAAACTTGTATCCAAAGAATCGACGAAATGATTTCTTTAAGTTCCCAGACCCTTTGGAAAAGCTACTGGCATCTAAAATTATCCCGGACCGGGTCAAAAAGTTCCTTTTAGAACCGTCTGGCAACGCTATTCAGTCGTCGTATCAAATTTAGTGCTGTTTGCATCTTAAGATGGATTCAATTTCACTTGGGAAGTTACTCCCGTCGCATGTTTCAAACTATAGCCTACCGACTGACAACTCTCATTGTTTTTGGAAAAGCGAAACTTTTTGAAAACAATTTGCTCTAGTCTAGAGTCTCCAGACCAGGATTGCCCAACGTGTCCATCGGATTTTGTACTGAGTCACACGTTTACCGTCGTCAGTAGTACTGACGACGGTAAACGTGTGATAAAGGTCAATCTATTTACATTAAAAGTGTCACAGGAAAATTGTTGCTTAGTGACTTCCCCACCGACGGTCGATCGTTATAGTAACTAAAACATTTTCTGATCGATCTTAATCAATGAAGAGTTGGCCACTCCTGCTCTAGATTGAAACACATCAAAACCGGTGTCCATGGGCTTTTTGGGAGTCGTAAGATTAATACTTCTTATAAAGGGGTCAGTTGGTACAAAAAGATTGGAAAGCACAAGCCGCAACCCAAAGCGATAAGGTGCTTACCTTGCATGAAAGTATCATCTCATTAGGATATGGTACAAGAACGATTAAGGAAACTTGCCAGGTCAAGCCTGAAGACAACATCTAGTTTAAGACTATTTTATCCAAGGTTAAAATAAGAGACATTGGTGAAGTTCTCCAATTGGGCAGGATGAGATGGTTTGGACACGTTGGGCGCAGCACTAGATGGATCTCTAAACGTCAGATGCGTCAAGGTTGCAACACAGCGGGATCAAGGTAGATTAAAACTTTTTCTGGAGGAATTTGTTAAGCGTGACCCTGCAGCCCAAAGCATTGACTTTGCCAACCCAATAGACCACGAGGTGAGGAAGACTTCGCTTTCAACAGATAGGCCACACACTCAACGCGAGGATAAATTCATGTCCTGTATTTTAAACTAACTAACTTGTCAAAAATTTTAAACTCAAAAGTTGAAACAGTTTACTGCATAACCAAAACTTCGCAAAGTGCAGTGGCGTATGCAAGAAATCTTTATCGAAATGTTTTTTAGAAATGTTTTTGCACGAGAATTTTAGGTTTTTAGCAACACAGTTGACCACAACACGTTTTTAGCTGAGTTGAACCAGCATCGTCATTGTCTCACTAGCACAACTTTGAAAAGCTGTTATAAAAATTCACTTGGACTGCATTGATCCCAGTTTTGTTAAAAACAATCAAGTTTGGAGGTCAAGTACTTTTATCTTGCAAACGACTTTCTTTGTGCATTTGAATAAAAGTCGCTTTGAAAATCAATTATAAAAATTCACCTGAACTGCATTGATCTCAGTTTTGCGATATTTTATTAAAAACAATTAAGTTTAGAAGTCAATTGTAGTTTTACTTGCAAACAATTTATTTTGTGAATTTGAATGAGAATAAAAATCGCTTGCAGCCCTGGTTATAAAACATTGCATCAGCTTTGAAAATTGCATCAAGGAATACAATTATAAAATTGTTTTTTTTGTAGATGTTTTTACGTGTATAATTTTGTCTTCATGGAATCAATGCAAAAAAACTGGACTGTCTATCGCACTCAGGTGGTGCATCGGGCTCTATAATCTCACCACCAACCGTCGTCACACTTTGATTGGTTGTGAGAATCTTTATCTTCGGAATGAGAAAACTTCTTTGAGAGCTTAATCCTGGAAGTTCCACATACCTACAGAAGGTAATTCACGAGCCTCAGCCACCGAGTCTGAGTGAAGTCTCCAGTTGCTGTGAGTCATTTCATAAACTAGTTGCCGCTGAATGAAGAGCAAGCCATGACATGCTTCGCCCAAGCGCACACCCCGAGAGTCGAACCAGCGCCGCTTGATCTTGAATTTTATTCGGTAATAAAATCTGGCGCTTGATCAGAGCTACCACTTAACCACGCGCTCATGTAGAGTGGCATCCCTCTGTAGCGTTGAATAATAAACAACAAGTCAAGAGCTGTAATATTTGTCGTTACTAAATGGATGCATATCGTTTCGAGCACACTTTAACATTCGTGTTTTGTCGCTTCTACTTTTTCCCAAACCGGTGACGTAATCAGACTGGATGAAGACCAGGCTTCTTTGAAGCAAACTCGAGAAAGAAATTTTGTTTTGCATCTCTCTCGGCCATCGCCGACAGGTGAGACAATTTTCCACACAACAATTAAACGCTTAACTTTATTCCAATAATCACTCAAACAATGGCACAAGCCTTGCTGTGTACAAAACTGGCAAACAACTTGCAACCGGTGGTCTACAAATAACTAACCATTGAAAACGACATTGAAGTTTCAAAAATATAGCAAAGGAACAAATCGTCCAAATCTAAGACACAGGCTTCGAGAGCTTCCATGCGAAACCTACAGTTAGAATGCGCATTCCCGCGCGCGATGCAAACCTTCAAGGCAGGAATTGAATAGAGTCAAAACGTCAAACTACGTATTTTCATTTGGCTATTTCTCAACATTTTACAATCTAATGGAGCAAACAGCAACAGACTTCTGTAGAAACCACGACCACAAAAGACTCATCATTAAGAAGTCGCTCAAAGTGCAGTTTCCTTGATTAAAAGTGGACCTGCTGTTTTCCATGAGTCATGACATTACTATCCATGCTTATTAGAATATTTACATAAAATATGACGACATTTATGGTAAATCTCTGGCGACCGCTTGATTTATTTCGTCATCAGAGTTGCCAGATGGATCAAAAATATGCAATGTGTCTGGATATCATAAAATCACAACTCAGTAAAAAAAATAGTAAATCTATTATTCTACGTAACATGAGACACAGAGCAATTTTTTCAATCCGTTAAAGCTGTTTTTAAGACTTTTCGGACTTAATATAATTATATCATAACAATGGTGGAAACTACCTACTGAGAAAATAACTGTCACTCGGTGGCGGTAGAGTTGTGGAGGCGTTTAGAGGACTGGCAAAAATATGGAAACGTTAAAGCGACCACGTTTTTCAAGTAAGTTATATGCAACAAAATGTAAGTTTTAAAACAACAGTGATGGGAAATAGTAATTTGTGCTTATTTTAAACCTATCAGTCTGTATGAAGTAAATTGAATTTTGTTCGAAAATTAAACAAGTTATAGAAAAACATTTACCGCAGTTTTAAGGCTACACAGAGTACAGTATTGAATTATTTTTTCAACGTTGACTGTGTACCCAACTAAGGCATGCCGCCAATTACATGCAACTTCAACTAAACGCACGACATAATAGACCACTAACTATGCAATAAATTATTAGGCAGCAAAACTATCAGCCGATTTAAAGCACTGTGGGTTAACAGCACGAACTGTTGAGTTTAATAAAAAGCACAATTTCTGAAAGTGACTGATAGGTTCCACAGGGAATGCAGATTCCCACAGGGAGCAATCAATCTCATCTCAAAAAGATAATTCTCCCAATCAGCACTCAGAAGTCGCATAGTTAGAGAACAACATTTTATGTTATGTAAAAGCAGAAATTATTCTCTGTCTACTTCGGTGACTGGATCTGCGTTAGTAGTTCTAAACCTCGACGGGTATATGAAACCGCCAGGATAACATTTTAGGAATTGGCTTTTTTAACTGGAGAAACACATTCTCAGTCACAGATGCAAAAGTCTCATTTAGTCATCCATACCTCACATGGGCAATGGTAAAAATGGGAGGCTACAAATTTTCTGCGAAAACATGAACGCAATATCATTGTATGTTGAAAGAATGCAACTTTGCCATACGAAGTTTTAAAGATATAAAGTCATAAGGCGGCTCTTTCAATTGTAATGTTCCAAAATTGCTTCTCCAACCGTTACCTCGTACTCGGCAGCCGTTCCCATTGTTTCAATATCTTCCTCCTGAGTTTCAATGAAAGTGATCGCTCTCTGGGTCTCCATTGCATCTTCTTCCTCCTCCTCCAACTGAACTGGGACTTCAGTATGGTGCTCCTGGCGATGCTCCATGAGTCTCTTCTGGTTTGCAAACTGGAGGTCACACTGAGGGCAATCTATCAGCTTATGCTTCTCATGGCGAGGAATATGATCCTGGAGGTTCTGCTTCAAAACAAAAGCCTTGCCACAGATCTCACATTTATAAGGACGCAGGCCATCATGGAACTTCATGTGTCGGTACAAGGATTGCCTGGAACGATAAGTGAATAATTACAACTGTCCATCTCGAAGTACAGATAATTTTGCTATGTTCAGCAATGTTATAAAAATAACTAAAAATACGCTAAGATATGAGCAATCCTCATTACGCTAGTGCCTGACTATTCAAACTGAACAAAATATTTTGACTTTTGATGCAGTACTTCGCAAATCTATTTACAACTTTTTATTTAGATGTCACTTGTTACATAAAATGCTCTCTGCAATTCTGACGCTCTTGTCAAATCGTCGTATTTCAAATGTGCCACTGGCAGCTTGTCGTTAACAATTCTTCGCAACAGCATTATCTGTTAACCGGGTTATGGTGAATATTCTTGAATTGTTTGTTTTGGCATGTATGGTAATTAATAAATATGGACTTCTTGGTCTGACGCAAATAAAAAAATTACAAGCTTTCAATGAACAATGCCATCAACCAAATGGTTGTCAACAAAATTTTGAATACATAATAGATTGAAGAACTTCAACGTCTTGATCAATGGTATTGGTTCATTTAAAGATGTTGTTTAATTCCTACAACACTTAAAAATGCTCCGTCATTAGTTCTTGATCGTGCATATAACTGGCTGTAGCATCGCAAATACAAACCTAAAGGCGAAATCTTTTCCACAGAGAGTGCATAGGAAGGGACGTTCCTTTGTGTGAACTCTTAAATGATTCTCCATGGTTTTAATTTCCGAAAAACCGCGTCCGCATATGGAGCAAAGGAAAGGCCGCTCGCCAGTGTGAATCCTGGTGTGGAGTGCCAGCGCCGCTTTGCCCTGGTCGACGATAAACCACCAATGTTAGAAACCAGACCACAAATTGCAAAAAACAACTTCAATTCTACATTGATGTTCTAAACTCATAAACCATCGGGATGAGGTACTGATAAGAACTAAATCGGAGACAGCAATCTTAATTTCCAGAACGAAAGTAATCATTTATTATTTCAAGTAGTTTCAACTTTCATTACTTCATAACTCAAAAACGTATCTTCGCTTAAATCTAAAAAAAATACATACATTCATTTCCTTTCCGCAGTGCTCACAAATGTAACGCTTGATGGAATTATGGATCACTCGCAAGTGGGTCAAGTGGTCCCTCCTCTTCGTGAACACAAGTTCCGGACACAAGGAACAGTACCATTCATCAATCTTCTTCCTGGGCTTCTTAGGCTTCGGTACTTTGGGGACTTTCGGTTTCGGAGATTTCTTGGGCTTTCGTGTTTTTTCCTTTTTAGTAGAAGTCTTCTTTTTTTTGACAGAACCTTTGGTCTTTTTGGCAGGTTTGACTGCATCAGCAGTCTTTAATTCCAAAGCACGAACTAATAATTTTTTGCTACTTGTCGATTCATTGTCGGCTTTGTTTGATTGACATTGCCTCCTGATAATTTAATCAAATAATTAAAGCTAGTTACAACGCAAACCGAGAATGATGTTTCTTTTGCAGAATCAGACCTTGAGGTGCGAGGCTGCCACATTGACGATCCCTTACCAATGCCATCTTTGATAGCTTATAATGAATTGCATAAATTGAAGGTCAGCTGTTGTGCCCAGACATGCAAACTATAGCAGGAAAGGCTGACAGAAATTTCGGAAAAACCACAAAAAGTTTTCAAAAAAACCTGAGATGCAATATATTATCGGAATGGCCCGATTCGGCTAGTCCGATTCGGCTAGTCCGATTTGTCTAGTTCCTTATTCGGGTACAGTCTTTCTCGGCTAGTTCCCTATTCGGCAAATTTTTGAAAATCCAACCATAATTCTTCTGTAATCCAACAAAATCCTTAAGTAAATCCAACAAACCAGCCGAAAAAGACTGCAGCCGAATCAGACTAGCCGAATAGTAGCAGACCCATGTATTATAGCCTACGCATTACGCAAAGCATGAAAATGTGCAGCATATATATACTAAAGTTGATAATGTCTTATATATATGATAAACTATCAGTCAATAAATTTGTTGTCACAATCCTTCAAATGCTGCACACTTATGCGTTTGTTGTAAAATTACATTAGCCATGCATACCAGGTTCAAAAAAGCGGGCATACAAATTGTTGAAAAGTGAGGTTTAGCAGGACCCAGGTTTTGAATTTTAAAATATCAATGATCAAAAATATTGTGACTAACTTGAAGTTGAATTCAGATTTTTTTTATAAATGTTTTGATACTTATCCTGGAAGCGTATCATACTCAAACAGTTCTGACGAGTGTACTCAAATGGAAGTTTAATGCATTATAACTACTTTATTAATGATGCCAGGTGAGGTGATAGTTACATTCAAAATATTGTCTTGTGTACTAAGTTATTTTTGAAAACTTCCAGGCTATGCCTCAGGTCAAAAGCTAATACTAGTTCTCAAATTATTGATAAAAACATAAAACAAATAAAGTAATGCTTCGAAACCATACCTCATGTGAGCATTCAATGACTTTTCAGTAGGAAGCTTTTTCTTGCAATACTTGCATGAAAAATTCTTTTTGAACATCGGAATGCGAGCATTCTTTTTGATGGTTTTGGTTTTCTTACTGTGATGATTATCATCATCAGAATAATCATCATCATCATCCTCCTCGTCATTTCTGGATCTAGGAATCAATGACTTGTAGGTTTGTTTAACTTTAGATGATGCTTTGCGACGTTTGACGCCTTGGCGTGAAGTTATTGTTGGTAAGTCACTGCTAGGGACATCCTTATGAGTCTTCATGTGTTCAACCATCTCTTCACTATCTTCAGCATCAAAGTACTTTCCACAGAAAAGACAATATAGTGGAGCTTGGTTCTTCGCAGCCTCCGAGTAATAGCTGGTTAAACTTTCCATTCCTGCTGAATCAGAGCTGTCGTTATCCGCAAATGTATCCACCATGATAATTGTAGAATTAGTTGGAGAATCAATAGCATGATCTTCAACAGCATTTGTAGGAAATTCAGGTGACTCACCATCAACAAAACTCATTGACATGTAATCTTCTGCAAGCTGAAATATATATATACATAACAAATCACACTGACTGGTAAAGTGGCAATCGAATAGCCTTGTGGCAAGAATATGGTGCGATACTGATGAGCCCAGCCTCATGGGCAAAACACGGTGTCTATCGCTGTCAATTCTTACTACAAATCGGTTGCCGAGAAAACATATATATATGATCTTAGTTTGTATGTACAACAAATATATACACAATTGACACATTCATATTGACATTTGAGCCAAAACTAAACTAAGACAAGATATTATTTTCCAGAAGAGACATTATTAATTTGTAATGAACTTTATACAAATTTAAGAAAATGGTTTTAAGGCATTTTTTCAACAGCAACTATAAAGTATAAATGCAATATGTCAATCACAAATTCTTACACATTCAAATGTTACAAGTTATTAATTAATGTAGGTTATATGTTTACATGTATGTGATTTACACATGCAGTTACATACAATAAAGGTAGTATCTGGTTCTCGACGGATTTCAGGCCTCGAAATTCACGGCGGAAACGGCGGACATGTCCGCCGTCACAGCATGTGATGTCCGCGAGAAGTACCTTCTAGATCGGTCATATTTGTCCGCCGAGAAATATCGCAGAAACTGGCGATACAAATCGTCATTGCATAGCACAAACAACTGTTGCAAGAATATAATTTGCGCTGGAAATGCGAAATTATTGCATTCCAAGCGCGCATCTAGAAATAGTTAATACTGTATCTCTTAGCTTCTATTCAAGCAGAAAAACTTTCGAATTTTACATTGCTTCAACGATTGATGACATTGAATCAGCGTAACAGAGGTGAATTCTTAGCTAAGAATTGATGGGAGTAGGCCTACCGGTACTTCTACACTAATCACGCGCAACTTAGTTCAAGTCTTATGTCACAATGTCTGGCTTTGATCTCCGAGTAATATTGATAAGGCAAGGTTGGTTACAAAATTAGATTATAAGAGTAGGCTACTACAGCAAGATGCCGCAAAACGTTTTGGTATTACAGTAAGAAAGAAAAGGCCCAGGGAACTACTAGGAAATTTAGTGGTGATAGACGCATATATTAAAGGAACAACGAATGTAAGGATTAGCTCTGTCAAAGATCACAACACATCGTTTACCCCAAGCCATCAATTTCCGATCATCAAGGCCATCGACAATATGAGTGACAACAAAAAAAAAGTAAAATTAAGAGGTTGTTTGAAATCGCTAAAGGAGAGCTCGCATTTACGCTTTTCCCTCAACTAGCCGGTCTGGAGAAAAGACACGAAATAGATCTTGGTATCACGTATCTTAACGACAAGCAGTGATCTTGTGGAGATTGGCGCGACGTCTTTGAAGATCGATGTTATTGAAGCTCTTATCATGCGCATATGTTTGAATGGCCTTGACTGCGCTGATTATAACTCCGAGCCTGCCGTGGTCTCGTGGAATATTGATACTATTTTGGAGAGGCGACCGCATCACGGAGAGGGGAAAAAATAATTGTGCTTTTTCTAATGTTTTGTTTATTCATTTCGTCGCTTTCGCTCACAGGACACGCAAAAATAAACTTAAAGAAAAAAGCCTAGTGAAACTTTGCACATCAGAAAATAGTAGCGTTACGCGTTAGTGTAGAAGTTTTCTGACTCATGCTCAGAGCATTGTGACGCAAGAAGCTACACGACCTCGTTCGGTGGAAGTTAATCAGTTATGCGGTGGATTATTTTTTTTATTATTTATTTGCATCAGACACAAAAAGTCCATAGAATTTAGATTTTTAACAATCATCATATTATCATCATCAATCATCATCATATTTAGTAATAGTAGCTACACGGCGTCAAGCGCACGTTGTTGGTCTGATGAAAGCCTTTCAGAGTGACTTCGCTGAAATTTTAAAAAGCCTAAACCGTAGCTATGGTTCTCAAATGGCGAAGACTTTTCAAGATAAAGGGATTAAGTATGACGATCGACGTTAAAACTGGTGTGTCCGCCGTGAGACTTAATTTGTCCGCCGAGATAGCTGCTCAGACCGGACACGTTTGTCTGCCGTCAACAAAAACGAATTTCGAGGCCTGGATTTTACCAAGTATCCATGTAGGATTGGATACTTTCACACATTTAAATTGTCTGAATCTGACACAATTATGCTGAATGAAATAAACTGTAACATACCTGGGGAAATCCGCACCATTCTGCAGAAGCTAAAACATCTTTTGCTAATTCAGGTGTCACTTTTTCCCATTCAATTACGCCCAAATAGATGTAAGAAAGTATAAATTCAAAAGTTTTGGCAGTTAAAGCAGTTTCCTTCAGCTCAACTTCAATGGACGGCCTTCCTTTGATGTCAACCAACTTTTTGTTTTCTTCCATTAGTTCGTACAACTTGGGGCTGGCAGCAGCAACGATGCAGCCATGAACAAAAAATTCATCATCTTCAATTTTGATGACTACATCACAAAACGTCTTGCTTAGATGTTGTTGATACAAAGCAACTTGCTTTGACAATGTAAATTCTGTTTGAGATGTTTGAGACATCTTGCTAAAAGTTTTTATTTTAAATATGTGACTCTGACAATCTGAAAATAACAAATAGATTATATTTTTATATTCCAAGAAAATCATCATCATCCATAGAGTGTTAAGGGTTGCAGCTGACACTAGATTGCAAACTTTGTTAAATAGTTATGTCAAGCCCACCCACAATAACAGATAGGATTTGGTTTGGAATATCAGATTTTGATGCGATAAAACGTTTGATGTGTCTATCGTATACGTTAAAGCAGTATAGTATGCAATGAACCGATTTTGTCTGTAATCATAGGCTACCCCAAAAATGCATCAAAAAAGACTGAGGCAATAATCTCTTCATTATTTGAGCATGAACCTCAACTTGCACTTGATGCCATAAAGAAGAAAACCAAACAGTCAAAAATACACATGAAATACTTTCACAAAAATCAATATATACTACAGGCCTGCAAGTTTCCAGCAGACATGATTGCCAAAAAATCAATAAATGGTCTCTAAAACGACTGCTCAAGTAGGACATGTTTGGTCGCCCACTTTTTTAGTTATATAATATTCTCTATTTTCCTTGGTATATATACAAAACTTTTTTCTCTACTCATGTTCGCATATGAAACTCAACTATTATTTCAAGATGGTTAGCGTGGTCAACTGTTTTGGCAACTCCAATTAACAACTTCGACGCTTCTGTATTTTTTTCTTGATTTTTTCAAGGAAAAGTTTGCGCCAACTCTAAGTAGCGACTTCGGCTCTGTTGTATTTTTTTTTCTTGATCTTTTCAGGGGACGAAATAAGTTGCACCCAGCAATATTGCTGAGAAAAGTTTCGTAAAAAGGTCGATAGTCATACAATAAAAACTAGACTAGCTCTGCGTCTCCACTACTAGAAAAGCAGTGCATTTAAATACAACTGCAAATATTTTTTATTGCCTTGTTCTTACCTGAGCAAACGCAAAAACACAATACGGTATTAAGCAGTCTTAATGCACATTGGTATAAATCATTTTTGTCACTTACTAGGCCCTCACATTGAAGTAAAATGATTAAACCAAAGTGATTCATGTTTATCGACAGCTTTTGCAATTCCCTGGAGTCAATGTAGGCAAATTTCACTGATTAGTGTCAGTTTTGCATCACAAATTTTCATAGCTAGAGTATATGGTGAGTTTATAAAGTATGATCACTAATTTTAGTTCTACGATTCAACAATCAACAGGCATACAAAACAATGCTGTTCACTTATGTGTGCGTATCACTGTTGACTTCAGTGTTGTTATTATCTTGATTAATTTGTTTACTGTACCGGTATGTGATTGAAAAATGGATCAGCTCCCTGCTTTACAGCATCTCATTATTCTTACCTGGTTTCACACCTAGAAAAATATTCAATAAAACCTAGGCTACCAAAAGAGTTAAGTAAGTCAGTTAACTGATTTCCGAATCACCTCTTGACACAAACGATGCAATCTTTTTCTCTTCAAAAACCAACTTAGGTGAAGAATACAAATTACTGAATTATGCTTCCAATTTCACAGTTTTCGCGGATATTTTGTTTGAGTTCATCAAGGAAACATCAGTGTTGCCAAAATTGTATAGTTGGATAAAGCTAACAAATCTTGAGTGGAACCTGAGTTGTATTTGCACAAACAAACAAACCATTTATTCACGAGCAATATGCAGCATCTATACCAGTGCACTGCAAAGGTAATAGTTGAGCTTTCAACTCCCAAAATACTTAAAATTTTATAGGCACCGACGCTTCAAAACCTTTTAGGCGCGAGAAGACGGCAGCCATGTTTAATTTTAGAAGGTGACACCTGGCGGAAGTTTTGTTTTCAAACGTTAGTAAACTTTCTAAGATAGTGAAGGGACTGCAAAATCAAACTACTTTATTTCAGAACGTTGTGTTTTGACCAGGAATCGACCAATTACAATGATCACATTTAAATAAAATAAATTTAAAGCACTGTAAGCACCTATGGCTCTGAAATAAACGTTGCCAATGTATCTGCACCTGAAAATGGCACCGAAGTTTTCAACTGTAGGCCTACTTTTGCTGGTGTAGATATCTTGCTATTGTTTGGTTTGGTTTCAAATCTTTATCCTCGGACTGCCAAATCCTTGATAGGTTATTCCTGGTAGTTTCGCATACTTGTAGAGGTTTTTTGATGCAGGACCGGTTACTGAGATCGACAGAGTAAAGTTTTCCGATTGTTGAAGTGTTGTTGCATTGGGGTGATTCATGTCGTCCACCTCCACGTGGTGAATCCTAGCAACTGGAAACTTTTCCAGGCTAATGATGACAACCAGAAGCAGAAACTGCAAAAACTGCAGGTCACAGACAAAGAAGTCTGATATGCGTGACGCGGCTGACGCCTCCCCTGAGCATGTGCCCTTGTTAGGGAAGGTATATTCTAGCACCGTAGGGGAATCATGCTGCTACAGCTAAATGTAGTAAATTCCCCAACGAACGACGTTGCATTGGGGAATTATTCCATCCAGTGCTGCTGAATGGAGAGCAGTCCTGAAATGCGTTGCTCAAGCACACACCCCGAGAGTCGGACCAGTGCTGCTTGATCTTGAAGCTTTTTATTTTTAGTCAAGCGCTAACCTACTGACGAGTTATCGGGCGGACTATTTAAGTTTCATTACAGACATGCCTACAGTGTTTTGAATTAATTTCATTCAAATGTGACTTAGGTTAGGGTTATTATATGTCCTCTATGAATTGTTCAAGGACGTTTGAAAATGCTCAAATGTCCTCATTTTCACATTGTTAAGCTTCTTCGTGCAGTTCAGTATATTTTCATTTCTGACCATTACCGTACATCGAAAAAAATATAGCTTATAGCCTAAGTCAAACAAAGAAGAGGTTTATAAAAAGGTAGAAGCGACAAAACGCGAACGTTATAACGTGCTTGATACCGAAACAGAGTAATCAGTTTAAAATATGACATGGTAGAATATGGTAACGCTTTGATAGAATTTTAAAAATTTAGAAAAATGAAAAGAACAAAAAAAGTGAAATTTTTAAAGGGGACCTGAAATGAAAAATTTTTTGGTGATTCTTTAGTGTTTAAGTATTATATTTTTCGAAAAAAATTTTTGATATAAGTTACTTTTTTGTTTGGGAGATATAACCAAATGAAAATCGGCCACCTGATGGCGCTATGTGTCTTGTGACGTCATCGGCGGGCAGCCAAGTAAACAGTTTCACGCATTTGCCTTAGAAACGTCGCGTAGGTCATTGTATATTGAGTGATAGAAGATCAGCACAAACAAGATGTCTGAAACGAGACAAGGATTTCTCTTTGAACCAAAAAGACGGCGACTTGACAGCGAAGAACATCATTCTGATTTGTGCTCTGACAACACCAGTTCGGACAGCAGTCGGATGGAAAATTTGCATTTAAACAAATGCAGGAAAATAATTTGCTGAAACCAAGTGGTTTATGTCAACTAAAAGTAGCCTATGTATTCAGAGTTGCCTACCCTGCCAATGTTTTACTGTCCTACTGACCTGTTTCAAAGTCTTGTTGTTTTCTCGCTTTGCTATTCGATCCAAACGCCAGATCGTACTCACAGACTTGTACCTAGGTCGATCAAGTTTTGTGGGTACTGCATTGACAGTGGCTTTTACATATCTTGAAAAGTCAAAGACAGAAGAAACAGCTTCAGGGACAGGGGCGTTGACAGGGGGGTCTAGGTGGTACTTTTGGACCCGGGCCCGGAATATTTAGGGGGCCCGGATTTAAAAGATTCCCCGCGACTTCAAACATTATCAAGATCTTAATATAATCAGATCTAAAGGAATTGCCATCAGAGGTTAAAACAGCCACTTCAGCCGTCAGATGGTAAAGTACCGGCTCCCCTTCCGGGTATAGTGATTTCCCTAACCACAATTTTTTTTTCAATAACACGAAATATTTTTCTTTACCCACTCTTTAATTCTGAATATATATATTTTTTGGTGGTAGCCTAATCACTTCTAGCTACTTGCAAATCATAGCCATAGGAGGTGGGCGGGCAGGGGGTGGGGGTGGTTGCTCCCCCGCTGAAAAAAAATATCGCAAGTTTGGGCAAAAATGTCAAGTTATTTGGGCAAATCAATCTTATCACAATGTTTCGATGCCTCACCAGTTAAAAAACTTTACATAATTGTTGAAATTTATGAGATACCGGTAGCCTACATTAATATTTTCCAATGACTGTAAATGTATTATCACCGACTTTGAAAACTGTTGCATGTGGTATTGTAATCTGGGCAGAATAAGTTTCGATTCGACAACTGCAAAATAGAACACTCTTTAAAAATACAGTTGGGAAACAGAGGTAAGCTTATTACTGATATTCACAAACATGTAGGGCTGTAGGCTGCATTTCTTCATGGGTAAGATTTAAAAGCCTTGGCTACTGTGTACTGGTAACTTTACGAGGTTTTTTGTTTTTTCTCAATATCCTACTAATGTAGTTGATTATAAAAATCATTTGGGCAAAAATGTCTAGTTATTTGGACAAATCAATTTTTACCATAAGTTTTCAACATTCTACCAGTTTAGTAACTTTATAGTGTTGCATTTGGTATAAAAAACATTTTGCTTTGAATGTAAAACAGAGTATCGACAATTTGAAAACTTTTATATTTGGTATTAAAATTTGGACAGAATAAGTTTCAATTCAGTATTTGCCGAAAAAAATGCAAAATAATGCTTCGACAAGCTGAGATAAGCTTATTACAGATATTCATTAGAATGTCACACTAGCCTACATTCCTTCATTGGTAGAATTTTGAAACCTTGCTGGGTTCTGGTGAACTTATGAAGTTTTTGTTTTTTCTCTATATCCCACTAATGTAGTTGTTTGTAAAAATATTTGGGCAAAAATATCCAATTATTGGATAAGTCAATTTTACCATGAGATGCTATGCTCGCAAAACTTGACTTAAATACTACAAAGATAGCTTATCATTTCTAGATATGGTCAAACAAAATAAGCATTTGTTATAAACTTTAATAAGCAACAGTTGTGAGGCCACATACTGTATACACCACTTTTGTGAGCATTGATCTCGGCCACTAACTGTAGTTATGTACAAAGTGAAAAAGTATATTAAATGAAAACAACTTGTGAATTTTCCTGGATTTAATTTCATGTTTTTGTGAGCTATATTTTAACTGTTTTCTGTATTGGATTTTTTTGTATAAACTGCTGTTTGTCTTTGCCAGTCCCAGGGTTGATATGCTCAGCTATTTACTATCTATGACACAGTATTAGAGCAACAACAATCAAATATAAAGACACATGTTATGTTGTTTTGTCATCCAATTCATGCAGTTAATATATCAGGCAATGTAAACAGTGCTATTTTTGTGTCATGTTTTGGTAATGTGGTCTGTATTTTGTGGCAACGATTGAGTTTGAAGCTATTATCTGGGAGTCATTTTTCTTCAGTGCTTGTGATTTGAGTAGGCCTAGCAGCTTCATTGTGAAGTAAGATTATCTTTGTAATGATCTTCTGAAAAAACATTGACTATGATTATATTGTAATATAATATCAATATTTTTGGTATCAAAACTAGTTTTGTTCAAAGGTGGAAGTTTGATGCACATAGCATGGTAAACTGTCTAATTCTTTTTAGGCTGTAAGATTTGAAGCAGCATGGATTAAGTAATGTTACTGGTTTGATACGTAGGCCTAAGCGGATTGTCATTTTAGTATTTTTCAATGCAAATTTACAAATATTGAGTCTTTGGACTATCTTTGAATTGAAAAGATTGACCTACTTTTGGTCAGGCCTTTTATTGAAGTTGGGCTGGAGATTTTCATATAATCTGGTGACATGAAAATTCAGCAATTATTGTTATCCAGTTATTGCTGAAGTCTCAGTTCAAATTTTTTTGAATCCAGATAGGCTTAATATACTGTATATTTTTTGTGATACATAAGAATGTTTTAATTTGATGGTTCATTTAATTGGGACACAGGCAGGTTTATGAACGTAGATTAAAGTAAGTTCAGCCTTGTTTTGCTGTTGTACGTGTTTTTGTTTTGCTTGTATTTCGTACACGGCCAAGTTGATGACTCTCAGAGGTTGTGAATAATTTTGTATTTTTGAAAATATATATACAAAGACAAAATTTGGGAAAATTATTTTCGCCCCCCAAAAATGTTTTACTCTCCTACGGCTACTCTACTTTACAAAGAATTAATTTCAGTCGAAAACTCCAACAATTTTAAACATATCGACGAAGATCGTGATTGAGAGCAAGGATTTTGCAGTTTATGGAGAAATCCCTAATGCGTAATTGCACAGTTGGGGAAATTCGTGGATACAACAAATCTTTGAGAATATATAAATGATATTCCTCTTAATTTTCTACATTGAACGGCATGTGTCATCCTCATTTTAACAGCACATCAATAAAATTTTGTACACAACCTTTATATTCATAACATTGTCAATAAAGGGGGCCCGAAAATAAATGGGTACCGGGCCCGAGAAATCCTGTCAACGGCCCTGTTCAGGGATGAGCAGGTGTTTGGACTTGGTGCCTTGTTGCTCTGCCTGTAGGTCACGTTGGTAATCGCTGGTCAGAAAATGATTGCTGCACACACGGCAGTGCTTGTTTACAGGTGGGTTTTTGAGTTTTATCGCCGAGATCCTTTTCTTCAGCTTGTCGTCATTATTCAGAGGTAAACGATGAAAGGATACCCCTTTGACGATTCCCCGGTTAGTACAACCGGGAGCCATACAAGAAGCCACCGTTTTAAGGGCGTAAAAACTCCCTTAGCACAAAATTGTTCGATGTTTCGGTAGCCTGTGACGCGATTTGTTCCTTGTGTTTGCACGCAAAACAATAGACCTTGAATGAGGCTTTGCCAGCCAATGACGTCATCAAAATTTTTGACCAATCAGAATCATTAAATTCAAAAAAGTTTTTTTTAGGTTTTTTAATTAATGGTAACACAAAAAATAAAAAAATTGTTGAAAAACGTTTTATTTCAAAAAGATCAACAAATACAAAAGCCATGTATTTTCGTTGCAGTGCACCTTTAAAATTTATACAAGTAGGCCTATAGGCTAACTTACAAGAAAAAAACAAACAAATAATAGCCAATAGCGTTATCAAAAGTGCTGATGGTCGTGAGGGGAACGCATAGTCTACTTGAAGCGTAATTAAGCTTAAAGCTATCGTCACGTCCTCTAGAGGATTCGTCCTCTTTTCTCAAGAAAAATGACTTTTCTTACGAGTAGGCCCTACAATCGAAAATGCTTTAATGTCTTCCTTTCTAGCATTTTTAATCGTCTTGCTTAAATTTTCAACAGGAAGTTAGCTTCAAGTGACTCTTCGGCGAAAGCTAAATATTAAATAAGGCTAAGCAAGACCACCTGGAGATGCGGCCTGATTTGTCACATTTTGCAGATTTCGATTACCGCTACTGCTGGTGTCTGACTGACATTTTCTGAGATGTTTTTCCTTTTTGCTGTCTCTTAATGGTATAAATGCATTTTGTTGGCTTGGGGAAGCAGTAGCAAATGAGAAAAAATAAGTTGAAAAACGCTCAGTCAGACTGTTCGCTCAGTCACTCAGTCAGACTGTTATTGAAAAATTAACAGTCTGACTAAAATCTTCGAAATCAAATTGTCTTTGTTTTTCACCATCTGATGATGTTAAAACCTATTATGTCGTCTGAGGAAAACAGTAAATAAGGCAAAAAAATATAATTTTTGGAAAAATTCATTTAAACAGTCGCCCAAAGTTGGCATAACCTGGAAATTTCTGCAAAATGTGACAAATCAGGCCTTATCTTTAGGTAGCCATGGGCTAAGCAACAACCAAAAATAAGAATTATGTTTTCCGTGACTTGCAGCAGAAGAATTCTTGTTTAAGAAAAGGGCTTATTGACTTTGGAGTTGAATGCATTACTTGTGGATATATAGTAGGCAAAAAAGGCTACATTTATTTCTGTGGCAAAAAAAGGCAGTGCATCTGCAAACAATCTACAGGACTTATTAAATTCTGTTGTCAATAAGAGCAAAGCAATGGGTTTAGAGATTCAAGAAAAACAGAATGCATGACGGTATCAAAAAAGAAAACTTATCCAAATTGCAGCTTTACACTGAATGGTGTTACAGTGAAACCAGTTGATAAGTTGATAAATTTAAATATCTTGGGTACATTATAACTTCCGATGGCAAAAGTGACACTGAAACTAAAAAGAGAATCGCTATGGCAAAGGATAATTTCAGTAAAATGAGCACAGTCTTCAGGAATCGCAACATGACAATAAAGACCAAAATTGGAGCTTTCTGAGTTCATTTGGAATAAAGTGAAATAAAAATGTTTTCTTGAGCGTATTAACATCCAAGTTGAAAGTAATTTATAAACACTAGAAAAGCATTAGACCTAAATGTCTGAATAATCTCATATTTCATCAAATTAACTGTTTGTCTGTTGATGTTGTAAGATCACAGTTTTTCCAAAATTATTATCCGTAGTTTTGCTTGTTGCATATTTACTGCAGTAGGCTATGTGTTGAAAATGTTTAGTGTTAGAGAGATAAATATGCATGGGTTGCAAGGTAGGCTACAAAACCTACATTTAGTTGACAAATGATGATCGACGATACATTATTAAGCTTACAGTATACGTTTATTAGTTATTGCTTTGCTATGCACTGAATGGTTATTTCAGCAACTATAGTGGTGACGTGTCTTGTAGCATAAAATTATGCATTTAAAGGAAGAAAGACAACACATTACAAGTTAGGAACTTAGGATGCTTTATTAGGCCTATCTAAGGACCAAAAGTGCTATAAGAAGTAGGTCTAATCAGCCAGTATTGTATAATCACGGTTGGAAGAAACGACTAGTTGTCACTATTCGATAGCTTTATTTGTGGCTTTCTGAATATCGAATGCTTATACCCATTCCTTTAAAAATAAATATAGAATGTGCGTTATTCACTGTTTTTTTATGCAATCAACGAAATCATTAGCCTATTCGTTTTTGACGAATCGATCCTTGAGAACTGCTGAATCATTTTTTTTAATAAATCTATTTTGTAAACTACTTTTCCAAACAGAGTGAATCTGTCGCGTAGTGAAATACTTTTGTAATAAAATTTCAGACATAAAATTATCGTACTTTGAATCTGTATCTGATCTAGATATGAGATGTCTAGAAATGGCCGGATTCGGATCTCAAAAAGCAAAAACATGATCTTAAAAATCTTAAATCCGTAGGCTACACATCTGCTATGGCCTACTTGCAAATTCATGATTTAAATTTTTTATTGAAATTATTAAATAAAAAATAATAATTTTTGGAAACAAATTTTGCTTTTAATGAATGTCTTTAGGCTCCCAAGTTGAAGAAGGGGGGTCAATTTGCAACACCAGGTGTCGTTAAAGAGACAGTCAAACAGAAGTAACCCCAACCCTTTGTTAACTGCTGCACATTGAAACTGCAATGTCGACAGTATTGGATTTTATGTTGATACAACGTCGTTTATCGTTGATATTTCGTCATTAAACAAGCAATCCGTGTAATGAACAATTAACAGATAACATCAATGTATTAAAACATAACATCAAATAACAAAAATGTTCAATCATTGATTCTTGTGCGTGAGGCAGTTATCATCCCAGCCGACCGAGATCTTCAACTTCTGTAAAAGACAATGCAAATAATTGAATTATAGAAATTTCCATTCTTGGAATGCTTTACAACCCTTCAACTGTTTAATTTGCGTTGGTCACAATTAAGCTGTAAAATCAATGGCTGTGGAGTCTGGGGGATTTGGCATGTCCGGTGTCATTAAAGAGGCCAAATCTGACTTGATGCAAAATGACGAACAATAAAATTTTTGCAACAGGTTGAGTTTTGCTTTTAGCAGCATGATCGTTGCTTACTTTACAATGTAGATTTTAACGACCTGCTTTAGCCTGATGCTACGAGTATGCTGTGGTAATAGCAAATTTGCACTTGCTTTTGGAACACTGTTCCCTAGCCATGTGCTATGGCGCAAATAAAAGCATGATTATTATTACTATTATTAAGTAGTGCAGTACTGCAAAAGTAGACTCCGTGTACAAGTGACAAATCCCTGGAGAAAAACGATAGGCTACTGATCTGGTATTACAATAAATTAGAGTAGGAATGCTGCAACGCTGTCAAGAAAGCGTGTTCAACAGCGGCCAATTAAGAGGTTATGGAAAACGCGTAAGGGAACGTTCAAATATTACGTAACGCCTTCGAGGGGAGGGAGAGTTTATGCAAAGCGTTACGTTAGGGTCACATCGGGGGGGAGGAGGTTCAAGCAAAACGTTACGTAACGCTTTCGAGTACGGAATGGTAGTTTTTTTGTGCTGAATTTGTAGTGAAAAAGCGTTACATGGGGGAGGGGGGGATTGAAAAAAGCGTTACGTTGGCGTTACATGGGGGAGGGGGGGTCAAAAATTCGGAAAAAAAGCGTTACGTAATATTTGAACGTTCCCTAAGGCAAATGTGAAACACAAGATACAAACTTAAAGGGCAAGTTCTTACAAAAATTAAAAGTTTAAAGACACGTTTCAAATATTACATAAAGAAGGGAAAAATACAGTAGATCATAATTCTTGATGAACAATTTGAGTTTAGAATTGTTTAGAGTTTGATAGAAGTTGCGTTAGATAACGTTTATACAACAAACGTATTCTCACCTTATTATCAAACCTATCCAAGGCTTCCTGCAACCTGACTAGTTCCTCCATGTTCGGAGATCTCGACCTCATCCCATCTCCATCATCGAGGCAATTGAATATTTCAACTTTTTTCTTAACTTTATCTAGTATCTCGATGACGTCATGAACGCTGGATAGGTAGTTCCCATCGAGATACATTTGAACAATCTAAACACAATAATTATATTGTTATAATTCAACAATTAAATAATAATTATCGTTTGTGACGTTTTGTTTATTTGTGACAAATTATCAAGAATTGCCGAAAAATTATAAAAATTAAAAGTTGGAATCTCATTGGGACTCCAACGATAAAATAATGTAATCCAAAGTTGAACCAACATAACAACTCATGTTAATGTAATCATAGCTTAATTAAACGTTGGTTTAAAAGTTAAACATGACTTACTGATCCAGGCATCGATTTGATCGCCTCGATCCATGGACGGAATCGGTTGGAAGTCATTTTGCATCCTGACAGATCAAGGATTCTAACTTGCGTGGGCATCAGCTTGAGAAATGACGTCACCGCATGGAAGTCATTCTGAGTGTCGGTGGGTTTCATTTCTATTATCCCCCAATCAAAATGACTTCCTGCGGTCACAATCACTTCCTCATCGTTGCTTTCTCTCAAGATCCTGCTGATTGCGAGAATGAAACGATCATCATAGTGATCTAATAATGCAGGAATAACATCAATCAATATCATCTCGGCTAACCAAGCTGTAATCTAAAACACAGTTTGGTTTGTTCTAATCATAAAAAAATCAAACATTCATCACAAGTTGTTTATTCAGAAAAAAAATATTAATTTGTTTAGGGCTCTTCCACGATTTGCCTTGCAGGCCAACAAGAAAATGACATCACCAAACGTCAATGTTGGAATCGACCATTAAAAAAGAGCAGAAATGGTGTGACAATGCACTACTAATTTAGACCAGCCATTACAGCACTAATTATTTAAATTTACCTACTTAATTTATAGCACTGCTTATATTTCATAAGAATAACAACAATCTTTCTCTTTTTGTTTTGCCTAATCTTTGTCGTTTCACGAACATTTAATGTTGGACAAGTCTTATGCTATCAACCGTTGAAAGTCATTTTCCAAAAAAGCGGGAGGGTAATACTAATATTCTTCCTTCTGTAAACTCTAACAATATACTGTAACAGAGACTTAGGCTACCGTACTGGTTTCTCTGCTGTAAAATACTGTAGCATTCCAAATGATGATTAACAATACAAAACTCTATGGATGCAGTCTAAGCTATGAAATTGAAATGTTCAGGTTTTTGTAGCAGTATTGTCACATTTGGTATTTCAAATAGCCAAAAAACACTGTACCAGCCACATATGAATAGGCTATTGGTGGACCCCTAAACAGAGGTGGGCCTCCCAACCTGAGGTTTTGAAAGCGGTAAATACGGCCTTACATGATGAAAGTTAGTGAATACAGAGCTTCTGTACCCAAAAACATTAAACAAACTGAAATCCCTAAACAATCGCCTCCCTCCCGGCCGGTGAGTTTGGTGGAGGGCGGGCAGTAAGGCCGGGCTACCTTAGACCCAGGGGGGTCTAGGTGGTACTTTTGGACCCGGGCCCGGATTTAAAAGATTCCCCGCGACTTCAAACATTATCAAGATCTTACTATAAACAGATCTAAAGGAATTGCGACCAGAGGTTAAAACAGCCACTTCAGCCGTCAGATGGTAAAGTACCGGGCCCCCTTCCGGGTATAGCCTAGTGATTTCCCTAACCACGATTTTTTTTTTCAAAAACACGAAATATTTTTCTTCACCCACTCTTTAATTCTGAATATATATATTTTTTGGTGGTAATCACTTCTAGCTACTTGCATCTACAATTCATAGCCGTAGAAGATGGGGGGGCAGTCGCTCCCCCGCTGAAAAAAAATGTCGCAAATTTGGGCAAAAATGTCCAGTTATTTGGGCAAATCAATCTTACCACAATGTTTCGACGTCTCACCTGTTTAGAAACTTTACATAATTGTTGTAATTTATGAGATACATTTATATTTTCCAATGAATGTAAATGTATTATCACCGACTTTGAAAACTGTTGCATGCGGTATTGCAATCTGGGCAGAATGATAAGTTTCGATTTGACAACTGCAAAATAGAACTGTAAAAAAGCACAGTTGGGAAACAGAGGTAAGCTTATTACTGATATTCACTAATATGTAGGCTGCATTTCTTCATGGGTAAAAATTAAAAGCCTACTGGTTACTGGTAACTTTATGCGATTGTTTGTTTTTTTTCAATATCCTACTTATGTAGTTGATTATATAAATCATTTGGGCAAAAATGTCTAGTTATTTGGACAAATCAATTCTTACCATAAGTTTTCAACATTCTACCAGTTTAGTAACTTTATAGTTTTGCATTTTGTATAAAAAACATTTTGCTTTGAATGTAAAACAGAGTATCAACAATTTTGAAAACTTTTATGTTTGGTATTAAAATTTGGGCAGAATGTTAAGTTTCAATTCAGTATTTGCAGAAAATAATGCTTCGACAAGCTGAGATAAGCTTATTACAGATGTTCATTAGAATATCATCACACTAGCCTACATTTCTTCGTTGGTAGAATTTTGAAACCTTGCTGGGTTCTGGTGAGCTTATGAAGTTTTTGTTTTTTCTCTATATCCTACTAATGTAGTTGTTTGTAAAAATATTTGGGTAAAAATATCCAATTATTGGATAAGTCAATTTTACCATGAGTTATGCTATGCTCGCAAAACTTGACTTAAATACTACAAAGATAGCTTATCATTTTTAGATATATATACTGTATATACAAAATAAGCATTTGTTATAAACTTTAATAATAAATCAACAGTTGTGAGGCCACATATACACCACTTTTGTGAGCATTGATCCCGGCCACTAACTATAGTTATGTACAAAGTGAAAAAGTATATTAAATGAAAACAACTTGCGAATTTGCCTGTATTTAATTTCATGTTTTTGTGAGCTATGGTTTAACTGTTTTCAGCATTGAATTTTTTTGTATAAACTGCTGTTTGTCTTTGCCATTCCCAAGGTTGATATGCTCAGCTATTTACTATCTATAACACAGTATTAGAGCAACAACAATCAAATATAAAGACACGTGTTATGTTATTTTGTCATCTAATTTATGCAGTTAATATATCAGGCAATGTAAACAGTGCTATTTTTGTGTCATGTTTTGGTAATGTCTGTATTTTGTGGCAACAATTGAGTTTGAAGTTATTATCTGGGAGTGATTTTTCTTCAATGCTTGTGATTTGAGTAGGCCTAGCTGCTTCATTGTGAAGTAAGATTATCTTTGTAATGATCTTCTGAAAAAACATTGACTATGACTATTTCATTGTAATATGATATCAATATTTTTGGTATCAAAATTAGTTTTGTTCAAAGGTGGAAGTTTGATGCACATAGCATAGTAAACTGTCCAATTCTTTTCAGGCTGTAGGATTTGAAGCAGCATGGACATTAAGTAATGTTACTGGTTTGATAAGTAAACGGATTGTCATTTTAGTTTTTTTCAATGCAAATGTACAAATATTGAATCTTTGAATTGAAAAGATTGAGCTACTTTTGGTCAAGCCTTTTATTGAAGTTGGGCTGGAGATTTTCATATAATCTGGTGACATGAATATTCAGCAATTATTGTTATCCAGTTATTGCTGAAGTCTCAGTTCAAATTTTTTTGAATCCAGTTAGGCTTAATATTGAATATTTTTTTATGATACACAAGAATGTTTTAATTTGATGGTTTATTTAAATGGGACACAGACAGGTCTATGAAAGTAGATTAAAGTAAGTTCAGCCTTGTTGTATATACTTTTTTTTTGCTTGTGTTTCGTACATGGCCAAGTTGAAGACTCTCAGAGATTGTGAGTAATTTAGTATTTTTGAAAATATATACGCCAAGACAAAATTTGGGCAAATTATGTTTGCCCCCCCCCCAAATGTTTTACTCTCCTAGGGCTACTTTACAAAGAATTAATTTTAGCCGAAAACTCCAACAATTTTAAACATACTGACGAAGATCGTGATTGAGAGCAAGGATTTTGCGGTTTATGGAGAAATCCCTAATGCGTAATTGCACAGTTGGGGAAATTCGTGGATACAACAAATCTTTGAGAATATATAAATGACATTCCTCTTAATTTTCTACTTTGAACGACATGTGTCATCTTCATTTTAACAGTACATCAACAAACGTTTCTACACAACCTGATATTATTATATTCATAACATTGTGGATGAAGGGGGCCCGAAAACAAATGGGTACCGGGCCCGAGAAATCCTGTCAACGGCCCTGCTTAGACCACTCTCAACCTATATCATAAGCATGATACAAACCCCATCTTTCCCTCGTACGCCACTGATAGCACCGATAGGCTATGTGACAAACATCATCTGTTTTTATGGCTGGCTCGACAAAAAACTCTGTCAGTTAATTTTACATTTAGGCTACAAACCAGAATGCAGTCTTGTTACGTGGTTGTCTTATCCAAAGTAAACGCATTAGAGTAGTGGTCAAGACTCATACTGTCAGTTTCGACGTTTTCAATTAACTAAAATACAAAAGTGAAACTCTTTTTTTTTAATTCAACGTTTGCGACGTGCAATAGTAATATAACTTCCAAGACAACATTAGACGTTGTTGAACAGCACAGTTTGTTTTCTAGTAATTATCATTAGAAAGTATTTAACAAGTAAAATTCCAGCCTCAAAAAGGTTAAGTTTTATTTTTACAAAATATTTGTCTTGTTTCGCACAGTTTGATCAATCTGGACCGTTGAGAATCTTGATCAAGTGTATCCCTTCTTGATTCTTTGTTTTCAATAAAATGGTTGCTTAAGAAAAGTCACTCTATTCTAGAACCTTCGTATTTAGGCTTTTTGAGGTTCATTGCAAGGAATTTTTAAACAAGCCTAACTTCAGCCATTTACTTACTTGCGGCAACTCTCCAAGTTTTTTTATACAGCTTCTTGAGAAATAGTTTCTTTTTTTGAAGCTTTTCGTCTGGAATAAATGAAATCCTCATTAAAATTAAATTACGACATTCAAATGTCGCTTTGATACGATACAGGACTACAAAACATGCATTTATCTAACTAAACCTTAAAGCTTTGATTTGAAAGAAAAATGAAGAGCATTGGAAAGATGAAGCTGAAACCAACGTGAAACAATTATAATGTTTTGAAAAATCTTCAACTTGTGAGAAGAAGAAGCACTGATTCAACAACTATCGCAATCATCATTATCATTTTCAGCCTGTGGTAGCCCAATGCTGAGAGAAGGCCTTCCCCTTTTCTTGCCATTCCAGTCGATTGTGTGTTTTTATGTAGGCTACCAGTTTGTTGCTCCACATTCTTTGTCAGTCTCGTCTCTCCATCTCATTTTTGGCTTTTCTTCTTTGCGTTTGTCTTCCCAGGGTGTCCAAGTTGCTTAAGAAAATTTGTTTATCTGTTGTCCTGATGTCTTTCTATGGTTGCTTAAACCCTTTGTTGGGCCAGAAATGGACCAAAAATGGACAAAGAGCAGGATATATTGATATTTAAATTAGTTTTTAGTCGAGCGGAGAATACTGTATGTTTAGTAGTCAGATTAAATAAAACTCAAAAAGTTTTAGGTTGTTAGCAGAATGGATTTTTTAAATTTGAAAAATAAAATTGCAAAAGGGTCCTTGACCCGTATGGTAGTTCTAGAGTTCAGCTAACAATTAAGTTACATTTTAGTTTGTTGTTCAGTTCAGTTCAGTTGTTTTTATTTCTGACCATCATATCAAAACAATACACATCAGCATAGCAAAGGTCGAGAAAAGGGTAGAAGCGACAAAACGCGAACGTTAAAACGTGCTTGAGACCGAAGTAAGTTATTGAGTTGTAAGAAATTTGGCACGGTCGCAACACCTTCAGAAAAATTTAAGATATAAAGGGAAAATAAAAATAGAAAATGTTACAAAACAAAAACAACATATATTTAGGCTATAGCTTTATTAGCCCACATAGCTTTAGCTAATATATTTAAGATTTGTATGGACAGTTGCTATGAAGATCGGCCATGGTGCGTTATCAAGAGTGCTGATAGTCGTAAGGGGAACACGTCTTGATGCGTTTAGCTGGTTTAGCTCATAGCAAAGAAGAGTTGTTCTTTTGTTCTTTGTCACTTTGTCAGTTGTTCTTTGTCACTATCGAGAAACGCTTTACCACCACAATAAACTTCAAAAACAGCAATGAGATATCAGTGTATAATTTGTCACTTACCGGTAGGCTTACGTGGAAATACTTTTGTCATAGTTGGAAAAAAAGACTTGGGTTGTAAGAAAACTGAGGAGTTATGGGAAGATGAAGTTGCTGTAACAAATTTGAAACTCATTTGATATGAAAATTAACGAAGTGAGGAAATCCAGAACTTGTAAAAGGAATCAACAATTCGTTAAAAAGAAAAAGCACTCGTTTGACAGCTTTTGTACTGTTGCATCTTTCTATCGATAATCACTAAATGTGCCAGCAATAGGTTCATATTTATTTTTTATTTGATAACATTACTAGATGTGCTTGGTTGGTTGGAAGATGATGACGTTTGAGCGGAGGTAGATGCCCTTGAAGGTTGCCGGATTGCTTTGGAGGCTGAGTTGTCTGTAAAATTGTCATTTTATGATTTAACGACATTTTTTTATAAAAAGTCTTAAGTTGTTTCAGCACAGAAACATTCACTCCATCAATATTTTTATGAGCAATTTTCGAGACAGAATGAAAGAAACGAAATATACTAAAAAATGACCTGTATTTTGATAAAAGCAAGATAAAATATGACCAAAAAACAATAATAACTTATTTCTAAAACATAACTACCTTTATTCATGTTTGAGTCCAACAGAAGTCCAGACAAAAATTGAATGACGACTGACCAGTGATGAGCCAGTAGATTAGTTTGAACGAATGATGCAAAATATTTTATCGGCATTTGATGAATTATATATAAAGCACTAAAAAACTCTTGAAATGTTTGGTGTGAAAAATACAATCGTCGGTTACCCTCCAAAAGACCACACTTACTATTTGAACCAAATAAAGTCACAACAAGTGCTTGGACTTCTTCACTTGTAAGGTTTTCTTCATCAAGATCGTCGGTTGTGATTAATACTGTTTTATTCTTGGTAGCTTGAAATGCGAGTTTTGATAAACTGATAACGATTTGATCCGAAAGAGAAACGGCGTGATCTGATGATTTGAGGTTTTCCAGCACACGATGAAATATTCTTGTTACTGTCGAGATATTTACAATTTCATCTGATGAACCAAGAGCAGCTCTTAAGTACAATTGTAACATCAAAGGATTGTGACACATTGATTCTAGATGAGGAGTTTCTACATTTAATTTGTCTAACATCTCATGTGATTTTCCTTCATCATTGATCAAGGCATCAAATAACTTTTTCATGTTTTCAGACGTTAAGTCTACAACAAAATACGTTTGCTTTGGGCGACATCTTTGAGGAACTTTAATCATGGCGTGTGGTCGTGAGGTGAATACAATGTGGCAATTAGGTAAAAAAATTCCTAGACAAAGATTCGACACAAGCTCCTGGCAGGTGAGTGAAGTGTCGTAATTAGATTTTTTTACTTTATCAGTCAAATTCCAGTTCACCTGGTCGAATCCGTCAAGGATAAAAAAACAATTTTGTGTGTGATTTTTAATCCAACTAAGAAGTACATTTTTCTCTTCGTTTTCCAAGTTAAGCCTTACATCTCCAAGCAAAAATTCTGTTAGGGTTAGTTTTTCGTCATCCCAATTACTCATACTCATAAAAGGTATCCTCAGAACGAGAAAGTCCCTATTTTGGTTTAAACGTCTAGCCAGACGCTTTGATAACGTTGTTTTTCCCGCCCCAGGGTAGCCGACAATTGATATGAAATTTTGTTCTTGAAAGTGACAAATTAATTGATCAATCGAAACTTTTTTATCGGATTCTTTAAATTGAATTTGTCTGGTTTTGGGATCATACTGGTCGTCGTTGGGAATGAACCTTCCTTCGTAGAAGTCAATCAACAGAAGCTCCGGGTAAACTTCCGGCAAATTCGATGCTGGATTATCAAACTTTGACAAATCCACATCGAATTTGCGATCATAAAGTTCTCCAGTGGTTTTCTTCAGTTTGTCGAAGGCTCTGTTTGGATCTGAATATAAACAACACATATTGAATATAAGTTAACTCTTATGAAATATAAAATAAAAATGCCTTTTTTTGCATAATACTTCTAGTTACTCTCAGCTATGAATTAAAATTTCATTTGTAAGATTAATCCAGTCAGTGCGTTTGTAACACCAATGACTGTATGTGACTTTATGCCAGTTTATGTTTTTGTGAAACTGCAAGGCATATAGGCTAGGCCAGGGGTGTGCAACCTTTATTACAGGAGGGCCAGATATAAATAACTGGGTGAAACCGCGGGCCGCATGTTTATTTAATATATGATTTCTAGTAGTTGCAGGCGCAAAAAAGTAGTTTTTTCGTTGATCATGTTATTCTTATGGCATTATTAGGGGTTATCTCCTTGCAGAAATAATAAGTTAAGACGCATAAATTTCTGAAGAAAATTGCCATTCAAATTTATTGTCACACCGTCCTTTTAAACGAGTTCAGTGAGAAGTTTGCAGCTGGCTTATTTTTCCGACGGATTTTTCCAAATTTACCGTACTTGAACGGAAGTGTTCGCAATTCGAAGTCCATTTTCTAAGTGTTCGTCTGTCAGAACCGATCGATAGGGAGATTTCATGACGCCCATTTTAGAAAAAAATTGGTCGCACAAATACGTTGAGCCAAAAAGAGCCATTTTTGAAGCAATGGATTTTTTCCAATGTGGAAAGTCATCTTGGTTGAGATGTTTTCGGTAAAAATCGCCAAGATTCATTTCTAAATACTTTGCTTCTAAATCTGTTTTCTCTTGAAGATCAATCAGTTCAAGTTGGATATCATCAGGTGCTTTGTTAATGACTGTGTCGAACGGCGAAGAAAATATACCAAACAAATATTCATGAGATTTGAAGTCCTTGAAACGAGCCAAAAATTCATACAACAATTTTTCAAATTTAGTTTTCTTCTCAGGGTGCATTCCAGTCTCTCAAAGTTGGAAAATGGAAAAGATTTCTTAACTGTATGTGAGCTTTCCAAAGTCGTAATTTGTTCATAAAGCCTTTTATGTGACCATACATTTTTACGTTCAAAATAATTAAACACAATGGATTAGCGGTGGCCGGTGGGAGATTTCTAAAATGGTTTACAGAAGATGCGAAATCTATAATAATCTACTCCACAACGAGTTGTTTACACGTACCAGACTAAACTAAATCATAAACACGTTTCGTGGGCCGCACACAATTCAAAATTGGCACATCTTTGCGGGCCGCACAATTTTTCTTCGCGGGCCGCATTTGGCCCGCGGGCCGCACGTTGCACACCCCTGGGCTAGGCTACTCTCTACTAATGCAAGTGCTAGTAAGAGGTTTATTTTTGAAATCTACACAAAATTTCAGTCTAGAAACACTTGTCAAACCTTACTGACCCAGACAGTCAAATAAATCGACCTGGCTCCCGCTCTATTAACATCCTACTCTTGTAACCAAATGTTGACCCACAAAGTTCGAACAATCTGTATTTTAGTACAGGTTAGGAACTACTACTTCAAATGACAACAAGTTTATTTGCACCCGTCAATCACTGTGGCGTATTGTGCTTATTATTGCTATAGCGTCATCTATATAGTCATGATTTTTTATTTAACAACAAAATCACTAAAACTATGCTCATTAAAATGTTAGCCTATTTTAATGCACTTGTTTCTTAATCCATTTTATCATTATTATTACAAATTTATTCATCCTTGAAGTGAACATGAATATTTCACAAACCATCTTCATCTCCCGATCGAACATTGATTGGTTCGGGTTGAAGAATTATTCTGGTTACGTTTTGCCGCTTGTCAACCTGCACCACTTGCTGATGGTAATGATACTGGCGGTTGTCCTGCTGAATTACTTGCGCATGAAGGACAGTTATGTCAGCCGGAGCTTGTTCTGTAAGAAAACATCGTGTCTTGAATTTAACGTAATAAAACTTAGAACACATATCGTTCGGACCAAGCATGTTTAGTACTTTTCAAATATGACACCCAGGCCTCGAAATTCCGGCGGTCATGGCGGACATGACCTCCGGAATGACCTCGAATGTCTGCCGAAGCCGACTCATTGGTCGGTCATAAATGACCGCCGCATAATTCTTGACAAAAATAGTGCTAATGCAGCAAAAAGATGTTTTAAATTTGAATTGTTACAATTGTTTGTTTAACGCGAACAAATACGGAGCTGAAACAACAATAGTACAGGCAATTGCTTTAAAGATCACATTAGAGTGGCGTGATTAACGAGCTGATGGCAAAAGTAGCCATTTTTACATCATTTCAACGCCTTGCAATGTTGCTTTGAAATAAAGTTGTCTGAACTTTTTGGCAGGATATGCATTCTAATTTTAACAATGAGGATTATTGCGTTACATTGATCGTTTGTTAAAAAGAAACGTCACAGAGAAGCAAGTCTCAGCTGGGTTCCTCACGTGCTTAGGCGAATGTGGCGACCTTATTCACGCTGATACTGATAGAAATAGAATTTTTGCACGGAAGGGAGCGTGTTAGACTAACACTATTGTGTTAGTTAGTTAACACTAACACTATTGAGGGCTAACACTATTGAGTCACTGATGCACATTTGTCTGGACGGTCCTGAGCTAGAGATTTACTGTGACGTTTGACGGTATTCGCAAATATGAGCAAAAATTCATCAGTTTTTAGTTTGGTTGTGGTAAAGAATGATCGTTTGTTTGCTCGTCACTAGAATTTGAGAAAAGGAAGAAATAAAACAAAAGATGCACAATTGTTTTTATTTATTTTTATAGCGTCAAAACCTTAAAAAAAAGAAAATAAGGAAGAACAAGCCGTTCGCGCACATTACAACCCCGCGCCGGCAGTAATCGCTTGGCACAACGATTCTATAACGGGAAAACCACGGAATAAGTGATCGTAGTTGCATTTGTAATAAGGAAATTTGGATTGTTGTTTTCAATTGTGTTTATTGCGTTATTACACGACTGTCATTAACGCACTGATTTATTTGCAAGCAATCTGCTCCAGTATACTTCAAGGTCGGTTAATTAAGCCATCAACCATTGTTTGTTTGTCATATCTTTATCCTGCATTGCAGGAAAGCAGACTTGAGCGCTATACATCGGTGTACGCCTTCCGACGTACCCCTGACCCACGCTGCAGTCGACTGCAATGTCTATTTCCAGTTGTCTACTCTACTTATGATTTAAATTTGGTACTACCCATTACTCGAAATCGATCACTGGGTAGAGGCAATTATTGTAAAGTTTCTTGCCCAGAGAAACAACAGCAAGTGCGGGTGGTTGGAGGTGAACATGCAGGCTCTCGACTGCGAGCCCAACGCGCTAACCACTCGACCACTGCTGCCGACATTGCAGAGTTCAGTTATTCTGTTGTAGAAAATCTTCTACAAACACGACTACACAATACTGTAGTGTGATTTTGCGCAAAATCTACATGCAAAAAATATCCGGTTGAGATATTAAATGTCCGCTGAAAGGGCCAGTCCGGTAGGACATGCTTGACCGCCGGAAAAAAGTACAAATTTCTAGGCCTGACACCATCTTCTTATTTTGTCCCACATGGCGGCACTAAGCTGTGTGTCTTTTGGAAGCTGGCGACAGGCGGTTAGAGATTTACAGTGTATTTTTACATTCGATATGAGTCCGTTCTCACATTAGGCTGAATGTAGCTGACTACATGTAGATTGACCACATGTAATGACCACATGTACATTGTAGATTGACTACATGTAATGTAGATTACATAGATGACCTTACAGGTCTTTCGTTGCCATCCTGTTGTGCTGATAGACACTCAATTTGTATGTACTTTTTGTTTGTTTATCGCCAGCAAAACAATAAACTGAACTGAATGTTAGCATGTTTAGGCTTGAAAATAGTTTTCAGTAAATTTAAAAACGTGACATAACAAACTACAAAATCAATCAGTTTGTATGTCTTAAGTTAATTAGGGCAATTTATTCACAATTATCTCAAAACGGCTAATATTGTAGGCTATAACGCGAAAAATACTTTGTTTGCTAAAGAAAAAAGTATTTTATTCAATATATTACTTTTGCATGTTTGCTAATTAACAAAAACAAAATTCGAATGAACAAAATCAAATGCCAGATAGAGTTAAATCTTTGGAAATACAAGGAAGCCAATCTCGGTGTCCACCTTCAGACTCGTCGTTAAGTGTCTTGCCAAAATAACAACAGCGTGCTCTTCAGCTGTGTCCAACCGGCGTCCTTGCGATTGTACAAAGGTTTTCACCACTCGGCCATGCAGCCAACCATAAGCTACAAAAGTAATATGGAAGTTCTGACGAACACCAGAGGGCGTCATACGATATTTGAACAGTCTCTTAGACAAATTTTTCAAAATAAACTTACCAAGATTTCCTGGCAAAGGTTGGTCAGTATTTGTTTCCTCAGCTGAAGTCATTCTGTTTTCTTGAGTTTGGGGGAAATACATTTGTATTCTTTTGTTAGTTGTTAAATAGTAATTCAAAATAAAACTTAGTAGGCTACGATAGTTGATGCCACAAAACACAATTGTTCCTCATAAAAATCTTGCTTCTTTGTAAAAGTAAACGTGAAAACAACATAAAGTTTATTGGGCAAACCAACATAAACCCAAAAGTAGTGTACAACCTTTGGGCCGTTTTAAACGGCAGATTTATAAATAACGACCTTTTGTAAGCATTGCCTGTTCAAAGGGTAAGCGGATTTTACCCTGCAATTGCAAGCAGAATGGGATGTTTTTTGTTAGCCTGCAATATTGATTTATTATAGCTGAATATGATGTTTGCAATATTAGAGGTAAAGTAATAGCTCAGCTTTATCGTGTTACGGTTAAAAATCCAATGTAATCTGTGGTGGGGTGGTAAATGGGTTTTCGTGGGCAATACTTGCATAGTGTCATTATTTACAAAGTAATCATTGGTAACGATCTAAAGGTCCTGATTTATGTTGGTGGTTGTGAAACGACGTTTAATGCCCGTTTCTACAATCGTAGTTGTTCCTTCACAGATAGATCAAAAATAAATTGCGCCGAATTATTTAAGGCGATTTGGGACATTAAAGACAGTTTTATTTATTTTATTTTCATTATCTGATGTCGCGAATAATTGCAAAATAAATAGATTTTTTCAGAAAAAACGCATGTCTAAGTCAGGGAATAGAAGCGTAAAAATGCATTCAAATATTTTTTGAGTTTTAAGAAATTAATTCAGATAACAAAGAGTTAATGATTGTTACGGACAATCTTCAAATCAAACGTCACATAGAACCGTTGTCTACTGAACCTGACGTCTTACGTCATGGACTGTTGCTAGAAATAAGAAAAGATTGCATCACCTTTGTCACACCTGTGAAATATTACATGATCGTTGAATCTTGAATTACGAGATAGGGGAAGGTTTGGTTAGTTGAGCCGGGTAACGGTTGATCCATCCGGTTTTATCGCAACGTCGTGCATGATTAGTCAACCGTTTCATACCAAAAATATGGAAAAACTTGAAGTCCATCAGCACATGTAGTTTTAGGGATTTTCTACAAGCAGAAAAATTGTGAAGCAGTTAAATGTAAAATGGTAGGTAAAAGTAGTTTTGAAAAAAATAAGAAATGTGTTATTTTTTCCTACGATGCTTCATCGTTGTCTTAATGGAAATACTGGGATAGGTGAGGGTAACTTACTCTTTGTTTTAGTAGTTCTCGTTGCTTGATTAGCCAGTTGGTTCTTGGCAATTTTTCATGAATTTTGAAAATGGCGGCGATGTTAACAGTTGAGCCACTTGCAATGTTCACGGTTGAGCCATGCCTTTATCCTAAGGAATGTAGTTTATGAGCCGATGGTCCTTACGTACTGCCCAAATTTTGCTGTACCGTACTGTAATTGATGCGTAGAACTGGTGTCCTAGCCGGGGGCGGTCCACTGCCCCCCTTAAACTTCCATAAGAGTAGTTTTTTTTGTAATGCGCCAGTTTGAGGGTAGATTTTTTTGACACTACCCCCCTTATATTTTTCTCGATTGCAACGCCACTGGTTGCTAATGTTCGTTTTCTTCACAAACCTCGCGAAATCGTTTCAGAAAGGTAAAAACACCTTCGTGCAAAGTTTCCTATTCAACGATTCTCAGTGTTTTCAGAAATATAAATTTCTGTTCGTTCAGTGTTCACTGTTCTTTCATTTTAAGACACTAGACACAATACACAGTTTAAACTTTTTTTGATTGTTTATTTGCAAGATGTTCAAGAGAAGAGTTTATTGTGTTTGATGCAGATTGAGCTCTGTTTTGGGATATCTTTTGGAAGCGAAATAATGGTGGATCAACCGTGAACAACGGGTGGCTCAACCGTGAAATTTAGGGTATCATTTGAGCCGGCTAAATTTCAATTTTAAAATGCCGATAAATGATATAAATCGGGGTCAGTCGCAAACACAAACATGTTCACAAGAACCGCATAAGACTGAAATTTATCATGATGGATTCGGATTTTTGGTAAAGTTTGTCGTTAAATTTTTATTGCAGAAAAATCGATTTCTGGCTCAACTAACTAGACCTTCCCCTATGGTGTAAGCCAAATTTAACAGGTGCTTGAATACAGGGCCGGATTAAGGTTTTATGGGGCCCTGGGCTGAGCTGAAAGTGGGGGCCCTTATCAAGTGACATTTTTCGCTAAAAATTAATGGTGGAGTGGGGCTACGATACGGGCCCAGTTGCATGTATCGGTTTCACGGAGTCCCAAACAGCGGACCAGTGGCGTAGCCAGAGAAAAATTTTGGGGGGGGCGAAATATTTGATGAATTGAAGAGAACAACAAAGTGTTTGATTTAAAGCCATCGCTACTTGATGTGCAGTGGCGTATCCTGGTGGGTTGAAGCAATAAAAGTGGTAGGGGAGTTAGAGCGTGCCGAAGGCACGCGTATTCTAGGGGGGTCCGGGGGCATGCTCCCCCGGAAAAATTTTGAAAAATTACACTCAAATAATGGATTATAGCGCTTTCTGAAAACACTTTTAGGGTAATATTTGTATGAAATTTATTAGCAGATAAACAGCTATTAACTTATTAAAGATAGCTCTTACACACGAACGGGCAAAAACTGCGGCTAAATAAGAGAACACCAAATATTCAGCTACACAAAAACTCAATAACTACACAAAAACCCAACAGAGTAAGCCATTCTGAAATTGCTTCCACAAGTTAGTTCAAAGAAACGTAAATCGCGTAAATTTTGCGCGATTTACGATTTGCAAAATTTATTGGTGTCTTTCTGTGTGTCTGAAACAAATCCTTGGGGGTGTTAAAAGCCAGATGTCTTTGAAAACGATATAAATTTCTACAAACTTTATTATATTTTCAACAAAGGGCTCAACTTCGAAATCCAAACTTGGAAAATTTGGGGGGCATGGCCTCTTTCGCCCCCCCCCCCCCCTGGCTACGCCTATGCAGCGGATCACCTTCTTGTTTGCCCTCGGCTTGCCACCCGGTGCAGTAGGTGGGACCTGTCAGTGTATAACTCCGTTGCGGAAGAATGTGTCAATCTGTGGTGTATCAACGAACTTTAGAAGACTCGATAGAAGAAGAAGAACTGCATTATATCTAACTGACCATCTTGTATCAGATAATGTCTTCAAAACAGGAAACCATCTAGGAATTTTGGATGGACTTGCCAACGATGAGTAGACGAGACGAGCCATGAATAAAGGCTTTGCAACAATTCAAAAAGCTCAGCGGCAGAACGGCATGTTTCTACAGGACATTTAGGCTACCGATTAAACTAAGTGAATGTGCTGTGCAAGGGACATAATGAGCTACACTACATTTCTCGCACAGAAGAGCTTGAAGACCGTTATACTTGCCACTCATATTGGCAGCATTATCATAACTTTGACCCGTAATCCGTACCATTTTCGGATATGAAAGTATCAAATAAATATGTTTTTTGTTAACAAAACGAAGAAAAATTGAATAACTGGGGCTGGGCAGGGGTGCTGCAGCACCGCGCACATATGGGTGAGCCGCCCTTGCTTGTTTGAGATACGAAATAAAGCAGTAATCTCCAGCTGTGCAACTAAAAAAATTAGTAGATTTTTTTCTTTGAGGTGGGGGCCCCCAAAAGTGGGGGCCCTGGGCTTCAGCCCAGTCCGCCCCCCCCCCCCTTAATCCGGCACTGCTTGAATAGCTTCATAATGCTTATCATTATTACGTCACAGAAGATGGTTACGTGCATTTGAAATATCGTAATTTATTCTCTCATTCTTAAAATTGTTGCTTGAAAAGTTGGTCTCACATTAAAACGGTTTTGCTTGTGCTTACCAACTAGACGAAATTTCCGTCTTTATCTCAGTAATTTGTATTGTAGTGACAAGTTTTAGTGGGTACGGTGTTGCCTCCATCCTTCGACAGTCTTGGGGCTATTTTTACAAAAATACAATTCTTGAATAGACTTTTTCAGAAGAGTGTTTCTTTCGGTGATTGCATACAAACGAACGGATCCGGGAAATTTAGGCCTATGTTACAATTTTCCCACAAAGAGATTATGGTTTACCGTTATGACCAATGATATCAGGTGTACACCAGTCAATGCGGTTCGAAACGTCGTTGTGTCAGTTAGAACAGTTACAAGTTGCACAAAAAGCAATGTGAACCTACTGTAGAATTTTCAGTCGGTAGGCTTGTGCTGAAGTTGTATAGTAACTGAGAAAAGTAATAAAATATTATTAATGTTTTTATTTTTCTTCGTTTGAACCTTCTTCGCCACTCCAGGGATCGAGGGGCTCTGCCTTTTACCACCCTTGGGCAGTGGCGGCGACGCGGTCTAGATGTTTGGGCAGGTGTCGAGCAGCCATTGAATTGATTCGTCATTCTGTTCACGCAAACCACGCACACCATTTGGCGCATGCGGAAGAACAGTCACCTTCACGCGGTCCCCCCTGTAAGTAGCATTATAAAAAATGCGAAACGAAGACTGCCAAAACTATATCAATCAATCATTTTATTTTTCGTTCTTAACGCGTCCGGAACGAAAAAGATACTAACTACAAAAGTCGATATAGACCTATCAGCACGTTAATTTTGATGTGTTGATACGTTGATAATTATGTTGATTTTGTCAGCCATAAAAAATGAAATTTTCTTGGATCTGAGTAACCTTTTCATAAAACTGTCCAATCATCAATATGACGGAGTTGATTGAAAATCAATAAAATTCTTAATTGTAATTGCTTTTCTAACTGCATCTTGCTGATTTGGCAGCAAAAAAATACCAAATCATTTAAATCTGATCAACCTGTTAATGCAAATACTCCAATCAACATAATATAGTTGCCAATATTATTGAATAGGCTCTACAGGCCCTTGCTCTTTGGACAGCTACTAAATGATTTAAACTTGACAAACACATTATGTGTTCATTCATTGTTTCTACAACTTAACAATCTAGATTCTAAGTTACTGATTTTTGCACTCACAAATATCTCCTGTTATAAAATGTAACATGTTTTTAACCAGTCTCCTTCTGAATTCAAGTTCTTTGTTCAGTTCTTCAAGGCAAATTTAAACAGTTTTAACTTGAAAAAACTTGAAAGGTAAGTTGAAACTGCAGCCTAGTAAAATGTTGTTAGAGCTGTTTAACACAATATCGAAACAGTTGTTTCAATGACTACTTATTTGGAAAATTTCAATAAAATTGTCTGTATGTGTTCGGACCAATTTTGTTTCGAAAGAAAACTCTTCATTTTCTAAAACTGCTCTCCATCCTGATAGCTCAGTTGGTTAGCGTATGACGTTGTCAGCGCAAAAGCTTCAAGATCAAGGGGCGCTGGTTCGACTCTCGGGATGTGCACTTGACCAACGCCTTATACCCATTTAGCGGCACCTAATGGATGGAGTAATTCTCCGCCAACAACACTTCAACAATCGGAAACTTCACTCTGTCAATCTCGGTCATGGGGCCTGCGTCAGTGGTGAAAATCTTTACAAGTATGCAAAACTGCCAGGTTTAAGCTTTCAAAGAAGCTTTCCTAATCCGAGGATAAATATTCAATCAATCAACTAGTGTTTTATTTGGAAGCAGTAGTTTTCTATTTATCCCGGCGTCTTTTTTTGTTAAAGCAAATAATGAGTCACTCCACGTTTTTCATGTCTTTAGTTTCTGTTATTGGAAAGTGTCACGACTACAAATTTTTGGGCGAGTCATTTCATTTGCACAAGAACCACGCTATTATCTGAAAACGTCCATGTCCACAGCACTTTACTGAAACTAGTCCCAGAACATCTGACATTTTGTTTAAATTGAAACAAAATTGAAAGCCTTTTATGTTGTGTAATGAAATGTCACCACGCACAAAATACATTCATGATCGTCTTGCGATGTTTTCTTTCACATTTTTTACACAGGAATAAGCTTCTACTTATTAGCTCAATACTAGCGCAACGTTTCAGAAAAAGCAAGTTATGCATTTGACAGTTGCGGTGCATTTGCCTGAGGACGCACTGCAGCTGCCATCATGTGGTTTGTATGTGTTGCCAAAACAACAACTAACACCAACTTCTGATTACTCCGGAATAAGTTTACGAACAATTTAGCCTACCTATAACCGTTTCATGCGAAGACATCAACACATCAAAAATTTCATCCTCGGAGTTGTGAATGGTGTTGGTGTCACTCTTGTCGGTATCAACGTGGCTTGATGTTTCCCGCAATGATCGAATGATTTCTGCCTTGATTTTTTTACGCATTGTTTTCATAAAAAATATCCAAAAACAAGTCATTCTTTTCACTTTAAATTGAAAAGTAGCGGGTAGTGGAAGTATGACCGAAAGAAATGTAGCGCCTTTAGCTGCTGCTACACTAAAAAAAAGTAGCCGCTACTCCAAAAGTAACCGCTACTGCAGCCGCTACTCCAACAAAAATGTAGTAGCGCTACAACTGCCAAAAAAGTAGCGGCACTACAAAATGTGGCGCGCTACTACAGCCTACCCACTTCTGGCAAAAAAACTTCCTTACAGCAGAATATCCCTTCCATAAATTTATTAAATCTTTTTAAAAGCCATGTTGCCACATAGGGAATATCAAGGTTGTGAGAGACAAAAATTTGGAATTTCTGAAACTTCATGTTTTATGAAATTGTATCTGAATTGGTTAATCAAACTAGAAAAAAACACTGGGCGCGAAAGAGTTAAGCTTGGAGATAAATTGGGAATTCGCAAAATTACAATAGCCTATCTGTGAAGGCATTGAAGTCGCCGTCATAATCAATTCAATGCTTTCAATGCTCCAAGTGCTGAGTTCGCAAATGTGCCAAAAAGTGTAATAAAATTAGATCCTGTTATTGCAGCATCATTGTGCAAGATATGACTCAAATTGGATTACCAAGAATAGAGCGTAGTGAGGCATCTCCACCACAGAATAAGAAAATATGCCACGGGATTTCCACCATTATTTCAAGCTAACTCAAAACAAATCGTGATTGTTGGGTAGTTTCTTAAACACACCAAACGAAAGGAGATATCTTGGAAATATTTTGCTTTTATTTTAGCTCAAATTACTAAAAATGCAAAACAATCAAAAGATAAACAACAACAAAAAAAGAGTTTAAATAAACTCAATAAATAATTAAGTGAAGAAAGCTAAGAACTTCCAACAAAGTGTCATTTTCTATTGAAAGAAAGCAACACAAAGTATTTCCCCAAAGGTTTTATTTTACTTTTAGTTATAACGTGTATAAGTTCAATCTTGAAATTCATCATGGTTGTAATTTTACGAATCCAAACAATATTTTTTAATTGTTGCAACAATTTGCAATGTCCGTCCGGATGCAGCCGCGCAGTTGCCAGATGTGACTCAAGCTGAAGTGGATGCAACAGAACAGTGTTTCTCAAACTGTGGCATGCAAGAGCCTTCCATGAGCAACGTAAGCAACATGTCTAAGTAAAGACAAGTCACAACTATGTCATGACCTTAAATTTATTGTCGACTATCTTCATACCTTCAAATGTTTATTACATAACACCTATACATTGCTCAACAGAACACCAGCTGCCAAAGCCAAGTAGGATATTCACCTGTTGCCTGGAATCGATGCAAGATAAATTTTATAAAAATTTTACGAGCTAGTTTTGACTCTTTCCGCTAAAACATTTTATTCGATCATATGTGACGTCACAAACTACCAAGAATGCTCTCCAAAAAACGGTCCAAAATATTAGATGGAATTCAAAGAAAATGAAGGGGTGTAGTAGTAAGCATCTATAGGATTGGCCCATGATACAGGAGAAGAATCCACAGAGGAATTGATATGCAAAAATCAACAAGTGAATAAAAAAGTTTTAATAACCTTTCAAGTACATGTAGCTCCACACAAAGTGAACATTACATGGACTTTAAACTCATTTCTACTTGTTAAAAGAAAATATTTAAAAAGACATTGTTAACTGCGGACAGAGATGGGCAAGATCACCAGTATTGGTGATCTTGAAGATCAAGATCAAGATCACCAAGAATAGGTGATCTTGAAGATCAAGATCAAGATCACCAAACTATGTGATCATCAAGATCGTGATCTTGAAGATCAAGATCACTTTCAAGATCACTTTTTGTGTAGGCTACTTGAAAAAAAAATGAAGTTTTTGATCAATGATGTTGCAAAAATTAATTACTATGAGCAACCTGGGTAAAGGTATATAGTTGGTATTGCTAACTTTTACTTTTAACTACTCGATCGCTAGCCTAAGAATTGTAATAAGTTAGTGACTGTTGCTATTAGGCCTATCAATTGTTGACGTAGTTTACGTAGAATCGCAACGTCACACCCAAAGCCGAGGTTAATTTCAGTACTAAAATTCAAAGAAAATGAAGGGGTGTACCAGCAAACATCTATAGGATTGGCCCATGATACAAGAGAAGGATCCACAGAGGATACAAACTGATATGAATGAATCAACAAGTGAATAAAAAAATAACAGTTAACCTCTCAAGTACATGTAGCTCCACACAGAGTGAAATTTACATGCCTTTTGACTCTTTTTTATTTCTTTAAAAGTATTATTGACTCAAAAAGAATGTCTAAAAAGACATTACGAAAAGTAACTACGGACAAAGTAGTTTTAATTACAAAGTAGTTTTAATTAGTATTAATTACAGTAGTTTTGAAAAAGTCGCAAAATTTGCAATTAGTTTTATACTTTTTTATTTACAATAAATAAATAAAAATAAACTTTGAACAGCATCTTTTTTACCGAATTTTTTGTCTGGTTCATGTGGGAGTTTTTATTCGTGTTACTAAGTAGTTTTAACTTTTACTGTTTTATGTCAATGTTTATGGCACCATTTACCCATCTGGCAACATTGATACTGTTGTCTGCTATCAAAAAAGTTCAGAGGTTTGCTGTCCGACAAACCGCTCCATACTCAGACCCTAAACAAGTCTTGGTCTGGTTGATTTGCTGCAATAAACCACTTTACATGACCAAAGTTTGCTAGAATCCAGATTTTTTAACACCGCCATTCTAGACTTTTGAAACATCTAAAATTGGGTCAAAGAAAGCAAACATTTCTTTAAAATTCGCACTTGGAAATTGTGAACAAAATTAAATCATTTTTTATTATGCGTCAACATAAAGTACACGGAAGTTGACTTCTTTATTATGACCAACACAGAAAACATCGTCTTTTGTTGGGCACATCCCAGCCAACAAGCCCATATGGGCCCCATATACTATTTTAATGGGCTTGTGGGCATGTGGGTTTTATGTGGGTTTTTTTGTTTTTGCCATATGCGCCCAATATGGGCTTTCTTGCAGAATGTGTTGCTAAATGACAAGGTGGAATATAAAACTTCCAATCTTCAAATGCGTGATCATATAAATGCATTTTAAGAAATTTAGCCACATAAAATTATTGATCATGGGCTAAGCATGAAATATTGATGGGCTTCCCACTTTGTTTATGGGCAGACCATGGGCTGCCCACTTTGTTTATGGGCAGACCATGGGCTGCCCACATTTTTTATGGGCAAAACATGGGCAGCCCACATTTTTTATGGGCAGATCATGGGCTACCCACATTTTTCATGGGCAGGCCATGGGCTGCCCACATTTTTTATGGGCAGACCATGGGCTACCCACATTTTTCATGGGCAGGCCATGGGCTGCCCACATTTTTTATGCGCAGACCATGGACTGCCCACATTTTTTATGGGCAGACCATGGGCTACCCACACAGTGATTCAAAAGGTTTGTGGGCAACCCATACTAATATGATATACACCTCGATCAGCATTTGTCTAGACTTTGAGATTTTTTAGTTGCCTCAAACGACTTTTGTTGATCTTTTAAACAAACACAAAATGAAATTGAACAAGCAAAATTACTGGAGGCACCTTGCTATGCATTGCGCAAAGCTCACTGCTTGCAGTTGGAGCACTTTGGCAAGGTTAGCAGTAGTACTATTTTTTGTGCTTACGTACCACAAATAGGAAAATGTCACATGGGGCCATATACCTACTCGTGCGTTGTTGATCAAAATAAAACAGTTCATCATCGTGTGCACTGTCTGCAGTTGACGCTCTTGGCTTACGCCGATTGAGCACTTTACTGGGGGCACCTTGCTATGAATTGCGCAAAGTTCACTGCTTGCAGGCATCTGTCTGCAGTTATATACCTGATATACATATGGGCAGCCTGTATTAGATTTATGGGTTACATATGGGCAGCCCATATTAGATTTGTGGGTTGAGTGTGAGCAACCCATAAATGAATATGGGCAGCCTATATGGGGGCAATGTGATGCCCGCGGACACAATGTGTATGGGCCCCATATGGGCATCTCACATGGGGCCCGTACATCAGCCCATATGGGTCCCCATGTGGGGCCCATATAGGCTTGCTGGCTGGGATATCATATTAACAGTGGCTTAATGTTAGTAGTTGCCACTAACTTCTTTGTACAGTACGAGTTCTAAAAAAATGCCTCCATCTAGAAAGTAAAATTCAATTTTAAAGTGATCTTGATCTTATTGTTCTTCAAGATCAAGATCGCACAAAAAAAAGTGATCTTAGATCAAGATCAAGATCACCAAAAAAAAAGTGATCTTCAAGATCAAGATCACGCCCATCTCTGACTGCGGACAATGTCCAAAGTTTAGATTTGATGGATCTTCTCAGCGCAGTGAAATAAGAGTAGAGAGTTGTCTTGAAGTTTCGGATAAGATGATGGTTTCTAAGAGTGATTAATAAGCTAATGAAAGCTGATTCAATTTTTAATTTCGGACTTTAGTGAAACGCAATTTTACACCCAATTAGGCTACTGTACAATGTGTGATTTTTTTGACAAAAGTTGTAGCCTACTGAGGAATTACTAGAATTTATTAAATGTATGTGCCGCTAGTATCCAATTTCTTGTATTTTTGATTCATCTCAGATGATTGTTATGTCCTAGCTTAGTGACAAATTCCTGTCTTTTTTTCAAGTTTTTATTTTTAACAAACTCCATTTATTGCTTAGCACAACTTTTCTCAAACAAAATCACACTTTCTAATTGACGGTAAAATTACGTTTCGCTGGAGTCCGAAATTAAAAATTGAATCAATTCTCATTGGCGAAATTAAAAATTGAATCAATTCTCAGAAAAGGACAAGATCTGCATCGTGTGCTTATTGACCTAAAAAATGCTATGCTCGCGTGCCAAGACAAGAAATTTGGAACTGCCATCGAGTGAAAGAAATGGAAAAATATGTCCATCTGATCCAAGACATGTAGGCTACCAAGGAAGTAAAACGCAAGTGAAGTGTGGGACAGGAATCATGCAGTAATTTGAGGTAGCGGTCGAGTTGCATCAAAGATTTGCACTTAGCCGTTCCTTTTTTCTTTTATTATGGATTGCTTAACAGGAAACATCCAGAGAGAAGCACCATGAGATCTATTGTTTGCAGACGACGTTGTGTTGTGCGCAAAAACGAGAGAAGAAACGTAACAGAGGCTGGAGACTTGGAGAGCAACGATGGAAGATAGAAGCATGAAAATAAGCAGGCAAAAGACTGAATATCTCAAACTCTAGAGGTCAACAAAAAATAATGACGAAGATAATGAGACAGAAATAGGCTACAACTACAAGGAAAACGGTAAAACAAGTTTCAGAATTCAAATATCTTGGTTCGACAGTTCATGATAACGGAACGAGCAACAGAGAGGTGACAATAAGATGCTAGGCAGGATGGGGAGCGTGGAAGAAAATGACAGGAGTCATGTGTGACAAAAATGTGCCAGAAAAGCTGAAAGGAAAACTTTATAAAACGATGGTAAGACCAGCAATGTTGTACGAAAACACAGGAAGAGAAAATGCAAGTGGCAGAAATGAAAATGTTGCGATGGTCTCTGGTGCTAACAAAGAAGGACAGAGTAAGAAGTGAAATCATCAGAGAACGAATGCAAGGAGAGCTGGAAGAGAGGCTGAGAGACACGCCTTAATGGTTGAGTCATATCGTAAGGGGAGACGAAGATTATGTGGGAAGAAAGATTAGACAATTGGAAGTTGGTGAAAGAAAGCGAGGAAAGCCGAATAGAAGATGGAGAGATTGTGTGACAGAAGATATAGAAATAGTAGAAGTGAAGGAAGAAGATGCTGCTAACAGAGTGGTATGGAAGACTGCAGTCTGCACCGGCGACGCCACTTGAAGTGGAAATAAAGCCAGAAGAAGAAGAAAAAGAATTTGATCCAGTAAACATCTCTAAAAAAAAGAGCACTTTACAGAAATTCCAGCTGTGGGCAAGTTAAGTGGTTGTGTTTACGTTAGTTCTAGGCAGTAAACTGAGTAGGCTAAACAAAGAAATTATTGAAATCCTTCTGTGGTTGGAACAAAAATTAAAACGTAGGCTAGTTTCGATTTCAAATCTAAAGTAATCACCAAACTTCTACGGAAATCCAGTTTTTATTTGTGCGGGTAAATGCAGAGTGTAGCCTATGCCCAATTGCCCATACGTTTTCATGAATAGGTTCACCCGTTGGAATATAGGGCCCAAAAAGCGGCCAAAACAAGATAGGCTATATGGTAACAATGAATGTTTGTACGCAATCAATCAATGTTTTATTTGTCAGTAACAGGAATATAGATACATGTTTGAAATATGCAATTAATATACACGATGCAAAAGTTACACAAGTTCCCATACCGACAAGGAGACAACGAGACGACCATACGGTTTACTAGTCAATTGCCATCCTACGGAAATGACGATTTTGCCATTTAAAATAGGCAGGCGATTGTAGCAAGAATGGACAGCGATAGACACTGGTGTTTCGTGGTGTGTAGCTAATGCGAGCTTTACCTATACGTCATTTCTACGTATTAATATGCACAGAAATTGCACTGGGACCTCAATTGACGAAGTTATGCTACGGCCCTGATTGAATCGCAGTGCAGCTCAATAAAACCATGAAAAATGCTTCCTTTACAGCAGTGATAGCCTACCTCAAATAAGCTATAATTTTATAGCCATTATCTATATTTCTATTCCAAGTTGGTTTAATTTGGCTAAATTAACGAACTTGGTGAATAGCATTAAGTTATATGTCCGTTTGGCGTTTGACAAGGCTTATCAGCAGGGGCGCCGGAAGCGGGGCCTCAAATTTTCTGCAGATGGAGGGGCAGGGGGGGCAATGGTGCCCTTTTAAAGTCATGTAAGCTACTGCACATTTTGCAATACAACAATTTCTGCTATTCGCTTTTAGCCTAATTATAATCTTTCATTTTTGCCTCAAAATAATATTTACGGCACAAAATTTTGCAACACAGTACAGGCCTTAAAACTCGTTTTTTTTTCGGCAGCCATCGTGGCCTACCGGGAGCTCCTTCTCGGCGGCCAAATCTGCGTGCTTGGAGGCCAAAATACAAAATAAAAATAACGATAGCACAAGTAAATAGAATTAAACTTGCAACAATGCTAAAATGATCACTTAGCGTTGTTGAAGTCTGGGCCTGGGCGACGTCCTACAATAGAATCGCTGCACTATACGCAATAACTGCTTTATCGGGATTGTAATCCAGTACTATCCAAACGACACTCGCACGAGTGTCTCCAATGTGGCTGATTTTATAAAAGTTCGCTACTCCCCTAGAATTCTTTTTAGCAACGAAAAACAACGTTCGACATGTGTTGACGATGACGGCAAGGTAATAAAATAAGTATTTCAATGATTAAAACATTACTTGTAGGCTCTGCCCTTTATCAGAACTGACGATGCACTAGCAAGTGCGAAATATTTTTTCTGTTACATCTACTGACATCTGATCCTGTTGCCTTCGCAATTGAGGTTTTAGCTATTTCAATGATGTACATTACTAAAAGAAGCATAATTTTTGCAAAATATGATCAAAAAATGTTTTCCCCATTGATGTCAACTAACTTTGTTCTCCTTTTTAACAACGGTTCAATGTCCGACAACATCGAATCGACATAAAAACGACAATATTGCCAGCCGATGTAAATTAGCAATTCGGATTAAGACTTTGTTAAAATAAACGTCGGGAATTACAAACAAGACTTACAGCGCTGGCGATCGCAGATGGATATTCCATCAATAACAAATATTCCCCACACAATGCAACAGTGGCGATTATGACGCGCGGACCTAACTTTGCGTCACTCTTTGATACTGCATGTTTTCGACAGTTAATCCACGATCATTGTAGACCTATTGCGAAATTAAATAATTGGCTAGGAGAGACCGGCGGCCAAACTTGGCCGATTGAGAAGGTAGCATCGGCGGTTCATTCAAGCACTACTTAGCGGCCATGGCCGCAGGCTGCTTTAAGGCTTGACAGTAGGTTACATCATTATAAAATAACATGATGCCCTTCTTTGTATACCGGACACTTGTAGGCTATCATTACTCGATACATAGTGAGCTGATAGATTAGCATTATCGCTATGTCTTATCTTAAAACTTGAAAAAAAGTTGGCCTTTTAGTAAACAAAAGTGCCCTTTTTTCGTAATCTTGCCCCCCCAGTCAAAAATCGTTCCGGCGCCCCTGCTTATCAGCCTACTCCAGTTGTTTCATATTCCGTGCAAATAGGCCGTGAGTGATAGGCTACATTGTTTTTACAAGTAAAGAAACAAAAAAGGCTACAAACGGAAACCTACTTAGTCTATAGCCTACGACCTAAGCCTATAAGACTTACTGTAGCAAATAAGACAATAATTTTCACTTATTATTTTATGTAAAGACACAGTAACGTAGAAAGGAATTTCAAGTCTATCAGAATTGTAGACCAGCAGCAATTTTTCTTCACAGTAACACATTACCAGCAGTTCTTTCAAGCGCCATAGCTTATGCACAGCTATGAGAGCCCATTAATAAGTTGCTTATCATTGTATCATTTGGCCTGTTTTTCTTACAAAAGTAACTTGAATAAAATATAACGATCAGTCCTTTGTTTGTTAACGTTGATTCTACGTTTTACGAAGATTCTACTAACTCCTAAACAAGTTAATGCCAGCGTGATTGTTTTCCACGTCACGCTTCATTGCACAGATCTGCGGGAAGATCTATTTAACGCTGAACACGAACCAAAAAGAAGATTCCGAAAATATTTTTTTTGAATTTCTCTTTTCATCGCTTATTTATACTTCACTCTGTCAATCTCGGTAACCGGCCCTGCGTCAAAAGCCTTTACAATTATGCGAAACAACCAGGAATAACTTATCAAGGCTGATATAGTCTTTCGCTGCTTCCTGTCTGTTGTGGTATTTAGATAGCTATTTTATTCGTATTGTCGCAATTGTCGCAACAGACAAAAGAAAAGGTTTCTCTCTCTTCTCTCTCTCTCTTGTAAGCTTAGTTTAAATGGCAAAATCGTCATTTCCGTAGGGTGGCAATTGACTTGTAGACCGTATGGTCGTTTCGTTGTCTCCCAGTCGGTATGGGAACTTGTGTAACTTTGCATTGTGTACATTAATTGCATATTTCAAACATCTACCTATGCTCCTGTTACTGACAAATAAAACATTGATTGATTGATTGATTGTCAGTCCGAGGATAAAGATTCAAAACCAACCAACCAAACGAATCTATGTCCAACCTGTGACCAAACCAACCATGACCAACAAATTTATGACTAAACCAACCAACCATAACGTCCGGCTGTTATTGCTTTTCGCTTTTATCCTGTTGAGTGTTGTTTACAACACGTTTTTTTACTGATTATTTTATTAGGTGGAAGGTGGACCGCGCAGAATTATATTTATTTTGTCAAAATGACGGTGATATGCACGCCCTGTCACCGAGTTTGAAAGAGTGAAGTTTCCAATTGTTAAAGTGTTGTTATCTGTGAGTTATTCCATCTACTAAGTGCTGCTGAATGGAGAGCAGTCCCTGGTATGCATTGCACAAGCGCACACCTCGAGAGCCGAACCATCACTGCTTGATCTTGGAATTTAGTCAGACACCTAACCAAAACCAATTGAGGTACTGGTACGGACATGATTGGATTCAAAGGAAGAGCTTTGTTGTTGACCAGTGTAATGAATAGCCTGAAGGTGTTTGGTCATGTACCACCAGTGGAAGATCAGCTGTGAGTTTGGAATCAAATGTGACACTTTTTTTAACTTTTTTTTACAGAGCATTAAAAGTATGTAGGTATTGCGTGTTCTGTATTAAGCTGCTTTGCATTATCTGTCAGCCTGTTTGATTAGGCATCTTTAAATATCGCAAACCTTGTATCATACCTAGTTGAATTGATAGCCATGAAATTTTTTTAAACTTAAGGTCTTGACCTTAATATCTTAAGCTTTATTACCTTTAACCTATAAAAGCTTATATTTGCCCCAATAAGAGCCTTCTACAATCATAACTGCAGCCTAGCCTATTTGAGCAGTTGACTACTAGATGCCTAAATTGTCTTTTGCTGCTCCTGGAGCGTCCTTATGCATTCCTCTATGTTTATGAATTGCATATTATTGTGATGTAAGATTGTGTACTGTGCTATTACCGGTATAGACTTATCGGCACTTTCTCTCTAAGTTATTTCTCCCTCTCTATTCTGTGCCGTGTGCAGGCTAAGAAAACCTCAATTTCGTATTATTTGTTGGGCTGTTTACTCGTCTATAAAACTAACTGTTTTAAATTTGAGTTAGTTAGTGCATGGTTTTATGTCTTTCTCCGTTATTGCGAAGGTTGGGTGTGGGTCAATGGGCCAACTTTTAAAATTGGCAATGAGGACTAGATACTGAAAAGAGATCATTGCTTATTTTATTCTTGAGGAACTCTGATCATCATCAAGCAGAAGACAGAAAGAACTGTTTTGTCGATTTTCTTTCAACACAAAAGATGATTGAAAAAAAGTACAATATTTCAGGTAGCGAACAATTTTTCACAGTCTATCTGTGTGTAGGGGTGTTCAATTTCGATTCAATTTCGATTAAAGTGATATTCGAAATTCGTTTTTTGTGTCGGACATATTCGAAGTTATAGCCGTCCTTTCGGCTGAACGCGGTTGAAAGTAACTCGAGTGGGGCGAAATCTGTCTTGTCGCATTTTGCAAGTGAAAAAAGACTTCGACGCGTGCACATCGTCGATCACGTGACTATCACACGCTCTCGCGGGTCGAACAGCCAGTCCCGCACCAGGGATGCCAGGTTGGCATTTTTAATGCCAAATTTCTCTCATGCATGAAGATAGCTAGGTTGTGCAATAGCAGAAAGTGAAGGCTGAGCTTTGTCACAGTTTTATCCATTTTTTACCAAATCCATAGATGCCTAAGCCGTGGGGGCAGGGCCGTAGCCAGATCGCAGAGCAAGGGGGGGGGCAACTTTTTTTAGGGGGAGGGCAAAGAAATTTAAATGGGCAAAATCATTATAATTGTAGCTGTTGCTCGAGAATGTTTGAGATTTTGTCAAGGGGGGGGCAAGGTCCCCTGGCTCCCGGCTGGCTACAGGCTGGGTTTTTTTTTTCACTGAGACTTTTCGGTCATTTGTCCGAAATGACTTGAAAAAATTTGGTCATTTTTTATTTATTTCGGTCCTTTTTGGTCATATATAGTCAATTGACTACATATTTTTTCGGACATTTTGACCGAATTGACTATATTTTTTTCGGACAATTTCCAAAAAAATCGGTCAATGACCGATAAATGACCGGAAAAAAAAACCCAGGCTACAGGCCTACGTGGGGGCCAGGCCCCCCACATATTTCTGTGTGGGGACAGCTTTTTATGCTGTATTGTTACATAAAACAATAGATGAACTAGCGATCGGCAGCAGGAAAACACTTTTTGAATGCAAACCGCAACAGCTTCGCGGTAAATAATCACTATAGAACGAGTTGCGATGCTACAATCCAACACCAGACAACAAAATCTGTCATTTTTACACTGATTTAATGTCTGCAGACGTTGAATCAATATAAAAATAACTGATTTTGCTGCCTGGGACATAGCAAAAATCTACCATTTTGCGTCGATTCAATGTCATCAGATGTTGAATGCACCCAAAAACAACATAATTTGCTACGTAGATGGAGCGTGCATTTAGCTTTATGCACTTGCAAACATACTCGATGTCGCTTTCGAGTCGAAACCTCTGCACTCTACAGTGAAATGTCGCGGCAGTGAAAATGAACTTGAAGTGTTTGTGATCCCAGCGACCTCGGCTCCAGCGGAGCGATCGTTTTCAAAAGCTGGCCTAACCGTCACGAAGCTGAGATCCCGACTGACGGGTGACCATGTCGATCAGCTTTTCATAAACACCAACATGGGCCTGGAGCTGTAGACGTTATTTTGTGTTTTTTTTTTTCGCAAATTTTCATGACTTTTTTTTGCGTTTTCTAGCGAATTTTTATGTCGTTTCTTTCAATAAAATCACATTTTGCAGTGTGGTGAATAGTTGTGATATTTGAAATCGAAAATAAATTGAATTTCGATTTTCGAATATTCAAATAATTGAAATTGAACACCCCTATCTGTGTGCTATGCTACCTTTATAATAATAGCCTAGTTTATGGGTCATTTCTTGTCAAGTTTTAAAATTTAGTTTTATAAATTTTCAATTTTGCATACAATTTTTTTTTTTCTGGGGAAGACTATTTTTCATTCTTTATGCTGTACACAATTTAACAGTATTGCTTTTGTGTTAACAGAAACACTGAGAAGAAACAAAAAAAATCTTACTAATTTAATATCATAATGTTACACTCATTTTAAAGATAGACATTAACTTTGTTTCAAAGGAATCCATGATGCTTTCCTTGGAGAACGCTTAAATGCAATCGACATATTGGTGATTGTGGCTTACTTTCTGATTGTCTTAGGAGTTGGGTTATGGGTAAGCTTGATCTGTTAACTTGCCATCTGGTGGTTTTAGACCAGGGGTCACCAACCTTTTTTGCATGCGGGCCACTTTGGCATTAAGGAGAGCTGTGGAGGGCCGCACTAATAAAATGTTAGGTAGGTTGACTCTTATGGTAGAAAAGAACGCATTTCGTACCCAGTATCTAGCGTTACATAATGTTCATATTTATGTTAGAATACCGCAGCAACAAAATTAATGGAACAACACTACTGCCAGGCCAAGCTCCTTTAACAACACTTTTGACTTTTTTAACAATGCCTAATAAACGAGCCTACGAGGCCACTTGTTTTGTGCACTTATAGCGAGGCGAGCGGTTTTATCAGAATATTCATCGCCAAGGAAGAGTGGTGTTGTTACTTCGCTTCAAAAAAGATATCTTGCAATTAACAATTTCAGTAAACAAGGAAATGTTTGACACATTGCAATACAGGCAACAATAGTGACCTGCAAACATATTAGCGAAAAATAGGCTCCAATAACAGGGAAAAAGAAACCAGGCAACATGAAACAAACGCTTGTGGAAATCATCGAAAAATCGTAATTTTATCGTAATGCATGAACAGTCTTCCCTCTAAAAAGCCATGAGTTGGTTTTTCATCCTTTATGTGAGAGTCTATAAAATCGATTTTCTTTTATTATAGACAACTTTCGCTTGCGGCGCTTATCAGCGTGGCAAGAATTTGTTAATTTACAACATTTTGCAATACTTGCTTCGGCAGTACATTATGCTAAAATTGGAGCCATACAGAGAAGATTAGTACGGCCCCTGCGCAAGGATGACACGCAAAATCGGTCGGTTGGTGGAATCGTATGCAAAGCGAAAATATGCTTCCCGGAAAGTATTTTTTGCCTTCGTGCTCTTTAACTCCTCAAGAAAAGTATTTTTGGTTATACTTGTACGCTGATACCTTTCGCGGGCCGCAGCGATACAGCGTGGCGGGCCGCATGCGGCCAGCGGGCCGCCAGTTGGTGACCCCTGTTTTAGACCATTGCTTTTTGAAAGTCATATTTTGCACTACATGGAATCTGTACAACTAAATATAACAGAATATATATATTATCCTTTTTTTACAGTATGTACGTTTCTCTTACCGGTGCCATCTCTTGAATTTACTGGTACAGGTTTTCACGTTAAATCTCTTCATATAGCAACTCTTAAAGTCTTAGTTCAACAAATAGGATATGGTACCTTTAATACTTAATTAAAAAACATTTTTCATTTTGTTGATAAAACGCTTAAATCTAATCAGGGCTTATCTTTAATTGGTTCATATTTTCATGGTCATATCCGACATCATGTGTTTGGTTCTTTAACTATTATATATCAATTTCACAGGCTATGTGGAAAACCAACAGAAGTACGGTTGGAGGTTATTTTCTTGCTGGAAGAAGTATTTTATGGTGGCCAGTAAGTAAACTGTTGCAGCATTTAAGATGTGATTTACTTAAAATAATATAACTTTACAGCTTTTATGTCATATAATTGTTGCACATCCATGCCATCCCAGTATATATCAATAAATCAGCAAACAAAGAAATATACTAGCCTACTGTACAGTACACATACCAAAAAGTACGCAATTGCACAGTCACTGCAGTGTAATACGTCTTTTGCATAATACGTAATACAAATCTTAATTTTTAATTTTATCACCTCATTTGCTATCAAACAAAGCAATGACACAACACATGTAATAAGACAAATCTACATACATACCGTACTATGTATTTTATTTTCTGACTTTCTGAGTAGACAAACTGAAATACTTGTGTCAGTGTCTCTATGGAAAGTAATTTGAAAGTGATTTAGTAAATATATAATGTCTATGCATTTGAAAAGTTTTGAGTTACTCTTCTGAAAACAATTGCTATATTTTTTACTTATGTGAAGTTAACGCAATGAATCATTGATTAGGTGGTCAATAGTTGTGACCTTGTAGAACTATCTCTTGCCCTGTAAAGCAGTCAATTAAATTGCATCGAGAGTCCTCTACTTAAAAAGTGGGTTGTACACAAATGTACAGCTTTATTTTCTACTTGTGATAAACGATTTGCAGTCTTGCAAATCATCATTCAAACTCAGTTTTCTCAACTGTTCTTTCTATGTTCTTTTTAATCGTTCCCATTCCCTTTTTCCTATCTACCTTTAAAATCAACGTTTCGAAGAAAACTTCCTTTTTCTTGTTAGGTGGTAATAGAGATGGAGTGATATAATAGGATGGTAGTAGAAGTAGAGTGGTAATAAAGATGAAGAAAGCATTCTTGTTAAACAAGGTTCTCATAAGTAAGCGTTATCATTTTTGACAGTCAGTTTCTTTCAGGTTGGAGCCTCCTTGTTCTCAAGTAATGTGGGAAGTGGACATTTCATTGGCTTGGCTGGATCTGGGGCAGCCAGTGGGATCGCAGTTGGGGCTTATGAGTGGAACGTAAGAACTATTCAGCTGTGCCAAATGTGCTAAAAAATACAAAACTTAATTTTTTTTTAAATTTTTGTATTTTTAACTGTGATAAGTCATAATATTGAGTGAAAGTGTCATTGCAGACAGCTTGACATGCAAAGTTGATCCAGAAGAGTTGAATGTCTTTCATTTAACATAAATTAATTGCAATACTACTGTTTTACCAGGCTATGTTCATTGTTCTTCTACTTGGCTGGGTTTTTCTGCCTGTCTACATTGCATCTGGAGTAAGTTGAGATAGTAAATGTCATGCTTGATTTAATATCTACTTGTTATGAATTTTACTCACAGCTATGTCTATGTTTTAACCATGGCGATCTGTATACGCAGGCCTTGGCAACGTACGAACTGGAGGGCTGACTGAAGGCCGATGTATTTTCAATTTTGAAGTTTAAGCTAAATTCACTTTATATTCCTTTTAAATGGTAATTTAAACAATTTAAATAGCCAAAGTGGGATCACTGAATCTCAAATCACTGCAAAACTCCTAAAATTATGTTGACAAAATGACAATATTTTCCGAAATACTGGTGTTGCCAGACGCCCTTCGAATTTCCAGTACAAGTGCCAAAATCTATCCCGTTATTTGAATGGTAAAAACAGCACAAAAGTAACTCAAACTCTCACAAAATATAAACAAAGACTCTATTTATCAACTAATACTCAAACTATCAACTTATACTCGCGATTTTGGCTACTAACAGATCGGCCTTCAGTCAAATTTTAAGCTGCACGTTGCCATGGCCTGTGTATAAAGGTGGCCATGGTTTTAACACATGCAAAGCAAACAGTAAACCACGTGCAAATAAACAATATAATTCATTTCATCACCGTGTGTTGTTTTTGATTCATAGTTTGGCTTTCATATGTACCTCAAACCTCGATTTCACTTCCTCACATGTTTAGGTTATTACAATGCCTGAATACATGTACAAACGATTTGGTGGAAAACGAATCCAGATGTGCATCTCTGTCATCTACCTCTTTATTTACATATTCACCAAGATCTCTGTGAGTTCCCTTCATTTGTTTCATGTTGTTAGTTGTTCGGTGGTTGCATTTATGGAACTGCTACAGTAGCGTGTAGCTGGCATTTGTGCAGTGGCTGAAGAGGTTTGTAACATGACTTGTAGGGCAGGCACAGTCACATAGATGCCCACACTGGGGCGCCGAGATATGTTTATGTCGCTGCACTGTGGTACTTTTTGTTACTTTTTTAATTGCAGCTTATTAATAAGTATATACATTTAACCCATCACAGTTTTTGGTGTAATTTTAATTGCTTCATTCAAGCTTTCAGAATACTAATATAATAATATTATAATTGATACTCATACAATAAATTCAGGCCTTAAAACTCGTGTTTTTTTCTGGCAGCCATCGTGGCCTACCGAGAGCTCCTTCTCGGCGGCCAAATCTGCGTGCTTGTAGGCCAAAATACAAATAACGATAGCACAAGTAAATAGAATTAAACTTGCAACAATGCCAAAATGTTGTTGAAGACTGGGCGACGTCCTGCTATAGAATCGTTGTACCAGGCAATAACTGCTTTATCGGGATTGTAGTCCGGTATTGCGGGACCATCTAACGACACTAAATTGTTTCAACTGCATACCGCCTTTCATAAAACCTGAGTGACCATTTATACCGTTATAATGTCACCAAATTGAAGGTGTGAAGTCACTAACACACAGCGAAAACATTTCTCAACTCTGAAGACAGGTTTTTCCCCTCGGATGTCAACTAACCTACCCAGACAACAAAATCCGTCATTTTTACATTGATTCTACGTTTGCAGTCCTTAAATCAAGGTAAAAATGACAAATTTGTTGTCTGGGTAGTTCTCCTTTTTAACAACGATTCAATGTCCAACAACATTGAATCGACATAAAAACGACAATATTGCCAGCCAATGTAAATTAACACTTCGGATTAACACTTTGTTAAAATAAACGTCGGGAATTACAAACTAGACTTAAAGCTGGTGATCGCAGTTGGACATTTTCCATACAATAGCAAATGTTTCCGCAGAATACGACAGTGGTGATTATGACGCGCTGACCTAATTCTGCGTCACTCTTTGATACTAGACATTTTCGACAGTTAATCCACGACCATTCTATTGCGAAATTAAATAATTAGCTAGAAGAAACCGGTGGCCAAATTGGCCGACCGAGGAGGTAGCACTGGCGGTCATTGAAGCACTACTTAGCGGCCATGGCCGCGATGGCCGCCGGCTGCTTTAAGGCTTGATAATGCAGTAATATGATAACACTGCAACAAAGATGAGAAGGGTTTTCGAGGGTGGGAGATTTGCAAATGAGTTTTCCCGTATCAAATCTGTTTTTTTAGCCATCACAAGTTTAACGTGTGGTGATGGCTGCAGTGGAAAAAACAGATTTGACACGGGAAAATGGACGAAAATGCGGTCCGTTTTTCCGTATCAAATCTGTCGTTTTAGCCATCACAAGTTTACGTGGGATGGCTGCAGTGAAATAAAAAGATTTGACGCGGGAAAACGGACTTCAATTTCAAACTCAGCGACCCAAATTTACCCTAAAAACAATCTTTTTGTTCAATATTCAATTGTTCATGCACCAGAAAGTTGGTTGCAAATTGTTGACCTGTGTAATTTATATAGCAGTAATAATGTATATTACTTAATACTCTTGACAAACCTACCAAGCAGAAAATCAATCAGGCCTAAAGATATAATCAAAATGTCGTAATATATTATAGGCCCAACCAAAAACACTCTGCAAAATACACTGTGTAATGTGTATGTAATAACGCCTACATCGCCGGTGACACTGTGTGGATACTTACCTGGCGTGTGCCCACTAGTCGTGCTCCGTGGTTGAAGGATTAAACAAATTCGATGCTTTCAACTCTGCTTCTGCAAAAAATATTTGAATTCGGTGTGCGCTAGTTAAAATGTTTTGAATTTTTCAGGTAGATCTATACGCGGGAGCTATATTTATAAATCAGGCATTGAAGTGGAATTTGTACTACTCTATTTTGGGCTTGTTATTCGTGACAGCTGTTTACACAATTGGAGGTAGGATTGTTTGTAGGACAGTCTTTTGGGCTTTGAAAATTATTTTTCGATTTGTTGAATGAAAAACAAAGTCTTCCTTGCTTTGCCTTGCGGCTCACCTTGACACAGTAGCTACAACTTAATTTGCATGGAAGGAAAATGTTTGTCAATTAGACCCGCATTTATGGTTTACTGCTGCATTAACTCTCTGGGTTTTTTTGTTTTTTCATCGTAGGCTGTCTCCGTTGGTCCCATATTTTTCAGATTAGATTTACATTAACATCCTCTCTTCCACAGGCGGTCTTGCCGCAGTGATATACACGGACACTTTGCAAACGGCAATAATGTTGGTCGGGGCATTTGTTCTCATGATTGTTGGTAAGTGCACTGTCACGTCATAATGATTTACGGAAGTTTGGTGCCAATCATCTGGTTGTTGCTTTCCATCATGTTGCTTTGCTTGCAGCAGGGGATGGCCTTCACTTTTTTATTGTTTCTTTGTTTATGGATTTGTGACTGCCAGCTACAGATATGTGCCTTATCATCCTCTTCACGTTTCGCGTTTTAAACCATCAAAGGTTTTGGTACCTGGAAATACTAGAATATCGCTGATTGTAGGTGATGTTTGTTATTCTTCCCAACTCGGACACGTCTGTAACAAAATAGAAATTGATATCCCCAATGTTCATTTTGTATTGCCCGTGATGAATGTTGCGAACATAAAACTTTAGTTAGTGCAGAACTTGACCTTATTCTTGTTTCTGTTATTGATTTGTAAACACGGTACAATAACATTTAAGGTTTTGTTGATATTGGTGGCTACAGCGGATTGGTCGAATCTTACATGACGTCTGCACCAACGTTCCGGTTGGCTAACCACTCCGAGTGCGGGTTGCCACGCAACGATTCGTTCCATGTCTTTAGGAGTGTCCACTCAAGCTTCCCATGGACTGGCGTTGTCTTTGGGATGCCGATCCTCTCTGTCTGGTATTGGTGTGCGGATCAGGTATTCAGTTATGAAACCCAAACAACTCTTACGATCTTTCACTGGACAATTATTCACCAAAAGCAGGCAATTTTCTTCCCGAAGTCTACTTTTTACGGCGTAATTTCAATGTATTTCACATCCTTGCAATCGCAGGTGATTGTTCAGCGCACACTAGCAGCAAAGAATTTGACGCAAGCCAAAGCAGGAACAATACTTTGCAGTTACCTTAAAGTCTTGCCGATGTTCCTGATGGTGATGACTGGGATGATCAGCAGGGCCAAGTTTCCGGGTAGTTACCTGAAAGTGTTTAGTTTATTAGCTGTGATGCATCCATGTCTGCTGCTGAGCTTTCGTTGATAGTTTATTATAGTAATATTATGTCGCCCTTATGTAGTATTTTTTCACTGGATGAAAACTGGACTACTACTACTACACCTGATGTACAGGAAGGCCTAAGTATCATTTGGTTGTTGTGGCAATTTTGGAAAAGAAAGGAAGTTCTTTCGCAGAGATTTAAACTCACAACGTAATATTTTCTAGATTAAGATTTGTTATATTTCGTTAGACCAGGTTGGGTGTGTTGTGCCAGAAGTTTGCTCTGCCGTGTGCGAGAACCGCCACAGCTGCTCAGACATCGCCTACCCCAAACTGGTGATGGAGCTTCTGCCACCAGGTTGGTTGCTAAGTGGACAGAGTTTTATTTAAGAACTAACTTGTATCACAAACACATCACACAGGCAAATGGCGATGACTGGCGCACCCTTTCTAGCTTGAACAAATACCAGACGGTTGTTTAATGTTTAGTCGTCCTCAAAACAATAAGAAACAAAAGGAAATAGCTCGAACATTTTTGGCTTTCTTGGAGCCTTTATTATGAAATATGGCAGTTAGAAAGTTTAAAACTTTCTGTGCTTGGTTTTCACTTATTCACATGAAACTTTGTGCATAAACGTGATGTTGCAACTGCAGCTTCCTTGGCTTTGCTGGTAAATGGTTCATATACTTGTTATGAAAGCAGAAAAATTTAACTGAGTTGAAAACTCGCCTAAAATGTTTTTACTATTTCTTGCTACCAATACAATTTGTTGCGTTGATTGTTGGTTGTCGACGCCAGCAGGAGTCTTGTTGGTTGTCGACGCCAGCAGGAGTCTTCCATTTTTGTATTTTTCGTAATTAATTTCTAGAAGTTAACTTTCTATTGCTTGGATTTTGATCGAGTTTTGTGAAACCCTTTCTGACATCGGACCATAAACTTCACTCCAGGAGCGCGAGGCCTCATGATGGCGGTCATGTTGTCGGCTTTAATGAGCTCATTGACCTCCATCTTCAACAGCAGCAGCACAATCTTCACCATGGACATTTGGAATAGACTGAGGAGCAAGTCAACAGAAAGAGAACTGATGGTGGTTGGAAGGTAGATATTCAATAACTGGGATTTCTAACCGAAACGTTATCCCTGGATTTACTTGGGTTCGGACTGTGGTTCTGAGACATGATGTTTTATTTACTCCTATACTTGTATTGGCGATTATTTCGAGAAAACCCAAGTTTGAATTATGTTAGTTTTTATTTATATAATCCCTTAGACAACTTGATCTTGTTTTACTGGATTTGCCTTCATTTACACAAGATTGGATATTCCATGTCATTGTATTCATTGAAATGTGGCGAAAGTCTTGTATTTGATCGGCCATGATTCTGTTCGTGTTTGGAATCACTAATTCATGAGTCGCACTTCTGGTCGATCTCAATCGTAAGAAAATGCATTAAGGCTCAATAGAATGGATGAAGAGTCTTTGGAGCATCCGCATCATCTTTGTACGCGGTGATCTTAAAGTCCGGGATTTACTGTGCTCCTGGCTTAAAAGTTAATAAGCGACTTTATAAACAGCGGTCTTCATTTTCTGTTGCAGAGTTTTTGTTTTCGCGTTGGTGATTTTAAGCATCGTTTGGATCCCCATCATACAAGCGGAAGAAGGAGGACAACTCTTCAACTACATCCAGAAGATTAGCGCCTATCTCCAACCTCCCATCGCAGCTTGCTTTGTCCTCGGAATGTTCTGGAAGAGAGTCACTGAAGCTGTAAGCAGAAACTGTGTAAAAAGCTTACATCCCAGTTGAGGTTGTGCATCAGCTCAAAATATTTCTTTGATATTTTAGGCATGAGCCGCATATTGCCTTAAAACTTTAGATCAAGTACTTATCATAATTTATCATCATTTTCTGAAGCCAATAGTGCACTGAGTATTCTGCAATCATTTGTTCTCACCGGCTTCGATCAGCAGCAACTAATTTCACCACGTACATCCTCGCAGAGGCTGCTGGAGTAAGGTTTAGGATTTCTTGGACTGAAAAGAAATGTAGTGACAAAATTGTGGGTTCTGCAACAACAGAAAGGATGTCTATGTCTATAATACAGTCAGGTTTAGAATATCATAATCGCCAACGTCTGCATCAGGCACATAATCATCGTCAAGTCCTCTCCCTCGTCTGTTATGTTATTCGACCAGTATGTTCTATCTTCAAGTCTTTTTCCTCAGACTTCGTTTTGTATAATGGCACTTGCTAAAAGATAGTATCTTCATTGAATTTTGTTTTAAAATGAGGCTTAATTTCAGGGGGCGTTTTGGGGCTTGTGTTTGGGCACATTGGCCGGCATCATTCGGTTGATTATTGACTTCGTTAAAGCCGACCTCATCTGCGGGGAGGATGAAGATGGGTTGCTTGTATCACGTGACCTCCACTACCTCCACTTTGCAGTGCTGCTGTTCGTCTTCACTGTTGTCGTCATCACTGTCATCAGCTACCTCACCAAACCATGGCCAAATGACGTGGTGAGTCGTGATTGGTTGAGGTATTGTAGATTGTGTAAATATTTCTCTGGTGTGGAATCAGTTTAAAATTGATAGTCACAATTTGTGCAGCTCCATTGCACCAGTTAGTTGCCCGATTTGGTTTTAAATGTCGCAATGACACATCAAGGTGTTATCTCTTATTTGTGCATAGTTTGATAAACAGTGAACTCATCCACAGTTTGGAGGTCCGACGTGGTGGACCAGACATGAGACGCTGGCCTCTGACCCAATGCATTTACGGGAGGCCGACCAAGCTACCGAGCAAGCCCAGTTAGTCAGCAATGACCAGTTAAATGAAGGAATTCTTTATGGAAACTCTCGTCCTTCGGCCGAGGGACTCATGGATGATGACCAACAACCCGGAAGCACCACTTTCAACGACATAGGTGAGCTGGTGTGCCACAGCCTTCCATATCGCTTCTTGCATGTGCGTGAACTATCGTGGCCTCTTTAGCGAAAACCATCTGCTCAGAGTCAGCTTTGCTTTGCGTGTTGAAACGTGATTTGAAAAGCTCGGATGTATCCCAAGTAAAACTAGCATTTTAGTTTCTATGTCGGGCTGTACAAAAGTTAATTACGTTCACTTGCTTTTCAGATTTAGGACAATTTTCCAACTTCAAGCCCCCACAGCAATGTAAGCGCAGTCTACCAGGTCCTGCGTCCGTGTCTTATGACAGGAGTGGTGTTCGCTTTAACATATCTCAGCTAGATAGCGCACACGTGCAACATACGGCCGAGTTCAAGACAGGTTTGTTCATTGTTCTTCTGTAAAAACGTCAGTGACTCTTCAGTCATCGGTGCAGCACTTGGCGACTCACTGCTTGACGAAGGTTTATGTCGTTTCTATCAGATGTGTTTTCAGCAAGCCAATGTTTAATGGCATATCTGCCTTCATTTTTGCTAAAGAATAATACGCATCCAGGCTTGTGCGTTATATTGTTGTTGTTTCAGTTGCATTTGCAATTTCATGTCGTGGTTTAAATGGAGAATGACCGAGAGTAGTTTGAGTGTTGTTGATTTCAGGGAAAGTAGGATCCTCTGTATGAATCCGATTAGATGTTGTGTAGAAATACGCTAAGAAAGTCACATTTGTTGGGTGATTCCCAACAAAATCTTATGGAAGTAAACTTTGAATTGCGTGATAAAATGTGTTGGTGGTTTTGCCATCTAAACTAGTTCTAGATCTCTAACTCGTGTCTTGATGGTTGTTCTTCCTCCAGAAGAGACGAAGTTCTGGAGGAAAGTGCTCAGCTTTTTGTGTGGGTTTGAAGGAGCGTCCATGCAACCAATGAAGAATGTAATTACTCAGAAGATCGACTCCTTATCTGAGGATCCGTTCTGGAGGAAGGTGGTCAACATCAATGCGCTCGTTTGCATCTTCTTCGCTCTTTCATTGTGGATTGCGTTTCGTTGATGATGCGCGCATATGTCACGATTTTACGCCTTAGTTTTAGCTCTGCCGTCAACTTTATAATTCTATCCAATTATTTGTTTTTGTCATCAGGGCATAAAGTTGCAAGTTTGCAAAATGCACCTCTGTCATAACCTAAACTAAGTAATATTTAGTACAATTGCTGTTCTGCTCCATCACTTTGTTGAAATGTCCACCCCATCTTGCCGTTACGACCAGAGTGGTAATACTTGTTCCAATCATATACAAACGATCATTTTTCCATTTTATTTAATATTTCTATGCAGACAATAGTTGCTTTGTTTCATCGATGGCTGCTCGGTGTTGACGTTATCACACTTGTACGCACGAAACAGCTCGCTCAGCCAATAATGACGATTGCTGCTTCCTCTTGTACACCGTCTAGCGCTTGGTATTTTTTGTTCTCTACCAGCACCAGTCATTTCACTTTGAAATGTACAGCATTGACCGTACACCTTAACCTTTTAAACTTAGTTTCGTGCTGGCTTTTCGTCAGACGCAGATCTTTCAATGTTTAACTTACATCAAAATACATCTCTTTTTAAATCACCAAAGTCATAATTAGGCACTGATGAGTGCAACTGTGCCTGATTCAAGTGGTGCTTGAATGAGTTGGATTTGCACTACCACTTGAATGAGCCGAGCTTCTACCGCAGCTCTGTTCGCTTAGAGGACGTTCACTGCTTTATTGGTCGGTGTACTGTGACGTTTCTGATTGTTACGCACTTGTTTTCCAAAGTTGCCAACTCATTACCTTCTGCTTTTATCTCCTACACTTACTGCATTTACCGAATCACTCTGCCAAATGCCAAACAAGGCGTGCAAGTATTTGTACCTTCGACATATTGCATCATATCGTACAGCACTTACCATGTTGGATCATTGTTTTTGTACTTACCGTTTGATTCGCATACTTCCCACTTGACTTACTTACGCCTATTGTATGGTCGTCATATGCTTCACTTGGGAGTGTACCTCATCGATGCCGCCCTTCCATCAAGTGAATCATCATAAAGGGGGTGCACAATATCTTGTGATGCTATTTTCTTGCTCCCCTAAAAATGCTGTATGCCACCGACCTATGCAACGCGATACGAGGTATCTCCATATAATCCCTAGGTAGCCTCAATCTGCATGCTTCTCTTACTGCTTTAGAATGAATGTGTTTTACTTAGCTATACTTTAGATTGCTTGCATTACAATCGGCTACTGGTGTTAAATTTTTAAATGTTGGTCATATTTCTTGTATATTCTTGTATTTAGAGTTACTTTATTCCAGTGTTTTCGATGCTCCCTTGTGTGCTACATAGTGGCAACCTCACAATGTTATCAAATGCTAATGTTCTATCGATATATTTGGTGAATCTTACTAGCTTGCCCTTGGTGTGGTCCCCAAGCAACTACAGTCTTTGTGTTGTAAGTTTGTTGAATTGCACAGGTGCAAGTTCAGCCTTGTCCTGCGAAGATAACAATAAGCGATCATGAACTTTTGCCTCATTCATCATTACAGAGGCTACACTATGCATTTACAGTAGTTTGTCACTTGGTGTAGACTGAACGAAGTATGCGTAAGTGATTACTGCCAAGTAGTTTGCTATCTTTCCATGTTATTGTCAACTTTTTAATGCTGTGTGTGTTGTATTGAATGTTAAAAGTGTTGATTTTGAGCGGAACTTAATTGACGTACTGAACCCAAACCAATTAACGCCTGTGATCGCACAATAGCCTATTTTCAAAGCCTTCATATATGGCGCAGCAATCCAGGCCTGAAACAACCCATTTCTATGATCAAGGTTTTTGATGTATAGTATTTTGATGCTGCTGTATGGTTTTGGTCAAACGACTTTGAATATCTTAATTTTGGTAAAATGTTTGAAATATCAGCACCGTGACAGCACTAGTGTCGTGCATTGGCTCAGGCCACGCATTTGTGGAACTTGTTTGCGAGTCCACAATTGTTGGTGCCCCACTTTAATCCTTTACAAGGCCGGTCATTATTTTCTATTGCCTCAGGTTGGTGTCGACTTCATGGTATTAATTTGTGTCTATGAATGTCAATTACAATAAATTCACTCTGGTTTTTAACTTAATGATGATTCTTGTTTGTCTGAGGTCCATCCTTTCTCTACGTTACGTTGTATGCCTGGGCTGCATTAACTATAAAAGAGTCAAGTTCCGCCCCGTTAGCTTTATATTGGTTACGCGCCTGGCTCAAGATCGACTCTCAGGGTGTGCGCTTTAGCAACGCACTTTCAGGACTGCTCTCCATTCAGCGGCACCTAGTGAATGGAATAATTCCCCAGCAACAACAATCGGAAACTTCACCCTGCCAATATCGGTTACCGGCCCTGCGTCAAGAGCCTCTACAAGTATGCGAAACTACCAGGAGTAACCTATCAAGGCTTTGCCTGTCCGAGAATAAAGATTCAAAAACCAAACCAGTCACCCAATCTGCTGTCTCATCCAAAGCGAGTACTTATCTATCAAGTAGCTATCTAGTCACACCGCCAGTTGCTTAAGGTATGCGGAGCCACCTGATTTTTTCAACTAATTCATTTATTTTCAACTGTTATCTTTGGTGGCCGTGCTTAAATTTGCATCGCATGCACGTTTTAAACTTCTGTGGTTTTGCCGCCGTTTCCTTTTGTTGGTGTTGTTCACGTAAACTATTGGTAACTTTATCATTGCTGTTGTTTTCCTACAAAGAAAAATAAATTGAATTGGCGCAAACAAGAGAAGAATCCGCGAAACGTTGTTGTGAGATGAGAGGTTTGAAGGCAAAACGACAAGAGCAAATGAAATTGGTTCGACTCTCAAAAGTAGCGCACAGCAAATGTAGCTGTTTCTTCAACTAAGTTACTGTACAAGCACTTCAAGTTGTCGATCTTGATGTCAAAGGTTCAAATCTTCAAAAACGTTAACTCTTAAAAACAGTGCTGGACATAAACCAAACTACACACCCTGATGTCCTTCATTTATTTGTCATGTACAGTGAACAAACGAATAAAACTTTTTAGAGTAAGAGCGAAGTTTATTGTAAATATTAAATGTAACACACACAACGCCTTGGATAAACGTCAGTCACTCGTAGACCTGTTTTGCGTAGCTAAAATGAACCAAGCGGGACAACACTCTTTGGAATCTGTCCAATCACAAATAGGCTACTTTGAGTAGCAATCAGTGCGTTGTGGCGATATCGATAGAGGAAGCTGTTGATCTCACTAGATGCAAAGGATGCCATTAATCGTCTCAAGATCTTGTGACCAAATCATACTTTTTTTTCGATGAAACGCCGAACTAATCATATTTATCTCACGCTACAATCGCACTCGTGTGTCCATGATGAACCCAGTAGCATCGGCAGAGGTTATTTTTGGACCCGGGATAATTTTAGGGGCCCGAAACCTTTTCAGAAGGAACAGGAAGAACTTGGCATTGGTGTTTTGTTTTTGGGGACCGGGAATATCATTAGTACCGGGCCCACATCAGCATCTCAACGCCCCTGGATGAACACATCCACCCACAAAGGCACAGTTGGGACGGCATGCAGCCGAGGTAAGGGAAGCACAATTTACAACGTAATTGCATTAAAAACTAAGAAATCAACTCAGTTCACTAAATCAAATCACTTCTTCAAGTTAAATATCTTGGTTGGTGCGAGCCGTGTCAAAGTTTGGTTGAAGTTCAACTTTCATCTCACGCTAGCATAGAAGTAACGAACAGGTGGCCTGTAGAACGATATATTCTCATACGAGCATACTTGTGAGAAGTGTGTTGATTATGATACTGGTATTACAACAGACATTTCACCATTTTGCAACGATTTAGCATAAATATTCGCTGTTAAAATATCAAAAATAACTTTAAAATAGTTTTCTAACTTGTTACTACGGCGGGTGACAGCAAATTGTTTTCGCAAAAACTGATTAAAAATTGATAGTAATTCAGCAACAGATAAAGCAAGTACGAAATTAAAGTACGGTATTATTAAATATTCTTCAATAACCTTGACTGCAGGTCACGCGATAGTAGATAAGCTACCTAGACGTGATGTTGACCAATGACCATGTGTTGAATCGGTCGCTTGGTCAGAGGGTTCGTGGAAGGCTGGGCTACTTGCCACCAGGCAAAAACAAAAGCACAGTTTGTTCAGACTTTCAATATGCTGCTGTTTTATTTACATCATTCTTGTGATTCAAATATAGCCACAAAACGCGGTCTTCGCCTTGATGTGGATAGACAATTTGCTTGCATAGAATACCCTCCAGTGTGCTTGGAGCTAACGAAAAAGAATGATCAGCACTGGAAGACACAGAGGATACTGACATCACGCTACTTTGACGTCACCTAGATGTAACAACGTCATGACAATTTCAGACGAAAAACATCATCATCATGACGCCACTGAGAACCCTGTTACGTCATAAGCATAGATAACGAATCGCGCACGGGATGGAATGTCAAAAGTAGTTACGTGGTAAAAAGTGAAAAAAAAATTACATCAATTAAATGTTTAAATCACATATTCGCTGTAGATTAAATCAAAACTATCATCTTTTTAACGTTTGAAATATCCCTGGTTAGTTCGTCCTTGACCAGCTTAACCTTTCCATTGACCAACCGGTTGGTCGTGTTGATGCTTTCCTTGACCGACTCGAAGCCGTCGCGGTACTCGCTTTTCAGCCTCATCAGTTCAGTGTCCATGGTAACCGCCATCTTGTCGAGCCTGCGGAGGTAGATGTAATCAATCTCTATCATGCCTGGAAAGTTTGCTCAAATCGGTGCTGAATGCTGAGAAAAGTTTTCTTTTACGAAATTGTTTTGGGACTCAAAATCAAACGATTCTGAATTACCTCGGAGGGGCAACTTTGTTGGAGTTCACTTGGTGGGCTTGCATATGTTTCAAACTTTAAATGGGTTTAGAAGAGACGCAAGACTAAGCTGATTGAAGTTGGGAAACTTACTTTATTAGTGATACAACAAATTATTAGCTCAAGTGAAATATTCCGATAGCAACCACTTACAGTGAAATGTATGAACGATGCAAAGTTGTGCAGACAGAGTGGTCTGTACAATACAAAGACAGCGCACGCAATAACCATCGCACACAAATGTCGAAGCAGGGGCTGACCGCACAGTCACCAGGATTGTTATGAAACAATCAACAACGAGTTGCGTCACTCACCTCTGCGCGGTCTCGGACTTCGATGCTTTCTCTTTCAACTCCTCCTTGCATCTCCTGCACTCTTCCTTGCAATCTTCAACTGATCGTTGTAAGGATTCTATGCGGTCCATGATCTTTCCCTCAAAACTTTCCTGGCAAATACAAATATAACAACGTAAGAAAAAGTATTTAAGTAATTCAGCTATCTGTACCACACAGCGGTGACACAAACTGTCTCATCGCCACTACTGGCTTCACTGTTTGAGAGACGTTTATAATGTACTTCATTTTGTTAGCCAATATTCGTATCCACTTTCAGGTACGCTGGTAAGTAGTTAGACAAAGACACAGCCACATACTCATGAGCAGAGTCGAACCAGCGTCCATTCGAGCGCCGTATCAAGCCTCTCACCACTCGACCATGCAGCAGACAACACCCCACCACAACTCAGTGCCTACTGAACGCAACATTGGATAAACGGCATGTTTGCCAGATGATGAGGTAATCTCAACAGCAAAATAACAAATGAAATATGAAGCGTCATTCCATCATTGCTACCTGCTTGCTTTGAGATATCGATGAGTTGAGTTCGACAATTTGCATGAGTTGCTGTTCGATTCGCAGACGTTCGTTTTCAGCCCATCTCTTGTTGCTCTCCACCGTCATCCGGATGTCTTCCAGGATGCGCTGGATGTCAATAAATCATGATCCACCACGAGATGCAACTTACATCAAGGAGTTTGGAAAAGCTCGACAGTTTATCTTCCAACTAACTGGACAGTTAATGTCCAAGACGGACAAGCAGCAATGCTCTCGATTTCATGCCGGGATCTGTCATTTGTTTTAAATTCCACATAATTTGTTGAATTAAAATTTCTGAATTGTTGAATCGACAGCTGAGGTTGCTGAATTGGAAGCGGTGAGATTTGAAATTGTTGAATTGTAAAAGTTTTTTTTTTTTTCAGTAGGCCTAGTACTAAAGATGAAAACAGTTCAGTTTTCGAAACGTTTGCTGAACATGAGTTAAGTTCCACATTTTGGGCTTAACTTTTTTATTAGATTGAATATGAAGAATTTTACAAGCCTGCAGGCAATCTAATAAATTGAGATTCTGTGGAAGCGTCTCGGTCGGGACATTCCCACGATTGAACACTCAAAGCGAATTCTTATAATACGGATCTCGGACACACTTTGATCCTGGAATCGATTTCCTCCATCTGGATGCTGCTTGATCCTTGGATGGTCTGGATCTTTCCTTCATGGTCTGTAGCTAGCCGGTCCATCCTCTTTGTCAGCTCACTCAACTGTGGAAGATGTTGGAATCTAAGTTAAGATCTTGTCATCAACATAATATTACATTTAGATAACGTTTCTTCACAGTCGTAATTGAGGAAGTTACAGTACATGTCATAAAAACAAATTATTACATATATTGTAATTTATTTACTCTTTCAACCATGGCTGTGAATTTGGGAGAAAAATACACCACTCCGACTCCTCGATTTATAAATGGCCAACTCCAGACACGTCAAATCCCTTCGACTCCACAGCCCTGCTTGTAACTACCTTAGACCTTTAAATTATTATTTATGCTAATAATTTATTTTTTATAGTTTCGGGAGAGAGTTTGCTTTCTTGTACCAAAGACAGGCACGACACAACAATACAACATGGTGGTGCATTATAGCAGTATATTTTACATATTTACAAATAGTATTAACAGTGGAATGTTTTTCGGCTTAACTTAAGCCCTTATCAGGAATCTATGATTGTATTGTTGTTGTATTGCTCAACCCTGTTGTATTGTTGTGTCCTGCCTGTCTTTGGTAATTTATTAAAGATAATTATTTTATGCAGCGTTATCTCTAAGGCAAAATTCTTCTAAATTGTGGAAACACCACAAAATAAAATCAGTTTAGTATCTAGTCGTTGCATCTTTCAGGCCAACCTGCTGTTCCATCTGTTCAGCCTTGCTCTTGTTAGCATCGTAGGCTTGCCTCAAACGCTCTGTTTCTAATTGTGACGTGGCTCCAGTGCTGCGGACATCTTGTGCCAGTCTTGCAATGGAAGTGTCACATCTGCAAGCAAGATTCAATACCTCTTGGTTATGTAAACTTGTGGATTTCATTAGTATGCCCGCAGCCGGTCATGCAGTACCAACTCAGACATGCGAGTGGTGAGAGCATGTTGCGACCGTCGAAGGAGCACCGGTTCGATACCACTCAAGAGCATCCGGCTTAGGGTGGCTCATTTTCCTTGATGTTCTTTAAATTTTTTGTCAGTTTGGAATAATGTTCCATTTTGCTCACTGATATTTGTAAACCAAAAATTTTTGTTGGGTTTTGACCTTTGACCCTGGTTCACCCAAGGAGAAATTCTGAATTTTTCTGAAAAATTAGTAAATTTCGAAGTGGTTTAGCAATATCTGAAGAGGGGATTTCTCAAAATTTGACCACGTGATTTTGACGTCACTTCCTCTGTTACCTTCCACATGGAACATCTTCACCCTACTCCTAGTCTGAGAGTCACTAATAGTGCATGCTTTTAGTGTCATTTTAGTTGATTTTACAGCCTTTTCGCAGTCAGTGAATTTATAACACAGACCAACAAAAAAAATTTGGCACAAAAGATGAGAGTCATTATAGAGTATTTCAGGGCACCTGATTCCGAAAATGCACTTAGTTTTTTCGAATTGGCTTTAGTTTTCGAGATATTCGACAAGGAAAATATTTTTGAAATCGTTTCTCAAAAGCTCTCAATTTGCAAATCACTTATTTTCAGCCCTGTTTACCATTATGATGTCATAGTTCCACTTGTCTAGTTCAATTGGTTCATATTGCAGGCAGGGATATCTAAAGAAGGGGATGCGAAGGCTCACATCGATTGCCTTATTCTTATGACACTACCAGGGCGGAAGTTTGTAGTGCGTAAAACATGCAGTTCTTTTCACAATTGCAGAAAGTTTTGTTGTGCAACTGGTAGGGATGGGCAAAATAGAAGAATAAACTATTCTAGAATTATTCTAGAATAATTTTTCGAATTTAGAATTTCGAATACCTATTCTAGAATAATCTTTTTTAATTTCAGAAAATGTCAAAAAGCTTTGTTTTTATCGTGGTTTTATTGAAGACGCATAATTGAAAAGTGGCAACGAAACGAAAAACAACAGTAACTGCCTAGGAGAGTAAGTCTTTGTTGCGATGCAGGAGTGGCTGAATAGTAAATACTTTCTGGCAAGATCAAACCACAGCAGGAACTTTTTTTTATTTTTGTTCCACCATTCACTTGCAGTCTTGCATCGCTGTTTGGCACTTTTGCCTTAAGGTACGATCGGATTTCCTCGGCAGCTGAAAGCTGTTCATTGTCGTCGTTACTAGATGCTAAAGTATTTGTCGCTTCAACACAGGAGCTATCATCCATTTCATTGCTGCATTGTTGTGGAACTTCCGACACTAGGTGTAGCGGTAGCCTCATCCAGAGTTGAATTGTGCTCCATGCTTCGTACGATAAAAATAAATGCAAATCCACAGCACAAGGGTCTTCCGACGTCCACAAACCGCACTGTTAGAGAGCTGGCTAGCCGTTTTCGCTAGAGCGAAGAGCTATCGCTGAGCCGAATGTAATTGATCAGCGAAAAATCGATAAAAAATTTTGGTAGTCGGAAAAGGGGATTTATTAATTTCGGTTTGGAAAATTCGATTCGAAATGTCATTTCAATTCGAATAATTAGATATTCGGATTGCAACTATTCGAAATTCTATGTTGCCCATCCCTAGCAACTGGTACAGTCAGCTACAGATGACAGTTAGTAAATGTTACATAGAGCATATTTAAAGAATTCTTGTTTAGAAAGACAGTTGAAAAGTTACAAGTTAGCTGTTTTTCTTAACAAAGTCTTTGCATTAAGCCAGATTTAAAGCAAATAAACGGGTAGTTGAATTAACAAGTAACCATGAGCGTGCAGTGAGTATCCAGGCTTGATGCTGATAGCGCAATGCATGTTATCATAACAAGAGTTATTAAACTACTAACAGTGCCAATTGTCAGTTTACGGTAAACAGAGATTATTTACGATAAACAGAAGCCCTTCTATTGTCAGACATATTAAAAGCCTTCATATCCCCTTCTCTAGATATCCCTGATTGCAGGAAAGTTCAAAACGCAAGCAAAGGTTGAAATGAACTGTGTTTAACGTAAGGGAGACATAAATATTCAATGAAAACAGTTGTGAATCAGTAGGCCTACATCACAAAAACAATAACCCGAAAGTCATGTGTTTATGAATGCAGCTGTATATTGAATAGGTAGGCCTACTGAAATGGATACTGTACAAATGAAATTTTATTCTAAAGCCTTTGCTAAGGCCAAGTCTTTGCTGCAAGAAGTTTTTTTCTGGTCTATAGGCTAAATAAATGGCATATAGGCTAATAAAATATGCCTTTGACAAGTAGGATGCTGTACAAACAACCCAGATATATTTTGCTGCATGAGGCAACGCAGAGGAGCAACGCATTCTGCGATAGATACAGCGCTATATAAAAACAAGCATTATTATTACTTTGACATGAAGCTGGGTGATCAAGATAAGTCCTGGGTTACTCCTATAAAGTATGCAAACATTGCACGCAAACCCGCTTCTGGGCTCAAGGCTAAGAAGTTCAGAGTGCCATGGCATCACTATGAAAATTGATACTTCTGCACGGTGAGGATGTTCGAAGGAAGTTGGAACATTATGTTTACATGGAGTGTGCAAGGCAGTGGACGTTGCTATTTCTGTTTTTTGTTTGCCCTCTCTAGTTTCAAGTGGTGATTTGCTTGAAACAATAGGAAAACGGGCATGACTGAGAGTAACCTCAATACCTTCAGTAGTGTTTTGGAGCAAGGTCAAGTTTTTTTCTCAAAACCATTTCTACCACCTACTGTAGTAGAGATTTAGTTATCAAAAGTAGTAGCTGGAATCTTGGCTCCTCATCTCGATCAACATGGCATTCTTGACTCCAAGGCCGAGATTACGTTCTTCCGCAGCAAGGATAAAATTCTAAGCAGCTACTTTACTGAATAACATAACTTTGTATTCTGTAATTATATAGATGGCCTTCATACCTTGATAGGGTGTTGCTCAGTAGGCCAATCATAATAAAGAGTTGCGTTTGTTCATCGATAGCTTTGTTTTGCTTATTTGTCTAGTTTGTTACGGTAAGCAAAACAATGTATGCATTTTGTTTGTACTTAGTAGCTTACTTAGTAAGTCTGATACTGTTGAAGTCAACAAATATATTAATGCAAAACGAAAGTTATATATTCTACATCTTGTATCCTCAGGCTTACTTCACATCATATTTTGATTGTTACTAGGCCAGTAAACGTTAAATAGCTGTTTGTTTGGGTTGTAATCAACGTGATTGGTTCCAAATAGCGTTTATACAACTCAGAAATGTGCCTGGGATTACTTCCAGTTTTGTCTATGTAGTAAACGACACGGCGTTAAATCTATAGCCTCAAAATTACGAAAAAAATAGTTTTGCTGTAACTCAACAACTAGAGCCAATTCGAGAAAACTTAGTGCATTTTCAGAATAAGGGCCCTCGAAATACCTTAAAATGACCTTAAAATGCCTGTCTTTATATAAAAAAAAAGTTTTGTTGGCCTGTGAAAATCGATAAACATCGTCAAATGATTCAAGAAACTGAAAGCAGTATATATTTACTACGGTGAAGGGTGCACAAAGAAAATCATGTCTGAAATGTGGTAGAATTCGATATTTTGAGAGTTATACAGGTGTCAGTGTTCATGAAGTTGCTAATTAAACCACTTTGCTTGCTACAAGTTTGTGTTACTGCCTCTTATTGTGTCCATTAAGTTGCTAGAGTGCATTGGAAGATAGCGGGTGAGCAGTTTCGGGGATAAGCAAAAATTCGATATTTTGAAAAAATTCAAACCAGGTGAACCAGGGTCAAACGTTAATATATTTTTGTGAAATTTGGTGTAGGAGATACATTTACCAAAAGGAACAATATTCCAAACTGACGAAAAGTTTAAAAGAAAAAAAAATTTTTTTCGAGATTTTGCGCCAGCCTAATGCGGCTGTGTCTTTTGTAGGACACTTTGTGACATGCCTGAAGGTGGAAAAGAAGATTGGCTTCCTTGCCTTCCCGTCCACTTAATCTAAATCACCAACCAGACCAACAGGGCGTAAGCCTAGATATCACAAGATGTACAGGCACGTCTGTTGTTGCACTGGATGATAGTTATCTTAGCTACAAATCAAATCAAACCAAGTTGAATCGCAAATGCTGAGAGAAATAGAAGTAACACAGTATCATAAAAGCGTTGACAAAAGAAACGCAACAATTAAAATTAATATGCAATAATATGTTTTCACCAAGCCGCGAGAACTATCACGTTTGTGTGAGCGTTGTCCGTGGTAGAACAACAGCTGGGCAGCAAACAATATTCCTTTCTGTTTTGATAGCCGTCTCGACAAAGCCAATATTGTTTACAATATAGAAGATATATCAACACTGTTTTCGTACAAAAGATATTAGTTTTGATAACAGCAATATGCCAACAAAGAAAACTATGCTGTCCAAAAGAAAAATGAACACTGACATTGTAAACTATGGCAATCTATCAATGGCAATCAGTTTCAATTATACATTCTAGTCGTTCCACTCACCCTTAGTCACACTTCTTCCAAAAGTAACAGAAAGCATGAAAATGAGAAGCTGTGTAGCAAATTTGAACCAACTATTATTTTGTTGTTACCATCAAAACCATATTTGACAGATAAACGAAAATTGGTTGAAAAATTCTGCTACCAGGAGATGTTTTAAGTGAGAGCTGCATGGATCAAGAAAGTGCCTGGGATTTTGTGTGAAAGAAAGCTCATACGCGCCGACTTCCGGGGGGGCCGGGGGGCGGCGCCCCCCGTAAATTTATGGTTGAGGGGCAACAAAAATGGTGATTACAAGTGGTGTTTTAAAGATAAAACACTTCGCGAAAGAGATTTAGATAATTTAAACGGACTTAAAGAATGCCGAAAGCAAGAAAAGCCTACGTTGCTCTTGCCCGCAAAACAGCAGCTGATCGCTTGGCTTTCTCATACGGCATGGAAATTTAAAGCAGATGGTAGAGTAACTTACGCTGCTGGAATAGTCACGTAACTATTCACGGCAATATTCAGTAAACCAGCTAAATTAGACGCGCTATTTTCAACGAACGAGGTCTTCCCGATGTGAGACAATTATGATTCAACAGAACGCATTGTTTTCTTCGCAATGTGTGAGAATTAAATCGAAAACCGATAAAAGAAAAGGTGGTTAATGGTCTTGGTCGCAGATATTGCCAGCATTAACGACGTCTCTTACCGCTATTATCACCTAGCTAACCTAGCATCATTGTTTTATGCGGCCGCTAAGGTTTGACATCGACTTAACGATCATGGAATGTTACGTACTAATAAGAACGATTATATCCTACACGCAAAAATAAAAAAATGATCTCTTAAAACAGCTCTTTCGGTTTTGCCTCGTGAGCTTTGCATATTACTCAACAAATGCATGAAGTTTAGAATTGACAAAAAATCATTGAATTTGAAAATTAAGTTTGAACCACTGCAAATAAACGTATTCAAAACTTTTACTTAGGCCGACGCGATTTCACACTCCGTAATCTACGTCGACAATGATTTTTAGTGCGTTCATTTTGAAAACTGCCGAGCTGGAGACAACAGCATGTCCTGTGTTAGTTGAACCTGTTTTTTTTTGAGGTGAAAATCACTTGCGAACATCTCGACCTTTACTCAAGTATCTAGCCTACTCTATTCAATAAAAGACTACAAACACTTTCGATAAAAAACAGAAGAGAAAACACTTTGTCGTTGTCAATGCTTTAAAAGTAAGTAATTAGCGAAACGAGGTTAATAAAACTGATAGCGGGTTTCCACTCTGCTTGAGATCATGATTTTTTTGCGTTTTATTTCGATAACTTCACTCACAGAATGAAAGACATTGTGTGTAAGACATGTGCAAGAAGCACATCGTGCTACGGAGCTGACAAATAGGTTAAGCTCAAATTGAAAATAAATCTAGAATAGAAAAAATAAAAATGTTCCCAATGATATGTGGAACAATCCTGAAGAACAAGCTTTAGGAACGAAAGTATCCTCTAACAGTCTAGCTGGCTAAAGCGGACAACATACGAAAACTTCACAGAAGCCGCAGTCTGTGTTGGTATGATTATTTAGAATGAATGAGTGATGACAAAAAGCTCAAGATGTTGCAAAAATAACTTCTGTTCAGGAAAAGTAAATCAGAAGACTAAAGAAGAAATAACTAAAGTTGTTGAAAGAAGACATGAGAGTAAGAAATCCGTACAGAATGGATCCCAACCAGGAAGCATGGCGAAGAGGCTGCAAGAAGGACAAGGGCCGCATCTCACCCATTGATGATGGGAAAAATAGATGATGGTGACTAGACAGTAGACATGTCATAATTTTCAAGTCAAATGTTTTGTCACCTCAAAGGGACACTTTGCACACAAACAATCGACTACATTAAAAGAGTATATAAAATATGAAAAAAAACAAGAGATCCGAACCTCACCACCCTCCCACGTAAGTCTGACATCCCGGCCTGTGCCAATTGCTCCACACTTTTTGTTTGAAAAGTGGTGTCTTGCGCTTGTGAGTCACGCAGTGAAAGCTAGTAAAAGATACCTCACATGTAAATTGACGCAATGCATGATGCATTGCTTTTGGTAAAGCCGTAACCTTTGCTACTGTACAAAATATAAAACGAAACATACATCTATCTTGACGCAACCACAGTATGTTTGTTTATTAAATTCAGGTACCTTGTTTCTTGACCCTTGCCGAACGTCTCACACAAAACGAACAAACTTTAAATTCATTAAGCTACTAAAATGTGGTAGTCTACTGTCAAAAAGTTGTTTAGAAATACTAAAATTTTTGGCATAACCCATAGACAAAAATTGATGTTTTGGCAGTCAATAATTTACCTCATATTTAACGGCATCAAGGTCTCTGCTCAGCTGCTTCACTGTGCTGGTGATTGTCCGGATATGCTCATGCCACAACTGCTGTAATGCTACATCCATACCAGAAGGTTGTATTTTGTTGCTAAGTTTTTCTTTTAACTGAAAAAAAAATGGTTTTGAGAGTTTTCTTTTCACTCTTTTTCTATCTCAATGACAACAAAAAGATCACAGAAAGCATGAGAGGCCATCACATCAAGTGGTCATGTTTTATCTTAAAATTGCTTATCTTTGCTTATTATATCAAACACCAATCAATCACTCAATCATTGGGTGATCACTGAAACCAACAAATGGGAAAATAAATTAGAATAAAACATAACTCAACAAGTTCATTCGATTGGAATCTGCTGATTGAACTGCCATCTACTCCATAAGCCCATACATTAATATCATGCCCAAGATTGGTAGAAAAGTTTCCATAATTTATAAACGCTATTAAAGAAATGATGAAACATGTTTATTCAATTACTGGTGCGGATTACAGAACAAAACTTGATGTTTTGAATTGAATTAATGATAGCTGAATCAGATCATATCTATCCGATAAACTGACTGTGTTGTTTATATCAAGTTGAGAAGCATCAGATTAAAAACGAAGCATAAATAAGCAACCTATTCTAGCAGTTATCTTGATACATGTATATCTTACATCGTAAGCTCTTTCTATAAGGGCATGAGTGGTTTTTTCTTGCTGGAACACTCGATCTTCAAGATCATTCATTCGACGTCGTTCCACAGAAGACCTGCAAATTTCAACAAACACAACAAAAAGTCCAAATTATTTGAATTTCTTCAAATTTTAAGTAATTCTTTATTTTCATTCTATTAATTATGTAGATATCGTTAAGGTTCTTCATGTAATCAATGATGAATAAATAATGGCCTTACTATTGATAAATCTGAAAATCATTTATCTGTAAGGAATATGCCAGCGTATCGATTGGGAGAGGATGCTGATTGCTGAATACAAATACTGGTACTATAAAAAAAAAACTATTTGATTTGCAAATTGTTGCTCTTATACAAAGAAGTACAATTAGGAGCTGGTATACAAGTTTCCACCTTGGTCATAAATACTATGATGTGAATATATGTTAAAGATTGGAATGGATCAAAACATACAGGGTGAAGTATATAAACACTAAAGCAAAGGTAAAGTAGTTTCACCCTATATTTTTGGTCATTCTAATATATGACGTTGTGGTATTTTTGACCAGGGCAAAGACTTGTATACCAACTCCTACAATTTAAGGTACCAGATACAAAGCGCAAAAAGCAGTCTGAATAGTTTACTTACATGAAACTATATATAACAACAGAAAGTTAAGGCCTACCTTTTAACAATCAATTTAGGTCGATCTCCAATATACTGATCAGAAATATCTGACATAATTTTAAGCAGTATATCAGCAAAGCAATTGCATATGCCAGCCTAGAGCAATAGTAATGCTGGAAACCACCTATAAACATCATTGTAATAGACTGATAGTTTCTTTTTAAAAAACATGTTAGAACATGAGAACGTTGCATTGACACTGGCTAAAGTAAATACAATCTAGTACTTGACCTAAAGATAATAGAAGTAAGGAATCGCTCACTGAAAAAGGAGGTGAACCATTGGATGCAACTACAGCGTTTAGTTTATCGCCATACGTCGCATAGCCAGGTGCAGTGACCTGTCCAAGAGTCCACATTTGTTCAAAGTGTGCATCACTACAATAAATATATTGAAATATTCAACGTTGACATGTTTATTTTAATATTATTCAAGTCATGACAATTCAGCAGTTAACTTTGCACTACTGTGGCAACAGGAGGTAGGCTAGTCCCACGCTGTAACAGTGACCTTCTGTCGATATTATAGTACCCAAATTTTCAAACAAAAACATTCTCAAGCAGTTGTGCTGATTTTTGCGGCAAGTCTCCAGCTGTCCACATTGCAAGAAAAATCAATATAAAGCAAGTAGTCGTGGTATTCTACTTATCCCAAATAAAATCATGCTAAAAAGTTAAAAGAATCTTTTGGTATTCTTTTGGCATCTTCAGTCTGTGAAGGCTATTGGATAATTAGCAAATTTGCATGGAGGCGTTGTATGAACAACGTATGCGAGGATTTGCAGTTGGCATATCTCAGACAGTATCTACTAACTCAGATTATGATCGGTGACCGAGTCATCATCATCATCTACCAATTTTGATTATACAGGCCATAAATTTATCCTCATGTCGAGGGTGTGGCCTGTCTGTCTGTCGCGAACAAAGTCTTCCCCTTAGCAAAGTCTTCCCCTATAACTTGACGACATGAAAACAATGACAAAAACAAACTAGCAAAAACAACATCATCATCTTGCGGAAATTCAATTTATACCCAGGGAAGTTATATCTTAAAGATATCAAGCGTGCTTTGATAAAAGTTGCGTTGATAAAGCGATAATTTTAGACCCCAGTCAGCTAAACTCGTCACCTCCACACTGGTCCAACGTTAGCAAACGTTGAATTAATGCAAAAACAACAGGCATCGCCAGCTGGGATGTAGTAGTGGCATGTCACAGTAATATGATAAATTTGGGTTACCGTATGTTTTACACGTTAAACCATAACAACAGTGAAAAAAAAATCCAATTTGGCTTGTTAGAAAAATAAAACAATCAGACAATAGCATGACGATCCAGTCCAAGATACTGATATAAAACAACTGGTTGGAGCACATTGCCACCGCTTCACCGAAAGATGGCGATTGGTCGAAGAAGATGGAAAAACTTCTGCAGAATCTGTAGAACTTCTGTGGACAAAACAACACAAGAACCAGAAGGCCAGTAGGAGTACTTACAACCTTACTATTTTGCTAATAAATCTACACACATTGGCCTATCATTTCTGGGCAAAAAATATATATATATTAATAAGTTTGGTGCATGTTATACTTAGATAGGATTATTTCAAGGAAGATTTAGCTTGTTCATTTTTGATTTAAAGCCTTTTACAGTTTTGCATTCATTTCTTATAGTAGGGGGAAGCTTGTTCCAAACTGTCATTAGTTGTCATCAGTCCTCGCAATACGGAACAGGAGATGTTAATTCGTAGATGTCGAGTGGCTGTATTTAGAATGTTGGCAACTTTGTCTGGTGCTAATGAATCAACATCAAAAAACCCTCTGCTTGACACTGATGTAGCTTAGCCGTCCCTACCCAGAAACCCCAACCAACTATTGCTCAAGCTTTTTTGGTAATTGTTTGCATTAAATCAAGCTGTTTTTAAAAAAAAAAGATGCTGAGATCACTCTGCTTCTGTGCTGGTTTTGCATCAGCAAGTTTTTGTTTTAGGCCATCACAGACAAAATAATGCAGGTCCAATAGAGGCCAGAAAATAAAAAAAAAAATACGAGAAGTAATTATCTAAATTATTTGTTTGTTTAAGCTTTGTCGTTTTCAAAAATGAGCATAGAATTTGAATTAGGAGTGTTTTGTTCAGTTGTTTGAAAGTGAACTGTGTGGTCGATCCGTTTGGAGAATCCATTTCTTGTGCAACTACAATTTTTTTGGTAATATGCGACTTGTATAGATCAAACAGGTGCAAGCACTAACACTTTTCTGGCATTTGATCTTTTTTTTAAATTTAAATCTGGTGACGCAATGTTTTTTGTTGGGCCCCCACACATTATTGTATTAATATTTTTAGACGTAAACAATACATCTTTTGGAAGAAAAGAAATGTTTTGATTAAAAATTTAATTGATTGTGGAAAAAACTGTTGTTTTCAACAACCTCTGGCAACCTTGCTGGGCCTATCTGGCGGGAACGACTTTGGCTAAATCAGGAAAATTGGTTCGTTTTCGATTTCGTTTTTAGAATGGAAGGGAAGTTCAATTAATTACAGTTTTTTAAGACAATGGCGGAAGTTATGGAAGTGCAATCAACTTCTTCTCTGAAAGAACCAGCTGTTGAACCAAAGAAGTCTAAAACCGGATATGAACTTCCCTGGTAAAAACATCAATGTGTTTGTGTCTATTATGGTTTGGTTTAGTTTTGAAGTTTTCCTTGGACTGACAAAGCCTTGATAGGTTATTCCTGGTAGTTTTGCATACTTGTAGAGGCTTTTGACGCAGGGCTGGTTATCAGGATTGACAGAGCAAAGTTTCCATTTGTTGAAGTGTTGTTGCTGAAGAATTACTACCGTACATTCACTAGGTGCCGCTGAATGGAAAGCACTCTTAAAATGTGTTGCTTAAGCCCCAGAGGTGGGCAGTAGCGCGCTACTAGCGGCGCTACTTTTTTGGTAAAAGTAGCGGTAGCGGCGCTACTTTTTAGTTGGAGTAGCGGCGCTATTTTTATTCCAAAGTAGCGGGAGAGGCGCTACTTTTTTTCAGTCGCACTCCCGCTACCGCTACTTTTTAATTTAAATTGAAAAAAATGCTTGTTTTTTTGCAATACTGGTGTGGTCAAGCAGCCATATAATCGGCTTGGTTGCAAAGTTTCGTTCTTTTCTAGCTGACGTCAACTTCTTCGGCGAATATCTCCGTGTGATGAAGCCTATCTGCCAAGCTTTAGACATTCTCCAGGGCGAGTCCAAGGCATATTACGGAGTCTTGCCTCCAACCATCACGATTTGCAGGAAGAAGTTGACCGAGATCAGTGATCTTGTGACCTGTGAGGAGTTGAAAGTGAAAGTCCTTGAAGGGTTGAAGAAACGATTCAACAAGTGCTTCAACAACATGAAATGCGTTATGGCATCATGTCTTCATCCCTCCTTCAAGACGTCGTGGCTAAAATTTCTGCACTACGTTTCCATGGATGATGCTGACGCACTGCGAGAAAAAGTCAAGACAGATGTAATTCGACTGTTGCGGGAGACATCAAGCCAGGTTGATACCGAGAAGAGTGACACCAACACCAGTCATGACTTCGAGGATGTATTTTTTTGAGTGTTTGCGCCATCCCGTGAAACGTTGATGCAGAAGGAAGCAACAATAATTGTGGACGCTTTTTTTCGGACAAGAGCAAGTCCTTGAGCTTTTCGAATACCGAGTTAAAACATCTGTTCATTAAATACAACACCCCCATTCCTTCCAGTGCTGCGATGGAGAGACTTTTCTCTGTTGGAAAAGATGTGCTTAAGCGAAAGCGGGCAGGAGTTAGTGACTCTGATTTTGAAATGCTCGTGTTTTTGAAAGATGTGTAACAATAAATTTCCCTTAGAATGTGTTTTCTATAATGACGTTAAAATGACAGCGTAAACGAATGATAACATTCGTTTTCAAGGTCATTTTTGCGTCACTACGGACTTGAGTGTTTCCTAGTGTCATTTTAGACAAAAGTAGCGGAAGAAGTAGCGGTAGCGCGCGCTACTTTGGCCCGAGTAGCGGTAGCGGGTAGCGTGCTACTTTTGTAAATTGGTAGCGGGTAGCGTGCTACTTTGAAAGTAGCAGGTGCCCACCTCTGTTAAGCGCACACCTCGAAAGTCGAACCATCACCGCGTGAACTTGAGTTTGAGTGCGTAACCACTGAGCAATGACAGTAGAGAGTTTGTTTTGAACAGTATGACTTTAAACTTTGACACAATGTCAACAGTCAACAGTGTTAGATGGAAAAGGAATGCCAAATGAATGGAAGATGAGTGTGGTGATACCCATCTTCAAGGGAAAGGGTGATGTAATGGATTGTGGGTCATATAGGGGAATAAAACTGTTGGAGCATGCAATGAAGGTAGTGGAAAGGGTGTTGGAGAATAGAATACGATCTGTGGTGAAGCTGGACGAGATGCAGTGTGGATTTATGCCTGGGAAGGGAACGACAAATGCTATTTTTATTTTGAGAAGGTTGCAAGAGGAATATCGGGACAAGGGTAAGAACTTGTACATGTGTTTCGTGGACATGGAAAAGGCGTTTGATAGAGTTCCAAGAAGAGTGATGGAATGGGCAATGAGAAAAAAAGTAATGCCAGAAGCTCTCGTTCAAGCCGTAATGGGTCTTTACGACGGTGCAAGGACGAGAGTTTGCGTTGGATCTGCCCTCTCAGATGAGTTTTCGGTGAAGGTCGGTGTACACCAGGGTTCTGTCCTCTCTCCTCTAATCTTTGCCATTGTGATTGATGTGATTACCGAATGTGTAAGAGAAGATTCATTAATGGAGATACTGTACGCCGATGATTTGGTTTTGTTGAGTGACACAATGGAAGATCTGAGAGGGAAATTTGAGAAGTGGAAGGAGTCGTTTGAATGTAAAGGTATGCGTGTGAACATCAAAAAGACAAAGGTCGTAATAAGCGGAACGGAAGGGGAAATCACAATGAGCAAAATTGACCCATGTGGCGTCTGCGGAAGAAGAGTGATGGCAAATTCTGTTACATGTACGAAATGCAAGAAATGGGTGCATGGAAGATGTGCAAAGATGAAGAGAGTGACATGCAGATCTGGAGATGGTTTTGAATGTGAAAGATGCAAGAAGATTGAGGAAGGAATGATTGGTCCTGTTGAAAAGCTGAATGATGAAGTTGAATCAGTAAATGCCTTTTGCTATCTAGGAGATAGATTGAATGCCAGTGGTGGTTGTGAAGCGGCAGTGACTGCAAGAGGAAGGTTTGGTTGGGTGAAATTCAGAGAGTGTCGAGAGTTGTTATGTGGTAGAAGATTTCCGTTGAAAATGAGAGGAAGAATTTATACTAGTTGTGTGAGATCTGCAATGCTGTACGGAAGTGAGACATGGTGCTTACGGGAAAACGAATTGGCGATTTTAAGAAGAACTGAGAGAGCGATGGTGAGAGCAATGTGTGGTGTAAAGCTGATGGACAAAAGGAATACCGAAGAACTTATGAGCTTGCTTGGGTTGAATGAGAGTGTTGATAAGTTGGCAAAAGCGAATGGAGTGAGGTGGTATGGGCATGTTTTGAGAAGGGATGAAGATGATGTTTTGAGAAGAGCGCTGGAGTTGCGAGTGGAGGGTCGGAGAAAACAAGGAAGACCAAAGAAAACATGGAAAAAGCAAGTTGAGGAAGAAAGCAGCAAGGTGGGCTTGACAAGAGAGGACGCGTTAGACAGATCGATGTGGAGGCAGGGTGTGAAGACGATTGCGGCACTTGGAGGTGAATCCGGCCACCCTCGGTAACGGGGACATCACCGGATAAAAACTGGACTACTACTACTACAATGCTGTTAAAAAACCTTTTCTGTAGGCTATTAATCTTTGTCAATGTTGTACAAACAAGTTTCAGCGTGGGACTAACTGTATTTCTCCTTGTTTTTATTTGCAAAATTTGGTAATACCCTAAATATGGACTTCACATTAGGCCAGCAACTTCACACAATTGATAAAATCTGGTTGCTATAGATGTACCGTAGTAACTGCACAATGGTTAATCAACAGAAACTCTAATATGCCATTCTTCAGTACAAGAGTGAGAACTTCTATGGTAAAAATTTTTGTACTATAAATTGTGCGATTTCCATCAAATTCAGTACGGTAACTACTGACAAAAGACCTTAACAATCTGTTTCACCGTTATTAGTGTCACCAGCAGGTACGGTACTTATCTAAATAGAATATTTTTGAATTGAAAGCAACAAAACATTCATGCAACAGGTATGAGTACTCACTGCTCAGCAACCTTTGAAGGAAGGTGTGAGTTCAGCTGCTGTGTGTTGATGTCTGAAAAGCATTTATGTAATTGGGGGAGGTTAGAGTATCTGGGATTTGAATAAGTACCTTTTAGTGATCCTAATAAGCATGAAACAGGCTGTTAAGGATTTTAGTGACTAGTAACTGAAGTGGATATAATTTGCTCTGCTTGGCATTGAGCACTTTTTGTAGTATTATATAGCATACCGGTATTTAATTGTGCGATTTGTATAGGTAAAAGAGGCAACTATATTATTGATGCAAGTGTCAACAACCAAGTATGCAACTAATTGTAGAAACTGTTGTGGATGTTTATTCTTATTTGAAATAACTATCAAGTCTTAAAGAATGCTATTTTGTTGCAGGGTGGAGAAATATCGTCCAACAAATCTTTCACAAGTGGTCGGGAATGAATCAACTGTCAGTCGATTAAGTGTTTTTGCTCATGAAGGAAATGTTCCAAACATAATCATTGCAGGTCCACCCGGGGCAGGAAAAACAACCAGCATCTTGTGCCTTGCACAAACTATGTTGGGATCAAATTACAAATCGGCCGTCCTGGAACTCAATGCTTCAAATGATCGGTGAGTTTTTAAAATAATCAATGTACTTGATCATATCTTGTCGCTTTCAGTCTATACAATTCTGTGGAGCTAAAATTTGATTTCACTTGCAATGTTTAGTGGCATTGATGTTGTGCGAAACAAAATAAAGATGTTTGCTCAGAAGAAAGTAACCCTCCCTAAAGGAAAACATAAAATAATAATTCTTGATGAAGCTGACAGCATGACCAGCGGAGCGCAGCAAGCTTTGAGAAGGTTTGTTTATGATATTTAGATTTGTTTTTTGTAATGTTAGAAATTGTTATACAGTAGAATTCGCCTATAACGGCACCTCTAGAGGATTGCAAAAACTGACGTTATAGCCGAATTGACGTTATAGATGAACTACCGCAAACTATTCCAAAACTGTGTTTTGATTAAAGAAAGAGGTGTATAATCCGGTCAGGTTTACTGTGTAGTGTGTACCATCAAACTGACAAAAGTCACGCAGAAAATACAGTAAACAAAGAAACTGTTTAAAAAAAACCTACAGCAAAAGGTGGGTCTGCTACTGAGTCTGATTCGATGAGTTCCTAACCTCTAACCCTAAAACGGCAATAATAATTAGGCTACAGTACCCGATAATTTAAAAAAAAAAAATTTAAATCCCCCGTTAAGGGATCGGACTCACCGAAACGGGCCATTCCGGCGAAAGGTAGCCTACAGGAAATTTGCGCAATACAGCTCGTTAAATACAGTAGTAGAGAAGTTCATTGTTTATTAGCAAAAAAGGCATTGATCTTCAGCTGTTTCGGTTTTGAGCTGCTTTTTACACGTGATAGTTTTTCACGCGGGAAAAAAGTTAATTCATTTAATTAAAGTCCCTGCTGCAAACGACGTAGCAAAATAAAGGGAAGACATTTTGCAAGCAGCAGCGCTAACTGGATTAACAGACTGACCGTTCGTGGTGAAGGTGATGGCTTAAAGTGACGTTATAAACGAACAAAAGACGTCTGGGGACCAATAAAGGGAGCTGTTACATGCGAATTGACGTTATAGGCGATGCTGTTGTAGCCGAACTTCAATGTACGTAAAAGATAGGAATTCTGCCGGGACCGAGCGAAATGTGACGTAATAGGCGAATTCTACTGTAATTGTGATTATTTTTGTCATTAAAAGATATTGGTGTTTTAAAACAATGAAAGGTGCTGAAAAAAAATTCACAAAAGGTTCTTATACTGGAGTTCAGTAAAAGTATTTTTTTCCACAGTTTTATAAAAAGTAATCCGGTTTCTGTGTTTTATTTTCACTTAATCAACAACAGAACAATGGAAATATACAGCAAGACAACCAGGTTCGCCCTCGCTTGCAACCAATCTGATAAGATCATTGAACCTATCCAATCACGTTGCGCGATCTTACGCTATAGCAAACTTTCTGATACCCAGGTAAGTTACACAACATTTGCATGCTGTGACTATGACTAGTAGAAAACTTCTTGAACAAAAGATCGTAGAGTTATCTTTAATTTGTAATAACTCTGTGTTATTTGATCCGCTGTAACGGACATAAGCCTGCGTGCGCGTCGCGTAAATGTCAGTCCTCGAAATTAGCGACGGCACACGGCAATTGCCGTGGTAAATGCCGCCGCAAACGTCATAATGGCCATTGTGCTACGGCAATAAAAATGCCGTCGCAAAATGAGCAAAATTATTCGGACAAAAATTGTTCAAAATTTCTTCCTGTTTGATTTACTCGCAGCGGGAGTTTAATCAGCAGAAACATCGCACCAAGACCTCACCTCGGACTATTTTACTTGCTGTGAACACACACACAGTCTTCGAAATTAGCACATTTTTACTTCGCAAAAACGTTGACGAGGCCAAGCGGCAAAAGTTGAAATTGCCTCGGCAATTGCTGTGAACGTTTACGAAAAAATTGTACCAAAACATGTAAAACGAGAAGAGAAAAAAATAATCGAATAGTCTATCACGACCGCACTGTTTGATTTGTTGTGATATAATAATACCAAAAGTAGCGATAAAGCGAGCAACGCGATACGCACGCTGTTACGGTAATTCATGTGAAATAACTCAGAGGGAAAAGTAAGTTAATTTTGGGTTGATTCAGCGTTCGAGTCAGCACAAATCGATTTAATTTTCCCAGTGAATTATATCGCGTAACAACAATGCCCAATAAGAAATTTACGTTTGTTTTACATTAATTCGACATCTAGCGACGTTAAATTATCATGACATAACGTTAATTGCTCAATCAGGTAGGCTACCGATAACAAATCAATAGCTCCCTGCGAGAAGATTGCCTCGATTTACGTATACAGTACACTAACATAATTTCAGCACAATTAGGATACTGCGAGCAACACAAAGTCTGTTGGATAAAGAACTAGTCAGAATCGGAATCATCGGAGGATGAGGTTGTCGCCTCGTCACTGGAATACTTGAAGACGCAAAACTGCCCGTTAATGAATGCGCGATGCCATATGATCGGAAGCATTACTTTTCTTTAATGCCGAAGAACCATTTATCCAATTTTGTACCACTTTTTATATTCGCAACGACACCGGTCAACAATAAGCATTCGATAAAAGAATAACTTTTGCGTAACAATTAAGCCAGTATTTATAAGGTTGCAAACTTTTTACAGTTCACAAGAGCATTGTCAGCGCATAAAATAGCGTGCGTGCTGCTCTGGGCTACCGCCGTGTGACACACGATGATGAAGAAGCACATAAAATTTCGTTTGATTAAAGCATACGGCAATTGCCGCCGCAATCCAAGGTTTGTTGATTTGGCGACGGCAATGTTTTTGCCGTCGTAGATGGAAGCTAATTTCGAGGGCTGAAATGTACATATTTTTGTACAAAGATAGTTTTGAATGGCAAGCTACTTTTCATGTTAACATTTTACGGTGAATAGATATTAAAGAGAATAATGGAGGTGATCGATAAGGAGAATGTGCGGTACACAGATGATGGTCTTGAAGCGATCATATTCACAGCGCAGGGAGACATGAGACAGGTTTGCAAATCAGTCATCTATGTCGGAAAGCACTTCTTGCGTTTCGACCAAATGCTTGTGTGACCTTCCTACGATGTTGTCCAATGGCGATTGTTTAATAATATAGCTCCCGGTTTCAGGCGTTGAACAATCTCCAGTCAACTTACCAAGGGTTCGGTTTTGTGAATGGAGAGAACGTGTTCAAAGTCTGCGATGAACCTCATCCCTTGCTGATCAAGAACATGTTGGACCATTGTGTCAAGGGGGACTTCGATGAGGTGGTTAGCTGAATATTTACACTCGCTGGCATTTGTAGCTGAAAATTTGGTTGTTTATTTACTTACGATATAGTTTATTCCAGTAGAAGAGCGGATGTGTACAGACAGAGATGGGCTTGATCTAAGATCACTTTTTTTGTGTGATCTGAAGAACAATGAGATCAGGATCACTTTAAAATTAGAGTTTACTTACAAGATAGAGGCATTTTTATAGAACTCGTACTGTGCAAAGTAATTTGTGGCGATTACTAACATTAAGCCACTGTTAATATGATATGTGTGCAAGAAAAGTCGATTTAAAGTTTCAGTAATTTGGTCAGTGTTGCCATTTTTAAAATTAAATTTTTTTTCTGACTTAATAAATAAGTCAACTTCCGTATATAGTTTATGTTGACGTTTGATAAAAAATGATTCAACATTGTTATAATTCTGTTTTGTGAATTTAACAAAAAAATTTGCTTTCGGCCTAGTTTTAGATTTTCAAAAATTTAGAATGGCGTTGACAAAAAAACTGGGCTCTATAGCCCGCTTTGATTATGTAAAGTGGTTGCAGCAAGTGATTGCAGCAAATCGACCAAACCAAGAATTGCTTAAGATCTGAGTATGAACAAATATATTAAATGAGAAAATACCTCTTTTTTGTATACTGTAGCTTTTGCATTTTTGTTTGGAGCGGTTCACCTGACCGTAGGGCGTAGATCTAATGTTTTTGATACCGGTAATAGACAACAGTATCAAGGTTTCCAGATAGGTAAATGGTGCAATACACGTTGACGTTGATATAAAGCTTCCAATATGAACCAGACAAAATGGTGAAAAATGATGCAGTTCAAAGGTTTTCTTTATTATCAAACAGCACAAAACTAATTGCAAATTTTGTGACTTTCAGCAGTTAGCAATACCAACTACCTTTAACCAGGTTGCTTATAGTGAATAGTGATATCCGGTTTTTGTTTGCAACATCATTAATCAAAATCTTCATTTTTTCAAGTTTAGAAAAAGTGATCTTGATCTTCAAGATCACGAAAACTGGTGATCTTTTCCATCTCTGTAGTACAGATCATCATGTAACACTAGCGCTTACTGCTTACTGACGACCAGTGGCGTTGACAGGGGACTAGTTTGGGACCCCGAATGATTTTAGGAGGCTCGGGAACTTGTAGAAACCCACCGCGTTTTCTTTGGAATGTCTCGATTGGTCGCCAACCACCGGTACTAATGTTTGACTGCTTTTTAAACCACTGTGCATACGGTTTTAGGCTTATAAGGTCATCCATCATTTGTGGAGCATGGGATATTCCCCGGATGACATCATTTCCAACATCTTTCGCGTGGTGAAGACGCACGACATGGGGGAGTACCTGAAGCTTGAATACATCAGACACATCGCCCAAACCCACATGAGAGTTGTGCAAGGCGTCAACTCTCTTCTGCAGCTTTCGGCGCTACTGGCAAGACTTTGTCAAACCTCCTCCAATCAATCGACCACGTGATGGGGGTTGCGCTTTCTTGTCGGTTGAGTTCAACCCCAGCTGAAGTATTTTTTTTAAATTGTGGTTAGACTTTGCAGGGAAATTGACTTTCTAAACAATTAACACTGTCACTTCGTTTCGTGTTCCCCTCATGCATTCTCCACGGGGCATGAGCAACAGCTGTTACAAAATGCTTATACACTACAGCTACGTATTTGAAGTATTTTCATGTTTGAAATGTTTTTCCGCGCCCGGCGATACTGAGCATGTAGAAATTCAAGAACAACATCCATTGAAACTGCACCCTGTCAATCTCGCTAACGGGCCTGCATCAGTGGTTCAAGCATGCAAAACTGCCAGGATTAGGCTTTTCTTAGTCGGAGGGCAGGCATCTCCACAATTCATCCTCGTTACGAGAATGGCACAAGTACAGTCGCTTCATCGCATCTACTGTATTTTTGCTGCTATCCCTTTTCTGAAAACAACGGCTTTATTATAAATAGTTTCTGCATTGCTGGTTGTAAAGAGTTGAACAAAAGGAGGTTTTAATAAAATTTATTTCTAAAGATATATTAGTTTTCAAAGAAAATGTTTTATGACCAAATAAGTACACAAACATACAACAGAATCACAATACACAGGATTGTTACAGAAACGTTTTGCTCAAATAGGTTGGGTGGAAAGCCACTTGACGGTGGGTAAGTAGTTTTGTGAGCATTACAAAAGCTACCACCCGGAAATTTTTTTTATAGCATATCAGCAACTTCGTTGGGAAATCTAGGTCGCACGGAAGCGACTGTGTTTCCATAATCCCACCACATACGCTTTTGTGTAGCTAAATATAACCATAAAAAAGCATTAACAAGAAAACATTGCAAACGGCTGTCGATTTGAGACTATTCAAATATCATATAACACCTTTTTTGCCTATTCCCTAAACCCCCCCTCTAGCACGCTAAATATGAAATTTGCCGCCAACGTATGTTTCTTTGTAACGGTGTCGTGTGATATTTGAACATTTATATTTTTGCTCTACTTTAAACAAAGACAACGTTGGCAACACTAGACGAGGTGGGCTGGTTTGGCTCTGGCCTTCTGCACGGCTTGTTGGCGTTTCCTCCTATCCGCTATGTTAGTGTTGATGCTGTGCTTGAGAGCAGGAAGACTGACTTTGTCTGACGTGCTTGAAACAGACCTGCATGATGGCACAGTTGATGAGGCAACTATAATCTAATAACAGCGGCCATTGTTTTGTATTTGTCATAGTCACAACACACACTGCTATACATTCGCCCAGGTAGGCAGCATCCCTAACAGTGTAGAATGTTATTACTCCAATTTCACTCCCACGCTGCTAAGCAGATGCGAAATTGAGTAACTATTTGTACCAGGTTTTGATATAAATCGAACCCAAATTTCAGCATTACCCTCAGCGAAGGGAACAGTGCCAGTACGTTAAACACAAGTACGTACGTAATGAGAATAGTCATTGGAAGCACAATACTGGCTAATTTTCTACAAAAAATATGTTTGCCCGGAGAACCTAACTAATCGCCGTCACATAAATCATCAATTATGTGCGCACTCAGCTAGTTATATGACGGTCGTTGAATCAACGGAAAGAATTATATTGATAGCTGGGTAATAAGTTTAGTGCCTCTGGTGAGTAGCTGATGTTTTAATTTCATTATGTAGCCTGGACTGAAAACTCACTGAGCAGAATTATGAAGAGGAAGGTTTTGCTTCAACGACACTTTAGGTAGTTTCATCGGTTCTTCGCTCCTGCAACGAATAAAGATTGTTAGAATGTCCCAGAGTGATAGTCCCAAGCAGTGATACCCGTGATTACTCTTACGGCGTACAAATGTTAAGATCGTTTAGTTACTATTCCTTACTTGGCCTCAAACCGAAGCTTGGCACTCCTGTTGACCTTCCCCGAATAGAGCAAATCCTTGAGGTCGGACTTCAAGAGTTGATTCTCCTCACTTTGTCTGGCGCTTAACTGCGAGACAATGAGTTGAAATACCACGATGCCTTAGCATAAGTAATTAAACCATTTAGCAACAAATCCCTGGTCTTTGCCAGCCAAAATCATCGAGACTAGAGGCTCTGCCTTATTTCCGCCCATTGTGCTACGGTTTGTACCAGCAAGCCACACCCCCAACGCGTGGAGGCTAGCGCCTTCATTGGTGCATTTCATAAATCATTTATAAAATTAAAAATGATTTATTTCAACAAGATAGGCTTTCCACACAATCTTCAGCATCAAATGTGAAATGAAAGAAAGTGTTTGCTCACCCTGTGCAAGTACTTGATTATGACCTCACATTCATCAATGGTGGGGGATCGTGGCTCAGCATCCGGGTCACTATGGACCTATATATAAATATAGATATCTTGCATCACACTCGGTGGCAGCTAACATTTTTGTTACATCTTCAACAACGTAACCTCACCGCGGCAGCTGGAAAGCTCCGGCTGATTGTCAATCAGTGAGAATATGGTTGGAAAACCTTACAAATCTCACCTCAACGCAGAAATACTTTTCTTAGTGTTTAAAAGTCAATACTAGACTTTAGTGCTTGGTTATTTAAAAATACACAACTTAAACGTAACTGGAGATTTCGACCTTAAGGTCTCCTCAATGCAGTAAATCGTACAGTAGGCAGGAATAAGTAATTCAGCGTGGTGATTTTTTCATTTGTGGTACGCAAGGAACCACATTTGGATACTTCCACCCATCTTGCCAGAGTGCTCAAACTACTGGAGCGGTGAGCTATGCGTTAACCCTAACTTAAAGGTAAGTATTGTTAGAGTTGCAAAAGAAGCTAAAAAGTCACTGAAGAACCTGTGTTAACCTGAATTAACTTTTACAGCCCCGTCAAACAAACACAACAAATAACGCAAAATTTATGCTAGAAAAGCACAAGTGCCAACCACCCCCCTTTTGGGCTATTTTATCTAGTGACCTTGAGTGGGTTAAGTGTCGCCCCAAATGGCAGAGGGCGCTGCCCATCATCAACCAGGAGGTAGGAGGACTCTTGCAAGTGGGAGCCCTGACCAGCCATCATCTCCTCAGCATCCGTGGACTCGGGAGAAAAGATACTTTCGTTGGTGGTGGACGCGACTGATTGGTTTTTGACGTTAGACGATTTTCTAAAACACAAATCCTCACAATAGTAATTCATTACAAACAATGCACGTAGATGTACACCAACATCACACCATGTTGGCCTACACTACTAAAGCTAGTACTTGCATGCTGATGAAGCAAATAGGCTACTTTGTAACCATGACCAATTGAAGATTTGATGATAGGCCATACGTACAGGGATTGCAAGGGCCGGTCAATTAATATAACTCTGAGAACACGCCAGCAAGTTTACAGCCTCACAAGTAGGAAGGTTGACGATCCGGACTTTAGGTTCGACGCAAGTCCACTAGAACGCTTTTTATGTCCTTCATCTTTCTTGCTTCGGTTCCAATACAATCGGATAACCTCACACAACCAACCTCAGGTCCACTTTTATGAAGCGAAATCGCCAAGGTCTGTTTAACATCCTTGCTACCGGAAACATCGTGAATCTGGGATGGTAAAATGATAAACCCTCGGCTTCAGAGGCTCATAAGACGACGGCACAAATGAAGTAGACAGCCTGATCATCTCACCTTCGTCTACTCTGCACTTGCAAAGCATGCTGAAGCAGAGTGTTGCGACCATGAGCATTTTTAAGAGCGACTTGGAGGTCTTTGACTTCTTCTTGGAGGAGGATGCTCTGAATGTCTCCAACTGCAAAGGTTTAATATTAACGCAATATAGCTCAGTTTGTTACCCAACAAATAGACGATGACTGGAGTCTGATTAACAATGTTAACCTCAGACAATTAAGGAATTTAAGGCATATAGCAAGAAGCACTCGTTGGAAAATTTAATGTTGACTGGAATGGTGCAAGGCAAAGGGGCGACAAAAACGAAATTTTTTGACAATATCAAGCAAATTACAGGGATAAAAAATATGCCAGAAGTACTAGCAAAAACAGAGCAAATGGAGGGAGTTCATATGGAAGGACACAGCTGATCAAATACTGTATGATCAATCTGTTGAAGAAGAAGAAGCTCAGTTTGTTTCACAGAGAAAAATAACTCCTGCCAAACATAGCAGAGGTCCAGAAAAAAGATCCATAGAGATGAAATATTGCTTGGGGTGACTTGTACTTCTATGCAAATGTGTATTTGACAAGTGATGTAGAAGCACAGGCGAAGATGTTAACAACAAACGGAAGCTTTACTTAGTCAAGGAATTTCGGGCCAATGTTTGTCCTTCACCAAAGATAGATGAACCGCCACTTGTGCTTCTGTGTCTGCAAGCGTGGTTGATTGGTCATGTCAAGATTAATTTTTGGGTCAGGTGTACGTCGGAAGGCGTGCACCGATGCATAGCGCTCAAGTCCGCTTTCCCGCAATGCAGGATAAAGATAATAAAACAAAAAACAAATTTTAGCAACATGACCAATCACGTTATTACAATTAAAAACCTCACGAAGCAAACACGGGAAGCAACCGAAGATGTCAGCAGCAGTGTGGCTGTGCTATGGTGGAATAAGAATAACACACAGGATGGTACAAGCTGGTGTTCAGTAAAACTGTGTTAGAAATATGGGTCAGCCAAAAAATGAAACCTCCATGAACAATCTGGGCACGTTTGAAGTACCTAGTTAGCGAACCACGGTTTTTACATCGATTCAACGTCTGCAAATAGCTAATTTGCTAACTGGGTACTTAAAAGTGCTCTGGCGCAGAGGCGCTAATTGTCATAGCAACGTTTCAAGTGGCGTTCAACAAGAAAGCGATAGACTCCACTTTGAACTTTCTATCCCGCAAGCACACAACACAATGCCTCATAGATAAACTAATTGCTGTCACGGTTGAAAACGCAAAAACAACTTAATTGTAAGAATCCGTGAAAGATTGGAATGAATGTTGATTGGCAAGAACACCATGAAACAAACTCAACCATAAATTCAATACTGGACCTCAAACCGCATTGAGTTGGAAACATTGTAAACAGATAAAACCATTGATATAAAAGATAAGATTTGTCCTCCCCGATAACTCAGTTGGTTAGCGCATGACTTCGTGAACGAAGAAGCTTCAAGATCAAGCAATGCTAGTTCGACTCTAGGGGTGTGTGCTTGAGCAATGCATTCTAAGGACTGGTCTCCATTCAGCAGCACCTAGTGAATGAAATAATTCTCCGGCAACAACACTTCAACAATCGGAAACCTCAATCTGTCAATCTCAGTAACCGGTCCTGCGTCAAGAGCCTCTACAAATATGCGAAACTACCAGGAATAACCTAGCAAGGTTTTGTCAGTCAGAGGATAAAGATTCAAAACCAACCAATAAGACAATGCATTTATATACAATGCCAACTTATTAACCAATGCAGCAAATACCGGTTTCATTGTCATCTCCTCGATGCACACCAGCGGAGGTTTCCCTGTCACCTGCAAATTAACACTTTCAACTAAAACACTTTTTGAGTAAATTTCAAGACAAGCAATGTTCTGGTTCACAAAACCAATATTTAAACAAAAATACACTAAAATAAAGCAGAAGTACAGGAAAGCATATAATTGGATTTAAAAAATATCATAAAATCGTGTATGTGAAATTTTTGTGCATCGTATTTCATTTTCTTTTAAAATTGTAAGCACAAAATACATCACATTTTTCAGTCTTTACCTAAACTACACACGTATTAACCCTTTATGATCCAGTGGTTAACTGATTAAACAAAATAAGTTCAATAGTTTGACTTTTGGATGATATTCATCATTATCATCATGAATTTTAATTCTTAAACTGAGTGAAAAAATAAAGCACACAAAGCATTCGAGTTGTAATGATGTAACTGTTGTAATGTAATAACTGCAGCAATGGCTTGATGCAGCATTTTTTTGCATTTGATATAAGTTAACTCCATCCATGCTAATAACTCCATGTTACAAAAGTACAAAGATGAAAATTAAATATTATAAACACAGCAATACAATATACTAAAAGAAAGCAAACTTACTTTGGCTTGAACCAGAATTTTTTCCCATCACAAACTTGAAATGAAGATCTAAAAAGACATACAGTATATGATATATTGCTTGATTTCAAAGGCAATACATCATCAAGCAACAATGAAACAAAGTGATTTTAAATCAACAAACCTTTGTTCTCTTGCTTCAAACAATTTATTTCTTCATGCAGCTTCTTCAAAGTATCAGCATGTTGTTGCTGTAAAAACTTGACACTTTTATTGTAATACAGCAGTCGCTGTTGTTCGCCAGTCGACAAGTTCTCAAGGATTTGAATGTCCATGGGTGCAGAAGTTTGTCCTGCCTCACTGACGTGATCCCCAGTTGGGATCAACTTACCTCCAGGGGCAGGAAGAGCTTGTAAACGATCTCTTAAAAATGGTTTTGGGTATCTTGACCGATCAAGCGTGGAAACGCGAGACCAAGATGGTAGATTTCCTAATGGGGGTAGAGCACTAGATGACATTTTCAAATCTATCGAGATTTCATTGAGGCAACTTTAAAACTTTCAATGCCTTACATCATTTGTTCCTTTTAGCCAAACACCATTTTATTACACATTACAAAACCTGTAATAATGCAAGCAAAAAAATTGTAGGCCATTATAATGGTGAAATATTTCCTCAAAAAATTTTCTTTACAGATGTGTTACTTGTTACAGTAAGTGATGGTTACATAGTTCCTACATTGGCAAGACCTTTGATGCATGTATAGACCTAAAGAAAATTTCTTTCCTACTAGGTCTAGTTGCATTGACAACATCTAAAAAGTGCAGCTGCTCACAGTTTTTTGGCTTTGATTTCAATTTAAAACACAATAAATGCATTAAAAAAGTTTCCGTTCAGCTAGCTTAAAAATCATTGCAAACAAGCAAACTTGACTGTTACAAGTCTTTTTGCTTTAAAAACTTTTTAACATTCAATCATAAAAGATACGGTATCGTATTAACAGAGATGGGCGTGATCTTGATCTTCAAGATCACTTTTTTTTTGGTGATCTTGATCTAAGATCACTTTTTTTTTGGTGATCTTGATCTAAGATCACTTTTTTTGTGTGATCTTGATCTTGAAGAACAATAAGGTCAAGATCACTTTAAAATTGAAGTTTACTTCCTAGATAGAGGCATTTTTTTAGAACTTGTACTGTACAAAGTAGTTAGTGGCAACTACTAACATTAAGGCACTGTTAATATGATATGTGTCCAACAAAAGACGATTTAAAGTCTCCATCTAATCTGGTCAGTGTTGCCATTTCAAAATTGAAAAAGTTTTCTGTGTTGGTCATAATAAAGAAGTCAACTTCCGTGTACTTTATGTTGACGCATAATAAAAAATGATTTAACTTTGTTCACAATTTCCATGTGTGAATTTTAAAGAAATGTTTGCTTTCTTTGACCCAATTTTAGATGTTTTAAAAGTCTAGAATGGCGGTGTTAAAAAATCTGGACTCTAGCCGACTTTGGTCATGTAAAGTGGTTTATTGCAGCAAAACAACCAGACCAAGACTTGTTTAGGGTCTGAGTATGGAGCGGTTTGTCTGACCGCAAACCTCTGAACTTTTTTGACAACAGACAACAGTATCAAGGTTGCTAAATGGGTAAATGGTGCAATAAACATTGACATAATACAGTGAAAGTTAAAACTACTTAGTAACACGAATAAAAACTCTCACATGAACCAGACAAAAATTTGATAAAAAATGATGCAGCTCAAAGTTTATTTTTATTCATTTATTGTAAACAAATATTATAAAACTAATTGCAAACTTTGCGACTTTTTCATTACTACTGTAATTAACCTTGGTCTTGGTTGTGACGTTGCGATTCTACGCAAACTATGTCAACAATTGATAGCCTAGGCCTAATAACAACAGTCACTAACTTATTACAATTCTTAGGCCAGCGAGCAAGTAGTTAAAAGTAAAAGTTAGCAATACCAACTACTGTATATACCTTTACCCAGGTTGCTTATAGTAATTATTTTTTGCAATGTCGTTGATAAAAAACTTCATTTTTTTTCAAGTACACATAAAGTGATCTTGATCTTCAAGATCACGATCTTGATCTTCAAGATCACATAGTTTGGTGATCTTCAAGATCACCTATTCTTGGTGATCTTGATCTTCAAGATCACTGTCACAATCAATGTGCAGGGCCTCGCGTCGGGCTGCTTTGCGCCTTGACAGAATGTGCTGTTTTCATTATGGAATTTCGAGCGATGTGTTATTATCGGTTATGACCTGAAGTAACCTTTGTATGAGAAATCTGTATTATGTAACGTATTTCTAGAATCGTCTGTAAGCATGCAATTCTGGAATGTTTTGTTGTTTTTCGTAATTTCTGAGCGTCGTTTGTCATGACGTCATAAGGTTGTTTATCAGTAAATGTCCAATTGCGAAATATTTATTATGTAAGAGTCCTCTACTCCTACGTGACATTACGTAACCTTCTCGATGTTACTAGACCGAAACAACTTTCTATAAATAGTGGTGTAGTTTGCGTAATAATGATTATTGAGTTGATTATGTGATTATGGGAGTTGTATTATTATGAGTTGATTATGAGAGTTGTGTTATGAGTTGTGGATTGGTAGTTGGTGCAGAAATTATTGTTGATTGAGAGTTGAAGAAATCGAATACAAGTAGATGAGAATTGGTGCTGATATAAATTGTGTTCGAAATTAGAGTTATTTGAGAAGCCGTTCGTTAAAGTCCTTCAAGAAGTTAGATTATCATTTCACTAGTAGAACCATTCGACATTTAATTGACTGCTTTTCGGTTTGACCCATTAAACTACGTCATTGAACGTTTCCAAGTCTTTTTCCTGGTAAGAGATAGAAAGAAATCGTGACAATCACCAATACTGGTGATCTTGCCCATCTCTGCGTATTAATTCAAAATTAATTTTTAAAATATTTAAAACCGAATTTCTACTTTTCCAAAACTTGCCAACAAGTTCTAAGGCAGCCACATACACACCTAACGGAATAAGACCTTCTGATGATCCGTTAGGTGAAACAATTTCCTAAAGTATATATAATCCTGCCTTCTTTTGCAAGATAAAAATAAGGCTGTGGCTATATTTACACTATATAGTGTAATAATAGCCTCAATAGCGTTGCCAGATAAGGAATTCTGCCCTAATTTGAGAAAAGGGAGCTGGTATACAAGCCCCCCCCCCCCCCCCCCCTTGGTAACTCATGACAAAGACAGGACTCGACCAAACATATGATATAGGGTGAAACTACTTTACCTTTGCTTTACTGTTCACACACTTCAATCCACATGTTTTGGTCAATTCCTCTTTGTCATGAGGTACCAGGAGGGGGACTTGTATACCAGCTCTGAGAAAAGTTTAAAGCTGTTGAAAACAAAAACTTGTATATTGGAATTTTTTTTAGTCCTGGGCAAAGATTAAAACCCTAATCTTATTTCTAACTCTAACCCTTACCTTAACCGTTCCTAACTTTAATCCTAACTCTGGCAACACCTGATTGTAACCATGGCAACAAGTGTGTGAAAATAGCTACTTTTAAAAAATAAAGCAATTTCCGTAAATTTTTAAAGGGCCGGGAAATCCGGCAACCCCGACCGTGCTCGGGATAGGGAATTGCAATTGTTTCCCTCGAACTTTCAAATTTCTCCAGAAATTATTGAGATAAAAAAAGAGAAGCGCCAAAGTTTCTTATCGGAGTTCTACAAACAATTTTTCAATTTGAATTTCCACTGAATGGAGAGGTGTCAGTGCGTCTCTAGGAGACAAACTTCTCAGGGATCTTAGAGTGTCATTTCAACAACATTGCAATGTGGGAAAATACTGCATTTCATAATTACTAGGATTTAAAACCTAGTCAGACTTATTAGTTCTGCTGATTGACAATATAATACAGTCAACCCCGCTTAATCGGCCCACGTTTAATAGGACCACCCGCTTATTCGGACCATTTTGCACTGGTCCCGAATCCAAATCCATTTTTCTGTACAATTTTCCCCGCTTAAACGGACCACCACCCCGCTTAAACGGACCACCCTCCGCTCTAAAATAGGCCTTTATGGTTAACGTTTTTTACTTTTTGTACATTTTTTTGCGAGGTGACGCGTGAAGAGTTGTTGATGGGCAACGTGCTACGTTTTCGCTAAGCCATTTTAAAGTGAAGTAGGCTACAGATAAACAAACGCTTGTTGTCACGTCATAAGGTCAATTGTCATCTTGGCAAGAATATCGTGGCAAGGCATCGCGAAATTGATGATGAAGAAGAAGGCAACGACCAAGAAGACGAAGATGATGAGGCCGAACCTTTGCCTAAGGTTACCCATCGTGAAGCCAAGCATTGCGTTGCAATAACCCAAAAATATTTTGTCGAACAAGGAGCCGAGCAAGACCTCCACAAGCATTTGGATGTTTGTGTACAGACAGTCCGAAAAATCGCTGATAAAGCCAAAAGACAGACGACCCTTGATGCATTTTTCCAGTGACTACTGTACAGTAGGCTACTGTATTTTGTTTTGATTGTTGATGGTGTTTGGGTTGTGTTTATAGCCGCAATTGTAGAATGCTTAAACTATTTTCAAAAACGATGAAAAAATAACGAAATTCGTTCTCCCCGTTTAATGGGACCACCCGCTTAATCGGACCAATTTGGCTTGGTCCCGATGTGGTCCGATTAAGCGGGGTTGACTGTATATGTATTTAAGAAAAATGTGAACACTATAATATAAACGACGACCTTTTAGAGTACATGTCAATTGTATAAGTACCTTCATAATTTGCAGAAAAATTGTCATTATTACTGCTCGTAGACTAATTTGTTTCTTGGCAACCACATAACATTTTTAGTCATTTTTTTAAAGTGAACTGCTGTAAACTTTACTGTACTATGCTGTTGATAAAAGTTGTACTGAAGAGGGTTCAATACCCAAAATTGCGTGATATGCAACATAAGAATTTCCAATTGGAAAAATGCAACAGAAGTATTTCAAATTGGACTTTGTCTCACTTTTATGCATGTACTCATACAATTAACATGTACTCTAAAAGGTCGTCGTTTATATTATAGTGTTCACATTTTTCTTAAATTTTTGATGCTTTTGTATCTGCTTTACGCGGATCCTCGATTGACTTTACGTTGATACGGGTTTAAAGTAATCGCCCCTTTTTTTAAATAATATGTGCAACACTAAAAGGCGGAAATGCGGAAACATGGAAATAAGCTGAAATAACTTTAAAATTAAAACAGTCATAGTAGTTAATGACCTCACAATTGCTTCTAAATAATATCTTTCAATGATATTTCAACATAAGAAAGTGTTCGGCATTGAGTTGTGGCTAAAAATCGCATTTCCGCCTTTTTTCTATTTCAATAAATTCCATTAAATTTCGAAATTTACTCCAATAACTGTGGAATTAAAACAATCAAAGTATTTAATGACCTCACAATTGCTTCTAAACAATATCTTTCAACAATATTTCAACATAAAAGTAGGTTTGGTAGTGAGTTGTTGTTAAAAATCGCATTTCCGCGTTTTTCCTGTTTAAATAAATTCCTTTCAATTTTCGAAATTTACACCAATAACTGTGGAATTAAAACAGTCAAAGTATTTAATGACCTCACAATTGCTTCTAAACAACATCTTTCAATGATTTTTCAACATAAAAGTAGGTTCGGTAGTGAGTTGTTGTTAAAAATCGCATTTCCGCGTTTTTCCTGTTTAAATAAATTCCTTTCAATTTTCGAAATTTACACCAATAACTGTGGAATTAAAACAGTCAAAGTATTTAATGACCTCACAATTGCTTCTAAACAATATCTTTCAATGATATTTCAACATAAAAGTAGGTTCGGTGGTGAGTTGTTAAAAATCGCATTTCCGCCTTTTTCCATGTTGCAACATTTCATTCTTTCATGATGAAGTTATCGCTATGTTAAACAATATGGACGCCAAGATCGTATTTCCGCGTTTGCTACATCGGCATTAAATCGCTATTTCTGCGGACAATACGCCATTTCACGCCCGGCTTATTTCCGCCTTTTAGTGTTGCCCAAATAATATATATGTATATATGATTTCTGATTAGCATTGCTCTCTATTGCTTGTGCTGGTAGCAATGTTGTCTTGAAAACGTAATTTGAATCTTTCCTGTAGTAGAATTATTTCATCAAAATACAATTTTAACTTTTAGAAAAGCTTGTAAGAAATATCTGTAGTCAGAAAACCTTATCCAACTGCAAAGGTATGCCTAGGCCATACTCATGAAACAGCAATAGCTTAATTGGTTAAGCACCTGACTTCATAAATGAAGAAACTTCTAGATCAAGCGACGTTAGTTCAGCTCTCGGGGTGTGCGCTCAAGCAACGCATTTTAAGAGTGCTATTTATTCAGAAGCATCTAGTGAATGGAATAACTTCCCGGCAACACTGTTTCAACAACTACCGGAAAGATCATTTAGTCAGTCTTGGTGGCTGGGCCTGCATCGTTGGTTCAAAGCCTTTACATGTAGGATATGCGAATCTGCCAGAATTTAGCTATCACAAAAGCTTTCTCAGTTTAAGTACGTTGAGTCAATCAATCCATACCGTGATAATCAAATATCAAAAAACAACGAACTAAACTGACTGTCTAAACTGTTATGGAATGCATTACAATATAGGACACTACTTTTGTTTAATTAAGTTCTTATTTTGATTTTTCCTAACATCTACGTGCCTACTCCTGTATTGTTACTTTGCAATCATCACCTAGAAAATTCCAGTCGATTAATTTCCGTATTAGTAACTGTACTGCAAATTTCGTTAGCCCAAGGTCACATATTACATCATTGAATTCCCTTTTAGATGAAAAGTGAGCGTGTTGCTTGCATGAAAAAATGAGGGTCTGAACATGTTGCTTGTGCGACTTCTATATCAGAGAAAAAAAATTTGAAAAATTATCAAAAGGCAGTAGCGCTTCCTTTTCTAGGGGTTCTAAAATTTTTGTTTCAACTCTTTTTCAATTTATCAAACTTGTTTCAGACTTTTTATTTGAACTATGATAAGGAAACCTCAATTTACACAACAACAGTCTTGAGAAAGTTCAATGTCATTTTGCTTTTATTGTGAAGTAAGCTACCTTTCTAAGCGGGTTGATTGAGCGCGTAACTTATTTATGCAAGTAGGTCCAATGACAGTTAACGATCGACGATAGAAAAAAAAAAAAACTAATCACATTTTTAGAATTAGCTCCTCGAAATCACCCAGGAATGTTCAGCGGATTCTACGAAGTCATGGAAACAGACGCTTTACAAGAGACGGCACCATTGACATTTGGGGTGCAAAAAATATTTCTAAAAAAGAATATACAATTTACATGAAGATTGTGCTGTTAATTTTTTTTTTGTCGTATCCAGGCTTACACCCGGTGGTTGAAGATTTAGATTAAGTGGACGGGAAAACAAGGAAGCCAATCTTCGTGTCCACCTTCAGGCGTGCCTTTCAGTGTCCTGCCAGAGACACAGCCCGCATGCTCTTGAGCGGTTTCGAACCGGCGCCCTTTCGGTTGCCGTTCCAGGGCTCTCACCACTCGGCTATGCAGCCGACGTTAATCAGAACGTGCTGTTAATCAGCCGACGTGCTGTTAATCAGAACATTTCACTTGTATTAGTTTTATTTAACTTTTAAGTAAGATATCTAAATACACAACCTAAATACATATGTAAACAAAATAGAATATCATTACTCTGTACTCAACACAGGAACCTACACCGGCCAACAAACTTGCAGGGGTTTATGGTGTTTTAATCTAAAGTTTATAATCCCCTGAAGACAGCAGAACCGCTGCTGGCGTAACTGTGCTTCGATGACACAGAGGTAACGAAATGAGTGTCAAAGAATTTATTTTGTGAGTTCGAATTGCAGAATTTAGAACACCAGTTTTTGAATTGGAGTTTTTTAAAATGAATAAGTCTTGAATTGATTGATTGAATGGTTTGGTTTGGTTTGGTTTTGAATCTTTATCCTTGGACTGACAAAGCCTTGATAGGTTATTCCTGGTACTTGTTTGCATACTTGTAGAGGCTCTTGACGCAGGGCCGGTTACCGAGATTGGCAGAGTGAAGTTTCCGATTGTTGAAGTGTTGTTGCCGAGAAATTATTCCATTCACTAGGTGCCGCTGAATGGAGAGCAGTCCTGAAATGCGTTGCTCAAACGCACACCCCGAGAGTCGAACCAGCGCCGCGTGATCTTGAACCCGGCTTTATCCTCGGACTGGGAAAGCTTCTAGCAGAGCTTAATCCTGGCAGTTTCGCATAGCCTACTTGTAGAGGCTTTGAATCACTAACGCAGGCCCGGTCACCGAGATTGACAGAGTGAAGTTTCCGATTGTTGAAGTGTTGTTGCCGAGGAATTATTCCATCCACTAGGTGCTGCTGAATGGAGAGCAGTCCTTAACGTGCGTTGCTCAAGCGCACACCCCGAGAGTCGAACCAGCGCCGCTTGATCTTGAAGCTTCTTCGTTCCAGAAGTGACGCGCTAACCAATTGAGCTATCGTGGCGGACTATAGAATATAGAATACTGTAATATCTTATCTTCAACTTGACTCGTGTGAAAATAAATTGCTTTGCAATATCTTATCTTATAGCAAAACTTGTTAATGTGGAGGTATATAAAGCACTTTCAAAATAAAAGAAAAGGCAAGTGATTACGTAAGTTAAAATTGACAAACTCCGAAAATATCTTTACGATTGTAGAAGTCAAGCAATCAACAAAATTACATGACAAACTTGACAAATTTAACTTTTTAAACTTACCCAGTAGCCTACCGGTATCACACTGTAGCCAACAGGGCCGTAGCAACAAAGAACGTGGCCCCCTCCGAAACATAAGTCCGGGGCACCACAGAGTAAAGGGCACAGTTCCGCTGATTAGCGAAGCTAACGCTTTAGTTAGCGGATTAGAATTTTCTCTAACATTTAGAAATTTTAGCGGACTCGTTAGCGAAAGTAAATTTATTGAAAATCCGCTGATTTCTTTGTTGAAAGCTAACTTTTACGTTACTTTTAGCAGCCAACACATAACCTACATGGCCTTAATTTGTTTTTGGCTTATCTTCCGATATGTATTGACTTCTAACCTCTCTTTCTCTCTACAACGCAACAGTTTTTTTCCAGCTACCTATTATGTGTGCACAGCACAGCATTGATGTGCACATATCATCAATCATCACATCCTTTCCCTGATTGATTTTAATTGTTTCAGAAAAATTTGAAGAACAACAACCAGTTCGTTGAGAACATTTTTTTTAATTGCGAAAAAAATTGTGACAAATAATTTCATTCCTTGTATAATATCAAATTATTGAACCGTTGTGTAAATAGGCACATGTTTCCACTGATAAAAATTCAAGTTTGTTGATGAATTTTGTTTCAGTTGGCAATTGAATTTTGTGACTGGTTAAATTTTTGTTTGAGGAAGTAAAGTTTAGCTGCACTCACAACGTTCCTCAACCAACAGAACGTTTTGTGTTTTTGAAACTGTTAAAGGGTACAACTAGTCCTTATATTTAACAACCAGAACAACTGTAATAATGGCTGTAAGTAATTGTATCATGGTATTATTGAGCACTGCTAACTATGAGCAGGTTTTGTCAAAATTATGTTGTTACTTCGTTGTCTTTGTTCCATTGCATTTAGTAAATAACGATTCTTTAAACTAAAGATAGTAGGCTTTATTTTATCAAAACCTTTCTGTTAGCTCAGTTGGTTAGCACATGATTTCATGAACGAATAAGCTTCAAAATGGCAGTGGCTATTTGACCGGCGCCGGTCTTTGAATCTGAAACACTATTTAACCGGTCATGACGTCACTATATAGGCATTTTTTTCTCTTTCAAAGCAAAAGACGAGAAAAGTGCCTATATAAGTTCTAAATTCAACACTTATGTTCAACTGATTCTGTGGCGCATAGGATACGTATCGGGCTGATGCTCCAGGGGGAATGAGTTCGATACTTTGCGGAAGCGTTTTTTTTTTAATTTTTAACTAAATTTTGACCCGAAGTGACTCAATCGTTAAGCTTCTGCATTTTTGTGGTCAATTTTTAATTTGAGTAGCCTACAGCCCAATTTTTTATGTCTTTTCAAATATGAGTAATAAAGTTAGAGTTTTTTAATTTTCTTGCATTTAAGAATTTCTCTGGATAATTTTCCGTTCGTCATAAGAGGATGTGACTGTGTTTGCCAAACAATGCAAAAATGTAATGACAAACGGAAAATTACCCAGAGAAATTCTCAAATTCCAGAAAATTAAGAACTTTAACTTTATTACTTAACTTTATTTTTTAATTTTCTTGAATTTAAGAATTTCTCGGGATAATTTTTCGTTCGTCATAAGAGGATGTGACCGTGTTTGCCGAACGACGCATTATATTTTTGCGTCGTTTGGAGAAATTCCTAAATGCAAGAAAATTAAAAAACTCTAACTTTATTACTCATATTTGAAAAGACATAAAAAATTGGGCTGTAGGCTACTCAAATTAAAAATTGACCACAAAAATGCAGAAGCCTAACGGAGTCACTTCGGGTCAAAATTTAGTTAAAAATTTTAAAAAAAAAATGCTTCCACGAAGTATCAAACTCATTCCCTCTGGAGCATCAACCCGATACGTATCCTACGCGCCACAGAATTAGTTGAACATAAGTGTTGAATTTAGAACTTATATAGGCACTCTTCTCGTCTTTTGCTTTGAAAGAGAAAAAGAAAAAAATGCCTATATAGTGACGTCATGACCAGTCAAATAGTGTTTCAGAATCAAAGACCGGCGCCGGTCAAATAGCCACTGCCCTTCAAAATCAAGCGGTACTGGTTCAACTCTTGGGGTGTGCACTTGAGCAATGCATACTAAGGCCTGCTCTCTATTTAGCGGCACTTAATGGATGGAAACCTTGCTTTGTCAATCAGTGCTTGCGTCAGTGGTTCTTCTACCACAGGCGCCGACTCCGGAGGGGCGGTGCCCCCCGTGAATTCAGCTCAGGGTGGTTGCCCCCCCACAAATTATTTTAAAAAAATCCTAAAGCAAATGTTTGTAAGTTAAAATTTGCGTTAGTTTGACCTTCATTGCGGATCGATCTCAATTAAAAGATCTACGGTACTTGTTGCAACAAGAGCGCTGCTCCTAAGATAACAAAAGAAACAGAAGTACGGTAGCTAATAAACGCCAGCATGGTGCCATTGAAGCATAGTAACAATGATTAAAAAACGTTTTTCTTGATTTCTTCTGCTTTGTTTTTTCTTGGGAGTGTCAATAACGAGGTGCAGTTTGCTCAATTTAGTATCTACGCGTAATCGCGTATTAAGAGCTAAAGTTCAAAGTGACTAGCATATAATTCGAAGTAGCCTACAGGCCTCGAAATTCGTTTTTGTTGACGGCAGACAAACGTGTCCGGTCTGAGCAGTTATCTCGGCGGACAAATCAAGTCTCACGGCGGACACACCAGTTTTAGCCGTTAATCGTCATGCTTAATCACTTTATCTTGATAATAATTCTTCGCCATTTCAGAGCTATAACTACGGTTTTAGAAGGCTTTTTAAAATATCAGTAAAGTCACTCTGAAAGGCTTTCATCAGACCAACGATTTGCGCTTGAAGAGTCAAAGCGCCATGTAGCTGGTCAATATGTCACATAACTGATTAACTTCCCCCGAACGAGGTCGTGTGGCTTATTGCGTCACAATACTCTGGGGAAGAGTCGGAAAATTTCTACACTAACGCTACTATTTTCTGCTGTGCAAAGTTTCACAGGCTTTTTTCTTTAAGTTTATTTTTGCGTGTCGTGTGAGCGAAAGTGAATTTTCCTTGGGTATTTTCTTTCTTATTGTAATACCAAATTGTCGAATAGTAATATGACATCACAGGAGTCAGGTTATAAGCGTTTGGCCGCGAGTTACCGCACAAGTTGTGTGGTATCAGAGTCACTTACTTAAGCTTTTAATCGCACGCTGGTTGAGTGATTGCAAAGGAGTATCAAGCGCTAAGTTATGTACCTACCGGACATACATACAGCCCTCGAAATTAGCTTGTATCTACAACGGCAAAAATATTGCCGTCGCCAAATCAACAAGCCTTGGATTGCGGCGGCAATCGCCGTATGCTTTAATGTTTAATCAAATGAAATTTTATGCGTTTCTTCATCGCGTGTCACACGGCGGTAGCCCAGAGCATCACGCAAGCTATTTTATGCGCTGACAATGCTCTTGTGAACTGTAAAAAGTTTGCACCCTTATAAATACTGGCTTATTGTTATGCAAAAGTTAATTTTTCATCGAATGCTTATTGTTTACCGATGTCGTTGCGAATATAAATTATAGTGAAAGAAGATACAGTTAAAAAGTAGAATTTACCTGCTATAGATTATCAAACAGAAGGAAAAGTTAGTGTGGTATTTTGCAAAATTTGTAAAGAATTTTATGACGGAAACAAATTGGAATTAGAAAAGCTACGGGGTCAAGTTAAAAAAGTAGTACAAAATTCGATAAATGGTTCTTGGGCAGTAAAGTAATGCTTCTGATCATATGGCATCGCGCGTTCATGAACGGGCAGTTTTGCGTGTTCAAGTATTCTAGTGACGAAGCGACAACCTCATCCTCCGATGCAGTATCTGATAATTCCGATTCTGACAGCTAGTTCTTTATAAAACAGACTCGTGTTTGCTCGCAGTGTCCCAATTGTGCCGAAATTATGTTAGTGTAAACGTCAATCGAGGCAATCATCTCGCAGTGAGCTATTAATTTGTTACCGGTACCTGGTTGAACAATTAACGTTATTTTATGATAATTCAATTCAACGTCGCTAGATGTCGAATTAATGTAAAACAAACGTAAATTTCGTCTTGGACAGTGATACGCAGGCATCAAAATTCGTTATTTTTGCATTGACTTCACGTCTGTAGACGTTGAATCAATGTAAAATGATGATTTTTGCTGTCTGGGTAGCCTACGCAATATAACCCTCCAGGAAATTTAAATCGATTTGTGCTGTTAACTTACTTTAAAGGTAACCCAAAATTAACTTACTTTTCCTCCCTGAGTTATTTAAGGTGAATTAACGTAACAGCGTGCGTATCGCTACTTTTGGTATTATTACATCACAACAAATCAAACAGTGCGGTCGTGATAGACTACTCTAGTATATTTTCCGCTTCTCGTTTTTTCGATTCAACGTCTACATCAATGTAAAAACGACGGGTTTTGCTAGCTAGGTTGTGTGCTTTTGTGAATGCAAGTGCAAAATCGCCCATTACGTAATCACAGAAACCCTTTTAGTGGAAGGAAGTCGAGTTGCAACCGTGTTTATCTGTCTACTATTCTTTATTCACATTGCAAAAAAATTCTCCATTCTTGGAACAACAAGTGCATAAGTCAGACATAAATACAAACTTGCATAGACGTTGACAAGTAAAAGTAGCCTACTTCGAAGAAAGTTAGAAACCCGTTGTGTCGAATAGCACGAAACGTGTGTTGCGAAATATTTGATGCCAGGCGTTAGAACTTCGATCAAAGCATTTTCCCGCAGTGTTCAAAATGTTCCTTTCCATAAAAATAGCGGCTTTTTTCATCTGCATTTCTGAACATCTGGTCGGAAACTAGGCTGTTTTCTACATGTGAAAAACTTTCATAGCAAGTATCTAACAGTCATTTCACCAGAGCAATATTGTTAATTAGCTCAAACGGCGAAATACAAACTGGCATAGACGTTGACAACTCAACGTAGCCTAGGTTATTTCATCTATAAAAGAAACCCGTTGTGTCGAATAGCACGAAACGTGTGTTGCAAAATGTTTGATGCCAGACGTTGGAACTTTGATCAAAGCATTCTCCCGCAGTGTTCAAAATAGCGGCGCTGACGCCTTGGGAGTTTCTCGTGTGAAGCGTCGCTTTTAGACCTTGCTTTGAAGTACCTGGCCAAGGAAAGTTTACGTAAGTCAGCACTTTTATGATTGGATCACGTGATGCCCCCCCCCCGATTGTTTCTCGACCTGACGATGTTTAGTCCTCTCTCAGTTTTTTTTTCCTTTTTATTTTCCTTTTTTTTTTTTTTTTCTGTAAGGCACGGCGTTTGTCGAATAGTGATGGCGCGTGTCGAGTGACCTCGTCACCGAAAATAGCAAAAATTGCAGCCCTGAGGAAGTATGATATGTCAGTAATCAGAAAAGGTTCTTACAGAGACTTTCTTGGTCAAAGGGTAAAAATTCATAACATAGGCCTATGCTGCAAAGGTATTTTGCATCTTTAATACCGTAGCCTATATACTAAGTTTTTTATTTTTGTTGGCCATTCAAAAACAATCATACCAAATTATCAGGCATGCAGTAATCTTGAACAAAATTAAAAATCTGCAAAGCACACCTATTATGATTCACTAAAGTTAATGCGTCGCTATAGATTGAGTTTTGCTTTAATTTATTTTATTGTACCAGTACTTACTTTTTCTAAACTCTATTGTAAAATGTATTCAGGCTACCAGTACTGTCAATAAAGTTCAAGAGGTTCGAGAGGTAACGCGGTTGGAGCGTATTGGGGCGCATTCGCATGTGCGTGGCCTCGGATTGAATGATGATCTTGAACCCAGGCAAGTCTCGCAGGGGATGGTTGGACAACTTGCTGCAAGGAGAGCTGCTGGTGTCATATTAGAAATGATAAAAGTAAGATGACTTAGTTTGGCTGCAATCACATTCACAGTTTTATATGTATTTGGATGCTAAGTGACCACTAAAATTTGTATTGATTTTTTAAGCTGCTAGGGCTGAGGGTCTATCCTTTTATATCCTTTTACTGCTGCAGCTTTATCATGGTCCATGGCTATACTGTAAAGAAAGAGAAGCCAATGTTTGGGTTTATCATCCAAGACACACAGACCTCCACTTGGTTGAGTAGGTTGAAGATGACGTGGTCTGCGGTCTGTTTCTTAGCACCACATTTACAACAAGAAGAAAATGCCATTCTCCATTGAGCAGAAAAGCTTGACGCTCATATTATGTTGCAGTGAAGAACATACTAATGTCATTTTAATCTTGCCAATAAATTTATTGAGTAGAAATTATTCTGATATATTCTCAGTATAATTATAAACCTAAATTTCCAGTTGTATGCAGCAACGATGTTTGAGTGTTGTATTTTTTACAAAATCAAGTGTTAAACCACAGACAAATGGTTTAACAAAGCAAATTCTCTACGAAAGCTTTAAAATCAAGTGTAGCAACAAAATCATTTAATTTGAAGCATTATATGCTAAAAGGTTGTGTGTATGATTTACACAGCGAGATTACGACTATGTCTTGATCATGTATTATTTGTCCATCAAAAAAATCTTAGGTTTACGTCTTATTGTGTAGCTCATCAAGTTTTTCATCACCACGCACAAGTCAGAATACAAAACTTACGTTAATTATTGGTACAGGAAGGAAAAATTGCTGGGCGTGCATTGTTGATAGCTGGCCAACCTGGAACTGGAAAGACTGCCATCGCCATGGGAATGTCTCAGGCAATGAGTCGTGATGCTCCATTCCAAGCTATGGCTGGAAGTGAGATATTTTCGTTGGAAATGAGCAAAACAGAAGCATTGACCCAGGTTTGAACAATGTGGATGAGGAAATTAGGTTTGGATAATTGTTAGGCTATTATTCAAGAAAATGTTGTATACATGTCTAAGCCTTTAGGGCAGGGGTCACCAACTGGCGGCTGCATGCGGCCTGCAGAAGGTATCAGCATACAAGTATAACCAAAAGTACTTTTCTTGAGGAGTTAAGGAGCATGAATGTCTGCAAAATATTGTTAATCAACAATTCTTGGCATGCTGATAAGCACCGCAAGTGACATTTGTCTAACACTGGTCTACACGATTTTTGCTCTGTAAACTTTGAAAACTGCTTTAGAGTAATCTTGGGGTGCTGAATTCGAATCTGACCTCAGATTAATCCTATCATCTCAGGTTTGTGAGATATGATAACAACAAATTGTTACTTTTGTCAAAAGTGGAAGATTTGACGTTACGTTTATAAATTGCACATACACATTGTGCTATATATATCCAGAAATCCAGGCCATGTGGAGCATTGTAGCTGAAATACACCCACCAACTTAATTTTGATACCAATTTGTTCTTTTAGCAACATTATTAACAAGGCAGTAAAAACAAGCTAAAAAGGAGGTTGAAAGTATAACTGACCCCCTCCCCCATTAATATTTTGCATGAATCCACAAAGATTTAAGCAGGCCTATAGCAATGCTTGTCCAGTAACATTATTTAGGGATTTTAGGCTGTTTTGGCCTGTCTAACACTAACCATTCGTTATAGCACTGCATATGTTGGTGGTAAACGCAACGCCAAATCTTCCACTTTTGACAAAACTAACAATTGTTGTTATCATATCTCACAAACCTGACGTAATAGTATAAATCTGAGGCCAGATTCGGATTCAGCACCCCAAATTACTCTAAATCAGTTTCCAAAGTTCATGGAGCAAAAACGAGTTCTTTCTTTGCAGACCAGTGTAATCAAACAAAAGACAATTTTACTCTCACAAACAGGATGAAAAACCAACTCATGGCTTTTTTAGAAGGAACACTGTTCATGAGTTACAATAGAAACGTTTTTTTGGTGATTTCCGCAAGCGTTTGTTTCATGGTGCCTAATTTCTTTCTTCCTGTTTTTGGAGCCTATTTTTCGCTGATATGTTTGCAGGTCACTAGGCTATTGTTGCCTGTATTGCGATGTGTCAAACATTTCCTTGTTTACTGAAACTGTTAACTGCAAGATATCTTTTGTGAAGCGAAGTGACAACACCACTCTTGCTTGGCAATGAATATTCTGATGAAACCGCACGCCTCGCCATAAGTGCGCAAAACAAGTGCCCTCTTTTATTAGGCATTGTTAAAGAAGTCAAAAGTGTTGTTAAAGGAGCTTGACCTGGCAGTAGCGTTGTTCGACTAATTTTGTTGCTGCGATATTCTAAGATAAATATTAACAACATGTAACGCTGGGTACGAAGTGCGTTCTTTTCTAGCATAAGAGTCAGCCTATCTAAAATTTTATTAGTGCGGCCCGCCACAGCTCTCCTTAGTGCTAAAGTGGCCTGCGTGAAAAAAGGTTGGTGACCCCTGCTTTAGGATATTGAGCTTAGTAAAATAAAAAATGTAAAGTTATATCTTCCTGAGCTATCTTTTTTGCCAGTTTGATGTAGCTCTGCTTTTAACCATCTTACTTTTCTGAACTGGTTGTTTCTCACACCACACCATATTTTTTGTGAAGCCCTATAGCTATAAATGTGCTCAAAATTAAAGATAAATTATTAAATTAGAGACTGCAAAGTTCATGTTTAATATGTGCACAAACTGCTGCCATGGGCCTTATTTTGCTTGTGTACTTGTACACTGACTGCTTTGCTTGTGCAATGAAATTCACCAGTAAAATAATGATTTATATTTGCCATCTATAAAATCAAACTTTGGTAAGAAGATGCTATGTTTCAAATTTCAATGGAGTGTTACTATGGGATCAGATACCAAAAGCACTAAAAGAAACATCGCACACTACTTTTAAATATAACTATAAATGTTTCTTCAAAAATTTGTACTGTAATCACTCCTAAAACATAGCATCTGCTTGTCTTCTTGCACATACGTGTAGTCTTTATGCTGCTTTGTTTTTGCTGTTTCACTGTATAATGTTCTTTAAATGTTGTGTTTTACTTATATGTTCGGGTGGCAGCTGACTTTGGTGACCTTTTGGTCTTTCGCTGCCATCCTTGCTGTGCGAATTATTTTTGTTTATTCGCCAGCAGAAAAAATAAATAAACTGAAACTATCTATATTTATACAATATACAAGCTAACTTTATATTGGAAGATGTTGCATTACTTTTTTTTTCAATTCATTTTTAATGAATCGGTGCACAGGCTTTCCGCAAGTCAATTGGAGTCCGAATCAAAGAGGAAACCGAAATGATTGAAGGAGAGGTTGTAGAAGTGAGCGTCGAACGTCCAGCCACTGGGACGGTAAGTTGCGTTCTTCCTGCAAGACCATGATGTCATCTCGTTGACAGTTCATCAAAATTTGTGTGAAAACATGGTCCTGATTTAGAGAATCGTGAAATGTGATTAATTTTGATTTGTCATTTCGGATTATTTACAGGGAGCTAAGATTGGAAAGCTGACACTGAAGACCACGGACATGGAAACAATATTTGATCTTGGCCAAAAGATGATTGAACAAATTACCAAGGAGAAAATACAAGCAGGGTAATGTTGATCAATTTCACTTTTCATACAGAAAATAGCTTGACTATTTTTCCTATGAATGTCGTCGTGGCGTGTGATCATCATCATCATGTCCCGTCTCTGAGTCGAAGGTTGGCTGTCAGTTGCTTGCACATGTTCTTCCGCTATTCTTTTTGCTTCTTCGATGCTTGACAAGTCTGCCCACTGTTTTACCTCATCTCCACATATTCGTCTCCTTCTTTCCCTGCACCTTTTTCCTTCCTCAATAACCAATTGGTGTAGCGGTCACGATTCACGTCATAATATTAACCGCGTCCATATCAGTGGTAATAATGTCCGGTGAATTCGCGTTAAACGCTGAGGATAATATGCAACCAGATGGCACATGACAACCTTCAATACCTTGGTTGTACCTCGCACAGGGATATCATCACGATCGACAAAGCGACCGGCAAGATCTCCAAGCTCGGTCGTTCCTTCACTCGAGCGCGCGACTATGACGCCACAGACTCCCAGACCCGGTTCGTGCAGTGTCCGGAGGGGGAGCTGCAGAAGAGGAAGGAGGTCGTTCACACCGTCACCATTCATGAGATCGACGTCATCAATAGCAGAACGCAAGGATTCCTCGCTTTGTTCTCTGGTGCATCTCAAAAGACTTTTAATAGATATTTCATTATTTTAATATTTGTCTCAGACTTAGCATACGTGCATCTAGAATATTTATCAGCATCGGTTGTTATTATTATGTCGTATCTAGGCTTACACCTGGTGGTTGAAGATTTAGATTAAGTGGACGGGAAGGCAAGAAAGCCAATCTTCGTGTCCACCTTCAGACATGACTTTAAGTATCCTGCCAAAGACACAGCCGCGTGCTCTTGAGCGGTGTCGAACCTGCGTCTTTCGAGTGCCGTTCCAGGGCTCTCACCACTCGGCTATGTAGTCGATAGCATCGGTTAAAGCGTATAAGATTGGGCGGAATCCTTCAGTGCACAAACCAGGGACTTTTATAAAAGTTTACCCCACTTATATACTTTGATTTCATCAGAATTGTTTAATTGCAAAACATCTAAGCTCTGGCGACCAGTGTTTCCATTGTCGCATTCCATGACTATCGTTGTCAGCACTGCCTCACGATGAACCCAATGATTCCAAGTAAACACGATGTGACTTGTTGTCCAGGCGATACTGGTGAGATCAAAAGCGAAGTGAGAGAACAGATCAACTCGAAGGTGGCAGAGTGGAGGGAAGAAGGCAAAGCCGAGATCATCCCTGGTGAGCTTTTCTAACTATTTTGCTTCACTCCCGAGGATGACTTTTAGCGAAGTGGATTACTATGTAGCTTTTAAGACAACGACCGCGAAGAACGAATGTGATTGGCCGGCACGGTGTGCCAAAAGTTTTCAGAGGATTTCTACCACCATGACGCGTCATAGCAAAGCGTGTTAGCGTCTTAGCATTGCGCGGTTTAATCCGAGACCCCACTTTCACGTATTGCTCCTGAAGCGCAAAACTTGTAACACTTTGAACATCGATGAGCGATGACAAATACTTAATAGAGCTACGTTTAAGGTGTCCTCTTCATTGATGAAGTCCACATGTTGGACATCGAATGCTTCTCCTTTCTCAACCGACTCCTGGAGAGTGACATGGCTCCTGTGCTCATCATGGCCACCAACCGGGGGATCACAAGGTCGTTGGACTAGACTCACTTGTTTATTGTGCTCTATACGTTGGTGTTTGTTGGTCTCGTGTTGTCTGTTTCACGTAACGGAGGATGAACTACTTGTCATGCTGCGATGATCTTTGACCCATGGACGTCAGCATTTTATTCAATCGTTGTGCGAAGACGCGCATCCTATATGACATCTAGACTTGTTGTAGTCCGATAGGCCACAACTCGCTTGGCAAACATCTGAAGATATAAGATGTCTGGTGATTTCATTCCCTTGACTGAGCGCGCTTTGCCACCATGCGGACGAGTTCGCCACTAACTCTGCCAATATTGCTTACCGTTACCTGGCGTTGTGTATTCATCTTCATGGCAACGTGCGCTGATGATTTAGTGAAAGCTGAAGATGCTTCACATGTTTTTCATTGATTTGTTTTGGTAACAATGATGCTTCCGGATACAGGATCCGTGGAACAAACTACCAGAGTCCTCATGGCATCCCGGTGGATCTCCTGGACAGACTCCTCATCATCACTACAACTCCCTACACGGAGAAGGAGACAAAGCAGGTGGTGTAGTTTTCACGGGTGTCAACTATGTTGGTGTCGTCTATCGCCAGTCACCTCTGTTGTATCAGGGATAGTTGAGCTACGATATTTTTGTATCTTCGTTGTATCGAGCGAGCTTGTTAGCAGCCATAATGATGTAGGCACCACTCCATGTCAGTGTGACTAATCAGATTCATTAGCTGCTTAGCTTCCAAATCAACCAAACGTGTGGAGCCCAATCACGATCTATGGTACGATGAGTGAAGCACTGACGTGGGTGTGGATTTGATCTCTTACCGCTGCGATGTCTTCCTATTCATTTGAAATAAGTGTTAAACGCTGAAGCGCACAGACATTTAACATTTTCTTTGCTTCCAGATCCTGCAGATTCGGTGCGAGGAGGAAGATGTGGAGGTTGAAGAGCAAGCTCTTGCGGTGTTAACTCGCATTGGGATGGAGACTTCCTTGAGATACTCCATGCAATTGATTACAGCATCCTCACTCGTTTGTAGGAAAAGAAAAGTAAGCATTGCATTATGAGACTGCTAATATTAATATCAGCTGGTCACATTAAAAAACCAAACCTACTTTCGTCAATTTTATTGCAAAGTTATGATTTGTCTTCGAGTAAGCACTTTGCTTGCATTAAGTATAAGTCTCTGTTTCGATGCTTTCGTTTAGTTAAAAACTACTTGATGAAATAGTTGTGAGGCAATAGCTACTGGAGTACCAGCACATGCCTTGCACTGTCAATCTCGGTGACCAGACTTGCGTGGCTAGTTCAAAGCTTCCATAAGTTTGCAAAACTTCCAGGATTAAGCTTTAAAAGAAGTTATTCGGATTCGAGAATGAATGTGTTTCCTCCACCTGCGCTGTAGACCGCCCAACGAATATAGAGGTGATCCCATACTCATTTACTGAGCTTCGGGGAGGTTTTTATCACAATAAGGCTTCGGAAAAAAGAGAGTAAGGTGGCCAGTTTATGTCTCCCGGCCCGCCTTTGCTGAACAGTATTCCCACGAGTATGGAGCAGATAATACAATTATCATCTCTTCGTTGCAGGGCACCGAGGTATCTGTGGAAGATGTCAAGAAAGTGTATTCCCTCTTTATCGATGAATCAAGGTCCACAACTTTCCTCAAGGAATACCAGGAGGAATTCATGTTCAACGAAGTGAAGGGGTCCGGGGATGCGGTTGCCATGGAGAGCTAGGCTTGACAAGATCATCTCCTCTTTCCTCTGCTGCTGCATTGTGTTACACTATTAGCTCAGCTGTTTACTTCCGTATTTATGTTTTTTCGACGTCCAGCTTTGTTGCATCAATGTCAAGACGCGGAAATTACATTTAGCTTTTTGAAATTTTTTAATAAAACCTTGGCGCGAACTCCGATGTGTTTGTATGCTGCCACAAAACTACGCAGCGGGCAACCACGCAGCTTTAATAGAAGGGTTTTTATTCTGTGACTGCGTTTCAAGCAGCTGTGTAGACAAAGTCTCACCACACAAAGATTGCTCGCGCGTGCATGCGTGACATGATGAATCAATCTTGATGTGCATCCGAACGTCTTTCACCAACCCATGTCGGTGTTTCCCCTGAGAGGTTACCGGAGAGCAACCAGTTGTGGTCTCCCCATCTGGGGCACGTGGACTTTCTGCAGAAATGGTTTGTTTCCGAGCCCCACGCTCGTAGGAAGAAGTTACCACCCTCCATCGATGTGCGTAGCAGCGTTGATAGTGGGTACGTTTGGACCCGGTGTGATTTCAAGGGCCTGAGAGTTACCGCGTATTCTTTAACTACTCAAATTACTTTCAAAAGGGTCTTCTGATGCTGACAACGATCTGTTCAAATGTAGCTTGAATGTCAAAATCTACCAAGAAACTACCGCGTACTTTTTGGCTATGGTGCGTTTTTTTTTATAAATGTTTTGATTTGGCGAAAGTCGCATAGGTACCGGGCCCAAATTATTTTCTCAACTGCTCTTTGTGCACGGTTGAGTGGAAAGAACAAATGGCTGCCCTATAGTCTTTGTTGGGAGATGAGGTTGATTTTGATAATCAAGCTACATTTGAACAGATCGTTGTCAGCATCATCAGACCCTTTCGAAAGTAATTTGAGACAAAGTATTAAATATCTAAAATGTATTCTTGTCAACGAAGCAGGATTGTCCTCGCAGCGTAACAATTTCTTTCAAAAGTATTTCACGACATGGCTTGTGTAAACTTAAATATGTTTTGTCTAGCGAGTAGCGAATTAAAAAAAGAAAGCATACTTTTTTACAGTAAGTACAGTAGTTGCCAAGTCCATATCAGTTGCAAATGTCGCCTACCACAAATGTTTAGCCAAGCAAGCTTCGATAAAAGCGCCAATTTAAACTTTAGTCAGTCGTGATGTTCGTCTACCTAGCCTAGCGATCGTGTGAATGGCGTTCGAAAGGTGGTTAGTTCGAATCCCGTTAAAAACATACAGTTGTGTCTTGTGAAAGCATTTAGTGGCAATGGACACAAAGATTGGGTTCTTTTCCATTTGAACTTATCCAAGATTGGATTAGTTTATAAGTTAGAACTATCTTCAAGCGGTCAGTGTGCTTGTGGGTCTGTGTTTGACTCCCAGTCGGGTGTTACTATGGTAATAAGCCAGAGTATGGCTACCTGGAGGTGTGGCCAAAGTCATGAAGTGGTAACGTCGTTTATGTGATTTAAGAAAGCTTTGTCGCTGAAAGTCTTAACAGCGGTGGAGCAATAAGCAAATAAATCTATTCATTGTTTTATTGATGGAAAGATTCTCATCATGAGGATAAGCGTTACAGTTTGAAGATCAAGTTTGGTAAAGTTTAAAATCTAACAAATTTCTATTGGCTTTTTGTTGCATTGCATCCAACTTCCTCATTGCCAATTTAAAACACGTTTTAAAAAACTATCTTGCGTCCTTGCGTGGTCGTTATCATGTTAAAAACAACTTTAATCTATTAAAGAGAAATAACTTTATGTTCCCATCAAATTCTATATTAGTACGGTACACAATAAGCTTACATCACAATAACATACAATTCACAAGCATAGAGAAACGCGTAAGGAGGCTAGGCTCAATGTTGAATAATTCAATTTGATTAGCCAGGAGCAGCGAAAGACCGTTTGATCATCCAGTGCTACTCCTTTAAACATCATAATTATATTAAATTGATATTTCATTGTCAAATTAATATAAAAAGGACTAAATTACTCGCAAAATAAGCAAAGCTATCGATTGATGTCTTCTACATCGCGCGATCTTATTGTCCTTGCTTGTTTGTTCAATATATTAGCGAAGAACTCGCACCCAATGTGATGAACTGTTGTCCATCGAATTTCTTGTTTCTCTCTTATAATATTCTAAGCTCTTTTCCAATTAGAAACGGAAATGCACGGCCTTGGAAATAAAAATTAACAGGAAACAAGGTTCACATTTCATAACAATTTGTCAGAGGTGTCATTTTTTTAGTCGAAACTTTACTGTATCTAATAATAACAATAAAAACAATGTCAGTTGAGTTTGGTCTAAAATGCTTATTTTGAGCTTGTTTGAAATCATACAAATCTAACTTTCAAACAGTTTAAAGCGATCAGTTTTTGTAAGGCTTCTATTTATAAAAGAGAAGGCAAGGTTGCTTTTTTGTTTTGACTTCTGCCCATAAATAAAGTAAAAGAAAAATATTAGGCCCTACACTGAGAGATACGAAGGAAAGATGATAACAAAAAGCGCTTACTCGCAGCGACAGTAAGCTTTTCGTAGACTAGACTACGGCCATGGTCACAAAAGCATTTGTTAAGTTTCTTCAAAGATTTACAATTATTTGATTACCTTCCCATTGGGAAGGTAATCAAATAATTAGTTCCCATCTGTTACATGGTCGAGCTCTGTATGAGGAGAGTATGATTCTGACGCTTGCAGATATGTTAAGTTTCAAGCATAAGCATTTGATACTTTTTATCCAACTTTTCAGAGTTTAAGGTAGGGTTAAGTCTGTTATCTCGTAGCTGAAAACTTTAAAGGAAGTCTGGAAGCGATAATGGACAAGTCTTTTATTGCATGAAGTCCCGACAATGTAACTAATTGTCTTACAAAAGGATAACCAGGAATTTAGAGAAACGTACAGTCAGGAATAAACTTTCAAGAAACGTAACAAACGAAGATCACCATGTCCGTCCTTCCTGTTGTTGAAAACTTTGACAATGGATACATTGTTGAATACGCTCCTGTGGATTCCACGGGCAACTTCACCAGCGGCTATTGCAGAAGTTGGATCTTACTCCCAGGGGAGAATCTGTGGTCTCCTGCATTGAGAGGTTTCCTTTACATTATTGCTCTGATGTACTTTTTCATTGGAGTAGCAATCGGCAGTGACGCATTCATGACCAGTATAGAGGTAATTATTGCTTTAGGTGCATAAAATTCAGGGTTGCCAGATGTTCAAAGGAAAATCTTCCCGCTGACACTGTTGCCAGTTTGGCATTCTCTCATGACAAAATTTATGCTTGTTTTTATCTATCTTGTAATTTTTGTTTAGTTATCCAGTCCGATCAATTTTGGCCATATTTGTAGGCTACTAATTGAATACTTTTTGGTTTGGTTTGGTTGGTTGGTTTTGAATCTTTATCCTCGGACTGACAAAGCCTTGATATGTTATTCCTGGTAGTTTCGCATACTTGCAGAGGCTCTTGACGCAAGGCCGGTTACCGAGATTGACAGAGTGAAGTTTTCCTTTTGTTGAAGTGTTGTTGCCAGGGAATTATTCCATTCACTAGGTGCCGCTGAATGGAAAGCAGTCACCCCGAGAGTCGAACCAGCGCCGCGTGATTTTGAGCCGGGCGCGTAACCACTGAGCTAACGGGGCGGACTGTTATTATTGTATTGTAATTAATGTAGCCTATTGTATTATTATTGTAATTCTAAAATAACTTTTAAAACTATTTTTAAACTTGTAAAGCAACTGGTATGTTTTTGCTTTCACTTTCGCTTTCATCATATAAACGTTGCAACCATTGCCAGATAAGTCCAATAATCTTGATAAATATCCAAACTTTTCGGCATTCAACTGGGAAATGTCAAAGTGTAAAAGTTTATGCTTTTTGAATGCTTTGTATCAATATCACGTTCATATACTTGGAAAGTATAAAAATCTCTTTTAAAACCCTTCACCCACCTGGTCTGAGAAAATCATGTGGATAATTTTTTAAGTAAGCGCAACGTTTCCCGAAAGTTTGACTTAAATAGCTAATGCCACATCGTGCCATGTAAAGGATAAAGTCGACTTACACGCTTTTCTCCATTATGATCAAACAACTTGGCTTTTTGAAGTAACCATTAACCCTACACAGACTAATTCAATAGCATCATTGTTATGTTGTTTTAAGCTCAAGTCTATAATTCAAATGTGTCAAAACAACTTTAGAAATTGTGTCAGTCCCATTCAAACTTACTTAGCACACGCTTTCTTTCTTCTTCTTTGTGTGAGCCTCTGGGGCCGAGGGTCTATTCTTTTACCACCCCAGATTCACAATGTTTCCGGATTGATCAGCCATGTGGCCTACACTTGAAACTGTCACAATCACCAGCTATTTGTGAAGTTTTACACGTTGGATTGGGCAGTGAACGATCTACCAAGCAACGCAGCAAAGAAGTTTGGTTGTCAATATTATCTCACTTTTTTAAAATACAATGTTTTTAGACTGACATAACTTTTTTGGTGGTTTTAAGCGATTAAAAATAACTTTTCCAAGAAAGAGTTTTTACCCCCTTATGATGTCTAAAAAAAAATTAACAACAACTCTTTCACATTTATGTTCCATTTTAAAACACATTTTTGGGCATCCTGCAGTCGACACTGGCCACCATGTTTTAATATAAATTCCAAACATTAGTCTTGGCCACATTAGGCCAACATCAGTCTGTATGACAGAACGCGAATTAACAATTATTGCTTCTTGCATTCTCGTGAGTACAAGTTTGAGTGAGACAAGTGGTGTGGAAAGATGTCATAAATGTTCATGATGCAAATGATTGTGCGTCATAAACGTAAGCAACTGTTTGCAAATAATTTATGGATTTATTGTTCACAATACCTTGCAGGTGATCACGAGCAAAAGCAGGACCATAGTGGTCTGGGATGAAGAAAAGAAGGAAAATATCAAACGTCAGGTTCTGGTCTGGAATGAGACGGTTGCGAACCTGACGCTTCTCGCGCTGGGAAGCAGCGCTCCGGAGATCCTCCTCGCTGTCGTGGAAACGATCAGGGAACTTATAAACGGGGAAAGCGATCCTGGTGGAAGTTTAGGATTCTACACAATTGTAGGAAGCGCGGCGTTCAATCTTCTCGTCATCACTGGTATCTGCATCGTTAGTGTCCCATCTCCGGATCATAAGAAGATCCAAGAGTTTGGTAAGTCTGCTCGTCGGGGATCGTTCTGCTTGATTGGGCATCCATTGTCATGCCGGCATTGACAATGAACATCAGTGATTGTGTCACAATATGACGTCACAATCAGCCGTGTTCTCTTCTCCGTTTGTAGCCATGAAAACATATCGTTGTAATATTGTATTGATAAACTTGCTTATGTAATAGAAAACGGAAGCATTGCTAGATGCGGAGGCTTTGTTATGGCAACTGCAACTGGTTGGTGATTGGTTGTAGATAACAACCACAGTTTATTTGATGTATTTGTACTTCATTTGATTCAAATATGAAGTTAGTCGCAGAACAATCACATAGCTTGTGATAATTAACAGAACAATTCACTAAACTGTTAGAAACAAAAATAAAGTTCTGGATTTCATTTCCGATAGAGGAGTCCCAGCTACGCGCAGGAAAGTTATAATAATGGTCTAAACCTAAAGCACCTTGAAGATTTTACTGGCCTTCGCTCTTAATTAAATATTTATATTCTCCTGGCGACCTTTCTGCGCCAACAAAATGCATTTCTTTCCACTTTTTTTAGTTAAAGAAGGGAAATTTTTGACAGACACATTCGCAATACTACAATCATATAAAAAACAAACCAATAAATATTTTATGACTTGTAGAAAATTAATTTCACGAATTATTAGTCTATAAGCCGTCCGGCATATAGCTTGTTTGTTACTTTTCGGATGCACTTAAAAATATTTCAAAATTAGTTATTTGTCATATCGCCTATAATCTGTCATCCTAGGCAACTGAACCTGTGTTTCGTGATTTATTTATTATTTGGCCTGACGTATTGTAACCAAAATTCTTGACTATTTGAAAGTTGATATTGAGCAGGCAACAATTTTAAAAGATGGCTGCTCAAAAGAAACTAGGCTACTGCATAAATAAGTCAACGGAGTTGACTTCGGCTACCAACGATGTTCTTGTGTCTTTGACAGTTTCTCGTTTCAAGTCCAACTTGTAGAAGCAATGTATAAGAAAGCAGCGCTGGTTTGATTCTCAGGGTGTGCGCTTGAGCAACGTATTTAAGAACTGCTCTTCATTCAGTGGCACCAAGTGGATGGAATAGCTCACAAACAACAACATTTCAACAATAGATTTTTGCCATTTTATAGTATTTCAGCAATCAGAAACTTTACAATGTCAATCTTGGTGGCCGGATCTGCGTCAGCGGCTCAAATCCTAAACTATCAAAGAGGCATTCACAGTCTGAGAATAAGGATTCTCACAATCAATCAAAATTAACCTTTATCTACGGATCCATCATAAATGCAGAGATAAAAATTGCTTTAACAATAAGACAAAATTAATGATATGTAGAGAAAGGTAACTGGTTGGACATCAGGAAATCCTTTTTAATCGTTTTTAATTTGATCTTTGGGCCTCAATGTAAATTGTCTTTAAGCTGAGAGACCACTTTCTTTTGTATTTGCTGGCGAAAATTGTAAAGAAATTAGTTGGCTGTGTTTAAAGACGCAATTCGCCTCGCACACATCAATTATTCATTTTGTTTTTTGCTTATTTTTACTTTTTAATTTGTTCATAAATTTTGCGACAATCCGACATTTCTAGTTGTAGAATTGATGCAACAATACCACCACACTTTGCGTGTATTTGTTGTATTTATTGTGAATGACAATGCTATCTTGTTACAAACAAGCGAACAATACAATAACAATGCAAACATACACAAGGTTTAATAGAATTTTATTGATCAATATTCATCCTTTGCTTTTATAGTCTGATTTGGATTTGTAACCTTAACCTTTTCCCATGCCCTGATTGTAATCTAATTGTGATGAGTTCATTTAACAAGTTAATAGAATAATCAGCTCAGCCCTTTTGTTTTTGATTAAGTCTAACCAATGTGGAAAGCAAATTTTCAAAGCTTTTTATTTTGAATTAAATTTTATCACATCCAAACATGACGACACGTACAATAGTACAACAAACCTAAGGCTTATTGTCACATGGTTAGAAGTATCAACCTCAAAAAAACTTAAAGAGCATTTTGTTTAAACTATGGATCTAGGAAAAGTCAAGCGTTTGAAAGTAAACTCCATGAAGAAAAAAAGAAGAATTTTTCAGCAAACTCAAGAAATAGTTTTACAAATTTTGCTGATTACTAATGTGAACCATAAACAGACATAACTCAGCAACAACACTACATTTAACATTATAAAAACAAAAAACAAAAAGCGAACGTTTTCGGCTAGTCATATAGCCCTTTTCAAGCCTATAAGAAAATACATTATTAAAAGAAATGCTAAAGAATCATATAGTATCACAGCAAAAATATGGTCAAAGCTAAACATTTGAGAAACTGCCTCGCTCACACAAAATGATAACTGAAAATTACACAGCACAACGGGTCAAGTATTTCATTCTTTAGCATTTCTTTTAATAATGTATTTTCTTATAGGCTTGAAAAGGGCTATATGACTAGCCGAAAACGTTCGCTTTTTGTTTTTTGTTTTTATAATGTTAAATGTAGTGTTGTTGCTGAGTTATGTCTGTTTATGGTTTAAAAGAGTTACCTCTCTACCCAAATTGTATACTAATGTGAAGCCTGCAACACTTTATCATGAATATTTTCCAGGTGTTTTTATCCTGACAGCGATATCTTCCCTTCTGGCTTACGTGTGGCTACTGTTCGTGCTTCTCTGGAATACTCCGCAGGTGGTGGAGCCGTGGGAGGCATGGGTGACCTTGCTCTTCTTCCCTCTGCTTGTGCTCACTGCTTATGCCCAGGACAACGGATGGTGGAGACAAAAATGGTGGAGAACTTCGAAAGTGGAAAATAAAAGCTACATAAAAGAAGATGACGCGGTGATAATAAATTATATCAAACATGACAGTGAATTATTATTGTTCATTATGACGTAGACCATCACGTGACTGATTGTTGAGAGCATCTAATTGAAGTCGTATAGCGCTGTCAGTTCCACACAATTCAATTCAACTTATTTTTCATTGTCGAAATGCAAAACTAACGATATTTTTAGAGTAACAAAACAAGAAGAAAAACAACCAAAGAAGAAATGTGGCCAAAATTACAATGATTTATGTAATGTAGAATTTGTATCATGTTATATAGACCTAAAGTTTACGCAAAAACAAAAATAAATTGAGCACCACCACCACATCTAACTGCTCCAGCAAACAGATAAACTCGTTGGAACAATCAGACGTCCACGCATCACTAACACCAACTCAGAGCGTGCCAACCGACATCCATTGAGAAGACTTGATACATTGTTCCAATCTCTTTTTATCAATACGTCACACCCGCACGTAGTGACGTCACCTATTAACGCTTGTAAATGATGCCACATTCAGTAAAACCTATGCTTTCCAGCATAAGATCTGCGGAGCGCAAATCCATGTTAGCGTAATATCTAGGCAAAATCGAGCTAAAAAAATGAGTGTAGCGCTGTAGGCCCTCAGATCACTCCGCTGTTTGAGGTTGTATGAATTTTCAGTAATTAGTAGAACACCTTTTGGAATGTTCAAGTAGCGACACAAGTCACGCCCACACAAGCAAAGGAACTCAATAGAGATGCAAGAGCCACCGTGATGCTCTCAGGCAACTGTGACGTGGCAGGCACGCTTTGATACGACGCTTTCAACATCCTCAACTACGCTTTCAACAATTTCATTTAACAGAGACTGAAAGCTTCTTAACTGTTTTTGATCAATATCTAAATTAGACTTTTAGTTAATAATTCATCGCACTTTCTTCATTAAATGTGTTGCAAAGTGAATACTTAACCATTGATTTTCACAGATTGATCACGTATTTGAGGTTTTTAACTGATTTTACTGTTTTAACGATTAGATTCCAAACGGAATAGAAAGCAGACGACCGTCAATTGGAGAGCGAGCGATTCCATTGTCCCCAGAAAGGCGTAGAAAGGTAAACTTTGCAAAGTAAGTTGATATTTATAGAGAAAATTGCCTCATAACTTGTGCGGTTGCAACAACATAACGCTGTTCCACTAACAATTTCCTTTCACAATAATGTAGTTGTTTACAAGCAATCAAGTAGAAGAGTTTGCAACTTGTTTGTTTTTATTAAAACAAATCTTTTGACCAAACTTCATACGAAACAAAACCAAGGCGATGGATAAATAATTTATTATAAAAGCAAATCACTTGAAAACATTTTTGTGCTCAACATTGATAGCCTGAATGATTGGCAAAACGCTCATTGATAGCCTGAATGATTGGCAAAACATATTTCAACCAATTGCCCATCCGTCGCTCTTTACGTTTCAGTCATCAAGACTCTTTTTTAGTTTTCCTATAAAATTAATCTTGATACAAACTACAGATAATATTACATTGGAGTAATGTATGCAGTTACTGTTTGGGGGGGAGAACAAGCACCTTCTCGTGGTCCCTCCCGTCAGTACCATATCTTCAAGACATGTATCCAGTTACTTAGCGAAAAACAGAGTTTTCTAAACCAAGATAAAGTTGAGGGGTGTGTGAAGCATTGAAGGAGGAGTCATCATCGTCATTCGTTTGTGTGAATCCGATTTGTGACAACGCCGCGTTCATTTGTGATTGTCTGGATTATTTTTAAACCTATTGTTCGTCAAATGTAAACAATCAGCGCCGACGCACTGCCATTGTTGCGACGCTCCGACAACAATAATTGGACGATAATGTGACAACGTCCTCCTCAAGACAATCCAATGAACGTTCGCATCGCGACTTTGCGAGTCAAGCGCTGAAAAAGTTTGAATGCTGCAACACACGTATAATGTAAATAATACAACACAAGAGTGTTTATTTGTAGAAGCACCGCTATACAACAGCTCGATTATAATGTCCTTGTCGCCGCAGAAATTAATAAACAAAACACAGCCCGATCGCGCACATCTGCGAGGGAACACATTGTTCTCATGTTGGTGTTTCGTGATATCTCATTGTTCTAAACAATTTCTTTCACAAAGGCTTCTATTTTAGTCGATTTGACACCATGTGACAGACTGTCGACGTAATAAAGCAAGATCATTCAATGTTTTGAAAGTTAAATTAATAAAAAAAGACCGAAGAAAATTTGAGATCAATTTATTTTTCTACATACGACTTTTATTGCTACATTGATTGAATGATTAATATCACTACAGCAATGATAGCACAAACTAACAAAACTAGTTTTAAAGCGTTTTTCATCTTCCTCAGTTAATTTCAGAAATACAGCAACTAGAAACAGTTTGATTACGCTGATTCGATGCAAAGAGCAGAGGCAATGTTGACCAATTCACTACCACCATATTTAACCCTCTGTCCACCGTGAGGTCCAATGGACCCCGAAACAAAATTTGCTTTGCGATTTCGAATACTAATTATTGATCTCAAGCAAAGGTTTGTGGCATAGAAAAAACAATATTAGCATCTGATACCGTGTAGCCTACCACGCAGACAGCAAAGGCAATGCTGACAAATTTACTACCCTCTGCCTACCGTGGAGTCCAATGAACCACAAGCCTGCTGCATTCGAAGTAATCTTGTATTACAACAGCACCAAAAGTGGAGTAGACACTTTGGACGGAATGGAACATACACTCCTAAGATAACGACGAGATGATGGCCGGTAGCTCTGTTTTACGATATGATCGATGTTACTGCTGTCAATGCTTTTGTGGTATGGCAACAATTGCAGGACAAAAATAGCAGCACATTCAGCATGAAAATAAGAAAAAAAATTTTGATCCAACTAGGAAAAGAGCTTGCTGGATTACCATCATCAACTTCAACATCAACAAGACATCTAACTCCGCATCTAACTCAATTTTGATAAAGAGGTGATTTTCTTTGACCATAGACAGATGAAACCAAGCAACCACACGGCATTTAACTACGAAGCTGATTTTTGTCTACAACAAGTGCTTTCGACCTTCCGTCCATTTCGACCATTTCGACCTTCGGTCCAACCCCAACGATAAAACTTGTATATTCTTTTTTTCGATAAACAGAGGATTTTAAACCGATTTTTGTACTCCTAATAAAATGTTCTTTTTGTGAAGAAAAATTTTCGCTTTCGTTTCTTTTTGGCTATTAGCACACGGCTATTAGCACTCAGCACATGAGCACCAAATCCGATTGACTGCGGTAAAGTCGGTGGTCGATAGTCTGTGGCAGAATTAGCGGTGCGATACTGATGAGTCCTGCCTCATACGAGAACAACGGTGTATATCGCTCTCAATTCTTGCTACAATCGGCTGCCAAGAAACATATAGTTGATTGGATGGTCTAAGTAGGGGAAAGCCGTGTATTATGAACCCCCTAACAATAAACGTTCCTAATTTCACAACTTCAGTGAAAATATGGACAATATTTACAGAACAGCAAGCTAACATCCATACCTATTCCCCATCAATATATTAGTATGTGATATTTTGCAATAAAAAAGTTATTTCAATTTTATTAATTTACCAAAAGAGTTCATATTACACAACCCTCTGTGTAATATGAACCCCTGTGATGTGTAATATGAACCGCTTTGAATCATTGCTGAATAGAGGTGGATTGACTACACAAAACTGCACTAAAGCAAGCCACATTACATGTGCAGCATAACAAAATTTATTACCATAAGGTTTTCAAATAATTTACACCAATTTTAGTAAACATGCACTACTTTTTGAATGTAAGCATTAAATTCACAAAAAGATAAGCAACATTTAATCGAATGACGTGCACTGCATTGAGAATGCTGGTAAAATTGAAGTCTGAACCCCAGTTTACAGAACCCAGAACCACTCCAGTTTACAGAACCCCAGTTTACAAAGATTCATTACACCATCATAAAGCACTTAGTTATATGAACCTGGGTTCATATTACACATTCAGCTAGGGTTCATTTTACACACTTGTGGTGATTCCAGTTAAAATGCTGATAAACAACTAAATAATGCATTTTTTAAACAAAACTTGTTGTGATTTCCATCATCAAGTTTATTTGAGGGTATAGGCTATTAATCAAAAAATTACAAGTCCATTGATACACTGATAAAAAAAAAACAGCAATTTCTCCATCTGCAAAATAATATCACACAAGCTTTAAACCTTCATACCCCCAAAACTTCAGCAACACGCCAACTTTCAACAAGAACATTTCCGGTCGAATGACCAGCAAACTTACTTAATTCAAGCTGTTAAAAGTCAAACATTTTTATTGCCACGTTTTCTGAAAACAACAGGGGTTCATAATACACAGCAGTTCATATTACACGGCTTTCCCCTAGCTAGCGTGTAGGCTACACTGCAATGGTTAGCGAACCGCAGTTGCTCACTGTACTAGAGATTAGGCTACTCAGCATTGTGCTGATAGCCAGGAAGAACGCCCCCTTCTTTACAATGTCCTCCTCTGGCTGCTTGCTGGTTTTTTTGGTTATTTTCTTTTCACAAGGATAAGAATTCAATGGACTGGTGAAGGCGGTGGTCGATAGTGTGTGGCATAATTAGTGGTGCGATACTGACGAGTCCAGCCTCATTCGTATCCACAAATTGAAGGATAACCATCATTTGCTGCTCTTCACTAACATATTTGTTGTGTCTTGTTTACTAACTTAGCAGTGAAGACCATGGTGGTTCGAAAATGAATAAACAAAGTTACGAAAAAGTCTCCAAAGTCAAAAGAAACATTTCGTAAGTGGAACAGACTTAGAAAAGCGTGCTTTTATATGCTTTCAAAACTAATCATTATAAAGCTTGGTAAAGAGTTTGCTTCGTTGAACCATAGACAGACAAAACAGAGTAACCTTAACGGGTTTAACATGTTGATTACAGAGAAATAGCCTATAACATAATTAAAAAAAATCAACTTAAAAGCTTTCGACACGCACATGTGTCCTCATCAGGAATTAAAATCAATCGACCAATTTAAAATCATCTCTCGAAGCAGATCTGAATTTCAGACCAAGATCATGGAAGCCGAATCAAAAGTAATAATCCGCCTCTCAACAGGCAGTTATTCGCCTGTGGCTCATCGTTCCTTTTGTGTGTGTTCTAAGTGTTTGTCACATGCCTGTAGTTTACACCTCATGTGATCTCTTTCTCACCGTATAATTTACTCGTAATCATTCTTGTATCCCTTGTTCAGTTTGTGCTTTTCAGTCCAGAGTGTCGTTACAGTTATAGTGCATGGTCAGATTTATCTTACGATTTTTCACATTATTTACATTGCAGATGTAATTCCTCATGAGAACACACGTACGTGGCGAAACGTTTGAGTTGATTTTTTTAAGTTATGTTGTATCTCTTTGTTATAAAACATGTTAAACCCGCTGAAGTTACTTTGTTTTGTTTGTCTAATCATCACTCACCATTTTGTCGTTTGGGCCCTTCGTAACAACATACAATACAATACGACTCATACCTACGTGCTATGCAACATGCAGCTGAAAGCAGAGAGGGGACATGCAATCTGCAAGTCAGTTGCTTCCATTTATTTTGGTATCTCATTAAGTGTCTTGCCGAGGTGCCGCCGAGTCCTTATGCTCTGCCGAAGAGACGTCTTTTCGAGCATAAGGACAATTTAAAAACAATCCTTAAACATTAAAATTTCTGAAGTCCAATTTAAAAAAAAATAACCAAAACAAGGCACAGTTTTCTAAAATTTCCTGAGACTTCCGTATGGCCCCAACGCTACACTTCACTTTTTACAGTTGAAAATTCACTCTTGAAACAGGATTTTATGGAAAACTTTTTGTTTACGCAGGCAGATTGAGATGGCAATGATAAAAAAGCAGGAATCGACAAGATCTTTGGAGGTTCCAGTGGTGATTCCTGTAGAAAGCAACCCTGAGCCAACACATCAGAGATTTGCCAGAGCTAGGTTGGTTGGTTTTAATTAACTTGCATAACTACACTGTAAGCTACAACATTACTGTGGTGACCACCAGGGCCGTTAAAAGAACAAATGAACCCGGTGCCAATGAGATCCTCGAGTCCCAAGTCATTGCAACTTTTAAGAAACTTAACTCGGTCAATCTCTGTAACCAGCTTTTTGTCAAAAGTATCTACAAGTATGCGAAACTACCAGAAATAACTTATCAAGGCTTTGTCAGTCCAAGGATAAAGATTCAAAACCAACCAACCAAAAATTGAGGTCGTCATTGCTCCCCATACAAGTACCCAATTTCTCCAGTCATGATCCCACTTTCTAAGGTAGGCTAGTAGACAATGTCCCGTGTTGCGTTTGTTTGTCCGGGTTATAGGCTATACCTTCTGGACATGTTACCGCAGTTACTCAAGATTTTACAAACATTAGGCTACATTACATTAGCTCAGTGGGGCCGCCACCACGCGCTGCCACGCCGCCCTGTTAGCTCAGTGGTTACGGGCCCGGCTCAAGATCACGCGGTGCAAGTTCGACTCTCGGGGTGTGCGCTTGAGCAACGCACGTTAAGGACTGCTTTCCATTCAACGGCACCTAGTGAATGGAATAATTCCCCGGCAACAACACTTCAACATTCGGAAAAACTTCACTCTGTCAATCTCGGTAACCGGCCCTGCGTCAAGAGCCTCTACAAGTATGCGAAACTACCAGAAATAACCAATCAAGGCTTTGTCAGTCCGAGGATATAGATTCAAAACCAAACAACCAACATTATAAACAATGCTCTTATCTGGTTCCGACACTGGCGGGATAAGTTTTAGCTATTTCAATGTTATACAAACCCTTTTCAACACTAACAATTTGTTATTTTATTTTTCAGGTTTCGACATGCGGCGATTAGATCGCTAGGTGGCAAAAGACGCATCCCTATCAATATGACGGCCATAGAGACGGACAGTCAAACTATGACAACATCTTCCCCAAAACTAGAACCCAAATTGCTTTCTGTAGTTTCCAAATTTGCAAGAGCTCAAAAAATGGCATCAAACAACAGTGTTATCTCAGGTAGGTGACGGTAAATATTTTATAAACCTTTGTGTGCAAGATAAAAAATAACTTAAGCAGCTGGAATTACTAAAATCTGGAGTTGAATTGTTTACTCACAACAGGGATTGTTAAATTTTAACTTTTCCGTATGATATTAGTAAGAATTTGCTGGTCAAAATAGGCCTATGTTCTATGGTAGACTGGTATTGCATTAGCGTATACTGCAGCGCTCCTGTTCTGCGTTGCTCTCAGCGCTGTAGGCTACCAACTAAACAGTTCCAGTACAGTCTATGGGTGCGTACATTGCGTAGCCGAGTAGATTGTTTGCAAATTCAATTTTTTTTAATTAAACGTCAGCGAGTTCAGTGATCTTCTGGGGTTCTCATGATAATTATAAAACTAAAATTAACAAGAACATTAAACTATATGTGGTTTGCGTTTGTTGATGTATCGTTTTGTTTCTTGCCAGCTTTTCCCCTGCTACTGCAATTGCTTGGTAAGCTGAGATTGGTTACGTAGTTGTCACGTGATGCAATGCATGATTAGCTTTGTCTTGCAATGTTGCAACAAAAACTGGAAACAAAAAAGTAATGCACACTGGCATGAAAAATGCAGCCTATCGTTTTCTAACTCATCATCGGCGTATGAGGTTTTCTAACTTAAGTGTAACAACTAATGTCTTTATATTATATTCATTAGTCCCATGCACAAGATATCTTGTTTGCAGCAATTGCAGGTTCTCCAATGCTTAGTTGCGTATTATGAGGCATAGAGTCGTAGACATAGAGCCGTCTAAACTTTAAACTAAAGTTTATAACTTGCTACGTAGTCATTCGATATTATTTTAGTTTTACAAATGAGACTCAAAGCACCAAATGCAGTTTGAAATCTCAGAGCATGCAATGAAAGAAAATATAACGCCAGTGCAAAAGTTTTGTTGCCGGTGGCATATTTGTAGACAACACTTCTTCCATTCATCAATAAACATAAACCCAACACAAATTTATGTTAGAAGAAAAGTAGATTTCACTGTGATGCGAATAAACTTCTGCGTTTAATAACAAGAAGGAAACTTAAGCTTTTGATGCAGGGCTAACGCGAATGGTCGTGAACAATGGCGTGTGGTTCCCAGTCCTCAACACAAGAAAGAAGCATGATTGTGTTGCGTTGTTAGGAATCGCCTATTGTGTTGCAATTGACAATGTCCCCATTGTCTTCACTGAGTCTCTTGCTGGGGCCCATGGGGAGTGCATGTTTGATTGGCCTTCAGATAGGCAACGTTCGCGCCCCAGATAGGAAATCAACCGTTTTTACATTGATTCACCGTCTGCAGACGTTAAATCAATGTAAAAACAGTTGATTTGTTAAAAAGAGTAGATCGCCAAGTAGCCCATCGATCAGGTTTTTTTCCTTCTATTGTTGCATGGTAGCTTTTGAAGACAAACTAAAACATGAAAAGCTCTGCTTGCTCGATTGCTAACGAAACTGCTTGTAATTACTTGTGCAGATGAATCCAGCGGAAGTATTTGTTTTGCTTCCCAATCTTACTCGGTGCTAGAGAGCGCTGGAGAGCTACATGTTGATGTCTTACTCAACCGGCGAAAAATGTATGTGATGAATTAACTTTATTAACACACTTGCAAGAGATCTTATTGATCTGCTATTTTATCAAGACAACATTTTTCAGCGTTGACAAATACGTAAAATTTTCAGTTGTTATTCTCAAAAATAATTTACGATGAATATCAACTTTTTTGGCTAAGAGAACCTCAGGCATGCTATGAACCCAAGAACGACAATCAGTTGCTTCATTCAATTACCGCAGTAACTTGGATTATGTTGATATTTGCCTCAAATAAAACATTGACTGCAGCTTCTAAAGCTTTTTAAACAGGAAATTAAGCTTACAGAAGAATCATTGAATTTTTTTAAAGCTTTTTACTGCTACGTATTAACCGTAAAACAGCAAAATTGATTTACTTAAATGATTTAAATGAGTCGGCAGCAATGACCGAGTGGTTAGCGCGTTGGGCTCGCAGTCGAGAGCCTGCATGTTCGACTCCAGCCACCCCCACTTGCTGTTGTTTCTCTGGGCAAGAAACTGTACGATAATTGCCTCTACCCAGTGATCGATTTCGAGTAATGGGTAGTACCAAATTTAAGTCATGAGTAGACAATCGAAAACAGACATTGCCGTCGGCTGCAGCGTGGGTCAGGTGTATGTCGGAAGGCGTACACCGATGCATAGCGCTCAAGTCCGCTTTCCCGCAATGCAGGGTAATTATATGAAAAAACAAACAAACAAAATTTTAAGGTAAAGAAAAAATTATAAGTAGTTAAGTAAAAATGAAAAGGAGTCTATTTTTTATTTTTAGGGCTACAGGAAAATCATTAGTTCCAACGACCAATGCAGAGGGCAAATTCGACACGGAATTAGTAACAGGCGCCATTTCAGTTGATTATGAGACAAGAGAAGGATCCGCAAAGATCAACAAAGACTTCAAGTTTACGGCAGGAACACTGGTTAGTAAAGCTGCGCTGCATATTCCAGTGTATTTACTTTGTTTAATTCTAAAGCATTGTTCAATGATTCTTCTACCTCCAGGTCTTTAGAGAAAAAGATTTTGCTCAAAGGATCACGATTCCCATCATAAACGACGATCAATATTATCCCGACACCGACTTCTACATCCTCCTGAAGAATCCCACTTCGGATGCGACTCTTGGAGATCCTTCCGTTGCTAGGATAACAATCATCGATGATGACAGTGAGTCTGATTGAAAAGTATCACAATGGTCATAGTCAGTGTTTTTTTAAGGTTTGGTTTGGGTGACCGCTAAGTAGTTTTAAGAGACCGCAAGTGTTTCATTTAAATACCAAAAATAGCCAAAAAATAGCCATAACTAGTTAACTACATACAATCAACGCAACATAAAATGAATTATTCGACAAGGCACAGCTAAAATGATTGTGACAGCGACCAAACAGCCTGTTAGCTGTACCGCCACTTACTGTTTTTTCCGGACGTGAACTATTGATCGTAGGCTATATTCATATTATCGACAAGACATAGCGAGAAACAACCATTACTTTTCTACTGTAGTTGCAAGTCCAAAATTTGGGAAACCGCTGGAGAAAAAACGGTCCCCCAAAACACCTTAAAAAAAACACTGGTCATGGTGACAAAAAAATAAAGCGTTTTGTGCTAACTACCGTCAACAAGAGCGCGCTAGATGGCAGAGATGTCTTACGAGCTTCTCCAAAGCATCTTTTGCTGGTCAATAAAAGTCATGAATTGTAACAAAACTCGTTTTAATGCCTGAGCACTTTTGACAATCGTGATTTATGACGTCATAATTTATCAGTGTCGTATCGCTTGTTGTGTGATTTCCTACCTGTTCTCACTTCAAATCGTCCTTGTGTGAGGTAAAGACATTGCAAACCTTAGAAACTGAGTAACCAAACACAGTGAAAAGTTTTATCCATCAGCTTCATATTTTAGAGCCTGGAGATTTTGTTCTTGAGAAGTCCCAACTTTACGCGGATATGGAACTTGGAGAGGTTCAAGCGAAAGTGTTACGTGAAGGCGGATGTGACGGAGTGGTCAAAGTTCATTACTCGACTATGTAAGTTCAAAGGTTAAAGTTCACTCTTCAAAACTCAGCGCTGTAAAAAAAGCAATGACAGGATCACAATATCTTATTCATCTATAAATGTTTCCATTCTCTCTCTGCCAGCCATCTTGTGTAGCAATTCGTATCATTTGGTTCCCAGGTAATAGTTTCTAAACTAGGGTCCGTGAGTCCTCAGAGGTCTGAAGGGGTAATTTCAGGGGTCTGCAAATAAAAGTTCTAAAAGGGTTGATTGGTGGTACAAAACTTTAACATGACAAGGACAAGATTAATCACAGCCAGAAGCTGCTGTACTTTTCGTCTGACCCTCCTCAGGAGCTGTCGTACGATTACATTCTCTAAAATGCAGTGTTCAAAATTTTTACTTCAGCAATTGCCGACGCCATTTCACTATCCGTAATTTTACGTCGGCAAAATTGTTGCCAACGTAAAATTACGGATAGTGAAAATTACCATTTTTCTAATACGTTGAAATGTTTATCATAACAGCAGGGCCCTACACGTTCTGGTTCGACTCCCAGCTTAAGCTGGTTGTTGATAAACACCACTCACCTCTACCCAGGGTGTAATAATTTGGGTGGGTATAGTTGCTAAAGAAAAGGCGGCCGAGCGAAAGGAACTGGCCACCCTACTCTCGTTAGTGCCGAGGGCTTTGTATAATGAAAACCTTATCTTCTTATTTCCCGAAGCTCAGTCACTGAGTAGGCTATGGGGCCACTTGTACCACTTAAACTTAGACAGTCATGAATTAGGCTCCCTGTTTTTACAAGCCTATATGGCAGGGTTACTCAACTAATCTTAACAAAGGTCCAGTTTGACAAGTTGAATATTTTTAGCGGTCCGGTGAATAAGTTATTTCACACGCAACCACGAAAGTTAAACTATCTGTACCAAACTATTTTTTTGGGTAAAATGTAACTCGAATTGGATTTATGAGAAAGTGTTGAAGAGTCTGGGAGTCGAAGCCCTCTAGCAACTACGATAATTACAGTAAAAATTGCTTCCTCCCAGTAGAAATCTGTTTAAAGAAGCCCTGAAGCGTGACAATGAGTTATTCTTCCAAAAGCTCAAGGTCCACCATCAACACCCAGAAGGTCCGGATTCGGACCGCGGTCCGCCAGTTGAGTAGCCTTGCTATATGGTAAGGCAAACCGGGGCGTGTTGTCACAAGGGGCGTGTTGTCACAGCAATTTTTTTTGTACTTGCACTTAGGGGAAGGTGAGGTAAGTTGAGCCAGTGGGTAAGTTGAGCCACCCCCCGTAACTCGAAAACTAAAAATCGCATCAACTTTCTACTGCCACCTACCTGACCGTTTATCTTATATGGAGCTGTTCTGTAAAGATTATAGGTCTTTGTCTTGTAGAAAGACAGAAAAACTGTTTTTAGTGATTTTGGGAAGTTTTTTGAACTTTTTGAAAAAAAAGATTTTTTGTGTTTTACAAAATGTCTGTGGCATTCACCAGTATTGATATATTTAACAGTAATCACTAATGTTAGCTTATTCAGAAACTATTAAAGTGAGGTTGCTGGCTCATATATGACTGGAGAAATTCCCGTTTAACTTTTAATGGCGGCCTTGAGGTAAGTTGAGCCAGTGATGTACAGGTAAGTTGAGCCGGTGGCTCAACTTACCTCACTTCAGCTGCCAGTGTTAAGTGATGATACATGTAGTCATTAAATAGATAACAACGTGTATTTTACTCTTTAATAGTCTAAATCTCTGAAAAAATAATTTGTCCATTGGTCTATTGAAGTTTAAATTTATTTGTTGCCTAGTGTAAACTGCAGCCTACAAGCAACATGCAAGGGAAAACCCGACCTGTGCATTACATTGGTAAAATCGAATTCTTCAATGAAGGTGGAGAAATTGAGGCCAACTTTGTCAGAAAAGTGCCTGGAAAGTCCGAGGAAAAGTTGTCATTGGCGTAGCCAGAAAAAAATTGTTTGGGGGGGGGGCAAATATTTGATGAATTAAAGAGAACGACAAAGTGTTTTGTTTAAGCCATCGCCACCTGATGTGCAGTGACGTATCCTGGTGGCTTGAGCAAGGGAAGCAATGAAACTGGGGGTTATAGCGTGCCGAAGGCACTCGTAATCTAGGGGGTCCGGAGGCATGCTCCCCTGGAAAATTTTTGCAAAATTACATTTAAATAATGGATTATAGAGCTTTCTGGAAACACTTTTAGGGTAATATTTGTATAAAATTTATTAGCAGATAAACAGCTATTAACTTATTAAAGGTGGCTCTTACACACGAACGGGCAAAATCTGCGGCTAAAATTAGAAAACACCAAAAACTCAGCGACACAAAAACCCAACAGAGTAAGCCATTCTGAAATTGCTTCCACAAACTAGTTAAAAGAAACGTAAATTGCGTAAATTTTGCGCGATTCTTTGTCTTTCTGTGTATCTAAAACAAGTCCTTGGGGGTGTTAATAGCCAGATCTCTTGGAAAACGTTATAAATTTCTACAAATTTTATTATATTTTCAACAAAGGGCTCAACTTCGGAATCCAAACTTTGAAAATTGGGCGGGGCATAGCCCCTTTCGCCCCCCTGGCTACGCCTATGAAAATTGTCTTTTGTCTTTAAAGCAAACGATGAGTGTGCTTTTCTTAAAGAGGATATCGTTAAAGCTTCCTCACACGACCACTTGGAGAAACTTTCTGCCGTCAGCAGAAATTCCGGTTTCCATGCTCTCTTGATCGGTGGCATATAGAATAAGTTTAGATCAGACAGACAACGGAAATTGATTTAGAAAATTCACATTTTGGAGGTTTATTTAATCAGGATTGTGCTGTATTGATTCATCGTTTTATTTTCTGTTCTTTAGCTCAGTTAACACGATCTGCTAGCACTACATTAATTCAACGTCTGTTGACGTTTAATCAACGAAAAAGTGGCAGATTTGTCGGCTGGGAAGTGCGCAATTTCACTGTCGAACAGTCACAACAAAATAAATTTATCCTTTCACATGTTGTTCTTTCTTAGTGGTAGCAGCTATGTATTAATTGCTACCCAACCTGTCTTCTTTCTAACTTTCGACTCAAGTTCCACATGTGTTGAGTGAAGATTACATATTGTCAACAAGAGACTGGATCAATTGTGCAGTGGAATAGTCACTGCACGAGTGTGGCATGGAGGAACAAACCGTAGACCACACCATCTGTAACTGCGCCATCTGCCATGCGCCAAATGATGTGCGTGGTCAGCGCGAATTGGATGACGAATCAATTCAATGGCTGCTCGACACCTGCCCGAACATCTAGACCGCGTCGCCGCCACTGCCCAAGGGTGGTAAAAGGCAGAGCCCCTCGACCCCTGGAGTGGCGAAGAAGGTTCAAACGAAGAAGAAGATCACATCGTAAAAGACCGAGCCACGTTTTCGTTAAGCAGCAAAAACACGAGTTAGTGAATAGAGGAAAAATAATGAAAGATTGTCGCTCAAGCATGACAGTGCATTGCAATGATGACGTCACCATTGCGTCACAGTCCATGTTACAATTCGGGACAAATAGCTGGGCAATAATTTCGTGAACACATGTTTTGCATAGCATTTTATATGTAGGCTACCATCGCTACAGCTTTTGTTATTGAACTTAAACGAGTGGCTCAACTTACCTCACACCCCGGCTCAACTTACCACGTGGGGTAGGTAAGTTGAGCCAAAATGACGTAATCTTTAAAACATGTTTTTTTTCAATATTCTTATGAGTTATGAAAAAAAATTTTTTGTTAAATTAAGGCCAAAGCATCAACCATTATGCTGCCACTTTCACTTTTATTGTAAATCTAGCGGTTTTCTTAGTAGAAGCGTTTAAGTAAAAAGTGGCTCAACTTACCTCATCCTCCCCTACTGCTTCGAGTCTATATTTGTAGCGCGTGCTTTGTTAAGAGTCATCTTCATTTTGAGGTTAGCAAAGTCAAGAAAAGACAGCAGGTTTAGCTTAAATTAAATTATTATCAAAAACTTGGTCATCGATGTAAATTTCACTAACTTTTCAAAATTGTGTGACGCTTTCGTAAGAGCAGTTTGACCGCAAATATGAAATCAATTTTATAGCTTATTATGTTAGATGTTTAGCTGACACTTTAGAAGTTAAGAGCGTGCCTTTTCTAGCCGCCATTAAAACTTTTGTCTGACTGCGTACGTCGGGGCGAGTTGTCACAGCTGTGATGATGGTGAAAGTCGATACGTGAAAGCATGGAAACAAGACCCAAAGCAGTTGTTGAATTAATTTCAACTTGTTTACTGTATAAATGTGTAAATTCCACGTAATAAAATTTGATTTTGTAAGGCCAACCGGGGCGTGTTGTCACAGGTTTGGGGTTTTTCCATTTGTGCTTTTGCTATATACAATGTAAGTGATTTGGTTATATCATTCGTACACTGTCCACTTTGTACACTGTATCATTCGTATCATTCGTACACTGTATCATTCGTACACTGTATCATTCGTACACTGTATCATTCGTACACTGTATCATTCGTACACTGTCCAAATTGTGACAACACGCCCCGTGCTGGGGCGTGTTGTCACAATTTTTTTTTTTACAAAAATTTGATTTTCTTAAAATCCTTTTGCGGTTAAAAAGTTTAACTAGTGGCAAAAGGAAGTGTAAGTGGACAGTGTACTAATGATATAACTAAATCACTTGCATTGTATATAGCAAAAGCACAAATCGAAAAACCCCAAACCTGTGACAACACGCCCCGGTTTGCCTTATAAGGCTGCATTACATAGTAAATAACCTACACTGTGTCAGAAAAATTTAGATGATACATCGATATGTTACTCACTACAACTCATGCTTTTATATTTTAATTTAAGCACTATCTCTTTATCTTTTAAAAATATTTGACCCTCAAAATTTTTCCGCCTTCCTAAAACGTTTAGGCTGGCTACGTCACTGCTGTCAGCGTAAGTTGCTTGATATTATTGCGTGTTTTTTGTTTTTTTTTGCAGCGAAGGTACCGCAAAGGGAATGGACTCCATTGACATGCCTGAAGCAGACTACGAAAACTCTAATGGAGTTTTAAACTTTAAACACCAAGAAACTTCAAAGTTTATCACTATCAAAGTTAATAAAAATCTTAAGGTGAGACTAACTGTACAAATACAAATAGCTCTTTAGTCTTTATGTTATTCTATCAAACATATTGAAGATTTGAAGTACAATTAATATCATAAATTAATTTCTTGCGTTCTTCCAGTGACTGCTGTACTACACTATCACAAGATGTTGAAATGATAACTAGCTTTTTTTTCGACGTTTTGTCAGTCAGAACGACTAACTTTATTAAAGGGGCTGAAACAGGTAAACTTCCTGTTTGGTAGCAAATGGCACAACACAGAAGCAATGAAACGAAATGAAGAATTTTATAGGATATAAAGTTTAAAACGCACAAAGTTAAAAACTTAAAAAAGTTAAAAACACACAAAACTGCCGCCCAATATGATTGACAAATGCAGAAAATGCCTAATTAACCGTGCTGTTCAGAAATCAAGAAATCTGCATTTTTCTGTAATGACTCAACGTTACGAATTTCTGAATCAATGTGATAAAACAGAAAAAATTTGAGGAAAACGAAACGATTTGTTACTGATAATCAGTGATGTACGCGCATACAAAAAGTATCGACGCCGTCAGCGTTAACGCAAACGTTCGAAAAACCATACGCCGTATGCGTCAACGTAACTTGTAAAAAAAGTTGGCGGCGTCAGCGTCAGCGTTAGCGCATACACTAGCGTAAACTAATTTTGTTTGCCAGGTGCCAAACATTCACACGGTATAAACCACTCGAAACAAATAAGTTTTATTTTGAATTTCCACGAAAAAACACAAGCATCTGAAAGTGTTCATCTGACATTTTGGTGTGTTTTGGTTCCAATATGTCTTTGCCTATTGCAAACATTCTTTCAACTGCAGCGCTGGAAGGTATTGGCGTGTTGTAGCGAAAAAAATACATTAAAAAGTATGCGTTGACGCTATGCGCTAAAAAAACGCAAAAACTTTACGCGTAGCCTCAAGCGCAAACTATCCAAAAAATGTGGCCGCAAGCGTTAGCGTAAACAAAAAGTCTACGCCGCAAGTCTGCGGCGTATACGTACATCTCTGCCGATAATGTTAAAAATACACATCGCTTCTTTGTATTACGCAACAGAATACGCAGCATATGTGATTGCAAAGGACCTTTAATTAAAAGAGAGATTTTTCTCGACAGTATCAGATAGGCCTAAGCATAGGCCATATACCCATTAGGCTACTGTGTATGTTTGGTTTGATTTTGAAACTTTATCCTGAGAGTCAGACTGACAAAGCCTTGATAGGTTATTCCCAGTAGTTTCGCATACTTGTAGAGGCTTTTGACGCAGGACCAGTTACCGAGATTGACAGAGTGAAGTTTCCGATTGTTAAAGTCTTGTAGCCAGGGAATTATTCCATTAACTATGTGTCATATGGATGAGCAGGAAGATCAAGTCATATAACGTTTGTAGCTCCACGTCCGCTCTGGTGAACAGATCGACATGACATCAACACCATTTTGACTGCAACTGATTAGCACTTTACTTCATCAATCTCAGTGACCGGGCTCGCTTCAATGGTTCAAAGCCTCTAAAAGTTTGCCAAACTGTAAAATTAAATTTCAGACGAAACTTTTTCAGTCGGGGGTTAAAGATTATCTCAATTGTAGCCTACTATCCAAGCAATAAAAAAAAAATGAAGTTGCTCTTATCAAGCAAAGGAAAAGGAAATTTCTTTATGTCTTCAAAATATTTTTAGGAAACAAAGAACTTTGTTTTGGTTCTTCGCAACCCAACTCCTGGCTCCCACCTAGGAGATCACAGTGCTGCTGTGGCTAACATTAACCTGCAACCCGGAGGTGAGTACAAAAGAGTTCTGGTAGAGTGCAACTGACTGGGGGATAGAGGTTAGCTCACCACGGGAAGTTTAGTTTAACTTCTTTTTCCGGTTAGTAGTATCCTCACTTAATTGTGAGTTTATTATCTTATTCGTACATAGATAGGCCTACATTTAAATTGAATGTTATATTTAGCACTTTCAGTACGGTACAGTAAAGATTTTACCTTACTTTAATCGTAGCCGACGTTGTGCCATGCAAATGTAGTTACTATACCATTTTGGGGGTTTGAGGATTAAAGATGATTTGACGCTCGCTTGGTTAAGCCTGGGTTTGGACTAAATAAGTTCAATATCAAATAACTAGAAAACTTTGAATCATACCTTTTCTTCGCTGCCATTAAAATAACAAGATAGTGAGTTTTACGCTAACGAATGGGGTGCGGTTAAACATAGGCTTGCAGTGTCATCAAAAGGCTACTGCTAATCTGCTATTGTGAAGTTTAGGGTTGGGCTAATACTAGGTCAGAGATCAGTAGATCTATTGCGATCAAAATTGCTGTGTGGCCAAAGTTTGATGAAATGTGGCCGCCTTCTCTCACCACGCACAGACATACTTAATCCAGTTGCATTTTGAAAATTGAATGAGGCTGTTCACCAGGCATTAAATTAAATAATATGAGATGTTCTAGGCCTACTGGTGAAACTTAAGCTAAACTATCACAAGATGTATATCTACAGTGACAATCTGCTTTTATTCCGACGTTTCGTCAATCAGACACGACTGACTTCTTCAGAGGGCTAGACCAGGTAGTGACTACCTGTCTAGTATGGCAAAACACAAGACCATGTTGCTGAAATCAACTAAACATGCAAAATGAAAATTCTACTTTTAGACAAAAACTTATCGCGCGCAAAGTTTGAAATAAGTTAGGAAAAGGGGGAACTTAAATGTTAACGATCAACAAGAAACTTAAATAACATAACTTAAGTATCATGCCGTTCACTCTCCTCTCTTGTCGTTATTTAAGTTTCTTGTTGATCGTTAACATTTAAGTCCCCCCCTTTCCTAACTTATTTCAAACTTTGCGCGCGATAATTTTTGTCTAGAAGTTGAATTTTCATTTTGCATGTTCAGGGCCGGATTTAGCTGATGGGGGGCCCGGGGCACTTTTAGATCGGGGGGCCCCGTGCAAAAACATTTTTGCGCCTACGGCGCGAAAAACCATCTCTACGTCTACAGTAGCATCAGTCCAGTACTGCATAGCATTTTGCAGAAACTTTAAAGACCAAATGGAAAAAATAACACAAAATCACATTCTTTTCCACATAGGGGGCCCTTTAAAAGTTGGGGGGCCCGGGGCAACTGCCCCTTCTGCCCCTCCCTAAATCCGGGCCTGTGCATGTTTAGTCTAGTTGATTTCAGCAATATGGTCCTGTGTTTTGCCATGCTAGACAGGTAGTCATTACCTCGTCTAGTCCCCTGAAGAAGTCAGTCGTGTCTGATTGGCGAAACGTCGGAATAAAAGCAGATTGTCACTGTATACATCTTGTGATAGTTTAGCTTAATTTGCACCAGTGGAACACCAGTTGCATCTTGTTCACTCTGATCATCTAGATTCTAGATAGCAAGCAATGTATCACCAAACTATTTGCAGGTTTGAACAACTTAAGCCGCGTTCTCATGGAGGAAAACGACCAAAGTTGGTCAGGACAATTCGTGAAGTAAGTTCACTGCCATTTAAATAAAAGTTTGATAGGTCACATAGTCTACTGTAATGTCACGATGCGTTTTTCGTTTCTAGTTGCAGGTTTGCAGCTAGTTTTAACAACTAATTCTGTCACAAGATTTTTAGAAATTTAGTTAACAAACACAATTTACTGATGTAGGACGGAATTCAATATATAATGAGAATTAATAACTAATAAAGTAACCAATAAATAATGAGACTATATAGTAGGACTAGGTAGGCTACTAATGCTATCTTATTTCTTAGCCGTTATCAGCGCTAGTGTAATCTCTTTTCCAGCGAGAATGTGTAGCCTACTGCAGCTAAAAACTATGCATAGTTTTGAAATTAAGTCAAATCCAAAGATGGTCATTGGTCAAACCCTTGTCACTAAGAGCTTCAAATGCACCAGTCTAAAACACGCCCTAACCTAACATAGCTAAAGAACAGCTTTTAACTAACTTTTGTTAGACCACAATAGCTGGGTAGAGATTCTTCTTTTTGTTTCTCAGCATTTGTTGACACAAACTGAAGATGGTCCGAAGCAAGGCTAAAGTTGTACAACGGAATGCATCAACAATTTTTATGCTTGTTGATAAAAGTGGTGAACTCTGGTTTTGTTATCTGATTGAAAATATTCTTAGTTGGACTTCGGTAGCTCAAACATTTTCGTTAAAAATTTGTAACAGTTTTTTTTGCTTTATACAACAAACGTATAAATAATTCCAGTGCCATGCGAGTCGGTGGAGAGGTTGATGAGGAAGGAAACGAGATTGCCCCGACTCGGATGTCTTATGTCTTGCATTTCTTATCTACTCCTTGGAAGCTTTTTTTCGCCTGCACCCCCCCAAGACACGTATACGGGGGGTTTCCAGCTTTTGTCATCTCCCTGTTGCTAATTGGTGCAGTTACAGCTGTGATTGAACAAGTAAGTTTTCATAAAATGAGAATTTCTATTTTTAAAGCTAACCTACCAAAAAAAAAACTATTTTATTATTATTGTTGCGTGGTAAGGCATTTGTTTATCACATTACCGTCGGTCTACTTTTTCTTTCGTATGTGACAGATGTTTCACAATTTAGGACAAAATTGCTTTTAAAAAGAAACTTAACGCAAACAAAAATAGGCCTACAGGAGACTAGAAGGTCTCTATTGGAACAGGAATGATCTTCTTTCGTATTGTCGCTAAATATCAGCGCATCTGTCGATTAATCACTGCGGGGAGGGTCGATAATTCTCACACCCATTGGTCGACGTTGCCAGAGTGGGAGCTCCCGATGTTGGGTTGCTCAGTGAAGGCAAGTCGACCTTAAGTTCTATCAGAAATAACTTAGGTTTGTGGTACCGGTACCGAAATAGAGCAAAGTCCCGAAAGTTGTTTCGTGCCACAGGACTATGGACTATGATCTGCCGTTTGCACCTTATACCGCACTCAAAAACAGCACTCTCTGCCAAGTCCCAACGCAGCATAGCCTCCCTGCAGGGCCGTTGAGACGATGAATTGGGCCCGGTACCAATAACATCTTCGAGTCCGAAATCAAAACACTTCTAAAAAAATGTCTGCGTCCAAAACATACCTTGTGTTTTTTTCAAGCTCTCGGGCCTTTTGAAAAGGATTAGGGCTCCTAATATCACCCCAGTTCCGGGTCTAAAACTACCCCCCTGCACCTCCTGTCAACGGTACTGCCTACCTGCACCAGAGTGTCCCTCATCAGAGCAGCCATAAGCATACTGTATCGCAGCAACCAGGCATTTTCCACATTAATTTCACTTCCACTGGGAAATATCTATGAATTTTTCTCGAGTAGCGGTTGATTGATATTAGAATCAAACCTTGGCCTTCAGCATACTACGTATTCCTTTACATACCGCCACACTCGTAGGACTATGCCTCCTATTCAAACTTAGGGTCTCATTTCAGATGGGGCATCTGCTTGGCTGCGTCGCTGGACTAATGACAGAGGTGACAGGCATCACCATCATCGCGCTTGGAACAAGTCTGCCCGACACAATCGCTTCGAGAACGGCCGCGCTGCAAGATGACACCGCTGATGCATCTATTGGCAACATCACTGGTAGCAACAGGTGAGTTGTGAAGTATTTGTGTTTCGCAGTGGAAGAAATTGAAGTTTGTTAACTCATCTCAATAAAACATTTGCTAGCCTCCAGTCAATTTAAATTGATAAGTTGAAGAACAGCAGTGAAGTAGACCAAAATGTTTTTTGTGACAGACAAACTTATTAGGAAAGTCTCTTGACCATATTCAAGCCAAAATAATTAGCTTGTTGGTATATGTTTATCGAGAGATGTTAGTACCCTACCTTGTAGTGGGGCCTGTCAATCTTAACCCTGCTCAGCTGTAGGGGGCAACGCCTATCACAAGTTTAGATGCCCCACCATCCTGCAATCTACCAAACAAAGACGCATCCAGTATTAAAAGACAAGTGACACGTTTACATTTATCTTTCCATGAGAGAAAGTTCTTCTGCCTTTGCAAAATAAATTGCATCCTTGAAAAAAACTGTTATTAAAAATAACTTTTAATCATTTGTGTTTCAGTGTAAATGTTTTTCTCGGGCTTGGTTTGCCCTGGGTGATGCGAACCATGTACTCCCTCGCCAGGAATCAGGAGTACAGAGTCAACACACAAAGTCTTGAGTTTTCAGTGGCTCTCTTTGATTCTTTGGGCACTGTTTGTGTCATTCTTCTCATTGCCAGGTAAAGGATGATGAAAAATTACAGCTCAGACTAATTATAATATTTCACTGCTTATTTACCTATTTTGCAGATAAAGTTTTATGCTTAGCTTTGTTAAGACATTTGAATTTGTTTTGCTTTGTGAAGTTATATAATGCAATCACTTTTTAGTCGATCAAATATTTATATGGCTACTTTTTTTCACCACCTAATGTGGTAGTAAAATGACCGGAATCGTATTTAGCATTAAAGTATTTATGCCTTATAAGATAAAGTTAGCCTATAGAAATATAAACTTCTTCAACCCAATAACGTTGGTAAGCTCCATTTTAAAAAACCTAAGCAAAACAATGTTAATTCTAATTCTACATAATAGTAGCTTAGGTCTACTCTTTATATTGCCCCTGCTTCTTTGGAATTCCGACCAGACTTGGATGAAATACGATTGCTATCGAATGTAATTAATTATAAATTTTCATGTAATTATAATTGAGACTTTTGTTGTTGGGAAATTTTAATTTTAAAAATTTTGGTCCAAATTACAATTACGTTTGGAAAGTTTCACGTATGATACTTTTGTTGAGCCGCCAGTTGAAGTTCATGAAGGGACTTCTACATTGCAATCTAATCTTTATCTAATACAATTCTACTAGCTTTTGATCACATCATGGATAAATATAAATATTTCAACCTTTAATTTTTGTAACGTAATAGCCTACATTTGGAAGTAATTGTAGTTACAAAATATCAGAACAATGTAGGCTGATATTGTAATGTAATAAAAAAATTTGACGGTGTACCTTAGCCTAATCGTAAGCCTTAGGCTATGTAACTGAGCTGAAAACAGCGTAATTGATCTAACTCTGACTCCAACTTTATAAAACATCATTATTTTTACAGGAGATTTATTCTTGGTGGAGAATTAGGTGGAAACGTATTAATTAAGTGGATTTGTGGAACTGGCCTTTTTGTAATGTGGTTTGCGTTTATTCTCATTTCATCCCTGAAAGCGCATGGCTATTTTTGAACCATAAAAAACGTTGATGAGATTGCATGGCCCAAGAAAACCATTACCAAAAGACATTGGATGATTTATTCTATCAAAGACGATATAGCGAAATATAACAAAGGTAGCTTGTGATTCTGGATCTTTCCATTGCCGCAAAGTTCTTTGGAAAGAAATTCCAAACAAGCTTTGACACAAGCTCTCGTGTATAACCACAACCTATCTGCCGCCCAAGCTAATTGTACTGTATATTGGAACATAGAAATATGGTCAATTTTAAGTCCCTGTTGATAATGCTGGAATGTACCGTAAGAAAGAGATTATTCTGAGTTCCATATTCAAGCCTATCAATTTGTCAATGTCGGCTGCATAGCCGTGTAGTTTGTTTGTCGTATCAGCTTACACCCGAGTAGTGAGAGCCCTGGAACGGCAATCGAAAGGGCGCCGATTCGACACTGCTCAAGAGCATGCGACTGTGTCTTTGGCAGGACACTTAAAGGCATGCCTGATGGTGGACACGAAGATTGTCTGTCAACTTAATCTTCAACCACCGGGTGTAAGCCTGAAGACGACAAAAAAAATTGTCAATGATTTCTATTGGCAAGTTCTTTCATCGATCTGTTCTCCGGTTGTTTCCATCCCCAAATTTTATTCCAACATGAAACATTCCTTGACCAAATCTACCATCAGCTAAATGGTTAGTTGCTTGTTTCAATAAGAAACAGTTGAAAGTTAAGTCTTGATCAAAATAATACCGTGAAGGCATTGCTCACAAGTGTAGCCTATGTTAGGATTTCAAGCTGTTCTGCGCTGGTGCTTATTCGTACGCTCTCTGTTTCTGAATCAATGCACTAATGATGACAATAATGTATTTAGTAACGCAGGCCCACTCAGCCAACCGCACTAAGATTGTAGACTGTTAGTATTTATGCTCTTTCACCATCAGTCACTGTTGAACTACTTGTCTGTTTACATAGTCACTGTTTCTTTGTTGATTTATTTTTCACATGTAGAATTACTGAAAATCAAGAGTGATTTTTATGGAATAAATGCTTTTACTTACAACTGTCGAATGCGTGCTTGAATGGTACAGAAATAAGCTACAACGCAGGCTAATCGAAGCGGGATTTCGTATCATCAATGCAGCCAATTCATCCACATAAATCGGCTTGATCGCAGACTATGACACGACATGGCGCTGAATCCGCACTCATCGGCTAAGAGAAGGCAGCGTGTTGAAGTTAGGCTATCACCTTATAAACCTGGTAACAAAACCAACAAGAAAAATGCACTAGCCCATATCCAAAAAAAGACGTGGTGGTCTTTTCAAGTTCACGAGTCTAAAAGTACTCACTGTCAACGCAACTGAACATTCTAATTGATGAAACCAACATGAACTTGCGTTAATTATAAACCTGCAAAATAGCGGAATGGCCCGTTTCGGTGAGTTCCCTATTCGGTGAGAGCCTTTTTCGGTGATTTTTTGAATTTTTTTTTTTAAATTATTGGGTACCGTAGCCTAATTATCATTGCCGTTTTAGGGTTAGGGTGTTATTTCAACGTTTAGCGACGTTAAAACGATGTAAAAGCGGCAATGATAATTAGGCTACGGTACCCAATAATTTTCAAAAAAAAATTTCAAAACATCACCGAATAGGGAACTCTCCGAAAAAGGCTCTCACCGAATCGGATTCACCGAATAGTAGCAGACCCGCAAAATAGAGCTTACACGCAGATAGGATCAGCTTATTTTCGATATTTACGCTCATGTTTTGACATTATTGCGTCACTGTATTGTTATTTAAAACATTACTTGTAGGCTTTAACTGCCCTTCATCAGAACTGACGATGCACTAGCAAGTGCGAAATATATTTTCTGTTACATCTACTGACAACTGATCCCTGTTGCTTTAGCAATTGAGGTTTTGGCTTTCGGGATATGGACCAGGGATCGTTTCAGAACAACACCAGGTCAGAAAGCGAGGCAGACTCCGACTCAGCAGCAGCCTAGAGCAGTTAGTTACAGATAGAATCAGCCACTATTGTTTTATTGCTTGCCTTTATGCACCAACAGTTGCACGCAGACCAAGATTAATGCCACTGTCTACCCCACACTGATGTCACTCCCCAATGCCATATTGCACGCGACTGAAAATTAATCTCAGGCCAATCCTAATGCCATATAATATTGTAAGTCACATACATAGTAATGCAACAGACAATTACGTTGATCACTGATGGCCGCCAAACTGATTGTATGTTTTTAATAATTTAAGCGTCATTGTTAACAAACAGGCAATCGCGACAATACCCGATACCGCCACAAACAACAATCAGGTTCTCTTCTCATTGCGCAACGCAGCACATTTTACAATGGAAGCAAGATGGGGAATTCATTGCGAGCAGAGGGGGGAGGCATTGATCCGTGGATTTGGTAATTGCTTAGTTTAACAATATTATTATTTGCTTTAACAATGCTAGCCAAAAGATATTGAATGCAGTATTCCACTTCATTAAATTATATAAACTTTTCTTTAAAACGGAAGACGAAGCCCAATGAACCTCCCCCCCCCCCCACGAGTACGCCACCGATTGCGAGCATGTCTCAGCGAAAGTTCTCACAGGATAATTCACTTGTTGTCAGGTTAAATGTACAACTACTTCAATGTAACAATGCAAAACCTTTCGCAAGCATAAACACAAAATGCTGTTCAAATGACATGTGATGCCGTTTCATTCCCAATACAAATAACAACTTCACAATGTAGTTATCAACGACCTGTTTCAGCCTGATGCTGCGAGTTCGCTGTGGTAATAGCGAATTGCACTAGCATTCGGAACACCGTTCCCTAATGTGCTATAACGAATGGTGTTGAAGTCAGCGAGTCGTTGTTTTGTGCGGCTCTTTTGTTTTTCTTGAGGCTGCTGAGGTTCTATGTTATTAGGCGTTATTGCTGCGAAATTTTGTTGAATCCGTTGATTAACAGATTAGGTAACGTAGTTTTTCCCTTTCAGCTCGGTTGTTGATCCTTGGACTCTGCCTACTTATGAAAATGGTTTCTTTGAAGCGCAACAGTACCGCGTCGTTTCTCTGGCAATGATTGTAAACTCAAAGTTGGCGAGGCATTGTTGCTGATGATCAAAATCCGAACTTTTATCTGAGCTGAGGTGTTCTTTCAGGCGGGAGTGGAGTGGGCGGATCGTGCTGCCTATGTAGCTTTCCCTACATATGATCTTGTAAACACAGTTCTTGGTGGTACACATGTCGTCGTTCCGCAGTGGGCAGTCTTGTAGCCGGCAAGTAAACAACGATCATGCTGCTAAAATCGAAACTCAATCTATTGCACAAATAACAACTTCTGCAACTCACACAACGAAACTCAGCAGTTCAGAGTCCCACAACGATATAATATTTGAACAGCTTCCAAGACAATCTGTTTCTAAACGATCGACAGAAAACAATTTAATAAATCATTGCCGAAATATTACATGAAACTCTATCGACGGAGCGAGACATAGTTTTGGCTTCGCAACTTGAGCTTAGATTTACACAGCAAGCATAGTTGTCAGAAATACGAATTCTTTGCGACACCATCCCAGGCGGCGTAAATATCAGAAGGCCAACACCACCATTCATAAAATTTAAAAAATGGGATCACTTATTGCATAACATTATATTGAAAGCGTAGCCGTAAAACGTGGCCAGGCTAATGGCGACATTAGCGCCCGGCCATTGCCTGTCACCCAGTTTCGCTCCACACTAGACCGTACTTCGAGGAATAGAACATGTTTGTTTACATTGAGACGATAGCCTTGGAAGGCAGAAGCAGAGCACGCGTCAAGCAGCAATACCAGAAGAGCTTGAAACAGCACAGAACAAATCGGTTTGTAAAATATTTAGAAACGGCTGCAATGTTCAAAATGCAGTGTAAGTTCCTTGCAACAACAAATCTTAGAGCTGTGGTATATGTGTAGTAATCCTAAGTCTGTGGTGGTGATCTGATTTTTTAACAATGACACTGCACAAACAAATTATGAAGGAAAATTCAATGCATCCACTTTTTGTGTCAATAACGAAAATTAAAAAGTTGAATGAAACAAATGTTGTTAAATATTGAATGAGGTTCTTCACCAGGCATTTAGTTAAATAACATGATGCGTTCTACTGGTGCAAATTATGCTGAACTACCGCAAGATGTATAAGGTGATAATCTGATTTTATTCCGACGTTGCATTCGTTGCAACGGCTGGCAAGCTTCAGACAACAGATCTCCACCAAAAATAAGATCACATTACGCAAAAGTGACTGCGTTATTGCAGACTTATTACGTCGCCTTTTTCAGTTAGATAGAAACAGAAAATTTGAAACATAAATACATCACGTTTTGTACGATCACTTGTCTTCTTTTTTAACAACTTCTTCGCCAAGAGCTTCCAAGATTTCTTGACGGTAGTCATCGAAATCTCCATCTACTTGGTTGATAGTTTGGTTTTCGACGACCCACAATGTACAGTCTGTTTCTGTGATCAACCTCGCGTCATGCGATACTATTAAAACACCTCCTTTGTAATTATTAATTGCTTCCGCAAGAGCATCAATGGATTCAAGATCTAAATTGTTTGTAGGTTCGTCTAGTATCAGAAGGTCAGGTGCAGTGGCTACAAGCTCAGCAAGTGCCACTCTTGCTTTTTGCCCCCCGCTTAGATCTCGTATGGGAATTTCATGGGCATAACTGACAAGGCCCACAGAACCGAGACGCTTTCTGGACGATTGGTAATCGAAGTTGAATTTGCTTTGCAAATATTGAGTGGCAGATTTCTCAACATCAAGTTGATCTGCCGAGTGCTGACTGTAGTAAGCAAACCTCAAGCGATGATTGCGTTTCGATTCTCCTGATAAAGGATCTAAATAACCACACAGCAATTTAAGTAAAGTTGATTTACCCACTCCATTGGGTCCAACAATTGCAACTCTAGAATCCATGTCCAAACCGAACTCAACACCTTTAAAAAGAAAAGGTTGATTGGGATATCCAAAATCAACATTGTATAAGCCCATGATAGGAGGACTAAGAGATGGTGGATCAGGAAATGAAAACTTAACAACATATTCTCGTGGCTTTTCTATTAATTCTTGTTTTGTTTCAACACTTTCCTCCATCACAGCTGCTCCTCTTCGCTGTCCTTTTTGTTGTTTCCTTGTTAACGCTTCTTTAGTTTTTTTCTCAGCAACTTTTTTAGAACTTCCCTGAGATTTTAATTCTTTTATCCGTTTTTCTTGTTTTTCATACTCTTTTACGCGTTCTCGCAATCTCTGCTGGTACATGATTTTAAACTGAGCAAAGTTACCACGATAAAAATACAGTTTTAAGCTATCCAAATGAATAACATCGGTACAAACATCATCTAGAAAAGACTGGTCATGAGAAACAACTAAAAGGGTCTTTTTCCAATTTTGAAGATAATTGTTAAGCCAGATAACAGCATTCAGGTCAAGATGATTGGTCGGTTCATCAAGCAACAATAGAGTTGGCTCAAGAAACAATGCTCTGGCGAGCGATACTCTCATTCTCCAACCTCCTGAGAAATCCTGCGTTGCACGACCTTGCATGGAAACAGTAAATCCTAAACCAGCAAGTATCCTTCTTGCTCTAGGCTCCGCAGATGCTACTCCATGAGCATCCATGTCTTCATAAACTTTTTTTAACTCTTCTTGAATAGTCAAATCTCCTTGCTCCTGTCGAGCTATCAACTCCTTTTCCTTCTTTAAAAGTCGGAGTCGTTCTGTATCAGCATTAATCACAGAATTTATAGCAGAAGTCTGATCAGCCACAACTTCCTGCTCACAATACAATACATCAATGTGTGGTGGAATGGCCAACTTCCGAGCAGCAATATGACGAAGCAATGTTGTTTTACCTTTTCCGTTTGGACCAACTAACCCATATCTTCTTCCTGCCACTATAGTTAAATCTGCATTTTTCAACAGGTCTTTTCCTTTGGCTGCTATTGAAAAGCCTTCTACCTTAATATCCATTGTGTTTTCATATGTGTTGGCTTTTGTGGATGCCTGTTGAGACACACTGAAGTTGCTCAATTCATCATTAGCTCGAGCTGTTTCCATCTCAGCCATTTGTTTTTTGAACTTCATTTCTTTTTCATATTTTTTCCTCTCTTTTCTTGTCATACCTTTCATTAATTCTTCATCAAGAGCAAACGTTTCTGCAACAGGACCATCTTCATGTGAAAAATCTTGCACCAATTCTTTCTGCTCAGCGTTTTCAGTTTCCTTTCCATTAATTTCGCCACATTCTTCTGCATCATTTTCTTTTACTGACATTTTATCCATTTCTTTGTTAAGCTTTTTCTTTTCTTTTTTTAAATTGGCATTGGCCTCCATTTCCGGTACCTCTTCTTCCATACCTCCAAGTTCATCAAAAAAGGCTCGTTTAGAACTTTTTTTCTTTTTATTTCTTTTTTCAGACTTCGCTTCATCATTACCAGAAACTTCAGTTTTCACTTTTTTTGGCATTTTGTGATTACAGTAACTTAACAATAAAATTTACACAACCTGTAAAGCAACAAAATATTATTCTCATATTTGTTCATGTCAACTTGTAAACTATTTGTCATTGCTTACATAGTCCAGTTGCAAATAATTATAAGACATCTTAATACAGGCTACAAGAAACGGCAAATACATTGGGGCATTAATCTTTTTAAGTATAAAGAGAGCAAACAGCATATATCTTCCTCTTGGACACAATCTTGGATGAGGAATATAACACTAGACCCTACAATTTAGAGCCTAATGTACTGCCACTGTACGACACTTGCTGCTTAGAGGTGCTTGAACATATTATGAAAAAATGAAAGCTTAAGAAATAGTGGCACATAATAAAAAACAAAGCATTATGAAAGCTAATTTCCCTATCACAGGTGTGGGCATGCTTCCACGTTTTATAAAACGTTTCAAACAATCTTAGTGCGATATTTCATTTATCTATTGACTAGCCTGCGTTTAACCAAGCCTTGGCCTGGTCCGTCACTTTATTCTATGATTCTCATAGACCAGGCTTAAGTTGGTGATTCAGAGTCCCTAAAAGTATGTGAAATTGCCAGAATTAACCTTGCAAACAAACTTTGTTATTGGGAGAATAAAAAGTTCTCACTATGAGTCAATTACATGATGATCGCCTACTGAGGAATCATGAAGAATTTCCAGATGCCAGCGAGGCTACCAAAAATAACAAAAAGCTGATACATCTATCAAAAAAATCTAGGTGCAAGAAAACGGGAAGAAAAAATCTGAGACTTTGGCTTCGCAAAGGTATGTGGTGATAACACACCAAACACTTGCTTAGCCAAAACATCAAAATAGTACCAAAACTCCTCCACTGATTTGGAATGAAACTGCAGTCCTCATAGGTTGATTCCTTCAATTTTAAATCAACAAGATCATCTTTACAAAGATTGTCGTGGCTAATTCTATCAAGTCCAAAAGGAATTGGTTTTTAACCAATGTTTCAACTGTTTGCAACAAGTGTTCCAAACTAAAATAACCATCAAACGACGTTTGCAGGGCAACCAAATGTGCACTAAATTCTTTTTGCAAAGAGTTAAGGAGACGATCACTTAGAGCGTTATCCATAGAAGTTTTTGTTTACGACACAATAAATTTAAAATAGTTTTCCTGCAATAAGCTTTTTTGTGTTTTCAAAGTTGTTCTTGCAATGTGACATCACATCAAAAACGGTTTTAATTTAACCAATTAAGTGCTTCAACTGGCTTAAAAAAATTGTTTAAAGCATTTTTTAAAAATTTACATCTCATCATAATAACCTGTTTTACTTATCAAAATGCAACTTCATTGGTTACCACTTCTCAATTTTACAAAAAGGTGGATTTTGCACAGTAGCCTAAATGACACTGTGATGCATAGCAAAACCAAGAGTGAAGTAGCCGGAAAAGCTGCTTTTGTTTACGTTTGCAATTTCAATCCTGCCACATGGCATTATGTAACTGTTTTTTAAGAAAATGTGATAAAAATCCCTTAAAATTAAAGTTAAGTAGAGATGAGCAAAAAATAACAGACCGCTAAAAAGTAGTAAGTGGCTATCTTTATGGCGCTGGTTGCCATTAAAGAGCTTTGTTTCATTATAGGTGTTATCAGAGTTAGGGTGAGAGTTAATTTAGGGTTAACATTAAAGCTAGGGTTTTGCTCTCTGGCCAGGAATTCAAAAATTCCCCAATTAAAAGTTTTTATCTTCAACGACTTAGTTTTCTCAAATTTGGGCAGAATTCCTTATCTGGCAACACTACTTCCGCAAACCTAGCCATGTCTTAAAAAGCAACAGTTAATTTTCCTTAACCAATATTAACAAATATGCAAACTAAAAAGTAACATGTTACGATAACTGCATGGCACAACACTTCGACCAAAAGGCTTTGTCAGTGCAGTAGTATACTAAGGGCCGTTGAGAGGACAGCCTAATTTAGGTCCGGTGCCAATGTAAATATCAGGTCCCAAATAAAAAAAATTTAAGAAAAAAGCACTAACGTATCTTCAAAGAATATGGGGTGATTTCTTTAAGTTTACGGGTCTCAAAAATCATCGCGGGTACAAAAGTACCCCATGTCAACGCAACTGAACATACTAATATTAGTGTGCAGCACACGGGTCTGCTACTATTCGGTGAGTCCGATTCGGTGAGAGCCTTTTTTGGTGAGAGCCCTATTCGGTGATTTTTTAGAATTTTTTTTTGAAAATTATTGGGTACTAGTGTTGGGCGATATTGAAAAAAACAAAACGATACGATATCTGAAAAAATACTCGATATTTCGATACTTTTCGATATTTTTGTTCTAATTGAGAAAGAGTTTCTCAGTCTTCGAAATTAGTGCCGGCAATTGCCGACGCAGATGCATGAATGGCGCATTAGCGTCGGCAATAAAAATGCCGAAGCCACACGAGCGCTTGTAAGGTTAGGGTTAGACATTCCTCCCAGTCGTTATGCCACAGCCATAGATTTGCTCCTTAGTCAACATCCTGATGGAGCTCTGCGAAAGAGGCGTGTGGATTGGTTTCAAAGCACGAAAGCGGCAAAACGTGGACGCTTCATTGCGAACGGCAAAGACAGTGTAGATTTACAGCCAAGTGATGAGCTTTTTGATGTGTCCGATTTCAGTAATGACACGACAACCTCATCCTCCGATACAGCATCTGATGATTCCGATTCTGACATTTAGTTCTTCATCAAACAGACTTTGTGTTGCTCGCAGTATCCCAATTGTGCCGAAATTATTTTAGTGTATACGTAAATCGAGGCAATCTTCTCTCAGGGAGCTAGTAATTTGTTACCGGTACTTGGTTGAGCAATTAACGTTATTTTATGATAATTCAACGTCGTTGGATGTCGAATTAATATAAACAAACGTAAATTTCTTGTTGGGCATTGTTGTTACGCAATATAACCCGCCGGTAAAATTAAATCGATTTGTGCTAACTCGAACGTTGAATCAACCCAAAATTAACTTACTTTTCCTCCCCGTGAGTTATTCAACGTGAATTACTATAACAGCGTGCGTATCGTGTTGTTCGCTTTATCGCTACTTTTGGTATTACTTTTGTGCGATCGTGATATACTACTCTAGTATATTTTTCGCTTCTCGTTTTACATGTTTTGGTACAATTTTTTTCGTAATAAACGTTCAAAGCAATTGCCGAGGCAATTTCAACTTTTGCCGTTTGGCCTCGGCAATGTTTTTGTTGGGGTTTGCAATTACGAGTTAGGGCTGTAATAGTTAAAATATCGAACGATATTGAAATAAATATCGATATGGAAAAGATATCGTATCGTATCGAAAATTCGATATATCGCCCAACACTATCGGGTACTGTAGCCTAATTAAAACCCTTAACCCCCTAACCTCAAACCCAAAAACCCAAACCCCCCAAAAAAAACCCAAAACCCCAAAAAGCCCCCCAACCCCAAAAAAACCCCCAACCCCCCCCAAAACCCCTAACCCCCCCAAACTCCAAAAACGCCCAAACCTCCCAAAACCCAAACCCCTATAACGGCAATGATAATTAGGCTACAGCGCGCAATAATTTAAAAAAAAAACTCACCGAATAGGGCTCTCACCGAAAAAGGCTCTCACCGAATAGGGAACTCACCGAATCGGACTCACCGAATCGGGCCATTCCGGCAGCACACAGTATTGTGATAATCATGTTTAATTTTCACATCTTAAATGATGAAACCAACCTGAACTTGCGTCTATTATAAACCTGCACCTTTGAGCTTACAAGCATAATATAGGATATGTCACAACTATTTTATTTCTTGGCGTTATGCGTCAACAGTTACACAGTACACACAGACCAATATTTATACAACTTCACAGTGCGCACCTCACATTGATGTCACTCCCCAATTACCATATTGCACTTGACTGAAAAGTGGTCTTAATACAATTCTAATGCGATAAAATATTGCAAGTCACATAGTAATGCAATGCAGGCCTCGAAATTCCGGCGGTCATGACTTCCGGAATGACTTCGAATGTCTGCCGAAGCCGACTCATTGGTCGGTCATAAATGACCGCCGCAAAATTCTTGACAAAAATAGAGCTAATGCAGCAAAATTATATTTTAAATTTGAATTGTTACAATTGTTTGTTTAACGCGAACAAATACGGAGCTGAAGCAATAATACAGTAGTACAGGCAATTGCTTTAAAGATCAAGATCACATTAGAGTGGCGTGGTTAACGAGCTGATGGCAAAAGTAGCCATTTTTACATCATTTCAACGCCTTGCAATGTTGCCTTGAAATAAAGTTGTGTGAACTTTTCGGCAGGATATGTATTCTAATTTTAACAATGAGGATTATTGCGTTGCATTGATCGTTTGTTAAAAAGAAACGTCACAGAGAAGCAAGTCTTAGCTGGGTTCCGCACGTGCTTAGGCGAATGTGGCGACCTTATTCACGCTGATACTGATAGAATTAGAATTCCTGCACAGAAGGGAGGGTGTTAGACTAACACTATTGTGTTAGTTAGTTAGTTAACACTAACACTATTGAGGGCTAACACTATTAAGTCACTAAGGTCCTGAGCTGGAGATTTACGACCCCGCGCCGGCAATAATCGCTTGGCACAACGATTCTATAATGCGAAAACCACGGAATAAGTGATCGTAGTTGCTTTTGTAATTAGGAAATTTGGATTGTTGTTTTCAATTGTGTTTATTGCGTTATTACACGACTGTCATTGACGCACTGATTTATTTGCAAGCAATCTGCTCCATTATACTTCAGGGTCGGTTAATTAAGCCATGAACCATTGCAGAGTTATTCTGTTGTAGAAAATCTTCTACAAACACGACTACACAATACCGTAGCGTGATTTTGTGCAAAATCTACATGCAAAAAATATGTCCGGTTGAGATATTAAATGTCCGCTGAAAGGGCCAGTCCGGTAGGACATGCTTGACCGCAGGAAAAAAGTACAAATTTCGAGGCCTGCGAAACTGCGAATGGACAGTTATAATGTTGAAAATGTGGGAATTTTAGCAATGATGATCACTGGTGGCCGTCCACCTGATGGGGTATTTTTAATAATTTAAGCGCCACTGTAAAAAACAGGCAATTGCGACCAGGGCTGCGATTTTCGCCTTTTTTGGTGACGAGGTTACTCGACACGCGCCATCACTACTCGACAAACGCCGTGCCTTACAGAAAAAAAAAAAGACGAAAAAAAAGGAAAACAAAAAGGAAAAAAAAACTGAGAGAGGACTAAACGTCGTCAGGTCGAGGAACAATCGGGGGGGGCATCACGTGATGCAATCATAAAAGTGCTGACTTACGTAAACTTTCTTGCGCCAGGTACTTCAAAGCAAGGTCTAAAAGCGACGCTTCACACGAGAAACTCCAAAGGCGTCAGCGGCTCAGCGCCGCCATTTTGAACACTGCGGGAGAATGCTTTGATCGAAGTTCCAACGCCTAGCATCAAACACTTCGCAACACACGTTTCGTGCTATTCGACACAACGGGTTTCTTTTATAGATGAAATAACCTAGGCTACGTTGAGTTGTCAACGTCTATGCCAGTTTGTATTTCGCCGTTTAAGCCAATTAACAATATTGCTCTGGTAAAATGACTGTTGGATACTTGCTATGAAATTCACGTGTAGAAAACAGCCTAGTTTCCAACCAGATGTTCAGAAATGCAGATGAAAAAAGCCGCTATTTGTATGGAAAGGAGTTCTCTTCCAGAACATTTTGAACACTGCGGGAAAATGCTTTGATTGAAGTTCTAACGCCTGCCATCAAACATTTCGCCACACACGTTTCGTGCTATTTGACACAACGTTTTTTTTTATCATAGATAAAATAACCGAAGTAGGCTACTTTTAGTTGTCAACGTGTTTGCAAGTTTGTATTTATGTCTGACTTATGCACTGGTTATTCCAAGATTGCAGAAATGTTTTGCAATGTGAATAAAGAATAGTAGACAGATAAACACGGTTGCAACTCGACTTCATTCCACTAAAAGAGTTTCTGTGATTACGTAATGGGCGATTTTGCACACTCACAAAAGCACACAACCCAGCTAGCAAAACCCATCGTTTTTACATTGATTCGTCTGCAGACGTTGAATCACAATGCATGACATGTACAAACAAGTTTGCTGGCTGGAAAGTCTGGACATCTGCAGGAAATTTGTCTCGCACCAGGCGAGATGCCATCTTTTGAAAGATTTAACAATGATGGATTTATGTAGCCAGTGCATGATGACGAAAACAAATTTAAGATTTCCTTTTCGTTATCTAACTTAAAGCAGGTGATTGATACAGGAGAAAATAAGCAGAAGCACACAATAAAGCCTACTTATTACGCAAGTTTTTTACATCAAGAAAATAGCCTAGTTTCCGACCAGATGTTCAGAATCAGAAACACAGATAAGAAAGGTCGCTGTATATAAGAGTTCGCTTCTAGAAGAATAGTAGGTGGTCACTGGGAGTGGACAAGGCAAGGTAATAGGCAAGTTGTAAGAACAGCATAGCTTTGCCCAACTACACATAGGATAGTCTTCAGTTAGTCAGTACGGTATCCTATAATGACTAAAAAACGAAAGAATCCTCTGACAACACAGATGGCAAAAGCTTCGGCCGGTCTTACCGAGAAGCGGTTAAGATTCAGCAAACAGCGAGTGAAGTGCGGGATCTGTTCGAAGGAGCTTTCGAGAGAAGCATTGCCACGTCACTTTGGAACTTATCATTCAGGTAAACTTCCGGCTAATAGCATTTAGTAGCCTAACGTCGCAAAGCATTCTCAATTTTGAACATGTTTAATTTAATAGTGGTAAGCAAAAGCATGCTTTATAAAATACGCCTACTACGTTTTCAGTTTTCAACAATAAAATTTTATAGATAAACCCGTTCAAGTGCATAAGGAACAACGCATCGATACATTCTTTTCTCGACGAGACAGTGATGACGTTTCTGAGCTTGCACAAGCAGTTCGGTCGGTGAGCTACCATATGCAAATGCAAGGTCAGACCCTGGCGATAGCACGGCTTCACTAGATGTTCAAGCTCATCAGGAAGTTGAAACGACCTGTGATGTTTGTTGAAACGACCAATCGAAAGATCTGGGTTTCGGTCTGAAGTTGCAATGTGGTATGTAGCCTACGAAGGGGCTTGTTTGTCATCTCGGCACACCTTAAACACTGTAACATTACGCCGTTGTTTCGTAATATCGTAGTATTGTTCCGTTTTCTTTTATCTGCAGTTCATTTTTCGCTATATCTTTGCTGTGTTTCTTGTTAACTTGCATATTTCACTCCTAACTGTGTTTGCGTGTGGGTACGTGCCCAACGATTTACGTACTAAGCGAGACTAAAGAGATGCCAAAGGAAAAATTTTCACAGTAGGCTACGCTAGGTGTAAAGCCTAAGAGATTTTTTCTTTTGCGATCCTCAGTTTCGCGTTTACAACAGTTCTCTTCATGGAGCAAAACAAATAATATACATGTCTGGTAGGTACATAACTTAGCGCTTGATACTCTTTTGCAATCACTCAACCAGCGTGCGATTAAAAATTTAAGTGACTCTCATACCACACTACTTGTGCAGTAATTTGCGGCCAAACGCTTATAATCTGACTCTTATGACATCATTTTACTATTCGACAAACAAACGCAGAATTTTTGGTTGTTCGACAAGAAAGAAAAAAATCGCAGCCCTGATCGCGACAATACGCCATACAGCCACAAACAATAATCACTTTATCTTTTCATTGCGCAAGGCTAACAACGCAGTACATTTTAGAATTAAAGCAAGATGGGGAATCGGTCAATCCGTTGCGAGCATGTCTCAGCAAGGGAACAAGTCTTTTAGGCGCAGACAGTTAGGCGCTGGTCAAATAGGTGCGCACACTGTGGCGTCTAGATATTTAGGTGCGGAGCACTGTGGCGTCCATTCATTTAGGTGCTATTCCTAGTTAAGTCTGCAGATTGTATCAGCTTGGCAGGTAGGGCAATGCTTTTCACACAAAATCTTATTTTGAACAGAAAAATATGTCATGGCTTCCGTGCGTGAAGCTGCTTAAACCGGTGTAGCAGTCCAAGAGTTACTGCATGCCAAAAGTTACAAGAGTTGCCAAATATTTCATTTAAATTTTATTTACTTTTGTTTTGAAAAATAATTAAATTTTTAACCTCTCAAAAGATCAGATTAATAATTATAAGTATTTTGTAATGTTAACTGAAAAGCTTGCATTAGTTTGAAAGCAATAAATTTATGACACTTAGTTAAAACAATTTTCGCTTTTCTATTGATTGCGAAAACGCCAGGCACCGCTGGTAACTTTTGGACTGACAGTAACTTCCAGACTGCAACGCCGCAGAAGCAGTCCAAAAGTTACTGCTATTGTAAGTGGGTGAGCTTTTTCGAAATTCTTTTGGAAAAACTTGTAAATGGACTGAAACTTCACTTGGTCAGTAGATTAAACCCTCTGCAAGTATGCGAAAGATATGAATCCCAAGGATAAATATTTTCACCACGAAACCATAATTCTAGACTTTAAGTTTCGTGCCACGTGTTTTCGATGGAAGTCCAACGGAAATTCATTGGAATCTCAAAGTGTTCAACACTTTCGTAAAAGCTAAAGCCTTCCCCGCGTGTGAGACTGTGATAGCCTACTCACTGAAGGTTGATGGCGTTTTGACTACCGGTTGGCCTACATGTAGCCTAAGTTTTATATTTCTTCAAAACAATAGTTAGCCTATGAAAAACCAGACCAAAAATACGCTCAGTGCTTCATTCACTAGAAAACTTTGGTTTTAACTTTCATGAAATAGGCCTACATAAAATATAGTCAAAGACTATGTTAAGCTAACAAGTCAGCCTTCAAATGCAAACTTTGCACGATATATTAAGACCTGTATAGCTTATTAAATGCCACGATTCACGTATAGCAACGATTTAAACTTTAAAATGTTTGGAGCGATGATCAATTAAATTATTTGTTTCAACAGAGCCATATAGCCTACAATGAGTCAATAAAACACTCATAATAGCCTACTACATTGTGAATTGTAGGTTGCATTATAGCACAATCAGGATGACAGCAAAAGACTATAGGCTAAGTGGTCATCTAGTCAATCACCTCCCCATGCAAATTTATTTTCCAATGCACGTAAGGCACGGACACAACTTCAAATGGTATAATACAAACAAATCAGGTTAAAATGATAGCCTACGTAAATTGTTAAGTAACAAATTTAAATTTCATTCCAAAACAGCAACAATTCTGGTACAAAACTCATCTTTTAAGTTTCATCTTATTTTCACTTCATTCCCAATTACGTTTCTGCTGTAAATCATGTTGTTAAGATGCAATAGTGGACAAGTCTTCAAGTTCAACATGTTTCCAATGTTGAAATCATTTATACAAATCTGCTGCAAGCGTCAAATCTGAAAACCCTGTTTTAGTAACTTCTGGACTGGCAGTAACTTTCAGACCGCGTATACGCGGTCCAGAAGTTACGGTAACTTTCAGACCGCAGTAACTCCTGGACCGTTACACCCGCAATGCTTTTCACACAAAATGTTATATTGAACAGAAAAATATATTGTCTTTTAATGCGCATGTTCGGCATTTATTTGTTGTTAGTCCAAGTTTGGGTTGGCGAAAGCGTTATCAATAAATATTCAAGTTTCCGAACATGACTGAGTTCACTTTTAGTGAGTCAAATAATAACTACACTAAACATCAGTAAAAAATATACCGTAGCCTATATTCAAGCAGGTGGTATTCTTGAGTAAAGAGTAACTTAGTTTTCCGTCAAAACCCCGACTAGGTTTAATAACGAGCAAAGTCGCACCATTATGCTTGCAAATTGTAGCCAGGGTTCATATGCCCTATAGAAATGTATTCATGTAGTAGAGCGTTGTCTCATACGAACTCGCCACACGACCAATCCATCCCGAGTAGAAGTAATTGCGAAAGATAACAGATTAAGTAAGGTTCCATTTGGCTGCAACCTGTGTTCAGGATGCATAGCAAATGTCCGTGGAAATGTGCTAATATCAAGAGTAGTAGAGCGTTGTCTCGCACCTCATCTCCACACGTTAACAATACAATACTCCATTAACAATACTCCATTAACACTCCATTAACAATACAACATTTTATCTTTCTGTTCAATATAAGATTTGGTGTGAAAAGCATTGCCCAACCTGCCAAGCTGATACAATCTGTAGACTTTACTAGTAATAGCACCTAAATGAACGGGCGCCACAGTGCTCCGCACCTAAATATCCAGACGCCACAGTGTGCGCGCCTATCTGACCGGTGCCTAACTGTCTGCGCCTAAAAGACGTGGACCCCTCAGCGAAGTTGTTTCACAGGACAATTCACTTATTGCCATGCCAATTGTACAATTACTTCAATGCAACAATAAAAACTTTTTACAAGTATAAACACAAGAATCTGCGATCTGTGAGTGTTGCAAGGAGGAACAAACCGCAAACCACACCATATGTAACTGCGGCATTCACCATGCGCCAAATGGTGTGCGTGGTCTGCATGAACTGGATGACGAATTGATTCAGTGGCGGCTCGACATCTGACCAAACATCTACACTGAGTCAGCGCCACTGGTCAAGGGTGGTGAAAGGCAGAGCCCCATCGACCTTTGGAGTGGCGAAGGAGATTTATATGAACAACACAAGATGCTGTTCAAATGACATACTATGTCACTTCATTTCCACTACAAACACCAAATTTTGCAAATAACATAACGAAACATAGCAGTTCTGAGTCCCACAACAATATATCATCCCAGGTGGCGGCATAAATATCAGAGGGCTAACAATGCCATCTTCTAAACGTTAATAATCAGATCACTTATTGCATAACATTGCATTAAAAGTGTAAAACGTAGCTCGGCTAATGGCAACATAAGTGCCCGGCCATTGGTTGTCACCCAGTTCAGTCATTCAATGAGTTTCGCTCCAGACAAGACCGCACTTTGAGGAATAGAACATGTTTGTTTACATTGAGACGATCGCCTTGCAAGGCAGAAGCAGAGCACACGTCAAGCAGCAATACCAGAAGAGCTTGAAACAGCACAGAACAAATCAGTTTGTAAAATATTTAGCAACGGCTGCAATGTTCAGAATGTAGTGTACGTTTCTTGCAAAAATAAATCTTGGAGCTGGGGTATACGACGTAGCAATACTTAGTCTGTGGTGACGATGATTTTTTAACAATAACATTGTAGAAACAAAGTATGAAGACGGATACAATGTATTCACTTTTAAAGTCAATATTAAAAATCAAAATTCAATCAAAGAAATGTTGTCATAGTTTACAAGCTTCAAACAACAACAAACAACTTCAAACAAGTTATGGTGTATCAGTTTATCAAGTACGGTATTCTAAGTTTTTATTGACCTCGTCTCAAAACATAATGATTTCTGCAATGGCCAGTTAGTTTCAGCCCTCGAAATTAGCTTCCATCTACGACGGCAAAAACATTGCCGTCGCCAAATCAACAAACCTTGGATTGCGGCGGCAATTGCTGTATGCTAATCAAATGAAATTTTATGCACTTCTTCATCGTGTCAAATGGTGGTAGCCCAGAGCATTACACAAGCTATTTTATGTGCTGGCAATGCTCTTGTGAACTGCAAAAAGTTTGCTGCTTTGTAAATATCATACTGGCTTATATGTTATGCAAAAGTTATTCTTTCATCAAATGCTTATTGTTTACCGGTGTCGTTGCGAATATAAATCACGGTGAAGGAAGATACAGCCAAAAAGTGGAATTTACCTGCTATAGGTTATCAAACAGAGGGAACAGAAGGAAAAATTAGGGTGGCATTTAGCAAAATTTTATGATGGAAACAAATCGGAATTAGAAAAGCTATGGGGTCAAGTTAAAAAAGTAACACGAAATTAGATAAACGGTTTTTCGGCAGAAAAAAAAAATGCTTCCGATCATATGGCATCGCGCGTTCATGTATGGGCAGTTTTGCGTCTTCAAGTATTCCAGTGACGACGCGATAACCTCATCCTCCGATACAGCAACTGATGAGTGATGATTCCGATTCTAACTAGTTCTTTAAATCTTTATCAAACAGACTTTGTGTTGCTTGCAGTATCCCAATTGTGCCAAAATTATGTTAGTGTATACCTAAATCGAGGCAATCTTCTCACAGGGGGCTATTAATTTGTTACCGCTACCTGGTTGAGCCATTAACGTTATTTTATGATAACTCAACGTCGCTAGATGTCAAATTAATGTAAAATAAACATAAAATTCTTATTGAGCATTGTTGTTATGCATTATAAGCTGAAGGGGAAAATTAAATCGATTTGTGCTGAATCGAACGTTGAATCAACCCAGAATTAACTTACCGTACTTTTTCCCATGAGTTATTCAACGTGAATTACTGTAACAGCGTGCGTATTGTGTTGCTCGCTTTATCGTTGCTTTTGGTATTACTACATCACAACAAATCAAACAGTGCGGTCGTGATAGACTACTCTAGCCACGTCAAATTACCCACAATTAAATGTACTTACGGGTAATTTGACACGACTTATGGGTACGGTAATTTGACGTGGCTTATGGGTAATTCGACGTGGCTTGTGGGTTATTCGACATGGCTTATAGGTAATTCAATGTGGGTTATGGGTACTTACGGTATGGTGCTTACAGGTAATTCGTGGGACCCATGTTCACGAGGTAATCCATTCATTCATGCAAATTCACATCCAAAACGCAGACATAGCAACACATTCCAGTTTAAATTATTATCAATTGAATATACCAGTGGGTTACTGTACTCCAGTGATACATTGCAGAGTACATCCAAACGACTACCTACGGTAATTGTTATTTATTCGAAAGTTATCTTGTAGCTTGGCTAGCAATAATGTTGCAATCACCAAAATACGGTACATATTGATTGACAAGTAGTGCAACATAATTTAAGAAACATATCACAGTAGAAATTACAAGTTCAAGATTAATACGAAAATATATTTTTTTCATAAAATTTTATTTGCATGTAAAAATTTTTCAAATAATGAAATCCAGTCAAAACTGAGTGATGTGAGTGTACTTACCTTTGGTCCAGGCCCGGATTTAGGGGGGGACAAAGGGTGCAGGTGCCCCGGGCCCCCTACGTGGAAAAAATGTGATTTTTGTGTTGTTGTTTTTTTTTATTTCAGCCTTTGCAGTTTCTACCAAATGCTATGCAGTGCTGGATTAATGCTACTGTAGACGTGTTTTTTTTGCATGGGGGGCCTTACGATCTAAAAGTGCTCCGGGTCCCCCATCAGCTAAATCCAGCCATGCTTCGGTCTAACCAGAGGTCTCCGTCTAACTGCAGGTGCAGGGTAGCCGTCAACGTAATAATAATAATGTTATGGTTTTATTTATTGTCGCTCTACAACAGCTAAGGTCTTTTAGCGACAGGGCTCATTTTTTAATTTGTATCAGGTTTACGATGTTATCACATTATTACCCGACTCATTCTCACTGCGCTATGCAGGATAGAACACAATCGGTACCGTTTTTAAAGTCTTCGGTTTGACCCGACCTGGAATCGATCTCAGATCTACCAGCACCAGAGCAGAAGGCTAAACCACTCGGCCACTGAGCTGGCAGCCGTCAACGTGCGGACTGCGTCAGTGTCAGTGTCACTGGCTCACTGCGGCTGCGCGGCTGCGGCTGCGCGGCTGCGCCTGCCTGCGGTGTGCGACTATGCGCATTTACTCAGTGTTGCCAGTTGAACAATAAGTTATGTTTTTGATAATATAAAATTTGGAAAGGTTTTAGGGTTGTTGGAGGCAAAACCTTGAAACTAAGGAAGCAAAAACAGGCTGTAAATACTCCAACAAAAGTAATGACTTTGTTTCTTTATATTAAACTGAAATTGGTGAAAAAATTACTTCGAAAATTGTTAAAAAGCCTTTCTTTTAAATCACGTTAAAAGCGGCAGAAAAATTACTTTGCATAGCGATCTATATACACAACACAGGTCTTGACAACTTGTAAGTTGAAGGCCGATGTAGCTTTGATTTTGAATTCTAAGCTACATTTACTTGATATCTCTTTGAAATAAAAGTTTTAATAATCAATATTGCCAAAATGTGATCACTGAATGTCTGAATCTCAAATCACTGCAAAACTTTTACCTTTGCGTTAAAATTGACTAATAAAACTTTTCTGTTTTTGTGAACAAACCCAGCAAAGTGTCCACTTGAAGCGGTTGACTGTCTCGTATCATCACTATAAGCCTCGTTACTCAGTGCAACAAACAGTTTACCAGCCTCATTTTCTTTATCATATGATATTGATAGAGAAAATGAGGCTGGTAAACTGCTCGTTGCATTGAGAAACGAGGCATTGCGTTAAAAATATGACAAATTATCCTATTTTAGATTTCCAACACAAGTGCCAAAAATCTAGTGCGGTATTTAAATCAATCAATCAATCAATCATTTTATTTTTCGTCATTAACGCGTCTGGGACGAAGAAGATAATAACTACTGTACAAAAATCGATATAAACTTACCAGCACGTTAATGAACGGGAAAAGGTGGCAAAACTTTGAAAGGTTTAAAACATGCCTGAATGAAAAATTATGTATAGTAGTTTGTTTGTTTGTTTTTTTTTTGTTTTTTTTGTTTATCTTTATCCTGCATTGCGGGAAAGCGGACTTGAGCGCTATGCATCGGTGTACGCCTTCCGACATACACCTGACCCACGCTGCAGCCGACTGCAATGTCTGTTTCCGGTTGTCTACTCTACTTATGACTTAAATTTAGTACTACCCATTACTCGAAATCGATCACTGGGTAGAGGCAATTATCGTAAAGTTTCTTGCCCAGAGAAACAACAGCAAGTGCGGGTGGCTGGAGTCGAACATGCAGGCTCTCGACTGTGAGCCCAACGCGCTAACCACTCGGCCATTGCTGCCGTAGGCTATATATCAGTAGTTAGCTCGGCCAAAAAACCCACAAAACAAATAGAAAAAAATAAAACAAAAACAGAGAGAAGCGCACATCTAGTAATGAATGACAGCCTAATGAAAAGTGTTGTGGATTGAATTCGCCAGTTCCAATATTAATGTGGATGAGCAGTCATAATATTAATAAAAGGATGGAGAATGAAATGAGCAACAATGAGAAATGGCAGTTTTTGAAATGGCAAAAATAGCACAAAAGTAACTCAAAATCACACAAGATATGCACAAATACTATATTTATCAACTACTACTCAAACTTTCAACTTATGCTAGCAATTTTGGCTACCAACTGATCGGCCTTCAGTCAAATTTTAAGCTACACGTTATCATGGCATGTGTATAAAGGTCGCAATGTTGCTTCAAATGCAGGTGAAGACCTTATTTTGTTTTGTTTTTTTCGGAAATCACACCCAATCTAGCAAAATCAAAAAGTTGGTGAAAATTACAATTGCAGCACAAAGTTCCTTTTGCGGAATATGCTACCTACAGTGAGAAGATTGATTTGTGAGCATCTGGCAACACTTAGCTAGTTAATTTTATGTTTTGCTTGACTGCGTTTATGTAGATTCTGGGTGGTCACTTGTCACCCAACCTGTAGCAGGAAAAACGAATTATTGTTGATTTTTGGTCAACAACGCAATTAGAAGAGAAACTCATATGCGAATGATGAATGAAAGTCAATCACGAGGTAGTACCACTGTTAAGGCAAATCGAAATCTTCGTAATGGCACAAGCAAGAGCGCCGGAGCGAAGCAGGTTGACATCGGGTGAAGAATCAGAACAGGTAGGCAAACTGATAACTCTTCTTTGTTGGAAAGTGTAACTTGAAATAAAAGTTGCAACTGGTAAAAACAAAACTGTAGCGCCAGAGAGCTCTGTCTCTGACGTCACGCGCTCCACGTCACTAGATTTGTCACTAGAATTGTATTCCAGAAGATTCTGGCCCTTGAGCGCATACCGTGGACTGCTCTTCACTTCTCGAAAATTCAATCTAGCAATCAACCTTTTGTATGGCGTCTTGCCGAAGTCCAACTGTAGTTCATCAATACGTAGATCTGCCGTTGTGTTGCGTTGTATTATCCTGTGTAAAGCTCCCTATTCCAAACTAGAACCTTTCTTAAGAAGCTTAAACCATGATTCAAAAAATCGGTATTATTATTACTATTGTTTCTACTGCTGCTGCTGCTAGTGTAACGTTTTTGGATCAGTATAGTATTATGTTTAAAACTTTTATTGGCAGCAGTGGCCGAGTGGTTAGCGCGTTGGGCTCGCAGTCGAGAGCCTGCATGTTCGACTCCAGCCACCCGCACTTGCTGTTGTTTCTCTGGGCAAGAAACTTTACGATAATTGCCCCTACCCAGTGATCGATTTCGAGTAATGGGTAGTACCAAATTTAAGTCATAAGTAGAGTAGACAACCGGAAACAGACATTGCAGTCGGCTGCAGCGTGGGTCAGGTGTACGTCGGAAGGCGTACACCGATGCATAGCGCTCAAGTCCGCTTTCCCGCAATGCAGGATAAAGATAATAAAACAAACAAACAAAACAAATTTATCAAATGTTTATTATTTTCTTGCTGATAGTTTAGTTAAGACTTTTTTAGCTGACTTTTTGCTTACTTACTGTTTGACCACTGTTTTTTTGGTTGAAAGTTTATTTAATTAACCTCTATTGTTATGGAACACTGTTTGATATCTGTTTTTTTTTTCTTCTTTAGTTGAGACTTTTTTGCTGACACTTTGCTTAGTTAACCTCTATTATAGCCTAAGCTAGTTCCTTTGAATATACAGATGCTGCTGTGGGATTTTAGAATTCTTGAAACAAGGCTTTCTACTAACTGGGATTTCTCTGAATCGGATTTTCCAAATAGTAGCATAACGGGTCCGGGGGCCCTTTTCCAGCCAAGTTTGAAAGAAATACCATGAAACTGCACATTCTGAGAGTACAGTACTTTCAGCCTAAACCAATACAAAAACTCTGACAAATGATGTAGCAACAGTGGGTGAAAAGTATTTACATCACAGTCTATCAATCCAATGCAGTTATAAGAATAAATAGAGTAGGCCATGGAAGGTTTATAATTAATAGTTAGTAGAATGGTAGGCTTCAGTTTGTTAATAAATACCTTTCGCATAAAATATAACACAGCAAGCCTACTTATTTAATGTTCATATTAAATCTGAGGTGTGCTAGTGTAATTTATGTTTACCTATGTATAAAACTACCTATGTACTCCAGTCAACTGTGAGCCAGATACTTATCCTCAAGTATGAATAAATTGCGTGTGGCTTACAATAATGCATTTCGAACATTGCATAAATTACCGAGGCGTGTTAGCATTAGTAGTATTCAGACGTACCATCATATTCCTACGTTTCATGCCCTATTCCGAAATCGTATATTTAATTTTGTCAACCGCTGTCAGGTCTCATCTAACAAGTGGTTAGTTGCAGTTTTTACCTCAGAGTGTTATGCTTCTTCTGACTATGCGTCTCACTATAACGTGACTATGTACGCATAAGTTTTGCTTGTATATGTAAATTGTAACCGTGTGTATTTTGTGACTTGTGTTGTGTTTATGAATATGGGCCTGTCTCTTTAGTGCCTGATGCAAATAAATAAATAAAAAAAAATAATAATGGCCTTCGAAACTATCGTGCCGGTAGGCCATGTTAGGCCAGCTTCCACAAGCCAACATTTCTCCATTCCGTTAGTATTTGAAATGTTTTTCTCTTCACTCACAGGAGTTCGCAATATTTTTTTCACCAACTAGACAAAGTATGAGCATCGCCATCCCATCGATCTATAAAAACTCGAGGACTAGCTCTAGCCTACCCTCTACACCAGGGGTGACGAACCTTTTTGCGGTCGCGGGCCACTTTGTCAATTACACATGAGTTATCGGGCCATGCAACTTTTTAATCGTAACCTACTATGAAATCTTTTAGTTAAGCAACTCACGATTTTATTCATGAAAAGTAACAAACGGCAGATGAAAGAAATAAAACCTACACAGTAGAAATTATCTTACGCATAATCGAAACATACAACAGTAAAAAATGAAAACAAAACAACTTGAGCAAAAAGGAAAGCAACAGTACTTGCACTGATAATGAAGACAGTTTAATTTTCGAAGCGTTTGCTTTCATATGAGTATGATTTCTTCTTTTTTGGCTCTATCCTTTTTGCTCACGTTGACTAAATGTTTCGACCATTTTGCACCGAAAAACAAATCAGTTGATGAATTTTTTTTTTCAAACAACAAACAAAAGCCCATGCGAATCATACAGCTGAAGCTATCTAATGCAGCATTGAAGCATAAAATATTAAAAAATAACATTGAATCATTGAATTTTTTTGCTTAGTGGGATTTTTGGAACGTTTTTTGCTTGACTAAGCGTTCAATATTAGGTCGAACAGACGATGTGGCAACTCTCAACTGCATAAGAAAGCTTAAATAGCAAAGGAAAGGTGTACCAGTGAAGGCATGAAATAGCTTTGAGATGTCTTTTGTCTTTAATGCATGAGCGATTGTCAAATTGATTTGCGTGCCGCACAAAATTCTTTGAAGGGCCACATGCGGGCCGCAAGTTTGTCACCTCTGCTCTACACCTATGTGGGAAGCAGTGCATTTAAATACAACTGCAAATATGTTTTAGGTCCTTGTTTGCGTTGTTCTTTTTTGAGTGAACGCAAAAACATGATATAATACTGTATCAATTAACGGATTTTTATAAACACAATGTTTTAATGGATTTTTTGTCTTGGCTGTCGGGCTCGAGAATTTAGCTGCCAGGAAACAGCTCTGGTAGGCCATGGTTGTTCTCTTCAAAAATAAACAAGCTTAGAGGCCTGCTTAGCCTAGCCTAGATAGGCCTACATCGAATCTGATTCGATATATATCTACCATAGGAAATGAAGCATGTGCAAAATAAAGTCAATGTTTTGTTTGTTACAACAGATTATAGCCTCTGAAAATCAGATCTGCCTCGACAGATGATTTTAAATTGGTTGATCGAGACATTGTCAGTGCACGTTTCACAAGAGGCGATGTGCTCTTTAATTGCACTTTTAGTTGTTAGGTTGGGTTTAAGTGCCAATTCAAAATCATCTCCCTGGGCAGATCTGATTTTCAGACTAAGATCATGGAAGCCTTAAGAATCAAACGTAACAATCCATCTCTCAACCAGCAGTTATTCGTCTGTGGCTCATCGTTCCTTTTTGTGTTCTAATTGTTTGTCCAATGCCTGTAGTTTCCACCTCATGTGATCTGTTTCCCACCGCATAATTTACTCGTAATCATTTTTGTGCCATTTGTTCAGTTTGTGCTTTTCAGTTCAAGTTCACGGCTATTCTATATTTTGGCATTCATTGCCTCACAAAACTTCATAACTTTCCATATTTGAAAGTGCTTGCATATTTTTAAGGATATCCGGTAACTTTTTGAACCTTTTATCCAAGAAACTGTGTTTCAGGAAAAGAGTTGGGTTGAGCTAAACATTCGGAAAAGAGAATGCTCAAAGTTCCTACCGCTCACTTTATCTTCAACTGAAAGCTTATCGAGGTTTGGTTTGTTGAAGTAGCGCAGTTGTACAGTTGAAGATGTACGGCTCAGTTGTATCATTTGTGCATAGCTAAAACTTCTATGATCTAGTTTATTGCAATGCAATGACGTATGCTACCATCGCTGATTCACAAAGCTTTGCCATTGAAACAATGTTTAAGATTTTGTTTACAGCTTGTTATGGGCATAGTAGAGTCTTGAGAAGGCTTAAATGCCATATGATTACAAAGTATATTTATTATAGCTATCTTATTAATTTTTTTCCTTAAAATACTTCAGAGATTTTGTTAGAATAAATATCCCGGTAGACATGTTGAGCTTTTACTGTTTGTCATAATTACTGCAGTAGCAGTTTTAGTCCATGTCCATCATGTATGTAATTTGAAATCTTTTAACATAGTTTTTTCTAAACTCCTCATCCTCATAAGTGGAGATGGTAATACCTTCTAAATTTTATTAACTCCTTTATTGTTGTGTTAATATTAAAATACACATAAAAAACACATGTTCTGTGTAGGTGTGGGTGCGGAAGATTGTTATCCGATCACGATTATTTAAGCGTTCCTGGAGTTCGTGTTGAAGAAGACTTGCTACCGCTTGGTGCAAGTGCTCAAAATTTTTATGGAAAACTTTCTGTGGTTGGCGAAGAAGGCAAAACTAGACGGGATGAGACAAGTTTTGTTTCTTTTACTGCAGGAGCACCCACAATGTATAATATGTTTCTTAAAAATTTTTTTCATTTGTTTGCGTCTGGAATCATGTGTTTTCTGTTATCTTAATGTTCTCAATCAATTTCTCTTCCGTTTACTTGTTATTTCAAAGTAGCAGCTGGCTTTGTTGGCTCAACAGTGGTGTTTCTTAGCTTCCAGGTTCTACCAGTCCAGAACCACATAAATAAATTCATGTATATATTGGTTGACATGTTTGCTGTTGAACTGAATAAGAAGATAAGTCAATCTGCAATAGTTTTTCTACTTATTTTTAACACATATGTAGAATCTGAAATATATATATATACTGGTATTTTAAATATTGAAGCTAATCATAATCTTGAAGTACATATATTTCTTCTTTACAAGTCGATTTTGCAGCTATAAATTTTTGTATATTTTCTTTCAATTTACGTTATCATACCGGTGATTTTTAGAGGAGTGTGTTTATGAAAATTTGTATTGAATTTGGTGCATTTTTAATACTATGATGAAACTGCTACTTTATGTGATGTGTAAGAGTTATTATATCTTGCAGCTCCTCAGTGAATTAAACGTTGATGCTGTTTTCACTGAATCACGAATGTTGCCATCACTAAATTTATAATAAAAACAAACTCTCATTCATCTGTTTTTAGACCGAAGCAGGTGGATAAGTGGAACATCATGCAGAATACCTCCTTGTATCCTACAGACGCACATGGAACCATGGAATTTCAGGGGACTGGAGAAGGAGACAAATCAAAGGTTAGTGAAAACACAATGAGATTTATTGCCATTTAAATTTGTTATAAACTATGGAAAAGTAGTTGGTGTGCTTCTCTGCAGATGAAATTCTGTCCGTGAGCCAGACATGACAAGTCAAGAATAATAGTCTTTTAAATGTGAAGTCTTTAGATTTTTGTTAGTCATATTATCCAGAAAATGTCGTTTTTAAATGAAATGAAATTACAGTTGCTTCAATGTTTCAATTAATATGCTTGTTAATTAATAGGCAGATTCCACAATTTGTTTATTTTTGAAAAATGTATAATTTAACACTTCTCTACATTTTCTGAAGAAGAGTGGTTGTGGTGATATGGTGTAGTATTGCTTTATATAATATAAACAGTTTTTAGTAGTAATTTTAACGTGTCTGCACATTTTTTCATGATTGTCAGACTATGTGTTTTACAATTTGTTGTAAAACGATCTTGTGTGAGCTGAAGCTGCAAATTTTAGTCTTCTATAACCCGATGACTAATCATCAGCAAACCCACCTGACTTATCATGTTCCTTTTCAACAACAACAAGTCCGAATAATTTATTGTATTACGAATGTTCTTGTTTTCATTTACCAAGGAAGCAATCGAGCATTGATTGCGTTAAAATTGTGGTGTTTCTTAATTGTAATGTTTATCACGGATGGAATTTTAAGACAAAGGTCATGATAATGCCGATCTGCTACTATTTAGAGTAGGGGTGGGCAACATGCGGGCTGCATGTGGCCTTTTTCCATTTTTTGTGCGGCCCTTCATCTTCCAGCTATTTTTCCCCAAATAAGGCTATTTAAATTAAGGCTATTTTTATCTCGATTTACACAATTTCGAAGCTTAAACAGTGATATGACCGTCTTTTCACTCCCCTGTACCTGTGAAATAAGTTTTGCGCCTGTAGAAATCCAGCTTGAATTGAATTCACTGCAGTAGGATGACATTCTTGTACAAAATTTCAATCAGATAAACTCCATTGCTGAAAATATAAATTAGTGTTTATTTGATGTGCAGCCCTCCTCTAAGCATTACATTTTCTTAACTGACCCTTGTGTTAAAAAGGTTGCCCACCCCTGATTTAGAGAATCCTATTCGGATAAATCCTTATTCGGAGACAGCCTTTTTCGAATATTTATAAAATTTCACAGCGTATCTGTTTATTCAAAGGAATTAACGGCTTTTCCAATTAGAACGGTTTTGTTAATAAGATTTGCTGCCCAGTAAAAGAGTTGGCAGGTCTGTGATGCAGGCATGGTTGAGGAACTAAATGAAAGGCTCCCTTGTGAACTGAAAGGCTAAATGAAAGCTACACAAGGGAAATTGACAAAAACAGCAGCGCGGTTTCGGTTAAAACATATTATTGCTGTACGTTGTAGGTACCTAATACGTTGTTGTTACTTTCAATACAATAAACACTACCATATGTATAAAATGCAACGTGTCATCAGGTATCTTACGTCATCGTTTTGTCACCCACCAGTTAATTAATCCAGTGGGGAATAGCCACACCGCACCAACAACCTTTCAGATAAGCTTTTAGTATGGTGGGTTTTGCCCTGACACGAAGGTCTAATAGTGCCTTTACATCTCAATGTCACGTAGTTTGTCAACCTTGCTTTGTTGTAGTACATTCGTCTTTCCCATGACACAAACCCCGACCTTGTGCTCAAGCTATTATATGACGAATGGAAATTAAACCCGCCCAAGATGGTGATTACTGTTCACGGTGGGGCACATAACTTCCAATTGCAACCAAAATTACACAGGTGAGGTCACATAACTGTCGTGTTCAGGCAAACTTTTCATCCAATTAAATTATAAACTGACAATATTACGATGAGTATATTTTGGATAACAATGCTAAGCAAAGAAATACAGAAGTATTTAAAATGCCGCTGAAATGTGTGTTTTTTTTTTTTCGAAAAATGCAACGAATATCGTACATCAGCCACAAAATAAATGAAGACGTACTATCTCAACCAATCAAACCAGAACCCTCTTGAAAAACATTATCAAACGACAAACAAGTTTTTTTTTCGGCCATGTCATGAGGAAGAAACAATTAGAGCACACCGCTTTCTGTGGAAAGATCAAAGGAAAACCAGCTCGTGGAAAACAGCACCTCGCTTTTCTCGATAACCTCAAGGATGATCTCCACGTTACAACCACAACGATTTTTAATACAGTTAAATACCGGGATAAATGGGAAGAACTGTGCTTGAACGCCCAAGTCTGGAACATGCATGGCGCATAAGAAGGAGTATATTTTTGGGCACACAATTTTTGAAAATTGATTTTGTGTTCTAGATATAGCCTTATATGTGGTACTTATATGGCATAAGCTAGTAAGCACCTGAAACTACCTGAAAAATAACTTCTAATAGCGACTTTGTGAGGGCTTGCCAGGCCTAATCTCATAACTATCGAATTATTTTCCTTTTTAACAAAGATTTTTTCAGAGTTTTCTGCAATGGATTAATAAAAGCGGCCAAGACAACAGGCGCTTGGATTATGACCTTTGGCTTGAACACAGGTTAGCGGTTTATGATCTTGTTCTTTTACAAAGGATAAGTTGTTACATGGGGACTAATGACACAGCTCGGAGCACTCTTCTGATGTTCTCAAAAAGATTGCATCTCGCCAGTCCAATTTGGTGCTCGTTGTAAAAGTTAGCTTTCAATTGTGAATGGTGATCTGGCGTTCAATCTGTCTAGATATATTTTTAAAATACCTTTGTGGAACGTCGCTATATTTTTTATACGTGTTTATTAAATTTCACTGTAGGTACGTTGATTCACGTTATGTTTTCATTAACGAAGCTGCATTTATAAGCGCTCGAATAATTGACATGGTTTTCCCCTTCTACTCAACAAACATTGAATCATCTGTACAATTGTATGTCCTGAACATAGTAACTTTACACAGTACAGTATTTAACGAAAGTTGAAATTGCACAGACGATATATCAGCCCAGGCTTGGTAATGCGTTTGTCGCACTCGCACAGTTGATGCTTGTGAGAACCAAACTTTTCATACTTTTACAATGCATCCAGTTTGATGTACAGGAACCACATGCAGAAACTAAAAATTAATTCCATTGTCTTTTTTTATGAGAGCTTTTTATTTTATGATTTCTCATTGTCACTCTCATCGATCTGCCATGCACATCACACTAACTCTGGCTCATTTTATTTGTTAGGGGTCGGTATGATAGTTGGTGACGCCCTGAAGGAACACAAAGCCCGCTCTCGAGGAAAGATAGTCAGTGTGGGAGTGGCCCCTTGGGGGGTTGTTGATCATAGAGAAGACTTAATCGGGACAGAAGTGAGTACTATAACGTTGACAATTCATCGTCGTTTAGCGATTGTTTAATTCTTATCATGATCCAACGAACGTCTTACAAGCTACTTCCCTCAACTGACGTCAAATCAATGTGAAAAATGAGATCGGGTATTGGTGACCACAACAAGTAAACGTTTGCAACAGCACAACAAGCCTAACTATTGTTTACTAAACGTTACGCTTGCCAGCAAACAAACGTTAAATTCACGTGGGAAGTGGTTTATTCGCGTAAGTTTGTTTACTGTCTGGGGAGGAAACATAAAGTGGTTAGTTTTGTTTTGAAGAACCTTCCTTTCGACCAAGTTTAATCTGTTTTCTATTGCGCCTGGTCTACCCGTGAATTAATTTGAATGACTCGTTCTCATTGGTTAACTGGAGAAATACACTTCTTTTATTCGGAATTATTGTACAGTACCTCAGTTGTGCTAACCTGTATTTCACAGCAGGGCACCTATTAATTTGTGGATGTCATGGCAGCCTTTGTAAGTGTTGCTTACCAAACCGCAAAGCCAGACACGGTAGCTTTTAAACTTTGACTTGAAACTTATGGACACATTACTATGGTTTTTATCGGCGTCAATTTTTTTTTAGATTGACAAACTTTAAGGGAAGAAGGCTTTATGATTTGTGTATCGGCTCTGAAAATGATTTTGTAAGGTTTCGCTTTTTGTCAAAACGATTCCTACGTTCAAGTTCATGAAGAGTATGTCGACATCCCTCTCGCAAGCACAGCGCAATTTTATTTAGCAGACATGTTGACAGCCATTCTGTAGTGTCCTTTGAAGGTTGGCTTTGTTATTCCGTGCATTCTTGTGCTGATGCAGCACTTTAAGCGTTCAGTCAGCAAATTTGTCTTACATCGTGTCAACGTATAGAGACGTTGAATCAATGTAAACAATACCTGGTTTACTGGTTGGAAGCGTCCCAAATCGGTGGTGTAAGCCGTAAGGTTGTGTATCCTGTATATGGCAAACACATCTCCAACGCAGACCATCCTAAGTCCTAACAACCATGTGACAAGAAAAGCGCACTGCGGTTAGATCCGTCATCTTAAAGCAACTTCCGTGCTTTTGTAACCGCTCGGTCCATAATTAACTACTGTTATTCATAGAAGTAACACAGCATTACCTTTCCGTATCAAAATCGTTAAAAAAATGTGAGGATATTAAAAGCTATTAGAATGAGGAAGCCGTTTGCACTCTGTGTTCTGGATTCAACGTTTCGTCTGCAGACTTTGCTGCTAAACCAGGCGGCAATTCTTTTGTTACCAGCTCACTTCATTTCCAGGCTGTCCTTGTTGACACTGGGTTTCTGAGCTTGTTGATGTGCTCAGCAGTAATTAAGCATGCGCCAAAATCGATTTTTGTGTTAGCATTATCCCGTTGGTCGTCATAGAAATCCTTCATCGTTATTTACGCATTGCCATGATAAAACTAAGATTCTTGTTATAGCATCTTAAAGCATTGCAACATAATTAGCGCCATGGTGTTGAATAAAATGCATGATAGGTTGTAAAATTCGAGGCATGGCAGTTTTGTATTTAACCAATACTTAAAAAAGGTTTGAATCGAAGACTAGTTTTAAAATCCATCCGTCTTAGATGCATACTAATAATCAATTTCATCGTAAGAATTATCCCAACGCTGTGATGTTTGGATCGATTTTAGATTATGTTTAAAGGAATAAGTGATTATGTTCGAAATTGACATCACAGCAGAAACTCGATTGCGTATAATCTTAGTTTTATGGTCATCCATTCTTTCAATACTACCCATAGCGATGTCACTAGATTTATCATACAATTGTAGCTTGGTTAGCATCCCCATGTGGAAGCATACATTCTATGCACATTCTTTGGTTATTCACTCGACAAAACGCAAAACAGTGACATAGGCATGGACTGTCCACGTCATTTTGACACAAACCCAACGCGCAAGGTCGTAGTGGCGTAATGACTTCAACCCGAATCACTCAGACAAACTGGACAACTTCAACAATAAATACAAGAAATATCCAAGTATTACGTCATGCAGGTTAAAGTCATTCGGACGCGTCTAATAGACCTGTTCCGAAAGCATGATTTCACTCTTGTGCATGCAATATTTTAATCATGTCTATAGTGATCAGCATCTTTAATTGATGACAAAAGCAATCGGTGATTTTGGTAATTTTTCAGCAAATCAGTTCGTATCAAACAATGGAGAACCCCCTGAGCAAGGGTTCGGTGCTCCACACCGCCCACACCCATTTCCTCCTGGTGGACAATGGTACCGAGGGACGGTATGACAGTGAGCTGCGCTTTCGGAGGCAACTCGAGAAGAAATTCTCCCAGCAGCTCACCCATCAGCGTCAGTATTGATTGATAATAATTGACTTTATTAATTTTATCAACTTTTCTTGATTGCAATGATATTATTTAGCAAACAGCAATGGCGTCATCAAATACGTAAAATATTTTTGATGAAATGTTTTACATCAGCCAGTTTTCGTCACAAAAATATAATCACTTTTCTTGGTGTTTTTTCTCTCAGCGTGGTGGTGATGCTATTTTATCAAGAAATTACCCTGCAAAATTTGTTTTATTTGCATTAGCCGTTGAATAAATGCAAAAAGGACATATTTTTGTTGCGTGGTTGCATTTTGTTTTGCTTAGAATTGTTGTAAAACACTTTTTTGTTTTCTCGACCACGTCGATTCAAATACGCTGTATCCATTGTGACGTCTTGCAACATGAAATTGAACGAACATTCAGCTTCATGTTCAACGTCACGTCAATTGTTTTTCTTTTGCGTCACGCAAGGATTCATCTGTGGAAAACTAACGTGAGGTTGCGTTTTCAACGGTATACAGGCGCCTGCCGCACGTCTGTGGTGTGTTTGGTGCTTGAAGGAGGCAAGAACACCATCAACGTTGTACTGGAGAGTGTGAGACAAACTCCTCCTATTCCTGTGATCGTGTGTGATGGAAGCGGAAGAGCCGCTGACCTACTTGCCTTTGCTCATCAGTATGCGGAAGACGACGGGTGGGTTTCATTAGGAAGCGTTAGTCCATAGTTCGTTATTCCATTATTCGCTTGCAGAAACTCTACCTGTTGTGTTGTTCGATAAGCTTGAACTTTCTTTCCAAGATTGCAATTCGTTCATTCCTCACTTACCACTCGTACGTTTGCACCATGTGGCATAATCCCTGTTGGGCTTAAACCACGACACTCAAGCTAGCGACATCGATTCTTTTGCTCTGATTTAACGCAGGCAAACTTGGAGTCAATATAAAAAGATCAGGCTTGGCTGGCTGTCAGTCACGGTATATCGCATTAGCTTCGTTCGTCTATTTATATGATTTCTATAAATGTTTACATCAGGAAGCCACCAACTTCTTTTGTTTATTTTGCATTTCATTTCCCATCCAGGTCTATGATGGAAGAATTAAAGGTGCAACTTTTAGAATTAATCAAAGAAACCTTTAAGTGCAGCCGTGACCAGGCCCAGTATTTCTATATATCCATAATGGAATGCGTCAGGAAGAAGGATTTGGTGAGGGTGTTCTCTGGTGCGGCGTTTCAACTCTGCTGCTGCTTGAACCAATTAAAAGTCTGAGCATTGCTTGTGGTAACGTCAGATCGCAAAACGACCACACAAGATAGTTTGTCTACTTTTACAACACTTTCAAATAATCCCATTTACACAATGTGGGAGATTTTTTCGAATTCATCAAAATATTTCTTGTTGTAGTAAGATTAAAACTGCTCCAATTAGTTGAAACTCGTCTTATGTTTTAAAGAATAAAATTTCCAAGACATTTGTATAGTTTTCCAATAAAGGAAAGCTCAGCAGTCTCACGCGTGGTCTTTTTAATGTTCCAGATCACAATATTCCGTATGAGCAAAGACCACACACATGATGACATAGACATAGCAATACTGACTGCAACATTGAAAGGTTTGTTGGTACATTTAAACCAAGCCGCTGAGTATGATTTATTTACAGAAAGATAACATTTCTTCTAATGAGCTTGTATTTGTGTCTTTAACAAGTGATTGCAATGCTGGGTTTGTTCCATTAGACTTCCCTGTAAGTTGATTTGGCGAACTATTTACAGTAAGACTGTTGTTGGGTTTATGTTGCAGCTCAATGTTCATCCGCCCCCGATATGCTGAGGCTGGCCTTGTCATGGGACAGGATCGATATTGCGACCAGTCAGATCTTTGTCTACGGTCGCCAGTGGCCGGTACGTATGGTGTCTAGATTGTCTACTTCATCAGTGGTGGCTAGCTATAGAGGTTGTGTGGGTTATTGCGAATGTCTGTAACTTGTACTGTAACTAAGACATTGTAATGATGACTTTTTACTGGCATAACCGTTCATGTGAAAGAGGCAGCTTTATGTATATAAAGTTTGTACGAATCTCTACGTTTATTTAAGAGAATTAAAACCCAGTTACAAGACGCACAGCAACCAAACACAACGGCCATTGATTCTGGTTGTGATGCTCCCACCACACAATCAATGTCAATCATGGCTGTGGCGGAGTGGCCGGGTTGCCACTTGCCAGGCTATTGCTTCACGAATATCCAAGTTTTTGTAGCACTACATCTGACTTATTTGAATCAGGGATTCATAGAATTATGAGATGAGTAAGCCGATAGTACATGATGGTATGTATATGATGATTGACACGAGATAAACAAGTGTGTAGTGTCTTGGGAGTTGGGACTGGTGTTCCAAAGAGATGAACAACATTTAAACTTCTTGCTATTGCACCAAAGTCTTAAGAATGAATGAAGCCTAACACTGAAGTCTTAATACGACTTAATATGGATATTGGTTTGACATAAATATTAACGCTTTACTCAAATAAATATCCAGTGTATTCCATTTCTATCAAACTTGTTCATCTTTTTATTTGCAAACTATCGCCGTTGATTATTGCGATGTTTGGTCATTCTGATGCATGTTCAGGTCCTATCAATGGAAGAAGCGATGATGGACGCACTTATTAACGACCGAGTTGACTTTGTCAAGCTGCTGATGGAGAATGGCGTCAGTATGCACAAGTTCCTCAACGTACCAAGGCTGGAAGGCCTCTACAATGCGGTTAGTTTGCTTAGCGATCCTCTGATCTAACTACAACAGTAATTTAAACTTACAGCTCGAAATCCGTCTCTTTAGGTAGATTGAACGTCTACAGTTGCAACATATTGTAGGAACTGCCAGAACTAACAACAACTAAGCATGTTAGTATGACCTTGATGTTCTTTTATTTAATATCTTCTTGCAAATGCAGAGTCCCTAGTTTTGCGTTGATGCAACGTCTATACATGTAAAAGTACGAGCGTTAATTTGTTGTTTTACCGAGACACTCATCGTAGCACCAGTCATCATGTCATTGGCTTGTTCAGATTGTGCGCGGTATAAACGGTATTGTCCATATCACAATCAACTAGGTGTTGTGTGATACGAGCGCTTGTGGCGTCAACAATACAGTGTGATGCGCATGCGTGTGACTTTGAATTAAAGTGATGGCATGTGTGAATATTTTTGATCTCTCACAGCGAGACGTCCAATTCTCTTCCGAAATTTCTTAATAATTTTCTTTTCAGTATTGAAACTATTACTGGTCAACATTATTTCCCACTCTCTATAACCGGGTACCTCCAAACATGCCTCATTGGGTACCTCCAAACATGTTTGGAAAGTTGGCTTTGTCGACTCTGTTTGAGAACAATACCCAATGAGGCATTTCCGCGTTGGTAAGGTTGCGAACGTTGCGTGTTATGTAGCTTCCTGGTTTCACTGAGGACTTTTAGTGTCATTTTTTTTACCAAGCCGAGATAATGAGATCCCATGTTATGGACAGTCTGGTTGGCAGTTGTTTTCAATGGAAAAAATAATATTGCAACTTACAAGATTTTTTGCTGCATTCGTGTCTACCTTCAGGCATGCCTTGAAGTGTCCTGCCAAAGCCGCATGAGCGGTTTCGAACCTGCGCCCTTCAGAGTGCCGTGCCAGGGCTCTCACCACTCGCCTACGCAGCCGGCCTTTCAAGACTAATTTTATAGAATAAATGGTGTTAACTGGGTAAAAGAGATTGATTTACTTTGATTGATTTTACATATTATGTTCAGTTGTTGATGGTCAAACTTCCAATTATTGCGCAATAATGTAGTGTTTGTCAAGCCAATGTTACGTGGTCGGAAGCGTAGGTGGGCGCGCTAAGTATATGGTTGGAAAGAAGATCAAACAACGCCAAACGAAATTAATTCCGCAAACAAGAACAAATATGTTTAATTAAATCATCAAGGGAAACACCAACATCAGTATCTGCGCTACTTTTCCTATGACAATGATTGATGTGTTAGCCTACTAGATGCAATTCCCGGTCTTTAAGGTGGTAGATGTGGCTTTGACACCCTAAATATTATTAGGTCATAGTGAAGATTGTGTAAAAGTCTTATCGAAAGATAAGCACTGAATCTTATTCTTGCTTAGCACTCAGCATTGTGCAGATAAATTCGGGGTAAAGTAGTAGTTGCTGTTGGGCCACCCTCTGTGGCTGCGATGAAACTTACTTTCAAATAGCGCTGTGCCGCTGTATTTATTGCGGATATGCTAACAGCGCGATACAAAACACAATTATGATCGTCATCCGTCGCACCGCAGTGAATCAGGAGGTTGTTGGTCCGATACCGGGGCATGGCGACGATTGTTTTAAACAATTAAACATTGTCGTGTTCGAGAAACGCGATCTATCTCAGTTTGGTGCGGTTTCGATATGCCCCTTTCGTGCGGCTTTCCTGTCAGTTGGGTGTATGTGGGGCTGTATTTACTTGCCAAGTTGACTTGCTTTGATGTAATTTCAACAGAAAGCGCCTGTCAACCTCGTCTACTTGATCAACGACGTGAAGAAGAACATCCCACCAGGGTACCACTTCACTCTCATTGATATAGGCCAGGTGAGTGCCTTGCCAAGATGTTGTGTGGTCGTCATATTTTGTTTATAATATTTGTTTGCCAACTTGTGTTTACACTTTCATATTGTGTTGGAAGCTGAAAGAAAATCGACTTTCGATCTGTGGTTTGCTGTTTTTCAATCAACAAACAAACCTGGCACAAAGTTTGATGCTACTAACTGTCCATTGTGGTTCTTCAGGGGCGAATGTTGTTTATTTGAAGCAAGCAGTAACTTCACTATCCCGTGTATGCTGGAACATTCAGGCAATCGCTGTTAAATGAAACACACAAAAATAATGCTGCTGCATTCTGTTTGTTGGCAGCATAATATTTTAAACAATAACGGCCCAGGACACTTCTGATGTAACCACTCACGGATAAGAAACCTGGTTTGAAGGAACAAATTCCCTACTTCTGGCATAGCTTAAAAAACAAGCCCAAGTGATGCATCACTTTGCTTGCTTGTGAAGCAATTGTTCACAGTGGTCGCCACATTGTGACGTGATTTATATTGCGCAACACGACTCGTTGAGACAGGAAGAGCATCTCGTAATTCATGTCTAAGTGCGCACGGAACAGATGCATTCTATACATGACGAAGGAAATGTCGTCAGGTTGTTGGCTTTTTCAGGATCTAATAAAAACATGTATAAACTTTTCAACGTCTAATAAACTTTTCAACGTCTAATAAAAGGCTTTATCTGTATATCAACTCGATATTATCCAATCAGGTGATAGAATTGCTGATGGGCGGTGCTTATCGGTCTAGCTACACGAGGAAACGTTTCCGGATGTATTACGCTTTGAAGGCAAAGGCGGAACCCAGCATAAAGAAGCAACTCAGCTTCAAGATTGGCTTCGGGAACCCAAGCATCCCGAACACCCCGGTTGGTTGCTGGGGTGAGACCCCCCTAGCTGGCGTATAAATTATTTCTCCTTCGATGCTAAAGTACAAAAGTTGTTCGCATTCCTTTGAAAATACAAAAAAATCCTAAGTGCATTTATTTTTAAGTATCATCCTCACTTTGTATCCAGATAGTCAACTTACAGTATGTACACAGACTTTGTCAACTTGCTAGATTTCATATTTGACTGGATGCTGACTTGCTATTTGCCGCCGACCTGATGTTACTTGATAAATATCGTCTTGGTTGGTGTATATTTTGTGTCTTATCATGAGTTTTGCAGTGATTTGAGAGTCAATGGTCACACATTGGCAATTTGGAGAACTATCATTTCAAAACGATATAAACTAAAATACATTAAGAGTTTGAAATCATGATTGTATCGGCATTCGTCATTGTTATCGGTTGATATGTTGGCAAGGCCTGAATATATAGGTCGCCACTATACCCAGCTCAGCGTTCACAGCAAAGCAATCTGTGATTTGGGGACAATAAATTAAGGTCAAATACTTTTCATGGCGATGACTTGTGTGTTTGCAGTCGACCCAAGCTCTCCACATGAGAGAAAAGCTTCCCCATGAGCCTGTTCAGATCGTTCCTCCCCACTTCTCGTACCCGTTCCATGAACTGATGATATGGGCCGTGTTGATGAAGCGGCACAAGATGGCGCTCTTCATGTGGCAGCAGGGCGAGGAGGCCATCGCCAAGGTAACCATAAAGGTTGTGATTTGTGATTCAAAGTAATTAACACGAATGGATAACCTTGCACAACCATTCATGTAAGATAGACTTAGAGAATGAGATTACAGCACAAATATATAAACAAATGTAGTTTTGGGCAACCCTGTTCAAGGGATTAGCGTTTGCCCAGAGACTTGTTATGTGCTTGCTGCTTACCCTGCCCTTTGTTAGTTGGTTGCGTTCTGGAAGCAGTTGTCTGGCTTGTTTATAGATGTGTCTGTGGCATTAAATTAAACCTTCCCACCCAGGCGTTGGTGGCTAGCAAGCTCTACAAGATGATGGCTAAGGAAGCAGCTGATGATGATTTGGACGTGGAGGATTCTGAACAGTTGAAATCATATAAGAAGTAAACTTGATTGTTATGGCTGTTTAGTTTGGTAGGTGTAGATTTGACAGTTTGAAACGAAATTGCTTGTTGAGAAATGAAATTTATTTTATGGAAGGCGATTTGAAACAAAACCTTTTCTTAGAAACTTAGTTTAAAACAAATCTAAAGCGGGAGAATGTCACGTTTACACTTTCGTTTTGAAATATTGTTTCAAAGACTTGTAGACCACAATGCCACTACTTTTGACATTGATGTTCTGAATACAGGTGAAAATACCGCTTTCCAGAATGGTCTTACGTTGCTACGAACACCAGGACTGTTACTCAAGAGTGGTGTTTTTAGGAGATTGTACATCTTTCGGTAATTACAGTGCAACGTTGAATCACAGGGAATTTCAAGACCTCGCCATTCAGATGCTGGAGATCTGCTACCACGCCGATGATGACGCAACAAAGCATCTTTTGACATATGAATTGAAACAATGGAGCAGGGAAACTTGCCTCAGTCTCGCTGTGTCGGCCAAACATCGGGACTTTATCGCCCATCCATGCGTGCAGCTCCTCCTCAACGACTTGTGGATGGGAGGATTAAATGAGAGGAAGAACTCCGGACTGAAAGTAATGTAGAGTGCTTATTGCATCCGTTTTGATGAAAGACTTGGAAAGCTTTCAGTTCGGTAGATTTGAAGCAAGGAAGCCAATTTTTGTGCCCCCCTCAAGCAAGCTCAGCGACCACATCATGATCATTTATTATCCTGCAATTTAGACAAACCAATAAACAAAACAAAAAAACAGCTGAAAACTGCACTTTTTCAATCCCTTAAACCAGGGGTCACCAACCTTTTTTGCATGCGGGCCATTTTGGCACTAAGGAGAGCTGTGGCGGGCCGCACTAATAAAATTTTAGGTAGGTTGACTCTTATGCTAGAAAAGAACGCATTTCGTACCCAGTATCCAGCGTTACATGTTGTTCATATTTATGTTACAATACCGCAACAACAAAATTAATCGAACAACGCTACTGCCAGGCCAAGCTCCTTTTACAACACTTTTGACTTTTTTAACAATGCCTAATAAACGAGGCCACTTGTTTTGCGCACTTATAGCGAGGCGAGCGGTTTCATCAGAATATTCATCGCCAAGCAAGAGTGGTGTTGTCACTTCGCTTCACAAAAGATATCTTGCAATTAACAATTTCAGTAAACAAGGAAATGTTTGACACATCGCAATACAGGCAACAATAGTGATCTGCAAACGTATCAGCGAAAAATAGGCTCCAATAACAGGGAAAAAGAAACCAGGCACCATGAAACAAACGCTTGTGAAAATCATCGAAAAATCGTAATTCTATCGTAATTCATGAACAGTCTTTCCTCTAAAAAAGTAATGAGTTGGTTTTTCATCCTTTTGTGAGAGTCTATAAAACCGTCTTTCTTTGATTATTGACAACTGTCGCTTGCGGTGCTTATCAGCGTGGCAAGAATTTGTTGATTAACAACATTTTGCAGTACTTGCTTCAGCAGTACATATGCTAAAATTGGAGCGATACAGAGAAGATTAGTACGGCCCCTGCACAAGGATGACACGCAAAATCGTGAAGCGTTCCATATTTCTTTAAAAACAAAAAACATTTTGCAGTACAAAGCTAAATATTTTCATTATACAATCAGAAAAAGTCTTCAAATTTATATATAATATTTTGCCAATTTATTATAAATTGAGTTGGCACACCGACCTATTTTTCCAACAAAAACTTGCATAAAGAGAACACTGCTCGAGAAACACAATAACGGTGAAACGCACACTAGTGTTTACATGACATTTGCAAACAATAAGCAACCCTATGCTCACAGGCAATTTCGAAAACAGACGTTTTAATCAACCACTGGGACGGTGTGGCTGGACATCGCATTGGAATAACTTTAAGCAACCCCCACCTAGAACTATAATCTGATTGGTCGGTCGGTGGAATCGCATGCAAAGCGAAAATATGCTTCCCGGAAAGTATTTTTTTGCCTTCGTGCTCTTTAACTCCTCAAGAAAAGTATTTTTGGTTATACTTGTACGCTGATACCTTCCGCGGGCCGCAGCGTGGCGGGCCGCATGCGGCTCGCGGGCCGCCAGTTGGTGACCCCTGCCTTAAACTATGTGTATTTTCAATCGTTTGTTGTATGGTATTACAACTTAGATCGTTCTATCTTGGTTAGAGGAACCAAACCCTCATTAAATTTATCTTCTTGATGAGAGAAGTATCTTTTCTCAGGTGATCATGGGAATCCTCTTTCCTCCCACTCTCTTAACATTGGACTTCAAGACTCAGGAGGAACTGCAACTGATGCCACAGACCATGGAAGAGCACATGCATGAGGTGTCCAGTCTATCCTCGTCCATTGAAGGGTATGTGTCCAACCGTACGTTACATTTGTCCTGGACATCATCCGGGTTGTCCAGTGGTTCGCAGTGATGCTCCCGTTTTGCTCTGGCCTTACTATCATTGCTCTTTTATTGTCATTCGTTCATTGTTAATATTAACTTCATATGCGTCGTGGCATCTAGGCTACGATTCTACATATGTTGCCTGAAAGATGAGGTATACTATGACAGTTTCAATACACGTTAGATATGTAGTTGAACATACGCAGCCAGTTTCAGTGCCGCTTTGCAGCTGATCCTGAGCATGTTACGCCAATTCATAGACTTTGCTCTCAAACAGGCCACACTCTCAACATGAGGATTAATTCATGGCTTGTATCATTTTAATTGGTTGGTGATTATGAACCCTGCTTTCCCTGCACCCGTGATGACACCCACTCACAAACTTTTGCTTCTTCCAGGTCAAGCTTTGGATCAAGCTCCGCCTCCAGCTCTAGTTCCTCTTCCAGCGACAAGACGGCTACGTCACTTCCGGTATGTGTTTAAGGGTGGTTTACTAAATCAACCAGATGGCCCGATGGTGGTCTCGCTATCAAGTAGCCGTGTGGATTAGCCCAATGCGCGTGATGCTTGTTGTCGGAGTTTGCTTTCTTATCGAATGGTGCTCAAAGTTGAATCTGTTATTTTTGCCGGGAGATTAAACTTTCGTTTGCAAAAAGTTTGCCAGTTAGACGTGCTTGTACGGTCTCATGTCGTCGATCAGACAGGGACGTCTGACACGTTTCATTCCAGAAACCTGAAGTTCTCGGCAAGCCGACGACAGCGATTCGAGATCAAGATGCCTACGTCATATTGACGAACCGACCGAAGCAGCTGACCTTGAGCAAGAAAATCTACGAGTTCTACAACGCCCCTATCACCAAGTTCTGGATGTACGCGATGGCCTACGTCTGTATCTTGATGCTGTTCACCTACGTAGTATTGGTGAGTGGATAAATCAAAGCGACAATAAGGACACGGATTGTAAAGCATTGTTGATGAAGGTTTAGGGTGTATGAAAGGTATTCCGGCTGAAAGATGTTCAATTAAGATCTTAAGTTGCTCTTTTATTCATATTGTGTATAATTGTACTGTACTAATCTGGCAACAGACGAAATAAAAGGTTTCTCTCTCTCTCAAAACTGCGTCGTTCAGAGCAGTTCTTGATTCAAAGCCTGGTGCTCTGCTCACTAGAGCGGCATTACCATAATGCCATGCTGCTGCCACACATGCATCGCTGTGCTTTCGATTGCAGGTACGAATGCCGCCTAGTCTTCCATCGATCGCTGAATTGATCGTCATATCGCACGCCTTCACCATCGCCATAGAAATGGTAGGGAATTGTTTATTGTCTTTATTCCCTAGATTTCTGAACAAACGATATTTGGTAACGTACTCATAGGCCACATGTCTGTTTTCTGTTAAGAAGAAAACGCTTACACATTGTGTCTGGCAGCAGTGTTTCCACGTTTAAAAATGAATAGATTGTTATTCGTGTGTCGTTATTGCGTCACAGAGGCCTTATGACATCAGAAACTTCATTGTTACGTCACAGGTTCGTGAAATCGTGGTATCTGAGCCTGGCGGAGCGTTACAAAAGCTCAAGGTTTGGCTGGGTCACTTCTGGAACTGCATGGACGGCCTGACTGTGGTCATGTTCTTCGCCGCGTTTGGGTTGCGCTTGTCGTCCGACAGGTTCATCTTCGGCGTGGGGCGAACCCTGTACAGCGTCAATATCGTCCTCTGGTACACCCACTTACTGAACGTCTTCAGGTGCGTGTCTCGAAAAGTGACCAATTCCCAGAAAGTAACTGACTTTGATTTTTCGTTTCCCCGTTTTCCAAAAAAAATCCAGGATTTTCTGATTTCTACAGTTGTTTCGCTTATCCAAAAACGTTTCTGCACAAGTTGTTACGTTTGATTTGGTAACCAAGATTTTTTGTGGATGAAACCAAAGCATCAAATGAACGGCGTGAAGGTAATTTGTAATTCAAATTGACTTATTGAAGACCCTCATTAATGTAGTAGTCAAAGAAGCCTGTCAAGTGTCAATGCTTGTAACACGAAAAATGGACACAGCAAATTCACACCCGCTCACCTTGTACTGACTCGTACACTGTGATCGCTATTTGCTCTGTGGATCGTCATCATATGGAATTTGCATTCCAGCGTCAACAAGCGTCTGGGGCCGAACGTGACCTTGATGGGGAAGATGATGGTGGACCTTGGGACCTTCATCCTGTTGCTTGCTGTTGTCCTGACCAGCTTTGGAGTGGCCAGGCAGGTACCACAACAAGGTTGTTACTTTCCCTTTGAATCAAGTCAATGTGGTCCATTTCATTATTTGAGTGGAGATGACAAAACTTAATCTATGAGAGTTTGAAGGTTTGCCGAGGAGTCGAACTACTGTGACAGGCTCGGTCATAAGTAATAAATAACGAAATGATAACTAAAGATTTTGAAACAACAATGAACATAAACTTTATTAAACTGAATACCGAACGTTGCAACTAGTGCTAGAAACAACAGTATTTAAAGTAACAAACATTGCCCACAACTTTTGCTTTCGTGCTCCGGTGCTTCATTTAATAAACAGAGTAAGTTGGATGTCTACAAACTTAAGATTCATTTCGTATTCGTTTAAAAATTTCTTTCATTTTTTTGGTGACTACAGGCACTCAAAATAATAACCAGCTTGTTTTCGACGTGTAGTCGGTCGTGGTGCCTGATAAAACGTTGGAAATAAAGCCAGCTGTCATTTTTAACATCTTGTGGTAACCTAGTCTGAAGTTACCAGAAAACCCAAGCAATTACGTGAAGAGCGAGATGTTACTTACGCCGAAAAAAAAAGTTAAAATCTAATGTCCACCCACTGCTGAATCAGTCTTTGACTCAGCACAATATAACTTGTAGTCCTTGCTTCGACCCAACGAGAACGCAAGCTGGACTCTCCTCAAGAACGTCACAATGGAACCTTACTTCATGCTGTACGGCGAAGTGTATGCGGGAACTATCGACCGTGAGTTACCAAGATGTACTGCACAATTCTATGCCAACGTCAGCTCTGGCTTTATAAAGATACAGTTTTCTTATCGAGTGTTAAAATCAAGAAATGGGTTTTTGTAGCCGTGTTACCTACAAACAGGGCCCATGCTGCACTAACATCTTCAATGCACGTTTTAAACTTTAACGTTGTTCGCCTTTCTAAGTATTGGCTTGTCAATGTATCGCTCGTTGTGATTGGTACAATCTTCTATGTCGATGTTGATAGCGGAACTGAGACGAATAGCGAACATCTCCACCAGCAGCATCCGTCTTTTCTATATTGATTCAACGTGTGTAGAGTTGTAGACGTTATATCAGCGGACTTTGCAACCTGAGGCTAAACTTTCGCTGGAAGTCAAACTCGGACGCTCGCTGCTTGTCCGCGCATAAGTACATCGTCCACACGTCATCGACTTCCGTTTGTTCCTCCAGCTTGTGAAGGAGAAGATCCGACCATTTGTGTCACTGGATCCTGGTTGGCTCCCGTCCTGATGACCATCTACCTCCTCATCGCCAACATCCTGCTCCTCAATCTCCTCATCGCTGTTTTCAAGTGAGTACAGACGGAATAACAACGTCATTTGTCATCTTATCGATGTTCCAACCAGGGCTGTGAAGGCGAAGGAATACTGACGTGTCCGGAGTCGCGCAGTTATAAACCGAGGAGTCGGAGTCGTTAAAAAAAAACCTTGATACAAAACAGTAAACATTAAAAGTTTTGTTTGAAACAATCTTTTTTCAAAATATTGTTTTTTGTTCTCTGTATTGAGCTCTACAACTTCACCACGAAAAAAGAAGTGTTTGTTCTTAGTTTTTATGAAAGTTGCCGTTTCAATTTCGATGCAACTCGAAGTGAAATTAACTTTAAAAAAGTGAAAAAGCACAAAAATTAAAAAAATCTGGCAACACTGAAGTCGGGGTCGGCCAGTTATAAACCGAGGAGTCGGAATCGTACATTTTTCATCTGACGCCGCAGCCCTGGTTGCCACACGTGTATTTCTTGATGCTTCAACACTGGAGCGTTGTGACCGAACCGAACAGAATGCCGAGATAGGTCGCTTTCGAACCAGGGTTGCCAGGTTTGTGGCAAACTACGTCATCAGCGTCACGATCCATCTCAACTCTCCAAATTATAAAAGCTTCGTTGAACATAATTGTCGTTAGAGACGCCACAGCGCGGTGATTGACGACGTCACACGTTATTGTTTGTAATATTTCTTGCTTGGCTTCTAGCAACACTTTCGCCCGCGTCAAGAATTACTCCGATCGCATCTGGAAGTTTCAAAGATACCTCACCATCGTGGAGTATGAGCTGCGTCCTGTTCTTCCTCCTCCTCTCATCCTCATCAGTTACATCTACATGATCTTCAGGAGGATCTGCAAGAAGCGAAAGAACGCAACATCCGACCGAGGATTGAGTAAGAATGAAGATAGTTGCCTCAATTTCTTCTCTGAACGTTCATTTTTAAAAATTGAAGTAACTTGAACGGTCAATAGTTGTTACTTCTGCTTACTGTGCTCTCGAAGATTGTGTTTAGTTCTTTCTCCCATCCACCCACTCTGATAGCACGCTACCTGGATTATAATCCAAAAGCGAACCACTGATTGTTGATTTGTGAACTTAATTTCTCCTTGCAAACTGGCTGCTGGCTAAACTTATCCGAACAGTTTTGCAAGTTTATAGTTCGTTTTATTTCAGAATTGCCCAAATAATATTGCTTGTTCGTTTATAACATCCATGTTATTTGGCTCAGGCACCTGTTACGTAGTCAAGCACCGCCCACCAGCATCAGTTGATATTGGCTCCTGAATGACACCATCAAGAGAAAAACTTTTAAAAAGGAAAAAAAATGACCCGATCGGGTATCGAACCGGTGTCCACCTGAGCAAGGGAGGTGGCTCAATCAATGTCGTCAATAAGTTGGATAACTGTGTTCTTCTTCCATAGAGTTGTTCCTGAATGATGACAATGTGGAGACTCTCCATGATTTTGAGGAGGATTGCGTCGATGAATATTTTAGGAGGAAGACTGAGCAGAAGTTGAAGATTGATAACAAACGAGATGAGAGGTGACCAGTAGATTAAGTTGGTCACCTCATTGCCATGCAATTCCTTCCTACGAGAGGCTAGAGATGGGAGTCGAAAAATATTCAATGATTTTTTTTCGTCCACATCTCTTTGGTCTTGCATGATGTTGCCTATCAACACTGTTGTTGTTGATGGTTGAATTTGCTTTTGAAACGGTTCATTCTTTTTAAAAGATTTTTAAGAGAATTGGCCTTGGCATTTGAAGTGTGAGGAATTTGCATTGTTTTCTTGGATTGAAAAAGTTGATTGAAATTTGTTTGCTCACATTATGATCAGCTTCCAAACTTCCGTTTTGCTATGAAGCAAGTTTGCAACAGCTCAAACGCTAGTGGGAATCTAAAAGTCGAAAATTTATTGTATACTCTGGCTTTAAAGATGTGAGGAAGTTATCTATTTAATATTTACGGCTTTTCATCGACGCCACAGCTGATTTTTGAGCTTTTGGTATAAATTGAAAGGTGTGGCTTAGTCAAGACAGAATCGGTTATTGAAAGTATTTTGTTTTTAAAACGAAAGATTTGTATTCTTAGATTGGACCGTCTTCTGGATTCCGTCGAAGAAATGTGCCACAGAGAAACCACATTGACCAATCATATCGCCGATATGCATGAGCGATTATCGAACCTTGAGGAAGCCCATATCAGGGTGTGTTGTTTTTTTAAACATTTTTCTTTAAAAGACCGCTTCAAATAATGATATCTCATTGAGATTAAATTCATAATAAAAGTCAAGAGAAAGGCAACATTGTACGATCAACTTTTCTTGTTGCAATATAAGATAAACCATTATCATTATTTTAGATAAAATATTTTACATTCAAGTATGATGGCCATTTGTATGATATTTACACAAATTGTTTGTGTTTACTTCTAGCATTTACCCTTGCGCATAAATTGTAACAACTAACAACAACTCTGACTTGTTTTGTAGCAAATCCTTGCCCATAAAAGTTGTCTTGCAGCATGTTGGCAATTTTTAGTGAAGCAGCAAAGAATACTTGACCTTTTAATTCCAAAAACAAAAATAGTGTAAATGGAATATGAAGCGATTTTTACAACGTCGTAAATACAGTATAGCTCTTCTAATAAGTAGTTTTCGGTGTGGGGAGAGGGTTAAATGGATATTTGAAAAAAATACAACAGTTCTTAAAATATACTGTTGTAATAAAAAATCAGGGCTAAAAATGAACTTGAAAATTTTTGCTAAAAAATTCCCTCTATTTATAGTATATTAGTTATTATTAGTATTATGGTGTCTGCTGCGTAACCGAGTGGTAAGAGCGGAAATCAGAAGGGCGTCGGTTCCACACCGCTCAAGAGCATGCGGTTGTGTCTTTGGCAGGACGCTTAATGACACGAAGATTGGCTTCCTTGCCTTCAATTCTTAAACCACAGGGTGTAAGTCTGTAATACAAACCTATTTCATCAAGTATAGGAGGGGTGGCCAACATGTTGATCACGATCGATAAGAAGTTGGCCACCCCTGAAGTATATGATTTATTTTGTTTACTGGACATCAACGATTCATCTTACTTCAGCTTCTTGAGAGCCACTCTCAGTTAGCTTCCACAAGATCACGTCGGAATACCGGAGGAGGCCATGACTCCTGGAACGGGATGGATCCGAGATTGGAGCTCACCACTCTTCCTGAAATAACTCCATCCCGCACCATGTGGACCTTTCGGAGCAGAGCAAGGAAGAGACAAGATTCCGAAATGAGCACCACCAGTGACTGGTACTACCAAACCAACAACCGAGGCCGGTGAGTTGTGCTTAAAGCGATACATCCTCCACCAACAAACAATGAGAAGCTATTAAACGCGCCACCTCATTTTTCAACGACGCGTTTGTGTGTCGGTGAGGAATGCGTTCGTTTGTGATGCATGATCATACAAGAGAAACTAAAGTCCAGTTTCATCATTTTGCTGAGGTAACCCTCCTGGAAGATTCGAAAGATCGCTACAGTTTGATAGGATCGTTATTTATAGTTGAACCTGCAGAAATATTATTGTATAAAAAATTACCAGCAAATTGTAAGAGGCCGCTTCGTTTTCTTGGAAAACAAAAAGATTACGCTCATGATAAATCACAAAACTGCTTGGAACTAAAATAGAATTTGGAAGTGCTGACTCATACTAATATCTAAACTCAACATCTTTAGATAGAAAAAGTTTTATTTGTGTATAGTTTGTTTGGGACTAAACTGCTTGGGACTAAAATACTGTAGAATAGGGCTGTCATCCGTGTATAGTTTGGCTAGCTCGCGTCTCTCCCGTCCTCTTATTGCTTCGCTTTATCATTAATGACGTAATTTATTTTGCAGTTACTTTAGAATTTATCAGATAAAAGCTGCAACTATTGCTAGAAACGATAATAATCCCAATGACCGATTGACTATCCAAACTTTTCAGTATTCAGTCACTTTATTATCAACACCATCTGTACTTTTGTTTACCTCTCTCCCATTTTTTCTCCAGGGGTGTCGCTCATGACAGAGGCAAACTCAACCTGAAAGGCGACAAGACGATCGACCTGGATCGTCCTCTGAGGCGAACCAACTCTACTGGTGAGTGGCCACTTCAGTGCCGACATCGGCATTGACGATTCATCAAATGAAATACATTCATATGAAATATGACGTCATACCAGCTTGGTGTTAATAATAAAAAATGTACAATTTTGGTAGAGAGGTAACTTTCTTTAACCATAGACAGATAAAACCAAGCAACCACACGTCATTTAACATCATACATACATAACATCATGTTCATTCTAATTGTATAATGTTAAATGCCGTGTAGTTGCTTGGTTTTATCTGTCAATAAAGAATGTTTACTTCACAATGTAGATAGTAACGGTCTGTATTAGCCTGATGTTGCGAGTTCGCTGTGATTAGTAGCGGTTTGCACTAACTTTCGTTATAGCCCATGACTAGGGAACTGTGTTCCTAAAGCTGGTGCAAGCCTCTACTGCTACCACAGCGAACTCATCAGACTGAAACAGGTCAATAATATCTACATTGTGAAGTAAGTAATGATCATGCTGCTAATGAAGGTCTGCGCATCATGGATGATGAAACTAAAGACTGGCTGCTCTCTAGCAGCCTTCCAGTGTAGTCCGGGAACATCGTGAATCTGGGGTGGTAAAAGGATGGACCCTCGGCCCCAGAAGCTCAGACGACGACGACGACCATGCTGCTAATGGCGAAACTCAATCTATTGCATAAAGAATGTTATTACCTGAAACCCAATGGATGTTATGACGAAACATTTGATGGAATTGAACTCACTTCACTCATTGTTTGTCACGTTGGTTGTTCAGTGGTGCCCTGGTCGTGTGGTGCTTCCTCTGTTTCGTCTCGTGAAGCCAAGATAAAGTTGATGGCACCTAAAGAAACTTGCATTTACAAATTGTTAAGACTCGGTTGCCATGGTGACGCATTAAGAAACAACAAAACTATAACATTTATAAACTTATTATTTGTCTACTATACAGAAGAAGATCTAGGATAATAGTCTGTTGCAAAAACGAGTTTTAGAAATACCTCATTACCATTCAGGGGTATTACGTCAGAGTGTGACGACCAATCATTTAGATGTTGACCCTGTCCAGGAGATCGACTTGCTCCAGCCAAGTATTCAGATCGCTGTGGACAAGCAGGACACCAAGTCTCTGTCCTGCCAGGTTGGGATGATTATTTATTGTTCAAAATTTTGAATTTTTAAATGAAAAAGAAAAGTTCTATTCCAAGGTGCACTCCAACCACCTTAACCTCGAAGTTGGGAGGATTTGTGCGATTATGGGTTTATAAAGTGAAAAAAAAAACAATTATCTTTCGACCTAATTTTTAGACATTACGTGTATATCAACCGCCAAACCAGTCCCTGTTTAGTGTTTTTATTGATTGTGGCGTTGAATCAATGAATGAAAGACTGATTTACTGGTTGGATTGTTCAGTTTTTTTTGTTTTTTTTTCCTGGACAAGAACTTCATATGGAGTCCCAGTCAAGCTATTGTTACACCATCGCAAAAGCGATGAAACCGCTGTACAGTGGCACGTTTTTTCGTCTTGGAGTTAAACAGTAGGTTGCTGGCGTCCGGTGGATGCTTTCTCATGTCAACACGTACAAGAAATTTGCGTCGGCGTCAGCTTTTGTTGCCAACTGTAGTGTTTGTTGTTTTTTTATCACTTTGGCAATTGACAACACCAAATTCTAAGGCAGCTTGTAGTTTTCCCAATGTTGCCCGTGACAAAGCATGTCTATTGTCTATTGACAAAGGCCAATGAACAATTTGTTGATGTTCAGGACATCATGATGCTTGGTGCGGACAGGTTGAGGGACGGAATGGACACCGAGGACCCGAACTTGTCAAGTGGGACGTCTACCGTGGACGGGTGAGTGGATGTGATCGGGATACGACAGGGGAGGAGGGTCAGGGCCCCAGGGGTACTTGCCAAGTATCTCGATTGTTGGACGACTTTGTTAATGCTCCATCGACATTGTTTGCATTTACATCTGCCTTGTTGGCATAAGAAACATAGCGACTGCTTCGGTAGAAAGTGCTGCGCTCTTGGAGCTAACTTGCTTAGACGCGGTTACTTTGGAAGCAATGCTGTGTATCGAGTAATTCTAAAAGGGATGTTACTGCATAAGTTATACAAAACTGTTGAATAATACAAAAACTGTACAAAATTTTATTTCTTGTTGCACAAGATAAGCTATTTATTTCTCTCCCCAGCCCCTCCACTGACCCCACAGTTGACCTTTCGAAAGGGACTGTACACAACTCGGACACTGAAGGCAGCATGGGAGATAGTCACTCTGAGGCCATGTTCTTGGGGGTGTCTGACAATGGCTCCCAGGAAGGTTTGATTACCAGTGCTGCCATGCAACCCACTTTCCTCTCACAAACTGTGCCAGTGACCACCTCCGTTCTGTCGTCCAATACTTCAACCCCTGTATTTGTACAGAGGGTCATAAGTCCTTCCCCCGGGCCCCCTCTTGCTGCTGATTCCTCCATCCCTAGAAGAAGTAGTTTTGGTGAGTTTCTTTTGCAATTTCAAACCACTTCATTCACTACTCGCACTTTCATAAATAATGCGTTCACTTGCTCGCCAAAGGCGTCATATCGGGACTGTCTATGACGTGCTACCGTTTCATGATGTATCCTACTCGTCATGTTCTTGGAGACCGTTTCATTTTTTGTTTAATTGCAATTTTCAACCATGCGCCAAATGATGTACGTGGTCTGCGTGAACTGGATGACGAATCAATTTACGAAACCTGTTCAAACATCTACGCCGTGTCGCCGCCACTGCCCAAGGGTGGTAAAAAGCAGAGCCCTTCGACCCCTGGAGTAGCGAGGAAGGTTCACAGGAAGAAGACCATCTCACCGTCACTTCGCCACACCGACGTCGACCGCATTAGCGATGGTTCCTGTTTTGTTCATCATCGATCAAGTATCACTGCATTATGACGTCATTAACTTTATCCTTTATGACAGACACAAGTGGAGCGAGTCGCAAGTACATGATGACGACACCGAACGCCACAATGCAGTCGCCAGCGGGTGGCAAGTCGACATACAAAAGCATCACCGACCACATTGACACGTCTCGATGGCATGAGATGTACGCCCCCCCTGTACCCTGCACCCCCCTGGACGGTTGGTGGAGCGGGAAGGTATGCACTGTTGTCCTTGGCAATTAATATACGTTGGCTCTTCAGCTGAGCACTATGAAGAACACCAGGTGTGTTGCATACCGGTCTGTTACATTTGTTACTGTTACGTCATGACTTGGTGTTCTTCACTTTCACCAGGCAGCTTACTTGCTAGTCCGCTATTTTCCTTCGGCTTGAGACAGAATGTACAAATATCTGCTCACTTGTTTCTTTTAATATTTACTAATTTTTCAACTGTGAAGCTTTCACTTCTCAAACCGCATTGTCCAACATAGTTCACCGCTGTGATGTTGAGTTTACTTTGATCACCATACTAACCCTGGTCTTCAACAATCGCAGTCGCCTGACTTCGACTCGCATCGACCCATTAAGTTCAGCGACCAGACGTCACTTGTCGAGTTTGATGACGACATCGAGCGAATGAATAAGAAAAAAGAAAGGTATCATTCAATTACAATGGTTTGGTTTTGTGTTTGTGCTGGTTCCTACTGGAAGGAATCTTGTTCGTATTCCCCTTCACTAGTTGATATTATGCAATCTCCAGATAATTCAGGTTATTTTGTTTCTGACACCATAACAATGGAAGAGATGGAAGCGTCACTTTCATTCATTAATTTTTGGTGATTGATGACGCAATAGAAGTTCATGAACCATTCGCTTTCTTCTCGTAGAGCGGTTTGTTGAGGTTAGTGCTGTGCGGTGAGGTTGCACATTGTCTTCATGAGCTCTTCAAGCCCCCTGATTAAACTAGGCCCATGCTTTGACGTCACCAGGGAAACTACCCTCTTTAGGCATGGCTGATGTCAACTGTCTGTCCTAATGGACGTCCACAAACAAGTTCTACAATTTTGGCGAAAGTTTTGTATCTTGAAAGGACTGACTTCAAAGATCGTTTTAGTTTTTCGAGTTTTAAATGTTTCTTGTTCCGCTGCGGGTTCATTAATGGTTCCATGTTTCGTATTTGTTCTATGCTTCGTATTTGTTCCATGCAGGTCCAAGACGAAGCCGCCTAGCGGGAGACACCGAAAACGAGTGAAAAGAAGCAAGAAAATGCTTTCCGAGCTTCCAGAGTTTCCAGCTTTAAATTCTAACAATAATTCAAGCGAGTTTCCTCCTTTCACTTCTCAGCTATCGACCTACCCGCGCCCTAGACGGCTTTCTTCCCGCGACAAGGTAGTCAAGTGCCGATCGCAGACCCTGTGTGACCCCAGCGCCACTGTTCTGTAACAATGCCTCCCATTATGCATATTTATTTCCAATGCAATCGATTGTAATGTCGCGTTGTCTTCCAGCTCGGTGCAGCATTGCACATTATTTTGTGTTTTATAGAATTGTCCGTATTTTTACCTTCGATCTGTAAAACTTTGGACGTCTCACTGTTTTACTTATTAGGTCAATTGTTAAACTTTAATGAACTGTAGCTACAACTATGTTTTTAAAGACAAATGAAGTAAACGAAGAAATCTTAAGAAGGAATTTTTAAAGATCGCTCAGTTATGTTTTGGATTTGTTCTGCTTTAACAACTCATAAGAAACTGCCATGAACTTCTCAAAGTAATCTGCTCAGTCCGAGGCTAAAGATTCCCCCAATCATTTAATAGGTTTGCTTGAAACCTGTAGCGCTGTTGGATCGACCTTGCCCGTTTTAAAATTTACCTCTGCAGTTGGACACCTCTAGTTTTTGTCCTCTGTCTCCTAGCAAACCATTACTGTGACTGCCGCTGCTAAGATTGGATTGTTGATGAATTGCTGATGAAATAAAAAGTGCTTGGTGTTGTGGTTAAGGGCGTCTCAAGATTTGTCACTTGAAAGTCGTGTGCAGCAAGAATTGACAGCAATAGACACGTGTTTTGTCCATGTGGCTGGGCTCATCAGTATCGCACCACAAACATGGAATGAACTGGTGAACATGATGCGGACAAAGAAGAAGTTGAGGGATGAGGGCTATCCGCAAAAGGCGTCCTCACAAAATTGCAAAAAATGACTCCTTTATCCGTGCGGATATTTTCAAAATGTGAGTGGCCATGACCGTTTGATAAAAGTTATATTGCTGACATGAGACTGCAAATACACCAATTTTACTGACGTGGCGGTTTAAAAATTCTGTATAGTTAAATATATAAAGCACTTTTTATTTCTCTATGGTTCAACAAAGCAAACTCTCTACCAAAGCTTTATCATTAAATATATAAGATTCCTATGAAGTGTATTAAAGCATAAAATGTTACAAAACCGCGTTGTAACACCATACTTTTCACGCACTACACAAATACTCATACAACTGCATGCAAAATTCGTAGGCTTAATCTAGTCATCTTCGCTTTAAAGGCATCAAAATGTTTCTGTAGATTGTCATGGGATAACACTCATCAATTTTCTTCGATTCAACAATCTCTTTCTCGACGTGTAAGTCAACATTTCCATTACAATTGTGTTTGATGTGTGCTCTCCTTCTGTGACTTCGGCGCAGATGGAGAATACACACGACAAACAGAACTTATACGTGGCTTCAATTTTGTCTGCTGGTGTTACAGGGTCATATGGAACTTCTTTTGCCAAATATGGCAAATCGTGTGATTGAATCCGAGAGTTGAAAACAAAGATCTTCCTCCTACGACCTTCGCACTGCGAGGTTTAGCCAGGGATATCTAAACAAAGGGATACGAAGGCTTTTCTTACGTGTGACAATAGAAGGGCAATCGTAAATAATCTCTGCTTATCTTGAAATGACAATTGGCACCAGTGGCGGCTCGTGGTCTCAAAACATGGGGGGGGGGGGGCTGCATCAACCAGTAGGCTAACCTAAAAAAAATAATTATAAACCTGTAAATGTACTGAGTTAGGGTTAGTAACACAGTATAGCCTACAGTAACATGTTCTTTTAATTGGCTGTCGTTTAATGTTTTTATCATTTAAAGTAAACTTTTGATAATGGCTTGAATTTGGTCAAGTTTAGGTGGCCACCAGATGAAGCTAGTACTATTATGGAATTGGTATTAACTTAGTTGGTTAGATCTATGCTTGTGCTTTCCAACGATAGCAAATTTGTTGAAATTGAACTACAAATGAATAAATGGGAGACAATTTCCTTCAGGTGTTTTTCAGTGCATTTCCACCCCGTACTTCCTCCTTTATAATAGTCCATTCCAACCTGTGTGACGTATAAAAACGTCATCATCCCAAAAGGACGAGTTGTGAAAGAGCACCATTGGTCCAATAATTACAGTAATTGGCTTTACTTCACATCAAAACTAGTCTGTCTCAGTGACTTCTTAAAACACAGATCAAGTAAAGTAACCTACGATCCCTTCACCTAATCACCGATAGCTTCCACACGCTTACCCTAAAGATTTACGAGAACCAAAGTTGGAATTCCTGACCAGGGTCTGCTCTATTTGCTGTCCCTGCAGCGCTTGTTCAGTGATGCTAGAAAACTTTTTTCTGAAAAACCTACGTCATAAAGAAAAGAACAAGCAACGCCGGACCTGCAAAATTTGCAGACCCAGAGTTGCCAATTAATTTTTGTAATACAATTTTTTTTTATTACAAAAAAAAATTAATATTAAGAGTTTTCTAATTCTTTAAGCCAAATAAATTAAAAAAAAAACATGGCAAAGCTATCTAAATGTAATACAATTCACATATGCACAAAAATGTTGGGGGGGCTGCAGTCCCGCAGTCCCTTATGACGAGCCGCCACTGATTGGCACCGATAGTAGTTTAATAAATCTTGTTATGATAACCTGCATTGCGCTATTAGTATCAGGTCTGAATATTAACTGCATGACCATTGTTAATTGAGCTACCCTTATACAGTAGAGTTCGCCTATAACGGCTTCGTTTATAACGTCAATTCGCCTTTTACGTCACATTTTGCTCGGTCCCGGCAGAATTCCTATCTTTTACGTAGGCTACATTGTAGTTCAGCTACAACAGCATCGCCTATAACGTCAATTCGCATGTAACAGCACCCTTTATTGGTCCCCAGACGTCTTTTGTTCGTTTATAACGTCACTTTAAGCCATCACCTTCACCACGAACGGTCAGTCTGTTAATCCAGTTAGCGCTGCTGCTTGCAAAATGTCTTCCCTTTATTTTGCTACGTCGTTTGCAGCAGGGACTTTAATTAACTGAATTAACTTTTTTCCCGCGTGAAAAACTATCAATTGTAAAAAGCAGCTCTACAGCTGACCTTTAAACAACTCAAAGCAACAGTTGTACGTGCAGTACTGTATAATATAAACTATAAGCCGCAGTGTTACACAGTACCAGTGGCGTAGCCAAGGGGGGGGTTTTGGGGGTTACAACCCCCCCTTTGGGACGCGTGTGACGTCACGATATTGAGAATGATGCTTTCAGGCTAAAAAAAAATTGCCTAATTTTAAACAAAATTGCATTAAAAGAGCGAGTTTTGCCAATACCAAACATTCAAACATCTCAGCCAGGAATTAGCAACAAGAAAACACAGAGACTTAGCTTTATTTCAGAAAAATGCCGAAGAAAACATAATCTTATCCTTTTGCTATGCTACCGGACAGCACCATTTTACAGGAATATTCGTACCCACATTTTTGTTGAAAATGCTCTCAGAATGCACCAAATTCAAAGTAATTTTTCAAAATTTTCTGGGGGAGGCCCCCCAGACCCCCCGCCGCTGGGTGGTCAAACCCTCCCCTTTCAAAATTCCTGGCTACGCTACTGCACAGTACTCCTGTATGTAACGAGCTGTATTGTGCAAATTTCCTGTACCTTTCGCTGTAGGTTATTTTTTTTTAAATAATTTCTTTGTTTACTGTATTTTCTGCGTGACTTTTGTCAGTTTGGTGGTACACAGTAAACCTGACTGGATTATGCAGTATACACCTCTTTCTTTAATCAAAAGACAGTTTTGGAATAGTTTGCGGTAGTTCGTCTATAACGTCAGTTTTTGCAATCCTCCAGAGGTGCCGCAATAGGCGAATTCTACTGTATTTCCAAACAAGTATTCTTTAAATATGCTCAACGTAACATTTGCTAACTGTCTTCTGTAGCTGACTACCATCTGCACTATAAAACTTTCTGCAATTTAAAAAAAAAACGCATATTTAACGCGCTACAAACTATCGCCCTGGTAGGTGTCGTGAGAATAAGGCAATGGTTGCGAACCTTCGTATCTTCTTTAGATATCCCTGGTTTAGCAAAGATTAAGATGCATGGCAACAGCGTCCTTTCACTTCGTACACACGCATCAAAGTTTTGCATAGAAGGTTGTGTGTCAAACATTTGGCGAGTATCTTATTCCGGTTCCATAATTTGAATCTGGTTCTAATTTACAATCTATTCTGAGAGATCTGTTTTTCTGAAATGAACATCTCTACTACTGTAGGCTGCATTGTTGATTTTTGTGCGTGTCTGAACCGCTCCCGGTTTCACAATCTGACGCACAACCTGGTCATGAAATCGTAATGGGAACGCGGGGTCAGATGATTGGTAAAATAATTTAGTTGTTTGTTTTATAAAAAAGGATATCCGCATCCCAGGAACTCCCTTGTCAGCAAAACCGCAATTTTCAACCCTCTTCCCCTGTCTTTTATGGACAGCCCCTAACAACAATCGCTGCAAGGACAGAACTGGTCATCCCCACTTCTGGGGACGAAACCGAACTTAGATGATGATGAATTCATGTTACAGCTCTTCGCTGCTAATATTTGCCAGTCTATTTCGTCGTCGTGAAACGAGGTTTTGAAATTGTCAGCAAGTTGCTCTAGGGAAGCAATCGGCTAGCGCGCCGTAGCCTACTTTTAACAGTATCAGAGTAGAGTAATGCGGATGTTATGAGTTCGAGTCTCATCTGGAGCAGTGTTGTCGATGTTTTCTCCGACAAAAGGTTCACTCGTCATCGTCGTGTGAGCCTCTGGGGCCGAGGGTCTATCCTTTTACCACCCCAGATTCACGACGTTTCTGGACTACACTGGAAGGCTACTAGAGAGCAGCTAGTCTTTGGTTTTACCATCCAAGACACGCAGACCCTCCATTCCATTAGGTGGCTTGAAGATGGTGCAATCGTTGATGATGTGGTCTGCGGTTTGTTTCTCGGCACTGCGTTCACATTCAAGTAGAAGAAGCCATTCCCCATTGGTGCATCGTTGAGCGTAAAGGCCCGACGCATGTACGGAGACGGTTGAGGCGCACCCACGCCTGTCTTTGTAGTGTCAGGCTGGTGGAGGGATATCGGCATCGGGGATGAACGAATGGAGTCTGGTGGTGCTTGACTTTCATTCAGAACTCCATTTATGGTCCTCCCAATTAGCCGCGGAAATGTTTTGTTCATCGGCGTCGTTGATCAGAAGTTGAGCGGCTGGCACGAATGTGTGTCTTGATTTCAGTCGACGGGAGTGCTTTCTCGTGAGAGCAGAGTTCTTGGAATGGAGACAGTAGGCTACATGGTTGGGCTCTGATGCTCGTCGACCGAGAGATGGAGTGGATTCTTCACGACGAAGTTCAGCAAGTTGAATGGAAGCAAGAATGGGAAGATTGTTCAATGGTGCAGGATGGGCACCCGGTCACTGTGCGCAGAGCGCTGTTGACGGCAGTGTCGATGTTGTGGCACTGTGGCAGTGAGCACTGCGGCACCAAACAGGTGCACAGTACTCTGCTGAAGAGTAGACAAGGGCGAGAGCTGCTATAGGCCTACGCAATGTGTCAGTCCTCGCTGCCCAGCTGGAGCCTACCAAGCGCTTGAGTGACGCAGCTCGGGATGAGAGCTTCTTGCGCAGTGACACCAAATGGTGGCGATACGTGAGCGATTTAAGCCTAGGCTACTTAGAGGTCACTAGATACGTCAATCTTAGATTTTCTCAACCAAGACAGGCAAACTTATGCCTCATTCGATGGGAAGTAACAGCCTTAGGTAGTACGATGAACCGTTACCCTCTTGCTTCTCAGCGCCGCAGTTTCAGAAAGAAAGCACTCTACATTGGTGCATGGGAAAACCGGCGGCCGTGCGTACTGTATTAATGTATTATTGATCTGCACAAGGCTAACATATTCACAATACATGGAACATTAAAAATTAGTTATCATGCTCAAGTGAAGAGACTGACGCTTCGTCACGATAATTACAGTGCAGGACTTCCTTCATCTTTTCTTATTCCCACCGCAATAGATTAAATTGTTTTGTAAATATGGCTAAGTGAGGGAATTTTTATACTTTGCTTTAGAAACATTAGGCTTTTGTGGATGAGCCTCTTTCTTTACATTTGCCTGACGATAGGATACCTTTTTGCTAAAATTCTTCTCTACGCTAGCCGCAGTGGCGTATCCTGGTTGGTTGAGCAAGGGAAGCAACAAAACTCGTGGGGGAATAGAGCGTGCCGAAGGCACGTGTTTTCTAGGGGGGTCCGGGGGCATGCTCCCCCGGAAAATTTTTGCAAAATTACACTCAAATAATGAATTATACTGCTTTCTGGAAACACTTTTAGGGTAATTTTTGTATGAAATTTATTAGCAGATAAACAGCTATTAACTTATTAAAGGTAGCTCTTACACACGAACGGGCAAAGGGCAAAAATGCGACTATAATTAGAGAACACCAAAAACTCAGCTACAAAGTCAAGTCTAGCTTAGACCTCACATATCCTGTCTTATTCCAAAGTCTATCCAGCCAGGATAACAGTGTAAAGCCAACATTTGGCTCAAACTTTTGCTTACAAGGCCGATATTAACTTTTGTAAAATAAAACTTTTGTAGTTTTGCCACCTTTTCCTTTTGTTGGTTTTGTTCCCGTTCACTATTTGTAACTTTATCATTACTGTTGTTTTCCGACAAAGAAAAATAAATTGAATTGAATTGAATTGAATATTATAACCATAACAGTGCCCTAGATTTTCTCATTACATAGCTCACTGGCACAACATCCAACAGAGCAGAGTTGCCAGACTATAAAAAAGTCTTAAAGCCAAAATAATACAAAGAAAAGGCTAAAACAAGGAAAATATTAGACAAAAAAGGCCAAATGGATATATTTACCTGTTTCTATCAAAAATAATAAAATTTACATATATATTTTATAACTTGTAGTGGATTTTAATAAATTGTAGCAAAAATAATTCTGAAAGTAGCCCAAAAAATAGCAAGTTAGCCTATAAAAGTAGCGGATGAGTTTTGATCCGCCACATTACGAGTATTAAACAAGTATAGAACATGTATTGAACAATGTTGAATATGGTTTCATCTGGTAAGGTTACAATATTAGAGAAATATTGATTATTATGCATTTTGAAAAGTTATTTAAAAAAAAACTAATTCGCGGAATTTGGCTAATCTGGCAACCCCGCGACTGAAAGCAATTTCTAAATCGCTTCCAGCGATTAGTTAAAAGAAACGTAAATTGCGAAAACTTTGCGCTGCTTTTTTCCTTTCTTTCAAACTTGTTTCTTCTTATTGCAAAAACGAGAGCAACGGATGCAATACGAATCTTCGCTTCCGTTGGCTTCCAACTTTTTTAAAATTAAAACCGAGTTCAAAATCATACGGGGGGCATGAGTTAAAAACCGTTCTAAATCGCATTTAGGTAAAGAAATTACGAAATCGTTTTACTGAAAAATATCATCTTCTCTTTTTTCAATTTTGACAGGGGAAGCAATGCTTCCCTTGCTTCCATTGAGGATACGCCCCTGACGCTAGGCTATGTAGGCTATTGCTTTCGCTACGATGGTCAGACATAAAAGCAAACTAAAATGGCCTTTCCACGGTAAGTAACGATGGAATGAATCAAAATATTTCTGAATCCAAGTAATTTGTCTTTGGTTGGTTGGTTTTGAATCTTTATCCGCGGTCTGACAAAGCCTTGATAGGTTATTCCTGATAGTTTTGCATACTTGTAAAGGCTTTTGACCCAGGGTCGGTTACCGAGATTGACATAGTGAAGTTTCCGACTGTTGAAGTGTTGTTGCCGGGGAATTATTCCATTCATTAATTAAGGGCCGCTGAATGGAGAGCATTCCTTAGAATGCGTTGCTCAAGCGCACACCCCGAGAGTCGAACCAGCGCTGTTTGATCTTGAAGCTCCTTCGTTCACGAAGTCAAGCGCTGACCAACTAAGCTATCCGGGCTATCGTCTTGGATCAGGCGCTGCACCGTTGCATATGGTCAGTCATGGCAGTCTACTCTTGCGGCTGACGGGATTGCAGGGCAACAACCAGCCTCATCGACGAAATACGTGACTAACGCTATCAATTCTTGCAACTTTTTGACGTTTTTTCAATTTTTGTATTATAGCCTATTTACGATGCCATCATATTATTATTTGACTTATTCTCGCTATATTATGCTAGGAAAAATACAATTGCTATCGGTTTTGAAGACTTTGAAATGACCCATCCTAGAATCGAACTCAGACCTGACGAGCCGATGACGATAACCACTCGGCCACATAGCTGATCACAAAAACATTCTGCAATGATGGCATGTCGCTCACAAGAAGACAAAGCAAAGAACAAGGTAAAGAGCAAAATCCGTCATTCTTACATTGATTCAACGTCTATAGACGTTGAATCAATGTAAAAATGACGGATTTTGTTGTCTGGGAAGGTGGAGAGCAAAGCACGACCGTTAAATATGAGGAATCAAGCAACATTGCTAAACGCAAGAACAACGTAAACAAAACAGAGCAAAATATTATTACAATTCTGAACTGTAAAAAAGTTGTCTCGTATAAAAAGAAAGAAGTCTGTGCAATGCTCATTGTGCTGCTGACAGTTGTACAGTCGTCTTTGCTGTGGGCCGTGGTGTGTTTTTCGTGTAACTGCTTTCGATCACAGCTTAATCTAGTTCAGTTTCTTTATATTTTTGATCGTCACAACGAAAAACAATAGGCCTACATGTCAAATATAGCAAAAGTCTAAAAAAGATAAAGTGAAAAACGCGTACGATACAACGCGTTTGAGAATGAACCAGGATAATTATTCAAGTTGGCACAGACAGTGGAAGGCCTGTTACGCCTACAAGTAGAGTTAGCAGACCTATCTTCTTTCATGAGATTGAGTCCTTTGAAAGACTTGACGTGTTTTACTTTCAAAGCTATTTTCGCTTTAAAACCTCGTATTGACAATGCAGGTTACATGGGTTACTTTGTAAAATTTCTCTTCTACATAACTTGGACCGCATGAAAAAAGGTTGATTAGGCTACCACTGCTCTTGAAGGCAATAGCTACTCTCGGCTTTTCTTAGTGTTCGTTCAAGCAAGCAGCAGTCTAGGCTGTCTACTGTCTAGCCCAGTGGTTCCCAACCTTTTTTGGTGTCGGGGCCAAATTTCAAACTTCAGACTACGTATGGAGCCGCATGAAAACACTCAAGTAATTATAACGAAAATTTTAAAGCATGAAAGCATGTACCAACGAATAGCAACACCAACAAGAAAAATAACACAAATCAATTTAATCTCCAACTTGGCATTGGCTTTGAGCTTTAACAAGTTTGTCAAAGCGAGGCGCAATTGCAGAGGATGCAGTAGCTACTTGAGGTGGTCATCGGTCAACCGATTGCGATATTTATTTTTGATTGTGATCATTTTGCTGAAAAGTGCTTCACATACGTAAGTTGATCCAAATACAGAGGCGTTTTTCTGGGCATTGGTTTTCAAGTTGGGATACTTTCCCTCTGGAACTCAACTCCAAAATTCAAGTAGGTCTTTATTTTGAAATAATTGTTTGAGCTCGATATTTGTCTAGCAACTCCAATTGAAAATTATCAGGAGCAGTGGCCACATTAACTGCAATAGGATTTGCAAACATGTTCATCATTGGAAAATATTAACGGAATGAATTTATTTTGATGAGTTCAACCGCCGCATTAACATTAACATTAACGGTAACGGGAAATGTGTTGTAATACCACCTGCAAGCTGCGTTTTCCAAAGACAAAGCTTGCAAAAGCAATTGCTGTGCTGTACAAATTGTGACAAAACTTGCTATTGCCTTGTAGAGTTCGATTTAGAGTAGAAAGGTGTGTAGTGAATCTAGTGATATCAACAAAAAACGCCAAATCAGCAATCCAAACTTCATCGCCAAGCTGAAAACTGTTAAACCGCGTGCTTTATGCTAATTGGTATTGGTTGCAAATTATTGGGCTTGTTTTTGTGTTGATTTGCCTGTTTTGGGCTTGTTTTTTAGATTCACTTGCTTGTTTTCAAAAAACAACCTGGCATCACTGTGTAAAATGAAAAGTTCAATGACAGTGCAACCTCTACGACACAACGACAATGCAGTTTGTAAACAATTTTGACTTCGTAAACAATTTTGACAAGTCAAAAAATAGCCCTAATTATTATAAATACATTTTTTGTGGGATTTTCAGGGGTCAATGAGAGCCGCAAGAAGGCTAGCTTGGAGCCGCATGCGGCTCTAAGAGCCGCGGTTGGGAATCACTGGTCTAGCCACTTAGTATTGTAACGTACTCAATCAAAATAAGTTGTTATTTGTTTTGTCGTTGAGCAATGAGGGACTTTAGAATAATTTGACATAAATTTTTTAGCTAGTTAAGATATTTTCTGGTGAAGTCAGTCTTACATAAGTTAAACATAACAATAAAATTATGCTCATTTAAGCAAACATGGTTGTTGAATGATTTAGTGGAGAATGCTGTGCAAGGGAAGAGGAGATGCTTTGAGGCATGGAAGGCAGGACGAAGCAGAGAAGCATACAACAACGCTAAAAGAACAACTAAACATGCCATATACACTGCTAAACGTGAAGCAGAAAAGGAGTTTTAAATCAACTCAGAGTCAGGGAATGTCTACAAGCTGGCTAAGAAAATGCGGCGTGACAATCAGGACGTTAGTGGTGATAAACCCATCAAAATGATGCCGGTGAACTCTCCTTCGATGAGGAAGGAAAGAAGATCGCTTGGAAACAACAGTATGAGCAACTTATGGTCGCTTGGAAACAACAGTACGAGCAACTTGTGGTCGCTTGGAAACAACAGTATGAGCAACTTCTTAATGAAGAGTGCCCCTGAAACACCAATGATCTCTCGGATGAACTGCCCATTGAAGGCCCCAGTGTACCAATCACCACTGAGATGATCGAAAGAGCCGTGAGTAAAATGTGCATGAGCGAAGCTCCTGAACTTTCAGGAATAGTGGGAGAAACGCTGAAGCCTACTGGCAAAGCTGGAGTAGCTCTCATGTGACGTCAACCAATCAGAACATGTGAGACTACAGTCCAAACAGGTCCAATTGTGACCCTTCTAGCACTCAGCCAGAGAGTTAATCCTTGTTTTGAGCTTTATTTGGTAGTCACAGATGAAAAAGAGTAGCCTAATGGTAAGGGTGGTAATCGAACTCATGTCATGGAAATGACTACTTTCTAGCCCTAACCTCTAAGTCAGTGGTCTCCAACCTGTGGGTCGCGACCCCAAGTGGGGTCGCCTTAACTTTTCCTGGGGTCGCCACAACTCACCATATTCAATTTTTTACCGTTTCAATTTATTACCGAAAAAAAAGCCTGATACTTTTTTGTTCTAGTTCGCAACGTTTGTCTGTGTTTTAGAGCAGTGCTTCTTAAACTGTTTTAGTTTTGTTCACCCCTAGCACCTATCTCCAGATTTCATTCACCCTTATCTTTGCATCCCTTGTCAAACAATAAAATATATTGAAATTTATAAAAAACAATTAGTTTTGATTAAAAAATGAAAAAGTTAGAATTGATTTTGTTTTTCAAAATTCTCACCTGTTCACTGAACAGGTTGAACACCCGAAATATCCGCCCTGCTAGCAAGCTATCATCCATTTCTGATGGTTCACCTTTATTTACCCCTTTTGGTTGGTTCACCCCTGCAAAAATTGTATTCACCTTGGAGTGAACCATTCACCTGTTTAAGAAGCACTGTTTTAGAGTACAGCTTGCTAGCTCGTGTCGCAATTAAACCATAGTGGTGCAATAATCAAAAAGCGAATGGTTGGGATAAGTACTGTAGGACAGAGCAAAAGCATTCACGACGTTAGTTCAGACTTACTTTTTATTATTCAAGCTGACTCCAGAACAAGCGAATAGTTATTTATGCAGGTTTAGTTTGCAGAGATTATTTTCACCGGCTGTTTACGGTTTGCTTTGCAGCTAGTAATGGTAATTTGTAGCTAGTAAGTAAGCTAGTAAGTAGCTAAATTATATAAATATTATACAAAAATGGCAGCAAAGAATACCAGAAAAAGATCATATGACGCGGCTTTTTTAAAACTTAGTTTCACTAAATTTAATGGCAAACCAAAGTGTGCAATTTGCCAAGTTTTACCAGAAGAATCGATGAAAAAAATAAACTTAAACGTCATTAAGAAAAAAATCATCCAGGCTGCGTGGATAAACCATCTGAGTTTTTTTTAACGTAAATTGCAATCTCTTGCATCCTAAACCAGTGTGATGAAAGCATTTACTGTAGTAAATAAAGCTGCTGTATATTCTTCGTATGTCGCCTCTTATCAGATTGCAAAGCAGAAGTAAGCCCATACAATTGGAGAAAAATTGCTGATGCCAGTAATGAAGGAAGTGATGAAAATCATTATTGGAGAAAAAGAGAGCACAAAATTGGATTCAGTTTCACTATCAGCTACATCAGTCATCATCGGCGTATGAGCAGATCTTTCCAGGCTAGACTGGAGGGCAGGAAATCATCAGCCACTCAACAGTCTCGTCGTCCAGGACCCTCAGACCATGCGCACCGTGTGGAGGCCGGTGGGTTAAGCAGTGGTGGATGACATGGTCTGCAGTCTGTTCAGTGGCACCACACTCATATTCTGATGAAGGAACCAGGCCCCACCTGTGCATGTCTGCGCGAAAGCGGCCGACGCCAGTTCGCAGGCGGTTAAGCCTGACCCATGCAAGCATTGCGAGGGGTGAAGAACAAGCACCTTTTTGTGTTTCCTCCCGTCAGTACCATATCTTCAAGACAGAAAAAAATATGTAAAGCGAAGCTTGTCACACCCAAGCAAACCAGGCCTGAATTCAGAGCAGGGTGGATAGGGAAACGTCCTTCTCAGGGCGAGGCAGCCCCTCTGTCGAAAAATACCAACGACCGACCGTCCTACAGCTGAACACCGAGGGAATTGCGGCCAGCAAGCTCAGCTACATCAGTAAAACGTAGGATTGAAGATATGTCCAATGACGTTCTTGACCAAATTGTAATTCATGTAAATGCTTCTCCATGGTATACAATTCAATTAGATGAGTCTACCGATCGCATTAAAAGTGCAAATCAAATGTTGAAATAAATTGACAATTTTGTTTTCATGAAATCAAGTTCATGTGTTAATCGAAACTTCTTAAAAACAATGACTTTGGAATACTTTTCTGTAGCCACATTTCTCTGTAATTGTGCATACTTACTCGTAATATTTAGCTTCAGCATTACTTGAAATATTTTTCTCCGTATCGGAAAACAAAATGGGGTCGCATGGAAATGCTGATTTCATTTTCATTTAAATTGGGGTCGCTTCTTAAAAAGGTTGGAGACCACTGCTCTAAGTCAACCAGCTGAAAGAGAATCCATCACTTGATTTGGTTTGTATATCATCTTCTTTTCGCCTTTTTTCACGTCACGGAAAACGTAGCTTATGATTGGTTGATTGGTTCGAGGTTTCAGATGCAGTGGCAGAATTTTTCCTTGTTAAAGTCGCTACAGCTTCTTACGTATCGTATTCAAATAGAATAAGAACCTGATTGGTTTTATGTACTGATGTTTGATAGTTCCATTGTATTCCAAATAAAGAATCCTTGTATAACTTTTCATCCTCAACAACATCAAGAAACTGGAGCGGAGGTTGAGAATTCGTCACTTACATACCTAAGTTAGTAGTTTTGCTGTCAACGCATCTAAACGAGTATGGTCAATTGGTCACCACCCCCCAATTTTTCGTCGTTGTTTTAAACGGAATGTACGGGGAAGAGGGTTTCATGCTGGTTGTTTGTTTCATTAAAAAAAGTTATAAGTTGTTTGGTGGTACAAAACTTGAAAATTGCGAGTAGAAGGTTGCACATAGCTTGAAGCTGCAAGTTTTTATCTGACTCTCTTCAGGAGCTAACGTCAGAATAATAATAATGTTATGGTTTTATTTATTGTCGCTCTACAACAGCTAAGGTCTTTTAGCGAGAGGGTTCAATTTTAATTATACATCTAGTTTACGATGCCATCACATCATCACCCGACTTATTCTCAACTGCGTTATTCAAGAAAAAGCACAATCGGTATCGTTTTAAAAATCTTCGATTTGACCCGACCTGGAATCGATCTCAGATCTACTAGCACCATTTTTTTTTTTTTTTTTTCTTTCGCGCGCCGAAGGCGAAACCACTCCGCCACTGAGCTGGTAACGTCAGAATAAAATACTGTAAACCTAAATGTGATGAAGTATAATCAGAAGAATTCAATTCAGTTGTTTTTATTTCTGACCATCAAATTAACGAAATCAAATAAATTTAAGGCATAAACGAATTCCTTTTGGCGGCCTGATGCTGAATCTAGAGTTTCTATAAAGATTGCTTCCAGTGCTGCAAAATGGAACGAAGAACGGCCTTTAGCAAGCATTGAAGACATTTCGAGTTTAAAGTTCAAAGCACATTCTTTGTTATCCAGCAGGTGTTGACCAATTGCAGAGCTACCAGATGTGTTTCAGTCATTTAAAGTTTTGCATCCACGATTCGGTTGGGTTCTGGTTGTATTTTTTCCTTCTCTACTTATTTTCGGGACGTGTTGTTTGATTCGTCCCTTCAGGCGTTGGGACGTGCGGCCTAAGTGCCTTTGGAAGCAATCTTTATAAAAACTCTGGATCCAGTCTTATGCCGCCAAAAAGAATTCGTTTATGTCTTAAAGCTCCTTCGTTAATTTGAATTCTTCTGATTAGCTAAATTTACATTTCGTTTTTCTTCTACTGTAAATACTTCACCACGTTCGATTTAATTTATTCTAACGTTAGGTCCTGAAGAGAGTCAGACGAAAACCTGCAGCTTGAAGCTACGTGTAATCTTCTACTTGTAATTAAAAAAAAGTTTAGTTTGGCATGTTTATCTGAATTGGTGATTTCTGATACAGATGTGCTGTTTTTTACAGGGTAACAAAGTTATGAATAATTTGTTGAAGATTGTTTTATCTGCAGTTATAGCTCTTGTAGCTGTGATAAGTTTCCAGTATTTCTTGCCTTCTGTTGAGAAAAAACATGATCATCCACAGCCAATAGCAAACCCAAATCCAAGGCGGCATCAATTGGACAAAGAACACAGAACGGAACGGATCGTAAAAGTGACTGACCATGTGCATGTAGCATTGGGGTTTGCTCTTGGAAATATGATCATGCTTGAAGGTAATTGCATTATAACTTTGTAAATAAAATGCCAACATCTTTGACATGCCATGTTTAGAAACTTCACTTGACTCAACCCGCAGCAGAGTTACCAAATAAAATCATTTTATTCTAAAATCAAGTAGGCCTACCGCAATATAAAGCACAGAAAACGTTGAGAAAATAATAATCGGGGTAAGAAGATACGTTGATACGCCCGTAAATTAAATACTAAGAGCAGGCCGGTTTCTTTTCGTCTCCCACGAGTATTCAAATCGTCCTTGTAGCTAAGCTTCTCTTCCTCGTGGGAGACCCCAAAGTTTATCCGCTCTGCCTACGGGCAGACCGGGTATAGGAGTCAAACGTACCTGTGTTACGGTCACGTGATGGAGACGTGGGCCCTGCCTGGCTTTATAAAACTTCTGTCGCCCGGCCTGTCGTGAGCTGACCTTTTTGCGTTTGCAGAAAGCTGGGCCCGTCTCCCTGGCCCGTTCCGCTATTCTAACTTTTGCGGACGAGTCGCACAAAATTCTCGATCCACACTTTCCTTCCACAGGTACCTAGACTCCCCAGCCTGGCCCCCGCGACCTGAGCTGGTGGACTTCCCTTCCGGGTGCATCGCCACCCCATAATCACGCCGCTCCCCGCCTCTACGGGGCGTGGCAGGCCGGTTCTTTAAAGTCTCTGACCTGGCTATGTTTATTGTGTTCTTCTCGCCGTGTCAATTATTTTGTACTCGTGCGTCGTTGATCGAAATAAAACAGTTCATCATCTTCGACCTGGCTATGTTTGTTTGTGCTCTCTCGCCATGTCAATCTTTTGTACCCGTGGCGTTGTTGATGCGAATAAAACAGTTGAACAAAACATGAAAAACTGGAGACAATGCTTATAGTTACATAAATGAAACATCGGCTAACATAAATAGCCTACGTAGCAGAAACAATCCAACAACTTGCTTTAACTGTTTATCAACGTTGCGGTTACGTAGCCTACATCAGTGGTTTCCAACACGAACTTATTAAAAATGAATATAGCCTCGCGGACCGGCGATAGGAAAACGAATTTTGACATTTACTCTATTTTTCGGTCTAATGTTTTCGTAGTGTTGTAGTTATAGCGTAAGCACACTTAAAGTAAGATTCGTAAAATACAGAAAAAGTTAAGGTCGAAAAAGGGAACGGTCTGGGAAGATTGCTTCCCACAAATTTTTAACTAATTTAACGTTGTTTTTACCGCTTTTTGTGCACTTTTAGGCCCAGCAATGACTTTAGGGCGTATTCCTTGTATTTGACCAATTTAGCCTACTATCAAATTTAGGCCCAACAATGACTTTAAGGCGTATTCCTTGTATTTGACCATTAGCCTACCATCCAATTAAAACTAATTTTCTTAGCAGTTTAGGACAAGTTTTGATTTAGAATTGAAGTTACTTTTTTAAATATTTTGTTACGACTACAGAAGGATTTCGGTAGTAACTTACTTGTTGAAAATTAATATAGTGCTCTGAGCTTAAAGTAAAAATTTTAAAACCCATCTGAGGTACCCCCACCTTTCGTATATAGCTTATACAATGGATGCATTTCACTTCATACGTGCAATGCATCAATTTATTTGTTAGATAGTTGGTGAGCAAGGTGTTTACTTTGGAATATTTCATTGGCAGCTTATCATATTAAAGGGCCTATAAAACTTAACCGGCACTATTCATTAAACTCACTGCTGAAATGAAACCATGCGTTCCGAATGCCACCTGTTAGATTTATGATATGGAATCGAGCGAGAAAAGTATGCAAAGGTGTAAACAATTTACGCGTTTCATTTTTATTTTGGAGGAGGTACGTGACCAAGTGTCCCTCCTTTCGATCCGTTACTGCTTTGGTAGATACACTCTAAGTTGTGGGTAATATTCGTTATTACGTATTTAGTGCATGGCTGCAACTGTTTTTACTGTAAACCATAGAATAACTTGGTAAGAATGTACTTTCAACGCCTATGCATTCTTGGCGGCTATTTTGGACGTGTGTTCTCGCAACCCGGTGGTTGAAAACGCCTGGCCTCCGTGATGTCTACTCAAACGTATGTATGCATGGCTGCACACTGTACCCATAGACCAAGGTCAGTAATAATGCTCTGAACACAATTGCCCGGTAGACTGATGACCGGTAGCGGTTACACGGGAGCATAAACATTCCCAATGGCAAATCTCGTGATTCAAGTTAGTCTCAGATTTAACGGGAAGAAGAAACACTTTGGTTACAAGCTTTTCAATTAATGAGTGATATTGCTACTTTGTAAATAAAAGTGTTCATTCAACTACATAAAGTAAAGGAAACGGGAAAAAATATTCTAAAGTCTTCCTTCGACCGAGCAGTCACCATCTTTCCCTGACCAACAAAGGTCACCCAAATTGTACAACATAAATTGTGTAAACTACCTGTTGCAGTGGCGTAGCAACGCAATATGCCGCCCTTGGATTTTTGCACAAAACGCCGCCCCTACCCCCCCTGACACCGTCGTAAAAGCTAATTAAAATTCCACACAACAGAAGATTTAAAGCAGTTTTGTTAAATTTTATAGAAAGTTCAAAATAAAACCACTTCTTACTCAGACGGCTGAAGGATTCTTTGTCTCCTTTAATTAATTGCTTGCTTGAATGGCCCTTCTTTATTCTGAAACCTTTCGGGCCCTAATTTGATTATCTCAACTCTCATGTTATGAGTTAATGTTTCTGGTCAAGTAGTCACATCGTTATGAGAATAATAGATAGCATCTGTTTTATCTTTATCTGACAGTGTTTCATTCACAGGCTTTCAATGACCACTTTGTTATTGTTTTGCTAGAGGTAGCCTGCACTTCTTCCGTCTCAATTTGATGTACGGTACCGTAGAGATTTACTGTGCTAATCTCTTCTGTTTTGTTTAGCAGAGGTAATTTTTACGAACTTCAAAATGGTACCATCATTCTTTTTAGTTCCTCTTCTCTAGCTTTCTTTTTCTTTTTAAAAAAATCTTCACTTTCTTTTACTCTCGTCATAGGCAAAAATTAACTTAAAAAAATTGCAACTTAAATCTTGTTCTGGAATCTGCTGCACATTAGTTAAAAACAATTACCATAATTGCAAATTTGCTGAGTTAAACTAAGTGATCTATTTGCAGAGGTGGGCACCCGCTACTTTAAAAGTAGCGCGCTACCCGCTACCGCAACTCGGACAAAAGTAGCGCGCGCTACCGCTAGTTCTACCGCTACTTTTGTCTAAAATGACTCTAGGAAACACTCTTCAAGTCCCCAGTGACGCAAAAATGACCTTAAAAACGAATGTTATCATTCGTTTTTTTACACTGTCATTTTAACATCGTAATAGAAAACACATTTTAAGGGAAATTTATTGTTACGCATCTTTCAAAAACACGACATTTCAAAATGAAAGTCACTAGGTCCTGTCCGCTTTGGCTTAAGCACATCTTTTCCTACAGAGAAAAGTCTCTCCACCGCAGCACTGGAAAGAACGGGGATGTTGTATTTAATGAACAGATGTTTACTCGGTATTCGAAAAGCTCAAGGACTTGCTCCTGTCCGAAAAAAAGGCGTCAACAATTGCTGCTTCCTTAATCTGCACCAACGTTTCACGGGATGGCGCCAACACACCAAAAAATTCATCCTTGGAATCGTGACTTGTGTTGGTGTCACTCTTGTCGGTATCAACCTGGCTTGATGTCTCCCGCAACAGTCGACGCAACGACCGAAACTTTGCAACCAAACCGATTATATAGCTGCTTGACCACGCCAATGTTGCTACAAAACGAGTATTTTTTTCATTTTAAATTAAAAAGTAGCGGGTAGCGGGAGTGCGACTGAAAAAAAGTAGCGCCTCTCCCGCTACCGCTACTTTGGAAAAAATAGCGCCGCTACTGCAGCCGCTACTCCAACTAAAAAGTAGCGCGCTACTGCCCACCTCTGTCTATTTCAGACCTGAAACTTTAAACCTTTCACTAACCTAACCCATCTTCACACATGAAGATGGAGGAATCCCCTCTATCTACCACAGACAGATAGTAAAGGTGACAGTTGACTCGATGACCTCACGGTCTATTCCTGTCTCCTCCCGAAAGTGAAATAAACATTTCATTTGACCCCAATTAAATGTAGTCCAAAAAACCAACCTCTCATACGAAAGAAGAAGAAGCAGTGAAATAAACTTAAAACTAATCTGAACTTAACTACCAAAGCTAAATTGGCTGAGCAATGCTATAGCTTACAAGTTACAACCGACATTCTATCATTACTTCGACAGCATGAATATCATTAAACCGTCACAAATACCACATGGTGAGGCACATCTAAAAAAGTTGCAAATTGGATTATAGGCATAACTTGTTTAGTTTTTTGGCTTCACTTAGATCAGTGTTAATGTGACTGTCTTTGTTCGTTTAAATTTTAAAACGTTATCACATTTTGCCGCCCTCTAGCAACGTGCCGCCCCTGGATTTATCCACAAGATCCAATGGGTAGTTACGCCACTGACCTGTTGTTGTCATTAAAGAAATTGTTTTGAACTTTAAACACGGTTTTCAATCAAAGCTTTTAAATATAACGTCAGCATAAACCCACCTTTTATTTAAGGATTATGTTTGATGCAAGGTGTGCACTACTGCACTTCGACAAACTTTAGGAACCACAAAGTACCAATACAAAAGCGACCAGATGGAAACAAAATATATCAAAAGTTTCTGGGACAAATTCCGCCTCAGATCCATTTTAGTTATCATTTATCAAACCATTGTACTTCACTTTAATGTAATGTACTGTGATCAAAATATATTTCAGGTAGCGATGGGATCATCATTGTGGACACAACTGTATCTGCACCAGCAGCGAGAAAGATTTTTAAAGAATTTCGAAAAATAACCCAGAAGCCGTTGAAAGGAATCATCATCACGCACTTTCACAAAGGTGGGTGTCTTCAAACGCACACACTTTGCCACATTTGCCTACAAAAGCTAAATCATAACTGGGAAGACCCACAATTGCTTTTGAGATTTGAAGTCGGATTTGTCGTATTGAGTGTTTAAAATTTTTATTAGAAAACGAGCTTCACGACATCAGCACCACTCAGTAATTGATGTTGTATTCCTAAAGCACAAAAGTGATTGAAGACCCTTCCATACACGGATAGTGTCGTCATAAAAATATGTTTAAACGCTTTGACAACGTCATAGATTCATTGTATGCCGCTTTGTATTCTCTGCACCGCTTCGGGCGGAGATAAACCTAGTGAACTTGCATTTTCAAGCGTGCGAGAGCTTAGTTTTGCGATTTACGTGGCAAGCAACATAAGTGAAAGTGCAAGGTTTCATGCATGCTGCAAAAACACTTTACACCAGAGCTTTAAATTTTTCAGCATCATAGTTGGTTCTATTATGAAAAGAAGTTAATATATGACTTGAGCTGTATACCGTAGAGCTTTTGTCCTCTTTGTATGTGGTCATTATATTACTTTGCCCTCTATTTACACAACCGTTGCTTCTTGTTTATAAGGTGTTATCGAGCATAATGCAGGCAATCTCGCCTCTTTTGAATACAATGCAAGGCATTAATTCAGTGATATTCACACTTCTTTTCATGAAAAGTCTTAAAACTTTGACTTCTTCATTTAGGATTGTAAACATCACGTGAAACTTGAGACTAAAATATCAGTCCGTTGCAGCGGCACCTAGTGAATGGAGTGTTCACAGACGACAACAAGCAGAAACTTTGCTAATCTTGATAGCTAAGCCTGTACCTTACCTAAAGATAAGATGGTCGTGTCTCGGTGGTAACGGTCTGTGTCGGTGGTGCAACATCGGTACAAACCGCGAAACAGCCAGGAATAGATATTTAAAGAGGTTTTTAGTCCTAAAATAAGTATTAACAATCCACCAATCAAATACAATCAAAAAAATGTTGTCCTGATATTTACTGCTTTCAATAGGCAATAACGAGCTGAACTGGGTTCACAAACCCTGAAGTATTACAATGTAAGAAAACCAAGGAGGTCATGGGCATGCTATTTGCAATGATTTTCATCAACAAGCAAAAAAAACTTTTAAGCCTTTGTTGATGAAACCACGCCTTCTACGAAACATGATTTATCTTGTTTCAAAGAATTCTTGTTATATGGAATTACCTTGTCACGACTTTGGATGCCTTCACGTAAATATTGTCGCGAGAAAAATATCTTTTGTTTTTAGATCACGTAGTTGGAGCACAGGCGCTTCTAGATGATGCTAAAGGTTCTGACGTCAACATACGGGTGTTTACCCACTCGTCAACAGCGGATGAATACACCAGATTCTGTGAGTGACCTACTTACTTCTAGCGCTAAGCCTGCAGGCTGCAGTATCAGCCCACCAATAGCGGTGTAACATATCTAGCTAAGGAAATAATGATAATGATGATTGATGATAATGATATAAGAACTTTAACAATCAAAATAATACTAATTATCATAACAACAATGATTTTGTTTTATATAACGCTACATCTAACACAGATTTGCGTTGCTCTTAGCAATTAGAAAAGCAGACATTGTCAGTGGAGGTAGGATGCAGTTAGCTAACAAAATTTTGATTTTAAAGTAGGCTAATCGTTGCCTTGGTTGTGTATTGGGTGAATACTATGCTAAACTTTCATTTGCAGTCGCAACTCCAACCTTATTTTGGACATTTAGTCAAACAATTTATTAATCCTGTTTGTATCCTTGCAATGTGAATTAAATTCAAGAAACAATCTCATCCTGACCAGTGACATCCACCGACCTTGTTCACATCCGTACTGGAAGACAATTTGCAATACCGCTGCAACGTAGTTCGGACGACGAGGGAGGCCCTAAACTCCATACGAACAGAACATATGGATACCATCTAGCCGAGGCAACTGATACGTTTGATGTGGAACAACAATACACTTTGGCAGGTACATTCATAGCTACGTTGAAAAACATTATTTAAATGATAAAGAAATAAACAACAAAACAAATTGACACAATTTCGGCTCAGCATTGCAAGCTACCTTTCGTCAGGGACAGAAACAAATCCACAAACATTAAATTGTCGATACATACAAGAAGTTGTAAGAGATTTTTCCTTTGAATCAAACCATAACCAAAATATTTTTGGTAACTTATTTGTTTTGCTAATATTTTTTTTCCTTTGCAATTTTTCATTTTCTTGACAAGAGCAAAACATTTTAGTTTGTTCCGTTTTGTTGGTTTGGTTGCAGCTTAGTAATAAACTAGACTTTAAAAATATCACTTGGGTAGCCATAAACCCCTTAATATGTCAGTACTTTTGCACAGAAAGGTTTAAACAAATTAACATAAACTTTCTGTTGCTGTCTCTTCTTGTACGCAGTTGAAATGTTGTCTGTGGACTCTTCCATCAGGCCACTAGATGCTGTTATAGAGAAGTAGACTATAGAGAAATAGAGTAGCCCATCATTGAAGTGTGTTAACTGCACAAGACAAGAGCAAAAAATCGTTGCTCAGCTTTGCTATTTATTTGCCTGCTTTGCAGGATGCTTACCAATTGGGCTGTTCGGGCTTACAACTGTGCAGTAATTAAATTCATCTTCAACAAAGCCGTTTTGAAAACTATAGCCTACTGGTTTCACCATCAGTGCTACACGTTCAAAAGGGCGCCGGTTTGACACCGCTCATGCGGCTTTGGCAGGACACTGAAAGGCATGCCTGAAGGTAGTCATAAAAATTGGCTTCCTTCTCGTCCGCTTCATCTAAATTTTCAACTACTGGGTAGAAGCTGTTATTACGATGGTGACGGTAGAAGCCAGAATACATCAAAAACAATCATCATGCTTTTAATTTGTGGCACTGAACATCAAAACGTAGAAATTCTTGAAACGTTTGTTGAACATGTTGCTACATTTTGGCTTTTATGCTTCTACATTTTTTCCTAAAATAACTTATGTCATTGTCCAGGTATTACCTTCACATTGCTTCATACGCCGGGAGAGACAAATGACCAAATCACAATATGGATTCCTGATTGGCGTGTCGTATGCCCTGCTGATAACATTTACAAAGCCTTTCCCAACCTCTACGCAATCAGAGGTACGCCCCCTCGGAGCTTCAAGCAATGGTTCCGTAGTCTTGACAAAGTGCGCTACCTCCGTGCTGAGTACATGGTTCCTTCGCATACTGAGCCTGTTGCAGGAGAGGAGAAAGTCTTTGACGTCATAACACACTATCGTGACGCCATACAGTATATCAATGACCAGACTACTCGACTGATGAATGCAGGATTGGACATTGATGAAATTGTAGAACGTGTTCGACTTCCTCCCAGCCTGGCATCTCACCCGTACCTTCAACAGTATTACGGCACTGTGCCTTGGTCCGTTAGGGGAGCATACAACGCTCAACTCGGTTGGTTTGATGGGGACCCTGTGAATTTGTTTCCACTTTCAAAGCAAGACCGTGCAAAGCGCCTTGAAGAACTCCTAGATACGGATTTTGGAGCCAATTTATCAGGGACTGAAAAAATGTTAAAAAAGTCTCAAGAATGTTACGATAAATTTGCCACTGATTTCAAAAGAACCGGTAAAGGATTGAATGAAGATCTGCAGTGGTCTTTAGAATTGGCATTCAACGCTTTGAAATCCACTAGCCTCGGTTCGTTTTTACGCGAGCAAGCTAAAGCATTAGCCGTCGCCTCTCTAAAATCTTTATCATCTCTTACAATGAATTCAAATGCAAGAAACTATTATTTGACATGCGCCAGGGAATTAGAGTTTGATCTTAAAATCAGTTTGACAACAAGTTCAAAAGCCAAAGCCATGAGCGGACTAAAGATTTCAGAAATTATGGAACAATTTCCAATTCGTTTCATCGCAGATTCATGCGACGATGAAATGGTCTCAGTTGTCATTTTTGCTTTTTCTGATGTTGACGAAATTTATAGTTTTATTATGCGGCATTGCATTCTGGAATACAATAACGAACCAAGCCAAATTCCCAAGGATTTTGATGCAAAAGTCACAATGTCTTCAACAGTCTGGAAAGACATACTGGGCAGAAAGAGGAATCCAATGGGGGTTTATGCAAGTGGGGATCTGAAAGTAGAGGGAAGCATTCTTTCGATTAAACGTTTTATGGACTTGATTGTAAAAGATTAAACTATTCAAACACAAAAATAAATTGTACTGTAGCTAGGATTTCCGGAAAGAATGATATTTCTTACGTTCCCAAATCACAATACTTTGGTCATAAGAGTCAATGTTATACTGATCAATTTGTGCCCTCCTGATACCAGGGAACAGATGTACCCACCTTGCCTTTGCTCACCCCTGTGTGATTGTTTAGTTTGTTTATGATATTTTTGTGAAAATGAGTAATTGTTACATTTCATTTGTTATTGCAAAATCCAAATTGCATAATTTAACCCCCCCCCCCCACCTCCTTGCGTACGCCACTGTGTTAAAGACTCGGGTAAAGTAAAAGACTATGAAGAACTTTGAACTCTTAATAATAATTATTATCCAGGGGACTTGTTAAGCTTGAATTCGTCAATTGTAGTTATTTCGTCAACACCTGTTTATTGCAGACTGACAGAAGAAACAGGGCTAGGCCGACCATTTATAAGAGTATTTCTGCAGTTTGTGCTTATATGTTTGTCTTCTAATTTATGATCAATATTCATTTTCTCAGATTTCTTCTGCTTTAAATGTAGTTGTGTGATTGTAAAGACAGATTTTGGACCTTAATTCATTAGTTTTATTTTGTTTACGTATTATCTTATAGTCTTCCAGGTATCTGAGCAACTTGATTTACCCAATTTAAAAGTTTCTTTAACCTAACATAAGCTTTAGTTTTTATGCGAATTAATTTGTTTCAAAGTTGCTTATACTCATTGTGTATTGTGAGATTCTTGAGAAATCTTCGATGAAATGAACGCAAATAAAAATACTGCAGTTGTTACTGCTGATATTCAGTATAATCTTATTGATGAAAAGGTTCGTTGAAATTATGATTGTCAGATGGGAAATTATTGAGGAAAATGTGAAGTCGTAAAATTGAGATTGGGATGATTCTGCCAGGGTCGTTTTTGGTAAATATTGGCCTGGCGGATACTCTCTTCCTACAAAAGGTGCAAACCTTTTTGCAAATGCAACTTGGAAAACTTGTCTGGCAACACTGATCAGAATCATAGCCTACCAATCTACCTCGGAACCTTTTTAGTGGAGCAGAGATTTTGGAGTGTCATGGAGGCACAACAATTTCATCAGTAGGCTACCAGGTTTAAATTATCTTAACTGACATGGCAAACTTTCCACTTGCAATCTTCCCGACAGTGCTTGCTGGTGATGCTTTGGACATTTTAGGCACCAACAAACCTAAAATGAAATGATGTCACCACAACTTAAAGGCATACTAAATGAAATTTTCAAACGGGAATTAAGCATTAAAATGCGAAACTGAACATTCAATAATACGTTTAAAAAAAAATTACCGAAAAAAAAAATGTTTTCAATGGCATTGGCAAGGCCCAAGTCCATTGTTTCATTTATTTTTAATTTTTTTCAAAATGACCAAAAAGTGAAAACACTGCTCGAGAATACGTCACTATCGACAGCAATAACAAAAGCCACGTTACCACATCTGATGTTTTAACATCAGATCTGATGTTTTGAGCAAACTGTCTGATGTTTTGATGTTGAAATCTGATGTACATACATACATACATAGCTGGTCACAGCGGTAAACCATAATTTCTTCGTGGGAAAATTGTAACTTAAAGTTCCCGGATCCTTTCGTCTGCATATAATGACCGAAGAAACACACACTTGAACTTCTTTTCAAAAAGTGTATTTCTGTAAAAATTAGCCCACGGCTACCGAAAACGAGGGGGTGCAACGCGTACACCACTGAAAACTGTCACTACAGAACAGATTACTTGGATAAAAGACGGAACTTTTGTCCAGCTAGCAAGCACTAAGCCAACAGTTAAATGTGCGGCCAACTTTCAAACAATCATTTTACGAATGACCAGAATAGATATCAATATCTCAAATTCACGTAGAAAGTAACTGTGACGCAATAAATGAAAGACAATTATGAAGTCATTCCAACAGGTGTTTAAAGCTGATGTAATATTTCCTGTTTAAACAGGCCCAAACAAGTCCAAACAAGTTTGACACAAGTCTATGAACGATGGTGCAATTTTGGCACATTTTCTAGCAACTTCCATGACGTAATATTCAGTAGACTTGAACGGTTTTATATGACGTTTGATTTGTACAGAGATTGGCCGTAACAATAGCCTACAGTTAAATCGCCCGTAGTGACAACTATTACTCAATCAGCTGATTGCTAGTCTATAGTGACGTAGACTGTACAGTCGCACGCTTCGCTGCTCACGCCCATTCCCGTTTTGAAAGCTCTGACAAAAGCACGCGCGGAATACTGGTCAGACCGAAATGGGGCAAAATTTTATTGAAAATCGTTTTATGGTAGCATGTTAAACACAAAGAACGTACTGTACAATCGCCAAGTCCAGTTTTTCCTTTAGTATCCCTTTAATATATTTGTGACAAAGAATCGCCGACTCCAACGAACTACTTGATCAATCCTTGCAGCTTGCAGGCGCATAATCGACTGAAGCCATTACACATTTGACTTGTAAAGAAAAAAAATCCTAATTTCTTGATTTAGGCTTACTCAAAACTTTGCATGCCATATCAAGATTTTCAACGGGAGGCGGAGCCAAGTGGTGGCGCCTGCACAATTGTCCGACCCTCGAAAGAACACCCACACCGCTCCAGAGGCGCGCGGCGCGCGTAACTGTTTTACCGATTTTCATCCTCACAACAGCCGATTGTCGCCCTCCAGGTCCAAATCTAAACATTGAACTTGAAAAAAAAACGTAGCCTGGAGACACACCTAGTCTAGTCAAGTTTAAAAAAGTTAAGAAAAGAAATCGATTCTGGTCACTAGTCTAAAAGTAAGATTTTCCGAATTGATTAAGAATTAACCCTAACCCTAAGAATTAACCCTAACCTTACGTTTTTTTTAAAAGCTTTTGTGCACCGCAAAAATTAATGTAAAGAAAAAAACATTGACTTCGATAGGCGTCGAACCGATGTCCTTACGAACATAAGACAAAAGACGAAACCACTGAACCGAACACGCCAACAAAAAACGTTTGCATTCACACGGTATAAATTCAAACTCTATGTGAAGTAACAAAAAGTTCGTGGGAAAAAAAATTTCGCGGGCCGGTCAGCGAGATTGACAGAGTTAAGTTTCCGTTTGTTGAAGTCTTGTTGCCAGGGAATTATTCCATCCATTAGGTGCCGCTGAATGGAGAGCAGTCTTTGACGTGCGTTGCTCAAGCGAACACCCCGAGAGTCGAACCATGGCCGCTTGATCTTGAAGCTTCTTCGTTCCAGAAGTCACGCGCTAACCAACTGAGCAATCCGGGCAAACATTTTACTAGAAATTATGCTGATATATAATAAAATCATTTGTCTATAAGTTTTTAAATTCAATATTTTAGAATTTTATATGCTTAAAGTGCACTTTATCTGAAAGAGCATGTTTCAATCTGTAAATACCAACCTCGCCCTTACTTTTTAAAGCTATATTTATCTCAATAAAAATTATCAAAACTCTGGTTTTCCAAGCGCTTGTATTTTTGGCCACATTCCTGCAATGGTGGATTGCATTGCGCAACACGCGGAGTCAGACCGAAGCGACAACAGGCTTGCCAGATTGGCCTTTTTGGGACCAAATTTCACAAATTTGGCCCTTTTTAGAGGCAGTTGGCGCAAAAAAAAATTGTTTGGCCCCTTGGCCCTTTGTTTTCAATATTTGGCTCTTTTTAGAAGCAGTTGGCACATACTATCAAACTAGCTATATAAATAAATGTCTTTCGGAAATTGAGACTGAAAAGTGTTTACGATTTTTTAGACAGTGTTTAGCTGACAATGTTTATGCCAATGCCAAAGATTCGAGTGGAAACACTGTAGAAGATGAAGATTTGGAATTGTTCTTGTAGAATGTAGAAGACTCTGTTGTTGTAATGTTGTAACGTTATTGACGTTGTTAACGTTATTATGTATTATTAACAACGTTATTAACCTTATTGTTCAATTTGGCTCTTTTTTATCCAGTTTGACCCTTTTTTAGACATTATTTGGCTCTTTTTCTCAAAAGCTGTCTGACAACCCTGAGCGACAATCGCTTTTGCAAGTCCTTCATTTGTGTTTGTTCTAGAGCAGTGGTCGGCAACCTTTTTTAACAAAAGAGCGATTCTGTTACATATTTTGGCAGATATGACCAGCTGACTCCTACTGAGAGCCACAAAACATAATATATGTGTTTTAAGTAGATCAGACCACAGTTTCTTTGCTACCGAACAATTCTTTTTTATGTTGTCAACTCTAACTGTGTACGGCTTTCCTCGCTTAACAATCTATTGAGCTGCCACAAAACTAGCAGCATTGGTGTGGCATGGGGCTGTTATCCCTTTATTGAAAGCTTCCTTACTCTGCTCCGATCTTTGCATAAGTTCCAATACTGCCTACTTTAACTAATCTCCAAAATGGGATAATGTGCAGCAAAATTAATGCTCTATGGCTGTTCTGACAGTGCCTTTTGAAGTCATTTATTTTGGGATTTTTTTTCCCACATAGGCTATTAAGCATGCAGATATGCTAACATCATTTACATTGAATGCAAAGTTCATGTTTATGTCCGACTGTCTATGCTGAGTAACATCTCTGTTTTCGCCTAAAACTTTTCTCTTTTTTATTTGTGCATGGCTACTGATAAAAAAGAGTATGCTGTTCAGTATTCACGCCAAAAGCTGTAAACTGACCTGATAAAGTCAAAACTTGAATAACAAAAATTGTAAAAAAAAGTCTATTATTTTCTGACAGAGTATCACTCGATCAGAGTTGGCTCATTGCTGCATCATCTTGCACAACCAGTAAACATTTTGATGCCGTTTTTTGTTTTTTTTTATTATCACAGTCGAACTCATTGGCTATACCAAATCATGTCAAATCTGGAGGGAGCCACTTCAGAGGAGCTAAAGAGCCGCATGCGGCTCCGGAGCCGCAGGTTGCCGACCACTGTCCTAGAGGAAGGAGTTTTTTTTTTCGCTGCTTTGATCTTGTTGCACTTGCTTTTTATGTGAAAGCAGGTGGTATAGGCTCTTTGCAATCTCGAGTTTGAAAAAAATAAGCCATGTCTGTTGACTTATCCATTGAAATTGTTGGTTAAGGGACAGACCAAAGCTGTCATAGGCCCATCCGAGGTAGTACGGTACGTCTTAACCAATGTTATGTGACATTCGAACCACGAAATCGAGCAGTGTGTAAGGGTGCTTAACGGCATGGCGGAGAGCACCTCTTGCATCACTTTGTTGGACGATTTCCATGCGATGGTCAATCCAGCAGTCCTACAAACCTTCTTCAGGGTTGATAGGAATAATTGGGAAAAAGATGGAAAGCCCAGAGGACGCGATGGAAAGTTGTCAAATGAGTGAGTTTACTTGAGCTTGTTTACTGTTCAACAGCCTTTCAAGAGCTGGTTGCATAATTGTTTCATTCACTATTAAACGAAGCTGTTATATCTCCCAAGCAATTCAGGCTGGTCGCTTATAGGCACGTGCTGGAGTGGCTGTTGGATGGAGAAGTTCTGGGCAATTCGAACAGAGTCATGCTGCCATCCTGCATTGCCTCTTTCATCCGCAGAGAGTACCCCAGCGACGATGGAGATTATGCTGGGTTCCGAAGACCAGTGTTACCATTTTAGTCTTTTTAAAACCAAATCTGGTTTATTTGCAACCGTTTGGTTTATTTTTTTCGATTTGGTGTGTTTTTTGGTTTGGTTTGTTTTCGATTTGTGTGTCGTAATGCGATTTGTCATCAGTATTGTATGTTGGTTTTTTCTTTTTGTTTATTTCTGCTTCAATTTGGTTTATTCTGGTCTTTTTTTTAGCTTCATCTAGAATAGATTATTTTTGAAAAAACCTAGATGTCAACACTGCCGAAGACAGTCCCAATGAATGCTAAAGCGTAATCGCATGATAGTCGACTGTACCATGTCCTACAATACAATACAAAATGTTTTCGATATAACCAAGTTTGGCTGTTTAATCTACGAAACTAGCCTTCAGCGATGGGCTTCGCAAACCACTCCTGGCACACAGGCAAGAACAACTAAATTTGTATGCATATAATGCTGGCTGAAAGATGCGTCTTCATTATGGATGCCTTATAAATTTGCGCATTCACTAGAAACCAAGCCTATCTCGGCTAGTTTGGTCTCCACTAAGCTCGACTCCAACTGACGTCATATCACTAGGTGGCGTTGACGAGTTTGCTACTTCCAGGTAGCGTGAGAAAGAAGCGCTAGAGAGCGTGGGAAAAGGGTCGGTTTCTCGGCTGTGGGCCTCCATTGCAAGGAAGTGAGTTTTTCAGAAGGTACCGGATGTCTTGGCAATGGATTCTAGCCAATGTTAATTCGATCGTGCAGTTGCACTTTAAGTTGATATTTCAATTTTTGCAAAGGTACGATAGAGCCTATCGTTGATAGGGCCTATCTATACGAAACATAGACAATCAGTTTCAGACCTACATGATGATTCTGATTCAAACGAAAGTAATGCTGGAAGCACTGAGGTGACTGAGGTGTTGACTGTAAAAAGAAGTCGTTCAACATTTGTTCGAAAATAATATGTTCCATCGTATTTAAAATTTGGCTTCATTGGCGCAGATGAGGCAGGTTTCCTAAGTTAGCTACTGTTATTGACGATGCTGGAGACAATTTGGACGTAAAATGTGTTCAAGATACTGCCACAGAACATTTGTCAAATTTGGTGGAACGTATTCAACATTATTTTCCGGAACAAGAAGATCCACGAAGAGGAAATGTATGGATTCGAAACCCATTTGAACCAACTGTAAACGTAGAAGAGTTAAATAATAAATTATTGGATTTATCTGCTGATGAAGGTTTGCGAAAATCTTTTAAATAAAACTCCCTTGCAAGCTTCTGGGTCAAAATAAAAGCAGAATATCCGAGACTGTATTGGCTATTAAAACATTTAATAGCATGGCTATTAAAACACTGCTTCCATTCCCTTCTACGTATCTATGTGAAGCCGGCTTTTCTACCATGAGCTGTTTAAAGGGATAACACAGAAACGCGTTAGATATCCATGCTCCTCTTCGAGTAGCATTGTCTTCCATTGAACCGCAATTGGATAAGCTGGTTGCGAATAAGCAAGCGCACACTTCGCATCAAAATTCGAAAGACCGTTAATAAAAGTGTTTTTTTACTTGTTTTTTTTTGTGTATTTGTTACAAAAGTAATAAGGACTTTGCTCTTGTCTTTTTTTCGCAAATTGACCGGGACGCTAAGTGTTTGTTTGTTTGTTTGTTTATCTTTATCCTGCATTGCGGGAAAGCGGACTTGAGCGCTATGCATCGGTGTACGCCTTCCGACATACACCTGACCCACGCTGCAGCCGACGGCAATGTCTGTTTCCGGTTGTCTACTCTACTTATGACTTAAATTTGGTAGGTGCTCAGCCGGTACACGGCATAAAAAAGTTTGAGTAGCACTGCGATAGGCTACTCAAAAAACAGCAGTTTTGTTTTATCTTGCTGTGGTTTAATTAAACGTGCTGATCCGATTTGACGCAAAGGTCTGGAAAACAATGAGCTCGCTCAAACGCACGAAGTGGGTGTTCTCGCTCATTGTAATAAAATATTTACGACTTGCGAGCAAGTCTTATTATGCCCAATCCTCCTAAAATAGTCACAGCCAGAGTAACACTTTTATACGAATTTGGAACAAAACTACTTTTGTTGTTTTATATTTTTATCATAAACTAATGCTTTCCGAAACCCATAGGCTTGTTTTTTATTTTATTTTATTTATTTATGGGGCCAAACTTTTCATAAGTAACACTCACACTCAGTAGCGTTGACAGGAGGGTCCAGGGGTAGGCTACTTTTGGAGTCGAGCCCAGGATGATTTTAGGGCCCGGAGCCTTTCCAAGAAGCCTTGAAACTTGAAACAGCCATCGCGTATTATTTGAATATAGTGCGTTTTTCTAAGAAGTCTCTTGATTTGGGGTCAAAATATATGATTAATACCGGGCCCAAATTATTCTTTCAATGGCCCTACCTCACGTCAATTGAAAGGTTGTTTACATCTTCGTTTGTGATTTTACATAATAAAAAAGTGATAAACAACCAGTTTTGAAAAGTTTTAATTGACAGTGGCAACATAGCAACTGAAATTGAAGAGAGCAATCGATATGAATCCTTGTGCTCGTGTTAGTCGTATAATTATACTTTACTTATCGCATATTTTTATGACGCTTCGGTTAACGCTTATGTTTTCACACATTCCCGGCAAATCGTTTTAATTTGAAACCTTTCTGCAGACTTAGTTGGAAAAACCTGATTGATGTTATTGATATTGTAGTTTCGGGAGAGAGTTTTCTTTCTTGTAGCAAAGACAGGCAAGACACAACAATACAACAGGGTTGTGCATTATAGCGTTAAATGTTACATATTTACAAATAGTTTTAATACTCAAACGTTTTCAGCTTAACCTAATTGCCCACAAAATAAATTTCAACTTCTTGAAGGTAACTAGCTAACTGATTATAAGCATCAAGAAATATGCATCAATTAAAAGCAACAGTGGGGAAAAAAGATCGATAAATTAACTCTTTTGGCAAAAATATGTTACAAATGTTGAGTAAAAGTATCGTTTTGCATGAAAGCTAATATTTGTTAGGCTATGCAAAGGTCATGCAATTGAATTTTCAGTTTTCACTGAAGTAGTCACTAGTCACATACTCAAAAGATGTACATTTTATTGGTATCCAATGCCTAGCTTGAGTATCGTTGTTAAGTCATCCATTGTTTAAGCGTGTGTCCAGCCAAAGTTACTGCCTTATCACCACTCCAGGTATTTGTAGACTCAGTTTATAAATATAAGACAGCAATAATTTTAAAAGGGTTGAATTCATTGTGGTCCGAGATGGGCAGTAGAGCGCTTAGTATTTGTAACGCTGCTACTAATGCCACTAATTTTGTTTTGCAGCCATAGCAGTGCTACATTTTTGTTTGAGTAGCAGCTGCTGTAGAGATGCTACTTTTTCCCAATGTATTGTAACAAAAAAGCGCTACATTTGCTTCAGTCATACTTCCGCTACTCGCTGCTTTCCAATTAAAAGTAGAAAACAATGAATCAGTTTTAGAGATTTTTTATGGAAACACTATAAGCATAAGAATAAAATTTCACCTAGAACTTGTTTTCCATAATAGCCTTGAAATAGCAGTGTAAACGAATGTGGTATTGGAAGATGATATCGTTTGTTTTCAAGGTACTTAAATAGAGCTATCCAGTGTTAGTTCAAGACAAAAGTAACGTGCTTCTGATTGTGCTTTACATTTTTAGCTTTGTAGCAAAATGTCTATTGAAAAAAATACGATAAAAGCAATTTTATTAGCCACGAGCCCACAACTTACAATCCAATAGATTTGAATCTATAACATATTCAGTTGTTTCACATAAAGTTGCATGGGATGAATCTTTAATGATAAAAATAAATCAATTCTATGTCGCCTTGCTTTGTTGAACCAAAAGCAGATAAAACCAAACATCAAGTAAGACTTTTGTCTTTTTTAGTCATAATAAATATTGTGTTGTTGCCTGGCTTGACGTGCTTAATATCAAATTTAACTATCACCTTAAAATACAACATTGCCGGTATTGTGAGAAGTGTTGTTGCTGAGTTTTTTTCTACAAAAGATAAACTATATTTTACTAATGTTTATTTAATTGATCTATTGATGCTGTTGTAGTTGTTCGTTTTCCCTTTTTTTTATTTTATTAGGTGAATGGTGATATCTTAATATTTCTTTTTTTTTGTTTGCCTTCCATCTTTCATTCATTTTGAAGTAAAGATCATTATTTATGCTATCAAGACCAGTAGTTTTACTTATGGATTATGGAAGTAGGCTAGCTCTATTTACAACTCTTTTGCCATGGTGTGATATCAAAGCGCTTTGATTTGTGGCAGTGTTGCAAAGTAAAAAAATGCTTGTTCCAAATTTGAAGAAATTTTCAAATCTGAAAAATTCCTAGGTTAAATTTGCTCTCTGTCTAGGTCTTCAAAATTTCCCTAATAAGTTTTTGTCTTCAACGACTTTGAACTTTTTTGAAATTAGAATTGAATTTTTTCTCTGGCAATACTCATGGTGAAAGGTAGTATATATAAATACTGTATAGTCACTGCCTTTATTTATGTTGCTGGATAGAAAACGAACTTGATTGTTTTAATACAGTAAGCAATATCACATTAGTTTTAAATTAATAATAAGTATTTTGTCTTATATAAATAAAGCTTCATTTGCACTCATTAATTGAAAAGCGTTTTTGCAGAATATCGAAGATCTTTTCCAACAAAAAAAGAGTTGCTGTATAAGTTTAAAACTTGACTTTTCTGGTCTTGCTAAATGTAGAAGGAAGTTTATATTTACTGGTAAATCTTGGTTACACTTCTTTTAAATTAAAGTAAGACTAAGCAAACTAAGTTGATTGTAGAATAAACATATCCAATGCATTGTAGCAACAACTCTGTTACTTCTACAATTGTTGCTCAGTATGACACTTAAATACAATATGCTACAACATACTGACTCTAATCGAAATGTTTTTGAAATATTTCATATTGGTACTGCAATTACTTATAAACAAGTGCAGTAATAATTGAAGTCAAGTTTAATTTTCAACTTTTATTACAGGTACGTTGCATCTACAATACAAGTATATCATAGCACACAATACTTTTTGTAACATTTCACAGCTTCTTGTAATAAATTTTTATGATGGATTCTAATGATGATGCTCAGCAAGCTTCTGGAGACATGGATTCCATCTTTGAGCAAATGAGCACCAACGATGGTTCTGAACATCAAGATGTGATCCAAAAACTTCAAGCAATTCGCTTGTGGCAATTAATGCAGCAGGAAGAATTAAAGAAACAACAACAAACCCAACTGGCGCTTCTCCGATCTCAACAAAATTCCAGAAAGCCAGTAGCACAAGAACAAGATTCTGAAGATGAAATCTTGGCGATTCCAATTTCTGATTTGCCATCATCTCCTCTTGTTAAGGGGACCCAGTCTACAACCTCATGCGGTGCCAAAAAACTCGCATTTGTTGATGATTCTGATAAAGAAAATCATTTGAGAAGTGACAAATTTGTTGTTAGACAAAGTGGCAACATTGAATCTGAACAACTGCAGGAAACTTCTGATCAAAATGAACATGATAGTTTTTCACAAGAATTGGTGGTCATGAAAAAGTTTGAACCTGCTGTAGAAACAGCAAATCATGTCGAATCAGATTCGGATGTTGGCCAAAGTGATTATCAGGAAATTAATGTAGAAAACAGTTTCGAAAAATCATCTCAACCAACTGTTGCGTTTGATGAGTTGCCTGTAAAAGGAGGAAAAACTTTTGAAGAAATCCTTGCTGATCAATTGAGGCAAGACAAAGCTGCCAACACTTTGAAACAAGCTTCTGCTTCTACACCAAAACGGACTTTTTTGAAAAAAGGCCAAGGAATTGCAAGATTTAAAGGGCCGCCTAAAAAGCCCAAAATAAAAAAGAAGCCACCAAAAGTTGATGAAATCAAGTCATTTTCGGTTACAATCAAAGTTGCTTCCAAGCCAACATTTGAGGTAGTTTCTGAAAAGCCAGCCAATGTGTCTGACTATTGTGAAGTTGAGGTTGGAAAGGCCCTCCCACTCCCAGAAAGCCTCAACACTGAACAGGCCGACTGTCTCAAAGAAACTGAAATTGTGCAGAAGCCCCGTATTCGTAAAACTTCTCGTTTGGCTAGAAGAGAACCTATGAAGCAGTTAACATTAGTTCCTGAAGAGCCTAAAGCTTCTCTGACAGAGAAAAATTGGTTGCTTGATTGTGAACAGCCTGGAGATGCAGACGAACACAATGAATCCGCGTGGTCTGAAGTTGAAGATACTACATTGGTTCTTGACACCACAGATACTAAACATGATCTTGATAAAACATTGAATGAAACTTTTGAGCAAATGGAACAATTCTGTAATGAACATTACGCCGACGTTAGCACAGTCAAAACTTTAGATGATGATGACTCAGTTATCATGAAGAAGATTGAACCGCTTCCTCCAAACAAACTTATGCTGAGCCTGTTTCCAAGCTTACGCAGTGACGGCAAGAAAAAAGGAAAATTGAACAGTTCAAATCAATCTGACAAAGCCGTAAATTCTAAATCTAAGGACGCTGTACAAAATAAAGGTACAGAGGAAAGGAAACAATTGAGCACAATATCAGAAGCTGACGTAGTTGAAGGAGACTCTGTTCAATCAACAATTCTCAAGAAGAAGCTGGAAGAAATGGAAGCAGAAATTAAAAAGTTTCAGTCTGAGACAGCAAAGTTAAACACAGTGCGAAAAGAAGAAGAAAGTCAATTACAATTATTGAAGGAAGAATTTGAAGAGTTCCAACGACAAAAGGAAGATGAACTCAAACGATTGGAAGATTTCAAAAAATCAGAAACAAAAAAGTTAAAGAAAGATCGGAAATTATTTGATGACCATGTTGCCAGCATTAAATCCCTGCCAAGTAAACAGGACAGGGAATATATTCATGAATTAGAAACCAGAATTTCTGAACTTCAAAATGAAGCTAAAGTGAAAGAACAAAGGTTATCTGCTGTCAATAGCCGACTTCGAAGCCAGGTTGAAGTTGCCAACGGGGAAAATGAAAAACTGAAAGAACAAGTTCAGCTTCTCGAAGAAAAAGTACAGAAATTTGAACGTGAGGAGAAGACTAGAAAAAACAAAAAGTCTCAAGTTGCTTGGAAAGCAATAAACGACATTGTTGACTCCATCCCGACTAATAATGAGAACGTGAACATCGACGATTACATTGAAAACCATAGCAATGTACACAATGCAGCCAAGCAACCAAAATCCATACCGCTTCGAAATCCGCTTTCCAGTCACAGTGACAATCAGTTGAACGTGTCAGAAGTGACGATGCATGAAGGAAAAGTGGAGCGACGAAAGAAGGACGGGACGCTGGAGATCTCATTCCAGAATGGAACCCACAAATATGTTCTTCCTGATGGGACAGTACAGATTAAATTCACCAACGGAGATGTGAAAACTGTGCTTCCTGATGGGACGGTGAAGTATCACTACATCGCATCGGGAACATGGCACACGACCCATCCCAACGGCATGGAGGTCATGGAGTTCAGTAACAAGCAAATAGAGCGACATTTTCCGGACGGCTCAAAACATATCACGTTTGAGGATGGTTCAAGTAAAATGATGAAGTTGGACGGAACTGAAGAAACGATCTTCCCAGATGGGACCATGATGGTCCTTGCATCCTCTGGAGATAAAACTATAGAGTTCAGCAACGGCCAAAGGGAGATCCACACCAAAGAATTTAAACGACGCGAATATCCGGATGGTACGCGGAAGACTGTCTTCTCAGACGGACGCCAGGAGACCCAATACGCATCCGGAAGATTGCGCATAAAAGACGCGAACGGCTCGTTAATTGTTGATAAAATGATTCCAACTTGAACTGTAGTTTTGTTGCCAAGTTTATTTTTATTCTAGTGGAATGTGTCACCAGCACCACGAGCACAGTTATACGAATGAAACAGAAGGATGTACAATCACATCGTCTTGAGTTGCGAATGCACTGCAGCATTGTGCGTTTCGATCATACAGGCAACACAACTCATCAAATTGTTTTGTTAGTTTGATGTTAGTGCTTGGCAGACTAGTTGTGAATTTAATGAGCATAGCCATGTCGATCAATAGTTATGACAAGATGTTTGTCGCCATCTTTCGAACTACGTAGCTATTCTACAAATCTAGCTGGAACGTTTTCGGAAACAGTAAAATGCGTTAACTTTCTTGGCATTACAATAACTTTGCTTACATTTACAATATCGCAAACTACTCGACAATCTAAAATTTGTCAACTTGGTAAATTATTATAATATTATCTATGTTCATTGTTATTTTCTTGAGACCAGCTGTGTTTTATTTATGTTATGTTTTCAAATTTGTTTATCTAGTAATAGTTATGTTGTTGCGACGTCTGCATTCCAAAGTGGGAAATGGTTCAATTGCAGCATGTGCATTAGGGTGTCCCACTTTTAGGCGACTTTTCAGGAAAATTAGGTTCGGGTCAAATGCTGACTGGATTTTCGTCACTGACTTCAAAAATGACGTTATTTTTTCATTATGACGTCATCTTGATGCGCCAGCTAGCGGATTTTTGCTATTTTGGCCTTATTACGAATATGGTAAGAGCTAGAGAGTTGGAACTTGCGCCAAAATGACCGGAAGGGACGATTTTCTATTTGTTGTCAATACAATATGAAACGCTAACTGCAACAGAAAATGAAATATTTGAAAAAACATGTTTTTGGTCATTTTTGGACAAAAAAGTGAAACATGGCAATTTTGCTTGAGTTTTGCTACAGTGATGCTTTTATTTCGATTGTTAAGCTGCGCCACGTTGTTTAACAATTAAGTACAGTGGTAGTAGCTTAACAATAGAATATAGTGACGCTTTTATTTCGATTGTTATATCATCAACAGTACATCCTAAAATAAAAATGATGCAATGTTGCATCATTTTTGTTCGGGATGTTTTGCAAACAAGATTCATAAATTTTGTCTGGCAGATGGTGGTTTGATGAATAGAATAAAGAAAATACCAAAACCTAAGCCCCAACATCTGAAAATCCGACAAGATTGTAAAGTTTCCATCACAGATATAGCCGCAAATCATTTAAAAGCCAAGATCTTATGGCTTTCTGAGCCACAAGAAAGAAGCTAAAGATTCATCTTTTCGGAGCGACCATATGTGTCTTCTTGCTCTGGCAGCTGATTTATTGATGGATGGTCCAGGAAATTTGAAACCCCCACTTTTTTATCGTCAAGAAGGCGTGTCCCGTGCGCGTTGGATAACAACAGCGAGTGGTTACTTAAGAATGCTGAGTTTGGGTATTGTGTTGAGCCTCAGGATATTCCTAAACTTCAACGTATGGTTTCTTTCACTGTTTGTGTTCATTTGCCAGCATCTTTGGTCATCCATCTTAAACCTTCCGCTGCTGAAGGTCCCTCAATTGTACTGTTCACAAGAGGTTTATAACTTGCAGATAAATATGTTGATGAACCAGTATTCAACGCTGTTCTGATACATCGTTAAGCATGCATCCTACTGGTTGAGCACTAAAAACGTTGCTTTAAGTTCCCACGCTGAAGCTCCGCCTTTTTGCTGCTGATGCGGTAAGACAGAAAAATTTTCCAAGAACGTTGATATCGAGCAGACGCTTTTGAAGTGTGGCAACTTACGTGATTTTTACTCCGAAGAAAGAAAGATGGCTTCATGCATAGCATGTTTTTCGTCTCCATCAGTGTTTTGGCGTATGATCGACAACAACAACAGAGCGCTTCATTGGAAGACTGAAAGGCGTTGTGAACGGCTTGATTCGAGATGACCAAGATGATTTGGCCAAAACAGACGTGCGCATTTGTGCTGCTTTGCACAGTATGGTGTGATAAATAATCTCATTGAACTATGTTGTGTTGTTGAATGGTGGTTTTGTTTGATAGATCTTTGAACTAAATGACCAAGGGTTTAACGTTTGCTAGTATTAGTAATTGCAACATGCATGCAAAAATCAATGCTGAGGTAATTAATTGTAAATACAATATGCTAGTAGACTACTACCAAGTACCACTGTACTTAATTGTTAAACAATGTGGCGCAGCACAGCAACTTAATCGATATAAAAGCGTCACTGTAGCAAAATTGCCATGTTTCTCATTTTTTTGTCCAAAAATGACCAAAAACATGTTTTTTCAAAATAACTCCTTTTCTGTTTCTGTTGCAAAATAACTCCGTTTCATATTGTATTGATAACAAATAGGAAATTGTCCCTTCCGGTCATTTTGGCGCAAGTTCCAACTCTCTACCTCTTACCATATTTGTGATAAGGCCAAAATAGCAAAAATCCGCTAGCTGGCGCATCAAGATGACGTCATAATGAAAAAATAACGTCATTTTTGAAATCAGTGACGAAAATCCAGTCAGAATTTGACCCGAACCTAATTCTCCTGAAACGTCGCCTAAAAGTGGGACACCACCCTAATGTGCATCGTTTACTGCGCTACTGGCCCTTTCCACCTACTAGTACTAAGCTGGGTGTCTACCAATCAGCGAGCAGAGCAAGGCATTCAGTTGCCGAATCCGGGTACAACCGCGTGGCCCGAATATGCCCGGTACTGATGAAGTTGGAACAATCGTCTATTTCTGCTTGGCTATTGTGGGCATGCAAACCTTTCTTACCATTGCTGATCTATCCTTGCAAGACTTCGCTCTGTGACTCTGCTTTCAAGACTCTGCTTTTGTTTTTTATTTACGGTACTATATATAGTTTTAAAGTTTGCTTTGTAGCATAAAATTGTTCAAAGACTGTTCAGCTATCATTTGAGGCTATTTTCCACCCCTCCCCGAGTGGCACCAAATAAATTATGATGCCTTTTGTCAACTTGTACACGTAAGGCAATAGCCTAAGAAGGTCTATCACTCCCGTTCAATGGCGTTCCATGACCTTTGAGCAATTCCTAATGTCGCACATTGCTATCACTGGTGACGTTATTTTGGCTCGGCAATTTTAAAGTTTGTGTAGATGTTATATGCTTGGCTGTGGTAGTCTCAGTCTTGTGTCAACTATTTTGTACCCAAACAGAAAATCAATGTAAACGGTTGATTTACTGTTTAGTCTAGGTAAAAGCTTAGGCTATATAACTCATTTGCGTTGTAGGTAACTGAGTTATAGCCTACTGAAAATTTGTAGGCCGGTTGCATTTCTATGACATTCTTGAGTGATGTTGGATGATTTGTTTGTGCTGCAAAGGCACTTCATCTATTGCTATTGGTATGATAGATTAGAAGAGTTGGTTGTACAAAAATTGAAAATTGCGAGTAGAATGTTGCTCATGATAGCTCAATCCAATCTTATGCCGCCAAAAAGAATTCGTTTGTGCCTTAAAATTTCTTTGTTAATTTTGAATTATTCTGATCAGCCAAATTTACATATTGTTTTTCTTCTACTATAAATACTTCACCACTTTTAGTCTTATTTTATTCTGACGATAGCTACTAAAGAGAGTCTGACGACAACTTGTAGCTTTGAGCTACCATGAGCAATAAGATAGATTTGGATTATCAGCTGTATACATTCCACTGTTGCGCTCATTTAGGCTACCCCACAAAAACATTACAAGTGAAGCTATTGTTTTTCGCTGGGCTACTTCGCTTATGAAGCGGTGGGATGGCGCAGCGGATAAGGCGCTTGTTTTCCAGACATGCAATCCTGGTTCGACTCCCGGCTTAAGCTGGTTGTTGACAAATACCGCTCACCTCTACCCAAGGTGTAATAAATTGGGTGGGCGTAATTGCTGAAGGAAAGGCGGCCGAGAGAAAGGAACTGGCCACCTTACTCTCCTTAGTGCCGAAGGCTTAGTATAATGAGAACCTTATATTCCCATTTCCCGATGCTAGAATTAAGTATGGGACTCACCTTTACTTCGCTCATGAAAGGCCGAGCGTTTTTACGTTGTAAAAACGTTTTTTTAAGGACGTGGGTTCGACACCGCTCTTAAGCTCGCGGCTGTCTCGACAAGACACGTAACGCGCTAAAATAATGGAAGCAGTTGACTCGGTGACTCCAGCTACATGTCCCTTTGCTGCTTTCTGTTACGTTGCATCTGTTTTCTCAGTGGACGTTGTCGCAATGGACGCAAAATAAAACATGATTATTGTGTTTGTGGGACCTTCATTCAGAATTATTGAAAGTGACATGCTCGCTTTCCTTGTATTACGTCACAAGAACTTTATGTTCGATGCAAGACTCCGTCGTCGCAAAGTCATTAATTCGCGTAAACATAGAACTTGTGTGTCAACTCGAATAGCGCGTTGTGCAGGACATGGGGGACAAACGCTGTGTACGAAATTCTAGAATAAGCGGTGTTTGAATAGTGTCACAATCGAAGTCGTGTAGTGAACAGAAAAGTCCTGACAGAAAAATTTTGAGGGTAGAAACTTTTCATTCCATGGCTTTCCTTTACTCCCCCCCATAGCCAGGGCTTCGGAGCCGTGCATTATCAACGGAGCTGGAGCCAGTTATTTGAAAGATAGCTCCGGCTCCGATGTATTTCATAAGATGCTACTACTATTGGCTGAATTCACATAATTTAACAACAACCTTTTAAAACGCTAGATATTCCAAATTGAGCGTTCATCCATAAACCTCAGTTTTTGACGTTGTGGAGCCGGAGCAGTGGTATCAATGAGCTCTGGAACTAATTTATGATAAAAGAGAGCTCCGGAGCAATTTAACATTTACGCCTGCTCCATAGCCTACGATTCCAAATATGACGTCATCAACCTATTTTACGCAATATGAGCATTCCAACACAGTCCTGAGTGGTATTTGATTTTGAACAACCTCTAATCTCAACTGCAATGTTCATCTAACGTAGAAACTATTGAAGCATCATCAATGTGGTTCACCAGGAACCTCAGCTTGTGATCTGTGTACGGTTCTTCTAACTTAGGTCCGCTGAGAGGGTAACTTGGTCCCGGTAGCAGCATGGGCGCCGATCCCTATAGGACAGCAGGGACATGTCCCCACCATCTTTTTACATTATTTTTATAACGTAAAAGGGAAATAATTAACCGAATGTCACAATTTTATTCGTCAGACGTTTAAAATCTATTAAAAAGAGGGGACAACATTTTTGTTTTGTGCGAGGAAACCCCGACCTTAGTAGAAATGTTTTATTATGCGGAGTAATTTCTCATTCCACCAGCCAGCTCGTGTTCAGCTGAACGGTCATTTTCAACTTTGCGACGTGTCAAAACTTGGTTACGATCTACCATAACACAGCAACAGCTAAATCATGCAATGGTCTGCCATGTGCACAACAAAGTTTTAAATTCGGCAAACTTCTCCAAGGACTTCGTTTTTAATTCGCCGGAGACTCGTTGCCGAGTGGTTGGACGTCTGCTGTCCAATGCTGACAATTAAACTATATAGGCCTACCCTATACATCGCATTAGACTTGTAGCCTACCTACTGTAGGCCTAGGCTATTATTTGTTTGTTTGTCAGAACAGACCCCCGATCTTTCTAGCTCACTTCGCACGTCGCCCCTTTCTACCTTTCCTAGTAAATGTCCCCACCAATTTTAGAGAGCGATCGGCGCCCATGGGTAGCAGTGATAACGTCGGACACCAAAATACACTACATTCAAAGAATACGCAATGGCTTCATCAAGTTCTCGGGCCCTTGAAATCACCCAAAAGAACCCCTTGTCAACGATAGCCTACTGCTTCTAACGTTGATATAAACATGCACATTGCACACAGTGAAAATATGAAAGATGATATGATTTTTTATCGACAATGTCAAGGAAAGTTCATTTCTAAAAGCAGATGATCATGATAAAAAAAATAAATAAAAAAACCATTATAAATTTATCTGATTTTATAACGAAACAGTGCGCAAATCGTATATTCGACCTTGTATACAGTTTGCTTGTAAAACGACAAGCTTTTTCTCCCCACATGTGGCAATGGACTGTGGCTTTCTCAAATCTGGATCATTTGTTTTGTCCAAGACGTGATACAGAAACTTCCCTCGGAGATCGAAAGCACAGACTCTGTTGTTACTCTCATCTACAACCAACAAAATCTCGGCTTGGCCTTTTTTCGGCCAAATCGTTGCAATGGCCTCAGGATAATTGATGTTGTTTTCTGTTAAATAAATGCAAGAAATCGTAAGTTGGGTAATTGTTCTGGTAACTTTGGTTCACTTCCCAGGCCGGCAATACCAGACACGTTTGAAAGCTATGCCAATTATGTTCTTCCTTGAGTAAATCAAACATGATACTCCAGATTAATAAGCGTGGTTGCATGGTGAATCGTCTGCTGCATTGCAGAGTGGTGAGAGCACTGGTGAAGTGATCGAAAGGGCACTGGTTCTAAACCGCTCTTAAGCATGCAGCTGTGTCTTTAGAAAAATGTTTAATGGCCCTGATCACAAAAATTACAGTTTTGGGATTGTAGGATGTGAAGCAACGAAAATATTTAACAAAAACTTCTAACCCAATTACTTTAGTAATAAACATCATCAAGCAAACCTTTGGTGTCGCACTTGGCAATAAATTGGCCATTGCAGTCAAATATCTTCACAGCATGTGTATGTTGGTCGGATACAAGGATCTCATCTCTGGTGGTAGTGCAAACGTATCTATGACGTTACAAACGTTAGACTCAAACCAGGATCAATTTGAAAAAAAAAACAACAATCTCTAAAGTTCTTGCGAGCCGATATTTCATCTTCAGGGATTGATAGAACATGGAAGACAAAGTTAACTGGCGACTCGAATGTAGAAGAGGTAGACCTATTGTTATCACATACAAGATCAAGCAAGATCCATTAACCACCTAAACTTTGATATTTCTGAGACTTATTAAATGGTATAAATTTGCATGCTAGATGATCCGAATAAATCTTTCAAGAAGGATGTAGCTTATGCTCCGTTCGGGTTATTAGCGGGGATTTAGTTGTGGATTTCATGACCCACTTAAAGGATCCATTTTTATAATTCCTGCAGGAGCTTATGGAGTACAATCTGTTGCAACAAAATTTCTATAGCCTAGCCTACGTATATGTTTCTATAGCGGGCGCGACAGCTAAGCTAGCCTACTGTAAGTAGGCCTACTGCAGGCTGCTGTGACTTAATTATTTCCTAGTGCAGGCCTACTTTGTAATCAAACTGTTCAATATACAAACATATTACCTCGGGCATTTCAATTCATTATCCAGTTCTCCATAGCTTCCGAATTTCAACATTATGTGACCGCGCTTATGGAAAACAATTATTTGGTGCTTTCCCTGGTCAGCCACTATCACTCTTTCTGAATGCAATGATAGAAGTAGTAAGTGGTAATACAAATGTTGTGAATAAAAGAACAGCAAACATTCAGTTGTGTACAAAATAACGAATTTCGCTCACAACAATTGTTATATTTCCCTTAGGATTTTTTTAATCTTTGCATTCAATTATTGCAATATTGCTCGGCTGAAGCAAGACATTGTCTTCAACTCGGCTGTAACTATCGGACTCACAGAAAGGGGAAGTTTTATTATGGCAGGATACGCACAAGCCACATCTCAGGAAATCATTTCACCTGCACAAATTTAGACCAGACCGGGTAGGCTACCACTTCAATACTTTGAGACAACAATGTATGGCAACTTTTGTCTCTCGCACAAACCCGAGCACTCAAAAAAAGTCAGTGCTGCTTTCCTTAAATGTTTATGCTTCAACTTTTTTGCATTGTACAATTTTTGCCAACTTCGTTATTTATTCTAATTTTTTTTCAGAGTTTAAATCATTTAACAGCATTTGCTTAAATATTTATCATAATTTTTATCGAAAACGACATGCAACTTCAAACCTTGACTGTCGATTGCGATTCCATGGGCATCTGTCAACTCTTTGTGACCAAATAATGAAAGAAGGATTCCATCCATTGTCCACACAGTGACTAGATTGGTGAAGAGAACGTATACTTGACCCAATGGTGAGATGCTTATTCCTGTCGGTTTGACCTTGTCTGAAAATAAATGCTGAAAAATGAATGTTTTCGGAGTGTTGGATTCATCATTGTTTGCTTTGTGCCTTGTTTCGATCTTGAACACGTCACAACGGAACAAACTCTACTCTATGAAAGGAAGCGCGACATGGAACGAATGTTTCACATAAAAATATTTCGAAGCGAAATGAAGACAAAAAAGCTTTGCATTACAGCGAGATTTTGTTTTGATTGAGTGATTTGATGGAGCTCGAGTGCAGTCCGTCTCGAGTTAATAAAGAAACAATGTTGTCTCTATGGTATTTCAAAACGAAACAAATGATGCTCTTAATTGTGGACACGTATGGACACTAAATTTGAAATTAAACCGAGATAACAAATTTTGGTTAAAACGACGAAAACAATTTCTTTTATGTTGAAAAGTCCTTGTGTTCATGTTTGCCTTGATGCTTAAGAAATCCAGGAAAACGATGAGTTTAAGATGTAGCTGTGGTCGTTGCTTATTGACTGGAGTTAATAAACCATCGGCATAATAACGTTAAAATTACGAAGAATAACGTAATTAGTAGTGAGGATAACGTATGCAGCAAAGTATCGATGCAAACAAGTGTTAAGCCTAATAAGTTTTAATTCAAACTATGGCAGATTATCCATATTTACCTTGATTTGGGATGTTGACTTTAAATCGACTTTTGTAAAATCCTTCGGTGTTGAAGACAATGATCTGTTCTCCGTCTCCATCTAGCGCTAGCATTTTTTCGCTCGTCATAGCGACACCTTGTGGTGGACCTTGAAAATCGCGGTAACCTTGGCCTTTAGTTCCAAATACTCTCAAAATATTCGCTTTCAGTTGAGTTTGCAGCGTAGATGGGGGGAGAGGAGCTGATGATTTCTTCTTCTGCCTCACTGTTGGACTTTGGTTTTGATTATTACTTTTTGGAATGGGTTGCTGGCTCATTGGTTTGGGTGGTGGATCGGGTGCTGTTCTGAAAGGCGTTGGTTGGCTACGTCTACCAAGATCACTTTCGTTTGCTGGGGAACAGAGAGATAGTTGGCTTCCAGCGGAATAGAGTTTTGATCGCGGTCTGGCTTGTCGTTTGGTTCTAGATGGAGTTGTTGGGTAGTGGTTAGGAAGGACTTTCGTGATTGGCTTAGCTGGTACGGGGACGATTTGTTTCGTCACGCTTGCATCACAATGGTCTTCTGTTTCAATCCTTTGTGGCTTTACTGCCACGAGAGGCCTAGATGGTTTCAATGCTGGACTTGGTGGCTTTGGTGGAGACCTTGGTAGTGATAACTTTGCAGGGTTGTTCGTGCGCCTTCGTGGTGTTGGTACAGGTTTTGATGTGTTTGGGTCTTCCGGGATTTCCACGTACAAGACCTCATTGGTCATCGTGATCCCTGGATGCTTAATTGAAGAAGAGCAACATGGTTCGTTATGTGGAGAAGTTGTTCTAAAAGATATTTTTTCACTTTCAAATAGTTTTCCGTTTGTTTGCAAAACGTGCCTCAAAAGTGCCTCCTTTTCAGGCGACGTTGCATTGAAGACATTCAGCTTGAGGCCTAAATCTTTAGCGGTGGGAGCTTTTTGTTTTTCTAACAGTCCCATTCCTCTGTTTGCCTTGCCTTGTATATTCCCTGGTATAAATCTGCAAAAACCAATACTGGACTCACCATTCTAGCACATTCCAATTAAAGTATTTATGAACCGAGATAATATTAATCTTTCATATATTTTACAATCACTTTATTTGAAGTTTGGGTAACAAGTTACACTAATACGTCATGGGTTCGTTGATTTATTGTCCTCAGCGGTCATTAAACAAAAAGAAGAGTTAGTTTTATTGATTAAATTATTAAATCATTGCTATGTCCCGTCCATTTGTAATACTGTAAATATTTTTATTAAATTCCCTCCGAGATATTTCAAACTTGATTTACCGTAACTCTATCAAATCTATTTATAAGTCTCTTGCGATAAGAATTTTAATTAGAAACATAATTTACCTTATGCAGAGGTGATGTGAAAAGTTATTGGAAAACACGTTTTCGGATGTTCGTGCTGTTTTCTTCAATTCTTCAATTGTTTCTGACATTTTCTTTCTCAGTGATAAAACTTCGTTCAAAGATCCTTCCTGTGATAAAACTCAGTTGCACTTACTGAAAGTTGTGTATGAAAAGCTGAAACTTCTTATAAATTGCCATTTGGAAAGTTTGGTATTGCAACTAATCAACTATAGATGCCGATGTAGGAAATAGCTAATGCAGCCCACCTGCAGGGCGTCACTTTCTAGCCACATTATTCAATTAAAATGTTGATAGTTGATAGTTCTCAACAAAGATAATGCCAATTTGAACAAACGGTTTCTACATCTACTTAGGGGTGACATTCTAAGTAAAGTTGGCTTGGTTCCGTATTAGTACTTGGTTGGTTGGTTTTGAATCTTTATCCTCGGACTGACAAAGCCTTGATTGGCTATTCCTGGTAGTTTCGCATACTTGTAGAGGCTCTTGACACAGGGCCGGTTACCGAGATTGGCAGAATGAAGTTTCCGATTGTTGAAGTGTTGTTGTCGGGGAATTGTTCCATTCATTAAGTGCCGCTGAATGGAGAGTAGTCCTGAAATACGTTGCTCAAGCGCACACCCCGAGAGTCGAACCAGCGCCGCGTGATCTTGAACCGGGCGCGTAACCACTGAGCTAACGGTACGGGTACTTGCATACCATGCTTCCAAGCTAAAGCATTCTAGGCGTCAAAAAAGCGTTTGTTTTGTCAAGCAAGATCTCGACGTGGAAAGCTTACCTGAAGAACGTGATTGGATAATTGCGTGCAGTTGATCATGCAGTTCAGTTGCATCTCAAGGTGGTCTTTGGCCATGGTGAGGTGGGAGAATTTATTTGCTTGGGTTTCTTCCAATTCCCTCAGTAGCTCGGTTCTTTTCTGCGGAGAATCTTGTGTAGATGTAATGTGTAACAGCAAGGAGTGAAAATGCCGTAGAAATAGTGGCGTAATGCATTACTAGAAACTTGTCAGAGGTCGCCAAGCCTAAGTGGAAGAAAACCATTGGCCATATTTTCTATGGTAACTAATGATTCTTGTTTGTAAGAGAAACCAAAGAGCTTTAAGTTAAGCATTCTGAGAGAGGGTTCACCCATTGTAGGCTACTCTATCAGTTACGCCCAAGTTGAACAGCGGTTTTATGAAAAGCAGACTTGCAGGTTGTGTGGATTTACTTGATAATTAAATGTGACTTCAATTTTTCAGCTGCTAAAAAATTATTTCTTTATCAAGCAAACTTAAGAGTTTGAATTAGGGATGGTAGAAGTAGTACTGTCCCTAGTTTGAATAAATAAATTCAAAGAACTATTCACTTGTTTAATCGCCGCTATGAAGTCTTCAGCTAAGGTTTCAATATCTTGTTCAATCTGGGCAAACATATTTCTCTCTTCCTCTTCCATCTTTAACAACACTTCCAAGGACTTCCGAGACAAATCAACGCTGTTCTCCATTTCATTTTGGATCTTCCCAACCTGTTGAACGCTTTGGTAAGTCCATGCTGAATGAATTGTTTTAACTGTTTTAGTGGTTCATGTGAGCTCAGCTTATTATGTTTCAACAAAGCGCTTATAGCGCAACAGAGCAATAACTTTACTAGTTAAAAATGTTGATCAATCTTGTTTAGTTAGTTCGATCACTGACCTCCCTCCGAATGCGCTCCATTGCGCTATCTACCGGAACGAGGAAATGTCCTTGATGATCTTCCACTATGCAATCTCTGCATGCCAGGATATCGCAATCCGAGCAGTATTTTTCCAATTTCAGATTCTGTGCACACAAACGGCGATTAGTGAAGTGCTGCCACTGATTTTGCACCAACAAAGTCAAACAAATTGACCGGCGAAGTCTTGGCTACATTTAGTTGAGTTCAAGTTTATAAACTTATCTGCTTGTTTTTACTCCACTAGGCCTACTGCGCTATTAGATACTGTGGTTGTATTTTCTTATGCGACGATTGTACATATCAAGTAATTTTAGTTGCAAAGTGACATTGACGTAATTCTACTTGTTGCTACATTTTGAAAATTAACAAAAATGCCTAAAAATGAACGCATTTTAAGACCAAACTCTGAACTGTTAACCAGGGCCTGCGTCAGAGGTTCAAAGCCTTTACAAATATGCGAAGCTGCCAGGTTTAAACTTCAAAATTAAGCTTTTCGAACAAGAAAGTTTCTCAGACCAGTTAAAGATCGTCAGGATGCAAAGTTAATAAAATTAAAAATTCTATGGCTAGACAAGCTTTACTCTTGTGCATTTTGTAGTTTAATCTTCACGAAAAATCTGACCTTAAAATAAAAAACATTTGACTTGATTAAATGAAACTCACCTGATGTGAACTACATCTGGTCATTTCTTGAATCTGAATCTTTGCTTTGTGCTTTCCAGCTTCAATTTCTTGTAGCGGCACCACCTACGCAGCAACATGCGCAATTATACACAGTCATCGTCAAAACTTTATAAGTGAGGTGAGAACCATACAATATTTCATTGATACCTCACCAAAATTTTTAAAAGCAACAGTTTAATACGAATTTATCACAAATGAACATAAAAATATTAATCTCTACCTTCGTGCCTTTACGTAAAAGCACAAACTTGAAACTACAACGACAGCTTAACATATGCATAATACAAATATTACATATGGTATACATGCCTGCGTACAGCCGCAGACACACAAAAGATTGTCAGAGAGATTGGAAATCTAGAACTTACCTCGTGATTTTTGGTAAGTTTTGTTCTGCTGTGGAAAGCCGCACAATCAGCACACAAAGGATCCAAGCACTCGATGCATTGATACGTGGCCATTGTGGATTCATTTTGTGGACAAGTCTGACACTTTTCGGTGCCTTCAGTTGCTTCATCTCTGCAAAGTTTGAGTTGTTTAAAGTTTGGTACATCGCAAGTGAACTGGTGAACCACCTTTTCAATTGTTTGTACTTATGAGATTTAACAAACATAATTTCACAGATTCGTAGGCATCTGAGGGAATTTACATTGAACTGCTATGCTACTATACCAGAGGTAGGAAGTAGCGAGCTACTTTTGTAGCGCGGCTACTAGCGTTTTATATAGCGTTTTATCCGTTGGAAAAGACGTACTGAAGCGGGCAGGAATCAGCGACTCGCATTTTGAAAGGCTCGTGTTTTTGAAAGATGCGTAGCAATAAATTTCACCTAGAATGTGTTTTCCGTTACGATGTTGAAATGGCAGTGTAGGCTAAAGGAATGATATGATTCTGTCATAAAAGTCATTTTGACGTCACAAAGTGCTGTGTCAGTTTAAGAGAAAAGTAGCGGTAGCGCGCGCTACTTTAGCCCGAGTAGCGGTAGCTCGCTACTTTTAAAGTAGCTGATGCCCACCTCTGATATATTATAACTTATGCTCGGCAGTAATCACAGCCTGCCTTAAAGAAACTATTGCCACTATTAAGCTTCTCAAACTTCAAAGCTAACGGATGAATGAAACGCATGATATTCACATGTTTCATTCATCCGTCATTAAACAAAATGCTTTTTACTCACTTGACATGAGTTTTTCTCCAATCAACCATCATCTCCATGATGTTTGTCAAGACAAAGTTATTTTTCAAACCTTCCACTCCTTTAAGACCAAGCACAGTACGTTGACGACAAACAGGACACAGAACGTAAGACCCTTGTGCTGTCTTTTCACATGATTCTGCAATTAGCAAAACTCTTGAAAAATCTACAAAAGCAGTGGTTCTAAACCAGAGGGCACGGCAAAAGGGTGTTTAATTTCCTGTTGTCTTATAAAGCAATGACCTGCTAGCTGTAAAATATTTCGTTTCGACCTAAAATTATTTGTCTTGATTTCGTTTCGGAGCAAAAATCTTTAAGAAGGATTTCGTTGTGTTTCGACTTGAAAAAGTTCGTTTCGAACAGCCCTAGTAATAATGTGATGACATCCTAAACCTAAGATAAGTTAAAAATGAGCCCTGTCGCTAAAAGACCCTAAGCAGTTGTAGAGCAGCAATAAATAAAACCATAACACTATTATTAGTGAAAGAATCGTATATCCCTTTAGCTTTTTAAGAACTTGGGTAGGGACTTAAGTTACTAGGCTACTACTCGCATAACGTTACTAACCTAAACATTTCACGCAGAAAGTATGTTGGCATGACAACACCTTTGGAGCTTCGAATGGTTCCATGCAAATCTGGCAGGTCAAGTAGTCCTCGTTGATTTGGAAAAGAAGAGCTGAGGAACACGCCATAACGTATACTTCAATTAAGCCTTGTTCAACTATACACACTGATCTCAAAACATATCATTCCATGCTTTATACATAGTAAGTCTGCGGTGCAGTTCATTGAAATCTGCACATAATAACTTTGCAACTAAAAACAAAAATATAATTGCAGTCTCCGCTTTATAATTTGTGATATATATAGTTGTGTTACTTTTATGCTAAAGCAACGACTGTACCATTGGCTGACTTCATCAACTTATTGTGGCAGCCTTACTGCCTGCCTACCACCTTTCTGTCGTAACACTAGATAAGTGCTAGTCAATCTAAATTAAGCTAGCAGATCCACGTTTGTTTACATTGATTCAACGTCTTTCGAATAAGGAGTGCTTTGCTAGGAATCTGTTATCTCTTTGCTGAAATTGTTTTCAGCAAGTTCGCTTAATTCTGTATTCACTGCCCAGGTCCATCTCAACTTGATTTCAAAACAAGGCCTGTATTGTTGATTTCTATCCATCAAACATATCACATGCAAACATGAAACGAAAAACAGTAAGTTTGCAGTATAGCCTGTTTTAGCGTGTGACGTCATAAGTCATGCCTGAAGGCAAGCCGACATGTGACCACAAATGGTGTCGTCACAGAGCACAGACGTGACGACATAATGGCTTGCGTTGCTAAATATGCTTATTAATGGACGAAAATTCATAACATGAACTTTTGTTCAAAGAATTTCAAAAATTGCAATTTTTGTTCATTCAGCTACTGATGAAGCCTAACAAGTCCTTAAAGCCGCAAAGTCTTGAATCAGTGCAACTGTTTTTTTTTTACTTTGTTCAAATGTCATTACAATGATAACGAATTAATTCAAAAATACCACCTTTTTGTGACCAAGAATTATGAATGCCTCTCTGAAATAAAGAGCATTTCTCCACAAAAAAGAAGAAACAAAAAAGAGGTGTTTTTTAACAGCAAAGCATTTGTATATTATCATTAAATCACAATGATGTTACACAAACAAATAACTTTAACACGAACAAGAGGGAATAGAACGAAACAGATACAAACACTCTGCATCTGGATACACGCACACAGGGGGTTTGCTTGAGTTCTATTGTTTGTGTCAAGTAACTGATGTCACTACAATGTTAGAATCTCTACAACCCAGGCAAGGTATTGGGGTCAATTGTCGCTTTTCAAAGTAAATTATAGTATTGCGTCAACTACGGTAAAGAAACCCAGGCTAGCGGCATGTCGGTCTGGTATTGCTAATATATGTTATCAATGTAAAAATGTTAAAGACACTTGCTTCTAATGAAATCCATCTCACTGCACTACGAACTCTATTCATTAAGTCGCTAAAGCGATGTAACAATATATTGTCGGTACCCGGTCAATTGGTCGAAAGACATTTGGTCGACAGTCATTTGGTCGACAGACATTTGGTCGACAGGACGTTTGGTCGACAGACAATTGGTCGACAGGACATTTGGTCGACAGACATTTGGTCGACAGGACATTTGGTCGACAGACATTTGGTCGACAGGACGTTTGGTCGACAGACATTTGGTCGACAGGACATTTGGTCGACAGGACATTTGGTCGAAAGAACGATTCATTTTAGGGTTAACTAACCCTAACCTAACCCTAATCCTAACCCTAACATTAACCCTAACCTAACCCTAACTCTAACCCAAATGTCCTGTCGACCAAATGTCTTGTCGACCAAATGTCTTGTCGACCAAATGTCTGTCGACCAAATGTCTTGTCGACCAAATGTCTGTCGACCAAATGTCTTGTCGACCAAATGTCTTGTCGACCAAATGTCCTGTCGACCAAATGTCTGTCGACCAATTGTCTGTCGACCAAACGTCCTGTCGACCAAATGTCTGTCGACCAATTGACTGTCGACCAAATGTCTTTCGACCAATCGACCGGCCACCATATTGTCGTACCTTGCACATACCTCTTGTTTCAAATAACTTTGCATAAAGCTTTCCTTAAACTTTCCTGGGATTGTTGCTGCTGCTTACCGCTCTGGGACTTGTGAAATTGACTTTTGCAACCCTCCTTTCAGCCAGCAGTTATTGCATCATAAATGAAACCGGTATTTGTGTTATTGCAAGTCTGTCGAATCGATTGCCTCTCAAACTGCAACCAGCTTACATCATCTCAGCTGACATACATCTCAGCTGACAATTTTTCTTTTAGCATTGTTTAAAAGATCTTGTGACGTTTAAACGATGTAAAAATGAGCTATTGCCATTTGAAATTTCTAACGGATTTTCTGCTGTTGTCTACTTTCGAGCCAGAAAATTGATGCTTTTTACATCTGACGTTTGCAGTTCAATCAATCAATCAATGGTTTATTTGTCAGTAACAGGAACATAGGTACATGTTTGAAATATGCAATCAATACTAATTTACTCCCACAGGTGGTGAGATCCACAGGTGGTGAGATTATCTCGCATTTACGCACAAAACCTTGACATTGAGTGACGGCAAATATACTGCAATGTATACGGCGTAGCATCACAGCCTGTTACGTCTATCTTCTTGTATGTTCTCTATCACTCGCTTATCTATGCTACAAGTTACAAACTCATCTTCATAAAGTGGATCAGTCGTCCACGCATATGTGGTGTCTTCGTCATTGGCTTCCGCAGTGGCGTACGCAGGAATTTTTCATGGACGGAGGTTGAAAAAAATTCATAAGACCATTCTAATCGTAACCAACATTTAGTTCACGGCTGAAACGAAAGTGAGCCTATGACAGGTCACTAAACGTACACCTGTCAACATGGGCTCCGTTAGAGGGGGGCCGGGGGGGTGATTACCCCCCACCAATCGGAGTGGGGGGTAACTAATGCAAAATTACCCCCCCACTAATGTAGAGATAAAAATTTCATTTTTAATATATTTTTTACTTTTGTGTTTTATTTTTATGTTTTTATTTTTTTTGCACAACTTTTGAGGCTTTTGCTTGGAAACTCCGACTCGCAAGACAACGCCAAGTCATCTATATGGCAAAACTATGAATCCTGTCAAAAATACACGCATCGCAATGCGCTGTGTGTGACGTCATAGTTTCTCACTGCTGCAAACTGTTTAATTTCGCTTTTACCACTCACGAACGAAACCCACTGCAGTTGCACTGTTTCAATGTCTTTATACTTTTGTTTGTTGTAAAAGTTAATGCATTTTAGCTTTTATATTTTTTTTTGTGAATTGAATGTAGGCCTAGACCAGGGGTGCACAACCTTTTTGCTATTGCCGGCTGCATTCAGAGTAATTCTACAAAGCACGGCCGCTAGTGAGTTTTAAATGATTTTTTTTTAATTTGCGTTATTAAAGAGAAGAATTTATTCGTTAATATCTACTAAACTTATCATACTTATACCTAATAGCGCCATAACACTTTTTGAAATGAATTTATTCCGTCTGCGACATTGCAACAAGTGACTCCCTTGATTTTGCATACGAGCAGATAAAATTGCTAAGTTGAGAACCTCTCGAGATACAGTCTTAGTTGAGACTCCAGGTTTCCGTCCAACAATCGCGTTCGGTAGGCTACTCGTTTTTCAGGTAGACTACTTCATTTGTGAAAAGGCAGACTCGCACACGTAGCCTAAGGGCTTCCGAAAAGAACAAGTGTTTCTCTTGCCAATTCTCGCAACATTGGATAATCAAGTGCACTTTTCCACATTTTCGACACAGATTTTCCTCGACTTGCCTAATTTTGCGTAATTGTGTGACGTATGACGACGAAAATGCTGCTTTGCATAATCTCCTTTAACAGTTTTAACTACTTGACTGCATATTAGACACATCATAGTATGCGCTGTCGCCTCGATCATGAAATGATCCAACTCCCATTTGGAACTGAATAGTGAGTAAATACCCGTTTCTCCTCTGCTAGTGTTCTTTTTCTTTTTAAGGACATAATGCAATGTAGGCTAATGTTACAATGAAATTGGGTCGAGGAAAAGTTTTGTCTCTAAACGATTTTAATAATACAGTCTAGCCTACAAAAACTTACGATGAAAATGTTTTTCAAGCTCTAAAATTTGAAGGTACCCAGTGGTTCTAGATATCCTTGTAGCCTATAATATTTAAAATACATTTCATTTTTTTAATGAAATAATTTTTTCATTTCAACAATAGGACACGGTCGCCAACACATGCTTATGAAATTAGGCTACGTGTTAACGGCCGCATAATTATTCATCGACGCCGCATGCGGCCATACGGCCGCAGGTTAAACACCGTTGGCCTAGACCCTAGATGCCGAAACTTTTCCTTTCACTGTGGATGTTATGGCACAGGTTATCGTGTTGTATTCATGCAATTGTAAATTAAGTTATAGAAAGCTTGGACCTTAACGCTTTTGATCTTTTAAATCTAACCATTTAGCGTCTGAAGCGCAAAGTTTGGAAGACTTGAGCCAAGGAAGAATACAGAGAGGAATTTTTGCGTAGGCCTACGTCTCCTCTTCCAGTCAAATTTGTCTAAAAACCTCAAAAAATGTGGCAAATATTAAAGAGCTTTTGCTCGCGATTTTAGATTTGTTGAAAATAATTTTTCGACTTTAAATCGTGCTGAAAGGCAAAAATTTTGCGCCTTCGGCGCGAAATATGCCGCCTAAGACGCTGTATAAGAAACTGAAGCTTTCAGTAATGCGAAGGAGGGTCTGGGAAGCGACCTCCCAGAAGTATATGTGATGCGATAATCCAATAAGCCCCCTGTCGATGTCAAAACATCGTTCCCGCTCTGCTTAAATTACCCCCCCACTCTCAGGAAGTGTCCGGAGCCCCTGCCTGTCATTGTGCTACTGATTAGGGCTACCAGATGGTCGAGAAAGCTTGACGAACATTAGCGTACGGCACGCTTTTTTGTTGTTAAAAATTTGTTGGTTAATGCAAAGCCAAATATGCAATGTAAATCGTGAATGCTATCCACTGTCGATTCAGAATTTGGCTGTTTTTCTTGTGGAGTACGAAGACGTTTTTCGTTTGAGTTACGTTAAGATTGCATTTGGTAGCATAAGAGTTTAAATTACTCGTTGCAGTGCATTGCTTTTACTTTGGGACAGAAAAAGTGGGTTAAAGATGATAACAATCCCTACAAACCTTGTGATTAAATATTCATCATCATCATCATCCGTTCAGTCGTTTACGACTCTCGGTCACTCTATACGTCATCTTTCTCCACATCTCTCGATCCCACGCAGCCTCCTTCAATTCATGCACTCCCATACCACTGTCATTTACAATCGCGTCAAGCCATCTTGTTTTTGGGCGCCCCCTTCCTCTTCCTCCGCTCACCAAACCAAGCATGATGTCTTTTTCCTTTGATTTGCTTCTCATTATGTGGCCAAAATATGAAAGTTTCTGCCTGACGATTCTAGCTTCTAGGGATATGTCCGGTTTAATTTGTTCAAGAATTTTCTCATTTGTTATTTTGGCTGTCCAAGAAACACGCAGTAACCTTCTCCAACACCACAATTCAAATGCGTCAATCTTTCTTCTGTCTGTTTTGTTCATTGTCCATGTTTCGCATCCGTAAGTTGCAATTGGGAATATTATAGTTTTGATCAGCTTCTTTTTTGTTTCTAATTTTATATCCTTGCTCTTCCAAATGCTATTCATTCCAACAAATGCATTTCTTCCCAGCGCTATTCTTCTCCTTATCTCTGGTGAGTTATTAGAATCCCAGCTTATTTTTGAGCCTAGAAATATGAATTCATTCACTGTTTCAATTTCTTGATTTTCGATCTTGATGTTTATGTTATCTGCTTTACCAGTTGTTATAATTTTTGTTTTTTTGATGTTGAGTTTCAATCCAGCCCTTTCACTTTCCTTTTTCACTTTGATGATTAAGTCTTTAAGATCTTGTGCGTTCTCGGCCAAAAGGGTAGTGTCATCTGCAACTGATTAAATATTACTTATTTATTAAACAAAATAAAATTTTGAAATAAGTTGTTTCTTGTTTGAAACACCTCTGAGTGAAGCAGTCAGTTTATCTTAAAACAGGGGTGTGCAACGTGCAGCCCGCGGGCCAAATGCGGCCCGCGAAGAAAAATTATGTGGCCCGCGAAGATGTGCCAATTTTGAATTGTGTGCAGCCCGCGAAACGTGTTTATAATTTAGTTTAGTCTGGTACGTGTGAACAATTCATTGTGGAGTGGATTATTGCAGATTTCGCACCTTCTGTTAACCATTTTAGAAGTCTCCCACCGGCCACCGCTAATCCATTGTATTTAATTATTTGGAACGTAAAAATGTATGGTCACATAAAAGGCATTATGAACAAAGTACGACTTTGGAAAGCTCACGTACAGACAGGAAATCTTTTCCACTTTCCAACTTTAAGAGACTATGGAATGCATCCTGAGAAGAAAACTGAATTTGCTGACCAACTTGAAAAATTGTTGTATGAATTTTTGGCTCGTTTCAAGGACTTCAAATCTCATGAACATTTGTTTGGTATATTCGCTTCGCCATTCAACACAGACATTAACAAAGCACCAGACGATATAACTTGAACTGATTGATCTTCAAGAGAAAACGGATTTGAAAGCAAAGTATTTAGAAATGAATCTTGGCGATTTTTACCGAAAGCATTTCAACTAAGATGACTTTCCACATTTGAAAAATCCATGGCTTCAAAAATGGCACTTTTTGGCTCAACGTATTTGTGCGAACATTTTTTTCTAAAACATGCGTCATAAAAGCTCCCTATTGATCGGTTCTGACAGACGAACACTTGGAAAATGGACTTCGAATTGCGATCATTATAGTAAAGTATTAAAGTAAAGTATAGTATCCATTAAAGTAAATTTGGAAAAAGCCGTCTGGAAAAGAAGCCAGCTGCAAAGTTCTCACTGAGCTCGTTTAAAAACGGTGTGACAATAAATTTGAATAGCAGTTTTCTTCAGAAATGTATGCGTCCTAACTTATTATTTCTGGAAGGAGATAACCCCTAATATAAGAATAATATGAATAACAAAAAAACTACTCTTTTGTGCCTGCAACTACCAGAAATCATATGTTAAATAAACGTGCGGCCCGCGGTTTCACCCAGTTATTTATATCTGGCCCTCCTGTAATAAAGGTTGCACACCCCTGTCTTAAAATAAACAATTTTTACGCAATCCCACGCATTTTTGTCTTGACGCTTTCAGAGATATCTAGAACAACTTAAAGATATCCCTGTATTCTCCCCATACGATTCTCCCCCTTCTAACAGAGATAGGGTTTCGAAGTCACATCAATCATAAATTGTGGTGTCTTATATATCCCTCCCCAGTTTTCAGTTATGCCAGCACTCTCCATCCCTCCTGGAGCAGACCTCTCAAGAAAGGCATGGGTCACATTGAACAGGATCAGATGTGACGTTGGCTGTACTGGAGCTAATTTGTTTAGGTGGGGGTTGCATAATTCGCCGATATGTGTCTGCGGAGCGGTAGAACAAACAATGCAACACATAGCCTACTCCACGAATGTCCCATCTTACGACCCCCAAGTGGAATCACTGGTATTCGACAACTGGACCCAACTACCGTATCTTGGCTGCACGAGGAGGCATTGCCAATCTAAGCTACTACAAGTCAAACGAGAGAAGAAGAAGAAGAAGATTAAAGACAAAACCACCGCTTGGAGACGAGTAAGGGGCAATCACGTATAAAACTAAAGCCGTTAGAGAACGCGCCAGAGTAAGAAAAAAAGCAAAATCGTTGCATCCTGCAGCAACCAGCACTCCAGCAGCCTACAAACCCAGCGAAGCACGCAGCAGTCACAGGATGTTCCAAATCTTATGTCGATGTGTGTCAAGCTGTCAGTGGCTCAGTTCAGGAGAACCAGTTTCGATTTCGTTTCCTGTTGCTGACTTGGCTAGTGAGTGTTTGAAAGGTAGTTTAAAATTAAAGTACTAGGTGATAGTCTTAAACCATTTTGAATAGGCTCGAGATACCTTGATAACCTGTTATAAATGTTGAAAAATGTTAAAACAATATAGGCTAGTTGTGCTCAGTGCTCAGGTCATATTCAAATATTTAGAGTTTCAAAGTACAAAACTTGACGTAAATTCAAGTTCAAACAAGCCTAAGGCTATATCATAGGGGATGAACTTGCATCCCATAGGGTACGAACTAGGTTGCATCCATATCATAGGCTATATAATAATTAAAGAAATAGATGCTAGGAATGTTGGCCAGTTGCATTTATCTTTTAAATCTTACTGTGTTGTGTATTTAAAATAAGTTTTGTAATGATCACAAATTAAATCAGACTGAAATGCTGTCAAAATGCAGATGCTCCATATTTTGATTAATTTATTGTTGAGGTTAAAATGTGATTTCTTTTGTGGTGATTGCAGAGTATCCTCAACAGCCTACTAAAATAGGGAGAGGCTTTTGTTATTTTGTAAGTTAATCAGTTGATGCTTACAAACAATGGATGATGAACCTTCATTGTTATGGGAGGCAAATCATTTCCAGCCTAATGTGGAAGCAAGTTATAAGAGTGAGGATGATGTAATTCGGGATGATGTTGAAGATTTATTCAAAGGTATGCATGTGGAGACTGGAGAGTGTAAGAATTGTTGATGTCCCCTGTAATATGTACTACTACTTATCCCAAGAACAGAAAAACATACAGTTTGCAGTAGGCTAAGTCCTTCACTATGAATATATGTCTCATTATCTCAATAACTCACTGATCTAGTTAGTGAATGGAGTAATTAAGCCCCTTTTGTCAATCCCGCAAAGGGAAAAGTAAGCTGTAAAGGTTACTTTGATAATAGTGATTCAATCTATATGATTCACTAAATGTAGGTAAATGCACAATTTGTTCTATCACACCACATTTTTATAAAATAATGTCAAATTTAATAGTCTGATATGCTTAAAAATCAACAATTTGTGGAATAAGACAACAGTTTTGTGTGGGTTTACTTACAAGTACTAACGTGGTGAAGTAATATATGTCATACTTATGTGTTAATGTTCTTAATTTTGGGTCTTTTGTTTAAATGTTTGGGTGGCAGCTGAGTTTGGTGACCTTTTGGTCTGTCGCTGCCATCCTTGTTGTGCGAATTATTTGTGTTTTGCTTTTTGTGTCTTTCTTTTTCGCCAACAAAACAAAAAGAAACTGAACTGAACTTATTACCGACATGTTTTTAATTAAAGATGTACCGATACCAATATTTTGGCCGATACCGATCCCGATACCGATATCACTTTTTTAGGCCGATACCGATACTGATACCGATATTTTGGCCGATACTTTGGTGTTACAAAAAGAAGCAATTTTGGTATTTGCAAGGAATTATATCAAATGCTAAGTTTTACCTTATTTGCATAAAACTATTAAAAAAAGCTTTCAATTGGCATAATTTATTAAAGATTCAAGAATCCAATCTCAACCATATTGTTTTGTCATAATAGTAGGTTTTAGTAATGAAAGGCTATCGTAATTGAGGATTGGTGTATAAGGGAAGAAACATTACATCATAATTGTAAAATGTAAACCAAGTGATTTGTGTAGTCGTACAAAAACTATTCGACAAGTAATGTGCAACCTAAGGACGCTTGTCGTTTGGTTGAAAAGCTTTTGCCAGGCCAAGACTACCCAGGTAGCAAAAATGCACAATTCTGCATCGCTCCCACCGCGCCAAACGCTAAAAAAACCCGTGCAATTCGGCTGCCCCCAACAAGCCGGCTCCACCAGTCGGGGATCTAACTTCCACCCTTAGCCGCAACAAACTCACCAAGCCCAACCAATGTCGTGGCAGAATAAGTAGGCCCAAAAAGAAAGCAATGGCACCACGAATCTTCACCAAACCAATCAAAATGGTCTTGTTGCGCCCAAGATGACAACCTCATTGCGAAGAAAGGAGCGCCCCCCGGCCACCAGCACAAGGCTGAGCACTCACCAGCCAAGCGAGCTGCCGCGACCCGCCAACCACAATGGTGCAGCTTCCACACTAGCCATTTCAATTCTTGTCGATGTCAATTCTTGCTACAAAACAGCTGCCGAGAAACATATAGTTGATTAGATGGTCTAAATGACTAGCGTGGAAGTTAAACTGTTATGGCCAGTGAATCGCAACACCCCGCCACACCAGTGAGCGCCCAGCCCCGTGCCGACAGTAGGGAAGGACACCCTTCCCCACAATGAGGCCGCCATCCCAGGCGCAACAAGACCACTTATTGATTAGTTCAGTGAAGATTCGTAGTCCCACTGCCTCCACCCCAAGCCCACCCAATCCGCCACGACATTGTTGATGTTCAAGCTTGGTGAGTCCACCACAACGAAAGACGAAAACCAAATCACAAACTGACAGAACCAGCCCACCAAAAACAACCAAGCCACACGGGTCCCTCAAACGTCCAGTAACGCAAAAACGATGCAAAACTACACATTCCCGCCACCTGGGTAGTCTTGGCCTGGTTTAATCATCTGCTGAGAGTAGAAAAGAAACACAAATGATAAATATTGGAGAAATTGAGTCTCCTTCACAACTTAAGAATCGAACAACGCAAAACTGCTGAAACAAACCGTTTGTTTGAGTGAAAGAATCACTGTAAGCAAACAATGCCAAAAGGTGCGCGCATGATGTCATGGGAGCGTGAGGTATCAAAAATTTGAACAGGTTGTTATTTTTCTACTTCAATGTGACTTCAGTTACTACTTTAAAAAATCTATATCTTTGCTTCTGCAGAAAATCCGCAGCAAACGTCTTTTTTTACATGTTTAGTAGGGTGCGTCATGTGCCCCAATGTTCATATTTTTTGTATTATTTTTTTTCAATGGTGAGGTTTCACTGAAATAGCAATAATATGAAGTTTCAGCAAAAAATATTAATGTTTAGGTCCTCCACATTGCAGTTAAAAATACAGGCATTTGACCCTATACTCCATAAATACCTTGTTTTAACATAACAACACGAGTTTTGCTCTATGGACTTTGAAAACTGATTTAGAGTAATTTTGGGGTGCTGAATCCGAATTTGACCTCAGATTTATCCTATCACGTCAGGTTTGTGAGATATGATAACAGCAATTTGTTACTTTTGTCAAAAGTGGAAGATTTGACGATGCGTTTATTGCACATACACATTGTGCTATATCCAGAAATCCAGGCCATGTGGTGCATAAGTAGCTGGAATACACTCACCAAGTCACCAATTATAATTTTGATACCAATTTGTTTTCTAAGCAACATTATTAACAAGGCAGTAATAACAAGCTAAAAGGGAGGATAAAAGTATAACTGACCCCCTCCCCATCAATGTTTTGCATGAAACTACAAAATTTTTAGCAGGCCTATGGCAATGCTTAGCCAGTAACCTTACTAAGGCTGTTTTGTCCTGTCTAACACTAACCTTTCGCTATAGCACTGCATATGTTGGTGGTGAACGCAACGTCAAATCTTCTACTTTTGACAAAAGTAACAATTTGTTGTTATCATATCTCACAAACTGACGTGATAGGATAAATCTGAGGTCAGATTCGGATTCAGCACCCCAAAATTACTCTAAATCAGTCTTCAAAGTTCATGGAGCAAAAAAAAATTTTTTTTTTGTAGACCAGTGATAATATATGGATTATGCCTGCATTGCGCTTGGGCATGTTGAATGTTGAAGAAGACTTGCAGTTTTTGTCAGTCGGGGGAATTATGTCATTCAAGGTGGCTAACACTTGCTTGTAGGCTACTTACGACTCATGTAATCAACCCCTCCAAAAGTTTCATGAACTTGTCTGAGTACTGCATAGTGCATCAAGGTTTGCTTCCCATCTTGGTTTGAAATAAACCACCACAATTCATTATCTGATGGGTCAAAAAACTTCTTCAACATGTTGCAAAGAAATCTTCCCAAAGCAAGAAGTATAAGAGATTTCCAAGAAGGTTTTGGAACGCAATGCATTATTCGCTTAATCTGAAAATGTCATTGTTGGTATGCTAGGTGATGAAGGCTGCCAAGTTAGAAGAGCAGCAGTCCAATAAATCTATTCTTTAGGTTCACAAGCACAGGAAAAGCAAAGCAAGATACATGTTGGCTCCTCACAAAAACCAGAAGATGAAAATCGAAAGCTGAGAAAGGAAATTTCACCAGCGGTGCCACCTGCAATATGCAGATTTCTTGTGCCACAGCTTAATACTAAAACAAAATCATACCACCAATTTGTGAAGCTTGGCACAGTTCATAAGTCTGAGCCACCTATCATGTGATCGCTAACAGATCAACAGCTTGACAATGTCATCGACGAACCTCTGCGCTAGATTATCCTTGCCACAACCAAGCAGTGGAGCGTCACGTCAATCTTGTGACTGAAGCAAGCTTATATGCTGTAGGCTTTGAAAGAAGGGATGACCTGGGCTGATTCATCAGGTACGATCTTGTCAATTTATGAAAGAATTCAACAGCAAGAAGCAATTCCCACTAGGGTTAACCCACTAGATTGACATGTTCACCTTTTTGTGCTGATTACTGAAGTCTCAATGTAGTACCGGTAGTCTAGCACATGCAGCAGACAGCAGTATGGAGTATATCAATCTGTGTGCTGGTATTTTCTTGACAATGATTTCATGGCAGATCACAGTCTACCCATCACCAATTACGTCTACCAATTACACTATATGTTTTATGCACCTACACTTTGAACAGTCCAGTTAGTAACCCCCAGGTCATGCAGCTGTGTGTGTACATGACATGAGCACTATAATATTGTATTACCAATCACACTACTGTACCGTTAGACCACTGCCAACATCCTCTCGATTAACCCTTGTATTCTCTATGTCATGTGTGCCGTATATTATGTATACTATGCTGTATATTTATTGCAAATGCAATAAGCAAAAGTATCCAAGTCATCTGTGACCAGTATATGCAGTACAGCATGTTCATTTACCCATTACTTTGTGCTTGCGCTACCGTTTTTGTCCAAAACATTGTCAAATATACGCTTTTTGTCATAACTTTTTTTCTAGTGAAATTAAGGCAAAAAGTCCTCTTAGAGCAGATAAAAACATTACGATTCTGCATCATTTGATACCAAACTCATGTTCCTAGCACCAGCAGTTCCAAAGTTACATCCGATTTGAGAATTTTAGGGGTCTTCCCCCATAAAATGGGGGGGGGGGTAGCACGGCCAATAGGTGGTACAACTCCCTGAAACCATGTTGTTGTTTTTTGCCAATTTCTCAGGGGTCTAGACCCCTTTTTTGTAATCTAAAATAAATAAAAAATTTCCAATCCACCCTATTGTCAAGCTAACAAGGGGATACGGGCAATTGGGATGTGGAGCACCTAAACCTTGACCAAATTCTTTGAAATTTTGTAACTTTGCTTTTTTAGTCAAGCCTCACCAAAAAAAAAAAATTTTGTTTTAAATCATTTTTTAAATTTTTGGGGGCACACGACGCACCCTAATGTTTAGTATCGGCCACAGTATCGGCCAAATTTTGCCGATACCGATGCCGATACCGATACTCAAAAAATGGCCGATATCACCGATACCGATGCCGATACCGATATATCGGTACATCTCTATTTTTAATCAAATGTGTAACCTAGGCTAACATTTTTTTTTTCTTTGAACAAAACATTTGTTACTGTTTGTTCTTAGTCATTGTTTGCTTAATGCACTTCCATAACCCATATATTCTGTACAATTGCACCTTTTTTAAATGTTGCGCCACTAAACATTTACTTACCTTAATAAAGACTAGCCTATTTGCCGTTCAGTGTATTACGGGTCTCAGAAATAAAGATTTATTATACAAAACAGGCTCAGTCACCGGTACATGTTTATTGAAACATTTAACAACAATAGTAAAAGTAAAAGTAAATTTGACTTGATATGCAAAATTTTTTAATTGAGCTATTTTATTATTATTTCTGCTAATAAATGTTATTGCCATAGAGCTCCATGGCATTTCTGTTGAAGAATTGGAGGTAGAGCTTCGACGAAAAGAAAAAGAACTTTATTTATGTTCTCGGCTAGGACTATTTCTTGCACAAGAAGTAGAAGAGTTGGTTTCACAAAGACGAGGAATTGTTTCAGATCATACGCGGTTGTTGTTAGAACTGCAGGTGATTTCATTTGTAAATAAGTTTTGACCTAGTTAGTGCAATTATTAAGGTTAATTTTTCCACAAGTTTTATTTTTTTGTTCCAGTTCTGTAATCAGCCTTGCACAACTCAAAGATATGGTAAAGTTGCTGAGTCAGAATTGAAATGAAGCTTGAATCCCCATCCTGGCAGGAAATCAACATTTTTCACATTGATTTAACGTCTGCAGATGTTGAATCAATGTAAAAAATGGCTGATTTGCAGTTTGGGCAGGATTAAATTATAGGCATGCATTTATGTAAAATTATGATTAAGTGACTAAACTGTTTACAATCAACTGTTTAAGTTGTTGTAGCAGTGTTGATTGCTGTGTTACAGAAGCATTTTCATGCCCGGACACATTTCACTAGTTGCCATAGTGACAGAATCAGTAAAGACATATATGATATTAGATGAGTTTTAAATTTTCATGCATAGCAACAGTCTCATCTGAAACTCACCCAAACAGCATTCTGTGTATTAACTGCATTTTATATTCACAATTACTGTACATCTTGTTAGTGATATTTACCAGCATTTGTTGTGTACGTGACTTTGTGTGCTCGTACAGTTTAAATTTTGTGTATATAATGTGAGCTGTGTGTGTGATTAGAATTTGGTTTCTACATTCCCACTGTAACAATTAAATTACCATGGCACAAACTGATTAGATTCAAATCATACATAGTTTGAAAAACTACTTTGTAGATGCTATTTTGTCATGTTTGAGTTGATTTTCAAAATGTATATTATTTTTTGATCATCATCATACCCTCTGTGTGAGTGGCAGGTTTTAAAGGCATTTCCCAGTCGCAACACAAATTTATAATAAAAGCATCAATTAACTGGCCACACATTCAGCTGTTGTTAGGACACAATGCGTTTTCATAATCACAATTTTAGATCACTTCCTTGATGAGGTTATGACTCAGTCAGTGAGGTTTCTTGAACTGTTTGATCGTGCAATCACCAGCTTTTGCTGCAATACAACCCTCTATTAAGCTGAAATTACATATTTTCAGAGTTGGTAAAACTGCTGCAAAAGTTGCATTGACTGTTTTATTGTCAATTAAAGAACTCTACCACTACGATCGCAACCAAAGGTTAGAAGAGGCTGTGTTTTTGCTTCAGCCTGCTAATATCTTGCTGGAGGGGTTGTTTGCCATTAGAAATTGCATTCAAAAGCCTAACTCACTTAACGTAGGGCTAGGACAGACTTGGCTTCATGGCCAGATAAAGTCAACGAGACCATCCCATTCGTATCCGGTGTAATGGTTGCAAGGCACCATGCTGGATTGATGGTTTTTAAAGTGTTGGTTTAACAAGTTTAAAAGCTGCTTATTGAAATGACGGATGCCTTTTTGCTGAATTGTTAAGCTGTGCATTGTGTGGTCAGCCTTTTGCGATCAAACAAACATTATCCCTGGTGGTCGGATCCAAACTAAACGTGATGGCTTCCAACAAAACAGGAACAGGGAACGCAATTTAGAAAGTTATGAAAGCTACAAATTTATAATAAAAAACTTTGTTGGCTTTGAAGCTTATAGGATTGTTCCGTTTGTAGCAATGCCCATCCACCCAACATGTCAGTTCTTTTTTGCATTTATTCAACATCTGGAGACGTTGAATCAATGTAAAAAAGGATTGATTTACTGCCTGGCAAGCAGTTCTAGTTATTGCTCAAAATAAACCTTTCAGGAATACCGAGATTCAAGAAGATCCTTCCTGGATATCAGCGATGGTGCGTCAGAGCATGCTTGCTCAAGCGTGAATGGAAAAAACGGATGGAATCGTCCTGGAGGAACTTCGAACAGCCTTGAAGGAGGAGAACTTGAACTCGGTTCCGGTCAAAATAAAGTCGGCTCCTTGCATTCGCAGGTGCTCGCATGTCATATATGTTGGGTAGCGTTTGGAGATTAGTTTCTGTTTTCTTATACTGAATGGATTGTTCAAACGCTAAATTCGAAGGAAATTTGCAGTTGCTGGAGAATTCTTTTGATAGTTTTATTGTTTATCGTTCACATTTATTGCATGTGAACTCACCATGCGCTCTGCACGTTAGGGGCATATTAATCAACTGTTGACCAAGTTAGTTTGCTTTAGTAATGCGCCGAACAGATGTATGCATAATAATGCATATATTTACATAAGTATATTGACTAACATAAATCGTTTCTTTATTTTGGTATCCTAAAGACGGTAGTTAAAAAGAAATGAGCCCGTACCAATTGGGATTACTTTAATATTGTTTAACCTTTGACCCCATATTTCGAAAAGCGATGTGACTTGATTTACCATTGTTCTTAGATGATCGTTACGCATCTGTTCCGAACAAGACACTTTAATGGTCGTTACGTTTGTGTCCTTTGATGCTGTTGTTGATATGTTGGGTGTTAAACTGGAATGATGCAGTTTAGTGTTGCCAGACACCGCCAAATTAATTTCTTCACAGTTGCTTTGCACATTTTCCCAACTCAACTTCATTTTATCAACACTTCTTCACCTCAAATCGACTCCAAAACTTAGTTTGCCAACCTGAAAGTGATTTTTAAAAAGTCTTTACTTATTTTTAAGGCTAATCTCGTTACCTATTCCGGTTGTAGAATTTGGAAATTTTCTCAATTCAAAATTTTTGACAACAACGACCTTACACTTTTTCCAAATTTGGGACAAAACTCCCCATCTGGCAACACTGATGCAGGATCTTAGCTTATGAGATGCTGAAGTAATATCAGGATTTGTTGTGATAGGTTTTTAAGTTTGATGGCACATCTACTTCCTCACACCACCGTCTCCGTAACGATTTGAATAAGCGCACTCCTGGTGGCACCCCGCTTGCGAAAATGCGAGAATCTTCTATAAAATCACAATCTTCTCCGTCTCACTCTGACAGAACCTTGGTGTGTATTGCATCACCATTGAGCTTGTTTCATTTCAACCTTCCCTCATCTGTTTTGTTATTTTTTTTAGTTACCTCAGCTGCATGTTACTGTTTCTTACAAAGCAAGTTTAAGAGAAACATTTTTATTAACTAGGTAGTCCAAACATTTGTTTTATTTCACAGTGTAGATTCTAACGATCTGTTTTAGCCTGATGCTGCGAGTTTGTTGTGGCAGTATCGAATTGCACTAGCTTTCGGAACACAGTTCCCTAGTCATGTGCTATGACAGGGCATTTGTTTTATATTTAAAGTTGTTTATTTCATTTCCAATCAAACACAATGGTTTCGTCATGTCTATCAAACGCACGTTATGTTGTCACCGCCCGTTTGACAAGTCTTGAAACATTCCATGTTGTCCCATTGTAGCCAGTGGCGTACCGTGATCACTTTGACAGGGTGTTCAGTGACGGCAAAGCAACAGCGGGGGGTCTGGGGGGCCTCTCCCAGAAAATTTTTAAAATTAACATTGAATTTGGTGCGTTCAGAGAGCATTTTCAGCACAAATTCTGAACATGAACAGAACTGACAAAAATAATGTTGTCGGAATGGAGAAGAATACAAACAGAGATGGGCGTGATCTTGATCTTGAAGATCACAAGTGATCTTGAAGATCAAGATCGTGATCTTGATCTTCAAGATCACTTTTTTTTTGGTGATCTTGATCTTGATCTAAGATCACTTTTTTTTGTGTGATCTTGATCTTGAAGAACAATAAGATCAAGATCACTTTAAAATTAAAGTTTACTTCCTAGATAGAGGCATTTTTTTAAAACTTGTACTGTACAAAGTAGTTAGTGGCGACTACTAACATTAAGCCACTGCTAATCTGGTATGTGTCGAACAAAAGATGATTTAAAATCTCCATCTAATCTGGTCAGTGTTGCCATTTCAAAATTGAAAAAGTTTTCGGTGTTGGTCATAGTAAATAAGTCAACTTCCGTGTACTTTATGTTGACGTATAATAAAAAATGATTTAACTTTGTTCACAATTTCCATGTGTGAATTTTAAAGAAATGTTTGCTTTCTTTGACCCAATTTTAGATGTTTCAAAAGTGTAGAATGGCGGTGTTAAAAAATCTGGACTCTAGCCGACTTTGGTCATGTAAAGTGGTTTATTGCAGCAAATCAACCAGACCAAGACTTGTTTACGGTCTGAGTATGGAGCGGTTTGTTTGACCGCAAACCTCTGGAACTTTTTTGATAGCAGACAACAGTATCAAGGTTGCCAGATGGGTAAATGGTGCAATAAACATTGACATAATACAGTAAAAGTTATAACAACTTAGGAACACGAATAAAAACTCCCACATAAACCAGACAAAAATTTGGTAAAAAATGATGCAGTTAAACTTTATTATTATTTATTTATTATAAATAAAAAGCATAAAACTAATTGCTTTTTCAGTAGGCTACTATTGTAATTAACCTCGGCCTTGGGGTGACGTTGCGATTCTACGCAAACTACGTCAACAATTGATAGGCCTAATAGCAACAGTCACCAACTCATTACAATTCTTAGGCCAGCGTTCGAGTAGTTAAAAGTAAAAGTTAGCAATACCAACTATATACCTTTACCCTGGTTGCTTATATACAGTATAGTAACTATTTTTTGCAACATCATTGACCAAAAACTTCATTTTTTTTCAAGTACACAAAAAGTGATCTTGAAAGTGATCTTGATCTTCAAGATCACGATCTTGATCTTGATCTTCAAGATCACTTAGTTTGGTGATCTTGATCTTGATCTTCAAGATCACCTATTCTTGGTGATCTTGATCTTGATCTTCAAGATCACCAATACTGGTGATCTTGCCCATCTCTGAATACAAAATAAATATTTATTTGACAGCGCATTGAATGAAAGACTTAATAATATCAAACATTCAGTTGCAGTTCTAAAGTCACATACTTCAGTTCACTTTTTATTTCCGACCATCAAAACGAACAATATTACTTGCCATAACACAGCAGGAGTCTGAAAAAACGCGAAAGTTAAAGCGTGCTCGAGATGGAAATGATTTACTTCATGCAAGGATTAGGCACGGTCGCAACACCTTGAGAAATGTACAAGCGAATTGAAAACAAACAGGTGAAAGTTAAAACAATAGCAAAGCAACTCGATAATAAACAAGAAAAGAAAGTCGATTGCTATGTTGGTCGGCTGTACTTTTAACCGCCGTACTACTTAGTAAAAACGAAACTGTTTAACACCTCGACTACAGAAGGAAAATTCATCTATAGCATAATTCGATTCTTCTTGTTTGTGCAATAAATTTTTGAATTACATCGTCGTAGAAAGCTTGCTTTTGCTTCAGTTCTAGCAAAAGTTGTTTCCAACGCTGATCACCTCAAACTCTAATCCAACAAGCTAAAACTTGCTATTGCCTGGGATTCCCCCAATGACGCGCCAAGGTGTTGAGATCAGCGAGTGCACAGCCTGGCTGACCTAAAACCATTGCTGTTTTCGCTGCCTTGTGACGTCATTTTTCTTAATTGTTTATTTTAAATAGCACTCGCCAAGCTGTCAGTGCACACCTAGCTTAAAGGTAATGACCGAAAAAAATTAAAGGCAATGACCTCAAACGTTGGAATATTAAAATTAGAAGGGGACGAGTTTTGCAATTGAAAAGAAAGCAATCAGCATGCAGCAAGATGTTAGAATATCATGAAAGTAAAGAACATCGACAACCGATGGAAATTTTCTTTTTTTTCTAGATTTCTTGGGGTGTGCAGTGCACACCTTGAACACCCTGAATATACGCCGCTGATTGTAGCTGCGTTCGTTTTTCATCCCACCTAGTTGTCTCATGCATAGAATTAGCAAACCCACTTATTGTTGAGATTGTAAAAGTAAACCTGTTCGAAACGACGTTTATTAGGTAGAAAGAAGAGTATTTAGCTTAACAATGAAGACAACACAAGACATTTGCATCGAAACGAAATGTCTTCGATTCCGAAACTAAAGAAGGTATGAAAACTTGCGATGCAAAGTTTCGTGTCGTTTCGGAATATTTTTGTTTCCAACAGCCATCTGAAAGCTAAGGTAAAAAGTTTAACTGACATGCTAAATTTATTGAACAGTGTTTGGTAAATAGACGAAATACAAAACAGGTTCAAATTATATCTGCGTTGATCATCATTCAAAGTTCGGAATTTAACGTCACGTGATTTTTAAGCGCCAAAAGAATTAAATCTCGCAATATTTCAAAAGATTGGATGCGGCTATGGTCGGGTGCGGTCTTTTGCTTGTCTTTCAAGTTCTTGCGACACTAATTAATTCATTGGTCAAATGCCTCAAACTACACGTTGCAACTTAGATAGTGGATATTTTAAAGTGTTGTTACATTGATTCATAAACTGGCGCTGATAAAATTTAATATTTGGTCGTATAACTTGCGTTCTCATTGAGAGAGAGAGAAATCTATTATTTTGTCTGCTGCAAAAAACGGTATGTATGTTGTACACGGTACAAATATAAACCGGTACAAATATATTCAACAACAGTACGGAGTGTAAAGCTAAGTTATCACAAGATGTTGTATATCGATCAGGCTGGACTGGCTTCTTTTCGTTGGTAAATCAAGTAATGACTCCCTGTCTCACATCGGGCAGAACACTAAAGCGACACGAAATCGCTCACAACTTTGAAACAAAATGTCACTAAATTCTCAAACAAGTTAACGAGAAATCATATTTTGCCGTGAGGTAACAAGCTTTACGTATTTTGTGCTGAGCTCTCGTTATCGGACGAATGGGAGATATATTTTACAAAAGATGGCGTAATCATTCTAAAGAATAGATTTTAATTCAGTAGGCTAATTTACCAATTTTGACGTCAAGCCCCGTTGCCAATGCCTAGCATTTGCTGGAGATCACTACATGGTACAGGGTTGCCAACCTGTCTTCACCAAAAAAAGCCAGACCTAGTCACAAAAAAAGCCTAAAAAAGCCAGCAGAAAATAGCTGAAAAAACCAAAGAAAAGCCAATTAGTATTCATTAAACATACACATATAAAAAGTGCACAACCAAATAGTGTCCCACCTAACTTTGACTTCAGCGACAACGCAGAAACATAGTTAATGAAAAGACAAGTAACTAGAAAATTTTCTAGTTTCGGCTTCAAAACAACATTCGGTTGGACACTACAACCAAATTTAAGATAGAAATTACCGTTCGGATTGACGCAGACTGAATTTTTTTCCTAAAAAAAATCGGAAAAGATAAAATTAAGCCAAAAAAAGCCAAAAATATGTTAGCTTTTTATTAATTTGACAAAAAAATCGATGAAACATGAAAAAAAGCCAGAAAAAGGCTAATTTTTCTGGCTTTTTTTATTTAAAGAAAATAAGCCAAGAGAGTTGAAAAACAGCCAGATTCTCAAAATCTGGCTTCAAAAAAGCCAAATTGGCAACTCTGACATGGTATTTCAAGGTATTTAGCTGCGACCGAACTAAAAATTACTTTACATCACTTTAACGTTGCTAGACGGCGAACAGGTGTGATTATTTGGTTGTGAAGCCGACTGGCGAGTTTTGTGAGTGACTCAAAACGATAGAAATTCCTGGATATTGAGATAACATCACCGCACCCTCAGGGCAGATCTGGCTGGAAATGTATTTATAGACCGCCACTCAAGCATGACGATCCGTCCGTGGCTGAACGCTCAACCTTTGGTGAGACACAACATTAACTCCTAGCAAACAAAATCCATCCTTTTTGCATTGATTCAGCGTCTTCATATGGATTTTGTTTGCTGGTAGTGTTGATGTCCATGACGTTCACTTCCATTCAGAATGTAGTTACTTTGTAGAAATTGAACTTAATTCACGATATCGACGCCAGTAGCGTTTTATCATTTATGTCGAAGCCGCTGAGGAATTTCAAATGTTATCATAACGCGGCAGTAACGCGATCTAGCATTTATTGTGACTTCCAACCTACCATGCCAAACTAGAGAAATTTACCCATTTTACATTGATTCAACGTTTACAGACGATAAATCAATGTAAAAAGATCAAATTTTCTAGCTGGATAGCATCTATTGTATATATATTTTCTTTTGTTCCAAACTAATCCTGGCCAGTCAAGCTCATCAGCAGCGCGTTTATCAATTTGTTGTAGATACTACGCTTCGTAACGTTGAAGCAACGTCAAAGTAGCGCATTGTTGTCGTCCGGTTGCGCTGAATGCGTCTTGTGATTTTGTTTCAGGATGATTGTGGCCGAACAGCTGGTTGTGTTTCTAATAAAAGATGCGCTTCGCTGGGTATTTAGTTTTGTGGCTCTCTGGTCGGTTCTTGCCTTGCATAAGTTGCATTGGACGGCCAAACATGTTCATGAAGCAAGTTATCTCAAAATTGCATCAATTTCACGATTAAGGACGTAAATTTACGTTTTATTTTTATCAAAAGCTTCCACATTTTGGTGAGAAAATGCCTAACTTTGATGTTCTACTGTTGATGTTAATTATCGCTTTAAGGAAGCTGAGGCCAGAGACTAATTGATAGTTTGCTTGGAATTGCGTGGTTCAGTTATGCAACATTGACATTTTTTCTCCCAAGTCAATACATAGTCCAAAGGAACTTTCATTCCACGATAGCTCAGCAAAGAAAATTAACTTTTACACATTCTAACGTTGAAAACTAACTTTTGTGCGAAAGAAAGTTTTTAGGCTAAAAGTTTTCAGGCTAAAGCAGTTCGTTAATATCTACATTGTGAAGTAAGCCAACTCAATCTACTGTATTGCAAAATTTTTCGATTTGTCCCTATTGCTAATACTTGATTTTGTTAGAGATTGGAGATGTTAGAAATGACTTGTTTCATCAAAGAATGCGTGTAGAAACATTTGTTTTTGAAGCCGACGAATGCTTGATCATGGCTTGATGTTCGTTTGTTTGCATGCGCCTTGTCTCACATATATATATGGTTACTTTTTATTCGATGTTCCGTGGTGTGTGTTTGACTGCTGAGATCTTCTCTAGGTCCCCGTGGAGTTGGCAGCAATGGCTTGTTGCATTTGCCAAACCATGCCAGCATATTTCAAGTTGGTAGCTTCAGGTGACGACAAGAGACCAGGGTATTGATTGGCGCTGAAGCCTTCGATTAAAGACCGGATAATCACATTTTCGAAGCTACAACCCAGCCCTGAATATTATTATTGATCCAACGTCTACAATCGTTGAATGGATGTAAAAATCTAGACCAGGTTGCTTGCTTGTCTTTCATCAACCAACATGGTATGAAAGGCCTAATTTCCATCGATGACGACACCAGGCAGTGGCTAACCAACGGATGCCCTGACATATAGCGACAATACGAGAGAAGAAGAATCAACAAGCAGCAATGGACATTGTTTATTTATGAAACTTTCCAGTATGCAGACGTTGCATCAATGTAAAAATGACGGATTTTGTTGTCTGAATTATTGTTCGGCTATTCCTTGCAACTCCAGCCACAGTTGCACCTCCCAACGCGTGCGAGTAGCTGTTTAGAGAATGACGACAGATAGGATTGCGTCTGCGTGTATTGTTTCTGTGGTGTTGAGCTTCGTTTCGCTGATGTACATTTGTTTCATGTGCTATCAGTGTTGCCGCCAGAAAAGATGATCTCAAAAGTTGTTGCATGAATGTCACATTTTGCATGCAGTTGATTTTCCATTTTTCAATTATTGCAAAGTTTGTTTCATGGTAATAACTAATAAGTTCATCCAACTGCAATTGTGTGAGCTCATATTCCATTCATAGTCTTGATACGATGCCACCAATTGTGCTGCATAGTAACGATCCCACCTTCTTCCAACAGATACACGAAGGCCCGTCCTTAGGTCGGGCTGGATCTGACGATAGCCTGGATCTCATCAGTAACGCAGAATCGACTATGACGTCATCGTCGTCATCTGTGCGTGAACTCCACCATGACCTCGAGTCGGTTCAAAGGTCACATGACAAGATCACTAAAATAGAAGTCGTGTTAGATGTGAGTCGTTTTTGATGTTTTTATCGTTTAAAGTTGCCTCATAACGTTCTTTGTGAAAATGATGGATTTTGCTGGTCTGAACGGCAGTTTGAAGCGGACATTGCCACTGCTGTATCTGATTTCTCCTCCATGCTGTATAACATCTTCCTCGTTTCAGAAAACCCGCGCAAAGTATCGATCTTTGATGACAAAGTACGCCCACCGGCTGAAGGAGATGTCGAAAGAGTTGGGTTCATGCGTCAACAGATCCAGACCCTACTTTGAAGCTGTCAAGAAAGCCAAAAAGGTATCTCATAGTGGAGAAATATTTTGTTACAAGTAAGATTGCTGGTCATAGTTTTAACTCTTTTTTCAGACTTTTGAAGAATTTTACAAGTACCATGTGACTAATAACCGTTGCATTTACAGTTACACTGATCTACCAGCTAAATTCTTGTCCTGCGGTGTGCTAAATATAGTCGGATTAACTATAATTTTCTTGTAGCAGTTACAGTTATGCCATTTCACGATCACATATAAAGTGGGTTTGGCAAATGCCAAGCTGTCTACTTTATCTACTCGGCTGCATTTGGCACTGCGTCGTTTTGCGGCGTTCAGCCTTTTCACGATAAATAGTTTAATAAATCAAGGCTTGGGGAAAATAGTAAATGATATCATTGTTAGCAATGGAAGCTTCATAGTTCATTTTAGAACCGTCAACGCATACAACGCCTACATGGTGACGATATTTTGTTATTTCCAATGTATTCAAACTGAAAGTTTGAGGCTGATGAGGTGATGCTACAGCAGCGGATGTTTGCTTCTAAGTTTAGTGGAGCTACCGACCATATGCTCCACACTCATCGCATTACGTAATTATTACCGCGCAGTCTTCATTGTGACGTCATAGTTGCCGATCCCTTGAACACAAATAAAGCAATCTGTAGTGCCATCACGACAGTGCTTACCCAACGATCTATACGTATAGTTAGAAGGAATATTGATAAATTATTTCATTTATATAATTATTATTGTACTGTAGTAGGTATCTTTATATTACCTTGACATATGTTGTTACCGTTCCCCACTTTGACCCCCCAGTGCCACCTCGCCACACAGCAAGCAGCCATCGAGTACAAGAGAGCGGTGAATCTACAGAAGGCGGCCAGGGACATGGTGAAGGTGGCGGAGGACAGAGTCATGCAGGCGGAGGACAAGCTCGATCCAACGTGGCAGGAAATGTTGAACCAGGCTAATATTAAGGTGAACTTGCAATAGAGGGTTCATGGAAGGTTGTCACAGGATGCTATAGCTTAGCTCCGTATTGCATGCACGTCACAGCATTGTCATGCATATAAGACAAATGTATGGAGCCATTCTTCACATTTGCACCACGGTTGTTGCAATATAGTGAGAAACCTACTGAACACAAAAGGGCGGAGAGTTGATTTAAATCGATACGCCGGTGTTGCATCTATACCCAGACAGCAAAATCTGTTATTTTACATTGATTCAACGTCTGCAGATGTTAAATGAATGTAAAAATGACAGATTTTACTCTCTGGGTAATCAAATAGATAGGTTGTTTGCTTGTTCATCGCAGTGCGCTTCAGCTGGATGGAGGTAACCTGACTAAGTTGATGCGAAACCGGAAGCCGATCTGAATCGAGTTGTTCTAACAGGGACTAGTTCACTTAACAATACAGCAGCATATGACCGGATTCGTTGCGCGGTTTACCACCACAAACATAAAATAGTAAATTTTGCTGATGTTGCGTTATCGGGTATTGTTATTATGATTGAGGTTATTTCGAAACTTGAGTTATGCTTAAATCTTATGTAACTGACGAGTGGTTCACGTATTCTTCACACTTAATGGTTTGGGAATGTGTATGAAGGCAGCTGATGCCGTAGAATGATGTAAGTAGAATAAACTGGTCTATGACTATGACATCTACGTACATCAGTCCTGTGTTGGGATACTCTCTCGGTCGTTGTTCACAAGCTCCTACACTCATTAGTAGAATGATGGACATTAGGTAGTCATGACCTTCCACGGCTCGTCGCCTTTGTTATCCAGACGACCTTTGTCGCTTCATAATCGAGTTAGTTACGATGCGTCGTGATTCATCGCGAACACATCCAGCCTGCACTTCCTGCTACGTTGTTGTTGGTTGTGATGTTTATGTTACGTCACTAGTCACGTGCTTCGGCTTTCGCGTCACGAGCAATATTCAGATAGAAAACAACCAACCAATAACTTTGTAAAATTTTATTTTGTATTTTTTCGCTCTGAGGATGCGCATTGTCATGGTGCGCGAAACGTCAGTGAAGCAATAAAACCATCCTGTTTATTGTTGCTTTTACTTTCAATTTCATCAGATGAACGTTGCAACTAGTGCTAGAAACGATAATTGTCCTGATGGACACCCAAACTTTTCAGTATTCAAACAACCAACTGTTGCCCTGCCAATTGACAAATGTAGAAAATAAAAACATAAAGTAGTTTTTACAATCACATACATCTCACTACATGTGGAAATGTGCCTTTGAAGGTTAGCAGCTGAGTGCCCGTTTGTCTTCGGTTTGTTGTATGTGCAGTGAGCGCTATGTAAATTTCACGTAGACGGTGACAAAGCATAAAGTGTGACTCAACAAGATGCACTTTCATGCGCAACCTTTCCCTGGCTTGGCATGAAACCAGCTTCACATCAGCATGTTCTACCGTTTCTACAGTACTGTATGTATATCTTCACGCAGTTATTGTTCATTTGCGTTGAGAATCGCATTAAAAACGCTCCAGCCTTTGCAGGGTGCTCCAGCGTCCCTCGGATATAGAAAGCCGATTGTTATTGAATGTTAACTTTACCCTGAACGATGTCTCCGCTTTACCGTTTGTTTAGGATTGCTATTATTGATTATCCTAGTTATTGTAGCTTTGAGCTACCCAAGCATGACGTCGTCTGTCCATTGTTAGTTTTAACGATGTCACTATTGTAATTATTGAAGTTGACGTCAGAAACTGGAGGCTCTGAAGACGTTCTATCGTCTTTGTGCGAACGCAATAAAAGTTGAACATCCGCCGTGCTTCCAGGTCAATGAGGCATCACAGGAGAAGAGCAGAGTCCACAAAGTCCATCTGAGAGCCGCCAAATACTTCCAGGATGCAGATGAGAAGAAGACGGACCTTCAGCAGAAGCTGCAGAGGAGCATTGTCAAGTCGAAACCTTACTTTCAAGTCCAGAAGGAATTTCAAGACAAGCTCGAGGTATGACGTCATAGTCAAGTATACGCTTGAATGGTCACACAGCGTGCAGTTGATTTACAGCTTGTTGGTCAATCGAGGACGCACACGACCGTGTTAGTGTTTCAGTGTTGTAGAGTTATAGATCGTAGTGTTGTCATCATAAGACAATTATGAATGTAATGAAAGCATGCATCAGCTGTGTAGACAAACCTAACGGCCTCGTCAATGGAACCTGTATGAAGGGTTTCAAGTCTTCGCAAGTAGGTTACAGTCACACTACTCCAAACTACGAAGAATAAGCAATTAATTGTTTGTAAATGCATTTTTAGCTCAAGATAAGATTTATTTGATCAGTACCACTGTGCGTCGTGGTCATTTGGCGATGAACTGATGAATGTTGTACTTCCACAGACCACCACAAAGAAGCTCAACATCCTCGAACTGAAGCTGATGGAGGCCCGACAGGCCTACAGTGCCAACCTGGCCCGATTGAGGAAGTCTGACGTCAGTGGGAAGTCATCCAGCGCATTGCAATCTTTATCTGAACGGGGGATGGGAGTCGGAGCGGAGAACCCTCTAGGACTTCCCGACTCCGCCAGCGCGCTCCCTAAACCCGCAATCGATTTTTTGGAGCGGGAGGTGTCAGCTTCTCCCGACGGGGCGTCGAAAGCTAACAGTGACGATCTCCCCTCAGACGTGACCCCCCCGGCCCGTACAAAACTCAGCTACAACCCTTACGACCTCCTCTACCTGACCGACCTAGCTTCAGACAGCACAAGCAATATCGACAGTGACGATGAAGACGATGAATATTTACAAGATTTTTAAACACAAAATTATTTGTACTCGATCGTGTCGGAATTCCCACATCTGCTTGTCCTATGAGCAAAACAAGCGTGTGCTCGTCTAACTTAGATGATCTTTTGCCGTAAAGTCCACACGACTGCAACAATAGTATTGAATTGACACCTGCTAAATATATCTTGTTTAGTTTCGCAAAACATTGTAGCCGAGTTCTTTCATCAAGCACTGTTCTATGGTTCGTCTCCCGTCTTGAGATATTTTATTTTTATTTTTGCCGTTTGTACGTGACACTTTGCTGCAACAAATTACGTTGATTGTTATTTCAGCTCTGCTGTGGTCCTCCAGCTTAGTTTTGGTGGAAAGCCTTTTCATGGAGGAGTTTGTTCTTCTGGTTCACGAGTTCTTTTTAAAAATGCGAAGCATGTTTATCAGTGCACCGAGGATTCCAGATATCAAGTATGGTTAATGGTCATGTAACATTGATTTTACGTCTCCAAACGTTGAATCAATGTAGAAAACAGTTTTTCTGCCTGGTATGTTGAGAAAGGCTTTCCAAAAAGAAATCGCAAGCGATCTCTCCAACCCACAATTGGCCGCCGGAACTACTTTTGATCGTTGATGCCAGTGTTGCCATGTCTAGCGGATATGGGTTCTTTATTTCCAAACTACCAATGTTCGCACAGTACGACTGTGTTGACAAAGTGAATGTGTTGGTGAAACATCTAAGGCTGTCTTTCTGAGCCGGTGGTGAAAGACAAGATGAATATTACTTTGTTTTTAACATTTGTTGTTTATCGTTAGTTTCAATGATGCGATTCATCAAAGAATTTTACAAACTTGAGTTTTTGTATTATTTGTGTTAGTAATGAAGTGGACGCAGATGTCTCAACCTATGTTTTGCTTTTTAATGTCGTGTTGCCGCGGATGAACTTGTTTATTGGATCTATCATCCAAGGTCGTGAGTTCGTTCCCCTCATGTTGCCACTTTGATTGGGCATCCGCTGTATGACGTCATAAGTCACGCTCCTCAATCGCATGATCCGGTGTCTAGGCTGTGTCTTGCATGTGATCAGGGTGGACGGCAACAACTTCCTTTAAATTCCATTCTCGCTTTAATCGTACATTGCTTGTTCTTAGCTTGCAAATCGGTTCTTTTTACGTTAATTCAATGTATGTAGAGTTGTAGACGTTGAATCAATGTAAGAAGAATAGAATAGGTGATTATGGTCGCTAACCCTTTCTTTCCTTGGGTCACAACCATCTCTATGCGGGAGAACACACCCCACCATTACTTGAAGGCACATGTGCCAGCCAACGCATGGTGGTTACACTCATGTCTCACTATGCGCCATTGTTGCGCCAAGAACTGTGGGCACAACAGGAAAATGTTCTGTTTCCGGCTCATAGCATTTCGAACATGTCATGTATAGAACAACTTATTTTGTAACAGGATATTTTGCGGCTTTTGCATTGCTGCAATTTCTTCTTAAGCTGGTGGCTCATCACTTTTGTATTTTCAAAGGTAGTTCCTTCCACAAAGATTCGTCATGATATTGTGTGTCACTCGTTCGTCATATACGCGACTGTGATGATGTCATAAACACTGCAGTCATCCACCGTGCATTTGATCGCCCTCTAGTGTCTGCTTCAAACTTTGCTTAATTCGTTTCTGTTTGCACGAGAACAAGAATTTGTTGATTAAAATGATTTTGACTTAAAATTACATTTATAAAAACACGTTTTTTATAACATTGAATGTGCGATTTTAGGTGAAAATGATGTTTTTTCAACGGACTAACAAATTTCGTCTGCTGAAGAAAACCACTAATATTGAGAAAACACGATTTTGATGCTTAACAATTTTAGTCGTCAAACTATTGGCTTAGCTGTGATTAGCGTCTGACACATTATTCAAAAGATTAACATAATTAATGCTGTATTGACCTTCCGGGTTTATCTGGGTCTACAACGTCTCACCCGCATATTGGCGCACGGACGTTTGACAATTACTTGATAATGAACTAAAAGTCTTCGAAGTATTTTGCTACATTCAATCGCTTGTAGTCGGTTGCAAAAATGTCATCTCATTCTTGGTGTCTAACATTTCCACTAACACTTGTACAGCGGATGAAACTTATCATGATGTAAATTGTAATTATTGTTGGAAACATCTTCACCAAGTTGTACAGAGTGAAATTAGTGCAAACCGTCCTTCGTTCCATGCTTGCCTGGCGTTGGTGCCAATCACATTGCGTGACTACAGATGTGCGTGACTTGCTGAGGCCACCTTGTGGTTTTTTGTTGCTTTTATTTATTTTTGTTGCGGGTTTCATTTTCTTCCACTCTCCCGTCATCTTGCTCATCTTTTTAGTTCCTCCTCCATGTCTGCACTTGATCGGCATTTGCAGTATTTATTTACTCCAATTGTATCTTATTGCAGTTTGTATTCTGATTACACAATATAGTACTTTGTGACGCACATTGGTTCAGTAAGAAATAGCACTTAAGCAGCCATTTTGAAAGGTAGAAGTTTGAGCTGTTCATTTCGGATAACCTGCAAGAACTTGGAAAGTCGTTCTCAAGCGTTCCTTCAGGCGCAATGGAACTTAGGCCAAGCGTCGTCTTCTAGATGACGAGCCGGCAAGCTGAAGTCTGTGACAAATAGAATTACCTAACAAAAATAGATAACACCATTTTAAAGACTTTAATAAACTAAATAAGCACTGCAACTGAAAAACAGTAGAACATAAATATACCTTCACGTAACAGCAACAGAAAACTATACTAGCACCACCCTACTTCAACACATGTATATTTTTTGCTATTTGTGTTTTGTGGCCGTGCTAACTGCTGATATATAGCCTACTGCATAATTTTTCATTCAGGCACGTTTTAAATCTTTCAAGGTTTTGCCACCTTTTCCCGTTCATTAACGTGCTGGTAGGTTTATATCGATTTTTGTAGTTAGTATCTTTTTCGTCCCGGACGCGTTAATGACGAAAAATAAAATGATTGATTGATTGAAGCAACTTGTGGTAACTCAACAATGGTATAAAGACAGATGCGACCTTACAATCTACTTCACGACAAAGCGGCAAAGCCTATGATCGCTAATTTTGTTCTGCTTCATTCTCCACTAGTTTGTCCTATTCTCGGACTTGAAGGGATAATAAGATGGAAAGTTATCAAACAAATAAAAGTATTGAACGACCTCTTATTGCGCCGGATAAACTACACAATTGATATGAGGGGCTCCGTAAGGTAAAGAATATAGATTGCCTTTCACTGTTCTTGTTCACCCTATGACCCCTACGTTATAGTGGGAGGTAGCCTATTTGTAAACAATTTGTCTGTTGCAAACTGTCGCAAGTGAAAAAGTAAAGCCATTAGAAGTCGCAGTTAACTTTTAGTGAGGATAGTGACCGCATGGTTGTTCCAGACATGATGTTCTTTTGCAACCAGCTCAGTGGCCGAGTGGTTTCGCCTTCGGCTCTGGTGCTGGTAGATCTGAGATCGATTCCAGGTCGGGTCAAACCGAAGACTTTAAAAACGGTACCGATTGTGTTCTATCCTGCATAGCGCAGTGAGAATAAGTCGGGTAATAATGTGATAACATCGTAAACCTGATATAAATTAAAAATGAGCCCTGTCGCTAAAAGACCTTAGCTGTTGTAGAGCGACAATAAATAAAACCATAACATTATTATTATTATGTTCTTTTGCGGCGTGAACTTGACGAATTTCTTTTGCACACGTCGGTGGCATGAGAGAACAAAGATAAGAAAACGATCTTCCGTCGGTGTTAATTTTGCCAATTGTCTGCCTCGGTAGCTTAGTGGTTATGCGCCCGACTCAAGATCGCGCGGCGCTGGTTCAACTCTCGGAGTGTGCGCTTGAGCAACGCATTTCAATGACTGCTCTCCATTTAGTGCCACCCAGTGGATGGAATAATTTTCCAACAACAATAGAAAACTTCACTCTGTCAATCTCGGTAACCGGCCCTGCGTCAAAAACCTCTACAAGTATGTGAAACTACGAGGAATAACCTATCAAGGCGTTCTTCTTGAAGATTTAAACTTGACGGAAAACCACAAGCTTTTGCTCCTACAGTCACCACAAGCTGAAGCTTCTGCAGTTACCATACGTTTGCTTCGGGACTTTTAACCCATACAATGTTGGATTTTTAGCTTAATGCTACTTTTAAGCATAAATATCGCAATTCCGGCGGACAAGGCTTGGTTGAAGGGCTGCTGGTTGGTAATCAATAAGCGCTTCAAATGGTATCACCAACGATAAGAACGTCAGCACCTCATTCCACAAACCAGCCCAGAGGTTGAATAATTGTTTTGTTGGGTGGGATCGGCCCAAACTGTGGGAAGAGTTTCCGACTTGACTGACTTTGCTCTCCGGACTGACCTAAACCTGGCCAAAAGTGACAAAAGACTACCTGCTGGGAGACAGGCTTATTATGCCGGAAACTTAAGAATATTGATGACTTACCAATTCAAAAGAATACGTGACTTAAAATTTAGTTTTTGTTTTGAAATCAAAAGCAAAATTTATTCAGAAAGAAGTCCTGGTGGAATGAAGTTTCTTTGTTGATGTTCAATGCCGTCAGAACATCGATCAATTCAAACTCACTCTTGCAATGAAATAATTTTTTCAATGACTTTGTCTGTATGTTAGCTACAGCGTATGTTGTTTTGACGCCTCCATACATTTGGTAGATGTAACTTTCAATAACTAAATGTAACTTATCGATTGCTGTGCCTGAATGCACCATCCGCTTCCATGCAACGAAGTGGAAGCTAAAATGTAATTAATTATTTAACAGTTTACCCAGTGAATTGGTCTGCACTTTACTTCAGGCTTACAAAGAAAAATTTGTTTCAGTTTTAGGTTTTGTTTTTTCTAAAACACTGAAGCAGTGAAGACGTCAAAATTGGAAGTGGGCAGCTTCAATTTTGATCTTCATCAAAACAATAGAGAAAGGAATACATACAGTAAAAGATAATTAGAAACTTATTGCAGACTGTTACATGGAAGTGTTTGTGATATATTTTTATGAAATATTCTAAAATAAAATATTTGAAAAATATGAGAATCCAACTACTGTATTTTCAAAATTTTCACTGTAGCCTACAGAATAGAGAGTAGGGTCGGATAAGATTATTAATTGTCCATGCAGGTAAGAGCTTGATTAGCAAAGGATCAACCGTCCACACCTCAGCAGTAAGCAAGCTCAAACTAAAAGCTGAACCTCAGCTTATATTTTGCATCACAATTGCGTTCGCTGGATGTAATTTAGCTGTCTCCGCCACTAATTTATAGTTACCCACTGCATGCACAGGCCACAGTAGGCTACTGTATATTATGTAGCCTAATTTACTTTTACGTACCACACCGGGGTAGTTGGCCTATTTTTGCTGTTTGGTTCTCGACACCAACTCATAAGTAAGCCACAGTAATATATGGAGTTCATTTTGCGTATCTACATTTGAGACATGCATAGACAAATTCTTACATCAGGAATTTGTCATCCAACCCAGTGCACTAGTTGCCTTTATTTGAAGGTATCTACCAATGCAGAACAGGCAAGACGTGCGGAAGGAGTTTATCGTTGTTATCGTTAGTTGGGCCAAAAGAGTGTTCGAAATGTCTACTTTAAAAAGCAAAACGCTTTACAAGGAAATTTAGTTTGAAACAAAAACGAAAGACTTTAGCATATCAGGTTACTGTGAATACTAATTGAAACAATGTTTGTTTTGAAAGGCTTATTTGAAATACTTGTGAACTAGAACTTTAATACAGATGCATCGGTTTGACTGAAAATATAATGTAATTCAACATGGAATGCAAACAGCATGAGTTTGCAAACATGTTTTGTTTTTGTTTAATTTTCCAAACTTTTCCAACCCCTTTGTTTGATGTTTCCAAATAGACCACAGTTTGCTGGTGCATAATATTTAATCGTTATCACCGGTTGACTATTTATCGTAAAAGGATTTTGTTGAAGTCTGAAGACATGAAGCGCGTTTCCAGTCAGTGGTGAAGCTCCTTTCATAACGTTTGCAAACATAAGCATTGCATCAATGTGATTGCAAAACTTTTTTTTGTTCAGCTAAATAACGTAGTAGTGGTAACTCTACCTGGAAATTGCAAGACGATCGCGTAGGTGAAGCCCACTTTGCCTGGTTTGTCGCAAGAAGATTGTGACTCAGAGAAATGCTGCTAGAAGGTCTCAGCCCAGGCAAGGTACGACAAGTTTTGTGCATGATGTTATCAAATAGTGTTATCTAGCTTGGTAGTTGTAGCATTGATTGAATTCAGCAAACAATATCAGTCTTTTTCGCGTTGATTTATTCAATATATAAACGTTGAATCAAAGAAAAAATGTATTTTTCTAGTTAAACGAGTAGGTTTATGGTTAACTTCATTTTTAAAGCATTTGTGAGTGAGCCAAACAAAGAAAGTGTGACAAAGCTACAGCTTAATCTAAATTAATTATATTGTTTACATTTAATGGAAAAATAGTGATTTACTGCTGTTAAGTTACTGTTTTTCAAAATGGATTCCGAGTTTTTTCAAGTGGCAGGGTAAAGCCAAAAATTTTCTCACTGTTGCTGATATAATTTGAGTTAACGGCTCGGCGGCTTAATGGATAGAGTACGGGGCTCCAATGTAATAAATCTGGGTTCAACACCTTGTCAGGCCACACCTAAGACCTTTCATATTGATAGTAAATATCATTTTTGCTTAGGGCCCAGTATTAAGAAATTGCTTTCAGGTAAGCCAGACAGCAAATCCGTTTCTCACGTAAACGTCAACAACGTCGTCAAACGTCAAAAAACAACGTCGCCAAACGTCAATAACGTCGTCAAACGTCAATAACGTCGTCAACGTCAAAAAACGTCTGCAGATGTTAAATCATACAATTTTGGTAAAGAGGTCACTTTCTTCAACCACAGACATATACAACCACACGGCATTTAACATAATCCATTAAAATTAAACATAAACTATAAGCTACAAACGTTTTCGGCCATACACTTATAGTTTATGTTTATAGTTTATAGCTTATAGTTTATGTTTAATTTTAATGGATTATATTAAATGCCGTGTGGTTGCTTGGTTGTATATATATGTTAAATCAATGTAGAAATGATGGACTTTGCTGTCTGGGTGTGTATCAGCCGCGCTTGTAGCCTATGCAACTGCGCTTAAACTGTCTGCCTTGCAAGCGTCTAGTCTAAAGCAACTCGTATATACGATGAATGTAACGCTGTATAAAAATACAGTGATGTACACAACGCAGAAAAACAGTGCTTAGATATTAATAGTGGGCTACTTGGAGCTATCAAATAATAGTTTTTAGAGCAATATGTTTGGACGTAAGATAATATTGATGAATTTAGTCCCAGAGCTTGCAATGTAATTATGTAGTAGATAAATTGTTTAAAAAATTCTAGTAAGAAAATAACATTTATGAATATTTAACATGACGATGCATGGAATGAAGCGATTTTTTCGAAACGTAAGTACATTGTATCAATAGTTGTAAGTCTGCACTGATGAGAGCCTGCACTGATGAGAGCCTGTTCTGATGAGCCCAAATGCCGAGAGTTTAAGTTTGAAACTTCATCATCTGTTTCAGTGTAGATTACTTTCAATTGTCTTTTGTTGTTAAGTTAAATTTTGTCTCAAATTTTGGTCTGGATTTTGTTCCATGCAATGTTAATACTAAAGCGTTTTCGCGTTTTCCGGCCGATTTTGCATCAAACTTAGGCTACTGTACGCAATTGTATTGAAATTGTGGCCATGTCATTGCGAGGATGTTGATTCGCAAGAGCAGTTCTTTCAATCAACTAAAAAATACTTTTTTTTCTATGTTTGATTGTAATATCGACCATTTTGAGTCTGATGCAAATAAATGAATAAAAAAAATAAAAAAATATTTTAAGCTCGTATTTTACAATAAAGCACATGTCCCGTTGTTTTGATCAAACATTTCTGTTTAGGCTTCCAAAAGACGGAAGGTTCGGTGCAGCGACAGTTGGCAAGAAGAAGCCAAACAAGATTTGTCAAAAAGCATTCGAGCTATCAGAAAAAAATTCGGTAAGTTGGTAATCCTATGTCATCTGTGTCTTCGCAGCTAAAACAGTCATCTTTTGAAGTTAAATCACTCCAAAAAGGGTGTATTTAACGTTTTGCCGGCTGGCCAGTAAAAACATGTTTACTTTTTCAAAAGTGTCATTATCAAAAATACTTTTTCAAAGCAAGTTTTTTCAAAGTACTTATCGTGTTTGTATTGGGGTATGAGCTAACTTCTCCAATGCAGCTGTTGCTTTTCTAGTTAAAAAGCGATTTTCATGCGTTGAGATGTGTTGGCTGGAATTGATCGTATTTTGATTTCTGTTTGATAGTTTGATTAATAATAATTTAGCCCAGCGCATAGATGAAGCTAGTTTGAGTTGCATACCAAGCATGACATATTTCCGCTTCGGACTGTAGTTTATAAGCTTTGCAATACAACCCAATTGACTTCTCGGATCAGCAAAATAATAAATGTGCACACAACGGATGATAATTGGACGCGATTCCGGAATAGTGAAAATTATCGTGTGCACAAATAATGCAACTAGTGTTCATTGATGCAAATCAAACACATTTCCAAAGAAAATCGAAAAAAACTTTAGAACTTATAACTAGGCTATGTTTAAATCAAAAACATAAATTGTCCCATTGCGTTTGCTCTCAAAGTATGAAAAGAATTTACCGCGGTATATCGATTTTTTTGGCGTTTACGACGTGGTATTGATCCCCCAGCCGGCTGTGTGGCCGACTGGTGAGAACCCTGGCACGGCGATAGAAAGGGTGCCGGTTCGACACCGCCCAAGAGCATGAGACTATGTCTTTGGTAACGGTGAGACACTTAACCACATGGTTGAAGGGGGACACAAAAGTTCCCTTCTCGTCCACATAATCTAAATCTACAACCAACCGGCACAAGCCTGGATGTGATAATAAAGCAATCACAGCTGTTGATTGCCTGTTGGAAAATGGAATGGTTTGCTGTTTATATCAATAATAGTTGGTCACTTGTCTTTTGAGGTTTAAGGAAAACTTTGTTTGTTGTAAGAACTGTTCGAGATGACTTTTTCTTCGAAATGAAAAGAAATTTTACTTTGCGAAGAACAATTTGAAATTAAATTTTGGAAGCAACACTAAAGGTTTTAATAATAATATAATTCTAAATAAACTGAAACTACTACACGGAATTTTTATGTAACAATAAAATAATTTAAGAATTTTTCTTTCAAACACCTCTATGTTGTTACTTTCTTTGTTCTTATTGTCTACTCTATAGCATGAGAGCGCAAAACATTGCTAAAGTATGTGTAAGGATGTAGCCTAGTAGGCCTACACTTAACTTATTTGCTTATTTAAGAAATTAGAAAAATAATTAAATTGATGCAACTTACTTATGTGTTCGCAGTTTAGTAATTAAGTCTACTTGCTAGGTGAGGGTAAGGATATATTACTTGTGAGTTGCAACTGAACTATTTGTTAATGTACTACGTCTTGTTCAGTGTAGGCTCAGTGGTAGGCTATATAGAGCCATAGGACCATAAATTTATTACAGAAACGGTTTATTTCTGAACGACGTTGTAACTCAAATGTGTCAAAGTATTCTTAGCAAGACATAAGTTGATTGTTTTATGGAAGTTTTTCTTCGATTCTCCGTCTATTTACAACAGCAAATAACCTTTCTCATTGTTAGCTGGTCCTTTATTTATTTTTACCTTTGAATGAATTTGTTTTATGACGTTCTCAGGCGCTTGATTTGTCCGAGTTTACAAAAGCTTTTATTGTCGTATGGTTTCAGCAGTTTTTGACTCAGCATGGGTTAGGGAGGCACCGAGCAGAAAGCTGTTTAACATTAAACTTTTTTTGCAGATTTTTTTTATGAGAGAGTTAGTTTATAGATAACTTGAAAAAAAAATTGGCAAGAAAAGCTTTGCGAGGTTTGGATGTCAACAGTTACAAAGAAAATGAAATATTGCTATTTTAAGTTACTAGGTATTACTGGTAAGTTAGGCTAGAAGCAAAATTACCTCAAACATTGCTCATCCCAGCCAACAACATCCCAGACTGCAAAATCTGTCATTTTTACATTGATTCAACGTCTGCAGACGCTTGCAGAATGTAAAAATGACGGATTTTGCTGTCTGGGATTGGTCCTTTTACATTAATTTAACGTCGCCAAACATCTTCAGACGTTGAATTAATGTAAAAGCAAGTTTCACTTGTAATAAAATCTATTTTTTGTAAAGGAAAGTAATTTTTATAAATAAGATTTGAGGTTTGTTTGTACCTGAATAGGTTTTTAAATTTTATTCGTCTGTGAGAATTTACAAATTCATTTGCAGTTATATTGATGCTTTCAAAGGTATTTTTTCAAGTGGTTTCCTCAATTGTGTTGAAACAAGGAGTTCACTTTAATAATAATTAAAGCGAAAATTGATTATTATAATCAACTGCACACTGAGAGGCTTCAACTCGGAGTCAGTTTGTTATAAATGTTGATGAAAACCCTTGATCGAAAATTGAAAGAAAGTTACATATTTTTATCTATTTCGCTTTGATGTACAAGAGTAGGTCGCGCAGCACAACAACGACAACAACGACGCATTTTACGTTTTTAATACGTTTTTATTATAAATCGAAATGTGACATCTCTGAGATGCATAGCTGAAAACGAAACGATCAGATTTTCATACAATAGTTTTCAAAACCTTCGCATGAGTCGCTGCCTCAAACGACTCGATACGTCAACGTAATGATACAATTGCTTGTGAACCTGAATGACCTCGCTGCTGCAGTTGTCAGGTAACTTCGAGCTATGCACTTTCTGTCGCAGTTCTGTGCGAGATGAATTCTGATGATAAATTATTGATTTTTTTGCATCTGTTCCTTCTTTGAATCAGCTCAAAAAGCTTCACTTTAGTGACGTGGTTTCATCAGACAGGTAGTTTTGTTTTGCATCAGATGTTATTACAGCAGAATGAAGTCGTAAATTTATTGAACCTGGAAAGGAACTCGTTTATTGTAACTTTGCTAGTTGAGTTCGTTTAGACTTTAGACGATATTTGCTATTACTAGATTGGTGGTCAGTCACTCCTGGAGTGATGATTTGAAAAGGTTTTGTTAGTTATGACCAAGCTTAGTCTTTTTCAATCTAATTTCGTCTTAATACCTCAAATCAAAAGCTAGTATGACATTGAGAAAGAAAGTAATTTAACATTTGAATGGGTAATACGGTACCTAAAAGAGAAAAGTTGTAATGTTTGAATAATCAGTATCTTGATCAGGGTGGAGGTCTTGATGAGATCTGAGCAGAAATTAGTATCTTCCTGTAGAAGTCTAGCTGTTAGCAACTTAGCACCACAAATTTGTTGTCCAAACGATATATTTCGAATTACTTATTTCAATTCAATTTTATTTTTCATTGCTGGCAACACACGAGTTTGGCATTAACAAAAGTAAACGATTACAAAACTAAAAGGTTTGAAAGATACATTGATAAAACAGTATTTTGAAAACAATATCTTAGATCTGCACAGCCTCCAAACCTAGAAAAGAGCTAAAAGTTATGCCTAAAAGTCTAAATAATGGGCCAAAAGAGTTCGTTTTGAATTCATATCTCTTTTGACATGAATCTAACAAAAACCTGTTTTTTTGAAGTTTCAAGATATTTGTTCTGAAAAGCTTTAATCCATTATTAATTGCTCCTTAGTTTGCGCTAACTTAACCTTTACTGACCACGTTTATATTTTTGTCTAAAAACAACAACAAGACTTCTGTGTCGTAAAACTTAATCTAGGTTAATCCACTCTTTTGCTAAATAAATTTTGTTTGATCATAAAACTGATGTTTTTTAAGAGACTGTAATTATAACATTGATATACCATCCTAAATCGTTAGATCATGGTAAAGACAGTCAACTTGTAGACAAATCACTTGCTTGGCTGCAGGCAAGTCCAAGATATTTGGTATTTAGTCGCTCATTTTTTGCAGTCTTTTTGTAACAATTTTACATCGCTGGGCGTTCTCGCTCTAGACGCATTGTGCGGGGACAATATTTCCGTGAAGCGATGGCGATGTGCTCCAACCAGTGGTTTTATATCAACATCTTGGACTGGATAGTCATGCTATTGTCTGTGTGTTTGCCTACTACTTTTTTAAACATAATATGCCGAATTAGATTACTTTTTTATTTAACGTGTAAAACATACGGTAACCCAAATTTCTCATATTATTGTGACATGCCACTACTACATCCCGGCTAGCGGGGCCTGTCATTTTTGCATTGATTCAACGTTTGCAGACGTTGGATTGGTGTAGAGGTGACGAATTTAGCTGGCTGAGGTCTTATAATTATCGCTTTATCGACGTAACTTTATATTAAAGCACGCTTGATATCTGCAAGACCAAGACATAACTTCCCTGGGTATAATTGGATTTTCGCAAGATTTGTTTTTATTTGTTTTTGTCACTGTTTTGTGTCGTCAAGTTGTAACTATTTTGTGAATTGTGCAAGGCCTGGTGCGATGCCCTTTTAATGGCTTTGCCCGTGGTAGGATTTCTTTGTTGGGTTTTCTTTGCCTGCCTTGCTCTTCTTTGCTATGAGCTAAACGCATCAAGATGTGTTCCCCTCACAACCATCAGCACTCTTGATAACGCACCATGGCTGATCTTCATAGCAAGTGTCTATTTATACAAATCTTGAAAATATCAGCTAAAGTTATTGCCTAAAGATATGCTTTTTTTTCTTGTTTGTAACTATTTATTTTTTTATTTTCCTTTCTATCTTAAATTTTTCTGAAGGTGTTGCTACCGTGCCAAATTTCTTTCAACTTAATATTTAATAGTTGTTGTTACTTATTTTATAGTTGTGTGTGCATATACTTGGCGACAGTTACTTTAGTTGCTTTTTTTTCCACAAAAGTAAGGATTCAATTGACTGACAAAAGCAGCGGTTGAGATTGAGAACTATGTGGCATGAATTAGTGGTGCGATACTGATGAGCCCAGCCTCATGGGCAAAACACGTGTTTATCGCTGTCAATTCTTACTTCACTCGACTGCCGAGAAACACTTAGCCTAATAACTTACTTCGGTCACAAGCACGTTTTAACGTTCGCGTTTTGTAGCTTCTACCTTTTTCTCGACCTTTGCTATATTGACGTGTAGGCTATTGTTTTTGCCATGATGGTCACAAATATAAACAACTGGACTGAACATTGAACAATGACTCTGCTGGTATTTTTGACATTGCCAGGTAGCGAAAATTAATTCCAGAAAATGTAAAATTGCTTTAGATTAGGCGCGAATTGAAGATTTTTTTGAAAATTATCTTGTCTTGATGAAGTTTTCAATGGTTTGCAAAGCTGCCAAAAAATAGATTGCGCCAGTGTTTTATAACTTAATCAATTGAAATTAATTAAGTTGCTTTATTCTTGAATTTGCATGCAAGCCTATTATTCGAAGAGGATGTTAGCAATTTCTTTTGTCGTAACCACGTTAACATCAACCAATTACTCCAACAGCAAAAATTGTCACTTTTACTTTGGTAAAATAACGGATTTTGCTGTCTGGGTAAAAGTAGCCTACGTAGCCTAGTAAGCACACCTAAAGAGAAAGAATGCGTTTCTTGCATGAACACGAAATAGAACTTGAGCTTCCTCATTAAACCGTCAAATATGGTGAAATGAGGCGATACTTGATACTCTTGAGCAACCACGCAGCAAGTGAAATTATGCAGTAGGCTAGGCTAGAAATAAGTTGGTTAGGCTACTTTACACACGACTATATATTATATGTGTTGGCCGAGACTAGAGTTGAGATAAGATCCAATGAAATTCTTTTTACGAACAGGCCTGTCCAAAGAAAGAGTTAGGTTTGTTGACAGAATGGAAATGGTAGAGATTTAAGGAGATTATTTCATTTGTAAATATACATTTCAATTGTGCATACACATTCTAGGATACCTGTGAGAGCAAATTGAAACTCTCCCAGCACCAAAATGGTAGCGACAAAAAGTTAGGGAAGGCAATTGGAACTAGGCCTACAATCTAAGGCTGAAAATCATTTTGATTTTTTTTTGTTTCATTAAGATCACATTGACCCATATCAGTGGCCTTTTTATAGATGGGCAGGGCCGGATTTAGCTGATGGGGGGCCCGGGGCACTTTTAGATTGGGGGGCCCCCGTGCAAAAAAAAATTTCCGCGCCGACGGCGCGAAAAACCATCTCTACGTCTACAGTAGCATCAGTCCAGTACTGCACAGCATTTTGCAGAAACTTTAAAGGCCAAAAGGAAAAAAATAACACAAAATCACATTTTTTCCACATAGGGGGGCCCTTCAAAAGTCGGGGGGCCCGGGGCAACTGCCCCCTCTGCCCCCCTAAATCCGGGCCTGTAGATGGGGCTGGTTTTCTTACCCCCTGTGAGATATATGACGACACGTTTATTGAATGTGGAGTGTGGAAGTGTAAACGCATAAGCATAGCCAAATTGTACAAAAATACCGTTACAACAACCCACAACGGTTACCGTACTGCATGTGACTGGTAAGCCACTGTTCGTAGAATCGTAGGATAGTTGGAAAAGTTTAGTTTGAAAAAAATTTAAAAACATTTCAATTCAATATATTTTTCTTTATCGGAATGCAAAAGAAACGATATTGTAGAAATAAAACACAGCAACAAAACCAACAACAGGAAAATGGTAGCCAATAACAAAAATGGTACAGTACAGGCCTGACAAAAGTTCATGGCACAATAATGTTTCAATGTAGCTTACCGTAATGAACGTTATTGTTAATTGATTTTGTATAGAACGTAACGCAGTGATAAAAAATAGATCCAATTTTATGTAACTTATTGTGTTTAACTGGTTTAAATAATTTCTGGTTGATTTTAATTTGAGCTTAGGAAGTCGATTTGAATAATGACGTCTATTGTCACGCATGATCGATTGCATCAGTCACATATCAGTAAATGTGCGACCGAAGCAGCAAGCATACTTGAGCCGTTGACGGAAGTGGACAGAAATTCGCTGCAGTTTCTTGACACTGTTGATCTCGAAGTTGTCTCTTTGCATTCAGACAGTGATGATTCACTTGTAGATAACAAACACTTTCAAGACGGAAGTCAGTTTGTGAGAAAGCGCCGAAATGCAATAGATTTTTCTCCTGTAGATGCAGCAGCTGGCGAAGAAGAAATAAACAACAACTCAGAATTGGGTAACGAATTAAAAGAAGACAATAACAACTCTGTTAACATCATTGCATCATCAGATTACGATTTTACTTCTGACAGCAGTATGATAGATAACCATGAAATTGACAGCGTTCCAGTATCTCCTGACAAGGTTAACTTCTCTTCCAGTGGAAGTTCTTCTGCTTCAGAAAGTGATGATTTTGAAGACATATTTGATAGCATTGGAGTCACAGAAAGTCAAGTTCAAGAATCCAAAATGAGTCAAAACCTGTTTCTTTGGGGAAGTGGGGAAACAGGTACCCGTAACAATGGAAATTGTAAGGATTCATCATCTCAAAAGACTTATAGCAATTTTAATGAAGTGTGCCATCGCCTTTCCACTCTGCCTCCAGTTCACTCAACCAAGTCATCATCGAAAGGTACACTTTTAAATGATGTATGCATTTAATAAAGAATTAACTTTGCATTACGGTGCCTTAATTTATAACTGTGGGAAATGGTACCGTAGGCCTCCAGAATGTACGGTACCGGTACTAAAGTATACTGTACCATCACCATTCACCAGGCTATTTGAAGTTTGAATCCAGTAAGCTATATATTTGCTATTTTTAGTTGTTTTGCAACTGTTATAAGTACGGTATGATTTAAGTGTTCAGTTATTTATAGCTTAATTAAAAATACACAACTGTAGGGTTTAGCCTAAGTTTGGTGTTAAAATACGTTTGAAACATGTCAATTAAAGGTTGTGGAGTGCAAGCAAACAATGCCAATCAATAAAAGCTGTTTGCTGTGTTGTGGTTGATTGCGTTGCAGGTGCTCCTGCTAGATTTTATTGCTGACCCCTCAAGAGTCATTGCTTTTGTATTTATGGCACAGGCCACCCAGCACAAGCTCATGTGACTTCAGGATTTGTGTTGAGGGATCTGTTCTAAGTTTATGAACTTGATTGGAGTGGATCTTGTTACACTCCAACATATCTTTATATCATTTGGCAGGGGTGCTGATGATATAGCCTAGTATAATGCAATGTAGGGAGGTGCACTTGCAGTGAATAATGCTTGTAGCAGTGCAGAAAGATAGTGTAATTTGGTTGTCAGTGATCTTTTGTGCATTGAAAACAGGGTGGAGGGATGCTAACAAAGTGGTGTATTTGTAGCCTATATTATATTGTTGATGGTTTTGTAATGTTTGGACATAGTGGTATTCACAAACTGTACTATTTGTGTATTATGAGTTTTGATGCTGATTCTCTTCTCTGCTGTGATATCTGCATCAATTGATTTGTTTCTTCAGTTGTATGAACTTTGTTTAGGATTATATTAAGTACGGTAACCTTGTTGTTTACCAGTTTGTAATGAGAAAATTTTATCAAAGACTGAATGGCAAAATGTGCATTCTGGTTTAATAGTTTTAATTGTTTTATTGTATTGTCCGTTCTTTCATTATACATCCTGCTGTATTGAGTCGGTTGTCCAAATGTATGCCATTGTGAGTTTGAAATGCTTTCACATGTGACAAGTTTCAACCTGAAGAACATTATTTCAACATGAAGTAGCCCAGCTCCAATCAATCCAAAAGCTGTTTATTGAAATAGTTGTATGTTCTATAATATTTATTATTTAGCTCAACTTTTTGTGAACACAGTGTTTCTTTCAAGTATATCTACCATATATTGTTATTTTCAAGTTACTTTTCCTGTTTTGCCTTTTGTAAGTTTTTAAAGTGAATTCTTTATTATATGCAAAAAGCATTAATGTATGTTTTTATACTGTATATGTCATATAAATACTGCTGAGTTTATTATGGCGTGTAGTGAAAATCGTATGAAATATTACACACCTGTTGACCATTCCTGGCCAGGCTAATGTTTTGTCTGTTGCAGAGTCTTTGTCACATCCAAATGCGACCCCGTGTGTCCGGCCACTTACTGCTCAGCGACTTCTACCTCAGCTCGAGTGCTGCTATGCATACATGCATGGTGGGAAAGATCTCAACGATGCTCCAATCATATGCCTTCCCCATTACCTAGACCTTCGTGACGTAACGGAAGAAGATTTTCGAGATGTGATTTTGTATTTAACAAGTGTCACAAAGTATGCTGTGGTGACTGCACTTTAATATTTTATGCTGATGTATGATTTTAGGTATTGTTTGTCATAAAACGCTCTTCACATAAAAATGCTTAGAGGATTAGACAGACTTGACTGCACTTGAAGTGGTAGTATATCATTTAAAGCAGAAGTTCAAGATTGTTTCACCAACATTTGACCCCCTCAGTTAGAGAACTTCAACCCTGAAGGATACCACAGTACTTGTTTTTGCTCTAAAGCAGTGGTTCTTAACCTATGGGTAATTACCCACATGTGGGTAATTTCAGGATAGCAGGTGGGTAATCAGCTGAACCAGAATATTTAGAATTATAGATCTATAACAAACAAATCACAACTCATCACAAATATCAAAGCTTCTCCTGTGTTTGGAATACAGCTTGATGAGTCTGTTGATGTTGTGAATCTTTCTCAACTGATGGTGTTTGTTCGGTATCTTCACAACAACACTATTGAAGATTTTCTTTTTTGCCGCCAATTGCAAACAACGACAAAAGCTAGCGATGTGCTAAAGCTAGTGGAAGACTTTTTTACGACAGAAAAATTTAAATTGAAGCAAATTTGGAAGTGTTTGCACGGATGAGGCATCTGCTATGCTTGGGGTGCGATTTGTTTTTTTGCAAATTATCCAACAGAAAAATCTCAACATTATTGGAACGCACTGCATCATACATAGGGAAGCGTTGGCATCAAGAACTATGTCACAGCCACTTCAGTAAGCACTTGATTGTGCTATTAAAGTTGTGAACTATATAAAAGCGAGTGCCCTTAATACACGACTCTTCCGAAAATTGTGCCAAGACAAGTAAGCTGAGTATGATTCTCTGTTGTTCCATACTTCTGTACGCTGGCTCTCAAAAGGAAACATGTTGATTCGGCTTGTGTGTTTATTACCAGAGGTTACTGAATTTCTTGAGATGCAACATAAACAAGAATTGAAGACGGATATTTCAAATACAATGTTTCAGACCAGGGTGGCGTTCCTAGCAGACGGGTTTTCTCATTTGAACGAATTGAACCGCAACTTGCAAGGTGTGCATGCAAACATGTTGGTAGGCCTACTACGAGACAAGGTTGCAGCTTTTATTGCTAAGCTTAACCTTTGAAAAACAAAAATGCAATCTGGTTATAGAGTAGCAAATTTCCAATGATGAATAAAATGATTGAGACAAACGGTGTCAATTGCATTATTCAAAGTGAGGTTGTTGATCACTTCAGCAGATTAATTAAGGAATTTCATCGCTACTTTCCTGGTTTTGAACAAGACACTTCTTTGATGGCATTAACAAGGAATCCTTTCAGAGTTTCTGTTGAAAATTTTCCAAGTAAAGAAGATGAAGATATCCAAGAAGAGTTTTTTATAGACATGATACCGTAGACATCATCTGTCAAAGCTTTTTTTGAAGCATATCCAAAAGTTGCGTAAAAACCACTAACATTGTTGACTATGTTCCCTTCTACTTATCTCTGTGAATCAGCATTTTCAAGTGTTGTTGCTTTGAAATCAAAATCTCGAAACAAGCTGTTAGATCTGGAGTCAGATTTGCGTTGTGGAGTATCCAAAATCGCACCCAATATTGCATCAATTGTACACAAAAAAAAACAAGAGCAAATGTCTCACTGACACTGTTGATGTTGTTCTTCACATTAAATGTTGTTTTTGTTGAATAACGCTGTTTTAATAAGTTATGGCAAAATAGCAATATAGATAAAATTAGATTTTGGGTAATGGGACTTTGATCTGGACAGAAATGGGTAATAAGGGAAAAAAGGTTAAGAACCCCTGCTCTAAAGCTTGTTACACTGCTGTGCTAACACCAAAACTTTATAAAATACCTACCTTATGATATTGCTTTCAAAGTATCCAGGCACAACTTTGTACAAATGTCATAGGACTTGTGATGCTGATGTTGGCTTTGTGTTGGTCGTGGATCGGAGGAGGGACAAATGGCCATCGCTGAGAGGAGTTCTTGTCAGACTTGCTGTGAGTCTACCTTATGTTAATAATCTATCTTATTCCATTTGATATTTAAAACCTTTTAAAGATGTCATTAAAGTGAAGCACTGAAGCAGACCATTAAAGTTGCTTCGATACCAGTGACTTCATTTACTTGTTGTTTCTCGTCTCTCATTTTGGTTGGCATTGAGTTCTCTTTTTGTGGTATTGATACCATTTATTATATTATCTTGTCAGTTTTAAGCCGTTTGTTTGGATACAGTTTATGGAATACCTTACTTTCTAGATAATTTTATCTGCTCTTGTGTTTTTTGGTCAACTGTTTACTGTTTATTGAATATTGTACAAACGCATCAATTTTCTTCAAAACCCAATAAAACAAACCTGCTTTTTCTTTCCTCTTGTCAACTGCATGTGATGTGCATGTGCACAACATATTTTTTATCAGTTTGCAATTAGATAAATTGCTATTTGGTACTGGCAGGAATCCTAAGTAGTAGGTTCGAATCCCGTTCTGTACCTTTGGTAGGATTTTACCTGCAAGATAATCCTTAACCATGTTGTGAGTTAGCATCATCGCAACACAGCATAATGTTGTTTCTATGTACGGTGTGCTTACTTTGTGTTGATGGAGACCTCATTACGAAACTTTACAAAGTTACTTGCAAAATTGAAAAGCTTCGTTAAGTTCACAAGAAATAGTGAACAATGCTTAGCTGGAACTTTCCAGTTTCTATTTCAACATCAAGGCAATTCAATTGTCACATGTTTCACCACTTTGACTGGGAAGTAGGTTGTCTGAGGTGTAAGCAATTAAGCGGAAATTAGCAGCAAATGGTTTCTTTATTACGATGATCTCTCGCTGATTAAGCAACTATATACTTGGTTCCTCTTATGCCTTTTTGATTGTTAGTGTTTGTTTGCGAGCGTTGTTATACTGCATGTAACCCCTTCCTTATCAAGTGATTCAACATGTATTGTTGATAACGGCGTGTGTTGCAAAGACATATTTCCACTTGCAACTTTGCACACTTTGGCTTCCTGGTGAGGACTTCATAACTTTCAACGCTTGATCTATTTCTTTTGTATATATATTGAATTAATTTATCACAATGCGAATCATGTGATGTCAATTTTTGAATTTATGATTAAAATTTACCTTGTGTGAATACGTTATGTAATTGCAACAGCCAGGATGTAGAAAGGTATTCGTGTCAAATTTTTGCTCTGCGCATAAAGCCTTGTTGGTTTTGCAAAATTTGCTTTTTGTCGTTTTATACCTGAAATAGTTGTCAATTCATGATGCATAACGACTGCGGCGGGCGGGAAAGCTGCTGGGTGCACTTACGCTTAAGTGACGTCACCGGAAGCTGTTGAGATTTGTCTTCAGCTCAAGAAATTGCTGAAAACTTTTTGTAGCAAATGTTGGCCGATTTTGGACCCCATTGAAACAGACAGCTAAGCGCAGTTACTATTATTGGCTCATGATGGTGTGTAAATGACAGCTACGCGATGCAGTTGCCGGCTTTCCCTCGCGTCAACCACCAATGTGTTTCATGTTGTCAACTGTATGTTTGGAAGCGTTACCGCGAGTTTAACACGAAATCTCATAATGTGGCAGCTGGAATCGGCCTGGCCATATGTTGTTGCTACGTCATCAATTGTAGGTGTTGATAAGTGGCCGCATGAGAGTCAATGAGCTCATCAGATCGGAGCAAAGTAACTCATTTGTAATGACGGGTTGATTTGTAGTGACCAAATCTTCCCTAGATTTTAAATCGGTTCAACGTCCATAGACGTTATGTGTACGCAGCAGTTCACATGCACAAGTCGAAACTAAATTAATCATTTGGAATCGGCCATCTGCACCACCATGTGAGTTGGTTGAGGTATCTTAATATCAGATCGGGTTTGACGCGAAAAAACCTGGGGAACTTTGCACACGTGATGCCAGCATGAGTGGCGGTGTTCTTTAGTAATATCTGATGGATCAGCATGACAGAGACTGGACAGACCTGATTAACTACAATGGTAGCAAAAGTAACAACGGGCTTTCATGATCACTTAAGGTTCACCATCACCTGTTAAACTATCATTTCTCAAATCCTCATGGGTTTCATCTTCTAGCTTTCATCTTGTATTTAAATACACGATTAACATCGTTTTTGCTGAATAATAAGTGATTTGAAGACCGCCAATTAGTTCATCAATTAAAGTCAAATAAGGTGACGTCACTTTGTTTAAAGGTCAGATGAAGCGGTCGTCAACTGCTATTTGCGTGCATCGTAGTTGTATTGGTGTACCCACATTTCATTCCCACGAAGACATGTTCTAATGCGAGGGTTACCATGATAATTGATTTTTGCTTTGGAATGCCAAATTTTCAATTGGCTTATCGTGGTTTGTCACGCATCAGTTTGAATGAAACTGCGGCTTGTTGATGGATGGTTTGATTCATTGCATTTACCAACAGTTTGTAGGACACTCCATGGTTGAGCGCTGAAAACTAATAGTATATCAACACTTGAAAGGCCGTCGGTTCGACACCGCTCATGAGCGTGTCTTTGAAAAGACACTTAATGACGTGCGTGCATGAAAATGATCACAAAGATTGGCTTCCTTGCATTTCCTTTGTTTCATATAACCTTCAACTATCCAGCGTAACCCTTGGTACGGCAACTAGTGTTTACTACGTACAGTGCTATTAGCACATGAAATAAATTTTGTTTAATCCACTGCAGGGGTTCTTTCCGGGCTGCCTACGAATGGTGCTTGTTCTCCGTCCAGTTGGATTCTTCCAAGGAAGGATTTCCAACATTGGGTTCCGTTGGCGCCGTGACGAATTTGCGATGAAGGTACCGGTAGGTGTCGCTACACTGGATGTTATTTTGTCATGGCCACTTGGCCAGATTATGATGATGATGATAACAATGTATCATCATCACTTTTATAAATCCCAATTCTACCGAAGGCAAGCGACGTCTGCTGATTCTTTTAAATCGATATTTGATTGACGAGGTCATTGCCAAAAGAGGGACGTGGCGTGCTCGCTGAGGCGAAACGAGTTTTGCTCAACAGAGTTTCCATTCAAAAAGACTTAACGTCGCATGTTGAGTTTACGAATTTTAACTTGAAATATAAAGCGAGTGTCATTTACTCGTGCAGATGACGATGTTATCCGGACTAGACGAGCTATACAACTACATTGCGCCGAACCAGCTCACACACGAGTTTGGTGGGAGTTATGACTACGATCACAAAACGTGGATTCGGAACAGAATGGTAAGTTTCATTATTCGCATGATTTCAATTTGCTTCACCAACACAAAGTGGGATGAAATTTAGTGTCAACTTAAAAATATTTAATTTCATTGACGTTGACGACAATAAATAAATAATCATAAACAGACAAAACTCATCAACAATGGCATTTAACATGATAAAATAAGCGAAATAGCAAATGTTTTCGGCTATATACATCTAGCCCTTGTCAAGCCATTGAAAGCAATTAATTCTACATTCTTCTGGCTTTATTCCCAATTTAAGTGGGGTCGCCGCTTCAGATTGCAGTCCTCTACGTCACTCTGTCAGCAGCATCTTCCTTCTTCACTTCTACTATTTCTATATCTTTTGTCACACAATCTCTCTATCTTTTCGGCCTTCTTCGCTTTTTTTCACCAACTTCCAATTGTCTTATTCTTCTTCCGACATAATCTTCGTCTCTTCTTACGACGTGACCCAACAATTGAAGGCGTGTCTCAGCTTCTCTTCCAGCTCTCCAACTTGCATTCGTTCTCTGATGATTTTATTTGTTACTCTGTCCTTTTTTGTTTCCAAACATAAACAGACATAGCTCAGCAACAATACGATATTTAACATTGTAATACATAAATAAAATACATTAAACGTTTTCGACTATACATAGAGTCCTTTTCAAGCCTATGAAAGAAAAAAATAGTTATACATTGCATAAGAAAATACTAGAGAAACACAGTGCAACATCAAAAATATTGTTTAATCGAAACATTGAAAGACTCCTTATCCTGCTCAATACAAAATGACTATGCAACACAACGGATCAAGTAGAGAACTAAGTTCAGAGAAGTATCCAGGCAGTTTGCACAATATAGACTAAAGCACAAAACGAGATAATTGCACAAAACAAAAGTAGCAATGAGTGAAACACACACCTTACAATTTAATCAATTTAATGCAATGTGTAATTAAATGTTCTTTTATAGGCTTGAAAAGGACTACAGAATATGCACAGTCGAAAACGTTCGCTTTATTTTATTTTTGTATTACAATGTTAAATGTCGTATTGTCGCTGAGCTATGTCTGTTTATGGTTGTAAAACATAACCTCACTACCCAAGTTATATTCTTGGTTTACTTCTCACATTAAATAGGAAAATAAATAACCAATCTGCAAACCACTCCATCGTTTGTAAAAAGCCGTGACAGTACAAGATTTCAATTTAATTACAATATCATTGCTTTCAATTTCTTGTAAAGTATTCAGTTCATTTAGGGTTGGATCTAATTGTTGTTCTCTCCTTCCAGTTGATTGAAGACTTCACATCTCACGCTACTGAAGTGGGGATGGCATTAGAACTGTATGGGACTGAATTAGCTGAAACAGAGTTTCCAAACAATATTTCATCAACACAGATACTCATCAAAATTCAAGAGGAAAACACCAACAACCACAAAGTATGAACCCTGCTCCTTCCTAGCTATCAAACCTGTCTTTCGACATCTGATGGTAAATCGATGTTGAAAGGACGGGTTTGTCTGACTGGGTTGGTAAAAAATGCTCTTCATTGTGTTAAGTTTGCTGTGATTAACAAGACAGCCACAGACAACATAATCTATTGTCGCCTTTTTCCTGTCTTTGAATCATAGTCGACGTTGATTGTGATGTAATAATGAAGGGTTTCAAAATGACATCAACAATCATCTTTTTGTTTAGTTCTGAGTTGACTTACAAGTTGCTTTGTTGATTTGTCAGGAAAAAATTGATGAGTTGTTGAAAGCCGCCATTGCTCTGAAAACCACCATACAAACTCCACAAGGTGGGAGCATCATCGCTAACACTCAAAGCAGTTTTGAGACGGACACTTTACAAAGGTTTGTTCTGGTTACGATGTGTTTGCTGTCGGGCTATATCAAAGCCCATTAAGGTCAACAATAAATGCACTGAACTTAGCGTTTGTAAACAGAGGATCTGATCAGTGTAGCTTAGTTTGTAACAATATCTATTGTGACCATATACTGTTCCATGACGTCGGTTTGCGTAAGTGACATTTGAAACATGAACTTTCACCACGTGCTCACGTTTATCTCCATCTGCGTCATCAGCACCAGCGAGTGGCCAACAGCTTGAAATTGAACATTTGTTGTTTGTAATTGAACTTTGTTTTTCCTTGACTTCCAGTTATTGCGACAGTATCATGAAGCGTAGTTTAGAAACTTTTACTGGGGGTGTAGATTATTGTGGCTCTCCGCAGAATCCAAATGTGAAAGTTTCGGCTTTAAATGGCCATAATAAGCGGAGCCCTCTATGCTGAGAAAACAGTTGTGCTACAAGTAGCTTTCCAACTAGCAAATCAGTCGACGTCTGCATACGTTGAACCAATGTAAAAAATATTGATTTGCTTGTTGAGATTGCTCTTGTTGATTGTTTGCCAACATAACTTATTGTTGACGACAATGTGTTGCTGGGACGTCATCAAACGCATAATGGATGTTCGTTTCCAGCATCATGGTCTTGGTTGAAGAAACGGATGCGGCTTTCGGAAAGTTTTGGACCAGGCACGAGGAGAAACTGAAGCAATGTCTTGAGTTGCGACAATTCGAGCAGGTGACGCTTGGTTAAGGCTTCTATTGTTTGCGCACAATCAAGTGAAGCAATGCGGAAGTATGTGGCATGGAATGCAGGCTATTACTTTTCAGATCTTTGATTATATTTGTCGACTTTTAGTTTGAATATTTGTGACAAGGCGTTTCATGTCCCAAAAACGTCCATGTGTTGATCCATGGTTTTATTGGCACTGTTTACCTCTTCGCCTTTTTGGCTATATCGATAGCAATATGGTGGAAACGTATCAGTTTCTTTGCTTCGATTCTTTGATTGCTTCTTTTATCTTTAATTTATTACCTTTTCTTTTGTTGAGGTTGGCTGCTTTACTAAAAGACCTTCCAGGTCACTTCGCAGCCACCCGTTGCAGTATCCACACATTCTACGTGATCGTTTGTATTATTTAACTTTGCTTTGAATGTGTGTATTTATATTCGCAACAAAAATAAACGCCAATCAATCAATCTTTATTTTTTAATATTTTGTGCGAAATACAGCAAGAATTGAGTGTGAACCTCAACTGTGTATTTCATTCGCCATCAACTCGAAGAAACCACCGATGTCTTACGATAGGCTAATGCTCTCGGTTGAGAAAACCTCTGCAAAATCCATCTTTCCCTTTTTCCATCTAAGCACCTAATCCTGCATCGTCTACAAGCTTGTAATATTTTCTCCAGGACTACAGAGTCGTGATATCAAAGCTCTCGACCTTCCAACAGTGGTTCGACTCCCAGACCAGCGACATTGGGACCAGTGTATCGTGGGTCGAATCCTTCATATGCGAGACTGAGAGAATGCACGACGCATTTGTGGTAACGTACATAACGCATTTGTGGTACCGGTAACGTACATGACGCATTTGTAGTAACGTACATGACGCCTGTTTGCGTTCGATAATTGTACGTCATAATTGAAAATCGCATCCGCATGGCGAGGATATTGGCAGATGATTGTGCGGTCGATCTAGAAAGGAGAAGATGTTCTTCATCAGGATAAACACCGGATGGCTTTTTCGAAAGTTAGACATCTTTCCGAAGGTGGGCTGAGGGTTTATCCTTTTACCACCCACTCGGTGTTTATGCGGCTGTCAGCCCGCAAGCCTAGACGATGATTAGCTTCCTGAAAAATCAGTACTGACAGGGTGAACCGCGAGAAGGTTATCGTCTTTTCCCATTATTTATTACAACTGCTGAGATCTGACATCAGAAAAGCTGGCCTGGGATCCCTGCTCAGCACACCACATCTCCATCGATTGCAAAACATCGCAATGGACAAAACAGAATGGAGATCCTATCAACCTTGTTGAAAGACTGATCGAAGCCAGCGGATGCCAAACGATTTGGCTACACTGGCGGCGGAGACAGTTACAATAATAATAATGGCTTTTTTAAATAACAATAACCAAATATTCAAAGTACCGTACTTAAATCTTCTCATGAATATTAATATAAGCTAGCAATTGCATTGTTTAAATGTTGGTTATGATAAATGCTTTTTGAAAATGCTCTCCAATCAAAACTAGTATCTACATTTCAACGTTTTCTTTCATAGAAATGCAAGGAGGAGTGCATATTGTTATCGGAGCGGGGTGGCATGCTCATTGAGGAGCAACACTATGCTATAGACTGCATAGCTCCCAAGTGCAGTGAGGTGATCAAAGTGTCGGCAGCCATCAACGAATTGTTTCAACGGAAATCCAGATTCCTCTCCGAAGCCCGATTTGTCCTCACTGCCCTCGATGAGGTAACCGTGATGACAGGGAATGTTTGTAAAACGTTATTGCAATAACATATTATGTACCGTAATGTAGCTGTGGGGTGGTGCAGCGGATGCGTTGGCAATAATGCGAACCTGGTTCGACACCCGCTGAAGCTGGTTGTTGAAAAACATCGCTCACCTCTGCTCAGGGTGTAAGAACTTGGGTAGGCATAGTTGCTGAAAGAACGGCAGCCAAGAGAAACGAACCGGCCAACCTACTCTCATTAGTGCCGAAGGCTTAGTGTGATAAGAGCCTCATCTTCTTCATTCACCGAAGCTCAGTAATTGAGTATGAGACCATCGTTTTTATGCATATCGTGATATTATCGTAATTCCAGAGATGCAGAAGTTGCAAATAAAGTGCTCGACACACCAAGCAGAACCAAAATATTAACCGCAAAAACTGAAAAAGAAGACTTCCGTGCCTCCCATTGATTCACCTAAAATATTTATTTGAATCCGTAACCAAGTTGTAATATCTATTTGAATAAGTTTGTACCTGAACAAGTGAACATGGACTTTGTGTGAAACCTTAGGTGGCACGGGACGTTTTCTATTCTATTTTAACTGTTGGTAACAATATATTAAGATTATGTAGTTTTGTAGTACCTATTAATGAATTTTCATATCGTGTATTGAATAGCTATACTACTTATAAATGAAATGACGTTGAAGTCAGAATTTGTCACTGTTCTGTATGTGGTTGTATTATAATCCTGTTATTTCGGTAGTGCCATCGTCAGTTCGCGTTGGTTCAACCGTCACAATTGTAATGAGCGTCTCCCGATGCGGTGCTTGAGTTTAAATCACTGATGTCGATCGTAGGTCTGAGCTAATTTGTTATGGTATGTCTGGAAACCTCACAGACAAGATAACTTTGCTTCATGATACAAAGGCAGCGGCTGTGGTCCACTTTATGTTCTAATTATGAATTTGTTTGATGGAACGACAGTAGCCGCGTCCCACTTTTGTAGTGTCTACTAGAATAGCCAACGTAATGGCTGCCATGGTCAATTGCATTGGAAAGCCCGGCATCACACACCCGCCCTATATAATTGCTCAGCGCTCACCGTTTTGTTATTTGCAGCTAAACTCGTGGTGTGACCGAGCAATGAGCACTCTGGCGGGTCAGACCATAGAGAAGCCACAGACCTTCGAAGGAGCTAAGCAAGCTTTGTCGGAACTTGAAATTATTTTCGAAAGCGAAGAAGCAAGGGCTGCCATTCCGGAAGATTCACTACCAGCCGGTTTAAAGGTTGGTTGTTGCTTTTGCTGATGAATTACGTTGAATTTGTGCAAAGTTGAAGCATAAGTACTTGTTATTGATTTGAGATTTTCGTGAAGACATGAATATTTTATTTCTTTTCTTGATGCAAACATGAAATATTAAACGGGCTTTGCTTCCCTGACGAAAACATTGGAGTTTATATTTTTTGCTCATTTTCTTCAGCGTAACAAACTTTAAAGTAGGTGGAGTATAACAAGCCTAACCACCTTTGCGGAGTTTTTTCTATCTTATTCCCAGTTGAACTGGGCCCTGCTTGATTGTGGTTTTGACTTCCTAAATGAATGATGAATGCGTCTCAAGCTGTGTTCATAATGGCCATTCTCATTATGTTTACACTTAAGAACGTTACAAAAGCTTCCACATTGTCCACCTGTGGAAGGCTTCGTTTGTCGCAAAGCTGCGTTGATTGTTAAATGACGTGCGTGTTGAAATGTTATTGATGCCATCGTTGCTTTTGCATCGAATGGATCGTGGCGTGACAAGGAGGCTTTTGTGGTTATCTGTATCGCCTGTGGCTGTCATAGAGGTCAGGAACTGAGACAAACAGACAGTGATCTCTTGAAACATTGTCATTCTTGAACAAATCTCCTTGTTTCGAAAATTGAGGTCTAAACCTGGCCTTGTCAAAAGTAAACAATCAGCTTGTGTGGTGCAGTGATGGTGTGTTCGGCCACTCCAAGTTATAATTCATCATCATCAGCCTGTCATGCCACTGCTGGCAGATGGCCTCCGCATTAGGGTATACAATGTGCAGTAATCTACTATACCGTAGGTGCAAAGGGGAATTTTAACCTACTAGCTAAAGAACAAGTCATATTCACTTGCAATAGCTTAGGATTGTTGTGAGACTACTGGCCCAGCATGTACTGTAACATGTATTTCTATGAAAATTTGATTTGAAAAAACAATTTTTTATTTTGCTCCACCTTACTCCACATATGTTTCCACACCACTGTCTTTCGCTGTTCATATAAAACTGTAGGCAGTGTGGGGATTATGTTGTTTCCATTACCACGAAACTTTTCAATTCGGGTGAAACAATTCCTGGTACTGCGTCGTCATGTAGAAGTTCGTTTCAGACATACGTCCAAACCGCCAACCTGCGTCACAAGGAGGTGAGGGTGATCTATGAGAAGCGTCGGGCCGGGTTGAAGAAAGTGATAGCCAGGCACGTGGACCGGCCCGTCCAGGTGGTCGAGCCGTCCAAGAAGGTTGAACCCAGCGCTGGGACTGCGGTGCTTAACAACACCATCGAAAACAAAGAGAGGCCTAAGTCAGCGGTGAGTACCAAGCAGTATGACGTGGTACTGATATCCAGTGACACTCCATCTACGTGTTTTCGCTTGTTTCGTCGCAGTGCGGGTTTGATAGAAACAACAGCTTACTGAGTAACATGGAGAGTGTGTTTATCGATCCCGTTAGTGACGTAACAACTCCTAGTTTGTTGAAGAATCGTGCACCAGTTTGTTATGCTGACGACAGCGCTACTCACTATGCTGCGTCTTGCTTTTTCATGCGTTTCAATGTAGCGGCCGAGACACGTGCGCAATAAATCTCGCATGGAAATTTTGGTAAGTTTTTGTGTCGTCTGCCTGTGGTAACTGGTAACCGATTGAGTGTCAGTGGGGAAGTGAAGCTTTTACCGTCATATTGACCTATCTTGCTTAGCATGAGGCAAAGACGAAATCAATTTATTGATCGAGAATTCGTCAGTTCAACCGTGTGTCTCGCCTGTCTAGCTGTCAAACAACCTCACTCAATGAACAAGCCTGATGTGTTGGTACTTCCCTGCTACTGAGCTGCTTCGAGTGGTGAGCTAGCTGCCATAGTGTGGACTGTTGCATTGTGGTTGTGCAGTTTCCTGTGCTGGCTATGAGAAAGAAAGTTAAGACTCATCATAAATTGACAAGTGCTTCCACTGGATTGGTTACTTTCATAAACCTCAATATGCGGCAACAATTGTACGGAAGAAGGTTGTTTTGTTCAATATGAACTGAAGTACTAATATGTTGCGTTCTGCAAACAAAATGTTCTTTTCACTTAGTTTCTACCACGCATTTCATATAGAAATTTATTTCCTCCAAATGCAATTCGCCTCCCCCCCCAGTCCCCGAGTGCACATCTCATTTGCATTCCCCCTTCTCTTTCTTTTACAGTCTCTGGCGTCATCTCCGAAGCGTTCATCATCAGCAGCCACGCATTCATCTCAGCCTTCCGAACCTTACGTCAAGCTTCAGTGAGTAGGAAACATCGTGTAACTCTCTATTGACGTCATATCAATGCGTGTCTGTGACATCACATTTAACCATTTAATTGGGGTTGAAATCAAATCGTTCAGTGCCTCTTTGCACATGCCTGGGATCAAACTAAGGTCGTTTGCTCTTACACAGAAGTGTCCAGTCTGTGGTGATAATTGCTTTGAAGCTTAAACCATCACGTGACATCGTGCCCAGGTTTGTGTCTGGTAGTCGAACATTCGCAAGGATACCGGTTCGATACCTGCTCTGAACGTGGGACTGTGTTTTGCAAGACACAAGGTTGGCTTTCTCATCTTGCTGTTTATTCAATTCCACGTGCTACAAAAATGTCTTGCTAGCCTGCAGCCGCCCGTTCAAGGCCGGCGTCGAACCAATATCCTTCTGCGTTCTGCCTCTGAGCGACTGGCATACGATCACCCGACTCAGGGAACATGTCATTATAAAACTTTGTAACATAATCAGAATTCCGTCGTGACTCCATTGTGATGACATGAAGTAGCCCGGATGTTATCGTTCGTTAAAGCCGGCCTTATAGCAATGCAAGTTGTCATGGTTTACATATTATGTTGCTGCAGGCACGTGATGAAAGAACTCCTCGCCACGGAGAGGGTGTACGTTGAAGAACTGAAAGCCATCGTGCAGGTACTGCCCTCGTGCGGACACATGTTGTGAATCAATTTAGTTCATCGATTATTTGGGTTGTGTTAATTCTTCTGTATTGATACGTTGTCCAATGTCCATGTACCGGTAATATTTTAATGACACAGAGGGTCTTAAGTTATGAAGACCAACATATTGTCTGATGAGTAAATGCGTATCTAGCGTGCACCTAAAATCTAATAAAGTTTTTGAAGTTCCGACATAAATAGACGATGCCTTGTGCAGGGGTACGGAGATGCCATCGATGACGTCACGTACTCCAACGTGGTTCCTGAGGAACTGAAGGGAAACAAGCGGGTGTTGCTAGGCAACATGGAGGATATTTATACTTTTCATTGCAACATCTTCCTCAGTGAGCTGGAGAAATGCGAAGGCGATCCCTCTTCAGTGGGAGCCTGCTTTATCAAGAGGGTGCGTTTTTTAATCGCACACGGTAGTCTGTTGTGGGCACACAACCGAAGCCAATTGTGACATCACAAAGACATTTTTAGACGCTTTGAACGCCATGATTGCCAGATACTTGTTTTAAGATCTGCTAATGTTTAGGCAGATTTACAGATTTTGATTGTTTTGAGTTTCGCTCTGGGCGTAAAATCCCGCCAAACTATTGCGCTGCACATTAATTCCAAGATAGATTTATCGACTGTCGCGACTTTTATTACCATACTGAGAAAGCTTTTGCGGAAGGTTATTTCGGACAATTGAACCACTGACGTAGGCCCGATCACCGAGATGGACAGAGTGAAGTGTCTGTTTGTTGAAGCGTTGTTTTCTGTAAACTATTCTATCCACTACATGCTGCCGTATGGTGAACAGTTCTAAAAGGGCGTTGCTCAAACGCACGCTCCGAGAGTCGAACCAGTATAGCTCCTGTTTACTATTTACAAACTTACCGTTGACTAGATCCAACTGACGACTTACATTACTGACGAATTGCTCACGGTGCTTGCTTCAAACTGCCTGCGTGATGGGCGGATACTGTGTCAATATTAGCACCTTCCAACTCAGTTCATTTGGTTGAGCAGATAATATGAAGATGGCGTGTGGTGGTGGCACGTTGGCGGTGTCTTGTGTTTATCTCGAGCAAATAATACTCAATATATTTAGTTTGTCTAGTTTCTTAACAAATATTTTGAGCTCGGCATTGGGTTCACCTAAGTGTCAATACGCAGGTTTTCTTTGAGCTGTGACGAACTTTTCTTGCTGAAGAGATAACCAAACCACATGTAATAAACTAATAACTAATAATAAGTCAACTGCCCCCATTGTTTATACACACCATTAGCCTAAGTATCACGCCGAGATAAACCGCGTGTTCCGGGGCGCTGTGGAACCGATGTTCTTTCTTAAAATTGATCTGAAATCGAGCTACCGAGCATCGACTCAGTGGTGAGAGCGAATCTTCAATGTTCGGAGGGACCTCGGTTCGATACCTACCGAACACACGTCTGAGTTTTGCATAAATGATCGCGACTTTGCCGCCCACTCGAAGTATATCTTTGTCCACCGGCACAAGCCACGAACACGATGATGGATGAACGGTCCATAAAGTTTCTTTGTGATGGCCACAGAGGTACCGGGGCTGATGCACATCAATATCTTAATATTATCCCTGGCTATGTTGTGGCTTACATGTCGTTTGGTCGGTTTCTCGTTGTTTAAAAAGGGCATCGACACTTTGCTGGTATTTAAACACTTGAGTCTTTAACCTACTATTTTGTTTTTGTAGAAAAATGAGTTCAACATTTATTCGGAGTATTGTCAAAACAGCGCCAGATCCGAGAGGTTGCGATCCCGCGTGGGAGAGCATCATCAGTTCTTCCTGGATTGCCAGCAGAGACTGGGCCACCGCTTATCGCTGGCGGCTTATTTGTTAAAACCCGTGCAGAGGATAACGAAGTACCAGCTGCTGCTGCAAGTAGGTCGCGTCTGTGTGGCTGATGCTATATGTCACTAAGTTTACTTTTGATAGGCGACTTTTGTATGGCACGTATGTGTCGTGCTGATCCAGTTTTCTTGTTACGTGCTTTGCTTGAGGGAGTCACCAGACAAAGCATTAAATCTTCAGTTTCAAGGTGTTGTGTGCATTTTAGTCTGAATGTGTCCATCTCGCTTATGAAGCAACAATCCACGACGTCATCCGATTGTAACCAGTGCATTCTCTCAGCTCTGGGATCTGTGAGATCGATGTTTCGTCAGGTCGATGAGCTATGATGGTGGACATTTGAAAAGTTTCTCTTTTGTTGATTCTTTTTTTACGTTGAAAGTTTTTGTCAAACTTTCATCTCTGTAATTCCTTGCCACCTTGTGGTGATTTTTTTGCAGCAAATCTTGAAATACAGCAATCAACACTTGAAGGAGCTACAGAGCGCCGTCCAAGCCATGCTTGCAGTGCTCAAGTCGGTCAATGATTCGATGCATGAGACTGCCGTCTGCGGCTACCCGGTACGTAGTAGCCATACTGTGTACCACCCGACAGAACATGCGTTGCGTAATGCGTATGCTGTGCTAGGTAAACAATTCGGACTCCGGTTAGATTTCGAGCCTTGTCATGTTGCTTACCCAGTCCAGGAATTACTGTAACAGCTGCTTAATCACGAAGTAAAGGTGGCACTGGAAAGAAGCTGCCGCGTAATTTTGATATCACATTGATCTATGCCAGAGGTTCTCCCGCTCTTGTTTACCCCTTGCGGACTGTACCAAGATAAATTTGCCCCTTCAGTTTTTTTATGAAGTAAAATATCTCGTTGTTCTGTCCAGTTCTTCTGTCAGCAGGAGAGCTTCTCCAAACCCTTAGTCTCATACGAGGCAAGTACTTTGTTTATGCGTCCTTTATTTTGCTTTAGATTGGAGTGTATAACACAGGCAGCAGCACACAATAACTTGCCTATCAATATTGATAATGGTGATTGGTGAAGTCTTTGGTGCGCTTATTATAATAATGTAAAACAAGCGTCTTCCCTATAGTTTTGGTGGGGTCTGTTCTGGGAGTAGATGGGGCCGAGTGCAGTGACCCCGGTTGCACACTGGTGGTTTCGAACCATCCACCTCTCAATGTAGTTGTCAAGATTTTGATCTCTTTCTGTCCATAGACCGATCTTGACTCCCTGGGGAAGCTCTGCATGCAAGGCCAGTTCTCGATGCAGATCGACCACAAGAAGACGAAAGTGAAGAACCTAGCGAGGCCTCGGTTCAGGTAACAATGTGGTTAGTTTGGAACGTTGGTTGATGCAATAACTATGGAAGACGAAAGAGACACAGTTTACTGTCTATTGATTAATTATCCTACAATTTTAAACTGCACAATATGGAATTTGGTGCTTTTTAAAATCTGGCATATGATAGTTCTTTTGTCGTTCAATCATAACCATTTTTGACTGATATCAGTTTTGTTTATATAAATTGTGTGTGCGTCTTGAATGATTAGAAGCAAAGGTCGATTTTTAGCAACTTCATTGTTGCCCGGAAGCATTAGTATCCTGGATGGTGGAAGGATTCAATTCCAGAGGCTTCTCCACATATTTTACATTCTATTTGAATAAACTAAACGGAAAGTTCTTCATTGGACAGAAAATACGCCTTGTTGTGTTCAAATGAACGCCTGATCGGTGGGCCTATATGTAATTTGGCTTTGCGAGACAAGTGGTGAAGTGATTTTTCATCACGCAGTTCTTTGCTTTGACACCTGTCGAAAGATGCTGAGTCATCCTTGTCATCGTTTTCTTTCAGCAAAACTGTGCAACGTCATCTTTTCCTTTACGAGAAGGAGCTTCTGTTTTGCAAACATCAGACCAATGAGGCAAACGGCGGTGACACTAATTCTTCGGGCAATATCGGCCAGTCCACCTCGTCGCTAAGTGGTGGCAAAGGATGCCATTATCAGTTTAAAAACTCAATCAAGGTCAGTTTGCTACCCTCTCGTGTATACACATTCGTTGCTGTTTCTCAAACGTTGAATGGTAAGTCGTAGTTTATTAGTTTACAAGAATCTTTTTTTCTACGGAAACTTCTCTTAAGTACAGGTATGTCAAGTCAATTTATTTTTGTTTCAACAGTGCCATAAATAAACAAACTAGCAAAGTACATGTAATTGCCACAATGCGTTGTGCAACTGTTGGTTAGATTCTGGCGCAATCAGGATGTTACACTTGATGATCATTGCTATGATTGTGACTCACAAGCAAAAGTCGCAGACGCTTCGATTGTCTGTGCCGTTTGTAAAAGATAAAAATACACATGTCATGAAGTTAAAATCTTAAAAGTGTTTCCCATCGCATTCTAAAGTTAAGCGAGAATATCTCGTACAGTGGATGGGTTGCTGTCGATGTCAGCCGGTGAAATGGTGTCAGTGCAGAATTAAATGCATAAACATATGATTGGCTACAGAGTATTTGGTTGGATAACATCACATCATTATTATAATGTAGAACAAGCGTCTTCCCTAGATAGTTTTGGTGGGGTCTGTTCTGGGAGTAGATGGGGCTGAGTGCAGTGACCCCGGTTGCACACTGGTGGTTTCGAACCATCCACCTCTCAATGTAGTTGTCAAGATTTTGATCTCTTTCTGTCCATACTTGTCTTCTGCATAGCCGAGTGGTGAGAACACTGGAACGGCAATCGAAAGGCCGCCGGTTCGACACCGCTCAAGAGCATGCGGCTGTGTCTGTAGCAGGACACTTAAAGGCATGACTGAAGGTGGACACGAAGATTGGCTTCCTTGCCTTCCTGTCCACTTAATCCAAATCTTCAACCACCTGGTGTAAGCCTGGATACGACAAACATCACACCAAGAAAACTAAAAACAACAACAAAACATTTTTTACGAACAGTAACTCAATTTATTTTTTTGTTCACACAACTCTATTCAAATTCGTTGTTATTCGTTTATTTATGGTACTATACAATAAAAGTATTCTCTTCCAAAGTTATATTGCAAGGTTACTTACAAGTTGCACAAAGAACAAGCCCTTTAACCGACTACTTGCTGTGTTGGCAGATGAATGCGGTCGGCATTACCGAGACTTTGAAGGGGGATCCCCGAAAGTTTGAGATCTGGTATCAAGGTAGAGAGGACGTGTACACTCTACTGGCACCTAGTGTGCTCGTCAAGCAGGATTGGGTTAGGGAGGTCAAGAAGATTCTCTCGTCCCAACCCAAAAGTGAAACTACCCCACCAGAACCCCGCACCGCTGGTGAGGGCTTGTGCATGTGTCGATGTAATGATTGAATTTATGAGTTTTCAAACAGTCGGTTGCAATATATTTTCAACCGGGAAAATCTTGGTAGCAATGACTCAAAATAGTCAAAAACACACTTTGATGACGTCAAACGGACATTGCTTTTCAAGCAATAAACCGCCTTCATTTCAAGTCCAAAAATCACTTGTCGAGTTTTATTAAGCATTTGTGGGTTTTGTGAAGAAGTAGTTGGCCTGTAATGCCTTGTTAAATTATTTTCTGGGCAAATTATGAATTTTGAAACTATTTACATGACGAATATTCATGTTTTATACCAGATACCAAGAAGCCCACGAAAGCAGTGAAGCGTAGCGAGAGCCTCAACAAGAAGATGCGGCCGAGTGGTTTTGGACGTGACACTCCCAAACCTGACAAAGCTACTGATACGAAAAAGAAATCCACTTTGATCCGTTCCGCTTCGATGGGCAAGGGCAAGGACAAACATCTCCGTCGGGTATGACGTAACAAACATTTGTTTTGTCATCCCATGTAGTCTACCGTTTATCTAACCAGTACAGTTCACCAGGCTTTTCAGGACATGGTCTTTGAATATGTTCCATTAAAATTTTTCAGTTGTTGAAAGCGGCCCATGAAACAGGATCCTAGTCAGAAATGGAGCATATAAAGCGACTTCCGCAATAAGATAGTTTACTTGTTTGCTTAAATAGCGTTGGGGTGACGCAGCGGATAAGACGTTGGTTTTCCAATTATGCGAACCTGGTTCGACACTCGGCTCAAGTTAGTTGTTGATAAACACCGCTCACCTCTACCCAGGTTGAAATAAATTGGTTAGACAACATAGACATTAGACATAGTTGCTGAAGTAAAGGCGGCCGAGAGAAAGGACCTTACTCTACTCTCGTTAGAACCCTACTTTCGTTCGTGCCGATGGCTTTTGGCTTTGTATAATGAGAACCTTATCTTCTCATCCCCCGATGCTTGGATTCAAGTATGGGACTCACGTCTACCCAGGGTGTAATAAATTGGGTGGCTACTGGGTATAGTTGCTAAAGAAAAGGCGGCTGAGAGAAACGAACTGGCCACCCTACTCTCGTTAGTGCCGAAGGGTTAGTATAATGAGAACCTTATCTTCTCATTCCCGAAGCTCAATACCTGAGTACGAGACCACCTTTACTAATCACTTTATGATACTTTATGATAATTGTTTATTTCTTTCCGCAGAAAATTCTCGACGATTCTTCCGAGAAAGCATCTCTCAGTAAAATCACTGATGACGTAGACGAGAAAGCTGAAGGCGACGGATTCAACACAAAGAGAAGTGAGTGGTTGTTGTGACATGTGTGGGGAACATCTCGAGATGTTTCTTGCGCGCAGCCTCATTGCAATTCACAACTCAACCAGTGGTTGCAGCCTCCTGTTCAAGATTCTCTGTGGCAGCTTTCGAAGGTCGTGGTTATAGCAGTTTATCTCTCTGCTCTTTATTAATCCTCACGCATCTGTCGAGAGCGAAGTCTTCCTCTCCACACCTCTTGGTCCATTGAGTTGGTGGAGTCAATGTTTAGTGGTACAAGATCACACTTCACGAGTTATTCCAAAAAAAAAAAGGTCTACCTTTATCCCGCTGTGTTGCAATGTTTATAGAAATAAACTTTTATTGTCTTCAGAATCTCGCTCCCTGCCACGGTTAGTCACCCCCCCACGATCGATGTCCGACACGGAAGATGCCTCCGATGATTCCGTAAGTGCGCTTGGAGAAGCTGTGACGTTTTGAAAAAAAAACGTTGCATTATCTCTCAACTGTTTGTTTCTTGATCTTGACGATTGTGACATCATAGCAAGATGAATGTTGTTCACAACAACAATTCGTAAATGTCATAATGTTTGTGACCTAGTCTTGTAGGGTTTGGGTAGCCTACATGTAACACTCTTATGAAATGTGAACATGCGTCAGATAGTTGTGATATTCAATGTTATCAGGCCGAGTCTGGGCATGGAATGTTTGAACACAGTCGGTTTGGCTCAATGAAACCTCATCGGACTAAATCAACTTGGCCTGACTTTAGATGTGGTCTGATTATATCAAATTGACTGCAAGTCTTTCGAATCAAACATTACATTTATTTGTTTTTGATATTTTTTTAAACTTTTAATGTTGGGCATTAATTTGTGAAACTTGTGTTGATATACTGTAGGTCACAGCTAGTAGCTGTAAGTATGTTGTGATGAAGGAACGGACGAAAATATTGGACGACGGTGAAGTGATCCTCCATGTTGGAGATGATGTCGACATCTTAGAGAAGGGAAAGGTGGGTTGTTACATTGTTTGTTCAAGGGTGAGATTTTGGATTGTGGAAATCTTCATTCTCCTACTGAGAGAGCTTCATCCTCGCAGTTTCTCGTACTTACTGTATTTATCCGTGTATAAGTCGCACCCCAAAATTTGGCTCAAATATTGGTACAAAATTTTTTTTTAGCAAATTTTATTGAAAAACAACAATCAAAATTTTAAAAGCCCTCAAACTAGTTTTCATCTTCACTGATGCCAAATAGTTTGTCCCATTGTTCTTGGGGCATTTCTTCATCTGCATCCCATGAAGGTGGGATGTCTTCTTCGTTACTTTATTCTTCACCCTCATCATCATCCTGGTGATCCCACAGATAATCATCTTCACTCCCATCGAGATTGTTGGAAATGCTCGCACGCAAAATACAAACGCTTAATAGCAGCGCTAACGCGCGATCTGTAGCATTCGTTTGTCAGAAGTTCAGAACCTTGTGTATAAGTCGCACCCTCGTGTATAAGTCGCACCCCAACCTTTTTGGGCAAGATTTTGCGACTTGTACACGGATAAATACGGTATGAAAGCTTTGAACCACTGTCACAGGCCCAGTCACTGAGCTTGACAAAGTTACTAATTGTTGTGTTATTGTCTGAATTATTCCGCCCACTAGATAGTGAGGATAGTTAGTTGCGGAGAGAGAAGGTTGGAATCAAACAAAGCTTCTACATTCAGAGCGAGAAACTGTCACGTGATGTTTGCATGGTGAAAAATCTTGTGAAACCAAGGCTGTTGCACTTTATCTTGTTCCACTGCCATCAGTGAACATTGTGTCATCACAATGCTTTCCAATAATTATACTTTCGGTCAGTAGCGTTGGCAGGGAGGTTCAGAGGATACTTTTGGGCCCGGGCCCGAGATCATTTTTTGGGCCTGGAATCATTTCAAGGATTTCATTGGTACCGGGCCCAAAATACCTTCTCAACGGCCCTGTACAGTATACTATATAACCCTGCCCTGCCTGTCTTGCTTTTGGTACTACAGAAGATATGGTACCTTGTCTTAAGTTGACCACCTATGGTCGTTGATATCGTATTGCGTGAGACGAGTGTTTTCTCTTTGGTACTCATTGACGATGAAACTAATGCAATGTCGTTCTACCACAGGAGGGTTGGATCAAGGTGCGTGTCCTGCAATCCGGAAAAGAAGGTTGGGCACCGACCAATCACATTAGTACCGGCACTTTATTTGCAAACGGATCCTCTGTGATGACAAGCTAGAATTGTTCCATTCCTCGCTAGAAAGTTCTTTATTTTTTCATTTTACGTCAATTGTTGTCAGATTCTGTTTGTTCCTTGCTCCAAGGAGTCGTCTTTCAGAGCTTTCACTGGCTTAACCGCATGTCTTTGAACTAACAATATTACTGCAATATTGTCAGCTTTCCGAGTGCAATATTGAACTTATTTATTATGTATCGATTTTTCATGATGGCAATAAGTCGGCCACAACTGCACACCAGTGGTATCTGCCATTTTAAAGATGATTCAACAAAAGCGATGCTTTTTGTCTTTCGAAAGGCATTGTTGACGCACAAGAAGATTAGTCTGGCCTAGCCACACACGTTTATTCCAATTTTATTTCTATGTAAGTCAAGTTGCGTTTTGTTTTGCATTATTACGTCACAAACTGTTCCTCCGAATAAGTCAGTATCGGTACTAAGGGTGAATGAATGTAAAAATACGCATCGCTTGAAGCGTTCCTTCCAGTCCAGCAATTGAGCGTCAGATGAGAAAGCTATTGGAGTTTTGTCGCGTAAACTGTGATTTTTAATAAACAATAAAAGCTTGACATTCGTTGGTGGATTTTTTGTCTGTTTATTTATTGATTGAGAAATGAGAAGTATCATCTGTGGTGGGCTACTTATAAGTTACAAAAGAGTGGAAATAAGAATCAGCTCTCTGTTGAGACTGGGTTGGGCTTATGTAGGAACATCTGCGAACAATAAATCGGCCACAACGAGGTAACCAAACGCAAGCAGCCAAAGTCTTTTGGTTGCTTACTTTTCCACCCTGTGCCCTTCACAAAATTATACCCCTCCTCAGCACTGGATATGTATGCTAAAAAAGTATGTTTTGTAGGTAGGCCTACCTTATTTGGCTTGTCAGGCGGACTGATCGCCTCTTGAAGGCTCTTGCTGTCGAGGTTCTATAGCGATGTAACTTGTGAGTAATTCTTGGGATTCGCTGATGAAGAGGAAGTAACGACAAAATGTGGTAAATCAAAATTATCTCGAAGATAGCCAACTCATGTGAAGTTTGCAGTCGTTTCAAAATTGTCTGCTATTCATTCGTCTTGAAACGTGGACAAGTTGAAGAACGCCATGCTGGACACCGTGGCAGCCTACAATCTCGACGGAGGTTTCATTCCCACTCAAGTCAAAGACGTTCACAATTGCCATCAAGTCGGCCACTGAGTGTAGGTCTACATTAATCCGACCTTGCAAATAACGAAGTTAAGTTACTTTTATGTGCTTAATTGTGAGCTTGGCATTTGATTTTTTGCAGCGGTTTTGGGTGAAATTCTTAAATTAAATTTTTTTTATGTAAATGATGGTGATTGTTTGGTTAGGGAACGTTCAAATATTACGTAACGCCTTCGAGGGGGAGGGGGGGGGGTTATGCAAAGCGTTACGTTAGCGTCACATCGGGGGGAGGGGTTCAAGCAAAACGTTACGTAACGCTTTCGAGTACGGAATGGAAGTTTTTTGTGCTGAATTTGTAGTGAAAAAGCGTTACATGGGGGAGGGGGGATTGAAAAAAGCGTTACGTTGGCGTTACATGGGGGAGGGGGGGGGGGGGTCAAAAATTCGGAAAAAAAGCGTTACGTAATATTTGAACGTTCCCTTATTGGAATATTTACTGATAATTTGTTTGTTGCAAAATGAGTGTTTTTATATCAGCTTAGCCTTAGAAGAATCAAACACACGCGATCTTGCATTTTCTTACCTGTTATAACCTCCTGCTGTCAATTCCAATTGACTGCCGGAAGCAGCAGCATATATATTTGACAAAAAATAGTTTTTTTTTGCCAAAGTAGTGTAGAGGACTCTAAAATAAAATACAAATAAAATGTAAAATAAAATTGAAGAATGTACGAAAAACTCAGCTTTGGAAGATGTGGGCAAAGGCACTTTCGCTAATTAAAAGAGGCATGTTTCATTTTTTAGGTTTACATTAGATGTACGTTTTCAGCCAGAATAGTTGTTCTATGTTTTTTTGGTAACATTCTGTAGTTTTATATAAGTTAAATGGTGACCCACAACATTTTCGTTTACTGTAATGTGGAATTATAGGAATTTAGTTATTACCTCAACCGTGTCGGTCATGCTTCGTGGCTTGAAAAGTGACACAGATTTAGAAATCTGGTATCTCACCTGACTTAGTTTAGCCTGAATACGAGTAGTTTTAAGTTCCATCAAATGTTTGCTTTTGTGTTCGTTGGCAACCTGTTTGCGCTGAGATTTAAATGAGATCTTGTGTCATATGGTAGGTTCTTGGTTTAGGCCCAGAAGTTAATTGTTGCTTACCGTAGCTTATCTTGGTACTTACCATAATTTGCATTAATACAGAAACAGCATCACTTTTTTTTAACGAAGTGGCTATTCTTACAACATATTGTAAAACTAGCCTCTGAAGCTATTCTTACAAGCACCACTCAAGCAAGACGTTGTTTACTCGAGCAAGACCTTAATGCGCTCAGGCGTTTCATCCGACGACGCTCATACGTAATTTCGCGCGCATGCGTATTGGCTTGTGCTGCACACTTGATCGTAGAGTGAACCGCGGTAGTTGCTGATTTTGCTGATCGAAACTACACGTCAATGAATCCATCGTCATCATGATTACGAAGGGAACATTATATTACAGTTTTGAGACACTTTCTTCGGCTATTAAGCAATGGGAAAAAGAAAACTTTGTCAATGTTTATGTGAGAAATTCCATAACAATTGAACGCGCAAAACGACGTCTAGCACTTACATCCACAAAAACCTGGAATGAACAGTTGAAGTATCGTACAATACAGTATGCTTGTGTGCATGGAGGAAGAACACCCAAATCATGTAGTCAAGGAAAAAGACCAAATCAAAGGTAAGTAATGATGGTTTTGTCCTTGGTGCCCATAGGTTGAGCTACTCATGTAGCCTATATGCATAAGTTTTGCTAATAGATTGAGTTTTGCATAAGTGCAAATTGCCTACATTCCTTATGAATGCTAAGAACTTAGCAAAATGCATATATTCTGCTGAACCATTCCCGCATGCTGTCTATTGTAATAAGTTTTGCTAATAGATTGAGTTTTGCATAAGTGCAAATTGCCTACATTCCTTATGAATGCTTAGAACTTAGCAAAATGCATATATTCTGCTGAACCATTCCCGCATGCTGTCTATTGTAATAAGTTTTGCTAATAGATTGAGTTTTGCATAAGTGCAAATTGCCTACATTCCTTATGAATGCTTAGAACTTAGCAAAATGCATATATTCTGCTGAACCATTCCCGCATGCTGTCTATTGTAATTTCCATTGAATTGTCATGCCCAGAATTATTCCTAAGTTGCATTGAATTACCCATTAGTTTTGTCAATTTACCCATATGTTACGTCGAATTGCTCATCAGCACAATTCGTCGAATTACCCGTAAGTCTCATGAAATTATCCATAAAGACATGCCTTATGGGTACTTCAACGCAGCTTTTTGGCAATTTGACGTCACTTATGGGTAAATCGACTAGATTTATGAGAATGCTCGGCTGAACTTGTGGTAATTCAACGTGACTTTATGGGTAATTCAGGTGGGCTTATAGGTAATTGGATGCAACTTATGGGCAATTTGACATGACTTGCAGGTAGGCTACTTTAACGTGAGTTATGGCTAATTCAGGTGTACTTATGGGTGATTCAACACGGCCTATGTCACCTCATCTTTGTTGTTTTTCAGTACTTTTATCAAAGGTTGTCCATTTGGAATCAAAGTAAATGCAACGTCAGATGGAAAAGCGCTATGCATCACTGAGATTAGTAATGTCAATGATCATAATCATGATTTCAATGAAGTAAGTGGAAATAACCCTTTGTAGTAGTCATAGCCTTTGAGCTATGGTCACACTAGCCCTGTATATGATAAGGAGGCTTTCATCAGAAATTATGTGAAGGATAAAAAAGAGCAATAACATTAGGGGGGGGGGTTAATCGGCTTTTTTTTCAAATTCAATTTTAATCCAGGTTTTAGGATACAACAGTACATTCTAAGACCACTAGTAAAAAAAATTGAAATTTCCGTCCAAAACCCCCTCTATCCAAAAAATTACTTTTCGTGTATAATTGCATTTTGATTATGACACTTGAAGTTCAAATATTGTTTGCTACTGTACTAAAACACGTTAAGAATGTTGCAAGACAGTTTTTCTGATCTTGACTTCATCGTAAGACACGGTAAAGTGGTCATTTCACTTTGCGCGCATGACTACGCACATGCTGAATATGACCAGTTTGTGCGAAACTGGTCATATTCAAGCCGCCGATTCACCAAACCTGGTGATCTTGCCCATCTCTGTGGGTTGGACACCTGTCAAAAGATATGTCGTTTTCTTGATTATGTGCATATAAATTATTTTTCAGAATGCATTTAATTTGATGCCTAAACAACGAAGATTAAATGAAACAGAAAGCAGTGTGATCGGAGAAATGCTTGCCACCAAAGCAAATAAAAAGTTGGTACAAAAGCACATTGCAGCTTCTACAGGAAAAACAGTTATTCTTAAAGATCTGCATAATATTGCCGCAAAACAGAGACCTTTGTATGAAAACACCTATGATGAACTTATTAATGAAATGAACAAAGAAAAAGGTTAGTCGACAGACAAAACTTTTTTGTCTGTTATACAGTACAAGATATGTTCATGCTAAATAGTAGAGATGACTTTCTAATTTCTATGTGCAGTATGATAAGTAGTGATAGAATGAGCTCCGGTTCCGGTCAAATTCTGGCTCCGTACTGGAGGTGATGTGACTCCGGCCTAGAGCCTGATGTGTGTGTGCAAGCTGTGGTCAGGGTCATGACCTTGGAAAAATCTAATTTTTTGCATCATTGTAGTACTGCAGCAATGCAAGAATAGGCTACCAGGTTGCCTGTAACATTGGTCAACACCGTAGGCGTATTTGCAATCTACAGGTCGCTGCTGCAGATTGAGTGTCACATGATATTGTGAGCATTCTTCTTGAACCATTTCAGATATAATGTCAATTAAGCAATTCGCGATTGACCTCTTGCCGTAATGGTTTAGACTGCAGATGAATTATTTCGATGACGTTGGTTCAATCTCACCATTGCCAGTTCAATTTAAAGTGTTGACCGCCTGGTTTACCGGTCAATAGACTCCGTCTACTGCAGCAAACTGCGGATTACCAGTACGCACATCATAGTAGGCTACACAAGAAAAATATCTAATTTTCAGACGTTTTTCTATTCAGAAAACGTTTGTCTAGTATAACCAACACAGAACATTAGCAGTACCCTACAACGTGTGGAAAATTTGCAACATTGAGCTATAAAGGGTCAATTGAGAGTATTTTTTGCTTCATTTTCTTCACAAGAATTCATTCTACTTTCCCAAACTCATGCTCCAAAGATTTTTGTTGCAACATAAGGCGCTATGGGGATTGTAAGATTGAAAGCGGGATCAAGGAATTCAATCAAAGGTCTTCAATATCTTGAAACAATTCTACTTTGAGTGGATAGAAATAGAAAACATTGCTAAATTTGAAATCTACGTAAAAGTTTACTCCTAATGGATCCTTTTAACGGACCCTAAGCATTGCAATGTGGCATCTTTTAGAGAATGGGGTGAGAGTGGTATACAACCGCTCAGTTGGAACATTGATTATATGATGTAAATATTACCAAAGGCCTAAACATCCTTCCTCTGGCCAATAATTAAAATAACATAGAATAGAAAACAAATTTCACTAAAAGTTGATGTTTTTGCTTTTAAATCTGATGGAGTGCCTAATAGGCCTAATTGTTTTGCGCTATTTTAGTCTGGCCCAGGATTGTCAAGATTCTTGCTTTGTAGGGTATACTAATCCTCAGTTTATTTTCATTTCAGGTGCTGCAGTAGATGTGTTTGCAGATGATGACAAACAATTGCAGGCGATATACTTTCAAACGAAAGACATGCGGGAAACCTTTGCGGCATATCCCGAAATGCTGCTGATTGATGCAACCTACAAACTTAATGACTTGAGAATGCCATTATATGTGATGCTGAATGTTGATGGCTTAGGTCAGAGTGAAATTGTGTGTCTGTGGCTTGTAGCCACTGAAGACAAACTGACCATCAGCAAGCTGTTAACTCAGTTTAAACTCCACAATCCAGCTTGGGATAAAGTGGAGGTTGTAATGGCTGACAAAGACATGACAGAGCGGGATGCCATGATGAAAATGCTGCCTACTGCAGAAATTTTAATTTGCTATTTTCATACCCTTCGCACTTTTCGTAGAGAAGTTTCTATGGAAAAATTAGGCATTTCTTCAGCCCAAAGGCAGGTATCACTGGAAATTTTAGGAAAACTGGCAAATGCCAAAAATGAGTCAGCTTATAATTTACTGTATAACCAATTCGTTGACACAGTCCCAATTGCTGTCACAACATATTATAACGATAACTGGCATGCTATTCGACATCAATGGGTGGATGGACTGAGCAACTTGAAAGCTAATTTTTTGAACAGAACTAATAATCGACTGGAATCCATCAATGGAAAGTTGAAAAGTGTCATAACAAGATACTCAGGAATGACCATGTTTTTTAAAGATCTGATGGCATGTATCCAATCTCTTTCCACCGAACGTGACCACAAAGCGTCAAATGCTTTCCTTAAGGTTCCAATTGATGCGATTTCAAGTGTGGCGGAGAGACAATACCAACAGCTACTGACACCATTTGCATATATTCATGTGCAACAACAATTCAAGTTAGCGGAAAAGGTTGTCATGTCAGAGATTTTGAATGATTCTGCCATAGTAAAATCTCGTGTCCATGGGGAATTGGCAGTCACAACAACAGCATGTCCTTGTGGATTCACATCATCAATGCTGCTACCTTGTAGGCATGTCTTGGCAGTTAGAAGGCAGCTCCATATGTCAGAGTACAATCCCAATCTTTGTTCAGAACGGTGGACAATGCAATATTTTCTTAAATCCCATCGCCTGACAAGAAACTCACTGGACAACGGTCCTGCATCCACATTACCAGCTGTTGAGATTCTTAACAAGCCTCAAAGAAGATGTGTTTTATCAGAACAGCAAAAGTATCGCCGTGTTCAAGATATTTCCCAGAAGATTGCGTTAATGATATCTGAACAAGGAATGGATGAATTCCAATACACCCTGGATAATTTACGACAAATTGCAGAGTTCTTGCAGGAAGGAAAGAAATTCCAAGTTGTGAACTTTTTGGGTCAAACTCAGAAAGGTAGGCCTATATGCTAGCACTATTTATTAAATCAGAAAAACTAGCCTACTTTTTCAAATATCTGAAGAGATATGGGTTAGTTACTGCAACTTGCGTCGTGATTTTGCAGTCAATTTTTTTTTGAGCAATGATTTTTATGGCGTGGAGCTATCCAATATGTGGGCTAATATGTACTGCATGCGCAGTTGCGCACTAATTTACGATTATACAAGGTTGCAGATGCTCAGTAATTCTGCTTTTGTGAACAACTGCATGATCCTTTTCAGGCACTGATACTGGAAGTGCTGCTGCAACATCTTCCAGCAATGATCTTGGAATTGTATTTCCTACGGTCTCAAACAGTACTTTACAGCACACACCCGGTGACGTCTTGTCGACCGTTGATACCAGTGCGATTATGATGCAGACTCCGTCCAGTTCTGTTCAGTCTTTTAGAAGTATGCTGTTTCTGAAAGCTTCATTTCTGATTAGTTGTTTTTTTTTTCTTGCATTGCATGCTGCGCTTACACTACGTTTCATGTTTCTTAAGATTATAGCACGGTCTGCATTATTTGATAAGTAATGAGTTTATTGGCAGATGATGCAGCATTGTGCAAATAATCATCGAGAAACACCTAGCAGATTTTGATAGATACTGGATTGGTTGGCATTCGGTAACCACGCCAGAAGCATGTTTTGGCTGCAACAAAATCTTGTTTTCAAAAGGTTAATGTAGATTTGTTGACACCTCAAGTGCTCGATTCCAACTCAAAATACGGTATATCACAATATCTACTGCCAGTGCACGTATTTACGATTATACGACATTATGTTCCGCCCAGGACCGTAACCTCGTCAGTTTGGCCCCCATTGCAACAGTGCAACACATCCAATAATTGTCCAGTAAAGACTCGTGCGACGCTTCTATTGTTTCTTCATTGCTCAGAGGTGATCCTTTTCAGGCACTGATACTGGAAGTGCTGCTGCAACATCTTCCAGCAATGATCCTGGAATTGCACTTCCTACAGTCTCAAGTAGTAGTTCACAGCACACACCCGGTGACGTCTTGTCGACCGTTGATACCAGTGCGATTATGATGCAGACACCGTCCAGTTCTATTCAGTCTTTTACAAGTATGTGCTGTTTCTGAAACATTCATTTCTGATTAGTTGTTTTTTCTTGCATTGCATAATGCATTATGTTTATTAATTTTTTAATAAAAACGTTGAAATAGTGATGTTTTCTACGTTGTAGCCTATATTCGATTCTCGTTGTGTTTATTAACAGATGATGCAGGATCATGGATCAATTAAATTTCCACCGAAGATGATGAAACGTGGCAGGCCAAAAGGAGCTGGATTGACAGTCATTGGGTTACCACGCAAGAGACAAAAAAAGAGCGGACCAATTCCATTCAGACTGAAGTCGTCTTTTCAGAAAGAAGCAGGTTTGTTGCATTTATGTTTGTGTGACTTCATTTGTGTTATAGCCTACGTTAGTTTAAAAAACTACACTTTGACTTCTGTGGGTCTGCCTAGCCGATAGGCTACGTCAAAGCGTACGTAGGCTACATCAAACAAAGTCACCCATGGTCATATTTTTCAGCAATACTCAGTTGGTTTGTCGATTCTGAGGTAGTAGAAGAGGTCTTGCGTCCATTCAGCGATCGACTGATCGAAGAAAATGAAATTGAAACGTTGCCCGAAAGAATTCCAATGAAGTGTTTAGATGAAAACATTGCCATTGCTTCTGTGCGAAGACATTTTTCTTTTGACGGTTGGACGTTGATGGAGAACCTACTGACCACTTTGCGAAATAAAGGCCGCTGGTTGTGCATCTCCTGTTATTTAGATCTTGATGCAGGCGACAGCATCATGTGCGACTCGTGTCTGGATTGGCACCATCTGAGATGTCTTGGTAGAACAATGCCGCCAAAAACGAAGTCTTGGTTCTGCAGGAAATGCAACCTTATGGAGAAGTGACATTGAATGTTCAGGTGATACTGCAATCTCGCTTTGTCAATTAAACCAAGGTTATGTAAACCATGAACTACGAAAAGACTTATTGGCCTTGACGCGTTATGCTTGAAACTTGTAACATTTGATAAAAATCGTTTCTTCAATGGTCCTCACATAAAACGCTAACGATGTGTTCTTGAATGACTAATGAGTCCAATCCTGGCATTAAAAGTTCTGATGCATTTAGGACATTTAACATTCTTTGGGAGAGCTGGCTGAAAGTCATGGACTAGTACAGGTTTGTAATGTAGTTGCTGCAATATACTACGGTCCAACAAGACCTTCAACAGTTCATCAATATTCAACTATTTTACTGTTTCCAACTTAACACAATTAGTATACGTATGTTGAACTCTTTCATAGCAAATGGTGGTACAGAACTTGAAAATAGCAAGTAAAAGGTAGCTCGAAGCTGCAGTTTTTTTTTGACTGACTCATCAGGAGCTGTCATCAGAATAAAACAAACCTAAATGTGGTGAAGTACTTATAGTAGAAGGAAAGAAGAAAAACTGGAGCTTCAAACTATCAGCTACCTTATACTCGCTAAATCCAGATTTGTTGCATGTGTGTAGTATTTACATTTCTTCACTGTAATCTTAGGCTATGGCATAAATGCTTTGATTTCTTATGGCAAAAAATGGGTGATGAAGATCCATAAGTTTATAACAGTAAAAAATCAATTGTTTATTGTTGAAAGTGGTTGGCTTCAGTTGAAGATGCCATGAGATCCATTGAAGAGTACGAAGCAAAAGCAGGAACGAAGCTTGTTGTTGTTCAGAAACGAGCATACGGTGCCATGTTAATGTTGATTTTTAACATCCTGTCATTGTAATTCACTAGTGTACTAAGTGTTGATATTCATACTACAATAATAAGCCTTTTCTTTGTTGACAAAGATTCTGAAAAGGTTTCTGCAAAGCACAGTGTTTTCACCAAAGTGGAGGTTAGGCATCATAAAAGAGGAAACGGTTTACTAACTGCAAAAAATGCTATAAACATATGTAAATGTGTTCTGTTTCATCAACTTTTCATCTCGTTTCTTAAAGACACTCAGTTTTCAGGTGTAAAAGCTTTGTTGATTCAAAGTAGCCTAGCCTACTTCACTGACCTCTTTTGTATTTTTTCCATCTAGTGTGCCAAATCCATACGCCTATGTGGTGTTATTGATTGGACCAAGTGACATGTCCAGCGGTAACCAAAGGCAGGGTTTGGGTCACAACCAATCTTTTTGAGACAATTTATTTTTTACCATATTCACGTAGTAGGCTTGGTGGTTTTCAATGTTACGTACAGTACCGTATATTATTTCTGTAGGCTACTATCATAAGATGAAAATTTAGTTGATTGTAACTTTAGATGAAGATAATACGATTGTTGCATCGTTGCGGCCAAGGCATTTGCCTCTTGGATGCAACTTACAAGACGTCCAAGTATTCCCTTCCTCTATTTTTTCTTTGCGTCAGAACGAATGTTGGTTACCAGGTTGTTGCTACGTTTATTATCCAAAATGAACAAGCTTCGGACATAGCAGAAGCACTTTCTGTTGTAAAAGGGTGGTCAGAAAACTGGAACCCTTCGTTTTTCATGACCGATAAATGTGAGGCGGAAATCAAGGCCATCGAAAGCGTTTTTTCAAGTTAGTGAATTGCATTAACATTTTCGTTGCTTGTGTGCTGTCTCCATTGCTCATGCATTTGTGTCGTCACTGTTAAGTTGCTACTGTACTTTACCACTCAGTGCCCACGACTTCTTGTTCCGCAGATTGCTACGTGCTACTCTGTGCCTTTCATCGCGAACAAGCCTGGGAAAGGTGGATGAGGAAAAGTGACAATGGCGTTCGCGATGATAAAGCAATTGTGCTGACATACTGGACGCAATGAGGAAAGCAACTACATAGAACAGACTTGTTTGCAATCAAACCAGGCGACAATGAGCGAATGGCAAACGCGATACCCCCCTATTCAGGGATAATATGCGTGTCTGTGACCGCAGGGGACCTGGAGCCGAGTTGTTTTGCACGTTGATAGCACCATGCAGTTGCAAGCACAGTAATAGGCTACTGAGCTCACATTTTGAACAAATCTGTGATCTTCACACCAGGGCTTTTTTTCAGTTGCTAACACGGCCACAAATCGCAGCGCATATGCGTGCTTAGTGTTAAGTAACAGCCTAGTGGAAAGTGTTGTGGATTGAATTTGCTAGTTCAAATAAGTATATTAATTCCGGTACCCAAAGCCTCAAATGAATTCACGAATATCGCAATTGTTAACAATGGCATATAAATTAGGATGTTAGTGCACACAAAGTAGGGAAAGTATTGCTTGAAGAGTTGATTCCTGGGACAAAAATTGAACACTGTAGGCTATGTCGAGCAGAAACTGGTTTAGTGTTTTAAGGTGGTCAAAAATGTAAGCATGCGTCTATTTGCATCCAACAAATAACGAAACTCTAAACTTCTCAGTTTGGTCGGGAAACAAAAAGGGTTGCGAGGACAAATGGCAGGTCTCATCTAGGAGAGGAGGGACACATGGGTGATGATCTGGCCTAACAGTTACTGTGCTGTGCTCAAAATATGTACAGTTTTTGTTTAACATGTGCGGTATTCACTTTTTGTAAATAGCCTAGCTTTTCGGAAATGCAACGAGTCATCTGGCGCTATTTGCTTGTGTTTGAAGCCCGGTTGCTCGCTTTGTGAAAAAGCTATCAACCTCAACTTTTGCTTGTCAATAGACTGAGATATGTTGTTTAGATTAGCGTTTATTAAATGCTGTTATCTTTAAAAATATTTGTGGGATAAATGGTTAAAGTCGGTCAAGTTCAACTCTTTACCTAAGAAATATTTTTAACTTTTAGAGTCTGGCTGACCTTAATTTGGATAGACGATAGCTTGTGCTTTCCAGCAATGGTTCAATTGTAAAAATCGAAGCAGAAACAAGCAACTTACAACCACGGCCTACTAGAACACGGCCAAATATGTTGCTATTTGAGGAAATTTCTAAGAGTCTGAATTGTTATAATCATAGCTATGACAAACCTGTCATCTTCCCATTTCCAAAAGTAAGTAAAATGAGCAATATTTGTATCTAGACATATTATTGGCTTGTTTTACCAGAGATTAGATACTTATGTTAAGCACAACTTATGCAATAATAATGTAAAATATGTAAAAATTTTCCAACTCCATCCTGGAGGTAGTCTCATCATACAGTCGTTAGGTTTTTTGTATAGCAGGATTTTTTGCCAATAGCCACATTTTACTTGCAAAATTAAACTTGGTGGAAAACAAAACAAACTAAAATTTAAATTAGGACATCAAATGAACCGCTTACAACACAGAATTCAGAAAAAATCCTTGATATTTTAAATGAAACATGCAATTTCACCAAAAGCGACACACCAAACGATACTATCTCCAGGTTGCAGTTGAAAAATCTTACATATTTTACATTGTTATTGCATAAGTTGTGCTTAACATACATACCTAATCTCCGGTTAAGCAAGCCAAACATATGTCTAGGTACAAATATTGCTTATTTTACTAACTTTTGGAAATGGGAAGATGACAGGTTTGTCATAGCTATGATTGTAACAATTCAGACTCTTAGAAATTTCCTCAAATAGCAACATATTTGGCCGTGTTCTAGTAGGCCGTGTTACAACTAATTTAATAAAGACATATAATGATCGCAGACCGGGGAGACTTGTATACTTGCTTCGATTCGGAAATGCAACGAGTCATCGGGCGCTATTTGCTTGTGTTTGAAGCCCGGTTGCTCGCTTTGTGAAAAAGCTATCAACCTCAACTTTTGCTTGTCAATAGACAGAGATATGTTCTTTAGATTAGCGTTTATTAAATGCTGGTATCTTTACAAGTATTTTTGGGATAAATGGTTAAAGTCGGTCAAGTTCAACTCTTTACCTAAGAAATATTTTTAACTTTTAGAGTCTGGCTGACCTTAATTTGGATAAACGATAGCTTGCGCTTTCCAGCAATGGTTCAATTGTAAAAATCGAAGCAGAAACGACAAAGATATATTATTGATTAAATGCTGGTATCTTTAGAAGTATTCTTCGGATAAATAGTTAAACTTGGTCAAGTTTAACTCTTTTCTAAGGAGATATGTGGTGTTTTTCGGGCCTGTGTTACATAGCTATTAGGTAAAAGCGAACACTTGCATGCTGTTTTTTGTCATGGTTGACTAATTTCACCCCACTTTTCCACCATTTTATGGTGGATTCCTCCTGTGTGACGTCATCGCCTTTTTAACCAGGGTGGCGACTTGTATACCAGTTCCAGATCACGCATGAGCGCATATTGATGTCAAACGTAATGCTTGAGTGGTGCTTGTAAGAATAGCCTCTGAGGCTATTTTTACAATATGTTGTAAGAATAGCCACAGCCTTTTTTTAAATGCTTTTGATGACTCACAAAGCGAAAGTTCAGGAAATTTGTCACCTTTTGGATTTTTTTCTTTGTGTTAAAAAGTTTAATCGCCCTTGCACTTGTAAGTGTTAATTGTAATTGTAGGACTATTTTCCCAAAAAAAAAGTTTTTTTTTTTATTTCGCTTCTAGGTTTGGTGGCTGTGCAATTTTAAGATAGTGGTAACACTGTTTTATCAATGTATATTTTAAACTTTTGGGTTTTGCCATCTTTCCCTTTTGTTGGTGTCAACTTCGTATGTTTACTTTGATGTTTAGTACATGTTTGCGCCAGCAGCAAAAAATAAATTGAATTGAATTGAAAACAGAATTAAGTAAAACAATTACATCAATCAATCAAGTTTGTTTCGGCAAAGCTCTACATTCATTCTCAATGTACGGTACACATCAGGAGATATATGGTACGGTATGGTAACAAATCGCTTTTTTTTAATATGAAAACTACCGGTACTACACCATGGAGGCACTGAAAAAACCATGCGGTTATCTAAGTCAAGGTAAAACGTCCCCACATGGGTTGTTTTACTGGATACAGTACCGTATATAATTGGATTAATAGTACGGAAAAAAAAAACACAAACAAAAACAACAACAAAAAAGAAAAAAAAAAACATCGAGAAAGCAGAACAGAGTTTAAGACATCAGGGTCTACTTATTACTCAAGAATAAGAAAATCTGTTCAGTTTGTGGGCTGCAGCAAAGTATATATATACGGTACAGTACAGAAACGATATAAGGACAGTAAAATGACTTGGGTGGTGCAACCTAGTTCGTACCCTGAACAGTTCGTACCCTGAAAAGATCGAGAGAAAAATTAAAAAAGCCCAAGTCGCTGATCGCTGTTTAATAGCACAAAGCCGAAGTAGCTGATCGGAGTTTCCGCAAACAACTCGAGGGTTAGCGGAAACTGCGGAAAAATATTTGCAGAAAGTGCGATCAGCGAGGGTTAGAGCATAGATTAGTCTATGCCCTATGGTAAGAGTTAGGGTTAGCGGAAAGTGCAGAAAAATGTTTGCGGAAACTGCGATCAGCGAGGGTTAGCGTTAAGGTGAGGGTTAGCGGAAACTGCGATCAGCGACTTCGGCTTTGTGCTATCTTTCTCTCGATCTTTTCAGGGGGAAAACTTTAAAATGTTTGCGGAAACTGCGATCAGCGACTTCCGCTTTTTTTAATTTTTTCTCTTGATCTTTTCAGGGTACGAACTGAAGGTACGAACTGTTCAGGGTACGAACTAGGTTGCATCCAAATGACTTCAATTAGTATACGGTGTCGGTGTGTATGGTGTGTACGGTGTGTCGGTGTGTACGGTGTGTATATATATAGCTGTTCTTATTGAGGGTAGGCGTAGTTATGCACACAATCTCAATGACAACCATATTTGTTGTTTTACTGCAAAATTAGCATCGGAAAAAGTTTGAAACAATGCAGTGTTATCAGTCATGTTGCAAAGATTGTTTGCAATTTCATTTTGAAAATGATACATTCAGAATGAAAATTCATCTAAAAGTTCTAAATATATCTAATATTATACAGCTGAAAAACTTTAACAAATGAACTTAATTAGAGTATCGATACTCATGATTGAAGAAACATTGATAAGTTTGCGAAAAAATAGCCTACTGGTTGATACTAGAAGCTCCAAATTATAAGGCTATTAAAGCTATCTTTTTATTATGAAGTTAAAGACTTAAAGAGTCGACAAAAAAAAAGGCAGCATTATGTACATGTGCAATGGGACCACAGTCTCAGAAGCTATGTCTTGATAAGGCAATCATAACAGTTGTAATTTCTGTAACTAAACTGTGTTTATTATATTCTGACGGCAAAAAACAAATTGTCAAATTTAATGATTACATTTATGTGATATGTGGTGCTGTATTTATTTAGTCTAGAGCTGGTGTATAACCTTGGGTGCAACCTAGTTCGTACCTTGAACCATTCGTACAGTCAGTTCGTACCCTGAAAAGATCGATAAAAAAAATTAAAAAAAGCCGAAGTCGCTGATTGCAGCTTAATAGCACAAAGCCGAAGTCGCTGATCGGAGTTTCCCCAAACAATTTGAAACAAACTCGAGGGTTAGGGTTAGCGGAAACTGCGGAAAAATGTTTGCGGAAACTGCGATGAGCGAGGGTTTGAGCATAGATTACTGTATGGTTAGAGTAAAGGTTAGCGGAAACTGCGAAAAATTATTTGCGGAAACTGCGGAAAAATGTTTGCGGAAACTGCGATCAGCGAGGGTTAGGGGTCTGCTACTATTCGGTGAGTCCGATTCGGTGAGTCTGATTCGGTCAGTTCCTAACCTCTAACCCCTAACTCCTAACCCCTAACCCTAAAACGGCAATGATAATTAGGCTACGGTACCCGATAATTTAAAAAAAAAAATTGAAAAAATCCCCCGTTAAGGGATCGGACTCACCGAATCGGACTCACCGAAACGGGCCATTCCGAGGGTTAGAGCATAGATTACTCTATGGTTAGAATTAGGGTAAGGGTTAACGGAAACTGCGGAAAAATGTTTGCGGAAACTGCGAGCAGTGAGGGTTAGAGCATAGATTATTCTATGGTTAGAGTTAGCGGAAACTGCGGAATAATGTTTGCGGAAACTGCGATCAGCGGACTTCGGTTTTGAGCTATTTTTTCTCTCTATCTTTTCAGGGGGAAAATTTTAAAATGATTGCGGAAACTGCGATTGATCAGCGACTTCGGCTTTTTTTATTTTTTTTCTCGATCTTTTTAAGGTACGAACTGTTCATGGTACGAACTAGGTTGCATCCTATAACCTTCACTCTGATCTTCTTATCCACTTACCTACCGGGTACATTTTTGATTGCATTGTTGTCAGAGTTCATTTTTTTGTGTCTAGTTTTTGTTTAATTTTTGCTCTTTTAAGAATGCAAGGTAACTGGGAAGCTTTCTCAAGAAGATTAAGGCAGTTTGATGCATATCCAAAGACCTTGGAAGATTTCAGAATTAAAACCTTTTCTGGTGCAACAGTGACAATACTTGCAGGATGCTTCATGACCTTGTTGATGTTTTCCGAAGTAAGTTACTATTTAAGTCTGGAAGTGCAACCTGACTTATATGTTGACATGTCACAAGGGGATAAGTTGAAAATTAATTTAAATATCACCCTGCCAAAGCTACCATGTGGATTGGTTAGTTTGGATGCAATTGATGTGTCAGGGCAGCGTCAAATTGATATAGCTCATACATTGTTAAAGCAACGATTAAACAAAGATGGCAGTTTTGTTGATGAGAAGGCAGAACTAATTGATAATCTTGGAATTGTCAACAAAACAATACAAGCATCGGATTTAGATCCAAATCGATGTGAAAGTTGCTTTGGAGCTGAAACGAATAAACTTTCCTGCTGTAATACCTGTCAGCAAGTAAAAGAAGCTTACAGAAGGAAAGGCTGGGCTTTTCCTACAGATGCTTATACTTCTATGCCTCAATGCAAACGTGATGGTACTGGAAAGGATGTTGATTTTAAAGTTGGGAAGGAAGGCTGCTTGCTCTATGGCCATTTAGAAGTGAATAAAGTTGCAGGTGACTTTCATATTTCTCCTGGAAATAGCTTTGAAGTTGGTCATAGGCATGTGCATGATATAGCAGGATTTGGTGACAAATCAAATATAAATGTTTCGCATACAATCAATCATTTATCATTTGGCGGAGGGAAATACCCTGGACAGATTCATCCTCTTGACAACCTTGAAGTCATTGCTCCATATGCAGATAGTGCTTATCATTATTATATCAAAATTGTGCCTACCACATACGTAGATATAGAAGGAAAAACGTTAAAAACCAATCAATTTTCTGTGACTCGTCATCAAAGTATCAAAAGTCCTTCAAGTAATGGAGCGGTATCAAATCGCATGGCTGGGCTATTTGTATCATATGAGTTATCTCCGATGATGGTGAAATACTCTGAAAAAAGACGTTCGTTTCTTCACTTTTTAACATCTGTTTGTGCAATCATAGGAGGAGTTTTTACTGTAGCCGGAATATTTGATTCATTTATTTACCACAGCACTGCAGCACTCCAGCGAAAGATGGAGCTTGGAAAGCAAACTTGATAATATTTTGTTAAACAAAAACTTTCAGCAACACTGTGTCGAAATATATGCAGAGTATAGTACTCTAGTCACTAATGAGAATGAAAAGCATTTGGTTTTCTTCAAAGCTAAAAATTTTATATTTGTAAAGATCAAATTACGATTGTAACTTTATATTGATTGATCAAGAATTAGATAGCTAATGGTATAGGGATGTATTCCAATTGAATTTTTGTATCAGTACGATCAAAGTGCTAACCAAAGCAACTATCATAATAAAATGAGACTGCACACAAAACATATCATGTTAAACTTTTTTCTTGCAACTATAATCCAGGCAAGGGTCTGCTACTATTCGGTGAGTCTGATTCGGTGAGTTCCTAACCTCTAACCCCTAACCCTAACTCCTAACCCCTAACCCTAAAACGGCAATGATAATTAGGCCACGGTACCCGATAATTAAAAAAAAAAATTGAAAAAATCCCCCGTTAAGGGATCGGACTCACCGAATCGGGCCATTCCGCCAGGCAACGTAGCATGTTGCAAGTAATTGGTATTTTTATCCTTCACCTTTCGGCCAGCATCTTTCACTGATCAAGTATCCTAAACTAGGAACAGGTGTCTGTCATACAATTAGCATACCATACCAATTACCAACACATGGCTCAAGGAAATATAAATTTGTGTTTACTATAAATCACTTACAAAGTTATGATGTAACATTTGCATTTATTGAATGTCCTGGCATAATGCCTATGTATTTTTTAAGTTTTTTACCCAGGTACTAATGTCTTTTATGTCAATTTACGCTGGAGAGGTGGTTCTAGTTCCATGATCAATAGTTGTGCTGACTATCAGCAGCAAACTTTCCAACCCCTTTCCTCATAGTCAGACCAGTGATTTTCAAGTGATGTTTTGCAGAACACTAGTTTCAGAAGTGTTTGTTGGTTTGCACTAATTCTGTGTAAGCTAGGCTTGATTATAAAAATATTACTGTTGTAGTTTACATTTCATCACAACAATTGCAAAACAGGTCCAAATATCACCTTGACTGAACTAAGATTGAATTTTTTGTTTACTCCAACACTATTTAAATCTTAAGTTTTGTGTGGTGTCGGGCAAATTTTTTTAAAAAGTGTTCCATGGTATGAAAGGTTGAAAAACACTGGTCTAGCTAGGCTACAGAAAAATGAAAATACATTTGATAGACTATGATTGTGTTATATAATTTGTATCAAAAAATATGTAGTCAAGTTGACTTTACTCAGCACTGTTTGAATGTTTTTATCCTTTAAAATATAATTTGCAGTTGTATTAAAGAAGTGATAACTAGGCTATAGTATACAATGTAGGCTAACGTTTATTTTGTTATATATATGTGCAGTTTTGTATATGCAAACTATTTCAAGAAATGCAGTATCATTGGTCAATCGCCGCAAATTGTTCACACCATAGTTCACATTTTTCTTCAAGCATTCTCCTATTCGACTCTACCGTCCTGATTTAACCTATTCGTTGATGTTTTCACAACAACACAGCTTTTTATTTGCATCGAAGCAAATATACTTATTTAATAGAGCTTGAGCAATTGTGCTTTCAATTTAATTGAACTTCAAGTAGCCTACCGGTTGTGAAATTTTGATGCTGTACGCAATTAACCTGATTCTTCATACTGTTTTAGAATGTTTTTATTATGCTAACCAGGTAAGCGTTTAATTTGATTGCACAGTGAGCAAATGAATTGTAGATACTGTAATTCCAAACCAGGCCTCACATTCTGTAGTTACAAACGGTGAATCTTCTGTCAACCATGGGCCTATTGTTGTTACCGTATACATTTCTTGGTCATCTATTCTATAAAATATAGTCTACTCTATAGTATAGTCATTCTCAATCATCATTACAGGTTATATTTTTTTACCACTTCACTTCCCATTTTTTGTAGTCGCACACTCCTTGGGTGTCCGTGCACTCCGCGTTAGGAATCTCTGCTGCTGAATATTCATTTCTTCATGTACAAAACCATGAAATTTATCAATTCTAATTCTATGTTAGGATCTAGATATATATTTTTGCGTTATAGCTCAATAAATTATTGTTCACCCTTTCGTTGTGCTACAAATCGTGGGTCTGCTACTATTCGGTGAGTTTCTAACCCTTAAGCCCTAAACCTAACCCTAAAAGGGCAATGATAATTAGGCTACGGTACCCGATAATTAAAAAAAAAATTCAAAAAATCACCGAATAAGGATCAGACTCACTGAATCGGACTCACCGAAACGAGCCATTCCGACAAATCGTACATTATTATTTTCAGGAAATACTGACATTTGCACAATTATACAATGTTTCTAGGTTACTTGTTGTATCCTCATTCCACACGACAATTAACGTTATTTAAATCACTTTCCCAAGATTCTGTAGTCAGCTTATTGTGTGACCACTCGTCGAGCCATTGTAGCTCAACTTGCCACACTGCTCGCATGCATACCGGCTCAGTGTCCGCCGCAGTGTCGGTAGGCATTGGTTCGATGCCCTGTCGGGTCATATCAAAGACCTTTTAAAAATGTTACAGAATTTATTCCTGCTTGGTACTCAGCTAAGGAATGGAATTCAGGGACTGATGTACTAAGCTGCACTGAAGCTGTTGCCTTGAAAAAAACGACATGATCAACCCATGTTTGCGATGTTATACAGCGCTGTATTATTATTTAAAATTGTACTAAAGCGATGAGTAATGCAAAGGTAACTTTAACACATCACAATTGTTGTGTTTTTATGGAGTGTAGCTTTCGAGATAAACCTTTTACATGTTTTATGATAAACAGTATCATACTTGTTTTAAAACCAAATGCTGTGTTAAAGTTTACCATGCTACGAGTTGTGAAACGTTCTCACCTTTATTTCCGTCATTTTTGTTGTTTAATTTGTTGGTGGCGCTGAAACCAGGATTTATGAGGTGACCGAACTTAATTTAAGATTGAAAATGTCATATAGGCTATGAGTTGAAACCAAGACTAAACCTTTGCTTTTGTTTGAAGGTGTAAAATATCAGTAATCTAATGGCTTCATTTGATTTTATTGATGATGTTGAGATGCCATCTGATCACCAACATAATTCTCCTGAAGAGACATTTGATGAGATTATTGGGGCAATCGAAGCTATTGTAATAAGCCTCGAATTTCAAATGATCCAACACAATTTCATGGAGAAATACTATCATGAATTTGAAGATACCGAAGAAAATAAGTTTATTTACACCGACATCTTCCGAGAATATGGAGAAATCATCGAACGGTATTTAGTTGAAGAGTTGAAGCAAAAAATTCCTGCTTTTTCCATCGAGAAGTTTGTTGCTTCTTTGCAGGCACACAGAGCGGAGATCACTGATGAGATATTTGATATGTTCCTTACTTTTACTGACTTTCTGGCTTTCAAAGACATGTTCATTGACTACCGTGCTGATAAGGAAGGAAAGAACATTGAACTGATGAACAGCGTAGTCGTCCATTCAATCATACCATGTTCTGCAGTTACTTCTAATTAACTTTGAAATTCATGGGGATTTTACTGCTATGCATTAGATTATTTGATCATTTTGAAGGAAGCTGAACTCTCAACATTTTAAATTACCGGCATTTTGTTGAAGGGTCATTCCATGCCAAATGAGCAAATTTTTTAGTAAAATTGTACCACATGTCATAGATTTTATTGAAAATTGGCATACTTGTAGATGTCAAAGAAATGTTAAGAATGCAAAAAAAATTTTAAACATTGGTGGAGTTATGGTCGTTGGAAAAATCACCATTTTTCCTGTTCCGCTTCAGTGATTTTGTCTAATTTCTTGTCATATTTCTAATTTCTTAGCCTACGATCATACAATATGGCTGAAAATTGCTAGACAGACATTTTAAGACCCAAGGAGTCCAAAAATATAGATGACATAACAATATGTAAATTGTGATGTCATCAACAAGCAATAATGTAAATTGTGATGTCATAGACAAAAATCTTGAACAATGAGTGTAAAAAAGTACAAAATTTGCAAGTCAGAAAATTTAGCTTTTATCATAGTACTGTACTTATCAAAATTAATTTATATTTTTTATTTGACATGAAAGAGTATTGATATAAGTATAAAATATGTGAATTTCAGTTCTTAATTTTTATACCCATTTTTTTATAGGCCCCCAAAGTTTGGCCTCCGAAAAATGCATGTAGCAAATTGAAACCTTTATAATCATATCAAGAAGTTCTCTGTCAACGTTTTAATTTACATTTTTGGATTCCTTGGGTCTTAAAATGTCTGTCTAGCAATTTTCAGCCATTTTGTTTGATCACAGGTTAAGAAATTATAAATATAAGAAATTGGACAAAATCACTGAAGCGGAACAGGCAAAAATGGTGAATTTTCTAATGACCATAACTCTACTAATATTTAAAATTTTCGAAATTTTTTTTTGCATTCTTAATATTTCTCATCTACATTCTACAAGTATGCCAAATTTCGATAAAATCTATGACATGTGGTGTAACCCATTTGCTCATTTGGCATGGAATGACCCTAAAATGATTTCAACACACACAATGATAAATCTGTTTTTCAAACCAGTATTATTGAGACCAGACTATGTCTACTAGTTGTCATGAAAAACATTTTTGAGCATTTTACTTCAGTTTTTTCCTAGGTAATGCACATTAAATATACCGGTCAGGGATTGGGGTGTACTAAGTTTAAAGCTGAAATGTCCATTGATTGGGTATAAAAAGCAAAACAACATTTAACCGTTTTTACTTGTTTAAAAATGTGGTACTTTATTCTGTTTGTGCGGTAAACGTTTTAAATCTACTGTGCCTTGGAGCATAATGCTTTCTAGCGGGTATGTTTTAAATACTTTTATTAAGCACTATTCATTAAAGAAAGATTTTTATTTTTATACAGGAGACATGAGCTTGAATCTCATTAACTTTGTGATAGCAGTTGTATTTATTTATAGTGTAGATAAAATATTTTTAAACCTGGGCGGACGGGGTTATTATTTCCAAGCACCGCAAACTTGTGTGTGAAATGGAGTTTCAAACTTCTGACCAACGAAGTGAAAACTTAGATCGCAATGTACGTTGACGGAAGCTTTAAGCTCGTATAGTACGTGTATGTTCAATATTATGGTCAATGATTGATTACGTCATGTCATTAATGTTTGGTTGCGCTTAAACGACTAGAACTAGACTATAGAGCATAGCCATAGACCAATGAATGTTTAATTGTCGGTTTACGAGATTACCAGCCAAATATAAAACTTGCGACAATCTCTTGCAAAGCGACGCAATTATTTGTACGTTACTTCAACGTGAAATGTAAGAAAGTCTGCAGAGACGTTGAATCAATATAAAAGGACATTGCGATGACATATTTTTTTTTACAAAACACATCGTTGCTCACATGTCATCAATTTTACGGTACAATAGTTTGGCCAAAGTGCGTGTTGCAATGCGGTCAATGCAATTTTTTTTTTATCGTTATCGTAAAATAAATATTTTCTACTGAACCTAGAAAGCTGACGACCAGCAGTGCGAGAATGTGCAGAATCTGACGATTTAAAGTTGCTGTGAATTAGCTTTGCTGCATTGAGCTTTAAAAGAGCTGTCTCATGGAAACGTAGGCAATAGTGATAAGAATGTGATATTCATTTGCGGTGACACTTTACAAAAATTTAGCAAAAGGCTAACAAGCAAAGACATCACTCGACGAATATTGCAGCGTGAACAGTGACACTAAGTTGTTCGATACCTGGTCAACACCAGCACTTGTGACCTTCCAACATAGTAAAACCATGTACGATATGATACGTACACTGAAAAAAAAACAACTTGTCTGTTGCATGAAAGAAAGATTCAATTCAAATAATAGTGTTCAAAAGTCCCACATGTGTTGGGTTCCGACATGTCAAACTAATTGTCCCTGGGTCATGTTTCCTTTTCCTGGTTATTGGCAATAAATTCTTTGCTTTGATGAATCGACGCTCCACAGTCAAGCTGGAACCTACATAATTCCCGCAATGGTTTTAAAAGAATCTGAAACGAGAAGATACATTCCGATGATAAACGAACTACGCTAATTGATTGAGTTTCGCTTTTAGCAGCATGATCGTTGCTTACTTCACAATGTAGATTTTAGGGACCTGTTTTAGCCTGATGCTGAGAGTTCGCTGTGGTAATAGCGAATTGTACTGGCTTTCGGAACATAGTTCCCCAGTCATGTGCTATGACGAACTACGCTAAGTTAGTGATATACATGTTGACTGACGGGCAACACCAATCCACACGCACCATGAGCAAAGCTGGTACGACGGCAAGTTAGCTGTTAGCGTGCACAGGTTCCACGTTCGACGCGGCCGATAATGAAGCGCCGTGCATTGGTTTGCCTCTTTAGCTTACTTTCTCGTGTCTAGTGAGTGCGCTGCAATAACGTACCCGCCTGCGCCTAGACTACAAATAGTACTTGATTTCGTCATCAGCAAGCCCACGCGTTTTGTAAGGCAGCTTAAAATCATCTACATATTTGTCAAATGAAGAAGCGACAAAAAGGGAAGTCACATATGCGCTTTGTCGCTTCTACCTTTTTTTAGACCTATGCTGTGTTTGCAAAGTACTAAATATTGCAATGCCCTGACATAAAAGGAACATGCAATTCAAATGACAGTACCAACTGAATTAACGAGCAGTATGAAAATTCTTTCTTGTTTTTAAAAAGACCCAGACACGTCTTATATGCGTTAACAAGATATTCGACGATTAAAGATAAATATATTACTTTGAAGAAAAGCTTTAAAATGAATCCGAATTATCAATTTAACTGAGGTTGTAAATGCTTCAGCGGTAAGATACGGTACTAGAAAGAGGTCAGCAACACTTCGCATATATGGGCTACGCGCACTGGCGCCGACTTTACGCCTGAACGAAGCGAAAGTGTGCCACTGCCAAAAGGCGTTAGCATTATCAGGGAGGTGAAAGAACCGAGTACGATAATCGCTGTTCAAGGGAGGAGCTATCAAAAATCGTGGGAGAGCGAATTCCCGTGGCTAGAATACGATAGATGCAAAGATAGAGCATTCTGTCCGATTTGCAACTATGTCGCAACTGCTTGATCTATTTGCAAGCAATGAAACAATTTCATTAATGCTTCCAAACGTGGTCTGCATTGTGAAAATATACTTATCGTTGCCTTCCACCACCTGCGAGGCGATCGTTTAGTGTACTCAGGCGCATAAAAACCTACTTACGATCTACCATGACACAACAGCGATTGAACCACGTCCTAATTTTAAATGTTTATCAAGCTGAAGCTTCACGGTTACAACTTGACCAGTTGATTAACAGTTGGATTGACAGAGCTGCGGTTCGCAAAAATACTTTTGTCAAATGTTAAGTGTCAGAGCAGCAACATAACAATAAAATTCACGACATACCTCCTCTGCTTTGTTTTAAAGTTGCTTTGTAAATTATCGAGCTACAAATCAGGTGTGAAAAGACAATTGCATCTACGAAACACGCTTAGTAAAAATCAAACAAAAACATGCAGTTTGAAATTTTTTAGATTGCCATGTTGTGCTATCCGCCACCCCGTGCAAAAATAAAAGTCGGCGCCTATGGCTACGCGTCCATTATACGCGATAGGCTATTCGTTATGCACACAAGATATTTTGCAATATTTTATCTCAATGAGCTTGAAAATTTTACTTGATATTCGTCATTGCCAATTTTCTACATTATTATTATCGCTGTATCACCTCTTTAATGTCTGATCGGGGCTCGGTCTGCTGCAAAGCCAACGCCACGCACTCGACCGTGGACAAGGCCCGATCGGTGGGTTGGGTTCGTATGACGTACTCACTGATGTGGTCCGGTTTCACCTCTACCTAAACATGGATGAAAGTGTTAAAAGGAATACGTGTGGAGATAAAACTATCAATGTAACAAAATGCGACTTTTACATTCATTCTAAAATGCATTGAAAACAGTGTCGGTGCTTAGCGACGAATTTGCAAAGACGCCGCATCACTCATTAGCAACAAGTTGACTTGTTGAAGGAGCCAAGATATGGATTCGTCGTCTGCAGTTAACTAAGGCGGGTAACTTCACACTTCAAAAATAAGTGCAAGACGAAAAATACAATATTCTTCATAGAACGTGACAAAAATACGTTTCGGTGCATAAGTATTCTTCAGCCCTTTATCATAATCGACCAATTTAGATGACACAGGCCGTGGATTAATCTTCATGTTGAGAGTGTAGCCTGTCTGTCGAGGGCGAAGTCTTCCTACTTACTTTGCAAATTGAGTGTAGAAATTCGTTTTGTGCGTACATAGAAGAGGCTTGTTTCCAAGTTCCATCCAGCAATATGAGATTATAGTTTTTATTTTCATGGTTTGCAGACACAACGTCTTCTAACGTTTTAGCTGCATCACTGGGATACAAGAGGTAACAGTTCCCTTCCTCTAATGCTGCATGCATACGGGGGCATCCTATCTTCCCGAATCTTCTTCCTTTGTAAATTTCATAAGACTTCGCGGCCAACGCTGCTTTCAAAATGGCGACAGTGTGAAGTGGCCGGTTTTCTTCATTCGGATGTTGCAAAATATGAAGTTTAGTTCTTTCAAGTTGGATTGGAAGGCTTGGTAAGAAAGCACAGAGACAAACTGAAGCCGGTCGTCTGAAAATGTAGAGCATAAAAATTACAACATAAGATATTACTCTTTTATGAAATCGTTTGCAGTGCTGTGCCATCCGAAAGGTCATGAAAAGAATTTTTACATCAAAAAATTGTCATGGTGTAAAAATTAATAAATTGAATGAAGCAACTGGATCTTTAATTTACCCTCTACACTACAGCAGGACAGTGGACAAATGTGTCCTTACCCACATCTATCACACACTTTTCGTTTTTCCTCTGGTTCTTCAACGTAGGAAAATGTATTGAAAAAATCCGATCCTTCCATGCATTTAACACGAGGTTTCAGAAACGCTGCATGCAATCGCAACTAATTTCCTAATAATTGACCTATTTATGATGCACGAAATATGAAACACACCTATGAAAGCATTTAATATTCAAAAATACGGCACAATAAAAAGCATCTTGCATTCTCGCAGTGCAACTAAGGGTTGGAAATATAGATGGTTTAGTTAGCTAATTCAAACTTGCTTCAGAATATTTCAAGCATTGAACTTGCATGCTCCAATTTGTCTGATATCAGCCAAACTTGGCGTTTCTAATTCAGCGGGTTGAGAATCCTGGTTCGACGTCCAAGATAAAGTGCGTTGCATTAGGCTAAAGATGCTAATTCTCAAACAAATGTAATACAAACCACAGTTGAATCACAAGTTCCTGTTCTAATGCTGCAGAAGCTAGCTCAAACGAGTACACACATAATATTGAAGCTTTGAATAGGAAAGTCAGAGCTTTGGTAGAGAGTTTGTCTTGTTGAACCATAGGCATATGAAGCCCAATAACAATCAAATTTAACATATTTAAGTTTATTACACAAATCAAAAAACTACATAAAAATAAATTTGGAACGATTTCGACATCACAAGATGTCCTCTTCAGGAATAACATACAGTACTTTTACATCTAAACAAAATACAATGGATATAATAAATATTAAATTTTAATATTTAACATTTATTTAATATTTAACCATTGTATTTTTTTTAGATGTAAAAGTACTTTACAGTACTGTATGTTATTCCTGAAAAGGACATCTTGTGATGTGATGTTTTCTTTAGTAACTTCTGTAAATATTATTGTAATAAACTTAAATATGTGTAGTTTGAATAGGAAAGTAAAGACCATCTTCAAGCAAAATGACACTACACAATAAACATCTCTATACTGTACGATGTAGGAATTGTAGGTGACTTGGTCTAGTACGCAACGTTGGAAACATAGTCTTGCAATTAACTGTAAAACAGGGTAAGAATTCAAAATGACGCAATTCAAGCCTCAGGAAACTCATGCTATGAAAATCTAACCAAGCTCAAAATAAATCAAGGTCTAAATTTGATGTGTCCTTGACAGGGATTCATAAGGAATGCGACCATAATGAGAACGGCCAACCAATATTATAGCGTACACTAAAACATTTCAGTTAAAAATAATACCTTCCGGTGGGGAAAGAAGTTAATTGGACAAATTGAAGATTTTTTTAGTGTAGTAGTAGTAAAACTGGACTACTACTACTACACTAAAAAATTTCAGTTAAAAATAATACCTTCCGGTGGGGAAAGAAGTTAATTGGAGAAATTGAAGATGCGATACCAGGCATGCTTATATACTTTTCATTGTACTGTACAATGTACAACATTGTACATGCGTGGCCAAATATTGAAAGAGCATATAAGATTTGTCCCAATTAAACATGTAGCCCAGATCTGTCCCAGAGGCACAGTTTGGTAAGCTCTGTACGGAACCACTGTGAATATTGGTGGTCACCTTAGGTTTAAAGGAATAAGCAGCTTTCATGAGTTTCAATAGACTACCGCACAAAATTTTATGTAAGCTTAAAATCAGTTACAATTGAAAAACGCTCAACTGAATAGTTTCCTATAACATCAACAATTCAACATATATATATACAAGATAATTTGAATTCCTTCAAAATTCCTTCAAGAACAAAAGCACAATCTATCCTGAAGAGTAATACGCAGTGCCAGTAGCCATAAAGAACAGTAGCATACAATATCATAAATGATTATGGTTGAATGATAACGATGCATACAACTAAAGTCAGTACAAAGAATAGAATGTCAATTTGCAAACAACTAGAAATAGAAATATTATCAAGTTTAACATTATTTTCAAGTTGCTTTCATCTTAACAACCTTTTAGAACAAAGGGCATTATATTTTTGTATACACTTACACATTCTCTCATCATTCAGAAAATAAATGCCAGCTTCACATCTCGACATCAGCGGTTTATTTCCAAATGTACCAATTAGGAATGTCACAACATACCATTAATATAAAAGTTGGGCCTAGACCAGCAAGTGACATATTAAGTTGAGGCATGTCTCATTAAGTAATTGCTAGAAACCATATCGCTTTTTGGCCGCATCTCGAGCAGCATGGCCTTCAGCCCAGGAATTCTTTAGTTCTAATTCTCGTGCTTTCGCTTGATGAATTAAATAAGACATTTGGTGCTTTCTTTTGCTTAGAGATGATGGCATATCTTTATTCTTCTTTTTACTGTGAGACATTCGATTTAAATTTTTTTCCTCAGAAATTTGTTTTAATAAAAGTTCTTTATTTCCTTCAACAGCTGTATCTGCTTGAATTTCAATAAATTCCACTTTTTCTTTCCGATTTGATTTTCCCTGAAGTCTTTTAAATCTGTCATCTTGTTGCCATGGTTGAACATCATCGGCGTTTGCTAGGTTTGAAATAGGTTGTGGAACATTACTTCCTGTAGATTGAACAGGATTCAAATTATGAGAGTTGTGTTGTATATTAGAATGATTTGAGGTATATGTTGAAGCAGATTGCGGAAAATTGGGATAGTTTGAGGAATTGTAACTATTGGGATCTATAGAAGAATGGTAAGCATTGGAAGCAATTTCGTTAACTGGAATCTCTGGAGATGAATGCAACTGGTTAGCGGATTGTGTTGAATTCACAGAAAAAGTAGATGAAGTAATAGGAATCCCTGAAGTTTCATTTGGCTTTGCTTTAGTCGTTTCACTGGATTGTTTCTCTACAAATGAAAAAAAATTTATGTCATCTTCATCACCAGAAGAATCTGCATCATCAACAACTTGCAAAGTCTTTGAGATGGCAGATTTAGTAACCTTTTTTTGCTCAGTTTTTTTGGAAAATACATATGGCACAAAAGTTCGATTAGTCTGTTTCCCATCCCCAATTGTGTTTCTTGGAGCCGGAAGCTTAGCAAAGAGCCCCAACCCAGTTTTAGTTTGCAAACCCAGATTTGCTTTCTTTTGTGCAGGCTCATCATCTTCATCAGATGAATGTTTTTCAGATCGTGGCACCAAGATTTTCTTCTTTTGTTTCACTGCTTTTTCTACTGGAGGAGCAGATTTGGAATTATCTTCTTCATCAGAACTTGAGCTGTTGTATGCAGCTAATCCAGCTAACATCTTTGACAGTACCAGTAATTAATGTTGCATAAATTTACAAAATATGTAAAACACCTTGTAACAAAAATGTTAAAAAGACAGAATAACAATATTGAAAATTCCTTACGGTACTTTAAAGCATTCATTGATACATGTATTTCCTGATACCTGGAGTTACGTTATTTTGACATGGCTAACTCACAGTAGTCAGGGGGTTGAAAAGTCAGAACTATAGAGCGAGCCATTACTTTGAAGTCAGGGTCTTTTAAATTCTTCAAAATCATCATTTTTGATATTGAAAAACATTTTTTTCACTGAAGGAATGGTAGGCTACACTTAAAATAGATAAGACAAAGAAATAAGAGAATAAATAACAACATTTATATGGTACCACATCTATAGTGTAAACTACGCTAAAGTAAATAAGAAATAGATTAATGCTTCAGAGAATAAATGCTTGATAGTGCTGCAACACCATCACATTTTCAGAGTGGCTCTCCAACCCTGCTTGCAGTCTTTCTGCAAGGACCATTTCATTTTGCCTACAAGTATGCAAAACTGCCAGGAAAAACCAGTCAAAGAGTTTGTCAGTCCGAGGATAAAGATTTAAAACCAACCACACCAACTAATGCATCAAGAGTTGTATCCCTTGTGTTGCCCATTAACACTCTTAATAAGGCACCACAGGCTGATCAACATAGCAATTGTTTATCAAGTTTTTGTAGACCTTAGACATAAATTTTTGATTTTACATTTACTTTCTATAGTATATATATATCGTTTCTTTTGCGTTTCAACAAAGACAATAGGGCCATTCCGTGTCAAATCACACAGTTAAGAAATTCAACCTCTCCGATTTTCCTTGAACTTTACACACCTTTTCACTATTTTAGCTATGATGAACACCTGCAAAATTTGATGAGAAACAAGAGAGTTATGAAGCTTTTAGTTGGGAGAGGGTCTGTCGAAAAGGCACATTTTTTTAATTTTTGGTCATGTTTGAGGCCCTATTACTGTTACACTAAATTAGGTAACAACCCAATTTTTTGCAGGTAGTACTAGTTCGGTACTTCTGCCAAATATTGAAAAAACAACATTGTTCACATTGTCACTCACATTTTCCAAAATCTTGAAACCTCACCAAGACCCTATTTTTGATTGGTTTAAAATTTGGTAGAAATGTTGCTTACATGATTCTCTATGAACTGAGAAAACTTCAATACAAAATATTGAAGCATTGGAAGGTATTTAATGTGAAACATGAGTTGAAATGAAAAAAAGCAAAAAGTGGGTCTTTTTAATATCCCAGTTACCCTAACAGTGAAAATTTGCACTGGAATTTTGTCCACATAGGTATTCACTACGCATAGCCGTACGAGCCAGGGGGGGCAGCCGCCCCCCCTGTTGTTTCAAAACGTCGCGAATCCGGGCAAAATCTTAAAATTATTAGGGCAAAAATTGCTACAAATAGCTACAAAATTGCATGAATTAAGAAAAACTATAAATTAATATCTTTTACCTATCAAACTAAGTACAGCCTCTTATTTGCACAAGAAATGTGCGCAAAATTTTCATTTGGCACACCCGTACTGATCATAGGCGTCATTTCAGGGGTGCGAAGGGTGCTTGAGCACCCCAAAATGAAAATCTGAGGTAACAACATAAATGCGAGAGCACCCCTGGGCCCTGGTTTGCATACAAAATATACCGATTCAAATGGAAATTTGCATTCCTAAATATCGTTTTTTTTTCTTTCTTGAAAGTCGTTTTACCAAAGCGCAATATTTTCAGTGTTTTACATTTGCATGTGGCACGTAGTGACGTAGCGCCACACACATATCAAAGGCAGACATGATTGTACTATTGCGTAACAATTAAGCACAAACACGCGCACTGCGTCAAGAAGTGCCGTTCCAGAGAAAACAATTTGTCTGGCTCGAAGAAAATTGCTATTTTCTACTCAAACGTCTACAAAAACATTCGGCAAACGGCGTCAGATGCAATCGTTAGCCGTTTCCCTTCTTCATCATACCGAATGGCAGACTTGCTACGAGAGCTGCTAGAGCAGTGGTTCCCAACCTGGGGTTTGCGGACCCCTTAGGGGTCCGTGAGAAAGCATTTGGGGGTCCGTGATTACCTTGATGAATTTTGGGAAAAAAAAACTTTGTTCTATATGCACGGATGGAGCACCAGCTATGCTCAGGAACAAATTCGGATTTGTTGTTTAGTAAAAAACGAAGCTCCTCGCGTGGTTGTTACCCATTGCTTCTTGCACAGGTACGCCTTAGCAAAGCATCAAAAACTTTACTAGCAAGTCTCAAAGAAATTCTGACAAATTGCGTGAAAATCGTTAATTTCATCAAAAGCAGAGCTGTAAACCACCGTACTTTTAAAGTGCTCTGTCAAGAAGTAGGGTCAGATTACGAAGTGCTTTTGTATCATTCTGAGGTACGTTGGTTATCTAGAGAAGTTTTAAAACGACTGCAGCTAAAAAATGAGGCATCAACTCTTTTGAAAGCAAAAGGAAGTCCCCTCTCAAAATTGTTCGAGAGTAAAAGTTTTCTATACGGCATGACCTACTTAGCCGAAATTTTCGGTCATATTAACAATGTTAATCGTGGCATTCAAGAACCAGGCGTGACAATAATTGATGCAACTGAAAAAGCGTTTTTAGCCAAGTTGCCGGTTTGGAAACGCAGATTGGAAGCAGGTAATTAGCCTACGCTAACTTTCCAATGTTAGAAGATCTTATCTTGATGGATGAAACTCAAAGAGAATGCACTCTTTTGATCTCTACGAGAGAAAAATTTTGCGCACACTTGAAACCCTGCAAATCTCATTTCAACGTTATTTTAATTTGGATCACCTGCCGAACGAAGTTGAAACATGGATTCGAAATCCTTTTCTTTTTGACTTGAACAACATTAGCGATGACGATCTCAGTAAAGATGACCTAATTGATTTGAGATCAAAAGAGTTAATACGCATTGAGTTTCATTCAAAAACTGTGGAAGAATTTTGGTGCTCACAACTGCAAACCTACCCATTCTTGGCAAAGCAAGCGATTATTGTTTTGTTACCATTCAAAACCACTTAACATTTGCGAGGTAGAATTCTCAGCTCTTGTTACAATAAAAACAACATCGAAATCGCCTGGACAGTGGACGTTCAAGATGACATGCGTGTTGCATTGACAAAAACTCAACCGCAGTTCAGTTCAGGAAAGGCAACAACAGCCCTCTCATTAAATTTGCTTACGTTGAAAGTTTCGGCATGGCACTTTGGGTCACCTTAATATTCAAATAGCCTACTGCTGACATTTTTTGAACAATCCATTCATTTTCTTATTTGAGCAACTGTTTAACCTGATATTTGCCGCAGGAGTCACAGTGGCAATGCAATATGACACCGTCGCCTACAGTAATTGAGTAGCATATTACAATAGTCAATAGTACTGTGATTGAACTGACTCGCATGAAAATAAATTTCTTTGCATTAGTCAATAGTATGTTAATTGAGTTTCAGGCAAAATTTAGGTAGGGGTCCGCAGAATTAATAATTTGTCTAAAGGGGTCCGTGACAACAAAAAGGTTGGGAACCACTGTGCTAGAGAATCCCACAATGAAAGAAGTCGATGTTACGAAAGTAAGCAAATTTTATGATGGTGACTGGGAACGCAAGGATTTGCTGCGTGAACGCAAACAATGGTTTGCTTGTTGCAAACGTGACGGTGATATTGTGACAGTGAATACGCTACGTCAGAAATTCATTGCACAGCCGTCAATGGTCGATATAATGCCAAATATATATGCAGCTTTGGTAACTTACATTGTTATGCCGACTTCTTCCTGTGAAGCCTAACGTTCCTTTTCGTTATTACGACGCTTGAAGACCTACCTTCGCAGCACTTAAACGCAACAACGACTGAACAATTTGGCATCTTATAGGTATTTGGCAATTATAGGTAGTCATCACGAATTGGCGGAGAAATTAAACATGGAAGAACTTGTCACGGAGTTTGTTTCCAAGACAACGACCCGCAGAAACAAATTTGGATGTGATTAATTTATAGCAAGCCGCATTATAAGGCAGACGTGAACAAATTAAAGTCGAATATATTTCAATATTCAATGTAAGATCATTTTCGCCTCGCATGTAATACTTGTTTTCATTTCTATTTGATCGTTTGACATACCGCTGCAGTCTATTCCATTACACATACGACAAAATTATCTTTTATGTTGATTCGACGTTTCATGACGTAGGTTAAACATGGTTGAATTTACTATTAGATTGAGTCATTTGTTTTAACATTTTCCATCGGTCAGGTTTTCAATTGATTAGCCTATATTGACAATTTTCATAAGATAACTTAGAGCACCCCTAATTTCGTCAAATTTTTTAAAAAAATTACGCTAATGGTACTGATGTATTGTATTGCATGGTGATCAAACTATAGTATGATATGCATTTAACCAACTGCATCATGCCAATTTGGGCAGCCACCAAAATATGTCTCTAATACTTTTGTGAAACTGCCCAAATCAAAACACAAAATTTGCTATAGGCCTATCTCTAATTTTATTAATTTTCACAAATGCATCGTGTTGATTTGGGCAGCTAAAAACATGAAATTATTTGATGAAACTGATTAGTCTGTCTGTTTATGCAACTGCCCAAATTAGCGTGAGGCAGTTTACCCAAAATGAACAAATTCATTAATTTTTCCCATTTACATAACTGTATCGTTTAGATTAAGGCAACAAAAAATATGAAATTATCTGATCATAGTCTATTTATAAAACTGCCCAAATTGGCATGATGCAGTTGCCTCGCATCAAACTGTACAAAGTCTTTAATTTTTTTCATAATATCCATAAATGCATCATCTTGATTTGGGCAACTACAAAATATGAATTTATATAAATCTGGTGAATAGCCTACCGGTACTTTTACAAAACAATTCGGGTGGGGAGGTCACAGTACTTTTTCAACCATAAATGGACATAGCTAAGCAACACCACCACAACATTTAACAAAAACATGTTATACCTGTTAAAAGTACTGTAATGTGTTGCTTAGCTTTGTTTGGTTACTTTTATAAAAAGGTTCTGCTACTATTCGGCGAGTTCCCTATTCGGCCAGAGCCTTTTTCGGCGAGTTTCCTATTCGGCGATTTTTTGAAAATCCAACGACGCCTTCTGCAAATCCGATGATTGAATATTATTCATTATTCAGACATTGAATCAATGTAAATACGAACTGTTAGGCTAATTGGGTTCTTTGAATCCTACGTCACCGTCTGTATGCAAACTTAGAATATATTAAACTTAGTTATTTTTGTCATCAAATTACCTAGCCTAACTATATTTTTAGAAGTAGTGCTGCCAGACCTTTTTATTTTTGTACTAAAATTCGTATCATCAAAACTACTTTAATTGATTGAGCAAAGTTTATTTGAACAGAAGTACAGTAGTATGTCTGTGTTTTATTACATTTAATTATAATTTCTCTATTGTTATGTACTTTTTTCTGAATCCGCATGGTCACCCTGAGCCGGTTTCCTGCAATGTTTATTTTTCTGAGTCTTTTATGACATCACAACTGAATATTTAAGTGGCCTTGTTTATTATTTGTGGTGTGTAAAACAATATTTGTTACTCCTACTTACCATGCTCTTCAAAGATGAATTCAACTGTTCTATCTTGAATACTTTGGTAAGAAGTTCTAGCTAGCTGGTGATCAGTGGCGTAGCCAAGGGGGGGGGAGGGGGTATTGCAAAGAGCGAGTTTTGCCATTACCAAGCATTCAAATATCTCAGCCAGGAATTAGCAACAAGAAAACATAGAGAATTGTAGCTTTATTTCTGAAAAATACCGAAGAAAACATGATCTTATCCTTTTGCTATGCCACCGGACAGCATCATTTTACAGGAATATTCATAACCACATTTTTGTTGAAAATGCTCTCAGAATGCACCAAATTCAAAGTAATTTTTCAAAATTTTCTGGGGGAGGCCCCCCAGACCCTCCCACTGCTGGGTGTCGTCATAAGCGAAACACGCCCTCAACCCCCACCCTTTCAAAATTACTGGCTACGCCACTGCTGGTGATCTTGTTATGTTACTTTTTCACTGTTATCATCAGGGATAGTTATCATGCACCGCATACATTATATTTGGGCAATTTCTATTCAGACATTGAATCAATGTAAATACGAACTGTTAGGCTAATTGGGTTCTTTGAATCCTACGTCACCGTCTGTATGCAAACTTAGAATATATTAAACTTAGTTATTTTTGTCATCAAATTACCTAGCCTAACTATATTTTTAGAAGTAGTGCTGCCAGACCTTTTTATTTTTGTACTAAAATTCGTATCATCAAAACTACTTTAATTGATTGAGCAAAGTTTATTTGAACAGAAGTACAGTAGTATGTCTGTGTTTTATTACATTTAATTATAATTTCTCTATTGTTATGTACTTTTTTCTGAATCCGCATGGTCACCCTGAGCCGGTTTCCTGCAATGTTTATTTTTCTGTACGAAAATAATTTTTTGCCAGCATGTTTCTCTGGCTACTTTGTTAAATTAGACGACATACATCAACATGATACAAGACATAAGGCTAAAACCAGATTTTTTCTTCCCAGGTTTGAAACAAACTTTGGCAAAAAAACACTCCATTTCTTGTGTGTGCAAGTGTGGAGTGAAATTTCACACGATGTAAAAGATTTACCGTTCCATTGCTTTAAAAAAAATCTCAAAAACCAACTGTTACATGAATATACATGCGTACCTTAAGTGCTCAATACAAAGGATAACTTACCTTTACAGTAGGCCTATATCATCATATCGTAAGTTACTTATTAATATTTGTTCTCTACAGTTATTAGTATCAAATTGCCCTGTTTTTGTATGCTTCACATAAAAATTGTTGCAATTCGGTGGTGGTATCCACGTTTTTCCTCGTTATTTCAGGAAAACTTTCGCAAGTGCTGTAGCCTATTATAGCACACAATCACTAATTATTGGTGGTTGGTCAATTCTTGGTCGTTGCTCGTTGGTTTGAATCTTCATCCTCGGCTTACTCAGTCTGAGAATGCAGATTCAAACCAACAGTAGTTGTTTTTCAATCTCAGTGGCGAACTCTTTTTATTCAATGAAGTAGTGTGCCTGCCTCTGCACACTAGTGTGTATGAATGTGTAGTTAGATTTACTGTGATGGGGTGGTGGCTGACTAGATGACTGCTTATGGTCTTTCGCTACCATCCTGATTGCGCCATAATCTAACCAACAGTTGTACAATGCATTGTTTTGACAATTACATTTTACTCTGATTATTTGTTAATATATGGCGCTGTTAAAACAAAATAAATTGACTTGACTTGACTTGACTTGACTTGAGTCTTTTATGACATCACAACTGAATATTTAAGTGGCCTTGTTTATTATTTGTGGTGTGTAAAACAATATTTGTTACTCCTACTTACCATGCTCTTCAAAGATGAATTCAACTGTTCTATCTTGAATACTTTGGTAAGAAGTTCTAGCTAGCTGGTGATCAGTGGCGTAGCCAAGGGGGGGGGAGGGGGTATTGCAAAGAGCGAGTTTTGCCATTACCAAGCATTCAAATATCTCAGCCAGGAATTAGCAACAAGAAAACATAGAGAATTGTAGCTTTATTTCTGAAAAATACCGAAGAAAACATGATCTTATCCTTTTGCTATGCCACCGGACAGCATCATTTTACAGGAATATTCATAACCACATTTTTGTTGAAAATGCTCTCAGAATGCACCAAATTCAAAGTAATTTTTCAAAATTTTCTGGGGGAGGCCCCCCAGACCCTCCCACTGCTGGGTGTCGTCATAAGCGAAACACGCCCTCAACCCCCACCCTTTCAAAATTACTGGCTACGCCACTGCTGGTGATCTTGTTATGTTACTTTTTCACTGTTATCATCAGGGATAGTTATCATGCACCGCATACATTATATTTGGGCAATTTCTATAAAAGCGTGCACATTTGGGCAAATTTACTTTCTGCCCCCCCAAAATGCTTTGGTCTCGTACGGCTATGTCACTACGGTAAAACATGACAAGTCTACCATGCAAAATTGATCCATTTTTCTCAATGTTTTCTTATAGTCTAGTGAAACGTTTGTTTCTTCAAGCACAGGTCGTTGGTGTGATGAAACCCTTTCAGAGCAACTTTGCTGAAATTTTAAAAAGTCTTCTAAACCGTAGATATAGTTCAAGATAAAGTAATTATGCATGACGATCAACGTTGAAACTGGTGTTTCCACCGTGAAACTTAATTTGTCCGCCGAGATAACTGCTCAGACCGGACACGTTTGTCCGGTAAACAAAATCGAATTTCGAAGCCTGCAACCTATTTCGTCTCCTGAAAAGTTTGAGAGAAATTTTGAAATGTTTACGGCAACTCCGATCAGCGACTTCAGCTCTGTTGTATTTTTTTCTCAATCTTTTCAGAGTACGAAATGGGGGTAGGCCTTACAAAGTTTTCAGGGGACGAAATAGGTTGCACCCGTCTTGACCACTGTGCTTCAATTCCCATATTTACTACAGTTGCTGTTGCACGGTCTTTTTTTAATCTAGAAACACTATAAATATTATACTCCAGACAAACAAGTGCTACTCTTTATTTCAGAAAATTGTTTATTTCACAATTACCCAATCAATTATTCCAGATTATTGTTATCAATTTTGATCATCATTAAATTACAGTTTGAGCTGCTCAAAGACTTTCTGATAATTCATCAACTCACATCAAGATTTGCTTGTCGAATGCAGTCTCGTTTTGCTGATTTGTTCTTTCAAGGTCTATCAACAACCCGTTCAGTCGCCCCGTTAGCTAAGTGGTTACTGGTTACGCGCCTCAAGACCAAGCGGCGCTGGTTCGATTCTCGGGGTGTGCGCTTGAGCAACGCATTTCAGGACTGCTCTCCATTCAGCGGCACCTAGTGAATAGAATAATTTACCACGAATAACCTATCAAGGCTTTGTCAGTCCGAGGATAAAGGTTCAAAACCAACTAGCCCGAACTCACAAAAATAAAAGAATTGTGATTCATAAGCTACGGTAGCCTACGGTAGTTCAGTTCAATTTGTTTTTATTTCTGACCATCACAACCAAAAAAACAATATGTGCCAAACATAGCAGATTAGCAGAGGTCTAGAAAAAGGTAGAAGCAACAAAACGTGGACGTTATAACGTGTATGATACTACAGCAGGTACAATATTAGTAAATAAGCAGGATACAATCAGTTTAAAATGTGGCACGGTCGCAACACCTCAGTAGAATTTTTAAAAAATTAAAAAAAGAGAGAAAAAACAAGTTGATAATAATGATTAATGATGGTGTTGCAAGCACAGTAGCCTAGTGCTTTTTCACCTTCATGATAACTTACGTAGCAAAAAAAAACAAAAACGAAATAGAACTAGAAAGGAAGTCATGAGTAGGTACCGTAGCCTATGTTTTTTTTTCTTTTAATAAGTTAATTATTATTCATAAGATGGTCACAACGGTAAACTATAATCTCTTCGTGGGAAAATTGTAACATAAGATTTCCGGATCCGTTCGTCTGTAGGCTATGCAATGACCGAAAGAAACACTCTTTTGAAAACGTCTATTCAAAAAGTGTATTTCTGTAAAAATAGCCCAAGGCTGTCGAAATTGAGATGCAACGCGATACACCACTAAACTTATTGTCACTACAATGCAAATTACTTGGATAAAGACGGAAATTTCGTCCAGCTGGCAAGCACTAAGCAAAACAGTTAAATATGCGACCAACTCTCAAGTAACAACTTTAAGAATGACGAGAATACATTGCAATATCTCAAACGCACGTAGGAAGCTATACTGTGACGTAATAATGATAAGCAATGATGAGTTATTCAAGCACCTGTTCAAGTTTGGCTTACACCTGTTCAAGTAATTTAAGATTCAACCATGATGTAATGCTATGCTGCAGCTGCAATGTTTTACAGGTTTGTTTGATTTTCATATCTTTATCCTGCATTGCGGGAAAGCGGACTTGAGCGCTAAATGCATCGGTGTACGCCTTCCGACGTAGGTTACACCTGACCCACGCTGCAGCCGACTGCAATGTCTGTTTCCGGTTGTCTACTCTACTTATGACTTAAATTTGGTACTACCCATTACTCGAAATCGATCACTGGGTAGAGGCAATTATCGTAAAGTCTCTTGCCCAGAGAAACAACAACAAGTGGGGGTGGCTGGAGTCAAACATGCAGGCTCTCGACTGCGAGCCCAACGCACTAACCACTCGGCCACTGCTGCCAACAGGTCTTGCAAGCAATAGTGCAATTTGCTTATTTTTTAGAAATATTCCATTACGTAATAAGCTAAGATTCAGTAGACCTGAACGGTTTTATATCACGTTTGATTTGGTGAACAATTGTCTGGAACATAGTGGCCCCTAGTTATGACAGTCTAACATGGCATAACTAAAAAAAAATATTTAAGGACAATCGTGAGCCAATGAATAAAAACACACGATACACAAATTGTTTGAATCACTCACGTTTAAGTTAATACGCAAAATACAAAGGGTACTATGCAAAGAATGAACAGCAATAAGAATAATACACGACGATACATGAAATTGGTTCCATAGGTACACGCTAAAATGACGCTATATACAATGGTTGCGATAATAACCGACTGTTCTGAGGTCAGACAAGGGTCGGCCAACGCAGACAGAACCAGGCTCATACTCTAACACTTAAGTGTTCTTTACGGGGGCGAGGCACGAAATATCCCTCAACACGTAGTCTACTTTCACTTTCCCCGTACTCTCATCATAGTTGCAGACGGCAACTTTAGCTCTACGAACCACAGGCTTCCCTTTCCTAATTTGTGGAACTACCTCATGCACCCTCCCAAGTTGATACTTCCCACGTTTACCAATGTCTTGGAAAGAACCCACCACTACAAGTTGACCAGGCTCCAAACTCTCGGCCATTTTTAACCATTTTTTCCGGCCCTGAAGCCCTGGCAAGTAAAAATCGATCCATTTACTCCAAAACTGCTGAGAAAGTGACAAATTGAACCGATAATCCCTTCTTAATTGGTCACGATTAGAGATGTAAATGCAAAAAAAACAAACCACTTTTTTTTTAAAAAAACGTGTTTTTTTGAAAAAAAACACTCGTTTTTTGTTTTTTTTTCATATTTTTCTGGAAAAGTTGCAATTTTTTTACAATTTACCGCTTAGTTTCATTATAGTGCTCTTGAAAAACATTAAACTAGTAAAAATAGTTTTATGGTTGTGCTGGAATTCCTAATTGTTTGTGCTTGGCGTTTTTTGCATAGTCCTACGTTGTTTCGCTTTCTTCTTCATTCTCAAGCATGTTTGTGGCAGTAGACCTGACAAACATTGAATTAATGCAATTTGATACATAACATAATGTAGGTGAGTTAATTTCTTTTTCCTTTTATGGAAATTAGCCTACGATGTTAGTATACCGGCACTGGTTATTCTTGTACACACACAATGGGTTGACGAAATTTTGGCAAAAACAAGATGGCAGTATTCAGAACACACATTACCTTGTTTGTGGAAATTTACTAATGCAAGCTATTGTTAGCTTGTTTAAACATGTTTTTTAACTGATAGCTTAACAACGATGTAGGAATGCTTTATAAATGTTGAAACAGAAGTATTCTTTTCGTGTGTTGTAACTTGTAAGGTCTTAGACACTTTGTCATAGATGCTTCTTGCAGATCATTTGTGACATAACGCAAGAGATCTTATCACTGATATTTTTAGCTGTCAAAAGTAAGTGCATTTCTCAGAAAAGGTTTAGATTAATATTCCTTAGTTTCAAATGCCCACCACCTATGTTGACTATTGCTAGTAACTACCAACCCTGAATGAAGAAATTTTCACTTTAAAGTGGAGTTTTTCAGCACTGCTCGGTGTTCACATAGGGAATAAATGCTTTATAATACTTTTCCTGACAAGTATAAAGTTTTACCCATATTCCCGCAATGCAGGATAAAAATACAAACATCAAAGATGAAAACTTATTTTATTTGGGAACTACTACTTTTTGAGATAAGAAGAAATTGACCTCTTGTCGCTACGCCCCAATAAAATCATGATGCGTAACTTTAAAAAAAAAATTTTTATTGGGTAGAGGAAAGATTGACGAAAAGTTTGGCAAAAACAGAAAAGTGCTAAAGTCTCAAAGTCCTGCAAACTAGTTCAAATTGGATGGATTAAGTGCAACCATATTTCTTTTAAACATGTCTATGACAGCACAATGGTGTCATTAAGGGAAAACAAACATGACTATGACATCACAAAGGAGTATTGAACCTCTTCAGGGAAAATAAAAAACATCAAAATGTTTCCATCTTTCACTACATTTAAGTGTGATTTGGGCTAAAAGTTGGGACTTTAGCACTACACTGCTTTTGCCAAACTTTTCATCTATCTTTCCTCTACGCAACATGGTTTTATCGGTGCAAAACGACAAGAGGTTAACTTCTTTTTATCTCAAAAAGTAGTAGCCAAAATTTGTTTTAATGTTCATAAACAGATAGCCCACCCAGAAAACATGGGGGTAGAGCTAAAAATTATCCAAATATGATGAGCGGTTCTTGAGATATTGCCGTTTTTCTATTGCTTCTTATCTATGAAGCCACCTAGTGGCTAAGGTTATTTCACTTAATTATAACTCGAGAACCGCTTGTGTGGTTTTTATCAAGTTTGCACCAAATGCACATCAAAAGTGTGGTGTGCTGGTCAAAAGTACCTTTGTGAAGCAGAGAAACAAGACACTGACCACTTGGTCCTAACATGCCCATTAACCAAAATCCAAGGTAGCTTCGAAACTGTACACGAGTGTGGTACTGCATTTAACAACTGGCTGGACCAAATTACGGACAATACTTGAGATGTGCCAACCATAGGACACTGTTACTAGGCTACTATTTGAGACGATGAGAAATCTTTATGGCTCGTGTGTTGAGACTTGAGATTTACAAAATTGCAATGAAACAATATACCAGACATATAGTCCGATTTGAAATAAGTTATACGAGTTAGGAGACTGTTTCTTTGTTGAAAGAAACGCTATTGCAATGAGTTTACCCTAATTGCTGCATATTGTGACATTTAATGTCAAAATAGGTAAAAAAAACAAATAAAAAACAGAAAAAACGATAAAAAACAAAAAAACGAGCTCGTTTTTTTTAAAAACAAAAAAAAAAGTTTATTTACATCTCTAGTCACGACCATGTGGTTTCCCAACAGCACAGTATGGGTCTAAGTATGGGGTCAAAAGTGAGGCAGGGGTGATGACAGTAAAATCCCTAGGGTCGTCACTCAAAAGTACTAAAGGGCGTTCGTTCACGATCCGAACGGCATTGCCTGTGTATGTAAGCAGTTCAATAAAATTGGGCTTGCGTATTGAAGTGTCCAAAATGTGAAAAAAGTACTTAGTCATATCGGCCACGAAACCAAATCTAACTTACTAAGCCGAAATCTGGCCAAGAGATTTACGGTACCAGAGGGTTTAACAAGTCAGGACCCGAAAACATTACATCATTAACATAAGTTCTTCGAAATTCAAACTTGCCATCGTAAATAATGCGCTTTTTTAATTGTGACGTCACAAAGTATGGTAAATACCACTCAAATCCCTTTACATTTCCTGCTTCACCAGCACGCTCAATATAACCATTAGATTTAAGATCTTTCATGGTGTCAGTAAGGAAATCACGAAGTTCAGGTTGTTTTAAAGCCTTCTTTCAAGCCGTTGTTTTAAAGCAGCAGCTCTATCTGACGCCAACATAAAATTGTTAGGTAAATCAATATCTTCCTTCAACGGTACAAGTATCTCAAATCGACCATCTTTCAACTCAATATTCGGTTCAACAAGTTCTCTAGCCAAAATGTCATTGCGAGACAATTCACAGGTTTCATTTTGCAACGTCAAATCCTGAATGACTTTATTCAGGTCTGCTATTTCCATATCACGAGACTCAATTTTACGCTGAAAGCCAGAGATGACATCCGACTCTGAAGACGTCTGCACTCTGCACACGTTAGCAACGCTTTCATCTAAGGGTGACTTACCACCACAACCCAACCAACCGAGAGGAGTGAGTAAAGCATGCGGTTCACTACGATTTTCACCAACACGCTCTTCTTTAGCCCACATCAAATAAGCGTTGTCGTTGCCAATCAGTAGGCTATATCTACAGTACTATCGTTCAAATGAAACATATTCACGTCATGAAAATGACGGAAACCACTTAAATCCTGATGCGGTAAAGTTTTAACATCGTCAGCCCAAGCTGGGTTAACCACCAAAGTTATATCACAAAACAATTCATCTGTCTCTAACAACTTGATGTTGAGTTTAACAAGGTCAGCACAAGTAGCTTTCTGACCAGCCAGTGTATCCATTTTAAACGACGCTTTATCATACGGTTTAAGGCCAAGTTTGCACACCAAATCACTCGAAACAAACGTCAACTGCGAACCAGGATCATGCTGACAATACACCAACTTCGATTTGCCAGTCATTGGATTCAAAACACGAGCAGCAGTAACGCGGTTAAAAGCTGCTTTAACATTTCCAATCTTAACATTACGCACAGGAACTCTGGCACCAGCATCATCTTTGCCAATCGAATCCAGAGAATCACGTGACGTCACATAAAAATCATGCAGAAGAAAAAAGTGTTTCCTATCGTTGTTAGGCCCACATTGACGACAGTTGTTTGCATGATTACAGTCCCTAACCCTAACCACATGCTGGCGCAAACAATTCAAGCATTTTCCAGCTTTCACGATAACATCTCTCCAATCTTTAGGTGTCAAGCGCTAAAAATCTTTACAATTAGACAAAAAATGATATTCAACTTGACCACGTGACGAACAATAAATACATGCCGGCATGTCTCTACGTCTGGCCACACCACCGCGCGGTACTAGTGCGCCAACAGCAGTCGAGTACTGCGAACTCCCTGAAATCACATTATCATGGGGTTTTATCGACGTCTGCCTAACCAGACATGAAGGCAATTTTCCTTTGCCAAACTTTTAAAATGCTGCGACTCACCAGAATCGCCCATTAGCATAATGCTAAAATCAGTCGACTTACGCGTTTCCTCCCGTACTATAAAATCGAACAAACTCTGAAAAGTAGGCTCATTAGTGCCACCTTACTGATCACCTAAAAAGTCAAGATAACGCTTAGCGTCAAACGGGAGTCGCTTAGCCAAATCCAAAACACTACAAGTTGACCAGTTCCTGCTTATCACTCAAAGAACCTAGGGCTACAGAAAGTTCCCCAATTTGAGTCAAAATATCCCTTCTAAGATGCCGGGCCTCTCGAACTGACTGAGCCTCATCGTTACTGGGTCCCTCCCCAGAATGGCCTGCCCGACCGCAAAGAACATCATCAGGCTTAAACTCAGTCGAGTCGACGGCGGTCGAGTCCCTGTCGCCACCGAGTGTAGACATATTAAATGTTGGGGCTAAATTTAAGAATTGAAAAATTAAGTTACACAAACACACAAAATATTAAGTTATAAAAAACTTAACTGCAAAGACCGTAAAAATACAAAAGGAATTTTAATGCACAATACCGTAGTTGTACGGGTATATATGAAGTCCTAAAGTTCCATAAGGAACAATGAAGTCCTAAAGGAACATAAGAGTAAAAAAAAACTGTTGCTATATTAATCGACCTTGGTGGGTCTTGAGGGGACTTGAGAGGACATGATGGTCCTAATGTTCCTTTAGAGTTACATGATGGTCTTAATGTTTCTTTATATATGAAGTCCTAAAGTTCCATAAGGAACAATGAAGTCCTAAAGGAACATAAGAGTAAAAAAAAAACTGTTGCTATATTAATCGACCTTGGTGGGTCTTGAGGGGACTTGAGGGGACATGATGGTCTTGAGGGGACTCATCTACCTCTCGTCATTGAAGCAATCGTCATGCTAGCGGCGGTTCATCTGTTCTCAGGGTCATTCCTCATATATAACACCTAAACATCCATCAATCCGTCCGCCCCGTTTGCTCAGTGGTTACGCGCCGAGCTCAAGATCACGCGGCGCTGGTTCGACTCTTGGGATGTGCGCTTGAGCAACAATTCCCTGGCAACAACACTTCAACAATCGGAAACTTCACTCTGCCAATCTCGGTAACCGGCCCTGCGTCAAGAGCCTCTACATTCTACAAGTATGAACAGTAAAACGTGAAAACCCTGCATCATGTTGAGAACATTTTGAAGTAGATCAGGTTGTATTTGATGCTTCGGCTGGCAACTCTGCCTCTAAGTCCACCATAATAAAACCACCGTCATTCTGGCAGAATAGTTTTTCCGCTTTCCGCCTAAAAAAGTCATCCGTGAATAAGTGCGAGGCATAAAATGCGACCTGACATAGCTTCGAAAAACCTTAAATAAAACAATAACTCGCAACACGTGCCACTTAAATTTTACATGCATCGGATTCAGTATTAAATTACCTTTCCAGGGATGTGCACCAATAGGTGGGCATTTAGAAGGAACTCCCAGCAGAACGCTTCAAAGATGGAGGATATATTTACGATAAACATTAAAACAATACGATGTTTGCATAATGGACACCACTTCAAACATCTTCAAATAGAACTATAATCCGCAACACGTGCCACTTAAATTTTACATGCATCGGATTTAGTATTGAATTACCTTTCCAGGGATGTGCATCAATAGGTGGGCATTTGGAAGGAACTCCCAGCAGAACGCTCCAAAGATGGAGGATATATTTACGATAAACATTAAACTAATATGATTTTTGCATAATAGACACCACTTCAAACATCTTCGAATAGAACTTTAATCCGCAACACGTGCCACTTAAATTTTGCATGCATCGGATTCAGTATTAAATTACCTTTCCAGGGATGTGCACCAATAGGTGGGCATTTGGAAGGAACTCCCAGCAGAACGCTTCAAAGATGGAGGATATATTTACGATAAACATTAAAATAATATGATTTTTGCATAATTGACACCACTTCAAACATCTTGAAATAAAACTTTAATCCGCAACACGTGCCACTTAAATTTTGCATGCATCGGATTTAGTATTGAATTACCTTTCCAGGGATGTGCATCAATAGGTGGGCATTTGGAAGGAACTCCCAGCAGAACGCTTCAAACATGGAGGATATATTTACGATAAACATTAAAATAATATGATTTTTGCATAATAGACACCACTTCAAACATCTTCGAATAGAACTATAATCCGCAACACGTGCCACTTAAATTTTGCATGCATCGGATTCAGTATTAAATTACCTTTCCAGGGATGTGCACCAATAGGTGGGCATTTGGAAGGAACTCCCAGCAGAACGCTTCAAAGATGGAGGATATATTTACGATAAACATTAAAACAATACGATGTTTGCATAATAGACACCACTTCAAACATCTTTGAATAGAACTATAATCCGCAACACGTGCCACTTAAATTTTGCATGCATCGGATTCAGTATTAAATTACCTTTCCAGGGATGTGCACCAATTGGTGGGCATTTGGAAGGAACTCCCAGCAGAACGCTTCAAAGATGGAGGATATATTTACGATAAACATTAAAACAATACGATGTTTGCATAATAGACACCACTTCAAACATCTTCAAATAGAACTATAATCCGCAACACGTGCCACTTAAATTTTGCATGCATCGGATTTAGTATTGAATTACCTTTCCAGGGATGTGCATCAATAGGTGGGCATTTGGAAGGAACTCCCAGCAGAACGCTCCAAAGATGGAGGATATATTTACGATAAACATTAAAATAATACGATGTTTGCATAATAGACACCACTTCAAACATCTCGAAATAAAACTTTAATCCGCAACACGTGCCACTTAAATTTTGCATGCATCGGATTCAGTATTAAATTACCTTTCCAGGGATGTGCACCAATAGGTAGGCATTTGGAAGGAACTCCCAGCAGAACGCTTCAAAGATGGAAGCGAAGCTGGAAGAGTGAAGAGTGAAGCATTAGCTGGACCTCTTCGGTTAATGCACGAAGCTGCCAGGAGAATTGCAAAGATTTCGTCAGAATCGAAGTTACCTTTGGATGAGGAGGAATACATTCAGTCGTTCAAGACCATGCTGATGGACGTTGTTCATAGCTGGTGCAATGGTTCCACGTTCGCTCAGATAGCTGAGATGACCGACACATACGAAGGCAGCATCATCAGGTGCATGAGAAGATTAGAAGAACTTCTACGAGAAATGTGCCACGCGGCGAAGGCGATTGGAAATACTCAACTGGAAAATAAATTTGCGGAAGGCATCTGCCTCATCAAGCGAGATATTATATTTGCTGCCAGTCTTTACCTCTGATGTCTACAGCGCCAGTTTTGTCGCTTTATTCGTCGAGCGAAGTTTAACATCAATACGCCCCGTTAGCTCTTCAAAGAAATATGTTATTATTCACCAATATAGCAATTGTGTTGATTAACCAACTTATTTCAAGAATTACTATTTTTGCACCAAACTTAACCCGCTGTTATGAATAGGATAGCCTACAGATCTACCGAAAAACTTCGCTCCAACTAATTCTCCATTGTCTAATTTAGTGGTTCTCAACCTGGGTGCCATTTACAACAGCCTACTCTGGGGTGCCGCGAGCTATTTCTCATATTCATTTTTATCTGTTTTCACATAATTAATTAGCTAGAATCATTGTTGCTGATAAGAATTTGGAAACACGTTTGCTTTTGTTACATCATTAATCAAGGGCTTTAATAAAGGGCTTTTTTATGATATAAAAAATCAAAAGATATGACTTTATTTTTTGAGATACAGGGTGACCCAAAAAGATTCGTACCCATGTTTTATTCGATTTTTTCACATTTGGAACACATCTTGGAAAAGCCATAAATTGACTAAAAATTGACAGAAAAAGCTAAAACTCTGGTCAATGGTCTTTCATAAACTGAATAATGTGTGGTTGTAATTTGAAATAAATAGCTTTTCAATCAAAGTCACAATTGAAATTTTCATGGGTACGAATCTTTTTGGGTCACCCTGTATATGACAATATATGACTTTAATTTTTAAACATCAAGTTTATGCTAATTTTCATAATTAAGAATAACATATTCGAATTCGAATAACATATTCGAACAACGAACCCAAACTTTTACGTTATATCACTTCAAAATCTCAAGAAGAATTCAAATGTCTAACTCTAATGCATCTAAGTACAATTTCATTTATTGGACCTATGCATATACAATGTTTGCGTCTGCAAAATTTATGTTTGGATATAGCATTGATTTCAAAAAGGAAAATCATCGCTCCACATATGCTAAAGTAGGAACAATTTTGCCATACAATGATGGAGAAAAGTCTGGTCTACTCAGCTTTACAATGTTTTCTAAGCGTTTCTTGATGTTTTTTCTCCATTGCACAGAGTAGCCTAATGGTCTATGTTGAAGTGTCTAGCGAAGCTCAATGAACTTGAACCTCATCAGGTTCACACAGAAAGAAGTAAATAGCAATCAGCTAAGTCTTTGTCAATTACAGCGAAATTGCGAAAGCAGTCGTTGAATTCGCTAGCAGAAAAATCAATAAATGCTCGCCTATCACTCATTACAAAAGCGATTTTTTTTGTCACTAAAGTTACTTTTTTTTAGTTGTACCAATTAATAAAAAAAGTGTAAAACCAAAATTTCATGGTTATGGGGTCAATATGCTTGTCCGCCCCGTTAGCTCAGTGGTTACGCGCCTGGCTCAAGATCATTCGGCGCAAGTTGAACTCTCGGGGTGTGCGCTTGAGAAATGCCTTTTTAGGACTGCTCTCCATTCAGCGGCACCTAGTGAATGGAATATTTTCCCGGCAACAACCCTGGCCTAAATTGTAAAAACTGCAAATGAGAGCGATGTGGAATCATTGGTAGAAAGTGCACTTGCATACAACCTCGCCAATATCAAGTTTAAAGGAAATCCTGACACAATTAATTGTCACGTATCTATGCTTGGTTGTCGTCATTGTTCAGTCAGATACACACCAGGCAGGTAGAATATGGCTACTGGCGATAGGTCCTGCCTCAACAAAAAACCTAGCGACCGCATGAGGTTGCCTCAATGGCGCGGTAGGAAAACCTTGTATATCACACCGATAATAGTTCTATTCGAAGATGTTTAGAAAAGTGTCAATTATGCAAAAATCATATTATTTTAATGTTTATCGTAAATATATCCTCCATCTTTGAAGCGTTCTGCTGGGAGTTCCTTCCAAATGCCCACCTATTGGTGCACATCCCTGGAAAGGTAATTTAATACTGAATCCGATGCATGCAAAATTTAAGTGGCACGTGTTGCGGATTATAGTTCTATTTGAAGATGTTTGAAGAGGTGTCAATTATGCAAAAATCATATTATTTTAATGTTTATCGTAAATATATCCTCCATATTTGAAGCGTTCTGCTGGGAGTTCCTTCCAAATGCCCACCTATTGATGCACATCCCTGGAAAGGTAATTCAATACTAAATCCGATGCATGCAAAATTTAAGTGGCACGTGTTGCGGATTAAAGTTTTATTTCAAGATGTTTGAAGAGGTGTCAATTATGCAAAAATCATATTATTTTAATGTTTATCGTAAATATATCCTCCATCTTTGAAGCGTTCTGCTGGGAGTTCCTTCCAAATGCCCACCTATTGGTGCACATCCCTGGAAAGGTAATTTAATACTGAATCCGATGCATGCAAAATTTAAGTGGCACGTGTTGCGGATTATAGTTCTATTTGAAGATGTTTGAAGTGGTGTCTATTATGCAAAAATCGTATTATTTTAATGTTTATCGTAAATATATCCTCCATCTTTGGAGCGTTCTGCTGGGAGTTCCTTCCAAATGCCCACCTATTGATGCACATCCCTGGAAAGGTAATTCAATACTGAATCCGATGCATGCAAAATTTAAGTGGCACGTGTTGCGGATTAAAGTTTTATTTCAAGATGTTTGAAGAGGTGTCAATTATGCAAAAATCATATTATTTTAATGTTTATCGTAAATATATCCTCCATCTTTGAAGCGTTCTGCTGGGAGTTCCTTCCAAATGCCCACTTATTGGTGCACATCCCTGGAAAGGTAATTTAATACTGAATCCGATGCATGCAAAATTTAAGTGGCACGTGTTGCGGATTATAGTTCTATTTGAAGATGTTTGAAGTGGTGTCCATTATGCAAACATCGTATTGTTTTAATGTTTATCGTAAATATATCTTCCATCTTTGAAGCGTTCTGCTGGGAGTTCCTTCCAAATGCCCACCTATTGGTGCACATCCCTGGAAAGGTAATTTAATACTGAATCCGATGCATGTAAAATTTAAGTGGCACGTGTTGCGAGTTTTTGTTTTATTTAAGGTTTTTCGAAGGTATGTCAGGTCGCATTTTATGCCTCGCACTTATTCACGGATGACTTTTTTAGGCGGAAAGCGGAAAAACTATTCTGCCAGAATGACGGTGGTATAATAAAAACCAGGCAACCAGCCAACAGCAGGGCTGTCAGATTGGAATAATTGATTCCAGATCTGGAATCAAAACGAACTGTCTAGTAGAGAAAAAAAATGTCTGGAATCTGGAATAATTTTTAGAAACAAATTGGGATTGTTTAGACAAGTCTAGATTGTTTAAGTAATTACCTTTTTTTCATTGCATTTAGTAGGAATTAACATGTTGACGGCTGCGGTCAGACTGAAGATTAGACACACTTGCCGACAAGTGTTTCATTTGATGTTGTAAGCGATCAATCTGTTGCATTAATTGGGCATTGGGATTTTGTTCTGTGGTCTGCTGCACTGCCCTTACTGTGGCATGGGAAACGTTTGTTAGTTTGGACATTTGATCGGCAGCTTTTGCTAATTCTTTTAATGACATTTCGAGGCTGCCGGTATTTACAACATAGGCTATACTGCGTATTAAATGGTATTTTGTTTTAGACTTACAATGAAATGTCTAGACCTGCAATCTGGAAGGGAAGGCTACAACTAATCTGACAACCCTGGTCAACAGTTTGAGTTATTGTGCTCGAGCATGTTGGATAGCAGTTTGTGTGGTTGAAGTTACACTTCAGAATGACATTTAAACTTAACGTATTATTTCAAACCTACTAGCTTTGTTTACCAGGTGAATAGTGAATTATATTTTAAGTTCACTCCATGTCTTCCCCTTCCACGTACCGTAGCTCAGTTTATGAACAGCTTGACTGTACACAAAGAAATCACAGGATCAAATGACACGGATTCGACTCTTGGAGTGTACAGTTTAGCAGCATATTTCCAGGAATGCTTTCCAATCAGTGGTCACAGGCAACAGCACTTCAAAAAGCGGAAACTTTACTCTGTAAATATTGGTGACTGCGCCTGTGTCAGTCGTTGAATGCTTGTAACACAAGTTTAAAAAATTTGCAAGATTAAGCTTTCTCAGTCCGAGGATAAGAATTTCTATAATTTATTTATTAATGATGGTTTTATCTGATTTGAAACCAAATGTATAGGTTTGTATTGCTTTTTTCAGAAACCTTGTTTAAGTTTTGTTTAAAAAATTAATTGTTTGATTGTATTGAAAGTATTACCTACGGTATTTTGCATAATGGGATCTCAACCCTCTAAGCATAAACCCAAGAAAAATGCACCAGCAGCGAATAATACACCATTACAGCCGTCACCACGTCCAGCAAACCAAAGAGTACCTACACCCAAACTGTCACGAGATCCGATCAAAAGTAAAGATGTTATGATCAGTTATAGCCATCAGGACATTGAAGCTATGAGAAAATTGGAAGGTATATTTTTTGATCAAAGTTCTAAATATTATTTTGTCACCAAATTATCTCATATTATAAAGAGTTTAGGTCTAGTATAGCTTTCACCTTTGAAATAAGTTTTTTTCACAGTTTCTCAAAAGTTTTCTCTTTCACCTTTCAGTGAATTTATATAGGCTTTTTTAAAATCTTGTTGCAATTGAAATTTTGTTTGATTTTGTAGGAGCCCTCAAAAGCGAAGGTGTGTCAGTATGGGTAGATGAAAATGCTCTTGCTCCTGGAGCTGTGTTTTTAAGAGAAATAGGAGAAGCGATTGTTGCTTCGCATTTGTTCATTGTTTTGCTCAGCCAAGATTCTGTTCAATCCAAATATTGTCAGGTAAAGTAATTTAATTAATATATGCAAGGCTAATCACAGACGTTGACAGTTGGAATTCAGACTTATTAGCCATTAGCGTGGCTATTGCATAATATCTTCATTTTTCAATATATATATATAGTTTTAGTTTGTCAATTAAAGCCATGATATTCTTGCTTCTCATAAATATTTTACGGTTTTTTGTCCTTTGTTACCCGTATTGTGAAGCATGGACATTTGTTTTTTTTTAAAAAACTTGATGAAACTTTTTTTGTTTACCAGGATGAAGTTTCACTGGCCTACATTTCCAACAAGAGTATTTTTGCTGTGTCATTACTCCCTTACGATGAAATATCACAGGTTATGGATCTTGGAATGTAAGTATTACAACTTCCTTGAGGTTTTCCTTTAATGTATTATATCAGCCCTCGAAATTAGCTTCCATCTACGACGGCAAAAACATTGCCGTCGCCAAATCAACAAACCTTGAATTGCGGCGGCAATTGCCGTATGCTTTAATCAAACGAAATTTCATGCACTTCATCATGTCACACGGCGGTAGCCCAGAGTATTACGCAAGCTACTGTATTTTATGCGCTGACAATGCTCTTGTGAACTATAAAAAGTTTGCAACCTTACAAATACTGGCTTAATTGTTATGCAAAAGTTACTCTTTCATCGAATAAATGGTTCTTTGGCAGTAAAGAAAAGTAATGCTTCCGATGATATGGCATCGCGTTCATGAAAGGGCAGTTTTGCGTCTTCAAGTATTTCAGTGACGACGCGACAACCTCATCCTCCGATGATTCCGACTCTGACTAGTTCTTTATCCAACAGACTTTGTGTTGCTTGCAGTATCCTAATTGTGCCGAAAATATGTGAGTGTATACGTAAATCGAGGCAATCTTCTCGCAGAGAGCTATTGATTTGTTACCGGTACCTGATTAAGCAATTAACGTTATTTCATGATAATTCAACGTCGCTAGATGTCGAATTAAGGTAAAACAAACGTAAACTTCTTATTGGGCATTGTTGTTACGCATTATAACCCACCGGCAAAATTAAATCGATTTGTGCTGACTCGAACGTTGAACCAACCCAAAATTAACTTACTTCCTCCCCCCGTGACTTATTTAACGTGAATCACCGTAACAGCGTGCGTATCGCGTTGTTCGCTTTATTGCTACTTTTGGTATTATTACATCACAACAAATCAAACTGTGCGGTCGTGATAGACTATTCGAATGTTTTTTTTCTCTTCTCGTTTTACATGTTTTGGTACAATTTTTTCGGTACAAATAAATTGTTTTGGTACAAATAAACGTTCACAGCAATTGCCGAGGCAATTTCAACTTTTGCCGTTTGACCTCGTCAACGTTTTTGCGAAGTAAAAATATCCTAATTTCGAAGACTGCGTGAGTGCTCACAGCAAGTAAAATAGTCCGAGGTGAGGTCTTGGTGCGATGTTTCTGCTGATTAAACTCACGCTGCGAGTAAATCAAACAGGAAGAAACTTTGAACAATTTTTGTCTGAATTAAATGCTTATTTTGCAACGGCATTTTTATTGCCGTAGCAGAATGGCCATTATGACGTTTGCGGCGGCATTTACCACAGCAATTGCCGTGTGCCGCCGCTAATTTCGAGGACTGTTATATATATATAATATATATATAGTGTTACTAGATTTATTTTCTATTTAAAAGTGTAGTACAAGATATCAGAAAATGTATTGTTGCAGAATGGCAATTAGGGTAAGATGTTTCTGATACATTATCTGAAATTGAAAAGATCTATTTAAACATTCTGTGAATAACTCTGGATACAAAAGTTTGAAATAGTGCAATTCTACAATGCTATATAATATTCTACCATACTTAGGTTGAGCAACAATTATAAGGCAAATTCAAACAAAATGGTTTGAATGTCTGGTCAATCTGATGAAAAAATGAAGTGCCTAAAATGTAATTGTTGATACTAAACTCATGTTTAGCAACATTTTGAAAACTAGACTGTATTCCTCTTTGGTAATATAGTATTAAATACTAGCATGTAATTTAATAGCATGTAATAACACTGAACATTAAGATAGTTTAGTTTTCCAAACGTGTGTGAACATGAGTTTAGTATCAACAATTACATTTTAGGCACTTCATTTTTTCATCAGATTGACCAGACATTCAAACCACTTTGTTTTATATTTTTGGGCTCTTTATTTTTTTTATTGGACTGTTCTATCTTTCTATCTGAATTTATACAGGAAATTAACCTTGTCTTGTGTGCAATGGACATTTCTCAATGACAATGCAGATGAAGGCCTAAACACTTTTGTAGCTGGCATTAAATCAGCTCTCGAAAAGGTTGAGCAAGAACAAGAAGCACCAGTTGTAGAAGAAAAGGTTGAGAATGTGGGAACAGATTTTTCTGGATCACAACCTGACTGTATGTGTGGTCACTATCACTCTTGCTATAGTTTTCTGCTTCACACACAATACAACCATTAAATCAATGTATTCGCTCTGCTTTGCCTTTTTGCTTGGCATTGAGCACTTTTTGTAGTATTAATAGTTTTCATTGTTTCAATACAACCATTATATATTTGACAATACAAACAACCACATTGTACATTGCTTCTGTTATTTTATATTCACAATTTGGTTTCCATATTGTCTGTGCTACTTAGACACTGTGTGTATTTATTTGTTATTATATATATGCTCACTTTTGTATGAACTGGAGTTATTGTAGAAACATCATTTCATCACATCATTTGCACTTTTGCAAACACAGGTACAACTATGCAGTTTTTCTTTTGAGGTTGAAATTCATTTTTTTAATTCTATGCTGGTACCCTTTATGAGCTATACACTAATAATGTGATCTAGATGAAATGTTTAATTCCTTTATTATTTCATGCAGCAACTGATGATGAATTTCAACCAACATCAGTCATGAACAGGCAAGCACTTGACTACCGGTTGCTAGGAACTCATGATTCACGGTTGGTTCCAGCCAAGTCAAACATTCCGGACAGCGAGGCTGCTGCCACGTTTTGGAAAAGCAATTTTGGAGACGTGAAAATAGTTGACTGGTCGAAGTAAGATGGATTGTTTTTACATTTTGCAATTGCAGCTTACAGCTAGAACTTATTGCAACTGTTGGGCTGGTGCTGAGAACATGTGCAGGAAGCAATCAGTCGAAGGCTATTTAGTTACATATCAAGAGAATACTGTTTGATAACATCGCTTTTAAATATATTTTGATGCACTTTTTGCATTATTTTGGAGCGCTACTTCCCGATAGCGAAGAAAACGACGGGAAGCGATGTTAAAAAGTGTTTTTTATTGTTCTTGTTGTGAAAAACAGGTTTCACATCACATTAATCATTCGGTTGGTATTTTCTTGAGCTGTGGTTCCGTGTTTGAATTACCCAGAAACGAAAATCCGTCATTTTTATGATAGATTTTGTTGTCTGGGTATACTTTATGCAATAAAGAAATAAGGTTCAAGTACTTATTGCTGTTCCAGGTAGCCACTGTGATACAGTGTTGATTCTATTCAAAGCGTTTCGTAACAAATGCACGTGGCTTGCGGACAGTCATGTTTGTTTTTTAAATTGTTCGGTCAATCAGTAACTACCACGTCCTTAATAAGTCTGTGGATGGTCATGTGTGTTTATGACGTAATGCGCGTGATGTGATGCGGTTATCGGTCATTACTTCGTGCTAATTCACAGTAAAGATCTGTCTTGTTAACTCAGTGATTAAATGCCAGATTTTGTGCATGAAGAACCCTCAAGATCAACTGGTGCTAGATCGACTCTCGGAGTGTGCGCTTGAGCAATGCATTTAAGAACTGCTCTCCATTCAGCCGCATCTGGTGGATGGAATAATTCACAGACAAGAGACAACTAACAAAAATCGGAAACTTCACTCTGTCAATATTGGTGATCGGGCCTGCGTCAATGATTCAAACCTTTTACAGCGAAACTCCCAGAAATATCCCATCAGAGGTTTTCTGAGTGCGAGCAGTGGTCCGAGGATAAAGATTCAAATCAACCAACCAGATGAACGCACCCTTATCTGTGCTGTTGCCAATTCGGACCCATTACCCTTGCATGCGTCATTTAAGCGTCAACACTGCTGATGGATGTTTGCTTGAATTTCTGCTATAAAGTATTGACCCTGGGGCAGAAATAATTTAGGGTTAGGTCAGTAAGAGGATTTATGTGCGTTTTCTATTATTTCTTACAATTATGGCAGGTACGTAGTAACCCAGCTATTCTTGTTATTATTTCAGCATGCACTAACCCCACACTGCAAGCTAAAACCCTTATTCTTTTGAAGGTATTATGATGAATTGGAGCGGCAGAAAGCGTGTGCTGATGAACACGTTAACAAACTAATGCAAAACAACTAGAGATGTACCGATACCAATATTTTGGCCGATACCGATCCCGATACCGATATCACTTTTTTAGGCCGATACCGATACTGATACCGATATTTTGGCCGATACTTTGGTGTTACAAAAAGAAGCAATTTTGGTATTTGCAAGGAAATATATCAAATGCTAAGTTTTACCTTATTTGCATAAAACTATTAAAAAAAACTTTGGATTGGCATAATTTATTAAAGATTCAAGAATCCAATCTCAACCACATTGTTGTGTCATAATCAGGGGCGCCGGAATCGGGGGGGCAGATGCCCCCCCTGCCCCCCCAATTTTTCTGCAGATGGAGGGGCAGGGGGGGCAATGGTGCCCTTTTAAAGTCATGTAAGTTACTGCACATTTTGCAATATAACAATTTCTGCTATTCGCTTTTAGCTAAATTATATTCTTTCATTTTTTCCTCAAAATAATATTTACGGCACAAAATTTTGCAACAAAGGTAAGAGGCCTTAAAACTCGTTTTTTTGGCAGCCATCTTGGCTTACCGGGAGCTCCTTCTCGGCGGCCAAATCTGCGTGCTTGGAGGCCAAAATACAAAATAACGATAGCACAAGTAAATAGAATTAAACTTGCAACAATGCTAAAATGATCACTTAGCGTTGTTGAAGTCTGGGCCTGGGCGACGTCCTACAATAGAATCGTTGCACCACGCAATAACTGCTTTATCGGGGGATTGTAATCCAGTACTGCGGGACCATCTAACGACACTCGCACAAGTGTCTCCAATGTGGCTGATTTTAAAGAAGTTTGCCACTCCCCTAGAATTCTTTTTAGCAACGAAAAACAACGTTCGACATGTTTTGTTGACGATGACGGCAAGGTAATAAAATAAGTATTTCAATGATGTGAAGGACATTACGTGTACTAAAAGAAGCATAATTTTTGCAAAATATGAACAAAAAATGTTTTTCCCTCAGATGTTAACTAACCTAGTTCTCCTTTTTAACAACGATTCAATGTCCGACAACATCGAATCGACATAAAAATGACAATATTGCCAGCCGATGTAACTTAGCACTTTCGATTAAGACTTTGTTAAAATAAACGTCGGGAATTACAAAGAAGACTTACAGCGCTGGTGATCGCAGATGGATATATTCCATCAATAAGTGTGGTGAAATGCAGACGGCAGCCCACATTATCAAGGATTGCCGGCTATACAGACCACTTCATGGTATGGAAGGCCTAGTTTCCATCGATGACGACACCAGGCAGTGGCTAACCAACGGATGCCCTGACAGGCGTGACATATAGCGACAACACGAGAGAAGAATAACAAATATTCCGCACAATGCAACAATGGCGATTATGATGCGTTGACCTAATTTTGCGTCACTCTTTGATGCTACATATTTTCGACAGTTAATCCACGATCATTGTACTGCGAAATTAAATAATTGGCTAGAAGAGACCGGTGGCCAAACTTGGCCGATTGAAGAGGTAGCACTGGCGGTCATTCAAGCACTACTTAGCGGCCATGGCCGCCGGCTGCTTTAAGGCTTGGCAGTAGGTTACATCATTATAACATAGCGTGATGCCCTTTTTTGTATACCGGACACTTGTAGGCTATCATTACTCAATACATAGTGAGCTGATAGATTAGCATTATCGCTATATCTTATCTTAAAACTTGAAAAAAAATTGGCCTTTTACTAAACAAAAGTGCCCTTTTTTCGTAATCTTGCCCCCCCCAGTCAAAAATCGTTCCGGCGCCCCTGGTCATAATAGTAGGTTTTAGTAATGAAAGGCCACCGTAATTGAGGATTGGGGTATAAGGGAAGAAACATTACATCATAATTGGGATTTCTGAAAAATTAATAAGATGTTTGCGCAAACTCTCCAAATAAGGCTATCATAATTGATAATAAGATTTAAAATGTAAACCAAGTGATTTGTGTAGTCGTACAAAAACTACTCGACAAGTAATGTGCAACCTAAGGGCGCTTGTCGTTTGGTTGAAAAGCTTTTGCCAGGCCAAGACTACCCAGGTAGCAAAAATGCACAATTCTGCATCGCTCCCACCCCGCCAAACGCTCAAAAAACCTGTGCAACTCGGCTGCCCCCAGCAAGCCGGCTCCACCAGTCGGCGATTCAACTTGCACCCTTAGCCGCAACAAAATCACCAAGCCCAAACAATGTCACAGCAGAATAAGTAGGCCCAAAAAGAAAGCAATGGGGCCACAAATCCTCAAAAAAACAATCAAAATGGTCCCATTGCGCCCAAGATGACAACCTCATTGCGAAGAAAGGAGCGTCCCCCCCGGCCACCAGCACAAGGCTGAGCACTCACCAGTACAGCGAGCTGCCGCGACCCGCCAACCACAACGATGCAGCTTCCACACTAGCCATTTCAATTCTTGTCGATGTCAATTCTTGCTACAAAACGGCTGCCGAGAAACAAGTTGATTGGATGGTCTAAATGGCTAGTGTGGAAGCCACACCATTATGGCCAGCGAATCGCAACAGCCCGCCGCACCAGTAAGCGCCCAGCCCCGTGCCGACAGCAGGGAAGGACACTTCCCCCCACAATGAGGCCGCCATCCCAAGCGCAACAAGACCACTTATTGATTAGTTCAGTAAGGATTCGCAGTCCCACCGCCCCCACCCCGAGCCCACACAATCTGCCACGACATTGTTCAAGCCTGGTGAGTCCACCACAACGAAAGGCGGAAACCAAATCACAAACTGACAGAACCAGCCCACCAAAAATAACCAAGCCACACGGGTCCCTCAAACGTCCAGCAATGCAAAAACGATGCAAAACTACACATTCCTGCCACCTGGGTACTGGGTAGTCTTGGCCTGGTTTTATCCTCTGCTGAAAGTAAAAAAGAAACACAAATGATAAACATTGGAGAAATTGAGTCTCCTTCACAACTTAAGAATCGAACAACGCAAAACTGCTGAAACAAAACGTTTTGTTTGAGTGAAAGAACCACTGTAAGCAAACAATGCCAAAAGGTGAGCCCATGAAGTCATGGGAGTGTGAGGTATCAAAAATTTGATCAGGGTGTTATTTTTCTACTTCGATGTGACGACATTGACGTTAGCTACTACTTTAAAAAATCTATATCTTTGCTTCTGCAGAAAATACGCAGAAAACGCCTTTTTTCACACGTTTAGTATCGGCCACAGTATCGGCCAAATTTTGCCGATACCGATACTCAAAAAATGGCCGTTATCACCGATACCGATGCCGATACCGATATATCGGTACATCTCTAAAAACAACAGTTTCGTACTTGAGAGTAATATCTGCCAGTGTGAACACAGATTCATAATTTTCACATCTCGTCTTGCATGTTGTACATTGCCAGCTTTGTTATTGCAGGTTTGTGGTTGTAATGAAGGAACATATGGAGTTTATGTGGAGGCAGCTGGCTGTGTCGGACGAAACGATCAAACACCTTCTCACTCTCATGGCCAAACAGATGAATGTGCATGATGATAAACTGCATTGGAAGTATTACATAAGTAAGTTGGCAGTGCGATACAATGCACATGATAGCTGTTCTGATTAGCATTTTATTCAGAAGATGAATACATTGTCAGTTCAAGCTCAAATTGTTCAACTCTTGTGGTTTGCAGCACCTCCTTTGGCAACTTTCTATCAAGGAACGTACCTGAGTGGCGACGTCCACTTCTATTTCAATGACAGACTCAAAACACAGCCTTTGTGACCTCATCTGTGCTTGAAACATGTTTTGAAGCATACCAACCTGATGGAACTGACCCAGTGAGCAAGTCAGTCGTTTTTTACATCAACAAAAAACGACTGACTTGCTGTCTGGGAAGGTTTCAATTTTTTTTTAACCTTTTGTATCACTTTTTTAGAGTTAACAAACATAGTTTCATCAAAATTAAGGATCTAATTTGTCCTTAAACCTATGGATTGTAGAACAACATTTTATCCAGTTCGTTTTACCTGTTCAAGATTTCACGTTTCAACAGTCATGACATGATATGTTATGATATCAAACATGTTGAACCTAAAGCCTTGTGAACCATCGATCCTCTCAGGCTGAGTTGCATCTTCCATGAATAACAAACGCGTTTGCGTTGCAGTGTTTTGCACCAAAGGCAAGGAGGTTGTTGCTTTGGACGAGGCCATAAGTTTGTTCGCGGCAGCAGCTGTTGCTGTGCGAGAAGTCTTTCAGATCGATTCATCGGTTCGGCTGACTGCCATTGAGAATTTAGGTGCGTTGTTGCATGTGGTAGATATCACTTATTCTGTTCATATAGATCCTTGTTATTGACGTATTTGCTATCAAAATTATTCCTACTTTTCATAGAAGTCCAGATATATATATACCCTAGGCCTAGCAAGACCACCCGGGTGCGCTGGTGTTTAAGATTTTAGTGTGATAAGACGGAACGGTAAGGAAGAATATTTTTGTGTGTATCTTGTGAGCAGATTGTAATGTCAAGACACAATAGCACGTTTTGGAGGAGTATCGAACTAATAAGTTAAACCTTGAAAGACTAGGTCAAACGTTCTCATCATCACTGGGCCACGCAGTCCACTGTAGGAGAAGATGGTTGTTGACTGTTGATTGTTAAGGCATCAGACATGGGCTATGGCGTCATAATCGTGTTTTGTGTTTCTCTTTTATTTACAATGACATTCCCTTCCAAATACTCTCAATACGGTGGAAAGTGTATCAATGATTAAACACTTTGGTTTAGTGTGTACACTATTATCCATGTGTTTACTGCCCCACCAACACATGTCATCTGATTGTTGTGTTACAAGCAAACATCTTTCGTTTGCTTGTAGGGGAATGCGTAGCAAGTAATTTACCTCGGTACACGTGACGAAAGTTAGCTGCTGAATGAAACCACGCACGTTATTTGTTCCGGGTTAATGCGTTTATTTGCCTAGGCCGACCGCGCGCTGTGCACAGGCTTATGAATGAACGAATGTGTCACATGCCCACTAGCTTTGTATACACGATTAATCATTGCACTGCTACTTCACAAGACTGGAATGTCATGAAATGTTTGTTTTTTGCGATTAAGTTGTTGATATGTTTGTTTGAAGTGGGAGAAAGTGCAGTTTTGTAAACTTGTATTCATCACGTCTTGTTACTGTTTGTTCAACGTGTTTATAAAGATTATGTCATTCGTCAGATTCTTGCTTGTTTTTTTTTGTCAAATTTTACATGACGTGTTAATAATGTTTTTACGGTGCTGAAAATGGAATATTTTTTTAAATCTGCTAAACAAATGGATAACTTTCGATCTTTGTGGAAATATATTTCGATGATGAAATATTTAGAAATATTTTACTCGATGCGATTTGAAAGAGAAGCTTTTGTATAAGTTTTATGACGTGAACATATAGTTAGGGCAATATATGGTTTGACCCCAAAAAAATTGCAACAAAAGATTTTTCAACTGATTTGATTAGTTTTGGGTGTCAGTATTGACATATTCAAAATCTTAAGCGATCCAACTTCCGGAAAGTGGTTATTTTCAAGATGGCCGCCAAACCATTAAAATAACAGTAAATTGACCAAAACTCGGTCATCATATGACCAAAACATGGAGTTTTGGTGTCTATATCTAGGTTTTTATACCCTGTGAAGTCAATGAGACCATTTTCAGAATTGTTAATTATCTGATAGCCTATAAATTCAATGTGGCAATCCAAGATGGCCGCCAAATCAATAAAATAACAGTAAATTGACCATAACTCGGTCATAATATGACCAAAACATGTAGTTTTGGTGTCTATACCTAGGTATTTGTACCCTGTGAAGTCAATCAGACCATTCTCAGAATTGTTGAATTATCTGATAGCCTTTAAATTCAATATGGCAATCCAAGATGGCCGCCAAACCAACAAAATAACAGTAAATTGACCATAACTCGGTCATCATATGACTAAAACATGTAGTTTTGGTGTCTATATCTAGGTTTTTATACCCTGTGAAGTCAATGAGACCATTCTCAGAATTGTTGAATTATCTGATAGCTTATAAATTCAATATATAGCAATCCAAGATGGCCGCCAAACCAATAAAATAACAGTAAATTGACCATAACTCGGTCATCATATGTTTAAAACGTGTAGTTTTGGTGTCTATATCTAAGTTTTTATACCCTGTGAAGTCAATGAGACCATTCTCAGAATTTTTAAATTATCTGATAGCCTATAAATTCAATATGGCAATCCAAGATGGCTGCCAAAACAATTAAAAATGAACAATAACAATGTAGGGGAAGGGAAGGTAATTTGATACGGAAGGTAATTTGATACACCCCCCCTACAGAAATGTACAAAAAATATTAGTCAAAAATATTGTCATTAGGTGGAAGATCTGTGAAAATAATGCCTACAAAATTTGCACCATGCAGCTAACTCGTGCTTTTATGGCATAAAATTGTAAAAGTGTGTTTTTTGAGTATTTTCGTAAAATTTTTAACTCATGATTATTTTCGTCTGGAAAATTAAAGAAAAGTTCCTGAAAGATGAAACCAAACTCATTTGACAGTTCATTGATAAGGCTTCAAGGGCATGTCACGTTTTTTCTGCAATGTGCATCCAAGCATACAAAAATCAGAATTTTATAACTTTTTTTGAAAAAGGTAAATTGATACATGTGGAGAAGGTAAATTGATACAGTATATTAAATTATTTTTTGTGACTGTAATAAATGTTGTCATTGATCTAGTTGATTTAAATAAGTTATTCTTTATTAACAAGACCTGCTACTTTGGGAAACAACTATTATATGCGCTTTCATAGGCCTACACGCTATCTGTTGTCAAAAAATGAGAAAAGCGCAAAGCACCCCCCTTGAATAAGAACTCCAGTCAATGATCCTTCCCATGTCCATCCCGCTGCAGAAGCTTCTTCGCACACATAGGCCTCAACAGTCATCTTTGCACCCAAGCACGCCAACCACATATAAAAATTTTCATTTATTGCTTTGTTGTCAAAGGGGATTTCTGTATTAGTTTTACTGTATCAAATTACCTTCCGGGTGTATCAATTTACCTTCCGTGGAAGGTAAATTGATACATTTGAGTGACGTTTTTAAAATTTCAATTAAAAAAAAGTAACAAAAATAGAAAAGTGAAAATGTTTTTAAAAAGTGTGTAAGGGATCAGACTTTCATTTCAGCTTAAAATCAATAGTTTGTGTCACGTAATTTTCAGTTAACAGGCAAAAATGTTAAAAGTGTATCAAACTACCTTCCCTTCCCCTATTGGTTATTAAAAACCGATGAATTTCTATACATATTTGAGTAAACTAAGCAGGCATAAAGAGTTCATACGATGTGGTCATGTACATCAGTAGACTCTTGACATAATCAGCGTAAAGAAAGCACATGGATCAAGTATTACTAAATCTCATCGCTGTCACTCTCCATGTCATCGTCTGTAATTATGTGATTGCTGTATGGGTTGACACATGAACCAGTTTGGCATGGTCCACATTCAGCATGACATGGTAGCCCATATCTCCGGCAACTGCAGTGAGGTGGACACGATTCGCAATTGCTGTGTATCATTTTCAGTAGGTTGTACGGGGGAAGCTTTCATGTCCGTCATGGTTGGAATCATCTGATTATTGTCTACTTTCCATCCCCAGTCTAGAGCATCCATACCATCGTCAGTAGCCTACCCATCCAGACCATAATCTGGTAGTAAACTCTGAGGCAGTGGAATTTGGTAGAGGATGGTGTAGGTGGCAAATGTTCAGGGTGAACAAAGGACTTGGATGTTGTAATTTTCTTGACCAATGTATTGCAGCGCTGTGTTTCCAGGTTACTACTGCCATCGTTGCCAAACATAACGGTCATAGCTTTGTTTCCAAGATCCTTAATCAAACAGGTGATCTCTCCATGCAGGAAGTGATGAAGCACGAGCTCAGTACATGCCAACCCGCCTTGTTTGAAGCTAGACATTTTTTCCGAGAAGCCGATAAGTCTCAAATAGCTCCCGCCATCACAGAACATGCCAGCAGTGTGACGTCAGGCGATTATGAAGTAGTGAAAAAATCTGCCCCGAAAACCGATCACTACGTTCTTGATGGGGGGTTCTTGTTGCATCGAGTGCTATGGAAAGCTGGAGACAGTTGTGGGTCTATTGTACAGTCGTATGCAGATTATACCATTCGTCATTATCGCTTAGCAACGGTGGTCTTTGATGGATATGGTGGTCCGTCTATCAAAGACAATACCCATCAAAGACGCGGCATGAACGTCCACCGGGTTGTTCACTTTACTGCAGACACCAAGTTCATTGGAAAGAAGGAGCAGTTCTTGTCTCGAGCGTCCAACAAGGAAGGATTAATTTCGCTAATTTCTGCTCAACTGAGAAATAAAAGCTGCAATGTGATCAACGCACCAGGTGATGCAGATGTTGACATCGTCAAGACGGCAGATGGACAGCCCTCATAGACATGGTACGACTTTAATTGGTGAAGACACGACTCTTTTAATATTGTTACTATACTATGCTAACACTGACCCACACATTAAAGACCTTTACTTCCGCTCCGACAAAGCTTACTCAACCAAGATACACGACATCAACAAACTGAAAGCAATCACCGGGCCAGATATAGCCTATGCTCATTGCAAACAGCTCCTCTTCATTCATGCATTCACCGGTTGTGATTCAACGTCAAGAATATTTGGTATCGTGTCCACTTCACTGTAGTTGCCGGAGATATGGGCTATCATGCCATACTGGATGTGGACCATGCCAAACTGGTTCATGTGTCAACCCATACAGCAATCACATAATTACAGACGATGACATCAAGAGTGACAGCGATGAGCTTTAGTAATACTTGATCCATATGCTTTCTTTACGCTGATTATGTCAAGAGTCTACTGTACATAACCACATCGTATGAACTCTTTATGCTTGCTTAGTTTACTCAAATATATATAGAAATTCACCGTTTTTTAATAACCATTACCAATACATTGTTATTGTTTATTATTAATTGTTTTGGCAGCCATCTTGGATTGCCATATTGAATTTATAGGCTATCAGATAATTTAACAATTCTAAGAATGGTCTCATTGACTTCACGGGGTATAAAAACCTGGATATAGACACCAAAACTGCATGTTTTGGTCATATGATGACCGAGTTATGGTCAATTTACTGTTATTTTATTGGTTTGGCGGCCATCTTGGATTGCCATAATGAATTTAAAGGCTATCAGATAATTCAAAAATTCTGAGAATGGTCTCATTGACTTCACGGGGTATAAAAACCTAGATATAGACACCAAAACTACATGTTTTGGTCATATGATGACCGAGTTATGGTCAATTTACTGTTATTTTATTGGTTTGGCGGCCATCTTGAATTGCCATATTGAATTTACAGGCTATCAGATAATTCAACAATTCTAAGAATTGTTTCATTGACTTCACAGGGTATAAAAACCTAGATATAGACACCAAAACTGCATGTTTTAGTCATATGATGACCGAGTTATGGTCAATTTACTGTTATTTTATTGGTTTGGCGGCCATCTTGGATTGCCATATTGAATTTATAGGCTATCAGATAATTCAACAAATCTGAGAATGGTCTCATTGACTTCACAGGGTATAAAAACCTAGATATAGACACCAAAACTACATGTTTTGGTCATATGATGACCGAGTTATGGTCAATTTACTGTTACAGTATTTTAACGGTTTGGCGGCCATCTTGGAAGCCATCTTGAAAATAACCACTTTCCGGAAGTTGGATCGCTTAAGATTTTGAATATGTCAATACTGACACCCAATACTAATCAAATCAGTTGAAAAACCTTTTGTTGCAATTTTTTTGGGGTAAGGTCATATATTGCCCTAACTAATACGATTGTCTCAAAGACTCGCGCAATGCAGATGAGTACACATTTGTACCGCATGCCATCGACGATGGTTCAAATAATTTAGAAGGCCCGTGATATTTCTAACTTGATTTCCTTGCTGCAGGTGACCGTCAGTCCAAGGCGGTGATCGACGTATTGCTAGATCTTCTCTATGACGAAGAGCAGGACGTGCGAGTGGTGGCCGCCATATCGCTCGCGCACGCCGCTAGTGAGATCAAAAGCAACAAGCGAAGAAGCGAAGTCGTTAACGGGTAAGTTTTGCTTCAGAGTCGACAACGCTTTCAGACAAGGGGTCAACGTCGCTGGATTGTGTTCGCTTTCAAGCACTTGAATGAAAATCGTGCCACGGCCCAGGCTAAGACTGTGCTTTGAATGAGATTCGAACTCATGACATTTTACAGGGATAGATCCAGCAAGTAACCTTACCGGGGTGATTTCAACATGACACAATGTTGTGTAGGTTCAGATTAATCCAATCTTGCAAATATACCGTGAATTTCTGTGTTTTAGAGGGGAGGAGGCTATCGTCCCCCTGGATCAGCCACTGCCTTTTTGTAGATTGCTTAGTCCCCTCAGCACAGATGTTACATCATGACAACACATCGCCAAGTTTCAAAGACTCACTGCAGCTGTGCATTGTTTCATGCACTGTTAACATATTCGATAGTCAAATATCTGAGTTGGAGTGACAAGTCTTTCAACATGTAAACATTCATAATCAGGTGTAGTGTGGTCCTTGTGGGGTGGTCCGTTGTTTCTAAATACGGTAGAGAATAATGCTCTTTGAGGACCATTAATTTTCCCGAAAAACAAATTAGGTAAAATTTGTTTGTTTACACTTCATATGTCATTCAAAAAACAACTGCGCAAAAAAAATTAAACAAATATTGTTTTTATTTAATTTGAAGGGTAGACATCCAATACTACGTTAGGATATCAGCAGTGGCAAATTTTTTATAGTTAACTGCGGGGTAACCGGCTAAGTGCATGGGACACATATGTCCCAGCGGTCCTCAAAGGGTAAAAATGGTTGGGTGTTAAAAATATTTTTCGTATTTAAATTTGTTGAGATTCCTTGATTAATCTTTGTATAATTAGAATGAAACTGACGTCATCACCAAGTTGTCATTTCATTCTTTGAAATCATGTGTTCAAAGATTGCCCAATTTCCTGGCAAATGCAATTACGGTTCCGTAGAAAGTTTCTTTGTTGTTGTGAAGATTGGCGTTACTGTGTAATGTGTATATCATAGTTGATTAATTTTTAGACAATGTACACAGTACATGGCTTACTTTTCTTTTTATTCATTGAAATTTATTAATTATTATTTTTAGTACAAGCAATCATCCATGCGTTTTTTAATGCTGTTTGGCGTACGCATAGTTTGGTTCCTCTTTACCTCATGTTTCGATTACTTGGTGCAAATTTTTCCAACTCTGCTACAAAGAACCAACACCAAATTGTAAATATTGGGACTTTTTGAAAGTTCTTCATTTCACCAAATTGTTTGTGCAGCACGTACGAAAATATCTCTTGTATTCTACTTAACTATTCTCGGCTTTCAATTTCATTTAATTATTTGGTACAATGGTGTTTCATCTCAAAATCATCACGTCATGTGATCACACACTTGTGACGATGTGATGCAGAAATAATAATAATAGTGTTATGGTTTTATTTATTCTTGCTCTACAACTGCAAAGGTTTTTTAGCGACAGGGCTCATGTTTAATTTTATATTAAAATTATGACGTCATCACATTATTACCCGACTTACTCTCACTGCGTTATGCAAGAAAGAACACAATCGGTACCATTTTTAAAGTCTTCGGTTTGACCCGACCTGGAATCGATCTCAGTTCTACCAGCACTAGAGCCGAAGGCGGAACCCCTCGGCCACTGAGCTGGTATGTGATGCGGTAATCGAGAGGGCCTGTTGTAGGTGATATGTTGTTGATGTGTTTTTCACAATGTTGACATAAAACAATGCAATAACTTTTTCACCAATCTCCGTCACAGGTTGCTGAGTTGCCTTAGCAACGATGATCGGCTGGTGAGAGAGAGCGGTTGCCTTGCATTGGGAAGGATGAAGAGCAAGGCTGCGATAAGAAAATTAGTCTATTTGTGGTGAGTATCTGTGAACTAATTGACAACATTGCGCAACAATCCAATTGATTAGTGATTGTTGCATCATAAGCAATAACTACAATTTTGATGAGTCCTGTGGTAAGAATCAACGCAATGTTAGATGCCCAGTAACTTAACAGGGCTACCTGACACTAATCATCTTCCTGAGAATGTGCTGCTGAGGAACAGACCGCAGACCACATCGTCAACGATTGCACCATCTTCAACCACCTAACCAAGTGGAAGGTCTGCCCGTCTTGGATAACGAAACCAATGACTGGCTGCTCTCTAGCAGTTTTCCAGTGTAGTCCGGAAACATCGTGAAGCTAGGTGGCAAAAGTGAGAGACGCTCAGCCCCAGACGACGAAGAAAAATCTTTTAAGCAGTGAACATGCACATAAGCAATAGAAGAGATTGCATAAATATGAATGTTGCTTTGATATTAATTATTTTAATTCTAAGAAGAGCAAAAGTTATCCGAAACATTGATCTTTGATTTTCAGGAGGAATGATTATATCTCAACTGTCAGAGAAGCTGCGCACATCGCTATTGCGCAGATAGGTGGTGACGATGCGGAACAAGCTCTTCATATCACTCGAGTCTTGAGTGAAGAAATTCAAAAGCTAAAAACTTAACGAGCTTGCCCTCAGTTGGTGGATTGAAGAAGCAGAGTTTAATATAAACTGACATTGTCTGTTGAACCGAGCTTGTCCAGAGCCAGTCAGAAGGCAAAAGAAAACCAGAACACTTTTCCCCTGACCCCCCCCCCCCCCAATCTATTTCTTTCTCCTGTAAAAATTATGTTAATGATACTAAAAAGTATGTTTCGACGTATGTTCATGTCTTTTTTACTTCCCTTTAAAATACTGTATAAGTTGATTTTCCTACGCTTTAGGAGCTACTAAGATTAAGCTTGGGCTCTAACCCCAGAGCTGCCATGCAATTATCTTTTTGCTCTGAAGCTGTGCATTCTCTGAACTCGGCTCGACCAAGATTACTTTACAAAACTTTGCACTTCTTGTTTTCTTTTTTTTTTAAATGTGTTATTTGAAGAAATTATGGTGTTTACAATTGGAACAATCAACACTGAATGTATTATTAAACCCTTTGTTTTAAACAGAGACCAGCTATGCACAACACTAGAGCTAATAAAATTTTTACAAGAAATATTGGACGAGGTTCTGCTTCCATGAGATGCTTCACTTTGCAGCACTGGACCCGATGTTAGGGTTGCCGGATGTTTTTTTTTTTACAATTTATGGCTAAAGACGGCCATTTGTCTGGTGGTGATCAAATTTGAAAATTTTCATCAACTGAACTTTGCATAATTACGAATTACGTAGGTTATGTGTTCTATTTTTGTTATTTGATTCTAAAAACGTTTCGTGATTTTTTTTACTTAAAACACTTTCTCTGAAGGTGCAATGCACACGACGCTTTGCCTTCCTGACCAGTTGATCTAATTCAACCACCAGGCGTAAGTCTTGATGCGACAAAGAATATAGTCCCAAGCAAAAACTACCAGTGTTTTCAGCATTTCTTCCAGATGTTTACGACTCATAATCTTATTTGTAGAATATGCAATGTTGCAATTTGACTACGCAGGTAGAGCTAAGCAATTCGATCATACTTGACTGCAAATTTTATTCCAAACACCCTTATCGAACATTTCGTCCTTTCAGTGTCTAACCAGCTAGCCGCTCCCGCGTATGCAGTGACTGAAAAACAACTTTGTTTTGCATTCCAGCATTAACCACATATCCCAAACGAAGGCGATTTCTGCCAATAAACTGATATTTTAAGTAATGAAATGTATGTTTGTGAAGCAGTGTATTGAAAAATCAAAAAAATTTAGTTGACTTTATTTCCACGTTGTATTCTTTAACATTCTAATAGCGAAGTTGCACGGAGTTAAGATGACATTGTTTTGTTTATCGTTGCATACCACGGCTTCTTTAATAGTTCTTCTTTTGTGAAATTCTTACTATTGACATTTTGTAGATATTTCTTGTTCCATAGTGTGTTATTACCTTAATAAAATAGTGTCAATTTTTTTTATGCAGACAATAACGACTTCATATTCTTTCGGGGCTGTTCAAATGTCTTTTAACGCCATTTTTACCATCTATCCTTCACATCGTTTTCCGTCAGCTTGTTAACCCAACACAGCGGTTCTGACAACCCTCGCCCATCGCATGATGTTTAAACAAACTCTCGCGCCGAGTTTAGAATCGTGCTCTTGAACACCAAGTGACCACTTGTGTCGTGGTTTTTGAGTGATTTGTTCATTTTTACAATAATGGAAGACTTGAACTCTTGCATTTGCTTTTCTCACAATGTAAAAATATCATGCTTCAACATGTTGTCTAAAGGCTGTCAAAAATCGTATCGTATCATGTTAAAATGGAATCATATATTTCGTTGTTTTTCTTTTCTTCGTCCAACCTCTTTTGGTACAAAACGCTTTTGCAAACCCCAGCTACATGGCGGTTGCACCCAGAGGTTGTGCATTGTGCAACAATATTGTAGATTTAATCCTGATGAGGAGTGAGGACACGCATACGTGTCTAAAACGTTTGAGTTGTTATGTTATATAATTTGTTTTGTGTGTAATACATTATGTTAAACCCGCTAAAGTTACTTTGTTTTGCTTGTCTATGGTTCAAAAAAGCAAACTATCTACCTAAGCTTAATTATTGTAAGCCGTTGTCGAAACTGCATGGAATGATGGCAAACATATAGCAATTCTAGTGCAAGGGTCTCCAACTTACGGTATTCGTTTGATCCTCAGAGTAATTTGAGACCCCTGGTTCTAGTCAATTAAGAGTTCCTTGTTCTAAGTGTGCCAACCACTCCACTTAAGGTCACCATATGGCATTTGAACAGCCTCTTATTTTAGGCCGATTACTCTTACCATATCATTGTTACTTTTACCTCTGCAATTTACACCGAAGTCGCACCAGGGCCAATGAACGTATTCAAATTTTAGTCATTTTGCCAGAGGTCTGGCCAATATTTCTTCACTGTGCTGTATTTCATCATCGTGGTGTACTTTGAAATAAAATTGCCAGTGCGCGACGGTTGTTTTGCATGTGACGAATTCTATTGTATCTGTACATGCTGACTGGAATAGTCAGCTGTCATGAAACGATTTTTCAGTTTCTTTCAGACCATCACATGGCAAAGACCTAAACCATGGAGACAATCGTGATAGGAAAACACATGCGTGTGCCTCATCAACCAAAAGAAAGTAAACATTTTAAAACGTTGAAGGTCAAACTAGTTTTGTGCCATTTAAACCTCTCACCATTTAGTTGACGTCACGAAAATGGGAATTGTTAGTTTGTTACAAACACGTTACAGCAAAATTTGTTTCTCAAATTCTCGGTTACATTCCAAGGACAGGGTAGATGACCTGCTGGAAAACTAGATTTCTATGAAATCCTAGCGTTGTTGGCAAAACCAAAACATGGATAAATAACAAACGTTTTTAAACGATGTCCAAACATTTAGACTTTTCATGACTGCACCTGAACTGCATATGAATCATGTCACTGGTTTCATGTCACATTATGTTTATGTCACAGAATCATGCAGATTAGATACATGCCACAATTTTATCATATTCTCTTCTTTGACATTAGAACAAAACATATGATTTGATTCATCGTCACTGTCAAGTGGTTCAGAAAATGTTCTTTGACCAGATGATGTAACAATTAACGGTAAATATGGATGGACACTGCACCCGTTCACACAATCATCATGTGCTTTAAACGTATAGAAAGGGTTTAACAACTTGGTTTTTGATTTGAAACAAAAATTTTGGCTATCATCTATCAAGCCATCAAGATTCCACATGATCACATCCCCTTCTGTAGTGCCTGACGCCAGAAAAGAATCATGATGAGTTTTGCAACTAGTTGCAAGGTCGAAGTAGACGCGTTGGTTGGTAGATACTAAACGTACAACTTCATAAATAGGTTTGCTAACATTTCTTAGATCCCAACATTTCAAAAAGTTCCCTTTTCTTGCTCCTGTGTATAACTTGCTTTTATCAGAAGAAAACTGCAAATGAGTTACTCCAGTATCATGCGCTGTTGTGAAGTTTATCAAGTGACCATTTGCTGGACTGTATATACCAACAGTCCCATCATAACATCCACAAGCAAACAGGGAATCATCTGGAGAAAATTGCAAGCAAGAAATTATGTTATTCTGAGACTTGCGCTGCTTTTTCTTAAAAGTCGACCATTTCTCACATTGAGATCCAGGATGATCCGTGTAGAATAGACAAACATGCCTGCAAAGTTAAAAACAAAATTGTAGCCAAAACAAAATTTTGAGTCAGAAATATAATAATGAAACAAGTACAAAATGACAAAAACTACATGCTGTAAACCCAATAGGAATAGTTTTGACAAATGTACTGTATATAACAAAAAATAAACTAAAACAGTTGTTACTTTTTAAATCCACAAAGCAATTGCTGTCCATCGTTGCTGAAACAAATAGAATTTGCAGAACTTATTTCATGTACAGAGTTTAAAGAAATATAAGATGCTCTTAAGAGTCCATCAAATGCATCCCACAAATGAACAGGCTGATCTCGGCATGTGGTGGCAAAACAACAAGTAGCAGGATTTTGAGAATTCATTAATGGCCACCAACAAAAATCATAAATAGTTTCAGGCTCTTGAACAGTCAAACAAAAGTCTAAAGCAAGTGGCTTTTTCAAACACAATAATTCATTTTTTAGACACGGCACTGGTGTGTTGCATATTCGCACTTTGTTGTCTTGGCTGTTTGTCAAATAACATAAGCCATCTGGTGACCACTTGCAGCCTTTGAAAAAGTTTCCATGCCCACAATGCTTTGACTTGCCCACTAACTTATGAGATAAAATTCTTTGTGAGTTGTTTGACAAGGGTCCCGTACTATCCAAATGAGTCTCATCAGAATCAATTTCTTGTTTATTTTCATTGACAAAAGCTTGTGTTTCATTGATAATGCCATAATACTGTTCTTCTGAGTTTCCTCCAGCTTTGGAAATTTCATCAGACATGAATACTTCACTGAAACTTTCAGATGTGGTGATGTCATTTTTTGTCAAATTGCTATAATCAGATACATCTGTCGAAACCTTTAGACATATTTCTTCCAATAAATTTAAAATTACATATGCAGCATCAATGGAATTTGTCATTGCAGTGCTTTTTTTTCGGTATCCTAGTGCCAATAAATTGCTTGGTATAAACTATTCAAACACATTGTAGGCTAGGCCTAAGATAAAATTTGCATTTCATATTTCAATTATTATGTTTCTTACGCTCTGACAGCAATATGTAACTTGTATTATTTCTTAACAGCAGTTTACATTGATAGAAAAAAATGAAAAACATTACAAGAATAAGGTAAAATTAACATATATAAAAACAGTTTCATTATTGTGAAGAAAGGGGCGTTCTTCCCGGCTGTCAGCACAAGGCTGAGCACTCACTAGTACAGCGAGCAGTTGCGATTCGCTAACCATAACGGTGTAGCTTCCACGCTAGCCATTCAGACCATCCAATCAACACAGTCGCTGTCAATTCTTGCTACAAATCGGCTGCCGAGAAACAGTTTCATTATATTACAACATGCAGAAAGTTCCATAAATTTCAAAATAAATGAATTCAAAAAATTGCTTTGCACATTCTTAGACTGCCAATTTGTTTGATTTTGATTGAATCTTTATTCTCGGACTGGGAAAGCTTCTTGGAGAGCTTAATCTTGGCAATGAGACAGTGTCAGTAACCCTGCTGCTAGGCTGGTTTCTAGCCAGAGATGTTCGAATTTACCTTTTTCAAGATAACGATCCGACGAGTACATGCCCTGGTCCTGATCTAATAATTTAGGAAATTTTAAAGATCTTCTCCTGATCCTGCCAATTTTCAGTAATCTTGTGAACATCTCTGCCTCCTGGCAAGCCTAATACACAGTCCTTAATCCTTTTAAAAAAAACGTGACTTAATTCAAAATGACATGTCAATGTAATTTAGAATTCAAGCCAATGTCATCTAGAACTCGGGGGGACGGTGCACACTGAAACTATAGCTCACTTCATGTTATGTGCACTTGTACAGACTACATGTAAAGAATAAAATCTGTTTAGGTCTTAAATAATTTTATACGCTATTTTCAACTTTTGAATGAGATAGCAATAGCATAGATGACAAGTGGCTCCTCGTGCCACATCCTGTGAGTAACATCTGCTTTCAAGCAGATGACAAACAAAACTTGTCAACCAAGAGCCTCCACCCACACGCCACAGTTGCAGGGAGCAATGGACGCCCTACCACTACCAGCCTGCGGCTCAACCACGCTCAACAACAACAAAAAAGTTGACCTGTAAAAAGTTAATGGAGTGAAACTATGGAATCAAGTACCAAAAGAAAAGTCTTACAATGTTTTTAAATTTAAATATAAATGTTTATTAAAGAATTTGTGCAATGATCACTCCTGAGTCCTGAAACGTATCATCCGCTTATTTCTCTACACAGTTTTTTTATGTTGCCCTGTGTTATTCCATTGTTAATGTATTGTTAATTCCATTGTTAATGTTTACAAATTAAAGTGCTGGTATTGTGCTATATATTATATACCGTATGTGTTAATGTTCTTAAGTTTGGATCTTTTGTTTAAATGTTTGGATGGCAGCTGACTTTGGTGACCTTTTGGTCTTTCGCTGCCATCCTTGTTGTGCGAATTATTTGTGTTTATTGTGTTTTTGCATTTTGTGTCTTTCTTTTTCGCCAACAAAAACAATAAATAAACTGAACTTATCTGAACTTATAATTCCAATTTTCGGCAAAAATTAAGATCCTGATTCCCGTCCTAATCTTGCCAATTTTCGTTGATCCTGCAAGATCTGGATCCAGGTTTTCACAAGAGCATTGAAAATTGCCGGGATTACAACTAGATCTTGATTTTCGCAAAAAATCAAGATTCAAAACTTTTTGCAGCAGATCAAAGGTTGCAGACAGCATATAAAGTTATTCACAAACTTGCCAAATTTAAAAAGAAGCTGTTTTAAAATTCACATGAGCTTCTTCTTCTTCTTATTCAGCCGTGGCCGAGTGGTTAGCGCGTTGGGCTCGCAGTCGAGAGCCTGCATGTTCGACTCCAGCCACCCGCACTTGCTGTTGTTTCTCTGGGCAAGAAACTTAACGATAATTGCCTCTACCTAGTGATCGATTTCGAGTAATGGGTAGTACCAAATTTAAGTCATAAGTAAAGTAGACAACCGGAAAACAGACATTGCCGTCGGCTGCAGCGTGGGTCAGGTGTATGTCGGAAGGCGTACACCGATGCATAGCGCTCAAGTCCGCTTTCCCGCAATGCAGGATAAACATAAACAAACAAAAACAAACAAAAAGAGCTCATCTGGAAACACTATTTACAATTTTTATTTTTATGTGGCAACGCTAGTGTAGAATTGCCATTTCAATTTTCAAATTGAAATTTTCAAGTGCCAAATGCCAAGTTGGTGGAGGCTTCGTTTGTCTTTGACCTCAGCTAAGGGAACGTTCAAATATTACGTAACGCCTTCGAGGGGGAGGGGGGGTTTATGCAAAGCGTTACGTTAGCGTCACATCGGGGGGGAGGGGGTTCAAGCAAAACGTTACGTAACGCTTTCGAGTACGGAATGGTAGTTTTTTGTGCTGAATTCGTAGTGAAAAAGCGTTACATGGGAGAGGGGGGGGATTGAAAAAAGCGTTACGTTGGCGTTACATGGGGGAGGGGGGGTCAAAAATTCAGAAAAAAAGCGTTACGTAATATTTGAACGTTCCCTAAGGTCTTATTTTTCGCTTCAGAGGGTGGCGTTTTTTGGGATCTTTTTGAATGTGTTAGTTGTTTGGTATTAATGTTGCAGTTTCATCCATAAAGAGTTATTAAAATCTCTGTTTATTTGCCATACTAAATTTAATTTTTAAATGCGTTTAGCAGAACTCTAAAATAGTGCTGAGGGTGAAATACTAATACGATATAATCAGACTGCCAGGCATCAGTAGCCAATATTTTAGACCAGAGTTGCGTGAGTTCATTGACCACTAGTTCTCTCGACCACGGCAGCAGTGGCTGAGTGGTTAGCGCGTTGGGCTCGCAGTGGAGAGCCTGCATGTTTGACTCCAGCCACCCGCACTTGCTGTTGTTTCTCTGGGCAAGAAACTTTACGATAATTGCCTCTACCCAGTGATCGATTTCGAGTAATGGGTAGTACCAAATTTAAGTCATAAGTAGAGTAGACAACTGGAAACAGACATTGCAGTCGGCTGCAGTGTGGGTCAGGTGTACGTTGGAAGGCGTACACCGATGCATAGCGGTCAAGTCCGCTTTCCCACAATGCAGGATAAAGATAATAAAACAAAAACAAACAAAAACCGAGCTGCAAACGGCAAATAAAACCCAACTTAATAACTTTAAGTTGGTTTGGTTTTTGAATCTTTATCCTCGTACTGACAAAGCCTTGATAGGTTATTCCTGGTAGTTTTGCATACTTGTAGAGGCTTTTGACCCATGGCCGGTCACCGAGATTGACAGAGTGAAATTTCTGATTGTTGAAGAATTATTCCATCCATTAGATGCCACTGAATGTAGATTGGAGAGTCAGTCTTTATAACGGGCGTTGCTCAAGAGAACACTCGGACAGTCGGACCAGCGTCGCTTGATCTGGAAGCTTCTTTGTACACAAAGTCACGCACTGAGCTATTGGAGCGGATATTTCAATTTTATTACAGACAAAACTTTGTCCACTTTTACAGGCAGGTGCAATCTATTTCGTCCCCTGAAAAGATCGAGAAAAAAATACAACAGAGCCGAAGTTACTGATTGGAGTTGCCACAAACATTTTAAAACTTTTCTCGATCTTTTGACGGGACGAAATAAGTTGCATCCTTATTGAGGGTTAGGGTAAGAAATGTTTCTATTTATAACCCAGAGTTTGAAATATTGTTTAGGCTATATGGGTTAGGCTGTATGCACCTGTTCACTCAAGCATGATGTATTTTTCTCGCTTTCTCCTAACAAAAAAATGCTGCATGTATAACTTTATTGGAGTTATATTGCAGTTATAGAGTTATATACATTAAGATGTCTTAACCTCAAAAAGATGGTCTTGGTATTTGTTTATGGCACACTTAAAACTGGAATGCCCAATCATCATATCCTTGAAAACAAGTCAAATGGAGCAGCCACACTGGTTTGCAGTGGACATACAGCTCAAAGGTTCCCTTTGGTAGTTGCAACACCATTTTGTGTCCCGTTTATGTTAGATGAAAAGGGGCATGGAGAATTTATAGAAGGAGAGATATATGATGTTGACAAGGAAATGGTTAACTTATTGGATAAATTTGAAGTGAATGAACAGCTATATTTGCGCAACCCTATCAAGGTTATACCTTATGATGATAATATTCCTTGCAATACAGAGAATGGATGCCTGACTTGTGGAACTTATATTTTAAACAATTATAAAAAGGCATTATTAGACTTGCCTTATTTAAAGTCTTATAAAGATTCATCTAGTTTTATTTCTCCAACTGCAAAGAAACTAAAGCTGAAAGATTTGGTAACAATGGTGAAAAAAGTTTAATGAGCGTCATAAGAATAAACTATGAAAATCTCTTTAGGATCAAACTTCAGAATAAAATCACCTTTTCCTCTATAAATACTTCACCACATTTAGGTTTATTTTATTCTAAATTTAGCTCCTGAAGAGAGTCAGACAAAAACTTGCAGCTTCGACCAATGTGCAACCTTCTAGTTGCTATTTTCAAGTTTTGTACAACCAATCAACTCATCAAATAAACTATGAGTTGAAATTTGTGTTTGTTGATAGCTTTGCAATCCTCATTCTAAACTAATCCCATTGATAAGCTATATGTCTGTCGTCTATGCACCAGAATGCCAACAAACTGGCTGTGATAAGAAATTGCTTATCTTTATGATATTTGTTACATATGAGCTCAACTATAGCAAAGATAGATAATGCATGAATATAACATTATAACAATGCAATATTTCAACTTGCAAATGCAAACTATTCACTCAGAAAGCATTTATAAAACACTCTTTTTTATTAGCAATTTACTTTGCAATAAAGAAGTTATACAGTACCGGTACCGGTAGTGTATAGTCAAATTGATAAAAAGAAGTTGATTTCTAATGTACAATGTAGCAGTTTCTTGCATTTTTAGTTACCTGCAATGTAAGGTGATTTTTTTATTCTTTTTCTCAATTCTAAACATGTATGTCTACCAGTACTATTAACGCTAGAAATCATGAATGCTTGATTAGATCGGATTTTGTGACTAAATTGTTCATTAGAAAGATTAGTTTATGACAGGAATGTACAGCGCCTAGAAATCACTGGAATTGTCATTTTTAAAACTTTTTTTTTATAAAGTGTAAAAAATAAAGATATAGCGGAATGGCCGGTTTCGGTGAGTCCGATTTGGTGAGTTCCCTATTCGGTGAGAGCATTTTTTGGAGAGTTTCCTATTCGGTGATTTTTTGAATTTGTTTTTAAAATTATTGGGTACCGTAGCCTAATTATCATTGCCGTTTTAGGGTTAGGGTCTTATTTCAACGTTTAGTGACGTTAAAACGATGTAAAAGCGGCAATGATAATTAGGCTACGGTACCCAATAATTTTCAAAAAAAAAAATTCAAAAAATCACCAAATAGGGAATTCTCCAAAAAATGCTACCGAATAGGGAACTCACCGAATCGGAGCAGACCCACATATAGTATAGCCTACTAGAAACTGTAAAAGAAAACAATTAATTTGTTTTTGTTGGCTCTTGTATATATTTGTCATGCGGTGTGAAAGCATAAATAATGCTATTTGTAATTTATTATTGTAGCCAGTTTCGATTGTGTTGGTTTCAGTTTCTATAACAGTGGTAGTAGTTTCGTGTGGCTTTCTCACTCGTGAACCTCGTTATCTTTTAAGGTCAGTTTTTAAATGTATATATATTTGTATCAGTAAACTGTGTTAACCAATCGGTAGTGCAGTCCTTGGACAGTCTAAACCTTGGCATCATGCTACAGCTTGTGTAAGTTGAAGATTGTAGCGTTGTAGTGTTGTTGTAGTGTAGTGTTTACAGCTTGTAGTGTTGAAGATATACATTGAGTTGATGGGAAGGCAAGGAACCCAATCTTTATTTTGTCCTTTTGGCAAACCTTTAAGTGTCTGGACAAAGACACAGCTGCATGCTCTTGTGCGGTATTGGACCAATACCCTTTAGACTGCTGCACTATCGTTCTCACCCCTTGGCTATCCAACCAACCAGGTTAGTTATGGGTGGGTAGATGAGGCTATTTCATAGTTTTTACAACAGGACTGTGTAGTCGGGTGAAAAATATGTGATTCTGACTCCTTGGTTTATAACTGGCCGACTCCGGACATGCCAAAATCCATCCTACTCCATTAGTTTGACTCCACAGCCTGGTTTACAACACTATTCTGTATTCCGTTTTTGGTAGATAATGAAATGATTTGTAGAAAGAGAAGTGTATTATATTAATTGCTTTGTTCACAGATTGGTTTAATTGCAATTATTCATTAAGGTTATACTTGTAAAGCATGGTGTTAGCATTTGTTTATGGTACACTAAAAACTGGAATGCCCAATCACCATATCCTTAAAAACAAGTCAAATGGAGCAGCCACATTGGTTTGCAGTGGACATACAGCTCAAAAGTTTCCTTTAGTAGTTGCAACACCATTTTATATCCCGTTTATGTTAGATAAAGAGGGATATGGAGAATTTTTAGAAGGGGAGATATATGATGTTGATGAGGAAATGATGAATTTTTTGGATAAGTTTGAAGCAAATAAACAGCTATACTTACGTACTCCTATCAAGGTTATACCTTGTGAAGATAATATTCCTTATATTATTAAGGATGGTTGCCTGACTTGTGGAGCTTATATTTTAAACAATTACAAAGAAACATTATTGGACCTGCCTTGTTTGAAGTCTTATAGAGAGCCATCTAGTTATGTTCCCCCTACTGCGAGGGAAAAAAAGTTAGAAGATATGTTAGCAATGGTGAAGAACTTTTCATGAATATCATTAGAATAATATATGACTTGAAATTTATGGAATCATAATGTGTGATTAGCTTCTTGGGTTTCAAATGTATTATATTGTTGGTCACAGCGGTAAACCATAATTCTTCGTGGGAAAATTGTAACATAAAGTTCCCGGATCCGTTTGTCTGTACGTAATGACCGAAAAATAAACACACCTTCGAAACGTCTATTCAAAGTGTATTCCAGTAAAATTAGCCCGCGGCTATCGAAATGACTGGTGCAATGCCTACACCTCTAAAACTGTCACTACGATACAGATTACTTGGATAAAAGACGGAGAATTTGTCCAGCTAGCAAGCACCAAATAAACCAGTTAAATGTGCGACCGACTTCCAACAAACAACTTCGAGAATGAATCAGAAAAATTTGTGATAACTCAAAGGCGACGCAACATTTCATGTTTAAACCGGTTTCAACAGGATTGACACGAGTCTTACGGACGATGGTGCAATCTTGGCTCATGTTTTAGGAATTTCCATGACGTAATATTCAGTAGACCCGAACGGTTTCTACATGACGTTTGACCAGGCGAACAACCGTCTGTAACATAGCGGCCCCTAGTTATGACAGTCTGACATGGCATAACTAAAAAAGAATTGACGACAATTGTGAGCCAATGAATAAAAACACATGATACACAAATTGTTTGAATCACTCACGTTTAAGTTAATACGCAAATACAAAGGGCATGCAAAGAATGAACAGCAATAAGAATAAACACGACGATACATGAAATTGGTACCATAGGTATTAGGTACACGCAAAAAATGATGCTATATACAATGATTGCGATAATAACCGACTGTTCTGGGCTCAGACAAGTGTCGGCCACCGCAGACAAAACCAGGCTCAAACCCTAACACTTAGGTGTTCTTTACGGGGGCGAGGCACGAAATATCCCTCAACACATAGTCTACTTTCACTTTCCCCGTACTCTCATCATAGTTGCAGACGGCAACTTTAGCTCTACGAACCACAGGCTTCCCTTTCCTAATTTGTGGAACTACCTCGTGCACCCTCCCAAGTTGATACTTCCCACGTTTACCAATGTCCTGGAGAGAACCTACCACTACAAGTTGACCAGGCTCCAAATTCTCGGCCATTTTTAGCCATTTTTTCCGGCCCTGAAGACCTGGCAAGTAAAAATTGATCCATTTACTCCAAAACTGATGAGAAAGTGACAAATTGAACCGATAATCCCTTCTTAATTGGTCACGATCATGTGGTTGCCCAACAGCACAGTATGGGTCTAAGTATGGGGTCAAAAGTGAGGCAGGGGTGATGACAGTAAAATCCCTAGGGTCGTCACTCAAAGGTACCAAAGGGCGTTCGTTCACGATCCGAACGGCACTGCCTGTGTACGTAAGCAGTTCAATAAAATTGGGCTTACGAATTGAAGAGTCCAAAATGTGACAAAATGCGATTTTAAATTGTTTAACCATTGCCTCCCAGGCGCCACCTTGCGCCGAAGCATCACTAAACCCATGCAATTGATATGAAACAATATCATCCGGACTGCACACACCAGAGTTTGCAAAATACCATCTCGGTAACGAAAAATCCTTAAGCAGGTCCAAAGAGCGAAGCCACGACTCCCACTCTTTAACAAAGCTATCAGGGACCTCGGTGTCCCAATCAAACTTGTCTATCGCCAATTGCTGAAGTATAAGGCGTGCTTTTAGAAAAAATGGCGCTCCAAGGCCTAGCGCAGGGGTCACCAACTGGCGGCCCGCGGGCCGCATGCGGCCCGCCACGCTGTATCGCTGCGGCCCGCGGAAAGTATCAGCGTACAAGTATAACCAAAAATACTTTTCTTGAGGAGTTAAAGAGCACGAAGGCAAAAAAATACTTTCCGGGAAGCATATTTTCGCTTTGCATGCGATTCCACCGACCGACCAATCAGATGATAGTTCTAGGTGGGGGTTGCTTAAAGTTATTCCAATGCGATGTCCAGCCACACCGTTCCAGTGGTTGATTAAAACGTCTGTTTTCGAAATTGCCTGTGAGCATAGGGTTGCTTATTGTTTGCAAATGTCATGTAAACACTAGTGTGCGTTTCACCGTTATTGTGTTTCTCGAGCAGTGTTCTCTTTATGCAAGTTTTTGTTGGAAAAATAGGTCGGTGTGCCAACTCAATTTATAATAAATTGGCAAAATATTGTATATAAATTTGATAACTTTTTCTGATTGTATAATGAAAATATTTAGCTTTGTACTGCAAAATGTTTTTTGTTTTTAAAGAAATATGGAACGCTTCACGATTTTGCGTGTCATCCTTGTGCAGGGGCCGTACTAATCTTCTCTGTATCGTTCCAATTTTAGCATATGTACTGCTGAAGCAAGTACTGCAAAATGTTGTTAATTAACAAATTCTTGCCACGCTGATAAGCACCGCAAGCGACAGTTGTCTATAATCAAAGAAAGACGGTTTTATAGACTCTCACAAAAGGATGAAAAACCAATTAATTACTTTTTTTAGAGTGAAGACTGTTCATGAATTACGATAGAATTACGATTTTTCGATGATTTTCACAAGCGTTTGTTTCATGGTGCCTGGTTTCTTTTTCCCTGTTATTGGAGCCTATTTTTCGCTGATACGTTTGCAGATCACTATTGTTGCCTGTATTGCGATGTGTCAAACATTTCCTTGTTTACTGAAATTGTTAATTGCAAGATATCTTTTGTGAAGCGAAGTGACAACACCACTCTTGCTTGGCGATGAATATTCTGATGAAACCGCTCGCCTCGCTATAAGTGCGCAAAACAAGTGGCCTCGTTTATTAGGTATTGTTAAAAAAGTCAAAAGTGTTGTAAAAGGAGCTTGGCCTGGCAGTAGCGTTGTTCGATTAATTTTGTTGTTGCGGTATTGTAACATAAATATGAACAACATGTAACGCTGGATACTGGGTACGAAATGCGTTCTTTTCTAGCATAAGAGTCAACCTACCTAAAATTTTATTAGTGCGGCCCGCCACAGCTCTCCTTAGTGCCAAAATGGCCCGCATGCAAAAAAGGTTGGTGACCCCTGGCCTAGCGGATCAAAATTTTGTCCAAGCTGACTGAGCATACTTCGGCGCGTGTGTTTAGCTAAGGGCTTTAAGGAACATGCGATACGCATCTCGTCAGACTCGGTTTGCCACACACAACCCAATGTCTTCGCTGATGGCAAAGTCATATTTTCAGTCTGAAAGTCAATGTCACGAATCAAAGGTGAAAGCATCTCATTATCCAAATTTGACAAGACAATCATAGCCTCCTTGTTAGCACTCCACTTACCAAGTTTAAACCCACGGCTATCAAACAAAGCAATTGATTCATGAGTGATTTGCTGAGCTTCCTCTAAGCTATCAGCCGAAAATATAAAATCATCCATGTACATATTATTTGCAATATTGCAGAGAGTCAATTCACCAGCACTGCTGGGATTCTGCTCGATCATTTTCTTTATAGCCAAGCAAGCGATATACGGGCTACTCTTTATTCCCCAAGGGTGTACACAAAAACGAAATGGTACCATCCTACCATTTTCAAGGTCATCATCTTCAAACCACAATATACGAAACAAATCCCTTTGCGACTCAGGTAACTTTATTTGAAAGAAGCATTTTGTCACATCAGCCATGAGACCAAATCTACCAAGCCGAAATCTAGCCAAGACATCTACCAGAGGGTTTAACAAGTCAGGACCCGAAAACATTACATCATTAACACAAGTTCCTCGAAATTCAGACTTACCATCGTAAACAATGCGCTTTTTTAATTGTGACGTAACAAAGTATGGTAAATACCATTCAAATCCCTTGACATTTCCTGCTTCACCAGTACGCTCAATATAGCCATTTGATTTAAGATCTTTCATGGTGTCAGTAAGGAAATCACGAAGTTCAGGTTGTTTTAAAGCTTTCTTCCTTAAAGCAGCAACTCTATCTGACGCCAACACAAAATTGTTAGGTAGATCAATATCTTCCTTCAACGGAACAGGTATCTCAAATCGACCATCTTTCAACTCAATATTCGGTTCAACAAGTTCTCTAGCCAACTTATCATTGCGAGACAATTCACAGGTTTCATTTTGCAACGTCAAATCCTGAATGACTTTATTCAGGTCTGCTATTTCCATATCACGAGACTCAATTTTACGCTGAAAGCCAGAGATGACATCCGACTCTGAAGACGTCTGCACTCTGCACACTTTAGCAACGCTTTCCTCTAAGGGTGACTTACCACCACAAGCCAACCAACCGAGAGGAGTGAGTAAAGCATGCGGTTCACTACGATTTTCACCAACACGTTCTTCTTTTGCCCACATCAAATAAGCGTTGTCGTTGCCAATCAGTACATCTACAGTACTACAATCATTCAAATGAAACATATTCACGTCATGAAAATGACGGAAACCATTTAAATCTTGTTTATGCGGTAAAGTTTTAACATCATCAGCCCAAGCTGGGTTAACCACCGAAGTTATATCACAAAACAATTCATCTGTCTCTAACGACTGGATGTTGAGTTTGACAAGGTCAGCACAAGTAGCTTTCTGACCAGCCAGGGTATCCATTTTAAACGACGCTTTATCGTACGGTTTAAGATCAAGTTCACACACCAAATTACTCGAAACAAACGTCAACTGCGAACCAGGATCATGCTGACAATACACCAACTTCGATTTGCCAGTCATTGGATTCAAAACACGAGCAGCAGTAACGCGGTTAAAGGCTGCTTTAACATTTCCAATCTTAACATTACGCACAGGAACTCTGGCACGAGCATCATCTTTCCCAACAGAATCCAGAGAATCATGTGACGTCACATAAAAATCATGCAGAAGAAAATAGTGTTTCCTATCGTTGTTAAGCCCACACTTACGACAGTTATTTGCATGAACGCAATCCCTAACCATATGCTGGCGCAAACAATTCAAGCATTTGCCAGCTTTCACAATGACATCTCTCCGATCTTTAGGTGTCAAGCGCAAAAATTCTTTACAATTAGACAAAAAATGATATTCAACTTGACCACGTGACGAACAACAAATGCATGCCGGTAGGTTTTTACGTCTGGCTTCACCACCGCGCGGTGCGCCAACAACAGTCGAGTACTGCGAACTCCCTGACATCACATCATCGTGGGGTTTTACGGACGTCTGCCTAACCGGACATGAAGGCAATTTTCCTTTGCCAAACTTTTTAAAATGCTGCGACTCACCAGAATCGCCCATTAGCATAATGCTAAAATCAGTCGACTTACGCGTTTCCTCCCGTACTACAAATTCAAACAAACTCTGAAAAGTAGGCTCATCAGTGCCACCATACTGATCACCTAAAAAGTCAAGATAACGCTGCTTAGCGTCAAACGGGAGTCGCTTAGACAAATCCAAAACAAAACGTCCTTCCAATTTATCACGCTGACCATAAGCTTGCGCGTAAAGCAAACACTGCGATAATTCATCTTTAAACTCTTTCAGATCACTGGAAGAGGTCGAAGTCAATTTGCTACCATAGCGATACTTTCTAATTTCTGGTTCTGCGAAAAGACCTCCACGAACCCCAAAACGCTGGGACAAGCGAGCTAACGACATTTCTATCCTGTCTTCCTCTGACAAGCCAGGGGTGTCAGAAACCAAATTAGCAATCGTTTGCGCAGCTGTTCTAACACAAGCTGCTTGTAGCAAAGTCAAACAAGTCCCCTTAAAGGGCGAAGCTGCCATTAAGGCCGTAACACGATTTTTAAAGAAGATAAATGGCATATTATTACCATCGTAACCAATCAAGGCCGCCTTATCGAAAAACGTCCTACTATTTTGGTATTCAAAAAAGCAATCCTGCTGTTGAGAACTCGATTTAGCGGGAGAAGACAAGCTATATCCCTTAAGGGGCTGAGTGGGCTCAGTCACATGCACAGCCCGACCACGATCCTCACACACGTTAAAATCAGGAGACGCGATACGCCTCTCACAACCACCCAAATTACGTGTAGCTGGGCGATCAAAACCTAGCGGCGCAGAAAACTGTAAAGGGGGCAAAGCATTACTACTAATGGCGGCCCCGTGACCTGTACGCTCTGGGGGAGGAGTTCGGTTGTAATTCGCAGACCTTGGCTCTACAGCATTCGGAAGACCCTTAGCCGCGGCCCCGAGACCTCCTGAAACAGCTGGAAAACGTGTGGATTGCCCTGGTCCACTCACAGGTTGAACGGGCGTTTGGAAAAGGTTATGTAAATTAAACTGCGATTGATGTTCATTTCTGGAATGCCTAGAAGAGCCCTTCTTAGAGCTACGCCGAGAGCCCACCTCTGATCGATATTCAGCTAAAACTACCTCTTTACGTTGTTCAGCCCTCAACTGAGCGTCTTTGAGTGCGAACTCAGCAGCTCTCGCGGCTGCCTCAGCTCGAATGGCCTCAGCTCTCGCGGCAGCTTTCGCGGCGGCTTCAGCAGCTCTCGCTTCGGCCTCCGCTCTCGCGGCAGCCGCAGCTCGAATGGCCTCAGCTCTCGCGGCAGCCTCAGCAGCTCTCGCTTCGGCCTCAGCTCTCGCGGCAGCCTCAGCTCGAATGGCCTCAGCTTGTATCTGGAGCTCCTCTCGTCTTAGCTGCAGGTTAATTTGTGCCACTATCCGAGACGAAGTCCTAGACATCCCAGTGCTTACATTTGAGGCGCTATCCTCAGGATGTATGTCAGCATCCAACATATCTGAGAACTCACTTTCTTTTTGTTCAAAGTTATTTTTTAACGAGTTAAATTCGGGATCTACCCTATCACGAAGTTCTGCCAAGATTGCAGAGTTAAAGATTTTAGTCAAAAGAGCATGGAAATGCCGTAATTCCTCTTCTAAAGTAGATAACTTAGATCTAAAAATTAACAGTTCCTGCTTATCACTCAAAGAACCTAGGGCTACAGAAAGTTTCCCAATTTGAGTCAAAATATCCCGTCTAAGATGCCGGGCCTCTCGAACTGACTTAGCCTCATCGTTAATGGGTCCCTCCCCAGAATGGCCTGCCCGACCGCAAAGAACATCATCAGGCTTAAACTCAGTCGAGTCTACGGCGGTCGAGTCCTTGTCGCCACCGAGTGTAGACATATTAAATGTTGGGGCTAAATTTAACAATTAAAAAAAATTAAGTTACACAAACACACAAAATTATTAGGCTACAGTAGTTATAAAAAACTTAACTGCAAAGACAGTAAAAATACAAAAAAGAATTTAAATGCACGATACCGTAGCTGTACGAGTATGAAGTCCACAAAACTTGCTTGGATTCTTCCACTTGAATCTACAAGCACAGATGGATTGTCTTTTAATCTTCTTTCTTGCCAATGATTGTCAAAGTTATTTTTCTTCAGTACCAAACTGAGAAGAAATGTCTTTACTTTTCTTTGCTTCTGTAAGAGTGTAGACTACCAACCAACAAATCTTCTTTTATTATTTCTTGTACTTCTAATCAGTTCTTCTGCACTAGCTGACAACAAACACGTCGTTTATTTTTATGCCTTCAAGTGCTTCTTGGCCCACCAGCTAACAATAATCGTCGTTTATTTTTCTTGCTTTAATTTCTTCTTGACCTACCAACTGACAAGAACTCGTCTTTTATTTTTTATGGTCACAGCGGTAAACCATAATTCTTCGTGGGAAAATTGTAACATAAAGTTCCCGGATCCGTTTGTCTGTACGTAATGACCGAAAAATAAACACACCTTCGAAACGTCTATTCAAAGTGTATTCCAGTAAAATTAGCCCGCGGCTATCGAAATGACTGGTGCAATGCCTACACCTCTAAAACTGTCACTACGATACAGATTACTTGGATAAAAGACGGAGAATTTGTCCAGCTAGCAAGCACCAAATAAACCAGTTAAATGTGCGACCGACTTCCAACAAACAACTTCGAGAATGAATCAGAAAAATTTGTGATAACTCAAAGGCGACGCAACATTTCATGTTTAAACCGGTTTCAACAGGATTGACACGAGTCTTACGGACGATGGTGCAATCTTGGCTCATGTTTTAGGAATTTCCATGACGTAATATTCAGTAGACCCGAACGGTTTCTACATGACGTTTGACCAGGCGAACAACCGTCTGTAACAATTGTGTTAACAAAGTTTGTTTATGCAACGACTGTCATTAATGGCCTAGACTCATTATAGTAAATCGGAACACACAAAAACTGTTTGTATCGAAGAAATTGCTTGCCTTTCAGACTGGTGTTTTTCATACAAAGTTTGCATACAAACTATCGCATAGATTGGATGTTATGTAAACATATTCATATCCTGGAACCTGAAATCGTTTTGGAAACACTGCTTTTCATTGTGTAAGAATTTGATTTCTAGTTTAATTATATTGCAATGATTGCATTTTTGAAGTAAACTAACAGTTAAAATTCTATGTGTATAGGTATCTTGCTTTTTTGTTTAAATCAAGGTGATGTGATAGCATCGTATTATTTCTTTGCAATAGCGTCATTCTAGTTTCCCAACTAGAAGGCTTTTTCTTCAATTTAAGATGGTCGCTTATATGCTTTTGTTAGAGAAAGCCAGGGATGCGCTTATGAATCCCTGAAGAAAGCCTGCAATTATATGTGTAAATATAGCTTTGGTAGACAATCACAATTCACTTTGTTGTACCGCAGATTTATAGAACTGAATAACGTCAATCGGTTTAACAAGTTTCTTTTTAGTTTTTTTTGTTCATGCGAAAAACTGTAGACAAAACAAAACTGTACAAGCAAACAAGAAAAAACTTTCAAATGTTTTCCTACACATCACCAAGTCCTCATCAGGAATAGCTAAATACTATGTGCAATATATAGAAAATGAGAAATAGAAATTCAATTCGACTGGAATGCACTAACTACAAACGATAGTTCAAAACCAAACAGCACAAACTCAACCTCAAGAATAATGGCAAGTGAACAGCACGGCGATGAACAGATGCAATCAACGACGTGTTGAACATTTTAGAAAGTTTTTACTTGATTGTTCATGTCATGTCCGTATATTTTTGCATGAACAAAAAATAAAGAAAGTGTTAAACCTTTTGGCGTTACTCAGTTTTATATGTTTTTCAACGTTTGCACAACTTATGTGTTTCACCTTTTTCTCAATTCTTTATTTTTGTGAGTGTAGCATTCGTCTTGCAGTTACAGTGATGTATGCGTAGTATTGCGTTGAATTTCAGACAGCAAAATGATTTTATCGACTGGCAACTGTCTAGGATGGGAGGGCAGTTTTGATCTCATTTTGTGAATAAATTGTTTGTTAGAATTGTCAGTTGGCGGCTCGAGTGTTTAGCGCTTGGACATATTTGTCGTTTAAAATCATTTTGTGTAGGTTTTTATGTTCTACCTCCAGCTACAAAAGTGTAACAATAAAAAGTGATAGAAATTGTAAACTTCCGTGTTGGTGTGTTGTCCAAGCAAAGCAAAATCTCAAAAACGGATTTGTTGCTTCGTTCCACATAACGTTGGCCCTAACATACACACATTGGGGTAAGGTGTTGCAGGCACCCCACACATCTCACAATGGCCTGACCTTTTTTGATTTTGTGTCAATGAATGTTGATCATAAATTCGAAGTTTCAAAAAGTTTCATCAACATTTACCCCCACCCACCGGGCGATTTTCGGGTCCAATCTGGGCACACTTGTTGTTTTAATTGTGCAGAAAAACAAAGGGAAGTTTTTTAATTGATGAGGTAATTTAAAACAAGTGTACCCTATTGACAAAAATTTGATTTTTACAATGTGGGTCGCAAAAACTCCCCGATAGACTAGGTGGGGTAAACATTGATGTTTTTTTTCAAAGTTTGAATTTATAATTAATATTCATTAACACAAAATCAAAAAAAGTCGTGCAAGTTTAGATTAGAATTTAAATCTCATGGAGCATGTACGACAGCCTAACGTTGGTAGACACATTACAACGTGCGACATTATAGATGATGCTGTTCATTCGTTGTGAATCCAATTTTTGAGCACAGCGCAACTCCGTGTTAATAAACGTAATAACTATATTTACATTGTTATCAATCGGCGCAGAATAATATCAGTACAGTATTCTATTTTATAGACACATTAGACAAGGTTGTATTACTTGATGTGTGTGCTTTATTTTATCACCAGACTTTTAACTTGTTTTCAGAAGCCTGTTTGTTTTTTCGCTGAGACTTTTCGGTCATTTGTCCGAAATGACTTGAAAAAATTTGGTCATTTTTTTATTTATTTCGGTCATTTTTCTAATGAAAGTATTTCCTTTCAAGTAGCTGATACAACATATATTTTTTTCGGACATTTTGACCGAATTGACTATATTTTTTTCGGACATTTTGCTAAAAAAATCAGTCAATGACCGAAAAAAAACAATAATCAAAAGAATGTATCATGTTATTAAACTAAATGCTTGGTGAAAAGCCTCATTCAATTTTTATCAGTTGCTTTGTTTATTCTTTATTAATCCACTGCACTTTGGTGGTGAGTCCGTGGAAATGGTGCTTAACTTATTTCAAATCAGTCCTCAACGCAATTAAAGGTTGCCCACTTTTGATTTATTGATTGATTGAATCTTTATCCTCGGACTGGGAAAGCTTCTTGCAGAGTTTAATACTGGCAGTTTTGCATACTTGTAGAGGCTTTAAATCACTGACGCAGGCCCGGTCACCGAGATTTGCAGAGTGAAGTTTCCGATTGTTGAAGTCTTGTTGCCGGGGAACTATTCCATCCATTAGATGCCGCTGAATAGAGAGCAAAGCAGCGCACACCCCGAGAGTCGAACCAGCGCCTCTTTTGCCTTTGAAACTTCTTCGTTCCAGAAGTCACGCGCTAACCAGCTGAGCTATCGGGTCGATTTATATGGAAACAAACAGAAAATGAATCGAATCAAACTTCTACAAGTGTTTATTATCGTTTATTTGTTGAAGCTAACATTTCATTCTTCAAGTGAAAAGTTTCTTGTAATTACAAAAAGTGTATCAAATTATATTTTTCAAATTGTGTACGTTGAATTGCATTGTTCTAATTGTGTAGTCTAAATTGCATTGTTCTAAACACAAATTTGAATGGCAATCTTGCTTCATCGTACTGTGCTGGTGTAAATTTATTGTGTTGTGTTCTGTGTAATTTCTAAAAAAAAATATGGCACCTATTTATTGTTGTCTATTTTTACTCGTTCCAATTAAAGTTGTATAAGTCTTCTTCCACAAGTGTTGTTGGCAAATACTCCCCAGCGAGGCGTATCGATTGATCGCTTACTCCCCTTACTGGATTTGAGATTCCGGTTGAGGTCTGTAGTTGACAGTACAACTTTGGTAACGAGATTAGCTTGTTGGACCATAAACACACGAAACCATGCTAGGACACAGCATTGCTCGTGTTGAAAAATAAATTATCAAGGTATTGGGCTTTCATCTATTGACGTTATTGGAAAGAATATTTTAGAGGGTAAAAGAAAATTTTGGTGAGGTAAACGTCATTCAACGTGAATTACAATTGTATTAAAACATAGTGTAAGCTTATAAACATATTTTTGTAAAGGCAAGTCCCCCATGGCTACTTCCCCTGCCTCAAGCCTTCTTAGGGCATATGAAAGAGTGAATTACACTACACTGAAACTAGAAATAGTGGGCTATTGTAAGGATTATGTCTCAAAATAGAACAAGAGACACATCGCATGACAATTTAGTCAAAAATCGGTATCAGATTTTCAATGCCGTTTCGCTGCAATGTAGCCTAAATTATTCTATCAAATGATAGAAAAAGGCGAGATGTAAACTGAAAACGCCGGTGAAGGAAATCGGAAATTCCTGACGTAAATATTACAACACCTCTTGAAAAAGAAATTGTGAACAACATTTCTGAAAACCGACTCGTAGCGGAAATAACAAGTGGTGCGTATCCTGGCTAGGAAATAGGTGACATCATGTGCATAATATACACAGAAACTAAATTTATCAGAAAACAAGAAGAGATGCTTGAGAGATTTGTGAAACATAAGTTATTTGGATCTTAAACTTTATCTAGCCTACTTTTGTAAAATTTTAAAAGCAATATTTTTTTGTTTTCAAACCACCTACTGCAGATTGGTTTGGTTTTAAATCTTTATCCTCGGACCAGTGCCGGTCTGAGAGTATTTCGGGCCCTGTGCAGAATATGCTTTGCGGGCCCCAATGACAATGATCCAATTCAGTAGCGTAGCTAGGTATTTTGAAAGGGGAGGGGTGGGTGGTTCGGCGGGCGAAGCCTGACGGCGTGTTCGCCGAAGGTGACACCCAGCGGCGGGGGGTCTGAGGGAGGCTCCCCCAGAAAATTTTGAAAAACTACTTTGAATTTGGGGCATTCTGAGAGCATGTTCAACAAAAATTTGGGTATGAATATTACTGTAAAATGGTGCTGTCCGGTGGTATAGCAAAAGGATAAGATCATGTTTTTTTGGCATTTTTCTGAAATAAAGCTATGTCTCTATGTTGAGTCTGGATGCAACCTATTTCGTCGCTTGAAAAATTCGTACCCCGATTTCGTACCCTTGAGGTTGAATCCTTAAACATTTGTAACCCTGACGTGTTGCATAGCACGAACAACTGTTGAGAGAATATAATTTCCAGCGCATTCTAGGGCGCATATGGAAAATGTTAATACTGTATCCCTTTAGCTTCCATTTAAGCAGAAAAGCTTTGGATTTTTAGGTTGCTTCAACGATTGATGACATTGAATCAGCGCAATAACGGTGAATTCTTCGCTACGAATGGATGGAAGTACCTATACTTCTACATTAATCAGCGCAATTTAGTTAAGTCTTACATCACAATGTCTGGTTTTGATCTCCGAGTAATATTGATAAGGCAAGGTTGGTTACAAAATTAAATTATACGAGTAGGCTAAGTTTTGGTATTACAGTAAGAAAGAAAGGGCCTAGGGAAAATTCTATAAGTGAAAATGAATACGATAAACCTACTTGCTCTCCATCACTTTCACTCACATGACAAGCAAAAATAAACCTACGGATAAAAGCCAGGTGAAACGTTGCACAGCAGAAAACAGTAACGTTAGTGCAGAAGTTTTCCGACTCGTTCCCTGAGGATTGTGACGCAAGAAGCCACACGACCTCGTTCGGTGGAAATTAATCTGTTATGTTGTGTATTGGGCAGCTACAGGGCGCTTTGACTCTTTAATGGTCTGGTCTGATGAAAGCTTTTCAGAGTGAAGAATTATCAACATAAAGTGATTAAGCATGATGATCGAAGTTAAATCTGGTGTGTCCGCCGTGAGATTTAATTTGTCCGCCGAGATAGCTGCTCAGACTGGACACGTTTGTCCGCTGTCAACAGTCAACAAAATCGAATTTCGACCTATTTCGTCCCCTGAAAAGATCGAGAGAAATTTTGAAGTGTTTGCGGCAACTCCGATCAGCGACTTCGGCTCTGTTTTTTTTCTCGATCTTTTCAGGGTACGAATGTTCAAGGGACGAAATAAGTTGCACCCGTTGAGTCTCTATGTTTTCTTGTTGCTAATTTCTTTGTTGAATTCACTTGTTGAATTTTTCCATTGGAAACGACAAAAATTACTGCATTTTCTGAGTAAATTGCGGGCCCCCTAATTTGCGGGCCCTGTGCGATCGCACGGTTTGCACACCCCAAAGACTGGCACTGCTCGGACTGGCAAAGCCCTGATAGGTTATTCCTGGTAGTTTCGCATATTTGTAGACTTGTAGGCCCGTAGGGGCTTTTGATGTAGGGCCGAGATTGACAGAGTGAAGTTTCCGATTGTTGAAGTGTTGTTGCCGGGGAACTACAGTAGGCTACTCCATCCACTAGATGCCGCTGAATGGAGAGCAGTCCTTAACGTGCGTTGCTCAAGCGCACACCCCGAGAGTCGAACCAGCACCGCTTGATCTTGAAGCTTCTTCGTTCACGAAATCACGCGCTAACCAACTGAGCTATCGGGGCGGACAATAGAATTGCAAGATCGCAACAGAATTCAAGTGTTACCAACACAACTCGGTGGGCATTGGGAAAAGTGTTTGTGATGATAATGTTTAGCTTATTTTCGTTTTGGAAAAGTTTTTTTGCAAAGATTGATTCTGGCAGTTTCGCAGAGGCTACAAGTAGGCTGGTTGCTTGAATTTAATATAGCCTATAGTAGGCTACAGGCATAGCCGTACGAGACCAAACCATTTTGGGGGGGCAGAACGTAAATTTACCCAAATGTGCACGCTTTTATAGAAATTGCCCAAATATAATGTATGCGGTGCGTGATAACAGTGAAAAACTAACATAACAAGATCACCAGCAGTGGCGTAGCCAGTAATTTTGAAAGGGAGGGGGTTGACGGTGTGTTTCGCTTTGGTTTGGTTTGGTTTTGAATCTTTATCCTCGGACTGACAAAGCCTTGATAGGTTATTCCTGGTACTTGTTCGCATACTTGTAGAGGCACTTGACGCAGGGCCGGTTACCGAGATTGGCAGAGTGAAGTTTTCCGATTGTTGAAGTCTTGTTGCCGAGAAATTATTCCATTCACTACGTGCCGCTGAATGGAGAGCAGTCCTGAAATGCGTTGCTCAAGCGCACACCCCGAGAGTCGAACCAGCGCCGTGTGATCTTGAGCCAGGCGCGTAACCACTGAGCTATCGGGGCGACACCCAGCAGTGGGGGTCTGGGGGGCCTCCCCCAGAAAATTTTGAAAAATTACTTTGAATTTGGTGCATTCTGAGAGTATTTTCAACAAAAATGTGGTTATGAATATTCCTGTAAAAGGGTGCTGTCCGGTGGCATATAGCAAAAGAATAAGATCATGTTTTCTTCGGCATGTTTCGGAAATAAAGCTACAAGTCTCTATCTTTTCTTGTTGCTAATTCCTGGCTGAGATATTTGAATGTTTGGTAATGGCAAAACTCGCTCTTTGCAATACCCCCCCCCCCCCCCCCTGGCTACGCCACTGATCACCAGCTAGCTAGAATTTCTTACCAAAGTAGGCTAATCAAGATAGAACAACTGAATTCATCTTTGAAGATACCTTGCTTGTGCATTGCTCGATGCTTCTGCACTTTGGCATAGTAGGCTAAGTAAGAGTAACAAATATTGTTTTACACACCACAAATAATAAACAACGCCACTTAAATATTCAGTTGTGATGTCATAAAAGACTCAGAAAAATAAACATTGCAGGAAACCGGCTCAGGGTGACCATGCGGATTCAGAAAAAACTACATAACAATAGATAAGTTATAATTAAATGTAATAAAACACAGACATACTACTTCTGTTCAAATAAACTTTGTTCAATCAATTAAAGTAGTTTTGATGATACGAATTTTAGTACAAAAATAAAAAAGTCTGGCAGCACTACTTCTAAAAATATAGTAAGGCTAGGTAATTTGATGACAAAAATAACTAATATACAATATTCTAAGTTTGCATACAGACGATGACGTAGGATTCAAAGAACCCAATGAGCCTAACAGTACGTATTTACATTGATTCAATGTTTGAATATTGATTAATATTCAATCATCGGATTTGCAGAAGGCGTCGTTGGATTTTCAAAAAATCGCCGAATAGGCAACTTGCCCAAAAAGGCTCTTGCCGAATAGGGAACTCGCCGAATAGTAGCAGAACCTTTTATAAAAGTAAATAAACAAAGCTAAGCAACACCTTAACATTACTTTTAACAGGTATAACATGTTTTTGTTAAATGTTGTGGTGTTGCTTAGCTATGTCCGTTTATGGTTGAAAAAGTACAGTGACCTCCCAACACGAATTGTTTTATAAAAGTAGGCTATTCACCAGATTTATATAAATTCATATTTTGTAGTTGCCCAAATCAAGATGATGCATTTATTGATATTATGAAAAAAATTAAAGACTTAGTAAATTTTGATGCCGAGGCAACTGCATCATGCCAATTTGGGCAGTTTTATAAATAGACTATGATCAGATAATTTCATATTTTTTGTTGCCCAAATCTAAACGATACAGTTATGTAAATGGGAAAAATTAATGAATTTGTTCATTTTGAGGAAACTGCCTCACGCTAATTTGGGCAGTTGCATAAACAGACTAATCAGTTTCATCAAATAGCCTTATTTCATGTTTTCAGCTGCCCAAATCAACACAATGCATTTGTGAAAATTAATAAAATTAGCTATATGGCAAATTTTGCCATTTGATTTGGGCAGTTTCACAAAACTATTAGAGACATATTTTGGTGGCTGCCCAAATTGGCATGATGCAGTTGGTTAAATGCATTTCGTACTACAATTTGATCACCATGGAATACAATACATCAATACGGGTGTGCCAAATGACAATTTTGCGGCACATTTCTTGTGCAAATAAGAGGCTGTAGGCTACTTAGTTTGATAGGTAAAAGTTACTAATTTATAGTCTTTCTTAATTCATGCAATTTTGTAGCTTTTTATATAGCAATTTTTGCTTTAATAATTTCAAGATTTTGCCCGAATTTGTGACGTTTTGAAACAACAGGGGGGGCGCCTGCCCCCCTGGCTCGTACGGCTATGGCTACAGGTCTTATCACACAATTTGGGGTGTTAGCCTATCTGTTTACTAATCCAAAAACCTAGCCTCAAAGTAAAGTTGACATTGACAAATTTTATGCGTCACTGAATGAGTTCAAGTTTGCCAACTTGAGAAAAATGGCCATGAATCTAGCCTACTTGTTCTGTTCGGGTCTAGGCTACATAGCCTACATTTTCGACCGTGAACATTGACAAGACAAAGCTGCGTTCCAATCTAACTAATGTTTACGTGTAGTCTACTGAGGATTTCTGCGTCCGAAATGCAGCCAGAGTTCAAAGAACTTGTTGATGACTTTGATCGATCACAGATGTCTCATTGACTTCAGCAGCTATTGGAGTAGCCTACGTTAATTAAATTATTCATTAAATACTGCTTTTGGTCTCTATGCTTCAAACTTCAAGTTTACATTAATACGATTTATTCCTTGTACCGGTAGTCTATAGGTGGATAAATACGCGATGGGTGTATCGATTCAGGAATTCGGCTCGCCAAGTAGGCTACTTCATTTTTCCATGTCCAGCCCGCCGACTGGAGAAGTTGCTCGCCTCTGTTTTAAACCCATGCTTTGTTTTGGCTGTGATGGTAAGAAATAAAATCAGCTGAGCTGATTTTTCAGCGTTGCAGGATTAAAAATTAAAATCGTCTATATCGTATTTAGTTAGTCAAACCGATCAAATATCTATGCATTGCTGTACTACACATTAAAAATACAACCAACAGTCACTTTTTGCACTCAAGAAAAAGAAACGGCTTTAGCAAAAAATCATAAATGACGTCGATTCAACCGGGGGGGGGGGGGGGTGATTCGTAGGAGAAAGTCAAGATGTGTTCAGACCAAATCTTCGGCCAACAAAAGCAACCTTTTTGGATGGATCGTTTCAATGCTTAACGACATTGAAACGCTGCACAATTATACACAACAGCACGCAGATAACTTCCCAGATAGTTGTCTGGGTTATAGGTTATAAGCATATCGAAAAGTACATGGTAGCCTAATAAAAAAAACTTATTTTTTTTCTTACTATTTCAGTTTTGTTGGCACAGTGCGATTTTTTGTGGCTTTCTAACAAGCATTTGTCTGTGGTAGGATTTCTTTAAATCATTGTTTCAATGAGCACAGTGCTTCCACATTTACAAAGCTAGATTACCACTTGTATTACCACATTTGTCCTCAGATTACCACATTTTTTACTGTGATTTTCTTCCCGATTTTAACCGTATTTCAACTTACTTTTACATTAATAAAGTGGCTATTTTTACCCACTTGTTGCCATGGTTACAATCAGGTGTTGCCAGAGTTAGGATCAAAGTTAGGAAGAGTTAAGGTAAGGGTTAGACTTAGGAATAAGGTTAGGGTTTTGATCTTGACCCAGAACTAAAAAAAAATTCCAAAATGCAAGTTTTTGTATTCAACAGCTTTAAACTTTTCTCAAATTAGGACAGAATTCCTTATCTGGCATCGGTATTATTTGGCTATATTTACACTATATTATATAGTGTAAAATAAGGTAAAAAACAACTACTCAGTTTAGTAACAATACTGGTTATTAACAGTTATTAAAACGTCCGAAATAAGTAAGCAAAGTACTGTACTTGACACGCAGCTAGAATCTGAAAGACATCTTGATTATGAATATGGTCACATGGTCACCTTACGTTCAAAGTCAAAAGTCAGGCCGCATTCCAAAATCACACCCAAAACAGCGGAACATGCAATTATAAGTAATTTTTTGCATATCTGTTCGATTTCGGAAGACAACAGTTTAAATGCTCTTATTTATTGATAGTATTTTATGTCAAATTTTCAAAATTTATAATTTCCACATTTTGGCAACATTTCCATATTACCACTAAATTACCACAAATTTTTCATTTCCACATTTTTACCACAAGCATGATAAAAATTCCACAATTGTGGTAATTACCACCAAAGTGGAAGCGCTGAATGAGCATCAAGCTTGCCAGATGATTTTAAAATTTCCAGCCCAATTGTTACCAAAACATGACAAGGCCAAAATATGACAAATTTGCGCCAAATATTGTCAAAATCGAAAAAAATCTGCTGAAAATAGAATGAAACCAAACGAAAAAAACTGCGACTCCAGCCACCCGCACTTGCTGCTGTTTCTCTGGGCAAGAAACTTTACTATAATTGCCTCTACCCAGTGATCGATTTCGAGTAATGGGTAGTACCAAATTTAAGTCATAAGTAAAGTAGACAACTGGAAACAGACATTGCAGTCGGCTGCAGCGTGGGTCAGGTGTACGTCGGAAGGCGTACACCGATGCATAGCGCTCAAGTCCGCTTTCCCGCAATGCAGGATAAAGATAAACAAAACAAAACCGCTGAACTGGCAACTCTGATGAGTATGCACGTTAAATTAAATTCCCCATACCAACCATCAACGCACTCAATATCGCACCAAGAACGACCAGCATCACATATTTTCAAAGGCTGCTAGCCTAATCCTAGCTACATACAGTATTACGTACGTAAGTTCTAATGAATAATAATTAATATATTATTTTTAATTTCCTTCTTGTTCCATCAAACGGCAACCCTCAATTGTCAAGTTTGCTGCGTGGCCGAGTCGGGCGTCGGTTCGATTCTCATCCAAAGCATGCGTACAAACAAACTTTACTGATCGTCTATTAACTTAGGGAGGACGTTGAGCCCAATATGACAGCTTGAAAGTTTTTTTGCCATACCAGTATGCGGATGGCTTACTACTGCTAGAAAGACACTTTTATTTGAGGCAGTTCTGTCAGTTCATGTCCGTGATTTCTTGGCTGCTGATGGAAAGAAGATTGTTCGAAACGGTTTTGATGGAAACAGACGGTGAAGAATTCCCAACAGATATTTGAGAGGTCTTTGAAGTTCTTGGAGAAGATGGAGTAGAAGCGATGCTCTTTCCTGCAAAATACAAACATGAACATCAGAGACTTGTCAAAGAGTATTTGGTCTATATGACGTCTTAGTTAGGACATGCCAGAGCTGCCATATTGCTTTGTAAGTCAATGAGTTATTTGCATAGGTCTCCATGATATTTAGCGCAAAGAAAAGCAAGAAATTAAGATATTTGAATAGGCTATAGTAAGCCAACCAAGGCCGTTGAAAGATTAATTTGGGCCCGGCACTGCAATGAGACACCAACCCCTAAAAAAATTTAATAAATAAATTTAAAAAACTTTTTTTTAAATAAACAATAGGACTCAAACAAATATGTAGCGTTTTATTCGTTCTTGTCCCTCTAGAAAAAAATGGTGGGCCCCTTCAATGATCCTGGGTCCAAAAGTAGGCTAGTCTACCCTTTAGGGCCGTGTCAACGCTACTGCGTAGCCTACAACAGAGACCCCCCCCAACAAATCCGAGACCTGTAAATTTATAAAACAAAATGAGGCTAAAATGCAATTAGCCTACTTGAGCCTCTACGCTTATCCTAATAAAAACAACAGCCAACAGTATAGCGAAGTAGGTTATTGGCAATCAGTTCGGTATCTGACTATCTGTAAACGTTATTAGTGGGCTTCTGTATCTCAACGTATGAGTGAAAGATATAGTCAATTTTGTGTATTGAGTGCTAAGGTTTTGTAAGAGAAATGTAACCAGATTAAGTGTATTTTCATCAAAAAATATTCTGGATGTGCCAAAATGTAAGCTACTTTAAAGTTGCATTCACCTAAAAACGTCAATGCGGACAAGACTTATTAATGCTTCATTAAAAACGTGACATAGCATTGTAACAAAGCAGCGAACGCCAAGCGGTGTCGAACCGGCGTCATTTGAATCGTCGTACCATCAGGGTTCTCACCACTCGACTGTGCACTCGACAAGTTTTGCTAGTGACCAGAACCTCTAAAAGTCTTCACCCGGTTCTTGATCAAACGCAACCGACACTGTTGTTACACTAACCCGACTCATCTTTATGATTGAACAGAGCTGATTGTTTCTTTCGAACTCGTTTGATGATTCGCTGGAGAGTCATTCGAAAGTTATCGTCTCTGAAGCTGTACACGATCACATTCACCAAGCTAGAGAGAATGATCATGTACAGAGTTATGCTTAATTTACCGGATACAACAAAGTATGTTCACTTATTTACTTTTTTAGCGAGGAGTATCCAAGACCGATGAGAGGATAATTTGTGCCCGGTACGAATGAGATCTTCGGCCCCTAAATTAAGACACTTCTAAGAAAAACGCAAAATATTTAAAAATACAAAATGGTTTCTTTCAATTCCCGGCTCCAATTGAAAATATTACAGACCCTAAAATCACCTCAAGCCCGGGTACAAAATTACCTCCTGGATCCTCCTCCCCCAGATCAACTCTGTTGGGCGTAGCTTTGCATAGCATAGAGGACATCTGGTCCTACAACGATAAGCTATCATGGGCGTACAAGTTGTTTCTTTAAGTGGTACAAAACTTTCGGCAAAGTAGGCTATCATGGTGAACTGGTAAAAGTTCACACTTGCAAATGTTATTCTCCCTAGGCGCTGGAAACGCTGAGAATTACCTCACTTAGTTTCGCAGTCCATTATAAGAATTAGTTCATTTTCAGTGAACTAATTAGCTTCAAAAGTTTATTACATAGTATCAAATGTAGGCTATTATAGCTATAGGTTATTGCTGTGGAGAAAAGGCTGTTTTTCATATTTTATAAATCTAAGTAATGATAATAAATAGACCTTATCCAAGAAAATGTATACATTGTATCTATTCTATTCAAATCTAAATATCCATGGATTCTATTTGAATAAGCTTAACTGAAGAAGATCTAGTTGCTAGCTGATTGAAATCGATTTTTAGTTGTTTATGATTGAACTGACTCGTGTGAAAATAAATTCGTTTGTATTCAATAGACCTTACAAATTTATACAAGAATGATACTTCTTATGTAGTTGTTTACAATGGCTACGTTACGTTGCCAAACATAGCATGCATAGTCAAAACAACTTTCTTCTAACCTGTTTGACATAGACAAGTAGAATGTGGTGAAATATGGAATGGAGATAGAAGAACAATCCAATGATCCCAAATAGTATAACAATGCAACGATCGCGCTGGGCACTGCAGACACAAAACAAATTGTTATCGATAACTAATTATGTCGCAAGTATCAGCATCCAGGCTGGCAAGTCAGGATTGTCGATAACTTAATGCAGGAACACACTCTTTGAGTAAAAAAAAGGAAGATCAAGAGGCCACGGTTCAACCTTCGGCTGCAAACACCGAAATAATGAAATGATTCTATGAAATGATTTGAATGTAACATCATTTTTACTGAAAGCTGAAACTAACAATGCTACCGACTTATGTTTTATTTACTGGTTAGGCTACTATGCAAGGTTCACAGAGATGGTTAACGTTTTAATAATTGGGTAATCGATTCGCATCAATTAGTAATCCTATCTCTAATGAATAATGATACAGCACCTCTCAAGAACTGATCTCTCACCCCTTAGTGGTGCAACCAACCCTGGTTCAGAACCCCCGTGAGCAAATAACGATGAAGACATGATCCTGACCTAGCTTTCAACCACCTGCCTTAAGTTTTGAACAATTTATCTTTTAAAGAATAAATAACTCTACTTCTACGTCCTAAACGTCAAATCAGTCTCTTTTTACATTGATTGAACGTCTTCAAACGTTAAATCAATGTAAAAAAACGACTGAAGTGCTGTCTGAGTTGTTGCGTAGTGTTGGCTACTTACGAAGGGTGATAGAGAAGCCAAGTTCCATGTAAGCTAACGTTTTAACAACATGGTAGTGACGCTTGTAGCAATTCTTTTGCTGTTTTGAACACTTGGAAAGTCTTCTTGTTTTCTTTAAACTACGGAAGATTACCAATCCGGTGGCAAACGTCAATCCACTCTGGGATGAAAATATAATAATGAATTACAGTACATTTGGAATAGGATGCGTTTACTCAGGACTTTATAGTAAGCTGCTTCGATAATGAATCTCCTTTTACTGTTATAAAGTTGTCAAAGCAAATTGACAAAGCCAAGTATGATTTCGTGCAGTAACTTTTGGTTTTATTTTTTTCTAAACTGTCAGGATTAAGGACGACCGGGGACAAAAGTAACATATTTAGTCAAATCGTGCATAGAAAAGGTGCTATAAGTTATTTAAAAAAAGAAACACCTGCAACTAGTAGTATAAGCATTGAGCTAGTTAGGAGCATTGGCTTGGTCACTTTATATTTTGTAATTAGCTCGTAGGAAACAGCAGAAAACTGCAATTGTTTTGTTACATTTCCCCCATGGTGTGGGGCTAAGCTTCAGAATTAATTTTTGTTTGTGGGAAAATAAATACAGTATAGTCAACATACTTTTAGCCTACTATTTTTTGTGCTAGGAAATAAATGTATCTACATTTCTAGATAATTTTTTTGCTCTGATTCTGAATATGTGATAAGCCTATAGTATTTCTTTGGCACAATGGCTTTTCAAAGTGTTTACATTATAATATTTTTGTGTTTAGTCAAATTTATAAATTATTATCCAATCTTATTAATAATTTTTTTTTAAAAACCACATAAATTCTTGTTTCATAGCGTCACAATGCATGTCATGGTCATTAACCTACCACAATTGTAAAGTTCATACTGAGCAGTCTTTTCTGGATCAAACGTTCAAAAGTAAACATGCAAATACCAAAGCATGACGTAGCCTAGTAGAAAACAAGTAAATAAATTTTTAAATGAATTCCTTCAATGAACAGTCAAAATAATATCAAACTTACCATAACGCAGTATGGAAGGATAAATGACATCGTCAGAGTGACTAAACCTTTGCTTGAAACTCCTTTGTTGGCGAACGATGGTACGAGAATGAACGCCATGACCAAGTAGGTGAAGATGAAGCAGTCTGGAAACCATGCTGAAACGTATACAGCTTTTAAAACGAAAGTTATTAATTTGAAACCAGGCATTTCTACAAGCGGGGTATGGAATGGAAGACGTTTTTTCCATCTTTCATTCTGAGATTTTCTTCCATTTCACCTCCATTCCATCTTATAAATCTTCCATTCCATCTTTCATTCCATCTCCATTCCATCTTATAAATCTTCCATTCCATCTTCCGTTCTATCTCCACTCCATCTTAAAAATCTTCCATTCCATCTTCACTCCATCTCCATTCCATCTTAGAAATCTTCCATTCCATCTTAGAAATCTTCCATTCCATCTTCCATTCCATCTCCATTCCATCTTAGAAATCTTCCATTCCATTTTCTATTCCATCTCAGAAATCCCTTCCATCTTCCACTCCATCTTCCATCTTCACATTTTGTGATCTCCGCGTTGAATATGTCTCAAATAAACCTAATAATCATAGGCTAAATTTAAGCTAAAAATTTAACAGCAGTGTTTTCCTAAGGATTACGTACCGTTTGTTGTTAGAACTAGAAGCGTAAATTAATTCTATAAATACAGAAAGAAACAACACGTAACAAGGGGTGCAAAGTGTCATCGCAAATCTATAAGAATAGTACACAAATGCTGTCTTTAAAGTGATTTATATCTTCACATATATTTTTGTCTTACAAAGTTGTAACCTACATGATAATGACCAACAAATCAACAAACCAACACCAACATACACCTAATATACACACAGCAAACAAAAGAGAATCTTGGAAACTTTTCATGCAAGAGGCAGTCAAAAGTCAATGCTTGGAATCAAGTGCGACAAGAAAAGAAGAAAGCAATGACGTACTATCAATATCAAAGTACAAAACTTCTAAGTTTAAAAACTTCTTACAACAGCCAAGACTCAATCTAGGTGCCATAATTAAGCAGCTCTGAAGGGTTAAATGCTTTACTGCACTGCAGTTACATACAGCTGCAGGAGAAAATAGTCCGCCCCAATTGCTCAGTTAGCAAGCGCGTGACTTCGTAAACAAAGAAGCTTCAAGATTAAGAGTCGCTGGTTCGACTCTCGCATTCTAAGAATGTGCGCTAGAGCAATGCATTCTAAGATTTTCTCTCAATTTAGCGGCACCTAATAGAGGAAATAATTTCCCGGAAACAAATTTTAATAATCGGAAACTTTACTCTGTTAATCTCGGTAACCGGCCCTGCATCAAGAGCCTACCAGGAATAACCTTTCAAGGCTACGTCAGTCCTGGGATAAAGATCCCAAACCACCCTTTTAAAGTGAGCTGAAAACCGTATAAATGTAAAAGTAACAAACCACTGCAGCCTCTATATTCGTGATACAGTAATCCTAACCGACAATAATGCCGCAGTTACGTCATAACAAAGATAGACTAAATATGACGTCACAAACCTGGAATAGAAGCAACAAGGAATGATGTTGCCCAAACTATAACAAGGGAACAAAATGTCAGAAAGTTTCCAGATGTTCGATAATACACTGGCCACTGGAAGGCGACAAAGCGCTGTATGCTGATGAAAAGCAGATGATATACGGATGAAGCGTAGACAAATGTGAAAAAGAATCCACCAATGAGAGCTGAGAAAGAGCCGCGAAGTTCCAATTGTTTTGCATCGATTTCTTCGATGCTTGACGTCATGGTCCAAGCAAAATTAGGAATGATAACCGATAAGATTTGGATTCCTAAAAAAAATTGATGATAACCTAAGATTTATAACTAATTCGTGATGGAGTAAGATTGGTTTGGTTTTTGGATTTTGAATTTTTATCCTCGGACTGACAAAGCCTTGATAGGTTATTCCTGTTAGTTTCGCATACTTGTAAGAGGTTTTTGACGAGATTGGCAAAGGGAAGTTTTCCGATTGTTAAAGTGTTGTTGCCGAGGAATTATTCCATTCACTAGGTGCTGCTGAATGGAGGGCAGTTCTGAAATACGTTGCTCAAGTGCACACGCCGAGAGATGTAGGCTATACATCTTAAACTGACCAATAGGTCAAATAAGAGCCAATTCATATCTTTATGGATTAATAAATATAATCATTACAAATTTTCTCATAGTAAATAGTAACAAATTATTCAATTTGATTAAAAGTCCAAATAAAGTGAGTGAATAGCAGTGGCGTAACTACCCATTGGATCTTGTGGATAAATCCAGGGACGGCACGATGCTGGAGGGCGGCAAAATGTGATAACGTTTTAAACGAACAAAGACAGTCACATTAGTTTATTCTCAAACAACTGACAAAAAAATCTAATTTCTTTTGTTTTTTGTTTGTCGCATCCAGGCTTACACCCGGTGGTTGAAGATTTAGATTAAGTGGACAGGAAGGCAAGGAAGCCAATTTTCGTGTCCCCCTTCAGGCATGCCTTTAAGTGTCCTGTCACAGACACAGCCGCATGCTCTTGAGCGGTGTCGAACCGGCGCCCTTTCGATTTCCGTTTCAGTGTTCTCACCACTCGGATATGCAATCTAAATTCTAATGAATAAGGAAAAAAATAGATGGAGAGAAATCTTGCAGAGCGTAATCGCAGTCATAAAGTGTCTTATTAAACAAAAGCTTCCTTTTCGTGGTCATCTGGAAGATTCTAATTCAAGGAACCAGGAAAATTTTCTTGAAATTTTAAAACTCCTTGCAAATTCCGGTACAGTCACTTACGAGCACATTTTATTACCAATAGGCCTACTCGCCAAAAAGAGCATGACAACATACCTTTCACCAGCTATCCAAAAATAATTAATTGAGCTTTTTGGTAAAAAAGTAAAAGATCTCATGCTGGAGGAGATAGACAGCAAAGCATTTCTCAATTTTACTTGACAGTAGGCTACTCCTGACGACTCTCGTATCAATGAAATGGCTTTTATTGTTAAATACCGGTTCCTTAAAATCGACAGCAATAACGAGGTAGGCTACAATAAAGGAATCCTTTCTGATTTTTTTTCCACTACACGTAAAAAATACAGACGATATTACTAAGTCTATTCTCAATGAGCTTCAGCAAATAGCTTAGACATAATGATGTGTAGAGGCCAAGCATACGACAATGCTTCCACCATGGCAGGAGTCCGTACTGGAGTACAATGCAGAATAAAAAAAGATTAATTCTGAAGCCTTGTTTATCCCATGTCGAAACCACTCACTCAACCTTGCAGGAGTTCACGCAGTGGGATCGTCGGAAGTTTCTGAACCATTTGTTGCTGTTGTGGAAAGGATTTATTTCTTCTTTTCTGCTTCTACTCACAGATGGAAGGTTTTGCTTAACTATGTGCCAAATGTGGTGAAACGAGTGCCTGACACACGATGAAGTGCGCACTATGAAACTGTGAAAGCGCTTCAGCAATGTTTCATTGTTGTGGTGGGTGCATACAAACTTTGTGATCAAAATGAAAATATTGATGCACGAGGACAAGCGGGTGGAATCTTTGATGCGATCTTTTACAATTTTGGTTGGAAGTCGCAAGAGAATCTTATAACACTCAAAAATAATTACAGCGAAAAGGTCTGTCTCTGGGAAAATCTACCCACAGGATCAAAATCTACCCATTGCATTTATTGTTTTTTTTGAACAATGAGCGCAATGCGCTGGTAAAGCAATGCATTGAAAGAGCGATCAAGATCTGCAAAAAGCAAGAAATACCGATCGAAGAGAGTCGGATCAGAAGGAAGAAAAGGATGCCTGGCGAATGTGCAGACGTAGGGACGGTACATTACGGGACGCGCAACTCCGTTGTTCCTTCAACATTAGAAGGGTCAATTGCCAATTTGACATTTTTTTTACGCTTTACTGCAGGCTTGGTTTCAACTAAAAACCTTAAATTACTTTAAAACCAACTTAACTCTTCTTATATAACCCATAAAAAGTAAAATATTTTGTAAATTAGAAAAAAACGTAACCCTTCTAGTGTTGCGGATAAGCCAAAAGCGGATGAAGTTTCGCATCCCTATGATCTACAATCCCTAGTGCAGACGTAGTCTCTCAGCTGTTGAAGAAATCAAAAGATGCATGTTAGAAGCTATGGACCGGTTTCGGAGTGAAGCTGAAAAGCATTTCAGCAATATGTGCTTGCTAAATGAAGTATTCGGCTTTTTAAATCTCCACTCCTTGTTGCGAAGTGACAGTATCGAAATAGATATGGACAAATTTGTGAAAATGTATGCTGATGACGTAACTTATACTGAGTTAAGACTAGAAATCTCTAAACTTAATCGACTAGTACAATATTTATAGTGGTTTTACATTTAAAAATGACGCTAAAGCACTGGACGTGCTGCAGTGGTTAAGCAAATATCGTTTATATGTTAATCAACACCTTATTTATTTATGAGCCATAAGCTTTACATCACTGTTGCCGTTTTTATCGCAAGCTGTGAAAGAATTTTTTTCAAAACTTAGGTTGATAGAATCTTAATTGAGATCGACTATGGGAGAAACCAGGCGGTATACGCTAGCAATAGCCTACTGTTCATTGAAAGTGATTTAGTCGAGATATCATCTTTCATAATTAAATTGCTGAATTTGCTTCAATGAAAGCTATAGGCTACGTATTGAATTTTGAACTTTCAATAAAAACTAAACAAACACTGCTTTTATTCTTCTGTTGCGTGGAATTTTAATCAGCTTTTACGACGGTGTTAAGGGGGGCAGTGGCTCCGAGAGGGGGGGGGGAAGTCGGGCCAGTTTCCCCCCTAGCAAAACATTGTAAAGGAAAAACGAGTAGTTTTTTGTTTTTGCACTTTTGAGGGGGGCCCATATTTAGTACTAAAGTAAAAATGTACCAACTAAATAATCAACAAATTCTTAAATGAAGTGCGAAGTTCCAAGTATTTCTCAATCATTGTAAATGTCACTCTCGATGCTTCTCATCAAGAACAAATCATTTTCGTGTTAAGGTAGGCGATGTTGAACAGCTTCAAGACGTAAAATCTGAAACTGAAATGATTTCTGTATCACTGAACGGTTTCGATTGTTTTGATAGTTTCAACTTGAAAACTGGCGCTGTGTTAGCTAAGCGGGAACTATTTTTGCTTGACAACTGAACCTTAACTTCAAAATCTGCGTTGGCCAGGCATAGGATGTTGTGTAGTTGAATGAGTTTCGCTTTTAGCATCATGATCGTTGCTTACTTCACAGTGTAGATTCAAACGATCTGTTATAGCCTGATGCTGCGGGTTCTTTTTGGCAATATCAAATTACACTAGCTTTCGGAACACAGTTCCCTAGTCATGTGCTATGATGAATGGTATTGAAGTCAGTGAGTGGTTTTTTTAAAAAGGCTCTTTGTTTTAGCTTGAGGCTGCCGGCTGTTGAGTTTCTGTGCTGTTAGGCGTTATTGCTGTGAGGTTTTGTTGGATCAGTTGATTAGTAGAACTACGTAACCTAATCTACTAATCTACGTCACCTAATCTACTGGAAGAACTACGTCACCTAATCTACTGGGTTAATTGCTTCCAAGAGTGACGATTTGAGCCAGCTCGCCCAGTGTCGCCAAGTTGAGTCCGGTCCATGATTGGATGTTGTCTTGCCATCGTTTTGGTTGTCTGCCACGTTTTCTTTTTTCTTCTACTTTTCCTTCTGTGCAAACTTTGCTGATTCCGAATTGTGATCTTTTAATGTGGCCGAACAGTTTTAAAACTTTTGATTTTATTAACTTATTGCTGGAATTGGATGTGATTTTGTCATAGTTAAATAATCTTCTGTTTTCGTGTGGTCAAGTAGCCTTTTGTTGGTCATGCTTCTCATGATGTGATTTGGAAGGTAGTGAGTTTTTTCTTTATGGATGTTGTTGCTTAAATCTAGTTGGAATTCATAATGTTGCCTACAGACAGCGTTGTTCAAATGTCTTATCCTTTTTGGAGTAGGCTAATTGATTAATTATCTGTAAGCTTGTTGTGGCATCTTTAAAGTTATAGACCAGTCACAGAAGAATTTCTGAAAAATCTAAAGAAAGCTGTCCTATCATCTTGCAAAGAAAATTGACTTCGAGAATGTAATCAAGGCGGGGTGCAGTCAAACCCAATGCTTTACATTACTCTTTTGCAATTGAAGCTCTAAAGACGTTTCTTAAATGCATCAAGTTAGAACCAACAAGAGCTTGATCGGAAGCTGAGTCAATGCTAAAGTAGCCTACAACTAGCAGTTTTAAATTTGTGACTGCTTTGCATTATGTGGATTACGGTCCTAAACAAGATTCACTGATGAATTTAATGAAATTAAAGGAAGATGCAATCTAAGTAAGAGAAAGCTGAGAAGAGTATAGGCTACTACTCGCAAGCTAAAGTTGCAGTGGCAATTATAAATTTAAAAGAAAATGACTTTGTTTTCCTGAGGACAGAACGCTTTTATAACTCCACTTTACTAGCTGAATCATTCGAAGGAAATGTATTCTACCGTCCATTGCAAAGGATTCGACAGTTGTTGGAATTGACAAATGTATCAACAAACTCAACCTTATCGTCGATGAGTTTGAAGTTCCATGAAAATTTCATGGTATGTCTGTTGTGCAGTTGCGGGCATGTGGGACAAATTTAAACCATTTTTAACCTACAACAATGACATTTTTCAAGACATTTTGGATGAGTTGGTACTTTTGACAGAAATTACCCACACAGCAAACTTCAGCTGCAAACCAGAACGAACCACCCCATAATCTCTACACAAGGAATCATTGATTGCAACTTTCGAAAGGTTTTTCCAAATAATTTTGTTATGAATTTTTTTTGTGTTCCGGTAGCTACCTCCAACGGTTGTGCTTTGAGAACGTGGTTTCAGCAATTCCTGAAATTTGTAAAGAATTGTTTGCGCTCCAGTAGGTCTATGACTCAAAACGATTGAAAAGCCTAACTAGACATGTTGTGCATCAATTCAGACGTCGCAATATTTTATCATTTGATGCTGTGATCCGTAACTTTGCATTGCAAAAAGTGCAGAAAGGGTTGAATTAAATCAGGGATGTCCAAAGTCCGGCCCGCGGACCAACTTCGGCCCACGAAACGTTTTTGTATGGCCCGCGCCTGTTGTACAATGTGTTATTTTTGGCCTGCAGACACACAAAAATCATATAAATTCAACTTGCAGTTTTCAGAAAAGTTATTGTGGCTGTTGGCCGCGAACACTTATTATCAAGACTGGCTCGCGTGGGAAAAAGTTTGAACACTCCTGAATTAAATGCTTGGTTGAACTATTTTCGTTGCCTGTAGGCCTATTGTGTGTTTACAAAGCTTTCTAGACAAAATGGTTTGCCTCAATGGCGTTTTTGCTGCAAGTGTAATCCAGTGATTATATATTGATGATTTTTACATTGAACGAAGTTCTTTTCATGCTGAGGAAAGTAGGCTAATTTCAGCTTAACACGAACATGCAATGCAATATTTGCTAAAAAATATTATGGGGCCCATTTTTCGTGTTGTTTCCCGACCAGTGCTGATTTCTCTCGGAGGCCCCTTAGGGGGGGGGGGGGAGGGGGCGGCATTTCGTGCAAAATCCAAGGGCGGCATAATGCGTTGCTACGCCACTGTGAATAGGCTAAGGTAGCTGCTGACCTACCGTTCATCATGTCTGCCAAAGCCAACGATGCTTTTGCGCAGTCGAGTTTTGTTCTGGCTTCGTTGGTTCCACAAAAGACGGATATTATGACCAAACCGTTTCCAATCAGAATAAGAATTGCCGCGAGAGATACCATTGTGATGAATATTGACGCCCGTGTTTCGCTGAACAAAGTAAATAAGCCTATAGTTTGCTTTGTTTTGTAGGACACAGAGATACAGCCAATCTGGAATCAAATCTATCAGGTTTGCGTATGAGAAAATTAAGCAGATGTGTCATCATTAGCCAAAAAGGAGAATCATGTTTTAAATATCTAAGCTGCGTTTGTCGGTTTGAAACTAAGATGCTTTGACAACAATCATCCATTTGGAGCCATGAGCATAGAATGCTGTGCATTGTGCAACTAGAATCCATTTTATAACTCCTTTTACTGGTGTATTCCCTTGATATAAGTTCATATCTCTCATCCATATGCCAAGTTACATTAAATGAAAACAAATTACAAAAATAACTTTACTAACCATGCAAATGCACAAGCACAGCACGCACTTAAGCATGGAAAGAGTACGACTACATCGGGTATGAGCACTGCGCATTGCGCAGGCTACATTTTAATCTTCTTTGTACAGTTATTTATTAGGCTACTCCATAGATTTCTAATTATGTAAATCAGCGTTAGCATAGTAATATGAGAAAATTAAATTTAAACGATTGCTTTTGTTGTTTTAAAGCCTAATATTGAAGCGACACCAAGAGAAAGTTTTTAGCAAACTTCAGAACACCTACCCGCATGCACCACATTCCAGTAGCGAGATATCGGAACATTCGGTGATGGCTTGCGGCAAACAGATACCTGGAACTCCGCAGAGGATTGAAATATTGTTACGATCATCGATACGGTCATGTACTGTCAATGTTTCGCTTTCTTCACTTAAAAGCTTCATGTTTGGACCATTTCTATGAAGATGGAGACACATTTAACTTCTGTGAAATTAGGTCAAACTAATTTACTTCAGTCCAAAGTCAGTGTTTTTATAGCACTTAGCTCATGCTCGATAGCTTTTAAATTTTTCAAGAATGTTTGCTTTGATTGGCAAATCTTCGTTAACGGATACAAATAAATTTTGTTTACTGGTCGTTGCACATGACAAGGGATCTGTGTTCCGAAAGCTAGTTACAAACAGCGGCCCTACAGTATCAGGCTAAAAGAGGTGGTTTGCAGTGGCGTTCGGTGGCTTAAACCGTTGGGAAAGCAACTTGGAAATAGGCTATGCTGCAGCAAGGTAGTAGGCACGAAGGGCGTAACCATCGGGCGAAGCCCGAAGGTGTGTTGCCGAAGGCAACACTTCCAGGTGGGGGTCTGGAGGGCCTCCCCCAGAAATTTTAAAAAAACACTTCCAATTTGGTGCGCTCTGAGAGCATTTCCAAAACAAATCAAAAATTAAAATCTGTCAAATTGTGCTTCGCCTATGTCGTGATCATACATCCATTTAATGTTTAGAAGTCATGAACAATCTTAATTTTAACGTAGCAGGACCAAAATCCTGTGTTAGACATGGAATAATATAGTTGTCTAAATATTTAATTCGTCATGTAACGTTATATCAACGTCGTATTCGTCAAGTAACGTTATATCAACGCTGTAAAAAGGGCAAAGGCATGACTATGAAAGCTAGTAGGCTAAAGTACATGGCGAGGAGACATCAAAAAACAGCAACAATTATTTCGGCATTATGATGCTGTGCTCTGTACCGTGACGAGAGACCATTCTGACGAGTTAGTCTAGCCGCTCTAGCGAATGTTCGCATTGACGTCACTGGGAAAGCAAAACTAACCATACCATAACCATAACACATCTGATTGGCTAAGCAGCTGGTGACATTTTGCAAAACGGGTGAGGATTGGATAAAACGAAGGCGTTTTTTGACCTTTTTGAATCTGGGAAAGCAACTTTGATAGTTGCTTACCTGGAGCCTAAGTGATTGTTTCTGACAGAAGCGTTTGCGTTAATTGGCATTTATAGGCAAGACATGCGGTTTGGTGAGGACTTAGACTACTCACAAGCGTTACGAGTAATTCTAGTCACGAATAGGCTACAGTAATTTTCAAGTTAAAATAGATGTGATAAAAATAATAAGAAGTTAAACCTAGAATTCAGTCATTATACTTTGCATAGTTTTCGCTCAGGTAAGCACTGCTTTCCTTGCTTTCCCTCACCGATCGTCACTGGTGGTTTGAATCTACATTTGTGAAGTCAACTTTGTTTAGCTCTATAATAAAGCTACAGTAGATGATCAGTACCTAAATGACAGCCTACATGCAAGTCCAAAATGTTTGTTGCACCAACTTGACAACGTAAACTAATTCCAAGTCCAGACAGTGGCCAACAATCAAGCTGCATTCTTGTCATTAGAGTTCACTGCGTCATATTTTTATTTGAAAGCATTTAGTCAAACTACTTACATTGTCAAGGTCTCTCGGTCAAGAATCGGATGAATAAAAACACTCCTATTGTTAGAAACGTTGTTCATATTTTTTGCTAGAATGTAAATTCCTTTTCAAACAGATTCTTTCTTTCATAAAAAAATATAAACCAATAATTTCTTCAAACCACTTTGAAACATCTTAAAATTGAAGTCTTCAAAAGATTTAGATCATTATTGGCTGCTGTACTCTAAAAATTATGGTTAACCGCCTCAGTAGGACCGGGAGCTAACCTTACGATTACCAATTCTACTGCGCTCCACTTGGGCTTCTAAGGCCCCTTTTCAGGTACGGTAGGCTACAGTAGATTATACTGGTCGACAATTTTTTTTCTCTTGCCTGGATTTTGAGAACTGATTTAGGGTAATTTTGGGGAGCTGAATTCCAATTTGAGCTCAGATTTCTTCTATCACACCACGTTTTCTTGCAATATTTATGTTCCATATAGCTGAATTACGAAATAAACTGCTTATTCACTCACAAGTTTGACACTACACAATCACGCACAAAGGCAGCTTCAAAGGCTTCCAGGCTACAGGAGAAACATCTTTTCAAAACCGGTACAAGCGATTCACTTCATCGGCCAGAGAGGCCATGTTGAGAAAGTACTTCCACTTGGACGACCAACTTCTTTACTTCACAAATGTAAAGGGAGCTTTTCTTTCTATGGGTTTACCTGCATATCATTCAAGTGACTGGAGACTTTTTATTGATAGCTGGAAAAGAAGCCTAAAATGTGTCTTGCTCCATAATGGGAACAAGTATAGATCCATACCTATAGGACACTCTGACTTCCTGAAGGTGAATTATGCAAACATCAATGTTGTGCTAAAAAAGATTAACATACTGCGATCACTAGTGGTTGATCTTCGTGGATCTTAATGGTGAATTTCTTATTGGGACAACGAATAGGTCACACAAAGTATCCTTGCTTTTTATGCTACTGGGATAGCAGATAGATGGTCGCATATTGATGGTAGCGTAAAAAGCAATCTAGAGATCTAAAGAAGAAATCTTTTTATCCACCATCTATTTAGCTACCATCTAGAGCCAACGAAGAACATCGGGTAGAAAATAATGGCCACCACTCGGCTATGCAGTCGACAAAAACGTGATGTGATGAGCAAAAACTAACACCTGATTCAGATTCAGCTCCCCAAAATTACTCTAAATCTATTGAAAAACTTCACGCAAGAAAAATTGGAGTGACCAATGACCAGTGTAATTGTTGTTCTAATTTCGTTTGTGACGCTCGTTTGCCTTTCGCCCATTTTGCTTCCACACTAACTTATATTTCTATAGAGTATAAGTATCATTTTTCTAGTGCACAGCGAACTCTCTTTGCATGTCAAATCTTCTTACATCCAGCTTTTTTAGCTATAAATTTAGGTTCAAACGTTTTGTACGTCCTTTCATTAAAGTTGCCAGGCTTTCTGAGACAAATAGCTCAACCTTATCAAACCATATTCACCTGTTCATTTTTATTTAAATATTTCTATGCTTTTATCTGTTCGTGGTATTTGCTTGAGTTAACAGACAAGAGGAACAGATTGGAATGATTATTCAAGCAATTGGATGGTCAAGAAGATGGATGAGAAAATAACAAAAATGGCACTTAACAAGAACAAATACATTTTTGAAGCGTGAAAGACGCTATGAAAACGTAAAAAGAAATAAATTAATGTGCTTGATTTCTTTGACAAAAATCAATTCTGCTTTTGACAATGACAACAAAGACTGAATGTCGCGTAATAGTCTGGTGTTAAGTAAATTTGAAATGCTCAGTGACCTATCGAACCAAATCGATCCACTGATAAAATGATGGTAGCCTATCATCACAGCTAACAATGACGTAATCACCGACCCAACAACGACTTTTTCAGGATTCCACACAGCAAACAGACAAGAATGGGTAACAGCCAACAGGCCTATCAGCAAACACTCCCACACTGCCCAAACACTACATAGGTGGGGCACCTTCAGAAGCCCTAGATGCCCATTGCCCACAATGCGAATCCAGCCTTTAGCACGTCGATTACCTGGTCAAGGATTGCCCAACCACCAAATCAGTGGTGGAAAGAGAGCTGTACATACATGTGGTAACATTTTCAAACAATGGTTGAAGCGTCAAAGGCACAGCATATGAGTTGTGCTCACTGTACCACTCCACTCTAGCCTACTATCAGCTGACAATGCGCTTTACTTTCTCAAACGAAGCATGACATTTTTTCAAAGCAGCAAACAAGATTGTTAAGTGAACTTCTTGACAACGATTGGATAAAAAATGAACCAATTTCAGGGTTAAACATTGTTTATGGAGCTCGTTTTTATGCCATCGCTTTTGTCAGTTAAATGTATAACAGCCAAACTGGTGTGCTGTAAAGTGGACGTTTTATTCGGACTCCGGTTGGTCTCAAAATGCACTGCTCAAGCGTACACCCGGAGATAACGCTGATTCGGTGTGTAGTTTCACCGTGCACAACCCTGCGTCATCATCCAACTGTAGTATTGGATTAGACAACTCGTCAACATCCTGCGCATGCACATTGGGTAACGAACTTTTGGAACATCTTCTATTCAGTTCCCTCTAACCATCTAATAAATATCATAATTTGTGCATCAACGAGCGAAAACTCCACTTTATCAACCTCAGTGAACATCCGAGCGTCGAAGTATCTACAAGTTCACAGGTAAGCCGGCTGCGTAGCCGAGTGGTGAGAACGTCTGCGCGACGTTCAAAAGGACGTGGGTTTGACATCGCTCCAGAGCACGAGCACGCGGCTGTGTCTCGGCAAAGACACTTAATGGCAAGCTAAGGGGAGGAGTTGTCTCGAAGACTATATGTCACTTCGCTACTTCCTGTAGTCTGTTGTATCGCATACTGTGATCGCAGTGTTATGTATGTTATCGCAATGGGCGGAAATAAAAACATGATTATTATTATGTATGCGAAACAGTCAGGATCAAGTTTTACGAAATTGTCACTTTAAGAATGACAATCGTTCCATGTTGAAGCTTACTAGATGGTTCTATGAAACAAACTCAGGATACACATGTGAGGGAATCACTCTTCCTGAAAATACGTAGGATATTCTTCAATAGCCACATCATTAAAAAGAACTAAGACCTGACAAATGCCACGGAGCAAAATTATCTAAAGATTATTATGTGGAGCAATCAGACAATTAGGGCCTTAACCTGATTTAATTGGCTACCAAGGTCATACACTTGGCTACCAAGGTCAAATGCCATATACTTTGGCACTTCACAATCAAGAACCACAAAGATAAACAATTTCTTCATACCGGATTTAGGATATAAACAAACAAACTCTTTGTTTGTTTTGTTTGTCTATGGTTCAAAAAGCAAACTCTCTACCAAAACTATATGATATCTGTATTGTGTGACGACAATGTGTGACGACAATGTGTGACAAGGATATAAATCGACATGTGCGATCAATCTACTGTTCTGCCAACAAATTAAAATTTTACAAGTGCTCCAGTGATATTAAAAATGTTCTATTCCGTTCATATTGTACTCCAATGTATGCATGTCATCTGTGGGAAAATTATCATCAACGTGACATTAATCGTCTGCGTGTTGCCTTCAATAATGCATTTAGAATTATACACAATTTGCCTGAGTAGTATAAGATGTAGGATACAAGTTGTAAATGTGTTAACCCTCGGTGTTAACCTGCCACAAGCACATTTGATTTTATACCACATTTATATAGTTATGAATATGAATGGTCTTGTAAATGTATTAACCCAAAGTGGTGACGCACATTTGATTTTATGTGAGAAAGGTGAATCGCAAAGTGCAAAGTCCGAAAGTGCTAAGTCCGAATTATGTGAAGCGATATAATTGTGTAACCAGCTTCATAATTCTCACGCTAGGATACTGATAAAAAGGCAGTGACGTGATTAAAAAATGCTCATAACATATATAAAACAGAGATAGAGGCAGGCAGAACAAACCTTGTGTTCTATAAAGAGTGAACAGATTAATTTTTTTTACAGTTCTCACCATAGTTTATGAGGTTTATGCTTGAGGAGCGAGTCGAGTTATGAAAAGTGTTGTTTGAACTAGCAGGAAATTTTGTCTCGACTATTTCGGTTATGAACTGAATATTTTTTCAGGTTGATGCCTCCATGAAAGAAAAACATAGAAAATGTATAATTGTGAAATATGTCATGCCCAATTCAAGTCAAAGACTGGGAAGTGGTTTCACATGCAGAAGCATCGAAACATTCGTTTTGCTTGTAGGTTTTGTGCAAGGACGTTTTCGCGAGTAGTGTCAAGAAATCGGCATGAGCGGAGGTTTCACAAGTGAGTTTGATTGTTCACGTAATTGTGAAATTGTTTAATCTTAGTTGTCTGACTGATTATAATTTGAGAGTGGCTGAAGGGAATCACAAAATTGTGAAATTGTTTAATGTTAGTTGTCTGACTGATTATAATTTCAGAGTGGCTGAAGGGAATGACAATGAAAGGGAAACGGTCCCCAGAGAGAATGAAATCGAGGAATTAATGAATCCAAACTTGTGGGGGTAAGAATTTTGCAATAAAATCTCATTTAAAATTGCTTAAGAATGTAAATTAAAAGTGTTGCAAAATGAGAAAATTCAAAAAGTCATTATATCTAAACTGTTTAGTTTGAAGTTAGTTAAAATGATTGTAAAACAGGGATTGTTTTGTTGAAACTTTACTTTCCTTTGTAGAGACATTAATTGGGAAGCACAGCACGAAGTCGAACAATACTAAGTATTGCAAAATGAACAAATCCAAAACGTCATTATATCTAAACTGTTTAGTTTGAAGTTAGTTAAAATGATTGTAAAACAGGGATTGTTTTGTTGAAACTTTACTTTCCTTTGTAGAGACATTAATTGGGAAGCACAGTACGAAGTCGAACAAGACTTGAAGAACCCTGATTTATGGGGGTAAGTTGAATGGAAACATATTATCTTTTACATAGTGATGGTCTTGAAACAATAGTAACATATTGGTTGAATAGTATTTCAAAGGTTTTTTAATAGAAGTTTTTTCTGTTTTATATGGTCTGATTGGGTTGAAAAATAATGAGCTTTTTAAGTAGACATTCTAAAAACTTTTCTATCAATGATTTGTGTGATGTTTTTTTTTTAACAAAATAAACGTTGGTCAGAATTATAGTCAAAATTTTTTTTCAGAGATATACAATGGTCACAAAATTTGGAAAATCGCAATGCTGCTGAAAAATCTCCTCCAGAACACGATATTCAGTGAGTTGTTGTTAAATTTTAATCTATCTAACACTATGCTTGACTTGTCCTAGCTGTTAAAATTTTCTTTTGTCAAACATTTCAAGAGGGTTTGTATGGAAAATCGAGATAGTGCTGAACAATCTCCTGCAGAACAGGATATTCAGTGAGTTGTTAACTATTAATCTATCTAACACTATGCTTGACTTGTCCTAGCTGTTAAATTTTTTTTGTCAAACGTTTACAAGAGGGTTGTTTGTATTACAGACAGTTTTTGAGACAACATTCAGGAAGCATCCACGCCAAACACATCACCCACCAAAGAGTACAAGATCGCTTCAATTTTGCTTTAAACAATAATGATATGCTATCTCGAAGAGACGAATTCCGACGTGTAATATTTCAGTCACAAAACTCTGCTTTTAAAATTAATTATAGTTTCGGGTTTATTTTACGTCACCGTGTTCATGGGGGTCTGAGGTTTTTTCACCCGTCCCACGGAGCGGACCGTGTTCTGCAAATTTCGCCTTTAATTTCAAACTCGCATGATTTTGATGATTTTCTAGAAAACGTATTACATCAAGATATTTTGGAATTTGCACAACTTCAACGCCCTGATTCAAGCTGGACTGTTCTTAATGTCACTAATGTCTGCTTTTATGTTAACAAGTTACCAAATCATCCCATTGGTCATTCGCTAACATTACCTGATTTTATTTTAAATAATTTTGGTTTAAATGCACTTGTAAAAAGTAAACAAAGTAATCAAACTTATACTGATCACTTGTGTCTTTTTCGTTGCTTGGCCTTGCAAGCTGGTTGTTTAACTCATAACTTAGAAAAAGTAGCCAAAGAAAAGTTTCATGTTTACTGTTCAAAATTTAATGTTGATCCGTTTAAATTTTCAGGTATTTCATTGTTTGATTTAGATCAAATCGAAAAATTATTTCAAATCAATATTTCTGTATACAAGTTAGAAAACAAAGAACAAATTGTTGCTTCTTTAGTTCAACGAAGTGCCAGTCGCTTTTCTGAAACTATGTATTTAAACTTGTATGATAATCATTTTAGTTACATTTGCAACTTATCGCTGTATTCCAAAACATTTGTGTGTCCAAAGTGTCAAAAAATTTGGGCCCATGGGTTTTCATGTGAGAGACATGCTAGAACATGCGACATGAATGTCAAAAACAAATTTGTAGGTGGGGTGTACAACATTCCTAAAACCATTTTTGAACTATTAGAGGATGTCAATATAATTGTTCCTAAAACTCAACGTTATTTTCCCTATAGGGCTACATACGATTTCGAGTGCCTTTTTTCAAAAGATCAATTACCAAACAATTCTGACACAATTCATTGGGAAGCGGAACATAAAGCTTGTTCTGTGAGTGTGTGCAGTAATGTGCGTGGGTTTGAAAATCCTGTGTGTTTTGTGGATGAAGGTGATGTGAACAATCTTGTGAGAAAAAAGTTAGATTATTTAGGTGAAATTTCAGCTGCTGCATATCAGATTCTTGTCGATAAATTTAGTTATGTGTTTCAAGAACTTGAAAATCGATGCTCAACAGATGAAAAAGACCCAAAAAACAAACTTTTCAAAGAGTTAACATCACGTTTTCACTCGTACTTGAAAGAAATGCCAGTTATTGGGTTCAATAGTGGTCGCTACGATTTGAATTTGGTGAAGAGAGAATTTTTTAGCCAGATCCAAAAAGACATTGAGTTTGTCGTGAAGCGAAACAACAATTATATGTGCATTAAAACAGAAAATTTTAAATTTCTTGACATCATCAATTATATTGCGCCTGGATTTTCTTATGACAAATTTATAAAAGCTTATGGAGTGGAGCAAACCAAGTTTTTTTTCCCCTATGAGTGGTTAACAGACTTGTCCCAGTTAAATCAGACGTTTCTTCCAGAGCACGAATGTTTTTACAGTCACCTGAAAGGTTGTAATATATCGGATGAAGACTATTCACTATGTCAAAAAACTTGGAAAGAAAAAGGAATGAAAACTATGAAAGATTTTTTAGTGTATTATAATAATTTAGATGTTGTTCCGTTTTTAATTGCCATTGAAAAGTGCTTTCAATTTTATAAATCAAAATCTTTAGATCTCTTTAAAGATGGACTTTCTGTTCCTGGGTTAACTCTAAAGTATTTATTTTCTACTCTCGATCGTGGTGTCAATTTTTCATTAATAGATGAAAAGAACAAGGATCTCCATGAACTGTTCAAGAGTAATATTGTTGGTGGCCCTTCTATTATTTTTCATCGCTACCACGAGAAAGGTGTCACGCGACTTCGGGAGCATGAATTCGGTGACAATGCTAAATTATGCCAAAGTGTTCTTGGTCTGGATGCGAACGCGCTTTACTTGGGATCGATAGCTCAACCAGCTCCTACAGGTCGATTCATCCGCTATAAGGAGGCTGAGAAATTTAAACCCACTTGCTCTCATAAATATGGCTACCTAGCCATGGAATGGTTGGAATTTATTTCTTTTCAAGAGGGGTGCCATATTCAACATGATTTTAATGGGGGAGAAATCAAAGTCGGAAAACTCTTTGTGGATGGATTCTGTAAAGAATCTCAAACCGTGTACCAATTCCAAGGATGCTTTTGGCATGGACACTCGTGCCGGCTTAACATCGATCGTTCTACTGGGTTAATGAAAGATACAAATTCTTGTAATGGACATTCGATGGAACAACTCAGGGAAAATACAGAAAAAAATTGTAAATATTTGCATGATCTGGGTTATCGAGTGGTTCAAATGTATGAATGTGAGTGGCTTGAGCAAAAAAAAGTGCATGGTGTGAAACAATTTTTGAAAACCCTGAATGTGCTTAAACCCTTGTACAACATGACTCAGGACACATTTCTTTCTTCAATTTTAGATGGGAAATTATTCGGTCTTGTTTTATGTGATATTGAGACTCCTGACAATCTAAAAAAACATTTTTCTGAATTTTGCCCCATTTTTAAAAACGTTGAAGTGTCCAGGGAAGATATAGGAGAATACATGCAGGAGTTTGCAGAAAAAAATCAAATTTTATCCAAGCCAAGACGCATGCTCATTTCAAGTTATTTTGGTTCGAAAATGTTGTTGATCACACCCTTGGTAAAATGGTATTTAGAACACGGCCTTGTTGTTAAAAAAATCTACGAAATCATTCAATATCAACCACACAAATGCTTTCAAAAATTTGCAGACCAGGTATCGGATGCAAGGCGAAGAGGGGATTCTGATCCTGACAAGAAAATCTTGGCTGATACTTTTAAGTTATGGGGAAACTCGGCTTATGGTAAAACAATCACCAACAAACAAAAACATAAGAAAATTAAGTTTTGCGATAATGACACAGTGGCAAAAGAAATTAATAAATCCTTTTTTCACCATTTGAACCCCGTCCATGAAAATCTGTTTGAAGTAGAAAGTTTTAAAAAATCAATCAAGTTTGACCTGCCTCTCCAAATTGGATTTTTTGTGTACGGTTATGCCAAACTCAGAATGCTAGAGTTTTATTACGACTTCTTAGATCAATTTGTTGATCGGAGTGATTTTCAGTGTCTCGAAATGGACACTGACTCGTTGTATTTCGCTTTATCTGCTCCATCGTTGGAACAAGTCGTGAAGCCCGAAAAGCGTTTTGAGTTTTTTAGTTGTTATCATCTTTGGTTTCCTTCTATTGCCTGTCCTGTACATCGCGCAGATTTCGTTTCGATGAAGTGTAATGGCAGTGAATTTGTTCCTCAGGAGTGTTGTATTGCCCAACAAAAATTTGATAAGCGTACTCCTGGTTTGTTTAAGGAAGAATGGGCCGGCACAGGTTTTGTGGGCTTGTGTTCGAAAACATATTATTGCTTTGGTGCTGTTGACAAGCAAGTTTCTAAAGGTTTAAGTACTACAAAAAACAAATTTGACAAAAATTCCTATCTAAATGTATTGAGTACGCATGAAAGTGGCCAAGGGGTTAATGTTTCCTTTCGTGTCAGAGACAACAAAATTTACACGTATCATCAAACTAAAAAAGGATTGGCTTATTTTTATCCGAAGCGTATCGTCTGTTCTGATGATGTCACTACTTTACCGTTATCAATATAATTTGTGTATGTTTCATTGTGCTTTACGATTTTTTGCTGTGTTTTTTACTGGAAATCTTGTTTAATAAAACTTATGTGCTGACTGACAAAAGAAACAAGACAGTACAGTTTCAATCTTATTTTATTGACAAATCGTACAAAACAATCACAGAATAGAATCTAATTTAATACGTTTTTGAGGTCGAAAAGTGCTGGGTGTTTGATCCTTTAGGACTTTTAAATATTTGAGTATTTCTCGCAATTGGTGTTGATCTTCTGGAGTTGGCAAGGGACACGCTTCATGATAAACCTTCACATTCACTTTCCCATCGACAATATAAGAGAGATAGGCAGCTGGCGCGTAGACTTTCCCACTGGTAAAATTCAAATCAATTTGTTGAGGTAGGAGCTCCTCTTTCACCCGCTGGATATGCTGGTTGTGAGGACAAAAATTTAAATCTTCTTCTTTGCTCCAGTATAAAATTTGTAAGATATTTTTCGTTGAGGGGAAAGCAAAAAACGGTTGTTTCACAATTAGCTTTTTCGCGACTTTGCACAGTTGTTCAGGATGAAACGCTTTTCTTCCAACGCGAACAGATAATGAAGCTCGTCTTAAGTGAGGGTTAAATCCAATCTCGTGCTTCACATTGAAAGTACTGGCGATGTCAACAACTTTTGCTGTAGCACGTTTAAGTTTTGATTCGTTAGCTAAGTCTTGTTCAGCCTCATAGAGTGGTTCCCGCACATACGGTTGTGGTACATAGATTGGTGACATTTGTTTCTCCATGTTTTCCAAACTATCGCATATACAAAAAACATTCATTCTTCCCTTTTTATACAGTGAAAAAAGAAAAAAAAGGCTTTCCCTTTTTTATAATAAAGAGAATTGTTGTTTTTTTTTTGAAATAGTATCACAAATGAATCATGGATACTCAGCAACTGGCAAAGGTTTTACAGACCGATCCATATGCAAGGACAGTCTTTAAAGGAGTTTTCGCGAGGGATCAACTGATTGAAGTTGACTTTAAAAACCCGAGCTTATGTGTTATCAATCTTGACAGATCCGATCAACCTGGCTCACATTGGGTAGGGATTTTCATTGATGAAAACCAGAAAGCGACTTATTTTGATCCTTTAGGACTCCATCCAATGTATCGAGAAATCTATCTCTTCCTCCGAATAAACGCGACCTCAACCACGTTTAATGAACAGACAGTGCAAGGTTTGATGGCGACATCTTGTGGTCATCACGTTTTGCTGTTCGGTATGCTATCTGCAAGGGGATATAAGTTGAAGGAGATCTTGAAAATTTACTCTGATGATTTATCAAAGAACGATGAACTGGCAAAAAAGTTTATCACTTCACGGTTCAATCATGTTTTATAAGCAAACGCCCAACCATTCATCCTTCAGAAAGAAAATGAATTCTGAAGAGAGTGAACGTCCATCCTCTGAGAAATCTTGGGGTCTGTTTGGACAAAAAGTTCCGCGCAACGAAATTGTGTTCATTTGTCAAGTTATCATTGTGTATGCTGTCATCATAGCAAGCATTTATAATCTCTCGACTAGTGTTGAACAAAAAGATCTTTGGATTTCCCTGCTCAGCTCCTGCTTAGGATATTTGTTACCGAATCCAGTCATCAAGTAAACATGTATATTACTCTCCCTTCGAATGCCTCCATGAATGAATTTCCGGACAACACACTCGCAAACTTCAAAGTAAAGCTTCCCCATCAAGTGAGATTGGAGGGGGAATGGGAGATGGGTTTATCAGAAATCCACTTCCCAATCAACTTCAACAACATCTCTGCAAAATCCTGCACTATGGTGATAAATTGCATGGGTGAACAGTTTCACCCCGCTCTCCCTGATGGACACTATGATCCTAAACAGCTTGTTTCGGTTTTGAATGCGTTAAGCGTGCATATTTATCGGTCAACAATTGACAGAGGCGTTTTGTCTGATGATATTGATGCTCTTTGCGTGCAACCAGGTCACGTATTTCAAGCTTATTATTATAATAATTCAACAAGAAAACTTACAATTGAAATCATGGAACGAACCACCATCCGTTTCTCTCCGCGCTTGTGCACAATACTTGGTATCGCTGGAGATGTTCTCTTACCTGGGAACCACACACTCGAAAACCCTGTGAACCTCAAGTCGGGTTTATATTCAATGTATGTTTATTGTGATTTGCTTAAACCAAGCATGGTTGGAGGTGTTTATGCCCCGCTTCTGCGTGTGATTCCACTTGATCGAAAATGGGGAGAATATGCATCAAAACAATATGAAAAAGCGCAGTACTACCCATTACAACACAAAAGTTTTGATATCATAGAATTGGATTTAAGAACAGACACTGGAGAAAAGATGCCATTCCTTCCAGGACGTGTTGTCGTGATTGTTCATCTCAGAAAACAACATGATGCATCAGTCTGATCCAGTATCTTATGAAAAATATTTTATTGATCAAGCGGGAAACGGTCTCCCGGTGTTTCATGGAGCCGAATTTCAACGAGGTCATGGTCTTGCAAATATATTCTCTTCAGCTGCAAAAATGGTGATGCCCTTCCTCAAAAAGACAGGAAAAGCCATTGCCAATCAAGCAATCCGTTCCGGCTCAGAGTTTCTAGGAGATGTTTTAGAAGGAAAAAACGCAAAGCAGGCAGTGGTGAAAAGAAGTAGAGAGGCTGGCTCTAACCTTCTTCACTCCATGATGAATCACACAAATAAAAAGCGCAAGCGACCCTCAAAGACATTCAAATCCAAGAAAGCAAAGAGGAAAGCAAGAGATATATTTTCTTAAATGGCGTTAGTTCATCCTTTGTCTTGTGAGTGTTTGAAGTCAGAGTTGAATCTTTTCAGTGTGAATCCGACGCAAACAAGCGTTGAAGATGGAAAATGGATAGAATTTCAACCATTAAACAACATATCTGAACGCGGTTCTATTGAATTTAACGTGAATTCCTCTGGAAACACTTATTTTGATTTGTCCAATTCCATGCTTTTTGTGAAAGCACAAATCGTTAAAGGAGATGGGACGAATATTGCCGCACAGGCGGCTGTGGCTGGTACAAATTATTGGATGCATTCAATGTTTTCTCAAGTGGATCTTTATCTCAATGATAAACTCATTACAGCTTCAGACAACACTTATCCCTATAGATCTTATCTCGAGACATTACTCAGCTTTGGACCAGCGGCCAAAGACTCTCAACTCTCCGCATCAATGTGGAGTAAAGATACCCCATCACACATGTCGGGTCTTGATCAGAACAACACTGGTTTCACAAAAAGAAAAGGCTTGACTGCCACTAGCCGTCAAGTTGGAATGCTGGGAAAACTTCATTTGGACGTTTTCTTTCAAAACCGATATTTACTGAGTGGTGTTAATATGAAATTACGTCTCGTTCGTTCTAAACATGCTTTCAATTTGATGGCAGCTGCTGATGCCGAGTTTAAAACTATCATAAAAGAAGTATCTCTCTTTATTCGACAAGTGAATTTAAGCCCAGCTGTCATCACAGGGCATACAAAAGCATTGCAAGTTTCAAATGCGAAATATCCTATTCGTCGTGTTGTTACTAAAACGTTTAGTATTCCACGTGGAGATATGAGTTCAACGCATGAGAATGTTTTCATGGGTCAGATGCCGAAACGTGTTGTGATTGGCTTTGTTAAAAATACGGCTTATAATGGTGCTTACGATCAAAACCCATTTCATTTTGAACATTTCAATATCAATTTTTTATCGTTGTATTTGAATGGAGAACAGATTCCTTCAAAGCCTCTAACTCCAAAATTCTCTGACCCACCACAGTATGTTCGTTCGTACAGCACCCTTTTCACTGGAACAGGATCTTTTTTTAAAGATTTGGGTAATTGTATTGACTACTCCGATTATGCCAAGGGTTATTCTCTATTTGCTTTTGATTTAAGCCCAGATTTGAGTGATGGTGGTCACTTTGATCTTGTGAAGCACGGCACACTTCGTTTGGATGTTAAGTTTGCTGAAGCCCTTGCTCATTCCATCAATGTTATTGTATATGCTGAGTTTGATAATGTGTTGGAGGTTGATAAAAATCGAAATGTGATGTTTGATTATTCCGCTTGATAAAGTGTTGAAAAAAAAATGAAAGAAAAAAGGTGGTAGTCTATAAAAGGCAGTAACTGTATAGAAAAATAAAATCATGACGAGCACCGGTGAAACCGACAATCGAGAGGTATTTGCATGTCAAGAACCCGGCTATCCGTCTATGCGCCATGTAGGAGATCGCTTGCAAACATTTTATAGAGGTGGGAGAGCTTGGTTCAGTCATGGCGTTAGCCCTTCTTGTCTCTCCCTCGCAGAAGCTGGTTTATATTACACTGGAACTCTCGATCGTACAAAGTGTTGGTATTGCAGTGGAGGCTTGAAGAATTGGCTTGTGACTGATAACCCTTGGGAGGAGCATGCAAAGCACTTTCCTTTATGCGAGTACATACTATGCTGTAAAGGTCCTGAATATGTTTACCGAGTGGTTTCTCAAACTCCTTCTTTAGAGCGATTGCGGATTCGAAACCCACACATCTCTAATCTAACACGAAGAATCATGAATTTGATTCACATGGACACTTCGGCTGGGGAGGTTTTGATAAGAGGACAAGTCATACCACAACAGAGAAATACAGGACTTTCGGATTCCAGAACACAGAGTCCGAGAGAAGAGATTGAAGAGGTTCATGACAGAGGAGAGTGCAGTGTCTGTCTGACTGCTCATGTTGATACATTATTTTTACCATGTGCTCATTTATGCTGTTGTTCGTCTTGTGGTTCTGCTTTAACAACGTGTCCTATTTGTAGACAAGATATTGAGCGCAAAATAAAAGTCTTTCGAATGTGATTTATATTGTGTTGTCATGAAAAATTTTGACAGTTATAGTAATGGATTCGCGCTGGAAGCACCCCTTCAGTTGCTTAATAGCAGGTCCAAGTGGGTCTGGAAAATCCTTCTTTACAAGCAAATTTATTGAAGAATCATCTCATTTAGTCAACCCTCCCCCAGACAGAGTGATATGGTGCTTTTCAGAATGGCAACCGTTATACGAGACTATAAAGAATGTGGAGTTTGTTGAGGGGCTTCCGGATCTGTCCGGACTTGATACTTCTAAGAGAACACTGCTCATCATTGATGATTTGATGGGAAACCACGATGAAGCAATTTCTGAAATTTTTACTAAGAAGTCTCACCATAAAAATTTAAGCGTGATCCACATTGTGCAAAACTTATTTCATAAAGGAAAGGGTCATAGGACTGTGAGCTTAAATGCTCATTACTTAGTTCTTTTCAAAAACCCACGTGATGTCACACAGATTCGACATTTAGCAAGCCAGATGTACCCTTCAAAGTCGAAATTCATGGTTGAAGCATTTCGTGATGCAACATCTCAACCACACGGATATTTACTTGTTGACCTCAAGCAAGACACACCGGAAAGATTACGTTTAAGAACGTCTATTTTTTCCGGCGAGCATCAAACTGTTTATGTTCCAAAATGATAAAAAGAGCCGAGTGAACACTTTTCGAGTCATTTTCTCATGATGTCAGCGAGGGTTAGACGTCACGCTGGAACGTTTCATGTTCTTACAAAAGCAAAACCCAGTCTACGGAAAGCAATCATCAAAAGCGCGGACAAAGACTTGGTAAATACTTTCTGTGAGTGCGCTCTCAATATTTTAAAAGGGAACGTGACTCTCACACCAAACCAGAAGCAAAAGCTGTTTCGTCATAGAAAGAACTTGAGAACTCTTGCAAGCAAACGTACTGCACTTTCTAAAAAAAGAAAAATTTTACAAAACGGTGGTTTTCTCGGAAGTTTAATTGCACCACTTATTGGGGCTGTCATTCCTGCTATAACAAGTCTTTTCACTAGGAAGTGATGATGCATGCAAAAAAAATGGTTTTGGTGGATCCCCGAGTTTTGAACAACCCTACCTCCAACCCAACCTCAAATATGCTTTCAAATTTAGACGAGGAGATGAATAACATCTTAAGCGGTGATTTACCAGACGATGAAAAAGCGAAGTTATATCAGCAAGTTTTGCAACGTTACTTAACATATCAAGAAAAGAAAAATCAACCAATCCGGATTCGAGTTGAAGAAGAATTGCCAAAACCTAACCACACAACCACTTCACCAATTGAGCTGAGAATATTGGATAGCGTCCCAAATTCAAAACGAAAATCAGCTCAAGATCTTCTTCAATTAATTCAAAATTCTGACACCATAAGTTGGGATGAGTTGGGTCAAGTCAAAATGAAAGATAGAGTGATCCCTGGTTCAAACATACAGGACTTAATCAATGACGTATTGAGAAAAAGGAAGAATTTTGAACCGATAGGTTGGAGAGAATTTGGAAACGCTTTAAAGGAACTGAATGCTCCACAATCTTTAGTTGGAAATAAAGAACGGTGGGACTACATGCACCCTTCTGTGGCAAGCAGCTCTCTGGGACGACAACAAAAGCAAACCAAAACAACACCTAGACGATCAAGGAGAAAAAACACTGAACAGAAATTGAAACAACTCGTTTGGTCACCATATTAAAACATGTCTTTAAAGAAAATTTACTACAACCCCCGTAACCCTGGGAGTTTTGGTGGTGTCAATGCTTTGCAGAAAAGTTCAAAAAAAACGATAAAGAAAGTGAAAGAATGGTTAATGGAACAAGACGCCTACACATTACATAAACCAATCAAAAGAAAATTCACGAGAAGACAAGTGATTGTTGGAAGCATCAACCAACAGTTTCAAGCAGACCTGTGTGATTTGTCAAAGCTGAAAAAATACAACAAGGATTACAAATACTTGTTGACATGCATTGATGTGCTTTCAAGATACGCCTTTGCTGTCCCTCTGAAAGATAAAACTGGAAAAAGCCTAGTAGAAGCTTTCTCTCACATCATCCAAGATCGAAAATGCGATAGTCTACAAACCGATGAAGGAAAAGAATTCACCAATCGCCTATTTCAAGCTTTTCTAAAAGAGAACAACATACATTTTTTCACAACAAGAAATGAGACTAAAGCCAGCATTGTAGAAAGATTCAATAGAACGTTAAAAACAAAGATGTGGCGATACTTCACCGCGAAAAACACTCTAACATACATTAATATCTTGGATGATTTATTGTGGAGTTACAATCACAGTTATCACCGCTCAATCAAAAGAACTCCTGCCTCGGTAAATGAGCACAATCAGGAAGAAGTTTGGCAAGTTCTATATGGGAAGCAACGACCTCTTAAACGTTCCGAATTTCAGGTTGGAGATAAGGTTCGCATCAGCAAAGTGAAGCAACTGTTTGAGAAAGGTTATATGCCTAACTTTACTGAAGAAATTTTTACCGTTTCAAAACGCTTGATTGGTAATCCTACTCTCTACAAGCTTAAAGACTACAACAATGAAGAACTCCAAGGTCGTTTTTACCCTCAAGAACTTCAAAAAATCATAAAGAATGATGATAAATATCTAATTGAAGCTATTGTCGGAGAACGAAAACGAGGAAGGAATAAACAAGTACAAGTGAAATGGTTAGGTTATCCACCTGAATTCAACACTTGGATCAACGAAAAAGATTTAATTGCTGTGTAACTTCGCTTACAATTTCTTCGCTTGTACATTCCAATAAAACAAACTGTTGACAATTTGTGTGGTATATTTCGATCATACAGAAAACAACACCGACGGTATAATATTTATTTACACGATTCATTAACGCTCCAAAACTCATCACTAAACAAATCGGGTGAGGATTGAGGTAGAGTTTCAACCTCTTCAAACAAGTCAAAAATCTCGCAGAGGCATTGGGCGTCACATCCTCGATGCTCACATCTCCTAGTATCCCATTCATCACCGGTTTGAAGGGGGACTTCGATGCTTTCTTGAAGAGGAATTGAATGAGCTTCTTCATCACTTTCGTCCACATTAAATATTGGAGAAGGGGGTAACAAAGCATCAAAGAGAGTAGGTAGAGGTGGAATGCATCCTTCGCAATCGGCTAGGTTGAAACTTTCAAAAACATCTTCACCTTTCGGGGTTGAGCTATCTAGAGGGATAACATATCTTGGGCTGTCGGGTTCATTTTCACCATCTTCATCATCACCATTAATCGGTTTGAAGTGTTGAGGGAAAAAAAAGTTTTGAAGATCATCAGCATCCCGGCTTATTACACGCTGAAGGTTTTCATAAGACATTTCTGTTTATAATATTTTATAATGAGCAAGTATTGCTTTCGTGTTTAAATACAAACATCAGAGAAAAAAAAATTGAAACTGCTCACTCTTTATAGAACACAAGCTTCCTTTTTCTGACTTACTACTTCTTTATGACATAAAATCAAATGTGCTTGTTGCACATAATTCGGACTTAGCACTTTCGGACTTTGCACTTTGCGATTCACCTTTCTCACATAAAATCAAATGTGCGTCACCACTTTGGGTTAATACATTTACAAGACCATTCATATTCATAACTATATAAATGTGGTATAAAATCAAATGTGCTTGTGGCAGGTTAACACCGAGGGTTAACACATTTACAACTTGTATCCTACATCTTATACTACTTGCCTGAACACTATAGCGTACGTGAACATCAAGTCTTGTGCAACATCATAACATTTGATGCATTACTTTGGAAATATGTTTTTTCTTTTGTTGGAAGATGCGAAGTATCGTCTAACTCTATTGTTGCCTCCCTGATGAGGTCTGATTGCCATCGTATATCAAATTACCGTCTTCATTATAATAATTCTATGTATGCTGTTATCTAGTTTTGATGGCTGCCATGTCATCTGATTGTTTTTATCGTTCTGAATACTTTCAATTCTTCTAACTTGTAACACTACAGTACCATTGTATGTAAACTTGTAACAGTAGATAGCCTATTTAGTGAGAGTTTAAACTGACCACATCCAAAGTGGCTCTCTGTGACTTTTGTGCATTTGCAGTTTGTGTATTATTTCGTTGTTTTTGTTTTGGATATGGACAACTTTGTCTGACGCAAATAAATATTATTATTATTAAAACTTTCGAGATCACGAGCACTTTATTGACAATCTGCATTGCACCAACGTTTCCTATCAATGTGACGGTTGCTTCATAAGCAACATGTACCTTCCTTATGCAAAGCATCCAAATAGATCTACAGCAATGTTAAAATGCAAATGTGAAAGTTTATTTTTAAATGCACTGTAAAAATGCCACAATAAAAGCAGGACACACAAATAATGGGGAACGAGATCTTGGTCTTTGAGCGGGTTCATGTTGTGAAGTTATCTGTGCTTCAATGTCTCTCAAGTTGGTAAGAGCTTTTGTTAACATGGTGTCTCTCTTAGGAAGTTTTTTCCATAGTTCTACTTCTTTGAGTACTTCTTCCTTCGCTTTTACGTAGTTGCCCGTCTTGTACAAAGCAAGTGAGTGTATACGATGCGCTGTAGCTTTCATGTTGTCTCTTTCGTCTTCCAAGCTTTTGGGACAGTTTGCATATATGGTTACGATGTCATTAACAAGTTTGTCAATGCCGCCATGACAGTAAGAACAGTCTCCAAGGTGGTATAAACAGGTGTATAAAAATACCGAACAGCTGAAAACATGGTGATACTTCCAAAGTGCGTCATCCGTTCGTATACTTTTAACTTCTGCGACAACACGTGACCTTAGTGGCAAAACATAGTCCCGGATGTACACATCGCTGCTTCTGTTCAAGTCGGTTGCCACCAGCAACAGATTGAAGTAATATAATTGTTTGTTCGGATTTTCAACTTTAAGGCAAAGTTTATAGGTGAATTCTATCCACTTATTCTTCATTTCCTGACAGCCAACAAGGCCCAACTTGACTGTACAAATAATGTACGGAACCAAAACGGAAATCCATGTTTGCCTCACATCAGGGGATATTGTGTTTTTCAAGAAGGTCATTGTTTGTTTTTTGGCTACGTCCTCCTCAAGCAAGTCTGCAAGCCATATCCTAGCAAGCAGATTTGGAATCTTCTCCGAGTTCGAAGTTGTTTCATAACGTTCCAGCAACCTGCTGTAGATAGCCGCTGCTAGTTGTTCACCTTGCTTATCATCGTAGGTTTCCAAAAAATCTGTCAAAAAATTGTTTTGTTAGATTTACAGCAATTTAATTCCGTTACTCGTGCAGGATCACACTGGATTGTGCTAATTTTCTGATGTGGACTTGTAGCCTAATCTTTGAGCATTTTATCGCTGACCACCAGCACCTAATATTAGATCTCTGTATTTTTGTATTTTGACACATTATGAATGCAAGTTTGTTTCCGCTGACTTTTATTGCAGGTGTCATATCTTAGAAGGCATAGCAAATGTTTCGCATCGACTTGGCTAATGGTGGCTGCTTGGCACAAAGACCGCCATGGTCACCTTCCAGCTTCCAGTTGTGGTTTACTTGAAACATTTGCTTGCTTGAACGATGCAGTGTCATTTATCGTTTTCCGCCGTTAGTCATGACCGTAGTGAGTGCTGTGTCATTAGTGTTTATATTTTATTATATTGCACAACAAAATAAACCAATCTATCAATTTATAAAAGTCGATTGTTGCCCAGTTAAAGACCTATCGCATTTCATATCTAAGTAAGCGAAAAAATTGTAGTATTCTGGAAATATTATTGTAATATGAATGCCAAGTCCATGCTGACCTTTAAGAAATTAATGCTTTTGCAAACAAACGTTCGCAAATCATTCTGGTGGCAATTGAGAGCCGCCACGTCGTGTCACGATGTATAACTTAATTGCACCTTAAAGTTGTGAGGTCAGACAATACCAGTTAAACTTGAAGAAAAAGTGATTGAATTTCTTTGTCGTGTGAGCCTATGGGGCCGATGGTCTATCTTTTTGCCACTTCAGATTCACGATGGTCCTGGACTACACTGGAAGGCTCCTAGAGAGCAGCCAGCCTTTGGTTTCATCATCCTAGACACGCAGACCTTCTACACCATTAAGTGGCTTGAAGATGATGCAATCGTTGATGATGTGGTCTGTTGTCTGTTCCTACCATCACACAAAGTTGTCTGCACTACCATACCATCACACAAAGAGGAAAAGGCCATTCTCCATTGTTGCATGGTTGAGCGGAAAAGCCCGACGTCGTGCGAAGACGGTTGAGGCTCACCCATGCCTGTCATTGAATTTGTTTGTCTGTTTGTAACTTGGAAAGAATGAAAACTTGAAATGTAGAAGCCAAACTAGAGGCAAATGTTTTAACGTTTTAAGTATAACAACAATCATTGAAAGTAAAGGCAACATCATGTTGCTTTTGTGATAACGTTAATTCTCTTTATTAGGTAACCTGGTATCTAACATACAACCCTAGTTCGACACATCAGAGTGGGCCGAATATTCAAAAATGTCTCGCTTCTTTTCTATATTTATACCTTGATAATGTGCAACGATACAGAGTCTGGTAGTAGCCTGCGACATGATAATAATAATACAGCATTATGAGAAATATGTAATACAAAAAATGAGAAATATGAAAGGATATTAAAAATGTCATGAAAAATAACTTAAGTAAAACATATTAAAAAAGTTAAAGGCGTGGTATAGTAGAATAAAAATGATATACGATACTTACAAAGAACAGCTTGATACAGGTACCGGAGTTTGAAATCACCAACTTCTTTATTGGTGTAATTTGCTCTTAGCAGGACCACGAGAGCCTTTTTGAGATATGTCTGGGAAGCTTTCACGTTCTTTTTCTTCTTGTACCATCGAAACATCTCGAAGCAGATCATGCCATAAACATAGTTCTGTTTGTACACATCAAAAGAATATTTGCCTTCGAAGGAAGCTATCAGGTTCATGCCACTTTTGATGTTATTGTCAAGGACATCGCGATTCAGATTAAACATTGCGATTGTCAAAGCGTAGGTGGACGAGATTTCGATCTGGTCGCTTGAATCAATGTTCTCGATTGCTTGCGCCATTGTTAAAAGCTTCTTCGCGATCATCTTTGTGTCGTCACTTTCAGGACGTTTTTTTGCGATCCAAAAGCGCTTTTCAACTGTCGCGTCATACAAGATCAAGGCGGAGATTCGAAAAATTTCAGCGGTGTTGCGTAGCTGTAAACACTTTAAGGATAACTTGCTTATGAAATATAAAACTTTGCACAAAGATAAAAGATCCAACAGCCTTTTCACAGATTGGTAGGCGTGGTTGAGTGCATGTTCTATGAAATTGGTGTGGTCCACTTTCTTCTCATCTATTTTTCGAATAAAACCATTCAGTGTAGTTTCTAAAGCATCGTTTGTCTCTGAATGCATCTGCACAGCATCGTCCAAGTCTCGGATCAAGTTTTCGTAAACTATAAAACAAAGATTTTCAGGTTGTTATCAATTCTTTCCTCCTCGGAACAACACGCAGCCACAAAACCAAGCAAGCAATTTTACGAGAAACAATCAAATTCCTGATCAAATATTAATTCTTAATAGCCGAAAAAACGTGACTACGATAGGTTGATTAATGTAGAAAACATTAATTTTGGGGCCAAATAGCTTTTAAGAAGGTATTTCTCCCAGGCATCTCATAGCTTTGCCTCTAGATATATGTCTAGAATATATGAGGGACAAAAGCATAAACAAGTTTGCTGATGATGTTCTTGATCTTCATTAGCTAATGCTCAAATTCACTAAAATACATCAACTTAGTTCATATCGTAACAATTTTAAAGGAATTGACCATTTTGTGATGTTCGTTAAGTCAATAACAGGGTATTGCTAATGGACCATTTATTTGTGAAATAGCAAATGGAGGCTATGTCACCGCATATATATTTTTATATTGCAATTGAAATTAAGAAATGTTTTTCTACTGCCAACCAAATGTGCCTATTCTTTCGATCTTGAGTAAGTTTCTTTTAATTTACCTTCTTTTACCAATTGACTCTTGAGGTATCGTCTTTGAACTTTGGGTATTTATGGTGAACATGTCGCTTACAAAATCAGACAAAAACCTATATCTCATATTCACATTGAAATTAATGATATAACATGTAAAATTGCATTTTTTGTTATACTTTTTCAACATTCTCCTCCTACAAGGTTATTGATAAACTTATTAAGTTTTGAAGTTTAATATGCATCGGTGCGCCATCTTACGAAAAAATAAATCGCTTCTTACCTTGTTTCATATCCGCTTCACTTTTAGCTGAATCATCTTGCTGGTTTTGTTCCGTCACAGAAGTGGTCTCGACTCTTAATGATGACTCATTCATGCTATTCAAACCTCACTAAAACTATTTTGTTGTTACGTTTTAAAAATTCTATTCAAGTTTAAAGTTGTCCCGTTAAAAGTGTGAGTTTATATAATGTTCATTATTACACGATGACCAATAAATTTAGTAGATTTTTAAGCAACTAAACTTCAATACAAAGCAGATATTAGGACCAAAATGGTTGGAACGCCTGGTTAATCTTATCAAAAATAAAGAACCCAAAATGTAGATACCAAACTCATGTTCAGCAAACAAACGTTTCGAAAACTATACTGTCTTCATCATTTTTATCACTTTTATATCACATTTATATCACTGAAGATGAAGACAGTATAGTTTTCGAAAGCAGATTTTGTTTGAGAAAAGTTGATGAAAAAGATTGTTTTGAAAAACCACATATCAACACTGAAAGCAGTGTAAAAACGTGTGATTTGCCAAATAACAATAATTTTTACCAAAGCATTATAAATTCATTTTTGAACATTTTGATGCAAAATGACTTATTAGAATCAAATGAAGTTTCACATTTTTGAGCAAAGTTTGTGCAATAGGCTGCAATTACAGCAAAAAATTCAAAGCAATACATTTTTATTTACGGTATTTCAATTTCTTCGATCAAATAAAAAAAAAACGAGATATTGTTATAACCATCAAAAAAATAAAGTGGCCATGGCCAGATCATATAACAAGATATCTGGACAACAGACGGATTAACAACTTGGACATCCTGGGAAAATGAAAGCAGAAGAGGAAACCTAAAAATGATATGGAGAGACGAGGTTGACCAGGAATGCGACCACAAGCTGCAAATGATGATTACTATATTATAATTGACCTTTGTTGACAGAATAATCAATTCCTAACTAGCAAAAGGGAAATTTTAACGAGTTCATTGGTTAAAGCAATTGCCTTACACTGCCCATGAATCAAGCTTTGGCATCGATCACGACTTTAAACCTCGAAAAACTTCCATTGCTTTCCTGCTCTACTAAGATTAATATCATTGTTATATGCCTTGCAAATGCTTCTGAAAACGTTTGATGAACTTGGTTATACCCTATATGAACAGGTTTTGCGTGCATTCTAGTCAATGCAAAAGTCACAAACCTTTTTGAAACAGCTGAAAGCTTAACACAATAATTCCTAGCTTGATGAAGCAAAGTCGAGGAGCAACTAAACGACAAATATATGAAACCTAAGACTAGATATTGCTATTTCAAAGTGGGCAGCTTTGAAAATATTTGGGCAAGCATTTTTGCAAGCCAACCTGAAAGTTACGTGAAATTACTAAAGCGGTTGCATGCTCTGGGCGCAAGTGGCCTTGTGGGCTTTGAAAGATGCTTTTTCTTCAGGCATCTACTCAGCTTTTCCAAATAATCACCAACGAGATTCCTAAGCTAATTTTGCACGTTTGGATTTCTTTGCTTGCACCCCAACACACAATTCCATTCTTTTTTCGGAAAACGTTGGTTCAACGCAACAATAGCAAATTTTGAGAACTGGAAAACGTTGTTTTTTTGAAATAAGTACATTTACAAAAATATGGTACCACAATGCAATGACCTGACGTTTTGTATTGTTAAGAATGTTTATGCTATAAACTGTTGTAAATAAGCGCTATATCTCGCATAAAAAAAAAAGCCAAAACAAGAGAATAGATATTTTCTTGGCTATCTAGCCATGATTAAAATACCAAAGATTGTTTCAAGACTTCAGGTACAAACCTCTGGCCAGCTTTGTAGCCGACTATCACTTCTGTTCTTTGTGAACCTACGTGAACATACGTAGCCTACTTACCTTACCAGCTCAATGCCAGAGTGGTTTCTTTTTAGACTCTAGTACTGGAAGATTTAAGATCGATTCCAAGTCGTTCTTTCTTGCATAACGCACTGAGGATCAGGCAAGTAATATTGTGATGACATTCTTAAATATGTTATAAAAATTAAAAATGAGGATATCGCTAAAAGACCTTAGCAGTTAAAGAGCGATAAGAAAAAAAAATCATAACATTATATTGGCATTGTTTCTGATGTCAAGGCAGTCAAGATAACAACAATGTTGCGTTCATATTATAAAAATTATGTCAAAATTAAAAAATAATATTCTCGCTAAAAAACCTTCAACGCCAAATCTGTTTGTGCTGTGGCACAGGAACTGCATGAATATTATTATTATCATCAACTTTGAATTAAAGCATCATGAATGATAACTAGGGTTACATGGAGCAACTTTGAAGCAAAACCCCATTTTTAACAAACATTTTTTTTTTTTTTTAATATTTATCAATTGTTATCAATGAACATTTCCTGGTAGAATTCTCAATTTCTTGAAGTGTTTGCTCATATCTCCAGCGAGCTATATCCGCATTTTTTTATTAAGTGAAAAAGACATTTTTGTAAATACATTTAGGCCTATGTAGCCTAATATGTGTAAAAAAGACAAATTTTACTTAATGTCTGTCTGCGCGACGTTCAAAAGGACGTGGGTTCGACATCGCTCAAGAGCACGCGGCTGTGTCTCGGCAAAGACACTTATGGCAAGTCAAAATAATGGGAGCAGCTCACTCGAAGACCATATGTCACTTCGCTGCTTCCTGTCATCTGTTGTATCGCATCTGTGATCGCAGTGTATTGTATGTTATTGTAATTGGCGCAAATAAAAACACGATTATTATTATTATTATTAGTGCTATAAAATATGATACATGCAGTTCATATTTCTTACAACATGTAAGTAAGTTTTGATTGAATTTTTCAAACGTTTAAGTGATGAAACAGGAGTTTGCAAAGTTTGTTCAAACTGCCTGAAGTGCTCACAGCATCAGCTTGTACTGTGATTGCATCTGGAAAAAATAGAAAAATTACTAATTGCGTTAGTTCAGGCATAACTTCATTTCCCTCAGCGGATGAGCTTCAAGCATTTCCAGCTGATACCATGCAAATGGTTTCTACAAAACACTTTGAGTTTGCTTGCCCATGTTCCTATTTTAATTTTCATTTCTGTTACTCGGTTGCAAAAGCGTTTTACTTGGTCGTTTTTCTTTTACGTTACTTGATTCTGTTAGGTAAGTTTTATGGTTAGGTAAAGTGTAAAGTTTTTATGTTAGGTAAGTGATGTTTCTAGTGTTTGATTATTACTTGAGCTAAGCTTAAAAATTATTGGAGTTGCACAATGCACATATGTCAATTCGAAATAACAGCACAGTATCTTAAGATTTTTGTTGTTGGTTACTTTGTTCTGTTGCAAACGTCCTTGCACAGGATTTGTTATTATAGGCTACGTTGAATTAAGTTTCTCAATGAAAAAGTAGATTAGTTTTAGTAAATGCTTGAAATTTAAATTTGAACAAGTATCCCAGCTAGTGAGCTTATAGTTGAATTTCATAAGGTTTTGTCAGATGTAACAATGTGGCTCATCCTTACTCTGTTATAGATTCTACAGAACGGTCAATCAAATAACAAAATGGATGCTGGTAGAAGAAGCAATGACGATGATAAAGACGTGGAAGGTCAAGTGGAAGCAGAAACCTCGAAAAATATCATAGAAATCTGCGAGGATGAAATCGAAGTGACGGTAGAAGGTAAGCAATCTACTTTATTTTTATTTATCTTTTTTAGGTGGTGGTCATAAAAATTCCTATAAAAAAGCGTTTTTCGACACAATAAGGCAACCTCAATTGCTAAAGGGTAAGTTTTCAGAAATTAATTTATTTCACTTTATGTCTAATTGGACTTTCCAAATAGGAATAATTTGCAATCTGTTGGAAAAATAAAATTTGCATATGCTACCAATTGCTGAGGAAGACGAGCTTACGACAAGCGGAGTTGCTACTACAAGTGGAGACCAAACAAAATCCAACATAAGTAAATGGCGTAGACACAAAGTACGATTCACAAAACAACAGTCGAAACAAGAAGATTTAGACAAAGGTGTTGCACATACGTCGTGCGCATCCGAGAAATTACAAACGGTTCTGGAAACCGAATCAAAGCGAGGTAAAGTTTGTGTAATAAGAATACCAGCACAGTGTTGATTGATTGAATCTTTATCCTTGGACTGGGAAAGCTTCTTGCAGAGCTTAATCCTGGCAGTTTTGCATACTTGTAAAGGATTTGAATCACTGATGCAAGCCCGGTCACCTAGATTGACAGAGTGAAGTTTCCGATTGTTGAAGTCTTGTTGTTCCATTTATTAGATGCCGCTGAATGGAGAGCAGTCCTTAACGTGCGCTGCTCAAGCGCACGCCCCGAGAGTCGAACCAGCGCCGCTTGATTTTGAAGCTTCTTTGTTCCAGAAGTCATGCGCTAACCAACTGAGCTATCGGGGCGGACAGTGTTAATTCTGGTTTGGTCTAAAGTTTAAAAATGCATTTTAAAAGGTTGCTTCAACTGATTGCAACCTTTTTTCTGGCATATATAAATTGCAACTTGTGATTAAGGCAACTACGTGCTGTCAGCCTATATATATACATCTATGTACTTAAAGCCCCGATAGCTCAGTTGGTTAGTGCGTGACTTCGTGAACCAAGAAGCTTCAATATCAAGCGGGGCTGGTTCGACTCGGGGTGTGCGCTTGAGCGTTAAGGACTGCTTATCATTCAGCGGGGCCTAATGGATGGAATACTTCCTCAGCAACAACACTTCAACAATCGAAGACTTAGCTCTACTGATCTCGGTGACCAAGCCTCTGCGTCAGTAGTTAAAGCCTCTACGAGTACATGAAACTGTCAGGATTAAGCTCTCACAGAAGCTTTTTCAGTCCGAGGATAAAAACTCAATTAATCAATCAAATGTATCTCTGACTAAATCTGCCCAAATGCCAAACCAACGTTTTTCTCGTAGTTTTTTTCATACTTGAACGAACGTTGTTGATTGAATAATTTTCTGCTGCTAAAAGTTGATCATAATTTAATCTGATTTTATTTCTGTCTGAAAATCTCTAATACATAGGCTACTTGTTTTTTTGATTTTTTGAAGGCATTTGAAACTTCCAGTTTATCGTAGTCCCACCAACTGGACATGAGTGAAGGGTGTTTTAATCGAACCTATAATTAATATTTTTAAAAATTTTTAAGAATTCCGTAGGCTTGTAACACTAGCAACCAGTAGTGCTGACAAAGGTACTTTTGAACCTTTTGGATGATTTCAAGAATTCGACTCATATTGGTTGGATATAGGGCGTTTTTTTGGTCGTATCATAATTTGTGGCCCCAAAATCTCATAATGTACCTGGCCCAAATGATCTTAACAGCCCAACCAGCAACCATTACTGAAGTAAAATTCCAACTCTGACATGTTTTTTTTTTTTACAGATCCTCACACATGTGGAGATGAGTGTCAACCTTCCACTTCTACATATGCCAAGACAACAAAACAACCTTTGAAGCATGACGTGGACGAAGATGTCGCGTACACGCCAAATTCATCCGAGAAACCACTGATGGTTCTGGAAACTAAATCGAAGCCAGGCAAAGTTTTAATAAGAATATCACGATTGTGTTGAACTTGGTTTAGACTTAGACTTTTTTATTATATATTTGTAGGTTGCTTTCACTTAGATATTTATCTAACATGTGTAAGCCTGTAGCTTGTGATCGGTACAACTACATGTCGTCATATGTCAACAAATTGATAGCTTTTATTATTATTTTGTTCTATTACCTATGTCAAGATTTTGTGCACTGTAAAATTGTTTAGCTTTAAACTTATTTTATTACCTTTTTAATGGTTTCAATTCCATAATGTAAGTAATCATCGTAAATTTATGAAAATATACTACAACAACAATTTTTCTTAATGTTGAGATATCAAGTGCAATAAACAACCGCCTCCACTTTGAACAGACTACACTAATTCTAACGAGTTTTTATTTCAACACGAGAGTCAAAGGAACTTTTTACCTTTGTAGTTCTTTTATCCTCGAATGCTGAACGTTGTTAATTAAATGTTTTTCTGGCTCGTCGCGAACAATATGCCATTGTAACCAGGGGTGCATTCCTAAAATTTTTTTTGGGGGGCTCTAACACTTAGCTGTGTTGTTATAGACAAAGTATGTATAAGTAATCGGTGTAGGTTAGCCAACAATGTTTACCTTTTTTAAAAGGAAACACTGTTCAGTATGTTTTTACTTCTGAACATCATATTGAAAAACAACCCATGATAAAACATAGCTTGAAGTACAGAAAAGGTAGAAGCAACAAAATGTGGTTGAATCCGATATAAAATTATAAGTTTGAAATTTGGCTTGGTTTCTACACTACAATCTCCTTTGCTTTTATTTTTACTGCGTAGGCCTACACTTGAAACTCGATTTGCATGAGCTAATTCCAATCTCTTAACTCAATTGTAAACTTATTTGTGTTCGATTCCAGCCACCCGCACTTGCTGTTGTTTCTCTGGGCAAGAAACTTTACGATAATTGCCTCTACCCAGTGATCGATTTCGAGTAATGGGTAGTACCAAATTTAAGTCATAAGTAGAGTAGACAACCGGAAACAGACATTGCCGTCGGCTGCAGCGTGGGTCAGGTATACGTCGGAAGGGGTACATCGATGCATAGCGCTCAAGTCCGCTTTCCCGCAATGCAGGATAAAAATAAAACAAACAAACAAACACACTTGCAAAAACATTGACTGTAGGAAAGTGAGGAAATGCAATTCTTGAAATGAGCGCTTGTGGTTGCAGATTTGCTATATAAGAACCAATAAGCTGCCAATGTGACAGTTACACTAATTAGTTACTAACGAACAGTTTAAAAAACTCCAATTACAACAAAAGCATATTCCAAGTTGGTGCAAACGAGATTACACAAAACAAATAGCCTGTATGCCAGGTCTTTGGTTTTATGGGCTAAGTTATAAGCACCACGACAGTCCTTGATTTTAGCCAGCAAACAGTTTTTGCAGAGATCTGAGTTCATTCAACGTGGGCAGCTTAGAATGCTTAACTTGAATATCCACAGCCGACCGATGAGTCTGCAACCACTTCTGAGTTGCCGCAGTGCCATTTCATAAATGAGGAGGTGGTCCATTGATGCTGATGAACAACAATGCTGAAACAAGTGATATGGTCAGCCGTGATCGTAGCGGTGTGATCAAGTTCATTTGTGAAAATCCACGTTCGGTTTCAGCAGAACTTATAGCAATCATGTTTAGTACTACGTTCTTAAGCAACTTTATCGTATCTGGTATATGACAAGGATTGTCAGCATACAATCGAAAATCGGAGTGATGACATGAAATCTCTCCTTTATTTTTCGTAATCTCTGCTCCCCTTCTTGCCATGGAACTTCGACTGCAGCAGGCCATAACTCTGGTACAATAATTTCCAAGCTCTTCACATAATTTTCATTGTTGGTGTCCACCATCCTGCTTCCAATGTTGTCAATCAAAGCTTGAATAAACCGATTACGATCAAAAGAAGGGTAGTCTCTACGTCGAGCTTTGAATCTGGTCCAATGTTATGCCTTTAAAGGAGTAGTTTTTTTGTACTTCCGGGACTCAAGTTAACAACTTCATCAAACGAATACTTTCCTTCTTGAATAGCTTTTTTTATTTAAAGTAGAGAATTAACAGTCCATTTGACATCACGATTAGCTACTACGAAGTTGATATTCCCAATCTGGAGAGTTTCTGACAAAAGTGATAATTGGCGATTGCTATCAACTTATGTTCGTGTTTCTTTGCAGTTCTGTTTGAGAAAGCTGTTAAAGTGTTACTTGTTCAGTCGAGAATTTGTTGTTCAGCCAGAAAAGCTAAAAAATGGAAGCTTGAACGAGCCCCCCCTGAGCCCCCCCCTACATCAAGCCTTTTCATATTTTGGGGGGCTGAGCCCCCCCGAGCCCCCCCAGGAATGCAACCCTGATTGTAACCTAGTTAGCAATGACGATCGGTGAGGGAAAGCAAGGAAAGCAGTGCTTGAGCGAAAACTATGCAAAATATAATGACTGAACTCTAGGTTTAACTTATTATTTTTATCACGTCTATTTTAACTTGAAAATTACTGTATTCGTGACTAGAATTACTCGTAACGCTTGTGAGTAGTCTAAGTCCTCACCAAACCGCATGTCTTGCCTATAAATGCCAACTAACGCAAACGCTTCTGTCAGAAACAATCACTGAGGCTCCAGGGAAGCAACTATCAAAGTTGCTTTCCCAGATTCAAAAATGTCAAAAAACGCCTTCGTTTTATCCAATCCTCACCCGTTTTGCAAAACGTCACCAGCTGCTTAGCCAATCAGATGTGTTATAGTTAGACTTGCTTTCCCAGTGACGTCAATGCGTACATTCGCTAGCGCGGCTAGACTAACTCGTCAGAATGGTCTCTCGTCACGGTACACAGCACAGCATCATAATGCCGAAAAGAGTGTTGCTGTTTTTTGATGTCTCCTTGCCATGTACTTTAGCCTACTAGCTTTCATAGTCATGCCTTTGCCCTTTTTACAGCGTTGATATAAGGTTACTTCGCCAATGAACGTTCAGGTGCGGATGCAATATTTTGTTCGTTAAGCTTCTATACGCAGGAGGCAAACTTATCCAGCTTTTTGTACAAATTGCTTGCGATTGTAATGTTTAGGCCTAAGTGTTAGTTTTTATAGTGTAGGCCTAACTGAATATCTGAGAATGAACATTCATGACGAATTAAATATTTAGACAACTATTATTCCATGTCTAACAGTGGATTTTGGTCCTGCAACGTTAAAATTAAGATTGTTCATAACTTCTAAACATTAAATGGATGTATGATCACGACATAGGAGAAGCACAATTTGACAGATTTTTATTTTTGATTTGTTTTGGAAATGCTCTCAGAGCGCACCAAATTGGAAGTGTTTTTCAAAAATTTCTGGGGGAAGCCCTCCAGACCCCCCGCTGGAAGTGTTGCCTTCGGCAACACGCCTTCGGGCTTCGCCCGACGGTTACGCCCTTCGTGCCTACTGCCTTGCTACAGCATATTTCCAAGTTGCTTTCCCAACGGTTTAAGACACCGAACGTCACTGCTAGTTAGTATAGAAGTCTTGTTTCCTGAGCACTTACCAATGATTTTATTACTTTTCTTGTCTGTATAAGTCTCGTGCAGATAACAATCAATACAAAATTTTCTTTAAATTTTTTTTTGTAAAGTAAAAGTATTTTTTGCAAAGTAGACCCCGCACAGCAAAATCCGTCATTTTTACATTGGTTCAACGTCTATATCAAAGTGCAATGATTTCATTTGCGGTAATGAAATAAAAATGACTAACTACAACATTTAGCACCTTGCCAATACCCAGTCGTGTGCTCTTGTTGAGTGTCGAACCCACGACCTCCTAAACGCCGTGAAGACGCTTTCACCACTTGGCTGGGCAAAATAGATATAGACATTGGGTGTCTTGCCTTCCTCTTTATTGGATATAAATCGTTAATCTTCTAGATTGGCTACTACTGTACTTCGGTAATACAATTGGAAATTGAATGCTGAAGGTAATTTTGATTGCACGATAAAAATGGATAATTTTAATCGGCTTCGAATTAACTACGATTTTACTTGATACTTTGATGAAGTCCAATCTAAAGCTATCAACTTGACATCAGAGGAGAGGTGTTTTAATCAAATCCATTATTAGTGATAGAGAATTTCATAGACCTACATCAGCAGCCACCACTGAAGTAAAATTACAACTTTGACATGTTCGCAGGTTTCGTTGCAGATTCCCACGTACTTCCGGAGGAATGTCGACCTTCCACTTCTACATATGCCAAGAATAACGAAGAACTAAATATTGACCAAATGAAGAAATTGACGTTTTCGACACCTGATAAAATTTTAGCGAAAGTTGATGACTTACTTCAGCATGCAGACGACATTAAATATGAAACTAGAGATTTGCTTAAGCTCCTTGAAACTTTTCAGCAAGCGACCAACTTGGCTTTGAAATTTCTGATCTCAAAGCTAACTCTGGAAACGTTGGAAAGATGCAGTGAGATCTTGTATTTGTTTTTATGGCAATTTTGTTGCAAAGATTTTTTACCCTGGACAGAAGTCAACGATAAAGCTTTAGTGGAAATAGATAAATTGAAAAACAAAGCGGAAAATCTCAAGAATGTAAAAAAATTGCAATGCATTAAAGTTTGCATTCATTATAATCTATGTTCATCTATGATATACCTTATATCAAAAAAGTTGGAAAAATGCAAGGCATACCTGGACAAAGCCATTGCTGATTTAGAGAAAAACTTTTTGCACAGGACTAAAATGTTGCTGTATGGAAGGATCTGTCTTATTAAATCTGAATGTTTCTATGCTGAAAATCAACACCAGAACTACTGCTTGTGGGGGGAAAAAGTGTTTGACACTTTTTACTTTAACAGTCGAACAGGAAATGAGAAAGCCATTGCTCAACTTTATGACGCTGTTCTAAGTAGGTAACAATTAAGTTTTCTGAACAAATTGCTGTATAACCATCACGGTAATGATTTACCTACTTTTGCTGAGCGATGGAACAGGGAACTATACAATTTCAAGTAGGCTACATTGTATTCATGGACGACAAATTTGAAATTCGAGTATACCACAATATTCACTTGCACACAAATTGCATACAATGTTTCACAACGACAACTGGTAAAGCTGTTTAATAACACTTGTCAGTCTCTTTCTTCTTCAAACGTTTATATCAAAAGGAATCTGCTTCCTTCTGTATCACTATTGTCATGGCTAAGGACTTGCATGCCTTTTTAGGCATTGTGCACAACTTAGAAATAATTATTCCTGATTTCATTCCATTTTGCATTTCCGTTTTGTTTGGTAAAGAAACTAATTTCTATTTGACTAAAAGTAATTTTGTTGGCGCTATTTTAAATTTTTGCATATGAACGCATTGCGTCAAAGGAAGCGGTAAGGCTTTACCATTTGTGCGTGAAATAAACTAGTATAGCGCATTAATCTAGACCAGTGGTTTTCAACCGGGGGTCCGTGAAAGCTTCCAAATTTGCAGAATGATTGATAAATGGCGAAATTTAAAAATTGGTTGGTTGTGCTTTATTTGTGTATTACCTTGATTTTCAAACTGTACTTCCCAACGAACTGGTGCGATGTTTTTGAACTTTCAAAGGACGTTGCACAAAAGTTTAGTTTCCTAACTAAAAAAATATCATATAAATGAATTAGTTTTTTAATAAGGCTATGTTCAAATTAATTCTGTTGAGACAGCAGTCTATTGAACAATGCTTAACTTAGCAGCAGTCTATCACCACTCAAAGTTTTGCAATGACAAAGATTATAACAAATTAATATTGATTAGAAATGAAAAAATGGAGAAATTCTTAGTAACGGTGGCAAAATTATATTGATTTGTGATAAAAATTTATAGAAAAACATAAAATCAACATATAGATTACTGATTTTTGATGCTGTCTGCCAACATAAAGCTCATAACATAACTTCGTCAATGTCATCAATCGTCATAAATTTGTTGCGAGTTCAGCAAATTCTTCTAAGTGTGCGGCTTCGAAACTTATGAAACATTTGATTTCATTATAAGAGAAGCGATATATATACCAAAATTTCAGATAAATTTTTTTTAAGGGTCCGCGACCGCTTTGAAGGTACCAAAAGGGGTCCGCCAAAACAAAAAGGTTGAGAATCACTGATCTAGACCCTTCAACTACTAGATAATATGCTATTTCAATTCAGCCTTAACTGATTGACAAAAGGTTGGAGTTGCACCAGAATCGTTTATAATACTTTGCAATGCCTTACAGCAAGCAGGCTACCGAGCCAGCCATTGATTTCATGTTTTCTTTTTCAGTTTTGATTATTTGTCTCAAAGATCAACCTTCAAGGGGATTGCAACGCAAAATTCTGGACAAATTACTAGAAAGATGTTCAGTCTTGGAAAACCCAGTAGAGGATCTTGCAAATGCCTTTGCATTAGCTTGGATTGCCGGGATTGTTGGTGATAAAGAAACCAAAGCAAAAATGATGAAAAAACTATCCATTATCGAATATGTCAAGCCACCATATGCGGTTAGCAATATTGTCTTTGGGTTTATATTTGGTCTTCTTGGCACACCAACCCTTTCGAGTTTTTCTTCATTTAAGGTAAAAATCGTGAACTACGGCCACGATATTTGCTCTCAATTTCGTTGTCGCTTCCAAAGATTGTTTTCTCTTCACATGTTAATCTACATTGCGGCGACAAACGAATACACTCGGAAATCAAAACGCTTTATACTATCGCTTATACAAGATGCAATTCCTGAAGTTGAAAGTGTCAGACAAACCGATCAGTCAATGTGGGTGCTTCAGATTCTTTGTAGCCTGCATCTGATCTTGGCATTCTGGTACGCACGGTTTGAAAATTTTGACAAATCTCATGCAGAAGTACAAATTGTGATTGCATTATGCATTTCTTTCAGGCGCGACTATGACAGCTCGCTGCAAACATTACATGCACGCGCGTATTACATTCGTGCATTTATCTTGTTTCGTAAGAAAAAATACATCAAGTCAAGTGAAGATTTAGCCAGACAAATTAAAGTGTTGGACGAATTGGTGCCAGCAGGATATAACAAAGAATTACAAGTAGCCCGAAGCCTTTTCAATTATATGGAAGATATATCTCTTCATCCAGAAATGAAAGCGTTCATGGATGTTCCGCCTAACTTAAAGACTATTTTTTGTACGTTTAGCTTACCTGCTATTTTCTGTACTTATGGCTTTACTGGTTCATAGTTTCAATGACGACTTGAATCCAAGAGTTTAAACGACTTGTAATACAATGGTAAACTTCTGATGAAAATTATACTGCCTCCATTTCTTGGAAGTTACATTTTTGTACATCTTCAAGCATTTACTTACTGATCTACACAATTCTGATGGTGCTCCAGTTATTGAAGCGCTTTTAAACAATGCATTTTATCTCGCTTTCCGTTATATCAAATAAAATCCACAGCTAAAAACTTTGCGTCTGTAACAAATGCGTCGTGTAATATGCATCTTTCACATAAAAAGCTTGGAGTAAAAAATTAAGTGTTACAGTGCCAGGATTTAGCATTTTGTGTAAATTTGTGGACGGCAGAGCAATATTAAATTTTGAACTAGTCTACAGTCATCAGTTTAAAAATGCGTAAAAAAGGCAACGCCTGTAAGGAAAGTTCTCATAATAAGGGACGAAAGCACTGTTGAAATCTTCTCACAACAGAACGAACTTGGAAAGAAACGGAATGTGTCAACTCGTACCAATAGTCAAATTGTCCCACACGGCAATAGCCCAGAGCATCACCCAAGCCCTTGCTCTGGCCTATCATTGAACTCGACCAATTCCTCTGCAAAGCATTTCGATTTGGCCCATAAAACTTGGCCAATAGTCAATCTCGATAACCGGGCCTGCGTTAGTGGTTCAAAGTCTATACAAGTATGCGAAACTGCCAGGAATAACCTATCAGAAGCTTTTTCAGTCCGAGGATAAAGATTCACCAAACTAAAAATAATTATAAAGAATAGTGTTAAAAAGCCCACGAAAAAATAAGGAGTTGGAAGTCGATCCAACAACATCTGGAGTGATTATAATGTATCAACTGGCTGCAAAACGCTTCTTGCTACAAGAAAATGCAGCAAAAGCAATTAGTTTTTTTCTGCATAGCAACAGTCACTATTTTATTGAGCAAAAAATAAATAAAATTTGGCTACAGAGCAGTAGAAAAAGTGATATTGTCTGATGAATGTAACTTTAAAGTGCAGGACTGTCAATCATGGTGAGTTATAAGATACTGTAGATAAAAGATTAGAAGAAAAGTTGAAAAGCTAATCAGAGAATCACCATCTTCAGTTAAGGAATTTTGTAAAAGATGTTCTGGGAATTCTTTACTGCTTTTGGATCTGGAAACGTGATCCTCATCGAATGGATGGTGAAGTCGTATAAGTACAAAGGCATTTAATCCTGTGTTTTCTAAGTGGAGCTCTCAAGATGGAAATTTTTTTTAGTAGAATCTCACACCTTGCCACACATCAAGGAAAACGGCAGGAGCTGTGATAGATTGGTCAAGAAATTCTTTCGAGATCAATCCCTATTGCAAATCTAACTCTCTTGTACAACAACAAAAAGTTTCTAGAAAACAAGCTAAATTGAAAACTCTGGCTGACTCAAGGATTGCCTATCGTCATGCGAAACTAACAAATACTCTACAAAACTCACCTCTTAAACAGAAAAATATACCTATAGAACATACTCAAATAAATTAACTAAAATTAAAAGTATAGCAAAAGAGCAGTATTTTCACAACCAAATGAAGATTAACAATAAAAATTTGGAGTATTATAATTTTCTTTTGCGCAATAAAAAGAAAACAACCCAAAATGTTGATTGTGTTCGCGTTGATGATAAACTGGAAATGATTACAAAATGATAACTGAGAGTTTTAATATCTTTTTGCTAATATTGAAAACCATCTCCCGGAACGAGTCGAAACTGATAAAACAAATATTTTTAAAGACTTTTTAATTAATCGTTTTCCTCTTCTATTTTCCTTGAACTACCAGACGTGTACAAAATAATTGCAGAAATACACCATCTAAAATTAAATAAATCAGCAGGAAGTAATGGTATCTCTCCTTGTGTTCTTCGAATTACTTCGAGTATCATAGCTTTGCCTCTATCCATCATTTTCGACCACTCATTTTCGAATGGCATATTTCCAGGTGCTCTTAAAATTGCTAAAGTGGTTCCAATTTATAAATCTGGAAGCAAACTTAAAACAAATAATTATAGACCATTTTCTCTACTGTCATGCTTTTCAAAGATTTTAGAAAATTTAATGCTCAAACGGTTGACATCATTTATAAATAAGCATTCGATCTTATTCCTACTCAATGTGGCTTTCGTGTCAATCATTTAACGAGTCATGCTGCTCTAGACATTATTACCTCCACCTACTATGAGCAAATACAAAACAATGAATTGACTGGACGTATTTTACTAGATCTTAAAAAAGCCTTCGACACTGTTCATCATGAAAAACTCTTGCATAAACTCGTATTATGGCATCAAAGAGTTGCCAATGATCTACTTACTTCCTACTTGAAAACCTATAAACAATTTGTGTCTATAGAACAAGAAAATTCTAAATAAAAAGAAATAAAATTTGGTGTCTCTCAAGGATCCATATTTGGACCGCTTCTCTATTTACTATACATTAATGATACATCAAACGGTGTTTCTTATGTTTCTAGATTATTTGCTGATGACACCTGTCTTATCATTAAAGCCGATAATGTATTGAGTCTTCAAAGTTTAATTAATCTTGAATTAAGAGGAATCAAACGTTGGATCACCGCCAATTCACTCATGATAAATGCTTCTAAGCAGTGGCGGCTCGTCCATAGAAACTGCAAAACTGCAGCACCCCCTGCACATTTCAGTATTTTATTTTTTTTATTAATTTCACGTTTTTTCTCGTGTTCTCTATAGATCCTACCGACTAGAAGTTTCATAATTTCTGGGTTTTAAAAAATATGATGATTTTTTAAGTTTTGTATTTGGCAGCTCTGAACTGCAAGCCCTGCAGTTGCGATCTTATAAAAGAAGAACAAAGAGAAATTGTGACGTCATATTTTGGCTCAGGTTGCTTCAAATCCCACAATTTCGAACTGCAAATTTTGCAGTTGCTGGTCACGTGGTCAGGCTAGCTGCTGCTGCAAATACTGTTGTTTTCAAACACGATATTAGGTGGCTGCGACTGATGCTGTTACATGGTTAGACTAATGTGCTTTGCTTTCTCCACAAAAAGATAAAGCTTAGACTAGGTTTTCATTAGTGTTGTTAAATTAAATTTAAGAAAAGCTCTACCAATAAATTTTTGTGGTTACCAAACCTGGTTGATTTTTTATAAATTTTAGGTTCATTGTTAACTTACGATAATAAGTTAAGGCCAAAGGTCACATGCTAAAACAGCCTATTTAAACTTGATGAACATCAGGAAATTAATTGCTCAAATAGCCTCAGAATTCATGATATACCACTAAAATAAGGTAAAATTTATGGGGGTCATGTCCCTAGACCCCTTGGCATCGCGCCTTTGGCGCTCGCTCTTTCACGTATAGGCTACCTCCGGTTGCAGCACCCCCTGCTATAAATACCACGAGCCGCCACTGCTTCTAAGTCTAACTGTTTAATAATTGCACCCAAGACCAACCAAATATTAATTAATGTTGAAGTATTTTACAACTACATCCAACTAAAAATTGGATGTAGCTAAATACCTTGATACTGCTAAATACTGCCAAATAGGCCTACCTTGTTGATACTGCTAAATACCTTGGTATCTCCATTGACAAGAATCTTTCTTTTCTTCCTCATATTGATGCTTAATCTTCAAAACTCTTCAAATCTGTTGGTATACTCTTTAAATTGAAACATTGTTTATCAACTAAAAATATACGTCAGCTGTAATATTCTCTCGTGCATCTTTACCTAACATACGTACTGACAATTTGGGGGTCCTCATACAAAACACATATTGGAAAGCTTGGTGTTTTGCAAAATAAGGCAGTCAATGCTGTTGCGAAAGGCAAATGAGCTGACCATGTCACATGCTTTTATAAACAATTCGATACCCTAAAGGTAAAAGATCTGTACAACTTTGGAATTGCTGAATTTATGCACCAGTTTAGTTTTAATTTATTGCCCAGTTCTTTCTAAAACTACTTTAGCAATGCAACAAAATTTACAACCAGATTATTCGAAACTCGACCAAACCAGATTATTATTATTGTCAATACACAACCATTAATCTGCAACGGTCTATAGAATACTTTGGCGCAAAAATTTGGAATAATATACAGTAGAATTCGCCTATTGTGACACCTGAAGGGACAACGGAAAAAGTGTCACCATAACCGAAGTGTCACTATAGCCGAATTCTACTCAACTGTTGCGTATGCAAACGGGACTTTGCAACAGGTGTCACTATAGGCGAAGTGTCACCATAGCCAAAGTCACTATAGGCGAATTCTACTGTAACAGTTAAAATTGGAAATCCTCCTTCACGACTTTTAAAAAATGCACTTAAAGGAAATTATTGACACATATTAGGCAAATGCTAAATAACTAATCAGACTTAAAATTGTAATATAGACTACGCAGGCTCACCTAAATTTTTAATTTCTTGTCATCTTGGACATCTTGGACAACCTTGCGTACAAGTGCACTAGCCTTGGTCTACAGCTCAGCCGAATATGCCTCAGCTATGTGGAACCGCAGCAGACACACAAAAAAGATGGATGTATGCATTAACGACACCTTGCGCATCATCTCTGGCTGTCTCCGCCCCACACCTACTGCTTATCTGCCAACTTTGGCTGGCATTGCTCCTGCTCATGTCCGTAGGGAAGAAGCCTCTCACAAACTGGCTTTGCATGTGAGACTCGATCCTCAACACCTTCTCCACAGTCACTCCCAAAGAAATGGACCAGTCAGACCTCAACGCCTATTATCAAGGCGCCCATTCCATCGATATGCTACACAACTTGTGGATAAGAACTTCAGCTGCATGGAAACATGGGCCCAGGAATGGAACGAGCTGCCATATATCCTTCCCCAGTTTTCAGTTATACCAGCACTCTCCATCCCTCCTGGAACAGACCTCTGAAGAAAGCCATGGGTCACATTGAACAGGATCAGATGTGACGTTGGCTGCACTGGAGCTAATCTGTTTAGGTGGGGTTGCATAATACGCCGATATGTGTCTGTGGAGCGGTAGAACAAACAATGCAACACATACTCCACGAATGTTCCATCTTACGGCCCCCAAGTGGAATCACTGGTATTCTACAACTGGACCCAACTACCGTATCTTGGCTGCACGATGAGGCATTGCCAATCTAAGCTACTACAAGTCAAACGAGAGAAGAAGAAGAAGAGAAGAATCTTGGACAGCTTTACTATTTTATTTGTTTCAATTATCCAATTATAATTATCATTGATGAGTTTGAGGGATCACTGCTTGACTTGAAGACCTTGAGTGGTCACTTCGCAGCCTCCCGTTGCTGTGATGCTAGTATCATTTTCTTTTTTTTAATTGTGATCTTCAACAGTTTTACTGTACGGTACCTTATATTTTGATTTATCGCACATGCACATTTTTTTTGCAGCAACCAATAAACATCTACTTATTTAAATCTTTGGCAATACGAAGTAGAAGCTGTTAAAACATACAACTGTCTCACAAAAACTTTGCTAATTGAATCCACAGTAAGCATTTGGTGTAATGGTGAAGATTTAAGGAAGATGCGCTTTAATGTCCTCCTTCACTTAATGTCATAAAGTGTATCAAAAGTCAAAAACAAATGGAGGACGTAACATATATTAATTGCTTATTACTATACCAATAAACAACCACCTTTCATACTTACCCTCTCATCTCGCAGCATTTGACTATCATCTTTGAGAACCAACACGTCTCTGATGATGTCAGGATACCTGTAAAAATCTGATTGAAAGCACAGCCTTGTGAACTTACGAGGCTAGCACATGTGCTCTTATTTATCAATGGACAGTTGCTGTTGAGGAAAAGGAAGATTACGTTGACACTGCATTGAGTCTTAATGTTTTAATGCTTTTTCTATGTGAATATTGTGTTTGTTTTGCAACAAATCAAGCTGTACAAGACATTGGCTCATTACTCTTTAGATGATCTTCGTGTATAATGCACTTATTAGCCTCTATGCGGCTGCACCAACATTGTCTGCTAAGCGCCTGACTTGGTGAACGAAGAAGCTTCAACATGAAGCGGCGCTGGTTCGACTCGGGGTGTGCACTTGAGCGACGCACGTTAAGGATTGCTTATCATTCAACGGCGCCTAATGGATGGAATAATTCCTCGGCAACAACACTTCAACAATCGGAAATTTCATTCTGTCAATCTCGGTAACCGGCCTCTGCGTCAAGACCTTCTACAAGTATGCGAAGCTACCAGGAATAACCTATCAAGGCTTTGTCTGTCCGAAGATAAAGATTCAAAACTAACCAACCAATAACAAATTTTAAGTAGGCTACTGGAAAACGTTGTTCTTTTGGAATAAGTACATTTACAAAAATATAAGTAGTAGCACAATGCCATGACCTGACGTTTTGCATTGTTAAGATTGTTTATGCTGTAAACTGTTCTAAATAAACGCTTTATTTCGAATAAAAAATCGAAGCCAATACAAGAGAATAGAAATTTTCTTGGCTATCTATAGCCATGATTAAAAGACCAAAGATTGTTTCAAGATTTCAGATCTAAAAACCTGGCCAGCTTTGTGGCCGACTATCACTTCTGTTCTTTGTGAACCTACGTGGAATGACGTACTTACCTTACCAGCTCAATGCCAGAGTGGTTTCGTTTTCGGTTCTAGTAGGAAGGGTTAAGTTGGGTTAATTACCGTGCATTGTAGATTTGAGATCAATTCCAAGTCGTTCTTTCTTGCATAATGCACGGAGGATCACACAGGCAATAATGTGATGACATTCTTAAATATGTTCTAGAAATTTAAAATGAGCATATTGCTAAAAGACCTTAACAGTTGTAGGGCGATAAAATCATAGCATTATTACGATTACATACTTGTCTTACGTTAAGGAGCAAATAAAATAAATCAAAGTATTCAGGAAAATATATAAAAAAAAACAAAGTTATGAAAAAATACAAATACAAGTCAATCCGTTGCATACAGACATGAAGAAGAAAAATCTGAAAAATCCAAATAATGTTATCTGCAACAGCACATGTACGACAGGTATGTCAAGCCACCGTCTGAACTGACACCATAAAACACATCGACGTTTTCAAATTGTTTTCATAACTTTTTTTTGGCATTGTTTCCGATAAGGTAAGAACAATGATAAATAAGAAGAATTGCGGTACAACATAAAAATTATGCCAAAATTCAAAAAATAATATTTTCGCTAAATAATCTTCAACACCAAGTTTATTTGTACTGTGCGGCACAGGAACTATATGAATATTATCATTATTATCAACTTTGAATTAAAGCATCATGGATGATAGTTAAGGTTACCAAAGCATCATGGATGATAGCTAGGGTTACCAAAACATCGCGGATGATAGCTAGAGTTACCAAAGCATCATGGATGATAGCTAGGGTTATTTGGAGCAATTTTGCAGCAAAACCACATTTTTAGCAAACGGGTTTTTTGATATATTTATCAAATGCACTCAGTTGCCCCTCTATACGGCTGCATTGACAATGTCTGCTTTGTGAAGCGCTGAGGAGCAACGCATTCAGCGCAATATAAAAACAAGCATTAGGCTATTATTGTTAATTGTTATCAGTGGACATTTTCTGATAAAATTATCGTCAATTTCTTGATTCGTATGATCACATCTCCAGCTAACTAAATCCGTATATTTTTATTAAGTAAATAAAACATTTATGTACGGTATGTGCAATAAAAAGACAAATTTTACTTAATGTTATAAGCTTAGAATATGATACATGAAGTTCATATTTCTCATAACATGTAGGCAAATTTTGATCGAATTTTGCAAACGTTTAAGTGATGAAACAGGAGTTTGCAAAGTTTCTGCAAACTGCCTGAAGTACTGGTAGCATCAGCTTGTATTTTGATTGCACCAGGAAAAAATAGAAAAATTGCTCATTGCATTAGTTCAGGCATAACTTCATTTCCCTCAGCGGATGAGCTTCAAGCATTTCCAGCTGATACCATGCAAATGGTTTCTACAAAACACTTTGAGTTTGCTTGCCCGTGTTCCTCTTTTAGTTTTCATTTCTGTATTTCGGTTGCAAAAGCGTTTTACTTTGTCGTTTTTCTTTTACGTTACTTGATTTTGTTAGGTAAGTTTTATGATTAGGTAAAGTGTAAAGTTTTTATGTTAGGTAAGTGATGTTTCTAGTGTTTGATTATTACTTGAGCTAAGCTTAAAAATTATTGGAGTTGCACAATGCACATATGTCAATTCAAAATAACAGCACAGTATCTTAAGATTTTTGTTGTTGATTACTTTGTTCTGTTGCAAACGTCCTTGCACAGGATTTGTTATTATAGGCTACGTTGAATTAAGTTTCTCAATGAAAAAGTAGATTAGTTTAGTGAATGCATGAAATTTAAATTGAAACAAGCAACCCAGCTAGTGAGCTTATAGTTGAATTTCATAAGGTTTTGTTGGATGTAACAATGTGGCGCATTCTTACTCTGTTATAGATTCTGCAGAACGGTCAATCAAATAACAAAATGGATGCTGGTAGAAGAAGCAATGACGATGATAAAGACGTGGAAGGTCAAGTGGAAGCAGAAACCTCGAAAAATATCATAGAAATCTGCGAGGATGAAATCGAAGTGATGGTAGAAGGTAAGTAACTTACTTTATTTTTATTTATCTTTTTTAGGTGGTGGTCCTAATAATTCCCATGAAAAAGTGCTTTTCGACACAAGGCAACCTCAATTGCTAAAGGGTAAGTTTTCAGAAATTAATTTACTTCACTTTATTTTTAATTGGACTTGCCAAATAGGAATAATTTGCGATCTTTTGGATAAATAAAATTTGCATGTGCTACCAGTTGCAGCAGTTGCTGAGGAAGACGAGCTCACGCCAAGCGGAGTTGCTATGACAAGTGGAGACCAAACAAAATCCAACATAAGGCGTAGACACAAAGTACGATTCACAAAACAACAGTCGAAACAAGAAGATTTAGACAAAGGTGTTGCACATACGCCGCGCGCATCCGAGAAATCACAAACGGTTCTGGAAACCGAATCAAAGCGAGGTAACAGCACAGTGCTGATTGATTGATTGAATCTTTATCCTCGGACTGGGAAAGCTTCTTGCAGAGCCTAATCCTGGCAGTTTCGCATACTTGTAGAGACTTTAACCACTGACGCAGGCCCGGTCACCGAGATTGACAGAGTGAAGTTTCCGATTGTTGAAGTCTTGTTGGCGGCGAATTATTCCATTCATTAGATGCCGCTGAATGGAGAGCAGTCTTTAACGTGCGTTGCTCCAGCGCACGCTCCGAGAGTCGAACCAGCGCCGCTTGATCTTGACGCTTCTTCGTTCCAGAAGTCACGCGCTAACCAACTGAGCTATCGGGGGAGACAGTGTTAATTCTGGTTTGGTCTAAAAGTTTGAACATGCATTTTGAAAGGTTGCTTCAGCTGATTGCAGCCTATTTTCTGGCATCGATAAATTGCAACTTGTGATTAAGACAACTACATGCTGTCAGCCTATATGTAAACATCTATACATACTTAAAGCCCAGATAGCTCAGTTAGTTAGCGCGTGACTTCGTAAACCAAGAAGCTTCAAGATCAAGCGGCTCTGGTTCGACTCGGGGTGTGCGCTTGAGCAACGCACGTTTAGAACTGCTCTTCATTCAGCGGTATCTAATGAATAGAGGGAATACAAGTGCGTAACCACTGAGCTAACAGAGCGGACACTAGACAAGCTAACATAGGCTTACACTAGCAGCAGCCAGTAGTGCTGACAAAGGGTACTTTTGGACCTTTTGGATTTCAAGAATCCGCCTCATTGGTTGGATATAGGGTAGGGTGTTTTTAATTTTCTCATATCGTAAGTTTGATTTGTACAGGGCACCAGGTCGTTACAATTGGTAAGAAAACAATGTCTTTCAAATTTCAAGAAATTATTTCAACATTTACAACTTGCGCAAGGAGGTTGAAAAATTTGCAAAATCAATAAAACAAGCAACTTTACAACACGCAACCAAATAACCAGCTTTATTCAGTACTTTTAATATGCACGCATTTCAGGCACGTTTATAGGATAACAAAGCAAATATAGCAACAAAGCAACTATTTCTCTAACAACCTTTACGCCGTGTTTCACCCATAACCGAGATGATCAGAAGCAGTGGCGTATTTAGAAAGCTTATTAGGGGGGGGGAGTGCAATACATTGTGTCAGTCAGCCGTGTAGCGGTCCAGAATCTAATAATAATGTGATGTCGACAGGCTAAATTCAAGAGTTGTTCCTTGAGAGAAGCTTCGATCAAAACACGGACTCCGTTCTGCCAGCCAGTGTTGACACTGGTTGTGTCGAAACACATTGCACGTACAAGATCCGCTATGCCCCAACTACTGTATATATTTCGGAGACCACTGCTTCAGCTTCGACGATTGATTTTCCCGATTCTAGTTTTGGTACAGCCAGATTGCCAGAAGTTTCGTAACGTCTTTGCCAGACACTAAAATTGGCAAACGGTCTACTTTGATGTGATTGTATTGCTCATAATCACCCATGATCTTCCCATCCCAATGCATAGTCAGTGGGGTGCAAGGGTCAAAAGCCTCCCTAATTTCGTCCGACAGCTTTTGGCGATAGATCTGGCGAGCTTTGTAAATTGAACTTGGGCTAATCATCAGATCACCGGTTGGATGAAGCAATCGCTTGGACACCGCCAGTGCATTTAAAATATGAACGGCCTTCCTCGAGGTAGTATTGGTCCTGTCCAAAGCTGCTGCTATCTCGGGGGTTACTACAGCAATTTTACCTCGTCGGAATTTCGGCAGACAGCTTGCAGCACTGGACTCAGGCTGTTCGGAGCACGTCGATCCACCAGCTGATGGATGACGCCCATCTCCAGACTTGTCGAGATTATCTTCTTGCTGAGTATCCATTTCTGAATCATTGGATTCCAGTATGGTTAAATTAGTAGATTCGGCAACACGAACTGCTTCCGCCTCAACTCGCTCTCTCTCCTTTAATGCTCTATTCCTCACTCGCTCGTCTCTCCTGCATAGAACCATATCAACGCCAACCATGGAACCTAGGCGCCCCTCTTCTCTCTGGGCAAGAAGGAACTGGCGATCTTCTTCTATGTTGATCTGTGATCCAATGATTTCTTTAAGTCTGTCCGTTTGATTAACTCAAGCGCACTCTTACGAGTTACGATTGATAGATTTTTTCAAGTTTTGCCATTTCTGGTGTATTTTTTTCACCTGATTAATTACATGGTTTTGATGGCGTGTTGGAATTCGTGCTCGTCTCCAAATAGGCAAAAGCAAACTGAAATAAATGCAACAACACAACAGACTTGACTTGACAGTGTAATTTTTGTAGTTTTACGAGGTGTTGCAATTGTGACGTAACAATGCTTTATTTGTTCTGTGAAATGACGTAGCCTACAAGTACCGGTAATTGCTTATATTCCGCTGCTAGATTATAGGCTAAACAATCTAAACTTTAGCTTCCTTGCGCAAGTAGTAAATGTCGACGGATTTCAACAAAAATTTGCCAAAAGGATTTTTTTACTAAAAGGAAATGAACACCACCCTGTACATTAATATTAACAATGGTTAGAATTTTGCGTATTACGCTAAAAACACCCTAATATAGGGCGTTTTTTTTGGTCGTATCATAATTTGTGGCCCCAAAATCTCATTAGTACCGGGCCCAAATGATCTTAACAGCCCAACCAGCAACCATTACTGAAGTAAAATTCCAACTCTGAAATGTTTCCTTTTTTTTTACAGATTCTCACACATGTGGAGATGAATGTCAACCTTCCACTTCTACACATGCCAAGACAACAAAACAACCTTTGAAGCATGACGTAGACAAAGATGAAGATGTCGCGTACACGCCAAATTCATCCGAGAAACCACTGATGGTTCTGGAAACTGAATCAAAGCCAGGCAAAGTTTTAATAAGAATATCACCATTGTGTTGAACCTGGTTTAGACTTAGACTCTTTTATTATCCACAGTAGGTTGCTTTCACTTAGATATTTATGCTTGTGATTGAGACAGCTCCATGTCGTCATATGTCAACAAATTAATCGCTTTTATAATCATTTTGTTGTATTACCTATGTCAAGATTTTGTGCACTATAAAATTGTTTAGATTTAAATGTATTTTTATTATATGTATTTTTATTAAAGGTATTGCCATTGTAGCCTAGTTAGTATAGAAGTCTTGTTTCCTGCTCACTTACCAATGATTTTATTGCTTGTCCTTGTTATCTGCAGAAGTCTTGTGCAGATAACAAAGCATATTTTTCTTTAAATTTTTTTTGTAAAGTAAAAGTATTTTTTGCAAAGTAACCAACCAGTAAAATCCGTCATTTTACATTGATTCAACGTCTGGGTGAAAGTGCAATGATATCATTTGCGGTAATGAAACAAAAATGACGATGTCCATTTGGTTGTCAGCTGCGCTGCCAAGTGGTAGAACGTCTCCACGGCGTTAGGAAGGTCGTAGGTTCGACACTCAACAAAAGCACACTGGCAAGGTGCTAAATTCTGTAGTTAAAGATGATATAAATAAGGGGTTTCTTGCCTTCCCCTTCGTCGTCATCGTCGTTTCCTTTCTCTTTATTGAATATACATCGTCAATCTTCTAGAACAATCTTGAATGAGACAAAACATACTTAGCGTGGGCTACTACTACTTTGGTAATACATTCAATTTCCAATTGTTCGAGGAATACCATTTTGATTGCACGAGAAAAATGGATAATTTTAAGCTTCGAATTGACTACGATTTTATTTGATACTTTGACGAGATACCACCTTTTCTCTCGCAGGAAAACGTTGTTTATGTGAAAAACATAATTTATTGTGATTTTACTTTTATATAAACACCTCTTATAAATAGTAGTTGTTCCGTTGAGCTTATTTGACTTGTTAAAAATATGGAACAAATACATCCTCAGCACTTCAAAGTATGAACAATACAATCTAAAGCTATTAATTTGACATCAGTGGAGAGGTGTTTCAATCAAATCCATTATTAGTGATAGAGAATTTCATAGACCTACACCAGCAGCCACCACTGAAGTAAAATTACAACTTTGACATGTTTGCAAGTTTCGTTGCAGATTCCCACGTACTTCCGGATGAATGCCGACCTTCCACTTCTACATATGTCAAGAATAACGAAGAACTAAATATTGACCAAATGAAGAAATTAACGTTTTCGACACCTGATGAAATTCTAGCGAAAGTTGAAGACTTAATTCAGCACGCAGACGACATAAAATTTGATACTAACAATTTGATTATGATCCTTGAAACTTTGCAGCAAGCGACCAACTTGGCTTTGGAATTTCTGATCTCAAAGCTAGCTCTGGAAACGTTGAAAAGATGCAGTGAGATCTTGTATTTATTTTTATTGCAATTTTGTACCAAAAACTATTTACCTTGGACAGAAGTCAACGATAAAGCTTTAGTGGAAATCAATAAATTGAAAAACAAAGCGGAAAATCTCAAGAATGTAAAGAAATTGCAATGCGTTAAAGTTTGCATTCATTATAATCTATGTTCATCGATGATATATCTTACATCAAAAAAGTTGGAAAAATGTAAGGCTTACCTGGACAAAGCCATTGCTGATTTAGAAAAAAACTTTTTGCACAAGACCAAAATGTTGCTGTATGGAAGGATCTGTCTTATTAAATCTGAATGTTTATATATTGAAAATCAACATCAGAACTATTGTTTGTGGGGAGAAAAAGTGTTTGACGCTTTTTACTTCAACAGTCGAACAGGAAATGACACAACAATTGCTCATCTTTATGACGTTGTTCAAAGTAGGTAACAATTAAGTTTTCTGAACAAATTGCTGTATAACCATCACGGTAATAATTTACCTACTTTTGCTGAGCGATGGAACAGGCAGTGATAGGCATTATCGGCGATAATTTATCGGCGATAACTATCGGCGATCAATTTTTATCGCTTATCGTTATCGCTTAATTATTTTTTCAGTTGTCGTTTATCGTTATCGCCAAAGGCAATACTTGATTATCGCCGACAATTAATCGCCGATAAATTTTATTTCGGATCAACACACAAGTGGAAAGACCATGAAAAGTAATATTTTTACTAGCCACCTAGTTAATGAAACTAAAATTAAAACCAGTTCTTCAGTACCTGAAGTGTATGTGCACAGGTCGTTGTCAAGGGAGGGGGCACGCCCCCCTGCAGCGACGGCCCTGACAACACAATAATTTTTAGAGTTGCAAATTGCAATGCAATGAAATGCATGCAACAAGTCTCTTGTTGTTTTGCTGCAATCGGCAATCGCGAGTGAATTTTACAATTAAAATGTAAGCGCACATACAGTACAGATTCCTTTGAAGCGAAGCGAAAGAAATTGGCAAGTGGTTTGTGAAAGTGTCGCAATACGAGGCGCTTTTACATCGGAAACATGGTCTTTCGCGCCACCTCACGATCAACTATTTTATTCTTGTGTTTTCTTTTTTCGTTGGAAGTGTTAGTTTTTAGTAATTGTCGTAAAAAAATAAAATCCCTCTCGTCAAAACATGAAACTTACTGTTTTAAGCGCATTAAGTCTTTAGATGAGTAGATTAACTAAAATTGCAAGAACTTTCCTTGAGACGTGCGGTTACGTCACAAACTCAGTTTAAAAGACAAAATTCACACACAATAACAACACAAGATCGGTTATAGACTATACGATCGATTTTTTTCTAGCTTGGCGATATAACTTAATCCAAAAATAATAATCAAATTCGTAAGTGCCATTTAACTTAAAAAGTTAACCCATTTGTACCGAAAGTGAAAGTACTTAAAAAAAATTTCGGAAAATTTAAATATTGCATAATTATGACCTAAAGAACTGCATATCACAATTATTTTTTTCTAATTGTGTTTGTACTTTTTGAGAAAAACCGTCCTATATACAAGACGCTAGGCAAATCCGTTATCAAATTTCACAAGTTTCTTGTGCGTAATGCTTAGCCTAAGCGTTACTACATTTTACTTATCGCTCAAAGTGATAAACCGGAAATGTCTTGTTCATGTCTTGTCATGTCATTATTGTCATCGAGCATTTTATTAAAATAAGAGTTCAAAAAATATGAAGATGAAAATTAGCAAAGTAACACAATATCACTGAAACAAGTCATTGCGGAATATGATATTACTTGAAGCATTTGACATGCAGACCGACATCACACTTTTTGCATCTTGTAGTAGTTTTTGCATGACAATAGGCGCATCGAGTTGCGTGGTAAAATTACGCTAAATACAGTATAACCTTTCTCATTTACCTATGCGACCTAGCCTACCTCAATCAAATATTTTTATTCCCACTAATACAGTGCCTATATTGTAATTCTTATCTCAACAACTCAGCGTTCTGCCATTGCTTTAATGATGGTGTTTACAAAGAAAACAAAAAAATTATCTGAAATTATCAGTAAATTACGATAATTATGTTACTGTTCTTAAACAAACACGACTAATTTGACAAGCTTGATGGATTTCACAGTATGCACATTTTTACTACCGATAACGCTTAAGATTACTGATAAATTTTCAAGCATTTTGCGTTTTTTGGAATTTTTTCAATTATTGCTGACTTTGCTGTAAACAGCCCTTTAAGCAGAAAGCAAAATACAAAGTTTGGAATTTTTTATGGCATTTTCATTTGATTTAATATTTTTCCTACTGCACGTTAGCGGCAGTGTAACTCAATTGATAAAAGCATCCAACTGGTATCTGAAGGTATAATTATAAGTACGGCGGTTACCTCAGTGGTTTGATTCTGGATCAAGAGGTTGAATATTCGATACCTACTGCCGCTGTTGCAATTCTATTTATGCATAACTTACAAAAAGTTTTGTCCCTTTACAGTATATTATGTTCGATTTTTCCTCATGTTGATGAAAACAGTTCGTGCTGCATGGGATGGGGCAGCGCTAATCAAGAAAAAAAATTATCGTTATCGGACATTATCGGCGATAATTTATCGCTTATCGTTATCGCTTAATTTTTTTTTGATTTATTGTTTATCGTTATCGCTTTAGGCATTTTTCGTTTATCGATTATCGTTATCGCTTAACTGAAAAATGAGTTATCGCGCTCAACACTGGGAACAGGGAACTATACAATTTCAAGTAGGCTACATTGTATGCATGGACGACAAATTTGAAATGCTAGTATGCCTCAATATTCACTTGCACACAAATTGCATACAATGTTTCACAACGACAACTGGTAAAGCTGTTTAATAACATTTGTCAGTCTCTTTCTTCATTAAACGTTTATATCAAATGGAATCTGCTTCCTTCTGTATCACTATTGTCATGGCCAAGGACTTGCATGCCTTTTTAAGCATTGTGCACAACTTAGAAATAAATATTTCGGATTTCATTCCATTTTGCATCTCCGCATTGTTTGGTAAAGAAACTAATTTCTATTTGACTAAAAGTAATTTTGTTGGCGCTATTTTAAATTTTTGCATATGAACGCATTGCTTCAAAGCAAGCGGTAAGGCTTTATCATTTGTGCGTGAAATAAACTAGTATAGTGCATTTATCTAGACCTTTTATGTACTAGATATTAATTGTTACTTAAAATCAGCCTTAACTGATTGAAAAAAGGTTGGAGTTGCAGAAGAATCGTTTACAATCCTTTGCCATGCCTTACAGCAAGTAGGTTACCTAGCCAGTCATTGATTTCATGTTTTCTTTCCAGTTTTGTTTATTCGTCTCAAAGATCAACCCTCAAAGAAATTACAACGCAAAATTGTGGACAAATTGCTAGAAAGATGTTCAGTCTTGGAAAACCCAGTAGAGGATCTTGCAAATGCCTTTGCATTAGCTTGGATTGCCGGGATCATTGGTGACAAAGAAACCGAAGCAAAAATGATGAAAAAACTATCCGTGATCGAATATGTCAAGCCACCATATACTGTTAACAATACTTTCTTTGGGTTAATATTTGGTCTTCTTGGCTCACTAACCCTTTCGAGTTTTTCTTCATTTAAGGTAAAAATCGTGAACTACGGCCACGATATTTGCTCTCAATTTCGTTGTCGCTTTCGAAGATTGTACTCTCTTCACATGTTAATCTACATTGCGGCGACAAACGAATACACTCGGGAATCAAAACGCTTTATACTGTCGCTTATACAAGATGCAATTTCTGAAGTTGAAAGTGTCAGACAAACTGAACAGTCAATGTGGGTGCTTCAGATTCTTTGCAGCATGCGCCTCATTTTGGCATTCTGGTACGCACGGTTTGAAAATTTTGACAAATCTTATGCAGAAGTACAAATTGTGATTGCATTATGCATTTCCTTCAGGCGCGACTATGACCGCTCGCTACAACCATTACACGCACGCGCGTATTACATTCGTGCATTTATCTTGTTTCGTAAGAAAAAATACATCAAGTCAAGTGAAGATTTAGCCAGACAAATTAAAGTGTTGGACGAATTGGTGCCAGGATATAACAAAGAATTACAAGTAGCCCGAAGCCTTTTCGATTATATGGAAGAAATATCTCTTCATCCAGAAACGAAAGCGTCCAGGGATGTTCCTCCTGACTTGAAGACTATTTTTTGCACGTTTGGCTTACCTGCTATTTTCTGTACTTATGGATTTACTGGTTCATAGTTTCAATGACGACTTGAATCCAAGAATTTGAACGACTTGTAACGACAATGGTAAACTTGTGATGGAAACTACACTGCCTCCATTTCTTGCAAGTTATATTTCTGTATTATCTTTAAGCATTTACTTAGCATACTGATCTACACAATTCTGATGGTGCTTTAGTTATTGAAGCGCTTTTAAACTATGCATTTTATCGCGCTTTCTGTTATATCAAATAAAATCTACAGCTAAAAACTTTGCGTCTGTAACAAATGCGTCGTGTAATAAACATCTTTCACAAAAAAAGCTTGGAGTAAAAAATTAAGTGTTACAAAAATGACAAGATTTAGCATTGTGTGTAAATATGAGGACAGCAGAGTAATACCAAATTTTGAACTAGTCTACAGTTATCCGTTCAAAAATGCTTAAAAAAAAGGCAACGCCTGTAAAGGAAGTTTTAAAAAAGACGAAGATACTGTTCAATCCTTCTCACAACAGAACGAACTTGCAAAGAAACGGAATGTTTCAACTCGTACCAATAGTCAAATTGTGTGCTACACGGCAATAGCCCAGAGCATCACCCAAGCTCTTGCTCTGGCCTACTATATCATTGAACTCGACCAAGTCCTCTGCAAAGCATTTTTCTTTGGCCCATAGAAGTTGGCCAATGGTCAATCTCGATAACCGGGCCTGCGTTAGTGGTTCAAAGCCTACACAAGTATGCGAAACTGCCAGGAATAACCTATCAGAAGCTTTTTCAGTCAAATGATAAAGATTCAACCAAACCAAACCAAAAATAATTTGGTTATTCTAAAGAAAAGTGTTAAAAAGCCCACGAAAAAATAATAAGGAGTTGGAAATCGATCCAACAACATCTGGAGTGATTATAATGTATCAACTGGCTGCAAAACGCTTCTTGCTGCAAGAAAAATTGCAAGGAAATCCAGCAAAAGCAGTTAGTTTTTTTCTGCATAGCAGCAGTCAATATTTCATTGAGCAAAAAATATATAAAATTTGGCTACAGAGTAGTAGAAAAAGTAATATTGTCTGATGATTGTAACTTTAAAGTGCAGGACTGTCAATCATGGTGAGTTAGAAGATACTGTAGATAAAAGGTTAGAAGAAAGGTTGAAAGGCTAATCAGAGAATCGCCATCTTCAGTTAAAGAATTTTGAAAAAGATGTTCCGAGACTTCTTTACTACCTCTGAATCTGGAAAATTGATTCTCATCGAATGGATGGTGAAGTCGTGTAAGTACAAAGACATTTGATCCTGTGTTTTCTAAGAGAAGATCTCAGAAAGGAAAATGTTTTCAGGAGAATCTCACACCTTGCCACACTTCAATGAAAATGGCAGGAACTTTGATAGATTGGCCAAGAAGAATTTCGAGATCAGCCCCTATTGCAAATCTAACTCTCTCGTGCAACAACAACTCTCTAGAAAACAAGCTAAATTGAAAACCCTGGCTGACTCGAATGTTGCTTGTCTCCATACGAAACAAACAAATAATGTATAAAACTCACTTTCTAAACAGACAAATATATCTATAAAACATACTCAAATAAACTAACTAAAATTAAAAGTATAACAAAAGAACAGTATTTTCAAAACCAAATGAAGATTAACAATAAAAGTTTGGAGTATTATAAATTTTCTTTTGAGCAATAAAAAGAAAACAACCCAAAACGTTAATTGTGTTCGCGTCGATGATAAACTGGAAACGATTCAAAAATAATAACTGAGAGTTTTAATATCTTTTTGCCAATATCGGAAGCCACCTCGTGGAACGAGACGAAACCGATAAAAAAAATATTTTTAAAGACTTTTTAAGTTTTCCTCTTCTATTTTTCTTGAACCACCAGACGTGTACGAAATAATAGAAGAAATACACCCTCTAAAATAAAATAAATCACTAGGGAGGGATGGTACCTCTCCTTGTTGCCTTCGAATTTCTTCGAGTATCATAGCCTTACCTTTATTCATCCTTTTCGGCCACTCATTTTCGAATTGCATATTTCCAGATGTTCTTAAAATTTCTAAAGTGATTCCAATTTATAAATCTGGAAGCAAACTTGAAACAAATAATTACAGACCACTTTCTCTACTGTCATGCTTTTCAAAGATTTTAGAAAATTTAATGTTCAAACGATTGACATCGTTTATAAATAAGCAATAAGCATTCAATCTTAGCGCCTACTCAATATGGCTTTCGTGCCAATCATTTAATGGGTCATGCTGCTCTAGACATTATTACTTCCACCTATGAGCAAATGCAGAACAATGAATTGACTGGACTTGTTCTACTAAATGTTAAAAAAGCCTTTGACATTGTTCATTATGAAAAACTCTTGCATAAACTCAATGAGTATGGCAATCGAAGAGTTGCCAATGATCTACTTACTTCCGACTTGAAAAACCATAAACAAATTGTGTCTATAGGACAAGAAATTCTACATTAAAAGAAATAAAATTTGGTGTCCCTCTAGGGTCCATATTAGGACCGCTTCTCTTTTACTATACATAAATTATATCTTAAACTGTGTTTGTTGTGTTTCTAGATTATTTGCTGATGACACCTGTCTTATCATTAAAGCCGATAATGTATTGAGTCTTCAAAGTTTAATTAATCTTGAATTGAGAGGAATCAAACGTTGGGTCACTGCCAATTCACTCATGATAAATGCTTCTAAGTCTAACTTTTTAATAATTGTACCCAAGACCAACCAAATATTAATTAATGTTGAAGTGTTTTACAACTACCCCCAACTAAAAAACATTGATACTGCTAAATACCATGGTATCTTCATTGACAAGAATCTTCTTTTCTTCCTCATATTGATGCTTAATCTTCAAAATTCTCCAAATCTGTTGGTATACTCTTTAAATTGAAACATTGTTTATCAACTAAAATTATGAGTCAGCTGTACTATTCTCTCGTGTATCCTTACCTAATATACAAACTGAAAATTTGGGGATCGTCATACAAAACACATATTTGAAAGCTTGGTGTTTTGCAAAATCAGGCAGTCAATGCTGTTGCGAAAGTCAAATGGGCTAACCATTTCACACCCTTTTATAAACAACTCGATACTCTAAAGTTAAAAGGTCTGTACAACTTTGGAATTGCTGAAATTATGCACCAGCTTAGTTTTAATTTATTACCCAGAACTTTCTAAAACTACTTTAACAATGCAACGAAATTCACAACCAGACTATTCGAAACTCGACCAACCCAGATTATTATTATTGTCGATACAGAATCACTAATCTGCAACGGTCTATAAAATACTCTGGCGCAAAAATTTGGAATAATATAGCCGACTAGTTAAAATCGGCAATCCACCTTCACAACTTTTAAAAAATGTAGCCTACTTGAAGGAAATTATTGACACATATTAGGCAAATGCTAAATCACTAATCAAACTTATAATTGTAATATTGACTACGTAGGCCTAGCCTACCTGAGTTTTTAATTTTTTATCATCTTGGACAGCTTTACTATTGTTTATTTATTTTTTTTCAATTAGTCAATTATAATTATCATTGATGAGTTTGAGGGTGGCTGCTTGACTTGAAAACCTCGAATGGTCACTTCGCAGCCTCCCGTTGCTGTGATGCTATTATTATTTGCTTTGTTTTCTTTTTAATTGTGATTTTCAACAGTTTTACTGTACATTGTGTTTTGATTTATCCTACATTTTTTTCGCAGCAACCAATAAACATCTATCTATTTGAATCTTTGGAAATACGAAGTAGAAGCTGTTAAAACATACAACTGTCTCACAAAAACTTAGCTAATTGAATCCATATTAAGCATTTTGTATAATGGTGAAGAGCTAAGGAAGATGTGCTCTAATATCCTCCTTCACTTAATGTCATAAAGGATCAAAAGTCTAAAGCAAATGAAGGGCATAACATATATTAATTGCTTATTACTATACTAATAAAGAATCACTTTCCATACACCATACTTACCCTCTCATCTGGCAACATTTGACTATCATCTTTGAGAACCAACAGTTCTCTGATGGTTTTAAGATACCTGTAAAAACCTAATTGAAAGCTCTGCCTGGTCACTTTTACGAGGCTAGCACATGTGATCATATTTATCGATGGACAATTGCTGTTGAGGAAAAGAAAGATTACATTGACACTGCATTGATTCTCAATATTTCAATGCTTTTTTCGATGTGAATATTCTGTTTGTATTGCAACAAATCAAGCTGCACAAGACATTGGCTCATTTCTCTTTGACTGATCTTCACGTATAATGCACTTACTTGCGCCTCTATACGGCTGCACTGATACTGTCTGCTTTGTAAAGCGCTGAGAGCAATACATATATGCGATGGATACAGCGTTATGTAGCTACTAGCAAATTATTTTCAATATGCAATAGATTGAGTTTCGTTTTTAGCAACATGATCGTTGCTTACTTTACAATATAGATATTAACGACCTGTTTTAGCCTGATACTGCGAGTTTGCTCTGGGTTGATTATTAAAAATTATCCTTATGATTGTTATAACCGGTACTTGCTTTTTCGTGTTGCTTTTGGTATGAGTGGTAAAATATAAAAGCAACGGAATTATTGTGCTTTATTTTCCTTACGATTTAAAGTCTTAACAAAAAAGAAACAACATTTAAATAAATAGCAAAATCCTTTGTTACAAGCTACAATTCAATAGATGCATTTCAAAAGTTGTTAGCCGACCAGTTAGTTGTTAGCCTTTCACACAGAATCACATCAAACATCGAAACCCCTATTAACTGAATACTGAAAAGTTTGGGTGTTCATCAGGACAATTATCGTTTCTAGCAATAGTTGCTACGTTCATCTGATGAAACTGAAAGTAAAATTAACAACAAACAAGATGTTTCGCGCACCTGACAATGCGCATCCTCAGAGCGAATAACATACAAAATAAAATTGAAAGTGAAATGAAAATGCTGGCTAAATGAATAAAATGAATAAATGAAATGCAGCATAGTGAAATGAAATTGAAAGTAAAATTAACAACAAACAAGATGGTTTATTGCTTCACTGACGTTTCGCGCACCATGACAATGCGCATCCTTGTTTTATTTTATTATTTCTTGCCTTCAATCGCACTGCAGTATATAACCTGGTGAAATTTTATTTTGTATGTTATTCGCTCTGAGGATGTGCATTGTCATGGTGCGCGAAACGTCGGTGAAGCAATAAACCATCTTGTTTGTTGTTAATTTTACTTTCAATTTCATCAGATGAACGTAGCAACTAGTGCTAGAAACCCCTATTAACATGAATCAAAATTATCTTGACATTCAATTGTTAGAAGACAACACTGCCAGGTAGTCTACATAGTTCACAACATCGTAGATATTTATATGATGCGTTGATTTATTTAAATTGGCGATCAAGCGGTTGAAAACTCTGTAAAACGCTGTAAAATCGTGACGCTTTGCAAAAAAGGCAATGTCAAGACGGAGGCAGACTAATATTTAGTTAAGTTACAGTTGCTTGCAGCAGTTTTGTAGCGTCATGAAAAGCTTGATTGTCTACGTTTTGTTATCTTGCTCGGTCTGGGGTTTAGCATCTACCCAGTTGTGCAGGGATGGTTTTGAAGTGACTTCTCCAGGCTTTTCCAATAGCATGTGGAACGATGTGTCTTGTGACTTTGACAAAGGCTTTCGTTGTGCAAGAAAAGAAATTTTGTTGCTGGTAGTTGGAAGCATTGAAAGTAAGAAATGTGTTCTTAATTATAAATTATTTAACTGTACATTTTATATTGTCGAGATACACGCAAGTTATTCATAGGCTGCCTGAAAAAGCAACAAAAACCCAATAGCCTAATATCAAAAAACTATGTACAAAACTCAAAATTTTCTTATAGTTTCAATAAACTTAAACAAATTTAAAAAATGTACTAAACGTTTTAAAGTGAAAAGTGTGGTTGGCTGTAAATTACACCGAATAATATGATGAAATAACTTCTATAATACCTAACCTTCTACCAGAGCAGCATTTTAAATGCAAGTTTATTGCAAAGTAGTCAGAACGATTCAGTCAGGGTTTGGTAAATGATAGCAAAGCTTGTGGTCTTACTTTGCTCATAAATATCTGCTTTTGTATTGGTATGACTTTAAGCTTTATCTCGTATAAAACGCCTCAGGAACTATTCTCAAATCTCCCTAGATGATATTCTACTTATCTAACAAGCTTGCTGCTTTGCATTATGTGTAGCCTAGGCCTCTATTTTTTTTTACATGTACCGGCACATGACATGTATTTACGCGCAAATTGTATGTCTTACTGGATATCTACTCAGATATGTTTGTTTTTAACGTCTACAGATGTTGAATCAATCCAAAAAGAAGGAATTTTGATGGCTGGTTTGGTTAGGTGGTAGTTTTCCAAATATGTTATTTGAATGATATGTCAATCAATCATCAATCATTTTATTTTTTGTCATTAACGCGTCCGGGACGAAAAAGATATTAACTATAAAAATCGATATAGACCTATCAGCACGTTAATGAACGGGAAATGGTGACAAAACCTTGAAAGGTTTAAAACGTGCCTGAATGGAAAATCATGTAGTAGGCTATATATCAGTAGTTAGCACGCCACAAAACCCAAAAAACAAATAGCAAAAAATAAAACAAAAACAGAGAGAAGCACACATCTAGTAATATTGTTTCGATATAGCCTACTGCATGCTTGTGTTGTTAATTGCAGTTCACTTAGTCCAAGGATCTTGTGACAACGAATCCGAGTGCAACCAACCTTGCGGAAATTTTGTCAGTCAAGTATTAACGCCAGAACTTTCTTCAATCTTACAGTCCTTTGAAGTGCGGTAAGATCTTAACAATTGCACTAAATAAATAATTATTATTTTTATCAGCAGCAGCGGAAATTTAGCATAAACGCTCCAGTAAAAAACACCAAGACTGAAATCCAACCATTTAAAGTGGAAGCTTGATTTTGTGCTTATGGATTGTAGTTCGAGGTTCTCGTGTGAGATTCTTGCTGGATCCTACAATCAAATAAATCTTCAATTGTCTTTGAAACTTTGAGCAATTGATGATACCCTACTGTAGTTGTAGTTTTGATGAAAAATTATATGAATTCGATAAATCAAACTTTTCTACCTTAATTCCTTGAGAATTTCATATTTAGAATTTTCATGTTTTAAAAACCTTTAAAGATAAATCATTCATTGTTTCGACTATTCATATATTAGCTTCGGCGTTTGTTTTTCATCAACTAGTTTCATTGCTTTCCCTGTTGATTTCATCAAACGAGACTCTACTGTATAATGCTAAAAACTACCATTGAATAGTATAAATAGTATAAAAATAACATAACCTAGTACATAGGCTACTCTGTAGTTTTTTGAGTCATATTTTAAGTTATTTTAGCTGCGTTTGTCGAATAGTTGATGAGACATGGGATAACAATAAATCAGCTCGGATAGCCCTGTCGGTTAAGCGCCGATTGTGAACGAAGAAATCTGAAGGTCACGCGACGACCGTTCAACTTCGGTTTAGCTCTCCATTCAGCAGCATCAAGTAAATGGAATAATTTACTGACAACGATACACCAACAAGTAGGAAATCCACACTGTCAATTTCGATGTCCGGGACTTCGCTCTCAGGAACCTCACCAAGTGGAACTGAATCTTCAACATCTTTTTTTTTATCAAACTTTCCTTCATTTCACCATCGGTCATATGAGGGTTGAAGCTACGGCGCAAGAAGGCAGATCTATTGCGGGTGCAATATTAAGGGTCACCAAATGGAATACCTCCTTCGGGAAAATGTACAAGGAATCAAAGGATAACAATAAACTTAATAGCTCAGTTCAGTTCAGTAGGCCATAGCCCTAGCTAAAGAGGGCCGTAGGCATTTCAAGAGCAGGTTACTGTTCTTACATGAAAGAAATCAAGCGCTATAGTTGAATGGGCGCCACTCCGCAATCGACGACGTGCCTTCAAGTGTCTTGCCAAACACAACCACGTGTTCTTGTGGGGTGTCGAACCGGCGCTTTTTCGAACGTTGAACCATGGTCTCTCATCACTCAGTTATGCAGCCGACGACTATACGCAGAATAATAGCTCGGGCATTGTCTTTAAAGAATGCAAAAAATGTTATTGTGCTTGGATACTGAAAACCCTAGTCATGTCACTGAATATATGCATTGAATATATAGCCTTTATTAAATAGAAATAATGGTGAATGTGTCTTGTTTCAGTTTCATTTTGAATGAAACCATCACACTTTCAATAGTTTGTCAAAAACACCTTCGTGTGAACTTACAATCTTCTATTTCTTCAGCTATTGTGACTCAGTATGCTGCAATTCAGACAACTGCAACAACAAAACCATTGATTTTATCCGGGAATGCGAAATGCTAATACCAGATCCCTCAACGCTGCCATGTAAAATTTATAATCTATTGTTTTTATTTTGAAATATCAGCATCAGCAAGGTTGTTTTAACTTAAAAAGTTAGCTTTCAAACATGTTCATGTGAAATTGATATTTTAGTATATTTAGTTTCCACCTCCTTGATCATCGACAAATAAAACTTTTCTGTTTTTGTGAACCAACCCAGCAAACTGTCCACTTGAGCGGTTGACTGTCTCGTATTATTGAAGTGTTGTTGCCGGGGAATTATTTCATTCACTAGGTGCCGCTGAATGGAAAGCAGTTCTGAAATTCGTTGCTCAAGTGCACACCCGAGAGTTGAACCAGCGCCGCTTGAACTTGAGCCAGGCGCGTAACCTCTGAGCTAACGGGGCGGATACTTGATCAACGTTCAGTTTACATAGCGTTGCCTACTAGATTAATTCAAAACTCCGGCTTTGATTTTATGACGGTATTTGAATTGCATGAGGTATCACCACATCAGGAGAATGCGCTTGTAATGTTGAGGAAATCACTGCTTTGCGAAAGGAGATAAGAAGACTTAAAAGTAGGTAGCTCAGCCTATTTCTCATAAAAAATCGTTTCTTAAGTCGAATAGCGTTGGATGAAAAAACTTGTCTTGCGTTAAATTTAGCCTATTTAAACTGGATTGGTGTGGTAAGACTTTTTTTAAGTTTTAAACCAATTTTCTGTTGAAGGATTGTCCATTCCTGAGCCTGGATGGTTCACTCCTCTAAATGGTTACCAGTACCAGCTGACAGAAACCAGGCAAAACTGGTGGATGAGCCGAAGAATTTGTCGATCAGCTGGTGGAGATTTGGCCACAAAAGGAATGAGAAACTTTACAATGCGCTCGTAAGTAAAGTCATCTCTTGCAAAAGTTTAATCCTATTTGGACTGAGCTGTTTCATCAGATGTTTCTTGACGAATGAATCTATTCAATTCACAAACGTTCTTTCTGCCACAAAATCAGAAATTTTAAGAAGAAAAAGTTCTCCATTCTTCTTACTTCTTCAACTCAAACACTCAACAAAAATCTGTTAATTTCTCTCCAGCAAGAATATTTCTATTTTAAACTTATCAAACTGCTTTTTCTGTTTGCTGGAAGCAGAGTTGATTATTGTGAGAAACTTTCCTTCCAGCGTTGTAAATCAGGTAAATTCGTTGTTGTAGGTTGCAATATCAGGAGAGTTGAAAACAAAATCTAGTAAAAATCGTTTCGGGGCATTTCTTTTATTTTGAATTGAAGTTGTTAATAAAACATTTTGTTTCAAACTATACAGTAGAATTCGCTTATAGTGACACCCGAAGGGACCGCGGAAAAAGTGTCACCATAACCGAAGTGTCACTATTATAGCCGAATTCTACTCAACTGTTGCGTATGCAAACGGGACTTTGCAACAGGTGTCACTATAGGCGAAGTGTCACTATAGCCAAAGTCACTATAGGAGAATTCTACTGTACTTTTAAATGATAAAATTCAAATTTTATTTCGCCGCAGTAAAACTACCAGTGATGCTGCAGATATTACATTCGTCAGTTCAATTGAAAAAAATACGCATTTCTTTTTCTCTTTATAAGTATCCTAGAGGTTGAAATAATTTTATACGATTTTGTACCACCTCTCTTATAAACTTGTGTTGTCGCATAATTTTATGACGTCGCTTTGCAACATACTGTGGCGTCACTTTCAACCTATTATCACATTACTTTGCAACACATTATGACGTGACAACGATTGCAGTATCATTGCCCGAACAATCTCGAATGGTTTTGCATGGATTGGATTGAATGATATCGAGATGGAAGGAAGGTTTGTGTGGCTTGATGGGGTCGCTTCTACTCCGTCAAATACTCATTGGAAGAAAAACGAGCCAAGTAGATTTGGAAGCATTGAAGATTGTGCGGAAATATTCAGAAAAACTTACAGAACAAATGACAGAAGGTGCACAGACAAACGTTATGGATTATGTGAGAAAATGCTGTGAGGTATCAGGATTGTTTCTACACAAAATACTTTAACAATTCTTAATAATAATAATTCTATTTCCCAGTTGTGCTTATTCATATTGCGCGATTAAACAGCGCCACAACAATAGTCTAATTTGTTTTATCATTTTTTCATCGTAAGGTCAATGTCTGTCAATTATGACGTTGAGCAATTGGTTGAAATTATTTGTTGCTTTAAAAAAATACATGATACGATTAAAATGTAACATATTAAATGTCACATACCATGTTGCGAAGTTTTCTGACTATACAACTGGGCAGTGGCGTACACAGTGGGGCATTAGGCCATGCCCCCTTCTTCACAATTTTTTTAGACGACTAAATTTTTAACACATAGCCTAATTTGAGTATTTTGGGGTAGCAGCAGTCGAAAAAATCCAAAATCTTGCCAAAAACAAATCAAAAGCTGAAAACTTGACCAAATACCACTAACTAAACAATTTTCCTTGAAAAAGAAAAAATAACATTGGAAATACTTCTTCCTCCGGCCTTGCGTCAAAAGCTTATACAAGTATGCGAAACCACCAGGAATAACCTATCAGAGACCTTGTCAGTCCGAGGATAGATTTAAAACTAAATTTAAAGGAACTTTTAAAAGTACACAAGCCAACAATTTTGGGCCCAGATTTAATGAAATTTCATGTATTGGCAACTATTTTGTTTAGCTTTTTACTTTCAAATACCTGCAAAGGTTGAATACTTTCGGGACCGGAGATGTTGAAAATATACAACAATTAAGTTTGTTTGGGATCATTTCAACTACCAACAGAGATGGAAGACATTTTTATTTTTGTTTTATGTGTCAACAATCCAATAAAATGATGCTTTTATTGTAATAAACGCTTAAACATAAATACACAAAATTAGACCCCAAGATGAGAAAATCAAACATTGTACAGAGCTGGAAAGGCCATAAAATGACAAGTCGCAAACAGCGACACAGTAACATTAAAAAACATTTTCGAAATAGAGAGAATCGTTCATACATTTCACAAGACACGCTGCGACACGAGTTTAATATCAGCCGAGGCAACCAAGTAACAGATCAGAGATACCAAGAATTGATATAAAGGAGTTTTCATTTTCAGGATGGATAAAAGTTAAGTTACAAAGCACAGAAAATTGATATGCAAAGAAAATGTTTTTCGTCGTTTGACTGTCAAAGTACGTCAGACTACGCATGTTTTTCATAAGTAAAATAAGCTTCAAATTGATTGATTTATTTCTACAAAACAAACAAAATACAAAATTTTACAACATTTATTTGGACAAAAACAAAAAAGCAACCACACAAGAAAAATAAAATACATTGGTTGTGTGAAAACGTTATTTACTGAGCTAACTACTAAACAAATCCACTACACGTGGCTGGTTAAGCAGCAACAAACAAAAAGTCAAATTTTTTGAAAGATCTGAGAGATTAACAATATCCAGCTGATGCCAAAATATATCAGGTGTGAGCATAAAATCATTCCAAATTTTTAAATCTAGGTTTACTTCTTTCAAAAATTAGTGGTTTATCTTTGTGTTACTACTTGCATCCAATTTGACACTAACCAATACAAAATAGAGATTTCCTAATATCTTTTTTAACAGATTGCTATGACATGTTTTTTAGTTCATCATTAAATCTTAACTTTACTGTACTTTTCAATTCAAAGCATCTCCATTATGTCGTTTCCAAATAAGTCTTGAAAGTATGGCGGCACTTCAGAAGGCTCACCACCCTGCATCAACAATTTAACAAAGGTTAAATGCCAGAGTGCTTTTTCTAAAAGCCCTGTGTCAAGGTTACAGCCGTTTAAGGTGTTTATTTCTTCCAATATGTATTCGTGGCTTGAAGCAAGGTCTCCGAGTTTATAAAAACCGTACGAACAAATGTAAAAAGAGGAAGAAAGAGCGTGTAATAACTCGTCATCTTTTTCTTCATAAGCGGCTAAGGCCTTTATGAAGTTAATTACTGTATCCAAGCACAAAACATAATCCTCCCGTTTTGAATAAAACCAGCATAGGCATTCGGTGATTTTATGTAACTTTAAAAGCCTGGTGCTTTCATCAATGTCAGGCATGACCACTATATCGTCTCTGATAGTGAGCAGGAGTGGAATGGAAAGGTTTGACATCTCTTCTTCACTCTGCTGTACGCTTCTGATGGTGGTTTGAGCCAAACATAACAAGTTAAATAACTTCTTTAACTGCGGTGTGGTCTTCATAATGGCGGCTTTCGTGTGATTAGAAAGCTTCCTTCTGAAGCCTACGTTATTTGGAAGTATTCCATGTATCAACACAGAGATACTCATCTTTATCAAGCTGTCTCGAATTTGAGGACCTGGTTCAGCCCAATCGGTAGTCATCAAGACCTGTATTTTTCGTTTGTGGAAATCTTTTTTGGACAGCAACTTTGAAAACCAAACCAAGGTAATTAGATTCAGAATTTCTTCATCTTCGTGGAAATTTTCATGTTGGCATCTTGGCAAAAGCTTATCAAAAACTCTCTTTGTAACTTGGTAGTCAAATTTTCCATAAAAGCTGTTTCCGACAACTAAAACATAAAACCAATGCAAATTAGTGTGTAGCATAAGTTGCAAGTGAGCAATCGTTGAATGTAATAAAATTTATACCAGTTTTATAAACGTTACAAAACCTTTCCAGCAAAATGCTAAGTAGAGTAATGTAATGTAAAGCAGGTATAGTTGGTATTTTTCTAATTTTTCTAATAGTTGCTCAATGCAATTTTGCAATAGTTATTGATTGGTTGATTTTATTGGTTGGTTTATTTTATCCTCGCACTGACAAAGCCTCAGATAGGCTATTTTTGGCACTTTCGCATACGTCTGGAGGCTTTGAACCACTGACGCAGGGCCGGTTACCGAGATTGGCAAAGTGAATTAATTAAAAGGAAATTTGAACAAGAGCTTTCTCAAGATGTCATCCAGAGTAAAGAAAGTACTCTTAAACTAACCTATTAGTTACTCGGCTTCGTGTGCTTATTAAGAGAGAGTAAATTAAATTCTCTTTTAAATGGTTTTACAATAGATTGAGTTTCGCTTTTAGCAGCATGGTTGTTGCTAACTCCACAATTGTAAATACAAACGACCTGTTTTAGTCTGATGCAGCGGGTTCGCTGTGGAAATAGCGGTTTGCACTAGTTTTCGGAACACAGCTTCTTAGCCAAAAACCGAAAGGGAAGAATTACGTCGCCTGATCTATTAATCAGCTGATTCGATTCTATAGCTGTTGTAAAGCGACAAAAAACAAACCATAACAATCAATCAGCTGATTCGACCAATTCGGGAGTGATAACGCTTGGCAACACATAAACTCGACAGCAATCAAGACAGCAGCCTCAAGCCAAACAAAAGAACCGCACAAAACAACGACGCACCGACTCCAACACCATGCGTCATAGCACATGATTGGGGAACTGAAACTTACAAAAGTTGTTACTTAAAAGTCGGTAGCTAACTTAGTGATGACTAGGGAACTGTGTTCCTAAAGCTAGTGCAAACTGTTACTACCACAGCAAACTCGCAGCATCAGCCTAAAACATGTCGTTTGTATCTACAATTGTGATTTAATTGGTTTGTTGTTCAGACACCCAATTAAGTTGCTTAGCTCCGTTTTTGAGACTTTATGAAGTTACATTTGTAGTTACCCCAGGTTGAAGAGCACTGTGTTAAACTATAACTCGTAATGTTTTCTGGTAATGGTAACATCAACGTCAGAGGACGTCAAAACTGCTGCATTGCTTTTTGTAGATTGCCAAAAATGTAATGTTGGGCGGAATGTGAGAAGTGTGAAGTAAGTTAGGAAAATGGTACCGTACGAGATCTCCTTGCTTTAGTAGGGTGTCTCTAAATGGTTTATAGATAAATATGTTATATGCATTACACAATTAACCTTCAGATGGTGTTGTATTAAATTAAAAAGGGTAATGATCCATTTAGGGCAAAGGTCCCCAACTACCGGGTCGCGAGAACACACGTCTCAATTAGCGGTCAAGAGTGCAAAGTGGTAGAAAGTATGTCTTTAGCTCTAAAATAAATTGATTACAGTAAAAGCAATAGCAGCCATGCACAAAATCCGTACAAAATAATATTACCCACAATCTGTTGTATATATATCAAAGCAGTAACGGATCGAAGGAGGGACACTTGGTCAGTGGTCACGTACCTCTTTCAAAATCAAAAAACACAAAAATTGTCCACATTTTGGAATAATTTCTTGCTCGTTTTGCTCGGTCAATTCGATGTCATGAACTTAACTGGTGGAATTCGGAACGCATGGTTTCAGCAGTGAATTTAAAGAATAGTACCGGTTAAGTTTTATTGGCCCTTTAAATACTATGATACCAATGAAATATTTCCAACTTAACACCTTGCTCATATTGTGAATCTGGGGTGGTAAAAAGAATATACCCTCGGCCCCAGAGGCTCACACGACGACGACGACGACCTTGCTCACCAACTACCTAGCAGTTAAATTGACCTATTTCAGGTATGAAGTGAAATGCGCCTTAATATAAGCTATATACGAAAGATGGGGGCACCTAAGATGGGTTTTCGATATTAATGTTTTACTTTAAGCTCACACAATAGCCTATTATACTGTCTATACACTCTATAGGCTACGAACCTTAGTAAATAAATTATAGAAATTATTCAGCAGTCGTGAATGAAAACATGTATTTAAAAACGTAGGCTGACTTAAACTTTGAATTATAACTTGTCACTCAGACTTCTAAACAATTCTAGTTTTAATTTGATAAGAGTGGTCATACATACAAACAAGGTGTGAGTTTTGATTAAAAAATCATTATCGGGCCTAAAAGTGCTCAAAAGGCGATCAAACCAACGTTAAATTGGTCAAAATTTTCTGCCAAGCAATCCTCTCATACACACTGCTAAACTTTTTACTTCTATTTTCCCTCGACTTTTACATTGCCTATTTTATTTTCCAAATCTTGCGTAAAGGGTGTTTACGTCGCTTTAAAAAAAAAAATAGATCAAAAAATATCGTCAATGTCAAACTTCGTTTTTCTATCGCCGGTTCGCGAAGCTATTTTCACTTCAAAACCGGTTCGTGAGAGAAAGAAGGTTGGGGACTGCTGATTTAGGCAGTTAATAAATGTAGTCAAAGACCTATGAATACAATCACAATATACAATCACCTATGTATACAATCACACACATTCTAGTACTTACAAAATACAATGTGATACAGCATTCTGATTGAAGAAGGGCTTGTGTTGGAACAATTGGCTTCGTAACAAGCATCAAAACTGTGTTTTATGAATATTTTACATTTCTCCATTTGGCCCAATACTTTGTAGTAAACCGAGTTTTCAAACGTGGCTTTACCGTACACGGAGAGATGCTTGTACTGCTTGTGAGAGCCGTACTTGTCAAAAAGTGCCATTGCTTTGTTGATGTGTTTCTCACAATTTTCCACAATTCCCAAGCAGTACTGGATAGAGCAGAGAACCAGGTGGTATATGATGTAAACTGGGATCACTTTTTGCTTCTTGACTTTATTAATCTTGTCAGTCATACTTCTAAGCTCTTCAATTTTGTCAATTTCATCTTGATTGATTTTAAGATCGATTTTTAGACGGAAGCGCATGTCGCCAAAAAAATCGTATAGAAAATCACCGCATTGTTGAAAGATGGCCAAAGCGTCATTAGAGTCCAAAAATTCTAAAGCAAAGCGGCTTGCACTCTCAATAATTTGCAGTAAAGACATAATGCTTGTGGTTGTCTTTGCAAAGTCCCTTGCGTAATCCAAGATGTTCAAGATTTTCTCCATTTTATTGTCTCCTTCCTTCCGTACAATAGTTTTTAGTCGGTCTAAAACGGTTTTTGTTTCCTCAGGCTCTGCAGAGGTTGATCCATCTGTAAAATGAAATTTTTAATTGATAAATTGATAATAGATTGAGTTTCTCTTTTAGCAACATCAACGTTGTTTATTTCATAAGTGTACTGTAGATACAAAGTCTTCACTGGCTCATTGCACAATGCACATGGCACGGAAACTGTGTTCTGAAAACTAGTGCAAACCGTTAGGCTACTACCACAACGAACTCGCAGCATTGTGCTGCACCAGTTCGTTTGTATCTACATTTGCAAAATAGTTTCGTTTGTTTAATCTCAATTTATATTGTATACAACACACATTGAGGTAGACATTTTTGTGTCTTTCAAAAACTAAACAAAATAATGCAATATGCCGATGTAAGCACTTTGCTTACTCAAATATACAATTCAATTGACCATGGACTTATATCAGTAGGCCTACATGAGTTGTGAAGTAAAATGTGCCTTATGCAGTATGCACTATAGAGGAAGATGGGCCTAACTCAGCGAATTTTCTCAATTTTACTCAAGGATTACACAACACTCTAGTGACTCCACAAACATTCAATAAGCTAATTTTGGGAAATTTTTCTGTGGTCTTGAAAAAATAAACATAAAGAGGGGGTATAAGACAGATCCTTGAGGGACGCCATTTCTAAGACGTCGTAACCTGCTTGGTTTAGCACTTCCGGTGGTGAGAGGGTAAAGCTTCTGTTGTAAACCAGCTCCAAATGTCGAATGAAATTATGGCAAAAAATGACCAATTTTTGAAAAAAAATCAAATGATTGGAAAACGCTAAAAATAAAAAAAATAGTAAAGGCTAGAATTTTATCACTAGACTAGGACAAAACAATCAACATTCCGATAGATCAGCGTTCAACGACTTTTTGTCATCTCGGAATCCTTGATTTACTTTTGCGTTTGTCATGGAAATTCCACTAACAAGAACATATAGAAGTTCTACGGTAGACAGTTTTGACCAATATCGCCAAGTTCAAAGTGTGAGTCTTGATCAAACAAGATTGTTAGATGGATCTCGAATTGCACAAAAAATAAATTGAAACAATATTAAATTTTCCAAACTTTTGTGGCTTGTAAATGATAAAACCCCAGATCACGAACGCAACTTTTATATTGTCAGTTCTTAAATTTCTTACGAGATCCGCTGTTGGTGTAACAATTAACATACAATAATGTTCAAAAATAGAGAATATCTAAAATTAAAATATATGAAAAAAATTGTTACCTGATTTCGAAGTAGAAGAGATAGTCTCATCCGCAAGCACAGTTGTCTCAACTGCAAGCACAGTTGTTCTTACATCACCACTTTCTTGAAGTTTAAGCAAAATCATATCCATTGCTTCTTTTGCTTTTGCCACGTTTACTGTTGTGGAGTACGTTTCAGTTCTATTTTCTTTTGCAGCGTCCACTATTGCAGCGTCCACTATCGCAGCGTCCACTATCGCAGCGTCCACTATCGCAGCGTCCACTATCGCAGCGTCCACTATCGCAGCGTCCACTATCGCAGCGTCCACTATCGCAGCGTCCACTATCGCAGCGTCCACTATCGCAGCATCCACTATTGCAGCGTCCAATGCCGCATCGTCCTCTGTTGCAGCGTCCTCTGTTGCAGCGTCCTTTGTTGCAGCGTCCACTGTTGCAGCGTCCACTGTTGCAGCGTCCACTGTTGCAGCGTCCACTGTTGCAGCGTCCACTGTTGCAGCGTCCACTGTTGCAGCGTCCACTGTTGCAGCGTCCACTGTTGCAGCGTCCACTGTTGCAGCGTCCTCTGTTGCAGCGTCTTCTGTTGCAGCGTCCACTGTTGCAGCGTCCTCTGTTGCAGCGTCTTCTGTTGCAGCGTCCTCTGTTGCAGCGTCCTCTGTTGCAGCGTCCTCTGTTGCAGCGTCCTCTGTTGCAGCGTCCTCTGTTGCAGCGTCCTCTGTTGCAGCGTTCTCTGTTGCAGCGTCTTCTGTTGCAGCGTCTTCTGTCGAATCTTTTGCTGTTACAGCGCTCTTTCCCATTGCGTCTGCTGCTATCATGTCTTTATTTCTCGCATCAGTTGGTGTTAATGCATCCAATCCCTGTTTTCCTTGCACCCTACTTTTATGTGTTTTTTTATCTTGTGCTCGACTTACTTGTGATCTATTTTGTTCCTCTACACAGCCTTTTACAACATCAAATACTTGCTTTTCGACTGAAATTTCATCTTCATTTTGGTTGTAGCACTTTGTTGAAACGTTTTCTGATATCACGTCACTGTCCTTTCCGATTGCTTTTTTAGACACAGGTTTTGTAGAATCGACTGCGGTTTTGTCACTATCCATTGCAAAAAGAAAAAGAAAAGAAATGAAAAGTTGTTGATAAATGCTGAAAACATTAAGTAAATGTTGATTTAGTCATGGTGTAATGGTATGGTGACCCAATAAATGCCAGCGGTCCCCAAAGTGCGGCAAGCCGGAACAATATTTATGACCCCGCCTAGGCTTTACAATATAGGCCTACAATCTTAAAGCTTAATCAGAATTTAAAAGACAAAAATTAGTTTAAATTTTAATGCGGCTCGCCAAGACTTGCAAATAGCTAAATGCAGCACGTGGCTATAATTAGACAAACAGTTGCTAAATAACTAAACCCAAAATACCCTTAGTGGACTTGCATTCGATACACTCTGGAGAAAAATTCCACCAATCAAGGATGCGGCTACATGATAAATATACAAATGCAGGTCAAAAGTAGGGGAGAGTGGGGTTAGTTGGAAGGCGGGGTTAGTTAAAAAATGATCATTTTTTTAACTCTCGATAACTTTTTTAAATATTTACTGCCAACATGTGAAGTAGTTTATAAAAACACATAATCCATGTTAGTTTCGAATTGTTAAGTCAAAATATACCTGTTTGGCTGACAATTTTGTATTTTTTTTACTTTCAAAGTAAAATTTTTGGCGTATTAAAAACATCTTATGCGTCGATATCGTTAAAGACAGGCAGAAGTTTTTTGGTGTGTGTCAGCTGTAGGTGTTCAACAACACTAAGACATAAACAAATTTTAGTCCAATGCACCATGCTTGAATATTTTAGGAAAATAGTTTGTCATATGCTAATGGGGCTAGTTGGAAAATTGTTTGTGGGGTTAGTTGGAAAATGTTTTGATAACGGTATGACTATGTAGTATGATACGAGTATATTGTCGTGGTATGATAATTAGTATAAGCTCCAATGTACTTGTTTTAAGCAGACATACATTCTAAAATTTTAATTTGAATAACTTGGAAAGTGCTATATATGTGGCCAGGGCCGGATTTAGCTGATGGGGGGCCCGGGGCACTTTTAGATCGGGGGGCCCCCGTGCAAAAAATTTTTTCGCGAAAAACCATCTCTACGTCTACAGTAGCATCAGTCCAGTACTGCACAGCATTTTGAAGAAACTTTAAAGGCCAAAAGGAAAAAAATAACACAAAATCACATTTTTTCCACATAGGGGGGCCCTTCAAAAGTCGGGGGGCCCGGGGCAACTGCCCCCTCTGCCCCCCCCTAAATCCGGGCCTGTATGTGGCATCACAAGTTTTATCAATGGGTTTATTAAAAAATGTTTTTACGATGATCAGGTGTAAAATTCATTGTATTTTGATCTTAAAACAAGTAATCATATTTGCTTACAACCCCATGTAAATGTTTTGTGGTTGAAAAAAGAGTATGCAGTTCATTAGTGGGCATTAAACTGACGTTTTTCAACTAACTCCAGGCAAGGGGTTAGTTGAAAAATCAATTGTATGTTTGTTTATTTTAAATTTTTATTAAAAGCCTAATTGACTCAGAACTTATTTTTGGTTGTATGATAGAAGACACCATAGATGATAATTTAAGCCGCTTCAAGTTGTCATGTTATGCACCAATTGTTTTAAATTTCACTTAAAAAAAAAACTTTCCGACTAGCCCCACTCTCCCCTACTTTACTGTAAGTTTATATGTAAAGTCCGATTTAAGAACTTATGATTACCGTATATAGAAATCAAATTATTATGATGTAATCACTCATAGGCGCAGACTTTTCAAAAAACCTTGGGAGGCGAGAAAGGTGAATTGTAATAGTCTTTGATTAAGCTTACCGAATTTATTAGAACCGCTGCTTGAAACGATTAGTTTTACGCATGCGGAACGCCTAGACGTAAAAATTTTGATATTGTTAGCTCATAATTGGAACAGTTGGAAAACATGCCTATATTCATTACCTTTTCGTGCAAGTGAATAACAACGATCAAGACAGTGAAGTTATCGAAATAAAACGCAAAAAAATCATGATCTCAAGCAGAGTGGAAACCCGCTATCAGTTTTACCTCGTTTCGCTCGTTTTGCTAATTAATTACCTTCAAAACGTTAACAACGGCGAAGTGTTTTCTCTTCTGTTTTTTATCGAAAATCTTTATTGTCTTTTATCGAGTACTGTATATACTCGAGTATAGGTCGAGATGTTTGCAAGTGATTTTCACCTCAAAAAGACAGCTTCGACTTACACTCGGGACAAGCTGTTGTCTCCCACTCGGCAGTTTTCAAAATGAACGCATTTTTGCTGTGGCAAAATCATTGCCGACGTAGATTACGCAATGCGAAATGACGCGGCCGAAGTAAAAGTTTTGAAAACGTTTATTTGCAGTGATTCAAACTTAATTCCCAAATTTAATGATTTCTTGTCAATTCTAAACTTTATGCACTTGTTGAGCAATATGCAAAGCTCACGAGACAAAACAGAAAGAGCTGTTTTAAGAGATCAATTTTCCCTATTTTTGCGTGCAGGATATAATTGTTCTTATTACGTAACATTCCATGATCGTTGAAGTCGATGTCAAACCTTAGCGGTCGCATAAAACAATGATGCAGGTTGGCTAGCTAGGTGATAATAGCGGTAGGTAAAAGGTAAAGGTGAGTCCCATACTTGAATCCAAGCATTGGGGGATGAGAAGATAAGGTTCTCATTATACTAAGCCATCGGCACTAACGAGAGTAGGGTGGCCAGTTCCTTTCTCTCGGCCGCCTTTACTTCAGCAATTACGCCCACCCAATTTATTACACCCTGGGTAGAGGTGAGCGGTGTTTGTCAACAACCAGCATAAGCCGGGAATCGAACCAGGATTGCGTGATTGGAAAGCGAGCGCCTTACCCGCTGCGCCATCCCATAGCGGTAGGAGACGTCGTTAATGCAGGCAATATCTGCTACTAAGACCATTAAACACCTTTTCTTTTATCGATTTTCGATTTAATTCTCACACATTGTGAACAAAACAATGCGTTCTGTTGAATCATAATTGATCTCACAGGGGAAGACCTCGTTGAATATAGCGTGTCTAATTTAGCTGGCTTACATTTTATTGCCGTGAATAGCTACGTCACTATTCCGGCAGCGTAAGTTACTCTTGCTAGGCTCTACTTTGAAATTTCCTCACCGTATGTCAATGCCAATACTTAGGTCTTAGATGCACCATCGAATGGTAGCCTAGTGTCGGGAATTAAGCTATTCGACTTATACACGGGAGAAGGAAATATCATCGATATTCAGCTAAAAAGTAGGGGTTCGACTTATACAAGAAATCGACCTATACTCGATTAGTCACAGAAAATCTAACGGACGTTTGGATAACTCGTGAAATGAGAATAAACATTCAACCTTGCATTCGCTTTTTCGCTACCACGCGTTTTGACTTTGAAGTTGCTCCTCACGCGCGGGAAGATAAGCAGTGTGTGACTGAGCGTGCGTGCCGTGCGCATTTCAGCAGTAATTCACGTTCCAGAGAAAGCCACGCGATCAGCTACTGTTTTGCGGGCAAGAGCAACGTTGGCTGTTTTTCGCTATCGTTATTTTTTAGGTCCGTTTAAATGAATCTAATTCTCTTTCGCGAAGTATTTCATCTTTGAAACACCACTTGTAATAGCCATTTTTGTTGCCCCTTAAACATAAATTTACGGGGGGCGCTGCTCCCCGCCCTCCTGGAAGTCGACGCGTATGTTATCAATATCATTACAAAATCGCTTGCCTAATATGGTTATCAAAGATTCAGAGTTCTGTTGTATCCATTACGATCGATACAAACCTAGTCAATTAGTTTTAGTCACTTCCATAAAACAACCTGAATTCACAGCCTACCTCAAAACACACTGGACTGCAAAACGAACCATGAACAAGTAAATTTAGCACTCAGTTTTAGGCAACCTTGTAGGCTACTGTTCTGCAATAGCATTGATAGAAAACGTATGTATTTTTTCCTGCCACTATCAAAAGCTTCTCTGTAAAATAGAACAAAAATCTTCAAACGTCTCAACAGCGTTTTCATTTTCTTCAATCAGATCAAGTTGGTATAAAACTGACAACTTCAAAACTAAAAGTTGTTACTCAAAGTCCACAGCTTCGTATCCCATCAGCAACACAACTCAAAATTCAAATTGTGAAAGCTGCAACGTGTAATGAAATTGCTTTCCCAAGGCGTGATGGCAAACTGTTGCTCAAGGCAAGAACGTGCAAAGGCAGAGCTCCTATCATTTCACCAGCTCAGTGGCCGAATGGTTCCGCCTTCGGCTCTGATGCTGGTAGATCTTAGATCGATTCTAGGTTGGGTCAAAGCAAAGACTTTAAAAAGGAACCGATTGTGTTCTTTCTTGCATAACGAAGTAAGGAGAGGTCGAATAATAATGTGATTACGTCACAAACATAATATAAAAATTAAAAAGGTGCTCTGTCGGTAAAAGACATTTGCCTCTGTAAAGCAACAGTAAATAAAACCATCACATTATTATTATTCTTTCATCAGCTCAGTGCGCGACATCCACTCTCAGTGACAGAGGGGCGATTGCTTTGGGATCTAATAAAGGTATGACTGGGTGCGATTCCAGGTCCGGACATGCCCAACTGCCCATATCGATTATTATCTTCTTTCTTGCACAACGTAGTGAGCATGTTAAGTAATAATTTAGTGACATCACAAATATGATTCGAAATTAGAAAATAAGCCCTGCGGTTAAAATCCCTCAGTTCTAGAGCGACAATAGATAAACGACAACATTATTGCTATTATCCAAACATTTCAGGCTTTCTGGCATCGTACAACGATTGCGGCGTTTTCTTTCTAAAAATGCGACTCCGGTTCGATTTGTGGCTTTAACTAGTTGTAGAAAAAACAGGAAGTGTAATAAACTAGAAGGGTAGAGTTGGCGAAGGAAAGGCCACCTTCCACCGTTTGTGCCGATGCGTAGCAGGTTCATGATGAGAATCTCTTAACTTTTTCATCGCCGACGTTTAAAATCAAGTATTGGACTATCTTATCTTTGCTCTTCAGTATGTAGGCTACTCTCTAGAATAGATGGTACTCGGACATTTTGCCGAAAGGACATTTTGGCGAAAGACATTTTGCCGAAAGGCATTTTGCCGAAAGACATTTTGCCGAAAGGACATTTTGCCGAAAGACATTTTGCTGAATGGAAATTTTGCCGAAACTCATTTTTGTGTTATATGTATCGATATTCTCCACAATGTGTTTTAGTCTATCGTTCACAACCTTAGTCCTTTCGGCAATTTGTCCTTTCGGCAAAATGTATTTCGGCAAAATGTCCTTTCGGCAAAATGTCTTTCGGCAAAATGTCTTTCGGCAAAATCTCCGCGCACGTCTCTAGATAGGGTGCCTATCGTCCGCCCCGTTAGCTCGGTGGTTACGCGTTCGACTCAAGATCACGCGGCGCTGGTTCGACTCACGGGGTCTGCGCTTGAGCAACGCATTTCAGGATGCTCTCCATTCAGCGGCACCTAGTGAATGGAATAATTCCCCGGAAACAAAAAAACTTCAACAATCAGAAAACTTCACTCTGCCAATCTCGGTAACCGGCCCTGCGTCAAGAGCCTCTACAAGTATGCGAAACTACCAGGAATAACTTATCAAGGCTTTGTCAGTCCGAGGATAGAGATTCAAAACCAACCAACCTATTCAGAACATATTATGCATTGAGATCACGTATTTGGTCACCCACAGCTCAGATTGTCAATCAATGACCATTTGTCATTGTTTCAATTAGTAAGTCACTCACCTACAGGCTACAGCAGAATGACCCATAGAAGAAATGCAAGAAAGTGATGCGTTTTATTTCAAACAGTGAGTGGGAAGTAGTTGACATATTAGAAAAAGGGATTTCTAAAGAGGAAGATACGAAGGCTCTTATTACGTCTGACAATAGAAGGGCTTCTGCTTATAAATAATTTCTGTTCATCATGAAATGATAATTGGGAGAATAATAACTTAATAAACTTTGATATGATAACCTGCATTGCGCTATCAGCATTAGACCTGGATATTCACTGTATGTTCATTGTTCATAGTTGCTTGTAAATTCAACTAACCGTATACTTGTTTTACACCTACTTTTCTGAAAAGGCTTTAATACAAACAGTCCACCCCGTTAGATCAGTGGTTACGTGTCCGACTCAAGACCACGTAGCGCTGGTTCGGCTCTCGGTGTGTGCGCTTGAGCAACATATTTCAGGACTGTTCTATTTTTTATACCCATACTTTAGATCTCTTTTTCTATGTATTGAATCTTTTATTCCCATATTTTGGATGTATTAGAAGATGGCGAGATGACATAGAAGAAACGATTGGCATCACCTGCATGAGAACAGCAAAAGACAGAATGGTGTGGAAACATATGTGGAGGCCATCTGCCAGCAGTGGCATGACCGGCTGATGATGATGATGATGATTTTGGATGTGTAATAACCTTGCATTGGATTGCCTCGGCCCATAGTCTATTATCAAATTTGCCGATGTTTCTTATTAACTTGCTTTGAATCTTCTATGCACAAATGTCCGCGCTGTTGGGTGGCGCAGCGGATAAGGCGCTTGAATTCAAATTATTATGCAATGCTAGTTCGACTCCAAACTTGACCTGGTTGTTAAAAAACAACGCTCACCTCAACCCAGAGAGCCGATGACTTAGTTTATGTATTGGATCTCCTATGCTTATGTTTTAGATCTCTTGTGTCATGTTTTTGATCTTTTTTGACCATGTTTTAGATCTGCTAGACCCAAACTAATTCTCGAACAAATTAAACCGGACATATCCCTAGAAGCTAGAATCGTCAGGCAGAAACTTTCATATTTTGGCCACATAATGAGACGCAAATCAATGGAAAAAGACATCATGCTTGGTTTGGTCAGCGGAGGAAGAGGAAGGGGGGCGCCCAAAAGCAAGATGGCTTGACACAATTGTAAAGGACATGGTATGGCAGTGCATGAATTGAAGGAGGCAGCGTAGGATCGAAAGATGTGGCGAAAGATGACGTATAGAGTGACCGAGAGTCGTAAACGACTGAACGGATGAAGAAGAAGAAGAAGACCCAAACTGCATATCTCCTATACTCATGTTTTGGATGTCTTATTCCCATACATTGCATCTCATTCGATTATGTTTTGAATCTTATAAGCCAAAGTTTTGGATCTCTTTTGCCCATGTTTTGGATGTCTTAAGCTTTTGGTTTGAATCTCCTATGCCCATACATTTCATCTCCTATGATTAAGTTTTAGATCTTCTATGCACAAGTTTTATCCAAGCGGTGAGATTGTGCAGCGTGCTTGCTGTTGAACCATACAGTGCTGGTTCGACTCCCGACTTGACCTGGTTAAAACACTTCGCTCATCACCACCCATGGTGGCTATGATGTGGTATAATGAGAACAAGTATTTTTGGATCTCTTATGCCCATGTTTTGAATCTTTCATGCCTATACAATTTTCTCCTATAATTAGGTTTTGGATCTTTTATGCCCATGGTTTGGATATCCTAGGCCCATTCTATGTATCGTTATGCTTATGTTTTAAATCTTTCATGCTTATACATTGCATCTCCTATGATTATGTTTTGGATCTCATAAACTCAATTTTTGGATTTCTTATGCCCATGTTTTAGAACTCCCATGCCCATATTGGGGATTTCCAAAGCAGCACAAATTTTATTATTATCTATGCCGAAGCTTGGATCTCCCATAGTAATGATAGATTTCTTATGCCCAATGCTTTATATCTCTTATGCCCAAGTTTGGGATCTCTTACGTCCTACTTTTTATCTTTTATGTCTATGCATTGAATTTCCCATGCCTGTTGTTTTGGATTTTTCATACCCATACATTTTATCTCTTATAAATATGTTTCGCATCTCATAGACCCAAGTTTTTGAGCTCATGTTTTAGTAAGTGGTGGGATGGCTTGGTTTGGATTTTGAATCTTTATCCTCGGACTGACAAAGCCTTGATAGGTTATTCCTGGTAGTTTCGCATACTTGTAGTGTAGAGGCTCTTGACGCAGAGCAGGTTACCGAGATTGGCAGCGTGAAGTTTTTCCAATTGTTGAAGTGTTGTTGCCGGGGAATTATTATATTCACTAGGTGTCGTTGAATGGAGAGCAGTTCTGAAAGTGCGTTGCTCAAGCGCACACCCCGAGAGTCGAACCAGCGCCGCGTGATCTTGAGCCGGGCGCGTAACCACTGAGCTAACGAGGCGGACTGGTGCTAATGGTGGAGCAGACAAGGGGCTCGCTTTTAAATCATGCCATGCCCATGCCAGTTCCACTCCGGAATTAACCTAGTTGTTGAAAAACACCGTTCACCTCTACACAGAATGCACAAAAATAACAACAAACTGATTACTTTTGTTTCAAAAGTTGCATTTGATTAATTTGGTGCCGTTTTGCAATATCCAGCGGGTTAGTGTTGTGGAAAAGTAAATTATTGTAGTACAGAGAAGTATTGTTCAAGAGTATTGATATACTTATTTATTAACACTTTATTTTATTTATATCTCTATCTCTCAACAAATTTATTGAAAGCATTCTTCTCTTCAACAGGTAATTTGATATCATTTGCTTCGGGAAATCCCTGGCGAAGCACCGTGCGTTTTGGTATATGCTCGAAAACGCTAGAAAAATCGTGCCTTTGCTGAATTCTCAGCTGACTCAGATCTCCTTCCGTAAACTAAATCCGATTCCTGCGCACGTCAGATCCATTAGTTGCGTGCACGAAGTCTCACAAGGAAATATCTCTGTCTTTCTGCTAATATCTGTTACGTCATAGTGAATATGATTTTATTCACAAGCAGTTTCGTCTTACAAAATACATCACAATCGCAGATAGCAAAACACATTACTCGGGCAACTATGTCAACATTTTTTACAACTCCATTTTAGGCTGATGGTATGAGAGGTTTTAAAGTTATTACAGTAGAATTCGCCTATAACGGCTTCGTTTATAACGTCAATTCGCCTATTACGTCACAAAGAACGTGCAAGCAACTTCGGTTTTTCCCGTTGCCGGGATATAAAATATATTCAAAACAAACATCAAAGAATGACAACACCATCGTTGTGAAGAGGCGAAATAGAATAACATTACGTTACAGTTGCACAGTCTAACGCCTAAGCAACATCTGTGGAAGTAGAACGTACGTCTTCATTTCAGAGAAGAAATATTATGATCTTCGCAATTTTGCAACGTGATACAAGAAAGCGGTGCCTTTACTTGAAGCATAACCCCTTCATAACTTCAATGGTCGTTGGAAATTGATCATTTTGGGCATAAAGAACATAAAAAATATAAAGGATCAATAAATATAGACAATTTGGGTAACATTAAATTATTGAGTTGAGAATGAAGCTCACGATTAACACTCAAGCGCAGTGTATATATATATTTTTTTTTGCTACGTAATCATTTACACTACAAAACGGTCAAAAATTTTAAATGAGACATTTTTTAGATCTTTTATGTTAAAATTTGTTTGCCCTGGTTATTACTACTTCCGTTTAGAAAGATTCAAAACAGTTATAAAGAAAAAAATCTTTGGTCATTACAACAGTAGAGATGGTGGTTTGTAGAGAAATTGCGATCATTCGTTCATATTTAGCCATTCTTCAATATCAAGTTCGGCGTCCTCTGCAAAAAGTAAAACAAAAATTGCTCAATAAACTAAATTTCCTTTATCACATTTTCATGAAAATTGTCATCAAAAATGCAAAACAAACCAAGTACAGCCATGATGACATCACAATAAAGCCGACGCCTTCGTCTAAAGTTAGCCAACAGGTTTACCTTATAATAAACTGAATAAAACTTGTTTGTAAACTTTTCAGGCTTCCCAATAATTTTCGACACAAATTTCTAATAAGTTAATATTTTCATACGCATACAATTGGCAATAAATTCAAAAAGTGGTTTATTTTTGTTGCGCTTTACGTGACAAACTCAAACCTAGAATAAAAAGCTATCTCTCGATAAATTTCAAGAGGCCTTTTATAAGTGGCAGATCCATGGAAGGGAAGCAATTAGACTGATATCTCCCCTTAGCCTTAACCCACAGAAAAGTAACTTTATTCATGGTGTGTTTGCAGAGTGAGGTTAATATAGACCTGCACTGCGGCGGTGGGGTGGCGCAAGGGATAATGCGTTGGTTTTCCAATTATGCAAACCTAGTTCGATTCCCGGCTTAGGCTGGTTGTTGAAAAACACCGCTCACCTCTACCCAGAGTGTAATAAATTGGGTGAGCGTAGTTGCTGAAGGAAAGGTGGCTGAGAGAAAAGAGCTGGCCACCATACTCTCCTTAGTGCGAAAGGCTTAGTATAATGAGAAGTGAGAACCCATCATTTCATACCCGACAGTTGAATCAATCATGGAACCACCATTACCTTTTGCACTAATCAGAGTGCTTTGTTGCAATTGTCCTCCCTAAGGCTACTTGGTTGGTTAGTTGGTTTGGTTTTAAATCTTTATCCTCAGACTGACAAAGCCTTGATAAGTTATTCCTTGTAGTTTCACATGCTTGTAGAGGCTCTTGACACAGGGCCGGTTACCGAGATTGGCAGAGTGAAATTTTCCTATTGTAGAAGTGTTGTTGCCGGGGAATTATTCCATTTATTAGTGCCGCTGAATGGAGAGCATCCTGAAATGCCTTGCTCAAGCGCACACCCCGAGAGTCGAACCAGCGCCGCATGATCTTGAGCCTGGCACGTAACCACTGAGCTAGCGGGGAGGACTACTTGCTGGATCTGTCCCTGCCCCTTGTTAACCAATTAATCAAATAGTTATCAAACTCATGTAGTATGTCGCGATCCCAAACATAAGCATGGCCAATTATATTGTAATGAGAGTATCGATTGACTTACCAATTTTCTCAAGACCCGCGTCAGTAATTTCGTCAAAAAGATCCCACACGTTTGTCTCGTTGCCAACTCCCCGGAAGACGTTACTAATAAGATAACAACAACAATTGATTTCATAGTGATAACATTCACTATTATTGTAGGCTACTTATTTACAGACAGTAGCGTTGACAGGGAGGTACTTTCGAGTTTGAGCCAAGACGATTTTAGGGCAGGTAGCCTTTTTAAGGGGTCCCAAAACTCAAAGAAACTGCCGCTTATTCTTTGAATACAGTTTTTCTAAAATGTTTCTTAATTTTAGGCTTTAAGATCTCATTGGTACCGGGCTCAATCACTTTCTCAACGGCCCTGGGTATAGACATTTATATTAAATTGGCTGTTCCATTCGTGGCATGCCTTTAAGTACCTTGCTAATACACAACTGGAATAAAAGGAATGATAATAACAAGGGTAACCAAAAGTCAATCAAGTCAAAATTTTTCAGACTTGTTCAAAGTTTATAAAACGTCCATAAACTAAATTTCAGGCTGACACTAAGAGAAGTTTCGAAGTTATTACGTGAAAAAAGTCAAATTTTATGGTTAGGCCAAAATTTTCTTTTAACATAGTCCGCAGCAGTGGCCGAGTGGTTAGCAGTGGCCGAGTGGTTAGCGCGTTGGGCTCGCAGTCGAGAGCCTACATGTTCGACTCCAGCCACTCGCACTTGCTGTTTCTCTGGGCAAGAAACTTTACGATAATTGCCTCTACCCAGTGGTCGATTTCGAGTAATGGCTAGTACCAAATTTAAGTCATAAGTAAAGTAGACAACCGGAAACAGACATTGCCGTCGGCTGCAGCGTGGGTCAGGTAATTGCCTCTACCCAGGTGTACGTCAGAAGGCGTATACCGATGCATAGCGCTCAAGTCCGTTTTCCCGCAATGCAGGATAAAGATAACAAACAACATAGCTTTTCTTCTCTCTATTGATATTTTATTGAATTCACACAGATACTGAGTTTTTGTTGCAATTTCTGTTGCTATTCTGACGTAATAATACATTTGTTGCAATTTCTGAGGTAATAATCTTGTTTCTCCCACTACCACTACTGACAATTGAATATTTAAGCAGGCTAGGCGTGGAAGGCAGGTAACGTTCAATTGCTTTCTATTATTCAAGAAGTCTACCAGAAGTAAAAAATATTGTGGAAGGCTTCCATGATGGTGTCTTGCTGCGGCCTGCTCAAGATGCTGTAAAAGCTCCCAATTTAGCTACTAAGTGAGTAGTAGCCTACTCACCTTGTAGAAATAGTGTTTGAAGGTCTCTAGTTTTAAACTGAGGGAGGAGATCTGCCTGACTACCTGAGCCGCTGGTATGCTGCGACGATCCTTTGTCCATTACTAGTTGATCTATCTGCACTGTCTAAGTATCAAAGGATCGGTATATTGGTATAATCGGATATTGAGACTGTTGACTGATCCTTTGATACTTAGACAGTGCTTGTAGAAATAGAGGAGCACTGGAGCAGCAGCCTCCAGTGTACTGTTTGATATAATTCAGAAGATGGAAGACAGTCGTCACTCGATTCAAGAAGCCAGTACACTACACCATACCAGAAAATGATGTCCCTTGAGTTTGGTGTTAATGACTGCCAAATTGGAAAATATATTCAAGCAAGAATCTCAAGGAATGACGTCAAGTGCATCGTGAAAATGGAACGAGATGATATTGCACCACATGATATAGCCTGCTGAGGAGCTCCCAAGGAACTTCTGTATCAGTAGATAGAAGCTTCTTTATTTTAGGACAATTTTTATCGAGAGACAGAAACTTTAAATTCTAAGGCGACAATGTGAAACAATGAAACATAACTTGATGTTGAAGTATAATACTACAGAACACTCTCAGTAATTCCGGGATATTTCAAGACACTCCGTATTTATCTTCTGCACTTTTTCGAGTGACTTTCATTGCCTGTTCGTTAGCTGTGGTGTCGTTGAGTCTTCCACATTTTTCTTTTATTTCATTAGAAAACGAAGATATCCTTACCTATCGGTTTGGTTTCTAATATGCTTTCTATTTCGCATTTGGGTTGCAAACGCAGAAAGTTATTGGTCAAAATTAGGTCAAAATTTGTAAATTATAAAGTCAAAATTTCAAAGTTTTTAGGTCAAAAAATTGGTTGCCCTAATAGTAACCATAATAATAATGATGATAATAATAATAGAAAAGACAAGACTTGGAATTATTCCTTTCATACATTCAGTCAAATGGTCAAAATTTACGAAAACAAAAATAAAACTATAAAGAAGCGATCTTGTTAACCTGACCAACAAAAGTACAACATAGTGTTATTGATTATATAATTTTTGCTTATAGTTTAAGATCGTCTTGGGTAGACCTAGCAACTAGGGGCGTTACAAAACAGGACGCGAAGCTTCGCTTTTTCGACCATCTACAAGGGTCATTTTTCAAGTTGACATTTTTTACGTCTTTTCGACAAAAAAGATTTAAAACCAACTTCATCCTTCATATACACTGTAACCTTTACACAGTACAATATTCTGTCAATTTGATAAAAAGTAATCCTTCCAGTGTGTGGATAAGTCGAAAGCGGATGTAGTTTCGGATCTCCTTTATTCTGAAGTCCCTAGTAACAATCCATTCTAGCAAGATGCAAAAGACACTGTTGTCATGAGCTTTTCTTTTGAGAGTGTGTTTGTTTGAGAAGAGGATATTGTACAAAAAGTCTCACAAGTCTTTAATCGCGTCGCCTAAATTCTTGCGATGGACCAAAAGTAGGCGCTTCATTAAAAGTGTAAAAATGTTTACAGATAAATAATTGTGATAGTGTTTCGAATATGTGATGCCAAACTTTTATAAGATTTCGGTAGCGTTCAACTTAAAAGTGTTTTTTTTGTGTCAGTAGTTCACCCCTGATTGTAATGCCTGTTGAGAGGATAATTTGGGCCCGTTACTAACGCGATCCTTGGGCCTTAAATCAAGACACTCCTAAGAAGAACGCATTGTCTCCAAAAAATATGCAATGGTTTCTTCAAGTTCCCTGGTCCCATGAAGAGGTTACGAGCCTCTAAAATTATCCCTGGGCCCGATTCTAAAAGTACCCCTTACACACCCCTGTCAACATTACTGCTAGTTGTTATTACAAAGTATAATAACTTGACAACTATCGCAACCAGTTGATCTCCTGGCATTGGCAAGGCAGTTAATGACATGTTTCGACGTTGATTCTGAGTTTGATGTTGTTGTATTCCTGTTCGCTTGAAAATATTTGGCAACTAACACAGCCTTGAACAGGACAACAAGTAGTTTTAAAATTATTGTACTACTGTTAAGTTAAGGTGCTTACTTGTTAGAGCTTTCTAACAGACCGAGCTGGAATTGACTTGACAGTATTACAGCACAAAGTGCTATAATTAAAATATACTTCATATTAACGTTATTTTTTATTATTTTAACGTAAGTGAATGTTAAATCTCAAATCAGCGTGTTGGCCTGATTTAAAATGCAAGTTTTTAGTACACAACTACACAACCTAACATTTGCAAAGATTTTTTTTAACTTTTTGATCTGAATCCGGCAAAAATAAAAGCTGGATAAATTTAATTACAGTCCCGTTAGCTCATTGTTTAACCGTCTGACTTATTACTTGACGCAACCTCAAGATCAAGGGACATTGGTTCGACTCTGGGGTGTATGATTGAGCAACACATTTCAGGACTGCTCTCCATTTAGAGCAGTGGTTCCCAACCTTTTTGTATTTGTGACCCCTCTAGAAATTTTCGTAGATACCGCGACCCCCACTTATATTCTTTCCTAAATGCAAGTATACTATTAACAAATAATACAACAAAAGGCACCACTAAAAATATTTTTCTTGCATTTATTGACAAATCAATGCGATGGTTGACCTTGTAGGTCTGCAGCTAACCGTGAAATTCGAGGTTGCGTGCTAGACAGAGCCAGTCCCATGTCGTCTGCCACATCCATTCTATTTCTTTCCTTCGTTTTCATATGCAGAAGACCTGAAAAACCTTTCTCATTTAGATACGGCGTAGCGAAGGGCAGTAATACTTGAAAAGCCAGCTTAGAAATCTGTGGGTATAAATCATACATTTCACACCAAAATTGAGAGAGTGACTTTTCATGGTAGAGAATGCGAGCAGATGAGTCATTCTTAAGATCAAAATATTGATCTTGTATTTCATCAGAAATGCCACTTGCATCCAGAGAAACGGAAAAGGATTTTGAACAAGTACAGCTTCTTGCTCTTCGAGTTCTGTAAAGTAACGTTGGAACTCGGATTCCATGGTCTGCAGGTGTGCCACAATCATTTTTTTTTTAATCTGTAAACAGACTACGAGTCTGGCAGACTAACCGAAACGGAAAATGTTCCTTTCGGGCGCAATGAAACGTCATGTAAACGTAGCCTAAGACACATACTACTAGCGGACCGGCATCTCGTCCTACTTACATTCACTTTTGTTGTTGCATGAGCAACAGCTTTGCGACCCCCTATAAAATGCTCTGCGACCCCCAGGTTAGGAACCACTGATTTAGAGGCACCCAGTGAATGGAATAATTATTATTTGTAATAATAAAAATTAATTATTCAATTCAGTTGGTTTTTATTTGAGATCATGGCCCAATACCCCTTGCGTACGCCACTGGGCTTAACTGTCTGAATGAAATTGATATTTTTATGTCTTTTTTATTGTTTTCCCAGATGACGAACTGAGTTTTTACTTAGCCTGACTTTTAAAAACAAACACAATTTGACTCAGCAAATCTCAATTTGTTAACAACTTGTTAACAGTTTGATTGAACGATTTTAGCTTATTTATGTTCATTTCATACTGATTCCTTAAGGTAGCCTAACAAAATATTTTTATATCATTACGAGTCAGCAAAAGTATAAAGAAAATTTCAGTCAGCCAGAAGCTGTAGCGGTAATCAAGATGTGCAGAATTAGATCAAATCTTCAAGTAGCCATGGTAGACTTAATCTTCTTCAAACTTTTTATCAAACATCCGAACTTAGTCAATATACTGTAAATTTTAGTAAATTTATATCACGTGATTTATATTTATAATAATTAGTGAGTTAAAAACTTTTTATTTCAAACAAAACTTTTGGAACGAATTGCTCCATAAACTGCTCAAATAAGACTTATACAAGATTCCCTTTCTTTTTTAAATGCATCAAAGCGTCGAATGACACAATTTTTATTTAAACTGCAAATCCCAAATCTGTGTCAACACGCAATTCCTCACTCAGGTATAAATTAAAGCTTGTAATTTTAACGGATACTTCCTGAGGCATAAGTCGTGACTAATGGAAATGTGTAACTTCATATCAAAGGAAGTGGCTAATTATGAAATAAAGTAAGATAAAGCTTTCCTAGCAACCTCGTTGTTAGCTAAATTTATTGTCCAATAATTTGCGCTTCTTAGCAAAAAATTGTTGGTTTTGATCGCATAGAATTTTAAGATTGAAAAATCACAGTCTCTGTTCACAATTGTTTTGTATAAACATAAATTTGATTGATTTTACAAATTTGATGTAGTTAGTAAGTAGGCCTACTAAATTAGCCTAGCCTATAACTTTTTACTTTATCTTTGCGTTCAAATAAATTTCAAATTCGAGGATTATATATGATTCCAAAATATATGGCCAGAGTCCAGTTCCAATGTTGAAACTAAACAGTAAATGACTAAAATCTTCTCACATTGTTTTTACAAAATCTTCGTCGTTTAAAGCATCTTGTAGGACTAGCACATACAGCGCAATTGAATCAATATACACGTCTACAGACGTTGAATCAATGTAAAAATGACAGATTATGCTGTCTGTGAGGCCACTTACTTATTGGTGGTCATTGAACAGCCGAGGTGTATTTTGGTTGACATTGTTACAACACAAAGCGCAATAACTAACAACATAAACTTCATGTTACTTTAACGCAAAAAATTTAAACGTCACACGTTAAAATGATTACCTGATTTAAAATTTGACAACTTAATCGTACAAATTGATAAAATGTAGTAACTTTTAAGTGTAAAGTGTTGCTAGAATGTTACGTCTATAACAAAGCAAATATCACGTATTACGTATAACATATTACGTCATAAACACAAACCGATGTCTCCACGCAGGCTTAATCTAAACACTGTCGTGGGAGATTTAATTCTTAATCTTCAAAATCTAACGATAAATTGCAGATCCATGAACTGTCATTCCAACAATTGTAAGGTGACTTGAATGTAGGCTGCACCGCTGCAGTAGCCTATATGGATGTAGGCCTACTAAAGTGTGTTGCAAATTCCATATTTCAAGATAATCTCATACTCCATTCCGAAGTACGTTCTGCTCTGCGTCTGCTGAGGGTAGCACTCAAGAAATGATATAGTTTCATTACCGTACTTTATTAATTATTTCGAAAAAGCAAGATGTAAAAAAGCTTTGTAAATATTTATAATCTGGAAATTCTAGTCCCAGAGTTTCAAAATTGTTTTTGTCTTGGCCTATTAAGTTTGATGCTAGATTTCACTTGTTAGAGTTTATTTATTTAGTTCTTTGGATTTTAAAATAGATAAACACAGCTTCAGTACACGTTTTTTCAGGTTTTTGGTCCTCAAGCAAGGCATTTAAGTAACATACCACAGACCATGGTTGGGTTCGTTTTGAATCTTCATCCTCGGACTGACCAGTGCCGGTCTTTGGGATGTGCAAACCGTGCGATCGCACAGGGCCCGCAAATTAGGGGGCCCGCAATTTACTCAGAAAATGCAGTAATTTTGTCATTTTCAAAGGAAAAATTCAACAAGTGAATTCAGCAAAGGAATTCGCAACAAGAAAACATAGAGACTCAACGAATTCAACCTATTTCGTCGCCTGAATATTTCGTACCCTGAAAAGATCGAGAAAAAAAACGACATAGCCGAAATCGCTGATCGGAGTTGCCGCAAACATTTCAAAATTTCTCGATCTTTTCAGGGAACGAAAAAAGTCGAAATTTAATTTTGCTACACGATTTCAGGGGACGAAATAGGTTGCATCCAGACTCAACATACTGTAGAGTTATTTTGGCAGCCGATTGTAGCATCGAATAGACAGCGATAGACACGTGTTTCGCCCATGAGGCTGGGCTCATCAGTATCGCACCGTATTCTTGCCACTTGAGTAATCGACACTTGAGTAATTGGAGGTCTTTATGGCTAGCGTGGAAGCTACACCGTTCTGGTTAGCGAAGCGTTACTGCTGCTCGCTGTGCTAGTGAGTAATCAGCCTTGTGCTGATAGCCGGGAAGAACGCCTTTCTTCACATACTGTAGAGACATAGCTTTATTTCCGAAAAATGCCAAAGAAAGCATGATCTTATCGTTTTGCTATGCCACCGGACAGCACCATTTCACAGTAATATTCATACCTAAATTTTTGTTGAACATGCTCTCAGAATGTCCCAAATTCAAAGTAATTTTTCAAAATTTTCTGGGGGAGACCCCCCGCCGCTGGTTGTCGTCTTTAGCGATTACGCCGCCACCGCCGCCCCTCCCCTTTCAAAGTACCTAGCTACGCCACTGAATTGGATTATTGTCATTGGGGCCCGCAAAAGCATATTCCGCACAGGGCCCGAAAAACCCTAAGACCGGCACTGGACTGACAAAGCCTTGATTGGATATTCCTGGTAGATTCGCATACTTGTAGAGGCTCTTGACACAGTGCCGGTTACCAAGATTGACAGAGTGAAGTTTTCCGATTGTTGAAGTCTTGTTGCAAGGGAATTATTCCATTCACTAGGTGCCGCTGAATGGAAAGCAGTCCTGAAATGCATTGCTCAAGCGCAAACCCTGAGAGTCGAACCAGCGCGCGTGATCTTGAGCCAGGCGCGTAACCACTGAGCTAACCATATTATCAACATTTGTGACAACTTCTTCTACCCATAAAATGAAGAAGTAGGTCTGAGTGGCTTGGATGACGAATTCAAAACGTGGCTGTTTTCTAATAGAATTTCAATATAATTTGGAAAATATTGCTTTATGGTAATATAAGCCTTATGGTAAAAAATAGATCCTCAGACCAAGAATCTGAAACGGCCACGATATTTTTCAGCAGAGACCTAAGTTGCAAAAGTAATAAATTTTATCTTTTCCTTCTTTTTATTTTATAGTTTTTCGGTAAACACGCTTTTGCTTTAAACTTCACCCAAACATCCTTTTTACGTACTAGTGCATGACACCTTTTGTACTTATTTTGATGGAAGTTATTCTATCAAAGCATTTTTCTTGACCTAGAAACAAAACTGTTCCTCACCCATTGTGGAAGCCATCAAGGCCTATGAGAGGAGGTTACGGGGGTTACGGCGTACCCTTGAGGGCTCAGGCCTGTGTTTGTTGGGGGCCCGAAATTGTGGTTTTATAGTTTACGCGCAAAATTGTTTGGTTAAAACCATCCTAAACGACTGATTTCAAGCATAAAAGTTGTTATACTTTAGTCTTGGGGGCCCGTAATCTAGCAAAAGGGCCCAGAAAGGTAATCGAGTGCTTTGCAAGCAAATGAGGACCCCAAAGTGGTAATTTAATGCTTTTATGTGCAAAAATGTTCTGTTAAAAGCACCCTAAATTAAATCATAAAAGTTAATTATTCTCCTGTCCGGGGGGGAAGGGGCATAGTGTAGAAAAAGCCGGTTTGAGAAAAAGCCAAAATGTTGTGTGGTGTGCAATACACCCAGGGCCGGATTTAGCTGTTGGGGAGCTCGGGCACTTTTAGATCGGGGAGCCCCCTGCAAAAAAGTTTTCGCGCCCAAGGCGCAAAAACCACCTCTGCGTCCAGCACTGCACAGCATTTTAAAGAAACTTCAAAGGCTGAAAGGGAGAAAAAATAACACAAAATCACATTTTTTCCACGTAGGGGGGCCCTTCAAAAGTTGAGGGGCCCGGAGCACCTGCCCCCTCTGCTCCCCCCTAAATCCGGGCCTGAATACACATAAGCAAACATCTCGCGTTTTACCCATGACAAAAGAGGCCCGGAGTGAGAAGGGGGCACGGATGAATCTTCGTACCCCTAGTGAAAATTTCTCTCAGAGGCCCTGGAAGCCATTGTAGAATAACCCATGCCTGGCTGTTCTTTCGTAGTGAGAAATGTCAGAAAAGCCACGAAATACAATGAACTTACTTTTTCAACTTTCAACACTTTTGAATGACTTGGTTGCGCACAAGGAACTAAACCTGAGCTACACAGGAAAAGTTTCGGTAACAAACGGAAATCGTTTCATAAAAAGCTGAAGTTGCTTTCCTGTTTTTGTTTCGCTGACTCAACCAATATATCGTATGCGAGATCTCGACACCACAATATGTTGCTTCAAAAAGTTACACAGTGAACACATTTTTTTAGATCTGTGTTGCTTACTATCGAATTTTTTTTAATGAAAAAAGTTTCGGGTTCGAATCCTGTGAAGATAAAGTTTTAGGTTGATACAAATTGTAATTATTTTTTGCATTGGACAATTTTGTATTTGACCATTATTAACATTTAGCCTACATCCGCAGTAAAAAGTTACCTTCGTCCTCTCACAATTTTTTGTATTGTTAACATTGTATTTATTTGTTATAAATTGTATTTATTCGAAGTACTTGCTTTTAGAAAAATAATATTTTATTTCATTCTGTTTCAGTTGAGTGGGCTTTCGGAACGGCTGAACTCTCAGCTGACTCAGATCTCCTTCCGTAAACCAAATCCCATTCCTGCGCACATCAGTTCCATTAGTTGCGTGCACGAACTCTCACAAGGAAATATCACTGTCTTCTGCTAATAACTATTACGTCATAGTGAATATGGTTTTATTCACAAGCAGTTTCGTTTTACAAAAAAACATCACAATCGCAGATAGCAAAAACACGTTACGTCGTTACGTGGGCAACTATAACAAAATGTTTCCCATCGTAACTTCAATGGTGGTCGGAAATCGATCATTTTGAGCATAAAGAACATAAAAAGTATAGAGGCTCAACAAATAGAAATTTTGGGTGACATTAAATTATTGAATTGAAAATACCAAAGCTCACGATTAACACTCAAGCGCAGTGTATTCTTTGTAGTTTTTTTTAATAACTTTTGCTACGTAATCATTTACACTACAAAACGGTCAAAAATTTTAATTGAGACACTTTTTAGATCTTTTATGTTAAAATTTGTTATTACTACTTCCGTTGTTACTAGTTACTACTACTTCCGTTTAGAAAGATTCAAAACAGCTATAAATAAAAAAAATCTTTGGTCATTACAACAGTAGAGATGGTGGATTATAGAGAAATTGCGATCATTCGTTCATATTTAGCCACTCTTCAATATCAAGTTCTGCGTCTTCTGCAAAAAATAAAACAAAAATGCTCAATAAACTTGCTCAATAAACTTAATTTCTTTTATCACATTTTCATGAAAATTGTCATAAAAAAAATGCAAAACAAACCAAGTACAGCCATGATGACATCACAATAAAGCCGATGCCGTCGTCTAAAGTTAACAGGTTTATCTTTTATCAAATTGAATAAATCTTGTTTTCAAACTTTTCAGGCTTTCCAATAATTTTAGACACAAATTTCTAATAAGTTATTATTTTCATACGCATACAATTGGAAATTAACTCAAAAAGTTGTTTGTTTTTGTTACGCTTTGCGTGATAAGCTTAAACCTAGAATAAAAGGCTATCTCTCAATAAATTTCAATAGGTCTTTTGTCAGGGGCGAATCTAGGGAAGGAAAGCTGTTAGAGTGATCTCTCCTCTTAACCCACAGAAACGTAACTTTATTCACGGTGTATTTGTAAAGTGGGGTCAATGTAGACCTACACTGCGGCAGTGGGGTGGCGCAACAGATAATGTATTGGCTTTCCAATTATACAAACCTGTTTCGGCTCCTGGCTTCAGCTGGATGTTGAAAAACACCGCTCACCTTTTCCCAAGGGTGTAATAAATTGAGTGGCCACAATTGCTGAAGGAAAGGAGGCCGAGAGGAAAAAACTGGCAACCCTACTCTTGTTAGTGCGGAAGGCTTAGTACAATGAAAACCTTATCTTCTTATACCCTACAGTTGAATCAATCATGAAACCATCTTCACCTTTTGCACTAATCATTGTGTTCTTCCCTAAGGATACTTGTTGGATCCGTCCCTGCCCTTTGTTAACTGATTAATCGAATAGTTATCAAACTCATGTAGTAGGCTATGTCGCGTTAAGTCCCAAACATAAGCATGGTGAACTATATTGTACTGAGAGTATCGATTCACTTACCAATTTTCTCAAGACCCGCGTCACTAATTTCGTCAAAAAGATCCCACACGTTTGTCTCGGATGCAACTCCCCGGATGGTGACACTGATAAGATAACAACAACAATTGATTTCATTGTGACAACATACTGTGCTTATTTACACTCAGGCTGTAGTGGTGACAGGGAAGATGCTTTTGAATCCGAGCCAAGACGATTTTAGGGCAGGTAGCCTTTTTATGGGGTCCCAAAACTCAAAGAAACTGCCGCTTATTCTTTGAATACACTTTTTCTAAAGTGTTTCTTGATTTTGGTCCTGAAGATCTCATTGGTACCGGGCCCAATCATCGTCTCAACGGCCCTGGTTATAGACATTCATATTAAACTGGCTGTTCCATTCGTGGCGTGCCATGTCTTGCTAAGAAACAACTACAATAAAAGTAATGATAATAACCATAATAATAATGATAATAATAGAAAAGACAAGACTTAGATTTATTTCCTTCATCCATTCAGTCAAATGGTCAAAATTCACGAAAACAAAAAGAAAGGTAGCGATCAATATAAAGAAGCTATAAAGAAGCGATCTTGTTAACTATCACCAACAAAAATACAACACACTGGTATTGATTATTATTTAATTTTTGCTTATAGTTTAAGATCGTCTTGAGTAGACCTAGCAACTAGGGACGTCATAAAACAGGACGCGAAGCTCCGCATTTCGACCATCCACAAGGGTCCATTTTCAAGTTGATATTTTTACGTCTCTTCGACAAAAAAGTTTTAAAATCAACTTCATCTTTCCTATACACTGTAACCTTTACAAAGTACAATATTCTGTCAATTTGCTAAAAAGTAATCCTTCCAGTGTGTGGATAAGCCGAAATGGGATGTGGTTTCGGATTCCCTTATTTTGAAATCCCTAGTAACAATCCATCACATTTTAGCAAGATGCAAAAGCACGGTTGCCATGAGGTTTTCTTTATGAGAGTGTGTTTGTTTGAGAAAAGGATATTGTACAAAAATTTTAACAAGTCTTTGATCATGTCGCCTAAATTCTTGCGATAGACCACAAATAAACGCTTCAATGAAAGTGTAAAAATGTTTATAGATAATTGTGATAGTGTTTCGAATATCTCATGCCAAACTTTTATAAAATTTTGATAACGTTCAACTTAAAGTACAATTTTGGTTCTAACTGCAAAGCAGAGGAGAAAGGCACATCACATGGCGGTTAATTACGCGAGGCAAAATGCGCATCATACAACAAATTATGAAAAAACGTTTAGGAGATAGGAAGATAGGACGTGCGGCAAGCAGCTGCGTATTGAGGCGAAGATTGCAGGATTTTATGAGCAAAGCCTCGTTTGCAGTTTCATTCTTATGCATTTCGTTTTTCAATTCATTGTGTAGATCAGTTATTTTCAATGTAGATGTTATTGTAAAATTAGTTATTTTCGTTAACTGAGAAGGGCTAACTTGAGTATGGCCGAAAACATTCGTAGTTTATAGTTTTATGTTCACTCTGATGTATGATGTTAAATGCCGTGTGGTTGCTTGGTTTTATCTGTCTATGGTTCAACTTAAAGTTTTTTTGTGTCCGTAGTTCATCCCTGGTTGTAAAGCCCGTTGAGGGTAATTTGTGTCCGATACCAATGAGATCCTTGGGCCCCAAATCAAGACACCTCTAAGAAGAACGCGCTATATCCAAACAATGCGCATTTGTTTCTTCAAGTTCCCGGGTCCCATGAAGAGGTTACGAGCCTCTAAAATTATCCTGGGCCCGAGTCTAAAAGTACCCCCTGCACTCCCTTGTCTGCACTACTGCTGGTTGTTATTACAAAGTACAATAACTTGACAACCATCGCAACCAGTTGATCTCTTGGAATTGGCAAGGCAGTTAATGACTTGTTTCGACGTTGATTCTGAGTTTGATTTCTTTGTATTCCTGTTTGCTTGAAAATATTTAACAACGAACACAGCCTCGAACAGGACAACAAACAGTTTTAAAATAACTGTACCACTGTTAGGTTAAGGCGCTTACTTGTTAGAGCTTTTTAACAGGCCGAGTTGGAATTGACTTGACAGTATTACAGCACAAAGTGCAATAATTAAAATATATTTCATATTATTTTAACGTAAGTGAATCTTAAATGTATCAAATCAGCGTCTTGGCCTGATTTAAAATGCAAGTTTTCAGTATACAACTACACAACCTAAAATTTGCAAAGATTTTTTAACCTTTTTGAACTGAATCCAGCAAAAATAAAAGCTGAAAACATTTAATTACAGTCCTGTTAGCTCATCGGTTAAGCGTCCCACTTAGTACTTGACGAAACCTCAAAACCAAGGGACACTGATTCGGCTCTGGGGGTGTATGATTGAGCAACACATTTCAGGACTGCTCTCCGTTTAGCGGCACCCAGTGAATGGAATAATGATGATTTGTAATAATAATAATAAATAATTATTCAGTTCAGTTGGTTTTTATTTCTGATCATCACAACGATAAAACAATAAATACCAAACATAGCGGGGGGACTAAAAAGGTATTCACAGACAACAAGCGAAAACTTCACTCTATCAATCTCGGTAACCCGCACTGCATCAGTCGTTCGAAACCACTACAAGTATGCAAAACTGCCAGGAATAATCTATCAAGGGCTTTCTCAGTCCGAGGATAAAAATACCGCAGCCGCGCCTCTTGATAAATCCATAATTATTTATTTAAAATAAGAGAACTTTTTATTTGGGATCACAAATTTCGGTTTTTTCAACTGCAGGTGATAATTGTATTTCTTCTTTGCATTCTATCTCAAAAAAATCTTCTCCTTTCCATGTTTTCACATTCACGTCTTTATTTTCACCTTTCTCTTTGTTCCTGTCAGATGTCCTTACTTTTCTTTCGTAAGCTACCAAGAGATTCGGTCTGATTTGTTAGCCTACAGTTTGCAGAGTTTTCCAGATTTTGTCTACTGCGTACGCCACTGGGCCTAACTGTCTGAATGAAATTATTTAAAAATAATATTTTTACGTGTTTTTTATTGTTTTTCCCAGGTGACAAACTGAGTTTTTACTTAGCCTGACTTTCAAAAACAAATGCAATTTGATTCAGCAAATCTCAATCAGACAGTCAACGTGTTAACAGTCTGATTGAACGTTTTTATCTTGCTTTTTTTTCATTTTCTACTGCTTCCCAAGGTAGCCAAAAAACTTTTATATCATTACGAGTCAGGAAAAGTATAAAAATCTTAGAAAATTTCAGTCACCCAGTAGCTGTAGCGGTAATCAAAATCTGCAAATCAGGCCACATCTTCAAGTAACCATGGTAAGCCTAATTTTCTTCAGCCATTTTATCAAACATCCGACCTTAGTCAATTTAAATTTTAGTTAAATTTATGTTTAAAATAATTAGTCAGTTAAAAACTTTTTGATTTAAAACAAATCTTTGGAACGGGTAGCTGTATAAACTGCTCAAATAAGGCTCATACAAGATTCCCTTTTTTTTCAAATACAAGTAGAAAATTCATCAAAGCGTCGAATGACACAATTTTTATTTAAACTGCAAATCCCAAATCTGTGTCAACACGCAATTTCTCACTCAGGTATAAACTAATGCTTGTAATTTTAACGGATACTTCCTCAGGCATAAGTCGTGACTAATGGAAATGTGTAACTTCATATTAAAGGAAGTCGCTAATTATGAAATAAAGTAAGGGAAAACTTTCCTAGCAGCCTCGTCGTTAGCAAATTTATTGTCTTATAATTTGCGCTTCTTAGCAAAATAATTGTTGAGTTTGGTCGCAGAGGATTTTAAGATTGACAAATCACGATCTCTGTTCAAAATTGTTTTGTATAAGCATATAAAAATTGTTCTGTTTTGGATATGGACAGCTTGTCTGACGCAAATAAATACTAATAATAATAATAAATTTTACTTAATTTGATAAATTAATAATAATAATTTAATAATTAATGATAATAATAATAATAATAAATTAATAATAATATTTTAAATTAATAATAATTTGATCGATTTTACAAATTTGATGTAGTTGGTAAGTAGCCTACTAAAGTAGCCTAGCCTATGACTTTATCTTTGCGTTCAAATAAACTTCAAATTCGGAGATTATATATGATCTCAAAATAGATGGCCAGAGTCCAGCTTCAATGTTGAAACTGAACAATAAATGACTAAAATCTTCTCACATTGTTTTTACAAAATCTTTGTTTTTTAAAGCATCTTGTAGGACTAGCACATACAGCACAATTGAATCAATATACACGTCTACAGACGTTGAATCAATGTAAAAATGACAGATTATGCTGTCTGGGAGGCTACTTACTTATTGGTGGTCATTGAACAGCCGAGGTGTATTTTGGTTGACATTGTTACAACACAAAGCGCAATAACTAACAACATAAACTTCATGTTACTTCTACGCAAAGAATTTAAACGTCACACGTTAAAGTGATTACCTGATTTAAAATTTGACAACTTAATCGTACAAACTGATAAAATGTAGTAACTTTTAAGTGTAAAGTGTTGCTAGAACGTTACGTCATAAACACAAACCAATGTCTCCACTTAAGCCCAAACACTGTCGTGGGAGATTTAAATCTTAATCTTCAAAATCTAACGACATTGCATTTCTATTAACTGTCACTCCAACAACTGTAAGGCGACTTGAAGGTAGGCTGCTGCACCGCTGTAGTATATGGATGGGGGAGACCCAGGAGAGTTGAGCCGATTTTTCTACTTTGGAAAATATCTATCGAAATTTTTAGGTTACACAAATAATTAGTTTGGTAAACTGAAAGGTAATCATTCACCTTCATACACAAAAAAGGAAATTAATCTAACATCATTGCATATATGTGTATTTTGTCGATGAAATAAAAAAGTCAGTTGGCTCAACTCTCCCGCCGATGGAGGAGAGTTGATCATAGTCTCAAGGTGAGTTGAGCCATTGCCTACCAAAACCGTATAAACACAAAAGATCTAATACACAATAAATTATCCAATATTATTCAGTACACAGTGTTGCAATGTCACTTGTTAGATTTATTTTTTTCACTATTTTATTCAAAATGGTGGTGTTGCGGTAACATTATCCGCGATCAATGACGGGCCCCAATAGTTTTTTGGTCTAAAAAGTAGTTTAACCCATTCAAATTGCAACCCATGTGCTTTTCCAGTCGTTTGCGGTCACTTCAAGCGATAGGCTAGTGTAGAAGAGGAAGTGCCCCATTGGAAATTGTTTGACAGCAAAATAATTGAATCAATTATAATAATAAATACTGTTATTATTAATATCCAATTATCATGACGTCACACACGTTTCAAAAAGGAAATTTTGAGTTCACAATTGCCCTCTGGTCCCCTGCTGTGAGCAAGTCTTTTGATCACTCACGTTATTCTGGTCATTTGCAAGCTTTCAATAAATCTAATAACAAAAAACTGATTTTGATAATAAGTAAACCAATAGTATTGAGGAGAGTTGAGCCATTGCCTACCTAAACTATGTAAAAGTCATGGCTCAACTCTCCTAGACACCAATGGCTCAACTCTCCTTATGTCACCTTGTTCGGTAAAACTCGAGAGTTTTATTAAAACAGCGCTGCAAACTTGATAATACTTATCCTGATAAAAAGGCATCACATTGGCAATATATTACACATCTTACAAGGAAACTATCTGCCACTACTTTGTGGCTATAAGATGAAAGACTTGTAACTCAGCAATCCACTTTTAGATTTGATTTTCACATTGTACTACTTCAACAAGTTATACTAGATATAACTACAAAATTGATTGAGTCAAAATGGCAGTAATGTTGCATATGTCACGCAGAGGAACCCAAATATTAGATTTAAATACTATAAATTGCATTTTTTGGGGGTGGATCAACCCTCCTTGCGGCTCAACTCTCCCGGATCTCCCTACTAAAGTGTGTTGCAAATTCCACATTTCGAGATAATCTCATACTCCATTCCGTGGTATATTCTGCTCTGCTTCCGCTTAGGGCAGCACTCGAGAGATGATGTACAGTATTTTCATTTCTGTACTTTGTTAATTATTATGAAAATGCAAGATGTAAATAACCTTTGTGGATATTTACAATTTTACGCAGGTTTTGCAAAGGCTACTGCGCAAGAAATCTGCGTATTCTAGTCCCAGAGTTTCAAAATTGTCTTTGTCTTGGCCTATTAGGTTTGAAGCCAGCTTCCACTTCTTAGAGTTTATTTATTTACTTGTTTGTATTTAAAATAAATAAACACAGCTTCATTACACGTTTTTTCAGGTTCCTTGTTCCTCGAGTGCGGCACCAAGAAACACGCCACAGACCATGTTATCAACATTCGCGGCAACATCTTCTATCCATGAAATGGAGCCGAATGCTGACGAATTCAAAACGTGGCTGTTTTCTAATAGAATTTCAATGTAATTTGGAAAATATTGCTAAAATAAGGAAAGTAAAAAATAGATCCTCAGACCAAGAATCTGAAACAGCCACGACAATTTTCAGCAGAGGCCTAAGTTGCAAAGGTAATAAATTTTATTTTTTCTTTCCGTTCATTTTGTAGTTTTTCGGTAAACACACTTTAGCTTTTGCTTTTAAATTTAATCCACACATTTTTTCCGGACTCGGGCATGACACCTTTTTTACTTCTTTTGATGGAAGTTAATCTATCAAAACACTTTTCTTGACCCAGAAACAAAACTATTCTTCGCCCATTGTGGAAGCCATTGTAGAATAACCCAAACCTGGCTGTTCTTTCGTCGTGGAGAAAAGCCACGAAATACAATGAACTTACTTTATCAACCTTCAACACTTTTGAATGACTTGGTTGAGCGCAAGGAACTAAACCTGAGCCACACAGGAAAAGTTTCAGTAACAAACGGAAATCGTTTTATAAAAAGCTGAAGTAGCTTTCCTGTTTTTGTTTCGCTGACTCAACCAATCGACCGATATCGCATGCGGGATCTCGACACCACAATATGTTACTTCAAAAAGTTACATAGTGAACATTTCTTAGATCTGTGTTGTTGACTTTTCAAAATTGTTTTTTAATGAAAAAGTTCCGGGTTCGAATCCCGATGAAGGTAAAACTTTTGGTTGACACAAATTGCAATTATTTCTTGCATTGATCAATTTTGCCTTTCGCCATTATTAACGTTTAGCCTATATCCGCACTAAAAACACCTTTTCCTCTACAACTTTTTCTGATTAACATTGCGCAATGGTCTTTTGAATTATTAACATTGTATTTATTAAACGAAGTTATTGCTTTTAGAAAAATAATATTTTATTTCTATCTGTTTCAGCCGAGTGGATTTTTGGAACGGTTTAGCCGAGACCGTACACTCCAGCTTGTAGCCTAGACTAGAACATGTCTTATGATAGAGATGCCTTTTCAATCTTCTTTGTTCCTTAATAACCTTTCAAAGTTAATTAATCCCAGACAGATGCATTTTATCTCGGTTGTTAAATAAAAAGTAGCGCCAGAACACATATTTATCCCAAACACAGAAACCTGCTCAAAAACCGCTTGCAATCTTCTATTGAAATAACAAACTTTTGTACAAGTTTTAAACAGGTTTTATCAATTTTCTATTCACTAATATGCTGGAATAACGCATATTCTAACTGGCATTTCATTTTCCTTACAGGTGTAGAGGAGCCAAAGTCTCGGTTTTCGGCGGAGTCTGAAGTTCTTTGCTAAACAGGAGCCGGATAGTAGCCGAAGTCTAATTTTTTTACCAATTGATAATTTTAACACGCAAATATTTATCTGTGTACTTGGCGTAGTTATTATTTTTGTGTATAGACTACTTCTATGGTTTTATTTTTCAAGCACTAGTTTTTCATTGAAGAATATGCCTTTCTTTTCATGACAGGCATAAGATTATAGGTATTATTGATAGAAGGCTATAAAATATCTGGATTTTAGTTTATGTTTTGCATTCGGAGTCGGATTGGAGTCAATATTCCTGAAACATTTGGAGTAGGAGTGGATTTGGATTCGCCAACATCGGTGTCTGAGTGAAGCAGGAGTCCAGAAAACCTGAATCTGTGCACAAAATAAGAAAAAAATATGAAAATATTTATACAACACATTTAAACTATTCAAAATTCGTTTGTTGTGTGTCTCTGTGGCGCAATGGACTTCTAATCCAGAGGTTCCGAGTTCGAGTCTCGACAGGGATGGTTCAGGCCATTTAAACCCTTTGAAATCATTGAATATAAATAGTTTCTTTGTTGACAAGTCATTGAAATATGTGTAACACAAAGCAAAAGAAGTAATTTTGTGATATCTTTCTTGTTCTATTTAAATTTGTCTTTACTGGAAACAAACTTACTGTAAGTAGCCTATCACATAGACAAACGGAACCTATGACATGTCAGTATTTAGGCTACTTCGGCAGTGTACTAGGGCAAAATCTTACTCTCCACTCTAAAGTTTAGCCTATGCACTTCCATACGAGCACTCTCTTTGACTGAAAACGCAACACTCCTTCGTGCTGATCGCTTAAATTTCAATAACATTAAAGTGACAAACGAAACATCACCGAAGCTAGTTGGGCGGACCATGAACGCAAAGTAGAAAGGAAACTTGGTTTCGTTTCTTCATCTCTGACCCATCTCCAGTCTGACGAGGAAGGTGTGCGTGTGTTCTATCATCTTCACACGGGTGTCGCGATTTTCCACTTGACCGTGCATTTGTGAAAACTCACATCTATTTTATTGTAAAGTTTCAGAGACTTTTTCTTACGTATACGGAACCAAAAAGCAAACTGCAGAGGAAAAGAAAACTTATTGTTTTTACAAAAGAAAATAATTTTATAAAAAGCTGACGTGGTTTTCCTGTTTTTGTTTCATTGACTCAAGAGATGTCGTGAGCACAATGTTGAAACCACATTATTCTTTTCAAAAATTAGTCATGAATAGCGCCGGAGATGTAGACTACTATGATACAAGGGCGCCGATCCCTATTGGACAGCGGGGACATGTACCCACCATCTTTTTACATTATTTTTGTAACGTAAAAGGGAAAATATTAACCGAATGTCACAATTTTATCAGTCAGACGTTTAAAATATATTGAAAGGAAGGGACAACATTTTTGTTTTATGCGAGGAAGCCCCAACCTTGATAGAAATGTTTTGTTAGGCAGAGAAACCCTGGTGCAACTCGCAAATTGTATTTGTTTTGGTTACGCCAGGGCCAGACAGTGCAGAGTTTTAAAATTACTTCTGAGTCGTACATGCATGTAGTACAGTAGGTTTAGCTTGTGTTACTTTTGTATGTTTCTTATAAGAAAAAAGCTATTTTTTCAGTTATTATTACATTGAGGTTAAGAGCTGCTGAAACGTCTTTGCCGGTTTGGCAAAACATCGTATATAAGCCAAATCAGCAGTTGGAAGGCTGGCAGGCAGTTTTTTTTCAATTGAAAAAACTCTTACCCTGCCCAATTTTTAAAATACATGTCACGTTCCAAATCGTCTTCAGTATGGACATGGCCATGGTCCACCTCCTAAAGTTCAAACACCATAGACGATCGATCGGTAAGAGTATTTTGTAGTCATTGACAGCGCGCAGCAAAATCTTACTGACTATTTCAAGTCCGATCTTGAGCACTACAAAATGCTACAAGAACACTCTTTAGTGGAAAGCTACAATCAAATGTGGTAGACGATTATCCTGAGTTCTTTGACACACAGTCCCTTGCACAAGATTTTTGAATGATATTCAAGAAGATGCCATCCGCTGTTCGGAAAATGTTTTCTGTGGAACTTTTACTCATTTCACCAGCCAGCTCGTGTTCAGCTGAATGGTAATTTTCAACTTTGCAACGTGTCTAAACTTGGTTACGATCTACCATGACAAAGAAACGGCCAAATCATGCAATGGTCTGCCATGTGCACAACAAAGTTTCGAATTCGATCAACCTCCATTACCTCTCCAAGGACTTCGTTTTTAATTCGCCGGAGACTCGTTGCCGAGTTTGGACATCTGCTGTCCAAGGCTGACACTGACAATTAAAATACATCGCATTGGACTTGTATCTACTGTATTTGTTTGTTTGTTGAATAGACCATGATCTTTCAGCTCGCTTCGCTCGTCTCCCCTTTCTTTCCTACTTTTCCTAGTAAATGTCCCCACCAATCTTAACACTTTGCTCCTCAAAGGGAGGCCAGATTTGGCCCCCTCCTCATATTTCCTTTGATTGCTTGAAGCACAGTAACGCCATGCACTTGGTTTTTCTTGACTTTTCCTAAAATTGCCAGGCGGATCTGATGATATTAAATTTGATGCTAAAAGTTGTGTAGTTTTCTTGTAAATTCAAGATTTTGGTGAATTTTTGCTATTTCTAGCTAACTTCCAGCAAAGCATGAAATGGATTACATTGCGATGACAAGCCATAAGCTCATAATTGCTTCGTGCATCGATATGCGCGAGCAGAGAGAAACATCCTCTTGTTTTCCTTTGTTTGGTTTGACCTCAATAATACAAAACGCGTTATTTCTTATGCCACAAAAGAAAAGCCAGTGATCACAAAGCTGTTAATTAGAAACAATAATAGCAAACGTTTTTTTGCGTTATCAGCTCTACGAACAATAGCAATCCATGATCAAAATAGTAGGCTATGTAGGCCACAAACTATTCAAAAGAGTTGTTTCAAGCAGATAATATTCATTGACGAATAAAAAACGTTACAATAAGAAATCTTCCCTTTGGTAAAGACACGAAAAACCTGGTTTCGAAATAAACGTTCTATGGAAATGCTCTCATTGGCAAAACTTGCAATTGAGGAAATGTATCACTGTAAATGCTTTTGGGAGAAGCCGGAGAAATAGCGTTTTCGCAAACAGTAATTGTGAGATACACTCAAAATTATGAGATAGGCTCCATTTAGGCTACACGTAGCAGCTAACTCGATGGCTACATGTCCCTTCCCTGCTTTATGTTGCCTACTTGTAGTTATGTCTTGCATTTTTGTTTCACAGTGCACTGTGTGTTGTTCCAAAGAGCGCAAAATAAAGATGATAATGCCTTGTCTACATTACAAAATATTTTGTAATGTACAAACAAAATGTACAATGTACATAATGTACATTACAAAATATTTTGTAATGTAGACGAGGCATAAAGCTAGGCGTCACATAAGACAAACAACGAATCAGCTTTCTTGATCATTGATTCAACATCTGAATACGTTACGCCAATGTATAAGAGGCCGGCTATTGTGAAGACCCGCCATTTATAAACGATCCGATTATACCAAAAGTGAGACAAACTAGTGGATCAAAGAATGAATAAATAATGCTGAGAAAACTAAATCTAAGTGACGAACAATACCGATGTCTTCATTTATCTTGGAAAAATGCTGCCTAAACTTATCAACAAAAAATACAGTAAATAACGGCAAGGACCCGAAAGCAGAATTTGCTCGACTTTGGCATGAATTTAGTCAGACATCTAATAATTCCACACATACAATAACGGGCTCTCAACGGCTGTAAGATACATAATCAACCTGGTTCTGGGCGGTTTGTGTAACAGTTTAGGGGAAGACACTACTTGAAATGATGCACCACACAAAAGATTTTCAATGAAGACTGAGTCTAAAAACAAATGTGGATTGTGCTGCACAATGACTTCAAGTTTAGGACAGAAAAAGCACAAAAATATCACGATAAAAATAAAGACCTTGTGGGAAATTGTCGAGAATCATAACACGATGCAAATACCATAAACGCGTAGTTGGCATGCTGCTCTAAGCTGGCCGGTAACTACAAAGGTAGACAATACAGGCAGTTTATAATTCGATAACAGCGTAATAAACATTATAAACACATAGACCGACAATTTTGTTTTACAAACGTTTTACGTCTAATAGTAAGTTTTCCCCAACAATTTTTGTGAAGCGCTTGCAAACCACGGTTTTGTAAAATAATTCATTATTATTATTTTTACTTCTCGGATGTTGTAAAACGTCATCAGCAAAATCACTATGAAACATTTCATTACTTCAATGTAGTAGGCCATGGCCTCCTGGAGATGCGGCCTGATTTGTCACATTTTGCAGATTTTGATTACAGCTACTGCTAGTGCTTAACTGACATTTTTTGAGATGTTTTTACTTTTTGCGGTTTTCTAATGACATAAAACTTTTTTGTTGCCTTGGGGAAGCAGTAGCAAATGAGAAAAAGTAAGTTGAAAAACGCAAAATCAGACTGTTATTGAAAATTAACAGTCTGACTAAAATCTTCAAAATCAAATTTTCTTTGTTTTTCAACATGTGAGGATGTTAAAACCTATTGTGTCATCTGGGGAAAAGAATAAAGAAAGCGTAAAAATCTAATTTTTACAAAAATTTATTTAAACGTTCGCCCAAAGTTAGAAAAACCTGGAAATTTCTGCAAAATGTGACAAATCAGGCCGTATCTTTAGGTGGCCATGAGTAGGCCTATGAATTTTTTATAGAATTGTAGCCACGTTGTTTCAACAAAGAAGCCATTTTTTGGAAATATAAAGTTATAGAAAATAATTTGCAATCATGCAAATGTTTGGAAAGAATTTAGGAAGTCTTCTCACAATCTGGCACAAAATGATTATGTTTATTGTATCTCTGCAATATTTTTTACGACAAACTTTGAAGCTTCGTTATAATCATTTTTATCTTTGAAGTCAAAAGTTAATTTTTTTTTGGCCAGAAACATATTCGCTGCCTTGCTGATGTTGTCGGCTTTATGCGTATTTTTTGTGCTTCAAACAATAAGGACCCAGTCACTCAGCAATCCAGTCCTTTTACATTGATTCAACATTTGTAAACGTTAAATTTATGTAGATTTGCTGACTGTGGGTTATTTCACTTTTCTTTTGTTTATGCATGATCCTCAATTCGCTGTTGCATTGTTTCGACGCTGGCGGACTAAAAATGTATTTTCAAATTGATTGACAGAATCTTCAATAAAAAGTGAGCTTCGAACTTAGCTTTGTTGATGTAAATGCTGTATTTTTTGTGGATGTAATTTATGAGTCATGTTTATAAACAACCGTAAGCGAAATGACTTATGATGCAGCCTCATGATATTTGTGATGCGACTTGACACAAATCCACAATTTCAAAAGCACCTAATTGGAACTTAGAAATTTCAGATAATTTCAACAACTTGTTCAATTGTCTTCACTCTACTAAAAATATTTATACCACAAACTCAATTGTAGACCTAAAATACACAAACGAAGATGTAAACAGCTATTCAAGCAGGCTAAGGTGTTACTTATGAGAAGTTTTGTTCCCTAAAACTAGAAGCTAGCCATGAGTTTTGGAAAGCATTAGTTTAGGACAAAAATGTAAAAGAACAAACGCAGTTTTTTTTTTCAAATTCGTGTAACAATATTACTCTGATTGTAACTATTTTAGAATCAATGAGTAACCTACAATAAGATTTGCTTGCAAGGCGTAAATCTTTATCAATGCAATGATTCGGCACACCGCACACACACTTCGTGCGGTTGATCGAGCTCTTTGTTATTCAGAACTTTGCATGAAATCGGATTAGCATGGTAATTAAGCAGCGGCAAGATAAATCAAAATTGTCGTTTTTGGGTACCTTTGCAAAAATTGAAATATCAAGTTTAACATATAAAATTTTGAAATAAAATTTTTCAAACTTAGGGGAAGGTTTGGTTAGTTGAGCCGGGTAACGGTTGATCCATCCGGTTTTATCGCAACGTCGTGCATGATTAGTCAACCGTTTCATACCAAAAATATGGAAAAACTTGAAGTCCATCAGCACATGTAGTTTTAGGGATTTTCTACAAGCAGAAAAATTGTGAAGCAGTTAAATGTAAAATGGTAGGTAAAAGTAGTTTTGAAGAAAATAAGAAATGTGTTATTTTTTCCTACGATGTTTCATCGTTGTCTTAATGGAAATACTGGGATAGGTGAGGGTAACTTACTCTTTGTTTTAGTAGTTCTCGTTGCTTGATTAGCCAGTTGGTTCTTGGCAATTTTTCATGAATTTTGAAAATGGCGGCGATGTTAACAGTTGAGCCACTTGCAATGTTCACGGTTGAGCCGTGCCTTTATCATAAGGAATGTAGTTTATGAGCCGATGGTCCTTACGTACTGCCCTAATTTTGTTGTAGGCTACCGTACTGTAATTGATGCGTAAAACTGGTGTCCTAGCCGGGGGCGGTCCACTGCCCCCCTTAAACTTCCATAAGAGTAGTTTTTTTTGTAATGCGCCAGTTTGAGGGTATTTTTTTTAGCACTACCTCCCTTATATTTTTCTCGATTGCAACGCCACTGGTTGCTAATGTTCGTTTTCTTCACAAACCTCGCGAAATCGTTTCAGAAAGGTAAAAACACCTTCGTGCAAAGTTTCCTATTCAATGATTCTCAGTGTTTTCAGAAATATAAATTTCTGTTCGTTCAGTGTTCACTGTTCTTTCATTTTAAGACACTAGACACAATACACAGTGTAAAGTTTTTTTGATTGTTTATTTGCAAGATGTTCAAGAGAAGAGTTTATTGTGTTTGATGCAGATTGAGCTCTGTTTTGGGATATCTTTTGGAAGTGAAATAATGGTGGATCAACCGTGAACAACGGGTGGCTCAACCGTGAAATTTAGGGTATCATTTGAGCCGGCTAAATTTCAATTTTAAAATGCCGATAAATGATATAAATCGGGGTCAGTCGCAAACACAAACATGTTCACAAGAACCGCATAAGACTGAAATTTATCATGATGGATTCGGATTTTTGGTAAAGTTTGTCGTTAAATTTTTATTGCAGAAAAATCGATTTCTGGCTTAACTAACTACACCTTCCCCTATAGACAAATGATTTTTTTTCATACCAGTGCAACTTCTGTTGAAATAGCACCAGCGGATAACACGTAACAACTGATTGAATTTGATCCAAAAACGGCCCCCCCTTGAGCAGTTAACTTCCAAAAAAAGGTTGAAAAGCAAAGGGTTAAAGAGCGATCGACGCCCATGCTGTGATATCACACTTGTCTACGTCCCATGTCGCTCAGCTCAAATTTATGAATGATCAGGGTTGCCAGACTATGAAAAGATCTTAAAGCCAAAACAATAAGGCCAACAGACTCTAAAAAAGCCAAATTCCAAGAATTTGGCCTTAAAAAGGCCAAACCTGGCAACCTTATGAATGATGGTTTAAGAGTTTCCGTAAGCAAATATCACAGCTAACAAAAACCAGTTCCTTTTGCACTGTCAATGAAGGAAAGACATATTTTGATAGGGAAGATGTGTCGGCAGGCGTGCGAACTGTGGGAATTTGGTGTAAGGAATAGATTAGAGAAGCTGTTTGTTGCTACTGTCACAGCAAAACAAAGAGCGGTGTGCACCAACTGCGGATTTTTAAGTGGCGGATTAAGCTAATCGTCTGGTTAGATAATCAAGAATCAGTTTCCGCAAAGTTTATCTGAAACGTGCGTCTTATCAACATCGCCCAAAAAGGTATTGAAAACATTTAACAACCCAACCATAAAGCAGCCGAAGAACGTGACATGTGGAAGCAATTGACAAGTCAACTTTCGTCTCGAGGGCACATGATGATGAACTCAACTACTCCCAATCTTTTATGACGCACTTCTCAGCTGATTCTGGAACTTTTCATCCCTCCTTTAGGTTACTACCTAATAGGCAGAATTAATGAAGTGTCAAGTGCAGCGCCCTGCGTTTCTGCTTAGGTCTTTTCAACGTTTGTTACCGTCGTGAAATTGTCGTTCTTTTGCATATATGTAACGCTACCCAGGAATTCAAGTAATTTTGCAGTTGTGCTTAAGGATTCTGAGGCGTGATTAGGAACTTGCGTGCCTCTCAAGAAATCGCATGCCAATAAGCTAAAGCATTCTTGCAACCGGCAGTTTCAATCACATATAGGCTATGTAGTTTTTCGTCTCTTCAACGTTCAGTGACGTTCGGTGGCTTAAACCGTTGGGAAAGCAACTTGGAAATATGCTGCAGCAAGGTAGTAGGCACGAAGGGCGTAACCGTCGGGCGAAGCCCGAAGGCGTGTTGCCGAAGGCAACACTTCCAGCGGGGGGGGGGGTCTGGGGGCCTCTCCCAAAAATGTTTGAAAAGCACTTCCAAGTTGGTGCGCTCTGAGAGCATTTCCAAAACAAATCAAAAATAAAAATCTGTCAAATTGTGCTTCGCCTATGTCGTGATCATACATCCATTAATGTTTAGAAGTCATGAACAATCTTAATTTTAACGTTGCAGGACCAAAATCCTGTGTTAGACATGGAATAATAGTTGTCTAAATGTTTAATTCGTCATGAATGTTCATTCTCAAATATTCAGTTAGGCCTACACTACAAAAACGAACACTTAGGCCTAAATATTACAACTGCAAGCAATTTGTACAAAAAGCTGGATAAGTTTGCCTCCTGCGTATAGAAGCTTAACGAATTAAATATTGCATCCGCACCTGAACGTTTATTGGCGAAGTAACGTTATATCAACGCTGTGAAAAGGGCAAAGGCATGACTATGAAAGCTAGTAGGCTAAAGTACATGGTGAGGAGTTATTGTCTAAAACGTTTTTTGCCTAGACTGGATAAAGTGCAGGCCTTACTTATTAGAAGAAATGGTGTATTGAAAACGACAATAATAAAACGAAACAAACAGTTGCTTACCGAATTCTTACATATTCCCTAGTCACTCCAAATCTCCAGTTCTCCAGATTTATAAAACAATGACCACTCCAGTCCATGCCAAAACGTAAAAAGAAAGATCAACTAGCAAAAATTGTTAATGCATGGCCGGGTCACTCAAGCATGAAAATAGAATGGAGCAGAGATACAACAATAATATTAAATGGGCGGGGAATCGTTTCTAACATACCCACCCCCAAAACCAGAGTTTAACAAATGAGGGTTTTACCACTGTAAAACGATTACAACGAAGCAAAATACAAACCAACTAATTGCCACAAGGTGGCCAAATAAACGACAATGAACATGAATTATGCAAATATCGACCAGAATCAAAAATATTCGCGGTTAGCAAGGATCACAATTGCAACACAAAGGCTGGCTTGCATTACACACAAACTTAATAGAACATGCATAACAGTAGCCTACAGAAGGACATCGAAGACACGCCCAAGAGGAGTTAAAAAACCCTTTTGACCAACATGCTTAGCGATTGCTAAAATTAAGCACAAAAACATAAGTCTACCGACAACTGGAAGTCAGCATAAACGGATACACGAAAAACAAATGATAGCATACATGGTACCAGTGGCAGAAGTGGGGATATGGCATAAACAAAAGCACACATACAACCTAATACTGCACAATGCTATGACCAGCGCAAGTGACATTAACGTCAGAGAAAAAGTAGGCTACCAGAAAAAACACGCGACTGTTAAGTCGAGTCGTGATAATTAAACAATGAATTGACAAAACACAAAAAATAATATCGCACATAGCAAAAGCATTAGTAGTGAGACAGGTGTGTGAAATAGTCAGACCAAAAACAGAGCTAGACTGCTACAGTGTAAATAACTGCAGGATGCAAATAGAAACAACACTATTAATGGGAGTCAATAACACAGTTATGGCAGAACTGCTGGATGCAAATGCATCGACGACACCGCGTTAGCTGCGGTAGTGAGGAGCACAAGAATAATAATAGTAAAATAAACACAAACACGCAATACAATTCAAATATGAAACCTAAGCAGCATGAGCAATGTCAGTTGTGCAATCGTGCCAACCAGCCAGCCTAGAAAACAAAATTGTCATTTTAAAAGTCCATACTGCCCTCTAGCAGGCAGATCTTTCTGATGTCGCGAACAAACTCTGTACCGTCAGCAACCTTTACTCGCACGCGTCTGACAAGTTTATTAGTGTCCGGCATAACTTCCTTTACAATAGCCTTGGGCCAGTGCCCACGTTTAGTTGCCTCGTCCGTTACCAGTACCAAATCGCCTGGTTTCAAGCTTGGAGATGTGCCAAACCACTTTTGTCGGGGCTGCAACAGAGGGAGATATTGCAACAGCCATTGTTCCCAAAACTTGTTTGTGAGGTATTGGGTCTTTCTCCAAGAGCGTCGATAACCGTCAGCCTTCATAAAAACATCTGGCGGTAGGGTGTCACAAGCTGATCCGGTGAGTATCATACTTGGAGTCAGGGCTTGCAGATCATCTGGCGACGATGGGAGCGAAGTGATGGGACGATCGTTTAAAATTCTTTCAATCTCTGCTACCAGCGTTAGAAGGTCGAACTCATCCAACGTAGCGTTTCCTACCAGCGACCGCATCAATTTTCTTAATAAACGAAAAAATGTTTCGTAGAAGCCGCCTTGATGTGAAGCACGCGGAGGGTTGAAGTGCCAGTTCGTTTCATGCCGAAGTAAGGCATCGGTGACTTTCTTTTGATGGAGGTTGTTGAGTCCTTGCCGAAGTTCGCGGTCTGCAGCAACAAAGTTTCCTCCGTTGTCACTGTACAGATCAGTAGGACAAACGTTTCTACGGCTGCAGAATCTTCGGTAGGCTTGAATGAATGCACTTGCCTCCAGGGATTGCACGACCTCAAAGTGCACAGCACGGGTCGCCAAACAATTAAAAATACAAACATATCGCTTAACACTGCTGCGTCCGCTCTTTACCATCAGTGGACCAAGAAGGTCGGTGCCAGCAGCTTGAAAAGGAATGGATTTGTTTACGCGTGGAGCAGGTAGGTTGCCCATCTGCTGTTTTCCGGGAGTAGCTTTCCAAAAACGACAGTTCATACAGGAATGCAAGACCCTTTTGACAGCTGATCGCCCTTTGACAATCCAATAACGGGAAGCAATGGCGGTAAGGACTTGTGAGCATCCCATGTGTCCTTCTCGTTCGTGATACCTCATGATCACTAGATCGGTGATTGGGTGCTGATATGGGAGAATGATCGGATGCCTTCTTCCGCTTGACAGAGAAGATTGTTGCAATCGCCCACCAACTCTTAACGTTTCGTTAACAACATAGGGGTTTAGGGACTGTAGCTCCTTCAAAGCCACATGCTTCTTCAACTGCAGGTCGGACACGAGTTCCACCGGGGCGTCAAATCCTGGGTGGTTATGGAGAACTGCGAACACCGTCGGGTATGCTTGATGCTGGGCGGCTGTGACAATGGCAAGTTCAGCTTCGTCCATCTCCTCGACACTGAGCGAATCTGTCTTAACAGTCAAGGAGTCATCCCGGCATTTCCTTTTCAGGTACAATTTGAAGCGAAGCAACCATGCAACCGTTCTTTGCAGATCGTGAAAATGCGAGTAGCGGGTAAACAACCGACAGAGAGAGTCTGAGTCCGTAATCGCGTGTTGCTGAGCTGAGCAATGTTCAATGCTTTTAACCTCTGGATCGTCTGACGAAATTCCGCCAACAAAGTCGGGCTGGTTTGGCCAATTGCTCGTGACATCATGCAAAAACTTAGGACCATTAAACCAAAGCTTAGCGGTATTAACTTTATCAGGCCAAACTCCCCGAGACGCGAGGTCAGCGGGGTTTAAGGTAGTCGGTACATAATGCCATTGATTGACACTGGTAAGCAATAAGCATGTGAATAGTGCTCAGCCTATTAGCCACAAAGGTGTGGAAACGAGTCGAAGTATTATTAATGTAACGCAGCACAACAGTTGAGTCTGTCCATAAGACAACACAATTGAATTTAAAATCACACTCCGTCAGGATAAAATTGCAGACTTTGGCAGCGAGCACAGCAGCAGTGAGCTCCAGGCGAGGTACGCTAACAGGCTTTAATGGAGCCACTCGAGACTTGCCAAATAGAAAATTACAAATTACTACAGAATCATCATAAAACACTTTAACATAAAACACGACCCCATAGCCACTGGTACTGGCATCACAAAAACCATGCAATTCAAAGCGGATAGCACATTTACCAAAAAGAGTCAGGCTTCTAGCGATGGAAACACATTCAAGCTCTGGAAGGGCCTTTAACCAAGCTTCCCAATTAATGTTTACTGGCCCAAGGCCATTAAGGGGTTCATCCCAATCAAGTTGAGCGTCACATGCCTGCTGCAGGAGTTGCCTAGCAGGTAAAATGAAGGGTTGTATTAGACCTAGTGGGTCGTATGTTTGCGAAATCATGGAGAGAACGCCTCTCCGGGTGTTAGGCTTTTGTTGGATACTCACCCTCACCTCCATGCAATCGCTCGCAGCATTCCACACAACACCAAGGGTTTTCTGCGTTGGAAGCTGGCACTGAGGCAAATCGACCTTCGACGCCAAGTCTTCCTGCAACACAGAACTCAAGACCTCTGCACTGTTAGACAGGAATTTAGTTAAATGGAAGCCGCCACTTTGTAATAGTTCACGCAGTTGTTGTATTAGTTCGATAGCCTGGTCCGGCGATTCACATGAATGACAAATATCGTCAACATAAACATTTTTTAAAACTGAGTTAACAGTGTTTTGATCGGCACCTGTTTCATTGTCTTTGGCAGTCATCCGAAGCGCGAAGGCAGCACAGCATGGCGACGACTTTGCTCCAAACACATGTGTTTGCATGCGGTAGTCGATAGGTTCCCGCTTGAGATCGTCGTCCGGATACCATAAGAATCGAAAGGCATCCCTGTCCCCTTCGTCTACGCGTACTTGGGAAAACATGGCCTTAATATCGCCCACAACAGCGATCGGATGTTGCCTGAAGCGAAACAATGTTCCTACAAGGTTATTGGTGAGATCTGGGCCATGAAGCAGCTTGTCATTTAATGACACGCCTTTAAACTTCGCGCTGCAGTCGAAAACGACTCTAAACTTGGCCGCATTGGTCGTGCAGTGATGGGGCACATAGCACGTCTTCCCTGGTGTGTCTACCACACCAGTTTCAAGTGGCACAGCATAGCCACATTTAACATATTCCTGCATTTTATCACGATACTTATTGAATAACACCGGGTCAGTAATAAATCGGCGCTTCATTCCCTCTAGGCGCTTGAGTGCCATAGAGCGATTATTGCACAAGTCCGGGTCTTCATCCTTCCACAACAGCCCTACAGAATAGTGTCCATCCACCTTCTTCACCGTGTCCTGCATGATCTGCAGCGCACGTTTATCCTCAATTGAAGGACAGGGGGCCTGTGGCTCATCGATGTCATTAAAATCCTGCAACAATACATTTAACATTCTATCGCAAGACTCCTTTACGCTAAGAAAGTTTACCATTACTGGTGAGTTGAGTTGCCTATCGCCACCATCTTTCCCATAAATGGTCCAACCCAGAAGAGTGTGCAGTCCACATGGTTCTCCTGGTGCGCCAGTACGAACTTCCTGCAAAAGATAAGCCTGGTGAAGATCGCTGCCCAATAACAACTCAACCTTCCTATCTTTTAGTTCAGGGAACTTTAAGTCCTCCAAATGACTATATGCACTACTAAGTGCTTCGGTGGGAATACTGTGGCTGACATCCACAATCTGGTCCATCACCAGAGCATCTGCAACGGAAAACACAGCCTGCTCTTCCATTCCCTGCACAGCCAAAAAATCAATTTTCTTGTCATGAAAGGAGACAGCATTGGTGGTCAGCAACTCCACATTGCTTTTTGTCGCAGCAACCCCTAAGCGAGATACGAGGCTTGAGGAGCATAGACTGACGCTAGAACCTTCATCGATAAAAGCATAAGTATAGTTGGAGGGGTCCCCAGCCCATACCTTAACTGGCAAAACCTTAAAAATTGTTGTCCCAGATGTTGCTGGCACAGTTGCGGACGTTGTTGCTGAGATGCCCTTCTTCAGAGCAGAGGGGCTTTCCTCTTCCACACGGTTTACATGCAGAAGTGAATTATGCCTCGATCCACACGTTGCACAAGATTTCTTAAATCTGCAATCAACCACTCTGTGGCCTGCTCTCAAGCAACAAAAACACAGTCTATGCTTTTGCACCAGGGTTCTTCTTTCTGCAACAGGCTTTTGTTTAAACATCTCACACTTCCATAGGGCATGCGACTCTGCACACAAACAACAGGACTCTTGCTTATGGTTAGCAGATTGGGAAATCTGCTCTTGGGTTGTGCAAACCGAAGCACGCTTGTAGCCACCTTGCGGATTAGATCGAGCCAGCGATGGTTGTGGAGCTCTCTTAACATCTTTGCCTGGTTGCATAAGATGGCCATATTGGCTGTCGGCTCGAGAGGCTGCATCCTCGACCAAGACTCTTAAATCACCAAACGTGGCACAGTCCGATCCTAAGTGATTAACATGAACAAACTGCTCCTTTAACTTATAAGGAAGTCGCAGGAACAGCCGTTGAAGCACCTCGTCACTGTTTAAAAGGTGAGACTTACCCCAGCCATCGAAACTGACTTCACACTTATACATCTTGTCGCAGAGCTTTGTGAGGCCTGGCGCATCCCACTCTGAAATAGGGGGTCCTTGCAGCAAATCTTCCTTCACTTTGGCCATGAGTTTTCCAGGGTTGCCAAACCTTTTTCTCAATCTATCCCATGCCATTCCATATGCTCTTTCACTATTTTGCAAGCAACTCAGGCCAGATATTACTTCCAAGGCCTGGCCTACACAATTGTCCTCCAAAAAGGCGATGCGATCTTCAAAACTTAGATAATTTGACTCAATGTATCGCTCAAAACGCCTTTTAAAGTTAAAGAACTTTAACACATTGCCGTCAAACTTCTCAAGCGATAACCGAGGACCATGAACATTTTGAAACCCTGCACTGAGCTGGGGTTGAGGCACGACGATGGGAAATTCACTACTATTATTAGCTTCAGTGCGAAAGGGAGATGTGTAAGGATTAAGAATATTACTAGCACTACTGCTGCCCTGAAGGATACCCTGTTCTGCTTTTACAGGTGGTATCTTTACACCACTCTCACGGGGTGTCACGTGACTGCTAGACTCAGCAGCTTTGCCTGTGTCACTGCCTGCATCCATAACTACCGATGATGTTTGATGTGACACTCGCTTGGATTGCTCTCGACAGCTTCGAATGAGGGTAGAGCATGCTTCAAGCAAACCATAAATGCTTTCCCCCATACGGTTCATCCTAGATTCTATTGAGCCTGATTGCTGTGGTTTGCATTTGAGTAAATCTAAACGTTTAAGGGAGAGCTTCCTTTGAAGTTCAAGGCATCTTTTCTTTACCTCCAAAACTTCAGAAGAGCTCAGGAAATCATCACTTGAGCATAGCTCCATGTCGATGGAAGTTATGCCAAGCTCGATTTCAACCAGCTCTTGTTCTAACACAACAAGACCTGGCAGCTCTTCGCTACTGTCATGTTGACCACTAATATTAGAGGCGGCCTCATGCTGCTCTGTTGAGCCACTAGCATAACCATTTGGCTTACTCCGTCTTGGAGTTTGCTTGGGCTTTTTACGAGCCATAATTAACACACAGCAATATACAAGCTACAAAAAACAAAATCTGTATGGTACTTACCTTTGGTGAGGTGACAATTGACCTTCACGATGTTACGGAGAATGTCAGTAAGCAACCTACTAAAATTACAGGGTTTAACGGTAACCAGTTCTACCTGACTAGAACAATGGCCTGACAGAGTACAGGCTTAGAAGCTTCAATCTTTGGCAGACCTGACAAGACTGCCCAAAGTGAAGATCTATTTACAAAATTTAAACCAAGTTTACAACGTGGCGGGCTCAAAGGCACAAACCAAAAAATGAATCCTTGGCAGACCTGAAAAGACTACCCTAGGATAACAAACAACTAGTTACAAAGTTCAAAGAAACTTTACAGCATGGCAGGCTCAAAGGCACAAACCAAAAAATGAATCCTTGGCAGACCTGAAAAGACTACCCTAGGATAACAAACAACTAGTTACAAAGTTCAAAGAAACTTTACAGCATGGCAGGCTCAAAGGCACAAACCAAAAAGTTAATCCTTGGCAGACCTGAAAAGACTACCCTAGGATAACAAAACAAATTACACAACTAGCTAAAGTGAGCTAGACAAAGGCACATACCATAAATGAATCCTTGGCAGACCTGAAAAGACTACCCTAGGATAACAAACAAATTACACAACTAGCTAGAGTTAACTAGACAGGCATAACCTTGCACCAAGCAAAGGTATGTTTTATAAATGATGTCTAAAACGTTTTTTGCCTAGACTGGATAAAGTGCAGGCCTTACTTATTAGAAGAAATGGTGTATTGAAAACGACAATAATAAAACGAAACAAACAGTTGCTTACCGAATTCTTACATATTCCCTAGTCACTCCAAATCTCCAGTTCTCCAGATTTATAAAACAATGACCACTCCAGTCCATGCCAAAACGTAAAAAGAAAGATCAACTAGCAAAAATTGTTAATGCATGGCCGGGTCACTCAAGCATGAAAATAGAATGGAGCAGAGATACAACAATAATATTAAATGGGCGGGGAATCGTTTCTAACAGTTATAGCCTATCTATTTTGTGAGTCGTGCAAGGCCTATGGTGCGTTGCGCTTGAAATGGCTTTGCCCGTGGTAGGATTTCTTTGTGGGGTTTTCTTTGCCTGCCTTGCTCTTCTTTGCTATGAGCTAAACGCATCAAGACGTGTTCCCCTTACGACCATCAGCACTCTTGATAACGCACCATAGCCGATCTTCATAGAAACTGTCCATACAGCTAAAGCTATGTGGGCTAATAAAGCTATAACTTAGCCTAAATATATGTTGTTTATTTGTTTTGTAACATTTTCTTTTTTTATTGTCCCTTTATATCTTAAATTTTTCTGAAGGTGTTGCGACCGTGCCAAATTTCTTTCAAATCAATAACTTACTTCGGTCTCAAGCACGTTTTAACGTTCGCGTTTTGTCGCTTCTACCCTTTTCTCGACCTTTGCTATGTTGACGTGTATTGTTTTGATATGATGGTCAGAAATAAAAACAACTGAACTGAACTGACATCAAAAAACAGCAACAAGCTTTTTGGCATTATGATGCTGTGCTGTGTAGGTACCAGTGGGGGCTCGTGGTCTTAAAACATGGGGGGCTGCATCAACCAGTAATCTAATATAAATAATCATAAACCTGTACCGGACTGAGTTAGGATTTAGGGTTAGTAACACAGTTCGGCCCATAGCCAGCCGGGGGCCAGGGGGGGGCCTCCCCCCCTAAAAAAATTTCGCCCCCCCTGGCAAAATTCCAACATTCTCGAGCAACAGCTACAACTGTAATGATTTTGCCCATCTTTCCCGTTGCAGAGCTCCAACCTAGGCCCAATTAACTACAACTGTTTTGTGTAGTTAACAGCTAAGATGATTAAACAATTTCGCCCCCCTCCCCTACCCCCTTCTTTGGCAATCTCAACATGTTCAATTCAACCAAGGCCAACACGTGTTAGGTCGGTAGAAAAATTGTCAGAAACTGTGCAAAATAAAAATGTTTTGGGAAAGAATGATAACCTAACAAAGAGGGAATGGTTTTCCAGCAGGCCTACAAACCGGTAGGCTACAAATTAGGCTATTTGATATCAGCTGTCGCTATTCTCGGTACTACCATATTCTAAGGGTCAGTGATAACCAATTTGTGCAGTGATAAAGCAAATGGTTTTTGAAGACAACGCATACAAAATATAAACCTGTAATCTTTCAAGCAGTGTTTATTTTTTCTCTCCAATCAGTGTAAATAAATTTTGTTTCTAGTTTTCTAATCTGTAAAGTGTTCAACTTTGCAGCAGATATTGCTACATTTGGATCTAGCACTGCCGTTTGTGAGTGTGGATTCTCAGTGTTAAGAAGGGTTGACGCTCCCACTAGACGGAGCATGTTACAACCAAGACAGGCAAACTTGGTGCTTATGGCCTTTGAACATTCTGTATCGAAATCTATCGATTTAGACTTGTTTGTGAGACGGTTTGCATCTAAACATCCGCGACTGCAATTGCAATAGACTAGCTCACGGGTGTGTAGGCGGAATGTAATCATATATATCAAAATCCTCGGCACTAGCTTCTTTGAGCTAGTTAAAGTTTTTGCTCATAACCAGTGGCGTAGCCAAGGGGAGGGTGGGTTATGGAAGTTGCAACCCCCCCTCCCCTTTGGCACGCGTGTGACGTTACGATATTGAAAATGATGCTTTCAGTCTCTTTATGTCTCTAAAACAAAGTTTGCTTAACTTTAAACGAAACTGCAAAGAGCGAGTTTTGCCATTACCAAACATTCAAATATCTTAGCCTGAAATTAGCAACAAGAAAACATAGAGACTTGTAGCTTTATTTCCGAAAAATGCCGAAGAAAACATGATCTTATCCTTTTGCTATGCCACCGGACAGCACCATTTTCCAGGAATATTCATACCCACATTTTTGTTGAAAATACTCTCAGAATGCACCAAATTCAAAGTAATTTTTCAAAATTCCTGGCTACGCTACTGCTCATAACAAGTAGCCTAACGCTATTTATACAACAAGTCAACAATTGCAGTGTTATGTTGGTCATTGTAATATGGTTGCCGTGATTTAACTAGCGGATAAAATAAGAGACCAGTGTTGGGCTGAACACTAATCTGATATTAAATAATATGAGATGTTCTACTGGTGCAAATTAAGCTAAACTATCACAAGATGTATACAGTGACAATCTGCTTTTATCTCGACGTTTCGTCAATCAGACACGACTGACTTCTTCAGGGGGCTAGACCAGGTAGTGACTACCTGTCTAGCATGGCAAAACACAGGACCATGTTACTGAAATCAACTCAACATGCAAAATAAAAATTCAACTCGGAATAAAAGCAGATTGTCACTGTATACATCTTGTGATAGTTTATCTTAATTTGCACCAGTAGAACATCTCATATTATTTAATTTAATGCCTGGTGAACAGTCTCATTCAATTTTCACTAATCTGATATATTGCAATTTTTGTGGATACCGGTATTTAAGAGGTTAAAATGCCAAAATCCTTTAAATTTTTTCGGCCCCCCCTAACAAAAAGTTAGCCCCCTAGCTCTGCGGTCTGGCTACGGCCCTGAACACAGTAACATGTTCGTTTAATGTTTTTATCATTTAAAGTAAACTTTTGATAATGGTTTGAATTTGGTCAAGTTTAGGTGGCCACCAGATGGAGCTAGTACTATTTTGGGACTTGGTATTAACTTATTTGGTTAGATCTATGCTTGTGCTTTCCAACGATAGCACATTTGTTGAAATTAAACAACAAATCAATAAATGGGAGACAATTACCTTCTGGTGTTTTTCAGTGCATTTCCCGTACTTCCTCCTTTATAATAGACCATTCCAACGTGTGTGACGTAGATGAAGTTGTAACATGTACCATGGTAAAAACCAAGGCGATCTCTATAACAGGCCTGGACACCACGCGCCCCCAGTCAAAAACTGGAGGCGGATGGTATAAATACACATTTCCTCAATAAGACTTCATATTTTTGGAGTCAAGATATTTTCTGCTAAGCATGGGTCAATAGCAACTATTTGGGGGTGATGCAGATTGTTTATGACATCATAATGATGATATCACAGAAGATTATAATATTTTGTTTAATAAACCTTGTAAATGAATGTGCCTTGCTTGTTGGCAGCACAAGAAAAACAGAGAATAACGCAAAACCTTGAAACTACTGTTTACAACTCAGCTTATTGCATTCCATAGAACAGGAACAACCAAACTTTTCAGTACACAAGCACCTATTAATTAATGCAACAAACTTCATACCTCAAACACCCAACACATAACATTGCTTAATGCTTATTAACATATACTTGATATGCAGCTTCGGCCTTTTTAGGCCAAACTTGTACATTTGACATACAATTCTCAAGGGTGGTCACAGCGGTAAACCATAATCTCTTCTTGGGAATATTTTAACATAAAGTTCCCGAATCCGTTCGTCTGTATATAATGACCGAAGAAACACACACTTGAACTTCTTTTCAAACAGTGTATTTCTGTAGAATTAGCCCGAGGCTATCGAAAACGAGGGGGGTGCAACGCCGTACACCACTGAAAAACTGTCACTACAGAACAGATTACTTGGATAAAAGACGGAACCTTTGTCCAGCTAGCAAGCACTAAGCCAACAGTTAAATGTGCGGAAAACTTTCAAACAATCATTTTACGAATGACCAGAATAGATAGCAATATCTCAAATTCACGTATGCAGTACTGTGACGCAATAATGAAAGACAATTATGAAGTCATTCCAACAGGTGTTTAAAGCTGATGTAATATTTCCTGTTTAAACAGGCCCAAACAAGTCCAAACAGGTTTGACACAAGTCTATGAACGCTGGTGCAATTTTGGCACATTTTCTAGCAACTTCCATGACGTAATATTCAGTAGACTTGAACGGTTTTTATATGACGTTTGAATAGGTGAACCATTGTCTGGAACATAGCGGCCCCTAGTTATGACAGTCTGACATGGCATAACTAAAAAAGAATTGACGACAATTGTGAGCCAATGAATAAAAACACATGATACACTAATTGTTTGAATCACTCACGTTTAAGTTAACACGCAAATACAAAGGGCATGCAAAGAATGAACAGCAATAAGAATAAACACGACGATACATGAAATTGGTACCATAGGTACACGCTAAAATGACGCTATATACAATAGTTGCGATAATAACCGACTGTTCCGGGCTCAGACAAGGGTCGACCACCGCAGACAAAACCAGGCTCAAACCCTAACACTTAGGTGTTCTTTACGGGGGCGAGGCACGAACTATCCCTCAAAACGTAGTCTACTTTCACTTTCCCCGTACTCTCATCATAGTTGCAGTTGGCAACTTTGGCTCTACGAACCACAGGCTTCCCTTTCCTAATTTGTGGAACTACCTCATGCACCCTCCCAAGTTGATACTTCCCACGTTTACCAATGTCTTGGAGAGAACCTACCACTACAAGTTGACCAGGCTCCAAATTCTCGGCCATTTTTAACCATTTTTTCCGGCCCTGAAGACCTGGCAAGTAAAAATCGATCCATTTACTCCAAAACTGCTGAGAAAGTGACAAATTGAACCGATAATCCTTTCTTAGTTGGTCACGATCATGTGGTTGCCCAACAGCACAGTATGGGTCTAAGTATGGGGTCAAAAGTGAGGCAGGGGTGATGACAGTAATATCCCTAGGGTCGTCACTCAAAGGTACCAAAGGGCGTTCGTTCACGATCCGAACGGCACTACTGGTGTACGTAAGCAGTTCAATAAAATTGGGCTTACGAATTGAAGAGTCCAAAATGTGAAAAAAGTATTTAATCACATCGGCCATGAAACCAAGTCTACTTAGCCGAAATCTAGCCAAGAGATCTGCCAGAGGGTTTAAGAAATCAGGACACGAAAACATTACATCATTAACACAAGTTCCTCGAAATTCAGACTTGCCATCGTAAACAATACGCTTTTTTAATTGTGACGTCACAAAGTATGGTAAATACCATTCAAATCCCTTGACATTTCCTGCTTCACCAGTACGCTCAATATAGCCATTTGATTTAAGATCTTTCATGGTGTCAGTAAGGAAATCACGAAGTTCAGGTTGTTTTAAAGCCTTCTTCCTTAAAGCAGCAACTCTATCTGACGCCAACACAAAATTGTTAGGTAGATCAATATCTTCCTTCAACGGAACAGGTATCTCAAATCGACCATCTTTCAACTCAATATTCGGTTCGACAAGTTCTCTAGCCAAAATATCATTGCGAGACAATTCACAGGTTTCATTTTGCAAAGTCAAATCCTGAATGACTTTATTCAGGTCTGCTATTTCCATATCGCGAGACTCAATTTTACGCTGAAAGCCAGAGATGACATCCGACTCTGAAGACGTCTGCACTCTGCACACTTTAGCAACGCTTTCAACTAAGGGTGACTTACCACCACAAGCCAACCAACCGAGAGGAGTGAGCAAAGCATGCGGTTCACTACGATTGTCACCAACACGCTCTTCTTTTGTCCACATCAAATAAGCGTTGTTATTGCCAATCAGTACATCTACAGTACTACATTCATTCAAATGAAACATATTCACGTCATAAAAATGACGGAAACCACTTAAATCTTGTTTATGGGGTAAAGTTTTAACATCGTCAGCCCAAGCTGGGTTAACCACCGAGGTTATATCACAAAACAGTTCATCAGTCTCTAACGACTGGATGTTGAGTTTAACAAGGTCAGCACAAGTAGGTTTCTGACCAGCCAGAGTATCCATTTTAAACGACGCTTTATCATACGGTTTAAGACCAAGTTCGCACACCAAGTCACTCGAAACAAAGGTCAACTGCGAACCAGGATCATGCTGACAATACACCAACTTCGATTTGCCAGTCATTGGATTCAAAACACGAGCAGCAGTAACGCGGTTAAAGGCTGCTTTAACATTTCCAATCTTAACATTACGGACAGGAACTCTGGCACCAGAATCATCTTTACCGATCGAATCCAGAGAATCACGTGACGTCACATAAAAATCATGCAGAAGAAAAAAGTGTTTTCTATCGTTGGTAGGTCCACACTTACGACAGTTATTTGCATGAACGCAATCCCTAACCATATGTTGGCGCAAACAATTCAAGCATTTGCCAGCTTTCACAATAACATCTCTCCGATCTTTAGGTGTCAAGCGCAAAAATTCTTTACAATTAGACAAAAAATGATATTCAACTTGACCACGTGACGAACAACAAAAACACGCCGGTATGTCACTACGTCTGGCCACACCGCCGCGCGGTGTGCCAACAGCAGTCGAGTACTGCGAACTCCCTGAAATCACATTATCATGGGGTTTTACTGACGTCTGCCTAACCGGACATGAAGGCAATTTTCCTTTGCCAAACTTTTTAAAATGCTGCGACTCATCAGAATCGCCCATTAGCATAATGCTAAAATCAGTCGACTTGCGCGTTTCCTCCCGTACTACAAAATCAAACAAACTCTGAAAAGTAGGTTCCTCAGTGCTACCATACTGATCACCTAAAAAGTCAAGATAACGCTGCTTAGCGTCAAACGGGAGTCGTTTAGCCAAATCCAAAACAAAACGTCCTTCTAATTTATCACGCTGACCATAAGCTTTCGCGTAAAGCAAACACTGCGACAATTCATCTTTAAACTCTTTCAAATCACTGGAAGAGATAGAAGTCAATTTGCTACCATAGCGATACTTTCTAATTTCTGGTTCTGCGAAAAGACCTCCACGAACTCCAAAACGTTGGGACAAGCGAGATAACGACATTTCTATCCTGTCTTCCTCTGACAAGCCAGGAGTGTCCGAAACCAAATTAGCAATCGTTTGTGCAGCTGTTCTAACACAAGCTGCTTGCAACAAAGTCAAACGAGTTCCCTTAAAGGGCGAAGCTGCCATCAAGGCCATAACACGATTTTTAAAGAAGACAAATGGCATATTATTACCATCGTAACCAATCAAGGCCGCCTTATCGAAGAACGTCCTACTATTTTGGTATTCAAAAAAGCAATCCTGCTGTTGAGAACTCGATTTAGTGGGAGAAGACAAGCTATATCCCTTAAGGGGTGAGTGGGCTCAGTCACATGCACAGCCTGATCACGATCCTCAAACACGTTAAAATCAGGAGACACGATACGCCTCTCACAACCACCTAAATTACGTGTAGCTGGGCGATCAGCAACTAGCGGCGCAGAAAACTTTGAAGGGGGCAAAGCATTACTGCTAATGGCGGCCCCGTGACCTGTACGCTCTGGGGGAGGAGTTCGGTTGTAATTTGCAGACCTTGGCTCTACAGCCTTCGGAAGACCCTTAGCCGCGGCCCCGAGACCTCCTGAAACAGCTGGAAAACATGTGGATTGTACAGGTCCACTTACGGATTGAACAGGCGTCTGGAAAAGGTTAGGTAAATTAAACTGTGATTGATGTTCACTTCTGGAATGCCTAGAAGAGCCCTTCCTAGAGCTACGCCGGGAGCCCAACTCAGAACGATATTCAGCTAAAGCTACCTCCTTACGTTGTTCAGCCCTCAACTGTGCGTCTTTGAGTGCGAACTCAGCAGCTCTCGCTTCGGCTTTCGCGGCAGCCTCAGCTCGTACGGCCTCAGCTCTCGCGGCGGCCTCAGCTCGTATGGCTTCAGCTCGAATGGCCTCAGTTCTCGCGGCGGCCTCAGCAGCTCTCGCTTCGGCCTCAACTCGTATGGTCTCAGCTCTCGCTATGGCCTCGGCTTGGATCTGGAGCTCCTCTCGTCTTAGCTGTAGGTTAATTTGTGCACCTATCCGTGACGAGCTCTCAGACATCCTAGTGCTTACATTTGAGGCGCTATCCTCAGGATGTATGTCAGCATCCAACCTATCTGAGAAATCACTTTCTTTTTGTTCGAAGTTATTTTTTAACGAGTTAAATTCGGGATCTACCCTATCACGAAGTTCTGCTAAGATTGCAGAGTTAAAAATTTTACTCAAGAGAGCATGGAAATGCCGTAATTCCTCTTCTAAAGTAGATAAGTTAGATCGAAAAATTAACAGTTCCTGCTTATCACTCAAAGAACCTAGGGCCACAGAAAGTTTCCCAATTTGAGTCAAAATATCCCGTCTAAGATGCCGGGCCTCTCGAACTGACTTAGCCTCATCGTTAATGGGTCCCTCCCCAGAATGGCCTGCCCGACCGCAAAGAACATCATTAGGCTTAAACTCAGTCGAGTCGACGGCGGTCGAGTCCCTGTCACCACCGAGTGTAGACATATTAAATGTTGGGGCTAAATTTAACAATTAAAAAAATAAGTTACACAAACACACAAAATTACAGTAGTTATAAAAAACTTAACTGCAAAGACCGTAAAAATACAAAAAAGAATTTAAATGCACGATACCGTAGCTGTACGAGTATGTGAAGTCCAAACGTCCACAAAACTTGCTTGGATTCTTCCACTTGAATCTTCAAGCACAGATGGATTGCCTTTAATCTTCTTTCTTGCCAATAAATGTCAAAGTTATTTTTCTTCTGTACCAAACTGAGAAGAAATGTCTTTACTTTTTAGCTTAAAGTTCTTCAGTTGCCTACCGAGAAGAAATGTCTTTAATTTTTTCTTTGCTTCTAAGTGCTTCTTAGCCTACCAACTACAAACTTCGTCTTTTATTTTTATGCTTCTAAGTGCTTCTTGGCCTACCAGCTAACAAAAACGTCTTTTATTTTTATGCTTCTAAGTGCTTCTTGGCCTACCAGCTAACAAAAACGTCTTTTATTTTTTATGGTCACAGCGGTAAACCATAATCTCTTCTTGGGAAAATTTTAACATAAAGTTCCCGAATCCGTTCGTCTGTATATAATGACCGAAGAAACACACACTTGAACTTCTTTTCAAACAGTGTATTTCTGTAAAATTAGCCCGAGGCTATCGAAAACGAGGGGGGTGCAACGCCGTACACCACTGAAAAACTGTCACTACAGAACAGATTACTTGGATAAAAGACGGAACCTTTGTCCAGCTAGCAAGCACTAAGCCAACAGTTAAATGTGCGGCCAACTTTCAAACAATCATTTTACGAATGACCAGAATAGATAGCAATATCTCAAATTCACGTATGCAGTACTGTGACGCAATAATGAAAGACAATTATGAAGTCATTCCAACAGGTGTTTAAAGCTGATGTAATATTTCCTGTTTAAACAGGCCCAAACAGGCCCAAACAGGTTTGACACAATTCTTATGAACGCTGGTGCAATTTTGGCACATTTTCTAGCAACTTCCATGACGTAATATTCAGTAGACTTGAACGGTTTTTATATGACGTTTGAATAGGTGAACCATTGTCTGGAACAAAGGGAATCACTTAACTACAGTAGGTTGTGACAATATTGTTTAATGTTTAAATACATGTTGGCCTTGTTGGGTGTGATTGAGCAACGATTTATGATATGCATTCAATTGGGTCCACACTCCACACATATTAGGGGGTTGCTGTGTTACCAAATACGAGGCCAACATTAGAAGTTATGTGTTTTTAGAATCACAAGTTTTCAGAATGAACAGTTTGTTAGTAGCGTACTGTAATTATGATTACTGCAACTTTTAACAGTTTCTGAGATGGTTCTTTGCATGACAATGGAGTCATTGCTTGGCATAACTTATTGAGCAAAATATTGTACAAAGTAGTACAATGTAATGAAGTCATATTCATAAAAATCACTTACATATACTGAAAAATTGTGCTAAGTGACTTTTGGCAAAGATTTAAGCTATAGCAAAATCCACACTACTGACAATCTGACATGTTGCATCGTTTGGTACATTTAATCCTCTCCGATTCAAGTACCGGTACTGGGTATAAGAGCCAAATTTTTCATAGTAAAAGAAAGTGTTGTCACTACAAATTTCCTCTTTCATTGTAAGATATCCAATATCCAACTAAGTAAATAATGGCTTGCAATTCATCATTCTTTTCTATACTTGGCAATCCCTCAAACACTTCCACTTCTGATAAAACCATTCTGTATGAGCATAGATTGCAAACATGCCCTGCTGGTGCACATACAGAAGAAATGTCAATTCCCTGATGCAAAGCAAGCTTGGTCTTGCTTATTAACAGTTTTTCGGAGACCTGTTGAACAATGTTTATAAAATATGTTGATTGATTGATTGATTGATTGAATCTTTATCCTCGGACTGGGAAAGCTTCTTGCAGAGCTTAATCCTGGCAGTTTCGCATACTTGTAGAGGCTTTGAATCACTGACGCAGGCCCGGTCACCGAGATTGACAGAGTGAAGTTTCCGATTGTTGAAGTCTTATTGCCGTAGAATTATTCCATCCATTAGATGCCGCTGGATGGAGAGCAGTCCTTAACGTGCGTTGCTCAAGCGCACACCCCGAGAGTCGAACCAGCGCCGCTTGATCTTGAAGGTTCTTCGTTCCAGAAGTGACGCGCTAACCAATTGTGCTAAGTTTCCCCACAACCTTGCCAAATAATTTCTCAAGAGCATCTGTTGAAAACTCACTGAACATAACAAACTCATGATTTGCTGATAAAAGGCTTCGAGCAAGATCAACTAGACCTAAGCAGGTATGATGAAAAGCTGAGCTTGTTAAACTGGACAACTGTTGTACGTATTTTCTTTGAACTCTACCCATACATTCAACTGAATTAGCCAACTGTGTTAAAGTCTTCAGCTGAATGTCATTGTCAGATCTTATAATATCTGACTGGATCCTTAAAGCACAAATTAGCTCCTAACCCTTTTTCACATTGACAATCTTCCAAAACTGAAGAAACATTTTTATGAACTTTTTTTTGTGTTTTGTCAACCAAGGTTTGTTTGAAATTGTTTCAAAATGTTTGAAAAAATACCTATTGACTTGGTTTCGATCACAGATTGCATCACCAATATGTGAACAGCACTGCTCAAGTTTATCGATAATAATGATGATTTGATCATAGGCTACTGAAAGTCTGACTGTTAAATGATGAACTGGTATCATTTTTAATAAGAATTCGTGACCGCCAAAAAATACTTAACCATAACTGCTAGAACAGTGGTTGCTAATTGTTTAGAATTATATTGAGCTTTCCAAAAAATCTTTCTTCTGTGGTAAGACATACTAGGCTTGACATAGGCCTCTATATTTAGTTTATCAAAAGAAATACCGATACCGTACTTGTTTCTGGCAACTCTGCAATGTAGCTAAAATAGTTTTCAAGTTAAAACCTTGCATATTATTAACTTCTGATGCAATTCCATTAGGAGCGCTCTCTCTCTCTTCACTATCCTTGGATAAGTGATACATCAACATTTGTTTATTCCCATCGTAACCAGATCTGCATCCAGTAACACAACACTTTCTGCCTATTATAGGGCTAGCGGTGTCTCTAAACTACGAAACATATATATATTTTACTTTCAAAAGCATACAATTTAGACTAATTACCGTAGCTTGGATTCAATTTTAACTCATGTACTAAACATATCTAACACACTAGCCTGCTGGCCTCTGCAGCTTTACTGCCAGGCTAATCTAGTTTCACACATAAAAACCTCAAATTCTCTGAAAAAACTGCAGTGCCTATTTTAAATTTATTGTTATTAAGCATATTTAGCTCCCTGAATAACAATGCACTCGCAAAAATCAAAAGCACTTTGTGTGATAGCTAAAAACCTCGCTTAAACCATCCGCCTCCAGTTTTCGACTGGAGGCGCGCGGTGTCCAGGCCTGTTATAGAGATCGTCTTGGTAAAAACCCTACAAAGTCATCATCCAGTTGACCAACAAGGCGAATTGTGAAAGAGCACTAAAATGGCTACAGTTAACATCTAAAGTTCTAAACCATGCCTACCGATAATTCTTAGGCTACTTGAAAATATCACAGCCTAATAAATCTTTTCAAGACAAGCGTGAACAATAGCCTACATCTCATGCTTCTACTGGTCTGAAATGATTAAAAATAATTACAGTAATTGGCTTCATTTCAAATCAAAACTAGTCTGTCTCAGTGACTTCTCAAAACACAGATCAAGTAAAGTAGGCTAACCTACAAACCCTTTACGGTACCTAATCACCGATAGCTTCCACACGCTTACCCTAAAGATTTACGAAAAACAAAGTTGGAATCCCTGACCAGGGTCTGTTCTATTTGGTAAGCACTTTAACAAGCAGATTTCTAATAATCCACGCGCGTATCCAATCCAACCAAGAACCAATGAGATGCTACGTTATCTGCTATTGTGACCATTCCAGCATTCAGCCAGAGAATTAATAATTACTTTGAACTTTGTTTGGTAATTACAGAAGAAAAAAGAGCTATAGCAGAGGTGGGAATCAAACCCACGTCATTGTAATGACTACTACCGCCCTAACCCAATGCGCCAAGCCAACCGATGGCAAAGTGATGATTTAATTTAACTAAAATTTGCGTTTTTCCTTTATTCTTCCCAAACGCAATCTTGATGACGTCATGAAAAGCGTAGCTTCTGATTGGTTCGTGCTGGATTGGATATCTGCATGTTAAAGTGCCTACCGTTCTATTTGCAGTCCCCACAGCGCTTGTTCAGTGATGTTAGAAAACTTTTTTCTGAAAAACCTACGTCATAAAAAAAAGAACAAGCAACACCGGACCTGCAAAATTTGCAGACCCAGAGTTGCCAATTATTTTTTTAAAAACGAATAAAACTAAAAAAAAACATGGCAAAACTATCTATATGTATTATAATTCACATATGCACAAAAATGTTGGGGGGGGCTGCAGTCCCTTATGACGAGCCGTGTACTGCTGTGTACCGTGACGAGAGACCATTCTGACGAGTTAGTCTAGCCGCTCTAGGGAATGTACGCATTGACGTCACTGGGAAAGCAAGTCTCACCATACCGTAAAAATAACACATCTGATTGGCTAAGCAGCTGGTGACGTTTTGCAAAACGATTGAAGATTGGATAAAACGAAGGCGTTTTTTGACATTTTTGAACCTGGGAAAGCAACTTTGATAGTTGCTTCCCTGGAGCTTCAGTGGTTGTTTCTGACAGAAGCGTTTGCGTTAATTGGCATTTATAGGCAAGACATGTGGTTTGGTGAGGACTTAGACTACTCACAAGCGTTACGAGTAATTCTAGTCACGAATACAGTAATTTTCAAGTTAAAATAGACGTGATAAAAATAATAAGAAGTTAAACCTAGAATTCAGTCATTATATTTTGCATAGTTTTCGCTCAGGTAAGCACTGCTTTCCTTGCTTTCCCTCACCGATCGTCACTGTCAACGTTATAGCCTACAGATGCTGGATGCCTCAGCGACTATGCATACCGCGTCCTGGCCTTCCATTCAACACAGAGTATTATTTTTGGTGTGGAGAGTGTGTCAGAGTTCGGTATGATTTTGGTGCAATCAGTACAAATGATTTTTGCCGCTATCAGAGCACAGTCTGATTTTGCCGCACCCAGTATGGCATGATTTTGGTACAGTAGTGATATTACTTCTGGCTCCGTCAGTCAACGTTCAGTGTGCAGTTTCCTGGGTTTAACTTATGATTTGAATTATGTTCTGTTGTGGAAAGAGGATTGCAATCTTTTAAGTTATGTGGTGACAATAAAATCATATATATAATAAAGAAGCCGAGACCTCGTTCTCAGATCATTTCTGCCGCATTGTTGCGCCCGAAATGTCGCTGTAGACTTAGTATTACAGCTAGGTATGGGCAGATATGTTAAATTATCTGCTGTCCGCTACATCAAGCAACAAAGATGAGTCTGGCAAAGTTATTTTCGGAAACAAACACAATACATTGTACAGATCATTATCCAAGTCAGGATATAACGTTACGTCATCAAGACGACAAGAAGCATTACAGCAGAATTCGCCTATAGTGACTTTGGCTATAGTGACACTTCGCCTATAGTGACACCTGTTGCAAAGTCCCGTTTGCATACGCAACAGTTGAGTTGAATTCGTCTATAGTGACACTTCGGCTATGGTGACACTTTTTCCGCGGTCCCTTCAGATATACTACTGTATTACGGAATATAAAGAGTAAGTACAAGAAATATAACAGAGCCATCAAATGGAAAACATTGCATCATAATCATGGTTTGTTACAACAAAAATGGCAACACGTCTGCATAAGAAATCGGAATGATTCAGGAATTCGTCAATTTGACAACAAACCAGTTCAATTTTTTTTGTCGTATCCAGGCTTACGCCCGGTGATTGAAGATTTAGATGAAGTGGACGGGAAGGCAAGGAAGCCAATCTTCATACCCACCTTCAGGCATGCCTTTAAGTGTCTTGCCAAAGACACAACCGCATGCTCTTAAGCGGTGTCGAACCGGCGCCCTTTCGAGTGCCGTTCCAAGGTTCTCACCACTTGGCAATGCAGCCGACACCATTTCAATGGTAAATATTAAAACCAAATGAATGTATTAAAAATATGGCACAATTAAAATACCAAGGTCAGTTAAATAAAAAAACAAACCAAAATTATGATGGTCATTACCAGCTCGCCTGATTGGTAGTATAGTGAAAATATAATTTATAAAATTGTACTTCAATTTCATAATTTCTAATATGTCAATTGGTCGTATAATTACACATTACGATAGTACAGACATTTTTGTACAGTAATTACATCATTTCAGGAACCTGAAGATGGTTTGTGAATGTTTTCAATGATTTCAGAGTTCTGTGAATGGGAGGAAAATTTCTTTTATCAGATATAAAGTATTAGAACCAATTAATTAGAATAATAAAATGGCACAACTGAAATAGCAACGTCATTTGAATAGTGAAAAGAAAAAATAATATAAAAATCATAATTTACAAACGAATCTATTTTCACACGAGTCAGTTCAATCAAAAACAGCTAAAAATCTATTCTATTTTAATAATTTGATTAATTTAATAAATTAATTCTATTTGAATAAGCTTAACTGAAGATGATCTAGCTGCTAGCTGATTGAAATCGATTTTTAGCTGTTTACGATTGAACTGACTTGTGTAAAAATAAATTCGTTTGTATTACAAGACATGTAACCGAGTCGTTCATATCTCATATCAAGCAGTGTTGTGGGTTTAACACCTGTCAGAAGATATTTCATTTTCTTGAAAAATCATGATAGATATTATATATCAGCTTAACTGATTGGCAATAGCCTATGATAAAAATATACAAAAATCTATTTTAATGTGTTAAACCCACAACACTGCTTGATATGAGATGTGAACGACTCGGTTACATGTCTTGTGCATCATAGGTATTATATATCAGCTTAACTGATTGGCAATAGCCTAAGATGAAAATGTACAAAAATCTATTTTAATTTATCAAAATCTAACATAATTAAAACATTAATCGATGTTGTTCTTACATCACTTCAAGCACGTAAAGATGTTCTTAAAAAGTTCATTAGATGCGCGGAGGACTTTGAGGAATTCGTCACGGAATGTCACTGATAAGTGATGATGATGATCCAAGAGGAAGACAAGATATCTTCACCAAATGGGGTTAGCCGATTCTTCATCACAGAGTTTGTAGATGTCGATTTCTGTATTGTCTGAGGCAAAGTCACCAACATATTGCTGGGTGGTGATCACTGCGCAAGTCTGTTAACTCTCTTATGAAGAAGTTCGCTTTTTCTAAGTTGTGTTTGGAGAAGAGGAGCCCGAGTCCTGGATGGGTTGCTTCGATAAGTTTGTCGCATCCACGAACAATGAACTACCATTACGTTTCATCTTCAAAGATCTATCATGACGTTGCATCATCTCGGATCTATCATGGCGTTGAATCTTCATGGATCTATCATGACGTTGCATCTTCATGGATTTATCATGGCGTTGCATCCTTCATGGATCTATCATGACGTTGCATCTTCATGGATCTATCATGACGTTGCATCTTTATGGATCTATCATGACGTTGCATCTTCGTGGATCTATCATGACGTTGAGTCTTTATGGATTTATCATGATCTTCATGGATCTATCATGACGTTGCATCTTCATGGGTATGTCGTGTCGTTGTGTCGTCTCGGAACAATGCCTTTGACATCACTGGTATTTGAATGGATGAGTTGATTGAATGAGCTCACTAAACATAACAAAAGCTTTGTTATGGAAAGTAGGGTGCATCGGATCTTTATTATTTTGTCAACTTGAATAATTTCTATAGACAATATGATACAAGTGTTCTATTTTACGAAAAATTAATTTTGTCACCATTTTATGAGTTTTAAATGAAATCTATCGGGTCCACACCACATCGACACCGAAGAACAGAAAATATCAAGAAATTTAAAAAAAAGTTTCATTGAACTATCAGTAGATATTACAAAGTGCTAACATTTCTGCACAACCGATATAATTTACAAAAGTGATCAAACCATGATATTATTTTATCACTAATAAAGCCTACTTTCTTGGAATTTATTTTCAAAATGAGCTCAGCAAGCGTGACAACAAAAACTCATGAAGTCGCACTGTCCCTTATTCAAATTGAACGAATATTGCTCAACTGAAGATGATCTAGCACAGGGGTTCCCAACCTTTTTATGTTCTCGTACCACTTAGCCACCACGGATTGTCAACACGTACCACTATTTTCAAAACAACTAATTTGATCCAATATTAAATTATTTGCAAGATGATGAATCTGGATGTAAAGTCAGCGAAAGTAGCAAAATTACCAACAGAACATCACAGAGTCCATTACACCACACAGCACAGAACGCATCAGAATAACAAAGAAAAACACAACTAAACACAAACACAATACAACTAAATTTAATGATATTTTTGTTTTTGTTTATCTTTCACTAGTTGATCGATGCGTGGCATAACTTTGCTAATAGCACATCTGAAGTCATGTCCAGGGGCACTTAGTCGGTTTCGATTTTTTTGATTTGATGTTCATAAGAATAGAAAATCCCTCCTCACATTCCCAAGTAGAAGGAAAAATCAGTAGTTGTGGAACAGCGTGGGAAGCTAGCGTTGGGTATGAAGAAGGCATACTAAGCCAGAAGTTTATTGCAGAACATTCTTTGCATTGTTTTTTTTGCTGTCTGATCCTCCTGCATGTCTATCAGTTCCTCTTGTTCCCCTGTACCGACAGGTAGGTCGGCTGGGTCCACTAAGAAAGGATCTGTGATGTATGGGCAGCTTGTGGTATCTGAAAAGTAATGCTGCAATTCAGCAGTTAGCAGCAAGAGATGCTGGGCAATTTCTCTGGAAAAGTCATCACTGATTTCCATTTCAAGGGCTGACAGAAATTTAAACAGTATACCGTAGCGCTTGTTTTCCACATTTTTCCTCCATAATTCCAGCTTTCGGATAAAAGCTCCCAGTTTTGAAACAAAGTCTACGACAGTGCAGTTTTGCTCTTGAAATGACAGATTTAAATGATTGAAAGCTTCAAATATATCTGACAAATAAGCCAATCTTGCAATGAATTCCTCGTCTTCCAGATCGTTTTGAAATTCATGGTCTTTCTGTTGGAAAAATAAAAGTAATTCATTCCTCATTTCAAAAAGACGCTTAGTTGTATTTCCTCGAGAGAGCCAGCGCACTTCTGTGTGATAGAGGAGACAAGTGTGGTCTGAGCCGAGATCTTCACAAATAACCTTAAACAATCGAGTATTTAAAGCTGATGTTTTAACAAAATTTACGATTTTGACTACCCTGTTCAAGCACATTAACAACTTTGCAGGAAGAACCTTTGTGCAAAGAGCAAACCTGTGCATGAAACAGTGAACACTTATGACGCAAGGGGACACATCTTTGACATGAGCTTGAAATCCAGACTTTTTACCGAGCATAGAGGGAGCCCCATCTGTCGTACATCCGACAAGATTTCCCCAATCCAGTTCATTTTCATTGAAAAAATTATCCAAAGAGTTGAAAATATCTTCTTTTGATATAGTGGACACCTCATGATTCAACAATAATTCCGTTTTTACAGCATCGTTCTGTGCAAAGCGGACGTAGACAAGCAGTTGGCAGCAGTTTGTGACACCTGTGGATTCATCAAGTTGTAAGGCAAATCCAAACTTCGAATCTCTTACTCCTGCAATCACTTGGTCAGTGATATCAACTGACATTTCCTCGATGCGTCGTTTCACAGTATTGTTAGAAAGCGATACGCTATCCAACTTTGCCACTGAATCTTCTCCAATCAAATTTCTGACTAATATCTTTGCTGCTGGCAAAACAAGTGACTCCGCAATGACATGAGCTTTTTTGTTTTGGGCCACCAGAAGAGATACTTCATAGGATGCCTTTACAATTCCGGTATTATTTCGGTAAAACTGGCCTGTGTGATCCATGCGCTGTCGCTTCACGTTCTCCCCAAGTTGCTCAAAATAACTCTTATCTCGATTCATCTTATCTGCATGATTGGACTCAAGATGCCGCTTAAGCAAACTTGGTTTCAAAGCTGCATTTGAAAGGGTTTTCATACAGATCACGCACTGAGGTAAGCTATCTCCACGATGTTGAATAGCAATGAAGCCATACTTAATATAATCTGCGCTATACTTTCGCTTCGACATTTTCAAACATTTAAACAAAATTGTAATGCTGTTCAGGATTCAGCCACTACACGTCGGAAAACCGACATCAGAATAAACGCAATTCTGCAATTGCACAGACCACATTGCGCAATGCACACGTAATGGTTTCTTCACAGACACCATTCACATTGCACACACAATTATTAGTTTCGTCACAGACACCATTAAGTTCGCACAGCAGCATTGTATTAATAACAATGACAGCAGGAAGCAAGATCGACAAAAGTAGCTTACTGAGTGCAGAGAATTTAGTACGGAAAGAAATAAAAGTGTTGTTCGTATATTTTAGAAACTCAAAATTAAATAATTGTTGCAATAGGCCTACTTTATTTGACAATACTACTACATATCGCATGCAACGGAGAGCTGCTCGCGTACCACCTGAAAAGCTCCCGCGTAACACTAGTGGTACACGTACCACCGGTTGGGAACCCCTGATCTAGCAGATTGAAATCGATTTTTCACCTGTACAAGATTGAACTGACTCGCATGAAAATAAATCTCTTTGTGTTACAAGGTATACAACCAAGTCATGCGTATCAAACATTATCTTGATTTGGACACTGAACTGAACTTGAACGCATGCTTTATTTGTAAAATTATATTCAATATAACAACTAATCAAACACTAACAATTGAACGAGGCTGTTCATCAGGCATTTAGTTAAATAACATGATGCGTTCTACTGGTGCAAATTAAGCTGAACTACCGCAAGATGTATGAGGTGATAATCTGCTTTTATTCCGACGTTTCATCAATCAGACACGACTGACTTCTTCATGGCAAAAAAACATGTTGCTGCAATCAACTAAACATGCAAAATTAAAATTCGATTTCTAGACAAACAAAATTTGTGTCTTTACTTATATTTACTTGTACGTGCAAAACAAAAAACGGTAAAAAAGGTCTGATGCTATATCATCACTGGAAATGCATATACGGAAACTTTCCCTTTCCCATATGGAGAGTGTTTCTAAAAGAGGGATCATTAACAAAAGATATTCACAGTTTCCCATGTAACAGCCATGTTTATCAGTGTTGCCAGATTGCTGTCTTGAAAACACATAGGTTACGTTTATTACGAATTAGAAGTCATTGCTTGTTCGTCACTTTTGGTTGTCCATAATTTGGTTTTATTGGGCGCAACACTGGTCAGTCAAGCATATAATTTTAATTTTTCTGATATACAAAAACTTTTTATTTGGAACATAGAAAATGCGATTTGCTTTCTGCCCCTTGCACTGCTTTGGAAGATGGTGGAATTGTTTGATTTTTTCAATTTATTGAAAGGATAAACAATCTTCAAAGGCCACCAGATGTTGTCTGATTTAAAATTATTTTTGTCTTCACTACATTGTTTCAAATTTCACTACGTTTTCAAAACCTGGTGGCCCATTACACCATCTAGGAACTTTGAATTATGCACAACTGGTGAATCGTTGTGCATAATTCAAGAGACAAAAATAGAGTTAACTCACAACGATTCACCACTATTCTATTAACTATTAACCACGATTCATATATTTCATGGGTTAGGTGGCCCGGAATACACTTTATCTAAATTTATAATATTTCACGCAGTAAGTTTTTACTAAAGGTGATACTGGCATGACAATTATTTTTTGGTTGGGGGATTTGATGCAGCCCAAATTGAAAGGTAAGGTCATGATTCTGTACCGACTACGACTTGGCATTCTCACATAACTGTATTTTTGCATCGAATTCTACATCTCAGTCATATCATGTACCGAAACTCAATCATGTAATTCCAAATCGATATTAAACATTCTTTGCTCTATTACTTCCGGACATGACGTCACAGTCTTGTTTAAAGCGTTTAAAGGCCTCAAGTCGCTCTCTTTTGAAATTGTCATCTCAGCAAAACGTCACTATCGCCTGGATATCTGAGTCGATTATCATGTGCGTTGAGTATTCAATAAATAAATTCTTTTGAAATTCATTGTAGTCAGTCAACTAGGATGATTCCCGACCTTTATCATTCCCAGTCGTTGGACAGCAGCAGACAGTATCAAGTTCAATTACTTTCTGCTGCCAATCGTTAACAATAGCCAGCAACTTCGACTACCACGATGCTATCTTATCACCATGGTACACCGCTACCCTCCATCGCTACAACGAACCCTGCTATTGTTACAGTTTGACATGAGATCTATTGTCTCGTAAGCGATGAACAAAATACATATCGTGCTAGGAGAAAGATAGCTTTGGCTTTACTCCTAGCACTCCAAATCACAAGTCAAGGTTATTACAAAACCAAAAAACCTGGCAATCGTGTTTGCATACGTAACGAAAAAAAATAAGTAAAATTATAATATTTTGGTAATAAAACTTCTTCGACACTTTTGAGACGCTTTATTTCATTAAAATTTCAAGCAGCTGCCATGCAGCCTATATCAGATATTACAATAAATATCCCTCAATAGTGGGCTATGTATTAAACAACAAGACATTTTCTGATGGATTTCTTGAACAGTTTTAGGTGAGGGTCCGCAGACTTGAAACTTTATTAACAGTGGTCCGTGAATAAAATTATTAGCGATCTACTGGTCTAAAGCGTTCGTGAAGTATTTCAATCACTTAGCAGCTGACTGAACATAAAATACCATTTTGTTATTTAATATTTTGCCCAGAAACTAAAACTAGGTTTACTTTGGTCTATCATGAACAAGTGAAATCCACCTCCCTCCACCTCATTCAGAGAGGGCAACGGCACAACACGTCATAATTTAGGAATGCTTTTCAAACCTGTTTATAGATTTACACTTTGTTGTGAAATCAAAGCTTTTTTTTGATAAAAAGCCTGGCCAATCCGAGTATCTACCCAGCAAAACCCTGGTTGTGGTACCAATTAAGATTTCAATCACTAGCCCGGCCATGGCGATAACATTGTCATCAATGTAAGAACGTTTAGTAACTATGGACGCTGAGACAGTTACGTTGTTCATTGATTACTAAACGATGCATTGAAGACAAGTTTTATATCCAATTGTCTTTATTATCTATAAAAACTTTAGCAATGGTGAACGCGCATGACGGAAGCAAAATAATTAATTAAGATACTGATAAGTCGAGAAACACTTTCATAGTAGTTTCGAAAAAAAGAAAAAGGTGCAGGAAAACAGTGTTTGGACCATTAAGTAATTTTACATTTTCAGTAAACAAACGAATACTCACTGCTTATAAAATGAACGTTTCTTTGAAATCAAATCCCAAGCGTAACTGCTGAGGTTACATCTGGTTACGTCCAATCTCTTTATTTTCACGACTGCATCTGCGAGTGCCGTAGCAGCGACGTCATCGATTACATTCCCGGAAAGATCGAGCACTGTTATCTACAAACAGAAAATTTGTTAATTTACAATTTCATCGTTCGTTGTAGGCTTAGGAAGGACACTCTGTTTCAACATTATTTAGTGTTCGAAGTGAAATACTAAACCAAATAATTCAGACAAAGTTAACTAACACCAATGCTAAAAATTGAATGAGGCTGTTCACCAGGCATTAAATTAAATGATATGAGATGTTCTACTGGTGCAAATTAAGCTAAACTATCACAAGATGTATACAGTGACAATCTGCTTTTATTCCGACGTTTCGTCAATCAGACACGACTGACTTCTTCAGGGGTCTAAACCAGGTAGTGACTACCTGTCTAGCATGGCAAAACACAGGACATATTGCAGGACATATTTCATTTTGCATGTTTAGTTGTTTTCAGCAATATGTCCTGTGTTTTGCCATGCTAGACAGGTAGTCACTACCTGGTCTAGCCCCCTGAAGAAGTCAGTCGTGTCTGATTGACGAAACGTCGGAATAAAAGAAGATTGTCACTGTATACATCTTGTGATAGTTTAGCTTAATTTGCACCAGTAGAACATCTCATATCATTTAACCAATGCTAACTGTTGGTGCATTAAACGAGAATACTTGTTTAACATGAGAACGGCTAAACTTATACTAAGCGTTCAACGGCCAATGTCAGCGGTCATTTTGATCACTTCACCGGAAAGGAAATTTACTGGTAATTAAATGGTGCATTTGTAGTTTTGAGCTGTTACAGGAATACTCAAGGTACATAATTCGGTCAGTCTGTCCACAAACAACAGTTTTACTTGATGAAAAGAGCAAAACTTGGACGTTTATTCGAAAATAAATTCATACTTGGCTTATGTTGTTGTGCATCCACACCTACGTTGTGTCAGCTTGGAGGTATGTCCACAAAAAAAATTATGGAAAGAGCACAAACGTGGACACTAATGGGGAGTGGGGACTTATTTTCCTCATTGATGTTGTCTGACATTCAACACATCGGGAATGCTCAGTGGCCGTACATTTGCCAAATGCTTTCTTTTTGCACATTTTGTTTTGCAAAAGTTTTATACTATTACAGGAATCATAGACATATAAAAAAAACTAACAAGCACACGGCATTTAATATAATATAGTTTTGTCATTTTGTAATTTTAATAGTCAGTTTTGTAATTTCAATTTATGTATAACATCCAGAGGTGGGCAGTAGCGCGCTACTTTTTTGGTAAAAGTAACGGTAGCGGCGCTACTTTTTGGTTGGAGTAGCGGCTGCAGTAGCGGCGCTATTTCTTTTCCAAAGTAGCGGTAGCAGGAGAGGCGCTACTTTTTTCAGTCGCACTCCCGCTACCTGCTACTTTTAATTTAAAGTGAAAAAATACTCGTTTTTTGGCAACACTGGCGTAGACAAGCAGCTATATAATCGGTTTGGTTTTCGCTCTTTTGGGAATCTCGTTTTCTGGTGTGGAGCTGCGATCCTAGATGTAATTCGACTGTTGCGGGAAACATCAAGCCAGGTTGATATCGAGAAGAGTGACACCAACACCAGTTACGACTCCGAGGATGAATTTTTTTGTGTTGGCGCCATCCCGTGAAACGTTAGTGCAGAAGGAAACAGCAATTGTGGACGCCTTTTTTCGGACAGGTGCCATCATCGCATAATGGCTCTTCGACCTCCAGCTTCTCATCACGAGCAACTAAATACTGTTCAGCCAAGTTTACCATGTGCTCTTTTCTCTTCAGCCTTTAATTTTGCTCTACAATTTTCAGCTTCCCTTTGTGCTCTTTTTTCTTCAGCTTCTGATTCACGTTGAGCTCTCTTCAGCTTCAGCATTAAGTTGTGCCCGTTTCTCTTCCACTTCAAGTTCTGCTTTCCTTATTTCACGAGCAGCTCTTTTTTCTTCTCTTTGGTCAGCTTCTTGCTGAGCGTTTTGGTCCATTATCATACGATAATCTTCTATCACTAACTGGGACTTCTTATCACTACTCAGGCCCATTTGTTTAGCCATGCCATGTAAGTTTTCAATCACCTCAGTTTTGAAATAGTTCACCTTTTTTAGAACAAGAATGTTAGCTGCCGTCCAAACTACGCTTAATGATTGTGACAGACATATTGTACAAGACGACAACTTATAAAAAAGAAAACGTAGTGGATTAATATCCTCAACACCATTAAACTATTCGGCTTAAACAAGAAGGATTGATTTAATTTATACCTAGAATATTTTTAGATCACTGAGTTTGTTTCACTTTTTTGACGAAGTAACAGTGTCATTTATATTATTTGATTCCTCAGCTAAGAAGTGACGGAGAGTGTCTGTGTCACATAGATGAAGAAAATCTGGTTATTGTGTGGCCTTCGCCTCACAGTGTTTCTTCAACAGATCATTTTAACTTACATATATACTTCTGCATTTCCTCATGTTTGTTTAATTCACTTTCATATATTGATTTCAGCTTTTTTCAACTTCAACTTTTATTGCACCCCTGCGATTTTGTAATTTATTTAATTTTTTGTGAGTGAAAATCCACTTGCATTTTGATGTTGTTTTCTAATGTGGCGAAGCTGCTACAGTCGAATGAGCTCGTATTCAGAGCAAACGTTTTAAGTCAGCATTAAGTTTAAACCAGTGACATGTTTACATTTAATTTACTTTAGATTTTGTTGCAGTTAACCTTACTTTACGTTAAACTATTAACTCTATGTAAAACGTTGAGGTTAAACGTTAATCCTATTTACTACATTGCCAGCGTCATTGTGACAAGACCCCTTGCGTTTCTGGTATAGACGTTGGAATGGATTGCATTCATAATTACACATTGCAATCAATCAGCGGCGTTTCTTTGTTGGAATATATTGAGTTGCTCTCGTAGTTTAACCCTATCTTAGTACGAGCTGTTTTCGTACGCGGAAAGTACGTCACGGGCTATCTTAGCCCCGTGATAATTAATCGCTAATAACGGGAGCTATGAAAACCAAAGCCAAAATATTTTACAAGATAATAGCCATGTGTATTGTAGAATGTACGTATAGAAATTAAATTTTTACCAAACAAATTTACTGAAATAAAGTGTTTGAGATGAAAACCCGTCAGAAAGTCGGTTTTTATTCTAATTTCCCGAAAATAGCTTCAAAATTGAAATTTTTGAATTATACATAACGCTAAACTAAACAAAAAATTACTTTTACTCATAAATATAAGCCATTTTTGGGCATTTTTATATTTCAAAGCTAAACGCATCAAGCCGTGTTCCCCTCATGACCATCAGCACTCTTGATAACGCACCACTGCAGATCTTCATAGCAACTGTCGATACAAATCTTAAATATATCAGCTAAAGCTATGTGGGCTAATAAAGCTATAGCCTAAATATATGTTGTTTATTTTTTTTGTTTGTAACATTTTCTTTTCCCTTTATATGTTGAATATTTCTGAAGGTGTTGCAACCGTGCCAAATTTCTTTCAACTCAATAACTTACTTCGGTCACAAGCACGTTTTAACGTTCGCATTTTGGCGCTTCTACCTTTTTCTCGACCTTTGCTATGTTGACGTGTATTGTTTTTGATATGATGGAGTTAAGACAGGGTTAAGTTACAGATAGAGTTAAGATGAGTAAGTATAATAGGTCAGTATGCTCTACTTCAGAGGTTCTCAACCTTTTGAGATTCAAGGACCACTTAAAAAAATTGTGTCTCAGTCATGGACCACTACTTCCTTTCCCTTCCTCCTCCCTTTATAACGAACAAATGTCACTTAGGCTATTACTTGTTAGGCCTAAGAAGTCATAAACAGTAGGGTGGCCAAAAAAAATGGAAATTTTTTATTTTTGTTTACACACCCTCTCATTTGAGGAGGATTCATGAAAAAATGACACTGTGAAAATTTGAAGTGAATCCGACAAGAGGAAGTGCTCTCCCACCGACCTCTAAATTTGCTTTCTTTGGCATAATTCATCAAAATTCCTTGAATATGTGACGTAATTCTTTTTTGACTTATCTACATTGCAGTTGCAGCATTTTTGTGTTAACCATTGTTTTACTCTGAATTTATGATATAATAAGTGTTTCCACATCCAGAAAAACATAAATAATGCACAAAATAGATCACATTAACAAGCGTTTGGTATGAAATTAAATTCACTGAACTTTAGCGAAAACCGTATAGAAGTACGTTCACCAGTCACAATCGCAACGCTTCAGGTGACAACACATTGCCCAGAAAAAGCAAAAGAAATGTTTGTAAAGAGTCAAGCCATTGATTTTATTTAATGGAGCTGTTGGCATGTTGGCTTTTACTTGCACTTGTTGGAAGCAGCTTTCTGTGGTGCTCGATCACCTGATAGAGAAGCTGGCGCTGTTGTTCATTTTCCGTAAGGACTTCATTGAAGTCAGTAGCTAATTTGACTGCCCAGTGCCCGCTCTGCACAATCATTGACGAGTTTAAGATCATGGCATGCAAGAAATAGCAGCCTTCGATTAAATGCCTGCTGCATGACAGTGATAGCTCCAGTGTGGATTCCCGTATTGCTTGATGTCGTGTCAAAACAAAGTGCAGCTAAGTGCTCTGCTACAACTCGTGTATGAATTCCACTACTTTTTGGCCCATTAGTGATCCCGTTCCAACAGGCAGCTTCGGAATGCCAAGCAGTATCTCAACATGCATACCAAAAACTACAATGGCCAAAGATTCGCACTTTGTGCCATTGGCATTAGTCAAATGTTTACCATGAAAATGAACAACAAGTGGAACTGTAACTGTTGGTTTAAATTTTTGCAGCACTGCAGCTGCCAGGCTTTCACGTGAGGTGTTTCGAGCATTCATGACAGAGGAATGTGACATTGTCAATTCATTTATATCAATTCCAGCTGCAGCAAGAGCAGGAGTGAAGATCATCATTGCTTGACGACTTGATGTTATAGTTCTGTTCAGTGCTGCATTAAACAGTGGATTATCGATAATGCAGCGTTTTGGTAATGGCTGCTCCTACTGGGTTTTCTTTTGTTTTGGTGTCATTTGGATTTACGGTGCAAACAGTGGGTCACTGGAAGAATCTTCATCATCTGCTAATCATTTTCAGATGAGAAAGCAGCAGCACTTGATGGTACTGGATCAATGCGATTTCTGTTGCGTCTTTGTTCATCATCTTTGCGCTTTCTATACTTTGCAGCAGCTTGCCGATGCATTGGGTCCTCTGTTGTCATCAGTATCTGTCATGCACCACCTTGGTCTATCAAAAACTGGCAGTCTTCTGGTATTGATATGCGGCATTCCCAGTTAGCATGTGCAATATCAAATAATGCACTTAAGCTCTGGGTAAAGTCAGCTTCTGAGGTCAGCTGGGAAGCTGAATTTCGCCTCCCTTTGTGCTTTGATTCTCCTATATGCTCTTGATGGATGCGTTTTAGTTTGGTAACAACGTGAGTCTTTGCAGTGGTAGCGATATTAGCTTTCACTCACAAGAACTGTACTGCAAGCAAGTGGCAGTGTAACCTTATTGATCTTCATCTCGTAGAACCACACCCTATACAGGCAGCTGACATAGCCCCTCAAGGGAGTCAACACTAGAGAGTGGGTGTGTATTTGTTGACTCTCTTGAGGGCCATGTCAGCTGCCTGTATGGGGTGTGGTTCTTCGCCGTCTACTACGAGATGAAGGTCAATAAGATTACACTGCCACTTGCATGCAGTACAGTTGCAGATGAAGTAATATTAACTACCGTCAAATGGGGTAACTACGATAATATTTTTAATGTTTTGTGATGTAAAAATTTAAATACCGATTGGAAATCCATAAACTTCTGAATATATGACATTTAGGGTCTTGCCTATCAGCTAAAATAAAAATTTTTTTTTTTTTTAATTTCTTTGTATTTTTTTAAAACTTCAAAAATTATCATAGTTACCTCAATGTTGGGGTAACTATGAGATGTGAATATTTTGCAACAGCTTATCATTAAATCCTCTCACTGGGGCTTCAATGATAACAAAACGAATTTTTAAAAAAGAAATTGTATTTAAAGGCAAGAAAATAGAAAATCAAACAAGCACCTTGCAATAGCATAGTATTGAATATGCAAAATGCTATTTTGCACCCATTCAAAAGAACGCAGTGCTGTACAAATTCAACACAGACTATTTACAGAATGTTCAATATTAATATTAATCACAGCAGCAGTAGTAGGCCTAGACCTATTTTATTGCAGTCATTGTTATGTAGTCATTGTTACCCCCATTGTCGTAGTTACCCCAGTTGACGGTACTACCATCTTTTTGGTTTGCAGCACCTTCACCAATATCTGCCCCTACAAATGACCTAGCAATGTTACAGCTCACAGAGGATTATAAAGAGGTTGACAATGCAAATTTCTCAAGTGGCAGAAAAAAGTTGAGGTTGCGCTTGTGGTACATCAGTGAGGATCTTGCTGCACTGCCTTTATTCAGTGATAATAACAGATGATGAAAATAAGGCAATCGTTAATGCTCTTAAGAAAGACCCATTTCCCGAAGATGTTCGTCGTGTTGCCCCAAACAAAATTGTCAAGTTTTAACGTCTCTCTTTGGCACAGTTTGTAACACAGCGTTCACTTAACCTTTTCGAGTCACTGCTTCTGTTGACACATGGCGTGATCATGATGATTATAAAGAAGCATGCAAAATTTGGAGTCATCTCAAAGCCGTCAATGATTGTGCAGAGCGGGCAGTCAAATTAGATACTGACTTCAATGAAGTCCATACAAAAAATGAACAACAGCGCCAGCTCCTCTATCAAGTGGTCAAGCACCACAGAAAGCTGCTTCCAACAAGTGCAATAAAGTCAACCAATGGCTTGACTCTTCACAAACATTTCTCTTGCAATTTCTGGGCAATGTGTTGTCACCTGAAGCGTTGCGGTCGTGACTGGTGAACGTACTTTTATGCGGTTGTAGCTAAAGTTTAGTGCATTTTATTTCATACCAAACGCTTGTTAATGTGATTTATTTTGTGTATTATTTCTGTTTTTCTGCATGTGGAAACACTTATTGTATCATAAATTCAGAGTAAAACAATGGTTTACACAAAAATGCTGCAACTGCAATGTAGATAAGTCAAAAAAGAATTACGTCACATATTCAAGGAACTTTGACGAATTATGCCAAAGAAAGCAAACTTTGAGGTCGGTGGGAGAGCACTTCCTCTTGTCGGATTTACTTCAAATTTTCACAGTGTCATTTTTTCATGAATCCTCCTCAAATGAGAGGATGTGCAAACAAGAATAAAAAATTTCCATTTTTTTTGGCCACCCTAATAAACAGCAGTTGGTATTCGAAAGATTGCTACATTTAATGCTAGCCTTGAGCTTACACATTTCAGCATAGCATATCCAAACGAGGTGGAATACTGGAAAGACTCCGTCAGAGTTCATCTTCGACTTCAAGTCCAGAACAATAACCTACTTTGTTTTTACTGTAGCCTGACCAGTGCTGAAAATCCACATTCACAAAGATAAGATGTCCCAAAAAGTAAAATTATTGTCAAAGCTTTCTGAGACACTTGTGGATACTAATGTGAAGCTTGTATCCAACATTTTATCAAGCTCACTCTCAGATGAATACAACATATTCAAAGTAGTGTCACAGATCGGCTCAACGAATTGGTTTAATTCCGATGTTGGTAACTTTAATGAATCAATGTGTGCAAGAAACGGACTGGAAACCCATGAGAAACTCTGAACGTTCAAACCACCAAAGTAGAAGTTAAATTGATCCCGCAGTGACTGAGTATGGTCAGAAATAAAATTCATCAACAGTAAGTTGTTTATTGATTTCAGCGTTTTCTGGTTTCTCAGTGAATTCGTACAATTGATCAAACATGCCAAAGTTGACATGCAATAATATTGTCTTCCAAAGATAAAGTTTTTTCGTAAAAGCAGACACTTTATCACTGAGGGTAATTAAATTTGTCTGCTTTCCTTGCAGCGATGAATTAAGTTTATTCAGTTGTTTAAAAATGTCAGCCAAATAAACCAGAACAGCAACCCAAAAGCTATCGTTGAAATGAGCAGCCTAACAAGCTTGGATTTTTTTCTCCAAGAAACTCTCTGGATTTTTTTCTCCAAGAAACAGCATCACGTACGAGGTCCGGCTAAAAAGAAACGAGACTGGTGAATTTTAAAGTTTATTAAAACCCATAGCAAGTGAAGTTCACTTTGAATACGAAGTGCAACTCTAATGTGACCTCTTACGGTCACCTTCAAAATATTCGCCATTGGTTTCCACGCACTTTGTCATTCTTCTTGACCATGCCCTGAAGCATTCTTCAAATTCCCTTTTTTCTGTGGATTTGATGTGTGCCATCACGTTAGTTTTGATATCATCAACCCCTTCAAAGCGTGTTCCCTTGATTATCCCTTCAATTTTGGAAACAGAAAAAAATCACAAGGAGCAGGGTATGGAGAGTAAGGTGGATGGTGCAATGTGGTGATTTGCTTGGAGACCAAAAATTGCTTCACCATGAGGGATGTATGAGCAGGTGCAGTGTCATGGTGCATTGTCAATGCCCAACTTTTCTATCAAAATGCTTCGGACTGTTTCTTTGTCAAGTCCAAGTTCGCCAGCCATAATTCGAATAGTGAGCCGGCGGTCACTGCGAATCAACTGACGAACCTTTTCGATGTTTGCATCTGTCTTGGAAGTGGAAGACCTTCCTGATTTGGGATCATCCTCCCTGCCCTCCACAAATCGCATGTGCCATTCAAACACTCTTGCTTTCGACATGCAAGAATCACCATAAGCCTCACGCAGCATCTTCAAAGTCTCTGTTGCTGTTTTTCCAAGTTTAACACAAAATTTGATGTTGATTCTTTGTTCAGTTGCCATTTTGCAAAATTGAAGACAAAATCACTTTATTCAATAAAAAAGTTTAACGGAGATTGTTAACAGATACTTTACCACCTTCACTTAATTCTCCCTAAAAACAAACGCAACAATGTCATGGTGACAACACATCTGTCGAACACTCAACAGATGTTATGAAACTCTGTGAAAGCATTGATTCGAGTGAGACTTTTCTATCAAGCAATCTGTGGCATCAGTCTCGTTTCTTTTTAGCCGGACCTCGTAACTCAAACAGTCTTTTAGACATTTTTCCCCTTGATAACCAGCGAACTTGAGTATGCATCAGTAGCTGTTCATGATCAAGATCCACATTCGACCATATGGAAGCAACGAGACGACAATTTAGTGGATGACCCTTGATAAAATTAACAACTTTTATTGTCTTTATTCAAAGAGTTAAAAAACAACGATTTCAGACTTTGCTTTCGGACCACCAGGCAAACGTCCGCGGACCACTAGTTGGACCACAGGTTGAGAACCGCTGCTCTACTTTGTTTGCTAATATTAGCCTACTGTGTTTTACAGTACGACAATCCATCTGTGCCTCTTGCCTAAAATTGTTCCATTTCTTTTATATGTTTAAAAATGCTACAGACATGATTGGAGTCGTCGGCAGGATACAAACATGCGCGGCAAAGCAAATTCACGCTGTTCATCTTTATTCTGACTTGACTGATCATAAGTTTCATTGCAAAATAAATCCACACAGTGGTTTGCAGTTGTGTTGTTTGTGAGCACTTTCTTTATACAAGACGAAGGTACAAGTCGTTATGCTATGTTTAGTATATAGTATGCACTGCCGAGTAGCGAAAAAAAAGTTGCTCTGAAACGATGTTGGCTGCTTTTCACCTCCAGTCGTGACACGCTTCCCATAGTTTCTGTGACCCTGATCAGAGACAAAGAGTTGCTCATGTATACACAGAGTAAGGCCCAGGGTGTGAGTTACATAGCACCATCCTCCATAGGCTACCAACAATGTGGGTCTAATGTCATACTGCACTATCCCATGCCACTAGTTTCAAATGTTTATGGTAATTATTTAGATAAATTAATGTTAACTAATATATGAAATTATGATTCTGATTTATTGAAACTCTTCGGTGCATTTAGTGTTTGCATTTCTTCATAGAAATCAATTACATTTCAAAACAATGCATTACTGATGCGTCATAAAGTTCATCACTCACAGGTTTCTGAAGGCTCGAAATTTTCTTTAGAATCGTAGATAACCTGTAGCTACTGAGGTTACAATCACCCAGATACAACGCCTTGATGTTGGGGATGGCATCGGCTAAATGTTCCGCCACTTCATCATCGATTGCATTGTCACTGAGATCAAGCTTCTCAACCTGCGATTGCATATGACGTACAGATTATAAAACGCAAAATATCAATCATTTGATTAATCAACATTGTTTAACACCTGGCATATAATTCAAATACTAAACAATAAATACTATTAATACTACAAAAAGTGCTCAATGCCAAGCAAAAAAGCCAAGCAGAGCAAATTACATCAAATAGAGGTTTTAGAAAGTAATAACTATATTTGATGTAATTTAAATATTAGATGTCGACAAAACTACTAATCTAACCGCCTGATTTAATTTTCAACTGGACAAATAAGATGTGTTACTAAAACTTATGTCATCCCTCCATCACTACCGAAATAATGAAAATGTTATACGGAGAAAATAACGCACGAAAACAACAAAGTGATTGTAATTCTTTTTTATTTTTTAAAAAAATGTTGTTTAAAAAGACATTTTAACTACCGACAGTGACCAATGTTTCGATCTTAAAGATCTCTTCAGCGTAGAGAAATAAAAGTAGCCTAAAGAGTTGTCTTAATGCTTCGGATGAAATGATGGTTTCCAAGAGTGATGATTAATAAGCCAATGAGAATTGATTTAATTTTTAATGTCGGACTTCAGCGAAATGTAATTTAACCTCCAATTGAAAAAAATGTAATTTTTTTTAGAAAAGTTATCCTAAAAAATAATTTGAATTTGTTAAAAATAAAAAGTTAATAAGAAGACAGGAACTTGTCACTGAGCTAGGATATAACAATCATCTGCGATGGATCCAAAATACAAAAAATTGGATACTAGCGGCATAAATATGTATTTAAATTCAAAGAAAATAAAGAAGTGTACCAGCAAACATCTATAGCAGTGGTTTCCAACCGGGGAGGAATTCCCCACTAGGGGGGAATTTGGTTTTAGGATTGTAAAGCTTTTTAAGCCTAGTAAGTTGGCCTAGGCCAGAGCTTTAAAGCGTTGAGGAGCCCTTAACTTCCGATTATTTATTCAACTGTGCACTGACATGGATGCAAACCATCACGTAGGCCTACTTCTTTTTCATGCAAATACTCGATGGCTTTCAAGAGGAAACGAACCAAGCGAGTTTTTGAGCTCAGAGACGAGCTTAAATCATTTTTTGACCTTAAAAGAAAATTGGAATTTGTTTCATTGCTGAATGATGACAGATGAATTAGATTCCTTCCTTATTTGGTTGATATGTTTGGTCCATTAAATAAATTGAATCTGAAAATGCAAGGGAAAAACACTAATATACGGTATATATTCAATCGCCATCTCCGTTTGAAGCAGATTACGCATCAACATGGGTTATCTGTAACAGGCCTCGAAACAACTTTTTTTTTTCGGCGACCAAACGTGTCCGACTGAAGCAAGCTGTTCGGCGGCCAATCACAAGCACATGGCGGCCATCGAAACTTCGACACGCATCAACATACAGTGTTCGAAATTAGCACATTTTTACTTCGGCAGAAGCGAAAAATATACTAGAGTAGTCTATCACGACCGCACTGTTTGATTTGTTGTGATGTAATAATGCCAAAAGTAGCGATAAAGCGAGCTACAAGATACGCACGTCGCACGCTGTTACAGTAATTCACGTTAAATAACTCACGGGGGGAAAGTAAGTTAATTTTGGGTTGATTCAACGTTCGAGTCAGCACAAATCGATTTAATTTTCCAACCGGGTTATATTGCATAACAACAATGCCCAATAAGAAAGTTACGTTTGTTTTACATTAATTCGACATCTAGCAACGTTGAATTATCATAAAATAACGTCAATTGCTCAACCAGGTACCGGTAACAAATTAATAGCTCCCTGCGAGAAGATTGCCTCGATTTACGTATACACTAACATAATTTCGGCAGAACTCATCGCTTGGCTGTAAATCTACACCGCCTTTGCCGTTCGCAATAAAGCGTCCACATTTTGCGACTTTCGGGCTTTGATACCAATCCACACGCCTCTTTCTTTTTCTTAGAGATCCATCAGGGTGTTGACTAAGGAACAAATCTATGGCTGTGCCATAACGACTGGGAAGAATGTCTAACCCTAACCTTACAAGCGCTCGTGTGGCCTCGGCATTTTTATTGCCGACGCTAATGCGCCATTTGCCGACGCTAATTTCGAAGACTGAATATATCGCATCAATAAAATGTATTGTGATGTCACTTGCATCCTGCGGATGTCAGACATCAGCTGCTTGGTCAATCAATAATGTTAACAATCCAAGCATAGACAGGGTGCATTGTGATTTATCGAATACTTTGACTGCGCTTTCTAATCCTTTGTGATTATAAGTGGCAAAGTACTTTATTCACAAGGTCGCTTGCGTAAAATTTTCTAGGAACTTCATGGCGGAAAAATGCGGCCGACGGAAGGGCGAGACCCGGCGGACAAAATGTCGGTTTTTGTAGGTTAATCGTGGCCATGGCCGCGATGGCCGCCTTCAGTTTCGAGGCGTATCCATGCACTATTGACATATTGACACCATGTGAATTTACAAACTGTACTGCTTCCATGCTGGCTCAAGGCAGGTTGGAAGAGAGTGATTGATTTATGTCACTGTCATTAAGAGTTTGTCTTAAGGTACTAGAAGGCTCTGCTGTCCTGATCGCGAGGGGACTACGTTTTGTCTGGCCTCTACCTTTCGACCAGCCTGGCTTGGGTGGCCTTTTCAGGAGCAGATGCCAGTACCGCTTAGCATTTAAAGATGCTTTGGAAGCTTTCACTAGCAAGCTTGACGATTGAAAGAGAAAAGTTAGAATGAACAATTGAACATGTCACCATATTTAAAGAATTATATATATCATCAGTGCTGGTTGTTGACGGCAAAGAACAAACTCTTCCAGAGTTGGAAAAAGAATTGATTTTGCAACATCTCACAGCATTAGAACTGGAATTCATTCAATATTTTTCTGAAATTTATGACGATGAGCTTCATTTAATACGAAATTCATTCACATTGTTGATGGAAAAACTTCCAGATAAATTGCAGAATGAATTTTTAGAACTCAAAACGGATTCCTGCACAAGAGACTTATTTAGAGCAAAAATCAATCACTGGAATTTGGCCATTAACGTGTAATTCCTATCCCAAAGTGGCAGAGAAAGCTATTCGAAGTATCCGTTTGCTTCCACTTATCTATGCAAATCAGGTTTTTCAACTCTTGCAGATGAAAAAACAGAGAAACAGATTAGACGTGGAGAATGATATTCGTTATGTTCTTTCCATATACTCTTTCCAATTTGTCGAAACAAAAAAATCACAAGCTTCACACAGACTGTTAAATGCATTGACTCTTATATTTTGAATGTAGTTGGCTCCAGCTCGTGTCCGATCGAATTTGGCTTTGGATGGTGATGTCATATGTGGCTTTGGAAGCCCAGTCTATGATGGGAAGGACGTAGGAAAAAATCACATTGTATGGATGGTGGGGATGGGGACGTGGGAGTTTTAGCTTTTCCTTTTTAGTTTTTCGTTTTTCATGGGCTTTTTGCATTCTGTTTTATCGAAAATTTTCGTGCCTTCCCTAATCCCTAGTTCTTTTTCTCCAGAGTGATCTGTCAGTAGCAAGTTGTTCCCATCAATCCAGATCAATGTTTGCATGGTTGAAAGAGACTTTCAGCTGGTCTTTGTATCTCATTAATTTTTTTTTTTTTTCTTTGAATAAAATACTTTTCTGCAACGTTCTTCATTAATTAAATTATTTTAGTATGAAAAGGAATATTACAGGATAAAAAGCATATTACAAGTGAAAGTTTAGTTTATCTTACAAGACTTAGATTAAAATATTATTGTAAACGAGTTTTCAACAAATTAAATTTATAGGGGGGAGTTTAGATTTGAATATTGACTAAAAAGGAACACGGATAAAAAAGGTTGTGAAACACTGATCTATAGGATTGGCCCATGATACAAGAGAAGCAATTACTTTTAGCAAATCAATTTAGCAATCATTAATCTATCAATAATTTTAGCTTAAGTGCAAAAAATATACAAAAGGCCGCAACTATTTTAGATAATTAGAAAAGGGTGGCACACATAAAAGTTTGGAAAGTCAGTGGTTTGCATTATGTTCTGTATAAACACGTGTCCTCACATGACGAGAGTCCTAGCCAATGTATGCTTTTGGTATCTGCTACCTTGCACCGGTAGGTAACGAATAATCACTACTCCAAATAATTCGCCCAAATAGTCCACCACGATAGCTCAGTTGGTTAGCGCATGACTTCGGAATGTGTCTGGGGAATGGCTTGTCACAATGTCACATCATGATCTTCACAGCTATTCAGGGGTACATCACCTTGCAGTAGATAATGCCAAACCTGTTGCTACTATGCTGGGTGTTGCTCGTGTATAATAACTTTCTGCTTGTCACCGGATGATGGCATTGAACTGGATGTTAGCACAAATTGATCAAAATCGCCAATGCGAATGGCAACTGGCAACACTAGTAAAAAAGAAAAATTTGTCCTTTTTTAAACTTGAAATTAGGAGTTTTGCAGTGACATGTGTCTGAGGAATGGCTTGTCTGAGAAAATCAATTTAACTTCCCATCTTCTTGCTTATGAGGCAGTAATTCTGGCAACATATCTCAACTGCTGCAACCAGTGCACTACATCAGTGTTGGGATCCATTAGGTCCACATGTCCTGTAAGTGGAAAATTGAACAGTGATGTGCTGTGCGGTATGTGCTGTGCTGTATGTGATTAAACTGAAACCAGCAGATAAAATAGACAGGTAGATGGAAAGGAATTGAGAGGAGATTCTCAGAATGAGGGCTTGAATCAAAAATGCAAAGAAAAGTTTTGCAGACAGAAGCCGAAGACGTTTTATCAGTTAAATAAGCTATCATAACAAAACAAGTTAAAAGCGATTTTATTTTTTGAAAAGTAGTTTTTGAAGATAGGTTTTGGTCAATTTACGGCGGCTCAACTACAATTTTCATTAATGTCACGCTTTTGCGCATGTGCGTAGTCATGCGCACAAATAAAAATGACTCCTTTCCCGTGTTTTACCACAAAACCAAGACCAGAAAAACGTTTACGGCAGTCCTGCAACATTATTAACGTGTTTTACTACAGTAGAAAATAATACTTGAACTTTAAATGCCATAAACAAAAAGTGATGTCAATACAATATTCGGCTTACAAAATTATTCTTTAAAGTCAGATAACGTGTAGCTCGTTCATTTCACAATTACGCAGATCCAACTCTTCGATGTTGGCAATGGCATCGGATAAAGATCCTGCCACTTCAACATCGATTGCATTGTCGCTGAGATCAAACATCCCAAACAACAAGTAAATATGACGTTTGTTAAACAAATTACATTTCTTCATAGAAATCAATTACATTTCAAAACAATGCATTGCTGATGCGTCGTAAAGCTCATCACTCACAAGCTTCTGAAGGCTCGAGATTTTCTTCAGAATTGTAGATAACGTATAGCTACCGCGGCTACATCTATACAGATACAACTCCTCGATGTTGGTGATGGCATCGGCTAAATATTCCGCCACTTCATCATCGATTGTATTGCCATTGAGAAGAAGCCTCTCAATCTGCGATTGCATATGACGTAAAGATTATAAAAAGCAAAATATCAATCATTTGATTAATCAACATGATTTAACACCTGGCATATAATTCAAATATTAAACAATAAATACTATTAATACTGAAAGATTGACGCATTTGAATTGTGGTGTTGGAGAAGATTACTGCGTGTTCCTTGGACAGCCAAAATAACAAATGAGAAAATTCTCGAACAAATCCAACTGGACATATCACTAGAAGCTAGAATCGTCAGGCAGAAACTTTAATATTTTGGCCACATAAAGAGAAGCAAATCAATGGAAAAAGACATCATGCTTGGTTTGGTCAGCGGAGGAAGAGGAAGGGGGCGCCCAAAAACAAGATGGCTTGACACAATTGTAAATGACAGTGGTATGGGAGTGCAGGAATTGAAGGAGGCTGCGTGGGATCGAGAGATGTGGAGAAAGATAACGTATAGAGTGACCGAGAGTCGTAAACGACTGAACGGATGATGATGATGAATACTACAAAAAGTGTTCAATACCAAGCAAAAAAGCCAAGCAGAGCGAATTACATCACGTAGGCAGTAGAGGTTTTGGAAAGTAATAACTATATTTGATGTAATTTAAATATTAGATGTCGACAAAACTACTAATCTAATAGCCTGATTTAATTTTCAACTGGACATATAAGAAGATGTGTTACTAAAACTTATGCCATCCCTCCATCACTACCAAAATAGGGAAAATGTTATACGGAGAAAATAACGCACGAAAACAAGAAAGTAATTGTAATCCTGTTTTATCTTTTTAAAAGATGTTGTTTAAAAAGACATTTTTACTACCGACAGTGACCAATGTTTCGATCTTAAAGATCTCTTCAGCGTAGTGAAATGAAAGTAGAGAGTTGTCTTAAAGTTTCAGATGAGATGATGGTTTCCAAGAGTGATGATTAATAAGCCAATGAGAATTGATTTAATTTTTAATGTCGGACTTCAACGAAATGTAATTTTACCGCCAATTGAAAGATGTAATTTTTTTTAGAAAGGTTGTGCTATAATATAATTTGAATTTGTTAAAAATAACAAGTTGAGAAAAAGACAGGAACTTGTCACTGAGCTAGGATATTACAATCATCTGCGATGTATCCAAAATACAAAAAATTGGATACTAGCGGCATAAACACGTGTTAAAATTCAAATAAAATGAAGAGGTGTACCAGCAAACATCTATAGGATTGGCCCATGATACAAGAGAAGCAATTAGCAATTATTAATCTATCAATTATTTTAGCTTAAGTACAAAAAACATACAAAAGGGCGCAACTATTTTAGATAATTAGAAAGGGGTGGCACACATAAAAGTTTGGAAAGTCAGATATATCTAGTGGTTTGCATTGTCTTCTGTACAAACAGATGCCTTCACATGACAAGAGTCCTAGCCATTGTGTTGTTTTTGGTATGCGCTACCTTGCACCGTTAAGTGACGAATAATCACCACTCCAAATAATTCGCCCGAATAGTCCGCCACGATAGCTCAGTTGGTTAGCGCATGACTTCAGAATCTGGGGAATGGTTTGTCAAAATGTCACATGATGATCTTCACAGCTATGAAAGGGAACATCACCTTTCAGTCGGTAATGCCAAACCTATTCCTACTATGGTGTTACTCGTGTATGATAACTTGCTGCTTGTCACCGGATGATGGCATTGAACTGGGTGTTAGCACAAATTGATCAAAATCATCAATGCGAATGGCATTTGGCAACACTAGTAAAAAAGAAAAATTTGTCCCTTTTTTAACTTAAAATTAGGAGTTTTGCAGTGACATGTCTCTGAAAAATGGCTTGTCTGAGAAAATCAATTTAACTTCCCATCTTCTTGCTTATGAGTTAGTAATTAAAGCAGCATCTCTCAACTACTGCAACCAGTGCGCTGTATCAATGTTGGGATCTATCAGGTCCACATGCCCTGTAGGTGGGAAAATTGAACAGTGAAGTATAATGTGCTGCGCTGTATATGATGTTCTGATTAAACTGAAACCAGCAGATAAAATAGACAGGTAGATGGAAAGGAATTGAGAGGAGAAACTCAGAATGAGGGTTTGAATAAAAAAACAAATAAAGAAAATTTTTGCAGACAGAAGCCAAAGACGTTTTACTAGTTAAATCAGTTATCATAACAAAACAAGCTAAAAGTAGCAGTTGGCTATAAATGGGCAATTTTTTGTTTTGCTTTAGGGACAGTTTTTTTGTGTTTTATTTAACCTATCTCAACACAAAATGACAAAATTTTTGGTCTAAGTTCCAAGACAAAAGTGTGCAGGGCGAAAATTCAAAATAGCCGCCATTTTCTCTTAAAAAACACGTTTTTAGCCATAAATTGGTCATTTTGAGGTATTTTTTCCTGGTTGTGGTGTCTTACCCTATGTTTGTGGGGTCAGGCAATATGTTTAAGCAACAATAAGCACGGTTTAACTTTTACGTGTAGACTGTAGAGTTATGATATAGTTTGACAAAATTACCCACTTTTTTAAACTTATTTTGTCGTTTTTATTTCGATCATCAGCAGATCACAAACTGTATGAAATTGTCCTGCCTTCAGTTAAATCTATAAACAACTTCAAACACAAAAATGCACTCTGTTAGGAAGTAGCAGCTGCAAATGCCTTTGTAAATAAGAAACCCATAACAAAAGTAACTCTACACTTTGACACTACACACTTACACAGAGAAGTAGAATAGACGGTGATTGGCCTTGTCTCATCTTAAATTTTCGTTATGTTTACACTGAATGTAAGATGATCTCTCTGCGTCCTCTCCTCTTTGCCTTTGAACATAGAGACCAAATAGTTGTCCTTATTATTGTGATGATGAAGAGACTATAGGTAGCTGCCAATGATCTTCGCTGGACTGCAGTATGTCTAGTTGTCTATGGGAGCAGATTGATGCCCACATGACAAATGCCGCAAGCAAAAATCTCAAGATTAAGATAGGTGTTGTAGAACAACTTGCATCAAAACATGTGCCACATCATTTGGTTTGTATTGTAAGTCCCATACATGCGAACGGTTTGATACAGACAATCTCACAGCTATGGCTGCTCTCGAAAACAAAATTGGTCTTCGTAAACTCATTGTAAAGAGAGAGCCAGGCAGCCAGCAATGCAGGCCTAGGCTACCCCCGACAAAATAAATCTGTGGTTGATTCTTTCAAAGCTTGTAGCCCATGATGGAGATGGCAAAACAGCATCTTTAGCAGAACAGTTTAATTTCATTTTAGATGAAGCTGAAGTATTATAAGTCGTTTTACAGTCATTAAAGAGCAACGCTTTACCCGACATAGATATCAGGCAGGTGCAGTCTATGATTGCATTCCATACATGAAGCATGCAGTTACTTGCCAAGACATCGCTAAATAATCTTGTTCGAGCTTGTAAAATTTACCTTAGAGCAGTGGTTCTCAAACTTTTTTTTGTTGCGCACCTCTGGAAAAGTTTTCTGGACTTGCGACGCACCAGCAAATAAAAGTAAATGAAGAAAGTTATGGTTAAAGTTTTGTTTATTGATGTAACAACAAAAAGAAATGCATATTATTTAATGTGACGTGTGGGCTTTTTTGTTTTCACAAAGTTCATTGAATCTTGGGAGAATTTTTGAAGTTGCCACTCGCATTTCTCTTTCACTGTTTATTCGTGATCAATATTTGGTTTTATCACCACCAAGGCAGACAATTTTGCTTGACATAAATACGACGTAGCGAATGGGATAATAATTCGCAGTGCTTTCTTTCACCAAGCCTGGATAATCGTCATTCATTGAATCCAAAAACTTGCTGGATTTCCTACTACGAAAGGATCACGAATCCATTCTTAGTTTGAAAAATTTTCCGGGAAGTATTTTGCAAATTTCGACTCGAGCTTGGGCAAATGTAAATAAACATGCTTCGCAAATTTGAAGAGAAAAAAACGCACTTGCAACCTGTTACCTCAACTCTTTACTGTTTTCAAACTGAAATAACACCATGAAAAATGATTCAGAGTTTCCTTTTTTTTTTTGAAGGATAGACATCCAATACTACGTTAGGGTATCAGCAGTGGCAAATTTTTTAGTTAATTGCGGTGTATGCTAATCAGCTAAGTGCATTGGAAACATGTGTTCCAGCGGTCCTCAAAGGGTTAACCTCATTTTTATAATCTTAAACTGAGTTCAGTCAAGAAACGGAACTATTTTGCGACGCCATTGGAAAAGTGAAACGACGCACCAGGGCGTCGCGACGCACAGTTTGAGAACTACTGCCTTAGAGAATGATTTCATCATAGCAGAATTCAAAGCACTTGCAATTTTACATACCGAGTGACAATGCCCTTCCTTAACTGTGTGGAATGAGCAAACCAGGATTTGTTAATTGACATCCTTCCTCAGCCCTGCAGTGACCTTGCTGAAAAAAGACACACACCCTACATATAGAATGGACAGTGGACACATGTGAAAATAGAAGACAATACTCCACAAACCGATCTTGATCATCTTCTTCTTGGAGAGATGTGCATCCAGGCTGGAAAAAGAGTAGTACTGCAGTGCAAGCATGAGTATTGGGATGTTGATCTTAATGCTGCTCGAGCAACTCCTCTCCATACACTGGTACCAGACCAACGGAAAAACCTGCCAACAAACTACTTGAATGAAGAGAAGTACATGGTCAAGCTTGGTTATCTTGCTTCACAATCGGGAAAAACACTCAAACAGGATGTTCAAGGTAAATTTAAGAGGATCAAAGGTGACCTTATGCTATCAGAAAGACAAATCAATGAAGTTGAGCGGTCAAACACTACTATTCTCAAACAACTAGATTTAAAGGAGGTGACCTGAAACAACAAGCAGAAACAGAAGAAAAAGCAAAGGTTGAAAGAGAATTTGCAAAAGAAAGTGAGAGCCAGTGATTTTATTGACCAACTCCTCCTGAAATGTAAAAAAAACATCCTTTTACATCTGTTCATGAAGTAAAAACTCTTGTTTATAAAAAGCCACCCGAGCTAAAGAGATTCTTAAGGCAAGAAATCCAATATCAGAGAGTCACCCACCAACATGATGCAGATGTCCCCAGAGATCTTTACCAGGTCAACAAGGTATCCCAAGAGGAGAAGATTGAGCATCTCAATGCACTCCTTGGAGATGATTTCCAAGTTGAGGAAGCAGTGGTCTTCCCTTGTGAAGAGGAAATAGTGCAAACACAAAGAGACAGAGGGTCAGGATAAGGAACGCCTGGTGTTCCAGCTAAACCAGTCACTTGCCGTCATATGGGATGTGGGAGAAAACAAAAGATGGTACGTTGGGTTTTACCTCGACGATAATGGGGATGGAACATTTCGAGTGGACCATCTGACGTGTGCTGCACATGAGATGAAACTTGGCAGCGACCACCTGGTACTGATAACATTGAGGATGCCATAAAGCAACAGATTGTCCCTGTGACAGTTTCAAGAACTTGGGTTTTTTCTTGGAGAAAACCATGTTAAACTTTTAACAATGCCCTGGAGATTGAAAGTGTGTTTAAAGAAATATATAACCCAATAAAAGTGAAAAAAAAAACGATAAATTTGGTACAAATTAGTATTAAGTCAACCTCCAATTGTCAGTGACTTTTCTGATATGCAGTAACAGATTGCCTGACCCCCCAAACATACGGTTGGACACCAGAACTAGTGAAAACAACCCCAAAATAGTGAAGTTATGGCCAAACATGCGATTTTTCATAGAAAATAGCGGCCATTTTGGATTTTTGCTCTGCACACTTTTTTCTTGGATACAAGATAAAAAATTTTGTCATTTTATGTTGAGATAGGTTAAATGGTATAGAAAAAACTGTCCCCAGTGAAAAATAACAAAAAAAGTATTTTTGACCCATGTATAGCCTACTCCTACTAAAAGGGACTTTATTTTTTGAAAAGTAGGTTTTGGAGATAGGTTTGGATCAATGTACGGCAGCTCAACTGCAACCAGCTTCATTCAATCCGTTGCATTAATGTCACGCTTTTGCACATGCGCGTATTCATAAGCACAAATAAAAATGACCCCTTTCCCGTGTTTTACCATAAAACCAAGACCAGAAGTATGTTTATGGCAGTCCTGCAACATATCACATGTGTTTTAATACAGTAAAAAATAATATTTGAACTTTAAATGCCATAAAAAAAAGTGACGTCAATACAATATTCGGCTTACACAAGTCTTCTTTAAAGTCATAGATAACGTGTAGCTCATTCTACAATTACACCGATCCAACTCTTCGATGTTGGCAATGGCATCGGATAAAGATCCTGGCGCTGGATCAAGCATCCCAACCTGCAAATAAATATGACGTTTGTTAAACAAATTACATTTATTCATAGAAATCAATTACATTTCAAAACAATGCATTGCTGATGCGTCATAAAGCTCATCACTCACAGGTTCCTGAAGGCTCGAGATTTTCTTTGAAATCGGAGGAATCATATAGCTAGTGAGGTTACAACCACCCAGATAAACCTCCTTGATGTTGGGGATGGCATCGGCTAAAAATTCCGTCACTTCATAATCGATTGTATTGTCACTGAGATCAAGCATCTCAATCTGCGATTGCATATGACGTAAAGATTATAAAAAGCAAAATATCAATCATTTGATTAATCAACATGATTTAACACCTGGCATATAATTCAAATATTAAACAATAAATACTATTAATATACTACAAAAAGTGCTCAATGCCAAGCAAAAAAAACAAGCAGAGCAAATTACATCAAATAGAGGTTTTAGAAAGAAATAACTATATTTGATGTAATTTCAATATTAGATGTCGACAAAACTACTAATCTAACTGCCTGATTTAATTTTCAACTGAATAAATAAGATGTGTTACTAAAACTTATGCCATCCCTCCATCACTACCAAATACGGAAAATGATGTATATAACACACGAAAACAACAAAGTGATTGTAATCCTTTTTTATTTTTTAAAAAAATAATGTCTAAAAAGACATTTTTAACTACCGATAGTGGCCAATGTTTCGATCTTAAAAATCTCTTCAGCGAGTGAAATGAAAGTAGAGAGTTGTCTTAAAGTTTCGGATGAGATGATGGTTTCCAAGAGTGATGATTAATAAGCCAATGAGAATTGATTTAATGTTTAATGTCGGACTTCAGCGAAATGTAATTTAACCTCCAATTGAAAAAAATGTAACTTTTTTAGAAAAGTTGTCCTAAAAAATAATTTGAATTTGTTAAAAAAAAAAGTAAAGAAGAAGACAGGAAATTGTCATTGAACTAGGATATAACAATCATCTGCGATGGATCCAAAATACAAAAAATTGGATACTAGCGGCATAAATATGTGTTCAAATTCAAAGAAAATGAAGAGGTGTACCAGCAAACATCTATAGGATTGGCCCATGATAAAAGAGAAGCAATTAGCAAATATTTTAGCAATTATTAATCTATCAATTATTTTAGCTTAAGTGCAAAAAATATATGTACAAAAGGCCGCAACTACCTTAGAATATAGAATAAGCCCATGATACAAGAGAAGCAATTAGCAATTATTAATCTAACAATTATTTTAGCTTAAGTGCAAAAAATATACAAAAGGCCGCAACTATTTTAGATAATTAGAAAGGGACAGCACACATAAAAGTTTGGAAAGTCAAATACATCTCGTGGTTTGCATTGTCTTCTGTATAAACAGGTGTCTTCACATAACGAGAGTCCTAGCCATTGTGATGTTTTTGGTATCTGCTACCTTGCAACGTTAGGTAACGAATAATCACTACTCCAAATAATTCGCCAGAATAGTCCACCATGATAGCTCAGTTGGTTAGCGCATGACTTCGGAATGTGTCTGGGGAATGGCTTGTCACAATGTCACATCATGATCTTCACAGCTATGCAGGGGAACATCACCTTGCAGTTGATAATTCCAAACCTATTCCTACTATGCTAGGTGTTGCTCGTGTATGATAACTTGCTGCTTGTCACCGGATGATGGCATTGAACTGGGTGTTAGCACAAATTGATCAAAATCGCCAATGCGAATGGCAACTGGCAACACTAGTAACAAAGAAAAATTTGCCCTTTTTAAAACTTAAAATTAGGAGTTTTGCAGTGACATGTCTCTGAGAAATGGCTTGTCTGAGAAAATCAATTTAACTTCCCATATTCTTGCTTATGAGGCAGTAATTCTGGCAGCATCTCTCAACTGCTGCAACCAGTGCACTGTATCAGTGTTGGGACCTATCAGATCCACATGTCCTGTAGGTGGGAAAATTGAACAGTGAAGTATAATGTGCTGTGCTGTATGTGCTGTGCTGATTAAACTGAAACCAGCAGATAAAATAGACAGGTAGATGGAAAGGAATTGAGCGGAGAATCTCAGAATGAGGGCTTGAATCAAAAATGCAAACAAAATTTTTGCAGACAGAAGCTAAAGACGTTTTATCAGTTAAATCAGTTATCATAACAAAACAAGTTAAAAGCGACTTTATTTTATGAAAATTAGTTTTTGAAGATAGGTTTTGGTCAATTTACGGCGGCTCAACTACAATTTGCATTAATGTTACGCTTTTGCGCATGCGCGTAGTCATGCGCACAAATAAAAATAACCCCTTTCCCGTGTTTTACCATAAAATCCAGATCAGAAAAATGTTTACGGCAGTTCTGCAACATTATCAACGTGTTTTATTACAGTAAAAAATAATATTTGAACTTTAAATACCATAAACAAAAAGTGACGTCAATACAATATTCGGCTTACAAAATTATTCTTTAAAGTCAGATAACGTGTAGCTAATTCCACAATTATGCAGATCCAACTCTTCGATGTTGGCAATGGCATCGGATAAAGATCCTGCCACTTCAACATCGATTGCATTGTCGCTGAGATCAAACATCCCAAACAACAAGTAAATATGACGTTTGTTAAACAAAATACATTTTGTCCATACAAATCAATTACATTTCAAAACAATGCATTACTAATTTAAATTATAAATACTTCCGTGTATTTGGTGTTGGCATTTTTAATAGAAATCAATTTCATTTAAAAAACAATATATATACATATATACAATACAATGTATTACTGATGCGTCATAAAGTTCATCACTCACAGGTCTCTGAAGGCTCGAGATTTTCTTTAGAATCGTGGTCAACGCGTGGCCACTGAGGTTACAATCACCCAGATACAACTCCTTGATGTTGGGGATGGCATCGGCTAAATGTTTCGCCACTTTATCATGGATTGTATTGTCAGCGAGATCAAGTATCTCAATCTGCGATTGCATATGACGTAAAGATTATAAAAGCTAAATATCAATCATTTGATTAATCAACGTGATTTAACACCTGGCATATAATTCAAATATTAAACAATGAATATTATTAATACTACAAAAAGTGCTCAATACCAAGCAAAAAAGCCAAGCAGAGCGAATTACATCAAATAGAGGTTTTAGAAAGTAATAACTATATTTGATGTAATTTAAATATTAGATGTCGACAAAACTACTAATCTAATAGCCTGATTTAATTTTCAACTGGACATATAAGAAGATGTGTTACTAAAACTTATGAAATCCCTCAGTAGAAACCCCTGATGAATATTCATTGTTTTCAACCTTGTACAAAATGTTTTTCTCCTATAATACTGCATTTGCGTTCCTTAAAAAAAACTCACGTGTTGTGAACAGATATAATTGATAAATTGTTTTCCACCCAATAACCCACCACAGCGTTCACCAGTGACTGTTCAATAGCGATTGATGGGTTTCAATTTTCTCCGTTGTACCAAAACGTTACATTATGACGTCAAATCAGTGATCTCATCAACAACAATTTTTAAGAAATAGCGTCAGTTTCAAGTTGCTGTGAAGCAACAATTATTCAATATCTTCGCAAGTCACCTCTGCAGAAGTAACTTAGAATATTTCAAACCATTTCCTTTGTACACTACACCGGAAGATTTGGTTTCTCTTCGCCACGTTTTCACCCCAACGCGATATTACGTCGTCATCTTACATTGACGTAAAAATACGTCATTTCAAGTTATTTTACTAAATACAAAGTTGTCGTTCTAAAATTATAAACACGTAGTTGAAACGTAGAAGTTTTAAATGACGTAAATATCCGTCTTTCCTTATCTGGAAGTCTTTATGTACCTCTGCACAAGAAAGTTTTATTGCTTATTATTAGCAATATTGGATTATTCCTTATTCCAAATTTGCGATTCTAAATTCTGCTATTCGAACTCACTAATATAAAATTTCCTTGAAACTCATTGCGTCACCTCTGTGTCATTGGAGAGTAGTTACGCCAGCAGCGGTTCTGCTGTCATCAGGGGTTATTAAACTTTAAATTATCTAAGGAAAACCTAGAACCCCTGCACCTCCATCACTACCGAAATAAGGAAAACGCTGTACAGAGAAAATAATGCACGAACACAACAAAGTGATAGTAATTCTTAAGACATTTTTAACTACTGCCAATGGCCAATGTTTCGATCAGATCTCTTCAGCGTAGTGAAATGAAAGTAGAGAGTTGTCTTAAAGCTTCAGATGAGATGATGGTTTCCAAGAGTGATGATTAATAAGCCAATGAGAATTGATTTAATTTTTAATGTCGAACTTCAGCAAAATGTAATTCAACATCCAATTGAAAAAAATGTAATTTTTTTTAGAAAAGTTGTGCTAAAAAATAATGTGAATTTGTTAAAAATAAAAAGTTAAGAAGAAGACAGGAACTTGTCATTGAGCTAGGATATAACAATCATCTGCGATGGATCCAAAATACAAAAAATTGGATACTAGCGGCATAAATATGTGTTAAAATTCAAAGAAAATGAAGAGGTGTACCAGCAAACATCGATAGGATTGGCCCATGATACAAGAGAAGCAATTAGCAATTAAATCTATCAATTATTTTAGCTTAAGTGCAAAAAATATACAAAAGGCCGCAACTATTTTAGATAATTAGAAAGGGGCAGCACACATAAAAGTTTGGAAAGTCAGATACATCTAGTGGTTTGCATTGTGTTCTGTATAAACAGATGTCCTCACATGATGAGAGTCCTAGCCATTGTGATGTTGTTGGTATCTGCTACCTTGCACCGTTAGGTGACGAATAATCACTACTCCAAATAATTCGCCAGAATAGTCCACCACGATAGCTCAGTTGGTTAGCGCATGACTTCAGAATGTGTCTGGGGAATGGCTTGTCACAATGTCACATCATGATCTTCACAGCTATATCGGGGAACATCACCTTGCAGTTGATAATGCCAAACCTATTCCTACTATGCTGGGTGTTGCTCGTGTATGATAACTTGCTGCTTGTCACCAGATGATGGCATTGAACTGGGTGTTAGCACAAATTGATCAAAATCGAATGGCAACACTAGCAACAAAGAAAAATGTGTCCTTTTTTAAACTTAAAATTAGGAGTTTTGCAGTGACATGTGTCTGAGGAATGGCTTGTCTTCTTCTTCCTGTTTTACGTCTCATTTCCTAGAATCAGGGTAGGACGGGGTCTGGCAAGGCACATCCTCAGTCTCCATTCATCACGGTCTAGGGGGCTAGTGTTGGTCATCTGCCACCGCTTCCTGTCATCGTTTACGGTATCACTCCATGTCTTCCTGGGACGTCCAGGCTTCTTTGTACTAGCAACTGGCACATCTCGGCATTGATTTATCCATCCGCTGTTCCTTTCAACATGTCCAAACCAGCGGAGACGGTTGAATCGGAGGACATCTTCAATCTTTCGCAAGCCCAGCCTGGCGAGTAGTGTGTCTGAGCTGGTGTACTGGTTCTCTTGTGGTCTGATGTTGCAGATCTACCGTATCATTGCGTTGTCATTTCGTTTGATTCTTCCCAGTACCTCTTTTGTCACAGCCCAGCATTCACTCGAAAACAACACCACACTCCTGACACAGCTGTTGTAGACCTTGCCTTTATTGGAAAGGGGGATATCTTTGTCGGTGAGTATGGGCAGTAGTTGTTTGAATTTAGCCCAGGCTGTCTTCACTCTGGTAGTGCCGTCTTCCAAATCTTCAACCTTTCCACGAGCTCGTCTAGGCATTCAGAGATAATGATCAGGTCGTCAGCATAGAGGAGTTCCCAAGGACAACCTGTGCGGAAGTCACATGACAGTGCCTCGAGTACTATAATGAATAGTACAGGGCTGAAGACAGACCCCTGATGCAAACCGACTTTGACTTCGAAGTCGTCACTGTCATGTCTCCCATGTCTGAGAAAATCAATTTAACTTCCCATCTTCTTGCTCATGAGGCAGTAATTCTGGCAACATCTCTCAACTGCTGCAACCAGTGCACTATATCAGTGTTGGGATCTATTAGGTCCACATGTCCTGTAAGTGGGAAAATTGAACAGTGATGTGTAATGTGCTGTGGTGTATGTGCTTCTTCTATCGAGTCTTCTAAAGTTTGTTGATACACCACAGATTGACACATTCTTCCGCAACGGAGTTGTACACTGACAGGTCCCACCTACTGCACCGGGTGGCAAGCCGAGGGCAAACAAGAAGGTGGTCCGCTGTTTGGGGCTCGGTGCCACAGATACATACAGCAGGGCCCGTGTCGTAGCCCCACTCCACCATTGCAGACTTAGTACATCCAACACCGGTTCGGAGTCGATTTAATGTTTTCCACTTTGCCCAAGGAGCGTTTGCTCCTGGGGGGAGGGACTCTGATGGTGGGATCTTCATTTCAGTGTATGATGGGTCGTTTTCGAATTGTTGTTTCCATTGCTTAAGTCTTGTTTCTTCTTTTGTTGAGGTTAGTGGCTGAACGTCTGTTAGGAAGCTTTTTCTTGATTTCAACCGGGTTTGTGCAGCAGTTTTTCCATATAGAGGATGTTTTTCATCACATATTTGTTTTAGCCTTTCGGCTTGACTGCTAACGTCTCTTCTTATGTATGGTGGTGCAATACCAGCAAGCAGATAAAGTTTGTTGGTATTTGTGGGCTTCAGACACCCAGTAATAAGACGACAAGAATGATTGTGCTGTGCTGTATGTGCTGTGCTGATTAAACTGAAACCAGCAGATAAAATAGACAGGTAGATGGAAAGGAATTGAGCGGAGAATCTCAGAATGATGGTTTGAATCAAAAATGCAAAGAAAAGCTTTGCAGACAGAAGCCAAAGACGTTTTATAAGTTAAATAAGCTATCATAACAAAACAAGCTAAAAGCGACTTTATTTTTCGAAAATTAGTTTTTGAAGATATCTTTTGGTCAATTTACGGCGGCTCAACTACAATTTGCATTAATGTCACACTTTTGCGCATGTGCGTAGTCATGCGCACAAATAAAAGTCACCCCTTTCCCGTGTTTTACCACAAAACCAAGACCAGAAAAACGTTTACGGCAGTCCTGCAACATTATTAACGTGTTTTATTACAGTAAAAAATAATATTTGAACTTTAAATGCCATAAACAAAAAGTGACGTCAATACAATATTCGGCTTACACAACTCTTCTTTAAAGTCATAGATAACGTGTAGCTCATTCTATAATTACACAGATCCAACTCTTCGATGTTGGCAATGGCCCCGTATAAAGATCCTGCCACTTCCTCATCGATTGCATTGTCACTGAGATCAAGCATCCCAACCTGCAAATAAATACGACGTTTGTTAAACAAATTACATTTATTCATAGAAATCAATTACATTTCAAAACGATGCATTGCTGATGCGTCATAAAGCTCATCACTCACAGGTTTCTGAAGGCTCGAGATTTTCTTTAAAATTGTAGATAACGTATAGCTACTGAAGCTACAACGACACAGACACAACTCCTTGATGTTGGCGACTGCATCGGCTAAATATTCCGCCACTTCATCATCGAATGTATTGTCACTGAGATCAAGTATCTCAATCTGCGATATGACGTACAGATTATAAAACGCAAAATATCAATCATTTGATTAATCAACATTGTTTAACACCTGGCATATAATTCAAATACTAAACAATAAATACTATTAATACTACAAAAAGTGCTCAATGCCAAGCAAAAAAGCCAAGCAGAGCAAATTACATCAAAATTAGAGGTTTTAGAAAGAAATAACTATATTTGATGTAATTCAAATATTAGATGTCGACAAAACCTACTAATCTAACCGCCTGATTTAACTTTCAACAGGACAAATAAAAAGATGTGTTACTAAAACTTATGCCATCCCTCCATCACTACCAAAATAGGGAAAATGTTATACGGAGAAAATAACGCACGAAAACAACAAAGTGATTGTAATTCTTTTTTATTTTTTAAAAAGATGTTGTTTAAAAAGACATTTTTACTACCGACAGTGGCCAATGTTTCGATCTTAAAGATCTCTTCACCGTAGTGAAATAAAAGTAAAGAGTTGTCTTAATGCTTCGGATGAAATGTTGGTTTCCAAGAGTGATGAATAATAAGCCAATGAGAATTGATTTAATTTTTAATGTCAGACTTCAGCGAAACGTAATTTTACCGCCAATTGAAAAATGTATTTTTTTTTTAAAGTTGTGCTAAAAAATAATTTAAATTTGTTAAAAATAATAAGTTAAGAAGAAAACAGGAACTTGTCACTGAGCTAGGATATAACAATCCTCTGCGATGAATCCAAAATACAATAATTGGATACTAGCGGCATAATTATGTGTTCCAATTCAACGAAAATGAAGAGGTGTACCAGCAAACATCTATAGGATTGGCCCATGATACAAGAGAAGCAATTCGCAAATTATTTTAGCAATTATTAATCTATCAATTATTTTTGGTTAAGTGCAAAAAATATACAAAAGGCCGCAACCATTTTAGATAATTAGAAAGGGGTGACACACATAAAAGTTACGAAAGTTAAATGCATCTAGTGGTTTGCATTGTGTTCTGTATAAACAGGTGTCCTCACATGTGATGCTTTGGTATGCGCTACGTTGCACCGTTAGGTGACGAATAATCAGTCACTACTCCAAATAATTCGCCCGAACAGTCCGCCACGATAGCTCAGTTGGTTAGCGCATGACTTCGGAATGTGTCTGGAGAATAGCTTGTCACAATGTCACATCATGATTCATGATCTTCACAGCTATACCGGGGAACATCACCTTGCAGTCGGTAATGCCAAACCTGCTCCTAATATGGTGTTACTCGTGTATGATAACTTTCTGCTTGTCATCGGATGATGGCATTGAACTGGGTGTTAGCACAAATTGATCAAAATCGCTAATGCGAATAGCTGTTCATTTCACAATTATGCAGATACAACTTTTCGATGTTGGCAATGGCATCGGCTGAAGATCCTGCCACTTCCTCATCGATTGCATTGTCATTGAGATCAAGCATCCCAACCAGCAAATAAACATGACGTTTGTAAAACAAATTACATTTCTTCATAGAAATCAATTACATTTCAAAACAATGCATTGCTGATGCGTCATAAAGCTCATCACTCACAGGTTTTGGAAGGCTCGAGATTTTCTTTAAAATCATGGTCAACGCGCGATCACTGAGGTTACAACGACGTAGATACAACTCCTCGATGTTGGTGATGGCATCGGCTAAATATTCCGCCACTTCATCATCGAATGTACTGTCATGGAGTTCAAGAATTTGAATCTGCGATTGCATTTGACGTAAAGATTATAAAAAGCAAAATATCAATCATTTGATCAATCAACATGATTTAACACCTGGCATATAATTCAAATACTAAACAATAAATACTATTAATACTACAAAAAGTACCGTACTCAAAGCCAAGCAAAAACGCCAAGCAGAGCAAATTTCATCAAACAGAGATTTTAGAAAGTAATAACCAGGGTTGTCGGTATTTTACCCAACCCAAAAAAACCCGGGTGGTTTTTTTTTTAAAAAACCCACTTAAAAAAACCAAAAAAAAAACATAAAAAACCCAGAGCATCATATTTGTCCAATTTTTATAAGAAAATTGAAAAAATGAACCAATGTACTACAAAGTACTTAAAAAAACTTCAAATTAGGACTTAAGGATGTGATTGTGAAGTAAGTTTCCAAGGATAAATTGAAAACACAGTGGATATTTATGCATACAAAAATTAAGTAGCCTACTGCCACTTTGTACTATACTAAAACTCCTTTATGCAAGAAGGCCGCATAGTTAAACAGCCCTAGTGTATTATTTTATTGAGTTATGCCAGCATGCACTGTGAGTGAGAGGCACTTCATTGGTAAAAAGTAGTATTTGAGGTGAAATAAGCATGAATCTACCTTTTTTGCATCTTTTTTAAATAAAACCCAAAAAAACCCGGGTTTCTTTAAAAAAAAACCATGCGAGTTGGGCTTTTTAAAAAAAAACAGTTTTTTCTCAACCCTGGTAATAACTATATTTGATGTAATTCAAATATTAGTATTCGACAAAACCTACTAATCTAACCACCTGATTTAATTTTCAACTGGACAAACATGATGTGTTACTAAAAGTTATGCCATCCCTCCATCACTATCGAAATACTCAAATAGGGAAAATGTTATACGGAGAAAATAACGCACGAAAACAACAAAGTGGTAGCCTAGTAATCTTTTTATTTTTTAAAAGGATATTATAATGTCTAAAAAGACATTTTAACTACCGACAGTGGCCAATGTTTCGCTCTTAAAGATCTCTTCATCGTAGTGAAATGAAAGTAGAGAGTTGTCTTAAAGTTTCGGATAAAATGATGGTTTCCAAGAGTGATGATTAATAAGCAAATGAGAATTGATTTAATTTTTAATGTCGGACTTTAGCGAAACGTAATTTTACCGCCAATTGAAAAATGTAATTTTTTTTTAGAAAGGTTGTGCTAGAAAATAATTTGAATTTGTTAAAAATAAAAAGTTAAGAAGACAGGAACTTGTCACTGAGCTAGGATATAACGATCCTCTGCGATGGATCCAAAATACAAAAATTGGATAGGCTACTAGCGGCATAAATATGTGTTCAAATTCAACGATAAATGAAGAAGTGTACCAGCAAATATCTATAGGATTGGCCCATGATACAAGAGAAGCAATTCGCAAATTACTTTAGCAATTATTAATCGATCAATAATTTTAGCTCAAGTGCAAAAAACATACAAAAGGCCGCAACTATTTTAGATAATTAGAAATGGGTGGCACACATAAAAGTAGGGGGGTATGTTAAAATTAAAAAAATCTCAGTACCCCCCAAAATTGTGCCACTGGGTGTAAAAAAATATATTAAGAAAAAATTTTTGGGTTGCCCCTCCGGGAACTCCCCGCTACCGGGGGGTCTAACAAGCGATTTCCAAAATGCATGGGATTTGACACCTAACTTTTGAACCGGTAGTCATAGAAAGCTCGGACTAGTCTTAAAAGTTTCGTCTTGAAAAGTTAAGATAGGAATGTAACAGTTTCAGAACTGTCAGGTGTATAGTTTGGTCCGTACAAACCAAGTTTGGCCCAAAATGACCCATTTAGCCTACCGCGATGGTACAAAATCGAAAATTTGGCAATAATTGGCCTTAATGAGTTAGCAATGGGCCTAAAATTTTTGATTAATAAGCTATGATAGAGTTGTAATATTTTTTCATGAGTCATATATGCCCAACTTGACTATGCTTCAGGCACATCATTTCCTGCAAACATCAGAGTGTGTTACTTCTTTTTCGTCAATTGATATGTTCAAATCGACATTGCCTAAACCAACAATTCTCAGCTCGATCGATGTTTGCTTGCAAGAACACTGTAACGAAGTTAAGAGCTTGCTTGCTCTAATCCTTCAATCTTTTGCAAAAGGCTTGGCAACCCAAAAAGGGTCTCTGGTTTTGGTCCTGCTGCAAATAAGGACACAGGATCGCTGTTGAAAATTGGATCGGCAAGTGATGATGTCCTACAGAAACTGGATAATCTGCCAGTCCACAACCTGGGTGAAAATTGAAGAACGTAGTGTCGGATTAGCGAACTACAAGATAAATATTTATGGTGAAAGAAATCTTGATACAGTCTCCAGAAGCGTAGTTCTCAATAAAAGCACGGATTTACTTGAAAATATTCAGAAGATTGACAAGAAGAAATGGGAAAAACCAGTACAGAAATAAGACAGCAAAGAAGTTAGACTGCAATGCAATGAAAAGATGAAAGCTTATGAAGAAAAAGGTTACTCTAAAAAAGAAGCTCTCAATATCAGAGCAGAGCAGTAAACTTGCTGATTTAGATTTCCTGAAAGCGCAAAATCCACCAGGGCCTTTTACCACTTCTGAGGAAGTGAGTGCTTACCTTCAAAGTGATGCTGTAACAGATCACATAACGAACAAAAGACTTTGCACTGAAGTTCGCTATGCAAAGAAGACATGCCTCTCCCGAAAATCAAGTGCTTCAATATTCTGATTGAAACGAGACTATAAAAATTCCAGATTTGAAGACTATGCCAACAACCTTATCAGCTAGTTAGATAATTCACGTTCATGTGCAACTATAACAATGTCAGACCTCCAAAGTGTGCTTTCTGCTATGCATTTGCTTACAGAGGCAAATTCAAGCTTCACATCAAATGACCAGGAATCTGATTTTGCAGCACCAGCCTATCAAGTTGGTGAGTTCATAGCTGCCATCTGGATTGAAGGAAGCTAATATCACTGGCACTTTGCTAACATTGTTGAAGTTGTGAATGATGATGCCTTACTACTTCAAGAAGGTTGGCAACAGTAGAGATGGAGAAATATGGATTTTCCTAAAAATTCTGAACTTCTTGTTACTGTGTCATATGTCAGATCTGCCTGAATCAAATGCTGTGTTTCAAATGAAACAGTTCAACTATTGAATGAAGCTCTTAATGAAAAGATAAAAAAACACTAATTTGATATCTGGAACTACACAGTACTTCCATAACATTGGACCTTTGAAACATAACTATTATTATTATATACTTATTTGCGTCAGACAAAGCTGTCCATATCCAAAACAAAACAACTAAATAAATACACAAACTGCAAATGCACAAACAAACAAACTATCATTAAATATTACATAGCATCCTATTCTTATTATTTTATCAGTATTATATACACTACAGTGACTACAGTATATAATACTGAATATATATGTCGCATTGGTAACTGACACGTACATATTATATTCCAAAAGAACAAACATGGGCAAGAAAATTGAAAATGCTTACTAATGACTGGCTGTATGCCTACATTACAATCTTTATGACATTACCCAAAATGTCTCTGATTTTAAACGTATTGACGTCATAAAATCAATCAATTTTCTACAGCTAGACATGCATAATTGCATATGATTCATTTGAAAGTACTAATTCGAATCATAACATTTTAAACAAAAAATTACCCCGGTTTCAAACTTATTGAGGTAAAATTTTGAATTTTATACAATTGCGATAGGCCAAATAGGCCGTTTTGGGCCAAAATGAGCCCGTCCACACACCTGACACTTCTGAAACAGTTACATTCCTATCTTAACTTTTCAAAATGAAACTTTTGAGACTGGTCCCAGCCTTCTATGACAACCGGTTCAAATTTTAGGTATCAACTCACACGTATTTTGACAATTACTCATAAAACCCCCCGGTAGCAGGGAGTTCCCGGAGGGGCAATCCAATTTTTTTTTCATAATATGTTTTTTTACTCCCAGTGGCATAATTTTGGGGGGTACTCAGAGTTTGTACTCAAAATTCGTCTTTTAACATACCCCCCTAATAAAAGTTTGGAAAGTCAGATACATCTAGTGGTTTGCATTGTGTTCTGTATAAACAGGTGCCCTCACATGACGAGATTCCTAGCCATTGTGATGTTTTTGGTATCTGCTACCTTGCACCGTTATCATCATCATCAACCAATTTTGATTATACAGGCCATGAATTAATCCTCATGTCGAGGGTGTGGCCTGTCTGTCTGTCGAGAACGAAGTCTTCCCCTCCACACCTCGCGATTTATTAGGTTGGCAGAGTCCATGTTCACTTACAAGGTCACGTTTTACAAGTTCTTCCCAAGTGAGTTTTGGTCTACCTTGACCCCGCTGTGCTGCGATGTTGACACATCTGATCTGTGAGATCCAGCTTGGGCTGCGCTCAACGTGACCAAGCCATCTCAGTCTGCCTAATTGGAGGACTTCACTGATGTCTTTTAATTTGAGCTCTAATAAAAGAGTCTCAAACTGGATGTTGTCTTCAGGTTTGACTAGGCAGGTCAATCTTACCATCGCTCTGTCATTACGTTGTAGGCGCTTGACGGTGCTTGCTAAAGTAGCCCACGTTTCAGAACCATAGAGCATGACACTCCTCACACAACAGGAGTAAACTTGTCCTCTGGTTGCAGCAGGAAGTTGCTTGCTTGTGAGGATAGGGAGGAGTTCTCTAAACTTTTTCCAGGCTGACTTGCACCGAGTTATAGCCGCATGCTCACACCCCCCTCCAGAAGACATGGTATCACCAAGGTAGTAAAAGTCAGCTACCACATCAAGTGTGCCACCTTCAACCTCAACCTCGCTTGCCTGCCTGCCATCTATTGGTCTTGCTGTGCCCTGACAGCGTGGGCATGAGTAGTGTGGGTCCGGTTTGAGTGACCCTTTAATTCCACTACACTTTTTGTGGACCCAGCAGGAGCAATTGGTGCAGAAGATAGAGTTGCTACCGGATCCACTTAGGCATACCGAGCAAGGGTGCTTTCCTGATCTTCTTAGGGAGTTCTGGTTGATGCCAGAGATCATTATTTTGGTCTTACCCATGTTCACTCTTAGGCCCTTTGCTTCCATTCCTTTCTTCCAGGCGGCGGTTCTGTCAACTAGTGACTCTAATGAGGTGTCGATAATGGCAAAGTCATCAGCGTACAAAAGCTCCCAAGAGCAGCCTGTGCGCAGTTCGAGTGAGAGGGCCTCCAAGACAATGATGAAGAGCAGTGGGCTCAATACAGAACCCTGATGCACACCTACGCCTACTTTGAAAGTGTTATTGTGCCCATCCCCAACACGCACATACCTCCTAGCATTCAGGTACATTGATTGTACTATCCGTACTAGCCATTCCTCAACACTCATCTTTCGCATGGCCCACCAGATCACCTTCCTTGGCACTCGATCAAAGGCTTTTTCTAGGTCTACAAAGGCCATATAGAGAGTCTTGTTTACGGCAAGGTGTTTTTCTTGAAGTTGACGGATGATGAAGATGGCGTCAGTTGTACCTCGACCTGGCATGAAGCCGAATTGCATTTCATCAATCTGCACTTGTTGCCTAATCAATTGTTCTGTCACTCTCTCAAGTATTTTCATGGTCTGGTCAAGCAGCTTTAAGCCTCTGTAATTACCCCTATCAAGGGCATCCCCTTTACCTTTATAGATGCTGACGATGTAACTTTCTTCCCAGTCTGCTGGTATACGACCCTCGCTAACAATAGCTTCTACAAGATCTCGTATAAGAGCAACTCCAGCTTCGCCTGTTGGCTTCAGCATCTCTGCTATTATTCCTGAAGGACCAGGAGCTTTGCCCATGCGCATCTTACTGATGGCTCTTTCGATCATCTCGGTGGTGATTGGTACACTAGGGCCCTCAACAGATGGTTCATCTGAGAGATTATCCGGGTTCCAGGGGAACTCCACATTGAGAAGTCGTTCATAGTATTGTTTCCAAGCGACCTTCCTTCCTTCCTCGTCGAGGGAGAGTTCACCGGCATCATTTTTGATGGGTTTATCACAACTAACGTCTTGATTGTCACGTCGCATTTGCTTAGCCAGCTTGTAAATGGTCCCTGACTTTGAGTTGACATTGTGAAATAGTGTCTTCTCAGCTTCGGTTTTAGCATTGTATATGGCATACTTAGCAGTTCTTTTGGCATCGTTGTACGCTTCTCTGCTTCCTCCTGCCTTCCATGCCTTAAAGCATCTCCTCTTCTCCTGCACAGCATTCTCCACTGTATCATTCCACCACCAGGTTTATTTTCTCCATCGGTGCCTAGATGAAACACCACAAGTTTCTTGTGCAGCTTCAGTGACTCCTTCCTTCAGAGTTTTCCATATCTCTTCTACAGTGCTTGCATGGGCTCCTTCAATCTTGGAGGCAAAGAGTTCAGCATACTCAGCTTGTTTGTTTGGATCTTTAAGCTGCCAGAGTTTTATGCAGGGCTTAAACTGTCGCTTTTGTTTGTGTGAAGCTTGTACCGTCATGTCCGACACCATGAGTCTGTGCTGGGATGCGCATTCTTCACCCAGGATCACTTTTACATTTGTAACATGCTTTCTGAACCTGCGCCGATATAGGATGTAATCGATCTGCGTCAAAACTTCTCCAGATTGGTAAGTGACCAGATGTCTGTGGTCCTTCTTAAATACGGAGTTCCCTATCACCAGGTCGTTTGCTACAGCAAATTCAAGTAGTCTTTCACCTTCCTCATTGCGTTGGCCAATGGCATACCCACCATGAACTTCCACGTATCCATCTAGATTGCTGCCTATGTGGCCATTCCAATCACCGCACACAAACAGTTCTTCAGTGGCAGGGACAGTGGTGATAAGGCTCTGAAGTTGTTTGTAAAACTGAGTCTTGGTATCTTCGCTGAGCCCAGCCTGGAGAGCATAAACACAGACGACAGCAAACACAATTTTACCCACAACTAAATGCACTAAGAGTATCCTGTAGGAAATGCGTCTCACTTCGAATACCTTCTCCCACCAATCTTCAGCCAGCATGATACCAACCCCCCCCCTCCTGTGCCCTTGCCATTACCAGACCAGAGAAACTTGGCTTGCGAGCCCTTCCCAGTAATTTTCCTAGTTCCAACATGCCTCTATCTGGTTTCCTGGAGACAGAGTAAGTCTATTCTTCTCCTAGTCATTGTCTCTATTACTTCATTTGCCTTTCCTCACATGGTTCCCACATTAAGTGATCCCACACGGAAAGGCTTAGGGCGTTCATAGTATTTGCTACAATGGCCGGACCCTGCAGACCCACGCACCCGGAGGTCCGCCAAGCCCGAGACATTACCAGTTACCTTGTTGTTACTGGCACTGCCTTGCTTATTTCTTCTTTTTCGACTTGACATGTTTTGATTTAGGCAGTTTTTACAGCCGGATGCCTTTCCTTGACTAACTTGGTACACTTTTGGCAGACCAAGATCTCCACCGTTCCCAGCTAACTAGGGAAGTTGTGGGAAATTCCACTTGCATAATGCACCGTTGTCCCAAAAATATAACAGTGACCCGCTGCACATGCTACTGTCATCCAGGTTATGACAGGCTATCCCGAGATAGCAGACGCCACATATCCCAGTGGCCGGGGATTGGATTGGTGAGTGCCGGGACGTTTCCGCATGCCAGCGGGCCCTTCACACTGCACCTCTAGGGCTCCAATCTGCTCCGAGATTCCTAGCCAGTTAGCCTGGAGCCGCATGGCATCCAGTTTCCATGGTGTACCACGGGGAGGTTTGGCTAGAGTCTTGTCAGTAGAGACTAGAGAGGTTATGTACCAGCAGGGAAGACTAACGCACTCGGCTTCCTTTTCGTCAAAGACTACCTGGCGGATGAGGCGAAAGCGATAGATGAGAAGCATGTGCATTGTGCAACTACATCTACTCCCAGCAGCATCACTAGACACATCACACTGACCTGTGGCACCACACCACAACACCACATTATAATGTACTAATGGTATAGAGTACCAAATTATGTAGGCTAATATTCCAAAGTAAACATTGCTCGCTCAAATAGCCAAGTTAATTTACAATTAAATTGACAAATTTCAGTTAGGTGACGAATAATCACTACTTCAAATAATTCGTCCGAGTAGTCCGCCACGATAGCTCAATTGGTTAGCGCATGACTTCAGAATGTGTCTGAGGAATGGCTTGTCACAATGTCACATCATGATCTTCACAGATATGCAGGGGAACATCACCTTGCAGTCGATAATGCCAAACCCATTCCTACTATGCTGAGTGTTGCTCGTGTATGATAACTTTCTGCTTGTCACCGGATGATGGCATTGAACTGAGTGTTATCACAAATTGATCAAAATCACCAATGCGAATGGCAACTGGAAACACTAGTAACAGAAACAAATTTGTCCTTTTTTAAACTTGAAATTAGGAATTTTGCAGTGAAATGTGTCTGAGAACCTTGACACTCGATTGTCAAAGTAAGCTATTCGTGGTAAAAGTTAAAACCACGATAACTAATTAGGTTAATACTATTTGAAGTGCTACAAAGCCATTCCTGGAATAGCTTGTCTGAGAAAATCAATTTAACTTCCCATCTTCTTGCTTATGAGGCAGTAATTCCGGCAACATATCTCAACTGCTGCAACCAGTGCACTACCGGTATATCAGTGTTGGGATATATTAGGTCCACATGACCTGTAGGTGGGAAAATTTAAAAGTGAGGTATAATGTGCTGTGCTGATTAAACTGAAACCAGCAGATAAAATAGACAGGTAGATGGAAAGGAATTGAGAGGAGAATCTCAAAGTAATGGCTTGAATCAAAAATGCAAACAAAATTTTTGCAGACAGAAGCCAAAGACGTTTTATAAGTTAGATAAGTTATCATAACAAAACAAGCTAAAAGCGACTTTATTTTTTGAAAATTAGTTTTTGGAGATAGGTTTTGGTCAATTTATGGCGGCTCAACTACAATTTTCATTAATGTCACGCTTTTGCGCATGCGCGTAATCATGCGCACAAATAACAATGACCCCTTTCCGGTGTTTTACCATAAAACAAAGAACAGAAAAATGTTTACGGAATTCTTGCAACATATCACATGTGTTTTACTGCAGTAAAAAATAATATTTGAACTTTAAATGCCATAAACAAAAAGTGGCGTCAATACAATATTCGGCTTACAAAATTCTTCTTTAAAGCCATAGATAACTTGTAGCTGTTCATTCTACAATCACGCCAAATCAACTCTTTGGTGATGGCATCGACTAAAGATCCTGCCACTTCCTCATCGATTGCATTGTCACTGAGATCAAGCATCCCAACCTGCAAATAAATATGACGTTTGTTAAACAAATTACATTTATTCATAGAAATCAATTACATTTCAAAACAATGCATTGCTGATGCATCATAAAGCTCATCACTCACAGGTTTCTGAAGGCTCGAGATTTTCTTTAGAATCATAGATAACGTATAGCCACTGAGATTACAACGCAGATACAACTCCTTGATGTTGGCGACGGCATTGGCTAAATATTCCGCCACTTCATCACCGATTGTATTGTCACTGAGAGCAAGCATCTCCATCTGCGATTGCATATGACGTACAAATTATAAAACGCAAAACATCAATCATTTCATTAATCAACAATGTTGTTTAACACTTGGCATATAATTCGAAAATTAAACAATAAATACTGTTAATACTACAAAAAGTGCTCAATGCCAAGCAGAGCAAATTACATCAAATAGAGGTTTTAGAAAGAAATAACTATATTTGATGTAATTCAAATATTAGATTTCGACAAAAACTACTAATCTAACCGCCTGATTTAATTTTCAACTGGACAAATAAGATGTGTTACTAAAACTTATGTCATCCTTCCATCACTACCGAAATAGAGAAAATGTTGTACGGAGAAAATAACGAACGAAAATAACAAAGTGATTGCAATTTTTTTTATTTTTTTAAAAAATAATGTCTAAAAAGACATTTTAACTACCGACAGTGGCCAATGTTTTAATCTTGAGGATTTCTTCAGCGCAGTGAAATAAAAGTTAAGAGTTGTCTTAATGTTTCGGATAAAATGATGGTTTCCAAGAGTGATGATTAATAAGTAAATGAGAATTGATTTAATTTTTAATGTCGGACTTCAGCGAAACGTAATTTTACCGCCAATTGAAAGATGTAATTTTTTTTAGAAAGGTTGTGCTAAAAAATAATTTGAATTTGTTAAAAATGACAAGTTGAAAAAAAGACAGGAACTTTTCACTGAGCTAGGATATTAAAATCCTCTGCGATGGAACCAAAATACAAAAATTGGATACTAGCAGCTTAAATATGTGTTCAAATTCAAATAAAATGAAGAGGTGTACCAGCAAACATCTATAGGATTGGCCCATGATACAAGAGAAGCAATTAGCAATTATTAATCTATTAATTATTTTAGCTTAAGTACAAAAAACAATACATACAAAAGGCCGCAACTATTTTAGATAATTAGAAATGGGTGGCACACATAAAAGTTTGGAAAGTCAGATACATCTAGTGGTTTGCATTGTGTTCTGTATAAACAGGTGCCCTCACATGACGAGATTCCTAGCCATTGTGATGTTTTTGGTATGCGCTACCGGTACCTTGCACGGTTAGGTGACGAATAATAACTGCTTCAAATAATTCGCACGAATAGTCCGCCCCGATAGCTCAGTTGGTTAGCGCGTGACTTCAGAATGTGTCTGGGGAATGGCTTGTCACAATGTTACATCATGATCTTCACAGATATGCAGGGAAACATCACCTTTCAGTCGGTAATGCCAAACCTGGTCCTAATATGGTGTTGCTCGTGTATGATAACTTGCTGCTTGTCACCGGATGATGGCATTGAACTGGATGTTAGCACAAATTGATCAAAATCGCCAATGCGAATGGCAACTGGCAACACTAGTAACAAAAAAAACTTGTCCTTTTTTAAACTTAAAACTAGGAGTTTTGCAGTGACTTGTGACTTTCGTGACATGCGTCTGAGAAATGGCTAGTTTGAGAAAATCAATTTAACTTAACATCTTCTTGCATATGAGACAGTAATTCAAGCAGCATCTCTCAACTACTGCAACCAGTGCACTGTATCAGTGTTGGGATCTATCAGGTCTACATGTCCTGTAAGTGGGAAAATTGAACAGTGAAGTATAATGTGCGTGCTGTGCTGTATATGATATGCTGATTAAACTGAAACCAGCAGATAAAATAGATAGGTAGATGGAAAGGGATTGAGCGGAGAATCTCAGAATGATGGTTTGAATAAAAAAAAAACAAAGAAAATTTTCGCAGACAGAAGCCAAAGACGTTTTATTAGTTAAATCAGTTATCATAACAAAACAAGCTAAAAGGGACTTTATTTTTTGAAAAGTAGGTTTTGGAGATGTGTTTTGATCAATTTCAGGTGGATCAACTACAACCAGCTTCATTCAAACTGTTTGGATTAATGTCACGCTTTTGCGCATGCGCGTAGTCATACGTACAAATAAAAACGACCCCTTTCCCGTGTTTTACGATAAAACCAAGATCATAAAAATGTTTTCAGCAGTTTTGCAACATATTAAATGTGTTTTAGTACAGTAGCAAATAATATTTAAACTTTAACTGCCATAAACACAAAGTGACGCCCATACAATATTCGGCAATTGAATGCAAAAAGTCATTTTCAGGGGAGGGGATTTGGACGGAAATTTCAATTTTGTTTTGAAGGTCCTACAATGTCCTGTTGTATTCCAGGGATAAACAGGGCTAATCCAACTAAACCAGGGCTAAAGTTGGATTTGAAAAAAAAGCCGATTGACTCTCATATTCAAAGAAGCTTTCCCAGTCCGAAGATAAAGATTCAATCAATCAATTCAATTTGCTTCAAGATGAATATGGTATCAAGACACAGTATACTAAAATTTATGCAATTCACAGTGTTTTATTTTTACTAGACCTGTATTTATAAAAAGAGAGGATAAGGCAAAGACAGGCAAAACAAGTCGAAGTGAAATATTGTGGTTGATTGCACTACAGTAGTAGACTCACCTAAAGTGATGTTAAACGCCATGCAATTTATACTCGAGAAAAGAATGCAAGAATGTAATCGAGTTGAAGAGTACAAAGCGTTGACCTAGTTGGAACGCCATGAGAGTAATAAAATCAAACGTTTGTACCTTGTAACCAAAAATGTTGCGTTTAACTAACGAAAGACCAGAACACATAGGCCGCTACCAAAACAGCAAAAAATACTAGATGAGGAAAACAACGCAAGATAACAACGAAGTGACATAAATAGTTCACTCGAAACAAGTTAAATCAACTTTAGGAAAAAAAGTTTTGAAACAATTGCCATTTTACGAGTTATAGGTAAGCGAGACTTTTACAAGACAAAATTGTCCATCAAAGAAAAAAGAAACTATAAAAAAAAGATAGTTCTCCAGAGTAGTCATACAAAAGTAAAGTAGAGTAGTACCGGTAGTGTAAAAGAAACCGTCATTTAAAAAAATTCTATTTAAAGCTGATATTATCAAGTAACCTACACCTAAAAGTTTATTCAAGACTATTGTGTTCTTTCTTTGAGCCATTCAATTATAAAATAGGAGTTTGCTGTGATGCTCGACTGCTCGTATACTTAACCAATGAATTATTGTATATAGCCGTCATAGGCGCCGACTTTTCAAAAAACCTTGGGGGGCAAGAAAGGTGATGACGTCATAACCATAGCGCTATTTTACTCAATTAAAATAGTCTTTGATTAAGCTTAGTGTCTTGTTTATGTTAACAAATAGGTCGCAAACCGAATTTATTAGAAGCGCTGCTTGAAAGGATTAGTTTTACGCACGCAGTACGCCTAGTCGTAAAAATTTTGATATTGTTAGCTCATAATTGGAACTGTTGGAAAACAAGCCGATTCATTTCCTTTTCGTGCGAGTTAACAACAACGATCAAGACAGTGAAGTTATCGAAATAAAACGCAAAAAATCATGATCTCAAGCAGAGTGGAAACCCGGTATCAGTTTTATTAACCTCGTTTCGCTAATTACTTACTTTCAAAGCGTTGACAACGGCGAAGTGTTTTCTCTTCTGTTTTTTATCGAAAGTCTTTATAGTCTTTTATTGAATACAGTAAGCTATACTCGAGTAAAGGTCGAGATGTTCACAAGTGATTTTCACCTCAAAAAGACAAGTTCAACTAACACGGGACAAGCTGTTGTCTCCAGCTCAGCAATTTTCAAAATGAACGCACTAAAAATCATTGTCGACGTAGATTACGAAGTGTGAAACGCGTCGGCCTAAGTAAAAGTTTTGAATACGTTTATTTGCAGTGATTCAAACTTAATTTTCAAATTCAATGATTTCTTGTCAATTCTAAACTTTATGCACTTGTTGAGCAATATGCAAAGCTCACGAGACAAAACAGAAAGAGGAGATCATTTTTTTATTTTTGCGTGTATAGGATATAATCGTTCTTATTATTACGTAACATTCCATGATCGTTAAAGTCGATGTCAAACCTTAGCGGCCGCATAAAACAATGATGTCAGGTTGGCTAGGTGATAATAGGGGTAAGAGACGTCGTTAATGCAAGCAATATCTGCGACCAAGACCATTAAACACCTTTTCTTTTATCGGTTTTCGATTTAATTCTCACACATTGCAAAGAAAACAATGCGTTCTGTTGAATCATAATTGTCTCACAGCGAGAAGACCTCGTTGAAAATAGCGCGTCTAATTTAGCTGGTTTACTTAATAGTGCAGTGAATAGTTACGTGACTATTCCAGCAGTACTCTACCATCTACTTTGAAATTTCCATACCGTATGAGATAGCCATGCGATCAGCTGCTGTTTTGCGGGCAAGAGCAACGTAGGCTTTTCTTGCTTTCGGCATTCTTTAAGTCCGTTTAAATTATCTAAATCTCTTTCGCGAAGTGTTTTATCTTTGAAACACCACTTGTCATCACCATTTTTGTAGCCCCTCAACCATAAATTTATGGGGGGCGCCGCCCCCCCGGAAGTCGGCGCGTATGATAGCCGTCTCAGCTATATGCCTCTACAAGGTTGTAATGCGAAAGTCAGTGACGTTCAATACATGGGTGGTGTACTATTTGTCAGTTTATGCACTACAGTGCAAAAATATGCAGAAACATGTATGTCACTGAATAGCTCTTCTCGTTTAACCCTTCAAAGATTAGTGGCACACATTATGTACCACAGAATAGACCTGTTTAAAATTAAATTCTTTCAAATTTTTTAGCTCTTTGCATTGATTTCCATGGGTTTGACTATGAGAAATCCGAAAATGACAACCATTTTGCATTCCAATTATCATCTAATGCCCTTCTAATGCCTTTCAGTTTTGGATGTTTTTCTGTTAGAGTAGACCCATTGATAAATTTTAAAAAAATGTGTATAAATTGCCTGAAATAAGGAAGATGCCTTTTCGTCACTGGTGGCTATAAGTGTTGTCTTAATTCCCTCAACTCTTCCTAAAATCATGAAAAACTTTCAGAAATTGATTTTACACTGGTGAGCTATCAGAAGAGCATTAGACGAAATTGTTTCCTGTTGAATATAGAGTTTCGCAGAATTAAGCAAACTAGTATATACACATGGCTGGATAACAATCAGTTGACACTCAACTTGAGTAAAACTAACTACATACTTTTTAACAATAAAAAGACTAAACCCTCCGATATGCAAATCAAATTAAATGGTACAATAATTAAGGAAGTTGACCACACGCTAGGGTGGCCAAAAAATATTGAATTTTTTTATTTTTGTTTGCACACCCTCTCATTTTAGGAGGATTCATGAAAAAATGACACTGTGAAAATTTGAAGTGAATCCGACAAGAGGAAGTGCTCTCCCACCGACCTCAAAGTTTGCTTTCTTTGGCATAATTCGTCAAAATTCCTTGAATATGTGACGTAATTCTTCTTTGACTTATCTGCATTGCAGTTGCAGCATTTTTGTTTTAACCATTGTTTTACTCTAAATTTATGATATAATAAGTGTTTCCACATGCAGAAAAACAGAAATAATACACAAAATAGATCACATTAACAAGCGTTTGGTATGAAATTAAATGCACTAAATTTTAGCTAAAACCGCATAAAAGTACGTTCACCAGTCACGATCGCAACGCTTCAGGTGACAACACATTGCCCAGAAATTGCAAGAGAAATGTTTGTAAAGAGTCAAGCCATTGGTTGACTTCATTGCACTTGTTGGAAGCAGCTTCCTGTGGTGCTCGACCACTTGATAGAGAAGCTGGAGCTGTTGTTCATTTTTTGTCAGGACTTCATTGAAGTCAGTAGCTAATTTGACTGCCCGCTCTGCACAATCATTGACGGCTTTGAGATGACGCCAAACTTTGCATGCTTCTTTATAATCATCACGATCACGCCATGTGTCGACAGAAGCAGTGACTCGAAAAGGTTAAGTGAACGCTGTGTTACAAACTGTGCCAGAGACGTTAAAACTTGACAATTTTGTTTGGGGCAACACGACGAACATCTTCGGGAAATGGATCTTTCTTAAGAGCATTAACGATTGCCTTCTTTTCAACATCTGTGTTATTATCACTGAATAAAGGCATTGCAGCAAGATCCTCACTGAAGTACCACAAGCGCAACCTCAACTTTTTTCTGCCACTTGAGAAATTGCATTGTCAACCTCTTTATAATCCTCTGTGAGCTGTAACATTGCTAGGTCATTTGTAGGGGCAGATATTGATGAAGGTGCTGCAAACCAAAAAGTGGCATAGATGGTAGTAGTTAATATTACTTCATCTGCAACTGTACTGCACGCAAGTGGCAGTGTAATCTTATTGACCTTCATCTCGTAGTAGAGACGGCAAAGAACCACACCCCATACAGGCAGCTGACATGGCCCTCAAGAGAGTCAACAAATGGACACCCACTCTGACTCTCTTGAGGGGCCATGTCAGCTGCCTGTATGGGGTGTGGTTCTTCATCACCTCTACTACGAGATGAAGATCAATCAGGTTACACTGCCACTTGCTTGCAGTACAGTTTTTGTGAGTGAAAGCTAATATCGCTACCACTGCAAAGACTCACGTTGTTACCAAACTAAAACGCATCCATCAAGAGCATATAGGAGAATCAAAGCACAAAGGGAGGCGAAATCCAGCTTCCCAGCTGACCTCAGAAGCTGACTTCACCCAGAGCTTGTGCATTATTTGATATTGCACATGCTAACTGGGAATGCCGCACAACAATACCAGAAGACTGCCAGTTTTTGATAGACCAATGTGGTGCATGACAGATACTGATGACAACAGAGGACCCAATGCATCGGCAAGCTGCTGCAAAGTATAGAAAGCGCAAAGATGATGAACAGAGACGCAACAGAAATCGCATTGATCTAGTACCATCAAGTGCTGCTGCTTTCTCATCTGAAAATGATCAGCAGATGATGAAGATTCTTCCAGTGACCCACTGTTTGCACCGTAAATCCAAATAACACCAAAACAAAAGAAAACCCAGTAGGAGCAGCCATTACCAAAACGCTGCATTATCGAATTCACTGTTTAATGCAGCAATGAACAGAACTATAACATCGTCAAGTCAAGATGTCGTCCAGCAACGATGATCGTCACTCCTGCTCTTGCTGCAGCTGGAATTGATATAAATGAATTGACAATGTCACATTCCTCTGTCATGAATGCTCGAAACGCCTCACATGAAAGCCTGGCAGCTGCAGTGCGGCAAAAATTTAAACCAACAGTTCCACTTGTCGCTCATTTTCATGGTAAACATTTGACTAATGCCAATGGCACAAAGTGCGACTTTTTGGCCATTGTAGTTTCTGGTATGCATGTTGAGATACTGCTTGGCATTCAGAAGCTGCTTGTTGGAACGGGATCACTAATGGGCCAAAAAGTAGTGGAATTCATACACGAGTTGTAGCAGAGCATTTAGCTGCACTTTGTTTTGACGCGACATCAAGCAATACGAGAATCCACACTGGAGCTATCCCTGTCGTGCAACAGGCATTTAATCAAAGGCTGCTATTTCTTGCATGCCATGATCTTAAAGTTGTCAATGATTGTGCAGAGCGGGCACTGGGCAGTCAAATTAGCTACTGACTTCAATGAAATCCTTACGGAAAATGAACAACAGCGCCAGGTCCTCTATCAGGTGGTCGAGCACCACAGAAGCTGCTTCCAACAAGTGCAAGTAAAAGCCAGCATGCCAACAGCTCCATTAAATAAAATCAGTGGCTTGACTCTTTACAAACATTTCTTTTGCTTTTTCTGGGCAATGTGTTGTCACCTGAAGCGTTGCGACCGTGACTGGTGAACGTACTTTTATGCGGTTTTCGCTAAAGTTTAGTGCATTTAATTTCATACCAAACGCTTGTTAATGTGATCTATTTTGTGCATTATTTCTGTTTTTCTGCATGTGGAAACACTTATTATATCATAAATTCAGAGTAAAACAATGGTTAACACAATGCTGCAACTGCAATGTAGAGATAAGTCAAAAAAGAATTACGTCACATATTCAAGGAATTATGACAAAGAAAGCAAACTTAGAGGTCGGTGGGAGAGCACTTCCTCTTGTCGGATTCACTTCAAATTTTCACAGTGTCATTTTTTCATGAATCCTCCTAAAATGAAAGGGTGTGCAAACAAAAATAAAAAATTTCAATTTTTTTTGGCCACCCTACCACACGCGCTATTTAGGAATTACAATAGATAACAAACTCAACTGGAATAAGGACATTGATAACCTCTCGAAAAAACTATCCTCTTCTTCAGGCGTACTGAGTAAAATTAGACAATTTATTTCTACGAAAGTTTTCATAAATGTTTATTATAGCATTGCACACTCTCACCTACAATATGGAATTATCAACTGGGGATGCGCACCCGCAAAATACTTGAATAGAATCCAAGTCATACAAAATAAGATAGTTAAAATCGTTACAGGAGCATTTGAAATGAAAACGAAATTACTGTCACTCTATCAAGATAATGGTATAGCCTACTAAATGTAAATTCCACTTATAAACTAGAAATAAGCAAATTTATGTTCAAATTTTATAATAACAAACTACCGGGAAATTCCAAAACTTTCTTTACACATATATCATTATACATTCGTATAACACCAGACGCTCAAGTTCCAATTCGCTTTATGCTCAACAGGCAAATAGCCAATTATTTCAAAAAAGTTTAAAATACATGGGATCAAGGTATGGGACAATTTACCCCAAAATATGGAGAGAAAAACATGAAAAAAGCTAACAACTAGTATGGCTACAAGTTGTTCAGTAAAGCTTGCAGAAAAACACTTTTTTAATAATCAAGAGCTATTGAAGCGACAAACCCTGAAGCAATAAACCCTGAGTTTATGTCCAATATTATTATTATTATTTTTTATTTCTTGCGTCCGTATTTGTTTTGTTGTTTTTTTCCTCTTCTTACTTCCTCCTTCTTTTCGTGTCAACTTGTTATTTAAAACTGAAATACTTGAATTCGTATAACTGCTTGAACGAGAGAGTGCAGACTCGACAAGCACCTACGCCTTTTTAGGGCTACGGTCTTTCGCACTTTCTCATTGGATGCACAGTTTGCACACTGTACGTTTTTTGTTTTATGTACGTTTTGCGTCCAAACAAAAATAAACGACCACCTTTACCGCCATAATCATGGCAACAGGTCAAAAATGGGAGATTTTGGCAAAAAAATAGACAATGGTAGTCAATTTGTTAAAATGCTTAGGGCTCTTGAGGCAAGGTATTCCATCATCTGAGAGCAAAAAGGTTGTCATTTTCGGATTTCTCATAATTAAAATCATGGGAATCAATGCAAAAGGCTAAAAAAAATTGAAAGTATTTAATATGAACAAGTCTAACCTGTGGTACATATGTGTGCCACTGGTCCGGGTTTAAATATTGTTTTTTTTTCATATGTTTTGTTTTAAATAGCAGTACGCAGTACAGTCTAGCAGTTGTCTTTAGCTTAAAAGTACAAAACATGAAAAGATTGCAAAAAGTTTCAGCAACACAATGGAACAAAAATTTACTTCTTCTGCTTTTTAGTATTTTTTTAAAATATACGGCATGTTTCTAGCAAATTTTAGCCACAAGTACAGTTTAAAAATTATTTTGTCTAGTTTTTTTTTTAACTTACACCATCTTGCTTCTCAAGTTAATTTCAACTTCCTGTCTAAATTTTAAAACTCACAGGTTTCTGAAGACATAAAATCTTCTTTGAAATCGTAGTCAATGCATAGCTACTTAGTTGACATCTACTCAGATCCAACTTCTTGATGTTGGCGATGGCATCGGCCAGTAATGTAGCTACTTCTACGTCATTGATTACATTGCCACTGAGATCAAGCTTTTCTATCTGCAAATAAATTTGAATAATAAATATAAAGACAATGAAAACCAAAACATCAAATAATTGATCAATCTACACTTGGCACCTAATTCAAATATTAAAAATGTCAAAAAAACAACTAGTATGGTCATCTAAATTAAACAAAATAGTTTTAGCTTGCTGTAGCAGTAAATTTTCCAAGAATATGACGCACAACCACACTTTCAATTTTGTTGCACTTTCTGAGTTTTTAAATTCTTATGTGCTGTATTCGCGCTTCCGTTTCATAACAATTGCTTATATTTCAATAAAAAACAAATTTTTTCACTAAAAAAATGTATTCGAAAACAAACGAATAACTATAACTAAAGCCTTATTCTGTTTCAAAAAATCTCGAAATACATTTATTTTTAAAGTTCTTCAAGCTGTAAACTAACATTCGCCCACCTGTACTTCAATTTGTACGATAAATGGTATTAATACCACAAAAAGTGCTCAATTCCCACGGATCAATGCCAAGCGCAACTCTAAGCAGAGCTGCAAACGGACAATGAGATGGAGCTTCAATTGTACACCACAGTGACTGCAGGCGTAAAACTAAAACAAATAGACAAAGCTGAACAACACCACAACATTTAACATCGTCATCTGTTAACTCGGTCACTCTATAAACGTTCTCCATCCACAGTTCTCGATTCCTCACAACCTCCTTCAGCTTTTCCATGCCCATCCCATGTCATTCGTCACAGAATCGAGCCGCTAGTTTTGGGACAACCCTTTCCTCTTCCTCCGCTGACCAAACCAAGCATGACGTCTTTTTCCAGTGATGTGCTTTTCATTGTGTGGCCAAAATATGAAAGCTTCTGTTTGACTATTCGAGCTTCTAGGGATATGTCCGGTTTAATTTGGTTGTTGTTTTTGCTGTCCAAAGAACTCGCAGAAGCCTTCTCCAACACCATAATTCAAAATCATCAATCCTGTTTCCGTCTGTTTTGTTCATTGATAACATTATAACAAAATGAACAAAAATAAGGTAAAGCAAACTTTTTCGACTATGCATATACCTGCAGTCCTTTTCAAGCCTTTAAAAAAAAATTACATGTAAATAGTAGAGAAACATATAGGAAACAACAAAATATGATCAAATCTAAGCATTGAGAAACTGCTCATCCTGCTCACATACGAAATGATTCACAACGAGTCGAGTATTTGGTAGATGAAAAATTAAGTTCAGAGAAGAAGTGTCGAAGCAGATTGCACAAGATGGACGGAAGCACAACACGTGACAATTTAATCAAAGACGGTTAAGAAACAGGAGGCTCTGCTGGCAAACAACTGTCTGTTAATCCCTGAGTTGGAAGATTTGATAATAATTAGTGCCTTGTAAATCTTGGTGTCGAACTTGCAAAAACAATTACGAATTTTGAAAGACTCCAAAGAGAGTTTATTATTTGAACACGAATACAGGTTCGAATATGATTTTTAACATCATTCTTTTTACTAAAATTATCCATAACCAGATGTTCTCCCACTCTTGTGGCTAAATGTTGCGTGGTCATACCAATGTTTGTCCGAGCAAGTGAACTGATACACGACGTTCGAACACAGGCAAAAAAAGTTTTGTTCAGCTGTAAATGATAGTTTTGTTTTTTTAGACTTTTTTAAGTTTTGATAGTTCAGTTTTGTTCAGCTGGAAATGATAACCAGCTTTAAATGTTGAAGTCTTTTCAGATTGTTCGTAATCGTTTGACAGATGTCGACACCAAGATTCACGAGGCACTAGTTAATAAATCCTCTGACCCAGGGCTCAACAGGCAATTGTTTTCCGCGGAGCCTCTTATCTTTTAACTGTCTTTGATTACGAGTCTCCTACAAGTCAGCAGTTGTGAACTGAGCAAGCGACAACTGAGCAAGTGACAACTAAGCTAGCAACATTTGAGCAAGTGGCTGAAGTTGGTAAATGATAAAACTGAGCAAGTAACAATTCAGCAAGCCATAACTTGGCATGTCACATGTCAGCAAAATCAGTTTGACAAGCGATGACCAAACAAGTCTGACAAGAGCTTGTAAATCTCATTTGCTGACTTGGCAGTAGTTGTAATGTAATTGCTGAGTTGAAGCACTTGTTGAGTTGTCGCATGTCGAGTGGTCCGACGACCTTTGATTACATTGTCTCGTGTTGTGTTTCCGTCTACCTTGCTCAATCTGTTTCCACAATTTTCTTCTCAACTTAATTTTTCCTCTATCACTTGACCCGTTGCGCTGCGTAATCATTTAGTACGTGAGCAAGATAAGTTGTTCTCACTGCTTAGATTAGATGATATTTTTTGTTATACTGTATGTTTTTCTAGTATTTCTCATACATGTAAAATTATATTCTTTTAAAGATTTGAAAATGACAATGCGCATAATCGAAAACGTTGCTATTTCAATTTATTTTTGTTTGTTACAATGTTAAACGTTGTGGTGTTGCTCAGCTTTGTCTGTTTACCTTTATTTCAGTTACGAGTTTTCAACTATAACTGAACATTGCGTTAGACGTTACTTACCATGTTTGGCAGATTGGCCAATCCTTTCAACAACCTCTGGAAGCTGTCTTGAACAAAATTGAGACCACTGGCCATATCAGTTGCTAGTGATAAGGACTTATTCACTCTTTTCATCACATAAATTAAGCTGGACACATCCGTTGGAAGTATCGATCCTTCAAGTTGTATAAAAGAAGGAAAATGTTCAGCTGCAGCTGCATCCAACTGTGGATCACCTGCTTCCTGGATCCATGAGCAAAGTTGTATTAGTAGAGATATGTCAGAATCTGAAGCTACTTTCTTTATTAAGTTCACAACCAAGTCGTAAAGTTTCTTCTTTTTAACATCCAAATCCTTCACTTTTCGAGAAGATAAAATTGATGACATTCTCTTCCTTGTAGCAGGATGACAAAGTCCAAACATAAACTTACTCACAACCTCCCACAATGGCTTGGCGAGATCATCAATATCAAGATCAAAGTTATCCACTGGCAATAGAAACATAGCATTTATAGCAGCAAACAATTCCTGCCAAATTAAATGGCTGAAACTGCTTCGTTTGTCTCCATCCAAAATAGAAAAGTTAATATTTTCCTCTGCAACAGTGTGAAGAAATGCTTGGAATACATTCTTACTTATGTCAGCATTATCAATATCAACCTCGTCAAAAATGATCTTCCGGTGTAAAAAACCATTCCATGCAAGGTCAGCAAGTTTCCAGACTTCGTTTGCATTTTCACGAACATGATCAGTTCTAAGAAAATGATGAAGCGCCTGCACAAATATGTCAGTCAATGATCGAACAGTTGCTTGGCTGTGTTTGTTTTCTGCCATGGAAAGAACGCCAAAAATAATAATGCATTTTACAGGAACATATAATGAAGACGAAACATCAGGATGATCAAGCAAAAACTCTTCTATCGCCTTGAAGTCTTTACAAATTTGTTTTCCTAATTCATATTGAGCTGTTTGGTTTAGGCCAAGAATATCAATCGCAAAGTGTGGCCGACAACTTTGATGTAATTCAAAAAACTGTCTTGGTCGTGAAGTTACAAGTTTTTTGGCCAAAGGAAAAATTTCTCCAGAAAAGATTTTCCTGATGAACACATCAGGTTTACAGGATGTTTGAAGAGTGTCTCGGTCGTTTCTTTCTGACAATCCATTAGTGTTTGCTTCATCCAAACCGTCAAATATGAACACCACGTTTTGATTGGTTTGAAGTTCATCGATCCATGAACTCGATATTTGATCAAATTTAGAACCAACTTTCAAGTCGCACCCAGTAACAAGAAAGCGAAACAGTGTTGATTTACTTGAAAAGTCAACTTGGCGGAATGGAATGACAAAGATGCATTCAGTGTTTGGAAGAACGTTTTGTTTCAAAATGAGCTTAATCAATCTTTTAGCAAGCGTGGTTTTACCAATTCCTGCTTGACCAATCAAGGCCACTATGTTACCATAGCGACGAACGTGATCGGCACGAGCTTCTTCATTGTTTGTTGTGCAATTGGCTTCATCAATAGCAAATTGTGAGGCTCGGTCAAATATATCTTCAAGTGAAATGTCTCCTTGACAAGGTCTCATAAACATTTCCTCAAAATCCTCTCTTCTGTTATAATGACCTTCATCATCAAGGTCAGGAAAAGACCATTCAACTCCTTCTTTCAATTCCAATCGTTCAAACCTGATGGCAAGCTTCAGTATTATTGGACGTGTGATTTCTCCAGAAATTTGTTTTGCTCGTGTTGACAGGATTTGCTTTAAGTCTGTAAAAACAACAATTAATATTATGACTATTGTTAGATTACTTCTGCAAGTAAACTTGTTTTAACAATGTTTAATGTAGGAGACGTGGCGTGTAACAACCCGCTCATACGCAGCTGTAATCAAGACAGCGACATCCCGAGCACTGTAGTGGTGGGGATGACCTGACAACGAGGCCTATATTCTCGCGTAGTAGTTCACCGCAGTAGAAAAGAATGAATTGTCACCATCAGAACGTAAAAAAGAGGCTGACTGGTATGACATCAAAATTAAGCCATGAACAAAACGAAACGCTTCAGAACAACAACTCAACTAGGAAGCAAACTTAAGACTACAATACAAAAAATAAATTTTACCTTCAATTAAGGATGTTACGGCTTCAGGATTATTGTGTTGACCTGAAATACATATTTACTTTAGTTTCCAGTAAAGCCATAAAAGTTCCAGGTGACAAGTTTTAGCTTCAAGTTACTGCTGTTTGTAGTAGGCTAATATGGTGGCAGTTGCTGTAAACAATTACCTTGAATTAAAGGTATAATGGTTTCAGAATTATTGCGCTGACCTACAATACCTAACCCTATGTATTTCCGTTTCTAGCAAAGGCAATTAAACTTAAATTTTCAGGTGATAATTCATAGCTTCTGAAGAAAAGAGAGAAAACAGTTTATTTCGTTTGTTGTGAGCAGGACTGTGGAGGCGGGGGAAAAATATACGAAATAAACCTTTTTGAATAAACTTTGATAATCAATTCCTAAAACTTGTGTATTTTGCCCTATAAACAGTTTTGTAAACTATCTCTATGTTCAATTTTCTGTTTTATAGGTGAATGCAAATGAGACAAACGGCATATTTGCAGCAACTAAAATTTTATTTTAATCAATAATTAATAAACTGTGAAGGAAGGAGTCACTGAAGCTGCACAAGAAACTTGTGGTGTTTCATCTAGACACCGATGGATAAATAAACCTGGTGGTGAAATGGTACAGTGGAGAATGCTGTGCAGGAGAAGAGGAGATGCTTTAAGGCATGGAAGGCAGGAGGAAGCAGAGAAGCGTACAACGATGCCAAAAGAACTGCTAAGTATGCCATATACAATGCTAAAACCGAAGCTGAGAAGACACTATTTCACAATGTCAACTCAAAGTCAGGGACCATTTACAAGCTGGCTAAGCAAATGCGACGTGACAATCAAGACGTTACTGGTGATAAACCCATCAAAAATGATGCCGGTGAACTCTCCCTCGACGAGGAAGCAAGGAAGGTCGCTTGGAAACAATATTATGAACGACTTCTCAATGTAGAGTTCCCCTGGAACCCGGATAATCTCTCAGATGAACCATCTGTTGAGGGCCCTAGTGTACCAATCACCACCGAGATGATCGAAAGAGCCATCAGTAAGATGCGCATGGGCAAAGCTCCTGGTCCTTCAGGAATAATCAGAGATGCTGAAGCCAACAGGCGAAACTGGAGTTGCTCTTATACGAGATCTTGTTGAAGCTATTGTTAGCGAGGGTCGTATACCAGCAGACTAGGAAGATTTTTTTTTTTCGGGAAGAAAGCTACATTGTCAACATCTATAAAGGTAAAGGCGATGCCCTTGATAGGGGTAATTACAGAGGCTTGAAGCAGCTTGACCAGACCATGAAAATACCAATAAATTGCGAGGTTTGGAGGGGAAGACTTTGTTCTCGACAGACAGGCCACACCCTCGACATGAGGATTAATTCATGGCCTGTATTTAATCAAAATTGGTTGATGATAATGATGATGATGAAACAGTTTAATCTATTTATACCAAGCTTTTTCAACCTGGTGGTGGCGAGTCGTTTTTTGGGGGGTCGCAAGACGCCTGAAAATCTAGTGTATATATAGTTTTCAATTATTTTTTTGCTAGAAAAAATTAAAAACTGTGTTTGTCGCAATTGACCATTCCTCGACCTGAAGTTATTCTATTGTTTAAGCTTTCAGACGTTGCAAAGGCTTTTAACAATAGAGAAGCATTTAATATTTTTAGGTACAATCCCTACATATTTTTCACCTAGTTTCTGTACGTTGCTTTATGCTAACTAAAGTTAGCCAGTAACTTCGCTATGGCAAAAAGCAAGGTTGTTTGTAATGTCAAATACGAATTTGTCAGTAGACTACCGGTATCGTTTCCAATGGCATTGAAAATATTCAGTGTGTAGGCAATTTTGTTTAAAACTTCTTTCAGCAAAAATTCCACGCTTGACAAGCTTGTGAAAAAAACTTTCAGCACCAACCATCTCACTGAAGTTGATTTAAATAAATCCATGAAAGATTGCAATAAATTAAACTGGTAAAAATTCGAAAATGTAGCTTATTTTTTAGCCAAGCTTAAGATCGAAAATGTCATAATAATTGGAGGAAGTGTAATAAACCCGCATAACATCATTCAAACTTTTAATGTCTTTAATAAACGACGTTTTTGATTTCAGAAGTTTACATTAAAACAGTGAAACGAGACATAAGTGGATGTCATCATCATCATCATCACGTGCCGTCTCCGATTCGAAGGTTGGCTGTCATTTTCTTCCACAATCCACGTTCTTCTATTCTATTTGCTTATCTGATGCTTGACAAATCAGCCAACTGTATTACGTCATCTCCCCATGTTCGCCTCCTTCTTCCCCTGCACTTCTTTCCTTCCACCATACCTTCAATAAGCAATTGATGTAGCTGTCCTGCCGATCCTCTCACAATATGTCCGCGAATTTCATCTTTTGTTTTGCTAAGTCATTTTCCAATCTATCTTGCACTCCAATTCTTTACCTAATTGCTTCATTTGTAATGAGTTTTTTATGTGATATTTTTAAACAATGACACCTATTAATACTACAAAAAGTGCTCAATGCCAAGCAAAAAGCAAAGCAGAGCGAATTAAATCAAATATAGTTATTACTATCTTAACCCTTGACAGCCTGTTTCACCTAAAGGAGGATCATCAGAAGGTCCTTATTCAAATAGAATATTAACATAAATGTTAATCAATAGCTAACCCACGTACAATACCTAACCTTATGCAGAGGTGGGCAGTAGCGCGCTACTTTTGTAGCGGCGTTATTTTTATTCCAAAGTAGCGGTAGCGGGAGAGGCGCTACTTTTTTCAGTCGCACTCCCGTTACCCGCTACTTTTTAATTTAAATTGAAAAAAATGCTTGTTTTTTTGCAATACTGGGGTGGTCAAGCAGCTATATAATCGGCTTGGTTGCAAAGTTTCGGTCTTTTCTAGCTGAGGTCAACTTCTTCGGCGAATATTTCCGTGTGATGAAGCCTATCTGCCAGGCTTTAGACATTCTCCAGGGCGAGTCCAAGCCAAGGCATATTACGGAGTCTTGCTTCCAACCATCACAATTTGCGGGAAGAAGTTGACCGAGATCACTGATCTTGTGACCTGTGAGGAGTTGAAAGTGAAAGTCCTTGAAGGGGTGAAGAAACAATTCAGCAAGTGCTTCAACAACATGAAAGGCGTTATGGCATCATGTCTTCATCCCTCCTCCAAGACGTCGTGGCTACAGTTTCTGCACTACTTTTCCACGGATGATGCTGACGCACTGCGAGAAAAAGTCAAGACAGATGTAATTCGACTGTTGCCGGAGACATCAAGCCAGGTTGATACCAAGAAGAGTGACACCAACACCAGTCATGACTCCGAGGATGTATTTTTTGGAGTGTTTGCGCCATCCCGTGAAACGTCGGTGCAGAAGGAAGCAACAATTGTGGACGCCTTTTTTTCGGACAAGAGCAAGTTCTTGAGCCTTTCGAATACCGAGTTAAAACATCTGTTCATTAAATACAACACCCCCATTCCTTCCAGTGCTGCGGTGGAGAAACTTTTCTCTGTTGGAAAGGATGTGCTTGAGCCAAAGTGGGCAGGACTTAGTGACTCTCATTTTGAAATGCTCGTGTTTTTGAAAGATGCGTAACAATAAATTTTCCTTAGAATGTGTTTTCTATAACGACGTCAAAATGACAGCGTAAACGAATGATAACATTCGTTTTCAAAGTCATTTTTGCGTCACTAGGGACTTGAGTGTTTCCTAGTGTCATTTTAGACAAAAGTAGCGGAAGGAGTAGCGGTAGCGCGCGCTACTTTGGCCCGAGTAGCGGTAGCGGGTAGCGCGCTACTTTTGTAAATTGGTAGCGGGTAGCGGTAGCGCGCGCTACTTTGGTCCAAGTAGCGGTAGCGGGTAGCGCGCTACTTCAAAAGTAGCGGGTGCCCACCTCTGACCTTATGTATTTCCGTTTCTAGCAAAGGCAATTAAACTTAAAGTTTCAAGTGATAATTGATATTTGTTGAAGAAAAGAGAGAAAGGTTTATTTCGTTTGTTGTGAGCAGGATTGTGGAGTCCGGCAAACATATACGACATAAACCTTTTTAAATAAACTTTGATAATAATTAATTCTTAAAACTTGTGTATTTTGCCCTATAAACAGTTTTGTAAACTATCTCTATGTTCAATTCTCTGTTTTATAGGTGAATGCAAATGAGAAAAATTTCATATTTGCAGCAACTAAGGTTTTATTTTAATCAATAAACGATTTAATCTATATAGTATATATACCAGGGGTTTTCAATCTGGGGGTGGCGAGCCGTTTTCAGGGGGGTTGCAGGACGCCTGAAAATCTAGTATATGGTTTTCAATTAATTTTTTGCTAGAAAAAAATCAAAAACTGTGTTTTTTGCAATTAACCATTCCTCGACTTGAAGTTATTCTATTGTTTAAGCTTTCAGACGTTGCAAAGGTTTTAATAACAGAGAAACATTCAATATTTTTAGGTACAATATAATCCTTAGATATTTTTCACCTATTCCCTGTAGTGTACGTTGCTTTGGCCAACTAAAGTTAACTAGTAAATTCGCTACGACAAAAAACAAGGATATTTGTAATTCCATGTCAAATATGAATTTGTCAGTAGACTATCGTTTCCAATGGCATTGAAAATATTCAGTGTGTAGGCGATTTTGTTTAAAACTCCTTTCAGCAAAAGTTCCACGCTTGTCGCTTAACAAGCTAGTGAACAAAATTTTCAGCACCAATCGTGGTGGTGCTGAAAAAGGAGACCTACTGAAGTTGATTTAAATAAATCCATGAAAGCTTGCAATAAATTAAACCGGTGAAAATTTGAAAATGTAGTTTATGTTTATTATTTTTTCCCTTATAATCTAGCCAAGCTTGATTGGAAATTGAAATAATAATCATTAAAAGACGTTTTTGGTTTCAGAAGTTTACATTAAAACAGCGAAACGAGACATATGTAGATGTCATCGTGAATCAAATTTGGGTCAATTTGCATTAAATATAATTTTGTTGAATATTTTTATGAGGAGTTGCGAGGCTACGTTGATTGCTCTAAGGGGGCGCGTTGCAAAAAAGGTTGAAAACCCCTGATCTATACCAATAAAACCTATTTATATTCAATTAATTGAAAATTAAAATTTGTTAACAGCAAAGTAAACAAAGAATTATAATTTGTCTCAAAATTGATATCATTAGAAGATTTCTTTAAGTTAAGGGTGCTAGGGGACATACACTGAAGGAAATTATAAAAATCATGTTTTGTTTTAAACAAGTAGCATTCTTGGTCTCAACAGATCACTGGAAATCGAGCACCTCAAAATCTTTCGATTCCACATTCCCGGTTGGCACAACCGATGTAAAATAGATGTACAGTGCCCACAAATGAAACGTTTACAAAATTAAATTTTGACAAAATTGTGGTTTTATTTGAAAAGAAAAATATTTACACAATGCAATTAAGACAAAAATTATTGTAATGAACATCATATAAAAATGAACATATTGTTTCACCTTAAAGCAAAGGCTTTTCAACTAAACAAAATATAAACAAACACAAGTTAAAGTCTGCCCATCACAAGCACCTAACATAAGATAACTGAACAACTAAGTAAAACAGTCCACAACCATCTAGCTGCACGTTCAGCAAGAAAGCAACAACAATAACAAAAAGAAGAAAGCAAAGATTAAACGCCGCGCCGACTAATCAGCTTGAAGCAGTGCGCGGCATCAACTTGAAGCAACATAAAATTTCACAACATTCTCCCCTCCTTATAAAAATAACTAAATAACGTCCGGTACCGGACTGGATACTTTAGAATTAATCAACTGTTCGGTATTTGCATCTTGATCAACTACTTGCCGGCATCCTTGGAGGTTTGACTGTTCTACATGATCTACGTGCACAGTATGTTTGTCTTTCGAAGGTGGGCATGGAGCTAAATCTCGTACAGACACAGTCGATTCTCTCCCATCAGGAAAGCGCACCTGTGCATATGTTGGATTAACATCAGTTAATACAACTTCTTCAACTCAATCATCATTCTTGTTTGACCTGACAAACTTTCGAAGCAGAACTGGTCCTGGTTTTGATAACCACGCTGGCAGCGATTTTCCATTGGGTGATCGCCGATTGAAGTTGTAAAACAGTTCGTGCGGGGTCGCATTTGTAGCGGTGCATAGCAGAGACCGAACCAAATGCAGGGCATCCAAGAGCACAGCCTCCCAACACGAAACTGGAAGATCATTTGATTTCAAGGCGAGTCGGATTGCTTTCCAGATCACGCCATTGTACCCAGGCCTCGAAACTGAAGGCGGCCATCGCGGCCATGGCCGCGATTAACCTACAAAAACCGACACTTTGTCCGCCGGTCTCGCCCTTCCGTCGGCCGCATTTGTCCGCCATGAAATTCCGAGAAAATTTTAGGCAAGCGGTCTTGTGAATAAAGTACTTTGCCACTTATAATCACAAAGGATTAGAAAGCAGTCAAAGCACCCGATAAATCACAATACACCCTGTCTATGTTTGAATTGTTAACATTATTGGTTGACCAAGCAGCTGATGTCTGACATAAGCAGGATGCAAGTGACACCACAATACACTTTATTGATGCGATATATTCAGTCTTCGAAATTAGCGACGGCAATAAAAATGCCGAGGCCACACGAGCGCTTGTAAGGTTAGGGTTAGACATTCCTCCCAGTCGTTATGGCACAGCCATAGATTTGTTCCCTAGTCAACACCCTGATGGAGCTCTATGAAAAAGAAAGAGGCGTGTGGATTGGTATCAAAGCCCGAAAGCCGCAAAACGTGGACGCTTCGTTGCGAAAGGCGAATACGTCTGATTCCAGTGATGACGTGACAACCTCGTGCTCCGATACAGCATCTGATGATTTCGATTCCGACTGGTTCTTTATCAAACAGACTTTATGTTGTTCGCAGTGTCGCAATTGTGCCGAAATTATGTCAGTGTATACGTAAATCGAGGCAATCTTCTCGCAGGGAGCTATTAATTTGTTACCGGTACCTGGTTGAGCAATTAACGTTATTTTATGATAATTCAACGTTTCTAGATGTCTATTTAATGTAAAACAAACGTAAATTTCTTATTGGGCATTGTTGTTACGCAGTACAACCCGCCGGAAAATTAAATCGATTTGTGCTTACTCGAACGTTGAATCAACCCAAAATTAACTTACTTTTCCGCCTGTGAGTCATTTAACGTGAATTACTGTAACAGCGTGCGACGTGCGTATCTTGTTGCTCGCTTTATCGCTACTTTTGGTATTATTACATCACAACAAATCAAACAGTGCGGTCGTGATAGACTACTCTAGTATATTTTTCGCTTCTCGTTTTGGTACAATTGTTTCGTAATTAACGTTCACAGCAATTGCCGAGGCAATTTCAACTCTTTTCGTTTGGCCTCGGCAACGTTTTTGCCGACGTAAAAATGTGCTAATTTTGAAGACTGTATGTGGATGCGTGTCGACGTTGCGATGGCCGCCATGTGCTTGTGATTGGCCGCCGAACAGCCTGCTTCAGTCGGACACGTTTGGCCGCCGGAAAAAAAAAGTTGTTTCGAGGCCTGGTACCGTTCCACCTGAGAATTTCCAGTGGGATGATAAGGCGTTGATTTACTAGACGCACGTCCACGTTCCAACAGAAATTCTTTAAAGTCACTGGACAAGAATGATCTACCATTGTCTGAATGCACATAGCCCGGCATTCCGCACATAGAAAACAACTTTTTGAGGCAACTGATCACTGTGGTAGAATGCATATTCTGACATGGAAACGCAAACGGAAACCGTGAGTATTTATCAACTATGGTGAGAAGATATTTGTTACGTGAGGTTGATGGTAATGGACCTTTAAAGACAATGCTGATTCGATCAAACGGCAGTGTTGCTTTAATGAGTCTTTCTTCTTGAGGTAAGTAGAAACGTGGTTTCAGTTCAGCGCATGTGCGACAAAAAGAACACACCTTCTTAACTTCATCTGTAGAAAACGGCAAATTCTTTGTACGTACAAAATGTAAAAGCATCGTTACTCCCGGGTGGCACAGTCCTTTGTGAATTTCAGCAAGCTTTAAATCAGGTTCTGTGGCACAGAATGCCTCCGAGTAAAGAGTGTCTGGACCCACGTTTTCTTTTCCGGGGCGATAGTTAATAGAGTAACTGAAAGAAGCCAATTCTAACCTCCAACATTGTATCTTGTTGTTCTTGATCTTTGTACGTTTCCGGTTGTCAAGCATGAATGCCACTGAACGCTGGTCAGTGATCAATGTGAAGTGTTGGCGGGCAAGAAAATGATTCCACTTGCGCACTGCTTCGATTATCGCAGTTGCTTCCTTCTCGACCGCAGGATAATGAAGCTCGCTTCCATGTAACGACCTTGACATGAAAGCTACGGGACGGTTCCCTTGGTTCAGTGTCGCAGATACGGCAACATCCGATGCATCACATTCTATAACAAATGGCACATTTTCATCAATGGAGTGCAAAGCTGCGTTTTCTATTTCCTCCTTCAATGTGTTGAAATCACGTAAAGCAGAACTATCCAATGGGAAACTTGTGGCTTTCTTCAAATTCTACACTTTGTCTGAAAATCTCGCAACCCATTTTGCATAGTATGCGAATAAACCTAAAATATGCTTCAATGATTTCGCACTGGTTGGGGGTGGAAGCTCCCTTAAAGGACGTAGTCTTTCTGGGTTTGGTTTGATTACACCGTTTCCAACGGTGTAACCAAGTATGCTTATTGTTGAAACAGATGAGATGGTTTTCTTCTCGTTTAATGTTAAGTTCTTCTTTTTGATTGTCTGAAGGAATCGTTCAACATTTCCATCGTGTTCTTTTTGAGTGCCTCCTGCCACTGCTATGTTATCAAGATAAGGAAATGTTGCCGTTAATTTTGCATCCGTCACTACTTGGTCTATTTCCCTCTGAAATGCAGGCACACAGTAGATACGCCAAACGGAATTCGTTCAAATTCCCATAATTGCCCAGCTGCTTCAAACGCAGTAAAACGCCTATCTTCTTCTGCTATACGGATTTGATGGTATGCACTTTTCAGATCAAAAGTGGAAAACACTTTGTAATTGGCAAGATTATTTACCAAGTCATCTATTCTGGGCAAGGGATAAGCGTCAAGTTCTGTAAACAAATTGATCGTTTGCGAATAATCTATGCAAAGACGATTTTTCTTGCTTTCTTCATCCTTCACTACCACCACTTGAGCACGCCAAGGAGAAATGCTGGGCTTGATTATTTCTTCAGAGTGAAGACGTGACACTTCGGTTGTAAAAGCTTGATCTTTCTTGCTGAATCTTCTCGACTTCACAGCTATTGGTTTGCAGTTTGGAGACAAATTTCAGAACAGCGATGGCACAGCAGCAGAAGCTGAAGTTAGAGCACACAATGCTGATTGACGAGACACAACAAGATCCTCTTCGTTTCCTCCGTACTCAAATATAGCAGACTTGTGTCGACTTTGGAAATCTTGACCCAGCAGAATGTCACAACACAGATTGTTGAGAACTCGCAAGCACACATCTGGATAATTACGTCGGTTGATCATTACGTCAGTCATGCAATGACCTACAACATTCCCTTTAAAGGTTTGACAAAGCCATCGAAATCTGCAACGAGGAAGAGTTGACTGGAAGCTTCAACGTTCGTGCTGTCTCGTTGTTTATAAAACTACAGGAACTGCCAGTATAAATTAAGGCAGATAATTCTCTCCCGGCAATAACAGCATTTAGCGTGGCATGAGATAAGCATTGAGGGGCTTCTTTGATCACACACAAGGCATCCCAATAGACAGAAGCAGATGCATCAGCAGTTCCTTTGCTTTTACATACTCTAGAAAAATGGCCCTTTTTGTTCGGAATGGCCCGTTTCGGTGAGTCCGATTCGGTGAGTCCGATTCGATGAGTTCCCTATTCGGTGATTTTTTTTTACATTATTGGGTACCGTAGCCTAATTATCATTGCCGTTAAAGGGTTAGGGGTTAAGATTTCAGTTGAAATCCAAAATAATTTACAAAAGATTACCTCACAATAACGTCGACTGCTTGTGCTGTACTTTGTGTTTGTAGATATCTACAGCAAACGCAACACTTCATAACCAACACGACTGATACAGTTCAGTAATGTTAGTTTTTCGTTATGGTTATTGCCTTAGTGCAAGGGTCACCAACCTTTATTGCATGCGGGCCACTTTAGCACTAAGGAGAGCTGTGGCGGGCCTCACTAACAAAATTTTAGGTAGGTTGACTCTTAAGCTAGAAAAGAACGCATTTCGTACCCAGTATCCAGCGTTACATGTTAATATTCATCTCAGAATACCGCAGCAACAAAATTAGTCGAACAGCGCTACTGCCAGGCCAAGCTCCTTTAACAATGCCTAATAAAGGAGGTCATTTGTTTTGCGCACTTGTAGAGAGGCGAGCGGTTTCGTGAGAATATTCATCGCCAAGCAAGAGTGGTGTTGTCACTTCGCTTCACAACAGATATCTTGCAATTAACAGTTTCAGTAAACAAGGAAATGTTTGACACATCACAATACAGGCAACAATAGTGACCTGCAGACATATCTCTGAAAAATAGGCTCCAATAACGGGAAGAAAGAAACCAGGCACCATGAAACAAACGTTTGTAGAAATCACCGAAAAAAACGTTTCTATCGTAACTCATGAACAGTGTTCCTTCCAGAAAGCAATGAATTGGTTTTTCATACTTTTTGTGAGAGTCTTCAGGCCTCGAAATTCACGGCGGACACGGCGGTCATGTCCGCCGTCACAGCATGTGATGTCCGCGGGAAGTACCATCTAGATCGGTCATATTTGTCCACCGAGAAATAATACGTGAACTAGCGACACAAATCGTCATTGCATAGTACTAACAATTGTTGCGAGAATATAATTTCCCGCGCATTCTAGCGCGCATCTAGAAAATGTGAATACTGTAACTCTCACCCAGACAACAAAATCTATCATTCTTATATTAATTCAATGTAGACGCAGACGTTGAATCAATGTAAAAAGGATAAATTTGTTGACTGGGTCGCTTCCATTCAAGCAGGAAAACTTTCGATTTATAGGTTGCTTCAACAATTGATGACATTGAATCATCGTAACAAAAGTGAATTCTTCGCTAACAATCGATGGGAGTACCGGTACTTCCACACTAAGCAGCGCAACTTTGTTCAAGTTTTACCTCACAATGTCTGGCTTTGATCTCCGAGTAATATTGATACGGCAAGGTTGGTTACAAAATTAGATTATACGAGTTCGGTAGGCTATTACAGCAAAATTTGTTAAGTTTTGGTATTACAATAAGAAAAGACCCAGAGAAAATTCACTTTCGCTCACATGACACGCAAAAATAAACTTAAAAAAAAGCCTGTGAAACGTTGCACAGCAGAAAATAGTAGCGTTAGTGTAGAAGCTTTTCTGACTCGTGCCCAGAGCATTGTGACGCAAGAAGCCACACGACCTCGTTCAGTAGAAGTTAATCAGTTATGCGGCGCTTTGAGCAGGTACACGGCGCTTTGACTCTTCAAGCGCACGTCTTTCAGAGTGACTTCGCTGAAATTTTAAAATGCATTCTAAACCGTAGCTATAGTTCTCAAATGGCGAAGAATTTTCAAGATAAAGTGATTAAGCATGACGATCGACGCAAAAACTGGTGTGTCCGCCGTGAGACTTAATTTGTCCGCCGAGATAGCTGCTCAGACCGGACACGTTTGTCCGCCGTCAACAAAAACGAATTTCGAGGCCTGGTCTTTAAAACCGTCTTTCTTTGATTATTGGACAACTTTCACTTGCTGTGCTTATCAGCATGGCAAGAATTGTTGATTAACAACATTTTGCAGTACTAAGCTAAATATTTTCGTATTACAACCAGAAAAAGTCTTTAAATTTATGTATAATATTTTGCCAATTTATTATAAATTGAGTTGGCACACCGACCTATTTTGCCAACAAAAACTTGCATATAAAGCTGGGTTTTTTTTTCGCTGAAACTTTTCGGTCATTTGTCGTAAATGACTTGAAAAAATTCGGTCATTTTTTATTTATTTCGGTCATTTTTTCTGATGAAAATATTTCTTTTCAAGTAGCTTATACAACATATATTTTTTCGGACATTTTGACCGAATTGACTATATATTTTTTCGGACATTTTGACCGAATTGGCCATATTTTTTCGGACATTTTGCTAAAAAATCGGTCAATGACTGATAAATGACCGAAAAAACAACCTAGGCATAAAGGGAACACTGCTCATGAAACACAATAACGGTGAAACGCACACTAGTGTTTACATGAAATTTACAAATTTAAAATAAGCAACCCTATGCTCACAGGCAATTTTGAAATTCGAAAACAGACGTTTTAATCAACCACTGGGACAGTATGGTTGGACATCGCATTGGAATAACTTTAAGCGACCCCCACCTAGAACTACTGTACAATCTGATTAGTCGGTCGGTGGAATCGTATGCAAAGCGAAAATATGCTTCCCGGAAAGCATTTTTTGCCTTCATGCTGTTTAACTCCTCAAGAAAAGTATTTTTGGTCATACTTGTACGCTGATACCTTCCACAGGCCCCACATAACAGCGTGGCGGGCTGCCAGTTGGTGACCCCTGCCTTAGTGCAAGTGCATTGCACTGACTCATGTGCGCTTCATTACGTCGTGCCGCCCTGTGGCTGTGAGTTGTTTGTATATAATTATTGCAGCAGGACTTGGTATCCACAACACAGTGATTTGTCACTTGTACACATAGCTCTACTCTTGTTAAAACCTCTTTTTAATTCCTTTACGTTTGTGGGTTTCTTTAGCTATTCTGCAGTAGGCTACCTAGAAGCGCAACAACGACATTGTCATAAAAGGGGATGAGAGCTCCATCAACACTATCATGACATCATCATCTTATCTATTCCACCACCCACCAGGACAAGAAACAATAATTGAATAACTTAAACTAGATCTCGAACCTCAGTCATAATAGGCTAATGTGTGATGTGCACTGTGCAGTCTGACCATAGATAGAGCTCAACACCATGCTTTCCTCAAAACAAGTTTTTGCCTGAAGATGAGTTTCTTTTATGTCCGGTTTTCTTTCTCCATCTAATTTTTATGATGACTGCTCAGTGCTCATCCACATAAATATTGGAACTGGCAAATTCAATCCACAACACTTTCCATTGGGTTGTTGTTTTACACTGCATATGTGCAACCTGTTCGTGCTTCTGTTTGTTTTTGTTATGTTTTTTGCTATTTATATTTTTTGAGAGGTTTCGTGACCGTACTAGCTGCAGACATATACCTACTACATAAACTACTATTCAGGCATGTCTTAAATCTTTCGAATCTACAGACATAGTCTACAGACATAATTAATTAATAGCTACAGACATAATTATACCTACTACATAAACTACTATTCAGTCTTAAACCTTTCAAAGTTTTGCCATCTTTTCCCGTTCATTGACGAGCTGGTACTTTGACTATTGTAGCCGGTAGTACCTTGATTGATTGATAAAAATTGAGCCATACTTCACTGCCAAAAATGGCAGCCCTGGTAAGCACGTGGTTTAACTTCAGCGACAATAGAAACGAGTGTGAAAACTGGCAAGGAATTTGTCTACTCTTACAACCACAGACCAATCAGAAATGTGCCAAATAAAGCAACAATAAACTGTATGCGAATCCTGTCAACATTTCATTTGTGCAAGTTATGTAAACACTTCATTTGCGAGCACTGTAGAGTAGAATTCATCATCGTTTAATTCTTCAGTTTACCTAATTTGTCACATTTAGTTGGTCCTGTACGAGTCGTTATAGTCTTGACTTGTTAGCACAATTCGTCAGTTCGCCGAATTCGTCACTTAAGGTGACGAGTTAGGCGAATCCTACTGCATCCGTACTTGTAACATATGATTGAAATTATTGTCAAGAACCTGATCAAATAAATATCATTTTTATATTAAAAATAACAACACTGTTTGGTTCAACAACTAAGGTCAACTTTTCAACCCAAATGACACTCACCGGAAGAATGGCTTTCATGTTGTGACTCATCACTAACTTTATGGCCATAATAATGATTAGATTGATACATGTTTTTTGCAAAACCCACGCTGTTTTTCATTTTTCCAAACGAAAATCCCGGTAGCTTTACACCAAGTTCATCTTCCTAGAACAAAAATATTCATGGATGTCACAGTAACCTCTACTCTACATATTACATGACCACTTCCAGGGTTCGATCTTAGCGGTAGTCCGCTAGCCAACGGCTACTGAAAATTTGCACGGACTAGTAGAAATGTTGCAGTACTAGTCCGATTGGCTAGTAAAAATATTCGCTGGTAAAAAGTTTTGGTTTACAAAATGGCGATTGGCGACGTCACTCTCACTCTGAAATACTGCAGAAATTTGCTTGCCAGAGGCGAAATTGCACAAAGAAGGCTGCAAAGTCGGTCAACTGAGCACGTGACTACTTTTTTCTCGCATTTTCGCTAGACACGTGGTAGTAGTAAGCACGCCAGGTCGCCAATTCGGCTTTTTTGAAGTCAGATTTTGAGAATCTGGCTGTTTTTTAACTCGCTTGGCTTAGTTTTTTTAAATAAAAAAAGCCAGAAAAATTACGCTTTTTCAGGCTTTTTTTATGTTTCATCAATTTTTTGTCAAATTAATAAAAAATTCAACATAATTTTGGCTTTTTTTGGCTTAATTTTATTTTTTGCGATTTTTTTTAGGAAAAAAATTCGGTCTGCGTCAATTATTATTGTAACTGTCTCCGCCGCCAGTGTGGCCAAATCGTTTGGCATCCGCTGGCTTCGATCAGTCTTTCAACAAGGTTGATAGGATCTCCATTCTGTTTTGTCCTTTGCGATGTTTTGCAATCGATGGAGATGTGGTGTGCTGAGCAAGGATCCCAGGCCAGCTTTTCTGATGTCAGATCTCAGCAGTTGTAATAAATTGGTACGGTGACGTCCGGTTCGGCCTTGGTACTTTTTGCTGCCAATTATTGCAAATTCAAGGGCTTTCTGAGGAGGTGAGTCCTGGTGAAGTCAATTCGAGCAGTAATTTCTACCTTATATTTGGTTCTAGTGTCCGACCGAATTTCGTTTTGAAGCCAAAACTAGAAAATTTTCTAGTTGCTTGTCTTTTCATTAACTATGTTTATGAACTGCGTTGTCGCTGAAGTCAAAGTTCGGTGGGACACTGTTTGGTTGTGCACTTTTTATATGTGTGTGTTTAATGAATACTAATTGGCTTTTTCAGGTGTTTTTTGCTGGCTTTTTTTGTGACTCGGTCTGGCTTTTTTTTGGTGAAGACAGGTTGGCAACCCTGCAGGTCGCCAGCATCCCAGCAAGCAGCAGTTAGCGAAATTAACGTTTTTTTGTTGATATATCGTGATCAAATGCTGATTCAACGTTACTACAAAGTGTCTAACGCTGAGTGTTAGCTGGGTAGTTATCGCTATTGTTAATACATCATCAGACAAGTGAAAAGTCAGTAAACTTGTCGGACTAGTGAAAAATCGTGCGGGCTAGTGAAAACGGGGAGCAACTAGTCCGGTAGGCTAGTAAAAAAAAAAGTTAAAATCGACCCCTGACTTCAAATTAAAAGTTTTACACCTACACCATGACTGACCTACATGGATCACAGTACTATACCGGTACTGTTTAACTAAACCAAAAATTAAATGCTTCAGATAAGTAATGACTATAGTTATACAAACGAATTTATTTTCACACGAGTCAGTTCAATCATAAATAACTAAAACTCAATTTCGATCAGCTAGCAGCAAGATCATCTTCAGTTAATCCGAAAGCAAACAGAACAAAAAATCAAATGATGAAGGTGCGAAAGAATGAAAAACGTTTCACTCTTGCTACGTCAAAGAATTGATGGAAAAACTAGCAATCAAAGGCGAAATAAATAAAAAATGGCTCGAAAGAGTACATATGGTATGGAATTGTAACATAAGCCTAACCAGGAAACATCAACAATACGAAACATCTTGCACCGGCTTGACTGGGCGTGTAGTTGTTCTGTAGTTTCTGGGCATGCAGTTTCTTTTGTATTAATATGCAAAAAATGGGGTAAGCAATTTAACATATTGGAGAACAACTATAGCCAAACCAGCAAATGCGCACTTACAACTGCTGCCAAAACAAACCTCAAGTGTGATTTCCAAAGATTGTTGTTTTTTTTATTCCATTCTATTTCCTTAAACCTTCATAAATGTTTTAGCCGAAACAGCCATCAACACAAGGAATGGCGCATTGAAGTGTAGCCGTGCGCATTACATATCGATTCTGGAAATGCGTCCGGACGCATTAGATAATGCGTGCTCGCATTAGACAATGCGCACCCGAATTAGATAAAGCAACACGCAGTGTTCAAACCTATAGAAATTTGTTTGTTGGCTGTGTGTAGCACAATAAAATTTGACCTGCTTGCTATTACATCTTATAATTATGTTTCACCATTTACACAAACTTGTTTTTATAGACCACTCGATCCAAGCAAGAATGCAGAATTCCAGCGAAAGATAAAGTGCAAGCAATTTTATCCTGTTCAGTTTATTAAATGGAAGCGATCGCAAGAGTGCAGAGTGTCAACATTCTTATTTATAACTACTAAGACTATTGCAGCGTTCTTTTAGTCAAGATATATACCAGTGGAAGATGCGAGCTATGTTTTTAAAAAATTAAAGATTGTATAGAAAATATACTGAGTGATTTTTTGAGCAAAGATGTAGTGATGAAAAGCATAGCTTCTTGCTTATGAAACGGCAATTTATGCGATTCCTTCCAATCGTTGCAGCCAGTGAAGGGTGTCATCGTTGAGGTCTGTCAGGTTAGCATTGCCAGCAGGGCCGAGAGTGGCACACTGAAAAAGTATAGCTAACCGCGTGCACACACTTGTCATTTGTTTGTAAATCGAGTGATTCGTACAATTAGCATAAGTTAACACTCTGCAAAGCTCAACCAATATAGGCTGTGAAGCTGATATGGTTAAAGCGTTAGGTTAGTTTACCTTTTTGTGTTGTCCGCCCCGTTGGCTCAGTGGTTACGCGCCGGCTCAAGATCACGCGGCGCTGGTTTGACTCTCGGGGTGTGCGTTTGAGCAACGTATTTCAGGACTGCTCTCCATTTAGCGGCACATAGTGAATGGAATAATTTCTCGGCAACAACACTTCAACAATCGGAAAACTTCACTCTGCCAATCTCGGTAAACGGCCCTGCGTCAAGAGCCACTACAAGTATGCGAACAAGTACCAGGAATAACCTATCAAGGCTTTGTCAGCCCGAGGATAAAGATTCAAAACCAACCAACGACCCTGTCTGACTTGCTGCCTTCACCATAGGCGCCTAACTATTTTCTTGGCCGTGGGGGCGAAAGCGTGTTTCATCAGCAGCAACGTAAATTACGCAGATGGATGACGTAATTATGCCGTCACACTCGGAGTTATCGCTACGTTCGACCTACCGTTAATTATTATAAACAAAACCCGACCACTTTGGTTAAGCAAACACATCACATGCGTTAGCTAGCGGTTGATGGACTGCGACTCTTTAAGCTAAGCACAACATAAAGTTTAGCAACGAACTAGATTTATTAGCATGAAACAAGAGACGAAAAGGTTTACTAAAAGGTATATACACTGTAAATGGAATGACAATGTTTTGAAAATGGAATGCAAATATATACTAACTTGATCATACGCTTGAAAATATACCCGTGGAAAGTAAAATCATTCATGTTTACATCAATTCAGCAGTATGTCACCTTGAATAAATTTAAAAGTTGCTGATATTCGTAAGCAACCCTTGAAAAATAGTTACGGAGAGACGTTTGATTAAGTTTTCGACTTGACATTGCTCCCTTTTCACCACAATATCGCAACTTATGACTGACCGCTGTAAAACGTTTTCGCGTTGCAGATGAAACAAAAGATGCGCATATTCCGCCTTTGATCGGGTTTCTATGGCAACGGTCGTGTGTGGGCCATTCAGTTTGCGTGAGTCTGTTGCTTATGCGGCATGTGCGCAATGCGGTTTGTACCAGCCCTTGTTGCGTTGGTTAGTGGTTACCTCGGGCCGAGACTTCAAGTTCATTTTCACAGCAAGCGATTCACTGCAGTGCAGAGGTTTCGACTTTCGAAAGCGACATCAAGTCTGTTTGCAAGCTCATAAAGCTAAACGCACGCTCCGTCTACGTAGCAAATTATGTTTTTTTTTGGTGCATTAAACATCTGATGACATTGAATTGACACAAAACGGTAGATTTTTGCTATGTTCCAGGCAGCAAAATTAATCATATTTACATTGATTCAACGTCTGCAGACGTTAAATCAATGTAAAAATGACAGATTTTGTTGTTTGGTGTGGGATTGTAGCATCGCTACTCGTTCTAATGATTATTTATTGCGAAGCTGTTGCGGTTTGCATTCAAAAAATGTTTTCCTGCTGCCGATCGCCACTTCATTTATTGTTTTATGTATCAATACAGCATAAAAGGTTGCCCCCACGCAGAAATATGCGTGGGGGACAGACCCCCAAGCCTTAGGCGCCTATGGCCTTCACATTATATGACAACCATAAAAACAGTCATTTTATTAAGTGTTGAAATTTTAAGCACGAAGACAAACGCAAAGCATGATAGCACAGGAAATAATTTGCGAGTCGGAGATGTAGCCGTAAGCAACAGGGAAAAACCATCCATTTCAAAACAGTATTATTTTAGTTACAAGAACAGGAAAACAGTTAAAAATTAATTAGAATTGATAGGTTTACTGGGCTACGTCATTGACAGTTAATTATCATCAAATATCAACAAAAAAACATCACTTTTTGAGACCAAAATAGTTTAATTGTGCGTGCATTTCGGTCAAATATTGTTGATACAAAATTTTGCGGTCTGCTCTTTGATTTGATTGATCATCTTCCTCGTGGCTGATCACGTGACTTCACGGTCTTATACGACCCAGCTATCTCCTGTGATTTTTAGCAACCTGTATTTACCACTCCTTTCTGTATTAGTCGCATGTATAATAATTTATTGTATAAATAACTGACATCACATTCTTTATAATTTTGCTCCAACTGAACTCTCTCCTCTAATCACACCTTCAATGCGCACACTCTCGGCTTGCTCTTTGCTGGAATGGATTTTTTTTGTTCTGTTTCTCTCAAATCGTAGCTGAAGAACTCCCATTAAAATAAAAAAAAGATTTAGTCTCATGCGGTCTTTCTAAAACAAATTTGAGCGAAATTGCCGATGTCAGTTAGAAAGTTTGTGGTGCGCGTTAGCGTTGCGGTTTTGAGTAGCGTAAAATAAAAAGCAGATTGTGACGAAAGCGTAAGTTCATTTGCATTGAAATTCCGTTTGGGAATTCAAGGAAGTATATATTAAATAGTTGTGGTTTTTATTTGCTGAGAAAGGAGTGAAAAATATTTCTGTGAGGGCAAGTGCGCATTAGCCACTCAGTAGACCGGTGGGCGCATTTGCCACTTTGACTATATATAATTATAGAGCTTTGGTAGAGAGTTTGTCTTGTTTGTCGTATCCAGGCTTACACCCGGTGGTTGAAGATTTAGATTAAGTGGACTGGAAGGCAAGGAAGCCAACCTTCATGTCCACCTTCAGGCATGCCTTTAAGTGTCCTGCCAAAGACACAGCCGCATGCTCATGAGTGGTGTCGAACCGGCGCCCTTTCGATTGCCGTTCCAGGGTTCTCACCACTCGGCTACGCAGCTGACAACTTGTCTTGTTGAACCATAGGCATACGAAGCCGAGCAACGTGATCAAGTTTAACATCTTCAAGTTTATTACATTTACATAAACATAAAACTACGCAACAAATTAAGTATCGAACGTTTTCGACATCACAAGATGTCCTCTTCAGGAATATTATACATACAAATTAACGACATCTGAAAAAAATACAATGGTTAACTAAATCTATAAACAGAAAAAGACAAAAACTGCACAGTACTTCTGACTAGCTCAAACTCAACGATATAGGCTCCACAAGAATCAAGGTAACTGCATCAAAAGGTGTTAAACAGATCACATGATATGGTAGAAACTAGAAAGGCAAGGTGCGAAAAAACTAATTTTAAAATACAGAGAGCAAGAAAGACGAGCCGCAAGCATACAATTGTCTGTTCAAAAGTGGATTGTGACGTTTTATGTACAAGGCTTCCAACATCTTAGTTTGATACTCAGACCTGCCTCTGGACATGATCTCAAACTGCTTGATAGAAACGTTATTTTGGCATTCTGTACATGAAAAAATGTGATCTTTAATTGCGCTTTTCTGGATAGAATTCAAATTCAGGTGTTCCCCAGCTCTAGTCGATAAATGTCTTGTTGACATACCGATGTATGTCAGGCTTGCATCAGGCAAACAACTGAATTTATAAACGACATTAGAACATAGAGCAAAGGGCGTAGGCGACTTCAGCTGAAAATATCTGCCTACTTTGAACGTTCTATATACAGTAGGGTGGGTCGATTTCTCCATTTATCATATAAATTTGAACATAGGTGCGACTTTACCTTCTAAACGTTTCCTCAAAGTTTAAAATCGTTTTTTTTGCACAGCAACCCATTACCCCAATGACCCTCTGTTTCTATAACAGGGTTGCCAGATTGGGAGAAAAGTTGCGGAAGTTTTTGTCATTTTATCTCATTTTTTCGCCCAATCCGGCAATCCTGCGCAGTGAGCGAACTTCTAATAGTTGTACGGTTTAACACGCCATAAAAAAACTTTCTGAAACTGACTCTTTATCTTAGGGAGCAAGTCTTTTAGGCGCTGACAGTTAGGCGCTGGTCTAATAGGCGCGCACACTGTGGCGTATGGATATTTAGGTGCGGAGCACTGTGGCGCCCGGTCATTTAGGTGCTATTCCTAGTAAAGTATGTAGATTGTATCAGCATGGCAGCTTGCCAGAAAATTATATCATGGCTTCCGTGAGTAAAGCTGCTTAAATCGGCAATGCTTTTCACACAAAATGTTTTTCGATCAAAAAGACTGTAGGCTAAATTACGTAAACTTTTTGCTTAAAATTTTCTCCATAATCATTCTGCTGTACCTCCTAAAGCATTGCGCGCAGAAACGAAGTAAAATTTTTCTCATGTGCAGAATTGTTTTGGTATTCGATTAAACTACATATATTTTCAAATTATTTTATCATGCTTGGGTAGTAAAGATTATAATGAAGTACACTTTTCTGCCAATTTTTAATTTTTTTAGAAATTAGAAAAAACACCGTATGGAAAGTTGCTAGTCGTACATTGAATGTTTTAAATTTTATTGCAAAGCTTCGCATCTTCGGATAGCTGAAGATGTATGCTTTTATTTGATGTCAAGATTGTGCGTCTACGTCGATCACATAAGATGTTTTTACGGCGTAAACACAACAGATTTGTGTGGAAAATGTCTGGTTATTTAGATTAAACGTCTTGACCTCGGTGGTTGCGAAAGAGTTAAGTCAAATAATAACTACACTAAACATCAGTAAAAAAATCATACCTTAGTCTATATTGAAGCGGGTGGTTAAAATTTTAGTGTGCAGTGCCTGACTGCAAGTAGCCTAGGCTACAGCAAAGAAGCCACAGCAAGCTCTTTTGTTTGAGAAGGTAGGCTACACGAGGTGGAAGGATGAAGATTTTTATTAAACAATTAATAAATACGAAAAATGCGCAATCAAACACTGCAACGTATACATGAAGCCATCAGCAGCAATTTTTTCACGATTACGTGAAGTTGAAATAGTCGAAGCTGCCATATCAATCTTTGCTTTATGATGTGGCAAACTTACCAAACTTTTCGGTGCAAATGAAGTGCTCAGATCCAACATCGGCTTATATGCAGGGCAATTAGACCAGCAGACCACCTGATCTCCACAGGACACGTACTTCTGGAGTAGAAGTTGCCGGTTTAAAGGCGCAGCTTTGTGCAATCTGTTACCTTTAATAATTACTTCTACTTGAGACGGATAGATCGTGTAGAGTTGAGGTGCGTGAAAACGCTCTACTACTCTTGATATTAGCACATTTCTACAGGACATTTGCAATGCATCCTGAACACAAGTTGCAGCCAGATGGAACTTTACTTAATCTGTTATCTTTCGCAATTACTTTTGTTCGGGATGGATTGGCCATGTGACGAGAACGCGTAAAACGCTCTACTACTGTTCACATGAATACATTTCTACAGGGCATATAGGCTACACCTTGGCTACAAGTTGCAAGCATAATGGTGGGACTTTGCTCGTTATTAAACCTAGTCGGGGTTTTGAAGGAAAACTAAATTACTCTTCACTTAAGCCTACCGCCCGGTTGAATACAGGCTACAGTACATTTTTTACTGATGTTTAGTGTAGCCATTATTTGACCTAACTAAAAGTGAACTCATACATGTTCGGAAACTTGAATAATTTATTGATAAAGCTTTCGCCGACTCAAACCTGGACTAACAAGAAATAAATGCTGAACACGCGCATTAAAAAAACAACATATTTTTCTGTTCAATATAACATTTAATGTGAAAATCATTGCCGGTTTAAGCAGCTTCACTCACTGAAGCCATGCAGGCCTTAAAACTCGTATTTTTTTCCGGCAGCCATTGTGGCCTACTGGGAGCTCCTTCTCGGCGGCCAAATTTGCGCGCTTGGAGGCCAAAATACAAATAAATAACGATAGCACAAGTAAATAGAATTAAACTTGCTACAATGCTAAAATGATCTCTTAAGTCTGGGCGACGTCCTGCAATAGAATCGTTGTACCATGCAATTGTAGCGATCCATTATTTCATCATATAAATTCCCTTTCTTTAACTAAAATGAACCATTTCAAACCATGCGTAATTTCCTAAAGAATTGTAATTTTCCATTTAATCTGCTCCCGAAGTCAATATGAAAAAGGGAACTGATGATTATAAAATGACTTGTTCGCATTTGGCGAGAGCTCAGTTAGACCAGTTCAGCTCTCAGAAAAACATTAAATTGATTGTTTAATTAAAATGTAATAACTCGTGATAATGTTTCACTATCCTGTAATTTCATTATTCTGTACTGTTTAAATTCAAATTGTGTTATAGACCTACAATATTATACGAACACCTTCTGATAACTTAAAATTATAATTCGAATAACAATTGTGTGGAAATTAGATAATGGAGTCAGATGTATAAATTAGACAAATGAGTGTGAATATCCTTGAGACAAACAGAGTTTCATTAGACAGCCAGTTACCTAATAAATTAACATTTTAAACCATCGCTTAACATCGGTATCACGTCGTGGTCACCAATGTAGTCATACCTATTTTACGCGTGAGAATGTTAAGCGATGGTTTAAAATGTTAATTTATTAGGTAACTGGCTGTCTAATGAAACTCTGTTTGTCTCAAGGATATTCACACTCATTTGTCTAATTTATATATCTGACTCCATTATCTAATTTCCACACAATTGTTATTCGAATTATAATTTTAAGTTATCAGAAGGTGTTCGTATAATATTGTAGGTCTATAACACAATTTGAATTTAAACAGTACAGAATAATGAAATTACAGGATAGTGAAACATTATCACGAGTTATTACATTTTAATTAAACAATCAATTTAATGTTTTTCTGAGAGCTGAACTGGTCTAACTGAGCTCTCGCCAAATGCGAACAAGTCATTTTATAATCATCAGTTCCCTTTTTCATATTGACTTCGGGAGCAGATTAAATGGAAAATTACAATTCTTTAGGAAATTACGCATGGTTTGAAATGGTTCATTTTAGTTAAAGAAAGGGAATTTATATGATGAAATAATGGATCGCTACACAATAACTGCTTTATCGGGATTGTAATCCGGTATTGCGGGACCATCTACTAACGACACTAAATTGTTTCAACTGCTCGCTGCTCAGCAAATTGTTTCAACTGCATTACCGAATGCCGCCTTTCATAAAACCTGACCGTTTATACCGTTATGATGTCACCATTGAAAGTGTGAAGTCACTAACCCACAGCGGGAACATTTCTCAACTATGAAGTCATGTGTTTCCCTCGGATGTGAACTAACCTATATACTATAAGTTCTCCTGTTTAACAACAATTCAATGTCCGACAACATTGCATCGACATAAAAACGACAATATTGCCAGCCGATGTAAATTAGCACTTTGGATTAAGACTTTGTTAAAATAAAGGTCGGGAATTACAAACAAGACTTACAGCGCTGGTGATCGCAGATGGCAAATGTTCCGCACAATACAACAGTTGGTGATTATGACGCGCTGACCTAATTCTGCGTCACTCTTTGATACTACATATTTTCAACAGTTAATCCACGATCATTCTATTGCGAAATTAAATAATTGACCAGAAGAAACCGGCGGCCAAACTTGGCCGACTGAGAAGGTAGCACCGGCGGTCATTCAAGCACTGCTTAGCGGCCATGGCCGCCGGCTGCTTCAAGGCTTGCCATGACATATTTTTCTCTTCAATATAACAATTTGTGTGAAAATCATTCCCGGTTTAAGCAGCTTCACCCATATATTTTTTCTGTTGAATATAACATTTTGTGTGAAAAAGCATTGGCGGTTTAAGCAACTTCACTCACTGAAGCCATGACCAACAACGCACACGCATTAACAAAACAATATATTTTCCTGTTCAATATAATATTTTGTGTGAAAAGCATTGCCCTATGCCCCTACCTGCTAAGCTGATACAATCTACAGACTTTACTAGGAATAGCACCTAAATGAACGGGCGCCACAGTGCTTCGCACCTAAATATCCAGACGCCACAGTGTGCGTGCCTATTAGACCAGCGCCTAACTGTCAGCGCCTAAAAGACGTGGACCCTTATCTTATTCATCCGATAATGATCCGAGTTTCACGGAGAGTTTCTTAACAAGTAGTGCCTACAATACCATCCCAATCCCTTGTGTTGCAAGGGAAGCCGATCGAAAGATAGTTTCTGACGAAACAGTTGCTGCTATTGCCACTGCTACTTTGCAGGATGTGTTAAGAGAAGACTTCTCCACAGACATCATTATTGACCCACGGAAAGTGAGACATAGCTGGGTCAAGAGGTGTACTTGATTGAAATCAACCCAACATGTCGTCAATAATTTTATATCGTTCTATTTCGATGGGAGAAAGGATGAATCATATGTCTTTGATGACTACCACCACAGTAGAAAAATAAAAGAATACCATTACGTTTTACTGACACAACTTGGTGACATCTACATCTCCAGGGGTCGATCTTAACTTTTTTTTTCACTAGTCCACCGGACTAGTTGCTCTCCGTTTTCACTAGCCCGCACGATTTTTCACTAGTCCGACCAGTTCACTGACTTTTCACTACTTGTCTGATGACGTATTAACAATAGCGATAACTACCCAGCTAACACTCAGCGTTAGACACTTTGTAGTAACGTTGAATCAGCATTTGATCACGATATATTATACAGACGAAATCGGTTAATAGTATACTGCTTAAACATATCAATCGTTTATTTGAATCGGATAAAAGCAGCAGGATTTGCTTCTAGTTTGCATACTTCATTCATTTAATCGTATAATTGTGCCTGTTAGCGAAAAGAGAATGTCTCTTTTTTGCTTCGCATAATTGTCTTCAATGTTCAAAGGCGAAATGAAGCAGAGGGAGACATACGCATGCGATCAAAACAAAGACAAGTGTCTGTAATCCCAGGCCATGAGCTAATAGACATCGCACTACAAAAAAACAATTTTCGCACAGCTGGGCTTCATTAAAACAGAAGAGCACACAAAAGGAATAATCACACTTCCCAATAAAGAAGTTTAAATGCTTTTGATGTCATCCGTGGGCGACTGACTTTCCAAGAAATGGACACGGACAAATTATTTCGGCTTGAGAGGGAAGTGTTGGAAAGCATGTCCAAAAGTTTAAACCAGAAAACGTTGGAGATTTTTTTTTTTAATTGCTGAAAAAAAAACAGCCTACTGTTGTGAAATGCAGTGCATAATTTCATTTGTGCAGTTTCGTTCAGTTGAAGAACATTGCAAATTAATTATTTTACCAGACAGTGCAAAAGACTTGAAAAAAAAACTTTGCGATTTCAAAACAAACAATGAGTGTGAGCCGTGTTTTTCTACCATACCGCTATTTTCGTAGGCCACGTTCCATACTCAAAACTACACAGCTGGTACGGAGCTAAAAATAGCACGATTGAATCAAAAACATCAACGTCAAAGTTCGCGTTGTGACATCACAGGTATCGGTGAGATTAAAAGAAATCCGATTGCCACAGTTTGCAGAAAAATGCTTTGATCGTAAATGCTCTCCCAGTCAGCAAAGCTGGTCTATTTTACATTGTTTCAACGTCTGCAGATGATAAATCAATGTAAAAGGGACATGTTTTGTTGGTTGGAAAATACAGCATAGTGCTATGTTACACAGAACTAGTAAACTCTTTAAAGTTTAACCAGAATTGTAAACAGTCGTAGGAAGTATCAGTTGTAATGTGGCGACCGCCGACCTGGCGTGCTCATTACTACCACGTGTCGTGTCTAGCGAAAATGCGAGAAAAAAGTAGTCACGTGCTCAGTTGACCTACTTTGCAGCCTTCTTCGTGCAATTTCGCCTCTGGCAAGCAAATTTCTGCAGTATTTCAGAGTGAGAGTGACCTCAGTGACGTCGCCAATCGCCATTTTGTAAACCAACACTTTTCACCAGCGAATATTTTCACTAGCCAATCGGACTAGTACTGCAACATTTCTACTAGTCCGCGCAAATTTTCACTAGCCATTGGCTAGCGGACTACCGCTAAGATCGAACCCTGATCTCTCATGTCACAACACCAAGTGGTCGTTCAGTTGACATTTTAAAATGTATGATCGACGAAAATATAAAGATGGATGGAATTCGAATAACAGGTTGTGACGGGAGAGCAGTAAACACTGGGAATCGTAATGGAATAATTGCTAGAGTAGAAGATCATATCCATTATGAAGTTCAGTGGAATATATGTTGGCCTATGCTGCCCATCAATGAGTTACCATTGCAGCATCTATTTAGATTATTTGGAAAGACATCTGGTCCAGAACATTCATTGGTGAAATTGGCGATATTCTGTCGTCAAACCGAATTCATATAGCCTTGGAGATCGCATTGCTTGATAAAATTGAAACTCCCCATTTGCCAAAATTGGACAATTCAAAGATCTAAGCGCAGACCAGATGTACCTTTAGGAAATCTTCCATGCAATCAGTTCTGAAGTTCGCCTAACAGCTACTTCGCTGATCCATGCAATCAGTGAAGTAGCTGTTAGGCGAATTCTGAAAGCACGAAAGCTTTCATCTACAATAATATGAAGATTCCATCGCCCTGCTGATCAACTTAATCTTAATGCAATGGATTATATTGATATGATCGACTGGACACAGATTGGCGTTACTGAATCACCATTATTATCATCTAAGAGTGAGGATAAACTTTGGGATGCAATCAAGTAAGTCCCAGTAAAGTCGTCATACATATCACAGACTCAAGCCGTTGAAAGAATGATTCGTGTAGTCGCTGAGGTCAGCTTCAAAACTGTCAGAAAGGAGAAAAGAAACTCTATGATTTATTCTATCTTAGATGCAAGGAAGCAGCGACCTATACTTGAACCAAAGAAAGACTGTGTTGCTTAGCTTAACATCCAGGTCAGGCCGGGATTTAAGGGGGGGCAGAGGGTGCAGGTACCACGGGCCCCCGACTTTTGAAGGGCCCACCTATGTGGAAAAAATGTGATTTTATGTTGTTTTTTTTTTTCTTTCAACCTTTGAAGTTTCTGCAAAATGGTATGCAGTGCAGTGCTGGATTTATGGTACTGTAGACGAAGAGGTGGTTTTTCGCGTGGGAGCCCCCCGATCTAAAAGTGGCCCGGGCCCCTCATCAACTAAATCCGGCCCTGATCTAGGTGTGGCTTTAACTCGTTACATTTCAATTGAGTTTTGTTTTCACTGTAGCCTACCTATTGAATATAATTTACCGTGAAGTAGAAAATTATATTCTTCCATACCACCTGGGGTAAGTGATTAGGAGGACACCATCACATTGAAATTTTAACACTTTATTTAGTATGGCAAGCTTCACCTAAATGCCGATTTGTGCGACAATCCGACAATTTTATGTGAAAATCGACCCACCCTAATATACAGGCAGGGTAAATGTCACAATCAAATTTCTTTTTGACAATTTTAGCTAGATTTTTTGAAAATCTTACCGAATCTTTTCCCAAGAATGGTATATCAAAAAAGTTGCTAAAATCGTCTTCTTCGGGTTTATATTTCGGTTTCGTATGCAAAAAAGCTTTTAATGTTTTATCAAAAAAGTATGACGGGTATCCATTTTGATAAAATATTAAAAGCTTTTTTGGATACGAAACCGAAAGATAAACCCGAAGAAGACGATTTTAGCAACTTTTTTGATATACCATTCTTGGGAAAAGGTTCGGTAAGATTTTCAAAAAATCTAGTTAAAATTGTCAAAAAAAAATTTGATTGTGACATTTACCCTGTATATAGAACGTTCAAAGTAGGCAGATATTTTCAGCTGAAGTCGCCTACGCCCTTTGCTCTATGTTCTAATGTCGTTTATAAATTCAGTTGTTTGCCTGATGCAAGCCTGACATACATCAGTATGTCAACAAGACATTTATCGACTAGAGCTGGGGAACACCTGAATTTGAATTCTATCCAGAAAAGCGCAATTAAAGATCACATTTTTTCATGTACAGAATGCCAAAATAACGTTTCTATCAAGCAGTTTGAGATCATGTCCAGAGGCAGGTCTGAGTATCAAACTAAGATGTTGGAAGCCTTGTACATAAAACGTCACAATCCACTTTTGAACAGACAATTGTATGCTTGCGGCTCGTCTTTCTTGCTCTCTGTATTTTAAAATTAGTTTTTTCGCACCTTGCCTTTCTACCATATCATGTGATCTGTTTAGCACCTTTTGATGCAGTTACCTTTGATTCTCGTGGAGCCTATATCGTTGAGTTTGAGCTTGTCAGAAGTACTGTGCAGTTTTTGTCTTTTTCTGTTTATAGATTTAGTTAACCATTGTATTTTTTTCAGATGTAGTTAATTTGTATGTATATTATTCCTGAAGAGGACATCTTGTGATGTCGAAAACGTTCGATACTTAATTTGTTGCGTAGTTTTATGTTTATGTAAATGTAATAAACTTGAAGATGTTAAACTTGATCACGTTGCTCGGCTTCGTATGCCTATGGTTCAACTATATAATTCCATACCATACCAACTACAATTCCATACCATACTCTTTTGTGACATTTTTCATATTATAATTCGCCTTTGATTGTTAGTTTTTCCATCAATTCTTTGACGTAATCATTCTTTATTACAAAATAGTTCAGTTCAGTTCAGTTGTTTTTATTTCTGACCATCATATCAAAACAATACACGTCAACATAGCAAAGGTCGAGAAAAGGGTAGAAGCGACAAAACGCGAACGTTAAAACGTGCTTGAGACCGAAGTAAGTTATTGATTTGAAAGAAATTTGGCACGGTTGCAACACCTTCAGAAAAATACATGGAAAATCAGCAGAGCCCTATTGGCATATGCATTTCGCTCTAACTTTAGAGCATCTTTAGTGCCTAAAAAGCAAACATAAGAAAGCAAAACCTAAAAACTGTCACTAAATAAATAAATGAATGAATCTGCAGTAGCCTAAGATACTGACCAAGACTAACTGCCAAAACTAACTGGTAGAATACTGCGTAAATATTAACTGGCTGCGTAAAATATTTATAGGCAAATTTAAATTATATTTAAACTAAACTACACGAACCTAACTACTATGACAAAATAATGATGACAATGCGCAAAAACAAACCAAGGTTGATGAGAGTCGAATGGCTAAACCAATACGTACAAAATGAAACTATGTGAAGATAGCATGTCAAAATAAAACTAAGTGACAGAACATAGCAAAATCAATGGGTCCATGACCTAAGTGTTAAGTGCAAATCAATAAGATAGCGCAGCGATAAATTCACAATAAAATGAAGCTGGAAAAGCAGGACCAGCGATCAGAAACCTCTACTTAACAAGAGGTAATATTTCCAGCAGATTGTAAAGTTCGAACAGGAATATCAAAGACTGAAATGGTGTTTAATACTTCAGGAGGTAGTTTGTGGGTTTTAAACAGTGAATAAGTATAGGCTGGTGAACGGTTGGAGAAATATTTCACCAGCCTATACTTATCCACTGTTTAAAACCCACAAACTACCTCCTGAAGTATTAAACACCATTTCAGTCTTTGATATTCCTGTTCGAACTTTACAATCTGCTGGAAATATTACCACTTCCAGAGTGACAGCCCTATTGGAATCCATTCTCAACCCCATTAGCATTGATTACTGCAAGAACATGGTTAATGAATACTGCAAAGATAGCCGGGACTATCTCATGAAATTGGTTAAATGGAAGGAAGGTTGGTTGAACGATAATTGCTCCTCACCACCTGGTGAGCAACCTATTTTCTTTTTGGTTGCCGCTGACGTTGCTGCTCTTTACCCAAGCATCCCTAGACATTTAATCATACAGTCATTGCGAGAAGCTGTAAAATTGCACTCCGGTTTCAACGAAGTTGGTTCAACGAAGTTGATTGAGTTAGTTATGTTTTGTTTGGACAACGTTGTCACTCAGTATCGCGAGACGTTTTTCAAACAGCAAAACGGTATTGTCACAGGTGACAACCATTCGGTTTCTATTGCCAACATTGCAGTCCACTATATTATTAAGTCCTTAGCCCAGCAACTGAAATATACTGTATTGTTTGTTAGGTTTATCGACGACATAATGTGGATTTCGGAAGGAGCCGAATATACACGCAATATCCAACAGACGCTCACAGAAGCGTTTACAAACTATGGCCTCTCGCTCAAATTTCGCTGCATTAATACAGCTTTGAAGGACCAAGAGGTTGAATTCCTAGATGTGCTTCATGTTACGGATCAATCTAACCTAATAGGATTTACCACGAGAGACTTCCAAAAGCCCACAGCAAAACACAGACCCTTCCTCCACGGCTCTTCTTTTCACCCCCCACATATTTTCCAGTCTATTGTTTTTAGTGAATGTGTACGTTTAAGACGTCTCAACGAGCTGGATGAAGATTTTTTCAACTCTTTACGAAGACTACAGAATAAATGTAATTTTTCTGGTTTTAAACAGGACATGGTAGAACGCATCACTACATTAGCAAAAAATTGGAAGGAACGGTTTGGCCCCAAGAATCACAAAACTACCAATAAACGCACAATTTGGGCTTCTTCACTTTCCACTACCATGAAACTTACTGCCAAAGAAAAAGCCCTACAACCGACAGCATGCATTGTTTATAAAAGACCTCTCACTCTTGGCAACACCCTGACCAACTACCGTTCCATTGCACTTTCGGACAATCTTGAAAAGACACTCGGCTGTTCTAAACCATGTGGACATTGTGCTTTGTGCGGTAATTTCCGGAACCATAATAAAAATATGGTTCCTTGGACCCGGGTAATACAATCTAGGGATAGTGTAATCAAACTTCGGCAAGACCTTAATTGTAGCGACTACGGGATATATGTTGCCTCCTGCAAACTCTGCTCGGAACAATATGTTGGCCAAACCTCCAATCGCTTTTCTACCAGGTGGTCCGGCCATAGGTCTGCATGGAACACTTTTGACACCAGTCCGGGGGGTGATAAGGCGGCATTACTCAAACATTACGCCTCCTGCCACTCTTTGTACATAAACACAAAACCATCTATTGCAGACTGTTTCACAGTAACATTTGTTGAAAAGCCACCCGTTGCAGATTTGGACATGTGCGAAGATAAATGGGCATCACTAATCAAATCTTCGATTACCATTAAGAGAATGATTTTGCCTCTTGTTAAGTAGAGGTTTCTGATCGCTGGTCCTGCTTTTCCAGCTTCATTTTATTGTGAATTTATCGCTGCGCTATCTTATTGATTTGCACTTAACACTTAGGTCATGGACCCATTGATTTTGCTATGTTCTGTCACTTAGTTTTATTTTGACATGCTATCTTCATATCTTAAAGTTGTTTAAAGAAATGGATTCTTTGCACACCCAGAAAATGTTTTGCTTGGCATGTTTGGTGACAATGATGAGGATCTTTGCAGAATGGCTGTTAATAAGATATGTGCACTTCGAACAAAAGGCACAATGTATCACATTGAAAATGACAATTTTTCAGGGGGATTTATGGAAGCAGCATCTAATTCAGCAGAGTTTCCAATGATTCGTAAATTTTTTATATCCAAGATCAATTTTAAATTAAAAGGATTTCATAAAATGTTGAATTTGAATCTTCCTGATGTTTATGAACCTCCAGCAACACAAAAGCTTAGTTACAAAGCTATTAATGAGTTACGCTTTCAACCATTAAGTCTTCATCATCCTTGCCACAATCAAGCTGTTGAACGGCATGTCAAGCTGGTATCTGAAGCATCTGCCTCCACTACAAGTTTTGAGAGACGAGATGGAATGATTAGGCAAAAAATTCAATCCAGAAAATTGATGAAATCCTTTGACTCAAAACATCAGTTTGCAGTTTGATTGATTTGATGTCTTTTTGCCATTGTTTTCGACACTATGTCTTCTGTCTGAGTAGTGATCTCACTATGATATTTGTGATTATTAAGTTTGCAGTTTGTTTAGTTGTTTTAATTTGACCAACTAGGCTACTGCTTTTAGTGCTGTGTTTAATTATAGCCAAACAAAAGAGCCGCATAAAAGAAAGAATCACTGACTTTAACACCATTTGTCATAGCACATGACTGGGGAACTGTGTCCTGAAAGCTAGTGCAATCCATTATTACCACAGCGAACTCGCAGCATTAGGCTAAAACAGGTCGTTAAAATTACATAATTATATTTAACTCTCTATGACAACTTGTAAAAAGTTAGAATTACATAAAACTTCACATTTCCAGTTTTTTTCACTTCTATAATTTTCAATGTTTTGTTACTTCAACACTAGAGGGAGCTATTGAAAAATCTTGATGCAACCTAAAAAATTGTCAAATTTGATGGTGGTTACCTGATTACTATGGCTGGTCAAGATCTTATCATCCTTTTCACTTTTGCATGCTTATGGAACCCTTGCCCAGTTTAACAACCTGTAGGACTGTGATAATGCCTCAAAATAGAGTTTTTTGAAAATAACTTCATTTTTAGACATTTTATGGCAAAATGTTCTCTTAAGACAAATAGAAACATGCTTCTTCTGCTTCTTTTGATACCAGTTTTAGTTCTCTATGATCATCGGCTACAAAGTTAGAGCACTTTCCAAAAATTTGACCTTTTTGCGACCTTTAGTGTGATGTTGCTCGGCCACTAGAGGGAGCAACTGAAAATTTTTAGTAAAGCAGATGGTTTCGGACAATTTGCCAACTTTTTGGAGGGGCCACTTTTTCAATTTCAAAAAAAAGTTTTTTTCAGCCCACCCTACTTTCTACTATCAAACTGATGTGTTCGATATATACTCTGATGGTAAAAAGGACTCTCCACCATGCTCTCTTGGGCCAAATTGAGTTTTGTATTTGTTTGAGAATGTCTCACTTATTTCTCAGTCCCACAATAGGTAATGTTTGTACAATGCATAATTGCATATGTATGTCAAATTCATAAATGGAAAATAATGGTGATTCTTGTCATTTACTTTTATACTGCAGCTTTGTAGTATTTTTCCTTACTCTTTTACAACTTGTTATTTTTAGATGAAGGTATAATGGAATCCATCAATCCACCAACAAGGACAACCAAACCACCCTGTTCAATTTGGAGCTGTGTAAGAAAAAGTCCTTCCATGAGAAACACCCCTTCGATGACCACTGTGCGTGAACAAGCTGACCCACATTTCATCACCAGCCAATTACTTCAAACTGTTATATGATGAAGCTATTGTGGAGCAGTCCTATTTGTATTTGGTCCAGTTAGACCCTTCCAAACGTCTCGGAAAAACAGCTAAGAAGCTTGCATATATATTTACAAAGAAAGGGGATTATGCAAAATGTCTGGCTGGACAAGCTGCCTATACTTTTGTTAGAAGTGTGAAGAACACCTTTGCATAGACAAAACGAAACACTGTTTTGAAATTCCACAAAAAATGAACAATTTTGTGCTGTTTGAGTGAAAATAAATTAGTTGCTTGTTACTGTTTAGAGATGTACCGATATATCGGTATCGGCATCAGTATCGGTGATATCGGCCATTTTTTGAGTATCGGTATCGGCATCGGTATCGGCAAAATTTGACCGATACTGTGGCCGATACTAAACGTGTAAAAAAAGGCGTTTTTTGCGGATTTTCTGCAGAAGCAAAGATATAGATTTTTTAAAGTAGTAACTAATGTCATCACATTGAAGTAGAAAAATAACAACCTGATCAAATTTTTGATACCTTACACTCCCATGACTTCATGGGCGCACCTTTTGGCATTGTTTGCTTACAGTGATTCTTTCACTCAAACAAAACGTTTTGTTTCAGCAGTTTTGCGTTGTTCGATTCTTAAGTTGTGAAGGAGACTCAATTTCTCCAATGTTTATCATTTGCGTTTCTTTTTTACTCTCAGCAGAGGATAAAACCAGGCCAAGAATACCCAGTAGGCCTACCCAGGTGGCGGGAATGTGTAGTTTTGCATCGTTTTTGCATTGCTGGACGTTTGAGGGACCCGTGTGGCTTGGTTATTTTTGGTGGGCTGGTTCTGTCAGTTTGTGATTTGGTTTCCGCCTTTCGTTGTGGTGGACTCACCAGGCTTGAACAATGTCGTGGCGGATTGGGTGGGGGCGGTGGTACTGCAAATCCTCACTGAACTAATCAATAAGTGATCTTGTTGCGCTTGGGATGGCGGCCTCATTGTGGGGGGAAGTGTCTTTCCCTGCTGTCGGCACGGGGCTGGGCGCTTACTGGTGCGGCGGGCTGTTGCGATTCGCTGGCCATAATGGTGTGGTTTCCACACTAGCCATTTAGACCATCCAATCAAGTATAATATATGTTTGTCGGCAGCCGTTTTGTAGCAAGAACTGACATCGACAAGAATTGAAATGGCTAGTGTCGAAGCTGCACCGTTGTGGTTGGCGGGTCGCGGCAACTCGCTGTGCTGGTGAGTGCTCAGCCTTGTGCTGGTGGCCGGGGGGGACGCTCCTTTCTTCGCAATGAGGTTGTCATCTTGGGCGCAACGGGACCATTTTGATTGTTTTTTTGAGGATTTGTGGCCCCATTGCTTTCTTTTTGGGCCTACTTATTCTGCTGTGACATTGTTTGGGCTTGGTGATTTTGTTGCGGCTAAGGGTGCAAGTTGAATTGCCGACTGGTGGAGCCGGCTTGCTGGGGGCAGCCGAGTTGCACAGGATTTTTGAGCGTTTGGCGGGGTGGGAGCGATGCAGAATTGTGCATTTTTGCTACCTGGGTAGTCTTGGCATGGCAAAAGCTTTTCAACCAAACGACAAGCGCCCTTAGGTTGCACATTACTTGTCGAGTAGTTTTTGTACGACTACACAAATCACTTGGTTTACATTTTACATCTTATTATCAATTATGATAGCCTTATTTGGAGAGTTTGCGCAAACATTTTATTAATTTTTCAGAAACCCCAATTATGATGTAATGTTTCTTCCCTTATACCCCAATCCTCAATTACGGTGGCCTTTTATTACTAAAACCTACTATTATGACACAACAATGTGGTTGAGATTGGATTCTTGAATCTTTAATAAATTATGCCAATCCAAAGTTTTTTTTAATAGTTTTATGCAAATAAGGTAAAACTTAGCATTTGATATATTTCCTTGCAAATACCAAAATTGCTTCTTTTTGTAACACCAAAGTATCGGCCAAAATATCGGTATCAGTATCGGTATCGGCCTAAAAAAGTGATATCGGTATCGGGATCGGTATCGGCCAAAATATTGGTATCGGTACATCTCTATTACTGTTTATTGTGTGGTTTTGTTGCTAGAGCGCCTGACGTTACAGATCTGCTACGTTTCAAAATTCTGTAGGTAGTGCGAATGTGCCTGACGTAACAGATTTGCTACGTTTGAAAAAAAATTAAAGTACTTGAAAAAAAAAATTTTAAAATACAACATGTTTTGACTGGACTAAAATGTTTTCAAAAAATAGAAAAAAAATTTTTTTTTTAACTAAACAATAAATTTGTCCACCAAGGGCAGGCCTCGAAATTTGTACTTTTTTCCGGCGGTCAAGCTTGTCCTACCGGACTGGCCCTTTCAGCGGACATTTAATATCTCAACCGGACATATTTTTTGCATATGTAGATTTTGCACAAAATTACACTACAGTATTGTGTAGTCGTGTTTGTAGAAGACTTTCTACAACAGAATCTAGGGATGGGCAAAATAGAATACCGAATATAGAATAACCGGTTGTAGAGTCTAACCGGTTTCAAAATGCATATGAAATCGGATAATTGAAACCGCTTTAACGATCTACTTCGTACTAGTCCGTTTGATCGCAACGAATTCGCTGCAGCGAAAGTAGAATTGTTTATCGATTCAGTACGATGCGGCGTCGGAAAAACGCACGAGTTTCATTGTTCGCATTAAAGAGATCTTTCTTGTCAAGCGCTTTGTAGTCCTCACAGTCTTGCGGAAGTGTGGTACGAAACAGCTTAATCCGCTTTCCGGATTTTTCTCTATTTCGGTACCACAAACCTAAGTTGTTTCTGGTAGAATACAAGGGTCGACTTGCCTTCGTTTAGCTACCCAACATCGTGAGCTCCCACTCTCGTATGCAGGGCAACGTCGACCACAGGGTGTGCGAATTAGCGACCCTCCCTGCTGAAGTACGTACGGGGGCTTTGTCTTATACTGTACTGCCGCAGAGCAAGGGGGGGGGGCAATTTTGTTTTAGGGTGGGGCCGAACAGTGTTGTCAGATTGGGCGATTTATCTGCAATTGGGCTCTTTTTAGTTGGGCTTGGCGCCAAAAAATGTTGGTTTGCGACTTGCGCTTTTTTGGGCTACTTTTAGTCTCTGATTTGGCGCGAGACGGCGCCTAGATTTGGCAGAATTTTAAGTTGTTTGACAGTGAATTTTGAGTTGGCAGTACTGAATAATTGGTAGAATCCGACCAGCCTTTGAAAATGTGGGTAAAGTTTCGGTTTATTACGGAAAAAATGACGTTTACTGTTAAAATTTACTGCTGACCATTAGCAGCTTTGACTGTTGTTACAGCAATGCTGTATTCATTTTCATCCGGGAGAATGGAAGGACTGACTGGCGAGTGGCGAAAGCGAAATTGCACTTGTATCGAATATCGGAAATTATAGGGTACCGGTAGTTATGATCTTGGTATAGTACGGTACCGTACCATAATTTTTGAAGCTTTTATTGGTGTCTAAGCTATAAATTAAAGTGGGAAAAATTGAATGTCAGTGGAGAAACTTACTGAATGTAAACTGGTCTTCCTTGTTAGGGAAAAACAATGATAGATTCTTGTATTTTTTGTACCAAGGTGTACGAGTTTAGAAATGCTGCAGGGGAGTATAAATTTAGAAAAGTTGCTCAATTGACACTAACAATGTAGCCTATAGTTATACCAATCAGCAATGCATTACGGTAGTTGAGCGAGCCTTTTCGAGAGTTTCTGCAATCAAAACCAAACTGTGAAATCGTATCGGACTTCAACTTTTGTCAGCGATTGTGAGGATCAGAACTTTGCTGCAACAATTGGAAAAATGCTGTTTGATCCCCGGTCATCAATGCGGAAGCATGACAGCTCTATATATGAAAATGAAGCTTCAGCAGTTGATGATAGAATTTTGTTGGGTGTTGGTTCTTGGTAGTTCATCTGAGTTGACGGGCTTATGCTATGCATTAGCATCTACTATGGAACCATTTGTATCTTGAATTTGAAAATAGGAATTTGTATGAAGTTTGTATAGCATTGGCTCGTCTAAGTTTTTTTCTATTGAACAATGCTTGATTCAATATTGAACATTGTACTTATTGTATGTTGTATTATTAGTATTAATGTATGTATTTTGTATCTACACAATCAGCATGATGGACAAAGATGTTGCTTTGTCTATGACTCTTGGGGGCATGCCCAAAAACCCCCCTAGAAAGCTTGCGCCTTCGTTGCTCAACCGTCGACGTCGCGACGGCAAATTGGGCTACTTTTAAGTTGCTTTGGCGCATTTTTGGGCTCTTTTTTTAAAAAAAATCTGGCAACACTGGGGCCGAAAACGATGATGAACTGTTTTATTTTGATCAACGACGCACGAGTACAAAATAATTGACACGGCGAGAAGAACACAATAAACATAGCCAGGTCAGAGACTTTATAATTGTAGCTGTTGCTCGAAAATGTTGGGATTTTGCCAGGGGGGCAACAATTTTTAGGTGGGGGGCGAGGCCCCCCGGCTGGCTACGGGCCTGTAATACCGTACATGCCAGTACAGTGACATGGACGACTTGTTGAGCTGTGGGATTGAAGATGCTGCTTGCAGTAGTGAAGATGAATCAGCAAATTTGGCTTCCCCTGCTTCAGAAATAGATACATTTACATCTCTTCAAAACGCCCTTGTTTGATGGAAAGCAAAACAAAAACCAATTTTCTTGTTTTTGTCAGTTAGTTTCAAAATATTTTTGTGTACCTGCTACATCTGCTTCTTCAGAGAGATGTTTTTCAAGTGCAGGTTTAACTGCCACCAAGTTAAGATCTCGTTTGACTGGTGAAAGTTACACTGCGATAAGCAATTTTTGTGATGTTCATTGTTTTTGTAAAGTTATAAAAATCATTAAAATGTGTCGATGGTAAAAACTGTCAATTATTCTAGAATACATATCTGTATTCTATATTCGGTTTCAGTATTCTAGAATATTCTAGAATAGCTAATTATTCTATTTTGCCCATCCCTAAGAATAACTCTGCAATGGTTGATGGCTTAATTAACCGACCCTGAAGTAGGCTATACTGGAACAGATTGCTTGCAAATAAATCAGTGCGTTAATGATAGTCGTGTAATGACGCAATAAACACAATTGAAAACAACAATCCAAATTTCCTCATTACAAAAGCAACTACGATCACTTATTCCGTGGTTTTTGCGTTATAGAATCGTTGTGCCAAGCGATTACTGCCGGCGCGGGGTCGTAAATCTCCAGCTCAGGACCGTCCAGACAAATGCGCATTAGTGACTCAATAGTGTTAGCCCTCAATAGTGTTAGTGTTAACTAATTAACACAATAGTGTTAGTCTAACACCCTCCCTTCTGTGCAGAAATTCTATTTCTATCAGTATCAGCGTGAATAAGGTCGCCACATTCGCCTGAGCACGTGCGGAACCCAGCTGAGACTTGCTTCTCTGTGACGTTTCTTTTTAACAAACGATCAATGTAACGCAATAATCCTCACTGTTAAAATTAGAATACATATCCTGCCGAAAAGTTCAGACAACTTTATTTCAAGGCAACATTGCAAGGCGCTGAAATGATGTAAAAATGGCTACTTTTGCCATTAGCTCGTTAACCACGCCACTCTAATGTGATCTTTAAAACAATTGCCTGTACTATTAATTGTTTCAGCTCCGTATTTGTTCGCGTTAAACAAACAATTGTAACAATTCAAATTTAAAATATATTTTTGCTGCATTAGCTCTATTTTTGTCAAGAATTTTGCGGCGGTCATTTATGACCGACCAATGAGTCGGCTTTGGCAGACATTCGAGGTCATTCCGGAGGTCATGTCCGCCATGACCGCCGGAATTTCGAGGCCTGAAGGGCATTGGCAGGAAAAACAAACAAAAGTAACAATCAGTGCAGTGGTCCTTCGGTTCACGCCACACCATAGGGACACCAAAAGGAAGTCTGTTACGTTTTTTCTTTGTCCAATCTCTAACTAAGCATTTCTTCGCAATTATGGCAGACAATATGTGGAGCCCATTTCTTCTCTTGATCTCCCAGAGGAACTTGAAAATAAGCTTTGTAGGCTCGCTTCACGAATGGCGTTATATTTCGTCTCTGACGAGGGAATGAGTAGGCCTATATGCCACAAATATAACAAAAAGAATCAACTTTTTATTTGGCATTTGTAAAACCAATCATCGTATCGCTGTAAATCGAGTTTGACTGCCGTGGTAACCAGAACTAAATAGTTGGAATTTTGTTGTAAATTTCAGACCAAATGCTGCAAGCCTCAAAATATCCACTGGTGTATTGCATAAAAACTAGAGCTTGCAGAAAAAACCTGATTGCAGATTTGGAATCAGTGGCTAAAACTCATTCAGAATCGATCAAAAAATCTTTTGCAACAAGAAAAAAATTTTTTTTTGTTGACCAGTGTTATGATTCAACAGAACGCATTGTTTTGTTATCAGAGCACGAGAATCGAAATCCGCTCATTAACACATGGACATTCAACACTGGCAGACATTGAATTAATGTAAAAAATGGGCTAATGTCCGCCAGCAATTGTTTATCTCGAGTGAAAAAGCTTATTCAGTAGTGCAAAGGAAAAACTGTAACTTCTGACCTGAGTGGATGAACTCAAACAAAACCAGGCCAGCCAAATGTGCTATTATGACTACCCACGATGTTCTTGAAGCAAAGATAGTTTGCAATGTGTGAGAATTAAATCGAAAACCGATAAAAGAAAAGGTGTTTAATAGTCTTGGTCGCAGATATTGCCTGCAGTAACGACGTCTCTTACCGCTATTATCACCTAGTCCTAGCCAACCTGACATCGTTGTTTTATGCGGCCGCTAAGGTTTGACATCGACTTCAACGATCATGGAATGTTACGTAATAAGAACGATTATATCCTACACGCAAAAATACAAAATTGATCGGTTAACAAGTGTATAAAGTTTAGAATTGACAAGAAATCATTAAATTTGAATCACTGCAAATAAATGTGTTTAAAACTTTTACTTCGGCCGACGCCATTTCACAACCCGTAATCTACGTCGGCAATGATTTTTCTGTAGCAAAAATGCATTAATTTTGAAGGCTGTCGAGCTGGAGACAACAGCTTGTCCCGTGTAGTCTATAAGTCGAACCTGCTTTTTAAGGTGAAAATCACTTGCGAAAAATCTCGACCTATACTCGGGTATATACGGTATTTGATGTTTATGAGTGTGATACAGTATTCTGATATAACTGCACCCCCGGTAATTTCTAAAACCATACGCCTATGAATGTACCATCGCACAAACATGAAACTTACAAGATGTTGCCTGGCAACAACAGATGATGATCCAGCCTCATCTGCTGGTTCTCTTTCACTTAGTTCACTCGTTTGTTCCATGTTCTCACTTCACATAAGTTTCAAACTTTATATATACAGTAGAACTCAGTTAATCCGGATTCGGTTAATCCGGATCTTCGCCTAATCCGGATGAAACTGGAAGTACAAATGAGTCAGGTTTGATAGAACCGTCATCGGTTAATCCGGATCTTCGCCTAATCCAGATGGAATCGCCGGTCAAATCGAATCCGGATTAACCGAGTTCTACTGTACATCCCAACTAAAGTACTATACAAGTTCAGCCCACCTAAAATACCTAAAACAAGGTATAAATGGGGTGAATGCAGCCAAATGCGTAGTCAAAGTATGGCTGGCAATCAACATAATTCAATTTATTTTCCATTCCTAGCACAAACTGGCAGAACATGGAAGTAAACAGTAAACACACAAATTACCGATAAGCATCAACAACAAAAAAAGTGGTAACCAAGTCTAAATGTGCATTGTAACCAAATGACAAAATAATCTTTAGAAGTCATTTTGTTAATTTGCACAGCCACCAATCCCACTCGCCAATAGTTAGACATTACTCGACATGATCAATCATTCTCACAACGATATAATAAATATGATAGCTTTTATTTTTGCTTGTACTTAACATTGAGTAATATTGGCAATTGTACATTTCTGAAGTGGGAAATTTTCACCAACAAGGACTTTCTAAGTTTTCTTATCAATTACAAGAGTAATACAGGGATATCTTGACACTACGGGATGCGAAACTCGAAATCTGCCTGTCCAACTGAAGGGCTAACTATGCTGTCCACATTGTAATGAACACTGCAACATCAGTGAAGTCATCCAATTAAGCAATAGGCAGACTGAGATGGCTTGGTCACGTTGAGCGCAGCTCAAGCTGGATCTCACAGGTCAGATGTGTCAACATCGCAGCACAGTGGGGTCAAAGTAGACCAAAACATTCTTGGGAAGAACTTGTAAAACGTGACCTTGTAGCCCTGAACATGGACTCCGCCAACCCAATAAATCGCGAGATGTGAATGGAAAGACTTCGTTCTCGACAGACAGGCCACACCCTCGACATGAGGATTAATTCATGGCCTGTATAATCAAAATTGGTTGATGATGATGAATGCCGTGTTACTGCATGAGAATGTTTATTTTGCACTGGCTGTTTTCACTTGATCGTTTCATTAAAGTGGTATTTCAATCAATCAATCATTTTATTTTTCGCCATTAACGCGTCCGGGACGAAAAAGATACTAACTACAAAAATCGATATAAACCTACCAGCACGTTAACGAACGGGAAAATAGGGCAAAACCATGAAAGGTTTAAAACGTGCCTGAATGAAAAATTATGTAGTAGGCTATATATCAGTAGTTAGCACGGCCACAAAACCCAAAAAAACAAATAGCAAAAACTAAAACAGAGAGAAGCACACATGTAGTAATGAATGACGGCCTAATGAAAAGTGTTGTGGATTGAATTTGCCAGTTCCAATATTGATGTGAATGAGCAGTCATTTTTTGGGATTCATGTCGTCTACCTCCGCGTGGTGAATCCTGGTAACTGGAAACTTTTTCAGGCTAATGACGACAATCAGAAGCAAAAACTGCAAAAATTGCAGGTCACAGACAAAGAAGTCTGATAAGCGTGACGCCTCCCCTGAGCATGTGCCCTTGTTAGGGCAGGTATATTCTAACACCGTAAGGGAAGGCATCACGCTGCTACAGCTAAATGTAGAAGGTAACATCAGCCAAAATTTCGGTCATTGAACATCTGATCAACACAACTGCCAACGCCACTGACTTAAGTTATCACGATTTAAAATTTCACATTTTTGCGACTAGTGGCGCCATTGTGCGTGGGAACATTTTGGGAAAATGCTCTAAAGTCACCATTTCTTGTCTAATTATGATGAACAAAGTGTCTATTCCCATGTTCTCATGGGTGAGGAATTCAATGATGCTATTAAAATATCAAAAAAACAATTGCTTGATATGAAAATCTTCATGTTAATTTTAAAAAGTTCCTCAAACTTTAAGGCCCCCCCACTCCCCCATGATTGCATATTTTTTTTTCTGATTGGCTCCATTTTGTAAAGTGATTGTTTAGTTACCAAGAAACGGAAAATCTTTCACTGAACTTTTCTCTAAGTGCTTTTATCACATTAACTGTTAGCATACCCATTGCAAGCTAATAATTGTATTTAAGCTATTGTGAAGTTAAGGATAACGATTATGACTTCAGAGCAGAGCCATTATGACTTCACAAAGACATAAAAATGATGTGGTTAACCTCAATTTAAAATAAACAATATCACCCCACATCATAAAAATCAATTTATTAAAATATAGAGCTTTTGCCACACAAGTTTGGCTTCTTCAGTATAATCTTATTCAAATAGAAACTATTGAAAATATTCAAATATAATTCTATTTGAATAAGATTGAAGCGATTGAAAATATTCAAATATAATTCTGTTTGAATAAGATTATACTGAAGAAGCCACACATGTGTGGCAAAAGCTCTATATTTTAATAAATTGATTTTTATGATGTTGTGTGATATTGTTTATTTTAAATTGAGGTTAACCACATCATTTTTATGTCTTTGTGAAGTCATAATGGCTCTGAAGTCATAATTGTTATCCTTAACTTCACAATAGCTTAAATACAATCATTAGCTTTCAATGGGTATGCTAACAGTCAATGTGATAAAAGCACTTAGAGAAAAGTTCAGTAAAAGATTTTCCGTTTCTTGGTAACTAAACAATCACTTTACAAAATGGAGCCAATCAGAAAAAAAAATATGCAATCATGGGGGAGTGGGGGGGCCTTAAAGTTTGAGGAACTTTTTAAAATTAACATGAAGATTTTCATATCAAGCAATTGTTTTTTTGATATTTTAATAGCATAATTGAATTCCTCACCCATGAGAACATGGGAATAGACACTTTGTTCATCATAATTGGACAAGAAATGGTGACTTTAAAGCATTTTCCCAAAATGTTCCCACACACAATGGCGCCACTAGTGGCAAAAATGTGAAATTTTAAATCGCGATAACTTGAAAACGATACAAGGTATCAAAAAAATTCCAACAGTTATGAATACTATTCTAAAATATGTACTAATTATGTAAAAATGAAGAAAATCTAAGAAGTGGTAGTGTTCACCATTTGTTGAATTATAATGGAATGACTCCTTTAGTGAGAAAAAAGGTGAAAATTTAATTGAAAGCAAATTGAGAAGAGACAATATGGCAAGTTGTCACAGTTTAAATAAAACAAAGCTACTGAAGTAAAGTGATTTTTACGACACACAGTACAATTTATTCAAAAAAGGCAGTGGCTATTTGACCGGCGCCGGTTTTTGAATCTGAAACACTATTTGACCGGTCATGACGTCATTGTCCAGTCACTTTTTTTCTTTTTCTCTTTCAAAACAAAAGATGAGAAGCGCGCATATAAGTTCTAAATCCAACCATTTTATTCAACTCGTTACGTGGCGCGTGTGGTACGTCGCCTCTTCCTATTCTAGAGGGACTGAGTTCGATACTACCCAGAAGCGTTCTTTTTTTTTAACTGAATTTTGACCCAAAGTGCATTTTGTTGAGGGCAAAAATGTATTGCTTCGTTCGGCAAACACGGTCACATCAATCAATCATTTTATTTTTCGTCATTAACGCGTCCGGGACGAAAAAGATACTAACTACAAAAATCGATATAGACCTCCCAGCACGTTAATGCACGGGAAAACGTGGCAAAACCTTGAAAAGTTTAAAACGTGCCTGAATTGAAAAATTATGTAGGCTATATACCGTATCAGTAGTTAGCACGGCCACAATCGGAAAATTACCCAGAGAAATTCTCAAATTCCAGCAAATTAAAAAAACTCTAACTTTATTACTCACATTTGAAAAGACATAAAAAATAATTAAAAACTGACTACAAAAATGCACTTCGTGTCAAAATTTAGTTAAAAAAAAATAAATAAAAAAAAGAACGCTTCCGGGTAGTATCGAACTCAGTCCCTCTAGAGTCGGAGGCGGCGACGTATCGCATGCGCCACGTTACGAGTTGAGTGAGATGGTTGGATTTAGAACTTATATGCGCTTCTCGTCTTTTGCTTTGAAAGAGAAAAAGAAAAAAGTGACTGTATAGTGACGTCATGACCGGTCAAATAGTGTTTCAGATTCAAAGACCGGCGCCGGTCAAATAGCCACTGCCTTCAAAAAAGCTCTGGCAGCACTGCTGCTAAACATATTAGGCTACCAGTTAACTGACGTACAGATTTACAAATTACAGGGAAAAAAGATAAATTTAAACAAAAAAATAAGTTGCAACATCCAAAGAATTACAGTCCAGTCTTGATCTTTTTTCTTTTACATTTTAGGTTTTGATGAATAAGTTTCTTCACATATAAAAGGCTGCCGATTTCAACTATTTTACAGCTATCCTAAATCAAAGTTTCTTCAATTTGCTTTTTCCTTGCCAATTCTTGATTAAATTCAAAAAACTTACTATTGGAGTAGGCTAATTGCAAACAAATTCTTTATTCAATTTTTCTGATCTTGTCCTGTCTCCAACTCTTGATTTTGTTATTTGTCCAAATTTTGAATTGAAACCAGAAGAGTAAATATTTAGCCACCTACTTGAAAAGCGCGGGAACCAAAAAAATTCCCCTAATTTATAATTCCCCTAAATATAATTCCCATTGCAAAGTAAACAAAAGTGTTTCCATTTATTAATAAGGTAAACAGGATGTTAATGTTTTTAGTGGGTTGGCTACGGTGCTTGTTCATAAGTGTGAGATTTTATTTGGAGTACCCCAGAGATCAATACTTGGCCTACAATTGTTACTGATTTATGTCAATGATATTTCTAAGCGTTTAAAATATTCAGAGCCATTAATGTCTGCCCCGTTAGCTCAGTGGTTAAGCGCTCAGCTCAATATCACGGGGCGCTGGTTCGACTCTTGAGGTATGCGCTTGAGCAACGCACTTCAGGACTGCTCTCTATTCAGCGCCACCTAGTGAATTTTTCCCGAATAATTTCCCGGCAGCAAGCCTTCAACAATCGGAAACTTCACTCTGTTACTCTCGGTAACCGGCCCTGCGTCAAGAGCCTCTACAGGTATGCAAAACTACCAGGAATAACCTATCAAGGCTTTGTCAGTCCGAGGATAAAGATTCTAAACCAACCGAACAAACCATGTTCGCGGATGATTCAAATGTATTTCTTAGCAATAGAAACGTTTCTAAGCTAAGTCGGCAGCAATGGCCGAGTGGTTAGCGCGTTGGGCTTGCAGTCGAGAGCCTGCATGTTCGACTCCAGCCACCCGCACTTGCTGTTGTTTCTCTGGGCAAGAAACTTTACGATAATTGCCTCTACCCAGTGATCGATTTCGAGTAATGGGTAGTACCAAATTTAAGTCATAAGTAGAGTAGACAACCGGAAACAGACATTGCCGTCGGCTGCAGCGTGGGTCAGGTGTACGTCGGAAGGCGTACACTGTTGGAAACAGCGGTCGCACATTGTATCTTTCTTTGTGTATTTACCGTCACCTAGTGTGGTTATCCTGTATTTGGCAACTCTGTTTCTCGTACATTTTATCTGCCATGAGTTGTAATCAGCGCTTCCACTTTTGTGGTAATTACCACAATTGTGGAATTTTCATCATGCTTGTGGTAAAAATGTGGTAATGAAAAATTTGTGGTAATATGGAAATTTTGTGTGGAAATGTTGCCAAAATGTGGAAATTATAAATTTTGAAAATTTGACATAAAATACTATGCTGAAAATTGAATGAGGCTGTTCACCAGGCATTAAATTAAATGATATGAGATGTTCTACTGGTGCAAATTAAGCTAAACTATCACAAGATGTATACAGTGACAATCTGCTTTTTTTCTGACGTTTCGTCAATCAGACACGACTGACTTCTTCAGGGGGCTAGACCAGGTAGTGACTACCTGTCTAGCATGGCAAAACACAGGACATATTGCTGAAAACAACTAAACATGCAAAATGAAAATTCAACTTTGCGCGCGATAAGTTTTTTGTCCAGAAGTTGAATTTTCATTTTGCATGTTTAGTTGTTTTCAGCAATATGTCCTGTGTTTTGCCATGCTAGACAGGTAGTCACTACCTGGTCTAGCCCCCTGAAGAAGTCAGTCGTGTCTGATTGACGAAACGTCGGAATAAAAGCAGATTGTCACTGTATACATCTTGTGATAATTTAGCTTAATTTGCACCAGTAGAACATCTCATATCATTTAATAAAATACTATCAATAAATAAGAGCATTTAAACTGTTGTCTTCCGAAATCGAACAGATATGCAAAAAACTATTTATAATAGCATGTGACTACCATGTTCCCCTGTTTTCGGTTTGATTTTGGAATGGATCTTGACTTTTGACTTTGAACGTAGGGTGACCATGTGATCATATTCATAGTCAAGATGTCTTTCAGATTCTAGCTGCGGTGTCAAGTACAGTGCTTTGCTTACTTATTTCGGACGTTTTAATAAGGCAGTGGCTATTTGACCGGCGCCGGTCTTTGAATCTGAAACACTATTTGACCGGTCATGACGTCACTATACAAGTCACTTTTTTTCTTTTTCTCTTTCAAAGCAAAAGACGAGAGCACGTATATAAGCTCTAAATCCGACTATTTCATTCAACTCGTTACGTGGCGAGTGCGATACGTCGCCGCCTCCTATTCTAGAGGGACTGAGTTCGATACTACCCGGAAGCGTTCTTCTTTTTTATTTATTTTTTTTTAACTAAATTTTGACACGAAGTGCATTTTTGTAGTCAATTTTTAATTTGAGTTGTCTACAGCCCAATTTTTTATGTCTTTTCAAATGTGAGTAATAAAGTTAGAGTTTTTTTAATTTGCTGGAACTTGAGAATTTCTCTGGGTAATTTTCCGTTTGTGGCGTGCTAACTATAGCCTACTACATAATTTTTCATTCAGGCACGTTTTAAACCTTCAAGGTTCTGCCACTTTTTCCCGTTCATCAACGTGCTGGGAGGTCCATATCGATTTTTGTAGTTAGTATCTTTTTCGTCCCTGACGCGTTAATGACGAAAAATAAAATGATTAATGGTATGTAAATGTAATGCAACTCAAATTAAAAATTGACTACAAAAATGCACTTTGGGTGAAAATTTAGTTAAAAAAAAAAAAAAGTGCTTGCGCGTGGTATCGAACTCAGTCCCTCTTGAATAGGAGGCGGCGACGTATCGCACTCGCCACGTAACGAGTTGAAGCAAATAGTCGGATTTAGAAGTTATATACAGCGCGCTTCTCGTCTTTTGCTTGGAAAGAAAAAAAGTGATGGTATAATGACGTAATGACGGTCAAATAGTGTTTCAGATTCAAAGACCGGCGCCGGTCAAATAGCCACTGCCTTTTAATAACTGTTAATAACCGGTACTGTTACTAAACTGAGTAGTTATTTTAGACTTTATTTTGGAAGTGGCTATTTTTCCACACTTAATGCCATGGTTACTATCAGGTGTTGCCAGAGTTAGAATTAAAGTTAGGAAGGGTTAAGGTAAGGGTTAAAGTTAGGAATAATATTAAGGTTTTGATCTTTGCCAAGGACTAAAAAAAATTTCCAAAATACAAGTTTTTGTTTTCAACAGCTTTAAACTTTTCTCAAATTAGGACAGACCTCCTTATCTGGAAACACTATTGAGGCTATTATTACACTATATATATAGTGTAAATATAGCCACAGCCCTTTATTTTACACTATATACCTAGTGTAAATATAGCCAAATAATAGCGTTGCCAGATAAGAAATTCTGTCCTATTTTCAGAAAAGTTTAAAGCTGTTGAAAACCAAAACTTTCATTTTGGATTTTTTTTTTAGTTCTGGGTAAAGATCAAAACCATAACCTTTTTCCTAAGTCTAACAATTACCTTAACCCTTCCTAACTTTAATCCTAACTCTGGCAACACCTGATTGTAACCATGGCAACAACAACAAGTGGGTAAAAATAGCCACTTTGTTAGTGTAAACGTCGAAATACGGTTAAAATCCGGAAGAAAATCAAAGTAAAAAATGTGGTAATCTGAGGACAAATGTGGTAATACAAGTGGTAATCTAGCTTTGTGAAAGTGGAAGCACTGGTTGTAATTGCCTTTTCGATCGTCGGTGTTGGATCGCTCGGATGTGTGGTCTGGTCAATATTTTTTTGTAAATTGTTTGGTGCAGAGTCACTTAAAGTAAATCCCTGATCTCAATGGTACGGTTGTAGATTCTCGGCTGGTACAGTGTTAGGAATTCGGTAGTACTAATTGCTGTGCCCCTGTGGATTCTCTAGTAGTCTGGTAGCTTTATTTTGGGTTTCTCTCGCATCGAACGATCAGCAAGACCCACCACACTAAGAAGAAATATTTGGTAGGTACAGAATATTTCTTACACTCATTTACAAAAAAATAAGGTAAGTGCTTGTTTATTATTTGTCACTATTTATCGGTTAGCGAACTTTATTTGTGTAGTCTAGCTCTGTGTGAGTTAACTATATTTTCGGGGACAGTATCGTCAACCTGTCTAACTTATTGTGTTAAAGCTCAAGGTAAATGCTTGGGCACTGAATTCACTATTTATCGGTTAGTGACGTTGATTCTTTATTTGCTGTGGGCTAACTTTGTAGTTAGCTACTGTATAGTCTTGAGGACAGTTGAAGCCTGTCTAGAGTAGGCTACGTACTGTACTTGGTTAAGTTGTTACTGTTACTTTACCAACTAGTTAAAGCGTAGCCTATTTAAGTTTGGTTATGGCTGATGAGGAGGTTAGTGGTTCTACACCTGAGGTTCAATTGGGTGCTAGCAATGGATGCAACCTAGTTCGTACCCTGAACAGTTCGTACCCTCAGTTCGTACCCTAAAAAGATCGAGAGAAAAAATTAAAAAAAGCGGAAGTCGCTGATCGCAGTTTCCGCAAACATTTTACAATTTTCCCCCTGAAAAGATCGAGAGAAAGATAGCACAAAGACAAAGTCGCTGATCGCAGTTTCCGCTAACCCTAACGCTAACCATCGCTGATTGCAGTTTCTGCAACATTTTTCTGCACTTTCTGCTAACTCTAACCATAGACTAATCTCTGCTCTATCCCTAACCCTCGCTGATCGCAGTTTTCGCAAACATTTTTCCGTAGTTTCCGCTAACCGCAGTTTCCGCTAACCCTTACTCTAACCTTAGAATAATCCATGCTCTAACCCTCGCTGATCGCAGTTTTTGCAAACATTTTTCCGCATTTTCCGCTAATCGCAGTTTCCGATTACCCTAACTCTAACCATCGAGCAATCTATGCTCTCTAACCCTCGTTGATCGCAGTTTCCGCAAATATTTTTCCGCAGTTTCCGCTAACCCTAACCCTCGAGTTGTTTGCGGAAACTCCGATCAACGACTTCGGCTTTGTGCTATTAAATTGCGATCAGCGACTTCGGCTTTTTTTAATTTTTTCTCTCGATCTTTTCAGGGTACGAACTGAGGGTACGAACTGTTCAGGGTACGAACTAGGTTGCACTCGTTAGCAATGCTCCACATAATACTCAAGAGGGTAGTGATTCGTCATCTGCTGTTGAATCACAAAGTGAGACTGCTGAATCGAGTCATGGCAGTGATTCAACAGTGGTAATTAAAACCTTAAAACGAAAGTTATATCAAGTGCAGGTGAAGGTCGCTGCACTTAAAAGAAAATTTAATGCCTTGCAGTCTGAGCCCAACTCTCTGCACTTGATAGCCACATTAGAAAGGAAAGTTGATGATTACTGGGAAGAGATTTCAGTGCTTCATGTTGAAATCTTGGACCAGGAGTCGGCGTCAACAGAAAATTTAGAACTAAAAGCTGATCAGATTGAAGACTTAATTTGTAAATTGAAAGAGAGTTGTTTACTTGCTGTAAAAACTCCCAGTGGTGAAGATAGGTCTTCAGGTTCTTCGCTTCAATCTGCGGATAACCATGATGAACCTCGTCCAATACTAACTGGGGAGTTTGTTTCAGAGCGTCCCTTTGTGCCACCATCAGAAAAGGTTAGAGAGACCAGTGAGCCTTCAACATCTAGAGACATGCCGAATCACCTAGAGCATCCACCTACTGTTCCCAAGGTTGAGCAAATAAAGTCTGAATTTCCGCAGGCTAGGTACAGTGGTCAGGCTTTAAATCCTGATGCTTACCCCTATGCTGCAAGGCCTACGGTGGTAGAAGAGGTGGTCCAAGGGAATGCCAGTGTGTGTCATCCCCTGGCATATCGTGGACCTATCTCGGCTCCACCTGCTCCTAGGTTGGTATTGGATAAATTTGATGGAGATGTCATAAAGTTCTGGGATTTCAAGAAGAGATTCAGGCGCCATGTCGAGGAAGTGTACCCGTATTTTGAGGACCGCATGGCATTTTTAGAAAGCATGTGCATAGGGAAGGCCCATGAAGTTATAGCTGGCCTGAGTTGTCTCATCAGCAGCGAGGAGGCCTACATCAAAGCCTGGTCGCGTCTGGAGCAACGATTTGGAGATTCAAGAAAATTGATGCTTTGGTTGCGACAGGAACTTCTTGAGGGCCCGCCTATAAAGGAAGGGGATGCTGAAGCATTGCTTCAGTTAAGTGACCGCATGTACCGATGTGAGGTGAGCTTTCAAGGTTGGGATAAGGCCTGGATGCTAGATAGCCAGGACCTTATGCATGGCCTCTTTGAAAGATTGCCTTTCAAGGTGCGGTCACAGTTTGTTGCTGTAAGCAATGAGAGAGGTGGAGGGACCTTTGTGGATTTGAGGCTTCTCACTGAAAGGGCGGCGTCTGAAGCTGAAAGCGAGTACGACCTGTTGCTGAGTAAAAAGAAGGACAGGGGGGTTGGTCAGCAGCGAACGAATGCAGAACATGGAGGTTAGGGTGTGTCGTGTGCCCCCAAAAATTTTAAAAATGGTTGAAAACAAAATTTTTTTTTTGTGGGTGAGGCTTGACTAAAAAAGCAAAATTACAAAATTTCAAAAAATTTGGTCAAGGTTTAGGTGCTCCACATCCCAATTGCCTGTATCCCCTTGTTGGCTTGACAATAAGGTGGATTGAAAATTTTTTTTTTTTTAATTAAAAAAAAGGGGGGTCTAGACCACTGACAAATTGGCTAAAAACAATAACAAAACTGGTTTCAGGGAGTTGTACCACATATTGGCCGTTCTACCCCCCATTTTATGGGGGAGTACCCCCAAAATTCTCAAATCGGATGTAACTTTGGAACTGCTGGTGCTAGGAACATGAGTTTGGTATCAAATGATGCAGAATCATAATGTTTCTATCTGCTCTATGAGGATTTTTTGCCTTAATTTCACTAGAAAAAAAGTTATGACAAAAAGCGTATATTTGACAATGTTTTGGACAAAACGGTAGCGCAGGCACAAGGTAATGGGTAAATGCACATGCTGTACTGCATATGTTGATGCAGGTCACAGATGACTTGGATACTTTTGCTTATTGCATTTGCAATAAATATACAGCATGGTATGCATAATATACGGTACACACTACACATGATGTAGAGAATACAAGGGTTAATCGAGAGCATATAGGGATAGGCAGTTGTCTAACGGTACAGTAGTGTGACTGGAAATACAATATAGTGCTCGTGTCATGTACACACACAGTAGCAAGTAACAACTTTACTGCACGACCTGGGGGTTACTAACTGGACTGTTTAAAGTGTAGGTGCATAAAACAAATACTGTAATTAGTAGACATAATTGGTGATGGGTAGACTGTGATCTGCCATGAAATTATTGTCAAGGAAATACCAGCACACAGATTGATATACTCCATACTGCTGCATGTGCTAGACTACCTGTACTACATTGAGACTTTAGCAACCAGCACAAAAAGGTGAACATGTCAATCTAGTGGGAATTCCTTCTTGCTGTTGAATTCTTTCATAAGTTGACGAGATCGCACCTTCTGACGAATCAGTCCATCCCTTCTTTCAAAACCTACAGCATATAAGCTTGCTTTAACAGTCACTAGCTTAACGTGACACTCCACTGCTTGGTTGTGGCAAGGATAATCCAGCCGCAGAGGTACGTCGATGACATTGTCAAGCTGTTGATCTGCTAGCGATCTCATGATAGGTGGCTCAGACTTATGAACTGTGCCAAGCTTCACAAGTTGGTGGTATGATTTTGCTTTAGTATTAAGCTGTGGCACAAGAAATCTGCATATTGCAGGTGGCACGGCTGGTGAAATTTCCTTTCTCAGCTTTCGATTTTCATCTTCTGCTTTTTGTGAGGAGCCAACATGATTCTTGCTTTGCTTTTCCTGTGCTTGTGCACCTAAGGAATAGATTTGTTGGCCTGCTGCTTTTCTAACTTGGCAGTCTTCATCACCTAGCATTCCAACAATGACATTTTCAGAGTGAGCGAATAATGCATTGCATTCCAAAACCTTCTTGGAAATCTTTTACTTCTTGGTTTGGGAAGATTTCTTTGCAACATGTTGAAGAAGTTTTTTGACCCATCAGATAATGAATTGTGGTGTTTTATCTCAAACCAAGGTGGGAAGCAAACCTTGATGCAGTACTCAGACAAGTTCATGAAACTTTTGGAAGGGTTGATTGCATGAGTGTATTTACGAAGTAGCCTACAAGCAAGTGTTAGCCACCTTGAATGACATAATTTCCCGACTGACAAAAACTGCAAGTCTTCATCAACATTCAACATGCCCAAGCACAATGCAGGCATAATCCATATATTACACTGGTAAACAAAAAAAGAATTATTTTTTGCTCCATGAGCTTTGAAGACTGATTTAGAGTAATTTTGCGATGCTGAATCCGAATCTAACCTCAGATCACGCCAGGTTTGTGAGATATGATAACAACAAATGGTTACTTTTGTCAAAAGTGGAAGATTTGGCATTGCGTTCACCACCAACATATGCAGTGCTATAACGAATGGTTAGTGTTAGACAGACCAAAACAGCCTAAGTAAGGTTACTGTACAAGCATTGCCACATGCCTACTTAATCCTTTGTGGTTTCATGCAAACCTTTGTCGGGGGGGGGGGGGGGTCAGTTATACTTTTAGCCTCCCTTTTAGATTGTTATTACTGCATGGTTAATAATGTTGCTTAGAAAACAAATTGGTATCAAAATTATATTTGGTGTATTTCAGCTACTTATGCACGACATGGCCTGGATTTCTGCATATAGCAAAATATGTATGTGCAATAAACGCAACGTCAAATCTTCCACTTTTGACAAAAGTAACAATTTGCTGTCATCATATCTCACATACCTGATGTGATAGGATAAATCTGAGGGCAGATTTGGATTCAGCACCCGAAAATTACTCTAAATCAGTTTTCAAAGTTCATAGAGCAAAAATCGTGTAGACCAGTGTTATGTTGAAACAAGGTATTTATGGAGTATGGGGGTCGAAATTCCTGTATTTTTAACTGCAATGTGGAGCACCTAAACATTAATATTTTTTGCTGAAACTTCATATTATTGTTGTTTCAGTGAAATCTCACCATTGAAAAAAAATAATACAAAAAATATGAACATTGGGGCACACGACGCACCCTAATGGAGGTGGTAGAAGGTTTTGTGCTTCCCAGCAAGTAGTGAACCCCTCGGCTTCAGGCGCGAGGAGATCCTGTGTCTGCTGCCAAAAGGAACACCCGCTGTGGAAGTGCGATACTTTCCAAGCTAAGACTGTTGAAGGCAGAAGGGCCTTTGTAAAAGAAAAAAGACTGTGTTATGTTTGCTTACTGCCAGGCCATCAGGTTGCCCAGTGCAAAAGTAAGCTATTTTGTAGAGTGCAGCCATAAGCACAACTCACTTTTGCACTACAGTAGGGACAGACAAAGTGAAGAAAGCTCTTTGGCAAATGAGGTGAACCCTAAAATAGCCTGTTCCATCGATGTAAAACAAAGTGAGTGCACCATATTCAAAGTGGTCCCGGTGAAGGTTTGGGCGAACAACAGTTCCAATTTTGTTCATACCTATGCCTTCATCGACGAGAGATCTAATGTTAACCTTTGCTCTTCCAGTTTAGCGGAGCGTCTGGGTGTGTCTCTCACTGCCACCAACATTGAGTTAGTCACAACAAATGCGACGTCAGCACTGAACAAACGGGTAGATGGCATGGGTGTCCAAGGTGTGGATGAGGAGTCTGCCTTCATGTTAAATGATGTGTTTGTTGTAGATGAAGTTGTCGATGTTAGCAGCAGCATACCCAGTGCTGAATTAGTAGATGCATTTCCACATTTAAAAGGGTTAAATTTCCCTGTTTTAGAGGAGAAAAAGGTAGAATTGTTACTGGGGAGTGAGCTTCATCAGGCATTCCTGCTAAAAGATGTGGTTCAAGGAAAGCCTGGTGAGCCATGTGGGTTGCGTACGGCTTTGGGTTGGACTGTATATGGTGCCAATAGTGGGGACAAAGCGCTACAAGTTGTGCCAGGGTCATTCCATTATATTTCAGGTCATGAAAAAACCAATACTCTTGGAAATGTTTCATACTTTGGCAGTTAGTTCACAATCATTAACTGAGCACACCAAAAAAAAAATTTTGAAATTGACCAAGTGGTTTAGAAGTTGTGGGGGTTTGAAATTCACCACTCGACCGGGGCATCGTGCCCCCCCAAAATTCAAATTTTGCTAATATCTCCTAATTTATAGCTAAAAAAACAACCAAAATATGTAGAATACCATTTTTGGGGGCAAGGAATCTGAATTTCCAGTCAAAATTGGTGAAAAGATATCATTTATACATGAAAACAACGTTTCAAAAATTTTGGGGGGGATAACTTTGGGGGGTGTTTTGGCCATGTAGCCATGACCAAACTCAATTTTTTTTTCTTGAAGTTATTTACCTGTTCATGTTATGTCTTTATGATGAGTTATTTTAGTTGTTCCATGTGTTTTTTGAGAGGGACTGCAGTTTAAAACTGATACTCAGTTTGGCAAAATTCCAATTTATTTGACATGAAGTTTTGGCATTTTTGAAACAGCAAATTGCAATGTCTGTCATCTGGCAGTGATTTGTTTCAATCCATATGATCAAAAAAGTTAAAAGTATTATTAAATCCCATAGGTACAGTTTACCGGTACAGGTACATAACGAGTGGGGCCAGTGGATTAAAAGATTCGAACGATATAGGCAAGCATCCCAATTAGCGTCGAAACCTGAAAAAGTGCAAGTCAACTCTCTAGTCTATTTGCTAGGAAGCAAAGGCGAGGATGTGTTTTCTTCATTTAAGTTATCAGAGGCCGATTCGATCAACTACGACGTAGTCAAGGAACGCTTCAACAACCATTTCAAACTGCGCAATAACGTAATTTTCGAAAGAGCAGTATTTAACCGCCGAGATCAACTGCCATGCGAGCGCTTTAATGACTATGTTACTTCTCTGTATGGCATGATAGAAAAGTGTCAGTATGGCGATATGTCTGATCAGCTACTGCGAGACAGACTCGTCGTAGGAATTACAAATAAGTCGCTGTCGGAACGCATGCAAATGAACTCAGAGTTAACTTTACAAAAAGCTATCGACGCCGCACGACACGCAGAAAGCATTGCAGAACAACAAGGTGAACTTTAAGGTAGAGCGGAGAAAAATTTCGACTACGTGGACGGGGTTGAAAGAAAACGTCGCAATAAGTTCTTCCCAAAGCGAGAATGCTGCCAACGATGTGGTAGAAATAAACATTACGAAAACGAAAAATGTCCAGCTGAATTCGTTACTTGTTTTAAATGTTCAAAGATAGGCCACTTTGCAAGACAATGCCGCAGCAATAAATACCAGGAAGTCTCGTCGATATCAGCTGACAAAGTCGTAACTAGTTACGAAGAGGAAAAGACGTCTTACTTAGGTGAAATAAATGAGTCTTCAACGAGTAATTGGACCGTGCCTATTAAAATTTACAACGACGTCATTGATTTTAAAGTAGATACAGGAGCGGATGTTACAGTTATACCAAAAACCTTAATTAAAGATTTCCAAAAGCTTCAATTGGTAAAACCTGACCAAAGGTTAGAAGGACCCGGTGGACAAACATTGAACATTGTCGGATACTTCGACTACTACGTATCCTACAAAAAACGTGCGGCATGGCAAAAAATTTATGTTACATATTCAGGTAGCAGAGCCTTGCTCGGAAAACCCGCCATAGAGGAATTAAATGTAGTTAAATTTGTGGATAATCTCGACCTAGAGTCAGATAAATACAAAAAGGCATTCCCACACTTGTTCGGAAAATTGGGATATCTCGAGGGGGAGTACAACATAAAAATTTGTGACAATGCCGAACCTTACCAAGTGTCCGTAGCGAGAAGAGTCGCTATCCCTCTACTTCCAAAAGTTAAAGGTGAAATTGATCAAATGGTAAAAGATGGTGTCATATCGGAAGTTAATGAACCAACGGATTGGTGTTCAGGGATGGTCGTCGTCCCAAAGAAAAACGGCAAACTACGCATATGTGTCGATTACACTCAACTCAACAAATGTGTGAAACGTGAAAAACACCCGTTACCCTATGTAGATCAAGTTTTAGGCCAACTGGCAGGTGAAAAATATTTTTCTAAATTAGATGCAAAATCGGGTTTCTGGCAAATCAAACTATCAACGCAGTCAAAACTGTTGACAACGTTTATTACACCGTTCGGACGATTCTGCTTTAATCGTTTACCATTCGGGATATCAAGTGCCCCAGAGTATTTCCAACGACGAATGTCCCAAATCGTTGGAGGTATTGAGGGAGTGGTTTGTGAAATGGATGATATTTTAGTTTTTGGAACTACCAAGAACGAACATGACGACAGGCTGCGCAAAACAATGAGTAGAATACAAAAGTGTGGATTAACATTAAACGAAAAATGCGAGTTTTGTAAAACGTCAATAAAGTTTCTAGGTCACGTCATCGACAGCGAAGGAATCCGTGCCGATCCAGACAAGGTGAAAGCCATACGCGATATGGGTGCTCCAAAGAACGTCAGCGAAGTTCGAAGATTCCTCGGTATGGTCAATCAATTAGGGAAGTTTTCCTCAGAAATTTCAGAAGCAGCTAAGCCGCTGAGAGAATTACTCACCAAGAATTCTGTGTGGGCTTGGAAAGAGGAGCAAGAGAAGTCCTTTGTTAAAGTGAAGCAGTTATGTTGTTCCACAAAAGTATTGTGTTTTTACGATCCAACAAGAGAAACAATTGTTTCAGCAGATGCTAGTTCATTTGGATTAGGGGCAGTTTTGCTTCAGAAACAACAGAATGGTGATTGGCGCCCTGTATGCTTTGCTTCGCGTTCTTTGAGTACCACAGAACAGAACTATGCTCAAATCGAAAAGGAGGCCCTAGGTGTCACTTGGGCATGTGAGAGGTTTTCTGATTACGTCATAGGACTGAAGTTTGTTGTCCAAACCGATCACAAGCCATTAGTTGCAATCTTAGGAGCAAAGTCGTTAGCAGAATTGACGCCACGACTGCAACGGTTTCGGATTCGCCTAATGCGTTTTTTTTATTCTGTTTTGCACATTCCAGGAAAAGACCTAATCCTTGCAGACGCACTTCCAAAACAGACGAAGATGACTGTCAACAGGTCCACGCTTTCGTCTGTTCTCTTGTTGAATCGCTGCCAGCCACGGAGAGTCGTCTACAACAAATCAAAGAACATCTGGCTGATGACTCAGTGTGCTGTGAGATTATGCATTATTGCACAAATGAATGGCCGACCTTAAGTAAGTTAGGACCAAAACTAAAAGTATTTTATCCCTTTAGAAGCGAATTGTCCGTACACGATGGATTGCTACTTCGAGGAACAAGACTAGTGATTCCCGTTTCATTACGATTGGATATCCTGGAGAAAATCCACGAAGGCCACATGGGAATCGTCAAGTGTCGCCAACGAGCTCGCGATGCAATTTGGTGGCCAGGAATGAGTAAACAAGTCGAGGAAATGGTGAGGAGTTGTGTTTGTTGCGCGGAACATTCCCGCAATCGGTGTGAACCAATGCTGCCCGTGAAAAGACCGAGCAGACCATGGCAAAAAATAGCGAGTGATCTATTTGAGTTCAAAGGTAAGAAGTATCTTTTACTGATAGACTATTTTTCGAGATGGATCGAATTATCCTTGTTATCGAGTACAACATCTCCTTCCATCATTAATCACATGAAGTCTATGTTTTCTCGTTATGGCATTCCCGAGATCCTAGTTTCTGACAACGGCCCGCAGTATAAAAGCCGAGACTTTTCAAACTTTGTAGAAGATTTTAGCATAACTCATGTTACGTCTAGTCCTAGATATCCACAATCTAATGGCGAAGCCGAAAGAGCCGTCAGAACCATGAAGACCTTTCTCGACAAATGCAAAGATCCGTACTTGGCAATGTTGGCTTATCGCTCGACGCCATTGAGGAATGGATTTTCTCCATCAGAGTTGATGATGGGCCGCAAGCTCCGGACAAAACTTCCATGTTTTCCCGACAACTTGCTGCCAAATTGGCCAGATTTTGCACTCGTCCGCAAGCTTGACCTTGAGGATCAAATCAAACAAAAAAAAGACTTTGACCGTCACCATGGAGCGAGACCGCTACCCACCCTCCATCCAGGTGATGAGGTGTTTGTTAGAGACAGCAGTGCCACGCAGAAGGGGGTCGTGAGAAACGAGTATGACGCCAAACGGTCATACATCATAGACACCAATCAAGGAACATCAGTTCGTAGAAACCGCAAAGCATTGGTAAAAATACCACAGGCTGGTGAATTTGATATAAGTAGTAGGCCTAGCGTGAAATGTGAAATCTCTCATTCCATTGACAATCACTTAGTTAACAACGAAGCAAATACAGAGACCAGCGACGTCCAATCTACAAGAACGAGATCCGGCAGGATTTCAAAACCACCTGAACGCTTGTCATATTAACTGCTTACGTCTTGTGTTTTTTTGGGAGGGAGATAATGTAGGACTATAGTTGTGTCTTACTAGTGCATATTGTTTTAATTTACCATATTTCCTTGAAAGTGTCTTACGATAGGAAAGTTGACAACGTTCCGCGACCTTTCATGATTGTTTGACTTGTATACATGAGACTGGCTCACAGAAGCTTCACTGATCTTATTTAATACCGTACCCTATTATCTTCCCATGAACCGTGTGAAAACTTATTCTGTTTATTGTACTGTATTTGCAATGTGTGGTTATACACCTGTTTCTGTGTGATGTCTTTACAGTACCTCGATGCTTGGGCGGAGATGTAGTGTAAAGGCATAATACATGTTATGCCCTGAGACGCCACGCAATGGTAATTACGCAGCACTGTGCGCGTACCTGCCGTTGGGCGACGCAAGGACTGCTACGTGAGCGATGACTGAGGTTTTCGTGGTCATTCGAGACTAACACAACAGTGCTCAGCTTCAAAAATCCTACTAGTGGCTGAAAATTCAAAGTGCTCTATCTCGGCCCCAATTAAGATACTTCAAAAAATTTTTTTGCTATTGTCATCATTTTTTAGTATGTATGTACAAAATACGCAAAATTTGTGACTAGTGGTTACAAAATTTGAAAAAATCTGATGATTATAAATGGAATGCCCCACTGTACCATGTTAAAAAGGCATTTAAAATTTGCAAAATTTTATAAAGAATTTTGACCACCAGTCCAGGCAAGGAACAATATGGAACAACAAAATTGGAGTGTGTTTATCAAAATATAAGTCCAACTTAACATCGCCCCCAAAAAAAATGTTTTTTTTTCTTCGGCTACGTGGGCAAATTTCTCCCCAAAATATATACCTCAAAAAATATTTATAATCAAATTACTCCAAAACTACATGTTTTTCTTATATTCTGTTTGCAAATTTGGATTCCTCATCCCCCAAAATGGTATTCTACATATTTTCATCAACTTCCTAGCTTCAGTATAACAGATATTGGGGCATTTTTACTCTTTGGAGCTGAAATACTGCCACCATGCGGTTAAAATTGAAAATAGTGTAACTTTAAAACCCCTTGACCAATTTTGAAAATTTTTTTTTTGTTGAGCTCAGTGGTTTGCCATCTCTTACATATGGGTCATTTCATTATAATTCATCCAGGCCATGGAACCATAAAATTTATAATTGTCCCATTTTTTCACAGTTTAAAATGCTTGAAATTCTGAGTTATTTGGCACAAATTTTGTCAAAATTGGTCGAGCGGTTTTTGTTTTATCGCTATTTTAATGTTTAACCACCAGGTGGCGATTTTTTTAGTGAGCCGCATAAAAATGCTCATATCTTGGGACTTAGTTGCCCAATCTTCATAAAATTGGTATCTATCCCCCCATTTTCAGGGATGGGCTTTCCAAAAATAAAGGTTAAAATGAGCTAGGAGTTATACTTTTTGTGATATAAACATTTGTAGTGCTTCGATAGCATGGCCGATTACGCCATGCGGCCACACATTTTTTTCAAAATTTTTTTGATCATTATTATTAGCATAGATGTTATATTCCAAAAATATCTTTTAAATCACTTACAATTCACAACCTCATAATAAAAATTGTGCACAAAAATGCAGAATTTTTAAAATAGTCAAAAACATTGGATTTTTTTTTTTTTTGGAATTTTGGGATAAGACTTTAGATTTCATTACCACTACTTGTATTACAACTATTTTATGAGCAGAACTGTAGTCAAGCTTTCTTTTCAATGCTAATATTGACGTAGATAACTGACTCCTATTCTAATAATTCTACTTTCATCACTAACTATTCATCAGCCCATACTGGGTGGTCCGCCCCTCCCCCCCCTTACTACGCCACTGTATGTCAAGCAAAGCATAGTAGTATAATACATTATTACACAAAGTGAAGGAGTCAAGACATAAAGATGAAGGAGTTTAATACATCGAAAGGATGTAATGAGTTTGTCCGATGTGGGAAATAATTATATCATTTTCCAAACATGTCTCGCTGCTACTGGTAGGACAGTGTGCACAGTACAATTGTGTTACTTTAATTTGTCAGAAGTTACATTAAAGAACAGCGACAGTCTTAATAGTAAAGTGAGTTATATGCAACAATCTAAGAAATACATAACAATCTGAGAAAGAAAGTACATTACAAAATAAAGTCACACTATTCTGACGATATAACTACAAGTCTATACACTTCTGCTATCATTTCTGAATTGGAATGCAGTATATAGGCTTTGTCTGCACTGATCATTGTAAAATTACATACATACATCATTGTAAGATTATTAGTGCCAAGAAGTGTACGAAACATTAAAGATAGTTTTAAGTGACTTTCTGCAATAAAATACAATTAAAAAGGATTCAATAAACCTATAGTTTTGCATGCATAACTAGTGCATCCCATTTTGCATTTAACATTATGTGACACTGGACAAAATATGCTCACTGCAGAGCCATTACAACATGTGAGGGGCAACAATCGGAATGAATAAAAACGCAATTGAACAAGGGCCGCCATGCATGTAAATAAACCGACAACCACGGTTTCTACCATGTAGCTAAACATGTGAAAAGCAGCATGAATTACTATACAATTGAACACGGGTTGTCATGCATGCAAATAAACTGCAAACCACGGTTTCTAGCATGTATTGTACAGTAACTAAGCTCTGTGAGAGGAAGCAAAAATATAAATACAACATAAATGAACAAAGGTTGTTGCACACTTGGACACATAGAACAACATGCCATTATTGTAACATTAGTCAAGACCTAGACAGCAATTTCAGGCAATCAAACCCAACCTAATAGAAGCCAATCAATGCTCTTCTTGAATGCAAATGAAGCGACGATTCATAGTTTCCATGTTTGCAGCCAAAAATATGTATATTCTGCCTGTTATAGTGGAAACTGTCCAAAATCATGAAATGTGCATGTAACACTTATCTTCACGGCCAGGCTAATCGAAAGATGGAGAGGGGCCACAAGGATGCATAAAATTGACCAGAACATCATTCTTTTCTTTGTCCACAATAATTCAACAAGCCCAACCCACCACTGTCCGTCATAAACACATGCTACATAAGACATGACACTTACATCTTGGATGTTTATCATTGGGGCTGCATCGAAGAAACAATGTGTGCTAGGCTGCTAGCGAATTGTGAATCATCTGATACGCGCTTAAAACTGAAAGAACCAATACAACTTGAACTAAAGTAATGGTATCCACGAGTACCAGGCACAGTGCTTCCACGCTGGAATCTTTGTTCAAAAGTGGTCATTTTTTGCCACAAATCATGGTAAATCTCCATGTGACAGGATTGATGGAGTAGTAAAAAGGAAGCTGGGTAACGAAAGTCTAGGCAGACCAACTGCTAACCAAATTTTGACTGCTGCAGCTGCCTATAAATACTGCTCTGAAGCTGTAACAAGTGTAACTTTCTTCTATATAAAAGCTGAGGAACTGGTGCCAGTGAGAAATACTCAACAAAGATTCCAGCGTGGAAGCACTGTGCCTGGTCCTGAATTTCTTCAATCCAGATGATTTTGGACAGTTTCCACTATAACAGGCAGAATATACACATTTTCGGCTCCAAACATGAAAACTGTGAATCGTCGCTTTATTTGCATTCAAGAAGAGCATTGATTGGCTTCTATTTGGTTGGGTTTGATTGCCTGAAATTGCTGTCTAGGTCTTGACTAATGTTACAATAATGGCATGCTGTTCTATGTGTCCAAGTATACAACAACCTTTGTTCATTTGTGTTGTATTTATATTTTTGCTTCCTTTCACAGAGCTTAGTTACTGTACAATACATGCTAGAAACTGTGGTTTGCAGTTTATTCGCATGCATGACAACCCGTGTTCAATTGTATAGTAATTCATGCTGCTTTTCACATGTTTAGCTACATGGTAGAAACCGTGGTTGTCGGTTTATTTACATGCATGGCGGCCCTTGTTCAATTGCGTTTTTATTCATTCCGATTGTTGCCCCTCACACGTTGTAATGGCTCTGCAGTGAGCATATTTTGTCCAGTGTCACATGATGTTAAATGCAAAATGGGATGCACTATGTGAAGAAAGGGGCGTTCTTCCCGGCTATCAGCACAAGGCTAAGCACTCACTAGTACAGCGAGCAGTTGCGATTCGCTAACCATAACGGTGTAGCTTCCACGCTAGCCATTTAGACCATCCAATCAACAATATGTTTCTCGGCAGCCGATAAACATGGGATGCACTAGTTATGCATGCAAAACTATAGGTTTATTGAATCCTTTTTAATTGTATTTTATTGCAGAAAGTCACTTAAAACTATCTTTAATGTTTCGTACACTTCTTGGCACTAATAATCTTACAATGATGTATGTATGTAATTTTACAATGATCAGTGCAGACAAAGCCTATATACTGCATTCCAATTCAGAAATGATAGCAGAAGTGTATAGACTTGTAGTTATATCGTCAGAATAGTGTGACTTTATTTTGCAATGTTATGTACCGGTGGGGTGTTGTACAATGTACATACTTGCTCAGATTGTTGCATACAACTCACTTTACTATTAAGACTGTCGCTGTTCTTTAATGTAACTTCTGACAAATCAAAGTAACGCAATTGTACTATGCACACTGTCCTACCAGTAGCAGCGAGATATGTTTGGAAAATGATATAATTATTTCCCACATCGGACAAGCTCATTACATCCTGTCGATGTACAGTGTATTAAACTCCTTCATCTTTATGTCTTGACTCCTTCACTTTGTGTAATAATGTATTATACTACTATACTTTGATTGACATACAGTGGCGTAGTAGGGGGGGGGGAGGGGACCGCACAGTATAGGCTGATGAAAAAAATTAAAATCCAATGTTTTTGACTATTTTAAAAATTCTGCGTTTTTGTGCACAATTTTTATTATGAGGTAGTTAATTGGAAGTGATTAAAAAGATATTTTTGGAATATAACATCTATGCTAATAATAATGAGCAAAAAAATTTTGAAAAAAAAACGTGGCCGCATGGCGAAATCGGCCATGCAATCGAAGCACTACAAATGTTTATATCACAAAAAGTATAACTCCTAGCTCATTTTAACCTTTATTTTTGGAAAGCCCACCCCTGAAAATGGGGGGATAGATACCAATTTTATGAAGATTGGGCAACTAAGTCCCAAGATATGAGCATTTTTATGCGGCTCACTAAAAAAATCGCCACCTGGTGGTCAAACATTAAAATAGCGATAAAACAAAAACCGCTCAACCAATTTTGACAAAATTTGTGCCAAATAACTCAAAATTTCAAGCATTTTAAACTGTGAAAAAATGGGACAATTATAAATTCTATGGTTCCAAAATTTCAATTTTCTGGATGAATTATAATGAAATGACCCATATGTCAAAATCAACCAAATCGGAGAGGGTGGGTGGCATTTCCTCTAATTTTGACCTGAAATATAATGGAATGACAGGCCTCGAAATTCACGGCGGACACCGCGGACATGTCCGCCGTCACAGCATGTGATGTCTGCGGGAAGTACCATCTAGATCGGTCATATTGGTTCGCCGAGAAATAACACAGGAACTAGCGATACAAATCGTCATTGCATAGCACGAACAATTGTTGCGATATTATAATTTCCGCGCATTCTAGCGCGCATCTAGAAAACGTGAATTACTGTATCCCTTAGATTCCATTCAAGCAGAAAAACTTTCGATTTTTACGTTGCTTTAACGATTGATGACATTAAATCAGCGTAACAAAGGTGAATTCTTCGCTAAGAATCGATGGGAGCACGCGCAACTTAGTTCAAGTCTTACGTCACAATGTCTGGCTTTGATCTTCCAGTAATATTGATAAGGCAAGGTTGGTTACAAAATTAGATTATATCGAGTAGGCTATTACAGCAAGATGCAGCAAATTTTGTTAAGTTTTGGTATTACAGTAAGAAAGAAAAGGCCCATGGAAAATTTACTTTCGCTCACATAACACGCAAAATATATATACCTAAAGAAAAAAGCCCAGTGAAGCTTTGCAAAGCAGAAAATAGTAGCGGTAGTGTAAAAGCTTCCCGACTCGTGCCCAGAGCATTGTGACGCAAAAATCCACAATTCCACATGACCTTGTTCGGTGGAAGTTAATCAGTTATGCGGCGTATTGCAGCTACACGGCGCTTTGACTCTTCGAGCGCACGTCGTTGGTCTGATGAAAGCTTTCCAAACCGTAGCCATAGCTCTTAAATGGCGAAGAATTATCAAGATAAAGTGATTAAGCATGACGATCGACGCTAAAACTGGTGTGTCCGCCGTGAAACTTAATTTGTCCGCCGAGATAGCTGCTCAGACCGGACACGTTTGTCCGCCGTCAACAAAAACGAATTTCGAGGCCTGGAATGACCCGCCACGCTTCATGGTGAACTTTGTTGAAGGTCGAGAGAAAAACGAAGAGTCATGTGAGCAGATCCTTAAGATCTTAGCTCAGGATTTCAATGACTGTAACGATGTGGTGAACCAGCGTGCTCTTTCTCAGGAGGATAAACAGGCACTTGGGACTTTGGAAAGGACGGTAAAGAAGGTAGATGGTCATCATAGGCGCCGACTTTTCAAAAAACCTTGGGGGGCGAGAAAGGTGATGACGTCATAACCATAGCGCTATTTTACTCAATTAAAATAGTCTTTGATTAAGCTTAGTGTCTTGTTTATGTTAACAAATAGGTCGCAAACCGAATTTATTAGAAGCGCTGCTTGAAAGGATTAGTTTTACGCATGCAGTACGCCTAGTCGTAAAAATTTTGATATTGTTAGCTCATAATTGGAACTGTTGGAAAACAAGCCGATTCATTTCCTTTTCGTGCGAGTTAACAACAAAGATCAAGACAGTGAAGTTATCGAAATAAAACGCAAAAAATCATGATCTCAAGCAGAGTGGAAACCCGGTATCAGTTTTATTAACCTCGTTTCGCTAATTACTTACTTTCAAAGCGTTGACAACGGCGAAGTGTTTTCTCTTCTGTTTTTTATCGAAAGTCTTTATAGTCTTTTATTGAATACAGTAAGCTATACTCGAGTAAAGGTCGAGATGTTCGCAAGTGATTTTCACCTCAAAAAGACAAGTTCAACTAACACGGGACAAGCTGTTGTCTCCAGCTCAGCAATTTTCAAAATGAACGCACTAAAAATCATTGTCGACGTAGATTACGAAGTGTGAAACGCGTCGGCCTAAGTAAAAGTTTTGAATACGTTTATTTGCAGTGATTCAAACTTAATTTTCAAATTCAATGATTTCTTGTCAATTCTAAACTTTATGCACTTGTTGAGCAATATGCAAAGCTCACGAGACAAAACAGAAAGAGGAGATCATTTTTTTATTTTTGCGCGTATAGGATATAATCGTTCTTATTATTACGTAACATTCCATGATCGTTAAAGTCGATGTCAAACCTTAGCGGCCGCATAAAACAATGATGTCAGGTTAGCTAGGTGATAATAGGGGTAAGAGACGTCGTTAATGCAGGCAATATCTGCGACCAAGACCATTAAACACCTTTTCTTTTATCGGTTTTCGATTTAATTCTCACACATTGCAAAGAAAACAATGCGTTCTGTTGAATCATAATTGTCTCACAGCGAGAAGACCTCGTTGAAAATAGCGCGTCTAATTTAGCTGGTTTACTTAATATTGCAGTGAATAGTTACGTGACTATTCCAGCAGTACTCTACCATCTACTTTGAAATTTCCATACCGTATGAGATAGCCATGCGATCAGCTGCTGTTTTGCGGGCAAGAGCAACGTAGGCTTTTCTTGCTTTCGGCATTCTTTAAGTCCGTTTAAATTATCTAAATCTCTTTTGCGAAGTGTTTTATCTTTGAAACACCACTTGTCATCACCATTTTTGTTGCCCCTCAACCATAAATTTATGGGGGGCGCCGGCCCCCCCGGAAGTCGGCGCGTATCCGTTGGCTTGTTGTGGAAGGGAGATTACCCCCATTTGTCAGACAGCAGGAAATTATTATATAAGAGGCCATGACAACGTACAATGGGATTGTTAAAACTGGGGGCAGATAGTGACGTCATAGTGCCATTGTCTTCAATGAAATTTCTCTGCAGATGCTTCCATTTTGCAGTGCATTTAGTGCAGGGTAGTCAGGAGTTATTTTACTTTAATGAATACCGGTACAGTAGCCTACTTAAGTTAGAACTCTAAACTTGGTAGGAAAGTAATTTATAGGTGTCCTATATCAGCATAAGGATGAGATAGATCGATATTTGAAACAGAAATAGCCTACTTTGATTTGTTTTGGTATTTCAAAATATGTTTTTTTAATCGTTTCCAAATCTAAGCAATTTCATTTGGTTGTGCGTTTGAAACGACAGTGAAAAACTGGAGAATCTGAGAACGTAGGCCTAATAAGCTGCCAGACTAAATTTGACCCAACACGTCTGATACCTATATGAATGAGAGAGTCTCCTACAAGTCAGCAGTTCTTGAGATCACCAGCTGAGTGTATGAAACTGCCATACAGAACTACTAAACTAGGCTACTAGTTTGAGAATCTCAAATAGGCCTATTAGTTTCTGTGAGGAAGAAAACGAATAATTTGCCTTTTCCGGCGTATTTTTTTTATCATTTTGATTTGAAGCAACTTATACTTTTCTTGGCTTCCCCCTAGGCCCTAATCCATATTTCGGAAATTTTTGCAATAAACAAATTGATATCATCAGTCAAAAAGTTTTCCAACCCCCAGTGCTATTGCATGGTGAGCTGCTTTTCCGGTTGTAATACAATGATTGTTAAAAACAGAGAGACAAACAATGATTGTTTTTATGTTCATGGATGATTTGATTCGAAACAGCATAGCCTAATTGAATTGCTGGTCGTCGTTTGAGCTATTAGGGCGGAGGCCCGGAGGGTCTACTCTTGAGCAGCCTTGATGGATAGGCTATTTAACGTCTTAATACGTCTATATTTGATTTGTTTTACGTTGTGAAGCGTTGTTTGTGATATATTAGTACTCTTGTAAATATGGTTAAGAAGTGCTGTGTCTTTAATTGCAATGGAAATTATAGTGAAGAAAATAAAGTTGCAGTGTTTAGACTGCCTAAATGCCAACCGGAACGTGATAGATGGCTTGCCACTATCCCAAGGGATAATATTCCCGACTCAAAGGACACCGTCGTTTGTGAACGCCATTGGCCAGAAAACTATCCTACCACCATCAAGTATGGGAAAGTAAGACCTTTGTATCCACCATCTGTGTTTACCTGTGTCCCTTTGAGTTTAGTTCCTTCAACACCGTTTCTTCCTAGAAGTACTCAAAGGGCGTTAAGTGGAATTCGCAATCAGCCTGTTGATGAATTACCTAGTTTTGACAAAAGTGACATTATTGTGAGCTTTGAAAATCTCCTGGCTAATGCTTTTAGTGTCCAATTTCCTTTTTTAACAGGTGATGACATTGTTGTATTTCGGGCTCATCAGACGCTTGTTTTTCAATGCAAGGAATTTATGCAAGATTCCGGCATACCCAAGTTTGTGTTAAGAATTGATGACAATCTGAGCTTTGAAGCATTTCATTCTGGAGTAAAATGCTCTATAACGTCTCTATCAGCAAGTAAATGTTCCAGATGGTCACAAATTCAAGAAGCTGTGAGATTCTTGCATTATATGGAATTATCTCATCAACAAAGCATTCTTTTACAACAGATGAAATCTATGAATTTTATGCCGGCTATAGAAAAGAAATACACCGTGGAAACAATCGTTAGGTTCTTCGAATATTTTTCTTTGTCCAGAAGCTCATACAACCGACTGAGACGGGATTTTAAGTTGCCCAGTACTAGAACACTTACAAGACTCACATCAATTGTCAAAAACACTGATGATTTTTCTTTTCTTCGGAACGTTTTTGCTTCATTAGATTAGAGGCAAAAGACATGTCTGCTTTTAATCGATGAAGTTTATGTAAAGGCAATGCTGCAATACCACGGTGGTGCCCTCTTTGGCAAAGCTGTAAATAAGCCAGATTTGCTTGCAAATACAATGCTGAGTTTTATGGTAGTATCTCTTTTTGGAGGCCCCAAGTTTGTTTGCAAAATGTTGCCTGTTAGAAAACTCGATGCAAAGTTTCTTTTTCAACAAACTCAGCAGCTTATTTCAGTAATTAAAAATTCTGGTGGAAAATTAGTTGCAATACTTTGCGATGGTAACCGGGTTAATCAAGCTTTTTTCAAATCATTTTCTACCAAACCTGGTGCTCCATGGCGAACGGTTGACGACATCTTCTTGCTGTATGATTACGTGCATTTGCTCAAGAGCGTACGCAACAATTGGATAACAGAAAAAACTCAAGAAATACAATATACTAGTGCCGGAAGAAAACGCATCGCAAAGTGGTCTGATCTGAAAGCACTTCATTGTCATGAGAAAGAAAAGCTGGTAAAACTTTCTAAACTTACTGATGTATCCATATCGCCGAAGCCTATCGAAAGACAAAAAGTATCGACTTGCCTTCAAGTTTTCTGTGACGAAACGTTGTCTGCGCTAAGAACGCACCCACTTCTTATTGATGATGCAAGCGACACTGCCATTTTCCTGCAAACCTTCATTGACTTCTGGAAAATAGTTAATGTCCACGGTCCTTATGAAGATACCAAGTTCAATGACCAACGACGTGCAGTTATCCGATCAGTGTCTGATAACAATTTGCGATACTTAACAAGCGTTGGTGATCTCGCAAAAAATTTGTCTCCAGTACTTGCTAGCTCACGCGTGAAGTCGTTGACTCGAAATACCTCATCGAACTTGGCTCATACTTGCTACAGACTGGTTGATTTGACGAAGTTTCTTCTTGTCTCTGGTACTCATGATTATGTTACTCTGGGAAGTTTTACAACAGACCCACTGGAGAAAGAGTTTGGCAAGCTTCGACAGGGTTCCGGAGGCACCTACTTCATATCCGTCCAACAAGCTTTAGAAAAACATCAAATACGCAAAACCAAGCTGTGCTTGAGGTTAAACACTGATTTATTTGAAGCCACTGCGCAAGTGTCTCACACTCATAGCTGTCCTAAATGCTGCTTCAGTTTATCAGAACGTTTTTGTGATATGATTGACAGTTTGCCACAACTAGAAACATGCTTATCTGAAGATACTAAAATGGCTCTAGTGTACATTGCAGGCTATGTTTCACGACTTGATCACGATGATGAGGACACGTACAGTATTTATTCGCAGTATGGCTCTTATCTTAATGAATTGAATCGAGGTAAATTAAAAGTACCTGGTGATTGCTTGTGTCATTGGTCATTTTTTTGCTACATCATGTTTCACGCTATTGCTGATTTAACCTGCATCTCATCACTTTGTAAGGTATTTCTAGTGATTTCAGACTTCTATGGATTTCATGTTTCGAAAGCTCACTGTCGTATTTTAAGCAATATCTTTTTTAACAACTATTCTTCACTTTATTGTCCCAGATCTGACAAAGAGCCGAGACAGAAAATTCTCAAGCTTGGGAGTTAATTATCATGGATTAGTTAACGTTAGTTTATGAGCTTTTCTGGATATTTATCTTGTTTTTTTCTTGAGTGTTCTCATTAATACTACTATAAGTCGGGTTAGCATAATAGTCAAATTATATTGACCTACTAAAGATGATGCGTATCAGCCTTGTCTCGATATTGACTTGTATATAAGGCTTGGTGAATGATGCATTACTTTTTACACGTTAACAATTAATCTTTTAACTAACCGAGTCTAGGCTACGAGTAGCTGGTGCATTGTTTTTTACATATTTTTGGCTAGTGATGTTACCACTTTTTTAAATATCTCAGTGTTATCATGGCTCATCCACCGCAATTTTCAAGGTTGGTGTGGTACAATATCAGTATCACGAACGATTTAATTGTATTTTTCCTTTTACAAGTTTGTGATGGGCCCGTTTGATATAGACCGAGAGCCTACGACAGAAGATTTCACCCCATAAGGTACAAAAGGTTTGACCCCTTGAAGTTACTGGGGTCAACCATGTCACTCACAAAAAGTATGGAAGATTGACCGCGCCGGGTGGATCTGGACGCTAGAGCCCCCTAAAAAGCCCAAAAAGGGGGTTAATTTCACCCCATAAGGTACATGGACCAAACTTGGTGAATACGAAGTTTTATGTCAGGAGATCACAAAAATATCAAATCTAACGATATTTTCGAGTGGAAAGGTGATGTAAGACCCCCCCTAAAGTGACCCCCCGGGGGGTTAATTTCACCCCATAAGGTACATGGACCAAACTTGGTCAAAATGAAGTCTTATGTCAGGACATCACAAAAATATCAAATCTAACAATATTTTCGGGTGGAAAGGTGATGTAAGATGCCTTCAAAGTGACTTCCCTTAATGTGACCCCCTCGGAAGGTGTATTTCACCCCATAAAGTACATGGACCAAACTTGGTCAAAATGAAGTCTTATGTCTGGGCATTACAAAAATATCAAATCTAACAATATTTTCGGGTGGAAAGGTGGTGTAAGATGACTTCAAAGTGACTTCCCTTAATGTGACTCCCTCGGAAGGTGTATTTCACCCCATAAAGTACATGGACCAAACTTGGTCAAAACGAAGTCTCATGTCAGGACATCACAAAAATATCAAATCTAACAATAGTTTTGGGAGGAAAGATGATGTAAGACTCCCCTAAAGTGACCCCCAGGGGGTTAATTGCACCCCATAAGGTAGGCTACATGGACTAAAGTAGGTTAAATTGAAGTCTTATTTCACGGCATAACAAAAATATCAAATCTAACAATATTTTCGGGTGGAAAGGTGATGTAAGATGTCATCAAAGTAACCCCCAGAGGGTTTATTTCATCATAGAGTACATGGACCAAACGTGGTCAAAACGAAGTCTTATAGGTCACCACACAATATCAAATCTAACAATACTCTCAGTTGGGAAGATGATAAAAGACCTACCCAAAAGTGAATCTCCTCCTATAGTTTAATTTACTTCATTCCTTACTCGAACCAACCTTGGTGTAACGGAAGTGCTATGTCAGGACAGTACCAATGGATTAAATCTAAAAATATTTTTATATAGGTTTTGGTGAAATACATTCACAAGCTGTCCCATGATGCATGAAATGGAACTATAGCCTACTTTACAAAAAGTTTTTGTATAAATCATATTCAGTCACTCGAAAAAAGGCAACAGGACATGACAATACATGGCTTTGTAACACCAAAAACAGAAAGTACATGAGAAGCATATAGGCTACAGTCATGGGCGCCGATCGCTCTCTAAGATTGGTGGGGACATTTACTAGGAAAGAAAGGGCAGACGAGCGAAGCGAGCTGAAAGATTGGGGTCTGTTCAACAAACAAACAAATAGGCCTACAGTAGATAGGCTACAAGTCTAATGCGATGTATTTTAATTGTCAGTGTCAGCATTGGACAGCAGAAGTCCAAACACTGCAACTCGGCAACGAGTCTCCGGCGAATTAAAAACGAAGTCCTTGGTTGATCCTTGGCTTGTAATGAAGGTTGATCGAATTCAAAACTTTATTGTGCACATAGCAGACCATTGCATGATTTGGCCGTTTCTGTGTCATGGTAGATCGTAACAAAGTTTTGATACGTCGCAAAGTTGAAAATGAGCGTTCAGCTGAACACGAGCGGGCTGGTAATATGAGCAAAAGTTCCACTTGCGGAAACATTTGCCGAACAGCGGATGGTTATATCTTCTAGAATATCATTCGAAAATCTTGTGCAAGGGACTCTGTGTCAAAGAACTGATGATAATCGTCTACCAAATGTGATTGTAGCTTTCCACTAAAGAGTGATTCTTGTAGAATTTTGTAGTGCTCAAGATCGGTCGACTTGAAATAGTCAGTAAGATTTTGCTGCGAGCTGTCAATGACTGCAAAATACTCTGACCGATCGATCTTGAAGTTTAGGAGGTTGACCATGGCCATGTCCATACTGAAGACGATTTGGAACGTGACAAGTCTTTTAAAAATTGGGTAGGGTAAGAGTTTTTTCAATTGAAAAAAAGCTGCCTGCCAGCCTTCCAACTGCTGATTTTCCTATATACAATTTTTTGCCAAACCGGTAAAGACATTTCAGCAGGTCTTAACCTCAATGTAATAATAACTGAAAAAATAGCTTTTTTCTTATACAAAAGTAACACAAGCTACACTTACTGCACTACATGCTTGTACGACTCTTTCAAAGTAATTCTAAAACTCTGCACTGTGTGGCCCTGGCGTAACCAAATTAAATACAATTTGCGAGTTACACCAGGGTTTCTCTGCCTAATAAAACATTTCTACTACGGTTGAGGCTTCCTCGCATAAAACAAAAATGTTGTCTCCTCCTTTCAATATATTTTAAACGTTTGACTGGTAAAATAGTGACATTCGGGTAATATTTTCCCTTTTACGTTACAAAAATAATGTAAAAAGATGATGGGGACATGTAAAAAGATGGTGGGGACATGTCCCCACTGTCCTATAGGGATCGGTGCCCGTGGCTACAGTAGCCAGAAAATTGATCCAAGATCTTGATACGACCACTAAATGTTGACTTAATTGAACAACTGACTATCCAAATAAGACGAAGAAAGTGAAAGCGACAGCAGTGACAATGAAGAATAAAGAAACGACCGTTTACATTTACACAAACAATCTCTGTTTATGAATGAACAGTTACAATAACTGATTAGAGACATGAAGCAAATGGCATTAAACAAAAATTTACTACATTGGGTTTATTGGGTTATTTATTGTAGCAGCTGGAAAATGTGCATTACTGCCTGAATTAACGTTCCAAATGATTCACTTCGAAACGTTTTGATTTGGATAGTCAGTTGTTCGATTAATTCAACGTTTAGTGGTCGTATCAAGATCTTCGATCAATTTTCTGGCTACTGTAGCCTATATGCTTCTCATGTACTTTCTGTTTTTGGTGTTACAAAGCCATGTATTGTCATGTCCTGTTGCCTTTTTTCGATTGACTGAACATAATTTATACAAAAACTTTTTGTAAAGTAGGCTATAGTTCCATTTCATGCATCATGGGACAGCTTGTGAATGTATTTCACCAAAACCTAAATAAAAATATTTTTAGATTTAATCCATTGGTACTGTCCTGACATAGCACTTCGTTACACCAAGGTTGGTTCGAGTAAGGAATGAAGTAAATTAAACTATAGGAGGAGATTCACTTTTGGGTAGGTCTTTTATCATCTTCCCAACTGAGAGTATTGTTAGATTTGATATTGTGTGGTGACCTATAAGACTTCGTTTTGACCACGTTTGGTCCATGTACTCTATGATGAAATAAACCCTCTGGGGGTTACTTTGATGACATCTTACATCACCTTTCCACCCGAAAATATTGTTAGATTTGATATTTTTTGTTATGCCGTGAAATAAGACTTCGATTTAACCTACTTTAGTCCATGTAGCCTACCTTATGGGGTGCAATTAATCCCCTGGGGGTCACTTTAGGGGAGTCTTACATCATCTTTCCTCCCAAAACTATTGTTAGATTTGATATTTTTGTGATGTCCTGACATAAGACTTCGTTTTGACCAAGTTTGGTCCATGTACTTTATGGGGTGAAATACACCTTCCGAAGGGGTCACATTAAGGGAAGTCACTTTGAAGTCATCTTACATCACCTTTCCACCCGAAAATATTGTTAGATTTGATATTTTTGTGATGTCCTGACATAAGACTTCGTTTTGACCAAGTTTGGTCCATGTACTTTATGGGGTGAAATAAACCTTCCGAGGGGGTCACATTAAGGGAAGTCACTTTGAAGGCATCTTACATCACCTTTCCACCCGAAAATATTGTTAGATTTGATATTTTTGTGATGTCCTGACATAAGACTTCATTTTGACCAACTTTGGTCCATGTACCTTATGGGGTGAAATTAACCCCCGGGGGGTCACTTTAGGGGGGTCTTACATCACCTTTCCACTCAAAAATATTGTTAGATTTGATATTTTTGTGATGTCCTGACATAGAACTTCGTTTTCACCAAGTTTGGTCCATGTACCTTATGGGGTGAAATTAACCCCCTTTTTGGGCTTTTTAGGGGGCTCTAGGGACCAGATCCACCCGGCGCGGTCAATCTTCCATACTTTTTGTGAGTGACATGGTTGACCCCAGTAACTTCAAGGGGTCAAACCTTTTGTACCTTATGGGGTGAAATCTTCTGTCGTAGGCTCCCAGACTAATACAAGATTAAAAAATACTTAAATTGTTTACAAGACGAGTAGCGTAGCCTGCTTGGCGATTTATTTCAACTTTCAGTAGGCGACCGTTCTGTAACAACATACAGTATTAATTTTTTAAAGCTGCCACAGCTTTCGTTTCAATGTTATAAATCTTAACGTTCAATGTCGGTTCAATTGAAGACAATGGCACTATGACGTCACTATCTGCCCCCAGTTTTAACAATCCCATTGTACGTTGTCATGGCCTCTAATATAGTCCGTCTTGGCAGCCAGCCAATGGTAAAACTTTTTTTATTCCACATCACTGCACCTCTGAATCGGTAAAATTTAGAGGGGTGTTTGACTGCAGTGCTCGCAGCAATGGCAGGTCTTTAAATGATGAATTGCTACATGGTCCTGACCTCACCAATGATGTCATTGGGGTGTTATTGCGGTTTCGACAACACCCTACAGCAATTATTGGTGATATTAAAGGCATGTTTTCTCAGGTTTTAGTGGAAGAGGATGATAGAGATGCACTGCGGTTCTTGTGGTTTGAGAAGGGTGATGTGAGTCGGGATCCTGTGGAATATCGTATGAAGACCCACGTGTTCGGCGCCAAATCGTCACCTTGCTGTGCGGCATTTGCTCTGAGGAGGACAGCGATGGACAATCTTTCTGGGGCTGATGTGGCAACTACGGACACGGTAGAAAATAATATTTATGTTGATGATTGGTGCATGTCTTGCACAACAGAAAGTGAAGCACTTAAATTAGTCACCCAGCTTCGCCACTTACTGGCAACTGGTGGTTTTCATATAACCAAATTTGTATCTAACAGTTGGAAGGTCCTGTCAACTCTCCCTGAAGATGACCTGGCAGACGGTGTCGATTTAAGTGCAGGCAAGCTTCCGGTAACAAAAGCACTGGGTGTTGACTGGGATGTTGCCACAGACAAAATTCATGTTCGGGTGGGGATTGCTCAAAAGTCTATTACTCGGCAGGGCATCCTCTCAATGATAAATCAAACGTATGATCCATTGGGGATTATACAACCCTTTTTGCTCACAGCTAAAGTCATCCTTCAAAAAGCCTGCTTTGCCAAATTGGGGTGGGATGAAGAGATAAATCTTCCTGATTTAAAGTTAAGTTGGGAAAAATGGTTAAATTTATTGCCTGAGACTGAGAACTTGCAGCTTGATCGTTGTATTTTGTGTGCTGGCAAGCAATTGATTAGAATCGAGTTGCACAATTTTTCTGATGCCAGCTCAGTTGGTTATGGTGTTTGCTCGTATGCTAGATGCATGTATGCAGATGGCACAGTACAGTGTCGTTTTGTGATGGGCAAGTCACGTGTTGCACCTCTTAAAAGGGTAACAATTCCCAGACTGGAATTGGCAGCTGCAGTTCTTGCAGCCAAGCTAAGTGTTGTTATTTGTAAAGAGCTTAATTTTACATTCAATGGTGTATTTTTTTGGACGGATGCCTCAGTAGTGTTGCGATACTTGCACAATACGTCCACACGTTTTGAATTGTTTGTAGCCAATCGTATTGAAATGTTGCATACTCTTTCTTCAGTCGATCAATGGCGATTTGTACCTGGGGATCTCAACCCAGCTGATATTGGCTCTCGTAGTGTATTACCTGGTAAAATTGATCGTTTATTTTTGTGGTTGAATGGACCGTCATTTTTGTTAAATAGTGAGGACAAATGGCCTCGGCAGCCTGATTTTTTGACTGATTCAGCCCAGGATGGCTCGGAAGTTTGTAAGAGACAATGCTCCGCCCAAGTTGCTTGTTCTGATTCTGAAGTTGTCCTGACCCCGCTGTTTGCACGGTACTCGGATCTCCATAGGTTACAGCAAGCCGTTGCGTGGCTTATGCGTTTCAAGGTCTATTTGCGCTGGAAGTGTTCTGCAGTTTTCTGTCCTCCTCCTGTCGGGTGTCTATCAGCTGAAGAAAGAAGAGAGGCACTAACAGCTATTCTTAAAGTCTCCCAAGCACAAGCCTTTCCAGGTGTGGTGGAGAAGCTCTCAAGTTCGAGTGCATCGGAAAGTTCTGTTGTCTCCATCACCGAAGCGCAGTTAACGGAGTTTGCTGAGCTACGAAAGCTACAATCGTTAAGTCCATTTGTGTCTTCAGGAGTGCTGCGTGTGGGAGGTCGGCTGCAAAATTCTTCTCTGGCCTTCGAAAACAAGCATCCTGTGTTATTACCTCACAACCACCCGATAACTGATCTGTTAATCAAGTTTCACCACGAGCGAGAGGGACACATGGGTGTTGGTCATGTGCTTGCCGACATGAACAGATCCTACTGGATTGTTAAAGGAAGGTCGGCTGTCAAGAAAGTTTTAATCAATTGTCCTACATGTCGCTTTTGGAAGGCCAGTACTGGCCGACAGCAGATGGCTAGTTTGCCCCAACAAAGAGTGACAGAATCAACACCCTTCATTGCAATTGGTACAGATTTAATGGGCCCGATTATGGTGACTATTGGACGTAGTCGAGTGAAGAGATACATCTGCATCTTCATCTGCATGACCACCAGGGCTGTGCATTTGGAAGTGGTCCCATCACTAAACACTGACGCTTTCATCCAAGCTTACAAGCGTTTTTGCAATCGCAGGAATGTGAGACCAACTGACATTTACAGTGACAATGGTGGTAATTTTGTAGCTGCAGAAACCAAGTTAAAGGAGATAACTTGGCATTTTAACCCACCTCGTGCCTCACATCAAGGGGGCTTTTACAAAGTGTTTTTCAGAATCTTCAGGAAGATTTTTCGCTCTATTGCAGCTGAAGCCACCCTCGGGGAATTTGAATTGTTAACATACACGTCTGAGATCGAACGAATAATCAACAATCGTCCGATAACTGCTCTCCCGTCGTCTCCTGATGGTATGGCTACTTTAAGCCCAAATGCTATCCTTACTGGTACAGTTGTCGAAGAAAGTGAATCGGAAGACCTTTCCAAAGCTGATGTCTATCGCCGTTCGTGGAAGAAAACGCAATATTTGGCAAACAAGTTTTGGGAGCAGTGGGCAAAGCAATATCTGCCATTACTTCAGCCCAAGCAGAAATGGTTTGGTGCTTCACCGAACTTGCAACCTGGTGACTTGGTGTTGGTCAAAGACGATCTGACAGAGAGAGGCCGGTGGCCTAAAGCAATCGTAATTGAAACTTTACCTGACAATGCTGGACTAGTGAGACGGGTACGTGTGCGCACAGCGGATGGGTCGATTTTCATGAGAGACATTCGAAAGATTTGTTTGCTGGAGGGCGCTATCAATCAATGAACAGACATTTGTGTTGGCTGCCATGTGAGGCTTATGTTATATTGCATCGTTTGTTATATTGTAGGAGTAGTGTAAGTGTAACATTTTTATTAGTTTTCTGTTTGCAGTGCGCGAGCGCTAGATCCATAAGTACAGACTGTTTGTGATTTCGTGTTTTAAATAAGTCATTAAGTGTCTATGTAGTACACGCAATGCTGTCATTGCTTCGGCTGCTCTCGTTTGTTAGTTTTGTTTGTTAAATTAAAATCTTGCAGCTCTTGTACCTTTGATGCTACGATGCGGTGCTGCTTACCATTTTGTGTTTATTTTATTTAGGTCTTTGGTACGCCATTGAATTTGTGACTGCTTCTCTAAAGGCGTCATTGATGCTTTAATTTAAATTAACGTCTTGCAGCTTTGTGTCATTAATTGCAAAGATAGTAGTACCGTACTGCATTGCCATTTTGTGTCATCGTTTATTTTGTGTTTTGTGACATCATATTGATGTAGCTGTTTTTTAGTTTAAAGGTGCCATCATTTTCAATTATTATCTTCCCTTTCAATTAACATCTTGCAGTAGTGACGCAAGGTAGTAGACTTTGGCTGCGTTACCGATTTGTGCTACTGTTTATGTTCATTCTGTAAGTATGTTGGTTTATGTTAATATACTGTAGTGTATACTGTATATGTTAAGGAGTTATGTTTGCATTCTTGGTTTTGGTTTTGGTCACACATTGCATTCTTGGTTTTGGTGCTGTTTCTCTAGTTTTAAAAGCGCCATTATTAACTGCCGCTTTTAGGGGCGGGAATGTTGGAAACAGCGGTCGCACATTGTATCTTTCTTTGTGTATTTACCGCCACCTAGTGTGTTGATTCTGTATTTGGCAACTCTGTTTCTCGTACGTTTTATCTGCCATGAGTTGTAATTGTCTTTTCGATCGTCGGTGTTGGATCGCTCGGATGTGTGGTCTGGTCAATATTTTTTTGTAAATTGTTTCGTGCAGAGTCACTTAAAGTAAATCCTTGATCTCAATGGTACGGTTGTAGATTCTCGGCTGGTACAGTGTTAGGAATTCGGTAGTACTAATTGCTGTGCCCCTGTGGATTCTCTAGTAGTCAGGTAGCTTTATTTTGGGTTTCTCTCGCATCGAACGATCAGCAAGACCCACCACACTAAGAAGAAATATTTGGTAGGTACAGAATATTTCTTACATACACCGATGCATAGCGCTGAAGTCCGCTTTCCCGCAATGCAGGGTAAACATATGAAAAACAAACATGAAAAACAAAACAAGCTTTCTGTTTCTAAGCGTTTCCAGCTGGGATGGATCCTGTAACCAGAGCACTGGATCACTTATTTAAGCTACATAAAATGGTTGTTGGAATCATGACATTCAGCAACTATACAGTTCACTCATTGCAACTTTTCCATAAAACTATATACAAGAAATTTATTAACTAGAGATAGCAAAATACATGCACAAAGTCCATTTAAATTTCTTACCAGAAACGGAATGTGATATCTTCCACAGACTATCTGAATGCCACTCACATAACACTCATCATCCAGCAGTAACTATTTTGTTTCAAGGGTGCGTAATGAATTGGGTAAAAGGCAGATGTTAATCAGGGGTCCTACTCCTAAAGTATGGCATGAGGTTCCAGGTGATCTCAAAGGTTTTTCTCCAACTTTTTTTAAAAGAAAATTTAAACGCTATCTTCTTGATTTTAACGACACTGTATAAATAATAACTGTTTTGTCTATATAATTAAATTATTCTATTTGCTCATCTCTTTGGTATAGCATACCAGTAGGTACGTTACTTTTATTTTTTACTCATTAAAATTGACATCTCTTAAACTTCGCTCACAATTAATTCATTCAGTAGCACGGTAAACTTGCTTTGTTATTTAGACCTACATCACCTAGCTTGAGGTGGCTGCTGACTAGCCTATAGATGACCGCTTGGTCTTTTTGCAGACTCCTCGTCATATGACACACAGCAGATTATTGGATATTTTGCATTCTTTTCATGTTTGTGACAAATAAATAAACTGACTGATTGTTTATGAGATGGTTAATAAGAAAATGTTTGCAGTGCGGTAACAAATTGGTTATCGGTAAATAAATTATAACTTAGCCTAATGTAAAAATAATCAAGTATATCTCCGGAAAACCATCACTGAAATTGAAACCTTTTCAATATTTTGCAGTAATCTGAAAAAACACTTGCGTGCTGAAAATCAACCTCTAACAACCTATGCTGTAGGCAGAGATGGGCAAGATCACCAGTATTGGTGATCTTGAAGATCAAGAATAGGTGATCTTGAAGATCAAGATCACCAAACTATGTGATCTTGAAGATCAAGATCGTGATCTTGAAGATCAAGATCACTTTTTGTGTACTTGAAAAGAAAATGAAGTTTTTGATCAATGATGTTGCAAAAAATAATAACTATAAGCAATCTGGGTAAAGGTATATAGTTGGTATTGCTAACTTTTACTTTTAACTACTCGATCGCTGGCCTAAGAATTGTAATAAGTTGCAATTATAGGCCTATCAATTGTTGACGTAGTTTGCTTAGAATCGCAACGTCACCTCCAAGGCAGAGGTTAATTACAGTAGTTCTGAAAAGTCGCAAAATTTGCAATTAGTTTTATACTTTTTATTTATAATAAATAAATAAAAATAAAGTTTAAACCGCATCATTTTTTACCAAATTTTTGTCTGGTTCATGTGGGAGTTTTTATTCGTGTTACTAAGTAGTTTTAACTTTCACTGCATTATGTAAATGTTTATTGCACCATTTACCCACCTGGCAACTTTGATACTGTTGTCTGCTAACAAAAAAGTTCAGAGGTTTGCGGTCCGACAAACCGCTCCATACTCAGACCCTAAACAAGTCTTGGTCTGGTTGATTTGCTGCAATAAACCACTTTACATGACCAAAGTCGGCTAGAATCCAGATTTTTTAACACCGCCATTCTAGACTTTTGAAACATCTAAAATTGGGTCAAAGAAAGCAAACATTTCTTTAAAATTCACATTAAATCATTTTTTATTATACGTCAACATAAAGTACACGGAAGTTGACTTCTTCATTATGACCAACACAGAAAACTTTTTCAATTTTGAAATGGCAACACTGACCAGATTAGATGGAGACTTTAAATCGTCTTTTGTTGGGCACATATCATATTAACAGTGGCTTAATGTTAGTAGTTGCCACTAACTACTTTGTACAGTACGAGTTCTAAAAAAATGCCTCTATGTAGGAAGTAAAATTCAATTTTAAAGTGATCTTGATCTTATTGTTCTTCAAGATCAAGATCACACAAAAAAAAGTGATCTTAGATCAAAATCAAGATCACCAAAAAAAAAAGTGATCTTCAAGATCAAGATCACGATCTTGATCTTCAAGATCACTTGTGATCTTCAAGATCAAGATCACGCCCATCTCTGGCTGTAGGCTAACTCTTTAATTATCGAACTGTATTATTGATTGTTGTGTGGCGCTCGAGAGCTCTGACGTAACGCGCGTCACCTCTATGACGTAAAGTCGAATTCTAGAACCTTCCTATCCAATTAACAAATACCGCGTGCTCTCGGAATGCAGTCTTGTAATCAATTTTTGCATTGTGCCTGAATCGCAGTCCCACTGTATTTCATCGACACATAAATCCACCGTTATATTACGTTAGATGGTCGCATGTAGAATTGGCAATGCCTGTGAATGCGCCTCTCCAATTAAAGCTAGAGTTCTTTTAGCTTAGAGTTCATGCAACGAAAGAGGCTTTTCTGGCTCTGCAAACAAAAAGCAAAGAATACCGATATGTTTGGACTACAAATGGACGGATATATGTGAGAAAGAGTGATGGTTTCGATTCAATTATAATTAACAAAGAAGACGATCTAAAAAAGCTGTGATGGTGGGTGTATTTGTTATTCCTCTTGTCTTTTCTTTACTTATTACTTTTACCTGTTTTTAACTGTTTTGGAAATACCACAACGGTATGCTTATGGAATTAATAGATGAAGACTTTAGTAGTAACTATCGAAATGTATGTGAAAAACACACAACCACCAGTGTCATAAAAGAATTACTTACTAACACGACATCAGATCTAACTGTTTGTCATGTTAACATAGTGAGTCTAAATAAAAACATAGAAAAACTAGATCAACTCCTTTCTGACATTTTAAAACCAATAGATATACTCTGTTTGACTGAAACACGACTAACCACTAGCACTGAAAGTCTCGTTCGGCTTCCTGGGTACGAATTAATTAACGTGAATTCCAGGACAAAAGCAGGAGGAGCTGGTATCTACTTATCAAATAAATTAACTTTCAATAACTTAGACACTCTCCGCCTTAATTTAAAAAACTGCGAAGACGTCTGGGCTAAAATCTCGTTGCTTAACAATGAGTTCCTTATCGTCGGATCGATTTACCGCCATCCTTCTAGCGACATAGGCTCCTTTCAGGAAAGCTTTATTAATTTGATTAAATCATTCAAACCTAAACAGAAGTATCTGATCCTAGGTGATTTCAACATCGACTTTGGAAAGTATAAAGAAAACAATAAATTAAAATTTTACTTTGATGAAGTTACCGCTGCGGGTGCGTTACAACTAATAAACATACCAACTAGAATAACTACAACTACTAGCACAATTATTGATCACATTTACACCAACTGTTTACACGCCCATAAAATGAAACCCTTTGTAATTTCAAGTGACGTATCGGATCACTTGCCCATTATGGTCAAAACAAACTTTACGGCATCACATAAAGAGCAGTCGAGGCCATTGATTAGAAAAATCACCGCACAAAGGCTTGAAAAATATCTAGCTGATCTTGACTCTAACCTTCAAACTTCAACCGCAATAAGCAGTAATAGTATTGAATGGCTTATTGCTAAAATGATCTTCTTAACAAACCTACATTTTCCTAAAGTTAAACAAACACGTAAACAACATTCCTCATCAGGTAAACCTTGGATTTCTAATCGTATCTTGAAGCTTATCAAAAGCAAAATAAACTTTTTCGAAAATTTCTCAAAAATAAGGATCCCACAATACACAATGAATATAAGCAATTTCGTAACAAACTAACTCGCATAAAAACCAAAGCGAAAAAGGCTTATTACAAAGAAATATTCAAATTAGGTAGAAGTTCCTCAGATACTTGGAAGACTATCAACAAGATAATACGTAAACAAAACAAAACTAATGAATTACCATCCAAAATCTCGCTTAACAATCACACAACTACAGAAAAACTAGAAGAAGTCTGCGAGGAAATGAATAACTATTTTGTGAATACTGGTCATAAACTAGCCAAAAGTAAACAAATAAGCACAAATTACAGAAATACTCTAAAAAATGGACGGTCTAGCCATGTTACTTCCGTCAGCCTGCAACCAACAGATAATAACGAAATAATAAATATAATTGATGACCTCAAGCATAACAAGTCCCCAGGATACGACGACATTCCCTTGACTATTATAAAGAGCTCCAAGTTCTTAATAGCTCCTTATCTTACCCGAGTCTTTAATAACTGTATGATTAGTGGACACTATCCTGAAGCTTTGAAAATAGCCAAAGTCATACCTATCTATAAATCAGGCTCCAAGCAGGAACCTCAGAATTACAGACCGATATCGATTTTATCGCCTTTCAACAAAATATTTGAGACAATCATTCACAAACGCTTGGCTAATTTCTGGGACAAATATAAACTCTTCTCCCCTTTGCAATTTGGATTTCGCAAAAACTACTCAACCAATTTAGCAATTACTCACTTCCATGAAGATATCATAAATGAACTAAACAACAATCACATTGTGTGCTCAGTATTTATAAATCTCAAAAAAGCATTTGATACAGTTAATCACGAAATATTAATCGACAAGTTGAATCATTATGGCGTAAGGGGAAACGTTAAAAACCTTATTCATTCTTATCTAACCAATAGGCAGCAATATGTACATGGCGGGGAAATCAACTCTTCTCGCTCAAATATTACTATTGGAGTTCCTCAGGGCAGTGTACTTGGCCCCTTTTTGTTTTCAGTTTACATAAACGATCTTCCCGATGCAACTAATTTGAAAACTCTACTCTATGCTGATGACACAGTTCTCTATTTGGCTCAAAAAACTACCAGCAACCTCCAGCCGATAATGAATAAAGAATTATGTAAACTCTACACTTGGCTTGATAACAATCAGTTGACACTCAACTTGAGTAAAACTAACTACATACTCTTTAACAATAAAAAGACTACACTCTCCGATATGCAAATAAAATTAAGTGAAATAGTTAAAGAAGTTGACCACACGCGCTACTTAGGAATCACAATAGATAACAAACTCAACTGGAATAAACACATTGATAGCCTCTCGAAAAAACTATCCTCTTCTTCAGGCGTACTGAGCAAACTTAGAAAATTCACTACTAGAAAAGTTCTAATCAATATTTATTATAGCATTGTACACTCGCACCTACAATATGGAATTATCAACTGGGGATGCGCACCCACAAAATACTTGAATAGAATTCAGGTTAGACAAAATAAGATAATTAAAATCGTTACAGGAGCATTTGAAATGAAAACTAAATTACTGCCACTCTATCAAGAAAATAAAATACTGACTGTTAATTCTACTTATAAACTAGAAATAAGTAAATTTATGTACAAATTTTATAATAATAAACTACCGGAAAACTTCAAAACTTTCTTTACACATGTATCATCTATTCATTCGTATAACACCCGACGCTCAAGTTCCAATTCACTTTATACTAAACTGGCAAATACCCAATTATTTCAAAAAAGTTTAAAATGCATGGTGTCACAATCAATGTGCAAGGCGTCGCGTCGGGCTACTCTGCGTCTTGACAGAATGTGCTGTTTTCATTATGGAATTCTGGTGCGGTGTGTTATTATCGGTTATGACCTGAAGTAACCTCTGATTACGAAATCTGTATTATGTAAAATGTGTTTTCTGGAATCATTTTCCCTACGTGACATTCTAGAGACTTCTGTTGTTAACATTTAAATGCTGCTTGATAGAACAATGGTTCTTTATGATGTAACCTTACGTAACCTTCTCGAAGTTACTGGACTGAACAACCAACTATAAATAGTGGTGTAGTTTGTGTAATGTTTATTATGATGATTATTATTATTATGAGTTGATTATGAGAGTTGTGCTATGAGTTGTGGATTGGTAGTTGATGTAGAAATTATTGGTGATTGAGACTTGAAGTAATTGAATACAAGTAGATGAGAATTGGTGCTGATATAAATTGTGTTCGAAATTAGAGTTATTTGAGAAGCCGTTCGTTAAAGTTCTTCAAGAAGTCAGATTATCATTTCACTAGTAGAATTATTCGACATTTAATTGACTGCTTTTCGGTTTGACCCATTAAACTACGTCATTGAACCTTTCCAAGTCTTTTTCCTGGTAAGAGATAAAAAGAAATCGTGACACATGGGAATCAAGGTATGGGACTGTTTACTTCAAAATATGAAAAAAAACATGAACAAAGGCTTCAAATATTTCAGTAAAATGTGCAAAATACACTTCTTCAATAATCAAGAGCTATAAAAACGACATCCACTACCTGACTATGTTAATTGTTATTATTGTTTGTAGTATCTGTATTTGTTTTTTTGTTTTTTCTGTTCTTCCTTCCTTCTTTTTTTTTGTGTCAATTTGCAACAATATTAACAACGCAATACTTTCTTTTGTATAACTATTTGAATGAGAGAGTGCAGACTCGATGACCTTCCACGCCTTCAGGGCTACGGTCTTTCGCACTCTCTCATTGGATGCACACTGTCAGTTTTTGTTTTATGTATGTTTCGGCGTTTCGCATCCAAACAAAAATAAAATGACCATCCATCCATCCTTTTTAAGAAACTGCAACTATGATCCCTGACTCAGGCTCAGATTCTCAGACTGCTACTGTTCTTTTTGTAATCAAGCTCGTTGGTTGATTTCTGCGGCTTCTAGAATGTAAATTGTAAAAGATAATACCGTATGTAGAATTCTATTCTCTGGAAGATGCAGTTGTAAACGAAGTTCCTTTTACCCCGAAGTTGAAGTTCTTCTCGTTGTGATGGAGTTCATAATGTAATACGCCAGCATGCTAGTGTTTTGGTAGTGGGATTGTCAGTAGTTCGGTGTTCTCATTTTGATGTGTTCGGATTCTGTTCTTCTGAAGCTAGAAGTCAAACTAATAAATAACGCGGCCTTAAAGAATTTTGTCTTGTGATCAAGTAGGCCTACTATTCTGTCAAACTAGTCGATAAATAAGGCAGTAAAGAAGACTATTGTGTCCTGGTCATTCCTCGCCAGTTCTGATCCCGGTTCTGCCGAGGAATGTCGCCGTCAGCATGGACGGCTGCATATGAGCGCGCGTGTTAACTGCCGCGTCCGCTACAGTTGCACCAAATCCTGGCATAGCTTGCCTTTCCAAATGCCACTTTTATAAATCTATCCTACATTATGTCTATATTAGCCTACTATATTATACATTAACATATATTACTATAGTCTATACGTATAACTTAATATATATTAGGCTACTCCCGAATAGATGAGGATAATGATTGCAATTTTTACTCTTCCATGAATAAGCTAGCCTACTAGGCCTATACCGTAGGCTATTGCTTAATTTATTCTTTGCCAGATAAGAATCAGTAAGAATATAGGCCTATCACTAAGGTAGTATACAAGCTTGCATCTAACTACCTACTAATTATTATAAGCTATTATGTTCGTTCAGAGGATCGCTTGACTTTTCGTATGATTATTGTTTAGGTTGGTTTGGAAAAGATGCTTGAAACAACTCAGACACTACATCCTTCATCAGCACTACCAAAGAGTCTCCACCTTTCATTAGCGATACCAAAAACACTATGGAATATCGTTGCTGCGAACACTTTATTTCTGTATGAAATCTATAAATAGTCCTTGTTTTGCTAGTCCGTTAGGCTATCTAATTTCAATATGTGTGTGTGTTTTAGTTTGTTCTTGTGATGTTGTTAAGTTCAGTCGTGCTCTCATTGCTTCAGCAATTGGCGCTCCAGTTGTTTAAGGAACGAGGAGACGACTGATTCTTCACTACGGTAATTTATCTACTTGTTTAAAGTATCATGTTTGGTGGCCGTGCCTAACTATTTTTATCGATGCATATACCGTAAAATTAGATCTTTTCATGCACGTCTATTGAACCATTAAGGTTTTGCCACTGTTACGGACAATCTTCAAATCAAGCGTCACATAAAACCGTTAAGGTCTACTAAACTCTGGCGTTTTACGTCATGGAATATTTCTAAACATGAGCAGAGATTTCATCACCTTTCGTAACACCTGTGAAATATTTCATCATTTTAAATCTTGAATTACGAGATGTTGCGTAAGCCAAATTTACCAGGTGCTTGAATAGCTTCATAATGCTTATCATTATTACGTCACAGTATGAAAGTTATGTGGTTTGAAATATCTCAGTCAGTTCCGTCATTTTTAGAATTGTTGCTTAAAGGTTGGTCGATTATTAAAACTGTTTGCTTGTGCTTACCAACTAGACAAAAATTCCGTCATTATCCAAGTAATTCTGTTTTGTGGTGACAAGTTTTCTGCTGCGTAGTGCATACGTGTTTACTAATTTTCGACAGCCTGTTGGCTATTTTTTGCGGAAATACAATTCTTGAACAGACGTTTCCAGAAGAGTATTCTTTTTCGGTTGTCATTGCATACAGACGAACGGATCCGGGAATTTTATGTTACAACTTTCCCACGAAGATATTATGGTTTATCGCTGTGACCAGCCACCTTCCTTTTCCTTTTGTTGGTTTTGTTACTGTATGTTACGATATAAACCAAACTAAAAACATAACTTGGCTTTAATCAACTTAAATTCGTGCTAAACAAACAAAACAAATATAAGGTTAACTAAATACAGTAGCTTACATCTACGGTAGACATAGTTCTGCACAATTCTATTCTCCTCGTTCTGCCAGTATACAACTGCAAGATGAATCAGTGGCAAGGCTAGAGTACAGAACTAGAAAGCGTACAATTACCTAGGGCACACATGATTATGTAAGCGAGTAAACAAGGTGAATTACAGGCAAGCAATCATTACATTCCTCCCCGCTGATTTATGAACATGTTTAGAATTTCGATACTTGTTGTCTCAAGAAAATACTGTAGATACATCAATGTTTCACATAAGCACCATATCGGTCAGGTTCTTTTCGTACCCGAGAGGATCTGCGAAGGGCAGGAACCTCAACATCGATCACGGCCGGTTTGTGCGAGTGTTCAACAACCGGATTTTTAGGTGTAGACTTTGGAGATTCAATTCCGGACTTTGGTGATTCAGGTGCAGGTTGTGAATGTAAATCCAGTAGTTCGGGTGAGGCGGTAACGTTGTTGTCTTCTGCTGGTTTTTCTTTTTGCGGACAAGGAGCAAGGTCTGTAGTCGATACAGTTGATTCTCGGCCATTTGGATATCGAACATGTGCAAAGCTAGGGTTCGCATCGAGCAATTCAACTTCATCTACTAATGGCTCGTCCTTGTTCCTGACAAACCGACAAAGCAGGACAGATCCTGGTCGGAGCAACCAATCAGGTAAACTCTTCCCGAGCTTTGAACGTCGTTCAAACCTAAGAAAACGTTCGTGCGGAGTAGCATTTGTGCTGGTACATAATAATGATCGCGCTGCATGTAAAGCGTCAGGTAGGACTTCTTCCCACCTCTCCTGCGGAAGTTGACGATCATGTAACATTAACTGTACGGTTTGCCAAATAGTGTGATTCGTTCTTTCTACTTGTGAATTACCAAGTGGGGTGATATGGTGTGCTCCTACTGGTAGCCACACCTTTACTTGTAAGGTAGGTTTTTACATCATTGGACATAAAGGCCGAACCTTATCACTATGTACGTATCCAGGAACGCCAAATAGTACAAAAAGTTCTGATAAACACTTTAACACCGTTGATGAGGATTGGTCTTTGCATGCGAAAGCAAATGGATAACGAGAATACTCGTCAATAACCATTAAAATGTATGGTTTGACACCTTTTACTGGACCCTTGAAATCGATACTTATTCTTTCCCAGGGACTCGTGGCACGTATTAAGTGTTGGTTTTTATCCAAGCTGTGATAGCGAGGCTTCACTTCACAACACGAACGACAGCTTTTGCAAACATTTTTCACATCATCTAGAGAAAACGGCAAGTTTTTTGAACGAGTGAATTGCCAAAGACGAATAACTCCCGGGTGCCCAAGTTGGCGATGAATGTCTTTTAGATTGGGTTGTTGAGAGTAGCTAGCGATCACTTTGGAGCGAGATAGAGTGTCAGGAGCAACGTTATCGACTCCTGGCCGATGCTTTACACTGTAGTCGAAGCAACCCAATTCTGCTCTCCAAAGTTGAATTTTGGCATTTTTGACTTTACCTTTGCTAGTTAGGTCAAGCATAAATGAAAGAGCTCGTTGATCAGTAATTAATTTAAACTTTTTACCATGAAGATAGTGACACCAACGTCTAACTGCTTCAATTATAGCTAAAGCCTCTTTTTCTACAACAGGGTACGCTCTTTCGCATTTTGAAAGTGTTTTTGAGAAAAAGGCTACCGGTCTCCCCCCTTGGTTTAAAGTTGCAGCTATTGTATGTTCAGATGTATCACAATCAACCTGAAAGGGCAAGTCATCACGAATAAACGATAGACAAGTATTCATAAGTCCTTGTTTTAATGATTCAAAAGCTTGTAACGCCAGTTGAGATAAGGGGAAGGTGTTTCCAGTAATTGCGAGGTTTAGTGGACGTACCTTTTGTGAGAACTGGGGTATCCAACAAGCGTAGTAAGCGAACATCCCAACGACTCTTTGAAGTTCAGTTTTACACTTTGGAACGGGTAAATCTAGTAGTGGTTGCAATCTTGAGGGATCGGGTTTGATTACTCCATGAGAAATCCTGTAGCCAAGTACGTCGATTTCGTATTTGCAAATAAGAGATTTTGAATCATTAAACGTTAAACCTTCTTCATCAGCAGCTTTCAAGAGAGCTTTGAGCTTATGATCATGATCTTCTTTACTTGTTCCAGCAATTGTGATGTTGTCTAAATATGCATATGTCCCTCGGAGTTTATGCTTGCGGATAATATCATCTATAATTCTTTGAAATGCTGATACTCTATTTGTAATCCCGTCCTGTTGCTCAACACAACAAACAGTGTACCAGCCTCATTTTTGTAATCAAAAATGAGGCTGGTACACTGTTTGTTGTGTTGAGCAACAGGACGAGACTAATGATAAGATAAGACAGTCAACCGCTTCAAGTAGACAGTTTGCTGGGTGGTTCACTAAAAACAGAAAAGTTTTATTAGTCAACTCCGTTTGTAACTCCGAAAGGGAGTCTACAGTATTGAAACAGTCTCCCTACGGCTTCGAATGCAGTGTATTCTCGATCTTCCATGCACAGGGGAACTTGGTAATAAGCTGACTTTTAATCTAATGTGCTGAATATCTTTCCGTGGGCAATGGCAAACACTTGGTCATCAATTCTCGGTAAAGGAAAAGCGTCAAGAAGTGTAAACTTGTTAATGGTGCGAGAGTAATCAATTACCATCCGCTTTTTATGGCGTCCGTCATCTGCGATTAAAACTTGAGCTCTCCAAGGTGAAGTAAAAGGCTCTATAACCCCATCAGCAAAGAGTTTGTTGATTTCCTGGCGAATAAAATGCTGATCTTCTGGATTAAAACGTTTAGACTTCGTGACGATTGGTCGGACTCCTGGATCCAGATTCTTGAATAGACGAGGTGCTGTGACTTTAGCCGCTGCAACACTACAGTTTGAAGGTGTTATTATGATATCCTCTTTTTTACCATTGAATTCAAAAATCACCCGTCGATGCAGCGCCATGAAGTCTTGTCCGAGGATGATGTCTGCACAAAGTTCGCGTCCAACTCCCAGTTGTAAATCATATTCGCGATTAAATAAAGTCATTTTAGCAGCAGTCTTTCCGAGACACTCAAAATTTTGAGTTACGCGAGCTAGTGAAACTGAAGAAGTGGGTCCTGATGGAGGATCCAGCTTAAGCCATTTCGCAACCTTCCAGTCAATGTGGCTATGAGATGCCCCGGAGTCTAGAAGAGCAGTGATGTGTTTTCCGGCTATTTCCACGGAAACTGAAAAAGACGACAAACAGGATGGCACACCGGCTAAAACCGACAATCAATAAGAAACTGTTGAAGCGACAATGCCATCTTCAGATCCAGACGATAAGTGCTGATCTCCCAGTATTGAAGCAGATGTAGATTGTGCTTTGATACGATTGTTTTGTCTTTTTTGTGATTTTCAACAGGCTCTTTCGAAACGACCCTTTTTTTCCACATGCTCGGCAAGAAGCGTCCCGAGCAGGACATTCCATCCTTCCGCCCGGGTGCAGTTTTCCGGAGCAAAAGTAGCATTTTCTTAGTGGGATATTGGCACTTCTTGACGATGCAGCGACGGAAGATTGAAGAGTAGTTGAAAGACATCCGGATTGATTGTGCGCTTGTTCGAGTAATTCAGCCTTAGCTATAGCATCCTCAAGGGTGAGTGATTTTTCTTCTAGTAGTTTCTGCTTGATAGCTGAAGAAGAGATTCCAGTAATAAATGCATCTCGAGTTAATTCCCTTTTGAAATCTTCCGCGCTGACAGCTCGCCACTGGCAATCTCGGGCAAGTGCCTTGAGTGCTCTTGCGTACGATGTGATAATTTCATCATGCTTCTGTTCCCTGGTGAGTAAAAGGTGACGGGAAAAAGTTTTGTTTTTCTCCTTTAAGAAGGCTCTATCGAGTACTTCCTTTGCTGCGTCGAAGGTAGAACAGTTCTCAACAAGGTCGTACACTTCAGGTGACAAATAGCAGTGCAGTAATGCTAGTTTATCTACTGCTGAGAAATTCTGAGAGCTATGGTCGCCTTCAGCGGGTTCACGGCTTGGCACAGAACGCTGAACTGCTTCGAGAAAGGCGTTAAACGTTTTCAGCCAATGTCTGCAGTGCTTAGCAGCAAGTGCGTCACTCAGGTCAAGGTCTAGCACTTTCGGTTTCAACAAACGTTCCATCACCAGATAAATAAGTTGATTAAATTGTTACGATATAAACCAAACTAAAAACATAACTTGGCTTTAATCAACTTAAATTCGTGCTAAACAAACAAAACAAATATAAGGTTAACCAAATACAGTAGCTTACATCTACGGTAGACATAGTTCTGCACAATTCTATTCTCCTCGTTCTGCCAGTACAACTGCAAGATAAATCAGTGGCAAGGCTAGAGTACGAGGAAAACTCTTTTGTTCAGCTGAAACATTATCTTTCTACTGATGAAGTTCTTACACATTTCAATGCGTCACTTCCGGTAGGTATCGCATGTGATGCTTCTAGAGTGGGCATCGGTGCTACTTTGTTTCACCGTTAACCAGATGGCACAGAACGGCTTTAGCAAACGTTTCAAAGATATTAATAACTTCGCAGAGAAACTATAGTCAAATTCAGAAAGAGGCTTTGTCGATAATTTTTGCGCTAAAGAAATTCTATCAATATCTTTTTGGTAGATCATTCATTTTGGTCACAGATCATAAACCGTTGCTTAGTCTTTGTGGCCCGACCAAATCGACACCTTCTTTGGCAGCAAATCGTTTGGCTCGTTGGGCACTCTTTTTGTCAGAGATGTAGCTACGTGTGCGCCGCAAATTCTACACCGCATACTTGCGGCGTAGACTTTTTGTTTGCGCTAACGTTTGCGGCCACATTTTTTTGGATAGTTTGCGCTTGAGGCTGCGCCGTAAAGTTTTCGCAGTTTTTTAGCGCATAGCGTCAACGCATACTTTTTAATGTCTTAGTTGTTGTTTGCAATTTTTTTTGTCAAACTGCGAAATGTTGACGTCTTGCAATTGCCCATTGTTCTAGTGTTGTGTCACAGTGTCATCTATTGTTCAGTCAGCTGGAGTTTGTTTGTATATCGCAAGTAGTAGAGGAGGGTCCGATCGATATCTGCTGGCAGTACGAAAAACCAGTGAGGCTTTACGATCAAGTCCTGCAACAGTACATTGTGTATCGCGACAAATATGCCAACATCCCGACCAAAGTTGTTGTAGAAGAGAAAAAACAATTTACCGAAGACGATATTTTGGCTGGAGTAGCAAAGAGTTACCTTGGAAAAAGTCGCGGTCTCATTGACTTGATAAAAAAGAATTCATCCTTAGGCTGGAACAATTCTGGTGAGATCACAATTCACGGACAGGTGATTCCCAATTCCAATATAAAGCATCTGATATCAGCCGTTGTTCACAAATCTAAAAGCTTTCAACCAGTGGGGTTGACAGAGTTTCAACAAGTTTTGCAAGAGTTCCGCCCTTCTGCGAGCGTTAAAAAGGTGACATGGCGTCAGCATCACTGAGCTACTACGATCCGGGAAATCCTGCAAGTTTTGGAGCAAGTAGTAGAGGAGGGTCCGATCGATATCTGCTGGCAATACGAAAAAGCAGTACCTGGCAGTACGAAAAACCTGGCAGTACGAAAAACCTGGCAGTACGAAAAACCTGGCAGTGCTAAAAAGCAGAGTCCTGGCAGAGCCTTGACAGAGCAGTCTGGCAGAGCCCTGGCAGAGCAGTCTGGCAGAGCCCTGGCAGAGCCCTGGCAGAGCAGTCTGGCAGAGCCCTGGCAGAGCAGTCTGGCAGAGCCTTGGTAGTACCTGGCACTGTCCTGGCAGAGTCTTGGCAGAGCAGTACCTGACACTGTCCTGGCAGAGTCTTGGCAGAGCAGTACCTGACACTGTCCTGGCAGAGTCTTGTGCAAAACTTACCACGATGTCGCAACGATTGCGTCAGATGTTTTGATAATATTGCACTATTCTTGGATATTACTTCATTTTCTTTTTTTCTGAGTTGTACGTTATATATATACCGCAGTAGAGTATCATTAGTCCTTAGTTGATGTGATGGCAGTGGAAAGAAACTTTGGCTCTTCAAGTGTTGCAACAGCAAATGAATATGTGGCACTTTCAGGTGGTTTATCTTCCATTGTTTGTCCAGAATCAGCTCCTGCTGCTCCTCATTTGGTGGAAAAAAGAGCTAGAATGAATACCTTTCAAGAGAATAAACAATATAAAAAGTATTTTTCAAGTTCTCTCCATTGTCCTGAGAACATGGCGGACAGCGGTTTCTATTATTATGGCGACAAAGACCGTGTCCGTTGTTTTTGTTGTGGGGGAGGATTGAATCATTGGGTATCAACAGACATTCCTTGCGTAGAGCACGCGAAGTATTTCCCTCATTGCAAGTTTATCCAAGAAAAAATGGGGTTCGATTTTGTGTTAAATTTCGTGAGAAGGTATCCCTATTTGAATAGACCAGCATCTTTTCAAGTAGGTGGATTCTTGCCTGCTGGACTCTTACTTCGAAGAGGTTTAATTTCACCTCGACCACGCTCAACTCAACCACAAACTGTCACAATGGAAAAGTGGAGACATCGGGTTGTATCGTTTGTTTTCGCACCTTTAGATCTATTTCATGAGAAAGCCTCTCTTGCCAGAGCAGGGTTGTGCTACACTGGAGAAGGGAGAAAGGTTGTTTGTTTTTGGTGCGACACCTCCTTTTTCATGGCGGGTTTTCAATGTCCTTGGACAGAACACGCGAAAGCAAATGAGCAATGTAACTATTTGAAAATGAATAGAACATTCCCTAATCGTAGTGATGAAACGTCTATATTGCATGAAACGAAAGATACGACGGAAGCAATTGAAGATTGTGAAACGTTGCAATGTAAAGTGTGCTTGGATCGTGCGATCGATGTGTTGATCATTCCTTGTGGGCATTTATGTGCTTGCAGTGGATGTGTAGTACATTTAGAAAATTGTCCTATATGTCGACATGTGATTGGAACTCTTCAAAAAGTTTACTTAACTTAAATATTCTACTTTAATCATTCTACTTTGATCGTTGAACATGTGTTTGATATTTATATGTTGCCTTTTCACGAAATAAAAGGGTATGCTATCAATATCGAATGTCATTTTGTGTCTTGTCGAGTAAGATGGATGTTCGTTTTCAGCATCCATTTACTTGTGTTATTGCTGGCCCAACTGGAAGCGGTAAAACTGAATTTGTGGTCAGGTTTTTGGAGCACCTTAAAGAGATGATGTCCCCTATTCCGGATAGGGTGTTGTGGTGTTATGGAGAGTGGCAAGAAAGGTTTAAGACGATCGCCAATGTCGAGTTCCTGCAAGGTTTACCATCAAGCGACACTTTCAACTCTTCAGAAAAAACATTGGTTGTTATTGACGATTTAATGAGTGAGACAAACCGCAGTGTGACCGACCTTTTTACGAAAGGTAGTCACCATAAAAACATCAGTGTCATGTATATTGTTCAAAATCTTTTTCACAAAGGTAAGGAACATCGAACGATTAGTCTCAATGCTCATTATCTGGTGGTGTTTAAAAACCCCAGAGACAACTCTCAGATACTTCATTTAGCGAAGCAAGCTTACCCGAAACGTTCTAGCGTCCTCCAGCAAGCATTTACAGACGCGACTTCCAAGCCCTTTGGTTATTTACTCTTGGACTTTAAGCAAAGCACCCCGGAAAAGTTTCGTCTGCGAACCGACGTCTTTCCTGGAGAAGTAAATTCTGTGTACGTTCCAGTTTTTTAAAATGACTTCTCGTTTGCAACGTCATATCGGTACCCTGAAACTTCTTTCTAAAGCGACTCCCAATGTCGCCAAGGGGGTTATTAAATCAGCAGACAACGACTTGATTAAGTGTGTTTGTGATTGTTGTTACAACGTGCTGAAGGGTAACGTTCCTATTTCTTCAACACACAAAGCAAGATTATATAAGCATAAGAAGTCTTTACGCGAGCTAGCAAAAAAGAAGACCAGTCTCACAAAAAAACGACGACTTATCCAACACGGCGGGTTTCTAGGAGCACTTTTATCCGCAGTCATTCCGGCGATCGCTGGATTAATTGGTACTCTCACCTCAAAATAAGAAATGGAAAGTGTCAAAAAGATGAGTCTAGTGGAACCGCGTCTTTTAGAAGCAATTCGGGAAAAAAATATTCAAAAACCACCGCTAGTGAACGCGATGAGTGACTTGGACTCGAAAATGAATGAAATCCTCAACCGACCCGACCTGCCCACAAGCGATAAAGTGAGGCTTTACGATCAAGTCCTGCAACAGTACATTGTGTATCGCGACAAATATGCCAACATCCCGACCAAAGTTGTTGTAGAAGAGAAAAAACAATTTACCGAAGACGATATTTTGGCTGGAGTAGCAAAGAGTTACCTTGGAAAAAGTCGCGGTCTCATTGACTTGATAAAAAAGAATTCATCCTTAGGCTGGAACAATTCTGGTGAGATCACAATTCACGGACAGGTGATTCCCAATTCCAATATAAAGCATCTGATATCAGCCGTTGTTCACAAATCTAAAAGCTTTCAACCAGTGGGGTTGACAGAGTTTCAACAAGTTTTGCAAGAGTTCCGCCCTTCTGCGAGCGTTAAAAAGGTGACATGGCGTCAGCATCACTGAGCTACTACGATCCGGGAAATCCTGCAAGTTTTGGAGGTGCTGAAAGACTGCAAAAGGTTGTCAAAAAGCCAGTGAAATCATGGCTCATGTCTCAAGATGTCTATACCCTTCACAAACCAGTTCGTCATCAATTTCCGCGTCGTCGTGTGGTGGTCGGCGGTATAGGAGAACAATTTCAAGCCGACTTGGTTGATGTGTCGGCTCTGAAAAAAGAAAATCGTAATTTCAAATATCTATTGACCTGTATTGATGTGTTTTCGAAATTTGCATGGGTTGTGCCATTAAAAGATAAAACCGGTAAAACTTTGATCAAGGCTTTCTCTAAAATTATCCGAAAGTCAATACCCAGGACTCTGCAAACAGACAAAGGTACAGAGTTTACAAATAAAATCTTTCAAAAATGGTTGAAAAACCACGGTATTCATTTCTTTACGACTCATAACCAGGAGACAAAAGCCAGCATTGTAGAGCGGTTTAATCGCACCTTGAAAAGTCGTATGTGGCGTTATTTCACATACAAGAAAGCGAGACGGTTCATTGATATTTTACCCAAGTTGGTTCAATCCTACAATCACTCGTATCACCGAAGCATCAAACGCACTCCGGCTTCTGTGAATCCTGAAAATCAAGAGATTGTTTGGCAAACGCTTTACGGAGGTGTTTCTTTACCTAAAAAACCCAAAGTCGAAGTTGGTTCGTTGGTTCGCATTAGCAAACACAGACGCAATTTTCAAAAAGGATATTTACCAAACTGGACAGAGGAGTTGTTTCTTGTCGACAAAGCTTTACCTGGAGACCCACAGGTTTATATTTTAAAAGATTTAGACGGGGAAACACTGCAAGGTTCCTTTTACGAACAAGAAATTCAAAAAGTTTTTAAAACAAACGACATCTACAAGGTTGAAGCGATTTTGGGAAGGAGGAAAAAAGGTCGAAAGAAACAGATCTTTGTAAAGTGGCTCGGTTACCCGGACAAGTTCAATTGCTGGATTGACGAAGCGAGTGTTGTACGTTATGGCTGAGTGGAAAATGTGTGGAAAAAACGTTCCCAGAAGTGAAATAGTCTATTTTTTTCAAATGGTTGTCATTTTGATTGTGATATCGTTCAGTTTATACAACCTGAGTTTAGCGGAGGACCCCCACAAGCTTTGGATCGTGTTGCTGTCCAACTGTTTAGGATTGGTAATGCCCCAACCTAAAATAAAATATCCAAAGCGAAATGTTTTACCTGACCCTTCCGAGTAACAGCTCTATGAAATTCTTCCCAGCCAACACATTGACGGATTATGTGGTCAGACTACCAAAAGAAATCAATTTAGAAGGGGATTGGGAGGTTGGTGTTGCCGAAGTTCAATACCCTCACTCCTGGAGGAATGTTAAGAATTCAGTCAACCATTGGGTGCAGTATATTAATGGGGTTGATACAAAAATCGTGGTCTTGGATCCTGGTCACTACCCCAGTCCTCAAAGTATCCTTGAAGTTTTAGAAACAAAATTGAAGCTTCGAATGGGAAATGAATATTCTTCTCGAATGTATTACGATCCTTACACGAGGCTTGTGAACTTTACAATTGACAGCGGTGTCCGTCTTATTCTCGGTCAAGGGCTAGCTGAAATGCTAGGGTTTAACAGGAAACGTTTTAAAACTGGAGAGTATCAATCGAAACACCGCGTGGATCTGCGTCAGGGTTTTTACTCTATCTATTTGTACTGTGACGTGGTCGAACCCCGCGTAGTCGGTGACACTTTAGCTCCCTTGTTGGGTGTCATACCGGTGGAAGGAAAAACTGGTGATTACATTTACCGAAGAAGTGAAAAAGTACACTATCATCTTGTGCAACGAAAAAACTTTAGTACCATACATATATCACTGCGAGACGACCAAGGCAATCCAGTTCAATTCGAAACAGGGAAGGTAGTGGTCACTCTTCACTTTCGAAAAAGACTTCTTCACCAGCTATAATGCCCTACAAGCCAGCGTTTTGTTGTAATGCAAAAGCTTATGAAAATTATTATGTCTCACAAGTTGGGCATGGAACTCCAGGCTTTTTTACCGGCGCTCAATATCAAAACGGTTATGGGTTGGGGAGTATTTTTTCCAGTCTAGGCAAAGCGGTTTTACCTCTCTTTAAATCAGGAGCCAAAATGGTTGGCAAGGAGGTTTTAAAGACTGGTGCACAGTTCGCCTCGGATGTATTGGGAGGGAAAAATGTCAAAGATGCGGCCATACAACGCTCTAAACAGGCAGGCATGAACTTACTAAACAGAGCTGTAGCCCCAACCAAAAGAACTTTCCAACCTCCACCACAAGAAGCCTTTTTCTCATCTCCTTCAGCTAAAAGGCCGAGAAAAAGCAAAAAGTCTACTAGTTTGAAAAAACGCAAACGAAAAGCAGTCGCTCCTAAGGACATCTTCAATGGGTAGTTTGATTCATGAAAAGTCTTGTGAAGGATTGAAAAGCGAACTAGATTTGTTTTCTGTTCCGCCAACACAAACCAGTTTAGAACAGGGACACTATGTCGAACATCGTCCCCAATCTACTCTTACCGACAGTGGGCCTGTTGAGTTTTTACTTGTGGAAGAAGGCGACTACTATATTGATTTGGCCAACACCCTACTTTACGTTCGCGCCAAAGTGGTCAAGAACGATGGGGCAAATTTGGATGCAAATCAAGCCGTGGCTCCGGTTTGCAATTGGTTGCATAGCCTATGGTCTCAAGTCGACTTGAGCCTCAACAACACCCAGATTTCTCAGTCTAATCACACGTATCCGTTCCGTGCCTATTTAGAGACACTTCTCAGTTTTGGAAGCCCAGCAAAGACGACACAGCTATCGGCCAACCTGTGGTACAAAGACTCCCACGGAAAGTTTGATACGCTCGCTGCTACAAATAGCGGCTTTAACCAACGTAGGCTATTGACGGCGGAAAGCCGATCATTGGACATGATTGGAAAACTGCATCTGGATGTAGCCTTTCAGAATAGGTATTTGCTCAACGGAGTTGAGATGAAGCTCAAGCTGACTAGAGCCTCCGACGCGTTTTGTCTCATGGGACAAGGAAAGGTCAAACTAGAAGAAGTGGTTCTTTTCTGCAGAAAAGTTAAGCCAAGCGATGCAGTCAGGATCGCCCACATCAAGGCCCTCCAATCTGGAACAGCCAAGTATCCGATACGACGTGTTGAAACAAAGGCCTTTACTGTACCTCAAGGGAATCTTTCTGTCACCAAAGAAAACTTGTTCTTGGGACAGTTACCGAAGAGAGTTGTCATTGGTATGGTGGATAATGCGTCATTCAATGGTTCGGCCACTAGGAATCCTTTCGATTTCAAGCACAATTCTACCAACTTTTTAGCTTTGTACCGCGATGGTAAACAGATCCCGTCACGACCTTTACAACCCGATTTCGCAAATGGAAAATTTATCCGCAGCTATCTTTCTCTGTTTACTGGGACTAGCCAATATTATGCGGATGAAGGAAATGACATTTCTAGATCGGAATACCCGGGTGGTTATACGCTGTTTGCATTTGATTTGACACCTGACCTTGGGTCTGGAGCAAACCATTTTGAACTGATAAAGCATGGCAACTTAAGATTGGAAATTCATTTCGCGACAGCCCTGGCACATACCATTAACGTGATTGTTTACGCGGAGCATGACAATCTTTTAGAAATTGATCGGAACAAAAGCGTCATTTTCGATTATTCAGCATGAACTCGGACCAGATTTCAAGAATTTTGTACAACGACCCCTGTCTAAAGCGTGTGTTTCAAGGAGTTTACGCGAGAGACATGCTACCTCGAGATGTGTCCCCTCCTGCCGCCTACGTTTTTAACACTGACAAAAGCGACCAACCCGGTGAGCATTGGGTGGCTGTTTTCCTGAGTGAAGAGCATCAAAGTGAATATTTTGACTCCTACGGCCTTCCACCTTTCCATGATGAATTTGTCGACTTTATGAACTTACATGCAATCGAGTGGGTCTACAACTCTACCACGATCCAAGGACCATTGTCTTTCGTTTGTGGGCATTATTGTGTTTATTTTTTATTAAAACGTTGTCGCGGACTATCAATGAGGTCTATTGTGGCAAAGTTTCATTCCAATCTGACTGCAAACGATCGTGCTGTTGACGACTTTGTGCGCCATACATATAAAATTAAAATTTAATTGCTTGTATATGTATATTATGTATATGATATGTATAGTGTACTGTATATTATATATATGTATATAGTATATATATATATTATATATGTGTACCACCTTATACTATGTATTTACACAATAAAAACACCAATGAAACATTTCTTCATGTCTTTTATTGAAAGTGAATTATACACGAATACGTTTAACTGGAGGTTCTTCAGTTTCTTCGGGTGTGATGAGAAGCTTTGAAAAAAATTCCAATTGCTGTTGGCATTCTTCTGTCAGATGATCTTTCCCTTTGCAGGCAATGTAGAATTCCTCACACCGCTGATACACAAAATGAACATAGTGTCGAGGGGCATAGACCTTGTCCGTTGTAAAAGAAAGGCGAAATTCATCCGGACAAATTTCTTTTTTGACTGCTTCGATATGATTCAAACGAGCACAGTTTTCGTCGTCTTCTGAAGTGGCCCAATATAATATTGATAGATAGGCCTTTGTCTTTGTTTTTGGAACGAATAAGATGTACGGATCCTCTTCGAAAAGCACTGTCGCGACTTCTTTTAGTTGTTCGGTTGAGAAGTGGAAACCTCGTTGTTTCACTTTCAATATCCCTTTCTGTAACAAGCCTCCACCTTGCGGTAATAAATCTCCTTGTTCGGCGATTTCTGAAAACTTTAACCTCACTTCGTCGGAGATTTTTTGCATTTGTCTGGCCCCCGCGTTCAACTTTTCAGACTCGATGAGACCTTCATAACAACTAGTGTGAGGTAAGTTGGGCATGTGTGCCATCGCGATTTCAGCTTGCTTTCTAAGTTGGACAGCTACTGAACTATAAGATTGCATATTTGAAACCGATAGACAGCATATCCTCTATTTAAACCAGAAAGACGTCATTTCTTAGTGATAGGTGAAGACACACAAGATTTTATAACTTGCACCAGCATTGATTAAAAATTTTTAGCACTGAAAATACTTCCGAGGTTGAAAAGTCCATCCCCAAGGTATAAAATGAATTACTTCCGAGGTTGAAAAGTCCGTTGCCAAGATATCACTAGGTCCCATAACAATTCGGTATGACGACATAAAGAGGATTGCACCATCCCACTGTAATCTGTGAACTTTTAACTCGATATTGCACGCACAGTAATCTGTGGACTTTCAACTCGATTGCACCATAGCGTGTATAAACACAAAAAGAAGAAAAAAAAAAAAGATTAGGTCTATAAAAAATCGCGCGTTTGAGTCAGTGACATTTCATTCAAGATGTTTACCTGCGAGATTTGTGGTCGGTCTTATACTCAAAAACAAAGCTTAGAGAGGCATAGGAAAAAACATTTCAATATTCGATGGACCTGTGAGTTGTGTCAACAAACCTTTTCAAAAACCTACAGTCGATCTCTGCATGCCAAACGATGTAAAAAGTAAGTGTGTGTTCATCAACAAACCAATTGATGGTACTAGCTGTAAATATGTTCTGTAATTATACATGTCTTATTGATGTGATAAAGAAACGCATTGTTAAACACTTGATAAAGTAATAGTTGTTCAAATCTCTACAAGTATACAAAAACTGCAGATAAACAAAGTCTTTTGCAAAATAGCTCTTTAGCCCCACTTTGTGACATGTTAAATTCTTGTAGACGACAAACAGCAATTGCTGAACATGATATGGATCCGGCCCTGTGGGAAGAGATCGATTGGTCCCAAAATCAAACAGCCAACAAAATAGATGATGAATTAAATCCTGACTTTTGGAAGTGAGTGTTTAAATTCTTGGTGTGGTATTCCTTATTTACAACAGTGCACTAATTGTAAAACATTGACAGAGAGATCGATTGGTCGCAAAATCAAACTGGTGGCAACATGAACGAGGAACCAAACCCTGCTGTTGAGGAGTGAGTATTGACATTCATTGATGTAAACTGTTGATAGATGCGACAATGAGAGAGGGGTGAGAAATTTTTAAAGACACAACTCGATGAAATTTCATTTAAGATCTTTTGCAGGACAGGTGAGGAATCAGCAGACAGAGATGAAGTAAATGGAGAGACAATCGATGCTCAACTAAAGTAAGAGATTTAATGTTGTAAACAAAAGTTTATGCATATTTTCTTTTGTGTGATGAAATGTTAAACCCATTAAACTCCAATGTCTCACAGACATATTTTCTTTCAGAACGTTTATGACACAACATCACTCCAGTATTGTTGACTCGAGAAAGGTTGGAAACAAAATTCAAGACGTTTTCAACTTTTCATTATCTGATCGGAATATAGAAGAACTTCGCAACCAATTGATTCGTATTATTTTTGAACAGCAAAAGCATCGTTTTAAAATTAATTACAGTTTTGGATTTATTTTACGCCATCGCCTGAACAATTCTTTAAAATTTTTCCATGCTTCACATGGCACAGACACTGTTTTAAAGTTAGCAAAACTAATCTCAAACAAAGAGGATTTTTTGGAATTTTTAAATGATTTATTTCACCAGGATTTTTTAGAATTTGCAAGGCAGCAACGACCAGATAGTGCGTGGGTGGTTGAAAAAGTGACAAATGTGACTTTTTTTGTATATAAATTACCTAAATTTTTCATTGGGTGTGGGGTCGAGCTGCCAGAGTTTATTCTCAATAACCCTGGAGTAAATGCTTTAAATATGAATAGAAATACCAAACGTCAATACTCGGACCATCTTTGCTTTTTCCGCTGTTTAGCCTTGTTTCGTGGATGTACACTTTTGAACCTGGAGACCGCAGCACAACAATACTTTCACACTTACTGCACACACTTGAGAAAGGTTGTTTGTTTTTGGTGCGACACCTCCTTTTTCATGGCGGGTTTTCAATGTCCTTGGACAGAACACGCGAAAGCAAATGAGCAATGTAACTATTTGAAAATGAATAGAACATTCCCTAATCGTAGTGATGAAACGTCTATATTGCATGAAACGAAAGATACGACGGAAGCAATTGAAGATTGTGAAACGTTGCAATGTAAAGTGTGCTTGGATCGTGCGATCGATGTGTTGATCATTCCTTGTGGGCATTTATGTGCTTGCAGTGGATGTGTAGTACATTTAGAAAATTGTCCTATATGTCGACATGTGATTGGAACTCTTCAAAAAGTTTACTTAACTTAAATATTCTACTTTAATCATTCTACTTTGATCGTTGAACATGTGTTTGATATTTATATGTTGCCTTTTCACGAAATAAAAGGGTATGCTATCAATATCGAATGTCATTTTGTGTCTTGTCGAGTAAGATGGATGTTCGTTTTCAGCATCCATTTACTTGTGTTATTGCTGGCCCAACTGGAAGCGGTAAAACTGAATTTGTGGTCAGGTTTTTGGAGCACCTTAAAGAGATGATGTCCCCTATTCCGGATAGGGTGTTGTGGTGTTATGGAGAGTGGCAAGAAAGGTTTAAGACGATCGCCAATGTCGAGTTCCTGCAAGGTTTACCATCAAGCGACACTTTCAACTCTTCAGAAAAAACATTGGTTGTTATTGACGATTTAATGAGTGAGACAAACCGCAGTGTGACCGACCTTTTTACGAAAGGTAGTCACCATAAAAACATCAGTGTCATGTATATTGTTCAAAATCTTTTTCACAAAGGTAAGGAACATCGAACGATTAGTCTCAATGCTCATTATCTGGTGGTGTTTAAAAACCCCAGAGACAACTCTCAGATACTTCATTTAGCGAAGCAAGCTTACCCGAAACGTTCTAGCGTCCTCCAGCAAGCATTTACAGACGCGACTTCCAAGCCCTTTGGTTATTTACTCTTGGACTTTAAGCAAAGCACCCCGGAAAAGTTTCGTCTGCGAACCGACGTCTTTCCTGGAGAAGTAAATTCTGTGTACGTTCCAGTTTTTTAAAATGACTTCTCGTTTGCAACGTCATATCGGTACCCTGAAACTTCTTTCTAAAGCGACTCCCAATGTCGCCAAGGGGGTTATTAAATCAGCAGACAACGACTTGATTAAGTGTGTTTGTGATTGTTGTTACAACGTGCTGAAGGGTAACGTTCCTATTTCTTCAACACACAAAGCAAGATTATATAAGCATAAGAAGTCTTTACGCGAGCTAGCAAAAAAGAAGACCAGTCTCACAAAAAAACGACGACTTATCCAACACGGCGGGTTTCTAGGAGCACTTTTATCCGCAGTCATTCCGGCGATCGCTGGATTAATTGGTACTCTCACCTCAAAATAAGAAATGGAAAGTGTCAAAAAGATGAGTCTAGTGGAACCGCGTCTTTTAGAAGCAATTCGGGAAAAAAATATTCAAAAACCACCGCTAGTGAACGCGATGAGTGACTTGGACTCGAAAATGAATGAAATCCTCAACCGACCCGACCTGCCCACAAGCGATAAAGTGAGGCTTTACGATCAAGTCCTGCAACAGTACATTGTGTATCGCGACAAATATGCCAACATCCCGACCAAAGTTGTTGTAGAAGAGAAAAAACAATTTACCGAAGACGATATTTTGGCTGGAGTAGCAAAGAGTTACCTTGGAAAAAGTCGCGGTCTCATTGACTTGATAAAAAAGAATTCATCCTTAGGCTGGAACAATTCTGGTGAGATCACAATTCACGGACAGGTGATTCCCAATTCCAATATAAAGCATCTGATATCAGCCGTTGTTCACAAATCTAAAAGCTTTCAACCAGTGGGGTTGACAGAGTTTCAACAAGTTTTGCAAGAGTTCCGCCCTTCTGCGAGCGTTAAAAAGGTGACATGGCGTCAGCATCACTGAGCTACTACGATCCGGGAAATCCTGCAAGTTTTGGAGGTGCTGAAAGACTGCAAAAGGTTGTCAAAAAGCCAGTGAAATCATGGCTCATGTCTCAAGATGTCTATACCCTTCACAAACCAGTTCGTCATCAATTTCCGCGTCGTCGTGTGGTGGTCGGCGGTATAGGAGAACAATTTCAAGCCGACTTGGTTGATGTGTCGGCTCTGAAAAAAGAAAATCGTAATTTCAAATATCTATTGACCTGTATTGATGTGTTTTCGAAATTTGCATGGGTTGTGCCATTAAAAGATAAAACCGGTAAAACTTTGATCAAGGCTTTCTCTAAAATTATCCGAAAGTCAATACCCAGGACTCTGCAAACAGACAAAGGTACAGAGTTTACAAATAAAATCTTTCAAAAATGGTTGAAAAACCACGGTATTCATTTCTTTACGACTCATAACCAGGAGACAAAAGCCAGCATTGTAGAGCGGTTTAATCGCACCTTGAAAAGTCGTATGTGGCGTTATTTCACATACAAGAAAGCGAGACGGTTCATTGATATTTTACCCAAGTTGGTTCAATCCTACAATCACTCGTATCACCGAAGCATCAAACGCACTCCGGCTTCTGTGAATCCTGAAAATCAAGAGATTGTTTGGCAAGCGCTTTACGGAGGTGTTTCTTTACCTAAAAAACCCAAAGTCGAAGTTGGTTCGTTGGTTCGCATTAGCAAACACAGACGCAATTTTCAAAAAGGATATTTACCAAACTGGACAGAGGAGTTGTTTCTTGTCGACAAAGCTTTACCTGGAGACCCACAGGTTTATATTTTAAAAGATTTAGACGGGGAAACACTGCAAGGTTCCTTTTACGAACAAGAAATTCAAAAAGTTTTTAAAACAAACGACATCTACAAGGTTGAAGCGATTTTGGGAAGGAGGAAAAAAGGTCGAAAGAAACAGATCTTTGTAAAGTGGCTCGGTTACCCGGACAAGTTCAATTGCTGGATTGACGAAGCGAGTGTTGTACGTTATGGCTGAGTGGAAAATGTGTGGAAAAAACGTTCCCAGAAGTGAAATAGTCTATTTTTTTCAAATGGTTGTCATTTTGATTGTGATATCGTTCAGTTTATACAACCTGAGTTTAGCGGAGGACCCCCACAAGCTTTGGATCGTGTTGCTGTCCAACTGTTTAGGATTGGTAATGCCCCAACCTAAAATAAAATATCCAAAGCGAAATGTTTTACCTGACCCTTCCGAGTAACAGCTCTATGAAATTCTTCCCAGCCAACACATTGACGGATTATGTGGTCAGACTACCAAAAGAAATCAATTTAGAAGGGGATTGGGAGGTTGGTGTTGCCGAAGTTCAATACCCTCACTCCTGGAGGAATGTTAAGAATTCAGTCAACCATTGGGTGCAGTATATTAATGGGGTTGATACAAAAATCGTGGTCTTGGATCCTGGTCACTACCCCAGTCCTCAAAGTATCCTTGAAGTTTTAGAAACAAAATTGAAGCTTCGAATGGGAAATGAATATTCTTCTCGAATGTATTACGATCCTTACACGAGGCTTGTGAACTTTACAATTGACAGCGGTGTCCGTCTTATTCTCGGTCAAGGGCTAGCTGAAATGCTAGGGTTTAACAGGAAACGTTTTAAAACTGGAGAGTATCAATCGAAACACCGCGTGGATCTGCGTCAGGGTTTTTACTCTATCTATTTGTACTGTGACGTGGTCGAACCCCGCGTAGTCGGTGACACTTTAGCTCCCTTGTTGGGTGTCATACCGGTGGAAGGAAAAACTGGTGATTACATTTACCGAAGAAGTGAAAAAGTACACTATCATCTTGTGCAACGAAAAAACTTTAGTACCATACATATATCACTGCGAGACGACCAAGGCAATCCAGTTCAATTCGAAACAGGGAAGGTAGTGGTCACTCTTCACTTTCGAAAAAGACTTCTTCACCAGCTATAATGCCCTACAAGCCAGCGTTTTGTTGTAATGCAAAAGCTTATGAAAATTATTATGTCTCACAAGTTGGGCATGGAACTCCAGGCTTTTTTACCGGCGCTCAATATCAAAACGGTTATGGGTTGGGGAGTATTTTTTCCAGTCTAGGCAAAGCGGTTTTACCTCTCTTTAAATCAGGAGCCAAAATGGTTGGCAAGGAGGTTTTAAAGACTGGTGCACAGTTCGCCTCGGATGTATTGGGAGGGAAAAATGTCAAAGATGCGGCCATACAACGCTCTAAACAGGCAGGCATGAACTTACTAAACAGAGCTGTAGCCCCAACCAAAAGAACTTTCCAACCTCCACCACAAGAAGCCTTTTTCTCATCTCCTTCAGCTAAAAGGCCGAGAAAAAGCAAAAAGTCTACTAGTTTGAAAAAACGCAAACGAAAAGCAGTCGCTCCTAAGGACATCTTCAATGGGTAGTTTGATTCATGAAAAGTCTTGTGAAGGATTGAAAAGCGAACTAGATTTGTTTTCTGTTCCGCCAACACAAACCAGTTTAGAACAGGGACACTATGTCGAACATCGTCCCCAATCTACTCTTACCGACAGTGGGCCTGTTGAGTTTTTACTTGTGGAAGAAGGCGACTACTATATTGATTTGGCCAACACCCTACTTTACGTTCGCGCCAAAGTGGTCAAGAACGATGGGGCAAATTTGGATGCAAATCAAGCCGTGGCTCCGGTTTGCAATTGGTTGCATAGCCTATGGTCTCAAGTCGACTTGAGCCTCAACAACACCCAGATTTCTCAGTCTAATCACACGTATCCGTTCCGTGCCTATTTAGAGACACTTCTCAGTTTTGGAAGCCCAGCAAAGACGACACAGCTATCGGCCAACCTGTGGTACAAAGACTCCCACGGAAAGTTTGATACGCTCGCTGCTACAAATAGCGGCTTTAACCAACGTAGGCTATTGACGGCGGAAAGCCGATCATTGGACATGATTGGAAAACTGCATCTGGATGTAGCCTTTCAGAATAGGTATTTGCTCAACGGAGTTGAGATGAAGCTCAAGCTGACTAGAGCCTCCGACGCGTTTTGTCTCATGGGACAAGGAAAGGTCAAACTAGAAGAAGTGGTTCTTTTCTGCAGAAAAGTTAAGCCAAGCGATGCAGTCAGGATCGCCCACATCAAGGCCCTCCAATCTGGAACAGCCAAGTATCCGATACGACGTGTTGAAACAAAGGCCTTTACTGTACCTCAAGGGAATCTTTCTGTCACCAAAGAAAACTTGTTCTTGGGACAGTTACCGAAGAGAGTTGTCATTGGTATGGTGGATAATGCGTCATTCAATGGTTCGGCCACTAGGAATCCTTTCGATTTCAAGCACAATTCTACCAACTTTTTAGCTTTGTACCGCGATGGTAAACAGATCCCGTCACGACCTTTACAACCCGATTTCGCAAATGGAAAATTTATCCGCAGCTATCTTTCTCTGTTTACTGGGACTAGCCAATATTATGCGGATGAAGGAAATGACATTTCTAGATCGGAATACCCGGGTGGTTATACGCTGTTTGCATTTGATTTGACACCTGACCTTGGGTCTGGAGCAAACCATTTTGAACTGATAAAGCATGGCAACTTAAGATTGGAAATTCATTTCGCGACAGCCCTGGCACATACCATTAACGTGATTGTTTACGCGGAGCATGACAATCTTTTAGAAATTGATCGGAACAAAAGCGTCATTTTCGATTATTCAGCATGAACTCGGACCAGATTTCAAGAATTTTGTACAACGACCCCTGTCTAAAGCGTGTGTTTCAAGGAGTTTACGCGAGAGACATGCTACCTCGAGATGTGTCCCCTCCTGCCGCCTACGTTTTTAACACTGACAAAAGCGACCAACCCGGTGAGCATTGGGTGGCTGTTTTCCTGAGTGAAGAGCATCAAAGTGAATATTTTGACTCCTACGGCCTTCCACCTTTCCATGATGAATTTGTCGACTTTATGAACTTACATGCAATCGAGTGGGTCTACAACTCTACCACGATCCAAGGACCATTGTCTTTCGTTTGTGGGCATTATTGTGTTTATTTTTTATTAAAACGTTGTCGCGGACTATCAATGAGGTCTATTGTGGCAAAGTTTCATTCCAATCTGACTGCAAACGATCGTGCTGTTGACGACTTTGTGCGCCATACATATAAAATTAAAATTTAATTGCTTGTATATGTATATTATGTATATGATATGTATAGTGTACTGTATATTATATATATGTATATAGTATATATATATATTATATATGTGTACCACCTTATACTATGTATTTACACAATAAAAACACCAATGAAACATTTCTTCATGTCTTTTATTGAAAGTGAATTATACACGAATACGTTTAACTGGAGGTTCTTCAGTTTCTTCGGGTGTGATGAGAAGCTTTGAAAAAAATTCCAATTGCTGTTGGCATTCTTCTGTCAGATGATCTTTCCCTTTGCAGGCAATGTAGAATTCCTCACACCGCTGATACACAAAATGAACATAGTGTCGAGGGGCATAGACCTTGTCCGTTGTAAAAGAAAGGCGAAATTCATCCGGACAAATTTCTTTTTTGACTGCTTCGATATGATTCAAACGAGCACAGTTTTCGTCGTCTTCTGAAGTGGCCCAATATAATATTGATAGATAGGCCTTTGTCTTTGTTTTTGGAACGAATAAGATGTACGGATCCTCTTCGAAAAGCACTGTCGCGACTTCTTTTAGTTGTTCGGTTGAGAAGTGGAAACCTCGTTGTTTCACTTTCAATATCCCTTTCTGTAACAAGCCTCCACCTTGCGGTAATAAATCTCCTTGTTCGGCGATTTCTGAAAACTTTAACCTCACTTCGTCGGAGATTTTTTGCATTTGTCTGGCCCCCGCGTTCAACTTTTCAGACTCGATGAGACCTTCATAACAACTAGTGTGAGGTAAGTTGGGCATGTGTGCCATCGCGATTTCAGCTTGCTTTCTAAGTTGGACAGCTACTGAACTATAAGATTGCATATTTGAAACCGATAGACAGCATATCCTCTATTTAAACCAGAAAGACGTCATTTCTTAGTGATAGGTGAAGACACACAAGATTTTATAACTTGCACCAGCATTGATTAAAAATTTTTAGCACTGAAAATACTTCCGAGGTTGAAAAGTCCATCCCCAAGGTATAAAATGAATTACTTCCGAGGTTGAAAAGTCCGTTGCCAAGATATCACTAGGTCCCATAACAATTCGGTATGACGACATAAAGAGGATTGCACCATCCCACTGTAATCTGTGAACTTTTAACTCGATATTGCACGCACAGTAATCTGTGGACTTTCAACTCGATTGCACCATAGCGTGTATAAACACAAAAAGAAGAAAAAAAAAAAAGATTAGGTCTATAAAAAATCGCGCGTTTGAGTCAGTGACATTTCATTCAAGATGTTTACCTGCGAGATTTGTGGTCGGTCTTATACTCAAAAACAAAGCTTAGAGAGGCATAGGAAAAAACATTTCAATATTCGATGGACCTGTGAGTTGTGTCAACAAACCTTTTCAAAAACCTACAGTCGATCTCTGCATGCCAAACGATGTAAAAAGTAAGTGTGTGTTCATCAACAAACCAATTGATGGTACTAGCTGTAAATATGTTCTGTAATTATACATGTCTTATTGATGTGATAAAGAAACGCATTGTTAAACACTTGATAAAGTAATAGTTGTTCAAATCTCTACAAGTATACAAAAACTGCAGATAAACAAAGTCTTTTGCAAAATAGCTCTTTAGCCCCACTTTGTGACATGTTAAATTCTTGTAGACGACAAACAGCAATTGCTGAACATGATATGGATCCGGCCCTGTGGGAAGAGATCGATTGGTCCCAAAATCAAACAGCCAACAAAATAGATGATGAATTAAATCCTGACTTTTGGAAGTGAGTGTTTAAATTCTTGGTGTGGTATTCCTTATTTACAACAGTGCACTAATTGTAAAACATTGACAGAGAGATCGATTGGTCGCAAAATCAAACTGGTGGCAACATGAACGAGGAACCAAACCCTGCTGTTGAGGAGTGAGTATTGACATTCATTGATGTAAACTGTTGATAGATGCGACAATGAGAGAGGGGTGAGAAATTTTTAAAGACACAACTCGATGAAATTTCATTTAAGATCTTTTGCAGGACAGGTGAGGAATCAGCAGACAGAGATGAAGTAAATGGAGAGACAATCGATGCTCAACTAAAGTAAGAGATTTAATGTTGTAAACAAAAGTTTATGCATATTTTCTTTTGTGTGATGAAATGTTAAACCCATTAAACTCCAATGTCTCACAGACATATTTTCTTTCAGAACGTTTATGACACAACATCACTCCAGTATTGTTGACTCGAGAAAGGTTGGAAACAAAATTCAAGACGTTTTCAACTTTTCATTATCTGATCGGAATATAGAAGAACTTCGCAACCAATTGATTCGTATTATTTTTGAACAGCAAAAGCATCGTTTTAAAATTAATTACAGTTTTGGATTTATTTTACGCCATCGCCTGAACAATTCTTTAAAATTTTTCCATGCTTCACATGGCACAGACACTGTTTTAAAGTTAGCAAAACTAATCTCAAACAAAGAGGATTTTTTGGAATTTTTAAATGATTTATTTCACCAGGATTTTTTAGAATTTGCAAGGCAGCAACGACCAGATAGTGCGTGGGTGGTTGAAAAAGTGACAAATGTGACTTTTTTTGTATATAAATTACCTAAATTTTTCATTGGGTGTGGGGTCGAGCTGCCAGAGTTTATTCTCAATAACCCTGGAGTAAATGCTTTAAATATGAATAGAAATACCAAACGTCAATACTCGGACCATCTTTGCTTTTTCCGCTGTTTAGCCTTGTTTCGTGGATGTACACTTTTGAACCTGGAGACCGCAGCACAACAATACTTTCACACTTACTGCACACACTTTCACAAAGACCCCACAAAATTTCAAGGGGTAGAGCTTTGTCAAATTGGGGAAGTAGAAAAATTATTCAAAGTCAACATTTTTGTATATTCGTTAGAATGGGATGGGGAGGGGGCTGTAGCAAGTCTTGTGCAACGGAGTCATTGTCACTTTCAGGACACCATGAACTTAAATTTATTTAAAAGCCATTTCAGCTACATTTTCAACATGACTTTCTACGCCAACACATACAAATGTCCAAAATGTCAAAAAAATTGGACGACTAACAATCATTATCATCGACACGTCAGAACCTGTGATTTCAATGTAAAATATAAATATGTTGGTGGGTCTTATCATACTCCTCTCACCATTTTTCAACAACTTGAGGACATGGGAATTTCAGTACCACCATCGGATCGTTATTACAATTTCAGAGCGACCTACGACTATGAGTCTTTGTGTTCAAAAGAGCAACTTCCTAGTCCTACTACCACAATTCAATGGAGAGCTAAACACATTGCATGTTCTGTCAGTGTTAGCAGTAATGTTCCCAACTTTCAGTCTCCTGTCTGCTTTGTCAGTACAGGGAGTACACACGATTTGGTGAAACAAAAATTGGATTATTTAAACAAAATATCGACACACGCTTATGACATTCTTTGTAAAAAATTTTCTTATGTGTTTGAGGAACTTGAGCGCCTATGTGGTCCTGATGAGTCTAATCCCAATCACAAACATGTTCAGTCATTAATGCAACGTTTTCGCAGTTTTTTAAAAGAATTACCTGTTTTAGGGTTCAATTCCGGAAGGTACGACATCAATCTTGTCAAGACAGAATTCTTTTCTTTTCTTCAACCTGACATTGTGTTTGTAGTGAAGCGAAATAACAATTTTATGTGTGTCAAAACATCTACTTTAAAGTTTCTTGATTTTTCCAATTTTTTGGCTGCCGGATCTTCATATGACAAATTCATTAAAGCGTATGGGGTGGAACAAAAAAAGTTTTTCTTTCCTTATGAATGGTTAGATGACTTGTCAAAATTGAACCAAACCTCTCTTCCCTCCTATGATACATTTTATAACACTTTAAAAGGTTGTAACATTTCCAAGGAAAATTACGCTTTGTGCCAAAAAATCTGGCAAGAGGAAAACATGCAGACCATGAAAGACTTTCTTGTGTATTACAATAATCTGGATGTGGGCCCCTTCTTGCAAGCCATTGATAAAGCTTTTAGTTTTTACAAATCCAAAGGTTTAGACATGTTCAAAGATGGAATTTCTGTTCCAGGCCTCACTTTAAAATATCTTTTTTCCACTGTAACTCCTGATGTCAACTTCACGCTCATCAATGAAAAAAACAAAGACCTGCATGAACTCATCAAGTCACAAATTGTAGGGGGTCCTTCCATTATCTTCCACCGCTATCATGAGAAAGAGGTAACAAAACTCAGGGAACATGAATTTGGTTCAGAAGCAAAATTGTGTCAGTCCATTCAGGGTCAAGATGCAAACGCGCTCTACCTTTCTGCTATTATGAAGGATATGCCCACTGGGGGTTTTATTCGGTACAAACAGTGTGAAAACTTTAAACCAGTGACCTCCCATAAATACGGCCTTCTCGCGATGGAGTGGTTGGAGTTTCTTTCATCTCAGCAAGGTCTTTCAATCCAACATCAATTCAACGGAGGGGAAAAAGAGAATTGGAAAGCTTCCTGTGGATGGTTTTTGCAAAGAAACACGCACTGTGTATCAATTTCATGGATGTTTCTGGCACGGTCATGCATGCCACCTCAATATTGACCCTGTCACTGGCGCGATGAAAGAGACAAATGCATCCAACGGCGAGACAATGGAAAAACTGAGGGAAAACACAGAAAAAAATTCTAAGTATTTGCATGATTTGGGTTACAGAGTGGTTGAGATGTATGAGTGTGACTGGCTTGAAGAAAAGAAAACGAGTATTGTGAAACAGTTCTTGAAAACTTTAAACATCATTAAACCTTTACACAACATGACTCAGGACACATTTCTTTCCTACATTAAACAAAACAAACTTTTTGGAATGGTGTTGTGTGATATTGAGACTCCTGACAATTTAAAAAAGCACTTTTCTGAATTTTGCCCCATTTTTAAAAATGTTGATGTATCCAGGGAAGACATAGGACAATACATGCAGGAGTTTGCAGAAAAAAATCAAATATTATCCAAACCAAGACGAATGCTCATTGGGAGTTATTTTGGTTCTAAAGTTTTATTGATCACACCCCTGTTAAAATGGTACTTAGAACACGGTCTTGTTGTGACTAAAATTTATGAAGTGATCCAATACACTCCAAAAAACTGTTTTGAAGAATTTGGTAACCAAGTTTCCATGGCAAGGAGAGGAGGTGACGCTGATCCAGACAAGGCAATTATTGGGGACACATTCAAATTATGGGGCAATTCAAGCTATGGAAAATCCATCACAAACAAGACAAAACACAAAAACATGTCATATCACACCAATGACTCTGTGCACAAGGCAATCAACGAACCTTTTTTTCACCATTTGAATCCACTCTCTGAAAGTCTGTATGAAGTAGAATGTTTCAAAAACAAAATTAAATTAGATCTCCCACTTCAAATTGGCTTTTTTGTCTATGGGTATGCAAAGCTGAGAATGTTAGAATTTTATTATAACTTTTTGGATAACTTTGTTGATCGTAGAGACTTTCAGTGTTTAGAGATGGATACAGATTCATTGTACTACGCTCTCTCTGCCCCTTGCCTCGAAGATGTCATCATTCCTGAAAAACGCAAACAATTTTACACAAATTACCACAAATGGCTTCCTGCAAAAGCCTGTCCTGCTCATCGAGAGGAGTTTGTTCGCCTGAAAATGTCTGGGGGTGTCTTTCACCAAAAGGATTGTTGTGTACGCCAGCAACTCTTTGATAAGAGAACCCCTGGACTTTTCAAGTTGGAGTGGGAAGGATCCGGGTTCATAGGTCTTTCCAGCAAGACCTATTACTGTTTTGGTAAAAGTAATAAACAAGTTTCCAAAGGAATCAGTGTGAGACAAAACAATTTCAACAAGGATTCATACCTCAACGTCATACACACCAAACATAACCAATCAGGCACAAACATTTCATTCAGAACACAGAACAACAAAGTCTTCACATACACACAGACAAAAAACGGTCTCACCTACTTTTACCCCAAGCGCCAAGTTCATCCAGACGGTATAACCACAAGTCCACTTTGCATTTAATTGTGATCAGTTAAATGTAATTGATCGAGTTTCGCTTTTAGCAGTATGATCATTGTTTTCTTCACAAATGTGACGACGTTTATATTGTATTTGTTGATCGTGTATGTATTGAAATAAAACATCTGACGCAATCGTTGCGACATCGTGGTAAGCTTTGTACAAGACCACTGCCAGGACAGTGCCAGGTACTGCTTGTACACTGCTTTTGGTACTGCTTCGTACCACTAAGACTCTGCCAGGACAGTGCCAGGTAATGCTCTGCCAAGACTCTGCCAGACTGCTCTGCCAAGACTCTGCCAGACTGCTCTGCCAAGACTCTGCCAGGACAGTGCCAGGTACTGCTCTGCCAAGACTCTGCCAGACTGCTCTGTCAAGGCTCTGCCAAGACTCTGCTTTTTAGCACTGCCAGGTTTTTCGTACTGCCAGGTACTGCTTTTTCGTACTGCCAGCAGATATCGATCGGACCCTCCTCTACTACTATCGCACTACTGCCTTTGACGCTAGAGTCCCACGCGGAGACTGAAGTCTTGCAGAAAAAAAGAAAGAATTAGTTAAAACAACTTAGGCCCACTGAGAAATTAGTAAATTACGCGTCAGAACAGGAAGGTAATGTAAGCAAGCAAGTAGGTAGGTTGGTAATGTCGCTCCATGTAAAATGTAAATAATGACTTGGCTTCGTAGTGTGAATTTTTTTTAGTCAAGCAGTGTTGAAGGCGTTTGTAAGCAATTGTGAGCACTTTAATTTATATGAGTTAAGTCTTGCATTTTGGGGCAAATCAGAAACTTCTCAGGCAATGAGCAGTGCAGCCTATGTATCTAAACAAACTCAAATATTTGGTCTCCGACCGTGATTGCTGACATGATGTTGTACTCTGTATGTGATATGTAGTACATTACTTTGCCTTTACCGGTTATTCTTGTTGTAGGCTATGTAGCGTAGTAATGTGTAGGCCTACATACAGTAGGCTATCAAGCTAAGGTAATTTTTACTTGACAATTTATACATTCTGTTGCGTAAGTAGGTGTAATTAGGCTATAGGCCTATATGTTTTGTAACTTGATGAGCATTGAGCAGTTTAGCAAAACATGCATCCAGGGGCCAATTGTGAGAGGCTTTTGAGTAGCCTACTGCTAATAACACTAGTAATGCTAACTATCCCTGAATGCTAATAACAAAGAGTTGTAATACGGTAATACTAATCTCCAAGTGAATTGGAGCATGATAATACAAATCTATGGCTCTACATGGAAAAGTATTTTAAAGGGCGGGAAAACCCAAATTAACTTTTTGCAAGTTTTTTGTTTCAGCGTGATGTCATTGTGTACAACATGCGTTTTAGCAAAAAAAAATTCCAAATTTTGTAGCCCTCGTCTCGCTAAGGCCGCTTTTGTTTGATACCCGTTTGCGAGGTCTCGCGCGCATCAAGCTGTGATGCTGTTCACTGTGACGTCACAAGGTATATATAGTTGTGGCCAAAAGTTTAAGACCAGACTTGATTTATGACCATTTTTGCATTACTTCAAAATACTGCATCATATATTGTTTCAGTTGCATCATCTTTATGCATCATCTTATATCTGATGCAGTATTTTGAAGTAATGCAAAAATGAGGGCTACAAAATTTGGATTTTTTTTTGCTAAAACGCATGTTGTACACAATGACATCACGCTGAAACAAAAAACTCGCAAAGTTAATTTGGGTTTCCCCGCCCTTTAAGCTCTCTGCTTCGAAAGGCAAAAACTTATATTTTCAATGCCAAATGTGCCTTCCGGCCAAAAAGATAATTTCTTGTAACGAGAAATCGCGAAGTGGCTTGAAAAGTGTGTTGTTTCGAGTGGTTTATACCGTGTGAATGTTTGGCACCTAGCAAACAAAATGAGTTTGCGCTAGAGTATGCGCTAACGCTGATGCCGCCAATTTTTTTTACAAGTTGCGTTGACGCATGCGGCGTATAGTTTTTCGAACGTTTGCGTTTGCGCTGACGGCGTCAATATTTTTTGTATGCGCGTACATCACTGCTTTTTGTCGCAATTTACATACACTATTGAGTACAGGAAGACGAAGGATCATCAAAACGCTGATGCTTTGAGTCGCTTACCAGCAGGAGGGGATAAAGTCTTCGATGAAGAGGAAAGTGCGGATGACATTGATATTGTCTGCGCTATCGATGCTTTGGATTTGCAGGTCCAGACCCCAAATGCTGCCTCACTGCGTAAAGAATCTTCTAAAGATCCTACCATTTCCACGGTAATGCGTTTCATTCATGAAGGATGGCCGGCCAAGTCTTCCCCACAAGACCCGGTGAACCGTTTCGTAAGTACGCAGACTCTCTTTCTACTTGCTACAGATGTCTACTTTACGGTTCCAGAGTGGTCATCCCGTCCAAACTTCGTCCTTCTGTCCTTCAATTGCTTCATGAAGGACATTTTGGCATTGAGAGAATGAAACAGTTGGCAAGAACATCTGTCTACTGGCCAAACATTGACCGAGACATAACGGAACTTTGTCACCAATGCAGTACCTGTGGCGAATATCAACCGCAATCTAAAACGCAGTTCCAATCATGGACGGTTCCAGAAGCACCGTGGAGTCGCTTACACATAGATCATGCGGTAGAATTCATGGGTTACCATTGGTTACTCAGCATTGATGCTTTTTCTAAATACCCATGTATTCATGCTACTACTTCCTTATCGTCAACAACTACTATCAACCTGCTAGAAGAAGATTTTGCTCATTTCGGCTATCCCCATACTATAGTTACCGATAATGCTACTACTTTTAAATCCACAGAATTCCAAACTTTCTGTAAGGAGAGGGGCATGGTGCACATCACGGGTGCCCCTTACCATCCGGAAAACAATGGAGCGGCGGAGCGCCTCGTACGTACGTTCAAGCAAGCACTTCGAAAATCTTCCCTACCCCCGAAGCAGGCAGTCTTGGAATTTCTACGGCAGTATCGACGCACGCCAACTCCGAGTGGCTACTCTCCAAGCCAATTACTCAACAATCGTCAGATTCGAACCAAGATCGACACGCTTCTCCCCACACCGTCTCAAGTGGTACCCCGACAAAACCCTCACAACACGGACGCCTCCGAAGGTACAAAACGACATTTCAAACCGAGAGATCCCTGTTACGCGCTATCATTCACTCCACGACGGGGCCAGGATCCTCGTTGGGTTCCAGCCGAGGTGATTAAGCGACAGGGTAGCCGAATCTTTCTGGTACGTCTGCTGCCACATGGTCCGACGTGGAGGCGCCATATGGACCAACTGCAACCTCGCTATGCATCATCGGAGGACCAGGAGCCGGGAGAACCTCCTGCACCAACAGTCGACTCCTCCCCTGTCTCCACCTCAGCTCGAACGGATTCGGACGACACACCGACTGTACCGGAATTCGGGCCACACAACCCACGAAGGTCGAGCCGTCGCCGCAGACCTCCGGCTCGTTTCCGACTTTGAGTTTTATTGTTTAATTCGGTGTCTTGTTCATATTTTTCTTTGTGTATAAAAATTATCGAGGGAGATGTTATAGTCGTCGTTTTATTTACGTTGATTTTATGTAAACTTGTGACCTGCCTCACTACATAATCACATTCAGCGTTTTCTGGTACAGATATTGGAAATGATTGCCACCGCACTGCGCGTGTGATCAATTGAGCGTTCTGTGCCACGTTCCTTAGTTGATTGTTTTGCGTTTCTTTCTTACTATATATTGCGTTGCTTTTATACACTGAATCAGTAAGTACAAGTACTAGCTCAGTGGCCGAGTGGTTTCGCCTTCGGCTCTGGTGCTGGTAGATCTGAGATCGATTCCAGGTCGGGTCAAACCGAAGACTTTAAAAACGGTACCGATTGTGTTCTTTCTTGCATAGCGCAGTGAGAATGAGTCGGGTAATAATGTGATAACATCGTAAACCTGATACAAATTAAAAATGAGCCCTGTCGCTAAAAGACCTTAGCTGTTGTAGAGCGACAATAAATAAAACCATAACATTATTATTATTATTATTATTATTAGTAAGTACAAGTGACCAGCTAAGTGGCCGAGTGGTTTCGCCTTCGGCTCTGGCGCTGGTAGATCTGAGATCGATTCCAGGTCGGGTCAAACCGAAGACTTTAAAAACGGTACCGATTGTGTTCTATCCTGCATAGCGCAGTGAGAATGAGTGGGTGATAATGTGATAACATCGTAAACCTGATATAAATTAAAAATGAGCCCTGTCGCTAAAAGACCTTAGCTGTTGTAGAGCGACAATAAATAAAACCATAACGTTATTATTATTATTATTATTATTATTAGTAAGTACAAGTGACCAGCTAAGTGGCCCAGTGGTTTCGGCTCTGGCGCTGGTAGATCTGAGATCGATTCCAGGTCGGGTCAAACCGAAGACTTTAAAAACGGTACCGATTGTGTTTTATCCTGCAAATCGCAGTGAGAATGAGTCGGGTAATAATGTGATAACATCGTGAACCTGATACAAATCAAAAATGAGTCCTGTCGCTAAAAGACCTTAGCTGTTGTAGAGCGACAATAAATAAAACCATAACATTATTATTATTATTATTAGTAAGTACAAGTTACCAGCTCAGTGGTCGAGTGGTTTCGGCTCTGGTGCTGGTAGATCTGAGATCAAATTCCAGGTCGGGTCAAACCGAAGACTTTAAAAACGGTACCGATTGTGTTTTATCCTGCAAATCGCAGTGAGAATGAGTCGGGTAATAATGTGATAACATCGTGAACCTGATACAAATTAAAAATGAGTCCTGTCGCTAAAAGACCTTAGCTGTTGTAGAGCGACAATAAATAAAACCATAACATTATTATTATTATTAGTATGTACAAGAGATTAATGGTTGGTTGGCTATCGCTACAATTATTATTGTTTATTTTATATTAAACGTCTGGAAATACAACAACAACTGAACCTTAACTTCAAAATCTGCGTTGGCCAGGCATAGGATGTTGTATCCAACATAAGTTATCTGGGAAAGTTAAAGGTAGCCTATCAGTCCAAGCACAATTAAAGAAAGTAAATTCTGTATATTTTTTGTTTATGAATCATCATCAGTCATCATCTCCGCCTGCAGCAGATTGCGCATCAACATGAGTTATTTGCTTCCAAGAGTGGCGATTTTGAGCCAGCTCGCCCAGTGTCGCCAAGTTGAGTCCGGTCCATGATTGGATGTTGTCTTGCCATCGTTTTGGTTGTCTGTCACGTTTTCTTTTTCTTTCTACTTTGCCTTCTGTGCAAACTTTGCTGATTCCGAATTGTGATCTTTTAGTGTGGCCGAACAGCTTTAAAACTTTTGATTTTATTAACTTATTGCTGCAATTGGATGTAATTTTGTCATAGTTAAAAGATCTTCTGTTTTCGTGTGGTCAAGTAGCCTTTTGTTGGTCATGCTTCTCATGATGTGATTTTGGAAGGTAGTGAGTTTTTTCTTTATTTGAGGTTTTTGTTTATGGATGTTGTTGCTTAAATCTAGTTGGAATTCATAATGTTGCCTACAGACAGCGTTGTTCAAATGTCTTATCATTTTTGGAGTAATTAATTATTTGTAAGCTAGTGACATCTTTAAAGTTATAGCCCAGTCAGAGGAAAAATTCTGAAAAATCTAAAGAAAGCTGTCCTATCATCTTGCAAAGAAAATTTACTTCGAGAGGGTAATCAAGGCGTGGTGCAGTCAAACCCAATGCTTTACATTACCCTTTTGCAATTGAAGCTCTAAAGACGTTTCTTAAATGCATCAAGTTGGAACCAACAAGAGCTTGATCGGAAGCTGAGTCAATGCTTAAGTAGCCTACAACTAGCAGTTTTAAATTTGTGACTGCTTTGCATTATGTGGATTACGGTCCTAAACAAGATTCACAGATGAATTTAATGAAATTAAAGGAAGATGTAATCCAAGTAAGAGAAAGCTGAGAAGAGTAGGCTACTACTCGCAAGCTAAAGTTGCAGTGGCAATAAATTTAAAAGAAAATGATTTTCTTTTCCTGAAGACAGAACGCTTTTATAACTCCTCTTAACTAGCTGAATCATTCGAAGGAAATGTATTCTACCGTACATTGCAAAGGATTCGATAGTTGTTGGAATTGACAAATATAACTTATCAACAAACTCAAACATATCGTCGATGAGTTTGAAGTTCCATGAAAATTTCATCGTATGTCTGTTGTGCAGTTGCGGGCATGTGGGACAAATTTAAACCATTTGTAGGCTACAACAATGACATTTTTCAAGACATTTTGGATGAGTTGGTACTTTTGACAGAAAGCCACACAGCAAACTTCAGCTGCAAACCAGAACGAACCACCCCATAACCTCTACACAAGGAATCGTTGATTGCAACTTTCGAAAGGTTTTTTCCAAATAGTTTTGTTATGATTTTTTTGTGTTCCGGTAGCTACCTCCAACGGTTGCGCTTCGAGAACGTGGTTTTAGCAATTACTGAAATTGGTAAAGAATTGTTTGCGCTCCAGTAGGCCTGTGACTCAAAACCGATTGAAAAGCCTAACTATACATGTTGTGCATCAATTCAGACGCCGCAAAATTTTATCATTTGATGCTGTGATCCGTAACTTTGCATTGCAAAAAGTCCAAAAAGGGTTGAATTAAATCAGGGATGTCCAAAGTCTGGCCCGCGGGCCAACTCCGGCCCACGAGACGTTTTGTATGGCCCGCGCCTGTTGTTGTACAATGTGTTATTTTTGGCCTGCAGACACACAAAAATCATATAAATTCAACTTGCAGTTTTCAGAAAAATTATTGTGGCTGTTGGCCTGCGAACACTTATTATCAAATCTGGCTCGCGTGGGAAAAAGCTTGGACATTCTTGAATTAAATGCTTGGTTGAACTATTTTTGTTGCCTGTAGGCCTATTGTGTGTATACAAAGCTTTCTAGACAAAATAGTTAGCCTCAATGGCGTTTTCGCTGCAAGTGTAATCCAGTGATTATTATGATTTTTACATTGAACGAAGTTCTTTTCATGCTGAGAAAAGTAGGCTAATTTCAGCTTAACACGAACATGCAACGCAATATTTGCTAAAAAATATTATGGGGCCCATTTTTTGTATTGTTTCCCGACCAGTGCTGACTTCTGTCGGAGGCCCTGCAGACCGCAATGGGGCAAAATTTTATTGAAAATTGTTTTATGGTAGTATGTTAAACACAAAGAACGTGGAAAACCGCCCCGATAGCTCAATTGGTTAGCGCGTCACTTCTGGAACGAAGAAGCTTCAAGATCAAGCGGCGCTGGTTCGACTCTCGGGGTGTGCGCTTGAGCAACGCACGTTAAGGACTGCTCTCCGTTCAGCGGCATCTAATGGATGGAATAGTTCTCCGGCAACAAGACTTCAACAATCGGAAACTTCACTCTGTCAATCTCGGTGACCGGGCCTGCGTCAGTGATTCAAAGCCTCTACAAGTATGCGAAACTGCCAGGATTAAGCTCTTCAAGAAGCTTTCCCAGTCCGAAGATAAAGATTCAATCAATCAATCCTTTAGTATCCCTTTTAGAAAGGTTCTAGTTTGGAATAACGAGCTTTACGCACGATCATACAACGCAACACGACTGCAAATCTACATACCGTTGAACTATAGTTGGAATTCGGCATAGCGCGCCTTACAAAAGGTTGATTACTGGATTGAATTCCCAAGACGTGCAAAGCAGGCCGCGGTATGCGCTCAAGGGCCGGAACTTTCTGGAACAATTCTAGTGACGTGGAACGTGTGACGTCAGAGACAGAGCTCTCTGGCGCTACATATTCCTTTTTCACAATATCATTTCTTCTGCATTCTGACAAAGAAAATTAAATTGAATTGAATACATGCTATTTAATTAAAATCCCACCAACTTACCTACGATTTTTCCCACTCTATCTATGTACAACAAACCCATTGAATCTGTTGATAACATTACTTTTGTTGGTATTATTTTAAATAAAGGTTTATCATGGAAACCTTTATTTCGTCTGTTGCGAGAATATTATACGGTACAGTTATAAACAATGCCAATATAATAGCACTATAACAATCTAGATTCCACATCACACAGGAAGCAGGAAAATAATAATAATAACCATGCTTGTATTTGCGCCCATTGCGATAACACGCAGAACACTGCGCTCACAAATGCAATACAACAGACGACAGGAAGCAGCGAAGTGACTTATAGTCTTCGAATCGCTGCTACCCTTATTTTGGCTTGTGTCGGTTAAGTGTCTTTGCCGAAAGACAGCCGCTTACTCTGGAGGGGTGTCAAAACTACGTCCTTTCGAACGTTGCGCAGATGTTCTCACTTCTCACCACCGGCTACGCAGCCGACGAAAGACTATATTAGTCTTCAAGTCAGCTGCTTTCCAACTGCTTCCATGCTTCTGCAGAGGCTTACAATTATTTAAAAACATGTAGCCTAAAAGATCCCTTAAACGAAAAATCTTACTGGGATGAAATAATTCCCCGGCAACAACACTGCTCTGCTTCAACAATCGGAAAACTTCACTCTGCCCATCTATGCTCTGCCAATCTCGGTAACCGGCCCTGTGTCAAGAGCCTCTACAAGTATGCAAAACCACCAGGAATAACCTATCAAGGCTTTGTCAGTCCGAGGATAAAGATTCAAAACCAAACCAAGCGATGAAAATATAATAGGACTGAAATAAACTAAACTTATCATTGATGTAAAAATAAAAATGGAAACACGTTTGTTTAGTTTTCAATGGGAGATTAACTTAGGGAAATTACCTTCGGGAAAATAAAATAGGCCTAACAGGAGTAAACGGTTGCCAGAATTTTGGAATCTAGAGTTTCATGATTTTTCAAGCGAAAGTAGCATGAAAAGGATTTCAGTTGATTGTTGTTTATCATAAATCGTAGGCATTTTTAATGTCTCTGTGTCTTAAACAAAGAAAGCATTCATAAGAATAAAGATAATGTGGTAATTTATTGGAAGTGGCTGCATTTACGGCGCCGTAAATACAGCCGTTCCATGCCTTTTTTTTAATCTTTACGTCGCTTTTAGTGTGCATGCGCGCTGTTGCTGAAAAAAGCTCGATATATAACTAAATTCAACTGTTTTCGCTGAGTGATTCAGTGGCGCATGCGGTCTGCGTCTGATTCGTACTCCCAAGGATATGAGTTCGATACTACCAAGAGGTGTGCTTTTTTTTAAGCTAAATTCTCACCTGAAGTGACTCAATCGTTAGGCTGCGCATTTTTGTGGCCGTTTAGTTTGTTTTTAATTCTGAACATCACAACGAAAAAACAGTATATAACAAACATAGCAGAGATCTAGAAAAAGGTAGAAGTGACAAAGCGCGGACGTTATAGCCTACCGTGCATGATACCAGATAGCCGAGAACGTCTGCGCGGCGTTCGAAAGAACGCGGCTGTGTCTCGGTAAAGACACTTAATGGCAAGCCAAAATAAGGGGAACAGCTGACTCGAAGACTAAATGTCACTTCGCTGCTTCCTGTTGTCTGTTGTATCGCATCTGTGATCGCAGTGTAGGCTACTGTATGTTATCGCAATGGGCGCAAATAAAAACACGATTATTATTAGGCTATAAAGCAGGACAATCAGTTTAAAACATGGCGTCGTCGTCGTGTGAGCCTCTGGGGCCGAGTGTCTATCCTTTTACCACCCCAGATTCACGATGTTCCCGGACTACACTGGAAGGCTAGAGAGCAGCCAGTCTTTGGTTTCGTCATCCATGACACACAGACCTTCCACTCCACTAAGTGGCTTGAAGATGGAACAGTCATTGATGATGTGGTCTGCGGTCTGTTCCTCGGCACCACATTCACAGAAGGAGGAAGAGGCCATTCCCCATTGGTGCATGGTTGAGCGGAAAAGCCCGACGTTCTGTCTTAGTAGTGTTAGGCCGATTGGGCGTGTGTCGGCGTCGGGGATGAACGAATAGAGTTTGGTGGCGCTTGACTTCCATTCAGAACTCCATTTATGGTCCTCCCAAGCAGCCGCAGAGACGTCTTGTTCTCAAACCTTTAGTTAGGCTAAGTTACGATTCAATCGTTAGGCTACGCATGTTTGTGGCCGTTCAGTTTAGTTTGTTTTTAGTTCTGACCATCGCAACGAAAAATCAGTTTAAAATATGGCACGGTCGAACTCGAACACCTTAATAATTTTTTTTATAAATTTAGAAAGAAAAAAAAGGCTAGTGAGTTTTTTTTCTTTAAAATTCTATAACTTATTCATAAAATTTATAGATGTTTATGACCGTGCCATATTTTAAACTGATTTTTCGTTGTGATGGTCAGAACTAAAAACAAACTAAACTGAACGGCCATAAAAATGCGTAGCCTAACGATTGAATCGTAACGTAGCCCTCTTCCTCCTTCTGTGAATGTGGTGCCGAGGAACAGACCGCAGACCACATCATCACAATGACTGTTCCATCTTCAAGCCACCTAATTAACAGAGAGTGGAAGGTCTGCGTGTCATGGATGACGAAACCAAAGACTGGCTGCTCTCTAGTAGTCTTCCAGTGTAGTCCGGGAACATCGTGAATCTGGGGTGGTAAAAGGATAGACCCTCGGCCCCAGAGGCTCACAAGACGACAACGCTATATTTTAAACTGATTGTCCTGCTTTATAATAATAATCGTGTTTTCATTTGCGCCCATTGCGATAACATACATAGCCTACACTGCGATCACAGATGCGATACAACAGACAACAGGAAGCAGCGAAGTGACATTTAGTCTTCGAGTCAGCTGTTCCCCTTATTTTGGCTTGTCATTAAGTGTCTTTACCGAGACACAGCCGCGTTCTTTCGAACGCCGCGCAGACGTTCTCGGCTATCTGGTATCATGCACGGTAGGCTATAACGTCCGCGTTTTGTCACTTCTACCTTTTTCTAGATCTCTGCTATGTTTGTCATATACTGTTTTTTCGTTGTGATGTTCAAAATTAAAAACAAACTAAACGGCCACAAAAATGCGCAGCCTAACGATTGAGTCACTTCAGGTGAGAATTTAGCTTAAAAAAAAAGCACACCTCTTAGAAGTATCGAACTCATATCCTTGGGAGTACGAATCAGACGCAGACCGCATGCGCCACTGAATCACTTGGCGAAAACAGTTGAATTTAGTTATATATCGAGCTTTTTTCAGCAACAGCGCGCATGCGCACTAAAAGCGACGTAAAGATTAGAAAAAAGGCATGGAACGGCTGTATTTACGGCGCCGTAAACGCAGCCACTTCCTAATTTATTGTTTTACGTAACGTATAAAAAGGTGGTAATATTTTATTTATATTTAGGCAGTGGCTATTTGACCGGCGCCGGTCTTTGAATCTGAAACACTATTTGACCGGTCATGACGTCGCTATATAGGCACTTTTTTCTTTTTCTCTTTCAAAGCAAAAGACGAGAAGAGTGCCTATATAAATTGTAAATTCGACAATTATGTTCAACTGATTAGGTGGCGCGTAGGATACGTCTCGGTTGGTGTTCCAGAGGGAATGAGTTTGATACTACATGGAAGCGTTTTTTTTTTTTTTAACTAAATTTTGACCCAAAGTGACGTTAGGCTGCTGCATTTTTGTGGTCAATTTTTAATTTCAGAAGCCTACAGCCCAATTTTTTATGTCTTTTTAACTATGAGTAATAAAGTCAGAGTTTTTTAATTTTCTTGAATTTGAGAATTTCTCTGGATAATTTTCCGTTTGTCATAAGAGGATGTGACCGTGTTTGCCGAACGACGCAAAAATGCAATGCGTTGTTCGGCAAACACGGTCACATCCTCTTACAACAAACGGAAAATTACCCAGAGAAATTCTCAAATTCCAGAAAATTAAAAACTCTAACTTTATTACTATGATACATACCATTTGTTTTCACTGCCGTTTTAACATCGTTACAGTATAAAAAACACGTTCTAGATGAAATTTTTGTTACACTTCTTTCAAAAATATGAGTATGTTGAAATACGAGTTGATAGAATGTAGGAGCAGCTGGTTTAGTTAGTTTTAGTGATTTCTGTGCAGTGTGCAATTGGTGTTTATATCAGGACAATGCTAAACTGACAATGCTTAACCGACAATGCTTACCATTACTTAAGTTTTATTTAAAAGTTGTGGGGGCACCTTGAGTTAAATAACCGCATAGTTTTTGTTTTTACAAATTGTTTAGTTATTAAATTATTATTTAAATTACAAAAATTTATTTTTGTATAATGTACCACACCAAAGCTTTGGTAGAGAGTTTGCTTTGTTGAACCATAGAGAAATAAAACAAAGTAACTTCAGCGGGTTTAACATGATGTATTTGGTCACAGCGGTAAACCATAATCTCTTCGTGGGAAAATTGTAACGTAAGATTCCCAAATCCGTTCGTCTGCATGCAATGACCCAAAAATAAACACACTTTCGAAACGTCTATTCAAACAGTGTATTCCAGTAAAATTAGCCCGAGGCTATCGAAATGACTGGTGCAACGCCGTACACCTAAAAACTGTCACTACAATACAAATTACTTGGATAAAAGACGGAACTTTTGTCCAGCTAGCAAGCACTAAGCCAACAGTTAAATGTGCGGCCAACTTTCAAACAATCATTTTACGAATGACCAGAATAGATATCAATATCTCAAATTCACGTAGAAAGTAACTGTGACGCAATAAATGAAAGACAATTATGAAGTCATTCCAACAGGTGTTTAAGCTGATGTAATATTTCCTGTTTAAACAGGCCCAAACAGGTCCAAACTGGTCTTAACAAGTTTGACACAAGTCTATGAACGATGGTGCAATTTTGGCACATTTTCTAGCAACTTCCATGACGTAATATTCAGTAGACTTGAACGGTTTTATATGACGTTTGATTTGTACAGAGATTGGCCGTAACAGTATTACATACACAAATATAACATAATTAAAATAAACTCAAACGTTTTCGACACGTACGTGTGTCCTCATCAGGAATTACATATCTGCAATATAAATAAAATGAAAATTGTAAGGTAAATTTGACTTTGCACTATAACTGTAATTGTATACTAACGACACTCCAGACTGAAAAGTACAAACTGAACAAGTGATACAGGAATGATTACAAAGTAAATTATACGGTGGAAACAGATCACATGAGATGTAGACTACAGGCATTTGACAAACAATGAGAACACAGGCGAATAACTGCCATTTGATTCTTAAGGCTTCCATGATCTTAGTCTGAAATTCAGATCTGCCTCGAGAGATGATTTTAAATTGGTCGATCGAGACATTGTCAGTGCACGTTTCACAAAAGGCGATGTGCTCTTTAATTGCACTTTTGGTTGTTAAGTTTGGGTTTAAGTGCTCTCCGGCCCTTGTCAACAAATGTCTGGTTGACATACCAATGTATGTCTTGTTTGCATCACGCAAACAACTAAATTTATACACAACATTCGAAGAAAGAGCAAAGGGGGTAGGCGACTTCAGTTGAAAATATTGGTGTACTTTAAACGTTTTATATACAGGATGAATGTCACATGAAAATTTATTTTTCATAAGTTTAGCTAGGTTTTTGGCAAATCTTGTTGAATCTTTTCCTAAAACGGGTATATATACTAATAAAATAACTAAAATCTACTTCTTCAGGCGTGTCTTTTGGTTCCACAACCATGAAGGTGTTTAAAACTTTATTGAAAAAGTGGGAAGGATATCTAATCCATTTAAATAAAACATGTTTTTCAATTTCTTGATTTCTTTCTGAAACAACTGATTATCAGAACACACCAAACGAGCACGAGACAACAGACACAAAATTAAACCAGATTTCCATTTGCAAGGGCATAGAGCGTTATAATTTAAAAGCAAGCCAGTGTTGGTAGGTTTTCGCCAAATCAGGTGTCAAAAGAATTGTGTTTAATTTCGATTTCAACATCAAGAAAAGCGATAGTATCCTTAGATTTTTCAAGTGTAAATTCGATGTTTTTATGCTGAGAGTTTAAGAGGTATAGAAATTACACCAGTACGGTATGTGAAGCAAAACTGAAATAAACTAACGAAGTGGCTATTTTTACCCACTTGTTGCTATGGTTGCAATCAAAAAGTATTGTTTTGTGACAGGTGTTGCCATAGTTAGAATTAAAGTTAGGAAGGGTTAAGGTAAGGGTTAGAGTTAGGGATAAGGTTAGAGTTTTGTTCTCTGCCCAGAACTTCAAACTTTTCCAAAATACAAGTTTCTTTCGTCAACATTTCCTTATCTGGCAACGTTATTGCTGGAAATATAGCCACTGCCATAAACTTGATTGATTATACAGTAGTTTATCACAGTTAGCGCTTTTGTTTTTAAAGCAGTCTACATGCTATCTACTCTACATGCCATGTTATTGTTTCTCAAACTCTTTGCAAACAGTCCTGCTGGTTCAATGTGATCAAAATGTAAATATTTCTGTTGACAAATAATTAATCAAACAGAAACTTTTATTCGATCTGTTTTACAACTTTGTATGACTTGATATGGTGTTACAAAGTTCAAGATAGAATTAAGAGGACATGATGGAAGACTGTCTTTCATCCAAATCTACATCCATTTTCATCCTTGACATTTTCCTTTTTCCATGCCATTTTGCAAATTCTTTCTGGTTGTATGGGACAATCCATACGTTATAAAAATTTTCATTGTAAAAATGTACAGTTACTAAAATTGTTTAATGTAGTTCCACATGTAAAACAAAAGATAATTAGCCTACTCAAGTTGTTGGCTCAAGTTGTCAACCTCCACATGGTGAGCCCTGGATTCGACTGATGACAACAAACCGACAAGTAGCAAAGAGAAAGCAAAGCTTATCTGAAGTAAACAACATGCAAATGGAGTTGCAGTCTCCGATTAATTCCGACCCCGATCAAGCGCCCTTATTAGGGCGGACATCAACGAATGTCGTAAGGGAAGGAATAACCTTGCTGCAGCTCAATGTGGAAGGCTTTTCAAGAGCCAAGTCTACAGTTATAGAACACCTGACTGAACCCTTGCAACCGATTGCCATCCTGCTTCAAGAAACCCACTGTGTGGATGTTTCGCGACTGAAGATAACGGGCTTTTAACGTCTACAAGTCACCTCAGACAAGATTTCTGAATAACTCGATCCCGAACTTCAGTTCCCCATGCATGTACGCTGGCGACGTCAACTGCCACAGCATCCAATGGGGTTATAACATCACTAACTCTGATGGGACAGCTTTGGAAGATTGGGCATCCCTCGTAGAGGCTCAGCTTCTGCACGACCCAAAACAACCTGATAGTTTCCGCTCTGCCAGATGGGGTACCACATCTAACCCTGATTTGGCCTTTGTGAAGCTTGGCGGAATCCTTCCGCATCGCGCTGTACTGGAGAAATTCCCTCGGTCCCAACATCGACCCTCACTGATTGTCCCTTCTAACCCAATTCGGCCAGTACCAACCAAAAACATCCCAAGATGGAACTTCCGGAAAGCGAACTGGGAAAAGCACAGCAACCTTGTAGAGCAGCAATGTAACCAGATCCCTGAAGCAAACACCGTAGGAGTGGACGCAGCATACAAAAAATTCTGCCAACACCTCATCAAGGCAGCCAAATTATCCATCCTAAGGAGCTGCAGGAGAAATTTTATCCCAACCTGGGATAACGAATGTCAGCAAAAATATGATATTTTTATGTCATCCGAACATGGCTTGACAGCTGCGGCAGCCGCTACTGACTTAACAGACCGCATCAACAGGAAAAAAAGAGATAAATGGGAGGAATCCGTCGCTGGAATAGACTTCACCCACTCAAGTCGTAAAGCCTGGTCAACACTCAACCGCCTCACAGGCAGGACCACGAAACCAAAGCCATGCCCTATAACGGCCAACTCCATAGCGAAACAACTTCTCGCAAATGGCCAATATCAAGGAGCTGATAAAGCGCATGCCAGAGCAGTGAAAAATGAAATCAACCAACTACGGAAGGTACCCAGTTCAAGCTGTTTCCTATCTACCTCTTTTAACATCTCTGAGTTGGACGCAACCATCAAACACCTAAAAACTGGCAAATCACAAGGCCCAGACAAAATCCCACCAGAGGTAATTAAACATATTGGACCACTCGCAAGAGAGTGGCTGCGACAGTTCATGTCATTCTGCCTAAAGAAGTTGCTCCTCCCAAAGATCTGGAGGAAAGCTAACATCATAGCCATTAGAAAGCCCAACAAGCCAGCTGATAACCCTAAAAGTTACAGGCCCATTTCCTTGCTCTGTGTACCATACAAGTTACTTGAGCATCTCTTACTGAGCAGACTCGAACCAATCGTTGATCCAAAACTGCCAAAAGAACAAGCTGGATTCCGACGCGGCCGATGTACAACTGACCAGGTTGTCAAGCTTACTGATGACATCGAAAGTGGTTTTGAAGCTCGTGAGAAGGTGGGTGTTGTCCTAGTGAATCTTACAGCAGCCTATGACACTGTGTGGCAATGTGGTCTTACTATGAAACTATTACAACTCATTCCTGACCGACACATGGTTATGTTTCTGGTAGAGACCATCTCGAACCGCACCTTCATACTGCATACCAACGAGGGAAAACCCAGCAGACCATGCCGCCTGAAAAATGGCGTCCCCCAAGGGTCAACACTATCGCCACTCCTGTTTAATATCTATATAAGTGGAGTCTGCTACTATTCGGTGAGTTCGATTCGGTTAGTCCGATTCGGTGAGTTCCTAACCTCTAACCCTTAACTCCTAACCCTAACACAGCAATGATAAGTAGGCTACGGCACCCAACAATTTAAAAAAAAATTCAAAAAATCACCGAATAGGGAATCGGACTCACCGAATTGGACTCACCGAATCGGACTCATCGAAACGGGCCATTCCGATATAAGTGACCTACCATGCACTACATCGCAACAGTATGGCTATGCGGATAATCTAGCTCTTCTATACGCCCACAGGAACTGGCATGAGGTGGAAAGAAAACTTGAAACTGACCTGAAACTGGTGGCTGACTATCTGGTAGGGCAGTGGTTTTCAAACTTTTTTTTGTTGCGACGCCTCTGGAAAAGTTTTCTGGACTTGCGACGCACCATCAAATAAAAGTGAATGAAGAAACTTAGGATTAAAGTTTTGTTTATTGATACAACAACAAAAAGCAATGCATATTATTTAATGTGACGTGTGGGCTTGTTTGTTTTCACAAAGTTCATTGAATCTTGAGAGAATTTTTGAAATTGCCACCAGCATTTCTCTTTCACTGTTTATTCGTGATCGATATTTGATTTTTTCACCGCCAAGGCAGAAAATTTTGCTTTACATAAATACGACGTAGCGAATTGGATAATAATTCGCAGTGCTTTCTTTCACCAAACCTGGATAGTGGATAATCGTCATTCATTGAATTCAAAAATTTACCGGATTTCCTACTATGAAAGGATCACGAATCCATTCGTAGTTTGAAAAATTTTCCGGGAAGTATATATTTGGCAAATTTCGACTCGAGCTTGGACAAATGTAAATAAATATGCTTTGCAAATTTAAAGAGAAAAAAACGCACTTGCAACCTCAACTCTTCACTATTTTCAAGCTGAAATAACACCAAGGAAAATGATTCAGAGTTTCCAATTTTTTTTTTGAAGGATAGACGTCCAATACTACGTTAGGGTATCAGCAGTGGCAAATTTTTTATTTAATTGCGGTGTAGGCTAATCGGCTAAGTGCATTGGACACATGTGTCCCAGCGGTCCTCAAAGGGTTAACCTCATTTTTATAATCATAAACTGAGTTCAGCCATGGCCACCTGGAGATGCGGCCTGATTTGTCACATTTTGCAGATTTTGATTACAGCTAGTGCTTGACTGACATTTTTTGAGATGCTTTTACTTTTTGCGGTTTCCTAATGACGTAAAACTTTTTTGTTGCCCTGGGGAAGCAGTAGCAAATGAGAAACAGTAAGTTGAAAAACGCTAAATCAGACTGTTATTGAAAAATTAACAGTCTGACTAAAATCTTTGAAATCAAATTTTCTTTGTTTTTCAACATGTGAGGATGTTAAAACCTATTGTGTCATCTGGGGAAAAGAACAAAGAAAGCGTAAAAATCTAATTTTTAGAAAATTTTATTTAAACGTTTGCCCAAAGTTAGAAAAACCTGGAAATTTCTGCAAAATGTGACAAATCAGGCCGTATCTTTAGGTGGCCATGGTTCAGCCAAGAAACGGAACTATTTTGCGACGCCCTTGGAAAAGTGAAACGACGCACCAGGGCGTCGCGACGCACAATTTGAGAAATACTGTGTATCTGGACAAGTGGAGGCTCAAACTGAATGCGTCGAAAACAACAATCTCGGCTTTCCATCTAAATAATCGGGAATCCCAGCGTCAAATGTCTGTCTCGCTAAAAGGAAATCCTTTACCATATACTGCAAACCCAACTTACCTTGGAGTAAAACTTGACCGGCAGTTGACCTACAGACCCCACATTGAGTCACTCCGTGCCAAGGTTACCTCGAGAAATAACCTCTTGAGAAGCCTTGCAGGAACAGGATGGGGAGCCTGAGCATCAACCTTGCGTACAAGTGCACTAGCCTTGGTCTACAGCTCAGCCGAATATGCCACAGCTGTGTGGAACCGTAGCAGACACACAAAAAAGATGGATGTATGCATTAACGACACCTTGCGCATCATCACTGGCTGTCTCCGCCCCACACCTACTGCTTATCTACCAACTTTGGCTGGCATTGCTCCTGCTCATGTCCGTAGGGAAGAAGCCTCTCACAAACTGGCTTTGCATGCAAGACTCGATCTTCAACACCTTCTCCACAGTCACTCCCAAAGATATGGACCAGTCAAACCTCAACGCCTGTCATCAAGGCGCCCATTCCATCGATATGCTACACAGCTTGTGGATAAGAACTTCAGCTGCATGGAGACATGGGCCCAGGAATGGAACGAGCTGCCACATATCCCTCCCCAGTTTTCAGTTATACCAGCACTCTCTATCCCTCCTGGAGCAGACCTCTCAAGAAAGGCATGGGTCACATTGAACAGGATAAGATGTGACGTTGGCTGCACTGGAGCTAATCTGTTTAGGTGGGGGTTGCACAATACGCCGATATGTGTCTGCGGAGCGGTAGAACAAACAATGCAACACATACTCCACGAATGTCACATCTTACGGCCCCCAAGTGGAATCATCGGTATTCGACAACTGGAACCAACTACCGTATCATGGCTGCACGATGAGGCATTGCCAATCTAAGCTACTACAAGTCAAACGAGAGAAGAAGCCTACTATACTACTGTTCCCGACAATTTTGCATACAGACGAACGGATTCGGGAATCTTATGTTACAATTTTCCCACGAAGAGATTATGGTTTACCGCTGTGACCAACTACACTGCAGGACTGAGTGGTGGAAAAGTCTTTGTGATGCTCAAACTTTTGACAACCTCAAACGGTTTGACACTCCACCAGAGCACACGGCTGTGTCTTAGCAAGACAATTAGTGGGATGACAAAGTAGTAGGAGCAGGTGGCTAGATGCATAATTGTTCCATGGTGTGTCCAGGTTTTGTTGTGTTGCACATGTAATTGCAGTGTAGGCCTACTGTTACGGTATCTTAATATGCGCAAAATAAACGGTCCTCGACTATTCGGAGAATCCAATCTGGAGAATCCTATTCAGAGAAGCCAATTTGGAGAAACACAATTCGAAGACTCCTTCTTTCAAAATCGAAAAGATTTCTGAAATGCCGCAGTAGCATTTGTTTATTCAAAGGAATTAGCTTATCAGGGGCGCAACTAGGGGGGTCGTCTAGTCGGCATGACAGCCCCCTTTAAGATTTGCAACTTCAAGAAGACGGACAACTAACTAGACTGAGACTTACCTACTACTTAACGTGTGTCAGTTCAAGCTACGTTCTATGCATACCAAACTTGTTTCACGCTCAAGTCGCATAAACCGCAATGCAAAATATTAACAGACCGTCATTTATTCACGCAGTATGATGTCATAAAAACAATTTCCAGGGTAGTAAAACTTGCAATGCGGGAAACCGGCTCAGCTTTACGCCATCATTTTAACAAGTTCTCAAGTTCAATCGTTTTCTTCTTCTGTCTTTGTTCTCTCAAAACAACACACACGCGCGCACACACGTAAGGGACCTCTGTTAATCACATGCAGAAACGGATTGGCATGCACGACGCACGTAACTTGCAGGCGTTTTGCGGACGGCGGAGCATTTTTTCAAAACATTTTTTTTTCTTTTTTATAATTTTTTTCCTTTCTCAGTATTATTTCCGAATTTAATTACCCGATAAAAAAGCGGTGTTTAGATTCGATTCTGGATGGATTCGGATCTTAAGGATTCGAAATTCTACTTTGGGCATCCCTACTTTGGATGCAACCTTATTAACCCACAAAACGAAACTGCAGCTGGCTTTAGGCTAGTCTGATTTGTAATCTTTGTATGGTCGCAACTTCACACATTCTTAAACCAATTTTATAATTTTGGTATCAAAAAGAGGGCAATTAAATTTTCTTTACAATCTTGTCAAACTTGACGTGTATCCAGGCCCTAAGCTTGTGTGAACTACTTTTTAAACTGTGGGCCTGGAGAGCAAACAATTTGCTGCCTACTTTTAAAAGCGCGGGAAATGGTAGCAAGCGCAGACAGTTAACAGTTCTGCTGCTGGAAACGAGTTAGCTCGTGCAATTGTGATGTAATTTAACGTCACATGACGTCACAATGCCGCAAAAATCATAATGTGTTGCCAGTCTGGGGGCCTGACAGGTTGCTTCAATTTTCAACCAAAAAAAACGATTTTTAACCCATTTCCCCGCCAAATTCTTAAAATTAAATAAAAGTCAAAACACCAATCAGTGTGAACAAAGCTTGGAATTCAGCAATAACTTCGAGGTCTAGAGATTCTTAGACTGGAATCATGTTGCTAGGCAACTAGTATATTGATCAATGCACATAGGCCATGTAAAAGAGCTTAGTTTTTATGCAGCAAGGTAATTGAAATATTCTATTATTTTTTAAGGTTTAGACTAATATACCTATTCATTTAGAGTCACTAGACTAGACTGCTTACTGGTACTAGCTAGAAGTCCTGTACGGTAGGCTACCTAACCCTAGTCGCTAAAAAAATCCAAGCAAGCATTTTCTTATGAATATAGGCCATGACTAATTGACTATGCTATGATGTCAACAAAACTTATGAATGTAATCTAAAGGCAAACCAAGCGTGGTAGCCTATAGGTTTCATCGAAAGGAAATATGTTTGCAATCGCCTAGTTGGTTAAGTTAAACTTCGGTACCGTACAGTAGCCTAGCTATCGGCCAGCAAAAATTGTCATTTGTACATCGTTTCAACGTCGCCAGACGTTGAAATCGTGTAAAAAAGGAACTTTTGCTGACCAGGTATAGGTTGCAACTGAGAAATATTTACAAAAGCCATTCGATTTGTTCAAAGAACCGAATTAGCCTAACAGTTCGTATTTACATTGATTCAATGTTTGAATACGTTGAATCACTCGGCCTATTATTTTTCTTTACATTGATTTCACGTCTGAACAGGTTGATTCAATGCAAAAAAACTGTTTTGCTGACTGGCGCGCTTGTAAATGCAATGGTCATTTCGACGATCAATTGCAACACCGATTTGCTCCAAAATTTCAAAGTGCGTTTCAACAGTTTGGCAACCCATTTTTTCATTACCATGGCAACAAGAGAAAAAGGAGAACTCCTCTCACTTTTTCAAAACGCTGGCAGCTAAAGTGTTAAAAAGGTCGCTTCGCACGTCACAGAATTGGATCATTGCGCTGTCAATTTACACTAGGCTAATATTCTAACAATCTAGCTGTGATATATCCACTTCTACAAATAATTGTTAGTTTTCTCTCTCGTTGCCAACCCCCTGTGATTTTTTCTAGTTGCGCCGCTGTAGCTTATAATAGAGGTTAATCCAATAAAGTCTCAAATAAAGTCTTAGCAAAAAAGCAGTTGTCAAACATTGTTTCATAGTTAACAGTAGAGGTTAGTCAACTAAAATCTCAGCAAAAAAAAAAAAAACAGTTGTAGTCAAACTAAGTTAAAATACATAATATTTTACTTAAAATGTAATAAATTAGCTTTATTAACCTGTAGGCCAACTACTTTTCTTGGTCAGATGAATCAAATTGCCCCTTCCCCCGACATTACTAGCATAATCCACCTTTGTGACATCAACAATTGTAGGTTAGGTTAGTTAATTACCTAACCTACAAAATAATCGTTGCTAGATATCACTATAGTCTCTATACCTGCAAGATATTAGCTAGTTTACATACATCACTGAAACAATAACTCTCTAGTTTTCATGGGTATGGAAAGTTAAACACAAAAACGCCTACCTAAATGATCCATACAAATTCTCTAAATTAACAGAAAGATTTTGCTGGATTTTCAAGAAATCACCAAGGTTTTCTCCGAAAAAGTTTGTCTCTGAATTGGGATCTCCAAATCACCATTTCCCAATTGGATTCTCTGAAACGGGCCATTCCGCAAAATAAAACATTATCATTGTTACTTAGCATGTTGATAATGTGACATATGAATTTGTTAGTGCCCAGTACCAGTAATGTCTAACTATTGATGCATAGGTTTGGTGGCTTTGCAAATTAACAAAATGACTTCTAAAGGTTATTTTGTCATTAGGTTACCTAATGCACATTTAGACTTGATTACCACTTTTTTCTTTTGTTAATGCTAAGATTGTGTGTTGAATTGAATTATGTTGATTACCAGCCATACTTTGACTACGCATTTGGTTCGTCGTCGTCGTCGTGTGAGCCTCTGGGGTCGGGGGTCTATCCTTTTATCACCCCAGATTCATGATGTTCCCGGACTACACTGGAAGGCTACTGGAGAGCAGCCAGTCTTTGGTTTCATCATCCATAACACGCAGACCTTCCACTCCGTTAGGTGGCTTGAAGATGGAACAGTCATTGATGATGTGGTCTGCGGTCTGTTCCTCGGCACCACATTCACAAGAGGAGGAAGAGACCATTCCCCATTGGTGATGGTTGAGCGGAAAAGCCCGACGCCCGTACGGAGACGGTTGAGGCGCACCCATGTTTGTCTTGGTAGTGTCAGGTCGATGGGGTGCTTGTCGGCGTCGGGGATGAACGAATAGAGTCTGGTGGTGCTTGACTTCCATTCAGAACTCCATTTATGGTCTGCCCAAGTAGCCGCAGAGATGTCTTGTACATCAGCTTTGGTGAAGCTACATCAGCTACAGCTACATCAGCTAAAGCTACATCAGCTTGTACAATGAGAAGTTGGGCGCATTTGGTTAGATTCACATCATTCATACCTTGTTTTAGGTATGCGTTTTTTGTTTTAGATGGGCTGAACTTGTATAGTAGTTTAGTTAGGATGTATAAAGTTTGAAACTTATATGAAGTGAGAACATGGAACAAACGAGTGAACTAAGTGAAAGAGAACCAGCATATGAAGCTGGATCATCATCTGTTGTTGCCAGGCATCCTCTTGTAAGTTTCATGTTTATGTGACGGTACATTAGCAAGGTACTTCGCCACTTGGTGACTGCTTGGCTGTTTCTTCGATTAATCATAAAATTTAATGAATTAAAATCCATTGTGAAAGTAATTTTTAATTGACATTCTTTTGAGCATCTGTGTTTCATTGAACCAAATTAAGTGAACTTCCTTGTTATGTGAATGAAACCTAAATAGTGGGGTTCCCTGCCAATGCATTTTTTCAGTTTCATTTGATTGATTGATTGATTGAATGTTTATCCTCGGACTGGGAAAGCTTCTTGCAGAGCTTAATCCTGGCAGTTTTGCATACTTGTAGAGGCTTTGATCTACTGACGCAGGCCCGGTCACCGAGATTGACAGAGTGAAGTTTCCGATTGTTGAAGTCTTGTTGCCGGGGAACTATTCCATCCATTAGATGCCGCTGAATGGAGAGCAGTCCTTAACGTGCGTTGCTCAAGCGCACACCCCGAGAGTCAAACCAGCGCCGCTTGATCTTGAAGTTTCTTCGTTCCAGAAGTGACGCGCTAACCAATTGAGCTATCGGGGCGGTCAGTAACTTGATGCAAAAGTTTTGTTCTTAGTACCAAATTGAAGGTAAGGGCCTATGGAACAATTCTGGTTCGAGTGTCAAGCTGTCAGATGAAGAAAAACAAAATGGCCGCCAAAATCCAAGATGGCTGCCAATTTCCAGATTTTTTCACATTATGCCTCGTAACTTTTATACTGTTGAACCTAGAATGGTGATTTTGGTCTCGAAACCTAGGTTTGCATGTATGAGTAATCCAATTAAAATAAAATAAACACGATTGGAGCAATATGTTTTCTTGTATTGAGTTAACTTCCAAATAAATGTGTAACAATCTTGTTAGTTCTGCGTTACAAGTACGAATGACTGCGAAATAGGGAAGCAATGCAGACCAGACAGTTAGTCGAAGGCACGCAAGAATGCAAAATTTGTACATAAATACAGATTCAGCTCGTATAGTTTAGATTAGAGCAGTTAAGGCACCAAAAAGATGTTTAGCACGCGAATCAGTCATTAACATTAGCACATAGCCACATAATTCGAAAACTGGCAGGCTGCGTTCAAAAGGTTGCCAATCCCTGGTTTAGGGTCATAAAGCAAACTAATCACAACACAAGGCTTGCAAAATTGCTCGAAAAACTCTTCGAAGCAATACATTCAATAAGAAAATGGCTAACAAATTAACGAAGGCTCATATATTGAAATAATTGTACATTTTATATACATGTCAATATTGAAAATTGTTGTGTAGTCCAGCTATTTCTTGCATGTGCACTTGCACTGGCGCGTGCATTTTAACTTAGTCTTTACGCATTTGCACCGAGGGCAGGTAACTGTGCAAGTGCACTTCACATCTAGATGGAACACATCCTTGGCGAGGGGCAGCATGGTCCAAATGGGAAGCAGCTTGCCGTCCTCTTCCTTCCACCCATGGTCAATTGGGTTGATGACAGGCATCATGGACATGTAGGCTGTTGCCCAGATGCTTGCTTGGAAGACACTTCTTTTAAAATGTTGATCCAAAGCATCACTAGTTGGGGGAATTCTCTCCACGTTCCTAGTTGTCTGTGAGAACAACTTCATTCGGACAAGGTCAACATCATTGTCCTCATTTGAGTACAGTCTACAGACAAAGCTTTTTGCCACTTCCTTCAACCTTGGGGATGTTTGGAATGGAGTGTCGGCAATAGTTGCAAATTGCTCCATAAGGGATGGAACTTCGTGCATCAACGTGCAGCAGGATCAGAATGGCCCGTTTCGGCGAGTCCGATTCGGCTAATCCGATTCGGCTAGTCCGATTCGGCGAGTTCCCTATTCGGCGAGAGCCTTTTTCGGCGAGTGCCCTATTCGGCGAGTTTTTGAAATTTTATTTTTGAAAGGGAATTATCGGGTACCGTCGCCTAACTGTTTTCACATCGTTTTAATGTCGCTGAACGTGCAGAAAGGAATTAAAATAAAATGTTTGAACTATTAAATTAAAGTTCGTCATGTCAGTTCAGTTGTTTTTATTTCTGACCATCATATCAAAAACAATACACGTCAACATAGCAAAGGTAGAAGCGACAAAACGCGAACGCTAAAACGTGCTTGAATTCGTCATGTCAGTTCAGTTGTTTTTAAGGTAGAAGCGACAAAATGCAAACGTTAAAACGTGCTTGTGACCGAAGTAAGTTATTGAGTTGAAAGAAATTTGGCACGGTCGCAACACCTTCAGAAAAATTTAAGATGTGAAGGAAAAATAAAAAAAATAAAATGTTACAAAAAAAATCATGTTTATATCTATAAGTTAGTACTTTTGAATAGTTAAAATGATTAGTTTGGATCAACAAATGTGTGGCCTACAGCTTGGATTGAAAGGAAATTATCGGGTACCGTAGCCTAGTTATCCCTACCAGCAAAAATTTGTTCCAAGAACCCAGTTAGCCTAACAGTTCATTTTTACATTGTAGTAACAGAATGAAAAGGCTAACCAAATGTGTGGCCTATCGTTTTAACGTCGCTAAACGTTGAAATCGTGTAGAAAAGAGAACTTTGATGACTAGGATACGTTGCAAGCCTTAAAGCAGCCGGTGGCCATGGTCGCTAAGTAGTGCTTGAATGACCGCTTGTGCTACCTCCAACGTCGGCCAAGTTTGGCCGCTTCTTCTTTTTGCTTCTTCTTCGCAAGTTTCTTCTAGCCAATTATTTAATTTCGCAATAGAATGATCGTGGATTGAATGTCGAAAATATGTAGTATCAAAGAGTGACGCAGAATTAGGTCAGCGCATCATAGTCACTACTGTTGTATTGAATATATCCAGCTGCGATCACCAGCGCTGTAAGTCTTGTTTGCAATTCCCGATGTTAATTTTGATGAAGTGTTAATCCGAAGTGCTAATTTACATCGGCTAGCAATATTGTCATTTTTATATCGATTCAATGCTGTCGGATATTGAATCGTTGTTAAAAAGGAGAACTAGGTTAGTTGACATCTGTGGGTAAAACACGTGTCTTCATAGTTGAGAACGCTGTGGGTTAGTGACTTCACACCCTCAATGGTGACATCATAATGGAATAAATGGTCAGGTTTTATGAAAGGCGGTATGCAGTTGAAACAATTTACTGAGCTGCGAGCAGTTAAAACAATTTAGGGTCGTTAGATGGTCCCGCAATACCGGATTACAATCTCGATAAAGCATTTATTGCATGGTACAACGATTCTATTGCAGGACGTCTCCCAGACTTCAACAACGCTAAGTGATCATTTTAACATTGTTGCAAATTTAATGCTATTTACTTGTGCTATCGTTATTGTATTTTGGCCTCCAAGCACGCAGATTTGGCCGCCGAGAAGGAGCTCTCGGTAGGCCACGATGGCTGCCGGAAAAAAACACGAGTTTTAGGGCCTGCGTTGAAACTGAGAAACATTCACAGAAGCCCTTCGATACGTTGCATTTTTAAGATAATGTATTCAGACGTTGAATCAATTTACAAATGAACTGTTAGGCTAAATGGGTTCTCGGAACAAATCGAAGAGCTTCTGTGAATGTTTCCCAGTTTCAACGTATCCTAGTCAGCAAAGTTCTCTTTTCTACACGATTTCAACCTTTAGCGACGTTAAATCGATGTAAAAACGGCAATTTCTGCTGGTTGGGATAACTAGGCTACGGTACCCGATAATGTCCTTTCAATCCAAGCTGTAGGCTACACATTTGTTGATCCAAACAACTAATCATTTTAACTATTCAAAAGTACTAACTTATAGACATTAAACATGATTTTTTTTTGTAACATTTCCTTTTTTTTATTTTCGGTTCATTTCTTAAATTTTTCTGAAGGTGTTGCAACCGTGCCAAATATCTTTCAACTCAATAACTTACTTCGGTCACAAGCACGTTTTAACGTTCGCGTTTTGTCGCTTTTACCGTAGCTATGTTGACGTGTATTGTTTTTCATATGATGGTCAGGAATAAAAACAACTCAACTGAACTGACATAGCGAATTTTAATTTAATAGTTCAAACATTTTATTTTAATTCCTTTCTGCACGATTTCAACGTTTAACGATGTAAAAACGGCAATTATAATTAGGCTACGGTACCCGATAATTCCCTTTCAAAAATAAAATTTCAAAAACTCGCCGAATAGGGCACTCGCCGAAAAAGGCTCTCGCCGAATAGGGAACTCGCCGAATAGTAGCAGACCCGAGCAGGATCGCTTACCCTTGAACTTGAAGGAAGAAGTGCTGTCTGATCCAGTGAATGCATGGAAAAGGGCCATGGCTTTGCATATTGTCGTGCATAGGTTTATGGCAATAGTATTAAGGGAGATCATTTTGGTTCTCTTTCGCGCTTTAAATGAGATCCAAATTTCTGCTGCCGGGTTCAGAGTAGGGTGGCTCATTTTCCTTGATGTTCTTTAAAATTTTTGTCAGTTTGGAATAATGTTCCATTTTGCTCACTGATATTTGTAAACCAAAATTTTTTGTTGGGTTTTGACCTTTGACCCTGGTTCACCCAAGGAGAAATTCTGAATTTTTCTGAAAAATTAGTAAATTTCGAAGTGTTTAGAAGTATCTCAAGAGAGGATTTCTCAAAATTTGACCACGTGATTTTGACGTCACTTCCTCTGTTAACTTCCACGTGGAACATCTTCACCCTACTCCAAGTCTGAGAGTCACTAATAGTGCATGCTTTTAGTGTCATTTTAGTTGATTTTACAGCCTTTTTGCAGTCAGTGAATCTATAACGTCGTAGACCAACAAAAAAATTTGGCATAAAAGATGAGAGTCATTTTAGAGTATTTCAAGGCCCCTGATTCCGAAAATGCACTTAGTTTTTTCGAATTGCCTCTAGTTTTCGAGATATTCGACAATGAAAATATTTTTGAAATCGTTTCTCAAAAGCATTCAATTAGCAAATTACTTATTTTCAGCCCTGTTTACCATTATGATGTCATAATTGCACTTGTCTAGTTCAATTGGTTCATATTGCACGAAAGTTCAAAATGCAAGCAAAGGTTGAAATGAACTGTGTTTAACGTAAGGGAGACATAAATACTCAATGAAAACAGTTGTGAATCAGTAGGCCTACATCACAAGAAAAATATCCCGAAAGTCATGTGTTTATGAATGCAGCTTTATATTGAAAAGGTAGGCCTACTGAAATGGATACTTGTACAAATGAAGTTTTATTCCAAGCCTTTGCTAAGGCCAAGTCTATGCTGCAAGAAGTTTTTTTCTGGTCTATAGGCTAAATAAATGGCATGTAGGCTAATAAAATATGCCTTTGACAAGTAGGATGCTGTACAAACAACCCAGATATATTTTGCTGCATGAAGCAACGCAGAGGACCAACACATTTTGCGATAGATACAGCGCTATATAAAAACAAGCATTATTATTATTACTTTGACATGAAGCTGGGTGATCAAGATAAGTCCTGGGTTCCTCCTAAAGTCTGCAAACATTGCACTCAAACCCGTTTCTGGGCTCAAGGCTGAGAAGTTCAGAGTGCCATGGCATAAAGAGAGCCGTGGAATCACCATGAAAATTGATACTTCTGCACGGTGAGGATGTTCGAAGGAAGTTGGAACATCATGTTTACATGGAGTGTGCAAGGCAGTCATTGCATGGACGTTGCTATTTCTGTTTTTTGTTTGCCCTCTCTATAGTTTCAAGTGGTGATTTGGTTGAAACAATAGGAAAACGGGCATGACTGAGAGTAACCTCAATACCTTCAGTAATGTTTTGGAGCAAGGTCAAGTTTTTTTCTCAAAACCATTTCTACCACCTACTGTAGTAGTTAAAGATTTAGTTATCAAAAGTGGTAGCTGCAATCTTGGCTCCTCATCTCGATCAACATGGCATTCTTGACTCCAAGGCCAAGATTACGTTCTTCCGCAGCAAGAATAAATGCAGCTACTTTACTGAAGAACATAACTTTGTATTCTGTAATTATATAAATGGCCTTCGTACCTTGATGGGTGTTGCTCAGTAGGCCAATCATAATAAAGAGTTGCGTTTGTTCATCGATAGCTTTGTTTTGTTTATTTGTCTAGTTTGTTAAGCAAAACAATGTATGCATTTTGTTTGTACTTAGTAGCTTACTTAGTAAGTCTGAGACTGTTGAAATCAACAAATATATTAAAGCAAAACGCAAGTTATATATTGTACATCTTGTATCCTCAGGCTTACTTCGCATCATATTTTGATTGTTACTAGGCCAGTAAACGTTAAATAGCTGTTTGTTTGGGTTGTAATCAACGTGATTGGTTCCAAATAGCGTTTATACAACTCAGAAATGTGCCTGGGATTACTTCCAGTTTTGTCTATGTAGTAAACGACACGACGTTAAATCTATAGGGGCTCAAAATTGCGAAAAAAATGTTTTTGCTGTAACTCAAAAACTAAAGCCAATTCGAGAAAACTTAATGCATTTTTAGAATCAGGGGCCTTGAAACACCTTAAAATGACTCTCACATGTCTTTATATAAAAAAAAGTTTTGTTGGCCTGTGAAAATCGATAAACATCGTCAAATGATTCAAGAAACTGAAAGCAGTAGATATTTACTACGTGAAGAGTGCACAAAGAAAATCATGTCTGAAATGTGGTAGAATTCGACATTTTGAGAGTAATACATGTGTCAGTGTTCATGGAAATGCTAAGTAATTAAACTACTTTGCTTGCTACAAGTTTGTGTTACTGCCTCTTATTGTGTCCATTAAGATGCTAGAGTGCATTAGAAGATAGCGAGTGAGCAGTTTCAGGGATAAGCGAAAATTCGATATTTTGAAAAAATTCAAACCAGGTGAACCAGGGTCAAACGTTAATATTTTTTTGTAAAATTTTGTGTAGGAGATACATTTACCAAAAGGAACAATATTCCAAACTGACGAAAAATTTAAAAGAAAACAAGTTTTTTTTGGAGATTTTGCGCCAGCCTAGTTCAGAGCCTTTATGTGATGAAAGTTGCTCAGAAGGGTTACGACAACATCTGTGCCTCCAGTTTACACCATCCCAATTGACGAAGATTGGGGGCGTGGAGGAGATGTACTAAGACACGCGTGTCAGCTTCCTCATGGTTGCATTGATTCATTGGTGGACCGTTCCCAACATGGTGGACTTGATCACCTGCAGTGATGTAGACATTCTTGTCATTTGGAAACTCTTCTTCTGTTATCTTTGACAGGAATGTGAACAGTTCCTTCTTGTTATCAACATTCGCTAGAAACTTCTGCCAATTTCCTGGGATTTTGGCAGTACCAGATACGCGCTGTCGGATGCCTGTTCCTCGTTTTTCCCTTGTGCCTCTTTTGATCGTCAGTGCACGATACTGGTCCCAGACCATCAGTTCAGGTCATGGTGAACTCTTGGGCAAAATACCTTGTCGAAGTATGAATCTAATGTCTTGCCTTGGACAGTTGTATCAGGAAGTGACTGTATTAGTACTCCACCGTCAATAATAATGAAGTCGTAAACATCTGGCGCAAGTAACTCCTCGTCGACAGAATTTGCGCTACTTGCACTGGCTTCCGTGATATATACCAGCAAATCTGACTTGGTACAAGAGTTGAGTGACCCTTCAGAAGACAACGCAGGTAGGTATAGGGAAGATTCGTGCTGAAAAAACTTCTCCAAGTTCTCCCCGCGGCTGTCTAATACAAGAAAAGCTTGCCCAAAAAGCTCTGCGTGACGTTTAAAGTGCTGCATTTTCAGCTTAATTGCTGACTTTTTTTGTGTGTTCTTCTCATGGTAGAACACTAAGTTGTTGTGCTTGATCGGCGCTGTAAAACGTGTGTCATTGGAGTCAAGCACATTCTGTCTGAAGTTATTGTACTGCTCTTGTCCTAAAGACTCGACTTTATGGACAGATACAGCAGCAACCGCCGACTCACACATCTTTTCATCTAATATAACCATGTCTCCACTGAACTCCTCAAAAGGATTCCCACTGCTCAGCAACACCTCCATCAGGTCTTTAACATGGCGTAGAAATCGGTGCTGAGATGCACATCCTTCTTCATGATAAGGGAGTTCTTCTTCATCATCGTCGTGAGCATTTACACCACTGAACTCCTCAATGACACGGCTGATTTCTGGGCCAGTCAATATCCAGCGTTCCAACGTGTCACGATTCTCAGTGAGACCAATAATGCCACCAACTCCTTTCACCCTTTTGTTGGCTTGCTCGTGTGCTTGATCGATAGGTAAGTGATGAGAAACGGTGATTGCTTTGAGTTATTGTCCAGTGTCCTATATTAAATTCTTCCTGAATGCTAAGTAGAAGACCTTCCAGGTCTCGGATAATGATTGGAATCCACCTTGCGTAATTGTGGTGGTCTAGAGCAAAGAACAGAGGCGCAAGTTTCTACAAGGTATTAACCTTGAGTTCTAACTTCCTCTCCCGATGTGCCCGGATGAACACGAATATGATCTGTCGGTACTTGTGTATGAGTAGCCAGAATTTGAACGTTGGACTCTGTTGGGAAGCTACAATGACCCAATCCTCAAGAGCCATCTCGGTTCCACTGTCTTCGTATGCTCGTTTTAGAAGGCTGTTAAGTACCACAACAGTAACTTGATGGCCATATCTTGTTCTCATTTCATTGGATGTTTTCAGAAAAGCTGTGGCTGCTGCTTCTGTCTTCACTACCCCAGATTTTCTCAGGGTTTCAGGCCATCCAGATCCACGCAGAAGATCTCCCATGGTGCTCCACAAAGCCATCTCAATGTGGAGCCCACCTAGCATAATCACAATCTTTTCTTCCCCAAAAATGTCAAAGAAGGTCCACTGCATTTTTTTGGCGATGTCATAGAGTGGTTGATCCACTACCAACACAGGGACTTGGTGTGGGTTGAGGTGCTCAGTTGTCTTTTTCACCAGTTCCATTCCATGTCGAATAATTTCTGGAGTGGTGGCTTTTTCGTGGAAAAGTGGCAAGAGGGCTTTAATGCATTTTTCCGGTTGTCCAACAGAATCTGATCGAGCAGCGTGGTAAGAAGACCACATCGCTGGAGTGTGCATTTCTGCATCGCAATCCATCAATAGGATGTTATTTACTGCAGCCATCCATGCCTGTTCGTGATGTTTCTCCTCATCGAATGAACTCGTTATCACTAGTTGCGAATCTTTTCTCGGAGGTTAGTTGACAAGATTTCGGCCCACCGGTGGTACAAACGTATACGAACAAGGCAGAATGGGTTCACTGTTACGGGTTCCTGTTTTCTGTGAATTGATTTGTAGATATTCTTGGTTCAACCCAGGCGTCTGTGACAAAGGAAATTGAAATATTGAAATATCAGTTCCATGAAATGATGAGCTTGCAGTGCGTGATGTGGGATTGTGATCCAAGTTATCCAGAGCTGCCACCGTGAAAATGCCCTGACGTAAGTTTGTAGGACAAACTATATCAGCGTTGTTCCTTGCATGATGTGCAATCGCCTAGGTGCAAATTTAGATTCAATGCTGAGGACTTTCTTATATGACACGCTCAGAGCCAAACTGTGTAGCAGTTGTACCAGCTTCTGCTTCTTGTTTGGGAATGCAATTTCAGGGCTAGAAACACTGCAAGTGGAGGCTCACAATTCAAGTTCGCAGAAGGAGAAGTCATATTTAACATGGCCAACTGACTCACAGAGAGAATCTTCCTGGAAGTCTCTTGTACTGGTAATGATTTGGGTTCTTCGAGGAGTTGTCGGAAAAAATACTTCATACGTTGTGGAACAGATGATTCTTCGCAACCATTGGGAAATGAGCCATCAAACCTGAATGCAGTGTCGTGATCCAAAGCAGCTTTACGGAGAATCGATGCTCAAAAGGTACAAGCTGTCTTTGCCAGCGCAAACTCTAACTACGTTGGTTCAACGTCAAGAAACACAGAGTCGAGAAAATGTAAGATTTTGCTGACGCACAAATAAACGACCAAACGAAGTGGCGCTCACAAATAACAACACAATATGGGCATTACGTAGCTCGTCGTTGAGGTCAGTTGCCTAAAAAACTCTGTTTATGGCACAAATTATCCACAGGGGTTATCAATCAGTGGGGACATTCTCTTTAAATGCTAGAAACAAAGGAAATAATTTGTTTTCCATGCTATGAGTCGGAGTTACTTAGACCTCGACTTCCGATTTCGAAACTAAAAAACAATGATATAATAAGGGTGCGAACAGTGAACGTAACATTGACATGGACTCCTAAATCACCACTCTGTCTTCCAATCATGTTTATTTTATTTTTAACAAATTACTCATACATACAAATCTACGTTTAGAGACCACAACCACCATTCTAGGTTCAATAGTACAAAAGTTACCAAGCATAATGTGAAAAAATCTGCAAATTAGCCGCCATCTTGAATTTTGGCGGCCATTTTGTTTTTTTTTATCTGACAGCTTGACACTCGAACCAAAATTGTTTTATAGGTCCTTACTTTCAAACTGGTACTGAAAACAAAACTTTTGCATCAAGTTGAAATGACTGAGTGCCTGGAAACCCCACTAAAAGTTATTATGAATCAGCTATGTCAAGGATGTCCAAACATTTTTTCCTAAACGAGCCAAATTTGATAATACTGAAATGCCATAGGGTCAACAATGTCTGATAATCTTATTGTATCGTGGTCCAAATTTGGCCTGCGAGCCGGACTTTGGACACTCCTGACCAATGGTATTCATATTGCATTGTAATGTCAAGCAACGTTTTATAAGTTTTCTCTGCCTATAAAACGTTCAATGGTACCAGGTAGTTTTATCAACTATTTCTGGAAACTTCCTTGGTTTCGTATTATCTGAATTTTCTCAACTAGCTACTCTCCAAGGCGTATATGATCAATCAGAGTTGACTCTGTCAAGGTAACAATCATGGATGGTCTTGTAACCGGTGGTGAAATCTTCTAAAATGACTGAGACTTTTGATAAATTCTTATTTCTTTTCGAATTAACGTGTACTTTAAAATATCGTCGCTAATTTGGATATGCTACTATATTACATTGTATTATAATCACTGAAATCATATTGAATTGATATTAATAACAATACCGTCTATTAATTTTTATTGCTTGACTAAGTACTGTAAATCAGTATACTTCGGTAGATGTTCATTGTGATGGCTGTTTTGCTTTGAACATTGAGTCTGTTTTAACAAAAAAATCCTAAGCGAGTAATGTCGGTCTGGAATTGCATGCGGAAGTGATTTTCTGATGTCTCTGGATTTATTAATATTCAATTGAACACTGAGAAGTGAGAATATGTCCATTGTCCTTATAATCTTTGTAATGTATTGTATTGAGTTTAAATTTATTATTATTGTAACTGTCTCCGCCGCCAGTGTAGCCAAATCGTTTGGCATCCGCTGGCTTCGATCAGTCTTTCAACAAGGTTGATAGGATCTCCATTCTGTTTTGTCCTTTGCGATGTTTTGCAATCGATGGAGATGTGGTGTGCTGAGCAGGGATCCCAGGCCAGCTTTACAAACGCAAAAAAATCCTTCAAATTTTAGACCAAGCTGGCTGTGATGAAGATGAACTGCGACTAACCCGCACCCTGCTAGCTGGCACGAAACTGTATGTGCGCATTAACAACGAAATGTCCGCAAACTTTGAGACTACCATCGGTTCCCCTCAAGGAGACAGCCTCTCCCCAATACTCTTCACCTGCTACCTATCTGCAGCATTGAGCTCAGTGCGAGAGCAGTCCTCCAGACCAAACCCCCCTATATCTGACACATGCATGCCTTTGGAAATGGAGTATGCAGACGATGTTGAGTTTCTGGATGAGGAAAGACAGCCACTTGATATGCTACAATCTATTGCTACAAAGAACCTGAAAAACTACAATCTTTTCATGAATGAGACTAAAACTGAATTCACCCACATATTTCTTGCAGACACAAATGAAACTGATACTGATAGCCTACCGATTCGAGGAAACGAAAAATGGCGTATACACAAACTTTTGGGATCATTATTGTGCAGCACTGCCGATGTCAAATCCCGCTGCAATTTAGGCAATGTCGCTTTCAGATCACACTGGAAACTATGGAGTAAGAGATCGAGAATCCCATTACAGTTGCGACTAAGACTGTACAACGCGTACTGCATCCCAATTATGATCTACAACTGTAATAGCTGGTCTGTTACCAAAGGAAGTCTTGAAAGATTGGATGCCTGCCATCGAAGACATTTACGTGTCATAACTGGTCATACTTGGCCAAACAGTCTTATCTCGAACAAAAATCTCCACAAAATATGCAACAGTGAACCATTGTCTTGCAAGATCTCCACCATGAGTTTAAATTTAACCGTTGTTATTGCGCTCATAAACGTAGTTGCACTGATGAGAATTTAATATTCGAAAACGTGTTCTGCAACATTGTTTTTTGCACTCTGCAATGCCTGATGCAGATTTTTCTGTAGATTTCCATCACGCATTGTAGCGGTGATCTGATCATGAAATTTTCAACGGTTTGAGAAAAAGTTTTCTCTGCCTATAAAACGTTGAATGGTAGTTTTATCAAATATTTCTGGAAACTTCCTTGGTTTCGTATTATCTAAAGAGGTTTTGTCTGAGGATAAAAGTCCTCCCCATTCAATTCACATGAAACGTAGTGAAAAAGAGCTAAAGAAACTTAAACTTAGTGGATCGCGCATACTCTTCTCTTACATAACATTGCTTTAGATAGAAGCTATGTTTGCATTCTTTGTAATAAATAACTATAGCTATTACTTCTCTGAAACATTTAATTTTTGGCTTAGTTAAACAGTACTGTGATTGATGTAGATCAGTCATGATGTAGGTCTAAAACTTTTAATTTGAAGTGGTCATGTAGCACAGCTTGTAGAGGTTACTGCGACATCTATGATTTTTTTGTTTTAGGAAGATGAACCTTGTGCAAACGTACCTAGATTTTCAATTGGAAATATGGAAAACAGCATCGGTTTTGTTGAAACCTTGAATCAAACTATAAATAATAATTATGGACCTCAAGTTAGTGATGAGTCACAACATGAAAGCCATTCTTTCGGTGAGTGTCATTTGGGTTGAAAAGTTGACCGTAATTGTTTAATCAAACATTGTTGTTATTTTAAAAATAAAAATGTCAAGTAAAGTAACATGCGTTCTTCTGGTGACTATAGGCTACTAGATTACCTCATGATGTTAAAGGTGATACCTAGCTTTTATTACCGACATTGACAAAAACATAAACATACTGACAAAATGAATAAAGTAGCAAGAATCAGATTTAAAAAGCGCTACAAGATTACCGCTCAGTTTAATTGATAGCGCGTTAATGCGAAATTACATATTCTGGTTAGTTGATTAATGGTAGGATTGTTGCTGTAATCAAACATGGTTTCAACAAATCCGTTGGTGTGTTTGTTGTTTAGATCAAGAAGGTTATAGTTAAGAACACCTAAAATATAACAATCGTTTTTAGTTGACTTTAGAACTTGTGATAAATGTTGAATAAAAGAGTAGTGAGATTTGCAGTCATTTTTAGGTGAATGGTATGTGGCAGTCCCAACAGTATACTTTTTACTACCAACAGGGACTTCAGTGAATAAATTTTCAAAAATTTTCTCCTCCATAATTGTAAGTTTATTGTTCACAGTAAACACAATGTCATTTTTTATATACTGTACAATGCAGCACCTCCACCTCTGTATTGCTTTCCACTATTTGTAAGAAATATGTAGCCATCAAGTGACTTAAAATCCTCAGTTTGATTTTCCTTCAGCCAGGTTTTATTTATTGAAATTATATGGGGCTTGTAGATTGTAGAACATAGATGCTATGAGATCTTGCAATTTAGAAAAGTTATTTGGATTCAATAGGGAGCGAATGTTGATATCCATAGTGAAGAGACGATTGTTGTATTCAACAGCACTTATCAATGAGGGTATATCTTAACAAATATGCCTGTTTTAAAATGGCTGGGTAATTTTCGAGACCTTAATCCTATAGAAAACACATGAAACTTCATAAAAGGTAAGTTCATCCAAGAAGCTCAAGAAGTTCATCCAAACAAATACCAATAAACTTGAATAAGTATAATATATATTATATATATATACTGAAAAAGTTGTGGGTTACCATGGATAATAAATATTTTAAAGAGTTGGTCTATTTGATGCCTCAAGGAATGAAAAATGTCATAATATTTGGGGGAAATGTAATAAACCTGAATAACATCATTAAAATTTTTAATGTCTTTTAATAGAAGACGTTTTTGGTTTCAGAAGTTTACATTGAAACAGCGAAACGAGACATAAGTAGATGTCATCGTGAATCAAATTTGGTTAAATTTGCATTAAATATGATTTTGTTGAATATTTTTATGGAGGGTTGCGAGGCTACGTTGATTGCTTTGAGGGGTCGCATTGCAAAGAAGGTTGAAAACCCCTGATCTATACCAATAAAACCTATTTATATTCAATTAATTGAAAATTAAAATTTTTTAACTCAGCAAAGTAAACAAAGAATTGTACTTTGGTTTCAATATTGACCTTGCGAGGAATAACCAATAAGCTTAAAGAGCAAATTTCTTTGGGTTAAGAGTTCTGGGGGGACATGCCCTGAAGGAGATTATAACAACCATATTTTGTTCTAAACAAGTAGCGTTTTTGGTCTTATTCTTAATGGATCACTGGAAATCGATCATCTCAAAATCTTTCGATTCCACAGTCCTGGTTGGCACAACCAATGTAAAATAGATGTACAGTGCCCGCAAATGAAACGTTTAAAAAGTGAAATTTTGACAAAATTGTGGTTTTATTTGAAAAGAAAAATATTTACGCAATGCAATTAAGACAAAAATTAGTTTCAAGCATTGCAAGTTTTGAAAGCTAATATTTGATCATATCGCCTTTAAAATTCATTAAAAATAAAGCTTTGGTAGAGAGTTTGCTTTGTTGAACCATAAAGAATGCTCGTTTGGTGTGTTCTGATAATCAGTTGTTTCAGAAAGACATCAAGAAATTGAAAAACATGTTTTATTTAAATGGATATCCTTCTCACTTTTTCAGTAAAGTCTTAAACACCTTCATGGCTGATGAACCAAAAGACACGCCTGAAGAAGTAGATTTTAGTTATTTTATTAGTATATTATACTGTATATATATATACCCTTTTTAGGAAAAGATTCAACAAGCTTTGCAAAAGACCTACGGTAGCTAAACTTATAAACAAGAAATTTTCATGTGACATTCATCCTGTATATATATAAAACATTTAAAGTGCACCAATATTTTCAACTGAAGTCGCCTACCCCCTTTGCTCTTTCTTCGAATGTTGTGTATAAATTTAGTTGTTTGCATGACGCAAACAAGACATACATTGGTATGTCAACCAGAAATTTGTTGATAAGGGCCAGGGAGCACTTAAACCCAAACTTAACAACCAAAAGTGCAATTAAAGAGCACATCGCCTTTTGTGAAACGTGCACTGACAATGTCTCGATCGACCAATTTAAAATCATCTCTCGAGGCAGATCTAAATTTCAGACTAAGATCATGGAAGCCTTAAGAATCAAACGTAATAATCCGTCTCTCAACCGGCAGTTATTCGCCTGTGGCTCATCGTTCCTTTTGTGTGTGATCTAATTGTTTGTCAAATGCCTGTAGTTTACACCTCACGTGATCTGCTTTCCACCGTATAACTTACTTCTAATCATTCCTGTGTCACTTGTTCAGTTTGTGCTTTTCAGTCTGGAGTGTCGTTAGTATACAGTTACAGTTATAATGCAAAGTCAAATTTACCTTACAATTTTCATTTTATGTATATTGCAGCTTTATGTAATACATCATGTTAAACCCGCTGAAGTTACTTTGTTTTATTTCTCATTAAAAATAATAATAGTAAGTTGAATCTAAAGTATTTCAACTAGAATATCTATGGGGTCATGTCGCTTTGCTTCAAACTAAAATCAAATTGTTTTCAGGTCAACATAATGATCCTGAAGCCACAACATCCTTAATTGAAGGTAAAGTTTATTTTATTTGGTTGTAAAATGTAACGTCTTTCAATCAGCGTAGTATGACGTTACAACTTAAAGTGAAGACTATATCCCACGATACTGTTGTTTAAACCAAAGAAATACATCCATGTAAAATGTCCAATTATTGTACATTTCTTGTACTTACTACTGCTCAGTGTGACATCCGATATGTATGGTGGTTATGAAACACCTCAATGATCAAAAGCGTAATAGCATAAAGATAAGTAACATCGAAGTTCAAACATCTTAAACTACTAACAAATTTTCATAGTCTAACAATTTATGTAATTTTGATCAGGGATATTGTAGATACTTTGCATACCGGTAACAAATACCCTTCATACCTTTCACACTTTTTTCTGCCAAACAACTTGACTTTAAGAACTAAAGGGATCTGGGAATTTGTAAAGTCATTAAGAGCTCGATCGAACGAAAATGGAATACGCCATACTCGAGTTTCATGCTTGTTTGAGATCATCGATGGTGCATATCCATGTGTCTTGAGCGGGAATCAAACTTCTCACTTTGATGGGAACTGTGGACGTCTCGGACTTGAGAGGGAATCGAACTTCCGTCGAGATTGTACTAGCCTACTGTGTCCAGTATGCCGTTCTTAACCACTCGGCCACGTCTCAGGACAATGAAGCTGTTGTTAACTGCAGTTTTACTCAGTTTAATGTGAGAGATGGTGCCTGGTTTATCCGAGTACGCAGAGACGCATGAATCCACAATTTTATCTTGCAAATCATAAGCATCGTATTTAATATTACGATACTAAGAAATATTAGTAAGTGCGATGCTTATGACTTGCAAGGTAAAATATTGGTAGTGAGGGGGATGTGTCTAGGAATGGGATGGAAAGAGAGGTGCAGGTATTTGTGATTGATGGAGATAAGTGATGTGGAGTGAAATGACCAGTTTATGTGCTAGAGGAGAAACCAGCATAAAGAGGTAAAGGTGGTCTCATACTTGATTCAAGTGTCGGGTATGAGAAGATAAGGTTCTCATTGTACTAAGCCTTCGGCACTAAGGAGAGTAGGGTGGCCAGTTCTTTTCTCTCGGCCGCCTTTCCTTTAGCAACTATGTCCACCCTATTTATTGCACCCTAGGTAGAGGTGAGCGGTGTTTTCAACAATCAGCTTGTGGGGAGTCAGCAGTCACTGAGCTCAGGGAAATATGAAGATAATATTCTCATCACACTAGGCCTTCGGAGTTTTCAGTTTCAACAAGAGTTTTCTTTAGAAACTACGCCCACCCAATTTATTATACCCCAGGTAAATGTAAGAGATGAGGTGAGCAGTGTTTTCAACAACTAGCTTAAGCCGGGAGTCGAACGCATAAAGATAGAAGACATTTTTCATAATGTAAAAGTATTGACAACCCTAACAATGCTTTTCTCAAACTTGCTTGTAAAACTCGTTTTACGCTTGGCCGATTCGCAGCTGTAAAACTGACATAGGCCTATTTCGCCTTCGTTTATACCGCAAAATCGTCTAACAAATAAAGATCAACTTTTAATCTAAATCTTGTGCCCTTATAATTATTTTGTCATAAGCGGCGTTGTTGACCAGTGTAATTTGTTCAGTAGGCCTATTGTAGTCTATATGTTATAGCCTATCATAAAATAAATTATTTCTTTTACTTTTGTATATATATCAACCAAACTTAGAACTGTCTTATTAGCTGTGAATGTGAAAAACGTAGATGGAAATTTCGAAAACCTTATACCAGAGGTCATGAATTTACTGTTGTATCCTAATCCCAGTGGTTAAAATTGGATTTAAAAAAGAAGATAAATACCCCTCCCCTTCAGGCTTCATATATCTGATGTTCTGTCAAGGGTTCCCATCACTGAATTTCTTTTTTTGCTATGTAAATATACCAGAAAATGTTTTTAACTATGTTTTGCTAACAAATTCAGTCTTTCTATTGTAAGATAAAAAGATGATTTTTCATCAAATATGTTTATTGTCAGGCTTCAGAATTGGTTTAAAATGGTTTGGTACTTTATTGCTCATGTTGTTTATGCTATTAAATCTTCTCTATGCTTCATTTAAGTATATTTAACATCGTGAGATTTAATAGCATAAACATATATGATACATATTAAGTCATATACATATTAAATCTTTAAATCTTTATTAAATAACACTTTAACAAGGGGAAACTTCTCTGTTAATTTCGGTGACCTACCCTGTGTCAGTGATTCTAAGCTTCTGCAACTAGGCATGTAAACCTTCAATAAAGCTTTCTCAATTTAAGAATAACGATTTCCGGAAACAAAAAATTGCGCACAGTTTGAGATCTTAATTTTGCAACGAAACACTAAGAACGTCATTGATGTCTTACAACTCATAATACTTGTCATGTAGTACAAATGTGTTGCATGAAACAAAGTTATGTATGAGCAATGAGCATGCTACCATTCAATGTGACGTGTCGTACATAAGTGATACCTAATAAAAAAAAAAAAACACACACAAAGAATATTATTTCAAAATTAAAAGCGAAACTATCCGATTTGAAATTTTTAAATTAAAGAAGAAGAGTATTGTCCCAGGCCGTTGAAAAAGTGAAAGTTTAAAAGACGATTGTTAAGGGCATCAATTTTTGTAAAATTGGCCATCTCGATAATCAAGTTGATTGAATCTTTATCCTCGCATACTTGTGGAGGCTTTGAACCACTGACGCAGGCCCGGTCACCGAGTTTCCGATGGTTGAAGTGTTGTTGACAGGGAATAATTCCATCAGAACACCATCCATTGCTTTACAGCAGGAAAAGTTCTGGATGCTATGGCTTTGTGCTAAATAATGCAATGAGTACTAACACTAAATTCTTTTTCACTTAAAACAATGACAGATTATAATTATAGACCAAGCACAGACGAAACTCCATCTGAAGCTCTGTCAGCAATTCCTTTCCTAAAAAAATCATTTTCTTCCAAAAAATTTTGTTGCATCATTAAGTATGAAAACAAATGAGCTTATTAGGCTTAAATATCGCTTTAGAGTTCGTGCCCCCCACCTTGAGAAACACTTGACGCCCTTCAGGATAAGAACCACTGGTCTACAGCCTACTGTTGTCGCAATACTGATTTGAGATTGGCTGGACAATCAGAAAATTTATCTCTCGGGCTTCAAAATGAACTTTTGTTTAAGGGCTAAAAGTATCAGATGATTGCCATGGATATTGGATACACAGTTACACAAACTACTCTTACCATCCAGCCTAACAATTCATAAATACGGCTGTGAAGTCATATTGTTTCTCAAGTACAAAAGCAATCAGAAATAATCCAATACTAAATATAATAAAAATTATGTTGATTGTTGTTTTGACAGAATTGAAGCAAATTGTGAAAACACGAGCAGAAGAAATTTCTGGAGAAATCACGCTTCCCATGCAACTGGAGCTTTCCATCAAGCCTGAACCAATGGAGCTCAAAGCAGGAGTTGAGAGGTCTCTTCCTGACCTTGATGATGAAGGTCATTATAACAAAAGGAAAGATTTTGAGGAATTGTTTATGAGACCTTGCCAAGGAGACGTTTCACTTGAAAATATATTTCACCGAAGTTTACAGTTTGCTACCGAAGAAACTGAATACAAAACAAGCAATCAAAAAGCCCGTGCCAATTACGTACGTCGCCATGGTAACATAGTGGCCTTGATTGGACAAGCAGGAATTGGTAAAACGACGCTTGCTAAGAGCTTGATTTATCTCATTTTAAAGCAAAAAGTTCTTCCGAACACTGAATACATCTTTGTCATTCCATTCCGTCAAGTTGATTTCTCAAAAAAGTCTACACTGTTTCGCTTTCTTGTCACTGTATGTGAATTGGAGGTCGGTTCTAAGTTTGATAAAATATCGAGTTCATGGGTCAATGCACTTCAAATCAATCCAAATGTGGTATTTATATTTGACGGTTTGGACGAAGCAAACACTAATGGATTGTCAGAAAGAAACGACCGAGACACTCTTGAAGCATCTTGTAAACCCGATGTGTTTGTCAGGAAAATCTTTTCTGGTGAGACTTTTCCTTTGGCCAAGAAACTTGTGACTTCACGACCAAGACAGTTCTTTGAATTACATCAAAGTTGTCGACCACACTTTGCGATTGATATTCTTGGCTTGAACAAAACCTGTCAAGAGAAACTTGGAAAACAAATTTGTCGAGACAACTTTAAAAGGGTAGAAGAGTTTTTGCTTGATCATCCAGACGTTTCATCTTCTTTGTATGTTCCTGCGAAATGCATTATTATATTTGGCGTTCTTTCCCTGGCAGAAAGTGAAAACAGCCAAACAACTGTGCGATCATTGACTGACATATTTGTGCAGGCGCTTGATCATTTTCTTAGAACTGATCATGTTCGTGAAAAAGCAAACGAAGTCTGGAAACTTGCTGACCTCGCATGGGATGGTTTTTTACACCGGAAGATAATTTTTGATGAATTTGATATTTTCAACGTTAGAATTAGTAAGAGTGTATTCCAAGCATTTCTTAACACTGCTGTAGAAAGAAATATTAACTTTTCTATTTTGGATGGAGACAAACGAAGCAGTTTCAGCCATTTAATTTGGCAGGAATTGTTTGCTGCTATAAATGCTATGTTTGTATTGCCAGTGGATAACTTTGATGCCTATCTTGTTGAGCTCACCAAGCCATTGTGGGAGGTTGTGAGTAAGTTTATGTTTGGACTTTGCCATCCTACCACAAGGAAGAAAGTGACAACAATTTTATCTTGTGGAGCAGTGAATGATTTAAATGTTAAAAAGAAGAAACTCAATGGCTTGGTTGTGAAGTTAATGAAGGTGGTACCTCACAAAAATGTATTATGTCAGAAACGTTCTTACAGAACGTTTCCTCAACTAATACAACTTTGCTCGTGGATTCAGGAAGCAGGTGATTCACAGTTGGATGCAGCTGTAGCTGAACATTTTCCTTCTTTCATAGAACTCCAGGGATCAATACTTCCAACCGATGTGTCCAGTTTGATTTATTTGATGAAAAATGTAAAGAAGTCCCTATCAGTGGTAGCTGATAGGCCCAGTTTTGTTCAAGACAGCTTCCAGAGGTTGCTGAAAGGATTGGCCAATCTGCCAAATATGGTAAGGAATTTTCACAAGTCACAAGTGAAGATACAAATGACCTGTTTTTGCCTGATACTGCGTGTTTGCTGTGGTACTAGCGGTTTGCACTAGCTTTCGGAACACATTTCCTTAGTAATGTGCAATGACGACTTTGTATTTACACTTGGGAAATAAACTACGATGGTGCTGCTAAAAGCGAAACTCAATCTATTGTATGGTAAGGAACGTTTGACCACCATATCCATTGTCCAATAGTAATTGAAAACGCGTAGTTAAAATGGGAGCAAGTCTTTTAGGCGCTGACAGTTTAAGGCGCTGGTTTAATAGGCGCGCACACTGTGGCGTCTGGATATTTAGGTGCGGAGCACTGTGGCGCCCGGTCATTTAGGTGCTATTCCTAGTAAAGTCTGTAGATTGTATCAGCCTGGCAGCTTTCCAGAAAATTATATCATGGCTTCAGTGAGTGAAGCTGCTTAAACCGGCAATGCTTTTCACACAAAATGTTACATTGAACAGAAAAATATATTGTTGTTTTTTGATTTATTATTGTTTTATTTGTTGTTAGTCCAGGTTTGCTTTGGTGAAAGCTTTATCAATAAATTATTGAAGCTTCCGAACATTATTGAGTTCACTTTTTAGTTAACTCTTTCGCGACCACGGACGTATACACACGTCTTGGGATTTTTGCCATGATGACCAAGGAAGTATCCCTACGTCCAAGGTTAAAAGGTAGCCTATTTTAAGCAAAAAAAAATAATGTAAATGATGGCAGATCCATAGTCTTTGCCTGTCCTTTTTTGGCTAATTAAAAAAAAATATTTTGGCGGTGCAGTTATCAGATGAAGACTTATTGGGGACACATGGATTTTTTTTTTCACTCATTGGAATTGGCAGTCAAAACTGGCTAGGCAACCCCTTACTTTGGAATTTCTCGATCAAAAAGACTGTAGGCTAAATTACGTAAACTTTTTGCTTAAAATTTTCCAAATTTCTCCATAATCATTCTGCTGTACCTCCTAAAGCATTGCGCGCAGAAACGAAGTAAATTTTTTCTCATGTGCAGAATTATTTTGGCATTCGATTAAACTACATATACTTTCATATTATTGTATCATGCTTGGGTAGTAAAACTTATAATGAAGTACACTTTTCTGCCAATTTTTAATTTTTTTAGAAATTAGAAAAAATACCTTTTGGAAAGTTGCTAGTTGTACATAGAATGTTTTAAATTTTATTGCAAAGCTTTGCATCTTCGGATAGCTGAAGATGTATGCTTTCATTTGATGTCAAGATTGTGCGTCTACGTCGATCACATGACATGTTTTTACCGCGTAAATACAACAGATTTGTGTGAAAAATGTCTGGTAATTTAGATTAAATATAAATTACTTCTGTTCGGGATGGATTGGCCATGTGACGAGAACGCGTAAGACGCTCTACTCCTGTTCACATGAATACATTTCTACAGGGCATATAGGCTACACCTTGGCTACAAGTTGCAAGCATAATGGTGAGACTTCGCTCGTTATTAAACCTAGTCCGGGTTTTGACGGAAAACTAAGTTACTCTTCACTCAAGCCTACCGCCCGCTTGAGTACAGCCTACGGTACATTTTTTACTGATGTTTAGTTATTATTTGACCTAACTAAAAGTGAACTCAATCTCATACATTTTCGGAAACTTGAATAATTTATTGATAAAGCTTTCGCCGGCGCAAACCTGGACTAACAACAAATAAATGCTGAACACTCGCATTAAAAAAATAAACATATTTTTCTGTTCAATATAACATTTTATGTGAAAATCATTGCCGGTTTAAGCAGCTTCACTCACGGAAGCCATAACATATTTTTCTGTTCAATTTAACATTTTGTGTGAAAAGCATTTCCAGTTCAAGCAGCTTTACCCATATATTTTTCTGTGTAATATAACATTTTGTGTGAAAAAGCATTGCCAGTTTAAGCAACTTCACTCACTGAAGCCATGATCAACAACACACACGCATTAACAAAACAATATATTTTCCTGTTCAATATAATATTTTGTGTGAAAAGCATTGCCCTACGCCCCTACCTGCCAACCTGATACAATCTACAGACTTTACTAGGAATAGCACGTAAATGAACGGGCGCCACAGTGCTATGCACCTAAATATCCAGACGCCACAGTGTGCGCGCCTATTAGACCAGCGCCTAAAAGACGTGGACCCGTTAAAATACAGTTGAGCTCGTATTAATTAATAAGTTGAAAGGCTGCTTAAAAAAATGAATTTCTAGATGTTTTTATGGTGCAAACTAAGCTGTATTAACTAAATGCCTGGTCAACAGCCTCATTCAATCTTTAAAGGCATACCAAATGAAATTTTCAAACGAGAATTAAGCATAAAAATGCGTAAACTAAACATTCAAAAATACATTTCAAAAAAAATTATCGAAAAAAATTTGTTTTCAATGGCACTGGCAAGGCCCAAAGTCCAATGTTTCATTTATTTTTAATTTTTTTAAACTGACCAAAAAGTGCAAACACTGCTCGAGAATCCGTCACTATCGACAGCAATCACAAATGCCACATTACCACATCTGATGTTTTAACATCAGACCTGATGCTTTGAGCAAACTGTCTGATGTTTTGATGTTGAAATCTGATGTTTTGATGTACATACATACATAGCCTACAGTTAAATCGCCCGCAGTAACAACTATTGCTCGATCAGCTGATTGCTAGTCTATAGTGACGTAGACTGTACAGTGTACAGTCGCACGCTTCGCTCCTCACGCCCATTCCAGTTTTGAAAGCTCTGACAAAAGCACGCGCGGAATACTGATCTTACCGCAATGGGGCAAAATTTTATCGAAAATCGTTTTATGGTAGCATGTTAAACACAAAGAACGTGTACACTCGCTAAGTCAGGTTTTTCCTTTAGTATTCCTTTAAAATTCAACTAGGTTACGTCTTTAATGCTAATATTTATTGCTACTGCTACAACTACACAAAAGTCTTGTTTCAATCAGGAAAAGATTGAAGGGGAATTTTCCCTGTTGGCTTACCATTTGTTGCTGTTTCGGTGTTGTTGGGCCATAACATAATTTTCATATTAAACTCCATGCCTTCTTGCTGTTTTTAACATATTTGTTGAATCTATGGCGTTTCGCAATTTCCGCTGCTGTACCGTACATTAGAAGAACATGCTCATTTCTGATTTAATTGCATTGTTAAAATGTTATTTTGTTAATTTGTCTTCCAACCTTTGACGACATCAGCGAGATCTGAGAGGTGTTTTGTGTTGTCCCGTTGGGTACTTAGTCGATTGCCTCTGGCTGAGATTTGCCAGGCAACGCATTGTATTAATATTATTGCAAAGTAATTTATTTTACTAGTTGTTTTTACCAACAGCTTAGTATTTGAATTAAATGCAAAATCATATTGATTGATTAATTAAGTAATTTTTTGCTTCTCATTTTTACGTCAAGTTTATTTCCAGATTGAGAAGCTTGATCTCAGTCAAAATAAAATTAATGAGGAGATGGCCGCATCACTGACTGATGCTATCACCAATATAAAGAAGTTGCATCTATTAGGATCTCAGCTCAGTAGCTGCGCATTGACTACGATTTCAAAAAAGATTTTATGCCTTCAGAAACCTGTGAGTTTGTAACTTCATACCATAACGCATCAACAATGTATTGTTTTGAAATGTACTGTAGTAACTGACATGACGAATATAGTAAGCGGAGTAACAAACAAACTCATTCAAGCAAAATGAAGTCTTTTGATGCTGCAAATAACATTGTGATACACTTAAATATTAGTTGGCTTAACGTGTATTCAGATCAATACTTGTAAACTCTGGTCTGAAACTTTTCAACTACTGTACTGTTAGTCCAGGAGTTATACGAGTTTAATTACATTTTCATTAGGAAAATTAAGGAAGAACTTTTTAGATGTATTTTTGGGCGTAGAATCCAAAAATCGAGTGCTTACATGCCGAAAACTGGACATTTTTGAGATATTAGCAATTTTTAATGTTTGTGGGCTACTTCCGTTTTTTATTTACTAATTTTTTCCTTTAGCAACTTGTCACTAAATTAAGACAGCTTCTTAGTTGAAAAAGTGAAATTGGTCAAATTCTGCCAAGACCAAAGGTTATCTGTCAAGGCTTTTGAGTAACTGTAACAGTTTTTGTGTTTTTCAAATATGAAACTGTAAAAAAAATACAATCTGAAATACAAGATTTAGTTAGATAATGTTAAAATTATCATTCTGACTTTCACTGTCATCTGAATCGTCAGATAAATTCGAATCCTCATAGTCACTGTCATTGTTATATTGGTCAACTTTAAGAGAATCTGGCAGCTGAGGGCCTTCAAACCAATTTGGCACTATCTTGCCGCTATTATCCTCTTTCCACCCATGGTCTAAGGGTGACTCTGTCACAGGCTTGAATTCATTTGCAAGTTTCCACATCCTTGCAATAAAATTTGCTCGCTTAATGTGCTGGATAAACGCTGCCCTGCAAGAAGGTATTGCTGTAGGTTTCAAACCTTATACTTTTTGCAGAGGCCGCTCACTATGTATTGGCGTAAACTTCGTTTCAAATATAACTCTGCGGGCTTCATTGACGTCACGAAGTTGCCTTTTCCCGTATGTTGCACATACAAGCTCTTCGAGAGCAGCTTCCGTGGCAGAGCTAACACTGATGAAACTGCCTAACTCTGCCAGTGCTTGAAGGAGTTGAGGGTACTTTAATGCAATTAAGAGTGGTCTAGTTTTCCCTTTGCCAAAGAAACAGGAATCGTAATCACACCTTGTGATGGCATGGTATCCTGGCAAAGCTGTACAGAATAAGCCATTAATTTCACTGAGCTCCCCCATCATGCTTCTGATGTTAACAATACGCCGAGTATTGTTGTAAGAATGACCCATTTCTAATAAAACTTATGTTTGCAGATCCACATCGCTGCAATAATGCAAGAGAATGATCATTACATCTCTGTCATTACAACGCACATTCACTCGCAGAGGATTGTTACTACTTTTGTAAAGCTGAAAGATGTGATGCACCATCCTTGTGTCCGTTTCAATGTGTTCGCAGTCATATAAACAGCAGTTCTGTCTTATTATAAGATTGTTACTTTGCACACTAAATTCATAGCACTTTTTTCCCTTTGCCAAAACTACCTTCTTGTTCCCGATTACTTCAGCATAGGCATTTGACTGCCACTCATAAAACAAGAAAGCAAGGAAAGAATCTTTGAACTGTGATGAGGATAGGCACTTTGAAAAGTCTTTAGGTCTTTTTTGGCTAGGACCAGTCATGCTGACGACAGTGTCGGTGTCCCCCCGAATTTCATGAGCCGAATCTTTGATTGTGTTCTGAGTAGTCTATAATCGTCACAGATAAAGTGCACTTCTTCGCTAGTAGGCTTTACAAACCATAGTTAAGAGAGCTTTGGAAATTCCACCATAAGTAGAAGGAAGGTTCGTAATCATTCTGATCAAGAACATGCCATAAAAAATACTCACATCGCTTCCCGTATTCAATGGTTCATTAGCTGCCGTCGCAAGTGATTCAAGATGATTAGCCAACTTGGACTTGTTGGTTGTGGTCATACTTCCATCTACATTGCATAGACTGAGGGGAACTACTGACTGGATGAGACAGGACTTTTCTTAAGTCAAGCTTTTTTTGGCAGGACAAGTAAAGAAGTCTGCCAAACATGTCTCTGGAACATTTCAGCTCTACCACTTGCATATCTTTTGTGGTGACGAAAACCTTTTCTGCATTGCTAGCAAAATTTCTAACTTTCCTTCTCTTGATGGGCTTTTCAATTCGAGCTGGATCTTCTTTTATTTCATCAAGGAACTCCTGTTGCCATTCAGAACCTTTGCTAATTGTGTTCAAGAGATCATTTCTGATCTCATCTTGAGCTGGTCTTCCAGACGATAGCTTGATCAAGTGATTGCTTTGTTCAACATGTTGAATGGATTCATGGTCGAATCGATAGTTTCACCAATCTTCATGAAATCAGCATGGTTTCTTTTTATTCCGTAAGGTTTTGATTCCTGGTAAACAGTTTCATAATCTTTCATACCAGCCTTCCCCATCGCATAATTTATCACTTGACTTCTTACATACCTCGTGACACTCCATCTTCGTTGGGAAGGAAAACTCTGGGTGAATGCACTTATGCCAGTCATCCTGGATGCAGCATCCACATTCACAGCCATCGCCACTGCTTGATCAACAGGTAATCTAGAGAAAAATGTCCAGACAACCTCACAGAGAAGGCTCCTTTCTCCAGCTGATCACGTATGCCAGGGTGTGTGTACTGTGTAGTCCATGTTCAACAGTTTCAGGAAGTACAATAGCATGTGTCTGGAATAGTTAGGTTTGTTGCATGCAAAAAACACAGGGATTATTGTTTTCAGAGCATAAGTGAAGAGCTCAATATCATTCTTCTTTACAGCTCTGTTCATAAGTAAAAATTGCTGTACAAGATTGATGTAAAGAATCCAGAACTGGGCTGTACCGCCATGGTTGCCGTTCGGTGTGTCGTCACAGAACTTCTCATAATCATTCATAAGACCTTTCATCATCATTGTCAGCCATTGTTGTTCCACTGCAGGATGAAGGCCTTCCCCATATCTTGTCCGGTGTTTGTCGAATTGGTAGAGTTCGTCTCGCCATCTTGTTTTCTGTTTCCCTCCTTTGCGTTTATTGTCAAGCGGTATCCAGTTAGTAGCTCTTCTTGTCCACCTGTTGTCAGTTGTTTGCATGATATGTCCTGCCCAATTCCACTTTAAACTTTTTATTGTTTGAATGATATCTTTGATTTGTGACATTGTGACTTTGATTTGTGACAAGACCTTTAAAGGCATCTGATTTCTCTACATCTTCAATATGTATACTGTTTCGAAGCATTGCTGTGATGATAGCATGTCTATTCCCATTGTCCTTCATCTGCTCTAACGACTCTACATGTTTTTTTTTTCCTGAACGCAGTGGCAAGTAAAACATGCAATCGTTTACACCCGTTATAATGCTTTCCTGATAAGAAGCCGCTAATTGACCTATAAGGAGCTAGTACTTCCGATTAAGTAAGGATGTATGGACCTCCAGATGGCTCCATCAGGTAACCCAAGCAACCAAAGTATCTGAATATGATGTGGAACGGTTCATAGTGGATGAATAACCTATCAAGTCTGGGAGCCAGAATATTCTGAATTTGGGCAGCAGGCTTTGCAATACCCAGGCCATACGTAACATTCATGTAATGTTCCTTGCATTCATCCGCTACTTTCAAGCTTGTTTTCATAGTATCAAGAACTACATCCTTGTAGGTGGTGTCCCTATATTTGGCATGTATGCAACTTTCTGGCGTGGCAGGGGATATTTTTTAAGCTGAGCATTTAATCCTGACCACATAGGCGTGTCTTTACAGCCAGCAAAGGTGATTGACCAAATCACATCCCTTTTTGTCACATTTTGTAGATTTTCAGGAGAAGTTTTGAAAGGCATATCGAAAGTTTTGAAATTGGTAGAAACTTTCTTTGGCTTTTTTCTTACAGGCTCCAGCTCAATATGAGGGATTGCAAGACTGCTTTTTCTAATCCAAGACAAACCAGAATTGCTACTATCACTCTGTGATGGGCCTTGTTCTTTTGATCCATCTAACTCTGTTGTCATATTGTGGAAGCATATTCCTTGTGTATCATGGAGGGTGCCACTGCCTGAAAGCGTATCTTTATTCTGATCACAATTGTCCCAAGCAATTGCAATTGCTAAACCTTTTTTCTCCAATTATTCCTTCTGGAGAAGCTTTTTCCTTCTCCAAAGCCTGTAGAGCAATTTCTGTTTCATACTCCTCACACAAAGTGTAGCCTAAGCAGTGTCCAAAATGGTTAAGAAGTTCAATGACTTTTTTGGAGCCCGTCAACGACTTCAGAGTCATCCCTAACAGCAGATGCTTTGCAGGTTTGATTCTCCCATATGTAGCTTTGTAAACATCGTCTTCAGCGGATGACCTTGCATATCTTTCACAGCGCTCAGTCATGGTATCTTGGCCACCATACATATATTTGTAGAACTGCACAAGGTCTTCAGGTGGTTGTATTTTACCATCATTCAACAGATCCGCTGTTATAGGTGGCTTTAACTGCTTTACCTAAGACATTTTAATCTTATTTCTGAGAATCATGGCAGCAGCTTTGATGATGTCCTGCTTTGAGTAGTATTTGTGGGCAGTAATAATTATTCCTTTTTTTCTGCTTTGTTTATCTGTTTTAATATTGGACCCAAAATACCTTTTCAGTACCCAAAACACCCAAAATTGGACCCAAAATACCTTTCAAAATACACACAGAAATTGTGCTTTGAAACTTAGATTTGCGATTCATTCTTCAGAGAGAAATTCAAGATACTTTTTTGATATGTTCGTGAGCGTCTCACTCTTGTCCTTCTTTAGAACTTCTATCTTAATGTAAATTTCCAGCCCAAATTTCTAGGAAAACTAGCCTAAAAGTAGCCCAATTGTTAAACGTAATGAAACAAGCACAAACGTAACCCAACTTTAGAAAAATTGTGCAAAGTGAAGTCATCAAAACTGAAAATTGTGAAGTAACAATAATATTTATTCTATGAAAGTTGGTTCGAATTGAAAAGAAACAACCAGATCACAAACCATCACAACTAAAATTTTGCCGCGACCAGGAAACAAAACTACCCGAACTCCGTGGGAAAACAGAGGAACTAGCTACTTTGGTTTTGAGCCATGTATTCAAATGCAGCCGCTATCCAACGATCGCGAATCTCTCCTGAGCTACCAAGCAATGACGTCATTCTCTTGCTAGCCCAAAAATGCAAATATCTCAAAAACGTCCAGTTTTCGGCTTGTAAGCACTCGATTTTTAGATTCTACGTCCAAAAATACATCTAAAAAAGTCATCGTTAAAATTCCTAATGAAAATGTAATTAAAGCCATGTAACTCCTGCTCTATGTAGCCTACGTGCCGTAAATCGCCCATTTTGTAGTAGTCTAAGCACTAAGCAGGGTTGAGAAAAAACCCGGTTTTATTGGGTTTTATTCAAAAAAGATGCAAAAAGGTAGATTCGTGCTTATTTCACCTCAAATACTACTTTTTACCAATGAAGCGCCTCTCACTCACAGTACATGCTGGCGTAAAATAATGCACTAGGGCTGTTTAACTATGAGGCCTTCTTGCATAATTGAGCTTTAGTGTAGTACAAAGTGGCATTCCCTACTTGATTATTTGTGTACAGAAATATCCACTGTGTTTTCAGTTTAACCTTGGAAATTTCCTTCACAATTACAGCCTAAAGTCTTAATTTGAAGTTTGTTTTAAGTGTCTTGTATTGCTATTGTTCATTTTTTTGATTTTCTAATGAAAACTGGACAAATATGATGCTCGACAACCCTGAGTCTAAGTTTGATTATGGACTATCAACCCAACGGACCGTGAGGTGTGGAGAACTTCGCCCTGTCTGTCGAAGACTTCGCCCTTGACAGACAGACAGGCCACACCCTCAACAGGAGGATCAATCTATGGCATGTCTAATCAAAATTGGTTTTTGATGATGATGAAATTACATTTAAAGGTGTTAAAAAAATAGTTTTCGGGCAACAGTTATAACGTTAGCCTTGCCAGTAAACTTAACTGTAAAAGCGTTGAAAAAATAACACTACTCGCAGCACTACCCAACTGACGTTGTTGTGTGGGACACCGCTGTGATTCTTGATATCAAAGAAATTCCGGTAATCTTAATAATATTGTATATTAGGCTAGTCATTTTGTTTAAAGCTTTAATACTTAATAGTTGAATTACATGCCTAGTCTTGAATTATGTTGATTAATCAATCAATAGACTCTTTGTATTTTATTATTTTATTTCATGTTTATTTACAGATACAGGAGCTTGATCTTGGTTGCAACGCAATAAATGATGAAGTGGCGGAACCTCTAGCAAATGCCATCGCCAACATCGAGGTGTTGCATCTTTATAGATGTCAACTTAGTAGCCACGCCTTAACCACGATTTTAAAGGAAATCTCGAGCCTGCACAAACCTGTGAGTGATGAACTTTATGACACATCAGCAATGCGTTGTTTTGAAATGTAACTGATTTCTATGAAGAAATGCGAACATTAAGTACAACAAAGTGTTTAAATAAATCAGATTTACAAATTAGTATATATTATACTAATTTGTGTAACTAATTACCATAATTATTTAAAATTAAAGTCAAGAAACAGTATAATGTCATTGACCCGCATTGTTGGTAGCTCGTGGTAGATGATACGGAACCCATCTCCTTCGAAATTTTGAATCATACCCACAGGCAGGCATAAAAAGCAGCTCGTGTAGTTTCAAAGGTGTTTTTTATTCACGGTGCTCGGTAACTACTTAGACACCAAGTATGTCAAAGTAGTTAGGCTTCTCGTCGTCAAATCAAAGATATGCTTGACCCTCATGGTCTTGACGAAAACAATGACAGAGAAATAAAAAGTTTGTGAAATGGTTAAGAGGAGGAAGAGGCAATAAGTATGTGACCACTAAAACCTGGTTGGAAAATCGTGTTAAAAATGGACTTGGCGAAGATGTTCTAACAAACCAAAATCTTTTTATAAAAGTGTGAAAATGCAAAATTTAAAGAAGAAAATAATTCAGTTAAAGATGTGGGGGCTTGCCCCCAGAATAGTTTGACAAATTTAATTTCGGTTTGGTTACTTCTGCGTATTCTGTGGCTCAATAATCATTTTTGTTTACGACGCGTACACTTTGCGTTTGACCATAATCATCCAAGCTAAATTTCTGCTTTAAAAGTTGGTATTAAAAGTTTTGATTTGGTGTTTGAAATTGTTTGAATCATTTATTGCTTTTGTGCTTTTTTATGCAATATTTCTTTGCAGATAAAGAAGCTTAATCTTGGTCACATTGCAATCAATAATGAAGTAGCGGAATCTATAGCAAGTGCCATCGGCAACATCGAAGAGTTGCATTTGGATGGATGCCAACTCGGTAGCGACACGTTGATCACTATTTCAAAGAAAATCTCGAGCCTTCAGAAACCTGTGAGTGATGAACTTTATATCGCATCAGCAATGCGTTGTTTTGAAATATAATTGATTTACGGCCTACTAGAACACGGCCAAATATGTTGCTATTTGAGAAAATTTCTAAGAGTCTTAATTGTTACAATCATAGCCATGACAAACCTGTCATTTTCACACTTACAGAAGTATGTAAAATAAGCAATATTTCCATCTAGACACATTTTTGGCTTGTTTTGCCGGAGATTAGATATGTATGTTAAGCACAACTTATGCAATAAAAATGTAAAATATGTAAGACTTTCCAACTGCATCCTGGAGGTAGTCTCATCATACAGTCGTTAGGATTTTTATATAACAGGATCTTTCGCCAAAAGACATATTTTACTTGCAAAATTAAACTTGGCGAAAAACAAAACAAACTAAAATTTAAGTTGGCACATCAATGAACAGCTTAACAACATATAATCCACAAAAAATTCTTGATATTTAAATGGAACATGCAATTGCACCAAACGATACTACCTCCAGGGTGCAGTTGAAAAGTCTTACATATTACATTATTATTGTGTAAACTGTGCTCAACGTACATACCTAATCTCCGGTTAAACAAGCCAAACATATGTCTAGGTGCAAATATTGCTTATTTTACTTACTTCTGGAAATGGGAAGATGACAGGTTTGTCATAGCTATGATTGTAACAATTGTGACTCTTAGAAATTTCCTCAAATAGCAACATATTTGGCCGTGTTCTAGTAGGTCATGATTGATTTCTATGAGGAAATGCGAACATTAAGTACAACAAAGTGTTTAAATAACTCTAATACTTTGATTCTTTAAAATTAAAGTCATGCAACATGGGGCCCACATTTTCAACAGACATTTCAAAATTATCTTTCAGAGTTCATTGTTAACAACATTAGATGGTTAGTTAGTTTATTTGGAATGAACGAATAAGGTAATTTTTCTACCGAAGAAGACCAGCTTTTTGGTGTATGAAGCGACCCGTTGTCTCAAGCATTGCTTTCCCTAAACAGCCTAGACGAGCTTTGGCAATCTGCTTACTAATCATATTCAATGATCGGTACCAATTATCTTGCTGTTTGCATCTTCATGGCCCAGTGAGCACGGATATGTTACCCTGATAGAAATTAAAAGCAAGAAAAATAGAAAGACTTTCAAGTTTACAAAGAAACGTGGGTGTGCTTGAAACCTTGTTTCAAAAACAGATACATCCATCGCTATTAAAGTTACAAAATAACACCATTTAAGCAACTTTGTTTTGTGATAAGGCGTTGGCTTTCGAATAATGCGAACCTGGTTTGACTCCCGGCTTAAGCTGGTTATTGAAAACACCGCTCACCTCGACCTAGGATGCAATAAATTGAGGTGGGCATTATTGCTGAAGGAAAGGCGGCCTAGAGAAAGGAATTGGCCGCCCTACTCTCCTAAGTGCCGAAGTCTTAGTACAATGAGAACCTACCTGGTACCCAACACTTGAAGCGAGTATGGGACCACGTTAGTGCTCCGCAAACTAAAAAAAATGAGAACGACTAATGTACACACAAGTAGAGATCCCTAAAGTGAACTTGACACTCTTATCATTACCGGAGTTAGGCTTTATTAAAATAATAATCACACTTTATCTGTAACAAAAGTAGAATACACCATTAGCTTCCTTGCACTACGCTATAGCAGCAGAACAGAACCAGCACAGAACGAGGGCGCATAGCGCAACAAGATAATAATTAAATCAGTAGAAATGCTCGAGGAACAGAGCGCCGTGCTCAACACACGACAATCCCATCTAGGTTGAATTATCCCAAGGTACCTTAACCCGTTAAGTACCTTCTTAATATTTCGCAATTCGCGTTGCCGTGCGTATTTAATTTTGTGATTCCTAGTCTTTTTCGTCGCATTGTTACTTCATAGAGTGTTGGAGTTTCCAGCCTTTAGCGCAATAAGCCTTTGCTTTTGTCTTTTTGACTATTCCGGAGAAGTCAATATTGGACTATTGCTGTCTGGTGTAATCGCATTGTTTCTGTCAGACTGTAATTGTCATTGGAAACAATGATTGTCGGTTTCTTCACACGCTGTAATAGCGCCGTCCAGACAAAGGAGCGATCTTTCTGGGGTCAGCACTACCTGACCACTCACTAGAAGATCGCTCCTTCTCAGTTGTGCATATCCTTGTCAACAGTTACTTTAGTTGTTTTCTTTCCACAAAGATAAGGATTCAATTGACTGACAAAAGCAGCTGTTGAGAACTATGTGGCATGAATTAGTGGTGCGATACTGAATTAGAGGCCAACCTCATGGGCAAAACACTATCGCTGTCAATTCTTGCTACACTCGACTGCCGAGAAACAATTGTCCGGTTGCGCACTCAACGGGTTAAGTGATGATTTCCAACGTTTCGTCAATCAGACATGGCTGACTTTTTCCAAGGGATGAATGGATTTCCAACAAAAATCTAAAAGTTTAACACATTCATCTACATTCTACACCGTACCAGCTTTTTATTTCTTTAATTCATACAAAAAGAATTTCTAAAAAATTGGCGCATCCTATTTCAAACCTGTCTTGACCATAACAACTTCTTGTTTCTTGGAAAGAAGTCGAAATTTCAAGTTTAGTACTGTACAAATTTTTTTTTGTGATGATCGTAATTTCATTTTTATTGGTCAAACAAAATAACTTTGCGCCATATTTATTTACAGATTAAGATGCTTAATCTCAATGGCAATACAATCGATGATGAAGCGGCTGCATCTCTAGCCGATGGCATCGCTAACATCGAGAAGTTGCATCTTGGTGGATGTCAACTTAGTAGCCATGCGTTGACCATGATTTCAAGGGAAATCTCGAGCCTTCAGAGACCTGTGAGTGATCAACTTTATGACGCATCAATAATGCATTGTTTTAAAATGTAAACGATTTCGATGAAGAAATGCAAACACAAATGTTAGATAAATCAAGTTCACATATGTAGAAAGCTAATTTACTTAAATAACTATGATAATTATTCGAGATTAGGTTCAGGAAACAATATAAGGGCTTGGACTCACATTGTTGGCGGCCAATGGAGATTGATGTACGAACTAATCACACCAGTTAAACTAATATGTCGGCTAGTTAATAAAATTGAATTAAACTATTCCAAGACCAGGTGTAATAGAGGTAGAAGGTGAAATGTGACTTGCATACTATTTGGAAAGGTGGTACACGAATACATACAATCTTCGAAAGTGACTGAAAAGTCGTGCAACACCATCCAAACCTTTTGCCTTCTGCGGTCATGAAACATTTGAATTTGAATTTCAACCTTAAACAATTATTACACTAACTTCTTACAGGAGTTTTGTTGTTTTTTACGGTGTCCGACGTTTTTTCGTAAACAGTTGTTCGTAAAACAATTGTTTGTAAGATTAATTCTTCGTAACACAATTCTTCGTAAAGCATTTCTTCGTGCATGCAATTGACCGACCGTAATACTAATTGTTCGTAAAACAGGGTGTGGAGTAGACGTACAGACAGAGTGTAGAGTCCCTGATTCAGAATGGCATTACAGTTTGTGCGCAGCGAAAAAGTAAAGCCAAAACGTTTGTATGGTGGCCAGCTTTATTACAAAGATTATAGTGCACTTAACGCACAAGGGTAAGAAACTACTTATTGGGTTAGGGTTAGGATTAGGTTCGCATTGAAGGGTTAGGGTTAGTTTCAACACAAACCTTGCTGTTGCGAAAAACTGTTTACGAACAATTGACCTATCACCTGTTTACGAACACTTCACCTATACGAAGAATTGATGTATACGAAGAATTAATTTTACGAACAACTGTTTACGAACGGTTTACCTATAACCGCATTTTACAGATAAACAAAAAAAATTACTAGTGAGGTAGTGACAAACGGCCTGTCGTAATCTAAAATATAGCAAAACTTGCCGTATTACAGTATATCAATTACATATACATCTAGTAATTATCCATTTAGATACATTATGCTGTTAATAATACTTAATACATTGTAATTGTGCATATAGAATTAGCAAACAGTGGAACGCATTGAACTCTTTTACTTAGTCAATAATAATGTTATGTTTTTTTATTTGTTGTCTCTCTACAATTGGTCTTCTAGCGGCATGGCTCACTTTTAATTTTATAATGTCAGGTTTACGATGCAGCACTTTAGCCTATTACCCGACTTATCTTCGTTGCGTTGTGCAAGAAAGAACACAATCGGTACTGTTTTTAAAGTCTTCGGTTTGACTCTACCTGGAATCGATCTCAGATCTACCTGCACCAGAACCGAATGCGGTAACCAATCGGCCACGGAGTTGGTTTTACTCGACTTAAACTACCGAAGCAACCCAGTATGTTGTGTATACAAAGGAACGCCGAGAATATATTCAAGGAACGTGATACAAAACGCTGATTGATAGAAACGCTCAAGCACGAATTTATCCAATTCCAACGTCTGTATCACAAACGCAGTAGATCTCGTTGTTATTGCAGTGACCTGGCAACGTACTACATAGAATTAACGTGAAAGTAATATCAACTGCAACAAATTTAACTTTAATCAAAAAAAAATTGTCCAATTATGTATACAAAGTATGCGTCGCAAAATAGAAAATATTACTAAGCTACAATATACGCAAATGGAGATCAAACTAAGTAACAGTTGTCAAATTTTTCTATAACCAAGCCGTCCAACACTCCTTATCAGACTGTGAGAAGAAAGGGGCGTTCTTCCCGGCTATCAGCACAAGGCTGAGCACTCGCTAGTACAGCGAGCAGCTGCGATTCGCTAACCATTACGGTGTAGCTTCCACGCTAGCCATTCAGACTATCCAATCAAACAATGTGTTTCTTGGCAGCCGATTTTTAGCAAGAATTGACAGCGATAGACACATTGACTGCCAAGCTCATTTTCCAAAAATAGCGCCACAGGCCAGAAAAAAATAATGCATTGCGTTTTGCATATAGCGTCACCCATATATGGGTGACGCGGCAGTCAATGTGTTAAATTTTACATTGTTTACTTTAGTTCTTTTTTTTTCTTTAAACAAATACTCAATGCACCTAACATGGAGTAGCCTACTGGTGTTAGTTAACTTTGTTTGAATTATTTGGTTTAGTATTTCACTTTGAAACACAACAGAGTTTCCTGTCGAAACACACAACGAACAATGAAATTGTAAATTAACAAATCTTCTGTTTAAATAAAATGATTCGGTGAACAATGCCTGGTGAACAGCCTCATTTAATTTTTATACCTTTTGTTTTATAGATGAAGGAGCTCAATCTTTCTTTGAATGAGATTGATGACGTCACTGCTGCGTCACTTACAGATGCTGTCGCGAAAATAAAGAAATTGGACATAGAAAGATGTAAGCTCAGCAGTCACGCCAGGAACATGATTTTAGAGAAATGTTCATTATATAACTGGTGAGTATTCATTTGTTCGTTCACTGAAATTGCAAAGTTATCTGCTGGACCACAACTTTCCATTATACATTTTTTCATGTTCCAAAACGACTCTGAACATTTTTCCTTTACTTATTCTAATGATTTGTTCTACCAAAGCTTTGAATTGTTTTACGTATCTTGCACGCTCATTACACTGGTGTACAAAAAATCTGCGGTTTGGATTTTAAGAACTGACAACTGAGTTAAGGTAATTTTGGAGTGTTGAATCCGAATATGAACTCAGATTTCCTCTACCACATCACATTTTGTAGATATAACAAAAATACTTTATTTTTGTCAAAACTGGAAGATTTCGCATTGCGTACACCACCAATATATCCAGTGCGATAGCGAAGGTTAGTGTTAGACAAGCCAAAATAGCTGAAATAAGGTTACTGGACATGGATTGCAATAGGCTCGCTTCAATCATTGTGATTTGATGCAAAACATTGACAGAGAGTGTTGAATCCGAATACTTTGAAGAAATACTCAATGCACTATAGTTGAATCCGAATATTTGTATCCGAATATTTGTAATAAGAGTTAAGTATATTTGTAGCTTTCCTTTTAGCTTGTCATTACTTGTTTGTTAATAATTTTGCGTGAAAAATAAATTGGTATTGAAGTTGTAGTTTGTGGGTGTACTTCAGCTAATTATGCACCCCATTGCTCGGATTACTGAATATAGCACAGATGTATGATAAACGCAACGTCAAAGCTTCCACTTTTGACAAAAGTAACAATTTGTCATCATAATATCTCACAACCAGACGTGATAGAATAAATCTAAAGTGATAAAGTCAGATTCGGATTCAGCATGCTAAAATTAATCCATATCAGTTTTTAAAGTTTGTAGAGCAAAAATCGTGTTGACCAATGTAATTTGTAACGTTTTTATAACTAAGAAAGGCAATTATTGATACTCATGTTGGAAGCCTCTTTAAGCAATCAATGAACAACGTAACTGTCACAGCGTCCATTGTTATTGAACGTTCTTACATTGACGATGATGTTAGCTGCAATGACCGGCGTTAGTGATTGAAATATTAAATAATTTCACAACAAAGTATAAATCCATATAGGCTACAATAAGCATTTTTGAAAACTTCTCCTAAATTATAACGTAATGTGATGTTGACCTCACAGGAGGTAGAGGGATATGGATTGCACTTGTCCATGTAAAATGTGGGATCAAACAAAAACTAATCACAGATTTATCGACAAAACACTTTAGTTTTACTGAAACTGTTTTGCTAAGTGTGCAAAACGGTTACTGGGTTTTTAATTTTATAATAATCTCGACTTGTAGTTCTGGGTATTAATGGGTTTTTTTGTACGCAATGTTTCTTGTTCATTACATGCGTGACGAAAGTTCTCATATTAGGCCATAACCTTCCATGACAAATAAAACTTCTCTGTTTTTGTGAACCAACCCAGCAAACTGTCCACTTGAAGCGTTTGACTGTCTCGTATCATCAGTAAAGGCCTTGTTACTCAATGCAACAAACAGTTTACCAGCCTCATTTTTAATCATAACTCGATTTCGCCATCACAGCATACTCAGTATGATCATGTCCTCAGAATGATTATTCTAAGGATGCTGTGATAGCCAAATCGATTTGTGATTAAAAAAAGAGGCTTGTAAACTGTTTATTGCGTTGAGTAACAGAGCCTATACTTCCATGACAAAGTGTTATTCATGTTTAGTGAACTGATAACCGGCTGGAACGAATGACGTCACAGACGTTCCTGAGGAGACACAAACTTTAAGTGGAAGACTATCCTTTGATCGTTGCTTCACGTCGTTTCAACGTCAGATTATTGTTATTTTGTCGGTATTGTCCGACTCCGAGAAACACAAATTTTTTATTATTTCCAACACCGATTTAAAGACAGACATGGAAGTGTCAGGTACACGGAGGAGACGATCTGCTGATTTATGTGCTTAAGAGTCCGCTGCGGAGTCGAGAGAAATAAAATCAACATTTTTCTGTTGAAGATGACTCCCGATCCAATGTGTGATTGTGGTTTAGACAACGAAGACGATGAAGCACATCCTCACCAACTTAGCCCTTCCTGCGACGACAATGATCTGAAAAACATTACAAACCATGCTCTTATCTGGTTCCGACACTGACGTGACAAGTTATGAATGAATGAATGCATTCAAGTGACTTCAGTGCTTTGATTGCGAAGGTCCTTGACATCGATGGATGATCTATCTATCTCTATCTTTAGACGATAATTATTCAAGATAGTGGGTGGCAGGTCCTACATCCTACAGGTAGGCTGGCAGTCCTACATCAGTGTTAATAGGATAACTTGAATCCAACGTGGATGACGATTCATCAACATAACTTGCCCACCAAGTTCTGGTCTCAGTGTCCCAGGTGTCATCTTGATTGATGTCAGTGCAACAGAACGTTTCGAGTGGAACCTTCAATGAGCTTCAGTCCATCACTCGAGAAGCTACTCACCAAGTGAGACGAGAAGATCGAGTTGATCTCCTTCCAAACGACAACCTTCCTCATTATTCAACTCAAAGTGTAAATTTAGGAGAATCCCTTCTTAGAAAGTGGATGCTGTTGCTGTGGTTTCACAATAATCGGTTAGTGGCTGTGCCTTCCTAACTTCCCACTATACTGATAGGAATGCTGGGCAAAGGCAGTCTTACTTCACAATGTAGATTTTAACGACCTGCTTTAGCCTGATGCTTCACAATGTAGATTTCACTGTGGTAATAGCGACTTGCACTAGCTTTCGGAACACAGTTCCTTAGTCATAAAGTTTATTTTCATCATTTTGCCGATGAGTGAAGCTAATAATAATTTTTATATATTTATTTGTTTTTGTATTGTAAGTTATTTAGACTACCTTGTTAATTTATTTGTACCTTTATTTGTATCACGTATTTATTATAATTATATTTGATTTTAATATTTTAGATTGAAATAGTTTGTTTTCAAATTGACAAATTTCTGAGTTACTTCGTATGCAATGTTGCTACTTTTGTTGTAACAAACATAGATTTGATATGGATGATGATTATGTGCCTGATCTGATACAGACGTTGGCAATCGTGGTCTTTCAAACTTCTCTGGCATTTGCCATTCGTATGAAATCGTTCGTTTTGACTGAACTGTGTTTGTGGCCCATTGATTCAATTTGTTTAAATAAGTTAATCTTTGCCGACCTCTCTTCTTTTTCCCTGTATTATCCCCAATAGTGCTAAATTTTCCAAATTTCCATGTCTATGAATATGACCTACAAATTGCATCTGGCGCCTTCTAACTGTTGTTATTAATCTTCTTTCTGCATTTGCCAGTTTCATAACTTCGTCATTACTCTTCTTTTCAGTCCAAGATATCCTCAACATCCTTCTGAGAAACCACATCTCAGCAGCCTCTAGTCTTTTCTTCATATCTTTACTTATTGTCCAGCATTCACATCCGTAGGGTAGAATTGATTCTACATATGCTTTTAAAACTTTAATTTTGGTCTTTATTGTCATGTTGCGATTCCTGAAGACTGTGCTCGTTTTACTGAAAGTATCCTTTGCTATGGCGATTCTCTTTTTAATTTCAGTGTCACTTTTGCCATCGGAAGTTACTGTATAATGCACCCAAGATATTTAAATTTATCAACTTGTTTCACTGTAACACCATTGAGTGTTAGGCTGCAATTAGGATAAGTTTTCTTTCTTTTTTTGATACAGTGCATTCTGTTTTTCTTGAGTTTAACTCTAAACCTATTAATGTTTTTTATTTAATAATTTCCATTTGATGGCTCTTCTGTATTTCTTGTGCTTACTTTTCACATTGCGTCATGTCGTCATTTAGATATATATCGTAACGTCATTATTAACGTAACGTTAATTAGCGAAATTAACGTTAATAATGACGTTACAATATATGCCAAAATGACGTTAATTAATTAACATGACGTTACGTAATTAACGTTAATATTAACGTAACGTCATGTTATATCGTAACGTCAACAATCCGTGAACACGCATTCGTAATCTATGAAATAACTTTTCCAGACGCATCTTTGTTGCTTGATGATATAATTTCCTGTTTATGTCACCACCGTCTTGCAACGTTATGTCACCGTCATAAGCGCATTGTCATCATTTCATGACAGGTTGCGAACAAAATTAGTTGAATATTGGTAGCCTATTCGTAACATTGCTTTATTTTTTCATTCATTTTAAAGCACCCCAAACTTCCTTTTCCAAACGCCAACCTCTAGTTGTCTATTTTTGTTTCATTTATAAAACGTTATTTTTATGCAATTCTCTAATGTTGAAAATAATTGAATATGACTGTGTCCAACATCTTCTGAAGCTTCCAAATGTTGCTTGTGGAGACCAAATCACTTCTTAACTTATAATAAGAAACATTTCAACTTTTGTTATTGCGTCGTGACATCTATTTAAGATGTTCATTGAGTAGCTTGAAAACGAAGACAAATACTACCCAGACAACAAAATCCGTCATTTTTACATTGATTCAACGTCTGCAGACGTTGAATCAATGTAAAAATGATGGATTTTGCTGTCTGGGTATTGTTTGATAAAACTACCATTCAACGTTTTATAGGCAGAGAAAACTTTTTCTCGAACCGTAGAAAATTTCATGATCAGATCACCGCTTCAATGCTGTAGATTTCCATCACGCATTGAAGCGGTGATCTGATTTTATCAAATATTTCTGGAAACTTCCTTGGTTTCGTATTATCTGAAATATTATTATTGTTCTTATTACTTGGGCGTTTATTAATTTACACCACTGCACTTTCGTTTTATTAGACCTACTACTGAGTATCTTGAAAATGCAGATAAATTATTGTTTCTATTATTTGGGCGTTTGAACGCCACTGCACTTTAGTTTAATTATTATTTCTAAGTTGATTCAAATAAACGTACGACACCGTAACTTTTTGCAGAAAGAACCCAAAGACGATTTATCAGTTACCATTAGAAAATAATCTAAATGCGATTAGTTTTCGGAGATAGGTTTTGGTCAATTTACGGGGCTTAAATATAACCAGTCCACCCCGATAGCTCAGTTGGTAAGCGCGTGACTTCTAGAACGAAAAAGTTTCAAGATCAAGCGGCGCTGGTTCGACTCTCGGGATGTGCGCTTGAGCAACATTCTAATGTCCAACGATAGTCAGGCAGTTCAGTTTTACTTGTATTTTCGACTATCACAACAGCACCAATAGGCTACAACATGCACAACCTAAGCCCATTAAAAGTAAAGGGAAGGGTTAGAAAGACCAAACGTTTCTAGGTCTAAGAGGGCGAAAATTGGCTGCTGACTTTGAAAACCGCGCGAAAAAAATGAATTGGTAAAAAACAGTTACCGCGCGCGGCAACCAGCAACCACACTTACAGAAATATGCAAATGAGACAGAAAGTTTATGGGAAAAAATATCGCGACCGTGCCGCATCTTCCCAAAAGGTACCATAAAAAATTCCCCTATGTTACGATTCCTCGCGATTCAGCTGATTATAGTCATGTGACTCAGCACGTGATATTGTGAGCGCTTTTAAAAGTTACTTAATACCAAATAAACTAAGTAAACGAATCTTCGTCACGAGCGTAGCCTGGTGGTTTAGAGTTTGGGCAAAAGACATAGTCATTTCGATTGCTTGGGTTCGATTCCCACCTCCTGTATTTAGTCTTTTTTCCTCTGTAACTGAACTGAGTGCAAAAAGTTAGTAATTACCGATTTATTTGGAGTTGGAAAGAGCTGAAATTAGATATCACGCTCTACTGATCAGAGCGAGTGTGATTGGTCAAACTTCAAAGTAGGGGACAGGGCCGTTGACAGGATTTCTCGGGCCCGTTATCAATTTATTTTCGGGCCCCCTTTATCGACAATGTTATGAATATAAAGGTTGTGTGCAAACTTTTATTGATGTGCTGTTAAGATGAGGATGACACATGCTGTTCATTCGTTCAAAGTAGAAAATTAAGAGGAATATTATTATATTCTCAAAGATTTGTTGTATCCACGAATTTCCGTACCAGCACAATTACGCATTAGAGATTTCTCCGTAAACGGCGAAATCCTTGCTCTCAATCACGATCTTCGTCGGTATGTTTAAAGTTGTTGGAGTTTTCGGCTGAAATTAATTCTTTGTAAAGTAGACGCAAGTAGCTAGAAGCAATTACCACCAAAAAGTATATATAGGCTATATTCAGAATTAAAGAGTGGGTGAAGAAAAATATTTTGTGTTTTTGAAAAAAAATCGTGGTTAGGAAAATCACTATACGCGGAAGGGGGCCGGTAGTTCACCATCTGACGGCTGAAGTTGTTTTAACCTCTGGTGGCAATTCCTGTAGATCTGATTATATTAAGATATTGATAATGTTGGAAGTCGTGGGGAATCTTTTAAATCCGGCCCCTTAAATATTCCGGGCCCGGGTCCAAAAGTACCACCTAGACCCCCCTGTCAACGCCCCTGGTAGGGGAATATTTATGGTACCATTTGGAAAGTTGCGACCGGGCCTGCGTCAGTCGCGGTTCTATATAATTGCAAAAAGTTTTGTAGTGCAACTGATACAATCAGCTACAAAAGATAGTTAGCAAGTGTTATACACCGCAGATTTAAAGAATACTTGTTCGGAAAGACAGTTCAAGGGGCCAGTAAGGCGTTTTATCTTGGTGAAACCTTTCACCTTGTTCATCACTCACTGCACCAAAGTTCTCAGGGAAAAAGTCCAGGTGGGAATGAAGAAAATGAATCTTGAGAGACATACGTCAGCCCATGTCATTGTAATTTGAGAGCAACCTTTCAACACCTTTTCTGAAGGAAGCAGCCTTGAAATTTCCCAAAAAGTTAAAGCATAACCATTTAAAGGATTGCCATGCTCGACATTCTGATGAAGTGAGTGATTTTTCAAAGTCAGTATCTTTTAAAACTTCTCGAATCTGTGGACCAACAAATATTCCTTCTTTAAGCTTTGCATGACTTAGCTTTGGAAATTTCTTACAGCTGCGAGGTACAGAAAACCGTTTGAATTTGATTTGCCCATTGCTTTCACAAAATTCTTCATCAAGCCGAGTTTGATATGTAACGGCGGCAAAAGAATTTTGTCAGGATTAACTAGCGGGACATTTTGGACACTTTTTCTTCCATGATTGTAGGAGCTTCTTGTTGACCAATCCTTTTTCTGGTAGTGCTCAGTAGTAGCGCGACTATCCCACAGACACAAGAAACAACAGTACTTTGTAAATCCCCTTTGCATCCCCATTAAGATTCCAATCATTTTCAGATCTCCACAAATACTCCACTCATAATCCCTGTAATTAATAGCATTGAGAAGAATTTCGATGTTTTCATAAGATTCCTTTAGGTGCACCGAGTGTGCTATGGGAATGGATGGCTTTTCATTTCCGTTATGTAAAAGAACAGCTTTCAGGCTTCTTTTTGAGGAATCGATGAAAACTCGCCACTCATGAGGATTGTGAACTTCTCCCAATTTGTGAAAAAGTTCTTCAATATCATGACAAAAGCACAGGGGGCCATCAACTTTAAACAAAGCAGCGAGGTCTTTGTTTCGTTTTCTGTAATGGCTCACTGCAACACCTTCCTCAACCAGATTTCGCTCTTTTAATCTTGACGCAAGGATTTCTGACTTTTGCTTTGAAAGGCCAAGGTCTCTAATCAAATCATTGAGGTGCTCCTGGGAAAATAACTGTGGCCTGCCTTCTTCTTCTTCTTGATACTCAGCACTTTGTTTTTTGTTTTTTTTTTGTTTTATTATCTTTATCCTGCATTGCGGGAAAGCGGACTTGAGCGCTATGCATCGGTGTACGCCTTCCGACGTACACCTGACCCACGCTGCAGCTGACTGCAATGTCTGTTTCCGGTTGTCTACTCTACTTATCACTTAAATTTGGGACTACCCATTACTCGAAATCGATCACTGGGTAGAGGCAATTATCGTAAAGTTTCTTGCCCAGAGAAACAACAGCAAGTGCGGGTGGCTGGAGTCGAACATGCAGGCTCTCGACTGCGAGCCCAACGCGCTAACCACTCGGCCACTGCAGCCGACTTGTTGATGAGAGTTCGCTTAATGAAGCGACGTCATCACCATCATTTTCAATGGAATCTAGGCCTCCCTGTGGAGGTAAAGGTGGCGACATGGCTTCATCATGAGGAACCGGCCGGCGAGCAGATTCCAAGTTTGGATAAGTTATTTTGTCCCTTTGCTTGATTATGACGTATCATTGTTTTATTGTTTATATCATTGTTTTATTATGACGTCACACTTAATTTGCGCATAAAAAATCTGCTTTACTTGCCTGTAAATGTGGCATGTCTTCAAAATTTTAAAATTGGAATATTTATTACGTGAATACAGCTTGGAAATCATACCGTATGGAAATTTCACAGTAGATGGTAGAGTAACTTACGCTGCTGGAATAGTCACGTAACTATTCACTGCAATATTAAGTAAACCAGCCAAATTAGACGAGCTATTTTCAACGAGGTCGCCCCGCTGTGAGATCAATTATGATTCAACAGAACACATTGTTTTGTTCGCAATTGTGAGAATTAAATCGAAAACCGATAAAAGAAAAGGCGTTTAATGGCCTTGGTCGCAGATATTGCCTGCATTAACGACATCTCTTACCGCTATTATCACCTAGCCAACCTGACATCATTGTTTTATGCGGCCGCTAACGTTTGACATCGACTTCAACGATCATGGAATGTTACGTAATAAGAACGATTATATCATACACGCAAAAATTAAAAAAAAATTATCTCTTAAAACAGCTTTCTTTGCTGTTTTGTCTCGTGAGCTTTGCATATTGCTCAACAAGTGCATAAAGTTTAGAATTGACAAGAAATCATTAAATTTGAAAATTAAGTTTGAATCACTGCAAATGACCGTATTAAAAACTTTTACTTCGGCCGACGCCATTTCATCTTCCGTAATCTACGTCGGCAATGATTTTGCCGCAGCAAAAATGCGTTAACTTTGAAAACTGCCGAGCTGGGGACAACAGCTTGTCCCGTGTATAAGTTGAACCTGTCTTTTTGAGGTGAAAATCACTTGCGAACATCTCGAGTATATACGGCATGCGATAAAAGACTATAAAGACTTTCGATAAAAAACATAAGAGAAAACACTTCGCCGTTGTTAACGCTTTGAAGGTAAGTTATTAGCAAAACGAGCGGAACGAGGTTAATAAAACTGATAGCGGATTTCCACTCTGCTTGAGATCATGATTTTTTGCGTTTTATTTCGATAACTTCACTGCCTTGAATTGATCGTTGTTATTCACTCGCACGAAAAGGTAATGAATAGGCTTGTTTTCCAACTGTTCCAATTATGAGCTAATAATATCAAAATTTTTACGACTAGGCGTACTGCATGCGTAAAACTAATCGTTTCAAGCAGCGGTTCTAATAAATTCGGTTTGCGACCTAGGTGTCAATATAAACAAGACAGCAAGCTTAATCAAAGACTATTTTAATTGAGTAAAATAGCGTTATGGTTATGACGTCATCACCTTTCTCGCCCCCCAAGGTTTTTTGAAAAGTCGGTGCCTATGAATCTATCAAAGCACTTTTCTTAACCTAGAAACAAAACTGTCCTCGCCTATTAATTGTAAAATAACCCAGCCTGGCAGTTCTTTCGTCGTGGAGAAAAGTTAGAAAAACCACGAAATACAATGAGCTTAATTAATCAACTTTCAACACTTTTGAATGACTTGGTTGCGTACAAGGAACTAAACCTGAGCCACACAGGAAAAGTTTCGGTAACAAACGGAAATCGTTTTATAAAAAGCTGAAGTAGCTTTCCTGTTTTTATTTCGCTGACTCAACCAATCGACCGATAACGTATGCGGGATCTCGAGACCACAATATGTTGTTTCAAAGAGTTACAGTGAATACATTTCTGTGTTGTTGACTTTTCAAAACTGTTTTTTAATGAAAAATTCCGGGTTCGAATCCCGATGAATATAAAACTTAAGGTAGACACAAATTGCGATTATTTCTTGCATTGATCAATTTTGTCTTTCGCCATTATTAACGTTTAGCCTACATCCGCACTAAACAATACCTTTTCCTCCTACAACTTTTTCTGATTAACATTGCGAAATGGTCTTTTGTATTATTAACATTGTATTTACTTTTCATTATTTGTATTTATTAAACAAAGTTATTGCTTTTAGAAAAACAATATTTTATTTCTATCTGTTTCAGCCGAGTGGATTTTCGGAACGGGTTAGCTGAGACCGTACACTCCAGTTTGCAGCTTAGAGAGCATGTGTTATGATAGAGATGCCTTTTCAACCTTGTTTGTTCCTTACTAACCTTTCAAAGATAAATTAATCCCAGACAGATGCATTTTATCTCGGTTGTTAAATAAAAAGTAGCGCCAGAAAACATGTTTATCCCAAACGCAGAACCCTGCTCAAAAACCGCTTGCAAACTTCTATTGGAATAACAAACGTTTGTACAAGTTATAAACATTAAGGTTTGCTATTTTTTTCTATTCACTAATTATTATTACATATTATATGTAGGCTAATATTATTTAAGTTCGTTATCATTATTTAAGTTATCATTATTATCATATTTAAGTTATCATCGTTATCATTATTTAAGTTAACTGAATGCATCGCCACAACCAACGTTGCCTAATGGTTAGGGTAGAGGAGTAGTAATTTCGATTGCATGGGTTCGATTCCCACTCTCTGCTAATACTATTTTTTCTTCAACTGAACTGAGTGCAAGAAGAATCGTAGTGACTGCAAACAATGGAGTTAATGAGAAAAGTTGTGACTAAAACACCAGTAATGTCATATACGATACGCATGGTTGCGGTTACCTCTTCGGGCAGTGTAATACGTAAAAGTGCCTACCATACAAAACACTTAAACTATTCAAAAGTAATAACAAATTTGTGCCATTCAAAATTCGTTTATGTGTCTCTGTAGCGCAATGGATTAGCGCGCTGGACTTCTAATCCAGAGGTTCCGGGTCCCGGCAGGGATGATTGAGGGCATTTAAACATTTTAAATTCATTGAATATAAAAATTGTCTTAGTTGACAAGCCATTGAAATATGTGTAACAACAAAAAGAAATCTTGTAATACCTTTCTGGCTTTATTTAATTTTTTTCATTACTGTATTGGAAACAAACTTACTGTAAGTAGCCTATCAGATAGATAAACTGAACCTATGAAATGTCAGTGTTTGCTCACAATACTTCAGCAGTGTACTAAGGCAAAATTACTCTCCACTCTAATGCACTTCCATACGAGCACTCACTTTGACTGAAAACGAGACGCTCCTTCGTGCTGACCGCTGAAATTTCAATCACGTGAAAGTGACAAACAAAACTTCACCGAAGCTAGTTGGGCGGACCATGAACGCAAAGTAGAAAGGAAACTATGTTTCGTTTCTTCATCTTTGACCCCACCCCAGTCTGACGAAAAATGTGTGAATGTGATCTATCATCTTCACACGGGTGTCGCGATTTACTACTTGGCCGTGCATTTATGAAAAACTCACATCTATTTTATGGTAAAGTTTCAGTGACGTTTGCGTACGCACAGCTACGGAACAAAAAGCAAACTGCACAGGAAAAGGAAAACTTATTGTTACGAAAGAAAATAATTTTATAAAAAGCTGAAGTGGTTTTCCTGTTTTTGTTGCATTGACTCAAGAGATATCGTGAGCACAATGTTGAAACCACATTATTCTTGTCAAAAACTGGTCATGAATAGCGCCGGAGATGTAGACTAGGCCTACTATTAGGCCTACCATATTTTCATCGCCTAAAAAGAGGACACGTTTCGCTAGCGAGTAAAATACAAGTAGAATATTGCGTATGAACAATTTTTTACATCCTTTTGGATAATTATAGACCTATGCAGCAAAAGTTACAGCAATAAAACAGACAAGTTTGTTTGTTTCTCGAAAGCCGATTTGTTGGATTTGTGTGACAAAATGTGATAATGTCATAAAAATGTGACAAATCAGGCAGTACTGTATCTGCAGGTAGCCATGCCTTAACTTTTTTCAGAAAAAAGGATCTGCTTTAACGAAATTATAAAATTACTTGCACGAAGTATAATTGAAGTTGTAGGCCTATACAGCTGTTAATGAGATGCTAAGAACAGACACAACTAAAAGGCTGTTTCTTAGACACAACTACAGCTGTTAATGAGATGCTAAGGACAGACACAACTAAAAGGCTGTTTCTTTCCTTGTATAGGCTACCATTGTGGATGCATCATAGATTAAAGTCATTCTATTTGCACTCACACAAATTGTAATAGTATCATAGATATCTATGATAGTATCCATGCCACGATTTATTTGGAAGTAGGCTGTATGTCATGCATGGTGCACTTTGAATTATTTTTTCGATTTGCTTCACTTGATAAATTAGCCAAACTATTAAGTTGGTAATCAGCAACGTTTACAAGCGCTGAATCAATACAAAATAGATCTGGGTAAAATAATAATTTATTATAAAGTGGGAGAACCTTAAAATGTAAATATGTCAAACTCTTTTGCAAGTTTTTGCGTTTTTGATGTTTCATTTCTTTGTGATTTACTCCATTTTTTAATTTTCTTGTTTTTTTTAATTTGTCCAATTTTTCATTTTTATAAATTGGTTGATCAGATCTCCTCAAATGAGGAAATTTCCTCACAAGTGGATTTGCAGTTCCACTCGCACTCATCGCTGACCATTATTTGGCTTTTAAGACAATCGCAAAGCACTGTAGTATGTTTCAATGAACGTCTAAGATTGTTTAGAACAGCAAATCAAATAGTACGTCAATGTTTTTTTTGAAAATCTATAAATCAGAATGTTGTAGGCTATTGGTACAGAAATGGTTGAAAATTGCGAAAAAATCACACAACAATGAAATTCTGCTGAAAATATGAGCAAGAAAACTGAAAATGTAAAAAAAGAGGACATTTGAGCATTTTTGGGTGTCCTCGGAGGACAATTTATTTTTCTTCAAAAAAGAGGACAAATCCTCTTAAAAGAGGACATATGGTAGCCCTACCTACTATGATATCACACTTGTCTACGTCCCATGTCGCTCAAATTTATGATCAGGGTTGCCAGACTATGAAAAGGTCTTAAAGCCAAAATAATAAGACCAACAGACTCTATAAAAATTCCTCGAATTTGGCCTTAAAAAGGCCAATCTGGCAATCTTATGAATGATGGTTTAAGAGTTTCCGTAAGTAAATATCACAGCTAACAAAAATCAGTTCCTTTTGCACTGTCAATGAAGGAAAGACATATTTTGATAAGGAAGATGTGTCGGCAGGTGTGCGAACCGTGGGTATTCGGCTTAAAGAATAGATTAGGAAAACCGTTTGTTGCTACTGTCACAGTAAAACAAAAAGCAGCGTGCAACACCAGCGGATTTTTTAAGCGGCGGATTAAGCTAATCGCCTGGTTAGATAATCAAGAATTAGTTTCCGCAAAGTTTATCTGAAACTTGTATCTTATCAACATCGCCCAAAGAGGTATTGAAAATATTTAGTCACCCATCTATAGAGCAGCGGAAGAACATGACGTGTGGAAGCAGTAAACAGCCAACCTTTGTCCCGGAGACGTTACATGATCATGAACTCAACCACTCCTAATCTTTTATGACGCACTTCTCAGCTGATTCTGGAACTTTCATCCCTCCTTTATTGCCTAAAAGGCAGAATTAATGAAGTGTCGTTTTTTGGACTGCATCGTAAGTAATTTCAAACGGAGTTTTTAACGTTTTTTTTTTTTCTTTCAAATTTTGTTTAAGTGGAGTAAAAAAAACTTGATCTTACAACTGTTACTAGGATGAAAGCTAATACATATGTTTACTTTAAAAAAAGATTTTGTTGCCCGCCACGATTGGAATAAATAACTGTTTATTGAAAGTATTTTAACAAATACCGGTGCCTTAAAATGTTGTTTAGATTTAGTAGGCTAATTTTAATCAACCAACACTGTTTTAGGACAACTTCTTTTTATCTGACTTAAACACATTCAGAAAAACTTAGTCACTATTTCTTGATAAGTAGCCTACATACACCAAACTCTACTAATTTTAAGAACCAAACCGTTTTTATTTGTACTTAAAAGTACAATTGAAACTGTCTGGAACTTCAAACATATGCAAGAAAACATATTCGGTCGTCAACAGCAAGCATGGATGAAGACCCGAAGTGAAAGTTAATTTAAAATCTTGAAACAGAAGAAACAATCAAAATGAAAGTAGAAACACTTTAGTTGATAAGTTATTTTGCGGGTGGAATGAGATAAGGATTCCAAACAAACGTTTTATAAATAAAACAAAAGTTGACATGCTGAAGCCGACGTTTTAAAGTTTGAAATGACGTAGCTAGAGAGCGGTGACGTAACAGGGAATTCATATTATGAAGCAACAAAGATGAGTCTAGAAAAGTTATTTTTGGAAACAAACACAATAGGCTACATTGTACAGATTATTATCCAAGTCAGGGTAAAACGTTACGTAATAAAGACGACTAGAAGCATTATTACGGAGTATAAAGAGTTTAACAGAACCATCACATGGAAAACATTGCATCATAATCAATGATTGTTACAACAAAAATGGCAACACTGCACAAAAAATCGGAATGTTTCAGGAATTTGTCAATTTCACAACAAACCATTCCGATGATAAATAGTAAAAGCAATTGATTATATTAAAAATATGGCACAATTAAAATAGCAGGGTCATTTAAATAAAAAAACAACACAAAATTATGATAGTTATTATCAACTCGCCTGGTTGGTTGGTTTGGTTTTGAATCTTTATCCTCGGATCGCCTGATTGGTAATATAGCGAAAATATAACTTATAAAATTGCACTTCAATCTCATAATTTTTAATATGTCAATTGATCGTATAATTACATATTACGTGAGTACAGACATTTTGCTCAGTAATTACATTCTTCCAGGCACCTGAAGATGGTTTACAGGAGTTTTGTAAATGCGAGAAAATTTTCTTTCATGAGAAAAAAAGTATTCAAACCAATTAATTAGAATAATAAAATGGCACAACTGAAATAGCAAGGTCATTTGAATAGTGAAAAAAAAATATATATAAAAATCATGATATACAAACGAATTTATGTTCACACGAGTCAGTTCGATCATAAACAGCTAAAAATTTATTCTATTTTAATAATTTGATAATCTAATAAATTGATTCTATTTGAATAAGCTTACCTGAAAATGATCTAGCTGCTAGCTGATTGAAATCGAGTTTTAGCTGTTTACGATTGAACTGACTCATGTGAACATAAATTCGTTTGTATTACAAGACATGTAACCGAGTCATTCATATTAAGCATTGTTGTGGGTTTGACATCTGTCAGAAGATATTTCATTTTCTTGAAAAATCATCATAGGTATCATATATCAGCTTAATTGACTGGCAATAGCCTATGATGAAAATATACAAAATCTATTTTAATGTAACAAAATCTAACCTAAATAAAACGTTAATCGATGTTGTTCTTACATCACTTCAAACACCTAAAGATGTTCTTAAAAAGTTCATTAGATGCGCGAAGGACGTTGAGGAATTCGTCACGGAATGTCGCTGATAAGTAAAGATGCTAACCCACGCGGAGGACAAGAAATCTTCAACACACAGGGTTAGCCGATTCTTCATCACAGAGTCTGTAGATGTCGATTTCTGTCTTGTCTGTGAGGCAAAATCAACAACATATTGCTGGATGGTGATCACTGCGCAAGTCTGTTAACTCTCTTATGAAGAAGTTCGCTTCTTCTGAGTTGTGTTTGGGGAGGAGGACCCCGAGTCCTGGATGGGTTGCTTCGGGAAGTTTGTCGCATCCACGAACAATGAACTACCATCACCTTGCATCTTCATAGATCTGTCATGATATTGCATCTTCATAGATCTATCATGACATTGCATTTTCATGGGTCTCTCATGACGTTGCATCTTCATGGATCTCTCATGATGTTGCATTTTCATGGATCTATTATGACGTTGCATCTTCATGGATCTATTATGACGTTGCATTTTCATGGATCTATCATCACATTGCATCTTCATAGATCTATCATGACGTTGCGTTTTCATGGATCCATCATGGCGTTGCATCTTCATGAATCTATCATAACGTTGCATCTTTATGGATACATTATGACATTCATCTTTATAAATCAGTCATGACGTTGCATCTTCATGGATCTCTCATGGCGTTGCATCTTCATGGGTCCATCATGACGTTGCATCTTCTTGGATCCATCATGATGTTGCATCTTCATGGATCTATCATGACGTTGCACCTTCATAGATCTATCATGACGTTGCGTTTTCATGGATCTCTCTTGGCGTTGCATCTTCATGGATTCATCATGACGTTGCATCTTCATGGATGCATCATGACGTTGCATCTTCATGGATCCATCATGAAGTTGCATCTTCATGGATCCATCATGGTCATGGCGTTGCATCTTCATGGATCTATCATGACGTTGCCTCTTCATGGATCCATCATGACGTTGCATCTTCATAGATCTGTCATGACGTTGCATCTTCATGGATCTCTCATGGCGTTGCATCTTCATAGATCTATCATGACGTTGCATCTTCATGGATCTATCATGACGTTGCATTTTCATGGATGTATCATGACGTTGCATCTTCATGGATCTTTGACTGATTGACATTTATTTTGTTGCGAGTATAAATACACATATTCAGCAAAATCAGATAAAACAAACGATAACGTAGAATGTATGGATACTGCAATGGGTGGCTGCGAAGTGACCTGGAAGGTCTTCTAGTCGTAGTTCATGACGTTGCATCTTCATGGATCTATGATGACGTTGCATCTTCATAGATCTATCATAATGTTGCATTTTCATGGATTTATCAAGACATTGCATCTTCATGGATCTATCATGGCGCTGCATCTTCATGGATCTTTCATAACGTTGCATCTTCATGGATCTATCATGGCGTTGCATTTTCATGGATCTTTCATGACGTTGCCATTGCATCTTCATGGGTCTATCATGACGTTGCATATTCATGGATCTATCATGACATTGCATCTTCGTGGATCTATCATGGCGTTGCATCTTCATGGATCTATCATGACGTTGCATTTTCATGGATCTATTACGACGTTGCATCTTCATGGATCTATCATGGCGTTGAATCTTCATGGATCTATCATGGCGTTACATCTTCATGGATCTATCATGACGTTGAATCTTCATGGATATATCATGACGTTGAATCTTCATGGATCTATCATGGCCTCGCATCTTCATGGATCTATCATGGCGTTGTGTCGTCTCAACAACGCATTTACAGCACCAATTTTCGAAAGGCTGATCTGAATACGTCTTTACTTGCTTGAATGAGCTCACTAAACATAACAAAAGCTTTGTTAAGGAAAGTATGGTGCATTGGATCTTAACTATTTTGTCAACTTGAATACTTTCTATAGTATAGACTTAGAGTATAGACAATATGATAAAAGTGTTCTATTTTACGAAAAATTAATTTTGTCAACATTTTATGAGTTTCAAATGAAATCTACCGGGTCCACACCACATCGACACCGAAGAACAGAAAATATCAAGAAATTTAAAAAAGTTTCATTGAACTATCAGTAGATATTACAAAGTGCTAACATTTTTACACAACTGATATAATTTACAAAAGTGATCAAACCGTAGGATAATATTATTTTATCACTAATAAAGGCTACTTGGAATTTATTTTCAAAATGAATTCAGCAAGCGTGACAACATAAACTCATAAAGTCGCACTGCCCTTACTCAAATAGAACGAATATGATTTTATTTGAAAAAGCTCAACTGAAGATGATCTAGCAGATTGAAATGGATTTTTCACCTGTACAAGACTGAACTGCATGAAAATAAATCTCTGTGTTACAAGGTATACAACCAAGTCATGCGTATCAACCATTGGTTACAAGAGTAGGTGCTCACTGCCTACCTACAATCCCTCTTCGTTCTGCCTGAACCATACTTGCAATTGTTTCTTGTTGTTTTTTGATTTTATTGAGCTAGCGAGTTGGGATAAAAACCTGATTTTGTATCAACTTACATTGGCTTTAACACGACAACTTAAATCCGTGGTACACATTCATTTCTCTAGCTTGCTTTTTTCGATAATGAAATGAAACTCAACACAAAGGCAGGCAAATACTCTCCAGAAACCACGGCTCCCGGCACGCGGCAAATGCGACAATCAGAAATTAAACGTCTTGGTCAGAAGGCGGGCCACGTAACGTATAACAGTGAAAGAACGCAAATTCAACGTTGCTTAATTCAACCAACCAAGTTACAAAATTCATCACAATTTCAATTCTAATCAAGAGGGCAATCGACCCGCCGGAACATTGCGGCCCCTAATTATGGCACATAATTAAATAAAGGTTGAAGTAGAAGGGTCGATTCCCGACATGCAATACACAGAAAGTATGTACATTAAAACTACACAAAAACGGTGATTATCTTTTGATAGCAGTGCAAGGCACTTGGACACCCTGGCCACAATGGCCTGGCGAATACTTACACGATTAACGATTAATATCTACGTTAGCTTCATGAGACACACATAGTAGCAAACAACTCAGACGCACTACACAGTACCTAACTAGCTACTTATAATGACGCAAATTACTGAGATCGCTTGCGAATACTTACACGGTTAGCATTTACATCATTTGCATGAAACACACAATAGCAAACAAATCAAATGCATTACACAGTAGGCCTAACTAACTAGCTACTTATAACGAGGCCGATGACTGAGATTGCTGTAGAGCATACGTTACTAAGACATGTTGTTGAGTTACGCATATTGGAGCCCTGCGGATGACACATAGAAATACGCAGGTTAATAACAGATTTGCGCGGTACATATCTACAATACACTACAAATTTAAATGAAAGGCAAGGGTGGTACAGATGCCTCGACGACACCAGCTAACAACAGACCAGGGCGTGGCCGGGTCCTGAACGCAGTCAAGCATTCCCCACAGGAGCAACGCACGATATATCCCTTAGGACCAGGTCCACTTTGACCTCACCCGATGCCTCATCCACCACTGAGACTGCCACCCTGACGCGCCTGACAATCGGTTTTCCTTTTCTAATTTGGGGGATGATCTCATGGACTCTCCCCAGACGGTACCTTCCTCTCTTAGTTATATCTTCTGGAGAACCAACCACCACTAATTGGCCAGGCTGTAGGTTTTCCACCAAACTGGCCCACTTTTTTCTACCCTGCAGGGAAGGTAAATAGAAAGAGATCCATTTCTCCCAGAAACTGTGAGATAGAGCCAGGTTGTACCTATAGTCTCTCCGTAACTCATCTCGGTCATGAGGATTTCCTACTGATGAAAATGGGCTCAAGAATGGGTTAAGGAGGGCGGCTGGGGTGATAACAGTAGAATCCTTAGGGTCATCACAGACAGGGACTAAAGGTCTTTCGTTGACTATTCTTGTGGCACTACCAGTAAATGTAAGAAGTTCAACAAAGTTGGGTTTCCGTGATGAGTTCCCAATAACGTGGGAAAAGGCAATTTTGAATTGCTTGACCATTGCTTCCCAGGCCCCTCCCTGGGCCGGGGCATACGGAGGAATGAACTCCCAGTTAATTCCCTTTTTTCGCAAAGAAGTTTGAATTTCAGAAGACTCCAAAATTTCTGGTAGTCTTTTAGCTGCCGCTTGAAATGTGGTCCCGTTATCTGAGTACATGTTACGTATAGATCCACGCAAGTCTACAAATCTGGTAAATGCTAAAACAAATTCACTGTAAGATAGTGACGTCACAAGTTCCACATGGATTGCTCTACTCGCAAGACAGGTAAATAACAATCCCCATGCTTTCTTTTGGCTTCTTCCTTCCACAAACGTCATTGGACCAAAATAATCTACGCCACTGTTGAAGAAGGGTTTGTTATAGGCCGTGGTTCGTGGTAATGGTAGATCCGACATAAGCTGCCTGATAGGCTTTGCTTTCTCTAAGGCACATGGAGCGCAGTCATGCAAATAGTGTTTCACCGAGGAATTACCGTTTGCAATCCAAAAACGTTGACGAGTAGATAACAGTGTCTGTTGCACACCACAGTGATAGCTATCACAATGAGCGTCAAGGACAACTAGCCGTGTCAATGCGTGCCTCGAAGGCAAAATAAGAGGATGCTTCGCATCGACAGTTATTTCGGGAGACTTACTCAATCGACCTTCAATACGAAGTCTCCCCCGTGTGTCCACACAAGGACGATACTTTTTTAGAGAGCGCAACTCCTTCAGGCACTGTTTATCAGCACCAGCTTCGCTTGAAGCAAGACGTTTTGTTACCACATCGATCGACTCCGGCAGGCCGTCACAACTTAACAAATCTCTATACACTACTTTTTGTACGTAAGAAACAACCCTATTTAAAGCGTCCTCAAGATAGGATGCATTTAACTTTGGTTTTACATACCCATGTTTCTTGCATTTGGATACAATGAACTCCGTGAAAGCTACAAGATAGGCGGCTCTTTTTTTCAACACGTACAAAGTAGGTGCGGTTTCGATCATCTTGCTAATGGAGCCAGCAGTTGCATTTTCACTTACCGTTATCGCCGGCGACAGTTCCATTTTACGAATAGCAGCATCTGCTCCATTCACCGTTGGGACCTCGCCCTCCTGCATGAGAAAAGATGGACCGCTCAACCACATCTCTCTGGAACCTGTTTTGGTGATGGCATTCGGTCTGGTTCCAACGTCTGCCGAGTTGAGATGTGTCGGACAAAAATGCCATTCTCTCACCTCTGACAAGAGTAAAATACGATTTAACCTACGAGTAACAAACTTGCATAATCGTAAATCAGGATTTCTGATCCACTGAAGGACAGTATTCGAGTCACACCAGAAATGTTTTCTAAGATCAGGCAGGTGTAGTGCATTAGCTGCCTGGTTTAACAGTTCCGTAGTATTAAGCGCGGCTACAAGCTCCTTTCTGGCAATCGGCCATGCACTTTGATGCTTGAGGACAACCCTACTTTTGCCAAAAACGAAGGATACGCAAGGGACTCCGTTACACAGCCTACGTATATACACAACGGAGGCAAAGGAGTGATTGGAGGCATCACTGAATCCATGTAACTGATATACGATATCATCGTCTGCACAACACGGCTCTGTGTTTACAAAATACCATCTAGGTATGGAAAATTCTTTTAGTAAATCTAATGAATGAATCCACGACTTCCACTCTTTCATGTAGCTTTGTGGCACTTCGGTGTCCCAATCGAGGCCTTCAATAGCCAAACGCTGCAGAATTAACTTAGCTTTAAGGAAGAATGGAGCGCCGAACCCTAGTGGATCGAAATTTTGGCCAAGTTGGCTTAACATTGAGCGACGTGTGTACTTCTCTAAAGGTTGGAGAGAGCACTTAATGAAGAATGAATCTGACTCGGTTTGCCACACACAACCTAGAGTTTTTGCTACTGGTAAGTCTGTGTCGTCTTTTTCGAGGTCGACATCGCGAAAGGAGGAAGCCAGCATCTCTTTTTTAAAGTCCGACAAAACATCCAACGCCCCTTTGTTGGCACTCCATTTCACCAAACTAAAGCCTCGGCTATCGAACAAGTCAATGGCTTGTTTAGCAATCTCACTGACCTCATCAAGGCTATTTCCAGAGAATATCAGATCGTCCATATACATATTTTTTCGAATGGCACGCAGGGTCAGGTCACTGGCTCCAGTGGGGTTTTGTTCAATCATCTTTTGAATGGCTAAGCAGGCGACGTATGGACTGCTTTTAATTCCCCAAGGGTGTACACAAAATCTAAACGGAATTACTTTGCCCTTTTCGATATCATTATTCTCAAACCACAGCAAACGGAACAAGTCGCGTTGTTCCATTGGTAATTGAATCTGGAAGAAGCACTTGGTTAGGTCTGCCATTAGGCCAAACTTTCCCAATCTAAAGCGAGCCAGAACTTGTGTTAAAGGGTTTAATATGTCTGGGCCCGACAAAATCACATCATTAACACACCTACCCTTAAACTCAGATTTGCCGTCATATACCACTCGCTTTTTTGCTTGGGATGTCACAAAGTATGGTAAGTACCACACACATGCTGATGAGTCATCGTCTTTTACCGGCTCAATGTACTCACTGGACTGCATTTCAGTCATCGTTTCTACTAAGAATATTCGAACATCAGATTGCTTTAAAGCCTTTCGTCGTAAGCTCAGAACACGGTCAAAAGCCAAAGAGTGGTTATCCGGTAATTCAAAGTCGGTTTTTAAAGGTACGGGCATTTCAAATCTCCCATCTTCAACTTTCATTTGCGTCTCAACAAATTTTTGTGCTATGACATCATTGCGGGACAGTTCTATCGTTTCATCTGTTAGGGTTAAATCCTTTATTACATGTTTTAAACGACTGATTTCAATCTCCTGCGCATCAAAACTGTCAAGACTAAGTGACTCCTCAGCGACGTTACCATTAATGGCAACACGACGTACTTTAGAATCACCAAAGATCATAGAACCTCGACCTCCACTAGCCAGCCAGCCCAGTGGGGTTAAAATAGCATGGGGCTCTTCCCGAGTCATGCCAACACGTTCTTCTAATACTCGCATCAAGTAAGCATGGTCATTCCCGATTAGAATATCGACCGACATTTTGTTAGGTAACGAAATCAATTCAACATTATCGAAATGTGAAAACCTATTTAAGTCTTGATGCTGCGGCAATGTTTCGATATGGTCACTCCAAGGTGCATTTACCACTGCTTCCACATCACCATACAGTTCGTCAGTAACTAAGGATTGGATATTAAATTTAACCAGATCAGAGTGTATTTCTTGTTTGCCTGCTAGAGTGTCCATGCGGAAGGATACATTATCCGTGGCTTTTAGATACAATTCTTTAGCCAATCGGCTTGAAACAAATGTGAGCTGAGAGCCTGGGTCGTGTTGACAGTAAACCAGAGTGGTCTCTCCATTAGATGGGTTTATGACCCGCGCAGCCGTGACACGATTAAACACTGCCCTCTTATGAGCGATGCTTACGCTACGATTAGTGACGGCAGGTGCCGTTCTAAGATCATTGCCATTGCCCGATGTTCCTTGAGGATTCACATAGGCGTCGTGCAGTAGATAATAGTGCTTAAATCGGAAATGTTCGCCGCAGCGCCTACAATTACATGATTGGGTGCAGTTTTTTGCTTCGTGTCCTAGACGTAGGCAGTTTAGACAACGACCAGTCGTGGCGATGACATCTCGGCGTCGCGACGGCGTCAAGTTTAGGAACTCAGGACAATTGGGTAGTCTGTGACGCTCTTGCTTATTCCTACTCTCACAATAGATACAAAGTATGTCCTTCCTCGTACCCTCAAAAGAGCGGCTACCAAACGTTTCTTCTCGGCTCCCAGAACTAAAGCCAGACCCGCGACTGCTACCTTGGGTGACATTTCTGACAGGCTGTGCTGAGGTTTGACGAATACGCATAATGTGATTATCACTTGCCGACCGTTTTGTATCTTTTCTAGCAACGACTTCCTCCATTAAGCGTATGGCGAAGTCCGTAGAGCGACACGTCTCTTCGCAATTTACGAAATCCATTAGGCTTTGGAAGCTTGGTTCCTCGGTGCTACCATATTGCTCTTTCAGATAGTACAAAAAGTCTTTCTTCGCATATCCAGGTAATCGACCTGCTAAGTCTAGTACAAAACGTCCTTCTAGCTGATGACGCTGGTTATACGCTCTAGCGAAGAGGGTACACTGAGCCAGCTCGTCTTTGAATTCCTTTATTGAGGATGATGACATCCCAGATAATTTATTGCCATGCCGTATCCGCCGAATCTCCGGCTCCGCGAGAAATCCGCCTCTAACACCAAAGCGCTGGGATAAGCGATCCAGCGACATATCGATCCTTTCCTTTTCGCTCCAACCAGAAGTATCCGATGCTAAGTTTGAGATGGTTTGCGCGGCGCTACGTACGCAGGCTGCCTGTAGCAAAGTCAGCCGATTTCCCTCAAATGGGCAACTCTCCATTAGTGATTCGATACGGTTTTTAAAAAATATAAATGGCATGTTGTTGCCGTCATAGTTGATCAATGCGGCCCTGTCATAGAAAGTGCGACAATTATGATATTTATAGAACCAGTTTTGTTGATCCTCAGCACCTCTGTTTGCATTAAGCCCTGGCGGGGATGTCATAACATGTCTAGTTTCACGGCCATCATCTTTAACTAGTGGTGAATTACATCTCTCACCTTTAAGATCTTTCCTTACAGTTAAGGGGCATGTTTGTGACGGTTTCACAACCTTCTCTCTATAAAAATCACGTTGATAATCATAATGAGGTTCTCTTTCAGCGGCCCCATGGGTCCCCCCGGGCGGTTTTGCCAAAAAATTATCTTTAGTCCACGTTCTATACTTGTTTGTGAGGGCGTTTCCTGGAAAGAGCTTTCTTAGGGGAGTTTCTCTATGTGGCGGTTCCATTAAATTCTCCTGCTTAGCCTGGCTCTGTTTAGGTTGGGCATCTATGCTAGCGGCCCCATGAATGTCATGGGATCTCCCAGGCGGATTGATAATGTCAGCGTCCCACCTCTGGACCTTTTCTATCGCTGTAGGGATGTAGTCGGTGACTCCGAGACTACTGGCCGTAGGCCGTCGTTGCCCGCGCTCCGACGCTTGATCCGATCCACATTGTGAAAACAAGTCAAGCTTACTTTGCCTTGCTCTCAGTTCGGCTGCCTTGATCTGCATTTCAATTTCGGCTCTGGCTTCGGCTTCCTCTGCTTCGGCTTTGGCTTTGGCTTCCTCTGCTTTGGCTTTGGCTCTGGCTTCCTCTGCTTTGGCTTTGTTCACCCGCATCTGTTTTTCCCACCGCAACTTCTCCATTTCGAGCCGGATTTCAATCTCTTCTTCTTTTGAACGGCGCGAGCGACTACTCGAGGCACTGGTGGTTGATTTTCCTTTTATTGTACCTAATTTTGTATCTACCTTGGAGGTTTGCTTCTGTTTTATAGTACGTCTCAATTCCTCAATCTCTAACCTGACCTGTTCTGTAGCTTCAGATATCATAGTGCTATCCTTTAGTTTATTCGCAAGTTCTAACAGTTCTCCAAAGTTGCCCTCTAACTCCGCCATATCAACCAAGGCCCGCTCTAGCAACGCTTCATCATGTACCATGGGGAGACCTCTCCTTAATTCTCCAACCCCCTGCAGCACCTCTCTTTTTTTGTGTCTGACGTCCCTGAGCACAGCTTCTGCACTGGAATCAGCATGGGTAAGGCTGCCATGAACCCCCTGAGGATACACCTGCCCAACGCCCGGGTGTTCCGCCGCACCGCCCCCAGACGCAGCGCCCCCTGTCCCACTGCCAACGGGAAGCGTACGAGACACCGGATGGCCACCGTCACCTTCCATTTATCAATTTAAGAAATTACACTACTGTATACTACAGCCTACACACAGTAATATCGACACACGTAACGTAATGGACAGCGTAACCAACATTAATTAGTAACTTACCGCTCTCTGAGTTACGGTGGAGCAAGCCTTTTGACAAACAATACAGTATTTTACACAAGTTATTATACACAATTAGGCTCCGGTACAATAGAGTTCCAGTTTACAACACAATTAAAGTACGGTTATATTAAAGTCCTTTCGTTGCAGGGATGTGCTGACCACCCCTTCAGAAGTCTTCCTTGGTTGAAATTTAAATTTGTTAGTCTTTAAGTTAGTCCTTTAGTTCTTGTTCTTTCAATTCTGTCAATTTTGTTAGTTCTTTTAATTCTTTTATTTCGTTATATAGATACTTTATAGTTCTTTACTTCAGTTGTCCAATTATCAGGTTTTTATTTTTGGTTACAAGAGTAGGTGCTCACTGCCTACCTACAATCCCTCTTCGTTCTGCCTGAACCATACTTGCAATTGTTTCTTGTTGTTTTTTGATTTTATTGAGCTAGCGAGTTGGGATAAAAACCTGATTTTGTATCAACTTACATTGGCTTTAACACGACAACTTAAATCCGTGGTACACATTCATTTCTCTAGCTTGCTTTTTTCGATAATGAAATGAAACTCAACACAAAGGCAGGCAAATACTCTCCAGAAACCACGGCTCCCGGCACGCGGCAAATGCGACAATCAGAAATTAAACGTCTTGGTCAGAAGGCGGGCCACGTAACGTATAACAGTGAAAGAACGCAAATTCAACGTTGCTTAATTCAACCAACCAAGTTACAAAATTCATCACAATTTCAATTCTAATCAAGAGGGCAATCGACCCGCCGGAACAACCATTATTGTGATTTGGACACTGAACTGAACTTGAACACATGCTTTATTTCTAAAATTATATTCAATATAACAAATAACCAAACACTGAAAATTGAATGAGGCCTTCAATCTCAAAACATTAAAAATTGAATGAGGCTGTTCATCAGGCCTTCAATTAAATAATATAAGATGTTCTACTGGTGCAAATTAAGCTAAACTATTACAAGATGTATAAAGTGACAATATGCTTTTATTCCGACGTTTCGTCAATCAGACACGACTGACTTCTTCAGGGAGATAGACCAGGTAGTGATTACCTGTCTAGCATGGCAAAACACAGGACCATGTTGCTGAAATCAACTAAACATGCAAAATGAAAATTCGACTTCTAGACAAATAAAAAATTTGTCTCTACTTATATTTACTTCTACGTGCAAAACAAAAAACGGTAAAAATGGTCTGATTCTATATCATCACTGGAACTGCACAATTGCACATACGAAAACTTTCCCTTTCCCATATGGAGAGTGTTTCTAAAAGAGGGACCATCAACAAAATATATTCAGTTTCCCATGTAATAGCCATGTTTACCAGTGTTGCCAGATTGCTGTCTTGAAAACACATAGGTTACGTTTATTACGAATTAGAAGTCATTGCTTGTTCGTCACTTTTGATTGTCCACAATTTGGTTTTATTGGGCGCAACACTGGTCAGTCAAGCATATAATTTTTCTAATATACAAAAACTTTTTATTGTGAACATAGAAGATGCGATTTGCTTTCTACCCCTTGCACTGCTTTGGAAGATGGTGGAATTGTTCAGAGGATAAAAAAGTTACAAAAGTCACCAGATTTTGTCTAATTTTAAGTTACTTTTGTTGGCACTACATTGTTTCAAATTTCACTACATTTTCAAAACCTGGTGGCCATTAACAGTTTGTCATTGGTGTGTCATTTTGGCTGCCATTAATTTAGGTATTTTGGTGTTTGCTATTAAAAGTGCCATTGGTTTTTTACACCATCTAGCTTTTACACCTTTGAATTATGCACAACTCTACCACGATTCATATATTTCATGGGTCAGGCGGCCCCAATACACTTTATCTAAATTTATAATATTTCACGCAGTAAGTTTTTACTAAAGGTGTAACAATTCTAACATATACTGCAATGACAATTATTTTTGGTTGGGGGATTTGATGCAGCCCAAATTGAAAGGTAAGGTCATGGTTCTGTACCGACTACGACTTGGCATTCTCACATAAGTGTATTTTTGTATCAAACTCTACATCTCAGTCCTATCATGCACCGGTACTCAATCATGTAATTCCAAATCGATTTTAACTGTTCTTTGCTCTATTGCTCTATTACTTCTTTGCTCTATTACTCTATGACATGACGTCACAGTCTTGTTTTGTATAAAAGCGTTTACAGGCCTCGAGTCGCTCTGTTTTGAAATTGGCATCTCAGCAAAACGTCGCTATCGCTTGGATATCTGAGTCGACCGCCATGTGCGTTGAGTATTCAATAAATAAATTCTTCTGAAATTCATTGTAATCAGTCAACTAGGATGATTCCCGACCTTTATCATTCCCAGTCGTTGGACAGCAAAAGACAGTATCAAGTTCGATTACTTTCTGCTGCCAATCGTTAACAATAGCCAGCAACTTCGAATACCACGATGCCATCTTATCACCATGGTACACTGCTGCCTCCATCGTTACAACGAATCCTGCTATACATGAGAACTATTGTCTTGCAAGCGATGAACAAAATACATATCGTGCAAGAAGAAAGATAGCTTTGGCTTTACATAGTACGTACATACTTTAAATACGTTTTTGCATACGTGACGAAAAAAAATGAATAAAATTATAATATTTTAGTAATAAAACTTCTTTGACAGTTTTGAGACGCTTTATTTCATTGAGATTTCCAGCAGCTGCCATGCAGCCTATATCAGATATTAAAATAAATATCTCTCAATAGTGGGCTATGTATTAAACGACAAGACATTTTCTGATGGATTTCTTGAACAGTTTTAGGTGAGAGTCCGCAGACTTGAAACTTTATTAAAAGGGGTCCGTGAGTAAAATGATTTGGGAACCACTGGTTTAAAGCGTTCGTGAAGTATTTCAATCATTCAGCAGCTGACTGAACATAAAATACCATTTTGTTATTTAATATTTTGCCCAGAAACTAAAACTAGGTTTACTTTGGTCTATCATTTCACATGGACAAGTGAAGTCCACCTCCCTCCACCTCATTCAGTGAGGTCAGCGTTACGACACGTCATAATTTAGGAATGCTTTTCAAACCTGTTTATAGATTTACACTTTGTTGTGAAATCAAAGCTTTTTTTTGATAAAAAGCCTGGCCAATCCGAGCACCTACCCAGCAAAACCCTGGTTGTGATACCACTTAAGATTTCAATCACAAACCCGGTCACGGCAATAACATTGCCATCAATGTAAGAACGTTTAGTAACTATGGACGCTAAGACAGTTACATTGTTCATTGATTACTAAACGATGCATTGAAGACAAGTTTTATATCCAATTGTCTTTCTTATCTATAAAAACTTTAGCAATGATGAGTGCGCATGACGGAAGTAAAACAATTAATTAAGATACTGATAAGTCGAGAAACACTTTCATAGTAGTTTCGAAAAAATAAAAAAGTGCAGAAAAAAAGTGTTTGGCCCATTAAGTAATTTTACATTTTCAGTAAACAAACGAACACTCACTGCGTATGAAATGAACATTTCTTTGAAATCAAATCCCTAGCGTAACTGCTGAGGTTACATCTGGTTACTTCCAATATCTTTATTTTCACGATTGCATCTGCGAGTGCCGTAGCAGCGACGTCATCGATTACATTCTCGGAAAGATCGAGCTTCTTCAGCTATGAACAGAAGATTTGTTAATTTATAATTTCAGTTTATAGTAGGTTTAAAAAGGACACTCTGTTTCAACATTATTTTGTGTTCAAAGTAAAATATTACATCAAATAATTCAGACAAAGTTAACCAACACCAATGCTAACTGTTGGTGCATTAAATGAGAATACTTGTTTAACACGAGAACGGCTAGACTAATGGTAAGCGTTCAACGGCTAACAGCGGTCATTTTGACCACTTTACCGGATAGGAAAATTTACTGGTAATTAAATGGTGTATGTGTAGTTTTGAGCTGTTACAGGAATACTCAAGGTACATAACTCGGTCAGTCTGTCCACAAACAACAGTTTTATTTGATGAAAAGAGCAAAACTTGGACGTTTATTCGAAAATAAGTTCATGGTTGGCTTATGTTGTTGTGCATCTACACCTACGTTGTGTCACATTGGAGGTATGTTCCCAAAAAAAATTATGGAAAGAGCACAAGTGTGGACACTAATGGGGACTTTTTTTCCCATTGATGTTGTCTGACATTCAACATTTGGGATTTATGTCGTCTACCTCCACGTGGTGGATCCTGGTAACTGGAAACTTCCCAGGATAATGACGACAACCAGAAGCAGAAACTGCAAGAACTGCAGGTCACAGACAAAGAAGTCTGATATGCGTGACACCTCCCTGAGCATGTGCCCTCGTTAGGGCAGGTATATTCTAACACCGTAAGGGAAGGCATTACGCTGCTGCAGCTAAATGTAGAAGGCCTAACAACAGCCAAAATTTTGGTCATTGAACATTTGATCAACATAACTGCCAAAGCCACTGTCATCCTACTACAAGAAACACACGCAGATATTACGTCTTGAACCTATCATTGAATCTCAACTACCGAAGGAACAAGCTGGTTTCCGTCATGGACGATCTACTGTACTGTACGTAACTGACGGCCAGCTTCCTTGTTGTTTGAGGTGGAAAGGTGTGATAGTGGTTTTAGCTGTGCTGAGTTTTAGTCTCCAGTTGTATTAGGTATTGTGAGATCAGCTTCATATCCTCGGTGAGGACATCCTCTACCTTAGTCCAATTTTTGTTTGTATATAGTAGGGCCAAGTCGTCTGCATAGCTGTACAGTGTTGACTTTCTGAAGTTGTACTCTCTTCTCTTCAGCTTCCATTTGTGCTCTTTTTTCTTCAACTTCTGCTTCACGTTGAGCTCTCTTCTCTTCAGCTTTAAGTTGTGCCCGTTTCTCTTCGGCTTCAAGTTCTGCTTTCCTTATTTCACGAACAGCTCTTTTTTCTTCTCTTTGGTCAGCTTGTCGTTGAGCTTTTCGGTCCATTATCATACGATAATCTTCTATCACAAAGTGGGACTTCTCATCGCCACTCAGGCCCATTAGTTCAGCCATGCCATGTAAGTTTTCAATCATCTCGGTTTTGACAATATCTGTTATTTTGACTACTTGTTACGATTTGTCATTAGATTATCCTTTGATTTGTCGGATATCCTTTGATTTTTTCCGAACGAGCCCCAGAATGTCACAATCTGTTTCTACCTCTTACACCAAAGAGACTTTGAAAAGATTGATGACATAGTTTATAGGGATATCAGACGTTAAACAGTCAGATAAATGATCGAATAGTTGTACTTGTGAGATGAAATCCTTGAAATATAACGAACGGTTCACCACTTCCAGCACGTAAAGAAATCAAATTCTGAATATTAAATGTCTTGCAACAGCTACTTTACAATTGGCAATAACTTCCACCTTTACAATCTGTTCAATACCATTTACCAGGGCTTCCCAAACTGGGGGTCGCGTAACGAACTTCAGGGGTCGCAGAGAGTGTACCAATTTTACTCAAAGTACTGAATATTAACATTTCTGTGCAAGTCATTAAGTGTATTGAGAGTCGCGCACTCAGTAGCCTACGCGTATATGTTCGCAAATTGATTTGGTAAAACGGAATCGGAATTTAAAACCCTTTTATTGCAATGTGAAGTAAGATGGCTTTTAAAATTGGAAGCTAAAAAGAATATATTAGTGTTGAAAATTGAATTCGTAATTTTTCTAACGAAAAAAAATGCAGACTTTGCCCACCATTTTGGCAATGACATCTGGTTCTTGAAATTATGCTATTTATCAGAAATGCATAAAAAACTGAACGAACTTAAGTTGTCCCTCCATAGAGAAAACATCTATGTTTTTACTTTGAAATCTAAAATTAAAGCGTTCATCAACACATTAAACATCTTGAAACAAAAAGTTGAAAATGATTCATTTAAAATGTTCTCATTTACTGAAAAGTTTTTGGTTAACAATGATGTGAAATCAAACGTTATTAAGCCTTTGGTTATTAAACGTTTGTCAAATCTGTTGAAACAGTTTCAGAAGTATTTTCTTCCAAAATTGGACAATACCAAATTATATTAAATTCAAAGCCTATTTGCAACTCAAAAACAAAGCAGCTACAGCCTACCGAGCAATTCTCTCAAAAAGATCTTACTGATCTATCTTTTGACTTAAAGTTTAAATTTTGTGGAAATTTATAAATTTTATGCAAAACACCTTCACACTTTTTGGCTTAACGTTAAAGCGGAATATCTACCATGACCTGATTCAGCAGTAGGCCTAACCGCACTCCTGTCGTTTGTTTTGACGTATTTGTCTTGAAAATAAATTTCCAGCAGAGGAAACTGAGGCAAATGTTGGGCTCTCGTTGAGAGGATCGCCTCACCAATGACGCAATTACAAAGATCAGTTAAAGTCTCCCTCAACCCAGCAAACATTGATCTAGAATCGTGGGAACAACTTGCCAGTGATAGGTCAATCTGAAGGAAGAGAACGAGGGAAGGCACGGAATTTTTTCGAAAATAAAACAGGATGCAAAAGGTTCAGAAAAAATAAAATATTAGAAAAAAAGCTAAGACAACCACGTTCCCAACTCTCCATACAATTCCACTGTAGACTAGGCCTCCAAAGCCACGTATGACTTGAAAACAAAACCAATGCTTAGACACGAGCTGGAGCCTACGATGACAATTTGTGCGAGTCAGCGTTTTTAACATTGATGAACAGACACCATCAAAAATAAGCAACGTTGAAACCGGCTTGGGACCAGCATTAGCCAATTGAGCCACGGCTGGACTTGCTTTGTAGTAAAAAGCGTCACATTCATATCCATCTGAGTAAATGTGTTTGGTTCTTTGTTTTGTTTCTAGTAGGCTGCGTGTAAACTGTAAAGTAACAGTCATTGAGCACCGTTAGCTTGTTTCAAGTTTTCATTTGAAAACCTTTCCATCAATATCACAAATGTAGGCTATATTTCGCACTATTTATCATTTTAACTGTGAAGGGTCGCGAAAAATTTTAGGAGATTAAAAGGGGTCGCAAGCAAAAAGTTTGGGAAGCCCTGTCGTATACAACTCTACAATACAATCATCTACAACACAACTCTAATAATATCAACTGTCAATTTCTAATCCCTAGAATACACAACTCTAATCACAACTATAATAATTAAAATCATACAAAAATCACACAGGTATTTATAACAGGTTTGCTTGGACCAGAAGCTTCCACAGACTAGGGTAATATTACATCACAAGAAGTCATTCTTCTGGTCAACAAGTAAAGTGACGTTTCGAGAATCGTACGTAAACAACAACTTCTAGAAGCTACAGTTTCGCAATAACAGATTGCGTAATTAAGGGTTACTATAGGTCAGTAATCGATGAAACACCACAACCAAACTACACAATTAAAATAGTCTAAAACAGTAATGTGGCCTGCCGTCCAAACTACGCTTAATGATTGTGGCAGACATATTGTACAAAACGACAACTCATAAAAAAGAAAACGTAGTGGATTAATATCCTCAACACCATTAAACTATTCGGATTAAATAGGAAGGATTGATTTAATTTATAGTTAGTATATTTTTGGTTCACTGAGTTTGTTTCACTTTTTGACGAAGTAACAGTGTTATTTATATTTATGTGATTCCTCAGCTAAGAAGTGACGGAGAGTGTTGTCTGTGTCACATAGATGAAGAAAATCTGGTTATTGTGTGGCCTTCGCCTCGCCGTGTTTCTTCAACAAATCTTTTTAACTTACAAATATATTTCTGCATTTCCTCAACTTTTGTTAAATTATCACTTTTGCATATTGATTTCAGCTTTTGCTATGTCAACTATTTTGTAATTTTGATGTTGTTTTCTAATGTAGTGAAGCCGCTACAGTCGAATGAGCTCGTTATCAAAGCAAACGTTTGATATAATTGAAAGTTTTAAGTCAGCATTAAGTTTAAACCAGTAACGTGTTTAAATTTAATTTACTTTCGATTTTGTTGTAGTTTACTTAACTTGTTAGTTGTTAGTTTACTTAACGTTAAACTATTAATCCTATGTAAACCGTTGAGGTTAAACGTTATCCAGCTTCACTGTGACAAGACCACCTGCGTTTCTGGTACAGACGTTGGAATTGATTGCATTCGTAATCACGCGTTGCAATCAATCAGCGGTGTTTCTTTGTTGGAATATATTGAGCTGCTCTCATAGTTTAAGATGAGTAAGTATGATAGGTTAGTACGTTCTACTTTGTTTGCTAATATTACTGTGTTTTACAGTACGACAGTACGTCTGTCACTCTCGCTCAAACTTATTCCATTTCTTTTATATGTTTTAAAATACCACAGACATAATTGGCGTCGTCGGCAGGATTCGAACATGCGTGGTAAAGCAAATTCACGCTGTTCATCTTTATTCTGACTTGACTGATCATAAGTTTCATTGCAAAATAAATCCACACAGTGGTTTGCAGTTGTGTTCTTTGTTAGCAGTGTCTTTATAAGACGAAGGTACAAGTCGTTATGCTGTGCTTAGTATATAAAGTATCCACTGCCGAGTACCGAAAAAAAAGTTGTTCTGAAACGATGTTGGCTGCTTTTCACCTCCAGTCGTGACACGCTTCCCATAGTTTCTGTGACCCTGATCAGAGACAAAGAGTTGCTCATATATACACAGAGTAAGACCCAGGGTGTGAGTTACATTGCACCATCCTCCATTGGCTACCAACAACGTGGGTCTAATGTCGTCATACTGCACTATCCCATGCCACTAGTTTCAAATGTTTATGGTAATTATTTAGATAAATTAAAGTAAAATGGATTCTATTCGAATAAGGACCTTCTGATGATCCGTTTAGGTCAGTGGTCTTCAACCTTTTTTACAAAATCGCCCCTTTGTTGAAAGTGCGGGTCCAAATCGCCCCCTCAAACGAGGCCTCGAAATTAACGGCGGCCGTGGCCGCCGAAGGGTTTAGAAATAGGGTGGAATAGGGTGATTTACTGATTAGTTGGACTGTATTGTGCACCGTCTTCATGGCGTTCAATTTAAAAATGGTTTTCGATTTCGTCATTTACTCGACAAACCTCCTAAGAACCTTGAGTTGCTAAGCGATTTGTTTCCGACGGCCCTCCCTAATATATAATAAGCCATCCGCTAACGCTATAAGCAGCAAACTTGACATATTCTTCGTTTCAGGTCATGGCTTCAATCTGCTCTGCACAAATCAGTTAGTTTTTGAAGTGCAGTACCCTACGACAAATAAACGTCCGACTTGCAAGCTACCGATTGTCGAACGAAATTACCACGTGCTTGATCAGAGCACACTCAAAATCGCGCAGGCACACACGCATTTGCATTGCAACAAACGACTCAAACCTGAGTCGAACAAACCAAAAAGTAGTTTAAGGATCCAGAACGATCTTGATCGATAATTGCGCTCGGCCTTACCAATCGCCCCCATACACAGTAATATCGCCCCCCAATTTCAAAAATTGTACAAATCGCCCCCGCAATGGCCAAAATCGCCCCCTGGGGGGCGATATCGCCCCCGTTGAAGAACACTGGTTTAGGTGAAACAGGCTGTTAAGGATTCAGATAGTAATAACTATAATTGATTTAATGTTAACTAATATATGAAATTATGAATCTGATTTATTGAAAAACTTCGACGCACTTAGTGTTTGCATTTCTTCAGAGACATCATTTACCGTACATTTCAAAACAACGCATTACTGATGCGTCATAAAGTTCATCACTCACAGGTTTCTTAAGGCTCGAGATTTTCTTCGACATCGTAGATAACGTATAGCTACTGAGATGACAACGACACAGATACAACTCCTTGATGTTGGCGGCGGCATCGGCTAAATATTCCGCCACTTCATCATCGATTGCATTGTCACTGAGATCAAGCTTCTCAACCTGCGATTGCATATGACGTACAGATTATAAAACGCAAAATATCAATCATTTAATTAATCAACATTGTTTAACACCTGGCATATAATTCCAATACTAAACAATAAATACTATTAATACTACAAAACGTGCTCTATGCCAAGCAAAAAAGCCAAGCAGAGAAAATTACATCAAATAGAGGTTTTAGAAAGTAATAACTATATTTGATGTAATTTAAACATTAGATGTCGACAAAACCTGTTAATCTAACCGCATGATTTAATTTTCAACTGGATAAATAAGAAGATGTGTGACTAAAACTTATGCCATCCCTCCATCACTACCGAAATAAGGAAAATGGTGTACGGAGAAAATAACGCACGAAAACAACAAAGTGATAGTAATTCTTTCTTTTTTTCAAAAGATAATGTCTATGTCACAATCAATGTGCAAGGCCTCGCATCGGGCTGCTTTGCGTCTTGACAGAATGTGCTGTTTTCATTATGGAATTTTGAGCGATGTGTTATTATCGGATATTGACCTGAAGTAACCTTTGAATGAGAAATCTGTATTATGTAACGTATTTCCAGAATCGTCTGTAAGCATGCAAATCTGGAATGTTCTGTTGTTTTTCATAATTTCTGAGCGTCGTTTGTCATGACGTCATAAGGATGTTTACCAGTAGATGTACGATTGCAAAATATTTATTATGTAAGAATCTTCTACCCTACATGACATTCTTCAAACTTCTTTGAGCTTCTGCTTGTTTACATTTAATGCAACTTGACAGAACAATGAGTGATGTAACATTGCGTAACCTTCTCGAAGTTACTATACCGAGAAACCTTCTATAAATAGTGGTGTAATCTGCGTAATGATGATTATGATGATTATTATGATGAGTTGATTATTATGAGTTGGTGATGAGAGGTCATGGTTGTAGTAGTAACAGTTGTTAATAGACGCAAAGATTATTGTTGATCGAGAGTTGAAGTATTGAATACGAGTAAAGCAAAGTTGATGCTAATATAATTTCTGATTGAAATTAGAATCGTATGAGAAGCTGTGAGTGGATCACGTTAAACTCGATCAAAAGCCGCAAGCGTTGGAATCTATTGCTGTTTACTGTTACTTTGATTAATTGCTGGAAGTGGTGAACCATTCGTTGGAGTCCTTCAAGCGTTTTCATATATATCATTTCATTAGAACTATTCGACATTTAATTGACTGCTTTTCGGTTTAACCCATTAAACTACGTCATTGAACCTTTCCAAGTCTCTTTTCTGGTAAGAGATAGAAAGAAATCGTGACAGTCTAAAAAGACATTTTAACTACGACAGTGGCCAATGTTTTGATCTTAAGGTACGGATCACAGCCTGGTGATAGCCATCACTTTATTTCATCAAAGAAATCGCCTGAAAGTTTTCTAGCGACATCCGTGGTCCAACAAACTTATCCTAAGTCAGAAATGTTTATGCTGCATTTTTACAGACAAATAAAAGAAAATTTCCATATGAAATGATGTACAAATAATGACAAAAAAAAATCGTCCAACAAATTGTCATCCAGCAGATAACAGTATACGGATGACCATAAAATGCGGTAAACTTGCAAAGTATCCAGTAAACGTACCACATGTATAAAACTACAATTTATGATCATTCAGGTCATTCCTGCACAACACTATTCAGATTCCCTTCTCGTTGCAGAGTACGCACAATTCCAAGATTCTATGCGTGTCGGTTTTTCTTTACTGATGGTCGCATTATGACGATTGGGTGCCACCTGTCACACATGTCAATTCCTTACGAGCAAAGTGTTTATATGGTAAACTTTATTCATGATGTTCAATTCATCTGAATTCTAATTTGACTGACAATAATTTTTGTGCAAAATAAATACATGTACTATAATTTGCTATAAATTGTGCTCTGCATAAGTAGTGTCGTCAAATAAGGAAAGTCCTAACCATTCTGACATATTTCCAACTGAATATCCTGTTTCGGTATCAATCATATTATAACGTTCGCGCTTTTGTCGCTTCAACCTTTTTCTAGACCTCTGCTATCTTCTTCTTGTTTAGAATGAAAAGTTGTTGTTTTTTGACTACGTTACATGGGGTTGAGATGTCTGGGCATTCCTCAAGCAGCCACTTGATGATGCAGTTGTCCAGCGTTGACAGAACAAGTGCCCTTAATGGTGTAAAATTCGAGCAATGATAAAGTGTGTGGTCTGCAGTTTGCTTTTCTGAACCACAGTAGCATACAACAGATGCTGATAGGCCCCATTTGTACATCATGGATCCGAAGCGCCCAATGCCTGTGCGGAGACGATTCAGCCGTACCCCAGGGATATCTAGAGAAGGGGATATGAAGGCTCGCAGCGATTGCCTTATTTTCATGACACTACCAGGGCGGTTGTTTGTAGTGCTTTAAACATGTGGTTCTTTTTTAAATTAGAGAAATTTTTGTAGTGCAGCTGGTACAATGAGCTACAAAAGACAGTTAGCAAATGTTACGTAGAGCATATTTAAAGAATACTTGTTTACAAAGACAGTTGAAAAGTTACCAGTAAGCTGTTTTTTTTAACAAAGCCTTTGCAGTAGGCTAGATGTAAAGCAAGTATATGGGTAGTTGAATTAACAAGCAACCATGAGCATTCTGTGAATATCCAGGCCTGATTCTAATAACGCAATGCAAGTTATCATAACAAGATTTATTAAACTACTATCGGTGCCAATTGTCATTTTACGATAAACACAGATTATTTATGATAAACAAAAGCCCTTCTATTGTCAGACGTAATAAAAGCCTTCGTATCTCCTTCTTTAGATATCCCTGGCCGTACCCAAGCAGATTGGCTAAGCCGCTTCCCTGATGGCTATATTTGGGATATACCGTATTTTACGGACCAAAAGGCGCACTTTAAATTCTTTTTTTTCCTCATAAATTGATCGTGCGCCTTATGGTTCGATGCGCCTTATGTATGGATCAAGTGCGGTAGTGCTTTATTGCCTACACTCAAAACCAGTACCGATATACTATTATATACGGTGCGGTGCGCCTTATGGTCCGGTGCGCCTTATAGTTCGGTGCGCCTTATGTATGAACAAAAAACTAATCAAAGCAATTTATTGACAGTGCGCCTTATAGTCCGGTGCGCCTTATGGTCCGTAAAATACGGTAATGTTTTTCGTTGTGATGGTCAGAAAAAAAAGAACTTAAATGATATTCGGTGTTCACTGCCTAGCACCGTGAGAGAAAAAAGTCTAAAACTTCATCAGCTGCCTCTGCCTTTCATGCATGCTTAGGGTACGACCACGCACTGCGGAGGAGATGAGTGCTATACATCTACACATATTCAGAATATTATCTTATCAAAATTAGCGGAATTCCACATCCATATCTAAATCAATTGTTGAAATAGCTCAAATCCAAATCCGGTCGTTGACACCAAATCTGGGTGAATTTAAATCCAAATCCATGTACATTGTACATCCTTGATGCATGCTTAGAGTGTGGCCCCAGACCAAGACAGCGGAGATGAGTGCCTTACAGCATCTTCTATGGGCTACCAACAATGTGGCTCCAATACCGTTGTGCTGTTTCATGACCATAATTTTCTACTCCTCAGCAGAATACTGTGCATCTGTTTGGTGCTGCAGTTCTCACTGCCACAACATCGACACTGCCATCAACAGCGCCCTGCGCACAGTGACCGAATGCCTGCGTCCCACACCATCGGACAACCTTCCCATTTTTGCTGGCATCCAACACGATGAGCTTCGTCACGAAGAAGCCAGTCTGTCTCTCGGTCGACGGGCATTGACCCCAACCATCTTCTCCATCCCAAGATCTCTGCTCCCGCAAGAAAGCACCCCGTTGACTGAAATCAAGACACCCATTCGTGCCAGCCGCTCAACTTCTGATCAACGAAACTGATGGACAAGACATCTCTTCGGCTACTTGGGCGGACCATAAATGGAACTCAATGGAAGTCAAGCACCACCAGACTCCATTCGTTCATCCCTGACAGCGACACCCGTCCCATCGGCCTAACAGTACGGAAACAGGCGTGGGTACGCCTCAACGTCTCCGTACGGGCGTCGGGCTTTTCCGGTCAACCATGCACCAGTGGGGAATGGCTTCTTTCTCTACTTCAGTATGTGGTGCTGAAGAACAGACCGCAGACTACATCATCAACGATTGCACCATCTTCAAGCCTCCCAATGGAGTGGAAGGTTTGCGTATCTGGATGATGAAACAAAAGACTGGCTGCTCTCGAGTAGCCTTCCAGCTTAGTCTGGGAACATCATGAATCTGGGGTGGTAAAAGGATAGACCCACGGCCTCAAAGGCTCACACCACGACGACGACCATAACTTTCGAATAATTATGGGAATTATTTAAATAAATTCACATTCACTAATTTGCAAATATCTGTTCTATTCAAATGCTTTGATGTAGCCTATTTGATGATTGCATGTCTTCATATAAATCAGTTACATGTCAAAACAATACTTTGCTGACAGCTCATAAAGTTCATTACTTACAGTTTTCTGAAGGCAAGAAATTCTCTTTAAAATCATAGATAACGTGTAGCTGTTCATTTCACATTCACGCAGATTCAACTCTTCGATGTTGGAGATTGCATCGGCTAAAGATCCTGCCACTTCCTCATCGATTGCATTGTCACTGAGATCAAGCATCCCAACCTGCAAAGAATTAAGACGTTAGTCAAACAAATTGCATTTCTTCATAGAAATCAATAACATTTCATAACAACGCATTACTGATAGCTCATCACTCACAGGTTTCTGAAAGCTCGAGATTTTCTTTAAAATCATGGTCAATGCGCGGCCACTGAGGTTACAATGACACAGATACAACTCCTTGATGTTGGCGATGGCATCGGCTAAATTTTCCGCCACTTCATCATCGATTGTATTGCAATCGAGATCAAGCAGCTCAATCTGCGATTGCATATGACGTAAAGATTATAAAAAGCAAAATATCAATCATTTGATTAATCAACATGATTTAACACTTGGCATATAATTCAAATATTAAACAATAAATATTAAGTGATAGTACGGTATTTTTTTTTTCAAAGATAATTTCTAAAAAGACATTTTCAACTACCGACAGTGGCCAATGTTTCGATCTTAAAGTGCCTCTGACAGGAAAATAAATTTGCTAAATTTACCTAAGATACCAAAAAGATGACACTAACAAACTTTTCTGACCAGCAAATCGTAAAAAATATCAACAGGCTACTAAGTTACACGCTTGCAAACTTTCGTTGACATCGGCGAATCTGGCACTCATTCAATTGCGAAAATAAAAACGGCAACAGCACTGTGACGTCACAGTAAGCGGGAAGGATACATTCTTTCTCTGTAATGACTTGGTAAAGTATGGTACGGCTACTGCAAAACGTGAATGTGTGGGGCTCTGTTGATCTAAAGCATGCGCAAATTAAGAATTACCGAAATGAAAAAGTGAACTTATTATTACTATCAGGTTTCGATCAAATAGGTTGAGTTTACTTTTATCAAACAGCATCTCAATTCAATTGAAGTTGCAGTTTCATAGGGCTACAATTTTCATACTTTTTTATTTGTCCTAATCTGGCTATAGCCATTTGCAGTGTAACAACAGTAGGCACAAACAGCACCTTTGATTTATGGTTGAAGCAATGCCTACAAATTGCTGTTTATGTGACATTGTCAGTGACAAAGACCGTGTGCTTTCTTTCCCACTTTCCCACAAAACAAGGTAGGCCTACTGAGAAGAAAATGATCAAAGTTTTCTTCAAGTGTTCGAAAGTGGGATGGGCCGTACAAAACTAGTCGTATATGTTCACTTCACTGAAGATGATTTTGTTAATACCACTAAAGTAAAAATGCCTACAGGCATGTGTTGGAGTGTATACTACAAGGTGATGCTCTCGGAAGCAACAATCGGATTGTGATGCCGTCATGCATTGTTTGGCGAATCCGAAACAATTTTCCAGATCCAGATGGCCGTTACACAGGATTTCAATGGCCAACTGAAGGCACATTATGAGAGAGAGAGAGAACTTTTATTTATTTTTGAATAGTGATGATGAATTGAATATGAATGATGATTCGTACAATTTCTTCATTTTTCACTTAAAGTATATTTTAGGTTTTGTAGGAACGTATCCAGTACAGTTTTATTAAACTGCAAAAAACAATAAATCTTCGAAAAAAGCAACCGCTTGTACCAACTCCGACCAAACTGTGATCCACCAATTACATCTAGGAAGCGTTTGTTTTATCCGTTGCTAACGACGTCCACTTAGGATGACGTAATACTGCCAAAGTCGTCCCAGAGCAGTGAAATATGGAGTTTCGCCTGTGGTGGCGCTGCGGAGCAGTCGTTTGATTAAATTACGCCCTAATCAGTCGAGCTACGAGGTTAAGATTAAAAAGTTTGCTAAGTGTAATTCTGCGCTAGGAAATGCTTTAAAAAGTTACTATACTTGGATCCCACCTGTCAGGGGCACTTTAAAGATCTCTTAAGCGTAGTGAAATGAAAATAGAGAGTTGTCTTAAAGTTGCGGATGAGATGATTGACTGATTGTTTCCAAGAGTGATGATTAATAAGCCAATGAGGGTTGATTTAATTTTTAATGTCGGATTCAGCGAAACGTCATCCTTTCAAGTAGAAGTGAAGGAACAAAACTTCAGCGTAACCTATACCTAAAAGTTTACTACAGGCTATTGTGTTGTTTCTTTGAGACATTTAATTGTAAAATAGGAGTTTGCTGTAATGCTCGTATACCTAACCAATGTATTATTGTTTATAGCCGTCTCAGCAATATGAACTTGTCTCTACAAGGTCGTAATGTGAAAGTTAGTGAGGTTCAATACATGGGTGCTGTACTGTTTGTCAGTTTATGCGCTGCAGTGCAAAAATATACAAAACCATGCATGTCACTGAATAGCTCTTTTCGTTTAACCCTTCAAAGATTAGTGGCACACATATGTACCACAGGTTAGACTTGTTTCAAGTTAAATACTTTCAAATTTTTTAGCCTCTCGCATTGATTCCAATGGATTTGACTATGAGAAATCCGAAAATGACAACTCTTTTGCTCTCCAATTATTATCTAACGCGCTTCTGATAGCTCACCAATGGTGCAAAATCAGTTTCTGGATGTTTTTCTGTTAGAGTAAACCCATTGAGAATTTCAAATAAGGTGTATAAATTGCCTGAAATAAGCAGGATGCCTTTTCATCACTAGTGGCGATAAGTGTTGTCCCTTAATTCCATCCACACTTCCCAAAATCATGAAAAACTTTCAAAGATTGGTTTTACACTGGTGAGCTATCAGAAGGGCATTTGACGAAATTGTTTTGTGTTGAATATAGAGTTTCACCACCATAACCATGGCAACAGGTCAAAAATTGGAGATTTAGGCAAAAAAAATAGACAATGGTCGTCAATTTGTTGAAATGTTTAGGGCTCTTGAGGCAAGGTATTCCTGCATCTCAAAGCAAAATTATTGTCACTTTTGGATTGCTCATAATTAAGACCATGGGAATCAGTGCGAGAGGCTAAAAAATTTGAAAGTATTTAATTTTGAACAAGTCTAACCTGTGGTACATATGTGTGCCACTGTTCCTTATTGGGTTAAACATTGCGTTTTTTTCATATTTTATGTTTTGAATAGCAGTACTCAGTACATTCTAGCAATTGTCTTTAGCTTAAAAGTACAAAACATGAAAAGACTGCAAAAAGTTTGAGTAACATCATGTAACAAAAATTTACTTGTGTCGCTTTTTAGTATTTTTAAAAAAATTTGCTGTTGAGTAAAACGTGTTTCTAACATTTTTTTAGTCACAAGTGCCGTTTAAAAATATTTTTTCTATTTTTTTTAACTTACACCATCTTGTTGTTTTCAACCATCAAGTTAATTTCAACTTCCTGTCTAAAGTTTCAAACTCACAGGTTTCTGAAGACATAAAATCTTCCTTGAAATCTTAGTCAATGCGTAGCTACTGAGTTGACATCTACTCAGATCCAACTTCTTGATGTTGGCGATGGCATCGGACAGTAATGTAGCTACTTCTACGTCATCTATTGCAATGCCACTAAGATCAAGCTTTTCTATCTGCAAATAAATATGAATAATTAATACAGTATATGAAAAACATTAAACACAACGAAAAGCAAAATATCAAATATATAATTGATTAATCAACACTTGGCACCTAATTCAAATATTAAAAACGTCAGAAAAAACAACTCGTATGGTCAACTAAATTAAACAAAATAGTTTTAGCTTGCTGTAGCAGTAAATCTTCAAAGAATATGAGTATGACGCACAGCCACACTTTGAATCTTGTTGCACTTTCTGAGTTTTTAAATTCTTATGTGCTGTATTCGCGCTTTCATAACAATTGTTTATATTTCAAAGAAAAACATTTTTTTCACCAAAAATATGTATACAAACGAATAACTAGAACTAAAGCCTTCTTCTGTTTCAAAAAATCTCGAAGTACATTTATTTTTAGAGCTCTTCAAGCGGTAAACTAATATTCGCCCATCTGTATTTTAATTTGTACGATAAATGGTATTAAATACCGGACAGCCAACTCGGCTGGATATCTGACAAGCGGAGTGTAAAACTGTTGCCAGATATTTTTTAAATTTTTAGACAAAATATTATTTTGGCATTTTTAAAGTAGTAGTCGCCCAAAACGTGCCCGTAAATAACTATTTTAAAACTAATCTAAAGCAATTTTATTATTCACTTATCAAACTATCATATTTTTTGCAAATTTAACCTCTCTTGTGCATAAAACTTATTACTTGAAAAATAATTACCGGCTTCAACACTTAAAACATGAAGCTTTTTATTCCTGAGGTGTATTTTAGTTTTCTCAGTTTTTTTTTGCTCTTATATGGTTAGAAATATACTTTTTTAAACCTGCAAGTTTTATTTAAGTTTTGTACATAAATTCACATTCTTATTGCAAAGTAACACAATATATTATTACCACAAAAGAGTGCTCAATCCTCACGGATGAATCTCAAGCGCAACTCTAAGCAGAGCAACAAACGAACAATGAGATGGAGCTCCAAGTGTACACCACAGTGACTGCAGGCGTAAAAGTAAAATAAGCAGACAAAGCTGAACATCACCACAACATTTAACATCATCCGTTAAGTCGGTTCCGACTCTCGGTCACTCAGTAAACCTTCTCCATCCACAGCTCTCGATTCCTCACAACCTCCTTCAGCTCTTCCATGCCCATCCCATGTCATTTGTCACAGTATCGAGCCATCTTGTTTTGGGAGGACCCTTCCCTCTTCCTCCACTGAACAAACTTACCATGAAGTCTTTTTCCAGTTATGTGCTTTTCATTATGTAGCCAAAATATGAAAGTTTCTGTTTGACTATTCGAGCTTCTAGGGATATGTCCGGTTTAATTTGGTTGTTGTTTTTGCTGTCTGTCACGATTTCTTTCTATCTCTTACCAGGAAAAAGACTTGGAAAGGTTCAATGACGTAGTTTAATGGGTCAAACCGAAAAGCAGTCAATTAAATGTCGAACAATTCTACTAGTGAAATGATAATCTGACTTCTTGAAGAACTTTAACGAACGGCTTCTCAAATAACTCTAATTTCTGCATCAACTACCAATCCACAACTCATAGCACAACTCTCATAATCAACTCATAATAATCACCATAATAATAATTACACAAACTACACCATTATTTATAGTTGGTTGTTCAGTCCAGTAACTTCGAGAAGGTTACGTAAGGTTACATCATAAAGAACCATTGTTCTATCAAGCAGCATTTAAATGTAAACAACAGAAGTCTCTAGAAAGTCACGTAGGGAAAATGATTCCAGAAAACACGTTTTACATAATACAGATTTCGTAATCAGAGGTTACTTCAGGTCATAACCGATAATAACACATCGCACCAGAATTCTACAACCAAAACAACACGCTCGTTGAAGATACAAAGCAAGCCATCGCGAGGCATTGCACCTTGATTGTGACACTGTCCAAAGAACTCGCAGAATCCTTCTCCAACACCATAATTCAAAAGCATCAATCCTTTTTCTGTCTGCTTTGTTCATTGATAAAATTATAACATAATGAATAAAAATAAAATCAAAAAAACTTTTTCGACTATGCATATATCTGTAGTCTTTTTCAAGCCTTTAAATAAAAAATTACATATAAATAGTAGAGAAACATACAGGAAACAACGAAATATGATCAAATTTGAGCATTGAGAAACTGCTTATCCTGCTCACATACGAAATGATTCACAACGGGTCAAGCATTTGATAGAGGAAAAATTAAGTTCAGAGAAGTGTCGAAGCAGATTGCGCAAGATGGACGGAAGCACAACACGTGACAATTTAATCAAAGACGGTTAAGAAACAGGAGGCTCCGCCGGCAAGCAATTGTCTGTTAATCCCTGGGTTGGAAGATTTAATAATTAGTATAGTTATGGGAGAGAGTTTTCTTTCTTGTACCAAAGACAGGCAAGACACAACAATACAACAGGGTTGAGCATTATAACAATATATTTTACATATTTACAAATAGTTTTAACAGTCGAGCGTTTTCGGCTTCAGCCCTCATTAGAAATCTGAAAATATTTATAAAAATGCAATAAATTTCAACTTCTTGAAGGTAACCTAACTAGCTAACCTTGGTGTCGAACTCAGACAAACAATTACGCATTTTGAAAGACCCCAATGAAAGTTTATTATTTGAACACGAATGCAGGTTCGAATATGATTTTTAACAGCATTATTTTTACTACCCACTCTTGTGGCTAAATGTTGCGTGGTCATACCAATGTGTGTTAAGCTCGCATCATCCGAGCAAGTGAACTGATACACGACATTAGAACACAGGCAAAAAAAGTTTTAGATTTCAGCTGAAAATGGTAACCAGCTTCATTGTAAATGTTGAAATCTTTCCAGATTGTTCGTAATCGTTTGTCCGAGTTCGACACCAAGATTCACGAGGCACTAATTATTAAATCTTCTGACCCAGGGCTCAAAAGGCAATTTTGTTTGCCGGCGGAACCTCTTATCTTTTAACCGTCTTTGATTACGAGTCTCCTACAAGTCAGCAGTTGTGAACTGAGCAAGCGACAACTAGGCAAGTGACAACTAAGCTAGCAACATTTGAGCAAGTGGCTGAAGTAGGTAAATGATGAAACTGAGAAAGTAACAATTGAGCAAGCCATAACTTGGCTTGTCACAAGTCAGCAAAATCAGTTTGACAACCGATGACCAAGCAAGTCTGAAGTAAGCTTGTATCTCATTTCTGACTTGGCAGTAGCTGTAATGTAATTGTTGAGCTGTCGCATGTCGAGTGGTCCGACGACCTTTGATTACATTGTCTCGTGTTGTGTTTCCGTCTACCTTGCTCAATCTGTTTCCACAATTTTCTTCTCAACTTAATTTTTCCTCTATCACTTGACCCATTGCGCTGCGTAATCATTTACAGTAGTAAGTGAGCAAGATAAGCAGTTCTCAATGCTTGGATTAGACGGGTCTGCTACTATTCGGTGAGTCCGATTCGGTGAGTCTGATTCGGTGAGTTACTAACTTCTAACCCCTAACCCAAACCCCTAACCCTAAAACGGCAATGATAGTTAGGCTATGGTACCCGATAATTAAAAAAAAAAATTGAAAAAATCCCCCGTTAAGGGATCGGACTCACCGAATCGGACTCACCGAAACGGGCCATTCCGGGATTAGACCATATTTTTTGTTATACTGTATTTCTCTCTAGTATTTCTCATACATGTAAAATTATTTTCTTTTAAAGGTTTGAAAAGGACTATGTGCATAATCAAAAACGTTGTTATTTAATTTTTTGTTTTTTTTTGTTACAATGTTAAATGTTGTGGTGTTGCTCAACTTTGTCTGTTCACCTGTATTTCAGTTACGAGTTTTCAATTATAACTGAACATTGCGTTAGACGTTACTTACCATGTTTGGCAGATTGGCCAGTCCTTTCAACAACCTCTGGAAGCTGTCTTGAAGAAAATTAAGACTCCTGTACCTATTAGCTGACAGTAATAAGGACTTATTCACTCTTTTCATCACATAAATTAAGCTGGATACATCCGTTGGAAGTATTGATCCTCTGAGTTGTATAAATGAAGGAAAAAATTCAGCTACAGCTGCATCCAACTGTGGATCACCTGCTTCCTGGATCCATGAGCAAAGTTGCATTAGTAGAGATATATCAGAAGCTGGAGCTACTTTCTTTATTAAGTTCGCAACCAAGTCGTAAAGTTTCTTCTTTTTAACATCCAAATCCTTCACTTTTCGAGAAGATAAAATTGATGACATTTTCTTCCTTGTAGCAGGATGACAAAGTCCAAACATAAACTTACTCACAACCTCCCACAATGGCTTGGTGAGATCATCAATATCAAGATCAAAGTTATCCACTGGCAATAGAAACATAGCATTCACAGCAGCAAACAATTCCTGCCAAATTAAATGGCTGAAACTGCTTCGTTTGTCTCCATCCAAAATAGAAAAGCTAATATTTTCCTCTGCAACAGTGTGAAGAAATGATTGGAATACATTCTTACTTATGTCAGCATTATCAATATCAACCTCTTCAAAAATGATCTTCCGGTGTAAAAAACCACTCCATGCAAGGTCAGCAAGTTTCCAGACTTCGATGCTTTGTCACGAACATGGTCGGTTCTAAGAAAATGATGAAGCGCCTGGACAAATATGTCAGTCAATGATCGCACAGTTGTTTGGCTGTGTTTGTTTTCTGCCATGGTAAGAACGCCAAAGATAATAATGCATTTTACAGGAACATATAACGAAGACGAAACATCAGGATGATCAAGTAAAAACTTTTCTATCTTTTTGAAGTTGTCTTGGCAAATTTGTTTTCCTAGTTCATCTTGAGAGGTTTTGTTCAAGCCAAGAATATCAATCGCAAAGTGAGGTCGACAACTTTGATGGAGTTCAAAAAATTGTCTTGGTCGTGAAGTTACAAGTTTCTTGGCCAAAGGAAAAATCTCACCAGAAAAGATTTTCCTGACAAACACATCAGGTTTACAGGATGTTTGAAGAGTGTCTCGATCGTTTCTTTCTGGCAATCGATCAGTGTTTGCTTCATCTAAACCATCGAATAGAAACACCACGTTTGGATTGGTTTGAAGTTCATCGATCCATGAACTCGATATTTTATCAAATTTAGAACCAACTTTCAAGTCACACCCAGTGACAAGTAAGCGAAACAGTGTTGATTCACTTAAAAAGTTAACTTGGCGGAATGGAATGACAAAGATGTATTCAGTGTTTGGTAGAACGTTTTGCTTCAAAATGAGCTCAATCAATCTCTTAGCAAGCGTGGTTTTACCAATTCCTGCTTGACCAATCAAGGCCACTACGTTACCATAGCGACGAACGTGATCGGCACGAGCTTCTTCATTGTTTGTTGTGCAATTGGCTTCATCAGTAGCAAATTGTAAGGCTCGGTCAAACATATCTTCAAGTGAAATGTCTCCTTGACAAGGTCTCATAAACATTTTCTCAAAATCCTCTCTTCTGTTATAATGACCTTCATCATCAAGATCAGGAAAAGACCATTCAACTCCTTCTTTGAGTTCCAATCGTTCAAACCTGATGGCAAGCTCCAGTTTTATTGGACGTGTGATTTCTCCAGAAATTTGTTTTGCTCGTGTTGTCAGGATTTGCTTTAAGTCTGTAAAAACAATAATTAATATTATGACGTTAGATTACTTCTGCAAGTAAACTTGTTTCAACAATGTTTGATGTAGGAGACGTGGCGTGTAACAACCCGCTCATACACAGCTGTAATCAAGACAGCGACATCCTGAGCACTGTAGTGGTGGGGATGACCTGAAAACGAGGCCTATATTCTAGCGTAGTAGTTCACCGCAGTAGAAAACAATCAATTGTCACCATCAGAACGTAATAAAGAGGCTGACCGCTATGACACCAAAATTAAGCCATGGCCGCCAATGAACAAAACGCAAAGCTGCAGAACAACAATCAAACTGCCCACTAGGAAGCAAACTTACAGACTAACAGTAATATGAAAAGTTATACCCACACCAAGACATATGGTAAACTAATATACTGCTATACTGACATCTGATTCATTGATGGTCGCTTCAGCTTAAGAGAAACCCGTCTTGATTAAAGACATGCTGCTCAGAGCATGCAGCACGGCACATTGATTGCAGAATGGCATGTAACAAAATGTGAAAAGAAAAACAGACGCAAAACCATGTACTCTGTGTATCGATGCCCCAATTGCGAAAATGCAATCAAGCACTCTATGGCATTCCAATCTTGAGAATAATAGAAAATAGAGGAAACGCAGAAATGACCGATGGAGAGCCTGCAGGGACTACACAGGCTCCAGAACAACAATGGAAAGCGACATCAAGGAACGTAAAAACGACATAAGGAAAGCTCACAGGAGCTACATTTAAACTTCGATGTTTTCTTTTCATGCTTTTTTAATGAGGTGTAACTGACGCAATGCGTGTCACGTTGATATGGGTCCACGTCGTTTAGGTGCAGACATTTAGCCTTCAGCTAAATAGGTGCTGTGCACTGTGGCGTCAGGATATTTAGGTGAGGCGCATTGTGGCGCCCGGTCATTTAGGTGCTATTCGGTGTGTCAAATTTATCAGACATGCTTGATTATGCGACAGTTCTCCCGGCTTTGTTACAAAGCGAATATCACTTTGAAACATATCAGTGTGCAGTGCCCGATTATGCAAGTAGCCTACAGCCTAGAACCCATTTAGCAAGTTCTTTTGTTTGAACAGGTGCACGAGGTGTAAGGATGAAGATTCTTATTAAACAATAAATGAATAGAGCTTCGGTAGACAATTTGTCTTGTTGAACCATAGGCATACGAAGCCGAGCAACGTGATCAGGTTTAACATCTTCAAGTTTATTACATTTACATAAACACAAAACCACACAACAAATTAAGTACCGGTATCAAACGTTTTCGACATCACAAGATGTCCTCTTCAGAAATAATATACATACAACTTTACTACATCTGAATAAAATACAATGGTTAACAAAATCTATAAACAGGAAAAGACAAAAACTGCACAGTACTTCTGACTAGCTCAAACTCAACGATATATGCTCCACGAGAATCAAAGGTAACTGCATCAAAAAGTGTTTAACAGATCACATGATATGGTAGAAAGGCAAAGTGCGAAAAAACTAATTTTAAAATACAAAGAGCAAGAAAGACGAGCCGCAAGCAAACAATTGTCTGTTCAAAAGTGGATTGTGTCGTTTTATGTACAAGGCTTCCAAGATCTTAGTTTGATACTCAGACCTGCCTCTGGACATGATCTCAAATTGCTTGATAGAAACGTTATTTTGGGATTCTGTACATGAGAAATGTGATCTTTAATTGCACTTTTCTGTATAGAATTCAAATTCAGGTGTTCCCTAGCTCTAGTCGACAAATGTCTTGTTGACATACCGAAATACCGATGTATGTCAGGCTTGCATCACGCAAACGGGTCTGCTACTATTCGGCGAGTCCGATTCGACGAGTCCGATTCGACTAGTCCGATTCGGCGAGTTCCCTATTCGGCGAGAGCCTTTTTCGGCGAGTGCCCTATTCGGCGAGTTTTTGAAATTTTTGAAAGGAAATTATCGGGTACCGTAGCCTAATTATAATTGCCGTTTTTACATAGTTTTAACGTCGCTAAACGTTGAAATTGTGCAGAAAGGAATAAAAATAAAATGTTTGAACTATTAAATTAATTCGTCATGTCAGTTCAGTTGTTTTTATTTCTGACCATCATATGAAAAACAATACACGTCAACATAGCAAATGTGTAAAAAAGGTAGAAGCGACAAAACGCGAATGTTAAAACGTGCTTGTGACCGAAGTAAGTTATTGAGTTGAAAGAAACATACGCGCCGACTTCAGGGGGGGCCGGCGCCCCCCGTAAATTTATGGTTGAAAGGCAACAAAAATGGTGATGACAAGTGGTGTTTCAAATATAAAACACTTCGCGAAGGAGATTTAGATAATTTAAACGGACTTAAAGAATGCCAAAAGCAAGAAAAGCCTACGTTGCTCTTGCCAGCAAAACAGCAGCTCGCATGGCTATCTCATACGTATGGAAATTTCAAAGTAGATGGTAGAGTACTGCTGGAATAGTCACGTAACTATTCACTGCAATATTAAGTAAACCAGCTAAATTAGACGGCTTGACGCGCTATTTTCAACGAGATCGCCCCGCTGTGAGATCAATTATGATTCAACAGAACGCATTGTTTTTGCAATGTGTGAGAATTAAATCGAAAACCGATAAAAGAAAAGGTGTTTAATGGTCTTGGTCGCAGATATTGCCTGCATTAACGACGTCTCTTACCGCTATTATCACCTAGCTAACCTGTCATCATTGTTTTATGCGGCCGCTAAGGTTTGACATCGACTTTAACGATCATGGAATGTTACGTAATAATAAGAACGATTATATCCTACACGCAAAAATAAAAAGATGATCTCCTCTTTCTGTTTTGTCTCGTGAGCTTTGCATATTGCTCAACAAGTGCATAAAGTTTAGAATTGACAAGAAATCATTGAATTTGAAAATTAAGTTTGAATCACTGCAAATAAACGTATTCAAAACTTTCACTTAAGCCGACGCGATTTCACAATCCGTAATCTACGTCGACAATGATTTTTAGTGCGTTCATTTTGAAAATTGCTGAGCTGAAGACAACAGCTTGTCCCGTGTTAGTTGAACTTGTCTTTTTGAGGTGAAAATCACTTGCGAACATCTCGACCTTTACTCGAGTATAGCCTACTGTATTCAATAAAAGACTATAAAGACTTTCGATAAAAAACAGAAGAGAAAACACTTCGCCGTTGTCAACGCTTTGAAAGTAAGTAATTAGCGAAACGAGGTTAATAAAACTGATACCGGGTTTTCACTCTGCTTGAGATCATGATTTTTTGCGTTTTATTTCGATAACTTCACTGTCTTTATCGTTGTTGTTCACTCGCACGAAAAGGAAATGAATCGGCTTGTTTTCCAACAGTTCCAATTATGAGCTAACAATATCAAAATTTTTATGACTAGGCGTACTGCGTGCGTAAAACTAATCCTTTCAAGCAGCGCTTCTAATAAATTCGGTTTGCGACCTATTTGTTAATATAAACACGACACTAAGCTTAATCAAAGACTATTTTAATTGAGTAAATAGCGCTATGGTTATGACGTTATCACCTTTCTCGCCCCCAAGGTTTTTTGAAAAGTCGGCGCCTTTGGAAAGAAATTTGGCACGGTCGCAACACCTTCAGAAAAATTTAAGATATGAAGGGAAAATAAAACAAAGAAAATGCTACAAAAAAAAATAAAATAAATCATGTTTATGTCTGTAAGTTAGCACTTTTGAATAGTTAAAATGATTAGTTTGGATCAACAAATGTGTGGCCTACAGCTTGGATTAAAAGAAATTATCGGGTACCGTAGCCCAGTTATCCCAACCAGCAAAAATTTCCGTTTTTACATCGTTTTAACGTCGCTAAATGTTGAAATCGTGTAGAAAAGAGAACTTTGCTAACTAGGATACGTTGAAGCTGAGAAACATTCACAGAAGCCTTTCGAATTGTTCCAAGAACCCATTTAGCATAACATTTCATTTGTACATTGATTCAACGTCTGAATACATTATCTTAAAAATGCAACGTATATATCGTAGGGCTTCTGTGAATGTTTTTCAGTTTCAACGTATCCTAGTCAGCAAAGTTCTCTTTTCTACAGGATTTCAACGTTTAGCGACGTTAAAACGATAGGCTACACATTTGGTTAGCCTTTTCATTCTGTTACTACAATGGGTTCTCATTTGTTGATCCAAACTAATCATTTTAACTATTCAAAAGTACTAACTTATACACATCAGCATGATTTTTTTTGTAACATTTTCTTTGTTTTATTTTCCCTTCATATCTTAAATTTTTCTGAAGGTGTTGCGACCGTGCCAAATTTCTTTCAACTCAATAACTTACTTCGGTCACAAGCACGTTTTAACGTTCGCGTTTTGTCGCTTCTACCTTTTTCTACACCTTTGCTATGTCGACGTGTATTGTTTTTGATATGATGGTCAAAAATAAAAATAACTGAACTGACATGACGAATTTTAATTTAATAGTTCAAACATTTTATTTTTATTCCTTTCTGCACGATTTCAACGTTTAGCGACGTTAAAACTATGTAAAAACGGCAATTGTAATTAGGCTACGGTACCCGATAATTTTCTTTTAAAAATTTCAAAAACTCGCCGAATAGGGCACTCGCCGAAAAAGGCTCTCGCCGAATAGGGAACTCGCCGAATCGGACTAGTCGAATCGGACTCGTCGAATCGGACTCGCCGAAACGGGCCATTCCGACGCAAACAACTAAATTTATAAACGACATTAGAACATAGAGCAAAGGGCGTAGGCGACTTCAGCTGGAAATATCTGCCTACTTTGAACGTTCTATATACCGGGTAAATGTCACAATCAAATTTCTTTTTAACAATTTTAGCTAGAATTTTGAACAATTTGATACTTAATTCGAAAAACGTTCGATACTTAATTTGTTGCGTAGTTTTGTGTTTATGTAAATGTAATAAACTTGAAGATGTGGAACTTGGTTAGGTAGCCACTTTAAAGGGCGGGGAAACCCAAATTAACTTTTTGCGAGTTTTTTGTTTCAGCGTGATGTCATTATGTACAACATGCGTTTTACCAAAAAAAAATCCAAATTTTGTTGCCCTTGTCTCGCTAAGGCGAGGTCTCACGCGCATCCAGCCGTGACGGATGCGCGTGAGTTGGGGGTTACAACCCCACTTTGGCACGCGTGTGACGTCACGATATTGAGAATGATGCTTTCAGTTTCTTTATGCTTGGGAATGATGGTTTCAGTCTAAAAAAAACTTGCCTAATTTTAAACAAAACTGCATTAAAAGAGCGAGTTTTGCCAATACCAAACATTCAATCATCTCAGTCAGGAATTAACAACAAGAAAACATAGAGACTTAGCCTTATTTCCGAAAAATGCCGAAGAAAACATGATCTTATCCTTTTGCTATGCCACCTGACAGCACCATTTTACAGGAATATTCATACCCACATTTTTGTTGAAAATGCTCTCAGAATGCACCAAATTCAAAGTAATTTTTCAAAATTTTCTGGGGGAGGACCCCCAGACCCCCCCGCCGCTGGGTGTCATCTTAAGCGAAAACGCCGTCGGGCTTCGCCCGTCGGTCGTCAAAACCTCCCCTTTCAAAATTCCTGGCTACGCTACTCTCCATGGCCCCCCCTTGAGAAAATCCTGCGTACGCCACTGGCCACAGCCTACTCAATTTTGTGCTGAGTACCCATAAAAGTTGTTACATTAAACAGAAAGACGTTTAGATGTTATTTTTTGTCGATTTTCGTTTGAGCGGTAGTAGCCTAACCCTCTTAAGGCCCATGCCGTTTTTGAGTCGGAAGTCCCCTTCTCTGTAGTCCCGGCAGAGGACTTTTACAATACTAAAGACTGAGGCATATGATAGACTTAATCATGTGTGCTATGGTGGAGTCTTCATAACAATACTGAGAACATTGTGTGGTACATGTACCAAAAAATTTCATACTATTGGAGATAGAAAACTTGTCATAATTTGTACTGTAATAAGTGCATTGGTGAAAAAAATGTATGTAAATCATGTAATGTTTCATAGTGAATTCATCACGAATGAAAGGACATTTCAATCTTTCAACTATTATTTTCTTGTCAAACAAGACTGGTGTAAATTTCTTTCAACAGTTTGAATATAAATACTGTCCCAAGCAAAACACTGGAAAGGTGGAAACAGGGGCGCCGGAACGATTTTTGACTGGGGGGCAAGATTACGAAAAAAGGGCACTTTTGTTAACTAAAAGGCCATTTTTTTTCAAGTTTTAAGATAAGATAAAGCGACAATGCTAATCTATCAGCTCACTATGTATTGAGTAATGATAGCCTACAAGTGTCCGGTATACAAAAAAGGGCATCATGTTATGTTATAATGATGTAACCTACTGTCAAGCCTTAAAGCAGCATGCGGCCATGGCCGCTAAGTAGTGCTTGAATGAACCGCCGGTGCTACCTCCTTAATCGGCCAAGTTTGGCCGCCGGTCTCTTCTAGCCAATTATTTAATTTCGCAATAGAATGATCGTGGATTAACTGTCGAAAATATGTAGTATCAAAGAGTGACGCAAAATTAGGTCAGCGCGTCATAATCGCCTCTGTTGCATTGTGCGGGAATATTTGTTATTGATGGAATATATCCATCTGCGATCACCAGCGCTGTAAGTCTTGTTTGTAATTCCCGACGTTTATTTTAACGACCGGAAAGTCTTAATCCGAAGTGCTAATTTACATCGGCTGGCAATATTGTCGTTTTTATGTCGATTCGATGTTGTCGGACATTGAATCGTTGTTAAAAAGGAGAACTAGGTTAGTTGACATCTGAGGGGAAAACATTTTTTGGTCATATTTTGCAAAAATTATGCTTCTTTTAGTAATGTCCTTCACATCATTGAAATACTTATTTTATTACCTTGCCGTCATCGTCAACACATCTCGAACGTTGTTTTTCGTTGCTAAACAGAATTCTAGAGGAGTGGCAAACTTCTTTAAAATCAGCCACATTGGAGACACTCGTGCGAGTGTCGTTAGATGGTCCCGCAGTAGGCTACTGGATTACAATCCCGATAAAGCAGTTATTACGTGGTGCAACGAGTCTATTGTAGGAAGTCGCCCAGGCCCAGACTTCAACAACGCTAAGTGATCATTTTAGCATTGTTGCAAGTTTAATTCTAGTTTTAATTCTAGTTTTTAATTCTAGTTTGCAAGTTTAATTCTAAGTTTAATTCTATCGTTATTTTGTACTTTGGCCTTCAAGCATGCAGATTTGGCCGGCGAGAAGGAGCTCCCGGTAGGCCACGATGGCTGCCGAAAAACAAAAACGAGTTTTCAGGCCTGTACTGTGTTGCAAAATTTTGTGCCGTATATATTATTTTGAGGCAAAAATGAAAGATTATAATTAGGCTAAAACAGGCCCGTAATTGCTGGGGGGCTTGGGGGGGGCATTGCTTTTAGTGTGAGATCTATTTTAAATTCTCCTGTTAGTGAATTGTTTGCATATTATACTGGTTTAATTCACGTGCAATTTAAAACCCTGTTTGATTTTTTGACGCAAAATGCCACAAGTGCCATTAAATACAAAGAATGCAAAGAAAAATGTTTGGAATTGTCTTTGGAAAATCAGCCACTTTTGACTCTTTGCAGGCTAAGAAATGGGTTTCATTTAAAAGATTAGGCCTATAGATTAATTTTTCACTCCAGTGAATTGTAACAAATCAAACAAACAACGTAGCAGTTGCAGCACAGCACACCATCCAGGCTATATAACTTCTTCTATGAAAATATGATCAACTATTCAAACCATTGATAACACTGCATGGCTCTAACAACCCAGTTAAACTGTGTCTTAGAAAGCACTATTTGCAGCAGATTTCCGATTTTAAGACATCTCGAATAGGTATTTGCTGTCAAACCTGCAAGTACCGCAGAAGAAAATTCTACTTCTAAAAAATCACAGAATAAATGTGTGTTTTGTCTTTATCAATTTTTTGGGTTTAAGGGGCCCGACAAAATGTTTAAATTTGCGTGCTCAGGTCGATTTTGCATAAAATATTTTTATGTTAATTTTGTATGTCGCTTGGGCCCCCTCATGGGTATGCCCTTTTTTAAAACTACAGAATTTTCAATTTGTTGAGTTTAAGGAGCCGACAAAATGTTTAAATTTGCATGCTCAGGTCGATTTTGTATAAAATATTGTTTTTTATATTAACGTAGTTTCATATTTCAATTGGGCCCCCTCATGGGTATGCCCTTTTTCAAAACTACAGAATTTTCAATTTTTTTAGTTCAAAGGGCCCGACAAAATGTTTAAATTTGCGTGCCAAGGTCGATTTTGCATGAAATATTATTTTTTATGTTAGTTTAGTATTTCGATTGGGCCCATCATGAGAATTCTTTTTTGAAAAACTACAGAAAACACATATTGCAGTGTGAATGAATATTTCAGTTCATTTCAATGTTTTAATCTCAGTGTTAGTGTTTTAATTTCAGTGGTGTTTTAATGTGAATATTTGGGTGTGTACGATATGTTTTAATAAGCAATTGATTGATCAGGTTAGGTTACAGTCATTAGCAAAAATCATTGATTCTATTTGAATAAGGGGAATTAGGAGTGAAATTTAATTAAAATTTGTTGTAATGATAATTGAAGTAAAAAGTGAATTTGAAAACGTCTAAATAACATGAAGGAAGTAGTAATCAACTCCTTGCTGTGGTTTGTGTACAATCGTATGAGCATGGTTGATAGTGAATGGATGCTCTTTTATAGATGCATTGACCAGCTCCATATCTGATTTGAAAGCAATGGTTAATGAAATCAAACCCTTACATGAAAAAGCAGTGGCAGTAAGTGTGTCTCCAACTACTGAACAACCAGCTACACTGTTACTACCTGACCCTGCTAAACAGTCTTATTCCAATGTAGTGAAAAGACACAACTCCATGATTACAGTGGATAATCATCCTAAGTACCCCCACAAGATTACCTCTGATAAGGACCAAACTAAATCTAATGTCAGAAAGGATAATTGGGTTAAAGTCAAGAAAAGACAGCACAAGCCACGTCTAGGCCAGCTTGATTCCTCATCAAGTTTAAAAGCCATACACATGCCTGTACACATCTTTGTGTCAAGGCTTCAGCCAGACACAACTACAGAAACCATCACATCTTTTGCATCGAAGCAATTTCCTGAAGCCACTGATATAAGCTGCATGAAGTTGCAAACAAAATTTGATCACTACTGTTCTTTTAAAGTTTCTGTCTCAGGAATTCCAATGAAAACATGTCTGGATACTGCCAACTGGCCTACTGGTATCTTAGTAAAACGTTTCTTCAATGCTTCTAAGAATTTTAGGATAGAGCCTACAACCAAACAAACTCCTGATGGAAGGTAACAATAAAGAACAATTAAAGGTTGTCTCATACAACTGCAGAGGTGTGGCATCATCTCTGCATGATGTTCAGTTACTATGCAAGGATTATGATATCATACCGCTGCAGGAAACCTGGCTGGCTAAGCACAGCCTGGACTTTCTACAATTAGCAAAAATCATTATGCATATGGTTATTCTGCAATGGACTTTTCTGATAAGATGAATACAGGTAGACCTTATGGTGGCACTGCCATTCTATGGAGTAAAAGTATTCCTGCTTCTGTTTTTCAAAGTGATGATTCATCTATTATTGGCCTTAAAGTTGTAATAGGGGAAGCAGACATGGTCCTTATAAATGTCTATCTACCTTACTGCTGTGATAACAATGAGGACAAATACTTAGAATACTTGGGTAAATTAGAAAGTATGCTTTTTGACTGCTCAAGCAACAACACTTGTATCCTAGGTGACTTTAATGCAAGTGACAAAAATATGTTTGGAAGCATGTTCAAAAGCTTCTGTGCAGACCAGGACCTGATTATTTCAGACTAATCAGACATGGTCCTGTTACCTGCCGAATCATTTACCTACATCAGTGATCAGGCCCGGATTTAGGGGGGGGCAGAGGGGCAGGTGCCCCGGGCCCCTCGACTTTTAAAGGGCCCCCTACGTGGAAAAAATGTTGTGTTATGTGTTATTTTTTCTTCCTTTCAGCCTTTGAAGTTTCTGCAAAATGCTGTGCAGTGCTGGATTGATGCTACTGTAGACGCAGAGGCAGTTTTTCGCGCCTTCGGCGCGAAACATTTTTTTGCAGGGGGCCCCCCGATCTAAAAGTGCCCCGGGCCCCCCATCAGCTAAATCCGGCCCTGTCAGTGATGCTCATGGGACATGGAGCTGGATTGACCATTGTGTCACTTCCACTGCTCTACACCAATCCATCTGCAAGGTAGAAGTCCTCAATGACTATATTATATCTGACCATCGACCCTTATCGGTTAATTTCAACTGTAAGTCGCTTTCAAAATTGGATTTCATTGATCCCAAATATACCAACTCAAGTACTTTCTCTTGGAAAGCAGCATCTCAGCAGCAATTAGAACGCTATGCTCAAGAAACCAAACACAGGTTAGCTCATATCTCTTTGCAAGCTGATTCCGTCATATGTAAAAACTCTCTCTGCTGTGATAAATCTCATTTAAAGGAGATTGACAAGTTTTATGACAGTATCGTAGATGTCCTCCTAGATGCCTCAAGAAAAGTTCTTTTAGTTAAAAACAAGAATATATCTACTTATTCAACTCCTGGTTGGAACAATACATTCAAGTCCCTCCACAAGCAAGCCAGAGCTAAGTACCTGGACTGGGTTGAAGGTGGCAAACCTAAAACTGGCAGCATACACAAGGGCATGTCTGCTACTCGTAAAATATTCAAATCTTCTCTACGAAAGTGCAAAAGTAACAGAGATCAGCATGAAGCAGATGCCATTGCCAAAGCATTTCATGCTGACTCCTCGTTTAAAACATTTTGGGATAAAATTAGACAGTCTGGATCACAAAGATGCTCATTACCTACCTCTGTCGGAAGTGCTGTTGGAAGTAAAAACATTTCCAACATGTGGATGTGTTACTTTAATCAATTGCTAAACTCGACTGGTAAAAAAGTTGTCAATGAAGAATTTGTTTCATCTCACTTAAATGATATACATGGCTATCTCAATACTAGCCAATTTCTGACCTCTGCTGACACAGTTTCTTCTTTGCTTCATAAATTACCATTAAATTGCTCTGTTGGTTGTGATAAAATATCTTCTGAGCACATTGCTTATGCAGATTCCAGTATCAGTGTATATCTTTCATCATTTTTTAATATGTGCCTTGTTTATGGGTATGTGCCAAATGTTTGTCTTAAAACTGAATTAGTTCCCATTGTTAAAAACAAATCTGGTGACGTAAGAGACATTGCAAACTACAGACCTATTGCTCTTGCTACGGTCATTTCTAAACTATTTGAGCATGTTGTACTTTTTTTCATTAATGACTATCTCACAACAAATGATAATCAATTTGGCTTTAAACCTAAGCATAGCACAGATATGTGCATTTTTGTACTTAAGCAAGCTGTGTCTTACTACAGAAAACGTGGAAGTCCTGTTTTCTCTGTATTTTTAGACGCTTCAAAAGCATTTGATAGGGTAAACCACAACCTCCTATTCAAGAAATTAATTCAACGAGGAGTGCCGATATGCCTTGTTCGTCTAATTGTTTATTGGTATACCCATCAGCGGATGTACATACGCTGGGGTTGTCATTACCCACAGTCTTTTTCTGTCAGCAATGGTGTCAAACAGGGTGGTGTCCTCAGTCCTTCCTTATTTGCTGTGTATATGGATGATCTATCGACTGTGTTAAGCAAAACCAAGGCAGGCTGTTACATAGGTAATACACTTGTCAATCATCTCATGTTTGCTGATGATATTTGTTGTATTTCTCCAAGTGTACATGGTCTGCAGAGTATCTTGAATGTGTGTGAAGATTATGCGCTTGCTAACGATGTCATTTTTAACTGCAAAAAGTCATTTGCTATGTACTTCCAAACCAATCACTTAAAGTTAAATTTGAATCCAATTGTACGGCTCAATGGAAGTGAGATCAAATTCGTAGACAGTGTCAAATATTTGGGTGTTTTTCTTGACACAGCAATGTGTGACGACAAAGATATAAATCGACAAGTGCGATCAATCTACTGTTCTGCCAACAAATTAAAATTTTACAAGTGCTCCAGTGATATTAAAAATGTTCTATTCCGTTCATATTGTACTCTAATGTATGCATGTCATCTGTGGGAAAATTATCATCAACGTGACATTAATCGCCTGCGTGTTGCCTTCAATAATGCATTTAGAATTATACACAATTTGCCTAAACACTATAGCGTACGTGAACATCAAGTCTTGTGTAACATTATAACATTTGATGCATTACTTCGGAAATATGTTTTTTCTTTTGTTGGAAGATGTGAAGTTTCGTCTAACTCTATTGTTGCCTCCTTGATGAGGTCCGACTGCCATCGTAAATCAAATTACCGTCTTCAGTATAATAATTCTATGTATGCTATTATTTAGTTTTGATGGCTGCCATGTCATCTGATTGTTTTTATCATTCTGAATACTTTCAGTTCTTCTAACTTGTAACACTACCGTACCATTGTCTGTAAACTTGTAACAGTTGATAGCATATTTAGTGAGAGTTTGTGCATTTGCAGTTTGTGTATTATTTGTTGTTTTTCGTTGTTGTTGTTCGTTGTTTGCAGTTTGTGTATTATTTCGTTGTTTTGGATATGGACAGCTTTGTCTGATGCCAATAAATATTATATTATATTATTACACAGAAGGTATTCCATGCATTTTTCTGACATCTTGTCAATTTATGACACAAACGAGCAGTGACAGTTATGTGTAATCATGTTGAACTGGTACAATTTTAGTTGTAGATAATCTTGTTTAGTGTGATATTTTAAGAGTTCAGAAAATAGTAAAAAGTACCGGTATTGAAATATTGTTAGAATTGCTTAGCAAGAAGTCTTTACTGTCACTTTTTCAGTACAATAATGCTTAAGTGTTTTTTTGGATACTAATTATACTGAAATCATGGAACTTCTCCAATATAGCCTGAAACAGTACAGTATTTTTGAGTTTTTAGGACTTGAATGATTTTGCTATATTGGGATGCAAGCAAGTTTCATGGAGGCAGTGCTGGAAAATAATTTTGTCCTTGTAACAGGGCCAAATGTCATAACAGTCTAACAAAAATCGAAAAAAAGTTAAAAGATTAGTGAAAGTGTGATTTTTGAGTAAAAATCATAGATCTTTACTTCTGTTGAAGTACAGTTTCTTTTAACTCTAGACAGAATCAGAAGTGTCCTAATTGCAATGCAACTTACTTTTTCCAGCACTGCAGAAAGGTGTTGATTTTCAAAAATATGCTTAGTATATAAACAAATATTTTTTTATATATCTTAAGTTTTCCTTTCATTTGTTTTCACTAAGTATTTCTTAGCAGTCTTCTCCGGCCAGGCCAATCCAATCTTACTCTTGAATTTCAGCAACAGTGTCAATATTTACTCAAAACAGCCATTCTGTAGTTATGCAGGGTATTTGTAAAGGTATCGATAATTAATAGTTTTCATTGTTTTAGTATAGTGATAGATGTAGGTACATTTACATTGATAGGTCTTGAAAATAGAAATATATTCAACTTTGTTTTCTACTGATCGCTTGCTGTAGAAATGAAGAGAAAGTGACCCTCAATCCTGCTTGAATGCAGTTTCACTCAAACAAGCAAAGAAAACTAAAGGAGTAAAAATAAGAAGCAGCCTATTGATCCTGAAATGATGTTGGTATATATATATATATTGCATTCAGCAATGCATTCATCCAAGTTTGGTCTCCTAGTCTCTGCTGATTTTAAGGTCAGAAATGATATTGTACGGTATGTTAATGTAAAGCTGTATGCACACATATGCAATGCTACATATGTATGTCAGCCATGCCGGATAGTGTTGCTATTTTTATCTTCAAAGTGGATATTTTTACCCACTTTTTGCCATGGTTACAATCAGGTGTTGCCAGAGTTAGGATTAAAGTTAGGAAGGGTTAAGGTAAGGGTTAGAGTTAGGAATAAGGTTAGGGTTTTGATCTTTGCCCAGAACTAAAAACAATTTCCAAAATATGATACCGTACAAGTTTTTGTTTTCAACAGCTATAAACTTTTCCTCAAATTTGGGCAGAATTCCTTATCTGGCAACACTATTGAGGCTATAGTTACACTACATAGTGTAACTATAGCCACAGCCTTTCATCTTTGCGTATAACTAATGCGTATCTGTGAATTTAAAGTCATAAACACCAGTACAATACTGTATTCTTTGTGAAATGGTGGAGTGTTAATACTTTAACCTAATGTATTCTTTGTATTATTTTTTAAACAGGTCTGGTTTTAAAATAAAAACACTGTGTAGAACACCATGTATGCATTGGCCTTGTGGATTAACGCACACCGCAAATTTTGCTTGTGAGATATCATGCAACATGTCGCGCAGGGGGGCCCGGCAGCAACATCTGCACCGGGGCCCGGCAGGGCTCTTGGAGGCCCTGCTGACAAGTGAAAGAACATCTATGTCTTTTGATGTTGCCTATTTGCGTTACACTTTTGTGTTTTTTTCATAGTGATACTTGCTCTTCGCTATTTCTGTTACGTTTAGATGATGTCACGTCATTATGCCGATTTGAGATATAATAATTTAATTCATGACGTTGTGTGGATGAAAAACGTTTACAAGTTATATACTCTACTGAGTGTAAAAAAGAAACACAAATGATAAATATTGGAAAAATTGAGTCTCCTTGCACAACTTAAGAATCGAACAACGCAAAACTGCTGAAACAAAACGTTTTGTTTAAGTGAAAGAATCACTGTAAGCAACCAATGTTAAAACGTGCACGCAAGAAGTCATGGAAGTGTGACGTATCAAAAATTTGAACGGGTTGTTATTTTTCTACATCAATGTGACGTTAGTTATTACTTTAAAAAATTTATATCTTTGCTTCTGTAGAAAATCCGCAGCAAACGCCTTTTTTTACATGTTTAGTATCGGCCACAGTATCGGCCAAATTTTGCCGATACTGATACTCAAAAAAATGGCCGATATCACCGATACCGATATATCGGTACATCTTTAGCCTTGTTAATAATGTTGCTTAGAAACAAATTCGTATCAAAATTGTATGTAGTTGATGGGTGTATTTCAGCTACCGGTACTTATGCACCACATGGCCTGGATTTCTGGATATAGCACAATGTGTATGTGCAATAAACGCAACGTCAAATCTTCCACTTTGGACAAAAGTAACAATTTGCTGTTATCATATCTCACAAACCTGACGTGGTATGCGAAATCTGAGGTCAGATTCGGATTCAGCACCCCAAAATTACTCTAAATCAGTTTTCAAAGTTCATGCCACAAAAATCGTGTAGACCAGTGTAGTCAGAAGACAAGCTGTCATGTTTCGGTCAGGAGAAAGAACAGTTGTCTCATAGTACAAGGGGCATTTAGACACATAGGCCTATGTTCAATCTGCGTTCAATACTATACATAGGCTACATCCAATGCAATCTCAAAGAAAAGCCAAAAGCAACAACTGATGTTCACCTAATTTTTACTAATGCATTGATTATGGGTATCAAAAAATCTCCGAAAAGGGCTTTCTTCGAAAACGGCTATCTCCGAATCGGGATTTCTCCGAATCGGATTCTCCGAAACGGGCCATTCCAGAAGTTACAGTGTATCTCAACCTGTGTGCTGTTGGATTTTAGGAAATTATACACTGTATTAGTGGTTGTATTTACATGGTTTGAAAATCTAGTGGAAAAACTGATTGTTGATTGCATGCAACAGGCATCAAATCTACACACACACAATCTGTCAAAGCAATAATTAATATTATGATTATTATTAGATTACTTCTGCAAGTAAACTTGCTTCAACTAAGTTTAAACTTCAATTATTTCTTTTCATGTTTTATTTTTAATAAGAAAGATGCAGTTTATGTAGCGTGCATGTTACGTTGAGGGGTAACAATAAAGTGGAATGGGGATCACTGGAAAGGTTTTTTCTTAAACTTTTGATAAAAACAACTTAGTGGGCTACTTAACTTAAAATGTCACTTTTTGGGTTGGCCATTTCCCAACAATAAATAAGGATTTCCGAATCGATTTTTAATGTAATGTATAAAAAGTATATAAAGTGTATATAAAAAAAGTATAAAAAAGTATAAAAAGTATATAAAATGTTAAAGTGTATAAAATGTAATGTATATACACACAAAAAAAATTTTCAACCAACTTTATGCCTGGGGTCAGTTAAAAATTGTCATATATTACTTGCCACAATCAATAAGTTTCGATGGCAAGCTGCATTCTTGTCCTAGAATTTCATTGTGTAATTCTTACTGAGTTGTTATTGTCGAATTTTGTCCTGAGGTAACATTCAAATACGCTTCCTAGTCCCTGACGACTTAGTTGGCCCAAGACCCAGTCGAGCTTAACCGCTCGTCCGAAAAAATGCTAAACTAGTGTGATACTGTTCCACTTTGATACTATGTATTGTTTACGCAGTTTTCTCAACGTGTAGCTTTATCTGTTGTTCGCTTTAACTGTTTCGCTACTGTCAAATTTCCTGCCAGGTAGACAATGATGATTCTGTTTCGTCATTGTTGCTTACGTGTTGTTTTCGCACTATATATATTGGTTCATCGTAGTCTTTATTTGTTTGCTATTCAAGCCGTTCTGAAGAGAGTTTAATACTCGAAATCTAGATATACAGCAATATTCATGTTGTGTATAGAATGGAATTAAAAGCGGATTTGGTGTTAGAAGTCTTGTCTCAGATTTCATAGAATTTAGACATACGAAGGCGATTCAATCACGCAATCTTTTGTTACCAAACTTGCTTATAGATTTAGAAGATTTTGTGTTTTTGAGATTTTGGAGACGCCTTTGACTTGTTGACAATAGGAATGAATTGTGATGTAATATGATCATTGATCATACTGTCTGGAATCTTCTGGTCAAAGCATACCTGTTATAAATAGCCGCGTGATTTGAGTATAATGCTTGCTTTTATATAGCACTGTATCCATAGCAGAAAGCGTTCCGCTTAGCACTTTACAAAGCAGACAGTGTCAATGCAGTCGTATAGAGGCGCAACTGAGTACATTATTAGGAGAATACTTTCATTCCGCTGCTCAGTGCCAAGAAGGAATTAGATTCATTACCATTGATAGTCTTTGGTATGACCCGACAGGGTATCGAACCTATGCCTACCGATTTAGAGGCAAACGCACTAACCCACTGTAATGAAATTGCGCTCTTCTGATTCGCGTGTGTGACGTCATTATTATTTTGTTTCGGACGCAGGCATTCTTTCTTTATTGGTACACGCGGTGTTTTGTGTTTTCAACTCGTTGCAGTCTTTAGTTTGTTAGCTGGTGTTAGGTTCCTATGTTTACAGAGTAATGGTGTTCTTTTCTGTTTACGTATGTATTTATGTTCTGTATTTAGATACAGTACATACTTTTAAGTTAATTAAAACTTCAGTAAGTGAAATGTCTGGTTATTGTAACAGAACAATTTAATTAACTTATTTGAAAATGGAAAGCAAGTTTTATAAACCTAATGTCTTCAAGGCTGATCCAAGTTCTGCGCAATCCAAGAAAACCTGGCTACATTGGTATAAACAATTCACGGGATTCTTAGAAGGTACACCGGATGCGACTGATGTGGACAAGCTAAGATGCCTGATTGCGCATGTAGATGCCGACGTTTATGACTATATTAGTGAGTGCGACACGTTCGACAATGCAGTCGCTACACTACGTGCTCTTTATGAGAAACCTATCAACAGTAGTTTCTCACGTTACCAATTGAAAACTTGCAAACAAGAAATAAGTCAATCGCTAGATGACTATCTACAAAAGCTAAAAATGTTAGCCAAAGATTGTGATTATAGGCAGGTGACGGCAATAGAATATCGAAACGAAGCTATATATGCGAAACGTTCATTTCTGGTATTGTCTCTCACGAGATTCGACAGCGTCTTTTGGAAAACAACACGCCAGAGACCACAACGCTAGAAGCTATTTTCAAGCAAGCTCGTTCCCTAGAAATTGCTCATCGAAACTCCGAACAATATGACAGGCCGTTTGTGTCAAAGCCGATTTCTGAGTATCATGATGAACCTAGTACTGCTGCTATTCCAAACCAACTTGCGGGTAGTTCCAATCAATCCAGCTTCAAATCAAAATGTGGATATTGTGGAAGTTTTCCAAAACATGCTCGGTCGCTGTGCCCTGCCAGAAAAGTCAAGTGCTACAAATGCAACGCTTACGGACACTACGCGGTGGTTTGTCGCACGAGTTGGAAGAAGTCTTCTGCAATGGAATCGCTCGCGTGGTATCATCGTCGGAACCAACAGGAGACCCCCCGACAAAGGTAAATGTTAGAATTAGCATCAATGGCATTTGGGCTAATGTATTAATTGACACCGGATCCAGTTTAAGCCATGTGGATAAAGAATTTGTTCGAAGGCATAACCTTGTAGTTCACCCTCAATCATGTAAAATTGGAATGGCGATAAAAGGAAAAGCGTCAAGTAGTCAAGGTTATTGTCAAGTAAACATTGAACTCAAGCAACGCAAATATGTTGATGTCAATCTGGTGATTTTGAAACACTTACTGACTGACGTAATTTTGGGCCAAGACTTCTTAAAACAACATGAGTCAGTAAAAATTGATTTTGGTGGACAGGCCTGGAAAAAATGGGGAATCCGGGAATGACATTCCCGGGAAATTTGCCGGTTCGCGGGAAATTTTTACCGTAAGAATCACGTTACTAACGTCTTCATATGAGCGTCGCAAATGCGTATTTACAAGAAACGTTATTTACGAAATAAAGTTTGGTATTGTGATGTCATAATTGTAAATTCCAGTATACCAATGGTAGGCCTACTGCTATTATGCATTCATCAAATGCTGATTGCTGGCGTTTGCACAACGGGAAAAAATTCAGCAGTCAATGGATGCTTTTAGCGGATTAGCCTTCGCAGTGAAAGTGTTAATTTCATTTCTCAGCGGGAAGTTTTTCCTTTGTTGGCGTTTCGACTGTAATATGAATTCAACGTGTCCAGGCCTTGAATCAACGTGGAAAGACTCATTGAATAGCCAGTTTGAACTGAATTTCTCAAACCTGCTTGTAAACACACCAGCGTTTTCCTTACGAAGCAAAACCATAACGATGATTTATTAAACCCAAACTATTTCTAATAGATAACAGAAGCTTAAGGGAATTCACCGAAGCTATACAAGCTGTAGCCTAGTGTATACGACCGTAAACGTTGTTCCAAAATTAAACAACAACAACACAACAACAATTTTTCTGTATAGACGCTTGCCCGGTGACGCAAGCAAAACGCGCCCGCATCTATTAACGCTTGCCGATGCTAAGCGGCTATTCGACTGTCCGTGTTGGCGTTATTATTACTATTTGCATAACTCAAGTTAGCCCTATATTCACTTCAGTTCAGTGTGTATTTTCAGTAATTCTTCGTGATAAACTAATGGCAGCTACGCCAACGTTTAAATCAAAGCTTCCGATTAGATGTGGCTATTGCAGGGTATATATTAATATCTATATAAGTGACCTCCCATGCACTACATCGCAACAGTATGGCTATGCGGATGATCTAGCTCTTCTATATGCTCACAGGAACTGGCATGAGGTGAAAAGAAAACTTGAAGCTGACCTGAAACTGGTGGCTGACTATCTGGACAAGTGGAGGCTCAAACTGAATGCGTCGAAAACAACCATCTCTGCTTTCCATCTAAATAATCGGGAATCTCAACGTCAACTGTCTGTCTCGCTAAAAGGAAATCCTTTACCATACACTGCAAACCCAACTTACCTTGGAGTAAAACTTGACCGGCAGCTGACCTACAGACCCCACATCGAGTCACTCCGTGCCAAGGTTACCTAGCGAAATAACCTCTTGAGAAGCCTAGCAGGAACAGGATGGGGAGCCCGAGCATCAACCTTGCGTACAAGTGCACTAGCCTTGGTCTACAGCTCAGCCGAATATGCCTCAGCTGTGTGGAACCGCAGCAGACACACAAAAAAGATGGATGTATGCATTAATGACACCTTGCGCATCATCACTGGCTGTCTCCGCCCCACACCTACTGCTTATCTGCCAACTTTGGCTGGCATTGCTCCTGCTCATGTCCGTAGGGAAGAAGCCTCTCACAAACTGGCTCTACATGCGAGACTCGATCCTCAACACCTTCTCCACAGTCACTCCCAAACAAATGGACCAGTCAGACCTCAACGCCTATCATCAAGGCGCCCATTCCATCGATATGCTACACAACTTGTGGATAAGAACTTCAGCTGCATGGAAACATGGGCCCAAGAATGGAACGAGCTGCCACATATCCTTCCCCAGTTTTCAGTTATGCCAGCACTCTCCATCCCTCCTGGAGCAGACCTCTCAAGAAAGGCATGGGTCACATTGAACAGGATCAGATGTGACGTTGGCTGTACTGGAGCTAATCTGTTTAGGTGGGGGTTGCATAATTCGCCGATATGTGTCTGCGGAGCGGTAGAACAAACAATGCAACACATACTCCACGAATGTTCCATCTTACGACCCCCAAGTGGAATCACTGGTATTCAACAACTGGACCCAACTACCGTATCTTGGCTGCACGAGGAGGCATTGCCAATCTAAGCTACTACAAGTCAAACGAGAGAAGAAGAAGATTGCAGGGTGTCTATGCGAAGGGACAGACTTAGCGAACATACCCGTCAGCAACATCGAGGTTTTCCTATTAAAGAATATGGTCAAATAAGTCTAATGGAAATGTTTTCCTCATCCACTCGGAAAAGACCACATCCCCACTTGAGACGAGGAGAACAATCAAGGACAACAACAACAAAAAACAAACGAAACAGGTGTTATTGCTAGCAGTAAAGAAGTCGAAGACAGTGACGTCGAGTTATTGGAAGCGCAACCCACGGAAATCGTAACAACGGATAACCAGCCTGAAATACGTTATCTTACAATTGGAGCTGAATCGCAAAATAATTCTGAAATGAACGAAAAGCTAGACAAGATACTCGATAAACTCACAGAAATGAAATTGTTAGCAGACAAGTCAACGCAATCTCGCCCAATTGCTGCAATAAAACCTGGAATATACGACAAAGTTTCTGCTGTAAAAATATTACTTCAAAGTAGTAAATCTATTCAAAGAGTAAGCGAAATTGCGAAACTTACTGTGGATTTAGACAACAAGTCAACAACATTTTAATATGTGATTCTTGTTCTACCGACATTAGTATTAGAGTTCGCTGTGGTGCTGGAGTATTTTATTACGACTTTTCACTTGGAATTGACTTTGTCGACAATAACCAGCCAGTTGGTTTCACTAAAAAAAATCCATAGCAAGATACATAGCTGCAGATGCGCACCAAGAAAATTTGATTTGCATTACGGTTGTCAAGTACGTAACAAGCGGCTCGTGATGGCATATTGTTTCATGACATTCACATGGTGGTCAGTGAGTCAGTGGATCTAATTTGTAAGCATGCGGCGTCAAATTATATATGCCTATTGTTGTTCCAATTTATTCCGATCAACATGGGCATATCAGGCACAAACAGTGCGTCATGCCTGCTTACGAATAAAATAAGATACCAAAATTGTTTATTGGAACTATGAAGCTACAGATGGCCGTCTATAATATATTTTTGTGTGAGGTTTTTCGTCAGAAAACGTGTAAATGTGTAATTATGACGTCATTATCGTGATTGTAAACCACGGGAAATTTTTTCATAAAAAAACAGATTCCTGATTACTTCAGCTTGGCGCTCTAGGAAAAATTAAGACACATCTCATGCCAAAACTTTTTGAACATTTGACTGCAGATTTCAAACCTATTGCCACAAAATCAAGAAAACAATCTATTACTAATGAAAAATTTATTGGAAATGCCATTCGAACGCAACTAGCTAATAGAATAATTCGTCCAAGCACCTCCCCATGGAGAGCCCAAGTTCTTGTTGTGTCTGGGGAAAATGAAGTAATTCACCGGAAAAGAATGTGTGTGGATTATAGCCGCACAATTAACAAATTTACTGATTTAGACGCTTACCCATTACCCAATATGCAAGATCAAGTAAATAAAATTGCACAATACACGTTCTTCAGCACACTCGATCTCAAAAGTGCTTATCATCAACTTGAAATCCCCGAAGCTGATCGCTTGTACACCGCTTTTGAAGCAAATGGTCAACTGTACGAGTACAATGTCATTCCATTCGGCTTAACTAACGCGGTGCCATGGTTTCAAAGAATTATAGATGACATTATTGATCGACATTCTTGTAAAAGTACTTTTGCTTACTTAGACAATGTAACAGTGTGTGGCAAAACAAAACAGGAGCACGATGAAAATCTGCGTCATTTCCTGGATGTTGCTAAAGACTGCAACCTTACTTTTAATGAAAAGAAGTGCAAGTACTCATGCGAAACAATTGATCTTCTAGGGTATAGAGTTCAAAATGGAACTATAATCCCAGATCCAGAAAGAGTAAGGCCCCTCCTTCAAATGCCTGTGCCCCGGAGTACAAAGGCTCTACGATGAATTGTCGGGTTATTTGCATACTATGCACGTTGGATACCGAAGTATTCGGATAAAATAAAGCCTCTAACGGAAACAGCATTATTTCCATTGAATCAAGATGCTGAAAACGCGTTTAAAAACTTAAAACAAGTGTTGGCGGACGCGACGTTGCAAGCTATTGATGAAAATTTGCCTTTTTGTGTTGAAACCGATGCGTCGGACGTAGCACTGTCAGCAATACTTTAACAAAACGGTAAACCAGTTGCATTTTTCTCTCGCACCTTGAATCGCAATGAGAAGCATCATGCAAGTGTTGAGAAAGAGGCCACGGCAATAGTGGAAGCTGTTTGAAAATGGTTGCATTTTCTCCACGGCCGTCGTTTTAGCCTCGTCACCGATCAAAATTCGGTAAAGTTTATGTTTGACAACAAAAATCATGGCAAAATTAAGAACGACAAAATTCTCTGATGGAGAGCTGAACTTTCACAATTTTCTTACGACATTATCTATAGGCCTGGGACTTTGAACGTAGCACCAGATGCTATTTCAAGAGCATATTGTACCAGCACAGCAGACACTACGCTGTACGAAATTCACGACAAATTATGTCACCCAGGGGTGACAAGAATGTTTCATTTTATTCGTATGAAAAATTTACCGTATTCAGTTGAAGACGTTCGACGTTTGACTGCTAATTGTGAAGTATGCTGTGAAGTAAAGCCACGATTTTATAAGCCACCGAATGCTACTTTAATCAAATCTACCCAACCGTTTGAGAGACTGAACATAGATTTTAAAGGCCCGATACCATCAGTTTCTAAAATTCGTTATTTTCTTACTATCGTGGATGAGTGTTCTCGCTTTCCGTTTGTATTTCCTTGTGCTGATACCAGTGGCGATACTGTGATTTCATGTTTGCATAATTTGTTTGCGGTATACGGTACGCCTAGCATTATCCATTCTGATAACGTCAAAGCGTTTAAATTTTCTAAGAGGTTAAAAGAGTACTTGAGAAATTTGTCTGAATTGTGACTAGTTTCACTTCTGTATATAACCCCCAAGGAAATGCTCAATGTGAACGTTACAATGGTATTGTGTGGACTGCCATAAAACTGTGTTTAAGATCGAAAAATTTACGTACTGCCCACTGGGAAGCTGTGTTACCCAAGGCTTTGCATTCGATCAGATCATTGCTTAATACAGCCACAAACGAAACCCCTCACGATCGCTTGTTTAAGTTTTCACGACGATCATCGTTTGGCACTTCTGTCCCGACTTGGCTCGAAGATGGCCCTGTGTATGTTAGACGGCATGTGAGAAACAGTAAATATGAACCTCTTGTTGACAGTGCCGAGATTCTCGAAAGTAATCCGAATTATGCCCGTGTACGTTTCGAAAATGGTCATGAAGCCACTGTATCTGCCAGAGATCTTGCCCCCACAGGAGATTCGTCTTCACCTCCGTCACAAGAGGGCGTGCTTGAACCTGATAGCATGGGAGTTAGCCCAGTAGATAATAGGCCTACCGACTTACCGCTCGCTGAAGTTGACAACTCGCCCAAAAAGGTTGTGAAAGCACAAACTGAAGTGGGTTGGCAATCATCAAGAGAACGTAAACCTCCTGATAGACTGTCTTACTAAATGTGTTCTCTTTAAGCTACCATGTTATTATATTTGCTATGTATTCGCTATTAATATTCTCACTATTTTGGTGGAGGAGATTGTAATGAAATTGCGCTCTTCTGATTCGCGTGTGTGACGTCATTATTATTTTGTTTCGGACGCAGGCATTCTTTCTTTATTGGTACACGCGGTGTTTTGTGTTTTCAACTCGTTGCAGTCTTTAGTTTGTTAGCTGGTGTTAGGTTCCTATGTTTACAGAGTAATGGTGTTCTTTTCTGTTTACGTATGTATTTATGTTCTGTATTTAGATACCATACTTTTAAGTTAATTAAAACTTCAGTAAGTGAAATGTCTGGTTCTTGTATCAGAACACCCACCGAGTATGATTACTATTAGAGTTGTGTATTATGAGGATTAGAAGTTATAATAAAAAGTATAGGCCTATTGAAAACAATTGTAGAGTTCCAACCGCTTTTGAATAGATTGTAAAAGTGGAAGTTATTGCCAATTGTAAAGTAGCTGATTGCAAGTACTGTATTTGTGAATATCTAGTTTGAAATTGACAAAGACGTTTGCTGTTCAGAACTTGATTTCTTGCTGGAATTGGTGAACCATTTATTAGTTCAAGGATTTAATCTAACATCTCACAATTAAAACTATTTGACTGTTTAACGTCTGATATCCCAATAAACTACATCATCAATCTTTCCAAACACTCTTTACAAAGAGATAGAAAGAATTGTGACATTGTGTAAAAATTCTTTCTAGTTCTAGTCTTGATCACCCCCGAGCTAACAAGTGGGTCACCATCCCATTCATCCCAATCCTTTTCAGACTTCCTACTACCTTGTGAATAATACCTTTTTAGGTAGAGGCTAGACATATTGTTTGTAACTGTAGTTAGCGTCAGAAAGGGCATCCTGCCAGAAAACTTACTTTTGAAACGTTTTTAATATTACCACAAAAAACAAAAAATGCCCTCTAGTCCTCAGCTTGGATGGGAAAAAGTGAAGAAAATCTGAGTTCCAACAAATTGTTCATAAACCACAAAAAAAATTGTGGAATGCGGATTGAATGTTGGAATATAGGAAATTTGTTAGTAAGAACAGTTTTACGTGAGGAACCATGGCCACCTGGAGATGCGGCCTGATTTGTCACATTTTGTAGATTTTGATTACAGCTACTGCTAGTGCTTGACTGACATTTTTTGAGATGTTTTTACTTTTTGCGGTTTCCTAATGACATAAAACTTTTTTGTTGCCTTGGGGAAGCAGTAGCAAATGAGAAAAAGTAAGTTGAAAAACGCAAAATCAGACTGTTATTGAAAATTAACAGTCTGACTAAAATCTTCGAAATCAAATTTTCTTTGTTTTTCAACATGTGAGAATGTTAAAACCTCTTGTGTCATCTGGGGAAAAGAATAAAGAAAGCGTAAAAATCTAATTTTTAGAAAAATTTATTTAAACGTTCGCCCTAAGTTAGAAAAACCCGGAAATTTCTGCAAAATGTGACAAATCAGGCCGTATCTTTAGGTGGCCATGGAGGAACTAAGAAAAAGGAGGGAAGATGTATGTTGCCTCGAAGAAGTAAAATGGAGACCTGGAGGGGACAATCATCGCGATTTTTAGGTGTCCAAGGACGAGATACAAGTTATGGTGGTCAGGAAATAGTGCAGGGACTGGTGATGTTGATTTCATGGTGAAAGAGAAGCTACGTGAGAAAGATGTTGAAGTTCGCAGGAGAAGTGACAGAGTGATAAGAACAGCACTTTTGAAGAGGATGTATACATTTCATACATATATTTCAAAGTGGAAGAAACTATTTAGAAAGTGAGAAGTTCTATGACGATTTCGCAGAGGAACATCATCTATAATGTTCAAACGAGATGGTGCTGGAGTGAAAAGATTTCAATGGACATGTTGAAAGATGAGGAGATGGGTTCGAAGGTATTCATGGGGGATGAATTTGGGAAAGAAACCTGAAAAGAAGAATATTAATTTAATTTTTGTGATGTAAAGAAACTTTGCATTGCAAACACGTGGTTAAAAAAGAAGCGGACTACTGGCGGAAAACTTGGATATAAAAAAGTGCAAAAACGGTGAAGGAAAGAAAAACAAAGCGTTTAAACTATAAAGCAAATGAAAATGAAGTGCTGGTGAGCTGCTTCAGCAGTCTTCTTCTTGTGGTTGAGGCTGCCGCAGGTCACGATAATTGTTATATCCAGGCACAGCAGCCAATGGATTGTGTGATTCATCGAGCGTTGTGAGGTCCACATATCTATCCTGGGGTCGGTAAACAGGACATAGGTAGACAATGTGGTAAGCAGGTTGAAAATCTGAGCCACATACACAAGATGGTGAGGTGGTGTCGAACCAACGCCCTGTGGTTCTCAGTTGTAATATTTTCCCTCAAGACAAAAGCAAGTTATAAAATGTGATTACAAATACATTAAGCATTCTCTTCTACTCTAATGCAAAAATGTCAGGGAACAATCAAGTCTGGCTAGCTTGCATACTAAAAATCTTTATGAAAGTTGCATATGGTCTGAACCTTTCGCAAAACTCTACAAATTTTTTTTTTATTTTTTATGAATATTTAAAAAAAAATTATGACCAATACAATAATCTTTGATTGAACAAAATAAATTTCAAACAAACAAAAAACTCTTCATCTAAACACAATAATTTTTACAAATAAAACAAATATTCATACAAGAATGTCAGTGGTGTAGGACAGACAACTGAATTTGTGGGACTCATCGAATTTGTCCTCAACAATGAAAGGAGTAAATTTGTTGACAAAACGTATTTAAAAAAATTTCCTAGTAAATCTACGGAAACAGGACATTTCATTACAACTGACCTGTCGCAGGACAACCGAGCGCAGCCGACCTGCGGCACGGACATCTCACTGCTAAAAGACTTGATGCAAATTCTACTTTATTTCTTTACGTTGAAATTCTACGTTGTCATGTTTGTACAAGAATTCTTCAAGAAAATAACATTCTATAAAGTCTTAAAATATCTGAGATGCCTATTCTTATGGGAATAACTCACATAGGTCAAACCAGGGATTAGGGTGTACCAAAAAAACCTTACTTTCACTGATCTTGCTTTTGGCTGGCAAAAAGTTGTGTTTGGGGTCAAAACTAATGCTAATATAAAAAATTTTAAATTTCATTGTTGTTTCACGCCTATTTTCTTTACGTTTCCATGGAAACAACCCAAATTTAAAAAAAATGGCGTAACTTGAAAACCACTATATATAGTTAGAAAGCTCTAATAAACACCATAAGTTCCAGAACACCAATATTCCTATGAATGTTTAATACATTTTATGGGTCTAGGTAATGTAGTTTTTTAGATATTTTCTAAAATAGCGTTTTTGTAAAAAATCTAGTTAATTTACTCTAAAAATTATTTTATACAAATATTTGCTATAGCAGGCTAAAGTGGCAATGTAACAATCACACAATAGTCTATCGAATCGCAAAACTGGTCAATTTTTATTTGTAATCAAGAAATTGCGATTCAATCATGAACAAAGACGGTTATTTTTCTTAAATGTTTTAACGAAAGAAAAATGATCGAATCGCAATTTCTGCAACAAAATACACAACGTAAGATTGTTAAACTCAACACTAGAACTAGAACAAAAGAAGCTGTTGTTCGCTAGCCTGCCAGAATGAAATGATACGAATAAAACAGAGTACTGCCTCGTGGAGTACACGTGACAAAAGGAGTGCAAAAGTAATCAAGGAAGCATGCTAACTGCAAGCATTTGTGCATTTATCTTAAATAATCTCTGTTTATGGTAAAATGGCCATTGGCACATACAGTAATTTAATAAACTTTGTTATGACAACCTGCATTGCACTATTACAACCAGGTAAGGATATTCAATGAATGCTCATAATCACTTGTTAATTCAACTACCCGTATACTTGCTTTACACCTAGCCAACTGTAAAGGTTTTGTCAAAAAAAAACAGCTAACTGGTAACCTTTCAACTGTCTTTTCAAACAAGTATTCTTTAAATATGTTCTACATAACAATTGCTAACTGTCTAGTGTAGCTGAGTGTACCAGCTGCACTACAAAACTTTCTGCAATTTTAAAAAGAACCGCATGTTTAATGCGGTACCAACTACCGCCCTTCTAGTGTCATGAGAATCAGCAATCGCTCTGAGCCTTCGTATCCCCTTCTTTAGATATCCCTGAGTATATCATATATAGTGAAACAGGCCAATTCGCAGCGGTAATTCACAAACTTTCTAATTATCGGAAATCTGTGCGCAATATCAGCGCATGGTTTGCTTCTACAAATGCCAACATTCTATAGGTAAAACAACATGCAAACGTTGTTTACGCTCAGATTATGTTTCAGGTGTAGCCTAATTAAACGTGGCAACTGCGAATTCCACTAATATCATACCAATTCGCAGTGCGAATTGTAAATTTCGCAGTTACCACTGCTAAATCGCAAACTAATTCGCATATCAAACCCATCACTTCCATATCCGTGGCAAACTGTCAATTGAAGCGAGCAAATTATTCCAATTTCCAAGAGTTGTTAGATCACATGACATGAAATTGCTCACCAGGAACACGTGATTTGTTGGGGAGTTTTAAAAAGTTGTTTTTTGGGGTGAGGGTTAGAATTAGGGGTTGGGGGTTAAGGGGTAGTGGTTAGGGGTTGGGGGTGAGGGTTAAGGGTAGGGAGTTAAGGGGTTGGAGGTTAAGGGGTTGGAGGTTAACCCTTTATCCTGTGACGTATTTTGGCCAGTTGACTTGCGGACGGGGGGGTCGGTTCGACACTATCACTTTGAGCTCGTGTAACTCAAAAACTACGCAAGATAGATCAATCAAATTTTCACATGGTGCAGATAATTTATCTGACAACATAACATCGAAACTCTTTTGCAATTTGTTCAACAGCGCAACTTGAAAAATCAAATAATTTGATGGTTGGTCATATTTTTTTTATTTGACTTGAGAAATTGCTTCGTAATTAATTTATAATTGAGTGTGACGGGTTAATTCCATTGTGTAGATTTTAATCTCTTACGCGGAGACGTCGTCCACGCTTCAATGAAATCGTAATTGGCGTCCGACTCGCATTTGCTTGTTGTTTTGCCGGAGGCATTGTAAAAAAAAATTTGCTTTGTTTCAACATTTGCAGAGAATGAGACAAAATCACCACAAAAAAACTATTTCAAGTTCTTTTTGAGTCACATGTTTATAGTCTACACTTTTTCAAACGTACTGTCATTACTTGATATTGGAACTAAATCAAGCAAATTTTTTTTCACATTCACACTGTCGAATTTGGTTATGCATGATCAATTGATCAAGAAACACTTTGTATTTCACAGCACATCTCAGGAAGCTATTTATTCGTTTTTAACATTATTTCAACGTCTAAAGACGTTGAATCGATGTAAAAAGTGTCTGATTTGCTGTCTGGGTAGCGGTTGAATACAGAAAAGTAAGGTAGCCTGTGGTGTCACGTGGTATTTGAACAACAACCTATCCAAAGGTAGTGACTTGCTTCGATAGGAGCTTGTTCCATTTTAGGCCATCATGCACTCCAAAAACAAAGAGCGTCTAAAACTCCTTACTGATAAACTATGTCACGATGCATTCCAAAGTGAAATGTTTCAATACTTACAATGATCACTTTGAATGAAACAATTTTGCAAACAGTTGTGGCAAAATGTAGTGATAATAATCGTTTAGTCAAATCGTGTTGGTAGGCTATAGAACAGGTCGTTTGCCAAATGGAACTCCCGTTCTGCGTGACAAACTCAAAGTCGTGGCATAACGATACGAAAAATAGAAACAAATTATTTTTCAGGCCGAGTGCTATTGTCGTAAAAAAACAAAAAATCACTAAAGTGTTGACTTTTTCCTTGGGCAAAATTGAAGGTTATTGATATTTTAAAAATGCACGTTTGTGTCAATATGATTGAAGTGTTTTTTTTCATGTTGTTAACTAGATTTGCAAAATAACGTTTTCTACATTTTTTTTCTGATTTGTTGGACATGCATTTTGTGTCAAGTTATTTATTACGCATTAGAAGATTTCTTTCTGTTCAAATTTTGAAATAGCATTTTAGATGCAGCTTGCGGTTGATGGCGTTACTGCAAAAACCATCTTTTGTAATTGACACACATCCAAAAACAAAAGACGCATAAACTACTGCTGGCTGATAGACCACGTCACAATACATCATAATGATGTTTTTCGGAACCGAAGACCCAGAAAACCAATTTTGTCGTATATTAGATTAGACGTCTGCAGACGTTGAACCAATGACAAAAAGTGATTTGCTGATTTGAAACAAAGTGATTGCTGTTTCCAATGTGCAAACATTTTGATAAAAAGTAATCAAGTTTTGGCCACAGCATTTTGGTCCATTTAGGCTACTATGGTCAATCAACTCACGTTGCAAATAACTTGTTTTGTGTAAAGTCTTGCTTGTGAAAAAATCGAAGTAAAAACGCAAAAATGAAGTAAGCTATTATATTCTTGAATGAACCATAGTTTTAAAAAAATAGTTTGAACAGGTTTCATCTGATAGAAACTATAATTGATATCATCGCGAAGGATCAAATAGCTGCAAAAATCACTTCAAGCAATTCTTTGGGGTGATTTTCATTATGCAAACCAAGGTGAACCTCAATATACATATTTTTATGCCAAACGATAAAAATCGTTCTTTCTTGTTTTCAAGAACAAGGAAACGATCCGTATAAAATATAATTCAATTCAACATATTTCCCTTCTTTTGTCAGATATGCATTTTGTGTAACAATGCTTTAGAAAAATTGCTGAGTATGGCATAGCGTTTGAGATGCAGTCAGAGAATACAACTCTATGGTTGATGGCGTTATTACAAAAGCCAATCTTTTGTCACGGAAATGTATTCGAAAACAAAAAGGCACAAAAGCGCTGACTGATAGATTACGTTACGATACGTTACACAAACGAGGCATTGATTTCAGATTCTTTCAACCCAACAAACAACTTTGCTCCAAATGACACAAACGTCTAAATTTATGGAGAAAAAGATGTAGGCCTACACCGTTTTGTGAAAATAAGCTTTTGAAGACCAACATTTGAATGAAAAGTTTGAAATTATTGAGTTGGTCCTAATAGTGTTTCTGCTGAGATATATCAAAACTTTTCAATCCTCGTATAAAAAAATAATTTTGTAATCTCTCAAGCAACTGCAAAATTACCATTTAGGTAAAGATTCAGTGATGATACAATATGCACAATGCTTGTCAAAGCACAATAATTTAGCTGCGCGTGTTTTTCCACAAAAGCCAAGCAGTTTAGATAGTCTGTGTCAAGTTCTTTTCAATATCCATCAATCTCTCGTTTTCATAAAACATTTTCACAACATTCATGTGAATATAAGTGTACAGGTACATGGAAAAGTTTATTGGCGGGTCAAGAACGCACTCCTTGCTTTCCGACAAGAAATCAAGAAACTTACCACATCAGTCTGTTTGTTTTATGAGATAAACAGAGTTTTGGCAAGAATTTTCCTACTGCTTCTTGTTATAAGTTAGAAACAAAATGTATTCGCCATAGAAAACAACGTAAAATTACATTTTTTCAGTATAGCTTATCGGATTATATATAGCTTTTCAAAGCAACTCAGATGTAATTAAAAGATTAATCAAAGCAACTCAAAACTCGAGTTTGCAAACAAAAGGCGGACTCATTACGGTTGAATGCTTTACAACAAAGCCAACTCATGAGATATCTGCGTCGCAGTTCCACGCACGGCGGCGCTCAGTAATCCTATTAATCCGTATAATTTGAAAACAAAAGGGCTAGCTAGTAGCTAGCTAAAATATCAGAGTATGTTATGAAAATCATGCCATATCTCTAAAACTATAGACAATAGCAACGTCATTTAAAGCGGAATAAATACTTGAATAATTTTTAGGAAAAGTCAAGAAATTTTAAAGCTGTGGATCGGGTAGTTCTTTAATGATATTGCTTTGAAAAGGAGCAAGTCCCCACCGACCCCCCCCCACAGGAAATAGGGTTAAGGGGTTGGGGGTTAAGGGGTTGGAGGTTAAGGGGTTGGAGGTTAAGGGGTTGGAGGTTAAGGGGTTGGGGGTTAAGGGGTTGGGGGTTAAGGGGTTGGAGGTTAAGGGGTTGGAGGATAAGGGGTTGGAGGTTAAGGGGTTGGAGGTTAAGGGGTTGGAGGTTAAGGGGTTGGAGGTTAAGGGGTTGGGGGTTAAGGGGTTGGGGGTTAAGGGGTTGGAGGTTAAGGGGTTGGAGGTTAAGGGGTTGGGGTTAAGGGGTAGGGTTAGAGGGAGGGGGTTGGGTTTTAGGTTAGAGGTTAGGTTTTCGATTAACTGTTGTTCCAGGCCGTAGCCAGCCGGGGGCCAGGGGGGCCTCGCCCCCCCTGAAAAAAATGTTGCCCCCCTGACAAAATCCCAACATTCAATAGCAACAGCTACAATTATTATCATTTTGCCCATTTAAATTTTTTCGCCCCCCCCTAAAAAAAGTTAGCCCCCCCCTTGCTCTGCGGTCTGGCTACGGCCTTGTGTCGTTCGATAAACTGTCGTTCGAATGATGTCGTTTAGATGCCTTCAAAGATACGAAATATATCATAACGAAAACCTGAGAACCTGCCCAAAGCTACTTCCATGACTACTTTCCACGAGGATGCAAAAGAATAAATAAATTCTCCACATTCAGAGTATTTATACACCCGTCCCTTTCTTTCCCAGCGTATTGGATTAAAGAGGTCGAGAATTAAGTTCCTAATTATCTTGGGGAAAGACTAGAAATTTTGTATTGTGCAATTGGAACTAACCAGGACAAGAACGGCCTAATAAGTGACAGAAATAATCGCCCAGGAATATCTCACGACTAGACGACAAAAGAAATAATTAAGTGCATGCACAGGCCATTTATAATTGAGGTGACACATTTTTTAAATCTTCTAGAATTCATGCTAGCCCTGTTTTACGTAACACAATTAAACAATGAACTGTTTGCACAGGTCGATTTTTGATCGAGGTGACCCGTTTTTTTTTAATCTTTTAACTCCATGCCAGCGTCTTTATTTGTAACAGATGTCAAGCTGTGACTAAGTCTCCCTTCAAAGAAACAAAAACTCCGAGAAGGATGTCAATCTGGGAACTGTAACGGTGACACAGACTTCCAGCAGCGATAATGACGTCAAAACTTCTAAAATGCGAATTGCCCTGGATTTGTAGACAGGAGGGGCAATTCGCATTTGCTGTCATGAAAACCATTTAAAACAAGACAAAACGTTTTGCATGCACTTGCAGAAAGCCTACACCAGCATACCTCAAATTGATCTAAAATTTTGATTTACTGCGACAATCTTCTGGATGCAAGTTTAAAGCTCCTTCTCACTACTCGAAAGTATATATCTTTCTAATTTAGACCCCTTTCAAATTCTTCAATGAATCGCGATCGAATACGTGTGACAATATCTAAGTGATGCCTAATCTATCTCAGAAGGGACTGATCTTGGTAGCAGCGCAAAAATTATCGTGAAATTGTTTTGTTTATTTCTTTTAACAGGGGTGACTGCGAATTAGACAGAAAATCAAAGAAATGCGAATTGCCCTGAATGACTATATATGCACTATGCAGTATAATAAGCAATACTATTTTATTTCCTTTGACAATGCTCAAGACAAAAGTTGTACCAGTGGTCCGGTACCTGTGTAGCCGTAATGCGATATGCAATGTTTTACGCATCATATCAATGGAAATCAATGTTGCTTGATTTGTAGTTTTTACAAGTACAGTTTCATTTCTTTGTAGTAACTCTTTCTGATTATGTAGCAACTGTGGCTTGTTTTTCTCTCAATCCTTTGATAATCTTTGATATGTTTTGTTTTGCTGTAGAATTGCAGGTGAGTTTGTCATAAAATTCAGTAAGAAGACCCAATGCTCGTTCAGATGCATCATTGACAACTGGGATTGCTTTGATTATATTTCTTACCTTTAATTTAATAATTACAGTAGATTTTTATGCCAAAACTTGGGATTAGCTGTTAAAAAACTTGGCAGTTTTTCTAATATTATATCATAATAAGAGCCCTGGTTTACTGCATCCAATTCTCTTGATTCTCCAATCAATGGTTTAACACTACATTGTCAGTTGAGGAATGACATGAAAGAGATGCAAAAATATTTTGCAACTATACCTCCACTTTTTATTGAAATAACTTTCAGCATATTTGACAAAGTTTAATAAACATTTGTGGTACCTTTCTGAGCGCCTAGTTATTTTTGCACTATTCAGCGATCATGCTTCCTTCACTCAAAAACAGAAAATGGCTAGAGAACTTTTAAAGTATGATGGAGCATTTAAATCAAGTAAACTTCCAAAAACCAGAATCCAGCAAATGCCAGTTCTTCAACAACAAAATCAACTCCACAACCGTATAGGAAAAGACTCATGGACTTCGTTCAATTTGCTCAAATTAGATACAAGTTTTTTAACAGCTAATCCCAAGTTTTGGCATAAAAATCTACTGTATTTTATTAAATTAAAGGTAAGAAATATATATAATCAAAGCAATCTCAGTTGTCAATGATGCATCTGAACGAGCATTGGGTCTTCTTACTGAATTTTATGACAAACTCACCTGAAATTCTACAGCGAAACAAAACATTTTAAAGATTATCAAAGGATTGAGAGAAAAACAAGCCACAGTTGCTACATCATCAGAAAGAGTTACTAAAAAAGGAATGAAACTGTACTTGTAAAACTACAAATCAAGCAACATTGATTTCCATTGATATGATGCATAAAACATTGCATATCGCATTACGGCTACTCAGGCACCGGACCACTGGTACAACTTTTGTCTTGAGCATTGTCAAAGGAAGTAAAATAGTATTGCTTACTGCATGTTAACTGATATATATATACTGTATCTATACCGGTGTCCGGTAATTTAAGGTTTTAGTCAAGTACTTTAATTTTTTGTTTACATTGCCAGACTATTTTGTGATTGTTACATTGCCACTTTAACCAGCTATAGCAAACATTTGTATAAAATAATTTTTAGAGTAAATTAACTAGATTTTTTACAAAAACGCTATTTTAGGAAATATCTAAAAAACTACATTACCTAGACCCATAAAATGTATTAAACATTCATAGGAATATTGGTGTTCTGGAACTTTTTGTGTTTATTAGAGCTTTCTAACTATAATGGTTTTCAAGTTACGCCATTTTTTTAAAATTTGGGTTGTTTCCATGGAAACATAAAGAAAATAGGCGTCAAACAATAATGAAATTTAAATTTTTTTATATTAGCATTAGTTTTGACCCCAAACACAACTTTTTGCCAGCCAACAGCAAGATCAGTGAAAGTAAGGTTTTTTTGGTACACCCTACCAGGGATATCTAGAGAAAGGGATATGAAGGCTCGCAGCGATTGCCTTATTCTCATGACACTACCAGGGCGGTAGTTTGTAGCGTGTGAAACATGAAGTTCTTTTCAAAATTGCAGAAAGTTTTGTAGTGCAACTGGTACAGTCAGCTACCAAAGACAGTTAGTAAACGTTGCATAGAGCATATTTAAAGAATACTTGTATACAAAGACAGTTAAAAAGTTACCAGTCAGCTGTTTTTTTAAACAAAGCCTTAGCAGTAGGCTAGATGTAAAGCAAGTATATGGGTAGCTGAATTAACAAGCAACCATGAGCATGCTGTGAATGTCCAGGCCTGATGCTAATAGCGCAATGCAAGTTATCATAACAAGATTTATTAAACTACTATCGGTGCCAATTGTCATTTTACAATAAACACAGATTATTTACGATAAACAAAAGCCCTTCTATTGTCAGACGTAACAAAAGCTTTCGTATCCCCTTCTTTAGATATCCCTGGATCAAACCTAATGAATGACGTTTGTATTTTCTACATCGAATTAATGTTACACTTTCTAGCCTGGAAGTAAAAAGAACACAATGAAATTATTTGATAGATTAGTTTCTATAGTCAAAGCTCGATAGCAATGATGAATCTACTTTTTTAAAGTTTTTCTACAAAACTCGGAAATTGTTTGGACGTCAAATATTTGGAGGTGATTTATATTTTTTATCAATATTAAATATTTTTTGTCGATAATACAACATTAAAAAAATCAGCAATCAGCTGGTATTGGAGTTAGAGTTTTAAGATTACTTTGTTGCTGTTTTCTAAAATAGATTAACATATATCCAAGGTTCAAGTCAAGCCATGGGCATGCTGTGATAAAGCAGCGCTAATTGAATTAGTAAGGTCAACAAAATGCTAGACATTGCATGAAATATTTCAACAAGACAAGAATAAAGTAGAATTCACGTCAAGTAGTCTAGTGGGGAAATTTCCTTGCAACAAGTCGGCCGAGACAGGATGTTGTGTACCCTATATTTACACAGCAAACATATATAGAAAAGTCAAATTCAGTGGAAACCCTTGACAGACGAATAGACGCATAAAACAACACATGGTAAAACATGAATCTCTAGATAAAAAATCATTCTATCATGAATCATTTAAACCAGGGGTCACCAACCTCTTTTGCATGCGGGCCGCTTTGGCACTTAGGAGAGCTGTGGCGGGCCGCACTAATAAAAGTTTAGGTAGGTCGACTCTTATGCTAGAAAAGAACGCATTTCGTACCCAGTATCCAGCGTTACATGTTGTTAATATTTATCTTAGAATACCGCAGCAACAAAATTAGTCGAACAACGCTACTGCCAGGCCAAGCTCCTTTAACAACACTTTAGACTTCTTTAAACATTGCCTACGAGGCTACTTGTTTTACGCACTTATAGCGAGGCGAGCGGTTTCAGCAGAATATTCATTGCCAAGCAAGAGTGGTGTTGTCACTTCGCTTCACAAAAGCTATCTTGCCACTAACAGTTTCAGTAAACAAGGAAATGTTTAACACATCGCAATACAGGCAACAATAGTGACCTGCAAACATATCAGCTAAACGTAGGCTCCAATAATTAAATAGGGAAAAAGAAACCAGGCGCTATGAAAAAACGCTTGTGGAAATCACCGAAAAAACGTTTCTATTGTAACTCATGAACAGTGTTCCCTCTAAAAAGCAATGAGTTTGTTTTTCATCCTTTTTGTGAGAGTCTATAAAATCGTCTTTCCTTGATTACTAGACAACTGTCACTTGCGGTGCTTATCAGCATGGCAAGAATTGTTCATTAACAACATTTTGCACTACTCAGCTAAATATTTTCATAATACCAGAAAAAGTCTTTAAATTTATATATAATAATTTATTATAAATTGAGTTTGCACACCAACCTATTTTGCCAACAAAAACTTGAATAAAGGAACACTGCTCGTGAAACCCAATAACGGTGAAACGCACACTAGTGTTTACAGGACATTTACAAACTTAAAATAAGCAACCCTATGCTCACAGACATTTTCGAAATTCGAAAACAGACGTTTTAATCAACCACTGGGGCAGTGTGGCTGGACATCGCATTGGAATAACTTTAAACGACCCCCACCTAGAACTACAATCGGATTGGTCGGTCGGTGGAATCGTATGCAAAGCGAAAATATGCTTCCCGGAAAGTATTTTTTGCCTTCATGCTGTTTAACTCATCGAGAAAAGTATTTTTGGTAATACTTGTGCGCTGATACCTTCCGCGGGTCACACATAACAGCGTGGCGACTGGCGGGCCGCATGCGGCCCGCGGGCAGCCAGTTGGTGACCCCTGATTTAAACAAAGCTTTCCATCAAAACAACTAAACCAGGAAACGAACCTGTTCACAAGTTTATTTTTTTATATCATACTTCAGACGATTCAGAAACGTTGAATCAATGAAAACATTACAAAATATATATTACACTACAATTTTAGGTAAAATTAAACAGACGTTACCTTCAAACAAGGATGTTCTGGCTTCAGAATTAGTGAGTTCACCTAAAATACATATTGATTTTAATATCCAGTTTTTCCAAAATAATCAAAGTTTCAGATAATAATTTTTAGCTGCTGTTTGTTTTGTATGAATTTATTTGCTGTTGCAAAGAGGCGTATCACAATAATACAAAGGATAACATAAACTTGGAATTCAACGACTTTCTTGTTGCGTTGCTTTGCAGTTCACATCCCATGGAAATGATTCAAAAATAAACTCTAATACAATAATTTGTTTTCAAAAAATGCCTTAACTGTTCTGTGAACTATGCTAAATTTTCTTGCTTTATAGGTGAATGCAAATGAGACAGATTTCGTTATTACAGCAACTAAAATTTTATTTTATTTAATAAATCGATTTAATTTATGAAAGGTAAAGGTGAGTCCCATACTTGTTCCCATTATATATACTAAGCCTTCGGCACAAAGGAGTAGAGTGGCCAGTTCTAACGAGAGCAGAGTAGCCAGTTCCTTTCTCTCTGCCGTCTTTCCTTCAGCAACTACATCCACCCAAGTTATTACACCCTAGGCCTAGGTAGAAGTGAGCGGTGTTTTTTTTTAATAACCAGATTCAGTCGGGAGTTAAACCAGGATTGCATTATTCGAAAGCAAGCGCCTTATCTGCTGCACTATTCCACCGCTTGATTTAATCTATAGCCTACCAATAAAATCTACTTTTATTCAATTATATAATTCATCATCATCATCATCAACCAATTTTGATTATACAGGCCATGAATTAATCCTCATGTCGAGGGTGTGGGCTGGCCTGTCTGTCTGTCGAGAACGAAGTCTTCCCCTCCAAACCTCGCGATTTATTGGGTTGGCAGAGTCCATGTTCAGGGCTACAAGGTCACGTTTTACAAGTTCTTTCCAAGAGAGTTTTGGTCTACCTTGACCCTGCTGTGCTGCGATGTTGACACATCTGACCTGTGAGATCCAGTTTGAGCTGTGCTCAATGTGACCAAGCCATCTCAGTCTGCCTAATTGGAGGAATTCAATGATGTCTTTTACTTCACTGATGATAATTAAAAAGTAAAATTTGTTAATGCAAAAGCAAGCAAAGAATTTCATTTTGGTTTCAAAATTGACAACCAATAAGCTTAAAGGGCAGATCTCTTTGAGCTAAGGGGTCTCGGGAGTTATGCCCTGAAGGCTTTGTTCTAAACAAGTAGACAAGTAGTACTTTTTGTCTCAATCTCAATGAATCACTTGACTAGGGCTGTTCAAAATGTATCTTTATATGGAAACGGAATAAAATGAAATTAAAAAGAAAACACATCATTTTCAATATGCTAATAACTTTGACAATATGGACCACATGCAACCTGCACTGCAATTTTGCAAACACTAAACGAGATCATAAGCAAAATTGCTGCTATTCTTCGTTTTATAGGAAGCCAGGGTACGAGTCATGCTTTTTTATCGACTTGGACACATCAAAATCCTTTTGGGTACACTACCCTGGTTGGGTCTGCTACTATTCGGCGAGTCCGATTTGGCGAGTCCGATTCGACTAGTCCGATTCGGCGAGTTCCCTATTCGGCGAGAGCCCTTTTCGGCGAGTGCCCTATTCGGCGAGTTTTTGAAATTTTTGAAAGAAAATTATCGGGTACCGTAGCTTAATTATAATTGCCGTTTTTACATCGTTTTAACGTCGCTAAACGTTGAAATCGTGCAGAAAGGAATAAAAAGAAAATGTTTGAACTATTAAATTAAAATTCGTCATGTCAGTTCAGTTGTTTTTATTTTTGACCATCATATCAAAAACAATACATGTCAACATAGCAAAGGTAGAAGCGACAAAACGCGAACGTTAAAACGTGCTTGAATTCGTCATGTCAGTTCAGTTGTTTTTCTTTCTGATCATGATATCAAAAACAATACACGTCAACATAGCAAAGGTGTAGAAAAAGGTAGAAGCGACAAAACGCGAACGTTAAAACGTGCTTGTGACCGAAGTAAGTTATTGAGTTGAAAGAAATTTGGCACGGTTGCAACACTTTCAGAAAAATTTAAGATATGAAGGGAAAATAAAACAAAGAAAATGTTTCAAAAAAAAAAAAAAAAGATCATGTTTACAGTATGTTTATAAGTTAGTACTTTTGAATAGTTAAAATGATTAGTTTGGACCAACAAATGTGTGGCCTACAGCTTGGATTGAAAGGAAATTATCGGGTACCGTAGCCTAGTTATCCCGACCAGCAAAATTTGTTCCAAGAACACAGTTCATTTTTACATTGTAGTAACAGAATGAAAAGGCTAAACAAATGTGTGGCCTATCGTGTTAACGTCGCTAAACGTTGAAATCGTGTAGAAAAGGGAGCTTTTGCAGACTAGGATACTTTGAAACTGAGAAACATTCACAGAAGCCCTACGATTTGTTCCAAGAACCCATTTAGCATAACATTTCATTTGTACATTGATTCAACGTCTGAATACATTATCTTAAAAATGCAACGTATCGTAGTGCTTCTGTGAATGTTTCTCAGTTTCAACGTATCCTAGTCAACAAAAGCACCCTTTTCTACACGATTTCAACGTTTAGCGACGTTAAAACGATAGGCCACACATTTGGTTAGCCTTTTCATTCTGTTACTACAATGTAAAAATGAACTGTTAGGCTAACTGGGTTCTTGGAACAAATTTTTGCTGGTCGGGATAACTAGGCTACGGTAGCCTACCCGATAATTTCCTTTCAATCTAAGCTGTAGGAGTGTAGGTCACACATTTGTTGATCCAAACTAATCATTTTAACCATAGGCGCCTAAGCCGTGGGGGCCAGGCCCCCACGCATATTTCCGCGTGGGAACAACTTTTTATGCGGCATTGATACATAAAACAATAGGTGAACTAGCGATCGGCAGCAGAAAAACATTTTTAAATGCAAACCGCAACAGCTTCGCAGTAAATAATTACTAGAACGAGTAGCGATGCTACAATCTCACCCCAGACAAAAAAAGCTGTCATTTTTACGTTGATTTAACGTCTGCGGACGTTGAATCAGTGTAAAAATGACTGATTTTGCTGCTTGTGACATAGCAAACATCTACCATTTTGCGTCGATTCAATGTCATCAGGTGTTGAATGCACTCAAAAACAACATAATTTGCTACGTTGACGCAGCGTGAGTTTAACTTAATGCGCTTGCAAACAGCCTCGCTGTCGCTTTCGAAAGTCGAAACCTCTGCAGAGAATTGTCGCGGCAGTGAATCGGTTGCTGTGAAAATGAACTTGAAGTCTCGGCCCGAGGTTACCACTAACCAACGGAACAAGGGCTGGACGGCTGGTACAAACCGCACTGCCCACAGTCGCACAAGTGGCATAATCAACACAACAACGGACTCGCGCAAACTGCATGGCGCACACAAGACCGTTGCCATAAAACCCGATCAAAGGCGGGGAATATGCGCATCTTTTGTTTCATCTGCAACACGAAAACGGGCGTATTACAGCGAATTGAAACTTGAAAGCTGGTCAGCCATAAGTTGCGATATTGTAGCGAAAAGGGAGCAATGTCAAGTCGAAAACTTAATCAAACGTCTCTCTGTCACTATTTTTCAAGGGCTGTTTACGGATGTCAGCAACTTTTAAATTTATTAAAGGTGACGTGCTGTTGAATTGATGTAAACATGAATGATTTTGCTTTTAACAGGTATATTTTCAAGCATATGATCAAGTTAGTATTTTCATTCCATTTACAGTATACCTTTTAGTAAACCTTTTCGTCTCTTGTTTCATGCTAATAAATCTAGTTCGTTGCTAAACTTTATGTTGTGCTTAGCTTAAAGAGTCGCAGTCCATCAACCGCTAGCCAACGCAGACGCATAGCATGTGTTTTGGTCGAGCTTTGTTTATAATAATTAACGGTAGGTCGAACGTAGCGATAACTCCGAGTGTGGCAATAAAAGCAATCCTAGTGTGACGACATAATTACGTCATCCATCTGCGTGACATTTCGCCGAAATTACCTTGCTGCTGATAAAACACGCTTTCGCCCCCACGGCCAAAAAAATAGTTAGGCGCCTATAATTTTAACTATTCAAAAGTACTAACTTATAGACATAAACATTATTTTTTTTGTAACATTTTCTTCGTTTTATTTTTCCTTTATATCTTAAATTTTTCTGAAGGTGATGCAACCTTGCCAAATTTCTTTCAACTCAGTAACTTACTTCGGTCACAAGCACGTTTTAACGTTCGCGTTTTGTCGCTTCTACCTTTTTCTACACCTTTGCTATGTTGACGTGAATTGTTTTTGATATCATGATCAGAAATAAAAACAACTGAACTGACATGACGAATTCAAGCACGTTTTAACGTTCGCGTTTTGCCGCTTCTACCTCTGCTATGTTGACGTGTATTGTTTTTGATATGATGGTCAAAAATAAAAATAACTGAACTGACATGACGAATTCAAGCACGTTTTAACGCTCGTGTTTTGTCGCTTTTACCTTTGCTATGTTGACGTGTATTGTTTTTGATATGATGGTCAAAAATAAAAACAACTGAACTGACATGACGAATTTTAATTTAATAGTTCAAACATTTTCTTTGTTTTTGATATGATGGTCAAAAATAAAAACAACTGAACTGACATGACGAATTTTAATTTAATAGTTCAAACATTTTATTTTTATTCCTTTCTGCACGATTTCAACGTTTAGCGACGTTAAAACGATGTAAAAACGGCAATTGTAATTAGGCTACGGGACCCGATAATTTCCTTTTAAAAATTTCAAAAACTCGCCGAATAGGGCACTCGCCGAAAAAGGCTCTCGCCGAATAGGGAACTCGCCGAATCGGACTAGTCGAATCGGACTCGCCGAATCGGACTCGCCGAAACGGGCCATTCCGACCCTGGTTGGGTCTGCTACTATTCGGTGAGTCCGATTCGGTGAGTCCGATTAGGTGAGTTCCTAACCTCTAACCCTAATCCTTAACCCCTAACCCTAAAAGGGCAATGATAATTAGGCTACGGTACCCGATAATTTAAAAAAAAAATTGAAAAAATCCCCCGTTAAGGGGTCGGACTCACCGAATTGGACTCACCGAATTGGACTCACCAAAACGGGCCATTCCGACCCTGGTTGGCATAACCAAATAAATATAAATAGATGTTGTCACATTTTTGTGGGTCCTGTACGAGTCGTTATACTTTTGACATGTTTGCACAATTCATAAGTTTGCCTAATTCGTCACTTAGAGTGATGAGTTAGGCACATCCTACTGCATCATTCAACCCAAATGACACTCACCAAAAGAAAGGCTTTCATGTTGTGACTCATCACTAACTTTAGGTCCATAATTATTATTTATAGTTTGATTCAAGGTTTTAACAAAACCGATGCTGTTTTCCATATTTCCAATTGAAAATCCCGGTAGCTTTGCACAAAGTTCATCTTCCTAAAACAAAAACAATCACAGATGTCACAGTAACCTCTACATATTACATGACCACTTCAAATTAAAAGTTTTAGACCTAAATCATGACTGATCTACATCAATCACAGTACTGTTTAACTAAGCCAAAAATTAAATGTTTCAGAGAAGTAATGGCTATAGCCTATAGTTATTTATTACAAAGAATGCAAACATAGCTTCTATCTAAAGCAATGGTACGTAAGAGAAGCGTATGCGCGACCCACTAAGTTCAAGTTTCTTTAGCTTTTTTTTTCACTATGTTTCATGCGAATTGAATGGGGGGGACTTATCCCCAGACAAAATCTCTTTAAAGGTTAATCCTGAGTGTGGCATATTTATAAGGCTTTGAATCACTGATGCAGGACAGGTCATCAAGATGACAGAGTGGTGCTGTCAGCTTGTTGAAGTGTTATTGTCTGCAAACTACATATTGAATCCACTAGGTGACTCTTCGTAGAAAGATGCATACAAATTTACTTTTGCAAAGAAATTGCACTTTCATCATTTGTTTTTTGTGCTGTTTGCTTCCAGCTCAGCTTAACTGTAGATGATCTAGCTTCTAGCTGATCGAAATCGATTTTTAGCTATATATGATTGAACTGACTCGTGTGAGAATAAATTTCTTTGCATTACAAGACATGTAACCGAGTCGTTCATATCAAGCATTGTTGTGGGTTTGACACCTGTCAGAAGATACTTCATTTTCTTGATTCGTAGAAAGATACCGTACCGTATATCTTTAAAATGCGTTGCTTTAGACTAGAGCACATCTCGCATGTACGACAAGCATTTCATAATCTTGCAATTTTTGGTTTGCAAAGTTGGTCACTTAAACAACTGCACTACAGGATAGAGGCGGACTATCAGCTGTTGAAGTAATAATCTGACTAACTGACCAGATGATCAGTCACTAATAGTACTTTCCAAGCTTGACATTACAATGCAATATGAATACCATAGGTTAGGAATGTCCACAGTTCGGCTTGCAGGCCAAATTTGGCCCACGATACAATAAGATTATCAGAGATTGTTGGCCCTCTGGCATTTCAGTATTATCAAATTTGGCTCGTTTAGGAAAAAGTTTGGACATCCCTGACATAGTTGATTCATCACTTTAAGTTTCATTCACATATAATAACAAGTTAGTTCACTTAATTTGGTTCAATGAAACACAGCTTCCCAAAAGAACGTCAATTAGAAAATACCTTTACAACGAATTCTAATTCTTTAAATTTTAAGATTAATCGAACAGCCTAGCAGTCACCAAGTGACGAAGTACCTTGCTAATGTACCATCGCACAAACATGAAACTTACAAGAGGATGGCTGGAAACAACAGATGACGATCCAGCCTCATATGCTGGTTCTCTTTCACTTAGTTCAGTCGTTTGTTCCATGTTCTCATTTCACTTAAGTTTCAAACTTAATACATCCAAACTAAAGTACGGTACAAGTTCAGTTATACAAGTTCAGCAAGTTCAGTTCTACAAGTTCAGTTGAACAAGTTCAGTTCAAGTTCAGTAAGTTCAACAAGTTCAGTACAAGTTCAGTTCTACAAGTTCAGTTATACAAGTTCAGCCCACTTAAAATACCTAAAACAATGAATAGGGTGAATGTAACCAAATGCGTCACAGTCAAAGTATCGCTGGTAATTAACATAATTTAATTTATTTTTCATTGCTAGCACAAACTGGCAGAACATTGAATAGTAAACACACAAGTTAAGAATCAACAAAAGAAAAAAGTAGCAACCAAGTCCAAATGTGCATTGTAGTCTATTGTTAAAATAAGCTTCAAAAGTCATTTTGTTAATTTGCACAGCCACCAAACCTACTCGCCAATAGTTAGACATTATTGGGCATGATCAATCATTCTCACAACGATATATTAAATATGATAGCTTTTATTTTTGTTTGTACTTAACACTGAGTAATGTTGGCAATTGTACATTTCTTAACTTGGAGATTTTCACCATAGAGATTGTCACCTACATTCGGTACGGTAATTCACCAACAAGGAGTTTCTAAGTTTTCTTATCAATTACAATAAGATTATCAGAGATTGTTGGCCCTCTGGCATTTCAGTATTATCAAATTTGGCTCGTTTAGGAAAAAGTTTGGACATCCCTGACATAGTTGATTCGCTTGCCAGATGTTTCGTCCCTGAGATCTTTCGTCCCGACGTTTCGGCCCTAGGCTTGCGAGATGTTTCGTCCCTGGGATCTTTCGTCCCGACGTTTCGGCCCTACAAGACATCGGCTACTTTGGTGGAAAGTGCAAGATTGAGAGTGGCAAAACACCGCGACCGAAAACAAGTTATATTCGAAGTCGGCAAGGACCGAAACATCTTGGACAGTGACTCGTAATGGTTTTGTTTCTGGCTTCCTGTCAAGCTGTTGCGGGCAATTTCAAGTGTAGGCCTCATCTACCTTGGAATTGACTTTATTAAGCGGGTGTGCCCAGTGGCGTACGCAGGATTTTCTCAAGGGGGGGGCCATTGAAAATGTTTTTAAATCGAAACAAAAAAAACTAAAAAACGCCCATTTGCTAATAACAGGCGATAGCAGTGGCGTAGCCAGGAATTTTGAAAGGGGGGGGTTTCGCCAAAGGCGATAACCAGCGTCGGGGGGGTCTGGGGGGCCTCTCCCAGAAAATTTTGAAAAATTACTTTGAATTTGGTGCATTCTGAGAGCATTTTCAACAAAAATGTGGGTATAAACATTCCTGTAAAATGGTGCTGTCCGGTGGCATAGCAAAAGGATAAGATCACGTTTTCTTGGGCATTTTTCGGTAATAAAGCTAAGTCTCTATGTTTTCTTGTTACTAATTCCTGGCTGAGATATTTGAATGTTTGGTATTGGCAAAACTCGCTTTTTTAATGCAGTTTTGTTTAAAATTAGGCAAACTTTGTTTTACAGACATAGAGACTGAAAGCATCATTCTCAATATCGTGACATCAAACGAGTGCCAAATGGGGGGGTTGTAATGGCCCAATGCTCCCCCCTGCGTACGCCACTGGGTGTGCCTGTTAACCATGGGCTTGTGTAACGCCATGAAGCTGCTTTTCTTCTATGCAAGACGATCCTGCCCAGTGTCCGATAGGCTAGAATTGTTGTATGAAAAACGATCGTGTTATTTTATTATTTCATAAGTTACCCATTCCAGTTCAAGAAAGGTAACCTAGCTTGGAACCACATCAAAGAATTTTGCATGACCCACTGTAGGTTAAAGGTTTTTTTTTTGAGTCACTAATATTCTTCTGTAAGAAACATATAGTGGATGTTGCCAGGGAGGTTCTAATAGGTAAAGTAAGCCAATGTGAGAAAATGGGGGATGACAAGCCAGTTTATTAGCTTGAGCAAAAAGTGACGCCTAGATGGTAAGAAACTAACAGCTGGGTTAGTAAAGTTGACAACCATGCAGACTCTTGTAGAGTAAAGCGTGTGTATTGATTTACAATAAACACAAGCATGGGCTACTTGGGTGACACACATGCAAATTGCAAAATAAACTAGACTACCATATGTTTAAAAAAATAGCTAGCAAGGTCTAAGTCAAAAATATTTATTTTCGAAAGCTTGAAATTTATAGCCTACAGTGATTCACAGATGTATTCAAATGCAATGCTTATTAATAACCTTTTTAAATGCATCCTTTTAACTTATTAGTCTGTTTCATACTACAGTAGAATTTGCCTATAGTAACACCTGAAGGGACAGCGGAAAAAGTGTCACCATAACCGAAGTGTCACTATAGCCGAACCCGAATTCTACTCAACTGTTGCGTATGCAAACGGGACTTTGCAACAGGTGTCACTATAGCCAAAGTCACTATAGGCGAATTCTACTGTAATCGTTTGGCACTGCTGGTTTGCAGATCTACATTTGTCTACTGTTCAACAATAAATGCTCGTAACCTAGGCTACTACGAAAAGTGCTCAATGCCAAGCAAAAGGCCAAGTAGAGCGAATTACATCAAATACAATTAGGCTACTATTCTCCAAAGAAAAACAAAGAATTTGTTTCCCATCAAATAGACGATAAATGGAGTCTGATTAACAACATCAGGCTCAGAAAATTGAGATACTTCGGACACATAGCAAGAAGCAACGCGTTGGAAAATGTAATATTGACTGGGATGGTGCAAACGAATAAAAAGACGACAAAAAATAAAATATTTTGACAATATCAAGCAAATTACGGGGAAAAAAAGCATGCCGGAAGTACTAATAAAAACAAAAGACAGAACAAAATGGAGGCAGTTCGTATGGGAGATCACAGCTGATCTAACATGATCAATCTGTTTGAAGTGATTCTCTAAAAACCTCTACAAACTGTTTCACCTTTATGTGGGATCACTGAAGGTCATGACAAATATGCAAAAATAATAAATCAATAAAATACGGTAGCCTACTTAAAAAGGTATTAAACAATACAACCTTAAATCTGCCTGCAAAAAAAAACTCAGAGTTATTGAAGGATCATTACCACCGTTTTTTGCACAAGACTCCGATAAAAAACGTGAACTGATGTTAAATAACAACGTTTATGACGTCATACAGAAGCAAAACGCGATGTACGCTGACGTAACCTATAGAAATGAAAATAAATTTATGTTTAAAATGAATGAATGAAAACGTCCCATTTCAATTATATTATTTTAGCCCTTTATCCTGTGACGTATTTTGGCCAGTTGACTTGCGGACGGGGGGGTCGGTTCGACACTATCACTTTGAGCTCGTGTAACTCAAAAACTACGCAAGATAGATCAATCAAATTTTCACATGGTGTAGATAATTTATCTGACAACATAACATCGAAACTCTTTTGCAATTTGTTCAACAGCGCAACTTGAAAAATCAAATAATTTGATGGTTGGTCATATTTTTTTATTTGACTTGAGAAATTGCTTCGTAATTAACTTATAATTGAGTGTGACGGGTTAATTTCATTGTGTAGATTTTAATCTCTTACGCGGAGACGTCGTCCACGCTTCAATGAAATCGTAATTGGCGTCCGACTCGCGTTTGCTTGTTGTTTTGCCGGAGGCATTGTAAAAAAAATTTGCTTTGTTTCAACATTTGCAGAGAATGAGACAAAATCACCACAAAAAAACTATTTCAAGCTCTTTTTGATTCACATGTTTATAGTCTACACTTTTTCAAACGTACTGTCATTACTTGATATTGGAACTAAATCAAGCAAATTTTTTTTCACATTCACACTGTCGAATTTGGTTATGCATGATCAAGAAACACTTTGTATTTCACAGCACATCTCAGGAAGCTATTTATTCGTTTCTAACATTATTTCAACGTCTAAAAACGTTGAATCGATGTAAAAAGTGTCTGATTTGCTGTCTGGGTAGCGGTTGAATACAGAAAAGTAAGGTAGCATGTGGTGTCACGTGGTATTTGAACAACAACCTATCCAAAGGTAGTGACTTGTTTCGATAGGAGCTTGTTCCATTTTAGGCCATCATGCACTCCAAAAACAAAGAGCGTCTAAAACTCCTTACTGATAAACTATGTCACGATGCATTCCAAAGTGAAATGTTTCAATACTTACCAACAATGATCACTTTGAATGAAACAATTTTGCAAACAGTTGTGACAAAATGTAGTGATAATAATCGTTTAGTCAAATCGTGTTGGTAGGCTATAGAACAGGTCGTTTGCCAAATGGAACTCCCGTTCTGCGTGACAAACACAAAGTCGTGGCATAACGATACAAAAAATAGAAAAAAATTATTTTTCAGGCCCAGTGCTATTGTCGTAAAAAAACAAAAAATCACTAAAGTGTTGACTTTTTCCTTGGGCAAAATTGAAGGTTATTGATATTTTAAAAATGCACGTTTGTGTCAATATGATTGAAGTGTTTTTTTTCATGTTGTTAACTAGATTTGCAAAATAACGTTTTCTACATTTTTTTTCTGATTTGTTGGACATGCATTTTGTGTCAAGTTATTTATTACGCATTAGAAGATTTCTTTCTGTTAAAATTTTGAAATAGCATTTTAGATGCAGTTTGCGGTTGATGGCGTTACTGCAAAAATCATCTTTTGTAATTGACACACATCCAAAAACAAAAGACGCATAAACTACTGCTGGCTGATAGACCACGTCACAATACATCATAATGATGTTTTTCCGAACCGAAGACCCAGAAAACCAATTTTGTCGGATATTAGATTAGACGTCTGCAGACGTTGAACCAATGACAAAAAGTGATTTGCTGATTTGAAACAAAGTGATTGCTGTTTCCAATGTGCAAACATTTTGATAAAAAGTAATCAAGTTTTGGCCACAGCATTTTGGTCCATTTAGGCTACTATGGTCAATCAACTCACGTTGCAAATAACTTGTTTTGTGTAAAGTCTTGCTTGTGAAAAAATTGAAGTAAAAACGCAAAAATGAAGTAAGCTATATTTACAAAGTATTATATTCTTGAATGAACCATAGTTTTAAAAAAATAGTTTGAACAGGTTTCATCTGATAGAAACTATAATTGATATCATCGCGAAGGATCAAATAGCTGCAAAAATCACTTCAAGCAATTCTTTGTGGTGATTTTCATTATGCAAACCAAGGTGAACCTCAATATGCATATTTTTATGCCAAACAATAAAAATCGTTCTTTCTTTTTTTCAAGGACAAGGAAAACGATCCGTATAAAATATAATTCAATTCAACATATTTCCCTTCTTTTGTCAGATATGCATTTTGTGTAACAATGCTTTAGAAAAATTGCTGAGAATGGCATAGCGTTTGAGATGCAGTCAGAGAATACAACTCTATGGTTGATGGCGTTATTACAAAAGCCAATCTTTTGTCACGGAAATGTATTCGAAAACAAAAAGGCACAAAAGCGCTGACTGATAGATTACGTTACGATACGTTACACAAACGAGGCATTGATTTCAGATTCTTTCAACCCAACAAACAACTTTGCTCCAAATGACACAAACGTCTAAATTTATGGAGAAAAAGATGTAGGCCTACACCGTTTTGTGAAAATAAGCTTTTGAAGACCAACATTTGAATGAAAAGTTTGAAATTATTGAGTTGGTCCTAATAGTGTTTCTGCTGAGATATATCAAAACTTTTCAATCCTCGTATAAAAAAATAATTTTGTAATCTCTCAAGCAACTGCAAAATTACCATTTAGGTAAAGATTCAGTGATGATACAATATGCACAATGCTTGTCAAAGCACAATAATTTAGCTGCGCGTGTTTTTCCACAAAAGCCAAACAGTTTAGATAGTCTGTGTCAAGTTCTTTTCAATATCCATCAATCTCTCGTTTTCATAAAACATTTTCACAACATTCATGTGAATATAAGTGTACAGGTACATGGAAACGTTTATTGGCGGGTCAAGAACGCACTCCTTGCTTTCCGACAAGAAATCAAGAAACTTACCACATCAGTCTGTTTGTTTTATGAGATAAACAGAGTTTTGGCAAGAATTTTCCTACTGCTTCTTGTTATAAGTTAGAAACAAAATGTATTTGCCATAGAAAACAACGTAAAATTACATTTTTTCAGTATAGCTTATCGGATGCTCTCTGATAATTTCAAAACAACTCAGATGTAATTAAAAGATTAATCAAAGCAACTCAAAACTCGAGTTTGCAAACAAAAGGCGGACTCATTATGGTTGAATGCTTTACAACAAAGCCAACTCATGAGATATCTGCGTCGCAGTTCCACGCACGGCGGCGCTCAGTAATCCTATTAATCCGTATAATTTGAAAACAAAAGGGCTAGCTAGTAGCTAGCTAAAATATCAGAGTATGTTATGAAAATCATGCCATATCTCTAAAACTATAGACAATAAAAACGTCATTTAAAGCGGAATAAATACTTGAATAATTTTTAGGAAAAGTCAAGAAAATTTAAAGCTGTGGATCGCGTAGTTCTTTAATGATATTGCTTTGCAAAGGAGCAAGTCCCCACCGACCCCCCCCCCACAGGAAATAGGGTTAAAGTATTTGAGTTTAAATTTATTGCGGTGACGACATTTACTCACCAATTCAGAACGATTGTTCAAAGACAAGGGTGTGGATCATAAAATATCATGGTCCTATCAATATCATATTATGGTCCACAGTTATTCTCGTCCTAACAGTGGGGGTGGTCGTAACAATTGTGGTCTTTGTTTTGCTGAGGAGCTTGCTATTCTGAAGGCCGATTGTAACTACCTTCGGAACAATCGTTCTGAATTGGTGAGTAAATGTCGTCATCGCAATAAATTTAAACTCAAATAGCCTACTTTAAAATAACATAATTGAAATGGGACGTTTTCACTCATTATTATTATTATTTATTTGTATCAGACAAGGTTGTCCATAATAAAACCAAAACACAAAAAGACAAGACGAAAGGAGTCACTTGGATGACATGTGCAACATATCATTGTAGTGCTTAAAAAATGTTGTTTTATAGAAAGCGTCTGAGGACATTAATGCTATAATAAGAGAATTAAGAGTTTGTCCAAGTTTCACTTGTTTACGTCTTTATGACTGGAAAGAAGACAGAAGACTATACGGCTGTATCAGAAGCTCTTTCGACCTGCAGTTACACGCGTGATCTTGGATGTCGAAGCGGCTGTGTGGAAGGCGATCACAAACGTTTTCCCTGCTGTTGAAATTAGAGGTTGTTCGTTTCATTTAACCCAAGCCATTTACAGACACGTGCAATCTTTGGGATTATCGGCATCCTATCGCAATAATGTCGACATAAGAAATTTTATCAAGAAGCTGATGGCGTTATGCTATCTTCCTTCCCTTCATATTGGACGAATGTTCGAAGCTCTGGAGCAAGAAGCAAATGCCTCTGCTTCCCTATCTGAACTGACAAACCATGTGCAATCAACTTGGATGGAAAATTGTGTGTGGAAAAAAAAAATGAAGCGTTTACGGCCTTCCCTTTCGTACAAACAACGACGTTGAAAGATGGCATCACAAAATAAACAAGAAGGCCCGTCCAAACACTCCATTTGATTTGTTAGTAACTCTACTTCATGAACAAGCTGGCGACATTCCAATAAATGTCCAGCTCCTTGATATGGGATGCTTGAAGCGACGCCAAAGAAAGAAATATGTTGCACTCCATAAGAGGGTATTTCGTTATTGGCGTCAGTATGAAAATGGCGAAAGAAGTGCGAACAAACTGTTAAACGCCTGTGCAAAACTAGTCAGCCGGGTGATTGAATAGCCCATCTTATCTATTGAACAGTAGACAAACTGTTTTACCCTTATTTGGAATCATCAGAAGATCATGACAAATATGCAAAAATAATAAATCGATAATATGCGGTAGCCTACTTGAAAAGGTATTTAACATTATAACCTTAAACCTGTATGCAAAAAACCTCAGAGTTATTGAAGGACCACAACCGGCGTTTTTCGCACAAGACTCCGATAAAAAACGTGAACTGATGTTAAATAACAACGTTTATGACGTCATACAGAAGCAAAATGCGATGCACGCTGACGTAACCTATAGAAATGAAAATAAATATATGTTCAAAATAAATGAGCTTATGTTCATTTTTTTTCTGTTCATTTTTTTTAACAAATGCGTGAATTGTGTGCAATTGCTGAAAAGGTTTATGGACTATTTTAAATGTACCGTCAATAAACCACGTGTTAGCTTGCGCTAAAATTTTCAGTGGCCAAGACTATGCTCCTACCAGCTTCAGGGACGCTATACAGATATCTTCAAATATGAAGTCATGGGGCACATTCAAGTAATCCAATTCGAAATCCTTAGTTGTTGGTTCTTGGGGGCGGTGCTGCTGCCGAAACTTGTTCACGTATCGGGACATGTTGTCTATCGGAGGTAGTCCTTCCAAATCTTAAGGATTTGAAATTTCTCTTCAAATTTCTTCTCGTATAATTTTAGTCGCTGGTTCAAATGGTTTAGCGGTTGCCTTTCGTTTCGCAACTAATGTTATTGTGGTGACCTTCTCAGCGCCGTGTTTTGGTGAATGATTGTGACAAAGCTGCTCCACGTTCAAACTTTCAAAAGAAATTAACCACCGCACAACCTGTAATTGCAAAGTTTTCCCGACTGGTAAAAAATTTTAAATTTTGTTTTGTGTTTATTTTACTTTATCTTGTGCGGAATAAACAAAACAGAGAAACACGGGACAGGAAAAATGGCAGCAAAGCGACGACGCTATAACATGCAAAAACATTGGAATTTGCTCTCCCCGCTTAATCAGACCAGTTTGGCTTGGTCCCGATCAAGCGTGGCTGACTGTAAGCTCGGCTTAGGGAAATTATATTGCTCTTCAAGACCATCAGCACTTTTGATGATCAACCTTGCAACTGTCTATTTTTTTGTCTTGTTTTTTTTTGTTTACTCATACAAATGTTGAAAATCACTTTTTTTTTTAATTTTAAAATTCTACTAAGGTCTTGCGATCATGCCATATTTTAAACTTATTTTACTGTTTTAGTATCAATCACGTTATAACGTTCGCGTTTTGTCGCTTCTACCTTTTTCTTGACTTCTGCTATGTTTGGCATATATTGTTTTTCGTTGTGATGGTCAGAAATAAAAACAAACTGAACTGACAAGCCCAGACTGGGGCCGGATATTATCAAATTATAAGCGCAGATATTGTTCACGCGGGCCGACTAGGTTTTCATAAAAATTGGCAATAGCCTGAGCATTTGCAATTACCGCATGTTATTAGCCTATCCAAAATCAGCTGGTTCAAGATAGGTGAAGGCTAGTATGTTAATAAAATATCACTGTAGGCTATAAACTTATACTTATTCAGACGAACATTGGAAACATAGCAATTTCTCCAGTTCCCACTCATGTTTGACCATTTTTCTGTACAATGTTCGCGATAAGCCTGGTAAGAGCAGGAGCTTTTTTCTGATACGTTCATCTCTAAGAAGTTGTGAAATTGAAACCGCAGATAAATACAACTTTGGCTTTATATAAAGTAGGCTACTGTGCGAAGCGTGTTGAAGACAAGAAAATAGGTAACAACAGTACGAGTAAATAAAAAAAGAAATATAAGTTAATCACTGATATCCGCTACTAAGGTTTCCAATTATCTACTAGAAATCGAATCAAAACAAGACACTATGTGGCCAAGTATCTACTAATGCCAGCTGTTCAACAAATACTTTAATGCAAACATCCTGTGAGGAAGAATAAAAAAGTATGCCAGAATAAAGCTTATACCGGTACCAAGTTAAATGGCACTTCTGCTCTCACAACTGCAAGCTCCTGTCGTCTCGATAACCCGTCTACAATATCGTTTTTGTTTTACGAACGTATCTCAATGTGGGTCGGTGAGGCAAATTAGTAGCTATATGTCTATCCCTCAGCTCATCCACCCGTCTATGAAGCTACATTCAAAAACATTTTTTTCTTCAAGTAATCCTCTCCATTATAATCTGGCCTACTTGTTCCTCGACTGCTTAGAAAATAAGAGGCGAGAGTTTAAAAGCCCATCTTGATTAATAACTCAGACTCATTACTTAGCTTGTAAATGGCTTGTTACACAAAAAAACTAAACATGCACATGATCGAATAGATATATTAGCCTATGTTTTGCATTTATTCATTTTCAAAACTTACGTTTAACTTATTTGTTCTGAGTGACCTCATAAAGAAATCTACGTCCATGTAGCCTAGCCTAGTAATTTTGGGCGTTCGAATTCTTGTTTTGATGATGGGAAAAAATGGTAAAATAAATATTTTGAAATACCGTAACAATTGTCTTTTTTTCCTAAACACACCATTGGCATATTTATTCTATAAAAAGTCGTTTTGAAAAAATTACACAGTAGATTACCGCGGTACCTAGAAATGATTTCACTATCCAGCTTCTCCGCGGGGAGCGATTATCGCTGCTTGATTGTTCTGGCCAACTTCAGGATCAATGGAAAGACGAATAGACATGATGTAGCGTAGCCTACTGTGGCTGTTTTAGCGTACTTTTTCAAACAATGTTCTATAGGCTACAATACGTTTGTGAATAACCATAAAAACGACATGCGTTTCTTTTTCTAGTCTAAATCAATGAATTGACATGATAATTAGGCTAGCATATAGCTTTTTTAATCACAATTGTATATTATTTCGTTTCCACTATCTGACAGTTGAAATTAAAGGTCATGTCTTCATCTACGGTACCTCTGACGAACATAATCAAATGCTGTTATGTTGAATCTTGCAGTGGCTGTGTTGTAGGCATATAAGGCAATAGTTGTTGATTTTCTTCATCGTGTGTCACACGGCCGTAGCCCAAAGGTTGTTAAATTGAAAACTTAAGAGATGTTTCGGCCTCTTGCCGACTTCGAATTAAAATTTTTTTCGCCCGCGGTGTTTGCCAGCTCAAGAGATGTTTCGGCCCCTTGCCGACTTCGAATAAAACTTTTTTTCGGTCGCGGTGTTTTGCCGCTGTTAATCTCGCACTTTCCACCAAAGTAGCCGATGTCTTGTAGGGCCGAAACGTCGGGACGAAAGATCTCAGGGACGAAACATCTGGCACCCGTTGATTCATCACTTTAAGTTTCATTCACATATAATAACAAGTTAGTTCACTTAATTTGGTTCAATGATACACAGCTTCCCAAAAGAACGTCAATTAGAAAATACCTTTACAACGAATTCTAATTCTTTAAATTTTAAGATTAATCGAACAGCCTAGCAGTCACCAAGTGACGAAGTACCTTGCTAATGTACCATCGCACAAACATGAAACTTACAAGAGGATGGCTGGAAACAACAGATGACGATCCAGCCTCATCTGCTGGTTCTCTTTCACTTAGTTCACTCGTTTGTTCCATGCTCTCACTTCACATAAGTTTCAAGCTTTATACATCCCAACTAAAGTACTATACAAGTTTAGCCCATCTAAAACAAGGTATGAATGGGGTGAATGTAGCCAAATGCGTAGTCAAAGTATGGCTGGCAATCAACATAATTTAATTGGCAGAACATGGAATAATAAACACACAAATTAAGCATCAACGAAAGAAAAAAGTGGTAACCAAGTCTAAATGTGCATTGTAACCGAATGACAACATAATCTTTAGAAGTCATTTTGTTAATTTGCACAGCCACCAAACCTACTCGCCAATAGTTTGACATTATTGGACATGATCAATCATTCTCACAACGATATACTAAATATGCTAGCTTTTATTTTTGTTTGTACTTAACACTGAGTAATATTGGCAATTGTACATTTCTGAACTTGGGGATTTTCATGATAGAGATTGTCACCTACATTCAGTAATTCACCAACAAGGAGTTTCTAAATTTTCTTATCAATTACAAGAGCAATAGTAAACATCTTGCAATTTTACTTTCTGGGATGACAAGTTTGGGGATGGCATGTTCAAAACAATGTTTGTGGTATCTCTTATTTAGACACAGCCCAATATGTAACATAGTTATTGCATGGGTAATATATCATCTATGTAATGTACGGTACTTGTGTCCGCCAAAAATAATGTTCTTTATAAAACCATGAAAAGCAGTTTGCACTAGTGGTTTAGATTTTCGCATGCAATCATGAACTTATTTTGTAATATGAAATTGTAATCACAGCCAAACTGTGTCAACTGCATGTAGCACTTCTTTAATTTTTGATAACATCACAACAATAGCAATATCCAAGCTTTTTTCATTAACATGATTTCGTTCAATGGATGCAAGTGACTACTCGTGCCCGATCCTATAAGTAACATCTGCACCTAAGCCAGGGGTCGGCAACCTACGGCCCGCGGGCCAGGTCCGGCCCACCAGGCGCTTCGTTCCGGCCCGCGAGCAGTTCCAAGCAAAAGCACACAATTCGGCCCGCTACGATAAATAAGTTGTTTTTCGCATGCTAAAATCATAGTGCAACAAATCCTGAATGTAAGCTGCGACTTTGGGAACACCAACTTCGTAATTCTAATTTTGCACATTTTTCCAATCTTGGTAACAACAGTCCGTCAAGTACGTTGAAATATGTGGAGGTTATTGTTGACATCAAACAGCAGTTTGCTTCCCGGTTCCAGGACATGCGAAGGAACAAACACGAATTCGCGTTACTGGCAACACCTTTTGATGTGGATCCAGCCGATGTGGATAATAGCGTGCAGATGGAAGTGATTGAACTTCAGAATAATACAACGTTAAAGTCGAAGTTTCACGTTACTTCTCCGGAAGTGTTTTACAAAGAACATGTAGGCCTATCTGCAACCCTATTTCCGAAATTACGAGATAATGCGAAAAAAATTGCATTCATGTTTGGGAACACTTATCTTTGTGAACAATTATTTTCCAAAATAAACTTTGCAAAAAATAAACTTCGATCACGTTTATCTGATAAATATGTTAATGATGTTTTACAAATTTCTTGTTCCAATATCAAAACTGACTTTGGCAATTTGGCAAAAAAATGCAAACAACATCAACATTCACATTAAATTGTTACACACATTTGTTCTTTTAATAATCGGTTTCAAAGTAATAAATTCCTTTTATCATATCAATGAACATATTATATAAGCATGAATAGGAGTGTAAAACGCCGTGCAATTTAAGGGTAAGATATTCGCGTTTCAGAAAAGCTGTCCCGGCAGATACGGCCCGCCAGTATATTTTATTTTATCAAATTGGCCCGCGGCTCAAAAAGGTTGCCGACCCCTGACCTAAGCACTGGCCAAAGGAAATTTGTCAACTAAGAGCCTTCACTCAAACGACACAGCTGCAGGGAGCAATGAACAAGTTCAGACGCCCCACCATCCTGCAGCTCCAGGGCGAAAAATCCACTGTACTTAACTAAGGGAACTTAGTCATGTTTGGAAACTTGGTTTATTGATAAAGCTTTCACCGACGCAAACCTGGACCGACAACAAATAAATGCCGGACACGCACTTTCATTGAGAATATCACTTGAATAACCAGGCACCATAGTGTGCCACACCTAAATATCTTGACGCCATAGTGTGCGCATCTATTTGGCAGGCACCTAACTGCCTGCACCTAAAAGACATGCTCCAAGTTGTTTCCGACAATGGTTCACCTAATCAAACGTCATATAAAAACCGTTCTGGTCTACTTAACCTAGCTGGCATCTTACGTCCTGGAAGTTGCTAGAAAATGAGCCAAAATTGCACCATCGTTCGTAAGACTTGTGTCAAACCTGTTTAAACATAAATCATTGGATCACCACCTTTAAACACCTGTTTGAATTGCGTGACAATGACTTTCACTATTACGTCACAGTACTGCGTACGTGAGTTTGAGATATTGATATCTATTCTGGTCATTCGTGAAATGGTTGCTTGAGAGTCAGTCGCACATTTAACTGTTTGCTTAGTGCTTGCTAGCTGGACAAAAATTCCGTCTTTATCTAAGTAGTTTGTTCTGTAGTGACAGGTTTTAGTGGCGTACCGTGTTGCGTCCCATTTTCGATAGCCGCGGGCTAATTTTACAGAAATACAATTTTGAATAGACGTTTCAGAAGAGTGTTTCTCTTTCGGTCATTACATACAGACGAACGGATTCGGGAATCTTATGTTACAATTTTCCCACGAAAAGATTATGGTTTACCGCTGTGACCACAAGTTCAGTCGGCCATAGTCAATAATGTGCATAAGAATGGAAGAAACTCGTCCTCCGCTAAATAAGCCCAAAATCGTCCGGTCTCAAGGTGGGTTTAATAAGCAGAAACAATTGGAAAGTGTCGGCTGCATTGCCGAGTGGTGAGAACCCTGGAACGGCAATCGAAAGGGCGCCGGTTCAACACTGCTCAAAAGCATGCGGCTGTGTCTTTGGCAGGACACCTAAAGGCATGCCTGAAGGTGAAGGTGGACACGAAGATTCGGTTCCCTGCCTTTTTGTCCACTTAATCTAAATCTTCAACCACCGGGTGTAAGCCTGGATACGACAAACAATTGTATACTGGTATACTTTTAATCGATATTTAAATTTAGACTATGACATCATTTTTACGTGTGTGTTTTTTAATAAAAGAGGTAACTGAAATCTATCATGTTCTACTCAAAGCTAATGATACTGAAAAGGTTAAGCACCACTGCTCTAGTGATAGGATTACTGTACATCCTCTTTTTGGAGGACATTTCCTCTCTTTATTAATGAAAAATATTCGGTCTTCTGAAGAAGTTGTAAAATACACAAATGTCCCATGTTTAACACATTAAACACTTAAAATAATGTCAACCTCAGTTACTGAGACAGTATCAGTAGTTTAAAGCATTTATAAAGAGCCCAAGCCCATGCAAAACTGTTAAGATCACACTTCCAAAGAGACTTCCTTAGTTTGAAGATGAAGAATTGTAACACAGCTTGATGCGTTTAGCTCATAGCAAAAAAGAGCAAGGCAAGGCAGTTAAAAAAACAGGTGCTCTTGCACAAGACGCCCTGTTGGTCAACTGGACAAAATGATGACGTCAAAAACGTCAAAACATTGGAATATACTATTATGAAAGAGGAAGTGTGGGGTGGAAATGCAATGAAACACACCTTTTCAATTCAATTCAATTCAATTTATTTTTCTTTGTCAGAATGCAAAAGAAATGATATTGAGAAAAAGAAATACAGTAACAAAACTAACAAAAGGAAAAGGTGGCAAAACCTTAATGGTTTAAGACGTGCGTGAAAGGATCTAATATTGCGGTATATGCATCAATAAATATAGTTAAGCACGGCCACCAAACCTGATACTTTAAAATAAGTTGATGAATTAGTTAAGAATCAGTCGCCTCCTCGTTCCTGGAACAACTGGAGCGCCAATTCTTAAAGCAATGAGAACACGACTGAACCCAACATCACAAAAACAAACTAATATACACAGTTACACACACATATTGAAATTACATAACGGACTATCAAAACAAGGACTATTTACAGATTTCATACAGAAATAAAGTGTTCGCAGCAACGATATTAAGTAGCCTATATATTGTAGAACAAATACATAATATGGCAGCTCATTATCAAGATAAAATAGTTAAAAAAGCTTTGTTTTTTAAATTAATTTCCTGCGCATGTAAGAGCATAACAAGCATGATGATATAGCAGCGTGTTTTTGGTATTTCTAATAAGAGTTGAATCATCTTTGATAGCGTCAGTGAGGGATGGAGTGTTTTTGGTATCGCTAATGAGAGGTGGAGACTCTTTGGTAGCGCCGATGAAGGATGTAGTGTCTGAGTTGTTTCATGCATCTTTTCCAAACCAACCTAAATAATAATCTTACGAAAAGTCAAGCGATCCTCTGAACGAACATAATAGCTTATAATAATCAGGGGAGTAGTTAGATGCAAGCTGGTAGTAACTTAGTGATATATTCTTATCTGGCAAATATTAAATTATGCAATACGGTATAGTAGCTTATTCATGGAAGAGTAAAGATAGTAATCATCATCCTTATCCGGTCGGGTGTAATATATAAGATATACGTATAGTAAGATATGTTAATGTATAATATAGTAATATATGATATGTAGGATAAATTTACAAAAGTGGCATTTGGAAAGGCATGCTATACCAGGATATGGTGCAACAATCAATAATACAGTCAGATAATTAAAGAGTTACAGCATAGGTTGTTAGAGGAAATTGTCTCCCAGAAGGAAATTGTCTCCCATTTATTGATTTGTTGTTCAATTTAAACAAATATGCGATCGGTGAAAAGCACAAACATAGATCTAACCAAAAAAGTTAATACCAAGTCCCACTATGGTACTAGCTCCATCTGGTGGCTACCTAAACTTGACCAAATGCAAACCATAACGAAAACATCATTTTAAATGATAAACAATCTAAATCAAATCCAATTAAAAGAACATGTTACTGTTTGTTGAAGTGCTAACTTTCATTTTTATATCTTATTGAATATGCGCGCAATCGTTGTTCGAAGACAGCCCCCCAACGAAGCTTTTGCCCAATGCATTTCAATGGCGAATCGATCGTCTTTCAGTTCACGCCCTGCGTGTTCACGATAATTAATTGTCTCCCATTTATTCATTTCTTGCTCAATTTTAACAGATTTGCTATCGTTGAAAAGCACAAGCATAGATCTAACCAACTAAGTTAATATCAAGTCCCAAAAAACTACTAGCTCCATCTAGTGGCCACCTAAACTTGACCAAATTCAAACCATTATCAAAAGTTTATTTGCAATGATAAAAACATTTAACGACAACCAATTAAAAGAACATATTACTGTTTATTGAAGGGCTAACTTTCATTTTTATATCTTATTTAATATACGAGCAATCGTTGTTCGAAGACAGCCCTCCAACGAAGCTTTTGCCCAATGCATTTCAATGGCGAATCGATCGTCTTTCAGTTCACGCCCTGCGTGTTCACGATAATTAATTGTCTCCCATTTATTCATTTCTTGCTCAATTTCAACAGATTTGCTATCGTTGAAAAGCACAAGCATATATCTAACCAACTAAGTTAATATCAAGTCCCAAAAGGCTACTAGCTCCATCTAGTGGCCACCTAAACTTGACCAAATGCAAACCATTATCAAATTGCAATGATAAAAACATTTAACGACAACCAATTAAAAGAACATATTACTGTTTATTGAAGGGCTAACTTTCATTTTTATATCTTTTTTAATATGCGAGCAATCGTTGTTCGGAGACAGCCCCCCAACGAAGCTTTTGCCCAATGCATTTCAATGGCGAATCGATCGTCTTTCAGTTCACGCCCTGCGTGATCACGACAATTAATTGTCTCCCATTTATTCATTTCTTGCTCAATTTCAACAGATTTGCTACCGTTGAAAAGCACAAGCATAGATCTAACCAACTAAGTTAATACCAAGTCCCAAAATACTACTAGCTCCATCTGGTGGCCACCTAAACTTGACCAAATTCAAACCATTATCAGAAGTTTATTTGCAATGATAAAAACATTAAACGACAACCATTTAAAAGAATAGCCTATGTTACTGTTTATTGAAGCGCTAAATTTTATTTTTATGCCTCATTGAATATATGAGAAATCGTTGTTCGAAGACAGCCTCCCAACGAAGCTTTTGCACAATGCATTTCAATGACGAATCGATCGTCTTTCTGGATTCGCATTGCGTGTTCACGATAATTAATTGTCTCCCATTTATATTGAAAAAATGCTAAAGTCATAGAAAGGATTAGGATCAGGCACACAAATAGCCTAACTGGTGGTGTAATGGCTTGTCCGAATCAAGTAATGAAACAAACACTGATCAATAGGAAAGCGATGTGTGCTCTAGAGCGGTGTAGAACTTTGATCCTTTGTGAGGTCGTGGAAGAATTCTTGTCACTCAGCCCGCAGTCGACATCAACTGGAAAAGTTCGGTTGAGGAAGCAAGTGATGTCAGCTCCAAGTGCAGGAACCAGAAAATTGTTCCTATTTGGACCGAGAAACTTCTGCAAATAATAAAAAGAAACAACAACCAGCGATACAGTGGGTGCGGATACTTATGTTTTGTTCAATGCTTAGCCAAATAATTTTTTCACAACACATAGGCTAAGCCGAATAAACCTAGGCTTAAATATGGATCAAAAGTAAGTAACGAAACCGTAATGAAATGACTTGGGCATGCATTCTCGTGTTCTTTCATAACCACATGAAGTCATTTTCCCAAAGGCATTCGTGTGTGTAAACAAAATGATTCATAGGTCCAAACCTTAAACGTTGACACACAAAAATCATGTTACAAACGTAACTTTTATTAAGTTAAAAAAATAATTTTGTTTCATGCGACATTGCACTTTTGTTAGCCTAGTTTGTTTGTAATAGAATAAACATCACAAAGTATGTGGGCAGCAACTCTTTTTTATCATTAGGTAGCCCTGAAAAGGGCTGTTTTTTGGCAAATGGACGATGTGGCGGCTACAGTAATGGGTAGGACTCCCTTATGGCGCGGAGAACTTCCGGAAAATGTCGTCCCCGTGGAAACTGATGTCGCCACATAAATTCATCAAGATACCCAGGTATCATATGTCTTGTGATGCCACCCATTCTTTTAAATTTCCGTTTACAATTCAACCACAGGTTTTCAATGTGGTTCGTATGAACCCCTGTGGCCGAAACATAATGATGGTGATGGTTGACCGTTTGGTGGCGATATCCAAGATCTAAAAACATACGAAAGCAACTTTAAATAAATTTCAGCGTAAAATGCTTGCTGCAACGGTTTCCAAATAGAAATAACAAAAACATGTTAAATTGGTAAATTTATTTTTAATGGATGCATAATTCTTTTGACATGAGCCATCGTGCTTTTTGAAAAGGAGCTGTGCAATTAAGTGGCGAGGTCAGTTGATTGTTTTTTCTGCTCCCAAAGTAACTTTAAATCAGTGTTTCTCAACCTTTTTTGGCCCAAAGCCCCCTTCATGAACTGGCAAAATTTTACCGCCCCCCAACAAAAACGATTAATTATGAAAAGCGAATATAAAACAATAAATATTATTTATTCTACAAAAAGTGCTCAATGCCAAGCAAAAAGACAAGCAGAGCGATATAATTATATCAAATATAGTTACCAGTCTCTAAAACCCTTACAGCCTGTTTTATCCTAAAAAGGGGATCATCAGAAGGTCCTTATTCAAATAGAATTATATTTTTATTAGAATAAGGACCTTTTGATGATCCCCTTTTAGGGTGAAACAGGCTGTAAGGGTTTTAGAGACTAGTAACTATATTTGATGAAAAGCAATATATATTTGCGAGCATGAAAATAGTATAGGCCTACTGGTAGTCAGTGTGAACCTTGGGCTTGGTGAGAAAGTGTCAGTTTCTTCACATCCGGTGTAAAGCCAGTGAGAAACATTCGAAGATCACCTCTTATGGATATGTCAAGTGGGATTCGCTGTTTGGTATGTAGCAGAACAACATGAATCCCTTTTCCACCAGGTATGAGGTAGGAAATGCTACCACGTAGATACGTGCTCTTTGACAAAATCGTTACGCTGGGCGGTAGATGGGTTAAACCAAAATGCACCCTAGTAATCAAAACGCCCCCTTAATCCGAAGTAATCATACCGCCCTCCTGCAAAATCAAAAACGCCCCCTGGGGGGCGGTACCGCCCACGTTGAGAACCACTGCTTTACATGGTTAACTGTTGTTAACAGTTTCTACACTATGAATAAGTTGTATCAAGTGGGACTTGGCATGACAGTTTAAGCCATATGGTTGGGTCTGATGCTATCACAACAGAAAAGTACACATTGTACTGTGATATGTCTTCAGACAAGCTAAACACAAACTGGTGGTTGAATGACCAATGGGACTGTGCAAGCAATCAATTTTGGGACATATTCTTAGGTTATTTTAAGGCTGAAAGGAATTTTTTTCACTTAAAAAGTATTTTTCGCTAGGGATGTAGATAAGAGCTACTGCTTTATTTTTGTACAATCTTGAAAAGCCTTGTTACACTAGACTTTGCTATAGATCATGGCAAAAGTATATACCTTTTTAGATTTCAATTCATTGAACCTTTAAAGTGTCTTATTTTATCATGTCTGAAAAGAAAAGCGGGTCTATTTATTGATGAAAACCAAGAAAACAAGTTCTGCTTCTTCTCTTGAGTCTCTTTCGTTCCATCATACCCTTGACAATCAATTGATGTATCTAGCAAAGTGTCCCCTGGCACATAGACCCTTGTCCCATTGATCATGTATGTAAGCAACCTATGGGACAGTTGTCTGACACTTTTTAATGATGAAAAAAAAAACGATAAAGAATATTAGCCTACAGTCATCACTGTTTTGATTTCATGTTATGAAACAATGACTAAACTTTGCAATAAAATTGCTTTAGTTCATGATTTGCTTTGAAATAACGTTTTATTAGAAATAATGTCATATTCGTCCCATAGGTGCCACATCTCCCCTACATATTTTTACTCTCAGTACACCTAGTCTACACAAATGTTTAATCTACATGCATTTTATGTAGCCTACTTCATCCAATCCATTTAATGTTTAACATAATCCACGTTAAGTGTTTACATGTTAGTGTAAGTCATTTTAAAATAGAACTACAAGAAACACTCACTAGACAAGTTAGAGTATGCACCCCATTCATCGGAATGAATCTCTGTTCCTGGTGCGATGTGGCGTAGAATTTCTGCCTCCAGTGTAGCCCTGTCCCGCCGCGGTACCATTACGATGAAGCATTTTCTAATAGCACAATTTTACTAGGGATATCTACAGGCATTGAGAAGCAAAGGAACGTGCCCGAAGGAGGGTGGGTTAAATAAAAGTGTTGTCAAATACTCCTTGAAATCCCAAGCCCAAGTGATATTGCTCACCTGCTCCAACGTAGTTGACTAGGCGTACAGGGATGGAGGAACCATTTTAAAAGTAGGTGGGCCCAAAGGCGTAGTAGTCAAAGTTATTCAAACTTCTGGGGGGCTTCGCCTCCCAGACCTCCCATAGCATTGCTGCATTCCTGATACTTCAAATCGCTTATGCATTGTGTTTTCATGATTGCCTTTTGTCCCAGCCACCAAAAAAATTGCGTTTTTAGGCCCGATTTGGTCAAACAAATTACAAAATTGTTAAATTGTAGCGCTGTACAAAATATGGCGATGTAGGCTACACACAAATAAAAAGGCAATATAGCCTACACACACAGTTATAATACCAACCTGGGAGAAATAATCTGCAGCATTATACAGTAGGCCTACGTGCATGCACTGCATAATATGTAATGATATCATTGTTTTAACCTTGGAGAACAATTAGATTGATTTATAGATTACTTCACCAATCACACGCAACCACATCCACTGCCCATCAACAGTGGGCTCAACAGAAAAGTTTGAAGATTAGATTTCATCATTGAGCTATCAAAGATAACACAGGCAAACAAAAAATTTTTTTAAAGGCACGGCATGTGAGAGTCATTTTAGGGTATTTCGAGGCCCCTGATTCCGCACTTGTTTTTTTTCGAATTGGCTCTAGTTTTTGAGATAGCCTACAGCCAGGGCCGGATTTAGACTATGAGAGGCCCTAGGCTATTCCATTTGTGATCCCTCTTCCTATTTTTGAGCTCAGAATTTCTCTCTAAACAACATCACATGTCATTGCTTAATGTTAAAAATATGAGTGCATTAAACTCTTCGTTCTTTTCATTTTACACATTCGTCTATGAAAACAAAGAGGAACATTTTTGCAATGTCCCTGTACACATTAGCTCTTCTTCTTAAATTGGCTTCAAGTGCGTCGATCATATAGGAATAAAGGAATTAGTTTTAAACCTTGCCTTTGAAGAGAGTTCACTTAAAGATGAGGCTTTTTTGACTTTGCATCAGCTATCAAATCAGCTATCAGCACAACATTTTTTTCAAAGTTTTAAACCTTGGTTGTCCATTTCCATTTTCAGTTTTAGTCAAAACTCTGGTGGGCTAAGAGAGAGAGAGAGAGAGAGAAACCTTTTATTTTGTCTGTTGCGACAATAGTACGGTACAATTATACACAATACGAATAAAATAGTACCATAGCTATCTAAATACCACAACAGACAGGAAGCAGCGAAAGACTATACCAGTCATCGAGTCAGCTGCTTCCCAGTTCTTAATGTGACAAATGTCAAGCATCGGCAAAATACGTTGAAACAAGATAGGCTGATGTTAAGTAATATTAATGAAAGAAAAGAAACCATGTGCTGCTGCGATCCTCAAGTGAAGCCCTGAGGTTTTATTCAAATATAAACTTTATTCCGGGTGATTAAAAATAGGAAAAACTTTTGGCATCAATAAACTCTTGTAGCAAGGGCGTTTAAACTTCAGTGCAACCAAGAAAAGTTCAAGCCAATAAATACTGTAGTACAAGGCTACGAGTAAAAACATTTTTAGCAACAGTATTACAATACAAAAATAATCACAATTTAAAAAAAGGTATAGGCCTATTGTTCTGTCATAAAAGAAATGGTTATCACTATCATGGAGAGCATTGCACGCTTGAGGCAAAGCTCCCTATTCTTCTTGCAAATCATCTAAATCTTCTTCGTTAACAGCAGAAGGGAAGTTGATGCTGCCACTCTCAAAATTTAAAAAAAAAAACACTATAGATTCTCCAAGAAAACCACTAGACCACTAGATTATTACAAAAACCACTTGATCTAGTGGAAAACCACTAGATTATTTTAAAAACCACTAGATCTAGTGGAAAACCACTAGGAGAGGCAGCCCCGATGTCAACTACCGATACTGTTTTTTGCAGAGAAGACTACGGTGCTTTAACACAGAAGCTTCCAGCAGCATGCGCGTAAAAATTGCCTTTGTTATGATGCAAACGACGTAATAATGACTGTTTACAACGTGGTTGAAACCAGTTGTGTAATACTGTATAGAATTTTCTACTTTGAAAAGCTTGATATATATACTTTAGGTAGGGTTTAAACTTGTCAAATTTTTAAAAGAATTACAAACTTCGAAACCGAATTTTGAGGCCCCTGGATGTTGAGGCCCTAGGCTTCAGCCTGCCTAGCCTATTGGTAAATCCGGCCCTGCCTACAGCAAATACTTTTTTTTGGCAATTTTGAGCCCCTATAGATTTAACAATTTGGTCAAGTTTAGGTGGCCACTAAATGGAGCTAGTAGTTTTTTGGGACTTGATATTAACTTAGTTGGTTAGATATATGCTTGTGCTTTTCAACGATAGCAAATCTGTTGAAATTGAGCAAGAAATGAATAAATGGGAGACAATTAATTATCGTGAACACGCAGGGCGTGAACTGAAAGACGATCGATTCGCCATTGAAATGCATTGGGCAAAAGCTTCGTTGGGGGGCTGTCTCCGAACAACGATTGCGCGCATATTAAATAAGATATAAAAATGAAAGTTAGCCCTTCAATAAACAGTAATATGTTCTTTTAATTGGTTGTCGTTTAATGTTTTTATCATTTAAAATAAACTTTTGATAATGGTTTGAATTTGGTCAAGTTTAGGTAGCCACTAGATGGAGCTAGTAGTATTTTGGGACTTGGTATTAACTTAGTTGGTTAGATCTATGCTTGTGCTTTTCAACGATAGCAAATCTGTTAAAATTGAGCAAGAAATGAATAAATGGGAGACAATTAATTATCGTGATCACGCAGGGCGTAAACTGAAAGACGATCGATTCGCCATTGAAATGCATTGGGCAAAAGCTTCGTTGGGGGGCTGTCTTCGAACAACGATTGCGCGCATATTCAATAAGATATAAAAATGAAAGTTAGCACTTCAATAAACAGTAACATGTTCTTTTAATTGGATTTGATTTAGATTGTTTATCATTTAAAATGATGTTTTCGTTATGGTTTGAATGTTTTTGTTATGGTTTGAATTTGGTCAAGTTTAGGTGGCCACCAGATGGAGCTAGTACCATAGTGGGACTTGGTATTAACTTTTTTGGTTAGATCTATGTTTGTGATTTTCACCGATCGCATATTTGTTTAAATTGAACAACAAATCAATAAATGGAAGACAATTTCCTTCTGGTGTGTTTCATTGCATTTCCACCCCGCACTTCCTCTTTCATAATAGTATATTCCAATGTGTGTGACGTTTTTAACGTCATCATTTTGTCCAGTTGACCAACAGGGCGTCTTGTGCAAGAGCACCAAAAAATATACCCTACAATTGGTTACAGCCAATACCGGTAGTAAATTGAAATCCATTTAAGCTGTGCTTTTGTTTAAAACATCATAACATTCTGGATTATCCTGGCGACAACATCCGGCAATAACAACAACAACATCCTCCCCAATAGCTCAATTCTAGAACAAAGAAGTTTCAAGACCAAGCAGCGCTGGTTTGACTCTCGGGGTATCTGCTTGAGCAATGCAAAAGACTGCTCTCCATTCAGCGACATCTTATGGATGAAATATTTACCAAGAAACAAGACTTCAACAATCGGAAACTTCACTCTGTCAATCTCGGTGACCGGCCTGCGTCAGTAATTCAAAGCCTCTACAAGTATGTAAAACTGCCAGGATTAAGCTCTGAAAGAAGTTTTCCCAGTCCGAGGATAAAGATTCAATCAATCAACTTTGTTTGGTTTGTTAGTTAGCTGTGGCTATATTTACACTAGATATAGAGTAATAATAGCCTCAATAGTGTTGCCAGGTAGGAATTCTGCCCTAATTTGAGAAAAGTTTAAAGCTGTTGAAAAGAAAAACTTGTATTTTGGAATTTCTTTTTAGTCTTGGGAAGATCAAAACCCTAATCTTATTCCTAACTCTAACCTTAACCCTTCCTAACTTTAATCCTAACTCTGGCAACACCTGATTGTGGAAAAATAGCCACTTCCTTGTTTGCTACCACGTTTCTGTTTGCCGATAGGTAATTCCCCTAAATATAATTCCCATTGCAAAGTAAACAAAAGTATTTCCATTTATTAATAAGGTAAACAAGATGTTAATGTTTTTAGTGAGTTGGCTACGGGCTTGTTCATAAGTGTGAGATTTTATTTGGAGTACCCCAGGGATCAATACTTGGCCTACAATTGTTACTGATTTATGTCAATGATATTTCTAAGCGTTTAAAATATTCAGAGCCATTAATGTCTGCCCCGTTAGCTCAGTGGTTAAGCGACCAGCTCAAGATTAACAAGATCTTGATATCTCTTGTGCTTCTGTCTTTCTTGCGTAATCTGCCTGAGTCCTTGTCTGAACAATGAATTAATTTTACCTCTGAAATACTTGACCCGTTGTGCTGTGTAATTTTCAGTTATCATTTTGTGTAAGCGAGGCAGTTTCTCAAATGTTTAGATTTGACCATATTTTTGCTGTGATACTATATGATTCTTTAGCATTTCTTTCAATAATGTACCGTATTTTTTCTTATAGGCTTGAAAAGGGCTATATGACTAGCCAAAAACGTTTGCTTGTTGTTTTTTGTTTTTATAATGTTAAATGTAGTGTTGTTGCTTAGTTATGTTTGTTTATGGTTTAAAAGAGTTACCTCTCTACCCAAATTGTAGTTTTGGATTCATCTTCAAATTTTATCTGCGCGGTAAAGTTCAAACAGTCAAAATTTTGCGCGGTACGGTGGTATTACCGCGTCGTGACCATACTCCATTGCCAGTATTTTTTTTATTAGAAGTTGTTAATTTTCTAATACCAAAGTTTTGGCTTTCATTTCGAGCAAAGGCTTAGCCTAGCCAACGAGATATAACACAATGAGTGGAAACTCCTCTTTTTGCTCCGTTTTACGTGTCGGCCGTCACGCTTAACTACAGACACTTGCGCAGTAGATTAAACGGACATCACAAGAGTTTTAGATGGGATGTTCCTTCGATTTTATGTGCGTTGAGCTCTACCACTGAGCTATCTCACCGCCTAAGGTGCTTGGCTAATTAGTAATGTAGTTTTGTACCATGGGTAAGGTGCTATCCACATGTTAGGCTGTTTTCAACCTATTATTTAACATTATGTTATTGTCAGAAGCCTAAAATTAAACTCTAGTGCAGCCCTAAAGTTAACCCAGCCAGGCTACTGTTAGTCTGTCAGCAACTTAATCAATTTTGAAGGACCTGAATTTCTAATAAGCCGTCTAGACTAGCGTCGTAAGTCTTACAATGTTTTTAAAACCTTAGGCTATAGTCTTGCACTGTTGCTAGTTGAATCGTGAAATTATAATAATAATGATAGCATTTATATCCCGCTCAGATTAATGAATGATTGATATCAGAGCGGCTCTCAATTTAATGTTTAGGTATAGAATAGTAGGTAACAAATAAAACAGTGAAAAGGCAATAATTGATAGGTAGAATCACAAGCTCAGAGATATAATGCCGATAATATGCTGTATGCCTCAATGTAGTAATGGCACACCACGCCATCACTTGTTTAGTGTGCCTAGCAAGAATTATTGTGAAGAAAACAAGAAAGAATGGGCTGATAATCTGGAAAAGATAGTGTTGTCATATAGACAAAATGACAACATCAAGAGTTTGTTTAAAAAAGACAAAGTGAAAATCTGTGAAGAGCACTTCGAAGAAAAGTACATTTTAAACAGTAAGGATGCCTTTAAATACTAGTAAATGTGCCACATATTACAGTTATGCAGAAGTAGGGTTGCCAAATTGTTTTCATGTGAAAAGTGAACATTGTATGATAGTATTATAATGTATATATATTTCTAATACGTGGACATTGTAAATGGAATCAGCACCCCCAAATTACCATGAGATCACTCTAACATCGTAGGCATCAGAGAATTTTTTATTTTTGCGCATTGTAACATGACAGGCTGAACGAATGGCTCAAGTGAAGCATATCATAATTTTTGTGTTTACTTTTCAGTGAAGGAGAACCTGGCATATAGTGTCTCCCAGGATAGAATTGTAGGTTTTGTGGACATCGGAGAACATCGAACACAGCACTCTGACACTCCTCAAGCTGCCACACATTGCCTGCAATTTTATGTGCGTTCAATTTTAAGTGGCTTCTCCCGTCCACTTATGTTTCTGACAACGAAAGCGATATCAGCACATGAACAGACAAGTGCAGTTTGGGAAGCAATAGCTGCATTGCAGCGAGAATGTGGCTTCACAGTTATATGTGTGATAGCTGACGGAATGAGCGTCAACAGAAAAATGTTCCAACAAATGAAAAACTTGAATTTAGAAGTTCCATATAAATGTCGCAACATATATAATCCAGAATATTGCATTTTTTTTTATTTCTGATCCTCCACACTTGCTGAAAACTACGCGAAACAACATCGCATCCAGCAGGCCTGGTGGCCCCAGGTTATTGCAGTATGGCAGCAAGCAAATATTGTGGGAGCATTTCGTAAAAGTTCCACATCTCTATGAAAGCACCGAGCTGCGTTGCTGCAAGCTGACCAGCGCCCATTTTAACTTACAAAGTTACAAAGTCTGTGGCACTGCGCTTCAATTTTCGTAACACGTATCCCCCAATATATTCTATTACGTGTATTTCATCAGTTGTAAGCACCGTATTAGTCGTTTGTTGTTGTTGTGAAACTTTGCTATTTTCATCTCTGAAATGTAAATTTCAAAACGTTAATGTTTGTGTATTGAACATAGATGCTGGCAAGAGTATTTAATGGTCTACAAATCGTAAATTCGTGCTATTTTTTACGGTAATGTAGGCAAAGTTAAAATATGCATCTTGCCCCGTTTTATGCATCTTGAGTATGTCTCATTTACTGGCTGGTATAGACAATTGCGTTATCTATTTGGCGACTTTATATGAAGTTTTTGGATATCGACCAATAAACACAGACTGAATTAAGACAAGTTTCGTACTTGAAGATAAGACGGAGAGATTGGGATTGGCTCAGTCAACAGCAATCCCACGAGATCACTGGATAAGCATATTAATCATTGAAGGCAGTTTCTGAAATCTGGCAGAACTGTCGTTCGTCGTACCAGACATGATTGAAATAAATGTAAATCACTGTTGATAAGCTACATTGGTTAAACAAGCTATAGCATCGGTATAGAATGAAAATGCCACTATATGTTTGGTTTTTACCTCAGAAACACTTCAAACAATTTTCTTGTTTTCTCCACTGCTTCCATACGTTGAAGTTTTCCGTGAAATAAACCTGGGATCACTTCAATTGCATCACAGCTAAACTTGTGAAAAAATTCGCTCCCATTTGTGGTGGATTCGAATGCACGAATGTAATATTGAAGAGCTGCATCAGTGAAGTTATCAATTGAACCACCAATTTGTAACCACATCTTCTGTACTGTTGATTCAGACACTAAAAAAATACAAAATGTGTAATGAATACTACATGTAGTGGCGGATGTCCCGGTAGCACCTTTTGAAAGTGTACCACAATACGTTTCCTAAAAGGAAACTTGTCTACAAATTCCCAAATCAAAGACATCTTAACCAAAATAGAGGATTCAAACCAACGACCTCCAGTCTTCTGGCCAATAGCATACTCTCTACGCCATGTTGGTTGGTCGAAAACTCGATCTTAGCAACTATATTATTACTATCTTTTTCCCTAACCCTCTGATTGGTCCATTCCCTCTATACACCTACGTAATGGTACATTTTCAAAAGATGCGTCCCGGTAGCTTATGTTTCCATTATATATTGGTGTAATGACGCTATTCAGTAGAATCAGGGCTCCCGAGAGGGGGGTCAGGGGGACCAATGCCCCCTCTGCAAACGAAAACGCCATATATGATGTCTTAGTTGCAACCTGAAGGGGGTATGGGCCTCCGTTTCAAGAAATTAGGGGCCTCATTTTGCTATTTTGACGTCTGGAATGTGGTCTAACAATTTCCCCTTTTTACGTCGATTCGACGTAGGCAGGTGTTGAATAGATGCAATATTTGCGATATGTTTTAATTTGGCAGACTGGATATGCCTACCACAGCAATTGTTACACACAAGTGGCTGACTGCAGTCAGATTTTAACGTTGATCCGTCGTCGCCAGACGTAGAAACAATGTGTAAATGGACGATTCAGGCTATAAAGTTGTCTTGCCGGTCTACAGGCAGGTAATATGCGGAACTGTAGTACCATACCTTTTCTGGTGTTATTACATGTGTTTCCAACGTGCTTTGACTTGACATGAAAACGCAATCCCCCGTTGGTTTTGTAAGTTTTCGGACATAAGTGACATCTGCAAAAATACCGGATAATATATCCAAACAATTTTATTCAGCTTTCAACACACAACTGCACAATTTAATTAGAGGTGCGAGGTCCTTTGAAACGCTTTCTTACCCAAATTCACGTTGCACTGTAGACGCGCTCGTTGAAATGGGAATACTTTGAAATTCTTCATCTTCGATTATTTCCACAAGATACTCGACGGTTAAATTATCAGAACTGTTTTCCATTGCACTGTTATAAAAAGCCAAACTTCTTCTAGCCCTGTTGGTTGTTTATAGCTGGATAAGATAAACTTTGATAACCATATAGCCTACAGTCAGTCGTTTTGTATCGTATTTCGTAGACCTTTGCTACCCTATACTAATTTAATATTGTTGTTAGCAAGAGCCTATGTATTTACCCTGCTTATTGACCTGTAACATCCTGATTAACCTACTTCAAAATTTCACACAATAATCTGAAAAGACAAGCGGTAACGAAAATAAACTTTTAAACCACCTAACAATAATACTATGGTCGGAACAGTCCAATTGCTTCGTGGTATTCGCTGTCCCTTTAGCCATGTACTTCTATACTACCTGTACTGGACACAGGTGACGTATTCATCACGTGACCATACCACAGTGGACCCAAAGGAATTGCGCTTTTTCAAATCAGTTTTTCAAAAACCAGACAGAACGAAGACCGAGAATTCAGTTCGTTTAAGATTTCTTATGAAAAAAATATCTAGTTCAGTTTTAAACTTTGAAGGAAATTGTGTGCTTTGCAGAAAGGTAGGCTATCTTTTTTTAATGTTTGGTGTGCCTGAATGTGATGTTAGCACAGCAGTAGATATGGGAAAGCTTACAGTGAGAATGGAACCTATGATTGGCTACTGCTCAGTACAAAAGTAGCCTAAGTACAACTTTACAAAGCATAAAAAATTATCAAGAAATACCACGTTTTTGATTGTTGACAGTGAATATAAGAAGGCTTGCATTGAGTGACATTGATAGCCTAACAGCACAGCACTAAGGTATGCAAGAAGTCAAGTTTTGGAAATAGCCTAGGCTACATAATAGTAGTAGGCTACTGTAAGCAGTTAGCTATGGTATTTTGTAATTTCCGTAAAACTAAAGCATACAGAGTTGAAATGCTTGTTGAAAGCAGTGGCCGAGTGGTTAGCGCGTTGGGCTCGCAGTCGAGAGCCTGCATGTTCGACTCCAGCCACCCGCACTTGCTGTTGTTTCTCTGGGCAAGAAACTTTACGATAATTGCCTCTACCCAGTGATCGATTTCGAGTAATGGGTAGTACCAAATTTAAGTCATAAGTAGAGTAGACAACCGGAAAATCAGACATTGCTGTCGGCTGCAGCGTGGGTCAGGTGTATGTCGGAAGGCGTACACCGATGCATAGCGCTCAAGTCCGCTTTCCCGCAATGCAGGATAAAGATAAACAAACAAACAAAAACAGTTAGAAAGTGATGTTTCCAATTCATCTCTCTTATCACAGCAGTTACATGTTAGACTAATTTAGTCATTCAATTTACAAATAAAGACACCTGATGAATTGTTGCAGGTTGTGTAGCTTGGTAAAAATTTCGAATTATGGGACGTTGCTCTGCTTATGGCTGTAAAAGTGGCTATGATAGTCAGGCATAAAACACCAAAAGGTGTGTCAATGCACAGTTTTCCTTTTCAAAATGATGAACTGTTAGAAAAATGGATCTGCAAACTTTTTCGAAAAGATTTTGTTCCAAGCAAAAGTTCTAAGGTGTGTTCTTTGCATTTTACTGATGATTGCTTTGTGAGTTTATCGGAAGATTCTAATGCAAGTCGAATTAAGAATCTAAGGAACTTCAGATCTCAGAAGAAAGTGAGCTTCAGATTGTATGTATACAGAAAAAAGCTAATGATCTTTTTGTACTTTGAGATGTCCGTATTGAACATGGACGGCTTAAAGTAGGGGAAGGTGGGGTTAGTTGAGTCATGTTTCAGATTTTTCCTTATATTTTTTTACCTATTGTAGATACACCTATGAAACTCTAAGTGAAACAAAGGTAATGAAGTATGCTTGCTGCTACCCATTTATCAAAATGCTATCTCACGTTTAATTGCCATTTTTATTATCTTGAACACAGAGCACCGTTTGACTCAACCAACCCCGCAGGCAGGGTTAGTTGAGTCAGTGGGTGGGGTTAGTTGAGACGCAATGGCATTCATAAGATGCATAACTTTTGGGGCTATATTGGGCACCGCCCCCATCTGGCACCTCTGATCTATACCATCAATGAACGTTTATTGTATTCAGCAGTGGGAAATAACCTACTTTGTACTGTTGGCCACAAGAATTATTAACAATACCAGGCGGCCACATGACCCCAAATTCCCGCGTTTCCACAGTCTTTCCCTGAAAAAAGAGTCTTCACTGCAACCAGACCCAAATTTTCCTCGTTTATTTTACCCGTCTTTATTGTCGTTTCTCTAAGAAAATAAAAATAGGTCTTCACCGCAACCAGGCCCTAATTTCCCTCGATTTCGCCCTACTTCATGCCATTTCTCTAAAAAAAAAGTCTTCATACCGCCTAGACCCAAATTTCACACATTCTATCGAAAGTGACGTGAAATCTAATACTTTTCATGCTTTTCCCGCGGGCCACATTGTGTTGCTTTGCGAACCAAATTTGGCAAAATTGGAAGTATTTCCATTGGAGACACATACAGTAAGTGGTCTTTGAACTAGCTGAATTCCGAACAGGAGTTACGTTGGAACAAGCTTGATGTGCAGCACTAATGTTGGGTGTTTCGAAGGTTGCGGACAACTGATCCGTGTGTTCATTGATTTCTGAAGCACAGTTTTCAGCTTGAATCCCAACACGTAACTCTAAAGGTCGGTTGGTCATTTCTGATGGAGCAAAATCTATGTCAGTGAAAATGTCTCTGTACACAGGATATATCCCTGTTGTCTCAAAACCGGCAGCAATATTTTTGTGGGAATAAGCATTTTCATAGGCTTGGTTTGTAATGCCAGCCACATCATATATACTACAAACCTGTAGAATTTTGACGCGAATTCTACGTTAAAGAATATCTTTCTCACTGGCGCCAAACAGTGGATTGGATTATTATATGCGTCGCTCAGTTAATACGGTTATGCGCCTACAACAGACAGAAAAACAAGCCAAGTAGATTGAATCTGAACGCGGTCTTGAGTTCTGTTAGTTTATTGTGGCAGATAGGTTGCAAGATTACAAGTCAAAAGATCACAAGATCACAAGTTGCAAGTCGAAGGTTCAGTCACATAGGTTGCAGGTCGCAAGGTCGGCCACAAGGTTGCAGGTCGCAAGGTCGGCCACAAGGTTGCAGGTCGCAAGGTCGGCCACAAGGTTGCAGGTCGCAAGGTCGTTTAACAAACTTAGTGGGCAGATATAGGCTACTTCAATTCTAGATAGAGCTGGTGATTATAGTTCAGACTCACCGAGACAGCAATCAGGGCTTGAAGTGATAATCCGTACAAACAATAATCCAATAATAATAGTCGTAACAGTCATACAGCAATTGATTCTACTAGTGCATCTTATTCAAATAGAATACAAAATTTACAGTTAGTAAATGGTCAAGAAATATTTAACATAAAGTTTCTCAATTTATGCTTAAGAGTTAAGATTTAAACATTTCGTTTTACCAAATGCAGCTAATACAAAACTCAACGGAATTTCTGGTCTATGCTCTCAAACTTTCGCTTTGCTAAGCCTTTTATGCTGATATTGCAAAACACAAGAAGATGCGCTATATAAAGACAGCGATAAGAAACAATAGCTTCAGTAATATGCCTTGGTTGAAGAAAGCAAGCGGAAGACAATCGTTCGCTAACGTTCATACAACATCTTTCAAGATGCGGCGAAAGCTTCGAAGAAATGTTGTGCTACACCAAGTATTTACAATTGACATACAGACAACGACATTTAGACGTTGAATTACCGTTGGCCGTGCTATGCCAACGTTTAAATGGATGATGAAAAACAACGATTAATTCTCAGCCCACAAGATGACATAAATTGTTTTTTAGAGCAATAGAAGTTAAAAATAGCATTTTAAAACAACACACTACAGATATTCTGGTGCCGTTTCATGAGTCACAATCCCTGCAAGCCCAGTCTCTTGTCTAGAAACTGACAGCAATTATTTAACTTGTTTTTTCGGGAAGAATAAGGAATTGCTAAAGATGTAAATTGTTTTTGTACAATTCGATAGACAACTAACTCCGTGGAGAGAGATACATGGATTTAAGTAAACACAAGCTTTATGTCTGTAAAAGTAACGTAATAATTCTATCAACACGAAAACACGATTGACGTTTCAGAGGTTTTCTTAAAACAACAAAGAATAGAGTGGCTGCTACTTGACATGTTATTCAAGTCGATTATAAAATTAACACACTCCCGGCCCGAAGAAGGGCATATATGCCTTCTTCTCATGAAAAGTAAATTTTATCAATCCATTAGTAAAATGCTGAACTTCGGATTGCTTGGCATTAGGCTACAGTATACAATATACAATACACATATTACAATAAGCACATACAGTTAGTTACAATAATAGTTAAAATACATCAAGAAAAAGTTCTGAAACTCCGCAGTTCATCTATCGTCCTTTGCATCTCATCATCTTGATCTAGACGGCGTTCTCGTCCTCACCTTCAAACGGAACAATGACGCAAAGTTTGGTGATTGGACGTTTGAGTGTTCCTGTCGAAGTTTTGTTATTTGTACCAATAGTGAACGAAGTTACCTTCTGGCGCCGTTCAGGTTGAAACTTGGTGTAGATATCGTCGTGTTGTGGTGGCTTAACGGATTGTTGAGGCCATTCGGTTGGCGGCTTCTTTAAAAAGTCTGGCCCATTTAGCCAATGATAGATTGTAGTAGAGCTTCAGCCGTCATACCTCGAGATGCCTGATCTGCTGGGTTGAGGGCCGTTGGTACATGATGCCAGTCGTACACTTTGGTATGACCTAGAATTTTCTGTAGGCGATTGCGAGTGAAGGTTGGAAAACGTTTCGTATCAGCGTACAAGCTTTGCAGGACAATCATGGAATCTGTCCAAAAAATGCATGGACAATCACTTAGCTCGAGCTCTTGTTTAACGGTCCGAGCCAGGTTGACGGTGTCCAAAGCAGCTTCTAATTCTAGGCGCGGGATCGTGTGTCTTCCAGCGCCGGGTAGAAGGGATTTTCCTGTAACAAGACTGCAAAGAACGGTTGAATCAGGTAATATTGAACGTAGATAACACACGGAACCCCTAGCTAATGTTGAAGCGTCGGAGAAGAAGTGGAGTTGAACTTCCGGGGTCGCAGTGGTGGACTTCAGCTTGTAGCAGCGAGGTATACGAATCTCTTTTAGACGTTCTAAAGTGTTTTCCCATGATCTCCACCTTTTTAGAGTATTTGGTTCAGCAGGGTCGTCCCACCCTACCTTTGCTAGACAAAGTTCACTGTATATGAGTCTAGCTTCAAGAACTACTGGGGCTACTAATCCCAATGGATCAAACAATGCATTTGTTACTGATAGCACTTGCCTTTTAGTCAACGGTTTTGTAGACGGCTCTACGTTGAATCGAAATTCGTCGGTTTGTACGTCCCATTCCATGCCCAGGACGCGTTGCTTTGGCCCTTCTCCAGGCAGCTGATTCTTTATCGATTTGGACTTTTCTTCATCAGGGATAGAATTCATTACCTTATCGCTGGTGGATAGCCATTTTGTTAGTTTGAACCCAGACATGCCAAGGATTGCTCGTAAGTCTTTTACGAGCTTACATGCACTTTCATCGTTTTCAGCTGTTAGCAGCGCATCATGGACGTAGAATGACGTCAGTAAGGTTTGAGCGACATGAGGGTCGAACAACTTTCCATGCTCTCGAGCGGTTTCACGCAAGCAGAATGTTGCTACAGAAGGAGAGCATTTTGCTCCAAACAAGTGTACCTTTGTTCTGTACACGGTGGGTTCACGCGTTAGATCGCCGCCCTTCCACCAATAAAAACGCAATGCATCGCGGTCACATGGTGAAACTTTTACTTGGTGAAACATTGCTTCAATGTCAGAGACTATTGCAATTCGGCCTTTGCGAAATCGCATTAATACACCGACCAAAGAATTGTTTAGGTCGGGACCAGACATGAGGTAATCGTTTAAACATCGATTGTGAGAGGTAGCAGCGCAGTCAAACACGACACGTACCTTGTCTGGCTTTTTTGGGTTGATAACTGGGTGATGCGGTATATACCATTTCCGATTAGTGTTGTCGATGTCGTCTTCTGGTATTTCTTCAGTGTAGCCCTTCTCTAGATTTGACTCCATTTGATCAATGTATTTTTCTAAAAGAGAATTGTCTGCAAGCAGACGTTTCTTTAAGCTTTTCAGGCGCTTTTGCGCCATCTCGCGGCTGTCAGGAAGCTTAGCACAGTCATTGCGCCATAAAAGTGGCAGCTGATAGTGACCATCAGAGCGGGTTAACCGTCTGCACATCATGTCGTAGGCAATTGGGTCCTCACGAGAAAATTTAAAACCAAATTCTTGTAGTTCTCTATGAGATTGCAAGAATTTCATAAGGCTTTCCATGTCGAATAAGTCTGTGTCGACTGAAGGTGAAATTGTTTCTCCTTCGTCGGTTATGATTAAGTCCTGGATGTCTTCGGTATCTACGGGCCACTTAGCGCCTCTAACAAGAAGGCTTGTGCTATTTTCTTTTGGACAAGGGGCATCTTTGAAGTGTGAGCCACGAAGAAGCCAACCTAGTGGAGTGCGGATAGCATCTGGACTTTCGTTTGGACGTGGCGAAAATCTGCTTTCAAGACATCGATGGGTAACTGCATAGTTATTGCCAATCAATAACATTACTGAGCAATTTTCGACTGCAGGCAAATCAATACCTTGCAGATATTGATATGCTTGCAGTGTTTTCGGCTTTGGGCTCAGTTGTGGATCAACAGGGATTTTGTTGACTACGACGACTTCTTGTAGCTCGAAGTCTTGTTCTTCATCTAAAGATGACACTACAAAGGAGACGACGGGGGCTTTCAAACGTTGAGGACTCTCAGACGATAGCGTCTGGAGAGCAAAACTACGCTCACACTCTGGTTTGGTATCCAGAAGTTTTATTAGTTCTTCTTCGCAGAACGTACGGTCAGAACCAGAGTCTAGCAGCGCATAGGTTTCGACAGTTTTTTCGCCACAAGTTACCTTTACGGGAACGATGTCCAGGTATGAGTTTTGGCTAGCTAGCTCTTCCGGTTCTGAGCGCACGGCGAAGTTAGGCGCTTTTACAAATGTGTTGTCATGGCGACTGCGAGGAGTACGGTGCCATTGGTCGCTCATAACTTTAGAATCCCAATGGTGGTCATTGCGACGGAAGGTATCGTCTTTTGTCCGTATTGCAGGTCTTGACATACCTTGTTCTGAAAGATTAGGTGAATGTAGGAGAGTGTTGTGTTGTCTGCTCCCGCAACGGTCTATTTGGCACGAAAACCTTGAAGTACACGCTGAACTTAAATGGTTTGGGCTTAGGCATTGTTTACATAAGCCTTTTTCTTCGACAAGGCGTACTCGTTGTCGATAAGACAGAGCACGGAATTTTTTACATCGAAACACACTATGAAAGGCATCTAAGCAGCATGCACATTTCCAATCCTCCTGCCGTTTGTTAGGCTTAGTTAAAGGAGGTTTAGAGTTTTGTACAAAGTTAGTGCTAAATGAAGATACCTTATTTTTTCCAGATTGTGGTACACTGGACTTGTGTGGATTACTCGATAGTAGCTTTCGACCGTAGACGGAGTTTGCATTCATAGTATTCTCTTCTATGAATGCTACGAAGTCAAGAAATCCAGCTGGTTTCTTGCCTTCATTGTTTTCTATTATCACACATGATTTCTTTATCCAATCTAATTGCATGGTGTGTGGCAATTTTTCCACCAACATCGTGATAAAATTGACGCTGTCTAAGCTGACGGCAGACACCTTGCCATCAGGCGTGCGAAATAAGGAAGCACTGCAGCGATTTAAAAGCACAGACAATTTTGTGAAACGTTCTGGGTAGTACCGCGTGAATTTCGGTACGTTAGTAAGAACTTCTTCACAGGCCTGGGCTATAATATGTGGCTCACCATACCTGTGACGAAGTTCTTCTATTGCTAACTGGTAGTTATTTCTGCTGTCAGGACAGTCTGCAAAGTGCTGGATTTGTTCCTGAACACCCCTGCCGCAATGTTGCAAAAGAAATGACAGCTTCTTTTCTGAGGGAAGCCAACTGCCAACATGAGTTTCGAACCGGTGTTGAAAGGCACGAAAGTCCATCGGGTCTCCTTCGAACTTTCTTATGTCAGGCTTGGGAAGTAGTCGCTCACTGACTTCGGCCTGAAGTTCATATGGGTTAATACGTCGAGATTGAGAAACATCGATGTCGGGGTTTGAGTACCTCATATCCCGGCTACTGTAGCTTGGATGTCCGAAGTGGGATTCGTCATTAATTTCGAAGTTATTTGGGCGTGACGTTGGGCTCGTAGAAAACGTGACTTTGGCTCTTTCCTGAGTTACATTATCATCATAGCTTCGTTCATTTTGTTGAGATAAAACTAAAGTTTGATCATTTGGTCGCAAATTATCATGAATTTGTGAACCATTAATTATTTGTTTAGGGTTTGAGACTTGGGGCGGAATTGACAAGTGACGAACGCTTCTTACAGAACCTTCCTGAGAATTTACTTCCCACACATCTGCTTCGACCCTAGCTGCTTCTAAAAGGCGAAGGTCTTCAGCTGCGGCTCGGTCTGCTTTCAATTTCGCTTTCTCCAGCTTGAGTTGCCTCTCACGCTCTTCTTGTTCCAGTTTTAATTGCCTCTCACGTGCTTCTTGTTCACGTTTCGATTGCCTCTCACGTGCTTCTTGTTGCCTCTCACGCTCTTCTTCGAGACGACGCTGCTCATTATGCTGCACCGCTAGTCGTGCAAGTTCTAATTTAGCTTGCAACGCCCTTTGCTTAGAGCTTCTGTTGGAGCTTGTTGTCGTGGTTCTGCGGCTTCCAGTTCTGGAGCCCGATTTCGAATGGTGGGAGACATTGAGAAGATGCAAAGAGTGAGCCTGACTACCCTCATGCTCGTCCTGTTCTTGTAGCCAGCTGTCGACTTGGGCCATGAACTCGCCTTTACCTCGAATGTAATCATCTTTTGTAAGAGTGGAAGATTCGAGCAAAGTCGTGTCATCGGGCATGTCAGTGCAGAGATCCATCAGGGCGCTAAATAACCTGTCTAGGTCACGAAGCCGGGCACGCACTGTTGTTGCACAATTGGGACTTTTCATTAAGTTGTTGATTTCTAAATAGAAATCGCTTAATTGCTTGGCCGCATCAGAAAGATTTTCAGCGGCCATTTTGCTGTAGTTTTCCGCTTCTTAGCATACAACGCGTTTGAAGGCAGAAAAGATAGAAAACCAAGCGAGAATTTGCTGGTTAAGTTTGTTAAACCGTGTAGAATTTTGACGCGAATTCTACGTTAAAGAATATCTTTCTCACTGGCGCCAAACAGTGGATTGGATTATTATATGCGTCGCTCAGTTAATACGGTTATGCGCCTACAACAGACAGAAAAACAAGCCAAGTAGATTGAATCTGAACGCGGTCTTGAGTTCTGTTAGTTTATTGTGGCAGATAGGTTGCAAGATTACAAGTCAGAAGATCACAAGATCACAAGTTGCAAGTCGAAGGTTCAGTCACATAGGTTGCAGGTCGCAAGGTCGGCCACAAGGTTGCAGGTCGCAAGGTCGGCCACAAGGTTGCAGGTCGCAAGGTCGGCCACAAGGTTGCAGGTCGCAAGGTCGTTTAACAAACTTAGTGGGCAGATATAGGCTACTTCAATTCTAGATAGAGCTGGTGATTATAGTTCAGACTCACCGAGACAGCAATCAGGGCTTGAAGTGATAATCCGTACAAACAATAATCCAATAATAATAGTCGTAACAGTCATACAGCAATTGATTCTACTAGTGCATCTTATTCAAATAGAATACAAAATTTACAGTTAGTAAATGGTCAAGAAATATTTAACATAAAGTTTCTCAATTTATACTTAAGAGTTAAGATTTAAACATTTCGTTTTACCAAATGCAGCTAATACAAAACTCAACGGAATTTCTGGTCTATGCTCTCAAACTTTCGCTTTGCTAAGCCTTTTATGCTGATATTGCAAAACACAAGAAGATGCGCTATATAAAGACAGCGATAAGAAACAATAGCTTCAGTAATATGCCTTGGTTGAAGAAAGCAAGCGGAAGACAATCGTTCGCTAACGTTCATACAACATCTTTCAAGATGCGGCGAAAGCTTCGAAGAAATGTTGTGCTACACCAAGTATTTACAATTCACATACAGACAACGACATTTAGACGTTGAATTACCGTTGGCCGTGCTATGCCAACGTTTAAATGGATGATGAAAAACAACGATTAATTCTCAGCCCACAAGATGACATAAATTGTTTTTTAGAGCAATAGAAGTTAAAAATAGCATTTTAAAACAACACACTACAGATATTCTGGTGCCGTTTCATGAGTCACAATCCCTGCAAGCCCAGTCTCTTGTCTAGAAACTGACAGCAATTATTTAACTTGTTTTTTCGGGAAGAATAAGGAATTGCTAAAAATGTAAATTGTTTTTGTACAATTCGATAGACAACTGACTCCGTGGAGAGAGATATATGGATTTAAGTAAACACAAGCTTTATGTCTGTAAAAGTAACGTAATAATTCTATCAACACGAAAACACGATTGACGTTTCAGAGGTTTTCTTAAAACAACAAAGAATAGAGTGGCTGCTACTTGACATGTTATTCAAGTCGATTATAAAATTAACAAAACCTTTCCAGGATTATTTATTTGCCAGGAACTCAATGATCTGTTGTAGTAAGCCTTAAACGGGCCATACACAGCCCTGTTCAAAGGCTGTAATTTATGAGATGTGAGAGGGTGTAAAACTAAACAGAAAAGTAGGCCTAATGGATAATTTTAATCAAATAATAGCTCATTTTGTCCAAGTAACTGATTTAATAATGCACGTTTAGCCATTCAAATTCAGAAGTAAGATTTCAGCAGCCTGCAACTTGAGGTAGGGTTAGTTGAGTCACTGCCTCAACTAGCCCTGCAGCTATTGACTCAACCAACCCCAATCCTTCCTCGTGACAATTATTGAACATATTATCTATACGCAAAGCTTTATCGGTCTTACACAAATGTACTGTGCTTAAGATAGCTATAAACTATATGAAACTTTGACGCTATGTTCGCTTACGCCTAGCATAGCTTCAGCATCCCAATCAACTTTGAGCTGAAAGCATTTACTTTTTAGTCCAAAAAATGGCATTTTGCTAACTGTACAACCTGTATAACTTGCACGGCTGCTAAAGCAAGATGGACGCAATTACCCATAATGCTTATTGTTTCTAGCAATTAATCTTCACGAAGTCATGCTTGGTTAGTCAGAAAACAATGGTGACTCAACTAACCCACTGACTCAACTAACCCCACCTTCCCCTACACAAGACCCAAAGCTTAGTTCAGTTCTGTTTATTGGTTTTGTTGATGAGAGAGAGGAAAAAAACAAAACATAATTATTCAAACCACAATTAATTCGAACAAATAAATAAATTCTAGTTAATTGTCTTTTAAGATTTATGTTGCTGTGCTACCTCATATCTTATTTTCTCCATATAGGCCTAGTAGGCTGTTAAAAGTAGTGTTAATCATGTTGGGCCTACCAATTATATGCAGCCCTAGGCTTATTGATTATGAAATTGAGACCTTCCATTGAATGTTTTGACTCATAGAGTACCGGTATGTGTTGTTTATCATGAAACTCTAATCTTAAAAGAGATGCATAGCTTTTGTATTGTCATTTTTACATAAAACTAATAAGTGATGCATTGCCAACACTATTTTCCAACTGCCCAACTTACATGTCCAGTGAGCCACCACCCAAACGATCCAAAACTACTTCTGCCAGACACAAACAAGATACTGAAAATGTAGAGAAAATGAGCAAATTATTTTTAGAAAAAGACCAGGTGAGATCAATTGAAGACATATATGAGCGAATACAGACAGAACAAGCCATGCCATCTGAAATTACTGCGTTGTTGAAAGATGACATTTTATTTCTTTGCATTGTTGACATGACTGCTGAAATTCCATCTTTAAGCATGGGGTTGCGGATTTTTGTTGATTTGTCATACGAGTCCTTTTTGAGTAGTAAAAAAAGAAAGAACAATTGTTAATATTGCAAATGGCACAATAAGTCGTTTCAGTGAAGTTACAAACCTGCTTGCTGACCTAAAATGCCAATTACCGTCTTGTCACACAACTAGCTTTGATGATATTCTTGATGATACGAATGAAATTAATCGAGGTGGATTTATTCCACCTAATGATATATCGTTTTCTTTGTGTCAACATTGCTACTGTATCTTCAATTCAATTCGCTCTGAACCTTTCCTGGAGCAAAAATTCTTAGCAATTGAAGAAAAAAAACATTTTTTTGTGGGACTTGTCACAGTTTCATTGACTGATCTTTGGCAAAATTATAAAGATATTTCAAAGTGCACCATGGGCCATGATATCATCAACAATATGATCTGCAAGTTTTTTAATTGTTTTATGTTCAATTATGTTCGTGATCTATCACAAAGCGGTAGATCAACGTCGTGCCGTAAAATTACGAAGTTGCGTGGTGGATACTAACAACCGGAGATGTGACTTTATATTTTCGCTTAACTGCTTACAAATGTGCTATTGAATTGGTTCAATATTGGTAGTCTATGTCTATTATCTTTCACGTGCTCCTCTGCTATATCTAGGTAAATCTGAAATTGTGTTCACAGACTCTGTAAAATACCTGGGTGTATTTATTGAGAGTTCTCTCTCAGATGAAACTGATATTTCAAGGCAAGTACGCTCTCAGCACTGTGTTGCAAACAATGCAAAATTTCATTTTTCTAAATGCTCACCCACCTAAAAAAACAATTTATTTCGCTCTTATTGTATGTCGTTTTACGCATCCCAGTTGTGGAACAAGTTTAGGTCTTCCAGTATAAAACGATTACGTGTTGCTTACAATGATTCTTTCAGAATATTGCACAATTTGCCTCGTTATGTCAGTGCCCGTGAACATCAAGTACTGAATAATATAACAACGTTTGATGCTTTATTGAGGAAAAACATGTTTTCGTTTATCAACCGTTGCATACACTCCTCAAATCGCTTTATATCAGACCTGATGTCATCTGATTGTTTTTATCGTTCTGAATACTTTCAACTCTTAAACTGACGACATCCAAAGTGGCTCTCTGTGACCTTTGCAGTGTGTGTATTATCTCGTTATTTTGGATATGGACAGCTTTGTCTGACGCAAATAAATAATAATAATTAATGGACTTAACCGATGTTTTGGCGTCGTCGTCAGTGGAATCGTACCTCAAACATTGAGAAATTAATTAAAGCTATACCAGCACAAAGTTTCAGCCAAGAATGCGATGAAAATAATTCAGTGATAACTTTCTTGGACATTGTTCCGCGTAGCCTACCTTGTTGTTTGTGTTGCATCAATGTCACACCTCTCCTTAAATTCACGCTGCATTACAACTTTCTGTGCTGCTTAACGTACTAAAATCAATAAACAAACATTTGCAGCTAACTCTTTGCTATATTCCACATAACTCACACCTAAAACAGTACTGCGGTGTTGTTTGTTCGGTAATTACGGTTTTCGTCGCATGGGGCCACTAGCGTATTCAATAAAAACCTGTGTCCAGTACAGGTAGTCTAAAAGTACATGCTTTAGCCTTGCTTTAGTGCATTCTTAGCACGCCGTACACCCGTACGGTCGCAGTCTGTAGCCTTCCATGTGCAAGCAGTAAACCATGAAACGAACGACGTAGAGAAACGAGAGAGATAAAAGAGAAACACTAAGAGAAGAGTGAGTTTCCACTCATTGTGTTATATCTCGTTGGCCTAGCTAAGAAATGATAGACCTGTGTTTCCGAAGTGGGATGCAACCTAGTTCGTACCCTGAACAGTTCGGACCCTCAGTTCGTACCCTGAAAAGATCGAGAGAAAAAATTAAAAAAAGCCGAAGTCGCTGATCGCAGTTTCCGCAAACACTTTAAATTTTTCCCCCTGAAAAGATCGAGAGAAAGATAGCACAAAGCCGAAGTTGCGTATCGCAGTTTCCGCTAACCCTAACCGTAACGCTAACCCTCGCGCATCGCAGTTTCCGTAAACATTTTTCCGCAGTTTCCGCTTACCCTAACTCTAACCATAGAGTAATCTATGCTCTAACCCTAACCCTTGCTGATCGCAGTTTCTGCAAACATTTTTCCGCAGTTTCCGCTAAACTTTGCCCTAACCCTAGAGTAATCTATGCTCTAACCTTAATCCTCGCTGATCGCAGTTTCCACAAACATTTTTCCGCTAACCGCAGTTTCCGCACATATTTTTCCGCAGCTTCCGCTAACCCTAACCCTCGAGTTTTTCTGCAGAAACTCCGATCAGCGACTTCGGCTTTTGTGCTTTTTCCGCTAACCGCAGTTTCCGCACATATTTTTCCGCAGCTTCCGCTAACCTTAACCCTCGAGTTTTTCTGCAGAAACTGCGATCAGCGACTTCGGCTTTTGTGCTATTAAACTGTGATCAGCGACTTTAGCCTTTTTTAATTTTTTTCTTTCGATCTTTTCAGGGTACAAACTGAGGGTACGAAGTGTTCAGGGTACGAACTAGGTTGCACCCATTGAAGTGAACCACATTTCCATATCGGTGCAACGAAAATATACACAATATTATAGGTCTGCTAGTGCTTGACGATAGAGGGCCCAAAATTATTCTGGCCCCGGGGCCCACAAAGGGCTTAACACAGCACTGATAACCTATCAAGGCTTTGTCAGTTCGAGGATAAAGATTCTAAACCAGGGGTGGGGAACCTGCGGCCCGCGGGCCGAATGTGGCCCGCGTGACTGTTCCATGTGGCCCGCGTCAAAATTTCTTTACCCAAAATATATTGAAACAACAGCTCAAAAAAGAGTAAGCTCTGCATTCTCGGTATATTGCGAATGGCCGTCGATGAAGAAATAAAACGAAACGAAGTCGATCAGTTCATGAATAATCAGGGAAACCATGTCGTTGAACTCACTGATAGCCAGTGGTTGTGTGACCTAACGTTTATGGTTGACATTAGCGAGCACCTCTCCGAGCTCAACGTCAAGTTGCAGGGACCGAATCAGCTTTTGAACTCCTTGTTTGCAAAAGTGAAATCATTTGAAGCTAAACTACATCTGTGGAAAGTACAACTTGAAAACAATAAGATGTTCCTAATAATGATGTTCCTAATAACTTCCAACATGAAATAGTAGATCTCCAGAATGACGGTACGTTGAAAGCGATGTACCAAAACATTCCACTGCTCAACTTTTATCAAAGCTGCATAAATGCTGGTGATTTTCCAGTCATGCGGAAACATGCTTTGAAATATGTGTCTCTGTTTGGAAGCACCTACCGTTGCGAATCAGTTTTTGTCTGTAAATAAAATTTCGAAATTTTTAATGGCCCGCTTGTGTTATTTCTCATTTTATGTGGCCCGCAATACTGAAAAGGTTCCCCACCCCTGTTCTAAACCAACCGAACAAACCATGTTCGCGGATGATTCAAATGTATTTCTTAAGCAATAGAAACGGGTGCTGGTTTAGGATCGGCCGCCTTGGTCAGTGACGTCACGAAAAAATGTGACGTCATGCAAAAAAACGCAACTACTTTTAGGAAGGGTGCAAAAACGCGGAATAGAAGTAAAAGCGGAATGCTTATTGATTTTTAAATATTTGTAGGCATTATATTGATCTAGCGCTAACTTAAACTGTACTATTTTGTACCAATTCTCAGCAATTGAATTTTTACAATAAAAATACCAAACCAACACAAATTAAAAGAGTATGTCTTGCTTTATTAACCTAACAACTTTCACGTTTATATCTTATCTACAAAACGAGAAATCGTTGTTCAAACGTAACCAATGCATTTTTCAAGGCGATTCGATCGTGGTTCAGTATAAGCAGCCCACAGTTTGCTGTGATCGGTGAATACTGCCTCCACCAAATATGCTGTAGCTTTCTCATTTCTGCTCGGATTCTAACAATTTTACTATCGTTGGATGGCATTATGCTTCATCTACTCGAATGGATAAATTGTTGGATGGCATTATGCTTCATCTACTCGAATGGATTAATTGCCAATCTAAAGTAGGCATTATATTTATGTACTGTAGAGCTAACTTAAACTATACTATTTTGTACCAATTCTCAGCGATTCATTTTTTACAATAAAAATACTAAACCAACACAAATTAAAAGAGTATGTCTTGTTTTATTAACCTAACAACTTTCACATTTATATCTAATCCACAAAACGAGCAATCGTTCTTCAAACGTAACCGCTCGACGAAGCTTTTTACCAAAACAATGCAAACACAAAGCGATCAATTTCGAGTGTTCATTACAAGCCGCCAACAGTTTGATGTGGTCGGTGAATAGTGCCTCCACCAAATATGCTGTAGCTTTCTCATTTCTGCTCGGATTTTAACAATTTTTTTATCGTTGGATGGCATTATGCTTCATCTACCCGAATGGATTAATTGCCAATCTAAAGTAGGCATTATATTTATGTAGCGCTAACTTAAACTTTACTATTTTGTACCAATTCATTTTTTACAATAAAAATACCAAACCAACACAAATTAAAAGGGTATGTCTTGCTTTATTCATATGTTAACTTTCACATTTATATCTAATCCACAAAACGATCAATCGTTGTTCAAACGTAACCGCTCGACGAAGCTTTTTCCAAAACAATGCAAACACAAAGCGATCAATTTTGAGTGTTCATTACAAGCCGCCCACAGTTTGATGTGATCGGTGAATAGTGCCTCCACCAAATATGCTGTAGCTTTCTCATTTCTGCTTGGATTTTAACAATTTTCCTATCGTTAGAAAGCATGATGCCTCATCTACCCGAATGGATTAATTACCAGTCTAAAGTAGGCATTACATTTATGTAGCGCTACCTTAAACTATACTATTTGTACCAATTCTCAGCAATTGAATTTTTACAATAAAAATACCAAACCAACACAAATTAAAAGAGTATGTCTTGCTTTATTAACCTAACAACTTTCACGTTTATATGTTATCTACAAACCGAGCAATCGTTGTTCAAACGTAACCGCTCGACGAAACTTTTTTTTCAATGCATTTTTCAAGGCGATTCGATCGTGGTTCAGTATAAGCCGCCCACAGTTTACTGTGATCGATGAATACTGCCTCCACCAAATATGCTGTAGCTTTCTCATTTCAGCTCGGATTTTAACAATTTTCCTATCGTTGGATGGCATTATGCTTCATCTACCCGAATGGAATAATTGCCAATCTAAAGTAGGCATTACATTTATGTAGCGCTACCTTAAACTATACTATTTGTACCAATTCTCAGCAATTGAATTTTTACAATAAAAATACCAAACCAACACAAATTAAAAGAGTATGTCTTGCTTTATTAACCTAACAACTTTCACGTTTATATGTTATCTACAAACCGAGCAATCGTTGTTCAAACGTAACCGCTCGACGAAGCTTTTTTTTCAATGCATTTTTCAAGGCGATTCGATCGTGGTTCAGTATAAGCCGCCCACAGTTTACTGTGATCGATGAATACTGCCTCCACCAAATATGCTGTAGCTTTCTCATTTCAGCTCGGATTTTAACAATTTTCCTATTGTTGGATGGCATTATGCTTCATCTACCCGAATGGATTAATTGCCAATCTAAAGTAGGCATTACATTTATGTAGCGCTAACTTAAACTTTACTATTTTGTACCAATTCTCAGCGATTCAATTTTTAAAATAAAAATACGAAACCAACACAAATTAAAAGAGTATGTCTTGCTTTATTCATATGTTAACTTTCACATTTATATCTAATCCACAAAATGAGCAATCGTTGTTCAAACGTAACCGCTCGACGAAGGTTTTTACCAAAACAATGCAAACACAAAGCGATCAGTTTCGAGTGTTCATTATACCCCGCCCACAGTTTGATGTGATCGGTGAATACTGCCTTCACCAAATGTGCTGTAGCTTTCTCATTTCTGCTCGGATTTGAGAAATTTTACCATCGTTGGAAAGCACGATACTGCATCTATCCAAATTAATTGGTTGCAAGTTTAAAGTATGCATTATATTGATCTAGCGCAGGGATGGCGAACCACTGACCCGCGGGTCACGAAGTGACCCATCACAGATTTTCAGTGACCCACTTGTCTTTTTTAAAATAATGAAATTTTAATAAATATTTCAGCAAAGAACAAATGTTTCACTAAATATTTGTAATAAGGCCCCACCCTATTTTAATCTAGTACCGTACCGAATTGCCATATAGCAGTCTGACACAACTTAAGTTGTGGTAATGTTTTACAGCGATTTGTTGAATTGTTGGAAGAAGTAGGCCTAGCCTACAACTTTTTTTAGCTGAAAAAAATCAAACATATCCACAGTTAAGCGAAAGTACGTGGTTGAATGATTTACATTTTTTCGCTGATTTCACAATGCATTACAATAAGTTAAATACTAAATTGCAAGGCTGTGGAAATGTTGAATTATTATTATCCATGTTTGGGCATATTAAAGCATTTGAGAAGAAACTCGCTATTTTTTCTGTAGACCTTGAACAAGGTCAGCTGAAATATTTTCCTCAGTTGTTGAAGCACTTTACCAGCACCAATTTAACTTATGAACAAAAGCAAACTGCACTCAACAAGTATGTTTTACTGACGAAAGAGGCCAAAAATGTAATGTCGGAAAGGTTTGCCCAGTTCCGAAAGCTAGATACTACATTGCAGTTCATTCTTTTCCCGCATGCAATTCAATTTAAAAATCTTGAATTATCAAACTTCGAATGGCTTCGTCTTTACAACTTGGAATTTATAGACTTTCAAGAAAGCGCAGTTTGGAAAACAAAACTTGTAGACTTAAATCGTCTACAAAAAATTGAAATGAAAACGGATATGGATGGTTGTGACTTTCCTGCTGCTGAAAACCATGCTGAAAATATAATTCTTACAAAGTGGAACTCCCTGCCAAATTCGTTTGAAACTATGAAAAGATTTGCGGAATTCTATACAATCAAGCACACGGAATCGTCTCAGCTCAGATATGAGTGCTGCATGTGTGAAGCTAAAAACTACGGATTACCAACCAAGGATAATAAGACTTGCAGAGAAGATGCAGCAGCAAGTTTCGCATTAACATGTAATTAAATGTATGACCCACTTTTGCTTTTTCAAGGATTAAGGTCTCTTTTGTGACCCATGCACTAAAAAAGGTTCGCCATCCCTGATCTAGCGCTACCTTAAACTTTACTATTTTGTTACAATTCTCAGCAATTGAATTTTTACAATAAAAATACCAAACCAACACAAATTAAAAGGGTGTGTCTTGCTTTATTAACCTAACAACTTTCACGTTTATATGTTATCTACAAAACGAGAAATCGTTGTTCAAACGTAGCCGCTCGATGAAGCTTTTTTGACAATTTTACTGACTGTGGAAAGCACGATACTGCATCTACCCAAATCAATTGGTTGCATGTCCAAGGTATACAGTACATTTATCTAACACTAATTTAAACTTTACTATTATAACATCAATTACTCCAAAAGTGATATGACATTTGGACAACACCATGAACTCCAAACAGACTTAAGCAATGATATCCATATGCAGACAATAGGCAAAAAGTGTTTACTAATTCCCTTTAATTGACTCTTGCTTGAACATTTTAAATTATTCCAGACATTTTGGATCATTGTGCTTGGCCTACGCAGTTTTTGAAGTCAAGATTCAGTTGGTCAAGCAAAAATAGTAAGCTACACATTTAGCCAAACGCAGCAGCACCACTTTTCAAGATTAAACAATAGAAACCCTTTAATGATGCAGAAACTAGTACGGTAGTCTTAACAGCATCAAATTTTACGTCTTGAAGCAGTTTAACATCGCCTATCTTAATACGAGAAGTAGAATGGGGTGACTTTGGTCCAGTTATGAGACACCGCTTACTTTAATTTTACAATGGTTCTGGAAGAAAACTTTAATTAACCCATATTGAGGGCTATCAAGAGCCCTTACATGTTACCAAGTTTGAAGTCATTTGGTCCATGCGTAGAGTTTAAAAAAAACAAAAACTATAAGTGGTTTTCACTCCAGTGTTTTAAAAAAATTATAAGCAGTAATCTTTTTTCAAGACATGCTCATTGCCAACCCCAAAAAGGGGTGTCACTGTCCCCTTTCAGAGTTTTTAAAATACTTTCAACAATCAGTACTCGTGATTACGTATCAAATATCAAGTTAATCGAACAAAAATGTACCACTAATATATTGCCTGGCACCTGGTTTCTGTTTGTATTTCCTATAGGTATGTCAAGTTTTGAAATATTAATCTGCACTCCATCAAGCCAAAATTGAAGCAAATGGATCACTAACACAACTAAAATCCTGTAATAAACGACAAAAAGTGGATTAACATCATACAAAAGTGGCCAAAGTCACACCATATTTTCTACATGTCAAGGGGTGACTATATAGCCACCTAGGTGAAAGAAGCAAATGCCCAGCAGCCAAATTACATAATTAATACTGAACCTAGAGCTAAGACCTACTTTCTGTCAATGCTTGGCATACCCAGTATGGTCAGACACTGGCGTGCCAGGTAAAAGTTTGCAAAGTTATTTTTTGGTGTTATTTGGCGGCCATATTGGATCCTCCAGAGTGAACTACTGAATTCACATTTTTTTTAAAACGTTCTGAAAACACACAAAAGAGGATATTTACAAACCTATGCAAATGACCAAAATATTGCAGAAATATTTTAAGTTGCTCAAGTTAACCAGTAACCCTTTTTTGTTTGGTACAAAGTCACCCCTGATGGCCAATGTCAACCCATTTTACGGAATGATTTGTTCTTGATGAGAAACATCTGAAGTATAGCATCTATCCATGATCGAAAAATGTTTGGAACTGCCTATTTCATCCAAAAATTTGTTAATTTTTTAAGTTGGTACACTATTGTTTTTGTGGCAAAAATGGGACCCCCTCAAACTTAAATAAACGAAAAACTACTCGTTTTTCCTTTACAGTGCTTTGCTAGGGGAGAAAGTTGCCCGACTTCCTTCCCCCTCTCGGAGCACCTGCTCGGTACCCATGAGATTCGCGGGCCCCTAATCAAGGCACTTCTAACAAAAACGCGCTTTGTATAAATATACGACTTAGTTTCTTCAATTTCCGGGACCTCTCGGAAGGGTTGCGGGACCCTCAAATCATCTCGGGTCCGAGTCCAAAAAATATACCTCCTTGTCAATGTACTGATTATATGTCTCGGCTTTTGTTGTATTGCATCTGTGATGTGTCATTGTCTGTACAGTGGGCTATGTTGTCGCAACGCGTTCAAGACAAAAGTGTTACAGTATAAATGTCATAATGGGACAAACTGATGTTTCTCACAGCTAGAGCAAGAGCAAGACGCTAGCCGTTTTGGTAACTTCTTCACTTCAAAGTACACGCAACACAATTCAAGTTTAAACTCTCTCTCCTCAGAATTGTTTAGAGAGTAGCCTATAGCATACCTACCCAAACAAACGAAACAATTTCTCTGTTATGGCTGTGAAAGCTTTTTCGTTTTTAAGTGTAAAATTCGCACAACATGGACTACTCTTTGTATTGTTGAGTAGCCCTAAAAAGGGCTGTTTTGGTAGCCCTAAAAAGAGCTTTTGAATGGGCGCTGGGGATACTACAGCAGCGGATATGATTCGGCAATGGCTCGAACAGCTTCTGGAAAGTACTGTTCCCGTGCGAATTGGTGCCTCCACATAAATTCATCCAAATAGCCAGGAATCATATCTCTGCTGGTACCCCCCATTCTTTTCAGCTTCCTTTTGCTGTTGAGCCACATGTTTTCTACGTGATTGGTATGAGCTCCTGTGGCAGACACGTATCGATAACTGTGATTAACTGTTTGGTGTACATATCCAAGATCTAAAAAATGCAATATGAAGTGCTGTATAATTAAGCTATAATGTTTTGTTTTATGAATGATCTATTAAAAATGATGTACCGTATTCAAAATGATCTATAATCCTTTTTTAAATTAAAAGATCTGCTACAAAACGTTCCATTCATCTGGCAAGTAGCATGCTAAATGATTGTTTTGACATAAATTCGTTTAGACGATTATTACCCATAGTTATTACCCATATACCCACATAATTATTACCCATTATTACCCATATTACCCATAATATAGACGATTATACCCACAATCCCGTATCACTAGGCTACGGTCATTAAAACTTCTTGAAATTCTTTCTCTCAGATACACTAAGAAACTTGTGGTTAGTCTACGTGTCGAGAACTGCAGATGATTAGACGCAGTCCCTTGTTATTTATTTACCGGGGACACTAGGCTAACACAGGCCTGTGATATTATGACAATGTGTTGTTACATTATAAGTGGGAAACACTGTTTTATATCGTAAGCGCTGAACCGTGACTGTACTGGCAGTCCTAATAATAGACACGAGCTGACAACTGTGCTTGTTGAACTTGTCATAAGAAATATCATACTAGATCATCAGATTAGTATATTACATGGCGTCGCCGCTCTAAACCTGTACAGAGATGGCACCAGCTAAGCTTGATTGGAGCTTGAAGGAAGACTTGGATTTATCTGTCCACATGGGAGAAGCATTCTTGACATGGAAAAGACAGTTTGAAAATTTTATCAGAGAGGGAGGTTTTGAAGAGACAACCGTGAGTTGGGAAACTAAATGGGCTGCTTTAGAAGCCTCAGTGACATCATCTTCATTTGTTAGGATATCTGCGTTAAGATTGCAGTTATCTAATGATAAAAGAGAGAATCTGAAAGAGATCTTAAAATCATTATCTGATGTTGTTGGTATATCAGATGGAGTTTGGATTTGCAGGCATGCCTTTGAAGAGTGCAAGCAACGACCCAATCAATCATTCAAGCAATTTTATGCTGAAATTGTAAGTTTGGCTGCACCTTGCAAATTTGATTTAAAAGTCTGTGATGATGACAAACAAATTATCATTGATGAATTTTTGCTGTATAAGATAGTGTTTCATGTACATAGTCCAGCTGCACAGAAAAAATTATTTGAAGCTGGTTCTGATTTAACTTTGGCGAAAGCAATCCAACTCATGGAAGCATTTGAAGCTGTCCAAAAGACTGAAGAAACATTTTCAACTGAAACGTCAGTAAATCTTTTTCAAAAGCCATTCAAACCTACCTTATCAAAAGGCAATAAGGCTACAGAATATAAAAAATGTGGAGGGCATCATGGCCCTAAATGTCCCGCTGGGGATAAAAAGTGTAATTTCTGTGGCAAAATTGGCCATTTTGAACGTATGTGCTTTGCAAAGAAAAAGCAGCATAAACAATCAGGAGCTGTGGTCTCTCATGTTGGTACTAAAACTGAAACTGTACGTGTTGGTGTATACACTGCAGCAGGGGGTAGCCATGAAAAAGAATTTATTATTGACACTGGTTCTGACTGGACAGTGATCGGATCAAACAGCTTGCTGGATTTAGGCTTGACAAAAAATAGTCTAACTAAACCTACCAGAGACATGTGCAATACTGCAACTGCAACTGGAGAAACTATGTCATCCTTGGGTTTTGTTGAAGCCACATTTAAATTTGGACAGAAAGAAATTGAATCCAAATTGGTTGTGTTTGAAGGTTGTTCCAGACAATTGTTCACCTGATCAAACGTCATATAAAAACCGTTCAGGTCTACTGAATCTTACGTCATGGAAATTCCTAAAACATGAGCCAAAATTGCACCATCGTTCGTAAGACTTGTGTCAAACCTGTTGAAACCTGTCTCGGTTTGAAACCTGTTTAAACATGAAATATTGCGTCACACTACTGCTGACGTGCCTTTGAGTTATCACAAATTTTTCTGATTCATTCTCGAAGTTGTTTGTTGGAAGTCGGTCGCACATTTAACTGGTTTATTTGGTGCTTGCTAGCTGGACAAATTCTCCGTCTTTTATCCAAGTAATCTGTATCGTAGTGACAGTTTTTTTAGAGGTGTACGGCGTTGCATCTCGATTTCGATAGCCGCGGGCTAATTTTACAGGAATACACTTATTGAATAGACGTTTCAAGGAGTGTTTCTCTTTCGGTCGATACATACAGACGAACGGATTCGGGAATCTTATGTTACAATTTTCCCACGAAGAGATTATGGTTTACCGCTGTGACCAAAAGTATCAAAACACCATTGCTTGCAATTGATGTATCAAAATCCCTGGGTATTGTCAACATCACAACACAAGCTGATCGAAATCCGGAGCTACAAATTCAATCAAATGTTGTTGTTCCTTATGGTTTTGGTAGTGTGGTTTTAAATGATGTACCATTTGGTGTAAATACCACTGCAAATGACAGTGTTGAGCAAGCGAAACAGCAGTTGCTCTCCGAATTTAAGGACGTGTTTGAAAGCCAACCACCAATGACAGGGGAGAAGTTTAAGATTTCACTGGTAGAAGGAGCAGTTCCTTGTTGTGTTACAAAGGCCAGAAGAATTCCTGTCGCTTATGAAAATGCACTACAAGAGGAACTTAATGAGTTGCTGAAGGAAGGCATCATCACACCAGTGACCACCCCGACAGAATGGGTGAATCCAATTGTCATCCAGCCAAAGAAAAATCAAAATGGACAATTTAATGGGAAGGTACGTCTCTGTGTCGATTTTCGCCATTTAAACAAGTATTGTTTACGTGAACACTACACTACGCCGAGTGTGCTGGAAGTAGCACAAAGCATCAAAGCTGATCAAGCCAAAACTTTCTCCACATTTGATGCATGTTGATTGTTGAAAAAATCAGGTGAACCTTTCAAAATGGATGAATTTCATGTCCAAGCATTTAAAGAGGCTAAACAAATTTTGGCAAGTGAGAAAACCATTGGTTATTATAGACCAGGTGCACCACTTCAATTGTTTACTGATGCTAGCGTAAAAAATGGTCTCGGATTTTATTTAAAACAGGAGCAATCAGATAAATCCTGGAAGACCATTCAGACTGGTTCGAGAACTTTGCAACCAGCTGAAACACGATATGCTCTAATTGAACTAGAACTACAAGCCATTGTCTATGCGACAAAAAAGTGTAAAATTTTTCTGGCAAGCACAATGTTTAAAATTTTTACCGATCATCGACCGTTGGTCACTATTTGTAATAAACGTCGCCTTGATGAAGTAGACAACACCAGGATTTTGAGATGTCTGATAAAACTGATGGACTTTAACTTCGTTGTAGAGCATATACCAGGCTCACAGAATAAAGTTGCTGACAGTTTTTCCAGGCACCCTGTAGACCAACCTGACAAGAGTGACCAAATTGATCAAGACCTGCAACAGTTTAACATGAACACTATGAGAATTGCAAAAGCTCAAGAAGCTGAATGCTCTTTTCACCTTGAGCGAGTTCGTGATGAAGCAAAAAATGACCTTGAATATCAGCTGTTAAAAAATCAAATTGTTCAAGGATTTCCTCAACAGAAGTTGAACTTACCCGAGAAGTTGCATCTTTACTGGAATGTTCGAAATGAACTACTGCTCAGTGACGATGACTTTGTACTGAAAGGCACAAGATTGTTGATCCCGCAAAAGTTGCGTAAGTCTGTGCTTTCTGAATTGCATGCTGGCCATAGAGGTATTGAAGGCCCGAGCACGACTTGTTGTATATTGGCCTAATATTGACAATGATATTGAAAACACTTGCCGTAGTTGCAAGAAGTGTGAGAATGACCGCCCCAGTCATGCTAAGCAACCGCTGAGGCATCTTCCATCACCAAGTCAGCCTTTTGAATTTATTTCTGCTGATTGGTTTGATTTAAATGGTGACAAATTCTTAGTTATTGTTGACTGGTATTCAGGATATTTTGATGTTAAAGGGCCAGTCAAACATCCAGATGCTAATTATCGGTTTCCTCCGTGAATGGTTCGTCAACACAGCTGTATGTGACTACTTTTGGAGCGATGGAGGACCACCGTTTGGCTCAGCTGAGTTAGAAGATTTCTTTTCGCGGTGGGGCGTGAAGTGGTCTCCGTCATCACCATGGTACCCACAAGGAAACTCTGTTGCTGAATCTGCTGTGAAGTGGGCTAAGGGCTTACTTCGTAAATGCTGGAAGGGAAAGTGACGTGAATATGTGTGACGTGAATATGTGTATGAGCAGAGTGACGTGAATATGTGTGCTGTGTATTTCATGGGTAATTCTTTCTTAAAAAGGGGGATGTGATATTATGACAATGTGTTGTTACATTATAAGTGGGAAACACTGTTTTATATCGTAAGCGCTGAACCGTGACTGTACTGGTAGTCCTAATAATAGACACGAGCTGACAACTGTGCTTGTTGAACTTGTCATAAGAAATATCATACTAGATCATCAGATTAGTATATTACAAAACCTATTAACTTTATTGCATCTTTGCAATGAAAGTGAAAGAGAAACAAACACTCACTACATAAATTGGAGAATGCGCCCCATTCGTCGGAATGGATTTCAGTGCCAGGAGCAATGTAGCGTACAATTTCTGCCTCGAGAGTGGCTCGGTCTCGGCGTGGCACCAGTTTGATGAAACATTCCCTAACAAAAATTGGAATTACAACCACTTTAAACATGGTGTTTATTGACGTATCATAGTTTATTGTCTACAAATAACAAGTAGCCTATATCGATTACAAGACATTGGCCAATTGTTGTATCAACTGTGTTCGCTGGACTTAACCACTAAGCAATTATTACCATGCAGAATTTTCACCACAAAGATGTTGACTGAAAACTGTTATCATAACTTAACGTTTAACAAGGCTGAGTAACCTTCTTCTTTCCGATCGAAACAGGCAATGTAAAATCTTGTTGGGCTAAGCATGTTTCAGAGGTTAAAAGCGCCAAAATAACAGGTTGTTGACCGTAAAAGCTCAATTGCTTTGCTTTTTATTTCGAAATTGTTTAGTTAGAATATAATTCTTACCCCATACCAGAATGTTGGTAATATTTTGGACTTAGATAAATCAAACATATCAAGAAAGTACGTGACATGTTAGTATTGTCACCTACTTTGTTGTGGTATCAATTCCACCGAACATCCACTGTTGGGGCACTGGACGCCCTTGTGCGTTCCCAGGTTTCCGTCGTTCGACGAGAGATTCGTCAATGGCCACGACGTGCCCCGGTCTACCGATCTGATGGATATTTCGCAACAGATCTTCAGAACAGACCTGCAACGTTATCAAAATATATCACTATTGAAACTACCTCAAAGGCGTAATCGAGAGCTAGGCTAGAATCCCCTTGAAACCTTAGCAACGTAACGATTGGGCAGTGGCGTAGATCAGTGCTACTCAAACTTTTTTATACAGCGTACCGGCAGAGGTCTTATTGTCATTCGGCGTACCTTCACACATTTCAAAAAAACATAGCAATAACAAGGCCAATCTTAGTTTTGCAAGTGTACATTGAGCAAATTCACTAACAGTTTAATCAAAAATCAGTGAATCAAATCAAAAATAATCAAACAGTCAATCTAAAATCTCTAAAACGATTTATTATTCTCTACTTTAAATTGGAAAGTAGCTAATTGAGGACGTACAACTGAAGCCAAAGTAGCGCCTGTCCGCAACCCCTACATTGGGAAAAAGCAGCGCGCTACTGCTCACCTCTGGCCACGATGCGGTTTGCCATTTGAATAATTAACAAATTATCAAACACATCATATCGAAAATTCTATGAATCCTTTACGTTAGGGCATTGTATGGAGACGTTGCAGTAAAACGAAATATGTGTGACAACACTAATGGACTGTGTTAATGGTACCCAATTAGGTTAGAATTAGGGCCGTGCCAACTGTCCCCTCGTACCCTTCTTAGAAGCTCGCTTGTTTGGAACTACAAATTCTCGTCCAAGGGATTCCTGTGGTATATGCTGGCTATCATTTAAGCGTCTTTAAAAGAAATTCGCAATGCAAACCGCCCAGGACGAAAGCAAAGAGTAGATCAGTGGTTCTCAACCTTTTTGTCTTGGCGAACCTCATTTGGTACCTCGAAGTGGTCGCAGACCTCTAAAACATTTTTATCTGAAATTTTGGTATATCGTGTTTCCTAATGGAATCAAATATTTTATAATTTTCGAAGCGACACACAAGAATTTGCTGAAATCGCTACGCAATTGTAACAATTGATAACATATGATCTATATTTGGCACACAGGATCAAAAATCAGTGAACTACATGCTGATGTAATGTTTTTCTATGAATTTTATGAAAAATTAATAGAATTTTTGCGACCGTTACCAAAAATTTCTCTTTTTTTTCATTTGAATTAATATTTTGTTGTAATCACAGTCATGGCAAAACTGTGAGTGCTGGTGGACTCAATTTATCAGTCGCTCATAAATCGCTGATAAAAAAATTTCTATTTTATTTTTAAATTTCTATGTTAAGCATTTATCAACAATCTGCTGTCTCAAAAGAATTAAGTTGAACACAGCCAACATCGTCTTATTAAAAGATGTAACTCATTTATGTGATTTTTTTAGTCAGGAAACCAAACCTTCTTACGATGTCGTTTGAAATTTCAAACGACGCACCAGAACGTCGCGAGGTAGGCTACAGTTTGAGAATCACGGTAATACACAAATAAAGCACATCGTACTTTTAAATTTCGTAATTTATCAATCATGCTGCAAACTCGGAAACTTTCACGCACCCTCTGAAATCGCTCTAAGACCCCTTGGGGTCCGCGGATTCCCGGCTGAGAACCACTGGCATACCTGTGACCTACCTGCAACGTACAACACAGTGGCGTAGCCAGGGGGGGTGGGGGTTAAAACCCTCCCTTTGGCACGCGTGTGACGTCATGAGATTGAAAATAATGCTTTCAGTTTCTATGTCTCTAAAACAAAGTTTGCCTTATTTTAAACGAAACTGCATTAAAAGAGCGAGTTTTGCCAATATATCTAAGACTCCCAGAACCATTGCAAAATTAAAGTAAGCGTTGTCTCATAACTGGACCAAAGTCAACCCATTCTACTTCTCGTATGAAGATAGGCGATGTTAAACTGCTTCAAGACGTAACATTTGATGCTGCTAAGACTACTGATTTCTGCATCATTAAAGGGTTTTTATTGTTTAATCTTGAAAAGTGGTGCTGCTGCGTTTGGCTAAATGTGTAGCCTACTATTTTTGCTTGACCAACTGAATCTTGACTTCAAAAACTGCGTAGGTCAAGCCATAGCCGTACGAGCCAGGGGGGGCAGCCGCCCCCCCTGTTGTTTCAAAACGTCGCGAATCCGAGCAAAATCTTAAAATTATTAGGGCAAAAATTGCTATATAAAAAGCTACAAAGTTGCATGAATTAAGAAAAACTATAAATTAATATATTTTACCTATCAAACTAAGTACAGCCTCTTATTTGCACAAAAAATGTGCTGCAAAATTTTCATTTGGCACACCCGTATTGATGTATTGTATTGCATGGTGATCAAACTATAGTACGAAATGCATTTAACCAACTGCATCATGCCAATTTGGGCAGCCACCAAAATATGTCTCTAATACTTTTGTGAAACTGCCCAAATCAAAACACAAAATTTGCTATAAAGCTAATTTTATTAATTTTCACAAATGCATCGTGTTGATTTGGGCAGCTAAAAACATGAAATTATTTGATGAAACTGTCTGTTTATGTTCTGTTTATGCAACTGCCCAAATTAGCGTGAGGCAGTTTCCCCAAAATGAACAAATTCATTAATTTTTCCCATTTACATAACTGTATCGTTTAGATTTGGGCAACAAAAATATGAAATTATCTCATCATAGTCTAGGCCTATTTATAAAACTGCCCAAATTGGCATGATGCAGTTGCCTCGGCATCAAAATTTACAAAGTCTTTAATTTTTTTCATAATAGCCTATCCATAAATGCATCATCTTGATTTGGGCAACTACAAAATAGGAATTTATATAAATCTGGTGAATAGCCTACTTTTACAAAACAATTCGGTTGGAAAGGTCACAGTACTTTTTCAACCATAAATGGACATAGCTAAGCAACACCACAACATTTAACAAAAACATGTTATACCTGTTAAAAGTACTGTAATGTTAAGGTATTGCTTAGCTTTGTTTGGTTACTTTCATAAAAGGTTCTGCTACTATTCGGCGAGTTCCCTATTCGGTGAGAGCCTTTTTCGGCGAGTTTCCTATTCGGCGATTTTTTGAAAATCCAACGACACCTTCTGCAAATCCGATGATTGAATATTATTCAATATTCAGACATTGAATCAATGTAAATACATACTGTTAGGCTAATTGGTTTCTTTGAATCCTACGTCGCCGTCTGTATGCAAACTTAGAACATATTAAACTTAGTTATTTTTGTCATCAAATTATCTGGCCTAACCATATTTTTAGAAGTAGTGCTGCCAGACCTTTTTATTTTTGCACTAAAATTCGTATCATCAAAACTACTTTAATTGATTGAACAAAGTTTATTTGAACAGAAGTAGTACGGTATGTCTGTGTTTTATTACATTTAATTACTTTTTTCTGAATCCGCATGGTCACCCTGAGCCGGTTTCCTGCAATGTTTATTTTTCTGAGTCTTTTATGACATCACAACTGAATATTTAAGTGGCCTTGCTTATTATTTGTGATGTGTAAAACAATATTTGTTACTCCTACTTAATACCATGCTCTTCAAAGATGAATTCAGTTGTTCTATCTTGATTACTTTGGTAAGAAATTCTAGCTAGCTGGTGATCAGTGGCGTAGCCGGGGGGGGCTGGGTATTGCAAAGAGCGAGTTTTGCCATTACCAAATATTCAAATATCTCAGCCAGGAATTAGCAACAAGGAAACATTGAGAATTGTAGCTTTATTTCCGAAAAATACTGAAGAAAACATGATCTTATCCTTTTGCTATGCCACCGGACAGCACCATTTTACAGGAATATTCATAACCACATTTTTGTTGAAAATACTCTCAGAATGCACCAAATTCAAAGTAATTTTTCAAAGTTTTTTGGGGGAGGCCCCCCAGACCCCCCCGCTGCTGGGTATCGTAATATGCAAAACACGCCCTCAAACCCCCCCTTTCAAAATTACTGGCTACGCCACTGCTGGTGATCTTGTTATGTTGCTTTTTCACTGTTATCATGCACCGCTTACATTATATTTGGGCAATTTCTATAAAAGCGTGCACATTTGGGCAAATTACTTTCTGCCCCCCCAAAATGGTTTGGTCTCGTACGGCTATGGGTCAAGCACATTGATCCAACATGTCTGGAATAATTAAAAATGTTCAAGCAAGATACGATTAAAGGGAATTAGTAAACACTTTTTGCATATTGTGTGCTTATGAATATCATTGCTTAAAGTATGTTTGGAGTTCATGGTGTTGTCCAAATGTCATATCAAGTTTGGAGTAATTGATGTTATAATAGTAAAGTTTAAATTAGCGTTAGATACATGTACTGTATATACCTTGGACATGGACATGCAACCAATTGATTCGGGTAGATGCAGTATCGTGCTTTCCAAAGTCAGTAAAATTGTCAAAAAAGCTTCATCGAGCGGCTACGTTTGAACAACGATTTCTCGTTTTGTAGATAACATATAAACGTGAAAGTTGTTAGGTTAATAAAGCAATACATACTCTTTTAATTTGTGTTGGTTTGGTAATTTTATTGTAAAAATTGAATTGCTAAGAATTGGTACAAAATAGTAAAGTTTAAGTTAGCGCTACATAAATATAATGCCTACTTTAGACTGGCAATTAATCCATTCGGGTAGATGAAGCATAATGCCATCCAACGATAGAAAAATTGTTAGCATCCGAGCAGAAATGAGAAAGCTACAGCATATTTGGTGGAGGCAGTATTCATCGATCACAGCAAACTGTGGGCGGCTTATACTGAACCACGATCGAATCGCCTTGAAAAATGCATTGGAAAAAAGCTTCGTCGAGCGGTTACGTTTGAACAACGATTTCTCGTTTTATAGATAACATATAAACGTGAAAGTTGTTAGGTTAATAAAGCAAGACATACTCTTTTAATTTGTGTTGGTTTGGTATTTTTATTGTAAAAAATGAATTGCTGAGAATTGGTACAAAATAGTAAAGTTTAAGTTAGCGCTAGATCAATATACTGTAACGCCTACTTTAGACTGGCAATTAATCCATTCGGGTAGATGAAGCATCGTGCTTTCCAACGATCTAAGCAGAAATGAGAAAGCTGGAGGCACTATTCACTACAAATATTTGAAAATCAATAGGCATTCCGCTTTTACTTCTATTCCGCGTTTTTGCACCCTTCCTAAAAGTAGTTGCGTTTTTTTGCATGACGTCACCCATTTTCGTGACGTCACTGACCAAGGCGGCCGATCCTAAACCAGTACCCAATATCATACTGTAGGACTACCAAAGTGGTCCCTCAGCAGCATGGAGTCACATGCAAAGATCAAAACCCTAACCTTATTCCTAACTCTAACCCTTACCTTAATTGAATAAGCTACTATACCATTTTGTATAATTTAATATTTGCCAGATAAGAATATATCACTAAGTTACTACCAGCTTGCATCTAACTACTCCCTGATTATTGTAAGCTATTATGTTCGTTCAGAGGATCGCTTGACTTTTCGTAAGATTATTATTTAGGTTGGTTTGGAAAAGATGCTTGAAACAACTCAGACACTACATCCTTCATCGGCACTACCAAAGAATCTCCACCTCTCATTAGCGATACCAAAAACACTCCATCCCTTATTGACGCTATAAAAGATGATTCAACTCTTATTAGAAATACCAAAAACACGCTGCTATATCATCATGCTTCTTATGCTCTTACATGCGCAGGAAATTAATTTAAAAAACAAAACTTTTTTAACTATTTTATATTGATAATGAGCTGCCATATTATGTATTTGTTCTGCAATGTATAGGCTACTTAATATCGTTGCTGCAAACACTTTATTTCTGTATGAAATCTGTAAATAGTCCTTGTTTTGATAGTCCGTTACGTAATTTCAATATGTGTGTGTATATTAGTTTGTTTTTGTGATGTTGGGTTCAGTCGTGTTCTCATTGCTTTAAGAATTGGCGCTCCAGTTGTTCCAGGAACGAGGAGGCGACTGATTCTTAACTAATTCATCAACTTATTTTAAAGTATCAGGTTTGGTGGCCGTGCTTAACTATATTTATTGATGCATATACCGCAATATTAGATCCTTTCACGCACGTCTTAAACCATTAAGGTTTTGCCACCTTTTCCTTTTGTTAGTTTTGTTACTGTATTTCATTTTCACAATATCATTTCTTTTGCATTACCTAACTTTAATCTTAACTCTGGCAACACCTGATTGTAAATATGGCAACAAGTGTGTAAAAATAGCCACTTTGTAATAATAATAATAGAATGGATAAAGAAAACTGGACATAAAAGAAACCCATCCTAAGGCAAAAGCAGGTTTCGAAGTGGCCCAGGAGATCGAGCAAGGTGTTGAGCTCTTTCTATGGTCAGACTGCACAATGCACATCACACAGTAGCATACGACGATTGAGGTTCGAGATCCAGTGTAAGTTAGTACCTGTAGCCTACAACCTATAACCTGTTGAATACCCTAATCCTACAGCTATCACTCTTACAGTCATGGCTCATCGCTACTCTGCGAAACAAACCTTAACTTTAAAAGTCTGTAAAATTATTCGGTTAGGAGGGGGGCTGTTTTCCATGCAGCCCAAGAGATTCAAAAATTACTGTTCTGTATTCTGTAAAATACCAAAAGAGGTGGAGCTTCAAGGATATTTTTTAGCCAATCAGAGCGCTTGAAATCCAAAATCTGGGGTGCAGAGAATGTTGGGTAGGCACTTTAACATGCAGATATCCAATCCAGCACGAATCAATCAGAAGCTACGCTGTTCATGACGTCATCAAGATTGCGTTTGGGAAGAATAAAGGAAAAACGCAAATTCTAGCTAAATTAAATCACCGCTTTGCCATCGGTTGGCTTGGCGCATTGGGTTAGGGCGGTAGTAGTCATTACATTGACGTGGCTTTGATTCCCACCTCTGCTATAGCTCTTTTTTCTTCTGTAATTACTAGGGCAACCAAAAGTCAATAAAGTCAAAATTTGTCTGCCTTGTTCAAAGTTTATAAAACGTCCACAAACTAAATTTCCGGCTGACACGAAGAGAGGTTTCAAAGTTATTAAGTAAAAAAAAAGTCAAAATTCATGGTTAGGTCAAAATTGTCTTTTAATGTAGTTTTTCTTCTCTCTATTGATATTTTATTAAAGCTACACAGATACTGATTTTTTGTTGCAATTTCTGTTGCTATTCTGACGTAATAATCGATTTGTTGCAATTTCTGAGGTAATAATCTTGTTTCGCCCACTACTGACGATTGAATATTAGCCAACTACCCTGCTGTTGATGAGTTGGTTGCCAGGGTTAAAGCAGTGACCATTAAAAACAGGTCAAGAAAAGCTAGTTTTACTTCCATTGGCCAACCTCCACAGCCAAATGTAACTAGATGGGCCCTTGGTTGAAAGCTGCTTTCTATTATTCAAGAAGTCTACCGGAAGTAAGAAATATTGTGGAAGGCTTCCATGATGGTGGTGTCTTGCTGCGGCGTGCGCAAGATGCTGTAAAAGCTCCCAATTTAGCTACTCACCTTGTACAAAATAGAGGAGCAGTACAGCGCACTGTTCGATTCAATTCAGAAGATGGAAGACAGCCGATACACCATTCAAGAAGCTTACCAGAAAATGAGGTCCCTTAACTTTGGTGTTGATGGCTGCCGAATTGGAAAATATATTCAAGCAAGAATCTTAAGAAATGACATCAAGTGCATTGTGAAAATGGGACGAGATGATATTTCACCACATTTTTATAGCCTGCTGAGGAACTCCCAAGCAACTTCTGTATTTCTCTATTTTAGGAAAAAATTTGGCGAGAGACAGGAACTTCAAAGGCGATAATGTGAAACATTACTTGATGTTAAAGTATAATAGTGCAGAACCCTCTCAGTAATTTCGGGACATTTAAAGACTCTCCATATTTATCTTTTGCAGTTTTTCGAGTGACTTTCATTATACCTGTTCACTGTTCGTTAGATGTGGTGTCCTTGAGTCTTCCACATTTTTCTCATATTTCATTAGAAAAGAAGATATCCTTACCTAACGGTTTGATTTCTAATATGCTTTATATTTCGCATTTGGGTTGCAAACGCAGAAAGCTATTGGTCAAAATTAGGTCAAAATTTGTAACTTATAAAGTCAAAATTTCAAGTTTTTAGGTCAAAAAATTGGTTGCCCTAGTAATTACCAAACAAAGTTCAAAGTAGGCTAATAATTAATTCTCCGACTGAATGCTGGAATGGTCACAATAACAGATAACGAACAGATAACGTAGCATCTCATTGGTTCGTGGTTAGATTGGATACGTTCGTAGATTATTAGAAATCTGCTTGTTAAAGTACCACCGTCATTCTGGCAGAATAATTTTTCCGCTTTCCACCTAAAAAAGATATCCGTGAATAAGTGCGAGGCATAAAGTGCGACATGACATACCTTCGAAAAATCTTAAATAAAACTATATTCCGCAACATATGCCACTTCAATTTTGCATGCATCGGATTCAGTATTAAATTACCTTTCCAGGGATGTGCATCAATAGGTGGGCATTTGGGAGGAACGTCCAGCAGAACGGTTCAAAGATGGAGGATATTTTTACGAGATTCAATAAAATAATACGACTTTTTGCATAAAGAATACCTCTCCAAACATCTTCGAATAAAACTATATTCCGCAACATATGCCATTTAAATTTTGCATGCATCGGATTCAGTATTAAATTACCTTTCCAGGGATGTGCATCAATAGGTGGGCATTTGGGAGGAACGTCCAGCAGAACGGTTCAAAGATGGAGGAGATTTTTACAATATTCAAGAAAATAATACGACTTTTTGCATAAAAAACACCTCTCCAAACATCTTCAAATAAAACTATATTCCGCAACATATGCCACTTAAATTTTGCATGCATCGGATTTAGTATTAAATTACCTTTTCAGGGATGTGCATCAATAGGTGGGCATTTGGGAGGAACGTCCAGCAGAACGGTTCAAAGATGGAGGATATTTTCACGATATTCAAGAAAATAATATGACTTTTTGCATAAAAAATACCTCTCCAAACATCTTCGAATAAAACTATATTCCGCAACATATGCCACTTAAATTTTGCATGCATCAGATCTAGTATTAAATTACCTTTCCAGGGATGTGCATCAATAGGTGGGCATTTGGGAGGAACGTCCAGCAGAACGGTTCAAAGATGGAGGATAATTTTACGATATTCAAGAAAATAATACGATTTTACAAAAAAAATACCTCTCCAAACATCTTCAAATAAAACTATATTCCGCAACATATGCCATTTAAATTTTGCATGCATCGGATTCAGTATTAAATTACCTTTCTAGAGATGTGCATCAATAGGTGGGCATTTGGGAGGAACGCTCAGCAGAACGGTTCAAAGATGGAAGATATTTTTACAATATTCAAGAAAATAATACGATTTTACATAAAAAATACCACTCCAAACATCTTCGAATAAAACTATATTCCGCAACATATGCTACTTAAATTTTGCATGCATCGGATTTAGTATTAAATTACCTTTTCAGGGATGTGCATCAATAGGTGGGCATTTGGGAGGAACGTCCAGCAGAACGGTTCAAAGATGGAAAATATTTTTACAATATTCAAGAAAATAATACGATTTTGCATAAAAAATATCTCTCCAAACATCTTCAAATAAAACTATATTCCGCAACATATGCCACTTAAATTTTGCATGCATCGGATTTAGTATTAAATTACCTTTTCAGGGATGTGCATCAATAGGTGGGCATTTGGGAGGAACGTCCAGCAGAACGGTTCAAAGATGGAGGATATTTTCACGATATTCAAGAAAATAATACGACTTTTTGCATAAAAAATATCTCTCCAAACATCTTCGAATAAAACTATATTCCGCAACATATGCCACTTAAATTTTGCATGCATCAGATCTAGTATTAAATTACCTTTCCAGGGATGTGCATCAATAGGTGGGCATTTGGGAGGAACGTCCAGCAGAACGGTTCAAAGATGGAGGATAATTTTACGATATTCAAGAAAATAATACGATTTTACAAAAAAAATACCTCTCCAAACATCTTCAAATAAAACTATATTCCGCAACATATGCCATTTAAATTTTGCATGCATCGGATTCAGTATTAAATTACCTTTCCAGAGATGTGCATCAATAGGTGGGCATTTGGGAGGAACGCTCAGCAGAACGGTTCAAAGATGGAGGATATTTTTACAATATTCAAGAAAATAATACGACTTTTTGCATAAAAAACACCTCTCCAAACATCTTCAAATAAAACTATATTCCGCAACATATGCCACTTAAATTTTGCATGCATCGGATTTAGTATTAAATTACCTTTCCAGGGATGTGCATCAATAGGTGGGCATTTGGGAGGAACGCTCAGCAGAACGGTTCAAAGATGGAGGATATTTTTACAATATTCAAGAAAATATTATGACTTTTTGCATAAAAAACACCTCTCCAAACATCTTCGAATAAAACTATATTCCGCAACATATGCCACTTAAATTTTGCATGCATCGGATTCAGTATTAAATTACCTTTCCAGGGATGTGCATCAATAGGTGGGCATTTGGGAGGAACGTCCAGCAGAACGGTTCAAAGATGGAGGATATTTTCACGATATTCAAGAAAGTAATACGATTTTTGCATAAAAAATACCTCTCCAAACATCTTCAAATAAAACTATATTCCGCAACATATGCCATTTAAATTTTGCATGCATCGGATTCAGTATTAAATTACCTTTCCAGAGATGTGCATCAATAGGTGGGAATTTGGGAGGAACGCTCAGCAGAACGGTTCAAAGATGGAAGATATTTTTACGATATTCAAGAAAATAATACGACTTTTTGCATAAAAAAACATCTCTCCAAACATCTTCAAATAAAACTATATTCCGCAACATATGCCACTTCAATTTTGCATGCATCGGATTTAGTATTAAATTACCTTTCCAGGGATGTGCATCAATAGGTGGGCATTTGGGAGGAACGTCCAGCAGAACGGTTCAAAGATGGAGGATATTTTTACAATATTCAAGAAAATAATACGTCTTTTTGCATAAAAAACCCCTCTCCAAACATCTTCAAATAAAACTATATTCCGCAACATATGCCACTTAAATTTTGCATGCATCGGATTTAGTATTAAATTACCTTTCCAGGGATGTGCATCAATAGGTGGGCATTTGGGAGGAACGTCCAGCAGAACGGTTCAAAGATGGAGGATATTTTTACGAGATTCAAGAAAATAATACGTCTTTTTGCATAAAAAACACCTCTCCAAACATCTTCGAATAAAACTATATTTCGCAACATATGCCACTTAAATTTTGCATGCATCGGATTCAGTATTAAATTACCTTTCCAGGGATGTGCATCAATAGGTGGGCATTTGGGAGGAACGTCCAGCAGAACGGTTCAAAGATGGAGGATTTTTTTACGATATTCAAGAAAATAATACGATTTTAATTTGTAATATCTCCATATATAGTTGCGTTGTTGTTAAAATAATCTCACAGAAAGGTTCCAAAAAAAACCTTTTCGAAAAGAACTTTCTGTAGGGTTCTTTTCGAAACAAGTTGCGAAAAAGAACCCTAGGCCTAGGGTTCTTTTGACAAGCAAAGTGTTCTTTTTGCAATAAAGAACCTTTTTTGTTAAAAGAACCCTAAGCTTAGGGTTTTTCTCGAAAAAAGAACCCTAAAAGAACCCTAAACGAACCTTTTTCATTTACAGTGTGAGTAATTTACGCTGCTTTCCTGCAACCGGCCTACGTTTTACGCAATGCATTTCATGATTACGTTCCCCTATCACATTTACAATAACTTCAATTTTATCAACATATGAAAAAATGCGTACATCCCCTTTTACAGGGCATCGACAACAACTTGGGTGTTTGCATACACGTTAGCATGACCATTATAAAATTTTGAATTACCATTGCTTTAGGATTCAACCGCTGCTGGTTATACCAAATGATTATTTCTAAAACAAAAAACGCAACTGTCATAATTTTTTCTAAGTTGTTTGCATATAACATCGCGATGCAGACTGGAGAAAAATCGATGCTTGGTGCGATTGAGGGTCATCTCTTTCCATTCATCCAACGTAAGGAAAAACGACTTATTAGTCACATCAACCCATTCACAACGTCGTTCACGCTTTTGTGATATTGATTCTGTGAAGTTTCCTAACTCATTTAATGTTTCATCGGAAATTGAAGGTATCCGGTTGTCATAGCTTCTATGAACACCATCTGTTTTGTCATTTTTAGTTTCTGCGTCACCTATGTCAGTTTTTGCGTCATCAATGTCGTTTTTTGTCCCTTCAGTTTCGGTTTTTGCTCCCTTCATTTCGCTTCTTGCGTCATCAATGTCAGTTTTTGCGTCATCAGTTTCGGTTTTTGCGTCAATGACGTTGTTTTTTGTCACTTCAGTTGCATTCTTTGCATGATCAATGTCAGTTTTTGCACCACCAGTTCTGTTTTTTTTTTATCATCAATTTTGCTTTTTAGTTCAGAAACTTTGTTTTTTTGGTCATAAACTTCGGCTTTTGGCTGATACGTTTTGTTTGTTTTCGCCTTGTTCATATCAACTTTTGTGTCGTTGATTTTTGTTTCGAAAAAAGTTATTTCAACTTTTCCGTTGTGAGTTGCGGCTTTTCTCAAACTTTTGTCACAGCGAGATGTGTTTATATCTAGGCCTATCATATTATCAGACAATGATAAATCATCAAGACGAGCCAGAGAAAGATATTTTGCATCATTATTAATGAAACTTGATTTCTGCTAAAATGGTGAAGATGAAATGTTTAAAGCCTCAATGGACTTAGTGTTTACTTGAAGAGTTCTGTGACAAAATACCGAATTTGACGAATGCATCACTACGTTTACACCCTCACATACAAGGCGACTACGAACGCGGTCCCATTGTTTTTTTGTGAGCGCTAATGCCAGATTGTTTGGGGGGGAATATGCAGCGAGGATGAAACCACGTTAAGCAAGTTTAACAATCCATCGTTAGGTTTATTACACACCCAGTACATTGAAGTCTCTTCATGATTTTCTGTTGATAATAACTTTCCACTATGGCAGTTGAAGACATCATTTGTTTCATTTTCGATATCAGTGTTGTTGTATTGAATAGCCTTGCATGATTTTTCATTTTCTGAAGTTAATGTAGGCCTACTGGGTTGATATGTCAAGTCACTTTCCATTTTTTGTTGTTTAAACGCAAGATATAAGAGTTTTACAGATTTTCTAAAGGAAGAATCAAGACGCCACCATTGCGTAATTTTTCTCACTTTAGAATGAACATAGGACGAGGAAAGTTTTTCAAATGTTTACTGATGGAATTTGCCAAGTCGTCGTCGTCGTATCCAGGCTTACGAGTGGTGAGAGCCTTGAAACGGCAATCGTAAGGGCGCCGGTTCGACACCGCTCAAGAGCATGCGGCTGTGTCTTTGGCAGGACATTTAAAGATATGCCTGAAGGTGGACACGAAGATTGGCTTTCTTGCCTTCCCGTCCACTTAATTTAAATCTTTGCCAAGTCATAAGCTAATTTTGAAGGGGCAAGTTTTGATGTAGAAACGGAAGTTGTTTTAAAACGATTTATTAAGTCTTCGTTTTTCCTACAGAAAGCCAACAAAATTTTTTTTCGTTTGGAGGCAGCACTTTTTGCACGAAAACTAGAGAAAAGCAAAAAATCTACAAGGTTTGATTTGTTTTTCAAGGATGGTAAATTGTGTTTGGCTAAGTACATGCCTATTTCTTTTGCTGTTTTTAGCGTACCAAATAGTACTAAACTCAGCACATCAAAGACTATATGATTGTATTTATTTTTGCCTTACAAGTTATATTTATGGTAAGTTTAAACGGTTTTGCGACCCACTGTGGATGGTCTCGCGATCCAAGTTTGGGTCGCGACCCACTATTTGCGGATCCCTGCTCTAGACTACCCCTGCTCTAGACTACCCCTGCTCTAGACTAGAGTCCAGTGGTTCTCAACCGCCGGTCCGCGGACCGGCGTCGGTCCGTGTAATTATTTTGCCGGTCCGCAGAAGATCTTACTTTCTGCAGAGCTTATTTTAAGGTGAAGTCATTATTATATTGTAAAATTGTGATTGCACTGTGAAATATGCACAGCTGTAAAACTGACATATCTCCACGTAAAATTGTTTGATAATAAAGGTGAACGTTTTGATGATCTAATTCTGTGCCGTTGATAATGTTTTTGTGACAAGTTGCTCGTGGTTTTCAAAAAGTTTTGAAACACAGAAATACATAACCAAATGGGGAATTTTGTCCTTAATTTTGAAAATTTTTATAGTCGTTGGAGACGAAATTTTGGAATTAGATAAATTTGAAGTTCCAGGATAGTCAGGCCTACAATGGAAATTTACCAAAACCGGAGTTTGAGAAAGCAAAGATCTTGTTTTTCAAAGACGATGCGGAAAATTGCGCTTCGGAATAGAATGAAGACAAGACGATTTGCTATGGAAAATTCTGGTAAAATGGAGTGGTGGAAAAAGTAAAAAGAGGTGCTGAGCATTGTGAGTCAACACTTGAAAGAGTTGGCTAACAATTTTGACGATCATTTTGCGTACCATGAAGATCCTCGACATGGAAACTTTTGGATAAACAATCCATGCATCGATGAATGATGTCAACACATGCGACCTTAATCTTCATGAAAAAGAAAGTCTGATTGAATTACAATATGTTGTGCTTCTACTTTGCAGTCAAGATTTGAAAAACATCATTGTAACACTTTTGGATATCTCTTGCAAACGAATTCGTGCCATCGAATTGATGGTAGGCCTAATTGTTTCAACTACGACAATTCTTTTTCATCTCTAGCTTTAATAACAAAGCAAAGAAATCGCCTGGATGCCGAAACAGAGCTATACGTGTTTTAGAAACTTCTTTGATATCTCGTCTTCCTCACATAGGCTACTGGCCGCGTAACAGTAGGAAATTTTCCACTGACATTGATTTTGTATGCAAATGAATTGACATTTTTCTGTTTGAGTTGATTTGATTGCCGTTTTATTCCAATTTTTGTCCTGAATACGAATCATATGCTAAAACCTTGCATTATGGTGCGCAACGACAACTTTGGATAACTCAACGTTACAAATATTCATTCTATTTACTACGATCTTTGGTTGCCGGTCCGCGAACATTTTTTTTTAAATTTTGCCGGTCCCCCACTGTTAAAAGGTTGAGAACCACTGGACTTGACTACCGGTCCTCGCTTCAATACGCCTGCAATGTGCAAGCTCAAGTCAGTGGTGTGATGGCGGACTGGTAAACATGTTAGATTGGCACGCTTGAAATTCTTGCTTCGAATCTTCTCCAACGCGATTGTAGGTTTAGCGTTCTAATTACATTTTGTTCGCTTTATTATGGGGTTGGGATGTGAGGATTAAGGATTAGAGGTAGGGGAATAGGACTATAAGAGTGCTAGGACGGGAGCTGAACTGGGAGCCGGGACAGTTTTGTCAACGCACTGCCTTCAATCAAATGGTATAGCTCAGGGTTACTCAACTAATTAACCTTAACAAAGGTCCAGTTTGACAAGTCGACAATTTTTAGAGGTCCGATGAATAAGTTATTTCACAAGCAACTACTAAAGTTAAACTATCTGTACCAAGCCACTTTTTAGGTAAAATGTAACTCGAAAAGACGTATTATTTTCTTAAATAGGGAAAGGGAAAGGAATTTGATACACTTTTAACATTTTTGCCTGTTAACTGAAAATTACTTGACACAAACTATTGATTTTAAGCTGAAATGAAAGTCTGATCCCTTACACACTTTTTAAAAACATTTTCACTTTTGTATTTGTGTTACTTTTCTTTTTTAATTGAAATTTTAAAAACATCACTCAAATGTATCAATTTACCTTCCACGGAAGGTAAATTGATACACCCGGAAGGTAATTTGATACAGTAAAACTAACACAGAAATCTCCCTTGACAGCAAAGATCTAAATGAAAATTTAATATGTGGTTGACGTGATTGTGCGCAAAGATGACTGTTGAGACCCATGTGTGCGGCGAAGCTTCTGCAGCGGGATGGACATGGGAAGAATGATTGGCTGGAGTTCTTATTTAAGAGGGGTTCTTTGAGCTGTTCTCATTTTTTAACAGTAGATAGCGTGTAGACCTACCAAAGCCTATATAATAGTTGTTTTCCAAAGTAGCAGGTCTAGTTAATAAAGAACAACTTATTTAAATCAACTAGATCCATGACAACATTTATTACAGTCACAAAAAAGAATTTAATATACAGTACTGTATAAATTTACCTTCTCCACATGTATCAGTTTACTTTTTTCAAAAAAAGTGATAAAATTCTGATTTTTGTATGCTTGGATGCACATTGCACACTGACACTGTGACATTGCAGAAAAAACGTGACATGCCCTTAAAGCCTTATCCATAAACCATCAAAATAATGAATTGGGTTTCATCTTTCAGGAAGTTTTGTTTAATTTTCCAGACGAAAATAATCATGAGTTAAAAATTGTACCAAAATACTCAAAAAAAAAAACACTTTCACAATTTTATGCCACAAAAGCACGAGTTAGCTGCATGGTGCAATTTTTGCAGGCATTATTTTCACAGATCTTCCACCTAATGACAATATTTTTGACTAACATTTTTTGTACATATCTGTAGGGAGGGTGTATCAAATTACCTTCCGTATCAACTTACCTTCCCTTTCCCAATCGTAAAAATATTCTCCATCTTTGAACCGTTCTGCTGGACGTTCCTCCCAAATGCCCACCTATTGATGCACATCCCTGGAAAGATAATTTAATACTGAATCCGATGCATGCAAAATTTAAGTGGCATATGTTGCGGAATATAGTTTTATTTGAAGATGTTTGGAGAGGTGTTTTTTATGCAAAAATCGTATTATTTTCTTGAATATTGTAAAAATATCCTCCATCTTTGAACCGTTCTGCTGAGCGTTCCTCCCAAATGCCCACCTATTGATGCACATCCCTGGAAAGGTAATTTAATACTAGATCCGATGCATGCAAAATTTAAGTAGCATATGTTGCGGAATATAGTTTTATTTGAAGATGTTTGGAGAGATGTTTTTTTATGCAAAAAGTCGTATTATTTTCATGAATATCTTAAAAATATCCTCCATCTTTGAACCGTTCTGCTGGACGTTTCTCCCAAATGCCCACCTATTGATGCACATCCTTGGAAAGGTAATTTAATACTGAATCCGATGCATGCAAAATTTAAGTGGCATATGTTGCGGAATATAGTTTTATTTGAAGATGTTTGGAGAGGTATTTTTTATGCAAAAATCTTATTATTTTCATGAATATTGTAAAAATATCCTCCATCTTTGAACCGTTCTGCTGGACGTTCCTCCCAAATGCCCACCTATTGATGCACATCTCTGGAAAGGTAATTTAATACTGAATTCGATGCATGCAAATTTTAAGTGGCATATGTTGCGCAATATAGTTTTATTCGAAGATGTTTGGAGAGGTATTTTTTATGCAAAAATCGTATTATTTTCATGAATATTGTAAAATTATCCTCCATCTTTGAACCGTTCTGCTGGACGTTCCTCCCAAATGCCCACCTATTGATGCACATCCCTGAAAAGGTAATTTAATACTAAATCCGATGCATGCAAAATTTAAGTGGCATATGTTGCGGAATATAGTTTTATTCGAAGATGTTTGGAGTGGTATTTTTTATGCAAAAAGTCGTATTATTTTCTTGAATATCGTGAAAATATCCTCCATCTTTGAACCGTTCTGCTGGACGTTCCTCCCAAATGCCCACCTATTGATGCACATCCCTGAAAAGGTAATTTAATACTAAATCCGATGCATGCAAAATTTAAGTGGCAAATGTTGCGGAATATAGTTTTATTCGAAGATGTTTGGAGAGGTATTTTTTATGCAAAAAGTCGTATTGTTTTCTTGAATATCGTGAAAATATCCTCCATCTTTGAACCGTTCTGCTGGACGTTCCTCCCAAATGCCCACCTATTGATGCACATCCTTGGAAAGGTAATTTAATACTAAATCCGATGCATGCAAAATTTAAGTGGCATATGTTGCGGAATATAGTTTTATTTGAAGATGTTTGGAGAGGTGTTTTTTATGCAAAAAGTCGTATTATTTTCTTGAATATTGTAAAAATATCTTCCATCTTTGAACCGTTCTGCTGAGCGTTCCTCCCAAATGCCCACCTATTGATGCACATCCCTGGAAAGGTAATTTAATACTGAATCCGATGCATGCAAATTTTAAGTGGCATATGTTGCGAAATATAGTTTTATTCGAAGATGTTTGGAGAGGTATTTTTTATGTAAAATCGTATTATTTTCTTGAATATCTTAAAAATATCCTCCATCTTTGAACCGTTCTGCTGGACGTTCCTCCCAAATGCCCACCTATTGATGCACATCTCTGGAAAGGTAATTTAATACTGAATCCGATGCATGCAAAATTTAAGTGGCATATGTTGCGGAAAATAGTTTTATTTGAAGATGTTTGGAGAGATATTTTTTTTGTAAAATCGTATTATTTTCTTGAATATTGTAAAATTATCCTCCATCTTTGAACCGTTCTGCTGAACGTTCCTCCCAAATGCCCACCTATTGATGCACATCCCTGGAATGGTAATTTAATACTGGATCCGATGCATGCAAAATTTAAGTGGCAAATGTTGCGGAATATAGTTTTATTCGAAGATGTTTGGAGTGGTATTTTTTATGCAAAAAGTCGTATTATTTTCTTGAATATCGTGAAAATATCCTCCATCTTTGAACCGTTCTGCTGGACGTTCCTCCCAAATGCCCACCTATTGATGCACATCCTTGGAAAGGTAATTTAATACTAAATCCGATGCATGCAAAATTTAAGTGGCATATGTTGCGGAATATAGTTTTATTTGAAGATGTTTGGAGAGGTATTTTTTATGCAAAAACCTTATTATTTTCTTGAATATTGTAAAAATATCCTCCATCTTTGAACCGTTCTGCTGGAGGTTCCTCCCAAATGCCCACCTATTGATGCACATCTCTGGAAAGGTAATTTAATACTGAATCCGATGCATGCAAATTTTAAGTGGCATATGTTGCGGAATATAGTTTTATTCGAAGATGTTTGGAGAGGTATTTTTTATGCAAAATCGTATTATTTTCATGAATATTGTAAAATTATCCTCCATCTTTGAACCGTTCTGCTGGACGTTTCTCCCAAATGCCCACCTATTGATGCACATCCCTGGAAAGGTAATTTAATACTGAATCCGATGCATGCAAAATTTAAGTGGCATATGTTGCGGAATATAGTTTTATTCGAAGATGTTTGGAGTGGTATTTTTTTATGCAAAAAGTCGTATTATTTTCTTGAATATCGTGAAAATATCCTCCATCTTTGAACCGTTCTGCTGGACGTTCCTCCCAAATGCCCACCTATTGATGCACATCCCTGGAAAGGTAATTTAATACTGAATCCGATGCATGCAAAATTTAAGTGGCATATGTTGCGGAATATAGTTTTATTTGAAGATGTTTGGAGAGGTATTTTTTATGTAAAATCGTATTATTTTCTTGAATATTGTAAAAATATCTTCCATCTTTGAACCGTTCTGCTGGACGTTCCTCCCAAATGCCCACCTATTGATGCACATCCCTGGAAAGGTAATTTAATACTAAATCCGATGCATGCAAAATTTAAGTGGCATATGTTGCGGAATATAGTTTTATTCGAAGATGTTTGGAGAGGTATTTTTTATGCGAAAATCTTATTATTTTCTTGAATATCGTAAAAATATCCTCCATCTTTGAACCGTTCTGCTGGACGTTCCTCCCAAATGCCCACCTATTGATGCACATCTCTGGAAAGGTAATTTAATACTAAATCCGATGCATGCAAATTTTAAGTGGCATATGTTGCGGAATATAGTTTTATTCGAAGATGTTTGGAGAGGTATTTTTTATGCAAAAATCGTATTATTTTCATGAATATTGTAAAATTATCCTCCATCTTTGAACCGTTCTGCTGGACGTTCCTCCCAAATTCCCACCTATTGATGCACATCCCTGGAAAGGTAATTTAATACTAAATCCGATGCATGCAAAATTTAAGTGGCATATGTTGCGGAATATAGTTTTATTCGAAGATGTTTGGAGTGGTATTTTTTATGCAAAAAATCGTATTATTTTCTTGAATATCGTGAAAATATCCTCCATCTTTGAACCGTTCTGCTGGACGTTCCTCCCAAATGCCCACCTATTGATGCACATCCCTGGAAAGGTAATTTAATACTAAATCCGATGCATGCAAAATTTAAGTGGCATATGTTGCGGAATATAGTTTTATTTGAAGATGTTTGGAGAGGTGTTTTTTATGCAAAAAGTCGTAGTATTTTCTTGAATATTGTAAAAATATCTTCCATCTTTGAACCGTTCTGCTGGACGTTCCTCCCAAATGCCCACCTATTGATGCACATCCCTGGAAAGGTAATTTAATACTGAATCCGATGCATGCAAAATTTAAGTGGCATATGTTGCGGAATATAGTTTTATTCGAAGATGTTTGGAGAGGTATTTTTTATGTAAAATCGTATTATTTTCTTGAATATCTTAAAAATATCCTCCATCTTTGAACCGTTCTGCTGGACGTTCCTCCCAAATGCCCACCTATTGATGCACATCCCTGGAAAGGTAATTTAATACTAAATCCGATGCATGCAAAATTTAAGTGGCATATGTTGCGGAATATAGTTTTATTTGAAGATGTTTGGAGAGGTGTTTTTTATGCAAAAAGTCGTATTATTTTCTTGAATATTGTAAAAATATCCTCCATCTTTGAACCGTTCTGCTGAGCGTTCCTCCCAAATGCCCACCTATTGATGCACATCCCTGGAAAGGTAATTTAATACTGAATCCGATGCATGCAAAATTTAAGTGGCATATGTTGCGGAATATAGTTTTATTCGAAGATGTTTGGAGAGGTATTTTTTATGTAAAATCGTATTATTTTCTTGAATATCGTAAAATTATCCTCCATCTTTGAACCGTTCTGCTGGACGTTCCTCCCAAATGCCCACCTATTGATGCACATCCCTGGAAAGGTAATTTAATACTAGATCCGATGCATGCAAAATTTAAGTGGCATATGTTGCGGAATATAGTTTTATTCGAAGATGTTTGGAGAGGTATTTTTTATGCAAAAATCGTATTATTTTCATGAATATTGTAAAATTATCCTCCATCTTTGAACCGTTCTGCTGGACGTTCCTCCCAAATGCCCACCTATTGATGCACATCCCTGGAAAGGTAATTTAATACTAGATCCGATGCATGCAAAATTTAAGTGGCATATGTTGCGGAATATAGTTTTATTCGAAGATATTTGGAGAGATGTTTTTTTATGCAAAAAGTCGTATTATTTTCTTGAATATCTTAAAAATATCCTCCATCTTTGAACCGTTCTGCTGGACGTTCCTCCCAAATGCCCACCTATTGATGCACATCCTTGGAAAGGTAATTTAATACTAAATCCGATGCATGCAAAATTTAAGTGGCATATGTTGCGGAATATAGTTTTATTTGAAGATGTTTGGAGAGGTATTTTTTATGCAAAAATCGTATTATTTTCTTGAATATTGTAAAAATATCCTCCATCTTTGAACCGTTCTGCTGGACGTTCCTCCCAAATGCCCACCTATTGATGCACATCTCTGGAAAGGTAATTTAATACTGAATCCGATGCATGCAAATTTTAAATGGCATATGTTGCGGAATATAGTTTTGTTCGAAGATGTTTGGAGAGGTATTTTTTATGCAAAAATCGTATTATTTTCATGAATATTGTAAAATTATCCTCCATCTTTGAACCGTTCTGCTGGACGTTTCTCCCAAATGCCCACCTATTGATGCACATCTCTGGAAAGGTAATTTAATACTGAATCCGATGCATGCAAATTTTAAATGGCATATGTTGCGGAATATAGTTTTATTCGAAGATGTTTGGAGAGGTATTTTTTATGTAAAATCGTATTATTTTCTTGAATATCTTAAAAATATCCTCCATCTTTGAACCGTTCTGCTGGACGTTCCTCTCAAATGCCCACCTATTGATGCACATCTCTGGAAAGGTAATTTAATACTAAATCCGATGCATGCAAAATTTAAGTGGCATATGTTGCGGAATATAATTTTATTTGAAGATGTTTGGAGAGATATTTTTTTTGTAAAATCGTATTATTTTCTTGAATATCGTAAAATTATCCTCCATCTTTGAACCGTTCTGCTGGACGTTCCTCCCAAATGCCCACCTATTGATGCACATCCCTGGAAAGGTAATTTAATACTAGATCCGATGCATGCAAAATTTAAGTGGCATATGTTGCGGAATATAGTTTTATTCGAAGATCTTTGGAGAGGTATTTTTTATGCAAAAAGTCGTATTATTTTCTTGAATATCGTGAAAATATCCTCCATCTTTGAACCGTTCTGCTGGACGTTCCTCCCAAATGCCCACCTATTGATGCACATCCTTGGAAAGGTAATTTAATACTAAATCCGATGCATGCAAAATTTAAGTGGCATATGTTGCGGAATATAGTTTTATTCGAAGATGTTTGGAGTGGTATTTTTTATGCAAAAAGTCATATTATTTTCTTGAATATCGTGAAGATATCCTCCATCTTTGAACCGTTCTGCTGGACGTTCCTCCCAAATGCCCACCTATTGATGCACATCCCTGGAAAGGTAATTTAATACTAAATCCGATGCATGCAAAATTTAAGTGGCATATGTTGCGGAATATAGTTTTATTTGAAGATGTTTGGAGAGGTGTTTTTTATGCAAAAAGTCGTATTATTTTCTTGAATATTGTAAAAATATCCTCCATCTTTGAACCGTTCTGCTGGACGTTCCTCCCAAATGCCCACCTATTGATGCACATCCCTGGAAAGGTAATTTAATACTGAATCCGATGCATGGAAAATTTAAGTGGCATATGTTGCGGAATATAGTTTTATTTAAGATTTTTCGAAGGTATGTCATGTCGCACTTTATGCCTCGCACTTATTCACGGATATCTTTTTTAGGTGGAAAGCGGAAAAATTATTCTGCCAGAATTACGGTGGTGTTAAAGTGCCTACCAGATTGTTGTCCCAAAGCCATGTTTCCAAACGAAATTTTAAATATTTTAATTTTCGAACCGCAATCCATAAGTGAAAAAAGTAATCGGGTAGGACAAACACAGAAGAAAACATATCTTCCCTTTTTTCTTTTTCTTTCAGGGGGGGCTGCAGCCCCATGGCACGAGCCGCCACTGCATCTGATACAGTGACTTTGTCGCGCCATTTCACGTCACGGACAACGTAACATCTGATTGGTTCGGGGTTGAATTGGATATCTTCATGTTAAAGTGACTGTCTGTTCGCAGTGGGGATTGCGTTTAGGGAAATTACCTTTCGGGAAACAGGATGACCAAACAAAAGTACTTAGCTAGTTGCCAGAATTTGATGATGACTTTAAGCTTCAAGCTATCAATCAAGTAAAAGCAATATTTCTAAAAGATTTCAGTTTACTATTGGGTGAGAACAAATTGTATGTTTTTTTCACGACTGGTAAAATTAAGCATGAGGCGAGATATTTGTAGTGTTTTGGTTAATTTTCAATTATTCTGGTTCAATTAGAAGCTGAGAGCAGTTCAGCAGGCCATAGCCCCAAGAAGGGCCGTAGACAACTGGACATTTGGTAAGTGGTATCAATTCAAGAAAGAACTGTGCCCTCTATAAATAAGCAATTTCGTTAGGTCAAAATAAAGTCAAAATTTGATAAAAATAAAGTCAAAAATTTTTTTTTTAGGTGAAATAAAAATGGCCCTACTAATAAGCTAAGCAGCTAATTACAATACAGTCTCAAAACATAATAGGCCTACCTGCTTTTTATTTATAGCTATTGTTAGCCTAAACTTGGTTGAGATATTTCCGTTTTATAAGACGCTGGCAAAAAATAGCGCTAGAAATTAGCGCTGACGCCGTCAATTTCTTTAAGAGCTTACGCAGTACTTTACGCCGTCAAGTTTTTAGGCAATTCGCGCTGATGCCATCAATATATTTCAATGACACGTACAACACTGCCTATAAGTCCTGCTGAATCACCTATAAGTCCGTCCGAATTACCCATAAATTGTGTCGAATTATCCCTAAACATTCATAAGCCACGTCCAATTACCTATAAGCACTAGGGTTATGACTAAATTTTTTTGTTGAGGAAATCGAAAATGCCTGCTATGGGAAACGATGAACTTTTTTATGTGTACCAAGAATGTGAAATTTTTTTTTGAAAATTTTTCAAAAACCTCCCGCACCAATTGATATTTCTGACGTCACTTGGGTACATTTTTCTCCTTTTTTACTCCTCATACATTGTTTAAACTTGTTACAGACTCCTTACCATACTAAAAAGGTGGCCCACAGTATGGTGAAGATTTTGAAAAAAGAATTGTCGAAAAAAGTCAAGGGGTCCAGAGATTTTACCCTTTTTGTCATTATTTTTCGCAATAGCGCCTCTAGCCGAAAATTTTTAATTAGTGTAACTTCAAGAAATCTTAAGCAATTTCGACAAATTTTTTTGTCAGATGGTTTATTTGTGATACTGGGTGACTTGGTAGTTTGTTAGTTGTTACATTTTTACCACTAGATGGCAGTAATTTGTTTTTTTAGTGCAAAACTTGCAAAATCCTCAAATCGACTGGTTGATACCCAAATTTATCGTATATTTCCATGTTCTTTTGCAATGTTTCAATATAATCAGTAAAATTACTCTACTTATTTTCCTAGTGTACTACACTACTACGCATGACTCACAATCAGTTACTTAGTAATATGAATGGCAAATTGTATTATTGTGACAAAATCATTTAGATACAGTACAGGTGCACAAAGTAGTAATACACACAATACTTTGTCCTCAACAGCTTCACAATTTGTTGCATGCAACAAATTTCACACTCAAATATTTTTCTTTGGTGCACTTCTTATGGAGTTCTTCCATCAGCTCAACAGCTCTTTCAGCAATCATATTCAAGCGAGAGATGTCGAGAACAGAGCAATCCTGGTTCCAATGTGTTTTCAAGCATTTCAGTGCACCGTCACACTTAACATAAAACATATTTGTTAAAGCCTAGAATTTACTGTTGGTATTGGTAGTCCGGTATAACCTTGAACTATTTCATAAACATTGTTTTGGCTATTCATAGTATTCAAGAGTACAAATTTAATGAGGATGATGCTTTTATGATATAAATAGTACCGGTACCATAAAGTTACTTCAAAATATCACGGTTCATTATGGTTAAACACTAGTTTTACTTACTTTGATTCCTTCAACATCCAATAACAATTTTGGGTATATGCCTCCTCTGAGTATCTTTTGTCAGAAAACCATTGCTCTTGCCATCCATTAGCAATAAAGTGACATGGAAGTTCTAATTTTCCTCTCCATTGCGGGATCAAGAAGTATGCAATTAAACTATAAATTGCTCGTGAATTCCATCTAGCATTGTGCAAAGAAGGTAGTTTTCTCCATTTTATTTGAGGAAAAACATGATGCAACTGTAAAATTATGAATTATAAATTGATTTATTAGAAGATGTACCTTTAGTAATCTTACAGCACAGCATGTTCAAATTTTAGCTCACCTTATAAAATTGAAAAGAATGACACAGCTCATATAAGAATTTGAAGTCATCTCTCCAACCAGGATTTTCATTGATGTTGATACGAACTTCTCCACTGTAATATCTCTGCAATTCTTCATATCCTTCGGAGATATCATCAATAAACTTGTAACTCAGAGTTGGTTTGGTGGAATGTTTGCTGACAAAGAAATCCAAGACATGCTTCAGAATTCTGTCCAGTATATGGTGTTGACAACCAATAAACTATAAAACCCACCAATAAACAAATATATTGTGGTCGATCCAGTCCCATCTCAACCATTTTTGTTTGTAATTTCACTGTACCATTTAGTCGACCAGTATTCACAGCGGTTGTGTCACAAATAAACATTTTGATACTGGACCAGGCTTCATATTCATTCAAAATTCGTTCCAGTTCATTATAAATATCTTGAGCAGATCCACTTTTGCACTTTAGTATTCCAAGTTTGACCTCATTTGTTTCTCTTTGGAGGCAAACCACCTGAAACTCCTCCCCAGACACTCCTCCTGTCACTTTCAGAATCGCCATCTTTGCTGGACAATTCAGCTATTGTTGAAGCAGGAGGAATTTGTAACTTTAGCCTTTTTGAAGGGTGTATTGCAGAGAATGGGGAAGGTTTCAGAGTGGTGTAGCCCAGGGCTTCTCAAAGTGGGGGTAGCAACCCCTTGAGGGGTCGCGTAACGAACGTCGGGGGTCGCAGAAAGTATACAAATTGTACACAAAGCACTGCAAACTTAGTGCAAATTAACACTTATGTGCAAGATGTTGTGAAAGTTATTACGTAACTTTATTAAGAGTCGTGCACTCAATAGACTACCTGTATTTTGTAAATTTATACGGTGAAATTGGAATAGGAGTTTAAAACCCTCTTTCATCATCAGTCGTTATCTCTGCCTGCGACAGATTGCGCATCAACATGGCTTATTTGTTTCCAAGAGTGGCGATTTTGAGCCAACTCGCCCAGTGTCGTCAAGTGGAGTCCGGTCCATGATTGAATGTTGTCTTGCCATCGTTTTGGTTGTCTGCCACGTTTTCTTTTTCCTTCTACTTTGCCTTCTGTGCAAACTTTGCTGATTCCGAATTGTGATCTTTTAGTGTGGCCGAACAGTTTTCAAACTTTTGATTTTATTATTACTGCAATTGGATGTAGTTTTGTCATAGTTAGAAGATTTTCTATTTTTGTGTGATCAAGTAGCCTTTTGTTGGTCATGCTTCTCATGATGTGGTTTTGGAAGGTAGTGAGTTTTTTCATCGTTGATGATGTCCAATTTACGCATTCTAGACCGTACAGCACGACTGGTAAAACGTAGGTGTTGAAAATTTTTGCTTTCAGTTTGATTGGGAGTCTATTGGATGTTAGAATCTTTTTGTTCTTTTCAAATGCTGCCCAGCCTAAGCCAATTCGGTGTTGCACTGCAGTTTTTCCATCGTTGGTTGCGGATAGTCGGTGGCCAAGATATATGAATTCTGGTACTTGTTCTATTTGTTTTCCATAGAGAGTGAGATTGAGTGTGTTGTTAGTTTTGTCGGTTGTCATACATTTGGTTTTGGACACATTTATTTGGAGGCCGAATTTAGCAGCATTTTTTGACAGAGCATCTAGGTCAGTGGTTCTCAACCTTTTTGTTTTGGCGGACCCCTTTGGTACCTTCGAAGCGGTCGCGGACCCTTAAAAAGAATTATTTGAAATTTTGGTATATCGCTTCTCCTATAATGGAATCAAATGTTTCATAAGTTTCGAAGCGACACACTTAAAAGAATTTGCTGAACTCGCGACGCACTTATGACGATTGATGACATTCACGAAGTTATGTTATGAGCTTTATGTCGGCACACAGCATCAAAAATCAGTAGGCTAACCTATATGTTGATTTAATGTTTTTCAATAAATTTTATCAAAAATTCATAGAATTTTGCGTCCGTTACAAACAATTTCTCCCTTTTTTTCATTTCTAATCAATGTTCGTTATAATCTCTGTCATTGCAAATTGTCATTGCATTGACTAATGTTTGTATTTCTAAGTTAAGCATTGATCAATAGACTGCTGTCTTAAAATAATTAAGTTGAACAAAGCCTTATAAAAATATTAATTCATTTATATGATATTTTTTTCGTTAAGAAACCAATCCTTTGTGCAAACCTTTAAACTTTCAAAGGACATCGCACAAGTTCGTAGGGAAGTACAGTTTGAAAATCAGGCTAATACACAAATAAAGCACAACCTACCAATTTTTGAATTTCTTAATTTATCAATTATACTGCAAACTTTCACGGACCCCCTGAAATCGCTTCGCGGACCCCTTGGGGTCCGCGGACCCCCGGTTGAGAACCACTGATCTAGGTATTCCTGCATTTTCAGTTTAGAATTATTCAAAATGGCTATATCGTCTGCGTAGCTTAAGTTGGATATTACATGACCGCCGATGGTGAATCCAGTTGTACACTTATTTTCTGTTTCTGAGATTATTGCAGCTGCTACGATGCAAAACAGGATTTGCTGCATTGTAAATGTGGATTTCAAAACAAAAGCTAATGCTTTAAAAAGTTATCAGTGTTACAAAATTAAGTCGTGATTTTTTCAACGAAAAAGCGTTTAGACTTTGTTCGCCGTTTTTGTAAAGACGTTTTTGGAAAGGCTTTTCAAATCATGCTATTTGTCAGGTTTGCTTGAAAAAGGGGAACGAATTTAATTTGTTCTTCCAAGGAGAAAACATCTATGTTTTACATTGAAATCTAAAGTTGGAGCATTCATCATAAAATTAAACATGTAGAAACAAAAGACTGAAAATGATTTATTTGAAATATTCTCATTTACTGAGAGTGAGAAATTTTTGGCTAACAATGGTGTGAAATCAAAGGTTATTAAGCTTTTGGTTATCGACACTTGTCAAGACTGTTGAAAGAGTTTAAAAAGCATTTTCTTCTAGAATTGGACAATACCAATCTAGATTGGATCCAAAACCCATTTGCAATGCAAAAACAAACTACCGAGCACCTCTCTATATAATCTCAGGAAAATTTTTTCAGATTTATCTTTTGAAATAAAAAATAATGAAAAAGGCAATATCGCAAGAGAACAACTGCACGCCCAGCAAGCTGGTGCAAGAGAGAGGCCCAACTACGGATCCATAGGATGCACTGCCTAATAATTATAAATTCAAGATAAATGTACGACAAGTCCAATTGATGTCAAGTTATCTTGTTGCGTATCGCAATTTCGAATATTGAATTCTCTTCAGCACAACTTTATAAGATTTTACTATGCCTGTTAGGCTATAAAGTTGTGCTGAAGAGAATTCAATATTCGAAATCGCGATACGCAACAAGATAACTTGACATCAATTGGACGTCGTACATTTATCTTTTGACTCTTGAATTTTTGTGGCTTGAATTTTCTGGAAAAAGTTTCACACTTTTTGGCTTAGCCTAACTTTAGAGCGGAATATTCACCGTTAGGCCTATATGGCTTAGCCGCACTCCAGCCGTTTGTCTCCACGTATATGTGCGTGTCAGTGTTTTCAACATTGATAAAATACCGTTCCAGCCTAAGCAACATTGGAACCGCCTTGAGACCAGCATTGACAAACATCGAGCGACGGCTAGACTTGCTTTGTAGCAGAGAGCAGTCGCACCCATCACACTGAATAAATGTGCTTACTTTTTGGTTTTGTTTTCAGCAGGCTACGAGTAGTAAAATAGTAGGCTTCGAGTACGGATAGCTTGTTTTTAGTTTGCGTTTAAATTAAACCTTTCAATAAATATCTCAAACGTATATTTCGCATTGTTTATCCTTTTAACCGTATAGGGTCGCGGAAAACTTTAGGAAATTAAAAAGGGTCGCGAACAAAAAAGTTTGGGAAGCCCTGGTGTAGCCAACTCTTCCACGTGACTCAATTTGCTTTTTGTAAAGCTCTTTATTTTCGTTAGACAGCCACTTTCCATCACTCTTAGTAATATCAAAAATGATAGATAAGTCTTCTTTAAATTTTTCGTTTGGCCTTCGTTTAGATTTTTCGTATTGTGAAACCAACTTGTCTAAACGGGCAATGATTGCCTGTTTACTGAGAACTGGAAAACTAAATTTTTGCCACAACTGGGTCAGTTCTTCTTGCATTGTTGCCATTCTTACTTTTTTTAGCTTTTCAGCTTCCAGCAGCACATGATATCGACCTAAAACCTGGGGATTTGATGGCAGCCGAACACAGGTATTCAAATTCTCCATTCTTGGCAGGTCTCGTCGTTTGGTGTAGCTGGAGGAAGTTAGATTTGCAGCCCAAATTCCTTTGTTCTTGGATACAGCAGTATTCGATTTCAAAAACGACATATTTTTAAAAGTATGGTATAGGTTACAGGTAATTCCTAACAAAACTAAAAATGATAATCTTTATGCCATATAATTATGATATTAACTGCTCTGGACCACATTTACAGCTAATTAACAATCTATAGGCCCATTATTCAATTTCGTAACAGTTGCATGGACAAGGATTAACGAAACATTGGTTCACCATGTTTATTACCATTAAACTACATAAAGAATGAGCTACCGCACAAATGAAAAAGGAGTGGCAGAAATCTATCTCACTCATGATATGCAATCCAAAACAACCAGTTAAGCACTTCCAACTCCAAAACCCAATACCGGTAACTAAAAAACTAGCCCGATAACTAAGCTAACTTGAATTCAATTGCATGATATAGGCCCATTACATAGACTAGGCTACACTTTCAAGATTTTTTGTACAGTACATCATCATCATCAACCAGTTTTGATTATACAGGCCATGAATTAATCCTCATGTCGAGGGTGTGGCCTGTCTGTCTGTCGAGAACGAAGTCTTCCCCTCCTTTTAGTACAACAAGCTGCTAATAATTAATAGATCAAATGATTTCAATTATTCTTTTAAATTATTAGCAACTTCCAATGCTATTAAAAACTCTTGTCTGGTCTAGCTTTATAGGCTATCAGTTCAGATATAAAGCACTAGTGCCCTCTAGTGACAAAAATATATCAAAATAAAGTAACAATAAACCTCCTCAAGATTCAAAATGAGCTTATTGACAAAAAAATTTACCGAAATCGCTTAAGAATTTTTGAAGTTGCACTAATTAAAAATTTTCCGCTAGAGGCGCTGTTGTGAAAAATAATGACAAAAAGGGTAAAATCTCTGGACCCCCTTGACTTTTTTCGACAATTTTTTTTCAAAGTCTTCACCATACTGTGGGCCACCTTTTTAGTATGGTAAGGAGTCTGTAACCAGTTTAAACAATGTATGAGGAGTAAAAAAGGAGAAAAATGTACCTAGGTGACGTCAGAAATATCAATTGGTGCGGGAGGTTTTTGAAAAATTTTCAAAAAAAAATTTCACATTCTTGGTACACATAAAAAAGTTCATCGATTCCCATAGCAGGCGAAAAAAAAATTTTCTAGTCATAACCCTAATAAGCACCCATAAATGACGTTTACCATAAGTAGGCCTATCCATACGCCACGCCGGGTAATTCGGATCGAGTCGTGGTTAATTTGATGTGACTTATGACTTATGAGTACCGGTAACTCAATGTGACTTGTAGGTAATTCAACGGACTTATGGGCGATTTGATGTGATTTATGGGTAATTTGACGCGACTTATGGGTAATTTGACGCGACTTATGGGTAATTTGACGCGACTTATGGGTAATTTGACATCACTTATAGGTAATTCAACGTCATTTATTGGTAATTCGGCAGGGCTTATGGATAATTTGACGTCACTTATGGGTAATTCGATGTGACTCATGGGTAATTTGGACAGGCTTATGGTTAATTCGATGTGTCTAATGGGTAATTTGATGCAACTTATGGGTAATTCGGCATGGCTTATGCGTAATTCTGCCAGACTTATGGGTAATTCGGCGGACTTATTGTGCTTATGGGTAATTCGTGGGACTGCTTTAAAAGTTAAAATCTATAAAAGAATCATATAAACTAGAAAATTTGGTGATGATGCTGCTCACATCTCTCTCTTTTTGAAAATGCTGTGGCTATATTTACACCACATACTGTAATAATAGCCTCAATAGTGTTGCCAGATAAGGAATTCTCCCCTAATTTGAGAAAAGTTTAAGACTGTGGCTATCTTTACACTATATAGTGTAAGAATAGCCTCAATAGTGTTGCCAGATAAGGAATTCTAATTTGAGCAAAGTTTAAAGCTGTTGTAAACAAAAACTTGTATTTGGCAATTTTTTTAGTCCTGGGCAAAGATCAAAACCCTAAACTTATTCCTAACTCCAGCCCAGTGGTTTTCAACCAGAGTTCCGCGGAACCCTAAGATTCCGCCAGTAAGTCTAGGGGTTCCGCAAGTTTACATTCAAATTCGAGAGTCTATGCATATTGTTTAAATATAATCAAATATTGATTAGGTTTGCCACTATTAATAGATTTGCTACACTTTAACACGTTCGCTGCGATCCCGAATTTTTGTTGTTTTCTTGTGGTGCGATTACCTTTACCTTTCTGCTTTCCCGCCTAATTTCGTTCACATGTTTTCTGCGCTTCAAGGAGTTCTTTCAGACAGTTTAATCGTTTGTGCACCGGTGGGTCAAATCGCCGTGAACGTGTTCGAGATGGCAGGGGCTCCAGATACTTCCTGAGAGTGGGGAGGTAATTTAAGCAGGGGCGGTAACGATGTTTTGACATCGACAGGGGTCTTATCGGATTATCGCAGCACATATACTTCTGGGAGGCTGCCCCCCAGACCCTCCTTCGCATCACTGAAAGCTTCAGTTTCTTATACAGCGTCTTAGGCGGAATGTTTCACGCCGAAGGTGCAAAATTTTTGCCTTTCAGCACGATTTAAAATCGAAAAATTATTTCAACGAATCTAAAATTGCGACCAAAAGCTCTTTAACATTTGCCACATTTTTTGAGGTGTTTAGACAATTTTGACTGGAAGAGGGGACGTACGCAAAAATTCTTCTCTGTCTTCTTCCTTGGCTCAAGTCCTCTAAATTTTTCTCTTCAGACGCTGAATGGTTAAGCTTTCTATAACTTAATTTACAATTGCATGAATACAACACGATAACCTGTGCCATAACATCCGCAGTGAAAGAAAAAGTTTCAGTATCTAGGGCAGGGCTACTCAACTGGCGGACCGCAGGCCGAATCCGGACCTTCTGGGTGTTGATGGTGGACCTTGAGCTTTTAGAAGAATAACTTCATTGCTACTCTTCAGGGCTTCTTTAAACCGGTTTCTACTGGGAGGAATTTTTACTGTGATTATCCTAGTTACTGGGGGCAAAGACTTCCCAATACTTTCTCAGTAATCCAAGTCGAGTTACATTTAACCTAAAAAGTGGTTTGGTACAGATAGTTTAACTTTCATGGTTGCGTGTGAAATAACTTATTCACTGGATCGTTAAAAATAGTCAACTTGTCAAATTGGACCTTTGTTAACATTAGTGGAGTAACCCTGATCTAGGGTCTAGGCCTACATTCAATTCAGAAAGAAATAAAAGCTAATATGCAAAGAAATTTATTTTCACACGAGTCAGTTCAATCATCATATCATATAATTATATAGCTAATATATTTTAGCTATAAGTTATATGATTGAACTGACTCGTGTGAAAATAAATTTCTTTGCATTAGCCTACAAGACATGTAACCTAGTCGTTTATATCAAGCATCGTTGTGGGTTTGACACCTGTCAGAAAATAGGGTTGAAGCTAAAATGCATTTACTTTTACAACAACCGAAAATATAAAGACATTGAAACAGTGCAACTGTAGTGGGTTTCGTTCGTGAGTGGTAGAAGTGAAATTAAACAGTTTGTAGCACTAGCAGTGAGAAACTATGATGTCACACATAGCGCATTGTGATACAGTACATATATTTTTGACAGGATAGGCTACATAGTTTGGCCATAGATGACTTGACGCTGTTTTGCGAGTCGGAGTTTCCAAGCAAAAACATCAAAAGTTGTGCAACAAAATAAAAACATGAAAAGAAAACACAAAAGTAAAAAATATATTAAAAATAAAATTTTTATCTCTACATTAGTGGGGAGGTAATTTTGCATTAGTTACCCCCCACTCCGCTTGGTAGGGGGGTAATCACCCCCGCGGCCCCCCTCTAACAGAGCCCATGCGAGATGGGGTTCCTTGAGTTTTTGGAATGTTTCATTGGGTTCCGTTGGCCACCAAAAAGGTTGAAAACCACTGCTCCAGCCCTTACCTTAACCCTTCCTAACTTTAATCCTAACTCTGGCAACACCTCATTGTGTAAAAATAGCCACTTTCAAAGTTCAAAGCTGTTGAAAACAACAACTTGCATTTTGGAATTTTTTTTAGTCCTGGGCAAAGATCAAAACCCTAATCTTATTCCTAACTCTAACCCTTACCTTAACCCTTCCTAACTTTAATCCTAACTCTGGCAACACCTGATTATAACCATGGCATTAAGTGTGGAAAAATAACCACTTCCGTTTTAAAAAATACAAATTTCAAATAAATAGGAGTATCTTAATTTAGAAAAGACAAAGACTTTGGTTTTAATCTGCTTGAATAGACATAGGGCTTTTGTATGTAATATATATACTGACTTCACTGAAGCAAAAATTAGGTGTTGCAAATGTTTTAAATGTACCAGTTCAGTTTATGTTGTTTTGTTAGCAAATATACAAAACACAAATAATTGCACAACAAAGATGGTAGGGAAAGACTAAAAGGTCGCCAAAGTCAGCTGCCATCCAAACATTTAAACAAAACATCCAAAATTAGAAACATTAATGAAAACACAGGTAACACATAATAGGTCTACTTAAACAATAAAGATGTCTATTAATACTACAAAAAGTGCTCAATGCCAAGCAAAAAGCCAAGCAGAGCAAATTACATCAAATATAGTTATTTTTCACTAAAATCCTATTTCCATTTATATAAATTTAAATTCACTTTGAATAAGGACCTTCTGATGATCCCTCAGGTGTACTTAAATAACAGCAATATAACAAAACAAGGCAACATGCTGTATTTATAAAATGGACTCTTTTTTACGGTAGCCTACTTTAAAAAACAAGCTTATGATTGCGTGCGAGCTAAAAAACTAGAAGCGCAAAGCACTTTTCATGGTTGTATAAAAATTACATGTTTTCAGTGGCTTATGAGTAAATGATCACCACTGTGACACAATATAACAAAATAATGCAAGCCTTAAAACAGCCGGCGGCCATGGTCGCTAAGTAGTGTTTGAATGACCGCTGGTGCTACCTCCTCAGTTGACCAAATTTGGCCGGCGGTTTCTTCTGGCCGATTATTTAATTTCGTAATAGAATGATCGTGGATTAACTGTCGAAAATATGTGGTATCAAAGAGTGATGCAGAATTAGGTCAGCATGTCATAATCACCACTGTTGTATTGTGCGGGCACATTTGCTATTGTCAGAGGTGGGCAGTAGCGCGCTACTATTTTGGTAAAAGTAGCGGTAGCGGCGCTACTTTTTAGTTGGAATAGCGGCTGCAGTAGCGGCGCTATTTTATTTCCAAAGTAGCGGCGCTATTTTATTTCCAAAGTAGCGGTAGCGGGAGAGGCGCTACTTTTTTTCAGTCGCACTCCCGCTACCCCTACTTTTTAATTTAAAGTAAAAAAAATACTCGTTTTTTTCGCAACACTGGCGTGGTCAAGCAGTTATATTATATGCCCGTAATCCTATATGATCGGTTTCGTTGCAAAGTTTCGGTCTTTTGGGAATCTCGTTTTCTGGTGTGGAGCTGCGATGCTGCGATCAAGGTATGAAATCGATAATGTATTCATTTTAATTTTAATAATAGCCGAAGTAAAGTTGTATATGGTTTATAGAACATAGACTACATGCAGTGAGCATTGCCTCTTCAGTCGATTATCACCTATGTTAAGATGTCCAAAAATAAGGTTTTGTCGTATTGGTTAAAGTAAAACTGTTGACAAATGGTTAGCTAAGATATTTGTTGCTGATAAAATTTTCTTACACTTTTGATACATTTTCTTACTTGTTTTTGTTAAAAGAAATCATTACAGGACAATTTTGTGCGATTTGTTTTGCTTACAACTTTGAAGTTACAACATAGTTTATCTTAGCCTATTTGTAAACAGCTCATTTATTTCTAGCTGACGTCAACTTCTTCGGCGAATATCTCCATGTGATGAAGCCTATCTGCCAGGCTTTACAGTAGACATTCTCCAGGGCGAGTCCAAGGCGTATTACGGAGTCTTGCTTCCAACCATTACAATTTGCGTGAAGAAGTTGACCGAGATTAGTGATCTTGTGAGCTGTGAGGAGTTGAGAGTGAAAGTCCTTGAAGGGGTGAAGAAACGATTAAACAAGTGCTTCGACGACATCAAATGTGTTATGGCATCATGTCTTCATCCCTCCTTCAAGACGTCGTGGCTACAACTTCTGCACTACGTTTTCACAGATGATGCTAACGCACTGCGAGAAAAAATCAAGACAGATGTAATTCGACTGTTGCGGGAGACATCAAGCCAGGTTGATACTGACAAGAGTGACACCAACACCAATCACGACTCCGAGCATGCATTTTTGGTGTGTTGGCGCCATCCTGTGAAACGTCGGTGCAGAAGGAAACAGCAATTGTGGATGCCTTTTTTTCGGACAAGAGCAAGTCCTTGAGCTTTTCGAATACCGAGTTAAAACATCTGTTCATTAAATACAACAGCCCCATTCCTTCCAGTGCTGCGGTTGAGAGACTTTTCTCTGTTGGAAAAGATGTGCTTAAGCCAAAGCGGGCGCAGGACTTAGTGACTCTCATTTTGAAAGGCTTGTGTTTTTGAAAGATGCGTAACAATAAATTTCCCTTAGAATGTGTTTTCTATAACGACGTTAAAATGACAGTGTAAACAAATGATAACATTCGTTTTCAAGGTCATTTTTGCGTCTCTACAGGGACTTGAAGAGTGTTTCTTAACTTAGTGTCATTTTAGACAAAAGTAGCGGAAGAAGTAGCGGTAGCGCGCGTTACTTTGGTCCGAGTAGCGGGTAGAGCGCTACTTTTGTAAATTGGTAGCGAGTAGCGGTAGCGTGCGCTATTTTGGTCCAAGTAGCAGGTAGCGCGCTACTTTAAAAGTATGGGTGCCCACCTCTGGCTATTGTATATATGGAATATATCCAGCTGCGATCACCAGTGCTGTAAGTCTTGTTTGTAATTCTTGATGTTTATTTAAACAAAGTGTTAATCCGAAGTGCTAATTTACATCGGCTGACAATATTGTCGTTTTTATATCGATTCAATGTTGTCGGACATTGAATCGTTGTTAAAAAGGAGAACTAGGTTAGTTGATATCTGAGGGGAAATCACGTGTCTTCATAGTTGAGAAATGTTCCCAATATGTGTTAGTGACTTCACACCCTCAATGGTGACATCATAGCGGTATAATATTCAACGCCCCTTTTTTTCTTTACGTCACATCCAGTACTAAACAAAGCCAATGTAGTTGACTAGGGAAGGGCAATTCAGAATAATTCACTATTCCATAATTATTATGGAATACTAAATCGAATCCAGAATACTGAATCCTAACTTCCAGGCTCCAGCAATGCAAAAAGTAAAAAATTGCATGCATGTTTATTTGCAATTTTAGACACAAAAGCAACACAATCAAAGTATATGTTTGTTGCAGTGCAACACATTAAGGCATTTCAAATGACTGCCAGTCAAACGGGAGCGCAGCTTAGTTGCCATCAAGCCCGCACTGGTAACGCATCGCTCGGAAGATGCTGATGTGGCAGGTATGCCGCTGAGATATTTCACTACCAACTCCTTTAGCAGGGGCATCTGCTCAATGTTGTTACGCCACCAGTCAAATTATCGCAGAGTCACATATTGCACGTGGATTGAAAAAAAGCATTGTGCATGTGCACAAAGCGTGAAGAAAATTGCGTGCTTAGTTTCTTTGATTGCTCATGCGAGCGAGTGACGTAGGGATACGTGCGCCATGTGTGCACAACGCGTGGAAAAGGTTTTTAAAAGTGCAGATGGTGTCAGTGCAAAGAAAAAGTGAGTAAACCACACTTTTTTTCAGTTTATTGTCTCAAGCTGACAGCTTGCAAAGTTGCAAGACTTATGCAATGCATATCTTTAAAACCGAATCTTATTACCCAGGTTTATTGCCATTTTGGATTCGGATAGTTTAGGATCCGAATCCTTCTGGATTCGGTATTCTGAATTGCCCATCCCTATAGTTGACCCAGCAAAATGGCTGAATAATCCAGAAACTTTCGCTTCATTTGGTAACAACAAAATTCAGTTCCTTTCGAACCATTTTGATGACATTCTCTTGAAGCAAAAGTGTAACCCAGATTTAACATTAATTGAGTGGGTCAAACTAAAGCATTTTGTTGCACGCTTGCAAGTTTCCCAAAATGCAAATACCATTTGGCCGATCATATTTTGCAAAAATCATGCTTCTTTTAGTAGTGTCCTTCACATTATTGAAATATTTATTACCTTGCCGTCATCGTCTGCACATGTCGAACGTTGTTTTTTGTTGCTAAAAAGAATTCTAGGGGACGGGTGCACTTCTTTAAAATCAGCCAATTGGAAGCACTCGTACGATGGTCATGAGTTTTAAGGCCTGCAATGCCTAGTATAATTAATGTGTTGCATATAATCTTACATCTAAATAAGAGACGCCACAAATATTAGACTTAGTAGACATTATATCATACTGAACATGTCATCCCTCAAACTTGCCAACCCAGAAAGCAAAGTTACCAATTGTTCAAGTTACTTTTGTGACTATATGCAAAATCCTTGTTGGTTGATTTCTGAATGTAGATGACAATCTTTATGGCGAAAATTTCTCATTGTAAAAAAGTACAATTGCTAACATTATCCAGTGTCACAGGCAAACAAAAACAAAAGCCATCATATTTAGCCTTGTGAGAATGGTTAATCAATAATCATGCTCACTAATGTCTAACTATTGACCAGTAGGTTTGGTGGATGTGCAAATTAACAAAATGACTTCTAAATATTGTTTTAGCAATAGGCTACAATGCACTTTTTGACTTGGTTTCCGCTTTTTTTTGTTACCGTACTGAGTTTGTGTGTTTACTAGTTCATTCTCTACCAGTTTGTACTAGCAATGAAAAATTAATTGACTTAAATTTTATTGCTTATGTGTCATACTTTTTACACTGTGATAAGTACCGTACCGCATTGATCAACCATTGCATAATGCATATATCCAGACCCACACGTTTTTCTATCATGGTTGATGTAAAGTTTGAGCATAAAAATACATTTTAAATATTAATTTGATTAGCATTTGAGGGTCAGCATTGGTGACAGCCTTTTAAAGTGAAAGTTCATGCTTGTTAAATTCTACTCTTTGAATAGCTTTGCACTTAAAGTAAATTAAATAAACTTGACATTTTGAGATAGATGCATAATTTATGTAATGGTGCAAAAAATACCGTACTTGTAATATGACGGCGCATTTGGCTAGATTCATCCATACCTACATTCTGTTGTAGATTGGTTAAACTTATATAATATTTTAGTTTGGAATGTATAAGTTTGAAACTTAAGTGAAGTGAAAACATGGAACAAACGTGTGAGCATGAACAAAAAACTGAACCAAGTGAAAGAGAGCGAATAGATGAAGCTGGATTTTTATCTGCTGTTGCCAGGCAACCCTTTGTAAGTTTTATGTTTGTGCTTTTTTACTTAATTTAATGTTTCATCCCTTGGTGAGTGCTGGGCGGGCACACGACATCCTGCCACAGCCGACCTGCCGCCGGACAACTGACCACGACCGACTTACCGTTTTATCATAACGTATGGTTTGCTTGACTCGAACCTTTGACATCTTGCTTTTTTTCTCACACAACGCTCAGGGTTCAAGATGGATACCACTGCATTATGTTGGAATGGCCCGTTTCGGTGAGTCCGATTCGGTGAGTCCGATCCCTATTTGGTGATTTTTTTCATTTTTTTTTTAAATTATCGGGTACCGTAGCCTAATTATCATTGCCGTTTTAGGGTTAGGGGTTAGGAACTCACCGAATCGGACTCACCGAATAGTAGCAGACCCACATTATGCAGGTTTACAATTTTCGATATAAAATGGATTTGTTCCCTGTCCCATCATTAATTCGTCTGCTCCGGGAATCGTCCACACACCCAAACATTCAGCAGGCACACCATAGGCCTACTTACGTGGATGGCACCGACCAGAGAGGCGAGGGACTTATTCTGACCGAAAGGGACCCACATGGGTGACAGCCAAAGTGGGTGACAGTAGCAAAAGTTTAGCCATTCGGAACGGGGATGACCTATATAATTTATCTAGTTGCTTTGCGGCGTCACGGTTTATCGTAAAGCTTAAGAGAAACCCCTCATAAAAGAGACAAATGCAGACTTCCCAAGATAAATGGCCAAAAAGTGGTTGACAAGTATATTGCAAAAACTTCCGATCACCAGCGATGCTGATGAAAACGCTACAGCCACCAACATACCACACGCAATTAGTGTTCTACAGGGTGCGGCAAAAGTCCTTGGACAACTTAAAAATTGAATAATTCTTTTAAACGTTAATGAAACAAGATAAAATTTTAAGATGCATTAGAGAAGACAGTTTGCAACATATTTACAAAATTTCATTCAATATGACGTCCTCTCGCCTGAATAACAAGTTCAAGTCTCTTACGGAAACTCTTAGCAGCGTTACACAGGGTTTCCTGGGGTATTTTGAGCCATGCTTTTTCCAAGGAGCGCTTCAGAGCATCCACTGACACATGAGACGAAGCACAAGCATTTGCCTCCAAAATGGACCAAACAGAATAATCCATGGGGTTGAGATCTGGTGATGAGGGTGGCCAAAGTTCCTTGCTCCAGAAACTTGAAAAATTGTCCTGACACCATTTCTGGGTTTTGTTTAACGTGTGTGACGGCGCTCCATCTTGCTGGAACGTGAATGGTCTTTCTTTGAAGTGTTTCTTGGCCCCTTGAAGTGCCGGAGTCAAAATCAACTCAATGTAAGAATTTGTATTCACTTTTGCACCTTGAGGACAAAAATGAGAGGAGATTTCCATGTCTTGGATATGGCGGCCCAAACCATGACGGATGAGGGCTTTTGACGTCTGAAAACCCGCTTTACGGAATCATGAATGTCTGCTGATGATTTTGCAAAAATTCGATCATTTTGTCGATTGCAAATTGCCTCAACTGTGAACAATTTCTCATCAGAAAAAATGATTTCATCTGTGTGCGTACCATCTTTCAGTTTGTTGAAGAGAATCTTCGCTCGAGTCAATTTCTTTTTGGAGATCCGTGAGGTGCTGGCAGGTTTGCATTTTGAGAGGCGACAACTTCAATTCACTTTTAACAATTCTTCTCATGGTTTTTTCACTCACATCTATGTCATGAGCGATTCTCCTCATGGATTTGTTTGGGTTGCGCCTAACACGAGCTTTGACAGCTTTAATGAGCTTTGGTGTCCTAGCAGTTTGTGGTCCTTCACTGCGAGGTCGATCTGCAGCATTTCCAAGTTCCTCAAATCTCTTCACAGTGTGATAAACTGTTGATCTGGGAGCTTTAATCAGCTTTACAATCTCAGAGTTTGTCTTTCACGCGCGGTGGAGTTCAATAATGGCTTCACGTTTAGCCTTCATACTATTAAGTTCAATTAAATTTTATCACCCAAGTACTGAAATCTTAAAAATAGGGTTTATTACACTCCATATTGAATAATAGCAATGAGGTAAACAGATTAAAACCTACTTTAAATTAATTTACAAAATATGTCCATTGTCCAAGGATTTTCGCCGCACCCTGTAGACCAGTGCTTCCCAACTCGTTTTTAAGGCGACCCATTTAAAAAAAAAATTCAGTTCGGTAAAATCTTACAACCCAAGCAAGTTATCGTAATATTTTAAAAGCCATACAAGATTGCGTTGCAAACAAATAGCATTACAAAAGCAGTAACTTCTTCCGAAAATAATATGTTTATCAATTCAGTAATGAGATAGCTGTGCTGGCTTGCTGTCAGTGAGTTTATGAAATCGAGGCGTTATTTTGCTTAGGCATAGCCGCATGTCGGCTTTAACTTCTAGCCGGTTTCGCTGTTTAGTTTTCAATACACAATGGCGTTAAATCCAGTCTCACAAAGCCAAGTTGTTGCAAATGGAATCTATTTTTGAATCATTAAATTTGAAACTGTGAGATACATTTTGTACATGGAAGCCTGAAAGTGGATGTTTGCAGAATCTTTGGGGTAGCCTATTTGTCTTTGAAGGAAGCAAAAGAAATACGATTTGCTGCTTCTGTCGTTATGTCCATAAACTGTTTTGCAACATGGATGGAAAGTTGAGGCAGGTCTTTTCCAACAAATGGATCAATTATCCAATCATTTTGGCTATTAAGTGTTAGAGGTTGTCCATAGTAGTGCACAAAATTTTTGTCAAACTGTTCCAGGTGTCCAATTATGGTTTGCTTAATATCAACTTTCTTGCCACAAATATATTGCGCTACCGGTAGCTGAGGAAATATATCGTACTCATCTCTGGTGACACAACTTTTCCAGAATATGAGTTTTTGTGGTAAGCAGAAACTTTTGCGGCACGATCAATCACCGTAAAACCGTTGCCTTGCATAGATCAATTTAGAGAATTCAGAGAGTCAAATATATCGGCAAGGTAAGCAACCTTTGCGTTGACATGTTCTTGCAAAGCTTCTCGGCTAATCTCACACAGTTCTGTTGCCTCAGGAAGATAGCAATCTCTTCCCGTAAATTACTAACTCGCTTCAGGACACGACCTCGTCACAACCATAGCACTTCTGTGTGCAGCAGCAATGCTTGATAATAATCTGAATCCACGTCAGTGCACAAAGACGAAAGCAAACGCCGATTTAGTGGACTTGCTTTGATGAAGTAGATGAAGTATACACACTTCACAACATCATTCAACACTTCGTGCAGCTCTTGAAACAGTTTTTTTCCAGCAAAGGCCTCTCTGTGGAGAAAGCAATGAGTCCATACAGCACTTGGGATTTTGTCTTTGATGCGTTTTACCACATCAGACTATGTGTGGCTCAACGTGTGGAGAAATTTGTCATGGTTTGTCCGACATAACGTTCATGACATATAGTGCACGTTGCTATGTATATCCCGTAATTTTGGCAAGTTAATTTATGTTTGAGACTGAAATTTTTGTTGATTTTACATTTACTAATAATAATAACAGTAATAAAAACGAAAACTGTTAAAACTTCTTGCACTACGATCTTGCTACAAAGCTTTCTGATGTCCCGACATGAAACGCTTCATGATTTGTGTTTATATTTTCTAGTTTTGTGATCGATCTCCTCACGTTTTAATTTTTTTCATTGTTATTTTTTCGCCCAAAATACAATATGCCTGAAAAACAAGCGACCCAAAAAATAATCAGGCGACCCAACTTTGGGTCGTGACCCATACGTTGGAAACCACTGTTCTAGACGCTATAAATCTTATGTGCGCCGCATGGTAGGATGTCACTATGGCAGGCAATGCAAAATTGTTTTTTTCTGCAGATTAACTTCTGCCGTTTCGGATGAACCTTTTTTGGGATTTTTACCGGAAGAAGTCCCCCTAGCGTTGACACAAGAAGTGTAGGTAGGTCGAGTTTCTTTGCGTAGAGGACAATCTACAAGTGACGGGAGTGCAAACAGATCAGAAACTTAACATTGCAAAATAATTATTTTACGAGATAGCGCAAAAGACTTGAAAAAAAAACTTTGCCATTTCAAAACAAGCAGTGAGTGTCAGCAGCATTTTTCTACATTACCTTTGTTTTCGTAGGCCATACGCTAGTATGGCCAGTTTGGCCACAAACGAAGAAAATACAAAGCCGATAACCGCATTATGCGCCTCGTTGACCAATTTATTGGCAATGGACAGTATAATATCCACCACAGACTATGTGGGACTTCTTATGAGTCATAATTTTAACAAGGGCACTTAAAATAAAATCGTTTACTGCAGCAATAGCTACTAATTTGCGTGTGGTTAGTACAACAAGCTGTGTTCTCTGCTACTGAACATCAACTGATATTTTTTAATCCGAATGCTCTAGACCAGGGGTCACCAACCTTTTTTGCATGTGGGCCACTTTGGCACTAAGGAGAGCTGTGGCAGGCCGCACTCATAAAATGTTAGGTAGGTTGACTCTTATTCTAGAAAAGAACCCATTTCGTACCCAGTAGGTAAATATTTTCATAATACAATCAGAAAAAGTCTCTAAATTTATATATAATATTTTGCCAATTTATTATAAATTGAGTTGGCACACCGACCTATTTTGCCAACAAAAATTTGCATAAAGGGAATACTGCTCGCTCGTGAAACACAATAACGGTGAAACGCACACTAGTGTTTACATGACATTTGCAAACTTAAAATAAGCGACCCTATGCTCACAGACAATTTTGAAAACAGACATTTTAATCAACCACTGGGACAGTGTGGCTGGACATCGCATTGGTATAACTTTAAGCAACCCCCACCTAGAACTATAATGTGGTTGGTCGATCGGTGGAATCGTATGCAAACCGAAAATATGCTTCCCGAAAAGTATTTTTTGCCTTCTTGCTCTTTAACTCCTCAAGGAAAGTATTTTTGGTTATACTTGTACGCTGATACCTTTCCGCGGGCTGCAGCGATACACCGCGGCGGGCCGCCATTTGGTGACTTCGGCTCTAGACGCTGCGTAGGCGCATCAGCAGTTTACAGAACACATTGTGACTGACAGTCATTACATTTTAAGACTTGAAGTCACACGGAATCAGAACATCGCAGTGGTTGTCGGATGATTCTGCTGCCTGTCGCTTATACCGAAAAATGTTTCAACAGAATGCACCATCAGCATCGGTATTGTGACTGAGAAGTTTCGATAACGGTTAGGGAGCGTTCATAACTGACGTCAACCACTTTTTGGCCATTTGTTTATCTCTTTTGTGAGGGGTTTCTCCTAAGCTTCACGATAAACTGTGATGCTGCAAAGCAACTAGATAAATTATATAGGTCACCACCGTTCCGAATGCTAAACTTTCACTACCATCGCCCAAGTGGGTTTACCCAGTTGGGCTCGCCCAGATGTCGTGTACCGGTCCATTCTGGCATCCGAATCATTACTTTCTGTACCTGTGAACATGGTTATAGAAAGAAAATAGAAAGATTTCAGGCTGGAGTATGGACGGCTAGGTCGTCGTCTGTGTCTGTGAACTCACTGGTCAAACCGAACTAAAGACATTTCGATGATGATGAGAGGCCCTGGGCAGTCCAACCCGCAGAGACGCTGACTCCGAGTCAGTTGGCAGGTGGTCTTTGTCAACCGAGACCGATACATCTTGGAGCTGGCGTGAGAAACGCCCTGGTCTTTTGAAGTTGTCGACTTGGGAGATGTTGGTTGTGAAATCGATTTCCTCTTGCTCAATGAGGGCCCGTTTGGAGACAAGGTTATAGTCTCCTGTTTGTTGAATAGGTGTCTTTCCAACAATTCGGCAGCTGAAGTCGAGCTGCCTCACTCACAGGATTTTGGGTTGTGCTTGCCGCTGTGGCCCACGATGGTAAAGTCATCATCGCTTGTCGTAGGTGTTTTACGCTTCTGTGCCCTTTTCTTGTCCTGGAGCTTGGATCATACAGCTTTGCAACCAGGCTTGTGAAAGCCTAATTAATGACAAGCAGAGATAATCGCTTGTCTGGTAGGCAACAACTCGCTTGAATCGTACTGGTACCCTATCCTGTATTTTTTAAGCAGGGGAAACGCATGGTCGTGGGTTGGCTTGTGAATTTTTCCTAAGGAACTGAGCCTCAGCCTTTAGGCAGAAGCGTTTATTGTTCCTATTTAGAGAGCGTTTTGGTCTCCTCACCGGCATCCCCTTTCTAGTCTTGAGTGCCTGTTCCCGAGGTGGATCGGCCTGGGTTGGTCTTTTTTGGTTGGGCACTTAGATGTCAGGTGGTCACGGACTTTGCATATCTGGCAGAGTTAACCTACCTAATAATAATAAACAGAGGCACTGTGACATTCATTATTGTTTTTTTGTAGGAAGTTAAACGCCGGACTTTGGAACCGAGAATGTCTGTTCAATTTAAAGACAAAGTGGAGAGCAGCATCATTGGTGCTGGAGTGGTCCATCAGCATAATTATAGTTACAATGTAACCACAACCAATCCTCAATCTGATCATCAAGTTAATTCTGCTTGTGAGTACTGTAGTTTGTTTATGGTAACGTAATTTTGTGCATTTTTTTGATGAAATGTTTTTGTACTTTAATTAATTTTGTAAAAACAAACTGTTGATGAAGATAATCATTCACAGCAATAAAAATATATAACATGCAAATACATTTGCGTGCATAGAGTAGCCTGCTACGGATACACGACTTTATGCCACGGTTCAAATGACACAAACATAAATGACACCATCCCTAGGCCACAAGGCCCTAATGCTGCAATTTGCATAAATGCAAATTGCAATGAATTTACTCTAATTGCTCCATATTGTGACGTTTAATGTCAAAATAGGTAAAAAAAAACGAATAAAAAACAAAAAAAAAACGATAAAAAACAAAAAATCCTACGTCATCCACCTTCTTTGCGTCATGTTTTGTCATTCATTTTTTAAATAAGCTATTTGTTGATTTTAGATGATGTTTCAAATATATTTTACATCGAAACAACCTTTTTCACAAAACGATGCTGTAACGCAAAACAGTCAAAGAATTTTTGATGTCAACAAAACTTTTGAATGTAATGTAATGACAATTACATCGTTTTAACGTTGCCAGACGTTGAAATCGTGTAAAAAAGGAACTTTTGCTGACCAGGTATAATATAGGTTGCAGCCTATCTGAGAAACATTTACAAAAGCCATTCGATTTGTTCAATGAACCCAATTAGCCTAACAGTTCGTATTTACATTGATTCAATGTCTGAATATTGAATAATATTCAATCGTTGGATTTACAAAAGACGTTGTTGGATATTCAAAAAATCGCCGAATAGGGAACTCGCCGAATCGGATTCGCCGAAAAGTAGCAGACCCGTAAAACTATGGCCTTTTCTCATTGATTTGTCTATTTTTCTTTATTAGCACCAATATTAATTATATACACTGTGCTGCATTAAAAATGTTTTGACTGTTTTTGAATCAATTTTTTGGGTTGAGTTAAAAAATGCAATCAGTCTTTTTCAATCAGGTCAAGCTGTTTCTCCACTGGTCATAGTTTTAATTATGCTACCTTTGATCGTGATTATGCACAATCTTGTTGTGATATCATGAAATTTTATTCAACTGCTGAATCGTTTTTATGACGTCACAATTCTCAATCGCAAAGCCATGAAGCTGTCAAAAATTTCAAATGCAACTTACCAAAAGTTTAGACCTGATGAAAGAAAATGAATAGCATTTTCGAATTCAACATTGAAAAGTATATACACCAGGAACTGTCAATAGTTTAGCAACCTTAACATTTATGCAGTACAGTGTTATTTTTATTCATATCGAGGTCAAGAAAGACATATGGGGTGTGAACCGTGGGGGTCACCAGTCACTTTATTTGCACAATTCATACACTTGAAACTTTTCTATTTTGAAACTCGAATGCAAGACAAGAAATAGCAGTGACATCCCAATTATATTATATAGCTCTTCTTTGTCAAATCCAATCTTTTTCCTCTACCCCTCAAAGTAATCTCCAAAGACCACTTAAACAGACACTAAAAAAGTTGAGTGAATATCTACTCATTTTAGATGTGAGATGGTAAGTGTTTTTTTTTACCCCAATAACCCCACTATTTTTTTTTACCCCACTTGACTATATGTTATTAATGAAGTTGGTGTTTTTTAATTATTGTTACTAACCAATCATTTGCAAACGCGTTAATGACATCGTTGCTGTCTTTCGGTCACACCAGAATTTTGGTTGTTTTTCATCTTTTTGTTGTCAACTGAAGTTAGTAAGATTAAAACCAGTCAAGTAAGGGTTTGCTGTTTTGCTACATGCACACACACACACAAAAAAAGCATTTCTATGCGTGCGTTTCTGCATTGTTAAAATCTTTATAATTGGTCATAACAGGTCAACCACTTCCATTTAGGGGGATATCTGAATTTTTTTTACCATTTTATTGCCGTGATGGCTTTCTTACATGATGTATTATCTATTTTTACTTATCACTCCTCAGCACAAGTTATACTTACTCATTTTGTCTACATCAAGGTTTAAGAAAGCCACAAAGTTTTATTTTGACTAGGCCAACAGCAATTACCTACACTCCTACAGCCTGGCCAAGAAATTTTCTCTGACGGAATTTAAGTAAAAAAATGTCTATTTAGCATCAAAATTTCTAAATTTTGTTCCTATATTAAGCTTAGTTGGGCTGCATGAAGCAAAACTAGGCCAATATCAACCCATGCAAACCACCACTTTGAATAACCGCATAAACCGGTCTAATTTTCACTGTTGGCTGATCTAATTTTTAGTAGGCTTTAGATTTGATGTAGCTATATTGGGGTCCTACCTGGCTTTATTTTTAACATGAAAAATTTGATTTTTTGATAAGATCTGAATTCATGGTAAGTTAATTATATACCGGTATTACTTTTATGTTAAAGTTTTTCACAAAGTTTTGTTTCATTTTGAGAGAAAAATCTTTGCCTTCCATTTAGAAATTGTAGCAATTTCGTTTTGTTATTCATGTAAAAAAATATGAAAATGCGGGAGAATGTTATAACGCAGAAAAAGTCGTAAAGTGGAATTTGAGCAAGCTTGCATAAGTGCTTCATCAAGATATATGAACTATAGTTTTAATCACCAAACGCAGTTTGACAACGAATCCAAACGTAATCGGTCTTTGAAAACAAAATAGAGTAGCTGACCTCCTGTGTTGTTTCTGAAGCAGCGAGGACTGAGATTAACTGCGGCAAGCCAGACTTAGCTCACCCTTTTGGTTTCTGATTAGTAAGAGTTTCCTGCAGACGTGTCCATTAAAAAGACAAAAAGCTAATAATCAAATCTTGAGTCATTCATGCATTGCGACTAGAGATGTAAATGCAAAAAAACGAACCGTTTTTTTTTTCAAAAAAAAAATTGGGCCAAAAAAATGAGTTCTTTTGTTTTTTTTCATATTTTTCTGGAAAAGTTGCAAACTTTTTACACTTTGCAGCTTAGTTTCATTATCATCATCATCATTGTCAGCCATTGTTGTTCCACTGCAGGACGAAGGCCTTTCCCATATCTTTATAATTTTGTCTGTCTTTGCACGTTTGTGTCCAGTGTTTGTCGAATTGGTAGAGTTCGTCTCGCCATCTTGTTTTCTGTTTCCCTTTTTTGCGTTTACTGTCAAGCGGTATCCAGTCAGTAGCTCTTCTTGTCCATCTGTTGTCAGTTGTTCGCATGATATGTCCTGCCCAATTCCACTTTAAACTTTTTATTGTTTGAATGATATCTTTGATTTGTGTTTGTTGTCGTATCCATTTGGCTGGTTTCCTGTCTTTCCATGTAATGCCTAGGAGTACTTTTTCATGTGATCTTTGCGCAGTGCGTAGTTTGAGTGTTAGTGCTTTCGTTAAGTTCCATGTTTCTGCTCCGTATGTCATTGTTGGGAGAATGCATTGATTATACACTTTTCTTTTCATTGAGATTGGTAATTTACTTTTAAATATTGAGCTCGCTCTTCCAAATGCCTGCCAACCAAGTGTAATTCTTCTTTTAATTTCTTCTTCTTTATCAGGTGATGTGGTTACTATTATGGCCAAGGTATGTGTATTTGTTTACGTTTTGGAGATTGGCTCCATCTAATGTAATGTTTTGGTTTCCTTTGACGTGGTGATTGAACATAACTTGTGTTTTAGTCAAATTCATTTTGAGACCGACCTCTTTGCTTGTCTCGTCGAGTTCAGTCAACATTGTTTGGAGTTCATTGGGTGTTGAAGATATCAAAATGATGTCATCAGCAAAAAGTTTTGAGTTTCATTATAGTGCTCTTGAAAAACAATAAACTAGTAAAAATGGTTTTATTGGTGTGCTGAAATTCCTAAGTGTTTGTGCTTGGTAGCATATGTTTTTTGCATAGTCCTAACTCCTACACTGATTGATTGATTGATTGACATTTTATTTGTTGCGAGTATAAACACACATATTCAACAAAATCGCATAAAACAAACGATAACGTAGAATGTATTATGTGTGGATACTGCAACGGGTGGCTGCGAAGTGACCTGGAAGGTCTTCTAGTCGAGCAGCCACCCTCAACAAAAGAAAAAGTAACAAATTAAGCATCAATAAAGCGAGGTAAAAGAATCTAAAACATAAATTTACGGTATAATTGCTTGAATGAACACAAAATACATCATCTAATAAAAGTTCTACATGGTCCTGAAGCCATCATCATTGGTAAAATGATAGTAGTAAATTTTTATAATTTTTTTTAAATGAGTTAGGTGATTTTTTTCTTATTTCCAATGGGATTGAATTCCAAATTTCCACTCCTGTGTACTTAAAACTACGTTGAAGTTTTGAAGATGAATATTGAGGAACATAAAAATTATCCTTGTCAATTGCATTTCTGGTATTGCGAGAATGAACATTTTTTGCTTTTTTAAAATAGTTAGAAAAAGTACATGGTAGTGAATTGTTTTCAAATTTGTGCATTAATTTTGAAGTTTCGAGTTTGAACAAATCTTTTATTTTAAGAACATTTAGTTGTTTAAAATATGGAATCACGTGATCCGACCATCGACCTCCCGCGACTATTTTTATTGCTTTGTTTTGGAATGTTTGGAGTTTGTCGACATGTGTCTTAAAAATGGAACCCCATATTGTTATCGCGTATTGTATATGGGGATGCACAAGCGAGTGATATAACTGAAGTCTGGTTTTCGAAGGAATGAAAGATTTTAATTTAGACAAGATGCCGACTGACCGAGCAAGTTTCAATTTTATATCATCGATGTGGGGTTTAAACGAAAGTTGATTGTCAATAGTTATACCAAGATATTTAGCGTGGTCAACTATTTCTAATTTATCACCGTTGTAGAGAACATTGATTTTATCAAGTTTACTGTAGTTTTTTTTGGCGGAATTACTAATAAATTTGATTTGGAAGCATTGATAGTTAACTTGTTGGCATTTATCCAGCTACTGATTTCGACTAGATCCGAGTTGAGCTTGTTTTCTAACAGACTTAAGTTTTCAGCTTTGACAATGAGACACGTGTCATCAGCAAACAATCTTGGTATTGATGATATGCTATTGGACAAATCATTTATATATAACAAGAACAGCAGTGGGCCCAGTGTGGATCCCTGCGGAACGCCGTACTCAATAAGCTGATGAGTGGAAGAGCAATTGTTAATCTCAACATATTGATGACGGCCATTCAAATAGGATGAGACAAGGTCATTTGCTACTCCCCGGATACCATAGTGGTCAAGTTTGCGTAAGAGTTGTTTATGGCAAACAGTATCGAAAGCCTTTTTTAGATCCAAGAAAGCAAGCCCTGTAAAATCGTTGGTTTTCGTTTGATCGTAAGAAGTGCTGATGATATCGAGAGCGGCATGTGTTGTAGAGCGATTAGTACGGAATCCATATTGCGTAGGAAAGAGTACAGAATTTTTACCAATAAAACAAGAAATCCGTTTAAATATTATCTTTTCGAATACTTTTGAGAAGCACGATAAAACTGTTTCCCTTTCTTCTTCATTCTCAGGCATGTTTGTAGCAGTAGACCTGACAAATATTGAATTAATGCAATTTGATACATGACATAATGTAGATGAGTTAATTTCTTTTTCCTTTTATGGAAGTGCCCTTTATGGAAGTTAGCCTACAATGTTAGTGTACCAATACTGGTTATTCTTGTACACACTCAATGAGTTGACAAAATTTTGGCAAAAACAAGATGGCAGTATTCAGAACACACATTACCTTGTTTATGGTAATTTACTAATGCAAGCTATTGCCAATAGCTTGTTTAAACATGTTTTTAGCTGATGGCTTAGCAACGATGTATATGCTTTATAAATGTTTCGTGTGTTGTAAGGTCATAGACACTTTGTCATTGATGCTTCTTGCAGATCATTTGTGACATAATGCAAGAAATCTTATCATTGATATTTTTAGCTGTCAAAAGTAAGTGCATTTGTCAGAAAAGGTTTAGGTTAATGTTCCTTTCAAATGCCCACCACCCATGTTGACTAAATTGCTAGTAACTACCAACCCTGAATGAAGAAGTTTTCCCTTTAAAGTGGAGTTTTTCAGCACTGCTCTGTGCTCAGTGTACACATAGTGAATAAATGCTTCATAATACTTTTCCTGACAAGTATAAAGTTTTACCCATATTCCCACCATGCAGGCTAAAGATACAAAACAAACATCAAAGATGAAAGCTTATTTTATTTGGGAACAAGAACAAATTTAATGAAACTAACAAAAATCTGATGTAGTAAGAGTCTATTTGCTTGTTACGAAATAGTTATGCAAGATCAGAGTCCTCAGATGAATACTCTGTTGTGTTAACATAAGGAATGTGAGAAGATGTGAAGGAGTCTGACTGTGACTCAATATCAGAGCTGTCACTATCACTGCTGTATGTTTAATTGGATTTTAAAGGGCTTCTTCTGCTGGTTATTGGCAAATGCACATCAACTGGAACAACCTCTTGACGTTGTATTGGAAAAGGTGTGGAGTGCTGGTCAAAAGTGCCTTTGTCACTGGTGGAAATAACCAACCCCGTCAGTTTGAGGTTTTGGCTTACAAATACGAGTTTTTTTTAGCATGCTCATGTGTAAGTCGGTTTCTTTTTTTTGAATGTACATTAGCGTGAACTGAGAAGCTTCTTTCACATGCAGCTGAAGTACATGGAAGTTCTAGAACCTGAGTTATGACTTTCGATAGCTGACATTGTCCGCACAAGCCAGTCCACCAAACTGTGGGTGAAAGTGTTTCAGAAGAAAGTGATGCCCACGGAAACTCCAAGCTAAAAAAGTCTTGTTGACTGGAAAAGTTTGCCAGTTCTGCCATAACTTTTGTTTCGTCTACATCTGGCATTGCTTTACTCAAATTGTAGACTTTCTCAAAAGCTTTTACCTGCAAAAAAGCAAAACATTGTAACTAACAGCATTAAAGTACATACGCTATATGACTGGTTAATGCATTGCCAGTCTGTGGTTTTCTTCTCGTTATAAATTCCTGTACCAGGTTAAACTTGTCATTCTAGTCATGCCAAAAAGACTTCAGTGGTGGTAATTATCACACCATGAATTGTGAATTGTACAAATATACAAAACTTTTATTACATGGCCATACTTTCTCAATTATGGTGTTACCCAAATAGAATTATAAGTGAATACTTTGGTTTAACTAGAGAAAAACTTGCAAGTATCATTATGGGATTATGCATGCTTCTCTATCTATATCAGATAATCTTGTGTCAAACTTCTACAATGGTACCTCTATATTGGCTCTAACATACTGTACCTTTATCCAACTTACCTTTAATGAACTAGTCCAGAAAACCACTTCTTGGGATTTACTTTGTGCAGGTCAGATTGAGGTGGTGCCTCTCCACTTCCTTTTGTAGGTTTAAGAGTTGTAATAATATTCCTATCCTGCTATGATGATTTTGTTTTTCAGAAGTTTTCATCAATCTTCATTACATTAGTAATGGAGAAATAAAACAAAGTAACTTTAGCGGGTTTAACATGATGTATTTCATACACAAATATAACATAATTAAAAATAAACTCTAACGTTTTCGACACGCGTGTCTTCTTCAGGAATTACATATCTGCAATATACATAAAATGAAACTTGTAAGGTAAATTTGACTTTGCACTGTAACTGTAACTGTATACTAACGACACTCCAGACGGACAAGCACAAACTGAACAGGTGATACAGGAATGCTACAAAAAAAATACCCAATTGGTTTATAAACAAAAAGCAGAAGAACACATTTCAAAACAGATTATTTATTCAACCGACTATTAGTGAGATGCTTGCTCCTGAACATTATTAACCAATAACGTTTACCAATATTAATCAATAACCATATCAATTTTGGAGGGGTTTAAGATAGCGCACAATACATACCATCTTCCACTTCCAGTCGGTTCCGAGCTTTCCTTTTACTCCGCACCAAAGTGGAAAACCTTGTTTCACATAAATACGTACTGATGAAAGGCAGCAGCACTTTTATACATTCTTTGCCTTTAAGCTGATAAGAAGCACACACCCTTGCCCAAAACCCGCAGATTGATAAAGTCTCATACATGTCTTTACAAGTAGGGTCGTTTCTCAAGTCAATGAGCTTATCCTGTGAGTCATCGGAAACTTTTTCTTTTGATATTGCGAAAGGGTTTCTCACCAGCTCTAAATCAACAGCAGATATTTCAGGAAAGTAGTTTAAAAATTCTTTCCAGAGATTGATGCGATGTTGCAATATCTCAAACGATAAATTCATGTCCAAGTTATCTTCAATCACAGACGAGATGGTCTTAAAGGGATCTTCTTCTTCTTTTATTGTCATTAAAGGGATACTAAAGGAAAAACCTGACTTGGCGATTTTCCACGTTCTTTGTGTTTAACATACTACCATAAAACGATTTTCAATAAAATTTTGCCCCATTGCGGTCTGACCACCATTGCGCGCGTGCTTTTGTCAGAGCTTTCAAAACGAAATTGGCCTGAGCAGCGAAGCGTGCGACTGTAAAGTTACGTCACTACAGACTATAGCAATCAGCTAATTGCGCAATAATTGTTACTGCGAGCGATTTGACTGTAGGCTATGTATGTATGTACATCAAAACAACACATTTCAACATCAAAACATCAGACAGTTTGCTCAAAACATCAGACGTGGCTTTTGTTATTGCTGTCTTTAGTGACCTATTCTCGAGTAGTGTTTGCACTTTTTGGTCATTTTGAAAAAAAATGAAAGTAAATGAAACACTGGACTTTGGGCCTTGCCAGCGCCATTGAAAACAAATTTTTTTTGGTAATTTTTTTTGAAATGTATTCTTGAATGTTCAGTTTACTCATTTTAATGCTTAATTCCCGTTTGAAATTTTCATTTAGTAGGCTATGCCTTTAAACATTGCAAAAGTTCCCTTTTCAGCTTTTCGTTTCTAGTTTTCAAGTTTTTACACAAGCGCATTTAGAGCGTCGATAAAGTCAAGTACAGTTATATTCCTTCTTTGTAGCTTGAGATGTAAGCGGTTGAATTGGTCAAAAATTAAGCAAGTCTAGATATGAAGGTATTATCCCTAAAGCAAGATTCCAATTCGTACTTTCCCTGCATGTTCAGAAATTCTTTTAATTCTTCCCGTAGTTCAAAAAATCTAGCTAAAACATTGCCCTTGGATAGCCAACGTACCCGAGTATAGTAAAGTAAACTTAAGTTTTCAGCATTCATCTCCGAGCATAATTTTCTGAATAGTCGTATGTTTTATGCTCCATTTTTTACAATGCCTATGGTCTTGATAACTTTGTTCAGAACATTTTGAAGAGATTCTGAAAGAGTTTTCGATGCAAGGGCTAATCTGTGTATCATGCAATGGATTGGGACACAGACGTTTGCAGGCTACTTCTTGTTCCAGAGGCTCATTTGTTTATTGTTTCTACGCACGCGTCATCTGATTTGTTAGCGCTTTACCTGCGGGAAGGCGCCTTCTCAAAGGTAGAGCCAGCACTGTTCACTTTACTTTCAATCATTCCAGTTTTCTGTTATTTGCCGTCCGGATGGCTAAAATCTTTTGGTGTTACTGCTTGGTATTTGTGAAAGACTATTTTTAATCCTTCAATAAGAAAATCAAATCAACTTCAAGAATTGTGTGTTAAAAGAAGTCTTAGAAAGGATAGGGAAACTTATGTTACAAGCTCTCTAAATTCAAGTCTCTGTAAACAACTTAGAGGGACGAACCAAATTAAAAATAGTAGTTCAAAGACCATCAAATTAATCTAACTTTGCAACATCAGAAGAAAGAAGAAAAGAAATCTAATGTGAAAGAATTCAATCATAAAGGGAATAAATAAAGAAGCTTCAGAAGAAACAAAGAATAGCCAAACAAACGAACTCTTGGCATGCAAGGTAGTTCCGAACTTTTCTCAATTGAGTAATTAATCGTAGTGTTGTATTATATTGTATTTCTTAGCCGGTAATTAATTGTAGTATTGTACTGTAATTCTTTAACCAGTAATTGTTAGGCGAATGTCTTCGTCGCCCATATCTAGTTGTATCTTTGAGGGCCTAAATGTTGGAATTGGTGATCATGGTGATGTGTTGAGGGCCACCCACCCACCGATCGTTAACTTGACTAAAGAGTGTGATGAGACAGTTCCTGAAGTTAACTACACATATAAAAAGGGGTCTCATCCCATGACAACTCGGCTTAAAGCTAAGATCGAAACTCAATCTCATCTGGCTGCTTACGAATCCCGACTTAAACTACAGCCTCGAAACTTTGACCCCGATGCAGGGCACTCTGAAGCTCTTATAGAATTTAATAAACAAAGAGAAATTAATGCCCTGATAGCTAGGAATGAATTGAAAAAGGAAGAGATAAGATCTAACCTAGCCATTCAAAAGTTAAGTGCCGAGTCTGAATTCAAGAAACAGCAAATTAAATTAAATGTCACTACTGGCTTGGGTGAAGATCACCGATCGTTTCCCGAGTCTAGCACTAATCTGAATACTAACGTTCCCTTTGATGACCCCACGTATCCGGAATTTAAGAGACGTGGAAGCTTTGGGGCCGCTAGAGATGACCCCACGTACCCGGAATTTAAAAGACATGTAAGCTTTGGGGCCGCTAGAGATGTCCCCACCGAGTCGAATTTAAATAGGAACGATAATTTAACCTGGGAAGCCTTACTTCTTGACGAAACCCCAGCGGTCTCTCGATCCCCGGAGCCTTATGTGCCCGAGTCTAACTTTAGGGACACGTATGGGTGCCAGACGACAGGAACTCAGAACTTTGGTATGAACCATTCTCACAACCCACAAGTAATCCCAAGGCACGTAAGTACTGGTCGTTCTAACATCTATGATTCTCGGCCACCCAGGGAGTCTGAAATTAATGGTACACAACAAGATTCATTTTTTCAATATCAAAACTGTAGGGCCTATCTCGATAGAGCTACTTTGATTGCTTATAATGGGGAGAATATGCCCTTCATATTTTTCAAAAATCGCATCACTGCTTTAATGAAAAGCTGCCCCTTCCAAGAATCTTGCCTAACTTTACTGCAAGCTGCGTGTGTCGGAACGGCTGCGCAAACTATAGCTAATCTTGTTTCTGATACCCCAGGTTTGCCTCCTGAGGCTAGGATTAAAATGTCTCTAGAACGGCTATCACAACGCTTTGGAGTACGTGGTGGCTTTTATGCGGAACCGGAAGTCAGGAAGTATCGTTACGGACCTAAGTGGCAATCGGTGTCGGCTTCTATGTGGAAAGACTACAAAGATCAATTATCACAATGTTTGCTTTACGCTCAGGCACATGACCAACGCGACAAGTTGGAAGGACGGTTTGTATTAGACTTAGCGAAACGACTGCCACTGGCAACACGATCGAAATTTTTAGACTTCCTGTTTGAGCAACATGGCAGTACTAACGAACCTGAGTTTCACAATTTACTTGATTTTGTAGTACGGGAAGAAACATGTCTATCTTCCGACTTCGCCATATTGTTGCTAGGTGATTCTGACCCTTCGGGAGCCAAAATGATGTACAAGAAATCATCTGCATGCCCAGTGAGGCAAACCTCAGCAAAGGTATTTAGTAACAGTAAATATTCCTCTACAACACGCCCTTGTCTTTGTTGTTCGGTGAATGGTGCTGAAGAACATCACCGTTTATCACAATGTACTAGATTCTTAAACATGTCTCTTGTAGAACGAAAAAACCTGATCATTAAGGCTAAAAGATGTTTGAATTGCTTGAGTAGTAACCATATTGTTGATGACTGTACCTACCGTAATACTTGTCGTGAATGCAGAGATGATCGAGTTGAAAAGCATCATTTCCTCTTACATCAACTTTATAAGTTGGTACCTCAGGGTAATTCTTCTACAAAAGTACACTACAACGGCAATAGAAATCAGGCACCTGGACGCAGCAACAACTTAGAGGTACGTAGCGTCTGTATCCGGAATGTCAAGGCGGCCTGGAATCGTGTGACTGCCGCCCGGATTGTCAACCCTATCAACGGACAGTCGAAGTTAGTTTACTGTCAACATGACCCAGGATCTCAACTTACCTTTGTGTCAAGTAAATTAGTCCGAGACCTGGGTTTATCTCCTTTCGACAATGTATCGTTTAATATGGATACAATGATTGGGAAGAAAGCAACCAATGCTGATTTAGTAGAGTTTAGCATCCAGTCATTAAGCACTGGAGAATTGTTTAACAGCATTACATCAGTAGTCAACTCCCCTTGGGGTGATGATGTTCACGCACTGCCACACAGACAGAACGTGAGTGACTATAGGAATTTTGATGATGTAGAGATTTTTTCCTTAGACAAAATGGACACGGTCGACGTACTTATAGGTAACGACAATGCTCATCTCATGTTGGTCCACGAGGAGCGCCCAGGAGGAAATGTTACTGACCCACACGCAATTCTTACTCCTCTTGGTTGGCTGGCCTGTGGTGGGAGATCACCCATAGAGGCGAGCGTTACAAAAGTTGGTAAAACCAGTCTGGCTTTAGAATGTGATGTGATATCTTACCTCAAATCTGAAGTTAAAACTAAAAATCAGGAAATTAATGACCTGAAAGAGGTGATTAGGGAAATCTCGATAAATGACGAATTACCTCAGTTATCTCGTAATGATGTGATTGCAACTCAACAAGTCGAACCAAATATTAAGTTAGAAGGGGAACAATTTGAAATCCCCGTCCCTTTGATGAGTAACATCAACTTACCTAACAATTATAAGCTGGCGGTAGACAGGGCTACGGCACTTCGGAAAAAGGCTTTGAAACAACCCGACCTTTGTGAATATCTAACCGATACGATGAAAGACTTGCAGTCGAATGGCTATATCGAGCGTATCGATGACGACTTGAGTGCAACTCACGCTACGGGTTGTACATGGTATCTGCCATATTTTGTCACTTCACAATCTAAGAAGCGCATTGTATATGATGGGAAGTCCGAATTTAACGGCGTGTGTGTAAATGACGTCATTATGTCTGGCCCGGATCTTTTGAATCCGTTGCTACATGTGCTAACTAGGTTCAGGTTAGGGAAATTTGCCTTGATGGCCGATGTTACAAAATGTTTCTTTCAGATAAGACTGCCTGCGAGGCAGAGGAATCTCTTTCGAATACTCTGGTTTGACCAAGATGACATAGAAAACGGCAAACTAGTCCCATTTCGTTTTTGTGTCCACCCTTGGGGTGTGAAAAGCAGCCCGTATGTAGCCTGTTTAGCCTTCAAGAAGATGGCTGAGCAGAATTCCAATGAGGCATGAAGTTGACTTTAAGTAACGTTCTGCAGAATATGTACATGGATGACTTTATCTTTTCAGTTAATTGCTTGGAAGACGCAAAGAAAATCGCAGATGAATCAATAGAGTTATTTCATAGTCGTGGCTTTAAACTAGTAAAGTGGAGTGCTAACAGAAGCGCTATGGATATTTTAGCTGGACTGACCAGTGAGTCCCTGGCGCCTGCTATCCGTGACCTTGATTTACATGCGGACGGGACGTATTTACCGTCTGCTAAGACTTTGGGCTGTGTGTGGCAAACAGAGTCTGATGAGTTACTCATTAAATGCTCTCTAGAGCCCCTGGTTAAGTACACACGTAGAACTATGCTAAGTCAGCTGGGACAAAACTTCGACCAACTTGGGTTTTGTGCCCCATTTTTTGTAAAGGCACGTTTGATCCTTCAACAACTAGCCATCGATAAATTGGATTGGGACGATGAGATCCCTGATAGTGTTGTTAAGGATTGGACCGTTTGGCTCCAGTCCTTGTCGCTCTTGAAAGAATTTTCGTTACCGAGGTGGTACTTTGTGGATGGCATAACGCCAGGCCCAACTGACGTTGTGACGTATCAGTTGAACGGGTTTTGCGACGCTTCTAATCAAGCATTCTCGTCCGTGGTATATTTACGCAGAGTCGTGAATGATATGCCGAGTGTCTCGTTTGTACTCGGAAAATGCACAATTGTGCTAAAAAATCAGTTCTCCTGGCCTATCGCCAGAAAGGAGTTAGTGGCAGCGGTAAACACGCTGGAACTTGTTAAGCAAGCAGATGAGGCTTTAGGATCTTTAAATTGTGAGAAACATTTTTGGTGTGACTCTCGTACTGTTCTGCAATGGATAAAAAATCCTGACTTGCGACTCGCTAAATTTATTGTAAGAAGGATCGATAAGATCTTGCTATGGTCCAAAGCCTGTGACTGGCGATACTGCCCAAGCAACATGAACGCGGCGGACGTAGGCTCTCGCCCAAATCTTGTGCTGAAAAAAGAGTCGCGGTCGCTTTGGCTAAACGGCCCACTTTTCCTTCAACAGGCGGGTAAACTGACACCCGGACAAGAGACTACTGCAGTCCATGCCATTAAAGCAGATCTATCAAATGCGCCGCATGGTGGAGGTTTAGATCGGCTCATAGAGAGCGCACCAACGCTATATCTGTTACAAAAAAGAACCTCTTACCTTACTGCCTTTGTTGAGTATGTTCGCGCTAAGGCCTTGAGGAGTGAATTTGCCATACCAAAGTTGAACGCCCCTTATCTTGACAACGCACTTAATAACATTGTACGGTATGTTCAGAAATCGGTGTACGGTGATGTAATACAACAGACCAAGGAGGAATCTCCAGAATCCTTTCAATATGTATTAAAGCACTGCATTGCGAATGCCGCTACTAATAAACAAGCAAACCTGAAAGAAATTACCCTTTTAAAGAAATACAGACCCTGCGTGGACAACTTAGGGGGACTCCGCATCGAGGGCCGCTTAAGCAAATCCCCTGCCATCTCATTGGAGACAAAACATCCCTTGATCCTGCCCTCCAGGCATCCGTTAACAAGACTTGTCGTGCTATTTTACCATAACCGAAATTCGCACAGTGGTTCTCAACACACATTACTTTCCTCCAGACAAAGATTCTGGATAGCCAATGGCAATGCTGCTGTGCGGAAATACTTACACGACTGCGCTGTGTGTGCTATAAATAAGGCACAACCCATTAGACAACTTATGTCTGACTTGCCGCAATCTCGTACCACGGCTAACAACAAGCCCTTTTTCAATTGCGGCATCGATTATTTTGGCCCTTTGCTTTACACAGAGGGAAGAAGTCACAAGAAAGCTTGGGGTCTCCTCTTTACATGTATGGCCTCTAGAGCGGTTCACGTAGAATTAGTCACTTCACTGGCGCTCAATGATCTTTTACTTGCATTCTCAAGGTTTTGTGATTTACGTGGGCCGGTTAAGACAGTTTACTCCGACAATGGGAGTACCTTCCAAGCTGCCCAAAAAAGTTTACCTGAAACCCTCCAGTCCAAACCATTTCAAAACTCCTTGAGAAAGGAAGGGATTGACTGGGTTTTTATTCCACCTTATGCTCCAGCCCAAGGTGGTGCTTGGGAATCAATGGTAAAACAAATCAAGAATGTGCTATATCACATCTTGGATACGAACTCACGTAAACCAAACCTTATCGAACTAATTACTTACATAAGTAATGCTGTCCGCATCGTTAATGAACGCCCTTTGATCCCAATTAGTGATGACCCCAAAGATTTCACTGTTATCACACCTGCAACTCTTTTAACTCCATTTTTTTCTCCACTCTCCGTATTAGGTCAACCTGCTGAGCGAGATCACCTCAGAAGGGACTATCGCTTCAACGTATCCTTGTCCAAACAATTTTGGGACAAATGGGTAGAATTCTACTTACCATGGCTGCAAGGCAGAAAAAAATGGATTAAATTACGCGAAAACTTAAAACCTGGCCAATTAGTTGTGTTGGGATCTCCAGAAGATATTGCGAAAAGAGGCAATTATCAAATGGGTAGAGTAGAGGAAGTCATTCCTCAAATGAGGAATGGTAAGCCTATTGTAAGAAGGGCTAAAATTGCCATCTCTCAATGTGATGAACATACAGGTGAAACCAAAGTGAAATTGGTCTTAAGAGACATCTCCTGCATTGCCCCAGTTGAGATGCCGTAAACTTGGGCCGTAACTTGGCTCGTAACCTTAGGCCGTAACTTGGGCCGTAACTTTGAACCGTAACTGTGTACTTTACTGTAGCCCTTAAACCGAAGCCCCTTGACCTGCTCATCCCACAGTTCGGTAAGGTACTCGAGATCCTTGTTATTTAGGTAGTTTACTCGATCGGTGGGTGGTGGACAACCCTGCTCCCAACGTAATTTAATACGTCTGCTAACTCTATATGCTTTGTACCTTTCGTATGTTTAACATACGTGATGCCCTGTGTAGCGGTTCTCTTACGTATCACATCAATTTGTGTACCATTTGCGACGTTTTGCCTTTTTTTTGTTATTTTTTTATTTTGTTATCTGTGCGCATCACGCCAATTTATGTCGAGTGGAAGTTGGCTTCATGTTATTCCTTGCATTTGCGCCAGTTTGTGTAACTAAACTTCATAGTCGACGTTGTCCGGCAACTCATCACTTTGCGTTATTGTGTTAAATCCTGTGTGATTAGTGTTCAATTCAATGTATATGTATACTTACTCAATGTACTTGTATCGACTCAAGGTATATGTATAGCTTACTTCTAATTGTTCTCTCCAGCCTGCTGCAGCAGGCAAGTAATAACGTACATGTTAGTAAATATTTATGTGTAGGCCTGGCAATGAACCTCTTCTTTAATCGCTTGTAATTATGTGCCATAATTAGGGGCCGCAATGTTCCAGAGGCTCATTTGTTTATTGTTTCTACGCACGCGTCATCTGATTTGTTAGCGCTTTACCTGCGGGAAGGCGCCTTCTCAAAGGTAGAGCCAGCACTGTTCACTTTACTTTCAATCATTCCAGTTTTCTGTTATTTGCCGTCCGGATGGCTAAAATCTTTTGGTGTTACTGCTTGGTATTTGTGAAAGACTATTTTTAATCCTTCAATAAGAAAATCAAATCAACTTCAAGAATTGTGTGTTAAAAGAAGTCTTAGAAAGGATAGGGAAACTTATGTTACAAGCTCTCTAAATTCAAGTCTCTGTAAACAACTTAGAGGGACGAACCACTTCTAGCTCCTAACATGGCAGGAGCACCGTCAGTGCATACTGCGTATAACAAAAACATTTTCCCAGCCGAGTCCTTCTTGGTCAGAAAACGCTGCCATCTTTCCATCACCTCAACAGCTCTCGTATTGGTCTCTAATACAGAGCAAACCGAGAAATTGAAATTGTCTGTTATGTCTTTTTCCGATATGTATCTGCACACCAAGAGATGGGAGCAAGGGGCAATGTTGGTAGTTTCATCTTAAAGTTGAATTGAGAAGAATCCGAATTGTGAATTTTTATTTCTGTAATTACCTGCTCTTTTATATTGTTAGACAAATCATCAATTCTCCACTGTATAGTATTGTTTGAAAGAGGAATTAGCAGCAATTTTATTTCTCTTCACAGCAATTTAGTCTTTTCACCTTCCAAGTCAGGCCTTAAAACTCGTGTTTTTTTCCGGCAGCCATCGTGGCCTACCGAGAGCTCCTTCTCGGCGGCCAAATCTGCGTGCTTGGAGGCCAAAATACAATAACGATAGCACAAGTAAATAGCATTAAACTTGCAACAATGTTAAAATGATCATTTAGCGTTGTTGAAGTCTGGGCGACGTCCTGCAATAGAATCGTTGTACCACGCATTAAATGCTTTATCGGGATTGTAATCCGGTATTGCCGGACCATCTAACGACCCTAAATTGTTTTAACTGCTCGCAGCTCAGTAAATTGTTTCAACTGCATACCGCCTTTCATAAAACCTGACCATTTATTCCGTTATGATGTCACCTTTGAGGGTGTGAAGTCACTAACCCACAGCGTTCTCAACTATTAAGACACGTGTTTTACCCACGGATGTCAACTAACCTAGTTCTCCTTTTTAACAACGATTCAATGTCCAACAAAATTGAATCGATATAAAAACGACAATATTGCCAGCCGATGTAAATTAGCACTTCGGATTAACACTTCGTTAAAATAAACATCGGGAATTGCAAACAAGACTTACAGCGCTGGTGATCGCAGCTGGATGTATTCAATACAACAGTAGTGACTATGATGCGCTGACTTAATTTTGCGTCACTCTTTGATGCTACATATTTTCGACATTTAATCCACGATCACTCTATTGCGAAATTAAATTATTGGCTAGACGAAACCGGCGGCCAAACTTGGCCGACGGAGGAGGTAGCACCGGCGGTCATTCAAACACTACTTAGCGGCCATGGCCGCGATGGCCGCCGGCTGCTTTAAGGCTTGCAAGTACAAGGTCTCTTCACCTTAGCAGCAATTTGCTCTTTTGTACAAGGTCTCTTCACCTTCCTTAGCAGCAATTTGCTCTCTTCACCTTCCAAGAACATTTTTAGCCATTTCTAAAGCACAAGGTTTAATATGAGTCTCGCTAATTGTGTAGGTTTACATTGCTTTGCAATCATAAAACTAACCACATAAGACACTTCAACAATGCCTTTGGAATGTTGCTAAAATCCCCATTTTGAATTCAAGCGCTGACGCTTCACACTCTTCTTTTCATCTTTATCGTTATCACACATGTTTATCCTTGTAATTTGGACGAAGTTTTTCCAGGTGAAGTTACATTTTTGATGGCCTTAATTAATGATGACTAAGAACTTCATAACATAATACACATTGTTCTTTTTCTTCTCTGCAGAGGTGGGCAGTAGCACGCTACTTTTGTAGCGGCGCTACTAGAGGTGCTACTTTTTTGGTAAAAGTAGCGGTAGCGGCGCTACTTTTTAGTTGGAGTAGCGGCGCTATTTTTATTCCAAAGTAGCGGGAGAGGCGCTATTTTTTTTCACTCGCACTTCTGCTACCCGCTACTTTTTAATTTAAATTGAAAAAAATGCTTGTTTTTGCAATACTGGCGTGGTCAAGCAGCTATATAATCGGCTTGGTTGCAAGGTTTCGGTCTTTTCTAGCTGACGTCAACTTCTTCGGCGAATATCTCCGTGTGATGAAGCCTATCTGCCAGGCTTTAGACATTCTCCATGGCGAGTCCAAGGCATATTACGGAGTCTTGCTTCCAACCATCACAATTTGCGGGAAGAGTTGACCGAGATCAGTGATCTTGTGACCTGTGAGGAGTTGAAAGTGAAAGTCCTTGAAGGGGTGAAGAAACGATTCAACAAGTGCTTGAACAACATGAAATGCATTATAGCATCATGTCTTCATCCCTCCTTCAAGACGTCGTGGCTACAATTTCTGCACTACGTTTCCACGGATGATACTGACGTACTGCGAGAAAAAGTCAAGACAGATGTAATTCGACTGTTGCGGGAGACATCAAGCCAGGTTGATACTGAGAAGAGTGACACCAACACCAGTCATGACTCCGAGGAGGTATTTTTTGGAGTGTTTGCGCCATCCCGTGAAACGTCGGTGCAGAAGGAAGCAACAATTGTGGATGCCTTTTTTTCGGACAAGAGCAAGTCCTTGAGCTTTTCGAATACCGAGTTAAAACATCTGTTCATTAAATACAACATCCCCAGCCCCATTCCTTCCAGTGTTGCGGTGGAGAGACTTTTCTTTGTTGGAAAAGATGGAACAAGCTTCCAACTATTATAAGAAATGAATGTAAAACTGTAAAAGGCTTTAAATCAAAAATGAACAAGCTAAATCTTCCTTGAAATATTCCTATCGAAGTATTACATACACCAAACATACTAATATTGTTTTTACCCAGCAATGATAGGCCAATGTGTGGCTTTCTGGTTTTTGTGTTTTTTGTCCATAGAAGTTCTACAGAGTCTGCAGAAGTTTTTCCATCCTCTTTGACCAATCGCCATCTTTCGGTGAAGCGGTGGCCATGTGCTCCAACCAGTTGTTTTATATCAATATCTTGGACTGGATCGTCATGCTATTGTCTGTTTGTTTTTCCATTTTTCTAACGTAATATGCCCAATTGTTTTGTTTTTTTACTTCTATTATGGTTTAACGTGTAAAACATATGGTAACCCAAATTTCTCATATTACTGTGACATGCCACAATTACATCCCAGCTAGGGATGCCTGTCATTTTTGCATTAATTCAACGTTTGCTAACGTTGGATCGGTGTGGAGGTGACGAGTTTAGTTGACTGGGGACTAAAATTATCGCTTTATCAACTTTATATCAAAGCACGCTTGATATCTTCAAGACATAACTTCTCTGGGTATAATTGAATTTCCGCAAGATGATAATGTTGTTTTTGTTAGTTTGTTTTAGTCATTGTTTTCATGTCGTCAAGTTATAACGTATCTATTTAATGAGTCGTGCAAGGCCTGGTGCGTTGCGCTTGAAATGGTTTTGCCCGTGGTAGGATTTCTTTGTGGGGTTTTCTTTGCCTGCCTTGCTCTTCTTTGCTATGAGCTAAACACATCAAGACGTGTTCCCTTCACGACCATCAGCACTCTTGATAACGCACCATGGCCGATCTTCATAGCAACTATCCATAGGGTACAAATCTTAAATATATCAGCTAAAGCTGTTTGGGCTAATAAAGCTATAGCCTAAATATATGTTGTTTATTTTTTTTTGTAACATTTTATTTTTTTATTTTCCCTTATATCTTAAATTTTTCTGAAGTTGTTGCGACCGTAACAAATTTTTTTCAACTCAATGACTTACTTCGGTCACAAGCACGTTTTAACGTTCGCGTTTTGTCGCTTCTACCTTTTTCTCGACCTTTGCTATGTTGAGGTGTATTGTTTTTGATATGATGGTCAGAAATAAAAAACAACTGAACTGAACTGCTTAAGCGAAAGCGGGCAGGACTTAGTGACTCTCATTTTGAAATGCTCGTGTTTTTGAAAGATGCGTAACAATAAATTTCCCTTGGAATGTGTTTTCTATAACGACGTTAAAATGACAACGTAAATGAATCATAACATTCGTTTTCAAGGTCATTTTTGCGTCACTAGGGACTTGAGTGTTTCCTAGTGTCATTTTAGATGAAAGTAGCGGAAGAAGTAGCGGTAGCGCGCGCTACTTTGGCCGTAGTGAGTAGCGGTAGTGAGTAGCGCGCTATTTTTGTAAATTGGTAGCGGTATCGCGCGGTACTTTGGCCCAAGTAGCGGGTAGCGCGCTACTTTAAAAGTAGCGGGTGCCCACCTCTGCAGAGGTGGGCAGTAAGCAGCGCTACTTTAGTAGTAGTAAGTAGCGCTACTAGCAGCGCTACTTTTTTGGTAAAAGTAGCGGTAGCGGCGCTACTTTTTAGTTGGAGTAGCGTCTGCAGTAGCGGCGCTATTTTTTTCCAAGGTAGCGGGAGAGGTGCTACTTTTTCTCAGTCGCACTCCCGCTTTTTAATTTAAATTGAAAAAAATGCTTGTTTTTTTTGCAATACTGGCGTGGTCAAGCAGCTATATAATCGGTTTGGTTGCAAAGTTTCGGTGTTTTCTAGCTGACGTCAACTTCTTCGGCGAATATCTCCCTGTGATGAAGCCTATCTGCCAGGCTTTAGACATTCTCCATGGCGAGTCCAAGGCGTATTACGGAGTCTTGCTTCCAACCATCACAATTTGCGGGAAGAAGTTGACCGAGATCAGTGATCTTGTGACCTGTGAGGATTTGAAAGTGAAAGTCCTTGAAGGGGTGAAGAAACGATTCAACAAGTGCTTGAACGACATGAAATGCGTTATAGCATCATGTCTTCATCCCTCCTTCAAGACGTCATGGCTACAATTTCTGCTATACGTTTCCACGGATGATGCTGACGCACTGCGAGAAAAGTCAAGACAGATGTAATTCGACTGCTGCGGGAGACATCAAGCCAGGTTGATACCGAGAAGAGTGACACCAACACCAGTCATGACTTCGAGGATGTATTTTTTGGAGTGTTTGCGCCATCCCGTGAAACGTCGGTGCAGAAGGAAGCAACAATTGTTAACGCCTTTTATTCGGACAAGAGCAAGTCCTTGATCTTTTCGAATACCGAGTTAAAACATCTGTTTATTAAATACAACACCCCCATTCCTTCCATTGCTGCGGTTGAGAGACTTTCTTCTGTTGAAAAAGATGTGCTTAAGCGAAAACGGGCAGGACTTAATGATTCTCATTTTGAAATGCTTGTGTTTTTGAAAGATGCGTAACAATAAATTTTCCTTAGAATGTGTTTTCTATAACGACGTTAAAATAACAGCGTAAACGAATGATATAACAATAACATTCGTTTTCAAGGTCATTTTTGCGTCACTAGGGACTTGAGTGTTTCTTAGTGTCACTTTAGACAAAAGTAGCGGAAGAAGTAGCGGTAGCGCGCGCTACTTTGGCCCTAGTAGTGGGTAGAGCGCTATTTTTGTAAATTGGTAGCGGTAGCGGGTAGCGCGCTACTTTAAAAGTAACGGGTAGCGTAGAAGTAGTAAAATAAAAGTAGATAGAAATAGAAGTGAAAAAGCGTAGTAGAAGTAGTGAAATAGAAGTAGTAGAACGTAGTAAAAGTAGCGGAAAGCAGAGAAACAGGACACTGACCACCTGATCCTAACATACCCATTAACCAAAATCCCAGGTAGCTTCGAAACTGTGCATGAGTGTGGTACTGCATTTAACAACTCGCTGGACAAAATTACAGACAATACTTGAGATGTGCCAACCATAGGACACTGTTACTACTATTTGAGACGATGAGAAATCTTCATGACTGTGTTGAGACTTGAGATCTACAAAATTGCAATGAAAAAATATACCAGACATATAGTCTGATTTGAAGTAAGTTATGAGATTGTTTGTTGAAAGAGACGCTATTGCAATGAGTTTACCCTAATTGCTGCATATTGTGACATTTAATGTCAAAATAGGTAAAAACAATAAAAAAACAAAAAACGAGTTCTTTTTTTTTTAAAGTAAAAAAACGCTTTTTTACATCTCTGATTGCGAATTTAAGTATTGTGTCATTCGTGCCGTGTGGCCTAGGGATCGCGTCATAAAGTTGTAGACCAGCCTGCTACTATGCAACAGCAACAGAAGCAAAGAAACACTATGGTATTAAAAGTGTCTTATCAATAAAATCAACAATCTTTAGAATATTTGTCAGATGCCTTCTTTAATATTTCATTTGTTAGGTTGTAGAAACTAAGCATTGAAAAACAAATAGTTGTTCAAAGTGACTTATTTGTTTATTAAAACTGTTACCCAAAGTTAACAAAGAATCAAAATTATCCATCAATTAGCTTTTTCAATTTTGTTGCACTAACTAAAGTAAAATTTTGAATATGAGAAAAAACACTTTTTGAACAAAGTTGGGAACAACAAATTTAATTTGTAGGTTGTTTACGGTTCAAGTGTTTCTAGGGCAAATGAAACAGGTTCTGAACTTTTTATTTGCAAGGATTTCTGTAGGATGTTAAACAGATGCAAGTAAAGACAATGAAAAATTTATTTAAAGTATTAGTAGTAACTTGAACTTAAATTATTCAACTAGAACATAGATAGCGTCAATAACGAAAGTAACTACATTTTCAGGTCTACACAATAATCCTGAAGTGACAGCCTCCTTGATTGAAGGTAAAGTTCGTTTTATTTGATTTATAATAGCATGCAACATTTTTAATCGTTTGTGTTATCATGTTACAACTTAAAGTGAAGACTTCAATAATATGGTTGTTCAAATGTTCAAACTACGTGACTGATTGCTCCACTAGGTTCGCTATGATTCGCTTTCATTCATTTTGTTTTTCTCTTCTGCTAGTCGCAGAAAAAGCTAATAGGTCAACATTCCAAACACAGCAGAGGTCTAGAAATGGAGTAAGTCTTTATGATTGTCACAATTCTTTCTAGTTCTTACATGTAAAGAGACTTTGGAAAGATTGATGACGTAATTTATTGGCATATCGAACGTAAAACAGTCAGATAAATGATTGGGTAGTTCTGCTTGTGAGATGATGATGAAATCCTTGAACTGACAAATGGTTCACCACTTAAACAAATCAATTTTTGAACAGCAAATGTCTTCGTCGATTTCAAAATAAATATACACTACTATCGTGGTGCAAGTATACTTGCAACAGCTACTTTGCAATTGGCTATAAATTCCACTTTTACAATCTATTTAATATTGGCTAGAACTTTATAATCGTCCTCTACATAATTTTGTTACAACTTTTAATCCCCATAATCACAACTTTAACACAACTGTCAACACAACTCTAATAATAATTCTAACAAAATCACGCTCCTATTTTTAACAGATTTGCTTGGAGCAGAAGTTTCCAGAGACTAGGGTAATATTACATCACAAGAATTCATTTTTCTGGTCAACAAGTTAAAAAAGTTTCCAGAATTACACATACACAAAATTTTCTAGAAGCAGATTTCACGATATAAAATTGCGTAACTAAAAGTTACTATCGGTCAGTCATCGATGAAACACCACAACAGAATTACACAATAAAGTAGTTCATCTGTTCTACAACATGAATGCAGCCTGAGCAAGGCATGTTGATTGTGACAATGATGCGGTTTGAATAACTGCAAACCGAATGATGCGATCTCTATGCTATTTTACGCCGATGTTTATTATGATCATTGTTACATACCTGAATGCAGAGGTGGGAATCCGCTACTTTGAAAGTAGTGCACTATCACTACCGCTACCATATGCCAAAAGAGTGGCATTCCCATTACTTGCTACCAGTTGATGCTATTATGTTACAACTTAAAGTACAAACTGCAATGATATTTCACAATATTGTTGTTTAAAGGGCGGGGAAACCCAAATTAACCTTTTGCGAGTTTTTTGTTTCAGCGTGATGTCATTGTGTACAAGATGAGTTTTAGCAAAAAAAAAAATCCAAATTTTGTTGCCCTCGTCTCGCTAAGGCCGCTTCTGTTTGATACCCGTTTGCGAGGTCTCGCGCGCATCAAGCTGTGACGCTGTTCGCTGTGACGTCACAAAGTACATATAGTTGTGGCCAAAAGTTTAAGACCAGACTTGATTTATGACCATTTTTGCATTACTTCAAAATACTGCATCAGATATTGTTTCAGTTGCATCATCTTTATGCATCATCTTATATCTGATGCAGATGAATATCTGATATATCTGATATCTGATGAAGTAATGCAAAAATCGTCATAAATCAAGTCTTGTCTTAAACTTTTGGCCACAACTATATGTACCTTGTGACGTCACAGCGAACAGCATCACAGCTTGATGCGCAACGAGACCTCGCAAATGGGTATCAAACAAAAGCGACCTTAGCGAGACGAGGGCAACAAAATTTGGATTTTTTTATTGCTAAAACGCATGTTGTACACAATGATATCACGCTGAAACAAAAAACTCGCAAAGTTAATTTGGATTTCCCCGCCCTTTAAACTACTGATTTATCTTGATGTAAAATGTGCAATTATTGTCCAACTCGTGCACTTACTTGCCCTGCATAACATCCAACTATCGTGCTTCCAATTTATTTTTTTGTTTAAAAGTAAATATTAGATCAGCTTTCAATTGTGGCCACTTAATCTATTAAACCAGTGGCTTTAAACTTTTTAAATCTCGTGACCAATTTAGGTTGGTTTAAAAAAAACTTGTCACACACTGAAAAACGTAAAATTAAAAACCTTTCTTCGTGAAGTACAATATATTGCATTATTACAATATTGCATTATTACACAAAACCCTGTGGAGTATTTTTTGAGTTAATTGTAAGTGTTCCTTCTTTTTAAGACATCTTGATATGTTTCTGAAGCCCTGTAAATTGAAATCACAAGCAAAGGTATACCTGAATTTTTATATAGTCAATTGAACGTCTTAAATAAGGTACGAAAATTCAAGTCTAAACTTCTTTTAATCAGAAAATGTCATTCAATGTAAGAAGTAATAGTTTTGAATTATTGAAACAAAGGATATACTTTTCTTATATATGATATATTTTTAAGTTGTTGCAGAAAAAAGTCATTACTCTCATATTGTATTTTTCAAAGGACACATGATTGCTCTCTCCTAAATTTGCTATTGATATTACTATACTTCAAACTTAAGTTAAGTTTGTTTTTCTCTTGTGGTGGTCGCAAAGGAAGCTATAAGTCAACATACTAAAAACACAGCTGAGGTCTAGAAACGGACCAAGTCTTTATGATGTGGTTCGAATGACTGAAATTCGAATCATACGATCTCTATGCTATATGCCGATGTCTATATGATCTGTATAAGATACCTGGATGCAGGGGTGGGCATTCACTACTTTGAAAGTAGCTCACTACCTCTACAACATGCCATCAGAGTGGCGCTCCTTCCTCTTTACTCTTTACCATTCGATGAAAAAAACGCGCTACTGCTCTCGCTACTTTGATCTTTAAAAGTAGCAGGCATTTTTGCTACTTCTATGCCAGGCCTCGAAATTCACGGCGATGTCCGTGGGAAGTACCATCTAGATCAGTCATAATCGTCCGCCGAGAAATAACACAGGAACTAGCGATACAAACCGTCATTGCATAGCACGAACGTCGAACAATTGTTGTGAGAATATAATTTCCCTCGCATTCTAGTGCGCATCTAGAAAATGTGAATACTGTATCCCTTAGCTTCCATTCAAGCAAGAAAACTTTCAATTCTTAGGTTGCTTGAACGATTGATGACATTAAATTAGCATAACAAAGGTGAATTCTTCGCTAAGAATTGATGGGAGTAAGGTACTTCTACACTAATCACGCGCAACTTCGTTTAAGTCTCACGTCACAATGTCTGGCCTTGATCTCCTAGTAATATTGATGAGGCAAGGTTGGTTACAAAATTAGAAATACGAGTAGGCTATTACAGCAAGATGCAACAAAATTTGTTAAGTTTTAATATTACAGTAAGAAAGAAAAGGCCCAGGAAATATTCACTTTTGCTCACATGACACGCAATCATAAACCTGAAGAAAAAAGCCTAGTGAAACTTTGCACAGCAGAAAATAGTAGTATTAGTGTAGAGTAGATGTTTTCTGACTCATGCCCAGAGCATTGTGAGTTGTGACGCAAGAAGCCACACGACCTCGTTCAGTGGAAGTTAATGAGTTATGCGACGTATTAAGCAGCTACACGGCGCTTTGCCTCTTCAAGAGCACGTGGTTGTTCTGATGAAAGCCTTTCAGAGTGATTTCGCTGAAATCTTTAAAGGCCTACTAAATGAAATTTTCAAACGGGAATTAAGCATTAAAATGCCTAAACTGACCATTCAAGAATGCATTTCAAAAAAAAATTACCAAAAAAAATTGTTTTCAGTAGCGCTGGCAAGGCCCAAAGTCCAATGTTTCATTTATTTTCATTTTTTTCAAAATGACCAAAAAGTACAAACTCTGCTCGAGAATACATCACTATATAGACCGGGAGCCCGCGACGTCCACCCTAGGTGAAAAAGTTACCAATTTCTATTCATACAGCGATGTCCGGTGGTATGTGGGTACTCATAATCTGGAAGTCTGCCGGGCCGCCGGTGGTGGGTATGGGAATGGGGGGGCATTTTTCATGGCCCAAAAAATGCGCTAGGTCAGCTGAAAAAGTTACCGCTTGAAACTTAGTTGGTTGTAAAGTAAATAGTTTCTAGATCAGTGGTTCTCAACCTTTTTTCTTTCGTGGCCCATTTTTGTTTGCATAAACGTTCTGTGGCCCATTCAGTTTTTATGTAAGAAAAAAATTACAAAAAAGGTTTATAAACAAAAAGCAGAAGAACATTGCCTTTGGAATGTTACTGGAATCCCCTTGTTGAACCCAGGCGCTTATTATTGTCGTATCCAGGCTTACACCTGGTGGTTAAAGATAGAGATTAAGTGGACGGGAAGGCAAGAAGGCCAATCTTCGTGTCCACCTTCAGGCGAGCCCTTAAGTGTCCTGCCAAAAACACAGCCGCATGCTCTTGAGCGGTGTCGAACCGGCGCCCTTTCAATTGCCGTTCCACGGCTCTCACCACTCAGCTATGCAGCCGACCAGATCCAGGCGCTGACGCTTCACACTGTCTTCTTTTCGTTAAAAAAATTCATATCTTTGTCCTGGTAATTGGATGAACTTTTTCCAGGTGAAGTTTCAGTTTTGATGGCCTCAATGAATGATGACTAAGAACTTTACAACATAATACACATTGTCCTTTTTCTTCTCTTGATGTACATACTACATACATCAAAAATTGATGTACATAGCCTACTGAATGTAATTTTCATCAAACTTAAAGCTTCAAGTATTGTCAATTCCTCCCCAAAATAATCCACAAAATAAAATGCTGCACGTACGGTAAGGAACTAAAAAGCGAATCTGCAGAATTTCAACAAGGCTACCGCATAGCCTATAAAGATGGCTTAATTGTAACCACAAACTAGTCTATTGATTGATTGATTGATTGAATCTTTATCCTCGGACTGGGAAAGCTTCTTGCAGAGCTTAATCCTGGCAATTTCGCATACTTGTAGAGGCTTTGAATCACTGACGCAGGGCCCGGTCACCGAGATTGACAGAGTGAAGTTTCCGATTGTTGAAGTCTTGTTGCCGGGGAATTATTCCATCCATTAGATGCCGCTGAATGGAGAGCAGTCCTTAACGTGCGTTGCTCAAGCGCACACCCCGAGAGTCGAACCAGCTCCGCTTGATCTTTAAGCTTCTTCGTTCCAGAAGTGACGCGCTAACCAATTGAGCTATCGGGGCGGATATTACAATTACATCATTACGTGTTGTAAAAACTGAGTTGATGTAAAACTGTATGTTGCAATAATTAGAATGATGATTGCCACTTTGGAGCAAAAAACAGCAGCATTGTAACTAAACAAACACACAAGTGTAAAATTGACTATTATAGTGACAAAAATGAAACAAAATGTTTCAATAGATCTTTCAATTTTTCAAATATATCTGTGGCCCACCTCAAAATGCTTCTATGGCCCACCAGTGAGCCATGGCCCACTGGTTGAGAACCACTGTTCTAGATGATTGTCTGGTATGTGACAGACATTTTTGGTGGTGGGGGGCTCTGACAGACAAGTTTTATACCCCCCAAAATTTGCGTTAGGTCAGCTGAAAAAGTTACCGGATAGAACCAACTGATTATTAATCTGTAAGTGTTAAGCTTCACAAAAATATATGTGACAGACAAATTTGCTGGTGGGTGTCCCCTGACAGACGACCTAAAGTAGGTGACCCCCCTAACTGAGCTAGGTCAGCTGAAATAGTTACCGGATAAAACCAATTGAAAATTGATGTGTGAGTGTTAAGCTTCACAAAAATATATGTGACAGACAAATTTGCTGGTGGGTGTCCCCTGACAGACGACCTAAAGTAGGTGACCCCCCTAACTGAGCTAGGTCAGCTGAAATAGTTACCGGATAAAACCAATTGAAAATTAATGTGTGAGTGTTAAGCTTCACAAAAATATATGTGACAGACAAATCTGCTGGTGGGTGTCCCCTGACAGACGACCTAAAGTAGGTGACCCCCCCCTAACTGAGCTAGGTCAGCTGAAATAGTTACCGGATAAAACCAATTGAAAATTAATGTGTGAGTGTTAAGCTTCACAAAAATGTATGTGACAGACAAATTTGGTGGTGGATGTCCCCTGACAGACGACCTGAAGTAGGTCTAGGTAACCCCTTCCCTTTTTGCGCTAAATCAATGACAGGAGTTGCCGACGACTTGCCGTTAAAAAAAAGTTAAAGAAGTGTTTTGTTTTATGTGTGCACAACAGCAAATAAGTATTACGTATAACAGGCAATTTAACTACTAAGGGAATACCAGAATAAAAATGATGCAAATTGAGCAATCAGCCAATTTGGGTTAGGGTTAGTTATCTATAATAACAATTACTGTTAAGGGTAGCCTATTTATACTTGAAAAGTTTTTGTCTGAATTTTTCGTCAACACTGAACAGTCTAGCCTATATAAGAAAAAATGTTTGGCGATGGTGGTGAGTCATTGACTAACAAAATAATTCCAAGTCAGATTCATCTTCCGAGTCGGAGTCTCCGCTCCACTGTTCATCACAACTCTCAATGTCATCCTCATCACTTCTTTCCTCCGATTTACTAAATAGCTCAGATGGTATAGCTGCGCCTTCAAACCAGCCTGGAATGATAACTTCATTTGTTTTCGACCAGCCATAATAGTGACATTTGCTTGTTTTCTTTAACAATTATTCTGTGATTGCGTAATTGTTTCGCGGCATGCCGGCATCTTCGGCTTGTTCTAAGCCTGCAAGATATCTTAACTCTGTTACAGAAGCAGGTCTCTGTGTAACTGTGACATAACATCTTTTTATGGCACTTTTTGAGTTCCGAAACCCAGTTATTACTTTCACCTGCAACGCAGCATTCCTACTCGCAGTTTGCTCTAAAGACAGATCGACTGCCGTCCTAGAGTAATCCTTTTTGGTACGCCTAACTGAGAAAGCACCATTATCCAGTATAGCCCTCAGTTTCGGATCCGCGTTTTTTAGTTTGTTGTAGAACAACGATCCCCATCTTGCATAATTTAGACGATTCAGAGCGAAATATATTTCTAGAAGTATTGGTACAATAACCATGTAACCACTTACTTCGTTCATCCTGACGCATCTCTGCACTTCTCGATAGAGTCGGTTTATTAAGAACACGCATAGTGTTCAGAACTGAAAGGTTTCGCCAAACACTCCATTCATGGACCTGTTAAAGCATTCTTTATACTTTTTCCGATGTCCGGTGACGACTGGATTGGCCGAGCATACTTCTACTATATCAGGGTCAGTTGGAATAGTGGACATAACTTGCTGGAAGTTGTCAATTTCATCTACATCTAAAGTTGTCAAGAATCGATCGTATAGCTTTCTTTCCATGACCTTGGCTGTAATTTCGTGCACACGAGTACAGTACACCTGTTGTAAAATTTCTTATAATGAACCCTTGCAATGATCCCTTGGCAAGGATCTTTGACTCCGACAATGTGAACTGTATCCCGCAATCATTTATGAAGGTTCCTTCTGCTCCGAAAAATGCAAGATCCATATGGAAATTCCCAAGCATAATGAGGAAATTGTCAAAAAGAGGGGCTTTAATGGCTTAAATGGAGTAGGCTTTTTGTGCAACCAGGGGTGTGCAACAGCTACGTCATACGTCAACGTCACCACCAGATATTGTTGAGTTTCAGTGGCAACCTTCATGGTTCTCACCAGGGTTTCTTTAACAACGTTATTGTTGGTTGGTAATTTTTTTATTGGCTCCATGTAACATATTCGCTGTGGCGGTAGACAGTCCACTCTATTATTGCTCATGAAACCAGCATAAAGTGGAGTTGCAAAATCTCTACTTTGCTGAAGCAATACATATCTAGCGGCTTCATTTTGCATGTCAAGATGGACTCTTTATCCATTACTTCCTGAATATAATCAGATGCTTCTCCCACGGAACGTGATTCTTACTTTCTTCCTGTGCTAAAGCGGAGTATGCAAATTCCGGCTCTAAACTTTTCACATCATTGTAGTTAATTGTGTGGCCTTCCCTGTTAGGTATCTGCAAAGTTAACTTGGAACCTGTTATTGCTCCTAAACCAAGTATTGTGTGCTTCCATGGCTTTACATGACCTCGACTGACGTTATACACAGCATCTGACTACATTGATTATACTTTTCTTTCCATTGTGTCTGTGTGAGAATCACTGAATTTGGATTTCAACCTGCATAATAGTGTGGTATAGAAAAGTTGCAATCATTCGGGAAGTTTTGGGGCCATATCCTTCAAGCTCTCTATGATTGTTGGATTTGAGGTTTTGGATTTGAGTAGCTCGTAAGTTCAACATTTCACCTCGTAAGAGAAGTGCCACTGTTCGAATCTGATCATCTTAATTGGCAATATAATCACCTATCAGAGCATATTTTTCTTCTTGGGCGGAGAGAAGTGAGGTGTAAATAAAATTGCCTACTTATTGTTAATGCTTTACCAAACTTATGAGAAATTTTCCTCACAAGGTTCTATGTGGTGTTAGACCATAGCTCAACATCATTTCCTCCATTTACCAAATACTCATCTTCGTAAAGATTAAATAATATTGAAAATAGCATTGGCTTTTGCATTTGCATCTCTTCCTTAATGAATTCGCATATTGTTAGGAAAGGAAGGTTGTGAGTTTGGCGAGATGAAATATTCCAGTTTGTGGTGGTTTGGGGATTGCTTTTAGTCTCTCTATCAAAATGAACCCGGCAAGACTTGTGATACTCTGCTTCTTTGGCAATTAAGTCCACACCACTACGAATTAGTGATTTAATCCTTTCGTTTTTAGAAAACACTGCTCTTGACTAAAGTGATTCGCATCCATCCATTGTTGAGACCTTAACGGTAATTTCTTCTTTTTTTTGTATTTCTTTCGCTTACGAGAGCAAAATATACAGGATCCTTTCAATAAACCTATTTTGTCTGACTTAAGGAGCGAGCCTCTGCATCTTGTTTCAATTTTAGCGACTTCAGCAGAAGATAAAGCAACTGCCTTAGGTTGAAATGTTCTTTTAACTGCTTTACAGGTAAACTTTTTGTGACATGACTGATGATAGACACCTATGGGTAACGCAGAGGAACGTGTCCGAATGATTTTACATATGGTGACAGAAAAGCAATCGGATGATAATAATTGTAGTCCAATGCTTGCAATGTTTTTTCCATGAAGTCCAGATTGTTACATTCACAACTTTACATTTTGCATCGTCTGAAGTCGTGCTATAGCAAATAAAACATAGTTGATGTTCTCCAGGTCTTTCATAGTTGGCCTGAAAATAAAATGTGTCAGCCTAACGAGTTTGACGTATGTCAACGTAAAGTTAAATTAGCAACATGTTGGTTACTAATCTATAGTTTTGCGTTGCCAATGGCGATATAATTGTATTCGAGTTAATCTCAAATCAAGCGCTTCCATGTCGCGTACGAAATATTATCCTTTATCGTGATAGTTACTATACGGTACCTTAGTCACATCCTCATCGGTTGGCGGAGTTACGATGATTGTAGGCAACTGATCAATGACACACTCCTCCATTTGGTAGTTGTTTGTCTGTAAAATATCACTCCGAAATTCGGACACTCTTTTGAAGTATGTCCAGTTAAGTTACTGCTGCTTTTCCAACATGCTTGTTACAAAAAACCTTGCCAATCTTTTGAGTAACTCCAAGAATTATGGGTAAATAAAACCTTGGTGTGATGGGCGAAACATTACTGGCTTGAAAATAATAAAGTAGCCAGCCCACCTGATAACTCTTGTAAAGTTAGGAGTACGTATTGCAGACATTACCTGGGCATTACCAGACATAAACCGAAACTATACAAATAGTAGCAGTACTTGTATTGGCTAATAACGTACACTAATTACTCCCAGACAGCAAATCAACCGTTTTTTTCATGGATTCAACGTCTGCAGACGTTGAATTGATATAAAAAACGGTTGATTTGCTGTCAACGTTTTTTCGAAAGGATGCTTTTTACACTGTTTTTGTATCATATTCTTCAACTTACCCTACTAATAATTATCCATACTCGTAAGATCGCTGATTTGTTGCGTATTGAATTGTCACTGACTGCCTCTTTGAAAAGTCTTGTTCATGGAATAACGGTTTGGAGGAATAAAAAACGTAGGTACATGCTTATTTATCATTGTGATGTCATATTGTAGCTTATTGTAGGGAGTTTCGAAAAAAGTGTTATCACATAGCTAAATGGTTAGGGTATAGTCAGATGATCAAGCGCTTTAAGGAGTGAATTGTTACTAATGTGTCATTGCCCGTTGTGACACAAAAGCAAATGATCCCTTTCAAACTAATTTAACAGCTTGCACTAGGGCTGTAAAATTCCAATCACCAAACTCGCTAAAAGTAATACAACCGGATTTCTCTATCTCAGACAGCAAATCAACCCTTTTTTAAATAGATTCAACGTCTGCAGACGTTAAACCAGTGTAGAAAACAGTTGATTTACTGGTTGAGATTGTAGTGAGCCAAGCAGATGCAAAAACGCTTGATATAGTTCCTTGCACTGCAACTATTTTTATTTGTGTAGACAAATGAAGTAGATTAATCATGTTCTGTTACTTAGTATACCGTACTTCAAAAGCACAGCTAACAAATCCCTCCTATCAATTGACTTAGTGCAAACCTGGGGGTTACCTAGGCCTATTTCAGGTCGTCTGTCAGGGGACACCCACCACCAAATTTGTCTGTCACATACATTTTTGTGAAGCTTAACACTCACACATCAATTTTCAATTGGTTTTATCCGGTAACTATTTCAGCTGACCTAGCTCAGTTAGGGGGGGTCACCTACTTTAGGTCGTCTGTCAGGGGACACCCACCACCAAATTTGTCTGTCACATATATTTTTGTGAAGCTTAACACTCACACATCAATTTTCAATTGGTTTTATCCGGTAACTATTTCAGCTGACCTAGCTCAGTTAGGGGGGTCACCTACTTTAGGTCGTCTGTCAGGGGACACCCACTAGCAAATTTGTCTGTCACATATATTTTTGTGAAGCTTAAAACTCACAGATTAATAATCAGTTGGTTTTATCCGGTAACTTTTTCAGCTGACCTAGCGCAAATTTTGGGGGGTATAAAACTTGTCTGTCAGAGCCCCCCCACCACCAAAAATGTCTGTCACATACCAGACAATCATCTAGAAACTATTTACTTTACAACCAACTAAGTTTCAAGCGGTAACTTTTTCAGCTGACCTAGCGCATTTTTTGGGCCATGAAAAATGCCCCCCATTCCCATACCCACCACCGGCGGCCCGGCAGACTTCCAGATTATGAATACCCACATACCACCGGACATCGCTGTATGAATAGAAATTGGTAACTTTTTCACCTAGGGTGGACGTCGCGGCTCCCGGTCTAATAGACAGCAATAACAAAAGCCACGTTACCACATCTGATGTTTTGAGCAAACTGTCTGATGTTTTGATGTTGAAATGTGATGTTTGATGTACATACATACATAGCCTACAGTTCAATCGCCCGCAGTAACAACTATTGCGCGATCAGCTGATTGCTAGTCTATAGTGACGTAGACTGTACAGTCGCACGCTTCGCTGCTCAGGCCCATTCCCGTTTTGAAAGCTCTGACAAAAGCACGTGCGCAATGGTGGTCTGACCGCAATAGGGCAAAATTTTATTGAAAATCGTTTTATGGTAGCATGTTAAACACAAAGAACGTGTACAATCGCCAAGTCAGGTTTTTCCTTTAGTATCCCTTTAAAAGTCTTCTAAACCGTAGCTATATAGTTCTTAAATGGCGAAGGCCAAAAAATTATCAAGATAAAGTGATTGTCACAATCAATTTGCAAGGCCTCGTGATGGGCTGCTTTGCGTCGTGACAGAATGTGCTGTTTTCATTATGGAATGTTGAGCGATGTGTTATTATCGGGTATTGACCTGAAGTAACCTTTGCATGAGAAATCTGTATTATGTAACGTATTTCCAGAATCGTCTGTAAGCATGCAAATCTGGAATGTTCTGTTGTTTTCATAATTTCTGAATATCGTTTGTCATGATGTCATAAGGTTGTTTACCAGCAGATGTCCGATTGCGAAATATTTATTTCTAGAATCATTTTCCCTACGTGACAATCTAGAAGCTTCTGCTTGTTTACATTTAATTCAACTTGACAGAACAAGGAGTGATGTAACATTGCGTATCCTTCTCGAAGTTACTATACCGAGAAGCCTTCTATAAATAGTGGTGTAATTTGTATGATGATGATTATCATGATGAAATTATGATGAGTTGATTATTATTATGAGTTGGTGATTAGAGATCATTGTTGTAGTAGTAGCAGCTGTTAATAGACGCAAAGATTATTGTTGATCGAGAGTTGAAGTATTGAATACGAGTAAAGCAAAGTTGATGCTAAAATAATTTCTGATTGAAATTAGAATCGTATGAGAACCTGTGAGTGGATCATGTTAAACTCGATCAAAAGCCACAAGCGTTGGAATCAATTGCTGTTTACTGTTACTTTGATTAATTGCTGGAAGTGGTGAACCATTCGTTGGAGTCCTTCAAGCGTTTTTATATATCATTTCACCAGTAGAACTATCCGTGAATTTAATTGACTGCTTTTCGGTTTAACCCATTAAACTACGTCATTGAACCTTTCCAAGTCTTTTTCTTGGTAAGAGATAGAAAGAAATCGTGACATTGATTAAAGCATAATGATCGACGCTAAAACTTGTGTGTCCGCCGTGTAACTTAATTTGTCCGCCGAGATAGTTGCTCAAACCGGACACGTTTGTCCGCCATCAATAAAAACGAATTTCGAGGCCTGTACGCGCTACTTTTGTGTTAACCTGACACTAAAAAGTTGTATATATCCGAGCACATGAAATCCAAGTTACCTTGAAAATGAATAATATCACATTTTAGTACCACATTTGCTTACACTACCATTTCAATGTGGTTTTGGAAAACACACTCTAGGTGACATTTTATTCATATGCGTTCTTTATTTTAGTGTTGTCATCAAAAATCTAAACAAATATTTCATTTTTTCTTTCAATTCAATTCGAATAATTCAGAATGGACGAGGGCAAGGTAGCTGTGCGATGGGTTTCGCGTCAGCTTCCCAGCCGGAACCCGCCAGCCACCTCAAAAGTGCAACGCTCGCAGATGGTTGTTTTGCGCAGTGACTCCAGGTGTCGTCGGTACGTGAGTGACCTGTCCAGGGTTACGCCGAGGTAGGATTCGTTCGGCGCAGTAGGGCAGGTGTTCGTCATCGGTGGTAATGTTGATCTCACGTTTTGCTTCCTTGTTGTTTAGGTGGAAGGCCACCGACACTGTCTTTGCCTTGCTGGGCTGTACCTTCCATTTCTGGAGATATGTTGATATAGTTGACATGTTCTGGCTTAGGTTCCTCTCCATTGACTGCCAATCTCCGTCTGGATGTACTGTAGAAGAGCCAGATTGTCTGCGTAATCATACTTCCTGGAGATTGTGTCAGGCAGGTCATGTAAGTGTTAAAGAGGAGGGGAGCCAGGACAGAGCCCTGTGGTGTAGAATTTTGACGCAAATTCTACGTTAAAGAATATCTTTCTCACTGGCGCCAAACAGTGGATTGGATTATTATATGCGTCGCTTAGTTAATACGGTTTTGCGCCTACAACAGACAGAGAAACAAGCCAAGTAGATTGAATCTGAACACGGTCTTGAGTTCCGTTAGTTTATTGTGGCAGAAAGGTTGCAAGGTCACAAGTGTACAAGTCGCAGGATCACAAGTTGCAGGTCGCAAGTTTAGCCACAAGTTTGCAGGTCGCAAGTTTGTTTAACAAATTTAGTGCGCAGATATGGGCTACTTCAATTTTATACAGAGCTGGTGGGGGACAGTTTAGTTGACTCACCAAGACAGCAGCAGGGTTTGAAGGATAAATCCATACAAATAATAATCCAAATGATAGCAAGTCGTAACAGTCATACAGCAATTGATTCTACTAGTGCATCTTATTCAAATAGAATGGAATACAAAAAATTACAATTAGTAAATGGTCAAGAAATATTTAACATAAAGTTTCTCAATTTATGCTTAAGAGTTAAGATTTAAACATCTCGTTTTACCAAATGCAGCTAATACAAAACTCAAAGAGAATTGCTCGTCTATGCCTTCACAAGTAAACAGACTTCGCTTTGCTAAGCTTTTATGCTGATTGCAGCAAAACACAGAGAAGATGTGTTATATAAAGACAACAAGGAGAAAAAATAGCTTTATAATATGCCTTGGTTGAAGCAAGCAAGCAGATAACAATCGTTCGCCAACGTTGATACAACATCTTTCAAGATGCGGAGAAAGGCTTCAAAGAAATAACGCGCTTAGCCAGTATTTATAGTCACATACAGACACGCAACATTTAGACGTTGAATTACCGTTGGCCATGCTATGCCAACGTTTAAATGGATGATGAAAAACACCGATTAATTTTCAGCCCACAAGATGACATAAAATTGTTTTTTACGGCAGTAGAAGTTAAAAATAGTGTTTTAAAACAACAAACTACAGATACTTTGGCGCTCTCTTATGAGTCAGCCCTTGCAAGCTTCAGTTTCTCGTCTAAAAACTGACAGCAATTATTTAAACTTGTTTTTCGGGAAGAATAAGGAACTTCTAAAAATGTAAATTGTTTTTGTACAATTCGATAGACTACTAACTCCGTGGAGAGAGATATATGAATTTTAGGTAAGCGCAAGCTTTATGTCTGTAAAAGTAACGTAATAATTCCATCAACACACAGACACGATTGACGCTTCAGAGATTTTCTTAAAACAACAAAGAATCGCTTGTTCGGCTGATACATAGACTACTTGACATGATATTCATGTCGATTATAAAATTAACACACTCTCGGCCCGAAGAAGGGCATATTGGCCTTCTCATAAAAAGTAACATTTATCAATCCAACTAGTAAAATGTTGAACTTTAGATTGCTTGGCATTATGCTACGATATACATTTATACATATTACAATAAGCACATAGAGTTAGTTACAATAATTGTTACAATACATCAAGAAAAAGTTCTGGAACTCCGCAGTTCATCTATCGTCCTTTGCATCTCATCATCTTGATCTAGACGGCGTTCTCGTCCTCACCTTCAAACGGAACAATGACGCAAAGTTTAGTGATTGGACGTTTGAAACCACTCTTACATTTCCGAATTTATCGGGAAATGTCTCTGTAATCCTACCGAGCGGCCATTTTTGTCGCGGCGTTAAAGTGTCACTGAGCAATACAATGTCTCCCGTTTTAATGTTGGCATTCCTGGAACGCCATTTTGGTCGCGAAATTATCGATCGAGGGTATTCCTGTACGTATCTTCTCCAGAAACAGTCTGCGAGATACTGCACAGCCCGATATCGGTCACTATGCAAGCAGTCCTTTTTGGTAAATTGCAGTAAGAACCGTACTTCTATATTTTAACCCACCCCTACTAAATATTTTACCAGATAAAACTGCAGACGGTTCTTATCATTCTTTCCCATCCACCCCCCATATGGCTTACTAGGGGTGGGTTAAATTCCCATTCGACTCCTTCCTGTCAAAGATAATCGTGAATTTATTTTTTGTTCCAATTTTGAAGTTCTCTTTTCAGCGTTCTGTGGCAACCGACGAAGTTACTTCCATTGTCAGAAAAGATCTTGGTGATTGGTCCACGGCGAACAATGAATCGTCGCAAAGCGTTCATGAATGAGTTGGTAGTTAAATCTGGCGCCAACTCTAGATGTATGGCTCTAGTAGTTAAGCAAGTAAACAGGCAGCCGTATCTTTTCACGTCACTTCTCCTTTGGCGGACGACTGTTGGTCCAAAGTAGTCAACGCCAGTACTGTTGCGAAATGGAGGCTCTGAAATTTGAAGTCGTGCTTCTGGAAGTTCAGCCATAAATTGCACTCCTAGCTTTGCGGTTCTACGTCGACAGCATATACACCTGTTCAGTATTTTTCGAACTGCAACTTTTCCATTCAGAATCCAGTATTTATGAGCCAGCAGGTTGATTGTGTGAGATGCACCAAAGTGCTTCGCCCTTTCAGCGTGGAAATAGTCGATGATCAAATCTGTTAGGTGTCGACCGGAGCAAGGATGGCTGGATGTTATAATTCATAAGGTAAGTTTGCTTTGTCAAGTCTACCTCCGACTCGAAGGGTGTTACCGTCCAGCATTGGGTTTAATTTCTCCATCGGCGCGAGTGGAGTCTTTGATTGTTTTGGTCGTTGTCCTTTTGGCAGTGACAAGAACCATGCCGGAAAGGCTTGGCGTTAATCGTAACGTACCAACTCGTTTTCAGCGAACTGAAGTTCAGACACTTGGATCGGATTTTGGGAAATGTTTGAGGTGATTTCATCGCCACGTATTCGAGCAAGCAGGTAAGCCTTGACTCGTAGTAACCACGCTGTAGCAAGCTTTAAGTGGTGCAGTGACGAAAAATAGGAAATAAGTACATCAGTTCCTGTTGAAGGTTCGTTATTTGTACCAATAGTGAACAAAGTTACCTTCTGGCGCCGCTCAGGTTGAAACTTGGTGTAGATATCGTCATGTTGTGGCTTAACGGATTGTTGAGGCCATTCGGTTGGCGGTTTCTTTAAAAAGTCTGGCCCATTTAGCCAATGACCAGATTGCAGTAGAGCTTCAGCAGTCATACCTCGAGATGCCTGATCTGCTGGGTTGAGGGCCGTTGGTACATGATGCCAGTCGTAAACTTTGGTATGACCTAGAATTTTCTGCAAGCGATTGCGAGTGAAGGTTGGAAAACGTTTCGTATCAGCGTACAAGCTTTGCAGGACAATCATGGAATCTGTCCAAAAAATGCATGGACAATCACTTAGCTCGAGCTCTTGTTTAATGGTCCGAGCCAGGTTGACGGTGTCCAAAGCAGCTTCTAATTCTAGGCGCGGGATCGTGTGTCTTCCAGCGCCGGGTAGAAGGGATTTTCCTGTAACAAGACTGGAAAGAACGGTTGAATCAGGTAATATTGAACGTAGATAACACACAGAACCCCTAGCTAATGTTGAAGCGTCGGAAAAGAAGTGGAGTTGAACTTCCGGGGTCGCAGTGGTGGACTTCAGCTTGTAGCAGCGAGGAATACGAATCTCTTTTTGACGTTCTAAAGTGTTTTCCCATGATCTCCACCTTTTTAGAGTGTTTGGTTTAGCAGGGTCGTCCCACCCTACCTTTGCTAGACAAAGTTCACTGTATATGAGTCTAGCTTCAAGAACTACTGGGGCTACTAATCCCAATGGATCAAACAATGCATTTGTAACTTATAGCACTTGCCTTTTAGTCAACGGTTTTGTAGACGGCTCTACGTTGAATCGAAATTCGTCGGTTTGTACGTCCCATTCCATGCCCAGGACGCGTTGCTTTGGCCCTTCTCCAGGCAGCTGGTTCTTTATCGATTTGGACTTTTCTTCATCAGGGATAGAATTCATTACCTTATCGCTGGTGGATAGCCATTTTGTTAGCTTGAACCCAGACATGCCAAGGATTGCACGTAAGTCTTTTACGGCTTACATGCACTTTCATCGTTTTCAGCTGTTAGCAGTGCATCGTCGACGTAGAACGACGTCAGTAAGGTTTGAGCGACGTGAGGATCAAACAACTTTCCATGCTCTCGAGCGGTTTCACGCAAGCAGAATGTTGCTACAGCAGGAGAGCATTTTGCTCCAAACAAGTGTACCTTTGTTCTGTACACGGTGGGTTCACGCGTTAGATCGCCGCCCTTCCACCAATAAAAACGCAATGCATCGCGATCACGTGGTGAAACTTTTACTTGGTGAAACATTGCTTCAATGTCAGAGACTATTGCAATTCGGCCCTTGCGAAATCGCATTGATACACCGACCAAAGAATTGTTTAGGTCGGGACCGGACATGAGGTAATCGTTTAAGCATCGATTGTGGGAGATAGCAGCGCAATCAAATACCACACATACCTTGTCTGGCTTTTTTGGGTTGATAACTGGGTTATGCGGTATGTACCATTTTCGGTTAGTGTTGTTGATGTCGTCTTCTGTTACTTCTTCGGTGTAGCCCTTCTCCAGATTTTTCTCCATTTGATCAATGTATTTTTCTAAAAGAGAATTGTCTGCAAGCAGACGTTTCTTTAAGCTTTTCAGGCGCTTTTGTGCCATCTCGCGGCTGTCAGGAAGCGTAGCACAGTCATTACGCCATAAAAGTGGCAGCTGATAGTGACCATCAGAGCGGGTTAGCCGTCTGCACATCATGTCGTAGGCAATTGGGTCCTCACGAGAGAATTTAAAACCAAATTCTAGTAGCTCTCTGTGAGATTGCAAGAATTTCATAAGGCTTTCCATGTCGAATAAGTATGTGTCGACTGAAGGTGAAATTGTTTCTCCTTCGTCGGTTATGATTAAGTCCTGGATGTCTTCGGTGTCTACGGGCCACGTAGCGCCTCTAACAAGAAGGCTTGTGCTATTTTCCTTTGGACAAGGGGCGTCTTTGAAGTGTGAGCCACGGAGAAGCCAACCTAGTGGAGTGCGGATGGCATCTGGACTTTCGTTTGGACGTGGCGAAAATCTGCTTTCAAGCAGTTATTGCTTATTAGTTATTGCCAATCAATAACATTACTGAGCGGTTTTCGACTGCAGGCAAATCAATACCTTGCAGATATTGATATGCTTGCAGCGTTTCGGTTTTGGGCTCAGTTGCGGATCAACAGGGATTTTGTTGACTACGACGACTTCTTGTAGCTCGAAGTCTTGTTCTTCATCTAGAGATGATACTATAAAAGAGACGACGGGGGCTTCCAAACGTTGAGGACTTTCAGACGATAGCGTTTGGAGAGCAAAACTACGCTCACACTCTGGTTTGGTATCCAGAAGTTTTATTAATTCTTCTTCGCAGAACGTACGGTCAGAACCAGAGTCTAGCAGCGCATAGGTTTCGACGGTTTTATCACCACAAGTTACCTTGACGGGAACAATGTCCAGGTATGAGTTTTGGCTAGCTAGCTCTTCCGGTTCTGAGCGCATGGTGAAGTTATGCGCTTTTACAAATGTGTTGTCATCGCGACTGCGAGGAGTACGGTGCCATTGGTCGCTCATAACTTTAGAATCCCATTGGTGGTCATTGCAACGGAAGGTATCGTCTTTTGTCCGTATTGCAGGTCCTGACGTACCTTGTTCTGAAAGATTAGGTGAATGTAGGAGAGTGTTGTGTTGTCTGCTCCCGCAAGGGTCTATCTGGCACGAAAACCTTGAAGTACACGCTGGACTTAAGTGGTTTGGGCTTAGGCATTTTTTACATAAGCCTTTATTTTCGACAAGGCGTACTCGTTGTCGATAAGATAGAGCACGGAATTTTTTACATCGAAACACACTATGAAAGGCATCTAAGCAGCATGCACACTTCCAATCCTCCTGCCGTTTGTTAGGCTTAGTTAAAGGAGGTTTTTTACAAAGTTAGTGCTAAATGAAGACACCTTATTTTTTCCAGATTGTGGTACACTGGACTTGTGTGGATTACTCCATAGTAGCTTTCGGCCGTAGACAGAGTTTGCATTCATAGTATTCTCTTCTATGAATGCTACGAAGTCAAGAAATCCAGCTGGTTTCTTGCCTTCATTGTTTTCTATTATCACACATGATTTCTTTATCCAATCTAATTGCATGGTGTGTGGCAATTTTTCCACCAAAATTGTGATAAAATTGACGCAGTCTAAGCTGACGGCAGACACCTTGCCATCAGGCGTGCGAAATAAGGAAGCACTGCAGCGATTTAACAGCACAGACAATTTTGTGTGACGTTCTGGGTCGTACCGCGTGAATTTCGGTACGTTAGTAAGAACTTCTTCACAGGCCTAGGCTATAATATGTGGCTCACCATACCTGTGACGAAGTTCTTCTATTGCTAACTGGTAGTTATTTCTGCTGTCAGGACAGTCTGCAAAGTGCTGGATTTGTTCCTGAACACCCCTGCCGCAATGTTGCAAAAGAAATGACATCTTCTTTTCTGAGGGAAGCCAACTGCCAACATGAGTTTCAAACCGGTGTTGAAAGGCACGAAAGTCCATGGGGTCTCCTTCGAACTTTCTTATGTCAGGCTTGGGAAGCAGTCGCTCACCAACTTCGGCCTGAAATTCGTATGGGTTAATACGTCGATGTTGAAAATCATCGTTGTCGGGGTTTGAGTACCTCATATCCCGGCTACTGTAGCTTGGATGTCCGAAGTGGGGTTCGTCATTAATTTCAAAGTTATTTTGGCATGACGGGCTCGTGGAAAACGTGACTTTGGCTCTTTCCTGAGTTGCCTTATCATTATAGCTTTGTTCATTTTGTTGAGGTAAAATTAAAGTTTGATCATTTGATCGCAAATTATCATGAATTTGTGAACCATTAATTATTTGTTTAGGGTTTGAGACTTGGGGCGGAATTGACAAGTGACGAACGCTTCTTATTGAACCTTCCTGAGAATTTGGTTCCCACACTTCTGCTTTGACCCTAGCCGCTTCTTCGAAGGCGAAGGTCTTCAGCTGCGGCTCGGTCAGCTTTCAATTTCGCTTCTTGTTCTGCCTTTTCCAGCTTCAGTTGCCTCTCACGCTCTTCTTGTTCCCGTTTCAATTGCCTTTCACGCTCTGCTTCGAGACGACGCTGCTCATTATGCTGCACCGCTAGTCGTGCAAGTTCTAATTTAGCTTGCAACGCCTTTTGCTTAGAGCTTCTGTTGGAGCTTGTTGTCGTCGTTGCTTCCAGTTCTGGAGCCCGATTTCGAATGGTGGGAGACATTGAAAAGATGCAAGGAGTGAGCCTGACTACTCTCGTGTTCATCCTGTTCTTGTAGCCAGCTGTCGACTTGGGCCATGAACTCGCCTTTGCCTCGAATGTAATTATCCTTTGTAAGAGTGGAAGATTCGAGCAAAATTGTGTCATCGGGCAATCGGACATGTCAGTGCAGAGATCCATCAGGGAGCTAAATAACCTGTCTAGGTCACGAAGCCGAGCACGCACTGTTGTTGAACAATGAGGACTTTTCATTAAGTTGTTGATTTCTAAATAGAAATCGCTTAATTGTTTGGCCTCATCAGAAAGATTTTCAGCCTCCATTTTGCTGTAGAATTTTCCGCTTCTTAGCATACAACGCGTTTGAAGGCAGAAAAGATAGAAAACCCAAGCGAGAATTTGCTGGTTAAATTTATTAAACCGTGTAGAATTTTGACACGAATTCTACGTTAAAGAATATCTTTCTCACTGGCGCCAAACAGTGGATTGGATTATTATATTTGTGTCGCTTAGTTAATACGGTTTTGCGCCTACAACAGACAGAGAAACAAGCCAAGTAGATTGAATCTGAACACGGTCTTGAGTTCCGTTAGTTTATTGTGGCAGAAAGGTTGCAAGGTCAGAATGTCACATGATCACAAGGTCAGAATGTCACAAGGTCACAAGTTTACAAGTCACAGGATCACAAGTTGCAGGTCGCAAGTTTAGCCACAAGTTTGCAGGTCGCAAGTTTGTTTAACAAATTTAGTGCGCAGATATGGGCTACTTCAATTTTATACAGAGCTGGTGGGGGACAGTTTAGTCGACTCACCAAGACAGCAGCAGGGCTTGAAGGATAAATCCATACAAATAATAATCCAAATGATAGCAAGTCGTAACAGTCATACAGCAATTGATTCTACTAGTGCATCTTATTCAAATAGAATAGAATACAAAAATTTACAATTAGTAAATGGTCAAGAAATATTTAACATAAAGTTTCTCAATTTATGCTTAAGAGTTAAGATTTAAACATCTCGTTTTACCAAATGCAGCTAATACAAAACTCAAAGAGAATTGCTCGTCTATGCCTTCACAAGTAAACAGACTTCGCTTTGCTAAGCTTTTATGCTGATTGCAGCAAAACACAGAGAAGATGTGTTATATAAAGACAACGAGGAGAAAAAATAGCTTTATAATATGCCTTGGTTGAAGCAAGCAAGCAGATAACAATCCTTCGCCAACGTTGATACAACATCTTTCAAGATGCGGAGAAAGGCTTCGAAGAAATAACGCGCTTAGCCAGTATTTATAATCACATACAGACACACAACATTTAGACGTTGAATTACCGTTGGCCATGCTATGCCAACGTTTAAATGAATGATGAAAAAACACCGATTAATTTTCAGCCCACAAGATGACATAAAATTGTTTTTTACGGCAGTAGAAGTTAAAAATAGTGTTTTAAAACAACAAACTACAGATACTTTGGCGCTCTCTTGTGAGTCAGCCCTTGTAAGCTTCAGTTTCTCATCTAAAAACTGACAGCAATTATTTAAACTTGTTTTTCGGGAAGAATGAGGAACTGCTAAAAATGTAAATTGTTTTTGTACAATTCGATAGACTACTAACTCCGTGGAGAGAGATATATGAATTTTAGGTAAGCGCAAGCTTTATGTCTGTAAAAGTAACGTAATAATTCCATCAACACACAGACACGATTGACGCTTCAGAGATTTTCTTAAAACAACAAAGAATCGCTTGTACGGCTGATACATAGACTACTTGACTGTGGGACGCCGTTCCTGAGTCGACGTAGTCTACTTCGCCAGCCGCTACAGGTGGAAAGGGTAAAGCTGCGGTTTTGCACAAGTTCCATAATCATATGGACCATGTGCCTGTCAGGAAGGAGACGGAGTAGTTTGCAGGTAAGACCGCTGTGCCATACAGTGTCGTAGGCAGTCGTGAGATTGACAAACACGGCGCCAGCCTTCTTTTTTTGCTGAGAAGCTGTCCTCGATGTCTTGGGTCATCAGAGTGACCTGGTTTACGGTTGATCTTCCGTGGCGAAAGCCGGCTTGTTCTTGTGGGAGCTGAGGGTCTATTATCGGTTCGACACGGGCGTAGACAAGTCTCTCGAGTATCTTAAAGGAGATATAGAGCAGAGAGATGGGACGGTAGCTCTTCGGATCCCTTGGGGGCTTCTTCGGCTTTGGGACTGCAACCACTAGGGATCTTCTCCAGATTCTTGGGATGCGTAGGTAACGCAAGTAGCAAGAAAGGAAGTCTTTTAACCAGGACCTCATAGTGGGGGCAGCTTGGAGTATTAGTTCTGGGCATAGGTGGTCAAGGCCCGGGGATTTGCCTGGCTTTAGGTGCTGGAGGGCGGAGGCATATTCCTCTGGGGTAAACTCACCAGAGATGTTGCCCTTGACAGGTGTTGGGACCTTCCAGAGGTCCGTTATTTCCTTGAGGACGGACTTGTTTGATTCACGATCTCTCGTTCTGTGCACCACATTTTTCACAAGTTGTGAGGCGATGGCATTTACTGAAATGGGGCATTGGCGACGAGAGGCACGTGATCTGCCAGTGAGGTTGTTGAGTGTACTCCATGCTGTGCGGCTGGAGTGCGTGAAGTCGATGGCTTCTGTCCAGCGCTCCTTCCTCTTTGTTTCCAATCTTGCCAGCAGGGCTGTTGCTGAGTTGGTGGTGGCGCTGCCCTGGGGGGAATGGAGGAAGTCTTGGTAGAGCCTGTCTCACTCCACATCCCAGCAAGGTATGTAGTTTTTCCGTCGACCTCGTGGAATGGAGTCTTTTGCCGCAGATATGATTGCATCACAGAAGTCCTGGTAGGCTTCGTCCACTTTGATGATGTGTGGGGATGGGAGGTACTGCGTAGCTTCGTTTGTGAGGAAGCTGTAGTATTCCCAATCGGCCTTTCTGAAGTTCCATCGCTTGACAGGCTTGCTCGGAATAGGTGTGGTGAGCAAGGGGGACGTGATAAAGCGAGGGTCGATGTTGAGACCTTGGAAACTTCTTTAGTACATGTCTGTCCGGCTGGCGATCATCGTGGTCATCACTTGCGAAAGCCAGGTCTGGGTTCGTGCCAGTGTTCCAACGACCTTTGAGGAAGCTCGCTGCGCCCTTAGGTTCGTATAAGAGAGCGAGGTTGTTGTTGGTTGCCCAAGCGGCCAGACTTTCTCCGTCGTTGTTGATGGAGTCGTAGCCCCAGTCAGTGTGGTGGCAGTTAAAATCGTCAGCGTGGAGGCTGGGGTGGGGGAACGCTGAGATGGCTGTTGATGTTATCCGCGTAGGTGGGGGCTTGTAGACATTGACGATGTTGTAGCCTGCTACATCTACACAAAGCCACTCGATCGCCGATTGAGCTTGGGATTGATCAACCAAGGACCAGCTCAGCCGGTCATGGACAAACGTGGTGAGGCCGTGTTTCCTGCTGCAGGTTGTGCCTGCGAGTATGAAGTTGGTTAGTACCAACTTATCCACAGATGTGCAGTGGGTCTCCTGGAGGAGGATGATGAGAGCTTGATGCTTGGTGGCCAGGTACTCGATGATGCTGAGCTTGCTGGCCGTGATGCCCTCGGTATTCAGCTGCAGTACGGTGGGTCGTCGGTACTTTTCGACAGTGCGAGCAATGAGAAGGGCATTCCCCTACCCATCCTGCGCTGAGCAGTCTCGTTAGCTCTTGTTTGACAAGCTTCGTTTCGCATACGTTTTATTTAAGTTTCGTATGTTACTGACGGAGAGACCACGTGAAGGTCTTCCTCTCCTACAGATATCAGACTACCCCTGATATCGACCGATAAATATCGGCTGACCGATATATCGGTCGCACTCTAATCGAGGCTCTACTGAACAGCATGAAGTTGCCATTACAGAATATAGTAGCCATGACACTGAAATGACTTTAGCTCAAGAGATGCATGCTTTTGTAGCAGAAGATGAAAGTGAAGAAGCACAAAACTGTGATGTCGGCGCTCGAGTAATGCAAAAAGAAATGCTGTTAAATGAAGCAAACAAAAAAAGGCTAGAGAACCTGAACAATTTATGTGCAGCATTGAAAATTATTAAGCCAACATCTGTTGAGGTTAAACGTGCATTTTCAGCTCTTTGATATTTTGCCAGCAAAATCAGAAATCGTCTTAACGATGATACTCACGATGCTCTCATGTTTTTCGTCAATATTACAATAAATAAATGTGGAAAGTGTATCTTGTATGTGTATTTTCCTACTTTGCTAATCCCGAAAAATCCCGGGATTAAGGAGTAAAAATCCCCGGAAATTCCGATCTCGTGATTTCAAGTTTGATCCCGAAATCCCAACCCTATTTAGAGATATTGCTTACATTGCCAGTATTGCAAAATTGAATCTCTAACTCCTGCCAAAACAAAGTTAAATAAATCCAAATATTTTTTTTTTCTTTTTCATCTTTATGGAGACATGTCTGTATAAAATTTTAAAATTAGAACAGTTTGACAAGCTATGTAATACTCTAAGGGGAAGTGTAGCTTCCCACAATTAGTTCCATATCCCATCGCACACATCGTAGGTGGAGGGAAAGGGCAATTACACTCTTGCAACAAGAAAAACAGAAGTGTAGGTTAGGGACAGTAGAATATCGGGACGACTCACTTTACTGATTTTTCTTGCGAAATGGACAGGTGGAGGGTTACTAAGAAGTTCAAAAATTAGCAGAACTGCACAACGTTTTCTTTACTTTAAGGTAAATTCATTCTCATCAAATGAATTGCTATATTTGGTTAAAATTTTGGGTGCTAAAAAATCTGCAAAGCTTTACTGCAGCACTGTGAGGCTGCCTACCAATGAACTTCAGTAACTGAATTGGGAGACAACTTAACCGTCTAAGAAGAAGAATCAGTTGTTTTAATTTTTGCTTGACCCTTTGGGGTTTGATTGCCTCTGCTGCCTGTAGTGTGGTGTGACAGAACAATCACATCATCTTCGGCTGCCCTATCTATTCCCTTCCAAGGGAATAACTTGATGATTCAACAAGAAATGGTTTCCAAGTTCTTCCGTTCTACTGATTATAAAATTCCTGCTTCATATAAACGACAACGATGAGCAAAAATTGATTCATGTTTGGGTTATTGTGGTCTAGAAGATGAGATGACATTAGCATTTTTTGAAGAAAGAAAAGTACGTGGTCAAAAACGTGATGCTTTTATTTTTATTTATTTGTATTTACATCAGACTCAAGATGGTCCATATTACAATCACACATAAAAATTAAAAACAAAGCAAATACTCAACTCCAAAGATCTGAGTCATAATGTATCATGTACAAAGATTGGCAGTAACAGTTCAGTCGAGTTAATTCATAAACCCATTGGTTGGGAGTTAAGTGACAACGTGTTACCAACTGATATAATTATGTACCAATGAGAGCTTAAAAAGTTGTGGTATAGTTATCAACGAAAGCAGAGGTGATGCTGCATCGTCTCTGCAATGAAACAACATTCTGTTACAATTATTGTATCCAACACGTAAGCTATTACTACTGGATAAAAGATAGTTGCACCATAGTTGACAGGCATATAAAGGCATACAATAGGAACGAAGCAACACGTTTTTAACGGCAATAGAACATTTAGAAAACCTTGCTTAAAATATTGCCAGAACAATATAACAACCGTAATTGTCGTTTCATGTCTTCATCATCAGATAGCACTTCGTAATTATTACCCCTAAATATTTCACAGAGGTCTCAAAGCTGATACGTTTTTCATTCAAATATATAATCGGATTAAAGTCAAGTTTCGACATTTTGATTTAAATATAATACCAACAGTTTTGTTGCAATTAAATATAATGTGAGAAATGGCATATTTTTGACAAACATGGATGAGTTTCTGGAGACCCTTAACACTTGGTGCAAAACAACATAAATCATCAGCATACATTAAATGATTAAGACAAGAATTGTCAATACAGCAGCCAACAGAAAGACTGTTTAATTTGGATGATAAATCATTCATATACAATGTTAAAAAGTGGGGGCTTAAACCCTCCTCCTTGTCCTGACCCCAGTTGAAACATGAAAATAATTGAAATAGTGACAACTTCACTTTACGGCCATCGATTGATTTGCATACCAATAACACAACAATCATACAAATATCATTGGCACAGCTCGTTCAATAAGCTTTAAAAATATAACCGAATGATTCACTCCCTCAAATGCTTTTGATGAATGTAAAAATAGGCGTACCGTTTTTACCATAATGGGAAATGATTTGCTTCAACAAAAATACACACATATCAGTGCTGTCTTTTGCTTTAAAGCCAAAGTGAATTATCAGCCGTATGTAACAAAGGCTCAATTTGTTGAAAAATGTAGTGGTATGGTTATCTCACAAATGTTTTTTAATACCACTCAAAATTTTTTGATGTAATGGTAGCAATTGCAAACGGTCAATACTCTATAGTTACCAGTGCTATTTATGTCGCCATTGTTGTTTTTTACAGCAGGTACAACTGTATCACTGTATGCATTTAATTGTTAGGTACACATTCATGATGTGTAGGGGCTAATAGACACACGTAAAAGTCCCCAACGGCAATCTCTTTATGGCGGAAGAGGGCGATGTCTGACGAGCAGGCATCCTGTAATGCGGGCCTCAATGAACAGAGCACCCGGCAGCCCGTTGCAACCGGTTCCCCTGAATTTGCACGTTCCGATCTTATTGGACCGCAGTGGACATGGAGCTGGCCAAGAGTGTGTGCGTAGCCCTCGCATAGTCACGACCACCTTAAACAACCACACAAGCGAATGGCCTTTGTCTCAATTTGGACCAGGACCAAAACAAAGCCCAATGGCGATGTCCTCACAAGAACAAAAGACCGACAAGATGTGAAAATCACACGCTCTATGCCAGGAGCAGATGACTGCTGGACAGATCATCGCTTTCTGATATACCACCTGAACATTGAGACCAGTAGACCAACTAGACGCATCTCGGCAAACATTTCCCATCGTCGTTTTGACTGTAGCAAGCTTCATGATCCCAACACCTTGCAATCCTTCCAAGAAGCTATTGATAAAAACCTGCATGATTTAAACCTTCTAGATAACGCCACAGTTGAAGACCAATGGACTACACTCCGAGATGCGATGTCTGCTGCAGCTAAAGCAACAATTGGTTACAAACACAAGAAAAAGCAGGACTGGTTTGATGAAAACGACGAAGAAATCACCAACCTTATTGAAAGTAAACGATGTGCACGACTCACTTTTGAAAATAATCTTTCTCCAACCAACAAACTAAAACATCGACAAGCTGCCACAGCATGCCAAAAAGGAATTCGTAAGGCGCAAAACAAGTGGTGGCAACAGAAAGCTGAAGATCTGCAAAAATATGCCGACCAACGAGATATGCGCAGCTTTTACGCTGTGACGAAAGAAATCTTTGGACCGACTAAGTCATCAGTGGGGGGTCTAAAAGATGCAGCTGGCTCAAAAATTATCACTGACACCGAAGGAATCATTGATCGTTGGAAGTCGTATTTTGAAACACTGTTAAATAACCACTCATCTCCTCACAGTGACCTTCTCCGCAATACTCCACAATATCCCACCCGCGATTGGATTTCCACACCACCTACAGTCCTACACTGAATGAACTTAATAAGGCTATCAAACACATGAAGAAAAACAAAGCTCCGGGACCAGACAACATTCCGCTAGAGTTTCTTCTTTACGGAGGACCCCAGGTAAAGGACCGCCTAATGCAGCTGATTCTTATGATATGGGAAACAAAAACACTTCCAAGCGACTTTAGAGATGCGAATATAGTTACAGTGTTTAAGAAAGGAGATAGAGAAGATTGTAACAACTACCGTGGTATTTCACTCCTCAGCATCACTAGCAAGATCTTTGCCCCCATTCTCCTTGATCGTCTTATCACGCTAGCTGAGGACGTACTCCCAGAGTCCCAATGTGGCTTTAGACCTTCTCGCGGCACTATAGATATGATCTTTTGTGCTCGACAACTTCAAGAAAAGTGTCAAGAACAACAACAACCTCTTTCATTTATCTTTTGGGACCTGAAGAAGGCATTTGATAAAGTTCCTCCACCTGTTATGTGGTCTGTTCTTGCTCGATTTGGATGCCCTGACGACTTTATTACCCTGATCCGTGCTCTCCATGATGGCATGCTTGGCAGAGTCTGTTACCAAAACACCCTCTCCGACCCATTCCCCATTACAGGTGAACTCAAACAAGGATGCGTTCTTGCACCTACATGTTTTTCACTCTATGTGGCTGCAATGCTTAACGAGGTCCCACAAACCTCCCCTGGTATCAACATGCGCTGTCGCATGGACGGAGGGCTCTTCAATCTTGCTCGCTTCCGTGCTAAGTCGAAAACCTCTGCTCATACAATTCATGAGTTACAGTTTGCCGATGACAATGCCACACCTGCTTTTACTCCTGATGATCTCCAAACGATAGCCACCCTTTACAACAATTCTTATGAGCATTTTGGAATGGAAGTTAACACTGATAACACTAGGATACTCAACCAAACGCCACCTGACCACACCTCCCCAGAGATCAATATCAATGAAACACCTTTAGGTGAAGTAGACTACTTCTCTTACCTTGGTAGCATACTTTCAACAGCACCAACATGTGCAAAAGATATTGAACAACGTATAAAAGCAGCTCACTGTGCCTATGGAAGACTTAACCATCATGTTTTCAACAACCGTGCTATATCCATCCGCACAAAAATTATGTTCTTCCGGGCAGTCGTTCTATCTACCCTCCTCTATGCTTGTGAAACCTGGACATTATACCGCCGTGACATCAAACGTCTTGAGAATTTCCAGCAGAGGAAACTGAGGCAAATGCTAGGTATTCGTTGAGAAGATTATCTTACCAACGATGCAATCCTTGATCACGCTAGGTTGCCCAGTTTAGAAGCCACCACATTGAAACACCGCCTTCGCTGGACAGGGCATGTCATACGAATGGACCCAACGAGGCTTCCACGAATAATGCTTTATGGTGAACTAGAGACAGGAAAGAGACCCCCCGGAAGACCAAAAATGAGATACAAGATCAGCTGAAAGTCTCCCTCAGTAGTAGTAGTCCAGTTTTAATCCGGTGATGTCCCCGTTACCGAGGGTGGCCGGATTCACCTCCAAGTGCCGCAATCGTCTTCACACCCTGCCTCTACATCGATCTGTCTAGCGCGTCCTCTCTTGTCAAGCCCACCTTGCTGCTTTCTTCCTCAACTTGCTTTTTCCATGTTTTCTTTGGTCTTCCTTGTTTTCTACGACCCTCCACTCGCAACTCCAGCGCTCTTCTCAAAACATCATCTTCATCCCTTCTCAAAACATGCCCATACCACCTCACTCTATTCGCTTTTGCCAACTTATCAACACTCTCATTCAACCCAAGCAAGCTCATAAGTTCTTCGGTATTCCTTTTGTCCATCAGCTTTACACCACACATTGCTCTCACCATCACTCTCTCAGTTCTTCTTAAAATCGCCAATTCGTTTTCCCGTAAGCACCATGTCTCACTTCCGTACAGCATTGCAGATCTCACACAACTAGTATAAATTCTTCCTCTCATTTTCAACGGAAATCTTCTACCACATAACAACTCTCGACACTCTCTGAATTTCACCCAACCAAACCTTCCTCTTGCAGTCACTGCCGCTTCACAACCACCACTGGCATTCAGTCTACTTGCTAGCGACAGATCACTTTGGAGAAAAAGAATTAGGGGAGGCACGGAAATTTTTGAAAAAAACAGGATACAAAAAGCCCAAGAAAAACGAAGCACTAGAAAAGAAAAGCTAAAACTACCACGTCCCCCACCCTCCATACAATGTGACTTTTTCCCACGTCTTTTCCATCATAGACTGGGCCTCCAAAGCCACATACGACATCACCATCAAAACCAAATTCAATTTGAAGACAAAACCAATGCTCGGACACGACGACGACGACACATCCATGATACAGACAGACGTATGTTAAAGAAAAAGTTAAGATAGAGGTAAACTACGGGATGAGAGAACAAGACGTGTTCAGCTGAAAGCTTGTCGTCCCCAGCTGATTTTCTTACCATTTTCTACTAACACCAATTTTCTTACACAGTGTTTCAAGCGTTCAGTGTTGTAAGTGAACAAGTATTACTTGTTGGTCGCTAACAAGTAATAATAATTTGTCAAACAAGTAAATGAAAACCACCGACCTCTTGCACTTATTCCACTCTGTAGAAAAAGGAACGCAATGTATATCAACAAAGAAACGCAAGGCATGCAACTGAAAAACGTGGTACAGAACGCTTAATTGATTACGACGTGCAGTGCGGTGGTAATCAATTCCAACATATGTACCAGAAAACGCTGAATGTAATTATGCAGTGAGGCTGGTCACAAGTTACATAATTTCAACGTAAATTAAATGGCGACTATAACACCTCCCCGATAATTTTTATACACAAAGATAAAAAATGAACAGGACACCGAATTAAACAATAAAACTCAAACTCGGAAACGAGCCGGAGGTTTGCGGCGACGGCTCGACCTTCGTGGATTGTGTGGCCCGAATTCCGGTATAGTAGGTGTCTCGTCCGAATCCGTTCGAGCTGAGGTGGAGACAGTGGAGGAGTCGACCGTTGGTGCAGGAGTTTCTCCCGGCTCCTAATCCTCCGATGATGCATAGCGAGGTTGCAGTTGATCCATATGGCGCCTCCATGTCGGACCGTGTGGCAATAGACGTACCAGGAAGATTCGGCTGCCCTGTCGCTTAATTATCTTGGCTGGAACCCAACGAGGGCCCTGGCTCCGTCGTGGAGTGAAGGATAGCGCGTAGCAGGGGTCTCCCGGTTTAAAATGTCGTTTCGTACCTTTGGAGGCCTTCGTGTTGCGACTGTTTTGTCTGGGTACCACTTGAGACGATTTGGGGAGAAGCGTGTCGATCTTGGTTCGAATCTGACGATTGTTGAGTAATTGGCTTGGAGAGTAGCCACTCGGAGCAAGTTTAGTCCTTTGACTGTCATGACTACAAAAGGAATATTATCTGACCATCCCATGGAAGGACAAGTTACCCGGGCCGTGAAAGAACCCGTGATTGGTACTAGATGCTTGGTAGCAGGTTGGAACTGCGACACTGGTGCTTGCAGTTGAGGTGCGCCTACCCGAGTCTAGACGTCGCTGGAAAGGAAATTTCCATTTGTAGCAGTGTCCTGTTCTAGGTGTGTGGTTACCGTATTGATGGAGATCGGTACTTCCTACTTTGAATTTCGAGGTTTTCTGCAAGAACTAGAGAGCATGTTAATTTCCTCGATACAGTTAACCTTAGGTTTGAACTGTCTAGCTTTCTTTCAGCAAACACTTTGTAAGTGTCCCATAATATTGTAGAAATGGCAGGTGGCTTTCTTAAACCTACAGTCATTGGCGTTGTGGTTGGAATTACCACAGCGATAGCAGTCTTTATTTTTAGAAGTAAAGAAAGTACCTGTAAGCTGCCTAGTTTTTGGAGGTTTGTTAATGGTCCTTACTTTCGCAACCGGTGCTGGTGGAGTGCTGTAAACAGTTTCTTTGGCCACCCTGGCTGCCTCTTCTGTTTCTGATGCTACCTCCCGCACGTTTGAAAGTGAGTTCATCAGCTCTGATTTTGAATAACGCTTTAAGGACGCCTCGTTACCTATTGAACAAATCAAACGAGTACGTAAAGCTTCGTCCAACGGATTTGAAATGGACGAGAAGTCACAGGTGGCAGCTGCTTGGCGTATGCGGACAGCTAGTTCTTGAGCTGTTTCACCGGGCTTGCGCTTCATCTCACTCCAAAAACGGAATCGCTCTCTCACGATGAAGCGTTTTGGGTCGAATTGTTGAGCCATGTAATCTGTAATTTCCGTCATGGTGAGACCGTTGACTTCCTTGGGTTTGTTTCCTGCGTAGCCAAATTTGTTAACATTTTGTAGATTGTAGGTGATTGATTGGTGAGAAAAACCTGCGGCATTTTGTCTTGTGCGACTGAATGTGCCGCTACAAACGTGTTAAACCTCTTCCAATAGTCTGCCCACAGTTCAGTGGTGGCATCGAACATTACGAACTGAGGTAAAGATACCTGCTGTTGTATTGTTGGCTGTGATCTCGCAGTTTGGGCTCGTATTTCTCGTAGTTGTTCTTGGTGGCGCCTTTCTTGTTCTTGTTTATGTTGTTCTTGTTTGGCAAGTTGTTGGTTGGCATTTGATTGGATGGGTTGAATTTGATCTTGATGACGTTGTTCTTGGTTGGCAATTTGTTGTTGCAGGACTTCTATCAGTTTCTCCATGTTTTTAAAATCCTGTAAAAATTCTGTAAAGATCCTGCTGATTACGCCAGTTAAATGTCTGTTGTATTTTCAGACATATAATAGAAATGAAGTAAGTCAGGTCGCCAACAAGTAATAATAATTCGTCAAACAAGTAAATGAAAACCACTGACCTCTTGCACTTACTCCACTCTGTAGAAAAATGAACGCAATATATATCAACAAAGAAACGCAAGGCATGCAACTGAAAATCGTGGTACAGAACGCTTAATTGATTACGACGTGCGTGCGATTATGGTACGACAGTGCGGTGGTAATCAATTCCAACGTCTGTACCAGAAGACGCTGAATGTAATTATGCAGTGAGGCTGGTTACAAGTTACATAATTTCAACGTAAATTAAATGGCGACTATAACAGCATAGAAAGAGGAAGACAGAGATTAAAGTGGATAAGTGCTGTAGAGGGGTTGTATCTGGGATTGGGTTTGAGGGAGAAGATGCAGAGGATTGTCCATGCTTTTCATTTGAGAATATTTCAAACATGTCAAATTTATGGTTCTTATAGTTGGTATGCATCATGATTGCAACTTGTAACACTTTTGTATGGTTTAGCCTGAACTAACTAAGTCATGCGACAAAATGTTTCACAAAAAGCTGTAGCTGCTAATCATGCAGTGTCAAAAGAAAGGTATAATTGTACTGCTACATTTGAATGAAAACAAGTTGGTGATATTGCCGCTAAATTGACTGTTTCTGAAAAATGCTCACAAATGTTTTTTAATACCAGCAAGTACTGAAATGATTACTCATATGCTATCCATTGTAGTCTATATAATACTAAAGTTTACTCAATAAAGTCATATTTTATGTGCTAGAGAAAGAACGTCAATCATTGCAAAGTCATTCACGACCCTACGTTTGCACACAGCTCGTTCTGTAGTGACGCAATTTTTTACAAAACAAAATTCAGCTGTTTTGCGACTAAATATTTCGGTCTCATTTGTTTGTTTTTTTTTGTTTCAAATGCAGTTTTTTAATCATGGCAAATTTGTTTTGAAATGCAAACAACAATCTTGAATGCAAAAACGTGATAAAGTTCAACCTGCGTTACCCAATATTCAGAGGTGGGCACCTGCTACTTTGAAAGTAGCGCGCTATTGTAGTCGCTACTCAGACCTACTGGTACTAGTCAATAAAAGTAGCGTGCTACTGCTACCCGGACCAATGTGTAGCGTGTGCTATCTCTACTTCTCTTGCTAGTTTTGTCTTAAACTGACACTAGGAAGCATTATGCAACTACCCTGTGAAATCAAAATGACATTGAAACCTAATAATATGATTTGTTTACACTGCCCTTTCAACGTAGTTATAGAAAACACGTCCTAAATGAAATCTATTATGCATCTTTCAAAAACACAAGCATTTCAAAATGCGAGTCACTGAGTTCTTCCCGCTTCGGCACAACTTTTCCAATCGAGAAAGTTTCCCCTCCGCAGCACTGGAAGGAAGGTGGGTGTTGTATTTAATGAACAAACGTTTAACTCGCTATTGGAAAAGCTCAAGGACTTGCTTCTGTGCAAAAAACGGCCTCAATAAGTGACTTTCTTTTTGTCTCGACGTTTCATAAGATGACATCAACACGCCAAAAAATTCATCTCCGGAGTCATGACCAGTGTTAGTGTCACTCTTGTCGGTATCAAACATGGCTTGATGTTTTTGCAATAGGCTAATGGTTTCTGCTTTTATTTTTTCATGCATTGTTTCTACAAAAAATCTCCAAAGTTAAGTCATTTTTTCACTTTAAATTGAAAAGGGCTGTGACTAAAAGATATGTAGCGCCTCTTTGCTACTGCTACGTTGTTAAAAATGGACCACCGCTACTGCACCTACTACTTCAACAAAAATGTAGAGCTGCTACCAGAAAAGTAGTGCCCTACTGCCCACCTTGGCCAATATCGATATCGTGTAATTGGGTCTGCTACTATTCGGTGAGTCCGATTTGGTGAGTCCGATTCGGTGAGTCCGATTCGGTGAGTTCCTAACTTCTAACCCCTAACCCTAAAACGGCAATGATAATTAGGCTACGGTACCCGATAATTTTTAAAAAAAATTGAAAAAATCCCCCGTTAAGGGATCAGACTAACCGAATCGGACTCACCGAAACGGGCCATTCCGGTGTAATTAGCTCCTGTAAGTTAGAAGCAGTGCTTTTGATCGCTATTGCTTTCCACACTACAACCTTGATTTTGAATGTGGTGGCATTGGTTGGGCTGCCGTTAGGCTACGTATGAATAAGCTACAGTATCTATTAGCTGCTTGCAGGACATATTTTATTTCCAGTGCAAAAGCAGGTTTTAATTTTTTTTGTTTTTTTTTTCCTTATTATAGTTATTGAAATACTGTTATGATAGCAATTATGCAAATTGTTGTTTTAACAGAATTGAAGCAAATCCTGATAACACGAGCAGAAGAAATTTCTGGAGAAATCACACTACCAATAAAACTTGAGCTTGCCATCAAGTTTGAACAATTGGAGTTGAAAACGGGAGTTGAAAGGTCTTTTCCTTGTCTTGATGATGAAGGTCATTATAATAGAAGGAAGGAATTTACGAAAACATCTATGAGACCATGCCAAGGAAACATTTTACTTGAAGATATTTTTGACCGCGCATCACAATTTGCTAATAATGAAGCTACATACAAAACAAACAATGAAAAATCTCGTGCCAATTACGTTCGTTGCCATGGTAACATGGTGGCCTTGATTGGTCAAGCAGGAATTGGTAAAACAACGCTTGCTAAGAGAGTGATTGAACTCATTTTGAAACAAGAAGTTCTACCAAACACTGAATACATCTTCGTCATTCCTTTCCGCCAAGTTGACTTTTTAAATGAATGTACACTGTTTCGCTTTATCATTACTGGGTTGGAGGTCGGTTCTAAGTTTGATCCAATACCGAGTTCATGGATTGATGAACTTCAATCCAATCCAAACGTGGTGTTTATATTTGATGGTTTAGATGAAGCAAACACTGATCGATTGTCAGAAAGAAATAACCGAGACACTCTTCAAGCATTCTGTAAACCTGATGTGTTTGTCAGGAAAATCTTTTCTGGTGAGATTTTCCCTTTGGCCAAAAAACTTCTAACTTCTCGACCAAGACAGTTTTTTGAACTACATCAAAGTTGTCGACCTCACTTTGCAATTGATATTCTTGGCCTTAACCAAACATATCAGTATGAACTGGGAAAGCAAATTTGTCGAGACAAGTTTAAAAAGATAGAAGAGTTTTTGCTGGATCATCCTGATGTTTCATCTTCATTATATGTTCCTGCGAAATGCATTATTATTTTCGGCGTTTTTTTCCTGGCAGAAAGTGAAGACAGCCAAACAACTGTACGATCATTGACTGACATATTTGTGCAAGCGCTTGATCATTTTCTTAGAAGTGATCATATTCGTGAAAAAGCAGACGAAGTCTGGAAACTTACTAACCTTGCATGGAATGGGTTTTTACATCGAAAAACAGTTTTTAATGAAGTTGATATTTCTGAGGCTGAAATCAGCAAGGATGCATTCCAAGCATTTCTTCACACTGTTGTAGAAAGAAATGTTCGATTTTCCATTTTGGATGGAGACAAACGAAGCAGTTTCAGCCATTTAATTTGGCAGGAATTGTTTGCTGCTGTGAATGCTATGTTTCTATTACCAGTGGATAACTTTGATCTTTGTCTTGATGAACTCACCAAGCCATTGTGGGAGGTTGTGAGTAAGTTTATGTTTGGACTTTGCCATCCTGCTACAAGAAAGAAAGTGGCAGCAATTTTATCCTCTGGAGCGGTGGAAGATTTGGATGTTAAAAAGAATAAACTTTACGACTTGGTTGTGAAGTTAATGAAGAAAGTATCTCAAGATGCCGATTTATCTCAACTGATACAACTTTGCTCATGGATCCAGGAAGCAGGTGATCCACAGTTGGATACAGCTGTATCCGAACATTTTCCTTCTTTTATAAGACTCGAAGGATTGATACTTCCAATGGATGTCGCCAATTTGATCTATGTGATGAAACGAGTGAAAAAGTCCTTATCACTGGTAACTGGTAGGCTCAATTTTGTTCAAAACAGCTTCCATAAGCTGCTGAAAGAATTGGCCAATCTGCCATACATGGTGAGTGGGCTAATATTTGATTGTAATGCTCTATCATAATTTAAATACAGTTATTCGAATATTAGTGTATAATTATTTTTATAATTTAAAGGGTTGTTTAAAATAAAAGACATTTTACAAACAAAAGAAAACCTTTATTGGATTTATCTTTTCGTTTGGTTTTGAACACAATTTCTTAGTGAAATTGCCAGTACGAAATTGAATTTGATGCGAAATTGAAATTAGACATTAACATTATTCTTAACAGTGTTGTGTTAACAACAGTTTGAATGATCGTAAATCAAACGGGGTAGTGTTGTGGTGTAATAGATACTGGTAAAATGAAAAACAAATACAACAGAGTTGTCTTGCACTTATACAAATACTTGATTTTTGTATATGGTGATTTATAAATACAATTATACTATAGTATTTGCATTATTTACTATAAATAGTAAATATTACGAACAACAATAATATTGAAAATGATAAAAACAGCAAATGTATACACAGTGCAAATTACATAACTTTTTATATTTTAAAAGAAATTGCCTAATAAGACATTATTAATGCCCAATTAGTGAGGGAAAGCCTATGTTCATTTTGAACATTTAAAGACTGCAGAATACCATAAGAATTTGTTTAATTTTATGTATATAAGAAAGATATAAAGAGACATTCTGGCAGCATGAAGTGATTTCGAAACCATCAAGGCATGCATAATTGTCACTCTACCCAAAAGACTCGGTTGTTGGGGTTCGTGTGTGTTTGTATGTTTTGTAGTATTATGATGATAGATCTCCAGCTTTGCTTTAGTTTGATTTTGGTTGGAAACCAATTGAATGCCTGGAATTTTTGTAAGAATTGCTTTGAATAACTGAAAGTTAATTATTCGGATGTCCAAGCAGGATCATTTCTTTTAATTTTTTTTTTTTTTCAGTAAATAGGTTTGTTTTCCTTTCATTTATTTTTGTTATCAGATAGTTTTTGATAATTCCTTAATTCAGTTTTTGCGTGTGTTAAGTCCGTAAAATCTTGTAAAATGGAAGTGGTGGTAAAATAGATTTTACGCTTGATATATATTGCTTGGTAGTATGGTGAGAAATAGTCTCATACTAGTGAGACGTACCCTGTGGTGAGATGCATCTGCGACTTGTCGTATAACCCACAAGAAGATGGTCTATTGTTTGTTGCTTGGTGCCATAGAAGTATTTTTGTGGTCCTGTCTTGTATCCTCATTTTATCATTGCTGATTTAAGATTTAGTACCAGTTCAGCCAATACCGGTTAGAAGTCGATGTAATGTTTCCACTTTGCCCAAGAATCATTTTCCTTTTGACTTCTGTTGATTTATTGTTGACTTTCAGCCATCTTGTTGCGGAATTAGGTGTAGTTCAATAGCAAGAGATAAGTAGGTGATAAGTCTGCCAAAAATAAACTGTTTGCTATTGGTGGAATGGTGGATCTTTTCCATGTTTCAAGAGAGTTATGATGCTTGCTTTCAACCAGATTTTTAAGACGTGTTTCTTTACCATACAACAATTGAACAATTTGAGATACCACTTTTCGAAATGTTTTACTTTTTTAGTAAAAATGCCAATTGCAATTGCCATTAATATTGCAATTGCTTTGCCATTTTTGAGAACATCAATGCTAGTCGTGACTTCGTTTGATGAGAAGGATGTTGTTAAACCAGTATTTTTAGTGATTAGCTACTGTAGGCCTATATTGCTACTCTTCACTTAACCTTAAACAGTAATTATACTTATAGAGCCTGGGAGGCCTGGTGAGGAAAAACATTTACCGTACTTAACTTTTTTGATTTTAGCGTTGTTATTCCAGAAATGCCTCAAATGGTTTCTTCTGCAAAACTTAAATCCAGACTTTTAGAGTTAACAAGTCTCAAAAAGTTTATTTATGTCTAAAACCAGAGCACACCTCAAATTATGATTACTGGCCTCCGAGGTCCGTTTTTTTATTTAGAATAGACTTCAGAATTTGATCTACAACCTGCATTGTATATATCTCCAAAAAATGAGTTCTTTTTCTTAATTTACTTTTTAGAGTTTAAAAAATGGCTGATAGAAATGTATTTCAAATGCTTCAAGTTGAGCTTCATCAGGGATATTGACAACAGCGAAACGTCGTCAGGAGATGAATATGTGCCCACTGATAGTTCTCATTTAGAAGCAGATGTAGCCTCTAATTTATTATTTTTTAGAGGAAGGTTTAAATAAAAGAATATGGAAAAAGCGGTATTACTTGTGTTTCTAATCCAAAGACAGGAAGAGTATCAACTAATATGTCAAAGAAATATTTGTGAAGAGCACTTAGTAATAGCAACCAAAATATGTCTCATGTGTGAGTTATGGAATCAAATCTACCATGCAATACCAAAGAATGCAGATATTGCAACGTTGTATTATTGTGGTTTTGATCACAACACCCATCTGTAAATACGTGTAAATTCGGTGCATTAGCATCCAGGTGGTTCGAAATGTAATTGTGAAGGCAGCTCACCAGCTCATTTACATCCTTTCCAGCTTATGTCTCAGCCATGTCAGTAGCGTTGATAGGGGGGTCCAGGGGGTACTTTTCGATCTAGACCATGCTGGATAATGCTTCTCAAGAAAAGGCATACATTCTGAGGTATGGCTTTTTGTTCCCCTGACCACCATAGTTGAGACACCCGGTGTGGAAAACTGATACTGTATAGTGTAGTATGAGCAATTTTCAGCTTGATGTCATCACCTTCTGAAACCTGTTTGCTTCTTCGGTCTTTTGGTGTGGTTTCTTATGCTGTCAACAGAGCTATATAGCCAAACCAGCAAATGCGCACTTACAACTGCTGCCAAAACAAACCTCAAGAGTGATTTCCAAAGATTGTTGTTTTTTTTTACTCCATTCCATCTCCTTAGAACTTCATAAATGTTTTAGCCGAAACAGCCATCAACATAAGGAATGGCGCATTGAAGTGTAGCAGTGCGCATTACATATCGACTCTGGAAATGCGTCCGGACGCATGAGATAATGCGTGCTCGCATTAGACATATAGACAATGCTCACCCGAATTAGATAAAGCAACACGCAGTGCTCAAACCTATAGAAATTTGTTTGTTGGCTGTGTGTAGCACAATAAAATTTGACCTGCTTGTTATTACATCGTATAATTATGTTTCACCATTTACACAAACTTGTTTTTATAGACCACTCCAAGCAAGAATGCAGAATTCCAGCGAAAGATAAAGTGTAAGCAATTTTATCCTGTTCAGTTTATTAAATGGAAGCGATCGCAAGAGTGCAGAGTGTCAACATTCTTATTTATAACTACTAAGACTATTGCAGCGTTCTTTTAGTCAAGATATATACCAGTGGAAGATGCGAGCTATGTTTTTCAAAAATTAAAGATTGTATAGAAAATATACTGAGTGTTTTTTTGAGCAAAGATGTAGTGATGAAAAGTATAGCTTCTTGCTTATGAAACGGCAGTTTATGCGATTCCTTCCAATCGTTGCAGCCAGTGAAGGGTGTCATCGTTGAGGTCTGTCAGGTTAGCATCTCCAGCAGGGCCGAGAGTGGCACAGTGAAAAAGTATAGCTAACCACGTGCAAACACTTGTCATTTGTTTGTAAATCGAGTGATTCGTACGATTAGCATAAGTTAACACTCTGTAAAGCTCAACCAATATAGGCTGTGAAGCTCAGATGGTTAAAGCGTTAGGTTAGTTTACCCTTTTGTGTTGACCCAGTCTGACTTGCTGCCTTCACATTATATGACAACCATAAAAACAGTCATTTAATTGAGTGTTGAAATTTTAAGCACGAAGGCAAACGCAAAGCATAATAGCACAGGGAATAATTTGCGAGTCGGAGACGCAACAGGGAAAAACCATCCATTTCAAAACAGTATTATTTTAGTTACAAGAACAGGCAAACAGTTAAAAATAAGTTAGAATTTATAGGTTTACTGGGCTACGTCACTGACAGTTAATTATCATCAAATATCAACAAAAAAACATCACTTATTGAGACCAAAATAGTTTAATTGTGCTGCGTTTTGGTCAAATATTGTTGATACAAAATTTTGCGGTCTGCTTTTTTGAAGTCTTGAAAAAATTTTGCCATTTCAGCAGCATCTTCTAATTTCCATTTCGATCCATGCAGAGGGACCATCTTTGCTGCGGACATGACATCTTCATTGGGTTTTTTTTTTCTGTCATTTGTCGGTCATTGACCGATTTTTTAGCAAAATGTCCGAAAAAAAAATAATCAATTCGGTCAAAATGTCCGAAAAATATGTAGTCAACGCGCGCAAATCGATTTCAGTGATTGCAAAGAAGCTTCTTGCGCCACTCTACGATTTTTTGTCAATCGGAAATACAAGACATAGACTTAGTGTTTGAACGTTGATCCAATGTCTTATTATATGTGATAACGCAAATACAGAAGTAACATTTCCCAAACGTGACTGATGTGGTGCTTTCAAGTGTGACACAAGGTTGCGTTGCCTTGGAAAGGTCAAACCTCTTGGTAGAGATTGATCGGTCCGTTCTGTCAATCGGGACATTTTCTCAGCATGTTGCATAATTATATTATCAATTTTTGAGCTGGTGGTCAACCCTTTCCAAATGTTATTGACCAGACCTCGATAAACAACGAAGTATCCCTTTGTACGTTGATCCGGATGCAACCTAGTTCGTACCATGAACAGTTTGGACCGTCAGTTCGTACCTTGAAAAGATCGAGAAAAAAAATTAAAAAAAGCCCAAGTCGCTGATTGCAGTTTCCGCAATCATTTTAAAATTTTCCCCCTGAAAAGATCGAGAGAAAAAATAGCTCAAAACCGAAGTCCGCTGATCGCAGTTTCCGCAAACATTTTTCCGCAGTTTCCACTAACTCTAACCATAGAGTAATCTATGCTCTAACCCTAACCCTCGCTGATCGCAGTTTCCGCAATTTTTTTCCGCAGTTTCCGTTAACCCTTACCCTAATTCTAACCATGGAGTAATCTATGCTCTAACCCTAACCCTCGCTGATCGCAGTTTCCGCAAACATTTTTCCGCAGTTTCCGCAAACGTTTTTCTGCAGTTTCAGCTAACCCTAACCATAGACTAATCTATGCTCTAACCCTTGCTCATCGCAGTTTCCGCAAACACTTTTCCACAGTTTCCGCTAACCGCAGTTTCCGCTTACCCTAACTCTAACCATAGAGTAATCTATGCTCTAACCCTCGCTGATCGCAGTTTCCGCAAACATTTTTCCGCAGTTTCCGCTAACCCTAACCCTCGAGTTTGTTTGAAATTGTTTGGGGAAACTCCGATCAGCGACTTGGGCTTTTTTTAATTTTCTTTCTCGATCTTTTCAGGGTACGAACTGACTGTACGAATGGTTCAAGGTACGAATTAGGTTGCACCCGTTGATCCAATGTCTCATTGCTTGTGATAAACGCAAACATGAAAGTAACACACTCAAAGACTTCAACTTTCTAGAAATGCCACTGTGTTTTCAAATCTATCCTTCGAGTCGTGGAAAAGATTGATCTGTCAGTCGGGAAGTTATCCCAGCATGTTGCATAATGTTGTTAACTTTTGAGCTGGTGATAACCTCTGTGAAATGTTTGACTCCACATCGATGGATAGTGATTTTGTGTGATGGTTTTTGCATCATCGTACTCCACTCCATTAAAAATTTTAAATTTGAAGTAATGTGCAATTGCGAACCAGGTGACAATTGGCGGGAAGTTTTAACAATAGCTGCGAAGCGTAGCATAGATTGGCCAAGTATGGCAGCTAATTGCTAATGCTTTGCTGACTTTTAATGAAGAGATCGCAACTGCAGAACGTGGATTCAGTTTGCTTTCTCGGTTGCTAACTCCAGCAAGAAATCGCTTGCGTTGTTCAACTGCAGATAAACTGATGCGTTTGAGGTTGAATGCTGCATCATACAAAACATTTAATTATGACGCGGCATACGCGCACTGTCACGGCAACGCGAAGCGAGCAGCCGAGCACGCTACAACGTGAGCGGTGAAATTGTTGACGGGTTAAATCACTTTGTAAATGCGAACCAATAGAGCGTAACGTGTTTTTTATTTGGTCATTCTTGTTTTTATTCCTTTCCGTTGTGCAATAAAAGATGTCTGCGGTCGGGTGTTGCAAGGTTGAGTTTCGCTGATGAACGTTGAAGAAACGTTTGTCTGTTCTATCTTTTCTCAGATATAACACGACAACGTTTCTCAGCGAAACTTCATGTTGTAGCTGGTCAGTTAAGTGCAAAATTTGGTGTGTATCAGCTACTTGAAAGGAAATATTTTTATCAGAAAAAATAACCGAAATAAATAAAAAATGACCGAATTTTTTCAAGTCATTTCGAACAAATGACCGAAAAAAAAAAACGGTCTTCAATATTAAAGATGCCAATGTCCTGTGGTATGAGTTCTGGTAGGTTGCGGTATTGTCCTTGCTCTCCTGCCTTTTCCATCACATTACAATCGATTTCTAAAGCCTTTAGAGTACCTTTTTCTTCCATCAAAAATCGTCGTCGAATCCTCCCAATATATAGCAGATCTCTTTTTCCACATGGATAGAGGCAAGCACACCAAGAGAAACTTCCAATATTTAATTGATTCTGCAAGTTTGGAATCAACAATTGCAGTTTTGGACGAAGATTTCTTGGGGGCAACAGATGAAAAAGGGGCTGCTGCCAAGTTTTTAGCAGAACTGCTGGAACTGGGTGTGGTGATGCTCATTGCTTTGCTTCTCTCTCTTTCGGGGTGTAATAGTTGGATTTTTGCAATGTAATTTTTATCCGATATTACAGCTCCTCCTAGATCTATCTTTCTTCGTTTGGTGGTTTTGGGTTTCTGTGCGGGCTTTACTTTTTCTAGAAGAAGCTCTTCGAATTGGTGTTGATGATAAGTTAGGGATAGGAGCCCAAATGGGGTTCCACATTTTGCCTTCACCGGGGTCTGCTGTTGGCATTGGGCCGAGTAATTGACAGTATCCAGAACACTGCGAGTCTTGTGCAGATGTTTGCGCATCAGGTGGGGGCTGGGTCTTTTTTGGAGTATGGATACTAGTTACCATTAATTCCATACTTTCTTCTTTTCCTTCGGCTTCCCATTTTTCGTATCTTTTCAGCAAGCGAGGGTGAAACCGAAATTGCAGATATTTTTTTTTGTCAACAGGAAAAATTCCTGTTGACTTGAAGCCGCTGATGACGTTGCTTTGGCTGAGACTCTCAAACCAGACTTTGGCTAATTCGTCGACAAAATCAGCTTTTGTCATGGCATTTCGGCTCACACTAGCACGAGCTTCCAAGACGGCTCACCATTTCTTCTTCAGAGGGCCAAAGCATGTGACGTCTAAGGGTTGCAGAACGTCAGTGACATGAGGGGGCAGCTTGAGAAGAATGACGTTGTTGTCCATTGCTGCTCTTATCACTTCCACTGAGACATGACTTAAGTGACCATCAACTATGAGAAGCAATGGACGGTGGGGAACTTTGCGAATAAATTCAAGAAACCAGGCATGAAAAATGCTGCTGGTCTTCCACCCTTTTTCGCTTACTCCATAAAGAAAGCCAGGATGACTTCGGCTTCCTTTCCATGATGTTTGAAGATTTTTTCCTTCAAACACAATTATTGGCGCAATAACTTCTCCTGCTGCACTACAGCTTGCCAGGACTGTGGTATTCTGGCTTGCAGGGCCCGGGGTGACTTTATACACCACTTTTCCTTTTGCTCCGATTACCCTACAGGAGTTCGGATCGTGGGGAAATACGGTCTCATCGCAATTCCAAATTTGATTTGCAGATAAATTGTTCGACGAAATCAATTCCTCAAGTAGCTCGTAAAACAGAAAAATTACAAACGGATTTGCGGTTACCGACTTCCTTGCTCAGCTGATTATGTTTGCTTTTTTTAAGGACAGGTGGTGGCGCATCATAACATTTTCGAGCCAGCATTTACCAGGACGCCCTTCCTTAAATCGTGTCGTCATATTGTGTCGAGTAACATACTCCTGTACCAAGTCCAATACATCAGCAATCGTTGGACTAAATCCATGCTGGCATAAAATTCTGATGCATTTGGCCAGCGCACTCTCTATTTCATTGTTCAGTTCTTGTTGTCTCCCCACTTTCATGTCTGGAAATCCATCCTCTTTCTTCATACGTTTTCGGATTGAGCTTTCGGGAATTCCAAATTTTTTTCCAGCACCTCTAATCGAAATACGTCCATTTTTTATCTCACTCAAAGCTTTCTCCATGTCTTCTATTCTCCAATCTACGTTTCTACTCATCTTGTTTGATGCCAGTCGCAATTAACAATGATAATTTTGATTAAAAATACAATATCAAGCTGCAATAAAAAAAATAATTGAATTCATTCTAATTGTATATAAGTTAATTCGGGTTTGTTGAAAAAAAATTATAATAAAACTCGCCTAGCTGGGAGCGACTTATCAGATCTTTATACCCTCAAAGTTTTGTTTAGCTGCCTAGATTCACATCAAGCACTCAAAATGATTTAACTTAAAGTTACAAAAAAAGATGAATCGGTGACCTCCAGTGTAGTCTTTCACTGTCCAGTTACTAAAGGCACTTAATTAAACGCTCACCAAAGTGCACCAAACCAAAGTGCAATTTGTAATTAGGCCTAATGCTATTATTCTGTCTGGAACTGCGTTTTACTTTTACTTGCCTGAGATAACAAATCATTTGATTGATTGATCATCTTCCTTCGTGGCTGATCACGTGACTTCACGGTCTTATACGACCCAGCTATCTCCTGTGATTTTTAGCAACCTATATTTACCACTCCTTTCTGTAATAGTCGCATGTATAATGATTTATTGTATAAATAATTGACATCACATTCTTTATAATTTTGCTCCAACTGAACTCTCTCCTCTAATCACACCTTCAATGTGCACACTCTCGGCTTGCTCTTTGCTGGAATGGATTTTTTTGTTCTATTTCTCTCAAATCGTAGCTGAAGAACTCCCATTAAAATTTAAAAAAATATTTAGTCTCATGCGGTTTTTGTAAAACAAATTTGAGCGAAATTGCCGAAGTCAGTTAGAAAATTTGTGGCGCGCATTAGCGTTACGGTTTTGAGTAGCGTAAAATAAAAAGCAGATTGTGACGAAAGCGTAAGTTCATTTGCAATATTAAATAGTTGTGGTTTTTATTTGCTGAGAAAAGAGTGAAAAATATTTCTGTGAGGGCGCATTAGCCACTCAGTAGACCGGCGGGTGCATTTGCCACTTTGACTATACGCCTGATTTGTTGAACTGACTGAGTGCAACAAGGAGCCAATTGCTGGAGTTGGGCTCTTCTTGAAATCAATGGAAACGTTGAAGGGGTATTTTTCATATTTAGACTTGAAACATTTGGCTGATTTTCAGATATCATTTAGAAGACACCGAAAAGAATCCGAAAAACACAAAAAGTGCAATTTGAAAAATAAAGTGGAGTTGGGCCCTTTTTTAAATTCACGTTTTCCGTTGTTTGTTTTTTTTCTGACATTTTAGTATTTGAATTGGATACCAAGACTGCAAGAGTTAAATTATTAATCAATTAATTGATTTTTTGCATTTCATTGTTTTTATTTATTTGCAGATAAAGAAGCTTGATCTTAGTGGCAATGTAATCGATAATGAAGTAACTGCATCACTGACCGATGCCATCGCCAACATCAAGGAGTTGCATCTGAGTGGATGTCAACTCAATAGCCTCGCATTGGCAGCGATTTCAACAATGATTTCATGTCTTCAGAAACCTGTGAGTTTGGGATTTTAGATAGACCATAACGCATCGGCAATGTGTATATTATTATGAAACAGTATAGCAGCATTGAAATAACTTTTTTATAGCATGGAAAATGATGTAAGGCACTCATCTCTTCTGCAGTTTGGGGTCATAGCTTGGGCATGCATAAACACTTGAACAGTAGTTAATATTAGTTTCAGAACGTTTTTTTTCACGGTGGCAGGCAGTTGATAATATGTCACCGTGGCTAGGACTCTCATCATGTGAAGACATTGCTCACACGGAAGAAACTGCAATTTACTTGATGGATCTACCCATGGCCACCCGGAGTTGCGGTTTGATTTTTCATATTTTGATTACCGCTACTGCTAGTGTCTAACTGAAATTTTCTAAGCTTTTTTTACTTTTTGCTGACTTTTAATGATATGAACGGAATTTCCTGTTGGGAAATTGAAGCTGATTCGGAGAAATCCCATTTTGGAGACAACCTTTTTGGAGAAAATGAATTCGGAGAATTTTTGAGGATGTTTAGGGATTATTTAGGTAGGATGGTCCAACATATGACTAGACCTAGCAACTTGATGAAGGAATTTTACAGTTTCTCCTATTCTCAACCAAACCTTTTTGTTTTTTTTACAATCTCGGGGCAGATTAAAAGTACGCTTACAAAGTTTGTTTGGCAGTGATGGTTGGATCTGTTGACATAGACTTGAAGCTGATCGAGGTTGGTCCAATTGTGCACTCAATGTGGCTAACTCTGGTTGGTCGCATCATGGATCAGATCAGACTTTTACAATGTTACAAAGATTTTACAGATTTTACTTTCATGTGACTTTTTTGGCGGTGGCTTGTGTTTGATTTCCAAATATATCCTTTACGAATGTAACATGTTAAATTCCTAGGTACCCGGTCAACTGGTCGACAGAAAATTGGTCGACAGTCATTTGGTCGACAGGACGTTTGGTCGACAGACATTTGGTCGACAAGACATTTGGTCGACAGGACATTTGGTCGACAGGACGTTTGGTCGACAGACATTTGGTCGACAGGACATTTGGTCGACAAGACATTTGGTCGACAGGACACTTGGTCGACAGAACGATTCATTTTAAATGTCCATTCAAATGTCCTGTCGACCAAATGTCTGTCGACCAAATGTCTGTCGACCAAACGTCCTGTCGACCAATCGACCGGCCACTAAATTCCCAGATTCTCTATGGAATTGGTGTACGGTACGGTACCTTGTTAAGGCTGGTTGTTTAGACTAGCCAGCCAGAGATATCTACAACCTAGTTAATACATATCCCTGTGATTAGCTTAATTAAAAGAATCTTTTTCTACAAAATATTTGAACTTAAACTTTTTGAACTCGTGTTCTCTAAAAGATCAAATTTAAATTACTGTGTTAGATCTACTAGCTATATCACCAAAATGGAAATCAACCTATATTAATACTCGAAAGTAGAGTATAATGTGCAATGAAAAAAATTGTATGGCTGAAAAAGTCTGTTTTGACGTATGTGCATTTTTTTTCTTTTTTAGTTCGTGGATAAAGATTCGATCAATCAATGATGCAGCCATTATGGTGAAAAAAATAGACAGCCTTTAGTTGAGTCCGTTTCTAGCAGCTGAACGGTTGTGTACAATTTCAATTATATTTTGTGTAAGCAATTTTATGATCTCGTTGAAGTTGATCATTCCTTATTAAAAAAAGTTAAAGAATCCGCAAAATAATCATGGGCTGAATCAGACAAGTAAATTTGTCTTGTTTTTTAGGGGTAACTTTTGTTTCTTAAGCCTCTAATCATCTACAGTAAGACAATGTAAAAAAATTTCAACGTAAAATCTACTTGCATTTTACTTGGTGATGAAAAAATGGCAGGCTTAAGTGAATTCAGATTTGAATTCAGATGAATCGCAACTTAAGCTATCGGTTGCAGGATTTTATTGAATGAACCCTTCCATTGTTATTCCACAAATAGAGAAAACAAATAACTGCAAACTAATTATGGTTGGTTTGTACACATGAAATTTTTGCGAAATAAAAAAGTGCAAATTGTTGTTTTCAAGGTTAAAAAGCACAATCACGTTAAACCATATTTATATTGGAGTGCTGTTATGCAGGCCAATTGGAAGCCCTTTGTATTATACAACAAATTAGCTGACTGTTTAGGCTCTATCCTTTGCTCGTGTCGACTGTTTTGTCTTATTCTTGCGTTATTTTTCAAAGAAGAATTTGCAGTCAACTCCTCTCTGATTTTATCCGCACCAGCAGCGCGATTTAATGGCAGTTTGACTCACAAAGGACCAATTTTGTCCATGTTGCAACAAAATATTGAAAGTTCATAACATTTATCCCGAGAAGAAACCTCCCAGACAGCAACTACATCTGGTCCAGATCGTTGCCAGAAGCGGTACAGATCTGGACCAGATAAAGTGGCTGTCTGGGCTACGATTTATAAATTTTTTTTCATTGTTGTTTTTGCTGGAATTGAGCACTTAGCTGTAATGATACTTCCACATCTCAGCAATTACTTCAGGACCTTTTGCGCTTTCAACTTTGACTTTGTGAACTATTCAAGATGAGCGCTGAGACGAGTGTACTAACTGTAGACAAAGGCCAACTGTTTACTGTTTTGATCTTAATGATCGCTTCAGTGCAGTGAAAGAATGTTGACTTTTCATTTTAATTGCTTTAGTTTTTCATTTCTCGGATTAATTTGGTACAAACCCCTCTTTGTTAAAATTATTATAACTCTGCCGTTTTCTTGCTTATTGTCTTCATTTAGTTTTTACTCTCTTTTTGATTGTAACCTAAGTAATTGTATTAACTTCAGCATCGCAAATTTCAGCATTTATTCAGTAGCAAATTGGAATATTTAGAGCAGTAGCTATATTTGTGTCACTTAATATTGGAATCATGTGCCAAGTGTTAAATTATGTTGATTCGCTTAACTTCATAAACGAAGAAGCTTCAACACTAAGCGGCGCGGGTTTGGCTCTCATGGTGTGCACTTGAGCAACGCCCGTTAAAGGCTGCTCTCCTTTCGCAAACTTCACTCTGTTAATCTCGGTGACCGGGCCTGCGCCAGTGGCTCAAAGCTTCTACAAGTATGCAACACTGCCAGAATTATGCTCTCAAAGAAGCGTTTCCAATCCGAGGATAAAGATTCAATCATTTAATCAGAGGAAGATGCAAGGGACAGGGTGAAATGGAGAAAAGGGATTAAAACAATTGCTGCGCGGAAACAATCGGCCACCCCCACTAGTGGGGAACAAACTGACGATGGATTATGATGATGATGAATCAAATATTTTTTTGGTTATTATATTACGTCATGTTTATTTGCAGATTGAGAAGCTTGATCTCAGTTACAACGCAATCAATGATGATGTAGCAGGAGTTTTAGCCTATGCTATCACCAACATTGAGACGTTAAATCTGTTTCATTGTAACCTGAGTGACCACACGTTGTCCACGATATTACAGAAAATCTGGAGCCTTCAGAAACCTGTGAGTGATGAACTTTATGACGCATCAATGATGCATTGTTTTGAAATGTAATTGATTTCTATGAAGAAATGCAAACGTCAGGTACACCGAGGTATTGGAATAAATCAAATTTACAAATTAGTGAATAATACCTACTATTTTGTTTATACCATCATCATCATCATTGGCCAATGGCCATGATCATGCCTGAATAAGGCGTCGGCTACCGTGAGTCTCCACAACGATCAATTGTCCATAGTTCTTATTAAGTTTACAAAATCTTGGTATAGCCATGTTGAAAAATTTTTGAAGATTTCCAAACATGGACGCCCCCGATTCCTCTGACCAGGAAGTTTCCCCATCATTGCCGAATGTTCAATTCCGCGTTTGCGGTATACATGCCCGATAAATGTCATTTGCCTTTTTTTGATAGTTGTGATGAGGACTCCAGGGGTACACTCAGAGCCTCCACACTTCTTCTTTAGTGATCTTATCCATCCAGTTAATTCCCATCATTCTCCGTATGAACCAAATTTCAGCACTGTTGATCTTCTTCTCTATCTTCTGGCATATAGTCCAGGATTCACAGCTATAGCAGACTGACCAAATGTACACATGCAAACTTCTTACAGAGATTGAGTTATATTTCAGTATTTTGGCCATTTTGATGAAAGCTTGTTTGGATTTGTGTAATTCTTGATTTTGCATCGCTCCAGCATCGACCATTCGAAGGCTAGAAAATAGCAAAGCAAAGGTGAAGTTGTGAAGGCGCCATCCATACACTCACCCACTGTTTTTTGGTTGATTTCAATGTGTTGTGTTTTTAAACTCATTCAACCAGTTATACTGGAGTTCTGTTTTATTAAAATAAGTTTGCAATCAAGGTATAGTTAAAGTAGACCCCAAACGAGATATGCTGATTAACAATACATGCGGATGAATACAACGCAAAAGAGAAGGCCTGAGGGGAACGAAAGCAAGGTACATTATTTCAACGTAAATAAACCAAAATACACAATGAACACTTCCCCAATAAACTTATGACCACCCATAACCTAGGGGTGGTTTGCATCTTCTCTGAGACCGCCTGAATGTAAATTCTTGATGCGATGACGATGATGGATCTTCTGTTATAATCAGCGTCGATAGATCCTCGGTTGTAATCGGCATCGATGGAAGAGGAACCTCGCTGGCTGTCGATGACGACGTGAAGGTAGCCCTCATCCGGATGCAACTTTCCAAAAGGTACCATTAAAAAATCCCCTTTGAGCAACAAAAGAAAACGTAAATCCTAGCTAAATTAAGTCATTGGTTTGCCATCTGTTGATTTGGCGCTGAGGGTTAGGGTGGTGGTAATTTCATTGACGTGGGTTTGATTCCCACCACTGCTACTGCTCTTTTTCTTTTGTAATTACCAAGCAAAGTTCAAAGGGGATTTTTTAATGGTATCTTTTGGAAAGTTGCCACCCGAATCCCTGTCTTCCAACGTGACGTGGACGTAGCTGGTTGATATGACGCCTTCAAATTGGACTTCGATGGTCCACTTGAACCTGTAAACTATCACACCTGGCTTGCACACCCCTGACTTAGCCTGTTGAAGGGGAATATCCACCATTATCTGATTTAGCAGTAACCGCACTCCTGCCGTTTGTCTTCACGTATGTGTGCGAGTCAGCGTTTTTAACGTTGACGGTAATCAAAGTAAAATACTGTTCCAGCCCAAGCAACATTGAAACCGCCTTGTAGTAGAAAGCAGTCGTACTCAAGAACGTAGTCAAGGGGGGGGGGGGAGGTGCAATTACTCCCCTAAAAATATTTTTAATATTACATACTGTTATAGCATCATTTAACAAAGTTTTACTATTGATTTAGTTTGAAAGTACTCTTGGAATGTGCAGTTTTAAGATATTTTTTTCAAATTTTTTGGCGGAAGACCACCAGATCACTTTGGATGCTCCGCTTTCAGTAACTCGTTGCTAGGCTCACTCACATGTGCAAAAATATTTATTTGCTCCCCTCCTGAAATTTTGTGCTGGCCACACCCTTGGTCGTAGGCTACCCATGACACGAAATAAATGTGTTTACTTTTGTGTTATGTTTCTAATAGGTAAAGGTAGTAAGGAGCAAGGCTTCGAGCGCTGGAGTGTTGTTTTTAGTTTTTGTTCGATATAAGCCTTTCAATAAATATCAAATATGTATATTTCTCACTGTATGTTATTTTAATCATGAAGGGTCGCGGAAAATTTTATGAGATTAAAAGTGGTAGCGAGCAAAAAAGTTTGGAAAGCACTGCAATAGCCTCAATATTAATTTTAAACAAACCAATTAAATAAGGCAAATCTTTCGAATACCTGGGATCGTTCATTACGCATGATGATAAAGGCAAAGAAGAGATGAAAACAAGAATGGCTCAAGCGAAGCAAGCTTTCCAAAACACTGCATACATTCTTCAAAACAAAAAATTATAATTCACAACAAAGAAGTGTGTATTGATTTGGTATATTTTCCCATTTTGCTGTATGGATGTGAAGCCTGGACCTTAAACAAAGAAATGCAAAAGTAAATGTCGCTGAAACATTGCGTTTTCTACGTAAATAAATTTCTAATTTGTATAATTTTATAATTTGTACGTAAATAAATTCCTACGTAAACACTAAACAAATGTGGTTTTTACGTAGAATGCAACGAATATCATACTTCAGCCACAAAACACATAGAGACCTACTAACCCAAAGCCAATCAAACCAGAACCCTCTTGAAAAACATCATCAAGCAACAATCACTTTTTTTTGGCCATGTCACGAAGAAGGAACAATTAGAACAAACTGCTTTTTGTGAAATGATGAAAGGAAAACGAGCACGTGGAAAACAGCATCTCACTTTCTCAATAACCTCAAAGATCATCTTCATGTTCCAACCGCAGCAATTTTTAATACAGTTAAATGCCGGGAGAAATGGAAAGAATTATGCACGAACGCCAAAGCCTGGAACAGGCATGGTGCACAAAGAAGAAGAATATTCAAAATACTGTATATGCCAAGTGTTAAATCATGTTGATTAATCATGGCTTACTAAATACAGGCCTTGCCATCGTGCGAGCTGGAGTCCAAGCTGGAGGCGAACAAAAACTCATGTCTAAACTTGCTAAACACACTTTTCAAGGCTTGTTTGCCCATTTTGTTAAATCCTGCTCGATTGATACCATATCAGTAAATAATAATCCATTTTTTTTTTAATTAAATTGATAAGTTATATGCATTCTACGTTTGATTTACAATGAATGACACATTTAAACAAAGCACATAGTGGAATAAAAGGTGTTAAATGAAACGGTACAAATGCACACAAGAAAACAATATTTCTTGGTCAGGCATAATCTGCTATTATGAACGTTGATTTAACGTCAGTAACGCAAATACAAGCACAACACAAAAGCACAATGAAAGACAATATGTATGGGTCATTCTATTATAATACAGTCGAAATTTTGTAACCCATCCTATCAGAATTTCTTCATTTTTTTAATATGTTAGAGCTATTAGGAAAAGATGAAGATTGGCATTGGTACTGTCAAAATCCATCAAGCGGTTTTCAAGATATCAACGATTATATTTTTGCCACTAGAGGCGCTATTTTCATATCACGTAAAAAAAAACAAAAAAACTTAGAATTCTTATTTTTTATGATACAGATATAATAAAAATATGTATTCTTATAGTTTTTGGGGCAAGGAATTGAAATATGTTATTACATTTGTGAAAAGAGCAAAGGAAAACACTTTTTTTATTGTACAAACGTTTTGGGGTACTCCATTTCAATGCCCCATATTTCAAATCTGCAAAAAGATTTTTTCCCCCAACTAATGCATGCTAAACTGTCACAAAAAGCTACCTGCTTCATGTAGAAAAGTATGATAAATACATTTTGCTGCAAGCTTCTGCAATTGACATGAATTTTTCATTGCTACAGTATATTCATAATGTTTTCAATCAATAGACTTGAAGTGTCATACAATTGAGACACTAATGATGCTCTACAGTAGTAGAGCAAAATGCATATGCCATAAATAGGGCACTGCTGATTATTGATTTTTCAATAAAAAATACATGATCACACAGCATATGCATCATGATGTCATAGTAAATGTTCAATTTGATTGGTGACAGATTTTGATTTAAAAGTCTTTCATTAAGTGCATCAAGTGCACCTTCGTTATCTGTAATTGCAAATTCTGATCTGTCAGCTTCAGATGTACTTGAAGATTAGCATGCATCATCACACTCATCTGTGTCAGACGGGTTGCCCTTGGCTAGAATATCAAGCTCTTTTTTGCTTGTCTCTGGCAAGTGATGCATAATTTCAATCCGGGTGTAATTGCATTGTGGGTTTTTATCAAACTTCTTGACATGAGTATTTAATGTAATTGATTGGCGTGCTTTGGGAAGCTTAACTCCATAATGGAGTTGTAAGAGATTGCAGCATTTCGTTTGTCTCTTTTCAAATCGCGCAATATGTATATATACTTAATAATGATAAAGGCATATCTTTGCACTTGAGTTGAAAATGCAATCTTCCACTTTGACCCCGCTCTCCATTATGCAAGTTGTAGTTCGTTTCAACTGTGCAATGGGTAACAATTCTTGTTTGGTATACCACGCTTTATGACATTCATCAGACTCCTTTGATTTTCCTATAAAGCACTTTTCCAGTTCCATAACTTTGACCCGTAAATTGTAGCAATACTGTTGTGTATTGTACAGTATGTTCTACAATAAGTTATTTGCCTATTAAATTCCTAAATGTCATGATAGTAACACACAACACATTGAGCACTCTGAAAGAACAATAGACAATAGACATTCATACCAAGTAACCAACTGCAAAAGTTTACAAGACTACACATTTATCATATCTTTGGCAAGAAGTAAGTAATAATTGCAATTCATCACACAACATTTACGCCTCATTATGAATTAATTGTTATTAAGTTACCTAAATATAACATGGGAGTAGTTAATTATATGATTTTATTCAAGCATAGGCTTACCTTTTAGGTTCCTTATATAGGCTATTAACCTATTCCTGATCAGTAACATATAAAAAGCTAAAGTTTTAATCTCTTGCTTTGACCTAGCCCTGCGCAAAGATACGGTAGCCTACTCTCTTGGTAAAATTCTCTGTCAACAACAAACATGCAGTAAAAGTAACTTCTACTCTGGAATTTGTTTATTAAAATTTTTATCAAATCTTGATTGCTGAGAACCTGGCTGTACCGTACCTATAGTAGGGAAGTCCTCTTTGATGTTTTGACTGTTCAAGGTTCAGCTATAATGAAAAACCTACACCTATCTCACAACTTAATGATTGTGAGAAATCTAATGTACGTACAACAGTTAGTGACTATTCACCAGCTACAACATTAGCTTATAACATTACCAACATTAATAACTTGTATTAGTAGACTATACTTTGCTGCTGTCAAAAATTCGCATCTTCTTGCTGGCAGCATAGATTCCTGTTTTCCCAATCCTTATCTTCACAAAGACCGATTCAACATGTGGCGTGGTTGTTAATAACTTGAACAAATGGCTACTTTAATATACGTTTGTACAAATTATGAATGCTTCTAAAAGTTACACATACAGTAATAAATAAAAAAATTGTTCAAAAAAAAAACAACACTACATTGCTATTTCATAACTAAAATAAGAAAAACGCCCCCTTCTAGTTAGTTGGCTATTTTCGTAAAATATTTTCTGAATCAATCGATGTGACGATACATGCGAGAAATACTACGAGATCGCGGAGGAGCAATTTTTTTCTTTCTCGTTATTATCTTATCGAATCTGAGAGAACTCTTTACTGCAAACAGTGTAGAAGCAAGCTTCGCCTCCAGCTTGGACTCCAGCCTGCACGATGGCAAGGCCTGAATTACGTAAGCCATGTGATTAATCAATCGGCAGAATTTTAGCTTTGTATATTATTTACATCATATTCTTTTGCAGATTGAGATGCTTGTTCTCAGTTTCAATGCAATCAATGATGAAGTAGTGGAATGCTTAGCTGATTCCATTTCCAACATTGAGAAGTTGGATATGTGTGATTGTAGACTCAGTAGCTACGCGCTATCCATGATTTTAGCAAAAATCTCGTGTCTTGAGAAACCTGTGAGTGATGAACTTTATGAGCCATGCATTGTGTTAGAAATGTAATTGATTTCTATGAAGAAATGCAAACATCAAACACACCGTCCGAAGTATTTATATAAATGAGATTTACGAATTAGTATATACAAATTAATTTATTTAAATTATTATCATAATTATTCCAAATTAATGTCATGAAACAGTATATCGGCATTGAACCCACACTGTTGGTAGCCCATGGAAGATTGTATAAGGCAGTGCTACTCAAACTATATGGTACTGGTACCGGTACGCAAGCAATTGACTGCCAGTAGGCGATTGGTTTGAAAATAATTTATTAAATATTGTTTTGTGGTGATCAGACTGCGTTTTTCACCACGTCCAGGTTGTTTTTCTTTCTCGGCATAATTTCTGCAATTTGTTATGCCGTTAAAGCGATACAGGGAATGGGATGGGATGGAATGAAAGGAAGATTTTGAGATAAAAGATGGAAACTGTCAGAGATGGAAATGGATGGAAGATTTAGATCATGGGATGGAAGACACTCTTCCATCACTCCATCCCAACTCCATCATAAACTTTCTAACATGGTTTTAAGACATAAAAAAATTGTATGTAAAATAACTTGAGTAAAAGTTTCTATTCGTTCTAGTAGTTCTCATTGAATAGAATCATACTACCAAACTATTTCAATTTTATTGTTTTAATTGTTTGTAGAATTTTCGCGTTGGTTTGCATTCTAAATAGTACGTCTTCGTTTGTGATTTTATCCTTCCATAAAATTTTGAACATTCTTTTATAATCCACATTTCCAATGCCTCAAATCGTTTTACCATATCTGATGGCAATGTCCATGTTCCTGAATCGTAAAGTAACGTAGTCCAACTAGTCCATAATATATATCATTTCATAATTCGTTTTCGAGTGTTAATGTAAATTGTGCTTGTTGTTAATGTCTTTTTCACTTTTACGGCGTTGTTTCTTGCTACTTCTATTCGTCTCAATATTTCTGTGTCGCATCTGCCATTTTTAGCTATTGTGTGCCAGATAAGTAAAGCTTTTGACTTGTTAATCATCGTTTTCGTTTGTTACTTTACCCAGCCTCTGCAAATTACTGATTACCTTCAAAATCTGTAGGCCAACTCTTGGAGTTGATATTTTTCATGAGAAGAGATATTTTCCTGATGCTCAACTAGTTTTTTACAAACCTAGAGGCCTGTAACTTTCGTGCTAAAGGAAGACTTAGCCCAGGCCTATTCTTCAGGAATTGCACAAGGGGTGTGGACATCAGTTTAGTTTTGCGAATAAGGCACATTTGTTGTTCCACTTCGTAAGCCTTCAAACTTTTCAGAAGCGAAAGCCAAGTTACACATATGTGGGGACTACTTCGTCACAGTTAATCGTTATCCTCTGGACTTATAGACATTCGTTACTCTTGCCAGAAGAAGATGCACAAGTTGGGTGGGGGGATACGGTTTCAGGAAGATAGACTTAGCTGATAATCAGATTCAACCTGGTCCTCAAAAACGACTCGCATGAAGCATCCACCATGGAATGATTTACCTTTCACTATATCTTTTGCTCCGGGTTATTTTCAGAAGATAATGGACGACGTCAAAGCCGACGTTCCAGAAGTCGCAGTCTACTAAGGCGACATTCTTATCAGTGGCACTGCAGCTAAGGAGCATTTTCAGAATCTCAGACGGCTTCACTCAAAGGGCCTGCCATGTAGAAAAGACAAGTGTAAGTTTGCACAACCGTTTAACACTTCCACAGCAGCTGAACTAGGGATTGTAGATCATAGGGATGCGAAACTTCATCCGCTTTTGGCTTATCCGCAACACTAGAAGGGTTACGTTTTTTTGTAATTTACAAAATATTTTACTTCTTATAGGTTATATAAGAAGAGTGAAGTTTCTGGGCAGCCGATTGTAGCATCGAATAGACAGCGATAGACACGTGTTTCGCCCATGAGGCTGGGCTCATCAGTATCGCACCGTATTCTTGCCACTTGGGTAATCGACCGCCGCTTTACCAGTCAGTTTAACTGTTATCTTTGTGGAAAGAAAAGAGCCAACAAAACCAGCAGGTGCCAGGGGTAGGACATGTGAAGAAGGGGTGTTCTTCCCGGCCATCAGCACAAGGCTGATCACTCGCTAGTACAGCGAGCAGCAGTAACGTTTCGCTAACCATAACGGTGTAGCTTCCACGCTAGCCATAAAGATTGATTTGGAGCCATAAAGATAGATTGATAAAGATTTATTGGAGGTCTTTATGGCTAGCGTGGAAGCTACACCGTTATGGTTAGCGAAGCGTTACTGCTGCTCGCTGTACTAGCGAGTGATCAGCCTTGTGCTGATGGCCGGGAAGAACACCCCTTCTTCATAAGAAGAGTGAAGTTGGTTTTAAAGTAATTTAAGGTTTTTAGTTGAAAGCAAGCCAGCAGTAAAGCGTAAAAAAATGTTAAATTGGCAATTGACCCTTCTAATGTTGAAGGAACAACGGAGTTGCGCGTCCCGTAATGTACTGTCCCTAAGCTGAACCTTTGTACCGTCTCACGACAAAGGACATTCCTTGGAGATGGGGAAAGCAAGAAGAAAGCTGTTTTGTTCAACTCAAGCATTATTTTTTCACTGGTGAGGTTCTTACACATTTCGACGCGTCACTTCCGTTAAGTATCGTATGTGATGCTTCTGATGTGGTTATGGGTAGGCTACTACTCTTTTTCATCGTTCCACAAAATGGTCGAAAGCAAATATTTTAAAAGTTTTAACTACCTCTGCATAATACAGGTACTATTGAGTATAAGAAGACGAAGGATCATCAAAATGTTGATGCTTTGAGCCGCTTCCCTGCAGGAGAAGATTTAGTCTTCGATGAAGAGGAAAGTAGGGATGACATTGATATTGTCTGTGCTATCAATGCCTTGGACTTGCAAGTACACAGCCAAGACACAGTACACAGCTTGCTGCCTCACTACGCAAAGAATTTTCCAAAGGTCCTGTAATTTCCACAGTAATGCGTTTCATTCATGAAGGATGGCTGGCCAAGTCTTCTCCACACGACCCGGTCGAACCGTTTTGTAAGTACACAGACTCCCTACTTGATACAGATGCCTGTTTTACGACTGCAGAGTGGTCATTCCATCGATACTTCGTTCCTCCGTCCTTCATTTGCTTTACGAGGGATATTTCGGTATTGAGAGGATGAAACAGTTGGCAATAACTTCCGTTTATTTGCCAAACATCCACTGAGACAAAACGGAACTTTGCCAAAAGTGTGGCACCTGTGGCGAACACCAACTGGAATTTATAACCCCGTCCAATTATGGACGGTTTCAGCAGCACCTTGGAGTCGTCTGCACATTGATAATGCGGTAGACTTCATAGGGCACCATTGGTTACTCAATATTGATGCCTTTCTGAGTATCCATGTATTTAAGCTCCTGCTTCTTCACCTTCAACCACTGCTATCGATCTGCTAGAAGATTTTTCTCATTTTGGCAATCTCCATACTATAGTCACCGATAACGCTGGTACATCTAAATCTACATAATTCTAGACTGAAAGGAAAGAGGCATGGTCCACATTTCCGGTGCCCCTTACCATCCGGAAACCAATGGAGTGGCGAAGCGCTTTGTATGTATGACAAGCGCTCCTCAACTTTCACGCCTCCAAAACAAGCCGTTCCAGAAATCTTACAACTGCATCGATGCACGCCCGCTGCGGGTGGCAACTCTTCGGGACAACTACTAAACAATCGTCAGATTCAAACCAAGGTCAACACGCACCGTCTCAAGTGGTTCCCAAGCAAAACGCTTGCAACACGGACGCCTCCGAAAATCCGAAAAGACATTTCAAATCTGGATGGTTTAATTATTTTGGAATACTACATGTGTTTCCACAGTTTTCTGTAATTCTGTATAATCTGCACATACTTGTGGTGATAAAAACCTGATTTTTGTACACACTGAAGGTCTTCACGTACAGTTATAAATCAAACTAATAGCACAAATGTCTGGGAAGGCGTCCTGTCATTCTCTTGTTAACGAATACTAGGGTAGAGTCAGGTTAGTTGACTCATTTCTTACTTAAATGCATCTCATTTCAAACATCTTTTTTCTACCAAGCTGAAAACTTCATCAAATACTGTATAATGAACGCTTTACTTTAAAGGGATACTAAAGGAAAAACCTGACTTGGCGATTGTACACGTTCTTTGTGTTTAACATGCTACCATAAAACGATTTTCAATAAAATTTTGCCCCATTGCGGTCTGATCAGCATTCCACGCGTGCTTTTGTCAGAGCTTTCAAAACGGGAATGGGCGTGAGCAGCGAAGCATGCGACTGTACACTACAGTCTACGTCACTATAGACTAGCAATCAGCTGATCGCGCAATAATTGTTACTGCGGGCGATTTAACTGTAGGCATTGTATGTATGTACATCAAAACATCAGATTTCAACATCAAAACATCAGAGAGTTTGCTCAAAACATCAGATGTGGTAACGTGGCTTTTGTTATTGCTGTCGATAGTGACGTATTCTCGAGCAGTGTTTGCACTTTTTGGTCATTTTAAAAAAATTAAAAATACATGAAACATTGGACTTGGGGCCTTGCCAGTTTTTTTTGTTGCCTTTTTTTTGTGATTTGCATTTCTTATTTTTACGTTGCCTGATGAGCCTTTGGAAACCTTTTTTTTAAATACTGCACCATCGAAACGTTGTTTGGTCTATTCCAAACTGCTTTGCAGTACTCCGCCCAGATGTACCAGCACACATGTCGTTTGCAGCCTGTTCAAACACGTGTATTGGAATTTCTCTATTAGTTTTCTTATTTTTTCCTCATAATTGAGCAGCAATACAACAGATTTACAGTATTAGAATTTAGATTTTGTTTACTCTAAAAAAAATTCTCTGTAAGTTCAACATTCCGATATGCCATTACAAATGAATAAAATCTACTTATCCTTTAATTTTCACAAAATATGCCATGTTCTGATATTGCCTGCTGTAGAGTCAATTGACTCACTGAGTCAACTAGGACGAACGCCAGTGAGTCAATTAACCTTTCGGTACCTTAATCAGAAAAAAATGTCTGCCGCTAATTTTCTGCTGATGAGAAAGCAACCAAAATCATAGAGAATGTGCATCATACTTTAGGTATATACTGCGAAAATTATTGTTTCATACATACACCTACTTTAAGAGATGGTACTACGACAGTTTATCGAACGACAGTTCATCGAACGACAGTTTATCGAACGACAGTTTATCGAAACGACAGTTTATCGAACGACAATTCATCGAACGACAGTTTATCGAAACGACAGTTTATCGAAACGACAGCTTATCGAACGACAGTTTATCGAACGACAGTTTATCGAACGACAATTTATCGAACGACACAGGGCCGTAGCCAGACCGCAGAGCAAGGGGGGCCAACTTTTTTTAAGGGGGGCCGAAAAAATTTAAATGGGCAAAATCATTATAAATGTAGCTGTTGCTCTTGAATTTTTGGATTTTGCCAGGGGGGGGGGGGGCGGATTTGTTTTTAAGGGGGGCGAGGCCTCCCTGGCTCCCTGCTGGCTAGGGGCCTGGAACAACAGTTAATCGAAAACCTAACCCCTAAAACCTAACCCTAACCCCCAACCCCTAACTACTAACCCCTAACCGTAATCCTACCCGTAACCCTTAACCCCCAACTCCTAACCACTAACTCCTAACCACTAACCCCTAACCTTAACCCTACCCCTTAACCCCCAACCCCTAACCCTACCCTTAACCCCTACCCTTAAACTCCAACTCCCAACCACTAACCCCTAATTCTAACCTTAACTCTTAACCTCTAGCCCCTAACTCCTAGCCCCTAGCCCCTTCGATGAATTGTCGTTCGATGAACTGTCGTTTCGATAAACTGTTGTTCGATGAACTGTCGTTTCGATGAACTGTCGTTTCGATAAACTGTCGTTTCGATGAATTGTCGTTCGATAAACTGTCTTTCGATAAACTGTCGTTCGATAAACTGTCGTTCGATAAATTGTCTTTCGATAAACTGTCGGGTCACGTTAAGAGATACCACCTTACGTACTACCCGTATCGAATTTTCCTTTTTTTAATCAAAAACATACTCTCTCGCATAACTCGTCAACCTGTTGCATTCAGACATGTAAACTTTTTAGGGCTGGCTTTAAATGATGGAACCAATGAAACAATGGAATAAGTTTCGAGCCTTTACGCATGACTGGTGACGTATCATGAGGCATCACTGGATATTAGCGGCGAGTCAACTATTCTGCTGAGTCAACTAACCTGACCTTCCCCTACCAAATTTCCAACACAGGGTAGCCTACATGGCTACTCAGTCACAATGGCCTTTGGCAGGCAAGTAGTTAAGAGTGAGCTTAATCCTACGGATTGGTGCTTGACGTCACTATGACATCACGTATGACGTTGCTGGATTGATGACATTATTCGATGACGAAACGAGAATAACGACATCATGCGATGACGTCAGCTGCCTTGTTGTGCGGGCTTCATAGTGTAAAGCAAACACCAATCCGAATCGGATTGGTGATTGACGTCACAATGACATTACGACACCGAAATGACGACATCATAAGATGACGAACATTGTGACGTCGCACTTGACGAAGCTGGTTTGACGACATCGTGCAATGAAACTTGAGACAACGATGTTTGGATGACGCCATCATGGAATGACAGTTTATAGAAAACCAACAGGTGACGTCAGGACAATACGTGACATCACAACCACAGAAGCACATTGAACAGCAAAGTGACAACCAATGATTCACATCCAAATAATGCACTCACGTGATACGCGTCAGTTATCACACCACCCATGGTAATTCCCCACATATTTTGCCATAAAGATACATAACATTCCATTGCACAACACATTCGCCGTATGGTGCAATAACAGAAAGTCTAAAAATGGAATTGACGTCAGTGGTATCGCGATTGGCCACATTCCAGACATGGCCCGGTGAAAATAAACCCAATCCACTGGCATTGGCTGAAGCCGGATTTCAGTACATTCATATACAGGACAAAGTGAAATGCTTCGCATGCAAGGGTGGACTTAGGGACTGGAGACACGACAACGATCCATGGAAAGAACACACCAAATGGTTTCCAAGGTTGGTACCGCAATAAGTGATCGTGACAATAAGGGGTGTATTTAACTGTGTTATTATTCAGATGCGGTTTTCTGATCAAGCAAAAAGGGAGGGAGTACATACGGAAAATCAACTGTCAAAACCCACAAACAGACAATTTAATATTGAAGTTAGAAAACACCTTCTCAACGATGGCTATACAGTTCGGATTTTCCAAGGACTTGGTGAAGGATTTAGTAGAAAAAAAGCGGTGTACCGGGGGAGAATACACAAAGCTACTCGATTTGGTGACAGACGCACAAGAAGCCGAACGAACACAAGCCGCGGAGCAGACCCCAGACATTACCACCACAATCAAATTTCAAACACCTAAGAAGCAATCAAACACCTCAGAATCGTCCAAACAAACACACAATGATAGACCAAAAGAGAAATGGGGTGGATTATGTAAGGTTTGTCTGGACCTGGACATGGATACGTTACTCTTCCCATGCCAGCACATGTGCTGCTGTATCGAGTGTGCAAAGTCACTGAAATCGTGCCCGATTTGCAGAGCAAAGCTGACAAAGATCATGAAAATTTACAGATCATGATCACCCTATATAAGCAGACAACCGCAGTGCAATGTGGAGAGATGGATGAAAGATTGCAACACCCATTTACATGCGTCATCAGCGGACCTACGGGAAGTGGTAAAACAAACTTCGTTGCAAAAGTGCTAAAAAATGCGAACGAGATGATATCACCATCACCACAATCGATCACGTGGTGTTATGGGAAATGGCAGCCATTGTTTTCATCCATACCAGCAGTGGAATTTATCCAAGGACTGCCACCACCGGATCATTTCGACGTAAGAAAACGGAACCTACTGATAATCGATGACCTCATGAATGAAACAAATCAATCTGTTACCAATCTCTTTACCAAAGGAAGTCATCACAAAGACATCAGCGTAATGTACATCGTCCAAAATCGTTTCAACAAAAGAAAGGAGCATCGGACAATTAGTCTCAATGCCCACTACCTGATTGTATTTAAAAATCCGAGAGATGTTTCACAAATCAATCATTTGGGTAAGCAAGTCTTTCCAAGGAAGCCCCGCATCATTCAAGAAGCGTTCGACGATGCCACATCGACACCATACGGCTATCTCCTTTTGGATTTTAAACAGACGACACCGGAAAACATGCGCTTGCGTACAAACGTTTTTCCCGACCAAACAACCATCGTATACGTACCCAATGTATAAAAGCTAACGCAAGTCATAGAAGGCTTGATATATCGTAAGCATGTCAGCGAGGCTAGAACGTCACATCGAGACGCTCAAGACACTTGCAAAGGCCAAGCCACAGATCGGAAAAGCGGTAATCAAAACAGCTAGTGACGATCTGGTCAAGTGCATTTGTGAATGTGCCCATAACGTGCTGAAGGGTAACGTCCGTATCACCCCAAAGCAAAAAAACAAACTAAGACGACACAAGACAACACTGCGTCAAGTTGCCAACAAGACCATCGGAATTAAACGGAAAAGAAGAATTATACAGAAAGGAGGATTCCTGGGTACACTTCTGGCAACGGTCATCCCGGCACTCGCCGGCCTGTTGTTTGGAAAGTAATGGAAAACGTTAAAAAGATGGCACTGGTCGATGCCCGGATGCTGGATCAGATGAGAGAAAAGGAGGACATTAAACGATCAACAACCACAAAGGTTATGAACGAATTGGATAGAGAAATGCATACCGTGCTGGAAAGAACAGACCTCGACGAAGACACAAAACTGACAATGTACCAACAAATACTTCAGAGCTATATAACTCACCAGCAAAAGCAAATGAACCAACCAATGGCAATCGAGATCAAAGAAAAACCGGACCGCAGCTGGGTTGAGAGAGACATACTCTTTCAAGTACCAAAGTCATACGTATCACGCACAAGGGAGTTGATGAGCCTCATTGACAATCATCCCTTGGTGAGCTGGGATGACAAAGGTCAATTCATGTACAAGAACGAGGCTGTTCCAAACACCAGCATCAAAGAATTGATAAACACAGCAATCCGCAAGCCCAAACAAACCAAACCGACCGGGTGGACAACGTTTCAAAATGCTTTAAAAGAAATGAACGCTCCTGCCGCCTTCATTCAAAGGGTTGCAAACAAGCCAAAAGCATCATGGGATCGATGGAAGTGAGCTACTACGATCCGGCCAAACCATCAAGCTACGGAGGTGTTGAAAGACTGCAGCGTGCCACAAAGACTCCTGTGAAGGAATGGTTGATGTCACAGGACGTTTACACATTACATAAACCGATAAGACATCGTTTTACCCGTCGTCGAGTGATTGTCGAAGGTATAGATGCCCAATGGCAAGCCGACCTTGTGGACGTGACAAAGCTGAAGGAGGATAATGACGACTTCAAGTACTTGGTGACATGTATCGATGTGTTTTCAAAGTTTGCATGGGTTATTGCTATTAAAAATAAATTTGGTAAAACACTTGTGCGTGCTTTCTCCGAGATTCTCCGTATCAGCGAACGAAAGCCGAGAGTGTTACAGACGGACAAGGGCAGTGAATTTAAAAACGTTTACTTTCAAAAATGGTTAAAGGACAACAACATCCACTTTTTCACAACCCACAATGAGGAAACAAAAGCGAGTGTAGTGGAACGCTTCAATCGCACCCTTAAATCACGCATGTGGCGATATTTCACCCGCCACAGAAGTCACAGATACGTCGACGTGCTTTCGGACTTGACTGAAGCATACAACCACTCATACCATCGGAGTATTGACATGTCACCGGTGTCAGTATCTCAGCAAAACGAGGGTGCTGTCTGGGATACGCTGTATGAAGACAAGATTCGGATACTGTACAATCCCAAACTTGCAACAGGTACAGTCGTACGTATCACGAAAGTCAAAGGAAAATTCCGCAAAGGTTACCTTCCTAACTGGAGCGAAGAGCTGTTCATCGTACACAAAGCCGTAAAGGGGAATCCCCCTTATTACGTGTTGAAAGACCTCGATCAAGAGCTTCTCGAAGGTTCCTTTTACGAAGAGGAAGTGCAACGGGTTATAAAAGAAGACAACGTCTATCGCGTTGATACAATTGTTGCACATGGTGGCAAAGGCAAGAAGAAGCAAGTACTCGTCAAGTGGCTGGGATATCCTGAAAAGTTCAACACGTGGATAGACGCATCGGAGATTATCGACTATGCCTGATTGGAAATTCTGCGGGAGAAGTGTGCCCCGCAGCGAGATTGTGTTTTTCTGTCAGATCATTGTCATTTATACGATCGTAGCCACAAGCATATACAACCTCTCGGTTGACAAAAAACCGTCCAGTCTGTGGGTGGCCCTGCTCAGCAGCTCGCTTGGTCTGTTGATGCCGAATCCAGTGATTAGGACACAAAAAAAAAAAAGAACAGACGAAGAAACAAATGTTTTTTCTGACTCTGCCTAGTAACAGTTCCATGACCTACTTCCCCGACAACACCATTACCGGATTCACGACAAGGCTACCGAAAGAAATCGATTTGAACGGATCATGGGAAGCGGGCGTGACCGACATACAATACCCACACACATGGCATAATGTCCCTGAAGGACAGGGATGGATGATTTACACGAATCGGGGAGTCAGCACGCGCATAAATATCGAAGCAGGTCACTACGGCTCGGCAAAGCAACTTTTCAGAGCTATTGCAAACAGTGCTTTGGAAAACATACCGGAAAGAACACCACCGTTCCTATTTACACTCAATAAGACAACAGGAAGAGTGAGACTAGGCTTTCCACGTCAAACAGAAGGCACCGCAGTACGTCGTAGCGCCAACGACTCCAGACAACTTGCCGTAAGCGACACTCTGAAAAATATCTTGGGATTCGAAAGCAACACACTGGATCGGAGCACTGAAGGCATCAGGGCATTCGACTTGAAACAGGCACCGTCTTCTCTGTTTGTGTATTGCGACATACTGGAACCACGCGTAGTCGGAGACAGTCTGGTCCCGCTCCTTTGCATTGTCACACCCGAAGGCAGATATGGCGAAACGGTTCACAAGGTCCTTCCAAAAGTCCACTATCATCTGATTCAGAGAAGGAATTTCTCAACGATTCGCATAGACATAAGGGACGACACCGGAGGGAAAGTACCATTCCAAAAAGGAAAAGCGATAGTGACACTGCATTTGCGCAAACGAAGACTCGCCCACATCTGAACCATGCGAAAAACGTATTGCTGTGACCGTGCCGCATACCAACGCTATTACACACAGCAAGTCGGGAACGGAAGCCCCTTCTTTTCAGGCTCACCCAATCAGCGCGGCTACGGCTTGGGCAGCATCTTTTCCGGTCTGGGTCGAGCCATTCTACCTCTGCTCAAGAGCGGGGCCAAAGCAGTCGGTAAGCAAGCGTTGCGTTCTGGTGTTCAAATTGCCAGCGACGTTTTGCAAGGAGAAGATCTCAAACAGTCTGCCATAGCTCGTGGTAAAGAGGCCGGCTCCAGCCTCTTGCGCATGGCCATGCCTTCTCCTCCGCCAGGGGAAAGGGTACGAAAGAGAAAAAGGGGAAAGGCAGTTCCGATTAAGAATAAAAAGCGTAGGATGTCAAAAAAAACTGACATCTTTGCATAATGTCGGCGCTCATCCACGAACAATCTTGCGAGTGTACAAACAGTGAATTGGATTTGTTTTCAGTACCACCGACCCAAACGAGCATCGATCATGGCAAATGGGTCGAGTATCGTCCGATGTCTACACTCTCGGACGACGGTCCTGTGGAATTTCTCGTGCCTGGGAGCGGGGGTGATTATCTGGATCTGGCGAACATGTTTCTCCACGTTAGGGCAAGCATTAAGAATGACGCCGGAACCGATATTGCGTCGGATGCTGACGTGGGCCGGTCAACAACTGGCTGGATTCGCTATGGAGTCAGGTGGACATGAGCCTCAACAACGTACTCATAACACCGTCCACCAACACATACCCGTATCGCGCTTACATTGAAAACTTGCTCAGCTATGGAAAGGAGGCGAAATCGTCACAATTGAGCGCATCCGTGTGGGCAGATGACACCCCGGGTCATCTCGACTCTAGAGCCGACGCAAACAAAGGCTTCACAAAGCGAAAGGCTTTGACGTCTGAGAGCAAAACAATAGACATGATTGGTAGATTGCATCTGGACAATGTGGACATGTCCTTCCAACAGCGCTATCTGATCAATGGCGTGCAGGTCAAGTTACGGCTCATCAAATCTAAGAAAGCCTTTCATCTCATGGCCGCACAAGACAACTTCAAAAGCATGTTCAAGGACGTCACCTTGTACGAATGTACGTGCGCACCGTCACTCTCAACTCTGGCATTGCCCTTGGACATGCGGCAGCCCTCCAGAAGGGATTGGCGAAGTATCCCATCAGACGTGTACAAACAAAGGTATTTTCCGTACCTACCGGCAACATGTCCATCAGTAAAGAAAATCTATTTCTTGGCCAACTGCCGAGACGTGTCGTGATCGGATGCGTCAAAAACAGCGCCTTCAACGGCTCAATCGCTGAAAATCCTTTCAATTTCCAGCACTTTAACATCAACTTTTTATCACTCTATCGTGATGCAGAACAGATACCCTCACGCCCCTTGCAACCAGACTTTACAAACGGACAAGTGGTGCGCAGTTTTATGACCCTTTTCACCGGAACAAACAAGCACGGATCGGACAGTGGGAATAGCATCGACCTGGCTTCCTATCCGCGCGGTTTCACTCTGTTTGCCTTTGATCTAACCCCCGCAATGTCCAATGACGACCCTCACATTAGACCGAGAGCCTACGACAGAAGATTTCACCCCATAAGGTACAAAAGGTTTGACCCCTTGAAGTTACTGGGGTCAACCATGTCACTCACAAAAAGTATGGAAGATTGACCGCACCGGGTGGATCTGGACCCTAGAGCCCCCTAAAAAGCCCAAAAAGGGGGTTAATTTCACCCCATAAGGTACATGGACCAAACTTGGTGAAAACGAAGTTCTATGTCAGGACAACACAAAAATATCAAATCTAACAATATTTTCGAGTGGAAAGGTGATGTAAGACTCCTCCCAAAGTGACCCCCCAGGGGGTTAATTTCACCCCATAAGGTACATGGACCAAAGTTGGTCAAAACGAAGTCTTATGTCAGGACATCACAAAAATATCAAATCTAACAATATTTTCGGGTGGAAAGGTGATGTAAGATGCCTTCAAAGTGACTTCCCTTAATGTGACCCCCTCGGAAGGTTTATTCCACCCCATAAGGTACATGGACCAAACTTGGTCAAAATGAAGTCTTATGTCAGGACATCACAAAAATATCAAATCTAACAATATTTTCGGGTGGAAAGGTGGTGTAAGATGACTTCAAAGTGACTTTCCTTAATGTGACCCCCTCGGAAGGTGAATTTCACCCCATAAAGTACATGGACCAAACTTGGTCAAAACGAAGTCTTATGTCAGGACATCACAAAAATATCAAATCTAACAATATTTTCGGGTGGAAAGGTGATGTAAGATGTCATCAAAGTGACCCCCAGAGGGTTTATTTCACCATAGAGTACATGGACCAAACGTGGTCAAAACGAAGTCTTCTAGGGCACCACAAAATATCAAATCTAACAATACTCTCAGTTGGAAAGGTGATAAAAGACCTACCCAAAAGTGAATCTCCTCCTATAGTTTAATTTACTTCATCCCTTTCTTGAACCAACCTAGGTGTAACGAAAGTACTATGCCAGGACAGTACGAATGGATTAAATTTAAAAATATTTTTATATAGGTTTTGATGAAATACATTCACACGCTGTCCCATGATGCATGAAATGGAACTATAGCCTACTTTACAAAAAGTTTTTGTATAAATCATATTCAGTCAATCGAAAAAAGGCAACAGGACATGACAATACATGGCTTTGTAACACCAAAAACAGAAAGTACATAAGAAGCATATAGGCTACAGTAGCCAGAAAATTGATCCAAGATCTTGATACGACCACTAAATGTGGACTTAATCGAACAACTGACTATCCAAATCAAAACGTTTCGAAATGAATCATTTGGAACGTTAATTTAGGCAGTAATGAACATTTTCCAGCTGCTACAAAAAATAACCCAATAAACCCAATGTAGTAAATTTTTGTTTAATGCCATTTGCTTCATGTCTCCAATCAGTTATTGTAACTGTTCATTCATAAACAGAGATTGTTCGTGTAAATGTAAACGGTCGTTTCTTTATTCTTCATTGTCACTGGTGTCGCTTTCACTTTCTTCATCTTATTCTTCAGATTCATACAATTCTCCTGTTATATACAGAGATAAAGCAAGCTGTCTGCGATGTACCAGCCCCAAGCAATGTGGTTATCCGCACGTCTGACACTGACTGTCTTGTAATTGGCCTAGGTTGCTATGGAACTTTTGATCCTTCATTAAAGATATGGATAGAAGCTAGCTTGCAAAGCAATAACACGCAGCGGTACATCAACATCAACCAGCTGCATAGGCCTACCGCACTTGGAGTGACGATTTGCAAGTGTTTACCTGCATATCATGCCTTTACAGATTCTGATTACACCTCGTCATTTAGCAGGAAAGGGAAAGTGCGGCCGCTGAAATTACTCCAAGGAAACCACGAAGCGCAGGCTGAACATTTTCCAGCTGCTACAATAAATAACCCAATAAACCCAATGTAGTAAATTTTTGTTTAATGCCATTTGTTCATGTCTCCAATCAGTTATTGTAACTGTTCATTCATAAACAGAAATTGTTTGTGTAAATGTAAACGGTCGTTTCTTTATTCTTCATTGTCACTGGTGTCGCTTTCACTTTCTTCGTCTTATTCTTCAGATTCATACAATTCTCCTGTTATATACAGAGAAATAAAGACTGTACGAAACAATTGCTATTATGCACTACAGATATGCGTAACATACAATAGTAATTTTATTATCTTTTACAGACGTCTATTTTTCTTCGAATAATGCAACATTGCAACTTACTATTAACTGGAAAAAGTTCAACATTTATTTGTTATTTAGTGCACCCAGGCATTTTTCTCAAGATTGCAGAAACTATTGGTTATAGGTTCCTAAAACGAAACTTTACAGCCAGTTATTGGCTAATGTTTACAGTAAGAAAGTAAATGACAGATAGACCAGGAGAAAGTTTTATATTTATAAAGGGTAACCCAAGCGACATCCAATGTTGTTTACCTTCTTCTTGACTTTCCTGGATGAGATCAGATTCCACGCAGAGACATCTAAAGATGCTTTATACCTTTACCTTCAAACCACACCACTTTATAACAACTTCCTTCTTCTTTCCAGCCATAGCCTACTCTAGCAGCAACGTTGCTGCTTGTTCACTTCTAGTTGAAGATAACCACCATCTTGTGATGAGATGTGTGCGCCTTGTCTTCTGGAGAAGTACTCGTAAACAAAGTGGTAGAGTACTACTATCTACAGTAGCTTCTGGTATGCATGATATCCTTTCATTTTCTTTTTTGGGTTTGTAGCCGTCTAAAAACATTTGTAAACGGACTTCGTTGACATAATTAATTTTCTTGTTTTTGTACATGTTACACACAAAGTTCTCTATTGCGATGATAATGTCTTCACTAATTTCTTTGTCTTGTCCGAGTTGGCTAAAAGCTGCCTGCGCTTCGTGGTTTCCTTGGAGTAATTTCAGCGGCCGCACTTTCCCTTTCCTGCTAAATGACGAGGTGTAATCAGAATCTGTAAAGGCATGATATGCAGGTAAACACTTGCAAATCGTCACTCCAAGTGCGGTAGGCCTATGCAGCTGGTTGATGTTGATGTACCGCTGCGTGTTATTGCTTTGCAAGCCAGCTTCTATCCATATCTTTAATGAAGGATCAAAAGTTCCATAGCAACCTAGGCCAATTACAAGACAGTCAGTGTCAGACGTGCGGATAACCACATTGCTTGGGGCTGGTACATCGCAGACAGCTTGCTTTATCTCTGTATATAACAGGAGAATTGTATGAATCTGAAGAATAAGATGAAGAAAGTGAAAGCGACAGCAGTGACAATGAAGAATAAAGAAACGACCGTTTACATTTACACGAACAATCTCTGTTTATGAATGAACAGTTACAATAACTGATTGGAGACATGAAGCAAATGGCATTAAACAAAAATTTACTACATTGGGTTTATTGGGTTATTTATTGTAGCAGCTGGAAAATGTTCATTACTGCCTAAATTAACGTTCCAAATGATTCATTTCGAAACGTTTTGATTTGGATAGTCAGTTGTTCGATTAAGTCCACATTTAGTGGTCGTATCAAGATCTTGGATCAATTTTCTGGCTACTGTAGCCTATATGCTTCTTATGTACTTTCTGTTTTTGGTGTTACAAAGCCATGTATTGTCATGTTCTGTTGCCTTTTTTCGATTGACTGAATATGATTTATACAAAAACTTTTTGTAAAGTAGGCTATAGTTCCATTTCATGCATCATGGGACAGCGTGTGAATGTATTTCATCAAAACCTATATAAAAATATTTTTAAATTTAATCCATTCGTACTGTCCTGGCATAGCACTTTCGTTACACCTAGGTTGGTTCGAGAAAGGGATGAAGTAAATTAAACTATAGGAGGAGATTCACTTTTGGGTAGGTCTTTTATCACCTTTCCAACTGAGAGTATTGTTAGATTTGATATTTTGTGGTGCCCTAGAAGACTTCGTTTTGACCACGTTTGGTCCATGTACTCTATGGTGAAATAAACCCTCTGGGGGTCACTTTGATGACATCTTACATCACCTTTCCACCCGAAAATATTGTTAGATTTGATATTTTTGTGATGTCCTGACATAAGACTTCGTTTTGACCAAGTTTGGTCCATGTACTTTATGGGGTGAAATTCACCTTCCGAGGGGGTCACATTAAGGAAAGTCACTTTGAAGTCATCTTACACCACCTTTCCACCCGAAAATATTGTTAGATTTGATATTTTTGTGATGTCCTGACATAAGACTTCATTTTGACCAAGTTTGGTCCATGTACCTTATGGGGTGGAATAAACCTTCCGAGGGGGTCACATTAAGGGAAGTCACTTTGAAGGCATCTTACATCACCTTTCCACTCGAAAATATTGTTAGATTTGATATTTTTGTGATGTCCTGACATAAGACTTCGTTTTGACCAACTTTGGTCCATGTACCTTATGGGGTGAAATTAACCCCCTGGGGGGTCACTTTGGGGGGAGTCTTACATCACCTTTCCACTCGAAAATATTGTTAGATTTGATATTTTTGTGATGTCCTGACATAGAACTTCGTTTTCACCAAGTTTGGTCCATGTATCTTATGGGGTGAAATTAACCCCCTTTTTGGGCTTTTTAGGGGGCTCTAGGGTCCAGATCCACCCGGTGCGGTCAATCTTCCATACTTTTTGTGAGTGACATGGTTGACCCCAGTAACTTCAAGGGGTCAAACCTTTTGTACCTTATGGGGTGAAATCTTCTGTCGTAGGCTCCCAGACTACATGGATCTTATAAAACATGGGAATCTAAGATTGGAAATTCATTTCGCCAATGCCCTGCCCGCTACAATCAACATCGTGGTCTACGCCGAATTCGACAACCTGATTCAGATTGACCGATCGCGCAACGTCGTCTTTGACTATTCGGCATGAACACCCTTCAGATTTCCTCCATCCTGCAAAGTGACCCGCATTCAAGCTCTGTGTTTTGCGAAACGCTACCCAGAGATCATCTCCTTCGTCAAAAGCACGATGCCCCAAAGGCCTACGTTGTAAATACTGACCCTAGTCATAAACCCGGTCAACACTGGGTGGTGGTGCTGATCGATTCCAAGCTGACTGGAGAATATTTCGATCCTGTCGGTCTCCCGCCTCTGCACAAGGAATTTTACCAGTTCATGAAGCCGTACGAGTGGAGCTTCAACTCGACGCGATTGCAAGGACCTTCTAGCAAAGCCTGCGGTTTTTATTGCATTTTTTATGTGCTGCACAGATGTCGTGGTTGGTCGAAAGACGATATAATTGGATGCTTTTCAGATGTTCTCACAGAAAATGATGCACGCGTTGAACAATATATCAATAATCATTTTTTATTGCAATAAAATATATATATATACACATATTTTAAATGCGAAGCATTTAAAAAAAAAATTATTAAATGCGAAGCATTTAATAAAAAAAAAAAAATTAGGCGGCCACCCGCTTGGCCTTGGGTTCTCCGAGTTTGCTCCGAATATCGTTGACAAGCTGTACGGCGTTGTGGAACTGCTCGGCGTTCTCTGGGTCGGCCCACTCCCCGTCACGATTGACGACCGCAAATTCTTCAGTTTTTTCAGCAAGGTAGGTCAGGTATTGCTTTGGAGCAAATACCGTGGTGACGTCAAACCGAATGACTATGTTCATTTCGGCCACTTCACTCTTGACTGCCGCGATGCGTTCATTGTGTTGGCAGTCTTCATCTTCGCTAGCTGTGTGGCCACCTGCCGCAGCTGGGCATCGTTGAATTCAACGTTGCCACATCGCACGCTCAACAGACCGCGACGCATGTGTCCGGTGAATGCAAAGCCTCCGCATTCACCCTCGTCCATAATTTTGCTGAAAGCTTCGCGGATGCTGGCCGATTCCTTTCTGAGCTCAGCCGCACGTTCAAAGAGATTTTGCGCCTCCATCAAGTGTTCGTAACAGGATGCGTAGGGGACGTTGTCAACGTTTGTTTGATGGCTTCTGGCTTGCTCTTCGAGGTCGTATGCTTGACTCGACAGCATGCTTTGTGATTGCGATTGAAATACATACAGTTATATAGCTCCCATAACGTGCCCTGCAGGTTACAAAAGCAGCGGTGATGTCGTGACATCGTCATCGGCGACACGACGTTTTATGTACAAGTTGGAGATGGCACCTCGCTTCTGCGTGTACGTGTACATGTCAGCACCATGTACTTTGAAACTTGTGTTTTCTCCCGATAACGTTTCCCCGGTTGTTAGCACATTGTGGAAGACCTCTCCCGTGAGAGGGTTCTGGTGTTTTGACAGCCCCTTGCAAGAGAGCTTGTCGCCTCCTGACCCTTTGCAGTAATACGTTTTACTGCAAAGACTGATCATTTCATCCCCGACCCATTCCAATTTGAAAAGCCCTGGCTCGCGCTTGTCATAGATTGCCCTGGCCTTGCAACAATCTTCGCCGCCTACCCACTCACCGCCGCTTGTTTTTACGTCAATGAATGCCTGCATGTGGGCATCGCAGGCCGGTGAGGGCAACCACTTGTGGTAGTTTGTATAAAACTCACGCCGCAAACTTGGAATGACCGCCTCGTCGAGGGTCGCAGTGCTCAGGGCAAGATATGCGCTGTCCGTATCCATGTAAGTGTATTGGTAATCTTTCCGGTGCAGGTACCTGTCTATAAATTCGTAGTAAAACTTCAACATAAATAATTTGGCGTATTGGTATACAAAGAAGGAAATATGCAATGGCAGATCAATGACGATCGCTTTCGGGTTGCATTGCACTTCGTACACTTCTTCCGTGAGAGGAGTGAGCGCCCGGAAGCGATGCCGTGCCACCAGCTCTCCCACTTTCTGTTCATTGCATATTTCGTTAGTCATGTACCTTTCTTTTCGCGTCGCCATCTTGCCGTATGCACTGTTGCCCAACAATTTAAAAGTTTCTGCGATTATTTTTGTTTCCGGAACCCGGTCTCCTTCGCGCCTTGCTGTTGTCACTCGGGCGGCGAATGACTCGAATGCATGGCACGGTGTGTAACACACCACCTGATAGATCCGGCTGACCTCCAACCCTTGGGCCATGTACCACTTCAGGAGCGGGGTGGCCAACAGTATTTTTTCTCCTTTCATGCTTCCTATCAGGGTGCGTCTAGGTCTTTTCAAAGCGCCCATTCGTTTGGCAAATGTGGCCATGCGTTCGCCCACGTCATCGATTGTGACGTCGATATTTTTAAATATTGGACTCATTTCATCAAAGTGTCTGTACAGTTGATCAGGGACCGCAATGTCGACTTTGACCATGCCAAATAAATCACCGCGCTCGATTTCTCCAAGCACGTCGGCTTGTGTTGTTGGCCATTTGGTGCGGTACTTGAACTGCTTTACAAACTCCTTGATCGGGGACTGGCGTCGCATGGACAGCCACTCACATTCGCGCATTGTGATGACGGTGTATCCTATGTCGGTCAAGTACACGTGATTGCTTTCTGTGTCACTTCTCAGCTCGGCCATTGACCTTCCGTTTACAGGATTCACTTCAACTGATGCTGTCAGTCGGCAATCGTGACCGTGGAACATACAGCCATGGAACTGGTAGACCAGACGCCTCTCGGCAACAAATCCGTCTACTGGGATACGCCGTGCCCCTAGTCGGACTTCCCCTCCGTTGAACTGGTGTCTGATGTGTTGATTTTCACACAGTGCAATAAATTCAAGCCATTCACGCGCCAGTTTTCCGTACCACACGCCCCTGGGTCGAACGACAGTGAATTCTGTTGCATTCTCTTTTAGTACAACAGGCGATTCTGTTGGCATTGGGCAAGCCAGGCATTTTAAATACAAACTGTTGCAGTCGTATCCGCGGATTGACTGACAAATTTCGGTCCCCTGTCTAATTCTTGTTTCACCCACCCTATGACGTCGATGAAATACGATTGATGGCCCGCCGACTATGTTGTTTCGCAACATTTCAAAGATGTCTTTTTGTTCCTGACCGAATGTGTAAAATACAATTTTGGGATCGACTGTCTTCATTAACAGGATCTGCGAGACCCCTGGTACGCTAATGGCGTCTTTGAACATGTCAATGCATCTTTCTTTGTAAAAATCAAACATCTTTTTAATGACATTGAGCATAGGCACTACGTCTAAATTGTTGTACCATACAAGAAAATCTCGCATGGTTGACATGTGCTTGTCTCGCCATGTCTGCTCGCAGTACTGGTACTCTGTCTCTGAAATGTTTGATTTTTTCAAAGAACTGTAAAACGCATTGTGGGGTGGGAGGCCTCTCTCGTCCAACTGTCGGAGATCTTTGACCCATTCATAGGGAAAGAATCCCTTCTGTTCTGTACAATTGTACGCCGCAATTAAATTTCTGTAAGTAAATCCTGGTGCCAAATAGTTGCGTAAGTCTAAAAATTTCACTTTGTCTGTCGATATGCACATGTAATCATTGTTTCGTTTGATGATGTGTGGTGGTGTGTCGTTGTCATAAAAAAATTTTGCCAGGTACCGCCTCATGACATTGACGTCGTATCGCCCCGAATTAAAGCCGACAATAGGTAATTGTTGAAGAAATCGCTCGAGCTCGTAAATGACTTTTTGAAAGGGGTGTTTTCCATTTTGACAAGCCTCCGGTTCCGCATTCTTATACACTTCTAATCTTGCTTCGATTTGTTGCAAGACGTCGGAGAAAGTCTCTTTCATTTCGGCGTTGGCTTGTCTCTGTATTTCAAACACCCTTTGCATGAAGTCATTCACGAGCGCAAAAGAATCACCTTGTGAAATAAAACAGTGAGGTGTTTCGAAACCAGGGACGTTTGACGCTATACTGATTGACATCAAGTTGTGCTTGGCAGTATAGTGTGTGCTTTTGGTCGCCTGTGGTACATCGTCATGGGTAAAAAAACTTTCGCAATCAAACGTTGCTCTATAAGGGTAGAATCTTATTTGAGGTGGGGTGGAAATGCTGTGGATTTCCAGTTTGTCAAATACTGTTTGCCGGTTTCGAAACACCCCTCCCACATACTTCATTTTAACTTCACCTCTACACGTTTTTTCATGTCGAATCATATTCCAATTCTTATCAAATCCTTGACCACAAACACGACATTGATACAGTTTGCAGTACACATCAAAGTCACTTATGAAAGTGAAATGTTTGTTGTTTAAGTTTAGGTATAATGATGGTTCTGTCTTATGCGTCTTTTCCCTCACACTTTGCTTTATGAGCTCGGCGTAGACCTCACCCTCTTCATTTGTTTGCAATGTATATATTTTAATGTTAGTGTTAAATAATTTCTCCAAATACCCAATGTCCTCCAGTTTGACCCCGCAAAATGTCTCACTCGGACGGTACCTCCATGAATTGTCGTTGCAGCAGCTTCGTTTCCCTTTCCACGTCTTTGCGTCTTCCTGTCCTGTGGACGGCCATACAACGAAAGAAGCATAAGCTGTCTTGACCTCCGCTGGGTGGTGACAAAGACAACAATCCTTTGTTGTTTCTGATGTGGGTAGAAATTTGGGTTGGGTTGCCTATTGGGAAATTGCCCACGCGGTACACGTAAAATGTCACGTTGACAATTTCTTGGACAAACCAACCTGATGATGGTTTTTGCCTATGACACCATTCTAAATAATCCACATCTTCGATTCCATGTAGGAATTCCTTAAAGTCTCTAATGTTTCTAATCAGGTAAGGAGTGCTGTTCACTGTCGTGTTTTGTGATGGATGAAAATATCTTTCTTCTCCTGTTCTAATGTCGCGTAGACGAAATCCGAAGCTGAATGTCACTTTGAACTGGGTTTTCTCGTTTGAATATATTTCTTGCAGTTCCTCGCGTACCGTATCCGTAACTGTTGTAAAATTTTGTGGCAGGAGAAAGTTGTATACGCTCATTACTTTTTTGGAAATTTTTCTTCTCTTCCTTATACTCGACCAATGTCTTTCCATGAATTTTGATCGCTCACCATCATTTCCTTTGCTTGGGGTGTCTGCTTCTTCAACTCTGTATTCGGTTGCGACATCAGAGTGTGCTTGTTCCTGGTGGAACTTCAACTGGAATGGGTTTATATATACCAGTCCACACACATCGCATTGCGTCTGTTCACTTTCCCTTCCTTCTGCCCCGTTGCTTGCTTCACTAACCTGACGGAATGGGGTACCACGCTTGGAATGTGCTTGTCTGAAGTGCCGGTACAAATTAAACTCTTTCTTGAACATTTTTCCGCATTCTTCACACTGAAACATGTTGCGAGTTTTTGTCATATTGCTACAAGCATCTGCTTTTAACTACCTCTCTTTGACCCCACGGTCTTACTTTTTCATCTCTACAAATGCTCTGTTATTGTATCAAATAATGCTTGGAATGTGTTTTGCCCCTGAGCTATTTGTGCATGCAAGCTCTTGGGCTGGGCTATTCATAACTTTCTTATAACCAGTGGTGCCAATTTCATCGCTTCCGGCGGGTTTGTCAAAATAGCTTTTGTGTTTGTTCTTTCGGTTTTGCAGCCTATGCTTCTGATCTAGTCGCGTCAGCACAATGCTATTCCCTTTCTTAGTGGATGACATTAACCGCTTTTTTGTAGTGCCATCCTCGGCTTTCTACCGCGTACGGCATGGCATTTCTTGTTGGTGTATGCCTGGGGCTGGTTTAATCTTGATCTTTTTGGGTATTAATACAGACATTGCATCTCTGTCATTGCATCAAATAATGCTTGGAATGTGTTTTGCCCCTGAGCTATTTGTGCATGCAAGCTTTTGGGCTAGGCTATTCATTACTTTCTTTTAACCAGTGGAGCCAATTTCATCGCTTCCGGCGGGTTTGTCAAAATAGCTTTTGTGCTTGTTCTTTCGGTTTTGCAGCCTATGCTTCTGATCTAGTCGCGTCAGCACGATGCTACTACCTTTCTTGGTGGATGACATTAACCGCTTTTTTGTAGTGCCATCCTCGGCTTTCTACCGCGTACGGCATGGCATTTCTTGTTGGTGTATGCCTAGGGCTGGTTTAAACTTGATCTTTTTGGGTATTAATACAGGCATTGCATCAGTCATCAGACATTGGCTTCATCAGCAATTGCATTGCAATGTCATTGTCTGAATCATTGTACAATTCTGATGTCACTGAGTTGGATTCGTCTGATCACACTTCGGTTGATGGTTGGACTCCCCCTTTGAGTCCGGTGGATTCTTATGATCACGTAGTAGACCCTGCTGCTGAGGATGATCCAGGAGCGGTTGAGGACACACCCCCTCATCAGGCTGATGTTTTAGAAGAAGCTCAGCTCTTCCTCGATCAAGACCACGACATACCCCCTTTTCAGGCTGAGATTTTAGACGACGCTCAGCCCTTCCTTAACCTAGACCCTGTCGATTATTACGGTCAGGTCTCTCCTGAAGAATTGGACTGGTTATCAGCGTTTGATCCAGATTATGACCTGGACACTGGATATTTTGAATTGCGAGTGCGTGGAAATCTTCGATATTTGTTTCACCCTTCCTTAGGATGGGTTTTACTACCACGTCTAACCGTTGATGCATTACCACTCGGGTCCAAATCACTGTTATACCAATATAGCAGTTTACATGGGACTGCCTATTCACCTTAATCCGTTTTTTCTTGTGTCGGATTGCATCGTTTTCACAATGTCTGCTTCGTTTGTTTAATATCAGCGTATCTGCTTTTTATTGAGTTGTAATAAATACCTCTTTGCATGCATTTCATAGCAGTTTACATGGGACTGTTTATTCATCTTAATCCATTTGTTTTGTGTCGGATTGCATCGTTTTCACATTGTCTGCTTCGTTGGTTTAATATCAGCGTATCTCTGCTTCATATGTTTTCAACTTTGGTTTTCGATATTTGTGTTTATGAGCCCTCGGGGGTTTGTTGCTGCTGTTTGTGTAATATGTCCCGTGTTATTACATTTATGTTTGAATCTGATGTCGCATACCCTCTTGATGAAACATGATCTTGGTTATGATGTCATACTTCCGCGCGACGAAACATGTGAGTTTCTAATATCCTGTAATGTCTTGTCACTTTGCTGTCCAATGTGCTTCGGTGGTTGTGATGTCACGTATTGTCCTGACGTCACCTGTTGGTTTTCTATAAACTGTCATTCCATGATGGCGTCATCCAAACATCGTTGTCTCAAGTTTCATTGTACGATGTCGTCAAACCAGCTTCGTCAAGTGCGACGTCACAATGTTCGTCATCTTATGATGTCGTCATTTCGGTGTCGTAATGTCATTGTGACGTCAATCACCAATCCGATTCGGATTGGTGTTTGCTTTACACTATGAAGCCCGCACAACAAGGCAGCTGACGTCATCGCATGATGTCGTTATTCTCGTTTCGTCATCGAATAATGTCATCAATCCAGCAACGTCATACGTGATGTCATAGTGACGTCAAGCACCAATCCGTAGGATTAAGCTCACTCTTAACTACTCAGGCAGCAGAAGCGATTATAATCGTTGATTATTATTAATCGTTGTTATAAAAGTTGTTCCCCTTGAAAAATGCTAAAAATGATGTATAATATGTCCTATTTTGAAAAGCTTGAAATTTTTATATTTTGGACCCAAAGAGATTGTGACGTCATTTGGATAAAGGGCCCAAAAGGGGGTTTCCCATCATCCGATTGATGGAGATTTTTTTTCTGAGCCATTTGCATTAGTATGGGGAAGGTCTGAACAAAGTATCAGCTTGATAGAAAAATTTCCCACAAACACCACATTTTAAGGTCCCACGACTGCACTATTAGAGAGTGAAAATGCCTGTTGTCCGCAGGCAGGCCACGTCATGAAAAGCAAACCGAGATAACGAAAAAACAACATTGGCACAGATTCCAAATGGTTTTTCGCCCAGCGTCATTAAATCAACGTAAAAATGGTTGGCTTTCCGGATCTCAAAATGTGTCAGAATTAAACCGAAAAATAATAAAAAGAGGAGTTGTTTGATGAATTGATGGTCTTGGTCGCAAATATACATATTGCAGTTTTGACGTTCTCAACATTTGCTTCTTCGATTTTCGTGCCGAAAACGTCATACTATTTAAATATAATCATATGCAAGTTACTGTTAAACGATGAAGATTGAATATTGCTGTTGGAAGTGGTAGGTGTATCGCTTTCGATTTTTCGAACATTTTTACATTACTTTCTCGTGTTTTTATTCTGTTAGTATTGTTTTTTTGTGATTAAAAACGATGTAACGCCGTAAGTTATTACCGTTATTATTACCCAGCCAACCTTAGATTCTTGTTGTATGTGGCCGCTAAGGCTTGAGATCGACTGCAACGATCAATGTTTGCTATGAAAACGGTTATTCACGCAAAAATCGAAAAATTGGTACCGTAGCTTGAAACAGCTCTATTTGCTTACTGAGCAGTGAATATTATTCTCCAAAAAGTAGCTTTTTTTTCTCGTGATTTTACTTCGGCAATTGACGCCATTTCACAATCTGTAATTTTACGTAGGCAATGATTTTGCCGAAGTAAAAATATGCTAAAATTTCAAAGGTTGATACTGCTGCGCCTGCCTTTTTTCTGTTCAATAAAATTTTCACACCCAATTAAAAAAAAGCTACCAAACTACTTTAGTTAGGCCTATTCCTTTTTTTTGGATAAATAACACATTTTTATACCAAAGACAGGCAAGACACAACAATACCACAGGGTTGAGCATTTCAACAGTATACTTTTTTTACATATTTACAAATAATTTAACATTCAAACGTTTTCGGCTTAAGCCCTCATCAGGAATCTGCAAATATTTATAAAATATAATAAATTTCAACTTCTTGAAAGTAACTACCGTAAATATCGGTAGTTACTTTCAAAAAGTTGAAATTTATTGTATTTTATCAATATTTGCAGATTCCTGATGAGGGCTTATGTTAAACCGAAAACGTTTGAATGTTAAACTATTTGTAAATACGTAAAAAAAATATACTGCTGTAATGCTCAACCCCGTGGTATTGTGTCTTGCCTGTCTTTGGTATAAAAAAGCTAACTCTCTCCCGAAACTAGAACACACTTTTGCATAGCAAAATTACACAATCAGTCAAAAATAACATCTGATTCCACTGAACTGTTCCGTTTAAATGTCCTACTTTTGCACTGTGATAGTCACAAATTAAACAAAACTGTACTGAACTGGAATAAAAATTCTTAAACTACAACACTAAGATAAAGCAAACTTTGTGCCTTAGCTTTCTTTATGAAAACGTTCTTTGATTCTATCTCCCTTGCTTGCATCATGTATGGATAAAATAAATTTCATCAAATCAAATCGATGCTTAACTTTTGCAGTCCTGGACGTACACTTCTCAACTGGTTGTAACGGTTTTGCCCAATGACTATGACTTGCTTCTTTTAAACTTTACTGCGATGCTCAAACGAATTGAATGCTACGAGTTGGTTTTTCCCTTGCTTCCTAAATTGGCGCTGCCAGCAAGCTAGTCTGTGATTTCTCTCAATATCCAGGACCTTTGTAAAGGTGCCCATGCGGAACGAATGTACATACATCATCACACAAATCCACACGTTAACTTAAAAACGAGGGAAGTTTCATTTAAACAAAAATCTATTTTTTTTAATATAGTTATTTTGCTGTGCTAAGTTTCAAGTAAAATTACACAGCCATGACTACTCTGTAAGCCTTCAAACCTCGTTACACACCTCTTAGTTTTATATCTATTAGTAGGTCATCTTTGGTGAAAGTATTCAAACATGGTTCCTTGCGTACCACAATAGAAAAATCACCACGATAAGTTAGTTATCTAGTAATAGGGCGTTCAGTCTCTCGTACCATTCACTGCACTGAGGAGACCACAAGATAGAAACAGAGGCGTATGTTTGAATAATACTGTATGTGGTCATGTTGATTAATTAATCATTCAACAGAATTTTTTTTATTATTTGCATCATTTATTTGCAGATAAAGATGCTTAATCTCAGTGGCAATGCAATCAATGATGAAGCGGTGGGATCTTTAGCCCGTGCCATTGCCAATATCGAGAAGTTGGATCTGCGATTATGTAGACTCAGTAGCTACGCACTATCCACGATTTTAAAGAAAATCTCGAGCCTTCAGAAACCTGTGAGTGATGAACTTTATGACGCATCAGCAATTTATTGTTTTGAAATGTAATTGATTTCTAAGAAATGCAAACACCAAATAAGTTACATCGAAGTACTTATATCAGACTTACAAAATAGTAAATGCTGATTTATCAAAATAATTACCATGATCATTCTAAATTAGTCATGGAACAGTGCAACGACATTGGACCCACATTGCTGGTAGCTCATGGAAGACGATGTAAGGCATTCAACTCCTTCGCAGTCTGAGGTCATGCACTGGGCATGCATGAAAGGCAACTGGATGTGGTGTCAGAACTATTTCTTTCCTTTCGCTGCTAGGAAATGTATGTAGCATTCACCCGGTGGATGGCTGAGTTTTATCGCTAACCTACCCGTCTAGCCTGACTCTCACCAGAAGTATAAACTGCAGTCGGCATAAATGTTGTAATATGAAAGAAAATATAGTTAAAAAGTGGCTAACAGTATAATTGTAACAGTAACTGACCGATAGCAAGCAATTTAAACTAAAGTTTACTTACCACCACCGCGCGACACCACACAAAAAAGAACGAGACACCAACCACAAAGTGGTGCGCATTACTGTCACATTGGTTCGGGTAAGAATAATTGTCAATAAAAAAGGGGAAAACCATGAAATGATAGGAATCGTCCTCAACAGTGTATTCCAAACATGTTACAATGGTTAGGACTTTCGTCATGTGAGCACACTGCTCATACAGAACACAACTGAAAACCATTATGTGAATTTATTTTTGCAAAAATTTACGATTAGTGAAGTCAGATGTAGGCTACAGCATAAATGAGATTTACAATTTTTACAACATAACACTTCGCTCGCAACGGATCGCTATTTGTGGCAATTGGCAGTTGGCATACTCAGGGCTGCGATTTTTGCCTTTTTCGGTGACGAGGTCACTCGACACGCGCCATCACTATTCGACAAACGCCGTGCCTTACGGAAAAAAAAACGAAAAAAAAGGAAAATTAAAAGGAAAAAAAACTGAGAGAGGACTAAACGTCGTCAGGTCGAGGAACAATCGGGGGGGGGGCATCACGTGATGCAATCATGAAAGTGCTGACTTGCGTAAACTTTCCTTCACCAGGTACTTCAAAGCAAGGTCTAAAAGTGACGCTTCACACGAGAAACTCCCAAGGCGTCAGCGCCGTCATTTTAAACACTGCGGGAGAATGCTTTGATCGAAGTTCCAACGCCTGGCATCAAACATTTCGCAACACACGTTTCGTGCTATTCGACATACAACGGGTTTCTTTTATAGATGAAATAACCTAGGTTACGTTGAGTTGTCAACGTCTATGCCACTGCCAGTTTGTATTTTGCCGTTTGAGACAGCCTAGTTTCCGACCAGATGTTCAGAAATACAGATGAAAAAAGCCGCTTCTTTTATGGAAAGGACTTCTCTTCCAGAACATTTTGAACACTGCGGGAAAATGCTTTGATCGAAGTTCTAACGCCTGCCATCAAACATTTCGCCACACACGTTTCGTGCTGTTTCGTGCTATTCCACACAACGGGTTTCTTTTATAGATAAAATAACCGAAGTAGGCTACTTTTAGTTGTCAACGTGTTTGCAAGTTTGTATTTATGTCTGACTTATGCACTTGTTGTTCCAAGATTGCAGAAATGTTTTGCAATGTGAATAAAGAATAGTAGACAGATAAACACGGTTGCAACTCGACTTCCTTCCACTAAAAGAGTTTCTGTGATTACGTAATGGGTGATTTTGCACATTCACAAAAGCACACAACCCAGCTAGCAAAACCTGTCGTTTTTACATTGATTCAACGTCTGCAGACGTTGAATCACAACGCATGACATGTATAAACAAGTTTGCTGGCTGGGAAGTCTGGACATCTGCAGGAAATTTGTCTCGCACCAGGCGAGATGCCGTCCTTTGAAAGATTTAACAATGATGGATTTATGTAGCCAGTGCATGATGACGTAAACAAATTTAAGATTTCCTTTCCGTTATATAACTTAAAGCAGGTGATTGACACAGGAGAAAATAATTGCAGAAGCACACAATAAAAGAACACAATAAAGCCTACTTATTACGCAAGTTTTTTTTACATCAAGAAAATAGCCTAGTTTCCGACCAGATGTTCAGAATCAGAAACACAGAAAAAAAGGCCGCTATATATAAGAGTTCGCTTCTAGAAGAATAGTAGGTAGTCACTGGGAGTGGACAAGGCAAGGTAATATTTTAGGCAAGTTGTAAGAACAGCATTGCTTTGCCCAACTACAGATAGGATAGTCTTCAGTTAGTCAGTACGGTATCCTATAATGACTAAAAAACGAAAGAATCCTCCGACAACACGGATGGCAAAAACTTCGGTCGTTCTTACCGAGAAGCGATTAAGGTTCAGCAAACAGCGAGTGAAGTGCGGGATCTGTTAAAGAGATGCCAAAGGAAAAATTCTCTATCACGCAATAATTCGCGGCCAAACGCTTATAATCTGACTCTTGTGACGTCATACCACTATTCGACAAACAAACGCAGAATTTTTGGTCGTTCGACAAGAAAGAAAAAATTGCAGCCCTGGGCATACTTTTCAAGTTTACTGCATTTTGTAGTTATCCCTACGCTGTTATTTGTTGGCTGACAATCCGTCTGTCGATTTTGTTATCTTCACTTGTTCTTAATTTTATATGCTTGTAAATGTACGACAAACGTTTTTAACTTAGAAGTTCGTTGGAGTGGTACGTGTATAACTACAGTAGATGGTTTCAAATTGTTGGCATTATACATTATAGCATACCCTGCTATACATCTACTAGGTTCAAAAGATTTTAGCCTGTTTGAGACCAACGCGTCTAAAACATTAATTTGTTTGCAACTGTTGCTGAGAAAAAGTGAACTATCGTAACTCTGCCTTTTTTCCTAGATGCTTGTTTTCGTCCTTTTTCTCGCTTTATTTTTTTTTGTATGGCAACGAGGATTACTGCAATGTCGCATGACCTATAGGACTGGGATTCTCATGCATTTTTGCATACGACTCCTACAGATTGCTACAACGTCGATTGGGCGGGAAGCAGTGGCGGCTCGTCTATAGAAACTGCAGAACTGCAGCACCCCCTGCACATTTCAGAATTTATTTTTTCTATTAATTTTACGTTTTTTTTATTTTCTCTATAGATCCTACCGACTAGAAGTTTCATAATTTCTGAATTTTAAAAATTATTATGATTTTTCAAGTTTTATATTTGGAAGCTCTAAACTGCAAGCTCTGCAGTTGCGATCTTATAAAAAACAAACAAACGGGAATGGTGACGTCATATTTGGCTGAGGTTGCTTTAAAACTGCACAATTCCGAACTGCAAATTTTGCAGTTGCCTGTCAGGCTAGCTATTGTTGCAAGTATACTTGATCGTTTTCAAGGACAATGTTAGGTGGCTGCGACTGATGCTGTTACATGGTTAGACTAATGTGCTTTGCTTTCTGCACTAAACGATAAAGCTTAGACTAGGTTATCATTATCGTTCTTACTTAATTAAATTTAAGCTAGGTTCATTGTTTATTTGTGATATAAGTTAAGGTCAAAAATCTAGGGGTGTAACTGTAAGAACAACGCAACTTCTTAATTGGCTAGATTTTTTATCAGCATTTTGCTGAGCAGGGTCTGCTATATTTACATTAATTCCACATCGCATTGTTATTTTCAGGCTGTGTGTTGATTGTTTATAAGTGCTAGTCTAGCCTACTTGTGCAGCAAGTTGTAGACTGGTAGAAGGATAGGTTATGACATGGGAGGCTGCAACGTGGTGCTGTCAATGTGAACTTTCATATATGAACAGCTAATAAAGTTTATGAACATTTGGAACCTTTAAAATTCTGCCTTGATGAAATACAGTCAACACTCAACATCAACCATTGATCATACCATTTCAGAAGCAACAGGTATTTTGCATTACCTTACCTACAAAAATTGCTGTGTTGGTTGCAGCTGTTTCATCAAATAATGCCTCATGTTGAAGTGATTTTCAACCAAATGCAATCTCGAGATATTGATGTGTTGAAAGTACATGAATATATAAGCAATTTCAAAAGTGCAATTTCTGTGATAAGAAACTCAAAAGTACTGTGAGAATTCTTCAAAAACACTTATGGCTGAAGCGAAGGAGGTGTGTGACTGCATATGCGTTGACATAATGGCTAGATATTCCTTCCCCAAACAATTAGTAGCTGCAAAATTGTTCAACAAGAGAAGCTTCAATAGCTTTAAGAATAAACTGCCCATACATGAGGTGGCAGTAACTGTTGAAGCATATCCCATCATTATAGAAAAAGAAAAGTTTGAAACTGAACTTGCAGTATTCTGCAGCAGGTCAGACATGCATGAATATTCCGCGTTATTTGAATTGTTGACATTTATTCAGAAAAGTAATTTAAATGATGCTCTCAGTGAAATTTCCAAACTGGTAAAATTCCCCCTGACCATTCCTATGACCACAGCAGAGCCTGAACGCTGCTTTTCAACATTAAAAAGAATCAAAAGATTTCTGAGGAGTACCATCAATCAAGAAAGGCTCTAATCACTAAATGCTCTTGCCATCATTTCAACGGAGAAAAATTTTTTTATCTCCCAGACATTAATGACAAAGTCCTTTTACCTTTTTGCTCAAAAGAAAACAAGAAGAATGGATTTTGTCTATAAATAAGCTTGGTTCCAGTTGATATGGAGCAGTTTATTTCTAAGTAACTTATGTTTTGTAGTTTATCCCACTGTTTACCTAAGTTGTATCCACCCTAGTTATAGTGCATGTGCAGCATCCACTGTAGGAACTTTGTGTCTTTTGTTTATTTGTTATTCATAGTAATGAAATAACCCATCATAATAAAATTTGTCAGACAATCCACAAGAAATCTTGTATTTCAGCTAAAGAAAAACTTTGCTGGATCATCCATGGCCTTAACTGAGTAACTCACTACTTAGCGGAAAGTTCAACTTGTCAATGATGCAAAACATCAATTTGGGAAAAGAAATGTCTGGACAATCAATGGCAACAGTTTTGTATTTATATATTCACAGACACACATAATCAAATCTTCAGAAGACATCCTAAAGTTAAGTATGTACTGATTAATTAATCTTTTAATGTTTCGAGTTAGGCCTATTAATAGCCTATCTAATTTGTTAAAACTGGTAACTATTTACAAAACAGTGCTTATATGTATATATATTATATATATGATACGGCAAATAATTTTAACCAATGTATATTGTATAGGCTAGATTGTCACTCTCATGTTGGACACTTCCTTGTTACTTGTAAATTAGGAGAAAAAGTCTGCTTTGAATTCATCGTATTTTTTGTCTCAACAATGATAGTTGTAGCAAGATCCCGATATCAATTGAGCAATTGTGTTCAAACTGGAAATTGGTGTTTTCGTGTTTAAATTTCACAACAATTTACTACCAGATTGCTTCTCCAACCGTTTTAAATATGTCAAAGAGGTTTACAGCCTGTCTACAACAAACCATGATAATGATTCTCTAAACATTCCATACTTCTCAAAAACGCTTGTAACTCAGCATTCAATAGAATTCACAGGTGCAAAAACATGGAACGAATTTCCTTCTTCAATTAGAAAGAGTGATACAAAGTCACTTTTTGTCCACAAACTAAAGCAATGTTCATTTAAGCAAACAAAACGGATACGCAATAGAAAGACAACGTAGAAAGGCTGTTTTTGCATTCTTGTAAAGATTCCAGTTGAAATCCGAATTACTTTACAAAAGATTAGGCCTACCTAACAATAATGTTGACTGCTTGTGCTGTACTTTTATGTTTGTAGATATTAACAGCAAACGCAACACTCCATAACTAACACGACACCAAAGGAGATGAGAGCTTCATCAACACCATCAGGACATCATCATCTACCAGCTCATTCATTCCATCACACACCAGGACAAGAAACAATAACTTAAACTGGATCTCAAACCTCAATCGTCGACTCGTCGTAGGCTACTGTGTGGTGTGCAGTTTGACCATAGAAAGAGCTCAACATCTGCTCTCCTGGGCCACATCGAAACGGGCTTTTGCCTGAGGATGGGTTTCTTTTATGTTCGGTTTTCTTTCTCCATCTAATTATTATTATGATTACTGCTGAGTGCTCATCCACATCAATATTGGAACTGACAAATTCAATCCACAACACTTTTCATTAGGATGTCATTCATTACTACATTTGTGCTTGTTTATGTTTTATTTTTTACTGTTTGTTTTTTGGGTTTTGTGGCCGTGCTAACTAGACATAGCCTATACTACATGGTTTTCTATTCAGGCACGTTTTAAACCTTTCAAGGTTTTGCCACCTTTTCCCGTTCATTAACGTGCTGGTAAGCCTATATCGACTATTGTAGTTGTACAGTAGTTAGTAGTATCTTTTTGGTCTCGGATGCGTTAATGACAAAAAATAAAATGATTTACTGATATTCATATTATGAGCAAAATGTTCTCATCTATTACTTCAGATTTCCTATTTTGCACTAACCTTTAAGAAAAAGCAAAAAGCAATTTTTTTATTGCAAAGTTCTAAAAGTCCACATTTTCAACTGCTCAAAATTTTTATTTTTTGTCCTGAAAACACCAGGAATGGCATTTTAGAGCATATAAAAGTGCAAAATTTTCTGGGGGGGCATGCCCCCAGACCCCCCTAGGAAGCTCGCGCCTTCGGCGCTCGTCTGTTCCTGTTACATTGTGATGTCATACTTGCCATCTAAATTTGCAGCACCCCCATCACCAAAGCTCACGAGCCGCCACTGGCGGGAAGGCAAGGAAACCAATCTTCGTGTCCACCGTCAGGCGTGTCTTTAAGTGTCCTGTTAAAGACATACCACAAGCTCTTGAGCGGTGTCGAACAGGACGCCTTTTCGAGTGCCATACCGGGCTCTCACAACTCTTCTATGCAACGATATTTACAAATATATGCAACATGTTTAACAGAGTGAAGTTTCCGAATGTCGAAAACTTGTTGTCTGTGAATTATTCCAATTCCATCGACCAGGTGCCTCTCACGTAAAGTAGTCCTTGAAATGTGTTGCTCACTTGCTCAAGCGCACATCCTGAGTCGAACCAGCGCTGCTTGATCTTAAAGTTTCTTTTTTCATAATGTCAGGTGCTAAACCAACTGAGCTACTAACGTATAACTCGTAAAATATCAAATTGCTTTAAAAACTTTTACTGCTAAAAAGTCCCGTTAGTTCAGTGGTTACGCTCCCGGCTCAAGATCACGCGGCGCTGGTTCGACTCTCGGGGTGTGCGTTTGAGCAACGCATTTCAGGATTGCTCTCCATTCAGCGGCACCTAATGAATGGAATAATTCCCCGGAAACAACACACTTCAACAATCGGAAACTTCACTCTGTCAATCTCAGTAACCGGCCTTGCGTCAAGACCCTCTACAAGTATGCGAAACTACCAGGAATAACCTATCAAAGCTTTGTCAGACCAAGGATAAAGATTCAAAACGAACCAAACCAACCAACCAAGTTAGTAAGATCACTCTGCCGTTTTCTTGTGCTATTTTTTTGAATACTTTTCTCTATTTTAGTATCGCTTCTTGTTTTTAGCGCCATCTAGTATTTGAATTGTATGGCACGTATTAAATCAAGTTGATTGATCAATCAGTTGATTTTTGCTTTTTATTATGTTTACGTCATATTTATTTACAGGTTAAGATGCTTAATCTCAGTTTCAATGCAATCAATGATGAAGTAGCAGGATGTTTGGCTGATTCTATCGCTAACATCGCGAAGTTGCATCTGTATCAATGTAAAATCAGTAGCCTCATGTTATTTATGATTTTAAAGAAAATCTCGAGCCTTCAGAGACCTGTAAGTGATGAACTTTATGACGCATCAGCAATATATGTTTTTGAAATGTAATTGATTTCTATGACGGAATGCAAACATCCAATACACTGAAGTATTTGAATAAATCAGATTCATAAATTTGTGAATACTAATTTATTTAGATAATTCATAATTATTCGAATTTAGTGGCATGAGACGAGAGATGTAAAAAAACGTTTTTTTTTGTTTTTTTTCGTTTTTTTTGTTTTTTATTCGTTTTTTTTGGGGTTTTTTTTACCTATTTTGACATTAAATGTCACAACATGCAGCAATTAGGGTAAACTCATTGCAATAGCGTCTCTTTCAACAAACATACAGTCTCATAACTTATTTCAAATCAGACAATATGTCTGGTATATTTTTTCATTGCAATTTTGTAGATCTCAAGTCTCAACACACGAGCCATAAAGATTTCTCATCGTCTCAAATAGTAGTGACAGTGTCCTATAGTTGGCACATCTTAAGTATTGTCTGTAATTTTGTCCAGCCAGTTGTTAAATGCAGTACCACACTCGTGTACAGTTTCGAAGCCACCTGAGATTTTGGTTAATGGGCATGTTAGGACTAGGTGGTCAGTGTCCTGTTTCTCTACTTCACAAAGGCACTTTTGACCAGCACTCCACACCTTTTCCAGTACAACGTCAAGAGGTTGTTCCAGTTGATGTGCATTTGGTGCAAACTTGATGAAAATCACACAAGTGGTTCTCGAGTTATAAGTGAAATAACCTTAGCCACTACGTGGCTTCATAGATAAGGAGCAATAGAAAAACGACAATATTTCATGACCCGCTCAACATATTTAGATAATTTTTAGCTCTACCCCCACGTTTTCTGAGGTGGGCTATCTGTTTATGAACATTAAAACAAGTTTCGGCTACTAGTTTTTGAGAAAAAAATAAATTAACCTCTTGTCGTTACGCACCAATAAAACCATAATGCGTAACTTTGCATTTGAATTGTGGTGTTGGAGAAGATTACTGCGTGTTCCTTGGACAGCCAAAATAACAAATGAGAAAATTCTTGAACAAATGAAACCGGACATATCCCTAGAAGCTAGAATCGTCAGGCAGAAACTTTCATATTTTGGCCACATAATGAGAAGCAAATCAATGGAAAAAGACATCATGCTTGGTTTGGTGAGCGGAGGAAAAGGAAGGGGGCGCCCAAAAACAAGATGGCTTGACACGATTGTAAATGACAGTGGTATGGGAGTGCATGAATTGAAGGAGGCTGCGTGGGATCGAGAGATGTGAAGAAAGATGACGTATAGAGTGACCCGAGAGTCGTAAACGACTGAACGGATGATGATGATGATGATGCGTAACTTTAAAAAAAAATTTTTTAATTGGTTAGAGGAAAGATTGATAAAAAGTTTGGCAAAAGCAGTGTAGTGCTAAAGTCCCAACTTTTAGCCCAAATCACATTTAAATGTAGTGAAAGATGGAAACATTTTGATGTTTTTTATTTTCCCTGAAAAGGTTCGATACTCCTTTGTGATGTCATAGTCATGTTTGTTTTGCCTTAATCACACCATTGTGCTGTCATACACATGTTTAAAAGAAGTATGGTTGCACTTAATCCATCCAATTTGAACTAGTTTGCAGGACTTTGAGACTTTAGCACTTTTCTGTTTTTGCCAAACTTTTCGTCAATCTTTCCTCTACCCAATAAATAAAAAAAATTAAAGTTACGCATCATGGTTTAATTGGTGCGTAACGACAAGGGGTCAATTTCTTTTTATCTCAAAAAGTAGATAAGTTTTCATCTTTGCTGTTTGTTTTGTATCTTTATCCTGCATTGCGGGAATATGGGTAAAACTTTATACTTGTCAGGAAAAGTATTATGAAGCATTTATTCACAATGTGAACACTGAGAGTGTTGAAAAACTCCACTTTAAAGGGAAAATTTCTTCATTCAGGCTTGGTAGTTACTAGCAATAGTCAACATGGGTGGTGGACATTTGAAAGGAACATTAACCTAAACCTTATCTGACAAATGCACTTACTTTTGACAGCTAAAAATATCAGTGATAAGATCTCTTGCATTACGTCACAAACAATCTGCAAGAAGCATCAATCACGAAGTGTCTAAGATCTTACAACACACGAAAAGAATACTTCTGTTTTAACATTTATAAAGCATATGCATCGTTGGTAAGCTATCAGTTATAAAACATGTTTAAACAAGCTATTGGCAATAGCTTGCATTAGTAAATTACCACAAACAAGGTACCGTAATGTGTATTCTGAATACTGCCATCTTGTTTTTGCCAAAATTTTGTCAACCCATTGAGTGTGTACAAGAATAACCAGTAGGCCTACCGGTAGGCTATACTAACATCGTAGGCTAACTTCCATAAAAGGAAAAAGAAATTAACTCATCTACATTATGTCATGTATCAAATTGCGTTAATTCAAGGCAGTGGCTATTTGACCGGCTCCGGTCTTTGAATCTGAAACACTATTTGACCGGTCATGACGTCATTACATAAGTACCTTTTTCTTTTTCTCTTTCAAAGCAAAAGACGTGAAGCGCCGATATAAAGTTCTAAATTCAACACGTTCTCTTCAACTCAGTCTTTGGCGCATACGTTGCGTCTCGGGTTGCCATTCTAGAGGGGATGAGTTCGATACTATCCGGAAGCATTGATTTTTTTTTTTTATTTAAACTTTGAACCGAAGCGCATTTTTGTGATCAATTTTTAATTTGAGTAGCCTACAGCCCATTTTTTTATGTCTTTTCAAATGTGAGAAATAAAGTTAGAGTTTTTTTAATTTGCTGGAATTTGAGAATTTCTCTTGGTAATTTTCCGATCGTGATAAGTGGTCCAATTTTCCAATCGTCCATTTTTTTTAAAAGAAAATTACATTTTTGCTCTCAAGTTAGTTATAGCCTACCTTATACAATACTTCTTTAAAAAATATAACTAACTTGAGAGCAAAAATGTAGGGTCGTTCAGCAAACACGGTCACTTATGACGATCGGAAAATTACCCAGAGAAATTCTCAAATTCCTGCAAATTAAAAAAACTCTAACTTTATTTCTCACATTTGAAAAGACATAAAAAAATGGGCTGTAGGCTACTCAAATTAAAAATTGACCACAAAAATGCGCTTCGGTTCAAAGTTTAGATAAAAAAAAATGAAAAAAAAGTCAATGCTTCCGGATAGTATCGAACTCATCCCCTCTAGAATGGCAACCCGAGACGCAACGTATGCGCCACGGACTGAGTTGAAGAATACGTGTTGAATTTAGAACTTTATATCGGCGCTCCACGTCTTTTGCTTTGAAAGAGAAAAAGAAAAAAGTACTTATGTAATGACGTCATGACCGGTCAAATAGTGTTTCAGATTCAAAGACCGGAGCCGGTCAAATAGCCACTGCCTTAATTCAATGTTTGTCAGGTCTACTGCCACAAACATGCCTGAGAATGAAGAAAGCGAAACAACGTAGGACTATGCAAAAAACATATGCTGCCAAGCACAAACACTTAGGAATTTCAGCACAACCATAAAACCATTTATACTAATTTAATGTTTTTCAAGAGCACTATAATGATGACGTCAGGCGTCAAATGCAATTTGTAGGTCATATTCACAGACATGAAGATTTGGAAAAATTAGCACTATTGGGGATGATACAGGGAAAAAGAAGCAGAGGTCGACAAAGATTAACTTATTTAAACAGTTTGAATCAATGGGCCACAAACACAACAGTCAAAACGAACGATTTTATACGAATGGCAAATGACAGAGAAGTTTGGAAGACCATGATCGCCAACGTCTGTATCAGATCAGGCACATAATCATCATCATAATGAAACTAAGCTACAAATTGTAAAAAATTTGCAACTTTTCCAGAAAAAGATGAAAAAAAAACGCGTGTTTATTTTGGCCCAAGTTTTTTTTGAAAAAAAACACTTTTTTTTTTTTTTAAAACGGTTCGTTTTTTTTTTGCATTTACATCTCCACATGAGACAGTATAAGACAATTTTTTTCCATATTGGAACCACGTTGTTGGTATCCCATGCAAAATTGTGAAGGCACTCATTACGCAAACTGAGTTCCTATACTGAGTGCACATTAGCAACTCTTTGCCCTTTGTGAAGAAGAGAGCGTTTTTTCCTGGTTATCAGCACAAGACTGAGTACTCACTGGTACAGCGAGCGATAACGGTTTAGCTTCCACGCTAGCCACACACTATCGACCACCGCTTTCATCAGTCCATTGAATTCTTATCCTTGTGAAATGAAAATAACCAACAAAACCAGCAAGCAGCCAGAGGATGACATTGTGAAAAAGGGAGCGTTCTTCCTGGCTATCAGCACAAGGCTGAGTACTCACTAGTACAGCGAGCATTTGTGATTCGCTAACCATAACGGTGTAGCTTCCATGCTAGCCATTTAGACCATCCCATCAATTATATGTACTACAATCGGCTGTCGAGAAACATATTCTTGCTTCTTACTGGGGTCACACAAATCATAGTAAGCAGGTCACGGTTGAAGAAGAAAGGAAGCCAACATAGTTTCAGAACGTGTTTTTTCTCGTGGTATTGGTATAAGGCAAAGGATACCAAACATTTGTTTTTTTGTTTTGTTTTATTATCTTTATCCTGCATTGCGGGAAAGCGGACTTGAGCGCTATGCATCGGTGTACACCTTCCGACGTACACCTGACCCACGCTGCAGCCGACTGCAATGTCTGTTTCCGGTTGTCTACTCTATTTATGACTTAAATTTGGTACTACCCATTACTCGAAATCGATTACTGGGTAGAGGCAATTATCGTAAAGTTTCTTGCCCAGAGAAACAACAGCAAGTGCGGGTGGCTGGAGTCGAACACGCAGGCTCTCGACTGCGAGCCCAACGCGCTAACCACTCGGCCACTGCTGCCGACATAGAATACACGTACAATTACCACTGTTACCAATATAGAATAGAGTACCTTCATAGAATAACATAATAGTGCAATAGTACGTACATAAAATAACAGTATAGAAAATACCTTCGTCCTGTTTCTTGCCCAGAGAAACAACAGCAAGTGCGGGTGGCTGGAGTCGAACACGCAGGCTCTCGACTGCGAGCCCAACGCGCTAACCACTCGGCCACTGCTGCCGACATAGAATAACACGTACAATTACCACTGTTACCAATATAGAATAGAGTACCTTCATAGAATAACATAATAGTGCAATAGTACGTACATAAAATAACAGTATAGAAAATACCTTCGTCCTGTAAAGAAACTACTCATCAAGAAGACAACTATATACTAGCCTACTGCATGTATTTATTTTTCAAAAACATAAGGTCAGATGAACAGCGTGAATGAGGTTTAAAATGTTCCCTGTTTAGACAATAGACATGCAACGAAAAGTAGAATGTGAAATTAACAAGTGTTCTGTTTCTAGATGAAGGTGCTCGATCTTGTTGGGAATAAGATTAATGACGTCACTGCTGCGTCACTCGCAGATGCAGTGGTGAAAATAAAGAAATTAGACATAAGAGGATGTGAACTGAGCAGCCACGCCAAAAATATGATTTCAGAGAAATGTTCATTGCATAACTGGTGAGAATTTGTTTCTTTTACTAAAACTGTAAAATTGTGTAAGCAACTGGTCTATCGCCAAAACTGGTTTTGTATCCTCGAAATGCATTCGATCTTCCAACGGAGTAAGTCTCTAAGAGGTAGAAGATGTAAAAAAAACTTTGGGAAGAAAAACATTGCGAAAAAAAAGAAAAACATCGCCACCATTTTCCAAGACAACGATGATATTAGCGTTGTCACAATTCTTTCTAGTTCTTACACGTAAAGAGACCTTGGAAAGATTGATGACGTAGTTTATTGGGATATCAAACGTTAAACAGTCAGATAAATGGTCGAATAGTTTTACTTGTCAGATGATAGATGAAAATTCTTAAACTGACCAATAGTTCACCACTTTCAGCACATAAAGAAATCAAATTCTGAACAGCAAACGTCTTCGTCGATTTCAAAATAAATATACACTACTACTTGCAACAGCCACTTTACCATTGGCAATAAATTCTATTTTTACAATCTATTTAATATCGGCTGGAACTCTACAATCGTCCTCAACATAATTTCGTTACAACTTTTAATTCCCATAATCACAACTTTAACATAACTGTCAACACAACTTTAATAATAATTTTAATAAAATCACACTCCTATTTATAACAGCTTGCTTGAACCAGAAGCTTCCAGAGATTGAGGTAATATTACATCACAAGAACCATGGCCACCTAAAGATACAGCCTGATTTGTCACATTTTGCAGAAATTTCCAGGTTTTTCTAACTTTGGGCGAACGTTTAAATAAATTTTTCTAAAAATTAGATTTTTACGCATTCTTTATTCTTTTTCCCAGATGACACAATTGGTTTTAACATTCTCACATGTTGAAAAACAAAGAAAATTTGATTTTGTAGATTTTAGTCAGACTGTTAGTTTTCAATAACAGTCTGATTTTGCGTTTTTCAACTTACTTTTTCTCATTTGCTACTGCTTCCTCAAGGCAACAAAAAAGTTTTTTTTCATTAAGAAACCGCAAAAAGTAAAAACATCTCAAAAAATGTCAGTTAAGCACTAGCAGTAGCTCTAATCAAAATCTGAAAAATGTGACAAATCAGGCCGCATCTCCAGGTGGCCATGCAAGAACTCATTCTTCTGGTCAATAATATTCAAAGAAGTTTCGAGAATCGCACGTATGCAGAATCTTCTTGTAGTAGGTTTCGCAATAGAAAATTGCGTAATTAAAAGTTACTGTTGGTCAGTTATCGATGAAACACCACTACAAAATTACACAATAAAATAGTTCACCTATTCTAGGACAATAATGTGCTGCCGCGTCACTACGCATATTGATTGCGACCAACGTGATCAATTGTGAAACTGGGCCACCCATATGGAAAGAAGAAGTATGGTGGGCTTTAAATGCTTCGAAAACTGGCAAGGTGGTACACCCAGATGAGATTGCAGTAGAAATGTTAATTTGCGTTTAAAGAAAAAGGAATAAACTTGATATTGAATTTCATCAATGTCATTTATGAACGTGTTGAGATACCTAAGGACATGGTGAAATCTTTTTTTAATGCTCTTCCAAAAAAAAAACACGTTGGATTGTGAAAATCACAGAACGATAAGTCTAATATCGCATACTTTGAAATTGCTTCCGAATATTGCGGCCTACTCCAAAGAATACAGAAGATTTTACCAGAAATATCTGCTTGTCAATACGGATTTATTCCAGATAGAGGAACCAGAAATGCAATTTTTGTAGTTTGTGCTATGTTTTGCATGCTTCGTCTACTTTCGATTCAACACCAACAAGCTGTATTTCCATGTTTCATAGATTATCAGAAAGCTTTTGATAAAGTATGACATTGCCAGCTTCGTTCATCGCTAAAACGAATTGGAACTGATGATAAAGACTTCCATATAATTGACAATCTATACTACAAACAACAAGCCGCTATCATGCTTCCCGAATCCGATGGAATCACTCAATGAATGGAAATAACCAGTAAATATATATCAAGAGGTGTTCGACAAGGCTGTGTCATAGAGCCCAAATATCTTCAGTTTGTACAGTAAACTCATCCCGAAAGAACTTGAAGAAAGTGATGAAGGAATTAATATAAACGGAAAACTTATAAATAACATTCGTTATGCAGACAACACGTCCTCGCAACTTCACAAAGTGGTTTGCCAACTTATATAGACTAACAATCAATATCAACAAAACTAAAACTCTGGCAGTGTCAAAACGTCTTCCTGCACCAACAATATATGTCTGTTGCATTAATAGCAATATTGAGTAAGTTCCACGATTCAATTACTTGGACTGAATGCTAAATTTAAACACCCGACGTGAAAGAGAAATAAGACGACGCATTGGATCATCAAATACAAGTTTCAACACTACCGAAAATATCTTTGAAGATCGAAAGCTCTCCGAAACCTTAAAAATTTGTTTTTTAAAACGCATTGTTTGGTCAATTTTGATGTACGGATGTGAAACTTGGACACTAACGGCAAAAGTCGGCCCCGTTAACTCAGTGGTTACGCGCCCGACTCGAGGTCAAGCGGCGCTGGTTCGACTCTCAGAGTGTGCACTTGAGCAACACATTTAAGGGCTGCTCTCTATTCAGCGGCACCTAGTGGATGGAATAATTCCCCGGCAACATCATTTCAACAATCGGAAACTTCACTTTTTCAATCTCGATGACTGGTCCTATGTCAGTGGTTCAAAGCCTCTACAAGTAGGCATCGGTGGTTTAAAGTCTCTACAAGTATGCGAAACTGACAGGATTAAGCTTTCAAAGAAGCGTTTCCTGTCCGAGAATAAAGATTCAATCAATCAAATCAAAAAAGCTACAAGCTGCAGAGATGCGGCAGCTGAAGTTCTTGGGCCACACCATAAGGAAAGGCGAAGTCGAAGATTTATGTTTACGTGATAAAATACCCATAAAACGATCAAGAGGAGCTCAAAGATTGACATAATTTTCAACCGTACATTAAACACCTTGTTAAACTTTGCCAAGCCACGAGATCGATCCAACTGGAACATCATTGTATATCAAAGGATGAATCAGCTGTGTTACTTGTAAAGAGATAAGTCCACATTTTTTATGATGCAATAGTTTTTTTTTTATGAAACTCTCAAAATTTTATCTTGACGTATTCAATGATTGTTTAAGCTCACGTCGTTGTAGATATTGAAAGCAATCGACAGTGAAACAAACTTTGTTTCGCCCGCAGTAACAACTATTGCTCGATCAGCTGATTGCTAATGTATAGTGACGTAGACTGTACAGTCGCACGCTCCGCTGCTCAACCCCATTCCGGTTTGAAAGCTCTGACAAAAGAACACGCGGAATGCTGATCAGACCGTACTGGGGCAAAATTTTATTGAAAATCGTTTTATGGTAGCATGTTAAACACAAAGAACGTGTACTGTACAATTGCCAAGTCAGGTTTTTCTTTTAGTATCCCTTTAAGAACCACTGCTGTATAATATATCGTACAGGGCATCGCATACCTCCCGCGTTTGTTTTCACTAAATTAAGTTAATGCGCCGGTGCTAACGCGAAAGAGAAAATTTTGCATGATGTTTCTTGTTTTCAGGAGGCCCGTGACCAAGTATTTTCCCAGAACCCGTTGTTGTGTCAAACCACCAAGCCATGTATTTTGGTATATATAAAACATAAAATGTTATTTTATGTTTAGTGAGCTGGTCATCGAGTCAAACGCGTATGACATCAAAGACTTTCTTGAAGAGGCACAAAGTTGAAATGGAAGAACATCACTCGATCGTTGCTTTACGTCGTTTCAACGTCAGGTTGTTTGTACTTTGTCGGCCTCGTCCTGCTCCATGGAAACACAATTCCTCTCTTATTCCCAACACCGATTTAAAAGATTAACATGGAAGTGTCAGGTACACGGAGGAGACGATTCGCTGATGTATGTACTCAAGTGATTTCACTGCTTTGACTACGCATACCTCTGACTTCGGTGGACGATCTATCTACCTCAAAAGTTGCATAATGTTTGTTCAGGTAGTGACATACATCTATAGGCAATTTTACATCAATCAGTATGAGGAGGATAACTCGAATTCAGTTTTGGATGACGATTCATGAACAGAGGTTGCTCACCAAGTTCCTGGTCTAAGTGTCCCAGGTGTCATCCTGATTAACATCGATGCAACGGAACGTTTCGAGTGGAACCTTCAATAAGCTTCAGTCCATAACTCGATCAGCTACTCATCAAATGGAACGATAAGATCAAGTTGATCTCCATCCAAACGACAACCTTCCTCACTAATCAATTTAAAACTAAAATGAACAGAATTCTTATAAAGTGGATACTGTTGCTATGGTTTTACAATAACATGTTGGTGGTTGCGCCTTCCTAACTTCCCACTGTACTGATGGGAAGACTGGGCTACGACAGCCTCACTGTAGAGGCAGCAAAATGGCTGACACAGGAGCCAAACTAGGCTGCCCATTCACTTCATGAAGATGTAACTAAACGGTATTTAATCTTATCTGAGCAATCCGAGTCTAATTTTGATGTAGTGATTGGAAGAACTATTCTAGTTGATCTTTCTGTTTCACGATCCAGCCCAACAACCTATGTGCAGTGTGCAATCTAAGAGGTGGTGAAATGGTTGAAACAAACGTCAAACTAGGCGCTCGCTCACAAACCATTCATTCGAAAAATTTAATACATCCATGAAGATGCAACGTCACGATGGATCATAGTTCGTGGACGTAACAAACATTCCAAAGCAACCCATCCAGGACTCGGTCTTTTTTTTCCAAACGCAACTCAGAAGAAGAAAACTTCTTCAATGAGAGAGTTAAAAGGCTTGCTGAGGTTCCACGCTGATCACCACCCGGCAATCTATTGGTGACTTTGTATTTTGGTAAAACAACAGAAACCGACTTCTACAGATTCTGTAATGAGGAAGCATCAACCAACCACGCCTGGTGACAATTTCTTGTCTTCTTCGTGGATCATCATCATCACCTATCGGTGACGTTCCCTATTAAATTCTTCCACGCATCCACAGAATGTTTAAAGACCATCTTCAAGTACAATTTCACCGTTCTGCCAATCAGTGAAGCTGATAACAATAGTTACGTTTTTTGTTTATTTTTTTGTACTTACATGATCTTATTATATTAGTTGTGCCATATTTTTATTATAATCAGTTGGTTTGTATACTTTTTATTGCGTTAGTTTCTTGGTAAAGTAATGAGTTCCTAAATAACATAAGGATAAATAACATAAACATAATAACATAGCTTGAGATGTAATAATCTACATTAGATGATGCTGTTGTATTTCTTGTGCCATGCTTTTTGTATTCTGTAATAATTTATTTTGACGTTTTTATATCATAATAATTCTTCACGTCGTCATTATTACATTATATTGTGACCGACATTCTGCACCATGTGTTTGTTTCCTAAAATAAATGTCCCAGACTCGTCTTTGTTGCTTGATAATCTGTCTTCCCTGTTCACGTCACCACTGTCTTGCAACGTCATGTCTCTGTCATGAGCGCATTGTCATTATTTCGTTTCAGGTTGCGAACAAAATTGGTCGATATTTGTATTCGAAACATTATTTTATTTTATTATTTATTCTCAAGCAACATTCCTCGTGAAAACGTAAGCTTCAGCATGTGAACTTTTGTTTCATTCATGAAACGTTATTTCTCTTGCAATCCTCTAATATCTCATTCCACACGAAAAATAATTGAATATTATCCAACATTTTATGAAGCTTCCAAAAGTTGCTTGTGGAGACCAAATCACTTTTAAACTTTTGTTGTTGTAGCCTAACACTGTCATAGCTGGTGGCATCTATTGAAGGTGTTTACTTAGTACCTCCACAATGAAGACATATTATTTTTATTGTTGGTATTATTTGAATCTTTATTTGTAAACACCACTGCACTTTAGCTTTATTGTTGTCTTGAATTATTACCTAACTTAATTATTTCTAGTTTTATTTTGACAGTCCTTTTCAAGATTTAAATAAACTTGCTAAATAAACTTTAATTAATTTGCTTGTCCGTTGAACATTAAGTGCAGCTGTTGACTGAACAGTGGAACGATTATGAAGCAGCTTTGACCGCCGACGTGTTGAGCTTTTTGGAAACCCCCCTTTCCTTTTGTTTTTGTGGAAACAAAAAAGTGCTGCCGAACCATAAATACATGCGTTGGGCTCCACTTCAAATTTATGCTGCGTCCAATCAGCGATAATAACAAGGCATCTGTTCGCGCACCAGTCACCAAGAAAGTTCTTTTTTTACATTGGTTCAACGTATTCAGACGTGAAGTCAAATGTCGTTTATAGTTTTACTTGTCCGTGTGATTCGGCAATGACTTACATCGGTATATGTCCACCAGACATTTGACCACGAGAGTACGGGAGCATCTGAACTTTAGGGACTTGAAGAAAAGTGCCATCAAAGACCATATTATGGAGTGTTCATTTTGCACCGGCCAAAATGTCTCCACTTACTCATTTTAATTTTACGCAAAGGCAAATCCCAATTTGACACAAAAATTCAGGAGCGCTGTTAATCAAACTCCACAATCCAAACCTGAACATTGAACACGCATTTGTGTGAAAGCTTCGCGTCGATTCTTAACATTTACTGGGCTACACGTATCACGTTACCCTGTGGTGAAAATCCGTTTGTAGTTAGTTACGTTTTCTCTACAGAAATGTACCGTAATTCAATTTGTCTCGTCTGTCTCTTTTTCCGCATTGTTGGTTTTCCACCGCTGCGCATGTCTCGTTATTGTTCAGTCAGTTAGCTACAGTAGTTACAGTACTTTGAAGAAGTTGAAATTTATTGCATTTTACAAATTTTTTCAAATTCCTGATGAGGGTATAAGTTAAGCCGAAAACGTTCGATAAACTCAGGGATATAGGGTAGGCACTTTAACATTACCCACTGTCGAAGAGCTACGCAATCATGCGTGACATGTTCACTCGCGATTCAGCTGATTTCAGTCATGTGACTCGACACGTGATATTCTCATCGAAAATTTTTGATACAAAGAAATTTAACTGAATGCTTTGCCACAACCACCGTTGCCTAATGGTTAGGGCAGAGGAATAGTAATTTCGATTTCGTGGGTTCGATTCCCACCCTCTGCTAATACTATTTTTTCTTCTGCAACTGAACTGAGTGCAAGAAGGATCTTAATGACTGCAATCAATGGAGTTTATAAGGAAAATTGTAACAAAACACAAAGCTGAATTGCGAGTGAACATGTCACGCACGATTGCGTACCTCTTCGACAGTGGGTAATGTTAAAGTGCCTACCGGGATATAGTGAGTATCACTATATCCCCGGATGAACTATATGCAAATATACCGGTAGCCTACTATCATAATGCTCAACCCTGTTGTTTTGTTGTGCCTTGCCTGGCTTGGGACAATGTAAAAAAGAACTGATATGTTAACTGGGTTTTCGAAATAATTGTATTGATTGCATAACGAAGATGATGACGAAACTGCTGTTACATCACCATCATGCGCAACCGGCAACTTACGAAGGGGCTGCAATTAATGCAGCAGTAGAGGTAAGCAATCAATTGCAGCATTGATTGCATATGCTTTGTGTATGATAATGCAATGAAGCTTTTGTGCTAGCGTTTTATAAGTAACTGTCACCCACATAGAATTTCTATAGCCTACTGATTGTTTCTTTCTTGACTTATTTAGCTGTGCGCTGTTGCATGCGTGGGTGTTATATTTTATTATACGCTTGATGATAGCTACAGTTTTTTTGTATCTTTGCGCTAATAATCTATCGTCAATGCTACGAAGAACTAACCAATGAAGAACTAACCCTAACCTAATGGATGGAAAAAATTCCCCGCCAACAAAATTTCACTCTGCCAATCTCGGTAACCGGCCCTGCGTCAAAAGCCTCTACAAGTATGCGAAACTACCAGGAATTACCTATCACGGCTTTGTCAGTCCGAGGATAAAGATTCAAAACCAACCAAGCACGGAAGCAGTACAATTTGTAAATTCACATGGTATCAATATGTCAATGGCTCATGATACAGATAACTAACGTCGATGCGCGATCTGCTTTAAACGGAGACGGCAATTGAATATAGGCTATATCGTGTGTTTTTCCCTTGTATTTTCAGATTTAGTTTATCGTTGAATGGACCAAACAATCAACCAAATAAGCAAGAAATCGAATCCATCTGTCATCATTTAACAATGAGACAAATTCCAATTTTCTTTAAAGGTCAAAAAATAATTTAAATTGTCTGTTATTTTGAAATTATCTCTGAGCTCAAACACTCGCTTGGTTATGTTTTCTCTTGAAAGCCATCTAGTATTTGCATGAAAAAGAAGTAGGCCTACGTGATGATCTGCATCCATGTCAGTTAGGGACGGTACATTACGGGACGCGCAACTCCGTTGTTCCTTCAACATTACATGGGTCAATTGCCAATTTGACATTTTTTTACGCTTTACTGCTGGCTTGCTTTCAACTAAAAACCTTAAATTACTTTAAAACCAACTTCACTCTTCTTATATAACCCATAAAAAGTAAAATATTTTGTAAATTACAAAAAAACGTAACCCTTCTAGTGTTGCGGATAAGCCAAAAGCGGATGAAGTTTCGCATCCCTATGATCTACAATCCCTAATGTCAGTGCACAAATGCTTAAATAATCGGGATTTAATCTAACAGGCTAATAATTTCCTTTTTAAGGCTCTAGTGTAGGCCAATTTACTATAGGCTTAAGGTTTACAATCCTAAAACCGAATTCCCCCCTGGTTGGGAACAACTGCGCTAAAACATGTTGACGATACACTCGAAGGCATCGAAAAAAACAAGTAGGTAGTCATCTACGTAAGATGCCCCTGATGTTTCACATGAATTGACAAAATATGGAAAACAAGTAGGCTACCCCGACGCATTCTATCTCGCTGCCCTCCCTGTAGGCCTTCAAACAAGTGTTGAAGTTGCACCAAAACAGGACTACTTTCAAGACCACAAATATAGGTCTTCTAGTTCTAACACCAGACTGTCCGTAGCCTAAACCTTATAAAAATACCGCTGTTAAATTTTAGCTCAAATTTAGCATATAGTTTGTGGGCTTAATTGTGACATATACAATACAGGAATAACAAAATGTGCAGATGGAAGACAGAAAAAAATTTTTGAGATGGGATGGAAAAAACGTCTTCCATATCATACCCTGCTGACTGGTTACCAGAGTAGGAGCTTAATGCTTGCCTACAATCTTTCCTTCTTCCTGTCACCATCATAACTTGCAATCGTTTATTTGTTTTGATTTATTGAGTTTGAAGCGGGGATAAATATCTTTTATTTTGTCTGTTGCGAAAATAGTAGCCTAACTTATTCGGTATAATTATAAACAATGCGAATAAAATTGCACTGTAATAATCTAGATTCCACATCACACAGGAAGCAGCAAAATAGTAACAAAAATCGTGCTTTTATTTGCGCCCATTGCGATAACATACAGTAGGCCTACCCTGCGATCACAGATGCGATACGACAGGAAGCAGCGAAGTGACATATAGTCTTCGAGTCAGCTGCTCCCTTATTTTGACGTGCCATTATAGTGCAGGCCCTTACCCAGCTAACATACCCTAATCGGGCCGGTATAGGACCAATGCGGTGTTATATCGGGTCCCTTTATTGGCACGATACAGTAATCTATACAGACCCGGTAAGAAAGTGCAAACAAGTTCTATACTGGGCCGATACAGTATTACTACAGTTTCCGGCACGATGCCGTTACCCAACCGGTATTTGTACCTTCAACATACCCTAATCGAGCCGGTATAGGGCCAATGGGGTGTTATATCGGGTCCCTTTATTGGCATGCGGCGCCCGAGAGCTAATATTCCCTGACGTAGAGCGCGTCACTGCTATGATGTCAAACCGCATTCTAGAATATTCTCTGTGACGCTAGAGAGCCATTTTCCCTGGCGTAGCACGCGTCATTTCCATGACGTCACGTCGTATTCCAGAATCTTCCCTTCCAATCAACAAATACCGCGTACCTTCGGAATGCGGTCTTGTAAGCAATCTTTGCATTCTGCCTGAATCACAGTACCACTGTATTTGATCGACCAGTGAATTCACCGTTGCATTACGTTAGATGATCGCATGTAGAATTGGCAATGCCTGAGGATGCGCTTCTCCAATTTAAACCAGAGTTCTTTTTAAGGAACTGCGACTACACCATGCCATTATTATGATTATTTAACCAGCTCAGTGGCCGAGTGGTTTCGCCTTCGGCTCTGGTGCTGGTAGATCTGAAATCGATTCCAGGTCGGGTCAAACCGAAGACTTTAAAAACGGTACCGATTGTGTTCTATCCTGCATAGCGCAGTGAGAATGAGTCGGGTAATAATGTGATAACATCGTAAACCTGATATAAATTAAAAAAGAGCCCTGTCGCTAAAAGACCTTAGCTGTTGTAGAGCGACAATAAATAAAACCATAACATTATTATTATGATTATTTTGATTTAGTATTTTTCAACTCAGACTCGCTATTATTCTGTTTGTATTCAAGAATGTTAAATGGGGAAATGTAATATGCAGAATTCTATTCTCTGGAAAATGCAGTCGTAAATGAAGTTTCTTTTTCTCCGAAGTTGAAGTTCTTTTTGTTATGATGGAGTTTCTAATGTAATACGCCAGCATGCTAGTATTTCAGTAGTGGGATTGTCAATAGTTCGGTGTTCTCGTTTTGTTATGTTTGGATTCTGTTCTTCTGAAACTAGCAGTCAAGTTAATAAACGACGCAGTCTTAAAGGAATTTATCTTGTGGTCAAGTACTACTCTGTCAACTAGTCGATAAAATAGGCAGCGAAGAAGACTATCGTGTCCTGGTCATTCCTCGCCAGTTCTGATCTCGGTTCTGCCCAGGAATGTCGCCGTTAGCACGGACGGCTGCATATGAGCGCGCGTGCTAACAACCGCGTCCGCTACATATTTGTGGTGACCCCGACGTGATCTTGGATTAGCGTGAAACTTATATTGGATTACTTTCCTGTGGAATATTGTACGATTCTCTTCACCGGACGCTGCAACAACGACTGCGACAGCTATCATCACTGTTGTGTCCTGTTCGAGTTGGACCCTTGGACTCAAGTTAAGTGACACTAATTAATAATGGTTGAATATTCTTTTTACATTATCGTAGTGGCCATAAGCCTTTTAATCTCCCTCGTCGTTGTCGTCTTTGGTCGCCGCCTCACTCGTGGCTCGCGACCGGGGCGTCTTGACAGCAGCGATGACAATGTGTTTCGCCCCCGTCCGGACGACTCCCTTCAGACACTGGTTGTGGTGGCTGCAGGCATCCCATGCCCTATGGCATGTCGTTGCCGAGGTTCTTTGAGACGGACGTACCCCTTTGGATTGAGTTGGTTGAAAGCTTTTTTAGAAATAGGACCATTGATGATACTGACGAACTATATGACTTAGTCATACAGGCACTCAACGAGCAGCAATTGCATAGGGTTGCCGACGCCGTAGTCGACCGTGACGGTTGTGACGACCCCTATGCCATGCTTAAACAGGCCCTTTTGCGCGAGTTTGGTCTCACTGAGGGAGACCGCGGGAGTGCCTTGTTCCATAGAACTCCTCTCGGAGCAGAAAAGCCATCGACTCATTTAGCTAAAATAAGACGACTTTTGGGTAGTGCCGCTGGAGAAAATACGTCCTTGTTGCGTGAATTGTTTTTGGGCAAGTTGCCGACTGACGTTAGGCGCATTCTAGCCGCGCATGCGGGTGATGATTTGGAGACGTTGGCGCGCCAAGCGGATGAAATAGTTAAAATTTCAAGCGGCGATGATGCCGTTGCACAGGGTTCACGCAGTCTTTCCTCGCAGGCAGACATTAATCAATCTTTGGATAGGCGTGTTTCCGCATTGTCTGAGTCTATACAGTCGTTCGATCGCAGGATGAACTCATTCTCAATAAGGGAAAGTGTGTGTTTGGTGTTCCGAAGGTAAAATTCTTAGGTCATGAAGTCGACTCTGAAGGCATTCAACCCCTTTCTGGAAAGGTGGAAGCAATCCAGAAGTTTCAGCGCCCACTACAGGCAGGGCAGCTCAGGAGGTACCTTGGCATGGTGAACTTCTATCGTAAATTCATTCCCGACTGTGCACGACTCTTGCAGCCGCTACACGCGGCTCTTGCAGCCGCTACACTAATGCAAAACTGTAAAAAGCTTTAAATCAAAAATGAACAAGCTAAATCTTCCTTGAAATAATCCTATCTAAGTAGGCTATAACATACACCAAACTTACTAATATATATTTTTTGCCCAGAAATGATAGGCCAATGTGTGTAGATTTATTAGCAAAATAGTAAGGTTGTAAGTACTCCTACTGGCCTTCTGGTTCTTGTGTTTTTTGTCCACAGAAGTTCCACAGAGTCTGCAGAAGTTTTTCCATCCTCTTTGACCAATCACCATCTTTCGATGAAGCGGTGGCCATGTGCTCCAACCAGTTGTTTTATATCAATATCTTGGACTGGATCGTCATGCTATTGTCTGATTGTTTATCTATTTTTTTAACATGCCGAATTGGATTTTTTTTTCTTTTACTTTTGTTATGGTTTAACCATAGATATCTTACATATAGATATGCAACTCAGTGGTGCGTAACGATGTTTGAAGGCTAACAGCGTAGCTATGGCTGTATGCATTGACTTCAAACTTGGCACAGCAAAACAACTTTATTTTTAATATATTTGTTTGGATTTTGTTTAAATAAAACTTTCTTCGTTTTCAAGTTGACGTATGGATTGCTTGTGATGACGTCACATTCTCGTTCCGCATGGACTGCTTTATGGAGATTCTGGCGATTGAAAACAAATCAGTCACGGAGGGTACCTCTAAATACCCATTGTCAGGCATTGTCGGCTTTTTGGGGGGTTGTGGAGCATTTTCAGGGGTTGTCGAACATTTTCAGGGGTTTCAGGTATTGTAGAGTAGGCTAACTACTTTCAGGCATTGTTGGGAATTTCTAGGCATTGTGTAGGATTTCCAGGTATTGTCGATCATTATCAGTGGTTGACAGGCTTGTGAGTGAGGCATTGTCGAACATTTTCAGGCTTTATCGAACATATTCAGGGGTTGTCGAGCATTTTCAGGGGTTGTCAGGCATTGTAGAGTAGCTACTTTCAGGCATTGTTGGGGATTTCTAGGCATTGTCTAAGATTTCCAGGCATTGTCGCTCAATATCAGTGTTTGACAGGTTTGGTAGTCATTATGGAACATTTTCAGGCATTGTCGAACATTTTCAGGGTTTGTCGAGCATTTTCAGGGGTTGTCAGGCATTGTAGAGTAGCTACTTTCAGACATTGTTGGGAATTTCTAGGCATTATCTAGGATTTCCAGGCATTGTCGATCAATATCAGTGTTTGACAGGTTTGGTAGTCATTATGGAACATTTTCAGGGATTGTCGAACATTTTCAGGGGTTGTCGAGCATTTTCAGGGGTTGTCAGGCATTGTAGAGTAGCTACTTTCAGACATTTGTTGGGAATTTCCAGGCATTGTCTAGGATTTCCATGCATTGTCGATCAATATCAGTGTTTGACAGGTTTGGTAGTCATTATGGAACATTTTCAGGGATTGTCGAGCATTTTCAGGGGTTTTCAGGCATTGTAGAGTAGCTACTTTCAGGCATTGTTGGGAATTTCCAGACATTGTCTAGGATTTCCAGGCATTGTTGATCATTATTAGTGGTTGACGGGTTTGTCAGGCATTGTCGAACATTTTCAGGGGTTGTCTAGCATCGACAATGCCTGGAAATCTTAGACAATGCCTTGAAATTACTGACAATGCCTGAAAACCCCTGAAAATGCTCGACAACCCCTGAAAATGCTTGACAATCCCTGAAAATGTTCGACAATGCCTGAAAATGTTCCATAATGACTACCAAACCTGACAACCACTGATATTGATCGACAATGCCTGGAAATCCTAGACAATGCCTGGAAGTTCCCAACAATGCCTGAAAGTAGCTACTCTACAATGCCTGACAACCCCTGAAAATCCTCACAACCCCTGAAAATGTTTGGCAATGCCTGAAAATGTTCTATAATGCCTAACAACCCCGTCAACCACTGATAATGGTCGACAATTCCTGGAAATCCTACACAATGCCTGAAAGTAGCTACTCTACAATGTCTGACAACCCCCGAAAATGCTTGAAAATTTCCGACAACGCCTAACAATAAGCCTGTCAACCATTGATAAGTAGGTAAAGACCTTTTTTAGAGCTGTAGTTCCAGGACAAGCTGAAGTTTTATTCAATTAATCTACTGAGTGTTATCAAAATGAAAGTTACTACTGGCTACCGAAAGCTGTGCTATAGCATTTGGTAGCCTAGTTATGGTGTGTACCAAACATTAAAATTGTCTTGGTTTGGCGGTTGGATCCGTGATGCTAATGAAGCTGTCTCAGCAGGGGGGAGGATGCCCCCTGCCCTCAAATTTTCTCTGGATGGGAGGTAATGGTGCCCTTTTAAGGTCATGTAAGCTACTGCAAATTTTGCAATATAGGCTAACAACTTCTGCTATTCGCTTTTAGCCAAACTATAGGGCCTATAGCCTACAGTAGGCCCACACAAATTATCCCGTGGACACATTTTATACTTTACAGCAGATTGTGATGCTATGAATGTGAAATTTACCTTTCGTTTTTTGTTCAAGCTATTGCAATTGTGAAGACGCTCTGGGTGCACCCCTGGCGTCCTCATTACAACCATCAAAAAAAGGCAAATGACATTTATCGGGCATGTCTACCGCAAACGCGGAATTGAACACTCAGCAATGATGGGGCGATTTCCTGGTCAGAGGCACCGGGGACGTCCACGTTTGAAAATCTTCAAAAATCTTTCAACATGGACAAACCAAAATTTTGAAAACCTAATTAGAAGTATGGACAATCGATCGTTGTGGAGACTCACGGTAGCCGACGCCTTATTCAGGCATGGCCGATGATGATGATTGCAATTATTCATCTGTCTCACATTTCGACTTTCATGGCTAATAGCGGGAAAACGAACGAGTTGCCCAGCATTATCGCTACCGTATATCTCATCCTAAAACTCTCGTCCTAAAATTGTTCCGGCGCCCCTCTATCTCAGGTTTGTAAACTGCCTACAACAAGCTTTAATGAGTCACTGGAAATAAGCTTAAATGATAGTTCCAACGATCATGAAACAGAAGTTGCATAATCTACGTGAAGAAAGATTATTGTCTTGATTTTTCATAGTAGGCTATTCTGTGAAAACTTGAAATATAGGCCTACGCCAAACAAAATATTTCAAAGGAGCTCAAAAGCCACCACTCGCCAAGCCCAAACCGTACAATAATAGCCTACCATAGATACGCTAGCCAAGCTGGCAATCTTCATTGTTGATTGTGTCCATAAAGTCAGTCGAGCGTGACGATAATTCCACGATTGCTGAGTTGCATATCTATATGTAAGATATCTATGGTTTAACGTGTAAAACATACGGTAGCCTAACCCAAATTTATCATATTACTGTGACATGCCACTACTACATCCCAGCTGGCGATGCCTGTCGTTTTTGCATTAATTCAACGTTTGCTAACGTTGGATCAGTGTGGAGGCGACGAGTTTAGCTGACTGGGGTCTAAAATTACCGCTTTATCAACGCAAGTTTTATCAAAGCACGCTTGATATCTTCAAGATATAACTTCCCTGGGTATAATTGAATTTCCGCAAGATGATGATGTTGTTTTTGCTAGTTTGTTTTATTTGTTTTTATTGTTTGCCTGTCGTCAAGTTATAGCCTATCTATTTTGTGAGTCGTGCAAGGCTTATGGTGCGTTGCGCTTGAAATGGCTTTGCCCGTGGTAGGATTTCTTTGTGGGGTTTTCTTTGCCTGCCTTGCTCTTCTTTGCTATGAGCTAAACGCATCAAGACGTGTTCCCCTTACGACCATCAGCACTCTTGATAACGCACCATGGCCGATCTTCATAGCAACTGTCCATACAAATCTTAAATATATCAGCTAAAGCTATGTGGGCTAATAAAGCTATAGCATAAATATATGTTGTTTATTTGTTTTTAGTTTTTTTGTAACATTTTCTTTTTTTATTTTCCCTTTATATCTTAAATTTTTCTGAAGGTGTTGCGACCGTGCCAAATTTCTTTCAAATCAATACCTTACTTGGGTCTCAAGCACGTTTTAACGTTCGCGTTTTGTCGCTTCTACCCTTTTCTCGACCTTTGCTATGTTGACGTGTATTGTTTTGATATGATGGTCAGAAATAAAAACAACTAAACTGAACTGAACACGGCATCTTAACTCCTAAGCTATCCGGTCAGAAACCGATACCTTGGACCGATGATGCAATTTCAGCCATCGACAGGTCTAAGGAAGGCTTAAAGAGCATTTCACTGTTAGCATATCCAGCCCCTGGCGCCGCGACCTCTCTCGTTGTAGATGCGTCCTCCACTGCTGTCGGTGCCGTGGTCCAACAGGAAATCGATGGTAAACAGAAGCCCATTGCTTTCTTTTCCAAGTGTCTGGATAACACTCAGAGACGCTATTCTACATTCGACCGTGAGTTATTAGCAATATATCTCGCCTTAAGGCACTTCAGATACTTCCTGGAAGGTCGTAAGTTCGCCATATTCACGGATCACAAACCTCTCATCACGGCCTTCAAGGGTACGCTTGCCCATGCTACTGGTAGGCAGTCTCGATATTTCTCTTATATCTCGGAATTCACGTCTGATCTACAGTACATAAAGGGTGAAGATAACGTCGTAGCTGACTGCTTAAGTCGCCCCCAGATAAATGCCATCTTCGAAAACTTTCCGGGTATTGACTTACTCAAACTAGCCATCGAGCAGGAGGATGACAAATCAGTGGCTGAATTCTGTAGATCCGAACATTCCTTGAAGTTAGAAAGAAAAACTCTACCCGGGGTCTCCTTAGTTTGTGACATCAGTACCGGGAGGTATCGACCTTTAGTGCCCAAGTTGTACAGGTCCCTCGTGTTTCAAACGTTGCACAACTTGGCTCATCCGGGAATTAGAGCAACCCGTAATCTTGTAGCCGCACGGTTCGTCTGGCTGAAAATGAGGTCCGATTTACTGCAATGGTGTAGGGAATGCTTGCCTTGTCAGCAGACTAAAATAGGACGCCATAACGTTGCCCCATTGCAGCACTTTAACGCTCCTGATGCTCGTTTCTCACATGTACACGTCGATCTGGTAGGACCCCTTCCGAATTCAGGTGGATATTGTTACATCTTGACCGTCATCGATAGATTTACTCGCTGGCCGGAAGCCATACCCCTGCCAGAGATCAGCGCGAAGGTCTGTGCCGACGCATTCATACTGCATTGGGTCTCCAGGTTCGGAGCCCCTTGCGTAATATCATCGGATTGTGGTAGGCAATTCACCTCTGTCCTCTGGCACGAGATGGCCACATTCTTGGGAAGTAAAATTGTCCACACCACGGCATACCACCCTGCGTCCAACGGTATCAATGAACGCTTCAACCGGAGTCTAAAAGTCTCTCTAAAAACTCAGCACAACCCCGCTGCCTGGTGTAGTAATCTGGGTCTCGTTATGTTAGGACTGCGTCCTGCGCTGAAGGAAGACCTATCCTGTTCCACCGCGCAAAAGACTATGGGTACTTCACTAAGGCTTCCCGGCGAATTCTTCGATGCTCGTGACGGGGAGGACATTTAACACTCACTGTATGCTCAGAACCTGTCATACTTCATGCAAACGCTTCGCTGCTATACTCGCCCTAGGCATCCCAACAAGCGAGCCACCTTTCTAGACGACGCCCTGCTATCATGTACGCATGTGTTCGTCCGAGCGGACAGAGTGTTAAACAGTCTGCAACGGTCATACCAAGGACCGTATCTCATCCTTAACCGCAGTGATAAGTACTTCACCCTGAGCATCAACGGCAGGGCTGACACAGTATCGATCGACAGACGTAAAGCCGCGGTGCTTCACCCATAGTAGGAATAGAGAACTCGGAGGCGCTCTCGCCTCAGACTGGACCTGGTCCCACCATAGAACGCCAATATGCGCAATGCTCCGGGGCTCCGCTTGTGGACGTTGGCGAGCGTCATTGCAGTTTCGTCGTCTCCCGTGTCGATAGGAACATCGTTGCACCCGCATACTTGAAAGACTATGATTTAGCTTAACCGGCTCTCCATCCAGCCGTCCTGGGCACGACGTAAAACTGCATCCATCCATCCATCCATTGCACCTCTCCTTAGTTAGCTTAGCCACCGTTCTTGCATACAGCTATCGAACTAATTACAGTAGCTCTCCGTCCTGGGCATGACAGAAAACTGCAACCATTCCTTAGTCCTGGATAAGACTTGGAACTGCATAGATTTCCTCAGTTAATCACTCCCTCGTTTATTAGTTCCCTGCTCTATAGTTGTCTTTAGGAGCTGCGCTCCTCCCATCTAGGCGTGTGACGCAGCACACTTCCTGTATGTAGTACTTGTTATAATCCCTGTCTGACCACCGTCGTTTTGTTCACGTAGCGCCTTGTTGTTCATCTTTGTAGCCACTGCTGTTAGGAACTTGCTTGTTAAGGTGGTACCATAGATATAAGTCGACATGCTGCTTGCGACTAGCTTGCCCGTCGCTTTCTGCCCTCTGGCCTTGTTCTGCCACTGCTTTCGTTACCCAGCTGTCATAGATATAAGCCGACATGTTGCTTGCGACTAGCCTGCCCGTCGCTTTCTGCCCTCTGGCCTTGTTCCGTCACAGCTACTCGCGTTCATCTGTCCACCGCTTCCTGCCCTGTTGGACCGGTTCCACGTTCAGTCGCTTCGCATAGATAGCATGCTTTCAGTATATCTATGTTTCAGTTCCTATGTTTGCAGGTTGTCGTGAGGCTAGGCACTTCAAGCCTTGTCGCTTCCCTTGGTTGTCTGCTGGCACCGCGGTCCTGGTCTGGTTTCATTTAAACGTGTGTCCGTTTTTTCACCTTTCCCGTTTAGCTAGAATCCCCATCCTGCTGTCATGACGCTTTGCTTTCGCGCCGCGGTGTGTGGCAGTTCGTGCGACTGCTTCGCACGGCCGTTGTTCGGACTGTCCCTCCGTTTCGTAGAGAGAGTGCGCTCTGTGCCCTCTGACATGCTTCATCAATTTTCACAACTTAAGCTTCGTGTACTGCATTTAGACATTATCCGTTTCCGCAGTATTACCTATAATAACCGTAGTGATTGGATCGTCATTGCGTAGCGTGTAGATTGTGCTTCTCATTGTCTATAATTGTAACCTTCTTGTTGTAATTGTAACCCTGTTGTAATTGTAATTGTAACTTAATTGTAAGCGTTGTAATTGTAACCTCCCACATTTCTTTGTGCTATTTAGGAATCATCGTGGCCGGATGTCCGCCGCACGGGACCTCTGCTTCGATCGACCGTCAAGAGCCGACCAGCCGCTCTTCCAGGACAGAGGGACTGTTAGCGCTCGCGCCGTGCGGAGGGGATCCGACCCCGTTCCTGTCTTCAGTGTATACAGTGTTATCGATTCAATTTAGACGTCACCTTGTTATATACATACTGTGGCTTGTACTTGCACGTTTCTTCCGCCTCACATGTTTTGCTTCACGCACCTTCATCAGAAGCCAAACGGTTCACCCCGTTTGCCTTCTTGCGGGGGTGTCTGTGGCGCCCGAGAGCTAATATTCCCTGACGTAGAGCGCGTCACTGCTATGATGTCAAACCGCATTCTAGAATATTCTCTGTGACGCTAGAGAGCCATTTTCCCTGGCGTAGCACGCGTCATTTCCATGACGTCACGTCGTATTCCAGAATATTCCCTTCCAATCAACAAATACCGCGTACCTTCGGAATGCGGTCTTGTAAGCAATCTTTGCATTCTGCCTGAATCACAGTACCACTGTATTTGATCGACCAGTGAATTCACCGTTGCATTACGTTAGATGATCGCATGTAGAATTGGCAATGCCTGAGGATGCGCTTCTCCAATTTAAACCAGAGTTCTTTTTAAGGAACTGCGACTACACCCAGTGGCGGCTGGTGAGTCCTAGAAATGGGGGTGCTGTGGCCGCGAAGGCGAATACAACAGCGGGGGGGGGGGGGTCTCCTTCAGAAAATTACATTTGATTTGGTGCATTCTGAGCATATTTTAGCTCTAAATTGTGATAAAATTTTAATGTAAAACTTGGCTTATAGGCTTTGCAAATGTGTAATATTTTGAATAGGACGATCAACAAACATATGTGAATAACACGTTCTTAATGATTAAAATAGAAAACGGTTGTTTTTTTCATTACCTACTCGACAAAAAATTCTACCGTGGCCTATGTCACTTTACATTTTGGATGTAGATACGTTGCTTGTTGCATGACATATTAAATTTAAGCAGTTTTTTTTCCAAGGATGGGAAGTAGACCTATCCTAAAAAGTATCAGTTTTTCTAGTGCCTCCGTATTTGCGTTCTTCTTTAACTAAAACTACCCTAATACTAATCAGCGAAAATGTAAACTACTAATTGGTTTATTGCGTAGTATTTAACAATGCGTAATTTTACAACGTGAAGGCGAATTTACACTGGTGTCGCTATTGTCTATTGCGTTGTAAACCACTTTTGACGTCACCACGAAGCCAGACACAGTGGATCGACTTTTCACTCTGCTTTTTTTCCTTTTTTCTCGTTCTGCCGTGTGTGCTGCTCCGAAGACAGCACATCGCTTTGCAATTCGCTTGTACAGCCAACTCAAGAAAACTGGCGGCTCTACGACGTCACAGTCGATGCCTCTACGACGTTATGCTGGTGTGCTGTTTCAAAACAGCACATATTTCCTGGTAGGCACTTTAACAAGCAGATTTCTAATAATCCACGTGCGTATCCAATCCAACCACAAACCAATGAGATGCTACGTTATCTATACGTTATCTACGTTATCTGCTATTGTGACCATTCCAGCATTCAGCCAGAGAATTAATAATTACTTTGAACTTTGTTTGGTAATTACAGAAGAAAAAAGAGCTATAGCAGAGGTAGGAGTCAAACCCACGTCATTGTAATGACTACTACCGCCCTAACCCAATGCGCCAAGCCAACCGATGGCAAAGCGATGATTTAATTTAGCTAGAATTTGCGTTTTTCCTTTATTCTTCCCAAACGCAATCTTGATGACGTCATGAAAAGCGTAGCTTCTGATTGGTTCGTGCTGGATTGGATATCTGCATGTTAAAGTGCCTACCATATTTCCTAGCGCGCAGAGTTTCCAAATATAATTTACACTTATAACAGTCAGCAATTCTGTGAACAGAGAACAAAAATTACGTTTTGGGCAGAAGAAACGCTAAGATATTTGAGAAACTTTTTGTGGAAACTTTTATGGGAGTGCTGCAGCACCGCAGCACACACTAGTGAGCCGCCCCTGACTACACCATGCCATTATTATGATTATTTTGATTTAGTATTATTCAACTCAGACTCGCTATTATTCTGTTTGTATTCAAGAATGTTAAATGGGGAAATGTAATATGCAGAATTCTATTCTCTGGAAAATGCAGTCGTAAATGAAGTTTCTTTTTCTCCGAAGTTGAAGTTCTTTTTGTTATGATGGAGTTTCTAATGTAATACGCCAGCATGCTAGTATTTCAGTAGCGGGATTGTCAATAGTTCGGTGTTCTCGTTTTGTTATGCTTGGATTCTGTTCTTCTGAAACTAGCAGTCAAGTTAATAAACGACGCAGTATTAAAGGAATTTATCTTGTGGTCAAGTACTACTCTGTCAACTAGTCGATAAAATAGGCAGCGAAGAAGACTATCGTGTCCTGGTCATTCCTCGCCAGTTCTGATCTCGGTTCTGCCCAGGAATGTCGCCGTTAGCACGGACGGCTGCATATGAGCGCGCGTGCTAACAACCGCGTCCGCTACAGGCACGATACAGTAATCTATACAGGCCCGGTAAGAAAGTGCAAACAAGTTCTATACTGGGCCGATACAGTATTACTACAGTTGCCGGCACGATGCCATTACCCAACCGGTATTTGTACCTTACACCCTCGTTCTGGCCTGTACAATGCCATTACTCAGCGAATATCACTATACGATGCCAATACTGGGCCAGGGCAATGCCATTTATCTGCCTGTACCTGTAAAAGATACCATGCCTGCGCTGCGCCTACACCATGCCAATACCTACAAATGTACAGGCATATAGCCTACAATGCCATCACCAAGCCTGCATCAGTAACCCTAACCCGTACTTTCAAACAGAAACAAGAAAATTCTTATGTGAAAATTTATTGAACATATGAGCAACCGATGGTTCGTCTTTTCCGTCCCCCTTCGCGGTCATTAAAGTTTCGCATCCAAGTACTGATACATTTTTCTATATGGCACTTTCAGTGGCACCATCCAAGTTCGGTGTTCGCATAACAGCACCTGTAAAAGCAGATATTTTATTGTCTCAGAATAAGTAATGTTTACAGAATCATGCATCAAAACCATTATTATTCAGTCCAGCCGTGATGGCGTGAGAAGTGCGACATGGAACTTGTCGTAGAAAGGCGCACTTTGCTAATGCTGACGACACCCACTCACCTTAAAAGCAAGGTGTTTAGAAGGCATGACTGTGTCACGTTATCCACCCGATGTATTGATGCAGACAATATTCCTGATATAAAAGCGTCACGAATCGCTTCATTGCGGCAAACTTCCTCGGTTACGGCTTTATAATTGCAATCTCGAAATAGCCGCTTCAAGTTTAATACGTAATCATCTAATGACTGTTCTGCCTGTTGTTTGCACGTCATTAGCAAATGTCTGGCAAACACGAGATTATTTGGTTTCACGTATAATCTTTCTAAAGTTCTTATTGCAAGGTCATAAGTATTACATTCACTGATGTAATTGTAAACATCCTTATCAACGTGGGCGCTCAAACATCGCAGTTTATCGTCATCACTGATCTCTGGTTCAGCAGGAAATGCTGCAAGAAAATTCGCAAATGTTCGATGCCAATGTTTCCACTCTTTACTAGCTTGACTAGAGTTGGGATCAGCGCTGAACAAACTGGGCTTTATAAACTTGCTATCCATCTTCAATTAGTTTGTTAAATTGTCGTGAACTAATACATAGCCTACTTTATTACGCAAGCTTATATTAGCTTTAACAAACTAAATGGAACATCTAAATAAATATAAACAAAAATTAATGAATTAAGCTTAGTACCGGTACTTCAGACAATAAGGTTATCAACCTGAACCGCACCTCAACATAACAAGCAAGTAAACAGAGTGGGAGCGCCAACTGAACAGTTCATCATCATCATCACGTGCCGTCTCCGATCCGGAGGTTGGCTGTCATGTTCTTCCACAAGTCACGTTCTTCCGCTACGCCTTTTGTTTCTCCAATGCTTGACAAATCAGCCCACTGTATCACGTCATCTCCCCATGTTCGCCTCCTTCTTCCCCTGCACCTCTTTCCTTCCACCATACCTTCAATAACCAATTGATGTAGCTGTCCTGCCGATCCTCTCAAAATATGTCCCGCGAATTTCATCTTTTGTTTTGCCAATTCGTTTGCCCATGTATCTTGCACTCCAATTCTTTTCCTAATTGCTTCGTTTGTAATGTGTTTTTTATATGATATTTTTAATATTCTTCTGTAGCACCAGAGTTGAAAAGCATTAATTTTTTTGTGAATTTCTTTGCTGTAGGTCCAACTTTCACTTCCATATGACATGACTGGTTTGATGTAACAAGATAGAAGTCTCAGTTTTAATTGTAAATTTATTTCTCCTCTTAAAAATTCCTTGCATTTCCAAAATGACGCTTTTGCTTGACCGATTCTTCTTTTTATATCATTGGTGCATCTTCCATCTTGTGTAATGAGGGACCCTAGGTATGTGTATGTGGTGACCTGATCCAATTGTTCTCCTTCCAGCTTAATGTTTATTTTATTATTTCCATTGCTTTTTTCGATGAGCATTGTCTTTGTTTTCTTCAAATTAAGTTTCATTCCGTATTTTTTACTGATTTCATTGATTTTGTCCATGCTTTCTTGTAGTTTTTCTTCTGTGTCGGCGAGTATGACAGTGTCATCTGCGTATCGTATGTTGCTTACTATTTGACCATTGAATTTTACTCCGTTTTTGTTTAGTGTTGTTAATGTTTCCTTGATTATTGCTTCGCTGTACAAATTGAATAATATTGGTCAGAGTATGCATCCCTGCCGAACTCCTTTGAATATCGGGAAAAATTCTGTGAGACTGCTACCACTTCGAACTGCTGCTGTTTGTTTAAAATATATGTTTTTTATAAGCCTTCTTTCTAAGAACGGGACATTAAATTTTTCGAGCAATTGCAGTAATTTGGTATGTTTTATCCTGTCAAATGCTTTGCTGTAATCTATGTATGCAATGTAAGTGTGTTTTCCTTTTTCTATTCTGCGTTCGCCAATTGTTCTTAGAAGGAAGATTGCATTTCTTGTTCCGGATCCTTTTTTATATCCCGCTTGATTTTCATCAATTTGTTGTTGTATTATTGGGGTTATCCTTTTTTTGATAAGGTGTAGCAGAATTTTTCTGGCGTGTGAAATCAGACATATAGTCCTGTGTTCTTCACATTTCATTGTTTTTGTTACTTTTGGTATTGGGATCAAGATGCTCTTAGTGAAGTCATCCGGAATTTCACCACTATTGTATATCTTGTTTATTAGTTTCGTCATGTGCTGCAATCCCGTTTCTCCCAGTTGTTTTAGAACTTCCGCAGGAATTTCATCTATCCCAGTTGATTTTCCATCTGGGAGTCTTTCTATGACATCTCTAACTTCATGTTCCATTATTTTTGTAACTGCAGATGTTGCTGGTGAAATTTCTATATTTTCTCATTCGTCATCATATAGTTCTGACACATATTCTTGCCATCTGTTGGTTATTCCTTCTTGAGTTTGTATTACTTGTCCATCTTTATCGATCAGCCCCATCTTTGCAGCTGGAGTTTGACCTTTCATTTCTTTTAGTTTGGTGAACAGTTTTGGCGATCTCATGTCATCTAAATGCTCCAACTCTTTACACTTTTTTTCCCAGTAATCTTCTTTTGCTTTTCTACACATTTGTCGGATCTTTTTGTTTAGTTTTTTGTACAGAAGTGCGTTTTTTACAAGCAATGTTCCTTTCAGATTTCACCTTTCTTTCATTTTATTCAGTATTTCTTTCGTCATCCACTGTTGCTTTTTTTCTAACAAATGCCTTCCGCATATGTTTTCCGCAACTTCTTTTATACAACTTTTCATCTTATTCCAGTCCGTTTCTAAACATTTCTTTGCGAGTTTATTGTCCAGTTCTTCTCTAAAATTTTCCCGTTGTCTGGGGTCCTTTAGCTTGTTGACATCCCACAATGAACGTTTCTTTGTCTTCATCAATGCTTTCAATTTGTTTTTTATTTTGCACACCACCACGTTATGATCAGAATCGCAGTCTGCACTTGTTCGTACCTTTGCATTGATCATCCCATTCCTGTGTCGTTTACTCATTAAAATGTAGTCTATTTGATTTTTTGTGATTCCATCTGGCGATCTCCACGTATGCCTTGAGTTTACTTTTTGTTCAAACCATGTGTTTGCTATAAACAGATCATTTTTTTCACAGCAGCCTATCAGTTTTTCTCCATTGTCGTTTAGTGTTCCAAGTCCAAATGGGCCCACGATTTTTTCATATGTGACATCACCAACTTTAGCGTTAAAATCTCCCAGTACTACCAGTTGATCAGTTGATTTTTTATACTTTCTTATTGTTTTATTCAAATTTTCGTAAAAAGTATCTTTGTTCTCCTCGCTTGCATCCTCATTTGGTGCATATACTTGTATTAGCAACGTGTTGAAAGGGTGTGTGTTTATTTTCATGCAAATAATTCTTTCACATATTAGATCATAAAATATCATAGATTTTGCTACATTATGCCTCATTATGAAGCCTACACCTTTCCTGCGCTTGATCCCTCCGGAGTATATCACCTTGAAGTTTTCTAATTTTGTTTGCATGTTGGTTGTGAACTCTCCTGCTTGTGACCAGAAGGTTTCGGAAATTCCAAATATATCAAGGTCCAACTCTTCACTTTCTTGTATCACACACTCTAGCTTCCCAGGCTCATTCAGCCCTCTGACATTCCAAGTCCCTAATTTCAAACAGTCACTGATTGACGATGAAGTCCTGCCTGTTTGTCCACAGGTGCTCCACCGGGCTAAATTACAGTGATTCGTGTGTATCACTGCACTTCTTTTGCCAAGATCTGGATTATTCAACTTGTGTTTACTCATGACAATACAAAGGGGCTAATAAGGTACGTCAGGCCCCCAGAACTAACGCACTTAGTAGTACCATGTTGGTTAATTGCGCCAACCGTTGATCCTAATGGATTTATCCGCTTGCCATCATTTCCAGGTACCGTTGACATTGAGTTTCTTACCGACTCATATTCATCCGCTACTCTGAAATACTGACACCCTGCTACCGTGCCAGACCGTTACCCAGATAGGGAGGCTATCAGGTGCTACACCTTGCCCAAGGGTGACCTGAGAGCATACGACAGTTAAGAGGTAGCTCCACTATCCTCAATTTAGAAAAACCTGTCGTCGGATGCAGTTTTCTGTCATGCCCAAGACAACTGAACAGTTGCGTTGGCCAAAGGCATTATGCGTGCAACGCGGCAGGAGTTTCTACTGTAGCATACAACGCAAATTACACGACAAACAGCTAAACTCGACTGCAAGCTTTCTCAAAAGTTTCCTTTCTCTCTCTCTCTCTCTCGCTCTCTCTACCACGCACGAAAGTAGCCACCTGGCTTAACTCGCACGCGAAGTGTATTCCCGTTAGTAGTAAACTGAAAACTAATGATCCCAGGTTGGTTTTTAAAAACAAGCAAGTGAATCTAAGAAACAAGCCCTAAACAGCCAAATCAACACAAAAACAGGTAGGCACTTTTACATCACCCACTAGTCGAAGAGTGTCTGCTTTTCAATGTGAAATTGCTTTGTGTTTTAGTCACAATTTTCCTTATAAACTCCATTGATTGCAGTCATTAAGATCCTTCTTGCACTCAGTTCAGTTGCAGAAGAAAAAATAGTATTAGCAGAGGGTGGGAATCGAACCCACGAAATCGAAATTACTACTCCTCTGCCCTAACCATTAGGCAACGGTGGTTGTGGCGAGGCATTCAGTTAAATTTCTTTGTATCAAAATTTTCGATCAGAATATCACGTGTCGAGTCACATGACTGAAATCAGCTGAATCGCGAGTACGCTTTTCGACTAGTGGGTAATGTTAAAGTGCCCAGGTAGCAATAGTCGGCGTGCAGCTGGCGTCATCAGGGCGGCGAGCGCTCACATTGGCGACATCGAAAATCGTTAGCTGTAGGACAGCGCCTCACTGGCGAATATCGTCATGATTTTTTTTTCTGTAAAGTCATGACGATATTCGCCAGTCAGGCGTTGTCCTACAGCTAACGATTTTCGATGTCGCCAATAAGAGCGTTTTCTGATAGCTTTGCGCCGTCGACTTTCGAGCGAGAGACGCGCTTTCGATTTTCACTCGCTTTCCGCTGGCAACGCGCCGTCGAGTTTCGTCAGATGGTGTTGGTTTAGTACGAAAGGCCGAGCTTCGCGCTTGATTATACCGTTTAGTTGCGCTTGATTGAAGTCACGTGCCATTTCAAACACGCGGTTGATCTGATTTGAAGAGCCTGGTAGACTGCTGTACAGTAAAGCTTACTTTGCACTTATTTTGGTGTACCCGGTTACGCCTACAGCATGTAAGAAAGTGTCGAAAGAGGGAACTGTGTCCTAGTCTATTGTGTTTTAACCTTAATCACATGAAGATTTAAGAAAGCTAACAAACGCTCTCTTTTTGATCTGGAAGAAAAGTTAGAAGAAGATGCGGATGTTTTGGCAGCCATTGTAAGTCACTGTACTCATTTGTTATAACTTACACGTTTATGCCACAAGCTACATGTGCGGTAGGCCATGTCGGAATAGGTACATGCAATCCTATTCCGACATGGCTACACCAGCCTTATGTCATGCAACAACCGATCAGTTAAATTCTAACATGACGTGTTGACAAAATATTTGTTATTGCACCTATAAAGTAACTGTTGTCATATTAGTTACATGTTTGTTTCGCTTTGCAGGTGGTAACTACAGTAAATCATATACTCAAAACAGATTAGAACCTCCCAGACAGCAAAATCCGTCATTTTTACATTGATGTGACGTCTGCGGACATTGAACCAATGTAAAAATGACAGATTTTGCTGTCTGGGCTTTTAATTATTCAACTGCTCAGTTTCAATTTTTAAAACTTGTTTGTTTTGCTCTAAACGCTTCCACATACATTTTGTGTGCAGAAATAACTTAGTTTGTAAAATCATGTTTATTAAACCAATTTATGATGATTTTTAAAGAATAACCTAACGATTAACCAATATATAGAACGTGTGGTTGTTTGGTTTGAGTTCACGATCTAGACTTCGCTTGTTACCTTGTTCAGTTCTAAACTGACTATTGCGTAACGTGTGGATGTTCATTTAACAGCGATGGAAAATAACAACGGTTGGAGGAAGTGATTGTACGGAAATTGTGTGGAGAGTTATGCGACTTTTAATGAATGACGATCTGGCCGCTCAGTTTAATTGGAGTGGAAAAAACGAAAAAACTACCTTTCTTGATCTGAAAATAAAAAAGTGTTATTTGGTAAGTTTGTATTTATATAATTGTATATTTAGGACTTAAATTTTAAGTTTAAGTAGTTTTACGATTTTAAAATGATCTTATCCTTAAATTTCAAAATCGTTTTACGTAGTTTTATGTAGTTTTATGAGCTACCGTCAGTAATAAGTGCTGCAATGCTATTGCTAACACCATGCATACTACAATACGATGGTGGAAAATGCCAGGCTTCTTTGTTTTTATGAATGGAAGTTAAATATAAATCAAATCAACTGAGGATTCAGAAATTGGAAGATTTATCAAGGAATGGAATATTTTTCTGTAATATAAACGTTAAAATGTGACAACGTCCTGTAATATATCAGTTTCTACCATTTAGCCATGCCTTCCCAATATCACATGCGTGGTTGTTGTTGCAGGATAAAACACGGGTTTCAGCAGCACCTTATCACAAAAGATGTTTCAATAATGCCGAGTTTATCACTGATGAATTATATTAAACCCCTCCCCCACCGATGTGACGCTAACATAACGCTTTACATACCCCCCCCCCCCCCCCGTCGAAGGAGTTACGTAATATTTGAACGTTTCCTAATTACAATTTTTTTTATATTACTACCCGTCTTGCTACGTCATAGGGGGGCTTATACAATACATTTAATTGTAATGAACCCCGCTCATGTCCTCATGCAGGTTAAGGACACTTGCCATCGGTTCGATCCCTAATAATGAGTTAGTAGTGTAATTAAGTTGTTGTTGTGAGCGAAATTGTTTTCACAGAGAGCTCATATTGTATTATTACAGATGTGATTCGAAGGCAAGCCAAGGCGACGGACAAAGTTATCAAATCCGCAGTGAAGCGGTATTTGAAGGCGGCTGGTGACAGAAATGAAAAAAAGAGAACAGGGCAAACAAAACTTCCGGCGCAGATAAAAATTCGGACGCTACATGAACGCTATCTGTTTTTTGATTGTTTGTTGACCTTTTAGTGTTCTCTTTTAACATCTTGCTGCGAATTATTATTTTTGCGTGCCTCTTAATTCAGTTTGCTTCCTTCGTACAGTGGTTGCATTTGGGGACAATTTTATCCCGACAAGCTATTGCCAAACACTGTTGTGCCGTCTATTTACTAATATTAATTCTTGTGGTGAAGTCGAGTTTAATGTTATTAATCATTTAATTAATATGTTTAATGTTGTTATTCAAACGTGTTTTCAGAGGGGTGTTTTGCCGCCAGTCCTAATCCCTAACATTAACCCGAACCAAAGCTCTTTGGCGTCAAAACGACCTGTTCCCATTTTTTTTTATATTTACCTAATGGATGTCGGAACGCAATGATCACTCATGATTGTTGGTATACTGCATGTATCATACGTGGATTTACATTTTTTTTCATGCAATGGTATGTTATGAGGGTTTGAATTTTGTGCTATCTGGCTTTGAAGGTTGCCAGCATGACAGCCACAACAGATGTGCAAACGAATATGCGTTATGGTCGTCGTTCAGGCGCCCTTCCCTATAATTGTGGTTGCCGTGCTGGCAACCCTCAAAGCCAGACAGCACAAAAAACTCATTAATTTGAATTTCCATGCTAGCTTCGTATTAATCTTTATTACATCATAGAGTACAGTGGAAGCAATGGTAGTGTTCTTGATGTTGCTGTGTATTTTCTTCCAGTGCTGTGATTTTGACGTATTGCAATACCTACAATATATGCTTATAGTTATGATACTGTCGTATGTAGTACACAATTGGTTTCTAACCGGGAGTAAATTTTACTTACCCCTTACCCTAGGCCTAAGGTAAATGTTGCAAGCAAACATTTTAATCAAACTCATTATAGTTTGGAAAACCAAGAAAGTTTTTTTTAATAGAATTTTTTGCTTAAAAATTATTGTTTTGCGAAAACTGTCAAAATTCACTTTAACAGCTGCTGGGCTTTTACAAATAATCTCATGTTATAGTCTTTTAGTCCAGTCGTTGAAGCGAAAAAAAGGGTCGAACCTTGACTTAATTGGTGTAAAGCTGAAACTTTGCACATTGCTTCTGTTGATTATGTACATTGACCAAAAAAAAATCCCCGTGAAAATCTTTTGGTGAAAAAAAGTTATCCGCTTTTTTTGAAAATCCGCCAATTTTTTTCTCAAACTGGCGGATAAACAAACTTTTCAAACAAAAATTTAAAAACAAAAAAAATTTTCTACAAAAGGTTTTCCAAAAGGTTTTTTCTAGTAGGCCTATTTAGGCTATCATCAAGAATAATATATTAAAAATCTAGGAGAATCAGAACACCGGAAAGTTGTCATTTTCAAGATGGCCGACAAAACAGTGTAATGACAATAATTCACTTAATATTCATGCTAGAGCTTTAATTCTGGCGTCTATCCCTAAGCTTAAGGTGGTAAAGAATTCATTAAAACAATTGAAAATGAAATTAACTCATTAGTTTAATGGAAAGACTTATATGAAACAAAACCAATAACGTGAAACATTGGCTGTACAGAAATGGCAGACCACTTATTAAGTTATTTACATTCAGTTGAATACTGAAAAGTTTGGGTGTTCATTAGGACAATTATCGCTTCTAGTACTAGTTGCAACGTTCATCTGATGAAATTGAAAGTAAAAGCTACAACAAACAGGATGGTTTATTGCTTTACTGACGTTTCGCGCACCATGAGAACGCGCATCCTCAGAGCGAATAACATTCAAAATAAAACTTCACAAGGTTATATACTGTAGTGCGGTTGAAGGCAAGAAAAAATAACAGATAACTTAAAATTGAACAACTGGCCAATGATGTGTGAGCGGTTACTTTCCACGTTAAATTACGTAAAAACCTCCATCAATTAGTCCTGGTCATCATCTTCATCCAGTAATGACTGATTGTACGTATTGTTACAGGCATCAAGTTGCACTGTCCACATGATGCGGTACAGGGTAGATTATTCTGCCTACAGCTCCACCTGGCAGTGCTACAGCCAGTTGTACAGTTGCTGTAGGTTCTATAAGAGGGAATCTGGGTCAGCATCCATGTCCGACTCTGTTGTCACAAACTGACTGCCTTCCAGTTTCCAACCCCACCCGTAAGTTTCCATATCACCTCCTGTCCTAGCCAGACCATTATTTGGTAGTAAACCCTTAGACAGTGAAATTTTGTCAATGACTCAGTAGGTGGTAGGCGTTCTGGGCGTTCTGGTAGGCGTCACAAATGATTGGGAAGAGACTACTTTTTTATTAGTAATCTGTAGCAATGACGAGAGGGAATCCGTCCGCGTGCCCCCAAAAATCACAACCATTGCTTGACAATCTTTGTTCACAATGGATGCTGCTGTCTGCTTTGGAAGAAGGAAGTAATTGGCACAGTCTTTCAGAGTAGCAGCACCCTTTACCAGCTTGTGAAAGACAAATTGCTTATCAACACCAAAGATTCTTGATGCTGTGTCACATCCAGTGTAGGCATGTAGAAAAAGTAATTGGGAACATAATTCTTCACCCATCACCATTTTCAGTTCGTTTATTTGATACACTTTGTCAGCATTTTCCTTGTCGGAACGGAAATATAGATCTTTGTTTGCTTGTTGCGCATAATGAAGAAGCAGGACCAACAGATTTGTGTCTTCTTCAATCAACGTTGTCGAGTATGACATTACATTAACAACAGTAGCCTTCACAATCGGAACATCAGCATCCCCTGGGACATTGATCACTTTGCAGCCTTTTGACTACCCCGAAGTGTTTTACTGATCAAGTCGATCATTTTTCGTTTGTTTATGCCTACATTAACGTCATTCTCGGCCACAACACCATTCACAATATTCCTCAGGGTTTGATCCTGAGAAAAAGGTACATAACCAGCCAGTGATGTATTCTGCGCTTCAGGATGCCTTCTGCGCTTCAGGATGTCTTCTGCGTCTTCAGGACCGAGATTGAGTGTCGGTTGCGTAGCGAAGTGGTGAGAACGTCTGCGCGACGTTCGAAAGGATGTGGGTTCGACACCGCTCCAGAGCACGCGACTGTGTCTAGACACAGACACTTAATGGCAACCCAAAATAAGGAGAGAAGCTGACTCGAAGACTAAGCCTATATGTCACTTCGCTGCCTCCTGTCGTCTGTTGTAGGCTATCACATCTGTGATCGCAGTGTCATTGTATGTTATGTATCGCCTTGGGCGCAAATGAAACACGATTATTATTATTATTTAGGAGTGCGTCTGTGCTTGGATAGTGATCATTAACAGTTGGAACACCATTATTGATGAGCCTTGCCGCAGTTTTAACTATTTCTCTCTTTTGTGACTTTTCATCATCCTCATGTCTTGTTTTTAGGTAATGAGATCGGAGGATTTCGGATGTCTTCTCTCTCATAGTGACAATGCAATGAAGGCCCTGACCTTCAGCTATATAAATAGATTCACCACACTGTTTCTATAATTGGGTCTTCAGATATTTTGATCCTTAAGGAAGGCAATCATCATTTGCTAAAAACTCCTTCATTTTAGATCTGAGGTCTGATATCGTTAACTGTTCTTCATCATTCCGTTCAAGATGGGAACACATCTTTAGAAATGCCTGGTCCTGTTCCTCATCCTTAGGTCGCCCAGATTTTAGACGTTTTGCCTCAGGTACTCTGCCGCATTGCAAGGGTACGTTAAATCCACATATAAAATTAACACTACAAGAATGATGGTATAAACAGTCTGCAGCATGCAAATCGCTACCGTAATATTCAATACGACCTTTCATGGCGCATGACCAATTGTCAGAACGTCTCTCACAACACTCTAATATAGTCCTTGCAAAAACATCTGTTTTAACAAAACTAAAGCCAGGTCTGTCCGTGAGAACTCCAGTCCCACAAAACAAACAATGAGTCTTACTGTGGAAATTGCCATCAAAAATTCGAACACTTTGTTTCCCCGTGAGGCAGGACCCACTTTCCTCTCTGTTCGTCTTAAGCTGCAGTGTATATCGATTGGGTTGGTATAACGTTTACGACAGTCTATGTGTACTTTTCGACCAGCTGTCGCAACAGTATTGTCCCCTCTATTAGTACTAGCAGCATTAATCCTATCAGCACCTTTTTGACGCAGTATAGCCTACTGGAGGCTCCAGAAGCTTGAATTTCCTTGTCACAGACGGTAATTTCTTTGCAGGCATTTTTTCTGAACTCTTTTTCCGTGTATCCGTAAACTTCCTCCGGCAATCACGGTGGACCAAAACTTTGCCAGTGTGAAATAATTGCAGTATAAAATTTACTTTTAAATGAGCACCAACACTAACTATAATTTCATAAAAATTGAATAATTCAGTAATTGTATATCCGCCATTTTGAAAAAAATGGCGGAATTTCGAAAATAGCGGATAACTTTTTTTCACCAAAAAATTTTGACGGGGATTTTTTTTGGTCATTGTACATAATGAACAGAACCAATGTGCAAAATTTCAGCTTTACACCAATTAAGTCAAGGTAAAACCCTTCAACGACTGGACTATTTAGCTTTGCTCTCACATGGCTTGGATTTGTAAATTGTTCTGTTATTTGTATTACAAATGATCAGAAAAACCGCCATTCATTATTACTGAAACATTTTTTAGCATTGTGTTACGAAAATGGAGCTGTGGTAAGACAGTATATTAAAAATCTTCATTGTTTTCGTTGTTTTACATTCTTGAATTGCGTCTCGCTTTAACCACAAAAAGACAATTAATACACGAAATGCTTCAAAAAGTTTTAGTGTTTTGTGTTGATAATTTCGCAAACAACAGCTGCTGCTGGTGGCCGAAAAAAAAGGGCTTCAGCAGGGCGACATTCGTCAGTCCAGCGACAGCGCGCGCAGCCGCAAAAACGTGCCAGTAAGTTTAGCGAAATTCGTTGGCGTACAGACAGCGCACCGTTAACTAACTTGAGCGACTTTCGCGATCGAGGCGCTTACGCACAGCCGACTTTATTGTCGAATTTCGCCAGCGTTACGCCGGCTATGTGATGAGCAGATCGGTGGCGGCTGGCTGGCGATAATCGCTGGCGCGTCGCCAATAACTTCGCTAGCGTGGAGCTGGCTAGACGCCAATCTTTGCTACTTGGGTGTCTACCACAAAAACAAGCCCAATAATTTTCAACCAAACTGTAGCTGCAGTGTACAGTGTTGCCTTTACCAAACTGTAGGCCTACTGTGCCAATATCGGCTGTACTGTGCCAACACCTTACCAAACTGTACTGTACCATTGCAACACCGGATTGCCATTATAAACTGTAGGCCTACAAGTTTGCCTTTACCACACAGTACTGTGCCAACACCGGATTACCCTTACACAAACTGTACACTTTTGCCGTTACACAAACTGTATTGTGCCAGTAGGCTACCGGATTGTCATTACACAAACTGTACAGTTTTGCCATTACCAAACTGTACTGTGCCAATACCGGATTGCCCTTACACAAACTGTACACTTTTGCCTTTACCACACAGTAGGCTACTGTGCCAATACCGGATTGCCCTTACACAAACTGTACAGTTTTGCCATTACCAAACTGTACTGTGCCAATACCGCATTGCCCTTACACAAACTGTACAGTTTTGCCATTACCAAACTGTACTGTGCCAATACCGGATTGCCTTTACAAACTGTACAGTTTTGCCATTACCAAACTGTACTGTGCCAATACCGCATTGCCCTTACACAAACGATACAGTTTTGCCCTTACAACATTGTATCGGCCCGATACAGGCTTTGTATCAGACAAACTGTACCATTTTGCCGATACAATACTGTACGTTGCCGGTATTGGCCCGATACAGTGCAAACGTTAACGATACACCCGATACACGCCGACACAAATACAGTATTGGCCCAATACTGTGATGTTTGCTGGGTAGGGGCAAAAATGAGCATCTTCAGGCTAAACGTGTTAGACGTTGTTTTTTTGCATTTTTTGTAGTTGATGAATCTAACTTAAATTTTAGTGGGTGCCGCAACTTTTTGGGTCACGTGATCACCCCCAAATCGGGGATTTGCCCCAAATCAATTTTGAGCTCTTTTCACGACATTTTTATGCAATTATTTACGTTATTTTTTTACATTTGGACTGACTGCCACTACAAAATACACGAGATAAAAATCACACAAAATTATGTTATTAATGGACGTCACTGTGACGTCATAGATTAATTTTTTGCTTGTTTTTTTTCTTATTGCAGTCGCTTGTTTGTTGTTGGTGCTACTTTTTTGGTTACAATAAGTTACCAATGCTAAAATAATTCCCCATTCAAATATGACGTCAGCATTGCATCATGAATGACGTTATAGTTTTTTTATGTGATTTTTTTCCAGATGTTTTACTTATAGGTTAGTATGGTAGGTAGGCAATAACTATAGGTAGGGGCATATATGGTTTGGCCCCAAAAAAATTGCAACAAAAGGTTTTTCAACTGATTTGATTAGTATTGGGTGTCAGTACTACCACATTCAAAATCTTAAGGAATCCAACTTCCGGAAAGTGGTTATTTTCAAGATAGTTTCCAAGATGGCCGCCAAACCATTGAAATAACAGTAAATTGACCATAACTCTGTCATCACATGACCAAATCACATTTTCCAAATCTCCATGTCTATGAATATGACCTACAAATTGCATCTGGCACCTTCTAACTGTTGTTATTAATCTTCTTTCTGCATTTGCCAGTTTCATAACTTCGTCATTACTCTTCTTTTCAGTCCAAGATATCCTCAACATCCTTCTGTGAAACCACATCTCAGCAGCCTATAGTCTTTTCTTCATATCTTTACTTATTGTCCAACATTCACATCCATAGGTTAGAATTGATTCTACATATGCTTTTAAAACTTTAATTTTAGTCTTTATTGTCATGTTGCGATTCCTGAAGATTGTGCTCATTTTACTGAAAGTATCCTTTGCTATGGCGATTCTCTTTTTAATTTCAGTGTTACTTTCGCCATCGGAAGTTATAATGCACCCAAGATATTTAAATTTATCAACCGGTTTCACTGTAACACCATTGAGTGTTAGGCTGCAATTAGGATAAATTTTCTTTTTTTTTGATACCGTCATGCATTCTGTTTTTCTTGAATTTAAATCTAAACCCATTAATGTTTTTTATTTGATAATTTCCATTTGATGGCTCCTGTATTTCTTGTGCTTACTTTTCATATTGCGTCATTTTGATATATATCGTAACCCAAGTAGCAAAGATTGGCGTCTAGCCAGCTCCACGCTAGCGAAGTTATTGGCGACGCGCCAGCGATAATCGCCAGCCAGCCGCCACCGATCTGCTCATCGCATAGCCGGCGTAACGCTGGCGAAATTCGACAATAAAGTCGGCTGTGCGTAAGCGCCTCGATCGCGAAAGTCGCTCAAGTTAGTTAACGGCGCGCTGTCTGTACGCCAACGAATTTCGCTAACCTTACTGGCACGTTTTTGGGGCTGCGCGCGCTGTCGCTGGACTGACGAATGTCGCCCTGCTGAAGCCCTTTTTTTTCGGCCACCAGCAGCAGCTGTTGTTTGCGAAATTATCAAAACAAAACACTAAAACTTTTTGAAGCATTTCGTGTATTAATTGTCTTTTTGTGGTTAAAGCGAGACGCAATTCAAGAATGTAAAACAACGAAAACAATGAAGATTTTTAATACACTGTCTTACCACAGTTCCATTTTCGTAACACAATGCTAAAAAATGTTTCAGTAATAATGAATGGCGGTTTTTCTGATCATTTGTAATACAAATAACAGAACAATTTACAAGTCCAAGCCATGTGAGAGCAAAGCTAAAGACTATAAACATGAGATTATTTGTAAAAGCCCAGCAGCTGTTAAGTGAATTTTGACAGTTTTTGCAAAACAATAATTTTTAAGCAAAAAATTCTATTAAAAAAAACTTTCTTGGTTTTCCAAACTATAATGAGTTTGATTAAAATGTTCGCTTGCAAGATTTACCTTATAGGCCTAGGGTAGGGGTGAGTAAAATTTACTCCCGGTTAGAAACCAATTGTGTACTACATACGACAGTATCATAATTATATAAGCATAATTATATGATAGGTATTGCAATACGTCAAAATCACAGCACTGGAAGAAAATACACAGCAACATCAAGAACACTACTATTGCTTCCACTGTACTCTATGATGTAATAAAGATTAATACGTAGCCAGCAGGGAAATTCAAATTAATGAATTTTTTGTGCTATCTGGCTTTGAGGGTTGCCAGCACGGCAACCACAATTATAGGGAAGGGCCACCTGAACGACGACCATAACGCATTTTCGTTTGCACATCTGTTGTGGCTGTCATGCTGGCAACCTTCAAAGCCAGATAGCACAAAATTCAAACATCCACGTAGGATACATGCAGTATACCAACAATCATGAGTGATTATTGCGTTCCGACATCCATTAGGTAAATATAAAAAAAATGGGAACAGGTCGTTTTGACGCCAAAGAGCTTTGGTTCGGGGTAATGTTAGGGATTAGGACTGGCGGCAAAACACCCCTCCGAAAACACGTTTGAATAATGTAGCGCCAGAGAGCTCTGTCGTCTCTGACGTCACACGTACACGTCACTAGAATCCGCCTTGAGCGCATAACTGCACGTCTCGGGAATTCAATTCAGCAATCGGGAATTCAACTTCTGTAATCAACGTCACTATGCCGAATTCCTACCTTGGTTCATCGTTATGTAGAATTGCAGTCGTGTTGCGTTGTGTGATCATATGTAAAACTCGCAATCTCACACTAGTACCTTCTTAAAGAAGTTAAACTCATGATTTTAAATCAATCAGTCGTTTGCTATGTGAAATTTAGTCTCTTGTAGAGTTCTACAACATGTAAAAATCAGAGTGTGTTAAGTTTTTGCTATGTGAAAATCAATAGTTTGTTGAGTTTTTGTTCAATATGAAAAGTCGGTTCTTTCAATATGGAAATCAGTTGAATGCAATATCAAAAGTCAGAACTTAAAACCAGTATCAAGAAATCAGTCTTGGTAATTCTAAAGCAATATATCAGTTTCGTTGTTGCTACTGTTTTCTATTTTTGGCACTGCCAGGATGACGTTTGGATCAGTTTATTGTTAATGTAGCAGCGACAATATTTCGTATCCAGTTGTTGGTGGTGGAGCTTTAATATTCCGGTGTTTTCCTTTACTTTCTGTGTTGCTGGATCGAAGATTAAAAACTATAAACAATTACGTTGTGAGCAAGCATTGATCTTCTGAGTTGGGTTAGTAAACAATATAGCAGCGTAATCGACCTCGTGTCCTATCATTCCTTGCCGACTTTGCCCAGGAATGTTGCCATCCCACTGATGGCTGTGTATGGGTGGATATGCTGAAAGCAGCGTCCGCTACAAATAACAACATTAAAGATATTAATTAAATGATTAATAACATTAAACTCGACTTCACCACAAGAATTAATATTAGTGCATAGACGGCAGTGGCACAACAGTGTTTGGCAATAGCTTGTCGGGATAAGATTTTCCCAAATACAACTACTGTACGAAGGAAGCAAACCGAATTAAGAGGCAAGCAAAAATAATAATTCGCAGCAAGATGTTAAAAGAGAACACTAAAAGGTCAACAGACAATCAAAAAACAGATAGCGTTCATGTATCGTCCGAATTTTTATCTGCGCCGGAAGTTATGTTTGCCCGGTTCTTTTTTTTTTCATTTCTCTCACCAGCCGCCTTTAAATACCGCTTCACTGCAGATTTGAAAACTTTGTCCGTCGCCTTGGCTTGCTTTCGAATCACATCTGTCGTCGTCGTCGTCTGAGCTTCTGGGGCCGAGGGTCTATCCTTTTACCACCCCAGATTCACGATGTTCCCGGACTACACTGGAAGGCTGCTAGAGAGCAGCCAGTCTTTAGTTTCATCATCCATGACGCGCAGACCTTCCACTCCGTTAGGTGGCTTAATCACATCTGTAATAATACAATATGAGCTCTCTGTGAAAACAATTTCGCTCACAACAACAACTTAATTACACTACTAACTCATTATTAGGGATCGAACCGATGGCAAGTGTCCTTAACCTGCATGAGGACATAAGCGGGGTTCATTACAATTAAATGTACTGTATAAACCCCCCTATGACGTAGCAAGACGGGTAGTAATAAAACAAAATTGTAATTAGGGAACGTTCAAATATTACGTAACGCCTGCGACGGGGGGGGGGGGGGGGTATGTAAAGCGTTACGTTAGCGTCACATCGGTGGGGGAGAGGGTTTAATATAATTCATCAGTGATAATACTCAGCATTATTGAAATATCTTTTGTGATAAGGTGCTGCTGAAACCAGTGTTTTATCCTGCAACAACAACCACGCATGTGATATTGGGAAGGCATGGCTAAATAGTAGAAACTGATATATTACAGGACGTTGTCACATTTTAACGTTTATATTACAGAAAAATATTCCATTCCTTGATAAATCTTCCAATTTGTCAATCCTCAGTTGATTTGATTTATATTTAACTTCCATTCATAAAAACAAAAAAGCCTGGCATTTTCCACCATCGTTCTGTAGTATGCATGGTGTTAGCAATAGCATTGCAGCACTTATTACTGACGGTAGCTCGTAATACTACTTAAATATACAATTATATAAATACAAACTTACCAAATAACACTTTTTTATTTTCAGATCAAGAAAGGCAGTTTTTTCGTTTTTTCCACTTCAATTAAACTGAGCGGCCAGATCGTCATTCATTAAAAGTCGCATAACTCTCCACACAGTTTCCGTACAATCATTTCCTCCAACCGTTATTTTCCATCGCTGTTAAATGAACATCCACGCGTTACTCAATAGTCAGTTTAGAACTGAACAAGGTAACAAGCGAAGTCTAGATCGTGAACTCAAACCAAACAACCACACGTTCTGTATATTGGTTAATCGTTAGGTTATTCTTTAAAAATCATCATAAATTGGTTTAATAAACATGATTCTATTTTACAAATTAAAGTATTTCTGCACACAAAATGTATGTGGAAGCGTTTAGAGCAAAACAAACAAGTTTTAAAAATTGAAACTGAGCAGTTGAATAATTAAAAGCCCAGACAGCAAAATCTGTCATTTTTACATTGGTTCAATGTCCGCAGACGTCACATCAATGTAAAAATGACGGGTTTTGCTGTCTGGGAGGTTCTAATCTTTTTTGAGTAGCCTATGATTTACTGTAGTTACCACCTGCAAAGCGAAAACAAACATGTGACTAATATGACAACAGTTACTTTATAGATGCAATAACAAATATTTTGTCAACACGTCATGTTAGAATTTAACTGATCGGTTGTTGCATGACATAAGGCTGGTGTAGCCATGTCGGAATATGATTGCATGTACGGTACCTATTCCGACATGGCCTACCACACATGTAGCTTGTGGCATAAAAGTGTATAACAAATGAGTACAGTGACTTACAATAGCTGCCAAAACATCCGCATCTGCTTCTAACTTTTCTTCCAGATCAAAAAGAAAGCGTTTGTTAGCTTGCTTAAATCTTCATGTAATTAAGGTTAAAACACAATAAACTAGGACACAGTTCCCTCTTTCGACACTTTCTTACATGCTGTAGGCGTAACCGGGTACAGCAAAATAAGTGCAAAGTAAGCTTTATTGTACAGCAGTCTACCCAATAACTGAGCAAGCGCAAAAGAGTGAAAAGACAATTAATCAGACAAACAGGCTCTTCAAATCAAATCAACCGCGTGTTTGAAATGGCACGTGACTTCAATCAAGCGCAACTAAACGGTACGATGACGAAATTTTTCTAATCAAGCTCGAAGCTCAACCAACACCATCTGACGAAACTCGACTGCGCGTTGCCAGCGGAAAGCGAGCGAAAATCGAAAGCGCGTCTCTCGCTCGAAAGTCGACGGCGCAGAGCTAGCAGAAAACGCTCACATTGGCGACATCGAAAATCGTTAGCTGTAGGACAGCGCCTGACTGGCGAATATCGTCATGACTTTAAAGAAAAAAAATCATGACGATATTCGCCAGTGAGGCGCTGTCTTACAGCTAACGATTTTCGATGTCGCCAATGTGAGCGCTCGCCGCCCTGATGACGCCAGCTGCACGCCGACTATTGCTACCTGGGAACGTCATTAATAACGTAACGTTAATTAGCGAAATTAACGTTAAAAATGACGTTACGATAATACGATATATATGTCAAAATGACGTTAAATAATTAACATGACGTTACGTAATTAACGTAACGTTATTTAACGTTAATATTAACGTAACGTCATGTTATATCGTAACGTCAACAATCCGTGAACACGCATTCGTAATCTATGAAATAACTTTTCCAGACGCATCTTTGTTGCTTGATGATGTAATTTCCTATTTATGTCACCACCGTCTTGCAACGTTTTTTCACCGTTATAAGCGCATTGTCATCATTTCATGTCAGGTTGCGAACAAAATTAGTTGAATATTGGTAGCCTATTCGTAACATTGCTTTATTTTTTCATTCATTTTAAAGCACCCCCAACTTCCTTTTCCAAACGCCAACCTCTGGCTGTCTATTTTTGTTTCATTTATAAAACGTTATTTTTATGCAATCCTCTAATGTTGAAAATAATTGAATATGACTGTGTCCAACATCTTCTAAAGCTTCCAAATGTTGCTTGTGGATACCAAATCACTTCTTAACTTATAATAAGGAACGTTTAAACTTTTGTTATTGCGTCGTGATATCTATTTAAGATGTTCATTGAGTAGCTTGAAAACGAAGACAAATATTATTGTTTGATAAACCTACCATTCAACGTTTTATAGGGAGAGAAAACTTTTTCTCGAACCGTAGAAAATTTCATGATCAGATCACCGCTTCAATGCTTGCTGATTTTATCAAATATTTCTGAAAACTTCCTTGGTTTTGTATTATCTGAAGTATCATTGTTGTTCATATTACTTGGGCGTTTATTAATTTACACCACTGCACTTTCGTTTTATTAGACCTACTACTGAGTATCTTGAAAATGTAGATAAATTATTGTTTCTATTTTCTTTTTCAGTTACTGGCTAGGGATGCACTCAAATTCGTATCCTGAACAATTCCCACCCTCAATTCGTACCCTGAAAAGATCGAGAGAAATTTTTTAAAAAAAGCCGAAGTCATGCCAAACAGAAATGGTTACTTGTGATGCTGTAACACAATATAACGTGTTAGATTTCCGTGCTTGTTCATCAAAAGGATGCCAAGCTGCCTTGAAGCCAATGAGTGGTAAGGTGGTAAGAAACTTTGACTCTATAATATGACATATTATGAAATAGCAGTAGTGTACATTTTAATAGCTTTGGAAAGAGAAGTGATGCCGAATAATACTGTAAAAGTTGCTTTGCTTGATTTGGAATATGTTTATTGCAGCAACTCAGGCTAATGCCCTGGTATTAACACAATCTGTAGGTGTGACCTGCAACTTACAAGAAAGAAAATGAATTCCACCAGATTACCTTACTTCCACTACCAAAAAAGCAAGAATGGCTTTGCAAGACATATCTTTTGAAGATAATGAAATGCACTAACCAAATTTCTCAATAAATACATTTTCGGAGGTGTCTACCAATGAACGTAGTGAAAAGCTGGGGTAAGTTTGTAAAATTCCAAAACAAAACTTCGTTCCTAAACTTTTCATCAAATTTTCCTATAATTTAACTGATGATCCACTGGGATGCACTGTGTGACAAAACATTTTAAATAAAGTAAGCAATATCACACCAAATCAGAAGAATCGGTTTATTTAAATACAGAGCTTTCGCCACACAAGTGTGGCTTCATCAGTATAAACTTATTCAAATAGAAGTTTGTAAACAATGATATATCTGTTATAGATATTTTATGAATGCTTCCTGATGTATGGAAACACACACATACTGTAAACGGAAGTGCTCAATCTTATCTTTAAAATAGTGTCATTGATAAGAATTTTTAATATGTCATTGAGCAGAACACTGTACTTCAACAATTGGAAGGTGATGGTATTGACCTCATGTTAGCAGGAGATGGAAGGGTAGATTCTCCTGGACATTGTGGGAAGCACGGCACATACACGATCATGGACACAAGATTGAATAAAATAGTGGATTTGCAACTTCTTCAGGTATGGACTTCAGCCAGTACATTTTATACTTTAGCTAGCAAATCCAGCTTCTTTTACATGACTCATTGAAAAGCCAGTGTGTCTTATAACAAATTTACGTTTATTTTACGTATGTTTGTACGTTATAGTTTCTCTGCTCGGCCGCTTCGGCGCGCTTTCCATTGATTGTTTTCTCTGCAAGCCCATTTTCATAAGAGCTTTTCTTGCTGTGTTCAGTAAAAGGGACTTTTGTTACTTTAAGTTCTGGTCGTGTGAGACTGATTTAATTGGTTCGTATTAATAATTTATTTGCATCAGACAAAGCTGTCCATATCCAAAACAAAACAACAAAATAATACACAAACTGCAAATGCACAAATAACAAACAACAACAACGAAATAACATCAAAAAATAACAAAATAATACACAAACTGCAAATGCACAAAATCTCAATAAATAGGCTAGGCCTATCTACTGTTACAAATTTACAGACAATTTTTATTGTTGGTTTTATATTGTTGGCTTGTGTTTTGCAGATGTACTTCGTCTCTTACTTCTTTTAAACCTAATAAATGGTCGTTTCAGTGTGAACATACCCAGATAACAAATCAGTCGCTTTTTACATTGATTCAACGTCTGCAGACGTTGAATCAATGTAAAAAAGCGACTGATTTGCTATTATGTGTACTTTTCTCAAACTGCTCGTAAACAGGCCAACTTCGCCCAGAAAGCAACAACGTAATGATGATTTATTGATGCTAAGCTATTTCACTGAAAACAATTTTACTGAAACAAATTCACTGAAACAATACAAGCTGTATTTGGCTGTACAGTGTACAATGTACATGCTTCCCATTGCCAAGTCAAGGAAAATTTGCGGCCATGGCCGTCTCCCATCGAATCGGCACATACAACACTCGCGGCCATTTAAAAAGTTGTTTTGAATTTGAAGGAGTTACCGTATCGTAACAAAAGTAAATGTAACCAAAAGTTGTTTTTGCAGACGTTATAGGCACATTGCCTATAGACAGTTTGTTCGCTGTATCTGGGGTTACCTTGGACGTTCAATCCGTGTGCCTCTGCCGTCATGCGTCGTTCGGCAATTAGGTCGAAATTTTCAAATCAAGATAGCGGCGAATATGTTGGATTTAAATATCCTGATTTGAAATAAAATGTCAGAATTCAAAGTCTGTTTTGAAAAAAGCTTTTCCGTGTGCACAGAGAGAGTGAATTTTGTACATGTACAGACAGTACAGTAAGCTATACTAGAGGTCTTAAGAATCTTCTTGACCTAGTTCTGTACAAACTAATATGGTACTTGTCGAAAGGTAGTTACTTTCAGTGTTCATTTTATCAACTACTAAGCCGCTTACAATCGACATAAATACGTGTAGTTCATTGTATTTGTTGGAAACGACACTACGAACACTTGCTTACAATGCATCTTGCGCGGACATAAGATCGACTAGTACTCTCATGACGTCACACGTGATTATCGCACGGTTCAGTGAGCACGCGTCGCTCTGAAACTAAGGGCTAACTAAAACGGCCCTACAAAGGAAACGCAATGAAATTAAGGGAAAATTTCAACGACAACTACTTATTATACATGTCTAGAGCACTTACAAACAAAAAAATCGAAAAGTATGGTTTGGGGTTTACTGCCCCTTTAACTTTCGACTCAAGTTCCACATGTGTTGAGTGAAGATTGATTGTATATTGTTAATAAGAGACGGGTTCAATTGTGATGTGGAATAGTCACTTCACACTCTCATTATGTCCGCCCGTTAGATTCACACATCGTAAAAGAAAGACGAAGCACGTTTGGAAAACACAAGTTAGAAAATAGAGAAAGAATGACGAGAGATTGTCGCTCAAGCGTGACAGTGCATCGCAATGATGACGTCACGATTGCGCGACAATCTATGTCACAATACGGAGACAGATAACTTGGCCATAATTTCGTGAACACTAGCTTATATATTTTATTCAAGGTGACTGTAGGCCTAGTAATTTTTGACCAACCCTCGTCTCAGCCATGTGCTAGTTCGTTAGTCCTACCGACCTCATGCCGTTGTAAACACAGTCTCGTCATCTTTTTTAGGCCGTCCATGCCGCCTGCATTTAAACACTTCCAAATACTGAATTCGCTTTCCTAAATCTTTCCAATTAAACAGCTATAATTTAAACCTTGTGTCCGAGACGAAACTTTAGAAACGAAGCCTATAATTATTGAGTTTTTATTTTCATCTTTTTAATAATCAAAGCATCGTGTTCAGACTTATTGATTGATTGATTTTAACCCTCTAACTGGGAAAACTTCTTTGAAAGGTTAATCCTGGCAGTTTGGCATACCGCTACTTGTAGAGGCTTTGAACCACCGACGCAAGCCCTGTCAAAAATACATAAATCTTTAAACTTTAAATAAATATAGGCTAGGCTACAGAGCACAAATAAATTTTATAACCCGGATCATATAAATTAATTTGTTTGGTATAGGCTTCTAATCATCCATAAAAAGGTGTAAAAAAATTTTTAAACGTGAAATTCTACTTGAAGTTTATTTTCTGACAAAACTTGTCCTTTGTTTGGGAGATGAAAATATGGTACGGTAGTCTTATATAGAACGCACAAACAAAACAGAACAGCAAGTTAGCTAAACTTTGATAAATTGCATCAAACATGTGTTCAAAGTGACAAAAATATGGCGATTCTGATCTCAAGTATATAACCTATGTTTGTCAGCCTATCTTTTAAACAAACTTTGATCCAATAAAAAAAAAACACACAAAAAAAACTTGAAATTCAACAATCGCGCGGTAAACATTAAAACATGACCAAAAATTTACAAAGAAGAAAAAGAAGTCGGGAAAAAAAGTGTGTTGGGAAAAAAAGTGTGTTTGCAAAAAAAGACAAAAAAATGAAAGACTAGTATTTTAGAAGGAGAAAAATAAGCAGCAAGGGAAAAAACACTTTTTTATTCTTCCTAGCTCTTTTTTTTCTTTTTTGCAAAATGTTATTTTCTTATGTCCACTTTAGGGAAATTACCTTTTGAAAAACAGAGCTGGAGGTGGAGACTGGAGATCCCCACCAGACAGAGAACTTTTATTTCGTCTGGATGTATGGTACATTTATAAACAATACCAATAAAATAGCACAATAGAAATGTAAACAGCACAACAGACAGGAAGCAGCGAAAGACTATATCAGTCATCGAGTCAGCTGTTTTCCTGTTCTTTAATGTGACAAATGTCAAGCAGTGCAGGTCAGGGTATTTTGGGCCCTGTGCAGAATATGCTTTCTGGGCCCCAATAACAATTATCCAATTCAGTAGCGTGCTGCGTAGCTAGGTATTTTGAAAGGGGAGGGGAGTTTGATGGCCGGCGGGCGAAGCCTGATGATGTGTTTGCCGAAGGCGACACCTAGCGACGGGGATCTTATTCAAATAGATTCTATCTAGCGGGCGGGGGAGATCAGCGGCGGGGATCTTATTCAAATAGATGGAATCTATTTGAATAAGGACCTTCTGAGGATCCCCCTTTTAGGGTGATACAAGCTGTAGGCTAAAGGTTTTAGAAAGTAGTAACTATGTTTGATGTAGGCCTAACCAATTATTTGTTAATTTAATACTGTGGTTTCAATCTGCTTAAGCCATGTAGGACCTAAAAGCTTTTATATCTACATAATTCATTGAAACAGAGTTCAGGTGTTGCAAATGTTTTAAATGTACTTTTGTGTGAAAACATCATATAAGGACATATAATATACGGTGCTCTTGCACAAGACGCCCTGTTAGTCAACCGGAAAAAATGATGACGTCACACATATTGGAATAGACTATTATGAAAGAGGAAGAGCGGGGTGGAAATGCACTGAAACACACCGGAAAGAAATTGTCTCCCATTTATTGATTTGTTGTTCAATTTCAACAAATTTGCTATCGTAGGAAAGCACAAGCATAGATCTAACCAACTAAGTTAATACCAAGTCCCAAAATACTACTAGCTCCATCTAGTGGTCACCTAAACTTGACCATCAAAACTTCAACCAAAACTTCACCAAAACTTCATTTTAAATCATAAACAATCTAAATCAAATCCAATTAAAAGAACATGTTACTGTGTATTGAAGTACTAACTTTCATTTTTATATCTTATTTAATATGCGAGCAATCGTTGTTCGAAGACAGCCCCCCAACGAAGCTTTTGCCCAATGCATTTCAATGACGAATCGATCGTCTTTCAGTTCACGCCCTGCTTGTTCACGATAATTAATTGTCTCCCATTTATTCATTTCTTGCTCAATTTCAACAGATTTGCTACCGTTGAAAAGCACAAGCATAGATCTAACCAACTAAGTTAATATCAAGTCCCAAAATACTACTAGCTCCATCTAGTGGCCAACTAAACTTGACCAAATTCAAACCATTATCAAAAGTTTATTTGCAATGATAACAACATTTAACGACAACCAATTAAAAGAACATATTACTGTTTATTGAAGTGTTAACTTTCATTTTTATATCTTATTTAATATGCGAGCAATCGTTGTTCGAAGACAGCCCCCCCCAACGAAGCTTTTGCCCAATGCATTTCAATGGCGAATCGATCGTCTTTCAGTTCACGCCCTGCGTGTTCACGATAATTAATTGTCTCCCATTTATTCATTTCTTGCTCAATTTCAACAGATTTGCTACCGTTGAAAAGCACAAGCATATATCTAACCAACTAAGTTAATATCAAGTCCCAAAAAACTACTAACTCCATCTAGTGGCCACCTAAACTTGACCAAATGCAAACCATCACCAAAACTTCATTTTAAATAATAAACAATCTAAATCAAATCCAATTAAAAGACCATGTCACTGCTTATTGAAGGGCTAACCTTTATTTTTATATCTTATTTAATATATGAGCAATCGTTGTTCGAAGACAGCCCCCCAACGAAGCTTTTGCCCAATGCATTTCAATGGCGAATCGATCGTCTTTCAGTTCACGCCCTGCGTGTTCACGATAATTAATTGTCTCCCATTTATTCATTTCTTGCTCAATTTCAACAGATTTGCTATCGTTGAAAAGCACAAGTATAGATCTAACCAACTAAGTTAATATCAAGTCCCAAAATACTACTAGCTTCATCTAGTGGCCACCTAAACTTGACCAAATTCAAACCATTATCAAAAGTTTATTTGCAATGATAAAAACATTTAACGACAACCAATTAAAAGAACATATTACTGTTTATTGAAGGGCTAACCTTCATTTTTATATCTTATTGAATATATGAGCAATCGTTGTTCGAAGACAGCCCCCCAACGAAGCTTTTTCCCAATGCATTTCAATGACGAATCGATCGTCTTTCAGTTCACGCCCTGCTTGTTCACGATAATTAATTGTCTCCCATTTATTCATTTCTTGCTCAATTTCAACAGATTTGTTACCGTTGAAAAGCACAAGCATAGATCTAACCAACTAAGTTAATACCAAATCCCAAAATACTACTAGCTCCATCTAGTGGCCACCTAAACTTGAACTGTTACCAATGCAGCATTTTTCGTCGTAATATGCTTGAGCTTGGATTACAAAGCAAACAAAGCAACTGAAGTACATAAAATGCATGTAGATTAAACATTTGTGTAGACTAGGTGTACTGAGAGTAAAAATATGTAGGGGAGATGTGGCACCTATGGGACGAATATGACATTATTTCTAATAAAACGTTATTTTAAAGCAAATCATGAACTAAAGCAATTTTATTGCAAAGTTTAGTCATTGTTTCATAACATGAAATCAAAACAGTGATGACTGTAGGCTAATATTCTTTATCGTTTTTTTTTCATCATTAAAAAGTGTCAGACAACTGTCCCATAGGTTGCTTACATACATGATCAATGGGACAAGGGTCTATGTGCCAGGGGACACTTTGCTAAATACATCAATTGATTGTCAAGGGTATGATGGAATGAAAGAGACTCAAGAGAAGAAGCAGAACTTGTTTTCTTGGTTTTCATCAATAAATAGACCCGCTTTTCTTTTCAGACATGATAAAATAAGACACTTTAAAGGTTCAATGAATTGAAATCTAAAAAGGTATATACTTTTGCCATGATCTATAGCAAAGTCTAGTGTAATAAGGCTTTTCAAGATTGTACAAAAATAAAGCAGTAGCTCTTATCTACATCCCTAGCGAAAAATACTTTTTAAGTGAAAAAAATTCCTTTCAGCCTTAAAATAACCTAAGAATATGTCCCAAAATTGATTGCTTGCACAGTCCCATTGGTCATTCAACCACCAGTTTGTGTTTAGCTTGTCTGAAGACATATCACAGTACAATGTGTACTTTTCTGTTGTGATAGCATCAGACCCAACCATATGGCTTAAACTGTCATGCCAAGTCCCACTTGATACAACTTATTCATAGTGTAGAAACTGTTAACAACAGTTAACCATTTAAAGCAGTGGTTCTCAACGTGGGCGGTACCGCCCCCCAGGGGGCGTTTTTGATTTTGCAGGGGGGCGGTATGATCACTTCGGATTAAGGGGGCGTTTTGATTACTAGGGTGCATTTTGGTTTAACCCATCTACCGCCCAGCGTAACGATTTTGTCAAAGAGCACGTATCTACGTGGTAGCATTTCCTACCTCATACCTGGTGGAAAAGGGATTCATGTTGTTCTGCTACATACCAAACAGCGAATCCCACTTGACATATCCATAAGAGGTGATCTTCGAATGTTTCTCACTGGCTTTACACCGGATGTAAAGAAACTGACACTTTCTCACCAAGCCCAAGGTTCACACTGACTACCAGTAGGCCTATACTATTTTCATGCTCGCAAACATATATTGCTTTTCATCAAATATAGTTACTAGTCTCTAAAACCCTTACAGCCTGTTTCACCCTAAAAGGGGATCATCAAAAGGTCCTTATTCTAATAGAAATATAATTCTATTTGAATAAGGACCTTCTGATGATCCCCTTTTTAGGGTAAAACAGGCTGTAAGGGTTTTAGAGACTGGTAACTATATTTGATATAATTATATCGCTCTGCTTGTCTTTTTGCTTGGCATTGAGCACTTTTTGTAGAATAAATAATATTTATTGTTTTATATTCGCTTTTCATAATTAATCGTTTTTGTTGGGAGGCGGTAAAATTTTGCCAGTTCATAAAGGGGGCTTTGGGCCAAAAAAGGTTGAGAAACACTGATTTAAAGTTACTTTGGGAGCAGAAAAAACAATCAACTGACCTCGCCACTTAATTGCACAGCTCCTTTTCAAAAAGCACGATGGCTCATGTCAAAAGAATTATGCATCCATTAAAAATAAATTTACCAATTTAACATGTTTTTGTTATTTCTATTTGGAAACCATTGCAGCAAGCATTTTACGCTGAAATTTATTTAAAGTTGCTTTCGTATGTTTTTAGATCTTGGATATCGCCACCAAACGGTCAACCATCACCATCATTATGTTTTGGCCACAGGGGTTCATACGAACCACATTGAAAACCTGTGGTTGAATTGTAAACGGAAATTTAAAAGAATGGGTGGCACCACAAGACACATGATACCTGGGTATCTTGATGAATTTATGTGGCGACATCAGTTTCCACGGGGACGACATTTTCCGGAAGTTCTCCGCGCCATAAGGGAGTCCTACCCATTACTGTAGCCGCCACATCGTCCATTTGCCAAAAAACAGCCCTTTTCAGGGCTACCTAATGATAAAAAAGAGTTGCTGCCCACATACTTTGTGATGTTTATTCTATTACAAACAAACTAGGCTAACAAAAGTGCAATGTCGCATGAAACAAAATTATTTTTTTAACTTAATAAAAGTTACGTTTGTAACATGATTTTTGTGTGTCAACGTTTAAGGTTTGGACCTATGAATCATTTTGTTTACACACACGGATGCCTTTGGGAAAATGACTTCATGTGGTTATGAAAGAACACGAGAATGCAAGCCCAAGTCATCTCATTACGGTTTCGTTACTTACCTTTGATCCATATTTAAGCCTAGGTTTATTCGGCTTAGCCTATGTGTTGTGAAAAAATTATTTGGCTAAGCATTGAACAAAACATAAGTATCCGCACCAACTGTATCGCTGGTTGTTGTTTCTTTTTAATATTTGCAGAAGTTTCTCCATCCAAATAGGAACAATTTTCTGGTTCCTGCACTTGGAGCTGACATCACTTGCTTCCTCAACCGAACTTTTCCAGTTGATGTCGACTGCGGGCCGAGTGACAAGAATTCTTCCACGACCTCACAAAAGATCAAAGTTCTACACCGCTCTAGAGCACACATCGCTTTCCTATTTATCAGTGTTTGTTACATTACTTGATTCGGACAAGCCATTACACCACCAATTAGGCTATTTGTGTGCCTGATCCTAATCCTTTCTATGACTTTAACATTTTTTCAATATAAATGGGAGACAATTAATTATCGTGAACACGCAATGCGAATCCAAAAAGACGATCGATTCGTCATTGAAATGCATTGTGCAAAAGCTTCGTTGGGAGGCTGTCTTCGAACAACGATTGCTCATATATTCAATGAGGTATAAAAATAAAATTTTGCGCTTCAATAAACAGTAACATATTCTTTTAAATGGTTGTCGTTTAATGTTTTTATCATTGCAAATAAATTTTTGATAATGGTTTGAATTTGGTCAAGTTTAGGTGGCCACTAGATGGAGCTAGTAATATTTTGGGATTTGATATTAACTTAGTTGGTTAGATCTATACTTGTGCTTTTCAACGATAGCAAATCTGTTGAAATTGAGCAAGAAATGAATAAATGGGAGACAATTAATTATCGTGAACACGCAGGGCGTGAACTGAAAGACGATCGATTCGCCATTGAAATGCATTGGGAAAAAGCTTCGTTGGGGGGCTGTCTTCGAACAACGATTGCTCGCATATTAAGTAAGATATAAAAATGAAAGTTAGCCCTTCAATAAACAGTAATATGTTCTTTTAATTGGTTGTCGTTAAATGTTTTTATCATTGCAAATAAACTTTTGATAATGGTTTGAATTTGGTCAAGTTTAGGTGGCCACTAGATGAAGCTAGTAGTATTTTGGGACTTGGTATTCACTTTTTTGGTTAGATCTATGCTTGTGCTTTTCAACGATAGCAAATCTGTTGAAATTGAGCAAGAAATGAATAAATGGGAGACAATTAATTATCGTGAACACGCAGGGCGTGAACTGAAAGACGATCGATTCGCCATTGAAATGCATTGGGCAAAAGCTTCGTTGGGAGGCTGTCTTCGAACAACGATTGCTCGCATATTAAATAAGATATAAAAATGAAAGTTAGCCCTTCAATAAACAGTAATATGTTCTTTTAATTGGTTGTCGTTAAATGTTTTTATCATTGCAAATAAACTTTTGATAATGGTTTGAATTTGGTCAAGTTTAGGTGGCCACTAGATGGAGCTAGTAATATTTTGGGATTTGATATTAACTTAGTTGGTTAGATCTATACCTGTGCTTTTCAACGATAGCAAATCTGTTGAAATTGAGCAAGAAATGAATAAATGGGAGACAATTAATTATCGTGAACAAGCAGGGCGTGAACTGAAAGACGATCGATTCGCCATTGAAATGCATTGGGAAAAAGCTTCGTTGGGGGGCTGTCTTCGAACAACGATTGCTCATATATTAAATAAGATATAAAAATGAAGGTTAGCCCTTCAATAAACAGTGACATGTTCTTTTAATTGGATTTGATTTAGATTGTTTATCATTTAAAATGAAGTTTTGGTGATGGTTTGCATTTGGTCAAGTTTAGGTGGCCACTAGATGGAGCTAGTAGTATTTTGGGACTTGATATTAACTTAGTTGGTTAGATCTATGCCTGTGCTTTTCAACGATAGCAAATCTGTTGAAATTGAGCAAGAAATGAATAAATGGGAGACAATTAATTATCGTGAACACGCAGGGCGTGAACTGAAAGACGATCGATTCGCCATTGAAATGCATTGGGCAAAAGCTTCGTTGGGGGGCTGTCTTCGAACAACGATTGCTCGCATATTAAATAAGATATAAAAATGAAAGTTAACACTTCAATAAACAGTAATATGTTCTTTTAATTGGTTGTCGTTAAATGTTTTTATCATTGCAAATAAACTTTTGATAATGGTTTGAATTTGGTCAAGTTTAGGTGGCCACTAGATGGAGCTAGTAATATTTTGGGACTTGATATTAACTTAGTTGGTTAGATATATGCTTGTGCTTTTCAACGATAGCAAATCTGTTGAAATTGAGCAAGAAATGAATAAATGGGAGACAATTAATTATCGTGAACACGCAGGGCGTGAACTGAAAGACGATCGATTCGCCATTGAAATGCATTGGGCAAAAGCTTCGTTGGGGGGCTGTCTTCGAACAACGATTGCTCGCATATTAAATAAGATATAAAAATGAAAGTTAGCCCTTCAATAAACAGTAATATGTTCTTTTAATTGGTTGTCGTTAAATGTTTTTATTGCTCCTATATTAAATAAGATATAAAAATGAAGGTTAGCCCTTCAATAAACAGTGACATGTTCTTTCAATTGGATTTGATTTAGATTGTTTATCATTTAAAATGAAGTTTTGGTGATGGTTTGCATTTGGTCAAGTTTAGGTGGCCACTAGATGGAGCTAGTACTATTTTGGGACTTGATATTAACTTAGTTGGTTAGATCTATGCTTGTGCTTTTCAACGATAGCAAATCTGTTGAAATTGAGCAAGAAATGAATAAATGGGAGACAATTAATTATCGTGAACACGCAGGGCGTGAACTGAAAGACGATCGATTCGCCATTGAAATGCATTGGGAAAAAGCTTCGTTGGGGGGCTGTCTTCGAACAACGATTGCTCGCATATTAAATAAGAATTAAATAAGATATAAAAATGAAAGTTAGCCCTTCAATAAACAGTGACATGTTCTTTTAATTGGATTTGATTTAGATTGTTTATCATTTGAAATGAAGTTTTGGTGATGGTTTGAATTTGGTCAAGTTTAGGTGGCCACTAGATAGAGCTAGTAGTATTTTGGGACTTGATATTAACTTAGTTGGTTAGATCTATGCCTGTGCTTTTCAACGATAGCAAATCTGTTGAAATTGAGCAAGAAATGAATAAATGGGAGACAATTAATTATCGTGAACACGCAGGGCGTGAACTGAAAGACGATCGATTCGCCATTGAAATGCATTGGGCAAAAGCTTCGTTGGGGGGCTGTCTTCGAACAACGATTGCTCGCATATTAAATAAGATATAAAAATGAAAGTTAACACTTCAATAAACAGTAATATGTTCTTTTAATTGGTTGTCGTTAAATGTTTTTATCATTGCAAATAAACTTTTGATAATGGTTTGAATTTGGTCAAGTTTAGGTGGCCACTAGATGGAGCTAGTAATATTTTGGGACTTGATATTAACTTAGTTGGTTAGATATATGCTTGTGCTTTTCAACGATAGCAAATCTGTTGAAATTGAGCAAGAAATGAATAAATGGGAGACAATTAATTATCGTGAACACGCAGGGCGTGAACTGAAAGACGATCGATTCGCCATTGAAATGCATTGGGCAAAAGCTTCGTTGGGGGGCTGTCTTCGAACAACGATTGCTCGCATATTAAATAAGATATAAAAATGAAAGTTAGCCCTTCAATAAACAGTAATATGTTCTTTTAATTGGTTGTCGTTAAATGTTTTTATTGCTCCTATATTAAATAAGATATAAAAATGAAGGTTAGCCCTTCAATAAACAGTGACATGTTCTTTCAATTGGATTTGATTTAGATTGTTTATCATTTAAAATGAAGTTTTGGTGATGGTTTGCATTTGGTCAAGTTTAGGTGGCCACTAGATGGAGCTAGTAGTATTTTGGGACTTGATATTAACTTAGTTGGTTAGATCTATGCTTGTGCTTTTCAACGATAGCAAATCTGTTGAAATTGAGCAAGAAATGAATAAATGGGAGACAATTAATTATCGTGAACACGCAGGGCGTGAACTGAAAGACGATCGATTCGCCATTGAAATGCATTGGGAAAAAGCTTCGTTGGGGGGCTGTCTTCGAACAACGATTGCTCGCATATTAAATAAGAATTAAATAAGATATAAAAATGAAAGTTAGCCCTTCAATAAACAGTGACATGTTCTTTTAATTGGATTTGATTTAGATTGTTTATCATTTGAAATGAAGTTTTGGTGATGGTTTGAATTTGGTCAAGTTTAGGTGGCCACTAGATAGAGCTAGTAGTATTTTGGGACTTGATATTAACTTAGTTGGTTAGATCTATGCCTGTGCTTTTCAACGATAGCAAATCTGTTGAAATTGAGCAAGAAATGAATAAATGGGAGACAATTAATTATCGTGAACACGCAGGGCGTGAACTGAAAGACGATCGATTCGCCATTGAAATGCATTGGGCAAAAGCTTCGTTGGGGGGCTGTCTTCGAACAACGATTGCGCGCATATTCAATAAGATATAAAAATGAAAGTTAGCACTTCAATAAACAGTAACATGTTCTTTTAATTGGATTTGATTTAGATTGTTTATCATTTAAAATGAAGTTTTGGTGATGGTTTGCATTTGGTCAAGTTTAGGTGGCCACTAGATGGAGCTAGTAGTATTTTGGGACTTGATATTAACTTAGTTGGTTAGATCTATGCCTGTGCTTTTCAACGATAGCAAATCTGTTGAAATTGAGCAAGAAATGAATAAATGGGAGACAATTAATTATCGTGAACACGCAGGGCGTGAACTGAAAGACGATCGATTCGCCATTGAAATGCATTGGGCAAAAGCTTCGTTGGGGGGCTGTCTTCGAACAACGATTGCTCGCATATTAAATAAGATATAAAAATGAAAGTTAACACTTCAATAAACAGTAATATGTTCTTTTAATTGGTTGTCGTTAAATGTTTTTATCATTGCAAATAAACTTTTGATAATGGTTTGAATTTGGTCAAGTTTAGGTGGCCACTAGATGGAGCTAGTAGTATTTTGGGACTTGGTATTAACTTAGTTAGTTAGATATATGCTTGTGCTTTTCAACGATAGCAAATCTGTTGAAATTGAGCAAGAAATGAATAAATGGGAGACAATTAATTATCGTGAACACGCAGGGCGTGAACTGAAAGACGATCGATTCGCCATTGAAATGCATTGGGCAAAAGCTTCGTTGGGGGGCTGTCTTCGAACAACGATTGCTCGCATATTAAATAAGATATAAAAATGAAAGTTAACACTTCAATAAACAGTAATATGTTCTTTTAATTGGTTGTCGTTAAATGTTTTTATCATTGCAAATAAACTTTTGATAATGGTTTGAATTTGGTCAAGTTTAGGTGGCCACTAGATGGAGCTAGTAGTATTTTGGGACTTGGTATTAACTTAGTTAGTTAGATATATGCTTGTGCTTTTCAACGATAGCAAATCTGTTGAAATTGAGCAAGAAATGAACAAATGGGAGACAATTAATTATCGTGAACACGCAGGGCGTGAACTGAAAGACGATCGATTCGCCATTGAAATGCATTGGGAAAAAGCTTCGTTGGGGGGCTGTCTTCGAACAACGATTGCTCGCATATTAAATAAGATATAAAAATGTAGGTTAGCCCTTCAATAAACAGTGACATGTTCTTTTAATTGGATTTGATTTAGATTGTTTATCATTTAAAATGAAGTTTTGGTGATGGTTTGCATTTGGTCAAGTTTAGGTGGCCACTAGATGGAGCTAGTAGTATTTTGGGACTTGATATTAACTTAGTTGGTTAGATCTATGCCTGTGCTTTTCAACGATAGCAAATCTGTTGCAATTGAGCAAGAAATGAATAAATGGGAGACAATTAATTATCGTGAACACGCAGGGCGTGAACTGAAAGACGATCGATTCGCCATTGAAATGCATTGGGCAAAAGCTTCGTTGGGGGGCTGTCTTCGAACAACGATTGCTCGCATATTGAATAAGATATAAAAATGAAAGTTAGCCCTTCAATAAACAGTAATATGTTCTTTTAATTGGTTGTCGTTAAAATGTTTTTATCATTGCAAATAAACTTTTGATAATGGTTTGAATTTGGTCAAGTTTAGGTGGCCACTAGATGAAGCTAGAAGTATTTTGGGACTTGATATTAACTTAGTTGGTTAGATCTATGCTTCTGCTTTTCAACGATAGCAAATCTGTTGAAATTGAGCAAGAAATGAACAAATGGGAGACAATTAATTATCGTGAACACGCAGGGCGTGAACTGAAAGACGATCGATTCGCCATTGAAATGCATTGGGAAAAAGCTTCGTTGGGGGGCTGTCTTCGAACAACGATTGCTCATATATTAAATAAGATATAAAAATGAAGGTTAGCCCTTCAATAAACAGTGACATGTTCTTTTAATTGGATTTGATTTAGATTGTTTATCATTTAAAATGAAGTTTTGGTGATGGTTTGCATTTGGTCAAGTTTAGGTGGCCACTAGATGGAGCTAGTAGTATTTTGGGACTTGATATTAACTTAGTTGGTTAGATCTATGCCTGTGCTTTACAACGATAGCAAATCTGTTGAAATTGAGCAAGAAATGAATAAATGGGAGACAATTAATTATCGTGAACACGCAGGGCGTGAACTGACAGACGATCGATTCGCCATTGAAATGCATTGGGCAAAAGCTTCGTTGGGGGGCTGTCTTCGAACAACGATTGCTCGCATATTGAATAAGATATAAAAATGAAAGTTAGCCCTTCAATAAACAGTAATATGTTCTTTTAATTGGTTGTCGTTAAAATGTTTTTATCATTGCAAATAAACTTTTGATAATGGTTTGAATTTGGTCAAGTTTAGGTGGCCACTAGATGAAGCTAGAAGTATTTTGGGACTTGATATTAACTTAGTTGGTTAGATCTATGCTTCTGCTTTTCAACGATAGCAAATCTGTTGCAATTGAGCAAGAAATGAATAAATGGGAGACAATTAATTATCGTGATCACATAGGGCGTGAACTGAAAGACGATCGATTCGTCATTGAAATGCATTGGGCAAAAGCTTCGTTGGGGGGCTGTCTTCGAACAACGATTGCTCGCATATGAAATAAGATATAAAAATGAAAGTTAGTACTTCAATACACAGTAACATGTTCTTTTAATTGGATTTGATTTAGATTGTTTATCATTTAAAATGAAGTTTTGGTTGAAGTTTTGATGGTCAAGTTTAGGTGACCACTAGATGGAGCTAGTAGTATTTTGGGACTTGGTATTAACTTAGTTGGTTAGATCTATGCTTGTGATTTCCTACGATAGCAAATCTGTTGAAATTGAACAACAAATCAATAAATGGGAGACAATTTCTTTCCGGTGTGTTTCAGTGCATTTCCACCCCGCTCTTCCTCTTTCATAATAGTCTATTCCAATATGTGTGACGTCATCATTTTTTCTGGTTGACTAACAGGGCGTCTTGTTTTGTGTGTTTTTTACCAATGTGTTAGACCGCAACAGGCTAGAGTGGCAGGCTGGCAGCAGACATAAGATGACCTTACAGGTCTTTCGTTGCCATCCTGTTGTGCTGATAGACACTCAATTTGTATGTACTTTTTGTTTGTTTATCGCCAGCAAAACAATAAACTGAACTGGCTTTTGTAAGCTATGTGGCGTGCCCTATGACATGCTTTCAATTTAGGCTATAACAAAACAACATGCAACTTGTTTATGAAAACATTTATAATTTCCAATATGAAGTTTTTACAAGTTCATGTGTACCCCGTCCCCAGTATCTTACTGTACATGGTTTATAAATCAAGCAAACAACTTTACAAAAAGTGATGTTAATGAAGAAAGCTTTCACATTGATGTGATGTTATCAAAAATTAACATTAATGAAATTAAAATGCCACCCCACATGCACCAGACAGGTATGGAGGAACCATGTGGGCCTGGGCCCATCTGCTTTATTTTCTGGGTAGACCTGGCCCACCCACTTTTGAAAGCAGGATTTCTCTGAAAAGGCACGGTACGGTTAGCGAAAACGGCAAATCAGAGAGGGATTTCCAAAAAAAGGTCTTCACTCATTTGATGTGCACACTAGTTGGATTATTATCTTTGATAGCTCAATAATGAAATCCAATCTTTAAACTTTTTTGTTGAGCCCACTATTGATGAGCAGCACATGTGGTTGTGGTTGCGTGTGATTGGTGGAGCAATGTATCAATCAGTATAATTATTCTCTATGGTTAAAACAATGATATCATCACATATGCACAATGCACATACTGTATAATGCTGCAGATTATTACTCCCAGGTGGTATTATAACTGTGTGTGTATTGTTGCCTTTTTATTTCGAAGTGGCTATTCTTACAACATATTGTAACACTAGCCTCTGAAGCTATTCTTACAAGCACCACTCAAGCAAGACGTTGTTTACTCGAGCAAGACCTTAATGCGCTCAGGCGTTTCATCCGACGACGCTCATACGTAATTTCGCGCGCATGCGTATTGGCTTGTGCTGCACACTTGATCGCAGAGTGAACCGCGGTAGTTGCTGATTTTGCTGAACGAAACAACACGTCAATGAATCCATCGTCATTATGATTACGAAGGGAGCATTATATTACAGTTTTGAGACACTTTCTTCGGCTATTAAGCAATGGGAAAAAGAAAACTTTGTCAATGTTTATGTGAGAAATTCCATAACAATTGAACGCGCAAAACGACGTCTAGCACTTACATCCACAAAAACCTGGAATGAACAGTTGAAGTATCGTACAATACAGTATGCTTGTGTGCATGGAGGAAGAACACCCAAATCATGTAGTCAAGGAAAAAGACCAAATCAAAGGTAAGTAATGATGGTTTTGTCCTTGGTGCCCATAGGTTGAGCTTCTCATGTAGCCTATATGCATAAGTTTTGCTAATAGATTGAGTTTTGCATAAGTGCAAATTGCCTACATTCCTTATGAATGCTGAGAACTTAGCAAAATGCATATATTCTGCTGAACCATTCCCGCATGCTGTCTATTGTAGTAGGCATCCTTCCATCTTTTCAGATGATGGTAGAGGTAAAGGTGAGTCCCATACTTGATCCAAGCATCGGGGGATGAGAAGGTAAGGTTCTCATTATACTAAGCCTTCGGCACTAACGAGAGTAGGGTGGCCAGTTCCTTTCTCTCAGCCGCCTTTACTTCAGCAACTACGCCCACCCAATTTATCACACCCTGGGTAGAGGTGAGCAGTGATTTTCAACAACCAGCTTAAGCCGGGAGTCGAACCAGGATTGCATGATTGGAAAGCGAGTGCCTTATCCGCTGCGCCATCCCACCGTTTATTGTAATTTCCATTGAATTGTCATGCCCAGAATTATTCCTAAGTTGCATTGAATTACCCATTAGTTTTGTTAATTTACCCATAAGTTACGTCGCATTGCTCATCAGCACAATTCGTCGAATTACCCGTAAGTCTCATGGAATTATCCATAAAGACATGTCTTATGGGTACCGGTACTTCAACGCAGCTTTTTGGCAATTTGACGTGACTTGTGGGTAAATCGACTAGATTTATGAGAATGCTCGGCTGAACTTGTGGTAATTCAACGACAACGTGACTTTATGGGTAATCCAGCCGGACTTATGGGTAATTCAGGTGGGCTTATAGGTAATTGGATGCAACTTATAGGGGGGTATGTTAAAATTAAAAAAATCTGAGTACCCCCCAAAATTGTGCCACTGGGTGTAAAAAAACATAATATGAAAAAATTTTTGGGTTGCCCCTCCGGGAACTCCCCGCTACTGGGGGGTCTAACGAGCGATTTCCAAAATGCATGGGATTTGACACCTAACTTTTGAATCGGTGGCCATAGAAAGCTGAGACTAGTCGTAAAAGTTTCGTCTTGAAAAGTTAAGATAGGAATGTAACAGTTTCAGGTGTATAGTTTGGCCCGTACAAGCCCATTTTGGCCCAAAATGACTCATTTAGCGTACCGCGATGGTACCAAATCAAAAATTTGGCAATAATTGGCCTTAATGAGTTGGAAATGGGCCTAAATTATTGATTAATAAGCTATGATAGGGTTGCAATATTTTTGCATGAGTGATATATGCCCGACTTGACTATGCTTCAGGCACATCATTTCCTGCAAACATCAGAGTGTGTTACTTCTTTTTCGTCAATTGATATGTTCAAATCGACATTACCTAAACCAACAATTCTCAGCTCGATTGATGTTTGCTTGCAAGAACACTGTAACGAAGGAGCTTGCTTGCTCTATTCCTTCAATCTTTTGCAAAAGGCTTGGCAACTCAAAAAGGGTCTTTGTTTGGTTTTGGTCCTGCTGCAAATGAGGACACAGGATCGCTGCTGAAAATTGGATCGGCAAGTGATGATGTCCTACAGAAACTGGATAATCTACCAGTTCACAACCTAGGTGAAGAACGTAGTGTCGGATTAGTGAACTACAAGATAAATATTTATGGTAAAAGAAATCTTGATACAGTCTCCAGAAGTGTAATTCTCAATAAAAGCACGGATTTACTTAAAAATATTCTGAAGATTGACAAAAAGAAATGGGAAAAATCAGTACAAGACAGCAAAGAAATTAGACTACAATGGAAGGAAAAGATGAAAGCTTATGAAGAAAAATGTTACTCTGAAAAAGAAGCTCTTAATATCAGAGCAGAGCAAAGTAAACTTGCTGATTTAGATTTCCTGAAAGCGCAAAATCCACCAGGGCCTTTCACCACTTCTGAGGAGGTGAGTGCTTACCTTCTAAGTGATGTTGTAACAGATCACACATAAAGAACAAAAGACTTTGCACTGAATTTCGCTATGCAAAGAAGACATGCCACTCCCTAAAATCAAGTGCTTTAATATTCCGACTGAAATGAGACTATAAAAATTCCAGATTTGAAGACTATGGCAACAACCTTATCAGCTAGTTAGATAATCCACGTTCATGTGCAACTATAACAATGTTAGACCTCCAAAGTGTGCTTTCTGCTCTGCATTTGCTTACAGAGGCAAATTCAAGCTCCACATCAAATGACCAGGAAGCTGATTCTGCAGCACCAGCCTATCAAGTTGGTGAGTTTGTAGCTGCCATCTGGATTGAAGGAAGTGAATAACACTGGTACCTTGCTAACATTGCTGAAGTTGTGAATGATGATGCCTTACTACTTACATACTTCAAGAAGGTTGGCAACAGTAGACATGGAGAAATATGGATTTCCCCTGAAAATCCTGAACTTCTTGTTACTGATACTTATCAGATCATTCATAATAGCTTGGATGTGTCGTATGTCAGATCTGCCCGGATCAAATGCTGTGTTTCAAATGAAACAGTTCAACTATTGAATGAAGCTCTTAATGAAAAGATAAAAAACACTAACTAATTTGATATCTGGAACTACACAATACTTCCATAACATTGGACCTTTGAAACATAACTATGATTATTCTTTATATGCGTCAGACAAAGCTGTCCATATCCAAAACAAAACAACAAAATAATACACAAACTGCAAATGCACAAACAAACAAACTATCATTTAATATTACATAGTCGTCCAAGAAGAACGTGGAAACAACAAGTGAAGGAAGAATTTAAAAAAGTCGGACTGAAGGAGGAAGATGCAAGGGACAGAGTGAAATGGAGAAAAGGAATTAAAACAATTGCTGCGAGGAAACAATCGGCCACCCCCACTAGTGGGGAACAAACCGACGATGGATTATGATGATGATGAAAGCAATAGCCTCCTGTTCTTATTATTTTATCAGTATATATACAGTATGCTGAATATTATATATATAATACGTCTTACGTCGTATTGGTAACTGACACGTACATATATTTATATTTCAAAAGAGCAAACATGGGCAAGAAAATTGAAAATGCTTTATAATGACTGGCTGTAATACCTATATTTCAATTTTTATGACATTACCCAAAATGTCTCTGATTTTAAACGTAATGACGTCATATAATCAATCAATTTTCTACAACTAGACATGCATATGATTCATTTAAAAGTACTAATTCGAATCATAACGTTTTAAACAAAAAAATATCCCGATTTCAAACTTATTAAGGTAAAATTTTGAATTTCATACAATCACGATAGGCCAAATAGGCCGTTTTGGACCAAAATGGGCCTGTCCATACACCTGACACTTCTGAAACTGTTACATTCCTATCTTAACTTTTCAAAACGAAACTTTTGAGACTGGTCCCAGCCTTCTATGACAACCGGTTCAAATTGTAGGTATCAAATCCCATGTATTTTGACAATCGGTCATAAAACCCCCCGGTAGCGGGGAGTTCCCGAAGGGGCAATCCAAAATTTTTTTCATAATATGTTTTTTTACTCCCAGTGACATAATTTTGGGGGGTACTCAGAGTTTGTACTCAAAATTTGTATTTTAACATACCCCCCTAAACTTATGGGCAATTCGACATGACTTGCAGGTAGGCTACTTCAACGTGAGTTATGGCTAATTCAAGTGTACTTATGGGTGATTCAACACGGCCTATGTCACCTCATCTTTGTTGTTTTTCAGTACTTTTATCAAAGGTTGTCCATTTGGAATCAAAGTAAATGCAACGTCAGATGGAAAAGCACTATGCATCACTGAGATTAGTAATGTCAATGATCATAATCATGATTTCAATGAAGTAAGTGGAAATAACCCTTTGTAGTAGTCATAGCCTTTGAGCTATGGTCACACTAGCTCTGTATATGATGAGGCTTTCATCAGAAATTATGTGAAGGATAAAAAAGAGCAATAACATTAGGGGGGGGGGTTAATCGGCTTATTTTTCAAATTCAATTTTAACCCAGGTTTTAGGATACAACAGTACATTCTAAGACCTCTAGTAAAACAAATTTGAAATTTCCGTCCAAAACCCCCCTCTATCCAAAAAATTACTTTTCGTGTACAATTGCATTTTGATTATGACACTTGAAGTTCAAATATTGTTTGCTACTGTACTAAAACACGTTAAAAATGTTGCAAGACAGATTTTCTGATCTTGACTTCATCGTAAGACATGGTAAAGTGGTCATTTCACTTTGCGCGCATGACTACGCACATGCTGAATATGACCAGTTTGTGCGAAACTGGTCATATTCAAGCCGCCGAATCACCAAACCTGGTGATCTTGCCCATCTCTGTGGGTTGGACACCTGTCAAATGATATGTCGTTTTCTTGATTATGTGCATATAAATTATTTTTCAGAATGCATTTAATTTGATGCCTAAACAACGAAGATTAAATGAAACAGAAAGCAGTGTGATCGGAGAAATGCTTGCCACCAAAGCAAATAAAAAGTTGGTACTAAAGCACATTGCAGATTCTACAGGAAAAACAGTTATTCTTAAAGATCTGCATAATATTGCCGCAAAACAGAGACCTTTGTATGAAAACACCTATGATGAACTTATTAATGAAATGATGAAAGAAAAAGGTTAGTCGACAGACAAAACTTTTTTGTCTGTTATACAAGATATGTTCATGCTAAATAGTAGAGATGACTTTCCACGTGCAGTATGATAAGTAGTGATAGAATGAGCTCCGGTTCCGGTCAAATTCTGGCTCCGTGCTGGAGGTGATGTGACTCCGGCCTAGAGCCGGAGGTGTGTGTGCAAGCTGTGGTCAGGGTCATGACCTTGGATAAATCTATTTTTTTTTGCATCATTGTAGTACTGCAGCAATGCAAGAATATGCTACCAGGTTGCCTGTAACATTGGTCAACACCTTAGGCGTATTTGCAATCTATAGGTCGCTGCTGCAGATTGATTGTCACATGATATTGTGTGTGAGCATTCTTCTTGAACCATTTCAGATATAATGTCAATTAAGCAATTCGCGATTGACCTCTCGCTGTAATGGTTTAGACTGCAGATGAATTATTTCGATGACATGGGTTCAATTCCCACCATTGCCAGTTCAATTTAAAGTGTTGACCGCCTGGTTTACCGGTCAATAGACTCCGTCTACTGCAGCGAACTGCGGATTACCAGTACGATTACCAGTACGATTACCAGATACTGGAAGTGCTGCTGCAACATCTTCCAGCAATGATCCTGGAATTGTATTTCCTACGGTCTCAAACAGTACTTTACAGCACACACCCGGTGACATCTTGTCGACCGTTGATACCAGTGCGATTATGATGCAGACTCCGTCCAGTTCTGTTCAGTCTTTTACAAGTATGTGCTGTTTCTGAAAGCTTCATTTCTGATTAGTTGTTTTTTTTTCTTGCATTGCATGCTGCGCTTACACTACGTTTCATGTTTCTTAAGATTATAGCACGGTCTGCATTATTTGATAACTAGTGAGTTTATTGACAGGTGATGCAGCATTGTGCAAATAATCATCGAGAAACACCTAGCAGATTTTGATAGATACTGGATTGGTTGGCATTCTGTAACCACGCCAGAAGCATGTTTTGGCTGCAACAAAATCTTGTTTTCAAAAGGTTAATGTAGATTTGTTGACACCTCAAGTGCTCGCTTCCAACTCAAAATACGGTATATCACAATATCTACTGCCAGTGCACGTATTTACGATTATACGACATTATGTTCCGCCCAGGACCGTAACCTCGTCAGTTTGGCCCCCATTGCAACAGTGCAACACATCCAATAATTGTCCAGTAAAGACTCGTGCAACGCTTCTATTGTTTCTTCATTGCTCAGAGGTGATCCTTTTCAGGCACTGATACTGGAAGTGCTGCTGCAACATCTTCCAGCAATGATCCTGGAATTGCACTTCCTACAGTCTCAAGTAGTAGTTCACAGCACACACCCGGTGACGTCTTGTCGACCGTTGATACCAGTGCGATTATGATGCAGACACCGTCCAGTTCTATTCAGTCTTTTACAAGTATGTGCTGTTTCTGAAACATTCATTTTTGATTAGTTGTTTTTTCTTGCATTGCATAATGCACTATGTTTATTAATTTTTTAATAAAAACGTTGAAATAGTGATGTTTTCTACGTTGTAGCCTATATTCGATTCTCGTTGTGTTTATTAACAGATGATGCAGGATCAATTAAATTTCCACCGAAGATGATGAAACGTGGCAGGCCAAAAGGAGCTGGATTGACAGTCATTGGGTTACCACGCAAGAGACAAAAAAAGAGCGGACCAATTCCATTCAGACTGAAGTCGTCTTTTCAGAAAGAAGCAGGTTTGTTGCATTTATGTTTGTGTGACTTCATTTTTGTTATAGCCTACGTTAGTTTAAAAAACTACACTTTGACTTCTGTGGGCCTGCCTAGCCGATAGGCTACGTCAAAGCGTACGTAGGCTACATCAAACAAAGTCACCCATGGTCATATTTTTCAGCAATACTCAGTTGGTTTGTCGATTCTGAGGTAGTAGAAGAGGTCTTGCGTCCATTCAGCGATCGACTGATCAAAGAAAATGAAATTGAAACATTGCCCGAAAGAATTCCAATGAAGTGTTTAGATGAAAACATTGCCATTGCTTCTGTGCGAAGACATTTTTCTTTTGACGGTTGGAAGTTGATGGAGAACCTACTGACCACTTTGCGAAATAAAGGCCGCTGGTTGTGCACCTCCTGTATTTTAGATCTTGATGCAGGCGACAGCATCATGTGCGACTCGTGTCTGGATTGGCACCATCTGAGATGTCTTGGTAGAACAATGCCGCCAAAAACGAAGTCTTGGTTCTGCAGGAAATGCAACCTTATGGAGAAGTGACATTGAATGTTCAGGTGATACTGCAATCTCGGTTTGTCAATCAAACCAAGGATATGTAAACCGTGACCTACGAAAAGACTTATTGGCCTTACTATTGGCCTTACATTTGATAAAAATCGTTTCTTCAATGGTCCTCACATAAAACGCTAACGATGTGTTCTTGAATGACTAATGAGTCCAATCCTGGCATTAAAAGTTCTGATTCATTTAGGACATTTAACATTCTTTGGGAGAGCTGGCTGAAAGTCATGGACTAGTACAGGTTTGTAATGTAGTTGCTGCAATATACTACGGTCCAACAAGACCTTCAACAGTTCACCAATATTCAACTATTTTACTGTTTCCAACTTCACACAATTAGTATATGTTGAACTCTTTCATAGCAAATGGTGGTACAGAACTTGAAAATAGCAAGTAAAAGGTAGCTCGAAGCTGCAGTTTTTTTTTTGACTGACTCATCAGGAGCTGTCATCAGAATAAAACAAACCTAAATGTGGTGAAATAGTCTATTTATAGTGGAAGGAAAGAAGAAAAACTGGAGCTTCAAACTATCAGCTACCTTATACTCGCTAAATCCAGATTTGTTGCATGTGTGTAGTATTTACATTTCTTCACTGTAATCTTAGGCTATGGCATAAATGCTTTGATTTCTTATGGCAAAAAACGGGTGATGAAGATCCATAAGTTTATAACAATAAAAAATCAATTGTTTATTGTTGAAGTGGTTGGCTTCAGTTGAAGATGCCATGAGATCCATTGAAGAGTACGAAGCAAAAGCAGGAACGAAGCTTGTCATTGTAATTCACTAGTGTAATAAGTGTTGATATTCATACTACAATAATAAGCCTTTTCTTTGTTGACAAAGATTCTGAAAAGGTTTCTGCAAAGCACAGTGTTTTCACCAAAGTGGAGGTTAGGCATCATAAAAGAGGAAACGGTTTACTAACTGCAAAAAATGCTATAAACATATGTAAATGTGTTCTGTTTCATCAACTTTTCATCTCGTTTCTTAAAGACACGCAGTTTTCAGGTGTAAAAGCTTTGTTGATTCAAAGTGACCTAGCCTACTTCACTGACCTCTTTTGTATTTTTTCCATCTAGTTTGCCAAATCCATACGCCTATGTGGTGTTATTGATTGGACCAAGTGACATGTCCAGCGGTAACCAAAGGCAGGGTTTGGGTCACAACCAATGTTTGTTTTGAGACAATTTATTTTTTACCATATTCACGTAGTAGGCTTGGTGGTTTTCAATGTTACGTAGCCTACAGTACCGTATATTATTTCTGTAGGCTACTATCAGAAGATGAAAATTTAGTTGATTGTAACTCATCTTAGATGAAGAGAATACGATTGTTGCATCGTTTCGGCCAAGGCATTTGCCTCTTGGATGCAACTTACAAGACGTCCAAGTATTCCCTTCCTCTATTTTTTCTTTGCGTCAGAACGAATGTTAGTTACCAGGTTGTTGCTACGTTTATTATCCAAAATGAACAAGCTTCGGACATAGCAGAAGCACTTTCTGTTGTAAAAGGGTGGTCAGAAAACTGGAACCCTTCGTTTTTCATGACCGATTAATGTGAGGCGGAAATCAAGGCCATCGAAAGCGTTTTTTCAAGTTAGTGAATTGCATTAACATTTTCGTTGCTTGTGTGCTGTCTCCATTGCTCATGCATTTGTGTCGTCACTGTTAAGTTGCTACTGTACTTTACCACTCAGTGCCCACGACTTCTTGTTCCGCAGATTGCTACGTGTTACTCTGTGCCTTTCATCGCGAACAAGCCTGGGAAAGGTGGATGAGGAAAAGTGACAATGGCGTTCGCGATGATAAAGCAATTGTGCTGGCATACTGGACGCAATGAAGAAAGCAACTACATAGAACAGACTTGTTTGCAATCAAACCAGGCGACAATGAGCGATTGGCAAACGCGATACCCCCCTATTCAGGGATAATATGCGTGTCTGTGACCGCAGGGGACCTGGAGCCGAGTTGTTTTGCACGTTGATAGCACCATGCAGTTGCAAGCAAAGTGGGGCGTGTTGTCACAGCACGATTTCCATGTGATAACCTAAGCGTATAACCACGAGTTTTCAATGGAAGGCATAGTTTTCAGTTCTCTTTCGTACAAGCAGTGAAGGTTAATAAATTTGTCACCACAGCAGAAATTATGAGGAGTACCATTGAATTTTGGGCAAAATCAGGTTTTATAACTAAACTAAAAAATGGTCTGGCAAACTAAGGTATGATCATAACTGATCAGAAAAGGTACCATTCGTTAGCTTTAAGCCTGTTCTTTTCATCATACCAAACAAATAAGACATGCAAGTAGAGATGTATACATGGTTGTTGAAACCACGTGATTTCATACCACGGGGCATGTTGTCACAGCTGTGACTACACGCCCCGTGGTGTGCATTTTTAATATTAAGAAACATAAAAAATTATTTATGCTTATACAACGAGGTAATATGCGTATTTGTTAAAATACAACGTTTTTTTAGGTAATAAAAATTAATATTAGATAATGATACACACATATATTCGATAGTGACAAATAATTCTCAAGATGACATTTTTATTGTTTTTGACAATGGGCATAAAATTTTTACCAATATGTTGAAATTAAATTTTTTTGCATTTCGTATATTTTTTTATTCGTTCAGCCTGTATTAAAACCATTTTTTGTTGGTTTCTGTCATATTTTAGTCATAAAGCATGTGCAGAAATTTTGTGACAACACGCCCCATGCTCTGTGACAACACGCCCCGGGGTGGGGCGTGTTGTCACAGCCCATTCACTTGCATTAAACATGCATTTATGTAAAAACGAAATAATCCAGAAAAACTTTAGCTGTAGCAAAAAGAAGTCGAATGATACCTCTCTCAATTGCACTATCTAGCATCTCGATACTATTGGTACAGAACGAGATATATGCTGATTTGTAAAAATTGTGACAACACGCCCCACTTTGCCCTAATAGGCTACTGAGCTCACATTTTGAACAATTCTGTGATCTTCACACCAAGGTTTTTTTCAGTTTCTAACACGACCACAAATCGCAGCGCATATGCGTGCTTAGTGTTAAGTAACGGCCTTGTGGAAAGTGTTGTGGATGAATTTGCTAGTTCAAATATATTGATTCCGGTACCCAAAGCCTCAAATGAATTCACGAATATCGCAATTGTTAACAATGGCATATAAATTAGGATGTTAGTGCACACAAAGTAGGGAAAGTATTGCTTGAAAAGTTGATTCCTGGGACAAAAATTGAACACTGTAGGCTATGTCGAGCAGAAACTGGTTTAGTGTTTTAAGGTGGTCAAAAATGTAAGCATGCGTCTATTTGCATCCAACAAATAACGAAACTCTAAACTTCTCAGTTTGGTCGGGAAACAAAAAGGGTTGCGAGGACAAATGGCAGGTCTCATCTAGGCAAGGAGAGGAGGGACACATGGATGATGATCTGGCCTAACAATTACTGTGCTGTGCTCAAAATATGTACAGTTTTTGTTTAACATGTGCGGTATTCACTTTTTGTAAATAGTCAATGCACTATGGTACTTCCACTATTATGGTGGAAGTACCATAGTGCATTGGTTATTTAAGAGTCTGGCTTACCTTTATCTGGGTAGACGATAGCTTGTGCTTTCCAGCAATGGTTCAATTGTTAAAATCGAAGCAGAAACAAGCAACTTACAACTAATTTAATAAAGACATATAATGATCGCAGACCGGGGAGACTTGTATACTTGCTTCGATTCGGAAATGCAACGAGTCATCGGGCGCTATTTGCTTGTGTTTGAAGCCCGGTTGCTCGCTTTGTGAAAAAGCTATCAACCTCAACTTTTATTTGTCAATAGACAGAGATATGTTCTTTAGATTAGCGTTTATTAAATGCTGGTATCTTTAAAAGGTATTTTTGGAATAAATGGTTAAAGTCGGTCAAGTTCAACTCTTTACCTAAGAAATATTTTTAACTTTTAGAGTCTGGCTTACCTTTATCTGGGTAGACGATAGCTTGTGCTTTCCAGCAATGGTTCAATTGTTAAAATCGAAGCAGAAACAAGCAACTTACAACTAATTTAATAAAGACATATAATGATCGCAGACCGGGGAGACTTGTATACTTGCTTCGATTCGGAAATGCAACGAGTCATCGGGCGCTATTTGCTTGTGTTTGAAGCCCGGTTGCTCGCTTTGTGAAAAAGCTATCAACCTCAACTTTTATTTGTCAATAGACAGAGATATGTTCTTTAGATTAGCGTTTATTAAATGCTGGTATCTTTAAAAGGTATTTTTGGAATAAATGGTTAAAGTCGGTCAAGTTCAACTCTTTACCTAAGAAATATTTTTAACTTTTAGAGTCTGGCTTACCTTTATCTGGGTAGACGATAGCTTGTGCTTTCCAGCAACGGTTCAATTGTTAAAATCGAAGCAGAAACAAGCAACTTACAACTAATTTAATAAAGACATATAATGATCGCAGACCGGGGAGACTTGTATACTTGCTTCGATTCGGAAATGCAACGAGTCATCGGGCGCTATTTGCTTGTGTTTGAAGCCCGGTTGCTCGCTTTGTGAAAAAGCTATCAACCTCAACTTTTGCTTGTAAATAGACAGAGATATGTTCTTTAGATTAGCGTTTATTAAATGCTGGTATCTCTAAATGTATTTTTGGGATAAATGGTTAAAGTCGGTCAAGTTTAACTCTTTACCTAGGAAATATTTTTAACTTTTAGAGTCTGGCTGACCTTCATTTGGATAAACGATAGCTTGTGCTTTCCAGCAATGGTTCAATTGTAAAAATCGAAGCAGAAACGACAGAGATATGTTCTTGATTAAATGCTGGTATCTTTAGAAGTATTCTTCGGATAAATAGTTAAACTTGGTCAAGTTTAACTCTTTTCTAAGTAAAGGCGGACACCTGCATGCTTTTTTTTGTCATAGTTGACTGATTTCACCCCACTTTTACACCATTTTTTGGTGGATTCCTCCTCTGTGACGTCATCGCCTTTTTAACCAGGTTGGCGACTTGTATACCAGCTCCAGATCACGCATGAGCGCATATTGATGTCAAACGTAATGCTTGAGTGGTGCTTGTAAGAATAGCTTCTGAGGCTATTTTTACAATATGTTGTAAGAATAGCCACAGCCTTTTTATTTGTGTGCATCGCCATATTTTGTACAGCGTTATAGAGCAATTTAACAATTTTGTAACTTTATTGGCCAAATTGGCCCAAAAATGGAAAATTTTGCTTGTTGGCATGAAATGCAATCATGAAAACACAATGTATAAACGATTTCAAGTATTAGGAAAGCAACAATGATATGGAGGCTGGGGGGCGAAGCCCCCCAGAAGTTGGAATGACTTTGACTGATGCACCTTTGGGCCCACCTACTTTTAAAATGGTTCCTCTATGCCTGGCACCAGACACACTTTGGCTATGACTGTTGTGCTGATAGACACTCAATTTGTACGGTATGTACTTTTTATTTGTTTATCGCCAGCAAAACAATAAACTGAACTGAAACAAAGTAAATTTATGATTGCATGCAAAAATAGAAACCACATAAATATATAAAAAGGCTACGGTACTTCCCATAATTATATACCACCACATAAAAAATGGGAGCAAGTCTTTTAGGCGCAGACATTTAGGCGCCGGTCAAATAGGCGCGCACACTGTGGCGTCTGGATATTTAGGTGCGGAGCACTGTGGCGCCCGTTCATTTAGGTGCTATTCCTAGTAAAGTCTGCAGATTGTATCAGCTTGGCAAGTAGGGCAATGCTTTTCACACAAAATGTTGTATTGAACAGAAAAATATGCATGGCTTCCATGAGTGAAGCTGCTTAAACCGGTAATGCTTTTCACACAAAATGTTATATTGAACAAAAAACTATGTCATGGCTTCCGTGACTGAGTGAAGCTGCTTAAACCGGCAATGCTTTTCACACAAAATGTTACATTGAACAGAAAAATAAATTGTATTTGAATGCGCGTGTTCGGCATTTATTTGTTGTTAGTCCAGTTTGCGTCGGCGAAAGCTTTATCAATAAATTATTCAAGTTTCCGAACATGACTGAGTTCACTTTTAGTGAGTCAAATAATAACTACACTAAACATCGGTCAAAAATATATCGTAGCCTAGCCTATATTCAAGCGGGTGGTAGGCTTGAGTGAAGAGTAACTTAGTTTTCCGTCGAAACCCCGACTAGGTTTAATAACAAGCAAAGTCGCACCATTATGCTTGCAACTTGTAGCTAGGGTTCATTCATATGCCTTATAGAAATGTATTCATGTAGTAGAGCATTGTCTCATACGTACTCACCACACGACCAATCAATCCCGAGTAGAAGTAACTGCGAAAGATAACAGATTAAGTAAGGTTCCATCAGGGTTCCATCTGGCTGCAACCTGTGTTCAGGATGCATAGCAAATGTCCTGTGGAGATGTGCTAATATCAAGAGTACCGTAGTAGAGCGTTGTCTCGCTCCTCATCTCCACACGCGCATTAACAAAACAACATATTTTTTCTGTTCAATATAACATTTTGTGTGAAAAGCATTGCCCTACCTGCCAAGCTGATACAATCTGCAGACTTTACTAGGAATAGCACCTAAATGAACGGGCGCCACAGTGCTCCGCACCTAAATATCCAGACGCCACAGTGTGCGCGCCTATTTGACCGGCGCCTAACTGTCTGCGCCTAAAAGACGTGGACCCTAAAAAATGCTGCTTATTTTTACTGGTTTATGAGTTACTTTTTGTATCCATCTCTGTGACACAAAATTACAAAAATGATACAAATGTTGGACTTAGTAGACATTATACCTGAACATGTCACCCTTCAGATTGGTTATCCAAGAAAAAACAAAGTAACAAAATATTTAATATTACTCAATTACTCATGTAATTGATATAAAAAAATAGAAACATGGTTGATAACTGAATGTAGGTGAAAATCTCTCACCTTTATCATATCTAGCCTATCGTTGTGCGAAAGACTGATTATGCTCATTAATTTCTAACTATTGATAAGTAGGTTTGGTGACTGTGCAAATTAACAAAATGACTTCTAAAGATTATTTTACCAATAGACTGCAATGCACATTTAGATTTGGTTGCCACCTTTTTTGTTAATTTGTGTGTTTATTATTTCATTTTCTGCCAGTTTTCACTACCAATGAAAAGTACCGCAAATTCAATTGAATTTTATTGATTACCAGCCAAATGGCTGCCTCGATATGTCAGTTGGTTAGCGTCGTGACTTCGTGAATGAAGATACTTCAAGATCAAGCGGCGCTGGTTCAACTCTCGGGGTGTGAGCATGAGCAACACACGTTAAGGAGCGCTCTCCATTCAGCGGCACCTAATGGATGAAATCTGCCCCGTTAGCTCAGTGGTTTCGCGCCCGGCTCAAGATCACGCTACGCAAGTTTGGCCCTCGGGGTGTGCGCTTGAGCAACTCATTTCAGTACTGCTCTCCATTCAGGGGTACCTAGTGAATGGAATAATTTCCCAGTAACAACACTTCAACAATCATAATACTTCACTCTGCCAATCTTGGTAACCGGCCCTGCGTCAAGAGCCTACATTCTACAAGTATGACAAACTAGGCCTATCAGGAATAACCTATCAAAGGCTTGTCAATCTAAGGATAAAAATTCAAAAACCAACCTGAGGTGTCTAAAATTAAAAAATGCGTTTCTCTTTTAGATTGGCTGTTACTTGTATAATATAGTATTTTATCTTGGAATGTATCAAGTTTGAAACTTAAGTGAAGCAAGAACATGGAACAGACGAGTGAACATGAACAAACAAATGAACCAAGTGAACAAGAACCAACAAGTGAGGCTGGATCTTCATCTGCTGTTGCCAGGCAACATCTTGTAAGTTTCATGTTTGTGCGTTACTTGATCTTATATTACTTCACTTGGACTTAATGACTGCTGGACTGTTTTTTCAATTAATCTTAAAATTAAAATAATCAAATTTAAAGGTGAAGATAATTTCATATTGAAGTTTTTTTAAGAAGCTATATATATCTTTTATTAAACCGAATCAAGTAAACTTATCTACTTTTTATTACTGCATATGCATGAAACTGCACCTGTTCATATTGCGTTGTGATGTCAAGATTGAGAAGTTTTACTCATAGGCGTAGAGTTTTAGAAATTACCGGGGGTGTAGTTATATCAGAATATCACATGCGTCGCATAAACATCAAATAACAACAAATGACATCCAACAAAAACCTGAAAACAGCGGAACAAACCATTCCATACAACAAAATTGATATTTGATTATTATTTAAACATTCAATAGTCCACCTCTACTTTATGGTGCAGTTGTTTCAGTGCCTGACTTTGCAAACAAAGAAATTTCAAGATCAAGACACGATGTTTGTACTATTGAGATGAGCGCTTGAGCAATGCATTTCCAGAGCAGCTTTCCACTTAGTCACCAAGTAGATGCAATAAGTTGCAGATAACAACACCAACAACAAACAGACAACATCATAATTTTGATGACTGGACATGCGTCGGTGGTTAACAGCCTTGTAAATATGTAGCGCATGCGACTTTCTTACCCTTCATTGCTTTAGAAAGAAGATATGATATGCCTGCATTTTTTGTAATGAATGACAATTGCCATTAAACATTTAATTGTTCGGTTTATCTAAACAGTATTTTGATTGTTGTACGTCTGAAACTTTTCATTTGAAGTGATTATGTAATACGGTATGTAAACTGTAGATGTTACTGTGACATCTATGTGTGTTTTCATTCTAGGAAGATGATCTATGTGTAAAGCAACAGGGATTGTTAGTTGGAAAGATGGAGAGGAGTATAGGTTATGCTAATGTGGTGTATCAAAATATTTACAATGAGCCTAAAGTTGGCGATGCCTCACGACATGAAAGCCATTCTTCTGGTGAGTGTTTGTTGAAAAGTTGACTGTAATTGTTAAACCAAATATTGTTGTATGTTAAAATATTATTAATTTCATCAAATTCTTGTAAATAGTTTTTATCATCCATAGGCTACAAGTCCTAATACATCTGTTTTACATTGGTTGTGATAACCAGCGTTGTAGGGTCAGAGCGTTGGTCTGATTCGGAAAGATTTTGATTTGCCCAGACTGGGAATCTGTAACAATGCCATAAATCGAAGCACATTAACTATTTTGTTTATTATCTTATTCAGTGTTTGCCGAATTATTTGCAGTGCTATGTTACATTTTTACATTGTATTTTATTTTACATTTCAAAGCTTTACCAGCTAAGATTTATTATATCACCTGGAACTTCGATGGTTTTAGTTCTTTTTTCTAGAAACTGATATATATCATAATGTTTCAGGTCAACACAATAATCCTGAAGCTACAGCATCCTTAATGGAAGGTAACTTTTATTTTGTTTTGTCTGATTATAAATGTAACATAATTGATCGTCTGAAGTAGTAGTATCTGGTGAAGTCCCCATTACCGAGGGTGCCGGATCCACCTTAACGTACCGTAATGACCACATCCTGCCTCTACATCGATCTGTCTGAAACGTCAAATAGTCAATCTGATCTTGCTGCTTTCCTGCTCAACTTGTCTTTTCTATGTTTTCTGTGGTCTTTCTTGTTTCCTACGACCCTCCACTTGCAACTCCAGCGCTCTTCTCAAAACATGCCCATATCACCTCACTCTATTCGCCTTCGCCAACTTTTCAATATTCTCATTCAACACAAGCAGTTCATAATTTCCTCGGTACTCTTTTTGTGCATCAGCTTCACACCACATATTGTCCTCATCATTGTTTCTCTGGGTCGTATTGGAGCAGTTTTTTCTCGCAGAATTAAGCTAGTTTGGATTCGGAATCGTGGGAAAAGCCCAGCGATCGCAAGTTATTGTTCATTAGTTTATAATTTAGAAGTGCTACTTGTTTAAGTTTACACTAGAAAAGAACGTGAGGCTGTTTTGTAACACATTTGAGAATTTGGTTCAAATAATTAAATGATATTTTTTAATGTGAAAAACATGTGGAATTTTGGGTTAGAACTCTTGATAGATCTCAAAAAGTCTTGGCGATCCAAGCACTCAAAGTTCTTGTGCAAAATCTTACTACCTTTTTTGGCTGAAAAGGAGGTTAGCGCACAAGTTCAGGCCTTAAAACTCGTGTTTTTTTTTGGCAGCCGTCGTGGCCTACCGGGAGCTCCTTCTCGGCGGCCAAATTTGCGCGCTTGGAGGCCAAAATACAAATGACGATAGCACAAGTAAATAGAATTAAGCTTGCAACAATGCTAAAATGACCACTTAGTGTTGTTGAAGTTTGGGCGATGTTTTGCAATAGAATCGTTGTACCACGCAATAACTACTTTATCGGGATTGTAATCCAGTATTGCGGCACCATCTAACCACACTAAATTGTTTCAAATGCATACCGCCTTTCATAAAACCTGACCATTTATACCGATATGATGTCACCATTGAGGGTGTGAAGTCACTAGCCCATTGCGTGAACATTTCTCAACTATGAATACACGCGTTTTCCCTTTCGATGTCAACTAACCTAGTTCTCCTTTTTACCAACGATTCAATGTCCGACAACATTGAATCGACATAAAAACGACAATATTGTCAGCCGATGTAAATTAGCACTTCGGATTAAGACTTTGTTAAAATAAACGTCGGAAATTACAAACAAGACGTACAGCGCTGGTGATCACAGCTGGATATTCCATACAATAGCAAATGTTCTCGCACAATAGCCTACAACAGTGGTGATTATGACGTGCTGACCTAATTCTGCGTCACTCTTTGATACTACATATTTTCGACAGTTATTTCAAGATCATTCTATTGCGAAATTAAATAACTGGCTAGAAGAAACCAGCGGCCAAACTTGGCCTACCGAGGAGGTAGTACCGGCGGTCATTCAAGCACTACTTAGCGGCCATGGCCGCCGGCTGCTTTAAGGCTTGCAAGTTGATATCAAAACGAGAAAATAAGTTGTCTTCTTAATTAAACAGTTATAATTATCTGATGTGGGGAGCATTGGAGCAATCTGTGGTGCCTAACTGGTCTGAAATTTTTAGAAATGTTTAGCACCACATGATTCATTAATCTACTTGGATGTTTGAATAAAAATGCTAATTTTTTTTTATACATTTACAATTTTTGTTGTTAATGAAACAAAATTTCTGTTACGTCTCTAAAAGTTCCCTTTTAGGCCTACTTAGAGCAGCAGCGAGTGAAGTTTAGAGTGTGCACTCGTACAGTGACCATTCCATATTACAATTGAAGATGTTCTTAATTTCTTGGTAGCAGCTATAATGTTAACTGCTACCCAACCTGTCTTTTCCTCACTTAATCGGAGTTGAATTCAGGCCAATCTATTGCAGCTTAAGCTATCGATTAAAAAATCGGTGTAGTTGTACATTTTTATTGAATAAACATGTATCCATTGATGTATCACAACAAACAAGGAAAACAAACAGTTTCAAACTAGCTATGGTTGGTGCTAATAAATTTTTTTCGAAGTAGAAAAGTGCAGATCGTCATTTCAAATGTTGAAAAGCACTGTTGTAGCCTTATGATGACAATTATAATGCAATTGTTGTTTCGACAGAATTAAAGCAAATCCTGACAACACGAGCAGAAAAAGTTTCTGGAGAAATCACACTTCCCATAGAACTACAACTTGTCATCAGATTCGAACGATTGGAGCTCAAAGCAGGAGTAAATAGGTCTCTTCCTGATCTTGATGATGAAGGTCATTATAACAAAAGGGAAGATTTTAAGGAATTGTTTATGAGACCTTGTCAAGGAGACATTTCACTTGAAAAGATATTTGACCGAACCTTGCAATTTGCTACTGATAAAACCAAATACGAAACAACCAATGAAAAAGCTCGTACCAATTGCATTCGTCGCCACGGTAACATAGTGGCCTTGATTGGTCAAGCAGGAATTGGTAAAACCACGCTTGCTAAGAGATTGATTGAGCTCATTTTGAAACAAAGGGTTCTTTCAAACACTGAATACATCTTTGTCATTCCATTCCGCCAAGTTAACTTTTCAAATGAATGTCCGTTGTTTCGCTTCCTTGTTACTGGGTGTGATTTAAAGGTTGGATCTAAGTTTGATCCAATGTCAAGTTCATGGATCGATGAACTTCAATCCAATCCTAACGTGGTGTTCATATTCGATGGTTTAGATGAAGCAAACACTAATCGATTGTCAGAAAGAAATAACCGAGACACTCTTCAAGCATTCTGTAAACCTGATGTGTTTGTCAGGAAAATCTTTTCTGGTGAGATTTTTCCTTTGGCCAAAAAACTTGTAACTTCACGACCAAGACAGTTTTTTGAACTCCATCCAAGTTGCCGACCCCACTTTGCGATTGATATTCTTGGCCTAAACCAATCATCTCAAGATAAACTGGGAAAGCAAATTTGTCAAACCAACTTCAAAAGGGTAGAAGAGTTTTTGCTTGATCATCCTGATGTTTCATCTTCATTATATGTTCCTGTGAAATGTATTATTATTTTTGGCGTTCTTTCCCTGGCAAAAAATAAAGACAGCCAGACAGCTGTGCGATCATTGACAGACATATTTGTGCAGGCACTTGATCATTTTCTTAGAACTGATCATGTTCGTGAAAAAGCAAACGAAGTCTGGAAACTTGCTGACCTCGCATGGAATGGTTTTTTACACCGGAAGATAATTTTTAATGAAGTTGATATTTTTAACGCTAGAATTAGTAAGAAAACATTTCAAGCATTTCTTCACACTGCTGTAGAAAGAAATATTCGATTTTCCATTTTGGATGGAGATAAACGAAGCAGCTTCTCTCATTTAATTTGGCAGGAATTGTTTGCTGCTATAAATGCTATGTTTCTATTGCCAGTGAATAACTTTGATCTTTATATTGATGATCTCACCAAGCCATTGTGGGAGGTTGTGAGTAAGTTTATGTTTGGACTTTGCCATCCTACCACAAGGAAGAAAGTGGCAACAATTTTATCTTGTGGGGCAGTGAAGGATTTGGATGTTAAAAAGAAGAAACTTTTCAACTTAGTTGTGAAGTTAATGAAGGAAGGATTTTACAGAAGTTTCTCTCAACTGATACAACTTTGCTCATGGATTCAGGAAGCAGGTGATCCACAGTTGGATACAGCTGTAGCTGAACATTTTCCTTCTTGCATAGAACTCAAGGGATCGATACTACCAACGGATGTATCCAGCTTGACTTTTGCTATGAAAAGAGTGAATAAGTCTTTGTCACTGGTGAATGGTTGGCCTAGGCCCAGTTTTGTTCAAGACAGCTTTCAAAGGTTGCTGAAAGGATTGGCCAATCTGTCAAATAAGGTAAGTAATGCTTAACCACAACACCCATTTGTACTTAAAGTGCAACTGCACGATCGAATTAACATTGGCTAGAATCCATTGCCAAGACATCCGGTACCTGTTGAAAAACTCACTTCCTTACAATTGAGGCCCACAGCCGAGAAACCGACCCTTTTCCCACGCTCTCGAGCGCTTCTCTCTCACACTACCTGGAAGTGGCAAACTCATCAACGCCACCTAGTGATATGACGTCAGTTGGGGTCGAACTTAGTGGAGACCAAACTAGTCGAGATAGGCTTGGTTGCTAGTGAATGCGCAAATTTATAAGGCATCTATAATGAAGACGCATCTTTCAGCCAGCATTATACAAATTTAGTTATTCATGCCTGTGTGCCAGGAGTGGTTTGCGAAGCCCATCGCCGAAGGCTAGTTTCGTAGGTTATAACAGCCAAACTTGGTTATATCGAAAACATTTTGTATTGTAGGACATAGTAGCCTACAGTCGACTATCATGCGATAACGCTTTAGCATTCATTGGGACTGTCTTCGGCAGTGTTGACATCCAGGTTTTTTTTAAATAATCTAGATGAAGCTAAAAAAAGACCAGAATAAATCAAATTGAAGCAGAAATAAACTAAAAAATAAACCAACATATAATACTGATGAAAAATCACATTACGACACATGAAGCTAAACAAAAAAGACCAGAATAAGCCAAATTGAAGCAGAAAGAAACTAAAAGAATAAGCCAACATACAATATTGATGACAAATCGCATTACAACACACAAATCGAAAACAAACCAAAAAAACACACCAAATCGAAAAAAAAATAAACCAAACGGTTGCAAATAAACCAGATTTGGTTTTAAAAAGACTAAAATGGTAACACTGGTCTTCGGAACCCAGCATAGTCTCCATCGTCGCTGGGGTACTTTCTGCGGATGAAAGAGAGAATGCAGGATGGCAGCATGACTCTGTTCGGCTTGCCCAGAACTTCTCCATCCAACAGCCTCTCCAGCACGTGCATATAAGCGACCAGCCTGAATTGCCTGGGAGATATAACAGCTTCGTTTAATAATGAATGGAAAAATTACGCAGCCAGTTCTTCAAAGGCTGTTGAACAGTAAACAAGCTCAAGTAAACTCACTCATTTGACAACTTTCCATCGCGTCCTCTGGGCTTACCTTGCCTGGGCCTATGACAGCTTTGGTCTGTCCCTTAACCAACAATTTCAATGGATAAGTCAATTTTTTTCAAACTTGAGATTGCAAAGAACCTATACTACCTGCCTTCACATAAAAAGCATGTGTAACAAGATCGAAACAGCGAATAAAAAACTCCATCCTCTAGGACTTGCAACAGCAATTGTCGCTTCGGTCTGACTCCAACTGACGTCATAATCCGCGTGTTGCGGTGTTGCGCAATGCAATCCGCCATAGCAGGAACGTGGCCAAAAATACAAGCGCGTGGAAAACCATAGTTTTGCTAATTTTTATTGAGATAAATATAGCCTTAAAAAGTAAGGGCGAAGTTGGTATTTATAGATTGAAACATGCTCTTTCAGATAAAGTGCGGTCAAAGTCATCATGCAGTTGCACTTAAAAATACAGTTTAGCGACTGTTTAGCTTATAATTTGAAGAGGTGTTCAATAGAAATGTGTTTCAAGATTGTTTTGCAACAAAAGAGACTTTTAGTCTTAATTTTTGTTTTGAAATATAAGCAATTTTTCTTCATCATAAAGTGGAAATGCAGAGCTTTGAGATTGTAGAAAGCGATACAAAGTTCAAAATGTGGTTGTGTGACATATTCTTTGAAGATTTATTGCTACAACTACCGGTAAGCAAAACTCTCTTGTTAAATTTTGCTTTATTTATTTTTGAACTGCGTTGTTCATAAACAACATGCCGTCTTGTTTCGTTTGTTGGGTTTATTTTTGACAGTTAATTTTTTGTTACATAATTTGGTGTCTTGTGATGATGTTTGTGGAGATGGTTATAAGACCGATGTTTTGTGGAATACTGTGACAGGAGATTTTATGGAGCTTTTTTTAAGTTCCATTAATTATTGTGTAGGATACATTGTTAATAACAGCAACAGTTTATCTGGCTCATTTTTATAAATAGAAATCGATTTTTGGTACTGTTACAGCATCATCACCCATCGGTCTTACAACATCAAGAGGAAAATAATAAAATTCTTCAAAGGCAGCTTGTTTACATATTGTGGCGTAAAAACGCATGTTGTACCACCATGGAAACAATAAAACAAAACATTTATGGAGTAGTGATGAAGAAATGTAACATGTAAAAATAGTAAATAAGTATGGTACAAATAAGTTTATTCACTGTAGATTAGGTGCAAAAAAAAAATTTTTTTTTTCTAAAAAGAAGTGTTTGAAGACACATCCCAAACAATTTTTAGTTAGTTGCACCCAAAACTCAGGTTGTCGAGGGAGGTCAAAATCCAGAATTAAAGTATAATATAGTATGTTGTGTAAATATATATAATATATAGTATATATAATATAGTATAAATAAGTTTTTCCACTGTAGATCAAACATTCAAGAATTTGGGTAGCTTATGTAATAAATTAATCAAGTCAAATGAAAATGAAAATATCTTCTGACGACTTGATATACATCAATTCATAAACGTATCAAGAATGAAATCTTTTCATTCTTTCGCACCTTCATTTTTTTTATTACTTGTGCTGTTTTCTTTCAGCTTAACTGAAGATGATATACATGCAAGCAGATCATCTAATCGATTTTTAGCTCTTTATTGGTTGGTTGGTTTTGAATCTTTATCCTCGGATTGACTCTGATGAAAGTCTGTGATGCGTTATTCCTGGTAGTTTCGCATACTTATAGAGGTTTTTGATGCAGGGCTGGTTACCGAGATTGACAAAGTAAAGTTTTTGATTGTTACAATGTTGTTGCCAGGGAATTATCCCATCCACTACGTCCCGCTGACTGGAGAGCAGTCCTGAAATGCATTGCTCAGGCGCACAACCCGAAAGTCGAACCAGCGCTGCGCCGCTGCTTGAGTTGGGCGCTTAACAACTGAGCTAACATGGCGGACTCGATTGAACTGACTCGTGTGGAAATACATTTATTTATAATGAATTAAACCATTGATTTTGGTCATTAGCATTGTATACTCAATTTTATGAACGTTGGATCTACAGTGAAGAAACTTATTTATCAGTTATGAATTACTTAATTTGATAAAATCATAAAATTGTTGACTCTCTTGCTTTTTACTGTATTTAATTTTAAATTTAAGGTATATAACTGTGCGACAAAGTTTAAATGAAAATTATTGGAAATTGAATATCCAAATTCGCAGATCGTAATTTTGCATATTCAATCCTCTTCAGTACAACTTTATAATCAGCACAGTAAAATTTGCAGCAGTAGGCTACAGGTAATACAGCACAGTAGTTCAGTTTTGACAATTTAGGCTAAAACTGTTAGACAAAATTTATTCATTTCTTATCAATTGCATTAGACCTGTGATAACACAATTTTCTTTTACAAATTGTCAAGGCAATTAGGCCAAGGTCATACATTAGTAACATAGGAGGAGGAGAGGAACGGCAAGCAATCCTCGCTCAAAAGTAACACAAAATTGCCCAATAACGTGATCCACAAAAGATACAGTCACTATTAATTAATATGCAAAAATAATAGGGTAGGAAATTTAACGTTTTACAGTAGAAAACAACTGCACGCCCAGCACAAGAGAGAAGCCCAATTACGGATCTGTTCAAATAGTTGTGTAGTACGTAATATACGATAATTAATTTGTACTTTGTCGTACATTTACCTTGAATACGGTATAAAAATTCCAGGCATTGTATTCGTAATTGGGCTTCTCTCTTGCACTGGCTTGACTGGGTGTGCAGTTGTTTTCTACCAGAAAAGTTGAACAGACAGTAGCCTACAACACGTGTGTCTTACACATCACTAACTTTCACATTGCAACCATGCAGAAACAAGTCCATAACTGTAAACAGTCGCACACCTATATCCCGGGCATGGTTCTTGAACAATTGCTCCCGGGAAATTGCCCCCTCCCCCCCGGACAATTGCCCCCCCCCCGAACAATTTCATCAAAAAGTGCAGTAAAGTTTTTTTCTTAATTAGCGCTAATGGTTTGATTCTTATTTGCGACAGAAAGATATATAAATATTGCCATTAGAAATGTAAATTATGAGCGATTCCTCTTAAAAGTCAAGTACAATGCGATTTTCATAGTCTTCTACAATGGTTGGAATGCGAGCTAAACAGTCTTGATAGCTTTTTTTTTGGCGGTGGGGCAGGAAATCCTGCAACTATTTGGTTGATTGTTACCGTTGTTAAAGCCTGCTCGCTCTTCAATGCGTCCATAAACTTCCAAACGTTTGGATGACATGCAGTAATGTTAACTTGAAGGTGGTTATGCCATCCTTCCAACAAATTGTTTGTCCGGGGAAGATCTTCCACTACACTGATCGGAAAGTGGGGTAATCGTCTGTTGATTAGGGTGGCCAAAAAAAATTGAAATTTTTTATTTTTGTTTGCACACCCTCTCATTTGAGGAGGATTCATGAAAAAATGACACTGTGAAAATTTGAAGTGAATCCGACAAGAGGAAGTGCTCTCCCACCGACCTCAAAGTTTGGTTTTATTGGCATAATCCGTCAAAATTCCTTGAATATGTGACGTAATTCTTTTTTGATTTATCTACATTGCAGTTGCAGCATTTTTGTTTTAACCATTGTTTTACTCTGAATTTATGATACAATAAGTGTTTCCACATGCAGAAAAACATAAATAATGCACAAAATAGATCACATTAACAAGCGTTTGGTATGAAATTAAATGCACTAAACTTTAGCGAAAACCGCATAAAAGTACGTTCACTAGTCACGATCGCAACGCTTTAGATGACAACACATTGCCCAGAAATTGCAAGAGAAATGTTTGTAAAGAGTCAAGCCATTGGTTGACTTTATTGCACTTGTTGGAAGCAGCTTTCTGTGGTGTTCAACCACTTGATAGAGAAGCTGGCGCTGTTATTCATTTTTTGTAAGAACTTCATTGAAGTCAGTAGCTAATTTGACTGCCCAGTGCTCGCTCTGCACAATCATTGACGGCTTTGAGATGACGCCAAACTTTGCAGGCTTCTTTATAATCATCACAATCACGCCATGTGTCGACAGAAGCAGTGACTCGAAAAGGTTAAGGGAATGCTGTGTTACAAACTGTGCCAAAGAGAGACGTTGAAACTTGACAATTTTGTTTGGGGCAACACGACAAACATCTTCGAGAAATGGGTCTTTCTTAAGAGCATTAACGATTGCTTTCTTTTCATCATCTGTGTTATTATCATTGAATAAAGGTACCGTAGTGCAGCAAGATCCTTACTGATGTACCACAAGCGCAACCTCAACTTTTTTCTGCCACTTGAGAAATTGCATTGTCAACCTCTTTATAATCCTCTGTCAGCTGTAACATTGCTAGGTCATTTGTAGGGGTAGATATTGATGAAGGTGCTGCAAACCAAAAAGTGGCATAGATGGTAGTAGTTAATATTCCTTCATCTACAACTGTACTGCACGCAAGTGGCAGTGTAATCTTATTGATCTTCATCTCGTAGTAGAAACGGCGAAGAACCACACCCCATACAGGCAGCTGACATGGCCCCTCAAGACAGTCAACAAATGGACACCCACTCGCTAGTGTTGACTCTCTTGAGGGGCCATGTCAGCTGCCTGTATGGGGTGTGGTTCTTCACCACCTCTACTACGAGATGAAGATCAATAAGGTTACACTGCCACTTGCTTGCAGTGCAGTTCTTGTGGGTGAAAGCTAATATCGCTACCACTGCAAAGACTCACGTTGTTACCAAACTAAAACACATCCATCAAGAGCATATAGGAAAATCAAAGCACAAAGGGAGGCGAAATTCAGCTTCCTAGCTGACCTCAGAAGCTGACTTCACCCAGAGCTTAAGTGCATTATTTGATATTGCATATGCTAACTGGGAATGCCGCACAACAATACCAGAAGACTGCCAGTTTTTGATAGACCAACGTGGTGCATGACAGATACTGATGACAGCAGAGGACCCAATGCATTGCAAAGCTGCTGCAAAGTATAAAAAGCGCAAAGATGATGAACAGAGACGCAACAGAAATCGCATTGATCCAGTACCATCAAGTGCTGCTTCTTTCTCATCTGAAAATGATCAGCAGATGATGAAGATTCTTCCAGTGACCCACTATTTGCACCACAAATCCAAATAACAGCAAAACAAAAACAAAAATCAGTAGGAGCAGCCATTACCAAAACACTGCATTATTGATAATCCACTGTTTAATGCAGCACTGAACAGAACTATAACATCAAGTCGTCAAGCAATGGTGATCATCACTCCTGATCTTGCTGCAGCTGGAATTGATATAAATGAATTGACAATGTCACATTCCTCTGTCATGAATGCTCATTCCTCTGTCTGGAGCTATCACTGTCGTGCAGCAGGCATTTAATTGAAGGCTGCTACTTCTTGCATGCCGTCGTCTCAAAGCCGTCAATGATTGTGCAGAGCGGGCACTGGGCAGTCAAATTAGCTACTCACTTCAATGAAGTCCTTACGGAAAATAAACAGCAGCGCCAGCTCCTCTGTCAGGTGGTCGAGCACCACAGAAAGCTGCTTCCAACAAGTGCAAGTAAAAGCCAACATGCCAACAGCTCCATTAAATAAAATCAATGGCTTGACTTTTTACAAACGTTTCGTTTGCTTTTTCTGGGCAATGTGTTGTCACCTGAAGCGTTGCGATCGTGACTGGTGAACGTACTTTTATGCGGTTTTCGCTAAAGTTTAGTGCATTTAATTTCATACCAAACGCTTGTTAATGTGATCTATTTTGTGCATTATTTATGTTTTTCTGCATGTGGAAACACTTATTGTATCATAAATTCAGAGTAAAACAATGGTTAAAACAAAAATGCTGCAACTGCAATGTATATAAGTCAAAAAAGAATTACGTCACATATTCAAGGAATTTTGACGGATTATGCCAATAAAACCAAACTTTGAGGTCGGTGGGAGAGCACTTCCTCTTGTCGGATTCACTTCAAATTTTCACAGTGTCATTTTTTCATGAATCCTCCTCAAATGAGAGGGTGTGCAAACAAAAATAAAAAATTTCAATTTTTTTTGGCCACCCTACTGTTGATGCGTAGCCTTCTTCCGATAAAGACATCTTCAAAGTAATCTACGATCGAGTCAGCTTCTGTTGGCATAGTATCCTGTAGTGTTTCAAACGTACTAACTACGTCATTTGGTCGAATGAAAGCCAGAGCTGGAAGCATACGAATTTTCTGAGCAAAATCAGCATCTGCTTGATATTGGCCTTGCAATCCTTCCACCTGCCTTTCCTTTGTTCAGTTCAGTGTAACGAGTAACGATGTTGCCACCAAACGTGTTCGCGCTATGAATAAACTTCACCAAGTCATGCTTAAATTTTATTATTCTTTTGGTATTCATTATCCGGGGGCAGTTGTCCGGAGGCAGTTGTTCGGGGAGCAATTCTCCTATGGGGGCAGTTGTCCGGATACCCCCGGCTGTATATAATAACATCTTTTTACTTGTTTTTGATGGTCTTTTTTATCATGTAGAAGTGTCATCTTGCAGATAACTCCAAAAATGGCAAATATTTACAAAACAGTTTCTGCCAAAAAAAAAAGTTTAATTTTTTTTTTTCATCTTTCCAACTAAAATATCGTAACTCCTTTTTATTTTTGAAGGCTTTCCTTGGTAGCCCATTGCAACAGTTTTACTTTACAACTTATTTAGACTACAAATTGTTTTTAGACAACTTTAATATTGAAATTACTTGCCAAGTGTTAAATCATGTCGATTGATTGATAATTATTTTGATTTTGCCTTTTTTTTATTTACGTCTTGTTTGTTTGCAGATGGAGATGCTTATTCTTTGTCAAAATGTGATCACTGGCGAAGAAGCTTTATTGCTAGCCGATACCATCGCCAGCATCAAAGAGTTGCATTTGCGTGAGTGTGAACTCAGCAGTTTTGCACTGACCACCATTTCAAAAAAGATTTCTTGTCTTCAGAACCCGGTGAGTTTAGAACCTAACACCTTAACGCAGCAGCAATTTATTTGTTTCTGAATGTGTTGGTTTCTGCGAAGAAATCTTTTTCTTATTCATGTTTTACGTCTCATTTCTCGGAGTTCGGGGTAGGATGGGGTCTGGCAAGGCACATACTCATTACTCAGTCTTCATTCATCACAATTAAGGGATAAGTCTTGCGGTACACGACATCTGGGCGAAACCCTTTTGGGCGATGACCCAAGTGGGTGACGACCCAAGTGAGCGACGGACCATGTGGGCGACGGTAGCGTAAGTTTAGTCGTTCGGAGCGGTGGTGACCTATATAATTTATCTACTATTTATCTAATTGTAGTTGCTTTGCGGCGTCACTGTTGTCACGTCACGGTTCGTCCCTGTGAAGTTCAACGACGCTCTTCATAAAATCCAAAAGTTACGTGATGCGGTATGCGAACAAATGATCGCTAGATACGAACCGCCAGCGAAACGAAGAGAATACGAAGAAGCTGATAACCGCATTATGCGCCTCGTTGACTGATTATTGGCAATGGACAGGATCCACCACAGACTATGTGGGACTTAAGAGGCATAAATCATAATTTTAACTTGGGCACTTAAAATAAAATCATTTACTTCAGTAATAGCTACTGATTTGCACGAAATGGCCCGTTTCGGCTAGTCCGATTCGGCTAGTTCCCTATTTGGCTACAGTTTTGAATTGTATTTTGTATTTTATTCCACAATATCGTTTCTTTTGCATTCCGACAAAGAAAATTAAATTGAAATGTTTGCTCACATAAAATCGAGATTATTAATTAATAGGAAACTAGCCGAATCGGACTGGCCGAATCGGACTAACCGAATAGCAGCAGACCCGATTTGCATGTGGTTAGTACAACAAGCTGTGTCCTCTGCTACTGAACGTCAACTGATGTTTTTAATCCGAATGCTCTAGATGCTGCGCGGAGCATCAGCAGTTTACAGAACACACTGTGACTGACAGTCATTACATTTTAAGACTTGAAGTCATACGGAATCAGAACTTCGCAGTGTTTGCTGGATAATTCTGCTGCCTGTCACTTATACCGAAAATTGTTTCAACAGACTGCGCCATCCGCATCGGTATTGCCGTGCGCGGACATTTTGTCGAAAGACATTTTGCCGAATCGACAATTTGCCGAAACTCATTTTTCTGAAAAGTTATGTGTTATTACAATATTACGTTATGATAATACATATAATGCATTTGTATAATTTCGGCAATTTATCCAATCTGCATTTAGTCCTTTCGGCAAAATGTCCATTCGGCAAAATGTCCATTCGGCAAAATGACCATTCGGCAAAATGTCTTTCGGCAAAATGTCCGGGTACTGGTATTGCGACTGACAAGCTTCGATAAAAACAGTTAGGGAGCGTTCATAACTGACGTCAACCACCTTTTGGCCATTCTTCTTGGGATGTTTTCATTTGTCTCTTTTCTGAGGGGTTTCTCTTAAGCTTCACGATAAACCGTGACGCCGCAAAGCAACTACCATAGATAAATTATATAGGTCACCATCGTTCCGAACGGCTAAACTTTTGCTGTCGTCGCCCACATGGTATTGCCCAAAAGGGTTTTGCCTTGATGGGCTCGCCCTGATATCGTGTACCGCTAGTGTTGGTCATTTGCCACCGCTTCCTGTCATCATTTATTGTATTAAATGCAAATACCAATTGCATCAATGTATTTATCTCAATCAGATTTTTTTAAATCTGTGAATACTATTTCAATAGTTACCGTAATTGTTGAAAATTACTTTCATGAGACAGTGTTTCAGCACTAGACTTAAATTATTTGGAATGGCCCGTTTCGGCTAGTCCGATTGGGCTAGTCCGATTCGGCTAGTCCGATTCGGCTATTACCCTATTCAGCTACAGCCCGAGTCGGCTAGTCTGATTTGGCTAGTCCGATTGGGCTAGTTCCCTATTTGGCTACAGTCTTTATCAGTTAGTTCCCTATTCGGCAATTTTTTGAAAATCCAACGATAATCCTTCTGTAATCCAACAAAATCCTTCTGTAAATCCAACAACGCCTTCTGTGTATTTAGAGAATTTTGTATTTTATTCCACAATAGGCTATCGTTTCTTTTGCATTCTTGCATTTTATCCAGTGTTTACCTTTGAGTGCCTTCCCAGACGGCAAAATCCGTCATTTTTGTTGTCTGGGTTCGTTCGAAATATGTGTTTTACATCAAAACAACATTTTTCATGATTAACAATACAGATTAATGAGATAAACAGAAGTGTTTTGTTAGTTGTTCAAGGGTGTCATTGTTCAAAATCATAGGCGCCTAACTATTTTTTTGGCCGTGGGGGCGAAAGCGTGTTTCATCAGCAGCAACGTAAATTCAGCAAATGTCACGCAGATGGATGACGTAATTATGCCGTCGCACTAGGATTGCTTTTATTGCCACACTCGGAGTTATCGCTACGTTCGACCTACCGTTAATTATTATAAACAAAACTCACTTCGGTTAAGCAAACACATGACATGCGTCTGCGTTAGCTAGCGGTTGATGGACTGCGACTCTTTAAGCTAAGCCCAACATAAAGTTTAGCAACGAACTAGATTTATTAGCATGAAACAAGAGACGAAAAGGTTTACTAAAAGGTAAACTGTAACTGGAATGACAATGTTTTGAAAATGGAATGCAAATACTAACTTGATCATACGCTTGAAAATATACTTGTGGAAAGTAAAATCATTCATGTTAACATCAATTGAGCAGCACGTCACCTTGAATAAATTTAAAAGTTGCTGACATCCGTAAGCAGCCCTTAAAAAATAGTTACGGAGAGACGTTTGATTAAGTTTTCGACTTGACATTGCTCCCTTTTCACTACAATATTGCAACTTATAACTGACCGCTGTAAAACGCCCGTTTTCGCGTTGCAGATGAAACAAAAGATGCGCACATTCCCGCCTTTGATCGGGTTTCTATGGCAACGGTCGTGTGTGTGCCATTCAGTTTGCGTGAGTCCGTTACTGCGTTGATTATGCCGCGTGTGCGCAATGCGGTTTGTACCAGCCCTTGTTGCGTTGGTTAGTGGTTACCTCGGGCCGAGACTTCAAGTTCATTTTCACAGCGTGCGATTCACTGGGCACCTCGCAATTCACTGCAGTGCAGAGGTTTCGACTTTCGAAAGCGACATCAAGTCTGTTTGCAAGCTCATAAAGCTAAACGCACGCTCCGTCTACGTAGCAAATTATGTTTTTCTTTTGGGTGCATTCAACATCTGATGACATTGAATCGACACAAAATGGTAGATTTTTGCTATGTCCCAGGCAGCAAAATCAATCATATTTACATTGATTCAACGTCTGCAGACGTTAAATCAATGTAAAAATGACAGATTTTGTTGTCTGGTGTGGGATTGTAGCATCGCTACTCGTTCTAGTGATTATTTATTGCGAAGCTGTTGCGGTTTGCATTCAAAAAATGTTTTCCTGCTGCCGATTGCTAGTTCATCTATTGTTTTATGTATCAATACAGCATAAAAAGTTGCCCCCACGCAAAAATATGCGTTGGGGCCAGGCCCCCACGGCTTAGGCGCCTATGTTCAAAATACATGTAAAAACTTACATACGAGTTATTAATTACGGAGATAGCATAAATTTGATGCTCTAAAACAAACTCATATATTATCATATATAGTCAAAGTGGCAAATGCGCGGACGGACAGTTTTTATGATAATGCATGGTTCATCAATTTAGAGAATTAACCGGCGATTCAATTCGATAATATCAAACCTCCATCTTTACACTCTGACTACAAAAAAAATTGGGCCTATATCACGTGAAAGTTACGAGTAATTAAGCATTGACTTCAACGACCTAATTTTTGGGCAAAATCAACTTTACGACCGGTTTTGCAAACTTTGATCTTCCGCTTTGCAAGGCAACTTGATAGTTACTTTGAACTTTAGTCCAACGTAGAGTGGTTTCACTTTAACCTGAATAAAAAAATGTCTACTTCTGGCTTTCTTTCCCAATTAAAATCATTAATCAGCGCATTCGAAAAGGTTTTCCAGAATTTCGTTATTGCTTTTAGACAAGCATTTCTATGGTAAACAACTTTACCTCGCTTCCCAATTTTTTCTCAGCTATTCTCTTTTAAATACCGGCGCGCGTAGTCTTGCTCCTCCGTCAAGGGGTGGTAATTACACGCAATTCATTATGACGCAACTGAAAGCTTTAATTTATCACACATCTCACCCAGACAGTAAAATCCGCCATTTTTACATTGATTTAACGTCTGCAGACGTTGAATCAATGTAAAAATGACTGACTTTGCCGTCTGGGAAGGCACTCAAAGGTAAACACTGGATAAAACGCAAGAATGCAAAAGAAACGATAGCCTATTGTGGAATAAAATACAAAATTCTCTAAATAAACAAAAGGCGTCGTTGGATTTACAGAAGGATTTTGTCGGATTACAGAAGGATTATCGTTGAATTTTCAAAAAATTGCCGAATAGGGAACTAACTGATAAAGACTGTAGCCAAATAGGGAACTAGCCCAATCGGACTAGCCAAATCGGACTAGCCGAATCGGGCTGTAGCCGAATAGGGTAATAGCCCAATCGGACTAGCCGAATAGTAGCAGACCCTAAATTATTAGTAGGGCAACCAATTTTTTGACCTAAAAACTTGAAATTTTGACTTTATAATTTACAAATTTTGACCTTTGAAGTTTGACCAATAACTTTCTGCGATTGCAACCCAAATGCGAAATACAATGCATATTAGAAATCAAACTGTTAGGTAAGGATATCTTCTTTTTCTAATGAAATGAAAGAAAAATGTGGAAGACTCAATGACAGCACAGCTAACGAACAGGTGTTGGAAGTCACCCAAAAAACTGCAAAAGATAAATTTGGAGTGTCTTCAAATATCGCGAAATTACTCTGAGAGGGTTCTTCAGTATTATTCTTCAACATCAAGTATTGTTTTACATTATCGCCTTTGAAGTTCAGTCACTCACCAAAATTTTCCTAAAAAGGAGAAGCTTCTCTCTACTGATACAAAAGTTGCTTGGGAGTTCCTCAGCAGGCTATAGAAATGTGGTGAAAAATCATCTCGTCCCATTTTCACAATGCACTTGATGTCATTCTTTCAGATTCTTGCTTGAATATATTGTTTAACCTTAGGCATAATTATAGGCTAGCTAAAGACAAATTTGAGAACATCAGGAAGCTAAAACTCAATACTATGAGCAATTGAGCATTCACCTAACCAAAAACAAAGACCACGTTACCTGTTACCTGCCTTCCACGCCTAACCTACTTAATATTCAATCTAAAGCTCGACCGATATCACTTTTTCAGGTCGATACCGATATTTATGAAATTTTTAGGCCGATACCGATATATATCGGCCGATATATATCAGCTACAAAAAGTTTTTTACCAACAAAGCTATTAAGCAACAAACCAGTCCAAGTGGCTTCTTGCGTCACAATGCTCTGGGCACGGGTCGGAAAACTTCTACAATGACGCTACTATTTTCTTCTGTGCAAAGTTTCACTAGGATTTTTTCTTTGGGTTTATTTTTGCATATCATGTGAGTGAAAGTTAATTTTCCCTGGGTATTTTCTTTCTTTTTGTAATAACGACTCTTGCCTAATCAATATCACTCGGAGATCAAAGCCAGACATTGTGACGTAAGACTTAAAATAAGTTGCGCGTGGTTAGTGTAGAAGTACACTGGTACTCCCATCGATTCTTAGCGAAAGATTTACCTTTGTTGCACTGATTCAATGTCAACAATCGTTGAAGCAACGTAAAACTCGAAAGTTTTCCTGCTTGAATGGAGCTAACGGATACAGTATTAACATTTTCTAGATGCGCGCACTAGAATGGGCGGGAAATCATATTCTCGAAACAATTGTTCGTGCTATGCAAGCACGTTTGAGCAATTTGTGTTTCTTCAAAAGGCATGTATGGCTGGTTTTGAGTTTGCTTTTGCTGGCCGATGTTTATCGGCGAAAAATAGCCGATACAATATATCGGCTACACCTGATATCGGCTGACCGATATATCGGTCAAGCTCTAATTCAATCGTCAGTAGTGGGCGAAACAAGATTATTACCTCAGAAATTGCAACAAATGGATTACATTACATTAGAATAGCAACAAAAATTGCAACAAAAAATCAGTATCTGTGTAGATTTAATAAAATATCAATAGATGGAAGAAACACTACGTTAAAAGAAAATTTTGACCTAACCATGAAATTTGACTTTTTTTTTACTTAATAACTTTGAAACCTCTCATTGTGTCAGACTGAAATTTAGTTTATTTAGTTTTATATACTTTGAACAAGGCAGAAAAATTTTGGCCTTATTGACTTTTGGCTGCCGTAATTATTAGCCCATGGAGGATGGTGTAAGTGTCGCAGACTGGTAATTATTAGAAATTAGGGTCATAAAACAGTACTACGGCATTGGGCCACATTGTTGGTAGCCTATGGACGATGATGTGAGGCACTCATTTTCTTTGCAGTCTAGGGTCGTACCCTGAAGTGACATGAAACGTAGCTGATGTTGTGTCAGATTATTTATTCATTCATAGTGTCAGAACTGATTGTTTTGTTTGCGGATCTAGGCAGTGGACACCAAATATATCACAATGGCTAAAACTCTTGTAATATCAAGACTCTGCTCAAAAACAATGCTCAATCCACTGTGTGTATTATTTTGCAAAAAAAAAAAAGGTATTTCAAATCAGAAGTCAGATAAACAGCTTAAATGAGGTTTACAATGCAAACACTTCGTTTGTTAAAGGGATACTAATGGAAAAACCTGACTTGGCGATTTTCCACGTTCTTTGTGTTTAACTTGCCACCATAAAACGATTTTCAATAAAATTTTGCCCCATTGCGGTCTGATCAGCTTTCCGCGCGTGCTTATGTCAGAGCTTTCAAAACGGGAATGGGCCTGAGCAGCGAAGCGTGCTACTGTACAGTCTACGTCACAAAAGACGAGCAATCAGCTGATCACGCAACAGTTGTTACTGCGGGCGATTTAACTGTAGGCTATGTATGTATGTACATCAAAACATCAGATTTCAACATCAAAACATCAGACAGTTTGCTCAAAACCTCAGATCTGATGTTAAAACATCAGATGTGGTAACGTGGCTTTTGTTATTGCTGTCTTTTGTGACGTATTCTCGAGCAGTGTTAGCACTTTTTGGACATTTTGAAAAATAAATGAAACATTGGACCTTGGGCCTTGCCAGCGCCATTGAAAACAAATTTTTTTCAGTAATTTTTTTTGAAATGTATTCTTGAATGTTCAGTTTACGCATTTTAATGCTTAATTCCCGTTTGAAAATTTCATTTAGTATGCCTTTAAAAGTATCCATGAATGACAAGTGTAGGGATGCACCGGGGCAACATTTTGGGAGCAAGTCTTTTAGGCGCTGACAGTTAGGCGCTGGTCTAATAGGCGCGCACACTGTGGCGTCTGGATATTTAGGTGCGGAGCACTGTGGCGCCCGGTCATTTAGGTGCTATTCCTAGTAAAGTATGTAGATTGTATCAGCATGGCAGCTTGCCAGAAAATATCATGGCTTCCGTGAGTGAAGCTGCTTAAACCGGGAATGCTTTTCACACAAAATGTTTCTCGATCAAAAAGACTGTAGGCTAAATTACGTAAACTTTTTGCTTAAAATTTTCCAAATTTTCTCCATAATCCTTCTGCTGTACCTCCTAAAGCATTGCGCGCAGAAACGAAGTAAAATTTTTCTTATGTGCAGTAGGGTGTTTTTAGCGTAATACGCAAAATTCTAACCATTGTTAATATTAATGTATAGGGTGGTGTTCATTTCCTTTCAGTAAAAAAGTCCTTTTGGCAAATTTTTGTTGAAATCCGTCGACATTTACTACTTGCGCAAGGAAGCTAAAGTTTAGGTTGTTTAGCCTATAATCTAGCAGCGGAATATGAGCAATTACCGGTACTTGTAGGCTACGTCACTTCACGGAACAAATAAAGCATTGTTACGTCACAATTGCAACACCTCGTAAAACTACAAAAATTACACTGTTAAGTCTGTTGTCCTGTTGCAGTTATTTCAGTTTACTAACAATTTGCGTTTGTACAATGGCTGTGACAAGGTTTAAAGATAAAATTTGGCTGGTAGGTAGCAGTTCAGGTCATTTCAGCGCTGTAAAATTACCATCAAGGGGAGAAGTGCTTCAAGTTTTGTTTGATTTTCGTTGTAAAAAAGGTTTTGATTGGAAAAGTAGTGTCAAGAACACAGTATCTTTGCTTTTGCCTATTTGGAGTCGAGCACGAATTCCAACACGCCATCAAAACCATGTGATTAATCAGGTGAAAAAATTACAACAGGAATGGCAAAACTTGAAAAAATCTATCTGCGCTTGAGTTAGTCAAACGGACAGACTTTAAGAAATCATTGGATCACCTATTCGATAAGCACACAGTAATGCTTTGGAAATGATCAACATAGAAGATCGCCAGTTCCTTCTTGCCCAGAGAGAAGAGGGGCGCCTGGGTTCCATGGTTGGCGTTGATATGGTTCTATGCAGGAGAGACGAGCGAGTGAGGAATAGAGCTTTAAAGGAGAGAGAGCGAGTTGAGGCGGAAGCAGTTGGTGTTGCCGAATCTACTAATTTAACCATACTGCAATCCAGTGATTCAGAAATGGATACTCAGCAAGAAGATAATCTCGACAAGTCTGGAGATGGGCGTCATCCATCAGCTGGTGGATCGACGTGCTCCGAACAGCCTGGGTCCAGTGCTGCAAGCTGTCTGCCGAAATTCCGACGAGGTAAAATTGCTGTAGTAACCCCGGAGATAGCAGCAGCATTGGACAGGACCAATAGGCTACTACCTCGAGGAAGGCCGTTCATATTTTAAATGCACTGGCGGTGTCCAAGCAATTGCTCCATCCAACCGGTGATCTGATGATTAGCCCAAGTTCAATTCACAAACCTCGCCTGATCTATCGCCAAAACCTGTCGGACGAAATTAGGGAGGCTTTTGACCCTTGCACCCCACTGACCATACATTGGGATGGGAAGATCATGGGTGATTATGAGCAATACAATCACATCAAAGTAGACCGTTTGCCAATTTTAGTGTCTGGCAAAAACTTCTGGCTGTACCAAAACTAGAATCGGGAAAATCAATCGTTGAAGCTGAAGCAGTGGTCTCCGAAATATATAGTTGGGGCATAGCGGATCTTGATATCTTTTGTTGGTTCATTGATTGGAACAGTAACTTACTTCCGCGGAATCGCTCTTGATTTAAAGTATGGGGCCGTTCAAATATCATAAAACGGTATTTTTGGCGATTCTGGACCGCTACACGGCTGACTGACACAATAAGCTTTCTAAATACGCCACTGCTTCTGATCATCTCGGTTATGGGTGAAACACTGTGTAAAGGTTGTTAGAGGAATAGTTGCTTTGTTGCTATATTTGCTTTGTTATCCTATAAACGTGCCTGAAATGCGTGCATATTAAAAGTACTGAATAAAGCTGGTTATTTGGTTGCGTGTTGTAAAGTTGCTTGTTTTATTGATTTTGCGAATTTTTCAACCTCCTTGCGCAAGTTGTAAATGTTGAAATAATTTCTTGAAATTTGAAAGACATTGTTTTCTTACCAATTGTAACAACATGGTGCCCTGTACAAATCAAACTTACGATATGAAAAAATTAAAAACACCCTAATGTGCAGAATTGTTTTGGCATTCGATTAAACTACATATATTTTCAAATTATTTTATCATGCTTGGGTAGTAAAGATTATAATGAAGTACACTTTTCTGCCAATTTTTAATTTTTTTAGAAATTAGAAAAAACAGCGTATGGAAAGTTGCTAGTCGTACATTGAATGTTTTAAATTTTATTGCAAAGCTTTGCATCTTCGGATTGCTGAAGATGTATGCTTTCATTTGATGTCAAGATTGTGCGTCTACGTCGATCACATGAGATGTTTTTACGGCGTAAATACAACAGATTTGTGTGAAAAATGTCTGGTTATTTAGATTAAACGTCTTGACCTCGGTGGTTGCGAAAGAGTTAAGTCAAATAATAACTACACTAAACATCAGTAAAAAAAATCATACCTTAGCCTATATTGAAGCGGGTGGTTAAAATTTTGGTGTGCAGTGCCTGACTTTGCAAGTAGCTTAGGCTACAGCAAAGAACCCAGAGCAAGCTCTTTTGTTTGAGAAGGTAGGCTACACGAGGTGGAAGGATGAAGATTTTTATTAAACAATTAATAAATACGAAAAATGCGCAATCAAACACTGCAACGTATACATGAAGCCATCAGCAGCAATTTTTTCACGATTACGTGAAGTTGAAATAGTCGAAGCTGCCATATCAATCTTTGCTTTATGATGTGGCAAACTTACCAAACTTTTCGGTGCAAGTGAAGTGCTCAGATTCAACATCGGCTTATATGCAGGGCAATTAGACCAGTAGACCACCTGATCTCCACAGGACACGTACTTCTGGAGTAGAAGTTGCCGGTTTAAAGGCGCAGCTTTGTGCAATCTGTTACCTTTAATAATTACTTCTACTTGAGACGGATAGATCGTGTGGAGTTGAGGTGCGTGAAAACGCTCTACTACTCTTGATATTAGCACATTTCTACAGGACATTTGCAATGCATCCTGAACACAAGTTGCAGCCAAATGGAACTTTACTTAATCTGTTATCTTTCGCAATTACTTCTGTTCGGGATGGATTGGCCATGTGACGAGAGCGCGTAAGACGCTCTACTACTGTTCACATGAATACATTTCTACAGGGCATATAGGCTACACCTTGGCTACAAGTTGCAAGCATAATGGTGGAATTTCGCTCGTTATTAAACCTAGTCGGGGTTTTAACGGAAAACTAAGTTACTCTTCACTTAAGCTTACCGCCCGGTTGAATACAGGCTACGGTACATTTTTTACTGGTGTTTAGTGTACCGGTAGTTATTATTTGACCTTTTAGACTAAAAGTGAACTCATACATGTTCGGAAACTTGAATAATTTATTGATAAAGCTTTTGCCGACGCAAACCTGGACTAACAAGAAATAAATGCTGAACACGCGCATTAAAAAAACAACATATTTTTCTGTTCAATATAACATTTTATGTGAAAATCATTGCCGGTTTAAGCAGCTTCACTCACGGAAGCCATAACATATTTTTCTGTTCAATATTAACATTTTGTGTGAAAATCATTGCCGGTTTAAGCAGCTTCACTCACTGAAGCCATGACATATTTTTCTCTTCAATATAACAATTTGTGTGAAAATCATTCCCGGTTTAAGCAAATTTGCTTCACCCATATATTTTTTCTGTTGAACATAACATTTTGTGTGAAAAAGCATTGGCGGTTTAATAAGCAACTTCACTCACTGAAGCCATGACCAACAACGCACACGCATTAACAAAACAATATATTTTCCTGTTCAATATAATATTTTGTGTGAAAAGCATTGCCCTACGCCCCTACCTGCTAAGCTGATACAATCTACAGACTTTACTAGGAATAGCACCTAAATGAACGGGCGCCACAGTGCTCCGCACCTAAATATCCAGACGCCACAGTGTGCGCGCCTATTAGACCAGCGCCTAACTGTCGGCGCCTAAAAGACGTGGACCCAACATTTTGGTTGGAGGCCAGATGTAGGATATTCCGGCTAGAGAATGGCAACTCCGATCGCAGCTTCTGGCCTTTTGAAATGTCTAGTTCATATAATCAATCTTTTAACCAAGCGGTTGTTCGCAGTAGCCTGACAGGAGGTCCAGAGGGTACCGGTCATTTGGTCGACAGACATTTGGTCGACAGGACGTTTGGTCGACAAACATTTGGTCGACAGGACGTTTGGTCGACAAACATTTGGTCGACAGGACGTTTGGTCGACAAACATTTGGTCGACAGGAGGACATTTGATCGACAGAACGATTCATTTTTGGGTTTGGTTAAGGTTATGGTTATAACCCTAAGCCAAATGTCCTGTCGACCAAATGTCCTTTCGACCAAATGACCGGCTACGGGTCCAGAGGGTACTTCAAGACCCTGGATCATTTTAGTGGCCTGTAACCATTCCAAAGGGTCCGGATGCTTGAAGACACCACCTCGTGTTTGTTGGATAGAGTGCGTTTTTCTTATAGTTATTGAGTCAGTTAGTTTGCGGTTTTACGTCCTTTGTTCCTGGTATTGTGAGGGTTGGACGTTAGCAAATTTTGATCCGGTTTGATGGAGGCTTTCCACGCACTCCTACTCTGAACGTTGACCGCCACAAGATTCTTTCAGAGATTGCTTCGCATGCTATCATATTATCTCTTTTTTGGCCGTCCACTGGATTACGCCCCTCTACTTCCACAGTGCCTGAATTTGGGGCATGAGAGTCTCATTAGTACTAGGTCCAAATTATCCTCTCAATGGTCCTGGTTGGTACACCACTCTCACCAAGTAGTTAAGCAGTAACCAGGCACTCTTAAAAAAGGTGCTTTATAGCAATTCATGTGGTCTTTTGAAATGGTCCTTTGCAATGTCGATTTTTACAGGGTATGGAATGGAAGGTTTTTTTTCCATCTTTCATCTTGAGATTTGTTTTCATTCCATCTGCAAATTGTGTGATGTTTGCATTGTATATGCCACCAGCCCACAGACTATAGCCTAAATTTAAGCTAAAGATTTAACTACAGTATTTTTCTAAGGATTACGCACTGTCTGGTGTTCAGTTAGAACTAAAATATCTATAACCTATCTGTGGTTTTGTTTCGGTATAACTTCAGCACTTGTGCAGAAAGCGCAACAAGGTAAAATGCGTTGGAATGGCTGTTTTCTGTATCTGTCAATTCATGTGAATTATCAGGAATAACTGACGTAGATATATGTTTGTTTTTGCGATGTTTCGGGGCAGTGGCGTGCGGAGGATTTTTTTTTAAGGAAGGCCATTTCAAAAGTTATTTTAAATTCACTCTTCTGTGCACATAACCCTTGCCAGCCACTGCACTACAATGAAAGTATACCAGAGTCACCGAGCAATCAAGCAGCCGCAAGCAAAGTTGCAGAAACACAAGAACAATAACAGAAATGCAATGACAATGCAGTTTTGCAACACGGATATGTCTCTTGAAATGACGACAAAAGCAGGCCATCTTTTTCTCAGCAAATTTATTGCTGAGACAGCCAGATTTGCTAATATCATAACAATTGTTTTGTTACTCGGCAGTCGAGTGTAGCAAGAACTATTCTATAGTGAGTACTGAGTAGTCAGGTAGTGCTGACGCCAGGAAAATCGCTTCTTCTCAACTGTTGTGTTAGTTAATTAGTTTACGGCTTTCCGTCCTTTGTTCCTTATATTGTGAGGGGTAGACGTCAGTAAATTTCGGTCTGGCTTGACGGCGACTTTCCACACTCTCCTATTTTGAACGTTGACTGCCACAAGATTCCCCTGTCAGAGCTTGCTCTGCAAGCTATTCCTTGGCCGTCTACGTGGATTATGCCCTTCCAGCGACTGAACCTTCTTAGGCCAGGAATTATCTCTTATTGGTTGCACGTGGCCGAACCAATGGAATACTCCACCGTGCAACTTCTTCTACTTGGTAGATGCCAAACTTTCTTTTCAATGCTTCTAGTTAAGTCTCAGTTTTATTGTGAAAAAACATTGCGTGGTTTGAAGAAACGTTGCAGTAGCCAGTAGAGAATTTATAGCCTATGTGACAATATTATTTTCAAGTGGTATAAATGACGGCTACTTTTATGCTACTGCTCGCGATTATTTTTGTGTGCCTCGTATATTACGTTCTGTTCGAGCCCTCCCAATTTCGATTAAGATATCCCAAATTGACTTTTTATCAATTTACACACAAGTAGAGAGCCTATATGATGACACCTTTTAATTTGTTTTTTACGGCTTTTTTACAATTCAATTTTGTCACGAAAAAGTCTCACTTCATGCATAACTCGCAAAGTGGCAAGTTGTTTTTAAAACTTATGTATACCGCTAAAGGTCAGTTTACGACATCTCAAGTGAACTATTGTCACTCTGCCGTTTTCTTGCGGTATTTTCTCAATCTATTGTTTTTCTCTCTTTTTATATAATTGTCAGTGGCTTATAGGTAGTGTTGCATTGGTTTTACTGAAGTATCTTGTTATCAATCTAACTACATTTAGATCACTTGTTTTTATCAACGTCTTTAATCTTTGAATTACATGCCAAGTGTTAAATCGTATTAATTAATTGATCAATTGTTTTTTGTGCTTTTTATTCAAATTACGTCATTTTATTTGCAGATAGGAAAGCTTGCTCTTAGCAGCAACAAAATCAATGATGATGCTGCTACATCACTGGCCGATGCCATCGCCAACATCAAGAAATTACATTTGGGTCGATGTGAACTAAGTAGCCGCGCATTGATCACGATTTCAAAGAAGATTTTATGTCTTCAACAACCTGTGAGTTTGGAATGTCCTGTGGTAACGCATTAGTAAGGCATTTGCCATAGACGTAATTATTTCTACGTAGAAATGCAAACATTAAAATACATCAAAATATTTTTTAACAAATATTTTTTTATCAGTTTTGTTTAGTGTACCTAAATACCGTACGGAATGGCCCAATTTGGTGTGGCCGATTCGGGCTCACCGATTCGGAGATATTCCCAATCGTAGACAACAGATTCGATGCAGACGTGCTATCAAATAGCGTTTCATGATTGAAATACATTTGTCTGGATGGAGATAGGATTTCTCCAAAATCCCACGGCGGCAGTTTATTTATAGAAATTATATGACCAACTAAGGTAAAACTTTAGCTCAGTTCAGCAGGCCATGACCCAAAGAAGGGTTGTCGGCATATCTCTCTAGAGAAGCGTACTGTTACTCATAATCATGAGAGAAATCAAGGGCTATAGTCGCAAAGGCACCACTTTGCACGCCTTTGAGTGTCTTACCAATGACACAGCCACATGCTCTTGAGCAGTGTTGAACATTCATTTGTCGAACCAGGACTCCGACCACTTAGCTGTATATCGTTGTCAAACAACGTTTCATGAATAAAATATGTAGCGGACAGTATATAATTTAGCTTATCCGCCCATACCTAGCTGTGGAAGCTTAAGCTACAGCGACATTCGGAGCGCAGTAATCGTAGGGAATGATCAAGAACAATGTCTAGACTTCTTAGTTATAAGTATGCTTTTATTGTAGAAAGGAACTTCACGTCACCATATAACTTAGGAGGTTGCAACCATCTTGATTATAATCAAACACAATTCAAATCACCACAACCAAACTGAGCCATGGCTTAGATCCCAGCAAAAAGAACTTGATTACAAATTAGAACATACTAGAAATTATATCACTACTGGACCAAACCATGGTCTTCCAATCGCACCAAAATAACAGCTCTACTGCACCAAAAATTATACTGTTACACTGTTACTGGTAGAATTGAACGCTAGATGCGGTATACATAGTCGTTAAGGACTTAAGGCATCAAGCATCTGTGGGCTAAAACGTTGAAGAGAGGAAACACTACGCATATGTGATTGAAACTGCCGGTTGCAAGAATGCTTTTAGCTTATTGGCATGCGATTTCTTGAGGCACGCAAATTCCTAATCACGCTTCAAAATCCCGAAGCACAACTGCAAAATTACTTGAATTACTGGGTAACGTTATCTTACCTATATGCAAAAGAGCGACAATTTCACGACGGTAACACGAAAAGACCTAAGGTGAAACGCAGGGAGCTATAAATATAAAATTGTTTGTTTCGAGACAGTATGGAAAGCTCAAGAAATTCTGTACATTTTAACAATGCATTTACATGTTAGAACCTTGTCCCATGGAAACATTAGTTTCAAGTAGATGTGATGTATTGTGTTTCTCGCCTTTATAAATTAGCGTGTAACTTATTGTTACTAGCAGGATTCACCACTGTGACATCATTGCTAATTAATTACCTAATCTTAACCTATAATCATTGCTAGATATACGTGCAGCTGCAAGATATAAGTTATTTCACATTTACCTCACTGTAAAACAATTACAACATAAACCGTTTTGTTTCCATGGGTATAAGAAGTTAAACATTTAACAGTGCTAAGTACAGTATATCTGCTTTCAGTGCTACAAGTGAAAGGGGAGGCTATTTGGTACTGCAGGCAGCACTTTTAGACTTAGCCTATAATTTATTTTATTTTCGGATTCAACCGGATTTGGATTTTACAATGCTTAATAATATGGGTTTGGACTTGGTTTTGGATTGCAAGTTGAAATCTGAAAATGTATTTGGATTTTAAATTTCAAACTTCATTCATCTCTGGTGGATACCCAATATGTCACAATGGGTAGAACTTTCGTCACGTGAGGATACTGCTTATGCAGAAGGCAACTGCAGATTATGCAGTTTTTTTGCAAAACAAACACGATCTGTCCAATCAAAAGTCAGATGAATAGCATGAATGAAGTTCACAATGTAAACACTGCGCTCAGAAGGGTTTGCCATGTGTGACAAATAAGAACTTGAAATTGCGTAGCCTACTCTTCAACAAAAGCAGAAATTAACCAATGTTATTCCGAAATGAAAAAAATAGTAGGCATTGTAATTTTAAACATATTATAATTTTGTGCTTATAAGTGAACTATAGTCACTTATTTTAATTAGATGCTAAGTGTTAAACTATATTAATTGGTCAATCGATTGATATTCGTGCTTTTTATTCTATTTACGTCATAATAATTGCAGATAAAGAAGCTGGCTCTTTTTGGCAATGTAATCAATGATGAAGCTGCTATGTCACTGTCCGATGCTGTCGTCAACATTGAGAAGCTGGATCTGAGTAGATGTCAACTCAGTTGCCGCGCATTGATCGCGATTTCAAAAAAGATTTCATGTCTTCAGAAACCTGTGAGTTTGAAACTTTTTACCATAACGCAATTGCATTGTATTTGTTTTTGATGTAATTGATTTTTACGAAAATACTTGCACAAACATTAAAATACACCAAAATATTTAAAAAACGAGATGTTTTAATCAGTGATGTTTAATTTATCTAAACAACGCAATTGATTGATTGAATTTTTATCCTCGGACTGGGAAAGCTTCATGTAGAGCTTAATCCTGGCAGTTTCGCATACTTGTAGAGGCTTTGAATCACTGACGCAGGCCCGGTCGCGAAATATTTTTTCCCACGAGATTTCTGTCTCATTTACATATTTTGGTAAAAGTTTGGATTAAAACCGTGTGAATGCAACATTCTCTCGTTGGCACGGTTGGTTCAGTGGTATCATCCTCCGCCTAGTAATCGTGAGAACGAGGGTTCGACGCCCGTCGCAGTCAAACTTTTTTTTTTCTTTAAATTAGTTTTTGCGGTGCACAAGAGCTTTTCAAAAAAGTAGGGTTAGGGAAAGCTTATATTTTATTATCATTGCAGAATTTTATTGGCAAATAGTTATTTCGCAATCTGAATCAACCAATCTCTCAAACACTTTCGGAAAATCTTACTTTTAAAGTGACTAAAATCAATGAGACAGAAATCTCGTGGGAAAAAAATTTCGCGGCCCGGTCACCGAGATTGACAGAGTGAAGTTTCCGATTGTTGAAGTCTTGTTGCCGGGGAATTATTCCATCCATTATATGCCGCTGAATGAAGAGCAGTCCTTAACGTGCGTTGCTCAAGCGCACACCCCGAGAGTCAAACCAGCGCCGCTTGATCTTGAAGGTTCTTCGTTCCAGAAGTGACGCGCTAACCAATTGAGCTATCGGGGCGGACTTGTTCGAAATTAGGCGGAATTGTTCGAAATTAGGGTTATGAAACAATATAAGGACATTGGACCCACATGTTTAGTAACCCATGGAAGATGACTCCATTAATTCATCAATTCACCTACATCTCAATGTTTATTATGACATAAGTGGTTTTGATGTAGTGATGGTGGAATGACACTTTGATCCAGAGCAGCCATATTGACATTTTTATTCAAAGAGAAAAAGATATGGAACAACTGCGTCAAACTAATTCTAATCTAGCTTAAATTCTATTTTAATTTGTGAAAACTTGGATAGCTCAAATTCTAGTCTAACTTGTAAAAACTTGAATTGCTCTATGTGTAATTTTAATCTAATTTCAAAAAGCTAAAAAATTTATAGTTTTCCAAGTCTGATTGTGACATGCTAATGTCCACTGCCTAGCACCAAAAAGAAAAAACGTTCTGAAACCAAATCAGCAGCCTTCCAAGCATGGCCAAGGTATGATCCCAGACAGCAAAGGAGATGAGTGCCGTACACTTAATGACTTCGCTGCTTAAGCGATGGAATGGCAGCATGGCACTTTGATCTTGATCGTTTTGTTGCATTTTCTTTGCACTAACTTGATAAGAGCGCAGTTTACTTGCATTTGCTGAAAAACATTGTTGGACAAACTAGAATTTTCAGTAAAACTGGCAGTTAGATTAGAACTAGAATTAGATTATATGATGAAGTGTTAAATCCTATTAATTAATCGATCAATTGGTTTTCGTGCTTTTTATTCAAATTACGTCATATTTATTTGCAGATAAAGAAGCTTGCTCTTAGCAGCAATAAAATCAATGATAAAGCTGCTGCATCACTGGCCGATGCCATCGCCAACATCGAGAATTTGCATCTGGGTCGATGTGAACTAAGTAGCCGCGCATTGATCACGATTTCAAAGAAGATTTCATGTCGTCAGCAACCTGTGAGTTTGGAATGAAATGTTGTCACTCATCACAATGTATTTGTATTCGATGTAGTTGAACAAAACCAACAAATGAATTATTTTGTTGGGTATTTCACTTCATGAATGAATCTTCTGCTTATAGATGAAGGAGCTCGATCTACGAGATAATGTAATCGATGACGTCGCTGCTGCATCACTCGCAGATGCAATCGCGAAAATAAAAAGATTGGTAGTGCATACATGTGAGCTCAGCAGTCAGGCCAAGAAAAGAATTTCAGAGAAATGTTCGTTACATAACTGGTGAGTTTTCATTAGCTTGTTTCCTATAGCTGTAAAATTATCTGTTGGTCTACAACTTTCTATGACGTATTTGTTTTCATTTTAGAAACCATCCGCAAAAGATTCTCTTGGTTCTTCTACTTTTATTCATTCGTTATTTCTATCATTGACCCTCATTTTTTTCAACTTTATTGATAAGGAAGGCAATTAGCTGATGCTCATAGTAAAAGCATCAATTGACTGCTTAACTTCCACAGCGTCTATTGTTATTAAGCGTTCTTACATTGATGACGATTTTAATTGCAATGGCTGCCGTTTGTGGTTAAAATATTGAGTGATATCACAACAAAGTGTAAATCTATAATCAGTTTTGAAAACTATACCTAAATTATGACGTTGTGATGACCTCACAGCACGAGGTGGAGGGACGTGGAATGCACTTGTCCATATGAGATGATGGACCAAAGAAAATCGAGTTTAAGCTTCTTATGCAAAATATTAAATAAAAAAAATGTTTTGTTTCTCGGCAGCCGATTTGTAGCAAGAATTGACAGCGACAGACACGTGTTTCGCCCATGAGGCTGGGCTCATCAGTATCGCACCGTCGCTGAGTAAACAAAATGTTATTTGATGTTTACTCAGCTGCTAAGTTCTGAAATACTTCACAAACGCTCTAGACCAGTATTTTCCAAACTTTTTAGTCACGGACCCCGTTTAATAAACTTTCAAGCCTGCAAATTCACTTTCGCCGTGGCCCAAAATTCACTTATAGTTTTGTTGAAATGACTTTTGTGGCCTACATGAAATCTAGCCTTGCCCTAAGTTCTACAATCCCCTTGCAATCAGAAGTCCCGTCTTTATGTCATTTGCAACTCATGGTTTGAGAACCATTGCTTTATATTGTACATTGTACAGGGCATTGTTTGCCTTACTTAGTTATTTGTCTTCACTGAAGTGAGTAATTAATGCTTGTTAGGTCAATACATCGTGTTGACCTTAACGAGTTAACGAAAAATATTTGCAAAATTTGCTTGTTTTTCCTCGTTTTCGGTGGGTGCAGGTTACCAAGTGCCCTTGTTCCGCTACTGTATCAAACCACTTGTTATTTTATGTTTAGTGAGCTGATTATCAATTATTGAAACACGTATGATGTCATAAAAGTTCTTGAGGAGGCATAAAGTTGAATGGATGAACATCACTTGATCGTTGCTTTGCGTCGTTTCAACGTCAGGTTGTTGATACTTGTCGGTCTCGTCCTACTCCAAGAAACACAATTCCTCTCTTATTCCTAACACCGATTCAAAAGAGAGACATGGAAGTGGGGCTATGGCTGCAGCACACAGCGATTGAGCTTCTATTGCCGCTCTAGCGTCCCGTGACAAGTTTCTATTGTATTTTTCAATATCGAGAACGCAAAAACCTTTTGGGATTTCTTTCCCAAATTTTTGATTTGATGAAATTTCTTAATGTGTTCAAGTTCTTTTTAGTGTCGTTTTTTGTTTCCTTTCCTACTTGTTCATTTGCAATAACCAATACGCTCTCTCCCATCTTTTGAACTAGTTACGAACTGATCATTGTGTTTTTTCCTTTCAGAAAATCAAGTGTCCGATGCAAACAATTTATTTGTGGGTCAATTTCTAAACTTTTTCCCATTCAGGAAACAAATTCTTGTCTTATCTGCCCCTTTTATAGTTTTGCATTGTTTGTTTTTATATCTGATGAGCTTTTATGCATTACAGTGTTTTTGTTTTCAATTTTGTGTTGAACACTTCAATACTTTGAGACAAACATGTATTCACACTCTCGATTCCAATTTTCATTCATAAATTTCAATTATTTGGACTCAAGACCAAATAGAGCTCAAAGCTCACATGTCTATTTTTGCGTGATCGATGCATTGTCACGTCAGCAACCGTCGCCAATCCACTTGCTTATCAACTATGTTTCACTTCGCGAGGCATCTTGACCACATTTAAACATCTCTTGCCAATGCCAACGAAGCCAATGGCAGGGCCGGATTTAGCAGTAGGCAGAGTAGCCAGTTGCCTAGGGCGGCAAATTATTGGGGGCGGCAAAATATACGAATATATTACATTGATAAATGATAACACTGTACGTGAATATAATAATTCACAACAGATATATAGGAATTAATAAAAATTCTATTTTATTAATTCCAATTTGAATAAAATTCTATTTGAATAAGACCTTCTGATGATCCGTTAGGTGAAACGATTTGTAAAGGCTTCAGATAGGAATTAATAAATATGTTATCACATCACACACATTTATAAACAGTGCGGAAAGTCATGTATGGCAAGTCATCGCCCCTAGAGTACTTCACGCTTGATTGGTTTTCAACAATATGTGCTGCTTAGCGCTTGTTTTATTTTTCTGTCTCGCTTAGTATGGAGGACTAGGGTTTGTCTGTGCAATTTTTATTAATCTTTGTTCGGTTTGTTTCACTGTTAGTAAATTTAAAGGAGCCTAGAAAAAATGTTTTTAGTCAATGTTAGGTTGATGGAAAAGTTGCAGGCTATTTTGTGTACTTGCCTTGATGCTTAAAGTATGTAAACAATGAATGATCTCACATTTTTGAGGATTAACTCATCTTTATTTGTTTCTATAGACTTTGAAGAAATTATTGATTTGTTTGCAAGAGCAAAAGCTCGCCGGAAGCGATTTTAAACAATTAGTTTATTATACAATGACATTCATTGATGTATTCAAATAAACAGTGCAAATAACTTTTTTGTATGGAATTGAAAATATAAATCGTAGCGCACCATCGAAAAATTTTTTTTGGGGGGCGGTACTTTTCGTTTCTGCCTAGGGCAGCGCTTAGGCTAAATCCGGCCCTGCCAATGGGTTTTAACACTGTGATCGACCAAAACGCCACTGCACTTGCCATCGCCCCATTATTGCAAATATGTTTAAGATTGCTAACTGTATGCAAATGTTTTTAGTTTTTCTGCACAATACTTGCAATTCAGAACTTGTTACATTTTGAAGATCTTGTTCAAGTGTAGACAACAATACGTTCAAGTGAAATCGGCCGCAAGTTAAAAATCATATGTTTAAATTCACTATTGGATCTCCTTTCAATCTGTCACACCACATATGGCATACACCATTCACCATTACACCGATTCACTATTACACCATACACCATTCACCTCTTTGATACTGAAGCGTGGTGTTTTTCTGCTGTGGATCTTCTGAGTGCCCCACGTTTTAGCGTCTTTTTGTTGTTTTGTCGCTTCCTTTTTCTAGAATCCTGCTATGCAACGACAGGGCTTTTATTTCCTTTTGATAATTAGAAATGAACGGAACTCATCCTAGCCTCGCCCTAGCCTATTGATGAAAACCAAGCCCTCAGCATGTCCTAGGACCTGTTATTTTATGAAGTTATGGGTTTACAACAAAACATAAATATTATCTGTATCTTTAGACGCGCCTAAGGCGTTTGACAGAGTCAATCACGATACTCTATATGCAAAGTTACTTTTACTTTACATTTCATTGTGTATATGTACAATGTGTATTGTGTTATTATTAAGTTACTGGTACCGCAACCAGCACATGTGAATACAGTGGCGATCTACCCTCTCTGATTGATTTGCAGTTACTAACAACGTCAGCCAGGATGGAACCCTAAGACGTTATCTTTTTGCTGTTTATATGGATGAATTAACAAAGCGACTAAATGCATTGTTATCATTATCAATAGGCTGCAACATCGGCCATGTGTGTTTAAACAATCATATGTTTGCTGACGATATACTGTGTGTTTTGCCCTAAGTTAGAAAGGTTTCCAAGTTATTTTGTCAAAGTACTTCGAATATGCCAACTCTCACGATATTGTAGTTATGTTTAATGCATCAAAGATACACTGCATTTGCTTTAGCAATGAACGTATAAACTTGCAGTATGATTCTGTTGTCAGTATAAACACGTTGTGTGACGATAGTGATGTAAAAAGACCAATCAGAGCTTTGTATTGTGCCGTTAATAACGTACCTTCGTTTGTCAAGCATTGTAGTATAAACATAAAACGTGCTTTGTTTCGAACTTATTGCCTTTTTCTAACTCACGCTATTGTCTCTGCTAAATCGAAAAGAAGTTTACAGTTGCTTACAACAAGCCTTATAGACGCGTGTTTGATATGTGTACTGTGTAGATTTAAAACTGTGAGCACCCACCAAGTTCGTTGCAACGTACCAACGGTTGATGCTCTATTGAGAGGAAATGCAGATAATTTTTGTTAAGCTGCTCTGGCTCTGAAAATAGCCTGATTTGTATCCTGCTAAATGCGAATGTTTGTTTAAAATCTAAATTTTATGATATTGTTTTTAATTGTTGTACAAGGTACATTGAGATGTCCTCATCGTCCAACGATATTCTCTTGCACCACATATGTTTGTAGGTTTTCTCCTGTACGTGTATTTTTCTTTGTTTTATATGTCCTCACAATGGATGTGTAACATGTAGCCTATGCATATCTGAAGCAAATGAATAAACAACTGAAATTACAGCACACTTTGATATGGACGGCTTGGTTTTTAATTCGAGTTTTTTTTTTGCTGTTTTTGAATTGTAGCTCCTGCGAGCTTTACGTACATCGTTTCTACGTTTACTGACGTCACCTATTATTGGTTCTGGTCTGTGTAACCCTGCAGGCTCTTCATAGTTCATTCCTGCCGTTCTCACGCTGCCTTGCTCTTTCTCACACCCTAAGGATTGGAATTCCACCGAATGCTTGGCCGCATTCTTGCAATTGCGTCACATATCGATAGTTTTACGTCCATCTGCGTTGTTAGATTGTGACGTGCCACTTATAATCAATGTGTCGTCATCACACGTCTTTGATTTGATTAAACAAGATGAGTTTCTCAAGCGAGAGCGACCAGCGTTTAGGTTCACAGCAACAACAGTACGGTAGCCTACCGTCCACTATGTATCGATATAGGCTATAGCAGAGAGTATACTTCAGCGTATCTCTGCAGCAGAGAGTATACTCTGGCAGATGCATTAAATTCATCAGGAAAATCTCGACAAATCTGATCCAAGTGGGCATTGTGACATATTTCCTGCTTTTATGGGTTAATATGGTTTAATTGTGTCGCAGTTCCTGATTTACAATGCTTCTACGAGAATTTTGACAAAAACTGTTCTCAGTAAACACAAAAAGTTTGTCAAAAGCCATAATTTGACAACTTTTAACTTGATTGAAAATTTTGACTTTATTTTGACCTATAAACTTCTTAGAAACAGTCACCTAGGTGCTGAAAACAATCTTTGATTCGTGGACAGACAAGGTCCTTAAATTTTTTTTGACTTTATTGACTTTTGCAGTCTTAGTAATAAGTGACAGCAGAACCTCTGCTGGCGTAACTATGCTTCGATGACACAGAGGAAAAGAAATGAGTCTCAAGGAATTTCTTTATTTTTGAGTTCGAATTGCAGAATTTAGAGCACCAATTTATGAATTCGCGTTTTTTTTAATGAATAGATTTTGACATGGGCGCCGATCCCTATAGGACAGTGGGGACATGTCCCCACCATCTTTTTACGTCCCCGCCATCTTTTCACATTATTTTTATGACGTACAAGGGAAAACAGGTGCAGCTTCTGTAAAAGCAGTGCTTGGTAATTACAAGTCAGTATTGGAAGCAGTCGTGAGTCAATTTGATTCAAATGTAGCAACAACTGCTAATTTGTTTTTGAAATCTTTTTCTCGTGCGTCGCGTGGGCTTGGGTTATTAGCGGCATTGTTTGTCATTCAGTGTCTGGAACGTTTTAGCAAAGCCATGCAAGGTTGCGCTGTGGCTGGCATGCTTGAAGGTGCTGAACTTTGTAGTGCTGAACTCCGCCATCTACGCAGTGAAGAAGAATTTCATCGTGTCTTTGTAAATGCTGAGAGGCTAATGGAGGATCGCAACCTTGAATCATTGAAACTGTCACGTCCCAAAAACATCCCAAATTGTCTTCAGCATGGTCAACCTCCTCAACTTCAAACGCCAGAGACGAAATATCGGTCAGAGTATTTTGCAGTCATTGACAGCGCGCAGTAAAATCTCTCTGACTATTTCAAGTCTACCGATCTTGAGCACTATAAAATTTTACAAAAATTGCTCTTTAGTAAAAAGCTAAAATCGCATGTGGTAGACGATTATCCTGAGTTCTCTGACGCAGAGTCCCTTGCACAAGAACTATGCTTCTTTCGAAAACAGTACAATAGAAAGTCAGTGGAAGATTTTCGAATGATATTCAAGAAGATGCCATTCACTGTTCGGCAAATGTTTTCTCAAGTGGAACTTTTTTGTGCGACTTTTGCTCATTTCACCAGCCAGCTCGTGTTCAGCTGAACGGTCATTTTCAACTTTGCGACGTGTCAAAACTTGGTTACGATCTACCATGACACAGAAACGGCTAAATCATGCAATGGTCTGCCATGTGCACAACAAAGTTTTGAATTCGATTAACCTCCATGATCTCTTCAAGGACTTCATTTTTAATTCGCCGGAGACTCGTTACCGAGTGTTTGGAAGTCTGCTGTCCAATGCTGACACTGACAATTAGAATATATATAGCCTACATCGCATTAGACTTGTAGCCTATCTACTGTATTTGTTTGTTTGTCAGAACAGACCCCAATCTTTCTAGCTCTCTTCGCTCGTCGCCCCTTTCCTAGTAGGCTAAATGTCCCCACCAATTTTAGAGAGCGATCGGCGCCCATGGATTTTGAATTTGGAAATAAAATACCGGTAGTGTGATATGTATCAAAACGTATTTGTGCGGAGGTAGGCTTGGTTTGGTTTGGTTTTGAATCTTTATCCTCGGACTGACAAAGCCTTGATAGGTTATTCCTGGTACTTGTTCGCATACTTGTAGAGGCACTTGACGCAGGGCCGGTTACCGAGATTGGCAGAGTGAAGTTTTCCGATTGTTGAAGTCTTGTTGCCGAGAAATTATTCCATTCACTAGGTGCCGCTGAATGGAGAGCAGTCCTGAAATGCGTTGCTCAAGCGCACACCCCGAGAGTCGAACCAGCGCCGTGTGATCTTGAGCCCGGCGCGTAACCACTGAGCTATTGGGGCGGACAAAAGTGCTTTAGGCTATATAGCCTAAAGCACTTTTATATTCCACGAAAAAGGCAAGTAATTACGTAATTTAAAATTGGCAAATTTCAACAATATGTTTACGATTGTAGAACAACAAGGGTGAACTCATGGTAAGCTTTCGTCGGAGAGGTGAACTGCGGAGATACTGAATAATTGTTACTTTGATGTTAAGAAAATCACCGATTTGGCGTCATAATGTAACGTTTTGCTAAAGCGGAGAAAATTGAAAGCAATTAATCGCTATTGAACAGAATCACTGGTGAGGGTGAACGATCCATCAACCACTCCTGCTCACAACAAGTGAGTTCCCCAGAGAGCACAGAATATTGCAGGAAAAAAACATTTGGAACAAGGTTAAAAACAAAGGATATTCATCACGGGTTCCTACAAGTGAATTGGTTGTAAGTTATTTTACAGTTTGCATAGTTATTTATAGAAATGCTTTTACGATTCATTAAATTACTTGGTCTTTAGATTCATACGCCAGTCGCCTAGGAATTAAAAAAAGTGTAGGCTAGTTAGCTTTATCCCAGACGCTGGAATATATGACTTATATGTTAAGTAAAGGTGAGACCCGTTGTCTAATGAACAGTTCAGTTTATTTTTTGTTTTGTTGGCGAAAAAAAAAGCAAAAATATACAAAAACACAATAATTCGTACAAGGATCTCAGCGAAAGACCAAAAAGTCTCCAAAGTCAGCTGCCACCCAAACATGTTCGACTCCAGCCACCCGCACTTGCTGTTGTTTCTCTGGGCAAGAAACTTCACGATAATTGCCTCTACCCAGTGATCGATTTCGAGTAATGGGTAGTACCAAATTTAAGTCGGCAGCAGTGGGCGAGTGGTTAGCGCGTTGGGCTCGCAGTCGAGAGCCTGCACGTTCCACTCCAGCCACCCGCACTTGATGTTGTTTCTCTGGGCAAGAAACTTTACGATAATTGCCTCTGCCCAGTGATCGATTTCGAGTAATGGGTAGTGCCAAATTTAAGTCATAAGTAGAGTAGACAACCGGAAACAGACACTGCAGTCGGCTGCAGCGTGGGTCAGGTGTATGTCGGAAGGCGTACACCGATGCATAGCGCTCAAGTCCGCTTTCCCGCAATGCAGGATAAAGACAAACAAACAAGTCATAAGCAGAGTAGACAACTGGAAACAGACATTGCAGTCGGCTGCAGCGTGGGTCAGATGTATGTCGTAAGGCGTACACCGATGCATAGCGCTCAAGTCCGCTTTCCCGCAATGCGGATAATGATAAACAAACAAACAAAATTTAAACAAAATACCCAAAATTAAGAACATTAACACATATAGCACAATACCAGCACTTTACATAAGACATTAACAGTGGAATAACACAAGGCAACATAAAAAGGAGGTAGGTAAGTGCATTTGTTCCTCAAACGAAAATAGTTTCACACCTCTGTTCTCTCTGAATATTTCGTAATTCTGGGTCAATTAGTTTCAAAGTGGAAACACTGACTCTAAAATGTCATGCTGATGGATTTGGAACAGTGTTACCATTTTAGTCTTTTTTAAACCATTTATTTTGCAACCGTTTGGTTTATTTTTTTTCGATTTGATTTATAGTTTATTTTTTTTGGTTTATGTTTGGGTTTTTTTGACATACTTTACGTCTTATTTTTAGTTTATTTCTGCTTCAATTTGGCTTATTTTGGTCATTTTTTGACTTTACACTTGAGTTATCGGGCCACACAACGTTTTAATCCTTAACCTACCATGAAATCAAATTCCTTGACGTCATAATTCCATGAGGTCATAGATTGGAATTGACCAAAAATACAAGGTGAAGTTGGTGAATAATGTTTTCACAACTTTACCTGATAGCTTTCTTATTTTCTAATTTTAAACCCTAAAAGTTAGTGTTTAGGGCAAGAAAATAGCTATTGGGTTTATTCTGGTCTTTTTTTTAGCTTCATCTAGTTTATTTTTTAAAAACCTAGATGGCAACACTGATTTGGAACAGTGAAACTTTTTATTTTGTGTGGCTGTGCGTGCATATAGTCTTAGTGGAGCCAGAGTTTACTGGATTTTCAGAGTTTCAAGAGTTTCATTTACTACGAAGGTTTCAAAGTTCATTTCAGTTAAATCAAATAAGTCCCGTACACAGGCCTCTAAGCTCCTCAGAACTCTTTCCCGGAGGTCAAATTTTCAAAATCCATTAGGCTGCTAGTATTGTGTTTTTGCGTTCATTGAGGTAATAACAATCAGGGGCGCCGGAACGATTTTTGACTGGGGGGGGCAAGATTACAAAAAAAGGGCACTTTTGTTTACTAAAAGGCCAATTTTTTTTTCAAGTTTTAAGATAAGATAAAGCGACAATGCTAATCTATCAGCTCACTATGTATTGAGTAGGCTAATGATAGCCTACAAGTATCCGGTATACAAAGAATGGCATCATGCTATGTTATAATGATGTAACCTAATGTCAAGCCTTAAAGCAGACTGCGGCCATGGCCGCTAAGTAGTGCTTGAATGACCGCCGGTGCTACCTCCTCAATCGGCCAAGTTTGGCCGCCGGTCTCTTCTAGCCAATTATTTAATTTCGCAATAGAATGATCGCGAATTAACTGTCGAAAATATGTAGTATCAAAGAGTGACGCAAAATTAGGTCAACGCGTCATAATCGCCGCTGTTGCATTGTGAGGGAATATTTGTTATTGATGGAATATATATCCAAGGCAGTGGCTATTTGACCGGCTCCGGTCTTTGAATCTGAAACACTATTTGACCGGTCATGACGTCACTACATAAGCAGTTTTTTCTTTCAAAGCAAAAGACGATAAGCGCCTTAACTTTTAAATTCAACACGTTTTCTTCAACTGAGTCCGTGGCGCATGCGTAACGTCTCGGGCTGCCATTCTAGAGGGAATGAGTTCGATACTATCCGGAAGCGTTCTTTTTTTTTTTTTTTTTTTTTAACTATAAAAGGAAACAAACTGATATGAATGAATCAACAAGTGAATAAAAAAGTTTCAAAACGAATTAAAAAAGTTTTTTCTAGTCTTTATTTTTAACAAATTCCTTTCATAGCACAAATTCTCTGAAAAAATCACACCTTCTAATAGGCTGTAAGATTACGTTTCGCTGGAGTCCGAAGTTAAAAATTAAATCCAGTCTCATTGTCGCACAACAATCAGTCAAGTTTCAAATCATCATCTCAACCAACCCTTCAAGACAACTTTCCACTTTCACTTTACTACGCTACGCTGAAGAGGTCGGGAGATCGAAACACTGGCCTTTGTCCGTAGTTGCTTTTCATAATGTCTTTTTAGACATTCTTTTTGGGTCAATAATGTCTTTTTAGATATTACTTTTAAAGAAATAAAAAGGAGTCAAAAGGCATGTAAATTTCACTCTGTGTGGAGCTACATGTACTTGAGAGGTTAACTGTTATTCTTTTATTCACAAATTAAAAAAACTTAACTTTATTACTCACATTTGGAAAGATTTAAAAAAATGGGCTGTAGGCTACTCAAATTAAAAATTGACCACAAAAATGCACTTTGGGTCAAAATTTAGTTAAAAAAAAAAAAAAAAAAAAAGAACGCTTCCGGATAGTATCGAACTCATTCCCTCTAGAATGGCAGCCCGAGACGTTACGCATGCGCCACGGACTCAGTTGAAGAAAACGTGTTGGATTTAAAACTTAAGGCGCTTATCGTCTTTTGCTTTGAAAGAAAAAACTGCGTATGTGGTGACGTCATGACCGGTCAAATAGTGTTTCAGATTCAAAGACCGGAGCCGGTCAAATAGCCACTGCCTATATCCAATCCATCTGCGATCACCAGCGGATGCAACCTAGTTCGTACCCTGAACAGTTCGGACCCTCAGTTCATACTAGGGTTGCCAGATATTTTTCCTCAAAATAGTGAACATTTTGAAAGCGCGCAACCGCATCTTCAAAGTTCTCAACGCAGTGGCGTAGCCAGGAATTGTGAAAGAGGGTGGGGTTGACGGCCGGCGAGCGAAGCCCGACGGCGTCTTCGCCACAGACGACACCCAGGGTCTGGGGGGCCTCCCCCAGAAAATTTTGAAAAATGACTTTGAATTTGGAGCATTCTGAAAGCATTTTCAACAAAAATGTGGGTATAAATATTCCTGTAAAATGGTGCTGTCTGGTGGTATAGCAAAAGGATAAGATCATTATTTCTTGGGCATTTTTCGGTAATAGAGCTATGTTTCTATGTTTTCTTGTTGCTAATTCCCACCTGAGATATTTGAATGTTTGGTATTGGCAAAACTCTTTTAATGCAGTTTCGTTTAAAATTAGGCAAACTTCGTTTTGAGGCATAGAGACTGAAAGCATCATTCTCAATATGTCACACGCGTGACAAAGGGGGGGGTTGTAACCTCCAAAACACCCCCCCTTGGCTACGCCACTGCGCTCATCTGTCCATATGTTACCCATAACACTGAAAATTCTCTCAACATTGGCATTAAATACAGGGATAGACATTGTATACTGGACAAATTTTAACAATTTAGGTGCAGTTTCTTTCTGAAAGAAGTTAGTCCACTTTTCCAGCGATGATCTTAATTCTTAACTTATTAGCCACATCACACATGATTGAGTAGCTGGCCTACACAGTCTATAAACAAACAGTTAAATGGCCAAACTTCTAGGCTGTTAGTTGCTCAGGCTAGTGGCTTTCAGTTTGTCAGCTACCTAGGCTGTACACTTGTACAGTGTACACTCCACTGTTGGACTTCGTGCTGGCCAAGCCTGGTTTTGGCGAAATTACACTGGGGTAGCATATTAGGGGTTTTTCCTCAAAGCACCAGACTCATGTGCTTTTACTTTCTAAGCAGCAGAAGTGTATAGTCACTGGTTAATCCATGGCTATTGGCTAAAATATATTGACAGAATTGTAGACAAAAATTAATTATCAAAATAGTGAACATGCTCACTATCACTATTAGCAAAATAGTTTACAGTGAACATTTTTCTAAAATAGTGATTTGTTCACTAAAATAGTGAACATCTGGCAACCCTAGTTCGTACCCTAAAAAGATCGAAAGAAAAAATTAAAAAAAGCGGAAGTCGCTGATCGCAGTTTCCGCAAACATTTTAAAATTTTCCCCCTGAAAAGATCGAGAGAAAGATAGCACAAAGCCGAAGTCGCTGATCGCAGTTTCCGCTAACCTTAACCAGCATAGGCTAATCTATGCTCTAACCCTCGCTGATCGCAGTTTCCGCAAACATTTTCCGTAGATTCCGCTGACCGCAGTTTCCGCTAACCTTTACCCTAACTCTAACCATAGATTAATCTATGCTCTAACCCTAACCCTCGCTGATCGCAGTTTCCGCTAACTTTTACCCTAACCCTAACTATAGAGCAATCTATGCTCTAACCCTAACCCTCGCTGATCGCAGTTTCCGCAAACATTTTTCTGCAGTTTCCGCTAACCTTTACCCGAACTATAGAGCAATCTATGCTCTAACCCTAACCCTCGCTGATCGCAGTTTCCGCAAACATTTTTCAGCAGTTTTGCTAATTGCAGTTTCGGCTAACCCTAACTCTAATCATCGAGTATATAATCTATGCTCTGCTCTAACCCTCGCTGATCGCAGTTTCCGCAAATATTTTTCCGCAGTTTCGCGGTTTCCGCTAACCCTAACCTTCGAGTTTGTTTGCGGAAACTCCGATCAGCAACTTCGGCTTTTTTTAATTTTTTCTCTCGATCTTTTCAGGGTACGAACTGAGGGTCCGAACTGTTCAGGGTACGAACTAGGTTGCACCCATCACCAGCGCTGTAAGTCTTGGTTGTAATTCCCGACGCTTATTTTAACAAAGTCTTAATCCAAAGTGCTAATTTACATCGGCTGGCAATATTGTCGTTTTTATGTCGATTCGATGTTGTCGGACATTGAATCGTTGTTAAAAAGGAGAACTAGGTTAGTTGACATCCGAGGGGAAAACATTTTTTGATCACATTTTGCAAAAATTATGCTTCTTTTAGTAATGTCCTTCACATCATTGAAATACTTATTTTATCACCTTGCCGTCATCGTCAACACATGTCGAACGTTATTTTTCGTTGCAAAACAGAATTCTAGGGGAGTGGCGAACTTCTTTAAAATCAGCCACATTGGAGACACTCATGCGAGTGTCGTTAGATGGTCCCGCAGTACTGGATTACAATCCCGATAAAGCAGTTATTACATGGTGCAACGATTCTATTGTAAGACGTCGCCCAGGCCCAGACTTCAACAACGCTAAGTGATCATTTTTGCATTGTTTCAAGTTTAATTCTATTTAGCCTACTTGTGCTATCGTTATTTTTATTTTGTATTTTGGCCTATAAGCACGCAGATTTGGCCGCCGAGAAGGAGCTCCCGGTAGGCCACGATGGCTTCCGAAAAAAAAAACGAGTTTTAAGGCCTGTTAACTGTGTTGCAAAATTTTGTGCCCTATATATTATTTTGAGGCAAAAATGAAAGATTAATAATTAGGCTAAAGGCGAATAACAGAAATTGTTATATTGCAAAATGTGCAGTAGCTTACATGAACTTAAAAAGGCACCATTGCCCCCCCTGCCCCTCCATCTGCAGAAAAAATGAGGGCAGGGGGGGTGGCCGCCCCCCCGCTTCCGGCGCCCCTGATAACAATGCCCTGAAACATATTTACAGTTGTATTTAACTGCTTCCCTAGTAGATGGAAAGCTAGTCTTCGAGGGATGCAACCTATTCCGTCCCCTAAAAAGATTGAAAAAAAATAGAATGAAGCCAGTGTCGCTGATTGGAGTTTTCCCTAACATGCTCTGTTGTATTTTTTTTGATCTTTTCAGGGCAGGGAATATAATCATGCTTTTATTTGTGCCCAGTACGGTACACTGCGATCACAGATGCGATACAACAGGAAGCAGCAAAGTGACTTAGTCTTTGAGTCAGCTGCTCCCCTTGCCTACTAGTTTGGCTTGCCATTAAGTATCTTTGCTGAGACACAGCCGCGTGCTCTGGAGCGGTGTCAAACCCACGTCCTTTCGAACGTTGTGCAGACTTTCTCACCACTCGGCTACGCAGCCGACAAATCTCCCACCACGTGTGCTACCGGTACCCTATTGTTATGTCTACTTAATTATTAGGCTACATATCAGTTCAAGTGCAGCTAACACAGAAAGGTGTTATAACTTTTCCCAAGTCATTGGGGAAACTCCTAAGGTCATATATATGGTTTTGGATGCAACCTAATTCGTACCATGAAAAGATCAAGAGAAAAAATTAAAAAAAGCCGAAGTCGCTGATCGCAGTTTCCGCAAACAAACAAAAACTCTTAGGATCATTACCAGAAATTTTAAAATGTTTGAGGAAACTCCGATCAACCCTAACCCTTTTAAAATGTTTGCGGAATCAGCAATTTCGGCAAACTCTTAGTCTGATCATTACCGGAAATTTTAAAATGTTTGCAAAAACTGCAGAAAAACGGAAACTGCAATCAGCGACTTCGGCTTTGTTCTATTTTTTTCTCTCGATCTTTTCAGTTTGTTTGTTTGCGGAAACACCCTAACCCTTTTAAAATGTTTGCGGAAACTCCGATCAACCCTAATGCTTTTAAAATGTTTGCGGAAACTGCGATCAGCAACTTCGGCAAACTTTTAGGATCATTACCGGAAATTGTAAAATGTTTGCGGAAAAATGGAAACTGCGCTCAGCGACTTCGGCTTGGTTCTATTCTTTTCTTTCGATCTTTTCAGTTTGTTTGCGGAAACTCCGATCAGCGACTTCGGCTTTGTTCTGTCGGAAACTGCGATCAGCGACTTCGGCTTTGTTCTATTTTTTCTTTCGATCTTTTCAGTTTGTTTGTTTGCCGAAACTGCGATCAGCGACTTTGGCTTTGTGCTTTTTTTTCTCTCGATCTTTTCAGGGGGAAAATTTTAAAATGTTTGTGGAAACTGTGATCAGCGACTTCGGCTTTTTTTAATTTTTTCTCTCGATCTTTTCAAGGTACAAACTGACGGTACAAATTGTTCATGGTACGAATTAGGTTGCACCCTATGGTTTTTGTGTGGGAAAGGTACCGGTAGTTGAGGTCTTACGCTTGACAATCCTTGTTTACTTTGACTTCAATTTGGCGTGAGATAGTCAATTTGGTTTTTTTTTATTTCTGGTTGTTTCAACAACAACAAAAACAGAAGCTATAGTTACCGTATATGAAAACCATCGGAATGGCCCGTTTTGGTGAGTCCGATTCGGTGAGTCCAATCCCTTAACGATTTTTTCACTTTTTTTTTTAAATTATTGGGTACCGTAGCCTAATTATCATTGCCGTTTTAGGGTTAAAGGTTAGGAACTCACCGAATTGGAGTCATTGAATCGGACTCACCTAATCGGACTCACCGAATAGTAGCAGACCCGAAAACCATTGCCTGTGAGGCTTGGTCTGGTTTTTTGCATCACTTGAGTAATGAGTAATTTGAGTATGCTACCATATGTCATCATGCGCTTAAGTGTATATTTTCCAATCTTGGTTTTTTTTTTCGCTGAAACTTTTTGGTTATTTGCCCGAAATAACTTATTTATTTCGGTCATTTTTTCTGATGAAAATATTTCTATTCAAGTAGCAGATACAAACCAAAAATTTTTCGGACAATTTGACCGAATTGACTATATAGTTTTTCGGACATTTTGACCGAATTGACTAGGCTATATTTTTTCAGACATTTGGCTAAAAAATCGGTCAATGACTGATAAATGACCGAAAAAAAACCCAGTTTCCAATATGTAAGTTTGTGCATGTATCAATAGATCTATTGTAGGAATCTTCATCCTCTGCATGAGAAAGTTTAATCTTGGCAGTTTTGCATACTTGTACTTTTAGAGGCTATGGCACGGTATGAACCAATGACGCTAGCCTGGTCCTGAAATAGGCAGAGTGAACTTTCCAATTATTGAAGTAGTGTTGCTTGTAAACTATTTTATCCACTGAATGCTACTAAATAGAGAGCAATCCTTAAAATGCATTGCTCAAGCACACATCCAAAGCTGAACTATCACTGCTTTATTTGAATGCAACCTAGTTTGTACCCTGAACAGTTCGTACCCTGTAAAGATCGAGAGAAAAAATTAAAAAAAGTTGAAGTCGCTGATCGCAGTTTTTGCAAACAAACAAAAACTCTCAGGATCATTACCGGAAATTTTAAAATGTTTGCGGAAACTGCGATCTCAACCCTAACCCTTTTAAAATGTTTGCTGAAACTGCGATCAGCAACTTCGGCAAACTCTTAGGATCATTACCGGAAACTTTAAAATGTTTGCGGAAAAACGGAAACTGCGATCAGCGACTTCGGCTTGGTTCTAATTTTTTCTCTCGATCGTTTCCTAACCCTAACCCTTATTAATGTTTGCGGAAACTGCAATCAGCAACTTCGGCTTTTTTTAATTTTTTCTCTCGATTTTTTTCCTAACCCTAACCCTTTTAAAAATTTTGCAGAAACTGCGATCAGCGACTTCGGCAAACTCTTAGTACCATTACTGGAAATTTTAAAATGTTTACGGAAAAACGGAAAGTGCGATCATCAACTTCGGCTTTGTTCTATTTTTTTCTATCGGTCTTTTCAGTTTGTTTGTGGAAACTCCGAACAGCAACTTTGGCTTTTTTGAATTTTTTCTCTTGATCTTTTCAGGGTACAAACTGAGGGTACGAACTGTTCAGGGTACGAACTAGGTTGCGTCCGCTCTATTTTACCCATTTCAAAGTTTGGTGCTGAATATTTGAACTTTCTTCATTCAGAAAACATGCACACAAATAATAAAGATTTTATTTGGTGCTTAAGGTGACAATATAAAGTAATGTAGTGTATGTCTGCAGTAAAGTAAAAATGTAGCAATGACAAAACTTGAACCTTGAACTTGAAGCATGCTTAAGACCAAAACAAAATAATAAATTATATAAAAAAAATTGGTACCGGTACACCTTTGCACAGATTCAAAATTGCAAAAAAGATTTTGGAAATGAAATGATATCAAAATCTACATAATGAAAAATTAATAATTGTTTTGATAATCAGCCACGGTGCATTATCAAGAGTGTTAATTAAGAAAGGAACACATCTTAACGCCTAAGATAGGGTAAGAAACCACACAAAAGTTTCATTAGTGATATTTAATTTTAAATGTGCAAGCAGAAAAATGCAAAATAGTGAAAAAAGAATGACATTACAGTATTTTGTTACATCCAAGTGATTCCATTACCATTTTAAGAATTTTATCTTATTTCAGAGGTAACTTACAAATATTGCAGGTGATTATAGCACACAATATCCTTGATCCACAAATCTATCTTGTGTAAGCTAGCAATATGAATGCTGTGGTGAAGCAACGTGCTTCTCAGTTTTGGAATATTTGTGTATTTGGTTTCCATTGGGGATGGATTCCGATGATCATCACTTTGGGAATGCGAAGAGGAGCTGATCCAGGAATGCCAGAGCCTTCACTGATGGCTTTGTTTTGGGGATAGTTCTGAAACAAATCTTAAACAAATGCTTTGGTGTAGTCAACACAAGTCATTCAAGACAGCTGTTCATCTACTCCATTATTTGTTGGACTATCACTATTTAATGTTTTCAATTTTGTGTTGTTGCTAAGATTAGTGGAAAGTTGGTGCGAGTTTTACAATGTCATTTGTTACTTCATGTTTTGTAATGTTTTGCTTTATTAACAGTTTTAAGCAAATGCATACAGAAAATGACTGTGCCATGAGTCTAATTCAAATGCCAATTTGTGGATTTTATGTTTAAACTTAACTTTATTTGAACATTATAATTTTACCAAACCAAGGCCGTAGTTCTCTACAAGTTGATAGATGTCAATGTGTGAAAACACTCAAAGGTTGATTCAGTTGGCTAAAATGCTGGACTGGTGTATTTTTGAAACTTTTATTGTGTCACCTTGCACAGTGTACAACTGTACATTGTTTAGCTACATGTCTGTGAGATCTAAAACTGCTTTAGATTGCAAATTCATTTTTGCATTAGAACCGCTAACTTGCTTATTCGTTTGTTGTTACATAGGGTTGTAATTGTTGTTGAAACATTATAATCTGCCATGTTAGATAAAGTTAGATCATTTCTTAAAATTACATATTGTTGAATTGCTGACTGCGCAATGTAAGCTGTGTTGTATTTTCCAGTCTTTAAAATTTTGTATTGTTTGAAACCTGGTTATGTGACCGTTATACGCTGAAATGCAAGCATGAACAAGGTAATGAAAGGCCTCAGAGCACACAATGTCAGGCAATTGTCAAGTACTCCAGTTGTTTGCTTTCCAACCAAACATAGAAATCCACTTAATTATCCTTTAAAGAAGCAAAGATTGGCTCAAAAAAAACTGGTATGGAATCTGTATTCAGATATTAAAATCGCCCAAGAAAAAAGGCTCAAGTGGGGTGAGTTGAATTGGGATTAGTTGTAGTGAAAGGTGTCGCAATAAAATATGAATTAGTTATTATTATTAGGCAATTTATGATATTAGTTGGCCAGTTTTTCAGCCATGTATGTAAGAAACAAGTTTTAAAAAAATATGCCCATACCCCACAGTGTTTCCTTGACTACCCAAATCTGGTTGGAAAAAGGTTTTTAGAAGTTTGAATAAGAAAAAACAATGCTTAGAGCCATACAGTTTTATCAAAGAAACAAAACCAAAACACATTCACAGTCACAGTGATTGTTTAACATCGCACCAAGAAATTTCAGCGGAGCTATTACAGCACTACAGCAGTTGCAAAACATACATCTACTGTACTAATGCTTATTAGATGTTTAATTTGATTTTGCCTTCAATAACAAAGCTTTGTAATCAATGAGCATCATCCTGGTTATAAAGGTTGGTATTCTATGTTTTTTGTCATATTCTGTTTTCTCCAACTAATATAACATCTTAATGTTTAAATGTTTGTGCCCAGTGAAATAAAACTGCCATTCATCTAAAAGTAAGCGTAAGGGTACATGAGATTCCGTCAAAACCGACCTGTCACAGAAACATCTCACTGCGAGATTATTTGGCGCAAATTTTACTTTATTTTTGCAATGAGCAATTGAGCAGTTAGGCTATTTCATGCAATGTCTCTTCTTTTATTGGCCTTACTAATTCGAATAATGCTTCCTTATTTATCACAGCATGACTGCCATGTTTGACTCCAACCTTGCATAATGGACTACTCTTGATCTATTTTAGAATACAGCGAAAAAGTTATCTTAAAACATCTAACTCCAATACTGATTGGTGGCTTACCGTACAGTTTTGTTCTGAATCTAAAGCAGTAGAAGCATTAATTATCACTGCGGTACCGGTACAGTATCACAAAATCGAGCTTTGCCAGAAACTATTGTATCAAATGATTCCATGAATACTGAAAAGTTTGGGTGTTCATCAGCAGAATTATTGTTTCTAGCACTAAATGCAATGTTCATCTGATGAAAGTAAAAGCAAAGACAAACAAGTTGATTGATTACAGTAGTTCAATGACGTTTTGCGCACCATGACAATGCGCATCCTCAGAGCGAATCATACAAAGTAACATTTACGAAGTTATACACTGCAGTGTGGTTACAGGCAAGAGAAGTGAAACACACATTGATTTAAAGGTTGACCAAAGGATGTGTGAGCAGTTATTTTCCATGTTAGATACCATAAAACTTACAACATTAAACATAAAGTCGAAGCAGTTGTGACAAAAAAAATATTTGAGACAAATTGAATTATGAAAACGTTTCCAACTCTGCTCAATAGGCATAAAGCCTGTGAATCAAAACAATAAACTGGTCAGAAACAAAAGTTTTACAAAATGAAACAAATTATTATCAACACACCACTGCAGAAAGTTGCTTTATCAATATTCTGTCAAAACAATGCAATGTACTCAACCAGAACGATGGAAATCTGTTATTGAAAGCTTGCAAATGTATAAAAGCAAAATATGCTCAATGGTTAAAGTAGAATGCGCGCCAAGTAGTCTCACGGTGAGATGTCCCATTATCCCTGCGAGAGGTCGGCCCCAATCAGTTGTCTTGCGACAGGTTGGCGATGACAAAATGTTCTGATCCCTGAAAGTAATTATCTCCTTCTTAGTTTCTGATATCCAAGTTTTTTTGATATTTTATTTTCAGAATACCCTGTACAGCCTGACCAACAGTCCACATGGAAACACAGACGTTGGTACGACGTGTTTTTAAATAGATGGATTGACGCAATTCCTTCCATGATTATACCAAAACATGGAAACTTTTACAAAAAAAATCGCGAACATGTCTTTGAAGCTGAAACAGTAAGATTTTAATTTTGCTGCATGATATGAATACATTGCCTTATGCAATAGATTGAGTTTCGCTTTTAGCAGCATGGTCGTTGTTTACTTCACAATGTAGATACAAACGATTTGTTTTAGCCTGATGCTGCGTGTTCGTTATGGCAGAAGCGTCTTCATAGCACATGACCAGGGAACTGTGTTCTGAAAGCTAATGCAAACCACTACTACCACTATGAACCTGCAGCATCAGGCTAACACAGGTCGTTTGTATTTACACTTGTGAAATGAACATTGCATTATGTTCATTGCTCAAGGGCAGGCAGTCCAGGCACCCTTATGCTTCTATTTTTTGCGTTTTATTTTTAGAGTTAGCTTCTGATGTACATTAAATTGTCTCCTTGGCAAAACAGAAACTCTTTTAGTGTCGTATCACATGCACATCGGCTATAAGTGGAAACAACAATAGTGTATAGTAGATGATTTTTTTATAAAAGAATGTAAAAATGAGGGTAATTGTTAGTCTTGGTACATTTCAATCATGTTGTTTTTCAGCCAAATGAATTCAATCTAATGCTTTTGGATCGGTTTAACTACAAGAAATACGAGATTGAGTCATTTAATCATGAAAGTCCTGTGTCAAATATTTCATATTATTTTCAATACTTAACACACACGAAATATGTCCATGGCTTGCCGTGTTCCATACACAATGCAGCAGTTGATGAAGAAGTTCTCAGTAAATTTCGAGAGTTTGTCAACGAAGTTCTGTTGTTACAATATAACTTACCATCACTCAAACATGAAACAGATCCTTTACAGGTATGATTTATATCATTGATCTATTAAAAAAGCTTATGTTATGTTCTTTAGTTTAGGTATTTTGTTCTGCTTTAGTTGTGGGATTTGCAGTTGTGGATTTTGTAGTTACGTACTAAACTTTCATGAGATTTTTACAATTGAACAGGACTAAATTTGCTGTAGACTTCTAAAATAAATGTTTTCAGAGAGCTCACAAGACCAAAACTTCGTGCATGAGAGCAGTATTTAGTTATTTACTGTCAACTCAATCATCGGAAAACCGAAACTTGTCAGATTGTGAGGTTGACCACAATGTTGAGAATTCATCCTTTTGGTTGCGAGGTCAAAACTTCTTGAAATGGACGTTGCCTGATGATCTAAACACTGCACATCAATGCCATGACCCAGCTCTGATGCAGGTTTGTGGCTTACAGAAACATCCATGGCATTAATTGCAATAACAGCAATTCTCCACCTTCCAACCGGAAATCGAATTCAATTATTTTCATTCTTGGTGGCCGTATTTGTGTAATAATTGACTATTTTATATTTAAGAGTGTCATCATCACTTTGAACTTGTAGGTTGCAAACGTGGTTCCCTCATTGTTTTACAGATCCGGACAAAGAGGCAACTCCCAGCGTTCTCGCCCTACTCTGGTGAGTTCTCGACCAGTGGTGAGATACCTTCATTCTACACATCTCCACATGTGTTTGCAGTTGAACAAAAACAATACAGGAACACTATGAATCCAGGTGTGTTGTAAAACTTTTTACATTATTATTATCCATCATTGAATTGAAATTTTATGTTATATTCACTTATGTTACAGCAGCAGTTTTTTTTGTTTTGTTTGTTGTATCCAGGCTTACACCCGGTGGCTGAAGATTTAGATTAAGAAAGAAAGAAAAGAAAAGTATAAACTATCTTGGTGTAACTTTGGATGAACGATTGCAATAGAATAGTCATATTAATCTTAGAAAGCAGCTTGCAATGGTCTGTGGTATAGCATTTAACCTAAGATACATTGCTCCATTAACAATGCTACAAACTTTATATTATGCTTTGTTTCAATCCAAAATTCAATACTCAGTTATAAACTGAAGAAGGGCAAATTCTACACTACTTGTTCCAATTTAAGTGTTACTGAACACGTTTGTCCGATCGTGTCTATTTTTGCCAAGGTCAACAAGTACAACTAGTCTTTATCATAAATTTAATGTGCTCACAATAAAAGATATTATTAAATTAAAGAAGTTCTAATTGTCCAGGCTCACGTGTTCAGGCTGGTTCCACTTCACTAAGTGCTCATATACTTTCCCATGGCAGCTCACCATTTGACTACATCATCATTTTTTATTTTACCAAATTTAGTGATGTGTTAAGTAGTTTGCGTACAGTCGAAGTAGCTCAAATGCTTACGGCCCTTTTTAGGTTATCGTTTATTTGCTGGGGATATTAACCAAAACTACCAATATGCCAAAGACGAGGAAATGTTGGACCAGCTCCCACCCCCCACATATGATGAGTGCAGATATGGACACACGCAGCTACTGATGTTGCCTGACACGTAAGACGTTTTGAAAGTGCGAAATCAAGGCAAAATTTCTTTGAATTATCAATAGTTTGTGTTCTTTTTGTCACCACGTCCACATGTTGGCTAGAGACTCTGGAGTAGACATAAATTACTCATTGTCATGTGGTTGACGACATCACACATCGTTTTCTACCTCATAAGAGACTTTGTTGCAACGCTGCATCGTCACCTTACAGTTATTCCCGCGACTGGTACAAGGAGAGCCTGGAGCATTGTGACATCACATGCGAGATTGACGAGCATCTCAAAGGGAGAGGGATCATGAGTGGGTGGGTCTGGAATTCTGCGCAGGCCCACTACGCGCAGAGGTGGATGGATCGTGACATCGACACTCCATTTTGCTCCCAGGTTTAGACTTGTAGTTTGTAGTGTGCAATGTGCATATTTATAACACACTTTGAAATTTGCTGTTTTTCTGTGTTTCATAGAAAAAATAAAATTTGAACATAGTTTTGTATTGCATAGACATTAAACTTAAGATGATTAACCCAAGAATCACGTTGCGAAGGGTATTTGTAAACTTTGGGAGATATACAAAATTCTCGCTTGATATGCTAAACGTTTTCCGGAAGTATGTTTGGTCCCATGACACTTGTTCTTCTGAGATGAGGTCTGAGCTTTCTACGCTCTGATCATTGCTAATTTTCTGTTGTTACAGAGCGTAGTGACAGACGGTCAGTGGCTTTCCTTTTTCTGCTACCAACTCAATACAATTGCGATTGATGCTGAAAATATTGAAGATCACCAGAAACGGAACATTTGCTTTGGCAAAACCAGTGTCAAAGTAAGTGTCTTTATCTCACAAAGAGCATTCTGGGCTATCAAGATGCTATGACGTCATCACTTTGACGTTGTCGCACAATTACGGTTTTGATACAGTAAAAGCTTTGCTCAGCCTCTTAAATTTGTAACGTTTTCCACGTTTGATTCGAGACAATTTTCTGTGTCATAACACTAGATCTAGACAATAAATCTGGATATATTTACGTATAAAGTACGTTAATATAGAAAGCTTACTCTTTTTTAGATGAGCTTGTTTTCGTTGGTACCGTGCCTGACTCGTTCTTTTAACGTTCCTGTGTTTATCTGTTGTTGTGACGTGATTTTCCACAAAGCAATCACCAAGTTGGCCATGTAATAATGACATTATTGTTCAGTTATATGACGAAGTTACCCCGACGGAGGTGATCGGTTTGAACGATGAAGCGCTGACTTTGCTGATCAAATTTATAAGAAATGGTGTCCAACAGCATCAGTTATCTGTTGCCAGTGAACAGGACTTGGAAGATTACAACGCGACGTTACACGTGCAGGAGGTCGACCCAGAGAGGTAGTAGGGTTGTGTGCTTCAGTTTTGGTTTCAATCAATTTTGCAGCAAACAACGTTTTATTTATAAAAATCTTGTCTGCAACTCAGCTCCTTTTAAAATGCGTCACTTAGTATGAAATTGTAAGTTGAAACGTGGAGAAGTTTTCACAACTATTTTGTTTCATCTGATGTTAGATAATTCGGATTTTTGGGTTGCTTGCCAATAAACGAAACGACCAAACCCAACGCTTTGTTGCTCTTGTTTCTATACTTTGCTGTGAAATAGCCAAGAAATGCCAATCTGTAAACAAATACTAAACAAAATCTTAAACGCCTGATTAGCTAAAGTATCAGATCCATGTTTGGTGGATTGAATCAAAGCTGGTGCTACTGAGCTGTGGACACGGAAGGGTTTTAGTGCAGCCCGTTTGGGCACAAAGCATGACTTGGTTGGCACACATTTGCATTGGAAAAGATTTTTAAAGTTCTCAAACATGGTGCATTCTCGGCCCGACTTTAGATCCGTAGTCTACAAGGAAATCTATATTGTGAGATAAGCAACAATTAAGTTATCCATTCAACAGTAAGCTGTTTCTTTTGCAGGCCTGAAATTGAACTTCAGAAGCCTCTGCACAAAGCGGAGATAGAGAGGCAAAGGCAACTCGTTGAGGACGCTCGAAAGTTGGAAGATGAGAAAAACAAATCGATAAGAACGAAACTTAAAGATTTTCTTCGATGACGCGTTCTCTCAACTTTGTTTGCAATTTCACAAGATGCACGTGACCCGGTCTTTGGGTTCATCAAAGTGGATTCGATTAATACGTTGTGCGGTTACTTAAAATATTTGCAACGGTCTTTCAGTTTCTGGATCGTTTTATTTCTCTTGACCAGATCCCTAACGATATCTTAGCTTTTCACTGAACTGTTGCGTGTGACATTAAAAGGTATCTTTCCATTTGTAGTCTACTCCATTGCAAATGCTTTGATCCTATTTTGAATAGAAATATTGGATCATGTTTGTCTGTTTTTTTTTTTTTTATGGTGGTGCAAAAGAATTCATCTTCCAAAGGTTTCAACATAGGCTAATGTTTGTGTGGGTTTCCAGTTCGTTTGATCATCGCTACGGCAGTCCTACTTTATTTTAAAAGAAACGAGCCACAAGAAAGCAAAATTTCACTAGAAACAATCAGTCAATATAATCTATTTGTTTTGATGTAGAAAAAAAGTTAGGGTTCAAGTAATTACCTTTTACCAGGTTGCTTTCGAGAAAAATTTGTTTTTTTTGCACCCGCATCGATCAAGAACTGTATTTTTTCAAGTACCTCAAAAAGTGATCTTGATGTTCAAGATCACCCAAACGGGTGATCTTGCCCATCTCTGCCTACAGGCCACAGTGTGGCCAACCCACTGTGTCCCGTACGCAGAGATGTGTAATGTGTGGCCAACCGTGTAATGTGTGGCCACTGTGTAATGTGTGGCCAACCCACTGTGGCTACGGGCCACAGTGTGGCCAACCAACCCGACCTTCCCCTACCAGAAAACTACCATTTGCAGGATCGATACTTATACAGCAGATGTTAAATATGGCAGAGCAACAAACCCAGTTTGTGGAGTCCCGATATTTTTTTGGGAAATCAGCAAGAATTAAATAACTTAACATTAAGTTAAGACCTATAAGTTGCTTCAGTTTTCTATGGATACTTCTCAACTCGATAGCAGGCAAGCTGGCTCTTCACAGTTGAACTATGTCATAGGATGTGAAATTTTGAAACACCCTAGGCCACACTAAAACATTGTCTCAGTGAGGCAATGTGCTGTGCGTTATCTCGAAGTAAAATAAGAAGCTTAATTCATTGTTTTTGATATTGACAAGCAAAACAAAGTAACTTTAGCAGGTTTAATATAATGCACCAAAGATAGGCAAGACAACAATACAAGAAAGCAAACTCTCTCCCCAAACTATATTAGCATAATGTAGCCTAGGCCTATTACACACAAAATACATATATAGTTCAGGCCCTTAGGGGAATCTTTAGGCTAAACGTGTTACACGTTGTTTTTTTGCAGTTGATCAACCCAACTTTGATTTTAGTGGGTGCCGCAACTGTTTGGGTCACGTGATCACCCCTAAATCGGGGATTTCCCCAAAAATCACGTTTCAGTTCTTTTTACGTCATTTTTGTGCAATTACATATTTGATTTTTGTATATTTTAACTTAAAAAGCACATACAAATAAGTGAGACGAAATAATTTGATTGATGACGTCATCACATATCTTTTTGCTTTTTAATCTATTTTGGTCGTTTTAGTTGGAGTACCGGTTACTAAAACCATTTCACAATTCCTAAAAGTAGTTTCGTCATGACTGCATCTTTTATGACGTCATCATTACATTATCTAATTGTATTTGTAGTGGCAGTCAGTCCAAAATGTTTATCTCGTGTATTTTGTAGTGGCAGTCAGTCCAAATGTAAAAAAATAACGTATCTAATTGCATAAAAATGCCGTGAAAAGAGCTCAAAATTGACTTGGGTGGAATCCCCGATTTGGGGGTGATCACGTGACCCAAAAAGTTGCGGCACCCACTAAAATTGAAGTTAGATTCATCAACTACAAAAAAATGCAAAAAAACAACGTGTAACACGTTTAGCCTAAAGATGCTCATTTTTGCCCTTAAGGGCCTGAACTAATAGACCTAACATAATAACTCCGACAGTTTCGACATGTAGGCTATGTGTGTTCTCATCAGGAATTAAATCTGCAATATACATACCTGTACATAAAATTTACGATAAATTTGACTTTGCACTATAACTGCAACGACACTCTGGACTGAAAAGCACAAATGATATTTCCGTTCCATGTCAAATAAGCTATGACACCACACAGGTGTGGCAGACTTGATGACCAGTTCGGTCCTTTTGCCACTCCCATCATCATCAGCAGACATTAAAACAACCTAGTTCACATTGTAATCTTGTATTGTTTTTTCCACATGTGCTGTTGATGCAAAATAAAAGAACTTCTCTCTCTTCGATACAAGAATGATTACGAGTAAAATCAGTGATGTACGCGCATTCAAAAAATATTGACGCCGTCAGCGTAAACGCAAACGTTCGAAAAACCATTCGCCGTATGCGTCAACGTAACTTGTAAAAAATGTTGGCGGCGTTAGCGCATACACTAGCGCAAACTAATTTTGTTTGCTAGGTGCCAAACATCCACACGGTAGGCTATAAACATAGCCGTAGGAGATGGGGGAGCAGGGGGGGCAATCGCCCCCCCGCTGAAAAAAAACATCCCTAATTTGGGCAAAAAATGTCCAGTTATTTGGGCAATTCAATCTTTCCATATTTCGACATTTTATCAGTTTAAAAACTTTGCATAATTATTTTAATTTATGAGATTGCCAAGTTGATGCCTGTGGAGTTATTAGACTACACTACCTCAGCAATTGAGTAATGTTACTTTTCTGAAAGCATTTTTGCAAAGACAAAATTTGGGCAAATTTTGAAACATTTGGGCAAATTTTGTTTGCCCACCCAAAAGATTTTACTCTCCTACGGCTATGGCTATAAACCACTCGAAACAAACAAGTTTTATTTTGAATTTCCACCTGATTTCCATGAAGAAACACAAGCATCTGATAGTGTTCATCTGACATTTTGCTCTGTTTTGGTTCCAATATGTCTTTGCACATTGAAAACATTCTTTCAACTGCAGCGCTGGAAGGTATTGGCGTGTTGTAGCGTAAAAAATACATTTAAAAAGTATGCGTTGACGCTATGCGCTAAAAAACCGCAAAAACTTTACGGCGTAGCCTCAAGCGCAAACTATCCAAAAAAATGTGGCCGCAAGCGTTAGCGCAAACAAAAAGTATACGCCGCAAGTCTGCGGCGTAGAATTGGCGGCGTGTACGTACATCTCTGAAAAATATAGCCTACGGTGGGAAACAGATCACATAAGGTGTAAACTACAGGTATTGGACAAACAATTAGAAAACACACAAAAGGAACGATGAGCCACAGGCTAATAACTGCCCGTTGAGAGATGGATTGTTACGTTTGATTCTTAAGGCTTCAATGATCTTAGTCTGAAAATAAGATCTGCCTCGAGAGATTGGTCGATCGAGACATTGTCAGTGCGCGTTTCACTGTTTTTGATATCTAGGCTAGAATATCGCCACTGTCTCAAGTTTGAAAAGATAAAGCACCTCGTATAGAAAAGTAAAGCAAGCAGTATACATTTTTGTGCTTGGAAAGGCATTTGATTGGTTCAGAAGAGTGGCCCTCACTGGATTTTTCAAGAGGCCGATTATAGTCAATAGGCTACTTTCGTAAAAAAAAAAAAAATTGGAAAAAATATCAAAAACGATGTCAAATATCTCATTTATTATTATCACTCATTGAATGAATACGTAAATCGATCGCTTTTTGCAATGGAGCAATCCATCGGCAGCAGTGGCCGAGTGGTTAGCGCGTTGGGCTCGCAGTCGAGAGCCTGCATGTTCGACTCCAGTCACCCGCACTTGCTGTTGTTTCTCTGGGCAAGAAACTTTACGATAATTGCCTCTACCCAGTGATCGATTTCGAGTAATGGGTAGTACCAAATTGAAGTCATAAGTAGAGTAGACAACCGGAAACAGACATTGCCGTCGGCTGCAGCGTGGGTCAGGTGTATGTCGGAAGGCGTACACCGATGCATAGCGCTCAAGTCCGCTTTCCCGCAATGCAGGATAAAGATAAACAAACAAACAAACAAAAAAGGTAACCCCCTGAGCCTGCTATTGCGGCAGCGCCGACAGTGGTTCAATACACCGGCTAGTGTGGGAATATTCTTACGGTTGATTGAGCAAAAATACGGATGTTGTACACAGGGTGGATTTTATATTTCACCACTTCACCAAGCAGTAGCATTGGTTTGAATGGGTTTGCGAAGTGTTCTGAAACATTTCATTCAGTGACACTGACAAGCTTCCAAAAAAAGTCTGGTTTTCTGAAATTAGTAACTTATTGTGAACATTAACTAAAGAAAATGGACAAGACAGCAAGAACAAGAGATCTATTTCTTTGTGGTATTGCAACAGTTTACATGTTTGCGTTTGGCTCATTTTTTACCCAAATCCCAGGTAAGTAATAACATTTTTTCTACATTGTTTTTTTGAATTTTAATATTGTGAGAAATTTGAAGTATTTATTTGGCTACGCTAGTTGGAAACCTGGTTATCTTCTTGCTTTAATTGGCATTATAAACATGTCAGAACTTTCTGGCGTCAACACTAACTTGGTTTTGAATTCTTCCTCGGACTGACAAAGCCTTGATTGGTTATTCTTGGTAGTTTTGCATATTTATAGAGGCTTTTGGCCAGGACCGTTTACCAAGATTGACAGATTAATTGTTGGTAACCTCTTTTACAAAATGCACTATGGTTACCCCAGTTCAGTTCAGTTTATTGTTTTGCTGGCGACAAACAAACAAAAAGTACATACGAATTGAGTGTATATCAGCACAACAGGATGGCAACAAAAGACCTGTAAGGTCAGCTATGTCAGCTGCCACCCTAGTCTGTTGCAGGTTACACAGTAATAAAAAGGCAGTGGCTATTTGACCGGCTCCGGTCTTTGAATCTGAAACAGTATTTGACCGGTCATGACGTCACTGCATAAGCGCTTTTTTCTTTTTCTCTTTCAAAGCAACAGACGAGAAGCGACGATATAAGTTCTAACTTCAACACGTATTCTTCAACTCAGTCCGTGGCGCGTGCGATACGTCTCCGGCTGCCAATCTAGAGGGGATAAGTTCGATACCATCCGGAAGCATTATTTTTTTCATTTTTTTTTTTATCTAAATTTTGATTGACCCGAAGCGCATTTATGTGGTCAATTTTTAATTTGAGTAGCCTACAGTCCAAGTTAGTTAATAGTTCTCAAGTATAGTTCTCAAGTTAGTTATATACAATACTTCTTTTAAAAGAAATGATAATGGTAAAACCATTTTTTAAAGAAGTATTGTATATAACTAACTTGAGAGAAAAATGTAGGGTCGTTCGGCAACACACGTTCACTTATGACGATCGGAAAATTACCAAGAGAAATTCTCAAATTCCAGCAAATTAAAAAAACTCTAACAGTATTACTCACATTTGAAAAGACATAAAAAATGGGCTGTAGGCTTCTCAAATTAAAAATTGACCACAAAAATGCGCTTTGGGTCAAAATTTACATAAAAAAAAATGAAAAAAAAAGAATGCTTCCAGATGGTATCGAACTCATCCCCTCTAAATTGGCAGCCGGAGACGTATCGCACGCGCCACGGACTGAGTTGGAGAATACGTGTTGAAGTTAGAACTTATATCGGCGCTTTTCGTCTGTTGCTTTGAAAGAGAAAAAAAAAGCGCTTATGTAGTGACGTCATGACCGGTCAAATAGTGTTTCAGATTCAAAGACCGGAGCCGGTCAAATAGCCACTGCCTAATAAAAAAAAAAACTAATAATCACACTAAAAAAACAAAAAACAGACATATGAACACCAATACAGAAAACAAAAAACAAATGTCCATGCTGTTGCTGATAGTTGTTGAAAAATATTTCTTTCAAAAATATTTTTTCACATGCCACTATGAGTAATTTACGTTTTGTTTGTTATTGTCGTGTATAGTGCTCTGAAGCATGGTTTTTATCCCTGGCTTTCACTGCTATCTCAGGAATGCAAAGGGCCGAACTCCTCGACTATTACTGTTAGACCGGTGTTTGAGGCTTGATTAGAAAACTTTTCGTTAACAAATCTTGCTGTTGTTGCCTGAATTTTCTTATGAAATAGTCCCCTCTACCAAGCATTTGACACATAATTCCCTTCCTTGCTTTCTCCTTTGTTGAATCTAAATCTCGATGTCTCAAGTTTCAAGTAGCTTGTATCTGAATTTTATAGTACAGTAGTCTATTGTGTGACTTGTGTGTGTTGACATCACTAAATTGACAAAATTAAGTTATGAAAGTGCAGTACAAATAGCTCATGGTCGAGAACAATGGCGCATTGTATCTAATGCTCAATACAAGGAAGGAATATATAATCATGACGATGATTGTGTGACTTTTAATTTGTTATGAAGCTGATTTTTTATAGTACAATTACAGTCTTATTGATAATTGCTTAGGTGCTGTATATTTAGAACAAAATTTAATAACACGGTTCATTTTCTCTTATTGATTTATAGGATTATGTGGAAACAATGGACTTTTACCAGTTGATTCTTTGCTACAGTCGATCAAACAAGAAAATCCAAAGAAAACTGCAGAGGCATTATTTATGAAAACTCCAACTTTTCTTTGGTTCCTGACAATAGAACCTGACGTGGGCTTAGATTTATTATGTCTTCTTGGTAATCATGTTATCATTAATTTTTACCATAATTGTAAAGTTTAATTACTGCAATGTATGACACATATGTGACACCATGTAAATGTTATCACTGGTTGGTGCTTATTTAAATGGACCATTAAGTTTAATTTTGTAAATTAAATCATAGAGACAATGATGATGAGTGTTGCATTAGATCAGAGAAAACCTGTCAAAACACTACTAAACTATGAATATATGTAGACATTTGTATGCAAGAAATAGATATTGAAGAAATGTTATGTAGTCTAACAGTCTGTTTTCTCAGTAATACTGTACTACAACAGACTCAACAGAGTACTCAATGGGTTTTAACAGCAATGCCAGTGATGGCTGATATACCGTAAAAATCACATATGGTAGCAATATATCTTTATTTTCTTAAATTTTTAATTTAAGTCTGATGTAGATAAAACTAAACAATATACAACCACACTACCACACCATAATTTAACATTGGATATTGAAGCAGTACTACTGGTATTTCACAAGCATGAAATATTGCAAAGTGCTCAAGCAATAAAGCTTTGATGCTTTGTTTTGAACACTGATCATCAGCGATGACATTTGTATCTAACAAGGTGTTTGTGGCTGTAGGTGTTGTGTTATCCTTCTTGTGCTTGTTATGGCGAAGAGTTAGAGTGATGCCAGTGTTTGCAGTAATGTGGCTTCTCTATATGTCAATATATAAGGTTTGCTATTTATTGATTTTTATTAAGTAGATAAAGTTTATGTAAAGCCTATTAAATTTAGAAAAAAACAACAGCTTTTGAAAGATGGTAGTATGTATATCAACTAATAGAGAAATCAAAATTTGTTGGAGATATCTTAAATTAAATTTTCTAAAAATGTGGGATTATCTTAAATGCTTGGTGTATCATGAATATAATTAACTTTCTAATTATTTGCATGTTGTCATTGGTTAATTGGATATATATACGATTTTATTAATAGATTGTATCTTACAATTTTTTAGGAATGAAATAAATGTTTCATTGCATATACCGGTATATAATTGTTTTGCAAGAAATTAAATTTTGATTTCAAAATATCTTTATACAAAGTAGCTATTTCTCGCAGTTTATGTGATTATTATTGATTCAAATTATCACTGGTCTACAAAAAAAGATTTTTTTCTGCTGTTTGGACTTTGAAAACTGATTGAAGGTAATTTTGGGGTGCTGAATCCGAATCTGAACTCAGATTTTTGCTATCACATCAGATTTTTGAGATATGATATAACAAAAATGCTTTATTTTGCCAAAAGTGGAAGATTTGGAGTTGTGTTTACCACCAGCATATGCAGTGCTATAACGAAAGGTTAGTGTTAAACAGGCCAAAACAGCCTAAAAAAATTACTACCTAGTTAATAATGTTGCTTAGAAAACAAATTGGTATCAAAATTATAGTTTGTGGGTGTATTTCAGCTATTTATGCAAAACATGGCCTGGATTTCGGGATATAGCACAATGTGTATGGGTGATAAACACAATGTCAAATTTTCCACTTTTGACCAAAGGGTCATTCCATGTCAACTCAACAGGGTGTGCAAGCTCGACCCTCTTAGATTTTTTTGAAATTCACACTTAAGTTTCATATTGATGTATAATGAACACAAAAAAAAATTCAGCTCATTATCTCAAGACGTTTAGAAATTACAGCCCTTCAAAGTCACCAAGGTCCCTCAAAATGCGTTCGCATGTAAATTTTCCTCCATGTTTGGGTCTTCACAGCTTTTCATGTAAAGCATTTACAAATCTGAAATTTGGTATTCTGATTAAGAAGCAGCCCTAGTTTTCATATCTACCATCGAAATTGCTAATTTCAAATTAGTTTTAGATATAGAACCTTTCAAAAATTGAAATTTTTTACATTTGAAAAAATTACATCAATTTTTGATGTCCGCTATCTCCTAAACCAATAGTCCCAGAACTACCATTTTGCATATTATTATTCTATACTAGTTGGTAATTAACCCCCATGAGACCTACACTAAAAAAATGTGAAGTTGTCAGAAAAAATAACTCCTTCAAAACATTTTTGAATTTGAAATTGATTTAGGGGTGGCCCTCTCCCCCTGAAGTTCTGCGCCCTCCCCCAAAATACCAAATCTTCATATCTCAAAAACTGCTGGAGCTAGAGATACGGTTTTTGTGTCAAAAGATGCAGAAAACATGATTTCCTATCTGCTTTCTGAACAGTGATTGTGTCTATCTTGAGTAGAAAAGCAGTTATTTAAAAAAAACTTGTTTTGGGTATTCTAGCACAAAACAGCTCTGAACAAGTATTGTGGTCCAAGCTATTCAATACACAAAGTTCATAAACTAACTTGTATATAACTGGTTAGTTTCAAGATAAACATGAAACTAAACAAACAAGCAAGCAAACAAAGAAAAAAAAGTCAAATGAATCAGTAATAGGTCACAACTCGCAGCTATAACTAAGTCAAAACAGGAGAGTTGTATTGTTTCATGTTTTTGTGAATCTCTGCTATTTACTGTTGACTTTTTAAGATCATAGCATGCATAACCATCACAACGGGTAGATGGCTTTTCCGTGTTTCAGCATAATTATCTTTAAATGCCTTGCTCAATAGCACATTGAGTTGGTAACAGTAAAATAAAGCAGCATTAACACAACAAAGCAAGTATGGTGCTGTAGTTAGCAAAGCACATTCAACAGTATGAGGCAAAGAATTTTGCACAGCAAAATAATATAACTCCATAAGTGTACAGGATATATTTGTCACAGGACATCTCCGGCCAGGAATAAAAAAAAACAAATTAACACTGAGATTTGCAAGTCAGAACATCTTACATAAGATTTAAACACTGGAAGTAAAGTAACGGACACAAAAGATTGTGGCAAGTCATTACAATTCATTTGCAGTGTGATGGCAAAATAATCATAATTCGATCATAGTCCATTGTGTTTAATCTGTACTGTCTGCCACCATGCCCTTGCAACTGTAGAGGACTTATTATACACAAAATATCCAGGAATGGAACCCAGTACTCATTCGTGAGTTGTGAGAGCATCTTCTGATGTGATGCTGCTACTACCTATTGCTGATTCATTTGTTTTTTTTTCTTTGTTTGCTTGCTTGTTTGTTTAGTTTCATTTTTACCTTGAAACTAACCAGCTATACAAGTTAGTTTATGAACTTTGTGCATTGAATAACTTGGACCAAAATACTTGTTCAGCTCTGCTTTGTGCTGGAATACTCGAAACAGGTTTTTTGAAATAACTGCTTTTCTACTCAAGATAGACACAATCACTGTTCAGAAAGCAGATAGGAAATCATGTTTTCTGCATCTTTTGACACAAAAACTGTATCTCTAGCTCCAGCAGTTTTTGAGATATGAAGATTTGGTATTTTGGGGGAGGGCGCAGAACTTCAGGGGGAGAGGGCCACCCCTAAATCCATTTCAAATTCAAAAATGTTTTGAAGGAGTTATTTTTTCTGACAACTTCACAATTTAAAAGGGTGTCCTCAGCAAAATTCAAAACGTTTTCATGTTTGCCAAGTAAGCCACACTACCTCACACCCCCAAGACTTTTGCATGTGATGGTCAAACTCATGATTTCACAGCTGCATTTACTATTGAAGGAGTTGGGTTACATATTTGAAACTTGAACTGTTTATAGCTTAGGCAAAGAAGATTTTTTTCTGAAAGTTTCAACTTCCTGAATGACTGTCCACAGGGTCAAATATTAACCACAAGATGGCGCATTTTGCGCTTTTTTGCTCGAGCTTCATCTTTGCACCCTCCAAACTTCAATAATTTCATATTTTTTTAGTGTAAGTCTCATGGGGGTTAATTACCAACTAGTATAGAATAATAATATGCAAAATGGTAGTTCTGGGACTATTGGTTTGGGAGATAGCGGACATCAAAAATTGATGTAATTTTTTCAAATGTAAAAAATTTCAATTTTTGAAAGGTTCTATATCTAAAACTAATTTGAAGTTAGCAATTTCGATGGTAGATATGAAAACTAGGGCTGCTTCTTAATCAGAATACCAAATTTCAGATTTGTAAATGCTTTACATGTAAAGTTGTGAAGACCCAAACATGGAGGAAAATTTACATGCGAACGCATTTTGAGGGACCTTGGTGACTTTGAAGGGCTGTAATTTCTAAACGTCTTGAGATAATGAGCTGAAATTATCAATATGAAACTTAAGTGTGAATTTCAAGAAAATCTAAGAGGGTCGAGCTTGCACTTTTCCAAAAATCTGTTGAGTTGACATGGAATGACCCCAAAGTGACAATTTGTTGTTATCGTATCTCACAAACCTGACGTGATAGGATAAATCTGAGGTCAGATTCGGATTCAGCACCCCAAAATTACTCTAAATCAGTTCTAAAAGTTGATACAGCAAAAATCGTGTAGACCAGTGTTATTTATTATTATTACAAATTATTTAAATTTATTTTATTTCAAGGTTGGAGAAACATTTCTTTGGTTTCAATGGGACATTTTATTACTTGAAGTTGGTTTTTTGTCCATTCTAGTCGCTCCACTCGCTAACAGAAAGTCAGATGCAGACACTGGAGCAAGGTAAGGCTTTCTGGTGCTTCAATCTCTTATAACTTTCTTGCAATTTAGAAAGGCTGTGCATGTCAAAAAATCTCCATTTTATCACTTCAGCTCATTTAATTAAAAACACAACTATTAGCAATTTAATGACAAAGCAATTATGCTCTCTTTCCATATCTGCAGTGAAGTGTTACATTTCAAAAACAGTTCTTCATTCAGCTGTACCTAGTGGATGGATTAATTTGCAGTTTACAGCAGTCAGCACCTCAACAATGAACCCAGTTTTCTTACTTCAAAGACAAATACCCCGTCAATTTGTGATCAATTGCATATGTCGCAAAACAAATAACATATGTACGTCGCCAGGTTAAAAGATTGTCAATCGTTTTCAAGTTCGTTTGTTTGTATGAAGCAGAAGTTTTGCCAGCAGAACAGAAGGATTGGATTGATATTAGTTAATCATGAAATGGCAATAGAAAATTAGAAATTGCTGTCTGTGTTAGTCATCGTGTTGGAATTTAATTTTCTGGTGTGTTTTGCTTGTATATTGTACATAAAGTAGCCTATTGTTTTTCGGAATGGCCCGTTTCGGTGAGTCCGATTCGGTGAGTCCGATCCCTTAACGGAGGATTTTTTCACTTTTTTTTTAATTATCGGGTACCGTAGCCTAATTATCATTGCCGTTTTAGGGTTAGGGGTTTAGGGTTAGGGTTAGAGGTTAGGAACTCACCGAATCGGACTCACCGAATCAAACTCACCGAATAGTAGCAGACCCATTGTTTTTACCCCATGCATGACACAGAATGTATTGGGTGGTTGCTTTTTTGTGTTCATTATATCTTACTTTATTTTGGAGTCATTTGTAACAATAATCACTTTCTTATGGCACTAAGTACGTGATTGAATTTGTTACACTGTATTAAACCTAATTTGTAAACAAAGCACGTAATTTGTGAAAACATCATGTTTGTTTTTCAGTATTCATCGTCAAGTACCATTTCATCTTGTGAAGTGGCTTTTGTTTCGACTCATGTTTGCCTCTGGTGTTGTAAAACTTACAAGCAAATGCCCCACCTGGTGGGGCCTTACAGGTGGGGAAAGGATACGATTTCAAACTTTACTTTTGCTTATAAATTGATATTGGGTTCGTTTGACACTTAGTTTTCTCATAATGTTTTTCTCATAACTATATTATATATCTCTAGTGGTATTGGTATATACAGCATTTAAGAAGCCATTAGTAAAAAAACAATGATTTACCATATCACATTTACGGTATGCACCTGATACCATCATATGTGTGATTTCTTGTTTTGGAGAATACTTAATTATTTTGCTTTATAACTTGGTCTGAGTCGCAATATCTGCTGGTACGTAGTTCTAGACACAACAATTTTTTTTTAATATATACATTGTATTTTCAGCTTTGAATTACCATTATGAAAGCCAGGTATGTTGAAAATCTTGACTTTTTGTCAAATTTGATGAGTAATTTGGTTTGCGTTGCCTCTGAGGCGTTGTATGACATCTTATATATCACATTATGTTTTAAAAACAACAAAACAACGGTGCTCTTCGAGATCCATTAAAAACACAGAGCTATACCATGGCCACCTTCTTGACCACATATTTGAAGATGAACATGAAAATTGTTTTTTTGGCTTTTCGGTAGCTTAATCAAAATGTTCAATACTTCAACCACCAGACATTTTCTGTGTACGAAACAAAATTCTAAAACCCCGGTTTGTAGTTTGGAATGCACAGTGAGAAACTCAGCTTCAAACTAATTTGTTAATTTCAGTGCATTCCCACTCCCCTGGCATGGTGGGCTCACCAACAAGCTCCCTACTTGCTACAGCTTTCGGTGGTGATAACGTACATCATCGAAATTGGCCTTCCATTTTTATTCTTCATTCCTTTAAGATTGCCGAGGCTGATAGCCGGCTATGGACAGGTGAGATTCTTTTTTTTTATTATTATTATTTATTTGCATCAGACTAATAAGTCCATATTAATTACCATTGCCATGCATGCCAAAAGACAAAAACAAACAATACAAGAATAATCACAATAACCCAGTTAGCAAATAATGCTGTTGCGGAGAATTGCTAACGTGTAAGCTGCGAATGGCACATTTGAAATACGACGATTTGACAAGTAGTCAGAATTGCAGAGAGCGTTTATGTAACAATTTTTGGAAGATTGACATCTACATAAAAAGTTGTAAATAGATTTGCGAAGTACTGCATCAAAGGTTGCTTTTGGATCAAAGGTTGCGGTGAAAATATTTTGTGCAGTTTGAATAGTGCGGGCACGAGCAAATAACACTTTGGTAGCAATTAAGCGGTTGATATAATTATAATCTAACATTTATTATTCACGGAATGGCCCGTTTCGGTGAGTCCGATCCCTATTCGGTGATTTTTTCAATTTTTTTTTTTTTAAATTATCGGGTACCGTAGCCTAATTATCATTGCCGTTTTAGGGTTAGAGGTTAGGAACTCACCGAATCGGACTCACCGAATAGTAGCAGATCCTATTATTCAATAAGCACAAATCAAATTAGTGTATGAAATGTTTCACCCTGCGTACCGTAGTTTAGTTTGTTTTACGGGTTAGGCGTGTCGTGTCTTCCTCGTTTGGTTATGACACAAAGCTTTGAACAATTTCCAGCATTAGCCCATTTCTGCAAGACCGATATTACAATGATGAAACGCGAATTGGCTTCGACTTCATGGCGTGACTTTGAATAGTGACTGTTCTATTAAACGTTGATAGATTTAAGTATTTTTTTTATTAAATCGTTTCTGTCATTTTTATAACCTGGTGTGAAGCGTGAACTACACTCCCTGGAGTTTTTATTAAACAAGCATCACGTAACTTTCAATTAAACGGGGATTGGCAGTTTGTGGTATTTAAAGGAGTGGTTGACTTGAAGGGGAAAATATTCAATAAATTTTTACAAAACAAACTGTATGTTGTAGGTTGGTATGACAACTACACTGGTTCACATTTGAACGTGTTAATCTTATTTTTCTAGTTTTCTGCTTTGTTTTTAATCAAAGCTTTCAATGACAAAAAGTTGAGAAAAAAAAGTTACTTCACTGTAAAGAAGACTTCCAAGTTGTTTAATATTCCGCCACCCTACAAACTGCTGATTGCCCCCCCCCCCCTCTGTCCTAACGTATACAGCACACGTATCTCTTATTCAAATCGCTAACGTATGTGTGAGCCGTAGATTCGGAAAAATTTTGATGATCATTCCATCCCTATTTCCAGGTGATCTTAATGATTGCAATCAATCTGACCGGGAATTATAACTTCTTCAATCTGCTCACTGTAGTCATGTGCCTGTCCTTGATTGATGACGAACATCTGGACCAACTGAAATATTGTTTAACACTGGGCTGTTGTAAAATCCGAGGTAAGTCGCTTCAAAGCTTACTGTGCTCAGGTAGAAGTTACATTTGGTTGAATTGTGTAGTAAAGCAGGTCATCGGTTATGTGTGATACGTCATAAAGATGCGTATCACACATAATAATAACAATATTTATACAGCGCCACCACATCCACAGTCAAACTAATCTCCTGGCCGCTGTACATGACAATGGTGATAATTAATACGGTATATACTTTCACTGTTGAAAAGGAGCGATCTTCCTGGCGTCAGCACTACCTGACTACTCACTATAGAACAGCGAGCATTGTGTTTCGCTAACCATACCGATGTAGCCTCCACACTAGAATTCAATTGACTGACAAAAGCAGCGGTTGAGAACTATGTGGCAGGAACTAGTGGTGCGGTACTGATGAGCCCAGCCTAATGGGCGAAACACGTGTCTATCGCTGAGTTTCTGCTACACTCGACTGCCGAGAAACACGGTACTTTCAGTCATAATGTTCAGTGAAATAGAACGTTTTCAAGCGAGTTTTGAATTTATTTAAATTTTCAGCTTTTAGTTACACAAATAGGCAAACAGTTCCAGCAACTGGCAGCAACAAACCAACAACTGGGAAGGTGCGATTTCCGTATTGTGTCATATGAAGGGTTGCACAAGAGCAATTGATGTTGAGAACGCAAAGTTCTGGCAGGTTTATAATGAACAAGCAAAGTGTCCAGATAGTTCGGAGCAAAACCATGGAAAACTTTGTAAATTAATAGACATATTTTGAAGCGAAAAGTTCTTTCTGACAGTCAGCACTGGACTGGGCAGTCGGTCCTGGAAGCCAGAACGAGCTCTTTGTTGCCTTTTGCTACACGTGGTTTATTTGTTTTCATACAATTTGGTGCTGCGATCTTCTTCGACCGATGTTTGTTTTGTTTCTAGTCAGTCTAGTTTGTAATAGTGAGTAGTCAGGTAGTGCTGACGCCAGGAAGATCGCTCCTTCTCAACGATATTTGTTTGGTTGGCGAAAAAACAAAATTATACAGAACACAATAAGCACAAATAGGTTGTACAAGGATGGCAGCGAAAGACCAAAAGGTCTCCAAAATCAGCTGCCACCAAAACATGTAAATAACCCGACGGATGTTGTTGAAATATTTCCAATGACCAAACTTCTATTTTTTTATTATATTAATTTTAGAAACGATGCTTTGATTTAATGGTAGCCATTGTATTTCCTTCTATTCACTGACTATATGATCTTGAACTGCTGCAACATTTCTAGATGGGTGGCTAAAGTCACAAATGTCTGTAACTTGACAAATAAAATTTGTGGAAATTATCCGCAGCTCGTGCTCCTGAGCGACGTCCAGCGGAACCCAGACTGCACAAAGTTTCAAAGTTTCTACTCAATCTCTTCGTCTTTCTGTTGTGTGGTTACGTAATCTACCAACTATTTGGTTACCACAACGGAAAGTTTAGAATAAGTAAGTTGGTGTCCTAAGCTTTATCATTTCTTATATTTTTTGTGTGTAGGAGATAAGTCGCATATTGCTTAGGCACCGGCTTGAACTGGCAAGAACTTGTGTAAGTCATGCAATAATTATCTAAATAGGTAAGTTAGTGCTTCTTGTAAGTAACCCAAATCTGCAATCTATGGACGATCTGCTTAGAGTTTACACATTCTCATCATATTTTAGAGTTTACTCATTCCAACTTGCAAGACTTCTTGAAGTGGGTGATGCCATACTTGGTTGGATTAGGAGCCGTGTCATTTGCATTCGCTGCTCTGCACACTTTGTACAGGTACACAACTAGACACATATAACTACAAATCTTGTTCACTTTGCCTTAATTATTCCAAACAAAATTAACTGTAATGGAGAGTGGAGACAAATTTTTATTGTTACATTAACTATAGAATTGACCACGTTTGACAAAGGTAAAAACGTGTCTCCACAGATTACATCCTGGGTATTGTGAGTAATAAGGGTGAGTGGCGTATTTTTAACAATCAGGTTAGGCCTGGCGTCGAACGAAAACCCTATGATTGTGTAGCGGGCGTCTGATTTGTTGCGACATCTCACCCGACAGATTCCTTAAACTAATTAGCAGTGGAACTTTTTACATTCGACATTTCGTTTCATATTATTCATTGGTTGGTGATCTTGAGCTTTCACCGCCAAATTTTGTGCGAACCGTTTCATGTATGTTTGTTCCAAGCTCCAGCTTACTATCAATGACTTCTATGTGGAGATGGGCTACTAAACTGTGAGATAAAGTGTTCTTTTAATCTTATGCTGCCCGAAGGAGCGAACTGGAGACCATGTCATTCTAGAATGCTCTAATCCAAAAAAGCACCAAATGGAATGCATCGTATAGCAGCAGTGCAGCACTGGACGAAGCTACACTAACCTGGCTTTCCATCACTTGCCCTGAAATTTGAACAATCTCTCTCATTCGAAAGGAGAAATATTAAAGCATTTCATTGAAGAGATCGAAACCTTACTGTTTATATTTCAGTTCACTCTCACCCGACCCACGTACGCTCAGGAACTCCATCAAGCGAGTGGTCAAGTTCCTTCTCATACTGGGACCGTCTGTGTTTCTCCTCACCATCAGCATGGTGGGTTGGTTTTTTGGCTCAGAGGGATAGTTGCACTTGTTTTATGTGGTTTCGATATAGCAGAGCATTGCACAATGCGGTGGACCATGGTTTTTTGTTAACAGTGATTAGATTTTTCTTGAATTAATTTGCTTTGTAAAAGCTTAATCTAAGTCTACTTTGCCTCAGTATAACAAATGAACTTTTTCCTTGATTAAATCCTCAAGTTTCTCTACTCTTCCACAACTGACAGGTGCCATACGGGCACGTTAGTTCACCGAGAAAGATGTTTGAACAATTACTGAAATGTGGTCTGATATCAAAGTAAAATGTTGTGGGGAAGGGAATAGTTTTGTTTTTTCACAGGCATTATGAGTAAGAGTAATTGACTTCACAATGTAGATTTTAACGACCTGTGTTCCGAAAGCTAGAGCAATTTGCTATTTAGTATTACCACAGCGAACTCGCAGCATCAAGCTAAATAAGATCGTTAAAATCTACATTGTGAAGTAAGCAACGATCATGCTGCTAAAAGCGAAACTCAATCAATTGCATAAGACTAATTTGCCAAATACGTTTTTTTTTCTATTGTAATGTATTGTACAGTGCCTCGGAGCATGGTATGTGGCGCTGTAACTAGAGGTTTCTATTTCCAGGTCCGATTCGCTGATGTTGAGCCTGGTTTCAAGTCGAGTCTGTGGCCAATCGCTCACAAGTGGCATCGGTCGACCATGACCTTTGACCTTGTGCACTCATATGGTTTGTTTCGTCGAATGACCGGGGTCGAAGGTCGTCCAGAGGTCATCCTGGAGGGAAGCAATCATTCCGATAAAAATTGGAAGGTGATTGACTTGTTCATTTGAGGCTTACATGGCCTTAACATCATGGTTGTACCTAATAAACACCTTCAATAATTCATCAAACGGTCAATATTGAATCATTTTCTGACTGTCAAAATCATGAAACTTTTTTGTATTGTCTGATAAATTCAAAAGTGACTGTGTCGGCCGTAACCTGTAAAGCGTGTGTTAACCGGGATGTTCTTTTTGGTGCAGCTTATTTGAAACCGGGCAGGTGAATTGCAGTATAGCATGTTAACGTCAATAATTTTTAGGAATATCATTTCGTGTACAAGCCAGGCAAGACAACAAATCCAACTGTGTGGGCAGGTAAGCTATTGTAGGCCTTCATGTCATTGGTATCCTCCAACTTGCCTTATTCTTTAACAACAGAGATGTGTATTGGAAGGTCCCATTTATTGCAACACTGCATTATAATACAGTGCATGGCATGTAATAAACCTGTGCCTTTTTAAGGTTTTAAATATTTTAGACTTGAAACTTTTCGTCCCCGTCACGTTATTGTGATGTTTGTCTTTTCAACATAAATCTTTTGCAGCCCCCCACCAGCCGAGGTTGGACTGGCAGATGTGGTTTGCTGCCCTTGGAAGCTACCAGCACAATCCTTGGTTGGTCAGTCTCATGCATAGGATCCTTATTGGGCAACCAGAAGGTATGGGTCAGACTAACCAAAGTTGGTTCTTTAATATACATTAATTCAATGTGTGCAGACGTAGAACCGATATAAATGGAATCAGTTTTGATATATATCGATATCTATCTATCTACAGAAACAAATATCACGGCAGGGTTATCGTTTTATTTTCAAAAGCATCAAATTGTGTCATAAATTAAAATAATGTTAATCTCTGTAACGTTACTTGGTTTTATGTTTGTGCTTCAGCAAAGCTCCAGAGGTTGTTCGAGTATCATATGATCCTATTTTCTGCGCACATATCTGACAGGTTCTTTCAACCTATATCACGTGATCAAGGATGTCATATGGTATTTGAACACCTCTTTTAACGTACATACAACGTAACCTTTTTCTTGTCCTAACGCTGGAAACGATTACAAAATATCAATCCCTTTGGATTGCTTATAACCGGAGCGTGCTAGCGGTATCTTCTGTAAACTTGTTTTCTTTGAGCTTAACATTTCGCCATTATCTTGCAGTTTTGGATTTGATGGACAACGAAAATAATCCTTTCCCTGACAAGCCACCGAAATACCTGAGGGCGCAGTTGTACCATTATCGCTTTACCAAGCTTAGAAGGGACTGGAGCGTTCCAAAGTCCTGGTGGAAACGGGAATTCAAGAGTCACTACGTTCCTCCTATTACTAAGGATGAAGTCCAAATATTGGAATTTTTGAAATATCACAAACTTCTTCCAAGGGTAAGCCAATTAATTTTCTTTTTACATGAGATTAATCACTGATTTAAACAAGTGGTATGAAACCTAAATGCAGCATTTAAATGTCCCTAAAAAATAGTTTGAAAAGATACTTCTTCCCTGGACAACATACAACACAGGACTCAGTCCTGGGATAGGAGACATAGACTTTGCAAAACTCCACGACGTCTCTCGCACCACGAGACAGTGACGGTTGTGATCGTAGATATCTGCTTCTGTCACTTTTTAAAGAACCATTTGTTTTCCCACAGTCAAGTCCAAAGACGAAGCCCGTAGTGGGGAGAGTGGAGCAGTTCACTTCAACCGTGAGAAACTTCACTGAAATCATGAGCCCCCCTGTGCTTCTGTGGTCCTTGTTTTTTACAGGTCAGTGTTTGTAGCGTCAGGATACCATCAGCGCTTGTCAATGTGAAAGTTGTGTTTTTGTGATGATAGCGCTTAGCCTACTACACTTAATACGTGGCCAGTGGCCAACGTGGAGTGAATAAAATGTTATGTTGTTAATTTGTTCCCCAACCTTTGACAACATCAGCTAGATCTGAGAGGTGTTTAATTGGCCACGTCCTAAAAACGGTTAGAGCAGACTTCAGGGCTCAAATATTACGTTACTATTGTATTACGTGCTAATTGCGGCACGTTGAAATGGATTCGACCACCCTTGATAACGGGGACATCATCGGATTAAACTGATATGCAGCCGTTGGGAGATTGTAACTGGCCATAAGAGAACATTTAGACACTGCTAACTTGTAGCCACCCAATTCACCGGTTAAAAGCCTCAACGCAGCCCTGATGAAGCAAGCCAGCCTTTTATCCCTCCTCCACACTAACATGTTGCTTGTCAAATCTAATACCTCTTCAGTCTTCACCTAAATTGTTGCAATGTTTTACAGCTATGGCAATCTTGTTTTTTAAATCGTTTTTACCTGGAGCTACCAATTAAGAGAACTGATAACGATCCGCCCGTGGACGATCCACCCCACAGAGATGTTGCTGCTTTTGTACTGATTGTGTGTTTCTTTGCACGGCGGTCGTTGAACGAATCACAGCGTTGAGCGATGTGGTCATGTAAATTGTATTGAAAAGTATACACCAAATTTATAGTCTGATTACATAGGGATATTTGGACGAACTTGTTAATCAAAAATACATTTAACCTTTAAATTCTTTGAGTTATTTAAACGGTATTTGTGGGCATCAGTGCAGAGTTTTGATGCTTGTAGATATTATAATTCTCATATGCATTCAAATTGCCCCATCTGTCCAAAGCTGCCACAGTATTTTAATATTCAGTTTTCACTGCCGAATATCTTTATTGTTACTCGACTGCCGAGAAACGAATATCTTTATGTTATAACTGTTTTATAGGAGTAATTTTCTGATACGTTAGCAGATGATAGATTACTTTCTTCAGCATAAGCTTCGATTCTCTTAAAATCTTGTTTCAATTCAGTTAACTTCTTCTGCGTATAGATCATCATGACAAATATATGTTTGTTAACCGTCTTGCGATGTCGAAACAAATGTAAAAAATCGGTTTAAAAGTGAACGTATAATGATGCCTGAAGGTGGATACGAAGATTGGCTTCCTTGCCTTCCCGTCCACTTAATCTAAATCTTCAACGTCCGGGCGGAAGCCTGGATGCGATGAAAATCACATACCGCATTTACAAATACAAAGTGTACTTATTTTACTGAGCACCGGGTTTTGCAAAGGTGTTGTGTATCAATCGAATTGCCAACTGAAACATTGCGTTGTATGGGTGCTGATCTTGGAATAGTGAAGGTTCAGTTGTGACAGAACGACCTTATTGCACCACTGTGGCTCTTTAAAGCATCGATTGGTGGCGAACAGATTGCTCAAACGTGTCATCATCAGCCAATAGCCATACAAGCTGCGAACTTCTTTTGATCAACAAATATGACTATGCGAAAAGTTTGTGCTGCACATTTTCCACTGGCTACAATACGAGCCCTTTCATTCCACAAATTTATACCAGATAGATTCACGTCCATGGGATGCCGAAACGGTTTTTGGTCATGGAGTCGATGTTGAAGGGCAAACATACGAGCCATCAGCATTCGTAACGACGACTAACGCGGTATTCGTTTGAGGTTTATTGAGGAATTACGAATTGTGGCAATCACTGCCACGGATTACTCCACACAAAAATGAAGGTTGTTGAAGCGAGGGATATCACATTTAATCAAAAGAAAGGAGATCTGTAATCAAAAAAGGCGATAAATTACAGCAAGGCAGAATAGTATCGGTACAAACGTAGCAAAGCACACGCAGCATCTCCCACAACAAACCCCTGGTGAAGGACCATAGTTTTGCGAATCCAAGAGGTTTAAGCTTTTCTGACATCGATTTACTTAGGAACGGGTAAAATAAGAGTCAGTTTTTCATTCCAACGTCAAAAGCAGTAGAACGTTGTGACGTAATTTATGATAATCTCCTTATGCGTGATGGATCATTTATTCCAGTCAAGAAATACGATTTAAAAACTGCACAACTTGACGACTACCCATTCACGTCAAGCAAACTCAGTTTGTTGCCAAATAAACGGATGCAATAAAACCCGTATTACTTTAATAAAATCCCCCAAATATTATAAGTAGGCTATAAGATAACTTGCTGACCTCGACAGGCTTCGTTCTAAACCATAAAGTTTCTTGAAATTGTCGAGATATTCTGCATTGAATTGTGCCGTAACAAAAAACAAATTTGAATTTCAATACCGTTACAAAAGTGGTACCTCTATAATTACCGTGCGGTAATGTAATTGTTCTTTGAAGCAAAATGGAGAAAAAAAAACAAAACGATGCATTATGAAAAAACAACAATTTGTTAAGTAATACTACATTTATAACACAAAATTATATAAAAGCACTTCGCACTGCTTGATAAGTTAATAACTGCAAACCTACCGCACTTGGGCTCGTGCTGCCACGACCTTGCTAGCTAATTAGTGACAAACCACCCGGTAAATTAACCGTATTATACTTAGATTCAACGTCTGTTGAATTATTATAAAATCTGCAGACGTTGAAATTAATACGAAGTCTGTAGACGTTGAATCTATGTAAAAATGACGAATTTTCTGTCTGGGTATTGTACGGTTAACTTAGATGCCATTTGGTTAGACAGCAATAACTGACCCTTCTCCATAAATTCAACGTCTGCAGACGTTGTTGCAACATAAAAATGACAAATTTTACTAGACGAGTGATCAACGATGGAACAATTATCTTGAAAATTTCAACATAAAATTGATTCAAAAACAATGCAAGGGTTGATCAAAGTTGCAGCCGACGTGTTTGAATTGCACATGAAGAACGAATTGAACGAACTTTATGTCATCGAATCGAAAAAAAAGAAATTACGGCGAGAATCTCGTCATTGCCTACATTGCTGGTTTGAAATTACAAGCCAGTGTGTCACAATGGCAACACAACATCCCTGGAAGACATTACGAACTTGTACCGCTGTTCGTCCCGGTAACCGCTTAAATAGGGTCCACGTCTTTTAGGAGCAGACAGTTAGGCGCCGGTGAAATAGGCGCGCACACTGTGGCGTCAAGATATTTAGGTGCGGAGCACTGTGGCGCCCGTTCATTTAGGTGTTATTCCTAGTAAAGCCTGCAGATTGTATCAGCTCAGCTTTGGCAAAACCTAGTCGAGGTTTTGACGGAAAACTAAGTTACTCTTCACTAAAGCCTACCACCCGCTTGAATATAGGCTACGGTATATTTTTTTACTGATGTTTATAGTGTAGTTATTATTTGACTTAACTAAAAGTGAACTCAGTCATGTTCGGAAACTTGAATAATTTATTGATAAAGCTTTCGCCGACGCAAACCTGAACTAACAACAAATAATTTCCGAACACGCACATTAAAAAAACAACATATATTTCTGTTCAATGTAACATTTTGTGTGAAAAGCATTGCCCTACCTGCCAAGCTGATACAATCTGCAGACTTTACTAGGAATAGCACCTAAATGACCGGGCGCCACAGTGTGCGCGCCTATTTGACCGGCGCCTAGCTCTCTGCGCCTAAAAGACTTGCTCCCCTTAAATAGGACAGTTCCCTGTAAGACCCGATGACTTCGCCAACCAATCAGAACATGTTTAAGTGAATAGCGTCCAATTGTTACCCTTCTAGCATTCAGCCAGAGAGTTATTGTTTGGGTGGGAATCGAACACACGTCATTGAAACACCCTCTGCGCCAAGCTGTGGACGGCGAAACGTTGACTTAATTTACTTTATACCAGAAATGTTTTCTCTGCAACATCAGATTGGTTGAAACGCTGTTCCTGTAACTTCTGATTGGTCCAACGATTCATTTGTCTTACAATACTTTGGGTCTACAGTTAGTCACGTGACTTCGATTGACAACATCTGCAATCGACTGCCACGTGGTTCACCTTGCAAGGCGATAAATTTAACATAGGTTACAATAATACAGCATGTAAAAAAGAACAACATTTACACTGCAAATAACGATTCAAGTTCTCGATGTTTCTCTGTTTAAAACTGGTCGCTTTGAAGAAGATGGCTTCTCGAAAGATTGTAATATATCTGAAAGCATACAAGATGTATCACTCAATCATTCATAGATGTCATAACGTCATCCGCAGATCAACGTTGCAACATAACTACTGGTTCTAATCAGAGGCGGATCCACGGGGGAGGGGGGATCTTCCCCCCTAAAACACAGAAAAGTAACTTTATTTACGGTGAATTTCCAAGATAGGGTTAATGTAGCCCCACATATCATTGTGTTTGTTGAAATCGCCCTCCCCCCTCCCTAAGGCTACTTGCTGGACCCGCCCCTGGTTCTAATTGACGAGATTGTCCACGCTTCTTTGCCAGTTTATGGTTCAAGGACCCTGTTCTGTTACTACTCTCGAGAGGGTGGCGGTGGCTCGACTAAACGCCAAAGTCGACGAGCGGCCACTATGTTATTTTCAAATTCTACCAGGTCACGTGATCCAGCAAGCAGAAAATAAGCAAGTGACAAGAAAGTTCAAGTAGTTGTACTCGTCCTAGCAATGGTGCAAATGACGCGGTCAGTATGCCACCATACCGCCATGCTGTAATGACATCTTTACCCTTCATGAGTATTATACCGTACATAATTTCACCTTGAAGTTCACATTTAAAGGAAGGAAACAACATGCATCATCATCACCGGGAAATATCGAACGACGTTCATCACAACATATAAGGGAATCGTGGCAACCTGAAACCACTTCCCATCCTCCAAGTGGGCCAGGGTGAAACAACAACAATGGTGACGTGATTTTCAAGAAATATCAACAGTGAGTGCTGCCTGGCCACCACAGCCGAATCCAGTGGCCTAACACAGTGAAGAATTAACCGCTCACCCAATCAACGCTAACAACTCACCTAACACATAACAACGCTAACAACTCACCTAATATAATCTTGTGCCATGGGAGGGTGACGTAGGTGAGATGAGTCTTGAGGGTGTTAGAGTTTTTCAGCGAGCTCCTCTGTGATGAACTCAGCTGTGATTCTGTCAGGAAAACATAACAACATGTGAGAGCTTTATGAGCCTGTGGTAAAAAGGTGGTCCCAATACCTCAAGCATAGAGAAAGAGAAAAGATGAAGTTTCATGATACTAGGCCAGGGCCTAACTAAAGTAGGGTGGTGGATAGTGCTTTTCTCACGGCTGCTTTTTTTCAGCAACGACGCCCACACCGTGCGCAGAGGTTGCTAGTGAGCGATGCTTTTTATTAACTACGCAAAGCTGGGAGTCGAAGCATCACATGATTGAAACACGCTGAGGATAGTGTCCTGTGAAATCATCAAAACTAGAGATGTACCGATACCAATATTTTGGCCGATACCGATATCACTTTTTTAGGCCGATACCGATACTGATACCGATATTTTGGCCGATACTTTGGTGTTACAAAAAGAAGCAATTTTGGTATTTGCAAGGAATTATATCAAATGCTAAGTTTTACCTTATTTGCATAAAACTATTAAAAAAAGCTTTGAATTGGCATAATTTATTAAAGATTCAAGAATCCAATCTCAACCGCATTGTTGTGTCATAATAGTAGGTTTTAGTAATGAAAGGCCACCGTAATTGATGATTGGGGTATAAGGGAAGAAACATTACATCATAATTGGGGTTTCTGAAAAATTAATAAAGTGTTTGCGCAAACTCTCCAAATAGGCTATCATAATTGATAATAAGATGTAAAATGTAAACCAAGTGATTTGTGTAGTCGTACAAAAAACTATTCGACAAGTAATGTGCAACCTAAGGGCGCTTGTCGTTTGGTTGAAAAGCTTTTGCCAGGCCAAGACTACCCAGGTAGCAAAAATGCACAATTCTGCATCGCTCCCACCCCCCCAAATCCTCAAAAAACCCGTGCAACTCGGCTGCCCCCAGCAAGCCGGCGATTCAACTTCCACCCTTAGCCGCAACAAACTCACCAAGCCCAAACAATATCACGGCAGAATAAGTAGGCCCAAAAAGAAAGCAATGGGACTACGAATCCTCACCAAACCAATCAAAATGGTCTTGTTGCGCCCAAGATGACAACCTCATTGCGAAGAAAGGAGCGTCCGATCCGGCCACCAGCACAGCGAGCTGCCGCGACCCGCCAACCACAACGGTGCAGCATAGGCGTAGCCAGGGGGGGGCGAACGGGGCCATGGCCCCCCCCAAATTTTCAAAGTTTGGATTCCGAAGTTGAACCCTTTGTTGAAAATATAATATAATTTGTATAAATTTATATTGTTTTCCAAGACATCTGGCTATTAACACCCCCCAGGACTTGTTTTAGACACACAAAAAGACACCAATAAATTTTGCAAATCGTAAATCGCGCAAAGTTTACGCGATTTACGCTTCTTTTAACTAATCTGTGGAAGCAATTTCAGAATCGCTTACTCTGTAGGGTTTTTGTGTAGCTGAGTTTTTTGTGTTCTCTAATTTTAGCCGCAGTTTTTGCCCGTTTGTGTGTAGATAAGAGCTACCTTTAATAAGTTAATAGCTGTTTATCTGCTAATAAGTTTCATACAAATATTACCCTGAAAGTGTTTCCAGAAAGCGTTATAATCCATTATTTAAGTGTAATTTTGCAAAAATTTTCCGGGGGAGCATGCCCCCGGACCCCCCTAGAATACGCGTGCCTTCGGCACACTCTAACCCCCCCGCCAGCTTTATTGCTTCCCTTGATTAACCCACCAGGATGCGCCACTGCACATCAGGTGGTGATGTCTTAAATCAAACATTTTGTCGTTCTCTTCAATTCATCAAATAATTGGCCCCCCCCAAAAATTTTTTCTGGCTACGCCACTGCGGTGCAGCTTCCACACTAGCCATTTTAATTCTTGTCGATGTCAATTCTTGCTACAAAACGGCTGCCGAGAAACATATAGTTGATTGGATGGTCTATATGGCTAGCGTGGAAGCTACACCGTTATGGCCGGCGAATCGCAACGGCCCGCCGCACCAGTGAGCGCCCAGCCCCGTGCCGACAGCAGGGAAGGACACTCCCCCCCCCCACAACGAGGCCGCCATCCCAGGCGCAACAAGACTACTTGTTGATTAGTTCAGTGAGGATTTGCAGTCCCACCGCCCCACCCCGAGCCCACCCACCCGCCACAACATTGTTCAAGCCTGGTGAGTCCATCACAACAAAAGGCGGAAACCAAATCACAAACTGACAGAACCAGCTCACCAAAAAACAACCAAGCCACACGGGTCCCTCAAACGTCCAGCAACGCAAAAACGATGCAAAACTACACATTCCCGCCACCTGGGTAGTCTTGGCCTGGTTTTATCTTCTGCTGTGAGTAAAAAAAAACACAAATGATAAATATTGGAGAAATTGAGTCTCCTTCACAACTAAAGAATCGAACAACGCAAAACTGCTGAAACAAAACGTTTTGTTTGAGTGAAAGAATCACTGTAAGCAAACAATGCCAAAAGGTGCGCGCTGATGATGTCATGGGACTGTTAGGTATCAAAAATTTGAACAGGTTGTTATTTTTCTACTTCAATGTGACGTTAGTTACTACTTTAAAAAATCTATATCTTTGCTTCCGCAGAAAATCCGCAGCAAACGCCTTTTTTTACATGTTTAGTATCGGCCACAGTATGGGCCAAATTTTGCCAATACCGATGCCGATACTCAAAAAATGGCCGATATCACCGATACCGATATATCGGTACATCTCTAATCAAAACCAACGTAGAAAAGTGTAAACCTAACTTTAAAACTACGGAACTATAAAACATAGAACGTGTCAACCAGATACCCCATCCCACCTGCTTGCTTCCTGGCAGATAGTTCAATGGTTGAATTAGCTTGGCCCACGCCGTTAGTATGACCGGTGGACAACTTAACACTTCGGTCCAGCGATGGATCGGACTTGGACGAGTGGAGGGAGTGTACAGAGCATGATGTCATGGTCTGGTTGGAAGAGCTGCTGCTTGAACAAGTACACTGCGGAAATTGTTGGGAATTACTTGACTACTAAGACATCACTTTCAACACTTGGTGATGGTTTAGTTCATTTCACACCAGAAGAGCGCATCATGTTTTTAAGTTGGATGCCTGGCGAACAGTCACATTCGTTTTTAATGCTAAGTGATAAGTTATAATGTTAAGTAAAGACTCAGACGCCATGTCCAAACCATTCATCTCAAAAACATTATATTGCGTGGTTTTGCATCGCGTTCATCAAAAGTTCATAAACTATTGAGACATTATAGTCAGAAACAAAATCTCTTCATCTCTGTTTTGTTCCATTTGGAATTTAAGTTATGTGGCAAAGAATTAGTTCCGAGAACAAAACGTGTAAATTCCATATTCAAAAGTTACCAGCTAATCACCCATGCATGACCTTTCTTGTTTTCAGTCATATCTCAATGTATACCTGGTTACGTGACGAAGAAGCGTCATCTGATTCGCTGTACCTTTGAATGGCCATTTCTGCGTACCCTTTACCACCGGGTCCTTTCATGCGGACAAACTCAACAGTGTTACTACTGCGCAGTAGTCCAAGTGTCATAACCTGGGTCCACTTGCTGGTACCGCGCGTCTGTAGGTGATTAGACATGTGCAGTGAGTATGACACAAAGCCTAATATGAACTTTTAAAGATATATCGGAATGTAATAAGTCGTATCCAGGCTTACGCCCGGTGGTTGACGATTTAGATAAAGTGGACGGGAAGGCAAGGAAGCCAATCTTCGTGTCCACCTTCAGGCATGCCTTTGAGTGTCTTACCAAAGACACAGCCGCATGCTCTTGAGCGGTGTTGAACCGGCGCCCTTTAAATTGCCGTCCGTGTCTGTAACGTGCAGTTCAACTAAACGATATCACTCCGTTAAGCGTTATAATTCGTCATAGTTCTGTCACAATTAAGTACCACAGATTACCAAAAGCACGAAATGCTTCAACCTTCAAAGACAATTCGTGGTAGAAGTAACTGAGTGAAAGTTACTAGATCCGATTTGTTGATTTATTCATAATGTTGTATTAAAGAACACAGGCAATGAGCGAAATGTCCCAAAAGTTGTTTACCATCGTCGTGTGTCCGTGGATTCCCAAACAGCAAAATCCGTCATTTTTACATTGATTCAACGTCTGCAGACATTGAATCAATGTAAAAGTGACGGATTTTGCTGTTTGGGTTGTAGCAAATAAACAACCACACGTTAAAAAAGATCGGAACCGAAACGTTTCAAGATGACCTCACCCGGTTATTGTAGACCTTCATAAGAGCGCTGTAGTTGACGGATCCAAGGAAGATGACGCTGTGGAACATCTTCGCTTTATCGGTGGCTATGATTTCAACGCAAACCATCTCATCATCGTTGAGTGTCAAGTCGTTCCAAACCTAAAACGTATCACAATGCAACACATTCTCTTGCAATTACAGAAAGCACACTTCAAAAAATGCAAACGGGTTAAAATATTCAAAAACGGCTCTTAGTTTATGAATCGTGCACTAAAGAAAGTCAGTTTCATCATACGGTCAGCAAAGTAAAAACTTCTTCCATAAAATGTGGCCTGAGACATCCTGTAGTACCATCACTGGATTTATTTTCTTGTAATCAAGATTACAAAGGTGCAACAAGTTATTCAAGGGAAATCGTGCAAACACACGTCGCTAGCCAGTGGCGGATCCAAGGGGAGGGGGGCAGTTGCCCTCCCACACAGAAAAGTAACTGTATTCCAGATGTATTTGCAAGGTCGTATTAGTGTAGACCTACACATTGTGTTTTGTTCAAATCACTCCCCCTTAGGCTGCTTGCTGGATCTGTCGCTAGCAAGGTTTTACTGTTGACCTAATTTTAGTTAGATTATTTAGTTAGGCAGTTTACAAACACATAGAAAAAGTACCACACAGCAGGAACGCAAGTAAAACGACAGCTTTAAAATAATGATGCAGTGCGGGGTTTACATTTGAGCAGAAGCACTTCATAGTAGAAAAAATGAAACACAAAACTGCTTTGTGATTGTCAAGTCAACAGCCACTATGTCAAAATAACCAAAACGTGAATCCCACTATAGTACTTTTTGTTTGTAAACTATTACACTGTCAGCAGTCAACAACCTTCATTGTCACCCAGACAGCAAAATCCATTATTTGCACATTGATTCAACGTCTGCAGACGTTGAATCAATGTAAAAACGACGGGTTTGTTGTTGTCTGGGGACTGATTTGCTGGCTCGGATTAGCACATAGTTGCTGTTGTTATTGTTACAGACGTTAAAATTATGTAACAAATGGCAAATTTCGCTAGCTGGGCATCTGCCAGGCCAAGGATTACAACACAAAAATATAAGCAGCTAACTTATGCTTTAAACTATTTATTGCTTTTGCGATAGTTGGATGTACACAAACGTGCAGTTAGCATCACATCAATCTTTCCAATGAAAAATGCGCCAGAACTTCACTTGCAGGAAACCAGCAAAACTAGGTCTGCTCATGTGTGCATTTTGCAACAGCGTTTTTCTAGCAAAACTGTTGATGCCAATTGTAGACAAACCCAGTTGCAAGTTTTTTGATCTGGTTTGAAGGGTATATGGTTTCACATTATGTGAGTTGAAAGTAGCCTATGATGACATAACTGTAGTTTGTACAGCTTCCTTGGTCTTATTTCGAGCTATTTGGAAACTTCGAAAGAGCTTCGACATGCAATGTCGCAATGAATGCGCTGCTTCACAGCTAGTTTTTAACATTTTATAATATTTGCTGTCATAAAATATTGCAAAAAGTGGATAGTGTCGAAAGGTTTTTTGTTTTGTTCATACAAAAATGTGTTTTTTTACGCAGGCCCTGAATCTTGAACAACAATTCCAACAAATTCCTTCTCGTCTATTCTGCAATAGAGGCTTCAACAAAGAAATAGGTCTCAGCACTCAGCAGTCATATCCGCACACATGCACATTGCACATATATACCACAATTACAGCCTGATTCAAATTCGTTGGCAATCTTTAAAAACGAACATCACCACATATCAAATTAGCAAAATACGTCCAATATAAAAGTGATGAACCCTATCAGATTTCTTGGGAAAGGCAACCTGAGAATGATGTTGTCATTAACAAAACACAAAAAGATCAAATATATATACATAAAAAAAAAAGAAGAGAAAACTGGTGAAACTCTTTTCATACGAATCTCTCAATATAAACTTCACACGATGCCAATATCAAACGTTTAAGATTACCTCGTCAAAGCTGTCAATGGTGAAGAATATATTCGGATAACAAAGTTGGGCAGATTTCCCTTTCTCCTCCATGTTATGCTTGCTGGGCGAAGCATAGACTTGCTGAAACAACATTGCAACACAAGAAACCGCTTACAAAGAGCTGGCAAAGGTTGTTAAATAACTTGCAACATACAAGCAATATCGCTACGTCTCTTACCCTTACCAGTCCATCCATAATCAATAATCATAAACACATACAAAGCACACAGAAATAAGGCCCAAGATTGAATAATTGATTGATTGAATTTTTATCCTCGGACTGGGAAAGCTTCTTGCAGAGCTTAATCATGGCAGTTTTTGCATACTTGTAGAGGCTTTGAATCACTGACGCAGGGCCGGTCGCCGAGATTGACAGAGTGAAGTTTCCGATTGTTGAAGTCTTGTTGCCGAGGAACTATTCCATCCATTAGATGCCGCTGAATGGAGAGCAGTCCTTAACGTGCGTTGCTCAAGCGCACACCCCGAGAGTCCAACCAGCGCCGCTTGATCTTGAAGCTTCTTCGTTCCAGAAGTGACGCGCTAACCAATAATGTTACGTATTGTGAATAATATATTATTTGGAATTGAAAAGACTATGCCTCTCTTCACATACTCTTCCATATTAAAAATAAATCTGAAAATAAGAACCTACCTGTGAAATCTTTTTGTGAACTAGAACATCTTGCTTGGTTTGAGATGTTTGCGTGCAAATTCCACATGTCAAGGTGTATTCCAACTGTGATGTGACAATATCATTAGAACATCAGTTGCTCATTAAATCTTTAGTTTAAGCAACAGTGCAACCTTCTTTATGAACAGCTAAACTTTATGTCGGAAAAGCAAGTGTGGAGTGGCACAATGATGATTTTCATGTGCGCTTCTAAGACCGAGGGCCACTCTTTTTACGGTCTGCTACTATTCGGACAATCCGATTCGGAGACAGGCTTTTTCAAAAATTTCTAAAATCTTACAGCGGTATTTGTTTATTCAAAAGAGTTAGCTTATAACTGGGGTAAAGTAAATAAAGTCTAAAAAAAAACAGTTTTCAAATAACGTTTCATATTCATACTCGTGACACATGAATCATTATCATGGTCAACACAGAAGCGGCGAATCTGGCAATCGCTTCCTTGAAACGTAATAATTCAACTTTACTGATCTGTAGGCCTACTACTTTTCTTTGTGAGATCTATTAAACCGCCTCCCCTTAACGTTACTATTACTAGCATGATCCACTACTGTGACATCAACAATTAGCTTTAGTTAATTGCTTAACCTGTAGTATAAACAATCGTTGCTAGATATCGCTGTACAGCCGATACCCCAATTTACATCTACCTCACTGAAACAATAACTGGCTCGTTTGCATGGCTATGGGAAGGTAAACACAAAAAACGCCTACCAAAATGATCCCAACAATTTTTCTAAATTAATAGAAGCTGTCCTGGATTTTTAAGAAATTAACGAATCGGTTTTATCCGAAAAAGGCGGCTGTTTCCGAAATAGAATTTCTCCGAATCGGATTCTCCAAAACGGGCCATTTCCGTTTCTTTTGCGGTACCAGATTTTCAAAAAATAACATCAACTTACAAATACCTCACCTATTTCGACATTCATCATAAAACTTATGTGCTTCTAATGGAGGAACACAGTACACAGAACACATTATTCAACAACAACCAAACGACAGCTTATTCAAAATCAACAAGACTGATTCAAACAGCATTTCATGAAACTTATACAAAAAAAAATCAAAAATGATACGTTAATCTATTTTCTTAAAATCCTCTGCTATACGGTACAATCTAGTTTTGATTAGTTCTAAAACCGGAGCCGTCTTCAATGAATCTTTGTTCGATATTTTGTAACCTGATGCAGTAAATACTTTTATGAGTTGGTATATTTTTGCAGTGTACATACATAGCTTCACAAATAAATACTAATTCAAACAACTTCTCACCTGTTGTAATATTAAGTTGAGATAAACAGTTTCAGTCCAGTCATAGGCAGGATCACCGAGTCCGGGAGCTTTTGTAGATTCACGACGAAACACTTGCACTTCCGGCTAAATAAAAACAATCTTGAAATAACCCACTTTACTAACCAAAAACTGTTTTCATATACACAGTACCGTATATCAAATCTTTTAAAAAGTTTTGCATATCTAATTATGTTAAATCTTCAGAGTGTGCAGTTCTCATGCTTTCATACAAGCAGCTTTGAAAATAGTCTTACAAGCTGTATAAAAATCACTCTATATAATATGTGATGTGATACACATTGTTACCAGTATGCATATTTACCATTATCATTACGGCACGTTCTGTAAAAGTAATGGATAATAAAAGAGAATAAAAAATGCTGAAAACAAATCTATTTTCTTTACATACAATAGTGAAAGGTATTATAGTTTTACTGAATTTTAATCAAGCTGTGAAACTGCAAAACATCATTGTATGAAATTTTAGTGAGGCTACAACATAAAGTACACAACTGTGTGATTTGTTAAACAAATTACAAAGTTGTTAATTAGTGAATGACACAAGGAACATGATAAAAAGCACGCAGCGTACTTGAGAGTCAGGATTTTCACACTTTTTGATGTAGAAGAGAAGATCATCGTGCTGAGGGTTGTTCACATGAAGAAAATATTTGGCAAATATTTGAGTCCAGAAAGCAATTGGAGCAACACTCACAAAACCTGCAAGGATAAAATGAATTACCGTACCATTTAACTGGATGGAGAAGATCACTAACGAAGAAGTGTGGAGACGCTCTGAGTGCACCCCTGGCGTCCTCATCACAACTATCAAAAAAGGCAAATGACATTTATCGGGCATGTCTACCGCAAACGCGGAATTGAACACTCGGCAATGATGGGGCGACTTCCTGGTCAGAGGCACCGAGGGCGTCCATGTTTCGAAATCTTCAAAAATCTTACAACATGGACAAACCAAAATTTTGAAACCCTAATTAGAACTATGGACAATCGATTGTTGTGGAGACTTACGGTAGCCGACGCCTTATTCAGGCATGGCCGATGATGATAACTTTATTAACAGTTGAATGCATTTTTAGTGGCAAATTCTGTAAGTAACATTTCCTACGCTTTTATTTTCAAAAATAAAATTACCAAAACATTTTCTTATTTTGTAATAATTTTACCTGTAGACCTGTCTAAACACTTACAATGCCAATCTACTTTTATTAATAAGCTTTAAAATGCTTTCTTATGAAGATGGTTGGTTGGAGAAAATGTCAATGAATAATAATCACACTAATGTTAGATAAACTACAAAAAATCAATAACAAAAAAATGTTTGCTCTTGTAATGGCGCAGCAAATATATTTTGTCTGCATGGATTAAAAAGATTGAAAATTTGTTGACGACACAGTTAGTTGGCAGAATTTTTTTGCACTATGCGAATGGCGACGTAGTCACAAATGCCGAGGCAACAAGAAAAATTTCAGCCCTCGAAATTAGTTTTTGTTGACAACGGACAAATGTGTCCAGTCTGAGCAGCTATTTCGGTGGACAAATTAAGTCTCATGGCGGACACTCGAGTTTTAGCGACGATCGTCATGCTCACTTTATCTTTATAATTCTTCACCATTTGAGAACTATTGCTACGGTTTAGAAGGGTTTTTAAAATGTCAGGGAAGTCACTCTGAAAGGCTGTCATCAGACCAACGGCGTGCGCTTGAAGAGTCAAAGCGCCGTGTAGCTGCTCAATACGACGCATAACTGATTACTTTCCACCAAACGAGGTTGTGTGGCTTCTTACATAACAATGCTCTGGACGCAAATCGGAAAACTTCTACAATAACGTTACTATTTTCTGCAGAGCAAAGTTTCACCATCGTTTTTCTTTAGGTTTATTTTTGCGAATTTTGTAACCAACCTTGCCTTATCAATATCAGTCGATCAAAGCTAGACATTGTGACGTAAAACTTGAACTAAGTTGCTCGTGATTAGTGTAGAAGTACCTGTACTCTCATAGTAGTACCGAATTCACCTTTTTTACACTGATTCAATGTCATCAATCGTTGAGGTTGAAGTAACATAAAAATTGAAAGTTTTCCTGCTTGAATGGAAGCTAAGGGATACAGTATTCACATTTTTCAGATGAGCGTGAAATTATATTCTTGCAACAATTGTTCGTGCTATGCAATGACGATTTGTATCGCTAGTTCCTGTGTTATTTCTCAGCGGACAAATATGATCGATTTAGATGGTACTTCCCGCGGACATCACATTCAGAGATCAGCGTGATCTTGAAGATCACTTTTATTTTGGTGATCTTGATCTTGAAAGTCAATAAGATCAAGATCACTTTGGAATTTCAGTTGACCTACTACATATATTATAGAGACATTTTTTTAAACTGGTACTGTACAAAGTAGCCTAGGCCTAATTAATGGTAATTACTACCATTTAGCCACTGTTAATATGACGCATGCGTCTAATAAAAGTTGATTTGAAACCTCAATGAGTTTGGTTAGTGTTGCCATTTCAAAATTGAAAAAGCTTTGTGTGGTAACCAGCTTACGACTGTACATCAACACATGAAAAGAAATGACTAAAATTTGTTTACATTTCTGTTTTGCGAATTCTAAAAATTTCTTCGCTTTCGTTGATCCAATCTTAGATGTTTGAAAAGTTTAGGTTGGCGATGCTAAAAAATGGACTCTAGTCGACTTTGGTCATGTGAAGTGGCTTATTGCAGACTGCAGTGAACCAACCAGACTTAGAAATGTTTAAGATATAGGCTAAGAATAAAAAAATAATACATAAAATGTGTAAATAGATGCTATCCCTTTTTGTATATATAGTTTTTAATTTTGTTTTTAATCTTGTTTTCTACGATACCCCAAAAAGTGATCTTGATCTTCAAGATCACGATCTTGATCTTCAAGATCACACTGTTGGGTGATCTTGACCTTCAAGATCACGTATTCTTGGTGATCTTGATCTTCAAGATCACCTAAACAGGTGATCTTGCCCATCTCTGCATGCTGTGACGGCGGACATGTCCGCCATGAATTTCAAGGCCTGAAATGTACTAATGTAATAAAAGTAACATGCTAACAGCCATCGTGAGAAAATGGGTTTATTATTCACCATACAGCAAAAAGCATGCTAGCATACAGCAGCTTTGCCGACAAACAATAAATGTACCACACAATACATAATTTGTTGACTGGTACCGTACAAAAAGTGGGTCTGCTACTATTCGGTGAGTCCGATTCGGTGAGAGCCTTTTTCGGTGAGAGCCCTATTCGGTGAGTTTTTTTTTTTAATTATTGCACGCCGTAGCCTAATTATCATTGCCGTTATAGGGTTAGGGGATAGGGGTTAGGGGTTGGGGGATAGGGGTTAGGGGGTTTTTGGGGTTGGGGGTTTTTGTGTTTTTTTTTTTAATTTTTGTTTGAAAATTATCGGGTACCGTAGCCTAATTAAAACCCCTAACCCCAAACCCCCAAAACCCCCCAACCCCCAAAACCCAAAACCCCCAACAACCCCAAAAAAACCCAACCCCAAAAACCCCCTAACCCCAAACCCCCAATTCCAAAACCCCCCAACCCCAAAACCCCAACCCTCAAAACCCCCAACCCCAAAACCCCCCAACCCCCTAACCCCAAAAACCCACCCCAACCCCCTAACCTCTATCCCCTAACCCTTAATCCCTATCCCCTAACCCTATAACGGCAATGATAATTAGGCTACGGCGCGCAATAATTTAAAAAAAAAAAACTCACCGAATAGGGCTCTCACCGAAAAAGGCTCTCACCGAATCGGACTCACCGAATTGGGCCATTCCGACAAAAAGTTACATACTACGGTATCAAAGAGAAACTCTGAATGTTTAATAATAAGATAAGTATGTCCATAATTTTGACATAGGGCTTTTATTGTGGAGCATGAAAACTGAAGTCAGAAAAAAACATTATGTTTTCAGGTGATCTTGACATGAAATGGTATTGTCATTAAGCTCACTGTACTGACCAGACGTTGTTCTGAAAATATGACGTTAAGATGCTTCACTGTAAATAGAAATGTGTTGCTGTATATAATACAGGCTATGCAATGTATCAAACATAACTGAGGTTTATCCAGAATTAACAGTTGATATATTGCAAATAATATCTGTTATACAATTAGGTCTCAACTCAGAGAGTTTATAGCACCAACTCTATTTTCATCAATAATAATAATACAGCAACACAATTCAAGCGGATATTCACAAAACTTCTTCATTTGTAAAATAGAATTTAATTTAACAACTAAAGTCAATAGACTTTTCCTATCAATCTTGGTTTAGAGGTTCTGCTTCATGTGAACCTTTCAAGCTTTTTTTAGAGCTAAGCATTCAATATATTTTCGTATTTAGTGTGCAACAGACGCTCTGCATTTGTACAGTTTCAAGCTGGATAATGCAGTATAAGTAGTAGTCCAGTTTTAATGCAGTGACGTCCACTACACTGCTTTTCTCAAAACATTATCTTCATCCCTTCTCAAAACATGCCCATTGCCCATGGACACCACCTCACTCCATTCGCCAACTTAACAATATTCTTATTCAACCCAAGCAACTTTTCAAGTTGATTGATTGAATCTTTATCCTCGGACTGGGAAAGCTACGGTACTTGCAGAGCTTAATCCTGGCAGTTTCGCATACTTGTAGAGGCTTTGAATCATTGTGGTTCTTCGGTATCCCTATGTGGATACACCATTTTGAACATGATACAAAATAAAATGAACAAATAGGCCTAGTATGCTTACCATCTTCACGTTTTTGGTCATTTTCTACAATCTCTACAAGCATCTTCATTAAACATGATGTTGTTGTCGTGGTTTTAAAGCTTTTAGAAGTCATGTGGCATACAGTACTATGTTGTGAATTACAGGAAACACCTATAGGCCAGTCATAACTGTGTAAACTAGGCACACTGCATCAACAGCTACACAACACTAAAGCACTAACAGAAAATAAGTCTACCATTTAGGCACCAGCCTATAAGTAAGCCTACACCTGGATCAACAAAGCGGTTTATTATTATGACTGCTAATTCACATCAATATTGGAACTGGTAAACTCAGTCCACAACACTTTCCATTAGACTGACATTGTTTAATCGTGAATATGTGATTGTCTTTGTTTTGCTTTTTTGCTATTGTTTGTTTTTTGGGTTTTGCAGCCATGCTAGCCCAGTTAAGTTCATTTTATTTTTTCTGCTGGCGAATAAACAAAAAACGTGCAAACTGGAGGCAGATGCAATTTAGATTTTGAACTCTCAGCTAATTTTACTTTTATGTATATCCCTTTGAAAGAGGCTTCTAGGTTTTAACTTTAAGTTGCCAGCGATTTTATCTTTTTTCCTCTGCAGAACTATTGGTTAAAGATTTGCCAATTACTAGTGTTGCCAGACGCTTTTTTGATTTCCAGCACAAGTTCATTACTTGCATAGTGACAATAGCGCAAAAGGAGCTCAAAATAACATAAAGTATGCACAAAGACTATGTTAATCAACTAATACTTAGACTACTTATTAATACATGGCCATGTCATACACATACTTCATACACAGGCCATGTCACATGGCGCAAGGCTGACAAGGCTCAGGGGCACCGGAAGCGTGGGAGCAGGGGGTAGATGTCTCCCCTGCCCTTAATTTTTCTGTGGATGGGAGGGCAAGGGGCAATGGTTCATAATCCTGCCCCCCAGTCAAAAATTGTTCCACGCCCCTGACAAAGCTACCCACTAACTATAGAACAACGACCATCGTGCTTCGCTGAACATGCCAATGTATCCTCCACACTAGCCATCAAGACTATTCTAAAAACATATGTTTTTCGGCAGTCGAGATGTCAATAACTTGGGTCACCTTCATTTTCATACTTCAAAGTGGTGGCACTGGCATCCATTTGCAGTGATTGGCATTATCGGCGATAAATTTTTATCGTTTATCGTTATTGCTCAATTATTTTTTCAGTTATCGTTTATCGTTATCGCCAAAGGCAATATTTGATTATCGCCGATAAATTTTATTTCGGACCAACACACAAGTGGAAAGACCATGAAAAGTAATATTTTACTAGCCACCTAGTTAATGAAACTAAAATTGAAACCAGCTCTTCTTCAGTGCCTGAAGTGTGTGTGTACAGGTCGTTGTTAAAGGAGAGGGCACGCCCCCCTGCAGCGACGGCCCTGACAACACAAAAACATTTTTAAAGTTGCTAATTGCAATGCAATGAAATGCATGCAACAATTCTCTTGTTGTTTTGCTGCAATCGGCAATCGCGAGTGAATTTTACAATTAAAATGTAAGCGCACAGGCGGGACAGCTTCCTTTGAAGCGAAGCGAAAGTAATTGGCAAGTGGTTTGTGAAAGTGTCGCAATACGAGGCCGCTTTCAAGTAAGCATTGCAGCAGAAAGAGAACTGCGATTGCAGCATCGTGCATTTTACCGCACTTTTCAAGATCAAGACTCTGGAGAGTGGGATTTTATTGCATAGCCTATTCATGCATAACTTACAAAAAGTTTTGTCCCTTTACAGTAGCCTATATTATGTTCGATTTTCATCATGTTGATGAAAACAGAAGAGCAAGGCCTATGGTGCGTTGCGCTTGAAATGGCTTTGCCCGTGGTAGGATTTCTTTGTGGGGTTTTCTTTGCCTGCCTTGCTCTTCTTGCTATGAGCTAAACGCATCAAGACGTGTTCCCCTTAAGACCATCAGCACTCTTGATAACGCACCATGGCCGATCTTCATAGCAACTGTCCATACTGATCTTAAATATATCAGCTAAAGCCATGTGGGCTAATAAAGCTATAGCCTAAATTTATTTGTTTTTGTTTTTTTAACATTTTCTTTTTTTTTTATTTTCTTTGTATATCTTAAATTTTTCTGAAGGTGTTGCGACCGTGCCAAATTTTTTTTCAACTCAATAACTTACTTCGGTCACAAGCACGTTTTTAACGTTCGCGTTTTGTCGCTTCTACCTTTTTCTCGACCTTTGCTATGTTGACGTGTATTGTTTTGATATGATGGTCAGAAATAAAAAAACAACTGAACTGAACTGAACAGTTCGTGCTGCATGGGATGGGGCCAGCGCTTCCACTTTTGTGGTAATTACCACAATTGTGGAATTTTCATCATGCTTGTGGTAAAAATGTGGTAATGAAAAATTTGTGGTAAAAATGTGGTAATATGGAAATTTTGTGTTGAAATGTTGCCAAAATGTGGAAATTATAAATTTTGAAAATTTGACATAAAATACTATCAATAAATAAGAGCATTAAAACTGTTGTCCTCCAAAATCGAACAGATATGCAAAAAACTACTTATAATAGCATGTGACTAGCATGTTCCGCTGTTTTCGGTTTGATTTTGGAATGCGTCCTGACTTTTGACTTTGAAGGTAGGGTGACCATGTGATCATATTCATAGTCAATATGTCTTTCAGATTCTAGCTGCGGTGTCAAGTACAGTACTTTGCAGTGGCGTAGCCAGGGGGGGGGTTTACAACCCCCCTTTGGCACGCGTGTGACGTCACGATATTGAGAATGATGCTTTCAGTCTTTATGTCTCTAAAATCCGGCTCGGTGGCTTAGTGGTTAGTGCGCCCGCCTCTGAAGCGGTAGGCATGGGTTCGATACCTTGTCGGGTCATACCAAAGACTTTTTAAAAATGGTACTGAATCTAATTTCTGCTTGGCACTGAGCCATGGAGTGGATTCGGGTAATAATGTACTCAGTTGCGCCTCTATACGGCTGCATTGACACTGTCTGCTTTGTAAAGCGCTGTGGAGCAACGCATTCTGCGATGGATACAGCGCTATATAAAAACTAACATTATTATTATTAAAACAAAGTTTGCCTAATTTTAAACGAAACTGCATTAAAAGAGTGAGTTTTTCGAATCCTAAACATTCAAATATCTCAGCCAATAATTAGCAACAAGAAAACATAGAGACTTAGCTTTATTACCGAAAAATGCCCAAGAAAACATGATCGTATTCTTTTGCTATGCCACCAGACAGCACCATTTTACAGGAATATTTGTAACCACAGTTTTGTTGAAAATGCTCTCAGAATGCACCAAATTTAAAGTAATTTGTCAAAATTTTCTGGGGAGGCCCCCCAGACCCCTCGCTGCTGGGTGTCGCCTTTGGCGAAGAGGCCGGCTGCAGAAGCCCGGCGGCCGTTAAAACCCCCCCTTTCAAAATTCCTGGCTTAGCTACTGGTACTTTGCTTTCTTATTTCGGACGTTCTGTTGATAAACTGAGTAGTTGTTTTAGGCCTTATTTTACACTATATAGTGTAAATATAACCAAATAATAGCGTTGCCGGATAAGGAATTCTGTCGTAATTTGAGAAAAGTTTAAAGCTGTTGAAAACAAAAACTTGCATATTAGAAAAATTTTTAGTTCTGGGTAAAGACCAAAGCCCTAACCTTATTCCTAAGTCTTACCTTAACCCTTACTAACTTTAATCCTAACTCTGACAACACCTGATAGTAACTATGGCAACAAGTGGGTAAAAATAGCCACTGTGTTAATATAAACGTAAGTCGAAATACGGTTAAGATCGGGTAAAAAATCACAGTAAAAAATGTGGTAATCTGAGGACAAATGTGGTAATACAAGTGGTAATCTAGCTTTGTAAAAGTGGAAGCACTGGATGGGGCAGCGCTAATCAAGAAAAAAAAAATTATCGTTGTCGGACATTATTGGCGATAATTTTATCGTTTATCGTTATCGCTTAACTTTTCATTGAATTATCATTTATCGTTATCGCTTTAGGCATTTTTCGTTTATTGATTACACTGGTTTACACGATTTTTGCTCTATAAACTTTGAAAACTGAGTTAGAGTAATTTTGGGGTGCTGAATCCGAATCTGACCTCAGATTTATGCTATCACGTCAGGTTTGTGAGATATAATATCAGCATATTGTTACTTTTGTCAAAAGTGGAAGATTTGACATTGCGTTTATTGCACATACACATTGTGCAAGATCCAAAAATCCAGGTCATGTTTTGCATAAGTAGCTGAAATACACCTACCAATTATAATTTTGATACCAATTTGTTTTCTAAGCAACATTATTAACAAGGCAGTAATAACAAGCTAAAAGGGAGGCTATAAGTGTAATTGACCCCCTCCCCCGTCAATATTTTGCATGAAACCACAAAGATTTAAGCAGGCCTATGGCAATGCTTGTTCAGTAACCATATTTAGGCTGTTTTGGCCTGTCTAACACTAACCTTTCGTTACAACACTGCATATGTTGGTGGTAAACGCAACGCCAAATCTTCCACTTTTGACGAAAGTAACAATTTGTTGTTATCATATTTTACAAACCTGACGTGATAGGATAAATCTGAGGTCAGATTCGGATTCAGCACCCCAAAATTACTCTAAATCAGTCTTCAAAGTTCATGGAGCAAAAAAAATTCGTTTTTTGTAGACCAGTGTTATCGTTATCGCTTAACTGAAAAATGAGTCATCGCGCCCAACACTGTCCATTCGCCAGCCCAGACTTTGGAAAGCTGATGGTCTTTGGGCTTACTACTATTACGGTACCATGTCTGGACAGACACAAACTAAATTTGATCGATTGTGAGATTTCGTAGACATTAAATTTAGGCTACCAGTATTCTTTGAGAATTATACATCATTTAGAGGAAGCAACGTAATCTGCGAATTGTAACTGACTCCTCCTCTTTGTGTGTTGGGATGTCGCAGCAGATAAGGCGTTGGGCTTTCCAAGTTTCCAATTATACAAACCTGGTTCGACTCCCGGCTTCAGCTGGTTGTTGAAAACACACCTCTACCTCTACCCAAGGAACACACCTCTACCTCTACCCAAGGTGTAATAAATTGGGTGGACTTAGTTGCTGAAGTAAAGGCGGTCGAGAGAAAGGACCCTATTCTACACTTGTTACAACCCTATTCTCGCTAGTGCCAAAGGCTTAGTATGATGAGAACCTTATCTTCTCATTCCCCAAAGCTCAGTATCTGAGTAGTGAGTATGGGACCTTTTTACCTCCTCCTTGTATAGCCTACATTTTCTAGCAGATTGCAGTTCATGATATTGTTGATTTTTTTGATTTCCTATTACATTATTTCAAATCGACTTCAATAGGCTACAATAAATAAGCTATTATTTTTATTTAAACACATCCTGCAACACTAGCAATGCCTGCTTTTTTCAATTTTCTCTTTTGCCTGAGTTGTGTGATCAGTGGTGCCACTGCTAGTGTTTTTCCACTAGATCTAGTGTTTTTGGGTTGCATCTAGTGTTCTAGTGTTTTTTTTTTGCTATCTAGTGTTTTTTTAGCGATTTACCGCTATGTTGGTGTGACGCATAAGTTTGAACAGTGTTCAAAGTAGCCCCACCTATTTTTGTTTGGCTGCATCAATGTATTTGTATTGCTTTTCAAAGTGAACAGCGAGTTTTTTGTCTAGTTACACCCAATGATGACCAAATTTGAGATATTTAGCATAAATACTTTAACAAATACACACAAATGACTGTGAAAAGTGTTCAAAGTAGACTAAAGTAGGTAGCGTAGTCTACCATAGGGCTTGCATTTTGTCGGCTTACATTTAATGAGTGTGGAGTTCTTAGACTACGCTACCTCAGAGATTGTGAGTAATATTGCGTTTTTGACAATATATTTGCAATGGCCAAATTTGGGAAAATTTTGTTTGCCCCCCCCCTCCCAAAATGTTTTACTCTCCTACGGCTATGACTTCAGGGCTCTCACTTTCAAGGAAATTCAGTTCTACTTTGTAATTTTAAGGACTTTTAACACTCACTAACGCCATTGGCTGTCATTTTTGCACATTATGCATGTAAATGATCGTGTATTTATGATACTAGTGTTTTTTTTGTGAATCTAGTGTTTTTTTCAGTCAAATCTAGTACTTTTCCAGGACAAGAGAGTGGCAACAGTGTGTGTGATGTTCTAGTCGTTACCGACATTGACAATGGATGGGTATTTAGATTTTAGACTCCTCCTCTTTGTGTACCCGATTAGTAGAGGTAGAGGTACCCGATTAGTAGATTTAGTAGAGGTTGATTAGTAGAGGTACCCGATTCGTGCTGACAAGGAGACAACGGGACGACCACATGGTCTACAAGTCAACTGCCACCCTGCAGTACACATATAAATCAAAGTTTTGTAGTGATTTGAGATTCAGTGAGCACACTTTGTCAGGTTGTTTTCCTAAAACTATCATTCCGAAGGGTCATTAAGTAAATTTAGCTTCGAGTTCAAAATCAAAGTTACAGATGCCTTCATTTTGTATGTTGTCAAGGCCTGTGTATGTGGACCACTATGAGCTATACCGGTACCGTAGTTTCGGTGTGCACAACAGTCCCAAATGACATGTCATTTGGAATCCAGTTGGGTTTTTGTTTCAAAGTACTGTTAAGGCTTGTCAGGTAGCCTAAAACGCAGACAAGTGATAAAATTAAATTTTCTTATATATTTTTATTCGATACCCCCACAAATTACTCCTTAGTCATGTTGATTTTCCCATTAGTCACATTGAACTACCAATAAGTCCGGCCTACTGATAACACACTTTACAACATTTATGTTTTGTCGCTTCTACTATATTTTAGAACCCTGCTATGTGATAGTACATTTTTTGCTATGATGATCGGAAATGAAATATACGGTGTTACTGGTATATTTAAGCATTCATGATCAGCACATGAAGTTAAAATACCTTATTTGATTTACAAAATCTTCCTTACACATGTAGTAGCCTACCCAAAAGTGGTTCCTTACGTACGGTACCACAAATGGAAATGTCACCACGCTGTATTCCATATATAGTAATAAGGCGATCATGTCTAGTGTATGATTTATTGCACTGAGGAGACTTTAAGGTTGAAACTGTAAGATCCTGTCTGCAGTTATTTTTCTTGTACAGTATATATTTTCCACATATTTTATGGTACGGTAAATCGGTAATCACTAGAAACATTATGAATAAAATACTCAACTGTATAAACCAAAAATTGACTGTTATCAATTTGTTCTGCTATGTTTATATTGTTTAGCTATGCCTATTGAAATCAATATTTGATAATTTGGAGCTGGTGTGCAAGTCTCCGTCCTGATCATAAATGCTATGACATGAATTGTGAATATATGTCAAGCATTGAAATCGATCAACACATGTAGGGTGAAGTGTATGAACAGTGAAGCAAAGGCATAGTAGTTTCACCCTCCTATATTTTTGGATTGGTTCCAATGTATGACGTTGTGGTATTTTTGACCAGGGTGGAAACTTGTACACCAGCTTTGATAGTTTGGTTTAATTTGAATTTTAGAGTTGTTAAATACTATAACCACAATTTTTATTCAAAAAAATAATTAGTGGTACTGGTATATTTTTAGTAGGGTGCTGTGTGATCATGTTGATAGATGCCTGAACACTTACCAATGTATAAATTGACTATAATAGCGGATGATTTTGGGTATGGATTTTCAAGAAATTGTGGGATATTAGAATGCTTTCAGAAGCATGCTATAAGTGCTGTGTCTATTCTACCAAACTGCAAACACAGCAAGCACGCAATAGAATTGGCAAAGCAGTATAATATTCCAGCAGGACTTCATTTCAACTTAACTGAAGGCCATCCAATTTCTAATCCAACTGACATTAGTTCTTTGTTGTCTCCAAATGGAACCTTTCTTGGTAAATCAGAGTTATGGTCTCGATCAAATTACCAAGCTGCACATGTTGAAACAGAATTGAATGCACAGATCAACTGGTTTAAAAATGCTTTTGGAAAACATCCTAGGCATGTGGATGGCCATCAACATGTCCACGTTCATCCAAATGTGATATCTAAGTTTGCTGAAGCTCTTGCACAGCATGGCGTAAAATATACAAGATTGCCTTTGGAACATGAATGCTCTCATTTCAACAGAAGTCTCACTTCTCAAAGAAAAGAGTTTCATGATCACATTGAGAGTTTAGCCAGAAGCTGTGTTCCTATTTTTGACATTTTGAGAATCAAACGAGCAGATGCTTTTATTGGATTAAACTTATTGGGAACAGCAATGACTACAGAAATTCTTCAAAGAACATTACTTGATGTTTTTCAAAGTGGTTGTACTTCTTGTGAGCTAATGGTTCACCCTGGATTTAAATGTGATCCAAAAAATGATGGATTTCTTGGTGATAATTCTGCAGATGCATTTTCTTGCTCCTCTGATAGAGAACATGAGCTAGAAGTTTTAACATGTGATGAGATGATTAACTTTTATAAGCGGGAAAGGATTGATTTAATTTCTATTTAAGCATTTTTGTGCAATATTTTTTGTATTCTTTTGCATTGAATTTAGTTTAATTTAGAAAAATGTAACAATGATGAAGGTGCCACACAGAACTTATATATTGCACATTAAATAAATTTTACCTGAAGTCTTTCAATAAATGCAAATTATACAGTACTACTTTGCATAGCTCAATGACTATTCATAATTTACATATGTTTGATACTTTAATCCCAATTCTGTCATATAAATATTTGACTTTTTCATACATGCACAAATTTTTCTTAAGGTTTATTTACTTTGTTTTTGTTGCAAATGTTTTGTACTGACATGAAATGATAGCTTTATTGATTTTTGGCATCATAAAGTGTGCAATCAAAGCGTAAACCGTATAAAAACTATTCACAATTTTTGTGTCTTGTTGCAACAGAATTCTTTCTCCGTTGTTGTGCAAGTGTAGCCTACTGTAAAACTATTAAAATGTTTTGACTTAGCCAGCAAACCTCCAGGTGATGATGATTGAATGAGCATGATGATGCGTCTCATCATAACAGTTTGTTATCTCTCCGGGCATGGTTTCTTGTCTGACATTTTTGCTTCATCAAATTGTAAACGACACAACAACAGTTTAATATTTTAGTTTTTTTCAAATTCTCTTGTATCTAGAAAGCTTAGAGCTTTTTTGTAGCTATAGAATTGTTAGTTCTATATTATAAGCTGTGTGAACAATTTATTGTGTTGTACAATTAATGTTATTACTGTGTAAGAAATACAGTATTGTGGAAGAACTTTTTTTTTAATTTCTTTGCTGCAATATCCACCTTATGTTCATGCAAAAGTTTTATTAGTTTTGATATAAGCGATGATACAAATAGCAATTCCAGATAGTTCACCAATGAGTTTTGTTTGGTTTACTTTGTATATGCGTAGTTGTGAGCATACGCAGATTATTTATATGCAGTCACACAACAGTTCTATGTTATGATTATGTTAGGCAAAGTATATATATGTTTCTTTCATTTATTGATGATTAATCTTTTAAGTTTCAGCGACATTGGTGATTTTATAGATGTAGCCTATAATGAATCTTTGGTAAATACGTTGCAACTTTGTTGTCGTTTTTCTTCTTTCCAGCTCGGAAAACTGCCATTTTGCATTGCTTTAACATACGGTGACATTACAACAATGCAAACGCGGCAATTTTTACATTTTGATTGTCACGAACTAGTTGACGTTCTTTTTGACCGGATTGCATTGTTACAACATTAAGCTTAGCTGATGTCGTCATCAAATAAATGATGTCAGATCGTCGTCTTATGGGTACAAGAATTCAAGATTGTAGCACAGTGGTTCCCGACCGGGGAGGAATTCCCCACTAGGGGGGAATTTGGTTTTAGGATTGTAAAGCTTTTTTAATCCTGGTAAGTTGGCCTAGACCCGATCTACCCTTAACCCTTTGCTTTTCAACCTTTTTTCGCAAGTTAACTGCTTAAGGGGAACCGTTTTTAGACCAAATTCAACCAGCTGTTACGTGTGATCTGCTGGTTCTTTTTGAACAGAATTTTTACTAATGTGTAGAAAAATCACTTGTCTATAAGTTTGAAATATTAATATTTTGAAATTTTGTATGCTTAACTTGATATTTCATTTTTTGCAAAGATACCCAAAAACGATTATTTTACTTTATCTTGCCGCCTTTTACCGTGCTAATCCAATTTTACGCAAAGCGCTGCAAAACAATGAGCCCGCTCCAACGCAATGCCGAGTGTGTGTGCCAGTGTATCATATTAGATAGCTTTGCGTGAGAATCTCACATCGTGCTTTACTTCTGAAATCTTCGATGCAAGAAACTATAGATATTTTACTGGTTGGAAAATCTGGCATTGTTTGATTGTTACATTATGTTACATTGTAAACGATGACTGAAATTTTCAGTACACAGTGGCGGTTTACATTGTTGTGCAATCCAAAAATTACTAATTTTATCGCCCTGATGTTCAATGATTTATATTGTTTTCAGTATCAAATTGAAACAAAAATTGCATTTGTTTTTCAAAAGCCAATGCTTTCCGAAACTCATAATTTCTATATATTATTGTGTTGAAAATGAATTCTTAGTTCGGAACCAAGCATCCCTTAGCAATAGTACCTAAACTATCAACTTTTTTGTTTGTGTGGTTTTGGCTTACAATCATAGAAAATTGATAGACAACAAAGTAGCCTAATTGGGTTGAAAAACACTAATCAATCCCAATTTGCCTACTTTGTTGTCTATCCATTTTCTATGATATTAGCTATGTAGAAAACCAAACTTGTACAGCACATCACGTAATAATGTGAGTAGTCTTATAAGTATGTCTCAAGCATTGAATGTAGTGATAAAATGTAGTGCGGCTAGATTGTGAGCACATTTTTCGGCTGATATCAAACACAACACATTTTTCTGCCGATTTGAGCAGGCGGTTAATTTAAACCAGAAAGTTTCCTTGAATGTCGTGCGGCTAGATTGTGAGCACATTTTTCGACCGATTTGAGCGGGCAATAACGGTTTACTTCAACCAGAAAGTTGCAAAAGGAAGCTTTCAAGACAGCACATTTTTCAGCCGATTTGAGCGGGAGAGACGGTTAATTATGTTTTATTTGAACCGGGAAGTTTCCAGAAAGTTGCAATAAGCAAAAGGAAGCTTTTGTTCTATGAAGAGTTCTACAAATAGGCTATCTGATTCCTGGGCTTCGGGTGGGGAAGGGCGGTGTTTTATTCTCGAATGCTCTTCGAGACCTTTTTTATATTTATAAGAACGTCCGCAAGTCGGACATTGGTGGACAGTTGGAAGGTGCTTGTGGGACAGCTTCTCCTCTCGACTGAAATAACAAACAAAAACAGTCAACCCACAAAATCATAATCAAAACCATATCCAATGTGAACTCACAACCTACCTCTGAAACGAAACATCACATTTCCGACACACTCCACACGTTTTTTCATGTCTTTTGACTCCCCAATTGGATGCCAGTTGTTTTGCACAGAACCTACACCATCTCAGACGTGCATGGTTGTGTTGGTCTTTGCTTTCAACACTATCAACGAAACAAAAACAAAAAACTTATCACCTACCCACAATTTTATTTTCATGAAAAGACTTGAAACTGACCAAAAGGTTAGAGAAAAAATTTAAAAAAAAAAATCATTAGACAAATCGATGGAAGAAAAGTTTTTTTTCAACATAATCAGACTATCAACGTGTAAAACAGAAAATGTTTGAAAGTCTCTCTTAGCAAACGTTTGAAATGCTATTTAACCAATATGTTGCTTTTTTTTTTTGTTCAAGAAAGACCATAACTATGTAAAAAAATTGTGTGTTTCCATTCAACTTACCCCCACAAATCAGGGTTCTTCAAGTCTTGTTCGACTTCGTGCTGTGCTTCCCAGTTAATGTCTCTACAAAGGAAAGTAAAGTTTCAAATAAAAATCCCTGTTTTGCAATTATTTTAACTAACTTCAAACTAAATAGTTTAGAAATAATAACTAAGGCAACCAATTTTTTGACCTAAAAACTTGAAATTTTGACTTTATAATTTACAAATTTTGACGTATAACTTACTGCGTTTGCAACCTAAATGCGAAATACAAAGCATATTAGAAATCAAACCGTTAGGTAAGGATATCTTCTTTTTATTACCTGGCTGATCGTTAGCTGTGGTGCTGTTCAGTCTTCCACATTTTTCTTTTATTTTATTAGAAAAATTTGACAGAAAAATTTTGACTTTATTGACTTTTGGTTGCCCTAATAATAACGTTTTGGATTTGTTCATTTTGCAACAGTTTTAATTCAAATTCTAAATCAATTTTAAATGAGATTTGATTGCAAAATTCTTACCCCCACAAGTTTGGACTCATTAATTCCTCGATTTCATTTTCTGCGGGGACCTTTTCATTCTCACCCCCTTCAGCCACTCTGAAATTGAAATCAGTCAGACAACTAAAATTAAACAATTTCACAATTACGTGAACAATCAAACTCACTTGTGAAACCTCCGCTCATGTCGATTTCTTGACACCACTTGCGAAAACGTCCTTACACAAAATCTACAAGCAAAACGAACGTTTCTGTGTTTTTTCATATGCTGATTTTTTCCATATCTAGACTTGAATTGGACATGACATATTTCACAATTGTACATTTTCTATTTTTCCCTTATCGACCTGATAACAAAATGTTCAGTTCACAACCAAAATAATACAGACAAAATTTCGTGCTAGTTCAAACATAAATCTCATAAATTTTGGTAAGAACTCTGATTAATCTGCAGTTAAAGCTCGTCTTTAAATACTTCACTTCTTTCATCAAGGCACCTATACAGCCGGCATGAAATCTACTCGCTTTTTATAGAACTCTTCATACAATCAAAGCTTCCTTTTGCAACTTCCTGGTTCAAATTAACCGTTATTGCCCGCTCAAATCGGCAAAAAAATGCGCTGATATAGCGTTAACCCTCAATGCTTAGCAAATCGGCAGCAAAATGAGCTGTCTTTAAAGCTTCCTTTTGCAACTTCCTGGTTCAAATTAACCGTTAGTCGCACCCGCTCAAATCGGCCGAAAAATGTGCTCACAATCTAGCCGCACGACATTCAAGGAAACTTTCTGGTTTAAATTAACCGTTGGTCGCCTGCTTAAATCGGCCGAAAAATGAGTTGTCTTTGATATCAGCCGAAAAATGTGCTCACAATCTAGCCGCACTACATTTTGTCACTACATTCAATGCTTGGATCTTACATATAAGATTACTAATGTGAAACATTTTATTCAACGCGCTTTAGCAAAGATCGCGAGATTATGAAAACGAAAAGAGCGAGTTTTTTATTATTCAAACATATCCTGCACACATAAAATGTAATTGAATCTTTATGGCAATACTAGCAATCTGACATGTGGAGTAAAGAAGCTATCACATTGTGTTTACATCATTTACGTAATGTGTATGTATTTTTCAATAAATTGTAGGAATTGTGTAGGAAAGTCAATGTCATGAAGGTGTTACAAACTTGGACAAATTTTTCAGCTCAACAGGCCTTACTGATTTCGATTTCAAGCTCGCTTTAAAGTTCGAATTTTTGTTGCTTCTACCTTTTTGTAGATCTTTGCTATGTTCACCTATATTATTTTAGCTGTGGTGGTCAAAAATATAAACAACAAGTGTATTCAGTGGGTAGGCCTGCAGCCAGGCGCGGATCTAGGATTTTTTTTGGGGGGGGCCAGAAAATTTGAAAATGAATTAAAAAGTTAGAAAAAGAAAAAACAGATATGAACAACCAGTGGCGTAGCCAGGAATTTGGGGGGTTTGACGTCCGGCGGGCGAAGCCGAACGGCGTGTTCGCCAAAGGCGACACCCAGCGGCGGGGGGTCTGGAGGGCCTCCCCCCAGAAAATTTTGAAAAATTACTTTGAATTTGGTGCATTCTGAGAGCATTTTCAACAAAAATATGGGTATAAATATTCCTGTGAAATGGTGCTGTCCGGTGGCATAGCAAAAGGATAAGATCATGTTTTCTTCATCATTTTTTCGGTAATAAAGCTAAGTCTCTATGTTTTCTTGTTGCTAATTCCTAGCTGAGATGTTTAAAAGTTTGGTATTGGCAAAACTCGCTCTTTTAATGCAGTTTCGCTTCAAATTAGGCAACTTTGTTTTAGAGACATGTAGACTGAAAGCATCATTCTCAATATCGTGATGTCACACGCGTGCCAAAGGGGGGGGGTTGTAAGTCCGCTGTGGGAATAATATCAGCTGTTTAGAAGCATATCAAACCATTCAACAATTTCTCACAAAATTTCGGGGGGGGGGCCTTGGGCCCCCCCCATAGATCCGCGCCTGCCTGCAGCAGATGGCAATTTAGTCTGAAAAACACATAATACAGATAATACGAAACCAAGGAAGTTTCCAGAAATATTTGATAAAACTACCATTCAACGCTTTATAGGCAGAGAAAAAATTTTCTCGAGCCGTTGAAAATTTCATGATCAGATCACCGCTTCAATCACCGATCAGATCACCGCTTTAAACACATAATAGGCTATAGTATTCTGCTCGCTAGGTGGTGTAAAAGATTCACATTTTCCAATCGCGTTTTTTTATAGGCTACTTGACCTTGATGAGCAAAGTGTTTTTTTGTTTTTTTTTCTTTAGGCGTGTGGTTTTTTAATTGCAGAGGCCATACCTCTTTTTGTGTTTAAAATATCAGTAAATGCTTAACTTTCCAAACTGAAAGCTTGTATCTTCTCGCCAGCAAGGATGCCAGACCTTGGTTTTTCCACCTAGATCTGGGTTTTTTTGACCACATCTGGGTTTTAAGTTTTTTTATTTCAAATTTAGGTAAATCTAGGTTTTTTTGGTTTTTAACTTTGTACAGAGCTTGCACGGTATTAAGGCACTGGGATCTTCGATAAATGGTCCACACTGCAACACAAAAATGATAAGGTAGCCTACTGGTAATGTTTTTTTGCATCAGCTACTGCAGTCAGTGAGGTACAGGATGCTAAAGAAATGATCCAACTTTATGAAAATGTGGATGATTAAAAATTGGAGTAGTACAACTATTTGTGTTACTGAACATTTACTTATTGTGAATTTGAGTTATTCTTTTCAACATTATGTTCAAATGAAAAAGGCTAAGCAGGGTTTATTGCTAAGAACCAAGTTATCGTAGTTGTACACCAAGCAGTAAGCAGGCATGATGATTCTCCTCAGCCGCAGTCTACAACTCACACAGCAAAAAGTTTAGTTCAAAAGTCAAAACTAACCTTATTGGTTTTGTCTAGTCAGTTTTAGAAATTTTGGTTAAACACGCACTGAACCTTGCTAGCTAGACGCTTTACCATAAAGGTAATTTTGAACCAAAATCTTTGCTGTGAGCCCATATAGGCCTACCAAGCTCTTGTTTTTGTATATAGTTATATTACATATATATTAACTACCATACCAACATAAGCATGTATATATATTGTATAATTACGGTATATATAGGCTACGTGTTACTATTTGTAGCTTTCTGAGGCTTCTGTGTAATGATTTAAAAATGGTGCTGAAAGCGCACGCAGGTTTTTTTTAACCGCTTTACTACATATTTTCTGGACCTGGGTTTTTTTTGCCTCATCTGGGTTTTTTTTAGCACACAATCTAAGTTTATTGGAAATTTGTCGCTGGCATCCTTGCTCGCCAGGAGAGGCAAACTGTCTCTCTAGTGTGCAAAAGCTAAGACCACTTTTTATTTCATGATATATCGACAAAACCACACGATTTGCATTGATGTCTGGTAAGTCTCTTACAGCACGTTTGTTCTTTTTTGGTAATAATCCAATCGACGCCATCGCATTTACCGTTTGTGCTTGCGGTAGGCTAACGGTGGTTCATGCAAAATAGCAATTTTGAAGCAACTACAGGTAAATGGCCATATATTAAATCAAGACTTTAGCTTTGATAGTTGTTTAAAAAAGAGACTAAAATAAAGGTAATTGAAATTGAAAAGACTCTAGGCTGTTTTGGTTCAATGTTTTTCAGAAAACGCAATTGCAATTTTAAGGAGAACCTGGGACAATTTTTGACGAAAATTAGTTGGTCATTTTTTCTTGATGCAACGTTTCCATACAAATGCATCAAACCAGCCTGAAGATAGCAGCTTTTTTTAATCAAATCACAAACCAGCATGAGAAAATGAATTGCACCACTGGCATAGTTTTAGCGTAAATTGATAACATAACAACACTAGGCGTAGATAAGATATCGTCAGCTTAACCACATTGCACCACCTGTAGAAACAAAAGTAGCTGAGTTGCAAAAACAAGGTTAGAACACAATAAGGTCCTAGTGCTGTTCGAAACAAACTTCGTTGCCATCGAAGCAAAAGATTACTTTCTACAAAGTAATTCGAAATGAAACAACATTCTTCACAAGAAAAATGATGCAAAATTGAATCAAAACAAATTAATTTTACATTGAAACAAGACAAAGTTTTCCTTCAAAAGTTGTGTTCCAAATAAACTGAACTGAAAAAGGTTCTAACTGAAGTGGTAGCCTAATTGTCTACTTTTATGTTTTTGCAATCCCATGCTGAAGCCTTGAAGTTAAATTTATCCCAATCAGATACTAGCCACAAAACCAGTGTATTTTACATTGGTTTTACGTCTGCAAAAGCCAAACGTTACTCTCTGTTTGACAACCTTTAGCTGACGACTTGCATTGTAGCAAAATTCGTTATTTTTACATTGCAGACGTTAATTCATCTATTGATTTACGTTGGTTCAACGGCTGCGAATCAATGCAAAAATGACGGATTTTGCTGTTTGAGACAATGCTCGTACACGTATTTGTATTTAGGGTACCTCACGGCAATCTCTCGATTGAAGCTGAGCTATTTCTTTCATGGTCACCCTAGCTGCTGTATACTTTCAATTAAAGGCTAGTGATAGAATATTGAACGTTGAATTAAAATCTAATTAAAGTCTAGCCAAACTTACCAAGTAATAATTTGTGATGACTCCACCCATTTTACTCTCATTGCCAATTGGCAACAAACATTCATTAACGTATCCTGGGTATCAATTACACCGTCTTCTTCACATTTCTCTGTTAATCCTGTTAGATTCTACACGGCTTTGTTATTTCATAATTGCACGTTAGTCTCATTCTAAAAATTTTGAGTGCTTAAAACATTGCAGAAGAAGACCGAATCTGGCTCAAGGATTTTTAGTCCAAATACATAACCATAGGCTTAGCGCCGTTGAGAGACTAATTTCGATTCGATGGCAATGACTTTTCCGGGCCCCCACAATAAGAAAACGATCAAAAACACCAAGTAGGAGAAACGCCAGTAATTTCTCCAAAAAGAAGGAATTATTTTCAAAGTTGTTTTCTCACCTCCCTAAAGTTCGACAGTTATTCGTCAGCTACTTACCAGTCAAGAATATTGGATGTTAGGACATTAGTTCGACACCTATCGAAAGGACGTCGGTTTGACATCCATCGAGAGCACACCGCTGTGACGCACTTCACAATATACAATAGTTCGACCCCAGATGTAAGCATTTACAACATTATCTTTGCTCAAGAAAATTTAAGAGACTCGCTCTTTACAGGAAAAGATACAAGTCGGCTGCATAAGCCAATATCACAAACATCTTTAAGCCGTTACAATGAGATTATTAAGGAACCACAAACAACTTAAGATTTTAAACAACTGGACAAGATAGATATGCACCTAGCAAAATGTGTAAACTGAAAAATACCTAATCTACAATTGTTAAACCAGATAACAAGCCTGAATCAAGGCTTTGTCAGTCCGAGGATAAAAATTCAAAACCAAAACCAACCAACCGATTCAGACTAGTAGGCCATCTTCAGAAACGAAGGGCAAACATCATCGGATTGAATAATTTCTACTTGAAGATTAAAAAACGGAAATTCTCAAATGGAGTTGTTCTGAGAACGTAAAAGGTACTTATGTGGTTAGACGAGTACTTCGAGGTCGAAGGTTCAAATCATCCACCGTTTTATCTTATATCTTTTAAACGTTAAATTTTGTTGACAAACGACAAAGACGGAAATGTGTTGTTTTTACAGATAAGTGCCAACGGTAGTCCAGTCCATGGATCCAGCCGTCTGCTTATCGACGTTTCCATAGTTTGTCGTTAGCTGCCTGCCAATTCTCCAGGAAACCAAAAGATCTGTAAAAATTGAAATAACATTACCAGAAAACAACATGTGCCCAAATACAAACTAGCAATCGATAAAAAACTAGTTAATTGTTTCTATTTTTGCCTAACTAGGTTCACTACTAACGTAGACAGCTATCACAGCGTGTGTAAGATGCCTATTATTGTAAACGTTTCTAGAATCATCACCCAAACAGCAAAATCCGCCATTTTTACATTGATTCAACGTCTGCAGACTTTGAAATATTGTAAAAATGACGGACTTTGCAGTCTGGGCAGAGATTGATGTATTGACCCAGATAGCAAATTGTGTCTTTATAACATCGGGATTTTTTACGGGAACTAGCTTTATCAGCTCAAAACTATCACCATTGTAACTTCTTGAGCTCTTTGACGTATTTGTTTTTTAATAAAATGTTTGTTTTGCGTTTATTAACGTTACCAACACCCCGGTAAACATGAGTTTTTGCAACTTTTTTGCAGAATGAAGATTCAGATCTCTTGCAAAGGGAAGTTCTTCTGTAAAACATAGTTTATCCTATTTTCTCAGCATGGATTCATGAGGTTACAAGATTACTATCTGATCATAAAACCAGAAAATCAGTCCTTTTTTACATTGGACTAATGCAAAAAAGAACTGATTTGTTGCCTGGGATCTGTCATTGCGTCATTCACATGAGTACTCTAACGTGGCTTATACCTTTATAGATTCGAAACTATGAGAGTTGTGAAATATGATCTACATAATGCGCTAAGTGCACACTTCCGTGCCAATGACAAAACAGTGCAGCATCAAATTAACCAGAAAACAATACCAACTCAACTTACATATAAAACACTACATTGAATTTGAATAGCCACAAACTAAAAGATGCGATGATGCAAAAGCAGCGGTTGAGCCTATGTTGCAAAAAGAAAGATGGCAGAGCTGTTAGGAAGATCCACTGATCAAAGAGAGGACTTAGTCAAATTACGGTCAAGAGGAAATTTCGTTGTTCTGGTCACGAAACCGCTCGATGTGACCACTTGATGCCAACTTCCACCTCATTCAATAACATGAAGAAAATTGCGGACAACGATATATTGAGACCGTTTGTTACAGCGTGTGTCTAGCCTATGGTCCAGCACTCACAATTTTTACATTCTGTAATGTAAGCTGCTGTGCGTACTGTAAATCCTCAATTAACCCAAGAACCGGTTTGGGCATCTGACCTGCATTCTAAAGTCAACAGATATCGTACATTTAATTAAAGCGGACTGTTATGCTAATAACTGATTAAACACTTCATGTATTACATTCTTCTTCTTCTATCGAGTCTTCTAAAGTTCGTTGATACACCACAGATTGTCACATTCTTCTGCAACGGAGTTATACAACGGAGTATTATATTTAAATGCCGTTATTTTCTCATAAGCAAATGTCGCCCGTTAAATTAGCTTTTCATGCACTGGCTTTCTTTGAAAAAATAAAAAGTATTTTTCTAATAACATGAGCGGATGAATTGAACGTTATTAGGACGTGACAACGAAAGAGCTGTTGCGTATTTTGTCTTCCTCTACGTAGTTTCAAGAAAATTTTTTTTATTGGTGATTTCCTCTAAACGCTTTAAGTATCTTTATAAATTTAAAAATAAATATCAATCACCATCAGCTGTAGGCTTAGGCTACCCGTCACAGCAATTTGCTATTACCAGAGTTGCATTGTGTGATGCACTCCCCGCTTTAACGTAAACGGGTCATATCCTTTTTATTTCTAACTGTTCTAAGGGGCATGGTGTAAAGCTTGTAAGCTATTTTGTAGTTTGTACACTTGCCAGTCTGAAGTTAATAACCTCTTGTACGTATTAACAGCAAATTCTAAGCTGAAAAGACATTCCTCTGCGTCTTTTTGCTATTACGTAGACTTTCATTCCTTAGAAAAAACAATTTTATTTATATTAATAACAGTTTATGATGAGTTTCTTGTGGCATGCCAAATGTATTTTGGAGATATAAAATAATCAAGCACATCAATGAACACAGAAAAGTTGCAAAACATTATTGGATTTGTGAAAAAGGGTCCAAGGTAGAAAAAATAATCCCATTGGGCATATTTGGCCCAAAGTAGCGCATAGCTAGAAAAAACGCTTGTAGTGTGGTACATGTAGATGTAGGCTATATTAAATAACATGATGTGTTCTGCTGGTGCAAATTCAGCTGAACTATCACACGATGTATAAGGCTATAGTGCAGGGGTCACCAACCTTTTTTGCATGCGGGCCACTTTGGCACTAAGGAAAGCTGTGGCGGGCCGCACTAATAAAATTTTAGGTAGGTTGATTCTTATGCTAGAAAAGAACGAATTTCGTACCCAGTATCCAGCGTTACATGTTGTTAATATTTGTCTTAAAATATCGCAGCAACACAATTAGTTGAACAACGCTACTGCCAGGCCAAGCTCCTTTAACAACACTTTTGACTTCTTTAAAAATGTCTAATAAACGAGGCCACTTGTTTTACGCACATATAGCAAGGCGAGTGGTTTCATGAGAATATTCATCGCCAAGCAAGAGTGGTACGGTCACTTCGCTTCACAAATGATATCTTGCAATTAACAATTTCAGCAAACAAGGAAATGTTTGACACATCGCAATACAGGCAACAATAGTGGCCTGCAAAAACATCAGCGAAAAATAGGCTCTAATAACAGGGAAAAAGACACCAGGCACCACGAAACAAACGCTTGTGGAAATCACCGAAAAATCGTAATTCAATCGTAATTCACGAACAGTCTTCCCTCTAAAAAAGCAATGAGTTGGTTTTTCATCCTTTTTGTGAGAGTCTATAAAACCGTCTTTCTTTTATTATAGACAACTGTCACATGCGGTGCTTATTAGCGTGGCAAGAATTTTTTGATTAACAACATTTTGCTGTATTTACTTCGGCAGTACATATACTAAAATTGGAACGATACAGAGAAGATTAGCGTGGTCCCTGCGCAAGGATGACACGCAAAATCATGAAGCGTTCCATATTTTGCCAATTTATTATAAATTGAGTTGGCACACCAACCTATTTTGCCAACAAAAACTTGCATAAAGAGAACACTGATCGTGAAACACAATAACGGTGAAGCGCACGCTAGTGTTTACATGATATTTGCAAACTTAAAATAAGCAACCCTATGTTCACAGAAATTCGAAAACAGACGTTTTAATCAACCACTGGGACAATGTGGCTGGACATCGCATTGGAATAACTTTAAGCAACCCCCACCTAGAACTAGGCTATAATCTGATTGGTCGGTCGGTGGAATCGTATGCAAAGCGAAAATATGCTTCACGGAAAGTATTTTTTGCCTTCGTGCTCTTTAACTCCTCAAGAAAAGTATTTTTGGTTATACTTGTACGCTGATACCTTCCGCGGGCCGCAGCGATACAGCGTGGCGGGCCGCATGCGGCCCGCGGGCCGCCAGTTGGTGACCCCTGCTATAGTGTATTAGTGACAATCTGCTTTTAAACGTATGTATAAAAGCAGATTGGCACATGTATATTAGTCAACACTGCCACCAATCCATTGTTCCTGGCAAGGTCTTTCTGCAATCCATAAAGCTCAGGATCTGATAGGCGCGCCTGTCATCAGGTGGAAAGTCTTTATCATACGCGACAAGTGCTTGAACCAGTTTGGCACCACGTGGACGATACGATCACTGCTGCAGGCGACAGTTTGAAAACAAAGACGTTTCCTTCTCGGCGTTGCAGGAACCCGACGATTGTGACGAGTTTACTAATTTGCTGATGATAACGCTGGTTATGGCGTCACACAATCGCCCTTATGACGTTTCATTCTCGTTTGTGAACATCGAAGCCACAGCTTGTTTCCGAGCACACACAAGACGTCTGACTCACCTAGGACAAACAATAACAGATGTCTCCGCTTGTTCACAAGCCAGCGTTGAAAGAGATTGTCATTAGATCTGGTTTGCTTTAAGCTGTATTAGTAGAATAAATACTTTCGAAAAACAACCTGTATTGGGAAGTTTTCCAATAACAATCACTTACGATAATCAGTTAATTATGAGGTCGGTCGTGTTTTTAATTTTGTAAGCTTAATTCGTGTGTCAAACAGTCTGCTTTAAAACATAGATTTCTGTGTCTCTACAAGGCTTGATGTCACAATGCACTATTAATGCTTATAAACTTGAAACACCAGATTAATTTTTTGCTTGGCTGTGTTGAAACAATGCATAACGTTCAATTGCCGGTATGCTTCAAAAATATTAAGTGGACTACAGAAATAAATTATTAATAATACTCAACTTCACATAGAAAGGTATTGGAAATATTGTTCTAAATGATTTTACTGCCTATATACAATTACTGTACTTAGCTTTGTGAACAAAAAAATTGTTATAGACTTGGAGCATGGCGACTAAACGTATCATAACTTCAAAAAGATTAGTTTTTTGAAACCACTGTAGTGACAATTTTCTTTATCACCGTCACGGTCCACTATATTTCAAACTAACGGCACAGCATATCCGAAAAATCAATAGCCAACGGCCAGACGTTAGTACCTCAGGCTGCGATGGACAAGGTGGTTGACATTGCCATCACATTTGAATCCCACATTGCTTGGTGATCGTGCAGATCAATAGAAATTAACAGCAACCAACCGAAAAAAAACGACAACTCAATTGATCTTTATATCGATACGACGTATTTATTTGCTCATTTTATCGAAAACCATAGACAGACAATCGATAACAACTTAATAACATTGAATTGCATAATTCAAAATTAATACAGAAATGAAATAGATACATAATTTCGAACGTTTTCGGCAAAACTTTCTGCCCTCTTCAGGAAAATATCGAAATTATTGAAAAGTAATTCATTTAATTCGTCAAATGAAAGAAGTCACAATTTGTATGAAAGACCTGAGGAGCGATTTCCCTAAAAGCAATTTAAAGAAAACACAGTGTATTTCTTTTTTATATTCGCGAGCGATTGTTGTTAAATGTTGACCAATGAAAGCCTGCTTTACCCTGAAACAGTCAGCTGTGCGAAGAGCGAGTGATAAGAAAAAGAGAAAGGAAATTAATTTCAGAAAGAGAGAAAAAAGCAAAGACGTCAACAACTACAAAACACGTGACTCTCGCATGGAGACTGGAGGCTTTTTTTTGTCTCAGTTCGTTGCTTTGTTGATTTGCACTTTGCAGAAAAAAAGATGAGATGGGTGGTGTGAGCTAAGCAATGTGAGCACGTTTGGATTGTGTTGACAACGGTCTTAAAAGCTTTGTGGGGTGGCAGTGGTCAAGGTAGACGTGCAATCTATGTTGTTGACACAGGTAACATGTTTTATGCTATGCAGATGAAGTGAAAAACAGGTTTTGCATAGATTCAAGGTTTATTTGCTATTGAAAACCAACGTTCAAATGACCTTTATTTTGCTTTTTGACAGTGTTGAAACGTCTTAGTTTGCTCTAGTGGTGATAAACTAATTCGTCCTTTACTCGCTGCTGTTATGTCATATAAACCCAGCTGGAAATCTCACTGCTAATCCCTCAAGTACAGTTGGTCACACCGGTCTAAATCCATTTTGAAAAAGATTCTGTTTGTTGCCAACATGGTAAAAACATTTCAAGATTACCTCAGCTCTGATTGCCACCGAACATACAGCTGTGTGCACTGCCGAGCACATTTAGCAGGCCATTCAGCATTAATATCAAAGGTAAATCTCATCATGTTTTTTCATTTGTAGTAGACTACATGAAAATGTTTTACTTTGTATCCATCTTCAGCTTAACAATTTACATACACTGTACAATGTGGAAGTGCAGTCAGGGAAGTACTTTAATTTTTTGTCTTGTTTTTCAGTCATTCCAAGGCAGCCAAGGAAGAGCATACTTATTTGATGATGTGTAAGTAGTTTACAAAAGTGAATCTTGTAAAAACTTTTTTGTTTAAAGGCCTTTTGTTTGTTATCAGTTGTAGGTAATATAATTGCTATTGCATTCATCACAGTAGTTTGAAACACTGGTATTTGCACAATAATCTTCTTAACATATTAATTGATTTTACGATAATGATCTGATCATGAATGATCATCTTCAGTTTATTGAAATAGAATCCAAGGTGCAGTTCAGCTGATTATTGTGTACACATGGTTGGCTGACATAGATCCTTGCTTTGTTTATTATACTATGTTTTTTTATTCAACCATATTGTTTTTTGCATTCTCTCCTCACTTTGTTATTTTGAGATAGTTACCCCTTTGGTGTCAATGTTCAGGTCTAATTGATATCTTTTTTATTAAATCTTTTCTGTGCATGCCATATACAAGTGAGTTATAATATTCAATTGAAAATTATTCATCCACAAAAAGCCACTCTGATATTCATTACTTGACTTAGTTGAAGTTTTAAACCTACATAAAATGCCTGCTCTTGTTGACTTTTGTATTTGCTGAATCTAACTCAATGTTTTCTTTTCATAAATGTGTTCACTTCAAACATGTTTACCCAGAGGTTGTTTGCTTAGTGACATAGAAAACTTTCTTGCCTATTAAAAGTTCAGGATAAGTAGGTGTGACAATGTAGCAAGCTGAAAAGATTTTCTGTGCAAAGTGGAAATACAATTTTTAAAAAATTTGAGTACGGTATTTATTGCATTTTTACAAATATTTGCAGATTCCCGATGAAAGCTTAAGTTAAGCTGAAAGTGTTTGAGTGTTAAAAATTTTTGTAAATATTTAAAATATATTGTTATAATGCACAATCCTGTTGCATTGTTGTGTCTTGCCTGTCATTGGTATATACAAAAAAGCAAACTATCTCTCGAAAACATACTTGGATAATTAATTTAAACATATACATTGCACCTTACATGTGATAGTAAGTCTTAAGAGGCATTTACACAGTTACACACACTTTTGAGAATGACTTTTTAGAAGCAATCATAACCAGGTTCTTTTTATGGTTTTAATTGAATCAAAGTTTTTTGTGTTCTTACACAAAAAAGTGTGAGCTCTGTGTTATGTAACAGCAGCTATATGCACAGTATGCAAATGGTGGGCTGGTGTCACAGATGAATAGTCTATTTTACTTAAATACTATTTTAATTTCATTTTGCATACTAGTTTGGTTGCAACCATATACAGTAGAAGAAAATAGCTTTACTGTTCAGTTAATGATTGTAGGGAACCCAGTTTGCTCCTCATTGTTGGATGGTAAATTATGCAAATTTCTTTCAATCTGCATATATTGGACTTGGTGCCTTAAAAACACAAATGTTTACACTTTTTAAATGAAGCTGAATAACAGTTATCATGCTCATTATTCACACAAGTTGATAACTTGATAATTTGATTTCACATCAATTTGTCCAATGACATGTCAATATACAAAAAACATGCCTTGCGTAATGCTCAAATGCTAGATGATCATCGTAAGATCCAAGTAAAACAAAAATGATCACCTCTGTGAGCTGGATAATTGAAATTCAGATTGATATGTTAATGATAAGTACTTGGAACTGGATTGGTCATTTGTTGGTGCAGAAGCTCGATATAATGTTGTGGAAATTAATTTAATTATATTTCATTTTTCACTTTCTAGTCCATATATATTTTCCTTGTGGTTGCCAGTTGCATGTTAATGAACACCATCCATTGCTAATTAGGTATCTTTGCTAAAAGTGGATATCCAATTCTGTTGTAATCAGCTAACATGATTAATTGATCTATAAAAATTTGCTTTAATATCTTCAATTTTAATATGGAGTAATTGCAATTATTTTCTAGAAAGAGCTCTTATCTCTTGAGGAAACTATATATAAATGAATTTGATTTTTAAAACTATAAATGCGATTGACGTATTGTCTTGTGGTGGTTAAAAGCCATTACTGGCTCTCTGAAAGTGACTTTCTGAGTGCAAGATTTGTTTTTAGTCAGAAAAGGTAGCTTTTTTTTTTTTTTAGGCTATTTAAATTCGTAAATGCACTGCTTGATCCTCACTTTTCTCAGTTAACAATAGGCTAGTCATAATAACTCTTTTTATTGAATTTTAATAACACACGAAACCTATTTCTAGGCGCTGTAGTTTCAACTTCCTGAAAAGTCGTACACAACAGAATATTTGCAATGGCACAAAGTTTGAGATAAACAAGAAATTCTCCCCTTTGATTGCAAATTTTCATTTGACAAATTTGACCCGAGAAAACTTGTTTGAAAGATCTCCAAGTAATCGAAACCAACGTAAATGCATGCGAAATGACGTCACTAGGCCTGAAGACAGGTTGGTTTTAATTACTTTTATGTAAATCTTGCTGCTTTTTTAGTGTAAACGTGAACAGTGGAGCGCCAGAGGAACGGCTACTGCTAACCGGGATGCATGCGGTGTCTGATATTTACTGCAAATGCTGCAACACTACCTTGGGATGGAAATATGTAAGTTGCCACTTGTTCCGACTTGTATGACAGATTCCTTGGCTAAAAGATGAACACCACGCGTTTTTCAGCAAACCGGAAAAGCTACCTTTTACATCGTTAGATTGATGTCGCTTCAACTTGTGGACGTCACGCTGAATAAGTGATAAAAGCCAGGAACTGTTCATGTGCAAAACTTTCTATCGTTTAACGTTGCAATAACCACCAGTAGGAAGCAATCAACAATAAACAATCAGTAAACTACACTGTCACATCACTACAGTTTGCGCTTAAGTTTCTGAACATCATGTCTTGAATTTCCGGCCACCAAAACGTTGCCAGGCCTGCAATTAAAGTAGTCAAAGACTAAAAGTAACCTTATCATTATCGTATGTTTTGTTTGCGCCAATCACAAAAAACGTCGTGTCTGCATACTAGCAGCGTGCAAACCGCATTTAAGTTGGTGTGAAAACTCGTGTGGAAGACTTAGCAATATACAGTACGTCCTACTTACTTGCTGCATGTAGACCGGCAAACGGGCTTCAGTATCGCGTGCCAGAATACGTAGATGTCTGCCGTAAAAATGTCATCAAGTGTTTAATTTCAACCAGCCAGTGTTTTTTGTTTGACTTCCTTTCTGCAAAACCTGCTCTGACTATTTTAAATGTATGAGAAAAACAACTAATAACTAAAGATTGAGGAGACACCCTAGTGCCAGCCAGGGGTTATTTCCGAAAACGTTTATTTTGTCCGTTTTCCACGTCACTCACTTGCATGTTACTTGTTTGCTTACTCAATCCTGCTTCCATTCATAAATGGAAAAGTTGGGTATCAGCATCATTGATTGTGACAGCTTCCCGGATGTTTTTCGAAGATCCCGGATGCTATTTGATGACCGCTCGTTTTTGTGCAGCAAGTAAAAGGGTTACTCTAGTGTACAGCCAGAACTGTACAACTTTGAAACCTTTTTTCTGTGTCATAAACGCATAATAGTTAGACATCATCCCAACACAATCGCAGGCAACAAGTTAGAACCATTACGACGCAGCATTGTGCCCTTACCATGAAAAACAATCAACTGCGACTGAACAAATTAATGCTACATGACGTGCTTTGCTATTGTTGGAAAGTACCCTTCGAATTCGAATCCTTACAGCCACAATGTTGTGAAGCGGGCGAAGGATTGACTTTGAATATCGTTAATCAGTTTTGTGGGCCGATTTGTCAAGTGGACGTGTTATCTTTCAAATCATAGTAGATGTTTTTTAGTTTCTCGGTTAATTCATCGGCACGATTTGCTTTCTTGGTATGAATTACGAGCCTCCACTCCACGCATTACAAACCCTAGTTTCTTCTATTTGAAGTCATCTGATTATTAAGTACCGGTAATAGAAGTATAGAAGTAATATAAGTCAACGTCCACTGATGTTGAATCAGTGTAAAAATGACGAATTTTATCGTCTGGAACATCACTTTTCGATTGTTGCTATTACATTGTAATATCGTTGTTATTTCATGGAAGCAGCCACATAAATCAAAATTAACAACAAAAAATGTTTCTTCTGACCTCATGTCCCGCCTAGTTTTTGATAATTTGCAATAAAATGTGAAAGCAATTTGGACTCACACCAGAATGTCTCCTGCCGATACACTAAGTCTCAGTTTATTTGTGTTGTGTTGGCAATCGATTTTCACAACCTGTTGGCGGGTCTTTGTACCATTCTCACCACGACGCTGTCATTTAATATCCTGAGGTTACGTTTGGTGTGGTTTTTAAAATTACTAGGTTAATTTTCATGGGTGATATTGAAGGTGTTGGTTTAATTAATTGTAAGAATACCTGAGAGTTAAAACTACCAATTTGTCTTAAATAACGTGGCGTGATGAGTCACCATGCCATGTCCAAAATTGTTGAAGTAGTTATGAAATCTTTTGTTCGCCCATGTTCGTTCCTTGAAGCAAACTCCGCCATGCACTTTGCACTGAAGTTTTTTCTGGGGCTCAGGAGTTTTTCATTTTTGAACGTTTTTTGTCGTTGAGGCGTCTTTAACTGAGTGATGACAGTTAAATCGTTGGGTAAGTTTACCACAACCGTTAGAAAATGAATAACAGCTTACACAATACAAGGGTGATCTGGAATGAAAGTGGGTTTGATGGGTCATTGTGTTACTGAAGACGTCTCGATGACAAAGCGTGGCTGGGTGACTGATCCTAGTTCAAACAAAGACAAACGCTTATCTTCTATCGGAAACCCATTTTAAGGCCACTGGTCATGCATTGTCATAAAGGTGTGCTTTTCTGCAACGCCCTTTCAGAAGTTGATAAATTCGGGCATTCAAACTGATTCGATTCCAAAATTTGCGTGTGAAAACGTCTAGAATAGTCGTGTTAATGCTTTCTATTGTGATTTCGTTTTGTTGCATTCACAATTTTCTTTGTGTTTAAAATTTTGTAAGAACTTTAATGGAGACAATTTACTAGGGCACACTGTAACATATTTTGAACGCATTTTAAATGAGGCGTGTTACAAACACAGCTTTGAATTCCCAAAACACTTGGTTCAATGTTTACGTTTCATGGGGCATTTCTTCAAGCTGTCATTATGACGTCAATCACAATTGAGGTTAAGTTTACTGACAGCTTGTCACGTCACAGAGAAAGCTCAATTGCTAACTTATTTTCAAATTGTAAAGGTTGTTATTTATTACGTTGTTTCAACAAACGCTGGGACATGCTTTGGTGAACTTCTGGGGGCACTTATAGGGGATTAAAACTTCCACGTTTGCAAACGACGTTCGAATATTTTCGATGTACACTAAATGGTTTCGATTGGTTGATTTTGGATTATTTCAATGCAAGTCATGTTGCGAGGAGTATTCAGCCAGAAAAAGATGCTATTTATACATCGTTTCAACGTCGCCATGTAACAACCAACTTTGTTAAGAGTGCTGGTGAAACTAAACAGAAACTCATCCCAGTAATCCTGCAGTGAAAACTGTGTTTTCTATCGACGAAACTAATTTCGAATCGTTTGTTTCCTGAACATTCTGCCCCGATTTGGAAGGATTGGATGTTTTTCTAAGCATTTAAACTTGTTTTTTTGCGGCAATCTCAATTCTGTTATAAAAATGACCAAGTCGTTCAGCTCCATTCTGATGTTATCCGGACAGCCAATCATCTCCCTAGTTTGTTTCATGGCTGTTATGTTCAAAATGTTCATAGACAGACTGTCATTTTTTTAAGCTTTATTGCTGATATTGTGTTACTCGAAATCATACGTCACTGAACAAGATTTTATATCAGAGCCATCCCAGCACGAGTGGTTCAATTTCTTATCAACCATCGATAGCGGTTTCCAGCTGCGTATATTTGCTGAATTTTGCAGCAAACAGGTGTTAGTCCTGCGTGAAGTCTCCAGTGACCACGCAGTTCGTTGTTTCTGGCACCACTACAGAAAGTAAATTAAAAAAACAACGTTTTCTTAACAGCGACTGACAGTGACATCTATTTGACACAATCTCGATTGTTGCGCTGACTTTATTGTTTACCGCCGTGCATGTTCTCGCCGAAAAGAGCAAGTTGTCAGACAACATGTAAAACTGAACATAATTGTGGTATAAAAGATGTTTGTCAGGATGATCTGTCACACAATCGGTCCACCTGTAAAACAACTTTGCGAATATGCGTGATTTGCAAAGTGCGGTCAAATCTTGAGTGAAAATGTAAAGATGTGCCGAATGAGCAATTATTTGGTTTGATACTTTTTAATTAGTTTCCAGAAATCGAATCAGTCCTTTTATACATGATTCAAAAACAAAACGACTGATTTGTTGTCTGGGTTGGTACTCCTGGCGTCGCCTGACACGGAAGAATATACAAAAAGGAGGTAGTTATCGCTATTGTAGTTACTGAGGCAATTGTTTTGACAAGTTGGCCTGGCATCTTAGCGCTATCTCCAAAGAAAATTTTTACACAAACCATCGCTGACGTCATATCCGTTTCGTTGCTTGATCTTTTAGACTCCCAAACAATCTGAAGTGGACAAACACCCGCAGTGCCACACCAAGTTGTATCCATTATGTATCTCCCACCTCGCATTGTCCTGCTTTGAAATTACATGCGAACAGAATTGTACTTTTTTGAACTTGTGAATTTAGTCTGCTGTTTGTAAGCTTGTGGTTTGCATAATTGACTTTTGTGCAAATATTTTGCATTTAATATTTTGCAAACAACACACAACCTAAGTAAATTTTTCTTCAAAAAGTTCCTTCAGTAATTAGAAATTAAATTTGTTCAGTTTGTGTTCTTAGTGTAGCTGCTGTGTGTGACACCATTAATGGAATAACTGTGTTTGCATTAACTGAGCCAAGTTGAAGCGCATTTGCATCAGTTTGACGTAAACTGACAGAGATTGGATCCGAAATGACCGATTGTGAACAAAATAGAAAATCAACTTCTCAGAACTCTTTTCTGTTTCAAACACGCTTTTCAAAAACTCTCTGCCTTGTTTACAGTGGTTCAATGTCAACATACATCTTGTCTGCACAAAACGTGTGACTTATCCCGTATCTTGAAATTGTGTTTTCGAAAATAGCAGTTTCGAATGAAAGTGAACGTTTTGGATTGCTTCAGGTCAGAGCAGTGGCGTAGCCAAGGGGGGGGGTTTGGGGGTTACAACCCCCCCCCTTTGGCACGCGTGTGACGTCACGATATTGAGAATGATGCTTTCAGTCTAAAAAAAAATTGCCTAATTTTACACAAAACTGCATTAAGAGAGCGAGTTTTGCCAATACCAAACATTCAAACATTTCAGCCAGGAATTAGCAACAAGAAAACATAAGAGACTTAGCTATATTTCCGAAAAATGCCGAAGAAAACATGAGCTTATCCTTTTGCTATGCTACCGGACAGCACCATTTTACAGGAATATTCATACCCACATTTTTGTTGAAAATGCTCTCAGAATGCATCAAATTCAAAGTAATTTTTCAAAATTTTCTGGGGGAGGCCCCCCAGACCCCCCGCCGCTGGGTGGTCAAAACCCCCCCTTTCAAAATTCCTGGCTACGCTACTGGGTCAGAGGTTCCTGTGAGTAACATACACCTTTTAAAAACAAGCAACCATGATGAGGCAGAAGTTGAGCGAAAAAGGCAACTTGACCTGGCCAGTGGCCACTGTTGTCCAGACCAACCTTATCAGGCGACGATCAAATGCGTATTTTATTTTCTTTCCGGATAAAACTCTATTATGACGTCAAAGCTGTCACGCGGTCTAGTTCGAGTTCGCGTGACTCCTGAAAGCGATAAGTGACAGATCCATAGCTTGGATATTTATAGAACTTTGCTACCATACCATAGAAAGAGTTTTTCATGCATTTTTAGATTCTACGCTTACACAAACTCGCTACAGCGAAAATTCACTTGTGTTTTCCACTTTGTCGAGCTTGAAAGAATTGAAACATGCGGGCCAATAATATTTTTAACATTCTGATCGTGTTTTCTGCATAAAATTTGTAACATGTTGAGATTTGCAAAGACCTAAATTCACAGCGCATATTGTTCATATAGCCACCTTAATGTTGTTTCAACGTTACCGCACGGCCTATTGACATAATTAACAACACACTTGCCTGTGAGTATATTGACCAACACCAGCTGAGCACTGTTTCAGTTCTATCATCACCGATGCGAAAAGCGTTGTCAAATGTTGTTGTGACGTCATGAGCGAGGCAACTTCATGTTTTGTCCATTTCTGATGGTTGACATAGTGACATGTAAGAAATATTTACTTTACTGCTTCTATCCATGGTTTAGCAACCTTGAACCAATGAATAAGTGACTTCCAGCAAGTTGCTTCCAGTCGTCATCACTTTAACTCGAAGCGGTGACACATTTTCGCTTTCGATAATGTTGAATATCTGATATAAACAAACTGAACCAATTGTGAAAACTTATTGGTCACTCACTTGAGCAGTACATTTATGTGACTAGCCCTTGTTCTATTTTCATTGACTCGCTTTGATGCTGAAAAGGTCAAAGACTTCGCCAGTTCTAGAATTTACTTTATCTCGTTTGTTCAACATGACTGCATGTTCAACCAAGCCAAGGGCCAACTGGAAAATGAAAACTAGGGATGGTGTAGCCTGATCTTGGTCCTGCTTTTCCACCTTTTCTTGCATGGTTTCTCTTCTGCTCTTATATGTTTTATTTGTCTATGATTCAAGAAAAACACCTCTTTACCAAAATTGTCTTATCAAAGATTTGCCATATCGGTAACAATCAGCTTTGCAGTAAGTGTTTTCAGCAAAACCACCCTTCTTTATGATGGGCAAAGGATACCCCGTCTTTTTGCAAGCATTTTTTTGTAGCAAAAGATGAATTCTTCCGTATTATTAAAATGTATTGTCCACTGCTAAACATTTTCGATGTGTAACTTGCATTATCAGTTCATTAAAAGTTGAATGGAGTGATTCGTGTGCAGTTATGAGTGATCTTTTTCACGATTAAAACGTTTGAAGAGGATTTACTTGTTACTGTTAGCTTAATAATTTATCGAATCATCTTCAGCCAGTGCTTTGAGGGAACAGTGAAAATCTCCATAATGTTTTCTACCACCTTCGAATCCACTCACGATTTCCGTGGGCTGGATGCATTGTTTTGGTTCAGGCAAGCACTTTACTATGTCCAACCGCGCAACGTGATCAACCCGGATATTAGTCAGAGCACTACATGAAGGCCACAAGTGACATTCGTGGAAACATCTTTTCAGTTGAATCATCTTGGCGGCTCTTGTTGCATTTTGCAGGGTGTGTGGTAAGAACGTGTTCTTGAAAGAAGTCATATCCATTCGTTTGTACAATTTATGAATTTTAATTTCATGTAGAATCTATGTCACTTCACATTGCAGCAAACCTAGTCCGATTTGCTGCGCTATGCTTACTTACTCATTTCCAACTGCTGCTGTTTATTCTTATATTCGGTTGCACACTGACTTATATTTGGAATAACACGCGTTTTCATATTAGATTAGTACCAGGAAGGTAATCTTCGTGTGAATTTTTTTCTAAACACAGTTTTCTATTTCTCAGTGAAATTTCACGTAAAATAACGTCAGATACGCGTATGCCATCTGACTAGGTGCAACCTATTCCAACCAAGCACTTGCAGCATAGTTCGGAAATGTGAAGGAACTGAAAAAGCAAAATCCGCGAAGAAGGATGGCATCCAAATCATATGGTCTCAAATATCTTCTCTGCTTTCCAGATGTTTCTAATCTCATCTCAAGCCCAATTGCACTGCTTTGATTTTAGTCAGTTGCTCAGCAGATCAAAGGTTTTTAAGAATGTTTTGTTTTATGTCAACAAAACGTCAAGTGACATTGCATCAACGGAACATTACGGACCATTTTAACATCTGCATATCCCGGTCGTGCTTCGAATTACATTGAACGCAATTCTTCCATTATTAATAACCTTTTGAATAATTAAGTAGCCTTTTCGCTCCAGTGAACTTGTGTGTATTCATATATGATCGCATTCTGGCATACCAGTGGATAACCCCATGCACTGCACGCTATTCAGTTTATTTTAACTCAGATGTTGAATAACTGTCAGAGCAACAGTGGAAGAAATTTACCTCTCCTAAGCCGTCTGTGCTGTAATTAACATGACGCTTATTTGAAAGCACTAATTGTCCAGACAGCAAATCAACCAATTTTTACATTGATTCAACGTCTACAGACGTTAAATCATTGCAAAAAAACGGTTGATTTGTTGTTTGGGTGAGCTTTCTTGTGTCCCATTATGCTACAGCGACAGACGCCTGAAAAAAATCATTGATATTACAACAAAATTACGTTTTAAAATTTTGCTCTGGGCAATTTTTACTCCAGACAAATCGCATGGTGTTGATTGCTGTTTTGTGCAAGTGACGAATTTCTGACGTCACAGCGTCTGGCTTAATTGTTGTTGAAAACGTGTTGCAGAGGTTGCTCTTTCAGCATCATCTCAACGTTTGGGTATGTTGCTGCAATGTCGTTAGGACAATCTGTAACCTTCGCAACCGCTGGTACAATCCGCCTGCGTTGAGAGGTGTGGAACTGTGGATGGCTGTTGCCCGGTCACTGAGGTAGCTGGAAATAAATCGCGACAGCTTCCACAAATCCACAAGTTTTTGTTGAGTTCATAGGAACAGCCAGTTTCATCATGTCTTTGTTCTTCTTGGTCCTGGTTCAAATCCCTGGGTCGCTTAAGATGTATACCTATGTGAAATCATAAAGTTTATATTTTAACTTTAACACCAATGACAATACGGTACTGCAACATAATGTTTTTATCCCATTTACTTGACTACGCTTGTTGCGCGTTTATTTGAAATTTGTTTACCTCCTTTGTTAATTGCATTTTCTTCCCCGTTTTTTTGTTTCTTCTTAGTCATGACAACAATTTCCGAAAAAAGCTTCTGCCTTCAATTCTATTGGTGATTTGCATTCATTAGTTTGTCAAATAGTTATTTATGACCATTATAAAGCACAGTACTATGACCTAATACAGAAGCACACTCGTGTAGTATATATGGCGACCGGAAGCCCTCAGCAACAACATCCATTAAGAGATTGATGAAAGGGTAGCTGCTACGCTGTGCCAAACCAAATAAATGCCATGTTATCAGCGCAAACTGTTTGCAAAACGTGTCAGTTTTTAACGTAGCTTTTTCTTGGATCCCCCCCGCACCCGGTGCTCTTCCGACTATGCTTCTTGCCTAGTACGGAGAAGCATGCTGCCTTCGATCGTAACGGGAATCTCAGTTGATGTAACATTACAACTGAGTTCAATTAACAAACCCACCCATTATCTCATCATTGCCAACTTCAACGACGAAATAAAGTGTTGTTGTGACGTCACCAATGAATGAAGGCTTTGTGTGAAAGCGATATATCGATTCATGTGATTTGTAACTGGTACGTTAGCTTGTCTCATAGTTAAGGAATCTATGGCCTTCAGGCATCTTGCTTCTGTAACCAATCAACAGAGTTTCACATATCAATGGTGTTCAGTTATGCCTAGAAACGAGTTGTCGTATGTACCGTAGCCAAAGTGGCGTTTGGTAAACTAGAGTAAACTGTATCGAACTACATGCTGATGCCAGGCAATAAATCAGTTCTTTTTTTACATTGAATCGATTTAAAAAGAACTGATTTGCTGCATGGCCTCGTAAATCTTGCCGGCCTTCCGTATGTGTTCATGACAGCCTAATTGATTTATCTTGTTAAAAAATTGATAAAAGTTTTGTTCGATGTCTGTCACTGACCGGCCTCCCAAGAAAGCGACCGTTCATAAAGACACAATAGATTAGTTTGATGTATAACAGCTATTTTTTATCGATGTTTCAAAATTGTTTTTTCATTTGATCTTCAACTGATAAAGTATTTTCTTTGTTTTGCAGGAACGCGCTTACGAATCGAGTCAGAAATACAAGGAAGGGAAATTCATCATTGAACTCATTCACATGATCAAAGACAATGGCTGGAGCTAAACTCTACCAGTCATTTCCAAAACCGAGATACGAAGACTGGCAACATATTTTTTGAACTTGACGTCACGCTTACGTCACAGATGAAAGACTTGTTGTAAAAGCAATGCGCCATGGCTTATTACCCCGAGCATGGGCCTGCAATTTGAAACCAAACGACAATGGTAGTTGTTGCATTGCCGTTGGTTCTGTGTTTTTGGATGTGGATTTTAATTTCTTTTTTATTTATTGCTTTTTTTCCATTCCACTTGTTACGTCACTCTGACTTCATGAGGGAGCTTTTGTTATTATTGCAGTTGGCAACATGGCAGAGTTTAACATATTTGAAAAGGGAGCGCGGGTACCTCCGAATTTATGGAGTCCTCACCCGTGCTCCTTCAAGAAATCACTTCAATGTGTGTTTTGAAACTTTCCTATACCATGATCGGGTAGGATTTACTTATGGTACAAACAACCCCGGCCACTAAGTTGTCATTTTTACATTGTCTTAACGTTTGCAAACAATGAAACAATGTAAAAATGACAGTATTAGTGGGCTTGGGCAAAGTCGACTCTTTTCCCAAGTTGTATCCCTTCCCTGACAACAATATCCGTCATTTTGCATTGATACAACGTCTGCAGACGTAAAAATGACCGATGTAAAAATGACGGATTTTGCTGTCGGGGTTCTTTCTTGCCACGTATTTTTTAAATTTAACTTCTCTTCTGCTTTAAACAAGGCTGAATTCTTCTTCGTCGTATGAGCTGTTCTTCCGGACTATATGTTTGGGCATGATGTCATCAGCCACTCGACAGTCTCGTCATCCAGGGCCTTCAGTCCAAGCGTTGCATGTGGTGGTTGATGGATTGGGCAGTCATGGACGACATGATCTACTGTCTGGTATGAAAACCACTTACGCAAGTGCCTCGTTAATGTGACCTCCATTAGAACGAGGATAGGTGGTCGTGTAAGCGAGCAACAACATAAGTGTGAAAAAGTTAGTTGTGCTCATGAAAATGCTCATGAAACGTAGTTATTCAATCTAGACGGTTATAAACGCCTGCAAGTGCAGTTGAACCTTGTTTACCAACACTCAACAATCCCCTCGTTCGACAGGGCTACTCCAACTGGTCTCCTTCCAATGTGCTTCGCTCCTTTTTCTTTCAACCTCGATAATCAGACAGCAACCCCAATAAATCGACTTTGTTTGACGAAATAAAGTAGGTTGTATAAACGAGGTTTAACTGCATTACTTTGCTACAACACATAAGAACGCATTTTTCTCACTCAGTCTTTTTAATGTTATTTTTACTGTGACTTTTGGGTTTGTTTTGTTTGTTTTCTTTGTACGTTCAAGTGGTTGTTGGTATGTGAGCTTTCTCTGTGTTTATCTGTTAGTTGTTGTCATTGAACACAAAATAGCTGTTTGTGTTGTTTTATGTTGATGATTCGACGCAAGAACTTGTTTTGAAACTTTGCGGTTGTTTTCAAGTATTTTTGGTTCTTCACTGTTATTTTCTTTTCAAACCAGCAAATCAGTCCTTTTTTACGTTGATTCAATGTCTTATACATTAAATCAATTAAACAAGGACTGTTTCGTTAGCAGGTTTGTTTTCACCATTGACCTTTCTTTGTCTTTCCAGTTATCACAGTTTTGCTGTCAATAAGCTAAGCTTTACAGACCCATCAAGAAGCTGATAAAGTGCACTGACCAAGCTTGAAGCAGAAGGGCATCAGTATTGCGTTTTGACTTTTTTCAGTAGCCTACAGACAAAAAGTGAACGACACCGAGTTCTCACACGTATCGGTACCAGGCTTGCGACGCTTCTCATGCGACAAAATCAGTTCTTTTTACATTGATCCATTGTAAAAAAGGTGGATTTTGCTCCCTGGATATCACGACCCTGTGCACTGAGGGAAGGGGGATTCCATGCGTTGCATTGTGCAAAATGTAAAACTCAACATGGGCTGCTTTGTTGCATCGATTTGCAAAATGAGCTGGTTAAGCCAGCACAGAAATCACGCTGTCCACCTGTCAATCAACACGTAACTTATGACGCTGCAAGCAGTTGGAGATGTCCAATGATGTTCTCTCTGCCCTCACAACTTGTCTTGATGTGTCAAGATCTTACTTCAATCGTTGATGGTTCGGCGTTGTAGGGAATGGAATCTCTGGACAACAACCAATTCCTTTATTTATTATTGTTTAACGTTGAAACCACCATGGGTTGACGCTGTTTTGACATCTCAATGGAAAAAAGTATTTTCGCTGTGACTGATTACCCAGCCAGCATATGTTGAGGTTTTTACATCTTTTCATTATCTAGCGTCACAGGCGTTGAATCAATGTAAAAGTGACGTTTTTTGCCGTCTGGGAAGCCACTTTCTGACCAAGTTACTTTTTCCTGTCATACACACACACCGATTAATGTAAAGGACTATCCATGTGATTCGTTTGACGTTCTGAATAGGAAATTATGTCACATTGCGTAGATTGAACGTCATTTAGCCGTGCTGCTGTCTCAAATGCAAACTTATCCTGTTTACGTTGAATTGATGTGTGACGACGTTTTGTCAATGAAAACATTTCTTTTGCAACGTAAGAGGGTTGTTATTGCCTCACAAAATTTTGTTTGTTTTGTTGATTAAACGTCGAATGATGGTTATTCGAGGAGTCGTTCCCTTGTTTTATCTTTGCACTCATGTCCGTCTGAACTCCGCGTACTCTCTTATTCCAGACAACAAAATCCGTCGTCTCTACATTGATTTAACGTCTGCAAAGTGATGGATTTTGCTGTCTGGGGATGCTCTGCAACATGGCCGTGATGAAACAAGTAGCTCAATGGAAACTTCATTCCCGATTTGAAACTATCTCCCTCATCAAGTGCTTAGCTCTATAGATCCATCCGACATAGGGTGACATCAGCTTTTGGTTATTTTTCATAAATTTGATGAGATTTACTTGTGAAAAGAGGTTCTTGACATAGATTGCTTTCAAAAGGTCCTTTCACACAATCTGAATAATTACAAGCGCTGTTTCAAAATGAAATATTTTCTCCTGAGATTTGTTTTGTTAAAAGTGCTATTGTGCCTAACATCTTTAGCTAGTTAGGGTTAAAAGCCATCCCCTAACCCGAAATTCGAAGCGGGAATGCTGTGCAAAATGTATGTGCAACGATTTAAAAACTTATCCAAAACTTTTCATGTTTAGTCTAATTCATGACTCTGCTTATGACCAAATTATTTCATTTATTCTATGACGTTTGTTTGACATACTTGTGACGTCGCGATCGCGTATGCATGACGCATCAGTGATGTTTTTGTAGTGTGTGACGTAGATGTGTACTGTGTTTCCACGGCATGTTTTTTTTAAATACACGAGAAAAATTTGAAAGTTTTTGTTTGCAAAGTTACTTATTCTTGCTACCAGCTAATTTGCTCTGACAGTGCGCTTGTTGAAATCACGTTTGTTTAACGTCTACATTTAACCAAAGATTTCTACCAAAAAGTTCCAAATATCAAATTCTAGGCCGATACTGAGGATCACGAAAAGCCAAAGATAGCTTCCCGAACTGTTCTGTATACTTCACCAGCTCATAACGTTATGCTGCTTGGTTTGGTTTTGAATCTTTATCCTCGGACTGACAAAGCCTTGATAGGTTATTCCTGGCAGTTTCGCATACTGGTAGAGGCTCTTGACGCAGGGCCGGTTACCGAGATTGACGGAGTGAAGTTTTTCCGATTGTTTAAAGTGTTGTTGCCGGGGAATTATTCCATTCACTCGGTGCCGCTGAATGGAGAGCAGTCTTAAAATGTGTTGCGAAAGCGCATACACCGAGAGTCGAACCAGCGCAGCGTGATCTTGAGCCGTGCGCGCAACCACTGAGCTAACGGGGCGGACTGAACATTCGAACTATACTTTAGGCTTTTACCACTGATTGAACTTCTCTTAAAAACATTTTTTCATAAAAAGATCGGCTTCCCAACTTGAGCTAACACCGAAACTTGAGTTGCTCGGAACCGGACATATGATAGACGGTTAGGATCATAGCCGTACGAGCCAGGGTGGCAGCTGCCACCCCTGTTGTTTCAAAACGTCGCGAATTCGGGCAAAATCTTGCAATTATTAGGGCAAAAATTGCTATATGAAAAGCTTCAAAATTGCATGAATTAAGAAAAACTACAAATTAATATCTTTTACCTATCAAACTAAGTACGGTACAGCCTCTTATTTGCACAAGAAATATGCTGCAAAATTTTCATTTGGCACACCCGTATTGATGTATCGTATGGTGATCAAACTCAGTCAAACTGTAGTACGAAATGCATTTAACCAACTGCATCATACTAATTTGGGCAGCCACCACAATATGTCTCTAATACTTTTGTGAATTTGCCCAAATCAAAACACAAAATTTGCTATATAGCTAATTTTATTAATTTTCACAAATGCATCGTGTTGATTTGGGTAGCTGAAAACATGACATTATCTGATTCGTCTGTTTATGCAACTGCCCAAATTAGCGTGAGGCAGTTTCCCCAAAATGAACAAATTCATTAATTTTTCCCATTTACATAACTGTAGGCTACCGTTTAGATTTGGGCAACAAAAAATATGAAATTATCTGATCATAGTCTATTTATAAAACTGCCCAAATTGGCATGATGCAGTTGCCTCGGCATCAAAATTTACAAAGTCTTTATTTTTTTTCATAGGCCTAATATCCATAAATGCATCATCTTGATTTGGGCAACTACAAAATATGAATTTATATAAATCTGGTGAATACTTTTATAAAACAATTCGGATGGAGAGGTTACAGTACTTTTTCAACCATAAACGGACATAGCTAAGCAACACCACACCATTTAACGAAAAAATGTTATACTGTACCTGTTAAATGTAATGTTAATGTTGTGGTGTTGCTTAGCTTTGTTTGGTTACTTTTATAAAACCAATTTATAAAACTACCCAAATTAAAATGATGCAGTTGCGCCCCAAAATAAAAAATAAATATTTAGCTTGTATATGCAACTGTGTCATGTTAATTTCACCAACATTTAAAATGCTACTGCTGAAGTATATAATACTCCTAAATGTGACTCCTACCTACCATGCCAAAGTGCAGAAGCATCGAGCAATGCACAAGCAAGGTATATTCAAAGATGAATTCAGTTGTTCTATCTTGATTACTTGGGTAAGCAATTCTAGCTAACTGGTGATCTTGTTATGTTAGTTTTTCACTGTTATCATGCACCGCATACATTATATTTGGATAATTTGGGCAATATCTATAAAAGCGTGCAGATTTGGGCAAATTTACGTTCTGCCCCCCCAAAATGGTTTGGTCTCGTACGGCTATTGTTAGGATGTTTACTGGCCAGCAAATATAAAGGTTTTTGTGTGGATTCAATGATCCAACGTCAACTTGCTGCGGCGACAACCGGATGTCACTCAAATTGCTACCTCAGAGAGACAGAGCATAGACCATTTGGTCATCTAGTCCAGTGCTCCCCAACCAATGGGTCATGAAGCTATTTCAGATGGCCCGCGAAGCTTTTCTAAATGGTACAGTGTTCTACTAGATCGGGAAATTATTGCATTCACAATTACGTACCAATTATGCAACAATGTAAGAAATATGTAACAATTAGAACTATGAGTTGTGTCGCATTAACAATTTCATTAGCCTCGACTTGGTCTGATGACATCCGATATGCAAGCTCGTTTTGCATTAATAGTAAATTCCATGTGAATACATTGTTTCTTTTCTCATTCATTTGCTTTTCATTTGTTCGGTTACATCTCATTGTAGGTCGAACAAAACAATGCAATGAAGTGGGTCGCAAACTTAAAAAGGTTGGGAAGCACTGATCTAGTCAAAACCAAACAGAATTCTAGTGGACGTTGAATCAATGTAAAAAATTACTAGTAAATATCGATGCTGCGCCATCGTGGCAGCGATACACTCAATTAATATTATTTGACAAAGTCGACAGATATTTGGACTGGTGATTCTAGTTTATTGACGTTCCATCGTTGATGATTGAATGAGCGTTCAGACGAACTTACACTTGAGACGAGCTGATGCTGAGCAGTATGAGTCGTAACTGTTGATTACGTGCGGAATGGCGTGCTGGAAACATCACCTCAAGGTTATAATTAATGGTTTGGTTTAATCCGTGCAAGTATTGTGTGATAGTTAAAACATTTATGTTGTTCGCATCACCTTCTACAAGTAGGTTGTCACATGAGCAACGCACGTTAAGGACTGCTTTCCATTCGGCAGCACAAAGTGAATGGAATAATACCCCTGCAACAACACTTTAACATCGGAAAACTTTACTCTGCCAATCTCGGTGAATGGTCCTACGTCAAAAGCCTCCACAAGTATGCGAAACTACAGGAATAACCTATCAAGGCTTTGTCAGACTGAGGATAAAGATTCAAAATCACATCAAGCAAAATTGAAAGAGCTATTATCTTTCTATTGTAAATCGAAGCAGATTGCTGATCTGCGACCTTCTTTTTTTTGCAGGTCATGGCTGACCTATTTTTAACTTTAGTTGACTCGAAGTTAATTGTGCGAACTGCTTACTTTGGACGACTGGTTTTCAATATACACTATGACAGCTAGATTCAGTTTAGCATCACCCCGAGGGCAGGTTAGGTCTTGCGTGTGTTGTTTGGTCGACTTGGCTAAACCACAATGTTGTCAAACAATACAAGCGTTCGCACTCTCGCTGTTGTCCCTTGTATTTCTTGTACTCGTTGTTTTAAGCAATAACTTAACCACTCAGCCATCAACTTGTTAACATGACTATCGTCGAAAAAACTTACGCAAAATTGTTGCTTTGCTTTCAAAGGATTGGTTTTAGACGAGGCCATATCAATAACTAAAGTCAATTTTGGTTTGGTTTGGTTTTGAATCTTTATCCTCGGACTGACAAAGCTTTATTAGGTTATTCCTGGTAGTTTCGCATTCTTGTAGAGCAGCGGTTCTTAACCTTTTTACTTGTCGGCACCACCTTAAAATTACCAACCAGTTCTCGCACCCCTTCCTAGGATTGGCTGAAAAGTAATAGTCGCCTACAGTTCGAAATTTTGTTGATACCTGGTAAAACAACTTTTCATATTATAACAAACCTTGATAATTCAGCATTCCCGCACCGCCTAGGCACAGGTCTCGCACCCCTTATTGGTGCGTGCACCCCTGGTTAAGAACCCCTGTTGTTGAGGCTTTTGACGCAAGTTAATTTTCATTATTTTGCGTTCAGCATCATTTCAACGATAAAAAATATACTCAAAACTAAAAGAAAAAACTTTTTATATTGTTCACGTCTAGCAACGTCCCTACACATTTAAACAACGTAAAAATGGCAGTTTTTACTACTGTCTGACTGGAATTCCTTCCGCAGTGTTTGATCCGCCCTGATTCGATCTGTTCTTGTTGTTTACGTGAGGCAAAACCCGATCGATATCCGCTCCAACAAGATATTGATTGAATTCCTTTGAAATGTCATTGTGAGTTGACCTGGAGTCAAACTCTCAACTGGTGTCCAAACAGCAAAATCCGTCTTTTTTACATTGATTCAACGTCTGCAGACGTTTGCATTGAATCAATGTAAAAATGACGGATTTGCTGTTTGGGTGCATCATACACATAAACGTGACACAGCGCCGATCTTAGGGTATTTCGGCCCCTGTGCGGAATATGCATTGCGGGTCCCAATGAGAATAATCCAATTCAGTGGTGTAATCAGGTATTTTGAAAGGGGAGGAGGGTGGTTTGACGGTCGGCGGGCGAAGCCTGACTGTGATCGCTAAAGACGACACCCAGCGGCGGGGGGTCTGGGGGGCCTCCCCCAGAAAATTTTGAAAAACTACTTTGAATTTGAGACATTCTGAGAGCATGTTCAACAAAAATTTGGGCATGAATATTACTGTAAAATGGTGTGGTGGCATAGCAAAAGGATAAGATCATGCTTTCTTTGGCATTTTTCGGAAATAAAGCTATGTCTTTATGTTGAGTCTGGATGCAACCTATTTCGTCTCCTGAAAAATTCGTACCCCGATTTCGTACCCTGAAATCGGAGTAACAAAATCAAATTTCGACCTATTTCGTCCCCTGAAAAGATCGAGAGAATGTTTGAAATGTTTGCCGCAACTCCGATCAGCGATTGGGGATCTATTGTTTTTTTCTCGAGCTTTTCAAGATACGAAATGTTTAGGGGACGAAATAAATTGTACCCGTTGAGTCTCTATGTTTTCTTGTTGCTAATTCCTTTGTTGAATTTTTCCATTGAAAATGACAAAATTACTGCCTTTTCTGAGTAAATTGCGGGCCCTGTGCGATCGCACGGTTTGCACACCCCAAAGACCGGCACTGCGTGACGTAACCATCCAAGTGAGCTGAGATTTGAACGAAAACACTGTCACCACCTCACGGCTGACAAAGTCTGCCCTTGTTGCACCATCAATTCAGCATCCACAAACGTTAATTCAAAATAAAAACAACGGATATTGAGAGGTGGCCTATTTTGAAAGTCAAAAGTTCCATAGTTCCATCTCTCTCCGTTGACGTGAAGTTCACCAGAGGTTGTTGCTAGTTTTTGTTTCTCGTCCAGGATGTTTTAGTGATAAAAAAATAGGACAAATCTTCCTCAATCGTTGATTAGGAGCTTTTGGCTAAGAAATGTCCAGGGTTGATTCGTACTTGCAAAAGCTTTCGTTATTTTACATTGTTTCTTTGTCTGACGACGTTGAAGCGGTACAAAAACAAAAGCTTTTCCAAGCTGAATAAACGAGAAGCTTTTTTAATTACTTCTTTAATTGATTCAGGTGTGTGGTTGACTGAAAGTTAGTTTTCAAAATGAAAACTTTTTGTTTCTTATCTTCGTGATAGCAGTAGGGACAGAAAATTATTTTCAAACTAGCAAATCTTGAAGTTTATTGTCAACGTTGCTGGACGTTTTGAAAGCGGCATTGATTTGTTGGTTGAACAAGGCCGAACATTACTACCCAGACTGCAAATCAACTGTTATTTTACATTGGTTCAACGTTTGCAGACGTTGAATCAATGTAAAAAACGGTTGATTTGCTATCTTGGTATATATTTGTATTGCCACCGTGGTTGGCTTTACTACATGCAGTAGGTACAGTTAGAAAGAGACCGAAGTATTTACTTTGCTCTGTTTTAATATACAGATGTAGTGTGTCTGGAGGTGTTGTTTGCTTCAGCGAATTTATTTTGGTCTATATGCGCCTGAACGAGACAGGGATGTAGTTATGCGATTGCAACACTTCATATCATTTTTTTCGTATTTAACGTTCCCAGAACAAAAAAGATAGTATTAGCTACAACAAGCGATACACCAACAGGTCAGTGAAAGGGTACGGATGTTGTATATGTGAATGGGCAGCAGCCGACAGGGGGTCTAGAGGTAATTTTGGATCCGGTTTGAGATCACTTTAGTTAGAGGTCCAGAATCTTTCAAGGAGTCATGTAACGAAGAAAACGGCACCTATTCTTTGGAGTCTTGTTGTTTTCATTAGAAATATCCTGCTTGTGGCCCGGGCCTCTCAGTGGTGCCAGGCCCCAACTATCCTTACAGCGGCCCTGGTGGTGATGCATGAAAGTGCACAAAAACGGTGTATGAAAACAAAGAGAACATAGACATTAGACAATCATGTTGAAAAGGAGCGATCTTCCTGGCCTCAGCACTACCTGACTACTCATTATAGAACAGCGAGCATTGTGTTTCGCTAACCATACCGGTGTAACCTCCACACTAGCCATCAAGACTTTTCCAAAAACATGTGTTTCTCGGCAGTCGAGTGTAGATGCTACACTCAACTGCCGAGAAACATAGACAATCATGCTGACTTGTCCGTGAAAGAAAACACGAAGTAATTTTTATAATACTTTTCGAACATGCAACATGTTTTAATCGATTTCAGCCTATGTTCCTTTCAATCTCTTCAAAGCACCTGCAATCATAAATTCTGTTGCTATAGGTTTTTTGATAAAAAGCCCACTTTGCTATGAGACAAAAAGTAGTCTACTAAATTTCTTTGTTCAACTTTGTATGTGCAACTGACCCAAACTAAACTGCTTCAACATCGCCACCTTACAGAAGTATTTTATTACTCGATAATTTCCAGCAACAGTATTTGATGAAAAACGATACAAATTAAACATAATGAAAAAGCTAATAAGCTACAGATGAAAAATCTCAAAACGGCCTTTTGTGAACAGAATATATGACATCAGCAACAATACACAACTGTTTCGACAACTGACGTGAGATAACGTCACTTTGTGAGAGAGTTGTGACAGCATTTAGGCCAACACTTGCAATGCTGACGGGCTTAGGACACTCAACATTAAAATGTGGACGTATGCAAATGGTGTGCGCTTGTTAGACGAATGTGCAATAGACAAGGAGAACAAGAGACAACTGCCCCTTGTCTCATATGTGGCAAGCTGGTCCTTTGAGGAATGTTCGCCTCGGCATAAAGCCTAATTAGTCAGGCGACCCCAATTAAGCAGGCCTACAGTATTATCGGTGGGATCAGCGGTGGGATGGCGCAACGGATAAGGCGTTGGCTTTCCAATTATGCACACCTGGTTCGACTCCCGGCTTTAGCTGGTTGTTGAAAACACCGCTCACCTCTACCCAGGGTGTAATAAATTGGGTGGGCGTAGTTGCTGAAGTAAAGGCGGCCGAGAGAAAGGAACTGGCCACCCTACTCTCCTTAGTGCCGAAGGCTTAGTACAATGAGAACCTTATCTTTTCATACCCGACACTTGAATCAAGTATGGAACCCCCCTTTACCTTTACAGTATTACCATTTTAGCACCAACCGTTTTGAAGTTCCACAAATAGGTAGAAATTTTACCAAGCATTTACAACAGAGAATTGTGATGATTTATTGATGCTATTTATAAACTCTATAAAACCAATATTTCAAACTTGAAAATTAATACGTTTGCACAAAATGTTCTTTCTTCACTTACTAGTTACTAGCTCAATGTGGATCAAAATTAAGAAAGTCATAAATGTTTCAAGAAAATTATTTCGTGTGCTTGTTTGCTATCTTTTCCAACACAGGCAGTGACTACAATAGAAGACCTGTTCTGTTTGATAGAACACCGTGTGGAAGACAACAGACTTAATCGTATATTGACTTATGAAAACATACAGTATTGAACAGCGTATATTTTTTCCACTCATCTTATGGAGCACTAGCTAAATAGTTTCCGTTCCGACGCCTATGGAAACAATTTTTCTAAACGCATTCTAAATTCTTTATGATTCTAAATGTTTTCAGAGAAAACACAGTCAAATAACCTTCATCAGCTTGAAAGTTCTACAACAGTAGAATCTGCGATCGACATCTTATTCATTGGGTCGCGTAACCGAAGGGGGATGAAAATAAACTCCTTTGTAACGTCTGCCAATATTGATTGACAGACGACGATCAACATTGATTGTAATATTCGTCATAATTGTGATAGTTCCAATATTATTGTGACGTCACACACGTCCCTTCCCCCTTTTGGTTAAACTGCTGGTTCCACCAACATTAAAAAGCTCCAGTTAGCTCTGATCAGTTAAATCTTGGTACTGTACTGACACTAATAAAAATTAAAAAGATAAACACTCATTTTTCATCGTAGAACGTACAACAGAGTGGACGTGGCTGCATTTTGAAGATGATTACCGTACGATAAAAACTTCATCAGAAGCCTAATGATCAATAAATCGACTTAATGTCTCAACAGATTCTATGTGGATCTGGATAATGACAAAACGTTTCCGCTATTTAGTATCTGAAATGAGTGATCGTATGACTGACTGGTTTTCTCTTCTTCAAGCTCTCCGATGTGAAGTCAGGGTGGATGACAAAGTGCTTTTTGAAAGGAGATCTGACAGCTTGAAAAAAGCTTACTTTGCACTGAAAGAAAATTACATTAAAAATGTAATTTATTTTTAAAGTTGACAAAAAAATAGTATTTTCAAATGACTTAACAATATGCAAAAAAATAATGTTGTATCGGTTCTATTAGTCTTTTTTATTTGTTTAGCTTAATTCAAGTTGTTTCTAACATGGAATTAACAGAGCCCTTGGGGATCCGAGGAAAGTTTTAAGGGTCTGCCAAAATATTAGTTTACTTTAGAAGAAACGTCATGTGGAGCACTCAAAAGCACATATTTCACCAAGGATCACTCTTATACATTTAAGGGTTCGCAGATTTGATAATTTTTTGGAAATGAGTCCGTGACTAAAAAAAATCTTTGAATTCACTGCCCAGAGACTAGAGTGTTTAAGATTAAGTAATTTCAGGCTGTGCAGGTTAGTAGAAGAACAGGTAATTACCTGATAATCTTGTTTACCATGGGAATCCCTGGGGAGGTAGGTATGCATGGGAACGTTCACCCGTCTCTTTGATAGTCTGACTTGACTGGAAGAAACACTGCAAGATAAAGTTTATGATGGAAAGAGTCTTTTAACGTTTTTTTTTTTGCAAAACAATTGGTGATACATGCACCGCCAGAACTCAGCTTCAACGTGGTCTATTGACATCAACAAAGTACTGTGTGCAGAACCATATTGGTCAAACGTTACAATCGGCCTACTGCAAACGTGAGCAAATCAACTGCAGCGTACTACATTTGATTGATTGAATCTTTATCCTCAGGCTGGCAACGCTTCTTTGAGAGCTTAATCCTGGTAGTTTCGCATTGTACAGGCTTTGAACCACTGACGCAGGGCCGGTCACCAAGATTGACAGAGTGAAGTTTCCGATTGTTGAAGTCTTGTTGTCGAGGAATTATTTCATCCATTGAATGCCGTTAAATAGAAAGCAGTCCTTAACGTGCGTTGCTCAAGCGCACACCCCGAGAGTCGAACCGGCGTCGCATGATCTTGAAGCTTCTTCGGTCACAAAGTCGCGCGCTAACCAACTGAGCTATCGGGGAGCTTTTTTAGGACTGTTTTCTTTTATGATCCAGTTTCTACTCTGCAAGAGAGTTATCACTACTCTATTTGCATATCCACCTACTCCATCGTGTCCATATATTCTTTTAATTCCCTTTCTTCTCCGGGTGAGGGATTCAATCTGGTGTCTTGCCCTTTCAAGCGGTAAGTTCTTTGATCATGCAATGGACGCTGGGTGGCAGCAGGGACTAATCCTGAAAAAACGTCAGTGTTTCATATTTGCGGCAAAGATTAAGAAGGCTTCTCAAACAGCAAAGTCCGTCATTTTTATACTAATTCAACGTCCGCAAACGTTAAATCAATGTAAAAATGACGAATTTTGCTGTGTGGGTTAACCCCAACTTTCAAACTCTTCAAGACCTCTTAAATTTTATCTTTCGTTGCAGTGGCGTAGCCATGGGGGGGGGGGGGTTGGGGGTTACAACCCCCCCTTTGGCACGCGTGTGACGCCACGATATTGAGAATGATGCTTTCAGTCTAAAAAAAAATTGCCTAATTTTAAACAAAATTGCATTAAAAGAGCGAGTTTTGCCAATACCAAACATTCAAACATCTCAGCCAGGAATTAGCAACAAGAAAACACAGAGACTTAGCTTTTTTTCCGAAAAATGTCGAAGAAAACATGATCTTATCATTTTGCTATGCTACCGGACAGCACCATTTTACAGGAATATTCGTACCCACATTTTTGTTGAAAATGCTCTCAGAATGCACCAAGTAAATTTTCAAAATTTTCTGGGAAAGGCCCCCCAGACCTCCCGCCGTTGGGTGGTCAAAACCCCCCCTTTCAAAATTCCTGGCTACGCTACTGTTTCGTTGTATATTCGGAGCTAGCGTCTTGCAAATAACAAAGAAAAAAAGTTGTCCAAGTCGGCCGAGTGGTGTAAACATATGCGCGATGTTCGAAAGGACGTCGGTTCGAAACCTTCCCAGAGCACTCTACTGCATCTCGTTAAAACACGTATTGGCATGCCATTGTAATTGAAAGCAAATGACCTCTACAAGTAAAACTATGGGTCTTTTCGCTGCTTCTTGTTGTGTATTGGGTTGGGTTGCATCTGTAATCCTACTGTAGACTTCTATAGTTTGTGTTGTCGCAATAGGACAATTAAAAAATTGGTCAAATAAAACAGGACAATTAAAAAAAAAATTTTTGCTCATTATTTTAGAACCCTCTATGAGTCTATGATATAACAATGGGACGGAATAAAGTTTGATTATTCGTATATACGCATAGTTGTATGGTAGGCTACGATGATTGGGGCTGGCTCCGTCGACCCAATGGCCTTTCCCACCACTCTAGCACGAACCAGCACTGTATCAGCATCACGTCGTTTAAGTTGTTGTGTTATAAACCTACTGAACAAATAAAAGAGCTTTGTTGACATATGGGCAAAACTTTAATCCTTTTTTCTTTCATGAACGAAACACAGGATAATTCTAAACAGAGGCAAATATTTTGCTTTGGTCACAACTAATCTTACTTCTTTATATCAGCTGCTTACCTCCCATTTTCTTTATGGGGGCAGAATGTACATTTCTGTGTTTTTGTTTTTCTTCATAGCGCACTGGAGACGGTGGGTAACTCATTGTGACCCCTGGTTTGTAGCCAGGCCTGTGGTAGTCGGTGGCCGGACCATTGACTTGTTTGGTGAAGTCACCAGACATTGGAGTGGATGGTTGATTAGGATGAGGAGCAACATTCTGGAGCATGTTGAACACAACTTCTTTTTCTGAAAATAAATAATTTTTTGGGTAAAAAAGTTACGTTAGACAATAGCAAGAAAGGTTTAGGTTTACAACAACAAAGTTTTTGCAAAAGTTGTGGAACAATTCAGTTTTTTTTATAATTTCTTGTCAACATAAAACTTTCAATTTGTCTTACTCGTTTTGTTGGAATAAAACTAAATACTGTGTGTACACTATTACTCTGCATCTATTCTCTCAATTCTCAGTGTTGAACATGAACGAGATTTTGGTGCCTGTTTTAAAAAGTCTTTGATACGATCTGGGAGCATAGGCGCCGACTTTCCAAAAAACCTTGGGGGGCGAGAAAGGTGATGACGTCATAACTATAAAACGCTATTTTACTCAATTAAAATAGTCTTTGATTAAGCTTAGTGTCTTGTTTATATTGACACCTAGGTCGCAAACCGAATTTATTAGAACTGCTGCTTGAAACGATTAGTTTTACGCATGCAGTAGCCTACGTCTAGTCGTAAAAATTTCGATATTGTTAGCTCCTAATTGGAACAGCTGGAAAACAAGCCGATTCATTTTCTTTTCGTGCGAGTGAATAACAACGATCGAGACAGTGAAGTTATATATTACGAAATAAAACGCAAAAAAATCATGATCTCAAACAGAGTAGAAACCTGCTATGAGTTTTATTAGCTTCGTTTTGCTAATTACTTGCCTTCAAAGCGTTAACAGCGGCGAAGTGTTTTCTCTTATGTTTTTATCGAAAGTCTTTATAGTCTTTTATCGAATCCCGTATATAGGCTACTCGAGTATAGGTCGAGATGTTCGCAAGTGATTTTCACCTCAAAAAGACAGGTTCAACTTATACACGGGACAAGCTCGGCAGTTTTCAAAATGAACACATTTTTGCTGTGGCAAAATCATTGCCAACGTAGATTACGGAGTGTGCAATGGCGTCGGTGGAACTAAAAGTTTTGAATACTGTACGATTATATACGATTATTTGCAGTGATTCAAACTTAATTTTCAAATGTAATGATTTCTATCAATTTTAAACTTTATGCACTTGTTGAGCAGTATACAAAGCTCACGAGACAAAACAGCGGAAAGAGCTGTTTTAAGAGATCAATTTTTTTATTTTTGCGTGTAGGATATAATCGTTCTAATTACGTAACATTTCATGATTGTGGAAGTCGATGTTAAACCTTAGCGGCTGCATAAAACAATGATGTCAGGTTAGTTAGGTGACAATAGCGGTAAGAGACGTCGTTAATGCAAGCAATATCTGCGACCAAGTTAAACACCTTTGCTTTTATCGGCTTGCGATTTAATTCTCACACATCGTGAAAAAAACAATGCGTTCTGTTGAATCATAATTGATCTCACAGCGGGAAGACCTCGTTGAAAATAGCGCGTCTAATTTAGCTGGTTTACTCAATATTGCAGTCAATAGTTACGTGAATATTCCAGCAGCGTAAGTTACTCTACCTTCTACTTTGAAATTTCCATACCGTGTGAGAAAGCCATGCGATCTGCTGCTGTTTTGCGGGCAAGAGCAAAGTAGGCTATATTTCGCTTTCGGCATTCTTTAAGTCCGTTTAAATGATCTAAATCTCTTTCGCGAAGTGTTTTATTTTTGAAACACCACTTGTAATAACCATTTTTGTTGCCCCTCAACCATAAATTTACGGGGGGCGCCGCCCCCCGGCCCCCCCGGAAGTCGGCGCGTATGTCTGGGAGAGTACCGAACCTACATCCATCGAGACTCAGAGGCGGGGACTTTATCAATGAAGCCGCCGATCTGGTTTGTACATGTTTTAATAGACAGCTTTGGCAACGAGCTTCAACAATCACCGTAGTTGCTGGCGTGCTTCGACCAAGCTTCAATCTTTGACGTCATATCCTCTGTGGGCTCCATTCTCGCTTCTTTCCTTCCTTGTGGATAGAAAGTGTAACCTTTGATCCCGGGAGGAGCAGATACGATCCTTTTGGGTTTAGTGACAGCTTTTCCAGAATTTCTAAAACAGAATTTGGAGTTTACTGAAATAAATATTAAAATGCCTTTGTTTCAATCATAGCGACCTAATAAAGAACCAGAAAACATTTGAGTGTGCCATGAGACTGTATACAATGAGTTTTTGATCTAAATGACATTTTAGTCAATGAACAAAGTGTTTTGTTTTGAATTGCCGTAGTCTTAAGATAATTAGTTACAGTAGTGGCATGCATAAGAATAGGCGGTTGGCCGTTGCACCAACATTACGCTTAGCGATGGAGCAGGCCCATCAGAGCTAAATTTGCCAGTGAGACTTTATTCTGATTTAAGTAGGTGTGTCACAAAATGCCTGTTTTGTTTTATTCATACTTCACCACACCTTTAACATTAACTACAATCAACACTAACAACGACAGTAATTCGTTTTCCTTTGGTGTAGAAACACGTTTGTGCAAATTTTCTGCTTTGTCTTGTTCTATTTATTTCCTTTTTTAGGTCTTGTTTCACTTTATTTAAAGAACTGGGCTACGATAGTAGCCTATACGAATATTATTTAACCTTACCCAACCCAATGGGGTTTGTTTTGAGGTGGGATGGGTGTTGATCGTGCTTTCTGCCAAATATGGCCCTTGTCGTGAGGTGTGGGTAACCGATGACTTTTCTTAATGGCCTCCTTGATCCGAACTGACCCTAAAAGTAAAGCAGTGGTAATTGTAGTTTGTTATGTAATATGCTTTCTGAAACATAGGCTAATTACTCTTCATTTGGCTTTGACGACGCAACATTTGCTTATGATGTTGCGACCCATTGCCATGCGTGGGTGGGCTTTAACTTGAAATTTTGAAGAAGATTTTCTGGTTAAAAATACTTGGTAGCTATCGATAATGTATTAAGCATGACGTTTTGAAAATCAATCAATCATCAATTAGTTTATTTTTCGTCATTAACGCGTCCGGGACGAAAAAGATAGGTACTATATACTAACTACAATAGTGGATATGGACCTATAGGCCTACCAGCATGTTAATGACCGGGAAAACGTGGCAAAACCTTGAAAGGTTTAAAACGTGCCTAAATAGAAAATCATGTAGTAGGCTATATGTCAGTATTTAGCACGCCACAAAACCCAAAAACAAATAGCAAAAATAAAACAAAAACAAAGAGAAGCACACATAGAAAATTTTGTAGGCACAAATGGACAGTTAGTACGATAAATGGTATTAATACCACAAAAGAGTGCTCAATGCCAAGCAGAGCTAACTCATGTAAATTGAACCCCTATTATCAGGGGTCGTCAGAAGGAAGCTATATTTAAGGGATCGTCAGAAGGTAGTTATATTTACGGGGTTGTCAGACGGTAGCTATATTTACGTATAAATGTGACAAATACAAAAAAAATATTTTTTCGGTGCTCAAAGATATTTTATAACACACGGGCCTACCAGGTGCGATGAAAGGTCTAAGTTTTTCCGGAGCCATTTTCTTGGCCGCTTCTACCACGTGAGGGGAAATTTTTGGTAGACCCCTTAATAGTTTCCATTTTACAATGTATGGGTTATCTTTCGGTTTCATTTTACCTTGCCTTGCAATCAAAATTTAAGTATTTCTATCGATATATGTTTGAACTTGTTCTTTAAAGCAAAGTGAAATTAGTTCTGCAACGGTCGGTGGTGCTGAAACAACAATCAAAGACCATTTACTTTCTTAAACAAAAACTTTTTTTGTTTCATAAATTGCTATTAATAGCTACTTCATTTTAAAAAAAACTAGACGTACAACTCCTTAGTCGAATACAAAAACCTTCAAAAATACAACTTTGAACTTAGTAAGGCTGATATAATATTTTCTTCAGTAGCATGTAGTTCATAATACGTAAACAGTTGTACAATTTCTTCTTAAATATATAACTGCTTTGAACTGCACTTTCGCTACATATTCTGCTTAAACATCTTTTGGTCTTACTCCACTCGCCACCAGCCACCAGCCACAGATAGAATTACCAATTATCGGGCAAGAACGTATTGTAAATCTTATCAGACATAATGATTTCTATGGATCCTAGCTGTGTTCAGGGCGGACAAAAGGACACCCCTCAAGGTTAGCTTAAGGCATTGTTTAAACTTCTTTACGACGTTAAAACACATTGAATAGATGTAATCGCAACAACTACTTATGATCAAAATGATAAGGTAACTGTATCTTCGGCACGGACATAAATTAAATTATTTTCGGCTAATTCCTTTCAACTTTATCCATGAACCATGACGAATATGCAACGTCATAAAAATGGACATCTGATCACCATGAGACGAGTGGGCTAAAGGCCTAAGACTGAACCAGGCCCATATAGCCTATACTGAAAATCTGTTAATTTGTTGTGGTTTCTACATGTGTAGCCTATTTTATCCATACAATTTGTAAAGTTTTGTTCTGGTATCAATTGTTTTTTCAGTTTTTCTACTTTTGAGTACAAAATTTAAACCAGGGGTGTCAAACCTTTTTGGCCACAGGGCCAACATGCGGTTTGCGAATGATTGCGCAGGCCACTTTAAGTGTTTACTGCTAATTTGTAATCTTAAAAGCAGCTGTCTTATAATTTCTAATTAAAACCCTCACACCAGAGTTATAATCTTAAAAATGTGTATTATCCTCTTTTACAATTATAAGAACAACAAACATACCGAGTATAGTAAAGTCGACAAAGTGTTTACTCCAGTACCGTACGTCGACATTTCAATGTGAAGTTTGGTTTTCTCCAACAAGTTTGGCAATATTCGGTGAGATGGACGATGTGGCAATGCGAAGCGAGTTTTCGATATGGCTATTAGAAATTAGTAGTCTTACATTGGATTTGACATAACTTAGTTCATTCTTCTGCAAAAAACCTGCTTGCACAAGTAAGTGCTGCCGAAGAATGAGGTTACGAAAACTGCCAATCTGCGAATCCTCTGATATTTTTCTTTAGAGACTTATTTTTTATATCACTGCGGAGTGCAGAAGAAATTTCACTGCTAAATGCGTTTTGTGTGAGTCTCTGATATCATATGTACCTCTAGGTATATGAAACAAGAAACAACTTATTACTTACTGACTGACTCTTGAAGCACGAGTACGATTGTATAGAAAAAATGTGGACGTAAAAATGTGCATTGTGATGCAATAAAATTAACTTGAACAGTTGTGCACCCCTGCACTAAAGACTAATAGACAAAGAAAGCAAACAATAAATGCCAATTTTGCGGAATGTAAGTTCGCCATAAATTACGTAGGTGATTAAGTTGATGATATAAGTTATTTCTAGAAATACCGCACGGGCTACTCAGAACCTTCTCCCGGGCCACGTGTTCGACACCCCTGGTTTAAAGCATTTTTTCAAACTGGTACTTTTTGCGATGTAGCCTACTTACTGTCTCGTTTTGTTTCTCCTTCTAAATGCAGTGGCGAAGTCCTATCATTAACGTTGGCGCTAGATGGCCTCAGTGCATAGGTTCCATTCACATCAAGTGATTGCCTGTTATCGGAATCGAACCCAGATCTCTGTACTTGGTAGTTGGTGGCCGATCGAACGCGATCCTGGGGAGGCTTGTATGCTGAAATAATATTTGTTAATGAGCAAGGGATTTCCAGATCATTAGGTTCTCGTAAATCGAATCACACGATACTCGTGAAGCATGTCACACGATATTCGTGAATCGAATCAGATGATTTTCGTAAACCAAATCATATGTTTTCATGAATCGAATCACATGACTCCCGTGAATCGAATCTCATTTTGTTTTTGTTCGTTTTAGTTGACAGCTTCTTTAGTTTGTGTCTTCTACATTGTATTGATCGTCCACAGATTGGCGCGTTCTTTCACAATAGATTTGTGCACTTAAAGACCCAACTTGCTGCATTGGGTGGAAATCAAGACACAAATAAGAGAATGATTCATTGTTTTCAACGCCACATGAGCTCGCAATTGGATCTGTTTTGTAGCACGACTTTACCATTGCAGGTTTGGTGAAGCAGGGTTAGGCTACTGTACAGCACTGTAGCCTACCACAAGTAGGCCTATATAAATCCGAACAAGACAAGGTTAAGCATAACTTTAACTGAACATAAAAATACGAACAGTGAAACGTTTGCATCTGCCATGGCATCTAGTTAAGACATTTATGCACAAAATGCCTGCAGTTAGCATGCCTCCTTGATAACTTTTGCACTCCTTTTGTCAGTTGTCACATGTACTCCGAGAGGCAGTACTCTGTTTTATTCGTATCATTTCATTCTGGCAGGCTAGTGAACAACAGGTTCTTTTGTTTTAGTTCTAATGTTGAGTTGAACAATCTTACGTTGTGCATTTTGTTGCAGAAATTGCGATTCGATCATTTTTCTTTTGTCGATACATTTTAGAAAAATAACCGTCTTTGTTCAATTTACCATAGTCCATAAGAAAATATTGTTAGGCCTACCGGTAACACGATGTATTGTGTAGCCTATTTAGAATTCTTGATATGAGCACCTGATGACTTCATAGTCTGTATTGTAAACTAAGTGTACTGTATACATACAAGTTACATATAAATATATAGTACATTGCAAGCTTGATAAATGTATTAATAAACTTTTCGATTAGATAAATTTTACTTTTTAAAATTTATTAAGCCTGTGGGCCTACCAAAGTCTTAGGGCTTAGGCGATTTCGATAATTTTAGGCCTGTAGTCTTAAATTATTGAAATCGTTTTTACGTTTTAAAAACTTACAAGATGAAAGTAATATTTTTGGTTCTAAATCTTCGTCATCAACTGGAGGTTGGAATAGAGGAGGACAATGAGGGACTTCCCCTGCAGTGTTGATGTCGTTGCTTTGATAAGTTTTAGTCAGATAGTTACGGACCGCTTCCCTAACTCGCCTCTGCAATATTGCCCCTTCTTCGGGCATGCGGCGAGGCTCCAAAAAGTTCTGCAAAGAAATAAACTCCATTGTTTTAAAAGCATATAAAATATGTAAACCGTAGGCCTACAGTTCAATTATTTTATAGAGTTTTAAAATGTGAAGATCTGTATCAACCACTAGATGGCTTTATCAAGCGCACCGTTCATAGTCTCAAACTCAATTAATATGCCAGATTGGGAAAATTGGAGTTCGCCAGCTACATATCGCCATTCTTGTACTATTGCTATGCAATTGCTACAGAATCTGTATATTACTAGTGGAGGAGTAAAGATGAGTCGATGAAAATTTAAGTCTAACTTAGTGACGGTGTCGAAATAGACACAAAATAGAAAATTATTATCAATATTATCATCATAACGAGAACTGACAAGTGCTTGCAAATATTTAGCTTCTGAAAAAAGCTGCTTTGTAAGTGCACTAAGCTAAAGCAATATTGTAATGAATGACAGACGATTGAATGTGCCAAAAGCTCTCTTAATCTCAACGTACGTCGTAATGTTGGAAAGAAACATGAAACAAAATTATTTTCAACTGCACAATCGACTGGTGAAAGCTCTGGCATGACGTTCGAAAGGGTGTTGGTTCGACACCGCCTATGGGCACACGGCTGTGCCTATTTTTTTTTTAGGGAACTTTTAAACTATGCTTGAAGGTGGGCACGAAGATTGACATCCTCGCCTTCCTGTCCACTCAATCTAAATCTTCAAGTGCAGGAAATAAGCGGGATACAATAAAAAACTGAACTCTTAAAAGATGGTCTTGAAAATGTAAACAACCTCTGATGATTTACACAACGTCTGTGACTTTATGATTGACTATTGAAACATGTAAAGTTCGATCATAGACATAATTTATTAAATTTCTTTTCTCGGATCCCATACATCGTCTTGCACCTTACAGCTGAACAGCTTACTTGAATATGAATAAGATGGAATATGATTTAATGTTAGAAATGTATTTTAATGACCTTTAACCCTGATGGAGAGATGTGGATTTTTCGCACTTGGGTGTTCCAAAAAGTACAATATTATTTCAAATGCCCATTGTTGGTTGCTATCGCGACCGTGTTTATTAAACATGCCTAGTGAAAGGCAAATTATTCCAGCAGAGTTGACTGTTAAAACTTCCTTTCAACTTTTTGAGCAGATGTTCCACTACACTTGTGAAATAACGTTATTATATGTTAGATCGACGCAAAAACTACCAGTTTTATGTTTTTTACTGTTACATAATTGTGTAAGCATGCGTTAAAAAGACAGTTTATGATCGTTAATAGATGACACACATCACACAATTTGCAGTGCAAAAGTACGGTTCATGTTTAGCCTCAACATGATGACAAGATTCTTTCGTAACTTGATAAGTGATTGAGAAATGTGAGACCAACCTCATAACAATTGGCAAAGAATTCCTGAGGCTATTTTGGTACCAGCTGGAGACCAAAATAAAATTTGATGGCATTAAGTACGTTGCTGAACGTTGAATCGATATTCTAAACTCCAGAGGCTACCCAGCTCTGCTAGTAGTGTACTCATTTCTCAGACTGACTATCAAATTATTTGTAGCCAATTGCAAAATTTTGTTTCGTTTCGACACAAAATGGAACTAAAACAGAAGCTATAAAAATGTTCTCAGCTGAACTTGAACGGTCGCTTTTATCGAATCTGGTTTCAAAATATTAATCTTGACAATATTATTCATCTTTTGATAACGTATTTCAAAATTTTGAATGGCTTACATTGAAAATAAGCAAAGAAAGTTGATACAAAATACTTTTTTTTACATCTTAAAATTTTGGAAACCGTTTCGAACGAGGCCAAAGATATCTTTAAAAGATTTTCTTTTGAGACTAAAATAATGCTGGTTTTGAAATCAACGCATTTGTACGGTGCTTGTCTGATTTATGTCTGAAGCGTTGCGACTGTGCCAAACCCTTGTGTTTTAGTAATATTTTTGTTTCGAGCTTCACATTTCCCATTTTGTCGTTTTTACTATTTTTCGGACCCTGCAATGTAATGGCAAATAATATTTTTTGCCTTGGTAGTCGGAAATAAAACATGAAACTGAAAATCTGGTCACCGCACTCTTTGAGGAATTGTCAAATACTGTACGAGTGTACGGTACGCGTATTTGTAATCTGCAGGTTGCTGCAGCGGATGAGGTTTATTAACCAATCAGAAGGCAAGATTTAAATCAGCTGATTGCAGTCATGCGACTCATGGTCTCATGCACGATAGCAAGTAAATTAAATGAACGTTTTGCCGTCGCTAGCGCGGCCTAACAAACTATTTTATATTTTAGTGTAACAATAGACTAAGTTATAATCAGTGATGTACGCGCATACAAAAAATATTGACGCCGTCAGCGTAAACGCAAACGTTCGAAAAACCATACGCCGTATGCGTCAACGTACGGTAACTTGTAAAAAAAGTTGGCGGCGTCAGCGTGAGCGCATACACTAGCGTAAACTAATTTTGTTTGCTAGGTGCCAAACATTCACACGGTATAATATAAACCACTCGAAACAAACAAGTTTTATTTTGAATTTCCACGAAGAAACACAAGCATCTGAAAGTGTTCATCTGACATTTTGCTGTGTTTTGGTTCCAATATGTCTTTACCCATTGAAAATATTCTTTCAACTGCAGCGCTGGAAGGTATTAGCGTGTTGTAGCGAAAAAAATACATTAAAAAGTATGCGTTGACGCTATGCGCTAAAAAACCGCGAAAACTTTACGGCGTGGCCTCAAACGCAAACTATCCAAAAAAAAATGTGGCCGCAAGCGTTAACGTAAACAAAAAGTCTACGCCGCAAGTCTGCGGCGTAGAATTTGCGGCGCATAGCCTACGTAAATCTCTGACTATAATTAATGTAATGGCGCAGTAGCGCAGTAGATAAAACACTTTTGAGGACAATAAATAACAAGTTACAGTCAAGTCAGCTGCTTCCATGTTGCCAGATAAACGATGTAGCCTACTTTACCTTTGTAGGGTGAGGTTTATTTTTTCTGAAGGCTGAACTTGGTTTTGCTTTCGAGTAATCAACGGCCAATCCTCTTTTATAATCATTATAATATACAGAGAGCCCGGTCCTTTGATCAGCCGGAACAGAAAGATCTATTCTCATTTTGGTTGAATTATTTACTCAAAAAAATAGTAAAATTTATAATCTGAAAAACAGAATTTTTTTTTATAATGCACAACTTAGAGCTATTTGAAACTAAATTACTTTGAAATTGTTAAATAGGCTGCCGGGCCTACACTTTGTTTTGACAATTATTTATTTCGCGTCTGTTTAGGGATAAGTTTTTTCAGGAAAACATTATTTTAAAACCTAACAATTTCGTTTCGTTATGTGTTCGAAACAAAAACGCTGCACCAGCTTTTCATCATTGTCACGTTGAATCGATTTCGACTCTTGGTCACTCTGTAAATTATTTACTTTCACACCTGCACATTACCAAAGCTCTATCGTAAGGTAAGAAGGCTAAAGTAAATGACTCGTCATTTGCGCTTGACGAGGGAACTGTCTTCCGAAAGCTGGTGCAGTTCGCTAGTGGAGATGGCTATTACCACAGCGAACTCGCAGCATCAGGCTAAAATAGAACGTTCAATCTACGCTTTTGTACAATAAACTGATTTTGCGTCGTTAGATATCAAAATAACATTTCGACAAAAGATTTTATTTTTGACTTGTTCAATCAAGAAACAAACTATACATTTCGGCTGATTTTCTGATCTGGTTCGCCTTGATGGCTTTGTATAATTATATTGGCCTGGTCTCTATTGTTAAAGCTTTCGCTTTGTTGACACAAAGTCCAAACAATTGGTCGTACTTAGACTATTCTTTTGTCTATAAATGATTTTTTCAGCACAAAGAACCGGTAATAAAATATTCAGCGGCTCTTTTATGTTCTTTTGTCCTATTTTCTTGACTGCTTTAAACCCTATTGGATGGAGGTAAAGGTAACAACCCGGTATCTATTCACGTATTAAATTTGTATCAATTTTTAATTCTTTACCTGAAAGTTGTACAACATGCAGCCTACCGACATCCTAAATGTGGTGTATCGCCTGAAAGTAGATCAAAATGTTTTTTTCACAATTTCGGCTAAGCTTTGACCTTTTGCAGGAAAGATTAATTTGTAGACGCTGTCGGCTGAAATCACAGCAACTTAATTTTTCTTCTAATTGCAGAGTGAAAATACGCATTGTGACATTTATTTAACGTCTCAAGCCTTCTGTTCAATGCAATTTGATAATGACTCCCACACCAGTGAAAGACGGGACTGTGGTATGTTCTTGGAGATATTTATAGAGCCATCGACAATGAACTTCGCTTTGTGAAGTTCTCAATTCATTCATCGCCGACTAAAGCAATTATCTCAAGTGTTGAAATGTTGATTGTTTAAATTGTTGAATGGCTGTAAAATCTTTTAGGAGGAGAACTGCCGAGACAGCAAAATTTGTAATTTTTGTTTGTAGCCTACATTGATTGGACGTCTGTAGAAGTCGAATCAACGTCTACAGACGACTTGTATAGCTCATTACCAATTCTGTAGGTTCCAACTCTTATGGTTCCTATAGGTTGCACCAGCCATCAAGGCGAACCAGATCAGAAAATCAGCCGAAATGTATAGTTTGTTTCTTGATTGAACAAGTCAAAAATAAAATTATTTGTCGAAATGTTATTTTGATATCTAACGACGCAAAATCAGTTTATTGTACAAAAGCGTAGATTGAACCAACTCTATAGGTTCCAACAACTCCAACTATTATTATTCCAACGCTAACCAATAACTGTGGTTAGCGTCAGGAAGGGCATCCGGCTGGAAAATCTATGCTCCAAAATATTATTATGATGATGATGTGGAGCACGAGTATTGGCGAGCCACTCAATGGAATGCACTGAATCGTTGATTGCGTGACCTGGCTTCTAGGTGCATGCAGTGTTACTTCTACTACTACACTCAGCGGTATGTTGTAAACCAGGACAGTTGAGAGTATAATTTGGGCCAGCACGAATGAGAGAAGAATGCAACAAAAAAGAGACCTTTAAAGTAAATGACAAAACTCCAAAGAGTGCATTTTCTTCGACTTTAGGCCCCTTGAAAATATTCCGGGTCCCTAAAATGATCCTGAGCGGGTGCCTAAAAGTACCCCCTACCAACGCTACTGGTTGTTATAGCAGGAGACACAAACGGATCGCCAATAACTAGTTGACACAACTTGTTTTCTAACCTGCAATGCTGCATCATCCAATCAGAGGTAGCGAGGACGAATTTTATTGGCAGGTGTTGAAAGTTGAACAAATGTTTTCGGAACAGGTAGACAATCACAAGAACGTACTTTTGAAAGTTTTACTGACAATTTGAAACAAACGTTTCGCAAACAGAAAGTATGTTTTCTTCATTGTTGATAACACTTTTGGCTTACGGCAAACCAGTTCAGTGGAACACACCTGCTCAAATATGCCATGACCCCTTCTTTTAAAAGTTTTGAATTATACAACCGCTGCAGCAGCAAAACAGCTCAAGCAAGGTTTGCACTGTATAAATTTTATTGTTAAAGCAGTGGCCTACTTTCGCTCATTCTTGTTAGCGCCATGTAACGGTTGTTGAAACGGCGATGTAAACATTTTACCAGACCTTCATAAAATGGTGATTACAAAAGCACGTACCAGTACTTTCCGTCTCAGTCAATAAATTAATCCGTTTCTAGATCGATTCCACGTTTGCAGATGTTGAATCGATTTAAAAGAAACAAGTTGCGTGCCGGGACGTTGCTGTAGTGACTAAATAACGTTGTATCAATGTAAGAACGGCCCTTGTTTGGAAACAAACCAATTGGTGGAGAATAATTGTGCAAATTGTTTTGGAACAAAATCTTTTAGATAAAAATGTAAACAAGCTTTTAGCAACTGCCACACAGTGGTAAAAAAAACTTCAACGTTTTTATGAATAAATGTGAGTTTTAGGCCGCCCCAAACTACATATAGTTGAAATGAATACTTTGTTCCACAGCTGCTCAATATTTAAATTTTACTTTATTCCGATGAACGTGTCAAAGTTTCCATAATTAAAATTGGCGTTGGCCGCTTTATAAATGCATAAGTTTTCAAAAAAAAAAAAATTAATGTTTAATTATAATCTGAAGAAATAATTGCTCTCTCTACAGAAGCATAAGCTAAGCAATAGCGGATATTGTGCATATTAGTAAAAACTGTACTTAATATTGACAGAGAAAGAAAAGGATTGCGGTTAAAATATGACAACAATTGTCACAGCTGATCAAATCAATCAGCTTTGCAACAAACAATATTGTCTCGAATTCGAAAGACAAATCGCTTCAAATCAATTCCAATATTTTCAAATTGTTCACTTGTCAATCGACGAGGAAGAATAAAAATATGTTTTTAGACAGGGCTGTGGAGTCGGAGGGATTTTGGTGTGCCCGGAGTCAGCCAACTATAAACGGAAGAGTCGGACTCGTCTATATTTCGCCCGACTCTACAGCCCTGGTTTTAGGGTAAGGAAAGCATTATGATTTTAGAAAGCTTGCTTTGTGTGAGGATAGAAACAATGCAAGCCATCCTCAAAAAACGATTTATAAGCGTGAATTTTGGCACTGCCCTTATTTTGAAAAGTACAGGCGGAAAAAAGGAGCGGTGTAACAATTGTTATTTCATGGTGAAATCGACAATATCAACCATCGTGCACTGGTCCTTACAAACTGCCCACTGACAACGGGCAACACTGCACACGATAAATAAAAGTTTGTTATCTTCTTGTGACGTTACAGAGCTCAATGAACTTTGACCTTTGGTAAGGAACTCAACTTCTTTGCAACTTTAAGGATTCCGTTGAATTTCTGCGAACAAAATGGAGCAGTCGCAAGGTTGCAGTTTTACATCATTTCAACATTAAAACTGCCTTGAAAATGAGTGAAGAATAACTGCGAAATATCAATGTTTTAGGAGCAAATCCAAGAAGAAGACCAAAACTAAATTGAGTAGGTAGTTGGAAACTCTTTAAAAACATCTGCAGACAATGAGATCGCACTCGCACCAAGACACGGTTTATCAATCACTTTAAACACAATATCGTGATGTGAAACAACAATTCAAGCAATTGCAACAAAAAAGAGGCGGCGAAGAAACCTTCCAATGGATTAGCCAACAGCCACAAACAGGATGATGGGAAGAGCTTTTTTAAATAAACAATTAAAGTTTTATCATCGTCTTACCATAACTAAAACGTATATGGCTGTGACGTATCCAATCACTGCGAATGTGACGTAGAGATCGAAGACGGCGGATCGGACGATGGATGCGCTCATCTGCATGACAAGCTTGTCGTAGAAGAGGAACTCAGGATCTCTGGAAAAGTCCGCAAAGGAAGTTAGTTCGAAATTGGCATCAAATGCAAAATAACTAAGTTATTACTACCGGTAGGTCAGCGGTACCCGGACAGCAAAATCCGTCATTTCGCTGTCTAGGTACCATTAGTCAGCCCGTTCAACACAATGCCACTGCGGTAAAAGTTCCGCCCTGTTTACGTTGTAGGCTGCAAGTCACAATGGGGAAACTATTGATAGCTTGTCTCCCTGTAGTCAGTTGAAGGAGACCGACAGTTAAAAAGAAGGGATTTTGACGGTTGAATATACCCACCCGTTTCATTTGATGGGGAGCACACCATACTTAGCAGCGGCACTACATTGATCTAACTTTGTAAACCCGATACCACCCATGCCAATCCTACGTTTACAGATCACCTTAGAAGTGTTCCGCTTTCGTAAAACTTCAAGCAGCTATTCTCACACCAACATCTCACACCACAACCACTACCAACCTTTTGTCAGCTTTGAAGGCAGACTTGTGGACATCTTTGATGTGTTTGTGCAGGGCGGCTTCCAAAGCGTCCACCACCGGGTGGTCTTCGGTCATCGCCTGAACAAAAGCGTTCCTTGGTTGGACATTGTTGGTGTATGGTGGTGTCATCAACAACAGCAACATTGCATTCGTGAAACGAGTAATTGAACGTATTTATAATTTTAGGCCGCTGTGTATACTTATGGGCTACCAAGCTACACGATCGGAGTTTGCAATCAAATATTAGAAGCGCTGTTGAAGCGTTAAGTTCCACATCTTAATCGCTCAGGCGCAACAGTGGCAACAAGTGATACGCGGGTGGTACCTGCGCCGGACGAGCTTGGGAGGATAGGAAGTCCATCCAGGCTTCGATGCGATCCTTGTGGACGGCGTAATCCCCGCTCAAGAGCTTCTCATCCACATCCTGTGGAAGCAATTGAGATTTATAGCTACCATGTATTGTTGCGTCACAAAGCGACCACACGGAACGTGTATTATGCGCTTGACAATGTTGCGTTTTTGGTCGTTTAGCGTATGCGGTGGAATGTGCCTCCGTGTCTTAGAGTTAGACGATATCAAAGACGAACTGATCTCTAGAGTGTTTAGTCGCCGCTCAAGTGAGGTGTGGCTGTCCAAAATCGTTCAGCCAATTCCTTACGCAAGAAGATACCTTTGCAGCCCAGAGGCTCAAACGAAGAAGTAAAATGCTAAAACTAAATTTACAGACTTCCACGAGCCAAAGCAAACACACTAGTTCACAGAGAGTGTGTGTAGTGAGTAGTGAGTGTCCCATGGCTATCACCGATAAGCCTTGACATTAGGGATGGGGAAAATAGAATAATTAGCTATTCTAGAATATTCTAGAATACTGAAACCGAATATAGAATACAGATATCTATTCTAGAATAATTGACAGTTTTTACCATCGACACATTTTAATGATTTTACGACTTTACAAAAACAATGAACATCACAAAAATTGCTTATCGCAGTGTAACAAATTTAGGCTTTCTAAATTTTCACCAGTCAAACGAGATCTCAAATTGGTGGCAGTTAAACCTGCACTTGAAAAACATCTCTCTGAAGAAGCAGATGTAGCAGGTACACAAAAATATTTTGAAACTAACTGATAGAAACAAGAAAATTGGTTTTTGTTTTACTTTCCATCAAACAAGGGCGTTTTGAAGTAGTGGATGCTTTGAAAGCATTGCTTTCAACAACGTGAGATAGGTATCTATTTCTGAAGCAGGGGAAGCCAAATTTGCTGATTCATCTTCACTACTGCAAGTAGCATCTTCAATCCCACAGCTCAACAAGTCGTCCATGTCACTGTACTGGCATACCGGTAGTACAGGCCCGTAGCCAGCCGGGGGCCAGGGGGGGCCTCGCCCCCTCAAAAATTTTTGCCCCCCTGGCAAAATCCCAACATTCTAGAGCAACAGCTACAATTATAATGATTTTGCCCATTTAAATTTTTTTGCCCCCACCCCTAAAAAAAATTGCCCCCTTGCTCTGCGGTAGAAAAAAGTTGCCCCCCCTTGTTCTGCGATAGTACAGTAAGACAAAGCCAACTACCCGTACGTAGTTCTGCAGGGAGGGTCGCTAATGCGCACACCCTGTGGTCGACATTGCCTTGCATACGAGAGTGGTAGCTTACGATGTTGGGTGGCTCAGCGAAGGCAAGTCGACCCTTGTATTCTACCAGAAACAACTTAGGTTTGTGGTACCGAAATAGAGAAAAATCCTGAAAGCGGATTAAGCTGTTTCGTGCCACACTTCCGCAAGACTGTGAGGACTACAAAGCGCTTGACAAGAAAGATCTCTTTAATGCGAACAATGAAACTCGTGCGTTTTTCCGACGCCGCATCGCACTGAATCGATAAACAATTCTACTTTCGCTGCAGCGAATTCGTTGCGATCAAACGGACTAGTACGAAGTAGATCGTTAAAGCGGTTTCAATTATCCGATTTCATATGCATTTTGAAACCGGTTAGACTCTACAACCGGTTATTCTATATTCGGTATTCTATTTTGCCCATCCCTACTTGACATTCTATTTCCAATTTACTCTTGGCATCCAAACCAACAAAGTATTTAAATCACTCGACAAACAACAAACAAAAGTTGTTATCTATGATACCGTTTCAGGTTAACTGACGTTGAACCATTGTGAAAGTAAGAACTTTCGCTTGTTAACTTAATTGCCACTATCTTAGTAAACATCTGTTTTAACGTATTTCCCTAACACGGGCGGTGGTGAAAGCAGGCTTTGTCGTGAAAATGCAACCTCAGCAAATTGTCTCGCGCGTTTGCGATAGTTGAGACAAGAGATTAGCATACACAGAAAAGACGATTATTAATATTGTGATAACCTATAAACTTCTGTAGAGTGTGTTACTTGCTCGCGGCCCGCCCAGCAACAGCCATGTTTTTCATTGCATTGAAACAATGAGAAAGGATTTTGCGGCTTTCTGAAGCCAAGTTGCTGTGAAACGATCGCTTTTCAGATAGCAAATCCGTCGTTTTTACACTGACTCAATGTCTGCAGACGTTGAATCAATGTAAAAACGACTGACTTGCTGTCTCGGTTGTTCTCCCGCAACATATCCGCCATGTTTATTTCTATTTTACTGCAGTTTTCTCCAAACGAAAACTACTCTCTATCCCCCTTCAGCTTATGCCATCCCATCACCTCAGTAACGTTGTAGAGATATCTGACGATGGATTCTGTGATAATCTCGATGTTCCGCCTCAGTTTGCCCACGGACACTCCATCTTTCGTGTCCAGAATTGAACGCCGAAGTGGATCCTAGAAACAATAAAAATTTAACAAAAAATAAGGTAGAAAAGAATCCAAAGACAAAGCGACGGGTGAGGGATAACTGATACCAAAATGTATGCCCTGAAAGTGATGACTTACTCAGATGGGCAACATTTTAAATTTCAAAAACCCTTCTCCACACAACCAGATATAGTGAGGACTGTTGTGATACATGGGTTGAATGATGAAGATTAATAACAACCTACTTCCGAAGTTAAAAACCTTGTAAGTAAATGCAGGATAAACAAAACAATCAAAACGTATATTTCGATCCTACAGCTACAATCATGTTAGCTTTGATATCCAAGTTAAGCTCACTGAGACAAACTCAGACACCAGTTAATTGAATTTGCAAAGTTTGAAAGATTACTTTTCCTACTACATGGAGTGTAAAAAACTAGACGACGGATATCGCTGAATTTTGTCAAAAACTTTTGTATCATGAATCCGTTGAAAGATTGCAGGGAGCCTCACTTCATGTGTGTCCAGAGAGGAGAGAGTGACTGCATGAAGACGTCGGATGGAAAACCTCTCATGCTCCCATGCCAACATGTCGGATGCAAGCCGGATCTTCTTGTGGACCAGGGAAGTGTCTACATCTCGATCGACAGATTCTGCATACTGCAAACCATACAAGCAGATTGAGAGTCAAAGGCACTTTGGTTGAGCTTGCTGTAGGTGCTGCTGCCAGCACATCAATGGCAGTGTCACTATTACATTCCCAAGTTTCTTTGGACAACAATGCGCACAAACTTTGTTTATTTTCATTCCAATTAGAAGCTTTTTTTAATGAAAACATTAATGAAAAATCATGAGAAAGTTTAAAAACCAGGAAATGTTTCAACAACTTTTCAAAAAAGTAGTTCTACTCTCCAAGTTTGTAACTCTAAAATACCAACACACAACACTTTCCATTTTTGGGTTGCAGTTACGTAGCAACCCTTTGAGTGGAACGATTCTGAACTTTCAGTGCTGTTGAATGAAAGCAATCCCTGGTGCCGTTAAGTATGAACCAGTTTAGTTTTCGAAACGTTTGCTGATTGAGTTTAGTATCTACATTTTGGGCTCTTTATTTTTTGATTAGATTGATCAAGCATTCCAACCATTTTGCTTCTGTGTTTTAAGTTGATACGAGACAATAACCAACGATACCTTAATTATGTTGTTGTGGATGAGGTTGGCCACTGATCCCTCGCTCGGAGGCTTTGAAACATGCATCCTCAGTGATGAGGAGTCTTTTCTTCCCAGAGCTTCTAGACACAAAACAACTTTGGTGTTGCTGAGGAGGGAAGAGGATTGTTCCATGGAAGAGCCAGCCGTGTTGTCAATCCCTTCTTCAATCCATCTCCGTGATCCTTGATAGTTAAATTTTCCTCCTCCAGACAACAAGAACAGAACATTGTGTCTGAAAACGAACACGCAAACGCCACGTCACAATCGTCAGAGTGACGAAGCAACACCGTCAAAAGGCCGGCGAAAAATATTCAAACGAAGACCAATGTTGTAACAAGCGAAAAATCTAAAACATGTACCGTACATATTTAAGTATATTTACTGCACATTACATGCAATATTAATAGAATTGCTCATTGCTGCAACAAATCAATTCAAACTGAAGGAATGGTCTGGCAAAAAATTTATATCACAATGTTCTAACCAGGAATGCAAGCGTCAAGCGTTGGTGCAGTGAACACTCGATACTGCGGCGACAACTTTGGGTGGACGCCACGTTGATAGTTACATCAGGCACACTAACCTGGGATGTGTTCGAGAGTTTCCGTAAAATTTTCCAAGAATACGAGCAATCTCCAGCAGAGCAACCACACCACTTGCATCCGAGTCTGCGCCGTATGAAAGATACTGCAACGATATGTTGCTAGATAATGATATTCATCATATTATCAAATCCAACAAGTAAGGTTTTAAATTAATAGAAAGATGCTCGATAAAATAACAAGAAAAACAGTTACACACGAACTGCGATTTTTTTTCTAAATTTAGAGAATTTTCGTGTCACAACTCTAAAAATTTATTAACAAGACACACAAAATCTAAAATCTGGTAACACTGAAGCCAGATAAATTAATTATCAATCCAGGCTGCCGATCACAGTTTAGGTAACAGTCACGCTTAGGCAACTAATGGTGCAATTGAACAGGCAACCGAGAAGGGTGCCTGGTTCGGTATCAGGTAGGAGCAGCAAGATACTACAAAACCTTTCCTCCATGACAACTGATCATAGTTTGACATGCAATATTAAATGCAAAAAAAAATCGTGTTTTAATGAAGCATTTGCATGAAAAACCACACGAAAGCAATTCTCTCACTGGGCAGCTCTCTATGTGCTAAGGTCCTCGCTCCTCGTTGGTACGTCGCCTAATTACGTCACAAAGTGAAGTAAACTGTTATATATATGACAAATTTATTATAGCGCTACTCAGTAGTCAGTACTCACCGGTGCCACACCAAAGGCGTCATAGTGGGCTACAATCGCAATAGTGGGGAGCTGATCTTCGATTCCCAACCCAGGTAGCACGCCCTATATAAACAGATTAGTTACTCGGCCACAAAAATCGATTGCAACTGATAAGAACGAAGTATTATTCCACATTAGCTGTTTTAACACGATTGACACTTCAACAAAACGGAAAACTTTACTCTGCCAATCTCGGTAACCGGCCCTGTGTCAAGAGCCTCTTCAAGTATGCGAAACTACCAGGAATAACCTCGTAAGGCTTTGTCAGTCCGAGGATAAAGATTCAAAACCAATCAACCAACCATTGACAAATCAGCAGGTACGACTGTCCTAGGGTTAGTTGCGAAATTTCCACTTAAATTTATCAGGAATAAATTTTGCTTGTTTGAGGAAATCCTCTTACTACAGCATGACGCTTGAAATGGTACCGATTGGACAACCGTCGAAAGCATACGTCCGTGACATTGTTAGACACTTAAACTAATGACAAAGGCGGCCGCAAAGATTGAATTCCTTACATTCCTGTTTATAATTTAAATCTTCAATCACCAAGCTAAAGTATGGTTTTATGACAAACATGGTCAAACCCAAGTTGCATAAAGCCATAAAGCAGATTCTATGGGGTTGCATGGTGGTTAGCAACCATGCAGATTCTACAAAGCAAAGAAGCTTACCTCTATGTTAACAATGTTATGGTCTGGCGTGGGTTGACTTTGTGAGCCACCAGATACAAATTGGTAACCCACAGAAGTGGCAGCATCAAGCATGGCTTGAAACGCTGACCCAGACTCCATTTTTGTTGAATGAGTTACCTGCAAAAAAAGTTTTAACTTGATGAAAAATCTAAAGCCTGCAAATGAATTCACAGTGCAGCTCACTGCCTCATCAATAATACAATATTACAAACATCAGCAATCAACCGGTATTGGATAACCCCCACTAGTGGGGACAAAACCGAATTTGGATGATGATAAAGATCATGTTGTTGCTGTTTTCTAAACTAGAGCAACAAATGTCCATTATCCAAGGTTGGAGTCAAACAAGCCACGGTCATGCTGTGGTAAGGAAGCATTAATCGGATTAGTGAGGAATTCGCGTCAAGTGGTGAGATGTCCTGTGACAGGTCGGCCTACAAAGGATTCGACACAACACACAGCTGTACCAAGACAAGATACTAAATTGCATGCTTGAAAATGGGCTTAAAAATTGGCTATCCTGGGTCTAGGTATGACAATGATTTTGGCCACAATGAAGCACACCGTGGTGTCAAAGCATTCTATGCAACTTGTTCAAAGCAGTGACACCGGTAATCAGTTAATGTTTGAATCATAGCGGAAAATTCACAATTACGGTTTTCTATTGACTACATTACTTAATTGTAATTGATGACGACGATAATCTTTGCCATCTCTATGCGGTACAGGTGACATTAAATAATAATTACAATTTACAACACACAATGTATCAACCAGTTTTTGGTGAAAATATTAATTGTCTTACTCTCTCATAAATGTTTTTCAATTCTTCATCTTCAAAAGTGAAATAAACTGGAATACTGGGGTTTGTTCCAATAATCTCTTCTTCCACTTCCACAAATTTCTGGCACATACAAAATGTTAAAATTATAGCTATTGTTCCAAAAAAATTAAAACACTAAACTGCATATTTTCATCACGTTGAATGAAATGGCCAAGAACTCAAGCAGACTGTTTCAGGCTGTTCAAAACATATTGATTTAATAAGAATAATTTTATTATCAACCTGATTCTGTTCTTTTGACATGTTACCCTGCAGAAGGATAATAATGGCACTGGGACCTCTATCCAAGACTTCGAGATATCTGGCATGCGATAAATCTGATGACCGTATCATCACACATTTACGAGGCCATGATGACGACTGTAATGTTCGAGCTTCTGCGCTGACAAAGGCACTTTGGCAACCTGAAGATAGACACATTTAACCTAAGAAAACTACATTGTATGATTTCAATCAAGACCGATTGCTTTGAAACAAAAATACATACAAAAAACAAAATGATCTTAAAACGATTAAAATCAACTGACTCAAAAAAGGTTTTAGTATTTTAACTAGGTACAATGAACTTCGTTTGTGTTAGGATATGTGAGACAAAACTGCTGTTGTTGTCTTACCATATGGGTTTCCTTGAATATCATATTGCTGCATGCGGTAGATTTGGAAGTCATGGGCAGCATCCACTACACCAATAGGAGACACTACAATTAAAATAACAGGTACAAAAGCAAGAAACGCCAATGGAAACCCTGTTCGAACAGCTTCTAATGCTTCAGACACGTGATCTAACATGTTGCTACAAAGTTTGACCTTAAACTAAATAATTAAACAAACCTGTAATTTAATATACGAATGTTTAAAAGAATTGATTGGTTCGAACGAAATGATAACACTACAATGAAAATTGCTGTGAAGTGTGAACATGGGAGTCCCAAATAATCGGGTCTGCTACTATTCGGTGAGTCCGATTCGGTGAGTCTGATTCGGTGAGTTCCTAACTTCTAACTCCTAACCCCTAACCCTAAAACGGCAATGATGATTAGGCTACGGTACCCAATAATATAAAAAAAAAATTGAAAAAATCATCAAATAGGGATCGGTCTCTCCGAATCAAACTCACCGAATCGGACTCACCGAAACGGGCCATTCCGCAAATAATCAGAACAGTGACAATCAAGAAAAGAAGCAGTTAAACAACAAAACAATGCATATAGTTATAATGCAACAATGGTAAAAGTCAAGAAACAACCCATAACAGATAGCATTTTAATGCCACTATATGGGTAGTACTGTATTTTAATGGAGAATCACAAAAAGCTCCAAAAACATTTTACATTTATGTGTCACAGGAATGTTATCGCAGTAGAATCCGGTTAATACAATCATGGTTAATATGACCAATCACGTAAAACATCCAAACCGGTAAAAGCAACGTATCAAATTTCACATAATAAAATCAAAGTCAAGTCACAGAACAAGGCTTTATGATGTGGTCCAAATGGCAAGAGACTCGATTACTTCTTGAGCTTATGTAATGCGAAGATGCTGGTTGCTTTGCGTGGTTAGAAAGTGTCGCTTACATAACTAGGATAACAAAATTTAATCTCGAACTCTTATCAAATAAGTGCTAATAATTATTTTTCACTTCTGTAAACATGTGACTGATCATGTGACTAAAGTCTTAATAAAATTTATAACAGTTTGGTTTCCTGCAGTTAATCTTGTACTCTACAACTTAATGAACAACACAGGGTATCAGTTACACTCTTGCGACAAGTAAAAACAGAAATGTATTTTTCTCTTGGAAAATTAGTAAAAAACGCCTTGGCGTATAACAAAATGCATGCCTGATTGCATTAACAAAACATTAATGTCTATAAGTCATAAAGATTAAACATGAAGATCACATAAAAAATACATACTGTATAACTGTACATAAATGATTAATTTAATATCACAGTCAATGAAGAAACGGATTGATGCCTTCAGGCTTTGGTCTTACCATTAGTTGTTTAAGATTTCATGATTGTAAAAGATCAACAACAGACATCTGTGAGTGTGGCATGGAGGAACAAACCGTAGACCACACCATCTGTAACTGCGCCATCTACCATGCGCCAAATGGTGTGCGTGGTCTGCGTAAATTGGATGACGAATCAATTCAATGGCTGCTCGACACCTGCCCAAACATCTAGACCGCGTCGCAGCCACTGCCCAAGGGTGGTAAAAGGCAGAGCCCCTCGACCCTTGAAGTGGCGAAGAACAAGGTTCAAACGAAGAAGAACAACAGACACAAGAAATCATCTACTCTCGCGTCATTACGGTCTGGTACAAGTATGTTCAGGTACGGTGGAAAATGAACTGCGTTATTCAGACCACATCATAATGCCTTGTACAGGTCAAGTCACCATTCAATGCAACTACTTGAGAATCATATGCAGGCAAACTGTTGTTCATTGTGTATATACAAATAATGGCATATTATTACTTAATAATATGGACAATTGGACATCCAATGTTGCCAGATGAAGAGTTTTGTCTACACTTTGGGAAATTCCAATGTTGAATTTGTAAACGACTTCTATAGCTGCCTATTATTCCAAAACTAAGGGCATCCTGATTATGGGAATAACAAAGTCATATACTATGTAACATATACCATAATATACAAGTTCACATAAACTGCAATCAACTACTAAAATGGAAGCACAAAAAACAGCTTTTCAAATATTGCATTTGTAAAAAACGTTCAAAGCATCACAATACTTTGTACTGGCATATAGAGATGGCGGGTGCATGGGGCAATGACCAGATGGTGATAGTAGTCAAGCTGCCTTGTTTTATTGAAATAATATTATACTAATTGCAATGCATACATTCATTGAAACAGAAATACTTTTAATCAAAATGAACAAATCAAAGTTACCTTATAAATGCTTAATCAATAACACTAAGATACAGCTTTGAAAAAATTGCAGGTTTCATTACAAATGTTTTGCTTAATCTTTACATGTTTTTCCATTGCCGCCCAGTATGGGAACGACCTTTGTCCACTTTTTCAAGCTGTTCAAAATGCTTTCTTGCATTTCGAATATTGATTAAAGTGAGCTCAGAGGGTATGGTTGTGTCAGACATGATTACCATGACGTATGTGTTGGAGGTAAATATGTCAACAAAAGCAGCAAAATGTTTGTTTCGAACCTCCATGCTTTGAAATGATGCTGCTACTTTACTACAACTGAGCTTAAACTGTTTTATGATATTGCTGATCTTCTCAAATCGATGAATATCTTTGTGCTCCCGCCTTTCATTATGAGAGATTACCAAGAATGTTGCTTTTTCAAAGAGCAGAACTTCATCAGCATTAATGATCTCAGCAAATCTTGCTAAATTTGATTCCAACTCTCTCACATTAGGTATCAGTTGGTACATAATGCTTGACCAGGCTTTGTATAAAGTCTCATCCCAAATTGAAGTCTTGAAACAAACACATGACAATGGTTTGGAAAGACGCAAGAGATCATCTTCTCGACCTCTGAAAATAACATCTCGTTGATCTTCTTGCACGAGATCCATTTTATGGATGAGACAAAATATTTTAGCACTGGGAGAATTTTGCAGAATTGCTTCCAGACAGGTTTGATAATAATGCATATCCCGCTCCAGCTCACGACTCTCAACATCAAACACATAAATCAAAACTTCAACATTACGAAATATATTATCACGTTGACTGGCAAAATAGTTCTCCATAAAAGCCTCCTGGCCTCCACAATCCCACAAATTCAGCACAAGATTTCCAAGAAATCGAACATGAGCATGTTCAACGTCAATGGTAGCTCCAAGTCTGTGGGTGTCCCTGGCGATGTAGTTGGCAAAGATGATGGACCTCATGCTAGTTTTGCCAGAACCAGACTTTCCCATCAACAAAACTTTTTTCTTCATTGCAATAATTTGAATAAACAACTTATAAATTTATAAAATTTGTGTACTCTAAAACTTTGTAAATTGTTTAATCCAAGCCTAAAAAATATGTATCACTGTTATAGCAATGTTATTAACAAAAAGACAAGTGAAATACACAACAAATATGCTGCATGGATTGATATGACATTTACTGAATGGATTGAATTCATACCACAATATGCACCAACCTTCAACAACATAATATTATCATTATGACATCATAAGTGCAGCCACTTGTAAATCAATATCCCAGGCTTGTTTACACACAGTCATTATCCAATTATCTTACAAATATGGTTAACATCGTTTTGAAGTTTTTTGATTTCATAACACAGCTGGTGGAAAACTGTGAATAGCAATTTGTGACCCAATTGGGGTATCCTATCACATCCGTATCCATAATTTGTATAGATGGTGCTGTAGCAAGGCATGTCATCATTAGCTTAGGAGTGTTGAACTATATAACAGACAAAGCCCCAAATCTAAAATAATTGCATTGTTTTCTGCACTGAGTGCACAAGCCAACAGCCCAACACTATACTCTATCAAAGAAGTTACACCTTACTCTTGTTAGTGCCGATGGCTTTGTACAATGAGAACCTTATATAAATAACATGATGCGTTCTATTGGTGCAAATTAAGCTGAACTATCACAACATGTATAAAGATAATTTGCACCAGTATAACGCATCATGTTATTTAACTAAATGCCTAGTGAACACTGAACAGCCTCATTCAATTTTCAGAGTACCTTAGGTACCGTATATTCTTATATCCTGATGCTTGGATCAAGTATGAGACTCACCTTTGACATTCATAGGTACCAAAAACAAGACACATCTTGAGAGACAACTAAACTGGGGAAAAGCTAGTAGCGTAAAATCATTCGAGTTTTTTCTTAATACTCAACTTGATGTGTATGCACTAGCCTATTTAAAAAACATTCTTTTTTCAAATTTCTGACTCCCTTGAAAAGATCTGGGTTTTTAAACTTAAAGTCGCCCTAGACCAGAGCCAAAAAGTAGGCTACTCCTGGACTCCCTTGTTAACACTATGCAACTGTTAGTTACAGATGTGTATTTGGGTCACGTGCAACAAAATCAATTCATTGTGAGAGAGAGGAACCTTTTGGGGCATTTTTCCTGGCTATCAGCATAAGGCTGAGCACTCACTAGTACCCTTGTGGCAAGAACACGGTACGATACTGACGAACGAACCCAGCCTCATGGGCGAAACACAGTGTCTATCGCTATTAATTCTTGCTACAATCGGCTGCCGAGAAACAAAATCAACCAGGTGAAATTAGACTCAACTTTACCAGGTGAATTAGACTCAACTTGTAAAAATTATATTTTCAAATAAAAGGCAGGCTTGCAAAACAGATTACACATTTACGCTTTTCCTACGCAAGCAAAATGCGAAAGCTCAGTGCATTGAATGCAATTATGCAACACTGTCGAGTGTCGAAAAGAATTAAACCACAAAACCAGACAAGGTTCGCCTTGGTCATGGTCAGGCTGGGTCAGCAACCGATTAATTTCTTATTTATTTTTCAGAAAGGATCTATTTTATATCTCAGCCCACCTGCACTTTCAGTTGACTTTAAAGTTAAACGGTTGACCGAAGGAATAAAATAAGCAACAAAATATGTACAAATGAACAAAACATTAAAAAACAAATTACAAAGTAATGGCAATTTTTGAATGCAAATAAAGAAGATAAAATACTCAAGTAAAATTTGAATTATTTAAAATCACTTGGTTTGAAGAGGCGAAGAGTTTGTTGCTGCGACAAAGGCTGCAGATAAACGATTGACGAACTAGCACATTTGATCAGCGTGTCATAAGTTATTGGGTGAATGTCAAAGTTTGGTTTTTGTAGTTTTTTTTGAAAACTTCAAAAAATTCTCTTTAAAAGGCAGGCTGTTGGCAATGTGGAAGTTACCTTATAACTTTGCTCTAACCCAGACAGAAAGCAACCGGTTTTTGCATTGCTTCAACAACTGCAGACGTTGAAGAAATGAAAAAAAAACGACTGATTTGTTGTCTGGGAAAGTATGCCCACCTGATTATTGTTTTTTCCATGTAAAATTACACTGAGGCTATATCAGCTCAGTTTAATTTGTTTTTGTTTCTGATCATTACAACGAAAATAATATATTTGCCAAACAACAAAAGTCGAGAAAAGATAGAGGCGATAAAAATCGAACGTTATAACGTGCTTGAGAATGAAATCAGTTAAAAATTTGCCACGGTTTCAACACATTAATCTATAAAACTTCACCTTCATGTTTTGCTCTGCATTTCTGTGATAAACATTATTTAAGTTTCAAATGTAGTCAAATCAGAGCATTTTTCAAGTAGGCTACCGTAGTGGCCTAAAGACTTATAACTTGCTAACTGCCAGCAGATAAACTTACCTAAGAATGATACTGAATTATGTACCGGTACGAAAGCCTAAATTACATTGTAAACCTTTCATTGGACTGTTTATTTATTTTTTCTTGTTTTTGTTTCTTCTTTGGTAACCATTTCATGTAAACTAAATCTGATGTGCAAAACGTTTCTTGGGTACATCGGAAAGATGAAATAAGCCGTTGTCACCGAGATAGGTGATAAGTGTCTCGTTGGTACCGTAGGTACCGAATGAACAAGGTGCAAACAACACTTTGCAGAGTTTTGATTCTGGCAACTGTTATATCTTAGTTTTTTTTCCCGAATTATAGAGAACAACATTATAGACGGAAATTTGGAACTTGCAGTAAAAAGCTAAAGTAAAACATCACCTATGGATCACCTATGGATTTTAACTGATAATCAATTTTACAAATTTTAGTCTGGATTTACACCAGTCATACAAAATTTATAATCAATCAATCATACAACATATGAAACTTTTGCTGAATGAACTGAGGAGCTTTGAGCTTTGCTTGAAGTCCAATTGGATTCTGGTTGTCGCCACCAGGGAAGCATTCGGCTTATTCCGTTTTGGTCGGTTGCGTTTTCGATTTTGTAATGAGCAAGTTTAAGCGATTGCGCACATGGTGTTCTCCGAATGACCTTCGCGAGTCTAGCGTACCTGGAAATTTAAAGCTTAGCAAATGAGAAGGAAATCTTTATAATTATGTTTTGTGATTATATTTTGAAAAGGGAATAAATCTATTTGTCATATGGATTTCATGAAAACATAGGCTGATATGTTTTGTAATCGCAAAATAGGATAGTTAGTAGCCTACCTTGTGTAGTAACAGCAAGGTGTTCTGGAAATACTGACATTACTATTGGCTTGCCTATAGCCATGTTTGACTTAGCAGACTAAAACGAAATTGCTAAATAAGTGAGTAGTTTTTTATGTAAAGTTCAAACATTTGAGGCAAACTAGCCGACAGTGTTTTTTCTGGTTGTACTTTTGACATACTCTTCAATTGTGGAACACGTAGGTAAATTCACAAAGCTGAGAAGCTGCTGCGCGTTACCGGTACTGGTTCTTATTGTATTCAATATTGTTTAATGCTTTGCTATTAAACAAAGTTGTTGACTTGGAAAGGTTTTGTGAAATATACCGTAACATCACCACTTGAGTTTACTTTAAATAGCTAGGCAAATTTATGTTCAGGCAGGTTTGCAAACCACTCAAAGCAAATGTTAATCAATTTGGCATAACCTGCACTTACTAGTCATTTATAATTGCACCATTTAGGTGTATGCAAATACTTTCATGCTCAAACAAAAGGGCTAGCTATAATTTTAATGTCAATAGCTTCTTGTCAATATATACCGGTATAATATATATTATCGTCGTATATATATCATTTTTGCTTTATTTATTTATTTTACTGCTAAATCAATGAGGAAAAATAATGTTTGACATATCAAACCACATCATCAAACACTTTTGATCATGAATTACTTTTCAGGTTGAGGGTGTGGCCTGTTTGTCAAGAGCAAAGTCTTATTCTCCACACATTGCATACATTTAGTTAGCTGAGTTTATGTTTAGGGTTCTTCACCCAAAAGGCTAATTCATCATGACCCAGCTAGTGCTGCGCTCAAGGTGCCTTCATCTCATTCTAATTAATTGGAGCACTTCACCAATGTTTCCTATTTTAAGCTTCGATAAAAGACTCTCAAACTGAATGTGACTTCAGGCTTTATATAATTTATATTGTTTTTTTTAGTGGTTTATGCACAGAAGTATGTAATTTAAAAAACATTTTGGACCTGGATTTGGAAGTACATTTATTTTCCATTTCAAGTATTTTTTTTTTGAACATTGTTTTAGTTAAGTGTTTGCAATCAAGTAAGTTGACATCAACATGCGTCAATGGAATCAGTCTCAAATATTGTTAACAGCCACAACTATTCCAGTTGCTGTGCTGGTATGTTGGCTTGTATACAAAAGAGCAACTTCTAGTAAACCCACCTCAAGAAGAGGTTCATTGTCTGTTGGGATGGTAGATGACAACCAAACTGATGATGTTACAAGTGATAACAATTTAATGCGATCTGAAAATGAACAATCAGATGAAGAAGTGGGAGCTACATCAAGCAGTTTATTAGATGCTTTGGATGAAAGACCCTTAAGTATTAATGATACAGAATTGGAGTTTTCTAAGAGTAGTTCACATTTACTGACAGAAGAAAACTTACGCACTGTCAATATACCGGTACCTCCTTTACAAGTAGAAAGCACTGCAATTAATATAGGTGAAACAAGTGGGACAACTACTCAAACCCTTGTTGCCAAGTGTGATAAAAACTCAGGCGATTCAGTACAATTAGAAAAAGTGTTAAATGTTGTGCTCAATAACTCTTCAGAAGAGTGTTTTCAAAATGCAGGTATTGAATCTGACCTGTCCACAAGTTTGCACCCAGTGGATGAAAACATTGAAAGAAGTGCCATTCTTGACAATAACTCCTCGCTTTCAAGTCATGTTTTTGCATCAGAAACTGAATCTGCTATTCAACATGATGAAGTGCCGACTGATATGATATCTCAATTATCTGATTCCTTATCAAAAAACAAGATAGAAACAAACTTGGATGCTAGCCTGGACACCAAAGAAGAGGAGGGCTCTAAAGTTTTAACTCAGCAAGTTCAAGATGACAGTGAAATACAAGTTACAGCTGAGGAATCTTCATCTACTGCATTTGATACAAAAACTTCCGTTGACATAAAGAACCTCAAAAATCATTTAGGAAATATTCCAGACAGCGCTTCAATTAGCGATCAACAAAGCATTGAAAGTTCTTCTGAAAGCATGGGTGTCGATTCTGACGTCAATGCAAATAACAACAATAATTTACTAGAACAAACAACAAAATGTTTTGCAAATGGTGAAAGTTTTCCAAAAGTTATAACTTGTTCTAACGGATTTGTTACAAACAATGAGCTTTCTCAGGAAGGTGCTGATGTGAATCATTCTGAGATGAATGGGTGGAGCAAGGACATCAAAACACAAGAGGTATGGTTCCCAATCCCATATTGATAAATAGTGAAAAGAGAAAAATCGCCATCGCTCACAGAGTGCAAAATTAACCTAGCTTAATGCAGTGTGCTTAATGTTTAATGCAGTTTTTCTTCTTGCTTTTAGCGCCTCGCATACTGCAAGCGGCACTAAAATAATAACTATTACGTAATAATCCATTTCTCCTTTAACTTTTAACCGTTGTGTAATCATTCAAGTTTTATATTTTATCTGGTGTGATTTTCTCGAACGTTTTTCATCATTTCAAAGAAAGAAAGTATTTCGATCTGGTGCCTACTAAACAAGAGTTTACAAAATGGCGGACAATTGTCATAATTTAGACTACCGCTCTCCGAATGCTCGTTGACGCTGATGTGATTGTTCAAAGAAGCCGTTCTTTGATCGGTATTTCCACACGCTCGTGCTACTTTTGATTCGGAAACTTTGATAAAGAATCGGCAATTTTTTTCGATGCCAATTCTCAAAAAATTGCCGATACCTGCCGATTCCGATTAATCGGCACATCCTTAATTTGTAATATGCTTGCATCGCCTTGCAATATTGAAGGAAATCAAGTATTTTGGAAATGTGCCAGTGCTGTAGATATCCAAGTGAAAACTTGTGCAATGGAAGTGAGTTTTTAATTGAAACATAATGTACACTTTTTCACACTTTATTAAAAATATGTCTGTGTAATTGCTATAGGTGGGGATTGGGGAAGTCTTGAAAAATAGAGGAAGTGACTTAAAAATTTATAAGATGCTTCATTTGTTTCATATCATCATTATATCATTATCCTACTTTTGATTTATATCACGCTTTTTCACCATCAGTAACTATTGTATGTTTTTTGATCAGAAGAAATCATTAAGTGAAGCATGCAAAGAAGAAAAAGCACCCAGAAAGCGACCGAATTCTTTGCCAAAACTTGAGATCCTTGATAATGGTCTGGATGAGACTTTACAAGTTTATGTAGAGTTTCCATCTGTAAGTGTTTGATGTTTATGGATATTTTACCTTGATCACTATTTAAACAATAAACATGAATCTAGTGCATTAGTTGTTATTGTCAGCAGGGAATCATGAAACTCAGTTTGGCAAAAATCTTTATAAATTTACCTGCTCTCCCAGTTTCCATGCTTGTGCTATAGTGACAGTAACCATTCCATGGTGTTTGGTTACAGTCACTTAAGCGTAGGTGCTCTCTCTGTGGCATCAGTTCGAGTAAAGTGTATTTTATTGGGTTTATGATGGTTGCTATGACATGGACAATATTTTATCAATATACGGTGAAGCAGGCTGTAAAGGTTTGTGTGATAATAGTGATTCAGTTTACTTAAATTCGGTTTGCTTAGCATTGAGCACTCTTTTGTGGTATTGCATTAATGCCACTTATCATATATACATACGTGTATCAGATAGGCCTAATAAGTTCATTCAGCAAACATGCAACTTGGACTCTTAACAAATGAATACTGGCTACGCATTGCCAGCAAAACAGAAGAAGTATTCAGAAGCAGAGCAAAGACCATTAACTTTACTGAGTTGTTCATTGACCAAGATAACGATTCTAGTCAAATTATATAACAGTCTCCTTGATTACTAAGTCACAATTTCCACTTGAGACCTTAAATTGATATTAACTTTTTTGTTTATTACAACTTGTTTATGCAACTTGTATTTTATGCAATGCAACTCAAAATTGTTTTGTTTTAGCTGCTTGAACTTTTTATATGAATTTTATTAGTACAAACTTTAACTTTTTATATGAATTTTATTAGTACAAACTTTTGTGTGAATAGCATTGTCTAACCTACCATGGTGAAGAATAACAAAAAGTCTATAAGTATAACAACAGTTTGTGAACATACACAGTTACACACTGTTATTAGGCCAACCTGTAACGCATGATCGTTACCTGTTTATTAATAAAACAACTTACTCCTGTCACAATCATCATGCTTCCAACAAAACACAATTTCCTCAGAAGTTAGAATAGTGTCCAAACGTCGGGTACCAAGTGAGGGTGTCTGCACCTTAATGTCACGTTCCTCCTTCTGCTAGCTTGTTTAAAAGATGGAAAACTGAAATGATTTGTTTTATTTATTTCAGTGAAAAACAGAATTTACTATATTTTTTGATTGAAAATAAATTTTTATTTTTTGTGCTCTTGCGGTATTTATTTCCAAACAATGCATTTTTTTGCACATTGGATAAATAGATAAATCACTTTACAAGTTTCTTTTTACCGTTAGGAAAGAGTGGGCTTGCTCATTGGCAAACAAGGCAGAAATATCAAACAACTCAAACAAGATTCAGGAGCCGATGTATTTGTACATGCCGCTCAGTATCGTGATGACATACAAGTCCTACAAATCTGTGGTAAGAAAAATTTAGACTTTCTTAAGTTTGACATTTTTTGTGTCAAATAGGGCTTTTGCTAATTCATTTACGGCAATAGTGCAGAAAAAATGTTTGAAAAACACTCGTGTGAAAAAGCTGAGTTGTGGAGGAGGTCGTGGAGTCGGAAGGATTTTGGCGACTCCACAGTTGGAGTCGTTATAAAAAAGCCTTGATACATACAAAACAGTAAACAATAAAAATTTTGTTTGAAACAATCTTTTTTTAAAACGTTGTTTCTTGTTCTCTGTATTGAGCTCTACAACTTCACTACAAAAAAAGAAGTGTTTGTTCTTGTTAGTTTTTATGAAAGTTGCCATTTCAATTTCAATCACAACTTAAAGTGAAATTAAATTTTGAAAAGATAAAAAAACACAAAACTTAAAAAAATTTGGCAGCACTGAAGTCGGAGTCGGCCAGTTAAATACCGAGGAGTCAGAGTCGAACTTTTTTTCTCCCAACTCCATAGCTCTGAAGTGAAGCAACAATTTGCTGTTGCTATGGAGTTATTGGTAATAATCTATTTGTTAGGCACTCAGTCGGAAGTGGAGAGTTGCGTGAGCAGAATCAAAAGAAGGTTCAACGATATCACGTTGTCTACGTTTGACCCGGCAAATATCAGTGTTCCATCCCCAAACTCTTCACTTATATCGCCAGCCAGCACACCACCTCCAATGTATCCTGTTCCCAATATATCACAGGTTGGCTTTTTTATTAATTGCAAGATAACTGTTAGTAATCAAATTGTAGTGTACACTCGCTGTCTCATCAAACCTTTTGACGCATCTGCTTTGGACAAAACAATGTTACGATAAATGTAAACATAAAGTATATTATATACAGTTTTTGTTCTTCTTTTGGCTGTAGACTTTCTTGCTACCATATATGTGTATATTGTATTGTATAGTGAGGCCTGAACTTTTCCTTACTTTAATGACGTAAGAAAGCAACAATATTGTCCGATAAAGATTTCAATGAATAATACAATTAAAAATAATCAATCTTGTCTTAACTTTTGATTTGAATGTTTAGTTGCGCCTCCCTGAAGGTATCCCAGTGGAAGTGACAGTGTCAGCCATTGCCGCTGTCGATTGTGTGTTTTTGCAGCAGTACACTCATCCAAGCTATCCTGGTCTGGAGGCGCTAGAGCGAGCCATGTCGCTGTGCTATGCCGAACCGACCACTCCATCCCTCCCTAACCCAGTACAAGGTTGGTGATCATTAGCTTGTTACAACAACGCCGGTAATAATCTGCTTCAGCAGTGCTTTCGTGCTCAGTTGCTCACCTTATTTACATTTTCTCTTGTTTACATTCAGGTTGCTGTAAACTGTTTTGTGAAAGCATGAGCTGTTTTGCATCGACCCACAAAATTTATTCATATTTTCTATATTTAAACGTTTTAAATCGCCCATAATTTTCTAATGGTGATAGTCGATGTGGTCGGAACGTGGCAAATTGAAGTCTAATAGAATATGGCGAGAAGGCTTTTCATACCTTGAAGCTGCAGTTCTTTTCGTCTGACTCTGACTGTCTGAGAGTCAGACAAAAAGTACTGCAGGTTTGAACTATGACAATCTTCTGAGCAAGCTTCTTCTAAGCAAACTTTATAGCTTATTCGAATTTTCATCTAATAATGTTTTACTCCCAGTTATCAATATTGGTGGTTTATTGCTATAATGTTTGCATATTCAATTCATGCTGTTGAATATTTTTTGTTCAGTTGGTCTGATCTGTGCGGCACCCCAACAAGGCATGTGGTACCGGTCCCAGATTATCCAGTGTTTTGAAGACTCCGAGGAAATTTTAATTAAGTTCATGGACTATGGTGGCTATGCAACCATGCCTGGAAAAAGCATCAAACAAATCAGGTACGATGCTTGTTTATGTCAATCTGTGGTGACTAATAACTGCACTTCTACTTTTTCAGTTGGACTTATAAAGATTCTTGCATACTTAAAAGTGCTGACTTTTCTCTTCATACATTTTTAAAAGACATTTTATATAATAACATTAATTTACACGTAACAAGCCTACCTCCGTCCTCCATTGGTGTACTGAAATATGTTAAGCAACAGTAACTCCGCAGTCCCGGTCATTGTCTGGTTAACAGCAGTTTTTATTTTTTCGTGTCGGTTACTCAAACACGCTTAGATAATTTTCCACCGTTTCGTTCCAGAGCCGATTTCGTTAATCTTCCATTCCAAGCTGTGGAATGCTACCTGGACAACATTGCTCCCCCAGAAAGTAGGTTGATCATTTGACGTGATCATGCTCATGCGATGGCATGGCGCATGCTTGTGGCTGCTGGTTTTTGCTTAAATAATATTTGTGTGATTGGAGTTGGGCTAAAAGCAGTGAATCATTTATTTGATGATAAGATAGACTTTTGGAAATGTACGCCTGTGAAAATAACTACACTGTTTGCTGGATCGAATTTGCCATTTTCATGAACACTTGTTTTGTAAAAGACGACAGTGCAGCGAAAAAAGACAAATACGTTACAAGGTATATTAGCTGTGAGCACTGCAGCTGTTCTAAATACTTTCGATTTAATTGAAGTAAATTCACACTTCAGTCGCCAACTGACTCCTGATTGGTTGATTAGTAAAAGCTGCCATATTATGTGCTTACTACTCAGTGACTTTTGGTTTTCATGTGTCGCGTACCTCATTTGGAAAAAGCATGTTGTCTTGTAACAATTAATTACGCACCACATTTGATCGATTTATAACAGTATGTAATTGTTGCCAGACAATCGCTTCTGTGAGGAAACAGTGACAAAGATAGCGGATATGCTGAAGGAAGGGCGCTTCCAAGCGAAAGTAACCGGTTACCGCGTTGACGGCCATGCAAAGATTCACCTCTTCAAGTGTCTCAATGACAAGGTGGGTGGAGCCTGCTGTTTGTTGATTTTGGTGTGAGAGAAACTGTTTAGCAATGCAATGCTTAACAATAGAAAACCTCCATCGCGATTGCTCAGCTGAATAATTGTCTGATTTTGTGAACGAGGAAGCATCGAGACCAAGAAATCACGGTCAGGTTAGTCACTGGATTAATAAAAAATATGTTTTCAGGTGATTCTGATCAACCAAGAAATGGCCACCAAAGGTCTCGCCACGTGGGTGGAGCCAGCCCCTTATCAATCGAGCTAACCCTCTCAGTCGGATATCGTCGTATATGTGTTCAATCAACGTCCACCAGTGTAGATTTTACGTACTTCAAAGCGTGACTGAAACATAGGTTCATTTCCAACACAAATATTCGCCTCCAATTCTACAAATATGTTGAACGTGTCGTCTGGGTCAGCTAACAAAATAAGTTCTGTTTACATTGATGTTGCGCTTACTAACGTTAAATCAATGTAAAAAGGACGTGTTTCTGTGAGCCAGAACGACGACAAGCCATCCTATCAGTTGCACTCTACGCCCGATGTTGTGCTGAAGGGGGGAAGGGAGTGTGAGAGTTGCTGTTTTAAAAACGAAATGCGAAAATATCTGGCCGTTTTGAGTTGGCAAGACTTCCCTATGCAGCATAGATAACAGAAGAATGTCGTGATTTTGCTTTTCCCAATTGTTGTTGTAGGTAGATAATTCTTGTGTTTGTTTATGCCCGTCCAGACGTGTTTTACTTACGTGACTTGTAGAACTTATCGCTTGTTATGTTTGCAGCCAAAATTCACCCCGTTTTCGACGGATATAGAGCAAAATTTATCTTTTTACATGGACTCAACGTTTGCAGACCTCAAATCAATATAAGAAGACTGGTTTGCTACCTTGGGATATGCTCTAATAGCGTCAGTGCTAAACATGTGGAATTCAGAGGTGTAACATTTTGGTAAATACTTTCAATTAGCTTTAAGCTAATTCTGTGTCCGTACGAAACTATGGAAATCTTGCGCAATGTTTCAAGCGACCAACTTCATATATATTTTGCCCTCGTCTGACTTTTTTTTACTTTTGAATTACATAACGTTTAGCTTAGTATACGTCATCGCTATTTGTGGAACGAAAATAAAATGCGGTATATGCAGCTAGCAATTCCAGTCCTTTAAGATTGATTTAAGGTTAGCAGACGTTGAATCAATATGAAAAGGATAGGTTGTGCTATCTGGGTAGCAACTCGCCAATGAACGGAAAATTTGGCAAAACTTTAGCGGGATTAATACGTGTCCGTCCTTGGCGCGGTTGTAGATCTTCACGACATGATCGCGTTCAAGCGAAAGTCCCCATTTAGTTCACTTCCTCATGTTATAACCAAACTTTTCAATGTGCTTGTAACCAGAGTGGCATCACGGGTGTCGACCAGGCCTTTTTCACCTATTCAGAAAAGTCGAAGTATGTTAATTGAATGCTTGGCATGAGACCTAATAGTTGGCTTATCGTGGAGCATTTACTTTCTAACTTTTATTACAAAATAAGGAAACCTCCAGCTCCTTTGAGGCATGACCGCTAAGCACTTGCCTTTTAATAGACTCACTTTTGCATCGATTCAGGAAGTACATACTTGAAATATGAAAGATATTGCTGTCTATTTTAATTGATATCAGCAGCTGTTCGCAGCCTATGATGGTAACCCAGACACCAAATTAACCGTTTTTACATTGATTCAATGTGAAAAACAATTGATTTGCTCTCTAGGTAATTTGTTGCACCATCAAGTTACCTCATCCGGGCTACTTTTTGTAAAACACGTCTCTCAGCTTTTGTGTGGACCTGTCGTTTGACTTCTCATAATTTCACGTGACCGTTTCCCTACAGTAAAATCTGTGATCTTTGCATTGATGCAATGATTAAATTGCATTGATTGCAATGTCTGCAGAAATAAAATCATTTTAATATGGCGGATTTTGTTGTCTAGGGTCTTCTTAAATCAGTTAATGCTTGATGGACATCAATCTACGTTGAATCCACGCAATTTGTTTTGACTTTGCATCGGGCTGTAGAAACTATTACGTATGTACTTGTTTTTGCTTTGTTGTAAGATTTCGTCTCCTTGCAGTTGTAGAACGGCCACACACCCCACATGCTTCCCAGTCATTTTGATTAATCAAAGAACAAGCATGCCACGCTAGCATGACCTTGCCACCAGCGAGGTATTGGTAGCTCGTCTCTGTGACATCATTTCTGATCTGTCAAAGTGGCTCTGACGTACAACAAATTAGTGTTGCCATTTGCTGTAGCGTGGTTGTGAAAACTTGCCTTTTTTAAAAGTGTATTTTTGCGTTTGATAAACATCAGCTACCGTACATCACAAAGCATTCGCTATTTTAGTTTTGCATAAACGGGTCGCTTTTGAAAAGTACTTGAATGAACATTTTAAAGACACAACTTTTCTAGTCAAACCTGCTCCCCACAATCAAACGTGGAAATTGAAACTTTCATCACTGTAGAAAAGTGTAAAAAAGACGTGTTTTTATATGCTAGACCCAAAACCTTGTAAGTTCTGTTCTTTATTCTGTTTGGACAAATTTATTACCTTGTTGCATCAATTCAGTCTTATTGTATTTGAAGAAATTGCATTTTTCAACCCACCCCTGGACATTGCAACGTAAAAATTGTAAATTGTGGTTTTCTGTCATTCACTGTGTCAAGAAAGTTTGTGAAATCATCATGTAGGACACGTTCTACCGCCCTGCCCAAATCCTTTTCAATTCACCGATTCTTATTTAATTCCGAATCTCAAGCAAGGTCAGCACAACCTTAAACTAAAGGAAGCTGTAATTTATTTCAGTCGATATTTTATGCTGTTCAACTGTGTTGGTTCATACTGTACTTGTTCGCCAGGTTATTTATTGTGAGATGGAAATGGACTTAACGCTGTGACCGATGATTTGTGCCCAGTCAGTAAATCAGTCTTTTTTACATTGATTTAACGTCTGCAGACGTTGAATCGATGTAGAAAAGGACTGATTTACTGTTTGGGCGTGAGGTGCTCGCACAGTGACAAGATGCTCAACTTGTTCTGTTGCAGTCTTTAAAAATAATTATCACATTTTTACTGCCCAGTTAAGAAATTCCTGACATACATTTTGTTTTTACATTTCTAAACTTTTTTTTCGAAAGAACCTTGCTTTTCAGTTGGCAGAAATTGTCGTTGTAAACGTAAACTAAACGTGTAGCGAAGTACGAACTATGTAAAGTGGCGATTTTGCAATCTTTTAAACTTTGCATACAAATACGGGCAAAATTAACGAGATCTGAAAGTGTGCACTGATGAGGTCTGGCATACTGATTTGTAATTTGGCTTTTGTAAAGCGTGGAGTTAAACAAACAAACTTGCCGCACGAATTTTTGACCTTTTAGTGGTTTTGTAAAACGCAATCGGTTGATTGTGGAGTCATGAATCGGATGACTGACCTGAGTGACCCACGTAGCTCGTGTTGTGGCGTCCTGTTGTTACTTTCCCTCTCTTTTACGTTGATTTTTGATAACCATAGCGAAGCACGTTCTCATATACAAACTTCCATAGTTTAGGAGCAAGTTCTGTTGTGTGTTTGTATTGGCACAAAATTTTTAACTATTGGTTCTATAAAAATTCAAAACATATATTGTCAGTTTTGCTTTTTGTACCCGAATTCGGTACAGGACACGCTGATTGGCTGATGAACAGAAGCGCTGTGTAATCAAATATTGTTTTGTGGGCAGAATAGCAATTAGCCCGTGCAGCGATCTTTATAAACACCACGTTGTTTTGTGGCATTGCAAGTAAGAATGTTTCAGTAATCTTCATATTTTTTCTTAACACTCCATATCAAACCATTCTGTATTTTATTTTTGGATTCAATTCCAAAAAAAAAGTTTCAATAACACATCGTAACTTCCAAGTTGCACAGGAAACTATTGTATCCAATCAGAATAAAGAAGTGTGTCGAAACTGGGTACAAAAAGTAAACTGACGGCCACTGCAAGACTGGATCTGCATCCCCCTCAATGCATTGTAGAATGTTGCTTGATTTGTTTGAAGCCATAACCATCGTTATTGTCGTTCACTGGTAGTTGCTTGCTGTTTGTATCTAACCTTGCGGAAGGCCTGTTCCATTGTATGACGTCATTTCTTGCTCTTCGACAGCCCCGACCCCCATGGGCTTCATATGGCATTTGGATAGTCCCAAAAATCACGCAATTGTGCGTTCAACAACAAACGGGTTGCCACTTGATTGGCCCATCAGTTGTGCTTGCGCTCACAGCGGATCCACAGCAGAAGTTTAAATGGAAATCCTTAAATTTTGTTACAAAAAATTTCATTACAATTACGAGTGTATCCGAAACTCGGTACGCACTTACGACCTTCAAAAGAATGACTGCAACAATCAGCTTGAAGCAATGTAGCATGCTTGTCACTGTAACGTTGTTCGCTTGCTTCGAGTTGCACTTCTTGTTAACCTGACGCTGTTGCTAGAGAACCGACGCGCACGAATCCAATCCTTCATTTCGATTTGAACCACTCACATGTATTCAAACTATGTGGTGATAATTTCCTGTGCTCCATAAAACTTTTGCACGGTTGGTTGAAGTGTTATTTATGTGGAAATTCATGTTCTTTCTTTTTGTAATCGACTTTGCGGTGCTTTATGATTTAAAGATTTTTGCACAAATCTCAACCAAGTTGATCCTTGAAGCATTACTAAAAATATCTGGTTCAGCCAGCAAGCCTGTTCTTTGTTTGCATTGATTTACCGTCTGTACACATTGAATCAATGTAAAAGGGATAGATTTGCTGGCTGGGAAATAAAGCCGAGTTTCACCACTTTAATTACGTAACCTACAAGTTCTCGTCTATATACCAGGATCTCAGACAGCAAAGCAGACGTTGAATCAATGAAAAAAGCGACCGATTTGCTGTCTGTGATCGCGAACATGTTGTCATTGTTAAGCCCCAACCGCGGACAAACTCCTTTCCACTCCACAGCCGTGCTATCACAATGGTGATTGTTTGTCTTCTGTACTGCTGCTATGTAGCTCTCGAGGCGAAATAATGAGCCATGTTTGTCATCACAAAGCAAGATGTTCTTTTCTACCGTACCCGACACTTGTGTTATTATTATTACTCGTGCTGTATTTGCATAGTGTGCGTGTGTGTGTTTGTATATTCCCCGCATGGTTCAACCAGAGCGCCTACAAATGATGTGTGGTGTTTCTGCAGATTGCTTCTAGTAGAAACGTGTCCGATTGACTTTGCTGCTCGCAAATATCGCTCACGCTCTCGCACCCATTTGACTCGTCATTTTGATGCTTTTTCATGATCAGTAGAAGTTTGGTTTATTTGGTTGCACAGAAAACAAACATGCGTCGAATGGGTAGCGCGATACAGAGCGCTGTATGGAATAATGTTGACAATCACATAATTGTCATCACTGGAACGGTGTGAAATTGAACAACTATATCACAGCCTCTACAAGTATGCGAAACTGCCAGGATTAAGCTCTGCAAGAAGCTTTCCCAGTCCAAGGATAAAGATTCAATCAATCACTCAATCATTGGTGTCCAGACTCTTATATTTCGCGAATAATTTGATCAAAAACATGGCAGTTTGGAAAGTTCGTTTTGACTTCAACCATTGGGTTAGATACAATCTCCGCTTTTAGATAACCACCAACTTTTCTAGCCCATCATGAGTTCTTTTTGCGTTTGAAACTGTAGCGGTGTTACTCCGACCCTTACGAGAGGTGGAATTGTCTGCGCTAGAAAGTGCACTTGCTCAGGAGAATGAATTCCTTTCGTTAGACACCGGGGCCGGAGGGTTTATCGCCCCGGATGCCCTGTGAGTTGCGGTGCCTGGTTGTTGCCATTCGCTACAAAACTTGAATTACCAAGACACCACGAGAAAGTTGGCAACTTGAGTTTATGGTGAGAGAAGCCCTTAGCTTCAAACTGATTTGCTTAGGTTGGCACGTCCAGAGCTAATGGGTGAGCTTAAAATAAAACAATTACCGTGCAAGGATGAGAACCGCCAAATTGCGCTTTAGTATGAAGATGACAAAATCTATTGGGAAGATGAACGGTGAGCAACCAAGTAGGCTGCTCCAAATCATGACACGTCAAAGAAACACGCGCTATATGGCTACGTTGATTGCTTTGAGGGGTCACGGTGCAAAAAGGGTTGAAAACCCCAGCCCTAAAATCATCTCTGGTCCAAATGTATCCCTGCTCACAAAAACAATAAACACAATGATTCGCTAACCATTTCACATCGGTGTAGCTTCCCCGCTAACCTAACACTTCCGGTCAAGCAGTGGCCACTGTCAGCGTTGCTTGCAGGGAATGCGTTTGCTGTCCGGTGGTTAAAAATACAGTACAATTCGCCTATATCGACGTTTTTTCGTTGGTCCCAGCGAAATTTCTATCTTTTACGTAATCTGAGTTCGTATTTTCGACATCTTTTTTGATCCCCCATAGCATTATATTTATTTATGGCGACAGTTGTAGCTTTTCACTTCCGGACACTTCGATTTAATGACGATGTCGCACTTAATGTATAAGAGGGTCGTTCGCAGCTGACGGTAAGACATGGCAGAAACAGAGCGCGTCTGCACTATAGAAACCTGATGTGATGTAAGATCGTTAGTTGACCAATAAAAGCGCTGGCAGCAATCATGACGTTAGACTGCTACCTCAGAAGCAGGGACGACAAACAAGAAGTGTTTTTTGTATGAAAGTAGCTTAAATGAAATTTTATAATAAAGAAATTCTTGTATGAAAGTACGGTAGCTTAAATGCTGCACCTTACAGTGTAACTCAGTATCCTACCGCTCATTACTTTTCATGATCTTGTGACTTGTTTGCGTTGTTTTTGCCGAAGTGTAAGCAAAAGCTTAAAACTTAGCGGCAGTGCAGATCGTTCCTTGGGTTTTGAACTCCTCCCCAATTTGGAAATAAAACATAGCCTATTGATTCTTATAGCCTACACTTTTCTTTATTCTCTTTGAGATGTCGATACCTGCGAATTCTACTGTGTGGTGCATCAAGTCGACGGGTAGGCAAGCAATAAAATGTTTGTATCATTCATTGTTTCACAACCCTATCCAGCCTGTGATGCCCCCCATTAAAACACAGCAAAATTAGTTTATTCACTGTGTATTTGCGTGGTCGGATAAATGTAGACCTGAACATCATCTGTTGAAATGTTTGTTTTTGTCAGTTTTTGTGAAAGTCGCTGTTCCAATTTCGATCACAATTTAATTGAACGTAATCTTATAAAAATAAAGACAAAAATGAAAAAAATCTAGCAACACTGAAACCGGAGTCGTATAGTTTTCACCCAACTTCACAGCCCTGCTGTAAACAACTTATTTAACGAAAAGGAAATATAAACTTAAAACACAGAAATACAAAGAAAGCAGCTGTGTTAGAGTTCTATAAATTGAAAGGACAACGGCGTCAATAATCTTGTTCTTTTATTGGCAAACACACATTCTGTATTTTGTCATTATTGCTAAAACCACAAGCCAGTTTATAAATTTGAGACATTTTCTACTTACAAGGCGCTGTTTACTAGCGGTTCTTCTGGTGCCAACACAGCAGCATTGTTATCAAACTTGAGCCAACACATTTAAAAATTATCAGCATTTACTTTTAGCTTCGTCGAATGTCTGTGTGCGCATTCTGCTAAATTCTCTACAATTCTGTTTAACGAATAAAAGAAAAAAACGAAAAGCAAGACATCGACATGAATGCAGCTTGAAAAAAAAGACAATTTGGGGCATTCAAAAGTTCACGAATGAATTCAAGTTCCACTGAGCTTGAGGAGTGAAAATGGTCAAAAAAACATCATCTCAGTTTTGTAGCCTAGTTTCTGCAAGTTACGATATCGGGGATGGATAAATCTGCTTTAGTATGTTCTAAGTTTCGTCCACACCGCTATTGGCAACTTCATAACAAGCGTAAGTACAACTTGTGTTACAACGAAGTGAAACACCCAGCCAGAAAATCACTCCTTTTTTACATTGGTTCAACGTACGTTCACGCAGACATGCAATAAAAAGGACCAGTATCTCTGACTGGGTGCTGTGCCTCGGAAACATCACTATGTATGCCCAATTGTCCACGAGGGAACAGGCAATGCGTTTATCATTTGCAGAACTAGCTCAAGCAGCGCAAACTTCTGAACAACGCAGCTGGGAACTGGGGTGCAAAGCTTTCACACAAAATTATCCGTAAATTACTGAAAATAATGCTACAACATTGGACCTTATACAAAGCATGCATAAGGGGCCTAATAATTATAAGAATGCTATAACGTCCAAGAACGTGATGTAAATACAAGCACTAGCATTTCAGATTATGTTTGTACAGCACAATTCTACACCATTAACTCCTTTTGCAAAGAAAGCTGTTAATTTTGCTTACAATTACATGGTCAGTAAATATATGCACAAGCAATCAGCAGTATTTTATTCGGGTTGATTCCAGAAAGGCCAGTGAAGAAGGGGGCAAACTGCTATTTTATCAAGGCTTACGCCTAATGGTTGGAGATTAAGTGGACGGAAAGGCATATGCAATGAATGAGCCTTCTTTCTTTGTGGTGTAAATTGCGCCAAAATTATTGTTTCTAAACTGTTGTCAGTGGCCGATTTTAGCGATGTTTGCCTTCTTAGTACAGTAGAATTCGCCTATAACGGCACCTCTAGGGGATTGCAAAAACTGACGTTATAGAGATAGACGAACTACCGCAAACTATTCCAAAACTGTCTTTTGATTAAAGAAAGAGGTGTATAATCCAGTCAGGTTTACTGTGTACCACCAAACTGACAAAAGTCACGCAGAAAATACAGTAAACAAAGAAATTGTTAAAAAAAAAACTACAGCGAAAGGTACAGAAAGTTAATTCAGTTAATTAGTTTATACAGTGCTGCACGTACAACTGTTGCTTTGAGTTGTTTAAAGGTCAGCTGTAGAGCTGCTTTTTACACGTGATAACTTTTCACGCGGGAAAAAAGTTAATTAAAGTCCCTGCTGCGAACGACGTAGCAAAATAAAGGGAAGACATTTTGCAAGCAGCAGCGCTAACTGGATTAAAAGACTGACCGTTCGTGGTGAAGGTGATGGCTTAAAGTGACGTTATAAACGAACAAAAGACGTCTGGGGACCAATAAAGGGTGCTGCTACATGCGAATTGACGTTATAGGCGATGCTGTTGTAGCCGAACTACAATGTACGTAAAAGATAGGAATTCTGCCGGGACCGAGGGAAATGTGACGTAATAGGCGAATTGACGTTATAAACGAAGCCGTTATAGGCGAATTCTACTGTACTAGGACCTGGTCACACCACTGGTTGAACCTCTTTACGCAAGCAAACATTGAATTAATGTAAACAAAATGACTGATTTGCTGGCTGAGGTTTTATAATTCTGCAGTTTAGTATGACAAATAAAACCACGGAAATTGTCGTGCTTAGGTAGTCTTTTTGTGTACAGTTTTTTTGTGTTAAGCCTAAGTTGTTGCTGCTCGTTACGTGATGGGTACTGATATAGAAAGTCACTGTCATTTTGTGTGACTACGTCTTCCCCCCCCATGACTATTGATGCACATTGCACACACAACAGAGCGTGATACCAGCATAAACATATGTTAGTCTTTCATTGCGAATACAACATGACAAAATCTCAGTTTTTGTTATGATGCAATTAATCTGTATAGTCATCAATACCAATGTCTCTTCCTTGCAAGAAATTTGCAAGGTTGTGACACAGAAAAACCTGAATTGATGCTGTTATTGCGCAGTTCAAACAATACCAGTCTTCTGTTCGGTAATGAGTGGCGTTGAGGAAAAGCATTTTCAACAACGCAGTCAATAGATTTACATGTCAATAGATGCAGTTTGTGTTCAATTAAGCATAAATGCAAAAGGAGTTACAATGAAACAGATCCCAAAAGCAAGGATTATGTTTGTTAATACAAACATTCACTAGAAAGAGCGTTAGTGATATAACTTGACTGAAATGTCATCGGTAAGTTATAGAAATACGCCAAAATTGGCAAGAAGCAACAATTTAGATTTTTATGTTACAAATATGAAAGAATTACTTATGTTTTTTGCTTCACAAAAAGCGCAACAGTTTGGCTCGTCATGATCTAAGCATCCAAGTCGTCAATCAACCTTGAGCAAGATATATTTCAGATCCCCAAACATGTTGTGTTCATATGTCTTAATATTAACAATGCCGAATTTGTTCATTGGACAAGTTAAAGGTTGATGTCTTTACTTGGATCTTCTATTTCTTCACTTCAAGCTCAAATAAGTACAAACAGAGTTAAAGCTGGTGGTAACGGGCTTGCATGGCAGATATCAGGCAACAATCAACATGCCTGGTTGCCTGTCACGAAATGTTACACTGTTCGTTTTAGTAACGTATTTTAACAAAAAAATGATCATGTTTTTGTCTGAAACCTCTCCAGGTTAGTTCACATTTAAGTGGCCCACGACAAGGTTACTTTGTGATGGTTTCCTGACGCGGGGAATCTCATCAGGGGTGGGCATATGGTCCCCGGTGACCTGCTTCACTTCCGGGGGAATCTTTTGTTTGCTTGCCATTTGTGCCCTCGCCATGTTGTAGTCGCCAGAATCGAAGTACTTGGTCTGAAAAGAAAGGTTGGACTCGCATCAAAGTATTTCGTTTTCAGGCTCAATGAAATAGTTGATGATAACTTTGCACTGACCCAGCAAACACATGTCTCGTCCTGTTTACATTGCTTTAATGTCACTAAGTGCAAAGGTTTCCCATCTTAAGATAAACGTGAACAGTAAGTTGAATTTTCTCTTTAATATTACTGCGCAAAATTATCTTTTTAAATTTAATATCGTTTCCACATACTTTTTGAGCCATTCTCTTCTGCAAAAGACTGGAACCACCTTTTGGCTTCAAATTGGGATACTTTGACTTCAACAATTCTTCTTGCTGCTTTTCCACAACCTGAAAGATGGAAATACTTTAACGCATGATGTAACACAATGTTTGATAATTTAATGAATAAGCAAAGAATTAAAAACTAATAACAAACAAACTTTCAGAGAAAGTCCAATAGTTTAGATCAGACATGTGCAACTGGCGGCCCATGTTATTCTGTGCGGGCCGCATGGTACTCAGCATAATACTGGAATTCATTAAATTCAAAGTTTTGTATTTGGCTGACTGGTAAAAAAAGTTGCACATGCCTGGTTTAGATGCATAACAAACACTATAGTCGGAATTTATTTGTTGCATTTTACAATTGTGCAAGTTCAACTTACTGTAGTGGCAAAACAATCAGATTTATTGAACAAAAAAAGCACAAAAAACTTCCTACCTCTGGTTTTTTGAACGTTTCTTTAGGTCCCTCCCCATCAAGAGTGGTAGGTGCTGCTGACATGTTTGAACTATTTTTCACACCTTGACCACCTAACTACTTAGCTACTATTTAAAGCAATCAGATACAGAAAGTCCTACTTGCTTTACTTGTTTTACTTGCTTAAGTTTTACTTGCTTTAAAACAAAACAAGGCTGTTTAACATTGACACAAACTCAAACATGCAACACTAAATTTCAATTTGACAGCAGCAAATTTTCCAAGCTCATTGCATTGATGGATGTGAGGACTTCAGCCTCGTTTTCAACAAATTAAAATGTGGTTGTTAACTTCAAGCAAACAAATAGAAAATAATTGTAAATATTTAAATAAAAAACACGTACACATTGGCAAATTGTTTCTGGCACATAACTAATAATTCTATCAACACATGTGATATGAAAATTACTATGTCCTGTTCTTGGTGATTACAAATTAAAGTTATAAAAACTAGACTTTCTTTTCAAGTTGTCAAAACTAGACAAACGTGGCTTTGGAAGAAAGAAAAATTTAATATTTTTTTTTAAAGTTCAGTTTGATGAAGAAGATACTGAAAATTTACTTGGAATCTGTTGCAATCATTAGGCTTAATGGAGTCAAAACAAACTAGTCAGTTGATTAAATCCACTGCAAAGAGAATGCAAAATATGCAAAAATGTTGAAATATAAAGACTGGAGAAATCAGTCGAGAAAAAATGCAGTTTAAAACAATGGATGTTAAACAAAGGTGTTTTTGATATTTCCATGAAATCATATATTAACAAACAGCTAATACAGAATCTAGTCATTTAAAAATCATTAGTGTGACTTAAGAACGAAGTACTCTATACAATGTTGTCTTTTAAATATAGTACACAAGTCGATGAACATAATCTGTACAAAGATTCTGAAGGCATACTTGTTGTCAAACTTGTGTGTTCAATGTTAATTTGACCTTGTTCTATTATCATGTAGCAACATATTTACAAACACCTGAACAGTCACTGACCCATCTCTCAACATGCTGAGTTACTTCTTTCCAGGGGGTTGAAGTGGCTTTCCTTTCTCTTTTCCCCGAAGTTTAAGTCCAATGGCGCGTTCAATTTTTCCCATGACTTGGTTGTTGGGAATTGCTTTCCCACTTTCATATTCGTTGATGACCTGTGCTTTTTCATTTATTTTAGTTGCCAATTCTTTTTGTGTAAGGTTTTTATCTTGGCGTCCCTTCTGAATAAGCCGTCCGACGTCCAGCGACACATGGTGATGGTGCAGTTCTTCAGTTTCTCGATCTAACTTTGCAGTGTTTTTGGTAGTCACAGCTTTCTTGTTTGTACCAGCTGCAAATTTCTGGCGTGTTTCAACATCTTCTCCCTTCCTCAAAGCAGCATTGATATTCTTGGAAGCACGAGCAGCTCCAGGAGCAGGCTTAGGCTTCCTCAAGTAAGTCACGGTTTCCCAGTCAGTATTGCTATGCATTGTTTTTCAGTCTGAGTTTATCTGAAAATATAATGAGCAATGAATTATGAACACCATTTCTGTGAATTCAAATCACAACTATAGCTACATCTGCAAATAACCTTCCAGGGCTAAATGCTAGCCTACTAAGTTTTCAATTTCCAAAGCCATCTTGCATCAGTTCCTTTTCTGCTTACACAACACTAAACCTACAACAATGAAAAAGATTATAAAATTTAATTACTGCTGGCACAAATCATCAAAAGTTAACTTTTTGTTTTGAAACAACCTACAGCCAAGTATCCAAACATGCATGTTTTGTTATTGTTAATAATTAAAATATAAAATACGGCATATAGTTTAAATTTATGATTTGAATAATATTTTTCACTCCTATGTGCAAAAACTGGTTTAGTAAACTAAAAATATGCCCAACTGCTTGCATTCTCAGCAAGATTCTCAAAAAACGATTCCATTCAGTGCTGATACCAACGGAAACAGCCTATAGCCTAGCTTGTATACACTTCATAACTGCATATTTTATTTTCTTCAACAAAAGATAAAATTAAATGTTCAGAATGAATAGACAAAGAAATCTTGGCATGGTTTATCCACATAGCAATATTTTGTAGGCTAATCTGGATAAACAACACATCAAAAAGGAGTCTCTAACCCTCAAAGCAAAGCTGAGACGAAGCGAATGGTATACACTAGTACTCTAGTAGTAATAAAATTGATAGTAACCACTGTGCAACACTTATAATATGTATGCATAGTTGCATACTAGGGGTATGAAAATTTTCCAACTTTATATCCCCATGTCATATTTTGTGGAGTTTTATTGTGCAAATCATGAATATGTAGCAAATTTTCATTTTACTTAAAAAAAACTTCACCCTCCAATTGTGAAAACTATTTTTTGACTAATGACTATATAAATACTATTTACAATTTACATATACAAATGGGTTAAATTACGGTACTCTTTTAATAAAGCACATTTGTAAAAAGACATTTAATATATAGTTTTTCAGTAGATTTACAGAGTGGAAGCAAGTTGTGATTTTTTTATACATCTGTGCTTTGTTATCTGAATGCTGTATTGGTACTGTATATATTATAGGCGGGTCCATAGGCGTCAAAATAGGGTGGGCTGGTGGGCATATTTGTACAATATGTTTTGCCCACCCTGTTTTCATTACACTTATGAAGTGTTCGTTACAATAATTTCCGTTTTTGTTAAACGCTGAATTATCCAACCAACTGAAGCGCAACTTCTTTTTTTACGCTATGTCTCTCGCTAAAAAGGTGGTACTCACTGCATTGTTGTTGCTAGTGCTACAGCAACTGCCACACGCTGGCAATTCCTGGTGAGAGAAAGCCACGTTTGGTCTTTTCTCCGAATGGTCTCTTTTTCGTTACGTTACAGTCAAACTTCAGTTCCGGGTCAACGTAAGGGAATATGAATATGACATCATAATGAACATGACAATAAAATAACTGATACAAACTAAAGACGTACTGAAACAATCGCTTTTTACAAATCTTTCCTCACAAACTTGTTGCTGAAGAAGCCGCGTCCAGCACGAATGAACGTAGAGATGACATTGATAAAGAAAGTAGTGGTGAAGTCAATGTCTCAGGCAATGCACCGGTAGTTGTAGACGACAGCATGAGCCATGGAAATCTACATGCTCCATTTGACGTTAGCATGCTGCCGGATCAGCTTCTGGCTCGGGAAGGTTCCGTCAGCACAGTCAGCAGTCACCTGTCCGAACATTTTGTGGCAAATCCGAAGACGCCACTTTAAAGATAACAGGTCATGAGTCACACGCTTTTTAGGTTGCAAAAGAAAACATAAAAGAAGTTTGTTTAGTTTAGCAGCGCTCATAAGATTGCAAGGCGCAAGAAAGCAAACATCAAACCTATTAAAGCTTAAATGCTGCAGCGACGCTAAACGCAGTCTTTGTGAGAAAGACTAACCATTGCAAATTTGCGAACATACACATTCAATGAAATCTGTTTGAAAACTCTCGACCACCCAGAATTCCTCTCTTCTAGGAAAAAATCGACGCCTATGGGCGGGTTTGCTACTATTCGGCGAGTCCAATTCAGCTAGTCCGATTCGGCGAGTGCCCTATTCAGCGATTTTTCGAATTTTTTTTTTAAGTTATTGGGTACCGTAGCCTGCTTTTACATCGTTTTAACGTCGCTAAACGTTCAAATAACCCCATAACCCTTAACCCCCTAACCCTTAACTCCCTAACCCTTAACTCCCTAACTCCAACCCTAACCTCTAACCCCAACCCCTAAAACGGCAATGATAATTCGGCTACGGTACCCAATAATTTAAAAAAAAAATTTAAAAAATCGCCTAATAGGGAACTCGCCAAAAAGGGCTCTCGCCGAATAGGGCACTCGTCGAATCGGACTAGCCGAATTGGACTTGCCAAATCGGACTCGCCGAAACGGGCCATTCCAGGTATAGGCGATAGCTCTTAGACCAAAACTACCTAAATGACTTCATCACTTTGATACTTTTTACTCGTTTCTGATAAATTGCCAATATCAGCAGGATTGAAGCACTCAGTAAAAAACCAGCTCACATATATAGAATACCTCTTTAGCTGTCCATTGTCCGCATACCCGGTATGTAGCCACAAGGGGGTGCTGTGTAAATACTACTTTGAGACTGATATGGAAATACTGTGACCACTTTTTCACAAGGATTTGCACACTTTGTGGACTATTCTTGTAGTTAACTTTGCTATGCTCATTAAATGCATTGCAAACTTAGTTTGGGGAAGTGGTGGTTTCCCAAATTATTTACAATTTCTGGAACACTGTTTTTCTCCCACATGATTGATTGATTGAATGAATCTTTACCCTTGGACTGGAAAAGCTTCTTGAAGAGCTTAATCCTGGCAGTTTCGCATACTTGTAGAGCAGTGGTTCCCAACCTGGGGTTCGCGGACCCCTTGGTCTTGGGGGTCTGTAAGAAAGCATTTGGGGGTCCGTGATTACCTTGATGAATTTGGAAAAAAAACTTTGTTCTATATGCATGGATGGAGGCTGGAGCACCAGCTACGGATGGGCAATTCAGAATAATTCACTATTCCAGAATTATTCCGGAATACTAAACCGAATCCAGAATCGAATCCAGAATACTGAATCCTATTAACTTCCAGGCTCCAGCAACACAAAAAGTAAAAAATTTCAGACACAAAAGCTACACAATCAAAGTAAATGTTTGTTGCAATGCAACACATTAAGGCATTCTAAATGACTTCCAGCCAAATGGGAGCAGTGTTGCCAGATGATGGAAGCCGCTTGGCAACAAAAAGTAACTAAAATTTCACCAGATATTTCAAACACCCTAAACAGGCCCGTAACCAGCCGGGGGCCAAGGGGGCATCGCCCCCCGCCCCTGAAAAAAATTTGCCCCCCTGGCAAAATCCCAACATTCTCGAGCAACAGCTACAATTATAATGATTTTGCCCAAAAAAATTTTTCGGCCCCCCTAAAAAAAAATTGCCCCCCCTTGCTCTGCGGTCTGGCTACGGCCCTGACCCTAAATAAAGCAATTTCGCTTAAATACAAATAGTTTTTAAGACATAAGACACTGCCATCATCCATATGCAAACCTCTTGCAAAACGTTTTCTATACGAGCAGGGATTATAACCTATTGCTAAAAAGTTTAAAAAAATTGAAAAAACTTTCTTGAAAAAAATTGAGTAGGGAAAATTTCACTAGATTTCACCAAAAATTTATCTGGTTCCAATGTCAAAAAGCTTGGCAATAAAGACCTGTAAATTTCACCAGAATTTTTTAATTTGATATTCTATTTTCCCATCTGGCAACGCTGAACTGGAGCGCAGCTTAGTTTCCGTCAAGCCGCGGTCGAAAAGAATCGCTCGGAAGATGCTGATGTGGCAGGTATGCTGAGGTGTTTCAGAGCCAACTCCTTTAGCAGGGGGCATCTGCTCAATGTTGTTACGCCCACCGGTCAAACTATCGCAGAGTCGCATACGCACGTGGATTGAAAAAAAGCATTGCACGATTGTGCATGTGTGCAAAGCGTGAAGAAAATTGCACGCTTAGTTTCTTCAATTGCTCGTGCGAGCGAGTGACGTAGAGTTGCATGCGCCGTGCGCGCACAACGCGTGCACAATGTTTTCGAACGTTTGCGTGGGTAAACCACATTTTTTTCAGTTCACTGTCTCCAGCTGACAGCTTGCACAAGACTTATGCATATCTTTAAAACCGAATCTTATTACCCGGTTTTATTGCCGTTTTGGATTCGGATAGTTTAGGATCCGAATCCTTCTGGATTCGGTATTCTGAATTGCCCATCCCTAGCACCAGCTATGCTTGGGAACAAATCCGGATTTGCTGCTTTAATAAAAAACGAAGCTCCTCGCGTGGTTGTTACTCATTCCTTCTTGCACACGTACGCCTTAGCAGCAAAACTTTACCAGCAAGTCCCAAAGAAATTCTGACGAATTGCGTGAAAGTTGTTAATTTCATCAAAAGCAGAGCTGTAAACCACCGTACTTTTAAAGCGCTATGTCAAGAAGTAGGGTCAGATTACGAAGTATTTTTGTATCATTCTGAGGTACGTTGGTTATCTAGAGAAGTTTTAAAACGACTGCAGCAGCTAAAAAATTAGGTATCAACTCTTTTGAAAGCAAAAGGAAGTCCCCTCTCAAAATTGTTTGAGAATAAAAGTTTTCTATACGGCATGGCCTACTTAGCCGATATTTTCGGTCATATTAACAATGTTAATCGTGGCATTCAAGGACCAGGTGTGACAATAATTGATGCAGCTGAAAAGCTGAAAGCGTTTTTAGCCAAATTGCCGGTTTGGAAACGCAGATGGGAAGCAGGTAATTACGCTAACTTTCCAATGTTAGAAGATCATCTTGATGGATAAAACTCAAAGAGAATGTACTCTTTTGATCTCTATGAAAGAAAAATTTTGAGCACACTTTGATACCTTCCAAATCTCATTTCAACGTTATTTTAATTTAGAACACCTGCCGAACGAAGTTGAAACAGGGATTCGAAATCCTTTTCTTTTTGACTTGAACAATATTAGCGATGACGATCTCAGTAAAGATGACCTAATTGATTTGAGATCAAAGGAGTTATTACACATTGAATTTCATTCAAAAACTGTGGAAGAATTTTTGTGCTCACAACTGCAAACCTACCCATTCTTGACAAAGCAAGCGATTATTGTTTTTTTACCATTCATAACCACTTACCTTTGCGAGGCAAGATTCTCAGATCTTGTTACAATAAAAACTAAACATCGAAATCGCCTGGACGTTGAAGATGACATGCGCGTTGCATTGTCAAAAACTCAACCACAGTTCAGTCGTTTAGTTCAGGAAAGATAACAACAGCCCTCTCATTAAATTTTCTTACGTTGAAAAAGTTTCGGCATGGCACTTTGGGTCACCTTAATATTCAAATACTGCAGAGTGCAGACATTTCTTGAACAATTCCTTCATTTTCTTATTTGAGAAACTGTTTAACTTGATATTTGCCGCAGGAGTCATAGCGGCTTCTTCTTTCGTATGAGAAGTTGGTTTTTTGGACTACATTTCATTGGGGTCAAATGTCCAGGCATTCTTCGAGCAGCCACTTGATTGTAGAGTCCTCCAGCGTTGACAGGCCAACTGCCCTTGGAGGAGTAAACGTCGGGCAGTGGTAGAGGATGTGATCTGCTGTCTGTTCCTCTGCACCACAGTTGCATGCCGCTTACCTTTGCGAGGCAGGATTCTCAGTCATAGCGGCAATGCAATATGACACAGTACAGTAGTTGAGTAGCATAATTATTACAATAGTCAATAGTATGTTAATTGAGTTTCAGGCAAAATTTAGGTAGGGGTCCGCAGAATTGATAATTTGTCTAAAGGGGTCCGCGACAACAAAAAGGTTGGGAACCACTGTTGTAGAGGCTTTGAATCACTGACGCTTACTCTGTCACCGAGATTGACAGAGTAAAGTTTTCGATGGTTGAATTCTTGTTGCCGGAAAATTATTCCATCCATTAGATGCCGCTGAATGGAGAGCAGTCCTTAACGTGCGTTGCTCAAGCGCACACCCCGAGAGTTGAACCAACGCCGCTTGATCTTGAAGCTTCTTCGTTCCAGAAGTCACACGCTAACCAACTGAGCTATTGGGGCGGACATATTCCTCAGTTTCTGATTTATCTTCTCTGCTGTTATTAACAAACTTTTCTGTGACTGATACTTTTTCTCTTAATAATTTCACTTTTCCTAGATAATTCTATTGCATGATTTTTATGGTGCAATTTGCTCTACTTTCCTAATTCATATTTGCAGTAAATACAACTCTTCGTTTTCTTGGCACAACCATTTTCATCTATTATATTGAACAACTTAGTAAATCATACATTCCTGGTCTTTGTCTATGGCTTCATACTTTTTAATTATACACGTTCTAAATGTTTTTTTTAACAGTTGATTTATCTTTTTGAATTGCAAATTTGGCTTATTCTATAATTGTTTTACTCCGTCTGTTATCAACACAACCCTCTCTTTTTTGGTTTTCACACATAAAGATAAAGTTTTGTATTTATCCATGTTATGTTGTTCTTTGGAATTCATAGCATTTGATTGAGACTATCCACAGTTGTTTGCTTCTTTAAAGTTATACCTTCCTGGAATCTCAATAAATTTAAAGAAAATTATTTTTTTCAAATGAAGGTGCATTGTTTGAGACTTTTAGCTTGCAAGTTTAAAATTTGACAAAATATAATTTGATTTATAATTTATATTTTATTATAAATATAAATAATTTGACAAAATTTTTTGTCATACCGGTACCCCTAATACATACATAGACACATATAACTTATATGAATGGGAACCACTGTACGTGAACATGAAACTTTTTAAAACATATAAAACACAACATAATTTAACATTTTAATTTAAACAAACAAATTATAGGTCCATATAAAGAATTAGATGAAACATTTTCTGCACAGTAGTGTGTGGAACATTGTAATTTATTCGCATCTCAAGAACATAACATAAAAGTTAGAGATTGAATTTTATTATGGTATACTAAAACTGTATATAAGCAATATTCTTCGTAACAATACAACCATAACATCAGACACAAGAGCTAATAAGCAGAAAGCTGCATAAATCTGCAATGTAATGACTACATAAAAATATGCAAAAATTACTTACGTATGGTAGCCTAATTAATCAGAAAATTGAAAGCCGAAAACAAAAGACAAGCTACAAGCATATTACGATATCCTGTATAACAAGATATAATACATTTATATGCAGGTTTCTGAGATTTTTGTTTCAAACTCAGACCTGCCTTTGAATATGATCTTAAATTGATTATTGAAAAAGTTGTTCACATTAGAAGCATACGGTATTTGAACGTAGATGCAACCTAGTTCGTACCCTGAACAGTTTGTACCCTCAGTTCGTACCCTGAAAAAATCGAGAGAAAAAATTAAAAAAAGCGGAAATCGCTGATCGCAGTTTCCGCAAACATTTTATAATTTTCCCCCTGAAACGATTGAGAGAAAGATAGCAAAAAGTCGAAGTCGCTGATCGCAGTTTCCGCTAACCCTAACCCTCGAGTTTGTTAATTTTGTTTGTGGAAACTCCGCTTAGCGAGTTCGACTTTGTGCTATTAAACTGCGATCAGCGACTTCGGCTTTTTTAATTTTTTCTTTCGATCTTTTCAGGGTACGAACTGTGGGTACGAATTGTTCAGGGTACAAACTAGGTTGTCACCCTTTGAACGTTAGTTGCATTGACTGTATGCACAAGATTCAGTTCAGTTTGTTTTTCAATTCTGACCACAACAAAAAAACAATATATGCCAAACATAGCAGAGGTCTAGAAAAAGGTAGAAGTAGATTCAAATTAAGGTGTTCCACAGCAATAGTCTAAAAATGCCTGGTTGGCATGCCTATGCATGTCTGATTTGCATCTCTAAATTCAGATGTTTGCATGATGCAATGCAGACATACATTATTGTGTCAGCCAGACACTAGAGGAATTGGGGAAGGGAAATACTTTAATCATAATGAGATGGCACATGCCGTAGGCTTAACAGTTTTCAGTGTGACTGTGAGATGAGCCTTTTTTTCATGCTAGTGACATGTGGTGTGGATTGTAGTAACTTAATAACCTACACGACCCAGGACTTTTTACTGAAGAATGGAAACATTGAAGCAAACAGGCCAGGCTAAATGGCAAAAACATTAACAATAATGGGGATGTCTGACACATTTTCCCCTCTCAAGTCACTAATAAAAAATATCAACCCACAATTAAATCTTGGTCTCTAAAATAAAATAATTCCTCGTTTCTAAAAAAAAATTGAGCACGTCGTCAGTAACTTGGATGCACAAATTACAAAATTAATAAGTAATTAAAACAACAATCATGCATAAAACATAAATAAAGCAACTTTGTCGAGAACGAGAAAGGTAACCCCTTGCCTTATCCAAAAAAAGTTTTGTAAAAAATCGGAACGCGATAGAAAGCGGACATTGCAGTCAAGGTTGCCAGATGGCCTTTTTTTAGGCCAAATTCCAGAAAACTGGCCTTTTTAAATTGCAGTTGGCCTAAAAAAGTTGATGCAAATAAGGCCAGAAAATCTGGCCTTATTTGGCCCTTTTTATGACTGCAAGTTTTGATCGGTTTAGAAAGTGTTATTTTAAGGAAATTCAATTTCAACTGTAATATAAAAGTATCACTTATCATCACTTAGAGCCTGACCTATAATCGTTTTAATTTTAATTAGTGAGTAGAAACATAGGTAGAGAGTAGAGAATGTGTTGGCGGTGGACAGGGCGGTTCTATTAAGTTGCACCTGCCGTAAACCGTAAAGTATACACTTGCCTTGTTTGTTAATGTGATGTGTTTGCATTCCAGTTGTGCAATCTTGTCGTATTTTTTTTGTTGCTAAATAATTTCAAAACCGAGTTTTAGTTCTTATGACATCTTAAACGTATTGATTTCGTACTGGGTTGGTCTGTGAATAAGTTTATTATAAAAGCCTACGACAACACATTTCACTGATTGTTGAACACTCCACGTTTACTTCTGATCCGGTTTGCAATACGCAAAATGCTACAGAACGACAGGGAATCTTTGCTTTTGTTTATTTTTGATTTTTTAGATTCGTGGTTTTAAACTTCTATACATGAAATAAGTTTTGATGTGAGTGAAGGCTATATTTTATATTGTTATGGCGAAATTAAATTTTATACATTCTTTAGTTGATACAAACAGTGTTTTATTTTAATAATTCTTCTGTAGTCATGTATAGCACTGAAAATAGTTTCCAATCCTGTAGTTGTAGACATCCCTGGTACATATACTCCATAAGACAAATTCATGCTTATTGCTTAGCTAGATGTTCCGAATAACACTGTTCATGAATTGAAGTAATAATGGTTTCTAGTTTATCTGCTACTACAGTAATTTTTCATTAATCAAATTATGCAAACGAACCGGTCATTATGCTCTGACAGTGCTACATTATTATCTGTCATATTTGATCGTAAAATGGCATTTTCAAAAAATTATTTCAATTAAGTTGTTAGCGTTTATTTAGCCTTAAAAGTAAATTAAAAATTTGGCCTTTTATTGGCCTTATTTTATAATGGATTTGGCCTTACTATAGCTTGAGTATCTGGCAACCCTGATTGCAGTTAGCAAAAATACATGGAATGGTAAAAAAAATGTATGGCATTTATTACAAAACAAATTTATTCAATTGGGTGCAAATTGCCCATCGCATGTTCTATGTTGTTGATAAAAATATTTTTATGTTATCAATTGTTACTGATTGACTTTTTAGGGGTTTAGAACATAAATTGTTTATCACTAAAATTCCGCTATTCTGATTCCTGATACAGCAGAATAAGATATTATAAACATACTTCGGAAAGGATTTTCAAACAGTCAAACTTGTGCTTCTCGAAGGCTTTTTCACGTAAACTCGATCTAAATTTGCAACAGATCGATCAGATTTGAGTTCATTTATTTGGGCAGTTAATATTGAAAATAAGGTAAAAGTGTTTAGCATAAGCTTATGTAGCATTCTACAGCACTAATACCATCACAGAGAGTAGTGGTAAAATTGAGATACAAAACGTAAATGTTAGTTCAGTAGCGATGTTTTATTTTAGAACACGCAGCGAAAAACAATAAGTTGCATGTCATAATATAAAAAACGTCTGAAAAAAGGTGGAGGGGACAAAACGCAAAGGTTGAGGCCAGCACGAGACCAATATAAGAAACTAAATAGCCTAAGCAAAAACAGATTAGCACCATCACAGTGCCTTCGAAAGAATTGAAAAGTAAAAAAGTGGGCTCTTCAAAAAGAAATCTATTTTTAGACAAAATATCTATAATAATTTTATCTATTGGTCGGAAAGGGCGACCGTAGTGGGTTGTCAAAACTGTTGATGGGCGATGCAGGAACACAATTAGCCTACAAACACAACTTGTCATCAATCCCCAGGATTTACAAAAACCTTAAAATACGAGATTTCTTTCACTTCATTTCTTCGTTGAAATACCGTAGGCCAGGGCCGTCACTCCCACGCGTTCATCCGATGTAGCCTACTGCACCGGAGCCCCAGAAGAAGAAGGCCGCGCATTGCATAATAAACTATTTCAGTTAAAAACTAAAGTAAAGTTGTAGCAGATCCAGGAGGCACTTGATCAGATAGCCTACCGTACCCATTATAATCTAAGAAACATGTAGGCCTAGTATTGTTTCCTCTTTCCAAGATTTTTTGGCTTTTTTCGCTTGGCTAAATCTCCATTTATGAACCTAATCGGCAGGCAATGTTTCAGCAGTAGATAAAATGGTAGGCATTTAAAGGTAGGAATTTTGACGGCCCCATGGTGGGAGTTAGCACCTGGTCCATAAATGAAGAAGTTACGGCCCTGCCGTAGGCTATCTTCTTTTTAGATATGAGGTGGTAGCAGTCACGTCATTCCATCAGGTGCTGCAGCCATTGGACTGTGTATCTATCAATTAAGCGCTGTGGGCTAAATTTAACGTTATTTTCCATCTCGAGGTCTGTAAATAGAGCTTCGTTGTCATACGATGTTCATTTGCAGCTTAGCGTATTCTGGTCACACGGACCAATGCATTTACTCTGTAGTCTGTCGTATCTTGGCTTTAGGCTATGCCCGGGGATTAAAGGTTTAAGTTAAGTGGATGGGAAAGGAAGATAATCTTCGTGTCCACCTTCAAGCATGATTTTAAGAGCCCTGCTACAAACACAGCCGCATGCTTTTGAACGTTATAGGCTACCAAACCGACGTTCTAGGGTCGTACCAGGACTCCCACCACTCTGCTATGCAGCCAAAGTTAATGCTCTTGAGTGGTTTATTTATTTACTATACAGACCTAGGCCTATATATTTTATATTAGGCCTGTCACTTCAATATGTAATTATTCCTTATTTCCATCTTAAGCCTAGGTTAGAGCCTAGACCAACTTTAATTTAAGCGATAAGAAGAAGCCAAATTTTACAATAAAATTGGAAAGAAGTGTCTTCAAGGTTCACTTGGGCTGCATTTAGGCTAATAGCCTACTACAAAAAAGCTGTATCCTAGCCCAGGGCTACTCAACTGGCGGACCGCGGTCCGAATCTGGACCTTCTGGGTGTTGATGGCGGACCTTGAGCTCTTGCAAGAATAACCTCATTGCCACGTTTCAGGGCTTCTTTAAAACAGATTTCTACTGGGAGGAAGCAATTTTTACTGTGATTATCCTAGTTGCTGGGGGACTTCGACTCCCAGACTCCTCAACACTTTCTCAGAAATCCAATTCGAGTTACGTTTTACTTAAAAAAGTGGTTTGGTGCAGATAGTTTAACTTTCGTGGTTGCGTGTGAAATAACTTGTTCACTGGACCGCTAAAAATATTCAACTTAAACTGGACCTTTGCGAAGCTTAGTTGAGTAACCCTGGCCTAGCCTATTAGGCTACTCTGTCACGTTGATTTTGAGCCCGATCTTTATGATACAAACCCGTTCGATTACAGCATTGAAACTCGAAGAATGTAATAGTGATATTTCTGCAACGTTGGTTGCTTGACGTTGCAATGCCACATTTATTCGACATTTCATCAACGTACAGTATTTTTAGTCGTTCCTGAAACAGCGCTGGTGGCTTTTTGTCTATATTTTAATGGTAGCCACTGGCATCATATAAAACAAACGTTTGTTCACAAAGTGAAAAAATATTTAAGCAACTACAAGTATGCTGGTGGTAACGTTTGTATAACGTTGTTAACCTGTAGTGTAGGCTAACAGTTGTGTAATGGAGTGTACAAGAGTCAAAGTTTTAGAGTAGGTTTATGTAGGTGCTGCAGTTTTTGGTTTCGGTCGGAGTCGGGCTGAGTCTAAAATTCTTGGAAAAAAACAGTAGCCGGAGTCGAATTTTTTGCGAGTTGATACTTTTAGCATATAAATATTAGCCTACGCTGTAACCTAGCCTACTTGGCGCAGCTGTTATTTTTACGTACCGGTACTTCATTGGTTTTATTTTCCAAGCAGTAATTATTTTATTTAAAAATATTCCTTTCTTTTCATGGTAGGAGATAGGGAAGGCATAACTGTTATGCGTGTTATGGTATAAAAACCTGGACTGTGGTTTATCGAAAGGTCTTTTGAAGTGTCGGCTGCGTAGCCGAGAAGCGAGAACGTCTGCGCAACGTTCGACACCGCTCCTGAGCACGCGGCTGTGTCTAGGCAAGGACACTTAATGGCACGACAAAATAAGGGAAGCAGGTGACTCGAAGACTATATGTCACTTCGCTGCTTCCTGTCGTCTGTTGTATCGGATCTGTGATCGCAGTGTCTGTATGTTATTGCAATGGGCGCCAATTAAAGCATGATTATCAATTATTATTATTTAATCTACGTTCGGAGTAAAGTTTGGAGCCAACATCTTCAAAATATTTGGAGCCGGAGTGGAGTTTGGAGTCACAGACTTTACAATCGGAGAGCAGCAGGGGTCTGGAAAACCTGACTCTACACACCTCTAAACGTATCCACTAGTGTTGGTATGGGGATAGAGATGGCCTATCCTTGTTCCGAGGCCTTAGATATTTTTTGAGGTCTGAAAAATTGGGCGGTTATGGAGAGCAATGAAATTGCCTCATTTTTGTTCACCGCAGCTGAGATGTTCATCATTATGAGGGAGACACTTCGAAGGACCTTTTGTTTAGAGATACATTTTTTTAGAGGGAGTTCTGATGTTTATTTGGTCCATAGCATGGACCCGGCCTGTTCTTTCAACGGCCTCACGTCACCAACTCAATATCAATTATCTTCAGATAGTGTAATCGTGTCTTGTTTGTTTGTTGGGAGGATGTACAAAAAAAAAGATTATTTTCATTTTCTTGCAGACCACCGCGCTAAAGCGGTGATGCCGGAAAAAAATATCAAAGCCAACAGCCCAACAGAAATAATTTAAGTCGTGTTACTTTAAGAACTTCGATTTGCATTGAAGTACCATAGCATCGCAAGTACAGTTACAACAACATTTAAAATAAAAATAAAAAATGAATTACAAATACAAAAATAAATCAAAATATAAATTGCACAAATTTTGAACGACTGTTGAATGCGTAAAGTAGAAAAAAAAACCAACATAGCCCTACAGCGAGTTGTACCTTTTGTTGAGTTTGTTGCTTTTACCGATGTTCAAAGAGATCTGCTTGATACCCACGCAAAGCATGTGGCTGTGGCTTGCCATGACATGTAGCAACATACAGATGGCAATAAAACTCGATTTTTTTTCAGTCATTTTTAGTTAGTTAAAATCTTCAAGCAATAGTCAGAAGCTTGAGTGCAATGAAAAACAAAAAGATTTACTCTGTTTGTATTGTTTTAACCAAAATCTTTGGAGTTTGTAGCAAGGGGCTTCTTTTCTACTTGATATGTTTCTTCATCAGTGCGAGATGATTCTGCATCTAATTCAGGAATTACATGTAATCGCTTTAATTCTTTGTTGCCAGGTTTCGGTGTTTTGTACGACCTGCCCACACATTCTGTAAGGGCTGACCCTTCTCCGTTGTAGGTGACAAAACTGCTTCGCATTTTGGAAATGGACATCCCTATATCTTTGTTACTAGGGATGTCAGATAACGTCTTTTTAACGTTGAAAAAGCAGCAAATACTTTGAATTGATCTCCAAGCTTCCTTGCGAAATTTCTTCACTGTCATGCAGTACAACACAAAATTTAAAGCTGAATTTGAAAGACCGCAAAGTGCCGCTAGAGAGTGAATAACTTGTTCGTCATTGCACTTGTGAGAATGAGCATCGGAACTACTCATCAAAAGGAACGCTTGCGGGAGCCATAACACAATAAAGGTGCAGCATACAGCCAACATCATCACCTGAAAGCAATATAGTTCTTAATGGGAGGCAGATTGCAAATACAACGCAAATAAAGTTTCATGCCAAATGATGTGGTACTTTTACTTGACATGAAACACAAGCAACAGGCTTTCATGTAAATTAAAACTGACAACTTTAAACTGCCTGTATCAATCTTGTTGGCAAGGACCGCGTCACTGGTTTGACAAGTATAATTATGAAACATTTACAAGTATGCCAAACTCCTACTGCAGAACTACGCTTTCGAAGTTTGAAGATGAATTTCTTTTAATCTAATAATCTCACTTTGGTTGAGATTAGATGAATAGTCCGCTTGTAACAAGTTTCGGACCGTGTTTTGAGCCTAGGTATCAGATTGTAGGGCCAAATGACTTTCAAGACGTTAGTTTTCAAACGGTTAAAAACGTAGAAATTGTGAAATATTACCGTAAAAAAGTGAAAAAATAAACATGCAAAATGGAAATTGTTATAATCTTTACCATTGAGAAACGTCAGACTTGTATTAGTCGCTGGTAGGTAGCCTGCACTTCAGTTTACAACAAAATAATTTAAATCTTCAGCTTACCGTAATCCTTCTATGTAATCTCTGTCTGGCTCCACTGAGGGGTGTCGCATTACTAGGGTAATGAAGACAACGAAAAATTACAACATTTAAGAAGATTAAGATAAAGTAAGGGATGAGGAACGCCAGTAGAACGTGGAAAACAATGTTGACCGCGTAGGCGTACTTTTCCGCTATGGTGGCTGTCAATGAACATCCACATATAATCCTGAAAAACAAACAAATGTAACTTTGCTAAACTTTGTGATCAAATGGGCTGAAAGAATATTGAACATTGAGAAACGAATGAGTGAGTAATCTCCAATATGTGCTTTACCTAGCCTACTGTAGTTCTACTAAGCATTTAAGCCATAATCCAGGCAGCAAATCATCCCTTTTAAGACGCTGATTCAACGTCTGCAGATGTTAATAATATACTGTATGTAGTTTCATATAATGAAAAAATGGACTGCATTGTGGTTTGAAAAAAGCGAGATTTTTTCCTTCCGAAAAACTTGAATTGCCGCATGGAATTGTTGATGGTATCCATCCTTGATAGCTCAATTGACAAATGCCCAGCTCTGCAAAAAAAAAAAAACGAAAGAGCATGCAACCATGGTCAGAGTATGGGATGGAATGGAATGGAAGACGTTTTTTCATTTTTCATCCTGAGATTTTCTTCCATTCCATCTCCATTCTATCTTAGAAATCTTCCATTCCATCTCAGAAATCTCTTCCATCTTCACGTTTTGTGATCTCCGCGTTGAATATGCCATAAATAAACCTAAAAACCATAGGCTAAATTTAAGCTAAAAATTTAACAGCAGTATTTTCCTAAGGATTACGTACCGTTTGAATTATTGTTTGAACGCACCGTTCGAATTATTTCAGCAAGCAACGTAATATTTTGCGTGTCTTGATAAAGCGTTAGAAAGGTAATGGTCGAATTGGGATGGAATGATGGAAGATTGTCTTTCATCCCATCAACAAGATCTTCCATTCCTTTCCATCCTTGACATTTTCCATCTTCCATGCTAAAATCTGTCTTCCATTCCATTCCATCTTCCATTCCATTTCATCCTATCCCATTCCCTGACCATGGTTTGCATAATATGGGACAACTTCTCTCGTCAGCGTCATCTAGTGAGTAAAACTATACTGTGACAATAAAAAAATAAAAACAAATTGTACTAAACCAAGATGGAGCAACTGACATTTATCATGTGTTGCGAAATCAGGTTGATTCTATAAATGTTGTTTACAATATTTCGATCACTCATTATCGTTTGCTCTGCTCGGCGCTTTATGTTAATTGTTCTCTCAGTTCGTTTCTTTTGGCTCTCACAGTCTCAGTAAAGCCGTTCTCATGAAAGTTTTCTTTAAATAAAGGGGGTTTGACTTTTTTAAACTCTGATTGATTGAAGCTGTGCTGGTGGCAACAAACTAAATTCTTTATCACGGTTCCGACAAATTGGATGTATATTTAATGTCAACGGCTTTCTTCAATAGTCAAAAATTACCTGCACGTTTGCTTTTGGCATATAGTTGACTGCAGATCTGCATAAAGCGAGAAGCAAATGTAAACAAAGGATTCAATTACTAAACTTCTATTTCAATTTGGTGCCAAAATAAACTAACTAATGAGTTGGGTACAAATTTCATTTGAATTTGATTAATTACTTTGTTGATATTATTGTAAAAGTTTCTCTGAAACACGAAAGTTTATTTCTAAGCTTGGGAATATTTGAGTAGCCTATTGGTCGTATTGGTCGTATTATCCCTAGAAGCTAGAATCGTCAGGCAGAAACTTTCATATTTTGGCCACATAATGAGAAGCAAATCAATGGAAAAAGACATCATGCTTGGTTTGGTGAGCGGAGGAAGAGGAAGGGGGCGCCCGAAAACAAGATGGCTTGACACGATTGTAAATGACAGTGGCATGGGAGTGCATGAATTGAAGGAGGCTGCGTGGGATCGAGATATGTGGAGAAAGATGACGTCTAGAGTGACCGAGAGTCGTAAACGACTGAACGGATGATGATGATGATGATGATTGGTCGTATTAAATTGAATTTAAAAAAAAGGAATGAGCTCAATTGGAACAGACTTGAACTCTTTACAGATACTAATTAAGGAAGTACAGAGTTTCCAGCGAGCTACCTAGCCAGGAAAAGTTGCCGTTTTGCTTTGTTTTAAAATTTAGCGACCACCCAGTCAGTCAGTGCTTTTTTACATTGATTTTTGACAACCGGTGTAGCCTATGTTGATTTAACGTTTGGAGACGTTGGGTCAATGCAAAAACAAGAACTGAATGGCTGGGAAGATAAATGTTTGTAGATTTGTTGCTTTTGAGAAATTCAACAAATGTTCAAAACTATTTTCAAGTAGTTCTTCAGTTCTGAACTTCTCCTTTTTTCATAGGTCGCGATATGTATCCGTGTTACCCAGACCGCTAAATCAGCCATTTTTACATTGCTGCAGACGTTGAATCTATGTAAAAATGACGAATTTGCTGTCTGGGTAGACCCCTTAATAGGTCATGGGTCACACTAACCTTTCTCGCCACAATAAACTAATTGCATGATAATATTTGGCCAGTACCAAAATGGTCATACAAACTGACCATGCTAAGCTAAGTATCCTCAAGCCAAAAACAGCTTTATCATAGATCTTACCTTTTATTGCCAGGATCGTGTGAATTCGTGGAGTTCGTGTCAGAACTGATGTACAGAGCAACTGGGGTGATGGTATTTGTCTTCGTGCTCCAAGCATTCGTAAAATTGTTTACTGATATTTCAGTCGAATTTTGTATAGCAATCCATTGGTTTTCATAAAATCTCTTATCTCCCAGAGAAACTATTGAATCATTGAAGAATTTGGGCAGCTGTTTGGAATATTTCGGTAACTTTCGGTGTTCTTCGTCATTTACGTACAATGGACCAACAGCAAGAAATGGGGTTGCACAAACAAACGACAAGACAAAGACGATGATGGTGATCTAGAATAAATGCGTAGAAATATTTAATATGGGATCATAAAATATTTCATGATTTTTTCTTTGTTTCGCAGTCATGTAACTTCATTCAAGTCATCATTACCGCTTAGTGTGGGCAACTTAGCCGAGTGGTAAAACTCGAAGGACGCCAGTTTGACTCCTGCCGCGAGCATGTGGGACAGGGCTGTTGAGAGGACAATTTGGACCAGGTACCAAGTAGATGCTTCTCGGACAGGCATCCAACCCAGTATGGATTTTACAAAATGTAACTAAGCTTTTAGTGTATAACTTTGCGATGCCGACTGTGCTTTAAGTTTTCTACTTTTATTTCGGAAAATCTCGCTTTAGAATCTCTTAAATTGTTTAATGCGATTGTTACCACATTGCTAGCTGTATGACGCCGTAACACTGACGCGTTCTCTGCTTTTGATTCATCTCTTGCGTCTTATTTGTTGACAAAGCAGGCGATTGAGTGACGACCAAGATAATTGATTCTCAATCCGTCCATCTTTTATCGTCAACATTTTGTTTATCTTACCCTCATTGTTGTGAAAAAAACGATCAATGGACAACTCATTTGTAAGGTTACTCTGCGAGTCAGTTACAACAAGCAACATTTCTTTTATCTTTTTAATAGATATTGTTTTATTTCACGCATACTTGAGCATGTATGCTTGAAATTAAATCTGTTGTCATGAAAATGGATTGCGGAAAAAGCACACGGAATGGATAAAGAGAGTGATAATGCTTTGATAAGAATAATATCACAGCAATACTGAGGTAATTTCTCTCAAACGACCTGAATGCCAACATTCGTTTGCTTTCAATGCTGCTTTATAACTGCGAAATAATAACCAGTGTATTAGTTTGTATTAACAGTGTATTAGTTTTCCAAGATGAGTTCAACGATGAGGTCAGAATAAGATGTTTGGCGGAAGATCCTTACATGTGGACAACGTATTGCTATGGCAAAAACAGCTGTGACATCACTTACAAACAACGGTGTGGAAACAGAGATCAATTGGTAAAAACACAAAATTAAGATTGCTGCGAACTCTCGTTTTCCCAATTGCCACATATGGAGGTGAAATTTGGACATGCAAAAAACGTGACATTAAAAAGTTAAAAAGTTTTGAAATGTGGTGTCACAGGAGGCTATTACGTATCAGCTGGATGGAAAGAAAAACAAATGAATTTGTTTCCCAACAAATAAACGATAAATGGAGTCTGATAAACAACATTAACCTTAGAAAATTGAGATATTTTGGACACATTGCAAGAAGCAACTCGTTGGAAAATTTAATGTTGACTGAGATGGTGCAAGGTAAACGAGCAAAAGGACGACAAAAAATAAAATATTTTGACAATATCAAGCAAATTACAGGAATAAAAAGCATGCCGAAAGCACTAATAAAAGCAAAAGACAGAACAAAATGGAGGCAGTTCATAAGGGAGATCACAGCTGATCAATCTGTTGAAGAAGAAGTATTAGTTTGACATTTTTTTCATGTTTTCAATGCAATCACGTTATATGCAAGATCCAGCACAAGCATTGATCAAAAAAGCCATGGGCCTATAACAAACCCGAAAAGCTGAGGTCAGGGCCGTATGAGCACCATCTCGGGCCCCTCCCGAAATCCACTGGTGGGCCTCTATGTTTAGTGATTGCTCTAAAAAATAGGACCAGAAAGCGTTTAGGACGGCAAACTCTTTCAACGTGGGGAAAAATTTACATTCATCATTTTAGCAAAGAGTAAACAACTTTTAAGATTTTATAGAAAAAAATAATTAATAGGCTATTATGCCGACAATGCAGAAGGAGATTTAGAAAAAAGTTTGGAAAGGACCAAAGTTTTAACAAAGTAAAATTTGTAACATAAATGAACAATGCAATGCAAAACTTAATGTCTAAATAAATGAAACGGAAAGGGGGTGTGGGGAGCTTGTCCAACCAGAAAGTTTTGACAAATATAACCTTGTTTTGGTAACTTTTTAGGTATTTTTAGAAGCAATCTTTTTTTTTTATGAAGATGCACACTTTGTAGCTATGTAACCAAATTCATCAAATTAAATTTAGATTGGGGTAGAAGTTTTGTTTAACATTTAAGCTAGCCTACCATTTCAATTTTTTTTTATTCACAACCACAGAAAGATTTCGTGAACCCCCCTTGGCCGGGGGGTACTGGAGGCGGTTAACACGGCCCTGACTGAGGTGTTTATCAGGATTACTCACTTTTCTAGCAATAGTTGCAACAATCAAGTGATGAATGCGAATGTGCAAGAAAAAAATATATAAAATGCTTTTATTGCTTCACTGCAACGAAAATTTTTATTGTAAGTCACTCATTTTGAAGAAGCTCATTGTTACGGAGCGCGGAAACGTTAGTGAAGCAATAAAAAGGCTTGTATGTTTCTTACTTTTACTTTCACATTCATCAGATAAACATTACAAGTATTGTCAAAGAAATTGACGCGTAAGTCATTTCCATCAGGCCGGTGGGAGAATAATTCGGGCCCTGTACCAATGAGGTCCTCGGGGCCTAGTCAACATATATCCAAAGAATAAGAGGTGGTATTTTCAAGTATCCCTGGCCCCTTGATAAGGTTAGGGGTCCCTAAAATCCTTTTGGGTCCGGGTTCTAAAGTACTTTCTGGACCTTCCCGTCAACAAACTGGTTTTCATGCATGAGTAGCCATGGTAAGATCTGCAATAACTGACTGCACACGTTAAGATTGTTACACTTGAATTCATCAACAGACTTACGACTCGATCGATGATGATGAATGCCACAGACAGAAGCTCCCAGACACAAAATCCTTCATTTTTATATTAATTCAACGTCTGTACACTGTAAAGTTTGTAGATGTTAAATCGATGTAAAAAATAACGGATTTTCCGTCTGGGGTAAAGCATTAGTGACGTTGTCTGTCAGTTTTGTGTTGACATGCTTTGCTTGCGGATGAATTTTTGTTTGTGCGACGTGACTTTAGCAGATGAGGTTCTATACATTTTCTGGTTATTCATTAAGATTCTATACATTTTAATTTATCACAATACAGACTTGTTTTAATGTAAATCTCTTACAATGCAAGTGATAAAAATTTTCTATTTCCTGTTCGTTTGGATACGATTAATCTCGTTTAAGTCGTTGTAGTAACAAGTTGTGAAAGCAACAGCTGCAAAATGTGCATCAAAATAATCGCTTGCATTCTTTCATAATACGAAAATAGATCACAAAGAAAAAGGCGAGACGTTAAATTTATAGTAATATCTATACTAATGTGTGTTTTTATTAATTTATCGCTGTAAGTTATCCATCACAAATATTCGTTGCTTTCAGCACTTTAAAAGATAGTTTCAGTGCGGTCGGAAAGAGATGTAGCGGAGTAGCTACATTGTTACACGAATTGCACAAAAAAACACGTAAATCTTTTGCCTCAATGGTATAAGTGCGAGGTCATTTTTTAGTGTGACCAGACGGAGTGCTGAGCTTACATCTGCAGACCCAGAGGTAAACATTCGATTCACTCCTGACTAAGCCACTAAGTCGGTGGAATTAGGGAGATTTTTGTGCAAAAATGACGCTTTTTGCATAAATTAACATCGTTTATCTTAAAATACTTTTCATAATTTCTGCTTGACCAATGGAAATTTGTTGAAGTGGTCAAAGCAGAGGGCGTGCCATAACAAAGTACTAAATCCATTGTTGGTGGAACATTGTGATAACATAAAAGCATTGTTGTTTAATGAGTGGAAAAAAATACAATTTTAAGATTTGCAATTGCCCAATTAGGTTAATAAATTTCCTTAATGAATAACCAGAATTAGTGGTGCGGTACTGATGAGCCCAGCCTCATGGACGAAGCGCGTCTATCGCTGTCAATTCTTGCTACTATCAGCTGCTGTGAAACAAAACAAAAGTTAACAGTTTTGTTAAATTCGTCTCTTCTTTAAAGAAAATCTATGATTGATATGGTGTGAAAATGTTTCTATTGTTATATTTTCTTGATATTTTGAAAATGAATTTTAGGTCATTAAATTACAGGTTGCTCAGTAAAGAAAAATCAAACAACTTTACCAAATTAAAACAAAAAAAAATCAACAGTTTGCCTTTTTGAGTTTTCATAAAAGAATTCATTTTTTTACAGGTAATCACCCAACTTAAAAACTTTTAACTCAATTTAAAAATACACTTTTCAGCTAAAAGCTGTTGTAAGATTTAGGCAGCTCGTGCAGGTTCCTGCAAACAAGGGATGAGATGGGGTAGAATGGTATGGAAGTTGGAGTGGAATGAAAGGCATATTTTGCGATGGAAGATGGAAACTGTCAAAGATGGAATGGAATGGAAGATTTGGATGATGGGATCGAAGACAGTCTTCCATCATTCCATCATTAACTTTCTATTCTAACACGGTTTAAGACAAAAAAAACTATAAAATAACTTGAGTAAAAGTTGCCGTTTGATTACGTTTCATTAACTAAACTTAATTCGATTCGTATTGAACCAATTCGACTTCTTGTTGCCGGACGATTGTTCGAGAACGAGAAGTCAACAACATTCACATTGAAACAAGCACCCTCATGAGTATCATACTTTCACTTCAGTCATTTAAATGCACTACATCGCTCTTGAATCATTCTGTTTGAGTGAAGACGCTAAGAGTGAAGAAGTGAAGACGCTTGAACAATCAGTCAAACAGTCTGAGAAACAATAACATGATGTGGCAGCATGCAGAGCGCTTTGAAAACCAAAGTGCCAACTGTGATAAGAATAAATCCACCAATCAAGTTTATTTTTAGTATAGTACCGGCATAACTACGGTATATTTGACAAAAGACCGAGACAAATATAGTATGTTGTATCAAACACATAGCCGAACTTTTATCTATATCGAAGCTACACTTTGGAGGCACCGAAAAAAAAACATGCGCTTATTTAAGACAAGGTGTCACCGTAATATAAATAAAACTTAACAATTGTAGAGAGTGAGCTTGTCCCGCTACAAACTCCAAACACACACTGGACAGAAATCACCTCGAAAACAGAACAACATAAACGCAAACTTGGAGTAAAATGATATTCACACGCCAATTAACCAATATACAAATACAGTAGGTTGACTGGGGTTTTAAGGGGTACTTTTGGCCCAGGCCCCGCATAATTTCAGGGACCCATAAAATTACCAAGGGACCAGAGAATTAAAGAAACTCCGCATGTTCTTTGGTTATGGTGCGATTTTCTTGGAAGTGCCTTGATTTGGGGCCCGAGGATCCGTGCTCCAAATCATTCTCTCAACGATCTTGCACAAATATAGGCTTATACAGTGGCGTATGTAGGATATTGTAACGGTGGGCATTCGATTCAATTGACGTATTTTTGACAAAGTAAGAAATTAATATCTATAGCCTGAGATGTTTTCCGGCAGTTGGAAGGGGATGTCCCATTGCTGCCCTTCATAAGTCATTGGGTCTATATGTGTCACGAAATCGTATCAATATGGCATGCTGGGTGTGAGAAAAATTATTGCCAAGGTATTTAAATGCCAATATTGCCAAAAATGACATATTACAAACCTATTATTAAGCAAGTTGTTACCCTTACCTGCACAGCCTTTTTTGAATTGTGCTTTACTTCTCTGTAACGGAAAGGGAAACACACTGCCACGAACCGGTCTATCGCCATGACAACAAGCAGCCACACTGCTGCATTGTGGGAAGCATGCATGAAAAAGCGGTGCCATCGACACAGGTGAACCTCATATATCCAAGAAGGTTGATTGGTTTGATAGATCCAAGAAATTACAGAATATCTGAAACGGGTCGACAACTGTTATTCGATTTTTTGAACACTTTTTCAGAATTACGCTTGTTTTCAGAATAGCCCATAGCCCAACAACCATTATTTGCTAATTTTCATTTCATTTTATGTGTTTTTTGAGTCATTGACTTCTCGAAAATATCAGCTTGATAATCATCATGGTCAATCAAAAACTAATCACCAAAAATGGGGCATTACATTGAAAATGACAGGCCTGGTAAGCGTAGATAATCTTTCTATTAACTATATCAGTTGTGAACTATAATTAAACGTCAATCTGATCTTTTGGTGCACTTGAAGAGTTATGACTTTTTACGGACATTTTAAAAAATAACTAAATTATTTGCTAATTTTATCTGGTCCACTTTGGTCTTATTCCTATGACCGCTGCAACTTTTGAAAGCATTATGCTGATACAGTAATCACATTAGGCATATTTGCAGCTGTTGTATTAGATTTCTCATCAGGCTATATTGTTAATTGAAAGCTGTCCATTTTAAAATTACATTACATTATAAAATGATAGATTACCCAAATGCTTTAGGTTGGACAAGCAAAATCCATTTTGCGTTTCTTTTAAAAAGAAATATCAATACAGTAGCTCCTAAAATCTAATGCTTAAAAAATTTAATGAATGCCAAGTTTAATTCAAACCTAGGCTAAAGGATTGCAATAAATTGTGAACTGACGTCTCCAGAAGATTCTTTTACCATTTCTTTCACCACAATCCAGTTTATTATTTTAATTAAATGTGAAATAAAATGTCGGTTACATTGAGCTTTTGCACAGCTAGTGAAGAGAAGTTTCAAGGTATTTTACAAAAACAACTTTACAGATTGTTTGAAAACGTTTACGATACCAACTCACGATAATTGGGATTTCAATTTGAACTCGTATGAATTTTATTGGATTTTATTTATGTCTGAAAAAGGTAATCGAAGCAAAAATATTTCGAAATTTCAACAATACAGTAGTTCCTGCTTATTAAGCCCAACTTGGGACAGGACGATTTTAGGCTTATTAAACGGGGGATGATTCTCTGCCGCTCCTATACATTCAGTAATTCCGAAGCAGACCAAACTAAGCTTAACAAGCGGGTGGGTTTAACCGTGGGGCTTAACCAGCGGAGTCTACTGTAGGCTAGGCCACATCATTTTGTAACTTAGTGCACTTAATATGGAACGAAACAATTTACCAATTAATTAAGCTCGCGGGTGTTCAGCAGAAAAATGTTTTGTTTCGACATAAAATTTGTTGTGTTGGTTTAGTTTTGTGTTCAAGTTAATTCTTTATGAAGAGTTTCGTTTCTACCAAAAAAATTCGCTTCGTACAACAGCAATTTTTAAATCTAAACGCCACTGCACTTGCAATCCTGCATGGTTCAAATTCATCCCATGCCCAACTTTACAACCAGAGTTCTTTCTTGCAAGCTTCTACAGTTGATTCAGGACTTGTCATTAGCGGGTTAGCGGTTGCAGTTTTAGCTTTAGGCAAGATGGGAAGTAGACTTAGTGCGTTCAGTTTGGGAAGTTACATTAACCTACTGAGTTAAAAGTTAGTAATGTTGTTTGTTTACGCCATAAACTGCAATGCTTCAAATAAAGCCCAACTATGGCCTAACTAACCTATGTCACAACTGTTTCATCTGGGTGCATCGCAATGGGTCGCGTTATGTGAACCAACAAATGTTTTTTGTTTATTTTTTACCTTAAAATTCCAGTAAAAAAAAGCATCCCATTGTCAGCAATTGCCAAAGCTATGATGTAGATTCGATAAGTGTTGGAAAGAATCTTTTTCCGTCTTTGTTTCTTTCCAATCAAAAGAAGGATGGAACAGCAATTTCCTAAAACAGCGAAAAACAGTAAAAACAAAACTAAAACAAATTGTTTTTAGAGTCAGCAGTGAAATAGTTCTCAACTAGTTTGTTATAAAATTCTACAAACGATAAACTTTACGTGATATGCATACTATTGTAGCCTATGCTGTTTATGTAAAAGTAGCCTATTGGATAGCGACTACTTGGTATTTGCATTTACACAAAAGCTAAAGGGGAAATGTCTCCATATCCCTCTCCCAGAAAAAAAGGCCTAAAATGCAGTTTGAAACAATTTTCACATTTCAAATCATAAGGCCTAAAAATTTTCACATTTCAAATCATAAGGCCTAAAATCAAAAGGCCTAAAATGCAGTTTGAAACAATTTTCACATTTCAAATCATAGGATAACTTCTTCAAATACTTGTAGTCTATAGCTTGATTGACAATGTTTGTGAAAATGTTTTTCACAAAAATGTAATTAGAGCAGCACGTTTTCTTCATAAAATACCGATTGTTTTTGTAATATATTAATTGCTCTGTGTGCAATTTTAACAAATTTTAACAACTGCTAAAATGTGCTTTGACAAATTGGCAACATTTTATAGGCCATCTTAGAACTAATCCAAGAACATGTGGAAGTAGGAACCTGATATCGAAGTGCTCAAAAGCTTTTCTACAATGTCCGGCAGACGAAATACAATGGTAGAACATCTTTTTCCGTCTAAACTCTAAATTGTTCTAAGATTACTTTGTCTTTTTGGTGGTTTACACAGCAAGTCAATATTGAGCTCAATGAGCATGAAATATTCATCCGAGTTTTGTTTGTCTGAGTTGTGTTTTCACTGCATGCAGGTGAAATCAAATAAACATACAATAATACCATGCCACTGGACACGTAGACAATTGGGCTCGAGAATCTGTCATTTTATCACCCAACCATTATGTCACGTAACACTATTTATTGCATCAAAATATACTCGCAAATTTTGTAACCTACTTTGTGTTTATTTCAACGTCTTGTGCTGATGGCTCCTTTAGCTACCGTAGTTCAGAATTACCTTTCAACAAGGTAGTTTTGTAGCTATGTCTCAGAATATTGAATCTTTATCAAAAATTGTTTCAACATACAAATAAGTGGCCTATAAGCTCTTAGTAAAAATTTTAAAATACTGTAGTATAAACCTTTTATTTTGGTAGAGTTTTTTTTGTAATAAAGCAATCCTGGTTCGGCTCTCGACTTAAGCTGGTTGTTGAAAACACCGCTCACCTCTAACCAGGGTGTAATAGCCGCCCTACCCTCTCTTTAGCGATTTTTCCACGCTACAACGCTACATTTCTTAGTTACATAAGAGGTGTGTGCAAACATTGATTTATTGATATTTCTATATCAGATATAATGGAATATTTTGATATGGCAAAGGAAAATAAATAATTTAAAACTCTAGGATCCGGACGGGATAAAATATTTGCATATGATAAAAATGTTAATGAAATGAAATGCATGAAATGAATCTTCAGCTTCCATTTGAGCTTTTGTTTTCAGTCAAAAATTAGGTCAGTGAAGTTCAGTTGTGTAAACATTGGGACTTGGGACACCTACATAGTTATTGGGACACCTTCGGAAACACAGCTACACACACTGTGCTACACACTGTGCTACACACACTGCTATAAACACAGCTACACACACTGAATCAGAACTCATACACGTTGTAGGCAATGCCGGTGCCCACTTTTTAGAGCATTTTCCTTTTCAAAAATCTTTACAAATTTGTTCAATCAGAAAACCCAACGAAGGATTATTTGATTTTCATGTTATGATATTGCCTGGTCTGCTGAACTCTATATTTTCTACGCATTTTTACCCCACAAATTTTAATGTAGCTAGAAGTATTAAAATTGAAAATTTTTTGGGTGCTGAAATGTTTTTTCTTTTTATGAAAAGACAAAGTAAACATATCTACATCTTGAAAAAATCTAAGTTTTGCAAAGGTGTCTCTTTTTCCTAAAACAGGAACGTTCAAGTTGTATTGTATAAGTATGTATGCTAATGGTAGGCCTAAACCGATCTTAAGATTCAAATACTACAAAAAGATGCTTTATCATGTCCCCCCCCCGCGCTCAGGTAAGGCACTGCCATTTCAATCGATCAGTGTCTTACTTGCCGTTCAGTAGTGCAGAATGTCTCTACTGATAAATTTAGTGTCTATCATGTGTTGACATACAAGACAGTGACGTAGATACAAAGAAGATTTTAGGGGGGCAAAAGCAACTGTTGGGGAAGCAAGCGTCATTCAGCATGAATTATAATTGTGGTTTTAAAACGTTGTAGCCAAATAGTATTAGAACATATTTGAGAGGGGGAGATGCAATTTTGGGGCCGATCGCTCCTCCCTTAAGCCCCTGGCTACTTCCCTGATACAAGAGTAGTAAAGACAATTCAAAAGTTCCTACCTATCCCACCGATCACGGACAAGCCAACGAATGTCCAGATCAACGTCAATTTCGTCTTCATCGACACCGCTTGACTCTCTGCTGTGATGTCATCAGTGCTGGATGTCGAATCATTTGAGAAGACGTAAGCATCCATGAAGTCAAACCCACGGTTCAAACTATTAGATTTGTCATTTGGTTATAGAGCTCTAACCTGTTATGAAGCAAAATATTACAATTCAAACTTTTTTAAGAACGAAGTAGTTCCTATGAATTACAGTCATAGGTCTGCTACTTCAGGTCACTGTGACTTAAAGTTTGGAAACTTATAGTAAAGAACGTTACAACCTGTGATGAACTGTTAGGTTGCTCTATCTGCTTGTCCTCTGTTCTAAATTTGTTCCGGATTGGGTGTTCATTTCATCATTTAAGTTTATATTTAGAATGGAGTCTTTGAAATCCGATATTTTCTTTAGTCAAAAGCGAGATCCCAAGCAAAACAGGTGCAATCCACAAAGAAAGTTTTAAAATCCATATAATCGTCCCGGTAACCATTTAAAACTCTCACCTTTCATCATAAAATTTATATGAACTGCCAACCACTTGTCAGCCAATCGCCTCTTGGGCTAACTACATAACTAAAGTGACATCAAAAGCAACTTTCTCGGTTCAACAATAAATTCAACTTTCTTATTTAAATACAAAATTTTTCAAAGCGTTTTACTATACAGAAAATTTGTTTTGTTTTACAGTGTTGTATGAAAATTTAATGTGTGTATGACATAAAAGTTTCTCAATTTTCTTGCATGTCTACGTGCTCTGCACGGCAGGAGGTATCAAAGAAAGTTGAATACAACCACCCAAGCGCAGGTCGCTTTGGTTAAAGGTGAACCTCAAATTAAAATATGATTAATATGAAGCGGAAGTTAAAAACTTGTTTGCATTCAAAACCTTCTCATTTTAGATATAAACACCTTTTAAGTCTTGAACTGAACTTAGCAAAGCAAACAAACCGGTCATGGACCAAGCTTCAATCAGTCCATGTTCAATTGAAGTAACATAAACAACGATTTAATATTCTTTCTTGAGTTTGTTTGCAGTAAACAAATAAAATTGAACGATGTAGAAGATAATATTTGAATCACAAATTTGTTTCCTCTCTGGGTGAAGTTCAAAAGACAAAAGGGCGATTTCTTTCACAGGAAAAGAGAAGCGATTTGTCTTATTTTTTAAGTTTTCATTCTGTTTTATTGTTGCAACCTTTGAAAAACTTTCCCACAGAAATTGCTGTCACAGCCTCGTTTGATGTCAGCAACTAAATGAACAACACATATCTACTTTGGATTTACAAACCTACATTTCTTATTTTTTACCACGTTTTAGAACAATCATGAAAGTCTCGAAAACCTTTAGCTTTGGATAGTAAAAGCGCAAAAACTCAACTGCCAAGTACCCAGACAGCAAATCAACCGTTTTTTACATTGATTCAACGTCTGCAGACGTTGAATCAATGTAAAAAACGGTTGATTTGTGGGTAGCAAAAGCAACTGACGTGAAGAAATACAATTGATGTAAGCGTTGTAATACACATCACAATGCTTGAGAGGAAAAACGCGGCGTCAATTTTTTTTCAATACAGCAAATAAGAAAATAATATCGAGGAACCAGAACAGCGCTTGAGAAACATCAGCGTTAATTTCATCACTTAAAGAAAATGAAGTTTTTTTTTAACTAATTAATTACGGTATTTTCAGAAAAACACCAGACTTCACACTCGAATCCGTTTAACTTTGAACTCAAAAAGTCAAAGTATAACGATAGCCTTGAGCAAAACTTAAACCAAGAAATCTAAACCTTCTAATGCAACTCTAACTTCTTTCAAGGTTGAAAGGATACAGAATTAGACTTGTTTTTTTTTTTTTCAGGCGAAATTCTTTGAAACTTTTTCATGAAAGTAAACTCGGTGATTGACAACGCACTTCCATTACAGCTTGTAAAACAATAAAGATTTCATTGATTTTTTATCTGGTGATGTTGTATTCGTGTAAAAGTTGCAAATTTTAGCTAACAAGTTAATTTACATCTTTCAAGCGTTTACCATTACAAGAAATTGTTTGCACGTAAAACACTCGAGCGCTGTTGACAGCCAAAATTACTGACTGCTGACAGCTTCACAACTAAAACCACTACACCAAAACCGTTCACTCAACGTTGTTAAACATCATTAAGACGTTTGTGCAACATTTGATCGCCCTCTGAAAAAACAGCATACTTGTGTTACACAAATCATGACTCCTGATCTAATTTAATGAAGCTTCGGAATTTTTTAACTTCATTAACTAGTTTTAGCAGGTCTGCCCAAAAGTGATGTAATTTTACTTCCACACCACATGATCGCAACTGTAGACATAATCTTGAAGCAGTACACCGTGCCCAAATTCTTAACCTACAAACCAATCATCACACTTCAACATGGAAAAAAAGTTCATTTATTTTTTTCAGTTCATTTAAATTATGAAAACCTAATCTGACTGATTCCGTACTAGATTTACCCAAACAGAACTTGACAACAAATCAATAGAGCGCTGTCGTCACATATTTGTTCTAAGTAGCAATGGATAGCGCAACTTTGGCTCGAAATGTTACGGCTATAGTTGTTAATTTGACGATCAATAAATCGATTCTATCTTAATCAGCTTTGTTAGCGAATACCCCACCTCATCACTACCATCAGCTAATATCGATTTGGAAACTGATCAGAAAACGATAAGAATGTGGCTCGCTACCGGAATTTCAATTCATTAAAAAATGAATTTTCCGATAGAATATTGTTGTATCGAGTTAAAGCGTCGTCGTCTGTGAGGTGTTTCGAGCAGCCGTAAACTAATGTTATAATTTGATCACGAATTTCGAATAATTTTGATCTTGAAATCGTTTCATTAAAATTGTTCCAAATGTTATTCATTGCTATTTTATCAAACACCTCCAAAGAGAACAATTAGTCGTTTTACATTGATTCAACGTCTATAGACTTGCAAAAATGCAAAATGCAAAAATGACCGTTTTGACGACAAGGTCAGCACAACGTGAAAGCATTCACCGCATCGTATTTACACTTCTATGAACAGGAGTGTGGAATTTAATTGTGGAGCTAATCAGAAAATTTCTAGGACTATCGACTCCAGAGGATTATCTGAACTGTAAAGGTCTGAAACCTTCACTGTTGTAACTTTTATCACGAATAGCTTTCTTTTGATTTTATAAATACAAATAATGACGATTTTTCAAATCAATTATTTTTTACATTTACAACGTCTGCAGACGTTAAATCAATGTAAAAACTGACTAATTTTCCGGCTGGAGATGTACCATAAAACCTCGCAAAGTCCACTCGTTGGTGCCTTTTCTGAAAAAAGTTTCGACAGTGCGAACCAAGACGCAAATGCGGTTTTACCTCAGTTGTGAGAGTTGGCGTGGCAGCTACTTTACTTCCACTGCATGAAACACCCTGCAATTTTGTGCTTGTTATAGGCTTAACGCCGTTAAACGTGTTTCGTACAAAAAGAATATCTTATAATCAACACGTGCGTAAATGAACAACCATTAAGTTTAGCACAGAAAATGTCAATGGTTGCCATGGTGACAGAAGTTGCTGACGTCTGCAAGTTGAATTTGTGTTAGGTTGTCAATGGGTTGCATGCCAGCATTGTTAAAAATAAAAGTTTTTGTGTCACACGTCTCGGTTCAGGCAGCATAATTATCCTTTTGTGTCAGCTGTGACAACATCACAGATGTAAACACAAGAAAAGACTAGAAATAACGAAAAAGCTAGTCATTCAATCAGTATTTACGATTTTGGCATGTAAGTATCTTGTCACGACCACCGGGTGCTTTGGGTGGGAATCGAACTTGGCTGCGACTTTTCCTAGAAATAGCTGTGCTGCTGTTCGCAACTTTGATTTGAACTTTACAACAAATTGCCAAGTGTAAAAATTATTATCATTTACCACAAGTTTTCGAGTCAGTGAACGTACATGCCAATAAAATCATCGATGTGCTTTCTGCTAATAGCCTAACTATCACAGAAGAGATGCAATGTACGAAAGTTGCAAAGAGTAGCCTACTTTCTATGTCTGCAAAACTTATATTCAAATGATATTAATATAAATAATTTACTTTCCAATGCTATTAAGTAATATGCTCTGCATGTTACATTCTTAAAACAGTCTTTCTGTGTGTCAATGATGATTCTTAACAGAAGGTAGCACAGATAAGAATATTTGTTACTATATTTGTTATTTCTGGCAATAAAAAGAAACAAAGCAACATGCAGATGTACGTCATTCAATAATTTCACGGGTCATTAAAATTCGACATGACCATTGACCAATATAGTCGACGTCGAAGTACAACCTACCCAGGTAGCAAATCAACCGTTTTTTACATTAACGCAATGTCTGTTGACGTCAATAATGTAATAATACGTAACATATATAATACGTAATATGTCAAATACGTAATCAATGTAAAAATAGTTGATTTGCTGTCTAGGTAATATGACTTGACTTTTTCTAACTCTCCCCTACTTTAAAGTATTTTCAAAACTTCAATTACTACATTTGGTAGTTGTCCATCTATCCGAGTCCTCAGGCTTGAGCGAGCAGTTAATCAGCCATAAGATTTTAAGCCAAAAGTTCAACCCTACTCCAGCAAACAAGCAAAAACAAAGCCACTAGAAAAAGTGGCCAAGAAATCAAACGACAGATTTTTCGACTGAAATCCTAAAGAGCCAAACTCACTACTTTGATTTAGTTTTTGTTATTGTAATTATTTAATTAGTTAGATATTGGTCATCAACTTCTCTATAGAAACAAAAATATACCAGCTCTATAGAAACAAACGACGCACCACTAAACCAGGAAATGAGAAATTTTTTCTTATAAAATTTGCAAGAATACAGATTTGATGATTAATATTGAAGAGCATGGTAGCTAACACGCAGCAAAATCAATTTACCAAGCGTGAATGTTGACCGCATACGACTGTATAGCATTCAATATATACCAGCTAATCAAAGCTAGCCATAAAAAACGAAGTTTAGTATTACTTTTACGAAAAGTGGTCACCTTTTCAAGAATTTGTTTTTCAAATCGTTAATAAGTCAAATTAAATTATTATTATTAATTAACACCAGAACAGGAATTCACACGATATACATTATCTACTACTACAGGTGGTCGCAATGCATAGCCGAGTGGTGAAAGCCACGGTTCGATGCTCGATAGGGCGCCGGCTCGACACCGTTCAAGAACATGTGGTTGTGGACACTTAAAGGCATGACGTTGATTGCTGAGTGGCGCCCCTTCTTGATTTTTCTCATGATTATGAACAGCAAGCTGTTATAAATAGAAATCCTTACGGCCCTTCTTAAGGCTATGATTCTCTAGCTTACACTCATTCTTCTAAGCCAGGGGTCACCAAACTTTTTTCTCTGAGGGCCGGGCCCGGATTGCTGCAAGAGTAACAGCTGCGGGCCAGATGCAAATTGCGAAAAGATATACAACTATTTAGAATCGCGATTGACTTTAATTGAGCACAATAAATAACAAAGTTAGCGGTGGAATAGCAAAGTTGTGATGAAAATCGAAAGGTTGCTGGAAAAGTTATCCCCTGCTGTGATACACTACAGGGCATCGTGCTCTTGAAAAAACATTACATCTTTCAAAATTTGGCCTAGGCTGTCCCCATTTGTGGTAGCCTAATGATAAAAACAGAACACCAACATGTAGGCTGCCTGGTTGAAAATGTACAAATTCAGCATACAACAACGAACTATAAGAACGAAGAATTTTAACAAAGAAGTCTCAAAAATCATTAGCAGGCTGCGTGTAGCTCAACAGCAACGTCAGTCCTTTACAAAAAGTTTGGTAACTTTTTTCCTTAACAGTTGTAGTGCAGCTGTTATTTCCGCAGCACGTGGCGGGCCGGATACAATCAGTTCGCGGGCCGGTTCCGGCCCGCGGGCCGTAGCTTGGTGACCCCTGTTCTAAGCTTTCAAATCAAGCCTACTTTTTCTGTTCAAACCTGAAAAAACAAAAAAAACCTTCCACCAAAAGTCAATCCACGCTGCGTTCTGTCGCAAGGCGAGCAAGAGCGAAATTCGAGTTCCACTTTTGGGATAGCAAATACTTATTTCACATTTAGAAAAGTGAAAGAATTTATCAGAAAAATAGAATGCCACATATACATTTATAATTTTTTTTATAAGGCACAAAATTGAAAACTACAATGTCAAGATTCTATACATTGCAACCCTGAAACTTCTCCTAGAGATAATCAATATTTAAAAATTTAATATCTTAAAGTTAAGGATGTTTTGCAAAATTTATCAGCATAAATAATACATCTCATTAAAGCAATTTAATTCCAATAACAACATAAATAGCCGTTTTTGCCAACCAACCAAACCGTCCATTACGGGCCGTACCACAATTCTTTTACCACGCTGATGCTCACAAAAATACTCCACATGCGTTATTTAACAGCATTGCGTACGGAACTAAACAAATTGTTTTTTCTCACGACTCCGTGCAATCATATCTGGTTAGGTGAATGCAGACTTTAATGCTGAATGTTCTTTTCAAGTAAGCTGTAAGAATATAAGATAAAAGCATGGTCTATATATCATTTTCTTCAGCTTGACGAGAAATGGTCTGTTTCATCGAAATCGACATCTGGCCAATATCAAACCACCTTGACCAAATTAAGTTTACTTTCTAGTTTACGCTAATGCTTTGTCATTGTTGTCTTCAAACTTCTGCATTGAAATTGCAAAGATAACAGGTTAAACTTCCTTGTGACTGCAATCGGTGAAAGTCTGACGATTTTCTTTTCCTCAAAACGTCATAATTGCCCAGTTCCAAGAGTTTGTACGAGATCGAAACAAATGAAATATTTTCTTGAGAAGTGAAATTTCATCGTGTTTTTCATAACTTTGCATTTTATTTCAAATTTAACTGAGTAGAAATTAGACTTCAAAATGAACTTATGAAGTACATGCTCGGTTACGAACTATACTTCAAATACAACATCTTGCTACAAGTACCGATATAGGAGGCAGGAATCTAATCCATTTGCTGCTTTGAAGACAATTTTTTTAAAGGTTTAAGGTTTAAACTTTTAAAGTTTAAAGTTTAAGGTTTTCAGGTTTAAAGGTTTAAAGGTAAAACTCGATTTGAAGGGGGATCACACCGGTATCGGCTTAAATTTTCCTCTTAACGGTCATGGCTACTACCTACAGACGTTGAAGCAACGGAAATAAAGAATTTAATTTTTATTTGAGTGCCTTTTACTAACTTTCGCTTATGTGACTCTTCGAATGATCAGAAATCAAATTTAAATCAGACTGACTGGTCAAACATCAAACCAAGCTATAAACGGAATAAATGTAGATTATATTATTTGCGACATGTTGTGATGGTTCAAACTAATTTACAGCAGACAATTACATTCCAGCAAACAATAATAACAGGTTATTTTGCATCAAATCAACATTTGCACGAGTTAACTCAATGCAAAAATACGCATTTTTCTATTTGAAACTTAGCTTTCAAAGTATGCACTAAATAGTTAAATACTAAATACTACACAGTGTTATTCAATCCAAATCAAGTTGTACACTTTTACTATTATTGACTCAAGAAAGTTAGTGAATAAGTATTTTGACTCAAAGAACAATTTCAACACGTTAAGGGTCACTGGATATTTCTTTGTAGTTGGTCACGCTTTCTACTGATCAGGCACCAGATGCTTGTATCGCCGCAACTTTTGTTGAACATGAAAATACAGAATTGTGTCACGCTTTATATGGGTTCAACTGCAAGGAAATAAACTATAGCCTACCAGAAAGCCTGTAAATCGTGTAGTGTACAACGTCTTTCTTAATGAATCGTTGGATGGAATTAACCGACACTGTCCAACCCAGCAAATTATTTCTTTCTTATTGATTCAACGTATGCCGACGTTTAATTAATAAAAAGAAATTTGTTAGCGGAGAATATGCTTGCTGGCAGATGGCTTTCACATATGCTTCCTCATACATGGTACATTCTACATACATAATTCTATCTTAGGCTGTCCCTTAAATCCCGTATGATATTGTGTTGCCAGTGTTGTTTGCTTTAACAGATTCCACAAAACTCCATTAACCTTTCTGCATCTACTTTCTCACGATTTAAACGCTTCGCTTCACATAGGAAATGTTTCAGTCAATACACGCTGAACACACTTCATCTTCTGTTGTCAAACTGATGTCATCCTATAGCACATACATGTCATGTAAAGGTCGTCAGTACACGTCTCGTCAGTTAGTACACGTCTCGTCAGTACACATCTTGTCAGTACACGTCTCGTCAGTACACGTCTCGTCAGTACACGTCTCCTCAGTACACGTCTCGTCAGTATACACGTCTCATCAGTATACACGTCTCATCAGTACACGTCTCGTCAGTACTAAGTGCAACGACGCGACGCTCGAAAAGACGTCGGTTCGACACCGTTCCAAAGCACGCGGCTGTGTGTCGGCAAGACATGGCACTTCATAACATGCCAAAATAATGGGAGCCCCTGACTCTATGACCATACGTCCCTTTTTCTGCTTCCAGTTGTCTGTTGTGTTGCATTTGTAATAACAGTGTATTGTAAGTTGTCCCAATGATTTTACAAGTGTAAATCGAACGTTTTTTTCAGTTTGATGATGCTGGTTGTTGCGGTAATAGCGTTTTGTTAGAAACTTTTGAAACGCAGTTCCCTAGTCATGTGCATATGACGAAACGGCAAAAATCAATCTAATGAGAGCTCCTGTTCGAGATTCGAGAAGCGCGGTATCAACACCAATCGAGAGCAAGTATCTGAACTGTGGAAAGTTAAAGACATGTCTTGCAGTGGACACGGGAATTATTGGGCATCAACTTAGATCAGTTGACGATTTGTCTGAAGATTCAAACTTACATTGATTTAATTGCAAGATTAATGGTTCGAAAGCAAAAAAATGATGTTAGTTTGCGTTTAATCAACGGCATCTTTAACATGGATGCACAGAAAAGGAGGATTGATTTCTTTAAAACTTCCACTGAACATGAAGCCAGTTCAAAGACTTCTAAGTCGCGTAAACCGTAAATGAACGAGACACAACAGAATTAAACATCAATTTAACTGGTGTTTCAATTTAGCAATGATTTGATTTGTTGCTGATTGCGAAGAAGTAGTCTCTAAGTGCTCTGATGTATGGTGAAGCTTTGAAAGAGAAAGATATTTTCCGCATCTATAAACAAATAATGAATAACGTAATAAATGGGTTAAATTAGCCTACATTATGTAAACTATGACAGTGCCAACAACGTGGGAATAAATAAATTCACTTGTAACTTACAATTCTCTGGAGAAGTATTAATAACATTTTGTTGATATTTTGCTGCATCTGGTCCAATTCTGAAATAAACTATCATCAAGTCGTCTTTCTGACATACCAGTTGTAAAATCACGTCTTGCTTACAGCCGAATTACCTTGGATGTTATCTGCGTTTTAATCAATTTGTGAATGCTATATTTGGCTATGACTTTATCAGTCAAGCTTTTACTGAGAATGATTTTAAAGCAAGAAACTGCGCTGACTTGAGAAGAAAAATCTGTTTTTCTTCGCGCAGGCATGTGATTTAAAATGCAGGTTAGAACCCAGTTAGAAAAATTGGTTTGTTATATTGGTTTACCGTTTACCTACAGACGTTGACATATAAAAAGAAGCAATTTGGCAACTTTTATTTTAACTAGTCTTCAAAATTCGGAAAGGTTTAAGAAAGAAATTGTTATCAATGATCAGCCATCAAAATCTGGTAAAACCTTAAAGCAAAAAATGAGAAAATGAAATGATTTATTTAAATGTAAATTCCGTACAATTTTTTTCCAAATGACCACAACGATTTTTTCTTTCTCTGTGCAGTAGACTAGAAATGTCTTTGGCGCATCTCGAGCAAGCCCTGACCATTGTCATCATAAAGAGTATGTCACAAAGTAACAAAGGGTAGCCAGTGGTTAGCACAGGGCCGTTGACAGGATTTCTCGGGCCCGGTACCAATTTATTTTCGGGCCCCCTTCGGCCTTCATCGACTATGTTATGAAAATAAAGGTTGTTTACAAACTTTTATTGATGTCATTTAAGCATGGTCATTTAACAAATCTTGCGCAATCTTAAAATTTCTTCAACCGCAAAACTTACTATCTCTATCTAGCGGCTGCTTTTTTGAACTTTTATTTGTCACATGGCGCTAGAGTATTCTAGGCTCACCAGAAGAGAATTTACAGCAAAGGTAGTGCAGACAGTCAGAAAGTTTTCAATTTGATTTGGGAAAGGTGTTTGGGCCTCGATCAAACATTTGCTGATTGCTGCAATCTGAAAAGCGGTTTTGTGCAGTTTTTAGTGCAGTGCAATGCAATTTTTAGTGCAGAAACAGGGATAGCAATCTTCTTACCTGTGCCATTTCAGTTTGAGTTTAAACAAATATTACCGGTAACCTGTTTATGTTGAAATTCGTGTTTCGGGTAATATTCATGGTTAGGGAAATCACTATACTAGACTAAACTAAATTCTTACTTTACTGTTTGGTGGCTGAAGTGGCTATTTGACCACCAGAAAGCTGAAGTAAAGTGCTGTGTTAAGCCCTTTGTGGGCCCCCGGGGCCAAAATAATTTTGAGCCCCTTATTGGCAAGCAGACTTATGATAATGTAGTGTGTATGTTAACTGCACTGATATGGAAAGGTGGTTCACTTCACTAGACTTTTTCACCAGTTGAGAAAACAATACAAATGTAAATAAGAGCAAACACAGGTCTATCAAGTCATAGCTACACCTTTGCTTGCAATGAAAGCCAAAAGTGTTAACGATTTCCAAACATACTGGCAACGGTCATGAAGCGTATGGGTCATTCAACCCAGATCTTATATCACACAGTAGAAGCTGGTATCAAAATTTGACATGCTTATCACATTGAGTTCATACAATTTTTTACATCGGACAAGACTTGACAAAATTATGAGAATTTTAAATTGGTTACCTACATTTAGAAGCAATTTTTTCCAAAAATTACAATTGGCATTTGAAATTTCACTAACCTATTATTTTTAAATGTATAGCCATAACATAGCAAAACAGTTTAGAAGTGCAAAAAAAAGTGAATTCACAAATGCTTTAACAAACAACATTTTAACACTTTCACCAAGTGGTAATTATGTTTTGCCTTATAGGATCGCCGAGGTGGAGGCTGACTTGGTGACCTCATAAGGTCTTTCGCTTCTTTCCTATCTCACTTTTATGTAATGTACCAGTGCATTTGATGTGATATTTTGTGAAAAAAAATAAACCAGTGATTGATTGATTAAACCACTCACCTATACAATACTTTCAAAAAGCTAACAAGTTCCCAATCAAAATGCTAACATGAAAACTCAAGTGTACTCAAATGTGCATAATCAGGAACTTAAGTACGATAAAAACAATAGTTTACCAATCTAGTGATATACTTTCAATTCACAACAGAACAGTGTTAATCCATAACAGCACAGAATGGCGTACATGGTTTATTAACTAGGCCTACTCACACAAGATACACTATTATTAGAAACCTGTTGTTAATCATGCTATATTTCACTAAAACATTTTTTTTATTAATTGCTTTATTTTTGGAACATTGTGGTTGTTGAATTTAAGAAGCACAATTATTATGAGCAGTAGTTGCTGTAATCTAACTGTTGAATTAACTTTTCTACATGTAATTATTTTTTCATATGCAAACACCATTGGTCATGCTAAAAACAGTTGTTATTGAAATGGTGCATAAGTGCTGACTTATGTAGACGAAGTTTAATAACTTCATCACATGTTGCAACTACTTCACAGAAATCACAGCATACATAAGAAAATTACTATGATCTTTAACAAAACGGAGCAATATTTACAGTGTAACACTAGTTAATAGGTTTCTAGGTAAGGTCTAACAGCTTCATCACTCACTGACAACTTTGCAGTACTCAGAAAGCCTTCATAGGTTACTGGTGCTTAATGAAATGTTATAATGCTTACTGCACAATACCGGCTAACTACTACCTAGTTAAACTTTTATAACTTCATAAACAATCATCAACCCAGCAGTGTACAGAACACAGCAGAAATATAACTAATAGTAAACACAGGTCTATCAAGTTATAGCTTCATCTTTGCTTGGAATGAAAGAAAGGAAACATAAAGCAGCAACGATTTGAAATCACAAACAAAATACTGGCAACTGTCATAAAATATTTATTATACTGGTATCTAAATGTAATATGCTGGTTACTTAGTGGTTACACTTGCTGATAGCTACCTCTGTAAAGTCAGGGATATTTATAGTTGCGGGATTGTAAATGCTAAAAATGAAATGCTAATCAATCTATGAGAAATGCTATTTTGTTTACTGTTCACAATTTTTTAGCAATAAACAAAATATGACTGCACATTGCACAAATGGAATAGGCTACAAATAAGACAAACATTTTTATGGCCTACAGTTAAAGGCAGGTTAATTGATTATATACCTATTACACTACTCAATGTTCGCTTATTACTTGCTGACCTTTGACTTTGTGAGGTCAGTTTTTGAATTGTTTGTCTTACTTTTGGTGGTCGTTCTTAAGCTTGTGGCCTGCTGATCACTTTATCTGGTTCTTACCACAGCAATTAAAGACATGGGTAAAGATGGCATTAAATGCTTCATGGTTTCTGGTACATTCAAGGTTTAACATTTGGCTCAACATAACTTTTGAAAAAAAAAAACTATGCAAAGACCTTGGAGAAAAACATTCCCTTGTTTGGAACATCTGCAAAACTTTTACAGCACGTCTGCACCATTGCTAATCATAGTAAACGAATGTATTCCAATTGCAATAACGGCAAAGCAAAGTTTGCTACGTTCTGACAAACCTCCATGTTCAGCCATTTCAAAGAATTCCTCTTTGAGAGTTTTGTTTATCTGAAATGTTCAAAGCAAGAATGTCGGTAGTTCAAACAAGACATCTTCTTTATGAAATGCTGAATGAAATCTTGGTACATAGCAAGGTTACACCATTCTAGAACTAGATTACCGGTTGTAAACCAGTAACATTCACTTTGAAGTAAAGCTTAAGAAAACAAAACACCCTGTAAAACCAAAACGTTAAGCTAAAAGTGCAACAGCCTTAATGCAGCTTCTGACACTTCAAAAAATACTTTTACCTTGCAAGTTATACCGGTAGATGTAGAAAAAATATTTTATTGTTAAATGGGATATCAATAGACCAACCATACTTTAAGCTAGTCCAGTATTACAAAAAGTATTTCATGTGTCTTGTTTACTTATTGGCAGACTTCAAAATCAATCGTACCTGACTCTTAAAGTTTATGCTAACGAGAAGCTAACCTACGTACAAAACATGAACGCTTTCACCTTATGCTGAAGAAAGGTTTCAATCTATGCTTTTGCAAAATTTAGACAAGGCATTGCAATTAAGTTATGCAAATGTCTTATATAATTTGCCCATTTATGACAATCATTTTAAAATGAGCTGTCTACTTCGTGGTTCAACCTATAACAGTAGTACACAAAGTATGGTGACCCTACCACTACCAGTGTATAAAGCGGTTTCAGTTCAACAGTTGCCAATTCCAAAGTTTTACCACAAAATACGAAAAAATAAACAACCAAAATAATTAAAACACATTTATCTTAAACACACCTTTGTAGGAATTGGGCCTGTCTTGATTTCAAGTATTCAATTGCAACCAACCTGTTTTATTTCAAATGCAGGTAATTTTACTAATGTTGTCACATTTTAACTTAAGATAATGTGGTTTTTAGAGATGTTTTGGTATAAGGGCCCAGTATCTCATTGGTACCGGTACCGGGCCTAAATTATCTTGTCAATGAACAAGTAGGCTACGGTACACGCAGTAAACTTTAACAACTAAAAAACAGATTGTTACTGAAACGCAAAAGTCAATTACCTGTGGGCCCCCTGAAATTCTATCACAAAATAACGACCAAGATAATGTGGTGATTTTAGAGATATTTTGATATAAGGGCCCAGGCCCAGCATCTCATTGGTACCGGACCTAAATTATCTTCTCAATGGAAGTACACACAGTAAACTTTAGCAGCTAAAAAACATGTTGTCACTGACACGCAAAAGTCTATTACTAGTAGGCCCCCTGAGATGGTGGGCCCAGTACCCAGAAGGGGGCCCGGTACTTTACCATCTGACGGCTAAAGTAGCAGTTTTAACCTCTGATGGCAATTCCTTCAGATCTGATTATATTAAGATCTTGATTATGTTTGAAGTCGCGGGGAATTTTTAAAATCCGGGCCCCTCAAATATTCCGGGCCCGGGTCCAAAAGTACCACCTAGACCCCCCTGTCAACGCCCCTGGGTTAGCACCGCGATCACCAACCATCAATCTTTTTATGTTCAAGACAAACTCGAACACTTTTCTGATGTGCAGTGTGTACAGTAAATGTCTTCAGATCACCCCTCGGTGCTCCACAGCCCAATACTTTATCAATAAAACTCTCTGCAGCAAAATGCCGATAAGCACACTGCTCTTTTGCTGCTTGCCTCTAAGTACATGTGAAACATATTCATATTTGCGCAGTAGCCTACATGTAAAAATAGTTCAGTTGTATGACCCAGAGAAATATATAACCCAGAAGCAAATATATGACCCAGTTTAAGCAAATAAGACAATGATCTTGCGTAAAACCGTAACTCCCTTGTTTTGTAGTCAAGAAATGACCCTTACAGTTAAAACAAACTCGGCACATCTGCCTCTAGAATAGATACTGCACGTCTGTTGTGCTATCCAACTGTTCAAACTGAACCTTGCGACGTGTAAAAATCGTTATCGTATCAATACAGAGTTTCCAGTTTAATTAGTGGCAATCTTCACCTGCAATAAATTTGTAGTTTTTTTTAGTTTATTTTTATGTTAATCCGCGTTGTAGTAACGCAAAGAAAAGGTCTAGTTGCTTAAGCCGCCAGCGTCTGTCATGCAAGTTGTCGCAGTTCAAAGCAACTACAACAATCACAAAGTATCGAATTGCAACAACAATTGCTGTGATTTACCAGGGTGGTAAGATAAGCACAATAAACTGTAAAAGTCACTTTCTTACAACGATTAGAGACGTTGAAATAATGTTGAAACAGGAACTTTGATGAATAAAAAGTCAAACTGTCTCATTATGTATTAGATTTGCACTTGCTAATATAGTTTGTAGTGTGCACAAGCTCAATTCTGGTTTGTAACATAACAAGGGTTCGGCCTTGCTCATTGAAAAGGTCAAGGCTGGCTCCACTAAGCAGATGAAATTCCGTAAAAAGTCAACATGGCTTCAATCAGTTCAGCAATTAGCATGCTACGGGTCAAGAAATCTTGAACTGAATTAACATTGTTGCTCTTTTCATTTGTTAAAGTACAGCATTCTAAAAACGTTTAATGTTTTAAATAATATGAAAATAAAGAACGACTTAATGAAATTTGCATTTTCACTCTTTTTTTGCTAAAGACTAAAGACAACCTTTTCAATTTTATACGTTCAGAAAATAAAATACTAAACACAGTAGATCAGTTAATTGCCTTTAGGGGCTTGGGCTGCTTCGCGGGTTTGTGCAACTTACTTCACTTTGCAAATTTGCTAACTCACAATTTTTTACTTTCTCAACAATTTAATCGTGCAAATTCGCGTGGGGAACTATCACGCCCATAAGTTTGTTTTTGAACATTTGGATACTCAAATCATAACAAGAAAAAAGTCTCAATGCTGCTTCTTACGCCTCCTTCCAGGATCCGCTCCCAGATGCCTACGGATAGTTTCTAATCGAAACATTTCAATAAAGTTATTTTTTTTTTTCTAATCTTATACAGTTTTTTAGAAACGTTTAACTTTTTACGCATTTTCATAGCGGTTTCAAACTTTAATTGCAAATACGACTTTTAGCAGCAAATATTCACTTTTTACTTTGCATCTTCCCAGCAAGAAGATGAGGTTGCCGACATGCAATTTTCTGTCTCACTGGAAAGTTATTTAATTTATCTCTATCTGCGCCCCAGTAGCCTTTCAATGTTTTCTGGGCAAACATCGACAGCCTGGGGTAGCAACAAATGAGCCCATAGGCTCAGCGAGGTAAAAGATTTGGAAATTATATTTAATGAAATATTTGAACCATATTTTAAAGAGTTCACCTCCTACTTCCAAGTTTTGTCACTGCTCAGTGAAGTCACGCGTCTCTCTTCTCTCTGCATTGTTGCTTATAGCTTGTCGTTAGCGTAAGTGGCATGAAAGCATTGATTGTACTCTCAATGAGCAGCACCAGTTGTCGTTTTTATATAATGGCGTAAAAATAGCCACTTTCGCTAGCTTAGGTGTTGTAACCCCAATGTAAAAATCGATGGATTTGCTGTCTGGAAAACTTCGTAATGAATTTCAATGCACTTTTTCTGCGTTAACATAACGTCACAAAACTAAAAAACCTCTACCCCACCAACGCTAAAGCGATCTAAAATAAACGACTGGTATCTGTCAAGATTCCAACAGACAACCGGGATCCTTGAACTCTTAACCTTTGACCTTATTCTCTGACCAACCTCTTAAACTTTGACCTCAAAGCGTAGTTGGATTTCAATAAGCCAAACGATTGCATGAGGTATTTTAGGCATTTTGAAATTTAAGAATTTCAAACCTTGCTTTATTTGAATATAATTGACCAGCATTGTAGGCTAGAGTCGAAGTCGGAAGAATTTTTTTTACCTCGCTTTCATCCTCAAGGCTTTGAGAAGTCGGATATTTTTCGGTTCAACCCCACAGCCCTTCTGAAGTTTGAAATTAGTCAAACTATTTTTCAGGTAATTTGTCCAACTCGCAAATGTATACCGTATCGCTTCCACACTATTGCAACATTGCTAAGGATTGTTGGCTATGAAGGGTCTTTGTAGCTGATCTACAAAAATGATAATAGGCTAAATTTTTCTAAATTAGAATGACAAGCGTAAAAAGACGAAGATTCACTTTGAAACCTATATGGCCGCCGCTAAAGTCACTGATAAATCTTGTCGCAGAATTTACCGTCTTCACTGCAAACTTTAAGGTATCAGGGCAGATAGTTGCGTAAATGACATCGCTTTAGGCCAATTTTAAATGATTCGTTTTTTTAAAAGTAATATTTTAATGTCTTCAATCTTTTTTTGAATTTTTTCAGTATTACTTCATTAATGACTGCAAGCATTTTGATGGAAAAATTAACATCTCACACTTACTTTTAAATAATTTGTTTACTTAAAAGTTGTGTTTACTTCAATTAAGCTGTTTAGTCTTAGCTTCGTACATTTGCATTTTTTACAGACTTTCCAGACAGCAAATCAACCCTTTTTGTTTTTTAACAATGATTCATTTAAAAAAAACTGATTTGTAGGCTGGGTCCCTTTCTGAATGCCTCATTCTACAAGTGGGAATCCTGGCTTACCTTTTTCACTAACTTTCCTTCAGGCCAAGATATCTAAATGGCAAAACTTTCCAGCTCAATCTTCATTGCAAACCCTTTTTTCTTTTTTACGTCGCAAACGTCTTCGACTATTTAGCGAGACTTTGATCACCGGTAAACCTATTTTCACCTGTTGCATTTTTACTACTTCTTATTTTACACGACTAGGTTTGGACAGGTTTCAAATATTTCTAATAAACTAGCAACTTGAAAATAACTTAGATAAATTACGTAGTGATACAAGTATCAAAGCATAAGTTGGCCTCTCAAAGAAATATCCCAGACAGCAAATCAGTCGTTTTTTTACATTGATTCAACATCTGCAGACGTTAAATCAATGTAAAAAACTGCTAATTTCATGTGTGGGATGCTGTAAACATCCGTGTAATGCTCTATCGATCAAGAATAAGCAAAAAATATTCGATTTAATAATGATGGAAATTAATTTTTTGAAATAGGAAATTTATGAAATATTCGATTATTGTTAAAGCTAATAACTTGTGAAACAATCCGAAAGCAAAAACTACCACAATCTAAGACAAATGCATGAACAGCTTGTCTTGATATTTATTCTAGAACATTGGTTCTGAATCTGTTTAGTATATTTTATTCCTTTATCAAGCAATATTCCAAGAGTTACCCTGAATAGACTCAAATAGATATCCAACAAAGACTTGGACAATATAATGTATCCCAGAGAGCAAATCAACTGTTTTTTTTACATTAATTCAACGTTTGCAGACGTTGAATCAATGTAAAAAACAATTAATGTGCTGTTTGGAATGTTACCACTGTCAATGACTGCAAATTGTTGACTTCTGAGAATGAAGAAATTTATATCCTGAGTAATTTTGCTTCAGATTAAGAACTGCTGTCCCAGCAACCACCTTGCAACATGTTAAGGTTGAGTTTGAAATTGTTTTCACCTACAGCGCATTGGGATATTTTGAGCCGTCTCTCACTGTCATCATCTTCTACAAATTGATGAAGTGCAAAGAAATTGTTGAGTGACAAATAGTGTGGTAATTCTGTTCTTGTTTTGTATTTTTTTATCAACCCAGGGGCTGATTCAGAGGGAGGACGATCTCTCTCTCTACTAAAACACAGAAGAATAACTTTTGCACGGTGTATTTGCAAGGTCGAATAAATGTAGATCTACACATCATTGTGTTTGTTGAAATGCACCCCTCCCCCTAAAGTTACTTTCTGGACCCACTTCTGTGTCAACCTATCTTCAATTACCTTTCAATGGTTATTGCCGATGCTTACGTTTTCATTAAACTTTTCTGCTGCCACTCAGTTGTGTTAGCTTTAGCACAGGAAAGCCATTAAAATCACTTTTTACCGCAAGAACTTTTTTTTTCCTAATGCAAATATAGCAACTCCGCTAACAATAGACATGGCGTGCCTTTGCTCTGAAAAACAAACAAAAAAAATTCCACAATGCACTTTTAGTTTGGTCTCTCCAAGAGCACTTTGTCTTGCTGGTTTGCTTTGACCTCGAATATTTCAAATTTATTGGCACTACATCAAAAATGGAGGCACCTCCCTGAAACGTGACCTACTCATTTCGAGTTACATAGCATGACTGTTCATCTCAGATATTTGCTTTCAACAGCTTGAATTCTTAATGATAGACGAAGGTTGAGCTATAACGCCAAAATGATATTTGAAGACAATTACAAAATTATCGTTCTCGTGATGATGGGAGGCAGAGAATATGCCTTGCCAGGCCCCGTCTTACCCCGACGTCCCGGAAATGAGATAAAAACAAAAAATACAGAAAGACCGGGTGAAGATGCGAGATGTGAAATTTCCCACACTAAGTTCCAAACAGTAATAACCACTTGTCCCAACTCAACCAGACACAGTCGGCCTCAAAGTAACATTCATGTAGAATTTTGAGCCATAACATGGCCAACACAAGTCATTGCAAGTTGTATTTTTTAAAATCTTTGAATGGGCCTACTTAAAATCTAATCCGGACTGGCCGGCGCTAGATTCGAAAGGACTGGCCGCTTGAGCACTGAATTGGTTGATGTACACTTGTACAGTATATCAGGCATGTATATGAACACATACGGCATATATGTGGACACATATGGCATATATATGGACACATACGGCATATATGTGGACACATACGGCATATATATGGACACATACGGCATATATATGGACACATACGGCATATATGTGGACACATACGGCATATATATGGACACATACGGCATATATATGGACACTTACGCATATATATGGACACATACGGCATATATATGGACACATACGGCATATATAGGGACACAAAACTTGCAAAGTTTAATTTTTTCTAAAGCGTCAAACAATAATGACGCAACTAATTATCGAATTAAGATGTTTTATTTCCTGACGTGCAATTTCGATCTTGGACTCATCATGATCAAGCTACCTGAGCTAAGGTACTTAACGTACTATCCAGATAGCAAATCAGTCATTTTTTATATTGATTCAACGTCTGCAGGCGTTGCAGATCAATGTAGAATACGACTGATTTACCATCTGAGTAATTATCTTATTAGCTGTGACCTCACCAAAGGCTGTCGTAATCTATTTGGGTTGGGGGATGTTAATGGGTCTTTTCGACCTTAAACTCAAATCGCAACTAATACCTCAATACTGGCAGACAAATAACTCTTGATCTGTCAATAATTTCCTTGCATGTTGCGATCGCATAAAAAAAATACACATATTATACACACACGAACATTCCCAAACAACAAATCAATCGATTTTACAATGGTTCAACGTCTGCAGACGTTGAATCAATGTAAAAACGTTGAACCAATGTAAAAAACGGTTGATTTGCTGTCTGGGTTATGACTGAATGCATTACTTTCTCATCATCGTCATGTACACTTTGTACAGCGCCTAAGAGCATAGTTTGCACTGTGGATGTGGTCGAACATAAATGCTATTATTATTGTAATATACAAGCTACCCTGACAGCAAACGCAATAAATTTTAACGTCTGCAGACGTTGAATCAATGTAAAAATGACAAATTTTGCTTGTCTGGGTAACAACTCACAATCTTATGATGACGTTAATTTACAGTTCATAATGAAGGTAGTGGCTAAGTGCGTTTAGATACGTAGCTTTTATCATATTAAGTCAATTTTGTCATCACATTGGTATGCACTAGAATTGAAAACTGATTCAACCTTTAATGTAAAACATACGTTACAATATGTAGTTTCAAAAAATTGAGAATATTCGAGAATTCAATTTATTTATATTATTTCTCATCTTGACAATTTACCAGCCCAACAGCTATGTCAACAGGACATCATGTGATCTAAGCACAGTTCTAATTCTTGTCGGTTGTCACACTTGCAATGGTGTGACTGCACTCGATCTATCGAAGTCAGTGTCGATCGCAAAATGCGAGACCATTCTTTAGGAGGGGAACTTCATTTCAGAAACATAGTCTTACATGTCAATCAAATTCTAAAACACTTCCTGTTCATTTGTGGAAGCAAATAGGATGTGATTTGTATAAATAAAAGTTTATTTATAACTTAAACCTTGATTCTAATCCACCTTACAAATTTTATGTAAAATCTTTATGAAACAGAAGATTTTTAATCTTCTTGAAATATTTTCTTTGTTCGAACGTGTTAAATCGTATGAGAGCTTCTGTAGTAAGACTTATCCAAGCATAAAATTAGTCCCGACCTTTCATCCTTAGTGAACTAAGAGAAACTATTTACATCACAAAACGCACTAAATTGTAAACTCGCGGATTTTCATTAAAAATTGTCTCTGTCAATCAGATTTCTGTCGTCAACCAGAATTACATTTTTCTAAACCCTTTTTATTCACTGCAACCATGATGCAACGTTGAAGTTCCACCATTTACTAGAGAATTGACGCATTCGGTCAGTGCCAAGTTCATTGTTACGGTATCTTACAAAAAAACATAATGTTTTTACATGAGTTCAATGTCAAAAACAGCCAGCTGAGGGAACCTGCTAAGTGCTGTCAACTTTTAAGGTTTACCTTTTATGGTAAGCACTTTAACGGCAAAATTTCATTAACTGTCGAGAAAACCTCAGCCAATCAGAAGCTACGTTGTCTGTGACCTGAAATCATAAAAAAAGCGCGAAAACCCAAATGGAAGACATTTGCAAAATTGCATTAGTTTCATAGCTGGCGGTGTGACGACATTTGCATTAGCTGACATTTGCATTATTAGCTTCATAGCAGGCAGCTTAGTGCAGGAAAACGCAAGTAGCCCACATCATGAATGATCATCCTGAAACTCAGGTAAGGTTTGTTGCAATTTGATTTAGATCTTACAGTATGAGTACTGAGTAGGCTATATATTTTTACTAAAGTAGTGGTATTTGAAGTTCAACAGTTGTCTGCTACATGGCATGTGGTTGCACTGTGTTTATTTGCCAGCGCATACAATTATTGTTGTTGTAGTGGTTCACTTCTGTGGAAGATGGCATGAAGTTCATTGAAGAGTATGCAGAGAAAACAGCAACAAAACTTCTTGTTGCACAGAAACGAGCATATGGTGTGTATGTTGTTTGTTACATAACATCCTACAAAATTCATACTGAACTGTAGAGGTTTACCTTTGTTGACAGTAGAAATTTTGGGTGCAACCTAGTTCGTACCCTGAAAAGATCGAGAGAAAAAATAAAAAAGCTGAAGCCACTGATCGCAAAGATCAAGAGAAAAATTACCACAAAGCCGAAGTTGCTGATCGGAGTTTTCTTTTTTCCGCAAACATTTTAAAATTTCCGGTAATGATCCTTAGAGTTTGCCGAAGTCGCTAATCGCAGTTTCAGCAAACATTTTAAAAGGGTTAGGGTTAGGAAAAGATCAAGAAGAAAAAATTAAAAATAGATGAAGTCGCTGATCGGAGTTTCCGCAAACATTTTAAAAGGGTTATGGTTAATCGGAGTTTTCGCAAACATTTTAAAATTTCCGGTAAGGATCCTAAGAGTTTTTGTTTGTTTGCAGAAACTGCGATCAGCAACTTCGGCTTTGTGCTATTTTTTTTTTGATTTTTTCAGGGTATGAACTAGGTTGCATCCAAAATTTTAAAGTTTATTTAGCCAGGCTATAATGTTATCATAACTTGTGTAAATGTTATCTTTTTACGGCAATTCGATGTATTGATTTTGAAGTAACGTTTTTAGAAGTACTCAATTTTTTCAAAAAGTGGTATCTTCACTTTCAAGTGGCATAAAAATGTAGGCTAAAATGTCAACGAGAAGTGCTTTTATCAGGATTTGAGTGTTGCTACTATCACCGCATTATGTATATACCACGAGTTTTTTGCAGATTGTTTTATGAAGTAGATTGTGCAGCATCCACTAGGTTCTGCTGAATGGACAGTTGTCCTTTCGATGTGTTGCTCAAGAACACATCTCAATAGTCGAATCAGCGCCGCTTGGTCTTAGTAGGGTGCTTAACCACTGAGCAAATGGGGCGGACAGATTTTTGTGGCCACTGGCCATGTCACCTTTTCATTTACATACTGGGGTATTGACTATGGTACCTCAACTAATGGTATCGTTTTCATTCCGGATGCATTAATGACAAAAAATAAATTGATATGATAATTAAAAAAGCACTACCGGGTGTATTGATAAGCAACATTTTGATGTTGCATATTGTTTAACATGCCAAACACACATGTGTGGACTTTTTGCCGAAAGGACTAATTGCCGAAAGAACTGATCTGTTTGCGAATGATATTTATGTGTTAATGATAATACATTTGTATAATTTCAGCAATTTGTCTTTTCGGCAAAATGAGTTTCGGCAAAATGTCCTGGTACCCAAACACATTACTACAATTATTGCAGAAATCTCAAACAGCATGATTTATTGGCGAAAGGATACACCATATATTAAGCTGGAATATGTCCAGTTCAAATGTCGACCAAAAGAAGCTTTACAGCAAAGTACTCAGGTATGTAGCAAAATTATGTAGTGCCTCACGCTTACATTACTTCAGGTAAAATCAACTTATCGTATGGATTTTATAACGATTCATGACAGATTGTTTAACAGGTCATGGTGACGGATCAGTGCAATGCCAAAGTTAAACTTCTGAAAATTGCTGAATTTCCCGAATATAAGGTAACTTATACTATTGTGTGATTTCACCAGTAGGCCTATCTTTAAATTCTTACATTTTTTGTATCATTGCAAAGTGTCTTCAACTTATACACTCAATGATATTGGTTTCCTACAGCTTAAATGATCATGTTAACACGAAGGAATTTTTTTTTTAAATTTTACCATCCAGTTTTTCTAGTGTGTTCTACCTTCTTTACTTTTTTAAGGTATCCACACAAACTTCCACAACCAAAAAGGACTTAAACAAACAACTCCGAGTGGCTTTAAAAACAAACAAAGCAAGTTTAAGTACGACTAGATGTTGCATCACCTTTCCTAAACTAGATGCACAGAGCCATCCCTGTCAGGTGAATGTCCATAGTAAGATTAAAAAAGAGCATAATTAAAAAGTTTAAAAAGATATTGTGTCATTACAAATGTTCTTTGTGATTTTCAGAGCTCTGCAGAAGTAGAGGAAAGTGATGACACTGAAAGTCATGGACTGGTACAGGTTTGTAATGTAGTTGCTGCAATATACTAGGGCCCAACAAGACCTTCAACAGTTCACCAACCAATATTCAACTATTTTGCTGTTTCCAACTTCACACAATTGGTAGCCTATACGTTGAACTCTTCTATAATAGTAAATGGTAGTACAGAACTTGAAAATAGCAAGTAAAAGGTAGCTCGAAGCTGCAGTTTTTTTTTTACTGACTCATCAGGAGCTGTCATCAGAATAAAACAAACCTAAATGTGGTGAAATAGTCTATTTATAGTAGAAGGAAAGAAGAAAAACTGGAGCTTCAAACTATCAGCTACCTTATACTCGCTAAATCCAGATTTGTTGCATGTGTGCAGTATTTGCATTTCTTCACTGTTAGGCTATGGCATAAATGCTTTGATTGCTTATAAAAAATAAATTATTTTTTGTTGTAGTGGTTGCCTTCAGTGGAAGATGCCATGAGATCCATTGAAGAGTACGAAGCAAAAGCAGGAACAAAACTTCTTGTTGTTCAGAAACAAGCATACGGTGCCATGTTAATGTTGATTTTTAATGTCTTGTTGATATTCATACTACAATAATAAGCCTTTTCCTTGTTGACAAAGATTCTAAAAAGGTTTCTTACCTTTCTGCAAAGCACAGTGTTTTCACCAAAGTGGAGGTTAGGCATCACAAAAGAGGAAACGGTTTACTAACTGCAATAAAAAGAAAGCTATATAAAGATTTGCAAATGTGTTCTGTTTCATAAACTTTTCATCTTGTTTCTCAAAGACACGCGATTTTCAGGTGTAAAAGCTTTTCCGTTGATGCAAAGTAGCCTAGCCTACTTCACTGACCTCTTTTGTATTTTTTCCATCTAGTGTGCCAAATCCATACGCCTATGTGGTGTTATTGATTGGACCAAGTGACATGTCCAGCGGTAACCAAAGGCAGGGTTTGGGTCACAACCAATCTATGTTTTGAGATACTTTATTTTTTAACATATTCACGTAGTAGGCTTGGTGGTTTTCAGTGTTACATACAGTATCGTATATTATTTTTGTAGGCTACTATCAGAAAATGAAAATGTAGTTGATTGCAACTCTTCTTAGATCCAGAGAATAGGCCTATATTGTACACCATGTTAGTTTGATACAGGTTATTGTTTGTTTGGGTTTTCGAGGTTAGACATCACAAAAGAGGGAACGGTTTACTGAGTGCAATAAAAAGAATGCTGTAAAGATATGCCCAATGTGTTTATTTTGTATGCTGTTTTAACTGTTAAACATGTTGCTATGCAGAAGTGCCAAATAGTGTCATTTATTGGCGAGAGCACACACCATACATCAAGTTGGAATATGTCCAATTCAAATGTCGACCAAAAGAGGCTGCTTCACAGCAAAGCACTCAGGTGAATGCCATAAAGTTTGTATCTCAACCTGCCATGGAATACACATTGTATCTCACACCTAGAAATGTTTTGACTAAAATCAACTTATCCTATGAATTTCATGACAGGTCATAGTGACGGATCAGTGCAATGCCACAATTAAACTTTGGAAAATTGCTGAATTTCCAGAATATAAGGTAACTTATCACATATATATATTGAGTTTCGGTTTTAGCATGATCACTTATCATAATGTTCGTAGTGCCCTATTACTCTGTCCATGATTTTTCGTTTTAAGGTAATTGCAATTTTTTAAGTATTTCTATATCATTCTCGGTTTTGATGATATGCCACATTTACCTCTGTTTTTGTTAAGGTGTCTACACCAACTTCCATGACCAAATGGGACATGAGCAAACAACTGCAAATAGTATTGAAAGGAAATACAGCAAGGCTAAGCACGACTGGATGCTGTGTTACTTTTCCCAATCTAAATGAACACAACCATCCATGTCAGGTGAATGTCCACAGTGAGGTTGAAAACAGTCTTTCGAAGAAACATTAATCGAGTTGAAGGACAGCAATAGTTGGATCAGCAATCCGAAACTCCGGAATTATATTGAGAATGTTTGGCTTACAGAAAAGAAGGTTTGTGTGCAATATAAACCACCCTAAATGCAAATAAATCGTAGGCTAGTTCAATAAAATAATAAACTTGTTGGTGGGTTTCAGCGTTGGGTGTGGTTTTACCGTTCTGACAAGGTTAGCATCACGTTTCACACCAACAATGGAGTGGAGCGGCAGAACAGGACTCTGAAGGAATACATCAGCATGAGAAGGGATAAATCGTTATCTGCTCTTGTAACGCTTCTCCACAAGGAATTTCTCCCTGACAACAAACGTCGGTTAGTGACTTTCCAGAATAATCGTTGAATGTTGCCACTTTCTGCATGTTTGTCTGCTACTAATAACCATAAAACTAAGCAACCGCACGGCATTCAACATAATGCATTAAACTGGACATAAATTATAAAGTAAAAACGTTTTCGACCATACCCAATACACATGTTAGCCCTTTTGAAGCAACAAAAATTAACTAATTTTACACCATCCACATTGAAAATGAATAACTGGTCTACACAATGAATTGAAAAAATGAAATACATAAGAAGGAAACGGCAAAGCAGGGGAGAAAGGCACATCACATGGCTAATTAATTACTAATAATTCTGTTATCTTTGCAATGTTTAGGTACGAACAAGAAAACATGTTCTCGTCGGAATTTTATCGGAATTATAACTCTTCGATTCCTAATTACTTGAAAAATCGGCCCAAACATTTCATTCACGAATGTTTGAATCGTATCATTTCATCCCAAGACGTCACCGCAAGCTCCATTGTTCAAGATGGAGATACGTTTGTTGTGAAAAGCACTTCATCAGAAGTACGTTACAGAACAACCTTTGGCAGTTGCAACTGTGCGCCAAACTGCACATGCCAAGATTTCCAACTCAATTTTCTTCCTTGCAAACATATGTTTGCCATTATTCATAATGTGGCAAATGTTCGTTGGGAATCTTTTCCAACGTGGTACACCAAATCTGTGTTGATTGTGCTCGATCCCGACGTGGTTGGTAAGCTAGCGGTGCCTTGCCCATCACATTCTCCACAAAGTGTTGTGCAACCGTCTTTCGATTTTGCCACCAATGTTGAACCCATAAACCACGACGCCCCTGGACCGAGCAATGCATCACCTACCACACCTATGACATCTATGAGGGATGTTCATGCATCTGTAGATCGATTGTGTAATGTTCTGTATCGTGTTAACGATCACACATTGATAAATGATACAGTCACTCGGATAGATGCAATGACAGCTGATGTTCTATCAATCTGCCAAGACGCTGGATTAACAATCGCAAGGGAGGATACTCGGCCTAAATCTCTGAAGGCAAAACGAAAGCGCGGATCGGATAGAAAAGTTGCGTGTGATCCACTGCCACAAAAACGTGCGAAACCAAACCCCTACACTCACCGTTATGGAGAACATGCGGATGCAATGAGGGCTGCTTATGGTGCAACAACTCTGGACGCGATGAGGAAAGCAACTACATAGAATTGACTTGTTTGCAATCAAACCAGGCGACAATGAGCGATTGGCAAACGCGATACCCCCCAATTCAGGGATAATATGCGTGTCTGTGACCGCAGGGGACCTGGAGCCGAGTTGTTTTGCACGTTGATAACACCGTGCAGTTGCAAGCACAGTTCTGTGATCTTCACACCAAGGTTTTTTTCAGTTGCTAACACGGTCACAAATCGCAGCACATATGCGTGCTTAACATAACGTGCTAGTGTTGTGGACTGAATTTGTTAGTTCAAATATATTGATTTCGATGACCAAAGCCTCAAATGAATTCACAAATCTCGCAATTGTTAACGACGACATATAATTGAGGATGTTAATGCACACACAAACTAGGGAAAGTATTGCTTGAAGAGTTAATTCCTGGGACAAAAATTGAAAACTGTAGGCTATGTTGAGCAGAAGCTGGTTTAGTGTGTTAAGGTGGTCAAAACTGTTAGCATGCGTCTACTTACATCCAACAAATAACGAAACTCTAAACTTCTCAGTTTGGTCGGGAAAAAAAGGGTTGCGAGGACAAATGGCAGGTCTCATCTAGGCAAGGGGAGGAGAGACACATGGATGATGATCTGGCCTAACAATAGTGGAAGTGCCATAGTGCATTGGCTATTTACAAAAAGTTAATACCGCACATGTTAAACAAAAATTATATATTTTGGGTACCGCAGCGGCAGAAAAAGTTGAGAAAAGATTTAGACAAAGGCAGTTGGAGCTAATTGAGCTAAACTTTTAAATGTGGCAGAATGCAGACTTACACATTTCAGCTAGAAGTATGTTTGATTAAAGTAATTTCAAAAAGTTATTGGGATTCATAGTACCGAAGATGAAGAGCAGTTTTTTTGTCGTATCCAGGCTCACGCCAGGTGGTTGAAGATTTAGATCAGAGGTGACGAACCTGCGGCCCGTCAAAAAGTTTTGTGAGGCCCGCAAAACTCTTTAACAATCGCTCATGCATTAAAGACATCTCAAAGCTGTTTTATGCATTCACTGGTACACCTTTCCTTTGCTATTTTCTTGCCCTAAACACTAACTTTCAAGGTATAAAGTTAGAAAAAGGAAAGCTATAAAGCAAAGTTGTTAAAACACTATTCACCAACTTCACCTTGTATTTTTGGTCGATTCCAATATGTGACGTCATAGAATTTTGACAAGCGCTAAGTTGTGTGGCCCGATAACCATGTGTAATTGACAAAGTGGCCCGCGACCGCAAAAAGGTTCGTTACCCCTGATTTAGATTAAGTGAACGGGAAGACTTATACGACCATATGCTCGTTTCTGTGCAACAAGAAGTTTTGTTGCTGTTTTCTCTGCATAGTCTTAAGTGGACTTCATTTGACGTTCTTACGTCACAGACAACGTAGCTTCTGATTGGCTGAGGTTTTCTCGACAGTTAATGAAATTTTGCCGTTAAAGTGCTTACCACCTTTTATCTCACAAAAGTATTAAAATTGCTATTTTTTGTTGATATTTTAACTTCCTAACTTTTACCTTGTATTGGACTGTAGATAGAAATGAAGAGCCCAGTTCCAAAACCGCTTAGGCGCCACTTTTACCAAAATTGAGTTTAGAGTGTCATTAGGTAGAGTATTACCATAGGTACCTACTATCCATTCCTTTTTTTCCAAAACCTTCTCTTTCTGCTTCAAATTCGACACTAAATATTGCGTTTTCTTCCAAAACCGCTTACGCGCCATCACACTTTGTTTCCAAAACCACTTGTATCCACAATTAACCAATCATATTAAGCCATTGTATGACGTGACATATCGCTGATTGTTAAACCGTTTTCGTCATCGTTTCGTGATAAGCAGCAGTGTTACCATTTGGTAAATTTCACTACCAAATTCGAGATTTGGCAGAATTTTACGTTGTTTGGCAGTAAAATTTTGAGTTGGCAGAATTTTGGAAAACATTTTTGGTGAGTTGACAGTCAGCCTCTGGTCAGTTTGGAAAAATTTGAAATGTGTTTGGTAGTTTGAAGCATCTACTATCTGGCAACACTGATAAGCAGTGTTGTAGGCTTGCAGCCTATTGTTGCAGTCAGGGTTGCCAGATGGCCTTTTTTTAGGCCAAATTCCAGAAAACTGGCCTTTTTAAATTGCAGTTGGCCTAAAAAAGTTGATGCAAATAAGGCCAGAAAATCTGGCCTTATTTGGCCCTTTTTATGACTGCAAGTTTTGATCGGTTTAGAAAGTGTTATTTTAAGGAAATTCAATTTCAACTGTAATATAAAAGTATCACTTATCATCACTTAGAGCCTGACCTATAATCGTTTTAATTTTAATTAGTGAGTAGAAACATAGGTAGAGAGTAGAGAATGTGTTGGCGGTGGACAGGGCGGTTCTATTAAGTTGCACCTGCCGTAAACCGTAAAGTATACACTTGCCTTGTTTGTTAATGTGATGTGTTTGCATTCCAGTTGTGCAATCTTGTCGTATTTTTTTTGTTGCTAAATAATTTCAAAACCGAGTTTTAGTTCTTATGACATCTTAAACGTATTGATTTCGTACTGGGTTGGTCTGTGAATAAGTTTATTATAAAAGCCTACGACAACACATTTCACTGATTGTTGAACACTCCACGTTTACTTCTGATCCGGTTTGCAATACGCAAAATGCTACAGAACGACAGGGAATCTTTGCTTTTGTTTATTTTTGATTTTTTAGATTCGTGGTTTTAAACTTCTATACATGAAATAAGTTTTGATGTGAGTGAAGGCTATATTTTATATTGTTATGGCGAAATTAAATTTTATACATTCTTTAGTTGATACAAACAGTGTTTTATTTTAATAATTCTTCTGTAGTCATGTATAGCACTGAAAATAGTTTCCAATCCTGTAGTTGTAGACATCCCTGGTACATAAACTCCATAAGACAAATTCATGCTTATTGCTTAGCTAGATGTTCCGAATGGCACTGTTCATGAATTGAAGTAATAATGGTTTCTAGTTTATCTGCTACTACAGTAATTTTTCATTAATCAAATTATGCAAACGAACCGGTCATTATGCTCTGACAGTGCTACATTATTATCTGTCATATTTGATCGTAAAATGGCATTTTCAAAAAATTATTTCAATTAAGTTGTTAGCGTTTATTTAGCCTTAAAAGTAAATTAAAAATTTGGCCTTTTATTGGCCTTATTTTATAATGGATTTGGCCTTACTATAGCTTGAGTATCTGGCAACCCTGGTTGCAGTTACCAACGGTGCTTAGTAGCCTACTTGAGCTTTATAACTGTGTTTTTTTGCTTTGTTTAAAGTGGATTTGGGTTGTGGTGATGAATTAGTGGTGGTCAGCTTGGAAAAATGATTTCAAAAATTGGTTTCTTTCATTCTGGCAATTTTTATTCTCCAGTTTATTTCCAAAACCGCTTATATCCACATTTCTAATTTTATAAAAAGGCGATTCTAAGCATTCTAATATTCCTTAGATCTGGACAAACGTCATGGCTCAATTCAGTAGGTAGTTATACAATACATCGTCAGAAATCAAAAGCGCATTACATTTACCAAGCGAAACTGTCATAAACGTTTTTCGTGGTTTTCTCGAAATCAACGAAAGTGGATGTAAGCGGTTTTGGAAACAAGCTCTTCAAATATAAACAACATAGTCGGAATATGTAGCGTGAAGTTTGTAAAAACACAAAAAGATAAGACTTCTATTTTTTGTTTGGTTTTCTAAGTTGTAATTTTTCATTCATAAAACCATCACGTTCAATTGGCGCTCAAGAGAATTAAGTTGTGTGTTAAATAGCTTTGTGGTTTGAAAACTAATGTTTATTTGGACAAAATAAATTACTAAAGTCATCTATCATGCTCTTAGTTCATGTAAAACAGCCACAATGTGTTTTAAACTTAACACTTTTATAGTCTGACGTGACTTAAAGAGAAATAGTTGTCATTTGCAAAGCAGAATATTAATTAGAAGGTGTGTAAGTTCCTTAGTGAATGTGTCTACCACCCACAATGGTAGATTTGAAACGATGATGTGAGATTTTTTGACTTTAATCTAATCACAGTTTCATTTACTTTTCACAGGCTCCGGATAGCTCTGATTCACCCAAAACACTGATATTTATGTAGATAATCTTGTTAGAAAAACTCAGTTTTTTGTTGTTGGTGGATTTGAATTTGCACATAGCTTTATCAGGTTTAATAAGTATAAGTTCAAATGCTAACAATTTCCTCGGTGCAACTTTATGGAAGGGTTAACAGTTGGAAGATTTTAAATTTGTTAAATTTCATAAACATAAGTTAAATTTTTCTGTTAAAGCCGTTGCAAAGTCACTACCACCTTTAGCCCGTTAGCTCAGTGGTTACGCGCCCGCGTCAAGATCACGTGGCGCTGGTTTGACTCTCGGGGTGTGCGCTTGAGCAACGCATTTCAGGACTGCTCTCCATTCAGCGGCACCTAGTGAATAGAATAATTCCCCGACAACAATCAATCAATCAATCAATCAATCAATCAATCAATGTTTTATTTGTCAGTAACAGGAACAAAGGTAGATGTTTGAAATATGCAATTAATGTACACAATGCAAAGTTACACAAGTTCCCATACCGACTGGGAGACAACGAAACGACCATACGGTCTACAAGTCAATTGCCACCCTACGGAAATGATGATTTTGCCATTTAAACTAAGCTTACAAGAGAGAGAGAGAAACCTTTTCTTTTGTCTGTTGCGACAATACGAATAAAATAGCTATCTAAATACCACAACAGACAGGAAGCAGCGAAAGACTATATCAGTCATCGAGTCAGCTGCTTCCCAGTTCTTAATGTGACAAATGTCAAGCATCGGCAAATTACGTTGAAACAAGATAGGCTGATGTTGAGTAATATTAATGAAAGAAAAAAAAAAAATCGTGTGCTGCTGCGATCCTCAAGTGAAGTCCTGTGGTTTTTTATTCAAATATAAACTTTATTCCGGGTGATTAAAAATAGGAAAAACTTTTAAAATCAATAAACTCTTGTAGCAAGGGCGTTTAAACTTCAGTACAACAGAGAAAAGTTCAAGCCAATAAATAGTACAAGACTATACGAGCAACAACAATCGGAAACAACACTTCAACAACAATCGGAAACTTCACTCTGTCAATCTCAGTAACCGGCCTTGCGTCAAAAGCCTCTACAAGTATGTGAAACTACCAGGAATAACCGATCAAGGCTTTGTCAGTCCGAAAATAAAGAATCAAAACCAAACCAACCAATCACAGCAAGAATCGGAGAGAGAAAGTTTTCATATCTACTGGCATGGAAAGCAAGTACGGACTTACGACTCCAGGTAGGTCACAAATCTCAACAAAAGTGACGGAAGCATAATTTTTATTTGCAAGTTTTTACATCGACTGATCGAAACGCGGAGGAGAAATTTAACTAAGCTTCTTAACAATTGTCTATTCATATAAATTTTGAAAATCATTTTCTTTTTTGTTTTTAAATTTATACTCTAAACTTGAATTTCTCTAAAGGTGCTGTAACCGTATCAAATGGTGATTATATTAAATTTATTATATCATTGTGTCGCTTTTACCTTTTTCTAGTTAGACCTATGTTTGTTATCTATTAGTTTTGTTGTGATAGTCAGAGATGAAAACAACTTAATTGAAATGTCAACTTGAATTGAGACTAGAAAAAGTTTGAATTTCTTTGCTCAAAAAGTGATTTTTCTTTACTTTTCTGGATATGGTTGAGTAATTGGTAACATCATCAATAGTTCTATCAACATTGAATCTATTGCAGGAAAATAATTCTAATGAATCTCTTCCCCCTTGAGCATTCAACCCAAACGTTAACTCAAAAGTGATTTTCAATTTTACAAATTTAGCATTCCAATGCGGACAATAACAACTCGCCAAGATGGCAGTTAATAGCAGTCTGGATTGTCAGAGAAATCTTACCAAGCAGAATATTTTTCTTCTTTCGTGTGACACGCCTACAAGTAAACGCGAACCGTTCGTCACGTGAAATATGTGAGAGCACAAAGAGGTCATTGTTATATTGGAGCGATTGTGTTTATTGCGCTCACCTGGGCTATTAGTGTTACATCATTGACCGTTTAAGAAGACTTGGCCGAACAATTCAATTCCATTTAGCTTTGCAGTGAGAACATAAACGAAAAAGAATTCTGGGACACACCTGAATTTTATGCTTCCCTGAATTGCTTCAGTGCAACACCAGCTACAGCTTTTTCACTTGCAAAGAATACTTATCGTTTTTGTGGACACACATTGCAATACAGCCCTTTTTTAATCGACGACTGCAAACGTTAACTCAACGTAAAATGTCAATTTGTTTGGATAAAGGGCAAACCCTAAAACTCTACGTCTTGCTGGGCGGTTTCAGTTTGATTAAAGGAAAAACTATTTCCTTTATATTAATTTATGTTTATTTATTTAGTTATGTTTATTTATGTTAAAGACACGACAATAATTGAGAGCAGCAACGGATCTCGTTCATTTGCCATAGAGAGGCTGCAATATCGAGCGATGTGTCCATATAGGCCGGGGCTACTCAACTGGCGGACCGCGGTCCGACTCCGGACCTTCCGAGTGTTGATAGTGGACCTCGGGCTTTCGGAAAAATAACCTCATTGCCACATTTCTGGGCTTCTTTATACAGATTTCTACTGGAAGAAAGCATTTTCTTCTGTGATTTTCTAAGTAGCTGGGGGCGGGGCCCCCCAACACTTTGTCAAAAATCCTTAGAGGAGTTACATTTTACCTAAAAAAAAATGGTTTGTTACTATCATTGATACTTTAACTTTCGTGGTTGCGTATGAAATAATTTATTCATTGGATCACTAAAAGCATTCAATTTGTCACACTAGACCTTTATTAACATTAGTTGAGTAACCCTGATATAGGCTATAGGCTAAAATAGCTGACTACTGCGTGAATAAAGCCTTCACGGACTGGATTTACAACAATCTCCAGTTAAGATAGCCTATAAGGCCTTATATCAATCAAACTATTGATAGCCTATAGAAATAGTCTATAGTTCGTCCCATTAGCTCAGTTGGTTAACGCCTGACTTCGTGAACGAATAAGCTTCAACATCAAGCGGCGCTGGTTCGACTCTCGAGGTCTGCGCGTGAGCAACGGATTCTAAGGACTGTTCCCATTCAGCGGCATCTAAAGGATGGAATAATTCCCCGGCAACAATCGGAAACTTCACTCTGCCAATCTCGGTAACCGACCCTGCGTCAAGAGCCTCTACAAGTATGCGAAACTACCAGGAATAACCAATCAAGGCTTTGTCAGAGGATAATTCAAAAACCAAAAACAAAACCAAAAACCAACTAACCAAACCATGCCATGCAAATGTTATAAGTTCACAGATTTTAACATGTCTTGCCATCTTTTTAAAAGATACAATTTTGGTAAGGAGGTCGCCGTCGTCGTCGTGTGAGCGTCTGGGGCCGAGGCCCGAGGGTCTATCCTTTTACCACCCCAGATTCACGATGTTCCCGGACTGTACTGGAAGGCTACTAGAGAGCAGCCAGTCTTTGCTTTCATCATCCATGAGACGCAGACTTTCCACTCCGTTAGGTGGCTTGAAGATGGAGCAGTCATTGATGATGTGGTCTGCGGTCTGTTCCTCGGCACCCCATTCACAGGAGGAGGAAGAAGCCATTCCCCATTGGTGCATGGTTGAGCGGAAAAGCCCGACGCCCGTACGGAGACGGTTGAGGCGCACCCATGCCTGTCTTGGTAGTGTTAGACCGATGGGGCGTGTGTCGGCGTCGGGGATGAACGAATAGAGTCTGGTAGCGGTTGACTTCCATTCAGAACTCCATTTATGGTCCGCCCAAGCAGCCGCAGAGATGTCTTGTACATCAGCTTCGGTAAAGAAGTCATTTTCTTGAACCATAGACAAATAAAACTTAACAACCACATACGGCATTAACATGATATAATAACATGGAAATGAACTAAAAATTATAAACGTTTTCGGCCATACTCATGTTAGCCCTTTTCAAGTAACCAACTAACCGATGTTCTACATAAATTGAAATTGCAAAACTGATCTACATGCTCAAAAACGAAAAAAAAAACACATAAGAATAAAACGGCAAGGCAGAAGAGACAAAAGAGGCAAATTACATTTTTTTTTATGTTGTTTGTTTTATTATCTTTATCCTGCATTGCGGGAAAGCGGACTTGAGCGCTATGCATCGGTGTACGCCTTCCGACGTACACCTGACCCACGCTGCAGCCGACTGCAATGTCTGTTTCCGGTTGTCTACTCTACTTATGACTTAAATTTGGTACTACCCATTACTCGAAATCGATCACTGGGTAGAGGCAATTATCGTAAAATTTCTTGCCCAGAGAAACAACAGCAAGTGCGGGTGGCTGGAGTCGAACATGCAGGCTCTCGACCGCGAGCCCAACGCGCTAACCACTCGGCCACTGCGGCCACTACATTACGCTTAATTGCGCAAGGAAAATTTTGTTGTGGCAAATGTGATGGTGTGGCAAAACGATGTGGCAAAACGATGTGGCAAATGTCCTAAAATTAAACAAAAAAATCTAGCAAACTATATCCTTATTAATAAAACTTTTCAAAAACAATAACACTAGATTTAGGGAAGTGACTTTACTTTTGATATGTAATTTAACTATTTAAGTAACCATCTAATTAATTTAATTAACTGATTAATTACCTACCTACCTTGAATAGGCTAACTAACCTACTCCATAGATTACTGTTTAACTTCCAGGCAAAAGTACAGTAAAATTAAGAATCTTTTTCTAGGTTTAGTCGTCTGAAAATTGTTGTAATCCTTCAATAAATCATTGAAGGATTACAACAGGTCTGTTGGACCAAGCCTGGCGAAACAGTTTAAATTTAGCTTGCCTGGATCAGCCTAGTTTTAGGCTACAAAATAAAATAAAAACCTTGAAAAGCTTTTAAAAGCAACAAAAAATCTTTAATATTTAAGTCAGGATTAAGTAAGAAAGACGATTTTCTTAATGCCCACGTTTCGCTTCCGTAGAGCGCAACGCTCTGCAAGTTTTTGCTAGATGTAGCTAACTTGGAGATTGATAGTGAAGTCTTTTGACTTATGTCGGTGAGGTTGATTGTAATGTTCCGCACTTGTCCCAGCCACGTTTACGATAATGACTGAAGACACAAAATATCATTCCCCAACAATAATATCAACTCTAACTGAACAAAATCACGTGCAAATGTGTAAAAGGACATGAGTTTCCAAACTGCAGAAATAGGCTTGGCATCGATTAAAATTGTGCTCCAGGTGAGGCTCGAACTCACAACCTCCGCATTACTCCGATACTGTTTATAAGTACGGCGCGCTAACCGATTGCGCCACTGGAGCTCTGCATGTCAGCATTCTGCCATATTTATTCATGCTTGTTATTAAAAAATATCAGTGGGCATAACAGTCATAACTTGTATAGCATTGTTTCAATGTCTTTCGATGTTCTCAATTGCAACAAATGTAAAAATGTTGAATTTGATGTAAGATATTGAAAATTTAGTCTAAAAAATGTGATCGCTCGACCAGTGATCCCCAAATTTGTCAGCTTCTGCGGGTTGGTTGAAGCCACAGTTAAGCCACTTTTCAGAACTAGCAAATGCTTCAAAACAGTCCTTCTACCTAGAAACGCTTAAGTAGCCTATGTTCAGCGTTGAACAATTCAATCTGATTACTTTTTGTAGCAGCGACAGATCATTTGGTCATCTAGGCACCTGCTCCCAACTGGTCATATTGATAAAACAAGTATGGAACAAATCAACAAAACCGAGTGAAGTTTCCGATTGTTATTATCTGTGAGTTATTCCATCCACTAGTAGACGCTAAAGGGAAAGCAGACACCTCGGGAGTCGAACCAGCGAAGCTGATTCCGATCTTAGTTCCCATCCCTTCATTTGCGCGTCCAACTGACTCTTAGGGCTCGTCTCGATGGCCACATTTTGAAAGCATCGAGCATATTCTCTTCTGATTTGGTTTATATCCACGTTTCGCTTTCGTAGAGCGCAACACTCTGCAAGCTTTTGCTAGATGTAGCCAACTTCCGCCCCGATAGCTCAGTTGGTTAGCGCGTGACTTCTGGAACGAATAAGCTTCAAGATCAAGCGGCGCTGGTTCGACTCTCGGGGTGTGCGCTTGAGCAACGCATGTTAAGGACTGCTCTCCATTCAAGGAAGTTTAGAAGTTAGGAAATTACAATCAAAACTAACAATTTTATACGAATGTCACATGAGAAAGAAGTTTGGAAGACCATGATCGCCAACGTCTGTATCAGATCAGGCACATAATCATCATCATCATCAAATCTAACTAGGAAAATTTACGTACAAATGTGTAATATGACACGAGTTTCCAAAATGCAGAAATAGGCTTGGCATTAATTAAAATTGTGCTCCAGGTGAGGCTCGAACTCACAACCTCCGCATTACTCCGATACTGTTTATAAGTACGGCGCGCTAACCGATTGCGCCACTGGTGCTCTGCAAGTCAGTATTCTGCCATATTTATTCATTCTTGTTATTAAAAAATATCAGTGGGCAAAACAGTCATAACTTGTATGACATTGTTTCAATGTCTTTCGATGTTCTCAATTGCAACAAATGTAAAAATGTTGAATTTGATGTAAGATATTGAAAATTTAGTCTAAAAAATGTGATCGCTCGACCAGTGATCCCCAAATTTGTCAACGTCCGCCGGTTGGTTAAAGCCAAAATTATTTGAGCTACTTTCAGAAACAGAACTAACAAGTGCTTCAAAACAGTCCTTCTACCTAGAGAAACGCTTAAGTATGTTCAGCGTTGAACAATTCAATCTGATTGGCTTGTAGCAGCGACAGACCATTTGGTCATCTAGTCACCTGCTCCCAACTGACCATATTAATAAAACAAGTATGAACCAAAACCGAGTGAAGTTTCCGATTGTTATTATCTGTGAGTTATTCCACCCCCTAGTAGACGCTAAAGGGAGAGCAGTCCTTGAAATACATTGCTCAAGCGCACACCACAGGAGTCGAGCCAGCAAGGCTGATTCCGATCTTAGTTCCCATCCCTTCATTCGCGCGTCCAACAGTCCAACTGACTCTTAGGGTTAGGGCTCGTCTCGATAGCCACATTTTGAAAGCATCGAGCATATTCTCTTCTGATTTTCTTCATATCGACGTTTCGCTTCCGTAGAGCACAACACTCTGCAAGCTTTTCTAGATGTAGCCGACTTCCGCCCCGATAGCTCAGTTGGTTAGCGCATGACTTCTGGAACGAATAAGCTTCAACATTAAGCGGCGCTGGTTCGACCCTCGGGGTGTGCGCTTGAGCAACGCACGCTAAGGACTGCTCTTCATTCAGCGGTATCTAATGGATGGAATAATTCACCGGCAACAAAACTTCAACAATCGGAAACTTCACTCTGTCAATCTCTGTGACCGGGCCTGCGTCAGTGGTTCAAAGCCTCTACAAGTATGCAAAACTGGCAGAGGATTAAGCTCTGCAAGAAGCTTTCCCAGTCCGAGGATAAAAATTCAATCAGTCAACTTAGAGATTGATATTAATGTATTTTGACTCTCAAATGTCGGTGAGGTTGGCTGTGATGTTCCACACTTGCTCCAGTCATGTTTACAATAATGACAAAAGATAAAAAATATGATTTCACAACAATAATATCAAATGATGAGGATTTTTTGGACTGAAAAGAAAAGTGATGACAAAGTTATGGAATTGGCGAAGGCTGAAAGGAGATTAATAACAACAGTTAGGAGGCGCCAGATGCAATTTGTAGGTCATATTCACAGACATAGAGATTTAGAAAAATTAGCACTATTGGACATGATACAAGGTACATGTGGGCCTAATAGATCCCAACACTGACAGTGATACAGGGCACTAGTTGCAGCCGTTGAGAGATGTTGCAGAATTACTGCCTCATAAGCAAGAACCAATGGACCACAAACACAACAATCAAATCTAACAATTTTATACGAATGTCACATGACAGAGGAGTTTGGAAGACCATAATCGCCAACGTCTGTATCAGATCAGGCACACAAAACACAATCATTATCAACATCAAATCTAACTAGGAAAATTTACGTACACATTTATTGTGTAATATGACATGAGTTTCCAAACTGCAGAAATAGGCTTGGCAATGATCAAAATTGTGGTCCAGGTGAGGCTCGAACTCACAACCTCCGCATTACTCCAATACTGTTTATAAGTACGGCGCGCTAACCGATTGCGCAACTGGAGCTCTGCACGTTAGTGTTCTGCCATATTTATTGATTCTTGTTATTAAAAAATCTCAGTGGGCAAAACAGTCATTACTTGTATGTTGTATTACATTGTTTCGACCGTATTCGACGTCTTTCGATGTTCTTCTTTTGTCTCAGTTGTAATAAATAAAAGATTTGTTAGGTTTGCTGGATGGTGTTAAAAACAATCGGGTGTGCAGTTGCGTGGCTAGCCGTATAGCGACATCTAGCGGATAATATTAATACAATATCACTTTAAAAAGAAGTGTGGTCTGTCGGTTTTGCAATTGATTGTGGCGACCCGTTTTCGCTTAATATTTATCACTCAGTAAACAAATTTTGTTGATTATACATTACTTTAACGTTGCCAGACATTAAACAGGTGTAAAATGAGCAACTATTGTCAGCTGGGCAACTGGGTAAGCCTCTATAGTCTGTTAGTATGCGGAACTGCTTGTGAACCAAGAATTTCGGGATCAAACCATTCTTATTAGGAGGGTGAATACTCGATGTTCGTGACTTGACAACAAAAATTTAAAATATAAGTAGAAACATCACCGTCTTAAGTGGGCCATACAACGTATTGAATATATTTGGTCAAGCTCCAGACTTTGTTCTAGTAAAACCTGCAGGATCAAGGCCAAGGGTTAGTTAGACTCTCGGTCTCGGGGTATGTGTTTGAGCAACGCCATCTAAGGACGGCTTTGCATCCAGCAGTATACCTAGTGATTGGAGTAATTCACAGGCAACAGCATTTCAACCACAAGCGGAAACTTTACACTATCAACCTCTGTGACCTCTGCGTTAGGTGGTTTAAAACCTTTACAAGTATGCATTACTGCGGGGAATAATTTTTCATAGGCTTTCTCAGCCGGAGGATAAAGATGTAAAATCAACCGATCAAATTTTTACTGCATAATGCCAAAGTTGTAAGGGAAAGTTGGTAGCAAATTGTCTGGAACCGAGAATTATAGAGAGAAATTATGCACAAAGTCGACGACAGTCGGAACCGACTGAATAGATGAAAGGACAAAAGATTTTCATAGTAAATATAATGAAACGAACAATATTTATTGGTGGCGAAGTACCTGGTTATACTTCCAATTACATTTTTTCCTTATATGAAGCACAGACGACTTGGATGCAGAACACAAACACAAAGCCCATTGTAGGTCGGTCTATTTATTTCAAAATTTTGCAATTTTATATATTTTTGACAGCATGTTTAGATATTATTAATTACTATTGTATGATGAAAAGTTCGGCATGCTTTTATTCATTGCTTTCAACAAGGATGTTTGGCGTTGTAGTTTGCCAGTAGGGAGTTATAAGCTTCTTGGGGGAAGTCAGGAGAATCTGTAAATGACGTCATCTTAAAACTCGTCTTTTTTTTCAAAGTTTTCTTTTTTTCATTCCTATCTGTAGTAACCGTATGTTCATCTTGAGATTTGGCTTCATTTTCTTCTTGTTTAGCAACAGCTTTTGTTTCTTTATTTGCAGACATTGTTAAAACTATGAGATTTATACTTAAATTGTAGGACAGAAAAATCATCTAAAAACGTTCAGTAAATTTATTTGTAGTGTTTCATAAACCAGAATTACATTAGTAGAAGTTGCACCGTTCCTTTCTTCGTATTCTAGCTCGTGGTAGGTGATTGAAACCTTGGATAAACAATAAAGCAAACAATCTTCATGCTTGCCTTCAACTTGCTTCAAGTATGCCATTGAGTGCATATCAAAGACAAAGCATGGTGCTTTGGGCCGGGGTCGAACCAACGTTTAGCAAACCCAGGATACACAGTCACCACTGGGCAACGTAGCCAGAATTTGTCACCTGAAAAAGTAGTTAAAATAGTGCCACAAAACTTTATGCACAAAAAGTAAACGATTTAGCATTGAGAGCGGCATGTGCTGTCAGAAAAGCAATTCTTTGGCATTTGTTTGATACCGAACTGAGTACAAACTACAAATTGATAAAAAAATATAAGATTTTGTCTTAATGAGTTAATATTTATGGAATGCCAACGTTACTCTAATCATCACTGTGCGTGTATCAAAATCAGTAGCGGAGACAAGGGGCTTAGGGGGACCTATTAGACACTGGATGATTTGAGGGGTCCGAAACCTTTAAGAGGCACAAAAGTTTGAAAAAACGCTGCATGTTTTGTTTTGTATAGTGCAAACGTCAACCTAATAAAATAACTACCTAAGTCTTTTTTTTTTTTTGCAAAAATGAGATGTTTATACAAAAACGATTGGAAATGCAGAGCGGTTGTTTTGGGTTATAGGCAAATTGTTCGTAAGCAATTGTTCGTAAAGCAATTGTTCGTAAGCAATTGTTTGTAAAATAATTGTTCGTAAACGAACAGTGTTGTACGCGTCATTGAAATAATTTGACGGCGTCAGCGTCAGCGCGAATTGCCTAAAAACTTTACGGCGTAAAGGACTGCGTAAGCTCTTGAAGAAATTGACGGCGTCAGCGCTAACTTCTAGCGCTATTTTTTGCCAGCGTCTCATAAAACGGAAATATTTCAACTAAGTTCAGGCTAACAATAGCTATAAATGAAGAGCAGATATTATGTTTTGAGACTGTATTGTAATTAGCTGCTCAGCCTATTAGTTATTTCCTTGCAGAAAAACAGGCATTTCAAATCGTTTGTCTGACAATCTGCCGCGTTTGGGACGCATATTCAGGGGCGCCGGAGCGATTTTTGACTGGAGGGGCAAGAGTATGAAAAAAGGGCACTTTTGTTGCTGAAAGGCCAATTTGTTTTTAAGTTTTAAGATAAGATATAGCGATAATGCTCATCTATCAGCTCATTATCGAGTAATGATACAAGTGTCCGCTATACAATCAACAATGGCACGGAAGGGCATCATGCTATTTTATAATGTTGTAGGTAATATAACTTACTGTGATGGAGAATTTTGTGTCGTAAATATTATTTTGAAGCAAAAATAGAACATTATAATTAGGCTAAAAGCGAATAGCATAAATTGTTATATTGCAAAGTGTGCAGTAGCTTACATGACCTTAAAAGGGCACCATTGCTCCCTCTTCCCTCCCCATCCACAGAAATTTGAGGGCAGGGGGGCATCCGCTCCCCCCCCACTTCCGGCGCCCCTGCGCATATTGTCCTTTCCAAGTGAAAACATGCGTTCCACAGCAGCGCTGGTTAGTATTGGAGTGTTGCATTTAAAAAACAAGTTGAAAACGTTTAGTCGGAAAGGTATCACTGTTCCAAGCGTGCTGTGATAGTTTAGCATGTATAAATCTTTTAACGAGGTCCACTGCACCAACATCGCTCTTTTCAGGGGCATAGAGCTCTTGAAATAAAGTATATTCAACGTCCGCGATGCCATTCATGGATTTTTTGCTTTCTGTCTCTGATCCCTCGTTCTCAATAGGCTACATGGGTGATCACCATTTGGCGAACTTCTTCCGCGTGTATTCCAGGGAGCCATTCCAACCAACGCCAAAGCCGGTAATTCGGATGAGTTGCGCTGGCCAGAATATATAGTGAAACTCTTATTGTGAAACGAGATTTTCCATGAAAACAAAAAATGACGCTTAGCGCTTGACGCTTAAAATCGGCAAAATAGTTGACGGCGCTATCACTTTCGTCAACTGAAAAATAAATTGACGGCGCTAGCCTCAGCGTCAACAAAAAGTTGACGCCGTGAAATTGACGGCGTCAACGTACAACACTGTAAACGAAGAATTAATTTTACGAACAATTGTTTTACGAACAACTGTTTTACGAACAATTGCTTACGAACAATTGTTTTACGAACAATTGCTTACGAACAATGAAATTACCTTCCGTATCAAATTACCTTCCCTTCCCCTATATATGCACATTGCATACCATTGCATATATGTGTGTCTTTAAAATCTCACTTCGGTTTCGCATTTTGTTGCTTCTACCTTTTATTAAACTTCTATTGTGTTTGGCATGTGTTGCTTTTGATTGTGATGGTTAGAAATAACAACACTTAGCTTAATTATCGCATCGCTCTCGGTATTGGTCGGTTAATTTCAGTACAGTCGAGCAAAAGCGTAGCCTACGTAGAAGTAGCCTACCTATGTTGAAGCGCACACAAGTGCATTTTAGCCTACAATAACAAAACTATGACATTTTCAGTGAATAACAATACCGTAATTTCTTTTCAAAGATCTTGCTATAGCTATATTTGCAATGTGTTATAGCGATTCCTGACTACAAAAATGTTGAAAACTACTCTTTTAAATCAAATCTTGTTACTCTGGTAGCTGTAGGCTTACAAGCGTTGTAAATACCACACAAAGCCAACTGAACCACTATTTTGTCAGCAATATCATAATGAAATAAACTTACATGTGCAAGAACAAATGAAAGACGCGTTGATCAATTATTTATTGCTAGTTTTCGTTGGTTCTAATTAAATTGAACTGAGGGAATGTTTCCTGCTTTGAAAAGTTTGGAAACTTTGTTTTCACCCTTCCCAAGCTTATGCGCGGCAGCAATTGGAAATAGATTAAGGCGCTGAATGCAAAAAAGTCATATTTATGTCCAGTTGTCCACTCATGGTTTTCTTTTAGGCATGTTAGCTTAGTGTCCTGCGTTTTTATTATTTGAATATTGACTATAGCATCTTCTGACGACCCCACAAAGGGTGAAACAGGCTCTAAAGCCTGCTTTGATAATAATCATTCAATTTACTTAATATAATAGTGGGTAGGCCTATATATAATAATGTAAATATAATAATATCAAATATAGTTATTCCTTTCTAAAACCTCTACTCTAAGTTTAGAAAGCAATAACTACATTTGATGTAATTAGCTCTGCTTGGCTTTTTTGCTCGGCATTGAGCACTTTTGTATTATTAATACTCTTTATTGTTTAAATATTATATTAATATACCTCATAGCATTATTATATTTCTATATACAGTAGATTATACAATATTATGTAATTTACGAGAATGTTGTATACCATACTTGAGCTAGCCCTATGTCACGTTGTTTTCACAACAATTTGCTTACTCGAGCTTTCCACACTATTTTTGGCCGGAATTCTCGCAATTTACCACCCACCTTATTTGTCAGAAGGCTTTCATGTGAAAAATATGCCCATTGTATATAACTCTGCTGACAAAAAACTGTCAAACAGATAAATTACTACGTAAACCATTTACATAGTTTCTAGGATAGACTTTGAAAAAATAAATGACTTAAAAATATTCCAGTGATCAGAGAGATGCTCGAAACAGTAGCTTGCTGTATGTTAGAAAAATGTCTTAACCTAGAAAATTTGCTTTTTGTCGTCCAGTTTCTTACAATGAGGGAAGTATAAACATAAAAAAAATTACAAAATATTATGAATAACATCAGAAATGTTTGACAGTAGCTACATCCTTTTAATAATTTATAAGTTAATCACCTTATTCCTTATTGCGTCATAAATATCTTTCCTACAAGTTAAATGAAGCAAGCAAAAGGCGCCATGTTTGGTTCATTACAGTATCCAGAGCTGGATCGAGAAAAAATGTTTGACTCCGACCTCTCAGTTTTATTTTTCCCATTCCGACTGCAGAGTTGCAGAATTTGTTTAGGGTTGCCAGATTGTATTAATTTTTGCATTAAAACTGGCAATTTTATTAAAACGCCGAGAATTAGCCTTTTTCGTATTTTTAGTAATGAAGGATTTTCATAGTTTTATCGCTGCAGCGAAAGACACAATTTTGATGAAATTTATCAATAGCTAACCCGCTTGTTGTTCTACATTGTGGGCTACTGGACAAGAACAAAGCCGGCAACAAACGCTGTAGGTGAATTTCGTGCATTGAATTAGTAAACTTCAGTAAAATTAAAGTTTTAGCAAAAATAAAACTCAATTAGGTTGCTTGGTCGTTTTCTTGACTTCTTCAAAAATATAGAATTATCTTATATTGATTCTACATTTATAGGCCTACCTGTTATATACTTATAAAGTTTTCCAAAATCAGAGCATTTTTGACAAGGTATGGTTTCATTCATTTGCACAAAATTGTGATGGTTGAGACGTTCACTAATAACTTTTCATTAACAAAAGACTGCGGTAGATCTCCTGGAGGAGGAAGACAAAGTGTCCAATTGGTGAGAAATGTTTGATCATCACATCAATCTTCCCGAATGTTCTCAGTATTCAGCTGGACCAGTGCTTTTCAACCCGTGGGATGCTACGCACTAGTGCGGATGAAAAATATTGTAATGCAGATGACAAACGAAGTGCGGATGAGGCGGATGAAAATTGTCCATGATTTTTGCTTTTCGTTTTGTGCAGTAATTCAAATAAGCCATATTGAAAGCAATAGCCATCAAAATTAGTTACTAGTTCACTTAAAACCTTAACAGCCTGTTAATTTCGCCTCAATAGGATCATCAGAAGGAACTTATTCAAATAGAATTTAATAATAACAATCTGATCAAATAGCCATGTGTCGGATTCCGTCATGCTGATTCAGTTTTTAGTCTATGAATGTGCTTCATTGTAGGGCTGGTTTTCCCGCGGAATTGGGCTTGTTTTGATTCAAAATTGCGAGAAAAATTCAGCAGTGTAGTGTTTTTGGGCTAGTTTTGGTTACGGTTTCATGACTTAAAAGTGCGCTACTTATTCAAGTCTACCACATCAGAGTTGAATTCAGATCAATTCATTACAACTTAGCTATCGACTTAAAAATCAGCTCAGTTGCAAGATTTTATTGAATAACCCTTACATTATTATTTCACACATAGGAAAAACAAATAGCTGCAAACTAACTATTTTTGGTTTGTGCGTCTGAAATTTTGGCAAAATAAAAAAGTACGTACCGTTGTTTCAAAGGTTGAAAAGCACTGAGCCGGACGATGGTGAAACAATGGCGAAACAGCGCAGCTTCTGCGTTTCGAAGAGTAGTTCTCGAGCGGTCAGTTGGACAAGACATGCATGACTGATTTGTAGTCTTGGCTCTGCTTTTCCAAATCTCATACAGAAGTCTACGTATATATAGATGATAGCGTCCCATCATTTCACACAATGGATCAGTGTTGCTTAACCGGTGCGCCATGGAAGACCGCCAGGTGGGCCTCAGGAAAATGGACCAATTGTTGTAAAAATGTCTGTATTACTTTTAGAATTAGAAAGTAGGCTATATGTTTTTAGATCTGAGGCAATAAGATGTTACTTTTTTAACTTTATGATAATAATAATCATGCTTTTATATCTGATACTAAATTGCATATTTTGTTAATGTATGAAAACTAAGTGTGTCCCAGTTCTTATTATAATTTTTCTATTTTCTTTTTGTTAATTTAGTTCACTAAATGAAGTGATATTTTGTTGAAGTGGGATCCAATTTTGTTGTCCATCCAAAGTTGGGCTGTGTGTTTTCATAATAGTATAGTTACAACATTATAGTAATATAACACTATATACTATATAACAGTAATACTATATAACATAATACTGTACTGTATAACAGTTTACTAGTATTACTGTATTACTAGTATAACATAATACTAGTATTACTGTATAACAGTAATACTATATAACATAATAGTATAGCTCAACATTTAAAAAAATTTTCTTTCTTTTTCTGCTTATCGCATTGAGCATACAGTAACCTACTTGAGACAATGCAACTGTGAGGCAAAGGCAGGGGCAAAGGCTATGTAATAAAAACCTGCATGCAATTAAAAAAAGATTCGGTAGCCTATAAACCTACCAAAAAAAAATTGCGCTGGCTTAGCCACCACGTTTTTAAAGGTCTGCAGGTGCGCCCTGAGGTTAAACATGTTACAAACTGCAGTAGATGATCAACAAGAAATTGATAAGCCTTGAAGTGTCAGAAATAATGACGTTTGATATAATTACATGGAGGTGGCAAACACAGCATGGTTCATTCGATCATACCTCAGGAAGTAGTAAGTTTTAAACTTAAAATAGGTGGAGCAGATGCTTTGGGCCATGACTTGACAGAAAAGTAACGCTGTTAGACATGCTCAGGTTTGTAAATTCGCTGCATAATGCCTTAATGAGCTATGATTGGGCTATTAGTTGTTTCTAGATGAAATTTTTCAACAATAAAGATATGGAAACGTTTGTATAATCTTTTTAGATTCAACTTTGTTTTTACTGTGGTGCAAAAAAATTAACCAATGACATTTTCTTGAGTTTGAGAAATATTACAAGCAATATTAAGTGACAGTATATTACCCATAAAGACAGTCAAAAGAAACTGACTTCTCAATAATTTGCATGTAGTTTTCAATAGCTTTACAGATTTTGGAAAATTGTCTTTTTTATTACACTTTCCACTTTAGACAGTGGCAGAATCCCGAACAATTCGATACAAAACTTTAGTAATTATTTAAGTAACAGCAACAAGTTAGGTTTTTTGACACTCAGCAGAGAATTCATTTGTGTTCGTATGTCTGGCTGGATAGCCAGGAAATGTGTGTGAAGGAGGCAATATTATTTTATTGTTTATTTTACATGATTGTGAAGAAGCAATATCAAGGTACGACGAGCGCGGTCGGCAGAAGACATTAAATGGAGTTTCAATTGCGCTGCTTTCTACTCGACGTGCATTATTAAATATTTATTTTTGTTGTTATTATCTTGAGAAATTCTTTTTGCAGCATTTTTGACATTGCGTTTCCCTAAAAAGACATTCGGAAACGCTTTGTGTCCTATTAATAGCCAACAATTTAGTTCTAATCAAGTAAATCGTTACGCTTTTTGGAGTCATTATTGCGGACTGCACTTGATCGCATGCTAGCAGTCTGGGATATACTGTAACATTGCAACAAACTGATATAAATTGGCAAGAATTTTTGTTCAAAAATCGCAGTGAAAAGTGACAGAAATCAGTGGAAGCAACAACTCATTTTATATTTATCCACTGTGACAAGATACAAACAACACAGTTATGTCTGCCCCGATAGCTTGATTGATTAGCGCGTGATTTCGTGAACGAAAAAGCTTCGAGATCAAGCGGCGCAGGTTCGACTCTTGGGGTGTGCGCTTAAGCAACGCACGTTAAGACCTGTTCTCCATTCAGTGGCATCTAATGGATGGAATAATTTCCCGCCAACAACACTTCAACAATCGGAAACTTTACTCTGTCATCTTGGTGACCGGGCCTTCGTCAGTGGTTCAAAGCCTCTCCAAGTATGCGAAAATGCCAGAATAAGCTCTAAAAAGAATATTTTCCAGTCTGAAGACAGAGATTAAACCAATCAAAAATACAGTTATGTTGACGCAAAAACTTTAATGATCAAGCAAAGTCAATACGTTTTTATGCAATTAAAACAAATGGTCATATCAGTTCAGACATTTTGCTATAAAAAAAAATAATAAATTCAAAAATTCGTTTGAGAAAGTACACACAAAAACATGGGGTAGCCTACAGTATTATTGTGTATGCTACAACAGTGCATAGTGAGCATCAACATATGTTACTTTTTATTTGTTAGAGCGATTGTGACGAAACAAAAATAATGCATGAGTTTCTAGCTGGCTGTTTCGTGTTTGCTGATCTGATAGTAACAACTGGGGGGTTCACATGTTTCAATGGAGAAAGTGTCCCCGATGACGCCATATGTAGTGGGAGTTATGAGTGTGAAGACTGGAAGGATGAGATGGACTGCGTTGGGCCGTGGAATCTGTTCAACAATTCATGCCGAGATGAAGGGAAGCATTGGGCATACTTCACAGAAGATCAGAGATGTGATGATGTGGCAAATTGTCTCAATTGCTTCGATGAACTCGATTGTCCTAATACAATTCGGCCAAAGTATTTTCGCTGTGATGATAAATCATTCTGTTTTCCTTTCCCTTTTTTATGTAATGGAGTTAGAGATTGTTCTGATGGATCAGACGAAAAACAATTTGGATTTGGTTTCAAGTGTAATGGCATTCCCATGCTTGCAGGGGCAGTCGTTCGAACTAAAAGTTTGGCAGCAGTTTCATACAAATGCATTGTTCCGCAGCGACTCAACTTTCCATTAAATAATTTTACAAAAAAACATTCATTTTGTTTTAACAACGAAGACGATTGTTACACGTTTAATGAAAATGGGAAGCCAATCTTAAACATTTCCAAATGCTGGCCTTGTCTTGATGGAACAATTATACAACGTCAGCAAGTGTGTGATACTGTGTTTGATTGCGCTGATTTATCGGACGAATGTTTATGCGAGAGACAATTTAACAGTGAGATTTGTGATCCTTTGCTTCGTGCTAACAGTTGCTCTCAAAGCGAAGTTCCTTGTGCGTTAGGACCCAAATGCATTAATGTTCATCGCATATGTGATGGCTTTAACGACTGTCCTGATGGAACTGATGAAATGAGATGCAAAAATATTCCGGACTGTTCTACTACAACAATTGAATGCGAGGGGTAAGATTATTTAAAAGTTTTATATGCATGGAGGCGGCTCTTGCCGTTTTTATTTGAATGTAGGCCACCGCTGGTTTTGTTTTCTATGCAGTGTCATGTCATTATGGCACTGTAGCCTATACTCACAATGTTGCTCTGTGTTTCTAAAGTAAACATACAGTGGGCCTAGTGTATGTTTGCAGTGAAAAGAATTGGAAGCATATAATAGGAGTTGGCAAAATAGTATTGATTATAGTATAGATTCAACGTCTGCAGACATTGAATCAATGTAAAAATGACGGATTTTGCTGTCTGGGAATTGTCCATGATGACGCAAGCTTTTGTTTTGAAAATCGTTTTTTCCCTTTCATATGGCGCCATCAAAACAAGTAAAAATTGGTTTATTTTCAAGAATTTTTATACAAATAATCCAACAACTGAAAGTAGACAGAAAACTACCGCACTTTAATTTTTTTGTGATAGTCATTCCAAAATAAACTCATTGGATCAACTAGAACGTTTATAAACTAGCCTTTCGTTGCCTGCAACGACTAGAATGATGAACGCACCAATTCACTCACAATGGAATTAGGCTGCAATTCAACTAAAGAGCCTACATTGAGAAAAAAAAAGCGTCCTTCAAACGAAAATGGCTTAATATCCAATCTAACCCTTTTTGATTAAAAAAGTTCTAACACCAGCAAACTACAATTTAGATTCAATTTCTTTTCACGTTTTATTTCAGATTCATAACAAACTTTAGACGTATCAATGCGACAAAATGTGATGGACGTTTTGAATGTCGCATTGGTGAAGACGAATGTGGAGCTGATTGTCTCGGTGAGTTGGAGGCGTTAGTTTTACAAAACAATTAGCCTACCAATAACATTGACATTCCCCGCAAACACGTTAGGTAGGCTAGTTTCGCAACATTACGCTAAAGATCACAGAAATGTAAACTTGTAAAGAGGTATTGGAGTTACAAAACATCAAGGAACTTTTAATGCTGTTTTCAATTTAAAAACGTGAAATATTGAACATTAGTTGCTTGGAAAAACTTTCTGAATAAAAATACCTCAATTTGGTTCTTCAATTTTACTAATGTTGATAAAATACATTAAACTAACATTACTGTGGGTAGGACCGTGAGATGGGCCAAAGACACTTCTACTAGAAGCGCTCCACGTCCAACGCATGCGAGGTGGTTTCTTCAAGTTTCTGGACGCCTTGGGAAGGTTACTACGCGGGTTCCCAAATTTATCCTGGGTCCGGTCCATAAGTAGCCTACCCCTGGACCCCTGTCAACGCCACTAACTGTGAGTCTCAATTCCAGATGAATCACCCATTTGTGACTGGTTTTCTACTGGTCAACGAACCAGACAACTATGTAGCGCATGGAGTGGTCCGCATCCCACTGAGACTTGTGATAAAGCAATAGATTGTGCGGATGGGAGTGATGAAGCATTTTGTCCTTTTCTGAAGCATTGTGACGAAAACGATTCTTCATCACCAGTTTATCATGATCATTGCACAGGAGACAGGTGAGTAAAATACCAAAGAGTAAATAATCAAAACTGTGCTGTCACAATAATGAATTAGTAACCAGATCATTTGTCGTTCAGTGAATCGATTAATAAATTTCTGTTAATTAATTAACTGATTTTCAGTAGAAATAGACCTAGCAGAAATCAATTCAGAGTGAGTAACTCTAGAATCTAAGCCACTGGGCAGCCTTCTCTCCTTCCTAGTTCTAGAACAAAGTGAGATAATAGCAGGCACTGATGAGCCAATAAACATGGCTAAACAAGGATGTTGTTAAAGGGAAAAAAAGTTTTAAGTATCTTTGACGTGCTGACTACAGTTTCCTTAAATATTCAACTCTTTTAGTTAGGCAAGGATTTCAAAGACTCCAATTTGGGAATCAGGGATTGATCTGCTGTTTGCATTCCTACATTATAAAACTTAAAGTTGATATGTTATTTATTACTATGTGTTTGCAGATGCAACTTAGTTGTGGATTGTGATAATTTGATAGACGAATTAAATTGTTCATCTCTGACACATTTTTATTGCGACAACAACAAAAAGGTTCTTCCAACAAGAAAAGTGTTTGATGGAGTTTTTGATTGTGAAGATTACACAGACGAGTGCCTTGTCACAAGCTCAAGTATTTCATCACAAACCGAACTTATTGGAAACAGTTTCTTTCATATTGCTTTGTGGATTATAATGATATTAGCGGTGGTGGGAAACTTGATTGTAATTACTAAAACATCTGCGGATATAGTGAAGGCCCATCGAAATGCAAATGCTTCTTCAAGTGGACTCTGTTTCTGCATCATGCTCTTGCATTTAGGGGTGTCTGATTTCGTAATGGGGTTTTACCTTTTATTTATTGCTTTAAAATCTGCTGAATACTCTGGAACTTACTGTCAGCAGAAACGAAATTGATTACTCAGCAACCAATGTGTGTTCGCTGGTGTCCTTGCTGTAATTTCAAGTCAAATGTCGGTGTTCATGTTGGTTGTGATGGCGTCTTATCGATTGTATGTGGTTCGCAAACCTTTCAAAGCAAAAGAAATGAGCGTGTGGCGACTTAGCTTCATAATCACGTGTTTGTGGGTCTTGTCAATACTTCTTGCTGCCATTCCAACGTTTCCATCAGTCAACGATAAACTGGCAACTGAAATAATCATAGATCAACCTTATATACCGAACTCCGTCCGCAAAAAGCAATTAATGAACTTAGTTGAAACAGCAAACAAGCTTCCAGGTGTAAGACAAACAATTCCAGAAGTTACTTCTCTTTCCGTCTCAAGCTTTTGCGACATATTCAACAAGGCTTTAGTTGTTCCATACTATTGTGAGGAGTCTTCCCAAACCACATTCGGATCATTTGGATACTATAGCACGGATGGAGTTTGCTTGCCAAGGTGAGTGAAAGTTTTAAACATTTTCAGCCCAGTGGATGAATAGTTCCAAAGCCAATAAAAAAAACATCATTTACTTTTTGGATATTGCACAAGAATCAGTAATTTGTTTGTACTTGAAAGAGAGACTGCTTTTCATTTAGAAAACGTGCGCTCGGCCTATGTCTCAAATTTTGAGAGTCATGTCACTAAGATGCACGACTCTCAAAAATTTTTTGCGAGTTGTCTTTTTCTTAGTCAATTTTTCATCAGCAATCACAGTTTATCATACCAATACTATCATAGCAATCATATTTAATTAGGTATATCGTTGAAATATTAACTGATTTGACAAAGTAAGTTTTTTTAAATGCTTTTTTGTTTTCTTTAAGTGTATGTTTTATATTACTTTTTCCATTCTTCACCAGATATTACGGCGCTGCGAACGAACTGGCATTCATCTACTCGTTTGTGATTGTGGTGATGGATTTTGCGGCATTCTTCTACATGTTCATTGTTTATGCGCTACTTTATTATTCTGCGAGTCGCAACAAGAACAAAGGTAATATGTGTTTTCACCAGTAGGCTCCCATCAAGCTGTGGAATTAGTTTTTGCGATATGCCAGTAAATTAGTATTTTTTATATCTGTTAAACAGAATAACAAGATTAAGGCTCTTATTTCATGGTGTGAAGTGACCAAAGCAGTGTTTGCAGAATGCCACTTTCTGGGTAAACGCAAAAACGCAACGTTTTCTACATGAAGAAATACTCAATTTTCTACCCTCGGAAACTTTCCCATTGTCGTCCTGCACGAAGAAAATTACATCTCACAATGGTTCCCCCTAATTTTATTGCTGTAATGGTCAAACATTAAACGTACTGAAAGGATAAAGAAATTTGGTTAACTTATTTGGTAAGAAGCTTACTGGCCATATTCGATTTTAATAACAAGACGCGGACATAAAAAAACTGTTTGGTCAGATGTGGTTTGTTTCCATGTATAAAGTACCCGTGCAACTTATCTTCCAATGATTGCAGGAAACATCAACCCTGCCTCTCAAGCCCAGAAGAAAAGAAGCCAAGCCTTGTCAGGAACAGTCATGCGCATTATCATCACCGACTTCCTATGTTGGATTCCTATTTGCATTATGTCCTTCCTGTCGTTTGGTGGTGTTGAAATACCAGGCATGGCTTACCCGATATCTGCCATTTTTCTTATCCCGATCAACAGTGCAGTGAACCCGTGGATATACTCGTCGTTTCTTGTTAAAAAAGCAAAAAGGATCCTGCCTTGGATTCGTCGAAGAACAATTGATCGGATTTCAACAAAAGACTCAAGAAATAAAAGTGAAACTATTGGGCTTCAGCCACGTAAACCTGCAGTAGGATAATAATCAAACAATAATGACGATTGCTGTCGCATTTCAGGGTTACGTCAGAGGTTTGAAGGTATAGATTGAGTGGACATGAAGGAAGTCAATCTTCATTTCCACTATTTTACATGTCTTTAACTTTCTCTTATGGTTTCTCTCCAAAAAGCGATTCAATAATCTCGCGTGCTCCTGAGCACAGGGTTCTGTTTCTTTACCATTTATAGATTTTGTTTTGCGATATATTTTCATTCGCTTTGTTTACAATTAGTTTGTTGCAAGGAATTGTATCCCATCATGTCCGAACTGCTACCACTCTTCATCACTGGGGCTATCAAAACACAGAAACGTGTCTACATTGCAAAAACAGCGAGCAAGCTGTTGTTTATTTAATCTTGGACTGTCCACGAACTGTAGGGGAGACTCAGGTAAGTTGGCCCAGTAGGCAAGTTGGCCCACTCTAAATAATTTTTTAACTAAAATAGTTATTGTTACGTATCGTACGCATACTGAGAAAGTGCTGTTGAAACTATCTTATCACCAGGTTGGGAGGCTCTAGCAAGCAGTATAAACATGTGAGCACGATTTTTGTATGAAAAATTATGATTTTTGAAATTTTTGGATTTTAGAATTTTTTAGATGTCGAGTGATTTTTTTCTTACTATATAAGAAAGGTTATTATTTAGTGAGTGCAGCGCTAGAGTGGTTATTAAGGCTCACTTTGACTGTGAAACCGTTGTTAGAAGCTCGATAGTTTGACATAAATTTTAGTTTTTGCAATGTGGTTGCCATGCAGGGAAGTTGGCCCATTTCGTGGGTGGGTACGTTGGCCACCATGGCCAACTTGCCTTCATGAGGTATTACATAGAATGATAATAATTGACTAATTAATACGATGACTTATTTTTGCAAGATTGAAGTAGCCTATCATCAAGTATCCAAAGTAAGTAAATCGCGGCTTTACATCAGCATTAAGCGATCAATAACAATAATACACTTCCTAACATCGTTTTTATGCCACAAATTATTCCTAACCCATATGGTAATAATAGTAGGCTAAGTAGCCTAATCAAGAAAACCAATCGCGGAAATGTGTATCAACCACTTCTCAAGCGACGGTCTAAAACGTACCTCGTTTCGGAGATACATTAAAAAATGTTCCGATATTGGTACCCATGCAAAAATGGGGTTTGTAGCCTATTGCAAACAAGGTCCCACCTATCAGTATCGTTAAGGTGACCAGATCGTTAGGAATAAAGGCATGCCGTTCCAACTACATGATGTTTGATACAACCTTTGTTATTTTCGAAAGCTTATTTGGTGTAGGCTACTCATGTAAAAAAAGTTTACTGAGGTAAAATACAGCATTATAGCCTAATAGTAGATTTTATTATAAACCATACATGAATGCATACATAGAATAATTTATGTACGGTATGTATGCCTCTATAAAACCAAGAAATAATTAGAAAGAAAATCAAATTGGGGAGAAAGAGAACTTTTCCACTGTTTAATATACCGTAGATGGACATGTTTCCCACGTGGCCAACTTACCTTCCATGGTGGGCCAAATTACCCGCACATGAAGGCAAGATGGTCCATTTTATTTTTTTCGGAAAACTTGAAAAATTATATACCTAAGAATGTTTGTTTGATGCAAGAATATGTCCACTTTTAGAGTGATGAATTCTCTACTCTTCAATAGCATTCGCTTTAACATATGTTTTGTTATCAGCTCACAAATTCAAATTTTCATTTTGCTGGGCCAACTTACCCGAGTCTCCCCTACTACCAGGTGGGTGCAACACAATGGGGAAATACTTCAAAAACTGTCCAAAAAACCACGAGCTAAACGTATGACAACGACGTACAAAATTACTACTATAACGACAATAGTATTGATGAACGTGAACAACTTAATAATTCAGAGATATTTTCACTGTTAGAAAGGTGAATGTTTACTGTGATGAGGATTTCATGGTATGAAATATTAATTGCATTGCTGCACAAACATGCACGAAGACTTTGCTAGGTTAGATCGATTGCATACAGAAGCAGATGGTGACAAAGCTTCTTCCATATCAATATTGATGATATGCTCATGATATGTGTACGTATGCTTGCCAGGCATAACTTTATGACGAATGTATTGTGTTCTTTGGCACTTTGTAGTTCAAGCAGCCTTTAGTGCCATAGAACTTTGCCCTCAAAACAAACTAATCAGACACAGCACTGGAACATCAAAAAACAATTTTAAACAAGCTTTCGTTTCGACGCAAAAAGTAGTATCGTTTCAAGCAAAGTTTCCAGGTGAAAATTTTGTTTCACTCAAAAGAAACTATAATGAAAGTAGCATGAAAAGTCTGTTTTTTACAGAATTACAAGGTGGATTGTAATCCCAAAACATTTAAGAACCGTTGATTTATCAGTGGGATGGAAAAATGAAAGCATCATAATGCGAGGCATGTACTATGTTTTAAAAACAAGGCATAGTGTGGTCATATCAGAGCTGGGCCTCAGCAATCTTCAAAACATCAATGTGTCAATCATGAAAAACATCGATAACATGTGAGCAATGATAAATAATGATTAAATTTCGCTCCAATATTTCTGGCAACACTGCAAGCACCAACCTTATTAAGCTGACGTTGAGGGTCTTACGTCACCACTTTAATGTGGCATGTAAGTGGCAAAGTTTGAAAAATCTTATACAAATAAAGTTAAAAATCTGACCTCAAACCTCCAGCAAAAAAGTTTTTAACTAAAATCGATTAATATATCAAATGCTGCTAGTATTTGTGCTACAAGTGTGTGCTGTAAACTTCCATAATAAGTTCGCATTGAGGTAGCTTTGACAGCAAGCAAAAGTAAACATTTATTTGGAACAGCATATCATAGCAATAGAATCATGGAATTTTACACGTCCCCAGTAACTTACTGCAATAAATTATTGGTAAGGTCAGCTGTCGGAGGGTGACAACTGATCTACTTCAATGTGAAAAAAAAAATAAGTACAAAAACGGTCAGAAAGTGTGGTGCCATCATGATTACAACAATCCAATCCAGGCCTACCAAGTTGTACGTTGATGGTTGCAATATTCAGCTATATAGTGCCAGGTACGCACAAACAGGTTTAAAAAAGTAGTGTCCACCTTCACAAGGCCTTTGACAAACTTTTCCATTTCATTATCAGTGGAACCGAGGTAGAGATATGCAAATGATAAGCTAAGTAGCAACTTTCTTGAACCTACACTCGTTAAGCCGAAAGAATACGAATCCTAAAGGCGATGAATGGTTGAAAGAGACGATAAAATCACTGACAGCGAAGTTTTAGAAAAATGTTGGTCATGATTTAAACATCAATCAAAAGCAATCTCTTTCTTTTTTCTTCTGGCCCTTCCTCATTTCCGGGTTCATCTTTCATCTTCCGCTTGTCTTTTCCTCGATCCTCAGAAAGAGGAGGATCTCTCGCTTTCTCAAGTTCCATCATCATTTCTTTTAACTTGGCTAAAAGTTCCGGATTCGCAACAAAACCATCTTTCTTGTCTTTCGCCTTTGATGACGTCGTCTGCGCGTCGCTCTGTGACGTCACCGGCTCAGCTTGTGACGTCACGTCGTCTTTTGCGTTGCTGTCTTCGGGATCGGAAGCGTCGGAGTCAAGTGGAGGAGGAGCGGCATCATCCTTGCTATGATCCTTGCGCTGCTTCAGCTTGAAGATCTCCTGCTCGATATTCTTCTTCCGTTCTCGCTTCTCGACCACCGAAGTACCGTACATTCGGATCAGCTCCCCCCATGACGTCACCTGTGATGACGTATATCGATGACGGGAAAACACAAATACAAGCAAGACCCTGTAGTGTTATATGACGTTGCGAATCTGTTTAGAACAGTCACGCCACAGCCAGGTATGATGCAACCAAAGAACATAACGCTGTAAGATAAAGTCACATCTAGACCTTCTTATCCGGTACAAAGGATTGCAGACATACATAAACGCAAGAACGCATTTGTTACGGTACTCACACTTGGATGCAATAGCTTGAGGATTTGTTGGGCAGCCTGTTGCTTTCCCGCCTTCTTATTCTTCGCAGTTCCCTGCGGTGTCAAAAAAAAAATAACGGTTGAACTATGACGCGATAGACAATAAAGACTACGCGTAAGCTGTCAACTCAATCAGAAACAATCTATGTTACCGAACAATACCACTAAAAGAACAAGTTTACATTGTCGGGATGCTAATTGTTGCTTAAACTATGAATGCCCCGCTACACAAGCGCTATTCTTAATATCATGCGGACTGCCAATCAAATTTAATAGACACGAGAAAAGAAAATAGCAGTGTTTTGTCGTTAAACAAGTAGTTTTTTAACTTGTTTTAGACCCCTTGATAAATTCGGTTGTGCTGACCGATGGAAGGTTATGGAAGGTTGTGCTGACCGATGGAAGGAATATAAAACCGGTTATTATTGCAACATCTACTATATATAGCTTAGTCTGCAGTCACCAATAAAGTATTGAAAAATATTATGTTGCAAATAAGCTGAAAATCATCAGGTGTTCTACTCATCAGGATACGTCCAACTCGTACAGCAACCGGTCTAAGTGACAGTGCAGTAGAAATCACTTGACAAAAAAAGTGAAGTTCTTACCGTTACAGTGTGTTTGCCACACTCCATCTTGTACTCAATTAATTTCGCTTTCCCAATCTGCACTTCGAACCTGGCCGTGGTGTCAGCTATGCCTTGGTTTCTGTGGACAAACGATTTGCTCAACAAACGCTACAACTGAACGGTGACAATATTCTAACAAACGTGGGATAGGCAACAAGAAGGCATTAGCTTGGTAGTTGCCATTATAACTAAACGATCTTATAATATTTTATCATTGAGAGAGAGAGAGAGAGAGATAAACCACGGGTCATATTATCAGTAATTCTATCAATCTCTGTCTACCGAATGAAACGAGAGGTTTGCGGGTGAAATGATGAAACGAAAGACTGGCTGCTCTCTCGCAACCTTTCGGATAGTCCGGATAACAACGTCAATTCGAGGTGGTCGGTTGGTTTAAATCTTTATCTTCGGGCTGAAAAAGTCCCTGAAAAGGTATTCCTGAAAGTTTTGCCATGCGCGTATACGCAAGTATACTTGTAAAGGCTTTGAACCGCTGACGTAGGCTCGGTGACTGAGATTGGCAGAGTGAAGTTTTCGTTTATGGAAGTTAAATGGTAAAATGATGGAACACTACTTCAAAAGCTCAAACACAAAAGAAAACTAAGTCAGAAGCATCTCCTCTTTTGCGTGTGAAAGTCTTTCCAGCATCTTGTTTCTCTGATGTCACAGCGAGCAAGATGAATTTAGTGAAGCGGAACGATCCGTACAGACCTTTTCAAGCACTCAGTCAGCAGCTGATAAGGCAGGAAGTTTCCCGAATGGACACAGAGCTCGTACACGCGTGGATCCGTCACGGACACGTCATTGAAGTATTCGAGTGACGAATCGTCTTCCATGTCGTCGAGTTGTTTCTGGAAAAATAAGAAACTCATCTGGTCACGAAACTATTTTATATTACTTATGAGGATGTCTGGCAACACTGGACAAAACCGCTCTAATCAGGCTTTCCACCAACCGACAAACTTTGAAAAATACGAAATTAAACTCAAATTAAACCATATCTGTAAAAAATGATTCAAATTATACATTCACATAGTCAAGAACCAATAAGTGAGTTTTGAAAATCCAAAGCTCATACTACCCAAGAACATTTTAAAGGTTTTATAATGAAAATACAGAAAGCCGACTTAATGAACGTTTTAACTTCGATAAATAGAACCAATTAAACCAACTCTGCTCAACCGGATGGCACGTTGCAAATGAAACGCAGGCGGGGTCAATCCACATATACCTTGAACCCAGGTACCAGCATCTCCATTGTGGCAAGAGCAGCTTTGTTTTTTGCTGTTTTCTTGTTCACTCCAGTAGCTGTCCCGTAGTTCTTGTCACCGATGACGATTGTGGCCACAAAAGGCTCCCCGGGATTATCTGTCATAATGACGATTATGTGTCACAATCATGTTTTTGCAGGAAAAAGTATCGGTTGGAAATAAACGCTGCTTTTAGATCAGCGCGTCAAACTGGAAAACACCCTCGTTTTACATTGATTTATCGTGTGTAGATGTTGAATCAGTGTAAAAAGGGTGGATTTTTCTAGCTGAATTAACAAGGCAAGACGTTTCAGCGCAGCTGTAAACAGCCACATTGACATAACCAGGGTTTTTTTTAAGGTTTGGTTTGGGTGACCGCTAAGTAGTTTTAAGAAACCGCAAGTGTTTCATTTAAATACCAAAAAATAGCCATAACTACATACAATCAACGCAACATAAAATGAATTATTCGACAAGGCACAGCTTAAATGATTGTGACAGCGACCAAACAGCCTGCCCAACACGGCCGCCAAACAAGTTTGCTGCACAATCAAACAACGTGTGCTTGTTGGCTTCTGCTTGTCATGTTTCCACACGTAAAAACTGATCATTATGCGCCATAAATCAGAAATAAACATTGACGAGTATCGAAGGTGCACTTCTTTTGTGAATAACTCTTTGATTCAGCTGTTAGCTGTACCTCCACTTATTATTTTTTCCGGACGTGAACTATTGATCGTAGGCTATATTCGTATTATCGACAAGACATAGCGAGAAACAACCATTACTTTTCTACTGTAGTTGCAAGTCCAAATTTTGGGAAACCGCTGGAGAAATTTGGGGGACCGTTTCGGTCCCCCAAAACACCTTAAAAAAAACACTGGACATAACCACCCAGCAATGTAACAAAGACTTTCTCGATCAGTTTCTTTAACGCTGAGCGCTAAGCAAGAACGAAACCCAGCGCTATATCGTAAAATTTCTGAATGGCCCATCTGCTGCTGAGCTCACATCTACTGTGAAAAATTTTACACGTTGGCATCGAGCTATTAAACGTCGCCAGATGTTGAAACGATGTAACAAAGATAACTTCTGCTAGCGCTGTACTGTGACGCGTTACTGTGTGCTATTCTCCTGTCAGCGAAGAATTTTCCACAAACGTTCCTGAGCCATACCTTTCATTGCAAAGGAATAATGCGGCTTCGTTCTCAAAACACTTTGCGCGTATTCGTGCAACACGCACACCATCGGCTTGATACTCGTGTTGAACACCATCTCTGTGGATGCAACGTGATGGAGGTTACAATGGTTTATTGTAACGTACTAAAGATACCGAAAGCAATTAGTGCTGATCGTATTCATGAAGAAGTTACTGACAACAAATCAAAAAGCGTCAAAACTTTAAACCGCGTTTGATTGATATCAAATATCAACAGACAGCTTTTATCCGTCCAATACTTAGCTATCATCATCATCAAGTTTTGTTTTTTAACGTTCAGGTTTTGCGGGGCGCTTTCACACTCGCAGACCCCACTTCAGATGACTGGCTAGCTGAACGCAGCTTACAACAACTAAATTAAGTAATCAACACACAACAGGCTGACAATTGAAATGCGAGGAATGCGATATATTTTCCTGTTCCTTTCACATTGTCAGCAGGGGTTCCTGTTGAGTAAGGAACACCCTACATTTCAATTAATATCAAATCCAACCCACTTTGTCGTCGGTCGAGTCCACTTCCATTCTTAGGGATCGTTAAAGTGATCACCTTCGCTGGACCGAGCTGCAGGTGCAAACATAACAAGCTGGATGAGGACAAGTCAACACAGCTCGAAAAAATGAAACAAGACTTTGGAAGATAGTGAACTTATATCAGTTCATTCAACTATTGTTTATTTATCTTGTGGTTTTAATAAATTATGATGGGAGGAACGAATGAAGTTCCAATGCTCAGTTAATTTTTTAGTTTGAGATAAATGTTCATTAGCCTACTGCAATGCCCATCGCTCTGATGAAAGCTCACATGACGTAAATATCATGCAGTGTTTTAAAAAGGTGCTGTTATGTTAATTGGGAATGACAACTGTTCTAATACGTATATGTCACGAAAGAAAACAAAAGTAGGCTATTCACTTTTTTAGGCTCATTGTCCGCTCCGGCGAGATACGTTTCTCTTTTCCGCATCCGATTATACTTCCGTTTATCTGCCCACTTTTCAAAATGTGGAACTTCAACCATTTCGAAAACAAAGAGCTGGTTCAGGTAATCGTGGAATTCTTTTTCACCTGGCCAACACAAAACACAAATTGCTACAAGCATGGTTTGAACCTTGTTACCTTGCATACTTTTCTCAAATTCTTTGACTTGTTGATGTACCACAAGTAACACAAAACACATAATGATGAAAGAGAGATTATGCAGAGTTCAGGATTGTTATCAAACCCCTTTTCCTGATAACAAGGCTTGGGATGCAAATGTTTTAACAAAGTTATCACCAATTTTTATGTGTAAAAAAACAAACTGCATCTATTTCAGCTTCTTTTTGAATCACTTTTTCAGTCAGGTTTCATAGCCTACTAATGTGATATGTTAATTATCATATAGTGTAAAAGAGCTTGTTCAATTAAAATATTTTAAGATTGATATTTTAGACAAAATCTTACCAATGAGTTGATTTTTCGTGCTGTGTAATATTGCTTTAGGAATTTCAGTATTTCCATCAGTTTTAGTGACACGAGAGTTATCCGTTTCATCACAACTGGTTTCTTCTGGTTTAATGGAAGTTACTTCCACTGCACCACTTGAAGTTCCGGAGACTCCATTATGTGAAGAGTTTGGAGGAACTGGGGCTTCAGGAGTGGTATTTTCGTCAGGTGGAAGACCATTAGTGACGGGACATTTTGAAGACGAAGTTCCATCTGATGTACTAGCTTCCAATGAACTTAGATCATCTGATAAAACAAAGCGTGATTAAGAGACTAAGAGGTTTTACACAGAGTTTGTTGACAAAACTACAAAAATGAGAAACACATTAAACCCAAAATTTTATGAAAACATAGGTATCCTATTGTTGACATACATGGAAATAAGTTTTAAACATTCCTATTCACTCCTAAACATTCTTCCCGGTATAACCTCTGATGACAGAAAATATCACCAAAAAATTGCGAATTTTTTGTATATTTTAGATTTAGAAGTTTGTTAAGAGATGTAATAAAACCTGGATTGTCTTGTCTATAGTCTAATGAAATTTAATTTAAAGCAATTCACATTTACCTGTTTTGTGTGCAGCACTGTTCAAACATTCTTCTATATTTTGTTTGGTTTTAAAATAATCCAAACATGGAATACTACTCAAGGGAACATCATGTTTCTAAAAAATTAAATGAAACAAACAAAATCGTTAAAATGTTGTTGCAAGTCTTTCGTTACAATGCCAAGTCTTATCGAGTTGGTTTGCCAAAGTGTCGTTTCAATACAAAATGAGACCGCCACACACTGCTGGCCGCGTGGCGATGTGGTTGCCGAATTTTCTTGGTCAGGTGGTCCCTTCAGGAGCTCTTGGTTGGGTCTCAACAAAACACTTAATGGCATACCAGAATTAGGAACACCTGACTTGAGGTTTACATGTACATTTATTGCCTTACCTGCTGTGTTACATACTTGCGATTTGCAGTGCAACTGCAATTATCCACTGAGCAAAAAAAAAAATTCACAAGAGCTATTATTACACAAAGAGAGGCTCTCAGGAGTAGGCTACTTCTCTAACACTGCACTATCAAAGTTTTTCTTTTCATAATTTAAAATTAAATTTTAAACAGGTGGCAGGTCTAATGTACAGAACACATAATTTCCAGGCATAGTTTCCCACAGTGAAATAAACCAATACAACACTTGTACAGAAAAACTACATAAGTAAAGCTCTACATCCTGCAAGCTGTCTCATGCAGCACATTGCGTTGAAACAATGAACATTATAGCAGTGGAGCAGCTTCTCTAAATCACACTGCTCTGTCATAAACCACCATTTTTTATGAAATAATTCTTCACCAATATGAAAGCATCACAACAGAAGATATCTTGCCTTCACTCCTCCCATTTCAATAGTGACAATGTAAGGTCTTGACCAGGTGACAACTTTCGACACTCGATGCAAATATACAGGAAGGCCACTAGAATGAGCCACTGTCACCCAACCTTCGGGAAGAGGCTCCAAAGATGAAACTGGAGTCTGGTACTAAGTTGTATATATAAAAAATAGACATACTGTTAAATGGTCCTCGGTTTTTTACAACAGTAGTCTTAGTGACAATGTTCACATTACCACATATTTTTGTACAACTCGGTTTTGGTCTTCCTTATATTATGTACAGAATATGATATTGGCACTTTACCATTTAGATGTGAAAAATTTATCAGGCATGCAGACTAAATTTAAATTAATACTTAAAATGGTTGAAATAAAATATACTATTGAGCAGCCTAAAGAACAACAATAGCGCAAGTACGCACAGCGAAAATAATAAACACAAAATAAGATTGAATAAACTGGCTTAGCTCAGTAGCAAAAAATTACAGAAACTACAAAAACATATCTTGCAAGTAGTGATGGAACCTCCGGCTTCAGTCTCTTTTTTCAACTCCGGTTCCGGGCCGAAGGTGATAGTGGCTTCGGCCCGGAAGTGTGTGTGCCAACTGTGTATGGTTGCTCACCTTGGGTAAATGTACTTTTATGTATCATGGTGGTAATGTAGTAATGCAAGAATACCATGGCGATCTATACTACTGGCCTTCCCAACGTGGCCACAGCCAAATAATGTGGGGGCCTATACGAAAATTCAATTTACTAACTGAGATAAGTGTTACAATATATAATCAGCAATTTTCATTGGTCGTTCAAGTAATGTTTTTTAGCCCTAAAATTGTAAATACAGTGCCAAAACGTAATTAAAATGTAATATTATTAAATAAGTGGCAAGAAAGCAGGACAATAGCTACCGTACATGTTAAGAATACCATGAGAATCAAGATATCAACAAAATCAAGGTACACGAAATCAAGAGTGACCCAACTTTCAAAACACTCATTATGTTAAAAAATTCGTTTTCTGATCCAGAAGTATTTGTTTGTTAGTAATACGGTAGTTCATGCAAAGACGCCTTTTTTACGCCTAATACGGTCTGTTAGTTGCCAACACTTAATAGGCCCCACAGTATTTGGCTGTTGCCACGTTGGGAAGGCCAGTAGTATAGATCGCCATGAAGAATACACAATTACACATGTTGACTGTAACACTGGTCTTAAATGTAAGATTGAAAATGGGTTCAAGGAATTTAAACACAGCCAAATTTAAAATCTACCCAAATTTTTACTCTTAAATGTCCCCCTTTAAAGGACTGTAAACATTGCTATAAAGCAATTTCTTTAAGAGTGCCTGGTTATCGCTTCACTTTAGAGTGGTGTACCAACGTCCAACAACCAGGACGATTGAAAGGATAATTTGGGGCCAGTATCAATGAGACTCTCAGATCCCAAGTTCAAAAACTTAAAAAAAACAAAAACGCACCATATCCAACAAATACAAGGTAGTTTCTTCAAGTCCCTGGGCCCTCTGGAATGGTTACAACTCTTAAAATCATCCCAGGTTCAAAAATACCCCCTGGACCACACTGTCAACGCTACTGCCAAGAATAATAAAGACCGAAAGCTCCAGTCTCCAGCAGGAGTTAAAATTCTCTGGCCGGAACATCCTCCGGCCAAAATCTTGGCTCCAGTGCATCACTACTTGCAGACATTTTGATGGGGAACAATGCAATTGAAAAAAAAAACATATCAAAAACCTTTAAATTTTTCTTTGTATAATATCTGATGGGTTCCACTACTTCTTCAGAGTCTTTACTCAGCTCTTCAACACTTATATCCTGAAAATTAGATTCACTTGCTAGCTTGGAAACAATAAATTTGTGCCTAACGAAGAAGGTGAAATCTATGCATACAATTTGTTGCAAAACAGCAAGTTTAGAATGTAAAGATACAATTACAAAAAACGTCAGTCACTGTTGTTGTTATAAAGCTTTGGTAGAGAGTTCCCTTTGTTGTACCAAAGACATACAAAACAAAGTAACTTCAATGGGTTCAACATTTTATTACAAAAAAAAAACGAATTCATTAAAGTTATTGTTATGCAGATAACTTCACTTAAGCAAAGCCACATAGTTAGATCATACTAATGTAGGTCATTAGGGCAACACTCACCGTGCATGCTTCGTCACCTTTCGTGGTTTGATCAGCATCATCTGCCAACACAAAATCAATTTTATTGGCTTCTTAATACGCAAGATCTTAAATTATAACTGGTTCTGAATAGTAAATGCTGCATGACATAAATGAAGCAAGACTTGGTTATTGCTTACTAAAACTAATTATTTTTTTAATATGGCAGTAATTATACACTTCACTAAAATCTGATTGTTTTTTAAATACAGTAGTAATTTCATTTGTCACGGCAGCAATTTCAATTTTTTACACAAATAAAATATAAAAATTATTTTCTACCATTATCAAAATTAATATAAAAACTTGATTATTTCTCTCTAACAGTTTTTTTAATATGGCAGTAATTTTGCATTACCAAAGTATAGATGAAGACGCCACTAATCATACAATTTTTTGCAACACTGAAACAAAACTAATTTAATTCTGTGCCAAGGGAAATTTTGAAACTAATAATGCCAATTAACATGTATGATTATGTGTGCTTGCACAACAAATTTGTTGCATATGATGATATTCGCCCTTTGTTTCTGAAAATGGCCAACGAATCTAAATCAGGCTGGAATATGTGGTTGACGTGCATGGGTGCAAAAATGACTGATGAAGCCCTTGTGTGCGGTAAAGCTTCTGCTGTAGGATGGGCAGAAGAAAGAGTTCTTGTTCAAGGCTGAAGCCTTGCATTGTTCAATGTTCATATTTTTTTGATAGCAGATAACATATGCTCTGTTTCTACATACTTTGTGTTGCACATAATACGCATTGAATCAATGATAAAGAACACCAATTGAGTGTGATTTCTGCATGAAAGGTACAACCGAATTTCATTATTCGGCATTTGTGATTTAAATCGATTCAAATTAGTCATCGAAATTGTCAATCTCTATCCATCACAACTCTGTGATGGATAGAGCATGATATAAAAACACACATTATTAATATTACAATTAAAAACATATAGATTACAATATACAGTATTTAAATGAACACAAAAACCAATGGAAGCAATTATATATATATTAATTAATTCTTAGTGAGCTAGCAATAGGCTGTAAAGCTGTTGTGTAAGCTAAACAGAAAATTACCGCCAAAAGGTGAAATTGGTTCCATCAGGTCTTCTTGAACAATATCTTCTCCTATACTATCAAGACCATTGACCTTGGAAACATTATTAAGTTCCTCTGCATCCATTGAAACACTTCCACTTGATTCCATGATTGTGAAGATAAATTAAAATATGACTAAATACAAATGTAGGAAAAAAGGAAAAAGGGGTAATATGCACAGTGCTATGCTATGCCATATACAAGAAGCATTGTCAACATCTTGCTACAGCATAACAATAATACTGTTTTTGCACGCTTCTTCAGCTGTCATCAATACATCACGTCATAATCCTGTTGCAATAATTTCCTTCTAAAACTGTCCACAAAAGCTTTCTATCATTTTGACAAAAGTGTTTGTTAGTGGATCAGCCAGCTCTTAACATCTTACCAGTATGCAAATACATGAGTCATAGTTGGTAAGAATTGTGAGCATGCTAATCCAAGATAAAACTTAAGACAAGATTAGGCTAATAAAATATCACATCTTAGACAAGCCATATTCTGGGATTGTAACAGGCATATGTAGAGCATAAAAGTAACTTTTTCAAGTACCGTATGCACAAAGTCAATTCTGCAATTGATTATATGTAGGCTGTGACACTACAGAAGGCATTGCTTGAAATTTGCAGAAAGTGTTGTACCATACTCTGTATTTCACATATTACCAAGCTTTCAAATTTGTTAAGATTAAGTGACAAAAAAATAAATTCAGTTTACTCCCAAACATTGGTAACTTTGTAAACCTAGCCTAATACCTGGAAAGCACCATGCATTGGCAGTTGGTACTCAGCCAAAAATAGGTTACCGGTAGCAAGCATCAAGTAGCCTAATAATTTTTTTTTGAAAGTACCGTAGTCTACCGGTACATGACGATAACAAGTTGTTAATGAATATAAAACATACTGTTCTTTTCTTTATTCAAAGATAACTGATTGGCGAATTGTACAGACTAGGATATACAGTATCAATAAGATCGTACTTACGGTACTAAATAAATTGTGGGTGCTTGACTTGACTGCTGGTAGTACTAGTAACTACTGTAACTAGGAAGTGGAGATCCTCCGATTGTCAGGGGTAGGCACTTTAACATTACCCACTAGTCGAAAAGGTACGCAATCATGCGTGACATGTTCATTCGCGATTCAGCTGATTTCAGTCATGTGACTCTACACGTGATATTCTGATTGAAAATTTTTGATACAAGGAAATTTAACTGAATGCTTCACCACAACCACCGTTGCCTAATGCAGGCTAATGGTTAGGGCAGAGGAGTAGTAATTTCGATTTCGTGGGTTCGATTCCCACCCTCTGCTAATACTATTTTTTCTTCTGCAACTGAACTGAGTGCAAGAAGGATCTTAATGACTGCAATCAATAGAGTTTATAAGGAAAATTGTGACTAAAACACAAAGCAATTTCCCATTGAAAAGCAGGCACTCTTCGACGAGTGGGTGATGTAAAAGTGTCTACCATTGTCAGGCATTGTCAGTGTTGCCGGATGTTTTTAACTAAAAACAATATTTATTTCATTCAAGTTGTTTCGAAATAATAGGAAATGACTGGTAAAAGTTACCCGCAACTGTAAAGCAAATCTAACCCAGTTTCCAAGCATAACTCGCAAATCTGGCAACCCTTGAGAGTTGTCGGGCATTGTGGGGTTGCCACTTTAACAAGTCGAAATTCTGCCACTGAAATTGACTAGAATGCAACCGCCAACCAATCAGAACATGTTATAAGAGGCTGCCGTCCAATTGTGATCCTTCTAGCACTCATCCAGAGAGTTAATGCTTGTTTTGTACTTTATTTGGTAATTAAAGAAGACAAAGAGCAATAGCAGTAGTGGGAATCGAACCCGCGTCAATGAAATGACTACTTTCTAGCCTTAACCCTAACCCTTAAGCCAACCAGCTGACAAAAAATCCATCACTTAATTTGCTTTCTATCATCTTCTTTTCACCATTTTTTACGTCACTTAAACCGTAGCTTATGATTGGTTGGCGGTTTCATTCTAATCAATTTCAGTGGCAGAATTTCGACTTGTTAAAGTGGCTACCGCATTGTGGAGCATTGCTGGAATATGCTGGTCATTGTCGCAATTGGTTTGGTTTGGTTTGGTTGGTTTGGTTTGGTTTTGAATCTTTATCCTCGGACTGACAAAGCCTTGATAGGTTATTCCTGGTACTTGTTCGCATACTTGTAGAGGCACTTGACGCAGGGCCGGTTACCGAGATTGGCAGAGTGAAGTTTTTCCGATTGTTGAAGTCTTGTTGCCGAGAAATTATTCCATTCACTAGGTGCCGCTAAATGGAGAGTAGTCCTGAAATGCGTTGCTCAAGCGCACACCCCGAGAGTCGAACCAGCGCCGTGTGATCTTGAGCCCGGCGCGTAACCACTGAGCTATCGGGGCGGACTTTTTGTCGGCATTTTCAGGAACTGGCAGTCGGCAGGTATTTTGAAGAATTGTCAAACCATAATCTTGAATTGATATTAATAACAATACCGTCTATTAATTTTCATTGCTTATCTAAGTACTGTAAATTAGTACATATACTTCGGTAGATGTTCATTGTTATGGCTTTTTTGCTTTGAACATTAAGTTTGTTTTAACAAAAAAAACCTTAAGCGAGTAATGTCGGTCTGGAATTGCATTCGGGAAGTGATTTTCTGATGTCTCTGGATTTATTAATATTCAATTAAACACTGAGAATATGTCCTTATAATGTTTGTAATGTATTGTATTGAGTTCAAATTTAACCGTTGTTATTGCGTTCATAAACGTAGTTGCACCACGTTGCACTGATGAGAGTTTAATATTCGAAAACGCGTTCTGCAACACTGTTTTTTGCACTCTGCAATGCCTGATGCAGATTTATCTGTAGATTTCCATCACGCATTGAAGCGGTGATCTAATCATGAAATTTTCTACGGTTCGAGAAAAAGTTTTCTCTGCATATAAAACGTTGAATGGTAGTTTAATCAATTATAATCTTAACCGTAACTCAAACCGGTCCGATTATTACTGGCAACTCTGACAATGCCCAACCGCTTTTATATATCGAGGTAGTCTATGTTTGTTTGTAAATAAAAGTTGGGTTTTAATTTTGTTATTCATCAAACTTTCTTATTGTTTTATCAACCACTTTTGATTGGACTGATCATGCAATATCATCTTTTGCTCATCTTATGATAACATTAGCCTATATTATAAATGACAACAGCCACCATTACAACATTACACCACAATTTTAACCCTTTTGAGTTAATTTGCATCAGTTTTTTAACTTGTGGTGCCAAGTTAAGTTTTCCCCCTATGCTCTTGTCCATTCAATTTCATTTATGTGTTTTAGCTTTTATATAGCAGAAAACATAAGGTAATAGATAGGCCATTTTTGTTTGCACTCGATCAATAGCCTATTTTAAATAGTAGCAAAGCTATAGAGCTGACTTACTGGTAATCTGCATGTTATAAAAATTTGAAAATGAAACATCTGGTGTGTGATTAATTGATTATACATATTTTTCAGCTTAACCTAAAACTATGAGCAAACAAGTTAAATCTGCATTGAAAGCTGCCAAACAGCTGATACAGAACAAGGACTATGAAGCTACCTTGGAACAATGCAAGGTCTGTTAGCAAGTCAATCAATCATATATTATATATATATTTGTTTGCTTTAAATAGGAATGTTCTTGCAATTTCAACTTTTTGTACAGTGGTGTGTGGCAATGCACATCAGAATTACAGTATTTATAAAGCATGCAAGTGTGTGAAAAGAATGCAATTACCCTACTAGTTCCAGACTCTGCAAAAATATACAATTTAGGAAGAATCACTTCTGATACCGGTAACATGTGTTATAACATTTGTAGAGATGAGCCATATTTTGTTCGAAGTGGCTATTTTTACACACTTGTCGCCATGGTTGCTTGTGAATGTGACAGGTGTTGCCAGAGTTAAGATTAACTTTCCTCAAATTAAAGCAGAACTCTTTATCTGGCAACACTATTACGGCTATATTTACACTATAGCCTATTTTGTTTACCCATGCATTTGTTTTATATATTGTAATATATCTGTTATTTAAGTGTTTGACTGTTTGTACATCTTTGTATTGAACTCTTAAAACAAAAGATTTATTAAGCTGCAACATTATTGTATTGTCTGTATTTTATGCTTTATGCATTGATTGTTTTAATATTACATTTGCATTGGCACTTTTTGGTTGTGGCTAGGCTACTTATCTCAGCTGCATGACCAAGTGGTGAGACGTGAGAGGTCCTGCTGCTCAATGCTCAAAAGAACATCAATTAGACACCGTTCCAGAGTATGTAGCTGTGTCTTGACAATTTACTTAATGGCATGCTAAAAATTAAGAGCAGCTTAGGCTACTCCATGACTATATATATAGGCTATGTTCTTTCACTGCTTCCAGCTGCTGGTTCTGCTGCATGTGTTTGAGAGATTGCCCAGTTTTTTAGATTCTTTACTTTGCTGGGGATTAAGCTTTTATGTAGACCTTACATATTCCTTGTTACAGAAAACTCCAAGCAATTTAAATGTAGCAATCCTTTTTCAACGTATTTTATGCAACTATGTTTTTTCAAAGGAACTATTAGCTCTTGATCCGCATAATTATAATGGATTGGTGTTTTCTGGGTTGGCACATTCAGAGCTAAACCATCGAAAAGAAGCAAGATCAGCTTATCACGATGCAATCACAGCACAACCTGATCAAATACTGGCCCATCAGGGGCTTGTTAGTTTATATACAAAGCATTGGGTTGTGAAATTGTCTGAAGAAGACACTCTAGATCTCATATGTTCTTATAAGGAAATAATTCGACTTTTGAACAGGTTAGTACCAGTACGGTAATTGATTTTAAAGCGTAAACTAGTTGTTCATTTCTTTGTGACTTTTATCTCTGTTGAATTCCTATCAAGTATAATATAACCTCTAATTTTTATATGTTTTTGTCTACTGTTGTAGAAATTTCTACCTTATCTATGTGTAGGCGACAGAGTTTGCCATTCCAGTTCATTAATTTACCCTACGGTACCATTGTTTGATTTCTCTTTTTTTGTTTCTTAAATTAATGTTTGCAAATTAAACAATTATTGCTGCAAAATTTGATATTTTTCATTGTTGAGTGGAGAAAAGTATATGTGTAAAATATTGATCTTACGTACAATTTTTTAATGCATTGTATTTCATGGAATATTGTTTTTTAAATTTGTGAACATTGCAAATCATTTTATAATATTTAAGTAACAACTTGCCAAAAGAATTGTTGTACATAACACATAATTTATTTCTAAATTACTTGTTGTTCTAGTGCTGATATTAAAAAGCTTTCTGAAGTTCATATAAGTTTGTCCAAAGCATACTGCTCAATTGGAAAATTCTCTGAATGCCTTGACAGTTTGTCAATTTTATCAAAAAAAGATGGAGATATTAACCTTGAAGATCTTTATCATGCTACGATTCATTGTTTGAAATCTTCTGTGCTTCATTTCAAAAGTTTGACGCCATATTCTGATCTTGTGAGTTCGTGTATGCATGACATGTGCTGTGTTCATTTACCGTATTCTATACTGTTATCGTCATAGTTATGGTCAATTTGAGTGAAATTATGACGACTACATCTACATTAGATAAAAAAAATCTTGACAACACTAACACAGTTAAGTTTGGTTTAAACTTTTGGTTTTGCAGATTTTTTAATGTCCAGTCATTGCTGCAAATTGCAGATTTTTTAATCTCCAGTCATTGCTGCAAATTGCAAATTGTGTTTCTGATTTTGCCGTCTTTTTTACGTCATAAAAATTTTTGATATACCGATATTGCATTAAAACTTTTAACTTTTATACCGGTACCCTACTTGCATTTTAAAATTTTTAACATAACTTATACTGTATAATATATATCTCATAATAACATGATTTGTTGTACATTTTTTTATTGTAAAACTCCCAAGGTTATTGGCCCAGCCTTAAAAATAATTTTAGTGAACACTTTTGCAACAGTTAGAAGCAATAAACTTTTTTAACTGCTATTTGAATTCAAGAAATTTGTGTCTAAGTTTATGAATCAACATATTGCTGGTGGGATTTTGACAAGCAAATTTGAGCGACAAACTTTTAATTCCAGGTGTTTGATGCTGCCAGACATGTATGTTGCCGGGATGATGTTGATATTATAGCAAAAGAAGAAATAACACGTTTGCTGCTTGTGTTTCTGCAATCAGATTCTACTCTATTTCAGAAGAGTTTGAACGAAATAGTATCTTTTTTGCAAACAATTGCGTTTTCTGACAATAATAGTTTTCGTATTGTTGACTTTCTCAATCAAATTTATCTTCAAAATGGTGAGTACTACAGTACTACACACTTCTAAATAAACATATATACAAGTCTCTTCACTTATTGTCAATATCCAACAGTCTTAAAGGCATACTAAATGAAATTTTCAAACGGGAATTAAGCATTAAAATGCGTAAACTGAACGTTCAAGAATACATTTCAAAAAAAATTACCGAAAAAAATTTGTTTTTAATGGCGCTGGCAAGGCCCAAAGTCCAATGTTTCATTTATTTTCATTTTTTTTCAAAATGACCAAAAAGTGCAAACACAGCTCGAGAATACGTCACAAAAGACAGCAATAACAAAAGCCACGTTACAACATCTGATGTTTTAACATCAGATTTGAGGTTTTGAGCAAACTGTCTGATGTTTTGACGTTGAAATCTGATGTTTTGATGTACATACATACATACATAGCCTACAGTTAAATCGCCGGCAGTAACAACTGTTGCGTGACCAGCTGATTGCTCCTTACGTAGACTGTACAGTCGCACGCTTCGCTGCTGTTTTCAAAGCTCTGACAAAAGCACGTGCGGAATGATGGTCAGACCGCAATGGGGCAAAATTTTATTGAAAATCGTTTTATGGTAGCAAGTTAAACGCAAAGAACGTGGAAAATCGCCAAGTCAGGTTTTTCCTTTAGTACCGTACCCCTTTAACGTCTTTACTGTTAAATCTTCTTGTCACATCTGCATTTTCTAAATTTTAAAGTGATATTTTGATAAAATATTGGCAAATAATTGCCAAAACACTTGACAAATTTGATACCTGCAACAGTGCAACTGCCTTTAACAACATTCTTTAACACGCAAAACAAAGGAGGGCTAGTTGAAATCAAACTAACACTCTTTGTTATTAGAAGGCCAGTGCTTTACTGTGACATAATGTTGCATTAAAGCAGCTTCTGTGTCCAAGAGACTACAGTGCATTAGTGCAAAGATTTGCACTCAGTTTTACATCTACTTCCTTTTACGTCTAACTACGCTCAGGCCAACTTTACTAGTTTGTGAATTCACTGAAATCATTTCTGGCTGTTATTCAAGTTATATTTGCATTAGGAGTTAAATGACTATTCTGTGAAGGAACCTTTACTGAGGGAATCTCATCACTAAATACTTTTTGCTTGGTTTTAGCCAATCTTGTAACTTTTGAGACATCGTCATCGTACCAATACTCACTCTCTCACTATGATGGCTTGTACAAGAAAGTCGTGGAAGCATACCAGAGTTATGACAAATGCGACTATGAATCTTGTGTCGAATCATTGACTAAGGCCGTTTCTTCATGTCCGGATTTCATCCCAGCCCGGCTTTTATTATGCAAAGCATATTCACAAATGCATAAGTGGGATTTGGTGGAAGCCACATCCAGGTGAGACAAAGTTGTCTATTTTGTACTTGACAGAAATAAATCTTAACTTTGTCCACATAGGTTTATGTTCGATAGCTAAGGATTTAGATCATGTGGGCAGAAAAACAAAGACATCAATTCACGTTTAAACACATCCGTTGAGTGTTTCGCTAGGGGAGACTCAGCAGCATACCCTTGATAGGTGTCGAACCAACTTCCTTCTGAGTGTCGAGCTTGAAGTATCACCACCTAGTCACATTGTAAACAAGCTTTGCTTAGTATTTCTAATGCACAAGTTGCAAAATCAACGACAAAGCTCATCTCTAGATTTCGTATCGTCGATGGTCGTACGTTAGAGTGGTTAGACTTTATGTTTAATTTAAATACACAATATGTTTGGTTTTTACTCCTCTACTATGGAGATGTTAGTATTGCTGTTGTGACGCATGACCACTTTTACCAGTGGAGAGCTTGATTTCTAAGTACTAACCGTTTGATTGAATGTGCGCTTTGGTTACGTTCCAGAATGTTATTTTCCTTTATCTCGCAACATGGCTGCAATAATATGATGTTTTGTAAAAAGAACTGTCTGGGTATAATATTCTCAGTAAAAACAACAAAGTTTAGTTTCTGTCACTGGTAAACTGTTTCAGAGATGCCTTGCAAGCTTGTAAGCGGCTTCTTAGCTCTGAGCTCGAGGTTTCCTCTTCATGGCTGATACGGATCACACCAATACCAGGCCTTAAACTAGATCTAACTCTTTGCCTTGCTGAAGCTTTGTGTGGCTCCAATAACCCAGAATCGTGGAAAACCGCTATTGGAACATACGAAAAAGTAAGATTAGAATGCCTTGGTTAAGCTAGTATACTATACAAACGAATTTATTTTCACACGAGTCAGTTCAATCATAAACAGCTAAAAATCGATTTCGATCAGCTAGTCGATAGATCATCTTCAGTTCGCTGAAAGCAAATTGACACCTGTCAGAAGATATTTCATTTTCTTGACTAGGCTAAGCTAGAATTAGTTTCTTAATTCACTGTATAAATGCACAAAAATGCCTTTGAATTGGTGCCGATTTATTGTGTGTGGTTTTTATGACATCCGACATTTGCATTTGTTAGCGAGTAACAAAATTAAGCCTTATATATGTCATTTCTAACTTTTCAATGTTCAGAATCGAAAATTCTATTTCAGCTTTTAAAGATTATGCCAAAGTCAGTTGTTATATGCCTTGGACTTGCCAAGGCTTGCATACAGCAAGGAGACTTGAATGCTGCCAAATCATGGCTTATGAAGCTTGACCAGTTGGAAGAGGAGAATACAGATTGCCGATGCTGGAAGGCTTATATCAGGTTCTTGGTGAGTTTTAAATTTTATTTTTATCCAACTCCAAAGACAACAAAATTGATCCTCCTTCTGCAGATGTTGAATCATTGTGAAAAGGAGACTAGTTTTGTTGCCTGAGGAGAGGATGTTCGGATGTGGCATGTTTTCTTTTGATAAAATCAAACATTTTTTCTGTGACTTCCAATTACAAAACGAAGTTGAATGTACCAGATGGAGAAGCTATTAAGTAAATCATTCCAATCTGATGACAACTTTCTTTTAAATTAATTAACTTTTAAAAGTGTAGTATTGTGGTTTAACATAGTGCAATGGTAGAACATCTTGCACCATGAGCGATCAACCAGTAGGTCTAAAGTCTAAATGACTGTTCTTTGTTGCCATAAGTTGTAGAGCATTTAATTGTCAGAGTACGAGGTTAACTAATCGCTTACTGGTTGTTTAAGTGGATGCAAGTTCAACTTTCTGCTTGTGTACAGGAAGATGATCGGGTGGACGCAATTAAAGACCTCCAGTCGATCGTTGCTGATCATGCAGATTCTTTCATTGCGCATTTCCTCTTGGGAAAAATGATGTGGGAATTCGATGTCACATTCAGAACTGACAAATCGAAAGCACTGTCAATGCTTATTAAGGTTTCACGAGCTATGATAATTGTTTTCTTGTGTTGGAAGAGCTTGACGTTTCTTTTGTAAACTTAACAATTTCAGTTGGTTACTAAAACTAAATAGACTGGAGTTTTTTTTTGCTGACGCGTACGTACATGTTTCTTAATCTGTTTTTAAGAGGGTCTTAATGCTAGAGAGAGTGCCCACCATTTGCGCAAGTTTCTGAACTATTCTGGTATTCACTTTCAACGTTTCAACTATGTCCGTTAAGAGCAGAATTTGTTCGCAATTTTCTGCAGTCTAATTACAAAAACCCACCATACCTTTTTGTATCCATGCTGGATTAAATTGTATGTTATTTAGGCTGCCAAGCTAAATCCTTACATGGGGGAAACCTTCTTGTATCTTGGTCATTACTATCGTGACGTGGCAAAGGACGCTGGAAGAGCAACCAGATGTTACAAGAAGTCATATAATCTCGGCCCAAAGAATGAAGCGAATGGGACCGCTTTGTCAGATCAATACGTTGCTCAAGGTTCAGGATGCAATTGTTTTTATCCTTGTTGATTTTTATCATTTGCATGGTTTATAGGAACTAACTTAAAGAAAGCATAGAATCCATCACGTAGAATGAAACATGACAAAGTTAAGAAATGATCAGTTACCTCGGCTTGTGTAGATAATATTTACTATATATTCACTTCGGCTTGTGTAGATCACAACTCACGTAAACAATAACTTTCCATCCAGTGGCACCTAGAAGGGTAGAGTAGTGTAATAGGCCGGAATCACAACTTTTACTATCGACGGGAATTAAATCTCGGTACTCAAGTCTGGGCCAGATGTTTAAACGAACAAAGCACTTTATAAATTGCTGTGGTTTGAACTTTGTAATAAGCTTTGTCTTTACTGCGCCATTTCAATCTCCATCATTTATTTTATATCTGATTACGTTGAATTTTTATTGTAGGTAACATTTCGTCTGCAATCACTTTGTACGATGACGTCACACAGGAGGTACCTGCAGAAGCCTGTCGGTGGGCGTGGCTTAGGCTCGGCCTGTGCCGGCTGCGGACCAATGAGATCAACGCAGCTATTGTGTGTTTTCAATCTGCATTGCGTTCAAATATGGATGACCAGTGAGTCATAGCTTTGACCGACGTGTTTATTGTTAGTCTGTGTAGGATGTTGTATATGATTCTGATCATTCCACTGCTGCGAATTCAAAGGAATGTTGGTGTAATTTTTTGCTACTAAAGAAAAAAATCTTGATGCAGTACATATCCACTATCCAGTTAAAGACGACTCGGTTATTGTGAAAGCCACATGGCTACTGGCTAGGTCTTTTGATCGGTGTCTGAGATGAAGGTTAACGTTCTGTCAAAGTGAATCTTATCCACTCTTTTGAACAGCATTTGCTGGGAATGCCTGGGGGAAGGTTATCTACATAGAGGGAGCTACACCGCCGCTTGGAAGGCTTTCAATAAAGCCCACGAACTTGAACCGTTTTCAGTGTACAGCATATACCAGATGGCTACTATAAAGAAGGTATGCTTCCAGTTTTACCACAGAAATTATGTTTCCACAATGCTGAGTGTATAAGGTTTGAGTTGTTTACTGGTCGCAGCTTGACAGTCTTCATATTAGCTCAGTTTAGAAAATATCGTTAGCCGGTTTTAAGAATTGGACGCGAAATGAGCTGCTCACGCACTGCACTTGTCCAAGTTTCTCAATATTGAATATCCTTACAGATCTTACGCCAATACACCGAAGCTATATCCGAGTTCAACGAAGTTCTATCCCTTTCTAAAGACTATGTACCTGCTCTTACAGGTTTGTTTGTTTATTTGGAATGCGCCTGCGTCTTTAAGTTTATTTTAATGCTTTTGTAGCTTAATTGTGTTGTTTTGAATCACAAGTTGGCAAGCAACGCAACCTTACTGTCTTATTAATCGTCCAACAAGATGAAGGGTTTTGAAGAGAAAACATTGTTGCATGCTTTAGCTGAACATTGTTTCACAACAGGATTAGGAGAAAGTCACTTGCTGTTAGCAAGGATCATGCTGTCCGAAGGTAGAGACCTCACTTCTTTGGACCACGTCAACGAAGCTGTGAGGTTCCTGACTGAAGCTGTAGTTATCAGGTTGGTTGAAATTTATAGATGAAACTAAAAACAACATGGAAAGAAATTATCATAATCTGGTGAAAAAAGATCAGCTCTATTCTTGACACAAATTTCAAAAACATTTGTAAAAGTCAATATTGTACTTGATTTTACCACTTGGCCACCCAGCCGGCACAATTATGTGTAGGGGTAACTGGTTGATGTTGTCAAGTATGACTGACTGTATTGTGTTGTTTGGGGGAAATCAGTAAAGTCACTATGTATGTGTTGAAGTGGATTGGGCTTTGGTCTATTTGTTACAATGGCGGTTTTTCGGCTACAAACAATTTTTGTCCACTAGGGGCGCACTGTCTTGCGCTTGGAAGCTTCTTGGCGATTGCATGACTATTGTACATCCGCTAGATGGCAGCATGGTTAATCTAGTCGTATCTGACGTATTGCTTGGCAACAAAAACAAACAAACAAATGAAGCAGTGACACTGGGGAAATGTCAGGTGAGATTTTATGAGCGTTATGTTGCCAGTTGATCAGCATTTCCCAGTAATATAAAAAAAACACTTTAATTGATGTTTCCTTGTTCAGAAGTAAATGTTGATTCTTTTAGCGGATTTGGCGACGTTAATGGCAAACTTAAGTGAGACCATTCATATGAAAAGTGTGACGATGATGTAAAATTAACCAATATGCCATAATTGAGTATGTATCTACTTTATTTCAGGCGTTAAAACTTGGCGGAAAGTTCTATTGTCAAGCTTTAAGATTGCACAATAGCGCCTCACTGTGGCAGGACTTTGGCTTGAATTATTTCTATCAAGCTCAGAGCAATGAGAGGAACGGAGAAGAACTAGCAAGGAAATCAATACAAGTAAGACTTCCAGAAACAGTGTGAAATGTGTAAAAATAGGCATGCTACTGGATGATGCGGCGCTACTTTTAAATTTTTATTAAGTAATTGTCTGCAGCGCATGAATTCGAAAGCTGTCCGTATGCTTCACAGCTCGTGCAAACTATCTTAGATCTAAATGATACGATAAACGTTATTACAAAAGAATGATCAGTACTAGGCGCAGGTCATTACTAAGCGGAGCAAATTCAAGTACAGTAAATGAAATCACTGTTACCATTTACCAAGGTAACACTAACAGCCTGTGTTACCCCTAGTTAGACGTTTCCAGATCCTTCTGAAGATTTCACGAATGGTAAAACAGGCTTTTAAGGTTACTTTCGTAATAGCGGTTTCATTTGCAAAATATTCTAAGTTGCTAAAAAATCCCACTTTTAATTTTAACTTCCCTCCCAGATGCTGCAGAAAGGACTGGCCCTGGATGAAAGCAACCACCTAATGTGGGATTGCTTGGGGGTGGTTGCTGCATCAAACCTGGTCCAGGTAGTGTGTTGCTTTGTATTCTTTTTACGTTTTCAAACAAAATATCATCATCTCATCATCAAAATAATGAAATAGACTATTTGCTAATTATTCAATATTTGTTATTGTAGTCAGTAGACAAAACGAGATGTAAAGTTTTGTTTAAAACTTATCCAGAAAGACTCAAAAGTGACCACTATTGACCTTTGTTCTTATCAAAAGTTTAGTTTTTCAGCAAACATACTTATGCCATCGTTATAAATATACAGAAGCTCGTCCTGCGTCTTTCATGGCCAAGAGACTGCAAGGTGGCGTATGTTCTATTCTTTACTGGCCCTGACTGAAGATTATTTTGTGTTCCAGGACTACGCTTTGGCTCAGCATTCTTTCATAAGGTCGATCGAATGTGAACCGAACAACGTCCAAGCATGGAGCAACCTTGGTAGCTTGTATTTGGACAGAGGGAATATAGAGCTGGCACACAAGGCTTATAAAACAGCTCAGAGCCTTGATCCATCGTTCGTCAACTGCTGGATAGGACAAGTACTGTTGTGGTGTATTGGAGTATTTGTGTAGTCGCCGCAATTTCTCGGCTGTTTCAAATCTCTGCCAATATGTATAACACGGACCCACGTTTGTACTAAACATTAGGTTATAGGTGAATTGTTCGTAAACAGTTGTTCGTAAAACAATTGTTCGTAAACAGTTGTTCGTAAAATTAATTCTTCGTAAAACAATTCTTTCATTTCTTCGTATACATCAATTGTTCGTATGGTGAATTGTTCGTAAACAGGTAATAGGTGAATTGTTTGTGAGCAATTTTTCAGTTGTTACTCAGGGGCGCCGGAAGCGGGGGGCATCATGGAGGGACAGGGGGCAATGGTGCCCTTTTAAAGTCATGTAAGCTACTGCACATTTTGCAATGTAACAATTTCTGCTATTCGCTTTTAGCCTAATTATAACACAGGCCAACAAAAATTTTCTGGCACAAATAAAATTTTCACGAGTCATTTTAAAGTATTTGAAGGCCCCTGATTCCGAAAATGCACTTAGTGTTTTCGAATTGGTTCATTCGAGATATTCGACGATAAAAATATTTTTGAAATCGTTAATCGAAAGCTCAAAACAATATTCACAGCACAAATTCTGCAACACAGTAGGTTACATCATTATAACATAGCATGATGTTCTTCTTTGTATACCGGACACTTGTATCATGACTCGGTAATGAGCTGATAGATGAGCATTATCGCTAATGGATATTAATCTTAAAAGTTTTAAAAATTGGGTTTTTTTCTTAAAAGTTTAAAAAAAATTGGTCTTTCAGCAACAAAAATGCCCTTTTTCATAATCCTGCCCCCCCCCAGTCGAAAATTGTTTTGGCGCCCCTGCTGTTACTCGTGCAGGACATTTTCTTTGAAAATGCTCTAATTTCCAATAAGTAGTTTCTTGCCCTTGTGCGTTAAGTGCACTATAATCTTTGTAATAAAGCTGACCACCATACAAAATTTTTGGCTTTCCTTTTTCGCTGCCATTCTGAATCAGGGACTCTACTCTACACTCTGTCTGCTCGTCTACAGCACGTCACATCTAGCACATCTCTAGCGTATACGCTACCCTAATTAATTGTTCGTAAAAAATTGTAACTGTTTTACGAACAATTAGTATTGCGGTTAATTGCATGCACGAAGGAATGCTTTACGAACAATTGTTTACGAAGAATTAATTTTACGAACAATTGTTTACGAAGAATTAATTTTACGAACAATTGTTTACGAAAAAACGTCGGACATCAAACATTACGAGTAGAAATTCACGAGTGACGGATTAGGTTGACTGCGCCGCCCTCTTACCATCCCACATGCATTCACTGGCATGGTAGATATTATGGGTTGTCACGAGAACAAATTTGCAACTTTTTTAAAGCTTCGGGCAGCTTCCAAAACATTTGCTGAATGACCAGTAGAATCTAAAGCTATCGCAAACGTAAAGGCTTGCACCTTCAGCATCATTCAAATTGACGCAATTGCTTTTTTTGTCTATGTGAATAAGACATTAAAGAAGTCGTCTTTGCGGTGACAAAGCTTATCAATAAATTAAGCAAGTTACCGATCCCGGCCATTTTGTTTTCTTTGTGTATTTTAACTTATGCCCTCAAATTTGGTTTTATAGAACCGAATCGATTGCCCTCTGGGTCGTCGCCAACAAACCAGTTTTATATTTGAACAAAACGTAGATAAATAATTCCTTAACACCGCTGCCACTTCCAGAGTTTCGTAGCCGAAAGCATCGGAAGCGAGGAGGCGATGGACTTGTTCAGACATTCCACCGAGCTGGGCCTGCACGGCCAGGCTGGGGCAGGTAGGTTGTGTTCCCCCTGATTGTGACGTTACACTTCCCATATTATTGCGTGTCAGCCTAATATGACAGTGTTTCATGTAACAGAGCAATGTTAGTACGGCATTAAATTTGGAGCTTGTAAACGACGTCGGCGGATTCTATTCCGGAACAGTAATGAGCCTCCATGCTACTTTCTGATTAATGGAGAACTACTACCAGGGCTGTGGAGTCGGCGGAAGGATATTGGTGTGTCGGAGCGTCACGGTCGGAGTCGGCTAGTTATAAACCGAATAGTCGAAGTCGTATATTTCCCCCCGTCTACACAGCCCTGACTACTACAACTTAAATCACATTTTATTCTCTGATATCTTTTAACTTGTGTCGTATCTGTCCAACACTGCACGTTTCACGTCAGTTACCTGGATGGTGAGAACGTCTGCGCTTGATAGGATCTCAGTTTGATTCCTATCGGGAGCTCGCGGCTTTCAACCATGTCACCAAATTGAATGTAGGTAAAAATCCATATGGAAAATATTTCTACCGGAAAATATTTACTCGGAAAATACTTCCTTTCTCGAAAAATATCCACTCCGATAGTTGGCCTACAACATTTGAAAATATTTTCTGTATGGATTTTTACTGATTACCCCGCAAATATGGAAGTGAAGGCGAAGATTTGTTTCTTTGTTTTCTCGTTCATTTAAGTTCTCAGGCGTTGACCCGGATGTTAAGATTTACGTTATGGTGAGTTATTTCTTTTTTAACCGTTTTGTCATGACGTCATTTCCAGGTTATGCAACCTGGGTCAGCAACGTCATATCCGGTTGCAAAGATAGGGCGGATGCGAAATACAAGGAGAATATCCACGACTTGAACGCAGTGGTGGCTTCCATAACTCAACTTTCAAAGTACTGCGCAAGACATTCGTCAAGGTGCGTGTCCTCTGTTTGCCAAAGCTACTGTTTGAATGGTGACCAATGAAATCTGTCGAAGCGCAATGCTAACAGAGTTATGTCGGTCACTTTCAGATCCTGCACATGACATGTCAGGTATCTGATGTTTAATACTGCAACCCGTGGGAAAGTCTCCGGTGTAGAACTCTAGAGTTGTGGGAAATATGGAATTATCTCTTAGTTTTCCATCATTCCCACGTCTGCTAAGGCCGTAGCAGTAGCACCTGACAGGGCCCCAGCTATGGGTTAAATAGCACTATTAGGCTTGTCAGTTGTCACCTTATACAAAACCTTCGTGTGTGGCAGACTGTACGGAGGAAAATCATCATTGAATATAGTTGAACGGACAGGAAGGCACCGCACATTATTATAATTGCAAGACGTGCCTCAGAACACGACGTGACACGAAGACGTTGTGGTCATTCTGCTGCATCTCATGCTTCATCCAATTGTCTTGACCATGTCTTACCATTGGATTCTGAGACGAGAGAGTGAGGTTAAAGTACTGCGTAGTCCTCCCTCACTTAAAACAAAATCACGCGCGAGTCACGTTTCTGGGTTATCATATCGGCCACTTTCAAAGATGTTCCTGTCGCAACGCCAGGCGCTGAGGCTTGCAATGTGAAGCTTTGAAAGCAGTTGAAGTCTTGTTGCTTGTCATCCTTGGTTCCTGGTAATGATGAGCTGCTCTTAAAATTGTCTAGTTACATGGTAATCTTCAGTCTGATTTAACGACTTTTCATCGTTGATTTTAAAAAATTTCTTGGTTTTGATTTTTCCAGTGCTTGGGCGTTGTCATTGTACGGGTTCTTACTGGAAGAAGCCGGTTTAAATCGGTCTGCTGAAATAGCCTACGATCAGTCGTTGCAATCATTACAGTCACAGTTGAATGAATCTTCCGAGATTAAACTGAACGTAGCGAGAGCTGACTACGGGAGATTGTTATGGTAAGTTGAAGAGTGCGGTAGAATCTCTTTTTGCTTTGTCTTCCATGACTGAGATGTATAACTGGGTTGATGCAAGCACACAAAGTCATTGGATCAATTTTACTTCTATTTGCATCCCATACGGAACTTTAAACTGAGCATGCAGAATAGTAACCACAATGTTGTGTCTGTCATGTTTTTTCAAATCTTTATTTCTTTTTGATTTTAGCAAAAACAAAAACTATTCAAAAGCAGTGGACGTGTACACAACCATCAGCCCCCTTCAGAAATATGAAGATATTTGTGGCCTGGTGGTGGCTTTAGTGGGCGCTGGGAGGTTGGAGGAAGCGCGCACCTATCTGCTTCAGGTATGATCCAATCGACAGAAGTTGTTTACATCATTTCAACGTCGTTTGTTGATCACCGGAAAAAATACCGAGACAGCTTTTGTGCTAACGTTTTGTACACCACGCTAGCATGCATCCTCACGGCTGTTGGTACAGTGCAGTTTGTGGATCGTCATTGTGTGTTGTGAAGCTGTGTCTTGGAAGGTTGCGTGGCCGAGTGGTGAGAACGTCTGCGCGACGTTCGAAAGGATGTAGGTTCGACACCGCTCCAGAGCATGCGACTGTGTCTCGGCAAAGACACTTAATGGCAAGCCAAAATAAGGGGACCAGCTGACTCGAAGACTATATGTCACTTTGCTGCTTCCTGTCGTCTGTTGTATCGCATCTGTGATGGGTCTGCTACTATTCGGCTAGTCCGATTCGGCTAGTCCGATTCGGCTAGTCCAATTCGGCTAGTCCGATTCGGCTAGTTCCCTATTCGGCTACAGTCCGATTCGGCTAGTCCGATTCGGCCAGTCCGATTCGGCTAGTTCCCTATTCGGCTACAGTTTTGAATTGTATTTTGTATTTTACTCCACAATATCGTTGCATTCCGACAAAGAAAAATAAATTAAAATGAAATTTAGCGCAAAATGTTTGAACTATTAAATTGAAATGTTTGCTCACATAAAATTGACATGTATCCTACGTCACCGTCTGTATGCAAACTTAGAATATATTAGAATCCTTAACTATTACAAAATTCCAAATCCAACGACACCTTCTGTTGATTTAGAGAATGTTGTATTTTATTCCACAATATCGTTTCTTTTATAGGTGAAATTATCGAAGCTTTAGATGAGTGGGGTTTAGACCTAACCACTGAAATCTTAAATCATATTTATTACACCAAAAACATCTCTAGTGATATGGTACGTTCCATATTCATAACTTTACCAAATAAAACCATAGCAACAGAATGCTCACTCCACAGAACAATTAGCCTTGTGAATCATCTAACAAAGATCTTACTCCGAATCATGATGATGTGATTGAGACATGGCGATCTATACTACTGGCCATCCCAACGTGGCAACAGCCAAATAATGTGGGGGCCTATGCGAAATTTCAATTTACCGACTGAGATAAGTGTTACAACATGAAATCAGCAATTTTCATTGCTCAAGTAATGTTTTTTAGCCTAAAAATTGTAAATACAGTGCCAAAACGTAATTAAGATGTAATATTATTAAATAAGTGGCAAGAAAGCAGAACAATAGCTACATGTTAAGAATACCATGAGAATCAAGATATCAACAGAATCAAGGTACACGAAATCAAGAGTGACCCAACTTTCAAAACACACAGTATGTTAAAGAATTCGTTTTTTAATCCAGAAGTATTTGTTTTTAGTAATAATTCATGCAAAAACGCCTTTTTACACCTAATACCTGTTAGTTGCCAAAACTTAATAGGCCCCCACATTGTTTGGCTGTTGCCACGTTGGGAAGGCCAGTAGTGATTGAGACCAAAACTAAAATTCCAGGTCATGTAACGCCGAAACCCAGGTTTATTCTGAACTGCCACTTAGGTTTTAACTTCATCTTTTATGTCAAACGCTATTTGGCAACTGTCTTTTTTTCGTTGACACGTTTTCGCTGAGACTTTATCTCATTAACCTCTATTGTTAATCATGAAAAATGTTATTTTGATGTAAAACACTTATTTTGAACGAACCCAGACAACAAAATTCGTCATTTTTACATTGATTCAACGTCTGCAGACGTTGAATCAATGTTAAAACGACTGATTTTGCCATCTGGGAAAGCACTGAAAGGTAAACACTGGATAAAATGCAAGAAGGCAAAAGAAACGATATTGTGGAATAAAATATGAAATTCTCTATAAACAGAAGAATCGGACATACATCTCTCTGTATCATTTTTAATGTAAAAATTCAAACTGTGCTGTTGAAATTTCCTATTTTAGTTTTGGTTTGCATACAGACGGTGACGTAGGATACATGTCGATTTTATGTGAGCAAACATTTCAATTTATTTTTCTTTGATGGAATGCAAAAGAAACGATATTGCGGAATAAAATACAAAATACAATTCAAAACTGTTTTTAGAGGGAATAGGGAACTAGCCGAATCGTACTGGCCGAATCGGACTAGCCGAATCGGACTGTAGCCGAATAGGAAACTAGCCGAATCGGACTAGCCGAATCGGACTGTAGCCGAATAGGGAACTAGCCGAATCGGATTAGCCGAATTGGACTAGCCGAATCGGACTAGCCGAAACGGGCCATTCCGTCTGTGATCGCAGTGTACTGTATGTTATCGCAATGGGTGTAAACAAAAACACGATTATTATTATTATTATGGTTCCATCTTTATCATTGTTTGGTTCAGGCAAAAGAAGTTGCTTCGACCAATCAGCAACGTGTGAGAGCGTCGGTCGCCATGGCAACGTTGGTATGGAGACGAGAGAATCTCGAAGAAGCCAAAGAAATCCTGAATTCGTGCAACGATGATGAAGATGTGATTGTTATGCAGGCTCGCTGTGCTTTGGGTCAGTGGCAAATTATGTTGAATAAACGTTTGTTTGCATCTGAATTATTATTAGTGATAAAAAAATAGAGAAGTCAATTTTGATTAAAATGAATAATAGAAAGTTCCCGCAAAACTGTTATCACGACAACGTTCTACACTACAGGTTCATTCTCCATCGACAAGGAATAAGTAGTTTTGTTTTTAGTAAGATATGGATTTTATGATAAATAATAAACATGACTTTTCCGTCTTTTCGTTCCTATCACCAGCTTGAAGTAGTTTAATGTTGTGTTTTAAGCAAAGCTTTTTTCGTAATTTCAAATATTTCGCTGTGTCGTAGGTATACTGGGGAAAGACGCGAAACTCGCTCAATCCGCTGCAGGGAAACTTCTATCGTACGACGACACACATAAGGTTCTGTCCGAAGTCACGTATTGTAACTGCTTGTTGGTTGCTGCGGCATTTGAAGGTGCTGACGTCAGGAAGGCCATCTACTGCGTGCAGAAGTACATCTACAGGTGTGCGCAGAGTTAACCTTATATTTTGTTTTGTTAAGCTTAATGATTTATTTCGGCTTTTCCGCAATACAAAAAGATAACTCACTTCGTTACTGTTGTTAAAATTTGACAAAAAAATTTCTGTGGTTTTTTATTTGATGTTCCACTTCAATGCTGGACAAAGCCTGATCGAAGATGCTTTGGTGGGTTTTTAAGATAAAATTTAAGTGTTGCAATGAATCGCCTATTTTGAATATTGGAGATATGGGCCTCTGTAAAAAAAAACTTGTGAGAACTTTTATCTCTATGCTGATGGCTGTGCCATAACTCAATCGTGACATGTTAGCTGCATGGTTGAGTGGTGAAAGCCATACGACGTTCGAAAGGGCGCCGGTTCGACACCGCTCAAAAGCATGTGTCTGGCAAGACATTTAATGGCGTGCTTAAAGTTTACGCGAAGATCAGTTCATTTTTTTTACACTTAACTTCAATATTGAGCAACCGTATAGACGCCTGAATACGACAAAACGAGATTGTGTTAATGTTGTTGTAACACCAGGTACCCCAATGAGTGGCGCTTTCGGCAGTTACTTTCCCAGCTTCATCATTCATCGGTGCCGCCCAATCACAACATCAGGTTGGCCTTCACCATTTCCGCTCAGGCCGTGACGAACTACAACGCAGATGACCGCATGCTTACCACAGAAGCAGCAGTATGGAGGCGGTCGGCTACTAGGAGCCGATCTCTCCACCAAAATCTGCTCTCAAACCACGCTGCTGTGACGCTGTGCGCTGGCAAGCATGCTCCTCAAGGCAAACACCGGTGAGTTTGTATTGTCAGTATGTTATTACTGTTCTTTCAAATGATGCGATCAGAAATGCCCCCCCCCCATCACCCCTTTCATTTGATCTGTCTTAACATATTCGTATCTTTTTTGTTATTTCAATAAAATTTACGAAAAAAAAGTTTTCAATAAAGATCTTATTTTTACAACGTTGTTACCTCAATTAAAAACGTCAGCAAAGTCAAACCATTCAGTTAATTTGTTTAAGAATATAAATATCCTCAAGGATCTTATGTTTTCCATTGGTACTTTACTAGTTTCTGCGGATTTTAGCCATTTTTTACCTACTGGGCATTAAATTATTTTCGAATTTTTGAAGCGATCGCAATTGCTTTCTGCGAAGCAGCAAATAAGGTTCTTGCAACGCGTGCTTTCCTAGATAAGCTGTGACAACTTGCATTGCATTTTCAGGTCAGTTGATTCTCTCAGAATCGCACAACGATTTGTGCACCGTCATCCTTATATTGCCGAGTCATGGTCTGTGCTTGCTGCTGGTTGCCATGCCAATGCGGTACTGGAAAGGTAAGTCGTGATTTTTGTAATTCATCGCTCTCTCGTACGTTGCAAAGCAAAGCGGATGTCGCAAACAGAAGATAAAATTGTAGGCTACTACGATGCTTAATTAATACAAACGAGATCCGCAGACAGCCACAAAGTTTTTCAGAGTGTAATACTTCAAATGCAGTTCTCATCTTCGTAGAAACCCCTTTTGGCCTGTCCGGTTATCGAATTGTTTACCACTTTTTGGCCAGAAGGATGTCGCGGGGCTAACACCAGAGCAGGCATCGATTGCTCGTTGTGTTTTGTCGGCCCATCCACGCAGATCACGAGCACTGCGTTGAGCGCATTAGATTGTCATTGTGTCCACTTGGTATTGTGGTGCACGGCTTGTTCTGACTGTGTGACGAAAATACTTTGTTTATTCAGCAAATCCCTTGATACGACTATGACCAATAATAGTTTGTTATCGATTTGGGCAGATTCCGAAATTGCGACAGTGGTTTGGACGAGCAGTGCCAGAGAGCGTCGTCGCATGTTGCTATGGTAACACGGTCACATGACCGACTCAATGCATGGTCGATCAAGCAGAACGTGTTGTCTTTGCTGAAAGAAACGAACAGACATGATGAGATCAGCAACCTTCTGTCCCAGGTCAGTCGCTTGTCGCTCCAATTTCGTGTAATCATGGATTAAGAGGTGTGCTTATGTAAATTAGCCCCAGACAGATTTATTCTAATTTGTTTTAAGGTATATTGTGACGTCTGGTTTTTTTTTCGGTCATAGACCGATTTTTTAGAAAAAGGTCCGAAAAAAATATAGTCAATTCGATCAAAATGTCCGTTTTTTATTCTTTTCCGTTGTACTGTATTTTTGTTTTGTGTTATTTTTAAACGTGTGTTAGTGTGCAATAAAAGATATCTGTGGCCAGGTGTTGTAAGGTTGAGTTTCGCTGATGAACGTTGAAGAAACGTTTGTGTATTAACTTTTCTCAGATAAAACACGACAACGTTTCTCAGCGAAACTTAACGTTGTCGCTAGTCAGGAAGTGCAAATTTTGGTTTGTATCAGCTACTTGAAAGGAAATATTTTCATCACAAAAAATGACCGAAATAAACAAAAAATGACCGAAACTTTTCAAGTCATTTCGGACAAATGACTGAAAAGTCTCAGCGAAACAAAAATCCACTGTGACGTTTTTCAAATTTTGTTTACACCTAGTCGTAGAGTTGTTAAATTAGTACCAGTAAACTATATTTTGATTTCGGTTCGTTGCAATTGTGAGATAGTAAAATTAGACAAACAACTGAAACGGGCGCTTTCTTGTTGCCAAGGTCAATGGGTTGCTTTGGCATGGCGACTCTACTCTTGTCTTGGCTTATTGGCATTTTCGATCTACCCACTTGAAAGTTAACTGCTCACTTTGGCCAAGTGACAACGTGGAGTTGTTGTTTAGATGCATGGACATGATGAGGACGCCGACACGATCCGTGTGGTGAGTGAGTGCGCGCGATGCTTCCAAGCTCACAATGCTTTGAATGCTTCTCTGCTGAGCGATCTGGAAAAGATTGCAAAGCCGAAGTCGTCGTCGTCTGTGAGGCGCAAGGTAAGTTGCTTCATTGTGTGATTGTTGATACGTCGTTCTCTTCCACGCTTCTATAGGACGCCACAAGGATGAGGAGGATGCGCAACCTACTTTCTCTTCATATCAACACAAGGTTTAAAATTTCAAGCAACTTACTGTAATACTTCCTCTAGGTGGCGACAGTAATCTTTTTATCTTCTTCTTCGTTTGAACCTTGTTCTTCGCCACTTCAAGGGTCGAGGGGCTCTGCCTTTTACCACCCTTGGGCAGTGGCGGCGACGCGGTTTAAATGTTTGGGCAGGTGTCGAGCAGCCATTGAATTGATTCGTCATCCAGTTCACGCAGTCCACGCACACCATTTGGCGCATGGTAGATGGCGCAGTTACAGATGGTGTGGTCTGCGGTTTGTTCCTCCATGCCACACTCACAGATCGCGGATGGAGCCATCCCCCATTTGTGCATGTTGAAGCGAAATAGTCCGACGCCAGTACGAAGGCGGTTGAGCCGCACCCAGGCCTTCCTGGGCAAATGCATCTTTTTATCATGTTCAATCATTCGGTCGCATCCTAAACGAAGGATCCTTGTATCATTTTCAGCAACATCGAGAAACCGGAACAAGGGTTGAGACATCAGCGTCTACTTCATTACTTACAAGTCTTATAGTAATCCTCTGTTTAAGTTATGTGTTTATCCCCACAGCTCGTCTGCCATCTTTACGCCAGCGTTGGTATGTTTAAAGAAGCGTTTGCGATGCTCACCGGAGCGTTGCAAAGTTCAACCGAGCGTAACGAGAAGCGCAAGACAGCACTCCTCATCATGTCCCTTGTGTTGGAAGCTTCCGCTAAACTACCGGCCAAGCATGACGAGTGGTGTGCGTTGGGGCGTGACGGAACCGCAAAAGCTGTAAAATTTTCCTGGGATTCCCCTATCACGCAACTCATGCAAGGGCTTCTCTTCATAAAGTCGAAAAATCTCAAGTAAGTGCAAAGATTTTCTTGCAAAGCGACAATTTTATTTTTCAATCAACATTTCACTCCTTTTGATTCCCGGAATAGTCGAACAACTTCACTAAACCAGCGTCCTTTGTCGATGTAAGTTAGATCTACAAGGTGTGGTTCTATCAATAGAACTACAAATGCAAATATGACATAAACATTATTTTCACTTCAGTAATTGTTGAATAATATCTTCCCTTCTCACAAAGATCCACTACTCAATCCCAGACAGCAAAATTCGCCATTTTTACATTCAACGTTTGCAGACGTTGAATCAATGTAAAAATGACGGATCTTGCTATCTGGGAAGTGTGTGTTGTTTACTTCAAAAAAGACGAGTTTTGCATTTTACTTCTTATTCTGTTGCTCTAACGTTACATGTGATGGATACTTCCATTGTAGGAAGGCGCGGTTGTCTTTCAACAAAGCCTTCAACTCCAAGACACCCACGAGTCCGACGTGTATGAGCAGAACTATCGCGGCCTGGAATTTGTACAAAATCTACGTGGAAAAGGATGACGCCCAAGAAATGGAGGTAAAATCGAAAACAATTCGGCGTTTTAAAATTAGAAACTCGTTTGACAGAAACTCAGTTACTTTATAATTGTCTTGATTGGAGGGTTGTTTAATGTTTATTTTGCAGCGCTAAGATGTAATAAATAACGTTGAAGTTGCGTCAGTGACGTAACTGTAGGTTTGTGCCAGGGAGGTAAACGTAGCTGGAGACGCTCTTACCACAACTTTGATACAAAAACGATGCTGAAACATGTAAAAGTAAGAGACTTCATTTCTAGTTTTACCTCGCTCATGGTGGCGCAGTTTTCCCCTGTCAGCCACGACCATGGGTGGTGCAGTCACAACATATTTATAATGTCCAACTTACAAAACACCTATTTTGTACTGATCTTTCATGATCATCACTATTTTTGTGATATTTGACATTGTAAGCATCGCCAAGCAAGTACTGTAGCCTAAGTATAGGGGGAAGTAGAAGTATCGTCGCTACTGCAACCGCTACTCAAATCTTATCAATACTACAACCGCTACTAAATGCAGTTCCGCTGCTAAAAAGTATCGCGCCATTGCTCACCTGGCAGCTTGGTAGGATAACCCTGTATACCGTCATTTTGTTTCATAAACAAGTTTAGATATTTACACAAAGTCTAACGTCTATAACGGTATATTTATGATAATTGTGATGTCGAAATTACGTTAAGAAACGGCTCCAGACAACCACTTCTGGTCCAGATCTTTACCAAATCGGGTAGGCATCAGATCTGCACCAGATAAAGTGGCTGTTTGGGGCGCAAATAAATAGTTTTGGAAAGAAAGAAAAAGATAAGATTTCCAAGCGACAATTTCAAGCTTGACTAGAAACACAAAGTCGTAAAAACACATAGTCGCACATGTTGCGCAACGTGCTATAAATGAAGTAAACATCATGAATTGAAGAATTTGATCAATCAATTTATTCAATGATCTCTTGCAGAAACTTTTGGAGCACTGGGGGAAGATGAACGATCCCTACATGGATCAAGTGAAGTTTCTTCATCCTTATGTTTGATCTGGACTGGATGGCTTCATCTAAGGCGCTATTCCTTCAAGGCAACTTTGGCTTGCGTAGTCAGTAGTCGCTGTAGCTAGTAATCGTTAAGCGTGAGACGGAACACGCTGATGCGGATATGTCTGCCCGTTCATCGGGAATTAGCAGATATGCTGAGGCTGTTTGCTGCAACCGACATTCTATCTGAATCTTCAGAGACGTAGCCAGTGGCGTAGCTAGGGAATGTGCCGCCCGGGGCGAATTCAGATTTTGCCGCCCCTTCAAGAAAAAGCATGTGAAAATGAAATGCGTTTTTTATCAGATTATAATCAAAATCAAAAATCGTAGTCTGAAAGTGCCGCCCCCAGACGTTCCGCCCGGGGCGGTCCGCCCCCCCCTCCTAGCTACGCCACTGGACGTAGCCCTCTATGACGTGTTTTTGAATCGAATCACATTTCAAGAGTTGCACAATTATTCTACTTATGAAAGTATCTGTTTTGTAGGCTATTGATGGAAATTTAATTTTTCTGCGAGCATCAGTCGCCTTAGTTGTGATTGCGTCATAGTTGTAATAATTTGCGTCATAGTTGTCGTCATCCTAACGCAATCAAAGCGTGTTTGCTTTTTGATCTGGTTTTAGCTTTTCAGCGTCTCAACTGGGTTTTATATTTGACCCATGGCTGTTCAAATTCCTTTGACACCTTTAGGAGGGTGACAGAACTATCATTCTGACTTTCCAGGAAGCTTACATAGTTTTATAATGTAGCCTACATTACATGGAGTGTTAATTTGGGAACAAAATGTCCTACAATATTTCGACAGCTCCTTAGGTGTGGTAGTACCCAGCAGTAACGCTGCGGATGAACGAAGTGTTGCCATAACTTCACGTTTTGTCATTAGTTGCTTATGTATGTTAATTCCAGTGCAATAAACTGTTGTGTTCCGCTTGAAATGTTTCTTTAATTATTCCAGGCATGCACAGGCTGTTGGGTTTTAATCACGTGACTCATACGTGATTTAAGAATAAGCATGTTTGCGAGTAAAAGCAATTTTTGTAGAAAAACACGAAATCCTTCGCCGGTTCATGATTTGCCGGACCAACTTTTGTCACCATTTCTCGCGACACATTCATCGAAGATTTTGTTACGACTCCAACATAGCAGCACTTGGCTTCCTGTTATTAGGCTGAAGCAGCGCACTGCTTCCTGAACCGAAGTTTGATTTTTTTTAATAACCTACTTTAGCCTGAACGTGAAAACTTAGAAGTAGACTGACCGTAGCAGGCTTGTGGTGGTCTGACTGATCAGGGTTGATCAGTTTAGAGCAGGGTTACTCAACTAGTGTTAACAAAGGTCCAGTTTGAAAGGTTGGATATTTTAAGCGGTCCGGTAAATAAGTTATTTCCAACTCAACTACGAAATTAAATTATCTGCACCAAACCACTTTTTTAGTTAAAATGTAACTCGAATTGGATTTCTGAGAAAGTGTTGGGGAGTCGAAGCCCCCCAGCAACAAGGATAATCACAGTAAAAATTGATTCCTCTCAGTAGAAATCTGTTTAAAGAAACACTGAAACGTGGCAATGAGGTTATTCTTGCAAAAGCTCAAGGTCCACCATCAACACCCAAAAGGTCCGGATTCGGACAGCGGTCCGCCAGTTGAGTAGCCCTGGTTTAGAGGCTCTTCACGTGATCGCCAGAGGACTGAAGAAGAAAGGAATTTTTTCATGCGTCATGTGTAACGGGTTTATTAGGAAGCAAGGCAGTATGGTCACATGCAGATGATGAGAAATACAAACCAATTCCACATCTTGACTGCGCAGTTATTTTTTTTGGAAATGTCTTGTTTGGAGCTGCTTAAACTCCATGTTGCTCTTGCGGAGAGTGTCTGTACCGTTGTCCGTTGGCCCATATTACAATCTAGGGATTGGTGGTAAATGTCAGACCAAGTTTGACGTCACAGACTTATAGAAGAAGAAAGTTTCATGATATTGCCCCAACACAAAGAATCAAGAACACCTCACAGTGTTGCATCACGAAATATATCAAACGTTTTCGGTTTCAGTGAAGTCAGGGACAACAAAGTTTCGGTGCAAATACCCGCTAGCCTACAATATTAATACACAGGGGCTCCGGACACTTCCTGAGAGTGGGGGGGGGGGGGGGTAATTTAAGCAGGGGCGGGAACGATGTTGTGACATCGACAGGGGCTTATGAATTAACGCATCACATATAGCCTATTTCTGGAAGGTCGCTCCCCAGACCCCGTTCACATTACTGAAAGCTTCAGTTTCTTATACAGCGTCTTAGGCTGGATGTTTCGCGCCGAAGGCGCAAAATTTTTGCCTTTCAGGACAATTTAAAATCGAAAAATTCTTTCAACGAATCTGAAATCACGAGCAAAAGTTTTTAACATTTGCCACATTTTTTTGAGATTTTGAGACAATTTTGACTGGAAGAGGGGACGAACGGTAAATCCCTCTCTGTATTCTTCCTTGGCTCAAGTCCTCTAAATTTTGCACTTCAGACGTTAAAAGGTTAGATTTAAAAGGCCAAAAGCGTTAAGGTCAAAGCTATAATCTATAAAACTTAATTTACAATTACATGAATACAGCACGACAACCTTTGCCATAAAATCCACAGTGAAATGAAACGTTTCAGCATCTAGGGTTAGGCCTACATTCAACTATACATAGGCCTACAACAGAAAAAAATGAAGCTAAAATGCATTAACTTTTACAAGAACTGAAAATAAGGAGACATCTTGATCGATACTACAGGAAGGCCTACCATCTGCGCCGTATAAGAAATAACGCTAAACAAAAATGCCATAACACCCAGGTAATGCCTTTTGCCAAAATCTCACAAAAACTACAAAGAAATAACATTATAAACGAACACCTCAACTCAAACAAAACACTGTGTGCACTCTGCTTCTATTCTATGCAGAACAGTCAGAAGTCGCCAAAGACTTTGAATCTTTGTGCATTGTTAAAAAAAATTCTTTGCAGATTTCATCTACACTTAATGGGCATGGTACATGGCAATGAAATTGAGTCTTGAAGCAGTCATTGTGCTTCGGAGCAATGTTTTTAAGTGGCGTAGCGAGCTAAGCGATCTTTCAGCTTCTGCAGAAGAAGGGCCATTGACCAATAGCAATTTTACAAGTTTTTCCACACTGGCATAAAAACCTATTGTTTCGAACATCGCACACATACTTGATCGGCCCAAATTTCTGATGGAAGTGACTTAAATCTTGGCCCAAAATTGTCACGTCGAAGCCATATCGTTCCAACGCTGTAACAGCACTGTCGTTGACTGTGCCAGATACTAAAACTTCAAGCATTTGGTGAGTTTTAATTTCTTGTCCATTGGAGCGGTGGGTGAGGCCTTGCACTATGCTGTCAATAGATGCATAGAACTGCCTTCTGCAATGAGAAGCGAGGCCATGGGAAGCACTTTGCTCACAACACTTTCTTGAAATTTGGACTTTAGCTAAGCCTAAGCTATCTACTTGCTGCTGAAATTCCTTGTATAACTGCATAAGTTGTTCTTCATTTCTAAGACTCTGGTAATTAACTTTTGAGTTTTCAACCTGCACCATCATGTCGCTGATGGTATAGGCCAGGCTAAAACTTGATCTGCAACAGGCCATCAGTTTTTTTTCAAGTGGTTTGAATAAAACTTGGCAAAACTGCAATGCAAAGTATGTGTTGCCTTGCAATAATTGGGAATAAAGGCCTAATGATTTCGCATTGTTGAAATTTTGAAGTGTGTTTAGCAAGGCTTCGTAGTTTGACAACACTGAAGAAATGGCCGGTACGCGTGTCAGCCATCTTGTTTGGCACAAAGTGTGCAAGTGCAAGCTATGGTGGGATTCTTCCTGCAGGGCGATTTTGAACTTGCCAGACTGATTTTGCAAACTACTTAGCTCCTGAACAATTCCCATAGCATTATGCAGGTCTCTATTGCATATTTGCGTTGTCTTGCGAGTCGGAGTTTCCAAGCAAACAACTAAAAAGTTGTGCAACAAAGTAAAAAAATGAAAATAAAACACAAAAGTAGAAAAAATATAAAAATTAAATTTTTATCTCTACATTAGTGGGGGGGGGGGGGGGGGGGGTAATTTTGCATTAGTTACCCCCCCACTCCAATTGGTGGGGGGGTAATCACCCCCGCGGCCCTCCTCTAACGGAGCCCATGTTAATACAGCATGCAATGTTCAAATAGATAGGTTTGATATACCGTGGACAGAGCCGGATACTAACGCTTTGTGGTAAAGCCTTGACAAGGATATCCTGAAGTTTTCTGCTCACTTTTAAGCGCTCGCCATGCTGCACGATATTTGTTGAGGTGAATAACGATTGAAAACTGAATGAGATTTTTAACCAGATGACTCAGAAAGCACGCTGATTTGTTGCCAATTTTTGTTGTGATTTCTCGCAAAGCCACCAGGTTATTAAGCTGGCAGACAAATGAGGGGTTAAACAATAGCAAGGCTAGGCCTATTTATTTTTGTGTTACGATTAGGTCGCTCCATCTATTAATTGTTTTCTACTTAAATCAGCATAAAAAACATCATCTAGAAAAGCTTAGTCTATACCGTACTTGTATCTTTGATTAAAAAGTTTAGTTAGAATTTATTGACCAACGTTATTGAACCATTTGAGATGTGTGGTTTCCCACAAACTGTTGCCAAACTAATAGAGATTTAGACGTAGCCTACTGTTGCTTAAAACTGTGAAAAAAAATCATTTTCGAACTTGTGCGAAAAGAAAAACAAATTACTATCTCCTTTGTTGCGCTGTATTTTATTTAGAAAAAGTCCAAGATGATGAGAAATATTTTAATATCTAACTGCAGTTTTCACACTTCAAGCGAGTGGTTTACCGCTTGGTGCCCACTAACCCACCACACAGCAGACCCAGGAAAAGTTTAAATTTCTGGTTTCAATTGATTTGGTTCTGTTGGGGAAATACTGTGCAATCATCACTGACACTAACGAAATGTAATTCGCAAAAAAACATGAGTAGACTAGATCTTGAGTTTCAGAAGTCAAGTGATTATCATAAAAATTCGTCAAACAATGCAATAAATTCAGGAAAAGGTTTTAAAATTGGTCTATGCTTAATAACAAATTTGCAATATTTTCGTTTAGTGCCACTCTTAGAAGCTGAGTGTCGGGTAAGAAGACCCTGAAGTAAATAGATTAAAGGCTAAAGATAGAATTTATAGAAAAAGTTTTTTCTTTGTTTTTTTTTTAATATTGCTTAGTTAGATAGGATCGAGTTGGAAGGTGATAACAAATAAACCACAGCTCCCATTCCGTTATTATTGTATTCAACTGACTCTCCGCTACACAACTGCAGACATTTCATTACTGTACTAGAAACAAAAAATTGCTTGCTTTTGGAGGTTGAAAGGTTGGTGTCTTTTTTATGCGTTTGGTAGATCTGAGTTCAATTCCAGGTCGGATTATAGTAGCGATTTTAAAAACGATACTGATCGTGTTCGATTGTTTGTTCGTGCAAGTATATGGTAGGCTGGTAGCCTATCATGTTTTGATTTAGCATTTCAAAACTCACTGACAATTCGATTAAAATTTAGTGATACACTCAAGTTAAAATATAGGGAGTTGTACAAGCTCGGAGATTTCAAACAATGAAATAAACTGGATGAATTAAAACAAGCAGACGGAACGAAGATTGGCGAGTAAGAAGATCAATTGTCAATTTTCTGGTGGCCTACAAGAGGTATGAAACATTTTCGGCTGCTAGCGAGTTTATTCCGCTGTGACTTGGTGGTGATATAGGCTAAATATAATTGATAAATAAAATCTAACAACCAGACGGCATTTAACATAATAACATGAAAATAAACTAAAAATTACGAACGTTTTCGGCCATAATCATGTTAACATAAGTATATCCGAAAACGTTTGCAATTTTTAGTTTATTTCCATGTTATTATGTTAAATGCCGTCTGGTTGTTAGGTTTTATTTGTCTATGGTTAAAAAAAATCACCTCTCTACCAAAATTGTATAAATATAATTATAAATGAAGTTATTTGAAATTTTCAATTTATACCTACGTTGCCAGCAGGTTAAAGTTTGTATTCAGAAGTAGTTCAGTTGTAATAGTGCAATAGCACGTTGAACATTTCAATTTGACATCTACAATTAATTTTGCCACTTTTCAAGAGTTTTTAAGCATTGGCAATTGGGAAGATCATTAAAATATTTCTAGAACGATAAAAAATTATTTGCGAAAGTTAAAAGCTTTAATAACTTTCAAAATAATGTTATCAAAAAATGTAGTTTTTAGCAAAATCTGTTTGTTTTACAAAAATACAGAAAAAGAAACCAAAGAAATTTTTTAATTTTTTTCCCAAAGTATAATCTGTGCAGAGATTTTTTGCAGATTACGTTAGAAAAGGTGCTTTCACACTTGTGGCTGTTTTTTTATCCTGACCAACTCGTAAAGCAAACGCCCCATAGCTCAGTGGTTAAGCGCCCGGATCAAGATCACGCGGCGCAAGTTCGACTCTCGGGGTGTGCGCTTGAGCAACGCATTTCAGCACTGCTGTTCATTGAGCGGCACCTCATCATCATCATTAAGTTCCTTCCTCTCGTCGAGGGTTGGAGGCAATGATACGCCAAGTTTCTCTGTTGTGAGATTCTTTTACTGCAGTTTTGTAATTAAGTCCTGACCAGTCTTCAATATCATTAGTCTAAATTCTTGGAGGTCTGCCTCTATTTCGTTTGCCGTTCATTTTTCCTTCTAGTAGTTGTCTTTGAATAGAATTATTGCGAATCATGTGGCCAAAATATTTCAATTTTCTTGATTTAATTGTTTGTAGAATTTCCATGTTGCTTTGTATTCTGGATAGTACATCTTTGTTTGTGATTTTATCCTTCCATGAAATTTTAAGCATTCTTCTATAAATCCACATTTCAAATGCCTCAAGTCGTTTAACCATTCGTGATGACAGTGTCCATGTTTCTGCATTGTAAAGTAACGTAGTCCATATATAGCATTTCATAATTCGCTTTCGAGTGTTGATGTTAATTTTGCGTGTTGTTAATGTCTTTTTCATTTTTACGAAGTTGTTTCTTGCTATTTCTATTCGTCTCAATATTTCCGTATCGCATCTGCCATTTTCAGTTATTGCGTGTCCCAGATAGGTAAAGTTTTTGACTTGATCGACCAGCATTCCATCAATAGTAATATTTACACTTTGGTACATTTTCTTTTCTTGTAATAATTATCATTTTCGTCTTGTTTGTGTTGATTTTCATGTTATATTCCTTTCCAATATTGTTCACTTTTTCTATTATTGTTTGGAGAGCTTCTGCTGATCCCGCCAATAAAACAGTATCGTCTGCATACCGTAGCGGCACCTAGTGAATGAAATAATTCCCTTGCAACAAGACATGAACAATCGGAAACTTCACTCTGTCAATCTCGGCAACCGGCCCTGCGTTAAAAGCCTCTGCGAGTATGCAAAACAACCAGGAATAACTTATCAAGGCTTTGTCAGTCCGAGGGTAAAGATTCAAAACCAACCAACCCCTTATTATTTTCGTGTCAGGACTTGTGTGACTACAATGTGCTATAACCAGTGGCGTAGCAACGCAATATGCCGCCCTTGGATTTTTGCACAAAACGCCGCCCCTACCCCCCCTGACACCGTCGTAAAAGCTAATTAAAACTCCACACAACAGAAGATTTAAAGCAGTTTTGTTAAATTTTATAGAAAGTTCAAAATAAAACCACTTCTTACTCAGACGGCTGAAGGATTCTTTGTCTCCTTTAATTAATTGCTTGCTTGAATGGCCCTTCTTTATTCTGAAACCTTTCGGGTCCTAATTTGATTATCTCAACTCTCATGTTATGAGTTAATGTTTCTGGTCAAGTAGTCACATCGTTATGAGAATAATAGATAGCATCTGTTTTATCTTTATCTGACAGTGTTTCATTCACAGGCTTTCAATGACCACTTTGTTATTGTTTTGCTAGAGGTAGCCTGCACTTCTTCCGTCTCAATTTGATGTACGGTACCGTAGAGATTTACTGTGCTAATCTCTTCTGTTTTGTTTAGCAGAGGTAATTTTTACGAACTTCAAAATGGTACCATCATTCTTTTTAGTTCCTCTTCTCTAGCTTTCTTTTTCTTTTTAAAAAAATCTTTACTTTCTTTTACTCTCGTCATAGGCAAAAATTAACTTAAAAAAATTGCAACTTAAATCTTGTTCTGGAATCTGCTGCACATTAGTTAAAAACAATTACCATAATTGCAAATTTGCTGAGTTAAACTAAGTGATCTATTTGCAGAGGTGGGCACCCGCTACTTTAAAAGTAGCGCGCTACCCGCTACCGCAACTCGGACAAAAGTAGCGCGCGCTACCGCTAGTTCTACCGCTACTTTTGTCTAAAATGACTCTAGGAAACACTCTTCAAGTCCCCAGTGACGCAAAAATGACCTTAAAAACGAATGTTATCATTCGTTTTTTTACACTGTCATTTTAACATCGTAATAGAAAACACATTTTAAGGGAAATTTATTGTTACGCATCTTTCAAAAACACGACATTTCAAAATGAAAGTCACTAGGTCCTGTCCGCTTTGGCTTAAGCACATCTTTTCCTACAGAGAAAAGTCTCTCCACCGCAGCACTGGAAAGAACGGGGATGTTGTATTTAATGAACAGATGTTTACTCGGTATTCGAAAAGCTCAAGGACTTGCTCCTGTCCGAAAAAAAGGCGTCAACAATTGCTGCTTCCTTAATCTGCACCAACGTTTCACGGGATGGCGCCAACACACCAAAAAATTCATCCTTGGAATCGTGACTTGTGTTGGTGTCACTCTTGTCGGTATCAACCTGGCTTGATGTCTCCCGCAACAGTCGACGCAACGACCGAAACTTTGCAACCAAACCGATTATATAGCTGCTTGACCACGCCAATGTTGCTACAAAACGAGTATTTTTTTCATTTTAAATTAAAAAGTAGCGGGTAGCGGGAGTGCGACTGAAAAAAAGTAGCGCCTCTCCCGCTACCGCTACTTTGGAAAAAATAGCGCCGCTACTGCAGCCGCTACTCCAACTAAAAAGTAGCGCGCTACTGCCCACCTCTGTCTATTTCAGACCTGAAACTTTAAACCTTTCACTAACCTAACCCATCTTCACACATGAAGATGGAGGAATCCCCTCTATCTACCACAGACAGATAGTAAAGGTGACAGTTGACTCGATGACCTCACGGTCTATTCCTGTCTCCTCCCGAAAGTGAAATAAACATTTCATTTGACCCCAATTAAATGTAGTCCAAAAAAACAACCTCTCATACGAAAGAAGAAGAAGCAGTGAAATAAACTTAAAACTAATCTGAACTTAACTACCAAAGCTAAATTGGCTGAGCAATGCTATAGCTTACAAGTTACAACCGACATTCTACCATTACTTCGACAGCATGAATATCATTAAACCGTCACAAATACCACATGGTGAGGCACATCTAAAAAAGTTGCAAATTGGATTATAGGCATAACTTGTTTAGTTTTTTGGCTTCACTTAGATCAGTGTTAATGTGACTGTCTTTGTTCGTTTAAATTTTAAAACGTTATCACATTTTGCCGCCCTCTAGCAACGTGCCGCCCCTGGATTTATCCACAAGATCCAATGGGTAGTTACGCCACTGGCTATAACCTGCTTCGTTAAATTTACTTCAAGACAGTGGCGTAACTACGGATTTGTAGCGAGGAAGTCAAGGTGGAGTTGAAGATACCCAGACAGCAAATCAACCGTTCAGACGTTGAATCAATGAAAAACGACTGATTTGCTATCTGGGTAGCGAACCAGTAGGGTTCCTGGTGCAAATGCCGTTTACACCAAATAGACGCTAAAATACATTGAAAGAAAAACCCAATAAGAAAGTTATTCCTTATATGACCAACTTTGATTGGTCAATGCATGCAACATAATCACTTCACTGTACATTAATGTTATCAATAAATTCATCTACTTATTTAGTGCAAAACTAATTTGCTGGTCAGAAAGGGAGGCTGCAGGTTTCACCTTTAGCTGCACCCCGACCACCCCTAGATATAAGAATAAGTTCACTCTAATTTGGGAACTCTTGAACTGGAGCAAGATGACAAATACAAATAATTATTTTCAGTGAAATCGTTATGGGGAAACGTTCTGACGACAAGAACGTTCAAAATCACAATTTTAAAGTTTGTGATTACAAAGGAAAGCCTGCCACTTGTGCGGTATGCAGGGAACCACTGGTGGGACTGGTGAATCAAGGATTCAAATGCACCAGTGAGTACCAGCTGTAGGCTATCAACGTGAGTTTCAAGTATAAGGTATTAACCATATCAAAGCTCATAGCCCAGACAGCAATTTCTGTCATTTTTACATTGATTCAACGTCTGCAGACATTGAGCCAATGTAAAAATGACGGATTTTGCTGTCTGGGGGTTTGTCTGGTGGGCGAAGTCTATCGGGCTAGTGGCCGGGTGGTGAGAGCGCCTGCACGATCTTTAGAAGGGCGCTGGTTTGAAACCGAGCGAGTGCACTGATCTGTTTTTTTGACAAGACATTTAATGGTCGTAGCCTTGTAGGATGACTGGAAGATTGGCTTGCTTGCTTTCCCGCCAACTTAACCTGACTCTTAACCAGCTGGCGTGAACTTAAATACAACCAACAAAACTTAGACTATGTAAACTGGAAAAAAAGGAAGCCATTTGTTAGCAAAGACACAGCTATGGGATCTCTTTAGGCGTCGAACCGACATCCCTTCAACGTTTCAAGGCTAGCCGAAAGCCCAAAAAGTTGTTAAAGATATCTTTGTGATAATGACAATGATTAATGACGATTATCATTTTTATGATTATGACGTGAGGTTTTAATTGCTCTGAGTTTAACAGTTTATTAATCAAGGGGAAAGTTATGTCTGGAATGATTTTTTAGTTAGGTGTATGCTCACAATACCAATTGTATGTGGTCAGCCTATTCAGTTAAGCTACCATTGAGTTGCAATAGGCGTAATAATTAAAACTATTTAATCTATGAAAATCCAGATGAAGACTATATAGCTTAGCTTAGAAAAAGTACAGATTCAATGCTTGGAGGACCACTAATTATTTTTATTTCTGCACAATTACATTTCCGTGTAGGATTGCCTCAAAATCCGTGTCCTTTTTCAGAGTGCGGTATTAATACCCACGGCCATTGCCAGAAATCCGTACGCACCAAATGCATAGAACCAAAGCATGTGCAGAAAGGGTAAGTTATATCATTGGTAGCATCCGTTACCGACTTGAAATTTTGCCTCATTTTAAAACTAGTATAGGCTACTACAGTACATGGTTTGGTTTTGAATCTTTTATCTCGGACTGACCAAGCCTTGATAGGTTATTCCTGGTTGTTTCGCATACTTGTAAAGGCTCTTGACGCAGGACCGGTTACCGAGATTGACAGAGTGAAGTTTTTCGATTGTTGAAGTGTTGTTGTCGGGAAATTATTTCATTCACTAGGTGCCGCTGAATGGAGAGCAATCCTGAAATGCGTTGCTCAAGCGCACACCCCGAGAGCCGAACCAGCGCCGCGTGATCTTGAGCCGGCGCGTAACCACTGAGCTAATATTGCAAGAGTGAATTGAACTTGCGAATACGATACGTTGGGTAATAATAAATTAATTATGACGCAATCAGGACGACAGCAAAAGACCATCAGCGGCCATCTACTCAGCCACTGCTTCATTTGCGCTTTACATGAAACTTTGTTGAACTCATATCCACAGTGAATAACAAGCTAAGTTGTTTCAGAACCCACGACTCAAGTGCGTTGGACAAACAACGAAAGCAAAGTGAGACGGCAATTTGATATTTTTTAGACTTACTTCTTCTATTTTTTTAAAACATAAACTTCTAGAAACATCAGGAAACTACAATGGAAATATTATGAAGCGATTTATCGGTTTTTTGTTATCACCGAGTGGCGAGTTCTGTCAATTTTCGAAAGAACCCAATTCGACACGCATAGAAACCACACGGCTGGGTCTTTGAAAAGACATTTAATGACATGGTTGAAGTTGAACGTAAACATAAACTTTATTATTTTCTTGTTCACTCAATTGAAATCTTCAACCACATGGAATAAGCATGGAAGTGATAAAAATAAAAATACGTCTAACGCTCTTAAATGCAGAAAACTAGAGCAGTGATATGATTGTGATTGAAAAGACCAATGCAATATTAAACTTTAAACCGATGAGCATAATTTTATAATTCTCAACTTTGCGATTGGCCTTCTCATGATTTGTTTTTGTTTGTTGAGTGGTAAAATCTGGTTTGGTTGAAGCATATACACAATAAGCACCTTCGGAGTTAGTTGCATATCTCACGTTTGTCGTCAGGTAGGCACCAGCGCAACACACGATTTCTTTAACGTTTTCAATGCTAGAGCTTGTGCAATTCAAATTCTCCTGTTAAATTCTGTGTAAAACTTTGTACATTTCTCGTACACTTGTGTCCAGTGGCGTAGCCAAGGGGGGTGTTTGGGGGTTACAACCCCCCTCTTTGGCACGCGTGTGACGTCACGATATTGAGAATGATGCTTTCAGTCTAAAAAAAATTGCTTAATTTTAAACAAAACTGCATTAAAGGAGTGAGTTTTGCCAATACCAAACATCTCAGCCAGGAATTAGTAACAAGAAAACATAAAGACTTAGCTTTATTTCCGAAAAATGCCGAAGAAAACATGATCTTATCCTTTTGCTATGCCACCGGACAGCATCATTTTACAGGAATATTCATACCCACAATTTTGTTGAAAATGCTCTCAGAATGCACTAAATTCAAAGTAATTTTTCAAAATTTTCTGGGGGAGGCCCCCAGATCCCCCGCCGCTGGGTCGTCAACCCCCCCCTTTCGAAATTCCTGGCTACGCTACTGCTTGGTGTTTATTCCCGGTAAGCCTACAGCCATTTCATTAGGCAAAATCAGGGGTCACCAAACTTTTTTCACTGAGGGCCGGATAGCTGCGAGATTAACAGCTGCGGGCCGGATGCAAATTGCGAAAAGATATACAACTATTTAAAATCTCCATTAACTTGAATTGAGCACAATAAATAACAAAGTCAGCGGTGGAATAGCAAAGTTGTGATAAAAATCGAAAGGTTGTTGGAAAAGTTATCCCCTGCTGTGATACACTACAGGGCATCGTGCTCTTGAAAAAACATTACATCTTTCCAAATTTGGCCTAGGCTGTCCCCATTTATGGTGGCCTAATGATAAAAACAGAACACTAACATGTAGGCTCAACAGCAACGTCAGTCCTTTACAAAAAAGTTCGGTAATTTTTTTAACAGTTGCAGTGCAGCTGTTATTTCCGCAGCACGTGGCGGGCCTGATGAAATCAGTTCGCTGGCCGGTTCCGGCCCGCGGGCCGTAGTTTGGCGACCCCTGGGATAAATAGTCGAGTGATGAAAGCCCTGTTGTGACGATCGAAAAGGCACCGGTTCGACACCACTAAAGAGCTCGCGGCTGTATTTCTGGCAAGACTCTTGAAGGCATGTATGAAGATCCACTTAAACTAAACTCTAAATTTTCAACCACCTGTCGAAAGCTTGGATACAGAGAAGTAGATTTGATTTAGCCTGCTGATTGTCTTGCTTTGCTGTCCAAACCCAACACTTGTTAAATTAACAAAGCGTTGATATTGCAAAGCAATGATTGGTTTGATTAAATTTTCAACTGCGCGACAACTTTCCATGCACTCATTTAACTAAACAGGGCCGGCTGCAATCCAAGTGGTGAGGGTTCCTGTTCTATGCTCGGATAGGTGTATTTTCGGCACCTACATATATATTGAGAACGTGGCTGTGACTTTGTAAAGACACTGAAAGTGCCTGAAGGCAACATAAAAAATGGCTTTCATGCATTCCCTTTCGAATTCTTTGACGCCCAGGTATACATACATACGGTACCGTTACACAAGACAAACAAATCTAGTTTAATCTACAGTAGTGTGGTCTGTAAGCTATGTATGGCTGAAGAATTTATAGTTCAACTGCAAGTAACTTTGAAGCTTATAGCTAAAAGTATAAAAGAGGTATAGCATGCGAAAATCAAAAAAACTTTTTTTAGGTAGCATTTTCGCTTCACTGCATGCCATTCATCATTGAGGGTTAGTCATAGAATGACCAAGAGATGGGCCATTGAACAAATGAAAGTAACATACCATGCCCTGACCTGAAGAAGGAAACTTTGTATTTATCAATGCGCAAACTGCCAATCTCATATTCTAGACGCACTCCAGTGACTCCATTACAATAAGATGGGCCTTTCACACAAATGAATTGCAGCATGTAATTGCATGGTCCATTTTTTCATGTGTTTTTCATTTTGATGAATGGCATTAATGCTTTTCCTTGACCATTGCAGGATCTCGACAGTCAATTGTATCAAGACCTTTTCTCATCAGTTCGGAACAGGTAACTTTACAATAACAGAGGGGTTCTTCGCAATTAACGGCATTTTCCTGCTTATTTTTACCCCCCCGCGTGAGATATAGGCCTATGCGACGCGCATGTTGTCAATAACACACTATTCTATCAACTATCAAAAGAATCATATGATATTTCAAAAACCTTTACAATCAACAGTAGTCTACCACGTTAAATTGTTTCTTTAAAAGCTTAAATGGAATTCGCAATACTTTAAGGTTAAAAAAGGTATGTTTTTAACTAGGACAGGCCTAACTTCCTTTGCTGCAAAGTTTTTCTGTATTGCATGCCAAATGATGGTTATACAGTATTATGATAACGTTAGTATGAAACCGCTCAAGAGCATTCGGCTGTGTCTTTGGCAGGACATTCAAAGGCATGCCTGAAGGTGGACAGGAAGATGGCTCTGTCCACTTCCTGTAATCTAAATCTTCAACCATGAGGCGTAAGCCTGACTACGACAAATAATAGCTCTAAGCTTTCCATCAAGCAAATTTACTGATTTGTTTTTAATTTTAATGCAGAGCTCTCCTACCTCTGACGAAGAAAAACAAAATTTATTAAAGAAAAGAAACGTTTTCTACCAACGCTGCACAAAACGATGGATCGGGGTGTCGATCGCTTTCATGGTGATGCTGGTCATCGCCATTGTTGTGTCAGTTGTCAAACTTGCTCAGGCAGATAAGACATGATAGTTGATGAATGTTGGAGCAAGGATTGCGGGAGTTTTCTGTTCGACCAAACTATTTATCATAAAAGCATCATGAGTAGGCAATAATTGTTGGAGAGCCCTTTATGTTGTCATAATGCTGGTGCGTGCCGTCGCTCGACTAGAAACTGTATTGCCAGCCACTTTAATTTACATGATTCATACGGAAGTTTTTATGTCTGCTCTTAATGTCGTCAAATTTTTGATCTTCTGTCATAATGGCAGTTGTGAGGTCATTGATTACGCAATGCAACCTCATTTCACTTTGTAACAAACAACGCATTTTGCTTGCACATGGCGTATGAGCTTCGTTCATGAATGGATGAACTTATCAAGCCAACAATACACTTGCCTTCGGTTTGATTTTTAAATCATCTTTGTTGTTTTGTGTCGTCACCGTGGGCAAACTGACCATTGTCCAATCAGCGATAAACACGCGCAACTTTTGTGGTTAAAACTTTCCCACAACACTTTAATTTTTACCATGGATTCGATAGTAAGGGTTTTATGAAGACAAAACGATTATTGAAAAAAAATTGCTATGAAAACATACACAGCCATACCTCGTGAATGCAACCTACATCGCGTCGCCAAGCAATATCGCTTTAGTTTAGCGGGATAGTCTAATTACATAGCGGGGTGAAAAGGAAGTGGTTAAAATGCACGAAAGGAGTCGTTTATCAGATTTGCGTCGAATGCGAGAAATTCCGATTGCTAAACATCTAATCAAAGCCGGATTTAGATAAAGACAAGCAGGCCCCTAGGCTATTCTCTTGTTGGGGCCCTCAGCTTCCACCCCAACTTCCACAGAGAGCCTTTGAATCGGCAGGCACAGGCACGAGACACAAATCTTTTCGTGCTTTTTATTGAAAACTAAAACCTACCGAACTCACAGTGAATCAGCCTTTGTGTCGCCAATACCCAAGTGGGTTGACCCTGCAGAAGAAAACGCGATAAATCGAATATTTACAACAACAATTACCCCAGACAGCAAATCAACCGCTTTTTAATCAGTGTAACAAACAGTTGATTTGCTGTCTGGGGTAGTGTAAAAAGCAGTGTGTCGGTTCATGAGAGGTTCGCGAGATGTTGACCATTGAATGAGCAAAAACAAAATACGAGGCTTGTTAAATGTTTTAGCCCTTTTATCTAGGTTCTATACCCGATATTAGGCCACTGTTTAGATAGTGGCCTAACATCACCCAAAAAACGTTTTCGTATTTCAGTGATCAATCAAAATGTGCAAAAAAATTCAAACCTCTAACGAACCGAATCAAGTTTCGAAATGCAACGTTATTTCAACGTCGTTCCCACGTAACTTAACGTCTCGAAAACGTTGGAATAACTTGCATTGAGATACTTGTAAAACTTGAAGCAATTTTGAAAAATTAATGTTACTTGCGTCGTTTCAACGTATATTAACAAGGAAGCCACGCAAGTAACAAACAGCTTTATCAAAACTATTAACCAATCTGTTTACATTGATTTAACGTTTGAAGGCGTTAAATCAATGAAAAAATGACGGGTTTGTTAACTGGAAACAGCGAGCAAACTACTACTTACGACGTGAACACATCAGGTAAAGTACAGGCTTTCAGACGAGAGGATAAATCAAGGAAGAGGATAGCTATTTACAAAAGAAGATATATTGGGACTGGATATTATGAGCATGGAGAAGTTTAAAGTTTTTGACTGTGGTGAGGTTATAGGCTTGTTAGGGCTTTTAAAGTTTAAAGTACTGGATAAAGCAAGACAAGGAGTTGACACTCAAACAAGGCAAAAAGTAAGAAGCTAGAAGAGTTGAAAGAAGCGTTAGAAAAAAAATTCCAAAAAAGGTTTGTTTTAAGTCCACACAAGTCCCGATCTACATCACACGCAAACTATTTACAGAAATCACGTCAATAATATTCAGTATTCAGGTGTTTAAACTCCGATGAATCATCTCATGTTTTCTAATCTCATGTTTCATGAATAAATGTGGTAGGAAATAAAGCGACATGGCGCAAAGGCAAAGATAATAAAACCACTAGAGATTCTCTGCTGGAATTATGCAATTAGTGAAATGAACTACAAATGGAAGACCATGGCTTAAATCCAGCGACAAAACGTAAAATGTACTTAACCCATATAACAAACTCAGTCATTTTTACATTGATTTAACGTCTGCATACGTTGAATCAATGTAAAAATGATGGATGTTGTTGTCCGGGAAGTGATGGATTTGGCAACATATATACAACTACATTCCTACATTCAAATGTTCTAAAAACAAAATCGCAAAAAAGTTCTCAATTGATTAAACTGAGAAATCACTTGACAAAATCAGTAAGAGTGCAAAATTCAACCATGCCTAACATGTAAATCAGTTTTATAGGCATATGTCTTCACATGCTGTATTATATTTACACAAGTTGTGAGGTTGTAACTGTAATGCAGCTTGTAAAGACGAATGTGTAGAAAATAAAAAAGTGAAAATATAACTCAAACAACATTTTAGAAAAAACAGGGTATATAAAATATATAAAAAAATAAAACAACTATCGTGGAAATAATAACCTTCTACGTCATAATACTGTGTTGGCGTAGGACGATTTTGTAAAACAAAAATAGCAATAAATTCAAAGAAACATAAAACTAAAAAATAAACTTCGCACCTAACTTTAAATATTTCATCAAATATGTACAAATTTACAAAAACATACTCAATTAAGAAAGCATAAAAATAATCTCTTTCAGAAGCAAAGCAAATCAACTGATTTTATCTCTCCGCTAGAAGACGCTCACGAGTCGTCATCCATCTACTTCGGGATCAAGTGTTGGATGCTTTGTCGCTTTTCCAGTTTCTTTTCCATGTCCACGAGCAAAGTGACGCCATCAATCACCTGCTGGACCAGCTGGACCTACACAACGTCATAGACACTTAACACATGCGTTAACGATTTTCTACCGACTGTGGTTGCTGACGTTTACCCAATAATTACACTTTGGGTAAAGGTGTGGGGTATTTTTTAACAGCCAGCTTAAGCCAACGCCTTATCCGCTGCGCCATTCCACCGCTTTAAGCAAAGCCTAATCGAAGGATTATTTTCTCATATCCAACCATGAGGTATCAACGGAATATACCTCTCTTCACCAGATAATTTACATAGAAATCGGTCTCTACCTCAGATTTTCCAAGGCGGTCCAAGTTCGAGATGTCGAAGGTTCCTCCAGTAGCCTGAGTGTCGACTCCTCCAGTTCCTCTTTTCTGGAGGCGGAGCTTCTCCAAAATCTCATCGAATCTTGAATCCTGGTCAGATAGGATGCAAATATAAGAGCAAGTTATATGACGTAATCACTGCGAGTATTTGCGTGTCCTGAGTGGTGAAACAAAACGTTGGCTACTCTCCTGTAGCCTCTCGTGGGGTCCGGAAAAACAGACAGTGGTAAAAAGTAGGTCCTTATCTTTAAAGGATCAAATGACAACGACTGTGGTCGTAGCCAGAGCGATGAAAAAACACGCACATCGTACGGTTCAAAACTATCCCTATTCCCTTTACATTTGCAGCCATGACTAAGAAATTAAAGTTTTTTCTCGCATTACACAGAAAAAAAAAAACTAAAACATATAAAGAATAAAAAATTAACAGCGTCTGTGCTAATAAATATAAGTAATACAATAAAATACAATCGAAAACTTATCCTTTTGCAATGGCTAAGTGAGCAGAAGTGATGCAAATGTGAGGAGCAAATGGTTTACCTTTGATAGAAGGGGAATCTTCACGTGCACTCCGCATCTAAGCCCGTTCCCGATGTTAGAAGGGCAGGTCAGGATGTAGCCAAGGTTGTCTGTCTTCTGGAACTCCCATCCTTTTGCCTCAATTAACTTCTCCACCTCGTTGATACCTCGGCAGAAGCGATCGAAGACGCTCTGAAAAGTTGATTGTCATGTTTGCATCGAGATTTGAAGAGGACTTTTGATATTCTCTGGGTGTCATTTGTCTCATTCCTACCAAGCTAGATCGCATCTTGCGTATTCCAACCAGCAATGTAAAAAGCAAATGTTTTGTGAAATTTAACAACGTCTTAGGGCTAGGCAACCGCTTTTAAAATATAATAATTCGGTAAAGAGGTCATTTTCTTGAACCATAGACAAATAAAACTTAACAACCACATACGGCATTAACATAATATGATAGCATGAAAATAAACTAAAAATTACAAACGTTTTCGGCCATACTCATGTTAGCCCTTTTCAAGTTGGTTACTTGAAAAGGGCTACCATGAGTATGGCCGAAAACATGTTTAATCGTGTAACGATTTAATACGTCCAAAAGGCTTTAGGTGGTTGCTGTTCAGAACGTTTTTGTTGTTGCTAGAAATCAGTTTTTTGATGCATCAACAATTCAACATCTTTTCCCACCTTCATGTTTCCTCCTTGTTCCATGGAGATGATCCTGGAGTGATCTTCCTCGTTGATCCAGACCAAGAAGTTCTTCTTGTCGTTGTGGAAGATTCCACGCGCGTCCGGCCAGTCACGTGCCATTCCAGCTGACGTCAGGAGGGGTGACACGGGCTTGTCGAACAGGAAGTGATCCTGATGTTGCACAAGTTAGTTCATACGAATTCGCACAACACAACAGTTTGAGAGCCACACGATTTCATTGTAGCCTAAGCGTTTCCCAAGCAGAGCAAAGCCATAATAGCTGTTGCCTACTCTACTGTAGAAATATTCTATATCGGCTGCTTAGCTAAAATTCCTTCTAAATTAAATTTTATTGATCTTAGTCCAACTAACAATTTGTAAACACAGCAACATGTAACGTTTTCAACAAAAACATGCATGGTTCATGCAATTTTATAGTTTTATTTAGTCGTTCAATCAAAGTGTTTGCTCATCAATGGCACGCAAACAGTTTTCACAAGCGTTACAAATACAATTCGCTTCTATAGCAGCACCACAGAAGGGATCTTTCTCAAAAAATATTAAACAACTTTCGGTTAAATAGCCGAATGGATGAGAACCCTGGTACAGCACTCGAAAGGGTGCCAGTTCGACACAGCTCAAGAGCATGTTGCTTTGTCTCTGGCAAGACACTTAAAAGGCATGCTTGAAGGTGGACACAAAGATTGGCTTTCTTGCCTTCCCGTCCACTTAATCTAAATCTTCAACCACGAGCGTATGCCTTGATAGTGGTTACGACAAAAACTCACGTTGATCAGCTTCTCTTGTTCTGCATCTGTCATCGTCATCAAAGAAAAATACTTTCCAGCCAGGTCAGATGGAAGTCCCTTCAAAGCATCCACCACCACTCTTTCGACTTCACGCCGTTCCGCTCGACTGCACACAGGTGGATGGGGAATCCCCCTGATAGCCCGACCGGTGCGAACTCGAGACGACAACACGTACCTGAGGTGAAGAAGAAAAGATCAAATTTACATCATAGACAACTAGCTCAATTCGACGCAATTTTGCGTATGGTCTGAACCAGGGGCGTGTAAACTTGCAATACATCATAATCATACCCCGAATACTGAAAAGTTTAGGTGTCAGTGAACGTCAGAAACGTCAGTGAAGCAATAAACCATCCTGTTTGTTGTTGCTTTACTTTCGATTTCATCAGATGAACGTTGCAACGAGTGCTAGAAACGAAAATCATACCCTGCTGGCAAAATCGATCTTTTTTATTGATTCAACGTCTGCAGATGTTGAAATAATGAAAGAGAACCATTTTTTGCTAGCTGAGTATGGATGCGCATGCCACAACTACGTCAGACATATGATTGTGATCTCACTATAATCATGTGTACGCAATAATCATCATGGTGCTTCGTCTTGCCTACTTGCCGTTCAACGAATTCTTAGGCAGCGTAGATCGCTTAAAATTTGTCGTGGTCTCACGGACACCATACAAAAGGACACGACGGGCAAAATTTCTAACTGAAGTCATATTTGGTCCATGGGCCACGATTTACAAAACTTTTTTGTTGAATTACATGAAGGTTTTGAGAAGGGCTGAAGATAACGTTTTGAGAAGAGTGCTGGAGTTGCGAGTGGAGAGTCGTAGAAATCAAGGAAGACCAAAGAAAACGTGGAAAAGGCAAGTTGAGGAAGAAAGCAGCAAGGTGGGCTTAACAAGAGAGGACGCGTTAGACAGATCGATGTGGAGGCAGGGTGTGAAGGCGATTGCGGCATTTGGAGGTGAATCCGGCCACCCTCGGTAACGGGGACATCACCGGATTAAAACTGGACTACTACTACTACATGAAGTTATATTGGATGAGTCAGAAAAATGCCCATGGAACAACACTTTTTGTTTTGTTTGTCGTACCCAGGCTTACACCCGGTGGTTGAAGATTTAGATTGAGTGGACGGGAAGGCAAGGAAGCCAATTTTCGTGTCCATCTTCAGGTTTGCCTTAAAGTGTCCTTCCACAGATACAAGCGCATGCTCTTGAGCGGTGTCGAACCGGCGCCCTTTCGATTGCCGTTCCAGTGTTCTCACCACTGCCACAGGCTATGCAGCCGACCAACAACAATTGAAAAAAAACATTACAATGAAAAGATGTTCTTACTTTTCGTCTAACTTTCCTCCGACAATTTTGCTGGAGTCAAGATCGATTGGATGAACCTGGGTTTCTGGGTCGTATCCGTTGTGTCTCTCCTTAATAACCGGATAGAAGAGCTCTTTGAAAGTCTGACAAAGCAAAATGAAACTAAATTCAAAAAATAGCCAAACACAAAAGCAAATGCTAGTAAGATATTGTAAAAATGTAAGAGAATTGTTAAATAATTTTTAAAACATACTTTGTTTCCATTGGATAGTTTGCATCCCTGCTCACTTTTAACATCCATAGTCTTATGTTAAGAGTTGCTCATAAGAGGAAGCTTGTTCCATCATGTGACCAGAGAAAGTTACCGCATTAGAGCATGTAAATACGCTGTATCATCACCTTACAGCTTTCATAAAGCAACTCCTGATATCATGAATAATGGTCAGTGGACCCTATACCAAGTTAAAATGACGTCAAGATATTTTTCGTTGCGTTCAAAAACAAATCTTTCAATTTGTACAAACCTCATAAGATTCTTCATCCCCAGCCACAAGTCCGACAATTTTGATGAAAGGATGTCCCACGTTGTCCACCCCTGTCTGCATGCACTGGTCTAAGGTGATACCATTGGGGGTGACTCTGTCTCTCAACTTGGCGTAGACCCCTGGTGTGAGGTGACTGCTCATGATGTTGTGATGGTTGGACAAGTCAGGGAAATCAGCGCTGTGGAATGAAAACAGTGTAAACAGATGTTATTGACTGGGGTTAAAGCTATGCTTACCCCCACAGGATCAAGTTTTGTCTGTTAGGAGATGGTCATCATAAAACGAATGAATATAACCAGTGTTGTACGTTGACGCCGTCAATTTGACGGCGTCATTTGACGGCGTCAACTTTTTGTTGACGCTGAGGCTAGCGCCGTCAATTTATTTTTCAGTTGACGGAAGTGATAGCGCCGTCAACTATTTTGCAGATTTTAAGCGTCAAGCGCTAAGCGTCATTTTTTGTTTTCATGGAAAATCTCGTTTCACAATAAGAGTTTCACAATGTATTCTGGCCAGCGCGACTCATCCGAATTACCGGCTTTTGCGTTGGTTGGAATGGCTCCCTGGAATACATGCGGAAGAAGTTCGCCAAATGGTGATCACCCATGTATTGAGAACGAGGGATCAGAGACAGAAAGCGAAAAATCCATGAATGGCATCGCGGACGTTGAATATACTTTATTTCAAGAGCTCTATGCCCCTCAAAAGAGCGATGTTGGTGCAGTGGACCTCGTTAAAAGATTTATACATGCTAAACTATCACAGCACGCTTGGAACAGTGATACCTTTCCGACTAAACGTTTTCAACTTGTTTTTGAAATACAACACACCAATACCAACCAGCGCTGCTGTGGAACTCATGTTTTCACTTGGAAAGGACAATATGCGCAGGGGCGCCGGAAGCGAGGGGGAGCAGGGAGAGCGGATGCCCCCCTGCCCTCAAATTTCTGTGGATGGGGAGGGAATGGGGGGGGGGGCAATGGTGCCCTTTTAAGGTCATATAAGCTACTGCACACTTTGCAATATAACAATTTATGCTATTCGCTTTTAGCCTAATTATAATGTTCTATTTTTGCCTCAAAATAATATTCACGACACAAAATTCTCCATCACAGTAAGTTATATTACATCATTATAAAATAACATGATGCCCTTCCGTGCCATTGTTCTTTGTATAGCGGACAATTTTATCATTACTCGATAATGAGCTCATAGATGAGCATTATCGCTATATCTTATCTTAAAACTTACAAACAAAATTGGCCTTTCAGCAACAAAAGTGCCCTTTTTTCATACTCCTGCCCTCCAGTCAAAAATCGCTCCGGCGCCCCTGAATATGCGTCCCAAACGCAGCAGATTGTCAGACAAACTTTTTGAAATGCTTGTTTTTCTGCAAGGAAATAACTAATAGGCTGAGCAGCTAATTACAATACAGTCTCAAAACATAATACCTGATCTTTATTTATAGCTATTGTTAGCCTGAACTTGGTTGAAATATTTCCGTTTTATGAGACGCTGGCAAAAAATAGCGCTAGAAATTAGCGCTGACGCCGTCAATTTCTTTAAGAGCTTACGCAGTCCTTTACGCCGTAAAGTTTTTAGGCAATTCGCGCTGACGCTGACGCCGTCAAATTATTTCAATGACGCGTACAACACTGAATATAACATATGGTAAACGGAAGAGTTCTAAGCCAAACAAGCTTTGGGGGTAAATTTACTTTCATGGAGATCAACAATCGCTTCAAACAAGTTTAATTTACAAACAAACAACATGATAACTTTACGCATTAATTGGGGATAACAATGCTTAATATGTGATGAGATTACCACAAACTGAGATGACTATGCACTCTATCATCGTTGAAAGAACATTTAATCAAGATGCAAACTTCAAACATTTAGTGATACACAAAATGACCGAGGGTGGAAACGTTTGAGACACACAACATGCCATACTCCACACACAATGTAGTCGACTTTGTTTGTTTGTTATATCTTTATCCTGCATTGCGGGAAAGCAGACTTGAGCGCTATGCATCGGTGTACGCCTTCCGACGTACACCTGACCCACGCTGCAGCCGACTGCAATGTCTGTTTCCGGTTGTCTACTCTACTTATGACTTAAATTTGGTACTACCCATTATTCGAAATCGATCACTGGGTAGAGGCAACTATCGTAAAGTTTCTTGCCCAGGGAAACAACAGCAAGTGTGGGTGGCTGGAGTCGAACATGCAGGCTCTCGACTGCGAGCCCAACGCGCTAACCACTCGGCCACACTGTTTGCTTGTTCAAATAAAAATAAACATAAAATAAAAAAACAACAACAACTGGTCGATCACAGTAAGATGAAATGCTTGATTGACAAAAGGCTGCTACAAGGCCTAGGTATCAAGCCTCCAAGAAGGTAAAGTTGACAATTAATCACTCTGAACTTTAGTCGATATTGTAACTCGTAATTAACGCTGTTTTGGTACGACTGGGACTTCTGCAGAATTAGTTTCTATCATATAAACATTTTCTTGCTGGATGATAGCGACTGATTCTAAGGTCTTTATCTTGAAAAAATAAAATAAAATTAAACTAGTGATTACTTCTGTGAAAAAATCATGCAAACGCGTAGTAGCATACCAATACGTGGATTTTTTAGTTAGTTTAATTTAATTATGCGTCGACAAGGGCTGATAGTTAGAAAATATCTACGAGACTTTAAAAATCATTGTGAATGTAGCCTACATTCTCGCGACATTACCATTCATTCCTTGTTGATATTTTTTATTCGTAAATCTAGGACAATTATTCAGTAGGCTACCCCGCGTTCACTACAAGCTAAGGTTGACATCTTGTGTTGCAAATATATAGCCGTCGTTTTGCCTCTAAATTTACATCAATTCCACCTAGTTAAACATTGGTTGTACGTAACGACAATATCTCTTTCCAGTGAAGTTAGCAAGCTTCCTGTGTCTTTGAGTGGGATGTGCTGAGCTCAAATAGCAGAAAAAGAAAAGCCACACAAACAGGGAAGTCACTCATACTGTTCTATTAAAAAAGAACACCAAAGAGTAGAAAGAAATGCTTGTCTGCGCAGAAGCACACTACGACAAATACGGAAAATCTTGTGCTAGGATCGCTCTTTTGTTACCAAATTTCGAAAAATTTGTTTCAAACAGATTGCAGGACATATTTTGAGGTCAAAATAGAAAAGATTAAACTTTAAAAACGAAGTTTTTAAACCAATATAAACCCAGGAGCAATCCCAGACAGCAAATCAATGTAAATAGCGACGGATTTGCTATCTGGAAAAATAGCTTCTTTTTACAGTAAATCAATCGAAAAAGTGTCAGATTGGCTGAATAAGAATTAAGAAGGTAGGTGAATTGTTCACAGCGTGACTAAGCTAACTCCTAACAACAGTGGCAGGACTGTCGCGTCGTCGGGAGCCAAGATATGTATCAAGTCACTTGACAAACTACTGGCAACACTCGCTTCACGAACAATTGGCTCGAGATCAAACGCATTGTCTTCAGAGCAGTGGCGTAGCTAGGGGGGGGGGGGCGGACCGCCCCGGGCGGCACGTCTGGGGGGGCGGCACTTTAAGACAGGACGTTTTTTTTTTTTGATAATGCAAAAGTGCACGGAAAATAAAAGCAAACAGAATGGCAACGTTCAAAACAGTGGCGTAGCCAAGGGGGAGGAGGAGTTTGGGGGTTACAGCCCCCCCTTTGGCACGCATGTGACGTCACGATATTGAGAATGATGCTTTCAGTCTCTATGTCTCTAAAACAAAGTTTGTCTAATTTTAAACGAAACTCCATTAAAAGAGCGAGTTTTGCCAATACCAAACATTCAAATATCTCAGCCAGGAATTAACAACAAGAAAACATAGAGACTTAGCTTTATTAAGTTACCAAAAAATTCCCAAGAAAACATGATCTTATCCTTTTGCTATGCCACCGGACAGCACCATTTTACAAGAACATTTATACTAGGGGATTTATACCCACATTTTTGTTGCAAATGCTCTCAGAATGCACCAAATCCAAAGTAATTTTTCAAAATTTTCTAGGGGACGCCCCCCAGACCCCCCGTCGCTGGGCTTCGCCCGCCGGCCCTTAAAACCCCCCCTTTCAAAATTACTGGCTACGCTACTGGTTCAAAACATACAATAATTCCACTTTAAGTCAATTAAAAAAATTTCATTTTCACATGCTTTTTCTTGAAGGGGCAGCAAAATCTGAATCCGCCCCGAGCGGCACATTCCCTAGCTACGCCACTGCTTCAGAGTATAATGATGACTCGAGAAGGTGCAAATGATTGTCTCCGTCTTTCTGGAAGTGAATTGTGAACCGAACAAAACCTTTCCAGAGGATCTCAGCAGGTTCAACATCTGTTCATTCAAACAAGAAACTGAAACGATAAAATGGCGTCTCAGAACAAGTTAGCTCGATGCAGTGGAGAATGACAGCTGGATGGGAAATGGAAGAAGTGAAGGAGGTTGCAAGGAGTCGAAAGCTGTGGAGGGAGAAGATTTACAGAGTGACCGAGAGTCGAAATCGACTGAACAAATGATGTTAATGATGATGAATTGGCCAGTAGAGTTTATTGGTTGAAATAGAAGGACAATACATTAACAGAAATATGAACGATGATGTGATGCAAAAGTTAAGCTCTGGCCAACACTTTGTGCCCACACTAATGCGTATCTTCAGAGTGTATAATGAGTGATGCACCAGTAACTTTGGTTTGTAAAGAACAACAAGTGCTTACTGCTTACAGAAATCTCTTTCGATCTTCCAGGCCTCATCAGTGCAGTGGTGACTATAGACACCAACACACTCAATTAAGGTTAAAGGAATCGGTTCTAAAAGAAGCAATTGTCAAGTATTAGAGTACTGTGATGAGGAAATCTTCACTATTAAAGTAAGCTCAAACAAGTATCATGAGCGTAGTATATGCACGTAGTGCAGGCCTATCGTTCAAAAGCAACTTTTGCTTCTTCGCAGCCTACCGAATAGCCTAAGTTTCGGTTTCTGATTTCTAAAAATAGCAAGAATCAAGTTGTCCGTGAACTAAAAAATAACATTTATAGCCATTCAGACAGGTTACGCCATCAAAGTTAGCGCCAGATTCTTCTATCAGTCGACCATGGACTTGTCAGATAAACGCTGATAAAAAAATAGAATGTCGCCTTCAAATTTGAAAGACGGCATTCTTGTTTTTTTACAAACTCAAAACATTTTTACAGTCTATCCACACAGAGGCTTTTCTTTTTCTTTATATGACGTCACTGATTTTCATGTAACTTCAACATCGTGAAATTTGTCAACAGTTTGTTTACATAAACAACTGAATAGCAGACTAAGCACATGAAGTGGGATAGGAAGAGATAAGACGGGAAAAATATTTCCACAGAAAAGCATTTGTAGACTTTGATTGTTACAACTTTGCATTTTTTCAAATTTTCTTTGTGAAGGTAAATCGGATAAACTTTTTTTACCCCAACTCTGTTTACCCCACAACCCAACCCCTGAAAATGTAAAAGTGAAGTTGGGACGGGGTATGATGAAAACCAGAGACGGGTCGCCCCAATTCTATACATTATATTAATGGTCACACAGTGGCGTACCTGTTGATACACATTGCTGAAATTCTGCTCATAACGATTTAAAGTGAAGAGGTATCATTGTAAACTAAAAATTAATTACAATAAATGTGCCATTATGTATATCACACACACCTAATATATTCATACACATTTTGTTTTGTCCGAGTTCATGATTGGTGTCGATTATGCATCACCACAGAGATGGTCGAAGATGATTTATCCATTCATAGTACTATGAAGAGTTCTTGGAAGTAGTCTTTGCCCCAGACAGCTAAATCCGTCATTTTTACCTTAATTCAACGTATGCAGACGTTGAATTGATGTAAAATGATGGATTTTGCTGTTTGGAGCGCAAACACGTCATGCAACGACGTGAGAATTCGGACAACTTGCAATCGGTAGGGTTACAAGTTTTTCGGTTGAAAACACGTCTAATTACGTTGAATAAATGTTAAGATTTTCTTTTGTTGATGAAATCATCTTCCTTGCTATGCAGAGTAACAACGCTTAGGAATTTTGTAATGTTCCAATTATTCAAACAGGAAATGAAATCATCCGATTTTGATTGCAAAGAGGCTGGATCTTCTGAATAAGTGACGTCACAATAGGTGAGATGAGAACGAACTTTCTGTGGTTTTATGAGCGATAAACATTTGGTAAACGTTAATTGACATATAAGGGGCTTTGAAATCAAGAGTTGATGTAAAGCAGAAATGAGGAAAGTTAATTATGAGGATTTGGTAAGTCTGTATTGGATATTATCGAGTTCGTATGATGTTGCCTGTTTATCACGTCGTTTTTTTGTCCGATATGAATGTAACATTCATATCATCGTGCATTAAGTACCAAAAACGTATTTTTTTGCATTTTGAAATCACTATTTCGCTTGTCACTCGTACAATGAAACACTGCTTGCATAGCATATCAGTTTCAACTGCAACCTTGGTTCTGGAAAACTACATCGGCCTGATAGAGTGTAGTTTTCTTGGTTAAAGTAGTTGTACAAATCTATAGTCGCAATGGTGGAAGAACTGCTATTACCTGCGGCTATGCAGCTTTGAGATTGGGATCAAGATGCCAACTTGTTGACAAGCCTATCTCTGAAAACAGCAGAATCGACAGAAGCCAGCACGGCATACAACAGAATATGATAGATAGCTTTAAAATGGTTTTAATCGATTTGAACGGGGTCGTTGTGTTTCTGATTTGTTTACACAGATATGGTATAGAATCCAACAGAACACATCTATTCATTCGGCTAGAAAAAAAACAGGTTAAAATCTATAAAAGGTTTCGTAGTTGCACATGAAGTTAGTTGGCGGACTCAAAATTGGCAACCAATATAAACAGGATTGTTGAGATTTTAATAAATGATTTAAGGTGTGTTTAAACGTTGAAATGGGTTTTGAAAACAACAGTAAAACTGTTCGGTAAATAAGATGTATTTATCAAAAGATTGAGCGTCATTAAAAACAAATGAGGTACAAAATCCACACTGTAAAGTTAAGCTAAGCTTCATTTGAAACCAAATGGTTGTTGCAAGAGAGACTACCGAGACGGATAAGGTTTAGAACAGACAAGGAAATAAGAAAATCCACCATTGTATTTTGTCTTCCTGTCACAAACTTTAGAAGTTCTTGAAACTTTTCAACATTTGAATGCGTCCGTTCAACGAAATAAATGAGTCAGGTGTACCACAGACAGGGGTGGGCGGACCCAAGGAAAGTAGCTGACACACTAAATAAAACGAAACGACAAATGTTTCTTGTTTGCCACTTTCTCCAACATCCACAAACTACTGGTGATTTTGTAACAATAATGTAAAAACATTTTCTTATTACAGACATTTTTCAAGTTTCTTCTTACAAACCTAATCGCAACAATTCTCTTACCAATCATACATCATACAAGGTGATATATTTGCATGAAGGTTGCGGTCATCTTGAAGAAAAACTTGTGTTTTGTAAATAAACGCCAATGCAAGGTTGGCAAAGACGACGTTAACTTTAGTACTGTGTTGCAGCGCAATGATATAAAAAAAACATGCTGAGTATGACACTATGACAGCCTACTCCGTAAAATGAGCACAAGAGTTTTAACTCGCTTACCAACACAACACCAATGCATTGCAAAAAATGAAGTCCAAAATACTTCGAAAATAATGTTTACTAACTATTATCGCAGATAAAACAACAAATATGGTGGCTAAGTTGGTGGACTTAAATAACTTTTGCCTGTCTAAGATGAACCGACCACGCCTTTTAGATTCCCGCCACATTGCGTATATTTTTAACTTTGAGAAATATTTTGGGGAAAATACGTGAGAAGACGTAGCTTAGAAAAATAAACAGTCTGAACTCTTAGACGGTCTAGCAACGCTTGGTCAGGTTTGCGATGTTACAATAAGCTAATTAACTGAACCAGCAGATATTGGTCACCATGATTGAACTGACGTGAAAGTATATAATTAGTTTACACCATCTGTGCCAAATAAAGTGAAACAAAAAAGTTCAATCCATGAAACCCGTTTATCAAACTGCTAAAAATACATATGTCACACAACAGAGACTGACAGCTGGTGAGCCGATTTCAAGCATGAAGTATCTTGAGCTAAGAAGTTCCTAGTTTTTGCCACAATAAACGAACTATATTTGCTGAGCTGTCCATTGTAACAGTGAAGCTGCAAGGTGTTCTACACTGAAACCGCAGCAATCAAAGCAATTTGGGAGTTAATTTTGGTAAAACATCGCTATTCAATGAGCGAGACTAAAATGGTGCAAGATTTCAAGTACGGAAGATTTAATCCTGGAAATATGAACACGCCATATCGCTGTTGGCAAACTTACAAAGTAAGACGTTGATTGCGAACACAAATTGCAACAAATTGCTTCTTCTGAGGCAACTTTTTGTGAACTTGGCTTACGTTAGAGCATGATGGTATGCACTATGCACGGATGTTTGAGAAACGTTTTGTAACGTCGCAATACGACAAATCTAATCAGGAAGCTGTCAGGGAAGCATCCCAGCCACAAATACAACCACTTTTTATTAACTCAACGTCTACAAACGTTGAATCAATGTAAAAGTAGGAAGATGATGATTATGGTTGAAGTTGAACTCAGGGGAAACACCTTCAAAAGCGCTTTTTTGTTATCATTGCTATTTTAGAACTTTTGGTAAAAAATAAGCAGCAAAAAAAGCATTTATGTATAGCGCCACATTACTATCAAAAGATATCGGCGATGTACACACCGATAGTCTAAGTAGGAATATCGTTTAATTCGTCGTAGTAAACAACAAAATAACCTTTAGAGCAATTTTGAATTAACTTCAAATTTCTTCTTCCCTTACACCACTAGACAGACAATGTCAACAGCCATTGGTGAAAGGAATTTTTGTTTGGTTTTTATCCTATCAAAAAGGATCTCGAAAAGAAGCAAGGAATGTTAACAAGAATAAACCTGAAGTTTATTCCTAAAAAAATATGTTCCATGCAAAATGTAAGAACAGTTTTGCGTTAATCCGATATCAAATGACTTGGAATCAACGCAAAACATCCGAGATGTTGCAGTTGTTTTTTATCTTGAAACACGCGTTTTCTTTAAAGAATGTGTCATTGTTTACTCTGATCACAATTCAGTGGAATGAAAATCTTTTTATAGTGAAATAAAAGTTATTCCAAAGTTTAAACTTTATTTTGAACGCCATCACCAACCAAACATTAAGATCTGTGGACGCTTAGAGGAAAGATTTTACGAGGTAGGCAAAGTGCAGAGTTAAGGTAACAGAAGACAGTGAAATGAAACTAGGCAATAAGTAAACACTCAGAGCTGACGTCTATGTAAATAACTGACACTGCACGCATGTACTACACTTGCGTAGTTTAGTATAGATATTACATTTTGTGCGGTGATAGTCGTAGACTTGCACAGTCATCAGGCAGTGAGTGAGTGATGCAAGTGTTGAGGATAAAAAGTATGACTTTAAAGTAATATGAACAACTAATTGAAGGCCGCAAGTTGAACAGAGTATTCTGAGTATTGCTATTATCTGAAATAACCAGTTCTTATTCGCTTTTAAAAGCGAAAAATAAGAATACTTCGTGATTATTACGCAAAAGCAAAGTAGACTTGATTTCAATCAATTTGTGGATGGAAACATACAACAAAAACTGTTTTAATTGGTAAATTGATGGTACATTGAGCGTTTTAACTGATAGCCAGTTTAAAGTGATTTAGTTTTAAGTAATCGCGCCACAGATAACATAATAGCAAACCAATCAAGAAACAGAAAGCCTTGTTTGTTTCTCTGAAACTACCGCAACCATTGGTGCAACTGTTCAATAAATTAGAGCTCTAAAGGTTATTTTGGCTTCTTAACTAACAAGATTAGTCCACTATACGAAGTCTTTATGTGAAAATCCAAGTTTAAGCATTTTATACTATCCAATACTTTAAAAACGTGAAGAATTGGAAAACAATGGAAATTTTGCGCCATAAGAACTTTACATAGTGGCTGTATCCGCCACTCTAGAAGGAAAACGTTTTTTCTAATTTACAAAATAATGTACTTTTTATGGGTTGTATCATACTGTATAAGAGTAGAGAAATCAGTTTTTAAGTAATTTAAGTTTTTTGTTGAAAGCAGCTGGTAGTGAAGCGTAAAAACAGTCAAATTGGCAATTGACTAATGTGACCGGAAAAGCGGAACTGCACGTCCCGTAATGCAACGTTCCTTACAAAAATATTTCCACCTATGATGAGTAGGTCATTCTCTAAGTCTAAACCATGAAGGAAGCGAATGGTCTAACAGCCTATCAATTGAAAACAGTGGCAACACATGAGGCGTGCAGTGCTACTCCTGAGATATTATTGTAAGATTCCTGACACAAGTCACGGTTGGTGCGTGCATTAGCGGATGCTCTCAGCCGAATTTCTGCATCCTGTCTTTGTATAGCGAGTTGGTCCAATAGTTGACGACGCCTACTTGCTATTCAGTTACCCTTCAAGGACGAAATTTTAAACGAAAATTGTAAAGTCGATCGAGAAACTTGCATGAAAAGCCACAGACAAAACCTCAATCAATTCCTTCTCAGTCCTACATTTAATTGTACAAAATGGTTTATAAGTAGCGTGTTGACTTCTTTACAGTGAAGGTTAAGGCTGCTCCAGTAAACGTTTTGGAGTTGTGCTACACTGTCGAATCAGATACAGTCGTTATTTTTTTAATGCATTTTCCAGCCTGCAACATTCAGTAAAAAAACTTTAGGCAAAACTTCATTGAATCTTTGTACTTCGTGGAATTCACGCACTTTACCTAATTTTGATGCCTTCTGAAACATCATAAAATGGTAAGACAGCTTGCAAAGCGCACCCGTCTGTGGCATACCAGCAACATAGTTAAAAACCATCATTTTATTCAATTAGCAGCGAATACAAGATCATGGAGACGTGGATCCCTATGACAACTGCTCATATCGAAACAAGCTAGCCTACACAATTGCCTTTAACATAGAATTTGTGGATGTGAATTTTTGAAAATAAACAGTTTCTCTAAAGTTTAATGCATATTTTACGATTCATTGACAAATGCCATTAAATATCGCCCAGTTTGTGCCACCGGAACTTTAATTAAATAGCTTTTATTTTTTATTGCAGTCTGATTCAAGTAACGACTGCGACGTGGAAAAGGGCTTGTCATATAAAGGGGACATGGCTACAGCAAGTCCGGTATTGGGCGGCCCAGCGTCCCGATCAGTCAGCAAGCATGTGTTTCAAACTCACAACTACAAACGCCCAACATTCTGCGCCCACTGTGGCGGGCTGCTGGTTGGGGTAATCAAGCAAGGAATGCGATGCAAACGTGAGTGCCAACTGTCTCAGTAAATCATAACCCTCCGTAAGTGAAGAGCTCGTATTTTTGATTCAGCAGTTTGGATCATCACATTTTCTTCACAAATTGCTATAAAAACGATTTAACATTCTGGGTTAGTTGCAAGAACGAGCCACCAAGATTCAAGGAATATTCTGATCGACATGTTGCATAATATTTTTATAGAAAAAAACGTTGGTTGGTTAAAGCAAATCTAAAAGAATAAATTGTGTTCCTTTACATATGTTGCATTATTTTAACTTGCTTCGAAAATTAATTCTAAGTGTGTGACATATTCATACAGGTAGCGCTGCAAAGATAATAATCATTCGCTATCTCTGCTTGCAGCAAATTGCGCATCAACATGGGTTACTTGACAGGGTTTCATGTGATTTTATGAGCCGTACTGCTTCCAGCATGCTGGCTCAAGGCAGATTGGAAGAGGGTGATATGTCACCCATGTGTCACCAGATTATACAGAACTACAAAGATAGATGGCTATAAAAATGGAACTACAAAGATAGATGGCTATAAAAATTTTCAATAAAATTGTAGAAAATAGATTGACAATTTGGTTTGTAGGAAAAACCTGAAGGGTACTATACTAAAGAAGACAAGTGTGTTCACTTTACGAAGAACTAGAACTAGGGTTGATCATGGGGTAGACCTACTAAAAGTGTTGACAACCTGCAAACAGGTGGTGTTTTTTCATTGAAGCTAAATAACTGTCACAGACCCAGAGGTGTTCGTACCTCCCAATCAGGTCTTTTTACATTGGTTCAACGTTAGCAGACGTTAATCAATATAAAATGAACCGATCTGTTGTCAACGTTTTCTTCTCGACACATGGTGGTCCTATGTTTACTACCTGATAATGTTTTGCGACGTCTTCAAAAATCATCTCAAGATGAAAAACAAAATACTTCATTGGTGACTTTGCATAACAGCATCGAATGTGTTTTTAACTGTATTTAAAAAATGTTTTGGCATATGCTTTCTTATTTTGTGAGCAAATTTGGCAGATAGAAGTAAAGATTATAATGACAACGTAAGCGAGTCATAATGTATTTCTCGGAATGGTACATTGATTCTTTTTTGATACCAAAAAAGAAAGTCACTTTCTACTAAATCAACAAAATATTTATACGTTTCTGGGCAGCCAAAATATTTATACATTGATCTTTAGCCAAGAAACACAATGGCATTTATAGAAGGTTAGCTTTTCTCTTAGATGCTGAGGATATGAAAATAAAGTTCCCATAATAGCACACAGCTGCTCCTAACCATCATTTCCTTGTTTGTGACTTTTTCAGAATACTAAGCACCTACAGTCCTACAGTTTTTTTTTTTTAAATTGATAACAACATAGATTATTCCAGACAACAAAATTCATCATTTCTAAATTGGTTCAACATCTGCAGACGTTGAACCAATGTAAAAATGGCGGAGTTTGTTGTCTGGATATTAATCTCCTGTGTTGATAACTAACCTTTAGCATAATAGCCAAAAATTAAATATCGTAGAAACATGAAAAAGTTGTAGAATTATTTCGTAGCAAACACGTGTCCCTGATTAAACACTCTCTCAGCCGTTAACAAGAATAAAGCGGTCATTGCTTCTGAAGCCACTCTTCAGCAACTATGGTTACTCTATTTACAACACAATAAGTTTGACCATAAATTTATGAGCCAGGAGAAAACGCAATATACCGACGCACCCACTGAAATGCTGAGTACTACCAGAAAATGTAAAGCCAGCATTTTTGTAGTCCGAAAGGCTACTTCAACGACTATGTCTCAATTTTAATATCTAGTAAGTAAGCTGTTTATAACTATTACGATAAACTAAATCTTAAATACTGTTGTAGGTTGTGAAGTTGATGTGCATGAGAAATGCCAAGAAGATCTTAAAAAAAACTGCATAGAAGTGGTAAGTGCTGGAGAAGCAATACATCTGAATTGCAAGATACTGCATGGTGTGTAAAACAATATGCAGGTCAACGATGTTTCAAAGACAATCCTGTATCGTCACTAAAACAACAACATTGAGAATTTGAGATGTGATGCAATAGAACATTGAAACGCATTTTCCGCCCACATCAGCAGTTAGGTCACAATTTCACTGGATCGTAAAAACAAAGTGGTTCTAACTGAAAGAAGTTTCAACTGTTCTAACGTTGTAAATAAAATAATGTACAAATTATATGTGCACATATTGTCTGTCTTAAAAGCTTCATGTTAGGAAAACACAGCAGGTCGATATCTGCCTACTGCTTGTAACTGAAAAGTGCATCACCGTAAGCGTGTTTGTAATCTGCATTCTGCAAGTGGCTGCAGCAGTGTTTTGACCGGTAAAACACCTCCAAGCTACGACAATTTTCTCTATGAACCAGCTATACTTAATATCGAAAAGTTTCGAGAAGAGCACTCACAATATCACGTGGTTGCTGCAGCGGCCTGCAGATTATAAATACGCTCACCCTAGGAAGTCCAGCGATGTGAAACATCTGAAAGAGCAAAATTTTGTCCTCGCTCATGAACGAAAGTCTAACGTCATATTCCTTTCTATAGATTGTCGGGAATCATAACTTTCGAGAGAAAACATACAAGTCGTTGACTTATTGTGATTTCTGCCAGAAATTACTGGTCGGAGTTGTAAACCAAGGATTGAGATGCTCAGGTAAGAAAGGTTTGCTACTTTGCTTGGTCTCTGACTCTAAGCGATCAAGTTTGTATTGTCAATCAATCCAGAGCAGCATACGATATCAATTATGTGAAACATAAAATCTTGTTTTGTCATTTTATTTATCGTATTTGTATGTATGTAGGCTGTTAAAGTGAGAATGTGGTTGGAACTTTATTGCAATGAAGACACAATTTTCCTTTTTGTTTGCGTATACCTAACGTAAATTTGAAATACTTCCGATAACTTATATTATCACCATATAAGAAACATCGTTTGCGCAAGTACGTTTAAAAGTTTACTGCCAAAAAGCATTTTCAATAGTGTGCTCTCAAATAGAAATTTATTGGTAAGCCTGAAACACATTTTTTGCCTTCTGTTTCTGGTTGTTGCTCACGAGGCTGAGGTGCTGGACTACAAAACCTGGGAAAATTTGCACCGTGTCCTGAGCTATAATTGTCATTCTATTTTTTAAAAAGACGAACGATCGCTCAGAAATTGTTAACTCAAACAAATTGATTAAACCGTCAGAAGAAAGGTTCACATCGATTAGTAGATCTTTTGTTTACCTTGCACTTCTCTCTAGTTAGTATTCTATTTACAAGACTCTTAATAATAAACCAAGGAAACATCAACGTAAAACACGGACGACTAAACTACCACAGGGTTAAAAATAGAGAAGCCAGGGGTTCTGAAAAGATGGTCACAACGTAAGACAAAATGAAATCAAATTCGTCAATCTTGCTCATTGTGTTATAAAAACTGCTTTTTAGAATTTGAATACCTAGACAGGTATTACTAGGAACCAAAATATACGTCATAGGTATGTACACTTTGTGGTGCAATAGATCGTATATGTTAGCGGTGTAAACAACATACGTCTTGGTAAAACACTCTGAGCTTGTCAGCTATGGAGTAGGCTACTTTAAAACATAAAGTGCATGCCTTTAAAACAAACATTATCCGCAGTATAGCCAATACACCCTGGTATAGAGTCAATCGCATCAGACTTTTGCACATTTTTTGTTAGTTAACTTGCCAGTTTGTCGTGCATCGTCGACTACTTTCTTTCCCGAAACTTCAGCAACGAAAACTAAACAAGATTTCAAATACAGTGCAGTAATACGTTTTCCACACTGATTTTTGCTGAAGTTCATCGGCCAAAATTAAGTTTTGGGCCTATATTTGGATTGAAATTAAATTTCAGTTTCCAGCCGAGTTTCGGCTTGTACAATTCGCTCCCAATTGTCGCAACTCAGTGTTACCCAGCCAGCAAAAGTTACCTTGTTGCGTCGTTTAGACGTGTAGCGATATTCAAATAATACAAATGGAACCTGTTTCTGATTGGGTAGCAGCATAAGTGACTGCTCGGCCTGGGCTGGTTTTATTGTGTTTCATCCATGGCATTTGATGGTTTCATTTTCCACACCGCAGTAAACTTTACTTTCTTGACTTTTAAATGATTTTGATATGCGTGTGGACACGTTGATTGGGGGCAAAACAATTGCAATACTGACAGCACAATCGGAGATATAAATAATGGAATGAATTCGATAACGCGTTTTACAAAAGCTTGTAATCTCTTTCTTCTCTCGTGTTGTCGCTACATATGAGGACACCTGGCTGTTAGCCACTGCCTTGTGTCATCGTCAAGAGAGACTAGGCCTTCGATACCATGATGTGATCTGTACCGAGGGCAATATTTGATTATGTGGGCTGCCGTCTGCATGTCACCGCACTCACAGGCTTGCAATGAGACATAGTGATAACATCTTTTAGACACCACTTCTTGTAAACCTACCCTGCTTTACTTCTAAGACTGGACAATAGTTCATGCGTCTAAACTCTGATAAAATTTGCCCACACCTGAAACGAACGTACTTTCTTTTATCATTGCCCTAAGTGCTGTAATCAATTGATAAAAGGTCAGAAAATTAAGTGTTTACAAAATCCCTTGCAAGATCTACGTATATACTTTGCAGAGTGTGGTGCCAACGTCCATGAAAAATGCCAAGAACAGATAGAAGTAACATGCGACAAAGTGAAGCATCGGAAAAAAGCTGCCAAGTCCCCTGCTCATACCAGGTAACGCGCTTTTCCGCCGTAGCACTTCCTAAATGAGTTGAAATGTTAAATCAACGTTAAAACGATCTAACTTTCTGGCTTGGATGGTGACCGATAACCAGTACAGAAACTAGCTATGAAGATCCCAGGTAACAAAATCCGCCATTTTTACATTAATTCAACGTCTGCTGACGTAACTATGGCAGATTTTTCTGTCTGGGAAGTGGCAGAGGAAACGAAAGACTATCAGCGCACCAAAAGACAGACTATTTTCTGCAATAGCTAATTTGACGATTTGTCACTTCAAAGTTTATAGACACTGTATACTGTATACTTGTATAGTACACAGTAAAATTCGGCTATGGTGACATTTCGCTATGGTGACACTTTTTCGAAGATCCCTTCAGTTATCACTATAGGCGACCTCTTCTGTACTAACACACTACACAGCTTATACACTACAGACTGAAATCGTATTTTTAGAAGTATAGAATGAATGCACATACAGTTTGCTTTCTATAATGACACTTTCTGCTGCGTAGCTTCAGAGAATAGATTTACAAAGTTCGACTTTTGAGCATTACGTTTTTCAAATAGCAGTTTTCAACGCGGCAAAGGATCCCGCACAAGTACAAAGAGACCAAAAATTGATGAGAAGACTCCTTTTGCTGCAACCATGAGTAAACTACATGAGGATCATGCTGAGTCAAGTACGTTCTCAAAATGCATTCGTCTTGTCAAAACCTGAAATCTTCGAACTGGTCCTAACACAAGTAAAAGAAGAATAAACCTTTCAAACTCAGAAAATAGAAAGAAATTATGTGTATATTAATAACGTTGAAAGAGCAATATAACTCTCCTTGCATACAAAATCAAATTTAATTCTATCAATTCTTTTAAAACTTGATGCAATGTTATGAAATGAAGGCTTATCAGACAACTCGTACAAGTTTGACATGATGCCAGTCCCCGGATCGTCGGTCATGGGGTTAAGTCCATCATCCGCACCAAGCAGTCCTACGCGTACGCCAAAGCAAGAACGATCAAGATCACTTGGCCCCGAAGCAACAATGTTACAACAGCAGGTAAAAACAAGAGACTGGGCAAAATCCGTCATTTTTACATTGATTAACCGTCTACAAACGTTGAATCAATGTAAAAATAGTAGATTTTTGTCTATGGATTAGACTGGGCAAATAAACTACTAGATAGAATTACTTGTAAAGACAGTTCTTTGTCTCCCGCAAACTTTTAAAATAAAGGAATTTCAATCTCATCCGTCAATCTTAAATTTTTGTTTTCGTTTAAACTTGTGTGGGTAATACGAATAGTTTATTTTAGGTGAACGAAGTAACTGGAATCATGAAGGCAAATGTGGACAAAATGACAGAGCGTGGAGAAAAAATTGACAACTTACAGGTAGGGTCTTAAACCTGACATTACAAATTTAAATTGTTAAATGCCAAAAATAGTAAGAATGTCTTTGAAACAGCTTCATAGGTTTATTTCTTATTCCAACAATCAGCTGTTTTATAAAATAACTTCCTGTGTATGAACCAGTCAATCGATATTCGTGATCTGGCATACCAGGCAAAGATCACTTGCAGAGCTGTTGGGTTGGGATTGTGATAAATTTTTGATCGTGGAATCTTTGTATAAAACTGTGAAGGGCTGTGGAGTCGGGAGAAAAATAAATCATTCCAACTTTTCGATTTATAACTGGCCGACTACGGCTTCAGTGTTGCCAGATTTTTTTTAGGGTTGCCAGATTTTATTTTCATTTTTTGATTACTGAAAAAGAGTAATCAGTAATTTTATGAAACTTAATGCATTAAAGTTGTGATGTTGTAAGAAATAGAGTTGTCATCTTATTACTGCAAACAGTTAATTATGTAGCAAACAAAACTTTTATTGTTTATCGCTTTATATGAAACCGGAGTCAGCCTTATTTTAACGACTTCTACTCCGGACACACCAAAATCGATCCTACTCCAACTCCATAGCTCTGAAACTGTGTTGCTTTTTGATTTGCAATTTTGGTAAAGAGGCTTTTTCATTCTTTTCAGTCTATGGATTTTTTGTTTCTCTTTTAGGTTAAATCGATGCACCTTGAGGAGAGTTCAAAAATATTTCAAACAAAAGCAAAAGATATCAAGAAAAAATATTGGCTCCAGAATAAAAAGCTTTGGATAGGCATTGCAGTAGCTGTGTTACTCCTTATCATTGTCATCGTTATTGTTGTGGTTATCAAAACCCAAACCTCAACAAGTCAAGCGGTCGCTTCAAGCAGTAAATCGGAACAAACAAACGGATAACAAGACGAAGAGAACGACGGTTACGTACAAATTTGCTCTCCGCTTTGCATTCTATGCTTTATAACGGCGAGAGCAGACAGTGCGCATTACTCCATGATAAAGATCAATGTGTTTGTTCAAATTTCACTGACCAACCATCAACAAGCTGAAATTTGTGACGGAGTTTTAGATTCTCTCATCATTTGATTTGTTATCATCATTTGATTTTTATTGAACAATACTGAGGGCATCCCGTTGTAAAAAGGCCGCAGCATCTATCAGTTATCTAATGCTTTCAGATGCCACCGTGCGGAAATATATCTGTAACTTAAACTGTAAAAACATATTTCCAAAATCATACCTTTTTTAATTTGATGAATATATATAAAAGTGCTTGTTTATACAAAACCAAAATTAACATTTGGTAGTAAAAGTTTGTACGACAAAGAAGCTATTCTTTCAGTTCTCATTGAAGTGTTTCACTGGTGGCGCATTCATATAATTTCAAGCACTTTTTTACAACAGGCCCTGAGCACGAGTCAGGGACTTTCATCACTTGGCTTAATCATAGATAACGTCACAGATAACGTCACTAAACGTCACAGATAATGTCACAACGAAAGTGAGCAGCGCTTACAGCATACACCGAGATAAATTTTATATTATTTTATATCTTTTATAAATAGTGTACCATTGATTGGTTGTAAGTTTTAAGCAATCAGCATTTTACCCTCAAAGAATGAAATGTTTTAAAGTTTTAATTCTTATCAATGTTTAATTGGAAAAATTAATTAAATACGTCGTCCCGATACCTCAGTTGGTTATGCGCCCGACTTTGTGCACGAAAAAGGTTCATAATCAAGCAGCACTGGTCCGACTCTCGAGGTGTGCGCTTGAGCGACGCATTTCAAGGACTGCTCTCCATTCAGTGGCACCAAGTGGATGGAATAATTCACAGACAACAAGCGAAACTTTAACTCTGTCAACATCATCAATGACCGGACGTTTCAGTGATTCAAAGCCTCTACAACTATGCGTAACTGCCAGGATTAAGCTCTACAAGAAGCTTTCTCAGTCTGAGGACAAAGATTCTTACAATCAATCATAATTGCCAATGATCCATGCAATGCAAATTTTTATAAAACTAAAGTCAAATACTTAATACTTAGTCAAGTCAAGCATCGTAAGGTTCAGACATTAGAAGAAAGTGAGAAAGCAACTTCCATAGTTCTATGGACAAAATTTCATTGAAACGATTGGCAGAAGGAGAAACGTTGCCTCATTATAATAAAAATGAAAAAAGCATTTGCATATTTTTTGACCTACAATAGAAGTGTTTATAAAACTTGTATATTTTTCTTATGCGACTTTTCACCGCGATTCAAAGCAGCTAACTGATAAACTTGTATTACGTTTAAATCAGTTTGCAATGATTTATTTTAACCGATTGATGTTTGAACGATGTGAAACCTTAGGTTACAACAGTGGTTCTCAACCTTTTTGACTCACGGACTATTCTCAAGCTCGCCTATATATCCGCGGACTCAAGCTATATATTAACGAAAAATAGGTTTTTTGATTTCTATCCAAGAGAGTTTAATACGGTATCAACGAATAAAGCAAGCACTGTTTTTCACTCAACACACACTCAATGAGAGCCTTGTTCTTGAACTTGCTTGACAAGTTTATCGAATTCTGGAATTATGGTTGTCAGTGCACATCTGATGTCATCTTCCGGTTGAAGTCTATTGCGATACTTCGTTTTGATCATCGTCAGAGTTGAAAAGCCAGATTCACACAGGTATGTGGTTGGAAATGGCAAAAGAGCTGTTGCAGCTTGCTTGCAAAGATCTGAAAGACTAGGCTCCATCGACTGCACATTTGCCCAAAATTGAGTCAAAGAAGCCTTTTTAAACTTGTCTTTCCACATCTGTCGGCTTTGCAATTCAAGCAACTGTTCAGCAATACAGTCCATATCTGAGTGAAGTTCTAGCGCTGACACCTGAAAAGGATTCCGAACCCAATTAAAGATCCTGCAATAATTGTTGGAAGGAATATAACGATCCAATTCAGAAAGAAATGTGTTGAGGTGCCCAAGAAAGATGGGAAGAATGACGCCCAAATTGATATCTTTCTCTTCCACAAATAAGTTCAATCCTGGGAAAGCAGCTAACCTCCCACTTTTCATTCAATGCATCCACAGCTTTATTTTACGTTTGAATGCATCAATACTTTCCAAAACATCAAAAAATAGTTTCTCTTTTCCTTGCATAGAACTATTCAGTTGGTTTACATGGCTGAAAACATCGGCCAAAAATAGCAACTTTGCAATCCATTCATCATCACGAAAGCGATCAGCAAGTTCATGATTTTGCTCTTTTAAAAAAGCATGGGTTTCCTCTTTAAGAGCAGCCACTCTCTCAAGCACCTTTCCTCGTGACAACCAACGAACAGTTGAATGGAACAGAAGCCCACTGAGTTCCGCTCCCATTTCGTCACACAAAGCACGAAATAAGCGAGTGTTCAAAGGACGAGATTTAATATAATTCACCACAGATACAACCTCTTTGAAAACTATGGCAACATTTTCTTGTATTTCTTTTGTTACCAAATTTTCTCTGTGGAGAAGACCAGGTTTTTTTTAAGGTTTGGTTTGGGTGACCGCTAAGTAGTTTTAAGAGGCCGCAAGTGTTTCATTTAAATACCAAAAAATAGCCATAACTACATACAATCAACGCAACATAAAATGAATTATTCGACAAGGCACAGCTTAAATGATTGTGACAGCGACCAAACAGCCTGCCCAACACGGCCGCCAAACAAGTTTGCTGCACAATCAAACAACGTGTGCTTGTTGGTAGGCACTTTAACAAGCAGATTTCTAATAATCCACGCGCGTATCCAATCCAACCACGAACCAATGAGATGCTACGTTATCTGCTATTGTGACCATTCCAGCATTCAGCCAGAGAATTAATAATTACTTTGAACTTTGTTTGGTAATTACAGAAGAAAAAAGAGCTATAGCAGAGGTAGGAATCAAACCCACGTCATTGTAATGACTACTACCGCCCTAACCCAATGCGCCAAGCCAACCGATGGCAAAGCGATGATTTAATTTAGCTAGAATTTGCGTTTTTCCTTTATTCTTCCTAAACGCAATCTTGATGACGTCATGAAAAGCGTAGCTTCTGATTGGTTCGTGCTGGATTGGATATCTGCATGTTAAAGTGCCTACCGTGCTTGTTGGCTTCTGCTTGTCATGTTTCCACACGTAAAAACTGATCATTATGCGCCATAAATCAGAAATAAACATTGACGAGTATCGAAGGTGCACTTCTTTTGTGAATAACTCTTTGATTCAGCTGTTAGCTGTACCTCCACTTATTCTTTTTTCCGGACGTGAACTATTGATCGTAGGCTATATTCGTATTATCGACAAGACATTGCGAGAAACAACCATTACTTTTTTACTGTAGTTGCAAGTCCAAATTTTGGGAAACCGCTGGAGAAATTTGGGGGACCGTTTCGGTCCCCAAAAACACCTTAAAAAAAACACTGGAGAAGACAATGAACGACCGAAATGTTATTGTTTTTCTTTTTCACAAAACTCATGAAGCCTTTCTTACTTCCCATCATAGCTGGAGCACCATCAGCACAAACAGACACGCAATTAGACCACTCAAGCTGATGTTCTTCAAAGAAGTAATCCACTTTCTTGAATATTTCTTATCCTGTGGTATTTTTAGCAAGTGGACGGCAAAACAGAAACTGCTCAACGAAATCATTTGTGTCAAAATATCGCACAAACACCATGAGCTGTGCATCACTTCCGATATCGGTTGTCCCATCCAGTTGCAAACTAAATCTTTCACAGCATCTTATGGCAGCGATTGTTTGTTGCAGAACATTTCTTGAGAGTTCTTCGATACGCCGCTTCATGGTGTCGTTTGACAAAGGAACCATTTCCAGTTTGTTAGCAACAGCATCACCACACATTATCCTGGCCATTTCAACAGATGCTGGTTTAATCAAATTTTCTCCAGCTGTGTGAGGTGCTTTTGCACTTGTAAGCAATTTTCCATGCAACCGCAAAAGAAGCACGCACTGCATGACTGTGAGAATATACTATTCCTCCCCAAGCAGTTGGGCTATCAATGCGACTTCGCTTCACCTGATGCTCTTTTTCTTTAAATACTTCAAGAGATTTGTTAAGTTAACAACATTTCCATGGTTTGATTCTAGGTGCCAACAAAGTTTTGTGTCCTTTAAAGAGCTGTGAGCTAAGACTGTTAACCCGTTAAGTGCGTAAATAATTTCTCGAAACTCTCCTTACTGTGCGTATTTAATTTGATCACTCGCAGTATTTTTCGTCGCATTATTGCTTGCTAGGATATTGGGGAACCCCCATGACGCAGCACAATACGCTTTTGTTCAATTTCCTTTTGTGTCTATTGCTTTACTTTTTTATCGACTATTGCGTAGAAGTCTCCAACTGGACTATTGTTTTCTGGTGTAATCACATTACTCTCAATTGATTATACCTTTCACCATTGTAAAATTATTCAACTAGTTGTTCATTATGAAAAAAAAAATACATCAGTTCACAGAGCAGAATAATTTCTAAGCATTAATAGGACACTAAACAAAGTACACGTAAGTTTAGTTTGGAAATATTCAAACTGTATCATTTTCTGACGCTTGTTCTAACATTACCAGCAACACAAAACCTACCTTATTTTGTTGACTATATGTTACAAAATATGTTTTCGAACACAACAAAATATTTCTGAAACTGCTTGCAACAATACATCAAAATGACTTCACACTGACTCAACACGCATGATGTAATTCTAATTTTATACACCGGAAGGAAGCCATTTCAGAAAAAAGAATCATTTAGGATGAAATCTATTTATTCTTGCAATTGTGATTATATTGTAGGCTAGGTGAGTGCAGAAGCTACCTAATATTGTAATATAGTGATTTAGGGATTAAGGATTCCCATCAGGCTGCAATCGTTATTGTAGTGTAAACAATGCAACTATGTTTCTTCACATGCCATAATTGCGCCTTCCAGACAAAGCGAATAGAGGAAAGCGACATTAAAAGTGCCATGAATAGCTGCGATCACGAAAACGACAATTGTGGTCTTACGCACAGCAAGAGCGACTGTCTCGGACGACAATTGTCGTCATACGCACGTAACAGGTTAAGCACAACACACACTGCGGCCTCACTTCGCCATTCACCTCAATCAAAGTAAATCCAAGCTTCAAGTATTCATCATTATATGCAAAAACTTGTTTTCTTTTAGCCATTTTAAGTAATTCTGTCTGAGACTGTTCACCAGGCATCTAATCTAAAACTGACTGTGTTCTCACCGGTATAAGAACACAGTCAGTTTTAGAATTTTAGCCCATTTATTTACGACATCACAAAGATAAAGTTGGTGAAATAGGAGCATTTTACGTTTTATTTGTAATGCAATATGAACTGACTACTAGCAAAAGCAACTGTGCTTGCGGACTCATCCAGGCCCTTCCGCGGACTCATTTGAGTCCGCGGACTCGGGGTTGAGAAACACTGGGTTACAACATATTTGTAGTTCTGTGCTGAAAGTGTTTGCAGGTTGTCTCGTTTTCTGTAAACTGCTTAGAAAGTAAAAGTTCTTTGTTTGTGCTAAGGTTCATTGCTACAAGTTTGCTTATTCGCAAATTTTTCAAATAGATGAATTGGCCTCGTTTTTATGTGAATCGGTGACGTTGCTGTCTAACCCGTTATATTTTCGTATCATCTGTTACATGCCAATTAAAATATCTAGCCTAGCCTAGATTTTATCTAGCGTTTATCTATCATACAAATTTGGCAAACACGTTATTTATTGTTAAAGCTCGTTTGTTTTTGGTTACATACTCTCTTCCTAAACCTCTGCACGCACGCACTTTTGCAAAAGATCTCAAGTTCGATTAAACGTACAGCTGCAAGCTTTTCTTACTGCAGTTTTCTAGCCATACAGAAAGGAACAAACTTTTTTGATTGGTTTAATAGCAACAGCTTTTATCATTTTCCAATTTCAACAAACGATTTGCAAGGAAAAATGTTCACCTGATCTGACAAGCGACATAAAAAATATTCTTCGCTCTACCAAACATACATTCTGATGCTACAGCATAAGAGGTAATTGTTGGCTATGCTGTATAAATATTTCAAATGCTTTGTCGTCCCACTACCCGTTACTAAATTTGAACCATGGTACCCAGACCTCGATAATGAAACTTAGATAACGTCTCGGCTAGTTGTGGTTGTAGCCTACGTTGTTCTTGACATTATTATCTTTTTCAACTGCAAGTGCATCTAGCCCTGTTGCGTTTTTAAATTAATCGTCGTACTGTGTTTATTGTGCAATACAAAAAATATTCTCGACAGGTCGGTGTTTGATATTCAAGTTTGAACACTTGCTATGTTTTTAGTCAAAATGAAACGAAACTAAACTTAACATTATGAAAATCTGTTTGCAAATCTTCACAAAATGATTTGAAGCTAAATCAACACAATTTGTGTCGAAACGAACGGAATTTTATTTTGAAGAACTTTCTACATGTTTCTTGGAATGCACGAAACGCAATCAAGTCAATAAATTAGGGGTTAAAATATCTTATTTCTAACAGTCCTAGCATTTTCCATTTATTTCAGGAGCAGGTTATGTTAATTTTATTTGCCGTTTGAGACAATTTTCGATAAAATTTGCTTTCCTTACTAGTTTTTATGAAGTCGGAAATTATTAACAAACTGTTTCAACACGGGGACGCTTTTCGAAAGATTTCAGCTTACACATTTACAGGCTGTGGAAATGCAGTTATTCTGTCAGTAACTTGTGTTTAATAAAGTACAAGTTGAAATACAGTCCACTTTCATCCAAATCCGATGATACTAAAACATACTAGCAATATTTTGGTGATGAAAACTTTGATAAAGTGCAAAAAAGACAAAGAAATCCAATTTTACTATGATATGCATAAAAGCACACATTAAAATTGGATTTCTTCGTCTCAGTCACAGTAGCCACAAGTTGCCGCAGAGATGTATTGTCCATAAACTTTGTTGATCAGAAGTTGAGCGGCTGGCACAAATGGGTGTCTTAATTTTAGTCAACTGGGTTTTCTTATTGCATCACGATAAAAATAAGACCATGTAATTTCTAGTAAAAGTAAAAGGTAATAACTCACCTTGGGGGATAGCGTAGAAGCCTTGTTGGTGGCAGTCGAGCAGCGATATCAGGGTTATTCTTAACCACTGCTGCGCCACCCAGCGCCACCACAGCAGTTGAAACAATCGCCTTTTTCCAGGAAAAGTTAAAAGCCATTTTAGATAAATTTTATCCTGTAAGTAAATGATTATTGGTTACTATTAATGATCTTGTTTTTATTAGTATTTTGGACTATGTGTATTGTCAAGCTGAGGCTAAACAAATAGTTCATCCGATCCCAAGCCCGAAAAATTGTTTGGAACTACTTTCTGAAATATAGGAAGTTTGGAACCGTATGTTGAAACATCAACATCCGGTTAACCTTCTACTTCCCTAACACTTTCCTCAATATCACCTCTTTTGTGCAGGTTAAATTGTTTCAACTACCAACTCATAATTCAACCAGCATTTTCTTTCGGCAGGAATACTAGTTTTGTTTTGACTGATGAAAATCAGACAATACTTACCTCGATTGGTAGTTAAAAACGGTTTGCTAGTTTTTGAAAATCCGTTTGTAAGATTTTTTGAAAGTTTGACAGTATTTTTTTTAGGTAGTTTTGCAGGAAATTAGTAATAAAAACGGTGAAAATGATGACAAAGTAAGACAGTTAGCACAATTAATGGAAATTCGATGCTTTGAACTCAATCGGAAGAGTCAAATATCTTTAGAATAGAGTTTGGCAGTATTTTTTTTATATCTAGACCTGGCATCTTTTTGAAGAATATTTGGCAGGGAATTAGTTTTATATCAGGCAGCCTGTATTTGGTATTTTTTAGTCTAATTTAGAAACATATTGCAGCTGATGACTTATTCTATTAAAGTTTGATTTTTTTCTGTAAATGTTGTAATAAAATTAAATATGCTAAATCTGATTAAGTTACTTGGCTCCGTATGCATGCGTTCAACAAGACAAACTATCAAAGCTCTAGCAAAGTTTCATTCAATTAATAACACTGAATGGTAATTAATGAAGGAAGTGACTATATTTACGGCTCATTTCGTCATGAGTGTTGCCAGATAAGAAATTCTATCCTAACTCGAGAAAATTTCAAAGCAGTTGAAGAAAAAAACTTGTGATTTGGGATATTTTGAAGTTTTGGACAGGGAGCAAACTTACTCTGAGAAATTTTTCAGATTTGAAAATTTCTTTAAATTTAGGAAAAAAATTATTATCTGGCAACACTGCAACGAACCAAGCTGCTCTGATCGCACACCATGGCGAAAGGCGCCGTAAATACAGCCACTTCCATTAATAAAACCTATCCAACCTCACTGCTTGTAAGTTTGTTGTTTAACTGGGCACTCAGATCTTATTATCAATTGGATAAATTTGATGGCAGTGGTACAATCATCTTAGAAACAACAAAACTAAATTTATGTGGTATACAATTAGGCAACCAGCATCAACACAGATGACATAATACATTTCTTAGATTAAAACTTCGCCCCTTACTATTTTTCTATTTTTTATGCAGTAGTTTTGTACGTATTTTTCAAAAGAGTATTTGGGCTCAATGGTGATATTTGGTCTGTTTTTGTAATGGCTTTCCCGTTTTCAATTTTTAAATCTGGTCACCCTGCAGCATATGAAGTGCATGTCGAAATAGTAGATTACTTAATCAAAGCTAAATGATAGATCGCATTTCGCAATAACTAATTAAAATACGGTAGGCTACTGTGCTGAATTCAGCTTGAAATGACATGTTAGTAAAGCAAACTAGTTAGTAGCTTCATTCATTTTTAAACAGTAGGCTTTTGCAAGTATAATCTGAGCTGCCTATTACAGAAAAGCTGGTTGAATAAAAAAAACGGGCTGCACCTCTTCATAAATTAGCGTGTTGTCTATCTAGGCATGTCGCAGTTCTAAACTTGATTGAACAAGCAACAGTTTCCGTTTATCTTATGGTAGACAGACGTGCACATTCAGGCATGACTAAATAATAATGGTTTTTGTTGAAAGCAATTAAGGTACACAAATAAAATAACTTGAAAATTGACATGTAAGGTTACGTGAAGCTTGATGTAAGTATTTGCTGCTAATGTTGTGTTTATGTTAGAAGAAATACGAAGAGATTCATAGACTGCCATTCGTCACCTCAAAACATAAAACTTGGCTACATACAAGTATTTTTGATCTTAAACTCTCAGTTTTTAAAACTTTTTTCGCGTAGGCTAATTTTAAACACTTTTGTATTCACTCCTACACATCGAAGTATTGAACAAGCTTACCTGGAAGACGCCATATTGTCCAACAAACCGAAAAAAAGAACTTAATGCAGCGTACCGGTACTATTTCCTCTGAACTACCATAAAAAAATCGTAAGGATGAAAACTGAAAAGGTACTGGTAGCTATCACCAGTTCGTCAATCGTGTATTGTGACGCAACAAGAGGGAAGATTTGTAGGATATGGATTGAAATTTATTCGATTTGTCGCACTGATGCTGACACTGACAGAAACCGTTCAGTTTTTAAAAAACATGCTCACAAAACAAGTGTTTCAACTATTTTGCTCTTATCAATAGAAATATTTTCAACATATTGAAAGTTGGTCGTCTTACTTATAGCGTGCAAACCAAACAAGTTACGGAATTTACTTAGGCTAGTTGTGGAAAACCTTTTAAAATACCGATAAGACGCGTTTTTCTAGTTTAAGCTCTCAAGTCTACAAAAATGACCGTTGGCCTATCAATTGGGCCTACACATTTTGTTCCACCCTACTCCATTCTCCAAACTTGATACATCTTAAAAAATATCTCATGAAATGTTGGTTGTTTTGAGAATGATTCAATATCTTTTATGTTAACAGACGATATTTTTGGTAAGAGTAAAAAACAACTTTTGCACTTCCGTTTCTTAAACTGAAAATTTCAGACCTCAAACTAACTTCTGCTCTTTTCACAAATGTCTTCATCAAATGACCAGTGATCTCATTCCAAATGCCCTTGTCCTGTCGGCTCGAAACGATTGGATCTCATTGTTTTACAACAGGCCAAAGCGCGTCTTGTCACATACTTGTTAAATCACATAACATTTAATCAATGTACGGTTGCGTTGTTTCATTGTTTGCTGTTGTACCCCTGCTGGGAAAGAAGATTTGGTTTCAATTGTTTATTTCCAGACAAGCCGGTTTGCCCTTGCTCGCCATAATTTCGTCCTTAACTATTTTAAGCCCGGTACTCCACTGCGCACTGAGACAGGATGTCACAATAGTAGGGGATTTCCCGACAGCTTCTTTTTTTTTGTTGAAAAATCAGCTGATTATTTTGTTGTGTCAATTTTATTATAATCAGTTTCAATCAACGAATGATTTATTTGCCAGAAACAAAAACAGTACATGTTTAAAATATGCAACCTAGGCTATACGTACTTACACTGCAAAAGTTGTACAAAATTCCCATGCTAACAGGGAGGCAACGAGACTACCATAATACGGTCTACTAGTCAATTGCCACCCTGCCTAAAAATAAAAATAAAACTAGTTTCATAAAGAGAGCAAGCCTGTTTCAGCACAAATCCCAACATGCTCCAACGTCGGCAGCCGTGGCTGAGTGGTTAGCGCGTTGGGCTCGCAGTCGAGAGTCTGCATGTTCGACTCCAGCCACCCGCACTTGCTGTTGTTTCTCTGGGCAAGAAACTTTACGATAATTGCCTCTACCTAGTGATTGATTTCGAGTAATGGGTAGTACCAAATTTAAGTCATAATTAGAGTAGACAACCGGAAACAGACATTGCAGTCGGCTGCAGCGTGGGTCAGGTGTACGTCGGAAGGCGTACACCGATGCATAGCGCTCAAGTCCGCTTTCCCGCAATGCAGGATAAAGATAAACAAACAAACAAACAAACAATGCTCAGCACAGAACCACAGCGAAAGCAAAATGCACAAAAAAACAGCCGCATTCCAGGCTCCGTCAATCCACAAAACGTTATGAGGACACAACTGAAGTCATCGAAAAAAAGCAAAGTTAAGTTTAAAATAATACTTCTTCTACGTTTGAACCTTTATTCTCCGCAACTCCAAGGGTAGAAGGGCTCTGCGTTTTACCACCGTTCTTATCGAAATAATGCTGATCATTGTAATTAAACTATAACTACACACGTTGCGGCACGTTAAAATCAAATGATGAAATTGCTAAAAATTTAAATCAGCTTGCATTTTGAGAACTTGTATAAAGAGAATGCAAAGTTCTGAGCCCAAAAGCAGAGTGAAATTCACTGATGAAATTGCACAATCATGTCTATGGGAGAGTTTAAAATGAGCAACTACTCTACTTTAGGTAGATGAAGCCAAAGTGGCCATAGTTTTACATATTTTTTAAACTTTTTTATCATACCATACAACTCATCGATTCAAAAACTTTAAGCTACTGTTGTGCTGTAAAGATTCGTCAATTCATTTCAAAGCGCAAACTTTCATTTGGTATTCCAAAGTTTTAAGAAGCAAAGTAACAGTTTCCCTAACACAATAAGCGTCACTTTATGTGAATTTCTTGCAGTGCTTTCAACAATTTCTTCGGGCGATCGTGTAAGCGCTTCCATTGTTTTAGATTATTTTCACCAGCTTGTTCAGTGCGAGTAATGATGCCGGTTCCAATGATATCTGATACGGCCCTTTGAAATCTCTTCCGCTACTGTAGCATTTGGTAAGGTCAAATCTCAGCTGAGTTTCATTATGATATCTTTTTGTCGTTTGAAAGTACAACAGAACCTTGGGCAAGCCTGTGTCTGCCCGAAACCACGGTTGATGGTCCCTGGTCATTGAATCAACTGGATTTGACGACATTTTGTAACAATTTCTGTAAGTGAAATGCGTGATATACACATGAGGATCGACATAGCCATAGGAGGCAGGACGGCCATTCGACCCACTGTCATCAAACATGTTGCCAATTTAGGCAAAAACTTACAATTATTCGGGCAAAGCTTGCAAAATAAAACCGTTGTTGATATAATGATAGTCTACTTTTTTCCCAGCGATCTTAATGCAACTTCTTACTTGCGGTAATTAGCCTATGTAGGCCTGCTATAGAAATTTCATTTAGTGCACACATACTGGTTTGTTTATTTGGATCAAAGAACCAGCTCCCTCTCCCCCTTCCCACACACAAAAAATGTTGAATCTGAGCCTTATTGGTTGGTCATGTTTTGGGTCAAAGTAGCTGCTCTGCTTTTTCAAAAACGTAGTTTGAAATGATCTTGTGATCAATTGCTTACAACACAATGTTTAAAAATGCGGAGATGTTTTTAAAATAACAAATCATCACCGGATGGTAAATTTGTTAATAAATATCAAACTCAATATGGGTAGGCTACTTCTCCCAAAGAAATCAGACATTACAGTTGAGAAACAAGTTTCAAGTTAAAATTACTTTACAGCGTTTTCTACTGCTCCAAACATTACAAACAAAAACCCCTACGGGAATGCTTTATACAATTTTAAAGCTACTTTGTTCTGCCAAACGTCATGAAAATGATGTAAACATGACACTGTCTGTGCGCACACCCCGAGAGTCGAACCAACGCCACATGATCTTGAGCCGGGCGCGTAACCACTGAGCTAACGGGGCGGACCCAATCAGAAGCGGGTCCAGCAAGTAGTCTTAGGGGGGGGGGGGAGATTTTAACAAACACAATAATGTGTAGATCCACATTAATCCGACCTTGCAAATACATCGTGATTAAAGTTACTTTTCTGTGTTTTAGGGGAGAGCAGTGGTCGTCTCAATCCCCCCTCTCCCCCGCTGTGTTTGTTACTGGTCCCAATACGCCGATTGAATAGTGAAGGTACTGTTGAGTTTAATTTGTCTGGTAATGGAACAACCTCATACTTTGCTTGATAGCTAAGTCGCTAATGCACAATACTACAACACGGAAGAAGTTGCTACGTTAAGTGACACTATGCCGGTATTAATAATGGATCGCACTTTTATTGCTGATCACACGCACGCCGCGCTGAAACGCGTCACTTTGTTCAGACTAATGTAGGAAACCTTACCTGCGTTTGAATTTGTTTCAAAATTTTCAGCTTAACGACACAAATATCACTTTTTTTGTGTTTTCACCAATTGCGTATGTCTCACAGGAAAACCCATTTTGACGCATATTTTGCTTCATCGCACCAATTGGTGAATATGTGTAAATGTCAAGAGATGACATGTTCAACAAAGGCGAGAAACAACTGGCAACAATAGAGTAATCACGCGTAACAATCACGCCGAGGTTGTTTGCACGAGAACAACTCGCGATTTTTGATTCGCTTCCTCTGAAATTATTTACACTGACGCATGTCACATTTTTGGTCGGTGTCGGTTTAATTTCCTCCAAGCTCTTGAAGGTTTCCGATAAATTTGTTCTAGTTTGCTGAAGGGTTTAAATATAACGGATGGTCAATACATTGAAAATCTTCATTATTATTAACTTGAACAAACATATTTGGATAGCACGTTTAGCAAGGCACCAAAATACAGGGCTTGAGATGAGTTATGGTGGAGATTCTATATGAGTTTTTTTAGATTTTATTTTTTCAAAGTAAGCGGCATTAGCATTGAAAAGCAATAAGTGTTCTGGGCATTTGACAAATTATCACAGTACAAACATAATATGAAATCACTTGATGCTACAATACTTGATTCTTCAGCGCTTTACAAGCGAATACTGTTAGCGCTGCCGTACTGTGGCGTAACTACCCATTGGCTCTTGTGGATAAATCCAGGGGCGGCACGTTGCTGGAGGGCGGCAAAATGTGATAACAGGTAGCAAATTTTTTTAAGGTAATTTTTGCATATGAAAAGAGTTAAAGAAAGTGGAGCTTTTTTTAGAAAGAAAAAGAAAGCTAGAGAAGAGGAACTAAAAAAGAATGAAGGATCCATTTTAAAATTCGTAAAAATGTCCTCTGCTAAAGAAACAGAAGAGGTTAGCAGCCACAGTAAATCGCTACCTCAAGTTGAGACGGAAGAAGAAGTGTAGCATACCTCAAGCAAAACAATAACGAAGTGATTATTGAAAGAAGTCAACCTATTACCTATGAATGAAACATTTTCAGACAAAGGTAAAACAGATGATATATATTCTTCTCATAACGATGTCGCTACTTGGCCAGAAACATTTACTCATAACATGAGAGTTGAGATGATCAAATTAGGGCCTGAAAAGTTTCAGAATAAAGAAGGGCCATTCAAGCCGGCGATTAGAGTAATTAAAGAAGGAGACAAAGAGAAGGAATCCTTAAGCTTTCTGAGCAAAAAGTTGTTTTATAAGACGCTACAAAATGATGATGAAGTTCTCAGATTATGGCTGCTATATTCAGATAGCCATGCACTCCAGATTATTATTGCTTTTGTTGCAGATTATTTCAATCGAGAGATGATAATTCTCCATTTGTTTTCAAACCTTTGTAAATTCTTGGCGTCTTAACCCATGCATTTCTAGTCATGAAAACACAAAACTTCACAAGCAGTGCTTTGATAAATGGAATGAGCTCGCACTGAGGCTTCAGGTTCATCAAACAACTGACAAAGATATCCACATCCTTATGAATAAGATTCAAAATAGATGGAGAGAAATCTGGCAGAGCGTAATCGCAGTCATATAGTTTCTCAGTAAACAAAATCTTCCTTTTCGTGGTCATCGGGAAGATTCTAATTCAAAGAACCAGAAAAATTTTCTTGAAATTTTAAAACTCCTTGCAAATTTCAGTACAGTCATTCAGGAACACATTTTTAGTACCAAACTCTCCAAAAAGAGCATGACTACGTAAGCTACCTTTCACCAGCTATCCAAAATGAATTAATTGAACTTTTTGGAAAAAAGGTAAAAGATCTTATGCTGAAGGAGATAGACAGCAAAGTATTTCTCAATTTTACTTGACAGTAGGCTACTCATGACGACTCTCATATCGATGAATTGCCTGTTATTGTTAGATACTTCAAAATCGACAGCAATAACGAGGTAGCCTACAAAAAGGAATCCTTTCTGAATTTTTTTCCACTGCACGGAAAAAATGCAGACGAAATTACTAAGTCTATTCTCAATGAGCTTCAGCAAAAATCCAAAATGGCTTAGACATAATGATGTGTAGAGGCCAAGCATACGACAATGCTTTCACCATGGCAGGAGCCAGGAATCCGCACTGGAGTAAAATGCAGAAAAAATTTTTAGTCCTGAGCCCTTGTTTATCCCATGTGGAAACCACTCACTTAACCTTGCAGGAGTTCACGCAGTTGGATCGTCGGAAGCAAACATCGTTTATGTGAATCAACACCTTATTTATTTATGAGTCTTAAGCTTTACCTCACTGTTGCCGTTTTTATCGCAAGCTGTGAAAGAAGTTTTTCAAAAATTAAGTTGATAAAATCTTACTGGTGATCGACTGTGGGAAAAAGCGGGCTGTCTGCGCTGGCAACAGCCTACTATCCATTGAAAGTGATCTAGTGAATTTTGATTTCTGAATTTACTTCAATGAAAGCTGGACGTATTTAATTTGGAATTTTCAATAAAACTAAACAAACACTGCTTTAATTCTTCTGTTGTGTGGAACTTTAATCAACTTTTACGACGGTGTAAAGGGAGGGAGAGGGGCGGCATTTCGTGCAAAACTCCAAGGGCGGCATATTGCGTTGCTACGCCACTGCTGCCGTATACAATGGAAGGGCAACCCAGTACATTACTTACAAAACAAATTTTGATAAATATTCAAAATTAGATCAACAATAAAGTTATTGGGTTGTGTTGATTTATGTCTTTTCGTCAGATAGGCTAAGCGTAGCATTTAGCGTAGCGTAGCATTAAGCGTATCATTAAGCATCTACGTCTTTCCATAGAAATATCCAATGCTTTTGGCTTAAGGATCGGCAATTCAGGTAACGTCCTCCAATTGTTGCAACCATAGACCAGAGTAATTATATAATCTCAGCGACCAGCGTCAGGGTCTGTAAATTTTCCTATTTCCTACAGTACAAAGATGGATGATGTGCTATTTGAGGTTTACCACAGGTGCAGACTGGTAAGTCGCATGGACCCTTTTGAAGCATATGCTTGGCGCGACCAACCTCAACAAGGAGGCGATTTCAAGTCACCCATATTTTTTTCTTGGCGTGTCAGAACTAGATGCATGCTTAAATGTCATTTAAGCTGATCAGGTCTTGTGGTGCTATTTCAATAGTCTTTCTATGATTGTATAATGTCAAAATCATCTTCACAAAGCGCCACAGTCGACCAGAGAAGGATCGAATAAAATGCAAAAGATATCATGCGTCAAGAGCCACGTTGTGAAGAAGGTAATCACCTTGGCCAATGATATAGATCGCTCGATGGAGTGCAATGCTGTAAACCAGCAGGAACGAAACAGAAAAATTAACATAGAACTACGGATATAGTGAAACGCAAAAGATTATACAAATATTTTTGTTTAGATTTTTATTTACTTTTTTACATTTGGTATAGGCCTAGTACGTTTGAATTTTTATAAAACCACGTGTTTTAGCTTTGATGTCAATCATTCGCTTTGGTATGATTTGCTCTCAATTACAAGACTGATTTAAAGATTACAAAGAAGATTATTGTCACTACTGAAAACAGAAATAGTTCTGCTCTAAAGAGTCTTGGAACATGGTGAGTTTAAACGACACTAAAAAACTTAAACTTTGATATGTCGGACTTAGCCTACTTACTTTTCAAGTTACTCCAGAAATAAAATGCAGCTATTACAAATAAAGTACTCGATGCAAAGCGAGTTGTAATATTCTTTGTATCTTCGTTTTTGTTTGAGCTTATAGGGCCGAGGGTTTATTCTTTTACCACTCCAGATTCACGATGCTTCTGGACTAAACTAAAAGCCTATTAGAAAGCAGACAGTCTTGGTTTCATCATTCAAGACATGCAATAAGCTTATGAAGTCAATATCCCTGTTTTCTTTGCTTAACCAGCTTTTCTAAGTTACTTCTAAAAATATTTGTCAGGCCTCCGCGAGCTCAGCCATGCATGTTTGGGAACTTGATGAAGCTAGTGAACGAAGAAAGACAGCTCTAGAAACATCAACACCAACTGTTACAAAGCATATATTTAAAGTTCACAATTACAAGCACCCAACCTTTTGTGCTCATTGTGGATACTTCCTTATAGGAGTTACGAAGCAAGGAAAAAGATGCAAACGTAAGTAAAATAAATGTAGGTAAAGATTTCTCACAGTTAAAGGCTTTCCATCAAAAATATGCCCCATGATATCAATAGAGACTATAGAGTACTTTGAATTGCATTTCTGATCGGATTACTTGGCTACTTCTTACTTGTAAAGGTAAAGGTGAGTCCCATACTTGATCCAAGCATCGGGGAATGAGAAGATAAGGTTCTCATTATACTATACCTGTACTATAGTAGCAATAATAGAATACCAATAGTAGGCTACTAACAAGTATAGGCTATTAATAGCACAATAACAAGTAGGCCATACCAACGACAATAGTGAACTAATAGTAACCACAGCAACCACACCAGTAATGAGTAGGCCTAGTCTAATTGTAACAGCAAGCACACCAATAGAGTAACCACTAACCAGTACACCATAATAGTAGCAGCTGGTAAAGTCTCACACCATAGGCTACAAATCCCGCGGTAAATAACTTTATGATACAAACTGACTGCGTTTGAAATTATTCGTTGGTCAAGCAACAGCAGAAAATATGCAGAGCGTTAGGCCATAGGAGATTTTACTATGAGTGATTTTGACATGAATGTTTTTGCCATTAATAATCTTATTTTCCTTGTCTTTATTCATTAAGTTTTAAGATAAAGTTTCCATCGTATCGTCGAATTGTAACAATTTTGTAAATCGTTCAAGGCCTAGTGCGTTGCGCTTGAAATGACTTCACCCGTGATTGGATTTCTTTGTGTGTTTTTTTGCATGCCTTGCTCTTCTTTGCTATGAGCTAAACGCATCAAGATGTGCTCCCCTCACGACCATCAGCACTCTTGATAACGCACTATGGAGGATCTTCATAGCAAGTGTCTATTTATACAAATCTTGAAAATATCAACTAAAGCTATATGAGCTAATAAAGCTGTTGCTTGAACATAATGTTGTTGTTTTTATTTTTGTAACCTTTTTGTTTTCCTTTTATCTTAAATTTTTCTGAATGTGTTGCGACCGTGCCAAATTACTTTTAACTTAATTACTTGTTTCGATCTCACGCACCTTTTAACGTTCGCGTTTTGTCGCTTCTACCTTATTCTAGACTTTTGCTATATTGACTTGTGTTGTATTGTCTGTGATAGTCAGAAATAAAAGCAACTGAACTGACCGGTGTCGTGTGAGAATTTCAACACTTGGAAAACAATGTACCATTTGGAATGTGTGGTCGTCATGTATTTGAAGGAATAATATTCCTGCAAAAATGTCAAAAAATAAGAGTTTGAAACAAAATTTTGTTCGTCTGAAAGCAAAATTTCTATGCTTTGTTTTCGTTTCATTTTGTAACAGCCTTTTTCGTAAAGAATTTTGTTTCGGCTAAACAAATTTCTTTCAAACACTTGCAATGGTGCGCCATTTAATTTTACACGTGTGACATCTTTTGAAATTGTGCGTTGTTGTAAAAATGCGCATCTCCGTGATTGAACAATCGTTACCTGATCTTGTAGTTTCTTTGTGTCTAGCGTTGCTTGTTAGACCAACAAATCAACCATTCGTCGGTTGTCGCCCGATTATTATCATTCGTATTCAGGCTTTCCCTCTGTGATTGAAGATTTGATTTAAATTAGCAGATGATTGTCAGCCCGATGTGATTAGCTAAACCACTCTCAGAATGTTGTGACTGGTCATTGACCTAAGGATGGTTTAACGTCTTTGCTTTCTTAAGCAACAGCTTTTAGCTTACTTCTATAAATTTGTAGATCAATGAACGCAAAAAGCAGGAAATTAATAATGTTGACAATATTGTTTACAGTCACGAGTGATGTGGTTCACTTAGAGCAGGGGTCACCAAACTTTTTTCACTGAGGGCCGAATTGCTGTGAGATTAACAGCTGAGGGTCGGATGCAAATTACAAAAAGATATAGAACTATTTAGAATCTCCATTGACTTGAATTGAGCACAATAAATAACAAAGTCAGCGGTGGAATAGCAAAGTTGTGATGAAAATCGAAAAGGTTGCTGGAAACGTTATCTCCTGCTGTGATACACTACAGGGCATCGTGCTCTTGAAAAAACATTACATCTTTCCAAATTTGGCCTAGGCTGTCCCATTTGTGGTGGCCTAATGATAAAAACAGAACACTAACATGTAGGCTGCCTGGTGGAAAAATGTACAAATTCAACATAGCCTACAACAACGAACTACAAGAACGAACAATTTTAACAAAGAAGTCTCTATTACACAAAAAGGCAAAGCCAAAAACGGTTGCTAATGCCAAGGGAAGCACATGTACAGAATTGTAGTGCAGCTGTAATTTCCGCAGCATGTGGCGGGCCGGATGAAATCAGTTCGCGGACCGGTTCTGGCCCGCGGGCCGTAGTTTGGTGACCCCTGACTTAGAGCAACAAGAAGTTGTTTGAGTGGCCTAATTCCGCTCTTACATATTAAACATTTTAACCAACAGGAAGGAAATGTTGTAGCATATGCGTCGTCACAATAAACAGCGCTTCCTGTTTGCCTGGTGTTGACAAGTTATGTAGTTAGTAAATTTGTTGTTATTGTATTGTTGTTCGCCCCGTTAGCTCAGTTCAGTGGTTACGCGCCGCGCTCAAGATGACGCGGTGCTGGTTCGACTTTCGGGGTGTGCGCTTGAGCAAAGCATTTCAGGACTGCTTTCCATTCAGTGGAACCTAGTGAATGGAATAATTCCCCGCCAACAACATTTCAACTATCAGAAAACTTCACTCTGTCAATCTCGGTAACCAGCCCTGTGTCAAGAGCCTCTACAAGTATGCGAACCTACCAAGAATAACCTATCAACAGTCCGAGGATAAAGACTCTAGAGCAGTGGTTCCCAACCTGGGGTGCGCGGACCCCTTGGTGGTCCGTGAGAAAGCATTTGGGGGTCCGTGATTACCTTGATGAATTTTGGAAGAAAAAAAAAACGAAAAGCGATCTTTTTACTTTCATTTCCCTCTTTAAATGCAAATGTGTCAAGCTCAAGCCCACGAGAATAAACTGTAGGCCTACCGGTAGGCTATGCATTAAAATAAATCTATGCTGCTGCCAACAGTGTGTAGCCTACATTGACCTTAAAAACTACATCTACCACAATTCACATCGATTACATTCTCATGATTTGAGATCAAAAGAGTTATTAAGCATTGAATTTCATTAAAAAACTGTGGAAGAATTCTGGTGCTCACAACTGCAAACCTACCGTACCCATTCTTGGCAAAGCAAGCGATTATTGTTTTTTACCATTCATAACCACTTGCCTTTGCGAAGTAGGTTTCTCAGATCTTGTTACAATAAAAACTAAACATCGAAATAACTGGACGTTGAAGATGACATGCGTGTTCAGGGCTTTGGAGCTGGAGCCGGAGCCCCGGAGCCGTGCATTTTCAACGGAGCTGGAGCTCTTCGTGAAATTAAAGTGGAACTGAAGCAGGAGCTGGAGCCAGCTGTTTGAAAAATAGCTCCGGCTCCGATGTATTTCATAAGATGCTACTACTATTGGCTGAATTCAACAGCAACCCTTCACAAAATTAAGAAATTATTTGCGTAATCAGACGTCGAATTAACAAATATATATGTTTTGAAACGCAGTTCCGCGTGACATTTTGATGAAAGTACCTTAAATTTCATAAAGTTGTGCCATTTTTTAGCAACAGTTGATTGCAGGCAATTTTAAGCTTTCGAAATTGAATTGATATGTCGTCATTATTTCAATGAAAGCACTTTTTGGAGCCTGGAGCCGAAGCCGGAGCAGTGGTTTCAATAAGCTCCAGAGCAGGAGCTGGAGCTAATTTATGATAAAAGAGAGCTCCGGAGCCGGAGTTGAAGCAACTTAACATTTATGCCTGCTCCAAAGCCCTGTGCGTGTTGGATTGTCAAAAAATCAACCACAGTTCAGTCGTTTAGTTCAAGAAATGCAACAACAGCCCTCTCATTAAATTTGTTTCGTTGAAAAAGTTTCGGCATGGCACTTTGGGTCACCTTAATCAAATACTGCTGACATTTCTTGAACAATTCATTCATTTTCTTATTTGAGCAACTGTTTAACCTGGTATTTGCCGCAGGAGTCATAGCGGCAATGCAATATGACACAGTACAGTAGTTGAGTAGCATAATTATTACAATAGTCAATACTATGTTAATTGAGCTTCAGGCAAAATTTAGGTAGGGGTCCGCAGAATTAATAGTTTGTCAAAAGTAGTCCGTGACGACAAAAAGGTTGGGAGCCACTGCTCTAGAGTCTTAGACCAAACCAATTGTACTTTTTTACAGGTTGTGGGATTGACGTGCACGATCGTTGTCAAGATGACGTTGAAAAGTCTTGCGTGGAAATTGTAAGTAACAACCATGCAAACTAGAATACACAAAACATGAAGCCTTAAATGGACAGACTATTTTTGTTTCTTACACCTGGTGATTGAGGATTTAGATTCAGTGGACGGGAAGGCAAGGAAGCCAATCTTCGTGACAACCTTCAAGCCATACCTTTAAGTGTTCTGCCAAAGACAAAGCCGCATGCTCTTGAGCGGTGTCGAACCGGCGCCCTTTCGAACATCGTTCCAAGGCTCTCACCACTCGGCAATGCAGCCGACCATTCATTTTCAACAGAGACTATTGATTCAACTTTACGGGATGATAAAGTCAACCAGCATTATAATGACACTATGCAACAATTATTATTTGAACTGCAGTTTATGGGTTTGAAAAAGTTGAATTTTTCGGGATAGGGATTTTAAGGGGATAATCCTTCCAAATTTAAAATTCCGGTTTAAAAATGTTCCAAAATCCCAATACCCCAAAACACAAATCCCCAATACCTAAAACACCCCTAAAATTCTGCAGAACGCAACAACTCAGGCCGTATCTTTAGGTAACCATGTATTATTTATGCGACGTAAGTATATTTTGCGCAACAAAATAAAAACATATGTTAAACATATTAGCGTTATTCAGTGTTACATCTCAGAGTAAAGCAAAAGCCATAAGTAGATCAGAAATCTAACTTCCGGAATGCATTAAGTTTTGTCACAACTCTTCAAAATAATGATTTCCCTTTGCTGTAGTCTTTGAGTATTCTGCGCGCAGTACCGTACGCAGAAGGGTGGGGGGGAGCAAGCCATGACTTTCTCTTTAAAATTGTTATTAGATAACTAAATTTTAAACAAATGATTTGCCTAGTTTTTGAGTAGCAGCAGTCAAAAATCTTTAAAATCTCAGAAGAAATATATTAAAAGCGACCAAAATGCCATTAACTCATCAACGCAGAGCTTGTAGAACTTTCTTTACAAAGTAGATACTAACAACCTCTTGTAGCCTGATGCTGCGAGTTTGCTGTGGTACTAACGAAATGCATTAGCTTTCGGAACACAGTTCCCTAGTTATGTGCTATGACGAACTTTATTGGTTTGTACCAAGATTGCCAGGTTGGTTTTGAAAATGACCTTTTCAAGAAAGCCCTGCTTACGTTACTGCCTGGGGTATGTGTGCTGGGGTAGGCTATGTGCCTGGGGTATGTCTTGTGTTAATGAAATAAATTGATTGTGTCAAAATCATAAAATGTACATTCTTCTCTTGATTTTACGCAATTGTCTTTTAACTCTAGCAGCTGCCCGAAACTGAATAAAAAGTCTCTTCTGAATCATGAACTAATTGTTGGCATTTTAGGCTTCATTCATTTGTAAAAATTGGTGAAGGATTTCAAATATATCATGTTGCTCTTGACAACGCTTCCATGGGTTGTTTGTAACTGTTGTTGCGTTGATTTAATTGCAATAAAATCATAAAAACCCAAAGATGGTTCCTTTTGTAAACAAAGTACAAAAGAGTTTCCACTCGCTTTTAAGTCATGTGTTAGAACTTTACTAGAACTAAAGTGTACTGTGTACACCACAACAACAGTCTGTTTCTGTTCTGATTGCTGGACTATCTGTGATCTATATCACCTACTCCATCCTGCAAAACATATACCAGTAGATTTTTGTCTGGAAAAAAAAACAACTTAGCTTTGTCTTGAATGGGAGGTTATCCCTGGCAGTTACCAGAGTTTGTGACTGTACAAATTCCAGAGCGGCAAACGATAACACGTCGCCAAACTGGCGGATTTCCCGTAAGTTTTCCAACAAATACTCAACACTTTGTCACGATAGCGATGATTGCCTTAAAAGTTCCGGAACAAAATTATCTCAGTCTGCTCCAATCGCACGATCAAACGCCCGAATTTTTGAACAATGCAATAGCAAGATCAAGCAACTCTGGTTCGAATCTCACGGTGTGCACTTGAGCTACGTATTTCCAGGACAGCTCTCTCTCTTCAGCGGCACTCTGTAGATGGAATAATTTACAGACAATACTTCAACAACAATCGGAAACTTAACTCTGTCAACATCAGTGACTGGGCCTGCGGCACTGGTTCATATATCATTTACAAGTAGTCTACGCAAAACTGTCAGGAATTAAATTTTGCAATCCAAAGATAAAGATTCCCACACAAAATTAGTTGAATCACAAAACTTACTCTGGTTTTGCATTGCAGATGATCGGCAGGCACAACTTCCAGATAATGAATTACCGACACTTGACCTACTGTGACTATTGCAAAGAACTTTTGGTTGGCTTGGTACGGCAAGGATTAAGATGTTCAGGTTAATTATATTTGATTGTGACACCATTTTGATGGAGAGATGTGCTTGATCGTGTTACCTACACGAACATTAGCGTACGCAGGGGGGGCCATTGGGCCATGCCCCCCCCCCCCTTAAAAATGTTTTAGTAAGTTAGTTAACGACGTAGATTAAGGCATTTAATATGTTTTGGATTGCACTGTCAAAGCAATTAACAATGTTGTTCTATAGACTAAGCCAATACAAAATACATGTCCCAATCCACCTACCCCACCCCAGGTATGCCAATATAACATAGTGTTCTGTAAGCCTATTATAGTGAGAAAGAAATGGATAAAGTCTAAACTAAAACCATACTGGGATATCATGAAGACGTCTGGGATATCAATGGCCAGTGGCGTAGCCAAGGGGGTTTGGGGGTCACAACCCCTTCTTTGGCACGCGTGTGACGTCACGATATTGAGAATCATGCTTTCAGTCTCTTTATGCTTGGGAATGATGCTTTTAGTCTAAAAAAACTTGCTTAATTTTAAACAAAACTGCATTAAAAGAGCAAGTTTTGCCAATACCAAACATTCAAACATCTCAGCCAGGAATTAGCAACAAGAAAACATAGAGACTTAGCTTTATTTCCGAAAAATGCCGAAGAAAACATGATCTTATCCTTTTGCTATGCCACCTGACGGCACCATTTTACAGGAATATTCATACCCACATTTTTGTTGAAAATGCTCTCAGAATGCACTAAATTCAAAGTAATTTTTCAAACTTTTCTGGGGGAGGCCCCCTAGACCCCCGCCGCTGGGTGTCATCTTAGACGAAAACGCCGTCGGGCTTCGCCCGCCAGTCGTCAACCCCCCTCCCCTTTCAAAATTCCTGGCTACGCTACTGTCAATGCCCCTCCCTTCAGAAAATCCTGCGTACGCCACTGTACACAATACATACACAATGAAAGCGAGGGACATCTGCAATCATTATGCTAGTGGTTACCAAAATAAGAACGTTAACTTGTCTGACTTCTTTTAAACATTCACTTCTTTCTGATAACATGTCGACTTGAATGCTCAAACAGGGATTGTGCATTTTTATCACTTACGCCTTATCTTATCCGAAAAGAGAACTCAATTGCAACTCAGTTGTGACAACAGCTTTTGAAATTTTGTATCAACGTCAAAAACATTGATTTAAACTGTTGTTTTTCATAGAGTGCAAAGCTAACGTGCATGAGAGATGTCAGGAGAAGTTTGACGTGCATTGCGACAAAATGAAAGAAGAATTGAAATTGAGAACCCAATCACAAGGAAGGTTGGCTTTTTGTTAAATAACGTTTGATTTATGAAATTTACTTCATTATCTCCAGTCTTCCGTTTCCATTCAGAAAATAATATTAATTCAATGTAAGTGTTTTCAATTTGTTATCTAATTTAGTGTTATTTAATTTCCTGTTTTTAGAATCAATGTAAAAAAGAACTAATTTGCTGGCTGGGATGTGGTATGACATTTGGTAGTTTAGCATCAGGCACATTACCTTGTAGTTCAACGTGTTGGCCTTTTCCCCTGATCAGCAGCTTATCAATGTTTTCTGTCATAGTTAATAAGAAAGCACTCTTCTGGTCGCTTCGATTTGATCTCGTTAACACCTGCTTAGAAAGCCTTGTTTGACTTCCTTGTTAACTAATGAAGAGGCAAATGAAATTATTAGTTTTGAGATTTGTAGAATAGACATAATATGATCGATAACAGCGTGATAGGATTGAATTGCATAATCCAAAAACAATACATAAAACTAACAGCATATTAAATTCGAACGTTTTCGTCAAGACTTTCTACTCTTTTTGCCCTATGTATTGTTTTTTTTTGATTTATCAAGTTGTGATCAATCATATGTCTATACTACTCAAGAATTATCTCTCTACCAAAGCTATACTATTCAGATTTGTAGAAAAAATATATAAATTTGAAGTATTGAGGAGGACAATCATTCTTCTATGAAGATAAATTTTCACAGTATATATGCAAAAGCATTTTGTAAGTTCTTAAACAGATACTTATATTTTTTTATTTTAAACAGCTTCGAAATAAATTCGGACTATCTACTGTATATCTATAAGCTCTTGGCTACAACCTGTTGAGGAAAATTCTATTAACTTTGACTATTTTTTCTTTTGCAGCGGCAGAACTCTTGATAGTCCCAAAAAAAGCAGAGGAAAAAGATTTTATTCCATGCAAGTAGCTCAAGAAGCAGGTATAGCATCTTGAGATTGATACCAGGGGTGGATCCCACAATTTCAAGGAGGGGTCGATTTCAACAAACATAATGATGTGTAGGCTAGATCTACATTAATCCGACCTTGCAAACACACCGCAAATAAAATTACCTTTCTGGCTTTTAGGTGGGGGAAAATCACCCCACTTTCCACCCCTGGATCCGCTACTGATTGATACTCAGCAATAAGCAAGGCTGTTGAAACGATCTTATTTGCAAAGAAACTTGTGAGCCTGAGGCAAAATTAGATGCGCTTTGATGCCTCAAAGCAACAAAAATTGAAGAGCTGATTCCGAGAAGTATTTAAATAACATTTGAATAAAATAAATACAAAGCACTCTAAGAATTTGTACAATCAACATCAAGCATATTGTCAAGATATCTTTAAGTCTTCAAATGTATGTTTCTAGTGTAGACATCTTGCCTATGTACTCTAACTCAATGTTTGTTTGCACAATGGCATACAGAGCTCTGAATATGTTTTATTCAGATGTGACTTAAGTACATTTTGCGATCAACTTTTCAATTGCTTTTTGTATAAAGTTATACCAAGAGAGAAACTTTGGATGGAGACAAAACGAAATAGTTTTGCTTAAAACACACACATCACTCATGCGTGTCATTTAGTTATTTCATGTTTTATTTCTTGTTGTCGGCAGAATCTCCTCGTTTGCCCGAACCTGGTTCGCCCGTAGGGTGGTCGGGACGAGGGTCCAATGTGTCGTCACAATGGACCAGCCCTGAGGCATCACCAGCCAAAGTCCACGTTCTACAACAACAAGTGAGATCAATTTCTTTGTTTTATTTTTACTAAGGTTTGTGCCCTAAAGGTTCATCGCTAGATGTGGCCATTACTCTTGTCACAGGCAAAACTGACAATAACTTAACTTTGATAAAAAAAAAATAATAACTTTGATATTGTATTGGAACATACAAAGTAAATACAGTAATATAAGCCAGTTCGATTAGTTGCATAATTTATCGGAAAAGATTTATACATCACGACTACGGCTTTTTCAGTATCTGATAAAGCACATGTAAATGGAAAGCATAGACATTAGCCAATAAAAGCAATTAAAACTACAAAATTTTACTGAAACCTCAAAATTTTATAAAGAAAATGCTCCTCAATCATTGCAAAAATGCGAATATTCATTGAGCAATGTATCATAAAACTGCTTAGAGATTAGACCTCGTAAATCTGTGATATGTTTTTATAAAATGGCTAACAAAAAAGCTGCTGAGTTGATCGGAATAAAACCTCAACCTAAAATAGAAACCCCTATTCATGTTTTGTTTTTATGCACAGGCCGAGCAAGTACAAGATATTGTGAAAGATAGCGCTGAAAAGTTACTGATGCGGAACGAAAAGCTTGACAGTCTTCAGGTAAACTGTTACTAACATTAGATTTTAATACATAGCCTATATATAACGCAATAGCGGTGCGATATGGCTCAGCGGATAAGACGCTCGCTTTCCAATCATGCAATCCTGGTTCGACTCCCAGCTTGAACTGGCTGTTGAAAAACACCGATTTTGTGCCGATTGCTTAGTACAATGAGAACCTCATCTTCTCATCCCTCGATACTTGGATCAAGTATGGGACTCACCTTTAACTTTTATATAACATTATTATCACATAACATGGCAAAACCAAAATTTGAAAGTCGTTGGTTGGATATACTGTAAAATGGTGTTTGCAGTCATGTAGGCTACTTTTAAGTTTTCTTGTGTTGAGACTATGACAAAACATAAAAAAGCGTTGACACGAGGGGTCCAGGAAGTACTTTTGGAACCAAGCCAGGGATGATTTTAGGGGCCTGGAGCCAGGGGCCTGTAACTTTCCCAAGAGGCTCGGAAACTTTTAGAAACCACCACGTATTCTTTGGATACAGTACGTTTTTCTTAGATGTATCTTCATTCAGTTCCATGTATCTTGGTACAGGACCTAAATTATAAATTATCCTTTCAGCGACCCTGCATGAACGTCTATAAACTATAAACAACAGATCGCCCATTGAAGAAGTGTCATAGTACCAGATCACCTTTTCCAGTTAATTTTTCCAACTTTTGAATCTACAAACACTATAATTCATAAATTACTTTTTTAAAACAGCTTTTTTTAAATGCCTCTTTGCAACCAAGACCGAGTCTTGCGTGTGTTTTGTTCGTAATAAAGATGAATGTTGCAGAGCAAATCCGAAGAACTCAATGAGAGATCAAAAATATTTGCGGAAGTATCAAAAGACATTAAGAAGAAGTATTGGTGGAAGAATAAGAAGTACTGGATTGTGCTTGCTGTTGTAATACTTCTACTGGCTGCCATTTTAGTGATATTAATCATCATGAAAACATGAACACTTGCACCAACATCTTGAAAACATGAACACTTGCACCCACATCCTTTACAAGTTGTATGTAGCCTACTGTAGTCCGTCAGCCCCGTTAGCTCAGTGGTTACCCGCCTGGCTCAAGATCACGTGGCGCAAGTTCGACTCTTGCGGTATGCACTTGAGCAATGCACGTTAAAGACTGCTCTCCATTCAGCGACACCTAGTGAATGGAATAATTTCCCCGCAACAAGACTTCAACAATCGGAAAACTTCACTCTGCCAATCTCGGTAACCAGCCCTGTGTCAAGAGCCTCTACAAGTATGCGAAACTACCAGGAATAACCTATCAAGGCTTTGTCAGTCCGAGAATAAAGATTTAAAACCAACCAACTTGTATCACAAAAGGTCACGTATTTATACGAGGTCGTTTTAATTTCATTGCTGTTGTAAGACATTTAACTTTACAACTTAATGCTTCAACCAACAGTATGCGCTGTTAATTGAATTATTAAGTTATGAAAATAAAAAAAAAATTTGTATATGAATTTCATAATTTCTGCTCATAAATTTTGTGTCCGCATCATCAACAAACAATAAAGCATAGTCCATGTGGCGATGGCAGAAAAATACGTAGATAAACGTAGAAGAAACGTTATTCTTTGTTTCTCAAACGTTTCTGGTTCTGCACCAGACAGAACTGCAAGTTCAACCAATCCATGGTTCAATTCTCAGCGACTTCAGCTGATCAGCAAACTTCAACCACAGCTCTTCTAGGGACTACATTGATTACTCATATTATGCACTTCCCTTCACTATAAGCTCAGTCTAGTAGGCTATGTAGTCGTTGCATAATGAATCTTAGCGTGAAACAATTATAGTTACTGTTTTAAAAGTTTAGGTTCTGTTGTTGGTGAACAATGTCAAACAGCTTTGATGATTATTTTTTCCGATTGTCTACAAATCTAATTTATGACAACAAATACTGTTTATACTGTTGGACACTATATTTTCCTGTTTATTAAAACTGAGTTTTTTTCGTGCAATTAAAAAATTCTTTACTCTTTATTTGAAAGTAGAAGTTATATTAATAGCACAACAACAACAAAAAAGTTTTGTGGCAAAAAAAGGAATTTCATGGTTTCATGGTCTTTCTCTTCGTTTTTTCATATTTAGAAATTCTACTAAGGTGTTGCGACCGTGCCGTCTTTTAAACTGTTTGTCCTGTTTCGGTGTCAAGCACGTCATAACGCTAGCGTTTTGTCGCTTCTACATTTTTCTAGATCTCTGCTATGTTTGGCATATATTGTTTTTCGTTGTGATGGTCAGAAATAAAAACAAACTGAACTGATAAAAACGTATATGATGAAACCAACAAAACAAAAACAAGTTTGAAAGTTTTGGGTCCCGAAGTCTTTTGAATGAAAATTACTTTGTCGCCAATCGTCTGTTGTTGACATTTTACACATCCATTTCTGTAGTTAGAGTAAATGATCCTGTACGTATAGTGAACTTAATTCCTCTCTGCATCTTAATTGTATGGAATGTGTTTGCTGCATCAGCGTTTCAAGCAAGTTTTCGACCATGATGTGAGATCTTACATAGTTATACATCGATATACTGTTTTGTACACTTATTTTCAAGTTTATTACGATTTCATTTTTCGTCTCAGCATTCCAGGTTTCCATGTAGATCGCTGATGACTTTCCTAAGCGCTTTTCTCTTTTCATCATAAGCGCATACAGTAATATACGCATCTCATGAAATTGTAGCAGTTTGTGAAGAATTTTATTCTTCCAATTAACCTTGAATTTGTGAAATAAATATTATTCAACGTCCAAGCTCCATGATCAGTCAGGAGAAATTTGTATTTTGCTGAACATGAATAAATTGCCGTGCCAGTAAATGAGCAAAACTTAATTTGAACTTGAAAAGTTGTAACTGGAAGAACTCCATTTTGAATTTCTTTATCAACTTGAAATAATATCAATTTAATTTTTTTGAATTTGGATCGTATGCAGTGTCCCGTTAGCTCAGTGGTTACGCGCCCGGCTCAAGATCTTGTGGCACTGGTTCGACTCTCGGGGTATGCGCTTGAGCAACGCATTACAGGACTGCTCTCCATTCAACGGCACCTATGTATGGAATAATTTGCCGACAACAACACTTCAACAATCGGAAAACTTCACTCTGCCAATCTCAGTAAGCGGCCCTGCGTCAAAAGCCTTACAAGTATGCGAAACTACCAGGAATAACCTATCGAGGCTTTGTCAGTCCGAGGATAAAGATTTAAAACCAAATCAAGAGGTTGTAGACTTGATTGTGTGGTTGGTCTACACTTACAGACATAATCAAGGCCATACCGTTTTTAAAAACGTTTCTTTTGAGTATAATTATTTGTGTGAAACTTGTTTTCAAGTTTTAAGCATGTCACACATTGCATTTTTGAAATATACAACTTGAAAGAGCTTCAGGATAGGATATACCATTTGAAGTTTGCTGTGGACGTGTGGATACGTAGTTTATAATATGCGATACATTACTAACAACTTGACAAAGTATAGAAGGCACAAAAAAAAATGAAACGGTTTATTGAAGACAATGGGAAATGTCTAACACCCTGGATTTTGTGTAAATAGTGTAGTTTAGTTCCTAGTTTTGACGTTTAAACCTCGAGCTCAAGCTCAGAAGAACTCCTAAGTTTGTAGTCGATTTTAACGCATCCTCTTTTTAACATTAGTGTTGAGATAAGATGAAATGTGAAAACCGTGTAGAATATCTAACTTAGGTGTTTTGGTTTATGATCATAAAAGGATTGAACAAAAAGAGTCTATAGAAAGATTTTCAATTGTTCCTAATTTGCAGCTTCCAAACAGTTGTAAATCAATAAGCGCATTGTAGATTTCCATATGGCCCAAACGTGACACCACTGTGGCAATTCATAGCTTGTACTCTCATGCTTACAACTGGGACTAACCCAAACGATTTGATCACACATTATGTTTAGAAAGCGAATGATATGCATTGTCAGTAACAGAAGTGCCTGCTTTAGCTTTCGTGAGAGAATCAAAAAACAAAATAGTTAATTTCCATTAAAGTTTTGCTTGCTTCGGAAACGTGAAAGGTAGCTTGAAAGGGTGATAATTAAATTCTATTTATTTCTCTCTGTTGTAGTACAACAGTCAATGATGAAGTTAAAAAATAGAGTACGAAAATAAAACCAACATAAGGAAGGCGGAAAAGGCTAAAAAGGCTACCAAAGTTCAAGATGGCGAAGAAAAGTGATTCATTGCTTTTTTAGCAGTTCTCGTTTGACTCTCATCAGTAGCTTGACGTCAGTGCATAGACTTCCAGCTTAGTCCGGGAACATTGTGAATCTGGAGTGGTAATCAAAAAGATACCAGACGATGAGATAACCATATTGTGACTTCAGACCTAATCGTGCCATTCATGGAAATGTATTCTACATGAGCTTTTGATCCATGCCTATGAACATACAGTAGCCTACAACAAAATCAACAGTTAAATTTATTGATTCGTCTATGCTCGAAATAACTTGATGTCATCATGGATGTGCAGCCTATCGGCCGTTTATTGAAGTTTCTTTTCATCTAGACATCCCAGGGACAAAACACGTCAAAAGCAGAAATTATTCTCCAAGCAATTAGAGAATTTTTTTTTAATAATCACGACATGACCACTGACCAGTACGCATTAGTTAGGCGGATATCGAACGCCTATCCCTTCCTGGTATTAGTCAGCAACTCTTCCTTTTCAAGCATGTGACTGGAATGACCAACAATGGAATAATAAGTCGTCAACTAGTCGCTGGGGGTTACTGAAAATCAAAATATAACAATTGTTGATTTGTATGGCATCACTAAAAATCAACTTCGCGCTGAATGTAAGCAATTAAACCTATAATACTTAAGTTTTGCATCGGACAAATAAATACAAGGGAGATGCGGAACAGTATTGAATAAAATATCATCAAAGTGTTGAACCCACAAAAATCGGAAAGAGCTACAGCCCCCCCCCAAAAAAAAATAAAAAAAACTTTTGGAGTTGTAAGAACTTACATAAAATTACAGATAGACAAACAAAATAGATTGAAGTAATAACAAACAAATAGATTAACAAATTAACAAACAAACAGATTTAAGTAATTTCTGATGAGAACACTTGCATGTGTCGAAAAAGTTTGAGTTGATTTTTTAAATATGTTATATCTCTTTGTAATAAAACATTACAAAGAAATATAACATAAAGTTACTTTGTTTTGTTTGTCTATGGTTCAACAAAGTAAACTCTCTACCATTATTACTACGCTTTATCATTAGCCTACATTACACATAGCGCTACATTTAGGACTACCTTAAAAATCGTTTGCAAAATTGAGTTTTTGTTGAAATAATTCACTGTTTTTCAAATCTAAATTCAAAATATATTTTAGGTGCTAGCTGTAGCCTAAACGTAGATTACTGGGATAATGAGCAGCTTCGACTCTCCCATAGAAGTACATGACGAAGAGGTGAGAACTATTTCATTAATCACTTGGTTGCTTCAGCGGATAATCCACCGATTAAGTTAATCAGCTAAATTAAGCAACGCAGTTTAATTGGATAAAATGAAAGTTCCAATGCTGGTACATCCAACCTTAAGTATTCCAAACTCTGTAGACCTATAAAGTGTAGGTTATCCGCCCGGATAGCTCAGTTGGTTAGCACGTGACTTCGTGGACGAAGAAGCTTCAAGATCAAGCGGTGCTGGTTTGACTCTCATGGTGTGCGCTTGAGCAACGCATTAGAAGGACTGCTCTCCATTCAGCGGCACCTAGTGGATGGAATAATTCTCCAACAACAACACTTCAATAATCGGAAACTTCACTCTGTCAATCTCGGTAACCGGCCCTGCGTCAAGAGCTTCTACAAGTATGCGAAACTACCAGGAATAACCTATCAAGGCTTTGCCAGTCCGAGGATAAAGATTCAAAACCAACCAAGGTTTGTACTATAGCAGTGGTTTCCAACCTTTTTGTTGTCACAGACCCCTTTAAACAAATTATTAATTCTGCGGACCCCTACCTAAATTTTGCCTGAAACTCAATTAACATACTATGGACAATTGGAAAAATTATGCCACTCAACTACTGTAGTGTGTCATATTGCATTGCTGCTATGACTCCTGCGGCAAATATCAGGTTAAACAGTTGCTCAAATAAGAAAATGAATGAATTGATCAAGAAATGTTAGCAGTATTTGAATATTAAGGTGACCCAAAGTGCCATGCTGAAACTTTTTCAACGTAAGAAAATTTAATGAGAGGGCTGATTGTTGCATTTCCTGAACTAAACGATTGAACTGTGGTTGAGTTTTTGACAATGCAACACGCATGTCATCTTCAACGTCCAGGCAATAATAGACAGCCAATCCTGATTTGACTGTAATCGACATGCGTTGTGGTAAATGTATAGTTTAAGGTCAATGTACACACTGTAGACAGCAGTTAGATTTATTTTAATGCATACCGGTACCGGTACAGTTCATCTTGTGGGCTTGAGTTTGACACATTTGCATTTAAAAAGAGAAATGAAAGTAAAAAGATTGCTTTTTTTTCCCAAAATTCATCAAGGTAATCACTCACCCCCAAATGCTTTCTCACGGACCCCCAAGGGGTCCGCGAACCCCAGGTTGGGAACCACTGTACTATAGGTATGAAGACTATTCAATGCCTGTTTCAACAAGCCGAATTTAACAGCCGTCTAACAGTTGGGAATGGAAAATGCTCGCCTAGCTCTTACAGAAAGTGAGGTTTTTCTCTATTTCGGAAGCTCAATATGCCAAGAAAGCAGGATTACTTAAAGAAACTTCTCTTTGGACTAATCTACGAACTCAAAAAGGAAAAATAGTTTAATTCAGCATCTGTGATTGTAAGATTGCTCGTTGTGCAGCTCTTCATATCAAAATAAAATGTGATATGATACACAGAGTCACTGTGCAAATCAAGCATGCGTTTAAAACGCCCCTAGAAAGTAAACACTCAAAAAACTGGTTACCGTGCGCCAGTGAACAGCATAGGCTTACACCATGACTATAGACATGTACTAATCAGTTTTTATAAAAAATACATATGCACGAAAACTGAAGCATGTGGACAAACACCTACTTCAGGTTTAGAATCGGATGCTAAAATCTGTCAACAACCAGACGAAACATATCATGCAACAAAAATGAAAAGGGTTTATTTCTTGATGTTACAAGCTGATAATGCTTTTGACACACTTTTAATACTAGCCTGAATTTTTTTATTTAAAGGATTTGTAAAGTTAATATTAAAATGTGTTTTATGTCTTTTTTCGAAAGGAACAAAATTGATTCATGCATTTTTTTAATCAAGCAAAGACGTTACAGCAATTTTTGAGACAAATCATAAAAACCATAAAACAAAAATTCGTAGCAAATTAATAAGCATTTTGTAGGGACAGCGGAATACCGGAACGACTCATTTTACTGTTCTTGCGATATGCACAGCTGGAGGGTCACTAAGAAAAATTGGAAGAACTGCACAAAGTTTTCTTTGGTTTTACGTGAATTCAACCTTATCAAATGAAATGCTAAATTTTTCTTGGAATATTGGGTGCTAGAGCATCAGCAGAAACTTACTGCAGCAGCGTGAGGTTACCTATCGTCGCCACTGTAGCGTGAAGTTTACTGCTGCTTGATTATGACTTAAATAGTATTAAATAAACATGACATCATGTATTTCTATACATTTGTTTTGGCATTACGCACTGTATACACTCGTAGACAGGTCACACACGCTGCTCCTGGGTATCCGACATGTAGCGGTAGACCTCAAGCCGTAGTTGCACCAAATTTCGTCATAACACTTTGACCCTCCAGTCGTCCACCTTCATTTTGAGTGGGCAATTCCTTTCTTCTAACATTCCTAGCTTGTTGTATATTGAAGCATCGAAAAGTTTGTTGGACAGTTGAAGACTTAACTGGTACATTGAAAGCTTGGGAAATCAAAAATTTCCACCGGAAGTTATATTGTTACATGATGGGTCTCCAGCTGTCTATCAAGAGAAATCTTTTAATCCGGCTGCAAAAACACAAGAAAGCACATAGGAAATTTCACCAACATCGAACATTGCTTTGAAATTGTAGTTCAGTTATTTTTGTAGCATTATTGTATCCTAGCACTACATTGTCCACTTACCTACTTCATCCCATACGCCCACTTCTGTCATGTCTTACATTGTATATGATAGGCCCCACGCATTATCCAATAGCTTGAAAGGGATATGAAAAAATGGAATACTGTAGGTATATATAAGTTTGCTGTTTATTGCAGAACTGTTCTTCTGAAGACCGCATCTCTCTTGCTTATGATAAGATAAGTGGAAAAGTTTCTACTTCGGGATCTCCAGCTCTTGGCAATATTACTTTAACAACCTCAGATCATCTGTTCAAAGCTCGACAGTTCCGACACTTTGTGCGCTGCGCGTATTGCGATCGATTAATTCGAACCACTTTCAAGAAGCCTGGATTACGCTGCACACGTATGTTGGTTTGATTGGTTCGTTTGAATCTTTGAACTCCAATGAGAAAGCTTCTGATAGATTTTTGCCGGCTGTTTTGCGTAATTGCAAAAGCTTGAATTATTGAAGCACGCTCGTTACCCAGATCGACAAAGTACCCAACAAACAAATTACCACCTTTTACATTGATTCAACGTCTACAGACGTTGATTTGCTGGCTGGGATTGCTAAAAAGGCTGGCTTGCTGGCTGGGTAAAGTTTCTGCTTGTAGAAGTATTGTTGTTTGTAAATTATTGCATCCACCAAGAGCTGCTGCATAGATGGCAGTCCTTAAAATGCGCTGCTCAAGCGCACACCCAGAACCAGCGCCCCTTCATCTTGGGGTTTGTTCCTACACAAAGTCGAGTACTTAACGTACAAGCAAAAAATAAAATTCCACCTCAATGTAGCCCACCCTCAAGGATGGTTTCTTTCTATCCACATCTTCGGATAGCGTAGATAATTCCACTTTTCAGTTAGTGTGAAATCTCGGATCCACTGCAAATCGCCCAGAAACGTTTTGTACACACGCAAACTAATGTATAATTCTTTTGTCAGCTTAACAACAAATTTCCGGTTGGTTGAAGCTTCATTGCGCGCATTCCAACGAGGAAGCTTTCGATGTTAGCATCTGTTTCCTGGAAACAGTTCGGAACTTGTGTTCAATCCAAATCCGCTAAGGATTGTGCAGCGATGCGACGCCGGAATATGGACAATCGCTGTTTGCTAATCTAATACCTAAATCTTCTAATTTGGCTGTCATGGCGCACGTTGGTTGGTTTTGAATCTTTATCCTCGGACTGACAAAGCCTTGATAGGTTATTCCTGGTAGTTTCGCATACTTGTAGAAGCTCTTGACGCAGGGCCGGTTACCGAGATTGACAGAGTGAAGTTTCCGATTGTTGAAGTGTTGTTGCCGGGGAATTATTCCATTCACTAAGTGCCGCTGAATGGAGAGCAGTCCTGAAATGCGTTGCTCGAGCGCACACCCCGAGAGTCGAACTTGCGCCGCGTGATCTTGAGCCGGGCGTATAACCACTGAGCTAACGAGGCGGACGATCGTCACTCGAGTCACGTAACGATCGACTCGCCATTAGGCCACGGTGTTGTAGTTTAAATACGAGAAAATGCTGGTAAATTGAGGGTACGTGTGCACCCTCAAATTGTGAGTCTCAACTTATCTTCAAATTGAAGCCTAGATTTACAATTTTATCGTTTATTTTTCAGGATGTGGTATCCATATCCACGAAGCATGCCAGGAAGACTTGACCAAGAGCTGTGTCGAAGTGGTAATTATGTGGCATATCCAGAAAACGATTTCTTGCCTTTCTGACGCGATGCACTGCAAACGCAGAAACAATACGCAGAAACAATTTAGAAATGACGTTAAAGATACAACTTTACATCAATTCATTATTCCTATCACCAATATAATTCCAATGTTGACAAATTGTTCACAAAAACGTCAAAGAATGTTGCATTGAAGTTTGTACTGCACGCGTGCTTCCATATTTAAAATATGAAATTTTATCACACTGTTTTATTTGCTGGTTCCCATTCAAAATTTTCGTTTGCCATGCGCGTTTATCGATTGTTCTTAAATCTTTGTTACCTCACAGATCGTCGGACATCATCACTTCCGTCAGAAAAATTACACCCGCCCAACTTACTGTGATCACTGCAAGAGGTTACTTGCTGGTATGATGAACCAGGGACTCAAATGCTCAGGTCAGTTGGCCCAGGGGCAGATTCCATTGGAAACTTTAGAGAGAAGGCATTTCAGCATACTTTAGAACCAAGCTTTTGCAGTTTTAGCCAACAAAACATTAAACTACCATTAACGTGTCATCACTCCTGTAAAAAGGATGAGGTATATGTCATAATCATGCTGTGATAAAACAATTAATAACAGAATGATGGATGCAATGACGATGTCTAAGTATGACTTTGCAAATACACATTTTTCCTTGTTTTTCATGTCATTTTAATAGTGAAACCTTTGTGTTATTGTTAGCAACCTATACGTGAATATTGGCAACTGACTGTGGTAAAACAAGTCAGTAAAGACCTTTTTCAACCCAGTGGACTTCAACAGTGAAATACCTGGTAGGCCTAATTAAATTTCCGGTGGTAGTTATAATCAAAGGAGTAGTTGGTATAATAACTGAACAACTTGCACTGAAGATATAAAATACTCTACATCTTCTTGCTTACATTTGTCAACGTTTGCTGCCGAGAAGATAGATACCATCATTGAGATGTGGTATTATTGAGGGGTCCACAGGGCACTTTTGGACCCATGATGATTTTGGGGGCTAAAACCTTTCCAAGATATCCGGGAACATAATAAAGGCTATAGTCCATTTCATCTTTCATCTCACAAGTAAAATTATTCGACCATTTGTTTGATGTTTAGCGTGTAATATCCCTATATACTACGTCATCAATCTTTTCAAAGTATCTTTACGTGTAAGAGATAGAAACAAATTGTGGCAGGTACCAAGTTTTAGAATCAACTACTTTTTGGTTTAAAGTGCCTCTGACAGGAAAATAAATTTGCTAAATTTACCTAAGATACCAAAGAGATGACACTAACAAACTTCCCTGACCAGCAAATCGTAAAAAATATCAACAGGCTACTAAGTTACACGCTTGCAAACTTTCGTTCATTTTCGGCAAATCTGGCAATCAGTCAATTACGAAAATAAAAACGGCAACACCGCTGTGACGTCACCGTGGGTTGGAAGGATACATTCTTTCTCTCTGGTGAGTTGGTAAGGTATGGTACGACTGCTCCAAAACGTCAATGTGTGGGGCTCTATTGGTCGAAAGCATGTGCAAAATGAGAATTACCGAAAGGAAAAAGTCAACTTATTATTACTATCAGGTTTAGATCAAATAGATTGAGTTTATTTTTATCAAACAGCATCTCAATTCAATTGAAATTGCAGTTTTTCTAAACTCTTGTAGGGCTACAATTTGGATAATTTTTTTGTTTATCCTAATCTGGCTATAGCCATTTGCAGTGTAACAGCAGTATCTCACAGACAGTACCCTTAATTTATGGTTGAGGTAATGCCTGGAAATTGCTGTTTATGTGACAGAGTCACTGACAAAGACGTGTGCTATATTTTCATGCTTTCAAACAAAACAAGGTGCTGAGAAGAAAATAGTCAAAGTTTTCTTCAAGTCTTCGAAAGTGGGATGGACCATACAAAACTAGTCGTATATGTTCTCTTTACTTCAATGGAGATGATTTTGTTAACACCACAAACCCGATTTGGATCTTCTCAGCAATGAGTGGCGTGCTGGGAACTGTAGGTGGTGCGTTTGCCACAAGTGCGAGTCTATGTCCCAGCCCAATGAATGTGTATGTTGCCATGAAGTGCCACAGACGAAAGCACTTTTGAAGAAAGACCCATCTAGCTGTGTTACCAATTTGACCCATTTTGAGGCACACTTACATCCTGCAGTTCTGAGGACTTTTTTTATGAGGAGCAGGAAGAACTGGAGAAAAAGCAATAAACCGAAAGGAGAAAACGGAGACCTATCGAAAGAGTAAGGATGCTACATTAGGCTAAAAATACCCTAAACGCTAAAAAATGCACACTAAACAAAGTGATTTTATTTCCTTGCAGGCAGTATCGGTAATTAGTCGCTTACAGGCATGTACATGTATTGGAGTGGATACTACAAGGTGGTGCTCTCGGAAGCAACAATCGGATTGTGCTGCCGTCATGCATTGTTTGGCAAATCCGAAACAATTTTAAAGTCCAGATGACTATTACACCGGTTTTTAATGGCCAACTGAAGGCACATTATGAGAGAGAGAGAGAACTTTTATTTATTTATGAATAGTGATGATGAAATAAATATGAATGATGATTCGTACGATTTCTTCATTTTTCACTTCAAGTATATTTTAGGTTTTGTAGGAACGTATCCAGTACAGTTTTATTAAACTGCAAAAAAGAATAAATATTCGAAGAAAGCAACCGCTTGTACCAACTCCGACCAAACTGTGATCCACCAATTACATCTAGAAAGCATTTGTTTTATTCGTCGCTAACGACGCCCACCCACGATGACGTAATACCACCAAAGTCGTCGCAGAGCAGTGAAATATGGAGTTTCGCCTGTGGTGGCGCTGTGGAACTGTCGTTTTGTATAAATTTCGCCCTTACCAGTCGAGCTTCGAGGTTAAGATTAAAAAGTTCGTTAAGCATAATTCTGCGCTAGAAAATGCTTAGAAAAGTTACTATACTTGGGTCCAACCTGTCAGGGGCACTTTAAGAAAATTAGCCCACTTCTTTTTTCTTAACTTTACAAGCCACCTTGTACTTAGATATTTCATTAGAGTTGTTTTGTTTTTGCAATGGTGTGTTTTTGGCACCATTGATATTATTGGTACCGGACCAAAATTAGACGGTTCTGGGTGTTGGTTTCACATCTCGCCGAGTCATATGAAAAGTACTTATTCAGATCCTAAATGTGCTTGGTTGCTCCCTCATACGGCTTCTCTGAAAACTTTTTACCTTATAAAACGTTCCAAACTTGCAACCAATGATGGATGAATATCATATGAAGCACACTCATTATTTTCACATGTCTTCACAGAGTGTGGTACAAACGTCCATTCAAAATGCCAGGAATTAATTGAAATTCATTGTGAAGGTTCAATGAGGAAGAGCAGAAAGAAGCAAAGCTCGTAAGTATTTTCATTAGGTAATTGGCTCCTGAGCCTGATATACAAAAAGGCTGTAAAATAAAACTCAATTTATTTGCTAATGTAGGGCAGTATTAAACGTATTTTTATCAGCAACTGTCTTTAAATCGTTATATACTGTATTATTTTATTTGGCATCAAACGCCGCATACATTAAGATAAACGCATCATTGCATTTTAAAGGAAGCATAGCACAGAAGTTGCAATATATGCTTAAATATTGATATTTGTTCTGTGTTACACAATAAATACTATTAATACTACAAAAAGTGCTCAATGCCAAGTAAAAAGCCAAGCAGAGCGATTTTATTTGAATAAGGACCTTCTGATGATCCCTCTTTTAGGTGGAGCAGGCTGTAAAGGTTTTTAGTGTATAGTAACTATATTTGATGTTCTGCGTCACATGTGCAAACTTGGTTTAGAAATTCGCCCTCTCCTAAAAGGCGTTCCACCCCCGGCACATCAACCGCTGAAACATACGAAGTGACGGAAAAGACGCCACTTATTTCACATAAATCACAAGGTGAGAGGTGTTATTCATATGAAAACCTACCTCCACCCAGGGTGTAACAAACAGGGTGAATGCAAATGCAGTTGTCTTGGGAAAGGTTATTAAGCTTTCATTACTTTCACCGTCGTAGTTTAAAACAGAAATATTTTCTTCCCATCCTCAACGCTAGACAACAGATGATGGAGTTTTACTTGCGATTACTTTATTACTACGATTACAATTTACTAAGATTACGGATTTTTATGATTACGGATTACTATGATTACGGTCTACTACAACTACGGATTACTATGAATATGGATTAGTATGATTACGGATTAGTAGGCTATGATTAGTGATTACGGATCAACAGTGACGTTCGGTGGCTTAAACCGTTGGGAAAGCAACTTGGAAAACTGCTGCAACTCAATTTTTCTGCAGATGGAGGGGCAGGGGGGGCAATGGTGCCCTTTTAAATTCATGTAACCTACTGCACATTTTGCAATATAACAATTTGTGCTATTCGCTTCAGTACAGGCCTTAAAACTCGTTTTTTTTTCGGCAGCCATGTGGCCTACCGGGAGCTCCTTCTCGGCGGCCAAATCTGCGTGCTTGGAGGTCAAAATACAAAATAAAAATAACGATAGCACAAGTAGGCCTAAATAGAATTAAACTTGAAACAATGCAAAAATGATCACTTAGCGTTGTTGAAGTCTGGGCCTGGGCGACGTCCTACAATAGAATCGTTGCACCACGCAATAACTGCTTTATCGGGATTGTAATCCAGTACTGCGGGACCATCTAACCGTCTAACGACACTCGCACGAGTGTCTCCAATGTGGCTGATTTTAAAAAAGTTCGCCACTCCCCTAGAATTCTGTTTAGCAACGAAAAATAACGTTCGACATGTGTTGACGATGACGGCAAGGTAATAAAATAAGTATTTCAATGATGTGAAGGACATTGCTAAAAGAAGCATCATTTTTGCAAAATATGATCAAAAAATGTTTTCCCCTCGGATGTCAACTAACCTAGTTCTCCTTTTTAATGTCCGACAACATCGAATAGACATAAAAACGACAATATTGCCAGCCGATGTAAATTAGCACTTCGGATTAAGACTTTGTTAAAATTAACGTCGGGAATTACAAACAAGACTTACAGCGCTGGTGATCGCAAATGGATATATTCCATCAATAACAAATATTTCCGCACAATGCAACAGTGGCGATTATGACGCGCTGACCTAATTTTGCGTCACTCTTTGATACTACATATTTTCGACAGTTAATCCACGATCATTCTATTGCGAAATTAAATAATTGGCTAGAAGAGACCGGCGGCCAAACTTGGCCGATTGAGGAGGTAGCACCGGCGGCCATTCAAGCACTACTTAGCGGCCATGGCCGCAGGCTACTTTAAGGCTTGACAGTAGGTTACATCATTATAACATAGCATGATGCCCTTTTTTGTATACCGGACACTTGTAGGCTATCATTAGCCTACTCATGGCCACCTAAAGATACGGCCTGATTTGTCACATTTTGCAGAAATTTCCAGGTTTTTCTAACTTTGGGCGAACGTTTAAATAAATTTTTCTAAAAGTTAGATTTTTACGCTTTCTTTATTCTTTTCCCCAGATGACACAATAGGTTTTAACATCCTCACATGTTGAAAAACAAAGAAAATTTGATTTCGCGTTTTTCAACTTCCTTTTTCTCATTTGCTACTGCTTCCCAAGGCAACAAAAAGTTTTTTGTCATCAGGAAACAGCAAAAAGTAAAAACATCTCCAAAAATGTCAGTCAAGCACTAGCAGTAGCTGTAATCAAAATCTGCAAAATGTGACAAATCAGGCCACATCTCCAGGTGGCCATGGCCTACTCAATACATAGTGAGCTGATAGATTAGCATTGTCGCTACGGTATAGCCTATCTTATCTTAAAACTTGAAAAAAAATTTGGCCTTTTAGTAAACAAAAGTGCCCTTTTTTCGTAATCTTGCCCCCCCAGTCAAAAATCGTTCCGGCGCCCCTGGTAGTAGGCACGAAGGGTGTAACCGTCGGGCGAAGCCCGAAGGCGTGTTACCGAAGGCAACACTTCCAGCGGGGGGTCTGGGGGGCCTCCCCCAGAAATTTTTGAAAACACTTCCAATTTGGTGCGCTCTGAGAGCATTTCCAAAACAAATCAAAAATAAAAATCTGTCAAATTGTGCTTCGCCTATGTCGTGATCATACATCCATTTAATGTTTAGAAGTCATGAACAATCTTAATTTTAACGTTGCAGGACCAAATCCTGTGTTAGACATGGAATAATAGTTGTCTAAATGTTTAATTCGTCATGAATGTTCATTCTCAGATATTCAGTTAAGCCTACACTACACACTTAGGCCTAAACATTACAACCGCAAGCAATTTGTACAAAAAGCTGGATAAGTTTGCCTCCTGCGTATAGAAGCTTAACAAGCTAAATATTGCATCCGCACCTGAACGTTCATTGGCGAAGTAACGTTATATCAACGCTGTAAAAAGGGCAAAGGCATGACTATGAAAGCTAGTACAGTAGGCCAAAGTACATGGCGAGAGGACATCAAAAAAACAGCAACAAGCTTTTTGGCATTATGATGCTGTGCGTGTACCGTGACGAGATACCATTCTGACGAGTTAGTCTAGTCGCTCTAGCGAATGTACGCATTGACGTCACTGGGAAAGCACAACTAACCTACCATAACCATAACACATCTGATTGGCTAAGCAGCTGGTGACGTTTTGCAAAACGGCTGAGGATTGGTTAAAACGAAGGCGTTTTTTGACATTTTTGAATCTGGGAAAGCAAGTTTGATAGTTGCTTACCTGGAGCCTCAGTGATTGTTTCTGACAGAAGCGTTTGCGTCAATTGGCATTTATAGGCAAGACATGCGGTTTGGTGAGGACTTAGACTACTCACAAGAGTTACGAGTAATTCTAGTTACGAATACAGTAATTTTCAAGTTAAAATAGACGTGATAAAAATAATAAGTTAAACCTAGAATTCAGTCATTATATTTTGCATAGTTTTTGCTAAGGTAAGCACTGCTTTCCTTGCTTTCCCTCACCGATCGTCACTGCGGATCAGTGTGATTACGGATTAGTATGATTACAGATTATTGCGATTACGGATTACTTTTCACAACTCTGACTAATTTGCTTTTTGTAGAGTCTTTCACAATAGACCCCTCGAAATTATTTTTAACAATGCCCAAACTGGAGTCTTCGTGTGAAGTGCCTATGCCTACATCTTTGTATACATCATCCGTTCCATCAAGTCCCAAGCATGAGCAAGAGGATTTTCAAAAAAAGTCACTTGACTCCTCCTTTGCGGAATTAGAACATCAAGTAAGTACACTGCAAGAGCCCGCTCCGCGTTAATTCAGTGGTTAAATGCCCAACTTTGTACACCAAGAAACCTCAATACCAAGATGCGCTGGTTCGACTCTTGGGGTGTGCGCTTGAGCAACGCATTTCAGGACTGTTTTCCATCCAGTGGCACCTGTAATTCCCCTGCAACAATAATTCCCTTGCAACAATACTTTAATAACAATCGAAAACTTCACTCTGCCAATCTCGGTGACCGTTCCGTCAGTGGTTTAAAGCCTCTAAGTCTACAAGTATGCGAAACGCCAAGAATAACGTATCAAAGGCTTTGTCAATCCAAAGATAAAGATCCAAAACCAACCAACCAAAAGTAGCAATAGGCCTGTAGCTTTTTGAAACGTCAGTAAACCTATGAAAACTTTAAATTTCGGTTACTTGTATGTTTCCTGTCTTAGATAAACATAGCTGAAAAGTTTCATATTTTGAGTAAGAAACGGATCCAAATCTTTATAACATATCGGGATATTGTTTTGTTTCAGGTTGAAGAGGTTACTGAAGTAATCTCCATAAACGCACAAAAACTAAGTGATAGAGAGGAAAGTTTAGAATCACTGAAGGTAACTATAAAGCCATAACGTTCAAGCTTCTATAAAGTATGTTAGAACAACTTAAGCAAGTTTTGACAACACCCCAGGCAAAAAAAATAACAAATTTTTTCTGCCAGGTGAGTGGTTGTCAAAACTTGGTCGCTCAAGATCCATATGCTGCGGCTCTGAAACAACATGAACTAAGTTAATCACCAATCAATAAGCTCTATATCTGCCCTGACAAGGTTGCTTTCTAGTCGAGAACCAAACAGTAACACGGTATTATCATTGTTTGGTATTATCATTGTTTGGTATTATCATTATTATCTTGTCACCAGCGTAGCCTAGTGGATTAGAGTTGTCGACTGCATTGCCGAGTGGTGAGAGCCCTGGAACGACGTTCGAAAGGGCGCCGGTTCGACACCGCTCAAAAGCATGCAGCTGCGTCTTTGGTAAGGCACTTAATTAAAGGCATGCTTGAAGGTGGTCACGAAGATTGGCTTCCTTGCCTTCCCGTCCACTTAATCTAAATCCTCAATCATCGGGCGTAAGCCTGGATACGACAAACAAACATCATTGTTTAAAGACCAAAATTCAAACCAACAATTCCATCTCTTATACATTGGCTCAACATCTACAGTATAAACGTTAAATTAATATGAAAAAGCTTAGTTACTGACTGGGTAGGTCTTAACCCAAGCAACATAGTAACAAACAATATTAAATACAGTAAAACAGTAACTACAAAGAACGTAAAAATTGATTGCAACATTTTAGTTGCTTCATTAATGCCTAATTCTTGCTTTTCAGTATTTTTTTAATGCAGAATAAACAAGGTTTCTTTTCATGTTTCAACTAAAACGTTTCACAATGATTTATATTATTTTACTAGTTTAATTCTCAGCCAGCAAATCAGTCTTTTTACATTGATTGAACGTCTGCAGACGTTGAATTAATGCAGAAACTGATAGAGTTACTCTATTCTACAGTACATATGTGTTACAACAAAGCTTGCTCTTCAGTAGAATTGCATCTGTAATCTAATGTTAGTTTTAATTTTATGAAGGACAATGTTTGTGCTACACTTTCAGAGTCAAGCAGACACATTGGAAGAGCATTCCAAAATATTTAGCGATCATACGAAGGAAATCAAAAAAGAGGCCGCAAAAAACAACAAAAAGCTCTGGATTGGATTCGCTACAGCGATAACTTTAGTTGTTCTTTTACTGATCTTGCTCATTGTAACTGAACTAAACTAAGATGAATGTCACTTACGTGTTATTATCAACAGCTGTAATAGATACTTATGCATTTACATTCAAACAATACAAACACACAGTCATTGTCGAATTGTCGGCTGCATAGCCGAGTGGTGAGAGCCTCGGAACGGCAGTCGAAAGGTCGCCGGTTTGACACCGCTGAAGAGCATGCGGCTGTTTCTTTGGGAAGACACTTAAAGGCATGCCTGAAGATGGACTCGAAGATTGGCTTCCTTGCCTTCCCATCCACTTAATCTAAATCAGGGGTCACCAACTTTTTTGCATGCGGACCACTTTGGGACTAAGGAGAGCTGTGGCGGGCCGCAATAATAAAATGTTAGGTAGGTTGACTCTTATGCTAGAAAAGAACGCATTTCGTACCCAGTATCCAGCATTACATGTTGATAATATTTATATTAGAATACCGCAGCAACAAAATTAGTCGAACAACGCTACTGCCAGGCCAAGCTTCTTTAACAACACTTTTGACTTCTTTAACAATGCCTAATAAACGAGGGCACTTGTTTTGCGCACTTATAGCGAGACGAGCGGTTTCATCCGAATATTCATCGCCAAGCAAGAGTGATGTTGTCACTTCGCTTCACAAAAGATATCTTGCAATTAACAGCTTCAGTAACCAAAGAAATGTTTGACATATCGCAATACAGGCAACAACAGTGACCTGCTAACATATCAGCGGAAAATAGGCTCCACTAACAAGGAAAAAATAACCAGGCACCATGAAACAAATGCTTGTAGAAATCACCGAAAAAAAAGTTTCTATCGTAACTCATGAACGGTGTTCCTTCTAAAAAAGCAATGAGTGGGTTTTTCATCCTTTTTGTGAGAGTCTATAAAACCATCTTTCTTTGGTAATTATTAGACAACTGTCACTTGCGGTGCTGATCAGCATGGCAAGAATTGTTGATTAACAACATTCTGCAGTACCAAACTAAATATTTTCATAACACAACCAGAAGTTGTCTTATGAAAATACAACCATAATACAACCAGAAGTAATGCAACCAACACCTGTCAGAAGATATTTCATTTTCTTGATACAACCAGAAAAAGTCTTTAAATTTATATATAATATTTTGCCAATTTTTAAAATTATAAATTGAGTTGGCACACCGACCTATTTTGCCAACAAAAACTTGCATAAAGGAACACTGCTCATAAAACACAATAACGGTGAAACGCACACTAGTGTTTACATGACATTTACAAACTTAAAATAAGCAACCCTATGCTCACAGACAATTTCGAAATTCGAAAACAGACGTTTTAATCAACCACTGGGACAGTGTGGCTGGACATCGCATTGAAATAACTTTAGGCGACCCCTACCTAGAACTATAGTCTGATTGGTCGGTCGGTGGAATCGTATGCAAAGCGAAAATATGCTTCCCGGAAAGTGTTTTTTGCCTTCGTGCTCTTTAACTTCTCAAGAAAAGTATTTTTGGTTATACTTGTACGCTGATACCTTCCGCGGGCCGCACATAACAGCGTGGCGGCCCGCGGTCCGCCATTTGGTGACCCCTGATCTAAATCTTCAACCACCGGCTGTAAGCCTGGATACAACAAACAATACAACACAGTAGTCATTACTTAGTGAAATATACTTTGTATATTATAGTATGTAGCCTACTTATAGTTTTAAAAATGATACAGTTTTAAAGCTGTTTGTTTTAGTGTTGTGTTTTTAAGTCACATATACGCCACGCTGATTTACGTTGGTATATGTGGTACACAAGTGTAACTGGGAATTGTCATTAAATTTCCTAAATTCATTTTAGTATATAATTTGCTTGAAAAAGTCTAAAGTTACATATCAGCAAATGACACAAAATTGTTTGTTTTATTTCAGAGTAACAAAAGCAGTTACAAGGTTTATCTTTGGACTTGGACATTTTAGTGTCAAGCTTTGTTTTGTATCTGTGTAAGAAACAATAATTCTGTTTTAGCTCTTACAAAGTTTGTGTTTGTTTGTCCCTACAATCCACAAACATTCTGCTATGCCTATGAAGAAATAAAAATTGTTTGCCTGGATAAACGCCCGACTTTGTAAGACAATACGTAGAAAAACCAAGAAGCCATTGTTCAACTTCAGGAGTATGCGCTTGCGCATCTGACTCAGGACAACTTTCCAATTAGGACACTCAGTGGGAGAGTTAGCACATAACCAACTCCACTTCAACTGCAGGGGAAAACTTTTTCACTTTGACCTCTGTGATCGAGTTTACGTCGAAAGTTCAAAGGTCCTACGTCAGTGCTCGTGCTCATTAAACCGGAAAACGGATTAGTAATCTGTAGGACCCTGCAGCAGATGGAGTGTTTTGACCGGTAGACAATTTGAACGCACGACAGTTTTCGGTATGAACCAGTTGACTGCACTCATTGCGACCTTTCTAGCACTCAGCCAGAGACTTTATTCTTGCTTTGAACTATGATTAGTAATTAAAAAAGAAAAATGAGTAATGGCAAGGGTGGGAATCGTACCCACGTCATCGAAATGACTACCTCCTTAACTCTAATTCTAAACCGCTAGACCACGCTGTCGACGGCAAAACGTTTTTTCTTTTCATCAGAAATGTTTCGAAAAGAATGCTCAGAATACCACATGCATGTCACACTTCATCTGCTGCACGAACTAAAAGACTACAAGTACGCAACCGGATATACAGGCCTGTTGTATTCTCAAGACTTCGTCTTTAGGCTATATGTCGTCGAAACGAGTGGTCAATCCAAATGTGGTCGAAATAACCATGTTATGGTTTCTTTATATCACTCCACAACTGCTAAGGTCTTTTAACGACAGACTTCACTTTTAACTTTATATCGCACTCAAGATGTCATCATATTATTAGTTACTTATCCTCCCTGCGTTATGTAAGAAAAAAAACTGTAGGCCTACAATCGGTGCCGTTTTTAAAGTCTTCGGTATGACCCGACCTGGAATCGATCTTAGGTCTACCAGCACTGGAGCCAAAGGCGATAACCACACGGCCACTGAGCTGGCATCTGTTGGGAATGAAGCCAACCTACATGCAGTGAGATGTTTATAGGTAGGCTAGATTTGAAGCCCTGGAGCCCTAGAAGGAACCAGGAAAAACAAAACAGATAAAGGATTGGGCTAATCAAAGTAGAGTAATTTTAGGCTAACGAAGAAGTTTTAAGGTATAAACAAATTCGTTTTTGCGATATATGTCTAAATTAAGAATTTTGATAAATATTGCTTCTAGTGCTACAAGGTGAAACAAAGAAGAACGTTTCTGGGCCATTGGCAAGAATGGAGAACAATTCTTGCTTAAAGTTTAATGCACATTCTTTATTGTCAAGCAGGCGTCGTCCAATTGCAGAGTCACTAGATATCTTTTTGTAATAAATTTTGCATGCACGAATTGATGGATTCCTGATTCTGTTGTTTTTCTTTTTAATGATGTAAAGTGCTTTGGTAATGCAGGGATATCTTTAACTGTAGTTGTAGATATCCCTGTGGTAATGGTTTCCTTCTCTGCCTGGAACCTTGTGCTTTTATCAGAGCCACCGTTGTATTATTTATATATCCTAATTCCTAAAGAAGCCGCTTAAATTTAGAGCAGAAGGATTTCCAAACGAAAAGCATAAGAACTTGTATCAATATTTGAAATCGTCAGAAACGTTTAACCTAATAATGCAAAATTCCACAATACTGAACTGAAAAAGAAACCAGCTCTGGCAGACTGCTTTGTCGTTACTTTCGCCGAACAACCCAGCGAACAATATTTAGACATCGCTGAAGATAAATGGCTATACATAAAATCAAAGCCACCATTAATATACAGAAATTGATTTCGACCGACCACTTAAATCCCATGTTATCAGCAACCTCCGACCCCTGTGGTGTAGATTCTTCAACTATGCCCATTCACACTTATTCTTTTTCGACGTTATATCAATGTAAACTTATGGCAATGGACTGAAACTAAATTGCGTTTTTTTCTTTGTATTCGTCTTGTTGAACTGTTGTAATTCACTAGATGGATGATATATGTTTATGTGTATTTCTTGAATTTCGTACCAGTATATTGTTGGAAATCGTGGCAGAACACCAGTTTAAAATTTAGGTTCAAAGAAAATGAAGGGGTGTACCAGTAAACATCTATAGGATTGGCCCATGATACTAGAGAAGGATCCCCAGAGGATACAAACTGATATGAATGAATCAACAAGTGAATAAAAAAATAACAGTTAACCTCTCAAGTACATGTAGCTCCACACAGAGTGAAATTTACATGCCTTTTGACTCTTTTTTATTTCTTTAAAAGTATTATTGACTCAAAAAGAATGTCTAAAAAGACATTACGAAAAGTAACTACGGACAAAGGCCAGTGTTTCGATCTTCAGATCTCTTCAGCGTAGTAAAGTTAAAGTAGAAAGTTGTCTTGAAGCGTTGGTTGAGGTGATGATTTGAAACTTGAGTGATTGTTGTGAGACAATGAGACTGGATTTAAGTTTTAAATTTGAACCTCAGCGAAACGTAGTTTTACAGCCTGTTAAAAGGTGTGATTTTTTTAAAAGAATTTGTGCTAAGAAATGGCAGGAAGCTAAGAAATGGCTGAAGAGATCTGAAGATCGAAACACTGGCCTTTGTCCGTAGTTACTTTTCGTAATGTCTTTTTAGACATTCTTTTTGAGTCAATAATACTTTTAAAGAAATAAAAAAGAGTCAAAAGGCATGTAAATTTCACTCTGTGTGGAGCTACATGTACTTGAGAGGTTAACTGTTATTTTTTTATTCGCTTTTTAAAATTTAGGCTTGCAGCTTTTGATTTTAATATTATGTAACCATCTATTTAAAATAGAATTTTTATGCATGCTGATAATGTCGAAGTTTGCTTTATTTGTTCGTTTTACGTATTTTTCAAATTTTCTTTTTTACATGTGCTAGCTGAAGATGCTATTACTATAGCGAAATCGATTCTTAACTTAATAAATTACACTAAGAGGTTAGATTGTTGTGCAAATGCCTGCATTTGATGAATGCAAAATAGCAGTACCAACCTAATAACTTTATTTGTTATATTCTTCGATTTTTAACTCTTAGACAAGACAGCATTGTTTCTTATCCGGCCCACAGTCCCACCGGAAAAGTTCTCGAATTACCGGTAGGTTAATTTGTCCTTCTTTTTAGGTGGTGACAAAATGTTGCCAATATGGTTGGTTGGTTTTGAATCTTTATCCTCGGACTGACAAAGCCTTGATTGGTTATTCCTGGTTGTTTTGCATACTTGTAGAGGCTCTTGATGCAAGGCCGCTTACGGAGATTGGCAGAGTGAAGTTTCCGATTGTTGAAGTCTTGTTGCCGGGGAATTATTCCGTCCACTAGGTGCCGCTGAATGGAGAGCAGTCCTGAAATGCTCAAGCGCACACCCCGAGAGTCGAACCAGCGCGGCATGATCTTGAGTCGAGCGCGTAACCACTGAGCTAACGGGGCGGACAAATGTAGAAATGAGAGTTTTTCCTGGCAGTCAGCACAAAGTTGATTACTCTCTTGAACAGCGAACAGATGTAACGAGGAAATGTAGTGTCCATCGCTGTCAATTCTTGCTACGATCGGTTGCCAAAAACGTAGGTTGCTAATGTTTCGAAAATGTTTTATAGCATCTCAAACTTTGGTGCGATTGAGTGAGCTTGATCGTGATAGCAAAGAACGTGGCGGTATAAAGTTTTTCACAAAGTTCCCTTCCTTTTTCGACTTCCTTCCTGCTTGTAGAAGTTGTGTACATTTGATCCGCCTTGGTCGAGTGTAACTTTTGGTTTACATTAGCAAGATCTGAATTCTGTGGGAAGGGCGTTGTTGTCAGAAGCAAGAAATAGCAAGTGACGACACTTTGGAGAACTTTAAAGGAAAATTAGTTTTGTTCCAGCACAAGCAAATGATTGACAGATATATAGCAGGATCAGTATGGCTGTTTGTTGTGTCACAAGTGTTGTTCAAACAGTTTTTTCTTGAAAGCTGATTGAACATTTTTATGTGGTAGCCTATGTTGTGTCACAATACGCTGGAAATTATACTTCTATTTAATCTTTCTCTCTCAAACAAGTTATGAATAAAATATAAACTTGAATTAGTTAGTCGATTCTTGTTAAAATAAATGACCATAGGACTATACTGTAGAATGTAGATCATCATCATCATCATCATCAGCCGGTCATGCCACTGCTGGCAGATGGCCTCCAAATATGTTTCCACACCATTCTGTCTTTTGCTGTTCTCATCCAGGTGATGCAAATCTTTTCTTCTATGTCATCTCGCCATCTTCTTTTTGGTCTCCCTCTAGTTCTTCTTGCATGTCTTGGTATCCATTCTGTGGTTATCTTGGCCCATCTGTTGTCTTTCATTCTTGCTACATGTCCCGCCCATTGCCACTTCAAGTTTGTTGCTGTTTCTATGACATCTTTGATACAAGTTTTGTTTCTGATGACTTCATTTCTAATCTTGTCTTTTCTATTTATGTTCAATATTATTCTTTCCATGTTCCTTTGTGCGGCTGCCAGTTTTCTTGTTTGTTGTTTTGTGAGTGACCATGTTTCTGCTCCGTATGTTAATGTTGGCAATATTACTGTGTCCATGATTTTTCGTTTTAAGCTAATTGGAATATTCTTGCTCTTCAAAAAAGTGTTATATTGACTAAATCTTCTCCAGCCTGATGTTATCCTTTGGGTGATCTCAGTTTCCATGTCGTTTCCTGGTGTTCTCATTTTCCCTAGATATTTGTATTGATCAACCTCCTCTATCTTTTCTCCATCTATCAAAATACCCGTCCTTGGTTGTTTCCCTGTTATCTCGTTACACATTATTTTTGTCTTTTTCTTGTTCATCTTCATTCCATCTCGTTTCCCATCTCGATTCAGTTCCTCAAGCAATTGTTGCAGAGTACATTCTGACTGTGCAAAAAGGATGATGTCATCTGCAAATCTGAGATTGGTCAGCAGGTGTCCATTAATGACAAGTCCAGTCTCAGATTTCAGCCTCTTGAATATCTCTTCAACTGCAGCTGTAAACATAACAGGTGAAAGAGTGTCATCTTGGCGCACCTCTTTCTGAATCTTTATTTTATCACTTAGTTTCTCGGTTCTGATTTGTGCCGTGCCATTTGTGTATGTATTTTTGATAATGTTTACTATTTTATCTGATATACCATGAATTTGAATTGCATTAAAAACAGAGGAGTGCTTGATGGAATCAAATGCCTTCTCATAATCAACAAATGCCATAAATAAGGGTAGTTGGTATTCATTCATCTTCTCTAAGATCTGCCCAACTGCATGCAGGTGATCAATGCAAGAGAATCCTTGTTTGTCAGCTGCTTGTTCAGGGGATTGGTTTTCATTTGGACTGCTGCTTATTCTGTTCTTGATGATTTTCATAAATAGTTTGTAAATATGAGAAAGTAGGCTAATGGGGCGATAGTTTGCAAGGTCTTTCTTGTTTCCACAGTAGACAAAGACTGTAGATCAGGAGTTCTTTAACTGGGGTCTTTGAACTTCTGATTTAAACGCTTCTTTATGCAGATGCACGTCTTGTACATACCGAAAGCCTGTCCACTGGTTGGTTATGGATATTATTTATTGTCCTGGTTATTATTTATCTGAGTTCTAACCTCGGATTGTTCCTACACAATCGCTACAGTTACGATGAAGGTCTTTTTCAAAGTCACACAACTTATAAAAATTAATCAATATTCCGAATAGAAATGAAATTTATTTACATTAATATCACTCAGTTAAATTTTAAAGTCCGTTTTCCAATAAAATGAAACTTTTTTCCACAAAAAGAGGAATACTAATGTTATGGTTTCATGAGGAATACTATACATTGAGTGGAGCTTAATCCCGCTTTGAAGATTGGTGAGCAATTAGCATGTAGTGTCCTGATGTGGGAAACACACAACTAGACGTGTAATGCTGCAATGGTGTTTGAGTGCTTTAGAAGTCGAATGCCAGTAATGTAAGAACACACTTTTGTGATTATTTTTAAGGTGACAAGACTTTTAAAAGTGTCTGTCAAACCAAGCACCTTGTAGGAACAGTTCACATTGGAAGATTTTTACTGCGCTGCAGTAACCGGTATTTCAATCATAACCAAACCCTTGCGAAAAGAACCAAATGAGCAATGTTGCTACACTTGAATAAACGGTTTTGGATAATGTTTAGTGTTTAATCAAAACTTCTATATTGGTAAAGTTTTGACAATCTTAAGATTACTTTTAATTTCACAATATAGATATTAATGACATGTTTTAGTCTGATGTTGCGAGTTCGCTGTGGCAATAGCGAATGGTGTTGAAGTCAGTTGTGGTTGTTTTATGCGGCTCTTTTGTTTGGCTTGAGACTGCTGTCTTGAATGCTGTCTGTTGAGTTTATGTGTTGTCAGGCGCTAGAGAGAGCGACGCGTGCAATTGTGCTTTAAAGAGAGCATTTTCATAAGTAGACGGAGTCCATAAATCAACAACCGTATCGAGAGAGAAGAAATACGTCACCTAATCTATTGATCAACTAATTCGACAAAATTTTACAGCAATAACGCCTGACAACGCATAAACTCAAGAGACAGCAGTCAAAACAGCAGCCTCAGGCCAAACAAAATAGCCGCATAAAACAAAGACAACTGGCTTCAACACTATTCGTCATAGCACATGACTATGGAACTGTGTTCCGAAAGCTAGTGGAAGTCGCTATTGCCACAGCGAACTCGCAGCATCAGGCTAAAACAAGTTGTTAATATCTATATTGCAAAGTAAGCAACGATCATGCTGCTAAAAGCAAAACTCAATTTACTACATTACTTTTAATTGGTTTCACTATTTGGCATTCGGTGTCTGCACAACACTATGTAAACAAGCCTTTGTTCACGTATCTGAGGTTCAATTCCAGCACCGAGAACACCCAAATTTGAACCAAAATTCAACAGTTTATGTTCGTCCTGTACCCTATGTAAGACTCTGAAAAGGTCTTGAAAGTTCCTGCCGATCTGTAAGTATTTCAAGTATTTAGTATTTATTCCAGGCAGATGCGTTTTTCAACGTTTAATTTTTCAAAATTTTTAATGATAAATTCACCTCAACAGCCATCTAAGATTGTAAGCAAATAAAACCAAGGGACAACACGGCATTTAGTATAAATACATGAATATAGAAAAATACAAAATTGCGAACGTTTTCGGATAAACATCTAACTATAGTCAAGTCTTCTTCAAAATTGATTTACATGTTCAAGTGAATGTTATTGGTGTGGTTGTTACTTGATTTTGTTTGTTCATGGTTTATAAAAGCAAGTTCTTTAAAAAAATTGTATTTTAAATGCAGTTTATTCTTTTTACATAAGAAAAGTTAGCTCAATTAGCTTGAGGATGAAATTTACTTCTCTGGTATATTCATTTATTGCTCATAGCTGAAAGCTTTAAAGCCATTCTGCTTTTTCTCGTAGTTATATAGTTTCTTCGCGGTTATATAGTTTCTTCGCAGAAGCAGTGACGTTAGAATAAAATTTTACGGGGTAAAAGCAACTTTTGGTGGGAAAACGTCATTCAACATGAATTATGTTGAATTGAAACATTCAACATTAAAACGTTTGTAATAGTAGGTTATGAAAACATTTTTTTGGGGGGGACAAAATAACATTTTGGGGGGAGATTGTTCTCTGAAGCTCCCCATGGCCACATCCCTGGTTAGATGACGAGAACATGCCACATTACTGTACATAAACGTTTAGAATATGGATTCGGACAAAGACAGTTACAAAAGTGACAGTTCCATGTCAGCATCTTATGAGAATTCTTTCAAGAAACACAAGTTTTCGACTCACAGCTTCAGAACTTTCCATTCTTGTGCACATTGTGGCAAATTGTTAATTGGGCTCAGCAAACTAGAACTGCGATGCAAACGTATGTATGGTACTCTGCTTCACTATAGTGTTTTGTCTTTACCCGGTCCCACAAGGCTGGCATGCATATCTCTTTATGTCTTGATTTATCTATTTGCAACAAAAGCATTTTTCATGGTTTATTTTCCTCAAAAATGAAGGGTTGATCACTTATAAACGCATTTTTAATTTTTTCTGCTAATTACATTAATAATATTTTAATAGAACATATACAGTACGTCCTAATAATGTGTTCGGCTGGTTTTTGTCTTTTGCAAAGAGGACAAATATGCCCTAATGGTTTATAGTCCAAAGGAAACAAAATTTTTATTTTTGAAAACGTTTCTACGTAAAAGGAAAGTTGCTCATTTTAGCGAGTTGTCCCAGCAAACGGTGGAAACTGTTGCCTACTAAAAAATTGGCGAGACACAAGAGAAAAATAGACCGGTTATTATTCAACCAGGTGGTTAGCCTGGCTCAACAAAAGTCCAGTTTTGCTTCAAGTATCCCATGAAGCCGCCCTATACTGTATAGGCTTACAAACAACAAAAGCAAGCAAAAGACTAATAAAATTCGATACCGACTACTCAATTTTTCACTTTTTTGTTTCTTCACGGTTAATTTTTTGGCTATTTGCTATATCACAAAACAAACACGTGTTCACTAAACTCGATTTACATAAAAATTATAGATAACTTGCGTTGGTAAAGAAAAATATAGGATAACGTATTTAAATAAAGCCATCATGAACAATAAAGAAATTTAAATGTTAACCTCAATGGGGGAAGTTAATCCCCAACTTCCCCCTCTATTTGCATACGCCGCTGCAAATTATAATCGCTTTGCCTCACGGTAACAATGATACACTTTGAAAGTAATCAGTATAGCCATAGCTTGTTATTCACAAAGGGGAACTAACTACACTAACTTTCCTACAGGTTGTAGGGTCAACGTACATTGGAAATGCCAAAAAGATTTGAAGAAGTCTTGCATTGTTTCGGTAAGCAGCTGGGAAGGCGGATTGGAGTTTTATTTTATTTAAACGACATGGTGCTTATAGTTTGTCAAATGCGGGTGCATGGAATACTCACTCTACCATTCTGTTCGACCTGCTTTCAATTAAAATATAATCTATAGGGTTAAGATTAATACTGACAGTTGTGCATTTCACCTTTTGGTTTTAGTTTTCATTGTATTTTGTGGAAAATGACTAGTGTTTAAATAATATTCGAGCAATTTATAATTTCTATGTAAGTAACCCTGAATTGTATTGTGTTCCACACTTTCTGAGCGTCAATAACTTTTTATAAGTTCCATATTTTTTGTCCATTCCACATTATTTCTGAGCATTTCTTTCATGCCTAGTCCTCCTCTTCTGATGACTCATCAGATCCTGGCCGGAAAACTCCCGGAAATCAGATCAGAACCACTTTCTCCGGTTCTCCAGCACTAGGGAGTGTAACACAAACTGTGAACCAGCATGTCTTTATCAACCGTAAACATATTAACAGCAATTGCGTCCACTGTAAACTGCCTTTCTCTGGTAAAAAGAAATATGGATTGAGTTGCAAACGTAAGTAATTTGTACCACACTATATTGGCAAATTCAAGATTATTAGAGCTTTTGCCACACAATTGTGGCTTCATCAGTAGGCTATATAACTCGTACATCCTTAACCGTCTTCGTACGGGTGTCGAGTTTTTCTGCTCAACTATGCACCAATGAGGCATCTTCCTCCTCTTGTAAATGTGGTGTCAGGAGACCACATTCACAGACCACATCATCAACGATTGCACTATCTTCAAACCATCTAATGGAATGGAAGGTTTGCGAGTCTTGGATGATGAAACCAAAGTCTGGCTGCTCTGTAGCAGCCTTCCATTATAGTCAGGGAATATCGCGAGTCTGGGGGGATAAAAAAATTGACCCTCGGCCGCAGAAGCTCATACAACGACAACCAATAAATATTCTTATTAATAAGAATAAATTGATAATAAATAAAAAATGGAATCAAATTTATTCTATTTGAATATGATTATATACTGAAAAAGCCACAATTGTCTGGCAAAAGGTCTAATAAACTTGAATTTGCAAATTTAAGGGGGTACTTTCTATTTTTAATTACTTTATCATATCTAAGCATCTCATTGAATTAATTATGGAGAATTCAAAGGAGGATTTTAATGAACAGTTTGGCGATAACGTTTTTTTTAGAAAGTAAGTTGATAAACGTATGTTTTGTTTGTTTTGTTTTTGTTTTTCTTGTTTTTTTGTTGTCGTGTGTTGTCGTTTTTACTAGTCATGCCGCAGAGATGTACGTATACGCCGCAGACTTGCGGCGTAGACTTTTTGTTTACGCTAACGCTTGCGGCCACATTTGTTGGGATAGTTTGCGCTTGAGGCTACGCCGTAAAGTTTTCGCGGTTTTTAGCGCATAGCGTCAACGCATACTTTTTAATATATTTTTTTCGCTACAACACGCCAATACCTTCCAGCGCTGCAGTTGAAAGAATGTTTTCAATGGGCAAAGACATATTGGAACCAAAACACAGCAAAATGTCAGATGAACACTTTCAGATGCTTGTGTTTCTTCGTGGAAATTCAAAATAAAACTTGTTTGTTTCGAGTGGTTTATACCGTGTGAATGTTTGGCACCTAGCAAACAAAATTAGTTTACGCTAGTGCTAACGCTGACGCCGCCAACTTTTTTTACAAGTTACGTTGACGCATACGGCGTATGGTTTTTCGAACGTTTGCGTTTACGCTGACGGCGTCAATATTTTTTGTATACGCGTACATCACTGTCATGCCGTATAGACTATAGGCTATATTCAGTGTGCGTTATTCAACTTAGTAGCATGCATCATTATCCAACTGCAGGTTTTGAAACATTACAAATCGCTTCGCACTGTAGGCCTATGTAATTAGAGTTGATATGAATCGGTTGTTTTGTTGCTATATCCTGTTACTTTCTTACTTTACATTAACTGTACTAACAAGAACGATCAAAAGGACTCACCTTGAAAACTCGTACACTAGCCTATGCTAAAAAACCCTCTATTGTTATGGCTGGCATTGTACCAAGACTATCTTTTAAGAAAGTCTAGATTCTACATATGTGAATGCGAGATTGTCTTCAGTGGGGAAGCTAAAGAGGAAGAAAGAGAGACGATTGTTTCCGGCGCACTGTCAGGCATTATTGTAAAAAATGCAAAATTTCCGGTGACGCATCATGCTTTATAGTTCTCAATTGTCATCAAGCGGCACAGAAAATACCATTGTTTCCTGCCGCTAGAAACTCTCTCTAGGCCACTTGTTGCCTCAATTAAGTCATCAATGATTGGCATATCTAAGTTTTGCGTTCAGATTGTTTGAGTTGTGATTTACTTTCAGGTTGTAGGACTTGTGTCCATGAAGCCTGTGTTGCTGGTTTGAAGCAAAGCTGCATAGAAGTGGTAAGATTGTTTTACTTGAGATTACTTGCTTAGCTACGAAATTCCTCAGTTGTATCCAAATTAATTTGTTCGTATTTAACGACAAAATTAAATTATGAAAGTTCAGTACGAACAGCTCATGGTCGCGAACAACAGCGCATTGTATCCAACCCTCAATACGAGGAAGGCACACAATGATGACGATTCACAACGCGAAAACAAAACACAATATCAACAAGTTGTTTACAACACCCCCAAGAAAGAGGCAACGCTCCGGCGGAGTATTGTCGTGTCAACAAGATGTAAACTGCGATTGGTACCTTTAAAATAACAAACGCACTAAATTGCACATTCATTTTACTCTTTAGCTTAATAAGTGAATTCAACTTCTATCTGCTATTGCCGTAAATCCGTAATAACTTATTATATCATTTTAAATGTGTAATGTAAGAATATTTTTGTGGTTGATATTAAATGCACGGTAACATAATAAAATATTTATAAAGGTAATCTTCTTGCCTTCAAACTGGCACCAGTGACGATTTTTCCTTAGTCATTGAACTGTGTTGCTATCAAGCTTTGTGGGCTTAGCATTTTCATCTCGAGGTAGGCAAATATAGGGCAGTGGTGGATGATGTGTTGTACAGTTTGAAAGTTCTGGGTCACGATTCGGAAAAACGTCCCAGTCCTGTACGGAGGCAGTTACCCTTTGCCCAATCTTTCCGGGGTAGCTCTCATTTTGATGGATGCAGAGCATACGGTTGGCGCAAACTTTTGTTTGCTTGAAATGGAAACGCATTTCAAAAAGTAACCGAAGGTAACTTAGTTTAGATCCATATAGCAACCAGTTAGTAAGGAGGGTGGGGGGAAGTTTAATAGGCCTTTTTTCAAATCCAACTTTAGCCCTGGTTTAAGAAAACTGAAAAAAAAATTGAAATTTTCGTCCAAACCCAAACAAGGTAATTTTACGTGAAAAGGAATTTTCAAGATAGGGGGAATTTTTGGACTGAAATTAAAAAAAATATATATTTTTAGAGGTTAGAATATAGGCTACTATTGTATTAAAAAACCAGGGCTAAAGTTAAAATTAAAATTAATCCCCCTTCCCCCCTAAAGTTAGCAGTATAAATAAAAAGTGTTCAACTAGCTCAGTGCTAGGATCAAAAATAAACAATAAATACTGTCGTTTTTACTTAGCATTGAGCACTTTTTGGCAGTATTGATATCAATTATGTTCATATCCCCAAACAACCAACGAGTAGTAGATTAGGCTTGTTATTGGATAAACCTTCATTCTAATTGTCAATACAAGACTAAGTGTTCATCAAATCATCAAAATACTTTCTAAAAAGAGAATGACGAATACGGTAAATAGGAAATAGCCGAAACAGAGTTGCCAAATAACATGGTTTTATTAAATGAGTTATTTTCATATGTATTTGCAAATTATTAACTTGCAAATGGTAATAAATATCGTTTAGGTAACAAATATCATCCAAACTTTTTATAAATTGCTTTTTTTCTCATCTAAACATTGCAAAAATATACCCAGTATGAAAATAAGCCATCTCCTTGTTTCTCGTGCTTTACAGCTACTTTATGTTTTCATCTTGCTTGAATATGCTTGACAGATTATCGGCAATCATAACTTTCTCACGAAGAAATACAAAAAAATTACCTACTGCGATTACTGCAAGAAAATTCTCAAAGGAATGTCGTATCAAGGGTTGAAGTGTTCAGGTCAATAAATCCTAACCTCATTCTTCGGGTAAAGCTTTAACATGGTCATAGATTTAACAAAGAAAGACATAAGCGGTAAGAAAAACTAATTTGGTTTACAAAAACAAAAGACTAAAAAGACCATATTCTTTAAAAAATATTATAGTCTCTCTTTTTATTGTCTAGTTTTCGTAAATCACACTTTCCTTTGTTAATTCTATGACCATAAAGTTTTTACCCTTTTTCTCCTATAGCTAAGGCTGCTTACCTAAAAACACTAGGCCACGGTTTTATTTACTAATTAACTTATTATTTAAAATGGTGCACGATTATATTTGATGTTATTCACGACTTCATTTTTTAATTTATTGTTTTTGGCAATGTTTAGATTTGCCCAGTGCTATCAATCGGTAAGACCTTTAAAAGTAAGTTTTGCAAGAATCTTCAAGGCTAAGTCAACCATAGGCGTAGCCAGGGGGGGGCGAAAGGGGCCATGGCCCCCCCAAATTTTCAAAGTTTGGATTCCGAAGTTGAGTCCTTTGTTGAAAATATAACGAAATTTGTAGAAATTTATAACGTTTTCCAAGACATCTGGCTATTAACACCCCAAGGACTTGTTTTAGACACACAGAAAGACACCAATAAATTTTGCAAATCGTAAATCGCGCAAAATTTACTCGATTTACGTTTCTTTTAACTAATTTGTGGAAGCAATTTCAGAATCGCTTACTCTGTTGGGTTTTTGTGTAGCTGAGTTTTTGGTGTTCTCTAATTTTAGCCGCAGATTTTGCCTGTTCGTGTGTAAGAGCTACCTTTAATAAGTTAATAGCTGTTTATCTGCTAATAAATTTCATACAAATATTACCCTAAAAGTGTTTCCAGAAAGCGCTATAATCCATTATTTAAGTGTAATTTTGAAAAAATTTTCCGTGGGAGCATGCCCCAAACCCCCCTAGAATACGCGTGCCATCGGCACGCTCTAACCCCCACCAGTTTCATTGCTTCCCCTTGCTCAAGCCACCAGGATACGCCACTGCACATCAGGTAGTGATGTCTTAAATTAAACACTTTGTCGTTCTCTTCAATTCATCAAATATTTGGCCCCCCCCCCAAATTTTTTTCCTGGCTACGCCACTGAAGTCAACGTCTAAAATAGGTTGCCATGAACTACCACGTGTTGGTTACAAGTTTTCAGCGAGTAGGCTACATTTTACTTTTATTTCTTTTTTTTTAACTCTTTTTTAGAATGCGGAACCAACGTTCATGAAAAATGCCAAGAGAAGATCGGAATTCGCTGTTCAAAGAAACTGCATTCCAAACAAAGGTTTGTGTGTGAATTTCACTTTATCCATCTTGAAAACCAGGCTTGTGACGGTAGTTCGTAGGCGTAGCCAATCATGTACAACTGCCAGGAATAAGATTTCAATGACACAAAAAAGAGGCAAGTGTTTTTTCAAAGCTTTGAAGATTCAAGGTTGTGTAGTTTTATGCAGGAACATAATGGAAATGTGATATTGCACTAGATAGGAATAACGTATGTACTTTTTTATTTTCAGAGCATCAAGTCTCCATTCGATAAAAAGAAACGAATTCACACCTTTGCTTTACAGATCAGATGGATCCGAAGGTGTTGATGACGTCATTATAAAAATTTTGTTTGAAACGCAGGAATTGCAGTGTTGGTGACATAAATGCTTCGAAACTAAATTTTCTTCACATGCTAAAGTTTAGTTGAAAAAAAAAAGTGGTCCATTTTCAAAACGTTTGTTTTAGCATTGAGTACTAAGTAGTTATAAGCAGGGCTTTGGAGCCGGAGCGAGGAGCCGGAGCCTCGGAGCCGTGCATTTTCAATGGAGCTGGAGCCAGAGCTCTACGTGAAATTCAAGTGGAGCTGGAGCAGGAGCTGGAGCCAGTTGTTTGAAAATTAACTCCGGCTCCGATGTATTTCATAAGATGCTACTACTATTGGCTGAATTCACATAATTTAACAGCAACCCTTCACAAAATTAATAAATTATTTTCGTAATCAGACGTCGAATTAACGAATATGTTTTGAAACGCAGTTCCGCATGACATTTTGATGAAAGTACCTTAAATTTTAAAAAGTTGTGCCATTTTTTAGCAACAGTTGACTGCAGGCAATTTTAAGCTTTAGAAATTAAATTGATATGTCGTCATTATTTTAATGAAAGCACTTTTCGGTGCCTGGAGCCGGAGCAGTGGTATCAATAAGCTCCGGAGCAGGAGCTGGAGCTAAGTTATGATAAAAGAGAGCTCCGGAACTGGAGCTGGAGCAACTTAACATTTACGCCTACTCCAAAGCCCTGGTTATAAGTATCCCAACAATAGGTAAAATACCAACTATAGGTAAAATAGGCAGATATGACCTCTCAATAAACAGTCGCATTCCAAACTGCATTCTGCCAGCATGGAGGCTTATGGGCCAACACTGCCCAGATCGACTGGAGTGGCAAGAAAAGGGGGACGCCTTAGCTCAGCAATGAGCTACTACTGGCTGAAAGTGATGATGATAATGATTAAGTAGCCTGGAACGTTTTATAAAATTCTGGTTGAAAATTTGTTTCAAAATTTTTCAACTCAATATATTTTGTTGAAACAAACCAAGTTTTACCAAAAGCTTAATTTGCTTATATCACAGGGTTTACTACTGACCTTATGTAGTAAAAGTTTAACATTCTCAGGAAAGTTTGATAAGCAGCTCCTCAAACAGATGTTATCGTCTTGAAACAAATTTGGTTCAGTCATTTACGTTGTAAAAGGAAAGTTTTTAGATCAGTTTGATTTGAAATATTTTATCAAAAAAAACTTTTGTTCAAGGTTTAATCAGAGCAAAATAATCAAATCATTTCATAATTTTAAACATTTTTTTATTTTCTCAATCAACTCTCTGATGTTTGAGTAAAAGCGATCATATAAATTCCTGGATACAGGTTCGATACCCTAGCGAACCACAATTCAATTTATTTCAATTTTGCACTTTACAAAAATTAATGTTTCAGTTTTTTGCCTTTAAGTTCGACAATCTAGCCAAGAAAAGTTGCCATTTTTGCATCATTTCAATGTAACTCGACATTGCAGTGATGTAAAAATGACAACTTTTAAAATCAGCACAAAATTTAATCGGTTGCATACCCGAGTAGTTTGAGACATTTTAATCCGTTCGAAGAAGCGGCGGTTTGACACCGCCCAAGAGCATACCACATGCTTGAAGGCACAGACGTAACTAGAAAGAAAATTTTAGTTTGGCAAAAGCAACATTTAGAGAGGGGGATTATTTTAATATTTGAAATAAAGAGTTTGTTTAAAAAAATAACTACTCAATGCAGCCAAATATTATCAACCGTTATTAAATATGTAATACAATGTTATTTAAACGTTATAATAGTATTAAAAACGCATTTTGGTGGCCAAGATTTATTTTTTGAGCTGGTAATTGTTCCCCCAAACCCCCGAGGCTACGTCCCTGCTTGAAAGTGGACACGAAGATTGTGTTTTCATGCACAATCTTCATTGTCAACCCCTGATTATTATTATTATTACTAATTTATTATGAACCTGCGCACAATGAAACAGCATAAAGTTTCTCTCTTTTTAATGAAAACATTATGATTTTATAAATAAATTTGAAAATGTTAGTTTGTTAATTTGTCAAACTAACCTCGTCGAATGTGCAGGCACGGCCTGCTAAAACACGGCCAAATATGTTGCTATTTGGGAAAATTTTTAAGAGTCTGAATTGTTACAATCATAGCCATGATAAACCTATCATTTTTCCACTTACAGAAGTATGTAAAACAAGCAACATTTGCATCTAGACATATTTTTGGCTTGTTTTACCAGAGATTAGATATGTATGTTAAGCACAACTTATGCAATAATAATGTAAAATATGTAAGACTTTCCAACTGCATCCTGAAGGTAGTCTCATCATACAGTCGTTAGGTTTTTTTGTAAAGCGGAATCTTTCGCCGATAGCCATATTTTACTTGCAAAACTAAACTTTGCGAAAAACAAACAAATTAAAATTGACACATCAAATGAACAGCTTACAACATAGAATCCACAAAAAATCCTTGATATTTTAAATGGAACATGCAATTGCACCAAACGATACTATCTCCAGGGTGCAGTTGAAAAGTCTTACATATTACATTATTATTGTGTAAACTTTGCTCAACGTACATACCTAATCTCCGGTTAAACAAGCCAAACATATGTTTAGGTGCAAATATTACTTATTTTACTTACTTCTGGTAATGGGAAGATGACAGGTTTATCATAGCTATGATTGTTATAATTCAGACTCTTAGAAATTTTCCTCAAATAGCAACATATTTGGCCGTGTTCTAGTAGGTCGTGGTGCAGGCCATGGCTTACCAGAATCAACACCCAAATATCTTTAATCTAGTTTTTGTTGTTCTTTGTTTACATAGCAATGAAAGTGGCAGGCTACATCTTCCGTTTTATAGAAATTCGTTTTTTACAAATCTAAACAATTTTTTTTAATATACAATAGTTGCTGCGGGTGCCGGGTTTTCCTGTTTCCTGTTTTGAGCACACATGAAGATATCTTCAAAAGCGTAAACAAACAAAGATGAAACTTATCCGCATAACAGATGTTTCCATGTTTCTACTGGGTTCCTTTTTCAGAATATGACTCGCTCCATTCTTCAAAGTTGTTCGCTGTCTCGTCTGAAAGCGAATCCAGCAACAAGTCGATATTTCAGTCATCGTCTCTTCCAGCAACCCCAGTGTTCCGACGTAAAGAAATCAGGAAGTCATCGAATGGGTCCCAACCCACAAACGGCATCGAAAAACAGGTTAGGGTTAGGGCTTGTGGAGAAGTTAGCTTATTGTTGATACAATGGGATTGCTTGTTGAGCCCAGCCTCGTGGGTAAAACACGTGTCTGTTGCTGTCAATTCTTGCTACACTCGACTGCCGAGAAACACATGGGATAGCTTATTGACTGGCCTTTCCCAGACAGCAAAATCCGTTATTTTTATATTAAACATCTGCAGTCATTCAATGTCTGCAGACATTGAATCAATGTAAAAATGACGGGTTTTGCTATGCTGGTTGCAGAGATGGGCGTGATCTTGATTTTGAAGATCACTTTTATTTTGGTGATCTTGATCTTGATCTAAGATCACTTTTTTTGTGTGATCTTGATCTTGAAAGTCAATAAGATCAAGATCACTTTGAAATCTAAGTTGACTTATTATATATTATAGAGACATTTTTTTTGAACTGGTACTGTACGAAGTAGCCTAATTAATGGCAACTACTACTATTTAGCTACTGTTAGCCTAATATGACTCTTGCGTCTAATAAAAATTGATTTGAAGTCTCTATCGAGTTTGGTTAGTGTTGCCATTTCAAAATTGAAAAAGCTTTCTGTGGTAACCTAGCCTACGACTGTATATCAAAGAAATGACAAAAAATGACTAAACTTTGTTTACATTTCTGTTTTGTGAATTCTAAAAATTTGTTTGCTTTCGTTGATCCAATCTAAAAAAAAAATGGACTCTAGTCGACTTTGGTCACGTGAAGTGGCTTATTGCCAGAGATGTACGTATGCGCCGCAAATTCTACGCCGCAAATATGCGGCGTAGACTTTTTGTTTGCACTAACGCTTGCGGCCACATTTTTTTGGATAGTTTGCGCTTGAGGCTGCGCCGCAAAGTTTTCGCGTTTTTTTAGCGCATAGCGTCAACGCATACTTTTTAATGTCTTAGTTGTTGTTTGCAATTTTTTTTTGTCAAACTGCGAAATGTTGACGTCTTGCAATTGCCCATTGCTCTTGTGTTGTGTCACAGTGTCATCTATTGTTCAGTTAGCTGGATTTGTTTCGTGACTACTGCTTTTCACGCTAGAGTCCCACGTGGAGACTGAAGTCTTGCAGAAAAAAGAAAGAATTAGTTAAAACAACTTAGGCCTACTGAGAAATTAGTAAATTACGGGTCAGAACAGGAATGTAATGTAAGCAAGCAAGTAGGGTAGGTTGGTAATGTCGCTCCATGTAAAATGTAAACAATGACTTGGCTTCGTAGTGTGAAGTTTTTTTTAATCAAGCCGTGTTGAAGGCGTTTGTAAGCAATTGTGAGCACTTTAATTTATATTAGTTAAGTCTTGCATTTTGGGGCAAATCGGAAACTTCTCAGGCAATGAGCAGTGCAGCCTATGTATCTAAACAAACTCAAATATTTGGTCTCCGACCGTGATTGCTTGCATGATGTACTCTGTATGTTATATGTAGTGCATTTCTTTGCCTTTGCCGGTTATTCTTGTAAGCTATGTAGCGTAGTAATGTATTGGCCTACATACAGTAGGCTATCAAGCTAAGGTAATTTTTACTTGACAATTTATACATTCTGTTGCGTAAGTATGTAATTATATATGCTTTGTAACTTGATGAGCAGTTTAGCAAAACATCCATCCAGGGGCCAATTGTGAGAGGCTTTTGAGTAGCCTACTGCTAATAACGCTAGTAGGCTAATGCTAACTATCCCTGAATGCGAATAACAAAGAGTTGTGCAGTTCAGAACCTAAACTTGCTTGTGTCTGGCAGTTTTGTCTTCCATTAACCCACTTTTTAAAAATCTTATCAGAAAAAAGCATAGAGCTTACTGAGAGAATTATGGCATTAAAAGCAACATTAGTCTTATTCAAACGGAATCATTTTAAAAATAGTGTTTTTTATAATGGATTTTTAGGGAGCGACAGTTAGTATATTACTAGGAGCGACAGTTAGTATAATACTAGAATTTTCTTGATAGGCATATTATGCTACAGTTTCTTACACTACACTATTGTATTCAGGGAATAACTTACGGTAATACTAATCTCCAAGTGAAATGGAGCATGATAATACAAATCCATGGCCCTACTTGGAAGAGAGGCCACACAAAGGACCATTAACCGTGGGCGCTTTTCCAACGAAAGATTTCCAAAATACTTTTTTTCGCTACAACACGCCAATACCTTCCAGTGCTGCGGTTGAAAGAATGTTTTCAATGGGCAAAGACATATTGAAACCAAAACGCAGCAAAATGTCAGATGAACACTTTCAGATACTTGTGTTTCTTCGTGGAAATTCAAAATAAAACTTGTTTGTTTCGAGTGGTATATACCGTGTGAATGTTTGGCACCTAGCAAACAAAATTAGTTTACGCTAGTGTAGGCTATGCGCTGACGCTAACGCCGCCAACTTTTTTTACTAGTTGCGTTGACGCATGCGGCGTATAGTTTTTTGAACGTTTGCGTTTACGCTGACGGCGTCAATATTTTTTGTATGTGCGTACATCACTGCTTATTGCACACTGCAGTGCACCAACCAGAGTGAGAATTGTTTAGGATAGTATAGGTGAGAAATAAAAAATAGTACATAAAATGTGTAAATAGATGCTATCCCTTTTTATATAGATTTTGATTTTGTTTGAAACGGTTTATAGAGAGCCGAACCAGCGCCGATCGATCTTGAGGTTTCTTTGTCAAGTGATCTATTGGAGAACTATTCCATTGGATGCAAATCAAAACAACCATTTGAGCCTACTTCTATCAGAGCTGGATGGTCTGAAAGCTCTTGATGAAGATAGAACTGTATAGTAGCTCAAATTATGCGCAGGCATCCAATACGGGTCGACTATACACGACCGAAGTAGTCCAAAAATAACCCTCGGCCTTGAGGTTGCAAACTTTCGATCCTATTCAAACTACAGCACGATTGATGATAGCAACAGTCATTAACTTTGCACAATTTTTAAGCCAGTGTTCGAGTACCGTAGTTAAAAACAAAAGTTTGCAATACCAATCACCTTTAACTAGGTTGCTTACGAGTAAAATTTTTTTTGCATCCTCATCGATCAAAAACTGCATTTTTTCAAGTACCCCAAAAAGTGATCTTGAAAGTGATCTTGATCTTCAAGATCACGATCTTGATCTTCAAGATCACGTATTCTTGGTGATCTTGATCTTCAAGATCTCCCAAACAGGTGATCTTGCCCATCTCTGGCTGGTTGCAACTGCTCTTCGTCATGCGACTCTTTATAGGGTTCGAGGTTCTTTTCTTTTACGATCCCACCAATCTGTCAGTAAGCGCATCAGTGAGAGCCTTTGTCTGGCGCGCGAAGGGCCGTCAGGTCGGCACCGATCAAGAGCATGCAACTGTGTCTCTGGTAAATACCTAAAGATTGGCACGAAGATTAGCTCCCTTGTTTTCCCATTTACTTCAAATCTTCAACCATCCCGCGTAAGACTAGGTACTATAAAAAAGCCAAGTTAGGTAGGCAGTGTTTTCTGGGTTACATTGAGAAGCTATTTGGTCCTAGTTGAATGTCCCAAACTGTAAAACGAAGAATTTTGGTGACCAATTTTAAAGTAGCTTCCATGCTTACTTATTGCTACCAGATTGAACAAGTCACGGAGATCATGAAAGCCAACGTCACTAAAATGCAAGAGAGAGAAGACAATCTTGATGTTCTGCAGGTTAGTTCTGTGCTTCACAGGTTTGGTTTAAAGTGTTTCATTCTTTCAAACCCCTGAAATAATTTTCACTGTGTTGGAGCTAGTTTTTTGTGAAGTTGCACAGGTCGTTTAATGTAATTTTTTTAATTTCTTGATGCCATTTTTGCATGTGTGTGCCTTCTTATCAGAGAGAGAGAGATGTTTTTTTTATTTGCCTTCCTAATTCGAGTCAAGAAAAAGAAACACAATTACATAAAAATCAAAATATAGCAATAGAAAGGTCTGGCAGCACCGAACAACCTCGCGATTAACCAGTCAAGGTGTTGCCTGATTCACAGGTGTATTCAGAGGTGTAAGCTGCAGTAGATTTGGAGTATTTAAGATCCGGAGTCTTTGGTTTCCGCCCGAGTGGAGTGGGAGTCTGAAATTTTTGGCAAAAGTAGGAATAGAATTGAACTGGAGTTCAATATTTTTGCCAGTTGATACTGTTAGCGTACAAATATTGACGCTGTACTTGGCGCAATTGTTATTTTTGTGTACGGTGGGCTACTTCTATAGTTTTTGTTTCCAAGCAACAAATCTTTTCATTTAAGAATATCTTTTTCCATTTATAACAAGGGATGGGGAAGGTAGGCCTACAAGTTATAGTATTAAAAAACCTGGATTACGGTTTTCTCTCAAAGTTGGAGTGGAGTTTGAAGTCAATATCCTTAATTGAAGGAATAGTAGACTTTGGAGTCACGGACTTTGGAGTCGAAGTGAAACAGGATTCCAAAAAACTTGACTCTGTATACCTCTGCTTATTATTCTTGGTTTAGTCTTCTTTATGACGTCAACATCGACTAATTGACGACTTTTTGAGCCATTTGCTTCAACTTACCCTACACGAGATAACGTAGCCTATTTATAAATATGGAGTGTAAATTTTAAACCAATATGCAACAGAAAGACAACCCACCATGATAACGCTCGATCGTACCGTCATTTTTTGCAAAATATGTTTTCTGTGTTTGAGCAGATTTTTGTGGCTACTTTTTTTTACGAACAAAATTGGGGCAGACCACCAAAAATTTAGACCAATGATAGTAAAGACAAGACAAGACGCAATAGATAAATCTCAAACAGAGAAACTTGCCGCTTTATTGCCTCAACCCTCATAGGCGTAGCCAGGGGGGCGAAAGGGGCCATGGCCCCCCCAAATTTTCAAAGTTTGGATTCCGAAGTTGAGCCCTTTGTTAAAAATATAATAAAATTTGTAGAAATTTATAACGTTTTCCAAGACATCTGGCTATTAACACCCCAAGGACTTGTTTTAGACACACAGAAAGACACCAATAAATTTTGCAAATCGTAAATCGCGCAAAATTTACTCGATTTACGTTTCTTTTAACTAATTTGTGGAAGCAATTTCAGAATGGCTTACTCTGTTGGGTTTTTGTGTAGCTGAGGTTTTGGTGTTCTCTAATTTTAGCCGCAGATTTTGCCCGTTCGTGTGTAAGAGCTACCTTTAATAAGTTAATAGCTGTTTATCTGCTAATAAATTTCATACAAATATTACCCTAAAAGTGTTTCCAGAAAGCGCTATAATCCATTATTTAAGTGTAATTTTGAAAAATATTCCGGGGGAGCATGCCCCCGGACCCCCCTAGAATGCGCGTGCCTTCGGCACGCTCTAACCCCCACCAGTTTCATTGCTTCCCCTTGCTCAAGCCACCAGGATACGCCACTGCACATCAGGTGGCGATGTCTTAAATCAAACACTTTGTCGTTCTCTTCAATTCATCAAATATTTGGCCCCCCCCAATTTTTTTTCCTGACTACGCCACTGTCCACCCTCGACAAGAGGAAGAAACTTAATGATGATAATTTAATTTTGTTTACAGAACCAATCTGAAGACTTAGAAAAACAAGCAAAAGTATTCGGGGGCAATTCTTTAGAGTTGATGAAAAAATACATTTCAAAAAGCAGTCAAACACTCAAAACAGTAATTGCAGTTTTAGTATTGCTATTGGTGATATTGATTATAGTCATTATCGTTTTAGTGCATAACCCCAGTCATTCACATGCGCACCCCTAGTAGTTGCTTGGAAAACATTGGCAAAGATTGTGCTGAAATTGAAACTTTTGTATCGTCTGTCCAACAAACTTTGGCAGCTTCTTGGTGCCCTGCCTGCCTTTCTTCAACTGTAATTCACTTCATGAATTGTTTGGTTCATGCATTGTAATTGTAATTCAGTTCATGAATTGTTTGGTTCATGCATGCATTGTAATTCACTTCATAAATTGTTTATTTCATGCATTGTAATTGTAATTCACTTTATGAATTATTTGGTTCATGCATTGTAATTGTAATTCACTTTATGAATTGTTTATTTTATGCATTGTAATATTGTAATTCACTTCATGAATTGTTTGGTTCATGCATTGTAATTGTAATTCACTTCATAAATTGTTTGGTTCATGCATTGTAATTGTAATTCACTTCATGCGTTGTTTGATTCATACATTGTAATTTTAATTCACTTCATGAAGTCTAATTGTAATTGTCATTCACTTCATGAATTGTTTAGTTCATACATTGTAATTTTAATTCACTTCATGAATTGTAATTGTCATTCACTTCATGTGTTGGAATTGTAATTGTAATTCACTTCATGAATTGTTTGGTTTATGCATTGTAATTGTAATTCACTTCATGAATTGTTTGGTTCATGCATTGTAATTGTAATTCACTTTATGAATTGTTTATTTCATGCATTGTAATTGTAATTCACTTTATGAATTATTTGATTCATACATTTTAACTGTAATTCACTTTATGTATTGAAACTGTAATTGTTATTCACTTCATGCATTGTTTAGTTCATGCATTGTAGTTGTAATTCACTTCATGCATTGTAAAGTCACGTTTAACCCTATCTTAGTACGAGCTGTTTTCGTACGCGGAAAGTACATCACGGGCTATCTTTTAACCCCGTGCTAATTAATCGCTAATAACGGGAGCTATAAAAATCACAAAGACAAAATAATTTACAAGATAATAGCCATGTGTATTGTGCATATGGAAATTAAATTTTTACCCAACAAATTTATTGAAATAAAATGTTTGAGATGAAAAAACGTCAGAAAGTCTTTTTTTATTCTAATTTCTCGAAAATAGCTTCAAAATTGAAATTTTTGAATTATGACATAGAGTGATGCTAAATTGAACAAAAAATTACTTTTTCTCATAAATATAGCCTAAGGCATTTTTTAGAGTTTTTACATTTCAAAGTAAATGTACTAACATTTATATCACGCTAACATTAACATATATACAACTAGCATTGGACGAAAATGTCTAGCCACCGGAGACGAAATGCTTATTGTGAAGGACAGGAAGGTAGAAAAATAACCAGTGTAGGTTTAGAAAATTCGCAAAGAATAAAAACTAAAAGTCAAGAAATTTCGCGTTTCTAGCATATTTCCTTCTGTGAAATATTTCACTACTAGAGTGGGGCGTACTCATAAAACCCCGTGTCGCTACAGATAGGGTTAAACATTTGTGACTTCACTTTATGTTGCAATTCTTGTAAATTCTTGTATGTCGTTGGCGTAGCTCATGCCCTGTCAGCTCAGTGGTTAAGCGACCAGCTCGTGATCAAGCGGCTCTGGTTTGGCTTTCGGGGTGTGCGCTTGAGTAATGTATTTCAGAACTGTTTTACATTCAGCGGCACCTAATGGATAGTATAGCTTACAGACAACAACACTTTAACAAAATTTGGAAACTTCACTCTGGCAATCTCTGTAACCGGTCTTGCGTCATTGGTTCAAAGCCTCTGCTTTTTCTTGCGTTTGAGCCGCCGCAGGTCACGTTGTTATATCTAGGTACAGCTGCCAATAGATTGTGTGTTTATCGAGTGTTGTTACGTCTACATATCTATCCTGGAGTCGGTAAACAGGACATTGGTAGATAAAGTAGTGTGCAGTCTGCAAATCTGAGCCACATACACAAGATGGTGAGTCGACGAAGTCCCATTGTTGGACCACGTTATTATTGAAACGCCCACTCCAGTTCGCAAGCGATTTAACTTCACCTATTTCTTCCAAGGTAGTTCTGCTCCAGGTGGTGTATTGGTAGTTTAAAGCCTCTGTAAGGATGTGTAACTGCCAAAAATAATGCTTTGTCAGTCCGAGCATAAAGATCCAATAAGTTAATTAGGTTATCTAGAATTGTAGATAATGCCATCGCCGTTTGCTGGGAAGTATTATGCTGAAACATTTGTCCATGTTTAATTGTTTAATCCCTCTTCCGATTGCAGAAAGTAGAATATGCTTTGTTGTTTGTAGTTTTTGTTGGTCGAAGATTTGATTATTGTTAAATTGACACCAAAACAACTATAAGGCTATGGCGTTGAGAAAGTTGTTTTTGCTTGAATCAGGATTGAGTTTGGTGGTAGAGGACTCCCCAGATATGCAGCTTAATTCTATTAGTAAGCTACAGTCGAAAGACTTTAAAACTACATATAGTAGGTGACATCTATAGCCTACAGCGTTTTTTACTACCCAAGGAATTGTTCATGCACGTTTTAAACGCTTCTAATTGATGTACGGTACAGAAATTTACTGAATAAAGTCGAAAAGATATCGCTTTCACAACGCACATATTATGCACCAAGCCGCATCATCATTAAAATCGCGTTTGAAAGCGACAATTGCGTTCGTCACCGTGATTAATTCCACGACACCATCACCTATGTTATTCTATCCACAGCGATTTAGTTTCCGACTTCCTGCAGCATTAGCGGCATATTTTAATTTTTATCGTGTGTTCGTTCACGAACCACGAAGAGTAGTCAGAATGAGAAACAACTTTAAAGTTAGTGCCGCAGAATGTAAATATTTCCTAAATGAATAAAAAAAAGTCGTGACAGTTAAAAAGTTAATTGAACAGATCAATTTATAAAAGCAAGGAATAGCAGAGCATAAACTGCAAAAACTAAACTTATGTCAGCAAACGTTTCTAAAACTAAACTATTTTTATCATCGATGCGACAGACCAAATGTATTTTTTACTCAGATCCAGGCTGCTAAGCTTTCCAACCATTTTGCTTTCAGGAAATTTCAGGCTGCTTGCTTAAATCTAAAAAAATGAAGAAAGTTATAGATCAGAATATTTGTAAATCTTCAAGTAGGCTAATCCAACTTATTTAAAGTAAATGCAAAAAAGTTTATGATTTTCCAAAATGTTTGCGATCCAGAAAAGACTTTCTTTCAGAAGAAAAAAACTTATTGAAAGAAAAGAAGCAATAAAAGCTCCAAGGATACATTCAAAGGCAGGAACTCCAATGGAGCAACAACATGGGCTTGTGATTGCTCATTTTATACATAGCCTACCAATCTAATTAAAATGTCAAGTCTACAGTATTAGGCTAGTATCTTTTGTCTGGTAATCAGCAAATCTTAATTTAATTTTCAACAATAAATTTCAACAAAGTTTATGATTTTACAAAATATTTGCGATAAGAGACTTTCTGTCAGTGCAAAACTATCAATTAAAAAAAAACAAAAAACGAAGCTTTATGGATACATTCAATGGCAAGGACTCAAATGGGACAAGAGCATGGTTTTGTGATTACAATCAAAATGAAGTGTCAAGTCTATTAATACTTTTGGGTTTGGTTTTGAATCTTTATCCTCGGACTGACAAAGCGTCTGATAGGTTATTCCTGGTGGTTTCGTATGCTTGCATGGGCTTTTAACGCAGGGCCGCTTACCGAAATTGAAAGAGTGAAGATTTCGATTGTTGCTGGGAAATTATTCCATTCATTAGGTGCAACTGAATAGAGAGCAGTCCTGAAATGCGTTGCTCAAGCGCACACCCAGAGAGCCGAACTAGCGCTGCTTAATCTTGAGTTTGGGCGCTTAGCCACTGAGCTATTGTAGTCAGTGTTTGATCAGCGCGACACAACTTTGGCAACTTTATCTTGCAAGTGACAAAATGGAGCTTATTCACTTCCAAGCATATGATTAGGTGTCTTGCTGAAAGCTCAACCACGTGCACTTGAGTAGTGTCGAACCAGTACCCTTTCGCACGTCGTACAGCTTTGTACAAAGATTGTTAACTGCGGACTCTCAATAGGTGAACCTGAGCATTTCAAACCTCGGACCAGCGCTTTTGATGACTCAGCCACAAAGTCAATTTTTATATACTGTAGTTATATAATTATATTAAAACATAATTATTATAATATAGTTGCATTTAGTCTAATGAAAAACATATAATCACAAAGAGGTTGTTTCTGTTGGCCTTAAATAGCCATCTAGACGAGGCACTGGTTACTTACTTTAGTTATATAACTATTGGTCTGTGAAGAAAGACTTGCTACGGTTTTCTATAGCCTATATTACTGATTAGTGATTACTATATGATTACAGTTGTTTCATGCTGAGGTAATTTTTGAATTCTTTCATGTCGATGTCGATTTTGAATTCTTCCAAGTGTTCTTAGCAATATGAATCCCATTAATGTGGATAAATAAAATGGACGAACAAGTATTTTTTCCTGATGTAGAGCCTGAAATCCTTGATGACAAGAAACAAACGGATTCAGTCTTCTTTCCTTCATCCACACTTGAAAAGTCGGTTTTCTTTTTCCAAGACCATTTCTTTCAAGTCAGCAACTACCAACAGCTAAGATATTGCTATTACTGTGGAGAATTAATAATATCTGGCTTTGGGAGACAAGGATTGCATTGCGAACGTGCGTAATGAATAAGCAAGTAAAACATAAAGCCTATGCTGGCTATGTATAGCAAGGCCGATTTACAATATCAATTCTACGTAGTTTAAGAATTCAAGTAATTGAAACTAATTCAATTCATGTAATTCAGTTCATTATGTGTAGTTTACTTGACTATGAGTTCGTAGATTATTTTTTGAAAGCGAAAGTAGTTGATCTTGGTACTTGGTTGTCAATTATGCGTCGTAATTAAATGTTTTTACTATTTGCTAAGGGTGCGACATCGACGTACATGAAAAATGCAAAAACTACTTACAAAAGCCTTGTATGAAAGCGGTAAGTAATTTAGCTCTTAAAACTAGACTACCAATAATTTGTGATTTTATAATGTGGTAAAGCTATTGGTAAAGCAATAAAATTTAATTTAGTTTCAACCTATTGTCTGCATTGATTTAATTTTAAATGACAGAACTTATCAAAAAATTGCAAAGTCAAGTTCAGACCAATCAGATGCGAAGCTAAGCATCAAAATTGAATTGGTTGTTATCGTGTTTATGGGCTGTGGTGCGTTGTCATGAATGCTGAGTGCTGACAACTGATGTTTGATGAAGGCAGCAATTCCAAGTACTTTTTATCGTAGCGAGCTTGTAGCCTACGTTTGGTGAAGGCTTTACATTGCGGCAACAAACATAAAAAGCGAATAATCACGTCAACTTTCAAGCATGGCATTAACCTCTTTGTCAAAACAAAGCCGCGTGCTCTGGAGTGGTATCGAACCGACATCCTTTTGAACCTTAAACTAACATGTTTTACTTATTACAGATGTTCGGTCAACATCTCTTCCGCAATAAGCGCAGCGCTCGTTGGTCAAAGTGTGATAAATGCAAAAGATCCATGGTAGGGTTGTTGGTCAAAAGAATGCAATGCTCAAGTGAGATATTTTCATCGGTGGAGATACAAATTAACCAGCATCATTAGTTAGCGGTTTAAGATTGCGGATTACGGTTTAAGATTAACATGAAGAACAAGCAAGACCACAAAATTTTAGATTATTCTAACTTAACATAGCTTAGGCTACATGTTTTTTTGCTTTTATAAAGTTCTCATTGGAGAATCTAGGTTTAGGCTTTAACTGAAGTGACAACTTCGAAATAAGATTTTTAAGTCGAAAATATTTCAGCGATTTGTTTCTGTTTAGTGCTTTTTGTGTTTGAATAATTGTAGGTGTAGAATAATGCCAAGTGTGGCTGATAGATTGGTTGTATATGTTCGTGGATCGTGGTGCAGCAAAGTCAGAGACATTGCAATAATCAGCTGTCCCTTCCTTTGACTTTCCCTGTGGCAATAACCACCACAACATGCTGGCCTACCAAGTACCACCAATGCTCTGCATTAAATGAGCTTCAAACGAACGCTCTCATCAGTTAATCGTGCTTATTCATTCGTGACCTGGGTTTGAGCAAAAATATTTGAACAATCTTTTGAGCTTGATTTTGTAGATATTTTGAGTCTTTAAGAAAGATTTTCTGAGCTTTGAGTAGCCTATTTGGTTTTGCTTTTTTTTTGATAAAAAATGTCTCAACTACTTTTTGACGAGGGTTTTTACAGGGTGTGGAATAGAAGTTCATGAGAAATGCCAAGAGTACGTAAGAACAACTTGCATGAAATCCATAAGCCCTAAACATTTGCAAAAGTCGCTTGAGGATTGGTAAGCACGTTAGCTCAATAGATAAACACCACGCTGCGCAATCCGGATACTGCACGTTCAAGCAGCGATGATTCAAACCTCATTTTCGGCATCTGACTTTGAGCAACTCGCTTTTAAAACAGATCAACATGTTGTTCCTCCTAATGAATCAATTTGCATGCAATAGCAAGCTGAAACTTCATTGTATAAAGATTGCCACAATTAATCAAATATGATTTTCCCTAAGAAGCATTTTCATGAGATAGGTCAAATTGCGATTGATTCTTTCTTATACAAAATCTTAGAATTTATAACCCAAGCCTAATTAACGAAGCTAACGATTTTCAAGGGCCACTTTGGTAAATAACTAAATGTTTCTTATCGGCATAATACTTCATCCAAATAATAAATTATTATAGCGTGTTATGATTCATTTTTCCAAAAAGCCAAAGGTTTTTTAAACGTTTGTAGGCCTATATCTTTTAATTTTGTATCCCACTGACAATGTTGTTACCATCCCAACTTATTGTACAGCATTGAAAGAGGAGAACACGTTGGAGAAATAAACGAACAAACACAACTCGCTCCCCGGAACAAAAGACTTCGTTCTTACTCAGATACGGAGTTTGTACTGGAATTGGAAATAAACGGTATGGTGCTACATTGCTTATCAAGAATTGAAGATTATTTGTGAAATATTACGAAGCAACGTGATTTTTTTTAAAGCACAGTTGTTAAAACTGAAGTAAGTTTTGTGTAAAATAGGTTCAGCGTTGAAAAGAAAAAACGTGTTTTCAAAAACAGCGCTTAGCCTGCATCAAAAAAGGCTAAGTTATAAGGATCAATGACTTATCAGGTTTTAAACTAACTTTAATTAAACAAAACTTAATTCGAACACAAATTATATCCTCTCCCAATGACTCTGCCGTGTAGCCTACGGGGTGTTCTACGTTGATTTGGTATCATCTATGGGGCAGCGGATAAGGAACTCGCTTTCCAATCCTGCAATCATGGTTCGATACCTACTTAAGCTGGTTGTTGATAAACTTCACTTACCTTGTCAAAAGTGAGAAATGCTAACTGGAAAACATGATCTAGTACTAAGACATTTTCTCAAATGGGCGATCTACCCAATACAGAAGCAATCACTAAGAAAACTAATCAATAACTTAGTTTTTTTTTCTTTTCTTAAAGTCTAGACTTTAAAATCGTTTGGCTAGTAGAACTAGACTATCATTCCCAACAGTAACTCAACAAAAACAAATATGCTGCAGAACCACGGGTGGTTTTCGTCCATCAGGACTCGCCAGTCAACTAGATCGAAACGAAAACAATTTTACAACATAGATTGACATCAGTACAACTAGACTAAAACGAAAAAAAATTACATTTTAAATGCTCTAGATCAGTGGTTCTTAACCGTGGGGGGGGGGGGCGTGGAGCATCTCTCAGGAGGGGGGGGCGCGAGCTCTACAACAATTTCAATTTTTTTTAATTACTTTATTGTCCTAGGACCTATGCTATTCGTCATATTTTGTGTTTTATCTTATTTTATATTGTATTCAGTAATTCTTGCATTATTAGTTAGACCAGAACTTTACAAAACTATTTTACGCTGAACTCCTTCAGATTTATCAAATTTTCTCGACGCTGCTTAATTTTTACTTTTCTGCGGCTGAGAGTTGAAAGAGACTTACCTTGTTCATTCTCTGGAGTTAAACCTCGCATTAAAGATCCAGTCGCTCAGAAGCAATGTCAAGTATCTCACTGATGTGTAGCCTACAATAAATAGACAAAAATGCAATTTTTTGGTATGATACTGATTTAAAATCTAGGGGGAGCGCGAGGCACATGACCATTATTGAAGGGGGGCTTGATAGAAAAAAGGTTAAGAACCACTGCTCTAGATAAAAAGTCAATCAATGTTTAAAACTGCGGTTCTGCAATATAAAAAAAGTTCTATTGAAATGCTGCGGTGAGTGATAGCCTAGCCAAACCCATTTAAGGTTTAGACTTTACAGGGGAAAAATATTGATTTGTTTTCCACTTTTCCACTTACCTTTGAGTGGAAATACTTGCTAAAACACAAAAAAAAAGAACTGGTCATTTTACTCGTGCAAATACCAAAGGTTTTGTATCACAAGAACCTAAAATTCTCTACCAGGATCAGAAACTGAATAAGCCATGGTCTCACTTTTGCTTTTTTACTCATACATAGGCTAGTTGAATGGTTGGTTTTGAATCTTTATCCTCGGACTGACAAAGCCTTGATAGGTTATTTCTGGTAGTTTTTCTTACTTGTCTTACTTGTAGAGGCTCTTGACGCAGGGCCGGTTACCGAGATTTGGCAGTGAAGTTTTCCGATTGTTGAAGTGTTGTTGCCGGAAAATTATTCCATTCACTAGGTGCCGGGCGTAATCTTGAGCCGGGCGCGTACCCATCTGAGCTAACTCCTGTGTGAAGAAATGGCCTTTTGTTGTTCAGATTTAGCCTTCCCACCAATAGAACTGAGTGATTTTGCCGGATGTCAACTGCGTTGTATGATGCCAATTCATCGTTGGCTTTAATTTTTAGTTTTGTTTCGTTTGTTTTGAACCTGTTTCGTAATTTATAATAATTTTACATAAAATTTGAAACTTCTTTGTTTACTTTTAAGAACCTTTTGGAGTTGGAAGCACTTACATGGTAAGGAAAATAACTGGAATCACCTTGCCTTCCAAAATTTTTTGTTCGTCATCTGTGCCTGTCAGCCCTGTGACATCACCAATGTACACACGACGTCACTCGGTTCATGAGGCTCCCATACGTTTGCAAAAGCAGGTTAATTTCTAACAATAATATTATCATTTTCAACGAATCTATTTTCTAGTACATAATAATTACAGTGTTTAAACTTTAGTCTCCAGACTTATCTGCATTGTTTAACGCAGAAACGAACATAATTAGTACCGTATTCCAAAACAAAACTTCGTTCCTAAACTTTTCATCAAACTTTCTTATGATTCAACACTGATGATCCAATAGGATGCGCGGTGTGACAAAACATTTGAAATAAAGTAAACAATATCACACCACATCAGAAAAATCCATTTATTAATATAGCCTATAGAGCTTTCGCCACACAAGTGTGGCTTCTTCGGTATAGTCTTAATCAAATAAAATAATTAGTAGCATATTGTTGAACAGTTTTATTGTAGTTGACCGGGAATTAAATCCAAACTTACCTGTAGGCCTACTAGAAGAAGAAGAAGAAGAAGAAGTTCTTTTATTTTGCATCATCAGCACATGCGAAAAAACAAAACAATACAAGATTACAATGTGAGCTAGGTTGTTTGCTGATGACGATGGGAGTGACAGAAGGACCGAACTGGTCATCGAGTCTGCCACACCCGTGTGGTGTCATGGCTTATTTAAAATGGAACGGTGTCGAAGTTGAACGCAAATATTGATTGATTGATATATTGATTGATTTGATTGATAGATATATATTATATACAACATAAAAAAAACAATACACATACGAAATTTAACAGTGCAGTATACAAAAACAAAAAAAAACAGAACTACTAGAAATGATGCAAAAATACAAAATGGCATATACAATATACATACAACACAGCATACTGGTAAGACAAAAGCAAATATCCAGTAATTAGCGAGATACGGTGAAAATAAGTAGAAGCAGTTTGATGGTACTATAGGCTATCAGTTACTTATACTCAGACATATACTCAGACTTATACTCAGACACTAGAATCATAAGTAAAGTTTTTATCCGGTTGGTCATTGACTTGACATTCCAGGACTTAAAATCTTCTTTAATTGAATTCGGAACAGGCGACTTCGGGATTTTACTTCCATACCTGAAGCCGCTATGTGCAGCCGCTAAGCCGCTATGTACTAGTCAGACTAGTTCAGTTCAGACTGTTAGTTCAGTTCAGTTAGACTTAGTCAGACTAAGATCATGGAAGCCTTAAGAATTAAACGTAACAATCCATCTCTCAACCGGCAGTTATTCGCCTGTGGCTCATCGTTCCTTTTGTGTGTGTTCTAATTGTTTTGTCCAATGCCTGTAGTCTACACCTCACGTGACCTGTTTCCCACCGCATAATTTACTCGCAATCATTCTCTTATCATTTGTTCAGTTTGTGCTTTCAGTCCAGAGTGTCGTTACAGTTACAGTGCATAGTCAAATTTATCTTACGATTTTTCATTTTATGTATTGCAGATTTAATTCCTGATGAGGACACACGTATGTGTCGAAAACGTTTGAATTTATTTTAATTATGTTATATTTTGTGTGAAATAAAGTATGTTAAACCCGCTAAAGTTACTATGTTTTATTTCTCTATGGTTCAACAAAGCAAACTCTCTACCAAAGCTTTATTAAATATATAATTAACCTAATGGTGGAAGTTCGAAACAACAAGAAAAATATGGTCATCAGTGTAGTTGACATTTAAAGCACGAAGGCTTATCTTGTTCAAAGGTTAACTTATTTAAAATCGTTGATAAGCTACATGTTTTACATTGGCGTTGCAATTTCTAGTGTCTAGTAGGCTACATCAAGAAGAGATTCAACTTTGTTAAGGCCAATAACGTTTAAAAGTTTACTGTCTTTGGGTTGATTATAGAGAGGGAAAAAAATACCCATTGATTGATTGACATCCGCAACTGCTAAGCTTTCTTGTCATAAGCGATATAACAGTTTATGATGAGGCCAGACAAAAGCCGCAAAAATTCTTCCCAATTGGCCAATACGATTTTGGGCATCCCCATGCTTTAACTGGCCCTGTAGCTTACTCTTGAAGCTGTGCGTCTATTTCAGAGAGGCAAAATGAAGCCGTCTTTACTACATAAGATGGATAAAAGGATGGGACGAAGTCTTGATTGGCTTCACAAGCTGAAGGTAAGTTTAACAAAAACATTAAGTTGCTATTTCCGCATTCATGAAGTCAATAAGATCACAACACATGCGCTGAATTACAACAGAACCGGAAAATGAATATATGCAGCGTTTCACGTCATCAGGCTGATATCGTGACGTGAGCTTCAACCTGCGCATTGGAGGTGAAGTGTATTGAAACCTAGCCCGGCCTTTTACATCACAAATTGGCATTTTTTATCTCACCGTAGCTCATATTACTCTGTTGGATGAATGTTATTGGATGTAACCTGTTATTAAGTTAGCAGTATTGCTGCAATAGTTGTTCAGTAACAGCAGGTTGTTCAAGATCGCAAAGCCTCGTGCTCTGATCACCCCTCGCCACTCCAGTCCAGGGTTATAGTCGTCATGCTGGGCGGCCTGTAATAATATAAGTGCATAGCTAAGCAAGCACGTGGGCATATTAGTCCTTAAAGTGGCCGCTACGCATTCTATAGACGCTACATATAAGAAGAGAAAAAATATTCATTGCTCATCTTTTTGGACTTGCTTAAAATCTTTCATAAGAGTGAATCATAATAGAATGACAAATCACTAAAGACTGCTAAAAGTAAGGCCTGGGTTTTCAAAAGGAATCAAGACATTTTCGTCTTTAGTTGTTCATCCAACAACGTGATGTTTTTCTGGCTTTTTGTGAAACCGGAAATCGATAAAGTTTTTAACGATACTGGCAATCCCGTAGCCTACCAGGGAATCAAACCCTAATGCTGGCATAAAATTTTAACAATACTTGTTTGTTTTTCATTCTAGAGCAGTTCCCAAGAACTGTTTAAACAGCCGGAAAAGTTAGAAGCTAGACCTCCTGAAATTACGAAGGATTCGGTTTGGAGCAACTGGTACATCAAGATGGGGATAGCTGTGATAATAATATTGTTCATTGCAATTGTCGTTGTAGCAAGCCTGGACATCATGGCACATAAATCGTAAGCTCAATCTTTCTGTAGTAGCTACAAACACGCTACAGTAACAGGACATACGATTGTCAAGAAAGCAAAGTTTCGTTCTACTATTCACAACTTCTTCACCGATTAAAGAAAAGAAATTGTTCCATTGATAGAACCTAGCAGAGAATAGAGATGTTGCAGAGATAAACCTCTGTTGCAATTGACTACAAAATGTTTGGTTTCTTAAATCTGGCAACTCATTCATTGACGCTCACAGTGAAGCAATATTGCTGTTATCGGAGTAAACGTGTGCTGCTTGACAATACCAAGAAGTGGTTATATGACTAAACATTTATGAACTGGTTGCATAGGGAAAGTTTGGAAAAAAGTTTCTTAGCATACATTCTTGTAAAAAGATTTGTTTTTGAACTGTTGACGTTCTACCCAACACTCCTATTTAATGACTGCCCACTTTATGTAGCTTACAAAAAATTTTCAAAATTAAATAAACCCCTGTTTAAAACACAAGACTCGCGGTTGACAGCGCGCCAGAAATACAGCGGTAGTATATTTAACGACAAAACTACACGTCGCTAATCAGTCACAGAGGTAGCTAAGCATTAATAAAGCTTGCTCATTGATGTCAATGGGCAATGGATGGAAGTTTTGTTGGGGCCATACCGTGGTGAGACCCCACAAATCGAGAAACACGACATTTTTCATGTGTTTGAAAGCATCTTTGAGGATTTCGTTGTATCGAAGCAGATACCACTCGAATCGATACTCGACAACAGACAGACCTTTGACTAAGATCCTTGTGTCAGGAAATTGTCGGTGATGCATTGTTATGGCTTCTCTGATGCCTTTAAGTCTGTGGATATATACCGAGGGTTCGTAGTTTAAAAGATGAGCACCAATTGAAAAAACGACGAATACGTCTTTTCCACCGACAGGGATAGTCCTGATCGAGTCGCTGATGTAGGGGCGAGTACTCGGGGGGCCACTGTTCTGCAGGGGTGGCCCATGCGCTCGGAAGTACAATGTAATGTTGTTTTTCTGCAGAACATTGTCATAAGCAATTTTAGGCTGCTGCCATGTCTGGTTGTTGTTCGGGCCTTCAACGTGCAGCCAGAGTTTGTCTACGATGAGGTAGAAGAAATAGCGAATTGTCGAATCACCGAGGAAATACACGGTCTTGTTTTTTAGACACTTTTTTATTCTGCGGATGGACGTGAGTATGTTTTTGCACCTCAGTGACACCCAATGGCGATTTTTAAAATAACCGCTGATGCTGAACCGAGGTTTTTTGTTGGTGGCGACGGCGAACATGTCTTTGCACATCGGGAGTCCGTTTTGAAAGTCCTCTTCCGTTGAGTTGCTGTTGGTTGCATTTCGACTCACTTTCACTTCGACACCGGTCTTGATTGGTCGATGGCACCGAGTGGATGAACACAAACGTGTGAGATTAATGAAGTCAGCCGGGCCAGGGCCAGTGTACAAAATGTTCATTATGGGCCGGCAAGGACCGAACAGTGATCGAGCACAGAACCAGGGTTCTCGGTTTCTCGGATTACTGTAGTCGCATTGAGCAAAGTTTCTTGTCCTGAAAATTGTACTACAGTTAAGTATTGATTCAAGTTGTTTTACATAAATTCAATACCGTAAGATGAAAAAAAAAAAAAGTTTTTTTTAAGTTCAAGTCATTAGATAACTTTCCTAACTCATCTACCTCGGTAGGTCAATTGGTTGAGCGCCCAACCTTGTACATGAAGAAACTACAAGATCAGGCGGCGCTGGTTCGACTCTCGGGTGTGTGTGTTCGAGTAACGCACTAATGACTGCTCTCGATTCAGCGGCACTTAGTGGATGGGATATATCACGGATAACAACAATTCAACAATCGGAAACTTCACTCTGTCAGACTAGATTAGCCGGGCTTGCGTTAGTGGCTCAAATCCTCAACAAGTATCCGAAACTGGTAACATTAACTGTAGGATAGGCTCTCAAAAAAGCTTTCTCGGTCAGAAGATAAAGACCTCTCTCAATCAATCAAACTATATCTGCATTCATATTTACTATCAATGCAAGATATACAGGAGGCAATATCTAGCTCGGTATCAAAGTTTTCAGCTTTCACTTCTCATACAAACTAAATTGTGCGAGAATGCAAGTTAACCCCGCAGAACCCAGACCAATAAGCAGCATGTTAATGTTTAATAAGAAAAGAAATAACAGTAATCTCTCAAGTACATGTAGCTCCACACAAAATGAAATTTGGATGACTTTTCACTGTTCTTTTTTTTTATTTCTTTAAAAATAATATGGAAAAAGACATTATTAAAAGTAACTACGGACAGTGGCCAGTGTTTCGGTCTTCTAATCTCATCATTAAAAAAAAGAGTCAAAAGTTATGCAAATTTCACTATGTATGAAGCTACATGTAGCCTACTTGAGAGGTTACTGTTATCACTTATTACGGCCAACTAGAACACGGCCAAATATGCTGCTATTTGGGAAAATTTCTAAGAGTCTTCTAATGATCTTCTAATCTTTTCATTAAAACAAAGTCTTGCAAATTTCACTTTATGTGAAGCTACATTACTTGAGAGGTTACTGTTATTTTTTTATTCACTCGTTGATTTATGCATATCAGTTTGTATCCTTTGTGGATTCTTCTCTTTTATTATGGGCTAATTCTACCGATGTTTACTGGTACACCCCTTCATTTTCTTTGTATCAACATAAGCAAGTTCGAAAAAAATCATTTTCGGTTGACAAGTGTCAGTTAAACTTTTTCTCAAAAATTCACTGCCTGATTAACACGTTCAAGATGTAATAAGAATATGTAATTTCATCGTACCCTACCCTATGCTTGAACAAGCCAAAAGTTTAAGCCAGAACAAACGTTTTCAGCCTTTTTACTATTGCTTAGCTCTTAAGTCTTAATTAGAAGCAATTTTTAATGTAAGTTATTTAAAACAGTGGGACTTACGATTTGTCTTTATTGAGGTTCATGTCACATCTCCTCGACTCTCCGTTCTCGAAGGTGGCTACATAAGAACGATCGCGCATTGACCCCTTTTTGACCAGGATCATCGATTCATATATACCTTCCACAGTCATGACGAGATTAATATCCAGTTGGAACGTGCCTTCCAGAAGGAGAGGGCATCGTATCGTGTAAGATCCATCTCCGTTGTCGATCACCCGACATGGTACGCCGTCTGGATTGGAGCTCTTTTTTTCTTTTATTAATCGAGCTCGAAGACAATCTCCTCCAAAGGTTTTCTTGTGTTTTCTGCTGTCAATGGAATGGACTACTACAATAAGTTCGTCTCCTACTTTACGTGGAAAGGTCGGTCCTTTTCGTGAAACCACGACAGAATTGGTAAACATAAGCTTGTTCTTCCTTCTATTGTATAGCCTGTATCTCCTCGTCGCTTTAGTCAAGGTTGGAAATAACTTTTTCCACTTCTCTTTCTGCTTGTTGTACGAGCCCAGTGCTGAAAGAGCCGTAAGCTCAGGAAACAAAACTTTCAATCCTTCCTTATCTCGAGTGAAAGAATGCTTTCCCCATATACTTAAAGATTGCCCGTAAGTGTCTTTATAAATCATTCCATAAAATGCAGATTTAGGATCAAGAGCAGACTGCGGACCTTCATATCTCAAAATTTGATGTTCTGCTCCTCTTTTGCTTCGATGGAGAGGTCGTTTCTTCAGTATCCCGGAACGATAACTTTTGTAAATTGAAAAAGAAAACACGAGCAAGGAAGCCAAGCAAAGAAAGTAAAACTTCGAAAGACGTGGAACAAAATTCATTACTTTTAAAACATGAAAATATTTTTTTCCAATCAACAACTCGTCTAATAATAATATACAAAGAACTGTGTTAGCTTATTATTGTCTTGCTCATCGCAAGTAGAACTAAATGGTGTTCGTAAAGGACGTCAGCTCGTAGGCTACCAGCAAGTACCAAGTCTTCTATCATGCGCGAGTTAGCAAAAACACACCCTATGACATTTCGAACAAACAGATGAACACTCATTTCTACTCCGATCACAGAACTTTTGAAAAAGTATAAAGTACATTAGTTACTAGTTAGTGAAGTACATGAACGTTACCTCACGGCCTACGCCACACTATGCGAAGCATAAAATTAGGCTAGCAGTATTCTCAATGTCAACTATGTCCGCCCCGTTAGCTCAGTGGTTACGCACCTGGCTCAAGATCACGCGGCGTTGGTTCGCCTCTCGTAGTGTGCGCTTGAGCAACGCACTTTTAAGACTGCTCTCCATTTAGCGGCACCTAGTGAAGGGAATAATTCTCTGGCAACAACACTTCAACAATCGGAAAACTTCACTCTGCCAATCTCGGTAACCTGCCCTGCGTCAAGAGCCTCTGCGCTCTGCAAGTATGCAAAACTACCAGAAATAACCTACCAAGGATTTTCAGTAGCCTACTCATCAAGACTTGTCACTGTCAGTCCGAGGATAAAGATTCAAAAACGAAACCAACTACGGTACGGTAGTTTGTTTCGAAAACAAGGCTGAAAAATATTTATTTGGCCTAATTAGAAAAATCTTTGAAAAACTTAAACCATTAAATAAAGTTGTAGACCTACAGTATATAACTTAACTATGAAAGGCATGGTGGTATAAAATTGCTTTAAAGTTTAGATAGCCAAGGCCTGGAGTGGAAGGACAACCTGTGAGAAAGTTTGCAGAAAAACTTAAATGTTTAACACATTGCTTAGCAACGTAAATAAATAATGGCGCAATTTATTTGCATAGAAATCCAAACACTGCAAAAACCAATCAAGAAAAAAAAAGAAACTTAAGTTAAGAGAGAGAGAGAGAGAGACCTTTTATTTTGTCTGCTGCGAAAAATAGTATACGGTACAAATATAAACCGGTACAAATATATTCAACAACAGACAGGAAGCAGCGAAAGACTATATTAGTCATCGAGTCAGCTGCTTCCCGTGTTTTTAACGTGACAAATGTAAAGCATCGGCATTACGTTGCAAACAAGATTAGCATAAGTTCCGCAAAAATGTAAACAAAAAAGTGGATTCCTGTGGTTTCATTGTAACATCAAAAAATATCATGCCCTACAAAAGTAAGTTAGTATGAGAAAAAAAACACCTATGCAAAAACAACAACTGTTAACTGCTAGCATAAAGGACGAAGCAAAAGCACTAAAAGTAGGCCAATCTTTATAAATTCATACTTTAACAAAATCAGTCAGTTTATAGGTCGACTTGAGTACAGTTAATAAGATTGCAGTCGTTAATAAGTAGTAGGCTACGTAGCACAAGTTCGTGAGTAGTAAGCCTATACATATAGTACTAACAATGTTCAATCCGAAATAATCGTCAATGTTGTGACAATAAAAACAGTCACGGACCAAGTTCATTCATATTATAAATTTTTAGTTTTTTCGTGAATGTTTTAATACTCGTAGCCCCAGCTATTTCTGAAGGTAAATCATTCCATATTTTTGGGCCTAAGAATTTCAAACTGCCTTGACCCTTTCTTGAGCTGACACTACGTAAGTGAAAGTTATTTTTTTGAGAAGCTCTCGTGCCATGGCAATCAGTGCCGGATTAAGGGGGGGGCGGACTGGGCTGAAGCCCAGGGCCCCCACTTCAAAGAAAAAAATCTACTAATTTTTTTAGTTGCACAACTGGAGATTACTGCTTAAATGTGTATCTCAAACAAGGAAGGGCGGCTCACCCATATGTGCTGCTGTGCTGCAGCACCCCTGCCAAACCCCAGTTATACAATTTTTCTTCGTTTTTTTAACAAAAAAACATATTTATTTGATACTTTCATATCCGAAAATGGTACGGATTACGGGTCAAAGTTATGATAATGCTGCCAATATGAGTGGCAAGTATAACGGTCTTCAAGCTCTTCTGCGTGAGAAATGTAGTGTAGCTCATTATGTCCCTTGCACAGCACATTCACTTAATTTAATCGGTAGCCTAAATGTCCAGTAGAAACATATGCCGTTCTGCCGCTGAGCTTTTTGAATTGTTGCAAAGCCTTTACTCATGGCTCGTCTCGTCTACTCATCGTTGGCAAGTCCATCTAAAATTCCTAGATGGTTTGCCTGTTTTGAAGACATTATCTGATACAAGATGGTCAGTTAGATATGAATAATGATGCAGTTCTTCTTCTATCGAGTCTTCTAAAGTTCGTTGATACACCACAGATTGACACATTCTTCCGCAACGGAGTTATACACTGACAGGTCCCACCTACTGCACCGGGTGGCAAGCCGAGGGCAAACAAGAAGGTGATCCGCTGTATAGGCGTAGCCAGGAAGGCGAAAGAGGCCATGCCCCTCCCCAAATTTTCAAAGTTTGGATTCTAAAGTTGAGCGCTTTGTTGAAAATATAATAAAGTTTGTAGAAATTTATATCGTTTTCCAAGACATCTGGCTATTAACACCCCCAAGGACTTGTTTTAGAGTTTAGACACACAGAAAGACACCAATAAATCTTACAAATCGTAAATCGCGCAAAATTTACGCGATTTACGTTTCTTTGAACTAATTTGTGGAAGCAATTTCAGAATGGCTTACTCTGTTGGGTTTTTGTGTAGTTATTGAGTTTTTGTGTAGCTGAGTTTTAGTGTTCTCTAATTTTAGCCGCAGTTTTTGCCCGTTCGTGTGTAAGAGCTATCTTTAATAAGTTAATAGCTGTTTATCTGCTAATAAATTTCATACAAATATTACCCTAAAAGTGTTTTCAGAAAGCGCTATAATCCATTATTTGAGTGTAATTTTTCAAAAATTTTCCGGGGGAGCATGCCCCCGGACCCCCCTAGAATACGCGTGCCTTCGGCACGCTCTAACCCCCCTACCACTTTTATTGCTTCAACCCACCAGGATACGCCACTGCACATCAAGTGGCGATGGCTTTAAATCAAACACTTTGTTGTTCTTTTCAAATCATCAAATATTTGGCCCCCCAAAATTTTTTTTGGCTGCGCCACTGGTCCGCTGTTCGGGACTCGGTGCCACAGATACATGCAACTGGGCCCGTGTCGTAGCCCCACTCCACCATTAACTTTTAGCGAAAAATGTCACTTGATAAGGGCCCCCACTTTCATCTCAGCCCAGGGCCCCATAAACCCTTAATCCGGTCCTGATGGCAATGCACCTCAGTAATTTCCTGAAAGTAAGGTTCAAAGTAGCCAGGTAATAGCATCTTTTTAAATTTAAAGACAAATTTAGAAATCTCTAGTTTATGCAAATTACTGATAGGAAGTATGTCGAGATCTTGGTACAGTGGTGAAAGTTTTGCTCTTCTGTTGCTAAAGGTTATTGTGCGAATGATTCGATTTTGCATTTACTTCTAACCATTACTTCTAACCATTGCATTTACATTTTGAATTTACTTCTAACCAACCTTGTGGTGAAACGTTTTTACTTTTTTCATTGACACCATAGCCTGCTTCACATTAGTATAAACGCAGCCGAGAGCTTAATTAGCCTACCCTGCGTTTGCATAGCCATGGTTTGTGCAGTTCAGAGCAGTTTAAAGCCACATGAACACAGCCGAAGGAGATGGGAGGTGGAGGGCGGTCCCTTCCCGGTTGAAAAATCAAACAATGCAAATTTGAGCAAAACTGTCCAGTTATTTGGACAAATCAATCTTACTACGATGTTTCGACATTTCACCAGTTTAGAAACTTTACATAATATTGTTATAACTTATGAGATAAATTAATATTTTCTATTGAATTTAAAATATAGTCTAGGCTATTATCGATTTTGGAAACTTTTACATGTGGTATTGCAGTCTAAGCAGAACGATAAGTTTCGATTCCACAAATAGTTGTTTGTAAAAATATTTGGGAAAAAATATCCAGATATTGGATAAATCAATCTTACCATGAGTCAGTGGCGTAGCCAGGAATTTTGAAAGGGGGGAGTTTTGACAGCCGGCGGGCGAAGCCCGACGGCGTGTTTGCAGACGACACCCAGCGGCGGGGGTCTGGGGGGCCTCCTCCAAAAAAATTTGAAAAATTGCTTTGAATTTGGTGCATTCTGAGAGCAGTTTCAACAAAAATTTGGGTATGAATATTCCTGTAAAATTCCTGTCAGGTGGCATAGCAAAAGGATAACATCATGTTTTCTTCAGCATTTTTCGGAAATAAAGCTAAGTCTCTATGTTTTCTTGTTGCTAATTCCTGACTGAGCTATTTGAATGTTTAGTATTGACAAAACTCGCTCTTTTAATGCAGTTTTGTTTAAAGTTAGGCAAACGTTGTTTTAGATTCATAAAGAGACTAAAAGCATCATTCTCAACATCTAGGCTTGCCATAAGTCCCAGTTTAGCCGGGACAGTCCCGATTTTAAGGCCTTGTCTTGTTGTCCCGCCCGGTTAACCAGTTTGTCCCTGGATTTTCAATTTAAGATTTGCAAAAAAAAATCTTCAGTTAGCCATTTTAGCAATTCTTTCTCAAGTGCGTCTGCGGAAAGTATCAACAAACAAAATGTTTCAGAAGCAAATGATCAACATCGACTTCCTTTTCGATAAGCACGTTTTGTTAAGAAATGCATGTCTGAGAGTGAGAGGAAAGAATCATAGCAAAATGCAACGACATCTCTTGAACAAAAGTGGATCCAATTGTTCCAAACTTTTATCAACAAAAACATAACCATTCCAAACTTTCAAAAACTTGTCGAGTTTGTGCTTTATTTGCCTGGGACATCAGCACCAGTTGAGCGAATTTTCTCAATTATGAACAATATGTGGACCGATGACAGAGGCCAAATGCAAGAACAGAATGTTAAAGCTCTCCTCACTTGCAAAATTAATGTTAATTTGACATGTAGCCTAGTGAATTTTATGAAAAGATAAAATTGAACACTGTACTTTTGAAAAAGGTGCTTATAGCACAAAAAAATATTATTTAGGCCTGATTTATTTGCTCATAAATATTATTAAATTCTTTTGTTTACGTTGGTGAAATAGGTGAAACATATATTGGTAATTTGCCCATATTATTTCATCAATTGCTTTAAAATTTCTTGTATTAGGCCTACATTAAGTTCATTTGCCCTTTTCAATATGCGTCCCGGATTTGCATTTCTAAGAAATGGCAAGCCTATCAATATCGCGTGCCAAAGGGGGGGAGGAGTGAAACTCCTAAAATCTCCCCCTTGGCTGCGCCACTGCCATGAGTTACGCTATGCTCACAAAACTTAACTTAAATAGCCTACCAGGCTACTACAAAGAAAGCTTACCATTTTTAGATATTGCAAAACAATTTAAACATTTGTTATAAAGCTGAAAATTGAATGAGGCTGTTCACCAGGCATTAAATTAAATAATAGGAGATGTTCTACTGGTGCAAATTGAGCTAAACTATCACAAGATGTATACAGTGACAATTTGCTTTTATTCCGACGTTTCGTCAATCAGACACGACTGACTTCTTCAGGGGCTAGACCAGGTAGTGACTACCTGTCTAGCATGGCAAAACACAGGACCATGTTGTTGAAACCAACTAAACACGCAAAATGAAAATTCAAATCTAGACAAAATTATCGCGCGCAAAGTTTGAAATAAGTTAGAAAAAAGGAAAGATTTAAATTTTAACAATTAACAACCCAGACAAAAATCTGTCATTTTTACATCTACCCAACGTCCGCAGACGTTGAATCAATGTAAAAATGATGGATTCTGCTGTCAGGGAAGAAACTGAAATACTGACAAGAGAGGAGGATGAACGGCATGAGTCATGATGAAACGAGTTTAAAAAACGCACTACTGCACAGTTTTACAATCAGCGTGAAACCAATTTAAAAAACGTAAAATAACCACTTACAATAGTTTTTTGTAGATAGCAGGAAAAGAGATGCCATCATTGCGATTCATTACATGAGGCTTTTGATTGATGAACCAACTTTCAGAAAACATTCGCTTTCTATAATCACTTTCAACTTTTAGAATTTTAGAATTGCTCCAAGTTATTCTATGGTCTGAAGTTATGGCATGCATGCAAGGAGCAGAATGTTCCGGGCGTTGATATTTGAAAGCTCTTTTGTGTTCATTAAACAGCAGTGACGTTCGGTGGCTTAAACTGTTGGGAAAGCAACTTGGAAATATGCTGCAGCAAGGTAGTAGGCACGAAGGGCGTAACCGTCGGGCGAAGCCCGAAGGCGTGTTGCCGAAGGCAACACTTCCAGCGGGGGGTCTGGGGGGCCTCCCCCAGAAATTTTTGAAAAACACTTCCAATTTGGTGCGCTCTGAGAGCATTTCCAAAACAAATCAAAAATAAAAATCTGTCAAATTGTGCTTCGCCTATGTCGTGATCATACATCCATTTAATGTTTAGAAGTCATGAACAATCTTAATTTTAACGTTGCAGGACCAAAATCCAGTGTTAGACATGGAATAATAGTTGTCTAAATATTTAATTCGTCATGAATGTTCAATAAATTTTTCTAAAAATTAGATTTTTACGCTTTCTTTATTCTTTTCCCCCAGATGACACAATAGGTTTTAACATTCTCAGATGTTGAAAAACAAAGAAAATTTGATTTCGAAGATTTTAGTCAGACTGTTAATTTTCAATAACAGTCTGATTTAGCGTTTTTCAACTTACTTTTTCTCATTTGCTACTGCTTCCCCAAGGCAACAAAAAAGTTTTATGTCATTAGGAAACCGCAAAAAGTAAAAACATCGCAAAAATTGTCAGTCAAGCACTAGCAGTAGCTGTAATCAAAATCTGCAAAATGTGACAAATCAGGCCGCATCTCCAGGTGGCCATGGGCCTAAATATTACAACCGCAAGCAATTTGTACAAAATAAATTTGCCTCCTGCGTATAGAAGCTTAACGAACTAAATATTGCATCCGTACCTGAACGTTCATTGGCGAAGTAACGTTATATCAACGCTGTAAAAAGGGAAAAGGCATGACTATGAAAGCTAGTAGGCTAAAGTACATGGCGAGGAGACATAAAAAAACAGCAAGAAATATAAACTAAACAAACAAAAGTACATAATATAACAGTGAAGCTACAATTCTCACCACATGAATAGGCACGGGTTAGATATAAAAAGCAGTAATGCGGCGATTTAAACACAGTTTCAATACATCATTCACTTAAAACAGATTTTCTGCAATATTTCAGACTAAAGAAGTTTACTGGCTCATAAAAGTTACCCTTGCTTAAGATCTGCTGCTCATCAACTTGCTTTTTGCAACGCACATCTTGAAGGGCACCAAATTGAAAATTTTTACCTGAAAGTAAAATTCATACGTCTTTCTGCTCTGGCGAAATGTGCGATGACTGAATCCTGGAATGTTTTTTTTTCTATTACTGAGGTGAGAAGCTCTGATTCTATAGATATAAGAGCCAGATCTGACAGCCTACTCTGACCCATCTTATTGCGAGCGTAGGACTTAATTCGTTTAAGAGAAGAAAACGATCTTTCTACACTTGATGTTGAAGCAGGTATAACGTTTACCAAGCAGCAAAGCAAATACAATTGAGACAAAGCAGATTTTGCTGAGACACTAGCATTCAAAAACTTTAACATTTCTGCTGGTGATTTTCTTCGAAACTCCTGTGTCGAATAAAGCATTTTTAGTTGATTTTTTAACGAAACTTTGTCAAAAGCAAAACCGTAGTTGTCCCAAAGAACTTCAAAAGATTCAGCCGGAAAGTCTCGGCAGTAATCATTAAACTTCGAACTGTCCAACAAATCAAGAAACCGAATTTTTGAATAGTCAGCAAAACGGGTGCGCATATGTTGGGTAATATTATCTATGATTTCATAGAATGCAGCACGAAAATTTGATTGAGCATCATTGGTGGGACTTGAGCTTCTCAGTCGTTTCCTTGGAGGGCCCACATCATTGACAGTTGCAGCGTAAATCTCGTCAAAGAAATTGCGAGTTGATTGAATTGTTTGAAGGGTAGCATCGATTTTTTGCCTGCAATTCAGTATGTCGAACGAAGACTTTTGTAGAACTGAAAATAAAACGTCCGTGTGAGAAAAAATTCTGTTGAAAACAGACAAATAGAAACAAAACGAAAAGTCTTCCAAGTTAGCCAGATGACCAGAAACTGACTCCAACACAGCAGAAGGCACATCGTCAGCATTATCCAGCAAGGTAGTAAAAACAAGACGTAACTCCGACAGATTTTCGTACACAGTGTTTACGAGACGAGATGCATAATTCCAACGTGTTACGCACACATGTGGAAGACGACGGCGTAAAATATCGACAAGAAGCTTGGTACGCTTTGCAGAATGCGAAAAGAAGGCAGCCAAACCATTCAGAGAAGCGAAAAACACTTTGCAAGAGGGAATTGCTTGGACACTTTGAGACAATACTAAATTTAATACATGTGCGTAGCAGTGAATAAACAAAGCAGTAGGATAAACAGATTTAACTTTAGCCTGTACTCCGTTAAGAGAGGATGACATCACAGCTGCGCCATCATAAGTTTGTGAGACAAGTTTATTACCACAATCCGCAAAATCTTTGATGTTACTTAATATCAGAGAAGACACTGCACTGGCTGACTTATCTTCACTCACGTCGTTCATACAAATGAATCTTTCCACGGGACTTCCGTCACACACGTAGCGATAAACCAAAGAAAACTGACTTTTACAAGAAATATCTGTAGTTTCGTCAGCTAAAATTGACACAAATGGTGATTCTGCAATTTCTTTTTTGATTAGTTGCCTTAAGGCGTGGGCAACAGCATGTATCATGTCATTTTGAACATGATTAGATATCCCTTTAAAAACACTAGAAGAATTCAAGTGTTCTTGTAAATCTGGATCTAATTGGGCAGTGTAAATTAGTAATTCCCGGTAATTACCAGCATTTCGAGACCCGGCACTTTCGTCATTGCCGCGAAATGCGAGTTCCTGCTTTCCAAGCCAACAGACAATTTTAATTAACTTCCAGAGAATGGCTCTGTTTTTCTCCACCATGCGGTTGTGTGCAGAGATATTGACCCGGCACTGCTCTCCTAGTTGCATGTCAACACGCTGGCTTCCGAAGATTGATGCACTCAGCGTAGCCTTGATATGTAACGTAGATTTTTTATGCTTGTGAGCTTTAACGGCAAGATTGCGCAGACTCCGGATACCTTTTTTTACCCAAGGTCCGTTCCGATCGTCAGAGAATAAAAGACAGGTCCAGCAGAATAAACAATTTTTTTGGTCACTTCCTGTAAGCCATTCAATTTTTTGATAAGTCGAGACGTGAAAACGACGAACGCATTTTCTGTCTTGTTCACTTAGCTCAGTAAGTTCAGGCAGAGGTCTACCAGCATCTACTATGTTACGCTTTTCTTCAAACGTTCTTGAGGAAAATGACCTATCAAAAAGTTGATCCACAGTATTCATTTTACTTTTAATTTATGCAGTTCTTGAAACAATTAATTCTTGCACTCATCAGTTATTAACAAATCTCCTAAAATATTTTCTAACTTCAGAAATATACAAGCGCACTTGGAATTTCCGTAGGCCTACAAGCAAGTGAAATTTATATTCACGCTGAAGTTTAGATAGTTGTGTATTTGCAATAGCACTCAGTATAGGGTTACCATATTTGAAAAAGCAAAATTCCAGACAGTGCATGACTATTTTCATGAGACCATATATGCACTACCGAACTATTAGCCATTAGAATTAGTCAAGGATTCTATATCAAAAATTCATTAGGCTTTCTCCTCTATGACATTTCAAGTAAATCTCTGATTAGGCTATATGTACGAAATCGCCTGCTTTTATAAACTGTTGGAATGTTCTAGTAATTTTCGCAGCATGTGATCTACCGTATATCTAACCAATTCTGATTCAGCACACGGTCAATAAGTTCAAGAAAGTTACAAAGCTCCAGAAAGTTCTAAGTGGTAAACATCATTGACAAGGAAAACGCTCTGTTACATCATAATTCCGTACAACCTGGAAGTAAAAAAAATGGCTGTGTTGCACAGTACGATTGCAGATGCAGTAAAATGAGCTGGCTGAGCGAATTTTCTAGAAAAAATATTTCTAATTCCCCCAAAACGCCCATCACAAAATTCCGGACATTTGAGCATTTTTTAAAATTCCTCCAGGACGCAAAATTTAACACTAAATTCCGGACATGTCCGAATTTTCTGGACGGTATGGCAACCCTAACTCAGTAGCAATAACAACCAAAGGCATAGCATAACCCATTACAACCAAATCATTCAAGTTTCAGGGTACCATCTATGCTGTTTTCCACCAACTCGAATAAGCTACAATGTGACTAAATTTGGAGCTACCCAGTACTCGCCTAAAGTTGACAGTCAAGTTTCTTGCCCAAGGAACAACAGGTGGTGGCTGGAGTCGAACCCTCAAGCTCTCAACTGCAAACCCCACGCACTAACAATTACGCCACGACTGTTAGTTCCATGGTATAAGCACTTTCTTTGCATAATATTAATTAGGCTAATTGCTTCTGTTGCATTTTCCTACTTCCAACTGGTTAACACATTATTAGCTACTATCTAGGGCTAGGCTAATTCTACTGCAATAATTAAAAGCAGCTGCTTTACAGCTTTATCCAGTGTAGGCTACCTATTGCACTGAGGAGGTTGGAAGGCGAAACGGCAACTGTCTGCACTTATGAATAATAAGCTGATGTAGGCTGATTCTTTCTGTTGATTCTATTACCAACTGCAACACAGTCGGCTACCATCAGGGGTAGCTGTTACAGAGACTGTCATGAGAATCTATACAAGAAATGCAGAGTCTCTGCGGTCTGAAATATTTCTATGACGAGATAGTCTAGCCATTGTACGCATTGACGTCACTGGGAAAGCAAAACTACCCATACCATCATTATAACACATCTGATTGGCTAACCAGCTGGTGACGTTTTGCAAAACGAGTGGTGATTGGACAAAACGAAGGCGTTTTTTGACATTTTTGAATCTGGGAAAGCAACTTTGATAGTTGCTTACCTGGAGCTTCAGTGGTTGTTTCTGACAGAAGCGTTTGCGTTAATTGGCATTTATAGGCAAGGCATGCGGTTTGGTGAGGACTTAGACTACTCACAAGCGTTACGAGTAATTCTAGTCACGAATACAGTAATTTTCAAGTTAAAATAGACATGATAAAAATAATAAGAAGTTAAACCTAGAATTCAGTCATTATATTTTGCATAGTTTTCGCTCAGGTAAGCACTGCTTTCCTTGCTTTCCCTCACCGATCGTCACTGTTAAACAGTAACTTAAACATTAAACAGTTCAGTAAATTTTTGCCGTCTTTAAAAGACCCCTTGAAACAAAGCGAAATCTCGGGTTTGGTGTACCAAGTTTCTTGTGATGATTGTAATTTAATTTATGTTGGCCAAACAAAACGAGATCTTAAATCTCGCATTAATGAACACAAAAGAGCTTTCAAATATCAACGCCCGGAACATTCTGCTCCTTGCATGCATGCCATAACTTCAGACCATAGAATAACTTGGAGCAATTCTAAAATTCTAAAAGTTGAAAGTGATTATAGAAAGCGAATGTTTTCTGAAAGTTGGTTCATCAATCAAAAGCCTCATGTAATGAATCGCAATGATGGCATCTCTTTTCCTGCTATCTACAAAAAACTATTGTAAGTGGTTATTTTACGTTTTTTAAATTGGTTTCACGCTGATTGTAAAACTGTGCAGTAGTGCGTTTTTTAAACTCGTTTCATCATGACTCATGCCGTTCATCCTCCTCTCTTGTCAGTATTTCAGTTTCTTCCCTGACAGCAGAATCCATCATTTTTACATTGATTCAACGTCTGCGGACGTTGGGTAGATGTAAAAATAACAGATTTTTGTCTGGGTTGTTAATTGTTAAAATTTAAATCTTTCCTTTTTTCTAACTTATTTCAAACTTTGCGCGCGATAATTTTGTCTAGATTTGAATTTTCATTTTGCGTGTTTAGTTGGTTTCAACAACATGGTCCTGTGTTTTGCCATGCTAGACAGGTAGTCACTACCTGGTCTAGCCCCTGAAGAAGTCAGTCGTGTCTGATTGACGAAACGTCGGAATAAAAGCAAATTGTCAATGTATACATCTTGTGATAGTTTAGCTCAATTTGCACCAGTAGAACATCTCCTATTATTTAATTTGTTATAAACTTTAAAAATCAAGAGTTGTGAGGCCACATATACATCACTTTTGTGAGCATTTGATCCTGGCAACTAACTATAGGCCTGCAGAAAGTGAAAAAGTATATTAGCCTAAATGAAAATAATTGGTGAATTTTACCTTTTGCGGTTTAACTGTTTTCTATAGAGAAGTTTGTTGTACAAACTGCTGTTTGTCTTTGCCAGTCCAGGGGTTGATATGCTCAGCTATTTACTATCTACGACACAGTATTAGAGCAAAAACAATCCCATATAAGACACGTGCTTTGTTGTTTTGCCATCCAATTCATGCAGTTTATATATCAGGCAATGTAGGCAGTGCTGTTGCTAATGTGGAATGTGGTCAGTATTATGTGGCAAGGATTGAGTTTGAAGTTATTACCCGGGAGTCATTTTTCTTTAGTGCTTGCGATTTGAGTAGCTGCTTTATTATGCAGTAAGAATATCTTTGTAAAGAACATTGACTATGATTTCATTATAATATAATATCAATATTTGTGGTATTAAAAGTAGTTTTGTTCAAAGGTACAAGTTTGATGCGCATAGCATGATAAACTGTCAAATTCTTTTCAGGCTTTAAGGTTTGAAATAGCTTGAATTAAGTAATGTTACTGATTTGATAAGTAAGTTAGCTGTCATTTTCGTTTTTTTTTTCAATTCAAATTTACAAATATTGAATCTTTGGACTATCTTTGTATTGTAAAGATTGATCAACGTTTGGTCTGGCCTTTTATTGAAGTTGGGCTTTTTCCAGTTTCCCTTAGGCCTTAGCTACAGCCAGGGCCTATGAGAGGGGGGTACGGAGGGTACGGCGTACCCTTGAGGGCCCAGGCCTGTGTTTGTTGGGGGCCCGAAATTGTGGTTTTATAGTTTACGCGCAAAATTTTTTGGTTAAAACCATCTTCAACGACTGATTTCAAGCATAAAAGTTGTTTTTCTTTAGTCCAGGGGGGCCCGTAATCTAGCAAAAGGGCCCAGAAAGGTAATTGAGTGCCTTTTGAGGAAATTAGGGGCCCAAAGTGGTAATTTAATGCTTTACGTGCAAAAATGTTCTGCTAAAAGCAGCTTAAATTAAATCATAAGAGTTAGTTATTTTCCTGTCCTGGGGGGGGGGGGGGGGGAGTGGTATAGTGTAGCAAAAGCAGGTTTGAGAAAAACCCAGGCAAAAATCCCTGGTGTTTTTTTTTGTGTTTTTCAAAAACTATTTGACAGAAGTAGTTTCACGCTTATTTCACTTCAAAATGAATTTCGGAGTTAGAGCAGGAGCCGGAGAGTACTTTCGGAGCAGGACAGGAGACGGAGTCAAAAAAAGTTCTCTCGTTCACCTCTGCTATTGCTGGGCATGTGGTGAATGCAAAAGTCAATGAAGAAAGTTTAGGATTGGTCAGATGATTAACTTGATTATGTTTTATTAAGATGTTATGTTTGAGCCTTGGTAGAGAGCTTGGCTTTGTACCAGATACATATAACACTCAGTAACGTTAATGGATTTAACATTAAACACACAAAAAAAAAACATGAAAAAACTACTAAATCCAACGTTTTCGACATGACATACCGGAAGTGTCCTCTTCAGAAATAAAGCTACATCTAAGAGAAATAAAAAAATGAATTTAAAAATTTTACATTAATAAGATGTACAATAAGCGACACCTCTCAACAGCAGTACAGCACCATCAATAACTGACACACGAATTCAATGCAGGATACAAAAATTGGCGAGGGTCAGATCACATGATATGCACAACACAAAATAATAGTTTTATTGCAGCCTGATACAGTGATACTATTATTGCGCACAGATGTCCAATTCTGCAGTAAAATGTTGTGTGATGTGCAATACGCCTAAGAAAACATCACACTTTTTGCCCAAGACAAAGGGGGCCCGGAGTGAGAGGGGGGCCCGGAATGACTCTTCGTACCCCTAGTGAAAACTTCTCTCAGAGGCCCTGGCTACAGCTACAGGCAGCACTAAAACGATTTCAAGTTGGAATGCCGCAACGCTGTCAGGAAAGCGCATTCCAACTCGAACGCGTTAATGACGAAAAATAAAATGAATGAAATGCAAAGCACAAAGTTCAAACTTGAAGGGCAAGTTCCCGCAAAAATTGAAAGCTTAAAGCCACGTTTCCAATATTACAAATTTAGCTTGGAGATCAACTACGAAATTACATCGGCCTCCTGTTGAAACGTTGACAAGACCTTGCATATTGATCACCATGGCTAAGTCATTGATGAGCAGTGCACGTATTTGCCAACCGCTTGGGCAGCGCCCACGTCACGCCACCTTGTTAATCTCATTGGCTGTTACATCCTCTCTTGGTGACGAAATGGAAATTTTTGACATCGAGTATCAACAACGTTTGCCGAGGTTACCTTCGGTCATAGCGTGACTTGGCGAATGGAATGTCTGGATTTCGACGCGCCTCCTTTAAAGCAAGATGCCTCAAAATGAGCTTTATTTTTTAATATTTGAGCGCTTTGAAACATCGTAAATAGATAAGGGTTTGTGGCCATTTCTTATTTTCCTTTTTTTATTTTCAAGCTTATCATTTGAGATGTTTTGACTTTTGACAGAATTGAACGCCTGATCAGTCACTGACGTTTTGCACAGTCAGCGGCGAGTGTGTGATGTGATGAAATATTGAATCATTGCGTCAGCACACACACTGCGAGCGTAACACGCTTCCGAATTCGCCGGTTATGTGAATGGTAAAGCACTGTTGGTGTGGTGAAGGGATTTTGTTATAAGCTTTCACGGACTATAACCGGCAAGTTGTTGCGAAATGGTTTGTTTTTAGGTATGCAAGGTTAGTTTTATTAAAAGAAGAACTTTCTGAAGATCCCAATAAAGAGAAAACAGGCTGTTATGGATTTAGAGTTTAGTAACTACATTTGATATAAGCAAGGTTAGTTGTTATCTTCACCAGTAGGGTTATAGTTATTTGATTTCTTAGGACAGTGCTATGTGAATTAAACCTTCTTCCTAATTGATTTCTTAGCTTAGACTAGAAAGAGGTGATATACTGTTCACTTATTTTTGTATTATTAAGTCGGCCTAACTACAGTACTGACTTTCAAAAGGTTTCTCTCTCACTTTCTATTGTAAGTCTGGTCTTCTACCTTGGTGTATCTATTGAGTCAACGTATAAATACTAACGTGCATTAACTGTGACTCAGTTTAAAATGAAAGATATGTAGGTTGCGATGACTTATGTTTAGTGTAGGAGATGCTTTGGAAAGCTTAAGGGGACACTCTTGATAGCATATCAATTTCAGCATCACCCTTAATAAATTGGTTGAAAAATGTGCTTAACTTGCAAAAAACTTACATAATATATATCTTTGGAAAAAGTATGAAAATTGCTTTTAAATAGATGAAAAACGTTTCTGTAAAGAAAGCGTCAAAAGAAATGCAAACGTTTTTTCATTGTTGTTTTATTTTTACCACTGTAAAAAAATTAGGGATGCAATCTAGTTCGTACCCTGAACACTTCGTACCCTCAGTTCGTACCCTGAAATAATCAAGAGAAAAAATTCAAAAAAGCCAAAATCGCTGATCGCAGTTTCCGCAAATATACAAAAACTCTCAGGATCATTACCGGAAATTTCAAAATGTTTGCGGAAACTGTGATCTCAACCCTAAACCCTAACTCTTTTAAAGTATTTGCGGAAACTGCGATCAGCGACTTCGGCAAACTCTTAGGGTCATTACTCATTATCGGCAATTTTAAAATGTTTGCGGAAACTGCGGAAAAACAAAAACTGCGATCAGCGACTTCGGCTTTGTTCTATTTTTTTCTCTTGACCTTTTCAGTTTGTTTGTTTGCGGAAACTCCGATCAGCGACTTAGGCTTTTTTTAATTTTTTCTGTCGATCTTTTCCTAACCCTAACCCTTTTAAAATGTTTGCGCAAACTGCGATCAGCGACTTCGGCAGACTCTTAGGATCATTACCGGAAATTTTAAAATGTTTGCGGAAACTACGGAAAAACGGAAACTGCAATCAGCGACTTCGGCTTTGTTCTATTTTTTTCTATCAATCTTTTCAGTTTGTTTGTTTGCAGAAACTCCAAACAGCGACTTCGGCTTTTTTGAATTTTTTCTTTCAATCTTTTCAGGGTACGAACTGTTCAAAGTACGAACTAGGTTGCACCCAAAAATTAGTAAGTCTTCAGGGAGAACTTATATCATTCCTAACTTTTTGCTGGCATTGTTGCCATCCCTTATCCATTGAATAAGGAAAGATTTTCTTCCACGGGTGATTGGTGAATGTTTAAAAAATAAATGAATTTTGAGTTTTATGTACCAGAAAAACATGATATATTTGTAGTTTTTGTTTAATTTTAAGTAAAACTACACAGAAATAGCAAAAATCATTTCATATATACATCACTTCTCCAGTGGATATTAATTAGCCTATGTCTGCAAAATTTCATGCCATTCTGACAAGAAATAAATGAGTAGTTGAAAACATAAAAAAATGACTTTCGAAGAAAACAGCATTTGAAAAACACCCATTAAAATACAAGCTACATTACTCACATTTATAACGAATAGTTTTGACATTGAATAGAGTCAAAATTTTTTATCATATTCAGAATTGTGATAAAATTTACTGTTTTTAGATATATACAAAAAAGTTTTTTTGATAAAAAAATTTATTTCAATTCAATTTATTTTTCATTGCTGGCGCAAACATGTAAAGAACGGCAAAGTAAACTCCAACAGGAGTGTCCCCTTAATCTTGAACCTACTCATTGTAAATAGCCCACTTAATTTCAATGTGCTTTGCAAATCAATGCAATGTACAATAGAAATCAAGTGAATTGATGATCTTATGCATTTCTATTTTTGTCAACTACAGTATGTCTATGATGAAAGACAAGCATATCAAGTGTGTTTAGTTTTGTAATGCATATATTTAGTTGAGTATGTTGTAAATAATTTTTATCGAGTCTTTTACTGATGGTGAGTGGTATTTGGTTTATTGATGTCGTATATGATAAAATCAAATAAGCTTCATCTTATCTGTAACAACCCTTTCCAGTTTTTAACTTTTCATTTACCTTCTGTCTTCTCTGTGCTGTTCATATTGTGATAGTGTCATGTTGCTCTTGAAAGTAATATCAAAATTAGTCTAATGCATATTCAAATTTATGACGTTTACTTCACCAACATCAAATTAATTTCGAAGTCCTTCAGTAATCAGTATATATAATAACTAATACAATGGTGGTATGAAATCTTTTCTCTGTTTTTACCAATTCAATCTGAGACTGTAACTCCTACCTTTATGTAAAATGTTGAACTTATTCAGATTTTGTGATTATTTGCTTGTGTAGTGGCAGATCTGGGCAAAAATGAATAGCCTACCTGAAAGTTGATTGAGGCTGATGAGTAGGCTACCACGATTTATTCTTTTATTTTAATTTTAAACACATTATATATAACTTCTGCGTTTTGAGGTGTCTACCTTTTTGTGGACCTCTGCTTTGTTGGAAATATGTTGCTTTTTGCTGTGATGGTCAGAAATAAACACAAACTCAACTGTTTTGTTCAAGAAAAGATATTATATAAGAGAGAATGGCTATTGTTCAAACTTTAGCTTAAACTTAAAGATCAACTTTTTTGACTCGTAACTTTCTTGCAATATTGTTTTATTTTATAGTGATGCTCTATATCTAACCATCAAGGCAAGACTTTTGTAGCAGTCATATTTTAAAGTTTTCTTTTAAAAATAAATTTGGAAGGTAAAAATCACAGTTTTAATGGAATTACTGTAGTTTTAGTTAGATTCCAGGTCAGGCCATTGTCTATCAAAGACTTTAAAGTATTATATAAATAGCCAATTTAATATCATGGTTGCATTCACTCTTAATCACTTCTTACACCACATTAATCTCAATCATTCATGGTCTGTAATCCGGGATAGTAAAGATCTTTTTTTTCCACCTGCATATTAGCACCTTCCAGGCGTCATAAAGTTTTTACAACATCCATGCTGATTCATGTGGTTTTGTTAATTTTCTAGCCTTGATTTACAGAAAACAGCAATTGCTTCATGCAAAATCATCAGCATCTCTTGTTAGTTTTATTGTAGAAAAGACCAAGAATATCTTACACTTGTGCCAAGAAAACATCAGGCAATTGACTAGTAGACCATGTGGTCGTATTGTTGTCTTTGCCAGTATGGGAACTTGTGCCAATTTTGCAGTGTATAGGCTATACAACTTGCATATTTCGACTATATAGGCCTACTGTTTCTGGTAAATAAACCATTGATTGATTTATTTCACAGCTAGAAAATAGCAAGCTAAAACCTCAATTGCTAAGGTAACAGGGATCAGTTGTCAGTAGATTCAGAATAAGACTACCTCAGAAAGCGAGGCAGACTCCGACGCAGCTCAGCATCAGCCTAGAGCAGTTAGCTATAGAAAATAGCAACTTTGATTTGTGTGTAACCAAACACATATTTTGCATTTTTCAGCACAGATCTAGTAAGTGGTTGTTGCAGTTCTGTTGCATCAAACTAAGTCCTTGTAACTCTAACCGTCCAACTGATCACCCGAAATCGACGCTATGGCTAAGAAGTTATTGAACATTGCAACATTCAAGCAACTCCAGTTGTTGGATCAATGCTTCAAATATTCTTCTTCGTTATTGGTATGTTTTACTGAGGATTGCTTTTGAAATGTCATTTTCTTCGATAAATGTAATACGCAGTAAATGACATGATTTTATTTAATAGATTTATTAACTTATATTGCATATTATGTCATACTGCATGCATCAGTTTTGCTAAAAACGTTATTACTGTGGCCTATAAATTACCGGGAGTTTGATATTTCTGCTAGGAAACACATGCAATTTAAAGGGATGTGTGCGTTTTAGTCTGTGTCAAAAACTTAAAAATACGCTATAACTCTTCACATTATTTGGCTGCCTTTCAAATACATGAATCGACAATTGCCTTTTTCCTCTAGCCTACTCTGAAATCTACTTGTATTTTTCCATTTAAACGTCATGCTTAGAGTCTGGGTGTAAACAAAGTGGCGCCAATTTTGAAGACATTTGCGAACAGCTGCGCTAAATTCCGTGTCGTCTATGTAAAATCAAACCCAATAAATACATTTTCGTTTGTGTACCAGTTCTCACTTTTTAAACTTTGTATATATTTCCACATTTAAAATTTTATAGAAGTTTATTCATGTCTATCAACTTGTACTTTAGCACTGTTGTATGTTCATTGTCCATACACTAAAACAGTAATTGGTTTATTTGTGTTGCCCATCAAATGAGCTCACCAATAAGTTAGATGTGTTGGTGTACTGCTGCTGATTCGTATTAAAAATATATTTGCACATTATTGCCACTGGTATAATAATCAAGTACTAGGGTTAGACACGCCACATTTTGCGGTGTTGTTATGACGGCAGCGGTTATGTCCGGTTTGGTAACTCTATCGCAACAGTTTCTCAGGCAAATTGACAATGAAAAGACTTGCCGTTCTTCTGTGCGTTATCTACATATCGCAACTTTTCACTGCATCACCAGTTCTGGAGGTGTGTTTGGAGTGTTTTTTGCACATGTCTAATCTTTAGGTTTACACTAGGCTAACGTAATCAAGTTCTAAATAGTTTATTTTCACACAGATTCAGCGTTTTGCGTCCAGCGGAGGCATCAAAGTAAGTTTTTTGTAAAATCTTATTGTAAAAAAGTGTTAGGTATTACAGAGTGCTAACTTGTGATGCTGCACTGATGTACTCTGCTAATTTTGCATGAAAAAGTAAGCAGGACATTCCATCAGTTACTTGCAACAAGCAGTGGTTTTGCGTTGGACGACGGCTTCCAGGCTGCGAACTCATTTCCTGATAGAACATATTATTGCAATCTTAACATATGGTGGACGCACGCATTAATAACTTTAATATGTCATTGTCAATACATAACTACAGTACGCTCTTGCGTGTAACCTTCGGATATACTGTTTCACCGCATATACCAGCAGCACGGTAGCACCAAACTGGCTTAATTTCCACGTTGAACACTAACATAACACGTCGTTTGTCGCAGGCGTCTGACATGCGGTATCGTTTCACTACAAGGCCAAAAGCCAAACCTGAAGACGCTGAAAAATGTCAATTTGGAAAGAACTTTACAGATCACATGCTCGCCATTGAGTGGTCCTTGAACAGGGGATGGGGGGCGCCAGTGATTAAACCGATTGAGAACATTAGCTTACACCCTGCTACATCGGTGTTTCACTACGCTACTGAGGTATAGTTCCTGGAATGACAAACCATGGACTTCTAAATAGTAGCATCTGGACTGGAAACTCAGTGGGCAACAGTAGGCCAAACAGTTGGTACAACAGTTGGCCAACAGCCAAGTAACTAACCCTGTTGGCCAACTGTTGTACCAACTGTTTGGCCTACTGTTGCCCACTGAGTTTCCAGTCCAGATGCTACTATTTAGAAGTCCATGAACAAACACATGAGACTAACTCTAACTGAAGCAAGGATGCAAACCTGGTTAAAAATGTGCAATTTGTTTCGGCAAATATACGACGTTTGCGAAGCTTTTTTGATACACTAATCTGTTTTATGATAAACTTTGGTAGAGAGTTTGCTTTGTCGAAAAACAGACAAAACAAAGTAACTTTAACGGGTTTAACATGTTTTACAGCATTGCAAAGAGATATAACCTAATTAAAAAAATTTAATTCAAACGTTTTCGACACGTACGTGTGTATTCATCAGCAATTATTTAAATCTGCAATATACATAAAATGAAAATTATAAGATAAAGAGCATGTTTAATAATTAATCTGTTTAAACGTTTGCTTTCTCACAATTGTGATTCAGTGAATCACAACAAACTACCCGCAAAAGCATGATAAGTCAATATTGTTCTTTCGCGCAGTTATTCGAAGGAATGAAAGCCTACCGCACCGAAGACAACAGGATCGCTATGTTCCGGCCAATCGAAAACATGAAGCGAATGAAACGGTCCGCTAAACGAGCATGTTTACCTGTAAGTTTTATCTTGAGCGTTGAAATTTCTTTCACAATGATGCAGTTCAATGTTGAGTTGGTTTTTTTGTTGTACCCAGGTTTATCCACATAGTCAAAAGGTTTATATTGAGTTGACAGGAAGCTTTAGATGTAAGACAACGTACAACAACGCGTCCCATACAAGACTCTCTTCACATGCACAGCCTGATTTAATGAACAGTTGCTCTTTTCACTGGAGGAAATTGTTTATATCAAGTGACGTCATGCCAACATTTGGACAGCAACTAAATAAAAATAAACTGAAACTAGTTTCGGTATTGGATCATTTTTTCACTTTCCGTGGGGTGTAGCAAAAATACTAATTTCGGAAAAAGGCTTTAGTTGTTCGCTCAAAGTAAACTCAGTTGAATTTGCCTTTCGAACGGCGCTGTGTTTAGAATCACTTTCCTCTGTTAAAATTCATAGTTTTTCTATTGATTTAACAACTGTAGATTTTGTTAGCCGAAATTGTTTTCACCATAACCCCCCAGACAGCAAATCAACCGTTTTTTTGCTGTCTGGGCAATTGTCCATGTTGTCACGTGTTCAATCTGATGACGTTAAAAGGATGTAAGAATGGCAACTTTTCCTGGCTCAATGCTCACCTGAGGAGGCGCACTTTGTCCTGCGGCCACTGATTTGTTTTTACAAGCAGTACATTTATGGTGAAAAATGAACGTCCATTATAGCCTATTACAATCACAATTTTTCGAACACTGGTTTGAGCATTGGTTTTAAGGGAGTCTGTGCGTACATTGGCTTTAGGAAAAGTACAACAAAAACAACACATTCGTAAACTGATGTGTAAATTTTCCCTTCACTCAAAAGTGTTTGGGTCTGAGACATAATAATTCACTGAAAATTGTCTTTGGCCGGAAAAGGTTGGGAATCACTTCACTAAAAGTTTTATTAGCTACTTTACTTGCCCTTTTAACCAGTTTTCTATTGATGCCCGACTGCTCGTACAAGCAAAGTTTTACTCCAGTGGATAGGTTTGTTATTGGAAAGCCCGCTGCTATTGTGAGTAACATGTACTGTATGATGCATCTTTGTTCCAAACATAGGTCTATTTACTAAAGTTGATTAAGCAACAGTCGCGGGTTGTTTGTTTTATGTTTTTACCTCACGACAATGAAACAATGTCATCGTGGTCAAGCACTGGAGGCTAGTCATCGTGACAGTCTGAACATTTTCTATTTTGTTGCAACCTTTTTGTGCAGTAGTTACGAAATGTTATTTTGCGATATCAATGATAGCAGAGTGGTGGAATCCAGTTATCAAAACCCGTCCTTTTTACGTTGATGCAACATAAGGTTGGGAAACGCGGCCATATTTGATCAAAATAAATATATTCCGAGCTGTTACTTCTTTGATCAAATTTATTCAAGCAAATGGTGAAGTGTTAAAATATAAACCCAATCTTGAAAGCTATTGCAAAAGGTTTCACTGTTAAAACTGTTAACTTGCCACGTGGTTAAATCACTAGTAGCATCGCTTGAATGACTGGCTGTTTCATATTGCTAATTTGCTATGTCTAACAAAAACAATAAATTGCAAACATCAAGCGTTTTGGTTGTTATTCAAAATACTTAACCAGTGAACACCCATCATGGTTAAATCAATAAATTTTATGAAGATGTGATGGACGGGAAATAGGTATTCATTTCATAAACTTGGAATCATTGCTTTGAAAATAAAATTCGCATGGAGAGAATTATTGGAATGAAATCCGCTATAGCGACAAAACTGAACCGCGTAATTTATGTACTACGTCATCGAAATCAAGCAAACACTTGCGGCGAAGTAGGTTACTCTGGTCTATCGCGGCGGTCGTCTGCAGGCTCGCCATATGCCGCCATTTACCCAAATCGACATCCTTCGAACTTGTTTGAACCCGATTCGTCGAATTCGACCCATTAAGCAAAATTGCGCATATTTTACGTGGATTGCTTGCAACAAAACGTTGTATTCACGCAAAAGGCTATGGTTTGACGGCCGCTGTTTCGTTCCCGACTGAAAGAGAACTAAGATATTCTAGACGTCTTATCACACAGCCCTGTTGGTTGCAATGTAGTCTTAGTCAAATTAATTTATAAAAAAAAGTTCTGAAACGTTTATTCAACGTTTGTTTAATGTAAATCAATAGTGCATGGTCTATATTAACAATTCTTTAAATTGCAACTAGTTCTTGGCGAACACGGCCATGTTCACAGTCTCAGATCCTGTTCACAAGCTGAAAGCAAGGGCTACTTCATTCGTCTCGAGAACAGTCTAAAAGTAGTTGAAGTGCATTGCCAGCTTTGTTAATAATATTTTCCCAGCTAGCAAGTCCGTCCATTTTTACATTGTTTCAACATTTGAATATTGGATCAGTATGAAAAGTGAACGGATTTGGTGGCAGACTTTAGGCATCAGTTAGAGTCGGCTGCATCGCCGAGTAGTTAGAACTCTGCTTCGACGTTCGAAAGGGCGCCGGTTCGACAGCGCGCTTTCTTGGCAAAACACGATGCCTGAAAGTGGGCACAAAAATTGGCCTCCTGGTTTTCCCATCCACTTCATCCAAATCTTCAACGACAGATGCAATCCTGGATACGACAAAAAAGTTGGTGTCCGCTGATAAAAAGCTTTTTCTGAAAGGCAACAATTTGTCTGAAGATTCAAACCGGTAGGCCCGACACTCCAATATGTCGTCATAGATGGTTTACAGCATCTTGTGTTGGCAAGTAACGAATGAACAAATATTGTCAACTTGCAGTTGGCTAGCAGCTTTAATCTGCCGTTCTTTTTTAAACAATTGAATGCAACCATAATAACTTTTCACGGACTGTGTCGCAATTTATAGAACTGTGAAATGCACAAGACGCTTTCCAAATATGGTATGAAACTTTATAGTGCTCTTATTTAAAGTGTAAAAGTTTCCAGAACGTGAAATTGCAAAACTGATTTCTTATGCAGCAACACTTCTCTAAATAAAGCTAGTCAACGCCAACAACTCATTTGAATAAACGGTTTTGTTCGTGAGCCCGTTCTCGCTTCCTCTACCAACCGCATCCCACCCTGATTGGTTGCGGTGAGTGCCTTTGCACGTCCCTTGAAAGAACGTCAGTTGTACAGTGTACACCTACAGAGAGTATACACTTGTGTCTTTAGCGGTACACTTAGTGGCATGCCTTGACGAGGACACGGTCATTGTCTTCCTTGCCTTCCCGTCCACTTAATCTCCAACAACCCGTATTAGCCGAAATACGACAAAAAGAAAATCCACCATCAGTATGTTAAGATACAGGGCAAATGCAGCGAAAAGTCTACCACAAAACCAGGTATAGATCAATGGAAACACGAAACGTTTACGTTTTTCACTTTTTTTTTCCAGACCTCCTTCAATGAGGATGAGTTGCTCAAATGCATCAGTGATCTGATCCGAGTAGAACAGGAATGGGTTCCTTATTCCAATAAAGCATCTCTGTATGTCCGACCTACCATGATCGGGACTGAGGTGAGTAATGTGAGCTCCGTGTTTGATTGAGACAAAAGAAACTCCTCTGTTTGGCAAGGTAGCCAGTTCTTTTTTACCCTGAAGCGCGTGTGCATGTGCAGTAATCGCGTTAACTATTGCGTCACCCTTCCGCCATGGTTCCGGAAACGAAGCTGGAAATCTAAAGGATTCCCTACATTTTTTCCTGTTTTAATTGTGAGGTTTATAACGAAAGGAACTGAGATGGTTTTTTTTAATCTGGGTAACTTTTTATAGAACTTGACCCACGCATGTGAGTCACATTATTTCTCGGCATGGTAATCATTAACACATTTGATTTTTTTTCGCTGTGCGACACATTAGTTTTTGCCAATGTTATGAAAGCTTTTGAAGAAGCTTTATTTGTACACAGGTGGCCATTTTTTTGGAGGTGAAATACATTCTCTGTATGGCCTAAGATTCCATTGAGCTGGTACCCAACAAATATGTTTAATGTTTGCTGCAACTCCATCAATTTTGCGTTATATTTCAGCCGTCGCTTGGCGTGAACAGGTCCGGTTCTGCTCTGCTTTACTGCATTCTTTGCCCCGTTGGGCCGTACTTTGACACCGGGGCCTTCAAACCCATTTCTCTGATGGCGGACCCGCGTTACCTTCGTGCGGCCAAAGGAGGTTCTGGAGCGTACAAGCTGGGAAGGTGCATCTTCGTTGTTTGTATTTTATTTCATTTGTAAACATTCACATACTCAACTGTGTTTAACTGTTAAGTTCGAAGCAGCTTTAGAGATATGACCGAAATCGTGTTTCTTGTAAAATAGTGTCATGTCCGGATCATACGTTTGCAAACACACGCTTCTGCATTGATTCAACGTCAGCAGATAGGAAATTTATAAAAGGCTGTTTGTTGACTGGTTTTAATTTGTTTGCGTTGTAACAAATATCACTTCTACTTTGTCAGAAGTTCAATCAACGTATTTAATATCATAGCCTATCTTGCGAGCCTGGTGATTACTTCTATCGCATTTAGGTTTGCAGTTTATAATTTGTGCTTCGATCTTCAGCACATTATTTTGACTACTTATCCTGGGCTTACCATATATGGTTTATTCAAAGGCTGGTCATTGTATGTCGTTGTCTATCACGCAGCACTACCATTGATATCCTCTCAAATACTGCTGTATCGGTTCGCCCGCTGCCTGCCCCTTGTGGCTCAAATTGCCGAGTTGTTTGAACTCGAGTGACTTTTATTTGTTACTTTGATCAATTGAGCGCGTTTCCCTGGCTCAGATAACTTTCAATAACTGCAAGAGAATTTTTTTTACTCTCGCTTAGTTGTTTGATGCAAACGGAGCGTCGTGGCAAACACTGAGTGTTGTGGTTAGATTCTGAAATTACTCACAGTCAAGGGCAAATTAAAAGGGTCATTTTTGAAGAAAAGCAATTTGAAGATTTTTAAAATGTTGATTTGACTAAAGAAGTAGTTGTATCACAAAAAATAAGGGCAAACTAAAAGGGTCATTTTTAAAGAAAAGTAATTTGAAGGTTTTTAACATGTTAATTTGACTATTCAAGCAATAGTTGTATCACAAGAAATTGGCATTATTTGTGCTGCAGAAAATTTACGCTTGTGAAATACTGTACACGGCTACACTGCAGCAGCCTTGTAGAGAATCTATTCAAACTACTGTCTTCACTGGGTCTGCAATTTCTTTTAATGTTCGGTTTGAAGCAAAATTGAGAGGTATAAATAACTTTGTTTTTTGAAGGGAACGGAACGTTCAGATTTCCGCTTGATTGTTTTAGGGGCGTGTTGGCTAAAAGCTTGAGAGCCACTGAAAGAAAATTGTCATTATTTTGTGCATTGTTTTGTGTATCTCATCGTCACCATCTTGTGCTTCAGCAACTACGGACCGACCATTGAAATCCAGCAGGAAGCCTTGCAGCGAGGGTGCCAGCAGGTTCTCTGGCTACACGGTCCTGACCATCAGGTCACAGAAGTGGGCACGATGAATGTTTTCGTTTACTGGATCAACGAAGACGGAGGTAAATGATGTTAATTATGTTAATGTTATGTTTTTTATTTTGTAAGTTGTGTTATGTCAGCGCCCAGGAGCATAGTTTGACTGTGGATGTGGCGCTATATAAATATTGTTATTATTATTATTATTATTATTTTTAATTTCATTCCTACTTAATTGTTTGATTCAGATTATGCCCTCAGAGAACGGTACTACGACAGTTTATTGAACGACAGTTAATCGAACGACGGTTAATCGAAACGACTGTTCATCGAACGACTAACCCTAACCCTAGATAAAATTTGTTTCTGGAGATTCGTCATCCGATAAACTGTCGTTTCGATATACAGTGGGTCGATGAACTGTCGTTTCGATAAACAGTCGGTTCGATTAACTGTCGTTTCGACGAATTGTGGTTCGATTAACTGTCGTTTGGTAAATTGTGGCGTCACGCAGAGCACAGCATTGCTTTCTCCTTTCTTAAATGGTTGTGCATTCACAAAACATTGGAATAGCCAGATTTCTAGTCACTGCAACTGTCATCATGTAAAACTTGAAATTATGGCCAAATAATGTGACTTAGAAACTGGATGACTTAGAGAGGCTAAAATGCTTGTCTGGGTGTGCATCGCTTTAATTTAGTTGAATCCTTGCATTCTACAATAAGCTTAACGTTAATAAAACTGTATAATTTTGCCAACGTATTCAAGCAGAAATTGTCTAAGGTTTTGCTTTTGCACGCATCGTGAATACTGCATAATTGCAGAGTCACGCCACTTCGGTGTTGTATATTTTGCTACAAACTCAGTGACGAACTATCAGTATGTGATGCGTCTGGTTGGAACTTTGGTTCATTTTCTTTGATGCTGGTTTTGCTGAGCTAATTTATGTCCTAAAGTGGAAAACGTTCATTGACCAACTGGAAGTAACTCTTGATCCTTGCTTGAGCTAAAGATGTAATATTTGTGGATGCTATTGGCGCAATATTAAAATATGACTTGTGTTAGCTTTGCGGTTTCAATTCCTACCCAGCCTGAAAATTTCCATTTTTTATAGTTTTATGACGTTGATGACGATTGTTGTCCTGATCTGATGCAGACGTTAGCGATCGAGTTTTATGATGGCAATTTACTGTAATAGTACAGATTAAACACTGAGCTGAACTAAACACGATTTTTAGAAAAGGAACTTGCCACCATGCCCTTGAACAAGGGGATCGTTCTACCAGGGGTGACTAGGTCCTCTCTGATGGAACTCGCACATAACTGGGGGGAATTTAAGGTCACGGAACGCGTTATTACCATGGGTGACATCATCAAAGCCTTGGATGAAAAAAGAGTGAGTTTATGTGTCACAATCAATGTGCGAGGTCTCGCGACGGGCTGCTTGTATCTTGACCGCACGTGCTGTTTTAAAGGGGTATTAAAGGAAAAACCTGACTTGGCGATTTTCCACGTTCTTTGTGTTTAACATGCTACCATAAAACGATTTTCAATAAAATTTTGCCCCATTGCGGTCTGACCACCATTGTGCGCGTGCTTTTGTCAGAGCTTTCAAAATGAGATTGGCCTGAGCAACGAAGCGTGCGACTGTAAAGAACGTCATAAAGTCTACGTCATAAAGTCTAGCAATCAACCGATCACGCAATAATTGTTACTGCGGGCGATTTGACTGTAGGCTATGTATGTATTTACATCAAAACAGCACATTTTAACATCAAAACAGCAGACAGTTTGCTCAAAACATCAGATTGGTAACGTGGTTTTTGTTATTGCTGGACTTTATGACGTATTCTTGAGCTGTGTTTGCACGTTTTGGTCATTTTGAAAAAAATGAAAATAAATGAAACACTGGACTTTGGGCCTTGCCAGCGCCATTGAAAACAAATTTTTTTGGGTAATTGTTTTTGAAATGTATTCTTGAATGTTCAGTTTACTCATTTTAATGCTTAATTCCGGTTTGAAATTTTCCTTTAGTATGCCTTTAATGGTGGAATTCTTATGCGATATGTTATTTTCGGTCATTGGCCTGTAGTAACCTTTGATTGCGAAACTGTGACATTAGGCAAACCTTCAAATTTGTTTTTTTGCATTAATTCAACGTCTACGGAATACAAGCCTGAATAGAAGTTAAGGTTTGCAAGACGTGACGTTTCACATCCTTTAAAACTTCCTCCATCAAACTTTCACCTAATTTAAACGTTACAAACGTTACAAATAGATGTTGAGATATTTAGTTTGCCTTGCAGAAGCAGCTTAGGGTAGCGGACTCGCGGTCCTTATAAAAGGTTAAACGTTGGTCGGGGGAGATTTCCTTTTTCTATATTTACTGCTTCTATTTGTAAGGTTGTTAATAATATCTTAGTTCACACAAGATGCTGCATCTGAAATTGTCGGTTTTAAAAAGTTTCTTTTGGCTCATTCGTGCTGCAGTCAGCTCCGCATAAAAGTCTTTGACGATCAACTAGTGGTTTTGAAACAGTGGTAGCATGAGTTGGTGAACTATGAAACAAGTTTGAGATTGGATTTAAAAATTTGGATTCACACCGTTAATGTGATCTGTGTAGCTTGCGGCTAAATGTCGCAGTGTCGTCAAGTGAGTCGAAAGCACCGAAATATTTCGCATAATTTCATTTGCAGCATTGCGCTGTGCCACTTGCAACAGAAGGCTAAACAACATCCTTCCTTTCCCTGCAGCTATAAAATCAATCGATTTATTTTTCGTCGTCTTGATTTTATTGACTTAGCATTGGCCGCTTGTATTCGTATAAAGAAGGTTTTATGCTGCTAAGTTATTTGTGTTGGTTTAGTCGGTCAAGGTCTTAGAAGGGCAACATTTCTCGCCATTCCAAGTGCCCTGTCGATGAAAACAAAATATTTCAAAGATTTGTGTTTGATACATGACCTTCAGGACATGGCAACCGCGTTGTTATGTAAGACCCAGACACCAAAATCCGTCATTTTTACATTGAATCAACGTCTGCAGTCGTTGAAAATGTGAAAATAACAAATTTTGTTGTCAGGGGAGCAAAGTTGTATCTAACAACGTTCTTGTGTAGTTGCTGGAAATGTTTGGGGCGGGAACGGCCTGTGTTGTGTGCCCGATCGAACACATTCTCTATGAAGATTCTGATATTTACATTCCCACCATGGAGAATGGACCCGACATATCTTTGAGATTTTATCAAGAGCTGCTAGATATTCAGGTAAGATAATCTGTTGTTGTTGTTGCAACGCCGAAGTTACTTTGTTTTTCGAATTGGTACTGGCGATGGCTGTGATTAGAAACAAAACGAGTTTTCACATAAAAAAAAATTATAAAATTTTCTGCTGCCGGCGTTAAGCTTCAAAGTATTTTGTGTTGTGTCGGCTCTAAGCCCTGAGCTGCAGACGTTGTAGGTGCAGACACTAACCCGGAAAAACGCTTCGCATCAACGGCGATGTATAGAGCCCTGTGGCAACGTTGCGTCTGCTGATTAGCTGCTTTCTTGTAGGTGTTGCCCAGCAAATAAAGAGGCGTGAAACTGACGTTTTCAGTCATTTTACTGCATTGTTTGCTTGCTCACACCCACAGTGGAATGGCATAACCACACAAAGCCGAGTAACGTAGCCAGATTTCACATATTTTCGTTTATTTTTATTGAATATATTGGCGTCGAATAAGGCCAAGTAAAAAGACATGCAAGAAATAGTTATATGCCTATGATATATCTTGTCTCATTAATAAGGTGGCAATACTACCTAGCCAGGGTTGATTCTCACTTGTACAGTTTGAAGGCCTACATGGCTTCTACATTTTTTTATTGATTTTGGATACTTGAAAGACAAAATGCGTTTAATGAAAAGAATGCAAGTAATTGAACACAATGTTCATTTGATTGTTGATCATAATGTGGATTGTTTGCCGCAACATTCTTTGGCCTTAACAATCTGTATTGTGCCTTGCAGTACGGCAGGATTCCCCACGAGTGGTCGTACACAGTCGTCGATAACGCCGGGAAGGACAGGATTCAGGTCTGACGAGTTTATGTCTGACGGGTTCATGTCTGACCGTCTAGCCTGTTAAAAGCTGTTGATCAGAATACTCTGAAAACCAGCTTCATTCTGAGAAGCCTTAGAAATGAAGACAAAGAAAACTTGCTCAGTTTTAAAAATTGCGCTGTCGGGTTTTATTTTCTATTTTCTCCTTGGATTCCCACTTTCCAGATCACTTTCATCTTTGTGTTTATTTCAACGCAAAGGCCACATACAACAAGAATAGACACATAAGAAATGCCTTTTTAGTCGAGTGGGTGAATCATTTCACCTAGTAACTGGTATCAAATTAAAGTTGTGAGCACTTTAACCTACGAAAGCTATTCGGCAAGGAATTGCTTAGGTTAGGAATAGCTGTTATAAACAGCAACGGCGTACAATTAAGTTTGAAACAATGCATTCACAACGACGACGTTGAGCAATGCTTTTGAATTGTTTTCTTTTAATTGGTTGGTCAAACTTGTGACGTCACAGCCCGTCGCGATTTTTTTTTTTTTATGCTTTGTATGTTTTCGTACTCACGCGATAGCCAAGCTATGGACCGTTACCGATTACACAACGTCTTTTTGTAAACAAATTTCGGTGGTAGAATTTTAATACGATTTGGATAGAGAAGTAAACCATACACAAACATAACTCAGCAACAACACTACATTTAACATTATAAAAAAACAATAAGCGAACGTTTTTTTTATAATGTTAAATGTAGTGTTGTTGCTGAGTTATGTTGGTTGAAGTTTAATGCGTTTGCAGAATAGCCGATTGTTTTGGAATTCCCACGATAAGTTAGCTCAGCCAAGCAACGGGATTATTACGTGACCCACTACACGCGTCTTCAACATCCACAACTTATCGCTAACAATAGTCTGTTTTTATTTTAATGTGTTTAGCTGTACAACGCAATCTGTTTGTAAATTTGTTGTCACAGTCTAACAGAAAAGGAATCCGCTAGCAAAAGTTGCATTTTTACATTGTTTTACTGTTTTTTAACGCTGTAAAATGGCAACTTTTCTTAGACCGGGAACAATAGCTGTTTACTGGCAGAAAACAATGACATATTTCGAAAACGTTTTCACAATATTCCTTTTTGTGACGATTTTCTTTCTTAAACTCCTTGGTTTTTATTAATGAGGCTTGTACTTATTGCTACAGCCTGAGTGTATGAAGAAGCTTTCAACACGTAGAACAAGCTAACCTGTCAATTTATACCAACTATTGTTTTATCAGCTTCCTTTTTTGCCAATGTTTTAAAAGCTGTTTTTTTCAAACTGTCTCTCCACTTTACTATGTTGTAATTTGCTGCTTGTACACAGCTGTTTTTCTTTTTGAAGCTTTAAATTGTTTTTGTCATTTACATTCAAAATATTGCTGTTTGATTTAAACAAATATCTTTGTTGCTTTCTGTAAACTTTGGATATTAAAATGCTTGTACATGGCTGCTATTGCCTCACACTCCCCATACACAATCTTCTGTCAGCTGTTATGACGTCAGTGTGACGTCTGTAGAGACAAAATTGCACCATCTTTCGTGAATTGCTGCAACGTTACTGCTCCATCCTGCTTAATCCGACGGATTGGTTCGGTTACCGGAGTTGGATGCAGGAACATCTTAACTTTGTAATATGACCTTGCCATGCAGTGGGGTGCTGCACTCTTTTTTTTTTAAAACAAAACAGCGTCAATTTGAAACAAACCGGAAAGCATGTTCAGTCTTTCAAATACATCAAAATTAATGTGGACATCGAATTTCTAGACGCTCTTTTACGTGAAAAATCAAACAAATGTTTCGAGAGTTTTCCAGTATTTTTCCAATGTTGTTCCAATTCATCAGAAGTTACCTAACATCCCAACCACAAAGTCAGTCCTTTTTGACATTGATTCAGTCTCTGTTGATGTCGAATCAATGTATTAGATAGGCCTGATATGTGTGGCGTTGTTGCCAAGTTGAAGTGGGCTTTGGGAACGCTGCTTTTGATGTACTCGTGTCTCGTACTTGACCAGACAGCAAGACCTGTCATTTTTACACTGGAAAAAATAAAATAGACGGGATTTTGCTGTCTGGGGTACTTGACCAGAAGCTATCAATCAAACAATGCTTGCCGCTTTTTACATCGTTTCATTGTCACTTTGTGTAGATTTAGCGTTAGTTTTCCTGAAACTTAGATGCCAAATAATATGAGATGTATCCAAACACTTCAATTCATTTTCAAACCAGCTGAATAAGGTCGTCTGGCACCGACCCAGACAACAAAATCCGTCATTTTAACATTGATTTAACGTCTACAGACGTTGTAAAAGGAATGGATTTTGTCATCTGGCATTGTTGGAAACGATGCGGTTGTAGTTTCGTGTTTTACTATTTTTCAATAAAGTCCGGTTAAAATCGTGTGTCTGGTGAAAGAATTGTTAGCGAAACATTCGTCGACAGAAATACGTTGGAAAAAAAGCGTGTTCTGGGACAGAGGTTGTTCGTATGCTGGGACACACTTGACATGGTTGGATGACCTGTCAGGTATTCTGTCGAGTCTCATGTAGGCTGGTGGCAAGCGTTCTTTGGTCAGTGAAAATATGGTCCCCTTGTGAATACGTTTCTGACAATTCAAGTCAATTTATTTGTTTCGAATAGCGCCACGTAAGTCTAATAGAGTAAATAAAACAGCAATGCGCTGCGTCATGGAAGGCGCGATGAGGATGGTAGCGAAAGACCATAAGCAATCTTCGAGACAGCCACTATCCCATAACAATAAATCCAATGACATATTCATACGAACAGAGACAGCTGCGTGCTTGTATTTTGAGCTCAGTTCTAAAATTCGACAATTCGGAAGCCGGCGGACACCATTAGGACCTCTATACCGTGTCAATCTCCATGTGCAGGATATTGCGCTTTTGATATATGCTTTATTGGCTGCAATATGACACTTTGCTCACAAGAAGCGAAACGTGTGAAGTTCTAATGTAATCAGCATTTCGTTGTCCACAGCTTAGCGCAGAGGGTTAAGGCAGTGGTAGTCATTTTTATACCCACCCAAACTATTTTCTTCTGTGATTACCAAATAAAGTTTAAAGTAGGATCAACTCTGTGGCTGAATGCGAGAAAGGTCACAATTGAACGGTAGCCACTTAAACATGTTTTGATTGGTTGGCGGTGTCACCGGGTCACACGTGACTATTCACAATAGTGGTTCCCGCAGTTGCTGATTGCGACCAAATGAAGAAACGAGAAACAAACCTTTCGGGGGTGTGCAACAGCATCCAGTGAATGAAAACTGACAGTAACACCTCACGAAACTTCAATCTCGATCACAAGTCTGAGTCAGTGGTTCAACGCCTCCACAAGTATACGAAACTGCCAGAATTGACGATAATATTAAAGCTGGCGGAAAGGTATGAGGTCAGAAATTGTCGCAATCAGTCCTGTCAAGTAGCTACGAACAAACCGGGGTGTTTCTCAACATTCTTCTTCTTCAACAGATTGATCATGTTTGATCAGCTGTGATCTCCCTTATGAACTGCCTCCATTTTGTTCTGTCTTTTGTTTTTATTAGTGCTTCCGGCATGCTTTTTATTCCTGTAATTTGCTTGATATTGTCAAAATATTTCATTTTTTGTCGTCCTTTTGTTCGTTTGCCTTGCACCATCCCAGTTAACATTGAATTTTCCAACGAGTTGCTTCTTGCAATGTTTTGATTGATTGATTGAATCTTTATCCTCGGACTGGGAAAGCTTCTTGCAGAGCTTAATCCTGGCAGTTTCGCATACTTGTAGAGGCTTTGAATCACTGACGCAGGCTCGGTCACCGAGATTGACAGAATGAAGTTTCCGATTGTTGAAGTCTTGTTGCCGGGGAACTATTCCATCCATTAGATGCCGCTGAATGGAGAGCAGTCCTTAACGTGCGTTGCTCAAGCGCACACCCCGAGAGTCGAACCAGCGCCGCTTGATCTTGAAGCTTCTTCATTCCAGAAGTGACGCGCTAACCAATTGAGCTATCGGGGCGGACAATGTGCTAATGTGTCCGAAATATCTCAATTTTCTAAGGTTAATGTTGTTTATCAGACTCCATTTATCGTTTATTTGTTTGGAAACAAATTCATTTGTTTTTCTTTCCATCCAGCTGATACGTAATAGCCTCCTGTGACACCACATTTCAAAACTTTTTACCTTTTTAATGTCACGTTTTTTGCATGTCCAAATTTCACCTCCATATGTGGCAATTGGGAAAACGAGAGTTCGCAGCAATCTTAATTTTGTGTTTTTACCAATTGATCTCTGTTTCCACACCGTTGTAAGTGATGTCACAGCTGTTTTTGCCATAGCAATTCGCCTTCTAATTTTCGTGCTATCATCATAAGTGTCAGTTATGACACTGCCAAGATAGCAGAAATTAAGGTGATTCACACTCCCGCAGAGCACACCAGCTCGTGAAATCATCACAATTTGCATGGACATAAAACAACTCCACGGGGGGAAGAGGTCATCTCAGATAATTCAACTTTTTCATCTCTGTTTCTCGGCAGCCGATTTGTAGCAAAAATTGACAGCGATAGACACCGTGTTTCGCCCATGAGGCTGGGCTCGTCAGTATCGCACCACTAATTCTGCCACAAGGGTATTCGACCGCCGCTTTGTGCTGATAGCCGGGAAGAACGCCCCTTTCTTCACATTTTCATCTCTGTAACTGATCCCTGTTATCAACAAGGACTTCAAACTAAATTTCAACAATGATATTTTTATTATTCGATATTCGTTTAAGTTATAGCTTGTTAGTATGAAAGCAGATCGCCATGTTTCGCAGCAGTGTTTGCACATGATAGCAGCAACCAAATGGAACCAGGTGGTCGATCATATGTGGCAGTGCAGAAATCAAACGAATGAGGGGTTGGCATATATAAATTGCAGTTGACTAAGTTCATCACAAAAAAAAAAAAAATTAAATCACATTATTTTGGCAATAAACAGAAAGGCAACGCTCCATAAGATATCAGAAACATATATGGCAATCAAGAAAATACAGTTTCATTTGCAAAGACGAGGTTTGAATGATAGAAAGTTCAAGGTCTACGCATTGCAACGCACAGGTCTCAAAAATTTTGTTCAAAATTAGCCTTCTGACAGCACGTCACAAAAGATGGCCTGACGTCACAATGTCACAAAAAATGATACTTGGAGGTCATCGCAACACAGCATTTGTACAGGAAGGTGAAAGTTTGAAATAACATGGAGTCCACATTACCATATCAGGGTGTACTTGACTTCGTGATGTTACCCGACTCGTCCACAGAGCGACCGCTGTCACTCGTGACTTTACACGATGATATCCAACGCTTGCTGGTCACCAAACTCCACAGCTTAGAAGGTGCCACAGTGCGGAGAGTGAATGATACAAACTGGATGATCATGCCGCTGCAAATATGTTTAGTTGCAAGACACTTAAGACGGGTAACACAGACACGGTCATCGATGCACTGGACAATGTTGATTTTTAGACTGTAATTAAGATTCTTGAAAAGCATAGGAAACTTTTGTAAGACAAATTAAAAGATTTCGGTAATTCAGAAGAAAACTGAAGGGTTTCAGTGAAGCACATCTCACGATCTGGCACACGTAGACCTAGTAATGCTGGCATAAAATAAATGATAAAAAATAAAAACGTAACCTTCCACGGGTGCATTACCGTTGATGTTCGCACCTAACAATAACCAATTTCAAATTACTTGTTGCAATTCAGAGAAAATGTTCGCTACCACGACACGAAGAGAAACAGACACATGAAAATGATTCCGATCGGTCTCGGGCAACTTGCCTTTCAGTTGCTTGTCATTAGGTTGAGGGGCACAGAAAATTGACGATGTTGATATGCAGTGATAAAAACAATTTAACTCTTAATAGGGTTCGAGGCATATCTAGCGGACAAATAATGTTCATAGATCTTGTTTTGAGAAAACGTTCCAAAAATATTGCTTGAGAAAAATTTGGCAAAAACACGATAGAATGTGAACATCGACTAGAAAAACATTAAAAGCACAAAAATAAAAACACACGAGAGGTTGGTTTCACTTGGTTGTGTTTGATAGAGTATGGCTGTGGCCGTGACCATGTTTTCAACCTTCCTGTGCACAACCATTCAAGACCAGGTTAGACCTTAATGAATACACTTGACTGTGAACGATTCGTTCATTGCCAACGTGCTACAAGAGCAAAGAAACCCTATAAGTTTTATTAATATTTACATTTTTCTTAAGTTGAAGTTCAGGTTTTTCATCGATTTCAATTTGTGCTCAACACGACGTGACATCTGCCTTGAAAGGTTGTGCGATTGCAAACAGACAATCTTATTAACTTTATGCAAATTTGGCGACGATGAACGCCAGATTTTTAATTTCGTTGCCATGCTGGGAGCCTCACGCTGGGAAAGCTGTTTAATATGTTGGTCATAGTGTCCAGCCCTCTTTTGCTGATATCAAACACACCGGAGTTAAAAAAGTCAAAAAACAACGAGAAAAACTGCTAACTTGTTCCCTACCCAGTGGCGGCTCGTGCCATGGGGCTGCAGCCCCACCTGAAAGAAAGAAAAGAAGGAAAATATGTTTTCCTCTGTGTTTGTCCGACCCGGTTACTTTCGTCACTTAAGAATTGCGGATCGAAAATTAAAATATTAAAAGTTTCGTTTGGCAACACCGCCATTGGGCAAACTACTCTGCCGCCCTAGACTCTGGATTTCAAGCGCTCTGATTGGCTAAAAATTATCCTTGAAGCTCTACCTTTTTTGGTATTTCACAGCAATTTTTGAATCTGTTGGGGCTGCATGCAAAACAGCCCCACCTAACCGAATAACTTTACAGACTTTTTAAAGTTAGTTTTTATTTCGCAGAGTAGCGATGAGCCATAAATGTAGAAATGCTAGCTGTAGAGTTAGGGTATTCAACAGGTTATAGGAAGACTAGTGCTAGTCCAGCCTAGGGCATCTCAAAATTACTTGAACCTTGTAGCCTATGCAACGGCTAGGCAAGTCAAGACTAAGCTCAATACTAGTAAAGTTTGTCTCCAAAGCAATAGCCTACTGCTAGTTTTTTTTTAATTATAGCTTAGGAATACATCAACATTTTAACAAAGTTTGAACGCATTTTTTTTTTAAATTTGGGGCTAAAAGCATGTTCAGAACGCTCCAAATGTAATGTAACTTTTCAAATTTTTCTGGGGGGACCCCAGACCCTCTCGCAAGGTCGTTCGCCTTCGGCGAACTCAGCGACGGGCTTCGCCCCCCGGACTATTTATTGCAGCCCCACTGTTCGCAAACACCACCAGCCGCCACTGCGCCTACCTACAAAACAACAAACGCATTTGACTGAGTTCCCCAATCAATGCAAACAGACTCCAATCGAAGAACTTTCCAAAGCGTTGCAAAAATCTCTAATGTAAAAACAACAACTTTCTCTGCGCCAAAAGTAGCAAAGTTAAAAACTTAATTTTTTTTCTTTTTGTGTTTCTTAGCTTTCCTCGCCTTTTTGGGAGACAAATTTTCCGGTAGAAAAGTGCTCTCAGAGTCATTCAATTTTCGTTTTTTACTTTTAACCTTGGTCGCTTTTGTTTCATTTTGTAACAGCGAGGCAACAAAACTTGGAAAGCTCGGAGTGTTCGTGTCGTCAGCTGAAGGTACCAACTTGATCTCGGATTCTTTTTCGTCTTCATTCTTGGGACGCTTTATTTTCAAACTTTTAGTTTTTTCTTTTCTTTGTTGTTTCTTGAGACGTTTTTCTTTCCTGAGTTTTTTAGCTTCTCGTTTTTTCATTTTTTCTTCCTTTTTAATTCGCCTTTCTTCTTTCCGCTTTGCTTTTTCTTCTCTCTTTTTCCTTTTTTCTTCTCTCTTTAACATCTTATCCAACTTCTTCATTTGTTTTGCAATTTTTGAAGGGATCTGTGCATCAACTGATGAAAAGACTGATTTTACTTCATCAGTGATTGAAAGAGCAGATTTAGTGAGCCCGCTATCTGATTTGGTGGAAAAAGGATCAGGAAGATCTGACAACTTTTTTTCTTTAACTTTAAGCTGTTTTGAATTGCTGTCTTTCAACTTTTTATTTTTCAATATCTTGACTTTCAACAGTTTTGGAGAAGTTTCAGTCACAAGATGAGGATCAGTTGAAACATTTGTGTCTGGTAGTACTGAGTTAGCATCATCCCCATGTGCTGATCCAGCATCGTACCCAGGTGCTGAGCCAGCATCATTTCCAGAAGGGATTTCAGTGGTTTTTTTAGAAATTCGATCAGAAATTTCTTTTCTTTTCCGCTTTTTACCTGTGCTACTTTTTTTGGAAGGTTTCTTTTCAAACGTTAGCAAGTCATCGACCGATTGACTGAAACCAAACATTCCACTTCCCAGTTCTTCCGATTCCTGTTTCTTAATCTTTGATTCCTCTAAGGGAATTTCATTTCTAATCTTTCGTTCCTCTGAGGGAATTTCATTCCTAATCTTTGGTTCCTCTGAGGGAACTTCATTTCTAATCTTTGGTTTCTCTGAGGGAATTTCATTCCAAATCGTTGATTCCTCTGAGGGAACTTCATTCCTAATCTTTGGTTCCTCAAAGGGAACTTCATTCCTAATATTTGGTTCCTCTGAGGGAACTCCATTCCCAATCTTTGGTTCCTCTGAGGGAACTTCATTCCCAATCTTTGGTTCCTCTGAGGGAACTTCATTTCTCAGCCAAGATTGCAGTGCAGATGATGATTCGTTCACTACACGAACAGGGATATATTCACTTTTACTTTCTTTCTCAGACTGAGCGATCTCTGGTGCTGCAGTAGCGACAGAAGTACTGTGGTGCAACAAAGAAGATTCATCATCATTATTCGGGACAGACTCGACAGTTTTTTTTTTCTTTTTCTTATGTTTTTTTTGCTTTTTCTCCTTTTTCTCTTTCTTCTTTTTCTTAATTTTCTTCACATGATTTTTGACAGTTGGATTACTGTCCTGGATAACTTTCTTCTTTTCTCCATCAAGATCAGTAAGATCCTCCTCTTCAGCAACCTCAGGAGGAGATGGTTCGCATTCGGGAAACAACAATGGAGATGAAGATATCACTTCCCCTTCGTCTCTTGGAACCACCGACATCGACCTAAGTAATGTGAACCACATAAAAATTACGATTACAAATAAACTTTTCAAAGAAATCAAACAAAAACTAACGAACTAGTGACAGGCAGTAACATCTGAATGATGTTCCAAGGGTTGTTAGTTCGATTGGAAGCCCATGGCAATGTTTTGGAAAGACACTTAATGATGTGAAGAGTTAAGGTCTTATTTTCTTGTCCACCTAACCAAACCTACACCTCATAAGGGTGTAGATGGGTGGATTCGATGTGAAAACACACAATTAGACGGGTCAAGTAGCATTTAGTCGTGGTCGACGATTAAAGCTAAAAAATCAAAGTAAAGAAAAATTCTCAAAATCTGAGGCTACGAGTGCTGTGAAGAAATAGATCAATTTAGCAATGCCAACAGAGCTCTAAGAACTTACTTGTTGAGTGTATGATCGTCATCAATGCCAGAATCAAGCTCTACGTTTTCTTTTTGACTCTCCTCTTCGGGGATTTCCGCGTGTTGGATAGTGCTGAAAATCGCATTTTCCCAAATTAAAACACAGCACAATTACACACGTGTTCACTGTTCAACCAATGATGAACCTTTCAGGCAAAATTTGAAAAAAAAACATATTAACTTTATAGACTAAAAACACACAGGTATGCTCTGGCCCATTGAAAATATCTAGAAACACATCATTGCATAAAATCAAAACCGTTATAAGACATTTCATTGAGTGACCAAACGAAACCAGTGAAATTCAACTGCACAATTGACCTATCCGGTGTTTCAGGAGCAAAAGTAACAAATTGAAGTATTTCACATATTTTAGTATTACAGTATCTCTACATGCGCACGCTGATGTAGATTGTAATAAAAAATCTGCGTGATCTTGCGCTGTGACTAGTATTCTATAAATGGAAGTGAAGTAAGATTTAAAGTTTTTACCACAATAAATATTTGCCAGTATTGAAATGCTAACATGCACAAGTACAGTGGCAAAATAATAAATACCACTTTGCAAGCCAAAATAATAATTCGAATGTGGAGGTATATCGCATACCTTTGATATTCTCCAATGATGGAGAGGAACCCATAGCCATCGTCTTCAAGTTTAGTCACTTTGAATAATATAATATCGCCAACGTCAGGCGAATCGCTGTATATAAAGTGGAAGATATTACAAAAAAAAATTTAATCATATTGCTTCAAACAAATCAATACAAACTCAGTCTAAGCAACAATAGTTGGTCGACAGGTCAACTCAGGCATGCAAATCAGTTCGGCAGTCAAGTGATGGAGCCTGCACGAAGCTTGAAGGAATGCTGGTAATTGAATATATGTGGCTATGTTTTGACAAACAGATTAAGAATATGAACAGAAAAGTAGACAAAAAAATACAAAGGCTTTCTCATGCTTAATGCACATCTACAAACATTAGATAGCCTATAAGCATAGATTATCACTATAAAATTTAAAAAAAAGGATATACAACAAATACGCGGTCAATACTGCCGACCTTCGACATTGCTGTCAACACTTTTGAAACAAGCTTTACAGTCAAACAATTGGAAATGTAGGCTATTTTGAAATACCAACACTAAATTTTTAGTGCACTTCACTTTCCAGGCTAGCAAATTCATTATTTTTACATTGGTTCAACGTCTGCAGACGCTGTAAAAAGTAAAGTAACAAGAATGTACAGTTTGACTATGTAAATAGAATGGATTTTGCTATCTGAGTTGCTTCTAAACTGCAAGCAAAGTAAAACCAAAGATTAACTGGCCAGAGTTGCCAAATCTGTCACTACAGTTGCCCTGAGAATAAAGTTAACACAAGCAAACAGGTTTAACTGAAGACAACTCAAATATGACATTCTTACTTCTGCGAGCAGGAGACAGATGCATAAAAATATCCATGTACCAAACATCCAATTCGTCCGTGTTGCTTTTTATGAACCGTACACTGTTAAATTCACAAATTTAGTTATTGCAGTATTCAATTGAACTGCGTAGCACAACAACTCCATGATATAAAGTATGAATAATTTAACCCGACTGAAATATGTTGAAACATAGACATGCGTGTGGGTGTGACAGTGAAAATACAATAAAATTGTCATGAAATATTAAATTATAATCTATATAACAATAAAGTTATTCAACATTTAAAATCCCCAGATCCATAGAAATCTAGAAGAAATTTGACAAGACAATTACGTGGTGGCGCTAATAACTATTTCAATTGGTGGTGATAACTTAAAATTTTTAATTCTAACATAGTTCATGCTAACTCTACCTGAGAAAAAGGGTAGAGCCTTTAGTTAAAATCACAAAGTTACACATATCGAAACTAATGTTATGGTTTTTAGAGCCTTTATGTGAATTCAAGGATGAGATATTTTTGAAATTATAATTATGCTTCATAAAAATCACCCTGAAAAATAAACCAAATGTAAGTTACTTTGATCAGTTTAAATAATTGGTTGATTTGAAAGACCCATTATACTTTTACGCCAATTTAAAGAAAATGTAATTTATATATATTCTATATATAATTTATATGTTTCTATTTGAATAAGACCTTCTGATGATCCGTTAGGTGAAACAATTTGTAAAGGCTTCAGATAGTAATAACTATATTTGATTTAACTTGCTCTGCTTTGTCTTTTTGCTCAGCATTGAGCACTTTTTGTAGTATTAATAGTTTTCATTGTTTTTAATTTATATATATATATATATAAATTAAAAATATATAAAACAATGAAAACTATCAATACTACAAAAAGTGCTCAATGCTGAGCAAAAAGACAAAGCAGAGCAAGTTAAATCAAATATAGTTATTACTATCTTGTTTTACTAACTAACTAACTAAAATAACTAACTAACTAAAATAAGTTTTTTTTACAAATTATGTGGTATATATATATATATAAATTAAAAATATATATATATATACCACATAATTTGTAAAAAAAACTTTTAAAAATAACATTCTTCAAAAACAATCAACTGGGATTACCTTTAAAATGTCATTTAAAGAGGGCTTAAAGATGACAAATTCAGTTTGCACATCAAAATGTACACAAGGTTGGGTTCCTATGATTGTTCCAACTCGAGAAAGCAACTTGACTTTCTTGTTGTTGTAAGCGATTGGCAGGGCATGCAGCCTAAAATTTGCAGTTGATTACACATTTTAAAACTACAAACAATTTGAAACCAACTAAAGGCATGTCTATGAAATAGGTTTAATGGGATCAAGATCATACTTGATCAGGCTTTGTCTTTATGGCCATGTTTTATCTGAATAAATTTTGACTAGCAAGTCCCATAATACTTTCATTTTCAGTTGAGAAGGAGCGATGAGTGTAACATGTGTATATCGCCGTCAATTCTTGCTACACTCGACTGCGGAGAAACACTTTCATAACTCACTCATTTGTTTAGTATGATCAATTGATCATGAAGTACTTTTAGCATTTTTTTCCAACCCCATATTTCCAATACTGCAAACTTCATATTTCTTGACAAGTTCCAGTTCTAAGAACTGTGGAGATCAGTTGCCTCAGCTGATGTTGACCACACAAATGACTAGGGACTGCTTAATAATAATTAATATATCTACGTTAAATACCATCAAACATATACTAACGTTGGTTTCGATTGATCAGAACTTATTAACAGTATGTTGAGCTGTGTGTTGTACCTCAAAGTTTAGTAAAACAATTGTCTCTTCAAAAAGTTCAGTTCTTTGCCATGTATGCCAAAATTCAAACAGTCACAGATAATGCGTATAATTGTTCTGTCCCCTTTTGATTTTAAGAACTCAATGCATAAGCGTAGAGTAGGGGGTGCAGGGATGCGGCGGGTGCACCCCCACTCATCGGTATTTTAAATCTTTGTTTTTAATTTTATTTTCATTTCATTTTAATGTTATTATTCAAAATATATCTGTTTCAAGTTCACACCAATGTTGTTTGTTTCCTTCGTTCGTTCACCAGCATTCCAGCATGTTGCAGCATTCCATAACAACGCCTGAGGTTTAAGTTCATTAATAACCGTACAGTGTTGTCACCAGAAGAGCGCAACAATGTCGTTTAACTTCGCGAAAACGACACCTTACCAATCCTGTTTCCAAATGTGGCAATCCTCATACGATTGTACTTGACATTGCCATGCACGTCTTGCTAGGCCGAACGTTCGTTCAGCACACTCAGATGGATTAAGAGGTCAACAATGACCCAAACTAGGCTAAAAAAAAGTCGATTGTCTCGGCAGAGAAAAGCTGATCGTAGAATTTATTGCAAAAACATCAGTTCGAAAAAATACGTTTTGTGGTTGAATACTTGAATTGTTTGAATTGTTATATGTTAGTTAGTTTCGCTGTTTTCAGTAACTTTGGTCGTGATTTGTTGTTATTTGATGTTTATTGTTTATGCGTGTGATATTCTGATATGACTGCACCCCCGGCAATTTCTAAAACTCTACGCTTATGACTCAATGTATTTACAACACTGTGAATACAATGTTCTTTTGTGCATGCAGTAATATATGTGTAGGCCCATACAATCAATAACAAAGTAACTTTAATTCACATAAAACAAAACAGAATGATTTCGTCTCACGTTGAAGAATAATTGTGTAATTTTCCATTCAACAGCAATCCGACGGCATGTTTAATTTTTCCCAAGTATGATGCAGGAAGAACAATGTGAGCAACGTGATCAACCACTTGAAGAGAATTGTGCTCAGTTCCTACTTGCTTGCTTGCCTCTTCAAAATTGTCAATCAACGACATTAGAAATTTCAAGGTTTTATACAATAATCATAGGCTATATTAGTATTACAAAATGTTATTATGCACACAATCCTTAAAACAGTGTGATAAAAACGAAAGTTAATATTTACAGATAAATCAGTAAACTGCATAGCTACATAATTTTCCAAGAAGTACCGTAGGCTACAATAACATGATCATCCTACAGTAATGTAACAGGCACCCTACGCCTACTGTAATGTTAAGGTATTGCAATCGTGCCATATTTTAAACTGATCGTTCTGCTTTGGTATCATGCACGTTGTTATAACGTCCGTGTTTTATCCTTTCTACCTTTTTCTAGACCTCTGCTATGTTTGGCATATGTTGTTTTTTCGTTGTGATGGTCAGAAATAAAAACAAAACTGAACTACAATGTAATGAAATTAAAGGCAGAGATAAGTTAAGTTACCACGTACGGTAAGAGAACAACGGCCTTTGGGGCTATGGCTTCCAGGTCACTCCAGCATAAAGTATAAGCACACAAGCAGATAGTTTTGCAATACACAATTTTGTGCATGCATCGTAAATTCATAAACTTGGCACCAATAAAAATAGGCTGTGGCTATATTTACACTATATAGTGTAATAATAGCCTCAATAGTGTTGCCAGATAAGGAATTCTGCTCTAGTTTGAGAAAAGTTTAAAGCTGTTGAAAACAAAAACTTGTATTTTGGAATTTTTTTTTAGTCCTGGGAAGATCAAAACCCTAATCTTATTCCTAACTCTAACCCTTACTTTAACCCTTCCTAACTTTAATCCTAACTCTGGCAACACCTGATTGTGGAAAAATAGCCACTTTCATAAAAAGTAATACATGGTAAAATAAAAAATGTAGTACTTGATAAAACACAGTACTTTCTTAAGTAATCAGTGTCTTTAATTTGCGCAGCCACCAAAACAATTCGTTTATAATGAAAATGTAGTGCATATTATCAGTTGTTCTACAAAACTACGGTACTGTAGATGTGTGGAATATCACACCAAAACAAAATTTGACAAAGTGAACTAGAACTATGAACTAAAACAAGCAGTTGCACAGTTGTTGCATGGAATTTTGTAATGTAAACATGGCCAGATATCTCCTTGTGTCAACCAAAACTCACCAAAAAAAAATTCTTCAACTCCAACACAAATGAACATAAGACTAAAATAATTTCATGAAACAATTAAACAGCGTTTCTTAACCTTTTCTGACTCTAGCACCCCTGTAAAAAGGCCTGAACAGTCTAGCACCCCCTAAATATCGCTGACATACGACTACTACAGTGCCGGCAAAAAGTTTAGTAGAGGCCGAAGTTTTGACATGCCTTCAGATGGCTGGTGATATATTTTGTAATGAAGTCTCTTGTTGTTTAAGAAACTGATTGATTGATTGAATCTTTATCCTCGGACTGGGAAAGCTTCTTGAAGAGCTTAATCCTGGCAGTTTCGCATACTTGTAGAGGCTTTGAATCACTGACGCAGGCCCGGTCACTGAGATTGACAGGGTAAAGTTTCCGATTGTTGAAGTCTTGTTGCCGGGGAATTATTCCATCCATTAAATGCTGCTGAATGGAGAGCAGTCCTTAACCTGCGTTGCTCAAGCGCACACCCCGAGAGTCGAACTAGCGCCGCTTGATCTTGATGCTTCTTCGTTCCAGAAGTTACGCGCTAACCAACTGAGCAGTTGTTTTAACGAAGTTGATTCAGGATTTGTTATTGGACTTTCATTCACCAACAGAAATTCAATTATAACCATATGTAAGTGAATCAACTCTCTTAACAGCACAGTTTGTTAGGGGACAAAAAAATACAAAATATACCGCCAGCGATCAAAAAGCATGTCAAAATTTCGGCGCCGCCATTAAACTGTGGCCTGCACTATTGAAAGAAAAGCGATGTACAAATTGATCATTTTGTTTATTAATCAAAACTACTGTCGTCATTGGTAATAAAAGAAATGGGACAGCCCAAGAATAGTGAAAGAACATGGACAAGCTTAAGCATACCTACCCACTACCCAGCTGGGTAACTAATTACACAAATACACATGTATCAATGTGATTTCTGTTGTTGCTTATGTGTGACCAATTTCTCAATTCGAGGCTTCGTGTTGGTCAAAGCCACTCTCATATCGTGGAGCAACCCATGTTGAAGGCGGTTCTGGCCAATTGTTTTGCTTTGGAGCATGGTGGAGAACGCCTTTTTACACAGGTCCTGGGTATGACGTTAAACTGCATCCTCAATATCAGGAGGAGAGGTAGCACCTTACTCCAGGTCTGGGCCCGTTGGCACCGGAACACGTCCCGCTGGTAGTTCTGGACCTCACTTCTGACATTGATGCCCGTGCCAGGCAGGTTGGCGGCGTAGGCGGATGATAGCTACATGCTACAACGGCTACAATGGCAACATCTTTCAAGAAGGAAAACTTAAGTCAAACCCGGGTTGGCCGAACTCGTTAGTTGTCGTGCAGAGGCATCCGGTCATCAAGACCACTCCGGTCTTTAAATGGAGGTTGGGGGTAAGCAAGGGCATGCTCCCTGTAGAAAAACATGCACCAAAAAATCCTAATGATGAGTGTCAAAAATAGAATGGCCCCCAGTCCCCGGCAGCCCTTAAATGGGCAGGGGGTGCGAAGAATCTCCGGGTTGTCTGACGTTTCTGTTAAAAATTCAGGGATACGACTGGGAAGTCTAAATGTTGGAAGTTTGCGTTGTAGAGGTACTGAGGTGAGTGAAGAGCTGAGAATGAGGAAGGTAGATGTTTGCTGTTTACAGGAAGTCCGATGGAGGAACAAAGGAGCCAGGTTTTTGGGTGTCAAAGGACGGAGATACAAGCTGTGGTGGTCGGGCAATGATATTGGGACCGGAGGAGTTGGGATTTTGGTAAAGGAAGAGCTATATGAAAATGTTGTTGAGGTTCGTAGACAGAGTGACAGAGTAATGGCGATAGTGATGGTGGTCGAGAATGTAGTGATGAGAATAATTTGTGCTTATGCACCACAAAGTGGAAGATCCGATGCAGAAAAAGAAAGGTTTTATGATGAAATGGCCTATGAATGGAGCACAAGAAGTGATCAGGAAATTGTATTGGGTCTTGGGGACTTTAATGGCCATGTTGGCCAACAAATTGATGGGTTTGAAGGTGTTCATGGAGGGTTTGGCGTGGGAGAAAGAAATCGCGATGGAAGGCGACTACTTGAGTTTTGTGATGAAAAGGACCTGTGTGTTGCAAATACCTGGTTTAAGAAAGAGGAAGGAAGAAAAGTGACTTTCAGTGCAGGTGGAAATGAAACCGAAATTGACTTTGGGTTGGTATGCAGGAAAAACAGAAAACTGATCAAAGATGTGAAAGCGATACCATGCGAACTTCAGCATAGGTTGGTGGTTATCGATTTGGACAAGAAAGGTCTGAAGAAAACTGTAAATAAAAAAAGGGTGATCAAAAGAAAAGTTTGGAAGTTAGAAGATGCCGACACAAGAGAAAGGTTTAAAAAGAGAGTTGAAAGTCTTGTTCACAACGATGTGAATGATGTATGGGGATCCTTCAAGAATGGAGTTTTGCAAGCTTGCGATGAAGTTTGTGGGAAAACAAAAGGCAGGATGGATCGAGGAGATACGTGGTGGTGGAATGAAGATGTGAGGGAAGTGATTGGGGAGAAAAAAGTCGCATACAAGGCTTGGTGCAGAAATAGATCAGAAGAAACTAAGCTCAAGTACAAGCAATTGAAAAATCGGGCAAAGAGAATAGTTGCAAAAGCTATGAAGAAAGCAGCTGAGCAGGAATTGACCAAATTAAAAAACAGTCCTAACGAAGTATATAAGTTTATGAAGGTTATGAAGCGGGATGGGAAAGATGTAGATGGTGGACGATGTATTAAAGGAAGGGATGGAAAACTTGGTTTCAGTGAGAAAGATCGTGGAAGAATTTGGAAAGAACATATGGAGATGATAATGAACGAGGAAAACGATTGGGATCAAAATGTGGAAGCCGACGTGGTAGCAGGTCCATTAAAGAGAGTTACTCGAGAGGAGGTAACGCAAGCAATGAAGAAAATGAAATCGGGGAAGGCTCCTGGACTATCTGAAGTCACTGTGGAAATGATACGCGCAAGTGGAGAGACAGGACTGAAAGCAATGCAGGAAATCAGTCAACGTGTGTTAGATGGAAAAGGAATGCCAAATGAATGGAAGATGAGTGTGGTGATACCCATCTTCAAGGGAAAGGGTGATGTAATGGATTGTGGGTCATATAGGGGAATAAAACTGTTGGAGCATGCAATGAAGGTAGTGGAAAGGGTGTTGGAGAATAGAATAAGATCTGTGGTGAAGCTGGACGAGATGCAGTGTGGATTTATGCCTGGGAAGGGAACGACAGATGCTATTTTTATTTTGAGAAGGTTGCAAGAGGAATATCGAGACAAGGGTAAAAACTTGTACATGTGTTTCGTGGACATGGAAAAGGCGTTTGATAGAGTTCCAAGAAGAGTGATGGAATGGGCAATGAGAAAAAAAGTAATGCCAGAAGCTCTCGTGCAAGCCGTAATGGGTCTTTACGACGGTGCAAGGACGAGAGTTCGCGTTGGATCTGCCCTCTCAGACGAGTTTTCGGTGAAGGTTGGTGTACACCAGGGTTCTGTCCTCTCTCCTCTAATCTTTGCCATTGTGATTGATGTGATTACCGAATGTGTAAGAGAAGATTCATTAATGGAGATACTGTACGCCGATGATTTGGTTTTGTTGAGTGACACAATGGAAGATCTGAGAGGGAAATTTGAGAAGTGGAAGGAGTCGTTTGAATGTAAAGGTATGCGTGTGAACATCAAAAAGACAAAGGTCGTAATAAGCGGAACGGAAGGGGAAATCACAATGAGCAAAATTGACCCATGTGGCGTCTGCGGAAGAAGAGTGATGGCAAATTCTGTTACATGTACGAAATGCAAGAAATGGGTGCATGGAAGATGTGCAAAGATGAAGAGAGTGACATGCAGATCTGGAGATGGTTTTGAATGTGAAAGATGCAAGAAGATTGAGGAAGGAATGATTGGTCCTGTTAAAAAGCTGAATGACGAAGTTGAATCAGTAAATGCCTTTTGCTATCTAGGAGATAGATTGAATGCCAGTGGTGGTTGTGAAGCGGCAGTGACTGCAAGAGGAAGGTTTGGTTGGGTGAAATTCAGAGAGTGTCGAGAGTTGTTATGTGGTAGAAGATTTCCGTTGAAAATGAGAGGAAGAATTTATATTAGTTGTGTGAGATCTGCAATGCTGTACGGAAGTGAGACATGGTGCTTACGGGAAAACAAATTGGCGATTTTAAGAAGAACTGAGAGAGCGATGGTGAGAGCAATGTGTGGTGTAAAGCTGATGGACAAAAGGAATACCGAAGAACTTACGAGCTTGCTTGGGTTGAATGAGAGTGTTGATAAGTTGGCAAAAGCGAATGGAGTGAGGTGGTATGGGCATGTTTTGAGAAGGGATGAAGATGATGTTTTGAGAAGAGCGCTGGAGTTGCGAGTGGAGGGTCGTAGAAAACAAGGAAGACCAAAGAAAACATGGAAAAAGCAAGTTGAGGAAGAAAGCAGCAAGGTGGGCTTGACAAGAGAGGACGCGCTAGACAGATCGATGTGGAGGCAGGGTGTGAAGACGATTGCGGCACTTGGAGGTGAATCCGGCCACCCTCGGTAACGGGGACATCACCGGATTAAAACTGGACTACTACTACTACTACAGTAGGGAGTTGGAAAAGGAACGATCAATTCCAATGCTGCCCGTGCCAATGCAGGATATGCTGTCAACTGATCACACCAGAAATCAGCAAGCGGAAGGAGGAAATTTTGTCTCACAACTCTGATTCACCTGCATGTCAATCAGCTCCTCCTTTAGTCTAATATCATCACTCATGTCTGCCAAGAAGGGCTGCTGTATCCACTCTGGATATGAGTGATTTGTGGGAACGTATTTTGCCATGGTGGTTTCTAGAAGCGAGAGGTGAGCAACAATATTACAACAAAGCACCCAACAGGTAAGTTCAGGCAAACTACTCAGGATCAATTTTTGTAACTTACTTGACTGGGAGATGAATACAATAACAGCAAATCATGCAGGCTACTTCGAAACAGCAATCATTGATAAGACAACTGCTGATACTGGCAGAAAAACAAAAAAATGCAGAAAAGTAAAATGGTATTTTTTTTGATATTAAACTGCATGCATTTAGCACCCCCTACAGTCTATTCCAGCACCTCCGGTTAAGAAACGCTGTGTTAAGATATTAATGTGGTTGTGGTTTTTTTATTCACATTCGGCCTCCTTGGTTCATGACGTCATGGGATGGACTGAACTATTTTTGAAAAGAAAGAGGAATTCAATTCATTTTTTTTTCAATTTATTTTGAAGGTGAAAAGGTGGAAGGTGGAAAAGTAGAAGATGAAAACATATAAACATAAAACCAACGTCGGACGTTTTTTATAAGCCACCCTTAATACCTTTTTTAATTTAATTTTTATAAGCCTTTTATAAGCCACCCCTTGTTTGTTGTATCCAGGCTTACACCTGGTGGTTGAAGATTTAGATTAAGTGGACGGGAAGGCAAAGAAGCCAATCTCCGTGTCCCCCATCAGATTCAGGCATGCCTTTTAAGTGTCCTGCCAAAGACACAGCCGCATGCTCTTGAGCGGTGTCGAACCGACGTCCTTTCGATTGCCGTTCCAGCGCTCTCACCACTCGACCATGCAGCCGACGATGCGGTGAATAGGCCATTGTTTTTCGTCGTTAAAAAGTACAATCATGAGTAGCTTACTCTGTAGGCTACTAGCTTCATGTAGTCACAACTTAAACTTCACCAACTTGTAGCCTACATATTTTCAGAAATTTAATCTTTACCAATAAAAATATCAGACCATCCTAAATAGCCTATCTTGTTCTATGAACCTGAAAAAATCACGTTTGTATCTTATTTATAAAACGAGCAGCCGTTGTTTAAATCCAATCGATCGGCGAGGCTTTTCTTTAATAGGCTACATTTTAAAGGTAAAGCGATCATTTTTCAGTTCGGTTTGTTTTTATTTCTGACCATCACAACAAAAAACAGTAGGCTAATATATTCCAAACATGGCAGAGGTCTAGAAAAAGATAGAAGCGACAAAACACGGACGTTATAACGTGCTTGATACCAAAACAAGACATCCATTTTAAAATATGGCACGATAGCAACACCTTAGTAACAACACCTTAATTTCACTAAAACCACTCTCCTTTGCAATGAATAGTGCCTATATTATAACGTAGGTAGCCTACCTGCAGGCTTTTATGCACAAGTTTTGCCCAAGTTGTGATATAGCGCAGCGGATAAGTCACTCCCTTTCAAATCATGCAAATGATGCAATGTTGGTTCGACTCTCGATTTAACTTGGTTGTTGAAAACAAAGTAGCCTATACCTTTTCCTAGAGTGCCGATGACTTAGAAAAAGTTTTAGATCTTTTATGGCCATGTTTTGCATCTGCTATGCCAAAATTTTGGATACCTTTTGACCATGGTTTGGATCTCCTTAGCCCATTCTATGTGGCTGCTATGCTTACGTTTGCGATCTCCTATGAACATATTTTGAATCTCCTATGTCGAAGTTCAAATCTTTGATACCAATAGTTTAGACACAGCCTACTATGCCCAAGTTTTGGATCTCCTATGTCCGTATCTTGGATCATCTATGACCATTTTTAAGATCTCTTATTTATGCCCATACTTTTGTTCTCATATTCACTTGCTTTAGATCTGCTATGCACAAGTTTTGCCCAAGGGTGGGATGGCGCAGCCGACAAGGCGCACGCTTTTAATTCATGCGATGCTGGCTCGACTATGACAAAGTTTTGAATGGCTTTTGACCATGTTTTGGATTTCCTATGCCCAAGCTTTTTTGTCCATTGTTTGGATCTCATATGCCCGAGTTGTCAATCTTTCTTATGCCCATACTTTGCTTCTCTTATGCCCAGGGGCGCGGGAAGTAGGGCTGCTCAAGGGGCTGCAGCCCCCCTACAGCCAATTCAGCCCCCCCTGGAATTTTCGATAATTGCTTCAGCCCCCCCTAGAAAATTCTGACAATTTAAGGTGCAGTACATAACGTTGTAAAGGACATGAGGCTTATTGCCGATGCCTTAAACTTCGTTCAAACTGTTGCAGTTGTAATTCGTGAATCGTCTAACTCTAAATGTACATCGTTATTCATGTCGCTTTTTGGTTCCTACGAAGTTGCCTGCAATTTGCTGGGTTTGTGTCCTACTCGTTGGTGCGTTCGTGCTTCTGCCCTCGCTCGTGTTGTTAAGTGCTACCCTACCCTGTTGCAATGTCTTACCGACATGACAGAAGATAGTGCAATAAGAGGAGACAAACATGCAAAGATATTCGGCTTGGTAAAACAAGCACGCACGAGTCCAGTGGCGTAGGAGCATATGCTGCCGCCCCTGGCTTTCGTTGAAAATGCCGCCCTAAGTAGACTGCAGCAAATTTTGAAATAGTTTCATGTTCAAGCAATCTTTTCAATAAAAATAATTACAAATAATGTGTCGCGTCTCAGAAGTTCTATATTGCTTGAGCAGTGCCGGTCTTAGGGTATTTCGGGCCCTGTGCGGAATGTGCTTTGCTGGCCCCAATGACAATGATCCAATTCAGTACCGGTAGCGTAGCTAAGTATTTTGAAAGGGGAGGGGGGTTTGACGGCCGGCGGGCAAAGCCTGACGGCGTGTTCGCCGAACGCGACACCCAGCGGTGTGGGGTCTGGGGAAATCAGCGATAGTATCTTCAAAATTAAGTTTTTAAACGTACCGTAGTTTCTTTCTATAGAAAGAATCGATAGAGCTGATAGCCGATCATCATTCATGGTAGAACGTAAATACGACTTTATCATTTTGAGCTTTGAGAAACTCCTCTAGATTTATGACGTAATAAATGTTACTAAGAATTGAACAACAGACGGAGTGCAGGCTACAGCTATCCAACATCACGCAAGAAGCAACTCGAGCTTTTTAGCTGTTGTTTTATCCTTAAATTTTTTAAAGTGTGCTAGCTGTCTCTTTGTAAATCATTTTCTTGTTTTACTTTTTATTTATTTTTGCATTACTTCATTTCACGTGCTGTGTGCACAGTGCAGCCTCATTTTGCCGCCCCCTTGCGGCCTGTCGCCCCTGGCGCAGAGCCAGAACCGCCAGGTGGCTGCTACACCACTGCGCACGACGAGGCTTTATTTTGCGATTACCAGCAGCGGTGAAGTTTTTCAGCCTGCAGAAGCCGTCGCAAGACAGTTCCAAAACAAGAAGATCTCTGCTTCTTTAGCTTGGAATAGGCTACATCACCATTCTCCTCGAACTGATCAAACATCTCAGAAAAGATGAGTCCATTTCCAAGCTTATGGAAGCAGCGAACGTCTTTGCGTATGCCAATGACCTAAAGACGCCATTAAACGCCATTAGAGATTTCGAAACACAGAGGAATCGGATGCTTTGTCGTCGTCGGCTGGAGAAGGAGCGTGGAAACGGAAATACATCGAAGCCCTTGATTTGGTTCAAGCTGAGCTTGATCGAAGATTCGACCAGGCGGTCTGCTTACAGCAGCCAACAGAGAGAAGGCCCTTCTGAGCTGTGCAAACGGTGAGGAAAGATCTGATACTGAGATCAGCTTGCCCGATGCCATCAGAAAAGATTGCCTAAAAACGGAACTTACCTTGCTCTGCGACGTTGTAAAATATGGAAAAACCGCAAATTCCGTTCAAAAGGTTGCTGAGATACTGTCGCAACTACAGTAAACCCTCAAACACTAGATCTTTTCAAAAAAATGCAAAAATTCGTGGAGCTCTGCCTTCCAGTTTTAGCTGCACCATCAGAACGTTCTTTTTCATCTCTAAGACGCCTGAAGACGTGCTTGAGAAGCTCAATGACAAAAAAAGACTTACTCATCTTGCGTTGATGCGTGTCCACCAAAACATTTTGGACACTGTCGATGTCAAAGAACTCATGACACAATTCATAGAGAAAACACCTGAGCAAAAAGCCATCTTCGGAAGCGTGTGAGAACTCATTTCCACCGACTGTCGTTTTGATATCACTTTCTAATTTGTTCGTTTTCATTTCAATTTCCTAAACAGCTGCCAGCTTCTTTGTTGTTGCCGTTCTTCATTGGTCACAATTTACAATGTGTGTATTTTGGCGTCGTTTTTTTTTTTACACAGGAGAGAAGCGAATCGTTACTACAAATTTTAAATGTTCTCCCACACAAAGGGGGTCTAGGAGGCGAAGCCCCCCAGAAGCTATCAGCACTACGACAGCTTCAGCCCCCCCTAGAGAAAAATAGTTCCCGCGCCAGTGCTTATGCCCCTGTTTTTGATTTTCTAAGCCAAAGTTTTGGATCTTCTATATTATGTCTATGCTTTGAATCGCTTATAGGCCTACTCATATTTTGGATCTCCTTGGCTCATACTTTAAATCTCCTATGTCCATGTTTTTGACGCACGCGGTGAAATGGCGCGCGGATAAGGCGCTTTTTTTGCAATGATGTAATCATAGTTCGATACCAGGCTTAAGCTGGTTGTTGAAAAACATCACTCACTTTTACCCAGGGTTTGATTTGGTATATCGGGTGGGCATACTTGCTGAAGGAAAGGCGGCCGAAAGAAAGGAACTGGCTCCTAGGGCTGAAACCTCAGTACAATGAGAACCCTATCTTCTCATCTTCCGATGCTTAGATGCAAGAATGGGACTTGCTTATATTCAAGTTTTGGACCTCTCATGCCCATACTTTGGATCTCCAAGTTTTGGATCTCTTCTTCCTCAGGTGGGAACAAATAAGCAGAAATAAAATCTCGTATTTTATTTCTACGCATTCCAGGCGATGAGTTCGATCATTTTCTGTCATTTCGAAACCAAACAAGTAAAATTTAGAGATGTCGCCTGGACGGACACAAAAAGAACTAGATAGCAAAAGTTGCCATTTTTACATAATTGCAACGTATCCACCGTAAAATATGCAAAACATGGAAACATTTGCAGTCCGAAAATTAAACTCAAAGCAAAATACTTTACAAAAACTAAACACAAAGTGCGCACAATAGGTCATAAATACACGAGAAAAATGCTGCAAAAAGAAGCAAAAAGATCTAAAAAAGCAGAAAAATAAACGTGACAACGCACGGGAAGTGCATTATATCGGCACGCGTTCGTAACACTAAAAACGACAAATTTCTATGATTGTGTTGCTTTAAAAAATTACTGGAACTTCATTGGTTACATAAGCAAATTTCCGGCAACTAAAGAGCCGCCTACACCTAAAGCAGAGACCATAAAAACAATGTGAAGACTTTAAGAATGTTTACAAAACATCAATTGTTGGTATTATCCAGATCTTTCCGAAACTGTCCGATGTTCAATTCCGAAATCGGAAAAATCTCACATCGAGAACAGGAGGAGACAAATAAATATGGAAAAGCTGTGTCTTCTCAACACGTTCAAAAACGCACTGAATCTTCTCGGCGCCCTGGCCAGTGTTGTTGATGGCAACTCTGCACTACGTCATGATAATGTCATCATCTACAACTATGACAACAGACTTTCTTGAACGTCCTGCACCGGCCTCGTCTCTTTGCAATCCGGCACCATTGAAACCGGTCCACACAACGAGCTGGAAGCAAAACAAACAAGTTCGGGTCAATTCAACGATCGCACTCGGGATTCATGGTTAAAACAACAATCAAGTGAAAAGTCGAGCAAATATACGAAGTTGGAATTGTCTGGTAAAAATTATATTTTTCTTATATGGTTCCTCGTTTGAATTATTCAATCTAATTGATAGATAAAAAGAAAGAGAAAAAAAGAAGATAGATATAGATAGAAATTGTCTGGGTAAAAATGAGATAAAATTGAATAAAATGAGTCTTCAAATCCAAAACAAGATGTGAGGTAAACGTCACTTTTAGACAGATCGGCCACGTCAGCTCATATATATGTAACGTTCTTTTAACGTCCACAAACTTTAGCCTACTGGATGAAGATTGATATAAATTGAACTAAAATGCAAGAAAGCCGATCTCTGTGTCCACCTTAGCCTTGTCAAGACACAGTCGCCGCCTTTGATAGCTGGCAAACTTATGTGTTCGGTTTGGAGTTATCTCCGTACAGCCATGCGATCAACATTGACATGGATAAATGATTAGAAAACAATTCATTGACTAATTTTTTTAACTACTGCAGTTGACATAAGATTAACATGTTTACCTGCGAGGCATTTTCTCCGATTGCACGGGATTCTAATTCGTGGTTGGCGGCGAATCGGACACTGTTTTCCCGCCGGCTGTCGCTTCCTTCCTCGATATACGCAGTTCAAGATGCGCGTTTTGAAACCGCCGATACCACAAGATTTGGAACACACCGACCATCTACTGGTGACCCAGACAGGTTCACAGCGAGGGTTTGGACATATCACTTTTCTGAATAAATTACATAATCTCGTCAAATACGTTGTTTTAAAAACGTGCAAAAACATCTATACTTATTAGTTATAGTCAACAAAAATAATCCTGTAATCAAAAAATAAAGAACCCATATTGTAGGCACGAAGCTCATGTTCAGCGAACGTTTCAAAAACTAAACTATTTCTATCTTTAGTACTTTTAAAGATGAATTAAATCAACATCACTGAAGATGAAAACAGTTTAGCTTTTGAACAGTTTGATAAACATGAGGTTAACATCTACAATTTGGTTGTTTACAATGACCGGGCGGTCCCACCATTTTGCTCCTAACAATTTATTGACAAATAAAATTGATTTCAAAACAAACAGAACTCACTTTCTCGGCTTAATATGTCCCGAGCATTGCTTCGGGTGCACTTTTGTTCCATTGGCTGAAACGCAATATACCTTCCTGTACTTCTCTCCCACTCCACGACCAACGCACTTCTTGCTGCACTGCAACATGACAACGAACGCATGTTAAATTCCTCAAGAAATCAACAAACGTCAAATGATTCTGTCATATTTATAATCGCAGAGATTTGCATTGGGTTATTTATACCCATTGTAAAATCAAACGCTCACGTCCGAAGATGTTGAATCAATGTAAAAATTAACTTGTTTTTCTGGATTGCTCCTTCGATCCACGTCGGAAGTTGTCGTGTTTAATGTGAATTAAAAACTAGCCAAGTTGCAGTGAATTCAACTCACAGATCGCCAGGCACTGGGTCGCCATTGCGGGCACTTTTCCTCGTAGCAAGATTCGGTTTCGATTGTTTGTGTTTCGTTTCGAAGACAGATCTCTGTTGCGATCTCTCGTGTGCTGCCATCGGACATCAATATGACACAAGATGATGATCGAGTGCGGGTTCCGTTTCCACAGGTCACAGAACAACGTTGCCAGGGCCCGAGAAGAAATCTGCAGGAACCAGAATTAGTAAACTTGATTATATTTCGGAAATAACAAATCTAGACATTCCGGAATCGCGCGAATTTAATTAATTATGAATATCTTTTTTTTTGTCCTGTGAGCCTCAAGGGCCGAGAATCTATCCTTTAACCTCCCCAGATTCATAGCAAAGTCAATTTATTTTATGTTTCTAACGAGTTCGGAACGGAAAAGTATCAAACACGCTGTACCACCGCTACTGACACTTTTGGCCACATGATTCGCAATAATTCTTTTGAAGCAACTATTAAAAGGAAAAAATAAAAAACGAACTAGGGCTGGTCATGACTCCAACCCTTGACGAGAATAAGGAACTTAATGATGATGCTATGCCAGTAGCACTGCACCTTGAGAAGTTTAATCTTTAAAAAGCGCATGCGCGGTTATTCGTGTAGGAAGGCGCATGTCTGTAGGTATAGGTGTAGGTATAGTATAGCTACAAAGCATAATCGATTACAAAACCACCATGCTCTTGTTACAAACCTAGGTGGGCAGTCCACACGGTTACAAGGCTGCATTGTGAGCGCTGGTCTTAATAGCCCAGTGCAGTACCATTCATCCACTTCTTCAACACCATCTCGCAGGCATCGCAATCTTCTGAATCGCATGCCGCTATCTCCACAAGAAGCGCTACAGCTCGTCATCTCACCAAAGTCATAGGTGTAAACTGCAACAGATAATATCACTCGGTTATGATTGAAAGTTCAAACAATCTATGTTTAAATTGCTCATGATAGATCAATCCCGTGAACTGGCACTGCTGCTGTGAAAATCTCGCTCCCACTCCCGAACAAACTAAACAGACGAGGACAATGGAATCGAGAGCGTGAAAGACTGAAGTTGTTGTTCTTGTCTCCAGCCATGAAGCACAAGATGCAACATAGACATTTTTCCTTGTGGCTTTGCTATAAACTTTTGTCATACTTGTTCGAAATGCACAAATAATTATAAAATTTTACATATTAGAACCGTTGAAATGATGTAAACTAACGATATTTAGATCTTAAGACACAAAGCAACGTACCTATCAGATTGAGGTCCAATGTTGTTGTCAGGTTACCTCCATCGTTCTGCGCATGGCAGGTATAGACACCTTCAGTTTGTGGGCCAGCTTCGGGGATTTGCAGAACTTTTCCAAGCTTCATCAGTTGGTAGTCTAGCGTGGTTCCGAGCTCTGTGATTGGCTGGTTGTTGAAATACCAGGTGATGTCGGGCTCAGGGAAGCCAGCGACAGGACAACCTGCAGTGAGAAGGTGAATTATATTATTGACCGTGTCGTGATATCTCACATTGTTACTCATCAGCTGCAGTTGCCGCTGTATATGTAGCCTACTGCCTTCCGCCTTTTGATTAACTGCTGTGCTAGAATAGGCTAGCTGAAGGAACAAAACAGAGATTAACCAAGCAGATACCCCCCCCCCCCAATAGGTATCCTACTCTAACTAGGGGTACCATGTTTGCTAGTGGTTATAAAATTCTTTCAGGTGGAATTGTACCAGTGCCTAAAACTGTATCATCAAGGCAAAACAAATAATTTTTACCACGCTGGCAAAAAACTGATCAGTGTTAAGCCAGCAAGCACAAGACAGGCCTGACAGAGCAATTGCTTCGTTATACGGAGGATCAAGGCACGGCTGGAACAAAGTGGCACTTAAGTTGTTTGCTGAAAAGATTACGAACCGTTAAGCTCGCTCTGGTTAAGAGAGGCCGCTAAACATTGCAACAACGTAAAGCCTTTGTTGGCTGGCTTCTGTGGCTACACAACGAACTTGTCCTCCAAGACAATGGGCGGCATGCTGAAATAAGGTAATTGGCTAATTTGAAATCATTGATATGTGACGAGCACCTTTGCGCTCAAGTACCGGATATAAATGAGATTGCTCTCATAAGGGGTTATGGATCGTCACAGAAAGTAGGAAGAAAAATCCAGCTCCTTTTCTAAGTTCAATCTAAGTTCAATCTGTTCAATCGAACAACGTTTGATCCACATTTGCTACCTCAAGCTAAAACATGCTTCGTAGGACAAACCCCTTGCAGTTTGATCGGCTTAAAAGCGAAATCCTATTTCCGTGTTAATGCTGGAACGTGATCACTAAATTATTTCAAACATTCTTTCTTCTCACCCATCATGACGCTGCTGTTCGTCTTCACGCGGTAGAGCTCCGTGGATATCCCTGTCATCAATAACTCCGGTAATCCAATTGCTCCATCAATGTCAGGAAGAACGTTCAGTTCATCCGAGATTTGTGGAGGATCTGTGAAAGTCAATTTCACAAATAAAGCACATGCGTAAACAAATTACTTTACAGAGTTTGTTTTATCTCGTTGTTAGTTTTCAATCATAGAATAATGATGTTATAAACTGTTGCAGTAGACTATTTAGTTTTATAAAGGTTCGTCTTGGTAGGTTCAACAAGGGACCTCCAACACAAAGTGTTGAGCAACGTTGTCAAACACAACAAAGCAGCAAATATGAAGTCTTTTTCAAATCTACTCAATTTTTTATAAAAAACCTAATCCAATTCCACCCCAGAGGCGGCATCTGCGGAATAGCCTGCAAACTGTTTTCCTAAACCTTCTGACTAAGTAAGGAGTTACTCGTACCAATAAGCACCAGTGAAGAGGCTTGGTAGTCGCTACCAGCTGGATTGCTGGCCTCGCATCCGAAGAGTCCTTGATAGGCCGCAGTAGCCGGGTATATGAGCAGGGAGTTATCCGCCAGGACTTTGGTGTTCTGTCCCAGTCCTGGGCCGTCCTTCCGCCAGACCACATATGGATCCGGGTAGCCTAGACGACAAAAATCTAATTTGAATAAAGTCCTGTTTATGATATAAATACACCAAGACACACAATACGAATGCAAACCAATACTTTTCGATATGAAACACAACACAAAAATATGCTTCTCCATCCATCACCTTCAGTGGGACACTTGATCGTGATCTTTGATCCCAGTTTCGCTCGGATGTCCGATCCTACGATGACTTCTAACTCGTCCGACACAAAGTCCTCCAGCGTCGTAGTGGTGGACGCAATATGCGGAACCTGTGTGACGCTCAGCTCCGTCGTCTGCGAATCTTTCCCGTACCGGTTTGAGGCGACGCAAGTGTACCCTCCAGCATCGGATAATTGAGGATAGAGAAGCCGCAAGGAGCCGTCTTGGAGCAGGTATTGTCTGCGTCGTGCAACAAAACAGCATCTTTACACTCTGCTAGATTTGCATCAATATTAAGCAGTAAGACGTTCCAATGAACACCAGGAAAATGTAATCATGGAACTTTAAAAATGTTTTCCTGAGGAAACGTAACCATGACGTGGTCATGACGCATTGTATGAAGAATACGCAATGTCTCAAAGTTTGACCTTTCAAGTCAGCAAATTAATCAATTACGTTAATTCAACGTCTCAAAACCTTAAATCAATGCAATGGACTGATTTGTTGGCTGAGGTGCAGTCAAAGAAATTGTATGGTAACGGCGTAGCGGTGTTGAGTAGTGTTGGACAAGTGTTAAGGCATCGATTCCCATGTTGAGAAGATTATTTTGTAACAAATTACCATGGCAACCGTGCAATAACTCATTTTACAACTCCAAGTCACGTGCTATATCACTTTCGTCAAAGCGAAGAAATGGAAAAAAGAACATATTTATCCAACTGGTTTCAGATTGCACAAGGACAGACGAATATTTACACTAGGCTCTACGTTGGATCAGATAAGGATCTTTAAATGTTCTACATGAAAGAAATTAATCGTTCTAACATTGAATAAAAACAATCATCTGTGTGCTTTGTTTACTTTTTCATGCTGCACAAAAGCTTAATCCTTACATCAATTTTACAAAGTAGTCCTATTGAAGTTCATTTGAAATTGGATTAACGTACCACGTTAGATAATGAGTTTCAAAATATGCAAAACAATAACGGCAGTTTTTGCGTTGGTTTTACGTCTATTGAAGCAAAGTTAACATCAAAGAAATAAAGTGCAAACTTGATTGACATCAAGCCATCGCTGCATCAAACGATTATGACCGCACAATCAAAGAAATATATTGGGCAAAGTCCCAAGTACGGACGTGGTTAACATGAGGCCATAGGGAGGTATACCCTCCCTGGTAAGCTAAGCGCAAAATAGGTCCCCATTTTGTACTTTGCGTTAAAGTTGTCGTCAACAGAAAGCCCATTTTGGTTATTTTGCTTCTACTGCATCTGCACCTCTCAGCGAACAGAGACAGAAGACTGAGACGAGACTCATCTTTGTTCCAGTTAAAGCATGAAGACCAATGATGTGTGTACACTGTATATATAATTATATATATGGCAGTACTTTGGAACGAAAATAGTAATGACACGCGTATTACCAACAAATGGGCCAGAGGCTTGCCCCTATCATCTGTTCTCGAATTCTTTCCACTAGTGAAGGTGGCCAGTTTTTTTCGATATAGCAATTCTCTTGAACGTAGTTTACATTTATTGCATAAACATTGATTGCAAAACCTAACAACTTAAACACCTCCTGTGCTCCGGGAGTTTGTTGCCGTCTCTGAACCATGAGATGGTCGGCTTTGGGTTCCCGGATGCCTCGCACAAGATTGTTATCCGTTCTGCTCCGGCGACGATGAGACTTCCTCCAACGTAGGTGCTGACAATTCGCTCCAGCTGAAGAGGAGCAAGAGTGGGCTGGGATATGATGGAAGCCCGTTCATGGGCTCCTTCATCGTTCTCCTCAACTTGTTCTGAAAATAATAGATTCTTTTGAGATACTTGAAATAATGATGAGAGCGTATTTAAAAGCAATGTGTAAAACGGAACACAACTGCTTATCTAGCATTTAATTAAACCCAAACCAGGTCTACGGTCTTAAAGTGCAACTGCACGATTGAATTAACATAGGCTAGAATCCATTGCCAAGACATCTGGAACCTGTTGAATAACTCACTTCCTTACAATTGAGGCCCACAGTCGAGAAACCGACCCTTTTCTCACGCTCTCTAGCGCTTCTCTCTCACGCTACCTGGAAGTAGCAAACTCGTCAACGCCACCTAGCGATATGACGTCAGTTGGAGTCGAGACCAAACTAGCCGAGATAGGCTTGGTTGCTACTGAATGCGCAAATTTATAAGGCATCCAATAAGGCATCCATAGTGAAGACGCATCTTTCAGCCAGCATTATACAAATTTAGTTGTTCATGCTTGTGTGCCAGGAGTGGTTTGCGAAACCCATCGCCGAAGGCTAGTTTCGTAGATTACAACAGCCAAACTTGGTTATATCGAAAATATGTTGTATTGTACACCAGCTCAGTGGCCGAGTGGTTTTGCCTTCGGCTCTGGTGCTGGTAGATCTGAGATCGATTCCAGGTCGGGTCAAACCGAAAACTTTAAAAACGGTACCGATTGTGTTCTATCCTGCATAGCGCAGTGAGAATGAGTCGGGTAATAATGTGATAACATCGTAAACCTGATACAAATTAAAAATGAGCCCTGTCGCTAAAAGACCTTAGCTGTTGTAGAGCGACAATAAATAAAACCATAACATTATTATTATGTTGTATTGTACGGTATTGCAGGACATAGTACAGTCGACTATCATGCGATAACGCTTTAGCATTCATTGGGACTGTCTTCGGCGGTGTTGACATCTCCGTTCTATAAAAATAATCTAGATGAAGCTAAAAAAAGACTAGAATAAGCCAAATTGAAGCAGAAATAAAGTAAAAGGATAAACCAACATACAATACTGATGACAAATCACATTACGACACACAAATCGAAAACAAACCAAACCAAAAAACACCAAATCGAAAAATAAAAATAAACGAAACGGTTGCAATAAACCAGGTTAAATCAAGACTAAAATGTTAACACTGGTCTTTGGAACCCAGCATAGTCTCCATCGTCACTGGGATACTTTCTGCGGATAAATGACACAATGCAGGATGGCAGCACGACTCTGTTGGACTTGCCCAGAACTTCTCCATCCAACAGCCACTCCAGCACCTGCCTATAGGCGAGCAGCCTGAATTGCCTGGGAAATGTAACAGCAAGTCGTTTAATAATGAATGGAACAATTACGCAACCAGCTCTTGAAAGGCTGTTGAACAATGAACAGTAAACAAGCTCAAGTGAACGCACTCATAAGAAAAAGAGATGTCAATAGAAATGTAAACCTAATAGCCTACAAGGCAATGAAGGAATATACTTCATATACTGGTTCCACCTATATGCAAATGGATATGTTTTAAGAGCATACTAGATATGCCGGTTATAACATGCAATTGTTACACTACTAAGGTAACTCTACAATACTCCACCAATCTTTTTGACTATTTTATTTCAAACATTGCTGCCCTTCAATTGTTGTGTCCCACGACTTCTCGGATAGTTCATATTCAGACGACAGATAGAAAAATGAAGAATGAGCAGATGCTTCTCTATTTTTAAGTGGGGTAGAAGATGCAACTGGCTTAACCAGACCGGAAAGCAACATTGTTTCAGTGTTCGTGCCCACGGTATTTCGTCCAAACCACGTTTGGGTACCTGTTGAGAACTAATGCTGTAGTAGTGGCACAATAGACTGTAATGAGTAGTTGTAAATAAGCAAAAAGAAACATTTTAACATTGACTGCAGAATCAATCAAACTTTAAAAAAAAGATAGCAGATAAGCACTTATTGATAGGTGACTCACCAACAGATCGCTTTGTAGTCTGCTCCTGTTTTAATGAAACCTGACAAGCCTTGGATTGGAAAGATGCTGTTTCACACCGGGTGGAAACATCCGAATGACACTTGAAAACTCGCAGCTAACCATTTGTTTGTCAACATCCGCATTCCGCAACCTCCAATACCTAATATGTATTGTAAAGTACACTTTTGCTTTATTAACAACCATTGAAGATTATAACGTTTTGAAATTGGTACCATGCCAGTATTAGATGCACTTGAATTGTACATAAGAGATTAATGCAACAGCATTATGCGGTGATTTTGACTACTGGGTAATTTACAAAAAAAGAATGAAATATGATAGAACGATAAACCCCTCGGCCACCACCAGAGATAAAAGAGGACATCACCCGTAACTGAATACAAGCAGCACATTAGATTGAACCTGTAGCATATATTAATTATGTTGGTTCATCAATACAACAATGCAAGGCTACATACTGTCATCTCATCATGCATAGCAACGTCAATGGAATCTTCAGCAGCAGACGGCACAGCTTGTTGAGATGCAGTGGTTTTACTTTTCTTGGTCGAACCCGCACTCATTTCATCATTCATGGCCTACAAAAAATTGACAATTAATATCAGATTACTGTATGTCTCACGCACCTCCTGAACACATATGAAGACCTGGGTAGCACAATTGTAGTTTGGGCAACATTGAATTATGATCAGATTATGAATCCCACTAGCTACATTCTGTAAAAGTTGGGAAAGAAAACAATCTGGACATCAAATTTGTATAAAAAATTGCTAAGCCACATATTCTGAGCCAAAAGTTGTTAATCCCAATTGAGAGATAAAAGGTGTTATGTCAAAGTAAGTACCGACCGTAAGCAACACAGTAAGTTTTGCAACCTTGCTGTTTTGCAAGGTTGTGATCTGTTGTAATTAGACTATATAATAACAGTGGTACCGGTATTACATAACTACTTAATCGTTTTGAGCAGATGGCACATTGTATGTTCATAAAATTTAAAACAAGTAGGCCTAAAAACATTACATAGGATATGCAGCCTATTTCTATAGCTTCTATTGTGTAACTACAAACCTTCACTATTGTCCGCTTTTGCATTCGATGATCTCTATCCAGCTTAGATGCAGTAGCATCAGACGTACCGGTAGCAGAAGTACATTTTATGGTGGGAACAGCAGATTTCTTCAGAATGTAACGTTTGCAAAATCTCATATTAACTTCAAAATAATTTTCAAAATCCTGCTCAAGAAAGTGATTTGAGCAGATAACACTGGTAGGGAAGGGTCCATTCCATTTGCGGACTTGATGAGCAAACTTGCACCAGTTAATTCGCAAACGTTAATCGTTAGGAAAGGCAAAAAATGTCACCTTTGCACCAGAAACAAATTTTGTGTGATAGATAGAGCAAATTTTCACCATTTTAAATGTTTGGCTCAGAACTACAATAATCTAAGAAACGAAGTTGCAAGAGAAATGTTTTGTTTTAAAAGTTTTATATATTTGAACTAAAGACTTGAAGCTTACAAGAATGTCACATAACATTGGTTAAGATGTACCGTACTTTACCTTGCATGGCCTATGACAGCTTTGGTCTGTCCCTTCACCAACAATTTCAATGGATAAGTCAACACACCTGGCTTATTTTTTTCAAAAAGAGCCTATACTACCTGTCTTCACATAAAAAGCACGTGCAACAAGATCGAAGCAGCGAAAAAAAACTTCCTTCCTCTAGGTCTAGGACAAACACAACTAGCTAAACTAAAACTAGTAAAAGACTTGTAAAACCAGTTGTCGCTTCGATCTGACTGACTCCAACTGACGTCATAATCTGCGTGTTGCGCAATGCAGGCGGAACGTGGCCAAAAATACAAGCGCGTGGAAAACCATAGTTTTGATAATTTTTATTGAGATAATTATAGCCTTAAAAAGTAAGGGCGAGGTTGGTATTTATAGATTGAAACATGCTCTTTCAGATAAAGTGCGGTCAAAGTCATCGTGCAGTAGCACTTTAAGGCATTCTTGAATAACATACAAAGCATTTCATGCCAAAATAATAATAACAAAACAACAAAAAATAATAACAAAACAACACTTAACCAACAGAATGTGGCCATCCTTTGACGTGTAATTCCTGCAAAAGCTATAAACACAGCATTCTGTTGTATACAAAGCACAAAATGAAACATATCTGCTACCTTGGAGAAGATGAATAATGTTCTGCAAGTCGGTTGTACCAGGGATCCCAGATGTGCTGCTTCTTGGAGAGATTTGATCCGTGGAGGGATCAAGAAGCATCTCCAGCTTTCCCATGATGGATTTAAAGATGGTATTCCTGGATTCCAAAGTGATTTGTCCGGTTTCGTAACCGGTAGATGTTTCAACGAACTGTTGCAGTAATTCGTTAACCTAAATGAGAAAAACGAGTCAGAATGAAAAATGTATTGCAGTAATCTTACATTCAGAGTGGGATTTTTCATTTGATATTCCGAATAACTTTGTATTCACTTGTTGAAAGTGCCTTGATTGAGCATGATGTATTGAAATTGATGAAGATACATTTTCGAAGTTCAAGCCATTTGGCAACACTTAAAATACTTACCGACTCTGAATTCTCTTCTACTTCGGGTCTTGTCATGAACTCTAGCACCGAGTGAATGACATCGGGATGGGAGATGGTTGAAGCTTGATTAGACACAAACCGCCCTTCAGGGTAGTCATAGATCTCGTCTGTACTGGTTAAATCCGGTTCTACAGGGCTATGTAAGTCCACTTGCAAAACTGGACGAGCAGCCACGTAAGATATCTCGGGGTGAATTAATCGAGGCGGAGGTTCCACGTTAGGGGCTAGAAGGACAGGATGAGGTCGGAAGCGGGGAATGCGGCTTTCTGTTCCGGCAGAAACAACTCGTGGATTGTCGATGTTGTCAAAGGCATCGAAATCATCAAGATCAATCGGAGGAAGATTGTTATAACGAGGTTTAGGAATCCTGGAAGGCGGTTTATTCCCAGGTCTGTCCAATTCCTCAGATATCGGTCGTCTGCGCTGTGGACGATCTAAACAAATTGAAACATACAGGATTAGTTATATTACTTTGTAGATCCCAACTATTTAAACGTCTCAATAAACGTCTACGACAGCAGTGAAGTTTTAAAAATGAAAATTTCAAGTATTACACCTCAAAACTGCATATACTAAATATTTCTGTATATCAGCACCGTTTGCGACGAACTCCCATACAGCAAAATTAGTCATTTTTACATTGATCTAACGTCGACAGACGTTGAATCAATGTAAAAATGACTAATTGTGTTGCCTGGAACCTTTTCTTCTTCCATCTATTAGGTTAACATGCTGTCTGGTATATTTACTTCCTAGTTTTGCTCCTACCAGACGTAAAAAATGACGCATGACGTGTCACGCAATGAACGTCACAATCGCTTACGTTTGGGTAGGCCCCGTTGAACTCTCACGATGGAATGGGCGACGGTTGGGCCAGCAACACACGTATATCGACCACTATCCGGCACTCGAGCGCGTAATATTCTCAAGCTCCCATCGGAAAGGATGGAAACGTGGCCCTCTTTGGCCCGAATCGGCCTGCCGTTATAGCGCCATCTTAAGTCTTCTTTTCTGAACCTACAAAGAAGACAAGCTATCAGTTGACCTAGTTGACTTCTCCAGTGATGTAACTCGCCGCAATGATAAAGTCAGTCGTGAGCTGACATCTTATTTCAAACCGGTCGTTTTTTTTCTTAAAAACAGAAACATACTTTGGAAGCGTTTCAATTGAAAGGGTTAAGACTTTTCTATATTTTTGTGCAAAAGTATAGCCAATAATTTTTGCAAAAATTTCAAAAATTACAAATTTAATTTTTCACATCGATCAATAAAAAAATCTGAAATTTTGTGACGTTGTCTACCTAAAAATTACAAAATGAAAACCGCTGCAATCTAGTTACAATTGGTTGTTCATTCCATCATAGCTTTCGCAGCGCAAACATCACTTTGTCAATAGAAGTTTATTCAAATAGAATCAATTACAACATCTTACTTATCCACTCTGCACTTTATGACTACGATTGTCTTTGGCAGCACTGAGGCCTGTTGACCAATCTGGAGTCGAACCTTTGTCTTCGGTTGTTTCTGGACCACTGTGCCTGATCGTGAACGGATGATTGGTCTCGTGTCAGACGCGCCTGGTGGACAATGAAAGGCGTCATAATGCGTCGATAGTTACACGTAATGACGTCCCGTGTAATGACGTCATACAAATAAATGTCATTGTCCACTAAACAATAAATGCTATTAATACTACAAATAACAGCCTGTTTGACCTTATTAAGATCATCAGAAGGAAATTATTCAAATAGAATCATATTACATATTTATCCTATTTTCATTGTCCACTAACATCGATTACCATTTTGTTGATGATTTAAAATTGTTCTGAAAACTCCAAATTTTTCGAATGATTTATAAAGTCACATCACACACCACACTCACTGCATTTCTTTAAATGACAAGGCATTCTGAGGGGGGGTTTCCGAAGACGGGCACAGCAGCTCATGGGGACGATAGAGGGTTTCACCTGACCGGCCCTGATCTGTCGGCATTTGATTGGCCTGCTTCGAAAGGTCTCTCCACATGTTGCATGGCACTGAAAGCAACATATTCCAGTTCAATGTTTCGCATTGAAAAAGTTAATTCAAATGGAATTACTGCTTTCTAGTTTTTTGAAAAGTTATATCTATTTGTAATAACACGCCAGGTACACAGCAAAAAAGCTTCGTTTCATCTCCCTTGTATAGACGTTACCAGTACCTCACAAATCTCTTATGACACTTCCTCCTTTCAAACCAAACAGAAGTGACTCAATGTTTATGCAGACGTTAAACAAATGCAAGAAACTATTACATTTGTGAAATGTCAACAACCGAATTGAACCTTCTTCAAATACAAAGCCATTTGTTCGCTTTTTCAAACTTCAATCGACCAAGTTTATAGCCACTTTGTGGTAAAACAAACTCCTTTATGCCAATACAATTGTCAAAAGAAAGAAAATTTACGAAGGACATAAAACTCTCATTCAGATTTGGAATGGTCAAACACCAATCAGCTAAGCGGTATAAATTTTGCTAAGTCAGAATTGAGACAGTCTGCAAATTTATTTATTCGGCTTACCGAATGTGATTTTCACACTCAAGGTCTTGCAAAACAATTAGTTTTGATACTTTCAATCTTCAAACGTTTCAGAACGTTAAATAAACCAAAATGAGCATAAAGAAATAACACTCAACGTGAAAGGCCTAACGAGAAACGGTGTTTGTTTTACACTATTACCATTGTAAGGTTATTACTTAAAATTAATTTAACTCCACCACAAGTATGAGACGCTTAGACAAACACAGTTAAAGTACCAGCAAACACAAAAGAACAAAACGTCTCATAATGGCTTTGTTCGAAGCTCCAACGCGTGGGGTGACCTCCATATTGTAGTATAAGGTCTGATATACACGTTTGATAAGGGAGTAGTGATAAGCGAAAACATTTTAAGAACCCTCAGCGAATGTCAGTGTAATACTTCTAGACTCTAGACTAGAGCAATGTTGCACAATTTCTTTGCGAACTAGCAGGCTGGTCGGGAGATTTCTATGACATTCACCACTCAATTTTAAGTTGCTTAATAAACTTTAAAAAAATAACATTCTCGGAGCAAAGTATCTCGTAACTTCTTCTACGCCAAACCGGGGGAGAAGTTACTATTTTTGTAAACGACCCAAACGACAAAACCCGTCATTTGTGCCTTGTATACAACGGCTGGTTTGCTACCTGGGCCACCGTTTAATTTGAAATTTTCAAACTGCTAAGCATTGTCATAGTGCTGACTAGACAGTCAATTTTCAAAACAAAATCTTTTTAAAGCTTCTGATTATCTTGTGTAGCTTTTGTGCTGTTAATGAAAACAAAATATTTTGTAATGACCAAAAGCAACGAAAGTAAATAGTTTCGTGTTTTGTCAAGAGTGATCTTTGGCACAGTGAAAAACAAAAACGTTTTGCACATAACCTCACGGACAGGTCTGAACTGTCCAAGAATTAGTTTGCAAACCAGATATTTTATCATTAACACAATGTCATATGACGTGGTGGGAGAAGACTGTCGAAACATGGGTTATTGACAGAGGGCGAACTTTATTTAACAATAACATCTGAAGTGATCTTTATCCTAAAAATTTAGAAAAAATCACGTTTTTCAAACAAGACAATTGCGAAAGTGTTTGCAAAAGTCAATACCTTTTCTGTAACAATATATGAAGAATAATAGAAAACTTCCGATACGAAGTTATTTGCCTTTCCATTTAAATGTGACAAGGAAGCAATAACTCCTCACAAAGTCGTGGAGTAAACACACAAGGCCTTTTAAAAAGCCGCAAAATTTTATACAATAAGTAACCCTCGTCAATGGGTTATGAAGGTTTTAAACAAGAATGGCTCAAGTAGCCTACACAACATGGTTATATCAGAATGTAAAAAAAATTGATTCTCATTGAGCTGTGCAAAAGCATTTCAAATACAATTCTCCACGGCATTGCAAGGGACTCCAAATTGGGTTCTACGGAATCCCAGAGAGTGTGTGAAAATTATTTTAAGATTATTAATACAATTATATTTCAAGATATATTAAGATTTAGTAAAGTTTGTAAATTTAAAAAAAGATCTAAAAAGTAATACAAAATAATACTAAAGAGAAAATTTGCAAAAATGTCATTCAGTCTTGGTAATTGGAATGAGATCCTTCACTAGAATATGCTGAGAAGCTTTAAATGCCTGGTAAACAGCCTCATTCAATTTTCATGCTAAGAAGCTATACGAGTATGGTCTGTCAAAAGTTAGATCAAGAAAAAAATACAAGTATTCGAAGCAATTTCGGAAGCTCAAGGTCGTGGTGCCAAACATATGGTCATAGACAAAAATTGTTAAAAAAATAAATAATACGTTAAAACTAAGCTGCGTTCTTCTTGGTGTAAAACTCAACTACTGTATTGCAAGATGTTGCACCTGATAATCTGCATCTATTTCAACGTTTTGTCAACCACAGTCGATTGATTTCTTTAAGAAACTAGATCTGATGTAGTAACAATGTTTATCTGATGTCCAGTTTAAAACATTAACGTAAAAAAGACGAATTTCGTTGATTGGATTTTGGACCAAAGATTGAAAACCATTTACCTGTGACCATGAAAGTACAACGTATCTAGGGAGGCAGTTGACCAAGTTGCAGAGTTGTTTAGTTGGCGGCGTCCTCTTCTCGCAGAATCCTTGAGACACCCGCTCCATCTCGCCAGTGGCAAGTTTTTGCATGCATTGTAATTCCCTGTGCTGTACCCCTCGTCCGCATGACCTCGAGCACTGCGATTGAATAAGAAATAATCACAAAGATGCATATGGATAGACATTGTGAAGCACAATCGTAAAAGGTTATGGACACGATGAACAAATAAATTATTTCCAACAATCTTTTGCATCAAAAAATTCGAAATTCGGCCCGAAAATCGGCTCGATCAAGAAATTACTAGTTTTCAACCAGGTTAAGATTACGTCATAAATTAAAGGCTAACATGTTGCGAAATAGTAAACATAAAATACTACCACAGAAATTGGTAATGTTTAATGTGACCTAAATTTGGGAAATAGATTTATTCAATTCAAATTAAGAAGAATCCAAGACTCTTTCTGAACTTACTTTGCTCCAAGGCTGAGCAACCCATTCCGGATCACATGATCTTTGACCACATTCTAGGCTCTCTTGAGGTTTTGGAGGAGGACACATGATGTCTGGCCGTTTTTCTCCAAGATGTTGATATTCATGAAGAGAAGTGGAAGTATAATTTGATCCTTCTGGCATCCTTTTGCAGATTACCGATCGAGTTTGGATGCCTCTTCCACAGGTCACATTGCAGTCGGTGTACGGGCCCAAAACCCAACTGTAAGAAAGAGTTTTTTATACAAATCGTTCGCTACTTTAGGACATTTTCTTCACTAAAATGTAATTTTTTATAATAGCAAAGCAGACCAGAAGCAGTAACTTCAAATGGCAAAATGTCAGTGACTTTGGATAACACCAGTTGCATTGGCTAGTACGACCGTGCCAAACAACCACCATCAGGCAAGAGCTCGAAAATCAATACAGAAATGACAAAGTAAGATCATGAACAACAAACAAGGTTCGTTTTAGTCGCTGAGACTATGCGTTGGTTGCAGCAGTTGGGAAGTGTTGTCTAAACCAAGTAAATCTTTAGCCATATCAACAAAAAACCAAACCTCACAGACAGCAAAAAGTATCTGGTTGTTAACATAAGCAGCCAATGACCGAAATCGCTCTAAATCGATCATTATGCAACGGATACTTCGGTGCATCAAGTCTTTTAAAAATCCAGAAACTTTTATGGCGGTTTGTTGCGCATACTGTGGTTGTCGCAAAGATGTACATTGTACATTTGATGGAGTCTGATTAACAACATTAACCTCAGAAAATTGAGATATTTCGGACACATAGCAAGAAGCAACTCGTTGGAAAATTCAATGTTGACTGGGATGGTGCAAGGCAAACGAACAAAAGGACAACAAAAAATGAAATATTTTGACAATATCAAGCAAATTACGGAAATAAAAAGCATGCCAGAAGCACTAATCAAAACAAAAGACAGAACAAAATGGAGGCAGTTCATAAGGAAGATCACAGCTGATCAAACATGATCAATCTGTTGAAGAAGAAGTACATTTGATGTGACATGTAGCTTACAATCCACACTTAGAGTAGATAAAAAGCTCAAGCCACTTTAAGTGCAAAAGGGTTACATCTGCTGCATGTTTGGTCGATAGGCGATCGAAAGGCGAGTTTGCTTCAAAAGTGACAAATTGTGTTCGTATAGTTTTGTTTGCATAGAATTTCATAGTAACTTGTGGTCTAGAGGTGCTGTTGATTCTACGAACCCGCACACTCGAAAGCGTATGGAATGGAATGTAACAATATTATGATTTTTAGTCCTTTGATGATGGTTCACTTGCTATGTCGTCCTTTCCCAGGGAGCAAATCAATCATTTGTTACATTGATTCAACGTATGTAAACGTTGAATATATGTAAAAAAACAGTATGATTTGCTGGCTCGATTATGTTTATGCCTGGCGGATATATTTACCCAGGTTCAAAGATATACAATTACAATGGTAACAGCGGAACCAAGCAGTAAAATACACGCTCACCCATTAAAAAAACACATCTAGATGGCGCTGAGTAATCATCCCTATACCCTGTCAACCGTGAAATGCAGTCACGTGATAAAACAGTGACGTAAGTGTAAAAATAACTGTAAATAAACCTTTTGTTGTGTGCTTACGTAACTGATTGCAGATCGGAACAACCACACTTTGACTTCAAAGGAAAAGTGTTAAGTTTCAGGAAAAGTTAAAGTCACCCCGAGGTTAAGGCCAAGTGCGTTTCTAAAAGATGAAATTGAACCCTGAAGCTTTTAAGTCAAAATATACAAAGGGTCACTATCCCCAAAGAAAAGCGACGTTGTGTCATTGTTGTTGACATAAAAGGATCAGATAAAAGCATAGCAAACTTAATAATTTGCATTTGGAAAATTTGTGGAAATGTGAAACGTTTAGCAGGCTTCATTTTTGTGAAGCTGTTAAGGACAAATCACGTTGTTTGACGGATAATGTAATCCCTAATTAGTAGAGACCAACCTAGCGAGGTTAAAATGATATGAAAAGGCAACTTTTCTCGCAAGAAGAGCACAATTTTGCATTGCCTAAACATCCACCACAAGCCACACAATTGACACATGTCACTAAGACAGACGTCATTTGTGTAAGCTCTGTCTCCAACGGGTTACTGTAACTCTTCGTGAATCATGCCAATGATTCACAAGTTAGTTGATATAAGCGCCTTAAAATTTACCTGGTCAAAAAAACCATAACTGATGTGAAAAGACAACATAATCTGTAAAGACGCAACCAAACAGAATTTTCAACTAATATCTCAACTCCCAATTAACAAACAATGACGGAAAACCGCCAGAGCTATGTTCAACATAACACGGTAGGTCGCTGTCGGGCTGTGGGGGGCAGCTACAGGATTTTAAATGCCATGTTATGATTGATTGCATCACTGAGCGTTCATTTTCTAACCAAATGGATTAATGAACACCCCAGCAAAGTGCTTTGCCTGTCTGAATATAAAGTTAACCAAACTTGAACGCTCGTGTTTCATTCCCAGCCTCAACCCTTAATCTACCAAGAGCACAAATCCAACTTCTACACGGTTTCTCTTTGGCTTTCTACAGCTTTGACAATTATTACGCAACAATACTAGATGCCAGGATTGATGTGGTCGGCACGAGAAACAATGGGCATCGGTTCACGTTTGATGGGATTCAAGGCCTTGTCCCTTGTTAAGCTTATAGAGGCCATCTTGTCAATTTCCCAAACTTTCAAAATCATAGCATCAGGCAACATCGCCATAACCTTGAAAGGTCATGACCGCCCAGTCAACAAATCAGCCCTTTTTTACGTTGATTTAACGTCTGCTGACGTTCTGTGTAATGCCATCGCATGATCTAATCCTTTTGAAGTCGGAGTGACGTCATATTCAACAATAATTACCGGCAGTCATTTTCTAGTTCACTGAAAATGACCTGACAAGGAAAATGTCAATTTTTACATGTATGCAACGCCTTCAGCATCTGAGAATGTATTTTGGATTGGTGCGAAGATGGCAGCAGAGTAGAACCCGGAAGACAGGATTTAGATGATAGTTTTACGTTGTGCGACGTTAAATAATGCAAAAATAAACGGTTTGATTTGACAAAGTACTTTCTACCAATCAACGGATTAGGATTGTCAAAAAGCTTCTTAAAACACATTTGGACAGCCGCGGTAGTTAAATATTGAAATGGTCCATCGAAATTCCTGAGACGAGCATTAAATGTAGCATAACCAAGGTATTATTCGACGAAGCTTTTTATGTTTGCATCGCAATCGTAGAACGACACAAGAAGCGGTTTAAGTGCTCGGTCCGGAACAAACAGCGCTAAGTAAGAGCTGTCACAGACATTGGAAACGGTCAAGGAATTAAGAGTGTCACAAAAACTAGTAAACAACCTATTTGCAATATCGGAACACATTTTGAGATAGAAACAACGTTAATTTACGCTCTGTAGCTGTGTATTTCCGATTGACTTCAATTGTAGCTGAATTACTGTTGTCTGGTGCTACCGCTTGGTCAAACCCACCAGACATGTAGGAACCTAATAGAACAATGTGGTTGCTTTCGCTTGTTTATTTTGCAGTACATTTTAAGATTTGGAGACCTCTTTACACCTTTTGCGGCTCTGTCGCCTTCAGTTGTTTGAACAAAGTAATGTCCTGAAGCATCATAAAGCAAAAACCATACCGGCCGCGAGTTGCTAAGCAACAGACCGACAACAACCCCAATGTGCTGTTTGATAGGATGAAGACGGTTTGATAGGATGAAGACGGTATGCTGTGGGAAATGTAAGATCATGGCTGGGGATTAGGTTAGCCCTGACCCATGGTTTTATTGGCGATGTTTGGCAGAGGAACGAAAAACCATATCAAACAGAAGTCAATTATTGTATGGTCATCGTTTTATGGCTCAAACCACGATTGGTTGCAAGTGGCATTCTTGGCCATTTCGTCAAACAGCTCTCTTCATGAAAGAAAACTTTTTTGCAATTTTAGAGTTTACTTTTTAAAAATAGACAGGAAAAGATTATCGGATCGTGCGACCGGATCATTAACAACGACCGACAGATTTACAAAGCTTCAAAACATTCCCAGCACTTCAAACAAGAGTGAAGAAAATTTTGCATTTTAACACCTTTCTTCACATACAGCAAGTATCCAGCGACATAGCACGCCTGTGGCTGGCAGCGCTGAAAGATTCGACGTTTTCACGCAAATCATTTGTCAACGGGTTCAAAGCTGTTTAAGAAGCTTTGCTGCACATGCAGAAATTATAAAATCCCATTTCTGAGGTTACTAGAAACACGTTACGATTAAATTGATTGCTTAGATCAGGGGTCACCAAATGGCGGCCCGCGGGCCGCATGCGGCCCGCCACGCTGTATCGATGCGGCCCGCGGAAGGTATCAGCGTACAAGTATAAACAAAAATACTTTTCTTGAGGAGTTAAAGAGCACGAAGGCAAAAAATACTTTCCGGGAAGCATATTTTCGCTTTGCATACGATTCCACCGACCGACTAAGCAGATTATAGTTCTAGGTGGGGGTTGCTTAAAGCTATTCCAATGCGATGTCCAGCTACACTGTCCCGCAGTGGTTAATTAAAACGTCTGTTTTCGAATTTCGAAAATGTCGAGCATAGGGTTGCTTATTTTAAGTTTGCAAATGTCATGTAAACACTAGTGTGCGCTTCACCGTTATTGTGTTTCACGATCAGTGTTCTCTTTATGCAAGTTTTTGTTAGCAAAATAGGTCGGTGTGCCAACTCAATTTATAATAAATTGGCAAAATATTATATATAAATTTAAAGACTTTTTCTGATTGTAGCCTATTATGAAAATATTTAGCTTAGTACTGCAAAATGTTTTTTTTTTCTTCTTTTTTTAAAGAAATACAGAACGCTTCATGATTTCGCGTGTTATCCTTGCGCAGGGGCCATGCTAATCTTCTCTGAATCGTTCCAATTTTAGTATATCTACTGCCGAAGCAAGTTCTGCAAAATGTTATTAATCAACAAATTCTTGCCACGCTGATAAGCATCGCAAGTGACAGTTGTCTATAACAAAAGAAAGACGGTTTTATAGACTCTCACAAAAAGGATGAAAAACCAACTCATTGCTTTTTTAAAGGGAAGACTGTTCATGAATTACGATAGAATTACGATTTTTGGGTGATTTCTACAAGCATTTGTTTCATGATGCCTGGTTTCTTTTTCCCTGTTATTGGAGCCTATTTTTCGCTGATATGTTTGTAGGTCACTATTGTTGCCTGTATTGCGATGTGTCAAACATTTCCTTGTTTACTAAAATTGTTAATTGCAAGATATATTTTGTGAAGCAAAGTGACAACACCACTCTTGCTTGGCGATGAATATTCTGATGAAACCGCTCGCCTCGCTATAAGTGCGCAAAACAAGTGGCCTCGTTTATTAGGCATTGTTAAAAAAAAGTCAAAAGTGTTGTAAAAGGAGCTTGGCCTGGCAGTAGCGTTGTTCGATTAATTTTGTTGCTGCGATATTCTAACATAAATATGAACAACATGTAACGCTGGATACTGTGTACGAAATACGTTCTTTTTTAGCATAAGAGTCAACCTACCTAACATTTTATTAGTGCGGCCCGCCACAGCTCTCCTTAGTGCCAAAGTGGCCCGCATGCAAAAAAGGTTGGTGACCCCTGGCTTAGATTATCGTGCCTGCGGTGTGGGCTACGTAATACCTTGTTCAATTTTCTGTAAATTCGATTGTATTTTTATAAATTGTTGCCTCCTTTTTTTACTGAAACTGTGACATTTATGAAAACCAGTCCATAATTATGACAAGCCGTCTCAGTAACACGTAGTTATGCAAAGAAAGGAAATATATTCATTCTCAAATACATGACGTATAAATGTAAGTCACTTTACATCTATACAGCGATGTGCGAAATAAAATTGACGCAAATCCAAAAGAGACGCACCTGGTATCCATGACATAGCAGCGACAAGATGAACTTAAGAACGTTTAAATCGTTTGTAATTTGCCACATTGCCAACTTGCAAGTCTTATCGCTTGTCATCGGTAAGCGACGTGAGGCCAAATAATACCTTTGCCAACAATGCACTGCTATCGCTCGGCTTTATCTTGTAAAATCTTGCTCAGTTATTATCGGAGTGACAAAATTCTATTTTCAGATTGTTCTTAATGTTTTCGACCCTTTTAAGCAAAAAATTGCGTCTTTTTACGTCAATGTCACTTCATGTTATGAAATGTTGACGTCACAAAAAAGCCATTATCTGTCTCGCAAAAAAGATTTTTACATTTTGCAGTTGTTTACCTATTTGTGTAAAAGAAGCTGAAAATTTAAATGAATTCAAAGCTCGCTTGAAAACGTTCTATTTCAATGAACATTATGACTGAAAGTACCGTATTAATTATCACCATTTTCATGTACAGCGCCCAGGAGCATAGTTTGATTGTGGATGTGGCGCTATATAAATATTGTTATTATTATTATTGCAAAAAGGAAAATGCTTTTGTATTACAGCGTATGTAGAAAATATTATATCGGCGGAGACGACAATTATCGACCGTATTTGAAACCTTTAACGCGGCAGAAAGATGAAAATTCACCGAAGTCAAACAGAGCTTCTTCAAAGCAACCTTACTCGTGATATCGATAGCCAACAGTTTGTTGTTGAAACAAAAGCCACCTTGTTCGGTGTTGTTCTTTCTTGGTGCGCCAACAAGTCACTGTTTAATAGCCCTCTACACACAACAAGCAGTAACAACACTAGATTTTTTGTTTGAAAGAATGCAAACATGCAAATAAGAGAGCTGTCAAAGTTTTGATGAACGAAATTCATTTTGTACAGTTTGTAACTAATTGAAAGCGAAGACCTTCTCCAAGTGCGTCACCACGTGCTTCAAACAAAAAGATTTATTCAACCGTGACATTTTTGTTATTATAATAACCATGTCTAATACAAGCGCAGTTACAGATCGGTGGGAAATAAGAAAATGTTTATAAAATCTATGGCAATGTGCATAGATGAAATTTTCATAGCGACTACCTCTACAGATTTGAAGAACTTTTAAAAGGTGTAAATGGGGTTTGCAACAGGAAACTATAGAAAGACTAGAGTTAGGATTTTCTATACGAGCCCTTTGCTCCAAGGCCGTGCAGAAGAAAAACGACCCAAAGTTTGGCAGAAAATGACTTTTCAGGTCAGTTTTATTTCTGGTATAGAAAACGAAACCCTGATGGCTCGCCTTGTCATGTGGATGACCAAACAAACAATGACAAATAGCTATGTTATGGTTGCCAATGTCTAATACCAGGAAAATAGATGAAGAAAAATGCAACATAAATCATAACTGCATAAAAAAGGGCACTTTTAACTCACACTACTACACTTTCATGGAGTCTTGTTTGTTTAAAGTATCAACATCAACAAACAAAACATTCATAATTCTTGTAGAAAAATTAACAGAAGTCAAGGAAAATCCATCAACCAGAAAAATAACACCATCATTCAGCATGGGAAGATATAACAAGATGGGTGTTCTTGAATGATGATGATGATTTCATAGATGGGTTATGTTATCTCACTTGGAAGAAACGCGGTGAGATCATAATGGGGTGAGCTCTACTCTTCTGCCGTGCTCTGTGATAAACTAAAATAACAGAAACAATACAGGAGACAGGTATCTGTTTTGTAGTAAATCATAGAAATTAGAGGATTATAAAAAGATTGCAAGACATCAGCTTTCATCAGCAAGAAAATTAGTTTTTTAACGTTGATCCAACGACATAAACGTTCAATATAAAACTGATTTGCCGCTAAGTGGCTGATATGGGACTTTACGTGACAACCAATGTGCATGGCTCAGGCGGCAGGCTACATTTTATGTCCTAAGATGTGTGATAATTTAAAATGTTCAAGTTTCAATTGTTACAACCGATGTGCAACATCTGTTGCTGATCACGAATCTTTCTATAGAATTTTACACTCTTGCACTTTTAGACAACTTATGCACTACAATGAAAGTGACAGGTGATAAACCGTTCGATGATTTAAGGTTTACAACAATGACAATATGAAAAAAAATATTTCAAATAGATTTAAACATCAACTGTTCACAGGGAAACTCTTTTAAAAACTTAAAACCATGTTCTATAACTTTTTTACGACGGCCTTTTTCGTCCAATAATCCAACCATGAGGGCAATTTGATATGTAAGTAGGTTGAAAGCAGAGTTCCTATTTTGCTTAATCCGACCTCTTTGCATTGAATCAACGTCTATATATCTTCAATCAATGCAAAAACCACGGACCGGTCTACATAGGTTAACGAGGGATAGCTTTACTGATGATAATGAAAATAATTATGCAATATTGTGGTAACCTAATCTTCTATCAAATTTATGGAATATCAGACCCAAAACTGTACGTAAAACACGATACGTTTAATTGCAAAAACTATGCAATAAACTATATGGATTTACATTTCATAGCACAAGTGATCCGTATATCTATGCTGTGATTTGAGCACTCGATATAAAGATATTAAAGACGCCGTTCGTGATTACTCACAAACTTGGTTGGTTGAAACGATGCAAGAACAAAGCAAGATCAAGGTGAAGATCGATCTTCATCACAATGTGGTATTGAAAAAAGGATCATCAAGATGAAAGCAAGATTTATGTCGGTGAAATGATTGAAATCCAGAATAGAAAACCTTGCACACAATTATTATTATACATGTGGCATTAACAACATAAAAACGGCAAACGTCTGTAGACAGAGAGGTTGTATTTTCTATCCACGTGCACTGATGCATGCAGATTGATGGCTTTTAGTGTCAAAAAGTTTTGAAGAGAGTTGTCGACATTTCCGATCGGTCAACACCCCAGCATTAGTCACAAGAACGTACTTCACCTCAAACGAAAAAAGTCTTTGATAGATTGTATTTGAATGATGCAAAGTTTTGGCGCATTTCTAACTTGAGTCAACACACAAAAAATAACTACATTTAAACTTATGGCTCTGGTACAAAAAGCATGGAACTGTGACCCCTGAAATTTCCTTCCAATTCAGTTTTTGTAAGAAACAGTTGAGATTGCGTTCATCACTTTGGAATGATACATGATCTGCATCTACCTCCAGTGCATGACTTCCATTCCGTAGAGAAAAGTATTTTTTTACACAGCTCATGTTTTGATGCTATAACTTCGTAAAAAAAATTTTTTGTACCATTTTCTTGAAATTTCAATTCGATTTTCCAAGTCAGGGTCAAAAACCATTTTTTGGCTCAAACTACACGAGTACACGTTGAAATGAGATGATGTAGCATGGATTGGTTCATTCAGCCACGTATCCAGTTTAATGTTGACATTTGGCACACTGCTACTTTGACTTGTGTTAACAATGATAGTTTCTATTTCAATTGTTCATAGAAAAATTCTTTCAACTTTCTGTTTTGTTTACCTGGAATACAAGTCTTAACTCGGATTTTGTGGTACTTTGGTGCATCAATAATTTTTTGTGCAGCCGCAAATGCGATTTCAAGTTTAGTCTGCGTTTGATGTTTTAGAAAGGAAGTTGATCTGCATCTACCTCGGATGCATGACATATCAGTTTGTAGAGCAAAGTATTATTTTGTACAGCTGTCATGTTATTATGTTGTAACCTCACAGGAAAATAATTTTGCTGGACCTTCTGCGCTTCAACCATTCTTCAATACTTCAAGAGTTGAGGAGCCCTGTCTTTTACCATCGTTGAGCAGTACCAGTGACTCCGGCTACATATTTGGGCAGGTGTTGTGTTGTATCACGAACAAGTAATAAACAACAAAGTAATTTGGTTGACTAAAATTATGTACAATTTTGGTAGAGGTGATTTTTCTTAACCATAGACAAATTATTTAAACTAGAACAAAACAAATAAGAGAATAAATTGGAAATTTTTAATGTAGCACTGTGGTTTGCTAGGTAGGCATTCATTGCAAATATGAAAAGGAACAAAGGCATCTTCAAAATGTTGGCTGTGCAGAGAACATGTCATAGCATGGTCGCAGTAGCAATGTAATAAAATAATTGATTTGCTTGCTCAGAGCAATCAGTCCACTCCTCGCTTCTTAAACAAACCAAACCTCTACAAAATATAACTCCATCGGCAAAAGCATCTAACTAAATAAAGCCAAACTGCAAACCCGTTAAGTGCCCAAGAAAACGTGTTTACCAATGACCAAATACTTGGACACATAAAAACGCAATTTGAGAAAACCGAACAAGACAACGAATTACCATCTCCATTAGGGCAGACAACATCGTTATCTCGCAGAGGTGGAGGCATCTATCGTAAAAATCTCGAACATATTGACTTTAATTTTAACTGATAATCATTTCACTCAAGCTATGCGGAAGTGTCTTTTGAACTGGTAATAGAATCAACATAAGCTAGTTGCTAGTAGTACTAGCAATCCATCAGTTACCAATCGGACTCTCTAGAGAAAAAACTTGTGCAGAATGAGTAATTTTTAACTGAACATGGATCTCTACTATTCAGAGTGTTTCTAAACTTTATAACCAAGATTAAAATTCATGTTTTCGCTCCATTATGATTTTGAGCATGTCAATAATAACTTGGATTGGATGCCACAATAGTCCACATGGTGCTATTCAGCTTCGTCTGTGACATCGCGACAAACGTCAATTTATTTTAAATCAACTTTGCTTCATTTCATCCCTGACCATTACAAGAGATGCAGTGGCATAGCAAGTCGGTAAAGGAGTAAAGCTACAAACGTGATTTAAAGGTTTTCTCGGAACCGGACAACGTTAACCCAAACAATTAGTAAAAAAAACTGTTCCTTACAAACTAAAAAAAATTGTAACATATTTCTTATAAATTCAAGCAAACGTGAAACTGAAACACACTTAGTCACTTACCGTATAGGAATAGCAGATGAAGTACGTGCAAGTGAAGATAAAACAAGAAATAAAACAAAGTTGCTCAAAAGCCATGATGGATTGGAATGCTTCAGTCTTGAACGGCTTTGATAAACATATTTTTTGGTAAAAACATAACTGGAAAATGTAACTTCGTCTTTCTCATGTCTTGAAGTCAAAGCTATATCACAGTTTATAGTTGAAGAAATCGAAGTCTGTCTTATCAGAAGGACATCTCTGTGTTTCTTTCGCGGCCATGTCGAACTATCTCGCTCGCATTGCGGCGCTGACGCACGGTCTGTCGCGCGCGGAAATACGCTTGTTTGTCTTTCCATTGGCCCTACCTTAGCTGGTCTGGTCCAGTCTCGACCTTGACTCCAGATTTTATCAGACGTCTTCCCACAAGCCACGCATTGACGCAAACGACGCTCCCTCATTACGTCGTGCGTAGAAGCCAAGTCGGTTTGCGTGAGACGATTAAACAAGTTTCTTCACTCGGAGACAGTGGTAAAAGTTGGAAGTTTCAAGCGCAGAACAGTGAATACTTGAGCAAGCACTCCTAAAAAGCGGGCGACAGTGACAAACTAAGGCGAAGTTTCCGGGGCTAAATCTTCTTGCGTGCAATTGCGGCAGGAAAATGACTTTGTTTTAACAGATGGCAAATTGCTCCAAGCTGACAATCAATACCACTCACTGCCTCCTACAGGCTTTCAGCATCCATCTCAAAACAAGAATATTTGAATGTGGGATGAAAGTCTGGCATTACGTCATTTAAACCACATTTTTTCTACTCTCATCAACAAAGAAATTTGTGAAAATAATTGACCTATTCGAAAAAATGTATTACTTCCAACTTTCTAAAAAATAATGAAACAGTAACCACACCATTATATGCTGGGATGCAAATGACTAAACTCAGATATGCAGTGATATACAAAGGATGGAAGAGCAGCCTCATAGCAATAAATTTACAGATTATGTGTACAAAATGTTTGAGTTGTTGTTAGTAAACTGTTCTATTACTTAGTCAATTGTTTACATGAGAAAGATCAAGCTACAAGTTCTCATTATTACCCATCTCATCTACATCGCTTGCTTGATGTGAAAACATCGCGACTACTATTTTTTATTTCCTTGCACGACTCTGTCTGAAATCGAATCTAGGACGCCGTGTCCAGCGTCCACCACCCGGCCACTAAGCTGGCTGGAGTTGCGCGAAACGTCAGCGCTCTCGGTGATACTTTTGACATATCGGTTAAAGACACAAATAAAAATTTATTGTTAGACTTCAGTAATGAGAACTTCGCTATTAGTTGGTTAATTCTAAACGCGTTCAAACAAAAAGAGTTAAACATTCGCTTCAATAAAGGAAGAGAAACACAAAACCATTGCCACGAATCAAAACTGTAACTTTGACTTCTTACTCTGACAAGCAATGAGTGGTTGAGCATTCAATGTCAAGGATAAGCTGGTGATGATGATCATTAAAAGATTAGAAACAGAAATATTTGTTCACAATGTAATTTATTATTTAAAACCTCCTTTAGCTTTCATGGAACAAAAAGAAAGCAAAGATAGAAAGAAACAAATCTGAATAGAAAGTTTTAAACCGATGAAAAAGCTATTTGAACGTTTATAGGCGACGTTTAAATGATAATAAAAGTTTGACTTTCATGAAAGAAGAAAAATAATAGGATAAAATTTTAAGTGCACTACATTAAGAAGTAACTTCAAGATGAAACGAGATCTTCAGCCCAGTAAGATGTCAAAGAGACAATCCCTCCGCCACCACTTAGACAAGTGGGCATATTTTCGAAATCGCGTTTCTCACGGTCCAAACCAACGCGTTCTATCGACAGCGTATTGGTCGCAGATCGTTCGACAATTGATTAGAGGTCACATTAGCAAGTTTGCATTGAACGCTGTTTTTGCTTTGTTTCAGCGACTGATGAGTTAATTTTACACGGAAACAGTCATCAACTGATGTTGAAACGATGTAAAAATATTGAATTGAGTTGCGGATTGGTTTCATTTTCTAATCCTTGTAGTATTCGTCACAAATTACTCGCCAGAGCTTCAAAGAGTCCATCTAAACGGCCATACCTGGGAAAAGTCACGAAAAGAGAGCAGGCTTATCTCAGCACAAGCAGCTCAGTTGGCATTTTTGCCTTCTTGCCTCAGAAACTGTAGAATTTCTACGGACCAGTGCACAGAAAGCGACAAAGCAAACAACTCAATAATGACCGCATAAAGAACAAAGGCGAGCCCCGCTCAAGAGTTCAAGACAACGAAGTCATTTCGCAAAGCGAAGTTCTTCTGCACCAATTGCAGCATTGCGCGTACGAAAGAATTCCCACACACTGATGTAGGATGACAAAACTTATGCTAAAATCACACAATTGACTAGGGTTGAGTCAATGCCAATGAGCTTTCAATAAGATACAAAATAAAGATCAATAACAAAATTCGTTGATAACATTTTAGAGCCAAAACGTTTCAAGAAACGTAGCGGAAATTTAAAGCTTGAACATAACCGATGGAAAATGATCGTTTGAAAGGTGTACGGCAAGCGACAAAGTGTTAAAAAATACTACTGACTTTTTTTCACAAGCTACCTGACCTCAAAGCTTCAATGCCGACTGCTGGAGTGCTCAGTGCCGTGCTACCCCCCAGAAAATCCATTGGCGGAACCCTCGTTTTAGTGACAGCGCCTGAAATGTTTTGCGATGATGTTCAAGCCATGAGGCTGTTCAAGCTTAGGGCAACATAGAAACTGTGCAGCAAGAAGTGATGAAACTGAACGTAAGCTGCTCTATAATTTTGCGCTTCATCATCTTAAGCCCAGAAGTTGCACTCTTCGACCTTTATGACGTATGTTTAGATCCGAGGAAGGGGAAATCAAATCAAGATTACCGGCAGCGATTTGACTGTCAATCACAATTTGCTGGTTTTTCGTCTACGAGCCGTTGTCAGACGTTAGTTCAACCAACAAAAGGTTTCAAAACTTAAACTACCCGAATGCGCACATCACACTTTGTGCTGTTGTAGTTGTTGGCTGCTCCTTTCCTTGTCACATGCTCCATGGTAGCTGCTGTACATTCGCAAGCACACAAATTCTATTGTTGCCTGTATAAATGCTTGCTATGTTTTTATTGATAGATTTGTTGATTATAATGTGAGATATACATGTGATAAGAACAATATACACCCCCTGACAGCAAAGTCTGTCATTTTTACATTGGTTCAACGTCTGCAGATTTTGTTGCTGGGCCGTTATGACAATTTCGTAGAATAAGAGAAGTTGATGAATAGAGATCATTCAATATTGACTTTCATTGTCAATTACTTAGTAAAGATGCTTTCGCTAATACACTTGAATAATGACACATCAGGACATTTAATATCGCTGTCACCTTGCTACTTCGCCTACTATAACTAGAAAATAAAAGCAACTTAAAATGTCTCACGTTTACCAACATCTCCACTTTCTATAACTAATTTTCCCGAAATTTTCAATAACTTTGAAGTAGATCAAACAGGATATCACTAATCGCCGTCAATTGGACAACTGACAATACTACAAAATGGTCAGAGACAAGTTCAAACCCAACATCTCTCTCCGTTCGCGTCAATCTAATTAGAATATCTTGGAACTGGGTAGCTCAATAGCTTTAAAGAAGGCAACAAAAATTATTGTTACAGATACAAATGTTTTCGAACAGCTAAACTTTTGCTAGTGTATTCATAAAATGATTTATTCTTTCTGGCGTTCCAGGTGACGTCAAAATCACAAAACCTAGCTTCGTAAATTGGTATCAGCTTCAAAGTCACGTTTTTTTTTCAAAAACAAATATCAAAACTTTACAGCCCATGAATTTTAGACAAGACTTCACTTGATGTCTGATACGGAAGAGCTTTTGTATTGTCATTTTTCAGCTAAGCTTTCAAACTGGCGTCCAAAATATAAAGCGGCACCCCGCATCAATTAAGCGAGCAAATAAACCGACTATACGTAATAAAGCGACCTGCACAATAAGACCGTTGTTCTGTCATAACTCAAGGTACTTCAGCTTAGCATAGGCATATTTACATAAATTTTAAAACGTAAATACAGATAAAGCATACAAACAACCAGATCAATTACCCGTGGCAAGGTATTTCGAGCTAGCAGTAGACAAACAAAACGGTCCATAACATTTCGTCTGATCGGGCTTCACTTCCTGATTAAACTGTTCCGACAGTGCCTAATGCGCCACAAGGAGGTGCTTCTTAATATCAAGATGTACCCATATTCAAATTGGTAAATATAAAGTGAGCTCAAAGTCAAACAAAAGCTGGCTAGTTAATAAAAGATCTTTTTACAAGAACACTTTACCGACCACATTGAACATATTTTCACTCTATTGTTCATTGATGGGTCCGATACGAAAAGAAAGTACCAGCTACAATACGCAATGCAGCAGCCCACTAATGCACGGTAAGTGGTGGGAAAAGCATATAAGTTTTAAACTAAACTTTATTCTAATAACATACATTGCATGAAACTATTCGTATCCAGGTCCAGTGGTTGAATATATTTAGATCAAATTTACGATTTCACTTCCAAACTTGAAATCAAATGTGAACGACACAGCTACATGCTCTTCATAGGTGTCGAACCAGTGTCCTTGCGAGCGTTGTGCAGACGCTTCCACCACTCGGCCACGCATACGACAACCATGGATATGTCATTTGTCGTATCCAGGCTAAGTGGTCAGGTGGTCAGGTCAGGCCAGGTCAGGTGGTCGAAGATTTGGGTTAAGTGGGACGGGAAGGCAAGGAAGCCAATCTTCGTGTCCACCTTCAGGCATGCCTTTAAGTGTCTTGCCAGAGACAAAGCAACATGCTCTTGAGCGGTGTCGAACCGGCGCCCTTTCGAATGTCGAACGACGGCTCTCACCACTCGGCTATGCTGCCGAAGTACAAGAAGTGAGTGTTCACGATAGATTCTCTGCCGCGTCTTGGTGCAAAAGTAGTTAGAATGTTGTTTCCTTTAAATGAATGCACAAAATGCATCGTTGTTGCATTGCATTGCTGTGGTGGAATTTAAACAAGCAATAGATAGTTTGACTTTAATATCAAGTGTTCAGGTGATATCATTATTTTCACACCGATAAAGTGCCTGGCGGCAAGACTGCTATCGCTCGTTTCACATTAAATGCTGATATTGAACCTGGGACGGGATGAAAAGCTCCAACGCACACCTGCACTGCCCTCAGAACTCAATACTATAATAAGAAAATGTTCGAAATCATTTCTCATGAAACTGTAACATTATCAAGTGGACAACATTCCTTGACATATCGACCTTAACATGTTGCCTCCAGCATTAGAGCTCCAGCGCAAAAGGTCTGATCACAATTTTTAGTTTCATGAACGCAAGCAATTCTACTTTTGTCAATCCAAGGGATATAGAGCGAAGTTTAAGGGTCCAGTCGCTTCTTAAACTATGAAGCCCCACTAATTTGATGATCTGACAGAAGACTTTCTCTCTGCTGTAAAGAGAAACACCTCTAGACGTATGACTTATTAAAAGAGAAAACAACCCAAAATATGAGATGCATTTAACAAATTTTAAAGAGTAAAAGCTTTCGAATCACTTGTAGTGTTAGGTGCAACTGCTAATTCCTATTCACTGCTTTATTGGGGACGAAAGCAAATAAATCTACAAGGTCGTTTCCGCAACCACACGTCTCAACTTGGGCAATTGAAGTTGGTGAAACTGTCTCTTACAAAACCAATCATGCAGAAGAATCACTTTAGTTGTAGTGCTGACATGTCACATATCCACAATAAATTAACAACATTTCTTTATGAAGAATGGATTCCGCCATAGCGATGCTAACTTCACCTTATTCAAATAGATTAATTAGTAATTATGTTGAATCCTGTACTGTACTTCGGCCATTCAATCAAATAAACCCTTGATGGTTGGTTAGGAACTTGATAATTGTTCAGACGAAATATCTGGGTATGTGCTCACCTATGAAACTAATGTTGCCATGAATCATACACAGCGCGGGGCTAATTAGTTGTGCTTTTCAAACAACAACAACTTTAAACTGATGTCTGTGCCAATCTTTCATCATTGTGCAACCACGATACCAACCAAAAGATCAACTCTTTTTGCATTGAGTCAGCCACTTCAGACGTTGGATAAATGCAAAAAAGCAATCATTTGCTGGCTAGGTCGTTGTACAGCAATTTGATAATTAATTTTCTTTTCGTTTGACGGCAACGTTAAATTAGATGTAAATTAATGCAAATCTGTTGAACTAGCAAAGATGGACTTTCCAAGTTCTTTGCGTAAACTGCTGACAAACACGGAGCAAGAGTGCCCTGTGGTAAATCACACTTGAAGATGTTTGAGACAGACTTCTGTGAAGAGTTGTTTACACCAATCTTATCCACAATCGTTGACTGAAAATGCACAAACACTTAACGTGAGCCGACCCAGGGATAAGGAGATCAACTCATTGCTGTGATAAAGAAAACGCGTGCCCCATCAATTACACAACAAGCAATTACCACGTCGACGTCTGCGCGGCTTCAAAAGTCTTCTGTTTCAAAAGTAAGCTAGACGAATGATATTTCTTGGGAGGAAGCTTTGTAAAGATAACCACAATAACAAATATTATTTTATGATCATTTGTTGTGCCACCCACTACAGTGAGTATCTTAGCATTGGCCCGCCATAAACTGACGTGCGCGAGTCGGTTCTATTTGAAAATCAATCATTGAAGAGGAAATAATGAAAATGACACGTGCCGTTCGAATGCGTAGCTTGCAACGACGTACGACGATGAAGATCATGTTAAAACATTCAGCAATGGAGTCGTCATGTCGATTGTGGCAAAACAATGCAAGATCAACAAATGCTTGTGACAAGATGATGCTCATGCGCCAAGCCTATCATATGACATCACCAGAAAAAGTGGAAGAGTTCTGATCTGTTGAACATTCTATTTTTTACATTGAAGTAACGTCATTAAAGGTTAGATTAGCAAAAAAAATATGTTCTTCTGCATATTACAACAAGCAAACTTCTGCATTGTACAAAGCTGAAATATTTATCTGGGCTTTGGAATTTATCCCTGATAACAACACTGCGATATAAAAAGGCGCGTAACTTGGCATCCCAAAGCGTGAGAATGTTTGGGCAATTTCTCGAATCCTTGAGTTACTAGAAATCTTAACGACATTTAAGAGATATGAAACTCAGTTGTAGAAGCTTTGTGTGTAGATTTTGACAGGGTAAAATCTACAATCTACTGGAAGAAAAACTCAATTAATGATTAACTACATAACATCGTAGCCGCAATTGAAACAGGCTTTTCTTATGCTGTCCCTCATAAACCACACAGAAGCTTTATTGTGTCTTTTCATTGAGTCTTTGGTCATAGTAATATCAAAGCTTCTTTTGCCTTCTATATTTGCAGACACGGCAAAGCAAACGAGCAAACGCAAACCTTGGAATTGTCTGCAGAATAGTTTTGGAGAAAACTCCAATGAATTTCAGCATCAGAAGGTAAATAGTTTATGGAGATTACACAAACTTTTCGTCTGTAACAAAGCGCCCTTGGTGTGATTGTGCAGATCAAAGATTGCAAGTCAAAAGACCTTAGTCTTTTAATTCAAAATGACGTCATCACGAAAAGAATTTCGAAGCGGATAGATATAAACTTGAGGTTGACTTTCCACATTTATTTTGGAATAGCTTGTATAAATATTAGTGGAAGGATTTTGCAAAGGTTCGACCAGATTTTAAATCTTTTCCCTTGCAAATATTGGTGTGGACACCCAGAATTTAAAACTCAGCCCATGAACCTATTTTTAATGTATGTGAATTGGTGTCTTCCATAAAAAAAAATAGATCTTTTTCCATGGTACTGCTGGCGCACCTTAACGTCAACCTTTCAAACATCAGAACGTCTGGCTTTGGATAAAGCGGTGGAATTAACCCAGACAGCAAATCAGTATCTTTTTACGTCGTCTGTAAACGTTAAATCAATGTAAAAATGACGGATTTTGCCGTCATTTCAACGTTTACAGACGAATCACCTGAAGATTTCGGCGTTTTTAGAAGATGTTTGAGTAAAAATATTGAAAGAAATTCAAAAGAAGCAGAAACGTTGACAATGACTCGAAAGATCTCAAATAAATAAAATACAAAAACAGCACAACAAACTACCATCTGCGACCGAGAGCCCCATAAACGGTCTGGCTTCTTGTGCTTATGTTGAGAGGCTGCATTAAAAGGATTAGTAACTTAACATCTAAATTTTTTTTTCTTGTTCTGTTATCTTTTCTCGTTCAAGTAATTCAGTAATAAAGCAATTCCAATCATTAAATCTCATCCAGATTGTTTGTCCTCAAACACTTTATGTCGTCATAAAGACACAAACACAACAAACGGTCAGCTTGCAACCTTAAGATTTACTTTATGGCGAGTGTACAGCGTTTCTGCAAATAATAGCATCTTGGCCCACTTTAGAGGTTGTATTTTTCCCGTTATGTTAACTTAGGCTCCAGAATGATAACAGCCCTGTCTATGCTCGTAACTATACGAAGTACACTTTCGCCAAACATACATCACTGTACTGATTTGGTTTCTGTCATCATCGTTCGTCTAATGTCCACCCTAGTCACAAAGATCGGGTTTAGTAACAGCGATGACAGCGCCACTGTCTTCCATTGGTCCAAGTCAAGTCGCCAAATCAAATAGGGGTGGTTACTAAGCAACAAGGACACCAACGAAAATTCGACGACAACAAATCTGTGCCTCGTCTGGGGACGAAGTAAATGAAACGCCGTGTTTCTGGAGATTTACACGAGCAGGGAAAACCGTAGGTTAAACGAAGGTATTGACAATATTATGATGGAATATGTGATCAAAAGCATAGTTTAAATGATGAGCTTCACATAAGGGGGTCGCCCCTTGCCCTGCTATATAGGTTGTGTCTCTGGGTAAACGAAAAAAATAGTTATTCATTCAAAATATGAACAACCATACTTGAAAAGCGTGAAGATATTTCTTATGATTGTGTATCATGCCATGCCAACACTAAAGACCCCTTGCCCAAAAACTATTCAAGGGGCAAAACAGGAGAGCGATAGAGACAGGAGACTTTCACAAGAACGATGACATTGCATTAATGGTGGGTTTGTTGGCTATTGTTCACTGCTTTGGAATGCATTGGGACAATATGACGAAACGATGTCGTGCCAGGTTCCTCATCAGGTGTTTGAGCAAAAGTTTGGAGAAAAGTCGCTCGTAGTGCTCAAGCTAACCGCAACACAGCAAAAAACATGCTTCTGAAAGTGATATGTTGTCAAGCATTTGATTTTGTGTCAGTTGAAAACTTTAATTATATCTGTGAGCCATGTGAGGATATGTGGGTTATGTGGTCGTGTTAGCTATAACACGTAGCGATCGGTACAACTTGCTTTCTGTTTTTGTCGTGTCCCTTACGCCAGGTGGTCGAAGAATTAGATCAAGCGAACAGAAAGACAAGAAAGCCAATATTCCTGTCCACCTTCAGACATACCTTTTAAGTGTCCTGCATATGACACAACCGCATGCTCTTGAGCGGTGTCGAACCGCCGCCCTTTTGAGCGACGTACTTGGGCTCTCACAACTCGGCTTTGCAACTTTCTGTCTATTGAGCTGCTTGTGTATCACAATCACCTTTTTTAAATGGTACTTCATGATCAGAATACACTTTGTTGCAAAATTAAAGAATTTTAATAATATTTTATTCCATAAGGACGTTTCCAGCCAGCAAAATTGGTCATTTTTATATTGATTCCGACGTTAAATCAATGTAAAAATGACCAATTTTGCTAACTGGGTTAGTACTCTCATACAGTTTCAAACTTCAAACCTCTCCACTGCCCATTTGGCAGGGTAACTTCTGCACTAAAACAATAGATGGCGCCACCAGCCAACAAGGCGTTTACATCGTTTTAATGTTTGGCAACGTTGAAAATAATTGCGTATTAATTCAATTAAGGCTTAAGAAAGCATGGTAAATCGAAAAGCGATTTCTTGGTGAGGCCAGATGCCTAATTATCTGTTAGTCATGAGGTCGGCTACATTGTTGAGCGGGATTAAGGGTTATGAGCAAACACAGACAAGTCTTAAGGAGCTTTTGAACTACAAAGAATGTGATAAGTTATGATAACGATGCTCTTACAACCAATACCTACAAGAAAACACCTTGCAATGAGCTTAATCCACAAAGGTTTGCAGCATCAATGAATTCCACGTTGTGGACGTTATTTTGACGCCTTTTAATGTTACTTCAAGTTCAGATAAGCATTAAAATTGAACGAGAACTGAGCGGACATTGGACATAATCATATGCTCCCCACGGTGGGTTTGGCTATTACATGCAATCAGACAACATTTCACTATTATCTTCGCTGAGATGAACTAAAGACCTTTCGAAACTGCTACTTAAAGAACAATATACCTCTCTTTCAAAAATGATACGTGCTACCTTAAAGAAAATTTGAAACGTTTGGTCTATTTTCCGTCATTGAGTGTAGGTTCGATGAAAAGCGAGTATTGTGAAATAAAATACGCCACAAAAATGTTAAATACACCCCAAATTCATGCGTCGTACACAATTATGGATTATGATCGCAATGGCGCTGACGTCATTGGCGTACTACATGACGCTGCTTTCGGTCAAGCGTCTTCTGAACAATTCCATCTATTTCTACTAAAGGAGTCCGAAATTCTACACGGGCGAAATGAAGCTATACACAAAAAAACTCAACTTCAGCTTTTCCTTATGTATAATTTTACAACCTGTAAAAAACATTTCAACTTTTTCGGCCCATAATTTAACTATTTCAGTCACTTCAGTGTGAATTTAAACTGAAGTATAACTTATTTCTTGAATAACACAAATAAAACCAAAAACCAGGCGAGCCAACCACGTACAAATTGCCAACCTACTGGGTACGGTACTGAATTGGTTGATTTTCTTACTCAAGCGGAAATATTAAAGAACAATACTTGAGAATTTAACCACTAATTTATTTAATTATTGCTTGCGGGAGTGACTGGTATGAACCAGTTCAAATCGCCTTGAAATTGAATAAGAGTTTATTAAAAAATGAATGTGCTTGTACATTGTGAATGGTAAAACACAATACTTGTTCGAGAAAACATTCCTTCCCTGCAAAATGCAAGAAATACACGAACGGCCACTATGGTGACCGATTACACATAAATTGATAGTTAGTGTAAACAAGCCACAAGAAATGACAAATTGATTCGGTTTAAAATTAAATGACATCAAGTCTGCTTAAAACTGCAGCAAAGTATCGCTGATAAAAGCAAAACTCTGCAAATATATACTTCTAAATGTGGAAACTCTCCAGGTATACTTCGCTGTTTGAATCGTATTTCTAGTAACACTAAACGTGCAAAAAGTTTCTTTTTAAAACCCAACAAGGCAAACAAACTTCAAATAAAATTTTATATCATTCTAACGTTGTAAAACATAAACACAACGCTGGGATAGCAGTTATGCTGCTGAAGCAAGACATCATTTCTGAACCTCTCAATGGTGAACCACTTGAAACGAGGTAAGAGGTTATTAAGGCACTTGAAATCATAGCTAGATCGTAGCATTCAAAGACACAACACTCGCAATTTCTCACAGAACCTCACACGGAACAACAGTTGGACTTTATCTGCAAATTAACATTCTGATAATTTTTGTCAATTAAAATTTACTCGCAATTGTTTCTAATAAGGCAAAAATAAAAATTCTAACAACTTCAAAACTAGACAAACTGAAATAAAAACTACAAGTTTTAAGTCTCCAAGCAGAAAGAATTGCAAATAATGAGACGACAAAACGTTTGACGTTGCTTTTACATAATTGGACGTAGCGAAACAAAATTAAACACAAACGTTTTGTTAACAAAGCTTTACGTTTATCTTTCAAAATATTAATTATGGAATATTTTAACCAAAAGGAAATAAAGACGCAGTTTCCTTTTCAAATCTTGATGCAAATTATGTCAATGAACACCAGCAATAAAAGCTTTTAAGCCATTTTCACGTTAAAGAGAAAAACAACAATAACAAACACGGATGTCACTTAAGTTTTCTTTAACCAATGCTAGAGAATCGAACTTGTCACCACGCAACTGGCAAAAGCGCACACCGACTGCTCCACCGGTTCGCTGCACGAGTTGTATTTTCGCGTAATTTTGTAAAGTTTTACTGCAGAAAGATGATTGACAGCTAGAATGACGGTCACACTTCGTTGCTCACAAAAATCAAAAGAAACACTCTCACCTTTCAAATTTTCATTACTGTACGTTTGCTTAACAAATATAGTTAAATGTATGCAATTAAACTTTAACGCTTTTCCCTCGCCATACAGCATTTCAATCCTCTTCATAGCCATGTCATATTTTCAGGTTAATTAAAAAAATTAGTGAGCAAGGCTTCTGGAAAAAGTTTTAACCAGCTTGCAAACAAATACTTCTCAGCCCTTTCCTATCTTTTGAATTCTAACGAATCGCTAGAAGAGTATAATTTTTATTCTTCAACATGCAACGGAATCATTAAATTTGAAATGTGACTTTTATCGAAACAAATTTCAACAACGACCTTTCGTCGCTCGCTCTGGACAAGCTGCTAGCTTGTGCTCACGGTGGCTAGCTTATGTAGTATGCTTGCCGTTCAGTGCGGTTGAAAAGAGCTTTTTTTCCGCTGTGCAAACATTAGTCGAGCGGTTGCGGTGAAAGCAAGAAATTTGGGACAATGGTTGTCGCCTTTAAATCACGATTTACGATGAGAATTTATCGCAGTGTAGCTAAGTGCTCAAAGCCAATTTTATGCAAACTTTGCTACCCAACTCGGTGGGATAATAAAAAAGAAAGAAATGCTAATGAAAGGAATGGTGTACCTCAAGACGAAGAAGATCAAAGAAAACGAAAGTTGGTAACTCAAAATATTTGCAGAGCCAAGTCAACGGGGACTTCTTTACAACACCACAGTCTGTTGAAACCCATCAAGACTATTTGGAGGCTACGCTGGCTAATCATTGCCACGCTTCGTTAAGAATAAAACAACATTCCAACTGAAGACAATTACCGACGTTTCTTTAACGTCTTTATTCAAAAACATGACGTCGTTGTTTGAAGTCTTAGAATAATATCAAACTACGTTGATTTTGTTCCAAATCATGGTGAAAACATTCCGACCAAAAGGAAGAAACTATCGACCAAGCTATACGTCGTGCCAATTTTCAACAAACGTGTCCTTGTCTGTAGGTATTGGGCAACTGGTCTTGTGGAGAAAATCAATGTCATGACTTGCCAGATTTTTGCCTTGTCTGCCCCAAGTCACCAAAAAGCTGCCATCTCGCGCAGCGTCACGGGAAGAGTTTGGCAGGTAAGATGAGTATTAAAAAATCGTTTAAATAGGAAAAATGCTTTCTTCCGCCGTTGTTAGGTCAAGATTACCATCCATGAGCCAGTAAATGTCGATTCGTAGAACACCGCAACGCTCATCATGAAATACATTAAACAAACTTTATTTTGTTGAAAAGGTTGTGGACTTAGAATAGTTACAATGAATTGCTTTGATTCAAACTAAAATGTAAGAACAAGGATTTTAAGGCAATGCCGTGAGCCTTGATGAAGATCTGAATGGGTGCAGTACAACTCTTACAATAAAATCATCTGTTTTGGTGCTCACAAACCGGCAGTTTTAGTCGAATTAATCAAATAGTACAAAACGAATTTATTCATATCTTCTCTGTTGTTTCATTGCTGCTTGAAAGATAAGAATGGCCTATTAGCCTATTATTATCATATTTAACATATCGATTACTAGTCTTCTGCAATTAGACGAACGAAATGATAAGATAGTTACGTGGGAGGCAAGCAAAAAAATTGGTTGTTTTTAAGTTCATTTAAACTCTGATACGTTTCTTTAATGTTAAAAGACGTTTTGTAGGAGCAAAAACGGAAAACCGTTATTTTCGAACATAAAATGAAAAGCGGGCAGTCCCTACTATCAAAATTGGAATTTTTACATCGTTTTCACGTGCCTATATGTAAAAATAGCATGTTTGCTGCCTTGGGCTTCTAGCCATCGGTCGATTTTTGAAAAACTACGGCCCTCATCAAAGGGGGCACTTCAGGCCACTTTTGGGGCACTCACGTACGCTAAATGACGTAATCCCCATTTTGAAGTACTTTATCCTTTCAAAGAAACAAAAGAGGCATCTAGTCCGTGGTTATCGGTTACTCTGGCCTGCCGAAGATTAAGTGCCCCTCAACTAGCAATAGATTTCCTTTGTAATCTCACAGTGTCAACATTGGCGGAACAAACGCAAATCCTATGATCGATTAATCTGATTATTTCCAAACAATGCTCATTTTTATCGGAAGTTAACGGTGTTTAAATGCATCAGCATAATTCGCATTTTCTGCATCACCACTCAAACAAAACACGAATATGAAAGTTACATGGGTGGATGCTTTACAACTACTCATGTACCGTTTCTTTTATACTTCTACATTTGTCAAAACGTTATAAATATTAGTGGAACGTTATCAATCGTAAAATACCCGTGACCCTTGTATTAAGTTAGCATAAAAAACAACACAACACAATCGCTAACAAACGATAAAAACGATTTTCAAGTTTGGACTTGGCAGAAAAGATTTATGCTGAAACATAACTGACGTCATTCTATTTATAAGTTAAACTGACGATAAGGCAAAAAAGGCAATGACGTTCTGATGGGGTTTGAGGTTGTTGCAGGCTACCATACGCGTGAACCAGCCCTGGTATTCTGTACCTACTAATTTCATATCCATGACATGGCTACCACTCCGTTATTTTTCTCTTGTCAAAGACTGACTTGGCCATGACTAAACAGAGCTTGAAGCTTGTTATTTCTTTTATCAGGTGGCAAACAGTGAAGGTTGAATCTGCAATTCTTGCAAACCACGTTCAACCAACGATTAACAAAACACCAAACTTGCCTTGAAAAGATACGTTTCATCAAACCATTTCACTTTCATCACAAACCAAACAAATCCGATCCAACAGTCTATTCCCCGCTACCAATTTTGGTTCCTTGACAACAACGAAAAGCTTACAGTGTGTTTAATTGCGTAGCGTCTGTCGAAATTGATATTAACTTTGAAAGAATGACAAGACACATCCGCAAGACCTCCATCCTCAGTGGGGGCTAGCCCAGTTGAAACAACATAAAAGTTTGATTTGACTTACAGTGTTTATTTCGCAATCACTTGCCATTATTCAAGTACGCTGGATTAGGTTTAAAAGTATTCTCACTGTCAGAAACATGATTGTCAGTGTCCATACAACTCACAAAACTCATTTCCTCGACTTCGAAATAATTATTAGCTCAACAAACAACGCAACAACAGCTAACAAAATCCTACCCTTTTACATTGATTCAACGTCTGCAGCTGATATGAAAAAGACGAAATGTACCAGTTATGTCAGATACACTGAGGTTTTATATTTTTTCAAAGACAAAATAACTTTTGTTAGCAGTAACATCCAAGTAGAAAATCGGTCCTTTTTTAACACTGATTCAATTCTAGACGTTGAATCAATTTATAAAAGATTTGTTTGCTCCTTAGAGTGCAGGGTACCACTAAGCGCCACACTGACAACATATACGCAATGCATAGGGATATTCATAATTGTCACTCTCTGCCCGGTTGCAGTATGAAGACCAGGCTTCAAGAGTCCAGTTGCAGAGTGGCAGGGAAGGGATTAATTTGAAGGTTGGCTGTTTGAGACCGACTTATGTTGTTTAAATGACAGAGAATATATTTTACCAACAAAAACAACCGTTTTGTTTATAACAATGGTACTCAATTAGTGTTCACTTAACGTCAAATCACCAACGATGTGATTGCAAAAATATACAAGCGTTGAAACTCGACACAAGAATTCAAAGCATGGTGACTGTCATTGTTTTGTTTTCAGTAAACAACGTTAGAGATGTTTTCATTTACGTCATAACAGAGCTGGTTTTCGTCGGCTTCCTATCTAGGAATGGCATTTGTGAGGATTGGGGTGTTAAAATCAGAAGGGGTATCGCAAAAATTGTCAACCACTTGTTGAATGATAGTAATTTTACACAAAGTCAACATTGCAAGATGTTTTCTTGATCAAAATATATTGTTTCACAAAAGACCCGCAAAATCATTAATCAAGTGTTATTCAATTAGTCATCATATCGCTACCACTTAAATAACAAAATTATGAATAGCCAAATCGGTTGAAGTGGAGATTTATAGATCCAATCGACAATTAGTCTTCTTCTTGTTGTAGCCTGGCCAGGAACTGAACCCTCGCTCCAACAACAGCAGAAGTTGAATCAATGTAAAAATGTCTGACTTACTGCAATGGGAAGGAAAATTGACGTAAAAACTGACAATTTCAACGTAACAGTAACAAATTTTGTTGAGCCAATGAATGAACCAAAACTTTCTAATCGTGAAAATCAATTCACACTTCCATTGCTCCTCCCAGACGTGGCCAAGCATTCGGAAGTTCATGATAAATGATTTAGGAAGTCAGAAATGGGCATCATCGTTCTTTCACGTTGGATCAACGAAAAGTGATTATGAACAAAAGCACGCAGATGACACCAAAATGCCAATTAAAAAAGTTTCTTGTGAGAACTAAATATAAAATGTAGTTTTACACTGCCCTCCAAACCAACATGATGGAAAAACTGCCTTCAGTGAATCTTTTTAAAACTTTCTTGCGTTTTGTCAGTGATTCCGACTGACATCTTCAGGGATATGATGAGGTGTTATCTTAAGCCAGGAAACAAAATCCGTCATTTTTACATTGATTCAACGCCTGCAGACGTGTAAAAATAACGGATTTTGTTGTCTGGGAAAATGTTGGAAGATGAAAAAAATACTCGATATTGTGGAAACGTATTCGATCCAATGCGACTAAATAAAACGTAATCCTCTTTATTTTTAGCTTCTAGTTATGGAAAGACTGGACGTTGGGCCATAAACCATCCATTAATGTGCTTATAACAACATTGTCTGCTGATATTCGTCAATTGTAGGCAACCCGAAAAGCTTAGCAAACAAGAACAAATTTGATGTCGATTAAGCATCTACAAGCATTGATCAAACGTTAGTGTATGATTTCACTTATTTAAAATAGATTTTTCCTTCAACGTTTCCGCAAAGTCTGAAATCACAGAAGCGTTTCTTGAACTGGCAATTCATAAATATTGGCCCGGAATGGCGCCAGAAACTACTAGATTTTACGTTCGATAATCGTTTCAAGTTACTAAGACGGCGTAATGACAGTCGCCAAGTTTTGACCTACGATAAAAAAAATATAGTAGAAAACTTTGTTTTTCAATATCTCGCTTCAATCCTCACAGAAAAAGACGGCGGAAGAAAATAGATATATCTGCGCATTCAGAAGTGACCCAAAGCGTGATAATCGTGGAGATAAAACTTTCTTCGCCAACTTAACAATGCCGAATTATCTATTGCTACAGCATTTATGAAACAATATAAATTTCGTAAATATGAAATTGCATCAAACCCTCAATACGAGGAAGGAACATAATGATGATGATGATGAAATATGAAATTCAAAAAAGCAGAAATCTCTGTTTAAGAAAATTATTTTCAAGTTAGAAAAACCGTAAGTTTTTTTACCAAGAAAAGAATTAAAAAATTTCTAAGATTAATTTGTAATAGAATCTGTCCGTTCACACTCCTTTCCTATTTTGTTATTAAATTGAAGCTACCAAACTTAAACCTCACTCTGCCACGAAAGTCAACTTTGGCCCAGCCATAATGATTTAATTAGTTTTTGTTTGCTTTAACCCTGTAATGACATGACAAAGTTGTTGGCCAATAATTAATCGATGTGGTGATTAAAAGGTGTTTCGTAGAACTGAAATCTTTCTTAATGAAAGCAGTTTATATACATCGCTTCAACGTTGTGGCGCAAGATCCACCTTAACGATTGCTTTGCAGGATAAAACTTGGCTTAGCTATATTGCATATGTCATAGTTAAAGTGGAATACCAATTGATTAAAAGTTTGATTAATAAACATAAAGTTAAAAGTTGACCGAGCTACCACACCAAGCAAAGATTGATTTGACTTCATTTGATGAACTCTGACAATCAACTACTTCGTTTCGATGCTGCCATGCTGAAGCCTGACAGATCGGAAGATAATAATCGGCTTTGTTATGATTGTATTGTCACAATATGTTAATCACGACATTAAACCGACAGCCCATCGAACACCGCACTGGGTCAGATAGACCCAGTTTCGGTTTTCCCAATGACATAAAGACCCTGTTTCAAAAGTTTTTAAACTTTGGCCGTACGCGAATAAAACCTTCGAGAAACACAGCTCTGTATGGAAAACTTATTGTTAGATGACTGTCTAGCAACAAAATACCAGTGGTCCATTGTCGGGTGCTAGAAAGTCAGCAAACTTTTATCACACCAACAACATACAACAAACCAACTGTCAACAATAACTAGGACTTCTTGAAATAGAATTCGTAAAGTTCTTTGCAACAAGAAAATGTAGAAGTTGATGAATACACAGGAAAATGATTAGTTGATTACAAAACCTTTACACAGAGAAAGCATGCAGCCAGGGTTTTAAGAAAATAGTTAGTCTGAAAACCAGCTGTAGGGAAGTTGCCGAGAATTCGCTCCTTCAGGTCAACGTCTTGAATTGCATGGTATGAGGCCTAATTGGATATCTCGGCATCTTTGTTGTATTTGCATGTTGCAAAAGATAACATAAAATACAGTCTTTAAATTTTCGCACCGTTTTTGCGTTGATATACGTAACAATAGGTTGAACAAAAGAAGAGAACAACGTACAACTAAGATCAACTTACCACTTCCTACATTCAACCCAGGCTAAAACAACACCAAATAAAACTAGCACCCTGTCAAAATATCACCTTCCTCAACTCCGGGTTCCAATCAACTGCCTCTTGTGCTATCTCCCAAGTTAAAACAACAGGATGTTTTCATGTTCTGTTGTGGCAGGTACAACTACCCAGCCAGCAAAACATTGAAAAGTTTTTTACTTATTTACATTGATTTCAAGTCTACAGGTGTTAAAAATGTTTTACATGGCAAAAGGACGTAACAAGGTTTCGCCTGCAATCTGGGTAAAGGCGAAGAAAGCGTCATGTTGAAACCGGAATAGCACCAACATAACTTGCTTTGGCGTGTGGAACAAAACGTTTTTGTGGTGGCTTTCCTATTTACGAAAGGTCTTATAGTTGTTTTAATTTAAAATTTCTAAACGAATCCAATGTGATGTTCATTTGTGACAAAATTTAGATGTCTGTCAAAAATGGATAAAAAAGTAAAACTGCTCGAATAGGCCACACACACATACGCAGCGGGACTTTGACTATAAACTTGTCATTAAATGCAAATCTGATCACTGAATAATTGCAAATCTTTTACGGTTATATATGGTTGCTTCATTAAAAACAGCTTACTACAATGGATATCTCAATAGACCTTTTAAAAGTCAATCAATTTTGCGTGAAATGTTTAAATGGTGGAGCACTTACAATATCCCTGCATTGTGAATATGTCATTATATTGTAATAATAACCGATCGATTTGAAAACAAGTCAATGCAGCAATTGCACACCTCATCGAGTTACAAGCTGATATTTACCGTTAAAGTGCCAAGTACAATCTTAGATTTCACAGTGATTTGAGAAAAAAATCCTAAAATTCAAGATATCATTACATCCGGGTATTTCAGAGTAGTCTTATTAAAAAGCGTCCATTAAGAACTCATGTAAATTGACCAAGAGATACTTCCCGTCCCTCGATGAGACGGTAGGCCATGTAGACACAGCCCAAAGCTTACTCAGTTACATCTCATCCCAGTGAACGCGTAATATCCTACAACGCCTATAAGCATGGTTGCTACAACGCAACATCTGACGCTCACCAAAAGAAGCGTAAGGTCTGTGTTTTGGATGTCGAGATCAAAACTGACTTCTCTCCAGCACCCTCTTAGTGTATTCCGGGAACATCCTCACATGGGGCAGTAACAGAATGGACTCTTTGCCCCAAAACCTTATCAGATGACGATCGCTATGACCACAAAAGCTGCCCCGCCATCATAAATTATCATCTATGTTTGTTATCTCGGACAATATGCTGTTGCTGTGGACCTTGCATTGAGTGTTGCAATAAACACGTCTTGTTGACGTAAGAATGACATCATAATTTAACACTTACCGAAACCTCGGACGAAATTTGAAGGCACGTAGTTGCGCAAGTGAGACACCTCGCGGTTGTGTAAATATTCTTGAAAAGATTCCGTTTGTGACATCAACAAACATCAACAAGAGGAGCAGATAACTCTTTCCAAACCAAAGCATCACGAAAATTATCCCAGAATCGCAAAGTTAGAAGATTATTCTGCTCTTTACGCATTAAACTATGTCACTAAAGCATGTAAATCAACCGCTCTTATAGCAGAAGCTTCTTTAAAAGAATAGTTGTAAAGTAATCAAGTATTTTTAAAACACATAGTTGCACACAGATATTCTCAACAAGCTAACAAACTATCGTATGCGTATCATATCAGCATCATTCCGTTCCTTTTTAACATTGATTCAATGTATTTATATTAAATCAGTCTTCTTCTGAACAGCCCTGCCGGTTGAATATTGCCACCTGTGTCAATATCTAAAACATCAGCGAGAAACTAAACAAACAGCTTTTGTTGAAAGAAATTATCCCAAAATTTTGATTTTGTTACTTTGCTCAATTGATTCGAACAACATTCCACATTAGCTGCTTCCTCAGGCGACAAGTCTCAACAACGTTGCACCTTTGTATCCTTCAACAGCGTTTAGCAGCTTTCGTCTGACGCATAAAAGGTGAATTTAGTTGACTGAACTAACTCAGCGTTGTTTTTTTCTTATTTCGTGATCACAGATTTATTTGTCATTTGTACCGACTTTCCCAATCTTTTCTATAAGTAGAGTTTCAACAACTACAAAAGCTCGAGAGTAGCAATCCGAGCATTGCTATTGTTTCATCTGACGACTAACCCATCTCACCCAACTGCTTGTACCGCTGCAGCTGGTATGTGAGCTGGCTATGAGCGGCGATATGGTTGGTCTACCTCACCGGACTTCTGAGTGCTCACTGACAGGCAAAGAGGCTTAGAAGTTTCTTGTACGCTCATGTTCTTCTTGTTTTGGGCAAATATTTATTACTTTCGTCCGCCTGGCTTCACTCTGTGAGCATTTGAGTGGAAACAGCTACGTCATAAGCAGACAATAGATTATTAAGACCTCTCGAAGGTTCAGAATCTGTGGCTGACTCAATTTTCTGCAATTATAAATTCCAGTCTTCAGATCTTTTTTCGATTAAATAAACTTTGAAATAACTTTAGGGTCATCTGGTGTGAGTTGAACCGAAGCATCGCGCGTTGTTACAAATATCAGTTAGTCGTTAAATATACGAAATAAATTGAAATACCTCAACATCGTAAAAATCAGAGAATGCGTTTTCGAACAAATTAAACGTCTCACAATTTATCCTGAAGGTTCTAATAAACCAAAGTATCTTGAAATCGAATTTTAAAATCAAATGCATGACTTTAAAATGAGATAAAGATCCACTTCAAAAAAGAGATTGGCCCTCGCAACTTGATTGGGTGCTGTATTTACTAAGTTCGTATTCACTAAATCAAAAAATGACAACTTTACATGCATTTCCTTGAGAAAAGAATCACCAAAAAGGGATTTATTATATATTTTATGTGATTCGCTACAAGCTTTTTTGTGTTCGCAATGAAAAGCAGTAGGCCTACCAGCTGGAATACCGATTCATCAGCAAGTGTATAAGCAAGAGGAAGAAAAATTTGGTGGAATGTGACATTATTGCAACAACCAATAAAAGAGTTCGTTTGTCCTATTTTGGGGAAAGCTGTTGGTCATTGCTACAACGATATATTTTTAAAGATGCTGCTCACCTTCAAACTATTTGGCTTTTGCGAGATTTGCTAATGACCCATTCCATGCATGCATGGTAGCAAACTAGGACTTCTTTAACTGATTCATCGTCTACAGACGTTTGATGTTGATGTTAAAAATTGATCAGGCTGGTTGAGTTCAATCACGTTCAACAGAGTTGACTCCAATAGTTTTGCTGTAACCAAACCAGCAAACCTCTTCTTTTGTGCATTGATTTAACGTTTGCAGAGGTTGAATCAAAGTAAAAAAGAAGAAATTTCAAGCTGGAAAACACAAAGCGGATACAATACAACCAAATTAGGCAAATTGCAAATAAACGAGGTATCGCGGTTTCGTAGATTATTCTAAATCAATTTGTAAGTTTCAGAGTACAACTTACACATCATCGAAGAGATGTAAACACAGCAAGATACAGTAAAACAATCATAAAAACAACTTTTTTGATAGATTTTGTAGTACAAATACTTACAAACTTAGAAATTGTTGACGGACAGACTTTATAAGTTTTACTTGTACCAAAACCCTGCATCAATTCAAAGTACAAGCATCTTATGCTTTCTTTTTGATTAAATTCGTTGAATAGTTTATAATGGGCACCATCATACTGCATGTAAACCAGACCATTGCCTTGAATCAATGGATCTACCAAAATAATCTGCAAGGCTTACAACTTCCTGTATTGACAACTAGATCTTTAAAATTAGACATTCCATACCTTTCCTGCCATAAATTACTAAATCTTGAGTTAAGATATAAGAGAAACTATGCAAGAGCAATTTATTTTAATCTTTTAAATATTTTTAGGCTTATCTATATCTGGAAAATATCTTTATAATTGTTATCAAATATTTTTCGAGCTGCCTGGCTACTAAGTAGACCGGATCTAAAACAGAAATGTCTGCGGAGAGATAAAAGAGTATAAAGTAACAAGTTTTTCTTATTTCCCACAAAACTTCTCATTTTGAACACAACTAACCAAAACAACAGAAAGTTAAGGTCGCCTACAATGCCACAAAACTATTTATCCAACTTCACCAAAATCAATTCAAAGAACTAAACTGCTGTGTTACAATGAAAGCCACCGTTGCCATTATAAATGGAACCAATTCAACGACAGAGGCCAAGTTGACAACTGACTGTGCAATTAGTCGTAAGTTGCAATTGCGTTTGGTTGCGTTAAAACAACGCACTGTCACGTCGATTGAACAAAAATTTGCAACTTACAGGCCATCTAGGGTTTTTAATGATTTACTAAATGAAACCTGGGCAATGTTTAATCAACGTCATTAACCATCGAACAGATGCAAAAACTATAACAGCAAGAGCTGAAATTAAGATCCAAATAATTCCAGTAATTTTTTTGACGTTTCGACGTTCAGAAATGCCAAACTAACAAATCAAATTCAAATTTATTTTTACCAGAAACCCAGTGACGCCGACTAGTCTCAATTTGGGAAATGGAAAACTTGAAAAAGGTGTCGATAGTATCGAGACTAAGCTGTCCGGAATGATGCCAATGTTTCCGGACTTTTCTTCAAGTATTGCAAATCTGGAAAGTCGAATACGTCATTTCCCATGCAAACTCAAAAACCTGTCTTCATTTTCAGGTTCACTGAAACAAATAAAACTAGACCTTGAACTAAAGCGTTGCAAAACCTTTGAGTACACAAGAAACTTGGGTCGGGAACAAAATACATTGTCACTGGCTGCAACTTAATGGTAAAAAAAAATCAAAACAAATGTACATCAGTTGTTATTTCCGCTCACACAATATATCGAAGTTCAATCACTTACAAGTAATTGCTTGTAATGCTTGACAATTGACAACATTCCATAGCTACAATTAACCACATCCATATATGTCATTTTGTGCAAACAACAATACCACTGTGACGCCAATATGGCAACAACAAGTTGTCAAAGTATCAATGAGTGTAGCGAGTAAATCAAAATAGCATTGAAGTTGCCTAAAACTGAGGCTCTCAGTTTCAAGACTTGCACCAAAATAATTGATCTTCGCAAATCACCAAAACCAAACAAAAATAGATTTCTGTTGTGGTCGCCCAACTCGTGCTTAAAAAGATCTGCCTGTCTTGGATGATAAGGCCAAAGATTGCCTTATTCCTTGTAGCTTCTCTACGCAGTTTGCGCTAACATCTTTGTAAAAAGGTAGTCATCGTATCCAAGCTTACTCCAGGTGGTTAAAGATTTAGATTAAGTGGAAAGGAACACAAGAAAGTAAATCTTCGTGTTCACCTTCAATGATATGATAAAATGTCTTGCTGAGACTCAGCCGTGTGCTTTCCATCGGTAGCGAACCAACTACCTTTCTCACACGCCCTCGTCACTCAAACGACTTTGACTTCACCGCAGTTCTTGGTAGAAAAAGCCTCAAATCAGAGATTTCCAGCCATCTTGATCCTGTTTACCGCTTACTGACTGCATCAAGATAAATTTACCCTCAATTTTTCAGCTCAAACTTTCGTCTACAACATTTACATCCTTGATAATTGAAATTTAGTTGTGAATCCAGCCTTAGACCTTCGGCCCAAAAACCCAAGTGAGGCCCAAACGTGAATTTGCTTAAAACTGGGTTTTTTGTTTACTGCATGAGCACAATATGCTGTTTTGCTTGAATGTGATGTTTTAAAATGTCAAAGTTGATTGAAGTAGTAATACTCTCGGCAACAAACAAAGGTGTTGAAATGCAGGGAATGACCTTTGCTTTGAAGTGACATTCCACGACAAAAAGTGCTGAAACATTAACTCAGCAAGTTGTTCCGAGTCAAGTACAGCTTGCCTGTTGAGTTGTATTTTGAAGTCTGATTTTTTTTTTGCAGTTGGCCTTAACATCTATTTGTAGACTTCTGCCAAATCCGATTATCTTCGCACAAAGTTTGTGGTTTGTACATCGCAGTTCATAAATGTATTACTTCACAATTTCCTTGGTCATACAGTACCATACAATCACAAAATATCACATAACATTTAAACATTCACACTTGCTTAGATTAGGAATTAATTCTTTGCCGTATACAATTATACATTGTATCTCAACACGTCTAGCAACAACCGGTGCTGATATGTTGACCAGTATTTCATCTTGTCTAAAATGCAAATTACAAACAACAAAACAAGAAAATAATTTCTCAACTGTGTAGAAACGCATCGTTTGGTTTTTCTTTTTCATGAGCACTTTTACAATCTCATAATGCAATTTTGGTAAAGAGGTGATTTTCTTGAACCATGAACAAGGGCTAACATGAGTATGGCCGATAACGTTTGTAATTTTTTGTCAATTTTATAATTCGCGTCAAAGTAATATCAGTGATATCGTTTGTTTAATGTAGCACTCTATAACTTCTGGTTTTTAGCGCTTGTGCTCCTTGTAATTCCATTGTATATAAAAAAAATTGCGGTATCCAAAATATCTGATGGTTAAAAAATTTATATCAAGCGGTTTGCCAAGACACATCATGTGCTCTGAAGGGGCGTCGAACCGACGCTCTTCCGATCACCATGCAAGCGCACTCACTACTCGGCCACGTAGCCAATATACTGATATTTACTGATGCTTTGTGTCAACCTGTCATGTTTCATGATGTAAAAATGCATTCCCACTACGCTAAAAAACACAGTCGCTGCCATTTTAAAATGTTTTATGTGACCAGACCAGGAATCGAAACCCGTCTACTACTGTAGAAACGGAAATGAACACACTAATCAACCGCCGCAGATGAACCCAAAAGTTCATGATGAAGGCGCTCGAAGATCTCAAGTCTGAGTGATGACACGTGGAGAGAAACATACAACCTATGACGTCAAAGCACTGGCTCCATTGTGTTTTGGCTAAAATTGTTCATTTTTTCAAAATGTCGCCTGTGCAATCAAGCGTGACGAGGTCAAAGCTATCTATCAAGTTCTCTTGCCAGAAAGAAAGGGGCTGTTTGTTTGTGGGTAACTTTAAACCTCTGTTACTGTAAACAGGCTCCACTGTGGAGACTCAATGGCCTGTGGCTGATCTTGTTCTGTAAACAAAACTTCCAAAGTACTGTGCCGAACACCTAAGTTGTACTGAACAATGTGTTTATTTATGTTTTTAACGCTTCCGCGTTTGTAGTAATAAAATGCCCTTCTTACTGAAGACAACTTAGGGTAGGTGTGGCGTTATTGTAGTCACCTCATTACCAAATATACTTTGGCAGACTTTAATAAGTTTTCTTTGATGAAATCGGGTAAAGAAATGGAAAAATTTTGAAGCGGAAATCGAAGGGATTTAGGGCAAATGTCATGGATAAAAATGAATTTCAGATATCAATCACTAAATGATGTTTTAAAGCAGTACATCTCATCAGAAAAAGACACGGCTTAACCTTTTGAACTATTTGAGTGACTTTGTCAAGACAAGTGTAGGCTCAAAGTAATCAGAAGAAGAGCCACATGGCCAAGATAGAAGATGAATAAGAATGATAGAAAAGAAAGAAATTCTGCTTATTTAACTTGGAGCAGTGGAAATTGAAAGAGCCACTGACTATCGGGAGTATTGGCCAGTTGATCATCTGGTTGAAAGCTGACAAACAAATGAACAGTGCACTAATAACTACCGTGTAATTGGAATACCGGGACATTTTAGGCAATATGCAATGCAAACAATCAGGAAACTTAGCAGTATTCCTCTAAGTGCGATTCAAGAACTTCCTTTGGCAATAACCCAGACAGCAAATCAGTCGATTTTTACATTGATTTGATGTCTGCAGACGTTAAATCAATGTAAAAATCGACTCATTTGTTGTCTGGAAAGTGTTTTTGTTAAATATTTTAACAAGAAAGTACAAGAAAATGAAACAATTTTTTTTTTCACCACAAAATCAAAAGCAATGCGAACCCAACTAACTAACCGGAAACTAAACAGTTAAAAACTACACCACGATCATTATGAAATCTTTGAGGCTTAAAAGAGTTGTAAGTTATATTTCTAACTGGTGGTCTTCTTCGGAGTGGAATATCCTTTGTGCAGTTTGGCAGAGTGGCAACTGATTTGATGGTGTAGCTTTATAGGATGGACAACACTTTGCCACAGCGAGAAGGAAACTTTTTCCTGTTCAACTTGATAAAACCAGAAGCTATGTTAACAAGACAGAAAATGCATTCTCTTACTATGTGCCGTTGACACCTGGCGGAAGTAGCACGCAAGGTTGACTTTCACAAGGTAGCGTGCGAGAGCTTTGCTTCAACGTGACGTCACAGAGTTGAGGCGATGCCAGAGATCCACTTTCTACATGGAAGCAACGGTGGCGGGAAGTCTTAATGCCTGGCATAAAAAAGGTTTTGATTCAAAAAAGTTAAGGCAATTTTTGTAAAACCTTCTTAGATAATTTAAACTCTACGGCTTGCCAACTGCCAAATGCAGCATATTTCTATACTAATTTTCTAAGTTGGATTGTTCATGAATTAAACGTTGCACTAACGTTATACGTCGTGTTTTCATAACCGCTAAGGACATAAGACGTTAAATCAATTCAGTATTGTACATTAAAGTTTATAAAATAATTCACTAAGACACTAAATATGACTTCTAACCATCTTGCCAGGTGCTAATTTTCTGGTGTCGAGGCACACCAGACAAGGCTACAAGTACAAAGTGAACGTTTCAACTGCGACAAAATAACCTTTCCTATTTTAAAACAAACCTTTTCCGCAAGAAGGCGCACAAGGACCATATTCTTCAAACCTCCATTCAAAGAGATCCCGGCCCTCCTCGCTGGGCTCAATCGTCTGGGTGTCGTTGGCGGAGGTGAACATTGTTAGGTTGAGCGTTTCAGGCAAGAAAGAACTGAAATCATCAACCACGTCATAATCGACGTCACCTACAGTGACGTCATCTCTATCGGCTACGGAATGGGCTACGTCATCATTGATGTCGTCATCACTACAACTTCCCATGGAACAAGGCTGAAAAAGTGAAGACGTTGCTGAGATGATAATCACTTTTTTTTAGATAAAAATAGACAATATAGAGAGACAGAAATTCCTTGAAAACAACCCACACACAACGAATAATACTTACATCAAATACAAGTAATATTAAATAATAAAGTAACCAAGCAATTGGTACCCCTGATGAATGTTGGTTGGATTGCCGGGTTAATGCAACGGAAACGAAATAACGCGTCTGTGTCTCGATAAGACATTTCAATGCATTGGCTCACAAGAGGATGAACAACATACCTGTGCCGTGGATGGTTTATCTCCCACACAGTGGCGCTCATCAAGGTCCTCAATGGCACCGGCGTATTCGGACAATGCTTGACACTTGACGATCCTGGTGGTGATGCCGACACCGCAGCTCACTGAGCAACCACCCCAGCTCTCCGAAACCCAGCTGGAAGATAAAATGAACAATATGTCTTCCAACCTGTGTTTCGTTTTCTCGATGTTATGGATAATTAATATGGAGAGTTATAGTAAGTTGTATTAGAATCCATCAACTAGAATGTAATCGGACGATTGAACATACCAAGCAAGTTAAATCAGTGATGCGCAGTAACTTATATAATTTATTTGGATAAAATTTTCCCCACAAAAAAAATAAATTGTTTAGTATCTTATTCAAATAGAATCAAAATACCAGGAAGCCGTTTTCGTGGCAAAAGTCGCAAAGTTGGCAAAAAATTAAAATATACTATATACTGTAAATTAGTCAACACGAGTAATTATATTTATTGTTTATAAATGATGGTTTGTAAGTAAAAAAAGAAGATAAGCAAAATCTATAGCTAGCGCTAATATTGAAGTAACTTGTCAAGAGAAAGCAATGGAACGTCTTTAATTATCCTATTTTTCATCAACTCTCCATAAAGTAACAACAACCAACACGTAATCTCTATAGCGCTTTTCTTCCAAAGGAGTAAAACCGCAGGTGACATATTCCACATTCATTTATTGTCATACCAATCAGATTACCTTGGATGTGCAGACATGGAGTTCTCCTCTCGTAGTCTGAATGCTGCGTTCTCGAACTCTGCATGAGGCTCCTCTTCCTCCAGAAACTTCACAGGACTCTCTGGGGAACAAAAATAAACAAAGTGACCACGTAGAAGAGGAGAGAAGCAAGTTAAGGTAAAGAACTGGTATCACCAGTGCAAGCTGCAAGGTCAAGTCATTCCCGATCGCTTATAGATTGAACACTTAAAAATCAAACAAAATAATGACAATCTTCTATCGAAGGAAAACAAAAAGTTGCTTGTTTGTTGGAAGTTTTCTAACGAATTTTCAACTTGTTATCATAACTATGCCAAGAGATAAAACAGGAACTCCTTTATTAGGGAAAGAAATCACCAAAGGGGAACGGCATATCGGGGTAGAGTGACCTGTTGCTTTCCACTACGTTCGCCAAAAAAACACGCTTTAAACTGCAAACAGAGTGACACCTGACCAACACGGAACCGAACCCAAGTCTCTGGCATAAACGATTATTACATCGCCTAGCCGTGATAGATATCGCAATCGCACATAAACAACGTTGAATCCTTAATGTCTGAAGCATTTGCTCGCTATATATGATCACGCCACCACCCACCTTTCTCAATGCAGGCTTTGCGTACAAGACATGCTTGCCTCACAACAGGCTTCTTCGTCGGATCACAATGGAACCCTGGTTGCTCGTAGAGACCGAAGCACTCCACTGCTCTGTACTGCCACCCAGGCCCACAGCTGGCACTACACTACATGAAATATAACCGTAAGGTGGCAGGTAAGAGTTATTATCTGTGTGCACATTGCACAGTACATCTGTCCTCCAAACCTCAGCACCAACCAGTATAAAAGTTTATTCTTTACTGTAGTCTAGAAGTTAATGTCACAGGATACCAATTTTGCCTTGATAAAACAAAAAATATGAAAATTTTCTTTAAAAAATTGGGTTTATTTTATTTATTCCCTTTTTGGTATATTTTGACGAACTTTTTCTTACATAGCAAACGTTGCCTTTTTACACCTTTTCATGGTTTGGCGACGTTCAAATACTGTAAAAAAGCACCTTTTGTGAACTGAGTTGTCTCTTCTACTTGTTATATCGTTTATAATTACTGGATACCCCAAGACGGTAAGATAACATACCCTCAGTCGCAAAGACTCATCCGGCTAGCAAAATCGGTCCTTTTTACATTCATTCAACGTGTGCAGACGTAAAATCAATACAAAGAAACAGATTTTGCTAGCAAGGCAAACGACTGTAACAATAGTTTGTTATAAGTCCCAACCTACCTCTGACCAGTCTTGGACCTTCCATTTGGGACAGGGATGAACATTGCAGCTCCTCTTGATCTCAGGAAGAGGGATACCAGCTCGAAAGCAAGGAGAGTCATCTTTGGTGATGAGATCTTGCCCGTTGATGGTGTTCTCAGCGCAAGATACTGATCTGCTCTGAACTCCTCCATCACAAGAGGCAGAGCAACTCGTCCAAGGATCAGGGATCCACCTGTGATGAGGAATGATACAGCATCCTTTGGTGCAAGATCATTTTAATTAGTTTCACTGAAACACGTTTAACAGATTGTCTTTTGGCCTCGCATAACATTATGAGGAAAATGATTTAATAAAACAAAAGATGAAAATCGTGGGACATAATTTGAGAGGATTGGTGGGCCAGTTGCATTAAGTAGTTGTTGATACAGTAGTACGGTGCAAAGAAAGAGATGCAGGGGAAGAACTTAAGGAATCGATATAACAGTGGGCTGACTCGTTGAGTATCGGAAAAACAAAGAAAAGAAGATTGTGAGTTGTTAAAATAATTCACAACCGGTACCTTTGACTCGGAGATGGCATATAATGATGATGATGATAAAATTCTCCATGAGCGAGTAAAAGGACTCAAAATAACAGAGCGATAAACCATAAGCTACTTTCAAAACTTGGCGAGACTTTAAGCAAAATAGCCGCTGTAAATCTAGAAACTACCAACTAGAAGTATAGCATACACCAGAAGCTGGAAAAGCAGGCAATTCTCACCTCAATTGTTCCATAAATTCAAATGCAAGATTGTAGCGTTCTTCCACGTAACTGCGCTAGACAACAACGAACAAAAGATGGAGATTAGTCATTGGGCGTCACCACTTAAATATCGTCTAAAAATAATCACTTTTCACTAACTGCATAAAAATAGGGTCAATTTACTCCAAGAAGAACCCAGCTGCAATTGTCACCACCCACCTAGTTGGACACTTGTCGATATTGCATCTGTGGACTTTAGGAGCAGGAGGAGTGAGACCTTCCTCATGGCATTCCTTATCATCCTTTCTCTCTCTATTGATAGCATCCACGCAGATCGGCCAAATGTACTGCAGCCCTGAAAAAAAAGCAAAAATGCAACACAGCATGAGGATCCCAGACAGTTTTGCAGATTATTATTTACATTGATTCAACGTCTACAGACGTTGAATTAATGTAAAAAACGACTGATTTGCTACCTGGATAATTTTTGAATGGTTGGATGACAAATGCATGTAACAGTTATTTTTTACAGGTTCTTCTTCTTCTTCTTCTTCTCTCGTTTGACTTGTAGTAGCTTAGATTGGCAATGCCTCATCGTGCAGCCATGATACGGTAGTTGGGTCCAGTTTTCGAATACCAATGATTCCACTTGGGGGCCGTAAGATGGGGCATTCGTGGAGTATGTGTTGCATTGTTTGTTCTACCGCTCCGCAGACACATATCGGCGTATTATGCAACCCCCACCTAAATAGATTAGCTCCAGTGCAGCCAACGTCACATCTGATCCTGTTCAATGTGACCCATGCCTTTCTTGAGAGGTCTGCTCCAGGAGGGATGGAGAGTGCTGGTATAACTGAAAACTGGGGAGGGATATGTGGCAGCTCGTTCCATTCCTGGGCCCATGTCTCCATGCAGCTGAAGTTCTTATCCACAAGCTGTGTAGCATATCGATGGAATGGGCGCCTTGATGACAGGCGTTGGGGTCTGACTGGTCCATATCTTTGGGAGTGACTGTGGAGAAGGTGTTGAGGATCGAGTCTTGCATGCAAAGCCAGTTTGTGAGAGGCTTCTTCCCTACGGACATGAGCAGGAGCAATGCCAGCCAAAGTTGGCAGATAAGCAGCAGGTGTGGGGCGGAGACAGCCAGTGATGATGCGCAAGGTGTCGTTAATGCATACATCCATCTTTTTTGTGTGTCTGCTACGGTTCCACACAGCTGTGGCATATTCGGCTGAGCTGTAGACCAAGGCTAGTGCACTTGTACGCAAGGTTGATGCTCGGGCTCCCCATCCTGTTCCTGCAAGGCTTCTCAAGAGGTTATTTCTCGAGGTAACTTTGGCACGGAGTGACTCGATGTGGGGTCTGTAGGTCAACTGTCTGTCAAGTTTTACTCCAAGGTAAGTTGGGTTTGGAGTATATGGTAAAGGATTTCCTTTTAGCGAGACAGACAGTTGACGCTGGGATTCCCGATTATTTAGATGGAAAGCGGAGAACAGGTTTAAGTTTTACAGGTTTAAGTTGCTTAAAACTACAAAGACAAATACTTACCACCGCCGCAAGTGGCCGTGCATTTTACGTTCGTCTCGTCATGTATCCAAGCCACCGCTAGAGGTCGATAGAACTCATATCTGATATACTTCCAAACACTGTGGTCATATAATGCCTGCAAAACAATTTCAGTAATTTGACATCAATAATTATATCAGCACAATGTACCCTAATGTCTGAAGACGTTGAACCACAGCGTCACACACAAACACAAAACAATCGGTTGTTATTGCGTACAATGCAATTATATACTTACCACAACTTTCATATCTTTGGGTACAGGACCCGGTACGTCAAAATATTCTTTTCCATATGAAGATCTTCCATATTTGAGTACGAACCCTGACCTTTCCGTGACCCCTGACCTTTCATTGACTCCACTCGGAGTTGCCTCATTTGTGTGTGAAAAGATCAGGTCCAGTTTCTTGCTACCATTAACCATTAAACCTAAAATAAAAAGTGAGTTTACAACTGCTTTGATGATGAGGTACAACAAAAACACAGGCTACAATGGGTCGAATATTGAACTGTGGCTGGAAAGAAGTATGTAAGGATTAAAACATGAAGATTTGATTCTAACTCAAGTGAACGAGCAAGGATGAGGACGCTATTATCCAAATGAAATAATCTCAATTCAAGCCAACAACATATTTGAACAATGATTCAAGGCAAGAAGATGGAGTTTTTCGAATTGACCCTTTTTGTTGACTTCTCAGACACTTATTAAGGGAATTCGGTAACAAAACCCGCAAGATAATGATGATGAGAAGACATCACATGAGCAAAAAATGCGATGATTGGAAATTGAGAAGACGAAAGATGCAGACCAAAGTGAGGATGAAAAAATAGCGCAAGCAAAGACTTGGAAAAGATCAAAGATCTTGGAAATTATTAAATTAAAAATGTAGGTTGCCTTGTCCAGAGTGTAGCGGGGATAGGTAAAGATAGAGGTGAGTCCCATACTTCATCCAAGCATCGGGGAATGAGAAGATAAGGTTCACATTTCACATTATACTAAGCCTTCGGCACTAACGAGAGTAGGGTGGCCAGTTCCTTTCTCTCGGGCATTCTGCAAAAATGACCCCAAATAAAGTGGGAGATCAAGTAAGAAGATGAAAACTAAATGAATAGGTGGAGAAATGTGTTTTTAAATGAAATAAACGATGAGATTTTCTTTAATCCGGGCTATCACATAAGAAAGTGTATAACGCTTTACGTTTTAGATAATGACACTTGTCGAAAAAGCTCTTAAGTAGCTTGTGATGTTGCAACACGCCAATCAAATACAGTTACAAGACAAAATTCTTCGACAGAGTAATCCTTCTTTGTTTTTACAGTCACAAATTCGCCAACAACAATAAAAGTGATAATTTTTGATTGATTTTAATGTTAAGTTGTCTATGTTTCGTTGAATGAGCATTTAATATTAATTTGCTGGTGGGAACTTGAAGTGAAATAAATAAATCACCAATTACTTCTTACGCGGCTATTAATTAGAACTTCCTAAGAAGCTATTAAATTGTCGAGCGAAAAGACTGAACAATGTGGGAATTGCAAGTGCCAAATATCTTCAACCCAGAAAATAATCCTTTTTTATATTGATTTAACGTCTGCACACGTTGAATCTATGTAAAAAAGCACTGATTTGGCGACTGGGGTGAGTATGTTACAACCTAGACAGCAAACCAGTCGCTTTTTACATTGATTCAACATCTGCAGACGTTGAATCAATGTAAAACACGACTGGTTTGCTACCTGGGAAGAAGACAGGTCTACTAACACATGCACCATTGTACCTGCATGTCCTGAGCCTCTCTCAGAGACACTCACATGGCGGCTGTTTTGAGGGATGGTAATGACCACTTCCGTGCCTAAACACAAGATAATCCTTGAGAATTTCTTTGGCAGTTCAGTGCCATAAAAGTTTATTTACCAAAGACAATTTAAAACAAATGAAGTTTTGTAAATAAGAAAACCAAACGAAAAATTTACTTCAATGAGCAGCAGTAAAATTCCACAACAGCCTCATATTGACTTTCCCACCACGCAAATATAAACAACACGCGCCCAATTTGCGTTAAAATTGAAAATGTAACACAAAGGTTGTGTGGATCTTGTGCTTTATATTGGTTATTATTTAGCTTTTATCAGAGCAAAACTTCTTTCCACGTCAAATGTTTACTCTTGAAAGGAGTTGCGCAAAATTGTCAAAGTAATTATTTGGTTAATTAAAATGGCGCAAACACTCATCATCGATCTACTCCAGTTTATCAACGTAATAAATACGTTGGTGAAACTTCCGACTTCAAAGCACTGGATGCAGGGTGCATTTAAAACTGCTTTTAACAATCAGAAAACGTGTGGTATGTGCTGTCATAAATATTATATAAACATATCCTAGCGAGCAAAATCAAGCTATTATACATTGATTCAAAGTCTGCGGGCGTTAATTCCATGTAAAAAGGGTGGGTTTTGTTTGTTGGGACAACCATCATGGGTACAGTCACTTTCCCCAATGTCATTGTCATCGTGGAATGCAACGTCAACGCCAATTTGTTGCGTCATACAAGTATTTCTCAACGTCACAAAACAAACGCATTCTAGAATGCTACGTAACAGATTCACACGCCACCAGGATGGTTATGAGTTTCATTTCTTCAAAATACAATTTTGGTAAAGAGGTTACTTTCTTCAGCCACAGACATATACAACCAAGCAACCACACGGCATTTAACATAATGGATTAAAATTGAACATAAACTATAAGCTACAAACGTTTTCGGCCATACACACGTTAGCCCTTATCAAGTAACAAAAAATAACTGCTTATCATATCTACAATGAAAATGAATGACTGATCTAAACACTGAATTGAAAACATTTCTTCAAAAGGAACAAACATCTTTGGTCTAAATAGTTTGCACTACAAATAAACTTGACAATCACACCTCACACGCAAATGGGCCTTGAAATGGGGTAAAGGAAGAGTGGAGTTATCCCAGTCAACAAGTCAGTTCTTTTTTGCATTGATGTAACGTCTGAACTGATTTACTGACTGGGGGAGATTCATGCCGGGTGGCAAACATAGCTAAAATGTGTTTATGGCCAACATTTTTTTTTATCAATGCTTAGTTTTTGACGTGAAGAGCTCGCGCATTCTACATTCAGCTTGGCAGGGAAGTGGTTCATCGTCCAAGCAGACATAGCCTCAAAAAAAGACGCATGCACACACAAAGATGATACCCGGCTCCAAAATTGGACTACGTAATTTTCACGTCGGGTTATAAGTTAATCTGAGTTTCACCTGCAGCACCTAGTCATGAAGTTTGTATAGAACAGAGAACAACAATAGGTAGACTGCAGCAAAAACTTTAAGCGCTCATTATTGTACTTTAGTACTTATAAACTTAGTCTAGGTATGAGAATAAAATTTGTTAATTCATCTCGATGAAATTTGCGGCAACATAATGAAACAAAAAAATGAAATTCTTTTAAAAAATAACTATCATCACAAACAAATCGTGCAGAGTTCTCCGACGGACAAGTGAAGCGTCGCCGATCGAATTTTGAGCTGTCAAGAGGCGAAGAGATGGCTGCCTGCTAATCTTGACCTGACAAAGTGTCGATCTTGTCAATTCACTTGTCGTTTGTCACACGAGATGAGTGACATTTACAAACAGACTTTCAATCACTTCACAGAAAGTTCACCTTCATTTTTATCAGGTTTAGACCGGTATAATCCAGTTACAAGCTTGCAAGAACTTCCATCTCCGCCACAAACTCCACAAACATCGATTGTCTTCTCACTGTTCAGTTGGCGATCGCAGCCAACGGGCTAGAAAAACATGACATCATTTGAAAGTGACCTCACAATGCGGCAAAAGCAAACACACAATAAAAAATTCACTTTATGTCTTTGAAGCACTTACAAGAAAATCGCGCGTAGTTGTGATGTAATAATTAATTCACACGTAAACATCCATGGGAACTAAGAATTGAAGACATCATGGTGACTGGCCAGACAATCCTTCTCTGATTACTTTTTCTGAGGTATCTATTTACTTTTGACAACGCTCATTCCTCTCAATAAAACTCAAAATTGGCCACCCAGGAATGATGGAAATGGAACGAGAAACACGGTTTGCCAAAATCTTAGTGGTGTCATCGTTGGCAACCACATCAAAACACTTGTGGTGAAATGTTTAATATCATGATTCTGCCAGCGCAGATATGGCGGTGTGGATGTGTAGTTTTGTGGTGTTGTTTTTAAGTGGAGGCTTTAGATTCTGCTGTTTTAGATCAGTGCAAGTGCTAATATAATAATTCCTTTCTCCGAAAATACTGTAGAATACGTTTTGTTTGTAGTCCAGACATTTTTGTCGTAGCCAGGGTTATGTCCGCTGGTTGAAAATTTCGATTAATTGTACCAGAAGGGCAACAAAGCCTATCTTTGTGTCCACCTTCTAACTCGTCACTAAGAGCCTTGCAAAGACACAGCCGCGTGCGCTTTCAGCGGTATCAACCGGCGCCCTTATAAACGCAGAACAAGGGCTTTTATCATGGTCATTCAGTAAGTTGGAAATGAAACAAAGACAACGCAACTGGCAAATTGTTCTAGAACATTTTCCCCAGTCCTTCACATGTTTGAATTGCTGCAGATTGAGCTGACAACATTGAAGGTCAAAGAAAAATCTACGAAAACCACTGACCCTGCAAGTCACATCAAGGAGCAACAGCCACAGATCAGTCCGAGCGAGCAAAAGTAGCATTTTTTGCAACGTTCCAACGTTGCTACTCGTTGACAAAAGGTAATTTTTGCTGCGGCCTGAGTCAAACTCAAGGAGAAAGGTCAAGTTGAAAGAGATAGCCACTTTGAAGACAACGAACAATGTTTGCAAACCACTGTTCCCGGCCACAAAACAAGCACCAGCAAAACCCTTCTAAAAATACCAAACATTTCAATATCGTTTCATGGTGTTCAAATGTCTAAGTCATGCATTTATAGTAGACTCTGCTTACAAAGAGACAATTTGTTAATTTTTCTTTTGGCAAAACAGTTTCACTGTTTCGCTTTGTACCATTTACTAATTTTTTCCGTTTTTCGGTGGAATGATTGAAGTAAAATAAGACACTTTAGGCAAAAGTGACAAAAAAAGTAAAAATAGTGTATTATCTTTTGCTACTAAGCAACACTACCTAGAAGTAGTTTAGGTGGCCTTCACCAAGTCCCCTATCAGTTGACTCGGTATATAAAGGAAGGGCGTAAGTGTTTAAGGGACATAGCAGATAGATTGTTGAAATACGCGAAATGCGAACAAGACTCACTGATTGGTAATTAACTGAAAGAAGGTGTGGCCCTGGGGTTGGCCGTGTCCGATAGCCAAGTTGTTGCATGTGCAGATAAAGCTTTATTTGTTGTTAAAAGCACATTGTCAAACATAAAAACAAAGCTTCAAAAACCTGAAGCAAAAATATAATTTATCACGGAATTTCCAAGATGTTTTGTTTGCTGTAGTTACTAAAATAGCTCTAGAGGTGCTCTGAAAAGCTGATAATCCTGTGATTTTGCAAAAACTCTACGGTTCTATACGTCTAAATAAAGAGTAATAATAACACCATTCAGTTTTCCCAGCTACGTCTACAACTATACGCCCCACAGTACAATAACACACCCACATTATACAACAGCCAGTTAGTGGACATACAGTAGCTTAAGAAGGCGCGAATGATGAAAATACACAAACTACATCATGGCACCATATTGAGAAAGTGTTTGATTTTAAAGAAATGACAAACTCCAAACTTATTCGCTATCAAAATTATGTAATAAAACACATGTTTATGATACAACAGAGCACACTCTATCTATAACAAAGCTCTTAGGTTTATTCATATGACAAATCAACCTCATTCTAAAGAATTGGTGTCACAAGCAAAGCCTGGCAACAAAATTACAAAAAAAAGCTTACATCAGTATAAAAAGCATATTAACTGAAGGCTACGACGACTTGTAAGAACAAGGGATTGGCAATCTCGCCAAGTTGTTGGCCAAATCACCCAATTAAGATATGCAACTTTTACAAACAAAAAAATAGAGCCATCCGTAAGAATTTTGATGTCAGTGTTCTCTTGGCAACTCACAGCAACGGTTCCCATCAGCAAGCGGAAGTTGAAGAGTGATGATAGGCAGTCGCACAGACTGGCACCAATCCTTTGTGCAATTTTACACGTTTACAAAGTCAGGCCGCAGCTTTCCCAATGCTTCAAGGGAGCCTTCAAGAAGCCGAAAAATCTTATATGTTTTAACAGAGATTATTGTCCTTATTCTTTCCTGATTTCGACCAATCGACGACAGCCATACGTACACGTGACTGGCAGGGTGACGATCAATCTCGAGTGAAAATAATGAATTTTGCAATAAAACGAACCAAAATTTCGTTTTGACACAAAGTTTTTTTAGTTGGCTTTCATTTATTTTCGAGTAAAAATTTTGCTTTGGTTTTACTTTGAAATCCAGCCAATTTCGTTTCATTGTGAACAGGGAACGAAAAGAAAACATACGAGAATCATCAAACGTAAAACACATTGTAAAGTTCAAAACAAGCGGCTTCGCCCCCTTCAAAAATTAAGAAATTCATTCAATTGCAAATGTTGAAAATGAAGAGCCGAAGAAGCATCGTGTTCAGGACCGTTGAGACAATGATTTGGGTCGGATACCAATGTGATCTTCAGCTCTCAAATCAAGACAGTTTAAAAAAACGCACTGTATCCAAAAATACGCGGTGGTCCTTTAAGTTCCCAGGCCCCTTGCAAAGGTTACACCCCCTAAAACCATCCGGAGACCGAATCTAAAAGTACCATCTGGACCCCCTGAACGCTACTGATCATGTTCACTCTGATTACTATGCAAATTCTCACTCAACAAATCAGTTTTTTTACATTGATTCTCCGCCTGCAGACGCTAAATCAATGTAAAACAGGACTAATGTGTCGGCATCTTTTTTTGGCGCTTGTGGGGCATCGATCGTTGAAGACAAGTAGTCGTACAAGCTTTGAAATTTCCTCCTCGGCAGCAAGCCAAACATTGTTGGTAGATCAGTGGCCAAGAGGAAACTACTTCGTCCCCTCATTGTGAGGTAGATTGGCGTCCATTATGGCAGCCACATTTGATGTCATGCATGGTAGTTTACCGAGAAACAACGTTCAACCATGTTTGAAACAACATTATTAGTATCATGCGCAAAAACGAAAAAAATATATTTCATTTTAAAACAAAATTACTTGATGTCGACTTCTTTTCATTTCGAATCGAGTTTTTAAACAAATAATTTCAGTTCGTCTTCGTCAAGGAAAAGCGGTTTTGGAAGCTCTAGATTTTTTCGTGGTGTTGCAGTTTCAAAACGAGCCTAATAGATGTATTTGAAACTTTTAATTGGCCATGGAATTCATACGAACATAGTTTCGAAGTCGATTGCCTAGCTAACGCATCACAGAACGATGCAAGCAAAGATTAACTCAACACTACACCAAACATGACATTCTGACACAAAATCAGCAACAATAGCTGTTGAAATGAACTAACAACATCAAAACTTTACAAGTATAATTGTATAACTAAGAGTAACGAAAAAGGATTTATAATTGTAAATCTAATAATCCACGACCAAAAATCACTAGCAAATGACAGCTTGATCAAGCTGAACAAAGGTTTAAAAATGTTGACCTGAAAGTTGATTTAGCGGTTGTCACAGTGACGCAATAATTGCAGATTCATTTGACAAATGCGAATAAATGAGCTATTATTATTTACCATTCAACAAAGTATATCCATGTTAAATAAATCAAACAAGTAGTCATCGTATATCAAACACTAGATCAATAGTCGATGCTTTATGAGATCATAATTCCATTAAAACGACAAAATATACCAATCAACAAGCATACAAAAACTAAATCAAAAACTCGATGCAATCTTTTTAAGACCTAAGTTTGCGTCATGAGCCGCTACCTGTGACGCTCAGGCGACGTAAACAACGGCCTGCTCGGTCGTGCACACGCGATATGAAAAACGAGGCAAGTTGAAAGTAGTGCCACTTTGCACAATGTCAAGTTATTTTATTTATTAAGTTTGCTTTTTGAGTAATGGGCGTCGTTGTAGTTAGTCAATAATTAAAAGGAATATACAAGCGTGGGAAAATGAACTGCGGGCCGTATGAAATCTTAAGAAAAGACCAGAAGACGACATATCACAAATTTGAAGGTTGCCCCATAAGACAACACAATTCGTAAAGGTTTACTTGTTTTACTGAAGTTAAACTTGATTGTCTTAGCAGCTTTCGGCCTATCGAAAGGTCAAAAAGCGTCAACACTTCTTTTGAAGCTCGTATTAAAATAACATGAAAGTGAACTAAACTATAAGATGTAGGATTAAAAGCTGCAAAGAATTTAATTGACACCTAGCTGTCGCTATTCCAGCTAAGAAGATTCAGTCAGTTGCGGAATTCTTTTAGACTTAAATGTTTTTACTTCACCTAAAGTGTGATTAAAACTTCGACTGGAAAAAGATTAAAATTCCTAAAAGGTTTCCAACTGATGACAAATATTCCTATTGATAGTTTCTGACTGGCACACTCCTCATTCTCGGCCAAAGCAAAAGCCGGGAATCAAGCCCGGTTAGTTTGGCGTCTCAGCACAAGTTTTGAACTACATACACAGACCAGATCACCGAAGTTGATAGTTTGAAATTTTCGTATCAACTTGATATTGTCGCCAGTGGCTACTCCCTGACAAGAAGCCTGTAAATAGCGACCTATCGCGGGTGCACTATCCCTGGAATTTAGATGCGACTTAAACCTGTACTTGGTATCCTTTTGGTGGGCAGATAAGCTAGGCACGTGTCCATGCCTTTGTTAAAGGGTATGAATAATATTTTCTAAATGAATTAACCTCGGCTGGAGAATGGAGACTGCCGCAACATCTATGGAGAGTTGGCGCAAAAGTTTATCAAAGTTGTGCCCAAAAGTCAGGCCAGACTTACTACTTTGTTGATTCGCGAACAAACTGTTTTAAAAACCAAATTTACATCAAACCCAAATGCAATGATGGCTTTCAAAACATTGTTAGTGTTTAAAAAAAAGTGAACTTTCAACGATTCTAAGCAAGATTTTGAAAACTTTACATATAACTTAAGCTGTATGTAATTCCTAAAGAGGACATCATGTGATGTCGAAACGGTTCGATGAGTAATTTGTTTCAACGTAGTTTTTATTTTCTGTAAATGTTAAAAATACACGTAAATACATTAAATCTGATCACGTTAGTCGGCTTCGTATGCTTAAGGTACAAGACAAACTCTACCAAAGCTCTATCACTTTATACATACTTGGCAAGTGCCATTGATGCACATGTCGTAAGAGTCTCCATAGCAACGGGTGCCATCAAATACTTTCGGTGACATCATCATCACTTTCTCAGTATTGACCGCCCTACAGTAGAGAGCGCAAGGAGGAAGTTCGTTGCTGTTCTCAGGAATCCACGAATAGAGTTTGCCGTCAAACTTCGTGTCGTCATAACCGGCGCACTGCATCGCTCTGAAGTCGGATACCGGTTCATGGCAGTCCTGTGTTGGATGTAATTTGTATAAAAGGTAAAGGTGAGTCCCATACTTGAATCCAAGCATCGGGGAATGAGAAGATAAAGTTCTCATTATAATAAGCCTTCGGCACTAACGAGAGTAGGGTGGCCAGTTCCTTTTTCTCGGCCGTCTTTCCTTCAGCAGTTCAGCAACTACGCCCACCCAATTTGACTGCATAAATTTAATACTTCACTCACTTGGATCAACAACCTGTGTAAATCTTTATGCAAAAGTTGAATATATTTTTGCAATAGGGGTATTAGTTATCAGCGGATACTGTGGTATAATCAGGTAAGGTATAAAGATGCATCATTTCAGTTTCGTCAATTAAACCTTTCTTCGCTGGCCTAAAGGACGACGGAATCTGCCTTTTACCGCCCTCAAGACATCTGGCAATGATCTGAGCGAGATGCCAGGGCAGCAATTGTGTTGTTCAAGCATTTCAACAAGAACACGAGCGGTTTGAAGCGCCGTAGATATGGTGGAAGGTTGTGGAGCTGTCACTGATGAATTGCATCATGAACTTAGCAGATAATTTCGTGCTACGAGTCCCGGCCTGCTTCTCCCAGACAACAAAATCCGTCATTTTTATATTAATTCAACGTCTGCAGACGTTGAATCAATGTAAAAATGACGGATTTTGCTCTCTGAGTCGATGGTTTCAAAAGATCGACGCACAAAGATGTCTAACCCAAGCTTGTAACGTTTTTGAAATTGTTTGATCAATAAGTTAATGTTATACTACTGTGTAAATTTTTACTCACTGTACTAAATGAAGATCTTTTTAATGGATGCAAATTAGCGGCAACCTACTATCTTTTTAAAATAGTATTTAGTTTGAATAAAAAACGTGTAAATCCATTGCATATTAAAATTGAAAATCACCTCATTTTGGCAAGTCCGATAACGAATGCGGCTGCCTTTGCATTCTCCTCTGTGAAAATAAAAAGTATTAGGCTACTTTTGACGTTTTAATCAAAAATCGACGTTCTGTGATCGCAAGGTCATTTCAAATCTCATACCCACACAAGCAATTAACCATTAATACCATAAAGTTTTTGGCATAACCTCCCTTGTGAGTAAGAGCTTTGTTTCATGGAACCAAGCATGATAATTTTATGATCTCTTAAAACTTGAAACGCCAATAAAACAACATCACAGTCAGATTTTTCTGCTGCGTGTTAAATGGAACGTCACTTACGTGGCACCGACGCAACGTCGTCGCGCAAATGACGCACCACCGCCACACGTAAGCGAGCATTCACTCCAAGTCTCCCACGTTGTCCAGGTACAAGTCGTGGATTTCAGCACCTGTGCAAACAAGAAGGTCATTGCAATGTCTCTTGTATTATTATTTGAACGTTTTTCCAACGTTAAGTTAAAGGAAACGAAAAATCCATATATCAAACAAAGAACTGGAATTGTTGGTACCATTTAAGGGTAAACCAGTCACTTTGGTTGATTATACGTTTTATTTTGCTAAATCAACATAAATTCATTATTCTCGACCTTTCATTCCACCAAAGGACGTGGTCAAAACAGAGCCGCCTCTTTTGCATTGTCACGACGCGTGACCACATCAAATTCACATAAAAGCAATTCCAAGTCTAAGGGAACGTGACTTTTTGTGACAAACATGTGGAAAAAAAGGACCCAATGAAGAATCGAGAACGTTGAAGAGTGTGGATGTGGCCAACAGCAGTGACAGCTATGTAACCAAACACTCCCTGCAGACGGTACTCAGTCACTTCCAAGGCTGTTCTTGACGGTCACAATGCCAGCAATAGCTGAGATGGCAACAAAGCACTCAGTGTTGCAGCTGAACCCTTTACAGCAAATTCAAATCAATGCAGCAATAATAAAAGTTTAAAGTAAACTTCCTGTCTTAACCACCGTCACCGTAAGATTAGTGCAGTGGTTCTTTTTTTTCTTATTAGTGCAATGCCACTAGTCTGCTAATACAACGATAACGGATATACACAGCACAATGTAAAGAAAAAAATATCAAATGTTTCAAACCGGTTTAATGTCCCAGGATTAAACCTGCTTCATCAGAGTTTGAGATATACTACATATCAGAATGGTATAAATTACAACGGGGTTTGAGAGCTTCAACAAAATGTTGTTTTTGCACAAAATTTATGGAACCTTGTTTAACGATCCAGGGATTCTCCGAACCGAATCGAATCCAAGATGCAGCACGGAAGTACAACTGAGAAACGTTCAACAAACATCTCTTGGCTCGTAACCATTCAAAGTGATTTTAGTGACATAGTGATTCCAGGCTTTCTGGCTTGTATTAAAATTCAAAGAAAACGAAGAGGTGTACCAGCAAACATCTATAGGATTGGCCCATGATTCAAGAGAAGAATCCATAGACGATACAAACTGATATACATAAATCAACAAGTGAATAAAAACTATCAGTAACCTCTCAAGTACATGAGAGTTTTTTTTTTTGGTTTTTCTTTGTTTTTTTATACTGATATTTATTGAATACATCAACAAAACATACAGCAACTGACAGGGTCTGCTACTATTCGGTGAGTCCGATTCGGTGAGTCCGATTCGGTGAGGTCCTAACCTCTAACCCCTAATCCTAATCCCTAACCCTAAAACGGCAATGATAATTAGGTTACGGTACCCGATAATTTAAAAAAAAATTGAAAAAATCCCCCGTTAAGGGATCGGACTCACCGAATCGGACTTACCGAATCGGACTCACCGAAACGGACTCACCGAATCGGACTCACCGAAACGGACCCACCGAAACGGGCCATTCCGCAACTGACATGTACATGTACTTGAGAGGTTACTAATATTTTTATTCACTTTCTGGCCTGTGGTTGAAAATTTGCATGAATCATGCACAAAAAGACTTGGAGTTTGCTTAGCCTGTGGGTGGGCACCGTTCAGTAGTCAATTTATTAACCGATGCATTCATAGGGTGTCTCTGCCTGCTTTTTTGTTACAAAAACCTTAATCCTGTAAAATAAAGTTAGTGTTTAGTGGTGAGATTATTATCTATTTATCTTCTGAGTGAGAATGCGGCTTTGCAACTTGCGTGTGTGTTCTGAAATTGGAAATCCAGGTATTTAGACGAAAGGTTAAACCAAATGTTGGTGCATTTTAACTGCGATATGACGATGCCAAACTTCTGCCAGGCATAGAAATGTATAAACCACTACTGATGATTGTTAACTTAGGCAATACCTGTGACAGTTTTGTTGTGCACATGGTATACCACTAGCAACGTGCAACAAACTCTGAATAGCCAATGAACACAGAAACGAAAAAGGTGCCTCTTTCCCCTAAGAATGTTCATAATCTTTGCAAGATTTTTTGGAATTAACCTTATCTGTGCCCCAAAAACACAATAAAAAACTCATGTGCACCTTGCACGACATGGTTCTAAAATAAAACGCAAACGTTTTAGCTAAAGCATTCCATCTACACTGCTACACTCTCTTTCGATTAACCTGTGCATCATCGCACTCAGTAAGGTCACGAAATTCTTTACAAAAGGACGGACTACTTTTTTTGCTGAGTCAGCATTGTTGACCACAAATAGGTCAAGGATGTTGGAAATCCAAGTCAACAAAATCCGTCAACGTAAAAATGACGGATTTTGTTGTCTGGGATCTTTGTTGCTTGTCTAAAACAGATTCAAACAAAAACAGGGAGTTAGAGAGAGATTTGAATCGTTTCGAAAACATCACTTCATTGACGTACCGATATGATTATGGGGAATGGCATAATTCAAACCAAACTCATAAAAATAAGCGCAAAAAAGTAACCAATCTTGTGGAAAAAAGAAATGATTCGATTTCAAAACATCATCACGGAGGTATTGGAAAACATTTTATAAAAATCCAGCATTTTAACAAAATCCTTCAATACTGGTCGTTCAACATGACGATGATTTATGAAGACATACGCATGAGTACCATTTTGTGTGAAAAAATTTAAAATCTGCAAAGATATTATAACTGATAAAGAAAATCGGCTAATCCTTATCATGCCTCGTGTAATCTCTTCAATCGATATTCAGAAAAATGTTGATGTTATACAAGAAATTTATATTAAAAAACGTTCAAATCACATTAGGATTTACGACATGAATAATTGCCAGTGAATAAGATGACAAAATTTCTATAAACAGCAACTTTGCCTTTATTCATCAATCATTATGATTATAAGTTGGCGTAAAGCACAAACACCATCAAAGGTCGACGATTTGGCGAAAGAAGTGCAAAAAATCTGGTAATCCAGCAACGCGCATCGTTTTCGAATAAACAAAACTTCTGCTGAAGATAAGTAGCCTGCAGCTAAGTCAGTCCTTTTTTGTCATTGATGCAACGTCGGCAGATCATAGCAAACCTCTGTAGACGTTGAATCAATGCAAAAATACTAATTTGCCAGCTGAACAGGTACGATCATTTATAAGGACTAGCTCAGTGGTCGAGTGGTTTCGCCTTCGACTCGGTGGTGGTAGATCCGAGATCGATTCCAGGTCGAGTTAAGCCGAAGATTTGAAAAACGATACCGATTGTGTTCTTTGTTGAATAAATCAACGCAGTGAGAATAACTTAGGTAATAATGTGATGACATCGTAAACCTGATATAAAATTAAAAATGAGCCGTGTAGCTAATATACCTTAGCTGTGGTAGAGCGACAATAAATTAAGCCATAAAATCATTACCATTTGTAAAGAAATCAAGTCGACGATGCAAGTGTCAAAATTGCCTTTTTCACGTCACTTCAATGTCACCTAGACGCTTAAGGCATTCCAATGCTGCCTGAGCGTAGATGGAGCCACTTTCGGGTGCTGAAAGAGTTACTTACACAGTTTGTACATAATTATACGCAAATCCCTTGAAACATAAGCACAGTACAAGCATTAAGTAACCAGGGATAAGAGGCTGCAGAGATAAGATATTAAAAATATATAAACATCGTTATCTGAAAGTGTTAAATTTCATGATAAAATCAAAACAGAAAAACTAATTAACCCTTTTTTATCACTTGATTGCAACATTAGCTTCAAGTTTTCAGCTGGGTGATCATGAAGAGATGGGTATGAGATAATACAACACTTTTTTAAACAACACGTGGATTTAAACCTAATGCCCTTATTGAACTCTTGAGACAAAATTTTCCTTTTTCCACAGAACTTTATAAACGCATTACGGCTCATCTAAATCTCGACATCTTTTCTTGAGCTACAGCTGTATTGATACCAAGATAAATATTGTAAACAACATGTAAATAAATGTGGTAACTTTCGTTTACTTCCAACATACCGAATAGGGGAAGAACACTAAACAAACGTGAGTATAGACGGTAACAAATCCTTGCTTATTACTCTCAAGTAAAACAAAGACACTGTAAGTTTAAAACACATACAAATTGGCAATTGAATAATTTTCCCCTTACAACCTCAGAAACCACCTACACCGTTTTGCGTGGAGCAATAAGGTGGCAACCTATCGGTTTTTAATCTTGTTAGCTGAACGAAAACCTTCACGGCTTTTAAATCTTCAGGTCAAATCCACAGACTGCTTAAGACGCGGTTTCACATCGCAATATGAGAACTGCAAACAAGGAGCTTTTATGCAAAAGTAATCTTGTCAAAAGTGATGAAAAAAACGTAAAAGCCGTTAGTCCATAAATGTGAAGTTATGCAAAAGATGTGCATGAATGACTAATAAATGTTGGCAAAACACACCCGTTATTTTACGTAGGTCTACGTACATACCACCAGCACCATAGCACACCTTTCAAAAGGTTAAACTGCGCAGTGTACTTTTCCTTAACTCATTGTTGTCTCACAAAACCAACTGGTTAATCGCTTTATCGGCCAGCAATAAGTAATTCTGGTGTAAGAAGACAAGGGGCATACTAATTACCTGCCACAAGGTCAACTTTCTTCGACTAATCGTGAGTTTGGCGTGCCGGCAAAACATCAGCTTAGCACGCGAGTAAAATGATACAAGTGTGGGAAGAGTATTACTCAGACTGTGAAGCGAGGTATCAACGTCAATGCAACGTTTCTTTACATTAATTTAAGATAAAAATAAACGTAAATGATTCTGGTAAAAGTTCACCCACAAATGCAAATCCTCGACATTTGAACAGTGTGTTCATTCTGTTTAATTTCTGCAAAACAACCCTAAATCTTCACCAACACCTCGATCAGGTTTCAAGAATGGCAGTTTTATCCAATCGACTGGAAATATAACAACGAGTGACTTTCAAAATCACATGGGAATACTAGTTTGTCTGTTGTTAACCCAACCCCTGTCCCTGACCCATTCGCTACCCTGCAACCCCAGTGAAAGGAGACGGCTTACAGTATAGCGTAGCAACAAGCAGCAAAAACTACTCTTGTCTGATTAAGTTATTGCAAACTGCGTTGTCAGATTTGTTTAAAAATTACCAAGTTTGTAACATTCGCCTAGGAACTAGCCGATCTGGCAACCCTAATAGAGTGGTGGAACTGATGCGATGGCGCAAACAGAAAAAGATAAAGCATACGCAACGTCAAAAAAAGGTGCTATTGAAATAAATGAATTATAATTTGCACAAACACTCGTTCTTACTGAGGGAGCGTCCACACGGGTGCTATCTAAGACTATGTAATGACAACAAATGAGCAATCTTTTTAAATTGCGTTATTAAAAACTAACCACCCTTGCAAGCAAGTAAGCATATTATAAGTGGCCACCAATTTGTTCTGTATAGCGATGCGCACACTGCAGATATTCGTGATGGACTGATGGTCATGAAAGCTTTACAGTACAGACAGTTTTCGAAAGTTTAGCAAATAGAAGGCAATGGGTGAATAAAATAACAAACTAAAGACAGTGGAGCTCTGTTGGATATGGAAACTAGGGTTCATTGCAAAAACCAACATTCAGTATGCATGCAAATGAACTCCATGCAGACCACAGATCCAACACATTGACTGTGAGTTTGCAGGAGCCACATATCCGGCTGACCTCAATTTCAAGTTTGCATCTTGATCAAACCGGTATAATCCAGAAACGATTCATGTGCGCTGAGCTAACATGAAACTTGTGCATTTGATGCAATCATCGATGACTATTCTTTTCATGGACAGTCGTCTCTTGCAAACACTTCTGTCGAGCTTGTGAAAGAATAAATAAAATTCAACTATTTTGAAAAGGCAAGAGCAAATTTACTTGACCGAGTCAATTTAACCTTACTTGTTTAAACAGAAATCGATTTTGATCTCACATATAATCTTCGTCATAACTTGGGGTTTAAACACAAAGCGATGTCAAGTAGAAATCGGTGCCACGGCCGAGAAACGATGATCGAGATGATTTAGCAATTCAAACATAAGTCTCGCTCCAAAGAAAGACGAGTACATTGTATTTATCATGGATTGACGCAGCTAGGCGGAGGTGTCGGGATTTTTCTTTCGCTTGCGTAGTGAGCAATGATCTCTTGCAAAAGCTGACACCTTCGTTTTTTTCGCTCTAAAAAAGTTATTTCTCTTTTTGTAGAAATAACAAGCAAACATAAGCAAAAAATGAGTGAATGGGTGACCTGAATGCAATTTTGTTCAAATGCAAACGAAACCGAAGAAAACCTGCTCAAATAGGAGTGTAAATTAATCCAACAACTGAAGGCAATTGAAGAACTGAACAGGTTGAAGGACAAAAAATAAGGAAAACAATTCATTGAGATTTCACAACTATACGATACAACCACATTAGAGCGGCGACTTATTCTCAAATAAATCAGTTGATGCTGTTTTTGAAGTCATTGGTATGATACGACCTGGAATCGAACCAGATCCATCAAAAATGAAAGCAAATATACTAACCAGACGGTAGCTGAGCTGTAGAAATTGCGTGACCCACACTAATCCATAAGCTTAGTAAGCTCGAGTGAAAGATTCACAGTGTTTGCATTTGATCGCTTTTCATACTTCAGACTTTCGGCACACTTAACCCAAGGACTGTCGATTTGGCGCCAAAGTAGACAACCTGATGGAAGGCTAAATTAATAGCTTGGAAACAAATTGCGCAGTTGTTTACATGAAGTAACGTTAACTAACGTTATTATTGAGTTAAATTACGCACATTTTTGTGGCCACAAATATGTGTCAATTTAGTGGCTTTGCGGTTGGATTAAAACATGGCAGAGCAAGCAAGGCATTCGAATGATTTGATTTTGAATGTTTTTCTTACTTTCATCACAGATGGTAAACTAAAATGTTTTAAAAATAAATTCTTTGAAATCCCTTCCATAAATTTAATTAAAGTAAGAAATTTCTCCTTTGTTTATTTCGTTTAATTTGTGAGCCGTATAATTAAATACTATAGTTTTCCCATTAATATCGGTGTATCCAAACATTTCAAAACGTAAAACTAACTTTCGAGAAAAATAATAATTTCATCAGTCCCAGCAGATGCTAACCACGCGCGGACACATGAATAATGCAATGAAAGTTTGTCAGAAGCTTCGTTATCAACGTTTTGTTGCAAAGTGACCAGTCATCGATTTTACAAAATACACAGGCTTGTAAAAGGTAGACCCACTTTCCATCCTAACAGATTAAAACAAGGATGCATCGCATCTTGTTTAAACACTCTCTTGGCATCAAAATGTTGCATCCTAAACCTTTTGACATTTTTTACAGCACTGCAAATAAGCAATTAACTATCTTTTAAATTATTACAAATGGGAAAATTATTCCTTCAAACATAAGAGTAAGAAAAATATTTAAGTCCATTTTAATTATGTTATATTTTTGTGTGTGAAAAAAGTATGTTAAACCCGCTAAGGTTACTCTGTTTTATTTCTCTGTGGTTCAACAAAGCAAACTCTCTACCAAAGCTTTATTATTACAAATGCTATTCAACCCGTGTTATCACTTGCAAACATGGAACTCACAGCAGCTGTCACTCAATATCGCAGCGTGAAGATTTTAAGTAAATCTGCTGGTCCATCCAGCACATCATAAACGCCCATGTAACCTAATCAGATTAGGCCAATAGTATACACAGACACGCCTTCGAGTAACATGCATTTAAGATTTAGCAATACAACGAGAAACACGAAACTCGGCTTCATCAAGTCAAGCAAGCCAGGTAACCATAACAGGCCCCACATCGCGAAAAATTTTTGTGTTGTTCAATAACAAAACTACGCGAAAATAGATAATGACATTGGTTTGCTGGAAGGTGGATATGTTCGTTATATTTGCGTATATTTATCGTATAAGTAATATAATTTTTCTGAAAGCATTAGTGTTATCATTTGTCGGAAGTTGCTGTGTACTGGAACAACGATTGCAGAGCACGACTATAAGGTAATGAACGGCTACAAAACACAAGACAAATAAACAATGATGTATCATGCTTAAAATAAGAAGTTGACACATTGACAAACGACCGAAGCAACACTCAAGTAAGCACCTAAATGTCAATACAGTTTAACAAGTATTTGTACTGATTTACATATTAGTTTCGCCAACCAACTTGGAGCAAGAGTGAGGCCCAAAAGCTTACGGTAAGTCTCTACAAAAAGAAAATCATCCTTAGATAATAAGGCTTTCTCATGGGGCCGTTAAAAAACATTTTGAAATGTTTTAGTTCCACACAAGAGTTGCTCTCAATTCGTTTCGAATAAAATTCTTTATGAAAAATTGTATTTTATTTGGACTAAAAAAAACTTATATGAGGATAATTTAATCTATCCGGGTGGAGATTTGCTACAGCAGAAAAATAAACTACGTCATAAATGCCCGAATTCTAATTATCCCAAAATAGCCAGCGAGGATGTTGATGTAACAAAGTGCACCAGTAAAATAGCGAGGTTGTGACTTGCTCTCCCAATACAAGAGCAACATGTACAAGCATGTAATCATGGTGCAAGTACAAACAATGCACAATAAATGTATAACGTACAAACAACGTACATGCGCAGCTACATGAGAACTGTAAGGAATGTGTACAATGTGTGTGTAGGGTTGTGTATTTCCGGAATGGCCCGTTTCGGTGAGTCCGATTCGGTGAGTCCGATCCCTTAACAGGGGATTTTTTCAATTTTTTTTTAATTATCGGGTACCGTAGCCTAATTATCATTGTCGTTTTAGGGTTAGGTGTTAGGGGTTAGGGTTAGAGGTTAGGAACTCACCGAATCGGACTCACCGAATAGTAGCAGACCCGTGTATTTCATTGTTTTTTTTTTCCATTTTACGGTGATTACGTTTATGTTGATCTTAATTATCAAAGAAGCTAAACCTTTTTAATCTTTAAAGATTGCGTTATTGAAGCTACCATACGCTTGGAAACACTAAATGCTGAGACGAGAACATATGTAAATCAATTCGTAATTCCTTTAATGATACCAACCAGTGTGATTAACCAACATATATATATGCATGCATGGAATACAGTATATCATATCTTGTTAAGCTACATGAGCTACAATGATCGTAGGCTATTGCAAAAACACATGCTAATTGCCAGATTTTGGCAGCAATTTATGGAATATAGACTACTAGACCTACTTGAAACTAATCATTAACAAAACCACCATGAAACTTAACCAGTGTGATATAATACTGTAACAAACTTTTATTTATAACCACAAGTTATGTTCTACTGCGTTATGTGTAGATTTCCTGACAATGATTCTATGACAGCCGAAAAGGTTCAAATGATTGATTATGTTTTAAACTTTTGTAACATTTGAGTCCTCAGACGTGTTTTAAATTAAGAGCACATTGAAATTTTCTGCTAACATCATATTTGTGGTAATACGCTTACAAATAAACCCGTACTGAAAACGCCATTAAAATAATTAGAATTTGCAACAAGAATCCGTTCAATCAGGCAGCACCAAACGGGTTAAATTTGCTTCGGCGTCATTGCATTAACTCGGCCCACAAAAACTGAGCTACTTCTCAGCAATGCCCAAGTGATGGATTTTCACCCTCACATTCCGGGGTGCGACCTTTAAATGAAGAAGCCTTTTTATCTACAAACACTGGAAGGCGAAACTCTTGTATGAGGCACAGTGAAGAAAATACAAGGAATTGACAGCCTTTAAACATACCAGGGAAAAAATAACGAAGCTATATTTCAAGTTTAATTTTTGCAATCTTTATCAGAAGAATGAACCAAAATGAAAAGATTGGGCGTGCTAATTGTTTAACACGATCTGACCTTAGGCCACACAGATTTTTGGAATTTGATACCAGCACTCCGTTAGCCAAACAGTAGCATATAGACATAAGACAACAAGCCTCACAATGATAGAAGCTAAACTCAGACCTCTAAGCCTAGTTATGCAAACACAAAAGCCCATGACCCTTGGGTAACTGAACGGCGAGAGAAAAACATAAAATTCGTTTCCAAAATAATGAATATTAGAAAACCACCTGTCAGTTCCCATGTGGTTTTTCTTATTCTACGGCGTTTAAAAAAAACAACACAAGTTTAAACACTGTTGCCAGATACAAAGCAACTATGCAATGAATGACGATGTAATGTCAAGGTGAGATTTGCGCGCAATCCATAAAGCTTAAGCTGGTCAAAGTTGAAAGATGCCAAGGTCATCAGTGTAATGAGGCGAATGAGTCGATTGTCACTGGAATTTTGTTTGAGAAATATTGGAAAGTATTTAACAACATAGTCTAGTTAACCAAGGCATGAAGATTCATCCTAACAGGTGAAAATTTAACACTACCTATAACCTACTATATTCTAGCAAATCTAAACGGTAATCCAAACAGTAAGCCAATAGCAGGATCTAGTTTAAGTCGCATGAAAGGAACAGCTCATTTCTTGTACATAAAGCTTAAAGTATAAATTGGAAAAATGCAACACTGTCGACTATCTTGCTTAAAATAATGTTGTTAATATAGCCTACTGTAAAGCAACTAAATTATAATACCAGCGCTGTTAAGCTAAAAAAAAAAAATTATTTGCTTATATCAACTGGACTATATGTGATTTTTTGTCATTTCGAAGAGCCTACTGCATGGCTGATAATATAACCAATTAGCTCAGTTATCTAACAAAGCCAATTTCCCAACAGAAACATTAGAAAGTAACCTGAAAATTACAGAGCTGCACCGCGGTTGCCAAAACAAACAATAACATGCAAAACCCTGAGAGTCCGCTAAAGTACACGCGTTTTGAATATTTGAACAGCCTCCGAAAAGGATAGCCACCTTATGTTAGTAATGTAGCATTTAGCAACAAGTGATGGTATTACTAACAATATTGTGACTACGAAGCGAGAAGTTATTGTTAAAATTGATTTTCTTCTAACACCCGTGAACAGCTCAAGTTAACAGGTGGCACTATAATCCACAATACTGATGGATGAGGGCTGGAATAAGAACAAAATGCGCTATTTTGACAATAAATCAATGTCTTTCAAAGCTAAACTGAAATAAGAAACTCATTTTGATCGTTGGGAAACTCTGTTGTTTGGTTTTGTGATTAAACAGGCCTTTTATGAAACTCGAGTTACTTCGCACGCATATTTGCCTAAATATTGACAACACCAGACAATTGATCTTCAGGTAATAAATTTGATAGAAATAACGTCAACTAACCTTCTAACAACGACAAAAAAGCAATCAACTTATGTGCTTTAACCAGTTTCACACCTTACCAAGTGTCATCTATAATCTTACATTGATTAAGCATTAGAATACAGAACTGAGTGCAAAACTGTGTCTATAATTTTTCAGCAATGCGATTATTGAAGGCACATTTATCATCCATGCTTTTGTGAGTTGTCTGTTTCATTAATAGCATCCTCATAGAGATGTCTCATTAATAAAAAGCAACTTGAAATTATGACAACCGAAATGAGCTGCCCATGCGAAAATATTTGGTTGATTCAACGTAACAAATGGTTAAATTAGCGTCACAGCAGAAGTGCTTGCACAGTGCCCACAGCCACACTGACAGGTGAACAACAATTCACTTTCAAACTTCTTTATGTTTGTCAATGTTTCACAGACGATTTATCTCAATTTAGCATTCCATCTGTCGAGTTTGCCACAACCAAGGACGGTTATTTGCGTCAAGTGCGAAGTTAAACAACAATAAAATTCATCTACTCTAGAAATAGATTGAACGCTGAAATTTGTGAGTTTCGAAAAGGGTTAACGAAAACGTTTTTGTTTCAATTCACTGCAAATTATAATTTTGAAAAATGTTTATTTAACTTTTGGTGGTTAAAAATGTATACAATACTATTTTATTTTCAACTCATTATTATTAACTTCGACAAAATTTGTAGTAAATCAGGACAAGCGTGTTCAATTCAGACAGACTCGGTACGGTATAAATTTCAAGACATGATTATTTCTACAATAAACTTGCGGTTTACAACAAATTTTTGCTAAATGCTCAAAAATGCGAGGAATGAAAAGGGACGCTTAAAAATATGTTTCAAAAACATGACTTTTCAAAATACTCTTCAACTAGGCTATAAACAGCTATAAACAAACTTCCAAAAAAGCCTCTTCAGGTAGACATAAATCCACAAGTTTACCCTTCCAGATTACTTTGAACAGTAGTTTTTTCTTCAATGCAAATATTTTGGGTTTGAAAATGATTTTTTCCGTCGAGCGCACACTGTTGTACAAATATTCATATTTGAGTCATTTGTCTCAGAACATTTTTAGATAGCCTATTTTTAACCAGCCATGTGGCACTTTCTAACGTCCCTTTTCACTTCCTTGAAAAGGTTATTAGTTGGATATCACTATCAATGGGATGGAAAATAAACACAGATAACGGAAGCGTTCAAGCTCGCTTTGCTGAGGACAAAGTTCAGGTGCGCACAGCAAAAGCTAACGCATGGTCGCTTCCTGTGATACAATTATTTGTTGCAAGAAATTTTAACTAAATCAACCACCTTAACAATTAAAATTAAACATCCTATCCTCTAGTAAAGTTGAATCAGCAGAAAATATAGCACGAGAACTGTTAGGCTAATTGTCAAACGCATTTGATCTGTAAGTTACAAGATTATCACACCTTTCCACGTGGTTGTTAGATATCAATATCAAAACAAACGGTTAATAGCTATGCAGGCACAACACAGTTTAATCTTGCAATATCAAGTTTGAATGATTTAAAAAAATGTTCTTGGAAAATCAGGGCCTACTAAACAGCTTTTAATGTGACTTTAATTCGATTTTTTCTATCTTGCATTTATCCAAACTAAAGCATCATTATTTTTTGTGGCGAAAAATGGTGTCATTTATTGGAGTGTCATGCATTGTTCTTTCCGCTTTAATACAATCCGGTCCAACAGACACTTAACCTGGTCACACTGCTTAACACAATTATGACATCATAAACATTCCATCACCTACCGTTAGTAAAGCAACAAAGATGAGGGCAGAAGAATGAAGAATGTTCATTTTCATCAATATCATTCACTTTTCGTCGTTGAATAAAACGTTGTTTTTTTTAACACATAAAAGCAATTTTCAGCGATAACAGTTACAAGCAAATCGCTTCGTCGTCAAATCTGCAACGATATGATTTGGGCACGTTTTATGCAATTGAATTGGATTTTATTGTTTTTATGTTTCATTGTTAGTAAAACTAAAATATGTAGGCTACCTAGTTCCTAAACACACTTTCTTTGCTCACTCAAGAATTTCATTAAACTGACACCAACCCTTGTGCAGTCATTGGAAAGTGAAAACTTTGAAGCACTTTCCAGATTGGAAAAAGGATTGTGTATTTATTTTAACATTTTGTCGTAGCCTAATGTACAGGCTGCAGTTATTACTGTTTGGCTTGACTTCTGTTAAACACTTTCATCCAGTTCATTTTTTTTTTCATTGCTGGCGCGAACATGTAGAGAACAATAAAGTAAACATATTCATATTTAGCTTTCTATTAGCTATTCAATGGTTGAAGCTACTTTTGCCAAACCTCTGATCTAAGCAGGCTATTTAAATTTTGTTGTAGCCTGCTTCCATCAAACTGCCGTAGGCCAACTCAAAGTTTTAACTGAAATCGAAAGTTTGATTTTCTGCTTTTTGCGGAAATACATGGCCGGTTTGCCTCAAAAAACTTTTGCAAAGCTAAACTTTTCTTTACTAAAACTTTATCAGCAAAGTTCTTCAAAGGCATTGTAAAATCTAAAGCTGCATTTTGATCTTGTTTTTCAGCCAGGGCACTCTTGCAAACCTTGCTTCGCTTGAATCAACACAAGTACAACAAAGGGCAAAAAACTAGGCTACCTTGAAGCGAAACCAAAGTTTGCTCAGCCAACCACCACCAGCGCATACTACAACAGACTGAGCTCGCTTGCTGTGTTTTCTCAACTGCTTCGTTTGGGCAGCTTTTTTCTTTCAAACTTTTTAAAACTTTCTGTATTTACTTTTTACACTCATGGCGAAAAAACGACAAGGACTAAAATAATATTGAAGCCTTACTTTCAGATAAAGTAGATTCTCAGAAGACAGCAATTCAAAGCTTCAAAAGAGATTTAGAAAAAGATAGACGCTAAATTGCATGCCAAAGTTGAAATCAAATTTTGTATACTGTTGGTCTTGCCTAGACATTTCTACACTGACCGACGATTTGTGTAACTGCAGTAGTTCAACTTCATTTTTTTTGCTTTGTCGAAATGTATAAAAACCATATTGTGGAAATAAAATACTAAAACAAAACCAAAGAAAAGAAAATGTGGCAAAAGTTGTAATCTTTCAAGAGTTGTTTATTGAGTTATGACAAAAAGCTAATTTTTTTTATTTCTGGTCAGTTCAGCATAATTGAAGAGCAGGATCTGCTGCTTTCAATTTTAGTTTAAAAGTTTTGCCAATTTAAATAAACACAATCTATTTCTCAATGCTAAATACAATCAAAAATTTTGTTTTCAGAAAAATTGCACCACATATTGGCCTTTATCATGTTTTACAATTAGATTGCGAATTATACTGGTGGTTTAGTAGCCTATTGGATCCTTTAAAATGTTTTTCAACATTTTTTATGAGTGTCTTGTTAAAGCTACACATGCTATCGCAAAAACACATACATAATAGCTAGATTTTGATAGCAATTTATGGAATATAGACTAGAGTCACTAGACCTACTTGAAACTAAACACTAAATATTGGACGGTCATTTTCTGCAGAAGCAATCAAAGATTTTACATTCATACAAATTTCAACATTTTTTTCATTTCTCGCAGAACTTTCTCATCCTTTTTCTAACAAAAGAGAAAATAAGCAAAAAATTTTCTAAAATTTCAAAAAACTTAACCATCTTGAACGCAAACTTATAGTTCAAATCATAAGTTTGAGTTCAAGTTATAGTTTACTTCAAATTATTGCAGGCAAATAGATTAGACAAATATTGAGGTGACACGTTATTTGTTTTGAACGAGAAACAGCTTCATTTAAATAATAACTCACCATCACGCTCCTTGTCACTTCATTACATTTACAAGAAGACAAATTCCGGTCAGCTGATTTCAAATCCAACGCCTCAGAATGATAAAAGAAACTCAATTTGAGAAGAGGTGGTGTTAATTTGATCTCGCGTGTGCAACTACATCGTCAATAATACGTCATTTCTACGTCAGATAAACGCTAATCTTGTTGCACCATAGGCATATAAAGCCGAGCAACGTGATCAAGTTTAACATATTCATGTTTATTACATATAGAAACACAAAACTACGCAACAAATTAAGTATCGAACGTTTTCGACATCACAAGATGTCCTCTTCAGGAATAACATACATACAACTTAACTACATCTGAATAAAATACAATGGTTAACTAAATGTATAAACAGGGAAAAACAAAAACTGCACATTACTTCTGACTAGCTTGTGTTTCTGTAAATGTAATAAACACGAATATGTTAAACATGATCTCGTTGCTCGGCTTCGTATGTCTATGGTTCAACAAGACAAACTCTCTACCCAAGCTCTATTAAACGTTAATCTAAATTGGATAAACATTAAAAGTGAAAGTTAGTGAATTTCTCCTGAAAGACACATGCATTGCAAACCGCTGGTTTCTTTGTAAAGTTATCTCAGATTTTATTTGTCATGAGCAAATAATATATTGAAAATCGAGAAAAAATTATTCAGTGCCCCTGCCCCTTTCAATGGAGAACCGGAGAACAACGACCCCAGTTAGGCCACCCAACCCGCAGCGCTGTGCAATGAGTGTGACAATGAGAAAGAACTGTACCTACATACTCGTACAACGCTCGAAGAAAAGCGAGTGAAGTTTGTTGCAAATGGCTCGTTTTTTCTCAAATAGAGACACTCCATACCCCTCAATGTTTACCTCTAAAACTAGGCCTGTTCGAAGATGCCCTGTTTGAAGGTTACTTAGTGCTTCATTACTTACTGAAAAGAGTGAGTGAAATAACTTTATTTGCCAATCAGATTCTATAAAATACAACAACAATCTTACATCGTAATGACTAGGGCCATTTAAAGTCATTAAAGTCATATTCTTTTCTATGCATCAGTAAGTCGTGAAATCAATTTTAACGCAAAAACCGCATCCCTATGAGGTATATTAAGAAAGTTATGAAGTCATATAAAGTCATATTTTCCTGGTTAGGTCATAAATCAGCTTTTTAAGTTATATAGTCATATTTTTGAGTTATAAAGTCATACCGTTGTATACTTTAAATAAAAAGTACCAATTTCGATTCATGTGGCATACCACCACAGCCCATAGTTACTCGTTGGGGTAGCTGGTTGAATGCTGCTCAATATTATGCCGAGAGACTTCCACAAGTGAAAGAAATAGTCAATGCATGGGAAGGTGAAGGAGTTATTGTAAAGAGCGTTAAAAATTCAGTCAACGATCCAAAGTTGACTAGTCAGTCAACAGAAATATGCCTCCACTACAACAATATTTCAAACTAAATACTCAAAACGGAAAGTTGTAGCCTACGTACACCATCAAAGAGGCCCATGCTGATCTAAATGCCCTTGATTTCGGAAAAGATCCGCTTGAGCTCAAAAATTACATTAAGAAGCGATTGGACAAAAACGATGTGAAACAAATCATGGAGCTACAAAGAAAAGACATTTCACCAGCGCTTTATGCAAAACTGCAGAAGTGTCAACCCACATCAGCGTCTGTGGAGCGCTCATTTTCGTTACTAAAGTCATTTTTACGTCCAAATCGTAACTTCAAAGACTCTAACATTCCACACTACATGAAACTGTACTACAACAATGGTTTAAAATAAAAATGGATGTGTATTACTGTTATGTTGCGTATGTTTTACTCTTTAGTTCCGTGAGTGACGTTGTTCGCATGTAAAAATAAACGATTTTCACATAAAGTCATATAAAGTCATATTTTCCAAAAAATAAAGTCATATTATTGATTTTTTAAGGTCATATAAAAATGGCCCTAGTAATGACATACAATTCAAAAACATAGAGAAACGCTGTACGCTCAATGTTGAACAATAATATTAAAATAGCTTAGTACAAATCTCATATCATATACAATAATTATATGATGTATTCGTTTGACGGTCAAAGCTAAACAATTTACAATTAATCAACGAAATTTAAACAAATGTTATTGATGGCAATTATAAAGCTTTTATTAAAGTATTTTATAAGCAGACAATTTATTGTAGAATGTAAGCTTAACGTTATTTTACGTGTAACAATTGTTTAAAAAAACTTTGTGATTTAAAAATAAACACTAATTATGTCGTCACTATTAAAACTGGGGTAAAATCGGTTTACAAATAAATTTTCATTGTCACTTGATAATGATCGTGGACCAATTTGTGGCCTATCTTATAAAGGTTGTTTGCGTGACAGCTTCGCCTCAAAAACTTTACTGAAACTCAAATCCGTGAGAGACCAACATTTTTGGGTAAAGTTGTCAATCCGTAATGAGATTTTAAAGTAGAAGTGGCTTTGACTTACAAAGTTTGTCGTCTTTTAGTAGTTTGACCGTCAACAAAGTTTAAATCATCGAAAACAGTTACACCGGTTGGCCAACAGTGAACACCTAGTTTTGTAACTTGAACTTACAAAATTTCACATCAAACATACCTTAAATCAACCAAAACATATTGTTCCACCAACTTGACAGGCAACTTGTGTAACTTCAGACGGTAAAGTTGGTATTAGAGTGATGGCTGAAAACACAAAATTCACTTTATCTTTCTATCCTTTGGCTGCGGCTCGAATCATCGGGCATTGTAGGGATAGGGTTGCCATCAGGTAGAGGTCATATTGCGCGTAGCTTACAACGTAGGCAAGTAACACCAGCTGATTCTAAGGCCGACTTCTAATCTTTTATTTGTCATTTCTGGCATAGCCTTCTTAGACTGAAAAGCACTGGTATACACGAGTTGAAACTCTAGCTGTTGGTAGTTGTGTGTTCGAACCCTGAGCCGGGCGTGCAGAGGACTTGGAAAATGAAAGTTTTGTTTATGCCAAAAAAGAACGAACAATTAAAGATTGTTTACTTTCTTGGTACAGTAAGTTTAACACTGCAGATCGGCATTCAAATACGTACACATACAAAGAGAAGTTCAATTAAACTAAATTAACCATTGGCAAACTTTTAAAAAATATTTCTCTTAACAATACAGTTAAAATTCTCCAACAAACTAACATTTTTTTCTGAAGAAATTCTTCAAGTTGGGAACCACCATTATAGAAACCCTTCTGATACAAAATTGGGTTCATTCATTTTTCATGCTTCTTCTATCTCTGTTACGTTGATCTTTAAATTATAAAACCAGTGTCAATTCTTACTTAGATTTTCGTACTTAGATTTTCGTAGTTGGTTGAACCATTGGCTAAGTTATCTTATACTTTCACGTGATTGAAATTCAAATATGATATGATTGAGCAAACTGCCATGTTTGATTTTAGATAAGATGAAACAAGAATCAGATGAAGACTCTTTTTCACTACAAAGTTCAGGTTCGCATAAGTTTAATCCTTCAGTATACTATTCTCACGCACCACAAGAATTTGAAATCTGTGATATACATGCTTCTTGCGGACAATAGAATGCGAAATGTAGGAAAAAATAAAGAAAAATGCATGCAAAGTAGCACCTTCATGCATTAAGCGCTCTCTCTTATCGATTATAATGTACTCACCACAAATATGCACAACACAAAACAACGGTTTGTGACATGCAATTTGAGAATGTTACACACCCCAAAAAAATTTGGCTTGTGGAATGTTATACCATGGTTAGACCTATTTTGAAGTATAGTTGTGTTGTGGGTGGTGGCACTATCCAAAACTGCAAATTTCAAAACTGTACCCTGGTTTATCTTTCAGGTCTTATTTTTGTAATATGACCAGCCACCCTTGTGACGCTCGATTTGCCTAGCTTTCATACAGCCTACTTTAACAAAATTAAAATGAATTTAAACGTATTTAAAGAATGTTATTTGCAGAACATTAACGTAATTGTATATTAATGACATCTTAAACAACTCAAACCAACCAGACATTTTAAACTTAAGAAAAGTGCAAAAGTAGTAGTTTTATAAGACCTGTCTCTAAACATCATCAAAATATTTCCTCTTGGGAAGCCCTATTGGGTATGTGGATCCAGGACAGTTTCTTTGCTGGGTTCTATAAGCGACCATCATTTTGATCTAAAAACCATTATAGTAGGCTAATTCAATTTTGGTAAAGTGGTGTTTTTTTTAACCACAGACAAATTACCATGAACCATTGACATTTATATATGAATCATGGAAATGGTTAGTTGTGTATGGACTGTATGGTTAATACCAGGGCTGTAGAATGGGGCGAAAAATATACTACTCCGACTCCTCGGTTTATAACTGGCCGACTCCGACTTCGGACACGCCAAACTTCAACTCCACTACTCCGAGTCAGGCGATAAATGTACTATTCCAACTCCACAACCCTGGAATATCAAAGAAATCGATCGCAATAACAGAAAAAATGAATAAAGTGACTTGCGTTGGTCTGATGACTATAGGCTACCAGGTTACCTCCTGATGTTAGGGATGATACCTAGCTTTTACTAATTACCGACATTTCGTTAGTCAGCACTACTGACTTTATCAAGGGGGTTGAAACAGGCAAACACAACCTGTTCAATGTTCAGTGACAAATGGCACAGCACAAAACAAAAACATATCGAGGAAATGAATAAAGTAGCCAACTGTTACTGAACAGGTTGAACTTAGAAATCAGCATCCACACTGGACATCGCAAGAATGATGATATTTTGCGCAGTTGCTGCTGTGAAACCTTACCTGTTGGAAAGCGATAAAAAACTAATTATAGTACATAACCATTTGTTGCAAGTCTGTTACTTTCGATGACATTGATCTACGAGAGATTTCGCTGCTTTCAGCTAGGATGAGCCTTGATAAACTGCCAAGTAAACACTCTTGTACACCAAATCAGCAAGGCGATCTATACTTTGTTTTATGTTCGCTACAGTAAAGTATCTTATCTCCGCCGAAAACAAGTTATGTTTTCACGCTAAACAAACAGATTAAACCACGTTCAGAGAAGATTTAATATCAAAAACAATCCCAAGTCTAACAGAGGTTGTCAACTTTTTATCGGGATCCCAAAATCTTTTGTTTGTGACCAAACAAACCAACGGAAGGTTGTTCGATTGCATAAAGGGGACAATCAAAAGTCACGTGACCGGAAGTAAACAAAATCGTCGCCAGAAAGTTTCGAATTGCGTCAAGGATGACTCACACAGGTAAATCAGTTTTAGGCCAACGTTAAATGACATAGAATCAACGTAAAGATTTAAACCCCGGAAGTTCAAGATGCCATCAAACCTCAAACTGCGCGCGCGTTTCGATAGACACAGTTACGTCATTTGTGGAAAAAGAGGTAAATCTCTGTGCCTACGTCGATTGTATTTGACGTCGTTGAATCAACTTGAAGTGATCATTGTTAAGTAAAAGGAACTGTTATCGTAAACAACAAGATAATAAAGCACACTCTGAATGGACAAACAGTCTAGTGAAGTTGTTCATATTCAATGCTGTTCAAAAATCTTCCATTCGTTGTCAGGGATTTTTGGTTTCATGATATCATCCGTGGACGACCCATCCTGAAACTTTCTGTTTTATAAAATGCTAATTGTTTAAAGTTTTAACTGTCTAACACCATTGCCTATTAAAACGCATCTAACTTTACAAGTGAAACAGTGTTGCCCAGGGCCATTAAAAGGATCATTTGGGCCCGGTACGTTATGGCCGGTACCAATGAAATTTTCGGGACCCAAGTTAAGATACTTTGTTTAAAAACGCACTATATCAAAAAACACGAGGTGGTTTCTTCAATTTCCCTGGCCCTTTAGAAAGGTTACGGGCCTCTAGAATTATCTTTGGCCCGGTTGCAAAAGTACCCCTTGGACTCCCTGTCCACGCTACTGCTGTTACCTAATAAAGATTGCATCGCTTTGACAGCCTATTCTGATGAGACATTGATGGATTAATGCTAACTAGATAATTAAATCTCTCAAGTCTAAGCGGTCGCCTTCTTTGGAGACAACGAACAACATTTGTACCTAATTTCAACGAAATACATCAATCAGCCAACCAAGAACGCTTTGGGACATTGCACGACAAAGGGAGCATTGGAAGAATTTACGAACTGAGCATCTAGTTTACCAAAGGTTGCATCGGCTATGATACTGTAGTAGTAGTAGGTAATTAAATACGGTTTATTGAGTTGTTAGGTGTATCCAGTGCTAATTTTAGCATAAATTACCATATTATTATTTTTGGTTCTTGACGTTTTGAGATCAGGGGGTTGTAACAATGTTAAGAATTGGCTTGCAGCTTTTTAGGTAATAACCGATTTTGTTATTTAAAAGTAAATAAAATTACCCCAGCTTAGTAACCTTCGGGCTATAAAAAGTTTTCACAAACGTAAAGGTAACTTCTTCAAAATCTGAGAAAGCGATGATGGATGTAAAATTGACTACTTTTGCTGGATGGCTCGGCGACTACACTGAGGTTTGTTACAGAGAAATTATTTTTATTTATTTTTGTCGACTTAAAATAACTTTAAACTGTTATGTTGTTCACACGGTTATTTGCAATGTTTTTGCTCGAACCTTTAGAAAGAAGGCGTTGAAGTGACAAAGCGAAAAGTATTTGCTATCTGAGTTATTTGATACGAGTAGGAAGGAAATGATGGGCTATTTTTAGTTTTATAAAACTTTAATTTGTCAGAGGATTAGATTTTTAACTTTGCTGAAACAGATACGTCCGGACATTGCGCACGATACCACTAAACGTAAAATATATTTTTCTTTCAATTTTAGTATTTATACAACAGTTAAATAAGTAATTTTGGTCTCAATCTTTTTAAGTGCGTCAAATAAGATAATAAAAAAAAAAAAATTAAGAGCGTCTAACTAAATTAAACTAAGTTACCCAACCAGAGCATTTCATCTTCCGAACTTTTAATATAATTAGTCTAAGTCGGAACTTGTCTCAAAATCTCAAATACCATCAAAGATCTCTGCCGAGATAGTCGCTCTTCTTGGAGGAGTGCTCGTGACACAACAGCGGGGAGCACAACAGTTCATCAAGTTTCCAACAAGAAAAATCAAATATTCACCAAGGACACTTTGAGACATTGCACGACGCCTGAACGCTGACTGACTCAGCCACTTGTACCTAGACAGCAAATCAACCATTTTTGACATTGATTCAACGTCTTCTGACGTTAAATCAATGTCAAAAATGGTTGATTTGCTGTCTTGGTACCTACTGTAGTTAATCAAAAACTGCACCAGCTGCAATATGACAACCATCAAGGAATAGCTGTGAAGGTGTAAAGGTCTAGAAACAACCCAAACAGGCGTTGAATCAATGTAAAAAAGACGGATTTTGCTGTCTGGGAATGATTGGACGGCTTGAAATTATTTTTATTATTATTATTATTTTCGTCAGACAAGAATGTCCATATTCTAATAAACAAAAAAGAAATACACAAGTAATGAATGGCATACAGTTGCACATACACAGCAACGGCGTAAAGGTAGCCAGAAGACAATTCAGCACAATCACTGGGAGATACAATAGACTGCGGTTGGCTCAGTAAAACCTGACAGGCTCTTCTCATTACAGAATGAAAGCAAAAAATAAATCACAAAGAAAATGAAATTATATGGGTGGAACTTAAAACAAGTCATTGTAGTGTTCACAAAATTTCGATTGATACAGAGTGTCACCGGACATTAAAGTTTTTAGAAATAACTCCCGTACCCTAATTAAAAGTTTCCGTTGAATCCAGTTGTTCCTGGTCGAGTTATGGTTGGCATTTCCCTAGCAAGTAGGCTAAATCAGTCGTTTTATAGGCCTAATAATAACAGCATTCAAGTAACTCTACAATACATCCATTGTGCAAACTATGCTCCTGGGCCCCTGGCGCTGTACATGACTATGTTGACAAAATCATACATTTTTTTCGTTGCATCAATGTAAAAAATCATCTATTTCCTGGCTGGGATGGTATGCTTCCAACTAAACAAAGCGTTTCTGTTTCAGAAATACTGTGATGACAAAGATAACTGGTGTGTTTACCATTTAGTTGTCTTGTGTTGTTTGGCCATTCTGTTTGTATTCATTTCATATCAATTGTTCGTTGAGACGGGTTCTACGTAATCTGGGGATTTGGAGTGTTGCTTTTCAAAGGCCTGTTGTTATTGATCTGGTAGATTGATGAAAAGGCAAGCAGTAGACACTTTGTCTGCAACCTATAAAAGCTTATCCCACATTATTATCATCGAATAAAAGTAGGTTAGTTGGTTTTTGAATCTTTATTCTCGGACCGACAAAGCCTTTGGTAGGCTTTTCTTGATAGTTTTGCATAATGTCGAGGCTCTTCACGCAGGGCCGGTTACAGAGATTGGCACAGTAAAGTTTTCCGATTGTTGTTGTTGTTGTTGGAGAATAATTCCATCTATTAGGTGCCGCTGAATGGAGAGCAGTCTCTGAAATGCGTTGCTCAACCGCACACTTCGAGAACCGAACCACCGCCGCTTGATCTTGAGTCGGACGCGTAACCACTGAGCTAACGGGGCGGACAAGCGAAAAGAATCGAACAGTTCAAATAAAACTTTATTTAATTTACATTCAAGCAAACGGGATGCAGTTACGGTAGTAGAGTTGTCTCACAGTCAACAATAGCATTGGGTCAGGAATCCTAAAAATCCACAAATTGAAACTTAATTTTTGGTATATTTTTGAATGCACACGTCAATAAAGAAATAAACAAACATGTTCAAAATATAGAAAACTTCAGTACATGATGAAATTGAAGTAACAACAACACAACGTTATGAATATCTGCAGAACAACGCCAGATTTTAAATGAAATCATCTTTCTAGTCATCTAATCATCTACATAAATGCAGTTGACTGGTTGTGTTTGAACATAGCTTTGGAAGTGTGTGTGAGGCAAAGACAAAAACTTCTGGAGTTTATCTTGAATCTGAATAAAGGGCTTGCCGACCTTTTGACCCACCCACAAGTTTTCTTAAGCATTCCAAAGCAATTCAACCTGATTTAAAAGCACATTATTCAAAAATTTGTTTTATTTGAAGTTGAAAACACGTTCTATAATGAAAACAAGATTTTACAAACTCGCAAGTTAAAAGGCTGAATTCAATGCTATTTTGAGATGACAAATTTGATTAGATTTCATATAAATAAACGTTTTGTAAAGTAGAATTGATGTTAAAATGCAAGGTGTGATTCTAAAGCCCACTAAATCAACCTGCCTAACACTTAGCGACGTTTTTCTTCGCTATTTTTTCCCATGCTGTGTCAATACACTCCAATTGGGTATAGTACCTATTCTTACGTCACTGGACAATATTGTGACGTAACAAGTACACTTTTGATAGCCACTGCACATTATTTATAGAATTTTAAACCTCTGGTCCTGCTTGACATTTTGTTAGGACACCTTATGCGTTGTTTTCTTTGCAGTAATAAGGACTTCATGTCACATGGCTAATATCAAGTTTTGATAAAAAAGGAAAACATGAGTTGTACTTCTGAGCTGCTAAAAATATACGAAAATATACTTCCTGCAGGCCTGCAGTATTTCTGAGGCCTTTATGAAGTCTATTTTGAAAATCTTTTGTTGGTGATTTGGAAGATTTTATGCACCTCATAACTACTTGAACCATTTTCTGGGGTATTTTATAGAAAAGAATACACGAGAAATTTTATTCTCAAAAAATGATAATGATACATTCATTTTTTGTTGGTCTATGACTGCAAAGTTGTCTTTGTGACTATGGACGACGTATTTGCGATGTGATAATAATATTACTCCAACTTATCCTCATTGCTGTACACCAGAAACAGATTGGCACCATTTTTAACGTGTTTGGTGTGAGCATTAACACGTTAAAAAGTTTTACTTTTCAAATAGTGGTAATAAAAAACTTAAATTTCATTTTAAGCTTCATAGTGCTTCTTCGTCGTTTGAGCTTCGTTTGTCGTTCGTCGCTTGTGCTTCTGGTGCCAAGGGCCTACCACAGTAGCGTTGAAAGGGGGGTCCAGGGGGTATTTCGGACTCGGGCCCGGAATGATTTTAGGGGCCCAGACCCTTTCCAAGGGGCACGGGAAAAACCACCTCGTATCCTTTTGATGTAGTTCTTTTTTCTAAGAAGTACTTTGATTTGGGGCTCGAGTATCTCAGTGGTACCGGGCCCAAATTATTCTCTCAACGGCCCTGGCCTGCCATTACAGGTTCACGATGTTTCGGACTACACAGGAAGACTACTAAAGCCGCCGATCTTTGGTTTTATCGTCCAAATTTACTGAGCTCAAAATTTTCGAAAATAAACTTGAAAAATAATGACACCTTAAAGTGTTAAGGCTTAACACTTTTTTGTAATTGTACTTGTCAAAATATTGGAAAAAATGAAACTAATCTTGAAAAGCTGTAAATATCGCGTTCGCATCGCGGCAACTTTATTTATTCAATTTCTTGCGCGATTGATCCTAAAAGTATGTTATTTGCTATTTCGTTGTAACTTTTATTCCACTCATTTTTTTCAAAGAAGACGTGTTTGAAGCGTGGTTAGGGCGGTTAGTGGTTTCGCAAAACTTACTCAAATACGTTTGATAGCTTTGCACAATTTAGACCTTATCGTTTGGGGAATGTGGTAGTGATTTGAGATAAAAGAGGTTTTGTTTTCAAAGAACTTGTCGCGACCGATAAGCAAAAGCCTGAAAAATCTCAACTTGTTTTGTCTTAATCAACCTTGTCGCCGTGATAAGAACGGCCACCCCTTGCGCTTGATTGTTGGAAAGCTGTTATCGAAAAAAACAACTAATTTCCAACTTACTTCGCATGCGCATCGTTGAGACAGATTTTCATTACAGACACTTTTTTTACTGAAACAATTTATGCTTTTTTAAACCCACCATTGAAACCAGAATAGCCTACAGGCCTTCACAACTCAGAATGGCAGGTTAGCAGCTACAAGATTCTAAAGTCTAAACAGAAATGCTGTACTTCAGCGGCCGCACACCAACGTTATTGCAACGTTTCTAAAAAGTGGTTATCGAATAACGGATACTATTCGGACAGGAATAAAATAAAACCAATCGTTCTAAATCTAAAACCGCCAAAGGAGCGTACCTCAGTATTTTGTAGTTTTAAAAAATTCGTACTTATTTAAAATTGAATTAATAAGGCATTGTTATCACATTGTAAAATATGATTTCAATCATCTCGAGGCCGCATGAAAGATCTTTAGAAACACATGTGGCCCGCGGGCCGTATGTTCTGCATGCTTGCCAGATTAGGATGATTTTTGAAGGCCAGCATCACAGTTGTAATAATATCTTAGAACAGCTTAATGCTTTGGGCACTTGTGTCATCAAATGCTTCAGAAACAACGAATTAAAGATGCTTCTGAAAGCGCTCAATCGCTCTCAAGTCTCAACATTGCCCTGTAGCATGGCTGACAGATTTATTATGAAGAAATAAACCCCGTATTATTACATCATAGTGCATGCTCCTAAAACTGTGTGTTCAGACAGCACAGCATAAAAATCCAGAAATTTGAAGCTTAGAATACTTGTGTTTTGGTTTTAATATGGACAACTTTGTCTGATACAAATAAATAATAATAATAATACCAGAACTACCTAAAAAGGTCAGCTGACACGTGCTTGAAATCAAAACAAATCGATAAACAGCAAATGCAGCTTGTTGAAAAAATGTTTTATGTCTGCAAACTTCGCTTTATCAACAAAGAGCGATTGGAACACGACACAATGCTTGTTGTTTTAACCAACCCAATAGCTCAGTAATGGCAACGTCTGCAGACGTTGAATCAAAGTAACAAATAGCTGGTTTGCTGAATGATAAGTGAGCTTGATCCAGCAGCAAGTTATCGCATAACAACGAAAGGGGTCAATTGGCCTTGTGACGTCACATAAGACAAATCTTGTCAACAATGTCCGTTCTTTTTTTTACATCAACATAACAATAAACAACGTCGGAATAAGACGAATCGGCTATTGTTGTGATTAAACTTGATTAGTTAAATTGATCCAGATAATGAGATGTTTTTATTCCACTTGCGTTACTTTTAATTGTTTTGCATGGCTACTCTTCAGGAGGCATCACATTGTTTACGCCAGGGTTTCCACTGCCATTTTTTGCAATTTTAATGCATACCGTATGCAAAAAATACAATATTTTCCAAACAAAAACAAAATAATTGTTCTTCTATCCAGTCTTCAGCAACATGATATCGTATGCAAAGTATGTTGCAATCTGTCGTAGACTATTGTCTTGTAGCATAGCAGGCTAAAAAGAAAAAAAAGCAACAAACGAAGAGAGAGCTAGCAAACATAAAAAGTAAACAGATAGGCTACCTTGCGAAAAGTTTTTGCAAATACAAATAGAAGTCGCCGGCTAAAGAGATCCGAAAGCCCGATCGTTGTTTCACGACTGGCGCCGCACCAGAGACAAGTTTCTTCCAGCTAGATCATCGAATTGTGAAAGTGAAAGTTTATGTGCAGACCCAAGATACGTGCATTGCGGAATGATTTAAGTTTCTACACTTCCTTCTTGGAAAGTTTCTTAAATCTTGGAAATTTTAATAATTTCTCAACTCCTGAATCTTTTTGATTGTACGCACGTGGTTGGCTTTTGACTGGTGCTGATGTAAAGTGCTACGATTGTGCCACATTTTAAGCTGATTGTCCTACTTTGGTATCATGCCCGTTATAATGTCTGTGTTTTGTCGCTTCTACCTTTTTCTAGATCTCTGCTATGTTTGGAATATATTGTTTTTCGTTGTGATGGTGAGAAATAAAAACAAATTGTAACTGTTACTCTGGCAACACTTGCTACTGACCTCAATGAAATGGTGTGTAGACCAATTCAATATTACGTTGTTGCAACGTAGGCTACAAGCTTAAAAGCAAAAGTTTCATCCAAAATGGCGCTGCATATTACGCATGAGATTGTTCAAAGCACTTGGAAGATACACTTTCGAAAACAAGGAATCGCTTTGAAATTTTTAGGCGCAATGATCGATTAGCATTGAAGTCGGCCTGAGACCATCAGTTGAAGCAACTCAGTTCGTTTAACACAAACCCATTAAATTAATGGGACCGCTTGTATTATTGGCCCACTCATTCTTTGTGGGGGACTTCGATAAGCTTCATTGTGGGGACGTGCTTAGGCCCAACTCTTCAAGGCTGATGGGAAGTTTGCGTGACAAGATTTCAACATCGAGAGAAGAATTGCTTTGAAAGTAACAATAAAGTGACAATAAATGTTGTTATTCTAAAATATGTTACAACTTCAAACAAACTGTTTAAATAAACATCGTTCCATTCAACAGGCAAAATGTCGTCAAGTGGCCGTGTCTTTACCAGGGCTGCGAAGTTTTTGCCAGATCTGTTCGAATCCAAAATATTTCAAACTTTAAAAAGAAGTCTTCAAAAATGTGATAATATTAAGCTTACTTCACCCTTATCTTCATAAAACGCCCAATGATTTGAATAGAGTTTCAAAGAGTTAACCTTTCATGACATCATGATGACGTGACAAAGATGTGCCGATGATATCATGGTGATGTCATGAACGAGAATGACATTGTCAGAATGGTGACAAGTGAAATCGAACAAAAATAACTTTTTAAAATAAATAAGATTGCGTAATGTTTGTTTGGGCCACTTGTTAGGTTCAGCTGGCGCTGATCACTTCCCGGCAGCCGTCGTTCGGAAGCAATCAGTCAGAATGAGATAAACGAGAGCCAGAAGTATTATAAACTTCATGTGCACAGTCAGCCACCAACGGCCGGATGACGTGATAGAAATTGTGAAATCCCGAAGACAACATGTCTGCAACTTTTGCAGCTACATTGTAGGTGATTAAATTAAAAATAAAAAATGACTAAGGTTTTTAGATTCTCATTTTTACATTTTATTGTTGCAATTTTTTAAAAGTTTTTTTGTATTTTGCTCAATATTGCAAATTTTTGAGTAAAACTTTCACTGTTGGCCACAGAAATTAAATTTCTGATTTCAGGGTTGTTTGTTTCACATCAGGCAAAAGCACGTGCATTGCAGGACACTTAATGACGTACTTCATGGCTTTTGGATGATTACTGATTTCTGTAATTGTAATTTCATACATTTAGCAAATTAAAATCTATTTTCTGTTTAGAATGTTAAAAATGGAATTAACCGACACGGTCATAATCCTCATGTCCATAACGAATGTTGCTGGTAGGCACAAAACGTGACCATAATGCCTCTCCAGAGCGATTTGTAATTGTATCAGTGGTGTGGGTTTCCATTTACACCGTAAGCCTTGTAATCTTAATGCGGAAATGTCACAAACTAAGTTCATGTTTTCAAATTTCAATCATAAGCCACTGGAATTTATGCTGTTGCATGGATATTACGCAAATGCGTTGATATATAACGTAATTTTTTTACTGTGGTAACATACGTAAAATTCTTGACATTTTATCACCAAAAGAAACAAAGAATTACGTTTAATTTGTTAACTCCTCAGGAAATGAGCATGTGGCAAAGAGTGAAGAGCATTTTATTCATTTTGTCCATGACAGGCGTGAGCATATTATGACACCGTGCAACGAAAAGTTTGTGGCATGAATTATATGCGTAGCCTCGTCAGTTCATCAAAGGTCACATTGACTAAAATACATACGACGATCTATATATAGCTGCGACTAGTTATCCATTGTTAAAAATAATAATCTATTATGAGTATAATCTATTTCATTTGTCTTGAAGTGGTGGGTTTGGAGCACTGAGCGACGAAGAAAGGGAAGGATCTTGCTAAGACTTAGGTCAGTAGGCTAAGAACTAGGATTAGGAAATGTCGGTCGATTTTATGTCAGTTATTATGTGACTCAGAAACAGTTTAACGTCTTTCATCGACTGCCGGCTTACAAGTACGACTTTATACGTTATTGTTAAGGTCATACAAACGATATAATCTCGAACTACTACGTGGTTACTCCATGTTTTATTTGTGTTGCGGTCATCGAGCCAGGGCCAAAAAAGAAGGAGTAGCAACTGCGATGCACCAGAACGCCAATTAAACGGAACAACAACCCACTGCAAAGTTTATATTAGACGACTAGATAAAAATAATGATTTGCTTAATTTTTGATTAGAAGCAGTCGAAAATTTTTTACCAAAAACATATTAAAAGCTAAAATTTGACACAATATCCCTCAGTAAGACATTTTCCCGAAAAACTGAAAAAAAAAAATTGAATGGTCCCCTCTCTCGACGCCACCGAACCACAGTATCGCAAATCATAGCAACAGATGATGAAAATCCCAATCAAAGTGTATTTGGTTTCTCGGTCAAGAGCATGTTCAAAGCGTTTATAGCTATTTATGGCTGTATTGCTTTCCATTCCCTTGTACCATTTCATTGCTTGGCGACCTATGCGGCTTTATTTGGAAAGTTCAAAGCACCAAGAAGCCAATTAAAGCTCAATGAGGTTAATTCAAACCTCAGTGTGAAAGATCGCTACAAAACAATAAAATGACTTGCGCTTTTAAAGTTCTTAAAGTGTTTTGAAGAAGTAGGCCAGATTTTCAATTTCTGTGCCCAATGATAGCTAGTAGGAGCTCATGTACAAAAGTAACTAGGTTTGAAATAAAATAACAAAAAATTTGCATCTCTGCTCAGATTGCTCACAATATAAACGATTCTTTCTTGAAAAAACTTGTTGATTTCTTTTTGCTGTATGTTTGAGGGGACCATCTGAGCTGAACCTCACAAAACGCTTCATTGAAAGGAAAAAACTTAAGTCAAGTCAAAACAATGGCCAAGTGCCATAGATAAGCCACTCCTAACGATTAAGCTTCTTCAATAGCCTTGAGATTCCACTTAACTAATGACGGTCTACGTCAGAATGCCGCAAAAACTACACTTCTCAAAATAAAAATTACACCAACGAAAGAAATTAAATCATAAGAAAAATAAAAACTTCTGAAATGATATGACTACAGTCACGCCTATCCAGGTTTCAAATTGTGGTATGCTGTGTCGCATTCTCGCTGAAAGGTTTCACAATCAAAGACATTAGTTAAACAAAACAGTGTCCAGTTGAAATTGTCTTTGAAATACTTTCGTGATGAAGGAAATGGTGTGATGAGAAATAAGTAGAAATCTTATAAATCTAATCCTTTAGTTTATTTTGCCAGGCTTGTTGTTTCTCCGAAACTAATAACCAATGTCAACACGCAGTTAGCAAACGTCCTGTTGTAACGATAGGGAAATTCTCCTGCCATCTCTTGTAACAAATCGCTTAAAGTTTTAATTTTGCAGAAACTATCGCAGCGCAGCAATAAGCATTTTTGTACGTGCCAAACGCATGAACGGCATTTGAAGATTTGAACGGAATGGACAACAACACGAGTTAATGGTTACGTCTATTTTTATGCATGTCTGTAACTGTCTTTCAGAACCGGTGCTTTGAGCGGGAGTTGAACTAGCGTCCTTTCGAATGCCGTCATAACCACACACGAGATATACCCCAATCAGTACAATGAAGCGATGGAAGATGGAATAACTCAGTGGAATTAATTTTCATTTGTTCTTTGATTTTTCTTACTGATTGAGTTTGAAATCGATTTTTATATACAGTATAGACACCCTTATTTGGCATTTTGGAAATCTACAGGAAAAGAAAATGCACCGAAAAATAATGTTTCTCTCATTACCGCGATATTTCGTGGACGTAAAGTGTTTCGTACAAACTACGGAAATGCGAAACAAATTGCAATACTAAAAAAAAAATTATTTAAAAACTATATTTTCAAAGTATCTGAGAAGCAACGGCCAGGCAATCTATTCGCTATTGTTGTTTCATACAACAAAACCACAAAACTAAGCATTGATCAACATCATGCTAAAAGTGTATTTACAAAATTCTATTAGAAACACACATACAGTGACATCACAATAGCGTTAGACATCAGAATATCTTCAATTCATCATTGTGCATGGTGTCGTTTCGCAGTTGTCTATATAGCCTACGTTCAGGATTTCAAACACCCCCTCATTCAAACCGTTTGGACTCCAACAAATTGCAGTAAAAAGTATATTTTTTCTGCCAGAAGAAAAAAACTACCCAGACAGCTAATCAATCGCTTTTTTACATTGATTCAATTCAATTACATTGATTCTGCAGACGTTGAATCAATGTAAAAAACGGTTGATTTACTGTTTGGGTATGTACTAGACTTGCAACCAACTCAATTTTTCGGGATGAATTCAGAGTTTTCGTACGACTGCGCACACTTTACTAAATACTTTGTGAACTAAATCATACTTCGGAGGGAGGGGGAGAGTTTGTTGCTAAAAAATTGTAAGGTGTACTGTTTTGAAAGGCGCTTGACATTGGCTACAGATAACTCAGTCAGCTCTATGACATACTTCAAAAATCTGAAGTGAATGTGTCATGGCATTTATTAATATAACACCATTATGAATATTTCGGAATGTCGGCTGCATAGCCTAGTGGTGAGAACCCTGGAACGGCAATCGAAAGGGCGTCGGTTCGACACCGCTCAAGAGCATGCGGCTGTGTCTTTGGTAGGACACTTAAACACATGCTTGTAGGTGGACATGAAGATTGGCTTCCTTGCCTTCCAGTCCGCTTAATCTAAATCTTCAACCACAGGGTGTAAACCTGGATACGACAAACAAAACATTATGAATATAGTCAAGCTTGAAAGACTTAAAAAGTAGAAGATCGTATCTTTTACAACCAATGTACATTTATCATTTTCCGTTGTTAATTATGATCGTTATGCCCACTGTCTCATTTCATGTTTAACTGCTTTGATATTGCACAAAATAAACCAATCAATCAATCTATCAATCATAAATATGCAGTAAAATGTTAAAGTAGGAAACTGTTGTTATATTTTTTACATTGAGTTAACGCAAAAACATTCAGTAACATTCGCTTTACTCAATGTACAAATTAAAAGCTCATGTTTAGACGGAACTATAAGATGTTATCCATAAGCTGCATCAAAAGCCGCTTTATATTTCATAAAGCCAGAAAAAGTGTATTTTATTAGTCAAAAATTACATTTTTCTCTGATTAGCTTCTTCATACAGACATTCCAGTACGCTAAAACAAAAATACTTTGATATAACCAAAATATACTACAACAGTATACGATGTCACTACACTCACATAAAATAATTGAAAATAAATAATTTATTTACAAAAAACATACGACAGAAAACAACAAGGCTGATATTGCTACAGACTTACACTGAACAGAGAAACAACGTTTGGCAAAAACACACAAAGGCAGAACATAATTCAAAACTCAATCAGAAACTGGTTTTAGTTGGAGCAAAAAGCATTCTTTCTCATGGCACTAGCCAAGACTAAACATTGTTATTGACTGATATTTTCGCCACATCATAAATAAATATCATTTTAACAAATAGTGACAGCCATAAATGTTTTCTTGAAAAAACAAAAAAAATAACTTGTTCACAACTTAAATCTTTATTAATATCGTGTTTCCTGCTCACATGTGGATTTATGGCTCGTTCGATAAATTGATGTGGCAAAAGTGAAGTCTTTCTGCCCACAGACACACATCTAAGAAACATATCTTGACACAAAAACAAAATTATCTTCATTGAAACAGCCAATTTTAAAGATCTGCCATTTTGCAGAAAGATGCACATACACCGTTACATTTTGACAAGTCAAAAGTCTGGTCTAACAGTTGATCATTTTGACAATGGGCAAAAGAGGTTGAGAGCAATGTCAACTGTAAGGATGTCTGTGGGTTGTGGGGTCGATAGAGCTGAACGAGAAACCGTAATAAAGCAGCACATCACGCATCAGGAACAGCTGGTGTAGGAATGGGGAGGGGGTTGTTGGTCAGACTCCATTTCTTACCGGTGTTTCTCATTTTAGGCATTTTTTGACGCATTCGATTCTTTGGTCTCATCGTGTGAAAGGTGAATCTGTCTTTCATCCGGGAACCTTCTGATTTCTCTTTACTCGGAATATCAGAATCGTCATAAAAACGAGGAGATCCCGATTCCAAATTAACGTGACCATCTTTGGGAACACCAGATGAATAATCAATCTCTTCCCACCCTTCCACTACTGGAACAATTGGATCTTCATCGTATGACGGACTCACAAAGTTTTCATCATTCTGCATCAATTGTTGCAACTTTTTATCTTTTTTACTTTTCTTTGATGATCGAAAGAGTCGAAGGGATTTCTTCTTTGACTTTGCGTCTTCATCCGTAGTAGTAAATCCATCTCCAGGAGTCTGAGCACTTCTATCTTCATTCTCCAGTTCATACTCGTCTTCAGAAGAGCGACAAAATTCTGGGCTTTGGTAGGATATTTCGTCATAGTCATTCAAGCAGTCAGCAGTCTTCTGACTAAATCTTTTAGGAAGAGATGAGCTTCCACTGGATGGCGTCGTATCATCAAATACCTCGTCGTAAATATTTTCTCCATCATCTAATTTCCTTTCCAAATCTTCAAGCTTCTTCTTTTTGCTCTTGCTCCTTTTCATACTTGGAGATGCTAGAGTCGTCTGAGCCGAGAGGATGCCTTTAGCAACAATGCAAGCTTTTCGATTCGCCGCAGAAGCATCTTTGAAGCTGGATCGAGGTGAAGAACTTACAAATCCACTGCTGGAGGAGTCACCAGATGCGGAAGAAGGAAGATCTGTTGGTGATTGTTTTAATGCTCCCGGGATAGTTCTTTTATCTTCAGGTTTAATTCTTGGTGGAGGAAGCTTATCTTTTCCTGGTGGGGAAGGAAATTGTCTTGGAGGAGCAGAAAAAGATTCTAGCTTCACGTGCTCTTTTGATGGGGAGAGCACGCATTCTGGAGGAGGAGGAAATTTCAAATCAAAGCTGCAGCTGTTTTCCGGCATTAGTTTTCTTCTTTCTCCAGGAGACACAACAACCGGAGTGAATGTTTTCATTACAGGATCCTGTAGGATTGCATCCGCGACGTTTGTTCCTCCTGCATTTCGTTGGATGCACGGAGTCACAGGTAGATAGTTTGGATTTGTCATGATCCTAGATGGGGTAGGATGAGTTTGGTTTGGCTTATTGGTGGCTTGGATGGATCCATAGTTTTCCATTCCACTTTTTGAACCTAGTTTCACTTTGGAAGCACCGTGGGTGACAAACGTTGGTTTCACAATTTGTAGCCTCTGATTTGATTTGTGACTGATTGGATGCGCAACGCCAACCACTCGATTCTTCCCATCCAATTGTGATGACTCTGCATCGCCACCTGTGGGATGATCATAAGTTCCAATCCGGGTCGCTAGGTGTAAGTCAGATGCTGATCTATCCGAATCAAAAAAGTCTTCGCTCCATGTGGATTCTTCTCCGCTATTATGGTCCTGGTTTTCGTGCAAAATGTTCTGCACCACCAAAACTTTTCCACGTTCTCCTAAATGTGAGCTCGGGTTCACATTTGTATTGTTGACGGGAATTGGGTTACCGATTTCCGGCCGATTTCGAATCAAAGGCTCTGTCGATGATTTCACCCGTGCTGTGACGCGAGAAGCATCCTCTCCATAATTGCGCACAAAGAACTGACTATGCCTGGATTGGAGTTCGTTTTGACGAGAACTTTTCCGATTTCCGCCACCCTTGAATGATAACAATAGAAAAAGAACACATTAAACAAATACAATACAATAATTTTGAAAACAATGCATTGGAATACATAGCTCGGTAACTGTTGATTTCCGTCACAATAAAATGTTTTATGGAGTAAACAATTACAGGTGAGGCTACGACTAAATTGGGCTAAAAGGCTACATTTACAGCGAGTGAATATAAGCAAAACAAAATCTTTATTTTCAACTATCAAAGTTTGCAAGCCCGACACAAACAACTCTCACAAAATGATTGTTTGTTGATCATTGCTTGATCAATTGATCAATGCAAGGATAGTTAAGCAAGCAAAAGTTGAAATTTTCAGTTGTTACACGTTGTCACAATGTAAAACGACAACTTTTGATTTTTTTGTAATTCTTTTAACTTTAGCAACTTTTTGCAACAATTTTTGCAACTTTTTTTCTCATACCTCCAAGAGCTTGGTGCCAATAGAGAAAGAACAGCAACCTCCCGGTGACGACCTTGAAACAAAGCACGATAAGCAGTTGTTGGACTACACTTTATTGTTTCAAGTAAATTTAATATGCTTCGTTAGAGAAAAAATCAGTTTGCCAATGATGGGTGTACTTTAATAGGTTTATGGAATGAAATTTTTACCAAACTTTCATATAATGGCTCGAAAGGTTAAACTTTTAAAAAGCTCCAAGTGTACGGTCGTTGTTTTACTTTAGAGGAAAAATAGTTGTTGTGCTTTCAAGCTTCTTGGTTACAGGTACATTACAATAGTCAACTTATTGATTACAACAAATGAGATATAATTATTTAAAGATAAAGGAAAAGCTTTATCATGTCCTCCACCGCCAGATAGGTCTCATTCACCTGGTTTTGCAGCAGATTATCATCAGAAACAAAAACAACACAGCTGAGAAAGTTGACATCAGACCGAGTAGAAGAGGCAAAACAATCCCGATCGGCGCGTTGGCTTCTTGGTTGACGGTGTTGACGAGCTGTGGCTCCTCTGGAGAGATCGTGAAGTTGGACTCTGAAACAACAAAGCTGTTAAAAATTTAAGGAAATCTCCGGGGTGGTGAAAAGATAAACCTTCGGCCTCGGAAAACGAAGAAAGAAGCCAGAAGTCCCAGCATCCTCCAGCATCTCAAATCAAATACTGATCAACTTCAGGTCAACTTCCCATAGAACCTCATGGCAAGATAAAGAGGAGAGTGTATGTTTTCTTGCTAAGAACACTTGCAAATTATTATTCTACAGTGTGGGCGTTGACCCCCTGTATTGGAAACTCTGAGAAAAAAGTTGATTTGTTGACGTGTGGGCATTGACGTAATGATTACGTGGTTCCCACGTAAAACTAAAACAACATTTACAACTATTTTAGTATGAAGATGCACGAAGAGAGCAATTAAAAAAGTAAATAATTAACATTTTGGTCGATTTGACTTTTACAGAACTTTCACAGAAAATTTCACAGAAAATTTTACAGAAGAAAACTTTCACAGAAAATTGACTGTAATTAGATATTTTCAGCTTGGAAAAGAATCCTGAGGTTTATTGACCTAATTTGCTTGAAAAGAGTCAAATGTGATTGCCACCTGGATCTATGACGTCGATTTTCTAAATACGAACGTGTTTAAAGAGTTACTTTCAACCTCATACTCTTCATATACTCTTCATATTCTTCTAAAATATAGTTAGTTAGAAACATTGTCTTAATTTTACGTGGTATCACGTCATCATTACGTCACGTGTCACCAATTTAAGTTTTGTTATCCAAGGTTACTAGTTAGAGTCCACCGCATGCCTTGACTTTCAAGTTTTATCGCTTCTACCATTTCCAAGCCCATGCTATATTATGGAAATAACATCCTATGCTTCAATGGTCGGAAATGAAGCATACATCTGAACTAAACCGAAGCTTCGGAATATTCATTCGTAAATGTTGGAAACAGACACCACTTTTACAAGCTGTAACTGTTCACCTTCGTATGAGCAATCAGTTGTTGACTTTTCTTTCTTGAAGAGTTCTTGTTGTATCTTTAAATGATTGCTTGAGGAAAGTGGAGCGCAGTATCCGTTGTACCATCCGCAATAAGGATTTCCAGATTGAATGCAAGAACTGATCAACAATTAATAAAGATCATGATCAACGCTTTCAATTTTCGACAGGATTCGTTTCGATGGAAAATTGGTTTGTTCCAATTCAATTTGGTTTTGTTTCAAATTGAAAGTAATTTCATGTTGTTTTCAACTCGAAACGAAAACGAAACGCACAGGAATGTCCGAAAGCAAAAGTAAGCAAAAGCGACAATTTAAAAACATCCTTAATTTTGGTAACGCCTAAAACATCACACAACTAAGGCGAAAGAGCCATGTCCATTGAGTCCTGTCTTTGTCATGAGTTACCAAGAGGGGTGGGGAAGACTTGTATACCTGGGACTGGTATATAAGTCCCCCCAGCCCCCTTGGTAACTCATGACAAAGACAGGACTCAATTCAATTTTTTCTTTCGCCTTAATTGTGTGATGTTCTAGGCGTTACCTTAATTTTCTAAGTTTTCCGTTTTAAAACTTAAACATTTATTCTCGATAACCACTTTTCGAAAGCGATCAGTTTGATACTAAAACTTCAAAACTTTTCGATACGAGACTTGACGGGATTACGTAACAAAAACGTTTTAACTACGTCATACATACAACCGATCCTTAAAAAGTTAGTGTACACACTGTACAGCTATGTCTTGGCAAGACGCTTTATAGTATAAAGTTTATACCCTGCTTGAAAGAGAGCACAGAGATTGACATTTTTTTCCAGCCAGCAAATCTGTCATGTTTATGCATTGATTCAACGTCTGTAGACGTGAAAAGAAGTAAACGAACGTATAGAAGGACTAATTTTCTGGCTGGGTTGTCTTTCCGTCCGCTCAATTACTTAATAACTTATTTCGGTTTCAAACACTTTTTATCGTTCGCGTTTTGTCGCTTCTACCTTTTTCTAGACGTTTGCTGTGATGACGAAGAAACAACTGAGTTAAACTAAATCGAAAGCCAAAGGCGTGATCCAAACAAGTCACTTACTTTTTGCATTTGTGGTGAAAGCACGCTTGCTTTGGAAGGCTGATGATGCAATGCTGAAACGTCACCAGAACGACGTCAGAATTTGGAAGAAGCGTAACATTACGTACGCGCATCTCTTCCTCTTTGACGTTTACGCCATCACTTTCGTGATTAACATCTGATGACTGTGAACGTCTTGACGTTGGGGAATCCTCCCTGGAACAAACTCCCGGGTGGAAGACGTTCCACTCTTCACTGAACGTTGCTTTTCGTTGTAATCCAGGGGGATGCTGGCTGGTTGTAACTTTCAACAACTTCCCTTTGTTTGTTCCTGAAATGATATGTTCCTTAAAAACTAAAAAAAATACGTAGGCTACTGCAGTAATATCATGTTATTGGAATCCTGTACGACAGTACAGGAGCTGCAAAGACAATTGAAACGGGCTGCATTACTAGCCGAAAACGTTAGCTTATTGTTCTTTTTGTTTTTATAATGTTAAATGTAGTGTTGTTGCTGAGTTATGTCTGTTTATAATTATAACATTAGCAGTTTGTTTACATTACTTCCGGGACATGATCCCTGTAAAAAAGAGAGGTTTTATTATAGAAAGTTAACGTTATTTTTGAAATGTGTACAACTATAATCTTTGAGAAACTAGTTGATTTTTAATTTTTCCACCGACAGTATTTTTCCTTGATCTGAGTCTTTTTTTTAAATTTTATCTTTGCCAAAACTTCATACACGTTATACGTCCTTCAACGCTCACAGTATAACCGCTTGCTTTGGTTAGGTGTCGAACCGTCATACTTGCCATCCGGCCATGCTAACTTATAGTTTTGATGACACATCTGCCGATGTAAAGGTCCTTGCTACTTTAAACTCACCAATATACATCACAGTAACTTTGTCTCCATTTGCTGCAACAATGTCTGCTTCGACATCGATTGCTGTGAATTGGATTCTGCTTCGTGTGGACACAAACAAAGGCTTCCCATCAACAGGCTGCACAGAACTTGACATCAAGGAATGTCTTTTGATGAACTGCAATCTTTCGTCATCTAAACCTATCAAGAAATGCAGAGATTGTGTCATGTAAATACTTTTATAATTTTTCAAAAATAATGGCCTCAAGTCAGAAAACCTGCCAACAGAAAAATGGCACTGAATCTAATTCTTGCTTGGCACGGAGCAATGGAATGGATTCGTGTAATAATGTACTCAGTTGCGTCTCTATACGGCTACATGGACACTGTCTGCTTTGTAAAGCGCTATGAGGAGCAACGCATTCTGCGGTGGATACAGCGCTATATAAAAACAAGCTTTTTATTAACTTGCGCAATTACACCAGATTCCAAAACGGAAGACTTGGAATCAAAAAATTGAAGATGAAGATTAAGAGTTTGAAGGATTTTGACGTCCCTTGACTAGGGTTTGATCCTTTGTATTGCAGTCAAAGTAGCTTGCTTTTAGTCATAGCCCTGTCAGTCATAGCCCTAGCCCATATCAATGCGTAGCATATGTCTATACAGCGGGCAGTAGAGTATTTTGGACTAAGAACAGCATTTTATATGAGAATAATTAGTCCTGAAGAGGCAACGTTCTCTAGTAAAGTACCCAAGCCAGCATATGAATCCTTGTTCACATTGTTTCAACGTTTGCAATGAGAGAAAAGAAGACTGATTTGTTGGCTGATATGACGTACTTTGAGAGTTAGATGTGCAGATAGTTGGTGAAGGGTTAGGATAGTTTGGTATTCTTCTCTTCCAGCACATTGACATCGGGTCTTGCTCTTTATAGTTACCCGCCATCACTCGCTCAATCTCGTACATGGTGAAAGCGCATACAGCTGAACCTATGATGCTGTTTCTGTTGTCATAAAGAAAGTAAAACTGAATATTTTCTATCGGCAATGATGTAATTAATTTGCTTTTGTTAATAAAGGGGACACCAGGATTAAATAGAACCACTATTCATATTTGTGATACAATGGTCGTATTTAGCAGCAAACTATAATAAAGAGACTCACTTTTCACCACCCCCCCCTTTCATTTACACTCCCTGGCTTGGGGTTTGACTCCCTAATAGGGGGTTGAGAGACAACCTGCTGGACATGTCGTTCTTGAATATTTCGTCTACAAAGCGCCAAATGAAATGCACGGTAACTTCTAGCAGCACTGGACGAAGCTTATCTGACTAATATGAATCACAATAATAGCATGGCCTCTCTCATACGGAAAAAAGATTTACGTTTCTAACAAAGGAGGTAGGGGACACCCTTGGATCGGCGATTTTGTGGTTATGAAAGTTAATAACTTACTCTGGTGTTGTCATGGTAACAAAAACCATTTTAGTTCCGTTTGAAATAACTGGTCCAGAGATATGCTGGATCTCATTAAAGTAGAATGGACGGTTGCCGGGAATGGAGCAATTCAGCCTGAGAAAAACATCAGAAAATATTCCGTTGACGTATTTGTACCAAGCTCGCTTAATCAGTCCACACTTAAGCATCAGTTCATTCGCTTAATCGGACCAAGTTGGAGTAGTTCTGATGTGAGTTGGCTACTCAAGGTTAAATTTTGATTTCATAGTTCGTGAAGTGTTTCTAGGATGAGTGCAATTACTTTAAAAAATATCTCATTGCGAACATTGCTTGTGTTATACAAATTTCCACATTTAAATCAAATATAGTTATTACTATCTGAAGCCTTTACAAATTTTTATAGTTTTCATTGTTTTAATTTCCACATTTATATTCTTGAGCTATTATTGATCAGCTTAGCTGCGTCTAAAAGTGAGATGAAATTCATTCGTTTCCGATGAATTATTCATAGTTCAGGTTTCAAAATAAATCAACTAATTTTAACACAATCCTCACGAGCTTGAAGCAGTCCCAGTAATATTGAGGGGCGCTACTAGTGGTCCGTGGAACATACGAGGGTTACGTACCACGTTTCGATAAAAATGACCCATTTTGTGGCAACATACAATATAAAAATAGACTTTGATAAGAATAGGTTACAAGCCTACAGCACTATTAAAAGCTGAATATACAATACATCCTATAGCCTATTTTTTGCGAGGTCCATTTTGGTAAGCTATTTTGAGTCAATTCCAAAGGTTTTGAAGACATAGATTCTCAGCATTTTTTCATCAATTTACTTTTCTGGTCTTCGCAATTACAAGGCTAACAAAATTGAAACCTTTAATGCTTCACGCAAGCTGTCTGCATTTGTTCATGACAAAAAAAAAGGTTTAGTTTTGCGATGGGCGAAACGTTCGGAAAATTTGAAATCGACCACGAGAAAAGGCCTTGCTCGTGCCCCCTCATCACAGTGTCACATAAGCTACAGGTAAAAGGCAGGTCCTAATAGCTCACAAAAGTCAACAATCAAAGCGTTTGCAGTTTCTTACTCATTTTGCTTTTCAAATACCTTCCCTGAAATTATGACATTAATATTTCATTACGATTACATTATACCTCGCTTTGAAGAAGGAAGTCCATTTCCCTTTTAACACATTAGCGCTTCCTCCTCTGTCTTGTTTGCAAACTCTTGCCACACGTGAATGCACGACCTTAAAAATAAGCTCAGAGATTAACAGAATTGGAATCAGGGCTGCTTTGAGTTCAAGTTCGCAGTATTGATTGGGATTACGCCATATACATGAATACATGTGTGTGAGTGTGTGTGTGTGTGTGTGTGTGTGTGTGTGTGTGTGTGTGTGTGTGTGTGTGTGTGTGTGTGTGAAGCTTGAAAGAAAGATAAGACTTCTTTTCTAAATTAAAATTAAAACACTAAAAACGTATTGAAATTAAAACATTTGGTATTGGAGATATTTTGACATTGTGTTAAATATTGAGATGGCATTGAACTAAGCTGCATGCAAACCACGAAATGGTAAACAATGAAATCTTTTGAGTTATTTTGTATCTTTCTGCAAGTTCGCTAAATTATTATGAAACAGACTGCTTTTATTTATAAAAGAGAAATAACCGACAGTTTTTGAACTGGAACACTGGAATTAACTGGAACAAACATTTCAGCGAGCTTATTTTCACGGTGTAATAAAAATTGTAAAGAAATGATGTTCTTACTTTTTCAGTCAAGTCCGAAGCGTCTGCTGCTTCTTCTTTGAAGAAAACATAAACCTTCTCTGGTGAATCAACCATCCCAACAAACTGAGGATCATTCATCCAGGGGGGAGATGCAGCTTCATCTGTTGTCAAAGTCTCCTCAATCTTTTCTCTGACAAAACTTTGAAGATATCCAGTGTCTTCAGCAGATGCATCACTTCTAGTGATGGCTTGGTAGGGCTTAACTGTGCCCCATGTGGAAGCAGAATACAAGTATCCGTCTGTCAAATAACCCTGATGTTAAATTAATCATAGTACAAAAAGAGTTTTAAAACTAATAATAATAACAATATACTGATTAGTTCCGTTTAATTATGTAATATTGCCACAGTAATATTGCCAACATTAACATACGGAGCAAAAAAATGGTTACTCACAAAACAACAAACAAGAAAACTAGCAGCAGCGCAAAGGAACATAGAAAGAATAATATTAAACATAAATAGAAAAGACAAGATTAGAAATGAAGTCATCAGAAACAAAACTTGTATCAAATATGTGATGGAAACAGCAACAAACTTGAAGTGGCAATGGGCGGGACATGTAGCAAAAATGAAAGACAACAGATGGGCCAAGATAACCACAGAATGGACACCAAGACATGCAAGAAGAACTAGAGGGAGTCCAAAAAGAAGATGGCGAGATGACACAGAAGAAAAGATTGGCATCACCTAGATGAGAACAGCAAAACACAGAACGGTGTGGAAGCATATGTGGAGGCCATCTGCCAGCAATGGCATGACCAACTGATGATGATGATGATGATGTATCACTGCAGGAGTTATAGTGAATATTAAATACATCAAAAAGAAGATATCAGAGCAAGGAAAAGGTAAAAGTGACAAAACACAAACTTTATGTTGTACTAAAAATGTTTATTAAGACAATACCAACAACTATGATGCTAAAGACGATGTGAGTGTTTCATTATTCTTCACAGAGCTACTGTCATGGATACTGAATAGCAAGCCGTTTAGTCATCTTCTTGATAACACTCTAATGAATTTTCACAGCATAGTTTATGTAGTTTGACTCTTGTGAGTTTACTGGACAAATATATATAAATGGCTGGCGCTTAACACTAACTTTCTTATATGACAAATATCTCTCACCTGTGTACTGGTAAGCCAATGTTGCTACGTCGTCGTGAGGTAAGTTTAATGCTCCGGTGATGTTAGAATAGCCGTCTGTTGCAGTGAATTGTGAACGCTTCCACTGAAAACAAGTAAGGTAAAAGTGAAGTAAAACACGGCAAACGAGCGATGGCGTGTGAACTGCAGTGGTTTAATTTACCCCAGTTAACTTTGGTTAATGTTAAACTCTAAATGAACTTCAACGTTGGAAAACGTTAAATTTTAGCTTTTAACTGAACAAGGTGCAACTTAAAGCACTGGGTGAGACAGAGACGCTACAAACATTTGCCATTTGCAAAGTTTCATGAGAACCGTATCTTCTTATTCCCGATGCTTGGTATCAAGTAAGGCTTTTATTTGTTGGGAAGGCCGTATCATGGTGAAGCAGTTGATGATTGACTGCGTTGCAGGCTGTCGGCTGCATAGCCGAGTGGTGAGAACCCAGGAACGGCAATCGAAAGGGCGCCGGTTCAACACTCCTCAAGAGCATGTGGCTGTGTCTCTTGCAGGATACTTAAATGCATGCCTGAAGGTGGCTGAAATCTTCAACCACCGGGTGTAAACCTGGATACGACAAACAACAGTTGATGATTCTTATATTTTACTCCTCTGCCAATTTCAAGTAGAGTTGATATTTTATGATAAACAACAAAAGAAAGGATCGATGGCATATTCAAATTGAAACCTTTCCTTCCGGTTACCTTGTACTCGCGGCAGGAAGGTGAACCTGCGTTTGTACCACACAATAATATCGTGTCCGACCTCACACGGGCGATCACGCGAACGTAATTGTGGCAGGTATGCTTTGATGAAGACTTCTTTTCGCACTGTCGGATGTCTTTTGACGGTTTCCATGACAACATCTTAAAAGTGACAATATGATGTTACAGCGTTACAGTTGATGGAAAAATGTTGCGAGAGTTCGAGAGTTATAGAGAAGGATGAATCGCAGAGAGGCCAGAGTCCAAATCGACAACGAAAAAAAAAAAAAATGTTACAATATGATGATATAGACTTAAAACTAAAAAGACTGTTAAATAATATTGACTTCGAAATCGACTACAATCTATATGAGCTCAGGCTGCAGAAGAACGATTTGATTGTTGCTATTGGATGATTCACATATTTGATGTGACACGTCAGCAGACTTTGGACAACAAATTCATAAAATTCGAAATGAAAACATTTTCAAAATGCGTGAGAGTGGATTTTATTGAGTGTGTATGAAGTTCTCATATCTCAGTAGAAATGTCTACGTAAAGTTATGACCTCATGACGTACTGCAGTTTTTAAACGACGCACCGAGGCGTCGCGGCGTCTTATTTGGAGGCCCTGAGCAAACTTATTTGAAAAAATGATTTGGTCTAAAATGGCTGCAATGATGAAGCTGAAACGATCGACTTACCTGGTCGTATTCTATGTGTCCAGTTGCTTGGGAGAATGAAGATGCTGAGATCACGTAGACTGCATTTCTGTGAGATATTAACAAAACAATAAAAATAAGGTTTTCAGTTTGAGAAGAAAAAAATTCAACACAAATGCATGTATTGTTAAACAAAGTAGAGTTTTTCACCCACGTTGTATTTTGTGGCCTCTGCAACTGTTGCAACGTGAGACTTTTTAAATGAAAAGTATTTCGAAATTTCCAATATTGTTTTGATTTTAATGTAAAATTCTTTGTAAAGAATTTATCTTCATTTTGGCCAAAAAATCAAAACAGATCTGATTGCACAGTTTGCTTGTTTCTGAGATAGCCTTTGTTCAACCCATGCCAAGTTTTGTTCCTAAAAAATCAATAATTTTAACAACAAAAAAAAACAACGAAAATAATGCAACAGACTTTTAAGTACCGTACTTCACTGAGTCAAACTTTTTTAATTTTGCTTTTAAATGAAAAAATTGTGAAGCAGTTAGAATTTCACAGTAGGTGAAATGGGTTACGCAAACATGTTTCAACAGTGGATAGCAAGGTTTGTTTTAGAGTTGCATTTTCAGGATGTGTTTGTTTCTAACTGCAGACCATCTCGTGCAACTGCCCCCGTCAGTGACGTCACTCATAGCATCGATCCGATTGAAAGTTTTAAAAGTAAATAAAATTCCGAAAATTACGTCAACCACATTTTTGTGAGTGATTGAAAAAGAATTCGTGTCATTTCATTAAAGATTGAAGGCAGAAGAAATTTGAAGCAGAGTTGGCTGACGTTTTTGCAACCATACGAGAGACACACAGATAAAAAAAAGGATTGTTGGTCTATTTTAGACAGTTATCTATATAAAACGCTTAAAAAATATTCAATTAAAACATAAAAACAAACCCTAACTTTTAAACTAAGTGATTCAAGTAGCAGAAATTTTGTATTTCAAAAGGCAAAACTGTTTTCGAAAACTGAAAACTGTTTTTCCGAAACTGTTTTCTTTCCAGTCGACATATGGTGTGTTGAGGACTTTATTTTCCACTACAAGACAACGCATGCATTTTGCATCGATTTTATCCTCGTGTAATCGGCTGCTGTCTCCATAAACAGCTTAGGTGAAATTTAAATTACGTTGTAAATAGTTGCATTAACGTCAAAAAACGCTATTAAGATGACAGATTGACTGCACAAAAGGTTATGATCGATCCCAGTTGCAAACTGGAACCCAGACAGCAAATCAACCGTCTTCTTTTCATATTGATTCTGCACACCTTGAATCAATGTTAAAAACAGTTGATTTGCTGTCTGGGATAGCACTTTCATAAAAACAAAACATTAAGAGCTTCATCCAGAAAAAAGAGTGTTCTGGATTCAGCGCGCTACGTTTTCCACAATCACAATATAAAAAAAAAACTTAGTTGTGACGTCACGGTGTTGGTTGTAAATCTATTTATGCAAAAATTTCGAAAAAGGAACATACTGAAGAATAAAAAAGTGCAACATGAAAAAATAAAAAAATGCAACATGATAAAATGTTTTCTTCTCTTGATAAAGTTTTTGTACTTACCTAGATCCTATTAGAATCGTGTTGTCAATCACTTTAAGCTCTTGAATGTCCGTTAATCTTTCTCCTCCTCCAGAAGAAGTTGCTCCATTAAAAACAGGTAACTTCATTGTAGCTGGAACAGCAGGACATGATGAAACAATACCAAATAAATATGAATCAACCATGGCATCAACATAAGAAGACAATAAAACAGTATGAAATGGTGATGAAATTACGCGAGATACCAACGAAACAAACGAAGGTGATGCTGAAACTACAGAATTAGAATGTTGAAGCAAAAACACATAATGATGGTTTAATTAAAAGATAACTTGAATAGAAATGACCCAAACAACGGGATACATAACATAAAACTAGTTTTCTAGCCTAAGTGTATGAAGAGACTTCCTTAATCAAGCATCGTTGTATTTACCTTTGTCGTCTGCACGCAAACTTGGCTGCATATCCTCTGGAAACCCACAGCATGGTTTTGAAATAATTATAATCGATAAAATGACTACTGGAAAATACTTGATGGTCATTTTCTGAAGCAAACTGGTCAATACTCCAGCCGAGTTAATAAAAACCATTTGATCAAACACTTCTGAAAACAGAAAATCTTTCATGGCATGTTTTGTTCATTATGGAAAGTAAAATTTCTTCAAGCATAAATTATAGCTGATACCTGCAATGGATTAGTAATACAAGTAATGAAGTACCCTCTTCATTTATTAAAATAAATTGCAGGCTACAGTGCTCAAAGACACGATGGAAAGTTTATAAATTGTTTCAAAGCAAAACTTAGGCGACATGTTCTAAGAACACACGAAAACAGCTTAGTGAAGTTATTTTCACACGCTCGAAAGTTAAGGTTAAGGTTAAGCATCAGAAAAGGCTTTCTCAGTTCGAGGATAAAGATTTTCAAAATTTACCAATGCATGAAGACAATTTAAGAAGCTGAATGTCTTTGATGTGGATTTTTTAAAGTAGAATTATAATATCCTGTACAATGGCCAAGTATAGGTTGTAAAATATCTTTTTCCAGGATTATTGGCATCTGTTGCTCCACATCAGAACTAGAAGTAGGCTATAGCTGATGTCAGGCCTGGGGACAACCGCTTCTCAGGAAAGCTAAATGTAAAAACTTACTACTTATGCTTTGCATCATAAAAAGTATTTGCACCTATGTTAGACTCGGTCTTTGTAATATCTGCTTTTCTGGCATGAACCTCTTACGTCACAGCTGACTTGGTTACTGATATAGTCTTTCACTGCTTCCTGTATGTTGTGATATCTAGATTGCTATGGTGATGGTGCTATTTTATTCGTATTGTTTATAGTTGTACGTGCTATTTTCACAACAGACGAAATAAAAGTTCTCTCTGTCTCTCACAGATCAATCTCAGTTATCTATTTTAAGAAACACTACGTAAGATCACAATGTCAACTACATCTTACTCCTCAGCAAAGCCATTATTTTTCAAAAAAAGTACTAGAAACCTACCAAAGATATGTTTGTGGCTTAGCTTAAGTATTGACAATGAGATGACCATGTTGTAGTTGTGGAGTCCTGCTCCATGATGACACTGGAATTTATCTTCATCAGGACACCGCAGCGATGCACTCCGTTTGTCTTGTGACTTGTAGAGCAGTTTGGAACAAAGATATTTCGAGAATATTCTATCTCGTTCAGGGGCATTTTTCTTTATTTGGTTTAATTTTGTTTTAACTTAATCTTTTTAGTCAAAAACTTTGTTTACAGTTTGTACCAAAAAATGTTTTGAACACCTCTGATGTAAATAAATCCACTAATGTAAAAAAATCTACAGATGTAAACCATTCTATTCCGTCTGATACCATCACAAGTAGACCTGTCCAGTGTCCACACCATGCAAGTCTGTTTCAATAAGGTTGAGAACGATCCTGGCTGGCAATGCTGAGTCGCGCTTTCAAAAGACGTTGTGTCTCATTAAGTATTCTCATCGCTTCTTGTCGAAAGCTGAAAGCAAGAAGCGCAGTTTATCAATGAGTCTCAGGCGAAAATCGCAACGCCAGATGTTGCTTAGCGACAAAAATCAATTATTCAACAAGATGACGCAGTGAAACTCTTGTTTCCTACACAGCAAAATCCGTCATTTTTACATTGATTCAACGTCTGTATACGGAGTATCAATATAAAAATGCCGCATTTTGCTGTCAGGGTTGCTGGCCGTATAGTTTTCAATTTGTTTTGGAGTGGGCAAATTGTTTTACGCAAAACTAACTACTCTGAGATCTTTTAGGGATTGTACTCATTTACGCGGTGAGATGGCGCAGTGGATGAGGCGTTCGCTTTCCAATCATGCATTCCTGGTTCGGCTCCCCGCTTATGCTGGTTGTTGAAAAACACCGCTCACCTCTTGCTGAAGTAAAGGCGGCCGAGAGAAAGGCACTGACCACCCTACTTTCCTTAGTGCCAAAGGCTTAGTATAATGAGAGCCTTATCTTCTCATCCCCCGATGCTTGGATCCAAGTATGGGACCCACCTTTACCTTTTTTACTCGTTTCAATGGGCATCATATTTACGATGCGATCACATCATTGTTCGACATCCTCCATGCTTTGGACTTTGTTTTGCCCAACCTGGGATCGAATCCAGAAAAGTGGAACGCAGTCTTTTCTACTAATTTGAAACTAGAAACTTTTTCATGGTGTGATCACTTCGTTGAATTCGTCACTTGAATTCTATCACTTCGTCACGTCCGCAGACGTTGAATCAATGTGAAAAACGGTTAATTTTGTGGCTGGAAATGCATTGAAGGTATTGCGTCATGTAATTTTGCATTCATCGAATGCTGGCACTTGCACAACAATATAACCTCTTCGCATAATTTATTTAGAATCAATTGCGCTGTACTAACAGCATCTTCAGCTGATGCTGACAGAATAATGGGTGTAAGTTTACAGATTTTGTTTAAAATATTACAGAGAACACAAGTTTTAAAAAGGAAATATTCTCATTTCGGTTTTAGACACAGGCCTGGATTTAAATGGGGGCAGAGGGTGTATGTGCCCCTGGCTCTCCTTTTGAAGGGCTCCCCGACGTGGAAAAAAATGTGATTTTGTGTTATTATTATTTGTTCTTTCAGCCTTTGAAGTTTCTGCAAAATTCTGTGCGGTGCTGGATTAATGCTACTGTAGACGTAGAGGTGGTTTTTGCACGGGGCCCCCGACCTAAAAGTGCCTTGGGTCCTCCATCAGCTAAATTCGGCCCTGGTTAGACAAGAATCACAGTGTAATTGCGTAACGTTACGTGATAATTGCCCAACAAGCAAACGCTGGTCTCGTACATTCTTTCAACGTTTGATTTGGTTTTGAATCATAATCCTCGGACTTACGAAAAATGATTTTTTGCCTAAGTCATGCTTTCTGTACAATTACAGGTTTTAACATGGTAATAATGTATCTCTAAAAAAATTAAATTGAAAGAATTTTCTGAAACAGTGTCGGACATCATTATTGCTCAACAAATTTCATAAACAAATATAAAGCGTTTCTGTAAGAAAATTTGGATGACGTATGGTGTTGACTTGACGCATCTTGTTCAACAGGGCCTTGAGCAACCCGAACAAACTTTGGTGGGCCAATACTTTTGATGATATTGATGTTGCAAAGAAGAAACGTTGCCTTTCGTGGGCCCTACAAACAGGGCCTCCGAGAGAAATCAGCACTGGTCGGGAAACAATACGAAAAATGGGCCCCATAATATTTTTTAGCAAATATTGCGTTGCATGTTCGTGTTAAGCTGAAATTAGCCTACTTTCCTCAGCATGAAAAGAACTTCGCTCAATGTAAAAATTATCAATAATAATAACTGAATTACACTTGCAGCAAAAATGCCATTGATTGAGGCTAAATATTTTGTCTAGAAAGCTTTGTAAATACACAATAGGCCTACAGGCAACAAAAATAGTTCAACCAAGTATTTAATTCAGGAGTGTCCAAACTTTTTCCTACGCGAGCCAGATTTGATAATAAGTGTTCGCGGGCCAACAGCCACAATAATTTTTCTGAAAACTGCAAGTTGAATTTATATGATTTTTGTGTGTCTGCAGGCCAAAAATAACACATTGTACAACAACAGGCGCGAGCCATACAAAAACGTCTCGTGGGCCGGAGTTGGCCCGCGGGCCGGACTTTGGACATCCCTGATTTAATTCAAACTTACTTTGGACATCCCTGATTTAATTCAACACTTTCTGGCTTTTTTGCAATGCAAAGTTACGGATCACAGCATCAAATGATAAAATTTTGCGACGCCTGAATTGATGCACAGCGTGTATAGTTTGGCTTTTCAATCGATTTTGAGTCATAGGCCTACTGGAGCGCAAACAATTCTTTACAAATTTCAGTAATTGCTAAAACCACGTTCTCAAAGCGCAACCGTTGGAGGTAGCTACCGGAACACAAAAAAAATCATAACAAAACTATTTGGAAAAACCTTTCGAAAGTAGCAATCAATGATTCCTTGTGTAGAGATGATGGGGTGGTTCGTTCTGGTTTGCAGCTGAAATTTGCTGTGTGGCTTTTTGTCAAAAGTACCAACTCATCCAAAATGTCTTGAAAAATGTTATTGTTGTAGCCTACAAATGGTTTAAATTTGTCCCACTTGCCCGCAACCGCACAACAGACATACGATAAAATTTTCATGGAACTTCAAACTCATCGACGATAAGGTTGAGTTTGTTGATACATTTGTCAATTCCAACAACTATTGAATCCTTTGCAATGTACGGTAGAATACATTTCCTTCAAATGATTCAGCTAGTTAAGTGGAGTTATAAAAGCGTTCTGTCCTCAGAAAAAGAAAATCATTTTCTTTTAAATTTATAATTGCCACTGCAACTTTAGCTTGCGAGTAGTAGCCTACTCTTCTCAGCTTTCTCTTACTTAGATTACATCTTCCTTTAATTTCATTAAATTCATCAGTGAATCTTGTTTAGGACCGTAATCCACATAATGAAAAGCAGTCACAAATTTAAAACTGCTAGTTGTAGGCTACTTTAGCATTGACTCAGCTTCCGATCAAGCTCTTGTTGGTTCCAACTTGATGCATTTAAGAAACGTCTTTAGAGCTTCAGTTGCAAAAGGGTAATGTAAAGCATTGGGTTTGACTGCACCACGCCTTGATTACATTCTCGAAGTCAATTTTCTTTGCAAGATGATAGGACAGCTTTCTTTAGATTTTTCAGAATTTTTCCTCTGACTGGGCTATAACTTTAAAGATGCCACTAGCTTACAGATAATCAATTACTCCAAAAATGATAAGACATTTGAACAACGCTGTCTGTAGGCAACATTATGAATTCCAACTAGATTTAAGCAACAACATCCATAAGCAAAAAACTCACTAGGCCTACCTTCCAAAATCACATCATGAGAAGCATGACCAACAAAAGGCTACTTGACCATACGAAAACAGAAGATCTTTTAACTATGACAAAATTAGGCTACATCCAATTGCAGCAATAAGTTAATAAAATCAAAAGTTTTAAAACTGTTCGGCCACACTAAAGGATCACAATTCGGAATCAGCAAAATTTGCGCAGAAGGAAAAAGAAAACGTGGCAGACAACCAAAACGATGGCAAGACAACATCCAATCATGGACCGGACTCAACTTGGCGACACTGGGCGAGCTGGCTCAAAATCGCCACTCTTAGAAGCAAATAACTCATGTTGATGCGCAATCAGCTGCAGGCAGAGATGATGACTGATGATGATCCATAAACAAAAAATCAGGGAGTCGAACCGAACCCGATTTTTGTAAACCGGTTTTGGTGCGATTTTGTCTGAACCTTAACCGGAACTGAACCGAAAATTTGAGTTAGCTTAAACCCTAACCGAACCCGAACCGGTTGAAAAAAGCGGTTCACTCCAGCATTACGTCATTGTTCGCATTGTGGTAAGTGAAGTTGTACGTAGCATGTTGTTATCTTGGAGGCCACATTGTACGGATGAATTATAGCCTATTCCGTAACACACGATCCACTATCATCGATGCTTTGGAGAGGAATTTTTTGAGGTAAACAACTTCTGTTCTGTGACATCATAGACAATAAGTTTGATTGTAACTTGTGCAACAAACAACAAAGGCAAGTTAATTGAGCAAAGCAGTGTTGAGAACAGTGTTGCCAACCTTGCGGTTTTCACGCCCAATTGGGCTAGTTAGTAGTTGGGCAATAGTAGGCCTAGGCCTAATTTTATCGGACCCGAACTGGAACTTATAAAACCGGTTTTAAGTTTCTTCGAACCTGAACCGGAACTGAACCAAATTTTGAAACAATCTTTGAACCAGAACCGGACCCGAACCGGAAAAATCAAACGGTTCGACTCCCTGCAAAAAATATAGCCTACAGGATTTACTTTCTTTAATCGTGCTTGGATTGATACCTTTAACTTTCACAGATAACTTATGTTACATACAACATCCTATGCATGGCCAAGGCAGATTTTGAAGTTAAGGTTCAATTACCAAGCAAAAATAGTTCCCGCTCAGCTAAAACAGCACCAGTTTTCAAGTTGACACTATCAATACAATCGAAACCGTTCAGTGATACAGAAATCATTTCAGCTTCAGATTTTCCGTCTTGAAGCTATTCAACATCGCCCACCTTAACACGAAAATGATTTGTTCTTGATGAGAAGCATCGAGAGTGACATTTACAATGATTGAGAAATACTTGGAACTACACACTTTTTAAGAATTTGTTGATTATTTAGTTAGTACATTTTTACTTTGGTACTAAAAATGGCCCCCCCCTCAAAAGTGCAAAAACAAAAAACTACTCGTTTTTCCTTTACAATGTTTTGCTATAGGGGGGAAACTGGCCCGACTTCCCCCCCCCTCTCGGAGCCACTGCCTACAAATAACATTATGCAAGTATTAATGTCATAGAAGTCGCCAACAGAAACAGTAAATGGATTTGAGAAATAACGCAACGATACATCAGGGCAACGTAAACGACGGTGATTTGTACTGAGCCAGCATACCCTGAGGCAAAATATATTTTGACCAGTTTTCAACTCCAAGTAAATTACACCCAGTTGTGGTTAGCAATGACAAAGTATGGTAAATAAAACCGGCAGAGCTATTCAAAACTTTATAGAAAATAAAACAAGAGCTAACAATAATGGAAGTAATTGGATTTCTTTTTCTACTTGCTTGTAGCCAACTTAATCTCATACAATTTGCAAAGGTAACTGACTAATAGTAGTTTAAGTTATTCTTGGTCGGTTTGATTATAAGTGCTCTGTAGTTTAGTTTGTTTTGAGCAGGTTGCCAGTGAGCTGCAGGAGACAGCGTTTATTGGAGATGTTTTGAATTAATTATTTTTTCGCCAATGGACCCTTAAAATTTATCACTTTGTGTAGATTTATACATAATCATTAAAGTCATATTTTTTTCTATGCATCACTAAGTCGTGAAATCAATTTTAACGCAAAAACCGCATCCCTATGAGGTATACTAAGAAAGTTATGAAGTCATATAAAGTCATATTTTCCTGGTTAGGTCATATATCAGCTTTTTAAGTTAAATAGTCATATTTTTGAGTTATAAAGTCATACCGTTGTATACTTTAAATAAAAAATACCAATTTAAGCGGTGAAGCAATTAAGCACTAAAGAAAGTAAGGCAATTGCTGATTGAACGAAGGCAAACTGTAAGATTAGCCTACATATGTAACACTTACAGTCACAGACCTACATTTTATGAGGTCACACATTGAGGTCAACTTAATACTCAAAATGGAAAGTTGTACGTACACCATCAAAGATGCCCATGCTGATCTAAATGCCCTTGATTTCGGAAAAGATCCGCTTGAGCTCAAAAATTACATTAAGAAGCGATTGGACAAAAACGATGTGAAACAAATTATGGAGCTACAAAGACAAGACATTTCCCCAGCGCTTTATGCAAAACTGCAGAAGTGTCAACCCACATCAGCGTCTGTGGAGCGCTCATTTTCCTTACTAAAGTCATTTTTAAGTCCAAATCGTAACTTTAAAGACTCTAACATTCCACACTACATGAAACTGTACTACAACAGTGGTTTAAAATAAAAATGGATGCGTATTACTGTTATGTTGCGTATGTTTTACTCTTTAGTTCCGTGAGTGACGTTGTTCGTATGTAAAAATAAACGATTTTCACATAAAGTCATGTAAAGTCATATTTTCCAAAAAATAAAGTCATATAATTGATTTTTTAAGGTCATATAAAAATGGCCCTAATAATAACACTTCAAAGGTAGCCTCTGTCGTATTCGAAAGTAAAGCTTGCACAGCAAAGAAAAATGAGTAGGTTACAGTATTTTTGATTTAATTGTTCAAAGTGCTCAACAGTGGCGCTATTCTGCTTGACACGATCAACAATGACGGTAGGCTACAAGGACGTACAGAGACGGTAGGGAAGACTTGCCTCATGGGGAAAGCGTGGCTAAAAAGAAACATTGGTTTTAGACTACGTTTGGTGCAAATCCAGCAGCCTATTTTTCATACAACAGAGTCCTAAATAGTCCAGTGTCAGAATTTAGCTTGCCAAAGGGGCAAGGTGACTTTTATCGATGCCCTCCGATAGCCACACCCACACATCACGCAATGATTGCACAAAGCATATATCACACTAGCAAGTAACACAGTAGGCCTAATAGCTAACTGTTTGCTTGGATTTAAATTATAGAAGAACCAACTAAGCTACTCAAAAAAGTTTCATAAAAAACATGCTAAAGTTCTCTTATATTTCAGGCAACTGAATCTAAAACTGAGAAGTCACCGAAATTTGGAAGCAAACAAGTTCCAGCAAGTATCCCTCCCTTCCCACCGGAGTTTTGGTCAGGTAGGAAGTTCAGAAAATCATTTAATCGTTACAAATGCTAAGCCATGGTTACGTTCAACCAAAGCCAGCTATTATTACAATCAAGCACAACTCAGGAATTATTTGGGAAAGATTGTAGTAGCCTACCACTTCAGCTTTTATAGGAACTGTTTTAATGTTTTTAAACGCCATCTTGTTGTATAATAAGATTTCGTTGCAGCATCAATTTTACTGAAAGAATCGTACATCAGTCTCCAATAGCAAAAGTAGAACTACGGTGTACTACAAATACAATATTGTCAGATAACTGATAGCAACTTGATCAGATTGAATTGCAAAATTCAAAAACAATACATAAAATAAAATATAACTACATAAATTCAAACGTTTTCGGCAAACTTTCTGCCCTCGTCAGGAAAATAACTAATTCATCTATACAAAAACAACAGATATTCGTAAAATGTTAATAATAAATGACTGAAATTCCAATCTGCACTGCTATGTATAAACACAACTAAGGAACAAACACAAAAGGTGTTGACGATCTGTTACAAACTATATGGGAGTGTGGACACAAGACAAGATAGCGAGGGGTACAAGCGGCGTTGCTTTGAATTATGCAATTCAATCCCATCAAGTTGCTATCAATTATTATCTGACTATGATATTTAAAAATTATCCTCTACCAAATGCAACATTGAATTCAAAAGCACTAACAAGGAAGACAGTTTAGTTTTCGAAACGTGAGTTTACTTCCTACCTTATGAACTCTTATTTTTGATCAAATTGATACTGCAGCCCCTGTCAAACTGTAACCAGACCTTCAAATGATGTGGTGGTGTGATGATCAAATGGTGCGATCCGATTAGGCATCGAACCCAGATATATCGATAGTAATGGCAGAAACATTACAGACCGCAGATGTGGCTTGACACAACATTCAAACAATTAAATTCGTTTTAATGAAACGTCTTTTTCCCCCCATTGTTTAGCCAACCCAGGAGAGTGTGCCAACAATCCATCTTACGATGAAGACTGCGTGGTCTGGGCAGAAAAAGGATATTGCTTCGATAAAACAAAAGGAAATCATTACCCGAAATGGATGGCGCGAAACTGCATGAGAAGTTGTAAAATATGCGAACCTGCATTCCAGTGGTGGCAAGTTGGGTTCAAAGCTGGGACAGCTATTTTAGGCGTTGGCTGGGTTTTTGGGTTGCTTCCGTTTTCTCGCGGACAGTCACGGTCAAAAAGATTGATGGCTTTTCGTCTCATAGCTTTCACGATAATTTTTGGATTAATATATTATCACGTATAACCGGTTTTAAGAAACAGTTTCCTTCCAATAGTAGGCCATCTGGCTGCAAAATCGACAAAGTAGGCTACCTATCGGAAAAGGCGACTCGAAGGGCGCATTTTCGAACTAATTATCAAATTTCCTGTTTGAACTCATTAGCTCAATCATTGCCGTTAATACTAGTGGAGTAGTGGTCATGTTCAGACTCAATACCTGGTGGCAAAGATAGTCCAAATAATAATTGGTGTATTGTAAAAAGTGGTCAAAGTTTCTGCCAAGTGTCGAAGCAGACTGTCTTTATTAGAATTGAGGCCATTTTTGTTGTTTTGAGAGTGATTGGTTTATTTTGTTGTGCAATATTATAACAGCAAAATCATTAAATGATGCAGCACGCTTAACGAACACAATTGAAACAAAGAAAAATAACAAATGTACACTGCATCGTTGATAAGTAAATCACAACGGGGGGCTTCGACTCCCCAACACTTTCTCAGAAATCCAATTCGAGTCACATTTTACCTAAAAAAGTGGTTTGGTAGAGATAATTTAACTTTTGTGGTTGCGTGGGAAATAACTTCTTTACCGGACCGCTAAAATATTCAACTTGTCAAACTGGACCTTTGTTAACGTTAGTTGAGTAACCCTGCTCTACAAGTATGCGAAACTACTAGGAATATTGGAATAACCTATCAAGGCTTTGTCTGTCCGAGGACAAAGATTTAAAACCAACCAACCAACAGCAGTTTTCAATCTGCTTGGAAAAAATAAACAACGTTGACCCATAGTGACCTTTGCTTAAAAAGTCATGTCGGTTACGTCATAATGCTTTCGCTCTGTACGTTTGCAATCTATACAGCTCAGTCACTGTTTGACTTTAGTGACGTTCTTATTCTAAAATTAATCTTTTCTTCACGACACCTTTATCTCACTGTAAGGCAGACTCCACCTTTTAAGTCGAAAAGCAGTGTCTTGAAATAATTCGACCACGACAGATTCCATATTTATTGAAAACATCGACATTATGAAATAGCATTGATGGAAAGCACCTGTAATAGGCACACACAGAGAAGGATTGTTGGAAGAATGATTATGACACGATTCATATATAAACCCAAATGAACACCCAGAAACAATAAAAACACAATTTGAACTTTCACGCAACATAAAATAAAAGGTCACATAAGAAAATTAATCAACTCGTTTTAAAAGAGCAATGTTTTGAATTTTGACGCGCTGATGTAAACATGAAAAGGTCTACATTGCTCTGAAGGCAACTTGAATTGTTTGTTCGTATCTGCCCACCGTAATGTGCTCAGGGTAGTACAAAGCAAAGGCCGGCCCAGATAGCAATGTAAAAATGACAAATTTTGCTGTCTGGGATGCAAAATAAAGTGAAAAAATATCCTTAATGCATTCTGTCGATTTCAAACTAACATTGTATAGAGTTGCTGCTAATTGCGAATATAACTAGATTGTCACAATGATCGTAACATTGCTCCGTGAATGACTAAGCAAGTTTGGCACAAAAGGTAACTTGTTCACAAACCACTACTTTACGCCCACCACCCCATGCCACGAAATTAGCCACTTACTTAGTGTGCAGATAGCTTTTAAATCGTTAAAAAAAAACGGAGCAAGAATTCAAGCTGTTTAATTTGAATAAGATGTCTTGAGATGAGATTGTTCCATACAATCATCCACTTATGTGAAAGAAAAGTCAATTTTTTCTAGCAAATATACTGAAACGACATATACAACCAAGACTAAAAACTTCTTCAAGCGAGGGACTTCTTCAAACCGCTCTCTATCGCCTCCAAGAAATCGGTGGTGATGACGTAATGTTCGTTCAGTTTCACGCTGAAATACAACAAACACACGCAAGATGAAAGTGAACGTTTGATTCAAATTGAATGATTTTGCGCAGAACGCTCGATTTTTAGATGATTCCCAGCGTCATTTCTTTATGCAAACGTTTAATTTTCTGTGATATCAGTAAAGTGCTGGACAATAAATAAAATATTTTTATTATTGTCCCAAAATGTTCGAATATCAGACTTTCCGGGATTACCTGGCAACCCTGTTGCTGATAATCCCACAAAAAAATTTAAAGACTTACTTTTTCAAGCCATGAATACAACCAGCCAGATCCTTGGTCATGACTCCATTGTCTACAGTGTCCACGCAAACCTTCTCCAAGGTGTGGCAGAACTTAATGAGGTCCTGGTTACCGTCCAGTTTGCCGCGGTGCTCCAGACCCCGTGTCCACGCGAAGATGGAAGCAATTGGGTTGGTGCTGGTTGGGTTGCCCTGGAATATCACAATTCTGCAAGATGAGAATTACAAACCTCGAATCCCGATGCTGAGGCAGAAAGGGGAATACGTGGTCTTGCAAGGTCAGCGTTTTTTTTGGAGATATTCAACACATGAAGTGACATGCTAGCAATGTGTGTGGTGGCGCAGGAATGTGGAAATGACAGCAGAATGTTTTTAGAAAAGTATAAGGTTTGAAGGTGGATCGAACTTGGACGTCGGAAAAAAAACATGACAAGAACAGGCAAAGAATAAAGTAGACCAGTTGGAGTGGAGAAGGAAGATGCGATGCACAGAATGAAATAGATGAAAGGGGTGAACGCATTCGCTGCAACGAAAAAATCAGTCACTTCCACTAGTAGCGACCAAACCGAAGTGTTAAAAACAAGGCAGTGGCTATTTGACCGGCGCCGGTCTTTGAATCTGAAACACTATTTGACCGTCATTACGTCATTGTCCAGTCACTTTTTTTCTTTTTCTCTTTCAAAGCAAAAGATGAGAAGCGCGCATATAAGTTCTGAATCCAACCATTTTATTCAACTCGTTATGTGGCGCGTGTGGTACGTCGTCGCTTCCTATTCTAGAGGGACTGAGTTCGATACTACCCAGAAGCGTTCTTTTTTTTTAACTAAATTTTGACCCAAAGTGCATTTTGTTGAGAGCAAAAATGTATTGCTTCGTTCGGCAAACACGGTCACATCAATCTACAAAAATCGATACATATAGACCTCCCAGCACGTTAATGAACGGGAAGACGTGGCAAAACCTTGAAAAGTTTAAAACGTGCCTGAATTGAAAAATTATGTAGGCTATATACCGTATCAGTAGTTAGCACGGCCACAATCGGAAAATTACCCAGAGAAATTCTCAAATTCCAGCAAATTAAAAAAACTCTAACTTTATTACTCACATTTGAAAAGACATAAAAAATAATTAAAAACTGACTACAAAAATGCACTTCGTGTCAAAATTTAGTTAAAAAAAAATAAATAAAAAAAAAGAACGCTTCGGGGTAGTATCGAACTCAGTCCCTCTAGAGTCGGAGGCGGCGACGTATCGCATGCGCCACGTTACGAGTTGAGTGAAATGGCTGGATTTAGAACTTATATGAGCTTCTCGTCTTTTGCTTTGAAAGAGAAAAAGAAAAAAGTGACTGTATAGTGACGTCATGACCGGTCAAATAGTGTTTCAGATTCAAAGACCGGCGCCGGTCAAATAGCCACTGCCTAAAAACAATTGAACATGCAATGCATTGGTTGCTGAATGGCCAAGATTCTTAATCGGCTACCCTCTCTGACCTTTGACCTTGTTAATATAAATTGTTGCTCTTCACATGGACAAGCGACTTATTTACAATCTAAGGCAAGGATACCTTTTGGTGCTCCCTGTAATGTCTGGTCACCGTTCCATGGGCAGCCTCCGACTCCACGGTCTTACCATCCGGACACATCAGAACGCTGGTCATGAGACCAAGCGAACCATAACCTGGAGATGGAAGATTGTTGAGGAGACAAGTTTAGGGCAAATTTTGTTTTGATTAATTGTTTGAATCGTCATTGCCGAACCGAGAAAGCTTCTTTGAGAGCTTAATTTTGGTAGTTTCGCATACTTGCAAAGGCTTTGAACCACCAGCGGAAGTTTGGTCACCGAGTTTGACAGATTGAAGTTTCCTATTGTTGAAGTATTGTAAACGCTTCTGCTGTTTTGTAAATTTGACAGCAATGAGCATGTGTTTCATGCATCAAACTGGCATCATCAATTAATGATATTACTTCGTGTATAAAGGGCTAAAGTTCTCCCATTAAATAGAGTTTTAAAGCGTTCCAAAACCTTAAAATAACCATCCAACCTAATCGAACAAAACCGTACTAGAGTGAACATAGCCCTGACAGTGATCTTATATTCGTTGGCGCAAAAGGAATTACATCAATGACAAGCTAGATGGCTTAGTTGGTCCTGTTACCAGCACCATTCTCTCTATCTTATCATAAAAGGTGTGTTGTATTTGTAGTCAATGGGGTGTGGCATTGAAAACTAAAAGTATTTTAATTTGTACGTTATTCGCTGTTACGAACGTATTTATTACTTTATTCGCCCTGAGGATACGCATTGTCATAGTACGCGAAACGTCAGTGAAGCAATAAAATAACTTGCATATTTCTGCTTTTATTTTTAAATTCATCAGATGAACGTTGCAACTATTGCTAGAAAACATGAATTTGAAAGGCCACTAACCTTGAGCAAGGATATCAGATTGTACATCGCCGTCGTAGTTCTTACAAGCCCACACGAATGCGCCAGAGGACTTGAGCACCTGAGCGACCATGTCATCGATGAGTCTATGTTCATACCACATCCCGTTTGCATCGAAGTCTTTCTTGTAATGTCTGTAGTGGAAAATATAAACTATTGCTATCGGTCCCAGATCGCTTATTGAAAGACCCAGTAATGAGCGGACTAAACTTCTGTCTGAACTGCAACCAACAGGTCAATGGAAGCGCTCAATTTTGTGCAACAATCTTCTGTTAATGGCAATAAAAACAAAACAAGATTTTAAAAATATTGATCAAAAAACTTGCCGCTGGAAACTTCGGAGGGGAAATTAGATATTCTGTTGCAATAGTTCAGTTCATATGAGCACATCTTGCAGCCAATGAATAATTTAATGCTACACGATGAACGGTAATAATAATAATGCAAGCACAGCTTCTGTCATACACTTTTCGATTATATAGTTTCGAGAGAGAGTTTACTTTTTTGTACCAAAGACAGGCAAGACACAACAATACCACAGGGTTGAGCATTACAACACTACATTCTACATTAATATACCAATATTAATATACTGTTGTAATGCTCAACCCTGTGTTGTGTCTTGCCTGTCTTTGGTACTTTTCGATTAGTATTAAGTCACTAATTGACAACTATAGCAAGTAAACAGAGTCATAGGGTAAAGTGGTGGTGATATTATCAAAGTGCACCAAACTCGGGCGATCAAACTTCTTACAGAAAGTTATCAGCAGAACAGTAAGACGTTGACACACACACGATGGACTACAGAAGTCGTTTATTGCACATCGCCACAAAACTGGGCTTAAGTTAAGACGATATCTTCTGACTGTTCAAGATAAGACCTTAAACATTCAATTTTCGAACTCGAATGAATAACAACTTGCTTAAACAACTTACTTTTGGAATATTTCCTCAAAAATGTCCTTGAATCTTCCATCGTACTTCTTCATAATCGTGTTCTTGGTGCTCATGTAAAGTGGCCACTTCTTTTGTAATGCAACTTGCATACAACTGTGCGCAAAATCGGAGATGGACTGAAATAAAACGTGATAATGATGTTGTCAGATGTAACGCCATGAGCGAGATCCTACAGTGATAAAAGAAGTACGTAGATTCTACGAAGCTGAAATTAAAAAACGAAAAGTTTTAGCAACATATTCTTCCATATACAATAACACGATTGGGCTTCATAAGTATATTCCTGCTGATCCCTCAGTGTGGCATAAATATTTTGTTGGAAACCTCTATAAACCACAACTCAATGACACGTTGTTATATCCCCTTCCGCATAATGCCAAGAAATGACGTTTGCAAGTGGAATACTGTGATTTGGAGGTCGGAACATAAGAAACAAAGTCCAATGACTTGTTTGGTTTGTAAGATATTTTAAAGCCAACAGCTCAGGCCTGTTCCTCTGCATTTCCGGGTTGGTGCGACAAACTTCCTGCTCTGTTGGAGACAAACAATCTGCTTACAGTCACTGACAGAGCAACAAATAGCTTCCAGATTTTAACCCTGATACGAATACCTACACGAACCGTACAGCATCACTTGTAGTTCAGTGTCATTTTTGCAGGCTTTGATACGTCGAACAGAAGAGGAAATCTACGACTTCGCAACAATGAAGTTATTTTGTATTTCACAACTTTTCAAGCAACGCAATTCTGCAGGCGGATGTATTTCCGCAAAGTGGTATGACAGCGTAAAGCGGAATAATCTATATGAATGTACAGTAGTAAAGAGTGAAAATATAGTTAAAATGCAGTGCACAACATATGTACTGAAGGATTGGGAAAATATTTTTTGGTTTAACATAGTATGAAACCTATTCTTCTTAAACTTTATTGAATGAAGTTATCTGCAACTCTGGTAAGTAAAATACAGTACAAAGCACGTTTGCTGGCCATAGCTGACCAGCACCGAACATAAAAATTCAACCAAAATTACAAACACAGAAATATCGCTATCCAGTGCAGTGTGCATTTCCTGCTTTTCAATATTTGTAAAGTGAAGGCTGCATCCAGATCAACTGCAGTGAGTGACACCAGCTACAGATAAAATATTCGCTAAACTCATAAATAGATAAAACCAAGCAACCACACGGCATTTAACATGATACAATTAGAGTGAACATAAAACTATAAAATACGAACGTTTTCGGCCATACTCAAGTTAGCCCTTCTCAAGTAACGAAAATAACTGATTTTACAATAACATCTACATTGAAAATAACTGATCTACAAAATAAATTAAAAACGAAATGCACAAGAATGAAACTGCAAAGCAGAGGAGAAAGGCACATCACATGGCGGTTAATTACGCGAGGCAAAAAAGTGCATCACACAACAAACTATGAAAAAACGTTTAGGAGATAAGATAGGACGTGCGGCAAACAACTGCGTATTGAAACTCATAAATAACACGAATGGAAATGTGGGTCAGCTGCTTTAAAAACTACTTAAACTTCAAGCGTTGTCTTATCTAGTAAAATCCGTTCTTTTTACATTTATTCAACGTTTACGGTCATTGAATCAATGTAAAAAGAACGAATTTGGCTTTCTGAGGTTAGTGGATCACCTGGTCAGTGTTGTACATGGCCATTCCAACGCCACCGCCATCTTTGAAATCATAGACTTCCATATGAATCGGATCGCCATTGCTTGGAGTGTACACCAACTCTAACTTACCATTCCCTGGCGCCACAAAGTCAGTTGCTTTGTACTGCAACATAATATTCAGTAATGAGAAGGGGATATTGGATAAACGATCGACAGGCAATCCAAGACAGCAAATCAGTCGCTTTTACATTGATTCAACGTCTGCAGACGTTGAATCAATGTAAAAAGCGACTGATTTGCTGTCTGGGATGTGATGACAATGAATAAAAACAAACGAGATAAAATTGCTCTTGCAAGAAACGAGTTTAGTGCAAGAATAAAAACACATTCATACTCATCAAATTGATTTTAATAAGTTTCAACAAAACTGTTCAAAAGCACATTTTAGCATAGCACAGGTAAAATCCGCATGTTTGTTGCAAATTTCCACGAATGAAGAACCAGGTTTAAAAAAAGGGGTCTGCTACTATTCGGTGAGAGCCTTTTTCGGTGAAAGCCCTATTCGGTGATTTTTTGAAATTTTTTTTGAAAATCATTGGGTACCGTAGCCTAATTATCATTGCCGCTTTTACATCGTTTTAACGTCGCTAAACTTTGAAATAAGACCCTAACCAGTAAACCCTATACTCAACCCTACCCCTTACCCCCTAACCCTATAACGGCAATGATAATTAGGCTAGGGTACCCAACAATTTAAAAAAAAATCACCGAATAGGGCTCTCACCGAAAAAGGCTCACATCGAATAGGGAACTCACCAAATCGGACTCACCGAAACGAGCCATTCCGTAAAAATAGAGGCACAAAATTTCGAGATAGCTTGGCCACACAGCATATTTTAACATCATAAAAGTATATGAAGAGCTTGTTTCCAAAACCGCTTACATCCACTTTCGTGATTTCGAGAAAACCACGAAACACGTGATGGCGCGTAAGTGGTTTTGGTAGAAAATGCAATTCTTACAACAACGATTTTATAACATTACTGACAATGTGAAACCTGAGACATTTCCGCACTCAGCTTCATCAAAGGTCACATTTGGCAAAAATCCATAGGCAATTATTGGAATTTTTAACTGACAAATTTGTAAGCATCACTGCAGTATATCAGCATTTAGTTTACTTCAATACTTGGCCTGAAATTGAACGTATGCAGGTCACCTGATCACCATGGGCATGGCGGCCGATCACGATTGGGTCAGTCCACCCTGGCACCAGCCTAGGCACTACTTTGCACAGGATAGGTTCCCGGAACACTGTGCCACCAAGAATGTTACGAATAGTTCCATTTGGACTTTTCCACATTTGTTTGAGATTAAATTCTGAGGCAGAATGAAATAAGTCAAGGAATTAACTGGTTTGAAGAAAACACATCTATAATCCCAAAAATACTCCTTGTAAAAAAAGTGGATCAAAACATTGATTTTATAATTCATTCTTATATGAATATAACTTTGAAAAACGTAAGTATATGTCAAGCATGTGATTACAGCATTTATTCTTGCAGGAAGCAGCCACATGATATGATTTGGCAAGACAACAAGCTCAACTATCAGAACAATAATTTGTTACTAACATTCTCTTATTTCTAAGCACCACCTTTCAATCAAACAACTGTAAGAAGGTTATATATAATAAATATTAACATTAATCAAAATACCTACCTACTACTCTGTCCTCATCAGGAGTGATTGTTGCGCATTTCACAGCAACATTATACTTTAAAGTGGCAAGTGCCGAGTCAATGGTAACTTGATCATCTGTTTTATCGCGATATTCCATGCCAAGATCATAATACTTCAGATCAACGTTGAGGTAAGGTAAAATTAACTGTAAATAGTGCAAAATGTTGTCAAAAAGATAACAACAAAACATAAATATTTATTCATATAAAATATTGATCCTCCTGTTGAAGCTCAAAACTGGCAGTGACATATCGTGCATTATACTGTGCAAAGTGCATTATACGTCAAGTAATAAGCTTTGAATGGTGACTTCTGCATGGTGAACTATAAATAATGACTTTACCTTGAAGATATGGGGTGAGGCTATCCTAGAAAGATGATATAATAGAGCACTAGACATGAAAGCAATGTAGAAAAGCAAATTGATGGTTGGGACTGAGGTTGTCAAAAAGCTGCCTTGTAACTACAACTACAAAAATTGTTAACAGAGAGAAGAAACAACAGTGGCTTAATGATACCATATAAAATATAGGCAATTGTAACTTCATTTGATATAAAGTGACCGAAGCGCAGCTAACAAGAACAAAAGTTTTTTCAAACAATACAAAAAAGCTCCAAATTAAGTTAGAACAAGAAAAGTTAAACTTTGCATAACATGCCTTTTGCTTAATCATATCCCAAATAATTCTTGTCATTTCATCTCCATCCATTTCAACAACGGGATTTGCAACTTGAATACGCCGATCGCTTGAATCTGAAAAAGTTATGGTACACCATACTGTGGTTACATCAGCAGAAACGAAACTCAAACAAAATTAGCAGTGCAACATTGCTTTGTGAAAGACCAAAGAAACATCGAAAGTATGTTGAAGAATAACAGTTTACTGATCTTGCCTTATTGTATGTGTGAGCGACTGAGACCGAGTTGAAACAGTGCAAAAACAAAAGTATGGCATTGCTTTATAAACAGTTCAGTTTGTTTGTATGTATGTCAAGTTTAACATGCATTGCAAGTTTGCAACCAACGTTATTCTTTAAATATTGATTGTACTGGATTCCAAATGCAAAAGTCCTCAAGGTAAAAAAATTAAATTTATATATAGACAAACGCAATAGTATATCCATTTAAAAGGTTTAGATAAACAATTTGTTTGTATAGATTAGATTATAATGTCTGCATGAAAGGATTAAGCATATCCTGGAAATTTCCGAAGCTTAAATAAAGTCATTTGAAACAAACATTGATGATCAAGCTCAGTGGAGAACAGATAACACATGACGATACACTAAACACTCCTACTGTAAATTCAGTAGCCTATATCGTCTCTAATAAGCTGAACTATCGTAAGTCCAAATTTTTCAAAATTGCGTTTTTGATTGATTTGGTATCTTTATAGACTACAGTATAGTTTGTTAAAGCATCGTAACTCTATCTACTTTAGTTTTGATGATACAGAACGATGAACTATTGTAAATGAATGTACAGCAAACACAGCGTGAACTTTAAAATTCAATTTTCTCAACACTGCATTTTTGGAGTTACGATAGTCGATAGTTCAGCTTATTAGAGACGATATATATAATTTAACTTACAATTTAGTCTGAAATTTACATTAGTCTGAAATTTACATAAATTACATAGTCTGAAATTTACAATTACGCTGGAATCCATTGGTTCCACAAATAGCGGCAACATTAACCGACTTCCTTAACGATTGCAAAAGATTTGGGCTTTTTGAAAGTGCCATCACAGGTTGGTATTAATTAAAACAAGAAAAACACTAAAAAGTATTCTATAAATTAGCTGCAAATAAATAATTTATTAAAAATGGTTTTACAGCTGACAATAATCTAATGCAGAGAGACATACAGCATAACGGTACCTTTAACATGCAAGCAACAATCTATAAAAACATTTCAGTATAACTTTATAGGTACATCATATATGGTCGATGTGATTGCTGATTGCTGAAAGTAACATATGATTTATGAAAGACAGCAAAATTAAAGGCCATTTATGGCTATTATTCCAATGTCTTTATAGCTAAGGCTATAACATTAGCTATGGTATAAACTACCTCCATTTATTGCATAAAATACTTAGTCACTTCTAGATATTTTTGTATTACTCAAATTGTGCACACTTATGAAATGGAAATTATCAGAGTTACATACTGTTTGAGGTGGACGGCAGTGGCGTACCGTGACCACTTTGACAGGGTGTTCAGTGACGGCAAAGCAACAGCGGGGGGTCTGGGGGACCTCCCCCAGAAAATTTTTAAAATAGCATTGAATTTGGTGCGTTCAGAGAGCATTTTTAGCACAAATTCTGAACATGAACAGAACTGACAAAAATAATGTTGTCGGAATGGAGAAGATTACAAAATAGATATTTAGTTGACAGCGCATTGAATGAAAGACGTAATAATGTCAAACATTAAGTTGCATTTCTAAAGTCACATACTTCAGTTCACTTTTTATTTCCGACCATCAAAACGAACAATATTACTTGCCATAACACAGCAGGAGTCTGAAAAAACGCGAAAGTTAAAGCGTGCTCGAGATGGAAATGATTTACTTCATGCAAGGATTAGGCACGGTCGCAACACCTTGAGAAATGTAGGCTACAAGCGAATTAAAAACAAACAGGTGAAAGTTAAAACAAAAAACAATAGCAAAGCAACTCGATAATAAACAAAAAAAGAAAGTCGATTGCTATGTTGGTCGGCTGTACTTTTATCCGCCGTACTAGCCTACTTAGTAAAAACGAAAATGTTTAACACCTCGACTACAGAAGGAAAATTCATCTATAGCATAATTCGATTCTTCTTGTTTGTGCAATAAATTTTTGAATTACATCGTCGTAGAAAGCTTGCTGTTGCTTCAGTTCTAGCAAAAGTTGTTTCCAACGCTGATCACCTCAAACTCTAATCCAACAAGCTAAAACTTGCTATTGCCTGGGATTCCCCCAATGACGCGCCAAGGTGTGCAGATCAGCGAGTGCACAGCCTGGCTGACCTAAAACCATTGCTGTTTTTGCTGCCTTGTGACGTCATTTTTCTTAATTGTTTATTTTAAATAGCACTCGCCAAGTTGTCAGTGCACACCCAGCTTAAAGGTAAAGACCGAAAAAAATTAAAGGCAATGACCTCAAACGTTGGAGTATTAAAATTAGAAGGGGACGAGTTTTGCAATTGAAAAGAAAGTAATCAGCATGCAGCAAGATGTTAGAATATCATGAAAGTAAAGAACATCGACAACCGATGGAAATTTTCTTTTTTTCTGGATTTCTTGGGGTGTGCAGTGCACACCTTGAACACCCTGAATATACGCCACTGGTGGACGGTTTGATAACTTTGACTGATCACATTTAGACTACTGCGATGCTAATCGCTAGGTTGTAATCTGACTTTCCACTCTACCTTATCATTTTCCATCAATGCCCAGGACTAAAACGATAGTATTAGCCACAAGAAGTTACATACAGTACCAGGCCAAGTAAAGTGATAAACAGAAAAACAGTGTCCGCCTCAATAGCTTGGCGCGTGACTTCATGAAGAAGCTCCAAGATCAAGCGGTGTTGATTCGACTTTCAGGGTGTGCGCTTGAGCAACCTATTCTAAGGACTGCTCTTCATTCAGCACCATCTAATGGATGGGATAATTCCCTGGCAACAACAGTTCAACAATCAGAAACTTCACTTTATCAATCTTGCGTCAAAAGCCTCTACAAGAATGCGAAACTACCAAGAATAACCTATCAAGGTTTTTTCAGTCCGAGGATAAAGATTCAAAACCAAACTATACCATGGAAAGGTTTCTAAACATACCTGAGGGAGGTTTGTTCTACGCTAGCTAACAGAATCATAAATGTTTGTTTTTATCTTTATCCTGCATTGCGGGAAAGCGGACTTGAGCGCTATGCATCGGTGTACGCCTTCCGACATACACCTGACCCACGCTGCAGCCAACGGCAATGTCTGCTTCTGGTTGTCTACTCTAGTTATGACTTAAATTTGGTACTACCCATTACTCGAAATCGATCACTGGGTAGAGGCAATTATCGTAAAGTTTCTTGCCTAGAGAAACAACAGCAAGTGCGGGTAGCTGGAGTCGAACATGCAGGCTTTCGACTGTGAGCCCAACGTGCTAACCACTCGGCCAATCCATTCCACAATCTGTTGACAATTCTTAAATCATATCTAATTTCAAATAAAACCTTAAATTGTTGAAAGAACCAACACATCAAAGACACACTTACCCACAAGACAAAGTCACTGAGTGACATTGAATTAAAAGGCATACCGGCGTATGACATTGCTTAGCTGTCAAGGTTTTTGCCTTCGTTCCAGTTCAGTTGATTTGTATCACACAACCGCACATTCCACACCAGTGCTTCCATCTGTGAATGTGATTTATTTTCAACAGTTGCAGACATGAATCTCTAATTTTCTAACCAATTCAATTCAATTCAATTTATTTTTCTTTGTCAGAACGCAAAAAGAAATGATATTGTAAAAAAGAAATACAGTAACAAAACCAACAAAAGGAAAAGGTGGCAAAACCTTAATGGTTTAAGACGTGCATAAAAAGATCTAATATTGCGGTATTTGCATCGATAAGTATAGTTAAGCACGGCCACCAAACCTGATACTGTAAAACAAGTAGCCTAGATGAATTAGTTAAGAATTAGTTAACCCTAACTAATTATCCAAAGTAATTGCGTAGCCAAACGAAAAATGTTCCGAAGAAAAAGCATTTCAGACAAGCAAAACAAACTAACCTTAGCGGGTTTAACATAATGTATTGAGGTGGCTGCTGACTAGATGACCGCTTGAACTTTTCGCAGTCTCCTCGTCATATGACAGTGACACACAACAGATTATTGCACATTTTGTATTCTTTTTATGTTAATATGAAACCAAGGAACTTTCAGAAATAATTAATTAAACTACCATTCAACGTTTTATAGGCAGAGAAAATTTTTTCTCGAAATTTTCTACGGTTCGAGAAAAAGTTTTCTTTGCCTATAAAACGTTGAATGGTAGTTTAATTAATTATTTCTTTTTATGTTTGTAACAAATATATAAACTGATTGATTGATTATTACATACAAAACAAAATATCTAACATAATGACTCAAACGTTTTCGACACCTAGGGGAGACTGGGGTTAGTCGGAAAGTTTTTTTTATTCAAAGTGGAATTTAAAACAATCGTTGCGTAACCTGACAGCTTAAAGCGGCTTAAATTATCACTTGTGGTGCAATCTACTATATAAGCAAAAATAAGCATTCAGTCAATTTAACTTTTAATGCAAATTTAAAATAAACAAACCTACAATTGATTTTCCAACTAACTCCATGAAAACATAAAACTTCCCCATTATTACAATATTGTTTGCGACCAATTAAGTGGGTTGCACCACTAAGTTTGATGAAAAGGTTCTGATAAATTCAGTTTTTAACACCGGCAAAGAGCAAGCCATTACATACGCAATTTTTATTGAAACTCGGCAACATTGTTGCTTAAGCGGCGCGTTGAATCATAGATGCCGATGGTTGAACTGTGAGTAGGAGTAGGCCTATATAATTGGCAGTGGCTATTTGACCGGCGCCGGTCTTTGAATCTGAAACACTATTTAACCGGTCATGACGCCACTATTTAGGCACTTTTTTTCTTTTTCTCTTTCAAAGCAAAAGACGAGAAGCGCCTATATAGGTTCTAAATTCGACAGCTTTATTCAACTCGATCCGTGGCGCGTATGATATTTCTCCGGTTTCTATTCCAGAGGGAATGAGTTCGATACTACCTGGAAGCGTTTCTTTTGTTTTGGTTTTTAACTAAATTTTGACCTGAAGTGACTCAATCGTTAGGCTGCTGCATTTTTGTGGTCAATTTTAAATTTCAGAAGCCTACAGCCCAATTTCTTATGTCTTCAACTATGAGTAATAAAGTTAGAGTTTTTTAATTTTCTTGAATTTGAGAATTTCTCTGGATAATTTTCCGTTTGTCGTAAGAGGATGTGACCGTGTTTGCCGAACGACGCAAAAATGTAATGAGTCATTCGGCAAACACGGTCACATCAATCAATCATTTTATTTTTTGTCATTAACGCGTTTGGAACGAAAAAGATACTAGACTACAAAAATCGATATAATCCTACCAGCACGTTATCGAACGGGAAAAGGTGGCAAAACCTTGAAAGGTTTAAAACGTTTAACAAAACATCCTCTTATGACGAACGGAAAATTACCCAGAGAAATTCTCAAACTCCAGAAAATTAAAAACTCTAACTTTATTGAAACTCATAGTTGAAAAGACATAAAAAATTGGGCTGTAGGCTACTCAAATTAAAAATTGACCACAAAAATGCAGCAACGTAACGATTGAGTCATTCGGGTCAAAATTTAGTTAAATATTAAAAAAAAACACTTCCGCGTAGTACCGGTATCGAACTCATCCCCTCTGGAAGACCAGTCCGAGACGTATCCTACACGCCACCGAATCAGTTGAACATAATTGTCGAATTTAGAACTTATATATGCACTCTTCTCGTCTTTTGCTTTGAAAGAGAAAAAGAAAGAAGTGCCTATATAGTGATGTCATGACCGGTCAAATAGTGTTTCAGATTCAAAGACCGGCGCCGGTCAAATAGCCACTGCCTATATAATTAGTAAAGTAGAGACTAGAGAAATCCTTGGCAATGGTCAATAAATCTGTGTAAAAGAGTGGTAGATTTTTATAGCTTGTGATATAACTTTGCTTTTCTGGTTAGGGCTGCATTTTCTATGGAAGTGTTTAGTTAGCATCGTGTTGTCATAAGCGGAAATTTTTTGCCTTAATTGAAAATAAAACATTCTGAAAAGTTTAGCCACATATTGCATATTACTGTATTCCTAATTGTGATCATGGATAAATCTGATTGCAACATGAAGTTTTGTGATAGGCCTGATGTTATAAAGATAAAAGACTTTTTGAAGTATTGTTTTGAATTTTTCGATCAGTATCAATTTCTCACAGAGACGTATATCATTGTAAGTATTTTAAATATGTTTTTTTGTGTTATATGCCAGCTGATGCCCTGTAGTTGAATATTTTAATTAGGTGGATAAGAAGGCAAGGAAGCCAATATTCATGCGATCATCAGGCATGTCTTCAAGTGTCTCTTCAAAAACACAATCACATGGTTTTCAGTATAGTGCTAATCCACCATCTTTTTATCCGCCAAACAAGGGCTCTTACTTATGCAGCGGACTTGTAATGTTACTGTACTTGTTGCAATTAAATATGTAGTCTAAAAAACTGCTACTTTTGTTCATTGCTTTATTTTTTGTAATGTTGCTTTAGTCAGCATAAGTTCAGTTCTGTTTATTCTTTTGCTGGTGATAACAAACAAAAGTACATACAAATTGAGTGTCTATCAGCACAACAGGATGGCAATGAAAGACCTGTACGGTCATCTGTGTCAGCTGCCACCAATGTTTCAGTTAGTTTAGCTTATAAGAATGTTAGAATACAGTTGACTGGTATAAGTTGTGGTTCACAACTTTATTGCAGTATGGGTATTGAGTATGATATTTACTAATAAAGCCTCATAAAAATGAATTTTTTTGTTGTTCTTGCCACAGGACACAGATATCAAAATTATAAAAATACATGACACCAGAAGAAAGTCAAATTATTCTATTGTTTGTAATGATATTTGTATTTTTTATTATTTTGATATTTTTCACTGATTAACATTACATTTACAACTATATCTAGAGCAGGGGTTCTTAACCTTTTTTCCCTTATTACCCATTTCTGTCCAGATCAAAGTCCCATTACCCAAAATCTAATTTTATCTATTTTGCCGTATTAAAGATATAGAACAGCGTTATTCAACAAAAATAACATTTAATGCAAAGAACAACATCAATAGTGTCAGTGAGACATTTGTTCTTGTTTTTTGTGTACAATCGATGCAATATTGGGTGCGATTTTGGATACTGCACAACTCAAATCTGACTCCAGATCTAACAGCTTGTTTCGGGATTTTGATTTCAAAGCAACAACACTTGAAATTGCTGATTCACAGAGATAAGTAGAATATATATAGGTTACATAGTCAATAATGTTAGTGATTTTTGCGCAACTTTTGGATATGCTTTCCCCAGAATTTTCCCAAGCTTTCATCTTCAAAAGAATAGGCCTATAGCTCGCTCGTCTCAACACTAACTCTAAATGTAGCCTACACTTGGCTATACTACTTCAAACAGCAACGCAGCCATCAAGCTTGCTCATAAAACAACTGTAAATGAACTGATTAGACAAGAAAAATCTTATCATTATGTCACAAAAATAAAATACATAAAACTGGCGACAAAAATGATGAGAAAATAAATTACTATGACGAAACAATTTTAAAAATGATAAAATATCACTGTGCTTGTTTGGTTGTTTTGAAGGGACTCAAAACATCCAAAAAAGAGTAAGTAATAAAGCAACTTTACCACTTACAGCTGTGACATTGTTTGTTACATCTATAATTCTACATATTCTGGTTCAGCTGATTACCCACCTGCTATCTTCAAATTACCCACATGTGGGTAATTACCCATAGGTTAAGAACCACTGATCTAGAGTTAACCTACAGTAAATTGTAGCCAAATATTAGTTGCCACGTACATAGAAACATTTGTATTGATTATCGTATTGTACATATTTTTAGGAATTTTTCACAAACAACCATTGGGAGAAGTTGCCAAAGTCTTGGCAGGTATTGCTGGAAGATTTTGAACCATCAGATGTTGCTGAAAGTTTCTTAAATTTCAACACGCAGAAGTGTCGGTAGGTGGAACAAGTTTGGTTTGTGTTCATTAATCTTTGAAAAACATCTGATTATTTCTTTATATATATATTTCTTATTTTATTTTAAGTAGAAATTTATCAAAATGTGAATGTCTATATGCGTTTTGCAGATACAGGACAGTGTGGCCATTATCTTTACTAGCTTTCAAGAAAACAGCCCAAACATTATCTCTACCAAGATCAAGTATGCGTGAACTGTTTTGAGTTGAGTTTCCTACTTGTTCCATGTCTTATATCACTCGTATGATCAGTCAGTTAAAAGCAATCAGCAGAATTTGTACTGCAATACTGATGTATATTCGTATATATATACTGTATATTATTCATACTGAAGCACTGTATTTGTAATTATTTTTATTTTTAGTAGTTTCCTCATAAATAGTTGATATAAGACAGGTTTTGAAAGGTAGAGTAATTGACATGCCCATGTCACCTGTAGTGTTTCATGAAATGTTTCATGAAAACTTTTGATTTAATAATACTTTCGTGATATATATATGCACCAAATCAACTACCGTACTGATTTATCCTACTGTTACCGTAACCTATTTATAGCTATGTTGTTTTGGTATCAGATTACAAAGAACCAGAAGAAGAAAGATCATTGCTCCTTCAAGTGATCTGTGAAAGGAATGTCAAAGCGAAGAAGCAACATGAAATTCAAAGTCTATCAAAAGTATGTATCACAAGATACTTTGTTTAATGTTTATTCTGTGGAGCTTGTCACTCATAATTTTACCTTTCACAAACGTTTATTTTTCAGATCATTGTAAAAACGTTTTTCGAAGCCAGCTGCACAAAAATTATAGTAAGTGCTGTATTTGTGCTTAATACCAGGGTGTTACGTATTTTTTGTCATTGTAGTTATGGTAGTGCCAAACATGTGATGCACGGAATTTTCAGGTGACTTAAGTATGGGGTAACCAATAACCATTTTAAGCAATGCACGTGGCCTATTGATTGGCTGTGGCTGATCTTGTGGGTCTGCTACTATTCGGTGAGTTCCCTATTCGGAGAGTTCCCTATTCGGTGATTTTTTGAAAATTATCGGGTACCGTAGCCTAATTATCATTGCCGCTTTTACATCGTTTTAACGTCGCTAAACGTTGAAATAAGACTCTAACCCCTAACCCTAAAACGGAAATGATTAGGCTACGGTACCCGATAATTTACCAAATCGGACTCACCGAAACGGGCTCTCACCGAATAGGGAACTCACCAAATCGGACTCACCGAAACGGGCCATTCCGTGATTTTGTACAGGCAAAATGTCTTCCCCAAAAGTGCGCTGAAATTGCAGTGAAAAGAAACTTCCTCTGACTTGATTTGTTTTCCATATTTTTAGAGAGGGACTGCTTCATCTAACTATTTCGGAAAACGTTCAGTCTTAATCTATTTCATATCTTTGTTTTCACAGGATGTCGGCTCAGGGCAAGGCCACTTGTCTCGCGCCATAAGCATCGGTTACGACCTCCCCGTTGTTGCAATAGAGCATGAATCTACGTTTTTGAATATGGCAACCCTCTTTGATGACAAGGCATTACAACGTGTAAAAGAAAGTGTCGACAAAGTGAGTTTGTATAGGGGTTTTGGCGTTAGTGGTCATGAAGAAAGTTTAAGGTATCATAATAACTAAGATGCTTTTAAAGCATTGTGTAGCCTATTTGGTTTAAACCAAGTTATCGCATTCATTTGCTTATAAAGATTCTTGCACATGATACGGAATTTTGATAAGTTGTCAGCAGATGGTCGAAAACCAGATCAGGATTGCTTTGTACATTGCACTGAGTGGAAGTCGAATATTTTAAATTTACTAAGTACTGAAACTTTGGCTTACTACATTGCTTTTAAAGCTATCATTAAGTTTTAGTGGAACATTTCGTTTATGATTTTACAGGACTTTCACCACCAGCTGCCACGTCACGTTCGATACACGGTGTTCCCAGATGTAAACAACCAGGATTTTGTTTCTCACATAAACAACAACAGTGAGTATCTGACAAGTGATTCAACTTCATTATTTTGCCCTCATGTTTGTACTTTCACCCCTAAAAAGATCAGAGATCGTTTACGGGCTAGTTTTAGCCTGTGTGTGTGCTTACATTTTCTACCTTGTTCCACTTTCTAAGAAGTGGATTTATTGAGTTAAAAGTTTGATCGTAAGCATTTGAGCTTTTTTCTCGACTGTATACGAAAAATTAAACTTTTTTGTATGCTAAAGTTCGTAATGCTGGTGAGCGCACGTTATTTTAAGATTTCGTAAATAGCCACAGAGACTCCATTCATGCGTTGCTGTTAGCATTTATCATAGAAGAAAATGCACCAATGTTGGCCAGTCAACAATCTTCGCTCGATTCCATCAATACCAAAAGGGGTTTTAAACTTTTAATGTATCGAGTCTTGATTGCCGAAGGAGGACGTTTGAAAGACACATTCACCGTAAACTGTTGTCTGAGATCCCACGTGAAATGTAACCGCGTTTTCAATTTGAGACCTTTCGATTGAGGATTCCTGTTTGTTATTTTTACGAAAGTCAATTTGTTAATGCTAAATTTTTGGGACAAAACTTCGTTTATCTGAAGGTGCCGCTTACCAACAACAGCGCTACCTACTGACGGGATTACATGCTTGCGGTGACCTGAGTGCCACCATGATAAGAATATTCAAGGAAAATCCAAACATAGAAGCAATTGTGTCAGTGGCGTGTTGCTACATGAAGCTCACCACCGACCAACAAGAAGATGAAAAGGTTTTCTCAAAGGCGCCGTCTAGCGAAGGACACTATTGTTACCCGATGAGCGATTACGTGAAAGGACTTGCTCGTCACGAACTGCCCTACAGGTCACGCAAGGTAGCTTGTGATGCCGTGGAAGGTCACATGAAAAGGTTGCAAAAAGGTAAGTTGTCATCGCAAGACGCAACTTGTGATACTAGAACATCATACAAGATGACGCCGCCCCTCTAACGCAAAATGGTGTTGAGTAGCGCCTCTTGTAATGGGCATTTAGAATATTTGGCAACTGAAAGTCGTCATGTATATTTCATCCACGTGCAATCGCACATACCCCTGGGGATAACCTAGTGGTAGCTATTTGCTTGTTTTACATCACATCAAACCCAATGTGTTTTAAAAACGGTTAAAGCCACCAAAGTTGCCTAACACAATCGTGGTCAAGTTCAAGTGCTATATCGAGCAAAAAGTGTCCATAGCCGATGAATACTGCAACCAGACCAGCAAACTGAACCTTTTTGATTCTTTGAAACGAATCTTTTCTGCAGATGGTGGTTTAGAGATGAAAGTGCACTGTCACCGTGCTGTGTTGGAATATCTGTTGCGCATATTGCATCCTGAGATGATACGACCTGGTGTGCAGACTATTAAGAAAGCTCATTTACTTCCCTTTTCTGAGTAAGTGACTTGTTTCTTTCCGCATGTATTGTCTTCAGTGGTCAAGAGTTGACTTTCCAGTCAGCAAATGTCCTTTTTTTACATTGGTTCAAAGTTGGCAGATGGTGGCGCTGATTGCACAATCCCATGTAGCCTACTGTTTAAAACAACGTATTTATTTTTACCGTAGGACTACAATCAGGAAATACTTTTCAGATTACTGGATTTTCGTTTTCACTGAAGGATTTTAAAATATAATGATTTTTATCCTGTTAGTTTACGCCCCTATTCTCTGCAGGAAGTAACTCTTAACTTTTCATGTTGTTAAGGTATGTGAAGCTGGCCTTTCAGAAGCTAAACTTGCCACCTCCCAATGAAAAGGAGTTGAATGATTTCAAGATAGCCTCAATGTTGAAGCAATGGCGCAAAGTAGTCACGTTTTTCACCTTATCATTGATGGTTGGGCCAGTGATTGAGTCCATCATCCTATTGGATCGTTGGATGCATCTGTTTGAAAATGGTCAGTATTGGAATCGATGGTAATGCCTTATCTCAGGTCAAGGTTGTAAGCTACAGCATTTACTGACGTGACAAATGTAGACCATGAGACGCACCTTTATTTAACTAATGATATCAGTAGGTGGAATAGCTATGGGTTTTATGGCTTATCAACAATGTGCCGGTTTGGTACTCTTAATTGAATCAATGCAAAAAGTAATTCATTTTCTTTCTGGGTTAACAGCCCTAACAGGATTACACAACCAACTTTCACCTTACGTTTCTTTCACTTTTTTTTATTAAAGAAATATATGAGACTTTATGTTGCATATTGAAAACACTATCATCATCATCATAATCCATCGTCGGTTTGTTCCCCACTAGTGGGGGTGGCCGATTCATCACAAAATTCAAGTAGCATTCTTCCTTCCATGTTTCTCTCCCCAAAACCATACCCTCCATGAATGCCCTCGAACCCATTTGCTTGTTTTCCAACATGTCCATTAAAATCTTCTAATCCAAACACCAACTCTTTTGAACTCCGTAAATCCCATTCCTCTGCCAAAACATCATAAAAACTTTCCTTTTCTAAGTAATCCCTACCACTTTGAGGTGCATATGCACAGATTAGCCTCACTACCTCCTCTTCAAAAGCAAGTACCATTGTCATCACTCTGTCACTCCTTCTTCTAACTTCTATTACTTTCTCACATAATTCCTCTTTTACCAAGAAACCAACACCACCGATTCCTGTGTTATTTCCTGACCACCATAACTATATCTCCTCCCATTGGCACCTAAAAACCGCGCTGACTGTCCCCTCCATCTTACTTCCTCTAGGCAAGATATATCCACCCTTCTTTTTCTTAGTTCTTTACATATTTCAGTTCCTTTACCACACAAACTTCCCACATTCCAGCATCCGATTCTAACACCATAATCTTTTTTCAATGTTTTTTGTTTTCTTGGAACCCAGAGATTCTTCGCACCCCTTGCCCATCTAAGGGCTGCTGGGGACTAGGGGCCATTTTTAGCTTTTGCTGCATTTAAATAATATTTTGGAGCATAGATTTTCCAGCCGGATGCCCTTCCTGACGCTAACCACAGTAATTGGCAGTGGGCCTAGCCTTTACTTAAAAAGTATTTCCTGCAAGGCAGCAGGATTTCTAACAAGTTTTAGCCAACCAGTCGAGGTTGTTGCCCATGAGGTGGGACGTGGACCCACTTGTTAGTTTGGTGTGTGATCAAGACCAGTGTTCCCCGAGACCCATAGTGTAACAATCCATGGCGACTGCCCAGGGTTCAAAGGTGCTACTTGTACCCCCACACTACCTCCACTATATGTATCGGTAAATGAAACCCTATTGTGTTCTTACGTTTGCCTGTCTGGCGTTACAATTCAATAATCTATTTTGTGTTAGTGTGATCACTAATAATTTCTAATGCAACTTCAAATTCCGTTTAGGTCTCAGCAGCGAGATCATTCCTGTGTTCGACCCAATTCTGTCGCCGCGATGTTTTGCTATTGTCTCTAGGAAATGATCTGGAATGCCAAGACAGGCCACTCATGATTTTCCTTGGGGAGCCACGTTTAAGCAGATTCAGGGTTCCAGCCTCATGTTTAGTTGGAAATATTTGGGAAGGAAGAGAAACAGAATAAGAATGCCACTTTTGCGTCCACCTTCACAGCTTCGTGCAGTCAACTTCCCATACAGAAAAATTCGTCACTTTTACATTGATTCAACGTCTGTAGGCCGTAGGGTCGCCGGACCACTTGGCATGCGACATTCCAGCTACTGCCAAGTTAGCAAATGAGATTGATGTGCTCACGTTGGACTTGCTTGGTCATCGCTTGCTAAACTGAATTTGTACGTCGCACTGAGGCCAACTGAATTTGTACGTCGCAACTGGTTAACTTTTTATTGTAGTGATGTAGACCTGTTTTGCCAACAACTGAAACTGCTCATCGCGACAAAGAATCACACAGTATGAAATTTATTGCGTTATTTCTGCACAGTGAAACTTTCGATGCTAAACAATGAGCAGCCGAGTGCATGCTCATTCCAGTGTTGCAACTGTGATTTGCAGTGTACACTATTTTCAAAGGGCGTAAAATATAATAATGATGAGGTATGTGTTGTCAGCGGCGTTGACATTTCGTCGAGCTGTGGCTCCACGACAAGTTGTACTACCGATGTTTCTTGGCAATTATAGCAAAGCACCTAGGGGAGAAGGTGGGCTTGAAGATGGACATCAATTGGCATGGTATGTCTGCGATGAAAAAGTATTAACCTGTTATCAATTGCAAGTATAGTTGATATAAGCTTAATGCGAAGGCATGCCCAGGGGGGTCTGCTACTATTCGGCGAGTCCGATTCGGTGAGGTCCTAACCTCTAACCCTAAAACGGCAATGATAATTAGGCTACGGTACCTGATAATTAAAAAAAAAAAATTGAAAAAATCACCAAATAGGGATCGGACTCACCGAAACGGGCCATTCCGTGCCCAGGGTGAGGTTAGAGATACCGTCCTGGTAAATATAAAGTGTCGCATCATACCGTGTTCACATAAATACATGATCCTGTCCAGCAGTATAGCGCTCTCCACGGCAGGGGCTACCATCAGAGCTAGTGAGAAGTAGACGACTACTTTCGACCATTCCTTCAGCATCGTGTCGATTTTATCGTCGGCTATGATCGGTGTTGGCAGTTTGAGTTTACGAAACGCTCTATCGGCGTATCTGAAAGCAAGTTTGATTATTATAAATAAATTTTAGTGTCAAAAAAGTGACATTCGGTTATTTTCTTAAATGTGGCATAGCCTGCCAGATTATTATCGAGACGCGTTTGTGAATGCCAGGAATGTGATTTTAGTGTTTAAAGAATGACTTTTGTTTCAACTTTATATTATATCTGAAAGATCCATATTAAAGGCAAAGATAGATTATGAAAAGAAAACGCCCTTTCTTCAGTTGCAATTTGCCATCTTGTTCTTCAGCTGGTGCCACACTTGTGGATGTTTGAATCAACATTGAAACATAAACTGAATCGAATACTGTATATGCTGCAAACCAAAGTGAGCAATGACTACTGCGGGTTCGTTTATTAATCTTTTGCCATCCATCGTCTTGGTTCTTCCTGATATAACCGCTAACCAGGCTTGTTACTGGACGTCTATTGAATGTAGGAGAATCTTGGCATGTACGCATAACGCATGCCACAACTCCAACTTAGACGTTCAGTTCGAAAGCAGAAATTTTTTAAAACTCACTTCAAAACATACTTTAATTTTTAGGTGATTCTATGGCCAACGTATCAATTGACCAGCAACACAGCTTACTCGGCAAATGGCAAGAGATAAGCTTTCTTAATAGTTTGCACACCAGGTCGCTTCATCTTAGGGTGAGTCCTGCGCAACACACGTTCCAACAACGCCCTGTAACAATGCATCCTCAAGTGTGGACCGTTTTCTGTAAAAAAAAAAAAGCAAATACTGTACGTATTTTGTTATCACCCACATAACAAAACCTTGTGGTTAGGTTTAACGAACTAAGAATCTGAAAAAAAAAACAAACATAGCAAATCAATATGTAGTTAATACAACTCTAACATCAGCCACTTTGTTTCTCGGCAGCCGATTTGTAGCAAGAATTGACAGCGACAGACACGTGTTTCGCCCATGAGGCTGGGCTCGTCAGTATCGCACCGTATTCTGCCACAAATTTATTCGACCACCGCTTTACCAGTCAGTTTAACTCTTATCTTTGTGGAAACAAAGAAAGAGCCAACAAAACCAGCAGGCGCCAGGGCAGAGGACATTGTGAAGAAAGGGGCGTTCTTCCCGGCTATCAGCACAAGGCTGAGCACTCACTAGTACAGCGAGCAGCTGCGATTCGCCAACCATAACGGTGATAAGAGTTAAACTGACTGGTAAAGCGGTGGTCGAATAAATTTGTGGCAGAATACGGTGCGATACTGACGAGCCCAGCCTCATGGGCGAAACACGTGTCTGTCGCTGTCAATTCTTGCTACAAATCGGCTGCCGAGAAACATATTGTTGATTGGATGGTCTGAATGGCTTAGCGTGGAAGCTACACCGTTATGGTTGGCGAATCGCAGCTGCTCGCTGTACTAGTGAGTGCTCAGCCTTGTGCTGATAGCCGGGAAGAACGCCCCTTTCTTCACAATGTCCTCTGCCCTGGCGCCTGCTGGTTTTGTTGGCTCTTTCTTTGTTTCCACAAAGATAAGAGTTAAACTGACTGGTAAAGCGGTGGTCGAATAAATTTGTGGCAGAATACGGTGCGATACTGACGAGCCCAGCCTCATGGGCGAAACACGTGTCTGTCGCTGTCAATTCTTGCTACAAATCGGCTGCCGAGAAACATATTGTTGATTGGATGGTCTGAATGGCTTAGCGTGGAAGCTACACCGTTATGGTTGGCGAATCGCAGCTGCTCGCTGTACTAGTGAGTGCTCAGCCTTGTGCTGATAGCCGGGAAGAACGCCCCTTTCTTCACAATGTCCTCTGCCCTGGCGCCTGCTGGTTTTGTTGGCTCTTTCTTTGTTTCCACAAAGATAAGAGTTAAACTGACTGGTAAAGCGGTGGTCGAATAAATTTGTGGCAGAATACGGTGCGATACTGACGAGCCCAGCCTCATGGGCGAAACACGTGTCTGTCGCTGTCAATTCTTGCTACAAATCGGCTGCCGAGAAACATATTGTTGATTGGATGGTCTGAATGGCTTAGCGTGGAAGCTACACCGTTATGGTTGGCGAATCGCAGCTGCTCGCTGTACTAGTGAGTGCTCAGCCTTGTGCTGATAGCCGGGAAGAACGCCCCTTTCTTCACAATGTTCTCTGCCCTGGCGCCTGCTGGTTTTGTTGGCTCTTTCTTTGTTTCCACAAAGATAAGAGTTAAACTGACTGGTAAAGCGGTGGTCGAATAAATTTGTGGCAGAATACGGTGCGATACTGACGAGCCCAGCCTCATGGGCGAAACACGTGTCTGTCGCTGTCAATTCTTGCTACAAATCGGCTGCCGAGAAACATATTGTTGATTGGATGGTCTGAATGGCTTAGCGTGGAAGCTACACCGTTATGGTTGGCGAATCGCAGCTGCTCGCTGTACTAGTGAGTGCTCAGCCTTGTGCTGATAGCCGGGAAGAACGCCCCTTTCTTCACAATCAGCCACTTTCTTCAACTATGCAGTGTAAAATAACTTAAGACACAAATAAGCGTTTGCATTGCGCCAAGACCAGAGAGGACGCGTTAGAGTTGGATGTGAAGGCGATTACGGCACTTGGAGGTGAATCCGGTCACCAGGGCCTGATTAAGGCTCACGGGGGCCCGAGGCACAGCTAAGTTTAGGGGCCCCTGTTGGCAATCGCTTTCAATGCAATACCATGTAGTCTCTGCGAATGATGAAATATGGGCTAACAAATAGTTCAAGCAAAACTATAACTTCATAAGTATTAATTTAGCCAATTTACCTACAACTTTCTAACAGTATGCTTGAGCAGCAGTGGCCGAGTGGTTAGCGCGTTGGGCTCGCAGTCGAGAGCCTGCATGTTCGACTCCAGCCACCCGCACTTGCTATTGTTTCTCTGGGCAAGAAACTTTATGATAATTGTCTCTACCCAGTCATCGATTTCGAGTAATGGGTAGTACCAAATTTAAGACATAAGTAGCCTAGAGTAGACAACCGGAAACAGACATTGTAGTCGGCTGCAGCGTGGGTCAGGTGTATGTCGGAAGGCGTACACCGATGCATAGCGCTCAAGTCCGCTTTCCCGCAATGCAGGATAAAGATAATAAAACAAAACAAAAGTATGAACACTCTTATACTTGTTACAAAAATTATTGGATGAAAAATCTCTCTAACAGATTGGAAATTGAGCTCATTTCAATTTCATACTGGAAACACTAGCAAAATATATGCTACATTTGAACTTGAACTAGCAGAGTTTATTAATTGATCCTTGAACCAGTGCTGTGTTAAACCCTTTGTGGGCCCCGGGGCCAGAATAATTTTGGGCCCTCTATCGTCAAGCAGACCTATAATATTGTGTATACTTTCACTGCACCGACATGGAAATGTGGTTCATTTCAATAGACTTTTTTACCAGTTTAGAAAACAACACAAGTGTAAGTAACCGCAAACACTGGTCTATCATTTCTTAGCTACACCTTTGCTCGGAATGAAAGCCAAAAGTGTTAACAATTTCTAATAAAAAAAATACTGGCAATGGAACATATCAATCATATCGGTCACGACGCGGTAATACTATCGTACAAAATTTTGACTGTTTGAACTTTGCCGCCCGGTACCGCGCAGATAAAACCAAAACTGTAGAAATTATTAATTTCCATTCAGTTTTGGTCATCTGGTAACATTATTGTTTTTCCCAATTTTTATTTTTTATCTGGCAACATTACTTGTTCTGTCAACCAAGGTAAAAACATTGTAATTGTAAACAAAAGCAGTGTAAAGCGTTTTGAGGATCAGGTGTTCAATTATTTTTATTCAACATTATTTCATTCCAAGGCAAAGCTTTCATAATTTTATGCAGGCATTCAAGTCTAATTAAAGTTTTTAGGGTATGGTAGCCTAGGTTAGTGGCAAGAATAAACAAGTCCTTGTGTTAAGAATGATTTTTGTTTTGTACCGTACAACATGTGATATGCCAGGCTTATAAGGTATTTGAAGATAAGAGCAATTTCATGTGCATATATTCAGAAAAAGTAAATACAGAAGAACGTTTCTGCTAAAAGTACAGGACAGGTTTTTCCTGCTCGCAACATCACTAGTCAAGGATATTTATAATTATGGTATTGTAAATGTTAAAAATGAAATGATAATTAAACGATCTGAAATGCTATTTTGCTTACACCTAACAATTTTTTAAAACAAAACACTTTTATTGGTGAAAATAAATTGAATCTGTGAATTCACAAAAGGCCTAACCCCATTTTTTTTATTTTACTTTTTGTGCTTTCCGATTTCTTTCAATGAAAAGAAATTGAATACGTGAATTCAAAAAGGGCCCTCCAGTTTTTTTTTTTTTATTTCACTATTTGTGCCTTCCGATTTCTTTCAATGTCTTCTAAACTAAATGATACTTAAAAAAACAGCCAAACTTTCAAACGTATCGGTAAACACATAAACAATACCCTATCATTTTTACATTGATTTTGAAATGGGCCCAGCTACAGCAATTGCACTTCAACTTCTTTATAGTTTCTCCACAGAATCCTCACTGAGTGAACTTTTTAGGTATGATGCTTCTTACCAGTATGTTTAAGCATATAATCATTATCGAAGTTTCACCACAAATGTAAATGACCAAAATAATCAAAACAGTTGTGCCAAAAACACTTTGTGGCAATTGGGCCCTTTTTGAATTCATATATTCAATTGCATCAAACCTGTTATATGTTAAATACATTTCTGCAGATCATGTTACTAACGTTATCGCATTTTAACTTTGTTTTTAGAGATGTTTCATTGTAGTTAGGGCCCAAATTTGTATAATAGGGCCCAAATTTGAGATGTTTTAGTATAATAAGGGCCTAAATCATCTTCTTAATGGACAAGTACGTGCAGTGAACTTTAGCAACTCAAAAAACACTTTACTGAAACGCAAAAATATATTATTTGTGGGCCCCTGAGATGGTGGGCCCGAGGTCCGGGCCCCCTTTACACGGCACTGCTTGAAACCTATAAAAGTATTGACGCCTACGGTACTAAGGTAAAAAAAATTGGGGGCCCCCAAAGCCAGGGGGCCTGAGGCCTGTGCCTCGTGTGCCTCATGGTTAATCGGGCCCTGCCGGTCACCCTCGGTAACGGAGACATCACCGGATTAAAACTGGACTACTACTACATTGCGCCGCTGCCTGAGGTATCAGGCCGGTGGGACGGGTGTCGGCATTGGGGATGAACGAATGGAGTCTGGTGGTGCTTGACTTCCGTCGAGAGTTCCATGTATGGTCCACCCAATTAGCCGCAAAGAAGTTTTGTCTATCAGCTTCGTTGATCAGAAGTTTAGCGCCTGGAACGAATGGGTGTCTTGATTTCAGTCGATGGGGGTGCTCTCTTGGGGGAGCAGAGCTTAGAATGAAGATGGTTGGGCTCCAATGCTCGACCGAGAGACAGAGTGGCTTCTTCACGACAAAGCTCAGCAGGTTGGATGCCAGCAAGAATGGGAAGATTGTCCAATGATGTGGGACGCAGGCACCCGGTCACTGTGCGCAGACAGCTGACGGCAGTGTCGATGTTGTGGCAGAGAGCACTGCAGCACCAAACAGGTGCACAGTACTCTGCTGAGTATAGACAAGGGCGAGGGCTGCCATATGCAAGGTGCCAGCCCTAGCTGGAGCCTGCCAAGCGCTTGAGCAGCGCGAGATGAGAGTTTCTTGCGCAGTGACACCAAATGGTGGCGGCACGTGAGCTATCTGTCTAATGTCACCTCGGGGATAGTTTGGTTCGGGGCAGAGGAACAGTGATTTTCCGTTGTTCAGGACATTCAGCTCACAATCAACTTGCAGGTTACGTAGATGGAAAGCTGCTGCCACAATTTTGGTTTCGCTAAGTTTCAGTCGCCATTTCTGGAGATTTAGAAGCTAAGAGAGTTTTTATGTCGTGGCTCAGGGTGTCTTCAAGGTTTTCCCACTACTTTGTGGAGTAGAGAATTGCGAGGTCGTCCGCGTATGCATATTTTGCGGAGACCGTGCTTGGCATGGGTGTAGATGTTACAGAAAAGTAGAGCCAGAACCTGATCCCTGTGGGACGCCATTTTTCAGGCGTGCGGTGAAGTTGCCTGCGGTGAAGGTAAAGCTTCGATTTCTGAAAGGTTCCATTAGGGACAGTGGAATACCTCCATGATCAATGTCAGTCTGGAAGCAGCTTGTACCACTGCGGTGCCACACGCGTGGCAGCTGTAAGATATAAAAAGACAGCGCTTGCCTTCTTTTTTGCCTCAAAACAATCCTCGATGTCTTCGGTCAAAAGTATGACCTGATCTGCAATGAATTTTCCATGCCGGAACCCAGCTTGCTTTTTTGGGAGGAGCGGAGCGATGATTGGATCGACGCAGGCATGGATCAGCCTTTCCAGGATTTTCAAAGGAACACAGAGGAGAGAGACATCCGACGAAGGTTCCGTGGGTTGGTGGCTAGTGAGGCTTAGGATTGCGTCTACTAAAGCTCTTCTCCAGATTTTTGGGATTGTGAGGTGGTCCAAGCAGGAAGAAAGGAATGTTACGTGCGATCAGCATAGACTCACGTTGGGTTCAAATGCTGAATTGATATAAAATGTTTGTGACACTCAGACCTTTTGGGTAAACATTTGAATTAAATGGACGGAAAGACAAGAAAGTCAATCTTTTCTCCAAGGACATCATTAGTTGTTCGGCACTGTTGCATTAGTTGTTGTTCTACTAATACGTAGCAGTATGCTGTTGAAGCGGAGTCGAACTGGTGTCCTTTTGAGTGTAACACCGGCGCTCTCACCACTTCGCCAAGTAGCCGATAATTTTCGACGAATCTTTTTTTATTCAATTAGAACTAAATTTCGATCGCAAGAACAAAGAATGTAATCAGCGGAACAAAGCGAGTAGATCTACATAACTTCAATTGGTTTGGTTGGTTGATTTTGAATCTTTATCCATGGACTGACAAAGCCTTATTTGGTTATTCCTGGTAGTTTCGCATACTTGTAGAGGCTCTTGACACAGGGCCGGTTACCGAGATTGGCAGAGTGAAGTTTTCCGATTGATGAAGTGTTGTTGTCGGGGAATTATTCCATTCACCAGGTGCCGCTGAATGGAGAGCAGTCCTGAAATGCGTTGCTCAAGCGCACACCACGAGAGTCGGACTTGCGTTGCGTGATTTTGAACCGGGCGCGTAACCACTGAACTCCTCCCCGGGCGGACTTGAGCAGCGAATAGCCACAAAACGTTTCTTGCAGTTGTTGAAAGGGTTTTACACCACAATTACTACTTTAAACTTGGCGATTTGATCCAGAGCTTTTCTCAAGTAATTACCTTGCAGTCTCTGAATGTAATCCTCAATAGCGTGGCAGGCTAGTTCTCTTGATTTGTAAGGTAGCTCACGATGCTCAAGTCCTTTCACGTAATCGCTCATCGGGTAACAATAGTGTCCTTCGCTAGACGGCGCCTTTGAGAAAACCTTTTCATCTTCTTGTTGGTCGGTGGTGAGCTTCATATAGCAACACGCCACTGACACAATTGCTTCTATGTTTGAATTTTCCTTGAAGATTCTTATCATGGTGGCACTCAGGTCACCACAAGCATGTAATCCCGTTAGTAGGTAGCGCTGTTCGAGGTCTTCGTAAAAAAATACGGTAATTATATTCTTACGTGAAGACGCTGTAAATCGATAAAATAGTCTGCTGCTGTATATTCCGCTTCAATGTTATATCACAGAAAGAAACTCGTGCGGGGATATGTAACCACGCCTATGGTAAAAGTTTTTAATTGCTGTGTCCTTACGATAGAGAGAGATGGAGGAGTCGCTGCAGACAATCGGTCGACCTTGAAGTTTCGGGATGAAGACCAGGATTCTTTGAAGCAAAATGAATGATGGTGTCCTTGCAACAGATTTCTGAAGCACTATGTAAACATTTTCACCCAGTTATATAAACCCAAAACGCTAAGAAATTCACTTCGGACCATATAAAGCCAAGAATAAAAACAGTTCATACTTGGAGAGTCTTCATCTCGGACAATGCTAGATATGTCTTGATGGTTGATGTCAGGAGAGATGTTGCATTGGACATGGTGGGGAGGGCGAGGTGGGATCCAAGTGTCTTCTTGGCTGGATCTTTGATTCTTCAATGAATCATTTTTCTGCAAACAGTCAGGTCTTTCATTCAATTGCAGTCAGTTGCAAAATATAATGCGATTTTAGGTCTATAGAACGCGATTTTTCTGAACTCTGATTTATATTTGTCCAAATTTTAAAAGAACAAATATGCCAGATATTATGGACTAGGAGGAATTACGTTGATACTATAAGTATTTTATAACGTTTCGTGCAGCCAATTTACTAGTCTTCTTCTTTCATTGTCGTGCTTGATTCCAAGCATTGGCTGCCTCGTGTATTGTGCACTAGTACAATGTAGTCTACTAGTACACATTCAAAAAACAAAGTTACAATTGAACTCCCCAGGATCTTAAAATAAACACACAACTTTATGACCACAACGGTAAGTTTTAAGGAATGAATCCTTTTCTCGGTTCAAAGTATCGGCTTCTATCAACTGAAATAATTGTTTTCATTGCATCACTAAGTGTACCTGGTTCGTTTTTCTTTCCTTCTGTTTGTGGAGCATAGCATCGCGGTCAAACTTCTTCGCCATTGTCAACAACTTAGCTTCACGTTCGACAGCGGTAACAGGAAGATTGTAGCCCATGCTTAGTAGCCGAGACAAATGTCCCTGACCGGCTCCAACATCCTTGGCACAAGTCAAAACACAATTCAAAGCGCAAATTCTACACTACTTCCTCCAATTCAAGCGTTACAGAACAGATTTGTTCGATCGTGTCTATTTTTGCCAAGATCAGCAAGCACAACTATTCTTTGTCATAAATTTAATGTGCTCAGAATTAAAGATATTATTAAATTAGAGACTGCAAAGTTAATATACAAATATTAATATATAATACAGTCAACCCCGCTTAATCGGCCCACGTTTAATAGGACCACCCGCTTATTCGGACCATTTTGCACTGGTCCCGAATCCAAATCCATTTTTCTGTACAATTTTCCCCGCTTAAACGGACCACCACCCCGCTTAAACTGACCACCCTCCTCCCTAAAATAGGCCTTTATGGTTAACGTTTTTTACTTTTTGTACATTTTTCTGCGAGGTGACGCGTCAAGAGTTGTTGATGGGCAACGTGCTACGTTTTCGCTAAGCCATTTTAAAGTGAAGTAGGCTACAGATAAACAAACGCTTGTTGTCACGTCATAAGGTCAATTGTCATCTTGGCAAGAATATCGTGGCAAGGCATCGCGAAATTGATGATGAAGAAGAAGGCAACGACCAAGAAGACGAAGATGATGAGGCCGAACCTTTGCCTAAGGTTACCCATCGTGAAGCCAAGCATTGCGTTGCAATAACCCAAAAATATTTTGTCGAACAAGGAGCCGAGCAAGACCTCCACAAGCATTTGGATGCTTGTGTGACACAGACAGTCCGAAAAATTGCTGATAAAGCCAAAAGACAGACGACCCTTGATGCATTTTTCCAGTGACTACTGTACAGTACTGTATTTTGTTTTGATTGTTGATGGTGTTTTGGTTGTGTTTATAGCCGCAATTGTAGAATGCTTAAACTATTTTCAAAAACGATGAAAAAAATAACGAAATTCGTTCTCCCCGTTTAATGGGACCACCCGCTTAATCGGACCAATTTGGCTTGGTCCCGATGTGGTCCGATTAAGCGGGGTTGACTGTATACACAAAATGCTGCCACAAGCCTTTGCTGGCTGCTTTGCTTATGTAAATGAAATTTACCAGTACAGCGTCCGCAAAACAAAAATAATGATTTTTAAATGCTATCTATGAAATCAACCTTTTGTTAGAAGATGCTATGTTTCAATAAAGTGTTCTTATGAAATATGATATCAAATACCAAAAGAACTATAAGAAACATCCTTACAATACGTTTAGATTTAAATACTGTATAAATGTTTCTTTAAAAAAATTGTAGAGTAATCACTACTAAAACATATCATCCGCTTATCTCCGTGCACATAGTCTTTATGTTACTTTGTTTTTATTATTTCACTGTATTATGTTAAATACCGGTATTATGTTCTTTAATTTTTGTGTTATACTTATACAGTATGCTCGGGTGGCAGCTGACTTTGGTGACCATTTGGTCTTTCGCTGCCATCCTTGCTGTGCGATTTATTTTTGTTTATTGTGTTGTGTATATTTTTCTTTATTCGCCAGCAGAAAAATTTAATTGAACTTAGCTCACTGTTCATAATCATGAGAGAAAGCAAGAGCTATATTCAAAGGGGCAGCAGTCCGCAATTGACGACATGCTTTCAGGTGTCTTGCTAAAGACACGCAGCCACTGCCACATGCTCTTAAGCGGTGTCGAACCAGTGCCCTATCAATTGTCGAACTATGTCTCTCACCACTTTTCTGTGCAGTAGCTAGCTATATAGCTTCAATAAAATCGATAACCAAAATGCACAATATGCAATCACACCACTTAAAAGATATTATCTGAGCAAGTTCGGAACATAGCTGCAATTTCAAAGCATCTCTAATTTATAAACACTCACAATCACTGATGAACATTCCGTTTCTTCAAAGATTCTCTTAATAACCTGCAATAAGAAAAGGGCTGGTTTATTTCAATATATTTGAACTTTTTGAGAAAATACAAACTACTTATACACTCGGCAGAAGGAATAATGTGCGCGACAAGATTGGCAGCTCAAGACAAAAATGGTCAACAAAGTTATCTGCCACTGAAACACCTAAATAATTGAACATTGAAAACACTGAAACACGCTACCACTGAACATTGGAATGTTCAAACAGAAAGAGAACAAAATATATCAGGCACATTAAATGCGGGAGCAAGTCTTTTAGGCGCAGACAGTTAGGCGCCGGTCAAATAGGCGAGCACAGTGTGGCGTCAGGATATTTAGGTGCGGAGCACTGTGGCGCCCCTTTATTTAGGTGCTATTCCAAGCAAAGTCTGCAGATTGTATCAGCTTGGCAGGTAGGGCAATTCTTGCGAGTACGTGTGAGACAACGCTCTACCACATGAATACATTTCTATATAGCGCATATGAACTCTGGCTACAAGTTGCAAGCATAATGGTGCGACTTTGCTGCTCGTTATTAAACCTAGTCGGGGTTTTGACGGAAAACTAAGTTACTTTTCACTCAAGCCTACCACCTGCTTGAATATAGGCTACAGTATATTTTTTTTACTGATATTTGTTATCTAACTTTTTACTGTGTAGTTGTTATTTAACTAAAAGTGAACTCAGTCATGTTCGGAAACTTGAATAATTTGTTGATAAAGCTTTCGCCGACGCAAACCTTGACTAACAACAAATAAATGCCGAACACGCGCATTAAAAAACAATATATTTTTCTGTTCAATATAGGCTAACGTTTTGTGTGAAAAGCAACTTCACGCACGCAAGCCATGACATATTTTTCTGTTCAATATAGCATTTTGTATGAATAGCATTGCCGGTTTAAGCAGCTTCACTCACCGAAGCTATGAAATATTTTTCTGTTCACTATAACATTTTGTGTGAAAAGCATTGCCAGATAAAGCAGCTTCACTCACTGAAGCCATGACTAACAACAAATAAATGCACGTGCATTAACAAAACAACATATTTTTTTGTTCAATATGACAGTTTGTGTGAAAAGCATTGTCCTACCCTTCCAAGCTGATACAATCTGCAGACTTTACTAGGAATAGCACCTAAATGAACGGGCGCCACAGTGCTCCGCACCTAAATATCCTAACGCCACAGTGTGCGCGCCTATTTGACCGGCGCCACACCCTTAAATGCAAGGTATCAAACAAATAAAATTAAAAAAAGACAAATGCAGAAATAGACCTAGAAAAAATATTTGAATGATATAACAATAAATAACTATGCAACCCAGTTTTATGCAAGAAAGAGATACGCAAAAGTGAATGGGGGAAATTAAAAAAATTTTTGCACAAAACTACATTAAACAATTTATGATAGAACATCACATCATTAATATAGCCTAAGGCCTAAGCTTTTAATGTTTCTCATGAAGTTTTTCTGATGATGACAATGTGTTTGAGATTGCTGCCACAGCAGTGAGTATCAACAATCGTCAATGGCTGTTTACTCAAATTTTTATTGTACTGCAAAGCTTTGCTTGTCACTACTCACTACAGCCACTACTTGCTCTACGACAATCGAATTCAAGTCACTGAACAAGTAAAACTTGATTTTTCCAAACCTTTGATAAAACACATATTTCATATTGCTTTTTGGGGTTCACATGTTTTCTGAAGATATGATCAAGAGACTTGTCTTGGCCGGACCATTCTGGCGTTGCTTGACCTGAATGTTGCACAAATGGTTTTTCCTTCTAATAAATATGTAGATATCTCACAAACATCTGAAAATATTTTATATCTTTGCTCACTTACTTGATCTAGGAACAGTTAATATGTGGGAAACCCTCTTGAAAGCAAGCAATGACAAAGGCCAAACAGTTTGGGGTCTGAAATGTTGGGTTACATGTCATAAATCCATTGAATGACAGTTACGTATTTATTCTTATGTTACCATAAATCTTAGAAACTCACACATTTAATGTTAAGCGCCTTAACTAATATCACTATGAAAACAAGTAAGCATCACATTATCCCTCAAGTCAGACTCTCAAAACCGATGCTACATGACCTTTTCTCTATACACACAGTACACACATTACACAATCTTGGGTTTGTTTGCAATTGTATGTGCCAGTGTGCCAAATACATATTTAATGCACCTCAAAAGTATGATACAAACACTGAGCAGTAGTTACTTTGCAGCTGTAGGTCTTAAAAGTTTATCTGCCAGATCTTGAGGTTTAAAGCTTTGCAATAACTCTTGCCATGAACGCGGTAGCTTCTGCCAATGATTTTCTGTGAAGTATTCCTGTTTTAAAAATCAAATAAAAGAACAAAGATTAATTTAGTTTAAATATTATATATACCATCTAAAAATACAGTATTAATATATACCAATATGCATATTTCAATATCCAATTTTTACTACCATTTTTGGTGATATACTCTCACACAAACTTATTTATATATATATTTTATCAATAATAATATATTGAGTTTCGCTTTTAGCAGCATGATGGTTGCTTACTTCACAATGTAGATATTAACGACCTGTTTTAGCCTGGTGCTGTGAGTTTGCTGTGGTAAAAGCGAATTGCACTAGCTTTTGGAACACAGCTTCCTAGTCATGTGCTGTGATGAATGGTGTTGAAGCAATACGACTCTTTTGTTTAGCTTGAGGCTGCTGTCTGTTGAGTTTTTGTGTTGTTAGGCGTTATTGCTGTGAAATTTTATTGAATCAGTTGATTAATAGATTTGGTGACGTAGTTCTTCTCTTTTAGCACGGTTGTTGATCTTTGAACTCCAAAAATTGCTTCTTTCAATCTTTGAAGCGCAATTGCACCGCATCATTTTCTCTGGCAATGATTGTATAGTTAAAGTTGGCGAGGCACTGTTGTTGATGATCAAAGACCGAACTTTTATCTGAGCTAAGGTGCTCTTTCAGACGAGAGTGGAGTTGGCGGATCATGCTGCCAATGTAGCTTTCCCTGCATTTCTTGTATATGATCTTGTCAACACAATTCTTGGTGGTACACATGTCGTCGTTCCCTAGTGGGAGGTCTTGTAATCAGACAAGGTTCGAATTTTTGGCATTTTTGGTTTATATATATATTATTTCTGTTGTTTTTGATTGTTATTTTATTTTTGATTTTGATTTTTGATCATTATTTTTGTCGTTTTTGATTATTTATTCATTACTGCACATGATTAGGAAACCGTATTTCAAACGCTAGTGTAATTCACTATTACCACAGTGAACTCAAACGGTAGCATCAGGCTAAAACAGGTTGTTAATAAATATCTACACAAATATATTAGATGTTGTAAGCACCGAGGTGCTTTTTCATCTTTCTGATGTACAATTTATTATATTTATTGTAGTGTATTTAATTGTACATAGTAAATTATTGCATTTTTATTGCAATTACAGTAAACTAATGCAAGCATATGAAAATATTTCAAGTATGGTAGCCTATGCATTAAAAATGTTTTTGCACTCTGTAATGTTATACTATTAGTTAAAAGTTGTTTTAATACACAGCCTGTAAATATCAAAGTTGCTTGGTTATGTAGTGTACCTACAATAAATTTTGAAAAAACAAACCAAAAATGATTGAAAATGAAAAAAGAAAATGTGCTATTTTATACAAAAAATAACAAGTTGCACATTAAAAGTCATAAAACCAGTCTAATACAACAACATACTTACTATTATGTAAGCTTCTGTTAAGTACTTATACTCATTTAGAAACGAGAAGTAAAGTTTCAATATCTTCTTGAGTTCTGAGCAGCTGCACACCATGTTATTTATGACACAATTTGCCATTCTGCAATGCCAGCAATGAATACCTTTGATCAATTAGTTTACCTATATTGAAACAATCAATTAATAGGAAGTGGCTATTTTTCCACACTTAATGCCATGGTTACAATCATGTGTTGCCAGAGTTAGGATTAAAGTTAGGAAGGGCTAAGGAAAGGGTTAAAGTTAGGAATAAGATTAGGGTTTTGATTTTTGCACAGGACTAAAAAAAATTTCCAAAATACAAGTTTTTGTTTTCAACAGCTTTAAAGTTAGTGCAGAATTCCTTATCTGGAAACACTATTGAGGCTACCGTATTTTACGGACCATAAGGCGCACCGGACTATAAGGCGCACTGTCAATAAATTGCTTTGATTAGTTTTTTGTTCATACATAAGGCGCACCGGACTATAAGGCGCACCGGACCATAAGGCGCACCGGACCATATATAATAGCATATCGGTACTGGTTTTGAGTGTAGGCAATAAAGCACTACCGCACGGGTGCAACCTAGTTCGTACCTTGAACAGTTTGGACCCTCAGTTCGTACCCTGAAAAGATCGAGAGAAAAAATTAAAAAAAGCCGAAGTCGCTGATCGCAGTTTAATAGCACAAAGCCGAAGTCGCTGACCGGAGTTTCCCCAAACAAACTCGAGGGTTAGGGTTAGCGGAAACTGCGGAAAAATATTTGCGGAAACTGCGATCAGCGCAGGTTAGGGTTAGAGAGCATAGATTACTCGATGGTTAGAGTTAGGGTAAGCCGGAACTGCGATTAGCAAAAACTGCGGAAAAATGTTTGCGTAAACTGCAATCAGCGAGGGTTAGAGTAAGAGCATAGATTGTTCTATAGTTAGGGTTAGGATAAAGCTTAGCGGAAACTGCGGAAAAATGTTTTAAAAGGAAACTGCGATCAGCGAGGGTTAGAGCATCGATTACTCTATGGTTAGGGTAAAGGTAGGTAAAGGTTAGCGGAAACTGCGGAAAAATGTTTAAGGAAACTGCGATCAGCGAGGGTTAGGGTTAGAGCATAGATTAGTCTATGGTTAGAGACTAGAGTTAGGGTAAAGGTTAGCGGAAACTGCGGAAAAATGTTTGCAGAATCTGCGATCAGCGAAGGTTAGGGTTAGAGCATAGATTAGTCTATGGTTAGAGTTAGGGTTAACAGAAACTGCGATCCGCAACTTCGGCTTTGTGCTATCTTTCTCTCGATCTTTTCAGGGGGAAAATTTTAATATGTTTGCGGAAACTGCGATCAGCGACTTCCGCTTTTTTTAATTTTTTTTCTCGATCTTTTCAGGGTACGAACTGAGGGTCCGAACTGTTCAGGGTACGAACTAGGTTGCATCCCTACCGCACTTGATCCATACATAAGGCGCATCGGACCATAAGGCGCACGATCAATTTATGAGGAAAAAAAGAATTTAAAGTGCGCCTTATGGTCCGTAAAATACGGTATTATTACACTATATAGACAGTGTAAATATAGCCACAGCCCAATTAATAACTGATTAACAACGTTAAAACCAGGAAAAAAGATCAGGCATAAACAGTTTGGTGTTAGAATTTCATAGTCGAGGCCTAGTAATAAAAAAAGGAAAGGAGAAACATGCACATGTCTAACGTACTCATGAGATTAATTAAAAGGAAGTGGCTGCGTTTACGGCGCCGTAAATACAGACGTTCCATGCCTTTTTTCTAGTCTTTACGTCGCTTTTAGTGCGCATGCGCGCTGTTGCTGAAAAAAGCTGGATATGTAACTAAATTCAACTGTTTTCACCAAGTGATGCAGTGGCGCATGCGGTTTGCGTCTGATTCTTACTCACAAGGATATGAGTTCGATACCTCCAAGAGGTGTGCTTTTTTTTAAGCTAAATTCTCACCTGAAGTGACTCAATCGTTAGGCTGCGCATTTTTGTGGCCGTTTAGTTTGTTTTTAATTCTGAACATAACAACGAAAAAACAGTATATGACAAACATAGCAGCGATCTAGAAAAAGGTAGAAGAGACAAAACGCGGACGTTATACCGTGCATGATACCAGATAGGGATAGCCGAGAACGTCTGCGCGGCGTTCGAAAGAACGCGGCTGTGTCTCGGTAACGACACTTAATGGCAAGCCAAAATAAGGGGAACAGCTGACTCGAAGACTAAATGTCACTTCGCTGCTTCCTGTTGTATTGCATCTGTGATCGCAGTGTAGGCTACTGTATGTTATCACAATGGGCGCAAATAAAAACACGATTATTATTATAAAGCAGGACAATCAGTTTAAAATATGACGTCGTCGTCGTGTGAGCCTCTGGGGCCGAGTGTCTATCCTTTTACCACCCCAGATTCACGATGTTCTTCAGGTGAGAATTTAGCTTAAAAAAAAGCACACCTCTTGGAAGTATCGAACTCATATCCTTGGGAGTACGAATCTGACGCAGACCGCATGCGCCACTGAATCACTTGGTGAAAACAGTTGAATTTAGTTATATATCCAGCTTTTTTCAGCAACAGCGCGCATGCGCACTAAAAGCGACGTAAAGACTAGAAAAAAGGCATGGAACGTCTGTATTTACGGCGCCGTAAACGCAGCCACTTCCTAATTAAAAATTAAAAAAAACACGTGTTGAATTGGACAGCTCACCTTCTTAGAAACTCACATCCAGTTGACACTAGATTGTGTTCCCAACGTGAACCAATCACCACACTCGATAATAGTTTTGGCCAGTTAATAGAAACTGTGAATTTGTTATGTAGTGTTAGCAATGTGTTCCGTTTCTGTTACCTTTTTGGTTTTTAAGTTTTTGTTTGTGCTAAATCTTTCAAAGTTTTCTCAAGAATGGGAAGTGGACAAGTGGGATAGTAGATACTTTGTATTTTCTACTGCTGTAAGAGTACGGTATACAAAGCTAAGTATTACTAGAGTAGACTTGATTGATAGTTCCACCACTGCTATCATTCCGAGCAAATTACAAAATTTCGGTTTTTCTCAAATTTCAGCTCACACTATTTCCAAATAATAATAAAAAAAACTTCTATTGTGGGTATTCCCCTAAGATAAACTTTATTAGAATTTTGGCAAGACAATTAATATTGCGGGGAAAGGAGCTGACAAAAAACGATATTATTTTCATTAGATTTGTGTTTTTGAATAAATTGTTAAATTTTTCGGTTGTCTATAAGTCAAAGTATTATTAAATACAGAATGAAACTGTTGATCAAGCATTTAATTATGAAATATTTTCTTGCATTCTTCTGTTGGGGTTTGCCTGTTTTGTGCATTTTGTTATTCATTTTGTTTGTTTGTTTTTCATATCTTTACCCTGCATTGCAGGAAAGCGGACTAGAGCGCTATGCATCGGTATACACCTTCCGACGTAGGGGAGACTGGGGTTTGTTGGAACATTTTCTAGAAAAGTCCACGTAACAAAAGAACCCTTTGCAATTCAAAGGAAAATTTTCTCAATAACCTTGATTAACCTGTTGTCTAACACTGTAATAAAGAAAAATTCACCACACATTAAAACATTTCTCATAAATTTAATTTTACCAACAGCAGTCAAATGTTCCAACAAACCCCGGTGCTGGGGTTTGTTGGAACATCACACAGGGTTTGTTGGAACATTGCTTTTTCTTTACAAATATTTCACAAAAAGCAGTATATTATTGTATTTTGAATAAAAAACGTGGAAAGGTTTATTATGTTTTCACTTAAGGTAGAATAGTGGATTACCATGTAAAATGATGGATTACCATGGCTTTTGCAAACAAACAATTTTTTTTAGTCCAAACTGTTTGAAATAAAAAAAAAAATATTGCTTGTTTATGATGATGGTCTAAGAAAATGATATCACAAGCATTAGTACACAACCACAAACAACACTGAATTTAACAAATTTATTGGAGATTATATCTAGCTAATTCCACAGAAAACACAAATTTTTCTTGGCGACGCTTAGTGCCTTTTAGATTGGAAGGTTTCGGTAACTTAAAGACAATGTCACAAAGGTGATGAGTGAAATCAGAATTGTCACTATTTTTGGAACAAATGCAGGACATTCATCAAGCATTTTGGATTGCCCACAGCATCGTAAGAATCGAATAGTCACATCACTATCATCAAAAACATCAATAATTTTCCCAACAAAGTGCTGTAAACGCTTCGAAGTGTTGATTTTGACAAGAACAAATTCTCCTTCTTGAATGTCAGATAGTTTACTCTTGGAAAGATAAACATAGGTGGAATTGAATTTCCAATTGCACTTATTGCACAACACAATGTGACAAGCTTTCCTCATTCTGCAGAAACAATAGCGCCTACTTGTTTTACACCAGATGGAGCCACAACCTTACAGGGCTTTTGCACAGTAGTGCAACCTGTTTCATCCAGGTTCCATATTTTGTAAGGTGTGAAAGAATCCCTGTCTATTACAGAGGAGAGGTTATTAAAAAATGTTGTCACATTTTGTACATTAAAGCTGGTTGCACGGCTTAAATGATGTACTTTCTGGTGTTTGCAACAATAGATTTGGATGCCTCTTCATAAATCCTTGCAACCAGTCACATCCAGCTGACTTGCCTTGCTCCCAAGAGCCTGGAAACTTCAGGCCAAGCTCCTTGGCATAATCATATGCCAGCTTTTTAACTTCTTTAGTTCACAAGCCATAATATAAAGCTGATGCTTTCAAAATATAATTCATTAACTCAGCTTCTTGAACAGCAGTAAAAACATTTCTGTTATTGAAACATCCATAATGAGGTAAATTTACTTCATCCGGATTACTATTTGCAGATGGTAATTTCAGTCGATGCTTTAAGCAATACCTCCTTAATGTCACACGAGGAATATCATATACTGTTTTGCAACAGTTCGACATAGTCTTTTTTGGATTAATGCTTCCATCATCGCCCTTTCCATAACATCTCTTGGCATTGTAGCACATTGTGTTTTTCGCTTATAAGTACGCATACTGATTATCAATTTAAGAAAGAAATTTTCTATAATTGTTGACAACTAAAAAGTATAATATTGTAATAAATAAGTTGTTAGATATGTATTATTAAAATCATTGGTCATTGAAAAAGACAAGTTATGCACAAACACAAATTTCACTTAATTGAGGTTATTAGAACATGTTCTAACTAACCCCATGAGAGATGTTCTAACAAACCCCATAAGCTAAACTGAAATAAATAAGATAAATTTGCAAATCTGGTCACAATTAAGCAAACTTTTTTTGTACTTTGCAACAGCTCTACCTTTGTAGGTAACACAAACAAAAACTTTTTTTTATTATCTTCCTTTTTCCTTCAGGTAGGCAAACTTTTTAGGCGGTACCCAAATTTACTTTTAGACATCAAAAACAAACAAACACTTTTCCAGTGAGAACTCCTGGAAGGTTTGGCCAAAGAAAATCACAGCAGCAGCATTTCAGTGTTTCCAGTCGTAAAATAAAAAAAAATTCCTGTAAAATATTTTCGGGGTGCAAAAAAAAGCAATGTTCTAACAAACCCCATGTTCCAACAAACCCCAGTCTCCCCTACACCTGACCCACGCTGCAGCCGACGGCAATGTCTGTTTCCAGTTGTCTACTCTACTTATGACTTAAATTTGGTACTACCCATTACTCGAAATCGATCACCAGGCAATTATCGGAACGTTTCTTGCCCAGAGAAACAACAGCAAGTGCGGGTGGCTGGAGTCGAACATGAAGGCTCTCGACTGCGAGCCCAACGCGCTAACCACTCGGCCACTGCTGCCGACTGTGTAAGCACCAAACATCACATTTTGTTTACAGACCTAGGCTATATGTTTAATGATTTTTCGTAGCCTACGTTATAAATATAACATGGCAGTCATATCATACTGGACAAACAAACAAGTAAACAAAAAACGGCGAGATAAATAAATGAGATAAAATAATAGTCTAAACAGATAAAAGAAACTCCATCATTGTATATTCAAGGCACACTTTTAACAATTGGTTAGCCACTTAGCCTACTGGCCAAATGATGAGGCCCTTGTCCGCTCCAATAGCTCAGCTGCTTGAGCGCTCGACGTTTTGCGTCAAAACACCGCAAGTTCAAGCAGCGTTTGTTCTTTCGCAGTGAGCGCTTGCGTAATGTTACGCATTTTCGGGACTGCTCTCCATTTAGCGGCACCTTGTGAATGGAATAATTTACGGACACATTACACTTCAAAATTCGGAAACTTTACTCTGTCAACCTCCAGGGCCGAATTTAGCCTAAGTGCTGCCCTAGGCAGATGAGAAAAGTGCCGCCCCCGAAAAAATTTTCGATGGTGATTTTCGATACTAGGGGAGAGTGGGGTTGGTTGAATCAGGGTTGGTTGAATCACGGTCGACTGCGCTGAGACTAAAATCATTGAACCAAATCAGATAACTTTTTTCGCAAGGCATGGCCATCATTTCAGCAGGCTGCAACGCACGAGTTTCGAAATTGGTGTTTAGTTGGCGTTTTTGAGTACCCCCATATTTTATAGCTGTTTGTAATATTTCAGTGTTGTTTGTATTTTTCGTTTAGCGTTAGTTATATAGATAGTGTGCAGATGAGAAAGTGAAAGTTATTTTTGTAGCCAGTTAGCTAAGTGTTAAGAAATCAGTAATGAAGGCCAAGTTCAAACTCAGTGTAAAATAGTTTTTACTCTTATTTTCTGTGATATCTTGGTGGGGTTGGTTGAATCGCGTGATTCAACCAACCCCGTTATATTTTCACCTGATGAAATCATTAATCAGAGATGAGTCAAATAATCTGCCAAATAAAACCACTAACCAATGTGATCATGTTCAAACGTCTGTGATGTCACAGAGCATTGGCGTTGCTAATGAGCCACCAGCCTCGAACGAAAGCTCAATTTCTGAGGTGCAAGGTCTGTTGGCCGCCACAAGCGATGAGGAACCGGTCAATACACCTTCAACCTCTCGTTCATGTAGGAAAAGACTCGCATTGAAAAGTCCCGGAGTTAATTCACTGCCATTCAGCCCTGAAATGGTGCGTAAGTTCCCCAAGGCTCCTATCAAAACCGGTAAAAGAAATGGAGGAAGAAAATGCCTCAAGTGTGCGATACTGACGAACACGCCAGAAAAAAAAAGAAATTGAGCATAGGACTGCTAAGAAGCCTCAAAAGAAGAGCAAGATTCAATCACAAAAAAAAGGAAAAAGAGGTTCAGCAGCTACTGCAGATGGAAGAGCATGGCTATTGGCTATGCAACCAATGTGGAGAAAATTACAATAACAGTGTTGACAGAGAAGCTTGGGTGAAATGTATCGTAATGGGCTCATGAGCTTTGTGCAGATGGGCTGTTTATGTGCACAAAGTGTGTTAAACTGTTTTGCTTGTTTTTGTGGAATGCTATAAATATTTTGCCATTAAGTTAGTTTGCAGTTATTCCAAATAATGTGTTATGTTATACAGCACAACAAGGAATTCTTTAAAATGATTTTATAAATGATTCAACTAACCCCACCATGTGATTCAACCAACCCCGTTGTCTCAAAAAAAAATTACCTTTTTTGAAATTTGCATCAATTTCAACTGCTTTGTAGTATCTATATGAAACCATTTTCATCTAGTAGAGTGTATGTCCAAGTATCAGCAGACCAATTTTCACCATGATCTGTAGTCTGTGGCGCCCACAAGCGGAATAAAACCTTAAAATGATTCAACCAACCCCACTCTCCCCTATACAGGCACTGGTTCTCATTTGTCCTCAATGCCGCCATTTTTATAAAACTTCATGAAACTAAAATTCTTTCGTATACTAGTCTTACTTTTTGGCTTGTTTACATAGGCTACTTTAAGCATCAAGGCAAGTAGCCTACACAAAATAGCCTGCAACTTTTCCATCAACCTAACATTGACTAAAAACATTTTTTCTAGGCTCCTTCAAATTTACTAGCAGTGAAACAAACCGAAAAAAGATTAATAAAAATTGCACGGACAAAGCCTAGTCTTCCATACTAAGCGAGACCGATAACTAAAAGAAGCGGTAAGCAGCAAATATTGCTGAAAACCAATCAAGCGTGAAGTACTCCAAGGGCGATGACTTGCCATACCGGTACATGACTTGCCGCACTGTTTATAAATGTGTGTGATGAGATAACTTATTTATTAATTGCTAAATATCTGAATATATCTGTTGTGAATTATTATATTCACGTAGCCTACAGTATTATCAATGTTATATATTCGTATATTTTGCCGCCCCAAATAATTTGCCGCCCTAGGCAACTGCCTACTCTGCCTACTGGTAAATCCGGCCCTGTCAACCTCGGTGACCGGGCTTGCGTCAGTGGTTCAAAGCTTTTTTAAGTATGCGAAACTACTAGGAATAACCTTTGAAGACGCTTTCTCAGTCAGTGAATAAAGATTCAAAATCAACCAAACCGATCAAATCTTGCACGACGCTCCAAAGGAAAATTGATTCAACTTTCAATGCCTTTCGAGCGGTTGCGTCTTGGCAAAATAGGTTCATTTCTATCATGTGTTTTTAATATTCCAGGCAAACATTTATAGTAAGTTTACGTCGATGAAACATTTAATGCTCGCAAGTAAATTCTGCAGTTTTTATGTAGATCCTGCATAGATCTGTTGTATTTCCAGACGTTTAATATAAAATAAGCAATAATAATAGTAATAGCCAACCAAGTGAGAAAACCATTTACCTCTTGTTACTTACTGATTCAGTGTATAAAAGCAACGCAATATAGGCTATAGTAAGAAACAAACGCAAAACAATCAACTAAGGAACGTGGTAGCCTACAGAACGCTTAACTGATTACACGCGCAGTGTGGTGGTAATCAATTCCAGCGTCTGTACCAGAAAACGCTGAATGTTATTATGTAGTGAGGCAGGTCACAAGTTACATAAAATCAACGTAAATAAAATGACGACTATAACACCTCCCTCGATAATTTTTATACACAAAGAAAAATATGAACAAGACACCGAATTAAACAATAAAACTCAAAGTCGGAAACGAGCCGGAGGTCTGCGGCGACGGCTCGACCTTCGTGGGTTGTGTGGCCCGAATTCCGGTACAGTCGGTGTGTCGTCCGAATCCGTTCGAGCTGAGGTGGAGACAGGGCCGTTGACAGGATTTCTCGGGCCCGGTACCAATTTATTTTCGGGCCCCCTTCGGCCTTCATCGACTATGTTATGAAAATAAAGGTTGTGTACAAACTTTTATTGATGTCGTTTAAGCATGGTCATTTAACAAATCTTGCGCAATCTTAAAATTTCTTGAACCGCAAAACTTACTATCTCTATCTAGCGGTTGCTTTTTTGAACTTTTATTTATCACATGGCGCTAGAGTATTCTAGGCTCACCAGAAGAGAATTTACAGCAAAGGTAGTGCAGACAGTCAGAAAGTTTTCAGTTTGATTTGGGAAAGGTGTTTGGGCCTCGATCAAACATTTGCTGATTGCTGCAATCTGAAAAGCGGTTTTGTGCAGTTTTTAGTGCAGTGCAATGCAATTTTTAGTGCAGAAACAGGGATAGCAATCTTCTTACCTGTGCCATTTCAGTTTGACTTTAAACAAATATTAACCTGTTTATGTTGAAATTTGTGTTTCGGGTAATATTCATGGTTAGGGAAATCACTATACTAGACTAAACTAAATTCTTATTTTACTGTTTGGTGGCTGAAGTGGCTATTTGACCACCAGAAAGCTGAAGTGCAGTGCTGTGTTAAGCTCTTTGTGGGCCCCCGGGGCCAAAATAATTTTGAGCCCCTTATTGGCAAGCAGACTTATGATAATATAGTGTGTATATTAACTGCACTGATATGGAAAGGTGGTTCACTTCACTAGACTTTCTCACCAGTTGAGAAAACAATACAAATGTAAATAAGAGCAAACACAGGTCTATCAAGTCATAGCTACACCTTTGCTTGCAATGAAAGCCAAAAGTGTTAACGATTTATAAACATACTGGCAACGGTCATGAAGCGTATGGGTCATTCAACCCAGACCTTATATCACACAGTAGAAGCTGGTATAAAAATATGACATGCTTATCACATTGAGTTCATACAATTTTTTATATCGAACAAAAATTGACCAAATTATGAGAATTTTAAATTGGTTACCTACATTTGGAAGCAATTTTTTCCAAGAATTACAATTGGCATTTGAAATTTCATTAACCTATTATTTTTAAATGTATAGCCATAACATAGCAAAACAGTTTAGAAGTGCAAAAAAAAGTGAATTCACAAATGCTTTAACAAACAACATTTTAACACTTTCACCAAGTGGTAATTATATTTTGCCTTATAGGATCGCCGAGGTGGAGGCTGACTTGGTGACCTCATAAGGTCTTTCGCTTCTTTCCTATCTCACTTTTATGTAATGTACCAGTGCATTTGGTGTGATATTTTGTGAAAAAAAATAAACCAGTGATTGATTGATTAAACCACTCACCTATACATTACAATACTTTCAAAAAGCTAACAAGTACCCAATCAAAATGCTAACATGAAAACTCAAGTGTACTCAAATGTGCATAATCAGGAACTTAAGTACGATGAAAACAATAGTTACTAATCTAGTGATATACTTTCAATTCGCAACAGAACAGTGTTAATCCATAACAGCACAGAATGGCGTACATGGTTTATTAACTAGGCCTACTCACACAAGATACACTATTATTAGAAACCTGTTGTTAATCATGCTATATTTCACTAAAACATTTTTTTTATTAATTGCCTTATTTTTGAAACATCGTGGTTGCTGAATTTAAGAAGCACAATTATTATGAGCAGCAGTTGCTGTAATCTAACTGTTGAATTAACTTTTCTAAATGTAATTATTTTTTCATATGCAAACACCATTGGTCATGCTAAAAACAGTTGTTATTGAAATGGTGCATGAGTGCTGACTTATGTAGATGAAGTTTAATAACTTCATCACATGTTGCAACTACTTCACAGGAATCACAGCATACATAAGAAAATTACTATGATCTTTAACAAAACGGAGCAATATTTACAGTGTAACACTAGTTGATAGGTTTCTAGGTAAGGTCTAACAGCTTCATCACTCACTGACAACTTTGCAGTACTCAGAAAGCCTTCATAGGTTACTGGTGCTTAATGAAATGTTATAATGCTTACTGCACAGTGCACAATACCGGCTAACTACTACCTAGTTAAACTTTTATAACTTCATAAACAATCATCAACCCAGCAGTGTACAGAACACAGCAGAAATATAACTAATAGTAAACACAGGTCTATCAAGTTATAGCTTCATCTTTGCTTGGAATGAAAGAAATGAAACATAAAGCAGCAACGGTTTGAAATCACAAACAAAATACTAGCAACTGTCATAAAATACTTATTATACTGGTATCTAAATGTAATATGCTGGTTACACTTGCTGATAGCTACCTCTGTAAAGTCAGGGATATTTAGAATTGCGGGATTGTAAATGCTAAAAATGAAATGCTAATTAATCTATGAGAAATGCTATTTTGTTTATATACTGTTCACAATTTGTTAGCAATAAACAAAATATGACTGCACAAATGGAACAGGCTACAAATAAGACAAACATTTTTATGGCCTACAGTTAAAGGCAGGTTAATTGATTATATACCTATTACACTACTCAATGTTCGCTTATTACTTGCTGACCTTTGACTTTGAGGTCAGTTTTTGAATTGTTTGTCTTACTTTTGGTGGTCGTTCTTAAGCTTGTGGCCTGCTGATCACTTTATCTGGTTCTTACCACAGCAATTAAAGACATGGGTAAAGATCGCATTAAATGCTTCATGGTTTCTGGTACATTCAAGGTTTAACATTTGACTCAACATAACTTTTGAAAAAAAAAAAACTATGCAAAGAGCTTGGAGAAAAACATTCCCTTGTTTGGAACATCTGCAAATCTTTTGCAGCACGTCTGCACCATTGCTAATCATAGTAAACGAATGTATTCCAATTGCAATTTAATGGCAAAGCAAAGTTTGCTAGGTTCTGACAAACCTCTATGTTCAGCCATTTCAAAGAATTCCTCTTTGAGAGTTTTGTTTATCTGAAATGTTCAAAGCAAGAATGTCGGTAGTTCAAACAAGACATCTTCTTTATGAAATGCTGAATGAAATCTTGGTACATACCTAGCAAGGTTACACCATTCTAGAACTAGATTACCGGTTGTAAACCAGTAACATTCACTTTGAAGTAAAGCTTAAGAAAACAAAACACCCTGTAAAACCAAAACGTTAAGCTAAAAGTGCAACAGCCTAATGCAGCTTCTGACACTTCAAAAAATACTTTTACCTTGCAAGTTATACCGGTAGATGTAGAAAAAATATTTTATTGTTAAATGGGATATCAATAGACCAACCATACTTTAAGCTAGTCCAGTATTACAAAAAGTATTTCATGTGTCTTGTTTACTTATTGGCAGACTTCAAAATCAATCGTACCTGACTCTTAAAATTTATGCTAACGAGAAGCTAACCTACATACAAAGCATGAACGCTTTCACCTTATGCTAAAGAAAGGTTTCAATCTATGCTTTTGCAAAATTTAGACAAGGCATTGCAATTAAGTTATGTACCAATACCAATACGCACCAATACCAACCGTACCAATTTATTACAACTGCTGAGATCTGACATCAGAAAAGCTGGCCTGGGATCCTTGCTCAGCACACCACATCTTCATCGATTGCAAAACATCGCAAAGGACAAAACAGAATGGAGATCCTATCAACCTTGTTGAAAGACTGATCGAAGCCAACGGATGCCAAACGATTTGGCTACACTGGTGGCGGAGACAGTTACAATAATAAATGTCTTATATAATTTGCCCATTTATGACAATCATTTTAAAATGAGCTGTCTACTTCGTGGTTTAACCTATAACAGTAGCACACAAAGTATGGTGACCCTACCACTACCAGTGCATAAAGCGGTTTCAGTTCAACAGTTGCCAATTCCAAAGTTTTACCACAAAATACGAAAAAATAAACAACCAAAATAAATAAAACACATTTATCTTAAACACACCTTTGTAGGAATTGGGCCTGTCTTGATTTCAAGTATTAAATTGCAACCAACCTGTTTTATTTCAAATACAGGTAATTTTACTAATGTTGTCACATTTTAACTTTTCAAGATAATGTGGTTTTTAGAGATGTTTTGGTATAAGGGCCCAGCATCTCATTGGCACCGGGCCTAAATTATCTTGTCAATGAACAAGTAGGCTACACGCAGTAAACTTTAATAACTAAAAAACAGATTGTTACTGAAACGCAAAAGTCAATTACCTGTGGGCCCCCTGAAATTCTATCACAAAATAACGACCAAGATAATGTGGTGATTTTAGAGATATTTTGATATAAGGGCCCAGGCCCAGCATCTTATTGGTACCGGACCTAAATTATCTTCTCAATGGAAGTACACACAGTAAACTTTAGCAGCTAAAAACATGTTGTCACTGACACGCAAAAGTCTATTACTAGTAGGCCCCCTGAGATGGTGGGCCCAGTACCCAGAAGGGGGCCCGGTACTTTACCATCTGACGGCTGAAATAGCAGTTTTAACCTCTGATGGCAATTCCTTCAGATCTAATTATATTAAGATCTTGATTATGTTTGAAGTCGCGGGGAATTTTTAAAATCCGGGCCCCTTAAATATTCCGGGCCCGGGTCCAAAAGTACCACCTAGACCCCCCTGTCAACGCCCCTGGGTGGAGACAGCGGAGGAGTCGACTGTTGGTGCAGGAGTTTCTCCCGGCTCCTGGTCCTCCGATGATGCATAGCGAGGTTGCAGTTGGTCCATATGGCGCCTCCACGTCGGACCATGTGGCAGCAGACGTACCAGGAAGATTCGGCTACCCTGTCCCTTGATCACCTCGGCTGGAACCCAACGAGGATCCTGGCTCCGTCGTGGAGTGAATGATAGCGCGTAACAGGGATCTCCCGGTTTGAAATGTCGTTTTGTACCTTCGGAGGCGTCCGTGTTGTGAGGGTTTTGTCGGGGTACCACTTGAGACGGTGTGGGGAGAAGCGTGTCGATCTTGGTTCGAATCTGACGATTGTTGAGTAATTGGCTTGGAGAGTAGCCACTCGGAGTGGGCGTGCGTCGATACTGCTGTAGGAACTCCAAGACGGCCTGCTTCGGGGGTAGGAAAGATTTGCGAAGTGCTTGCTTGAACGTACGTGCGAGGCGCTCCGCCGCTCCATTGGTTTCCGGATGGAAAGAGGCACCCGTGATGTGTACCATACCCCTCTCCTTACAGAAAGTTTGAAATTCTGTGGACTTAAAAGTAGTAGCATTATCGGTAACTATAGTATGGGGATAGCCGAAATGAGCAAAATCTTCTTCTAGTAGGTTGATAGTAGTTGTTGACGATACGGAAGTAGTAGCATGAATACATGGGTATTTAGAAAAAGCATCAATGCTGAGTAACCAATGGTAACCCATGAATTCTACAGCATGATCTATGTGTAAGTGACTCCACGGTGCTTCTGGAACCGTCCATGATTGGACCTGGGTTTTAGATTGCGGTTGGTATTCGCCACAGGTACTACACTTGTGACAAAGGTCCGTTATGTCTCGATCGATGTTTGGCCAGTAGACGGACGTTCTTGCCAACTGCTTCATTCTCTCAATACCGAAATGTCCCTCATGAAGCAATTGAAGGACGGAGTTTGGACGGGATGACCACTCTGGAACCGTAAAGTAGACATCCGTAACAAGTAGAAAGAGAGTCTGCGTACTTACGAAACGGTTCGACCGGGTTTGTGGGGAAGACTTGGCCGGCCATCCTTCATGAATGAAACGCATCACCGTGGAAATGGTAGGATCTTTAGAAGATTCTTTACGTAGTGAGGCAGCATTTGGGGTCTGGACCTGCAAACCCAAAGCATCGATAGCGCAAACGATATCAATGTCATCCGCACTTTCCTCTTCATCGAAGACTTTATCCCCTCCTGCTGGTAAGCGACTCAAAGCATCAGCGTTTTGATGATCCTGCGTCTTCCTGTACTCAATAGTGTATGTAAATTGCGACAAAAAGAGTGCCCAACGAGCCAAACGATTTTCTGCCAAAGAAGGTGTCGATTTGGTCGGGCCAAAAAGACTAAGCAATGGTTTATGATCTGTGACCAAAATGAATGATCTACCAAAAAGATATTGATAGAATTTCTTTAGCGCAAAAATTATCGACAAAGCCTCTTTCTGAATTTGACTATAGTTTCTCTGCGAAGTTGTTAATATCTTTGAAACGTTTGCTATAAGCCGTTCTGTGCCATCTGGGTAACAGTGAAACAAAGCAGCACCAATGCCCACACTAGAAGCATCACATGCGATACCTACCGGAAGTGACGCATTGAAATGTGTAAGAACCTCTTCAGTAGAAAGATAATGCTTCAGCTGAACAAAAGAGTTTTCCTCTTGTTTTCCCCATCTCCAAGGAATGTCCTTTTTCGTGAGATGGTATAATGGTTCTGCTACAGTGGAAGCGTTCAACGGTAGAAACTTCGAGTAAAATTGTAAGGAACCTAAAAACGAACGAAGAGAAGATACGTCAGTGGGGGCAGATATCTCCAGTATGGCGTTTACCTTAGGACCTTTGGAGATGCCCTGCCTGGACAAAATGTGTCCGAGATACTCTACCTGAGGTTGTGCAAACTTACACTTGTCCTTTCTACACCTCAGGCCTTTTGAGTGAAGTCGATCGAGGAGCGTCTAAGATTCTGGAGATGCTCCTCAGCAGTAGTGCCACTGAAAAGAATGTCGTCTAGGTAGACTGCGACCCCTGGAAGGTCGGCTGTAAGGTCGTCCATGATCTTCTGAAAATAACCTGGAGCAGAAGATATGCCAAAAAGTAAAACATTTTGTAAAAGTACGCCACGGTAAGTGCTTAATGCGAGTCGTTTTCGACTGTCAGGACCAAGTCGAATCTGATTGTAGGCATCAGCCAAGTCTATCTTGCTGAAACCATACCCACCACCCAACTTTTGCATTAAGTCTTCTGTTAAGGGTAATGGGTGACGATGAGTCTCCAGGGAAGGGTTCACTGTGACTGAATAATCGCCACATATGCGTAACTTGGCCTTCGCTTCTGAAGAATTTGAAGGCTTAAGGACTGGAACAACCGGTGTGCCCCAATCGCAAAACTGAACTGGTGTCCATACACCACGTGCAATACCCGAATCATAGGCTTGTGCTAAGTCCTCCTTTAGCGCGAAAGGTACAAGCCTAGGTTTGAGAAAAACAGGTTTAGCATCAGACTTAAAATCTATGTCTAGTTCATAATCTCGTAAGAACCCAAGTTCAGGCTTAAAAACATCTTTGAACTCGTCACATAAGAGGGAGCATGCTTTCTCCAGACTCTTATCAGGCTTGTCGTATGACTGGATACTCTGTAAAGTAGAATAGTTAGACAGAAGGAATTTATCGATAGAAATTCCTAAAGACGAAATTGCATCATGACCTAGCAAGTTTAGTCCTTTGACTGTCGTGACTACAAAAGGAATATTATCTGACCTTCCCGTGGAAGGACAAGTTACCTGGGCCGTGAAAGAACCCGTGATTGGTACTAGATGCTTGGTAGCAGATTGGAACTGCGACACTGGTGCTTGCAATTGAGGTGCGCCTACCCGAGTCCAGACGTCGTTGGAAAGGAAATTTCCATTCGTAGCAGTGTCCAGTTCTAAGTGTGTGGTTACCGAATTAATGGAGATCGGTACTTCCAACTTTGAATTTCGAGGTTTTCTGCAAGAACTAGAAAGCATGTTAATTACCTCGATACAATTTACCTTAGAAGGTTTGAACTGTCTAGCTTTCTTTCGACAAACACTCTGTAAGTGTCCCGTAATATTGCAGAAATGGCAGGTGGCTTTCTTAAACCTACAGTCATTGGCGTTGTGGTTGGAATTACCACAGCGATAGCATTCTTTATTTTTAGAAGAAAAGAAAGTACCTGTAAGTTGCCTAGTTTTTGGAGGTTTGCTGATGGTCCTTACTTTCGCAACTGGTGCTGGTGGAGTGCCGTTGTAGCAGTCCAAGAGTTACTGCATGCCAAAAGTTACAAGAGTTGCCAAATATTTCATTTAAATTTCATTTAATTTTGTTTTAAAAAATAATTAAATTTTTAACTTCTCAAAAGGTCAGATTAATAATTATAAGTATTTTGTAATGTTAACTGAAAAGCTTGCATTAGTTTGAGAGAAATGAATTTATTACACTTAGTTAAAACAATTTTCGCTTTTCTATCGATTGTGAAAACGCCTGGCACCGCTGGTTACTTTTAGACTGACAGTAACTTCCAGACTGCAACGCCGCAGAAGCAGTCCAAAAGTTACTGCTATTGTAAGTGGGTGTGGTAATTTTTTGAAATTCTTTTGGGAAAACTTGTAAATGGACTGAAACTTCACTTGGTCAGTACATTAAACCCTCTGCAAGTGTGCGAAAGATGAATCCCAAGGATAAATATTCTCACCACGAAACCATAATTCTAGACTTTTAAGTTTCGTGCCACGTGTTTTCGATGGGAGTCCAACGGAAATTCATTGGAATCTCAAAGTGTTCAACACTTTCGTAAAAGCTAAAACCTTCCCCGCGTGTGAGACTGTGATAGCCTACTCACTGAAGGTTGATGGCGTTTTGAGTACCGGTTGGCCTACATGTAGCCTAAGTTACTTTATATTTCTACAAAACGGTAGTTATGAAAAACCAGACCAAAAATAGGCTCAGTGCTTCATTCACTAAAAAACTTTGGTTTTAACTTTCATGAAATAGGCCTACATAAAATATAGTCCAAGACTATGTTCGTCAACTACAACTCAAGACCAGCGGCTAACAAGTCAGCCTTCAAATGCAAACTTTGCACAATATATTAAGGCCTGTATAGTATAGCTTATTAAATGCCACCGATTCACGTACAGCCCGATTTAAACTTTGAAATGTTTGGAGCGATGATCAATTAAATTATTTGTTTCAACAGAGCCATATAGCCTACAATGAGTCAATAAAACACTCATAATACTACATTGTGAATCGTAGGTTGCATTATAGCACAATCAGGATGACAGCAGAAGACTATAAGCTAAGTGGTCATCCAGTCAATAACCTCCCCATGCAAATTTATTTGCCAACGCACGTAGCCTAAGGCACGGACACAACTTCAAATGGTATAATACAAACAAATCAGGTTAAAATGATAACCTACGTAAATTGTTAGGTTACAAATTCAAATTTCATTCCAAAACAGCAACAATTTCTGGTACAAAATTCATCTTTTAACTTTCATCTTATTTTCGCTTCATTCACAATTACGTTTCTGCTGTAAATCATGTTGTTAAGATGCAGTAGTGCAGTGGTTCCCAACTCGTTTTTAAGGCGACCCATTTTTACAAAAAATTCAGTGCGGTAAAATCTTGCGACCCAAGCAAATTGTCTTTGTATTAAGCCATACAGGATTGCGTTGCAAACAAACAGCACTACAAAAGCAGTAACTTTTTCCAAAAATGATATGTTTATGAAATCACCAATGAGATAGCTGTGCTGGCTTGCTGTCAGTGAGTTTTTGAAATCGAGGAGCTATTTTGCTAAGGCATAGCCGCATGTCGGTTTTAACTTCCAGCCGGTTTCGTTGTTTAGTAGTTTTCAATGCACACATGGCGCTAAATCCAGTCTTACAAAGCCAAGTTGTTGCAAATGGAATCTGTTTTTGAATCCCTAATTGTGAAACTGTGGGATACACTTTGTACATGGAAGCCCAAAAGTGGATGTTTGCGGAATCTTTGGAGTGTTTGTCTTTGAAGGACGCAAAAGAAATACGGTTTGCTACTTCTGTCGTTATGTCCAATTGTCCATAAACTGTTCTGCAACATGGATTGGAAGTCGAGGCAGATCTTTTCCAACAAATGGATCAATTATCCAATCATTTTGGTTATTAAGTGTTAAGGATTCTCCATAGTAGGGCACAAAATTTTTGGCAAATTGTTTCAGGTGTCTAATTATCGTTTGCTTAATATCAACTTCCTTGACACAAATATATTGCGTTAGCTGAGGAAATACATCGCACTCATCTCTGGTGGCATAACTTTTCCAGAATATGAGTTTTTTGTAGTAAGCAGAAACTTTTGCGGCGCGATCAATCACCGTAAAACCGTTGCCTTGCGTAGATAAATTTAGTGAATTCAGAGAGTCAAATATATCGGCAAGGTAAGCAACTTTTGCGTTGAAATCTTCTTGCAAAAACTTCTAAGCTAATCTCACAAGTTCTGTTGCCTCAGGAAGATTGCAATCTCCTCCAGCATATTACAAACTCGCTTCAGGACACGACCTCGTGACAGCCATCGCACTTCTGTGTGCAGCAGCAATGCTTGATAATAATCAGAATCCATGTCAGTGCACAAACACGAAAACAAACGCCAATTTAGTGGACTTGCTTTGATGAAGTTTGCACACTTCACAACATCATTCAACACTTCGTGCCGCTCTTGAGACAGCTTTTTTGCAGCAAAGGCCTCTCTGTGAAGAAAGCAATGAGTGCATACAGCACTTGGGCCTTTATCTTTGATGCGTTTTACCACATCAGACTATGTGTGGCCCAACGTGTGGCAAAATTTGTCATGGTTTGTCCTACATAGTGTTCATGACATATAGTGCATGTTACACTATATGTCATGTATATCTCGTAATTTTGGCAGGTTAGTTTATGTTTGAGACTGAAAGTTTTGTTGAGTTTCCATTTAATAATAATATTAACAATAATAGAAACGAAAACTGTTAAAACTTCTTGCACTACGATCATGCTACAAAGCTTTCCGATGTCTCCACATGAAACGCTTCATGACTTGTGTTTATATTTTCCAGTTTTGTGGTCGATCTCTTCACGTTTTAAAATTTTTTTATTGTTATTTTTCGCCCAAGATACAATATGCCCGAAAAACAAGCGACCCAAAAAAATAATCAGGCGACCCAACTTTGGGTCGCGACCCATGTGTTGGGAACCACTGCAGTAGTGGATAAGTCTTCAAGTTCAACATGTTTCCAATGTTAAAATCATTTATACAAATCTGCTGCAAGCGTCAAATCTGAAAACCCTGTTTTAGTAACTTCTGGACTGGCAGTAACTTTCAGACCGCGTATACGCGGTCCAGAAGTTACGGTAACTTTCAGACCGCAGTAACTGGTAGCCACTTTAACAAGTCGAAATTCTGCCACTGAAATTGACTAGAATGCAACCGCCAACCAATCATAAGCTACGGTTTAAGTGACTTAAAAAATGGCGAAAAGAAGATCATAGAAAGCAAATTAAGTGATGGATTTTTTGTCAGCTGGTTGGCTTAGGGGTTAGGGTTAGGGCTAGAAAGTAGTCATTTCATTGACGCGTGTTCGATTCTCACCACTGCTATTGCTCTTTTTCTTCTGTAATTACCAAATAAAGTTCAAAACAAGCATTAACTCTCTGGATGAGTGCTAGAAGGGTCACAATTGGACGGTAGCCTCTTATAACACGTTCTGACTGGTTGGCGGTTGCATTGTAGTCAATTTCAGTGGCAGAATTTCGACTTGTTAAAGTGGCTACCGCAGTAACTCCTGGACCGTTACACCGTAAACAGTTTCATGGCCACCTTTGCTGCCTCTTCGGTTTCTGATGCAACCTCCACCGCACGTTTGAAAGTAAGTTCATCAGCTCTGATTTTGAATAACGCCGAGTTAAGTGAGACTACCCGTGATATCACCGAGAATCGAACCCAGGTCGGGGAGTGAGGTGCCACTCCACTAACCGCTACGCCACTCCTTGCTCATTGCGATTGCAGCCTTGAGTTAAGTGAGACTACCCGTGATATCACCGAGAATCGAACCCAGGTCGGTTGAGTGAGGTGCCACTCCACTAACCGCTACCCCAGCTAGAAAGCTACGTATATTACACGTTGATTTTTGGTTGATTTTAGGTAGTATGGTATCTTAGGTAGAATTCAGGTGTTATTAAGGAGTTTGTGTACACCAACACAAATTCACTTGTTTAAAAAACATTTTTTTAGAGACATATTTTAGCTATCATTTAGTATGACTAGTTTGTAAATATGATTCTAGAAGTTTTATCAGGGATTATTTTTTGAATATAACGCTTGCAAAAATAACACGTGTTTTCCACGTATATTACACGTGTTCAAAATCCTATGATTATTTGACTAATTTTTAAGGTATATAAGGTAAAATCACACCCAGAAGAGGGCATACAAAAGAGAAGAAATGTTTACCCGAGCAGAAGGATGTTTTACCGGGATTTTTTGTATTTTGATTATATGTTGTTTCCACGTGTATTGCACGTTTCCATTTGTTGAAAAGTAACACGTATTTTCCACGTATATTAAACGTGTTGAAGTTCTTTCGTTCATTTGGGCAATTTTTAATCTGTGTTAGGTAAAACTACCTCCCAAGGACGGTATAAACAGAAAGAATTCTCCACTCAAGTGGATTGGTGTCAACCACGCTCCTCCGCATTTTTTAGGATATAAGTTAGATTATGTGTTTTTGTAGGTGTCTTTACACGTTTTTATTACGTTATGTAAAAAGGAAACTTCATGACATTTTTTAGTCGCAAATTAATGTGATCTTAACGATAGTTCTTAGTGTAAATTTAAGTGGTCTCGCTTACTGATATTAAACAATTACTTACTAAGGTTTGGTACGGTAGCCACTTTAACAAGTCGAAATTCTGCCACTAAAAATGACTAGAATGAAACCGCCAACCAATCATAAGCCCGGTTTAAGTGACGTAAAAATGACGAAAAGAAGATGATAGAAAGCAAATTAAGTGATGGATTTTTTGTCAGCTGGTTGGTTTAGGGGTTTTGTCAGCTGGTTGGCTTTCATTGACGCGGGTTCGATTCCCACCACTGCTATTGCTCTTTTTCTTCTCTAATTCCAAATAAAGTTCAAAACAAGCGTTAACTCTCCGAATGAGTGCTAGAAGGGTCACAATTGGACAGTAGCCTCTTATAACAATATGTGTTATACAAATGTGTTAAATAAATACAAATGTGTTAAATTGTTGATTTCAGATACGGTACGCGGAAATTAGGTAGAATGTGGGTGTAAAAACACGTAAAATCCACCACCAAATATACGTGTAATACACGTGAAATAGTGTCGACACTTATACGTGTATTATACGTGAAAATTAACGTATAATACACGACCCAAGGAACTTAGAATCTACGTGTCAGATACGAGGAAATTAGGTGTAATGCGGGTGTAAAACACGTAAAATCCACCACCAGATATACGTGTAATACACGTGAAATAGTGTCTACACATATGCGTGTAGTATACGTGAAAATTAACGTATAATACACGACCCAAGATACATAGAATCTACGTGTCAGATACGAGGAAATTAGGTGTAATGCGGGTGTACAACACGTAAAATCCACCACCAAATATACGTGGAAAACACGTGTATTAGTGTTGTCAGATACGAGGAAATTAGGTGTAATGCGGGCGTAAAACACGTAAAATCCACCACCAAATATACGTGTAATGCACGTGAAATAGTGTCTACACATATGCGTGTATTATACGTGAAAATTAACGTATAATACACGACCCAAGGTACGTAGAATCTACGTGTCAGATACGAGGAAATTAGGTGTAATGCGGGTGTAAAACACGTAAAATCCACCACCAAATATACGTGGAAAACACGTGTATTAGTGTTGTCAGATACGAGGAAATTAGGTGTAATGCGGGCGTAAAACACGTAAAATCCACCACCAAATACACGTGTAATGCACGTGAAATAGTGTCTACACATATGCGTGTATTATACGTGAAAATTAACGTATAATACACGACCCAAGGTACGTAGAATCTACGTGTAATACACGTGAAATTTCTAGCTGGGATGCCACTCCTTGCCCATTGCGATTGCAGCCTTTTAAGAGTTAAGTGAGACTACCCGTGACAACACCGAGAATCGAACCCAGGTCGGTGGAGTGAGGTGCCACTCCACTAACCGTTACGCCACTCCTTGCCCATTGCAATTGCAGCCCTTTAAGAGTTAAGTGAGACTACCCGTGATATCGCCGAGAATCGAACCCAGGTCGGTGGAGTGAGATGCCACTCCACTAACTGCTACGCCACTCCTTGCCCATTGCGATTGCAGCCTTTTAAGAGTTAAGTGAGACTACCCGTGACAACACCGAGAATCGAACCCAGGTCGGTGGAGTGAGGTGCCACTCCACTCCTTGCCCATTGCGATTGCAGCCTTTTAAGAGTTAAGTGAGACTACCCGTGATATCACCGAGAATCGAACCCAGGTCGGTGGAGTGAGATGCCACTCCACTAACCGCTACGCCACTCCTTGCCCATTGCGATTGCAGCCTTTTAAGAGTTAAGTGAGACTACCCGTGATATCACCGAGAATCGAACCCAGGTCGGTGGAGTGAGGTGGCACTCCACTAACCGCTACGCCACTCCTTGCCCATTGCGATTGCAGCCTTTTAAGAGTTAAGTGAGACTACCCGTGATATCACCGAGAATCGAACCCAGGTCGGTGGAGTGAGGTGGCACTCAGGTGGAGTGAGTGAGGTGGTACTCCTCTAACCGGTACGCCACTCCTTGCCCATTGCGATTGCAGCCTTTTATGAGTTAAGTGAGACTACCCGTGACAACACCGAGAATCGAACCCAGGTCGGTGGAGTGAGGTGCCACTCCACTCCTTGCCCATTGCGATTGCAGCCTTTTAAGAGTTAAGTGAGACTACCCGTGATATCACCGAGAATCGAACCCAGGTCGGTGGAGTGAGATGCCACTCCACTAACCGCTACGCCACTCCTTGCCCATTGCGATTGCAGCCTTTTAAGAGTTAAGTGAGACTACCCGTGATATCACCGAGAATCGAACCCAGGTCGGTGGAGTGAGGTGCCACTCCACTAACCGCTACGCCACTCCTTGCCCATTGCGATTGCAGCCTTTTAAGAGTTAAGTGAGACTACCCGTGATATCACCGAGAATCGAACCCAGGTCGGTGGAGTGAGGTGGCACTCAGGTGGAGTGAGTGAGGTGGTACTCCACTAACCGCTACGCCACTCCTTGCCCATTGCGATTGCAGCCTTTTATGAGTTAAGTGAGACTACCCGTGACAACACCGAGAATCGAACCCAGGTCGGTGGAGTGAGGTGGCACTCCACTAACCGCTACGCCACTCCTTGCCCATTGCGATTGCAGCCTTTTAAGAGTTAAGTGAGACTACCCGTGACAACACCGAAAATCGAACCCAGGTCGGTGGAGTGAGGTGCCACTCCACTAACCTCTACGCCACTCCTTGCCCATTGCGATTGCAGCGTTTTAAGAGTTAAGTGAGACTACCCGTGACAACACCGAGAATCGAACCCAGGTCGGTAGAGTGACCCAGCTAGAAGTTTCACGTGTATTACACGTAGATTCTACGTACCTTGGGTCGTGTATTATACGTTAATTTTCACGTATAATACACGCATATGTGTAGACACTATTTCACGTGCATTACACGTATATCTGGTGGTGGATTTTACGTGTTTTACGCCCGCATTACACCTAATTTCCTCGTATCTGACAACACTAATACACGTGTTTTCCACGTATATTTGGTAGTGGATTTTACGTGTTTTACACCCGCATTACACCTAATTTCCTCGTATCTGACACGTAGATTCTACGTACCTTGGGTCGTGTATTATACGTTAATTTTCACGTATAATACACGCATATGTGTAGACACTATTTCACGTGCATTACACATATATTTGGTGGTGGATTTTACGTGTTTTACGCCCGCATTACACCTAATTTCCTCGTATCTGACACGTAGATTCTACGTTCCTTGGGTCGTGTATTATACGTTAATTTTCACGTATAATACACGCATATGTGTAGACACTATTTCACGTGCATTACACGTATATTTGGTGGTGGATTTTACGTGTTTTACACCCGCATTACACCTAATTTCCTCGTATCTGACACGTAGATTCTACGTTCCTTGGGTCGTGTATTATACGTTAATTTTCACGTATAATACACGCATATGTGTAGACACTATTTCACGTGCATTACACGTATATTTGGTAGTGGATTTTACGTGTTTTACACCCGCATTACACCTAATTTCCTCGTATCTGACACGTAGATTCTACCTTCCTTGGGTCGTGTATTATACGTTAATTTTCACGTATAATACACGTATAAGTGTCGACACTATTTCACGTGTATTACACGTATATTTGGTGGTGGATTTTACGTGTTTTTACACCCACATTCTACCTAATTTCCGCGTACCGTATCTGAAATCAACACTTTAACACATTTGTATTTATTTAACACATATTGTTATAAGAGGCTACTGTCCAATTGTGACCCTTCTAGCACTCATTCGGAGAGTTAACGCTTGTTTTGAACTTTATTTGGAATTAGAGAAGAAAAAGAGCAATAGCAGTGGTGGGAATCGAACCCGCGTCAATGAAAGCCAACCAGCTGACAAAACCCCTAAGCCAACCAGCTGACAAAAAATCCATCACTTAATTTGCTTTGTATCATCTTCTTTTCGCCATTTTTACGTCACTTAAACCAGAGCTTATGATTGGTTGGCGGTTTCATTCTGGTCATTTTTAGTGGTAGAATTTCGACTTGTTAAAGTGGCTACCGTACCAAACCTTAGTAAGTAATTGTTTAATATCAGTAAGCGAGACCACTTAAATTTACACTAAGAACTATCGTTAAAAGATCACATTAATTTGCGACTAAAAAATGTCATGAAGTTTCCTTTTTACATAACGTAATAAAAACGTGTAAAAATACCTACAAAAACACATAATCTAACTTATATCCTAAAAAATGCGGAGGAGCGTGGTTGACACCAATCCACTTGAGTGGAGAATTCTTTTTGTTTATACCGTCCTTGGGAGGTAGTTTTACCTAACACAGATTAAAAATTGCCCAAATGAACGAAAGAACTTCAACACGTTTAATATACGTGGAAAACACGTGTTACTTTTCAACAGATGGAAACGTGCAATACACGTGGAAACAACATATAATCAACATACAAAAAATTCCGGTAAAACATCCTTCTGCTCGGGTAAACATTTCTTCTCTTTTGTATGCCCTCTTCTGGGTGTAATTTTACCTTATATACCTTAAAAATTAGTCAAATAATCATAGGAATTTGAACACGTGTAATATACGTGGAAAACACGTGTTATTTTTGCAAGAGTTATATTCAAAAAAGAATCCCTGATAAAACTTCTAGAATCATATTTACACACTAGTCATACTAAATGATAGCTAAAATATGTCTCTAAAAAAATGTTTTTTAAACAAGTGAATTTGTGTTGGTGTACACAAACTCCTTAATAACACCTGAATTCTACCTAAGATACCATACTACCTAAAATCAACCAAAAATCAACGTGTAATATACGTAGCTTTCTAGCTGGGGAGGTGGCACTCCACTAACCGCTACGCCACTCCTTGCCCATTGCGATTGCAGCCTTTTAAGAGTTAAGTGAGACTACCCGTGATATCACCGAGAATCGAACCCAGGTCGGTGGAGTGAGGTGCCACTCCACTAACCGCTACGCCACTCCTTGCCCATTGCGATTGCAGCCTTTTAAGAGTTAAGTGAGACTACCCGTGATATCACCGAGAATCGAACCCAGGTCGGTGGAGTGAGGTGGCACTCAGGTGGAGTGAGTGAGGTGGTACTCCACTAACCGTTACGCCACTCCTTGCTCATTGCGATTGCAGCCTTTTAAGAGTTAAGTGAGACTACCCGTAATATCACCGAGAATCGAACCCAGGTCGGTGGAGTGAGGTGCCACTCCACTAACCGCTACGCCACTCCTTGCCCATTGCGATTGCAGCCTTTTAAGAGTTAAGTGAGACGACCCGTGATATCACCGAGAATCGAACCCAGGTCGGTGGAGTGAGGTGCCACTCCACTAACCGCTACGCCACTCCTTGCCCATTGCGATTGCAGCCTTTTATGAGTTAAGTGAGACTACCCGTGACAACACCGAGAATCGAACCCAGGTCGGTGGAGTGAGGTGCCACTCCACTAACCGCTACGCCACTCCTTGCCCATTGCGATTGCAGCCTTTTAAGAGTTAAGTGAGACTACCCGTGACAACACCGAAAATCGAACCCAGGTCGGTGGAGTGAGGTGCCACTCCACTAACCTCTACGCCACTCCTTGCCCATTGCGATTGCAGCGTTTTAAGAGTTAAGTGAGACTACCCGTGACAACACCGAGAATCGAACCCAGGTCGGTAGAGTGACCCAGCTAGAAGTTTCATGTGTATTACACGTAGATTCTACGTACCTTGGGTCGTGTATTATACGTTAATTTTCACGTATAATACACGCATATGTGTAGACACTATTTCACGTGCATTACACGTATATCTGGTGGTGGATTTTACGTGTTTTACGCCCGCATTACACCTAATTTCCTCGTATCTGACAACACTAATACACGTGTTTTCCACGTATATTTGGTAGTGGATTTTACGTGTTTTACACCCGCATTACACCTAATTTCCTCGTATCTGACACGTAGATTCTACGTACCTTGGGTCGTGTATTATACGTTAATTTTCACGTATAATACACGCATATGTGTAGACACTATTTCACGTGCATTACACGTATATTTGGTGGTGGATTTTACGTGTTTTACGCCCGCATTACACCTAATTTCCTCGTATCTGACACGTAGATTCTACGTTCCTTGGGTCGTGTATTATACGTTAATTTTCACGTATAATACACGCATATGTGTAGACACTATTTCACGTGCATTACACGTATATTTGGTGGTGGATTTTACGTGTTTTACACCCGCATTACACCTAATTTCCTCGTATCTGACACGTAAATTCTACGTTCCTTGGGTCGTGTATTATACGTTAATTTTCACGTATAATACACGCATATGTGTAGACACTATTTCACGTGCATTACACGTATATTTGGTAGTGGATTTTACGTGTTTTACACCCGCATTACACCTAATTTCCTCGTATCTGACACGTAGATTCTACCTTCCTTGGGTCGTGTATTATACGTTAATTTTCACGTATAATACACGTATAAGTGTCGACACTATTTCACGTGTATTACACGTATATTTGGTGGTGGATTTTACGTGTTTTTACACCCACATTCTACCTAATTTCCGCGTACCGTATCTGAAATCAACACTTTAACACATTTGTATTTATTTAACACATATTGTTATAAGAGGCTACTGTCCAATTGTGACCCTTCTAGCACTCATTCGGAGAGTTAACGCTTGTTTTGAACTTTATTTGGAATTAGAGAAGAAAAAGAGCAATAGCAGTGGTGGGAATCGAACCCGCGTCAATGAAAGCCAACCAGCTGACAAAACCCCTAAACCAACCAGCTGACAAAAAATCCATCACTTAATTTGCTTTGTATCATCTTCTTTTCGCCATTTTTACGTCACTTAAACCAGAGCTTATGATTGGTTGGCGGTTTCATTCTGGTCATTTTTAGTGGTAGAATTTCGACTTGTTAAAGTGGCTACCGTACCAAACCTTAGTAAGTAATTGTTTAATATCAGTAAGCGAGACCACTTAAATTTACACTAAGAACTATCGTTAAAAGATCACATTAATTTGCGACTAAAAAATGTCATGAAGTTTCCTTTTTACATAACGTAATAAAAACGTGTAAAAATACCTACAAAAACACATAATCTAACTTATATCCTAAAAAATGCGGAGGAGCGTGGTTGACACCAATCCACTTGAGTGGAGAATTCTTTTTGTTTATACCGTCCTTGGGAGGTAGTTTTACCTAACACAGATTAAAAATTGCCCAAATGAACGAAAGAACTTCAACACGTTTAATATACGTGGAAAACACGTGTTACTTTTCAACAGATGGAAACGTGCAATACACGTGGAAACAACATATAATCAACATACAAAAAATTCCGGTAAAACATCCTTCTGCTCGGGTAAACATTTCTTCTCTTTTGTATGCCCTCTTCTGGGTGTAATTTTACCTTATATACCTTAAAAATTAGTCAAATAATCATAGGAATTTGAACACGTGTAATATACGTGGAAAACACGTGTTATTTTTGCAAGAGTTATATTCAAAAAAGAATCCCTGATAAAACTTCTAGAATCATATTTACACACTAGTCATACTAAATGATAGCTAAAATATGTCTCTAAAAAAATGTTTTTTAAACAAGTGAATTTGTGTTGGTGTACACAAACTCCTTAATAACACCTGAATTCTACCTAAGATACCATACTACCTAAAATCAACCAAAAATCAACGTGTAATATACGTAGCTTTCTAGCTGGGGAGGTGGCACTCCACTAACCGCTACGCCACTCCTTGCCCATTGCGATTGCAGCCTTTTAAGAGTTAAGTGAGACTACCCGTGATATCACCGAGAATCGAACCCAGGTCGGTGGAGTGAGGTGCCACTCCACTAACCGCTACGCCACTCCTTGCCCATTGCGATTGCAGCCTTTTAAGAGTTAAGTGAGACTACCCGTGATATCACCGAGAATCGAACCCAGGTCGGTGGAGTGAGGTGGCACTCAGGTGGAGTGAGTGAGGTGGTACTCCACTAACCGTTACGCCACTCCTTGCTCATTGCGATTGCAGCCTTTTAAGAGTTAAGTGAGACTACCCGTAATATCACCGAGAATCGAACCCAGGTCGGTGGAGTGAGGTGCCACTCCACTAACCGCTACGCCACTCCTTGCCCATTGCGATTGCAGCCTTTTAAGAGTTAAGTGAGACGACCCGTGATATCACCGAGAATCGAACCCAGGTCGGTGGAGTGAGGTGCCACTCCACTAACCGCTACGCCACTCCTTGCCCATTGCGATTGCAGCCTTTTATGAGTTAAGTGAGACTACCCGTGACAACACCGAGAATCGAACCCAGGTCGGTGGAGTGAGGTGCCACTCCACTAACCGCTACGCCACTCCTTGCCCATTGCGATTGCAGCCTTTTAAGAGTTAAGTGAGACTACCCGTGACAACACCGAGAATCGAACCCAGGTCGGTGGAGTGAGGTGCCACTCCACTAACCTCTACGCCACTCCTTGCCCATTGCGATTGCAGCGTTTTAAGAGTTAAGTGAGACTACCCGTGATATCACCGAGAATCGAACCCAGGTCGGTGGAGTGAGGTGCCACTCCACTAACCGCTACGCCATTCCTTGCTCATTGCGATTGCAGCCTTTTAAGCACCGCCTCGTTACCTATTGAACAAATAAAACGAATACGTAAAGCTTCGTCCAATGGATTTGAAATGGACGAGAAGTCACAGGTGGCAGCTGCTTGGCGTATGTGGACGGCTAGTTCTTAAGCTGTTTCACCGGGCTTGCGCTTCATCTCGCTCCAGAAACGGAATCGCTCTCTCACGATGAAGCGTTTTGGGTCGAATTGTTGAGCCATGTAAGCTGTGACTTCCGCCATGGTGAGATCGTTGACTTCCTTGGGGTTTGTTTTCTGCGCAGCCAAATTTGTTAACATTTGTAGATCGTAGGTGATTGATTGGTGAGAAAAACCTGCGGCATTTTGTCTTGTGCGACTGAATGTGCCGCTACAAAGGTGTTAAACCTCTTCCAATAGTCTGCCCACAGTTCAGCGATGGCATCGAACGTTGCGAACTTAGGTAAAGATACCTGCTGCTGTACCCTGCAGACGACGTCAGTTAAATGTCTGTTGTTGGTTGTGGTCTTGAAGTTTGGGCTCGTATTTCTCGTAGTTGTTCAAGATGGCGCTTTTCTTGGTTGGCAATTTGATCTTGATGACGTTGTTCTTGTTCTCGTTGACGTTCTTCTTGTCTGGCAATTTGTTCCTTCGTCTGGAGTTCTTGGTTGGCAATTTGTTGTTGCAGGACTTCGATCAGCTTCCCCATGTTTCTAAAATCCTGTAGAAATTCTGTAAAGATCCTGTCGGCGACGCCAGTTAAATGTCTGTTGTATTTCCAGACGTTTAATATAAAATAAGCAATAATAATAGTAATAGCCAACCAAGTGAGAAAACCATTTACCTCTTGTTACTTACTGATTCAGTTAGTAAATAAGAGGTAAATGGTTTTCTTACTATGGCGGCAGATTTCCACCTACACAGTCGGGAAGCTGATCGTGAGCTACATGTCCACAACAACGGAAAACCTCTGTCCTTCTGCCCCGAGCCAACGTATCTTGGGGTGACACTAGACAGATCGCTCACATACCGCCACCATTTGGTGTCACTGCGCAAGAAACTGACATATTGCGCTGCACTAATGAAGCGCCTGGCAGGCTCTAGCTGTGCACCTGTCTGGTGCCGCAGTGCTCACTGCCACAACATCGACACTGCCATAAACAGCGCCCTGCGCACAGTGACCGGATGCCTGCGTCCCACATCATTGGACAATCTCCCCATTCTCGCTGGCATCCAACCTGCTGAGCTTCGTCGCGAAGAAGCCACTCTGTCCCTCGGTCGACGGGCACTGGAGCCTAACCATCTTCTCCACCACAAGATCTCTGCCTTCCCAAACGGGCACCCCCGCCGACTGAAATCAAGACACCCATTCTTGCCAGCCGCTCGGCTTCTGATCAACGAAGCTGATGAACAAGACATCTCTGCGGCTACTTGGGCGGACCATAAATGGAATTCTGAATGGAGGTCAAGCACCACCAGACTCCATTCATTCATCCCCGACGCCGACACACGCCCCATCGGCCTGACACTACAGAGACAGGCATGGGTGTCTCCGTCAACCGTCTCCGTACGGGCGTCGTGTCAACCGTCTCCGTACGGGCGTCGGGCTTTTCCGCTCAACCATGTACCAATGGGGAATGGCTTCTTTCTCCTCCTGTGAATGTGGTGCCGAGGAACAGACCGCAGACCACATCATCAATGACTGTACCATCTTCAAGCCACCTAACCGAGTGGAAGGTCTGCGCGTCATGGATGATGAAACTAAAGACTGGCTGCTCTCTAGCAGCCTTCCAGTGTAGTCCGGGAACATCGTGAATCTGGGTGGTAAAAGGATAGACCCTCGGCCCCAGAAGCTCAGACGACGACGACGACGACTGATTCAGTGTGTATAAAAGCAACGCAATATATAGTAAGAAAGAAACGCAAAACAATCAACTGAGGAACGTGGTACAGAACGCTTAATTGATTACACCCTCAGTGCGGTGGTAATCAATTCCAGCGTCTGTACCAGAAAACGCTGAATGTAGTTATGTAGTGAGGCAGGTCACAAGTTACATAAAATCAACGTAAATAAAATGACGACTATAATAAGATCCTTATATGTAGATTCTTCTCTCCTGTAAGAGTTGAATTTTTAAAAACATAAAGCTATTTTTCCTTTTTTTTCGGAACAGATGAAGCTTCTTCAAAAACAATTCTTATTAAAAACCACTCAGCATGTCATTGCTGTAGTGAAACATTTAAAAAAATTCTTCTTTTTGTTTAAAGGCGTTTCTTGATTTGACTTCCTGTTTTTGATATTTGAAGTCCTTCTTAGTGTGGTCAACCATCAAGAATCCGAACTTACGCACAGATGAAAGGATAATTAGGATGTTAAACATGTTAATTCTTCAACATTCCAGTCTCGCCCTTCATAATCTACAATTAAGTTGTCGTTTGTTTCGGTTTGTTATTGCGACACAAACTTGTTTGTTAACTCAAATATCGAAACAGTTCTTCCTGCATTAACAGTACTGACTACCGACACATTCTTTTCACATATTCAGACTACCACATGCGACCCACTTGACTTGATTAACTCTCGTTCTCTACGAAAACAAATTGTTTTGACTGTCGTATGTATGGCCTATCGGTGCAGCAAAACAACTCGTTTAATATCGTATTTCAACTATAATAGTTGTGATGGACTGATGGTTATAGGTAAATTATTCGTAAACAGTTGTTCGTAAAACAATTGTTCGTAAACAGTTGTTCGTAAAATTAATTCTTCGTAAAACAATTCTTCGTAAATCATTTCTTCGTAGCCTATACATCAATTCTTCGTATAGGTCAGCTGTTCTCGACCAGTGGGCCATGGCTCACTGGTGGGCCATAGAAGCATTTGAGGTGGGCCACAGACATATTTAAAAAATTGAAAGATTTATTGAAACATTTTGTTTCATTTTTGTCACTATAGTCAATTTTACACTTGTGTGTGTTTGTTTAGTTACAATGAATGATGCTGCTGTTTTTAGCTACAAAGTGGCAATCATCATTCTAATTGATATTGCAACATACAGTTTTACATCAATTCAGTTTTTACAACACTTTATGATGTAATAGACTAGTTTGTGATTAAGCCATCTTCATAAGCGGTAGCTTTGTTGAACTTCTGCAGATCCGCCTTTTAGTACGTGCAGCATTTTATTTTGTGGATTATGTTGGGGAGGAATTGACAATCAGAGGTGGGCAGTAGCGCGCTACTTTTTTGGTAAAAGTAGCGGCACTACTTTTCAGCTGGAGTAGCGGCTGCAGTAGCGGCGCTATTTTTTTTCAAAGTAGCAGTAGTGGGAGAGGCGCTACTTTTTTTCAGTCGCACTCCCGCTACCCGCTACTTTTTAATTTAAATTGAAAAAAATGCTTGTTTTTTTTGCAATACTGGCGTGGTCAAGCAGTTAAGGCGTGGTCAAGGACCAAGCCTATAATCGGCTTAGTTGCAAAGTTTCGGTCTTTTCTAGCTGACGTCAACTTCTTCGGCGAATATCTCCGTGTGATGAAGCCTATCTGCCAGGCTTTAGACATTCTTCAGGGCGAGTCCAAGGCATATTACGAAGTCTTGCTTCCAACCATTACAATTTTCGGGAAGAAGTTGACCGAGATCAGTGATCTTGTGACCTGTGAGGAGTTGAAAGTGAAAGTCCTTGAAGGGGTGAAGAAACGATTCAACAAGTGCTTCAACAACATGAAATGCGTTATGGCATCATGTCTTCATCCCTCCTTCAAGACGTCGTGGCTACAATTTCTGTACTACGTTTCCACGGATGATGCTGACGCACTGTGAGAAAAAGTCAAGACAGATGTAATTCGACTGTTGCGGGAGACATCAAGCCAGGTTGATACCGAGAAGAGTGATACCAACACCAGTCATGACTCCGAGGATGTATTTTTTGGTGTGTTGGCGCCATCCCGTGAAACGTCGGTGCAGAAGGAAGCAGCAATTGTGGACGCCTTATTTTCGGACAAGAGCAAGTCCTTGAGCTTTTCGAATACCGAGTTAAACATATCTGTTCATTAAATACAACACCCCCATTCCTTCCAGTTCTGCGGTAGAGAGACTTTTCTCTTTTGGAAAAGATGTGCTTAAGCGAAAGCGGGCAGGACTTAGTGACTCTCATTTTGAAATGCTCGTGTTTTTGAAAGATGCGTAACAACAAATTTCCCTTAGAATGTGTTTTCTATAACGACGTTAAAATGACAGCGTAAACGAATGATAACATTCGTTTTCAAGGTCATTTTTGCGTCACTAGGGACTTGAGTGTTTCCTAGTGTCATTTTAGACAAAAGTAGCGGAAGAAGTAGCGGTAGCACGCGCTACTTTGGCCCGAGTAGCGGTAGCGGGTAGCGCGCTACTTTTGTAAATTAGTAGCGGGTAGCGGTAGCGCGCGCTACTTTGGTCCAAGTAGCGGTAGCGGGTAGCGCGCTACTTTAAAAGTAGCGGGTGCCCAGTGCCCACCTCTGTTGACAATACATGAAGCTTTAAGTTTGATGAAAATTACATTCAGTGTGTAGGCTACATCGATTTTTGATAACAGAGAAGAAAAAGGACAATGTGTATTATGTTGTAAAGTTCTTAGTCATCATTCATTGAGGCCATCAAAACTGAAACTTCACCTGGAAAAGGTTGATCCAAATTACAAGGATGAAGATGTAAACTTTTTTAACGAAAAGAAGATAGTGTGAAGCGTCAGCGCCTGGATTCAACAAGGGGATTCCAGCAACATTCTAAAGGCAATGTTCTGCTGCTTTTTGTTTATAAACCTTTTCGTAACTTTTTTCTTACATAAAAACTGAATGGGCCACAGAACTTTTATGCAAACAAAAATGGGCCACGAAAGAAAAAAGGTTGAGAACCACTGGTATAGGTGAATTGTTCGTAAACAGGTGATAGGTCAATTTTTCAGTTGTTACTCAGGGGCGCCGGAAGCGGGGGGGGGGGGAGGCAGGGGGGCAATGGTGTCCTTTTAAGGTTATGTAAGCTACTGCACATTTTGCAATATAACAATTTCTGCTATTCGCTTTTAGCCTAATTATAATTTCATTTTTGCCTCAAAATAATATTCACGACACTAGATTACATCATTATAAAATAGCATGATTGATGTCCTTCATTGTATACCGGACACTTGTATCATTACTCGATAGTGAGCTGATAGATGAGCATTATCGCTATATCTTATCTTAAAACTTTTTAAAAAATTGACATTTCAGCAACAAAAGTGCTCTTTTTCATAATTCTGCCCCCCAGTCAAAAATCGTTTCGGCGCCCTTGTTATTACTTGTGCAGGACATTTCTTTTGAACATCTTCAAATTTCCAATAAGTAGTTTTTTGCCCTTGTGCGTTAAGTGCACTATATAACCTTTGAAATAAAGCTGGCCAAATACAAAGTTTTGGCTTTCCTTTTTCGCTGCGCACAAAGTGCAATGCCATTCTGAATCAGGGAGTCTACAGTCTACACTCTGACTGCTCGTCTACAGCACGTCACATCTCTAGCATAGGCTATACGCTACCCTAATTAATTACTGTAACTGTTTATTGTAACTACTTATTGTAGGCTAACTGTTTTACGAACAATTAGTTTTACAGTCAATTGCATCCACGAAGAAATGCTTTACGAAGAATTGTGTTACGAAGAATTAATTTTACGAACAATTGTTTACGAAGAATTGTTTTACGAACAACTGTTTACGAAAAAAACGTCGGACACCAGTTGTGATATATTAATAACAACTAAACAACAAAGCTATACAATTACAGTAATGTTTATCAACACGAAGATATAACAAAGTAATAATTTTTTTTTAATTTGTCACTTTAAGAATTACGATTTTTAGAGTTTTAGGTTGCTACAGTCCTACAGTTCATTGGAATTTTGGAAATCGTTTTTCAAACAAACACAACTTGCCACACAATTGTGAAGATTAAGGTAGGTTATTGCTTAATTACTCTTTTAGCGCCAATCCATGGCAACGTTTTTTCTTTGAAGTTTACTCGAAAATTAACGGTCTTAAACATAATGTAATGGAATGTAGGCCTGCATTCAATAATTTCGTAGCGTTGACGTCAGTGGCATAAAGTGACATCAATGACCAACGCAGCTTTCTTATTATGACATGACAAAGGTTTAAAAACAATGTAATTTTCGTAATTAATTGGTTTTTGAGAATATCCATAGCGCATATATATTATGGCATGCTAATTTATCAGGCATACAGAAAAGTACAACCAGGTAGAAGACACAACTTTAATTCTACCATATGGCTTTTAAAAATCAGTGTAGGCCTATGGCCGAAAGGAATGCAACAATAAGACAACGTTAAAATTTATTAATCAATTGCCATTTGCTAATAGTTTTAACGTGAAAAGTGTAAGGAATGAAAAAGTGCAAAAACAGAAATCTTTTTATTTGGATGGATTCAAAAACGATTGTAATCATTAAACTGATTTCTACAAAAGAAAAGATTTTTTTGAGATGGAGACTTTCTTATTTATTTATATGATGTCTTTTTGACTTTGTAAAAGTAGGCTAGATTTAAAAAAAAGTTAACTGACATTTTTGAAGATGAAGTCAACTACTTGTTTCGTAAAAGTTTAGCCTCACTTAGGGATTGGGCCAAAAATTAAATAGGCTACTGGCTATATAGCTTACCTTAACATTTTAAGAAAAAACAACATTATTATAACTTTTACTGCGTTTCTAATCCTAAATCTTTGTACTGTATAAGTTTTAATATCAAATGATAAATTTAACTTCAAATGTTTAAAGAGTTTTCTATGACATCATGCGTAAAGAACACCACTATTATTAAATAATGTAACAGCTGGTTGATAAATTATTATTATTGCATCAGAACTCATCATAACATAGTATTATTGCATCAGAACTCATCATAACATAGTATTATTGAATAATAACAGTATCCATTTCCAACGTGTGCCAAATTGTTTAAAATTATTGCATCGGCGATATATTTTTTAATTAAATCAAATATAATTATGTTACTAAGGGCTCAGTTGATAAGTGTAACTTCTTCGTGAGCAAAACAGCTTCAAGATCAAGCGGCGTTGATTCGACTCTCGGGGTGTGCTCTTGAGCAACGCGTTCTAAGGACTGCTCTCCATTCAGCGCCAACTAATGGATGGAATAATTCCCCGGTAACAACACTTGAACAATCGGAAAACTTCACTCTGTCAATCTCGGTAACCGGGCTACAAAGCCTTTGCAAGTATGCGATACAGAAAGGAATAATCTATCAAGGTTTTGTCACTCCGAAGATGAAGATTCAATTCAATTCATTACTTTGAGACCTAATTAATTCAGTTCAGTTGCTTTTATTTCTGCTGTGATGGTCAGGAATAAAAACAACTGCACTGAATTAATTGGGTCTCAAAGTCTGCTTTAAGTTTTCTAATATTTTTTAGTCGTTTTAGATCAGTAAAAAGCTTGAAGTAGTAGCTGTTCAGTGAGCACCTGTTTGCAGTTTGCACCTTGCTAAACAAAAGTAAGCACCCAGCGAAGTATAGTCACAATACGCCACTGTTAACAATACTCAACTAATAAATTTCGGAAAGCTAAAAAAAACAACTTCTTGACATTGATCCAAATACTATGACAAAGTTTAAGTTTTCAAGCACCCTATTGATATAAAACTTGATGGCGTTAAAACTAAAAGGGTTTTTATGAAGACAAAACTGGCTACTATACATTTTCAACGTATTGTTATCATAATCACTCGTAGAAAAACTATTTAGTGTTATGACAGAGATAATATCCTCGAAACAAGTCCTAAGTCAATATTATCATGATGTCGCGATTTGATTCTGCGTCAAGATTTGCAAAAAATTGTAAAAAAAAACTGTTTGTAATGAAAACAGCCACTTGTAGCTTTATGCTAAGCCAAAAACTTTCAAATTAATTATCTGCTTTTCAAAATAATAATACAAAAGTTATGTATGGCCAGAGTTATCTGCTACAATATTTCAAAATATTCTCCAAATGCCAAGAAAACGTCGGCCAAGGCTTCAAAAAAGGAAATTCTATGATAGTTTATCTAGGCTATGACATATTCAGTAAGCTATTATACTTTTTCTGGTTAAAGTTTAGCTGTGATGTTTCTCAATAATTTATTACACTTTTCTTGCATAGCCAAGTAACAAAACTGACGCTAGTTAACGACATGTATTTGATCTTACAGTTCTGTAATGCTAAACATTTAATCTTACTGGAGTGTTAAACCAAATAAAAAAAATCTAAAGCTTACATATATATTTTTTGCCATCAGGAGAGGCTCCCTCAAAATTATTTTTGAAGATCGGCAATTAATTTCTTAATTTTCTCTATATAACGAGGATCGATCAAGCGGCCTTGGTTCGACTCTCGAAGTGTGCGCTTGAGCAACGCATTTCAAGACTTTTCTCCGTTTAGCGGCATCAAGTGGATGGAATAGTTCAAAAACAACAACACTTAAACAATCAGAAACTTTACTCTGTCAAACTCGATGACCATGCCTGCTCCCAATGGCGGCTAATAGGCTGTAAGGTTGCAGCCTACCCTCGTGAAATTGGTGAATGTCGTTATATAACATAACAACATATATATATATATATATATGTTATATAACATGAGTGTTATAGGCTATAACATGAGTGCGCAATCCAGTTAACAATGATGCTAATCCTTTATAGTAAGTTTTTAAGCTGTTTCAGCAAAACATTTTTGTAGCCTATCCATTGAAAATAGCCACGAGTCGCCGTTGCCTGCGCCAGTGGTTCAAAGCATACATATTACACAAGCATGCAAAACTGCCAGGATTAAGCTCTCAAAGAAGCTTTCTCAGTCCGATTATAACGACTCCCACAATCAATCAACCTGAATTAATACAAAATTACCAAGCAAGCTACTCTCGCGCCAAACTATCATGTTTTTAGGAGTAGGCTTTGTATTGCTAAATAAGTCGAAGTCTTAGTGCAACGTTTATAAAACGAGTAATTTCTCGTCAAGTTGCAATTTCTACAGCGAAAAGTAGTTTAAGTTTATCAACGTCATTGCATTGACAAGTAGCTTGTGTTCCACCTAGGCTTATAGCTTACCTGGTTGATAAGTTAAATGAGAAAATACTTTAAATTAATTCTACAGTTTTTACAAATTTTGGGCTAGAATTGATGTGTTAATATTGGGTTACTTTTAAGCTACGAAATTAAAAACATCGTATTTTTTGAAAATTTGCCGATTTTCTGGCAACACTTTTACATAACTCACTTTGCTTTCAGAACCAAGATTGTATAAGCTGCGCTATCCGAAACACTTTTGATTTCCCTGCTTTATAATCAAGAAAATTTTATTTTTGTATCGACCAAACCTGACTTAAGCTTTTAAATTCGTTCAAGACTTACAAACTAAAAATTTTTGAGGTGTGGAAATTATAGGTAAAAGCCTTTATTGCAAGCCTGTCAAACTTCTTGCTACTTAACTATACCACTGCGTCTAACCAATGGGTTCTACTGTTATTCATATCTTTCTTTACCTACACCTTTTTATAAAAAAACGTGCTACTACAGCAGAAGCTAAACTGTTTAAACGTCTTAGTAACCTTGAATTGACCGCATTGCCGAATAACAAAATGCGTCTTTATAATATTTCAGCAAAATACTATCTAAAATAACAAGTGTTTATCATATTTGCCTGAGTTGTGCCTGTAGTCACGCCCCTTAAATAGTAATTTAATCTAAAAAGTTCAAGAATGCGAAATATTCAATAAACTTTCAGTCGCGCCAAACCTCTACCGGTTTTTCACCTCTCAAAATGGTCTACAACAAGTTTTCCTCACAATGTCATGTTAAATGACCAAACTATTATTAAAGTAAAAAAAAGTAATGATGGATATAAAAAGAGGTAACATCATTGAACGAGCAGATAAATAAGAAAAAATGTAAACGAATGCAAAAACAGGATAACACAATAAAAGCTACTTTTCTTTGAACGATTTATGTTTTTAAATTGCTAAGTTTTAAAGTAGCTACCGGTTAGTGGCGGCTGGTGAGTTGTATAAATAGGAGTGCTGCCTGTTCGCCAAAGGAGAATGCAACAGCGGGAGTGTGGGGGGCCTTCTCCAGAAAAATTCGAAAAAATTACATTTGGTTTGGTGCATTCTGAGCGTATTTTCAGCTCTAAATTGTGATAAAAGTTTAAGATAAAACTGGCTGATTTAAGAGTTTCGCAAATGTGTAATATTTTAAAGGGGACGATCAACAAACAAATGTGAATAACACGTTCTAAATGGTAAAGAAAAAAAACGTGGTTGCCAAAATGACTAACATACATTGCCATGTAAATAAAAAGTTGTAAAGATAGCCTACTTGATCATTAATTCCAGAATAATAATAATCGTGTTTTTATTTGCGACAGCATTTCTAGAAAAAATAAATTTTATTTTGGCATGCGATTCTTCAAAGCCATGCAGTTTGTATATAAATTGGATTGCTTGAGAAAATTGTCTCAGACTTAAAACTAGACAGTTACTTTGAATGAATTGCAATGAAACACTAAGTAGAATACAAATACATCGGCTTTGATGATGTTGCAGCCTACAAACAGGGTACGGTTGTGATTTGGAATTAAAGACATAATAAAAAATTAATGCATTTAAAAAAAAAGAGAACTATTTAAATATGGATGCTTCCACTAGTAATTTGCGCGGCAATAGTACGGTACTGTATAAAAAAGTTACACCATATGATAGAATTTATCCACTTAACTTCAGTTTGTGGTGTAGTCAGACAAGCAACTTTAAAATAGAAGAAACAATTTTTAACGGAGAGAATATTTGATTAGTCCAAAAAAGTAGCAAAATAATTATCTAAACAATTTTATGGGGCAAAAATATGTTTACAAGCCAAGAAAAGTACTCTAAGACGCTCTATTTGTATAATAAATACTGTTTTTTTTTTGTATGGCAGCAAAATAAATTCTGGAAAATCAATTGACCCTCTACAATGGCCTTTGTAACTACGCTGTACCTTAATTGCTACCAAATGCTTTTTGTTTTGCTAATGGAGAACGCAAGTGCACTTTACAGTATCTAGTCTACTAAGTTTAAAGGGTCTTGCTGAAGCACAGAGCTAAGAAAAACGCCAAAACTTACGATTCCGAGCCGCTGTTCTTGCACTGTAAAATGTAAAACACTCTATGGCCTACTCCACATATTGCACGGTATTTGAGATAGATGAAACTGAAAACCAAGAAAAATGATCACTGCAGGGCAGTAGCGTTGAAAGGGGGGGTCCATGGAGTACTTTTGGACCCGGCCCGGAATGATTTTAGAGGCTTGTAAACTTTCTAAGGGGCCAGAGAACTTTAAGAAACCGCCTTGTATTCTCTGAATATAGAACTTATTTTTAAAAGTGTCTTTTCAGAAGTATTTGCAAGCTGAGGATCTCATTGGTACAGGGCCCAAACTATCTTTTTAACCACCATGCTGCAGGAGGTGCTAAACATTTTGTTGTGGCGCAATATTAATAAAAAGCATCGGTTGAGGATGAAATTAGTGATGCTTTCATTGTGCGGACAGCTACAATATTACAGCAGATAAACTACATGTTGTTAAGTTTGTCTGAATGTTTACATTTGTTTTAGGTAAATCTATATTTTACGTCTTGCTTTAATTTAACGTTAACATTTTTTTAAAAATTATGTCGAACCATATTTTAATATATTTCTTTACCCTTTCCATTTTGACCAAGTTCGGAGTTGCTAGTTTGCATCGCCCGGTTGACTTTGGGGTGCCTACTCGAGTGCACGGATCGCCTAGTGACGGCCACAACATCGACTTAGAATGTAAGATTATGAGCTAACAGTAGTAATAACAATGATAATATTATTATTACTTAATATCGACAACAGGTTTTCAATCCAACTTGTAAGACTTATAAGATAAGTTAGAAAGCGTGGGCTATAGCCTACGTAGGGCCGGATTTAGCTGATGGGGGACCCGGGGCACTTTTAGATCGGGAGGGTCCCCGCCTACGGCGCGAAAAACTATCTCTACGTCTACAGTAGCATCAGTTCAGTACTGCACAGCATTTTGCAGAAACTTTAAAGGCCAAAAGGAAAAAAATAACACAAAATCACATTTTTTCCACATAGGGGGGCTCTTCGAAAGTCGGGGGGCCCGGGGCAACTGCCCCCTCTGCCCCTCCCTAAATCTGGGCCTGAGTCTACGTAATGTATAAGCTAAAATACGTTTAATTCTTTTAAAGTTGAGAAGTTTGCAAACATTTTGTGATTTTTTACCTAAATTAAAATGCATCAAGTTTTAACCAATCAAAATTTTGACTTTCAGACTTATGCTAATGTTGCAGGCCTATAGGCTTGATTGAAAAATCATTAAGTCTTATACAGTAGATATGGAATTACTTTATTTCAATATTTATTATGATTATTTAGCGTATCATAATTTTTTTTTTTTTTTTGAATGACCAAGTAGGTAAAGCACTTGACTTTCAGTCATACGGGACTGGTTCCACACCCGGAGTCGCCTTTATATATTTTCCTCTTTCAGCGATTCTATCACTGTTTAATATTGGGCGACCCCTAACTCCATGGGAACAGGCATGCCAGGCTGCCCATAACAACTTAAGATACGCTCACGGCGTGGGACACTTGAAGTGGAATGATCACTTACTATCCTTAGCTAACGTCCGCTTAATACAAATTCTGGAAAGTGAAGCTCTATCGGAACACAACGAGAGTACTTTGTCAGGATACGTTTCAAATCAGTTTTTTGGAACCGGTAAGATGCTATTTGTTTCTAAACATGTTTTTGTACCTGATATATAAGAAACACAACCATTAAAAATAACAGTTAGCGCAGTAGCGGATCTAAGAAACAATTTTTGAGGAAGCAGCAAAGATTCAGTTTTCGTATGTCGTAGCTTACATTTTTCTTAAATATAGAATTACCACGCAGTGCATCTTATGGACTTGCAATCGGGCTTCTCTCTAGCACCAGCTTGCAGGGCGTGCAGTTGTTCTCTTGCGTCATATTGCCTACTTCGTTATTTTCGCATAAAAGTTTACGCTTGAAAAATGAAATAGCTTGGGAGGTTATGCTTTCCAGAAATTTAACCTAGTTTTGGTCGCTGTTTGTGCATTTTTAGACCTAACATTTTTTTTATCAAGGAGTACATTTTATGTAGTTAAAACGTATTTGAATTTATCAAATTAAAACTGGATTTTTGTAGAAATGCGGGGCTAATTACCAAGCTACCTAAATATTGTAAGCTACGTCTGGCAACACTGCTTACAGCATGTCCGGATTGTAGTGAATTATATTATTCTTAAATAAACAAAGATACAAGCATCTGTAAACACTAATGATTAAATGGAAATTGTCAAACCATGCTTTGCATTTATTTGAAAGCGGTGAGAACATCTGCACGACCAAAGGATTTGAAAATTCCTAATTTTGTAGAAGGAAACAACAAAATAAGTTTCAGTGAAAATTGACTTCAGTTCTTTTGCCGTACCTTTACGTTGATTGGGTGTAAAATTATTGCCATTTACGAAGTCAGTTTGTGCAATCAACTGTATATGTCTTTGGTGGTTGTTTTTAGTGAACAATCAAGACAGTTGTTCCACGTTTTGGTGCAGAAACTTGGAAAACACATTTTTTCAAACACCAGTCACATATTTGGTGAAAAAGAGGTTTTTATCTTAGCCCAAAAGATTACACAATGCACAATTTTAACATTAAATGATCTCAATCTAACGAAAATGTTTTATTAAATCTTTAGACTTATACCGTACTGTTTTTGTATTTCCATGACAAACAGGCTGACCTGAAATAAGATTTAGCCTATAGGAAGCCACAGAGAATAAACTTTATTTGGTTTTTACTTAATATAACAACAATAAGAATCTTTAAACAGTTTATTTTGCACCTGTTGTTGCCACAAATATCTTATTTACAAGTGAGACAAAAATAATTTATTTACGAAAACACAGCGATGGCTTAACAAAATCTGCAGTGGTGCCTTTTCCAACACAGATATCATTTCGACTTTAAACCTCATAATTAAAACATAATAAAGACGTGCATACTACTTGATATACTAAAACAATCAGAGAAAATACTTCATTATCGTCAGTGATGTACGCGCATGCAAAAAATATTGACGCCGTCAGAGTAAACGCAAACGTTCGAAATACCATACGCCGTATGCGTCAACGTAACTTGTAAAAAAAGTTGGCGGCGTCAGCGTCAGCGCATACACTAGCGTAAACTCATTTTGTTTGCTCGGTACCAAACATTCACACGGTATAAACCACTCGAAACAAACAAGTTTTATTTTGAATTTCCATGAAGAAACACAAGCATCTGAAAGTGTTCATCTGACATTTTGCTGCATTTTGGTTTCGATATGTCTTTGCCCATTGAAAACATTCTTTCAACTGCAGCGCTGGAAGGTATAGGCGTGTTGTAGCGAAAAAAATACATTAAAAAGTATGCGTTGACGCTATACGCTAAAAAACCGCGAAAACTTTACGGCGTAGTCTCAAGCGACAACTATCCAAAAAAATGTGGCCGTAAACGTTAGCGTAAACAAAAAGTCTACGCCGCAAGTCTACGACGTAGAATTTGCGACGTATACGTACATCTCTGATTATTTTACATTAATAATAATATGAAAAGTACAACAGCCGTTACATCAGGGACGAAGCCACGCAGTCCTTGTGGGAAGCAATCTTTTCAAATTTCATCTTGTCTCCCCAAATATGTTTTAATATTATTACAAACTTGTAATAACATTGCAATTCATGGCGTTGTTAGCGTATGTTGGTTTTGTCCAAGTGCAACAATCTGGCAATGTATGTTCTTGGCACTTTATGAAAATTGAAGGCAACACGCTAGAGGCCTACATATGCCACTTCAAACACATTTAATAAGTTTTCTCCTTTTTTGTTGTCAACTCAATAACATTGCTTCACTTGTAATACAGGAAGCCAGATAACAGTTCAGAATTAGTTCATCCTGTTACTTTTATGAATGACAATTATTGCAACAATGATCTAACTTAATTATGCTGTCAGCATTGAGCCAAAACAACAAGCGCATTATAAGTTGATGTGTTGCCAGATTCTCATTGAGATTATATTAATGCACTACGTGAGCTTGTCATATTTCGACAAAATTTATTAAAAAGTGTTAATTTAAACTTTAATTAGATGAAAATGCGTTGTCGGATTTCAATTTCGAAATTTTTTACAGTAAACTTTTTTGATTGGTGGAGTTTAAAAACTTTGCATATTTTTCGTGTCTTTAAGATTATTACAAAATAATACAAAACTATTTCTGTTGTAACTCATGTTTTAACCTTTTTGTTATGTTTTGATTTAAGAATAAAAATATAATAGTTCCACTTGGTGTTATATCTAGGCCACGTTTCTTTGTGTAATTTTTTTGAATTTGTTCCACAAATCATGCCCATTTGGTCATGTGCCTTCCTCATAAAAGGAAAAGAAAATGCATTGTTTCTCATTCGTTGCAAAATTTTGTCGCTTGTTCAATCCCATTACGTCAAGTTAATCAACAGCGTAAATACGCATGTATTTCAAGTCAGTAATAAATCTAGCAGGATTGAAAAAAGTTTGACCGCACAGACCCTTCGAAAGCTGAACGATAAGTGTTAACTCTTTTTCTTTCCGAATTGCCACCACTTTCCCAGAACAAATAACAGTTGCTCAAAACTTTTCTAAAAATACAATATCAAAACAATAAATTGAATTTTTCATTGAAAATTATGGTTAAATAAGCCACAAAGTGTCCGTTAGTATTGTATGGAAAGGTGATGTATGGGGCTGGTGAATGAAATCGTTGCTTTCCCAATTTATTTTAAGAGATTTTAAACAAATTCTTGCTGCTTTAAGGAGACATTGTATATCGAGGCACTGTAGTAAATGCAACACTTGGCGGTGAATCTTTAATTGAGTCACAAAATCATTCCAATCTTTTGTCTGCCAAAGTGGAAGATGCAGTGAAAACTTGGTACTTAAAAGGAATTTTTGGGTTATCTGAAAATACAGGTCAGTAGCCTACAAATAATTTTCTTGATAGTATTGTGTAACTTTCGTTTACTAACTAATTTATGACCAAACTTCATTTCTGCATTATAACTTATAACTTACTTTTTTACTTCTTACGTTTTTGTTTAAACCACGGAGATCGCTTGTGAGACATTTTCGAGTTGAGGTAAGTGGTTTTTACACGTTTGATGCAAATACAGTAGCTAATCTTAAAACTCATAATATTATAAAAAAAATCCAGTTTTTGTGTTTTTTGAGGGCAGAAGTGTTTTTTCTTATAAGCTCTATTGATCACAACCCTGAACTCTGACCAACGGGTTCATACACTGTCACTGATTTCACCAGATATAAGTTGAAAGAAGTTTAAATCATTTATCAAACAAACTGAATGTAGAAACCTCCGTTTGCATTTTTTTAATAAACGGAACAAGCAGCTTATGATGACAACAACTAAATAAAAACGTTGCTAACATAACCAAGATTTAAAGCGTTATTTTCACTGTTGTTGGTGTGTACCTAAGTTTGCGCCAACTTGGTAAAGGTTGATAAAAATAATCACAATCGACTGTACACATTCTGTCAGAAATATTTTTTTGCAAACACGTGGCAGCAAAGTTATTAAATACTTTGATTTGGTACACCCGATTTACTTTATTGTAGGAAATTTTGACGTTTCGTTGATACCGGAGGAAGACATTCCAATAAAACTTTGTTGGAACTTCCCGATATGATGAAAATGTTTTTCGCACAGCGGGTTTATTAGCTTGACTTTAATTTGTATTTGTGACAATTTAAATAGTTCGCACGAAGCTGCAATAAAAATCACATGAGCCAAACGCAGATTTAATTACAGATTACACATCTCTCTTTCTTTGCATTAGTTTTTCAGAAAATTTTTTGTCGAGGAATTTAACACAACTTGAAATGTTGTTTCGTTTCACCAAATGTTCTGCTTTTAGTGTGAACATTATTTGCCAGCAAAGAAATGATGTAAAAAATTATTTGTGGAATGAAGTGATAAAGATCTTGGAAACCATTAGTTTGACATTGGCAGGACACCAGAGGCGTACAGAATCAGTATACGAACGGATCCGAATCTCATTGTTTTTCAACGAATCTGAATTGGGATCTCGTATTTTTAAAATTTTTTTTTATAAAAATCGAATCCGTATATTATTCGGTTTCCTAAATTTAAATGACTTTTTAAAATTTTAAACACAAAAAAGTGAATTTTAAATAATTTCCTGGCAAGACTTCTAATCCGGAGAATGTTTTGAACCATGACGTTAGTAGCTTGTGTACGTTACTGTGTAGCCTACGCTGCAAACTGCGTGCATGTCAAGCCTTTGTCCAGAAAATGTCATGCCTTAAAAATGCTTATATGTTTTACAAATATTTATTGGAAAAAATATGAACACATTAACTTATGATGCAATGAGAAATTGTTTATAAATTTTCTGAAGTAAAATTAATTCTCATTTGTTCCGGGCCTGGATCTGAGATATCTAGAAATTGAAAGATCCAGAACAATTTATCAATATTTAATGTATACAGATAACTTTGAAAGAATTATCGATCCAAGCTTCGACTACATGGGTTGCTCCTTAAGAACCACACAGACTGAAGGAAGCAACCAAATATCCATACACTTGATGGTGGCTTACCACAAGTTACAACAAAACAACAGTGATCGCCAGAATCAAAGTAGAGCTCATTTAATGCCAAAATCTGGTGAGTTATGCGCACAAACAAATCAAGATTTCTACCTCATTGACAACTCAACTTTTGGTTTGATTTTTAACCTTTATTCTCGGATAGGTAAAGTCTCTGATGTGAAGTCAGTCAGGTGTTTGACCAATTGAACTACCGGGTAGACTAACATTAACTGATAATGACATTTCTCTTTCTTTGCATTAGTTTTTCAGAAAATTTTTTATCGAGGAATTTAACACAACTTGAAATGTTGTTTCGTTTCGCCAAATGTTCTGCTTTTAGTGTGAACATACATTCCTAATGTATGTTCACGAACATACAAAAAAAACATACATTCAAAGTAAAGCTTTTGAAAATATACTCATTTTGAAATAATTTCTATAGATTTCGAAAAAATTATCGCTTGTTTTTATGTGAAAGTTTTTGATATATTTTGTTTTACACTTGTAGGTTTAACCTGCAATACAGGATGCAGTGGAAATGAAATGTGCTACTCTCATGCAAAGACTGGCATTGCATTGAGAGCACCACCTACTCCAACTACCGGTGAAAATTGTATCTGTGTGGAGACGGCAAGTGGCGCGCAATATCCTATCTGTTTAGGTCTTTGCTTTGTTCACTGCCCGTCAGCGGAAGTTGAAGAACAGAAATACTGCCACGGAAACTTGTGGTGTCGCTGTAGTCTTGAAACACGTCAAGCACTTTGTTTATAACAAGATTCATAAAAACATTTTTTTCAAATGACAGAATAATTGAGCAATGTGTGCATGATGTTACTGACTATAAAAAAAGACAATGACCACTCACTTAAACAACAAACTAAAACCTAATTTCATCAGGAATAAGAGTGCTTTGGAAAAGAAAAATCCAAACATTGTGACGTCACACGCGTGCCAAAGGGGGGGGGGTTGTAACCTCAAACCCCCCCTCTTGGCTACGCCATTGGTAGTCATGTAGTGGTGTCGTCAGGAAGATCGCTCCTTCTCAACTGTGCATATCCTTGGCGACAGTTAGTTTAGTTGTTTTCTTTCCATAAAGGTCAGGATTCAATTGACTGACAAAAGCACTGGCTGAGAACCATGTGGCATGAATTAATGGTGCGATACTAATGAGCCCACACTCATGGGTGAAACACGTGTCTATCGCTGAATTCATGCCACACTCGACTGCCGAGAAATCACATAGGCTAGCTACTATTTAGTTTCGATGCAACACAGTATTGTTTTTCTTTACATTTTTTGAAATAAATTTCTTCATGAAACATTTAGTTTCATTTTGAACAAACTTTTTATTTTTGAAATTACCGCCATGTTTGAACTCAACGAAATTCGTTTGAACATCCCTCCTCGTTGGCTTTGTAAATGCTTTGTAAAGATTGTTGAATATGCATCCAGCCATGCTATAACCTATTCTTACTACAGCTATTTGTTTGGGGAGACGTATCAAGGATACGAAAGTAGTTTTAAAGATGCTTGATCTAAAAGAAGCAAATTTCTCTTTTTTTTCTAACGTGCAATTCTTATCTTGGTTATATTGTTCAAGTTGTATGAAACTCACGTAAATTATATTCTGTGCATTAAATTAAAGTCGGAACTCGTATGGTTTGTAGCTTGTGGCCATACTGAGCAAAAGCATGCGCTCACGATTGTGTATATGGTGAGGTAGACAGCGCGGCCCAGTTGGCAAAAAGTTTACAGGAACTTTGTGTGATCTGTACATCATTGATTGATTGAATCTTTATCTTCGGGCTGTGAAAGCTTCTTGCAGAGCTTAAGCCTGGTAGTTTCGCATACTCGTAGAGGCTTGGAATCACTGACGCAGGCCCGGTCACCGAGATTGACAGAGTAGAGTTTCCAATTGTTGAAGTCTTGTTGCGGCGGGTGATACGGCAGTTGCATACTAGAACTTAACAATGATTGAGACTTAAGAGGTATTTATCCAAAACTTTGAGAAAGAACATGCCCTCTTGCTCTTCCTTAAAATATATTCCTGAGGACTACACCAGTAGGTCTTCAAGTTCTTTTCCAAAGAAGAACGGTTAGGCTAAAGAAATTGCTAGCTTATTCACGAATGAAAACAGCCAACTTTACGCCTGTTGGTTTATTTTTGACTGAGCTTAGTCTAATACAACTTTTTTAAACCTTGACAAAATTTATCTGTATCACTGAGCAACAATTTTTAGTACTGTAGCCTACATCCAAGCAATGCATTGGCTATATGATTATATCAACAATAACCTACACTTTATGAAAGGTACTTTCTCTTTGAGCTTGCAAAGACTCAATTTTTCTGTAGAAGCACAAGAATTGAATTGATTTTATTTCATTCAACTACCTTGTGACCCATGATTCAGTAAATCGAATCATCTCCTCTCTTTTCCTATACTCTCTGGTTCGATTCCAAGTCGGGTCGTTTTAAAAGCAATACAGATGGTTTTGTTTCGTGTAGGTCTACAAAGCAGAATAGCGCGAATAAGTCGTAATTACAATTTATAAGCATTTTGAATTTTAATATAACATAACAGTCATAATGCACAATTTCTATAAAACGTCAGCTGTTACTACTGTAAGCGCGAAAACTGAAACTATACGCCTAACCTAAATTAAAAAGTCTTCCTGGGAGTAGCAACAGCAGTTTACAACCATGAATCCCTGGTTTACAACCAGCAAAACATAATTTTATCTGTTATGTTAAGAAAACGTAGTGATGTCCAAACTGAACCCACATTTTGCAGAATGGAAATACGTTCTCTTAGGTGTAGGCTAGACTCAGCTATAGAGTTGGAAAAATAAATACAACAGATTTGCATGATATGAAAAATATCGAACGTCAGTAGGCCAAAGTCGCCGATAACAGTATAGTACCAAAATAAACTGTAATCTAAATTCAACAAAACTACAGAAATTATTTCTACTAAAAAGCGTTCTTGTAAACAAGCTGATCTTTGCTGATTCATATCACATCATGTTGATGTTATTTCTTGTCATTAACATGCCCTGACCTAAAAATAATTCAACGCTATTGTGACAAGATCGATATGAAACCCATACCACATGTTTCAAACGCTTCAAAACAGGAATATTTACAGCAACATGATGATTATGTGCCTGATCTGATACAGACGTTGGCGATCATGGTCTTCCAAACTTCTCTGTCATTTGCCATTCGTATAAAATCGTTCGTTTTAACTGTTGTGTTTGTGGCCCATTGATTCAAGCTGTTTAAATAAGTTAATCTTTGTCAACAACATACAAGGTCTATAGGTCCACTAACCGACGTCTAATGAATCACTGAAGCTTGTGGGGTAAGCTCAGTCATATATAAAATGACCTCTAGGCAGCCGGTGTTGATATAAATGGCTCAACAATCGAAAATAAACAGCTCTACCTAGCGCATGATATCATAGTAGTGTATTGCAGCGAGCTTCTCATAAAAAGCAATATTACTCACATCTGTTTATTTTTCGAGTCTATAAAAAAATTGTTTTGCTTCATTAAGATAAAACCGGGTGCAGACATACAGCACAAATTTCGCCGCAAGCAATTTCGTAAAAAAATTTGTTTTTATTGTTAAATTTGAAACAACGATGATTTCAATTTATTAATTACGCTTCAGCGTGACTAACAACTAATGGCGGTGGCCTAGTAGCCAGCAGATTATAATTGCAATAAAATGTTTGAGTGTTTGTCTGTTTAGAGATACCACATCATTAATATAGCGAGGAAAAGGTTCGTTATATTGAAGTTCTGTAGGCTACCACAAATCAACTCTTCACATAATCAATAGGCTTGTGTTTTTTGGTTTATCTTATAGCTCCAATTAATTCGTGATAAGTCGACCATCCTTCCACTGCTCGACCAAACAATGAAAAGTGCCTTTGGAACTCGCGAATGGATGTCAGTCGACACCTATCATCAACAACAACATTCGTATTTCATTTTACTTCCGTTGCGACAACAGATGCAACACAATAGACAACAGAAAGCAGCAAAGAGACACATACCCATTGGCTGTATCCAAGGGGAGGGGAGGGGTGAGGGGGGTGATCACCCCCACTTATTGGAGTGGTTTGGAATAACTTAGACGATTTTAGCCCATTGTCTAAAAATCACCCCCCCTCCCGAATTCTAAAAGTGGATGGAGCCCCTGCATATACCTGTAGACTTCCGAGTCAGCTGTTCCCCTTATTTTAGCTTGTCATAATCCTATAGTGTCTTCCCAAGACAAAGTTGCTTGCTTTAGAGCGGTGTCGAATCGACGATATACGACCGCTACGATTTGGAAAGACACCAAGGATTAAGATTTTGGATTGTTTCCTTTGCCTCGCGTTTAATTAAATATTTTTAACAACTAGGCATAAGTCTAAATACAACAAAAATTTTGCAACCAATGATGTCTTGACAAACAAAGCGCACACCCCAAGAGTCCAACTTGCGCCGCGTGATCTTGAGCCCAGCGCGTAGGCCTAACCACTGAGCTAACGGTGCTAACATTAGATAGGCAGACCTCTTCTTTCAGGCAGTAGCGTAGCCAGGAATTTTGAAAGGGGGGGGGGGGGGGGTTTGACGACCCAGCGGCGGGGGGTCTGGGGGCCTCTCCCATAAAATTTTGAAAAATTACTTTGACTTTGGTGCATTCTGAGAGCATTTTCAACAAAAATGTGGGTATGAATATTCCTGTAAAATGGTGCTGTCCGGTGGCATAGCTAAAAGATAAGATCATGTTTACTTCGGCATTTTTTGGAAATAAAGCTAAGTCTCTATGTTTTCTTGTTGCTAATTCCTGGCTGAGATGTTTGAATGTTTGGTAGCCTATTGGCAAAACTCGCTCTTTTAATGTAGTTTTGTTTAAAATTAGGCAATTTTTTTTTAGACTGAAAGCATCATTCTCAAGCATAAAGAGACTGAAAGCATCATTCTCAATATCGTGACGTCACACGCGTGCCAAAGGGGGGGGTTGTAACCCCCAACCCCCCCCCCCCCCCCCCCCCCCCCCCCCCCCCTTGGCTACGCCACTGCTTCAGAGGGTCGTGTGAGGAGTAATAAGCATGCCAGTAAATAAACACATTAATACATGAAAGATTTATTTGAGTTAGGCTTGTACGATCCCTCATTCCATAATAAGCTAAAGTTAAAATTGGTCTTCCTTTAATCGCCACATTTTCTCGTCTACTCATTACTCATCTATCGTCGACTGTCTTTGTAAGCATCATAGCGGAAGCGAAGTGGTAGAGCCACAAGCATTAGAGACAATTTTAAGCAAAACGGCCGATTAAGCAGTTAATCTGCAGATTATATTTCACACCTTTTGCACCAGCTGTAATCTGCCGGTTAAAATTGTTGATTAGATTATGGTTGATTCAGAGAGAAACTTTGCGCTAACTAATTCTCGATTAACTAATCATGCGATTAGCTTGGTCAGTCATAAGTTTCGCTGCAGGTGTATCCAGCCCTTTTTCTGTTTACAAAAGCATTAAATTAGTAAAACCATTTTAAAAATCCATCGTTGAAGGCAGGGGCGTATCCTCAATGGAAGCAAGGGAAGCATTGCTTCCCCTGTCAAAATTGAAAAAAGAGAAGCTGATATTTTTCAGTAAAACGATTTCGTAATTTCTTTACCTAAATGCGATTTAGAACGGTTTTTAACTCATGCCTCCCCGTATGATTTTAACTCGGTTTTAATTTTAAAAAAGTTGGAAGCCAACGGAAGCGAAGATTCGTATTGCATCCGTTGCTCTCGTTTTTGCAATAAGAAGAAACAAGTTTGAAAGAAAGGAAAAAAGCAGCGCAAAGTTTTCGCAAATTAGGTTTCTTTTAACTAATCGCTGGAAGCGATTTAAAAATTGCTTCCAGTCGCGGGGTTGCCAGATTAGCCAAATTCCTCGAATTAGTTTTTTTTTCAAATAATTCTTCAAAATGCATAATAATCAATATGTCTCTAATATTGTAACCTTACCAGATGAAACCATATTCAACATTGTTCAATACATGTTCTATACTTGTTTAATACTCGTAATGTGGCGGATCAAAACTCATCCGCTACTTTTATAGGCTAACTTGCTATTTTTTGGGCTACCGTACTTTCAGAATTATTTTTGCTACAATTTATTAAAATCCACTACAAGTTATAAAATATATATGTAAATTTTATTATTTTTGATAGAAACTGGTAAATATATCCATTTGACCTTTTTTGTCTAATATTTTCTTTGTTTTGGCCTTTTCTTTGTATTATTTTGACTTTAAGACTTTTTCATAGTCTGGCAACTCTGTTCTGTTGAATGTTGTGCCAGTGAGCTATGTAATGAGAAAATCTAGGGCACTGTTATGGTTATAATATCGGCCTTGTAAGCAAAAGTTTGAGCCAAATGTTGGCTTTACACTGTTATCCTGGCTGGATAGACTTTGGAATAAGACATGATATGTGAGGTCTAAGCTAGACTTGACTTTGTAGCTGAGTTTTTGGTGTTCTCTAATTATAGTCGCATTTTTTGCCCTTTGCCCGTTCGTGTGTAAGAGCTACCTTTAATAAGTTAATAGCTGTTTATCTGCTAATAAATTTCATACAAAAATTACCCTAAAAGTGTTTCCAGAAAGCAGTATAATTCATTATTTGAGTGTAATTTTGCAAAAATTTTCCGGGGGAGCATGCCCCCGGACCCCCCTAGAAAACACGTGCCTTCGGCACGCTCTATTCTCCCACGAGTTTCATTGCTTCCCTTGCTCAACCAACCAGGATACGCCACTGGTTGAAGGCAATAGCTGGACCAGCCTATAGCCCACTTGAGTCAAACTAAATTGAATTCGAACATGGTTTGGCTCCCTCATCGGCCTGTAAATGAGGCGCCAAGAAGCATGTGTCACTTTCAGTCTCATTTACAAGGCAATAAACGGAACACATGATATTGCAGCACGACAAAGTTACCAATATCTGGCTTTCCACCATCTGCCCTGTTTGAACAATTTGTCTGATACAATACGAAAGAAGACACAGATTTAGCTTATATGCATCACAATAACATAATGTGTTTTGAAACAGATACTTCCCGTACAGTGTCATAAAATTTTGAATTGTTGTCATAATACAACTTAATACTCGTATAATGTTTGAAATCTAATCAAAATGCCTTCCTTAATGAGGTCTTGTAACTTTCATAACAATTTTTAACTTCGTATTAGATTTAATGTGCTTTGAGACAAAAAGTCTGCATTGTACAGTATGTTGTAAGCTACACTGCTACAGTAGGGCGTGTTGATTTAAATTATTTTGGAACTTTGCTAGGGAACGTATACAAAAACATGTGTATAGATATCAATAATTGAAATCCAAAATTTTTATTCGATTAAACAAGATTTAGCTTGGTAAATTTAGGTTTATTTAAAATACAACAAATAAAAAAAATTTGTTCCGATTATGGTCATTTTTTCGTCATAAATTCTTCAATTCCATATAAATATGACTTTAAGTTGTTTCTAATTTGTTATAGTCTTCATTTAAAAGATACTTTTTCAGCTTTCAGGATTTTTTTTATATCAGATGCTACAGCAGTGCTACAGGTACGTTTTGTACATTGATTGTTATTAAATCTCTATTTTATTCTGTGGAAAATCTCCCAGACCAAAATCTAATTTATTAAATTCACAATAACGTAAGTATTTGCGATAGTAACCTACTCATTATTTGCCAAAACTAAGCTACAATCAGTATAGACGTAGATTCAATGTAAGAATAAAGACATTTGCTAACCATGGAACACGTTCACAACAAGTTTGCTTTCCTGGAACGTAAAAGGTGACCATGTTTTGCGTGATCATGTTCACTTCTATAAAAGGAGTTTGCCATTTGCGTGACGTAAAACAGAACACGTAGCTTGCGTAAGTCAGGTAAACTTACCATAAGATTAACTTTTTGGTCACACTTGGACATATATAGGTTATTATTTTTGGAGAACGTCTTGATAAGACCAAAGATCACAAATCTTGTATTGTATACTACCCAGACAGCAAACCAACCGTTTTTTTACAACCGTCTGAAGACGTTGAATCAATGTAAAAAACGGTTGATTTGCTGTCTGGATAGTGATTGCTTAAAAAGTAATGTCAGGTTTACGTAAGCGTTAAGCTCACGTATTTGAGAAGGTGCAGTTGCAAAGTTTAACTTTAAAGTGTTGAATCTTTCAAGTTTTACTTATTAAATGCGTCTACGCACGCCAGCTAAACGTGACGCAGTCGTCTATAAATGTTCATCAACGGAAGAGCGCGTGCTTAAACGCTCCAGGCTAAATTAGAAATAAAAAATATTTTGATTAACTTATTTGTTTTCATGCCGTGCATTTGACATAAAAGCGATTTTTATTGATCAAACTATCCCAAAATTTTGCACATGAGGAATTTGCAAATCCTATTGTATAACGATGAAGAAGTATGGGCGTGATGATGAAGGGCCCTTTGCATGAGTACAAGTTTTTAAAGGCCAAGGTGTGTTGATGGGGACAAATGCATGGAGCATAACAATATCGCAATCTTAACATGCCAATATCCTGCTCACACGCGATGATTTTTTTGTGTGTAAATATTTTGTTTAAAAATGGGCGTATTTTGGCGCAGCGGATAAGGCATTGGCTTTCCAATGATACAAACCTGGTTCGATACCCGGCTTAAGTTGGTTGTTGATAAACACCGTTCACCTCTACCCAAGGCAATGGTGGATCCAGATTGGGGCGACTGGCGATCATCCCCCCCCAACAAAAACACAGAAAAAGTAACTGTGCTCAGGGTGTTTTATATGTTGAAATCACACGCCTCCCCCCTAAAACTACTTGCTGGACCTTTCCCTGACTCAGGGTGCAATTTCTGTATGAAAGGTGACAGAGAGAAAGGAACTCACCACTCTAATCTTCAGTGCCGACTGCTCAGTGTGATGAAAACATTTTCTTCTCGAATTCCCGAAGCTCAGTACCTGACTATGGGGCCACCTTTAGGCGTATTTTAAATGATGACACTGCATACAAAGATATCGTAACATTTATTTGTAGTTGTGATAGTTTTAAAAATGGTAAAACCAGTGTTCTTTTAAAACAATTTTTTTTTAAATGTCTTATGATATCTTGTGCTTTCATTATGACCCAGTAATGGACTATTTTCTGTTGATGTTGTAAACACAATTTGAGAAGAACGATTTTTCTGTCCTCTGCTTTCACTAGGAAATTCTAAAATCAAAAGTCAAATTTTTGGTTGTTTAAACGCTTATTAAGTCGTTTATCACATTTTGTATGACACCTTTCAACGTTGCATTGAACGCTTTTTAATTAAGCACTTGTGGCAAAAATGACAATGACTTCCTAACTGGGCTCAGCATGTCCACAAGAAAATGTCAATCCGACATATTTCTGAGATGTAGAAATTCAAAATGGTGCCATTTCATTCCTAACATTTTTCTTGGCGCTCGACAAAAAGCGTTCAATGCAACTTTGAAAAGTGTCAAACAAAATGTGACAGACGACCCAACAAGAGTTTGAACAACCGAAACTTTCACTTTTGATCTTAAAATTTTCTTGTGAAAGCAGAGGACAGAAAAATCGTTCTTCTCAAATTGTGTTTACAACATCAATAGAAAATAGTCCACCAAGTTTTCTTTTTCTGATCCTGTCAATAAAATTATCATGAAAGTTCAAATGATAAAGTTCTCACAACAAGCCATCGGTTACTAATTGAAGGCAAGCTGTGACAAGTTGTTTTCACAACACAAGAAATGCATCTCTTGAACTGACGGCCATAACGAGATTTCATTGAAGCAGCAGAAAATGTTCTTCCGCGAAAATATTGCTTTGTGAGTCACAAAGGAACGATTCCCAATGAAACTAAGTTATCACAGACAAAATTTGTCATTTTTACATTGATTCAACGTCTGTAGACGTTAAATCAATCATGTAAAAATGATGGATTTTGCTGGTAGGGATATGGATGTGATGATTTAAGCTATGGTGTTGTCTGTGACAACAGAATGATACATTGCTTTCTAACTTTGCAATGATGCAATTAAACATTTGTGTCATGGAGGCGAATGCAGCTACGCCCCTCACTGAACACCTTTTATTTTGCACTTTGTATTGTTGAGGAAACTAAAACCTGCTGTTGTGGTCAAGTCCTGACGATTTACTTCGTTTGTATGATTCGTAATGGTCAATTTTGAAAAAGTTTTAGACAAACTATCCTGATTGATTTATTAGATAAATTTTTATTCAGATAATTGCTCGGTTAATTGAGAATTTGATTCTTAGTGACCTGAAAGAAAGGATATCTTCGCGTCCGCCTTTAATCATATCATTAAGTGTCTAGCCGCAGTCTCAGCTGCATGCTCTTCAGATGTGTCTTCAAAAACGTCATAAAGCATTTTATTTAATCCACTGAAAAAAATATGTAACAGTGGATATAGCCTAACTATTTTAAAAGATTATTTTCAACTAAAATCTTTTAAATGGAGTAAGTTCTATTTCCATTTTGTTTCATTTTACTGTATATTAATTTTTTTGATGAAGGATTCGATTTCGTTTTGACGACAATGTGTTTTCAGGATCTCTAGCAAGATCTATAGGAACGGAGGGTTTCAAGCTTCTTTTTACAATTGATTTAAATCACTTGGAAGGAATCTTAAAATTAACTACAATTTTTCCCAACGTATGAAACCATGATGGGGCTTTCCATTGCTAAGAATATAGTTCGCTACTGATCCGGTCATAATTTCAATTCTTTTGCAGCTGAGGATGAGTCTGTGGTTACAAATCAAAAATAATTTTCAATCTTTCGTTCACACCCAAATCACTCAAACAATCAATCACATTTTGGTTGTTAAACCTTTTCACAAATGTTATTACAACAAATTAACAAGCAAGCTTTGAAATTTCGTTGGAACTCACCGTTAGAAGGAAAAAATTCATCGCTTAACAATGTACTCTCAAGCAGCTTTCAGTCAAAGACCTGTCAATCAAATCAAATTCTCCCAAAATAGTTTCATTGACAAAACTGTTGACTCATAACCAAGCTGGTAACATCGGTTCTTTTTGCGTTGATTCAACATCTACAGACTTCAAATTTGTGTAAAAAAGATGTTTTTTTAGTTGGAAACGTAAATCAATGCGAAAACGTCCAATAGTTGGTTCTGAGTGAAATTGCGAAAAAAGCAATTTTGAGGTAACCTGAGCAAAAGTTGGGCGTGAGGTTATATATTGAGCAAAGCACGTGTACGATTTACTTAGCATCATAGTTCACCACAGAGTTGATAATGCCAGGTCAATTATGTGAAGTTGAAATCATGACTATGACAACTCTCATCAATACTTTTTAGGCTATGCAGTATTATTTCATTAATATATTGGATTGTTTTCCCAGAAATGATGAATAACTAAAAATTTTGGTGTTTGTTGTAACAAAAGTAATGCAGATGTAAAGACGTTCGAATGAAAAACATTTACAGGTTTAAAAAGTATTTAAAAAGTGATTCTGAGTGAAAATTTTTCTAATTGCCTGTTTAATATATGAAACTTAATGCTTTTGTTTTAATGTCTTTTTTAAAACAAGTCTATTCAAGAACTATTTTGACAAAATCAAGCAAATTATCGGAATAAAAAATATGCCAGAAGTACTAGCAAAAACAAAAACAGAGCAAAATGGAGAGAGTTCATATGGAAGGGCACAGCTGATCAAATATGATTAATCTGTTGAAGAAGAAGAAGAATTCAAGAACATCTTAAAATCTCCACTGATCTCTTTAGGGCCCGTAAGATATAGGTCCGATAATGACTGCAGTAAATAGTGAAGATGCTAGATTTGGTGGTCAAGCCAACAAAATCCAATGTTTTTACATTGATTTAACGTTTACAGACGAATATTACATTGAAGATTTTCTCTAGCTGAGTAGGTGATTGATATGTCGATTGGTCTGAAAAAATCTTCCCCAGACTTGTTAGCCAATTTCAAATGCAGGGAGCAACATTGGTCATCTAAAAATTATAACTTTTCACTTAATATATTTAGCACAGAAACTAAGAACAGATAATGGTTATGAATAGCTGGTTGATAGTATGGGCAGTTTGTCTTCTGACCATTGTGAACGGACAAAGTGGTGACGGCATCGACACGGAAGAATTGACTATTCATTCGCTGTTGGGAAAGTCATACAAGAACTGCTACTTGGACGGGAAAGGTAGGACAAATGTTTCAGCTTTCAAAGTAGAAGATGGATGTCACCATTTACGAAAATAAACAGAAAAAATTTCAATTAAGTTTACTTCGTATACAACGGCTCGGGAACTCACATCAGATGACTGTTTCAATACGTGGTCTCAGTCATTAACTGCTTGCTCTTAACATATTGCCTGTTCATCGATCTTATGTGTTTTTCCTTTTCATTTTGGTTGTAAGACATATTTCTGCACGTACTGTAGCCTATTAAAGTAGCTTCGATAGTTTCTTGAACGTTTGTGTCAAGAACAAGGACTTTGATCAAAAAAGTCATTTTGTGCCCTGCAAATTCTAAAAAAGAAAACTTCTCCCATCTCTACTCTTCATACCAGCCGCCTTCAGATAAAACCACGTTTCTGTAAAACAAAAATCCTTTTCGATAAACAATCGCTTGATAAACAGTCGGGTCAGACTACTAAAGACATTACAGTAGGCTTCGTCCCCCCTTGGCTGTTGAAAAGATGATTTGGACACAGTACCAATTACCAATGAGACGCAGGGCTCCCAAATAAAAAAAAATATTTAAAAAATTACGCGGTAGCTTCTTCAAGCTCCCGGGCCCCTTGGAAAGGTTACTGGCCTTTAAAACATCTCGGGCCTAAGTTCAAAAATACCCCTGGACCCCTGTAAACGCTACTGCATACCCCTGTACGTACCGTATTGCTTTTGCGAAGTCAAATGTTACTAAAAAGCAGAGATGTACGTATACGCCGCAAATTCTACGCCGCATACTTGCGGCGTAGACTTTTTGTTTACGCTAACGCTTGCGGCCCGATTTTTTTGGATAGTTTGCGCTTGAGGCTACGCCGTAAAGTTTTCGCGGCTTTTTAGCGCATAGCGTCAACGCATAGGCCTACTTTTTAATGTATTTTTTTTCTCTACAACACGCCAATGCCTTCCAGCGCTGCAGTTGAAAGAATGTTTTCAATGGGCAAAGACATATTGGAACTAAAATACAGCAAAGTGTCAGACAGTCAGATGAACACTTTCAGGTGCTTGTGTTTCTTCGTGGAAATTCAAAATAAAACTTGTTTGTTTCAAGTGGTTTATATCGTGTGAATGTTTGGCACCTAGCAAACAAAATTAGTTTACGCTAGTGTATGCGCTGACGTTGACGCCACCAACTTTTTTTACAAGTTGCCTTGACGCATACGGAGTATGTTTTTTCGAACGTTTGCGTTTACGCTGACGGCGTCAATATTTTTTCTATGCGCGTACATCACTGCTAAAAAGTAACTGCAAGATAATATATTACTGGATAAATTTCAATGGAACTGAGGGGATGAGTTTTTAGCCCTACTGCAGTAAACAAATGAAGAGTTTTCTTAATTGCGGTTTATCAGTGTTGAAATCAGAGCCGTGTTTCAGAATTCATATTTGTTTCTTGTAACTTTATCAACGAATGAGATGAGACCTAGTCCTAGAGATACTGCTTGATTTGTAAAATTTTGCAGACTTTTCCAGATTTTGGTAACTGTCTGACGGAAATCTTCTGAAAATAACATTTTAACGTCTTTTCATAAGAACATACTGTAGTATTTGTAAAGTTGTTATGTTAAAACCTTCATCGTTAATGCATTGTAGTCAAATTTTCCAACAATAATTTGCAAGTTTTAAATTGAATCTTTGCCTTAAATGCTTTTCTAAGCGTTTACCTCACTTAGAGTGAATGTGTTATTTTGCTATTCTTGTAATGATCATTCATTCATTTTATTTTTCGTCATGAACGCATCCAAGACGAAAAAAATACTACTAGCTGCAATAGTCGATATTGGCCTAATAGCCTACTAGCACGTTAATGAACGGGAAAAAGTGGCGACAACTTAATTGTGGTTAGACAACAACCCATTTTTTTAAACTGTGTTAACAGGAAAATGTCAATCAAACGGAAAACACTACGAGTTCCTTCAGAGCTGGATGGATCACAACTGTCATAAATGTACTTGCTATGATGACCTTGGTATTTTATGTTGCAACACGTAAGTGGTCTGGAGATTTTAAAGGAATTTTAATGTGGCTTCATGCAAAAGGCTACATTTTTCACCTAAAGTTGATTTCGAAGAATGGGTGTTTTAGTAGCAGTGGCGTCAATTTTATTTTCTGAAATATTCCACGCTATGATTACACATACGGTAATGAAAATAATTTTTAGAATACAGTTACCCACCGACTGGTCTCCTGATTGTTTCCCCAAAGTCGACAAGAAAACGTGCAGCGTGCAATTAAAGTCAACATTGAAACCACACCTCAACTGCGACAACAAGCGGCTGAATAGTCGGAGAAGCAGACCGACGCATCACAAGACTGCTGTAGAAAAGCGCATCACAAAAAGTTAAAAGCTTTTGTTCAAAAAGACTTATTCTTAATGTATTATTCACCTATGATAAACGTTTCTCTCAGACAGTCACTTTGTCTGATTCAAATTTTTAGCAGACGGGAATCGATCTGGGAAAAGTATGGAAATCCAGTTGTGGTAGGCCTAAAGACCTGCGCCGTAATAAATATAGAATTATAGTGGCCGATATAGCATGCGCCGATATAGAATTAGGTGGCTGCGTTGTAATAGATACGTCCATGGCCACCTAAAGATACGACCTGATTTGTCACATTTTGCAGAAATTTCCGGGTTTTTCTAACTTTGGGAGAACGTTTAAATAAACTTTTCTAAAAATTAGATTTTTACGCTTTCTTTACTGTTTCCCCAGATGACACAATAGGTTTTAACATCCTCAGATGTTGAAAAACAAAGAAAATTTGATTTCGAAGATTTTAGTCAGACTGTTAATTTTTCAATAACAGTCTGATTTAGCGTTTTTCAACTTACTTTTTCTCATTTGCTACTGCTTCCCCAAGGCAACAAAAAAGTTTTATGTCATTAGGAAACCGCAAAAAGTAAAAACATCTCAAAAAATGTCAGTCAAGCACAAGCAGTAATCAAAATCTGCAAAATGTGACAAGTCAGGCCGCATCTCCAGGTGGCCATGATACGTCAAACCTGATTGAATGTTAAAAACATTGGTTACTTTTCTCAAATGGAAGTAAACATAACCAGTACCGTATTTAAAAGCATCACACGGTTAAACGACAGACTCTATTTTTTTGGTATGATTATTGATTCAGTTGTAGCTTACCTATCTTATAGTTTTATACTGCAGTTCAAGGCCGCTTATTTTTATGAATATTCAAGGAGTTGATTGAGCTCAAACGAGTGCAGAGTTAAGGTTATGCGTTAATTTTAACCCAACTCAGCAATTCAAATCAAAAACTCAAATTCTACAAAACAAAGCCGGTGGATTTGAATTAGCGCAACATCTAAAATATCTGCTCAAATCGCCATAAAGTTCTAAGGCACTGGTCTTGTACAGTAAATGTCAATATTAGGCTTACAGCACATGCTATCGACATATGAAAACCTTATGGGTTTACCCCAAGCTGACCTGTGTAGCCTAATAAACTTACGGAAAAATTGCAGATGTGCGGCAGCAGTTTGTTCTTCAGGAAGTAGCCTATGCTTCAATGTTATATCTTTTTGCTATTTACTTTGTTATTAATCATTGTTGTTGTATTGTATTAAACTTTTGTCATAATACAATTTTTTTTTATTGTATAAAAACTAGTGGAGGATAAGATTTCAAAGCTGCACATAAAAGCATGCTTGATTAAACGTGGTGTTTAAAAAATCTATGTAGTCTGCTTTTTGCCAGAATAATTAACCCAAAACCAGTTTTAATTATTGTAACGTTGGTAAAAGCTGGTGCAAAAGGAACGCGCAAACCATTGATTGTAGCTACCTACCCCTTACATCAGAGTGTTGCGATTGAGGCAATTCTCAGTCAATATTTGAAAATAGTAGAAACTATAACAGCTCTTGAATTTGCAAATGATGTAGCTTTTATGGGTATTGGTGATAAAGAGCGCATTTCTTTGTTTAAAACAATATTGTGACATTATTTTACGTAGAACTGCGTGCGTAATGTTGTAAAATTGCGTGGTGATTAAGCGCAATTCAAACATATTTTTGTACTAACACGGGTGGCAATCTAATTTCTTCAAAGAAAACTTTTAATTCATCAAAGTGAAAACGCTACAACAGAGGCTCGAAATCCAATCCGTCCATTCAAACAACTCAGCTTATCTGACACACCAAGTTTGCGAAGATTATTAGGCTACACCATGGCTGACTAAAGATACGGCCTGATTTGTCACATTTTGCAGAAATTTTCAGATTTTTCTAACTTTAGGCGACTGTTTAAATGAATTTTTCTAAAAATTATATTTTTTCACCTTTACTGTTTTCCCCAAATGACACAATAGGTTTTAACATCATCAGATGCTGAAAAACAAAGACAATTTGATTGCGAAGATTTTAGTCAGACTGTTAATTTTTCTATGACAGTCTGATTGGGCGTTTTTCAACTTATTTTTTTCTCATTTGCTACCGCTTCCCTAAACCAAAAATTATTAAGAGACAGCAAAAAGTCAAACACGAGCAGTAGGCTAATTAAAATCTGCAAAATGTGACAAATCAGGCCGCATCTCCAGCTGGCCATGGCTACACTTAGAATAGGCTACGACTGAGATTTTTTTGAAATTTGTCAAAGAAACGATTTCATGCTTTAGTCACTAGTCAGTCGATAACGTGATGAAAGCGTATGGCCAAACGACCGGTTTGTCTCTCAACGAGAAAATGATGATGGAGTGAGTCAGTGGCGAATGTAAGGGCAGGCCCGGATTTAGGGGGGGGCAGAGGGTGCAGGTGCCCCGGACCCCCCGACTTTTGAGGGGCCCCCTTATGTGGAAAAAAAATGTGATTTTGCGTTATTTTTTTCTTTCAGCCTTTGAAGTTTCTGCAAAATACTGTGCAGTGCTGTATTAATGCTACTGTAGACGTAGAGGAGGTCTTTCGCGCCGTAGGCGCGAAAAATTTTTTTGCACGGGGGCCTTCGATCTAAAAGTGCCCCGGGCCCCCCATCAGCTAAATCCGGCCCTGTCTAAGGGAGTGGGGCGATCGCCCACCTCCCCCTTAAAACACTAAAAAGTAACTTTATTCGCGGTGTATTTGCAAGGTCGGATTAATCTAGATCTACACATTATTGTGTTTGTTAAAATCGCCCCCTTAGGCTACTTTCTAAATCCGCCTCTGGAATGAGATTTTGTTATGTAAATTTTGCCTGAATGTTCTCACCATCATGAACGCTTTTGTTTAAAAATACGCAGCCCATTTTCTTGGTTTGTGTTTTAGGTTCTTTATCGCAATTAACAAGCTTTTAAACCGGTGGAAGTGAATACGTCACATGGGTATATTTGCTGAGCCAATCAATTCTTGCCAAGTCGTCGCCTACCCTTTTGTTAACAACTGAAAACTTTTGTATGTGGCAGATTTATCAGCCTGTAGCTGTAATTACTCATTTTATTTGTGCTCATTGTGTTTTGTATGTTGCCAAAAAATATAAACTGCCATAGACCAGTGTGTTGCTTTTCATGATGAGCTAACGCATCAAGAGTGTTCCTCTTGAGACCATCAACACTTTTGATAGCCCACCAGGGTCGATCAACATAGCAACTGTCTTGTTTTTTTTTTACTCATCTAAATTGTTAAAAAAAATATTTACTGGTCTTTTTTTTCTCTCTCTTTTCCTAATAAATTTAAAAAAATTCTATTAAGGTGTTGCGACTATGCCATATTTTAAACTGATTGTTCTGATTTGGTATCATGCACGTTATAACGTCCGCGTTTTGTCGCTTCTACCTTTTTCTAGACCTCTGCTATGTTTGGCATATATTGTTTTTTGGTTTTGATGGTCGGAAACAAAAACAAACTGAAACTGAAGTTATCCACAACAGCGCCACAACAAATCTGCTAAAGCAACATTTGAAAGGCGTGGCAACTCCACAGAGAGGATGTCGGGAAAACTTTGCCAACACTGTTGTAAAGCAAGACGCAATTAGTTGCTATCCACCTGGTGATAAGTCTATCACTGCGTAGTGCGTATCATTTATAAGTGCTTTGGTAATAAAATGCCCAAGCCACGTGCAAGTCCTTCAACGCGAAATTTGGAACACTTTGAAGTGACAAAGGTAAAACGACGTGAGGAGAAAAAGCATCAGACAATAGTGATTCGCGGGGTTTGGCAATGGTGGACACTCAGCCTTGCGTAGATAGCTAAAAACAGAACAAGGTAGGTGGGCCACATCCGTGTACGTTGTTTGCATTGCCAAGGGCTTAACCGTAGGAGAATAAAACGTTTTGGGGTTGCGAACTAAATTTTCCCAAATTTTGTCTTTGCAAATGTATTTTAAAAAACGCAACAATTTACCCAACACTGGACATTTTTGCACAAATTAGCGACGTTTTTTTGTAGCGAGAGTGCGACTGCCCCTTCCCCAAACTCCTACGGCTTGGTCAAGGCTACTGGCTGTTAACAACAGCGGTGTCTACTGATTCAATATCACCAGAGTCAACTGAAGTTGCCTTACAACTGCAAGGATGCTGCTGAGCGGTTAACCCTAAGTTTTATGGCCGAGCTGACTAGCCGCTTCTTCAACAATAGAGTATTCGAACGAGGAATGGTTTGTAAACTTCCATAAGTTATTCCAAGCTTGTATGTATAGTTGTATACCGTGTCGTATGGATCTGGTAACAGCGGCAGGAGGGAACTCTATATTCAAAGCAAAACTGTTTCAACATTTATGTGCTATGCGTAACACTACGCATTGTTACGTGGCCGACACATCACAGGCCTACAAACTGGGGCCCATCTACCTGCACCAGGCACTAACAGCGATTTGTCCGCGCCGTTAGCTCAGTGGTTATGCGCCCGGCGCAAGTTCGACTCTCGGGGTGTGCGCTTGAGCAACACACTTTCAGGACTGCTCTCCATTCAGCGGCACCTATTGAATGGAATAATTCCCCAGCAACAACACTTCAACAATCGGAAACTTCACTCTGCCAATCTCGGTATAAACCGGCCCTGCATCAAGAGCCTCTACAAGTATGCGAAACTACCAGGAATAACCAATCAGGGCTTTGTCAGTCCGAGGATAAAGATTCAAAACCAACCAACCATCCACTTTATAACTTCGTCGTCCGTGTCATTGAGATTGAAACTAGTTGCAGAAAAAAAAAACAATATAAACATTGTGGCATTGCTTAAATGTCAATTAAACACAAATCGCTTTCAAAATTAATGCAGTGCATATTCTGGCACCATGTTTTGTGTTTGCCATTCATATTGCACGGAATCTTGACTTTGCTGGTTGAAAGAAATGAAGAGAAAAGGGTTGTGTGAAAATCACATGCTGCTTGTTTGATTCCACAACAAACATTAAAGTGATTTCAATTCATTGAATTTTACAACGGAACATCAATATTCAAACAAGATCGACATTGGAATATGAACCAACATTAAACAACTCAAAACGTCTGTGAAAAGTGCAATAAAGGTCACATTATGCAATAAGCAATATTTTAACACAAGTACCTGAAGCAGCAAAAATCTCGAATAAAACATGCGCTTCATTATAACGTTAAGCGGCAAGACATATACAGGGGTGGGCAGTAGCGCCGTTACTCTTTTGGTAATTGTGGCGGCACTACATTTTTTCTGGAGTAGCGCCGTTACTTTTTCCAAATTAGCGGTATCGGTAAGGCACTACATTTCTTTCAGTTGCACTCCCGCTACGTTCCAATTTAAAGATAAAAAACATGACTCGATTTTGAAAACAACGCGTGAAAAAATCAAGGCAGAAATCATTCAACTATTGCGAGAAACATCAAGCCACGTTGACACAGTAACACCAACACGAGTGCGAAGATGAATATTTTTGTGTGTTGGTTCCGTCGCATAAAACGTTGGTACAGAAAGACAAGTCAATTGTGGAGGCCTTTTTTCAGACAGAAGCAAGTGCTTGAGATTTCGCAGTGCCGACTTAAATCGTCTGCTCAAACAACTCATCCCTTTCACTTCCAGTGCTGCAGTGAAGAGACTTTTGTCCTTTGGAAAAGACGTGGCGAAGCCAAAGCGGGCAGGACTCAACTCAGCGACTCACGGTTTGAAATGCTCGTGTTTTTGGAAGATGCGTTACACTAAATTTCACCTAGAATGTGTTTTCTATGACAAGGTTGAAATGGCAGTGCACAAGAATGTCATTCGTTTTCAAGGTCATTTTGACGTCACAAAGTGCTGTGTCCGTTTAAAACAAACGTAGCGAGAGAAGTGGGGGTAGCACGCTCTACTTTTAAAGTAGCGGATGCCCACCTCTGGACATCCACAACTGTTAGGTAACCGGTACGAAACAAGAAAGTACCAGCTGCCACCGCCAGCAACATAAAAGCACAGTCATAAACAGGAATAGGTGGCAGTTATAATTGAACTTTTGACGTTCTCACGAGCTACCAACACCAGGTACATCACACAAGATATTCTTAGGCGAAAATGTTGTAAAGTACCAGCCACTTAAAACAATCTTTAGCCTATCCACAAACGACTTGGTATAGAAAATTTTAACAAGCATAGACAATTTCTAGTTTAATATTCTTTCGTCCTTTGGTAAAAATTAGCTTAGCAGATTGAAAAAATTTGTTAAATGAAAAATATTAGTCGTTATCAAAGCAAGCTATTACATTTTTTTTATTAAAAACAATCCTTCAACTATTTCCCAAAATATATGCTCCGTTCGAATTCGTCTTGATGACGTCACACAACATCATGATGAAATCACGGAAGGAGTCGTTGGTCTCTTTGTCTCCGCATCACCGTGCATTCCTTGATACAAAATGAGCCCACAATATGCAGGGTGGCATTTAAAATTGAAGGGTAGAGACATTCTTCGACGAGGCTATGTTTTCTGCTTGAGTGGGCATTGTGGGAAAAATATCAAAGGGAATGTCCCAAGCCATACTCTCGGTGTTAATCTGAGTCGGCCCCTGCCACATGCGCTCGCCAGTCTGACCTGTTTCAAGGTCCACCCCTTTGATCGGGGCGGACGCGGTCACAAAGTCGAAGTGAATTCTCCATTTCAAGCAAACTTGAAAAGAAAATAACAAGATATGTAAATTTACATTTCCCTTACTGCAATAATTTTACAAGTCAAGTTGCTAGACAGCGTTACATTATGACGTAACATGTACCTTGACGTCACGTTGTGACGTCATGTTGAATATGTGAGCATTGGATTGATCCAAAATAGTTGAATATCGTTAAATGGAAAACTTGGCATGGATAGTTTTCGTTTTAAAAAATGTGAAGCCCTTCCTAAGTGCGCAGCTTATCAAAACTCTGAACAACATTATGCATGCAGTTTATCCCCCAAAAAAGCTGTTATTAAATTAACATAACTTAAATATGCATGTTAGTTTTTTAGTTTAATCACTCCAATTAGTGTGTTGTCTATCATCTACCTACGCCATACTATTCTAAAATTAATTCTCCCTCAGAGCTATAGCATCATTATATTATCCCAAATCAAACCCGCCAAGACGCTACCCACCTATATCGGTGAAAAACCCGGGGGTGACATTTAGAGGGACAGGAAGGACAAGGTGGCATTTGTCCGAAAACAAACAAAACTCTACGTGTTTGCTGAATGAGAGGAGGGTGTTGCCCTGGGATGGGCTACGTTGGCAATCGTCAGAAAGAATCTCCTCGCATTGTAAACAAACTGTGTACTGGAAAGTAAAATAGATTTCAATTATTAGGACAATGATTAAAAAAATGAAGCAAGAAGGTTTACGATCGATCGACTTGTTTTACTTCTGTACCAGTACGCAGTGAGATTCGAATCATAAAGTCATCAGTCAAGCTTATTTCAGAAAGAAAATCAAAACCTGCCGGAATAGTTCAATCGATACACGGTTCTGTGAGGAACAGAACAATCACGCAACGGCAACTCGAATGTCGAAGTGTGCAAAGACCGGTTTACCATCCAGCGGCACCTAGCGGATGAAATAATTAGCAGCCAACAAAACTTCAACCAACAGAGGAAACTTGGGATGTTAATTGATTAATTCAATGGATTCAATCTTGATGACCGGGCACAGTGGCTCAATGCTTCCACGGCTTAGTTTCGAAGGGGGGGATAATAAACAATATAGTCAACCAACTTTATACTTCTAAGTGTTTAAACAAAAATTTAACCAAAACAAAGTCTAAAATTAAAAAAAGTGCAACTTTAAAGCCCAACAATGGGTTTACATTTTGAATCTTCGACAAAATATGCAGGAAACAGCAGATGGCAGGTAACCTTGCATAGCAACCAACCTGTAGCACAGGAACAGTCCCCTCAGTGAAGGAAAACATGCCAACGATGTCGTCACCCAACTTTGCGGAAGTCTTCATCAATGAAAAAACTCCCATTAGTCCTCGGCCATTGACAAGTTTAAAGTTTTCTGAAAGAAAATGAGAAGTTTTAAGAATCGTACAATCCTAATTGTTGCATGTCGGTTATTCAATCCTGCAATCTGTTGGGTTACTGGCAGAGGTGGGCAGTAACTAGTTACAAAAGTAACTAGTTACTGTAACTAGTTACTTTTTGAGTAACTGTAACGGTAACTTCGTTACTATTTTCCAAAAGTAACGAAACGCGGTAACTAGTTCCTATTTTGGCACTTTTTCAACAGTTACAGTTACAAGTTACTTTTGTATTGAAATTTCAGTTTTTAATTGCCGTTTATTTCTCTGTACGTGTTTGTGTCTTGCTTAGTGCGTGTTTGCTGCGTTTTGCGCAATAATGCATTTTTCTCGCAGATGTGTCGGCGCAGCACTGCGCATGCGCGGTTCTACTTTTGTTTTGTGGACTGGTGGAGAAGGGTTGCCATATTGGCGAATTTATCGCCAAAGTCCAGAAATATGGCGATTTTTTTAAGACGTTTAGCTTCATATTTATGATTTGGCTCTTTTTTGGCGATTTTTGATAACTGATTTGGCTAAATTAATTGTTTTTGGCGATTAATCAATATGTACCAAAGACAGGCAAGACACAACAATACAACAGGGTTGAGCATTATAATAATATATTTTACATATTTACAAATGAGTTTAACAGTCAAACGTTTTCAGTTTAACTTCAGCCCTCATCAGGAACCTGAAAATATTTATAAAAATGCAGTAAATTTCAACTTCTTGAAGGTAACTAACTAACTGACCATAAGCATCAAGAAACACGCAGCGATTAAAAGCAATTTGTTGATGCTTATAGTCAGTTAGTTAGTTACCTTCAAGAAGTTGAAATTTATTGCATTTAGTGCAACGCTTGCAATGCCTCTAAAAAGATTGTCTGACATTAAAACCAGCAACAGCATTGCTGATTGCTTGCCGTTGGTGGACGTTCTTGTGGAAGCAATACAAATCAGATTTGGTCATTGGTTCGAGGACAGCGACTTTCAGCTTGCGACTGCATTCCACCCACAATTTAGACTTATCTGTGTTTAATGCCTGATCATTACGCGACACTGCTGAATTGAAGACCAAAATAAAACAGAACATGCTTCAAGCAATTGAAGAAGCAAACTGCTCTGTTGAAGAGGGGAGTAGCAGCGACACTGAAGTGGATGGTGGTGGATAGAGCCACGGAGGACTTTTTGCACAACTTTACGCAAAAACCAAGAAAAGAAAGCAATGCGCGTTGAATCTGTTACAGGAGTATTTGGAAGCGGGCCCTGAGGACAAGTTAAGCGGATCCAGATTAACAATTGGACCGATGAAAAACCTGTTTTAAAAACATAACACTCCCATTCCGTCAAGTGCTGCAGTAAAAATATTGTTTTTATTGCAGCACTTGTTCATCACCAGACTTTATTCGTTCATCCCCGACGCCGACACACGCTCCATCGACCTGACACTACCAAGACAAGCATGGGTGCGCCTCAACCGTCTCCGTACGGGCGTCGGGCTTTTCCGTTCAACCATGCACCAATGGGAAATGGCCTCTTCCTCCTCCTGTGAATGTGGTGCCGAGGAACAGACCGCAGACCACATCATTGATTGATTGATTGAATAAATCTTTATCCTCGGACTGGGAAAGCAGTTTCGCATACTTGTAGACTAAAGGCTTTAAATCACTGACGCAGGCCCGGTCACCGAGATTGACAGAGTGAAGTTTCTAATTGTTGAAGTCTCGTTGCCGGGAAATTATTCCATCTATTAGATGCCGCTAAATGGAGAGCAGTCCTTAACGTGCGTTGCTCAAGTGCATGCCCTGAGAGTCGAACCGGTGCCGCTTGATCTTGAAGCTGCTTCGTTCCAGAAGTGACGCGCTAACCAATTGAACTATCGAGACGGACATCATCAATGACTGTAACATCTTCAAGCCACCTAACGGAATGAAAGGTCTGCGTGTCACGAATGATGAAACCAAAGACTGGCTGCTCTCTAGTAGCCTTCCAGTGTAGTCCGGGAACATCGTGAATCTGGCGCGGTAAAAGGATAAACTCTCGGCCCCAGAGGCTCACACGACGACGACGATTAGGCAAGGACATTTTAAAGCCCAAAAGGGCAGGCCTGAGTGACGAGCACTTTGAAATGCTCGTATTTCTCAAAGGAAATAAACATATAAGCCACTGAGTATTTTTTTAAAAATAAAACCTTGTTGGTTTTGTACTTGTGCTGTTATGTTAGCATGGTTGGCTCTAACACTATATATCAAATATTGCGGTTAACCTGGACTTGCATGCAGAGCTGGCCAGGTGCAGAATTTTATGTTGAGATTTGTGAGCAACTGAAAGTAACTAGTAACTGTAACTAGTAACGGTAACTAGTTACTTTTTAAAATTAGTAACTGTAACGGCAACTCAGTTACTATTTTGGCCAAGTAACTGTAACTCAGTTACTTTTGAAAGTAACTTTGCCCACCTATGGTTACTGGGTTTTGATTTTTGATTACAAGTTGAATAAAAGGAAAGCGTGGAGCACTTGTAAGAAAAAAAAAAAAATAGAGACGGCAAAATGCTTTAAAAATTTATCATTCCAAAGCAATTAGCTATTTAGAATAGCAAAAATTCCAATCAAATAGCCTAAGCCAGGAATGTAGATAGAATTCCCATATTTAACAGTCGCTTTCGCTTGATAAAGATTTAAAGATAAATTTATCTCAATCCGATACATTTGCATCGTAATTTAGGCTTGTATCTTGCAGTATATCCTGTGTAAATAAATTTACCAAATTGATACAAGAAATTTATTTTTCTGGGGTTAAATCTCCTTGGAGACTATATTTTTTTGGAAGTCAACTTTTGAAAACCACTGTAGAAAGATGTGTTCTTCTTGGCAATCAGGACAAGGCTGGGAACTCACTGAAACAGTGAGCTATTCCGATTGTGTAGCCTCCACGCCAGCCATTTAGACTAGGCTATCCAATCAACTATACGCTTCTCGGCAGACGATTGCAGCAAAAATTGTGTTTTGAAAGTATCATAAAAAGAATGTACACTTACTTGAAGATCTTCTTGATACGACTGAGCTCAATCTGGCCAGCGCAACTTCTAGCAAATCTAGTTTTGAAGATGTTTGCTCTATGAACGGATTGCAAGGTATTTCATCTTCTTGTAATAAGTGCTCAGTTAAACCTAAAGCAGCAGATTTAAGTTTCTTAGTAAACCAAATACTATAGTCCAAAAAAAATGTACTGCGCTGGTGCTGCAATAGCTTAATACGTAGTACATACTTCCAACATATTATTACAATTTGTGTAGCATGTATATTTAATAGAACTTACTGTATAACTGTCTAGATTGAGAAAATAGTGTTTTTCAAATTTGTAGGAAACATATGAAATTTCAAAAGGCATTTAACCACTCCAGTGTACAAACGTGTCTGGCAAACACTTAGTCAGCATCATGAAATACGTGACACCACTCGTATGTTGAAATTCTGCTCTTAAACCAACTTCATTGTAAGGTGATGGTGAGAAAACTCAAATCACCTGCAGCATGATGCATCGTGTTCAAATATAAACAATAAGAATAAAATCCAAAAGAAACACCATTTCACTGTAAACACATAACTGCTCAATCGAATTACAACATACCAGATACAACAAGAACTCTGAAAGGTATTCGAAGAAGCTTGATCGGGGCTCCAACCCTTTGTGTAGCCACTGTGATCTTATATGAGTACTTGCATGATGGGCCTCTGTATGAGGGAGGGGTGTCTGTTGGTATAGTCTCTTTGAAATGAACTGAAAAAAATGCATTTTTTAAACCTTTTTACTGAAATTCATTAGATATTATAAATTTTCATCTTTTGAACATACCACAAGATTAGTGGCAAATCGATTACCGTACATTGACATTTGACAATGTTGTGTTGTACAAACAACTAACTCACACAATACCATATAAAGTAAAAGCTTTTTGCATCACCATCCTTACTTTTGATTTTTGTCAAGACAATTTAAATAGCTTTGTTAGCGTATTCTTAAGAAATGAAACAATTCAGAAAAAGTGGATAAAAACATTCTAGGTATCCAGTAAAGAATAAAGGTTAGAAAATAACAAATGATTGACCAACAAATTTTTTTTTTAAGAAAACATAACTTACATATCCTGCTTTCCCACGGAGCTAATTTCAAATCACAAAATAATATTTTTACTGGAGTTTGCAAGATGCAATGACCTTGCTCATCGCGATGAGGAACAAATGATGTCACATGGAAAGCACCTCCTGCTTGAAAGAAGAGGTTTAAAGATCAGTAGCTGATTATGGGACCTTTACCTCATTGTATGCAACTTCAAATTTCTGCAAAGTAACTGATTGATCAAATTCAGTGCATCATTATGAATTGCATGTAAAAGTAAATCTGACATTAACGTAGAGTTCACTTAAGTCAAATATCAATACCCACCATCAGTCCATCATGCATTAGGATCCTTCACCAGCTTTTGAAAATGAAATAGGCTACAAGACCTTAGTACTTTTTAATTTTATGTGTTCCCAATAATTTTCTTACAAGTATATACTGTAGTACAGGTTTCATTGTGCTGCTTTTATTATAGTACTATATAGTACAGTTGTAGGCCTAACTTATCAATTGTTTCACTAAATATGTCATTATATACCAGAGGATTTTTGAAGGTTTTTTTTCAAAAAAGTAGGGGGGAGAACAACTCTTGATTCATTGATGCAGCAAAAACAGTGGATATGTACACTTGCCCAAGCTATCGTCTCCTCTTGGCTGAAACGAAAAATCCATAGTTCACAAAATGCGATAATGCATGATAAAAAAAGTGATTGTACTCACCACACTTGGATCAAGAAAAGTGGATAAATGCATACATGTAAACAATCACCAAATATGAACAATCGGAAACATTTGACCTAGAAGTAATTGTGTACTGCAACCCACATAGTTATTTAGGATGCACAGATTGATCTCTAAGTGGTCAAACTGGTTTTGATCACTAAGCGGTTTAAACCTGGATTTAACCGGTGAAAACTAGGTTTAAACCGGTCAACACCCAGAAAAATATTTTTATGTGGTGAATGGTCGGCTACCTGGGCTATTTAGGAAATATAAAAGCAGTTAAAAATATAAAAAAATTTGTTGGAATAAATTCTTGTACTTCAGTTGGCTGTGCAAATTGTTCATCGTTCTACCAAGCATTTTTTGGTTCATCAGAATCTTATTTTTAGAATTTGAATTTTTTTAATAATTAAAATAACCAACTGATTGAAACATCAAAAATAAACAGAGAAATTGAATATGTTTTGTTCCAAATCCAGCATTTAGGTTATTGTTGATCAAAACAAAATATAGTTGAACATCATTACTAAACATGGAGGGTACCGGTAATATTTTTAATTCAATTGAAAAGCAACTTGATTCATACGCTAAAAGGGGTTTTGACCAGTAATAGGCGGTCAAAACTGCCCGGTTTAAACTAGGTTTTAACTGGTTTTAACCGGGCGGTTTAAACCACCCCGGTTTAAACCGATCAACTCGGAGGATGCAACCTATTTTGTCCCTTGAACACTACTTCCCCCAATTTTGTCCCCTGAAAAAATCTAGAAAAAAAAATAGAACAAAACCGATGTCGCTAATTGGAGTATCCGCAAACATTTTAAAATTGTCCCCTTGAATTAATCATTGAATTTTTATAGGTTACCACAAAATAAGCGTGACTAACCCTAACCCGAAAGTGAAGTTCAGTTTATCAACTATTATTTTAAGATTCTTAAGGTGGTCAACTGTTTCAGCAACTCCAATCAGCAACTTTGACGCTTCTTTATTTGCTCTCTCGATCTTTTAAAGAGAAAAATTTTGAAATGTTTGTGGCAACTCCAATCAGCGACTTCGGCTCCGTTGTATTTTTTTCTCAATCTTTTTAGGGGGCGAAATAGGTTGCACCTGTTAGTTACAATCCATGGCCTTGTTACAATCTCAATTTTAAGGAGCAATAAACCTGGTAAGGCACCTCGGTGCTTACAACATCAAATATTTATTATTATTATTATTATTCTTCAACAGATTGATCATGTTTGATCAGCTGTGATCTTCCTTATGAACTGCCTCTATTTTGTTCTGTCTTTTGTTTTTATTAGTGTTTCCGGCATGCTTTTTATTCCTGTAATTTGCTTGATATTGTCAAAATATTTCATTTTTTGTCGTCCTTTTGTTCCTTTGCCTTGCACCATCCCAGTCAACATTGAATTTTCCAACGAGTTGCTTCTTGCTATGTGTCCGAAATATCTCAATTTTCTGAGGTTAATGTTGTTAATCAGACTCCATTTATCGTTTATTTGTTGGGAAACAAATTCATTTGTTTTTCTTTCCATCCAGCGTAATAGTCTTCTGTGACACCACGTTTCAAAACTTTTTAATGTCACGTTTTTTGCATGTCCAAATTTCACATCCATATGTGGCAATTGGGAAAACGAGAGTTCGCAGCAATCTTAATTATTGTGTTTTTACCAATTGACCTCTGTTTCCACACCGTTGTAAGTGATGTCACAGCTTGTTCATAATAGGAGATAGTCTGGAGGTATGAAAATTATGGTGGTAGAGCCTCCAAAGTTCTTTCCACCATCGCAGTATCTCGCTAACTGAGATTTTTGATCTTTGTCGTTGTCCACATGTAGGGATCTTCCGCCAAACATTTTATTCTGACCTCATCGTTGAACTCATCTTGGAGCACTTCCGGTGAGACAAGAAATTCATCACCCTGCTGCCAGCAATTTTGCCAATTTTTCCGAGTTGGCTTCTCTAGATCCGCCCAGATCAGCATAGCAGGCTCTCCTCGTGCAGGTTTTAGCTGGGACGGTCTTGCTACACAGACAGAGGCTGAAGTTCCCTTCAACATGTCCTTTCGCCTGGGTTGTGAGGACCAGTAACAGACGAGAGGCTTTGTATTGAGCATCAGTCAGTAAAAGGTTTTACCTCTCCAGATTATTATTATTATAATAGATTTAACGTTTGCATAATCTCATAACTGCTCTCTTTCTGCATTACAAAGTATACTTTTTTTGTCGTATCCAGGCTGTTACAACACATGCAAAATAAGATTATTCTTCAGCGTTTTTTAACAAATTAATAAAAGCAGCAAACTCATTGTTAATGCACATTGCACACGCATCATTATTTAATTACAAATAATAACTCAAAACACTATTGAAAAGAAATGCTTGCTTACAAAAGAGCTAAAGTGATAGTTAAAATCGGAGAATGCAGGTTTTCAAACATAAAGTTAAATATTGCCTTTTTCCCATTCTGTAATAACAACAATACATTGTGACAGTACATACTTTTTTGTATCTGCTGAAGAGATATTTTGGAACCTTATTGAACACTGAATTGTTTCACCAGCAAAATATACTAGACCCCTTGAAAGTTTAGCAGTGACCTCAATCATAATTACCCTAATATGAAAGCATAATGTAGAAAGCCTAAAGAAGAAAACCTAAACAAGACAAACTTGCTTAAATAAGCTGAAATTAAGAAATTATTTTCTAGGTGGATAAGGTAGGTAGAGCTACTAGTACTAGGTTGGACCACAATCTAGGTTGGACCACTTACCACATTTCAGTCACCTATTCATAACTTACATTACGTGTTTGGCAACTCTGCTGATTGCAGACAAGTTGCCAAGCTCACAACAAAACTACGGAAGAAATAGTTATAACTTTAAGTATTTTTTTTTTGCTAATCGTCGTGAAAAAAGGTTATGAACTACGAGTACCTCCATTCTCTAAAATAATAAAAAGTTTATTTGAATGCAAAGAAATTACTTTGCATTACAAGACATGCAACCGAGTCGTTCATATCAAGCATTGTTGTGGGTTTGACACCTGTCAGAAGATACTTCATTTTCATGAAAGTTTATTTGAAACCGAAAGCAATTAACACTATTAAAAACTCTTCTGGACCTTTGGTAGTTTATGAGTTGCCTGGGAGGAGCCTACAGGCCTCTGGCGGATTCTCTACAAAACCACTGCAGGAGACATAGGATTGGACATAGGATTGTTTGAACATACGCCCATATCTAGCTGTAAATGCTACAGCTACATCCCGAGTACCAGCTTGGTAGTGGGATGTTGCCTAGAATAACATAGGAGAGTAACATAAAGCATTAACTCCGGCAACAGTCTGATAATGTCTTTGATGAATTTAGACCGTTTTTACAGATCAAACTACTTCAAACATTATCACCAGGCTTTTTATGTTGATCATTAATTGTTCATACTGTCTGGTTTGCTTGTTTTGTCGTTTTTGTGTGATAGCCAAAGTTTTGTCTGCAAAATAATTTTAATTTTTTTAATTGGCAACTCTAGGGCAAACCCAGTTTATTTTAAGAAATTATGAAAAGACAAAAGTGTCCTTGCCCTAGATTTTTCCAATTTCCGTTCAGTTCAGGTTACCTACCTACGGCTACGCATATAACTTACATACGCCGTTAAGGTATAATGTACCATGCGCGTATTAACAGGAAACATGTGCCAGTAAATAAATAATGGTACACAAATAAGTGCCAAAGTTTTGTTTTCATGCTTATGGTTAACAAATTTTTTCACCAATTGGGTGCTCTTCCACAAGACGCCCTGTTGGTCAACCAGACAAAATGATGACGTCACACATTGGAACGGACTATTATGAAGGAGGAAGTGCGGGGTGGAAATGGAACGAAATACACCAGAAGGAAATTGTCTCCCATTCATTCATTTCTTGTTCAATTTCAACAAATTTGCTATTGTTGGAAAGCACAAGCATAGATCTAACCAACTAAATTAGTACCAAGTCCCAAAATACTACTAGCTCCATCTGGTGGCCACCTAAACTTGACCAAATTCAAACCATCACCAAAACTTCATTTTAAATGATAAACAATCTAAATCAAATCTAATTAAAAGAACATGTTACTGTTTGTTGAAGTGCTAACTTTCATTGTTATATCTTATTCAATATGCGCGCAATCGTGGCCACCTAAACTTGACCAAATTCAAACCATTATCAAAAGTTTATTTGGAATGATCAGAACATTAAACGACAGCCAATTAAAAGAACATGTTACTGTTTATTGAAGTGCTAACTTTCATTGTTATATCTTATTCAATATGCGCGCAATCGTTGTTCGAAGACAGCCCCCCAACGAAGCTTTTGCCCAATGCATTTCAATGGCGAATCGATCGTCTTCCAGTTCACGCCCTGCATGTTCACGATAATTAATTGTCTCCCATTTATTCATTTCTTGCTCAATTTCAACAGATTTGCTATCGTTGAAAAGCACAAGCATAGATCTAACCAACTAAATTAATACCAAGTCCCAAAATACTACTAGCTCCATCTGGTGGCCACCTAAACTTGACCAAATTCAAACCATCACCAAAACTTCATTTTAAATGATAAACAATCTAAATCAAATCCAATTAAAAGAACATGTTACTGTTTATTGAAGTGCTAACTTTCATTGTTATATCTTATTCAATATGCGCGCAATCGTTGTTCGAAGACAGCCCCCTAACGAAGCTTTTGCCCAATGCATTTCAATGGCGAATCGATCGTCTTCCAGTTCACGCCCTGCGTGATCACGATAATTAATTGTCTCCCATTTATTCATTTCTAGCTCAATTTTAACAGATTTGCTATCGTTAAAAAGCACAAGCATAGATTTAACCAACTAAATTAATACCAAGTCCCAAAATACTACTAGCTCCATCTGGTGGCCACCTAAACTTGACCAAATTCAAACCATTATCAAAAGTTTATTTGGAACGATAAGAACATTAAACGACAGCCAATTAAAAGAACATGTTACTGTTTATTGAAGTGCTAACTTTCATTGTTATATCTCATTCAATATGCGCGCAATCGTTGTTCGAAGACAGCCCCCCAACGAAGCTTTTGCCCAATGCATTTCAATGGCGAATCGATCGTCTTCCAGTTCACGCCCTGCATGTTCACGATAATTAATTGTCTCCCATTTATTCATTTCTTGCTCAATTTCAACAGATTTGCTATCGTTGAAAAGCACAAGCATAGATCTAACCAACTAAATTAATACCAAGTCCCAAAATACTACTAGCTCCATCTGGTGGCCACCTAAACTTGACCAAATTCAAACCATCACCAAAACTTCATTTTAAATGATAAACAATCTAAATCAAATCCAATTAAAAGAACATGTTACTGTTTATTGAAGTGCTAACTTTCATTGTTATATCTTATTCAATATGCGCGCAATCGTTGTTCGAAGACAGCCCCCTAACGAAGCTTTTGCCCAATGCATTTCAATGGCGAATCGATCGTCTTCCAGTTCACGCCCTGCGTGATCACGATAATTAATTGTCTCCCATTTATTCATTTCTAGCTCAATTTTAACAGATTTGCTATCGTTGAAAAGCACAAGCATAGATTTAACCAACTAAATTAATACCAAGTCCCAAAATACTACTAGCTCCATCTGGTGGCCACCTAAACTTGACCAAATTCAAACCATTATCAAAAGTTTATTTGGAACGATAAGAACATTAAACGACAGCCAATTAAAAGAACATGTTACTGTTTATTGAAGTGCTAACTTTCATTGTTATATCTTATTCAATATGCGCGCAATCGTTGTTCGAAGACAGCCCCCCAACGAAGCTTTTGCCCAATGCATTTCAATGGCGAATCGATCGTCTTCCAGTTCACGCCCTGCATGTTCACGATAATTAATTGTCTCCCATTTATTCATTTCTTGCTCAATTTCAACAGATTTGCTATCGTTGAAAAGCACAAGCATAGATCTAACCAACTAAATTAATACCAAGTCCCAAAATACTACTAGCTCCATCTGGTGGCCACCTAAACTTGACCAAATTCAAACCATCACCAAAACTTCATTTTAAATGATAAACAATCTAAATCAAATCCAATTAAAAGAACATGTTACTGTTTATTAAAGTGGTAACTTTCATTGTTATATCTCATTCAATATGCGCGCAATCGTTGTTCGAAGACAGCTCCCCAACGAAGCTTTTGCCCAATGCATTTCAATGGCGAATCGATCGTCTTCCAGTTCACGCCCTGCATGTTCACGATAATTAATTGTCTCCCATTTATTCATTTCTAGCTCAATTTCAACAGATTTGCTATCGTTGAAAAGAACAAGCATAGATCTAACCAACTAAATTAATACCAAGTCCCAAAATACTACTAGCTCCATCTGGTGGCTACCTAAACTTGACCAAATTCAAACCATTATCAAAAGTTTATTTGCAATGATAAAAACATTAAACGACAACCAATTAAAAGAACTTGTTACTGTTTATTGAAGGGCTAACTTTCATTTTGACACCTTATTTAATATATGAGCAATCGTTGTTCGAAGACAGCCCCCCAACGAAGCTTTTGCCCAATGCATTTCAATGGCGAATCGATCCTCTTCCAGTTCACGCCCTGCATGTTCACGATAATTAATTGTCTCCCATTTATTCATTTCTTGCTCAATTTCAACAGATTTGCTATCGTTGAAAAGAACAAGCATAGATCTAACCAACTAAATTAATACCAAGTCCCAAAATACTACTAGCTCCATCTGGTGGCCACCTAAACTTGACCAAATTCAAACCATTATCAAAAGTTTATTTGGAACGATAAGAACATTAAACGACAGCCAATTAAAAGAACATGTTACTGTTTATTGAAGTGCTAACTTTCATTGTTATATCTTATTCAATATGCGCGCAATCGTTGTTCGAAGACAGCCCCCCAACGAAGCTTTTGCCCAATGCATTTCAATGGCGAATCGATCGTCTTCCAGTTCACGCCCTGCATGTTCACGATAATTAATTGTCTCCCATTTATTCATTTCTTGCTCAATTTCAACAGATTTGCTATCGTTGAAAAGCACAAGCATAGATCTAACCAACTAAATTAATACCAAGTCCCAAAATACTACTAGCTCCATCTGGTGGCCACCTAAACTTGACCAAATTCAAACCATCACCAAAACTTCATTTTAAATGATAAACAATCTAAATCAAATCCAATTAAAAGAACATGTTACTGTTTATTAAAGTGGTAACTTTCATTGTTATATCTCATTCAATATGCGCGCAATCGTTGTTCGAAGACAGCTCCCCAACGAAGCTTTTGCCCAATGCATTTCAATGGCGAATCGATCGTCTTCCAGTTCACGCCCTGCATGTTCACGATAATTAATTGTCTCCCATTTATTCATTTCTAGCTCAATTTCAACAGATTTGCTATCGTTGAAAAGAACAAGCATAGATCTAACCAACTAAATTAATACCAAGTCCCAAAATACTACTAGCTCCATCTGGTGGCTACCTAAACTTGACCAAATTCAAACCATTATCAAAAGTTTATTTGCAATGATAAAAACATTAAACGACAACCAATTAAAAGAACTTGTTACTGTTTATTGAAGGGCTAACTTTCATTTTGATACCTTATTTAATATATGAGCAATCGTTGTTCGAAGACAGCCCCCCAACGAAGCTTTTGCCCAATGCATTTCAATGGCGAATCGATCCTCTTCCAGTTCACGCCCTGCATGTTCACGATAATTAATTGTCTCCCATTTATTCATTTCTTGCTCAATTTCAACAGATTTGCTATCGTTGAAAAGCACAAGCATAGATCTAACCAACTAAATTAATACCAAGTCCCAAAATACTACTAGCTTCATCTGGTGGCCACCTAAACTTGACCAAATTCAAACCATTATCAAAAGTTTATTTGCAATGATAAAAACATTAAACGACAAACAATTAAAAGAACATGTTACTGTTTATTGAAGTGATAACTTTCATTTTTATACCTTATTTAATATATGAGCAATCGTTGTTCGAAGACAGCCCCCCAACGAAGCTTTTGCCCAATGCATTTCAATGGCGAATCGATCCTCTTCCAGTTCACGCCCTGCGTGATCAATGGTGAATCGATCGTCTTCCAGTTCACGCCCTGCATGTTCACGATAATTAATTGTCTCCCATTTATTCATTTCTAGCTCAATTTCAACAGATTTGCTATCGTTGAAAAGCACAAGCAGGGATCTAACCAACTAAGTTATAACCAAGTCCCAAAATACTACTAGCTCCATCTGGTGGCCACCTAAACTTGACCAAATTCAAACCATTATCAAAAGTTTATTTGGAATGATAAGAACATTAAACGACAGCCAATTAAAAGAACATGTTACTGTTTATTGAAGTGCTAACTTTCATTGTTATATCTTATTCAATATGCGCGCAATCGTTGTTCGAAGACAGCCCCCCAACGAAGCTTTTGCCCAATGCATTTCAATGGCGAATCGATCCTCTTCCAGTTCAAGCCCTGCATGTTCACGATAATTAATTGTCTCCCATTCATTCATTTCTTGCTCAATTTCAACAGATTTGCTATCGTTGAAAAGCACAAGCATAGATCTAACCAACTAAGTTAATACCAAGTCCCAAAATGCTAATAGCTCCATCTAGTGGCCACCTAAACTTGACCACATGCAAACCATCACCAAAACTTCATTTTAAATGATAAACAATTTAAATTAAATCCAATTAAAAGAACATGTTACTGTTTATTGAAGTGCTAACTTTCATTTTTGTATCTTATTCAATATGCGCGCAATCGTTGTTCGAAGACAGCCCCCCAACGAAGCTTTTGCCCAATGCATTTCAATGGCGAATCGATCGTCTTCCAGTTCACGCCCTGCATGTTCACGATAATTAATTGCCTCCCATTTATTCATTTTTTGCTCAATTTCAACAGATTTGCTATCGTTAAAAAGCACAAGCATAGATCTAACCAACTAAATTAATACCAAGTCCCAAAATACTACTAGCTCTATCTGGTGGCCACCTAAACTTGACCAAATTCAAACCATTATCAAAAGTTTATTTGGAAGGATAGGAACATTAAACGACAGCCATTTAAAAGAACATGTTACTGTTTATTGAAGTGCTAACTTTCATTTTTGTATCTTATTCAATATGCGCGCAATCGTTGTTCGAAGACAGCCCCCCAACGAAGCTTTTGCCCAATGCATTTCAATAGCGAATCGATCCTCTTCCAGTTCACGCCCTGCATGTTCACGATAATTAATTGTCTCCCATTTATTCATTTTTTGCTCAATTTCAACAGATTTGCTATCGTTAAAAAGCACAAGCATAGATCTAACCAACTAAATTAATACCAAGTCCCAAAATACTACTAGCTCCATCTGGTGGCCACCTAAACTTGACCAAATTCAAACCATTATCAAAAGTTTATTTGCAATGATAAAAACATTAAACGACAACCAATTAAAAGAACTTGTTACTGTTTATTGAAGGGCTAACTTTCATTTTGACACCTTATTTAATATATGAGCAATCGTTGTTCGAAGACAGCCCCCCAACGAAGCTTTTGCCCAATGCATTTCAATCGCGAATCGATCCTCTTCCAGTTCACGCCCTGCGTAATCACGATGATTAATTGTCTCCCATTTATTCATTTCTTGCTCAATTTCAACAGATTTGCTATCATTGAAAAGCACAAGCATAGATCTAACCAACTAAATTAATACCAAGTTCCAAAATTTTACTAGCTTCATCTGGTGGCCACCTAAACTTGACCACATGCAAACCCTTCCTAAAACTTCATTTTAAATGATAAACAATCTAAATCAAATCCAATTAAAAGAACATGTTACTGTTTATTGAAGTGCTAACTTTCATTTTTGTATCTTATTCAATATGCGCGCAATCGTTGTTCGAAGACAGCCCCCCAACGAAGCTTTTGCACAATGCATTTCAATTACGAATCGATCGTCTTTCTGGATTCACATTGCGTGATCGCGATAATTAATTGTGTCCCATTTATATTGAAAAAATGCTAAAGTCATAGAAAGTATTAGGATCAGGCACACAAATAGCCTAGTTGGTGGTGTGATGGCTTGTCCGAATCAAGTAATGTAACAAACACTGATCAATAGGAAAGCGATGTGTGCTCTAGAGCGGTGTAGAACTTTGATCCTTTGGGAGGTCGTGGAAGAATTCTTGTCACTCGGCCCTCAGTCGACATCTATTGGAAAAGCTCGGTTGAGGAAGCAAGTGATGTCAGCTCCAAGTGCAGGAGCCAGAAAATTGTTCCTATTTGGATGGAGAAACCTCTGCAAATAATAAAAAGCAACAACAACCAGCGAGACAGTGGGTGCGGATACTTATGTTTTGTTCAATGCTTAGCCAAGAAATTTTTTCGCAACACATAGGCTAAGCCTAATAAACCTAGGCTTAAATATGGATCAAAGGTAAGTAACGAAACCGTAATGAAATGACTTGGGCTTGCATTCTCGTGTTCTTTCATTACCACACGAAGTCTTTTTCCCAAAGGCATCCGTGTGTGTAAACAAAATGATTCATAGGTCCAAACCTTAAACGTTAACACACAAAAATCATGTTACAAACGTAAGTTAAAAAAATTATTTTGTTTCATGTGACATTGCACTTTTTTTAGCCTAGTTTGTTTGTTATAGAATAAATATCACAAAGTAGGCTATGTGGGCAGCAACTCTTTTTTATCATTAGGTAGCCCTGAAAAGGGCTGTTTTTTTTTTTTTTGGCAAATGGACGATGTGGCGGCTACAGTAAGGGGTAGGACTCCCTTATGGCGCGGAGAACTTCCGGAAAATGTCGTCCCCGTGGAAACTGATGTCGCCACATAAATTCATCAAGATACCCAGGTATCATGGGCCTTGTGGTGCCACCCATTCTTTTAAATTTCCGTTTACAATTCAGCCACAGGTTTTCAATGTGGTTCGTATGAACCCCTGTGGCCGAAACATAATGATGGTGATGGTTGACCGTTTGGTGGCGATATCCAAGATCTAAAAAATACGAAAGCAACTTTAAATAAATTTCAGCCTAAAATGCTTGCTGCAACGGTTTCCAAATAGAAATAACAAAAACATGTTAAATTGTTAAATTTATTTTTAATGGATGCATAATTGTTTTGGCATGAGCCATCGTGCTTTTTGAAAAGGAGCTGTGCAGTTAAGTGGCGAGGTCAGTTGATTTTTTTTTCTGCTCCCAAAGTAACTTTAAATGGTTAATTGTTGTTAACAGTTTCTACACTATGAATAAGTTGTATCAAGTGGGACCTGGCATGACAGTTTAAGCCAAATGGTTGGGTCTGATGCTATCACAACAGAAAAGTACACATTGTACTGTGATATGTCTTCAGACAAGCTAAACACAAACTGGTGGTTGAATGACCAATGGGACTGTGCAAGCAATCACTTTTGGGACATATTCCTACGTTATTTTAAGGCTGAAAGAAATTTTTTTCACTTAAAAAGTATTTTTCACTAGGGATGTAGATAAGAGCTACTGCTTTATTTTGTACAATCTTGAAAAGCCTTATTACACTACACTTTGCTATAGATCATGGCAAAAGTATATACCTTTTTAGATTTCAATTCATTGAACCTTTAAAGTGTCTTATTTTATCATGTCTGAAAAGAAAAGCGGGTCTATTTATTGATGAAAACCAAGAAAACAAGTTCTGCTTCTTTTCTCTTGAGTCTCTTTCATTCCATCATACCCTTGACAATCAATTGATGTATCTAGAAAAGTGTCTCCTGGGACATAACCCCTTGTCCCATTGATCATGTATGTAAGCAACCTATGGGACAGTTGTCTGACACTTTTTAATGATGAAAAAAAAACAATAAAGAATATTAGCCTACAGTCATCACTGTTTTGATTTCATGTTAAGAAACAATGACTAAACTTTGCAATAAAATTGCTTTAGTTCATGATTTGCTTTAAAATAACGTTTTTTTAGAAATAATGTCATATTCGTCCCATAGGTGCCACATCTCCCCTACACATTTTTACTCTCAGTACACCTAGTCTACACAAATGTTTAATCTACATGCATTTTATGTACTTCATCCAATCCATTTAATGTTTAACATAATCTACGTTAAGTGTTTACATGTTAGTGTAGCCTATGTCATTTTAAAATAGAACTACAAGAAACACTCACTAGACAAGTTAGAGTATGCACCCCATTCATCGGAATGAATCTCTGTTCCTGGTGCGATGTGGCGTAGAATTTCTGCCTCCAGTGTAGCCCTGTCCCGCCGCGGTACCATTACAATGAAGCATTCTCTAATAGCACAATTTTACTAGGGATATCTACAGGCATTGAGGTGCAAAAGAACGTGCCCTAAGGAGGGTAGGTTAAATAAAAGTGTTGTCAAATATTCCTTCAAATCCCAAGCCCAAGTGATATTGCTCACCTGCTCGAACGTAGTTGACTAGGCGTAGGCCTAGTTGTAGGGGGTAAACATGCACATAATATATAACTTACTTTGTTGTGGTGTCAATCCCGCCGAAGATCCACTGCTGTGGCACTGGGCGCCCTTGTGAATTTCCTGGTTTTCGTCTGGCCACCAAGGACTCATCGATAGCGACGATGTGGCCAGGTCCACCGATTTGATGCTGATTCCTCAACAAATCCTCCGAACAGACCTGTACGTTATCAACAAATGGCAAATATTCGTGTTCATCAATAGTGATGGTGTGGCATGAAGCCACATAGTAGCCTATGCTTTTCGTACAAGCACGAATGTTTGTAGTTCCAAAACCGTTTGTGTTTGAATGTTTTGCTTGGAGACCCAGGGCCTATGAGAGGGGGATACTGAGGGTACGGCGTACCCTTGAGGGCCCAGGCCTGTGATTGTTGGGAGGCCCAAAATTGTGATTTTATACTTTACGCGAAAACATGATGGTTAAAACCACCCTAAACGACTAAATTCAAGCATAAAAGTTGTTATCATTTAGTCCTGGGGGGCCCGTAATGTAGCAAAAAGGCCCGGAGAAGTAATTGAGTGCATTGCGCGCAAATTAGGGGCCCAAAGTGGTGATTTAATGCTTTACGTGCAAAAATGTTCCATTTTAAAGCACCCAAAATTAAATCGTAAAAGTTGGTTTTTCTCCTGTTCGGTTAGGACATAGGGAAGCAAAAGCAGGGTTGAGAAAAACTCGGGCTTTTCTTAAAAAGCTCGGGTGTTTTTGGGCTTTTTTGTGTTTTTTTAAAATTATTTGAAAAAGGTAGTTTCACGCTTATTTCACTTCAAAATGAATTTAGAAGTTGGAGCAAGAGCCGAAGTGAATACTTTCGGAGCAGGAACGGAACCGAGTCAAAAAAAAGTAACTTCGTTCACCTCTGCTAGGCATGTGGTGAATACAAAAGTTAATGAAGAAAGCTTATTGGTCAGACGATTAATTTGATGATGTTTTGACAAGATGTTACGTTTGAGCCTTGGTAGAGAGCTTGACTTGTTGTACCGCAGATACATATAACACTCAGTAACGTTAGTGGATTTAACATTTTTTATTAAACACACAAAAAAACAAGAAAAAACTACTAAATCCAACGTTTTCGACACCAAATCATAGTGTCCTCATCAGGACTAATTATAGGCTACATCTAAGAGAAATAAATGAATGAATTTGAAAATTTTGCATTAAAGCTGTAAGCTACAAGCGACACCTCTCAACAGCACCGGCATCAACAACTGACACACGAATTCAATGCAGGATAGCTTACGCAATTGGCGAGGAATAATTGGCGAGGAACAGATCACATGATAGGCTATGTACAACACAAAACACTAAATAATAGTTTTATTGCAGCCTGATGCTATTATTGCGCACAGATGACCAATTTTGCAGTAAAATGTTGTATGGTGTGTAATACGCCTAAGCAAAATCACGCGCTTTGCCAAAGACAAAGGGGGCCCGGAATGACTCTTCGTACCCCTACAGAAAATTTCTTTCAGAGGCCCTGTGGAGACCTCAGTGCAACTATTAAAAAACACGAAGATTTAATTTTTCTACAACAATCGACTACGGTACATTATTGTGTACTAAAGTGATTGCTGCAAAGATTTTTCACTTTTCCAGGATTCTTTGCGATTTCGAAAATCTTTTATGAATATCTTTGCGAACCCCGTGAAATGACCTTTGCGACCCCCAGGTTGAGAAACGCTGCTTTACACACAGGGGCACCGGAACGATGACATGAAAAGAAAAACTGTTGATATCAACAGAAAGATTAATCAAGCTGTTTACCTTGTTCGATCTTTAACAACGATCATGCTGCTAAAAGCGAAACTCAATCTATTGCAAGTTGCTTTACCATCAAAATGTGTTTTTAAAATTAGATGTTCTCTCAATTTCCCCACACAAAAAAGCAAACCTAGAATTGGTCCTACAACGAGCATTGAAATGCATTGGGCAAAAGCTTCGTTGGGGGGCTGTCTACGAACAACGATTGCGCGCATATTAAATAAGGTATAAAAATGAAAGTTAGCCCTTCAATAAACAGTAACATGTTCTTTTAATTGGCTGTCGTTTAATGTTTCTATCATTGCAAATAAACTTTTGATAATGGTTTGAATTTGGTCAAGTTTAGGTGGCCACCAGATGGAGCTAGTAGTATTTTGGGACTTAGTATTAATTTAGTTGGTTAGATCTATTCTTGTGCTTTTCAACGATAGCAAATCTGTTGAAATTGAGCAAGAAATGAATAAGTGGGAGACAATTAATTATCGTGAACACGCAGGGCGTGAACTGGAAGAGGATCGATTCGCGATTGAAATGCATTGGGCAAAATCTTCGTTGGGGGGCTGTCTTCGAACAACGATTGCGCGCATATTAAATAAGATATAACAATGAAAGTTAGCACTTCAATCAACAGTAACATGTTCTTTTAATTGGATTTAATTTAGATTGTTTATCATTTAAAATGAAGTTTTGGTGATGGTTTGAATTTGGTCAAGTTTAGGTGGCCACCAGATGGAGCTAGTAGTATTTTGGGACTTGGTATTAATTTAGTTGGTTAGATCTATGCTTGTGCTTTTCAACGATAGCAAATCTGTTGAAATTGAGCAAGAAATGAATAAATGGGAGACAATTAATTATCGTGAACATGCAGGGCGTGAACTGGAAGACGATCGATTCGCCATTGAAATGCATTGGGCAAAAGCTTCGTTGGGGGGCTGTCTTCGAACAACGATTGCGCGCATATTAAATAAGATATAACAATGAAAGTTACCACTTTAATAAACAGTAACATGTTCTTTTAATTGGATTTGATTTAGATTGTTTATCATTTAAAATGAAGTTTTGGTGATGGTTTGAATTTGGTCAAGTTTAGGTGGCCACCAGATGGAGCTAGTAGTATTTTGGGACTTGGTATTAATTTAGTTGGTTAGATCTATGCTTGTGCTTTTCAACGATAGCAAATCTGTTGAAATTGAGCAAAAAATGAATAAATGGGAGACAATTAATTATCGTGAACATGCAGGGCGTGAACTGGAAGACGATCGATTCGCCATTGAAATGCATTGGGCAAAAGCTTCGTTGGGGGGCTGTCTTCGAACAACGATTGCGCGCATATTAAATAAGATATAACAATGAAAGTTAGCCCTTCAATAAACAGTAACATGTTCTTTTAATTGGATTTAATTTAGATTGTTTATCATTTAAAATGAAGTTTTGGTGATGGTTTGCATGTGGTCAAGTTTAGGTGGCCACTAGATGGAGCTATTAGCATTTTGGGACTTGGTATTAACTTAGTTGGTTAGATCTATGCTTGTGCTTTTCAACGATAGCAAATCTGTTGAAATTGAGCAAGAAATGAATGAATGGGAGACAATTAATTATCGTGAACATGCAGGGCTTGAACTGGAAGACGATCGATTCGCTATTGATCACGCAGGGCGTGAACTGGAAGACGAACGATTCGCCATTGAAATGCATTGGGCAAAAGCTTCGTTGGGGGACTGTCTTCGAACAACGATTGCTCATATATTAATTAAGGTATAAAAATGAAAGTTAGCACTTCAATAAACAGTAACATGTTCTTTTAATTGGTTGTCGTTTAATGTTTTTATCATTGCAAATAAACTTTTGATAATGGTTTGATTTTGGTCAAGTTTAGGTGGCCACCAGATGGAGCTAGTAGTATTTTGGGACTTGGTTATAACTTAGTTGGTTAGATCCCTGCTTGTGCTTTTCAACGATAGTAAATCTGTTGAAATTGAGCTAGAAATGAATAAATGGGAGACAATTAATTATCGTGAACATGCAGGGCGTGAACTGGAAGACGATCGATTCACCATTGATCACGCAGGGCGTGAACTGGAAGAGGATCGATTCGCCATTGAAATGCATTGGGCAAAAGCTTCGTTGGGGGGCTGTCTTCGAACAACGATTGCTCATATATTAAATAAGGTATAAAAATGAAAGTTAGCACTTCAATAAACAGTAACATGTTCTTTTAATTGTTTGTCGTTTAATGTTTTTATCATTGCAAATAAACTTTTGATAATGGTTTGAATTTGGTCAAGTTTAGGTGGCCACCAGATGGAGCTAGTAGTATTTTGGGACTTAGTATTAATTTAGTTGGTTAGATCTATTCTTGTGCTTTTCAACGATAGCAAATCTGTTGAAATTGAGCAAGAAATGAATAAGTGGGAGACAATTAATTATCGTGAACACGCAGGGCGTGAACTGGAAGAGGATCGATTCGCGATTGAAATGCATTGGGCAAAATCTTCGTTGGGGGGCTGTCTTCGAACAACGATTGCGCGCATATTAAATAAGATATAACAATGAAAGTTAGCACTTCAATCAACAGTAACATGTTCTTTTAATTGGATTTAATTTAGATTGTTTATCATTTAAAATGAAGTTTTGGTGATGGTTTGAATTTGGTCAAGTTTAGGTGGCCACCAGATGGAGCTAGTAGTATTTTGGGACTTGGTATTAATTTAGTTGGTTAGATCTATGCTTGTGCTTTTCAACGATAGCAAATCTGTTGAAATTGAGCAAGAAATGAATAAATGGGAGACAATTAATTATCGTGAACATGCAGGGCGTGAACTGGAAGACGATCGATTCGCCATTGAAATGCATTGGGCAAAAGCTTCGTTGGGGGGCTGTCTTCGAACAACGATTGCGCGCATATTAAATAAGATATAACAATGAAAGTTACCACTTTAATAAACAGTAACATGTTCTTTTAATTGGATTTGATTTAGATTGTTTATCATTTAAAATGAAGTTTTGGTGATGGTTTGAATTTGGTCAAGTTTAGGTGGCCACCAGATGGAGCTAGTAGTATTTTGGGACTTGGTATTAATTTAGTTGGTTAGATCTATGATTGTGCTTTTTAACGATAGCAAATCTGTTGAAATTGAGCAAAAAATGAATAAATGGGAGACAATTAATTATCGTGAACATGCAGGGCGTGAACTGGAAGAGGATCGATTCGCTATTGAAATGCATTGGGCAAAAGCTTCGTTGGGGGGCTGTCTTCGAACAACGATTGCGCGCATATTGAATAAGATACAAAAATGAAAGTTAGCACTTCAATAAACAGTAACATGTTCTTTTAAATGGCTGTCGTTTAATGTTCCTATCCTTCCAAATAAACTTTTGATAATGGTTTGAATTTGGTCAAGTTTAGGTGGCCACCAGATGGAGCTAGTAGTATTTTGGGACTTGGTTATAACTTAGTTGGTTAGATCCCTGCTTGTGCTTTTCAACGATAGCAAATCTGTTGAAATTGAGCTAGAAATGAATAAATGGGAGACAATTAATTATCGTGAACATGCAGGGCGTGAACTGGAAGACGATCGATTCACCATTGATCACGCAGGGCGTGAACTGGAAGAGGATCGATTCGCCATTGAAATGCATTGGGCAAAAGCTTCGTTGGGGGGCTGTCTTCGAACAACGATTGCTCATATATTAAATAAGGTATAAAAATGAAAGTTAGCACTTCAATAAACAGTAACATGTTCTTTTAATTGTTTGTCGTTTAATGTTTTTATCATTGCAAATAAACTTTTGATAATGGTTTGAATTTGGTCAAGTTTAGGTGGCCACCAGATGGAGCTAGTAGTATTTTGGGACTTAGTATTAATTTAGTTGGTTAGATCTATTCTTGTGCTTTTCAACGATAGCAAATCTGTTGAAATTGAGCAAGAAATGAATAAGTGGGAGACAATTAATTATCGTGAACACGCAGGGCGTGAACTGGAAGAGGATCGATTCGCGATTGAAATGCATTGGGCAAAATCTTCGTTGGGGGGCTGTCTTCGAACAACGATTGCGCGCATATTAAATAAGATATAACAATGAAAGTTAGCACTTCAATCAACAGTAACATGTTCTTTTAATTGGATTTAATTTAGATTGTTTATCATTTAAAATGAAGTTTTGGTGATGGTTTGAATTTGGTCAAGTTTAGGTGGCCACCAGATGGAGCTAGTAGTATTTTGGGACTTGGTATTAATTTAGTTGGTTAGATCTATGCTTGTGCTTTTCAACGATAGCAAATCTGTTGAAATTGAGCAAGAAATGAATAAATGGGAGACAATTAATTATCGTGAACATGCAGGGCGTGAACTGGAAGACGATCGATTCGCCATTGAAATGCATTGGGCAAAAGCTTCGTTGGGGGGCTGTCTTCGAACAACGATTGCGCGCATATTAAATAAGATATAACAATGAAAGTTACCACTTTAATAAACAGTAACATGTTCTTTTAATTGGATTTGATTTAGATTGTTTATCATTTAAAATGAAGTTTTGGTGATGGTTTGAATTTGGTCAAGTTTAGGTGGCCACCAGATGGAGCTAGTAGTATTTTGGGACTTGGTATTAATTTAGTTGGTTAGATCTATGATTGTGCTTTTTAACGATAGCAAATCTGTTGAAATTGAGCAAAAAATGAATAAATGGGAGACAATTAATTATCGTGAACATGCAGGGCGTGAACTGGAAGAGGATCGATTCGCTATTGAAATGCATTGGGCAAAAGCTTCGTTGGGGGGCTGTCTTCGAACAACGATTGCGCGCATATTGAATAAGATACAAAAATGAAAGTTAGCACTTCAATAAACAGTAACATGTTCTTTTAAATGGCTGTCGTTTAATGTTCCTATCCTTCCAAATAAACTTTTGATAATGGTTTGAATTTGGTCAAGTTTAGGTGGCCACCAGATGGAGCTAGTAGTATTTTGGGACTTGGTTATAACTTAGTTGGTTAGATCCCTGCTTGTGCTTTTCAACGATAGCAAATTTGTTGAAATTGAACAAGAAATGAATGAATGGGAGACAATTTCCTTCTGGTGTATTTCGTTCCATTTCCACCCCGCACTTCCTCCTTCATAATAGTCCATTCCAATGTGTGACGTCATCATTTTGTCTGGTTGACCAACAGGGCGTCTTGTGGAAGAGCACCAATAATTGTTATGAAATAGTTATGATGCAGGTACGCTCAGTGGACGAAAGGGCGAACTTCGGAAACGAAGGGCGAATATCATCATTTTATGTGTTGTTTAAAAATAATAGACAAAAAAGAAAACTTTTAAGGAAGTGGCTATTTTTCCACACTTAATGCCATGGTTACAATCAGGTGTTGCCAGAGTTAGGATTAAAGTAAGAAAGGGTTAAGGTACGGTAAGGGTTAGAGTTAGGAATAAGATTAGGGTTTTGATCTTTGCCCAGGACTAAAAAAAATTTCCAAAATACAAGGTTTTGTTTTCAACAGCTTTAAACTTTTCTCAAGTTAGGGCAGAATTCTTTATCTGGCAACACTATTGATGCTATTATTACACTATATAGTGTAAATATAGCCACAGCCAACTTTTAAAATCAACAAACTCTTGTAACAAGGGTGTTTAAACTTTAATGCAACCAATAAGAGTTCAAGCCGGATGCAACCTAATTCGTACCATGAACAGTTCGTACCGTCAGTTCGTACCTTGAAAAGATCGAGAAAAAAAGTTCAAAAAAGCGGAAGTCGCTGATCGCAGTTTCTGCAAACATTTTTCCGCAGTTTCCGCTAACCGCAGTTTCCGCTTTCACTAACTTTTCAGTTCAGTTTGTTTGCGGAAACTGCGATCAGCGACTCCGGCTTTAATTTTAAAATGTTTGCGGAAGCTGCGATCAGCGACTTCGCCTTTTTTTAATTTTTTCTTTCGATCTTTTCAAGGTACGAACTGACGGTACGAACTGTTCATGGTACGAATTAGGTTAGGTTGGTACAAACCCGTTCAAGCCAATAAATAGTAATTAAGCAAAACTATTTTTAGTTGCCTACAGTATTAAAAAAATTGTCACAATTAAAAAAAAAAGTTATATTGTTCTGTCATACCTGTAAAAGAAATGGCTGACTGACTCTCTGTGGGATTTGTTAGGCTGGGTGCACGGTCGTTTGGTCGACAGACATTTGGTCGACAGGACGTTTGGTCGACAGGACGTTTGGTCGACAGGACGTTAGGTCGACAGAACGATTCATTTTTGGGTTAGGGTTAGAGTCAGGGTTAGATTAGGGTTATGGTTAGTTAACTAACCCTAACCCTAAAATAAATCGTTCTGTCGACCTAACGTCCTGTCGACCAAACGTCCTGTCGACCAAATGTCTGTCGACCAAACGTCCTGTCGACCAAATGACCGGGTACCGTTAGGCTGTAGGGTACGTATATACTAGCTCAATGTGATCATATAAATTGAGAAAGAAATTAAAGAGAATGTAAGTGAGAAATAATTGAGTACAAGTGATAACAATTGGTCAATAACGCAGGCCTCGAAATTCGTTTTTGTTGACGGCGGACAAACGTGTCCGGTCTGAGCAGCTATCTCGGCGGACAAATTAAGTCTCACGGCGGACACACGAGTTTTAGCGTCGATCGTCATGCTTAATCAGTTTATCTTGATAATTCTTCGCCATTTGAAAAGACCAACGACGTGCGTTTGAAGAGTTGGTCACAGCGGTAAACCATAATCTCTTCTTGGGAAAATTTTAACATAAAGTTCCCGAATCCGTTCGTCTGTATATAATGACCGAAGAAACACACACTTGAACTTCTTTTCAAACAGTGTATTTCTGTAAAATTAGCCCACGGCTACCGAAAACGAGGGGGTGCAACGCCTACACCACTTAAACTGTCACTACACAACAGATTACTTGGATAAAAGACGGAACCTTTGTCCAGCTAGCAAGCACTAAGCCAACAGTTAAATGTGCGGCCAACTTTCAAACAATCATTTTACGAATGACCAAAATAGATAGCAATATCTCAAATTCACGTATGCAGTACTGTGACGCAATAATGAAAGACAATTATGAAGTCATTCCAACAGGTGTTTAAAGCTGATGTAATATTTCCTGTTTAAACAGGCCCAAACAGGTCTGACAGGTTTGACACAATTCTTATGAACGCTGGTGCAATTTTGGCACATTTTCTAGCAACTTCCATGACGTAATATTCAGTAGACTTGAACGGTTTTATATGACGTTTGATTTGTACAGAGATTGGCCGTAACAAGAGTCAAAGCGCCGCGTAGCTGCTTAATACGCCGCATATCTGATTAACTTCTCCGAACGAGGTTGTGTAGCTTCTTGCGTCACAATACTCTGGACACGAGTCGGAAAACTTCTACACTAACGCTACTATTTTCTGCTGTGCAAAGTTTCACTAGGATTTTTTTCTTTAAGTTTATTTTTGCGTGTCATGTGAGCGAAAGTGAATTTTCCCTGGACCTTTTTTTTTCTTACTGTACGTAATACCAAAAATTTTGCTGCATCTTGCTGTAATAGCCTACTCGTATAATCTAATTTTGTAACCAACCTTGGCTTATCAATATTACTCGATCAAAGCCAGACATTGTGACGGAAGACTTGAACTAAGTTGCGCGTGATTGCTGTAGAAAAATCGTACCGTACTCCTATCGATTCTTAGCGAAGTATTAACCTTTGTTACGCTGATTCGATGTCATCAATCGTTGAAGCAACGTAAAAATCGAAAGTTTTCCTGCTTGAATGGAAGCTGAGGATATCGTACAGTATTTTAATTTTCTAGATGCGCGCTAGAATGCGCGAGAAATTATATTCTCGCAAGTCGCAACAATTGTTCGACGTTCGTGCTAGTAATAAAATTGAACATAAAATTGAGCTATGCAATGACGATTTGTATCGCTAGTTCCTATATTATTTCTCGGCGGACAAATATGACCGATCTAGATGGTACTTCCCGCGGACATCACATGCTGTGACGGCGGACATGACCGCCGTGTCCGCCGTGAATTTCGAGGCCTGATAACGTTTTCTTGGAGCTGGTATAATACAAGTCTCTAGCTTGGTCAAAAATACCACAACATCTCACATTTGAATCGACCAAAAATATAGGGTGAAACTACTGCTTTACTGTCTATATGCTTCAAGTGGCCGAGTGGTTAGCGCGTTGGGCTCGCAGTCGAGAGCCTGCATGTTCGACTCCAGCCACCCGCACTTGCTGTTGTTTCTCTGGGCAAGAAACTTTACGATAATTGCCTCTACCCAGTGATCGATTTCGAGTAATGGGTAGTACCAAATTTAAGTCATAAGTAGAGTAGACAATCGGAAACAGACATTGCCGTCGGCTGCAGCGTGGGTCAGGTGTACGTCGGAAGGCGTACACCGATGCATAGCGCTCAAGTCCGCTTTCCCGCAATGCAGGATAAATATATGACAAACAAACAAACAAAACAAAACCTATTTGTCTTGGTCAATTCCAATCTTTGACAAATATTCACGTCATAGCATTTATGACCAGGGCGGAGACTTCTACACCAGCTCTACCTGGGTATAATGGTGCTTTAGTTTGATAACATTTTTCTTGATATTGCTTTGTGTCTCATGTTTTTGCCTGCTTACAGTGATATTGTATAGCTGTTCATTTTTGCATGCATAGGTATCTTTTGTCACTGCAGACAACTAGTCGACCCTGATGTTTTAGGATAAAGACCACGCTTCTTTCAAACAAAATGACTAATAATATCACTATTGATACCACTCTTCTGGGTTTTTTTTTTTGCTGAGAATTTTTGGTCATTTATTCAAAATGACTTGAAAAAATTCGGTCATTTTTTTTTTTATTTTGGTGTTTTTTTTCTGATGAAAATATTTCCTTTCAAGTAGCTGATACAAACCAAACTTTGCACTTCCTGACTAGCTACAACATTAAGATTTGGTGAGAAACTTTGTTTTTTTTTGGACATTTTGACCGAATTGAGTATATTTTTTTTTTGGACATTTTGCTAAAAAATAGGTCAATGATCGATAAATGATCAAAAAAAAAACCAGCCACTTTTGACTGCAATACTGTTATTATTGTCATTAGTTTGTTTGTTGCATATGATTGAAAGATGAATGAGCAGTTAAGCACCCTGCTTTGCAACATCTTATGCATTATGTAGAGATGGGCATTTTCAAATAATTGAGAATTGGAATGTATTCTAAAGTAGTTAGGGTATATCAAATGGGAGCAAGTCTTTTAGGCGCAGACAATTAGGCGCCGGTCAAATAGGTGCGCACATTGTTGCGTCTAGATAGTTAGGTGCGGAGCACTGTGGCGCCCGTTCATTTAGGTGCTATCCCTAGTAAAGTCTGCAGATTGTATCAGCTTGGCAGGTAGGGCAATGCTTTTCACACAAAATGTTATATTAAACAGAAAAATATGTCATGGCTTTCGTTAGTGAAGCTGCTTAAAGCGGCAATGCTTTTCACACAAAATGTTATATTAAACAGAAAAACATATTGTATTGTAATGCGCATGTTCGGCATTTATTTGTTGTTAGTCCAGGTTTATCAATAAATTATTCAAGTTTCTGAACATGACTGAGATCACTTGTAGTGAGTCAAATAATAACTACACTAAACATCAGTAAAAAATATACCGTAGCATATATTCAAGCGGGTAGTAGGCTAGAGTGAAGAGTAACTTAGTTTTCCGTCAAAACCCAGACTAGGTTTAATAACGAGCAAAGTCGCACCATTATGCTTGCAACGTGTAGCCAGGGTTCATATTGCAAATAGAAATGTATTCATGTAGTAGAGCGTTGTCTCATACAAACTTGCCACACGACCAATCCATCCCGAGTAGAAGTAATTGCGAAAGATAACAGATTAAGTAAGGCTCCATCTGGCTGCAATCCCCTGCTGCAACCTGTGTTCAGGATGCAAAGCAAATGTCCTGTGGAGATGTGCTAATATCAAGAGTAGTAGAGCATTGTCTCGCACCTCATCTCCACACGCGCATTAATAAAACAACATATTTTTCTGTTCAATATAACATTTTGTGTGAAAAGCATTGCCCTACCTGCCAAGCTGATACAATCTGCAGACTTTACTAGGAATAGCACCTAAATGAACAGGCGCCGCAGTGCTCCGCACCTAAATATCCAGGCGCCACAGTGTGCGCGCCTATCTGACCGGCGCCTAACTGTCTGCGCCTAAAAGACGTGGACCCTATCAAATCTAGAATATCAATTGGGAATGAAGTGAATTGGGAATAAAGCGAGGGCCGAGGAATGAAGCAAAATCAAAACAAAGGCTAACAGTACAAACTTATTGCAGTGCAAAGTATCAAGACTTTTCAAACTTTTACCTGTTCAACATTATCAAAATCTAAAGACAGCTTCACAATGGAAAACAACTTTTGTGTAAACTAGAAAAACAAGTGCTGTACACTGCTGCAGTACCAATATCGTAGAATTAATTTTGCGATAGCCACAACCAAAAGTTTGCTTTGTTGCGGTTGAGCAATTTTATTACTGTACAACATAAAATATCAGTAAAATAGGTTACCAATACATAGCCTAAGCAATTAAGCATTTCCCTAGCAAAAACTAGATTGCAAACTGTATTGATTGTGTAAAGAATAATACAGTAATCGCAGTCTCAAAAGCAAACTATTCACTTTCAAGTTCTAGCTAGAGTGCATGAAATGTCAGAGCGTCACATGTTTATTTTTACTTTTTTGTTTGCAAAAATGAGCGTTGACAGAACTTCATCAGAGATGAACAATTGAACATTGCAACTGAACAACATTGAGATGGCAGAAAATTTGTAAATCATGTAAAAAGTTGTATATACAATGCTTTCTGTTTAAATTTTGTTATGAAAACATCTCATGCATAGCCTATCATGCAAAGTTGCAAACTTATTTTGTGCATGGTTTTCTATTTTGATACAACGTTTACCGTAAATAAGAAAGTGCTTTTAAGATATAGGAAAGGCAAAGCCAGCAACTTTTGCATTTGATACTTTTCCTCAAGTTCCTATTGGTATTTTCTGTGAATTACAGCACTGAGGAAATTTAATTTCTGTTTCGAAGTTTTTTAAATCCTCACCATGTCCATGCCTATCAGTACTGAAGACGGGGCCATAGAATGCACAAATGGGAGCTTTTGGGAGGTAAACTACAATAAACATAAACAATTAAACATGCAATCTTTCCTTTATTTTTAGGATAATTATGTTTGTTTTGTAACATTAAGATTTTTATTTGCAGTTGATATCAAAGTAACCACTTTACAACGTTTTTGTTTAAATTGCATAGATGCATTTTAGACCAGTCAATAGAATACTGCTTTAAAATAAGAAAGACAATGAACAGCATTTATCATTAAAGCAATTATCATTATCAATCATGCAAACTGTGGCACATGGGCCACTTCGTAAAGTGTTTGTCCTTGACAGTAATATTGTGGGTTTGGGAGTGTGTGTGTAAACTGTGTATACTAACTGTGTGTACACTATACAGGAGTAAGTTCATTGAGTGATCCCCATGTAGAACAAAGCTATTTCATACACGTACTTGAGAAAGTGAATGGATGTTTATTGTTTAATTTTGTTTTTGCTGTTTCAGGTAAACCAATACAAACGAACTGTTTCAAGAATAGACAATGGTTTGAAGCTTTGTGATGATTTGATGGCTTTTATAAAAGACAGAGCTTTGATAGAAGAAAATTACAACAAACAGTTGAAGGCCTGGAGTACCAAGTTCCATAAAGTAAGTGAAAGATACTGCAAAGAACACACCTTTTAGCTCCTTTGTTTTTCTGACAACTAGCATAACCTACCAGCGCTTCTTTCCGGCAGCAAAATTCTCACAAGCGGCAGCCAAAATGAAAAACTTGTTTATTTAAAAACTTTTTAAAAACCTGTTGAATAATATCATGTTTTTGCATTCACTCAGGTAAAAACAGCCCAAACCAGGCCCTGAAATATATTTGCAGTTCTGTTTAAATACACTGCTTCCCAAGCAGTGTAGAGCTAGTCTTGGAGGTCGGCGCTCAGCCTTTATGCGAAACTTTTCTCAGCAATATTTCTCGTCGGCGTGTAAGAGACTTTGCCTTGTTTATGATAAAAGGTTGCAAATGCAAGTGAAGAGAAAAAAGTTTCAAATATCAATGAAGTGGCTTGTGGAAGCCTTCGACCAAACATGGCTTACTAGCTCTGCAGTTTCAGAGACCATTTAACAACTTCTCAGCGACCATGACCACCCGAAGCTTAGAGGTCTGATAAAACACAGTTATGAAGCACACACACACCGCTCATGTAACACCAATTTTTATAATGAATTTGTGTTTTTATATAGTGGTGTATTCATCACTGATTTGCTTTGCTGTCAGCACATTATAAAACAGATAATGCCAGTGCAGCCGAGTACACTATTACTCTTAATTCAAGTACCAAGCAGGAATAAGATTCAGTACCGGTACCACTTTTAAAAGGTTTGAATTTGCCTCGACAGTGTGTGGAACCCACATCTACTGATTTAAAGGTTGTATGATACGGTATCCATACTACAAAACTAGGTTTGCACGGGACTGCACTGCAAATAGGAAGAGACTTTCCCTAAGTAGGAGTCATTGAAAACCTTGTTAAACCCAGACTTGTGCCTGGTTGTTGCAAATTTTGATTAAGTGGATGGTAAGGCAAGGAAGCCAATCTTTATCTCCATTTTCAAGTTTGTAATTAAGTCTCTTGCCAAAGGACACATGCTCTCGATAGGTGTTAAACCAGTTTTCTTTCGAGCATCATATGATCTCACCACCCATCGCAGCATTATGAAGACGGAATGGCCCGTTTCGGTGAGTCCGATTCGGTGAGTCCAATTCGGTGAGTCCGATCCCTTAACGGGGGATTTTTTCAATTTTTTTTTTTAATTATCGGGTACCGTAGCCTAATTATCATTGCTGTTTTAGGGTTAGGGGTTTGGGGTTAGGGTTAGGGGTTAGAGGCTAGGAACTCACCGAATCAGACTCACCGAATCGGACTCACCGAATCGGACTCACCGAATAGTAGCAGACCCTTATGAAGATGTATCGGTAGTTGATTGCAGAGTAGGTGTATTTCATTTACCATGCTCTTTTCGACCACCCCCTTGGCCAAAAGCAAAATTTAATTATCAGATAAATTCAGTTACCGTATTTTTAAAGGTTTTGATGCCTTTAGTTTAAAAGTAATAAACATTTCTTTTTTTACTGATTAATGTTAAAGCAGAAACGTACGAGTTACTTGTTTGCATTCATCAAGGGAACGTTACAACTACTGCCAGAAAATTAAATAGTTCTGATGAACATTGAACACCCAACCTATTCAGTATATATTCAACCATTAGCTCTTTTTGCTATTTAGATTATAGAAAAGAATTCATCTTACCATAGCCTGGAATCAACTTGGTCCAATATGCTGAATGAGGCAGACCGAGTTGCACAACTTCATTTAAAGATTAAAGAAAATTTATTGTCTGACCCTTATGAAAAAGTAGGTTTGTACTGTAGAGATCTATTTTTACTTTACAATTATTTAGTTTGAAGCTGAGAGGACAATGCATTGATTTTATTTCTAGTTATTTCTAGTTTTCGTTGTATTAATTGTTGACATTGAAAGTGTTTGGTTTAATTTACAACTGTTTGGCATGGAGTGTTTTGCAGTACACAGTAAAACACACAAACACACAGTAAATGCATTTCAAATAAAATGTTAATAGTTTGCTGATTTATGAAACTTGTGTGTTTGGTTGACGTAAGGCTTACAATTTTTTTCTTCTGACAATATATAGTTGAAAACAGGATTACGGTACGTAAAATTGTAGTTCATTATATTTTGAAAAGTTGTTATTTTGAATTATAACTTCCAGTAAACTGTCACAAATGTGTTGCATTTACTAACATCTTGATTTGTTCATGAATATTATTTGCAAATCATACAGGTGAAACAATGGAAAAAAGAAAATTACCACAGTTTGACACTCGGTGGACTAAAAGAGACTAAAGTTTGCCAAGATGAGTTTTCCAGGGCCCAGAAACAATGGGCTAAATACATGAAGAAAGTGAACGACACAAAGAAAGCTTACTTCAATGCTTGCAAAGAAGAACGCTCTGCTCAATTGCAGGTTGGTTAAAAGATAAAAAGTTGTCACAAAAGTTTTCATACAAAACTTTCTTTAAATCCATCGATAACGCTTGGACGGAGATGTAGTGTGATGGTCTATAGCAGTGGTCCGCGGACCCCAAGGGGTCCGCGAAGCGATTTCAGGGGGTCCGTGAATGTTTCTGAGTTTGCAGCATGATTGATAAATTACGAAATTTAAAAATTGGTTGGCTGTGCTTTATTTGTGTATTAGGACTGTACTTCCCAACGGACTGGTGACAAAGGTTTGGTTTCCTAACTAAAAAAAATGTCATATAATACAGGCCTCGAAATTCCGGCGGTCATGGAGGACATGACCTCCGGAATAACCTCGAATGTCTGCCGAAGCCGACTCATTGGTCGGTCATAAATGACCGCCGCAAAGTAGCCATTTTTACATCATTTCAACGCCTTGCAATGTTGCCTTGAAATAAAGTTGTCTAAACTTTTCGGCAGGATATATGTATTCTAATTTTAACAATGAGGATTATTGCGTTACATTGATCGTTTGATAAAAGGAAACGTCACAGAGAAGCAAGTCTCAGCTGGGTTCCGCACGTGCTTACTGCTTAGGCCAGTGGTTCTCAACCTTTTTGTCTTGGTGGACCCCTTTTGGTGTCTTCGAAGCGGTCGCGGACCCCTAAAAATTTCAATTTGAAATTTTGGTATATCGCGTTTCCTTATGGAATCATATGTTACATAAGTTTCAAAGCAACACACTTAAAAGAATTTGCTGAATTCGCAACGCACTTGATGATTGATGAGATTGACGAAATTATGTTATGACTTATGAGCTATATGTTGGCACACAGGATCAAACATCGGTAAGCTATATGCTCATTTGATGTTTTTCTATAACTTTTATCAAAAGTTAATAGAATACTTGCGACCGTTACAAAGAATTCCTTCCTTTTTTCATTTGAAATCAATATTAATTTGTTATAATCGCAGTCATTACAAAACTGTGAGTGGTGATAGACTGCTGACCAACGTTTGCATTTCTAAGTTAAGCATTGATCAATAATCTGTTGTCTTAAAAGAATTTAGTTGAACATAGCCAACATAGCCTTATTAAAAGGTTTAAGTAATTTATATGATATTTTAGTTAAGAAACCAAATCTTTGTGCAATGTCCTTTGCAATTTCAAACGACGCACCAGTGCGTTGCGACTTACAGTTTAAGAATCACTGTAGGCTAATACATAAACAAAGCACAAACAATTTTTAAATTTCTTAATTTATCCGTCATGTTGAAAACTCGGAAACTTTCGCGGACCCCCGGAAATCGCTTCACGGACCCCTTGAGGTCCGCGGACCCCCGGTTGAGAACCACTGGCTTAGGCGAATGTGGCGACCTTATTCACGCTGATACTGATAGAAATAGAATTTCTGCACAGAAGGGAGGGTGTTAGACTAAAACACTATTGTGTTAGTTAGTTAACACTAACACTATTGAGTCACTAATGCGCATTTGTCTGGACGGTCCTGAGCTGGAAATTTACGACCCCGGGCCGGCAGTAATCGCTTGGCACAACGATTCTATAACGCAAAATCCACGGAATAAGTGATCGTAGTTGCTTTTGTAATAAGGAAATTTGGATTGTTGTTTTCAATTGTGTTTATTGCGTCATTACACGACTGTCATTAACGCACTGATTTATTTGCAAGCGACATACTTCAGGGTCGGTTAATTAAGCCATCAACCATTGCAGAGTTATTCTGTTGTAGAAAATCTTCTACAAACACGACTACACAATACTGTACTAGTGTGATTTTGTGCAAAATCTACATGCAAAAAATATGTCCGCCTGTCCGGTTGAGATATTAAATGTCCGCTGAAAGGGCCAGTCCTGTAGGACATGCTTGACCGCCGGAAAAAAGTACAAATTTCGAGGCCTGATATAAATGAATTAATTTTTAATAAGGCTATGTTCAACTTAATTCTTTTGAGACAGCAGTTTAACTTAATTCTTTTGAGACAGCAGTTTATTGATCAATGCTTAACTTAGAAATACAAACGTTAGTCAGCAGTCTTTCACCACTCACAGTTTTCAATGACTGTGATTATAACGAATTAATATTGATTAGAAATGAAAACAGGGAAACATTCTTTGTAACGGTCGCAAAATTCTATTGATTTTTGATAAAATTTATAGAAAAACATCAAATCAACATTTAGATTACTGATTTTTGATGCTATGTGCCAACATAATGCTCATAAAATAATTTTGTCAATGTCATCAATCGGCATAGTGCGTCACGAGTTCAGCAAATTCTTCTAAGTGTGTCGTTTCGAAACTTATGAAACGTTTGATTCCATTATAGGAGAAGCAATATACTAAAATTTCAGATAATTTTTTTAGGGGTCCTCGACCGCTTCGAAGGTATCAAAAGGGGTCCGCTAAAACAAAAGGGTTGAGAACCACTGGTCTATAGGCTATGTGCAATAGGCTAATTAAGTATTAACGTATATAGGAAAAACTATCAAACTAAATTAAGAAATTCGATTTTATATCGAGATTTTTCTACACATGTGTGACTTTATCAACACATTTTTTTTTAAATAGACGCTGTATTTAAACAAGAAAATGCACTTTTTAAGTAAATTTTATTATCAACTTTTTAGTGATTGTTTGTTATCATCTATTTATAACCCACTTATTTGCTTGTGTCTTAAAATAGCTTTTACATACATGGAACGCAATGATGTCTGCCACATCAATTTTGTCGCTTTAGGAAAGCAATGCAAAGAGTGACAACACTGTACCTCTTGATAAAGTCAAGAAACTCACAGAGGCTGTGGAGAAAAAAGGCATGGACCGATCCAAGGTAACGTGCTCCATCTTCACATTAAGAGCTGGATCACCAGATTAGATCATTTTCGATTAAGCAAACCTGTTGATTAAGTAGCTTAATTTAGAGACTAACTTTTTTCCTTATGTATTTCGCTGATTAGATACCTCGATTACTAATCCATAGATGAAGTTTGCATGAACTGATTTTCGATCTACCAATCAGATAGTTAGCTCAATCGACCTTATCATTTCCCGCTGGTGCATCGAACCCTATGAGTACTAGTAGGCTACTGTAGATATATACCTAGTTTTTGATATTCGATTGTGATGTTCTTACTTTTTGAGAGAATCCACTTGTCACATTCAGTTTGACACCATAACTTCAACTTTTATTTTTGTTTGGAGTAAATCAACAATATTTCATTGGGCAATGGAACTTTTCACTACTGCTTTGAAGCTGTACAACTGTTGATTCTAAGCTCTTGGGACATTTTCAATCTCGGCTTGATTGGCTTTGTTTTCGATTACTTTAGAGTGGCATGAATAATTGATTAAATGTCGTTTGATTTTTTGTTTTGGAACTGTAGCCTAGGATTAATTGAGTATTTCAGTTAATTTATCGATATTTTTGTGAAAATTGTGAACTGCAATTGTGAAACTCATTGCTGGTGAAGCAAATCGTGTAACTTCGGGTTAGTGCAGCGCGATTGTAGAGCACAACGAAACCATCCCTTTGCTTAAGTTGCATAGTGGATTACTGGGAAAATTTGGTGCCAACAATACTTAGCATAACATCTAAGCATACGATCTAATTCTTCAGCAAAAAGACAAATACGAGTCGGCACTATGCGTCCTGTCTGATGACACTCCTCGTTACATGGAGGACATGGAAAAAGTCTTCACCAAGTGCCAAGATTTTGAAGAAAAGAGGCTCGACTTTTTTAAGGACACTTTTATGATTGTTCACAAGCATCTGGATTTATCCACCGACCCAGAGTGAGTGGGGTTTGTTACAGAGTGATCAAAACAAATGTAAACGTTGTGTTTGTTCAAGTACCTTTAATACATAAACATTACACATTATACAATATGGTCGAACGAAAAAACAGAAAAATGGAGTAAAAAATATAACCTAACCGTTTTTGCAACAGTATTTGCTGCATTTCTTCGTAACCTGCTTGCATGAGATAGACCTTCTTCCCAGCTAATTTTCGACTTAGTCCAAGTTTGAAGATTGGAAATATGAGATTATGACCTTAATAGTTTGTTATTTAGTAAAAATTTGAAACCAAAAACACAAGCATGAAAAACATTGGGTAGGCTAGTGTACTTATCACAAAGATTTTTAAATCGAGCAGATGCTATTTAGCTTTGGCCGATTTTCGGCTGGTTCACTTCGGTGCAAGCTTGCCAAAGTGTTAAAATATATATTTTTATTACTTTGGCATGTAGCAGTTCATCTTATTATGAGTTAAAGCCTTTTTTATTAGGTTTGATTTCATAGTTCATCGTGGTTGTTTCATAAATTATAGTTGTTTCAACGTGCGACCTTCGCGTGTACATCGTCTGCAATTCATGTTGTGTCCAGCAGTAGCGGCTCGTCATAAGGGACTGCGGGACTGCAGCCCCCCCAACATTTTTGTGCATTTGTGAATTATATTACATATAGATAGTTTGCCATGTTTTTTTAAATTTATTTCGCTTGAAGAATTAAAAAAACTCTTAATATTAATTTTTTTTTGCAATAAAAAAAAAGTTTGTGTTACAAAAATTAATTGGCAACTCTGGGTCTGCAAATTCTGCAGGTCCGGTGTTTCTTGTTCTTTTTTTTATGACGTAGGTTTTTTAGAAAAAAGTTTTCTAGCGTCACTGAACAAGCGCTGTAGGGACTGCAAATAGAACAGACCCCGGTCAGGGATTCCAACTTTTGTTCTCGTAAATCTTTAGGGTAAGCGTGTGGAAGCTATCGGTGATTAGGTGAAGGGGTCGTAGGTTACTTTACTTGATCTGTGTTTTGAGAAGTCACTGAGACAGACTAGGTTTGATGTGAAGTAAAGCCAATTACTGTAAGTATTGGTGCTCTTTAACAATTCGTCCTTTTGTGATGATGACGTCATGATACGTCACACAGGTTGGAATGGACTATTATAAAGGAGGAAGTACGGGGTGGAAATGCACTGAAAAACACCTGAAGGAAATTGTCTCCCATTTATTCATTTGTTGTTCAATTTCAACAAATTTGCTATCGTTGGAAAGCACAAGCATAGATCTAACCAACTAAGTTAATACCAAGTCCCAAAATAATACTAGCTCCATCTGGTGACCACCTAAACTTGACCAAATTCAAGCCATTATCAAAAGTTTACTTTAAATGATAAAAACATTAAACGACAGCCAATTAAAAGAACATGTTACTGTGTTACTAACCCTAACTCAGTGCATTTATAACTCAGTCCGGTACAGGTTTATAATTATTTATATTAGGTTAGCCTACTGGTTGATGCAGCCCCCCCATGTTTTAAGACCACGAGCCGCCACTGGTGTCCAGTGACATGCATCTTTCACCCAACTCAGTCTAGCAGCAATTAAGTCTTTTTTACAGTGTTGGCTCTGTAGACGTTAAGTCGTGCAACAAAGAATTGATTTTACTACCGCGGTGATAGAAGTGTAGACTCATGTGTATAATCAGTTACGCAAAGCAGAGTAACATTTATACAACTTCAAGATTACAATTAAAAATATCATATATGGAAAGTCAAAAGGCCATTTCTGTGCAGATATTTATCCGTGTACACCGACCTAAGCGCAGTTATTAACCGGACTTCGGCTGAGGAGGATCTAAAATGGTGGCGGTCGACCTTCGGCCCTGACATGCCAATGAACTGGCCTCAGTTCGAAGTGAGTCCTTATGCTTAAATAAGTTTATATTTGTCGATTTTAATAACGTGCGGGTCTCAAGTAGTCTTTCAGTGTCGTCTTGTTGGTCTAGTGCCTTGAGGTGACGGGCCCTAGCGACTCAAGTGAAGAAAGCGATTTTGATTATGCAAAAAAGCAAAGAAGATTTTTAACTTACTTCCATGTTAAGTATTCTTTTTTTTAAATGATAAATTGTTTTCACATCCTCTGTTAGTTCAATTAGTTCAGGCCGTGTTGAGTATATGCCGCTCAAGAAAGCAAATTGTGTAATGTTGAAGCATTTAAAGTCAACCGACTATTTTCTCACCGAGTACTGGTACAGGTAGTATGCAATATGTTTGAATTTTTTCAACTGGTGAGTTTTGTGCTGATAGCTTGCGGGTTTTGCGAAACAATTTGGAAGAAAGCAGTTTCCACTCCACTTACCTGACTACTCCTTGATAGGCATTGAGAAACTGCTTTTCATTGAACTTACATCCGTTTACAAAACTTTGCCAAGTTCATTTTTTATAACAAGTAAATTCCAAAAGGTTTAGTAAAACATTGACAGATAAAACCGGAAAACATTGCTACAAGGTTACCTGGAGATCAACTCGCTTAAATCAGTTATTGCACGATTAAATTCATCACTGTGTTATTTTGCGGTTTGTCAACGTCCAATAGATGGTAGAGAGGATAAAGTTTAATATTTTTCTTCGAAGGAATACGACCCGGACAAAATCTTGATGCAAAAGTCGTTGAACAGACACCAAGGGAGTAAAGTATCGAAGCATGTTGCAGGCGTTGGTGGTATTTCTGGAAAGCAATTCTCAACGATCAGTGAAACTCCCACGTAAGTGATATAAGATTATCTCTTGTATGCATGAAAAAATAATGACATTTACATTTTATTTTGTGGGCTCACTTTATCGGCGCTAAAGTGGTGTGTCTGTCTGCAAACGTTGAATCAATGTAAAAACGACTGATTTGGTATCTGGGTAGTGGCTGCAAAAGCTGACAATCGCCAGTTCTTAACCACTGAAGACGGGAGATATACAGGCCTCGAAATTCGTTTTTGTTGACGGCGGACAAACGTGTCCGGTCTGAGCAGCTATCTCGGCGGACAAATTAAGTCTCACGGCGGACACACGAGTTTTAGCGTCGATCGTCATGCTTAATCAGTTTATCTTGATAATTCTTCGCCATTTGAAAAGACCAACGACGTGCGTTTGAAGAGTTGGTCACAGCGGTAAACCATAATCTCTTCTTGGGAAAATTTTAACATAAAGTTCCCGAATCCGTTCGTCTGTATATAATGACCGAAGAAACACACACTTGAACTTCTTTTCAAACAGTGTATTTCTGTAAAATTAGCCCACGGCTACCGAAAACGAGGGGGTGCAACGCCTACACCACTTAAACTGTCACTACACAACAGATTACTTGGATAAAAGACGGAACCTTTGTCCAGCTAGCAAGCACTAAGCCAACAGTTAAATGTGCGGCCAACTTTCAAACAATCATTTTACGAATGACCAAAATAGATAGCAATATCTCAAATTCACGTATGCAGTACTGTGACGCAATAATGAAAGACAATTATGAAGTCATTCCAACAGGTGTTTAAAGCTGATGTAATATTTCCTGTTTAAACAGGCCCAAACAGGTCTGACAGGTTTGACACAATTCTTATGAACGCTGGTGCAATTTTGGCACATTTTCTAGCAACTTCCATGACGTAATATTCAGTAGACTTGAACGGTTTTATATGACGTTTGATTTGTACAGAGATTGGCCGTAACAAGAGTCAAAGCGCCGCGTAGCTGCTTAATACGCCGCATATCTGATTAACTTCTCCGAACGAGGTTGTGTAGCTTCTTGCGTCACAATACTCTGGACACGAGTCGGAAAACTTCTACACTAACGCTACTATTTTCTGCTGTGCAAAGTTTCACTAGGATTTTTTTCTTTAAGTTTATTTTTGCGTGTCATGTGAGCGAAAGTGAATTTTCCCTGGACCTTTTTTTTTCTTACTGTACGTAATACCAAAAATTTTGCTGCATCTTGCTGTAATAGCCTACTCGTATAATCTAATTTTGTAACCAACCTTGGCTTATCAATATTACTCGATCAAAGCCAGACATTGTGACGGAAGACTTGAACTAAGTTGCGCGTGATTGCTGTAGAAAAATCGTACCGTACTCCTATCGATTCTTAGCGAAGTATTAACCTTTGTTACGCTGATTCGATGTCATCAATCGTTGAAGCAACGTAAAAATCGAAAGTTTTCCTGCTTGAATGGAAGCTGAGGATATCGTACAGTATTTTAATTTTCTAGATGCGCGCTAGAATGCGCGAGAAATTATATTCTCGCAAGTCGCAACAATTGTTCGACGTTCGTGCTAGTAATAAAATTGAACATAAAATTGAGCTATGCAATGACGATTTGTATCGCTAGTTCCTATATTATTTCTCGGCGGACAAATATGACCGATCTAGATGGTACTTCCCGCGGACATCACATGCTGTGACGGCGGACATGACCGCCGTGTCCGCCGTGAATTTCGAGGCCTGATATAGATATAATTTTTACTACATTGCATGTTTTATTGTGCTATCTCGGTTATGTACAGCAAACAGATGGAAAAATATAAAACAAAACCAAGAAAACGACACTGAATCAACGCAAAAAAGCTCATTTTCTAGCTGAGATGCAACTAGGTAGTTCGTTGTTGGGCATCATGCGATGGTGATGTGTGTTATAAGCAAACGTTAAAAGTGTATGGCAAAAGTCTACCAGGTGGCCTTTAAGTTTTTGGTACAGCTGAAGAAGTTCTATGAAGGGTTTGGAACGGCTACTCAACATAGATGACAAAAGCATGGTGAATGGTGTGTAGGTTATATCAAAGAATGCAAAAGCCATTTTCTAACTCATGTCGTAATCTCTAAGTTGCTAAACTAGTTTGCAATAAAACTAATCGGATTTTGATGCACAAGATGACAAATCAGGTTGTAGGATGTGAGTTTAATGGTAAAATTCTTTTAACGACTTCCACACATACCTACCCATCTTTTGTGTGGTCGGCCAATCAGAAAGATATTTTTCAATTGGCTTTTGAGCAATGTCAAGTGACATGAGTATGACGCTTATCTTCCATTCGTTGTCATTTTAATTTATCTTGAGTCTGGAGATTCAATAGAATTTTTTGTTGTTCTTAGACGTATCATTTGTGCGACCGTTTATATTTGCTTTATTGCGCACTTTCAACATCATTATGTGGCAGTAACTGATGTACAGGCAGAATTAAATAGACAAACGCTAGCTTATAAACTTATTGTCTTTTCGAAATGGTAACAATTTGCTTCCTGGTGTAAGAATATATTATGTAATAGATTTTGGGTTTCCAATGGTAGTCACAATGGCTTGATTTTCTGGATGAGTTTTACATTTATGCTGAAGCTGAAGCTTTTATTAATCAAGTGATTATACAACAGAATTTTTTATGAATTGTGGCCTGATGTATGTTGTTTGGCAAGCCAAAGAGTAGGAAGTTTGCAATATGGCATCAGCAACAAATGTAATACCGTAATAATCATAGTTAACAATAATATATTTACATTGAAATCAGACTGTATGAATATTTTATCCTTTTTATATTTTGGATAATGCCAAACAAAAAGTTTTATCGTATTTGACGTAGAGCTCATGGAATTGAGAGCAGCATTGATGTGGAAAGCTCTTTAATGCTTTAATCATGTGCCTGGATTCTATCAGGCTCATTTAACTTTCCTACCGTGCAAAGTTACCTTTTACATCGTTTCAACGATTAATGACGTTGCATCAGTGTGAAAAAGACGAGTTTTGCCAGCTGGTTCCGTTGTTAAGTTTCCGTCTATGTTCGGTTCCTGGTCAGTTTCCCTTGTTCGGACCAATAGGATTCGTGAACATAATGTAACATCGTTGGCTAACTTGTAGTAGAAGTTAGCTTACGCATGAGGCATACAATGACGTCATACCATTTGCTTTTCTGTTGCAAGTACTACTGTCGTTTGACATTACATGTTTGTTGTACATATGTACAAGTGTGAAATCTTTTTTAGCATATTTTTATTGTAAGTTTCAATGGCAAGCTTTATCAGCGCCACTGTTCATCAATAGACTTGAGTTAGCCCAATTTTACCAGCTGGTTTTGAGTTCAATCTCTGGAAATGTGTTTTGTGCAGGTCATTGCTCACTGTTGCAGTTTTGTAACTCAGTACAAATTTTGGATGGCCATCAAGCTCGTTTAATTACTCACTATTTCCTGAGGCATTTATGGCGTCACGTATCATGTCTTCATGCTGATTCGTCTTTTAATTAATGAAAAATAATAATCAATTCACTTACCAAGTTACGACTGTAACTGTCTTTGCAATCGGTGATATCATTTGTACATAGTACGGACGGCTCTGGCCAATTCCATCACTATGCGAATGTTACGTTGTCTTTGTCAGGATGGTCAAACAAACATTGTTGTTTTTAATTTCTTCTCGCATCACATTGCAGCATGGGATAGACATTAGACAACGCCCTGTACTCTTGTAGTGATGTTGCCAGAGACATACTTGACTGGCTTTGTATCAATTAACCTAAAACATCCTCAAGTCTGTTCATATTCGTTTTAACATAAGAGTATTACTTAGTCACTAGCTTATGTTGCCAAAGCGTATTTTAAAGTTGTCTAAAATCCAGAATTCTCAACTTCTTGCTGTCAGTGTTGTGCTGTCTATCAATACCGCTAGGCTGCACAACCCGAAAAAAAGCCTCATACCTGACAGCAAAGCTGTCATTTTAACATTGATTTAACGTCTGCAGTTTGCTCAACGTCTGCGTCTGTAGACGTTGAATCAATGTAAAATGACGAATTTTTCTGTCTGGATGTGTCTTTTAATAGGTTCAACTATGAAACTATGTTATATAATATACACGGAATGGCCCGTTTCGGCGAGTCCAATTCGGCTAGTCCGATTCAGCAAGTGCCCTATTCGGCGATTTTTTGAATTTTTTTTTTAAATTATCCGGTACCGTAGCCTAACTGCCTAATTATCATTGCCGTTTTAGGGTTAGGGGGTGGGGTAAGGTGTTAGGGTTGGGGTCTTATTTTAACGTTTAGCGTCGTTAAAATGATGTAAAAGCGGCAATGATAATTAGGCTACGGTACCCGATAATTTAAAAAAATAAAATAAAAAATCGCCGAATAGAGAACTCGCCGAAAAGGGCTCTCGCCGAATAGGGCACTCGCCGAATAGTAGCAGACCCTAATATACAGTGTAGCTGAGTGTTCATCTCATAGTTCGAAGAAGATCTCACGGTTGTTGTGGTTTTCATATCGTTGTTGTTGCGAAGGTTATTGTTCAATATTCTTATTGTTGGGATTAACTGTGTGTGGCTTTGTTTGTCTCTTGAAATTGGAGATACTGTGCTTTCGGTTGTGGATCTCACAATTTTTGATCTGGCATCATCAGAGGCGGTAACGGCCGTACCTGGGCTAACCAAAAAACAACTCCGTTTCATAAAATGTGCATGTGTTGAGAACCTAGCTGAGAAAGTGTTTTTGAATCAGTTTATATCATTTCCCAATGTGAAGCAGTGAATTACCCAGACAACAAAGCAATCGTTTTTTACATTGATTCCACGTCTGTAGACGTTGAATCAATGTAAAAACGACTGGTTTACTGTATGCGAACTTTACGTAGCTTTATGGAGCTTCAGTGTACTCTGAGGTTCGCGACAGCAGAGCTGAAATGATTTAATGGCTGTTTGATACAGAAAAAAATATTCGAATACACATAAGCTTTCTATCGCACTGTACATGGTAGTAAAAGATATGTGGCTGTCAGTGTTTGAGCCAAAAGCTGTAAAATGTAGGTTGGTCAAACTTACGCTGTTACCGTCATAAATCTGCAAATAACTGACCGTTTTAATGGTTTGATTTCTAGCTTTTACATCAGCTTTATATCTTTCAATATTGAATCAGCACTAAGTGGGGTCAACTTTGCTTGTTGTATGTGGCCACTTTTGTGTTGTTTACAGTTCTTTTTAGTTTTTAAATGATTTCATTATACTTCCTCCTTATTTTCACTTCCTCCTTATAAATCTTTTACTTGTCTTCCTTACATAAGGGGGGTAACCGACAAAATTCAACGTATCCTCTATGGCATAGGAATCAAGGTTGCGATGAAACCCTATCTGACAATAGGTAAATACCTTCCCTCCGCTAAAGACCCCATGAAAGAAGGTGAAGTTTCTGGATTGATCTACCAAGTTCCGTGTCATGACTGTGATTTAATCTACATTGGACAGACAAAACGTGATCTTAAATCTAGAATCAACGAGCACCAAAGAGCTATTAAATTTCAACGTCCAGAGCATTCCGCTCTTTGCAAACACTCTATAAATTCAGACCATAAAATTACTTGGACCAACGCCACCATTCTTAAAACTGAAAAGGATTATACAAAAAGATTGTTCACAGAAAAATGGTACATAAACCAGAAGGCACAACATGCTCTTAACCAAAAAGATGGTCAGAATTTCCCCTCTGTGTACAAAAAATTACTTTAACTTTAGCTTCACCTTTTCCATTCTCAGTGCGTTTTCTCTACCATTGTTATTGCTAATCCCATTGTTTTCTGTCTTGTCTGATGTCTTTTCAACGTTTCTTGACAGTGGCCCAATAGATAGATAAATTTACGCTGTTGGAAAGTAGCCTACTGGTTTTAGGCATTCACTGCATTTAGTTTAACCTCTAGGTATCGTTGCGTGTTTTAATTCTGATTCTTGCTGCTTTACTTTACTCATTTTATCAGTATGTTTTTGTGTTGTGCCATCGTTGCTGAACAGGTTGTGTTAACCTGTTTTAGCCACCTTGATAAAGTCAGTCGTGCTGACTGACGAAACGTCGGAAATACAAAAGCTAGTTATCATCTTTAACATCACGAGGTAACCTAGCATATAGTCAGGGATACCTAAAAAAACCGGGATGCGAAACTCCGTTTGACCGCTTAACAACAGTAGGGCTAACGCCAAACGGCGATGCAGCTGTTTTTAAGCGTATATCTGATGCAGAACTTTCTGCAGTTTCTGTTTAAAACATTCTAGAAACACTAATACGTTGGCATTACATAGACTGGAAGCAATATTGGTTGACTACATTTTCTTTTACACCATCAAACTATTACAAACACAATAATTCAAAAGTCAAATAAGGATGAAAATTCACTTCTTACAAAATTAAAAACACATAGTAACAAATCGAATACGAAAACCTAGAGGTTTAAGCGGCAGTTTTGTTGGAGCTGGCACTCGTAACTTTTCGAAGCTTTCTAGCTATCATTGCTGGTGCTTCATGTTTTGGTGCGTAGAGCCGTTTGAGTTCGTTTTTGGCAAAACAGTTACAAACTATCTCCAAAATTAGTTCAAAATTACAATATTATCCTACGCAGTTATGGCGTAGCATAGTACAATAATGGGAAGACTCGTGTCCAACAATTTTCACTGCTGCTATATGCAGAGCGCTGATTAGCAACTGACATCATTTTGGATTTGGCCAAGTTATAGTTCCTAAAACTGCAATGAATAGTGTTACCAGTACAGAGTCTCACCAGCCCACTACCTGCTTTGATATTGAATTTGTGCTGGTCAAGTAGGCTACTAACTAGCTTGTTCTACCTAATCTGCTGTAGCTTTTAATTTATTCTCGTAATCTTCCAGTACAGCAGTGAATAGGAACAACGAAACGTGAACTGCTGTTTAGCATCTGTTTACTGTTGACAAAATCACATGTCACCGCGACGTGCGCACTCCACGACATGAAGATAGCCCTACTGTTGTTACGATCAAAGCGGATAATTCGTTAGTTTCGCATCCCGGTTGTCTAGGTATCCCTGGCATATAGTCACCAGAAGAACGCAAACTAATTTTATTACCAAATGCCTGGTGAACAGTCTCTCTCTGTTTTTGATTTCATTATTTTATTGCTGCGTTAATGTAAAATGTATGAATGAAAGTTGGCTCGCAATGTTTTTTTTAGCTGAATGATCGAATAACGTAATATTTCCGTTGGCCTTGTTGAAGAACGATTAGACCAAGTTTGTTGTTTATCGAAATTCCGATAATGATAACATGTGAACTCGCTTGTGATTAAGGTGACTTCATAAACACTGCGTTGGTAATGTTTCCGCACTCAGCCAGCAAATCAGTCCTTTTGCATTGATGCAACGTCTACAGAGATTGAATCAACACTTTTTTGGGCCGGGAGACATTACTGTTGTTCGTTGTTGTAACGTCACACTTGCATTGCATTATTGTTATCACAGACCAAACAATGGAAATGCTAACCGGCCAAGCTCCTGGAGCGACGATGAACAAAACCCCTTCCAGGAGGATGAAGCGGATGGAGGCCAACATGGAGGAGACGCCGCTGGAGGGGTAGCGGTTCGGGCGATCTACAACTATGAAGGGCAAGAAGATGATGAGCTGACCTTTTCTGCAGGTGGTTATGTTAGGTTTTATTATATTATCACTGTTTTTATCCCACAGGTTTTGCTGTTTCTATTTATTTTGGTTGGTTTTGAATCTTTATCATTGGACTGAGAAAGCCTTTTATAGGTGCATTCCTGGAAATTTCACATAAGTGATTTTAAGTCACTTATATAACTTAAGCGATTTGTAACAATAAGTTTTTTTTGGGGTTTGTCATTAGCTCAAAAATCTAATAATAGGGATATTGATTTAAAGGATTCTGATTGGGCAAAATCTTTGATGACGTAGTTGGTTGTTCAAGCAGAATTCAGAACCACTAGTTTGCATACAAATAAACTATAAACAAGTGGGCTACATATACAAAGAACAATTTTATACTTGAGTTTTACGCGTTGAGATGTTTTTTTGTATGGCTCCCGGTTGTAGTAACGAAAGAAACGTGAAAGGGGTACAATTTCATCGTTTACCTCTGAATAATCAAGACAAGCTTAAGAAATGGATCTCTGCGATAAAACTCAAAAACCCACCAGTCAACAAGCACTGCCATGTGGGCAGCGACCATTTTCTGGCCGGAATTTGCTATGCTTACGGCGCCCTAGATATAGCCGTTCCATGCCTTTTTTTAATCTTTACGTCGCTTTTACTGCGCATGCGCGCTGTTGCTGCGCATTTTTTTTCCACCTTCTCTTCAAAGTAAAAGACGAACAAATGAAAAAAAGTGCATATATAACTTCTAAATTCAACTGTTTTGGCTAAGTGAATCAGTGGCGCGTGCGATCTTTGTCTGGCTGGCACTACCAGGGATATGAGTTCGATACCACCAGGAGGTGTTTTTCTTTTAAAGTAAATTATTACTCGAAGTGACTCAATCGTTAAACTGCGCATTTTTGTGGCCGTGTTTAGTTTGCTTTTATTTCTGACCATCACAACGAAACACCAGTATATGACAAACATAGCAGAGGTCTAGAAAAAGGTAGAAGCGACAAAACGCGGACGTTATAGGATAGCGTGCATGATACCAAAGCAAGACAATCCGTTTAAAATATGGCACGGTCGCAACACCTTAATAAATTTTTAAAAATTTATAATATTTTTAAAGAAAAAAACTCACTAGCCTTTTTTTCTCTTTTTCTAAATTTTCCATCATTGTTGGCATGATGGCACAATTTCCACACCTACACCATTTCAAATTCTCCATCCGACTGCTGTCGGAGCTGGCACTGTCGGAGCTTGAATCCGAATCACTGTCATTTCTGTCAAGGCGCTGTCTTTTTGGTTCAAACAAAAATCCTTTTCTGATTTCAGACATCTTTAAAAATTGCGACTTGTGCAGCGCTTCCAGTGTTAATGTATGAAGCTACCAACTGAGTGAACAACCAACTACGTCATAATACACATAGCGCCATCCGGTGGCTGATTTTCTTTTCGTTTTATTTGCCAAACAAAAAAGTTTATCAAAAAAATTTTCCGAAAAAGATAATACTTAAACACCAAAGAATCAACAAAAAAATTTTCATTTTTCATCTTAGGTCCCCTTTAAGGTTAAATATAATTGAAAAAAAAAACAACACTCAGAGATGGAATCGAACTTAAGAGTTGTGGTTTAGGGCTTTTTATTTTTAGTAATGTAACTAGCCTCCAACCCTCGCAATACGAGAAACAAGAGATGTTAAATCTTATAGATAGATAGACTTCGTTATTTTGGCATCTATCTGAAGTTTTCATTTAATTTGATCTTATTGTTGCAGGAGACACATTATACAAACTGGAGGAAGAAGACGAGCAGGGATGGTGCAAGGGGAAGTTGAATAATGGGAAAGTTGGCCTTTATCCTGCTAATTATGTGGAAGTTGTATGAGGACTCTCGAATTGCCAATATTATTGAGGTTAGGGAACTACATACCTACTGAAGAATGAAGCAACCATCTCGAAACTCAACCCTGCAAACTAAACAAACACTAAAATCATAAAACAGTAATATGACATTTATAAATGAACTTCTAAGACGTTTCAGTGGTTTGCCTTCATGGCGACCTTCGCCTTGTTTTGACCTAGAGAAATCCACCCAGACAGGAAAATCTGTCACTTTTACGTTGAATCAATGTAAAAATGACAGATTTTGTCGTCTGGAAATGTATTGAAGTAGTTCGTATTGCATCAGCATTACCGAGAACTTTCACAATTGTTAGTTTGTGTTAATTGTTGACGTTCTTCAGGTAGAAAATACTTTAATCCGTTTTTTTTTTAATTTAACTCTATCCAGTGCCAAATTGACGCACAATGTTAATTTTCAGTTTTCACTCAGCTTTTCAAACCTGCGCCGCAACTTTCCTTCTTCCTGATTAAGGCAACGTAATTTCAGCCTAAATTGACGTTTGGTTTTGGTCACAACATATTATGAAGAAAGTTGACGGTCTTTGTGCCCAGAGGCTACGCTGCGTGGTCAGTCAGGACACATGTACCGCTTGCGCTCTGTCGCCATTTTGCGTAGTTCTTACTTGCGACGCTAACCACAGCGACTCGCTGTTTTGACGTTATTTTTACTAACTGGTTTGCCAGTTTTGTGTTCAATTTCATGAAGTTACACGCTGCCATCCTCAGTTTATTGATTTGTTCTTATGAGACAAAACATTTCCCTTTACCCACACGCAGAAACCCCTCCCTCTCATCAAACTTATTTAATTGTTTGAACAAATACCTTCAAACAACGTTATTTTATGTATTGTTCTGTCCCTGTCCGTGCCGCGTATTTATAAGGATACGCGGGTCACATCTCAGCCAGAGAATCAATCACCTTTTACATTGATTCAACGTCTGCAAACGTTGCATCAATGTAAAAGGTGATTGATTCTCTGGCTGAGATTCAACCAAGGAATTGTTGCAGTTTTTTGTGTTGCATCTGTCTTCTCCCCCCTAATGGTATATCCCAGTCTGCAAATCTATCTTTTTACATTGATTTATTGTCTGTAAACGTTATATCAACGTAACAAGGAGCCATTTTATATACGTTTTAATTTTTTTTATTTTTTTGCACTTCCAACCATAGATCTAGCGGAAGAGTTGATAACTAACTAGATTAACCAACTGTACAGAAAGTTTAAAAACAAGCCTTGCCGTGGTTGTTTGGTGTTTTGCCTGTCATGGCTACCTCTACGCAGCTGATACATGGCACAACTGATGCATTTGCTTCAGAGAAACACAATATTGCATTCGCCATTTTTTAATAACGATCAATTTTCTCATTTTACTTGCCCACCTAGCTGTCACAGTTAGCAACTGTTGCGTTATATTAACGTCGAAATGTTGCCTATGTTAGCTGAGGTCAGTAAAGAATGTTATGTGCTTTGCAACGCTTTGTATTTTGAGATCATTTCTCAGTCTTGTTTTATTTCATTCCCATTACCTTGCGTTTGGGAGCTTGTAGTTGTATATCTTACACAAGGACGACGTCCATTCAGAGGGTAGCAAGTCGTCTTGTGATGCAAGAAAACGTTTTGCAATCTCATGAACTTAATGCTTGCCTGCTCTTGTATCATTCACACGTTTTCCTCATTCAATTACACTTAGTATTCCTTTTACACAATTGTTATCTTGTTTTTCTAAATTGAGCCTATAGTCTAATTATCTTGCCCAAAGATTTAGTCCCACCGATGTTGAAGGGATCGGGTACTCTTTTCCTGGTCATGTTTAATGGTGTCTGTACGGATTAAAATCGTGAAGTAACAAGAAAACAAATCTCCTTTTCAGCCATTTGTTTGTATTTTATGCTTGAAAGAGATATAAACAGGAAGAATTCTAACCTAAATTGTACTTTGTTGTTTTGTTCCAGCTCATTGGTTATCTGAAGGTATTGCGTGCCCTCATCTGTGTAGCGGCGGCGCGCGTGTATCGTATGCCGCATGCTCATTGCTCACTTTTAATTATTGTGCATTGCTGTACAATGTCTTGAATAGTGTGGATTTTACCTGATAAGATGGTCCCTTTTGATCGTTGATTTTATTCGACCTCATTATACCATGGGAAGGCGCAGTAGTGTCCATAGTGTGGTAAACTGTACCCTACTCTTTGAGGGTGTACGGCATCACTACTATGGCATCCTTAATAATACTACTAATATTGATATTGACTCAATTATGGTGATGTCACTATGGTGATGTCACTCTCAAACGTTTTTTGGCCAACTCACTTTGTAGCTGTGCTAGCGCGTTAATGAAGTTTATGTAGCAATTGGTTGAATACTTTTTGCTTTTTCATCCGCTGAACTTGGAACAAATTTAACTTTGGCAAATTCCAATAAACTGCATGTCTGGCATTTTTTTGCTGTTTAACAATTTACTTTATGCTTTGCTTTCGCGTAAGTACAATTTTCCACACAAACTTATGTATAAATTGCAAACGCTTAAAAAATTTTCTTCGTGCGGAATGCTAATACATTGTCTTTTATTGTTGTTGCAAAATTGCCTGATATATTAGTTCGCAAATATATATTGTAATATGATATTCAACGTATCGCAACTACATCTACACTTTGGCTGTCATGTAAATATAAGTTAACATAATGTTGTTTGTTGATTCGTTTTTGCTGCAGAATGGCCAGCTCAGTTGTTTTCAACCTTTTTAAAACAGCTTGGGTAATGGTCCCCTTACGATTTTTTCAATTACTTACGATTACCGTCCACCATAATATTAAGGAAAATTTGCACAAAAACAATAAATAACATAATCGTTCATGTTGCATTGTTACATGCGATTAGAAATTCACTCGTCAATTAGATGGTGAGAGTGAAGAGGTGAGAATCGAACCCAAACAATCGAAATGGGTTTGGTATTGGGTAATGGTTTGGTTAACAAATTGGGTAATGGTCCCCTTGCGGTTTTTTCAATGACTTGCTGTCCACTATAAAAGGCAAATTTACACAAAAATGGTAAATAACCTAATCATTCATTTGTTACATGCAATTATAAATTCACTCGTCAATGAGATGGGTGCACCTGCTTGGGTTTTATCAGTTCTTCTATGTTAGTTTGTGATTTGCACAACGCGATTTTCACATCATGTAGGCACTTTAAAGTATTACACTTTCCCAAAGCAGTAACGCAATCATGCGTAACATATGACATCACTGATGTTTGAAACCACCTGATTACAGCCAAAGATTCTTTTTGCACTCAGTTTAGTTTCAAAAGACTAAATACAGGAGGTGAGAATCGAACCCAAGCAATCGAAATGACTCTATCTCTTGCCCAAACTCTAATCCACTAGGCTACGCTGGTGACGGCGATTTTTTCACTTAGTTTAGTTTGTGTCAAAAAACTTTCGAGAAGAACGCTCACAATATCACGTGCTGAGTCACATGACTGCAATCAGCTGATTCGCGAAAAATCGTAGACTATGTAAAACATGATTGCCAGGGATATCTAAAGAAGGGGATACGAAGGCTTTTACTACCGGTACGTCTGACAATAGAAGGGCTTTTGTTTATCGTAAATAATCTGTGTTTATCGTAAAATGACAATTGGCACCGATAGTAGTTTAATAAATATTGTTATGATAACTTGCATTGCGCTATTAGCATCAGGCCTGGATAATCACTGCATGCTCATGGTTACTTGTTAATTCAACTACCCGTATACCGGTACTTGCTTTACATCTAGCCTACCGCATCAGGCTTTGTTAAAAAAACAGCTTACTGGTAACTTTTCAACTGTCTTTGTAAACAAGTATTCTTTAAATATGCTCTACGTAACATTTGCTAACTGTCTTCTGTAGCTCATTGTACCAGCTGCACTACAAAACTTTCTATGATTTAAAAAAGAAACACATGTTTAAAGCACTACAAACTACCGCCCTGGTAGTGTCATGAGAATAAGGCAATCGCTGCGAGGCGTCATATCCCCTTCTCTAGATATCCCTGATGATTGCGTTATCGTTTTGGAATAGTGTAATACCTTAAAGTGCCATCTCACATCATGCATCAATCCAACTTGTTTCGAGCTTTTGTTTGACAGCAAGTTGTGTTGAAAATGCTGCTTCACATTCGTACATATTCGGAAATGGAATCAGAAATTTTAGTGCCATCTTTGTGATATCAGGATAAGACTGTGCCGTTTCAACCCAAAAGTTGCAACACATCCCCCAGAAAATAAGTTTTGCATCTCTGTCATCCAACAAACCAATAAACTGTTCTTGAATTGAGTTTTCTTCTGAAGGAAGATTGCTAACAGTAGTTCCAAACGTTGGTGATACAAAGCTATTTTTAAAGATCCTGTAGGTTGGAAAAGTAATGACAAATTTAAACTCCATAAATGAAAACGTGTGGTGGCTTATCTACAAGCGCATGGTAAAGCAGATCCCAATTGCTATCAGGGCCTCCGAGAGAAATCATGACTGGTTGGGAAACAATACTAAAAGTGGGCCCCAAAAAAAAAAATTTCAGCAAAAATACAAGTAACGAATTTGTATCATGCGTTGCATCATGTCTCTTAAGCCGAACTTGGCTACTTTCCTCATCGTGAAATTGAATTCCTTTAAAGTTTCGATTTTAAACAATGTAGGCTATATGAAAAAACTTTATTCAATAATTATGAAAATCAACAAAAATCACTCGACTACACTTGCAGCAAAATTGCCATCGTTGCTCAATATTTTCTCTTGAAAGAATTGCAGTAAAGTTTTATGATATGCACATGCACACCTCATACATGGTGCCTTTGGCCACGGCCGTTTAGACGAGAATTTAGGTCCCGTACCAAAACGATTTTCCAGCCCCAAATAAAGACACTTCCAAGAAAAATGCACAATATCTAAAGAATGCAATATAGTTTGTTCAAACTCTCTAGTGCTAAGGCAGTGCGGGCATGTTTGCTGATGAATTCTTGTCTGTTGGTTGTGTGGAATCCTGCAAGAGCCGCTTTTGGGTTGGTGATAACGTCTCCTCCCTTGACGAGTCTGCGTCACTGCGTCGCGTTGGTTCCAGTCATGTTGTGAATCGAAATTGCTATTGGTGGTAATTTTAGTATAACCTACAGTAGAGAAAGGAAAAATTGTACACACAAAATGCGGGCAATGAAAACAGCTCAACAAAGCATTCAATCCATTTCGAACCTTTTCCCATGCAAAGTTACGGATCAAAGCATCAAATAATAAAGATTTTACACGGTCTAATTTGATGCACAACATGCATAAACTGTTCACTCGGTTTTGAGTCGCGTTGGTGCGTAGCCTAAACAAATTTTACAAATTTCTGTGTGCTAAAACTACGTTTTCAACAACCGTTGGAGGTAGGCTACTGGTCTAACAAATTTTCAAAAGTTGCAATCAATGATTTCCTTGAGTAGATTGTAGTGAAACCATCTACAATTCCTCTATTAAGAAGTTTATTACGCTAAAATGCAACTAGGTTGTTCTGACGACATAAACTGCAAACTGAATTGAGACTGAAAATAAACACCAGTAAAAACGACAAAGGAACTTAAGGCAACGTAACAAAGCAATCAGCAACAACGTAAATTACAATGCAACTTAAAGCAATAACACGTCATTCACCCCTTCCATAGATTATCAATAGGGATCAACAAAAATTAAAGGCGCTAATACATTAAATACATTTAATTAATTTACAAATCTGTTTGGCGGTCGCCTTGAACGAGATGAGCGCCGGGGCATGGGGCGCTCGCTGGAATCAGTCGGTATATGAGTTTCCGATGACGGGGCAGGTGCATCTTCATTGACAGACTCATTATTAGTTGTTATTTGTTCGGGAAATTCCACAGATGGATTGTTTATCCCTTCGTTTGGACTCCCGGGATCCGGCAAACTAAGAGTCGACTCGTCAAGGCCACCACGAGCAGTTGGAGCGATGTCACGAATTGACACTGTGGTTTCGCGTCCGCTCGCGAAACGAACGTGCGCGTATAGTTCGGAGTTGCATGAGTCATTTCCACTTCTTCGACAAGCGGTTCATACTTGCTAGCACGAACGTGTCGTCTCAATAAAACCTTTTGACACCAGACTTGATTTATGACGATTTTTGCATTACTTCAAAATACTGCATCATATATTGTTTCAGTTGCATCATCTTTATGCATCATCTTATATCTGATGCAGTATTTTGAAGTAATGCAAAAATCGTCATAAATCAAGTCTGGTTTTAAACTTTTGGCCACAACTAGGCTATATGTACCTTGTGACGTCACACCGAACAGAATCACAGCTTGATGCGCAATGAGACCTCGCAAACGGGTATCAAACAAAAGCGGCCTTAGCGAGACGAGGGCAACAAAATTTGGATTTTTTTATTGCTAAAACGCATGTTGTACACAATGACATCACGCTGAAACAAAAAACTCGCAAAGTTAATTTGGGTTTCCCCGCCCTTTAAAAGCAAGCCAAAATAAGGGGAGCAGCTGACTCGAAGACTATGTCACTTTGCTGCTTCCTGTCGTCTGTTGTTATCGCAATGGGCGCAAATAAAAGCATGATTATTATTAGGCCTACTATTATTAATTGAAAATGACATAAGCTTAGTCGATCAATTACACTACTTAAAAATGATATAATATTTGGACAGCAATGACATCCATAAGCAGAAAATAGGCAAGAAGGGTTTACTTTCTTCAATCTTGCTTGGACACTACTCCAAATATGTTGGATCCATTATCATATGCCTGGCAAACGCAGTTTTTCATGTCAAGGTAGGCTACACCTATTTGGCCAAGCAAACATAATACAAGCTTAGCCAAAGCAGCACTACAGTTTTCAAGTTAGAACAACATAACAATGATCGAAAAATACTTGTAAAGTTGTAACTACGCATTTCATTCAAAGATTTGTTTACTTTTAGGTTGATAAATTTTTATTTTAGTGCCGTACAGTAGTAAAAATGGGCTCCCTCAAAAGTGACAAAACGAAAAACTACTCGTTTTTCCTTTACAATATTATGCTAGGGGGGAAAGTAGCCCGACTTCCCCCCTCTCGGAGCCCTTGATCAGGCTTATTGTAATCAGCAAAAACGCTGTCCACCGCTCAACCAGCCGTAATGAAGATGACGTGAAAAGGCAACTATCTAGCGCAAGAGGAGTTTACGATGGAGTTTAGTCTACAGATAGAGTTTACAAGCTTGGATATTGCAAGCTCGTCCAACAGTTTAAGAAAAACTCACAGCGTTTTTTCGTAAGTGCTTCGTGGTCCCAGAATATTGCTTTGCAAACCCCTAAAAGACCGCGGACCCCACTTTGAGAACCACTGGGCTAACATGGGGCTAAGGCTATTGAGGAGAGACTGTCATAAGCTTGCAATAAGTTTTACTAAAAAGCTTGTAATTCGTTTTAAAAAATGGTGGCAAATTAATTAGGCCTATATGAGAATAAATGAAATAGTTATTCTGTGGAACCAGGAATATCTAATTTTCTTTAGACATTGTAACTCTCTATGTATCCCTTCATGGAACATAGGCTCACACTCAAAGATCCTCTGAGCTTGGATTAACGAAACTGAGTTTCCGCAACAACAACCGGGCCCCCAGGTTGCATTGAGCAGAAATTACAGCCTTATGGAATGAAACCAAACTGAGAAGCCGTTTAAAAAAGAAGTAGGCTAGTTTATATTTAAACAATAGGCCATTCACTAAGTTGTGACCTGCTCCCTCGTCACGTGGGTCCACGATTTATAAAAGAATAATACTACTTGAAGGATCCCAAGGACATTTGAAGGATCCCAAGAAAGTGCAAATATTTAGGCACAAAGCGCCTCTGGCGCCAAATTAAAGTCTGAAAGTGGCCCAAAAAAAGCGCAAGTCGCAAACCAACATTTTTTGGCGCCAAGCCCAACTAAAGGTAACCAGATTGCAGTGAAATCGTCCAATCTGGCAACACTGGCACGATGCGCTTTGGTTTGACGACTTTTTAGTTTTCCATTTTCAGCAGAGTTGCCAGTACTCACTTCAGTTTGTTTTTATTTCTGACCATCACAACAACAAAAAAACAATATATGACAAACATAGCAGAGGTCTAGAAAAAGGTAGAAGCGACAAAACGCGGACGTTATAACGTGCATGATACCAAAGCAGGACAATCAGTAGCCTACTGCAGCGTTTCTGCAAAATCGAGCTAGTTTTATTTAGCTATTTTGCACTCTGCAATGCCTGATGCAGATTTATCTGTAGATTTCCATCACGCATTGAAGCGGTGATCTGACAATGAAATTTTCTACGGTTCGAGAAAAAAGTTTTCTCTGCCTATAAAACGTTGAATGGTAGTTTAACTAATGATTTCTGAAAGTTCCTTGGTTTCATGTTATCTGAATTTTATTTAGGAGTTGTGGGAAAATTTTTGCAGTGATTGATTGTATCTTTATCCTCGGACTGGGAAAGCTTATTACAGAGCTTAATCCTGCCAGTTTCGTATACTTGTAGAGTCTTTGAATCACTGACGCAGGCCCGGTCACCTAGATTGACAGAGTGAAGTTTCCGATTGTTGAAGTCTTGTTTTAAACCTTTCAAGGTTTTGCCACCTTTTCCCGTTCGTTAACGTGCGTTAACGTTGAAGTGAGTATCTTTTTCGTCCCGGACGCGTTAATGACGAAAAATAAAATGATTGATTGATTGATTGTTGCCGGGAATTATTCCATCCATTAGATGCCGCTGAATGGAGAGCAGTCCTTAACGTGCGTTGCTCAAGTCAAGCGCACACCCTGAGAGTCGAACCATCAGCGCAGCTTGATCTTGAAGCTTCTTCGTTCCAGAAGTGACACGCTAACCAATTGAGCAGTCGTCGGAAAGTTTTGATGATTGCGTTTTTTTGCTATTATGGCCATATTTTGGGCTATTTTTGGGCTTGTTTTATTCTTGTGACAAATATCATAAACCATTGATTGATTGTGACAATTGGACTGGATATTTAAAAAAATCTGGCAACTTTGATTTTCAATCTTATTTTGTCAGTCAATGATTGTGAACGAAACGGACCGTTTCTTTTTTCATTGGGATATTATGTTTCACTGACTTCAACAATCGGAAAACTTCAATCTTCTCATCTCGGTAACTGGCCCTGCGTCAAGAGCCTCTACAAGTATGCGAAACTACCAGGAATAACCAATCAAGGCTTTGTCAGTCTGAGTCAAGCCAATCAGTAGGGTACATTAAAATATATGGAGCTGGTATACAAGTCCCCCCCCCCCCCCTTGATAACTCATGACAAAGACAGGACTCAACCAAACCTATAGGGTGAAACTACTTAATCTTTGCTTTACTGTTCACACACTTCAATCCACATGTTTTGGTCAGTTCCTCTTTGTCATGAGTTGCCAAGGGGGGGACTTGTATAATGTATACCGGTACCAGCTCCAAATATATGTTAGGTTAAGTACCGGTACTGTGTGATTTCTATTTCATTATTTGGTAACCAACCATTGTTTTGACAGAGTCTTAAGAGAAATTCATCTTAATTAAACGGCTTTTGATTGTATTTTTATACTGAAATTGTTGGAATCCATATCCTAATATGCCGGCTAACATGATCTGTCAGATCTGTGAGGCCCAAGAATCGGCGCATGTGTGCTTCACTTGTGTGAATCCAAGACAAGGTAATTTTATGGTACAGTAGTATGATTACGAATAATTCAACTTGATTTTTTGTGTTGAAAAGGAGCGATCTTTGACTGTCAAAAGTAGCGGTTGAGAACTATGTGGAATGAATTAGTGGTGCGATTCTGATGAGCCCAACCTCATGGGTGAAGCACATGTCTATCGCTGTCAATTCTTGCTACACTCAACTGCTGAGAATTTGATGTTTTGTGTCATGATGCGTTGGTGAAATTACTTAAGTTTTAAAAAATTCAATTTTTGCTTTGCTTAATCATGTGTGAGGTATAGCAGTCATGATTGAAACTCAAATAATAAATGATAGGCATCATAATTATGAGCCAGCTTATGGTACGGTATCATGCAATATTTCATCTCCCCAATACTGATTCAAAATAAACTAGAACTGTCAATACATGGCTGTTCGGTACTTTTTTTCTTCAAAGAAATGTGGCTTACTTTTAATAATACTTTTAAATTTAAATATACAGTAAATGTTTATTAAAGAATTTGTATAATGATCACTTCTGAAACATATCTGCTTATTTTTCTGCACAGTTTTTTTTATGTTGCCCTGTGTTATTCCACTGTTAATGTATTATGCAAAGTGCTGGTATTGTGCTATATGTGATAATGTTCTTAATTTTGGGTCTTTTGATTAAATGTTTGGATGGCAACTGACTTTGGTGACCTTTTGGTCTTTCGCTGCCGTTCTTGTTGTGCGAATTATTTGTGTTTATTGTGTTTTTTTCTTGGCAGTGGCTATTTAACCGGCGCGGTCTTTGAATCTGAAACACTATTTGACCGGCCATGACGTCACTATGTAGGCTAGGGTGGCCAAAAAAAATTGAAATTTTTTATTTTTGTTTGCACACCCTCTCATTTGAGGAGGATTCATGAAAAAATAACACTGTAAAAATTTGAAGTGAATCCGACAAGAGGAAGTGCTCTCCCACCGACCTCAAAGTTTGCTTTTATTGGCATAATTCGTCAAAATTCCTTGAATATGTGACGTAATTCTTTTTTGACTTATTTACATTGCAGTTGCAGCATTTTTGTTTTAACCATTGTTTTACTCTGAATTTATGATACAATAAGTGTTTCCACATGCAGAAAAACATAACTAATGCACAAAATAGTTCACATTAACAAGTGTTTGGTATGAAATTAAATGCACTAAACTTTAGCGAAAACCGCATAAAAGTACGTTCACCAGTCACGATCGCAACGCTTTAGGTGAAAACACATTGCCCAGAAAAAGCAAACGAAACGTTTGTAAAGAGTCAAGCCATTGATTTTATTTAATGGAGCTGTTGGCATGTTGGCTTTTACTTGCACTTGTTGGAAGCAGCTTTCTGTGGTGCTCGACCACCTGATAGAGGAGCTGGCGCTGCTGTTTATTTTCCGTAAGGACTTCATTGAAGTGAGTAGCTAATTTGACTGCCCAGTGCCCGCTCTGCACAATCATTGACGGCTTTGAGACGACGGCATGCAAGAAATAGCAGCCTTCGATTAAATGCCTGCTGCACGACAGTGATAGCTCCAGTGTGGATTCTCATATTGCTTGATGTTGTGTCAAAACAAAGTGCAGCTAAATGCTCTGCTACAACTCGTGTATGAATTCCACTACTTTTTGGCCCATTAGTGATCCCGTTCCAATAGGCAGCTTCGGAATGCCAAGCAGTATTTCAACATGCATACCAAAAACTACAATGGCCAAAGAGTCGCACTTTGTGCCAGTGGCATTAGTCAAATGGTACCATGAAAATGAGCAACAAGTGGAACAGTTGGTTTAAATTTTTTCCGCACTGCAGCTGCAAGGCTTTCACGTGAGGTGTTTTGAGCATTCATGACAGAGGAATGTGACATTGTCAATTCATTTATATCAATTCCAGCTGCAGCAAGATCAGGAGTGATGATCATCATTGCTTGACGACTTGATGTTATAGTTCTGTTCAGTGCTGCATTAAACAGTGGATTATCGATAATGCAGCGTTTTGGTAATGGCTGCTCCTACTGAGTTTTGTTTTGCTGTTATTTGGATTTGTGGTGCAAATAGTGGGTCACTGGAAGAATCTTCATCATCTGCTGATCATTTTCAGATGAGAAAGCAGCAGCACTTGATGGTACTGGATCAATGCGATTTCTGTTGCGTCTTTGTTCATCATCTTTGCGCTTTCTATACTTTGCAGCAGCTTTGCGATGCATTGGGTCATGGACTTCTAAATATATCAGGACTGGAAACTTAGTTTACAACAGTAGGCCAAACAGTTGGTACAACAGTTGGCCAACAGTGGACCAACAGCCAAGTAACTAACCCTGTTGGCCCACTGTTGGCCAACTGTTGTACCAACTGTTTGGCCTACTGTTGTAAACTGAGTTTCCAGTCCTGACTCCTGATACTATTTAGAAGTCCATGATTGGGTCCTCTGTTGTCATCAGTATCTGTCATGCACCACATTGGTCTATCAAAAACTGGCAGTCTTCTGGTATTGTTGTGTGGCATTCCCAGTTAGCATGTGTAATATCAAATAATGCACTTAAGCTCTGGGTGAAGTCAGCTTCTGAGGTCAGCTAGGAAGCTGAATTTCGCCTCCCTTTGTGCTTTGATTCTCCTATATGCTCTTGATGGATGCGTTTTAGTTTGGTGACAACGTGAGTCTTTGCAGTGGTAGCGATATTAGCTTTCACCCACAAGAACTGTACTGCAAGCAAGTGGCAGTGTAATCTTATTGATTTTCATCTCGTAGTAGAGGTGGTGAAGAACCACACCCCATACAGGCAGCTGACATGGCCCCTCAAGAGAGTCAACACTAGAGAGTGGGTGTCCATTTGTTGACTGTCTTGAGGGGCCATGTCAGCTGCCTGTATGGGGTGTGGTTCTTCGCCGTCTCTACTACGAGATGAAGATCAATAAGATTACACTGCCACTTGCGTGCAGTACAGTTGCACATGAAGTAATATTAACTACTACTATCTATGCCACTTTTTGGTTTGCAGCACCTTCATCAATATCTGCCCCTACAAATGACCTAGCAATGTTACAGCTCACAGAGGATTATAAAGAGGTTGACAATGCAATTTCTCAAGTGGCAGAAAAAAGTTGAGGTTGCGCTTGTGGTACATCGGTGAGGATCTTGCTGCACTACCTTTATTCAATGATAATAACACAGATGATGAAAAGAAAGCAATCGTTAATGCTCTTAAGAAAGACCCATTTCCCGAAGATGTTCGTCGTGTTGCCCCAAACAAAATTGTCAAGTTTCAACGTCTCTCTTTGGCACAGTTTGTAACACAGCATTCACTTAACCTTTTCGAGTCACTGCTTCTGTCGACACATGGCGTGATCGTGATGATTATAAAGAAGCCTGCAAAGTTTGGCTTCATCTCAAAGCCGTCAATGATTGTGCAGAGCGGGCACTGGGCAGTCAAATTAGCTACTCACTTCAATGAAGTCCTTACAAAAAATGAACAACAGCGCCAGCTCCTCTATCAAGTGGTCGAACACCACAGAAAGCTGCTTCCAACAAGTGCAATAAAGTCAACCAATGGCTTGACTCTTTACAAACATTTCTCTTGCAATTTTTGGGCAACGTGTTGTCACCTAAAGCGTTGCGATCGTGACTGGTGAACGTACTTTTATGCGGTTTTCGCTAAAGTTTAGTGCATTTAATTTCATACCAAACGCTTGTTAATGTGATCTATTTTGTGCATTATTTATGTTTTTCTGCATGTGGAAACACTTATTGTATCATAAATTCAGAGTAAAACAATGGTTAAAACAAAAATGCTGCAACTGCAATGTAGATAAGTCAAAAAAGAATTACGTCACATATTCAAGGAATTTTGACAGATTATGCCAATAAAAGCAAACTGTGAGGTCGGTGGGAGAGCACTTCCTCTTGTCGGATTCACTTCAAATTTTCACAGAGTCATTTTTTCATGAATCCTCCTCAAATGAGAGGGTGTGCAAACAAAAATAAAAAATTTCAATTTTTTTTGGCCACCCTAATGTAGGCACTTCTTTCTTTTTCTTTTTCAAAGCAAAAGACGAGAAGAGTGCCTATATATAATAAGTTATAAATTCGACAATTATGTTCAACTGATTCGGTGGCGCGTAGGATACATCTTGGGCTGGTGTTCCAGAGGGAATAACTTCGATACTACGCGGAAGCGTTTTTTTTTTAATTTTTAACTAAATTTTGACCCGAAGTGACTCAATCGTTGGGCTGCTGCATTTTTGTGGTCAATTTTGAATTTGAGTAGCCTACAGCTCAATTTTTTATGTCTTTTCAACTATGAGCAATGAAGTTAGAGTTTTTTAATTTTCTTGAATTTGAGAATTTTTTTGGATAATTTTCCGTTCGTCATAAGAGGATGTGACCGTGTTTGCCGAACGACCCATTACATTTTTGCGTTGTTTGGCAAACACGGTCACATCCTCTTATGACGAATGGAAAATTATCCAGAGAAATTCCCAAATTCAAGAAAATTAAAAAACTCTAACTTCATTACTCATAGTTGAAAAGACATAAAAAATTGGCTGTAGGCTACTCAAATTAAAAATTGACCACAAAAATGCAGCAGCCTAACGACTGAGTCACTTCGGGTGAAAATTTAGTTAAAAATTTAAAAAAAAAACGCTTCCGCGTAGTATCGAACTCATTCCCTCTGGAACACCAGCCCAAGGCGTATCCTACGGACCTACGCGCCACCGAATCAGTTTAACATAATTGTCGAATTTATAACTTATTATATATTGGCACTCTTCTCGTCTTTTGCTTTGAAAGAGAAAAAGAAAGAAGTGCCTACATAGTGACGTCATGGCCGGTCAAATAGTGTTTCAGATTCAAAGACCGGCGCCGGTTAAATAGCCACTGCCTTTTTTCTTTCTGTTTTGCCAACAAAACAAAAATAAACTGAACTGAACTTACTAAACCCATTGCTTTCCATATGTTGTTATTTTTTGTTGCAGTTTATATAGTTGTATCTTCTTGTTTTGCCCTTGCTTTAATATGTTGTTGTTTCAGAAATTAATGTATGTGGGGGAGTTTTGATCTGTGCTTCTTGCAAACTCACCCATCACAACAGTGGTATATTTTTACTTCATCAAACTACCTCTTTGGAAGCCAGATACAAAAGAAGACTTCTTCAAGGACGGATTAAAGGATTTCAGTTGTAAATTTTTTTGAAACTGTTTATTATATTTATATACAATGAAATGGATAGGCTAAATGTTTACTAGATTTTTTGGTCTGACACTATGTATTCAGTAATTATAATACTGATATTATGAAATGTCGTAAGATGGACTGGATGTTTGTCCTTCATTTCCAAAAATGGTCAATGAATCAATTCGGAAACAGTCAAACGGTGTCTCAAAATTACTAGCACTGAATCGGTTGCACCAATTGGGTCATTTCGTTCCGGATCAGGCTTTTAAATGTGGTTCCTGTTCATGAGTGCAAAGGTGACTGATGATATCCAGTCCAAGGTCTATCTGTGTGGGAATCTTCTCTTGCAGTATGGACATGAGGAAGTATGGTTGGCTGGGATTCGTATTTATGGCTCGGGTCTTGTGCCATTCCCATTTTTTGACAATAGTGAGCGTAGGCTATTTTGTTTCTCCACTGATGCTATGCCTATAGAGATAAGACTGTACCATGTATGCTATTCTACGACAAAGCCTTCCCAATAATCATGATTGATGGAGAATTTCTTTATGAAAGGTTTCAAAGTGACTTTTGGGCTTGAACATGTAGGCACATGCTGGTGGGGACCCACTCTGTGTAGCTAATATATTTAAGAGCTGTCTTATTGTAGCCCTTGATAATTTTGGTGTCTGGTAGGCACTCACACTGGTCTTGATATAAGCACATCTCCACATGTCTCAACTGAAGTTGCTAAATATGCTAGATATCGCTACAGCTTATGCTCGCAAGATATCAGCTAGTTTACATCTACCTCACTGAAACAATAACTTTCTTGTTTGCATTGGTATGGGCAGGTAAACAAAAACACCGTTTACCCAAATGATCCAGGGCTACAAATTCTCTAAATACACTATACAGAAGTCTTTTGCTGGATTTAAGTAATCACCGAATCGATTTTCTTCAAAAATTGCTGTCTCCGAATTGGAATTTCTCCAAATCGGATTCTCCGAATTGGATTCTCCTAAACAGGCCATTCCGTGGGATCTGCTACTATTCGGTGAGTCCGATTCGGTGAGTTCCTAACCTCTAACCCCGAACCCTTAAACGGCAATGATAATTAGGCTACGGTACCCAATAATTTAAAAAAAAATTGAAAAAATCTCCGAGTAGGGATCGGACTCACCGAAACAGGCCATTTCGCATTCCGTGGATACCTTGATGTCTCTCCCACACATTAAGCTTCAGTCTACCAAAAGCAATGGGTTCTTTGGAAATTTTGTGACTTACAGAGATGTTACAATATTAGACTAATAATACAATCACAAAAAAATTATATACATCACTAAGTATGATCACGACCAATTGACCATTCAGTTCACCTCGTATGTTTAACTTCTAAACATTTTATTTTTCAGATCTGTGTCAGAAAATATCAACAATGAAGTTGTTTCATTAAATGTTCGGAATGCTGTGAATAAATCAAAGTAAGCTGAAGCATGGTCAAGCTAACTCCTTGTCACAATCAATATGCGTAGTCTCACGTGATTTGATTTTTATTATTAGAGCTTTGTTGAGAGTTGTGTAATGTGTATTATGAGGATTAGAAGTTATAATAAAAAGTATACCGTATATTGAAAACGATTGTAGAATTCCAACCGATATTGAATAGATTGTAAAAGTGGAAGTTATTGCCAGTTGCAATGTAAAGTAGCAATTGCAAGTAGTAGTGTATAGTTATTTTGATATTGATGAAGACGTTTGCTGTTAAGAGTTTGATTTCTGTATGTGCTGGAAGTGGTGAACCATTTGTCAAGTCAGTTTAAGAACTTTCATCTATCATCTCACAAGTAGAACTACGGTATTAGTATTCAACCATTTATTTGATTGTTTAACGCATGATATTCCAATAAACTACGTCATCAATCTTTCCAAAGTCGCTTTACCTGTAGTAAGAACTAGAAGGAATTGTGACACTAGTGGTTACTGTTCAACGATAAAAATGTTTAGTAACAGATTTAGTTCAACTCGCCAACGTAAAACTTATTTGTTTCAGATTAAACACTAAAATTAAGTCTTTTGTTTTTACCAACTTTTTATGTTTTTTTGCAAAAATTGATGTCGAAAACGATTTTTTTCATTTAATACAGAGTTGAAGCAACCAAAACGTATGTTCACAAGCAGCTTATGGAAGTGTACAATGCCATCACAAGCCAACTCAATGCTAAAGAAAAGGAGTTAAATATGCATGTTGAGAGTAACTTTCGAACATTGCAAGAAGAAAGTGAGGTTTGCAGAGACAAGTTAAAAGAATTAAACTCCACTGTAACAGCGGTACGTTGCATCCCGTTAAACCTACTTATCGTTTCCTGTTAAGTTTGACGCTGAATGTGACACCTAGCATTTTTTTTTTTGAAAGTTCATCCTTCTTTAGAAATTGTGCATATACGGTACTAGACTGGAAGGCGTAGTGAGCGTGTATTACTGAATCTTGGCAAGACATTTAACATATGCTTCCAATTAGGCATGAGAATTGACTCCCTAGCCTTCCAATACGCTTAACTATCTGGAATCGTTGTCAACAGTCATGAAAAGCTGAATTTATTTAAAAAAATTGAGTTTTTTCTTGCACAATGATACTGTAATGGATAAAGCTTTGGTAGACAGTTCGCTTTGTTGTACCATAGACAATAGACATACAAAACAAAGTAGCTTCAATGGGTTTAAAATATTTTATGTTTATCACACAAAGAACACGCAACATAAAGAAAATGTTTAAAAGTATTTTAATTATTATGTGTTATGTATTATACATATAGTACTGTAAATCCATTGTGATATGATTAGAATAGTATCGGTATAGTGGGCAGAAGATATCATGTTTTTGTTTTCTTCTCATATTTTTGCTTGTATATGTGATTTGTGAGTAATGGCATAGTTTTATATATTCTTTTTTTACCATTGTAGAAATCAGAAACTCTGTTGGCAAAATTGGCCGATGAAAATGAAGAAGTAGATATCGAAAAGATTGAAGCTGAAGTGAGTTTTACCTGATTTGAAGAATACTACTGCGTTTGATTAATATCAGCTTAAAACCGTTCATGATGTCTGTCATGTATGTAAATGCCAATATGGATTGTAAGATAATTTTATTGTTAACCAGTAAATGCCACTTGGAAGCTTATTTCTGGCAGTTTGGCATACCTGTGGGGGTTTTGAACCTCTGACGCGGGCTCGGTCACCGGGATCAACAGAGTCAAGTTTTTGCTTGCTTTTGAAGTAAACCTCGTTACTTAATGCAACAAACAGTTTACCAGCCTCATTTTCTTGATTATAACTCGATTTCGCTATCACAGCATCCTCAGCATGATCATGTCAAGCACCTTGCATGATCATGTCAAGGTGCTTGCAAGTTATTTCATATACCGAGTGCTGCTAAAGAGTTTCCTTTGCCCCACATCATAGCGCTTTCTTTTCGCAGCTCGAAGAACTTGAAAGCAACGTACGAAGCGGCTTGACTACGAACATGGAGAACAAACTTGGACCTTACGTGAAAGTCGACCGGGGCAGTTTTGAAGTGGACCACACTGTGAACATTGGGACATTTAGGATCTCTCAGATTGACTATTACGGAATCGGTGAGTAGCGTGTTGAATTTCGCTCCAGTAGACTGGTAGTAGTAGTAGTCTAGTTTTAATCCGGTGATGTCCCCGTTACCGAGGGTGGCCGGATTCACCTCCAAGTGCCCCAATCGTCTTCACACCCTGCCTCGACCCTCCACTTGCAACTCCAGCGCTCTTCTCAAAACATCATCTTCATCCCTTCTCAAAACATGCCCATACCACCTCACTCCATTCGCTTTTGCCGACTTATCAACACTCTCATTCAACCCAAGCAAGCTCAGAAGTTTTTCGGTTTTCCTTTTGTCCATCAGCTTTACACCACACATTGCTCTTAGCATCGCTCTCTCAATTCTTCTTAAAATCGCCAATTCGTTTTCCCGTAAGCACCATGTCTCACTTCCGTACAGCATTGCAGATCTCACACAACTAGTATAAATTCTTCCTCTCATTTTCAACGGAAATCTTCTACCACATAACAACTCTCGACACTCTCTAAATTTCACCCAACCAAACCTTACTCTTGCAGTCACTGCCGCTTCACAACCACCACTGGCATTCAGTCTATCTCCTAGATAGCAAAAGGCATTTACTGATTCAACTTCGTCATTCAGCTTTTCAACAGGACCAATCATTCCTTTCTCAATCTTCTTGCATCTTTCACATTCAAAACCATCTCCAGATCTGCATGTCACTTTCTTCATCTTTGCACATCTTCCATGCACCCATTTCTTGCATTTCGTACATGTAACAGAATTTGCCATCACTCTTCTTCCGCAGACGCCACATGGGTCAATTTTGCTCATTGTGATTTCCCCTTCCGTTCCGCTTATTACGACCTTTGTCTTTTTGATGTTCACACGCATACCTTAACATTCAAACGATTCCTTCCACTTCTCAAATTTCCCTCTCAGACCTTCCATTGTGTCACTCAATAAAACCAAATCATCGGCGTACAGTATTTCCATTAATGAATCTTCTCTTACACATTCGGTAATTACATCAATCACAATGGCAAAGATTAGAGGAGAGAGGACAAAACCCTGGTGTACACCCACCTTCACCGAAAACTCGTCTGAGAGGGCAGATCCAACGCAAACTCTCGTCCTTGCACCGTCGTAAAGACCCATTACGGCTTGCACGAGAGCTTCTGGCATTACTTTTTTTCTCATTGCCCATGCCGTCACTCTTCTTGGAACTCTATTAAACGCCTTTTCCATGTCCACGAAACACATGTACAAGTTCTTACCCTTGTCTCGATATTCCTCTTGCAACCTTCTCAAAATAAAAATAGCATCTGTCGTTCCCTTCCCAGGCATAAATCCACACTGCATCTCGTCCAGCTTCACCACAGATCTTATTCTATTCTCCAACACCCTTTCCACTACCTTCATTGCATGCTCCAACAGTTTTATTCCCCTATATGACCCACAATCCATTACATCACCCTTTCCCTTGAAGATGGGTATCACCACGCTCGTCTTCCATTCATTTTGCATTCCTTTACCATCTAACACACGTTGGCTGATTTCCTGCATTGCTTTCAATCCTGTCTCTCCACTTGCGCGTATCATTTCCACAGTGACTTCAGGTAGTCCAGGAGCCTTCCTCGATTTCATTTTCTTCATTGCTTGCGTCACCTCCTCTCGAATAACTCTCTTTAATGGACCTGCTACCACGTCGGCTTCCACATTTTGATTCCAATCGTTTTCCTCGTTCATTATCATCTCCATATGTTCTTTCCAAATTCTTCCACGATCTTTCTCACTGAAACCAAGTTTTCCATCCCTTCCTCTAATACATCGTCCACCATCTACATCTTTCCCATCCCGCTTCATAACCTTCATAAACTTATATACTTCGTTAGGACTGTTTTTTAATTTGGTCAATTCCTGCTCAGCTTCTTTCTTCATAGCTTTTGCAACTATTTTCTTTGCCCGATTTTTCAATTGCTTGTACTTGAGCTTAGTTTCTTCTGATCTATTTCTGCACCAAGCCTTGTATGCGACTTTTTTCTCCCCAATTGCTTCCCTCACCTCTTCATTCCACCACCACGTATCTCCTCGATCCATCCTGCCTTTTGTTTTCCCACAAACTTCATCGCAAGCTTGCAGAACTCCATTCTTCAAGGATCCCCATACATCCCCATACTGGTGTTTAGAGGAAAGGTTAAATTGAACGTTGTCGCAATACGAATGTGTTAACATTTCTTTTTGCAATAGCTTTCCCAAACTAATAAAATACTTAGAAAAAGGTATATCTTATTAGCCTCTGCATCAGCGTAAGGTATATTACCGAATGCCACATCAGCGGCCGCTCGTTGTGTTAAGACCAGAGTTCACGTTCTAGCTCTTCCGCATCACTGGTAGCAAATATGAGTGATGGTTTGCGTCTTTCTGTCCGGACAGAAAATCATATTGTCTTCACTGCTCGAAGTACCACGTCTCACATTTATGCGGCTTCGAAAAAGACTGAAGCTAAAAACTTTCATTTTTTACACCTTAGTTTTACCATGTTGGAACTGTAGCACGATTGCAGTGCAGGAAAATTGATAACTGTACTTACATTTGCACACCATGCTGAAGTACTCTTTTACCTATCATAGCATTGGTATAATTAAAATAAGATTGTCTTCACTTACAAGCCTTTATGTTATAAAAAAGCAAACTACTTAGCTTCTCGAATTTCAGGTAGTAGTTTTGTACGATGCTTTCACACCTGAAACTCGTTATCAGCCAGTGTTTAAATATATTTCCGTAGTTGTAAACTATGTTTCATCATGAATTACAGATGAAATTTTGCAAAGTTCAGAGTTGTTCAAAGAAACCAACACCATTGAAGAAGGCAGTAACTACGTTATTTCAACGTCATTTCTCACAAGAGCAATGTTGAGCCAAAGGCAATCAGTGTTATACCTGCCTCATCCCATGCTGGCCAAGCGTGGGCTGTGGCTCAGAGATGCGGTCGAATACTACATACAGTGAGTCGTTTTGCTGGATTAACTACTCGAGCAGTGGGGACGTTAATCCTTTTTTCCGAATGCCTGTTTTGGTACTCAACACACGATTGCTTCATCATCATCATAATCCATCGTCGGTTTGCTTATAAACTACAATTTAAGAAACTTTTGATTTAAAGAAAAAAATAATGCATGGCTTTCCAACGATTTTGAACTACGGAGAAAGGTTCGATATAACGAAGACGACTAGTTTGGAAAGGAGTGTGACAGCAAATTACATAACAGAAATCTCCCGCACATCGCCTCAGAGAATGGAGTTTCTTTTAAATTCGGTCTTTAATCGTCACAGCATGCACTTCATGCGATGCTTTGCTTGTTTTCAGGCGAAAGTTCGAGCAAAACCTGTATGCGCGATTGGGCGACGACGAGCTGCCTGACTACAGCAACAAATCAATTGTTCTTGTGAAGTCGCGCGCCCAGGATTACCCCACAATTATGAGATGTCGATTTGTTCTATCTGACAACGATGAAAAATCGAAAGGAAAGAAGTCTTTGCGAGTAAGGATTCAGTAGTTAGATGAAGCCGCATTATCTAAAATTGTGAAGATTTTGGTTTTCATAGTTTACATAAATCAGTAGGAATTGGTCACTTAGCAGCAACTTGACTTCTGATATGCGTGGCAGTGAGTCAAGTATATCTTTGGAAGTTTAAAACTTGTTTTAACTTTGTCGATCCACTAATGAATTAAAAGACAGAAAGATGGGATTCCAGTTTTAAATATTTTCAATGACGAACCTTTGTACCTACCGTCGTCAGATATCGATGGGCATCATAGCCAATGCGGCGTTGGATGAATTCGCGTTTCTGGTGTCTTGCAGTGTCCCAGAGTGTGCTCGGGAGCCTAGTGGATTTATTGTGTTAAATAATAGTTATCTGCACCTACTATAAATCTGCACCTACCGGTTATGTATGTTGTGGTGAACCGGTTATGACATTGACTTCAGTGCATATGTCCATCCCAGGCAGCAAAATCCCTCACTTTTACATTGAATCAACGTCCGCAGACGTTGAATCAATGTAAAAGTGACGGATTTTGCTGTTTAGGATGTGACTAGTCGACTTCCCCCTATTTTATTAGCTCATTCTAGTTACTTCAGCGTGTTTTGACATTAATCCGTCAATCTTGCAGTCTGACAAAGCAATGGGTGAAGTTTCCATCTACCCTGTTGATTATTATGATCTACCAGTTAAGACGTTGTCCCTCAGCAAGGTCCACTTCTTCAAACTCGACTCCTATTTGGAGAAAGTTCCACTGTTGGTGAGTTGAGTGTATTTATATACAAAATAAACCATGACCGATCTCTTCCTTATACTAGTGGTTTCCGAACTATTGGTCACACAGGGATGATCCTAATTTGCCAAAATAGGAACGAAGAATGGTAGAGTGCTGAAATTTTTTATCCAGGTCTGTTTGTTGGGTCGCGAGATGTTCCTCAAACTCAAATTTGGGTCACACTTGAACATTGGGCGGTGGGATGGCGCAGCAGATAAGGCGCTCGCTTTCCAATCACGCAATCCTGGTTCGACTCCCGGCTTAAGCTGGTTGTTGACAAACACCGCTCACCTCTACCTAGGGTGTAATAAATTGGGTGGGCGTAGTTGCTGAAGTAAAGGCGGCCGAGAGAAAGGAACTGGCCACCCTACTCTCGTTAGTGCCGAAGGCTTCTCGTTCCTCGATGCTTGGATCATTCAAGTATGGGACTTACCTTGAATATTATGAACAAGTCTGGGAACCACTATCCCATACATTAAGGATCACACGTATGTGTCAGTTTTTCGAAGTCGCTATATGAATATTTGTTCTGGAAGTTCTTCGTCAAGCGCGCACACCGAGGGTCGAACCGCCGTTGCTTGATTTTGGTTATTGACTTGTGTTCTGTTGCTCATGGTCGATCGAAATTCTACCACTTTTTGTTATTAAATTCTATCTTCCATATTGTTGTTATTAATGTATCCTGAACAGAAAGATAATACCAGTTGCAGCATACGACAACGGACGGGGAAGATGACAAAGTGTAAGAAGGAAGGAAAGGCGGCCGAAAGAAAGGAACTGGCCACCCTACTCTCGTTAGTGCCGAAGGCTTAGTATAGGGTCATTCCATTATATTTCAGGTCATGAAAAAACCAATACTCTTGGAAATGTTTCATACTTTGGCAGTTAGTTCACAATCATTAACTGAGCACACCAAAAAAAAAAAATTTTGAAATTGACCAAGTGGTTTAGAAGTTGTGGGGGTTTGAAATTCACCACTCGGCCGGGGCATCGTGCCCCCCAAAAATTCAAATTTTGCTAATATCTCCTAATTTATAGCTAAAAAAACAACCAAAATATGTAGAATACCATTTTTGGGGGCAAGGAATCTGAATTTCCAGTCAAAATTGGTGAAAAGATATCATTTATAGATGAAAACAACGTTTCAAAAATTTTGGGGGGGATAACTTTGGGGGGTGCTTTGGCCATGTAGCCATGGCCAAACTCAAATTTTTTTTCCTGAAATTATTTACCTGTTCATGTTATGTCTTTATGATGAGTTATTTTAGTTGTTCCATGTGTTTTTTGAGAGGGACTGCAGTTTCAAACTGATACCCAGTTTGGCAAAATTCCAATTTATTTGACATGAAGTTTTGGCATTTTTGAAACAGCAAATTGCAATGTCTGTCATCTGACAGTGATTTGTTTCAATCCATATGATCAAAAAAGTTAAAAGTATTATTAAATCCCATAGGTACAGTTTAGAAATTATTGAGTGAGCATCAAGTTATAAAAAATACACCAAATTGCACATCAGTCTAGTTAAAAAGTGTTTCAAGTTTGTTCAGTTCTGAGCTAAAAGTGTAACTTTTACCATTGGATGTAGAAGGTGGAGTTAGTTTCAAAAGTGCAGAAGTGGGTGGCATCCAGCATATATGGTCTTTTCCAAACCAAACTGTTTAACAACTTCTTTCCTGCTGAATAATAAAAACATCATAGCCAGGCAGTTTTCTACTTCAATGAAAAGTTAGTTCAGAAATGATAAGGGTGCATGTGCTGGTTTGATAAGAAACGGTAGCAAAATCTTGATCAGACTAGCTGTGTGATATCAGCTGAATAATAAAACATTGGTAGTTTGACACATAAAACAATTATTCAAGAAATGGACCATAATATGGCTGAACCCTGCAAATATTGTGACAAAGCATCAGTTATGTTTCAATTATTTTCATTTTTTTGATATGTATGGGTTGATATTTTCTAAGTTGAATATTTTGGTTTATGCAAAACTTACATCAATCAAATTTCGTGAAAATATTATACTTAATTGTTTTGTTTGAAAAAGAAATTTTTTTTGCGATCTTTTTCTCAACGCTCCGAAATATTCCCCCAAACTTAGCGTATCAAAAATAAATTAAGAAAAACTTTAAACCTAAATAACTAAATTATCATTTGAAATGTTCATCTTGGCATATTTTTAATTGCAATTTAAATGAATTCCTTGGATCTTAAATTGGTAAAATGCATGTTTTCAGTGCGAAAATCGTTCAAGGTAAAGAGTTATTGTCAAAAAATCAAGGCGCAAAATGAAAAAAATGGCTGTGCTCAGCTTCAAAAATCCTACTAGTGGCCGAAAATTCAAAGTGCTCTATCTCAGCCCCAATTAAGATACTTCAAAAATTTTTTTTGCTATTATCATTTTTTAGTATGTATGTACAAAATATGTCAAAATACGCAAAATTTGTGACTAGTGGTTACAAAATTTGAAAAAATCTGATGATTATAAATGGAATGCCCCACTGTACAATGTTAAAAAGGCATTTAGAATTTGCAAAATTTTATAAAGAATTTTGACCACCAGTCCAGGCAAGGAACAATATGGAACAACAAAATTGGAGTGTGTTTATCAAAATATAAGTCCAATTAACATCACCCCCCAAAAAAATGTTTTTTTTTTCTTCGGCTACATGGGCAAATTTTTCCCCAAAATATATACCTCAAAAAATATTTATAATCAAATTACTCCAAAACTACATGTTTTATATTCTGTTTGCAAATTTGGATTCCTCATCCCCCAAAATGGTATTCTACATATTTTCATCAACTTCCTAGCTTCAGTATAACAGATATTGGGGCATTTTTACTCTTTGGAGCTGAAATACTGCCACCATGCGGTTAAAATTGAAAATAGTGTAACTTTAAAACCCCTTGTCCAATTTTGAAAATTTTTTTTTGTTGAGCTCAGTGGGTTGCCATCTCTCACATATGTCAAAATCAACCAAATCGGAGAGGGTGGGTGGCATTTCCTCTAATTTTGACCTGAAATATAATGGAATGACCCTATAATGAGAACCTTATCTTCTCATTCCCCGATGCTTGGATCAAGTATGGGACTCACCTTACCTTACAGCATGCGACAACGGACGGAGAAGATGACAAAGCCCTGTTGGTATTGAAACGTGCATAAGCAGTTGTTGTGTGAAAAGGTTCTGTAGCTAAACCGGCCACAAACACTCAATGTTCTTGCTTTTCTTATCTGTTTGCAGCTTGTCAAAGGTGGCTTTCACGAGGTGGAGAATTCCAAAGGCACTACTGTATTTCCAGATATGTCACCAATTGGGCGCAAGAAAATCCAAAAAGTTTTGGAAACAGGAAAGGAACTGTCCGTGCAGTTCAGGAAATTGGTACTTTTTGTTTGTTTAGGTTATTTTTGTCGTTTTGTTTAAAATCGTAGTAACACTTGTGTTCTACTTTGATATAATCGAACATTCAAGAAAACAACATAACAGGAAGAAGTGACACGGAGTAGTTTTTATCGTATTGAGAGTTATTTCAGGTAAAGTAGTTGAAAATTAGATCAGATCGAACCAAATCCTCTTTTAACGTCATACTCTCAGTTATGTAGCCAAGCTATGATGTATTGAAACAAAGTTTGAAAAGCGTGTAATTTAAAGATGTTTTTGGGGTGAAATGTGCAATAGGGTGGCTCGTTTTTGAACTTTTTTTTTTAATTCTCTCGGAGTAGTGGGGAAATGGTGCCAATGAGTGAGAAAACGCTTATGATAAAATTTGAGATTTGTAAAAAATTGTCTTCAGCCTCCTCATGGGGCCCAAAAATCGAAAAATGGGGTCAAAAACGCAATTTTTTTTTTAAATATTTTTAGTTTGGGTAGATACAATATTGTTTAGATATATATATCTAATTAGCCTAAGAAAAACAATTGGCGTCATTTGAACTATTCCTTCAGCTTCTGAAAATTTTCATTTGCTGAAATTTTCACATTTTTGTTTGTGGTTACATAACTACAAACTTCGTCAGTGACGTAAATTCAAATAAAAGGACGTCACTTTTTCCTACCAAATTAACCCAATTTCATTAAAAAATGACGCAACAGCTCAGGGCACGTCTATAAAGAGAAATACAATAACGTTTTATAGCTGGCAAAATGTCTAACGCAATTATGTATCATGTAACCACAAACAAAAGTGCGAAATTTTCAGCAAAATGGATATTTTCAGAAGCTGTGAGGAAGCTGAAGGAATAGTTCAAATGACGCCAATTTTTTTTCTTAGGCTAATTAGATATATCTAAACAATATTGTATCTACCCAAACTAAAAATATTTAAAAAAAAATTGCGTTTTTGACCCCATTTTTCGGTTTTTGGGCCCCATGAGGAGGCTGAAGACAATTTTTTACAAATCTCAAATTTTGTCATGAGCGTTTTCTCACTCATTGGCACCATTTCCCCACTACCCCGAGAGAATTTAAAAAAAAAAGTTCAAAAACGAGCCACCCTAATGTGCAATGATGGCAATTGTTGTTTCTGTGGTAATGGTAAGTTCTGTGTGAATGTAATATGGTAAGTATTGGTTCGGTGGTTTCTATGATAGTAAGGTGTTTCTGTAGTCAAATGCACAATGATGGTTGATTGTTTGTTTCCAGGTAGCCACCTCCAACGCAGACGTATTCGTGATGTGGTCAGTGAACGCTTTTGTGGACGGCTCCTCTCTTGCACAACTGTTGGTGGAAGGTACTCACTGCATAAGCCGTTGTGCGTCAGGTTGCATGATAGGTTGCAGACATTTAAAGGAGCTTCACAAATGTAGATCCAAACGACCTGTTTTATCCAGATGCTGCGGGTTCGCCGTGGTACCCTGTGGTAGTAGCGGTTTGTCACTAACTTCCAGAATACAGTTCCCTAGTCATGTGCTATGACGAATTGTGAAGTAAATAACAGTCCTGCTGCTAAAAGCGAAACTCAGTCTATTGCATAAATGAAGGTCTGCCATCATAAGCCCGCCTTAGTGGTTCATGGCGACTTCAGTTACGTTTTGGCTTTCAGTTCGAAGATGAACTTTTGTCGGTCAGCAAAATGCCTTTCTTCGTTTGCGGGACACAAATGGTTTTATTTCGCGCCGGCTTTCTTTACTGGATGTGTTTGAGGCTTCCAGTTTAATTTTCAACTCGTTTTTTACTATTTCATTCTTGTTTTCAGGAGAAGAAACGGAAATGGAAAAACCCAAGGTGAGTAAAATGTTTTGGAAACAAACTCTTAATATATCTAACTCTAAATAGGGTTATTTTTGTGAATGACTGAGATACTTGCGTTTTTGTCAGAGCATTGCTAATTAGAAAATTACGTTAAAAAAGAACGTTACTTTTCAATAAACAAGCCCTGCAAAGCAATGTGATCCACAACTTCTTGACCTCACAATTGCTGTTTTCAGTCTCAACTGTGCAAAGATATTCGCCTTCAAAGTGGGACCAGTGTCCCAGTCATTCGGGAGATCGTTGGTGAATCTGCGGCCAAGCCTGTTGAGGAAGTGGCCAAGCAAACGGCCAAAGAGCCGACCCCACCAACTGCCTTTGTTGCAGAGCTGACTAATGCAAGTCTGCAGAAAAATGAACCAGAAAAGTCGAATATTTCTGTGGAGAAATCCCCGGAAGTAATAGCAGATGTTTGCATTTCGAAGGAATCTGCTGAATCCGCCGCAGAATATGTACGTACCTAACCAGCAAACAAAATTGGTTTCGTTTTACATTGATTCAACGTCTGCAGACGTAACGCAAGAATCAATGTAAAAAAAATTCAACTTTGTTAGAAGCGGACCATCTGCTCACCATCAAATCTTTTGTTGAAAATGTGCCCTGTGATTAGGAGAGTAGAATTTCAATGTCTCCAACCGCAAGATTGTTGTTTTTACCCAAGTCAAACGTTTGACAACGTTGAAATTGCAACCAATTCTTGATGTTGGTTATACATTTTTTATGGTTGACGTCACAGACCGACATCCTGGAATGCAACGAGAGTACAACAATCGCAATAAAACTTTTTGATGCCGTAGCTTGGATCTAAATCCAGAATTGTGTGAAGGCAAAACACAGTGGCTTTAAACCACCCCTAATCTTTGCATGGCAAGAGTTTGTTTGCGGAGAAGTGCTCCAAACCAACCGAGAAACGCTTCTTACGTCACAGGTAACATTCTAAAGCTTGTTATATTTTGTTTCCACAGGACTGCTTGGAGGTGAACGACCACTACTCAATTGATGGCAACGGTAAGTAGGATACGTACATACGTAGCTGTGTCACACATGTAAAGTATGCAACGAGATAGTCATTGACTTATATACGTTACAACTTAGACAGCAAAGCTACCGTTTTTTAAATTGATTCAACGTCTGTAGACTGGCTTTGCTGTCATTGAAATTTGGCCTATTTTTTTGCAAGGTATTACTACACTTACAATCCCACTGCTATCAAACGTTACTTTAAAAAGTGCAATACTAGAACATTTATCGCGAGACTAGCTGCCTTGAAAAGGCGCATCGAGCATTGACTTATCAAGGCCACCGCCAGTAAATGTCACTTTTTGTCATTATTCCAACGTCTTGCGACGTTGAAAGTGTTTTGCCTTCTTCTGGGCAAGCCACGTGGCGCAAAAACAGGAAAACATCCAGGCCACAGCCACAGGCTTGGTCGTCTGATGGCAATATATCCCGTCCAAACGCCTTCTAACGTTTTTCTAAATTTAAAATCGAACTATTTACGTCGTTGGACATTAAATGTCTGTAAACATTTCACTGTTTTCCTATTTCATCGCAATCTTGTGCAGATCCAACCAACGTGTTGAAGGCCGAGAGCACGACCTCCTCCTTCGTTGAAGAAACGCTGCCTGTCGATAGCATGGAATGTTTGAAACTGTTGGTTTTGAAACCGGGTAGGAAATATTATATCTAACAAAAAATAAATAAAATTTAGTATCTACATTTTGGGCTCTTTAGTTGGACCATGCACAGGCGTTCAAACCATTTTGCTCGTAAATATTATTTCGTTAGTAGAATTTAACAGCTAAAAGGGATTTGGTTTCTTTCTCAGCCAACAAAACCCGCTCTTTTTACTTGTGTAGACGTTGAGTCAATGTGAAAAGAACAGGCATTGCTGTCTTAGTTGTACTCTGGGAATGGAGAGTCTTTATTTAGGCGCACCAGCGTAGACAAGGCTGCACGGCACCCAGCGTGGTTATTACTGGCTCTATCTTTGCTAAGTTCATCCTTTTGAGATACTAAGCGCAACTAAAGATTTCGTAGTTGTAGAAGATTTGGCCTGTACTTTTGCTTTACACTCGCAAAGATTTGAAGTCTGTCTAGACTGGGATTGCAAAATATGGTTCAGCAAAAGTCCATCTTACTGTTATTGATTTTTACGTGTTGTTTGATAAAACTCTTCAACCGACAGAAATATTTTTGCTACAAAGAAGAATCATATATTACGTTACTTCCAGCATGCAACCAAATCTTCACTCGTTTGTCCTTGTTTCAGCAAGAAAATGTAATATTACGTTTTGGATATACTTTTAGTAACAATACATTTGCACGCTTTTATTTTCAATTTTGTAATATTTTGTTCAGATCAACCCCCAGAGCCGCAACTTGCCCCCAACTTTCTGCGATCGGACTCATCAAGCGCCCTATCTTCTAAAAGTGCAAAATCCGATGGAATTCTTCTGGATTCAAAGAAGATGTTGCAAGAACACGGCAGTGTTGGCATGCCAAGCCTAGCAACCGTACGATCCGATGGTCCACGAAGCGGGAGCAGATCTAGAGAGCCAGCTCCTCCTTCAACTCCTCAGGATCTCGCTTTCGCTGAGTCATGGTTGAAAGATACGGAACCCCAACCGACAGTGACTCAGCAGCAGAATGCTTTCAACAATGTGACTCAATCGCTGTCGATGAAAATCCAGAGACTTAACCAGCAAGCTGCGTCATTCCCCACAACAAGAGAACTCTCCAACCAGAGCCCTGTAGTGTCCCATCCCCCCGACTACAGTCAGGCAACCCCTTCCGGGCCCCATCCCCCTGACTACAGTCAGGCAACCCCTTCCGGGCCCCATCCCCCCGATTATAGTCAGACAACCCCTCCCGGGCCCCAGTCCCACATGATGCCGATGCAACAGCGGTTACCCAACAGCATGGCGATGGTCCAACCACCGAATGCATTGGATGACCCTTCAAAGCGCTCCCTCTCTTATCTAGCTCTAGTCGTGTACGGGGAACAGTCCCAAGAATTTCAAAACTCTGTTTGGTATGTATCTCATCTACCATAGTGTCTACTGTCGCTGTTGATTTCGTCGTGGGGATACTGTTTAACTTTTATGGGGATACTGTTGATTTCGTCGTGGGGATACTGTATAATCGTATTGAAACTTCATATCCGAGACAGCAAAATTCACCAGTTTTACATTGATTCAGTGGTCTGTAGACGTTGAATCAACGTAAAAATGATGGAATTTGCTGTCTAGGATGTACCATTGTACCTTAAAGTGTTGCTGTTTCTCGGTGAGAGTCGAACCCACGTCCTTTTGAACGTCGTACAGACGCACTTATCTATCGCTGTGACACCATTGTACTCTGGTGCTAAACGAAGGTTGTTCACATCGGCTCGCGATGAACCGCGTTTGCAAAAGGCGCAAACGACGATGAAGAAGATTTGTGCCGATGTGTCTTTCGTGCCATTGCGTTTGTAAAAGGCCTCAAAGATCTGATAGTTGAGTTTATGCATGGAAAACTAGACATGCATGGCATGAATTAGTTTAAGTGCTTTAAATCGCTCAAAGTGCATGCTTGCGGTGCAACATTCTTCTTGTCTACTGCGTCATGCGCATCTGCTTCTGATTCTAGCATGGATGAGCCGAGTCCACAGATCAAACGAGCATTGTACGATCAAATCCAAAGCCAGCAGAGTGTTTGGAGGTTGGTGCCCAGAGATCTGCTTCTTCGACTCATGGATGTTGAGGTAGCTTGCTTGTTGTCCTGTTGGTAGTCCTGGCTAGAGATGTATGTGGAACAATGCAGCTTGTTTTGTTTGAAACGCCGGAGCAAATTTCGTTTCTGGTCTTCAGTTTCTTTTTGTACACGTTTGCTCGTCGCACATTTCACTTTTTTAGTGTAATTCGTCTGCTTGTCCATACGATTGCGCTGATGCTGTCTGATGAAGCGTTGAAAGCAACGCATATCTATGATGGATACAGTGCTGTATGAACACACATTTCTATAAATCAGTAACGCTGTGGTTTTGTTATCGATACTTTTGTCAACTCAATAGCTAATTCAGGAATTCTTGCTTTTATTGAAACGCTTTTTGCTTCCATGAAAGAGTTAAGCTTTCCTAAAGTAGATATTGATTGTCTTCCTACGTTGAACAGATGAAACGATTTCCACATTTGATCGAAGAGTTTCGTCGCTTTGGTGTTCCAATGAACATCTACAAACTACCCTTTGCATTGGGCCCGCAGTTGTACGGCTATGTTGAAAGATATCCGGAATTGAAGGTAGTTAAAGCTAGGTTACTTAATCCTTAGATGAAAGTTATGATCTTTATTGAATATTGGTGGCATAGCAATGTGGTCAGCAACCATTTTTTACTTTCATTTGATTCATTTAATTTTCCAACAGACAATTATGAAAACAATCAACTACGAGCCAGTGAACCAATCCCCGGCCAGTTCCCAACCACAGCAAGTATTCAACGTGAGTTTGGTAGCAAATTCTTGTTTGTCTACTAACTCAACATCAAAGGATGACCAATTATTTTCTGCTTACAGAGCCGCCTTCCTGCAATGGAATCTGGAACAGCCATGCCGGTTGACGGTAATAAAGTTGTCTTGTAATAGTGAGAAACAAACTGGACTGTTGAGTCATGAAATGTTTTGATTAAAGTGATAGTTTGACATATTTGCAGTCGACTTGGGGTTAACCTAATCCTGGTAAAAATATTCATTAGCAGAGAGCTGTCCACCGAAGGTAATCAAACATGAAAACATTTATTTGTAGATCGAGGAGATGCATTTCCAGCGGACACGGATAGGAACATGGCCAACATGCCGGAGAAAAAGTAATTATTGTTTTATAGTTCGAGCACCCTTTGCATAAATACTTTCAGTGCCTAGATTTATAACAAGATATCTTCAGTGGCTGACTCGATGAGACATCAGAGAATATCTAAAGTTTGTGTTGAACATTGTCGGTCTTCGTATGAGCTTCCGGAGCTGAGAGTCTATCCTTTTACCACTCCAGGTTTATGATGCTCCCAGACTACACTGGCAGGCGACAGTGAAAGGAGGGATACCATAGTTTGAGAAGGACTTTATTCGTTAGAAATTCATCTTCTAACACAGACCAGCTAATTTCAAGCATGCCATTACCCAGACAGCAAGTCAGTTTTTTTTACATTGATTCAACATATGCAGACGTTAAATCAATGTAAAAAACGACTGTTATCGATCACGCGTATGCGTTGCTCCTCAGCGCTTTACAATGCAGCCGTATAGAGGCGCAACTGAGTACATTATTACTCGAATCCATTCCATTGCTCAGTGCCAAGCAGGAATTAGATTCAGTACCATTTTGTAAAAGTCTTTGGTATGACCCGACAGGGTATCGAACCCATGCCTACCGAACCCACTAACCACTGAGTTGAAGGAAAGTGAAAAATCGCTGCACTGTTAGAGTTGGATGCACCACCAGCAGATTATTTACCGATTACAAAAATCAGCCGATTAAGCAAGTTTTTATGTAAACCGATTTTTTCCCTTGTGCATCAACCCTGGTTAGAATTGCCGATTACTGTTCCAAACATGAATTTCTTTTGGGCAATCAAACTTTCTTCCTGTTTAGTATTGTTACATTCTTTGTTGCCGCAGTTACAAAAGTCAAATGTCCAGAGGTAGCCAGGACCATGCAACAAACCTTCCCTATTCCCACTCAAAGCATGCATCTCAAACCACTTCGGAGAATGGAGGTGACGTGCATTTGTGTCTTGGTACCACGTGGTATTTATAATACACATTGATACAAAATAAAACATTGTCTCTTTGTAAAAAAAAACTATGCAAACAGTCCATAAGATATGCCATTCAAACGATTACGACCAATTAAAATCTGAACATCAACGATCGCCAAAAACTATTAAGGGGCTGGTTATTTTGATTCGAATAGAAATTGAGAAAGTGCAATATTTTTTGCAATAAATTTTATTTGAATAGAAGGTTTTTACTGACTCCCTAATGAGTTTATTAAGTGAATCGGACTTCTGAAGTTGAAAGTTTTTATACCCTGTTGTTTTCCCGCGATCAAACATTGCAACTAAAGTTTTGACACCGGCCGAACTGCTTCCACAGATATCGACTTGAAGCCGTCTGCAAACGATAGCGGGTTCGAATACCGTGGCGGCGGTGGTTCATCTAGTCAGAGCAGCAACTACCGAGGTACGTTGCCAGTTGTGCTCCATGATGCTATGTCCGGTTGTCAGGGATGAATAGAATAATTCAGCAATGAAATTGATAGATCGACAACAGTTATTGCTTATCAGTGACAATTTTAGTTCAAGCTCCGACTTTTATTAATTTGGATAATTTAAATCATCTTCCATTCCATTGCCAACCACTGTCTGTTGATCATTGCCCGTTATACGTGGAGAGTTGCTATATGTGTTTACGTTTTCTTCCATTACCCATACATCTTTTTCCGGAAGTAACCGCGGCTTCTGCAGCTCAACCCGAGCGCTGACATGTTTGGTTCGAAAGCTTGAACAATGACACGCCAACAATCGCAGAAGCCGATACCTGTGTCTGAACTTGTAACAGCTGATCATAATCTGTCAATAGATAGCGAAGACTGGGGTGCTTCTCCAGACAACGGCTGGATAGAAGATGAAGACAATGGAATGGCGCCACCAGGAGGTCGGGGAGACCCATATAGATCCAACCGGTAGGTGGCATCGTTTCCGAATCTTCGCTGTTTAAAATGTGGCGTCGTATTTGGATGTCGAGCTGTCAGCGGAGAAGGGTGACTTGCCTACATCTGACTTGAGTCGTAGAATACCGAACGATGCCAGCCATTAATTAAGTATACGCTTGATTACCTTTGAAAATTTTGTCTTATTAATGATACTGTTTACGGTTTTGTCAGTTAGTTTAGAACTGCCGCTCTTGTATTCATGAGGACGAGTTTCAAAACTAACTTTGAAAAACTGTCATTCTCCCACCACAGGACGGACAAGACATCGGGTGTTTGTTTCAACTGTAAAGAGACTGGTCATATGAGATCTGAGTGTCCGAAGAGGAGCCATCGGAACTCTCAGAGAGACCCTGGAAGAGATAGTGGGAGGAACTACAACCACCACAGCAGGTAGATGGAACTCTCTATAATAATTGGTTGTATTTTGAGCGTTCTCTGATGCTGATCTATTTCATGTATTATTCCCTGTTGCAATGCTCGTTTTGGTTAAATTGCTGTTTGTATATCCTATTTAGCACATTTTCTGTTTGGTGTTCTTGTAATTAACCCATGTTGAGTTGGCCAGGCCGCAGTTTTAACTTGTTTTAAGTTTGGAAAATAGTCGAACCCAATTCACGACACATTGACTTGATTGTCATGAAGTCTCGGCAACCAAGCACTAAACCAGCCCTTTTACATTAGTTCCACGTTTGCAGACATTAAAGCAATGTAAAAAGAAAATCATTTACTGGTTGGGCCACTACAAGTTGATTTTTGCATTGCTTCAACGTCTGATGACGCTGACGTGATGCAAAAAGACGACTTGTGAGCTTATTGATTGCACCAGGTAATTCCTCAGCCAACAAGAAGTTCCAATGGTGTTGATGTAAAAATGACACGGTTGATACTTTGCTAGAGCGAATGGGCGTAGCTGCTGCCTTACCAAGTGCCCTGACTAATATTCTTGTTTTTACGAAACTTTCATTGCTCAAATCATTGAAACAATTTTTAAACATAAAGAACAACCAGGTAAAACAAATTTTTGTTTTGCCGAAAATTTAGGTTCAGTGTAGGTCTCCAAATGCTAAATATGGTCACTATCCAACCCCCACGAATAGAAAAGTCATCGTGCTGAATTACAGTATATACCAAGATGCGCTTCATACACTGATGGGGCCTTGAGGTCGAAACATTTACGGCATGCCTGTAGTAATATAATATAATGATATTATGCTTTTCATGCTAATATTGCTATATACTAGTATACATAGACCAGACCTACTGATATACCACACGGTTATACTGCTTATTGAGAACGTTGTGTATTTAGGAACAGAATTGATTTTATTTTGCAGTTACCGCTCCTACTCATAAGACTAACGAGAATTCGCTACTGCATGGCTTAATTATGATTATTGTTCAGACGAAATGATGGCCCCCGATCGCGGACGGGGGGCAGGGGAGAGGGCTATAACGATAGCTCCTGGAACTCCGCAAGGTAGATCTGCCCCTTCGACCCATTTCAGATCAACTTATTGTTTAACGGGAAAAACCAACTGTTGTTATTTTGGAATGAATTTGAAAGTATTACATGTGCCCTAACCAAACATTTACCAAGACTACAAGCGTATGAAGCTTCCGGCCCAACTTTCGATTTCGTTCAGTAGACTAGAGAATAACCATGCGGTGACGTCATAAACAAGACATCCAATCTTCTTGTTCTCAATTATGAGCTTTGCAACCATCTTGTTACGCATTGATGCCAAATAGTTGATTAAAAGTCTTCCCAGACAGCAGATCAATCGTTTTTTACGTTGATTTGCTGTATGGGTTGTGGCTTGTACCATGTCACATTTTTTCTTGATTTCGTTTTCGTATCCATTAAACCTTCAAGCTTGCAAGCTGTGTTAGTCATTCCTTTACACGTTTTATAAACCTGTGCAAATGCTTTCTCGTGTATCCGAAAAACAGTTTTCTTTCGTGTGACTCTCGGTTTTTTGGTGCTTCTTTTTTACTGCGTCAAAACTATTAAATTTTCTACTTTTTTACTCAGCGTTGTTTTGATCGCAAACAGTCACACAAAAAACCCCACTGCAGTAGGCTGCTACGTTTGCTTTTTTTGGCTATTCTGTTTTCTAGAAGCAAACCAAGCGAACAAAATTGGTCCTTTTTACATTGATTCAACGTTTGTAGACTTTGAATCAGTGTAAAAAGAACCGATTTTTGCTAGCTTGAAAGCTGCAAAGAGTTGTCTATGGTAGATATGTGGTTGTTGCTATTATCAACCTATGGTTTGTCTTTGCATGGCTCTGCTTTTAGTTTGTCATTTCCTTTTTGCCAAAAGTCGTCCTCACTGATTTGTTTGTTCATTTTACGTTTGAAACGATATTTTGTTCCATTCTTCAGCATCTTCTGACGTCACAAAGTGATGACAGGAGTCACGTGGGTGGATGCTGTCACCCACACCTCAACCAAACAAAGCCATGTGAAAAGATTGATTTTGTTTTATGAGCCTGCTGTGAGTTTTTTTAGCCCTTCGCCCCGTCTACCACCCCTGTAACAATGCCATTGTGTTGACCTCCTTTTCGTGACTGCGATCGCACGAACAAGTTATTTCCAAGCAAATTTTATTGTTCATCCCTGAACTTTCAATGTCAACAAACCTTCACAAATGTTCCTCGTTTGAATGCTAAAATACTCAATAGATTTTTTACCTCTAGAACTGGACTCGTTTGAAATTTTCCATCCATTTGAGCAGTTGCCAAATACTCTGTCATCTTTGTCTTACCTACGTTTTACGACGGTGACGCAACCTCGATTTGTGATAATTTTGTGCTTTCGTTTCTCGTGTTTTGTTCGACCATTAAATTCGGGTAGGCACTTTAACAAGCAGATTTCTAATAAACCACGAACAAATCAGAATCTACGCTGTTCATGACGTTATCAAGGTTGGGTTTGGGAAGAATAAAGGAAAAACGCAAATTCTTGCTAAATTAAATCATCGCTTTGCCATCGGTTGACTTGGCGCGTTGGGTTAGGGCGCGGTGGCAGTCATTACATTGACGTGGGTTTGACTCCCACTTCTGCTATAGCTCTTTTTTCTTCTGTAATTACCAAACAAAGTTCAAAGTACAGTAATAATTAATTCTCTGGCTGGTTGCTGGAATAGTCACAATTGGACAGATAACGTAGCATCTCATTGGTTCGTGGTTGGATTGGACAGAAGTCCATGGATTGGATATCTGCATGTTAAAGTGCCTTCCTTAAATTCGCTTGCTTCTCGCGTCCACTATGACTGAAGATTTGAATCCACGATATCTAGCATTTCGCTTTTTGATGAACCCGCTTCGTTGCATGACGCGGGCTTTTTTTATCATGATACGTTTTAAAAAGATAATTCACCATGTTCGTCGCCTTTGACCTAATAGTATTGTTGGAGAGCGGTGATTATGACAGTATAGTTGGTTGCGTGGACGTCGGGGTTGTTGTATGGCAGCTTTAAGCTAAATGCTTCTGAAAAAAGAGAATTTGTTGCTGTCAGGAGACGCGATGTACTAAAATTTCAGATAAATTTTTTAGTGACCTGTAACCGCTTCGAATGCACCAAAAGGGATCCTCCAAGACAAAAAGGTTGAGAACCACTGTTGAGAAGGTTGAGAACCACTGTTGTATGGCATGAACTTCATTGCAGTTGTGCGCCTCACCTAGAGATCCGCGGAGTTCTGATGCTTCCTTATACAAATCCCAATGGGTTTTGACATTTTAGTGACGCGATTTCTATTCTGGTTGTTGGTGTATGCCTTTTGTCATCTGGTCATTATTTTCTTTCTAGTTAATACAGAAATTCTTTTTTAACTCAGCGCAATCATAAATTAAGAGTAACGATGAAATATTATTCAAATCAAACAAAATTCTTCACACAGGTAGTAAAAAGAAAAGAAAATTAAGAAAAACGAGATAAGGGATCTCTGCTGTGAATGTAGTAATTTGTGGTCTTTCGCAAATATCTATCCACATTTCCCTAAAGTGACTTGACTATGTTAGATGACTAGTGATTAAGTTGAAGTAACCTGCAGTTTTGGAAAGGATTGTTCTCATTGGTTGTTGTCAAGTCACAAACTGCCTCACAGCGAGAGAGCGCATCGCACAGTTGGGGTGCTGGATTTGTATCGTGAGTGACAATTAGGCCGCTATGGATCCACCAGACACACATGATTCATTCAGTCATTTTTACATGAAAGTCTGGGGACAAGAGACTTAATTTTTAAGTTAAGTTACGTTCAGTTGTTTTTATTTCTGACTATCCCAGCGAAAACAATACGCGTCAACAAAGCAAGGGTCTAGAAAAAGATAGAAGCGACAAAACGCGAACGTTATATCGAGCTTGAGACCGAAATAAATTATTAAGTTAAGAAAATTGGCACAGTTGCAACACCTTCAGAAAACTTTAAGAGAAAAGAAAAATAACAAAAAAAAGTTACAAATAAAAATAAGGTAATATTCAGGCAACAGGTTTATTAGCTTCAGCTGATAAATCCTACCACGGGCGAAGCCATTTCAAACACAACTCACCAGGCCTTGCTCGACTTGGAAAATTGTTACAATTTGACGATACGAAACAATTTCAAAAAGCAACATTATTATTTTGCGGAAGTCCAATTATACCCAGGATAGTTAGCCTATGTGTTGCAGATATCAAGCGTGCTTTGATATAAAATTACGTCGATATAACGATAATTATAAGACCCCAGCTGGCAAAATCTGCTACTTACACATTGAATCAATGTACAAAACACTGGCCCTGCCAGCCAGGATGAAAAATACGTCAGACGAACAAAGAAGGGAACGTTCAAATATTACGTAACGCCTTCGAGCGGGAGGGGGGTTTATGCAAAGCGTTACGTTAGCGTCACATCGGGGGGGTTCAAGCAAAACGTTACGTAACGCTTTCGAGTACGGAATGGTAGTTTTTTGTGCTGAATTTGTAGTGAAAAAGCGTTACATGGGAGAGGGGGATTGAAAAAAGCGTTACATGGGAGAGGGGGATTGAAAAAAGCGTTACATGGGGGAGGGGGGGTCAAAAATTCGGAAAAAAAGCGTTACGTAGTATTTGAACGTTCCCTAAAGCAAACTCCGATATTATCAACACGCATAAAATTTCTATTTTAAATAGATGGTTAGGCTACATAAAATCAAAAGCTGCAAGCCTAAATCTTAAACAGGTGTTCTGCCACGATTTACAACCATATAGGCTTCTCAGTGGCGTAGCCAGGGGGGGTTTGGGGGTTACAACCCCCCCTTTGGCACGCGTGTGACGTCACGATATTGAGAATGATGCTTTCAGTTTCTTTATACTTGAGAATGATGCTTTCAGTCTAAAAAAAAATTGCCTAATTTTAAACAAAACTGCATCAAAAGAGCGAGTTTTGCCAATACCAAACATTCCAACATCTCAGCCAGGAATTAGCAACAAGAAAACATAGAGACTTAGCTTTCTTTCCGAAAAATGCCGAAGAAAACATGATCTTATCCTTTTGCTATGCCACCGGACAGCACCATTTTACAGGAATATTCGTAACTACATTTTTGTTGAAAATGCTCTCAGAATGCACCAAATTCAAAGTAATTTTTCAAAATTTGTTTGGGGGCCCCCCAGATTCCCCTCCGCTGGCTCGTCAAAACCTCCCCTTTCAAAATTCCTGGCTACGCTACTGAGGCTACTGGTACAAAATCCACAAATACATGAACATTATCATCCATCAAGTAAATTACAACCGTTTAACAAATTTTGGTTAGGCCTACCATATGTTTTACGAGTTTGACCAAAATGGTAATCCAATTCAGCATATTGTGTTGAAAAACGTAGTAGACAAACAATGGTATGACGATTATTAATTAATTAATTATGCTTTTATTTGCGCCCATTGCAATAACATACAGTACACTGGGATCACAGATGCGATACAACAGACGACAGGAAGCAGCGAAGTGACATATAGTCTTCGAGTCAGCTGCTCCCCTTATTTTGGCTTGCCTTTAAGTGTCTTTCGCCGAGACACAGCCGCGTGCTCTCGAGCGGTGTCGAACCCACGTCCTTTCGAACGTCGCGCAGACGTTCTCACCACTCGGCTACGCAGCCGACAATACGGCTACGCAGCAGACACTACGGCTACGCTACTACGACCACTCGGCTACGCAGCCGATTCAGTCCAAGATATTGATATAAAACAACTGGTTGGAGGCGGAGCACATGGCCACCGATTCGCGGATGAATGGCGATTGGTCGAAGAGGATGAAAAAACTTCTGTAGACAAAATCACAAGAACCAGAAAGCAAGCAGGAGTATTTACAATCTTACTGTTTTGCTAATAAATCCACACACGTAGGCCTATCATTGCAGGGTAATGAAAATATTAGAATGTTTGGTGTAGGCTACGCCTAGAGTCTGGACAGTGCTTATTCTTTCGAAGGTAGGAGATCTTGGACCAGCAATACTTAGATGGGATTTTGTCAAGGAAAATTTAGCTTGTTCTTTTTTGAATTAAAAGGTTCTACAGTTTTGCAATAATCTCTTATAATAGGTGGAAGCTTGTTCCAAACTGCTGGCCCCATGTACCGCATTGATTGTTTGCAAGTGTTAAGTCTGCAATAAAAATTGTAATAATAATATATTGGAATATAAGGAGAGTTACCACTTGTTGTTAGGCTACTTGATTGTTTACACTTAACTGTTTCTGCTGCTTCACTTTTGGGTGTTTTTTCAAGATTTACTTTCATACTCTTGATCTTGGATGCTCCCTTCTATTTCTTACAGTTGTTAACCTACCAGTCCTTCCACTCCATACTTGTCAAAACAAGATCATGTGCATATAAAATTTCACTCAGTAGCCTATGCCATCCCTTACTCCTCTTGTCACAACACCAACAAGGATTGCAAATATGAGCGGTCACAGTACTGTACTTATCTATCCCGGCCAGACCGCAGAGCAAGGGGGGCCAACTTTTTTTTAGGGGGGGGGGGAGGGGCCAAAAAATTGAATCATTATAATTGTAGCTGTTGCTCGAGAATGTTGGGATTTTGCCAGGGGTGGCGACTTTTTTTTTCAGGGGTGGCGAGGCCCCCCTGGCCCCCGGCTGGCTACAGTCCTGATCCCGGCTTTGATTTCACAAATATCACATCTGAATAATCTGATCTTACTCTCACATTCATTTGTGTACCCTCATACACTGATACCACCACAAGCTCTCACCAAACCTCTGGTAGGCTATGGCCTACCTCTTTTCTTCATTGCCTTCTTCATCACTTTCCTTAACACTCTGTCAAAACCTCTCTGCGTGCTTGTGCGTGTGCTTGAGCGTTCTTGTGTGTGGCCTCGGCAACCTTAAAAAGCGACACAACAGAATACAGCACCAGTTGTTGTAGGTAAAGGAGCGACCATTCGGCAACTAAATGTTGAAGGCGTCACCAACGCTAAACTGAACGTCCTCACCCAAATTGCCCACAACAACGATGCAGCGGTTGCCATGATCCAAGAAACTCATTGTGGACTATGACTCCTAAGATTCCACACTTTGATCTTGCTGCCTGTACCCTCAGCAGCAAGCATGAAATAACAACATTCGTTAAAAAAATTTAATAAACGCAACATCTCCAGTAAATGGTGACCTTGAATAGATCGCAGTACAAAGTCAGGGCACGATGGTTGTACTGTAGGCTAAATATAGCCTCAAGCCCGCAACCAGGGGGGGGCATTGGGGGCATTTGCCCCCCCCGAAATTTTAAGCGTTCTATGCAGTATGAAATGTACTATGAATAGACGTACGTCGTACACGTACAGCCATACTGTAGAGTGTAGACCAGTGTTTCTCAACCTTTTTTGGCCCAACGCCCCTTTCATGAGCTGGCAAAATTTTACCGCCCCCCCAACAATTACGATTAATTACGAAAAGCAAATATAAAACAATAAATACCGTACTATTAATACTACAAAAAGTGCTCAATGTCAAGCAAAAAGCCAAGCAGAACGAATTACATTAAATATAGGCTATTACCAGTCTTTAAAACCCTTACAGCCTGTTTTACCCTAAAAGGTGGATCATCAGAACGTCCTTATTCAAATAAAATTCTATTGGAATATAGGGACCTTCTGATGATCCCCCTGTTAGGGTGAAACAGGCTGTAAGGGTTTTGGAGACTAGTAACTATATTTGATGAAAAACAAATATATATTTGCGAGCATGAAAACAGTATAGGCCCTACTGATAGTCAATGTGAACCTTGGGCTTGGTGAGAAAGTGCCAGTTTCTTCACATCCGGTGTAAAGCCAGTGAGAAACATTCGAAGTTCACCTCTTATGTCAAGTGGGTTTCGCTGTTTGGTGTGGCAGAACAGCACAGCTGAATCCCTTTTCCACCAGCTATGAGGTAGGAAATGCTACCATGAAGATACGAGCTCTTTGACGAAATCGTTACGCTGGGCGATAGATGGGTTAAACCAGAATGGTCCCTAATAATCAAAACGCCCCCCCTTAAGCCGAGGTAATCATACCGCCCCCTGGGGGGCGGTACCGCCCCCGTTGAGAACCACTGGTGTAGACTATCGAAACCGAAAGTAGGCTACGCTGGTTGGAAGCCATGCTAACGATTTTGTTCGATAAATTAGGCTGGCATCCTCATTATCTGTTTCGTTAGCGTATACATAATGTCAGCATCCATGATCACCATAAAAAGCGTTTAAAAACAACTAAATAATTCGAGATCAAAAGCAGCTGCGACAGCGTGGTGAATAAGCTACTCAGTTGGGCTTAGGCATTTGTAAATATTTGTATTATCGTAATTTTCTTCCTTGGGTAGTCACAGCTAAATGAGAAAAGGTTGCAAAGGCTAGTTTCCTTTTATGCTGTACTAAACAAAAACGTGATTGACATAAGTTATGACCACTGAACCGTAACATGGTAGTGCCACACACTCTTGTCCCTTATCAATGGGCGTGGACATTAACATAAAAATGTCACAATGCATCATTTTAATGTTTGTTCTTTGATAAAAATTAAATGCCCCTCCCGAAAATATTTTCTGGTTGCGGGCCTGTATAGCCTACACAAGTCTCCACCAAGTAGTCTTTCTCAATCATCATTACCATCATTCCCTGCACCCTGCATATGTGCAAGCGATTTTAACTGTCGTCATATTGATTGGGGCTATTGCAACAACAATACTGGTGGTTACGCTTTAAACAAATGGGCCTTAAAACGATCTTTCTCTTTCATTACCTCTTTTTTCAAATTATAATGATCACCCTGATATTTTTTTTTTATTTGGACGTTGGAACACAGGAGTTTGGACGTTTTGGATTTTGGAACACAGGAGTTTGGACGTTTTGGATTTTGGAACACAGGAGTTTGGACGTTTTGGACGTTGGAACACAGGAGTTTGGACGTTTTGGATTTTGGAACACAGGAGTTTGGACGTTTTGGATTTTGGAACAAAGGAGTTTGGACGTTTTGGACGTTGGAACACAGGAGTTTGGACGTTTTGGATTTTGGAACACAGGAGTTTGGACGTTTTGGATTTTGGAACACAGGAGTTTGGACGTTTTGGACGTTGGAACACAGGAGTTTGGACGTTTTGGATTTTGGAACACAGGAGTTTGGACGTTTTGGATTTTGGAACACAGGAGTTTGGACGTTTTGGATTTTGGAACACAGGAGTTTGGACGTTTTGGACGTTGGAACACAGGAGTTTGGACGTTTTGGATTTTGGAACACAGAAGTTTGGACGTTTTGGACGTTGGAACACAGGAGTTTGGACGTTTTGGATTTTGGAACACAGGAGTTTGGACGTTTTGGATTTTGGAACACAGGAGTTTGGACGTTTTGGACGTTGGAACACAGGAGTTTGGACGTTTTGGATTTTGGAACACAGGAGTTTGGACGTTTTGGACGTTGGAACACAGGAGTTTGGACGTTTTGGATTTTGGAACACAGGAGTTTGGACGTTTTGGATTTTGGAACACAGGAGCTTGGACGTTTTGGATTTTGGAACACAGGAACACACAACCAATCCTGATTTGCTTTTGTAAGAGTACATCCTGGAGAACTCGTTCCAGATTGTAAAACCATAGAAAGATTTCGCAAGTTTCCGCAAAAACCTTCAAGCCTATAATCTTTCCTGCATCGATCGTGCCTTTGAATGCATTGATCATATCATACACGAATGTGTGAAAATAACGTAACACAGTACGAGAGAAGAAAAAGAAGAATTAAAAGTATGGCTATATTCAATTCCAATGGAGACCAATTGCAAAAACCCTTCAGTGTTTTCAACCGTCGCTACCCTGTGCCAGTCACCATTTTTAGAGTGTTTTTCTATGGGTGCAGCTAAATCAAGAGCGTACCTGGAAGCCCAGCTTCTGCCTTTTTGGTTCTGAGAGTAATGTGCGCTATGCAAAATTGTTGCTCAAAATTAAACCAATGCTTTCTATTCAAACCAAACCCAAAGTTTTATTATTATTTACTTTGCTTCAGATATGCATACATGTTAGACATCTATAATTCCATGTGGAGTTACATGAGAAAAAAATAGACGTATAGTGGAAGGACTATACAAACATAAACTTTGTAAAAGTTAATCCAAGATGATCTCTAATATAGGCTACTCATCAAAACAAACCATAGGTAAGCCTGTTTATAAACTTAGACTTCTTAGCCCTTTAGAAATTTTAATTTTAGGAAAATTTATAACAGTAATCGAGTAATGTATAGTATAACTGTAAGTGTAACTATAACTGTACAGACATTGCACCAAACCTGGTCTTTTACAGTAGTGACACCTTTGATGAATGATAATAACAATAATGTTATGGTTTTATTTATTGTCACTCTGCAACTGATAAAGGTCTTTTAGCGGCAAACTCTCATTTTTAATTTCGTATCATATTCACGATGTCATCACATTATTACCCCACTTATTCTCACTGCGTTATGCAACAATCGGTACCGTTTTTAAAGTCTTTGGTTTTACCCGACCTGGAATCGATCTCAGATCTACCATAGCACTAGAGCCGAAGCGAAACCCTTCGGCTGCTAAGCGGGTTCCTTGATGAATCGATGAATTTAGGCAGCAAAAACTAATTTGTCAATTTGTATTTTTCAAGCTGCACCCAAAACTTCCAATCTGAGGAATGCGCGTCTTTACTGATTGCGATAATTTGCTTTGACCAAAAGGTACCATTTTGTTTGGTCAATCTTTCGATTGGCAACGTTAAAACAGTGTAAAATATAAATTTCAAATCACCTTTCGGTCCTTTAAAACAAGCTGCATCATTTGATCCTGCATAGTAACTTTTTTCTGTCGCGTTTTGTAGAAGTTCTGTACCAGATATATCTATTATTTGTTTCATCTGTTGGAAGAATGAGTTGTGAATATTTGTAAGTATAATTCAGGTGTTGCAAGGGTGTGGCTGTTTTTGATACGTGGTTTATATTGTAAATTTTTGTTTTTCTTTTGCAGATTTCTTCTACTTTCAGTTTGTGTTCTACAGAGCGGGTGCGACGGTAAGTTGAGTTGGAGTATTGAACTTTCAGCTAGCATAAGATGTAAGAATTGATTGTTTTTGTGACAACATTTATAATTTTAGATATACGTGGTTCTGGGCACCAAGAACACGATGGGTCTGCAGTGAACCTCGCTTTCGATAATCACACCCTATTTTCCCCTCGGACTGCAGGTGGTTCAAACGTGTCTGAAGTTCCACAATCTCGAAGCCACATTTCAGTCTGTGCGGGCATTATGTGTAATTCTGGTATGAGTTGTGGGTCCTACAAGCCAAATTTCAGGTATGCAATTGCAAAGGCATGGAGATTGTCCTTTATGGGAATGCTGCTTTTGTCGAATTATATTTTCATCTTTTTTACGGCAGTGTTTGTCACTTGCCATCAGAAAGGCTACAGTCTTGTTATGTTTTCGCCCTGGCAGTTTCGTTCTAAGTTTCTTTACTCGTTTTGTGTTTTTAGGTTTGGGGTGGTGCGTCCTTTCTGCTTTGATCCAGTGCATTATTTCTACGATCCTAAAACTTGTATGACCGGTGTTTGTGGAAAGAAACATTGTTCCGGTACTAGGTGAGTACCTCTGTCCCCTTTGCATTACTCAATAGTCTGCAGTGTTGCTTGATTCTTTTTCTTTTCAGCTGCGTGTGCCCCCCTTCTACTGGTGGTGCGGCTTGTGACGTTTTGTCCGACCCATGCTTGAATACATCTTGCTACCTTTCCGGTCGCGTCTGCATTGCTCTGGTTGGTGACCACAGGTTGGTTGCTTTGTGACTTTTCATTGTGCCGATAAATCTACACGGCCATTACAACTTTATTTTATTCCAGATGCGCCTTCCGTGCTGCCATAGGCGATATCAACAACCGCCCTGTTGATGTGGGTGGGGTCTTGCCTGTTGTCCCACGGGTTTCTGTATGTGGCAGAATTTCATGCCCATCTGGATCATTGTGTGAGCCGTTTCCTTTGACTGAGCAGTAAGTATTCCGGGCTCTGTTGGAGGTTAATCTCTCGTTTACGCTTTATTACCACACTTGTTTCTCAGGAGCATCTATCCTTTTTGCATCGATCGTTCTGGTTCTAATGCGTGCTCGGCATCATCTTGCAACTCTGGCACATGCAATTCAAACACCGGCAGGTACATTCATATGTTTACAACTGTGCTTACTGCTTTGCAGCGTTTGGTTTGAATTTAAATTTTTCTTCGGACAGACTAAGCCTTTCATACGTTATTCCTACTACGTTTCTGGTAGAGGCTTTTGACGCAAGGCCGGTCACCGAGGTTGGCAGAGTGAAGTTTTCGATTGTTAAAGTGTTTGCATAGATATTCCACTCACCGCGTGCTGTCAAATGAAGATCGGTCCTGAAATGCCCTATTCAAGCGCACATCACGAGATTCGAACTAACGCCGTTTGACCGAGTCGGACGCTTAGACACTCAGCTAAGGGGCGAATGTTTTCCAGTCTACTTACAAGTCGGCTCTACAGCTTTTGCTCTGTAACTCATCTCCGTTCCCTTTTCAGGTGTGTGTGCCCCACTGGTCGTTTTGGGGTCAACTGCGAAATAACTTCTACTCCTTGCAGTACTTCCATCTGTTCAGATGATTCTATCTGCGTCACACTTCAAAACGGCCATATGTAAGTGTCACATTAACACCCTTCGCACACCACCAGCGTCATTAACCTGACGAATATTCTTTCAGGTGCATGACTATTCCCACATCTCTTCCACCTGTGACCTCCACCACTACAACTACCATCACTACTACGACTTCACTAGGACCGCTTGATGCCTGCTCCACAAACCTTTGCAGCTCGGCAAGTGCTGCTAGCTGTCGATGCGTCCCTTCCTGTAAACACGAGTTTGGTTACTACTGCCTTAGCTCTGCTGGATACATCGGCCAACGCTGCGAGATTGGTAACTATAAATTTTTTGATGAGTTGACTTTGGTTTTATGCTTGTCTCATCCCCAAATTATTCTTCAGCACCACCCAGGATCTTCTGTAATGACGATTCCATTCGCATCGAAGTTTCCTCGGCTTTCTTGCGCGAGTACGGCGATGACCTTCTCAACACCTTTCTTTACGCATCACCAACAGTGGATGGCCCACGCTCTACGGATCGCAGCTGTCAAGGTTTGCATCAACGCTAGTTGCTCACCATCTAACAAGCTTGTGAAGCTTTAATTGTGTTGCTTTCCACTTGCAGCTGTCTCTGTTGGTGGGGTCTATGTTGTCACAATCCCGACTTTCTCCGTTTGTGGGAACACCATTCGCTCCACCCTAAACAGCGAAGTTGTCTACGAGAACAGTTTGTGGGTGAACACCAGACACAGCGCTTTGTACGACTTGCCACGACCGGTTTTAAATTTCTTCTGCACATACCAAAAGGAATATTCTGTAACAGCTGCTTTGAAACCAGTGTAAGTACTTAGTGTACGCTTGTATAACAAGCTTTCCTGAAGACTGCTACTAAATATTTTTAGACACAGTCCGTCAAACACTTTTCCACATTTTACACTTTTTTCGTACAGGATCGACACACCATCTGCTCAAATATCTGCACTTTTGCAAGGTGAAATATCCATTGCTCTTTGCAAGGTCTCCACTTGTGAAAGATCTTGTCCTGCCAATTTGATGGTCAACAGCGGTGCAATATACACAGTCTCGGAGATGCTTCACCTTTCCGTTACTGTGGCAACAACCTCTCTAAACGATCCATCCTTGCAAGCTGAGTTGATGGATTCTTACCTATCATGCTCCACTCGAAGAACTGACACGGATCACGTGGTCTTGAAGGAAGGGTATGCATTTATTTTACTTGCACAAGATTCTCAGGCAATTAACCAGTCTTTTGGGGTTAGCCTGTGCTGTAGTCCATGACGGTTGTCATTACAATCAAACCCGTTGCAGGTGCCAAGATGGGCGACAACTGGACGCTCGTGTTGGAAGGAGGGATGACAACACCATCTGCATGTCATTCCGTGTTCCAAGAATGTTGACATGCACTGAGGTCTACATCCACGTCAGAATGTCGTTCTGTGCCAAACAACAATTCAAGACCAGGGTACGTATTACAAAGGCGTTTGATTTATTTGGTTGCACATCTTCACATGTTTCTTTTGCAGGCTTGTCAGGATGGGTCGTCGTATCGAGTTTGTGAAAACATCCAAAGGCGTTCCGTTGGTGAGGATGACTTAGCAAACATCGCTTATCGTGTGGTTGGACCAATTACCATCTCGCATCTCATCAAAGGTGTGGGTACCTTCAGCTACAACACCGACCATGGGGACGTTGAAATCATCCCTGACACTCCGGAGATTGCTCCGTCTGCATTAACTTCGAACTTGAGTAAGTGCAGTTTTTGATTTACGGAGATGCAACCCATTTTAAGCCACTTAATTTTGCGTTTTGTTTTAGATAATTTCTTTCTCCTAGCCTTGGCTTTCTGTGCAGTCCTGCTCGTGCTGGCCCTCACTATCTTTGTGGTGTCCTACCTACGTCGCCAGCGCCTTCAGAAGTCTGTTTCTACAGATGCTTGATTTTTTTTTCTTTAAAGTACAAATAAACTTTGAATAAGACTTTCCTTGTGCGTATAGCTGCGGTATCAATTACAGGATAGGGTCTCATTTAGCATCAGCTGCTTACACCCCACGATTACCCGTGGTATCACTTTCGCTAAAACATTTTCATGTATAACGACTATAACGTGACTTCGGTAACTGAGAGTCCACAGCGCATGCAATATCAAAAGTTTTAGTTCAGCGTATTTACTCAGCGCCACAGAATGTCGGTCATTTCCCTAAATGACAACTTAAGTTGGTTACCGTAATACCCCGTTAAAGTTTTCATAAGAGTATGCTGAATTTACCACGGGTCTTCACGTGAAGATCAGCAAAGGTTTTTTAATCACATGTGTGTGCATACCACACACCGTTTGCAACCTTGGAAATTGTCATTACAAAGGACTACCATAGTTGCTCTTGCTTCTCTTGTCCGATTCCTGCTTGGGTACTTCTTGCCACCTTTACGGTTTATCAATTTAAAATAGAACTCTGCAAACTATGTAGCCTAAGCTTTATCAACCTTTTTTGTGCCATTTGTAAACTGGAATAAGTATTTGAGATCGTCTTCGCAGTTTATCGGTACGGTACTTTGTAACTTCAAAGGTGTCGCGGGATAGAGCATATTTAACTGAAGTAATTTTCTAAGTTTCCTGAACAAAAATGATCCAACAAACAGGTTGGGATATTATGGTTGGTTGGTTTTTGAATCTTTATCTCGGACTGACAAAGTCTTTGATAGGTTATTTTAAAATGCACATTTTCTGTGTTTCTTAGACATTTTGTGTGTAAATATGCGTGGGCTCCTAGACGGAAGTGGGGCACAAGCCGGGGGTTGGAAAGCAGTAAATACAGCCTTGCATGGTTTAACCCAGGGGTCGGCAATATGCGGCCCGCGGACAAACTTTTTGCGGCCCTCGAACGATCTTAGTGCATAAACTAAAGTTTCATCATTATCTACGCATGAATTTATTTTATATCATAACAAAAAGCCCTTTAACATGTGTCCCGACATTACTTGGTATTGTTGGTAACTCTCATGTACGCTACAAAATCTCTCAAAATTATGGTCAGACGTTACTCAAAATTAAAATGGAAATAATTTGAACTTCAATCATCCAACATATTGAAGGCAAAATACGATTCATTTCCAATTGCCAAGTTTTATAAAGAATATGTCCAGAAATCCACTTATCATCTGTATGACAATGCAAAACGTGTAATGTGCATGTTTGGAAGCACATATTGCGATGAGCAGCTCTTTTCAAAAATGAATTACGCAAAGAATAAACTTCGCACTCGCCTGTCAGATCGTCATTTGAATGACGTATTGCAAATATCATCAACAAAGTTGCCAGTTGATTTAAACACCTTGGCCATGACACAAAAACAACATCATCCTTCACATTGCTAAATGGTAAGTAAATAAAAACAATGCATTGCGTTTTAATACGTGTTTGATACTAAATATGAAACGGCAACAAACACGTCTCATTGTGCAGTAGACACAAGAATAGGAGTTGCAGGTGCGCCATGATTTTAAGGATAATGTGGCGATTGTTTATAGGTTGAAATTTATGCGGCCGCACGTTACCGGAAGTTTGTAGATTTGGCCCAGTAATACAGAAAGTTTGCCGACCCCTGGTTTAACCTATTGATTATATCGAACTTTGTAGCAACTTTTTCTCAGTTTAATGTTTTTTGATTGTTTAAAAGACTAAAATCAGTGGACCTCTAAATAGCCACTTGCCCCCCGGCCGGGGGGCACGGGATGGTTAACACGGCCTTGAATATTGTGCCGGAGGGCCTCAACAGAATTGCGAGCGTAAATAAAGTTGCAAAAGAACATGAAAGTGCTCAGTTTAATGACTATTCGGCTTTTTCATAATCTGATGAATATAAGAAACATTAAAATTATCTTTTAAGCATTTTTTGGTTGAAGTTTCAAAATTTACTACGTTAGAAATAACAATATTTCGATGGTAAAAATGCTAAAAGTAACACGATAGGTGATGTCAATTGCAACCCAGATGGTGAAACGTGTTAGTAATTGGCTGGGTTGGTTGGTTTTGAATCTTCATCTTCGGGCTGCTTACAAAGCCTTGATAGGTCATTCCAATATTCCTGGCAGTTTCACATACTTGTAGAGGCTTTTGACGCAGTTACCGAGATTGCCAGAGTGAAGTTTTTCGATGGCTGAAGTGTTGTTGCCGAGATTATTCCATAAATACCGGCTATCATACTAGTCGTGTCTGCAAAGCACGGACCTGCTTCAACAGTCATCTTTGCACCCTTGCATATCAATCATAATATTTTGAAGCTTGATTTAGATCCGATGTATACTTATTAAGAGGACAAGGAGGTCTAAAACAGAAAAATGTAAAGTACATGCAGCCAGGGGCAGATCAAACAAGTAGCTTTTTAGTGGATGGCCGATTTTAACAAAACGCAATGATATGTAGGTCAACTTTAATCCAACCTTGCAAGTAGGCTTCACCATGATTGCAATTACTTTTCTGTGATCCCCGTGCATCCACCATTACGTGCTGCAAATCTTTTCGAGCAAAATACGAGCTCAAACGATTACTTTGAAAACGTTTAAATCATTGTCAGTGTCTGACTTTTTGCTTGAGGCAACGATACGTTTTGCGGCAACGATACGTTTTGCGGCATTCACTGTTAAAGCTGCGATAAAAATAAACTACCCAGACAGTAAATTAATGTAAGAAACGGTTGATTTGCTGTCTGGGAAATTCCTTTCGTTGTCCAAACGGTGGTTTCAACACAGTTTACCAATGCGGAAACATATTTAAAAACTCGCTAAAAGACAACGAGCTTCAAGTGTGAAAACGCCAAACGAAACGTTTGTGATGAATTTCCACCCAGCCAGTGTTCGTCGGCTTGTAACAAAATAAAAAAAAAACGAAAAAAAATCACTTCGAAAATATTCCGTGATCAACACTCCACATGGCGAGTTTGCTGCAATGCTCAGACCCAGTCAGCAAGTCGATTTTTACATTAATTCAAGGTCTGCAGACGTTGAATCAATGCAAAAAATGACGGATTTGCTGGATTTTTCTCTCTGCGCATTGACACCATGGTCGCGTTATTGGCAGAAAAACTTTGAAAACGAAAAACTACAAAAAGAAAAAAGAAACGCTACAATGCTTGGCAGAAAGTGACTTAGTTTGAGCGGGAAGCCTGTTTTCGTTTTGTGACAGACAATGGTTCTCCTGATACGCTCGAGCGCTCCTGCCTGTGCTTTACTATGTTGGTTTTAGATTCTTTAGAAAGTCTGACACCGTCGCACAAACTTAAGTGAAGCGTGTCGATCGGGATGTCAAATGCAAAAGCTCACAACTCTCTGCTGGAACAGAGCTTGCAGTTTGCAGATATCTGATTCTGAGTAAGTTAGTAGCACACTTTTCTGAGCATTTGCAAAAAAAGGTTAGACGTGATTTTGCAGCAGGGACGGCTTTAATCGTCGATTTTGGGGATTTTTAGTTGTTCTGTAATCCAAGTAAGCCTAGCGCATATATACGGTATATTATAAATACTCTGAATCTTAGGACAAGGAAACAGACCTTGCAAGAATTTACAAGATATGGAATGATGGTGAGTATCTAGTGACGCCAATAGGTAGGCTAAACATATCGAGCCGAAAAAGCAAAAACTAAACTCAGCAAACGTTTCGAAAACGCTACAAAGCGAATTTGGGACTGATTCAAAAGCAAAATTTGTTGGGATTGCAATCACCAAATGTGCAAGCATTGTGAAACTGTGTGAAGTAGATATACGAGAAAAGTAAGTTGGTACTAAATTGGATTAGAAGTAGATAATGTTGTTGGTTATATCCATCAAGTATAGTTTGTTAAGAAGATCATTTCATTAATTATTAAATCCACACTGAAAAGTCACAGATGTTAGGGAAGAATTTTAAGCTTTAAAATCAATACAAAAAGCTTTTTCTTATGTGAAAAAATCGTCTTGCAAACCTTGATTACGGCTGACAACCTTGAACAGCAAGAGCCTAACAAATAACAAACATAACACGCCAACCGTGTTAGCGAGGCTACGCAATTCCCAATCGAGACCAGTCTTTATTTGCAAACAATAGCATCAGTGGTTATTCTCGCTTGCATTGTTTTTTGCAAGAAAATACATTTGGAAGAGAACGTAGCAGTATATGAATAGCGCTGCGACTCGCGATGTTTTACTATCTTTCAGTGAATTGCTTGTGTGGTTTTAAATGTGCACTGCAAGAGTGATTACCTTGCCCTAATGACTTTATCAACGCTGCTATCGATCGCCCACAAGCTGCTACAGGGCCTTCATTATTCCCAAATGGTTTCTATATATTGGAATGGCTTGTGTTTTCACGGAGCTTTCACGTTTTTTATGTTTGCTGCTCCGCGTTATCATGTAGAAAGCAAGCAGCTAACAAGGTGATCAGCCCTATTTAAAAATAAATAATATTTCAATATCAGCAGCCAGTATATCGTAGTTAACGAATGTAATGGGATCAAAACGTTTTGAAGGCAGAAGAGCAAAGAATGAGTTTTTGAAGATTACTTTTTTTGATCATAGGTTCAGTGATGACTAGGTTACTGAATTCTAATTTGTTACGTCAATGTAGGCTACTTGTATTTTTAATTTGCTGAACACAAGTTTTTCACAACCGCAATGCATCTGATAAGTTTTCGAATTCCACAGGAGCACAAAATTCCTAGACAGCAAAATCCATCATTTTTACATTGATTCAACGTCTGGCATTGAATCAATGATGTAAAAATGACAGATTTTGTTGCCTGTGTTATATTCTGTTCATTTTTCACTGGGTAACGTTGCTGAGTATTAAATCAACCGAAAATTGAGATTGCTTGCATTGTTGTAAGCCGACATAACTTGGTCACATACTTGGCATTTTTTGCTCCAATGTCATGCTTTCTGGCAGCTAATTGTCGAAGCGCAATTCTCGTGGTTGCTAGTTAGGTTTGTTTTCTAAACATCTTTTTGAGACACTGTTGGTAGTCTGCAATTTGTGTATGTTCGCTAGTTCATGGGAGGTTTTCGATTTTAATTTATGAGCGTTTCAGAATACACCGCAATTTTTTCATTGCAAAATCTTCTTTGAATTCGAATTAACGGGATCTGGCTTTAATTAGACTTCTTCTTTCAAGAGTTTTCCTTTCATTAAACGTTGAATGCTTGTTTCTCTTACCACCGGAAAAGCTGTGACTATTTGTCGATGAAGCAACATGCTGTGATGGACAAGCAAACTATCGATTCATTGACGGGCAGCTGTGAGATTCATAAGGCGGAATTTTGAAAGCGTCGGCTCATACAAATAAGCGACAACTTCCGGCATTTGAAGTTCTTGTCAGTATAAGTCGCTAATTCAAACCTTCCTTGCGCAAACACAATTTGAAAGCTTTCTTGCAATCATGTTTTTAGGGACATTTAACTGTATTGCAAAAAAATTTGAGAGAAAAATAAATCTTCGTACCTTACTCTTCCCTCCGAGGGGTTTCGCCTTCCGCTCTAGTGCTGGTAGATTTGAGATCGATTCCAGTTCGGGTCAAACCGAAGACTTTAAAAACGATATCGGATAATAATGTGATGACATCGCAAATCTGATATAAAATTGTAAATGAGACCTGTCGTTAAAAGACCATAGCGCGACAATAAATAAAGCCATCATATAGTCACAATGTACCGGAGAGGAGGTACTACAAGTCTCTGTCTAAAAAAAACTTTCAAAATGCAAAAATTGGTTTGTTTTGTGCATTCAATTCAGCTAGAACTTAAAAGAAAAAAAATCAAGAAAAAATTGGCAAATGACAATTTATTACTTAAATGGATACTGTCCGATAAATTTACTCGTTTATTTTAACGAGTCTTCGAGCGCTTGCAGACAAGATTGCGGTTGACAGGCGGTTCGTCTTATTGCAATGTGACAATATTCTATGTAGAATTTAAAGGATGTGCAATTTGTCAAAGCCGATGGAGCAAAGTTAGTTGTGACGCCGTTTTATTGCAACTGTGACGAAAAGACTCATTATCGTAAACTTTCCGCTGCTCAACAAGACGATTTTAAGATTATTTATTACTAAATTGTTTTACAAAGTCTCTTCTTTCGTGTACGTCGAGCTGGTTCGTTTTGCACTTTACAGTATTACACTTGTGGTTGTTATGACAGCTGTGTGAATGATCAAACTTTATGGTCTTGAGTTGCAAGCCGCTGTTGCTGGACCAAATTGACCTTTGTATCGTTAAATGCACATGGACTTGACCTTGCTGGCAAATCAGTCTTTCGTGCATCTGCAGATGTATTTACATTTTCAGACAATGAACCAATGTAAAAAAGTACTAGTGTTCTGTGGAAAAAAAGAGTATCTCAACAATACAAAAATATGTCATTTCAGGACTAACCTGCCAGCAAAAGATTTCAACATGTTTAGATGTTGAAACGATGTACAAAAAGCAACTTTTTGCTTGCTGGGTTGGATGCTTTTCAAAACAAACTCATATATGAGTGAGCAGCAAGCTCCAGTGCAAAACTGGTTGGACAATGTAACATTAACTTGAGATTTTAATGGTTGAAATGGCGGCCAATATTTTTTATCAACTTGTCAATCAAATCGCTGAAGGCAAAATGAGTATTTTAAGGCGACTGCCAGCAGGTATTACCTTATTTATAGGTTCGTGCGTGGACGGCGTTATTCCCGAAAAAACAAACGTTTTAACAGTTTGATTCTTTGATGACTTTGTATCTTTTTAAAACGGGCAAAACCCCATGAAGAAGGTATATAATGGACCATAGTATACGCACTACAGTTTACATTTGCAACAAAAAGTGTGATCTGCAATATGCAGATTTGCAAAACAACTTATCGTTTGCATTTTTAGATGTTTCTGGGAGAAAATTATTATCTATATCTTATCATGGTGTACTGCAGACAGCGGAAATCGCATGCTATTTTACGAGATGCAATCTGTCTCCTAGTGTTTTCACGTTTTTTTACATTTTTTTCTCAGAGATATCTCGACAAGGCTAGGCAAAACTTTACACGATCCTTTCTTATAATTTTTCTTAAAGTTTCTTATAATTTTTTAACAGCCACGATTGTGTTTTGAGTATATCTTCACAGTATAATATTTGGTTTGTAAAAGAATACCCTCCTTCCCTGAGCACCAAAGGTTCAAATTCATTAACATTGTCTTTTTTCCAAAAGCTTCTATTCAGCTTCAAAAAATGAGTGCACTGCACAAGAAAGGTGTTTGCCGCTAATCTTCTCCGTCTAATGAGCAAACATTGGTGTTCTTGCATCGTTTCAACGCTGTAAAAATGCTAATTATGTTAGCTGGATTGGTAATTGGCGGTTCAAGGCAGTGCATAAGCTGGCTGTGTAAGCATTTTTTACTGATTTTGTTGTTCCGAGTTTTGCCTAAAAGGTTTTTTTAATTTTCTCTCTCCTTGTTTGGATTGCATTTGAGTTGAATTTTGTATATTTTCAGCTAACAAGTTGATCAGGTTAACGTTAAATTTGCTCATAATCAAACTTTTGAGCCCTTGGTTCACCAACAGTTGTCCATTCGCCGAAATTTGATTTTTTTTTACTCATCGTTCGTCTACTCGGACGCGGCCCATTAAGCACTGGAGACTTGATTGGAGTGACTCGTTTCAGCTAATATAGTTATTTTCATCATTTTAACGTTGGCAGATGTCAAAAAGGTGACTTTTGTTGCGTGGACTGTGTTGTCCCTTCTCAAATTTGAAATGAATCATCTTTTCGTTTACTCGACCATGACCAATTTGGACTCATTGATGAGCAAAGTTATCAAAATTGCGCTTAATTGATGTTTAAAGACGTTGAAGCAACAGAAATAGATCAATAATTTGAGATGGAGAGACGTGAAAACCACGATAGGTGCCCTCGTTTGCTTTCCTGTAGGTTCCTGAGAATATCATGAACAGATGACTGACAGTGACTTAATGTGATTGAATAGCATTATTCAAAACAAATGCAATACACTAACAGACTAACAACATAATAAACTCAAGCGTTTTCAGTATTTGTTTTGAATAATGCTATTCAATCCCGTCGAGAAGGAGCGATCTTCCTGGCGTCAGCACTACCTGACTACTCACTATAGAACAGCGAGCATTGTGTTTCGCTAACCATACCGGTGTAGCCTCCACACTAGCCATCAAGACTTTTCCAAAAACATGTGTTTCTCTGCAGTGAAGTGAATTGACTAACATGCTATTCAATCCCAGTTACTGTCAGTCATCTGTATATGGTATTGTAAAATTACTTCCCTCCTGAAGCAATACAATTCCTGAGAATAATGCCTTAGAGAATGATTGCCTGCCATATTATTTACTTTTTTAAAATATTTATTCAATAAATGGACGCAAAAGCAAAAAAACAACAACAAATTTTGATGCTTCACAGACGTTTCGTACACTTTGACAAGGCGTATCTTCAGAGCGAACTGTACTTGTCCAGTTTCAATGCATAATGTGAACAAACTATAGCCAAAACGAGTATTTTTGCAACTGACAATGCGAAGTTGGGGCCGCATTGAGGCGAAAAAAAAAAAAAAACAATTCTGGCACTTATAAAACAAGAAAATCCAACTACGTTGATCAATGGGGAAAAATGAAACAGAAACACAGGGAATTTTTTATCGTATCAGAATATGCGACAAAACTAAATTGTGAAAAATATATTCTATATTAACGTTTTCCATATTAACCGAACGAAAACTAGGTTGTGCATTGTATCCATGGCGTCTTGATGTAAGCGTCGCAGTCGAAGACAGAGCTGTCTTTGGGCAAACTATGGGGCAAACTCAACCGATGGTCTGAGAGGGGTTAGGCTTTTCACGCTACAACGATGTTAAATTTAAAGCGGTATTTGTTCGCTCACAATTAATACGTAAGAGAAGATCGTGTTTAGCTTTTTAGTTGTTCATTGATGTAAAACTGACTGAAATTCAAATTTGATTCATCTGCGACTGCATTGAGTTTTATGCTTGATATTTTTCTGAAGCTTCTTTATTTTCTCAGACATCAAGCGTGCAGATTTGCTTTTGACAGCCAATAATTCAGTGAAAGTTTTTCGTGAAAACAACTGTTTTGGAACGAATTTCTTTGTTGCCTGTGACATTAATGATATAGAATTAAGGTTTCGAAGACTTGGCGCGTGTGGCATGCGTTGCTCGAGCCATTGCAATACTGGAAAGGTATTTTTTTTTACAAACGAGAGTTTTGAAAACAGATCAGTTTGGTGATCTTGTTATCACCGTCTTCACAAGTAGACTACGTTGATTCAATGCAATATTGTTAGCTTTTGCGACTTACACTTGCAGTATTTTTATTGCTTTCTTATTTTATTGTGTAACTTTTTTTTCAAATCAAAGAAATAGGAGGTGATGTCTTAACTCTTATTGTCTTAGATGTCTTAACTTCTAATAGGAGGTGATAGGAGGTGATGTCTTAACTTCTATTCTGGTTCCTCGATATTATTGAGGATGAAAAGTTGCACTTTCTTTTTTCTTCCCAGTGGGCATGTTGTTTTTTGTTGCTTTTGTACACCATTTTAACGTTGCAGCAACGTCAAAATAACAACAGTCTATTTGGCCGACTCTGCAGGCAAATTTACCGACCTGACTCCTTTACAACCACAATGGTCTAATCTGTTTTATCATGATCGTCTGAAAGTTTGACAGGTTCATATAATGGTTTTGCAGTAAAATCATTAATTTGTCAGATTTGTCCCAGCAGTTTTCACTTTTTCTTTGTATCAGTTCGAAAGGAGGCGTAAGACTTGGTCAGACACGATAGCAACGATAGACTGTGCTAAAAGTTAAAAGCCTGGCTTTTGAAACACTTTGCAACTCCAAAGTTGTTGACAGGAAGTGCACTTTTATTGAAATTCCGATTACGGAATTTGAAGACTGGAAACTCCTGTTTGCTGCCAGAGTGGTGCAGTGAAGATGAAGATTGCCAAAACAAAACGTTATTTTAAAGTAAACGCGAAATAAATTTCCATCGTGCTGCAAACAACTCATGCAGAAAAAACGTCAATTTTCTTTTAATCTACGATCACCATTTGTGACTACCAGCCGCACCACATCCATCATGGTAAAGTTGGGCTGCAAGATAGACCCGGCGAAACACGTATCTATCGCTGTCAATTCTTACTACACTTGACAGCCGAGAAACACTTTTTGAAAAAGTCTTGATGGCTAGTGTGGAGGCTACACCGATATGGTTATCGAAACGCAATGCTCGCTGTTCTATAGTGAGTAGTCAGGTAGCGCTGACGCCAGGAAGATCGCTCCTTCTCAACAGATAAAGACTTGTCAAGCAGGTTTACGAGGTTCCAATAAGTTTCATTCTCCAAGCTTTTATTGGTACCCCCATAGAACAAATTGAGGTTGTGGTCAGTGAGGCGAACTCAACTGATCGAACCAAACTGACAACGTTTTCAATACGAATTGTATGTTTTGTGTGCGAAACATAACACTTTGCTTGATAGAGAGGGTTAGCTCTTCCCTGCCTTTTCGTCAGCCGCGCGCCTGAATGCAGCAACTGATGTAACAAAAGCAGCAATTAGTATTTTTATTCAGGTCCAACTCCACAACATTTGGATGAGCCATTGTTGTACCACTGGACAAAAGTTTCCACTTTACATCTATTCGACATCGTTAGACCTTCAAACAATGTAAAACTTTTACGTTTGATGCCTGGTTTATTATGTTACTATTTGTAGTGGTTGTAGTAGCAGATTCGGGCAACAAGGATTTGTACAATAGTGCATTGTTTTAAGGTAATTTTGATTTTGACAAGTCACCCAGACAGCATATCAACCATTTTTTTATATTGATTCAACGCCTGCAGGCGTTGAATCAATGTAAAAATGAACATTTGGCTGTCTGGGGTAGTTGTGACGGTTATAGTAACATGGTCAGGCAGCAAGGATTTGTACAATTGTACATTGTTTTGTTAGGTAATATTGATTTTGACAGGTTAGCGATCAAATTTCTGTTGTGAATCAAGAAGGATCTCATTTGCTAAGTTGTCCCCAACAAGGTGGTCATGTTGCAAAAGCATCATACATGAACCTACGTGATTCTTTTGTTCAATCGAAGCAACTTGAGTGTGTTGAGATCGTATTCATCTACGCATCGTGTTCTTAAACTTGTATTTTCTTGCAAGTTTGTTTAACCGATTCTGTTTTCAATGTTACCCTTTGACCTAGGTAAACAATAACCATTAGGAGTAAATTGTTTTTTAAAGAAAAGAAATATACAGACAATCTTATTTTTAGATACTTCCCACACAGCAAAATCCGTCATTTTTACATTGATTCAACGTCTGCATATGTTAAATCTATGAAGAATGACGGATTTTGCTGTCTGGGTAGTTTTGTTGACAACTTTTTATTTCATTGTCGATTTATTTTTGTGACCAAGCAGACAACTGTTAAATAAATAAATGAAACACAAAGTTTCTTTTACGCTAATTGGCTTTCTTTCATAGTGTGACAAATATTAAAACGTTTTATGAATTTCTTTCGTGCTCGATCGAAGAAAAAGCTTTGACCTGGTCTGGAATCGAACCTAGAGCAAAAAAAAACTTTGGTGAAACGTCATGGACAAATCAGCATTTTTGTTGCAAAAAAACTGAAATGTCCCAGACATAGAAGTCCGGCATTTTAACATTGATTCAACGTCTGCAATCGGTATTTTTGCTGTCTGGAGTTTACTTGTCTTGACATGAATGTTGCCGATCAGGTTTGATTCTGGTGATAGAAAACTGGCTTGCAGATGGCAAATTTCATCAAGAAAAAATGATGTCTGCAAGGACTAGTTTGAGCAAAAATGAAGCTGAGCAGCGTTTTAACAATTCCATTGCTCAAAGCGTTATAATTTATATCGCTGTTGTGGTAAGGCATGGCCACCTAGTAAGGATATTCTCCATTGCATAAATATAAACTCTTCATAGACCGACGGAGCGAATTGCAAAGCGGTGTTAGGTTTTGCAAATTTTGTTGAGCCAGTCTGCTGTAGTTATAACAAAAAACTTCAAACAAGTTGCTTATAATAGACATTGTCAGTATTATAAAATCATGCCACCGTTTGCGTCGGTTTTTTAAATCGACTTGAAAAGATCTACAAAAATGCATAAAAATTATGAATGATCAAGCATCGATTATTCAACGTAGTTTGATGGTGTAAAGACGTAGGCACCGAACAATATTTCTCTACTCTTGTTACACATGTCCTTACATTAATGCAACGTATTTTACTGATTCATCTGATTGGCAAGAGAGACACCAGTAGGATGGATGAACTATTTACATCAGAGGTTTTCAATATATTACTATCATCTCTGAAGGCAAATATATCTTCATCAATTTTTTCTAATAAGATTTTAAACATTTTTTGTGAAGTCTGACATTTCTTCTTTGACAAACTTACCCCTCGGTAGATAGACTTTTCCCAAGGGGTAAATTTACTCCCGTTTGAAAACCCCTACATGAATTAATTCCAGTGGTACTGTGTATATTTTATACTGAACATTATTCACTCTGATACCCGTTCTGATATGAAACCCAAAAAAACGTTTGTGTGATGCACAAAACGAATTAAAATTGTTTACATGAATTTTCTTGTTCATTCCATCTTATAAGAGAAACACTGCAGCTGCTACGACAACTTCTAGTGTTCAAAATACCGCTAATCGAAAAAATAACCCATTAATCCGAAGATTAAAAATTTCAACTTGTTTTGATTTAATTTATTTACCAAAAATGTAGTATCTTACGTCACACGCACACGTCATTGTCTTGCGCTTAGCCATTAGTCACGCTCGTGGTCGTAAACCATCAACCAACCAAAAAAATATGTCCTTTTTATAGTGATTCAACGTTCGCAGACAGTGAAAATGACGTTTGTTAAAGCTGGTTATGAATTTGTTAAACAAAACGTTGTTTTAACGTATCTAAACATCAGTTATTCTACTGCCAGACCAGCACTATGAACTGTTTGCTTTGTCAATCCTGTTTTTGTCGTTGTACTCAGTTTAATGCTCAATAACGTTAAATCGACGACAATAACACAAATTTCATGTAGTGTTTTATCCGCCCTTGAAGCATGACTGCCTGCGGCAACCCGGCTCATCGCTCAGGCTGTATTTGCTTTGACAGAATTATCAGAAGGTTAGCGAACGATAAACCAAGTTGTGAGATTTGAATGATGGCGTTTCTACAGCCGGAGCGAAGCCTAGAACTTTCAAGCCAATGTCCATTGGTAAACTTACAAGTTGTTAGGAAGATAACAAGGAAATAAAATCAGCCAGGTTCAGAAACTTGCATAATTCATTGATAAAGCTTTCGCCCCCCCCCCCCCCAAAGGTGGCTTCTTCACTACCTTTTTCAAATAGAACCAGTGAGTAGAGCATTCCGAAAGGTATAAATTTAGAAATTCAGCATCATGTGAATTGTAAGCAACCCTGAAATTCAGCGCAGCAACAGGGTATTTTACGGACGATAAATAAAATAGTTGGTTGCTTTTAGTGAAAAAAAACAAAACATTTTATAACTGTCGGGTGTCGTCAGCTGAACGTCTGTTGATGTCCAATGTTCGATGCCAATTTATTAAACGAATTTCTTGTGTTGTTGTGCCTTGCACGTCTCAGGCGTAAAAAGGTGAACTCTCTCCCGAAACTACCTGTATTTCTTTCAATGTATTTCACTTTTTGTTTAAAGTCCGCTAACCTTTTGCTAAACCGACTTACTTCGACAAAGCGCAAGGTTTGGTCGCACAAGGTATGACGGAACAAAGGTTTCACTGACCAAGTTGCTTCGCTTACCATCGAACCAGAAAGACTTTATTTACAGTCAGCTTATCAAGCGTAGTAAGCGCGGCTGCACAGAATGACCTCCTTTGTGAAGCACGAGCTGGTTAGGCAGTAGCATAGGCAGCATTTTGAAGCTGTTCAGACGTAGACAAACGTAAAGTCAACGCAGAACTCGGCTAGTCCCCGCTATGTAAACAAAAGCTGAATTTCTTGAACCCCGCCGATTATGAAAAAGTTTGAAGTCAGAACAAATTGGCTTTACATCAAAATTATTGACTTTAGCAATGATGTGTAACGTGTAGATACACTGTGTTAGAGAACCTAGCACAACATCCGCTTTGCGTAATCTGCCGGATGAAAAAGTTATTCACTTGCTATATACATATATCATATACAGAATGCGACTTCAAAAATGTTGATTCAACGTTTGTTGACGTTGCGCTATTGAAGGACCCATCCAGCAAATCAGTCTTTTTTATTATTTTTTTTATAAAGGATTGATTTACTGGATGGGAATGTTTAACTGGTTCTAGAAACGGTATTAAGTTAATAAAAGAAGAAATTATGACGTATGAAAATATAGTACTGTTTTGTCAGAACTTTATTGCGAGCTTGTAAAAGTTGGCGTTCTGGCGATTTGTTGTTAAATTAACGAAACAAGAGATATGCTTTGCCCAGAGCAATTGCTTATCACTCTGGGCTTTTTTGAAGTGCAACTCATAACGCTGTTTGTGTGAATGACGCATCAATTTTTCGATTAGTTTTTGACGTAGAAGATGATTTTTATATTGTTTGAGCAGCGTCGAGTGTTCTTTTACAAGTTGTTTTCTCGACAAGTGGCTTATTAGCACTACACGTAACAAACAGTTGTCAGAGGTTACCTGTGGTAGAAACTTTCCACTGGAAAGTCGTATTGAGCAATAAGTTTTAGGACGATCGGTAAAAATCTGATGACTAGAACAGTGATTTTTAACCGTTTCAGCAAAAATATTGTCATTGCAGTGAGGGTGTGATGTTCAATAAAATGATAGATTAAATTCAATCCACGTTTTTGCTTCCTCACGCTTATATGTTGGCTAGTAGTTGACACTCTTGGATTTAATATTTAATGCATGCTATTTATCACTTAATTTGAAAAAAGATAGTCAACACAAAAAGCGTTCTTTACCATTACTGTTGAAATACATGACTTACGAGTTATGAAACTTACTTTAGTGTACTGAGTTATTTAGTGGCAAAAAGCACGGACTTTCAGCTATTTTGTGCTTTGTCATCCAGTTGCTAGACTGGTAGGTCTTCCCTGGTCTTGAAGAAGTCATTTATAATATCTTACCGACGACACGTCGGAATAAATGCAAATTATCACGTGCAGCAATATTTAGTTCATATCAAAAAACTGTTTTTCATGTTGTGATTGCTGACAGTTTGCTGAAGATAAATTTCATATTACAGATGCTCTTTGCGGTCCCATTGATATTTTCCTTCTTTCAACAATATTGTAAAGTTATCGACTTTTGAAAAGTGCAAACGTAGCCAAGTTTGTTTAATAATAGTTTAAACTTCCTCGGTGTTGATAAGATGTTTCAGCGGAGTAAGCACAATTTTAGCCGATTTGTAAGCAAAGGATTAGCTTTTCAGCTTTTTTTATGTTTTTCGATTTGTATTTATTTTAGCACAAGTAGGAAACTCATTCCTGGTACGAAAAAAATAAAAATAATATGACGAAGCAATAAGCCCTGGTCATTGAGAGCATATCTTTGGCCCAGTATCAATGATATTTTTTGCCCCCCATATCACCATAACGTAACAATGGATTTTATAAAGAGGAAAGAAATAGTTAGGAGCAAAATGGTTAGTCAATCAAATAAAAAAAATGCATGAGTTTAGTTTTTGCATTTTAAGCTTTAATTTTTGATTAAGAAATAGTTTTCCATCAAAAAGCAGTCATTGGCTCTAAAGCAAAATGAATTGGATGCAAACGCAATATAAAAAATATTAAATACTAAAGACATGTATATTTTTTCTCCAAGCTCCCCTTCCCCTAAAAATTGGCTTCCAGCCAGGTTTCAAAATGTTCCTTTGCTCTCGCTGCTGCACTTACCACTGCCGAATATTCAGAAAGCGCTAGCTAGAAGTGAGAGACAAGGAATTAAAAATGTGGTCAAAAGTGAATATCTTCTTCATCGCGTGTCACACGGCTGTATCCCAGAGCATCACGCAAGCTGCTCTATCGTTGAACTCGGCTAAATCCTGAGCAGAGCATCTTGATTTTAGGTCGGGGCATTCGAGTAGATGTTGTATCGTTTGCTCCTGTCCGCATTTGCATTTGTGTCAATAGTAAATAGTCAAAAGTCAATATGAAAGTGATAAGTGATCATAGCAGTAATCAGTTGCAGTTTTGGCTACTTTGTAGGTTAAGGTAATTATGATAAGTCGGTAATTACAATTTAAGTGCGATTCCCATCGGTCTTATTGTTTTAACTGCACATCACTGACCAATTTTTTTCTCACAGATTTTGCAGAAAGTATTCATTTTTTAATTCTTTACACTTATGTGTTTGTTTTTGCAAGAAGACTAACACCAAACACAAACACATTGACCGTTTATGCCAAGGATCATCATTATCTGAGATCCTACGTGTATGCTGTTCATCAAGAAAGTTTCGTTTGAAAACAAAAGTTGCTACAAATTGCTTGCAATGCCTGCAGACAAAATCTAATTATTGCTCCAGAATTGCTGTGAAGTGACGTCAAGAACAACTTGCCTTCTCCAAACAACTTTTTAAACTTGATATTCCTTATGGAGAATGGGACAATGCATACCGACTAAGAGTCTTTAGATTGTACCTGAAGAATAGATCGTACCTCTTCGTTCAAAATGCAGTTTCCAAGACAATTCATTCAAGATGTCGCCTTTTCTGAAGCTAAGTTACTTTCAACTCTTCTGATTTTCCATCTAGTCGTCGTTGCATCGACAATACCCGAAGACATTGTTCCATTGAACACATACGAAGCCCAAGGTAGGTGCAATATTGTTTCGCACTAACGTTCATGTAATGGATCACTTTTCTTTCATCAATTTGTAAACCTCAAGGATTATTTTTCCATCAACTAACCCTGGCGAAAAACGTTGCACCAGTCAGGGCTTTAAAATCGGGCGAAAAACATACGACTCCTACTCCGACTCCTCGGTTTATAAGTGGCTGAGTCCGACTTCGGACACGCCAAATCCCTCCGAATTTACAGCCTCGGTACCAGGCCAGGCGGCCAGCTACAATGTTGTAATATACCATCATTTCAAGATACATGAAAAAGTAGCAATATTCATAACGCAGATAAGCAGCTGTTTCAAATAGCTTTCAGAATTAAATAACGATTTATATGAACTTCTTAAACTAGTTATAATGCAATATGCTAATGATTAATGAACCAATGAAAATACATTTGTCCACATCTTGAGATCATTCTGTGTTCTTCGATGTAATTTGTGGTTGACTCTTAGAGCAATATTTCCTTGTTGACCTTTCCGCATGAGAAGATGTCTATACCAAATCATAATGGATAAGCAATTATGATTGAAATCTGGCTGTTGGGTCTTCCTTACTTTCTTTGTTTAGTTTATACTTCATATCATCAAGAGTGCTTGTGCAGTGGCATTACGTTCATTCGACATTGAAAAGCGATTCCTTTATGAAAAGACATGTTTGTTGAAGCAAGACCCTTTCTCTGTATGCTCTTCTGCGTTTTGATCATTGAAATCATGTTGTTGGTTGTCCAATGAGAACCAATTCGCGGTCTACAACAACGATTACAAATGTTAGTGAAGTGTTTGCAAAACATCTCGTGATTTTAATTGAGTAGTTTTTTGTGAAGTTTGTATTGTCCGACGTAGATTCCTATAATAATTCATCTTTAATAATGTTGAGTGGTAGCCTCCTTGTGCTCTTGTGAGTTTTCTTCGTTTTATCTTTTTTATATTACTTTTTGGTATATCTCTTGTCAATAACTGCAACTTGCTATAACTGGGCGGAACTTTATTGCACGGAGATAAAATCAACAAGAGCAATTTAAATAAACGAAACAACTCTTTTGGCAAATTTTTGACCATTTTTCTTTGAAATAGTTTTAAGCCCCAAAGCAATTTCCGTAGTTTAAAGATTTTGTTCTGAAAATAAACCTAATATTGGAAAACGTATTTTACAAACAAACCAATGGTGGTTGCAACATTGCATTGAATTGGAATTGAAAGCCATAGAATGTACTCGAGATTACACAATAACTATTAACACTTCGTATTAATATTTCGCAAATTAATTAAAGCTAAAAAAGCTCTAATCAGACTTGAAAACTCCAGTTTTGTTTGCTTTGGACCACAATAATTTCAACTTAGTACACAGCCACGTTTTTACTTTGCCTTAAACTTTGGTTTTAAGGATAGGTTTTGTGATTTGCATGGGTAGTCAGTTGCAGTTTACAAACACTTTTTTATCTTTCAATAGCTATCCGATCAAACTTTCATCTTCTGCAACTATAAAATTGCTGTGACCACGTGATAAAAACGATCTGAATATTAATCTGTTTGCTCTCGTTTGATGAAGTAAATTTCTTTTGAGTCGCCGTGGTGAAATTTTATTTTTAAACCGGGTAGCCGTAACCAGAAAATCAGTTTTTTCATTGATTGGACGTCTGCAGACGTTGGATCAACTTAAAAAAGACTAAGTTGCCAGCAGGGGCAGCAACTGGTTGAAATGGTGGCAAGTTTAAACCAACAAACCGGCCCAGTGCCATTTCACAATACACAAAAACATTTGTGACAAATTTGTTTTGGTGGTAGTTGATACCTGTTGGACACAAAATTGTTAGAAATCGTCATATAAAGAATTAAATGCAAAAAGAAGTCTAATGAGGCCAAAGTAAAGACATTCAATGTTTCTGTGAAAAAAAATTCTGCCCTAGAATAATAATTGTTCCACCGTTTAGTTTATCCTGCAAACATCTTGTTCATCGTGTTGCTTTGTTTATTACCAACCCAGGCAACAAAATCCACCATTTTTACATTGATTCAACGTCTGCTGACGTTGAATCATGTAAAAATGATGGATTTTAATGCTCGATGCAACCTCTGCAGTCTGCACCAACCTTCACAACAACCATTATGTGGTCGCCATCCTTCAACCCACATTTACCAAACAGCAGATAAAATCTTGCCCGCGGTTAAATGGCTTACAAGCCAGAGTGAAAACAGAAAGATTAACCTTTGACTTAAAAAAACAAGCTTCATTTTCGTATTCGTTAACGTATTCTAATGTTACTTTTACGAAACATTTTTAATCTTGACTAGGCAATCGTTGATGATGATTCCTTATTAAACAAGGAAACCCCCTCCCAGTCAAAATGAACAAAATTAACAATCTTTGAACTTGTCTAACGGATAAATAATCAAACTAAAAGTATATTATCAGTACATGCAAGATCTTGATCGTAAAGTTGGGGTGGAGTTTAGTGAAACATGTTCATGCCATAAGGCTTACCAAACAAAGGCAGCATTTTTAAAAGGGAGAGGGCCACGCACTGCGGGCTTTACCGAAGGGTTGAAAACTTCTCACCACGTCACACTTCTAATCCACGATGTGATTTAGAAGGGATGGTGTGTCCTGGCAGATTGTTTGGATAGAACAACTGATCCTTGTTAGTGCGTTGGTTCAACGTCTGCAAACATTGAACCATATCAAGGGAAAACGTTTTGCTCACTGGCCTTTTCATCTGTTTCGCCTTGGTTGCATTCTTCCAGTGTTCCTTTACCGCTGCTTTTGGTAGATCTGGGTTCGATTCCTGATCGAATCAGACCAAATGTTTTGAAAGACCCCCAATTTTTTTGCCTGTGTGAAGTTGGGCGGGTAAGCCGAAGTCATGATGTGGTCACATTGCAAATATAATACAAGAGGTAACAGTATACACTTGTTCCACATTTGTAGCTATTGTAACACACCATTACCATAACTGTGCGGTTACTAGGAATAGACAATATGTATGTTATTTCAAAAGTAAATTATAGCAATTGCAAAAGGTGCTCAATGCAGGTAGTAGAGCTAATACAATTAGCAGAGCTTTCCGTCAATTGGTTGTATTTCAGCTTTTCCTGCTTACCTGCTTAATTTCTTATTGTATTGCGATCCTTGTTTAAATGTTCTTCGCATTTCACAATCTACAAAATTTTCTTTTGTGTTCTAATAAGCCTTTAATCAGTTTTTTGTAAACCGTACTTCTCTTGCGTTTGCGTGACCGCAGTTTTAAGTTGTTTAATACTTTCATGAAAAGCGTCTGATTTAGTTTACGGCACTTGACATGCGCATATTGAACGTTATTTCTTAACTAAAAAAACGGTGATTATAACTAAAACAGACTTAAGTTGTTTTGGAATAAACCGTCCAAACCGCATCCCATGTCACAAACCAATCTCCTGCCATCTGCTCAACAAACACCTCGAGCTTCAGATTAGAGAACAGATACGCCATAGACCGTTCGTGTTCGCGCTTAAATTGTTTCATAAACGATAAACAATGGTTTCGTTTTGATAAACAATGCTTCCATTTTTGGAATTTACATATAAATTGTCAACACAATCTTTAGTGTTTAAGACTTCTGCGTTGAAGTCAAGTAAATAAGCTTGATATTTTGATGCAAATGAAACGGGACTTGCGAAGATGTTTGTCCACTGTAATGAATATAGGTGAACTCACGTGTGGTTAAAGAAATCGAACTTTTGGTTGGTTGACAAAATTTTCTTTTTAAAAAGTCATTTTCAATAGTCTTGTATCCCCAAGATTCAGTCAGTTCACTAAACAAAAATTAACATCGTTTCAACGTCCAGTGACGCTGGGAAGGGTGTGAAGTTGGGTAGAAACCTCTGTTTCGCAACACAAAAACTGTTCTTCTCCACAGCTTTACTTACAAAAATTAGAAACCGTTTTGTGCGGTGCTAATTCGCTGTCAATGTACGCTTTCCTCGGCGTAAGTGTGATTTTGCTAAGCAGATTATTACGAAGTAACTTCTAAGAAAAATTTATTTTATTTTTTACAGTTGTTCTCGTCTGCAAGTGCACAAGTGACACCAAATGATGTAAAAATGACAATTTTTGCTGCTTGAGTCGTTGCAAGAAGTGTTGCTGCAATGTTTAGGCAATTTACATGTGCACTTGATTGTTTCACCTGCAGCAGTCTTCTCTTGCAGCAACTTTGCAATGCCAAGCTGTATGTCCCGAACATTTGCAATTCTAGCGCCCTGCCTGTCACCAATGGGTGCAGATTGTTTATCAAACAGTGAGGGTGTTTTGACTTATTAGGATAATCCCTTATTGCATTTATGTAAGGTATTAGTTGACCGCAAAATATATTTATATTTTTTGAACTTCAAAACCTTCAACTAAAAATAGCTACAGACTCCTGTTTTTAATGTTTTATTAATAGAGATAACAACTACAACCAATTTAATTTGAACTCGAGTGATATTTTCTTGGGGCACAATTATTAAAAGAATAACTGTCATGCGCCATGTCTTCTGTTTTTTAACCGCGACTTTGTGCCAAAAAGAGCTGCAGCTGAAGGAGTCCTCCTAGGCACATGTGTTATGCAACTACTGTGTGAAGCATTGTCCATAAATCACCAGCACTTTACATTCACCTCGACAATATGTGATTATTGCTATCTCAATCAATCTTGGCAATAAAAGAAGTACCGTACTTTGCATAAGTCGCCATTTCAAAAGTGCAAATGTATCATATTCAGGGCCGTTAAGAGGACAATTTGGGCACGGTACTAATGAGGCCCTCGGGAACCGAATCAAGATATTTCTAGATAAACGCACTATATCTGAAAAATACGCGGTGGTTTTTTAACGTTTCCGGCCTCCCGGGAAGGTTACGAGCCTTAAAATTCACCCCGGACCCAGATCAAAAAGTACCTCCTGGACCCCCCTATCAACGCTACAGATTATATTGTTAAAGCCGTTGGTGCTTATTTTGTTTGTTCTACCAGTCACATTGATACATACATCCGCCCGGCACTAAATTCCGTTTTAACAAATTTGCAACGGTACTGATGAGCCCAGCCTAATGGGCGAAACACGTGTCTATCGCTGTGTTCCTGCTACACTCGACTGCCGAGAAACATAACCAAAAATCAGTTGCAGTGAAGCTTAATCAATTTTCAACAATGTATCAGAAGATAACAAAATATCACTATTTTGCCACATTCCAAAAAAATATTTAAGCTTATGTTTAGTTACAGGATAAATTGTTTCAGCAGGTAATTTTATCTCGAGCAGCACAATGACCGTGGCGTTTCAGGGTAAAGGTCGTAGGTCACGACTTACTGCAGTTTCCACTTAACGTTTTCATTTTTAACTTGGTGATGTTCTTGTTCAAAGTTAACAGACCGTATGGTAAACGATAGTCTATTGGCATCTAGTCAAACCTAGACCATAACTTTTTGTACATTGCTGCATTGTTTTGCAACGTGTAATCAACGTTTAATCAACATAGAGTCGACAAAAACGTGATTAATGTTGTCTTGCAAGTTCTAACCGTGTTGCATCTTTTCCAAAGACAATTTATCAATTAGTATTTTTTGCTAAAATTTAGAGTAGAACAAATTGAAGACAAAAACAATCATTTAACCTTTTTGATGTTGACAGCTGCAAAGGTCAATTTTATTGTTGCTATGTAACTCAAGAACATTTTATGGAAAATGTTATTCATTTGCACTTCTCCAATTAGTGATTATGAATCCTGGGTTTTTTTTTCGCTCATTTACCGGTCATTGACCGATTTTTTAGCAAAATGTCCGAAAAAAATGTAGTAAATTCGGTCAAAATGTCCGAAAAAATATGTAGTCGATTGACTATATATGACCAAAAATGACTAAAAATGACCGAAATAAATAAAATTTACCGAATTTTTTCAAGTCATTTCGGACAAATGACCGAAAAGTCTCAGCAAAAAAAAACCAGATTATGATTGCCATCAAGGTAGCAGATTGGTCTCCAGATAGGAGATTGGACTCCAGACAAATTTAAAACTCTAATGCGAAAATGAATGCTGCAAAGATAGTCTTCAGTCGTGGAGGTTAGGTTTACGTTTGGCTACTATTTTGGCCATGATCATATTTAACTCGTTCTTCATGGTGGTGATTGGCGAATACAGTGTGTGAAGTTTTGTATTTTATTTACGTTGGTAAAGTGTTCAAAAACCCTACAGATGTTGTGGCGACCCTTATTTTTAGTGCGTCACGGTTGACCGACTTGTCATTGAACCGTGACAACATTGGCGCCTTATGGGTTTGTGCCTCAATTTCCTTGATCACAAACCTCACCCTTGGAAAGAGAAATATTTCTGGCAACTACTTTATCACTTTATCCAGTAGTTTTTGGGAAAGTTCAAACCCAAAGCGCCTTTTTTTGCAGGGGCATCCTTTCCTCCACCGTGTTGAAGTTTGTGGATTTCCTAAAATAGTTGATGTATTTTGTCGAAATTGAAACAAATTGATTCGCCAAAATGTGCTTTGGTCTGTAAGTCATCAATCCTCACTTGTTTGTTCTTTTGAGAAAGTGAATATTGGTAAAGTTTTGATAAAGAACTTGCACTTTTTACTGTTATCCAACCTCAAGTGATGTTAATTTTGAAAAGATTGGATTGGAGAGAATTTGTTAAAGAAAGCAAAAGTTTCGCATAAATTTCGCATCGGTTGGTCTTCTTAGTCGTATGAGCTGTCTTCTTCTGGACTATATGTTAGGGCATGAGGTCATCTGCCACTCGACAGTCTCATCATCCAGGGCCTTCAGCCCAAGCGTTGCATGTGGTGGTGGTTGATGGATTGGGCAGTCATGGACGACATGGTCTACTGTCTGGTCTGTGGCACCACACTCGCATCCCGGTGAGGGAGCCAGGCATCGGTTGGTGTGGTGCAAACACTAAAACACCAGAAGGCAAGTCCTCGACGTTGAATCAATGTAAAAAACGACCAATTTTGCATCAGTTTGTGATGTTAACAAGCTACCAATCAATCATAGGTAAAGATCATTACAAACAACGTCGTTGTACCTTGCGTCAATGTAAGAAAGTCCAGTTTTGTGTGACACTTAACATCACTTTGCTAATGGACATTGAACATGGCCGAGCTCTGTTGAGAAGTTAAAAGAGTTTGAAGCTGAAAGTCAAACCATTCCAATAACGAATCTACAAAAACAATTGGGGGACACTAGAGTTTTAACTGAACAAAAATTGAAGAAGAAAACGCACAATCTCTGTTAAAAATCGATGAAGCAACAGAGATCTTGGGAAGGTTGCCCTCGGAAGCTGTGACAGAATGCACTTTGTTTTGATAGCTTTTGGCGTATTTTGTGGCCTAATAGCGATTTTTTTTTTCAAAAGCATATCTTGTGTTTGACCAAATTTATTAAATTAAGATTATATTTCCATAGAAGGAGTTACAGGTTTGGTGTAAAAATGCAGTTAAAGCTTCTCATTATCTTAAACAAACAAGAAGTTTAGCTAGCTTAAGCAAGAAAACAGTCGTCGTGTAGACGCACCTTAAGTAAGCAATGTGTTACTATTTTCGTAGGCCACGGTTACTTCCAAATATTGCATTGTTTTCTTAGTTTTTGAGGGCCACACAAAAACACGCTTGCGCTATACCTCCGACTAGGTTAATGTACAAAATGTGATCGAGCAAGGTTTTGCAAAAATGAAGAAAAGGTCCATATTTTTATCCGTTTTGAGGCGGACAGGGAACCTTAGATCCGCTACTGAGTTAGTCGCTTTTTTTATAAGGTATATCCCAAGATTTCTAGCTACTGTTTATTTCAAACAATAACTCATTTTCAGTTATCTTCCAGCCACGGTATTGGCTTATTATTCGTACAATGCGTTTAATGCAGCATAAGTGGCTGTTAACATTAGTAGTAACGTTAACATAAGTGGCGTTGTAGTCAATTTTGACATTTGATGTATTTTTGGCCTCAGCTTAGTTATAATTGCCAGTGCTACCACCAGCGATTTATTAAAGCAAAGTTTTGTTGCTGCTCCGAGGCAAATTTGGCATTGTGCTCATCAATGAGAGCATTTGTGAATTGTGATCGACACAATAAACCTGTTCCAAAACTTATGGTTCTAAACGAAAGTGTGACTTCGATTAAAAAATTCGATCTACGGTTTTGCCTGCACAGCTGCATTGAAAGTTCTGCTGTTTGCTGCAAATCCTTGTTAACATTTTCAAAATGGTCTTCACTCTTGGGTATCGAGTAAACACAGCAATATTGCTAAGCTTGTAAGCTACTTTCCTTTCTGAGGTTTGCAGTAATCTTGTCTGAGATGTTTTTGTACGCGTATATGGATAGCCACCTGATAAGCCTATGCAACTTATAAATGGATAGACTTGATATACCAGTTTATGTAGATATAAATTTCATATTTAAAAACGTAGCATGAAGAAGTTATGAAAGTATAACCAATAAAGAAAACTAGTTATCTCCTAAACTTATTAAATAATGAAAATCTGCGATGAAAAAAATTTTTTTTTACGACAGTGTTTTCAACTTAACATAATTTTTCTTGCCAGTTATCAAGTGTACAGATGCGACTAGCTACTCGATGGATGTCATACAAGAATGCTCTCATTATAATACTGACACTGACCCTGTTTGGGCTTAAAAAACTTGGTCATTTTTAACCTGTATTATGAATCCTTTTGGTTAGAATGAAAACCAATGCATACTGGAAGTAGAGAAATAAATTATATCCACTCTCACTAAGCTGATGCAAAGCATTTTGGTTATAGTTGCAGATTTGAAGTAAATAAAAATGTCTTGATACTTCATTTCAAAGTAGCTGACATCACATTTGAAATCTAGAACACTTTGTTTAAGGTGTATGACTTTTGCGTTGTGTGCAAAATGAAGTGTTTCTTCGAATTGTATCTGTTGCCGTTTTGCAAACGAAATATATCTCTGTGGTTAAAACGATGCAACAACTGATACGAAGATATCTTATAACAAGCAAAAGCTGGTTAATATGGCTTTGGTATGTGGTGACTGGTGAACCATATCATTAACAATGACCATTTGAAGATGAAGTCCAAAAATGGGCACATCGTTTTGATGCGTATTGGTTGATGGTTTTGTGTGCTCAAACTGAGGCTCTAGAGACAGAATTTTATAAAACTTTGGTTTCTTTATTAGTCACGGTTTGTTTGTTTATAATACAGAAACCTCGTCGTACCCTTCATTCCGAGGGTCCATGGCAGAAGGATCAACAAGCAAACACTCGCCGATGCTACAGGACTTTCAAGGAATGAAGAAGATTGGAAGAAAATGCTACATCTATGCAAGGTATGATGCAGTGCTTGGCTGTTGTTCATCTAGTTTTCAGAACCTTAAAGGTGCACTGCAACGAAAATACATGGCTTTTGTATTTGTAGATCTTTCTGAAATAAAACGTTTTTCAACAATTTTTTTATTTTTTGTGTTACCATTAATTAAAAAACTTAAAAAAACCTTTTTTGAGTTGAATGATTCTGATTGGTCAAAAATTTTGATGACGTCATTGGCTGGCAAAGCGGCATCCAAGGTCTCATGTCTTGCGTGCAAACACAAGGAACAAACCGCGTAGGCTACCGAAACAGCGAACAATTTTGTGCTAAGGGAGTTTTCACGCCCTTGAAGTGGTGGCTTCTTGTATGGCCCCCGGTTGTACTAACCGGGGAATCGTCAAAGGGGTGTCCTTTCATCGTTTACCTCTGCATAATGACGACAAGCTGAAGAAATGGATCTCAGCGATGAAACTCAAAAACCCACCTGTAAACAAGCACTGCCGTGTGTGCACTGTGCAGCAATCATTTTCTGGCCAGCGATTACCAACGTGATCTACAGGCAGAGCTACAAGTCACCTAGTCCAGACACCTGCTCATCCCTGCTCATGCCGTCTTTTTGGTTCAAAGAGAAATCCTTGTCTTGTTTCAGACATCTTGTTTATGCTCAATGTACAATGACCTATGCGACGTTTCTAAGGCAAATGCATGAAGCTGTTTACTTGGTTGCCAGCCGATGACGTCACAAGACACATAGCGCCATCAGGTGGCCGATTTTCATTTGGTTATATCTCCCAAACAAAAAAGCATATCAAAAAATTTTTTCGAAAAATATAATACTTAAACACTAAAGAATCACCAAAAAAATTTTAATTTTTCATTTCAGGTCCCCTTTAATAAGTTTCCAGTTTGTGTTATTTTAGGAAACTTTAGCCAAACGAGTTTACATGTTTGTATGCACCAGTTTCTTTGTCGCTTTTGTCTGGTGGGTAAAGGGCTAGATTAGGTGAGCTAAAAGACAAGAGAATCAAATGAAGGGAACGCGCCAGAAAATCAACAAGAGAAATAGATCAGTGTCGCATTTATATCATTTGCCTTGATTTACTTCATTGTTGGAACGATCACACAATCGTAGCAATATCGCCACTGGAAGGAACTCAACAACGGCTTAAGAACAAAATCAGTATCATAAGATCATCACCCGCAATAGTACCAACAACGCATCTACATCGCACAATGACATATATCATCAAATACTTTAAGAACATACAACTTATTATCACAGCAACAGAAACTACACATTGACTGCACAAGACCTTATCTAATACAATTACATCATTAACTGAACAGTATCAAAATCGACTGACTAATATCAAAATCGACTGAATAATATCAAAACCGACTGAATAATATCAAAACCAACTGCCTAATATCAAAATCGACTGCCTAATATCAAAACCGACTGACTAATATCAAAATCGACTGACTAATATCAAAATCGACTGCCTAATATCAAAATCGACTGAATAATATCAAAATCGACTGAATAATGTCAAAATCGACTGAATAATATCAAAACCGACTGAATAATATCAAAACCAACTGCCTAATATCAAAATCGACTGCCTAATATCAAAACCGACTGATTAATATCAAAATCGACTGCCTAATATCAAAATCGACTGAATAATATCAAAATCGACTGCCTAATATCAAAATCGACTGAATAATATCAAAACCGACTGACTAATATCAAAATCGACTGAATAATATCAAAATCGACTGACTAATATCAAAATCGACTGAATAATATCAAAATCGACTGAATAATATCAAAATCGACTGAATAATATCAAAACCGACTGAATAATATCAAAACCGACTGAATAATATCAAAATCGACTGACTAATATCAAAATCGACTGACTAATATCAAAATCGACTGAATAATATCAAAACCGACTGCTTAATATCAAAATCGATTGACTAATATCAAAACCGACTGCTTAATATCAAAACCGACTGAATAATATCAAAATCGACTGCCTAATATCAAAACCGACTGACTAATATCAAAATCGACTGATTAATATCAAAATCGACTGAATAATATCAAAACCGACTGACTAATATCAAAATCGACAGAACAATATCAAAATCGACTGCCTAATATCAAAATCGACTGCTTGATATCAAAATCGACTGACTAATATCAAAATCGACTGCCTACCAACAAAACCGACTGACTAATATCTAAATCGACTGCCTAATATCAAAATCGACTGCCTAATATCAAAATCGACTGAATAATATCAAAACCGACTGCTTAATATCAAAACCGACTGAATAATATCAAAATCGACTGCCTAATATCAAAATCGATCGCTTAATATCAAAACCGACGGATTAATATCAAAAATCGACTGAACAATATCAAAATCGACTAGTTGCTTAAAAGATCAAAGTCCCAATTGGTGTACAATAGAAAGTCCAGCCCAAGCTTTTGCTCGCGTTAGGCTAATGCGATAAAGCAATTATCCCTTGCTCCTCCCTGCAGACAATGGAAGAATTGCACTTGTATAGCGGATTAGTAGGCCTACAGTTTTCCTAGAAAACTGTCTGATAACAATAGACTTAATCTACTTTCTCGCTATTGTTTGTTTTCGTTCCAACTTTGGAAAACTAGTCCAGCTGTTATTATTATTTAATGTTGAGGTAGGTGCTGAAAATACCGTATTATATTAAAAGATAATGTATTTGATCAAAATTATTGAAATTATTTTAATATGCTGTAGCTGAATAATATTTAGGAAAAGTCAAGAAATCTCGTAGTCGTAGCTTCAGTGATTTCAAAGATACAACTGTTGATACAAAAAAAGTTGAATTGACATCCCCCCAACCCCATAGCGTAGCCAGCCCAAAATTTTTGGGGGGCCAAATGTTTTGACTTTAAGCGATTAACAATACTTTGTTTAAGGCATCGCCCATCCAAGCACATCACGACAAAAAATGCTTAGTTGGCAAACCAAGTTACCGTAATAATTAAGCTAAGTCGCTATAAATTTCAGCAACATAAAATCCACTTTTCCAAACAATTTTTTTTGATCTAAAACATGACAAATGTTTATGACGCCATAAGCAAACAGCACTATGATCAAACCTCCATTCGTCGCTTTCCGCCAACTAAGCTCGTGACAACTCGATAGTAGGTAGGCTACCTATGGCAATACTCTACCTAATGACACTTTGAACCAGGAGTTTGCAACCTTTTTTCCACCGCGACCCCCTCAGTGCAATCAATGGAGTCTTGCGACCCCCCTTAAAAGTATTCAACAAAAGCATATTTAATGCAAAATTTACCAAATTCGATTCATGCCGACATCCCGTTATGTTTAGTTTTGCTGTTCCAACGTATACTTCCGAAACGAAAAACGTTTTTTTGCGATGTTGTTAGGCCTACGGCTTTTATTATATTTCCTCCGATTGTTATTTCCATTTTCTATCAAGCTTGGATAGATAGATTATAGGGAAAAAATAATGAGAATAATCTACGTTTTCGCACTTTCACCGTTTGAGTTTATTGCAATCTTTTATGGATTTATTTAAATCAATTTCAGTGAGATATACTGTATAACTAGGCTATTAAGTTTGTCAATGCGTGCACATGTTGCTAAAAGAACTTCCAAAATAGCCGACACTAATTTTTTTAATGCCGTTGAAAACGATACTGAGAAATCTATATTTTGCATAGGATTCTACATAATTTTGCTTTTTTACCATAGCGTTGTTAAACGATATAATAACCTCAAGTAGAGGAACGCTCAATTGCGAAAAAACGCAGTTTTTAATCTTTTCTGGCAAAAAAGAATTGAAAACAATACACTGGAATTTCAAGCGCCTCGCAACCCTCCGACAAACGGCTCCCGGTTGAAAAGCCCTGCTCTAAACTCAATTTCGATAAAAGTGGCGCTTACGTGGTATTGGAAATGGGCTCTTCATATGTATTGACTCAACTCAGTCATTCGTTTTTAAGCAAAAACTGTAGGCCTACTGTACTGGATCTGTATCACTACCAGCTTTACAAAAATTTAACCTTAAAAAAATAATTGAGGGCCGAATTTTTCCAGGGCCTAAGGCTATAGCCTTATTAGCCTAATGGTTAATCCGGCCCTGCCTATAGCCTACTCCTATGAATATGATTTTGTTTTTATCGTGTGAAGCTGACAAACAATTCACAGTTCATACGTAAAGTTGCGCCAAAAACAAAACGTTTAGTGTTTTTGTGAAACGATTAAGCTTACTTTGATCGCTCTGTATCTCAACAGTTTTGTGTTTAAGTATTCGACACCATTCACACCAGGCACTAAAAGTTTATTGTCATTCCAAAATTTGCTTTTCAACCAGAAAATAAATCTTTTCCGAAGAAATACTGTACTGTTGAAAATTAACTAGGTTTTTCCTCACAATTTTCTTGGGACAATATTGTTTGTTTTGAACAGTATATTGCACAAAATGAACATGTTATCGTACAGTAGGCTATCTATCAACAATCGCCTATTAGCAATTTGTATTGAAAATGTTGCCACTAAAAATTGTGGAGAAAGAATCAAGTTCACTTTGAACAGTAATAACCTATCTCACAAATGGATACATTTGTTGATCTGCTCTAAAATGATTGGTTTTGCTTTCAAAAAGACAACTAGAGAACAGTGGCGTAGCCTGCCTAGAGAATCGGGTAAGTTCGGGTAAGTTTGAGAGTATTGCGCTCGGGTCGCTCGGGTAAGTTTGAGAGTTTGCACCCCTCTAATGAAGTCAGCATTGAACAAATTATGTCATTTTGTTGTTCTAAAAATAATGTTCTTGTTTAATCGCTTTTTTCGATCCCAATCGCAGCAAAAGCACAGTACCAACTACACGATACACACAACTCTGGGTTTGAAGGCAGAGCCCCCAGCTGCTGAGAAATGCTTTTAGTGTCATTGATCGATAACCTTTTTTAGCAAAAAATGTCACTTGATAAGGGCCCCCACTTTCAGCTCAGCCCAGGGCCCCATAAACCCTTAATACGGCCTTGAATATAATTATAGGGAAAAAGTGACTGGTAAATAAGACTAAAAACGCTGTTTAGACATTATAAAACGTAAAATTTGTGAAACATTAAAAACTGCCAAACATTTGTTGCAAAAGTTATTGTAAAACTGTTTATAAATCAGACGTAATTAAATACTGAGAAACAATGGAGGCAAACTTATGCTGACTCTAATTTCCTGATTGATCTGAGTAGCCTACATTGTTTCTCAATATTTAATTACGTCTAATTTCTGAACAGTTTTACAATAACTTTTGCAACAAATATTTCGCAGATTTTCAATGTTTACAAATTGTACTTTTTAAATTGTCTAAAAAGTGTTTTTAGCTTGAATTACTCGTCAATTTTTCTGTATAATATTCTTACAATTTCGCGTTATTTATTTACGTGTGCTTTCCAGATACTGAAAAAGTTACCGAAACTGGATGATTTTGTTTACTTTGTACATTCTATCGTTCGGGTCGCTTCCTAGTCTATCGATCCTTGTATAATGTGTAACTCTCCATAACACCGAGAAGCTGGAACAAAAGTCGGGGTACATCAGCCATTACTTTCTTACTATAATGTAACCATTGATAGGCAAATCTTAGAAATTTGGGAGGGCATGGCCCCTTTGCCTCCCCCCCCCGGCTACGCCTATGTCCCAACCTTCAAAGTGTCAAGCCACGATTAAAGGAATTTCACGTGCAAAACCAAACATTTACAGGGTGTACAAAATGATCGGATACAGTTGCAGGTTTAATAAAAATGAAATAAAGTAAATAATGAAAAAATTACGTTTCTTTTTTCGGATAGTACGTGTCTGCTAGTAGCAACATGAAAAATTAGTTCTTAACGAAACACAAAACAATAAGGTAAGACACAAGTAGCCTATACAACAAAGTAGAAACATTGGAGCAACACAAAAAACAGCGACGAGAGATAGCGAATAAGACCAACCTGAACATCATCATTGTTTTAAAGTCGAATTCACAAAGTCGGATCGCATCTCCTATAACTCGACCTCGGATTGAGCCCACAATTTTGTAGGCTTATTCAGAAATTAGAAGTTAATCACTGATTCGCCACTTCTTTCATTAATGAAAGATTGTTTAAATCTGAGATGAAAGACAAGTAGAATCAATAATCAAAGATTAAATCCGAGTTTGTGAACAGGAAATTGTGGGTTCGATCCAAGATTCGATCCGACTTCACGAATTCGGCCTTTTGCTGAAGCCTAGAATTGGGCGAAACCAATTTCAAAATTGATAGATCGTAAGTGACGCTGGTCTACTGACCCAGTACATTCATTAAACTAATCTAACATGCAAAGCAAAACACAAACAACGTTAAAACTATGAAAATATTTTAATTATTTTGGCCACAGTTACACGACATGTCGGACAATGATATCCCAAGTCTACGATCTGTGACGCGCAACTTTCACATGCATTAGCGTGGCCACAGGGATCGAAGCAAAATGTGGCTGAACGAGGCTGAAGGCAAACGACACACTTTTCTTGTGATGGCTGACTTGTCACAACATCCGTTCCAATATTCGAAGCAAGATGAACTGCTTCTAGATCTGCTTCATTGGCTGATATGGACTGGATATATTCCAGAAGGGTAATCTGATTACTTCTAAACTTCTCCTTCAGATCAGTTCTCAAATCGAACAGATCTTGAGTAGCCTGTCTGCGTGGCCGCGAAATTTCCAGCCCATTTGCTAACCGCTGATATTCGTTGTCGAAATCAGCTATAACATTGTTAATGTTCTTCATAAAGACCCATACATTGGGCTTGTTTACTTTCACACGCTGCTTTAGTTTGGCGTGAAAGGACTCTGCACCGTTGTTTGTGGCGATGTCAACATCAAATACAGAGAGTTCCATCGCTTGCACCCTATCTAACCAGTATGATTTAACATACTTTTTGAACTTTTCTAATTTCAGCAATCCTGATGGTTGTAAAGTGATGTCGATGTGCTCATTCAATGCATCATATGCAGCATTTATATCTGAGGCGGGTGCGAACGGAAGTGCCATTGCACATTTTATCCAATTTTTCAAGGAGCTGTTTGAAAAGTAACTACTGACTAGACCATGGTGTTGCAATTGGCGCCAAAGTGCTTGTTTGTAATGAAACATACAACCTACAAGGTTGATGTTGGGAAATACTTCCTTAATAGCGCCTCGTGATGCTGCCTCAAAATCAGAGATGGCCCTTGTCGGCTGAAATGAAGGCACCATTGTTTTAATTTCTAAAAATACTGCCTTATAATGTTTCTTCGTTTTTGACACCATAAAACATATCACGGCTGGTAGCGTATGGTTGTTTTTGAAGACAAATATGGTAAACATCTGAAAGAAAAGCTTTGGAACTGTAAAAAAGGTTCCATCAAATTGTATGGTGTGCGAATTTTCAAGTTCACTCTTCATGGTATCGCTGGAGAGAAGGATGGCACACACACTTCCTTCGCACTCAACATTCCGTTGATAGTAGGTGTTAAACCCGCTTTGCATCAAGGAATCAATAAAGTCTTCTATCGTTTTAGGGACTTTGGGCACTGTAGAAGCTCTTCTTTTTGACATCGAGCTTTCCATTTCCTTGAATGAAATACTTGCACCAAAGGGGTTACTTCTCGTTTCGTTATCGAAAAGTTCACGCAAACTTCCTGTTTCATTCTCAGCTTTCCTTTTGAGAGCGCTTTTCAAAGCAACAACTTCAGCTTGATACAATGTCTCATCATGGTTATGAGGTTTCGTAACCAATATACTCAATGACGATGCATCAAAAGTACCCGCACCTTTGCAGTTATTTGATTTGTACAAAGTACATCGCACGTACATCTTTCCATTTCGACTGTAATTTAACAAATATCGAAAGCCTTCGTGTACGTAAATATTGGAACCACGCCTTTGGCCTTCTTCAATTTTAACACTCATTATCAGTAAAGCACACGATTATAATAGCAAGCAAAAAATACTTTCAAAACTAATCTGAAACAAGCAATAACAGTTGAAACAAGCAAATCGATTGAAGCTGAACGTTTCGTACAATATTTTCCGACACACCTAAAATACGACAACCAAAATTAGAGTGATCTAGCCTAAGTCTGCTTTTTTTCGTGGTTACTGGTCGAGCGGTCGTATCTGCATGCTGCTGATATAGGGTTAGGTTAGGCGGATAGTTGCAAAAAATGCTGTTCGAATAACGAATTTATCCAGACATTCGTCTGAAATTCGCAGCTCTTACCAAATCCTTGATTCGTAATACATGAAGAATCACTGCAGTTTAGTCTGTAGGTGCCAAAACGAAATGCTCTCAAATAATTTCTATTAATTTCCAACGTTTCCACTCAAAAAGACAGTACCCTTGCAATAGACAAATTCGAAATAAACTATATCAAATTGAGATTGGTATTTAAAGACAAAGAAAAAGAGAGATTTCGAATAGTTGTGGCAAACACCTACAACGAGCTTAAATCTGAAAGATAGAACTAAACTATTACTGTTTATATTCATGCCATAAATGAAGCTGCACTAAAAGTGCGAATACATGCTATGGCAATGCTCACATCAAGCTACTAAACTGATCAAATAAATTGAAGGATGGATGGAAAGCGCCGTTTGCGCCGTTCACTTTCGACTGCGCTTAGAAAGCAGTGGCCCATATCTTTACTAAATACATAAAAGTTACGTTGAACAACAAAACACAGACATCATAGCGAGAGGGCAAGAAAGTCGCTGTCCCATGATTCCACAGGATTCGTATCGAAAGTTTAAAACAGCGCCACTCTGGCGACAAATGTAGGAGACCTAAACATGACGTTGCCAAGACAAATATTTACGCAATATCTACGTAACATTAAAATCAGAGAGAAAGCATTACAACCTTCCCGAACCGACGATGTGTTTGTAACAACTCCACTGTTGTTTTCTTACTACAATAATTGACGAAAACTAATCGCTTAATTCAGTGGTTCCCAACCTTTTTTAACCGGTGGACCCTTTCAGTCGTTATTCAAATCTAAATTCCCCCCCTATAAATTTAGTTTGTTAAAAACTCGTTTACATTAATATTTTAATCTAAGTCTTGGAAAATAAACTAAACTTTCGCTAGTAATAAGCTTTTTAGCCTGTACGCCTAATATTCCTTTTCATACTAAAATAATTTAATTAATGAAGAACGGTGCTAAAAAGTATTTTATTCAAAGAATACACTCAATCAAAATACAGTATAAGAGTCAGTGCATTTAACAGTCTGTGTGAAGCTTGTGATTTGTTGTTTTGACAACTCATGAATGTGGTGGAAGAATAGTGGAAAGAGCACAACGAATATCATTCTCCACGTCTAATCTGTTTCGCTCTTTTGTTTTCATTTCCAAGAGTTGAAAAACCTGATTCGCATAGATAAGTGAAAGCAAACGGGAGGATATTTCGAATAGCTTTCTCTGCCACTTTGGGATAGAAATTACACATTATTGGCCAAAATCTAGTGATTAATTTTTCTCTGAATAAGTCTTTTGCGCAAGAAACCGTTTTGAGTTGTAAAATTTCATCCTGCAATTTATCTGGAAGGTTTTTCATCAACAATGTGAATGAATTTCCTATTAAATCAAGCTCATCGTCATAAACTTCAGGAAAATATCGAATGAATTCCAGTTCTAATGCTGTGAGATGTTGCAAATCAATTCTTTTTCCAACTCTGGAAGAACTTGTTCTTTGCCGTCAACAAGCAGCACCGATGACAATTCTTTAAACATGGTAACATGTTCAATTGTTCATTCTAACTTGAACATGTTACCATGTTTAAAGAATCATCATCGACTTTAAAGAATTGTTCATTCTAACTTTTCTCTTTCAATTATCAAGCTTGCTGGTGAAAACTACCAAAGCATCTTTAAGTGCTGAGCGGTACTGGCATCTGCTTCTTGAAGGGCCACCCAAGCCAGGATGGTCGAAAGGTAGAGGCCAGACAAAACGTAGTCCCCCTCGACCAGGACAGCAGAGCCTTCTAGTATCTTAAGACAACTCCTAATAACAGTGACATTAATCAATCACTCACTTCCAACCTGCCTTGAGCCAGCATGGAAGCAGTAGGCCTACAGCTTGTAAATTCACATGGTAGCCTACCAATATCTCAATGACTCAAAGATACAGATAACCCATGTTGAATTGTTGATGCGCAATCTGCTTTGAACGGAGATGGCGATTGGATATATACCCTATATTGGTGTTTTTCCCTTGCATTTTCAGATTTAGTTAATTCAATGGACCAAACAAATAAGCAAGTAACCTAATCCATTTGTCATCATTCAGCAATGCAACAAATTCCAATTTTATTTAAAGGTCAAAAAATAATCTAAGCTCGTCTATGAGCTCAAACACTCGTTTGGTTACGTTTCCTCTTGAAAGCCATCGAGTATTTGAATGAAAAAGAAGTAGGCCTACGTGATGGCCTGCATCCATGTCAGTGCACAGTTGCTTAAATAATCGGAAGTTAATCTAATAATAATTTCCTCTTTAACACTCTAGTGTAGGCCAACTTACGAGGCTTAAAAAGGTTTACATTTCCTAAAACCAAATTCCCCCCTAAAAATTGCAAAATTCCCCCCCCTAGTGGGGAATTCACCCCCGGTTGGGAACCACTGGCCTAATTACTAGGGCTAGGGCCTATCATATGGCGACAAAACCCTGCGAATAACAAGAGATTAAATGTAGCCTACTTTTGTTTTATATCTGCTAATTTGATTTTGATATTATGCAGTCGGTTTTGATATTAGGCAGTCGGTTTTGATATTAGTCGGTCGGTTTTGATATTAGTCAGTCGATTTTGATATTATTCTGTTGGTTTTGATATTAGGCAGTCGGTTTTGATATTAGTCAGTCGATTTTGATATTACTCAGTTGATTTTGATATTATGCAGTCAGTTTTGATATTAGGCAGTCAGTTTTGATATTAATCAGTCGGTTTTGATATTGAGCAATCGATTTTGATATTAGGCAGTCGGTTTTGATATTGGTCAGTCGATTTTGATATTAGTCAGTCGGTTTTGATATTAAGCAGTCGGTTTTGATATTAGTCAGTCGGTTTTGATATTAAGCAGTCGGTTTTGATATTATTCAGTCGGTTTTGATATTATTCAGTCGATTTTGACATTATTCAGTCGATTTTGATATTAGGCAGTCGATTTTGATATTATTCAGTCGATTTTGATATTAGTCAGTCGGTTTTGTTATTAGTCTGTCGGTTTTGATATTCTTCAGTCGGTTTTGATATTATTCAGTCGGTTTTGATATTAGTCAGTCGGTTTTGTTATTAGTCAGTCGGTTTTGATATTCTTCAGTCGATTTTGATATTAGTCCGTCAGTTTTGATATAAGTGAACTGATTATTTCAATCATGTGTTGATATTGGTGATGTGATGGCAACGATGCTGAGATGGTATTCATATTGCGATGATACTGTTGTGGTGGTGATACCACTACTAGGATGGTATTGACACGTGGCTGATATAAGTAACGTTTAGGTTACGTTCCTTCATTGATATTGCTATGGTGTAGCTCCACGGCTGCTTTTGTGATTAATACTACGGATTTGATATTATTCAGTTGCTGTTTTCAGTCTGTTATTGGTACTAATGGTGGAGTCCCAAATGAAGTGTCCACCTTCAAGCACGTCATTGTCTTGCAAAGACCTCGCGTGTTTTCGATTGGTGTTGGACCAATGACGTCCCTATCAGCTTAACCGGCCCCCAGACAACAAAATCAGCCATTTTTACATTGATTCAACGTCTGCAGAAGTTGAATCAATAAAAAATGACGGATTTGTCTGGAGCGCTCTCACTTTTCGGCCAAGCAACTGACGTATTTGTCAAATTTTAATGTACCGAATTTCCAGGATCAGAATTGTTGTATTTAAAGATACAATTATTGAGTTATGGTTGTCCAAGTTAAAAATTTCCGAAATAATAGCAACTGTCGGTTTTAACTTAGAAGTTCCGGTCAAAAATTGAAATTTTTGGACTGTGAGACCCTATCTGATCGATGTGAGCTATAATGAAACGAATATGTTCGGGATAGCATGTCTTGGACTATTGCTATTAGGTTCTTCACGATTGTGGTTTTAAGACAAGACGCCTGCTTTCAATTATTTGAGCATCACGACCACAACATGCTTAAGTATCACCAACTGGGCTTTTGTAGAAGCTAAACAAGTAAATAATAGTTTGTGATAAAGGACTTGCAGTCCATCCAGCAAATTGTTTTCTTTTTCAACGTTTGCAAACGTGAAATCAATATAAAAAGAACTGATTAGCAGTTGAAGCAGCATGCAAACAAAGCAAACTATGGAAAGCACTTCTCATCACCAACGATTGTATATCCAATCTATCTCCGACAGCATTTATCAGTTATAAATAGTGCAAGTGCTATTTGCCTGCGGTTTATTTATCTGTGCTGTACCGTTTGGTATGGCAGTAAAGGGGCGGAGTTTTGCGAACAAATATGAATGGCAGGTAGGCCTCCGTTCGATTCTAGGTCGGGTCATATAAATGATTTAGAAAATGGCGCCGAATATATTTTATGCAATAATGTAGAAACATCATGAACGAAACGTTGAAATGATGAAAACAAACTTCCAAAAAACTTAAGCACTTGAAAAGCAACATTACTAAAAAATGATACATGATACCCCATGGAGAAATTGCCTCACCCTGTGAACAAGTTTTTTGCTTTGAACGTACAATTTGTGGATATGTTTACGTTGGTTATAGGCAAATTGTTCGTAAGCAATTGTTCGTAAAACAATTGTTCGTAACGTAAACTGTTTTTCATAAAATGAAATCCGTAAAACAATTCTTCGTAAAGCATTTCTTCGTATATATACATCAAATTTTAACTGCATGCACGAAAAAATACTTTAGGAAGAATTGTTTTACGAAGAATTAATTTTACGAACAATTGTTTACGAACAATTGTTTACGAACAATTGCTTACGAACAATTGCTTACGAACAATTTGTCGGACACCGTTATTGAGTTGTGCGAGGTCGACATGAACGTCAAATCTGAGGCACACGTTTTGATCAGCTCATAGCTTGCAATTTAAAAAAAGATGATTTTTATCATTATAGCATGGTTATTTTCTCGTTTACTATTATTAACTTTACACAATGCTTGCAAGATAGTTATCTTTTTACAACCAAATTGCTACATTAACCATTGCTTCGTAATAACACAAATATACAAAAAAAATTCTCAAAAACAAGAACGAATTCGAACAAGACGTTGGGGTTCGCGTGCCTTAAAACGTGGTACTTAGTTCCGCTAGCCAAAGTAGACCGAGTTTAGGATTTTATTCTAGAAACTCTGGCTACAATATTATTGCAAACTGAGCTGCAATTGTGAGTCGTCACACATGGTTGACTCCCCGCTTAGTAACGTTAAGAAACTGTAAAAGCATGAAATACTGGTCGAAGAAAGTACTCCGGCTTATAACAAAGCAGTAAGATTGTACGGTGGTTTAGCTTCTTCAGTCAATCCTATCATTAGCGGTTTAAAACTCATTGAATATCGTAAGATCGCTAAAAGTTTCGATATGGACCATAACGGGTCATGACCATCCATAGAAGAAATGTAGCACTTGACGATCCGAGTACTTCACCGTTTTTCTAATAATAGTTTCAAATTTTTAGTGTCTTTAGACAACCCAAGTATACCATTTACTAATATTATTTTCAACTGCATTTGCTTTTATACCTTTTTGAAACAATACAAATTAAATATTTAATAAAGATTCCAACTTCAAAAGAATGAGTTGTAGCAATGAAGGCTGCAGGCAACCTATTGTTCTCTGTCTCTTCCAGGACAGCAAAATCCGTCTTTTTTTACATTGATTCAACGTCTACAGACGTTAAATGTAAAAATGACGGATTTTGTGTTTGGATTGTGGGGGATGCGTGGTTTCACTGATGATAAGTGAAAATGATCGTCATTAAAAAGCGGCTACAATCCGCTTGAAGCAAATGCCGATGAATTATTATGAAGTTTCTAACAGAGAAGTCTATTTCAAATGCTTTCTTTCTGCTATTCCTAAGTGAATTGGATTCCTTGCCAATGATAGATACTAATGGAATATTACATTTATTTAAATCATCAACTAGCATGCTAGCAACATCGATTTCACATTAAACAACATCGTTTGCACGTACACCACCGACTGGTTTCCCAGCAGCCGTATCTTTTGTTCTCTCACACCCATTTGTCTTTGGTTTGTAATGCGGTGGTAGTCGTTTCAGAGACCAGGTTTGGCTCAAGTGGGTACGGTAAGCTGGCCTACTGTGATGGGTGAAGGAGGGGAAAGCTACAATAAAAGCCTCTTACCGCAAAATAAAGTTGTTTTGAAAATTGATCACTTTCAATAAAAATATACCAGTCTGCGCATAAATTAATTGTGACACTGCAGATTTTTGCAAGAATAATATTTGCTACTTGAGTGTTCCATTTTGAAATTCCCATCTATAACATATTTTATTTCGTTTTTTAGACACAAATTATTCGTGATAGACATGACCACACCAGAGTCAAAGTTCAATGAAATTCCTTACAAGCAGGTGGGTTGCCTTGTTTTCACTTTTCTCGTTTTTCAGCGGTGTTTTCCGTCTGCGTGGGGAATGCCTCTTGTAACCAAACCGTTCCCTATTCCGTTCATGATGCTTTGCAACATAACAATTTTGAATTGGCCTGATCAAAATCTTCGTTACAATAAACATCGCAGTGATGTTCACTTGCACAGCGAGTTTATTTTGAAAACAACTGAAGTGGATACTCTGGTGGTTTTGTGTGTGCAAAGAAGCGCGTTCTTCCATAAACACGATTGTGGCTTGCAGCTGGTTTGCTTTGAAATCACTCAAGCATGACAACCATAATAGTGGTTGAAATCGACAAGTTTATGAAGACATCGAATTATCAACTTCCAATCACGAGTTGAGTGCTATCTACATGACACGATGCAAGCAACACAAATAAACGATGTTTTTTTCCAGGCTTTGCAATGGAACTCAACGGATAAGGACATGTCGCTTTGTAAGAAAAAGGGACAGACGGAAAAAAGCTGCAAAAGTTACATCAAAATATTCGAAAAGGATCCTGCTGAAGACAATCGCGTCGTCCTCTGTTCCACCAACTCGTTTAATCCAAGTTGTAGGTTTTACGAGGTGAGGACAGAACATACCTCCAAACACAACCCATTGTAACACGTCTAAGAATACGTTTGCGGGCTTAGATCACTGAGTTTGGTTTTAAGTTTAATCCTTGCACAAATTGATCGTCGTTGCGTTTAGCGGATTGCTCTACACTGACCGGCCGTTCTGTCCAATGCCGACGGACGCATTTACGTGGTCAAGGTTGACCTGGGTTGCAATAATATCATCATCATTATCTTCTCTTTGGGCATACCTCTATTGCATGCTATGTATAACTCTTAGATAATTAAATTAATCGGTTTGCGACTGAACTGCTATAGTTTGTGATCTGGGAAAGTTTAAACATCTTTTGGTTTAATCATATATTGATCATCTGCAAGTTAAGGTCCCACTGATTGAAAGAAAGAGTGGAACAAACTTTTGAAGCCACTTTGACCATATTCGATTTGCTTCTTGTGACAATCACATTGTTGTGTTTCAGCTATCCGATGATGGAACACTCTCTAACAGCTGGCAAGACTTTCCAGGACTACCTTGGCGGTGCCCCTATGATCCAGCCAAGCGAGTGGCTAGTTTGATATCAGGTGATTATCAACTTGTTTCGTTATAAAGGAGTTGTCTGTGATGATACTCTTGTATTTGCGAGTTAATTGACCATTGGGCCACGTTTCAATGGGAGGGCTAGACACGCTCCCCCGAAACTATAGAACAATACAATGTACAAAGTAAACAAAATCAGTCAGGTTTGGAAGCTTGTATAGTTGATGACAAAGCTTTCGCCACCGTAAAGGCGGCTTCTTCAGTATCTACAAAAGCACAAGTAGACTAAATGGAAGCATAATAATTTAAAATTACTTCTTATTTGAAAACCATTTTAAACGACAACTTCTTTGACAGTTACAAAGCTGCAAAAGATGTCATAGAATTGTTTAAAACAGAGGCCTCGTTAAAGCTGAGAAAACAATATATTAAGTTTATTATTTTGCCGTAAATGTTTATATGTAATTGTGTTAATTGTCGACAAAGAAACTAATCGTTGTCCCCATGGCCATTTATCTATCAAATGTTTTTCTATGACACTTTAACTGTAATTCGTGCAAACGAATACACCCGCGAGTCAATATGTCGGTACCAAGTCTATAGTTTCTTATGCAGAAATAGCAAAATGCCTGTATATAAAAAAGGACTAAAGTTGATCACAAATTTTCTAGGAACATTTCTGATCTTTTGTCTTTAAATAGTTTTGTTTCTTCGCACCTTGAATGTCATTTCTGTTGTCTCTTGCCGATGTCACGTCACGGTGATCTCGGCGAAGAGTTTTGTAAACAAACCGAGCTATCTGACTCGTGTTCTTGTGACGGTCATTGGATTGAAATTGTGTTTTCAAGAGACACTTTCTATATTATAACAATAACAAACACTTTTTGTCGTGTGTCGTTTTTATGGTGCGTCTTAAATTGTCTAACAAATAACAAAATAGATTGATTTCTGCACAGAAACATCATAATAAAGTTTCGCATACTAGCATAACTCATTACCAGACGTAGCCTGCTAATCCATTACCAGACGATGTCATTGAATCAGAGGTTCTAAACCAGCTGAAGAGAAATCCTCTCCACCAGCAATTTTAACACCAGAATTTAGGCTTTCATCAATCATCGTATCTTTCCCACTGTAACAAATTTACTTCGATGATATGCTGTAAAAAAAGTATGAAAAATTCTTTGAAATGTTGAGGACATCTTTACTAGGATTATTACATTGTTCTGTGTTCAAAGTGAAAGTGACGAAATAAGAATGTTTGTTTTATCAAAAAAGTGGCATTTAAAGTGCACCAACGCATGTAGGAAGCACTTGACACCTACAGACGACGTGGAAGCAATGTTAAAAGAATCGATTTTCCTAGCTGGGTAGCTCCGCTCTTACTACAAGTGGTACACTTTGACTGCACCTCGAAAAGTTTAAACAGTAAATTCTCTAAAATCGTGGTTGTTGCCAATTTAGTTTTGACATTGTTACAATTATATTCAGATGGAAGTCTCTACTCGGGAACCGAGACTGGATTCAGCGGGCAAGATGCTGTCATCCATCGGTCTTCTCTGGTGTCGCGACGCACTCCAAACTTGAGAACATCGCGCGGTGTTGCAACGTTTCTCAACGGTAAGGGAACGTTATTAACATTGCAAGCACACTCATTACCACTTATAAAAAAGTAGGATAGTGATTTTGTGAAATTGAAGTTGTTCAAACATTTAACTCTAATGCCATGTTCTATAAGTTGGTGTCCTATGTGTATGGTGTGTCATGCGATGAGCTGATTTTTATTTTCTCTGCTTCAGATAACATTCACTTTCGTTCTGTGATCAATCTAACAGCTTAAAACTTTAACCATTGCACCTAGAAAGCAATCAGAAGATCAGTTAGGGAAGTCGGAACAGATTTAGCAAAACAAAAATCGCCAGTAAGAAAGCTAACATCATGGCAAGGAAACTTTGCGCGGAAAAGAAATATGTTATCATAACTTTAGTAAGTCTGAGGGTATCAGTTCAACCAACCGAGCGGCATTAAAGGCTCATTTACGCAACTTGCTCTTTGAGATTTAACCGGGATTTAGTTAGAAATGCAATACTCATTTGCTCACTACTGGTTTGCTAATGGCCCGAGCATAACTTGAAGCACAGGATTACTCTTTTCACTTCGGGAGTGGTTCACCAAGAGTGGCGTTGGACGAAATTTGATCTAAGTGTTTTGTCAACAAACGACCGCAATTAAAACATCTTTTTGAATCTGTTTCAACGTTGTGAGTCGATTTGAATTTCCGGGGCAGACATCTTTGCTTTTTTTGTTTATTTGATGTTGGAAGAGGATAGATTAATGTAGAAGTGTCAGGATTTGTAGACGGGCGTAACAAGTGTTGATACAACAGTGCGCACTCAACCGTGAACGCAGCAATCTCTGCAGCGTTTGTTGAATTCGATCAAACCAGAACTAGTGTTTTGTTTGAGCTTTCGCGCGGGATATTTATAGAGCAAACAATAGGCTTTCAGTGCCTTTGTAAATGAGGCTTTTTGCAACGTCACGGGCAGGGGTAAGTTTTGTTAGCACGCAACAAGTGTTATTTTCATCCGTGTCAAAAAGTTGCTCTTTATATTTCATGAAGAGAGGAAAGGCTTCTGTGCTCTCTTTAAAGATTTTCTCCCTCTTGAATTGATAGCACTGTTGTATCATGTTTTGTTTCCGTATAAGTAAACTGACAAGTGGCTCTTGTTTCGCTAACTTCACGTCAGATTTGCTATCTGACTTTGTTTCAAGTAATCCATCAAAGCAACATTGTTCTAATACAGCGTTAAATTAATTGTGAAGACCCTCACTACAAATCTTCATTTAAGAAAAAAAAATCTGTTTTGTTTTAAACCCCAGCAAAAAGGAAAATATAGCAAATCAAATAATAATGTCAACTGTGAACACAGCAAACTCTCTACCAAAGCTTCAAATAATAGTAATAAATAATTAATGATAATAAAGAGAAAACCCTCGGCCCTGGGCATAAGGTAAAAACTTCAAAATGGTCAATCATGGGTTTAACAAAGAAAAATATGAGCGGTGAGGTAAAAGGGAGTGTGGTTTACGAAAACGAGAAAATAAATCGGGAGACTAACATTTAAGAAAGTGGTCTTTATGTTTTCGTAAATCACACTTGTTTTTTTTCTTATCTTATTTGTTAAATCTATGGTCATGTTAAAGTTTTACTGGCTCACACAGAAAAAGGAGAGCACAACGTGACCAAGCTCACACATGCAATCACAGATTTTGCAAGTTCATAACAATCAATAATAATTTTTATGAATCGTGGTTTGTTTTAAATAATGGCTTGTGGGTGAGAAGGGTTGAGCAGAAATGGGCGTGAAGCGCTCTCGTTGAGTTTAGGAACTGAATTTCCTCAAATATACATTGCAGTGGAGTTAATTGGTTTCCAAGAAACTTTTTCGACTTTGGACCATCTATCAATTTATCATGTGATTGGTGACAATATCAGCTTCATGTTGTCATATCTTTAAATTCATCCGCGGCCTATCCCATCACACGACCCCACTGTTTTCACTACAAGCAGAAAAAGCTTTTTATGCTTTATGGCAAATACATTGCCATGGGCCATGGTTTAAAGACAAAACATTGCAGTTACTTTTAGTTTTTTACCGCTTTCTAACTTAAAACGGAAAACTAATATAAAATATTAAATTTTCCTTTCTTCTAAACTTGCATAAGACAGCTTACCGTATACAAAAAAATTATTTATCATATACGTGAATACCGCGAGATCTTAACTCGATTTCCTGGAACTCCAGTCAGGGTCATATTGTGCAGTAATTATAATGTTTGTCGTCAGGGACGCAATAAATTATAATAGTTTTGGAAACTTAAATTTAGAATCGTGGCTGCTAAAAATAAACGTGTGTTTGTTCTCGACTCAAATTTGTCCGCTGTAATGAGGTCAGTCATTAGCTTTCTCCTCAACGTTTACTTATAGAATACCTACTCAAAAATCCTGACAAAATCCGCATGAAATAAATGCAGCTAAGGCTTTGCAGGTTGGTCGACTCTGGCGTCATTGTCATTGATTGCTTTTTTCACGAAAAATCACTCGTTTTAGAGCAGTGTTTCCCAACTGGTGGGTCGCAACCCATTGGTGGGTCGCCAAGCTATTTCAGGTGGGTCGCGAAGCATTTCTAAATGTTATTGAATGCAAAAATTTTCTAAAAAATACCGACATTACTATGGATCTCACAAGCCACAGTTTGGTCTTGAACAGTGCTGCGCCTTCGCCATCGCTACTCTTATCTTCACTTCATTTGTTGACTTTCCATTTTCATGAATTGTGCACCCTGTTTTCTATTAGATCGGGAAATTATTGCATTATGATTACGTAACAATTATGCAACGATGTAACAAATTTGTAACAATTAGTCGTTAGATGTGTTGTGTCGCATTAACTATTTCAGTAGGTACGCCAGTAGTAAAGATGCCATAATAAAGATGTCATATCTCATTGTGGGTCGCACAACAATACTTGCATTAAAAGTGGGTCGCGAACTGGAAAAGGTTGGGAAGCACTGTTTTAGAGTAACAATGTGATCAGACCACATGATACAAAAGTAGGAAAACGGATGGTCTCTATGAGTCTTTCGCTGCTGTAGAGCAGTTCTATAAATAAACCATAAGAATACAGTTTCGCAATTATATTACGTTTTGCTGAGATGGGGAGTTTCAAATTTGTAATCTTCAGTCAGAGTTTAACTATCAGGATACATCTCAAGCCTCCTGAAGATTAGTTTTGAGGGAATGATTTTCTAATACTGCGTAATGCGTATCGAGAAAATGCGCAAGAATCTTTTTTTTTTTTTGTTCCACGGCTTAAAAGATACGAAAGGTTATAAACCCGAAAAAGCGATTATTGAACTTATCCAGCGTTGCCTGTTGTTTTGCAACCCAAGCACCTTAAAAAGCACTGTTTCTAAAAGATCATAGTAGGACACCTTGAACATGAACATAGAGGTTCTGTAAACAGAAAATGAAATAGAAGGTCTTGCAGGGTGTTATGGAATGTTTTTTATACGGAAAATTTTGATAGTAATGGGAATGCTTATAATTTGACAACTGCTTGCTCAAGCAGCAGTTCAAAAAAATCAAAATTCAACAAGCACAGTTTTCAACGTCACTATTTACGTCACAGATCCAACATTTGTCCGATTCATAGACGGAGGAAGATCTCTCAACAAGGTGTATGCCTTCTTCACTGAAACTGCGATGGAAGACAAATCTTACGTAAGTTGTTTTCAATCGAGTTTGGAAGATATAGTGTGAAAGTTTGTCCCTGAATTTTGCCGGAATGGCCCGTTTCGGTGAGTCCGATTCGGTGAGTCCGATCCCTTAACGGGGGATTTTTTCATTTTTTTTTTTAATTATTGGGTACCGTAGCCTAATTATCATTGCCGTTTTAGGGTTAGGGTTTAGAGGTTAGGAACTCACCGAATAGTAGCAGACCCATTTGCAGCGGGCTGCAAAGAAGTAGAAAGCTAAAGTAGAAAACCTTGCGCAAACCAATTCACCAACTTACGGAGTGTGGAGTTTGAAAGTTCACTAGAATGTTAGTTTGAACAAAATGTATACAGCCGCCATTATTGATGTTTGGAGGCATTTTGTGAATGATTTGTTCTTTGTCGTTTGCAGGCATTGCTCCAAGGATGCAAGTGTAAGAGAGTATTGCAATAGTCTTAGTTAAACTTTGTTTCTTTGCAGCAAACCTACAGCAGAGTCTCTCAAGTGTGCAAGAACGACATTGGTGGGGTCAATATGCTGAAGCACCAGTTCTCGTCATTTTTCAAAGCTCGCTTAAATTGCTCGTTACCTGGGCAACCACCGTTTTACTTCAATGAGATTCAGTCCGTTAGTGACCTTTTGACCTTAAATCGGTTTTATGATGTTGGCAACACAAGGATGGTTTTTGCTATCATGACAACTCCAAGGTACTTTGACAGCAGTGACAATACTTTTATATCCAGCTAATAGCAATTTTCTTGTTTTGTTTCTCTAGTTTCGTTCTTATCTTTCATTGGTGTCTTATGAAATTTTATTACATGTTTTGTGACCGGTGATTTGTATTGAATTTTCAACTGTATCTGTTATGTATGATATGATATGTAATGTATGCATATCTGAAGCAAACCAAAATATTAAATAATAAATAAATAAGAAACAAAATATGCTGAGTTTTTTTCATCTTCGCCTCTCTACTGAGGTTTTATATTCAAAAGCCCTACCTTCTATGTTGGATACTTTTATTTCTGATACTATTCTTCATACTGTAGCCTGCAACATTGCAGATAGTGAGGCCAATGCTCCTGAGTCATTGAATTAAACATAAAAGTGTCTTTATTTGTATAGAAACAGTGTTCCTGCTTCGGCCGTGTGTGCTTTCACATTGGAGGACATCGAGACTTCCTTGAACGGGCCGTTTAAAGAGCAGTTTACTCGAGAAAGCACTCGAAAGACTTACTGGGATGTACAGACGTCATATCCCGAGCCGCACTTAGCAAGGTGAAGTTAATGTAAACGAAATATAAACTGCATGGTAAATTTCAAAAATCTGAGCTGAAAAAATCTGATGAGAGAGGTAAATACATCTTGGTGCAATCGACAAGGGAAAAACTAAAACCTTTAAAACTTTTGTTTTAGAAGAGCATACTGGAGAGCCCTATATGCGAATGGGTTGTTCCATAAGTTTTCACTATCCAGCAACTTATTAAACAAAACTTCATCTTGCAGTTGTCGAGGTGAAGACAGGACATTGAGTGATGCTGAATTGAACTTTGCGCGGAAGCATCCTTTCATGCACAGCAGTGTCCCCTCGTGGAACTTAGCTGACAATCTTGTACCTGGCCACCATGCACAGCCGATCTACTCAAAAACCCGTTCAAGGTATTTGTATTTGTCAGTTGTTTGAGTCCACTTTGTAGGTGTGATGATTCAATCTATCTTCAGTAGATTTTTTTACAAGCTCCAGCTTGAATGTAATCTACTTTTATGGATGTTAATTTTGATCGAGCCTTTGTCAGATGAATTTGCAATTTGTTGTGTTTGTCGGGCTCAAAGATTCAAACTTGTCAAGCAACAGCTGCTGATAAATTTATTATGACTTCTACTTGAATAAGATATTGATAAACATACTGGGCCCAGGTTCAAAAGTACCCCCTGGACTCCCCCTGTCAACACTACTTCTGATAATGCTTAGCATAAATTCAATATTATTATTATTGCAATAACTAACTGAAGGCGACAGGTTTTATGGGCTGCTCACTAAGAAATGTTTTTATTTTATTTCCAGGGCGTTCCTGACAACCATAGCTGTGGACACAACGGCAGGGCTCTCCTCCAAACACACTGTACTGATTGTTGGGAGCCAGGATGGGAAGATAACCAAGATTCTGCTTCTTAAAGAAGGATCAAGTGTTGTCATAGAAGAACGGTACATTTTCAATGAGGAAAACTGCAATCAAACAAACAAGTGAGTTATTTGACACCGCGCCATGGAAGTAGGCTACAATTTAATATTGTTTTCCAGTAAACACAGCGTTTTTTCTGCTATAATAAAGTTGCCTAGTGGAAGGCAGATATTTTTAGTCTAAATTGCATTGTATCGTGTTTGAAATTCATCATCCAAAAAGAAGTTTTGATTTTGATTCTCAATGACTTACGAAATTTTAGATCCGTACAAAAGATTGTGTTGGACAAAGAGAGCGGAACAATGATTGTCGCCTTCCAAGATTGCATCATCAAGGCTCCTCTATGTCCTATGGCTTCAACGTGTGGAAGGTCAGGCATAGCATCATGTTAAACACCAATGCTTTAAACATATTTATTGAGTTATTTTATGAAAAGAGGATCGTATCATGGCCATGAGAGTTTGCTGTCGCGATAGAATTGCAGCTAAAGGATGTGCAATGTCTTCGGTTGTAAATTAGATTGAATAAGATTTATAGTGAACCAAACAAACAAGTTTGGTGGGCTTGAGGCAATATCTATTCCAATTAGTTTGTTTCTGATGCTGCTCAGTTCATCTCCTTTGATGCGTAAGTCTCGACAAAGCTCAGTTTGGCTAGGCAGGTAAAAGTGAAATCCCGAAGCATCATTGTTGTAACTTTCCTACTACAAGTCATTACTGCCATCATTAACTTAAACGTTCCATCCAATCGCGAAGCTTGAGCTAACCGCCAGATCCAAGAATTAAGCTGTAGACCCAAGAGCAGGAGTTTTGATTAGATTTTTGTATGTACAGTTGTACACACTCATGGTTGGTACACTTAACTTGTTTATTGCAGAAAGTGCGTTGAGTCACGTGATCCTTACTGCGGTTGGGATGGTAACAATTGTGTCATGGTTGATCGGCTCTACGTCAACAAAAGCAAAGCATCAAGATCAAGTCAAATAAGACAAGACGTTGTCAATGGCAACGTCGATGGGATGCCCGATTGTGCAGAAGTTGTTGTAAAGGGAAGAGGTAACTATTTTGGGTACATCTTCAGACGTTGAATCAATGTAAAAATGACGGATTTTCCTGTCTAGGAATGACGTGGTGAGGTTCCATCTGCTCAACCCAAGCATGTATTGTGCAGCGTTTAAGTAACAGAATGAGTGCCAATCGCTTAAACTGGTTTGTTTTTACACGTTTACTGAAACTATCCAAAAAATACTAATTTTTCAACAATATTATCAATTTTTAGCACCGCTAGCAGGCGCCACTGCACCTACTTCATTGAATTCCAGTGGGCAGTTTGATGGCACGGTTCCTTTGAATGATGCTGTGGCTCAGGGCACTGTTCCTTTAGCAACTGCAACTGCCGATCCAATTGTGATGTACATACTCATCGGTGTGGTCTGCCTCACTTTGGGATGCATAGTCGGTATAATGATCTGCCACCTACTCCACAAATCCCGCAAGAAATATGGAAACATGAAAAAGAAAGACTTGGCGAACACTTACTCCAACGTAAGAAACTTCGTGCGAATTTCTTGTTCCTAAAAGTACGTAGCCTAGCAAGTGTCATTCTCTGGGTGGAGCGTAAACCCAGACAAAAAAATCCGTCATTCTTACATTGATTGTAAAATGACGGATTTTCATCATTGTAAAATGACGGATTTTGCTGTCTGGGAATGTGCTCCGATGAAAATCAAGAGGTTTTGTAAAACAGTTGTCTTCTTTTTCAGTTGCTTTGCCCGAACAAGACATCATCGACGGCCTCAGAATAAATATTTTGTCCAAGTGTTCCTATCACATGTAATACTTGCTTGCTCATTTATAACACGATCAGTGATGTATTGATTAAAAAAAAAGATTTTCGTCAATTACAGTGCATCAAAGGGTGCAGGTTTAATAAGACGGGTGTCGATTTAACATGGACTAAGAATAAAATATATTACACAATTTTACTTTCATTTTTTGCAGGAAACGCCCCAAAACACATACGTCAGTGTCCGACATGGGTCAACTAACTCTAATAAAAAGTCACGCCCACCAAGTAATAGCAGCCACCAAAACCAAAGGTACGTGGAAAGCTTGTTTTGATGAGTTGCAACCATCTTGATGGTGACATGACAATATATATTATTACGCTGCATTAGACATAGCAATCCAAGGCCTTCCAGTCACGAGGAAAACAAACGCAACCGCACCATCACAGAGACCAGCACGGGGAACAGAAGTGATGAGGTCATGGTGATGGGGCAACATGGGGAAGGCCACTCGCCAGAATCACCAACAGGAAGGGAAATTCCCGATACAAAACAAGTGAGAGATGATTCTGAAAATCTTCTGCTTTCGTGACTACTGAAACAACAACTTTCCAAAGGATTTTATGCTGTTGGCACCCTAGACAGCAGATCTACCGTTTTTTACATTGATTTAACGTCTGCAGACGTTGAAGCGTTGATTTGCGTATCCAGACATCTATTAAAGAAAAGGTAGTTTAAAGAGCCCATTTGTCACAGTTTTGAAAGAAATATTATGTTTTACGCAAAACATACAAAAAAAGCCACGATGTATAAATGTTAGGGTTATGCCCCCCCGCCCTGTCGGTGACCTTCTACCTTTGGCAAATAAGCTTAAATTGAAAAAATAACAGTTTTTGTTTGATAATCGAGTACAATAATTCTGCAACTGTTATCACAACAACGTTCTCCATATTTTAGCTTCAACTAACGGGCACCAATGTTGGTGGACGGCGAAAAGCTCGTAACTCAAAACCTTCAACAAGTTCCAGCCCGGAAAATAATGAAGAAATGATCGGAAGTCATCAGGTATGCTGTGACGTGTACCAACATGGCATTTGGCCACTTTTCATCCTTACTTTTAATAATAGTGCCTTTGTAGAGTTCCACCCATTGCAGGCAGTTACTGCCTCAATGTTATTACAGGGTAGGACCAAAATAGTTGAAATGGCTGCTCTATTACCTAACTTATAGAACTGTGCAATGTCTTTAAACAGCAGCATAACTTGGCAATTGGTTGTCATTCGAACACTCTCACCTCTCCGCTATTCGATTGATATGATAATCTATATTGTTTGTTTGTTTATCTTTATCCTGCATTGCGGAAAGCGGACTTGAACGCTATGCATTGGTGTACGCCTTCCGACATACACCTGACCCACGCTATTGTATTTAAGTTGATAAGTTGGTTGTGATTGCCATCAGAGTCATTTAGCCTACCACAGCTCTTGTGCAAGAAAGACTGTGGTTTAGAGATGTTGGTTTGATTCCCATGGTGGCAGCGCTGTTTTTTCACGAACGCAAACGATGGTATGGAACTGTTTAGTGTCTACTATGCCGCAGTATATCGTTGGCCTGGTCATTTGGCCCGTTAACGTTTGAAGTTATTTACGTTTGAAACAAATAGTGAGACTTTTTCCTCTTTTGTGTGTGCTCTATTATCAGTTTCCTAAATAAAGCTTTGTCCGTGGTTAAGTATACTGAGTGCTTGCATGAAATGTTGCAAAATAAACGAGTGTTCGCTAACGTGATGTTTTTTTTAACAGGGCAGAGATTATCACACTGAAGGAAGAATGCCAGAGCCTGGCCATGATGCCATTGGTGATCTCTCGAAGCCGAGATCTAATGACAGTGGGAACGCATCTGAGGGGCTTGTTCCATCCCCTGAAAGTGATGTTTTTACTGTTATGCCCCCCTCCCACAGTAAAGGGACCAGGTCTGCCCCAAGCAGATCTATGTCTTTTCAAGACCATCATCCGCCTCTTATGGAACGCACATACACCATCGCTACTAATGGGGCAAACACAGTGGGGGCCCATCGACCTCACGGAAGGGGAATTAACAGGCAACTGTCGTTGCAACCAACCGACCTATTACCGAGGCAACAGGTGTATCAACAGACCCCATCACGAGGGTATCCAGCTCAACCTCCACCCATCACCCCTGGAAGGATGCCCCAACCGTTAGCCTCAGTCAACGCGACCCCAAATAAGAATTTTGACAATCGCAGAGTGTCTGACATGACCCACAGCCTGGATCGAAGGAGGAAAAAGGGACAAAATTTTCAACAAGTATTCTCAGAAGCCGTAGACCAAGATTATCCAATGGGTACGAGCCACTTTATGCTTCGTTTCTTTTGCATTCAATTTACTTTTTTTTATCACGGCAACACTGGCGTCTGGTACACCAATGCACTTAACTTTACAGTTAAAGCAGCGCATGAAAAGACCGGTTGCTTCAGGCTTTGCCATGTCCCGTTGCCATCGTAATCGTGTCAAACAACTGATTGCGGATCTAGAAGGAGCAAATGGTCTTGTGTTCCTCTACCCAACAACAAATGCAATTTTAAAGCTTATTTCCTTTATATGAGGCTGAATAATTGCCTTTACAATACATGCTTATCAAACTGTGATGTTCGCTTGAATCTTAGATTTGCTTCTGCAAGAGGCCGCTGTTTTGTAGTAAAGTGTTTAACTCTTCGGCGCAGTTTTTCACCAACAAAGATTCTGTTTCATACTCCTTTTTGTTGTTTTCTCAAAATTAATTCTTGTTTGCAGGGGCTTCAGCTTCACTACAACCGCCCCGGAAGAGATTCGTAAGTGAATCTGAGAAAGCTGCAAGGATGCCACGTCAAAATCTCTATCAAGCTATTAATGAAGAACAAGAACCATTGATGCATCATCCCCATCCAACTGAGAGATTGCAAGATCCCAAAGCTATGCGGAATAATCTTTCACTCAAATTAAAACCGACCTATCCAGGGACAAGCAATGGACCAGCAAGCCATAGCGCTCCTGTAGTGGAACCTGGAACCATGATGTCCAACCCACGAAGACACCCTAACAAAATGGTGACCTACTCCAACCCTGGTACCCCAATGGGTGATCACCCTCCCAGCTTAATGGAACAAGGTTACCCTATGGGTACTCCCAAAGGACACACTACTCTTCCGTCGCAAAAGAATCATTATGTGCCTCACCAAATGAGTCTTCCTGAAGAAATGCATCAACGCATGGCTTTCCCTGCTGAAAGCCCGACCAAACATACAGCATCTTCCCCTATGCAGGATGGACGTCCTCCCAGCTTCCCAGGAAGTGAAAGAGTACGTCATGGAAGTGGACCCGGATATCTGATGCAGGTATCTACATTCTACAATACATCGAGTTTTTGCAAACGTAGCAAGTTTAATCATTCATACATTTTATAGTATGTAAGGCAGGTATTGAGAACATATTTCCATTAAAATATTCTCATGTAATGACACTGCGAAGACCAGCGGAAAAGAAATGGGCAGTTGTTCGATATATGGTCTATGCCAGGGCTTCTCAAACTTTTTATTATGCGACCCTATTTCATAAAACAATTTTTTATGTGACTCCTTGTTTTGCAGTTTATTTTGTAAACTGTAGACAGTAAATAGTTTTTATAGTAAGCCCACTTTAATTCGTTTTGCAACCCTAAAATTACAATTTTCTACTCCGTGTTGGGCGGCGACCCATGGTTTGGGAAGCCGTACGTCTCAAACATTTGAAGGTTAGATTGTCAATTTCCTCGAGATTAGCTCTAATTTAAACGTCCCAAAAGAACTACCACATGGCCAAGTTTGTTTACTTTAGAAATGTAACGTATTTGATTGCAACTTTTTCCAATTTTGAATAAGAAATATGTTTCAATATCAAGTTTGTAAAGTATCAAATTTCTACTATTTAACTACTATCATCATCATCATCATCATCATCATCATCATCATCATAATCCATCGTCGGTTTGTTCCCCACTAGTGGTGGTGGCCGATTGTTTCCGCGCAGCAATTGTTTTAATCCCCTTTTCTCCATTTCACCCTGTCCCTTGCATCTTCCTCCTTCAGTCCGACTTTTTTAAATTCATCATTCACTTGTTGTTTCCACGTTCTTCTTGGACAACCGCGTTTCCTCTTCCCATCCACCTTTAGATCTAGTGCCTTTCTAAGAAAACTTCCTTCTTCCCTCCTGATCGCAAATCACTATGTAACCATCTATTCAAAATAGAATTTTTATGCGTGTTGATAATATCGGAGTTTGCTTTAATTATTGTTCGTTTTACATATTCTTTAAATTTTCTTTTTTTACATGTGCAAGCTGAAGATGCTAGTGCACATGCCAGTGTTTGATGAATGCAAAAGAGCAGTACTAATTAACTGCATTAAAAACAGAGAGAGACTGTTCACCAGGCATTTTATAATAAAAGTAATTTGCGTTCTTCTGGTGACTATTTACTAGGTTACCTCCTGATGTTAAAGATGATAACTAGCTTTTGTATTTCCGACGTATTTCCGACAGTCGTGCTGACTGACGAAACGTCGGAAATACAAAAGCTAGTTATCATCTTTAACATCAGGAGGTAACCTAGTAAATAGTCACCAGAAGAACGCAAATTACTTTTATTATAATTAACTGCATTGTTAATCTTGTATTTTTACAGGGAAATCGTTCGCCTGTGAAGCCAAATGGTCCAATGCCAATGGGATCGCCGAACTTTAATCCCCAGTTGATGAACGGCATGAGAACTCGTTATCCATCTGGTGGAACCGGTCGAAACCAGAATGGGAAAGTTATGCACGAGATTCAACCGGAAAACCAACATCAAGCCACAAGCCCTCAAATGCCATCAATCTTACAGTCGTCAACAATACCATAAGATGGCGACATCAAAAGCAGTATCCTAACGTCAGTACATGATAGATCAATACAACATTGCAACAGCGTGATGATGCTCAACAAATAAGCGAAATGTGGCAGCACGTGACAGTGCAGCTGATGCCACATAACGGCAATATAAGTCCTGTTTTCACAGCAACAAGATGGCGTAACAGATGAGATCTACGTGGTGCAATTGGCCTATAGGGATCTTGACAATTATTATCTTTACACACTAAGTAAATATGGTGCAGTAAATAATACCAGGCTCTTGACATACCGATCTACTGAACAGTCTTACAGATATTGAAATGCTATGAGCTAATTTTTGATGCTCGTTTTCAGCTTCTACAAGCTTGTATTACAGTGCAGTGGTTCGCTATGCACAAGTACTGCCCTCCAAGGCTTAGCCTTGACGTGTTGTACAATAATTTCACACTCATGTTACATTACAGCTTTTGACAACGGTGGTTGTATTTTTATCAATGAAACTGTTCAAGTATTAATTTGCGTTTAACGAACAGTAACTTGATGTTTACGATCCAGACCTACTTATGCGTGTATTGTTGTAACGTCAAATGGACGTGAGCTAACGTACCATTTTCAATACTTGTGTAAACGTTTGTTATGTTACTCAACATCACAGTATTAACCTTGTGTTTGTTTCCTGTTGACGCCAAATGCTTAAGAAGAGTCCTTTGGTGATATTTTAGCTGCATATCCAACAATTCCAGCACACAAAAGCTGTTTTTTTTTTAAAAAAACGCAACTCTTTTGTTCTTGGATACTGAGATTGATCAAAATTGGAAGAGTCAATTGGCAACACTTGTCATGCAAATGCCAAATCATATACCGCAAAAAGATGAAAGCACAGCTACTACGTCATTTAACCGTCATATCATGCATTATGACAAATCCAGACGCCATTGACGGATATCTTTTTACAAACACTCATCATCATTGTATAACTACTAATAGTTCAATATCCACGCACCCCCTGGGAACAGTTGTCGCAGCCCTTAGTTGGCACCCCTGGTTGGAAACCCCTACTTTAGCAGTTTACCTTTGAATGGGATAAACTACAAACAACACAATTTTTCTAATTTTAAATAGTCAACAGCTGTAAACTGACAAGCCCGTGTGAGTGGTTTAAATCCTTCAGGAGTTTATTAAATTGCTGGGTAAAAATTTGAGAGGTTTTCCCCATGTGAGACTATTTGTTCACATTCAGTTTGGTTGGCTTTAGATTTTCACATGATTGTTCGTTTAATCGTAATTTTAATGTTTTTCGTTGTGCATTTGCAGCATGCAAGGTAGGCTTTCAGTGAATGTTCCAGTTTAGTGTGTCAGTTTCATCGTGCTACCACTTTTATTGCAAGCCCAATCCGTCTATTATGTTCAGTGGCGTACGCAGGATTTTCTTAAGGGGAGGGCCATTGAGAGTGGCGTAGCCAAGAATTTTGAAAGGGGGTACCCCCCTGCGTACGCCAGTGATTATGTTCGTTATTTTTACTCGAAGCAAAATATATCGCTTACTTTTTATTTTGATTTCTTACAAAATGTCATCACAATTTAAAAGAAAACTACTGTAAATGTTTTTGTTCCATTGCTTTTGTGACGTCGCATTTCTCGCTTGCAATGTAAGTTGAGTGTCTGAGCACAGCCGCAGAAGAATAAAACAATTTGTGGGTGTGAACATTTGTCCAAATTTTGTCTTTGCGACTACATTTTCAAAAATGCAACTACAGTATTTACGTTTTTCTATATTTTGCCCAAATAGCTTAAGTTGTCATTTTCCCTCAAATTCGCATCGCTTTTTTGTAGCGAGGGAGCGACCGCCCCCCTATTCTCCTGCGGCTATGTGTCTGAGCATTGGCTAAGCCAATATTTCTTTGTTGAGCTATTATTGGGGCTGTTCGAAACATAAATGTTTTCTTCCAAGGGCATACGTTGACTTGGTTTTGAATCCTTTTTGTTGAAGTTTTATTTGATTTCGAACATTTTTTTTTATAGAATGAAAGTTTATTTCAATCAAAGAAAATGGTTTCGAGCAGCCCTGAATGTTACAGTAAACTAACTTTTGGATTGCAAGCCATGAGGCATTGTGACTGCTTCTCAACCACTGCAAAATTTTCTTGGAAGACTTGACTATGGCAGCAAAAGGTTAAAACTAGAAATACTTCATTTTTGCCAATCTTCAAAAAGCATCTTTTCTATTTGGAATTGAAATCCGACTTGCAAAGGAAAAGCTCGAATGCAAAACGACTGAATTGGCAGCCTTGTTGCTGACAACGAACAAAGTTCACATTTTGTTTTAAATCTTTATGCTGCTATTATAATGTATTAACTTTTGGAGTTGACTTTTTGTACAATGCCGTTGCCACTTTGTAACCAAATTTATAACAAGTCTATTTTAACTGTTTCACACAAACACAGCATTCGTTTGCCGTTTCAAACAATGCGCACTTTTTGGCTGAGTCCTCTTGCCGTTCGCAATATTGTTTATAGCTTTTGCTTGATTCAAGTAAAATAACCACTGCCATGTCTGCATGTATTCGTCATGTGATATTAATCTTTGACACTGTAGCAATGGTCTAATCCAGATTTCGTAGTAAAAAGTTAATTTCACACCATTTAGGGGCAAAGTGAATGCCGTAAAGGTAATTTGTGAAGTGGCCAGGTTTTATAGCAAATCTTGAAGTGTTCCTGCCAGAAGAAAACGAATTCAGATAAAGGGTGGGTTGAGCGATACACACAAAGGACATTGGTACGAAACCCAAGGTTACGGAAACCCGTCTGTGGCGCTCTAGCTAGTCTGATCAGTGGTTACGCGCCCGGCTCAAGATCACGAGGCGTTGGTTCGACTGTTCGGGTGTGCACTTGAGCAACGCATTTCAGGACTGCTCTCCAGTCAGCGGCACCTAATGAATGGAATAATTCCCCGGCAACAAGACTTCAACAATCGGAAAACTTCACTCTGCCAATCTCGGTCTTACCTTCTAAATTGGCGACCAAGCAACAGACACACATTTCCAGAGCAGCGCGATCCTGGCGACGAGCACAATACGGATAATGATCGATCCGAAACTCTGGTATGACGCCATGCAACGTCCAGTTGGGACCCTAACACCACAAGGTCATGGACTGAACTCGCCATCAACCTATGTGGCCATGTTGCACAGTCAATTCGCTTTCCTTAGTTGTAGAACAAACTGGTGGGCGTCAGATTATACTTCAGACGCAAATGAGCGAATTTTAGTGGGCGTACAAGACACGTAAGACAACGACCAACAACATCGTGCAATAAAACTTAGCAATGTGAGTGAACATCGCTAACTTGGGGTAGTAACAGATAGACCCTCGGACGTAGAAGTTCAAATGAAGAAGTTAAGTTACTCAGCAGCAGCTAGCCGTCTAACTGACAAGCCGGTATATCACTGTAATAAACACGAAAGCTCTAAACCAAAAATAACATAACGATCCATATACAATTAAGAACTCCCCGGGCGGTATTTTGTACTTTTGATGGTGACACATTGATTACTTCCACACGCCCTCAAAGCAGTACGAAAGCAAAATCAAAGGTCGTTGATTCCGGAAGAGAAAAGGATGTTAACAGCAGTCTCTACATTTCCACCGGCGGCTATCAGGGCGTGTCTGCTGGCAACTTCATCAGAAATCCCCATCCCACGAAGCTGCTCCAATCCCCTCTGAAAGTAAAACAAATGTCACTTGGTTTCCTGTCAGTGTAGTGCGAACAAGCATTGACAATCTGAGGTGGTAAAAGTGTAGACCTCCAGCTTTTAAACGCCAAGCGGAGACAGAGTAACTTTGAAACAGAAAACAAACAATGTTGAATCCAGCTGTGTGATGACTGGTGGTGGTGACTGGTGGTGATGACTGGTGGTGATGAATGGTGGTGATGACTGGTGGTGGTGACTGGTGGTGATGACTGGTGGTGATGACTGGTGGTGATGACTGGTGGTGGTGACTGGTGGTGATGACTGGTGGTGGTGACTGGTGGTGATGACTGGTGGTGGTGACTGGTGGTGATGACTGGTGGTGGTGACTGGTGGTGGTGACTGGTGGTGGTGACTGGTGGTGGTGACTGGTGGTGGTGACTGGTGGTGGTGACTGGTGGTGGTGACTGGTGGTGATGACTGGTGGTGATGACTGGTGGTGGTGACTGGTGGTGATGACTGGTGGTGGTGACTGGTGGTGATGACTGGTGGTGGTGACTGGTGGTGGTGACTGGTGGTGGTGACTGGTGGTGATGACTGGTGGTGATGACTGGTGGTGATGACTGGTGGTGGTGACTGGTGGTGGTGACTGGTGGTGATGACTGGTGGTGATGACTGGTGGTGATGACTGGTGGTGATGACTGGTGGTGATGACTGGTGGTGATGACTGGTGGTGATGACTGGTGGTGGTGACTGGTGGTGGTGACTGGTGGTGATGACTGGTGGTGATGACTGGTGGTGATGACTGGTGGTGGTGACTGGTGGTGATGACTGGTGGTGGTGACTGGTGGTGATGACTGGTGGTGATGACTGGTGGTGGTGACTGGTGGTGGTGACTGGTGGTGGTGACTGGTGGTGGTGACTGGTGGTGATGACTGGTGGTGATGACTGGTGGTGATGACTGGTGGTGATGACTGGTGGTGATGACTGGTGGTGGTGACTGGTGGTGGTGACTGGTGGTGATGACTGGTGGTGATGACTGGTGGTGGTGACTGGTGGTGATGACTGGTGGTGGTGACTGGTGGTGATGACTGGTGGTGGTGACTGGTGGTGGTGACTGGTGGTGATGACTGGTGGTGGTGACTGGTGGTGATGACTGGTGGTGATGACTGGTGGTGATGACTGGTGGTGATGACTGGTGGTGGTGACTGGTGGTGGTGACTGGTGGTGATGACTGGTGGTGGTGACTGGTGGTGGTGACTGGTGGTGATGACTGGTGGTGATGACTGGTGGTGGTGACTGGTGGTGGTGACTGGTGGTGGTGACTGGTGGTGATGACTGGTGGTGGTGACTACTGCAAAAACCAAAGCTTACTGCAGTGGACTTTGTCAGTTTGCCTAATTTGTCGCTTTTCTAATCCTCTTAACGCGACAGATAAGACGAATTATTCTGGACCAGACGTTGAATGCAGACTGCAGACTGCAGACGTTGAATCAATGTAAAATGACGGATTTTGCTGCCTGGGAATGTGCTCCGATGACAATCAAGAGGTTTTGTAAAACTGTTGTCTTTTTTTTCAATTGCTTTGTTCGAACAAGACATCATCGACGGCCTTAGAATAATTATTTAGTCCAAGTGTTCCTAGCATTATGTTATACTTGCTTGCTCAATTATAACACGATCAGTGATGTATTGATTAACAAAAAAGATTTTTGTCAATTACAGTGCACCAAAGGGTGCAGGTTCAATAAGACGGATGTCGATTTAACATGGACTAAGAATAAAACATATTACACAATTTTACTTTCATTTTTTGCAGGAAACGCCCCAGAACACATACGTCAGTGTCCGACATGGGTCAACTAACTCTAATAAAAAGTCACGCCCACCAAGTAATAGCAGCCACCAAAACCAAAGGTACGTGCAAAGCTTGTTTTGATGAGTTGCAACCATCTTGATGGTGACATGACAATATATATTATTACGCTGCATACTTTGTAGACATAGCAATCCAAGGCCTTCCAGTCATGAGGAAAACAAACGCAACCGCACCATCACAGAGACCAGCACGGGGAACAGAAGTGATGAGGTCATGGTGATGGGGCAACATGGGGAAGGCCACTCGCCAGAATCACCAACAGGAAGGGAAATTCCCGACACAAAACAAGTGAGAGATGATTTTGAAAAGCTTCTGTTTGCGTGACCACTGAAACAACAACTTGCCAAAGGATTTTGTGCTGTTGGCACCCTAGACAGCAGATCAACCGTTTTTTTACATTGATTTAACGTCTACAGACGTTGAATCGTTGATTTGCGTATCCAGACATCTATTAAAGAAAAGGTAGTTTAAAGAGCCCATTTGTCACAGTTTTGAAAGAAATATTATGTTTTACGCAAAACATACAAAAAAAGCCACGATGTATAAATGTTAGGGTTATGTCCCCCCGTCCTGTCGGTGACCTTCTACCTTTGGCAAATAAGCTTAAATTGAAAAAATAACAGTTTTTGTTTGATAATCGAGTACAACAATTCTGCATCTCGTATCACAACAACGTTCTTCATATTTTAGCTTCAACTAACGGGCACCAATGTTGGTGGACGGCGGAAAGCTCGTAACTCAAAACCTTCAACAAGTTCCAGCCCGGAAAATAATGAAGAAATGATCGGCAATCATCAGGTATGCTGTGACGTGTACCAGCATAGCATTTGGCCACTTTTCATCCTTACTTTTAATAATAGTGCCTTTGTAGAGTTCCACCCATTGCAGATATACGTTGCTTTCGTTAATGCACAACACAGGCAGTTACTGCCTCAATGTTATTACAGGATAGGATCAAAATAGTTGAAATTGCTGCTCTATTCCCTATCTTATTAGTAGAACTGTGTAATGTCTTTGAACATCAACATAACTTGGCAATTGGCTGTCATTCGAACACTCTCACCTCTCCGCTATTCGATTGATATGATAATCTATATTCTATATTGTATTTAAGTTGATAAGTTGGTATGATTGACATCAGAGTCATTTAGCCTACCACAGCTCTTGTGCAAGAAAGACTGTGGTTATCGCGCTTTGCTCAACTCCAGAGATGTTGGTTTGATTCCCGTGGTGACAGCGCTGTTTTTTCACCAACGCAAACGATGGCATGGAACCGTTTAGTGTCTACTGTGCCACAGTATATCGTTGGCCTGGTCATTTGGCCCGTTAACGTTTGAAGTAATTTACATTTGAAACAGATAGTGAGACTTTTTTCTCTTTTGTGTGTGCTCTATTTTCAGTTTCCTAAATAAAGCGTTGTCCGTGGTTAAGTGTACTGAGTGCTTGCATGAAATGTTGCAAAATAAACGAGTGTTTGCTAACGTGATGTTTTTTTCACAGGGCAGAGATTATCACACTGAAGGAAGAATGCCAGAACCTGGCCATGATGCCATTGGTGATCTCCCGACGCAGAGATCCAATGACAGTGGGAACGCATCTGAGGGGCTTGTTACACCCCCTGAAAGTGATGTTTTTACTGTTATGGCCCCCTCCCACAGTAAAGGGGCGAGGTCTGCCCCAAGCAGATCTATGTCTTTTCAAGACCATCATCAGCCTCTTATGGAGCGCACATACACCATCGCTACTAATGGAGCAAACACAGTGGGAGCCCATCGACCCCATGGAAGGGGAATTAACAGACAACTGTCGTTGCAACCAACCGACCTATTACCGAGGCAACAGGTGTATCAACAGACCCCATCACGAGGGTATCCAGCTCCACCTCTACCCATCACCCCTGGAAGGATGCCCCAACCTTTAGCCTCAGTCAACGCGACCCCAAATAAGAATTTTGACAATCGCAGAGTGTCTGACATGACCCACAGCCTGGATCGAAGGAGGAAAAAGGGGCAAAATTTTCAACAAGTATTCTCAGAAGCCGTAGACCAAGATTATCCAATGGGTACGAGCCACTTTATGCTTCGTTTTATTTGCATTAAATTTGCTTTTTTTATCACAGCAACACTGGCGTCTGGTACACCAATGCACTTAACTTTACAGTTAAAGCAGCGCATGAAAAGACCGGTGGCTTCAGGCTTTGCCATGTCCCGTTGCCATGGTAATCGTGACAAACGACTGATTGCGGATCTAGAAGGGAGCAAATGGTCTTGTGTTCCTCTACCCAACAACAAATGCAATTTTAAAGCTTGTTTCCTTTATTTGAGGCTGAATAATTGCCTTTACAATACATGCTTATCAAGCTGTGATATGCGCTTGAATCTTAGACTTGCTTTTGCAAGAGGCCGCTGTTTTGTAGTAAAATGTTTAACTCTTCGGTGCAGTTTTTCACCAACAAAGATTCTGTTTCAGACTCCTTTTTGTTGTTTTCTCAAAATTAATTCTTGTTTGCAGGGGCTTCAACTTCACTACAACCGCCCCGGAAGAGATTCGTAAGTGAATCTGAGAAAGCTGCAAGGATGCCACGTCAAAATCTCTATCAAGCTATTAATGAAGAACAAGAACCATTGATGCATCATCCCCATCCAACTGAGAGATTGCAAGATCCCAAAGCTATGCGGAATAATCTTTCACTCAAATTAAAACCGACCTATCCAGGGACAAGCAATGGACCAGCAAGCCATAGCGCCCCTGTAGTGGAACCTGGAACCATGCTGTCCAACCCACGAAGACACCCTAACAAAATGGTGACCTACTCCAACCCTGGTACCCCAATGGGGGATCACCCTCCCACCTTAATGGAGCAAGGTTACCCTATGGGTACTCCCAAAGGACACACTACTCTTCCGGCGCAAAAAAATCATTATGTGCCTCACCAAATGAGTCTTCCTGAAGAAATGCATCAACGCATGGCTTTCCCTGCTGAAAGCCCGACCAAACATACAGCATCTTCCCCTATGCAGGATGGACGTCCTCCCAGCTTCCCAGGAAGTGAAAGAGTACGTCATGGAAGTGGACCCGGATATCTGATGCAGGTATCTACATTCTACAATACATCGAGTTTTTGCAAACGTAGCAAGTTTAATCATTCATACATTTTATAGTATGTAAGGCAGGTATTGAGAACATATTTCCATTAAAATATTCTCATGTTGTAATGACACTGCGAAGACCAACGGAAAAGAAATGGGCAGTTGTTCGATATATGGTCTATGCCAGGGCTTCTCAAACTTTTTATTATGCGACCCTATTTCATAAAACAATTTTTTATGTGACTCCTTGGTTTGCAGTTTATTTTGTAAACTGTAAACTGTAGACAGTAAATAGTTTATATAGTAAGCCCACTTTAATTCGTTTGGCAACTCTAAAATTACAATTTTCTACTCCGTGTTGGGCGGCGACCCATGGTTTGGGAAGCCGTACGTCTCAAACATTTGAAGGTTAGATTGTCAAACTCCTCGAGATTAGCTCTGATTTAAACGTCCCGAAAGAACTACCACATGGCCAAGTTTGTTTACTTTAGAAATGTAACGTATTTGATTGCAACTTTTTCCAATTTTGAATAAGAAATATGTTTCAATATCAAGTTTGTAAAGTATCAAATTTCTACTATTTAACTACTATCATCATCATCATCATCATCATCATCATCATCATCATCATCATCATAATCCATCGTCGGTTTGTTCCCCACTAGTGGTGGTGGCCGATTGTTTCCGCGCAGCAATTGTTTTAATCCCCTTTTCTCCATTTCACCCTGTCCCTTGCATCTTCCTCCTTCAGTCCGACTTTTTTAAATTCATCCTTCACTTGTTGTTTCCACGTTCTTCTTGGACGACCGCGTTTCCTCTTCCCATCCACCTTTAGATCTAGTGCCTTTCTAAGAAAACTTCCTTCCTCCCTCCTTATCACATATCACTATGTAACCATCTATTCAAAATAGAATTTTTATGCGTGTTGATAATATCGGAGTTTGCTTTAATTATTGTTCGTTTTACATATTCTTTAAATTTTCTTTTTTACATGTGCAAGCTGAAGATGCTAGTGCACATGCCAGTGTTTGATGAATGCAAAAGAGCAGTACTAATTAACTGCACTGTTAATCTTGTATTTTTACAGGGAAATCATTCGCCTGTGAAGCCAAATGGTCCAATGCCAATGGGATCGCCGAACTTTAATCCCCAGTTAATGAACGGCATGAGAACTCGTTATCCATCTGGTGGAACCGGTCGAAACCAGAATGGGAAAGTTATGAACGAGATTCAACCGGAAAACCAACATCAAGCCACAAGCCCTCAAATGCCATCAATCTTACAGTCGTCAACAATACCATAAGATGGCGACATCAAAAGCAGTATCCTAACGTCAGTACATGATAGATCAATACAACATTGCAACAGCGTGATGATGCTCAACAAATAAGCGAAATGTGGCAGCACGTGACAGAGCAGCTGATGCCACATAACGGCAATATAAGTCCTGTTTTCACAGCAACAAGATGGCGTAACAGATGAGATCTACGTGGTGCAATTGGCCTATAGGGATCTTGACAATTATTATCTTTACACACTAAATAATATGGTGCAGTAAATAATACCAGGCTCTTGACATACCGATCTACTGAACAGTCTTACAGATATTGAAATGCTATGAGCTAATTTTGATGCTCGTTTTCAGCTTCTACAAGCTTGTATCACAGTGCAGTGGTTCGCTATGCACAAGTACTGCCCTCCAAGGCTTAGCCTTGACGTGTTGTACAATAATTTCACACTCATGTTACATTACAGCTTTTGACAACGGTGGTTGTATTTTTATCAATGAAACTGTTCAAGTATTAATTTGCGTTTAACGAACAGTAACTTGATGTTTACGATCCAGACCTACTTATGCGTGTATTGTTGTAACGTCAAATGGACGTGAGCTAACGTACCATTTTCAATACTTGTGTAAACGTTTGTTATGTTACTCAACATCACAGTATTAACCTTGTGTTTGTTTCCTGTTGACGCCAAATGCTTAAGAAGAGTCCTTTGGTGATATTTTAGCTGCATATCCAACAATTCCAGCACACAAAAGCTGTTTTTTAAAAAAAAACGCAACTCTTTTGTTCTTGGATACTGAGATTGATCAAAATTGGAAGAGTCAACTGGCAACACTTGTCATACAAATGCCAAATCATATACCGCAAAAAGATGAAAGCACAGCTACTACGTCATTTCACCGTCATCATGTATTATGACGAATCCAGACAACATTGACGGATATCTTTTTACAAACACTCATCATCATTGTATAACTAACCCTAATAGTTCAATATCCACGCACCCCCTTGGGAACAGTTGTCGCAGCCCTTAGTTGGCACCCCTGGTTGAAAACTCTTACTTTAGCAGTTTACCTTTGAATGGGATAAACTACAAGCAACACAATTTTTATAATTGTAAATAGTCAACAGCTGTAAACTGACAAGCCCGTGTGAGTGGTTTAAATCCTTCAGGAGTTTATTAAATTGCTGGGTAAAAATTTGAGAGGTTTTCCCCATGTGAGACTATTTGTTCACATTCAGTTTGGTTGGCTTTAGATTTTCACATGATTGTTCGTTTAATCGTAATTTTAATGTTTTTCGTTGTGCATTTGCAGCATGCAAGGTAGGCTTTCAGTGAATGTTCCAGTTTAGTGTGTCAGTTTCATCGTGTTCCCACTTTTATTGCAAGCCCAATCCGTCTATTATGTTCGTTATTTTTACTCGAAGCAAAATATATCGCTTACTTTTTATTTTGATTTCTTACGAAATGTCATCACAATTTAAAAGAAAACTACTGTAAATGTTTTTGTTCCATTGCTTTTGTGACGTCGCATCTCTCGCTTGCAATGTAAGTCGAGTGTCTGAGCACAGCCGCAGAAGAATAAAACAATTTGTGGGTGTGAACATTTGTCCAAATTTTATCTTTGCGACTACATTTTCAAAAATGCAACTATTTACGTTTTTCTATATTTTGCCCAAATAGCTTAAGTTGTCATTTTCCCTCAAATTTGCATCGCTTTTTTGTAGCGAGGGAGCTACCGCCCCCCTAATCTCCTGCGGCTATGTGTCTGAGCATTGGCTAAGCCAATATTTCTTTGTTGAGCTATTATTGGGGCTGTTCGAAACATAAATGTTTTCTTCCAAGGGCATACGTTGACTTGGTTTTGAATCCTTTTTGTTGAAGTTTTACTTCATTTCGAACATGTTTTTTATAGAATGAAAGTTTATTTCAATCAAAGTAAATGGTTTCGAGCAGCCCTGAATGTTACCGTAAACTAACTTTTGGATTGCAAGCCATGAGGCATTGTGACTGCTTCTCAACCACTGCAAAATTTTCTTGGAAGACTTGACTATGGCAGCAAAAGGTTAAAACTAGAAATACTTCATTTTTGCCAATCTTCAAAAAGCATCTTTTCTATTTGGAATTGAAATCCGACTTGCAAAGGAAAAGCTCGAATGCAAAACGACTGAATTGGCAGCCTTGTTGCTGACAACGAACAAAGTTCACATTTTGTTTTAAATCTTTATGCTGCTATCATAATGTATTAACTTTTGGAGTTGACTTTTTGTACAATACCGTTGCCACTTTGTAACCAAATTTATAACAAGTCTATTTTAACTGTTTCACACAAACACAGCATTCGTTTGCCGTTTCGAACAATGCGCACTTTTTGGCTGAGTCCTCTTGCCGTTCGCAATATTGTTTATAGCTTTTGCTTGATTCAAGTAAAATAACCACTGCCACGTCTGCATGTATTCGTCATGTGATATTAATCTTTGACACTGCAGTCTGTAGCAATGGTCTATCCAGATTTCGTAGTAAAAAGTTAATTTCACACCATTTAGGGGCAAAGTGAATGCCGTAAAGGTAATTTGTGAAGTGGCCAGGTTTTATAGCAAATCTTGAAGTATTCCTGCCAGAAAAAAACGAATTCAGATAAAGGGTGGGTTGAGCGATACACACAAAGGACATTGGTACGAAACCCAAGGTCACGGAAACCCATCTGTGGCGCTCTAGCTAGTCTGATCAGTGGTTACGCGCCCGGCTCAAGATCACGAGACGTTGGTTCGACTGTGCACTTGAGCAACGCATTTCAGGACTGCTCTCCAGTCAGCGGCACCTAATGAATGGAATAATTCCCCGGCAACAAGACTTCAACAATCGGAAAACTTCACTCTGCCAATCTCGGTCTTACCTTCTAAATTGGCGACCAAGCAACAGACACACGTTTCCAGAGCAGCGCGATCCTGGCGACGAGCACAATACGGTTTGGTTTTGAATCTTTATCCTCGGACTGACAAAGCCTTGATAGGTTATTCCTGGTACTTGTTCGCATACTTGTAGAGGCACTTGACGCAGGGCCGGTTACCGAGATTGGCAGAGTGAAGTTTTTCCGATTGTTGAAGTCTTGTTGCCGAGAAATTATTCCATTCACTAGGTGCCGCTGAATGGAGAGCAGTCCTGAAATGCGTTGCTCAAGCGCACACCCCGAGAGTCGAACCAGCGCCGTGTGATCTTGAGCCCGGCGCGTAACCACTGAGCTATACGGATAATGATCGATCCGAAACTCTGGTATGACGCCATGCAACGTCCAGTTGGGACCCTAACACCACAAGGTCATGGACTGAACTCGCCATCAACCTATGTGGCCATGTTGCACAGTCAATTCGCTTTCCTTAGTTGTAGAACAAACTGGTGGGCGTCAGATTATAATTCAGACGCAAATGAGCGAATTTTAGTTGGCGTACAAGACACGCAAGACAACGACCAACAACATCGTGCAATAAAACTTAGCAATGTGAGTGAACATCGCTAACTTGGGGTAGTAACAGATAGACCCTCGGACGCAGAAGTTCAAATGAAGGCAGCTAGCCGTCTAACTGACAAGCCGGTATATCACTGTCATAAACACGAAAGCTCTAAACCAAAAATAACATAACGATCCATATACAATTAAGAACTCCCCGGGCGGTATTTTGTACTTTTGATGGTGAAACATTGATTATTTCCACACGCCCTCAAAGCAGTACGAAAGCAAAATCAAAGGTCGTTGATTCCGGAAGAGAAAAGGATGTTAACAGCAGTCTCTACATTTCCACCGGCGGCTATCAGGGCGTGTCTGCTGGCAACTTCATCAGAAATCCCCATCCCACGAAGCTGCTCCAATCCCCTCTGAAAGTAAAACAAATGTCACTTGGTTTCCTGTCAGTGTAGTGCGAACAAGCATTGACAATCTGAGGTGGTAAAAGTGTAGACCTCCAGCTTTTAAACGCCAAGCGGAGACAGAGTAACTTTGAAACAGAAAACAAACAATGTTGAATCCAGCTGGGTGATGACTGGTGGTGGTGACTGGTGGTGGTGGCTGGTGGTGATGACTGGTGGTGATGACTGGTGGTGATGACTGGTGGTGATGACTGGTGGTGGTGACTGGTGGTGGTGACTGGTGGTGGTGACTGGTGGTGATGACTGGTGGTGGTGACTGGTGGTGATGACTGGTGGTGATGACTGGTGGTGATGACTGGTGGTGATGACTGGTGGTGGTGACTGGTGGTGGTGACTGGTGGTGGTGACTGGTGGTGATGACTGGTGGTGATGACTGGTGGTGGTGGCTACTGCAAAAACCAAAGCTTACTGCAGTGGACTTTGTCAGTTTGCCTAATTTGTCGCTTTTCTAATCCTCTTAACGCGACAGATAAGGCGAATTATTCTGGACCATATTAAATAATGTTCAATGGATGGGATAGTTATTGAAACAACACAGTACAGAAAGTGGAATTGTACATGACTAGAGGAACTGTGTTCCGAAAGCTTGGGATAAACCTCTGTTGCAACAGCGAAACCGCAGCTTTAGGCTAAAACAGGTACGGTAGTTTGTATCTACAGTTGTGAAATAAGTAACGATCATGCTGCTAAAACCAAACTCAATCTATTGCACAGTACAGAAAATGAAAACTACAAACTGTCAGCTTCGGCAACCGAGACTGAATTGGTTCGAGGTCCATATGAGCATGCGAAGCTGCGAGGAATGAACTTCAAGGGCTGAATACACCAACAGTAATCTTTTATAGACCGATTAGTTAATAGAAAATCAGTTATAACGAAAATCATTGGTGGAATCTATAATCAGCGATTCTAATCAGTGAATTAAGGTTGATGCATAAGCGAAAATATTAGTCCTCGGAATAAGCTGCTTAATCTCCCGATTTGCTTAATTGTTAAATGATGCACTGTTGATGCTTGTAACCCTTAAGAGGCTTTTGTTGTTCGTCAATAACGTATCAGGGAACACGAAGCAACAATGGAACCGTGCGCGGTTTAAATAATATGCGAACACTAACCAGTTACATGAGAAGCAACTGGGACCGAGGAGCCGAAGCAAGCATACACGAGTTCGACTTCGCAATGCTTTAACTCTTTCTCTACGGAGATTGCGCCAATGCTGTACGGGGTTAATTTTTTTGCGCCAATGCTGTACGGGGTTAATTTTTCTCGCGAAGTCCCTTTTTGCTGGTGTAACTTCTCCTTGTTTATGGGCCACTGTAGTGGCCTCACGTAGCGATATAGTTAACATGAATACAAACTCCAATCGCCATAGCAACAATACAATTAGAAGTTGCATGTTTGTAGTTGTGCGTAGCCCTTTTCAGTCCGAACATAAATACATTTCCTACAATCCATTACCGCCATCACTTGGGAGTCGAGTTGTTGTTCCGGCGGGTTGGACTCTTGTCTCCCGGACTGGTTGGAAGGGGTACTTCTGTAACATAGGAGGAGAGTGCAGAATCCGTTAATCCAAGAATTCTTAATTACGATAAATTTTATCCAGCAAAGAAGTAAATTGAATAAAATAGACCATAACAATTCCTAAAATCCCAAATTGTGATCCAAACCCAGATCGTGAGGTAAATTTCCAGAAAAAGTTATTATTTAACCTGAATTATGAAAGCCATATTAAGATCAAACATATTTTACAAAAAGAAAAAGAGGAACTTTTTAAATAACAGAAAGCATCCTTACTGAGCGGCTAAGGCTTGTTGCATTGCCATACTGAAGACGTCAGGGGAGATAATATTACCACTTCCTCCTGCCGCATTGGCAGCTCCTGAAGAGACAGTGCCGGTTTGGGGACTCTGAGAACAATAGTATGACGTGACAAGTGAGCCATAGTTACTTGTCCATCCACTCGATGCCGTTTGAGTCTATGCAGTTGAAAGCATCGTGAACGATTTGGTCAAAGGTTGGCTGGCCTCGAGTGGTCTCGGTCAAGTAAACGCTGACAACCTTGGCCGTTCAGTGGGAGGAAACAACCTTACGAAGCTTTTTACTATGAGACGATTGCATTGGTAATTGTCATCAGTGCTGTTTTTAAGTATCCAAGCTAACGCAAGGTGGTTAAAGGTTAAATGGACGGAGAGGCAATCTTCGAAATTACCAGGATTAAGCTCTCAAAGAAGCTTTCCTAGTCCGAGGGTAAAGATTCAATCGATCAATGCCAAATAGCATAGGCTAATCCGATTTTTAATTTGAAAACGCACTCAATTGCATCATAGCTATTACCATTGCTACTGCTATTATTATGTACCACTTTGCTATTACTACATGATTGTTGCATGGTTAAAAACCCGCAGTAACAATCACCTGCATATTACTCGATGCAGAACTTCCCATGGGCGAAGGGAATATACGACCTGGCACTGGTGAGTTTGCTGAAGACAAAGCCTGTGCTAGTTGACTGGACGTTATCAGGTTCCCAGCCGCCCGTTGGGAGGCTCCACGTGTTCTTCTCGAACTTGTCTGCAACATAAAGTTCGTTGACAGCCGATGTTGAACCAGGGTTATAACACTAAATGAGAAGCAGACAAGGGAACAGTCAAGCTTGTTTGAGTTCAACACAATGCATTACAGAGTACTTTACGAGTTTATACACTTGCAGGTATTGATTGAGCAATGGTAGGATAATCCCTAAGTTTCTTTTCATATGTTTTCAAATCTTCTTGAAAATCTCACTGAGGGTAAAACCGGCTGTAAAAGTTATTTTTATAATAATGATTTTATTTACATTTTCTTGTACGCTTGTTGCCAATGCATGTATTGTATGACATGTACAGTTGTACACTTGCACAGTGTACAAGTACATGGAGGCTTTTATGTAAACATTCAGATGTGCCAATAAACCTCATATGTCAACGAAAAAGAATCGCTACCGGAGTTCTAGAATCAGTTTCCATTTCTTCATCCTCATATTCATCCCTGGATAGAAATGAAGGTCCGGGATGCTGCATCATCTGGATGTTGCCTTGGTTCCGAAGAGACTTGATGTTCGTGGTCTTCGCTATAAGAATGACAGCAGCACCAAGTGCTTTGTATTCTTCCATGATGCTGAGAACAAGGCAGACGTATGAACGTCAAGAACACAAAAACGTCAAAGTGAGCGTAAGCGTCAAAGAAACGAGCATTCTTGACCTTTACTCGACAGCTCTAGTTCTATAAAAGCTATTTGGAATAAATGATTGTCTTTTCGATTACGTGAAAAGAAATTAAAATAAAGCAAAGTACGCCAGTTCTCTTATATAGAATGGTATGCAAAACAACGTGCATGCAAAACTTTCAACACGCCAATAACCATGCTGGATTTCTGATAAACTATTACAATTATCTAGTAAGCTAGAATATCACTTTATAGTTTGATCATAGTTCACCTAGATTATACTTCAACATAACACTGAGTAGGCAATCGCCTACTTAGTAAATGAAAACAATCCGGTTGTCTGGAGAAATCGACATCAGCTGATATGTGATTTTGCAAGCAAACTTCGCTGTAGCGCAACAACCAACTCACCGATCGCAGTTCTTCGGGTCGAGAGCATGGCCTAGCAGGTCTGGATGTGTTAGGATGTCTGTTCAAAAAATTATTATCATTATTTAATTTCAAGTAAGAGAGCCAATATCGATACAAACGAGACAATTGTTTGTTACACATACTGCTGAAACTAAAAGCCATATTACCAGAATTTTTAATGTGTGGAAATATTCTACATAATGCACTCAGTTACGGCCATAGATATATGTTGCTTTCAACCAATGTTCATACTCGCCTATTATAAAACTTTGATTCTTCAAGCCAGGGACTTGATCTATGATGGGCTGCAACTTCTCAGGTTCTGTCAGTAGCTTAACCAACTGTTCAAAAATACCTCGTTTTGTTAGTAAACTTAATCAAGTTTGGTATGCTTGCAAAATAGCAGTTTCAATTGCAAAGTAGGGGGTTAGGATGGGCACTCTATGGCCAGATTGTAACTTAGAGTATTGAAAATGATTGATAAGATTTATGTTACGGTTGTCATGTTTTTCATTCAAGTGTTAATAAGTAAAACATATACTTGAATGAAAAAAGTTTAAATAAACAAAAATTTCATATGCAGATATAGCAGCCATGATTTTATACGACACTCATCTCTATGAATGTGCCAGACATAAAATATAATCAGAAGAGCAAGTTAAGCTAGAGCTAAGCTAAAAAAACAGGTTAAGCTAAATACATTAAAATTTGCAAAGTGACAATTTTTGCTCTCTCACTCACATTCTTTTTGTACTTTGTAAACTGATTTCGACCAATGAGCACTCTGTGCAACACTGCCATTACTTGTAGAAGTTCCGTTCGATCAACAACTAAAAGACAAAGTAACAATAAGTTATGTTTAGAAAGACATCGAAAAAAATGCCCATTTCTAAAGAAATGACTTCACTTAATCCATATCATATTTACTAAAAGCAATAAATAAAACACTGCAGTTGTTATATATATCTTTGTTACATTTCGGTGTCACTGCATAATATTTTACATGAATAAATTGATTAATGTTGTCACAAGTTACTCTGCAAGCAACTCTATTGTTTAGTAGTTTTCTTATTCTTGTAAAACTGATACTAGTTCCCTGTAAAAGACTTCTTGGAAGTTTAGATTATTATCATTTGACATGACAATATCAGCTTCAAATTTTTGTGCTTGAATAATGTACAGGTAAACTTTAATATGTTCTATAATTTCACATCTTTAACCTTAAAACTGCGACTAAAAGTTGTATCAAGTGGGCTAGTTATTAGGGTGGAGTGAATTTCACTTAATGTTTTAGATTTTGATTTAAGGTGTTGTAATGTTGTCTTTGGGCCTAAAAAATAACCCCGAACATAATTTTGGTTCTCCTACCCCTAAATTGACCCTCCTACCTGAGGTCAAAAGTCACATGAGGTCAAAATTGCTCTATCTTCACTTAGGGATGAGCAAAATAGAATAATTAGCTATTCTAGAATACTGAAAACGAATATAGAATACAGATATCTATTCTAGAATAATTGACCGTTTTTACCATCAACACATTTTAATGATTTCACAAAAACAATGAACATCACAACATTGCTTATTGCAGTGTAATAAATTTAGGCTTTTTAAATGTTCACCAGTCAAACGGGATCTCATCTTGGTGGCAGTAGTGTTGAGCGATATATCGAATTAAAATTTTCGATACGATACGATGTCTTTTCAATATTCATATTTATTTCAATTTTGTTCGATGTTTTAACTATCACAGCCCTAACTCGTAACTGCAAACCCTTACAAAAACGCTGCCCAGGCCAAACGCCAAAGTTGAAATTGCCTCGGCAATTGCTTTGAACAATGTTTATTACGAAAAAAATTGTACCAAAACATGTAAAACGAAAAGCGAAAAATGCGATAAAGCGAGCAACGCGATACGCACGCTGTTTACGGTAATTCACGTTAAATAACTCACGGGGAGGAAAAGTAAATTAATTTTGAGTTGATTCAACGTTTGAGTCGGCACAAGTCGAATTCATTTTCCCGGCGGGTTATATTGCGTAACAACCAACAATACCCAAAAAGAAATTTATGTTTGTTTTACATTAATTCGACATCTAGCGACGTTGAATTATCATGAAATAACGTTAATTGCTCAACTAGGTACCAGTAACAAATTAAAAGCTCTCTGCGAGAAGATTGCCTCAATTTACGTATGCACTAACATAGTTTCGGCACAATTGGGATACTGCGAGCAACACAAAGTCTACTTGATAAAGAACTAGCTGTCAGAATCGGAATCATCAGATGCTGTATCGGAGGATGAGGTTGTCGCGTCATCACTGGAATCACACACATCAAGAGGCTCATCGCTTGGCTGTAAATCTACACTGTCTTCGCCGTTCGCAATGAAGCGTCCACGTTTTGCTGCTTTCGTGCATTGATACCCATCCACACGCCTCTTTCGCACAGCTCCATCAGGGTGTTGACTAAGGAACAAATCTATGGCTGTGGCATAACGACTGGCAGGAATGTCTAGCCCTAACCTTACAAGCGCTCGTGTGGCCTCGGCATTTTTATTGCCGACGCTAATTTTAAAGACTGAGAAACTCTTTTTTTAATTATAACAAAAATATAGAAAAGTATTGAAATATCGAGTATTTTTTCAAATATTGTATCGTTTTGTTTTTTTCAATATCACCCAACACTAGTGGCAGTTAAACCTGCACTTGAAAAACATCTCTCTGAAGAAGCAGATGTGGCAGTTACACAAAAATATTGCGCTTGACAAGAAAGATCTCTTTAATGCGAACAACGAAACTCGTACGTTTTTCCTATGCCGGATTGCACTAAATCGATAAACAATTCTACTTTCGCTGCAGCGAATTCGTTGCGACCAGACGGAGCGGTACAGAGTCGATCGTTGAAGCGGTTTCAATTATCCGATTTCATGTGCATTTTGAAACCGGTTAGGCTTCACAACCGGTTATTCTATATTCGGTATTCTATTTTGCCCATCCCTATCTTCACTTCTACTGGAGCTAGAAATCTGTTTAATGGCTTAAAAGATTCAGTAGACCCATATTTCTATCTGTTCTAAGAGAGCTTTTTCTTCTATTGCTAGTAAAATTTTGACTAAACAGCAAAAATATAGTTTTTGTCGTATTTTTGCATATACAACATTATAGGTAACGAACTTCAACAGCCAAAATAGTAAATTTCAGCAATTGGTTGGATTGTAGCTTGAGAATAAGTGTATTGAACATCGAAATATTCTTATCTGCAGCATTGATGAGGAACTGAAACTACAGTAAGTATGAAATTAATGTTTTGATGTATTTAAGATGACATTTCAATGGTTGAAAGGGCTGCATGAAAATTATTGAAAGAGAGATACATTTTTGTCAAGTCACACTACGTACAATAATAATTATTACACAAACAATCAAAATTTAAATTGAGCATGAACTAACCAGCAACAACGGGAAGGCTGCGAAACGACCACCGACAGGTCTTCAAGTCAAGCAGCACCTAATGAAAATCCCATTGCTTGAAAATGAAAATCCAGTTGCACTATTAAACACTCAAAAAATGTCACAAAATATTTTGCCTCCCTCATATTTAGGTCCCGGCTATGCCCTTGGTAACTATAACGAAAAAACGTGGTTTTGATTGATGCAATCGTATTCAGCCGTAAAATTGCTTTTTGGTGTTGAAAGAGGGCATCAACTTCCGGGATTTGATCTTTTTGCGGATCACACCATCCCGTCTTTCGAACCTAGCCAGTAGCCACATGCATGGAAGCTTCTGAAGTCATTCTCAAGTTTTCCAGATATGACAGCCAAACAAATTTGGTATGCATAAAATTGATCGGAATTCAAACTTTCTTACTTCTTTGGCGTTTGAGGAAATTCAATGGAAGATAATGGCTTAAACGTAACCCCATGCCAATCAGACACTAAACCAATTAGCTCTTTGCCAATTGGACCAGAAAACGAGTCGGAGTTTAAAGAGACTCCATCCAAGTGCTTAAAGAAATACCGAAGAGGTAGTTCGTTGGTATGCAGGACACAGATGACCTATTGCGAAGGTCTTTGCTGCAACTCTTCTAATGTGGCAATGCTGCCATGGTGTTTACCTGTCATAATTGCGGTTCCATCTTAGCCTATAATTGACAAATTGTTCTGTAGGTCGGTATTTTCCAGTGCTTTGTGGATAGCTGTGTGATTCTCAAATAACAATCCAACCAATTGCTGAAATTTACTATTTTGGCTGTTGAAGTTCGTTAACTATACCGTAATGTTGTATAAGAAAAATACCATAAAAACTATATTTTTGCTGTTGAGTCAAATTCTACTAGCAATAGAAGAAAAAGTTCTCTTAGAACAGATAGAAATATGGGTCTTCTGAATCTATTAAGCCATTAAACAGATTTCTATCTCCAGTAGAAGTGGAGATAGAGCAATTTTGACCTCGCGTGACCTTTGACCTCAGGTAGGAGAGTCCATTTAGGGGTAGGAGAACCAAAATTATGTTCGGGGTTGTTTTTTAGGCCCAAAGAAAACATTACAACACCTTAAATCAAAATCCAAAACATTAAGTGAAATTCACTCCACCCTACTAGTTATGCCTATAAAGCGATAAATTTCATGGACAATTGGACATAGACGATATTTTTATTTGAAAGCTGCTAACAGTTACCTGGCTGTGTTGGTATGTCACTAGGTGCAGGTTTGTATAGAACTTGTATGGAATTACCACTTTGAAAACCACTGGCTGATAATTTTGCTTGAGGATTTAGAATCTTTCCACAGAAAACTAAATCTGCAAAAAAAATTGATTGCTTTGAAGCAGAATTGAGAGATGAGCCACCACTGGGAAATAAAGGTGGTCTCTCATTTAAGTTTAACAAGCATTTATCAAAAAATCATTCTCAAAATCAATCAAAATTGTATTGCTCTTAGGTCACAACTTTGTCTACTCACTCAATTTGTGGGATTCTACTTGTAGAGATTCAGCAACTTTCTCATACAAACACTTTCCATCAACATCTTGTTCTTCGAAGGATATAGTAGCTGAGTTGTCAACACATTTTGAAGAAAAATTATACACGCGAAAGCTTACGTTTAGAGCCATGAAGATACAAACTGGTTACCTCTAAAAGGAGTTCAACAAAAGTTAACGCAGTTATTTCATACACAAGTTTAAGGCTATGTAAAGCTTTCAATATATGTCAACAGCTGATTCTTTAAAACAAATGGGCAAATTACATTTACAGTTGCAAAACACTTCAATCTAATTTACACTTAAGTAACATGAAACCTATATTTGACATGTTGAGCAAACTGTTGTCAAATAATTAAGAGAATTATAAGGCAACATACAAACTGTACATACATGAGTATCCTCAATCCCCATGCAGTATTTTTCAGATTCACATTTATTGTAATGTTGACACAACAGCAAAAAAACTGTTGAGAACTTATTTTTAGTAAAAACTCAAAACTTAATCATTTAGCCTATTCAAACATTTCATTATTTCTTTACTGTTTGTTTCTTTTATATACTTAGAAAATCAACTTGAAATTCGAGCAAACTATTACTAACGTTTCAAAATTATTTTTATTAAAAACTATTATTAACTTGTCGAGCTTATTAACTATCGAATAATCTACAAGATGTTTCCAAACAATCTAATTCCTGAATGTGATATAACTTCCAATCATCCAGCTGATGGTTTCGTAATAATAATGATTATTATAGTTATTGTCACGAAACCATTAGCTGGATGATTGAAATTTATATCATTCATAAAAGTACTCAGCATACTTTGATGATGTGATGCAACAAACTTGTGGATTATTAGGCACATTTTGATTTAGTTGGACATCATAGACACATGAAAAAAATTGACTGTTTATTTAATTGAAACGTAAAAAAAACATAATTTTACACAAGCAAAATAAACTTACAGGGCACATTTTTAAAGAGATGCTTATGGTTTTAAGGAAAAGAAAACTTATCAAAGTTAAGCTATGAAAATATTTTTAACAAAAAGCTATTTTTTGCCTGTATCACTTGTCGACTTAATTGACTCGGAAACACTCAAAAGTAAAAACAACCACATAGTCCAATAACAAATTGAGACAGAACGGCATAAATAAATAAAAAAGTATTAAATTATTTCGCAGCTCCATCAAGAATGTCTTTAGCTTGATTTATTTTTGCTGCAAGATACGGTGAACCTCCTTTGTCAGGATGGTTGAGCAGCATAATTTTACGATGTGCAGCACGATACTTTTTTTGGCTTGCACTAGGTCCAACTCCAAGTATTAAACCAGCTTCACGCTTTGTCATTTTAGGTTCAAATCCACCTCTGTAATATTTATAATCCAAAGACCCAATTTCTTTCAATGTTTTCTCCATTTGCTTTGCCCAGGGAGAAGAAGCTCTCACAACAGCACGAAGTGCTAAGGCAGATCCAGCCGCACCAAGACCAATTATAATCATAGTAGTAGCCATGATTGTAAAGATGAGTTGAAAACTTTATTGAGGATAAATAGTTTGCCCTCACTGTCAAAAGCTAGACTTAAAACGAATATTCCCTTTTGGGAAACTGGCAAATAAATCACAGCGTGTTTGGTCTCTCCGAGTTATGGAAAAGAAAACAATTAATTTGATGTGTTGCCAGATTCCATCAAATGAATTTTTCTACAGCTGCTTTGCAAATTTCTCTTAACGTAACTTTGTTCTAGTGACGGATCCAGGAGAGGACAGAGGAGAGTGGGTACTTACAGTCCAGCACTTTACTGGCCACTCCTTTAGCTAAGTGATTAAGCGTCCGATTTAAAACAAAGCGGTGTTGGTATAGTGTCACAATCAATGTGCAAGGCCTCGCGTCGGGCTGCTTTGCGTCTTGACAGAATGTGCTGTTTTCATTATAAAATTCTTGAGCGGTAGGCTATGTTATTATCGGTCAGTGACCAGTAGTAGGCTAACCTCTAATTGTGAAGTCGTTGTTCTGCAACGTAATTCTAGATCATTCTGTATCTGGAACGTTCTGTTGTTTTCACAATTGCCAATATCGTTTGTCATGATGTCACAAGGTTGTTTACGAATGGACCTCTGATTACGAAATCTGTATTATGTAACAGTCCTCTACTCCTACGTGACATTCTTTAGACTTCTTTAAACTTGCTTGTTTATGCCGCTCAATGCTACGTGACCGACGATGAGTTCGTGTGATGCAACACTACGTAACCTTCTCGAAGTTACTAGACCGAACAAACCTTTTATAAATAGTGGTGTAATTTGCGTAATGGATTATTATTATTATTATTATTATGAGTTGATTATGAGAGTTGTGCTATGAGTTGTGGATTGGTAGTTGATGCAGAAATTATTGGTGATTGAGACTTGAAGTAATTGAATACAAGTAGATGAGAATTGGTGCTGATATAAATTGTGTTCGAAATTAGAGTTATTTGAGAAGCCGTTCGTTAAACTTCTTCAAGAAGTCAGATTATCATTTCACTAGTAGAATTATTTGACATTTAATTGACTGCTTTTCGGTTTGACCCATTAAACTACGTCATTGAATCTTTCCAAGTCTTTTTCCTGGTAAGAGATAGAAAGAAATCGTGACATATAGCTTTCGGGGTATGTGCTTGATCAACGTATTTCAGGTTGGTTTTCAATTCAGCGGCGCTTAGTGGATAGAATAATTTGCAAGCAACAACACTTGAACAAAATCTGAAACTTCACTCTGATAATCTCGGTAACCGGACTTGCGTTAGCAGTTTAAATTTCAAAGCCTATAAAAATATGTGAAACTGCCCAAAATAATCTATCAAAGGCTTAGTCAGTCCGAGGATAAAGATTCAAAGTAGGTCTATCTCTATATAAATGTCCGAATGATTTACAAGCAGCTGGACAGAGAAATTAAGTTAATTTATCGTTTTCTTTCTGAAGTTTAGGCCACCTTGTTCAAGCTGACAAGTTTTTATCTTCAGACTGATAGTGATTTTGATTATTAAGGTAGTTGGTAGTTTCGCATAGGCTACTTCTGGAGACTTTGAACCACTGATGCAGGCCGATTGCCGAGATCGACAGAGTGAAGTTTGTTGTTGCAGAGTCGTTGTCGGGGAATTAGTCCACCCACTAGGTGCCACTGAATGGGAGAGCAGTCCTGAAATGCGTTGCTCAAGCGAGCCGAACCAGCGGACACTGAACTAAAATATTTTAATATTGCTTAATCCTCAATTAAAGTTCTCAACATAGTTTTTGAAATAATTTAGGTTTAATTATACACTAGCCTACGCTTCAACTGAAGTTGCGCTATTCTTTAATTAGGTTATGCAAAATGGCAGCTTTTCAATCTTGCATGGCATTTGACTTTGAGATGACGTAAAGGTTTCTTTGAGTGATGCATCAAAAATAATTAATTAGTTGACGTTCTGCCAAGCCGTTGTGCGTCACTGTCGACGTCAATATTTTATCAAACCTTTTAAAAATATAATTCGGGAATTGTAGCTACTGGTACGATATGGTAAATGATTTTTGACAGAGAGAAGAGCAGAAGGGCTACGGTGCACCTACGGAGAGGCAAAGAATAAACCCAAAATAAATTGTAGCACAAAACAACAATTTCTATTTTATTTATTAAGAAAAAACCTATTATTAGGAATTAAAATAAAACTTGGCTATCACACGCCAGATCGTTGTAGCGATCCAAAAGATATAGGCTATATCACAAAATTATAACACAACCTGCGGGGGAGGGTCCTCACACCCGTTGGTCGACGTTGCCTTACGTGCGAAAGTGGGAGCTTCCGATATTGGGGTGCTCAGCGAAGGCAAGTCGACCTTTGTGTTCTATCAGAAACAACTTAGATTTGTGGTACAGAAATAGAGCAAAATCCCGAAGCTGTTTCGTGCCTCATAACACTCTACCCAGTGTCTGAGGGCTGGGTTTGCCCGAGACACGCAAAGGTTTGTTTTGTTTGTTTGTTTGTTTTTCATATATTTATCCTGCATTGCGGGAAAGCGGACTTGAGCGCTATGCATCGGTGTACGCCTTCCGACGTACACCTGACCCACGCTGCAGCCGACTGCAATGTCTGTTTCCGGTTGTCTACTCTAGCTACTTATGACTTAAATTTTGTACTACCCTATACTCGAAATCGATCACTGGATAGAGGCAATTGTCGTAAAGTTTCTTGCCCAGAGAAACAACAGCGAGTGCGGGTAGCTGGAGTCGAACATGCAGGCTCTCGACTGCGAGCCCAACGCGCTAACCACTTGGCCACTGCTGCCGACAAAGGTAGAGTGCCCTGCGTTGTTCTGAACGTCGGGGGTCACCAGTGCGGGAGAGGGTCGCTAGTCCTCACACCTGTTGGTCGACGTTGCCTTACATGCGAGAGTGGGAGTTCCTTCCTCTCGTCGAGGGTTGGAGGCAATGAGGCGACAAGTTTCTCTGCTGTGAGATTTTTCTACTGTATTTGTAGCCTAATAAAGTCCTGACCAGTAGTCTTCCATATCATTAGTCCAAATTCTTGGTGGTCTGCCCCTATTTCGTTTGCCGTTCATTTTTCCTTCTATCAGACACGACTGTTCTTCAGGGGGGCTTTGCCATGCTAGACAGGTAGTCACTACCTGCGTAGGCTATAGCTCCCTAAAGAAGTCAGTCTTGTCTGATTGACGAAACGTCAGAATAAAAGAAGATCGTCACTTTATATTATTATTATTATACATCTTGTGATAGTTTAGCTTAAGTTGCACCAGCAGAACGCATCATGTTATTGAATTAGGCCTACAGGAATCTCTATCTTCGGATTAAGTAAGCTAACCTATTCAGAAGCTTGGTCTTGGTGGTGTCATATGTAATTGTGAACCACTAAACCAGGCCAGGTTTTCCAGGATGATATTAGGCTAGGCTATGAAGTTTGCGCTTGTTAAGATTGGTAGGTTGGTTTTGAATCTTTATCCTCGGACTGACAAAGCCTTTGATAGGTTATTCTTGGCAGTTTCATGTAGCCCACTTGTAGAGACTTTTGACACATGGCCGATTACCGAGATTGACAGAGTGAAGTTTTCCTATTGCTGTTCTTCTTCGTCGTATGAGCTTTCTTCCGGACTATATGTTTGGGCATGAGGTCATCAGCCACTCGACAGTCTCATCATCCAGGGCCTTCAGTCCAAGCGTTCCATGTGGTGGTTGATGAATTGGGCAGTCATGGACAGCATGGTATACTGTCTGGTCTGTGGCACCACACTCGCATCCCGGTGAGGGAGCCAGGCCCCATCTGCACATGTTTGAACGAAAGCGACCGACGCCGGTTCGTGGGCGGTTAAGCCGGACCCACGCAAGTCTTGCGAGGGACATTCCCGGAGGGTGGGCCCTCCTATTGCTGTTCAAGTGTTGCTACCTGGAAATTATTCCATTTACTATAAGTACCGCTGAAGAAGAGCAGTCCTGAAAGTGCGTTGTTCAAGCGCACACTCCGAGAGCCGAACCAGCGCTGCTTGATCTTGAGTCAGGCACTTAACCACAGAGCTAACGTGGCGTAGACTTTTCCGTTCACTGATTGCTGCTGAATGGAAAATTGTCCTTGAAGGGCTTTGATTTCCTTAAATGTACTGCTTTAGCCCGCACAACTAGTCAGGGCATATGAGAAGATCATTTGGCCTTGCACCAATGAAATCTTCGGACCCTAAATCAAGACAAGTTTTAGAAAAACGCACGGTATCCCAAAGAATACGCGGTAGTTTTGTGAAGTTTCTAGGCCCATTAAAAACGGAACGGCCCCAAAATCATCTCGGGTCCGGATTCAAAAGTAGGCTACCCTCTGGACTCCCCTATCAACCCTACCGATTACAGTTGAACCCCCGGTTATAGTTTTTGGAAGTTCTTGTATGGCAAAGTATGCCTATGACATATGGTAACTATGCCAAAGTGCATGGGTTTTTAAGATTAAATTTCATGAATTAGAGATGATTGTTTGATGAGCAGCTGTTCGATGACGTTTTAAACCATTTAGCTATAACCTCATAAGGCGATCTTTGAACCCATTCATGACATCATGTACTCTATTATAATTAGCTTGAATTATTTGATCATAAATATTAATTACACCTGTCAAATGCCTTGTTTAAGTTGCTGATGAGTATTTTACAAAGGTTTAGTTGCACTTTACATTTTATTACCATCTGGAACTGCTTCATCAATAAGATAAAATTATATTTTGTCCAGACGGCGTAAAAACGTAAAGTTTTCATCGTTTTAACGTCATTAAACGTGGATTTATTGCAATAGGAGGATACAAACAGACTAGTATTTTGCTAATGTATTAATTAATTTGTGTTTTTTGAATAAAAATGCAACCACTAACCAAAGCCAAATGAAGAGATTAATAATGAACAAGAGAAGCTTAATGGAAAAATAAAATTCTTGTATTTTCCTCTCTGGTCTAAACTGAAGACAACGTCATAATGAAACGTAGAAGCAATTCAATTCTATATAAGCTTGAAATTTATGGCAATACATCTCATTCACTGAAGAACTCAAAACTGTAATTAAGAACAGCTAAGCCTAACCTTTCTACTAAACGATGAACACTAAGGTAAGCATGACTTACTTTTATAATTAGTTACTTTTATAATAAGTTACAACCCTTCTTCGTGTATTTCTTGTGTGTTGTGAAGTTTAATCGCCCTTGTTACAAACGTTAATTGAAATTGTAGGCCTACAATATTGTACCGTCGGCTTTCATTTTCTAGTTTTGTAGCTGGAAGCAGCTGACTGGATGACTGATACAGTCTTTCGCTGCTTCCTGTCTGTTGTGGAATCTAGATTGTTATGGTGCTATTTTATTCATATTAATTCTAGTTGTAGGCTACCGTGCTACTCTCGCTACAGACAAAATAAAGTTTTCTTTCTTCTCTATCCTTCAATAAGCGGTCTACGTTTGATAAGACATCCCGCGTAATGGGGCTACCTATTTTCTTGCGCAAAATTTTATTCGTTTGAAAAGACCATCTTTATGATCGAAGCACTTTCACTTGGTCTTGGTGTGGTCATATCAAGGGATTGATTAATCATTTTACAAAAAAATCTGCTATATTGTTTTCAAGAATAACTTTTAATTGATCTATCACTTATTTGTCAAGAACTGTGCAAATTTTAGCTTTAAAAATAATGATTTTTGACAATAGTGGCAGGCCAAAGTCGCGTGTTATTTTTAACGTTGTAGTTGTACAGCTGAAAACACAAAGCAAAATTTATATGCAAACTATAGCCTACCATTTTTGTAACATTTTGTTTAAAAAACTAATGTACCGACCATTTTAGTCACGTAGATTCAATAGCGGTTAGGTAGCCTAAGGCTGTAGAGAGGATAATTTAGTGCGGTACCAATGAGATTCCTGGGCCCCAAATCAAGACGACTTTAAAAAAAATATATCTAAAGAATACGCGATGGTTTCTTCAATTTCGCTGGCCTTTTAGAAAGCTGCCCCCTAAAGTCGTCCGCGAGCCCGGGTGCATAAGTCCTCCTTGGACCCCCTGTCAACGCTATACTGGTTGAACCACATAGTAAGCTCTAGCAACTTTTAATCTTGATGAGTGCCAATAACTCGAATTGTGGACTCATAGGTTGGAAATAAAGAAATATCATAGATAAGGCTAATACCTTCGAGACCTTTTTGTACTTTTCAGCCGGTGATGTAGCAGCTTATGTTCCTCATCTTAAACGGATTTCATTGATTTAAAAAATATCAGCAACTGTAGGCTATACTTTTTAAAATTTAATCTCTTTTGAAGAATTTATATATCTCAATTCTAAAGTAGGCTTAGTGCTTTTATCTTCTTTATCAAATAGTCAGTTTTCCTTCTGTGGCCAGATTTAGCAAAGGGCTGTGAATAAAGCCTAAAGACCAATGAAAAGGGCCAGCTCCAAAACTTGCAATCGCAATACTTTTCAAGAACATAAATTAAAGACAAGGAAAAGGGAGAGTGAATCAGGATGGCATGTTAACATTCATTTCGACGGCCTGTTGGTTTATAGTTCAACATATGTCAACTATGTTTTACCATTACTTTTGCCCAAAAGTGATTATTCATTTTTTATGGGACAAGACAAAACCATTTATGCCACAGATTTTTGCTACATCGTTTTTTGCTAGTGCAACAGTATTTTCTTAACAATGCATGATTCTTTAACCATCTGTTATGCATATTTTGAGAAGAATTATGTTAGGCTACTTCTTTCCATCTTTATAACATCCACGATCCATCATAGCCTTTTATACAAATATACTTTTAAATGTGGTTTGAAACTACAATTGAGGACATAATTCGTCCATTAGTGAGTTGCGTAGTAAGTTATTTATACTTGTTTTATATATTTATTTGCTTGCTGAGGGCTATAAGCTATAGGCTAAGCTACAACACATGATGTGTTTATGTGTTAATTAGGTGAAAGTAAAGATTCTTGTCTTTAAGTAGGACTTTCTTCAGTCCATAAGCTGGATAGAAAAACAACTAGTTTTGCGATTCTGCTTTTCAAACATTGTTTTGTTTGCATTAGTAGTGTTAACAAGACCGAATAAAATTAAAAATTACTTCCCAAAACTTTTACCGACTTGCAGTTGTTACAACGGCCATGGTTTATGGAATTGAAGTAGTTTTTATTCAGATCATTTAAATCAGAAAACTCAGAAACTATTAAAGCCTTTCAATACTGGATACTTGTCTTTTCTTTCAGATACTCACAGTATTGATTGTCATGATCTCTATGGCAACAATGATGACAAAAGCGGAAGAGATAGAGAAGAGAGGAGGAGACTCCAACTGGTTTGAGATGAAATGTCTCAATGTTTGCAACTCGTGCAGCGCCTATCTCATCAAGAAGCGTGAAGGTAATTAGCACGCATAGAGTAACCCCTGATGAATGGATGGTGTCTGGTAGGCAACAGGGAAGAGACACTTAAGAAACTAAATGGTTTATGCAAAAGGTTCGCCCCATTAGTTCAGTGGTTAAGCGCCTGGCTCAAGATCACGTGGCGCTGGTTGGACTCTCGGGGTGTGCGCTTGAGCAACGTATTTCAGGACTGCTCTCCATTCAGCGGCATTTAGTGAAAGGAATAATTCTCCCGCAACAACACTTCAACAATCGGAAAACTTCACTCTGTCAATCTCGGTAACCGGCCATGTGTCAAAAGCTTCTACAAGTATGCGAAACTACCAGGAATAACCAATCAAGGCTTTGTCAGTCCGAGGATAAAGATTCAAAACCAACCAAACCATGCAAAAAGGTCTGAAGCTAGATGTGTATAATAACCACATTTTTAATGTAGGTTTACATATTCTCCGTTTTTTTGATTGAGGTCTGTTTTAGTATGCTAAACAGTTCTATAAACTGAACACAGCAAGACAAAAACAAACGCTCAACAGCTAACTGTTTCGATATTAGTTTCAGATAACTTTTGGTTTGACAACGACGAACCTGCCGGGTCCCTTGCAATGGCAAAGCGAAAAAGTCCGAAGTTCCAAATGGTGTGCCTCGCTTGCAGACACGTTTGTGGAATGTAAAACCTTTGTCGACAACTGACCTTTGGATTGGACCTGTCTTGAGTTAGCGTGCTTTTCTGTTTAATAAAGTTTATGAATATAATGGTAGCGGAGAAGTAGAAGCTAACAGCCGTTGGGGAGTGGCTTTAGAGAAAAATATATCAAAAATTTTGCGGTAGCCTAGGGGAAGACCTTGACCTATGAACCGGGTTTACCCATGAGCCATCCCCTTCAAAAAAAATTATGTTGCACTCTAGTGCCAACTTGTACCATTTCTGAACGTGCAAATGCCTCAGAAGGTTCCATGGAAAGTTCTGGGTTAGAGCTGAAAGGTGTTTTCCAGTTGTTGAGATAGTTCTGTTTTGAGCCTTCCAGAGTAAAATTTTGGTACCATTGATTTTTTGTTCCAGTACCTAAGGTTTAGCTCAGTGCAGGAAGCTGTATTTCGGATATGCAATGGTAGGCATTAGTGCTGAATCTTAGTCAGACTGTGGCTAATAACTTGCTTTAATTTTTTAGTTCTGATGTAAAGCATACCAATCAGGCTGGTCTTGACCCATGAACCACCAAGGAGCATGACTCTTGAGCCATGGTTCATGGGTGATGCCATTATGTCATAGTATGTAGGATTGTATAGGTGTATTACGGTATGTTGTAAACCTGCTCAAATGGGACAGAAAAAAAGAGAAATATTTTTAAAGTGCTGTCAGAAGATTCGGAAAGTGAAGCTGAAAATGCAACTGTTCTGGATCTTAATGACAACAGTTCGGATGAAAGTGAGGTGAACGACACAATCAATGATTCGAAAGATGAAACTACGGTTAGCATAGGGGACTTTGTGGTTGTTAAGTTTTGTGAGAAGCGAGACGTGCACTATATTGGAAAGATCACAAAAGAAAAAAATGATGAAGATGATGTGGAGGTGTCCTTTTTTGAGAAGGAATCCGAAGGGAAATGGTTTTGTTGAACCTGTTGTTGAAGACATTCACTCTGTGCAAATAGGTGATGTCGTATTGTTGCTTCCTCCACCAATTCCTTGTGGCTCCACTAAACGGACACAAGGGATTAAGCTATTCTCTGTAGATTTAACCTGCTACAACATTGAATAGGTTTTGTGTTAAATCCATAAACCGAGGAAAACTTCTTTAGCAGCATGTAATGCGTTCTATTAATCAGGATCAACTGAAAAATATCCCCCCTCCATCGAAATTTGTACATTTTCCGTCCTTCTTAGCAAGTCCCTAAATGGGATGGGGAGGGAAAATGGTCTGCTGAAATCTTTCCTCCACTTGTGCTAAGCCGAACTATTTCCCTCCCCCACACTTATTTTGAGCTATGCTAGGAGGGGCGAAAAAACTACGGATTTTGCTGGGGGGGGGATTGTTCAGTTGGTCCATTAATAGTATACCTTAGTAGCCTACTGTAGGCTACTTTTTGTATGCTTGTGTTTTTTTGCGTCTAAAGTACATTTCATAACAGAAATCAAACAAAGTTGGTTGATTTAATTGCAGTGGCTCATGGGCAATTCGGGGTGGTTTATGGGTCATTACCAGCAGGACCCTTTAGCCACTTTTGAGACTTTCAGGAAAATGTTTATAACTGATACGCTATTAAAGGTATTGATCTGAAACTTGCCCATGATCTGCCCCAATAGTTATGTTAAACGCTTTAAAAACTTAAGCGGTCTATCTTCGGCAAAAAAAAAATTAACGCATAAAAATCTAAAAAGTGGCTCGTAGGTCAAGGTTTTCCCCTACTAAGTAGGCGATACAAAGGCTGCCAGTAATCAATGCCAATGTAGTCGGCCTTCAAAGTGGAAGGCAGACTGCCAAGGTGACTTGCGAAAAGTTGACTAAACAGCGGTCAAAAACTTGAAGTGTCTTGAACGAAAAATTCTAAAACAAGCGGCTTAACGAAAAGGTTTGTCGTAGTAGGCTCGTGTTGGCCTCAAACTTCGTAACCTTAGCTAGGCTGCAGTCGTTATGTAACCAGGGACGGAGTAGCCACGGATGACAAGGCAATTTCCTCCCTCAAAGCAAGTTAGAAACTTTCGTATCCCACTACATAGTTGTTCATTAATACTCGGCTGCAAAGTGTAAAATGTTTGCCACCCCCTAATAGTTGATTTAACTCTAATAAAGCCTTAAACTACATCACCGTATCAAACCAGCTGCTGCTTAAGCGTAAGACCCGTACATGAAGTTAGTTAAGCCAAAAAGTTTATTCGCGAATTATAGAGCAAATCAAGCAGTAGTTGAAATGGATTTCTGAAGGCGCTGGCGCCGTGTGAAGAGAACCACGAAGACAACGAGGATGAAAATGAGTAGAACTCCACTGAAAACCAAGGCGAGGAGAGGGAAGTTGTCTGAAATGAAACAAACTTAGGCGCCTGAATAGGACATAATGGCATTGCAAAAAAAAAACTCTTACCGAAATCAGAAGAAGTCGAGGTAGACCGAGCAATCTCCGGAGTGTCAGGGATAATCTCAACTTCTCCATCGTCGGTGTTGTAGCTGAAGGTACCCACACCTTTGATGAGATGCGAGATGGTAATTGGTCCAACCACACGATAAGCGATGTTTGCTGAGTCATCCTCTCCAACGGAACGCTTTTGGATGTTTTCACAAACTCGATACGACGACCCATCTTGACAAGCCTGCATAAAGAAACATGTGAATTTGGCAACCAAATAAACCAAACGCCTCTGTAATACGTACCCTGGTTTCGAATTGTTGTTTGGCACAGAGCGACATTCTGACGTGGATGTAGACCTCAGTGCATGTCAACATTCTTGGAACACGGAATGACATGCAGATGGTGTTGTCATCCCTCCTTCCAACACGAGCGTCCAGTTGTCGCCCATCTTGGCACCTGCAACGGGTTTGATTGTGATGACAACCGTCATGGACTACAGCACAGGCTAACCCCAAAAGACTGGTTAATTGCCGGAGAGCATTTGCAAGTAAAATAAACGCATACCCTTCTTTTAGGACCACGTGATCCGTGTCAGTTCTTCGAATGGAGCATGAAAGATAAGAATCCATCAACTCAGCTTGCAAGGAAGGATCGTTTAAAGAGGTTGTTGCCACAGTAACGGAAAGGTGGAGCATCTCCGAAACTGTGTATATTGCACCGCTGTTGACCATCAAATTGGCAGGACAAGATCTTTCACAAGTGGAAACCTTGCAAAGAGCAATGGATATTTCACCTTGCAAAAGTGCAGATATTTGAGCAGATGGTGTGTCGATCCTGTACGAAAAGTGCAACGAAAAAGTTGTTTAATTTGGAAACGTGTTGGGACGGACAGAGACTGAAACATTTAACAGTATTCAGGGAAGGATTGTTATACAAATTTACAGCAAGTACTCACACTGGTTTCAAGGCAGCTGTCACAGAGTATTCCTTTTGGTATGTGCAGAAGAAATTTAAAACCGGTCGTGGCAAGTCGTACAAAGCGCTGTGTCTGCTGTTCAACCACAAACTGTTCTCGTAGACAACTTCGCTGTTAAGGGTGGAGCGAATGGTGTTCCCACAAACGGAGAAAGTCGGGATTGTGACAACATAAACCCCACCAACAGAGACAGCTGCAAGTGGAAAGCAACACAATTAAAGCTTCACAAGCTTGTTAGATGGTGAGCAACTAGCGTTGATGCAAACCTCGACAGCTGCGATCCGTAGAGCGTGGGCCATCCACTGTTGGTGATGCGTAAAGAAAGGTGTTGAGAAGGTCATCGCCGTACTCGCGCAAGAAAGCCGCGGAAACTTCGATGCGAATGGAATCGTCATTACAGAAGATCCTGGGTGGTGCTGAAGAATAATTTGCGGATGAGACAAGCATGAAACAAGACAACTTGTTAAAATAGCTATAATTACCAATCCCGCATCGTTGGCCAATGTATCCAGCAGAGCTAAGGCAGTAGTAACCAAACTCGTGTTTACAAGAGGGGACGCATCGACAGCTGGCAGCACTTGCCGAGCTACAAAGGTTTGTGGAGCAGGCATCGAGCGGTCCCAGTGAAGTCGTAGAAGTGGTGGTTGTTGTAGTGGTGGAGGTCACAGGTGGAAGAGATGTGGGAATAGTCATGCACCTGAAAGAATATTCGTCAGGTTAATGACGCTGGTGGTGTGCGAAGGGTGTGAATGTGACACTTACATATGGCCGTTTTGAAGTGTGACGCAGATAGATTCATCTGAACAGATTGAAGTACTGCAAGGAGTAGAAGTTATTTCGCAGTTGATCCCAAAACGACCAATGGGGCACGCACACCTGAAAAGGGAACGGAGATGAGTTAGAGCAAACCTAGCGGCGTTCGCCTGAGCAAGGCAATATAATTCAACTCAATTCAATTCAGGATTCCCCTATTCAACGGGACCTGGTGGATGGAATAATTTCCCTGCAAACACTCGAACAATTAAAAACCTCATTCTGCCAATATCGGCAACCGGCTTGAGGTAAAAGCCTCAACTAGAAACCTTTAGTAAGAATAACTTATCAAATGCTTCGTCCGTCCGAAGATAAATTTAAAACCAAACCAAACATTGCAAAGCAGTAAGCACTGTGGTAAACATATGAATGTACCTGCCGGTGTTTGAATTGCATGTGCCAGAGTTGCAAGATGTTGCGGTGCACGCAGTAGAGCCAGAACGATCGATGCAAGAAGGATAGATGGTCCTGAGAAACAAGTGCGGTAATAAAGCGTAAACGAGACTAACCTCCAACAGAGCCGGGAATACTTACTGCTCAGTCAAAGGAAACGGCTCACACAATGATCCAGATGGGCATGAAATTCTGCCACATACAGAAACTCGTGGGACAACAGGCAAGAACCCACCCACAGAAACAGGGCGGCTGTTGATATCGCCTATGGCAACACGGAAGGCGCACCTAGAATAAGTGAAATGAAGTTGTGATGGCTGTATAGGGTTATCGGCACAATGAAAAGTCGCAAAGCAACTAACCTGTGGTCACCAACCAGAGCAATGCAGACGCGACCGGAAAAGTGACAAGATGTATTCAAGCATGGGTCGGACAAAACGTCACAAGCCGCACCACCAGTAGAAGGGGGGCACACGCAGCTGAAAAGAAAAATAATCAAGCAACACTGCAGGCTATTGAGTAATGCAAAGGGGACAAAGCTACTCACCTAGTACCGGAACAATGTTTCTTTCCACAAACACCGGTCATGCAAGTTTTAGGATCGTAGAAATAATGCACTGGATCAAAGCAGAAAGGACGCACCACCCCAAACCTAAAAACACAAAATAAATAAGGAAACTTGCCTTATGAAACTGCCAGAACCAGAAGACTACAGGATTGCAGCCTTTCAGTAGCATGCGCCCTTGAAGGACGATTTCCATGCCTTTGCAACATGCATAGGCCTATTGCATACCTGAAATTTGGCTTGTAGGACCCACACCTCATGCCAGAATTACACATAATGCCAGCACAGACTGAAATGTGGCTTCGAGATTGTGGAACTTCAGACACGTTTGAACCTCCTGCAGTCCGAGGAGAAACAAGGGTGTGATTATCGAAAGCGAGGTTCACTGCAACCCCATCGTGTTCTTGCTGCCCTGAACCACGAATATCTGGAATCAGAAATGATGTCACAAAACAATCAATTCTTACATCTTATGCGAGCTGAAAGTTCAATACTCAAACTCAACTTACCGTCGCACCCGCTCTGTAGAACACAAACTGAAAGCAGAAGAAATCTGAAAAAAAAAAAAAAATTTACAATATAAACCACGTATCAAAAACAGCCACACCCTTGCAACACCGGAATTATACTTACAAGTATTCACAACTCATTCTTCCAACAGATGAAACAAATAATAGATATATCTGGTACAGAACTTCTACAAAACGCGACAGAAAAAAGTTACTATGCAGGATCAAATGATGCAGCTTGTTTTAAAGGACCGAAAAGTGATTTGAAATTTATATTTTACATTGTTTTAACGTCGCCAAGAGTAAGATTGACCAAACAAAATGGTACCTTTTGGTCAAAGCAAATTATCGCAATCAGTAAAGACGCGCATTCCTCAGATTGGAAGTTTTGGCTGCAGCTTGAAAAATACAAATTAACAAATGTTTTGCTGTAAACTCGTCAATTCATCAAGGAACCTGCTTAGCAGCCGAAGGGTTTCGCTTCGGCTCTAGTGCTATGGTAGATCTGAGATCGATTCCAGGTCGGGTAAAACCAAAGACTTTGAAAACAGTATCGATTGTGTTCTTTCTTCCATAACGCAGTGAGAATAAGTGAGGTAATAATGTGATGATTTTGTAAACCTGATATGAAATTAAAATCGAGTCCTGTCGTAAAAAGACCTTTATCAGTTGCAGAGTGACAATAAATAAGCCATAACATTATTGTTATTATCATTCATCAAGGGTGTCACCACTGTAAAAGACCAGTATTTGGTGCAATGTCTGTACAGTTAACTTACAGTTATACTATACATTACAGTTATAAATTTCTATAAAGTCAAAATTTCTAGAGGGCAAAGAAGTCTAAGTTTATGAACAGGCTTAGCCTACCTATGGTTTGTGAGTATATCAGAGATCATCTTGGATTAACATATACAAAGTTTATGTTTGTATAGTCTTTCCTGTATACGTGTATTTTTTTCTCATGTAACTCCATATGAATGTATAACATGTATGCATATTATATCTGAAGCAAAATAAATAAGAATAAACTTTGGGTTTGATTTGATTAGAAAGCATTGGTTTACTATTGAGCGACGTACAGATGAAAAAATAGTCCATTTTGTAAAAAACAAAATAGTCCACACCAACAATTTTGCATAGCGCACATTACTCTCAGAATCAAAAAGGCAGAAGAAAAGGCGGAAAGGTCAATGGCAAATGGTCAATGGCGTCAAGGCGTCTAGGTCAATGGCGGAAAGGTCAATGGTGAGAGCAATGTGTGGGGTGAAAACGAGAAGGGAAAAAAAGGACTGAAGAATTGTTGGATATGCTAGAGATGAGAGAGACCATAGACCAAATGGCAAGGGCAAATGGAGTAAGATGGTATGGACATGTGATAAGGAGGGAGGAAGGAAGTTTTCTTAGAAAGGCACTAGATCTAAAGGTAGATGGGAAGAGGAAACGCGGTCGTCCAAGAAGAACGTGGAAACAACAAGTGAAGGATGAGTTTAAAAAAGTCGGACTGAAGGAGGAAGATGCAAGGGACAGGGTGAAATGAAGAAAAGGGATAAAAACAATTGCTGCGCGGAAACAATCGGCCACCCCCACTTGTGGGGAACAAACCGACGATGGATTATGATGATGATGATGAGAAGCTGGGCTTCCCTGTACGCTCTTGATTTAACTGCACCCACAGAAAAACCCTCTAAAAATGGTGACTGGCACAGGGTAGCGACATTTGAAAAAACTGAAGGGTTTTTGCAAATGGTCTCAATTGAAACTGGATGTCTAATAGCCACATTTTTAATTCTTCTTTCGTAGTGTCGCTAAATATCAACAGAACACTTGTCTGTTAGCCACTACCTGACGTCATCGTCAACGGGATCGAGAAACATCAGGGTCGACCAGCTATTTGCAATGACTTCTAATTTTTTTCATCACTTCTTCTTCTTCAATTGCCTTGCCTGAACCAGGCATCGACGGCCTCAGATGAATAATTAGACCAAATGTTCCTATTATATGTTGCATGGATGATTGTTTCTGTCTTGTCGTTAAATTGTTCCAGATGTGTTTGTCTTTGTCTGCCATCACATTCTCATCACTACCTTTTCCAAACTCCCTGTGTTACGCTATTTTCACACATTCGTGTATGAGATTATCAATGCATTCAAAGACACGATTGATGCAGGGAAGATTATAAAAGGTCTTTGCTGAGACTTGGGTAATCTTTAATGAAAGTAAATCTTGAAAAACCACCCAAAAGTGATAGTAAGAGAAGTAGAAGAAACAGTTGTTAAAAACAAATGAATCCATGTACAACACGTGGTAAAATACTGTAGTATTGCCTAGTGTAATACGTAGGCGCATATGAAATGTAACAAGAGCTACGTTTTTTGTGGGATATGTAATAAAGAACAAGATTTAGTGGAGATTCACGATTAAGGTTTATGCGATTTTCTCGGAAAGGCTTGAGATTTGTAGATGGATGGGAAAAGGAAACAGAGACATCCAATAAGAACATGGGAAACAGATGAAAGATGAAGCAGAGGAGATCGGTTAAAGCAGGGGTTCCCAAACATTCTGTTCATCGGTACCCTTTGGTCAATTTATAGATTCGCTCGTGTACCCCCAAAATTTTCTCATATTTTTGGCTTTAGAAAGTTTAGATATTGCAACGAATTAACAGTAGAGCTGCATTAGAAGACTGCATACATGATATTTTGTACCAATCAAAGCACACAAAGTTATTCATAACAATGTAATCCAACGTTAAACAAACACTACAATCAATCAATCAAACAAACAATATATCGGCTAAATAAGCTCAGCAATCCTAGCTAATGTGATGGATGAGCCTGCTTTTTGGCAACAAGCTCATTAATACGAGGTGAAACATTAGCAACCGCACAACGAAGATCATGTTCAGGTGTTTTGAGCTGTGGTCTGTTTTTTGATTTAATTCCAAGCAGCACTGAAAATGTTGACTCACACAACCATGTTGATGGAAACAACAACAATTCATGAATAGCAGGTTCCGCAATCTTTTTGTACGACTTGCACGTCGTAAACCACATCGTAGTTACTGTAGTTGTAGTTAAAGCTTCTACTGGGGTGAAAATGTGACTTACTAAGGAGTTCTTAATCTCAGGTCTTCAAATTATTAACATCATCAGGTGATAAAAAATATTTTAAGACAAATTAGAAGTTATGGAAAGAATATCCTTATACTTAATCTAATGTACCCCTTGAAAAGTCGAAATGTACCCCTGGGGGTACATGTACCCCAGTTTGGGAACCCCTGGGTTAAAGGTAGGATGCAGTGAAAAAGACTAAAAACAATCGCTGCAAGGAAAGATTCAGAACCACCAAAAAATATAAACGTATAATAAAGCAAAAAAGAAATAGAAACAAAAGTCAACAACACTTAGATAAAACAAGAAAAAACTAAAATTATCATTGTTGTTTGTAACTGTTTTGAGTGAGAAATGAAGTTGTCTAAAGACTAGATGTCAATGATTAAAATATACAAAAAAAAAAATGGAAAAATACTCTTCAGGTGATGAAAAGAAGCAAATGTGACATGCCCAAGAGCCCAAGTTAAAAAAAATTCCAGTACTTAGTTGTTGATACAGTTTGCAGTTATTTTCGCTTGATGTTTTGGTATGGCAAAGTTGCAATTTCGTGTCCTTGCTTGCTATTGCATTTCTACACCTTTTGTGTATAAAATATGTAGAACATTTCGAAACGTTATTTTCTGTGCGTATTTGAACTAAATCCAGTAGTTGCAATTAATTTAGCCTAGTACCAAGCACTATGTGGTTATCTTGTTTAGTTTTTACGTTATAGCGATTTTCGTTATACCCAGTGAATAGAATAATTTACAGACAAATATTACGAAAATGTCACTTTGTCAATCTCGGTGACCGGCTCGCGAATTTTTTTTCTCACGAACTTTTTGTCTCATTTACATATTTCGGTAAGTGTAGCCATTATTGGTTACCGCGTGCGGTGAATTTATCTGTCGGTTACTTTGCATAGAGTTTGTATTAATACCGTGCGAATGCAAACATTTTTTCGTTGACATGTTTAGTTCAGTGGTTTCATCTTGTGTCTTATGTTCGTGAGAACAACGGTTCGACGCCCAACAAAGTGAATTTTTTTTCTTTAAATTAATTTCTGCGGTGCACTAAAGCTTTTTAAAAAAGTAGGGTTAATGGGTTAGGATTATGGTTAATTTTTAATCAATTCTGAAAATCTTACTTTTAAAGTGAACAAAATCAATTTTTTTCACAACTTTTTTAAACTTGACTTGATGTGTCTCCAGGCTTCGTTTTTTTGGTTGTCAAATTCAATGTTCAGAATTGGACCTGGAAGGCAAAAATTGGCTGCTGACTTTGAAAACCGCCTCGAAAAAGTAAATCGGTAAAAACAGTTACCGCGCGTGGTTACCAGTAATGGCTACACTTACAGAAATATACCAATGAGACAGAAAGTTCGTGGGAAAATAACTTCCGCGACCGGCTCTGCGTCAATGGTTCAAAGCCTCACAAATATGCACAACGTCCGAAATAACCTATCAAAGGCTTTGTCAGTCCGACATAGGGGGGGCTGTCAATTCAACTTTTTTGTATCAACAGTTGTATCTCTAAAACCACTGAGGCTGCGACTACGAGATTTCTTGACTTTTCCTAACTTTTATTCACCTCTATTGAGCTGAAAGTTTGAGCGAATAAAGGTTATAAATTGAAAGATATAAGGCATTTCTCAGCACATCTTCTGAAATATTTCATATTCTATTGTTCAAAATTTTCCCACCACCTGGATGAAAGTAATTAATTTGGCCCATATCTCGTCAATCCTAACTGTTTCACAGCGTGAATGGAATTGGCTGTATGTAAAATTATGTAAAAAAATTTTAATCACAGCATTGCAATGCATGTTCTTCATTACTCTATTAAAAAATAATGTGTAAACTCGCGCTACAATTAGTCATAAGTCACCTCAACATTTCAACGTATATGAGCAGTTCTAAAATTCACGTAGTTTTAATTTTTGGATATGCTCAGCGTGGATAATTTTACAAAGTCCAAAATTTTAAAACCGTGCCTTAACAGAGATATTACTCCTAAAGCAAAAGAATCGACAGCCCCCTTCAAACTGAACAAGACTCCAGGAGCCCAACCTTCTAAGGGTTAAACGGCAGAAGACGATCTCAAATACTTATTCCAGTTTACAAATAGCACAAACCTAAGGGTAGCCTACATAATTTTGCCGATTTCTATTTTAAATTGTTATTAAGACCAACACCGCCTTCGGTTTAAATTGCATTTTACGGTTTTGCATTTTAAACCGTGAAGGTGGCAAGATGTACCCAAGCAGGAATCAAACGAAAGCTAGAGCAGCTATCAAGCCTAGTCCTTTGCAATGACAAGGAAAATCTTTAAGGTTGCAAACGATGTGTCGACTGCAGACACATGTGGATTGAAAAACCTTCGACCTATCCTAAGTTCAGCACGTCAACGGATAGTTAAAGTGACGTTGGGGTCTTGAGGAATGATCGAAATTTAGTGGTCCTGAACCATTACGCCGAACCAAGACTTCTTTGGCGTACTGTATGGACTATCTAGTGTATATGTTTTCCGAAGCCACGTAGCCTAGTAGACTCCATGAAAACGTTTTACCAAAAGTGGTACTACGGAAGTGTAAACGCGTGGTGGAAGCATCTGATGCTAAATGAGACCTTTTCTGTGATTGATCCGCAGCGATACGTACAAGGAAAATCTTATTCAAAGTTTAATATTTATGACTCAAAAAAAAAAAATCAAGCTTCTGTAGAAACGGACTTTTGAAGGCGCTGGCGACGTAGGTAGGATACCACAAAAATAGTGAGGGCCAACACGAGCAGGATTGCACAGAAAGCCAAGGCTAGCAGAAAGAAATTATCTGTAACAAAGGGCAAAATTAAGTGGCTTATAATGGGATGCATTTCAATGAACCAAACTGCACTTACTCAAGTTAGAAGTTGATGCAGACGGAGCAATCTCCGGAGTGTCAGGGATAATCTCAACGTCCCCATCGTCGGTGTTGTAACTGAAGGTACCCACACCTTTGATAAGATGCGAGATGGTAATTGGCCCCACCACACGATAAGCGATGTTTGCTGAGTCATCCTCTCCAACGGAACGCTTTTGGATGTTTTCACAAACTCGATACGACGACCCATCTTGACAAGCCTGCATAAAGAAACATGTGAATTTGGCAACCAAATAAACCAAACGCCTCTGTAATACGTACCCTGGTTTCGAATTGTTGTTTGGCACAGAGCGACATTCTGACGTGGATGTAGACCTCAGTGCATGTCAACATTCTTGGAACACGGAATGACATGCAGATGGTGTTGTCATCCCTCCTTCCAACACGAGCGTCCAGTTGTCGCCCATCTTGGCACCTGCAACGGGTTTGATTGTGATGACAACCGTCATGGACTACAGCACAGGCTAACCCCAAAAGACTGGTTAATTGCCGGAGAGCATTTGCAAGTAAAATAAACGCATACCCTTCTTTTAGGACCACGTGATCCGTGTCAGTTCTTCGAATGGAGCATGAAAGATAAGAATCCATCAACTCAGCTTGCAAGGAAGGATCGTTTAAAGAGGTTGTTGCCACAGTAACGGAAAGGTGGAGCATCTCCGAAACTGTGTATATTGCACCGCTGTTGACCATCAAATTGGCAGGACAAGATCTTTCACAAGTGGAAACCTTGCAAAGAGCAATGGATATTTCACCTTGCAAAAGTGCAGATATTTGAGCAGATGGTGTGTCGATCCTGTACGAAAAGTGCAACGAAAAAGTTGTTTGATTTGGAAACGTGTTGGGACGGACAGAGACTGAAACATTTAACAGTATTCAGGGAAGGATTGTTATACAAATTTACAGCAAGTACTCACACTGGTTTCAAGGCAGCTGTCACAGAGTATTCCTTTTGGTATGTGCAGAAGAAATTTAAAACCGGTCGTGGCAAGTCGTACAAAGCGCTGTGTCTGCTGTTCAACCACAAACTGTTCTCGTAGACAACTTCGCTGTTAAGGGTGGAGCGAATGGTGTTCCCACAAACGGAGAAAGTCGGGATTGTGACAACATAAACCCCACCAACAGAGACAGCTGCAAGTGGAAAGCAACACAATTAAAGCTTCACAAGCTTGTTAGATGGTGAGCAACTAGCGTTGATGCAAACCTCGACAGCTGCGATCCGTAGAGCGTGGGCCATCCACTGTTGGTGATGCGTAAAGAAAGGTGTTGAGAAGGTCATCGCCGTACTCGCGCAAAAAAGCCGCGGAAACTTCGATGCGAATGGAATCGTCATTACAGAAGATCCTGGGTGGTGCTGAAGAATAATTTGGGAATGAGACAAGCATAAAACCAAAGTCAACTCATCAAAAAATTTATAGTTACCAATCTCGCAGCGTTGGCCGATGTATCCAGCAGAGCTAAGGCAGTAGTAACCAAACTCGTGTTTACAGGAAGGGACGCATCGACAGCTGGCAGCACTTGCCGAGCTACAAAGGTTTGTGGAGCAGGCATCAAGCGGTCCTAGTGAAGTCGTAGTAGTGATGGTAGTTGTAGTGGTGGAGGTCACAGGTGGAAGAGATGTGGGAATAGTCATGCACCTGAAAGAATATTCGTCAGGTTAATGACGCTGGTGGTGTGCGAAGGGTGTGAATGTGACACTTACATATGGCCGTTTTGAAGTGTGACGCAGATAGAATCATCTGAACAGATGGAAGTACTGCTGCAAGGAGTAGAAGTTATTTCGCAGTTGATCCCAAAACGACCAGTGGGGCAAGCACACCTGAAAAGGGAACGGAGATGAGTTACAGAGCAAAAGCTGTAGAGCCGACTTGTAAGTAGACTGGAAAACATTCGGCCCTTAGCTGAGTGCCTAAGCGTCCGACTCAAGGTCAAACGGCGTTAGTTCGAATCTCGTGACGTGCGCTTGAATAGGGCATTTCAGGACCGATCTTCATTTGGCAGCACGCGGTGAGTGGAATATCTATGCAAACACTTTAACAATCGAAAACTTCACTCTGCCAACCTCGGTGACCGGCCTTGCGTCAAAAGCCTCTACTAGAAACGTAGGAATAACGTATGAAAGGCTTAGTCTGTCCGAAGAAAAATTTAAATTCAAACCAAACGCTGCAAAGCAGTAAGCACTGTTGTAAACATATGAATGTACCTGCCGGTGTTTGAATTGCATGTGCCAGAGTTGCAAGATGTTGCGGTGCACGCAGTAGAGCCAGAACGATCGATGCAAGAAGGATAGATGGTCCTGAGAAACAAGTGAGGTAATAAAGCGTAAACGAGACTAACCTCCAACAGAGCCGGGAATACTTACTGCTCAGTCAAAGGAAACGGCTCACACAATGATCCAGATGGGCATGAAATTCTGCCACATACGGAAGCCCGTGGGACAATAGGCAAGACCCCACCCACAGCAACAGGACGGCTGTTGATATCGCCTATGGCAACACGGAAAGCGCATCTGGAATAAGTGAAATAAAGTTGTAATGGCTGTATAGGTGTATCGGCACAATGAAAAGTCACAAAGCAACCAACCTGTGGTCACCAACCAGAGCAATGCAGACGCGACCGGAAAGGTAGCAAGATGTATCCAAGCATGGGTCGGACAAAACGTCACAAGCCGCACCACCAGTAGAAGGGGGGCACACGCAGCTGAAAAGAAAAAAGAATCAAGCAACACTGCAGGCTATTGAGTAAAGCAATGTGGACAGACCTACTCACCCAAAACTGGAGCAACGTTTCTTTCCACAAACACCGGTCATACAAGTTTTAGGATCGTAGAAATAATGCACTGGATCAAAGCAGAAAGGACGAACCTCCCTAAACCTAAAAACACACGAATAAGGAAACTCATGCTATCAAACTGGCAGAGCCAAAAAAATACAGGACTGCAGCCTTTCGAAAGTGACAGACACTGCTGTGAAAAATTTGAAAATATACTTCGACAAGTTGCATGCACCTTTGAAGGACAATCTCCATGCATACCTGAAATTTGGCTTGTAGGACCCACACCTCAGGCCAGAATTACACCTAATGCCAGCACAGACAGAAATGTGGCTTCGAGATTGTGGAACTTCAGACACGTTTGAACCTCCTGCAGTCCGAGGAGAAACAAGGGTGTGATTGTCGAAAGCGAGGTCCACTGCAACCCCATCTTGTTCTTGGTGCCCAGAACCACGAATATCTGAAATTAGAAATGTTGTCACAGAACAATTAGTTGTTACATCATATGCGAGCTGAAAGTAAACGTCCAAAGATCTAAGTATAGTACTTCCCGGCAGGCATGTGTAGTCGGATTGTGCAAGTTATAAATCGAAGAGTCGGAGTCGGTCCGACTACTCAACACTGCTTCTAAGCTGATTCAATCAACTTACCGTCGCACCCGCTCTGTAGAACACAAACTGAGAGCAGAAGAAATCTGCAAAAAAATAATAATATTTAGTGATATAAACCTCTTACCAAAACAACCAGACACTTAAATCATCCGAATTGTACTTACAAATATCGCAAATCCATTCTTCCAACAGATGAAACAAATAATAGATATATCTGGTACAGAACTTCGACAGAAAAAAGTAACTATGTGTAGGTCCAAGTAATGCAGCTTGTTTTAAGGACCGAACGGCGGAATTTGAATTCATGTTTTGCATTGTTTTAACGTAACCAAGAGTACGCAAAGTAGTACCTTCCACTCAAAGCAAACTAAAGCAATCAGCAAAGACGAGCATTCCTCAAATTTGGAATTTCAGGCCAAAAGCAAGGAGTGAAGAAAAATTCTTACAAGGTAACAACACCGATGATCTTAAGTAGCATACTAACGTTGAATCAATATAACAAAGGCTATGCCCGGCTGCATAGCCGAGTGGTGAGAGCGCTGGAACGGCATTCGAAAGGGCGCCGGTTCGACACCGCTCAAGAGCATGCGGCTGTGTCTTTGGCAGGACACTTAAAGGCATGCCTGAAGGTGGACACGAAGATTGGCTTCCTTGTATTCCCGTCCACTTAATCTAAATCTTCAACCACCAGGTGTAAGCCTGGATACGACAAACAAAAAAAAACAAATATAACAAAGGCTTTTTCTTTGTTTTATGACTAATGTGTATGTAACGCAAATCGATGTTTATATATCGGTTCAGGGTATACAAGCGTTGTTTCACGAAAACAGCAAGCACCAAGCATAATAACCAGCTCACTGGCCGAGGGGTTTTGCCTTCGGTTCTACTGCTGGTGGGTGTGAAATCTATTCCAGTTCGAGTCATACTAAAGACTTTAAATACGATACCGACTTTATCCTTTCTTGCATAATTTAGTGAGGACAAGTCCGGTAATAATGTGGCGACATTGTAAATATGATAAAAAATGAGAAATGAGCCCTGTCACTAAACGACCTTAGCAGTTTTATAGTTGTAGAGCGACATAAATGGTTTGGATTTTAAATCTTTATCTTCGGACTGACAAAGCATTTGATAGGTTATTCCTGGTAGACTACTATAATTTCGCATACTTTTTGACGCAGGGACGGTTACCGAGATTGACAGAGTGAAGTTTCCGATTGTCGAAATAGTGTTGCCGGGGAATTACTCCGTCTATCTCTATTAGATGCCGCTGAATGGAGAGCAGTCCTTAGAATGCGTTGCTCAAGCGCACACCCCGAGAGTTGAACCAGCGCCGCTTGATCACTGAGCTGACGAAGCGGAAACTATGGTATTGTTACAATTTCCAAACATTGTAATTAGCAATGCTTGGCGGTTTTATTATTGCTTTGGAAGGCCTGGGTTTGATACCTAGTCTGGAAATCACTGAGACTGAAAAAATGTATCGGCTGTTTTTTCTTGTATAAAGTAAACGAGATTTGTTGAAAAGGTAATGTAGCCATGTCTTGAATCTTCTGCAGAAATATAAAAGGCTTACACTTAGTTAGCTACATTTTTGAATATGTTACATTGCAATAGGTGTCTTTGAAAGGGAATTACACGTAAAAAAGTATCTATTTCATTTCTAATATGTATTCTTTTTTCGTAAGTGTTTGCAATAAACACAACAGCAGTGAAGTGAAACTTCTAGAATTAAATTAAGTTCGTTTTTATTTATGATTACCACAGGAAAATGCACGCCAAACATAAAGCAAAGGTCTAGCAAAGTGAAAGTAACAAATAAAAGAATTTACGATTTGGTAGAGAGGTTACTTTTTTCTACCAGTTCTGCTCGCTCGCAGTCTTTCAGATTTGACTTCAAATTTGGCTACACTCACTTTTGCTGCTTTTGAAACCACAGCTTTAATCTATGTCTGGTGTTTTTCCATTCCTTGATGGTAGCATTTCTGAATAACCTAAATTTTAACACACATCTCTAAACAAAATTTCGTATCAGATTTGTTGATGATCAGATTAAGTTGGTCAGAAGTGTCGACTGCGGCAAGCTACTAGTTTACATAAATTCCACCTCTTACTGTTGTATTTTTGTTCTTTTGGTTTTGCTAAATTTTATCATTGTTGATCTTGATGAGGGCATTATGACGTGTGGAAGACATTGGATAAAAATCTTTCTTTTGTGTTTTTTTTTCATCGACAATTCATAAATCCGACTTTCAGAAAAAATTGTATTATTCTTACCCTATAATTTACCTAAACAAGGTTTGTCGAACCGTCTGCTATCAACATCTTCATATCGATGTCATGTGTATGATTGACACAAAATGCAGTTTAGATTAAATAAATAGTTTTCATCACCACTGGTCCTTAGTTCTTCTATGAATTGCCAGTTGGACAGATTGCCGTATCTGTTAATCTGCAGAACATTTTTGTGAGTTAATGATCTATGCGTAACAACTCATTAGTCTAGCAATTTTATAACAACGAGGCAAAAAATACTTAAGCACTGTGTGATAGGTGCATCATTTTATACAAATTGAAGAACAAGGAAAGTAGCCATTAAACTCAATCCTGCAAATTAAGCTTTGTTTCGGTAAAAATTGACAATTGTTAAAAATTTAAAACAATTGTTGTTGTTTTTTAAATGTTTATATCTCAAATACGATGCTGTGTAATGCGTGTGAGATGATTCCAAGCAGATGAGGTTTGAGCTGACTTGAAACAACTAGCCTACTATGAGAAAATCAACCAGCGCAAAAATAAATGACGTTGATTATTATTAAAATTTTATTAGAAGTTACTGTGCCGCTGATGACAGTAATCGTGCAAATATTACCACAAAGTATCTTTTTTTCAAGATGTATTTGATAATCGCGAAAATGAACGCTCATCTTGCCGTAAGGCCAACATTTTAGCGGCTGTCAACGTAAACGGATTTCATCGACACACGTTGATTATTTTGTCTTGACTTTGATCTATCTGTTATGGTCCCTCTTTCTTCCTGGACGACTGATTCTCTTTTAGTCATCACACCTTGACCATGGTGTCCTATCTCATCTCCTAAATCGTTTCCTCCAGTAGAGTGAAGAGTAAAATTCGAAGGGGATTTTATAGCTTTAGATCGATTCTGTAAAAGTCGGAAAAAAAGGAAATTGTATAAGCTTTGTACAAAAACTACAAAATCAATTGCGACCAATAAGCAACTTCAATGGTTAAAATTTTAACAAAGAAGAATCTGCAAAACCATTGTTTATTAAGTTAGCTTCAAAACGACGTCAGTTATAATTGTTTGAACTCTATATCAAACTTTACGCTCATGAGTAAAAGATGTAGCCTACATTTTATATCCACTCCGATTCAATCACCATTGTAAAGTCATATGACGCCTTAATCATATTTGATTAAGCTTGTGTCTAAATCTTATTGCAACATAAGTAAAATTTTTAATCAACATTTGTAAAATTAATATTATGCAGACGTATGACAAACATCATCATCTCCTCTAGATCATCTCCTCTAAGTCCGACTACAATATAGCTCATGTATAGCTAAATCTCATCATATTTCTTCACTGGTCCATAGGCTTACCCTTAAAAACTTTTGTGAATATCCAGTTGTCGTGATGCCGCAAACCATAAGTATCTTCTCATACAACCAGAGTACGGCAAGAGTCTCTACAGGATCCCAATTTCTTACTTCATGGAACTTTCGCATTTCCGTGTAAGTCTCGTCTGTGACTACCGAGAATAAGTTGACAATGAGGATAATGTTGAGAAGTAGGAACCCAACGTACATGACGCTCCACAATGGATTGTACGGCACAGACGCAGGATCGTGAGCAATGTCAGATCCTGAAATCAAGTTAAACAATCCCAAATAGGATGAGCCTAAGTTCTGAAAGACATCTTTTGTTCCTCCAAAAGCGATGATCCCAGCATGACCAAAGGCAAATAGAAACACAGCCACAGTTAAACCTATGTTGAAAAGTTCATGCCTTGCTGTGTAGAGCGTGTCCATCATGACTGTTACTATTTTACTACTGCGAAAGATTTTCAGAACTCTTATATAGCTGAGGAAAGCGGTTAAAGACAATGTAAATAAGTACCTCTTCTCTTGTCTGGCTGGTATAGAGAATGAGGTAAAACCCTCTGTGTCTTTTTTGTACGAATTTAAAGCTTTCATTGAAACAGCAATGTAAATAAAATACATGGTGTAAGATGTCATACTGAGCACAATAATAATGATAGTGAGCATGTTCCATCCATGAACAATTATCCGATACACAGCAAGTCGACGCCATTTGACTTCCCGACATTGGCGAATAAAATCAGCTACCAAAAAGATATTGATGATAATATGCAAGAGCTGGAATCCTACTACCACAATATCCACCATGCTGTACAAGTAAGGAGGCTTGAAGCTGTTGATTTCGTAATACATGTTTGTGCTTCCTTCAGCTAACACTTCAACTGCAAGAAATAACGATGTAACATGATGACTGTATTTGGAATATAAGGTGAAGTCTGTGAATATTGCAGCTGTACCGTTAGAAACCCACCAGGTGTTTCGCATGCCATTGATCACAGCAATCATGTCGTCTTTTGCGTTTCTCAAGTCAACTACATAGCCTCCAGGGGGATAGTAATTTCGTCTTAATGAGTTTCCTAACAATGGTGTATCCACATCAGAAAAGTCAGTGTATTGCCACGGATTGGGAATCCTATCAACCAAATTCTCGTTACCGTTTAAATCCTGTTGATATTGAGCTTGATTGAACGTACTTTGTCGCCAGAAAGGTTGATAGTTGCCTGTATCATATTTGGAAAAAGAGTTCACATTGCCTTCAGTTATTCTGCACCTCTTCCGCTGGAGACGCTTTGGGATGGTGGAAGGACAACTAATAGGATTTACACGCAACTGACGTATCCTCACAGCTCCAAGAACTCTGAAAGTGTCATCGCTAGACGTTTCGGTTTCTTGGAAAATAGTTGGCACAAAAGAGTCTTCCATGTAAGTTAAGTAGTCTGCTGGTTTTCTTATTTCCATAAAATCACCGACAAAGTTTTCTTTAAACCTATGATACAAACGAGGCAACCGGGGGTCACGGTGCAATATAAGAATAGTGGTTACTAAGCCCACCATTAACACCCAAGAAATAGCTTCAAGCCAGAATCTTTTAACTTGTTCTACTGCAATTTTTAGCTTTCCTGCTTTGCGCAGCCGTGAAAATTCGGGCATTTTGTAACACCAAGGGCGTTTATCGATTTCTCTTTCACGCTGACTTATCAGAGACCAGCGTACTACTTCAGTTGGAGGATCAAAAAACACAGATGTCTGTGTGGATGTGAAGTTGCGGTCTTCCACAATAGCTCGGGAATGATCTCTCTGTGTTTCTCTCCACGTGAGAACAGCATCTTCTCTCGGCAAGCTTCCCCTAATCCCAACCCAATCATTGAGGTCAAACCTCGCAGGACAAGCGTATGTTTCAAAAGCAGCTATGATCACCATCCTAAGAGGAGTGATGAGGAACATGTTTTGGATCATGGAAGAGAAAAATGTGAGCAGCCAATCCAAGTACTTTTCTTGTCCAAACTGCAAAATACAAATAAAAATACACGCAAATTCAACAAATGCCTTTTTTCTTGGTCTGTATACCTCAATACAGCATTTGAAACGTTGCACTAATAAGCTCATACAAGATTCAAGTTGAACTCATTAAAATCTTCAGCCGTTTATTGAAAATAAGTGCGCAGTTTCAAAATTTTATGTTACCGCAGCAAAAATATAGTAGTTTAAAGTTTCAAAGATTCTTTAAAAGGCAATATATGCTTGGAAAAATAAAAGTTTGCGGTTTAAAATTAAGCAAAATCTTTAAAGTTAAATTTATCACGATATTATTCAACAAAGCAATCAAACTTTTGCTTCGTTTAAAAATCACACTGACCAGCAAATTTCTGCAAAATCTAGAGAATAGCTGAGCGTTGCGGTGTTTTGAAAAAATGTAACTAAATTTAAAAATATCATGTAGTTTTAGTTGCAACAATGCATCAGCTAAATGCATTGTCATTGTCACAGTTCATCACGATTTTAAGTTGCAATGACCTTGTAAGAAACTTTAAAACAGTAATTTATTGTACAAACTACCTAGAGCATATTGGTTATCACACAGTCATTTGGGGTTACATATTGCTAGTTATCAGACAAAATTTGGGTATATGTGGTTTTGCCTACAAGTCTATGCCATATTTAGTAAAAGTTGTACTACAGCTCCTACCTGCAATCCATACAGAAGAGTAAAAAACGAACTACTAATGAGGTGCATTACTATTGCTATCCAAGCAATCCAGCGGAAAAACTTAGGGAGGTAGCAGCCGGGAACTGCCATGTAATGGGTAAAATCTTCAAAAAATTCAAGGGATCCTGAAAGGTCTTGTAAAGGTTTTGAGGTTGACGACTTTACAGATACTGTGTTTGGATATCGTGAAGTTGGTCGAATGACGGAGAGAGGTTGAAAAGCTTTCAAAGTCGGCAAATTGCTTAAGCTGTCCTTGTAAAGACTCAAATTTTCGTCAGAGGTTCTGCTATCTCTAGTAAGCAAGGGGGATTTGCGGTTGTCGTATAAATAATCTTTATTCTTGTAGATTCGTTTCAACTTAATAGGTCTTGCAGCCGTGGATAAACGGGGAACTGCTTCCATATCCTTCTGTGCTCTTAACGCAGCCACATCACACTGTGCTGTTGGAGGAAAAGTGAAGGATGTTGTTTTACAAAGGACAACTTCATCAATGTCATCTTCAGTGAGAGCTTCTTTACTGAGATGAATAGTTGATGCTTCACCAATTGACCCCTTTTGTAGGTTTGATAACTTTCTAATCAAGGAAAAGTTTCCAGCCACCCCTGCACTTCTCCTATATAAAAGACATACAAAATACTATATCAATATTCCATCAATAAAAATTATATTTTAAGATAAACGGTATTTTTTTGTTTTCTGTGGTCTGGTTACTTATAGCTTAGGCTACTTTTAAAATCAAGAAAACAAAATTTCAAATTTATTTTAGCCACCTCCAAGTAGTCATAATTTAGCCTATACATCTATTTTTATTTGTGCCACTAACTCATATTCTATTTCAGACAGTGTGATGACTATCCCTTGTCTTCGAGGATGATGATCTTCCTAATAAGCACTCTAACAATGAGTTCTTAAATTGTTAATGAGTCAAAACCCGGCTTTGAAGGTTCGGTTATATTTGGGACATTTAAGATCCTTCGTTAGATTGAATGTCTTGTGAAGACGCTTGTGCGTGGGTTGACTAACGTGGGTTTGATGGCGCACACTCAACAAGCACACGAAAACTTGACAAGGCTATCAGTTTTGTTCAATGGCAAGGCAAGCCATGACGATTGGAACTGGTGACATGCTGCAGCCTTCATCCGCCTTCACAGTCGTTGAGCTTGATTGACTTCATCCGCTTGTTTCGTCGTTGAGAAGTTGTGTATTTTGAAACACGTTTTGTGTGGCCTCTACCTTTCGACTAACCTGGCATGAGTGACCTTTCTGGGAGCAGTGAGCTTCCGCCAGTAAGTTACAGCTCTAGAGGTCGCTGAGCGTTTAGACAGTATTTAACAGTAGACTATGCAGCATGAATGCTGGAACGTAACTCAAAACAGTTGCTTAATGTGAGGCAATCCATATCCCAAGTGCTGTATATAGCCTACCTAAATAAATAAAATGACTTCAAATTGAAAGACCCTTGGTCAGTTTTACCTGAATCAAATAATTGAGGTTCTGATAGGAATCGGTAACTTCAATAAATAATAAAAACAACTATTCTAAATTAATTTAAGTAAAAAATACAGATCACAGAAACAGACAACTATCTTATGTTAGCAAACGTTTCAAAAGTTAACACTTGAGAATCAGCATAGCTAGTTCTTTTGAACGTACCTTGATTGCTGATTTAAGATTTCCACAATTTTCCTGACTTGCGATAAGTCTATGATGACATCAGAGCACTCTGTTTGGACACTATGTAGGTCAACCGACGAATTATCACAAAATTCATCGCCGCTAGAGTCGATTTCGCTTAAGTTAACCTGGCAAGAGCACGAGGAATCGCTTTCTCTATTTCTTTGGTTTCTTTGATTGTTCCAAATATAGCTGCAATTTCCTGTGGAGCTTCGGGGTTTGGTTTTTTTATTGAGAGCGCTACGACTTACACCAGAAGGTTTTGGCACCAGTCTAGATCTGCTATAACTCATTTCACTTCTTTTGTCAAGCATCGAGTGTAATCTTTCTCTGGTTTTACGAATCACCAAATTCGAAGCCGACTTTGGAGAAATGTTTGCAGGTTTCAAATTTCTAAAAATTGAATAAATAATCATAGATAAGAGTTAGACTAAGGTGGTGGTGGTTGAATATCCTTGTGGCATGAATTAGTGGTGCGATACTGACGAGCCCAGCCTCATGGGTGAAATACGGTGTCTATCCCCGGACAGGGAAAGCTTCTTTGAAAGCTTAATCCTGGCAGTTTCGCATATTTGTTGAGGCTTTGAACTAAGGACGCAGGCCCCGTCACCGAGATTGGCAGAGTAAAATTTCCGCTTGTTGTTGAAGTGTTGTCGTCTGTGGGCCATTTTAAAAATTGTACTATTGTAGTTTTTATTGAGATGAATCCACGTCTTCACCGAAAGGATTTGCTAAATGAAAGAACGCTTTATGTTTGTTTTCACACTGACTACAATACTGGCAACAGCAAGCCAACACAATACGCATACAAAAGTTTTATAGAAAAATGTCATAAATTGTCTCCACATTTTTGTTTCAGTAGCACTTATACAGGCTCTCTGCAAATAAATTTATCCGCATTTTCTTTTTTTAGACCAGCGCTTAGGCATATATTTTTTTAAAGTAAATTTACCCCTTTAATAAATAATAAATAGGGGGGAACTTACTGTCGCTTAAGAACGTTAGAACTTATTTTATAATGAATCCTGAGTCAATAATTTTTTACCGGAATACATAATCCACGAAAAAATTGACTGGAGCCATTAGAAGAGCAGCTTCGGTTCCAATCACCAAAGCAGCGTAACTCAACGAGACTTGACCCAGGGTAAGTTTGAAAGACAAGTCGTCTGACAAGTCATAGAACATCATCGTGGCTAGCATGCAGCCAAACACCGACACCATCAAGCAAGCAACTCGTTGAATGCGAGTAAATGTGCTTCCCGTGGTTCTAAACAGTACGGTATTTAGAGAAAATAGTGAACTTTAATATCATTAGCAAAAACACTGTCAAAATTGATAGATATGGGATTCCGACAGTGCAAAAACGTAATTTAATGATTTTTGATCGTAGTTACAAAGTGAATAAAACTAAACGTATTCGTAACCTTCATCAAACATTTTAGTTTTTATTTAGCGTGTCAACGCATTTAATGACTTTTATAAGAAGTTTACCTCCAGCATAATCAAAGATTTAAATGATTTTGTTAAATTTGATACAGTTATACCTTAACATCAATTGCAGTGGCTCTACTTCATATTTGTACCTGGGGAGGAAACGTCGCTAAAAAGCTGACTTTTGTACCAGCTTTCGGTTATTGTCAGAAAGTTTAAGTAATAGGGAAAATAGGAGAGTTTAAGTAGATTTTTCTCAGCAAAATAAGGTGATTTGTCCCTTCTATCAGTGGTTAGCCAAAGGAGTGGATGTTGATATAATTTCTGTATAGCAGTTAAAGTAACAAGTATGAACGTTAGTTGCATCTTTACTTGTTGAACATTGAGGTCCATATATTTTCATTCTGTACTTGATAAAAGAAATTTCTCCTCCACATGTTTTCGGTTGACCCTATCTCGTCCATGGTGGAAACATTTAGTTCTGCTTGGCAGAGAAAGGGAAAAAAATCTAACGAAAGCCATGTGTTGGAAACAAAGCAAGAATTGGTCTCCTCTAAGTCCGACTGCATGTCGTACACAGCAACTCTGTCAACACACCAAGATGGACTTGACCCTGTAAATACAAAATATAATAATACTTTATATTCTGATAACGTAAAACAAAACAATTTGTTCGAAACTAGGTTTATGAGAGACGATCGAGAAACATAGGATGCACATTGGACAGGTCAATGGTAGAATGAAGGAAGCGCTAGATCGCGCAGTGTCTCAACGTCCAGGCCTCGCCAGTATCGCTCTTGCTCTGACCGCGCTTTTCGTTGTCTTCTTCTTCATGTGAGCTTCTGGGGTCGAGGATCTATTCTTTCACCACCCCAGATTCACGATGTTCTCAGACTACACTGGAAGACCACCGCTTTCACAACAATTGCATTTTCTCAAGGCTACAGCAAGCTCTCTGCTATAGAAATGTCAATCAACTACTTATTGTAGTCACGTGGCATGCCATGACATGGCTAGCATGGCATGGTTGTATTGCCATAGCTAGTGTAGCTTTTTAATTAGACATAACCCGGTGACTGAAAAACGTCTTGCGATAACTTAAAATTTGCTCAGTGGAGACTTCTACCACGGTTTTCAGGAATGTTAAGCATGCGCGGTATGTAGTTTGCTTAAGTTATGAAAAAGCAGTTTGATTCATTACCTGTATTGTCATGCCAAAGTCGCACGGTGACAACTTTTCCCAGCGGTTCTTGCGACGTTATCATGAAGGTGTCGATTGATCCTCGTTGTAGCAACCTGCCCGATTCATCGCTTATAACATGGGGGACTGTTTTAACGCCCTTCTCTCCTTCCAACGCTATACTGACATTGGCTGTAGTGCCGGAGTTATTAAATATGCTTGTGAAGACCACTACCTCGTACATAAACGTGTGCTGCGGGTCACTATCAACAGGAATGTGAATAAGTGGAGTAGCTGCATCCTCTCGGTCACGTCTACATAATAAGTTAATAAAGGAGACCATTGACAATATAAGCAATAAGCAGCCGAGAAAAAAGAACTGGCTCCATGTTCTCAACCCCGATGCTTAGATTCAACTACTGTATTGAAATCACCTTTTTACTTTCTTTCAGTTATCACAAGCCATAATATATCCAACCAAGAATTGTTAATGAACATGCTAGAAAACTACAATATATATGTATAAGCATGAGAATGAAGTAAGGGGCCCATAAATCGATGCAAAAGTTTTCTTTCGCATTTTGTTTAATTCAACGCATGTTATTTGAGCTTACAAAAATCCTCCTTGTCTCTCAAAAAATAATTTTATTGATTCTCAATGTCATGTTATTTTTTTGTATTTATTTTAGTATTTACAGTACAAGCTCCAGAACAGTATGCAAAAATGTTTGTACCAGAAAAATCTGAGCCACAAAGCATCTACTGCCACTGTTGATGCAAAACAAAACCAAACAGGTGGCTGTTGTTCTGGATTCAGCTTCTTAGGTAAATTTATCCCCTTTCCTCAGAGGTCGCGACAGTTTCGTATACAGTAGGCTACTTGTGGAGGCTTTAAACCACGGACGCAGGTCGCAGGCCCGATCACCAAGTTTGACAGAGTGAAGTTTTCGATTGGTGAAATACTGTTCAGAAATATTCCATCCATGAGGTGCCAATTAAAAGACAGCTATCCTTGAAATGTGCTGCTCAACCGCGCACCACGAGAGTCGAACCAGCGTCACAATGATCTTGCAGTTTCTTTGTCCATGAAGTCAGGCGCTTAACCAACCTAAGCTGACTTACCTTTCTGACCACAACAGAAATGGAATGAAAGCTATCCACAGAAAAATGATCGTGGGGGCTATATATGGATTTGAGGTAAGCTTCAGCAGCAAAGAAAGAGCGTCCTCGAAATTGATGTAGTTTGGTATAGCAATCATACTTCCTCCAAGCAAGAAAGGAGGCTGATAAAACGTTAAAGCTTAAACATTGATGAAATGGAAGTTTGAGCAATTCTATTTGTATCAAGTACTGTTAAGAATTTGACATCTGCAAAAAATATTTGCTGCTTTTCTTGATTATCTGCAACTTCCCATGAAAAGAAGTAAATAGAAAAATGACTGTGCATTGACCCTTGTCCCTTATATACCTCAATCAGATAATTGGACTTAAAAAAGATTCAGCTTTCGGAAACTGAGTATAAGATTAACTTCCATTTACGCCATCGTCTTCTTACCTTTTTTGTTTTTGTGCCTTTACTCTCTTCCGTCGGGATTGTACATTTGCAATTCAACTTCCCTCCAGCCACCAGCTTCCCCGCACCGCACAGCTGCTTGGCCCATGTCAGTGAGCCTTCGCTCCAAGAATAGCAATTCGCACTTACAGCATTAACTTTGATCTGAGCAAAATTGTTCAATACAAAGTTAGTGAGATTTATAGCACTTGTAATACCTATAGACGCTAGTATCATTTAGAACGTGTTAACGTCATCATGTAATTGATTGAATGAGTGTTACTTTTAATAAAATATGAAATCTTCTAATCTAAACAATAATACTGGTAGTCTATGTTATACTTGTTTGAATATACAGTTATTGGCTGATTTCATTACGGAATGCTTTGGATTAGCAGCCAGTCTTGTTTTAGTAAGCCGACCAGTGTGCATTGGTATTAGATGTATTACTATGATAGTGGAATATCCATATGAAGCCACAGAACAAATAAAATCAACCTGCTGCTGGGTGCGTGGACCTCATGCTGCAAAAAAGAAAATCAAGAACATTCACAATTCTCTGAAGGGTTTTAATAAATACTCTACATATATCACGTAAGCCTGCTGCTGAAGCAATTCTATGATAGATCGCAGATAATGCAAGTCTATACAATAATATTGGTTTTTATATTGGATTGCATTTAAGCGTAGGTTAATAGAAGTAAACTGAACCAGAGTCCGAATCATTTTAGCATGTAAGGGGCCTGAGTTACATATTTTCGATCTTACTCAATAAGTGTGTATAGGTACTTTAAAGTGACTACACAATAAAAACACAAACCCTTCGGTATTTTTCCGTTCCAGTTCTCGTTTCTGCCAGTGGGTCTGCCTGCAAATCCTCAACCAAAGATATTGTGCTTTTACGTTGGGTCTGAATCGCATCCAATACTGTTTTTGTCAGTGGAATGCTCCAAACATCGTCGCGGAAACTTTTGGCAAAAACAGTCGAGACTTGTCTTGGCAAAGTGATTGAATACAAGATTTTGTAGCCGATCGTGCAGGCCTCTGTTGTCTTGTCCTTGCAATCGGAGGAATTCACAAGTTTTGCGAAGCTGACACGCAAACAAGGCTTTAGTTGAAAGCGGCATTTTCCACTAGGTTTTAAGACCAGATATGCCAAACTTTCCTCAGCACCAAGAATATTTGTCAAAAGCGATCGCTTTCTCGAGTTGATATTTTTGAAAACTGCTGACATGTCTGCTTCAAGTTGAATTGGACCACAGTTGGCTTGGACAGCGGACTGCGGCACAAAATCGGGTACATTTGCGGCCGTTTGTGGTTCCGACCCGCCCCCACAAGGTGGAGGCAAGAAAATAGAAGCAACTCTTTTGGTATCCATGATGTCTTGACTCTTGTTCTGAACATCCTTCAAAGGCATCAAGACGGAGCAGTTCATCCTCAATCTTTGTCTTGAGGGTATTCCAGGACGTCCAACAAAATCTAAGGAAGCTGGAGTATCAGATATGACAGATATACCAACAACAGGCACATTTATAAAAGAATCCGATGCTGCAACTCCTCTTAAATTTGTTGGATAAGGATTAAAATAAAATGTAGAAACTGCAACCAGGGATGATAGTGAGGATGGATCATCTGTATCTATTGTAGCACCTGCTTCTTGTCCAGTGATTCCAATATTTATACTCAGAACTTCATTCTGTACATCTCCTTTTGCAATCCTTGCAATCTCCAGGACTTCGTAATCTCCTACAGCGAATATTTTCGAACGTTCACTGCGTCTTATTTTAGCCAAAACAGCAAGAAACGTCTGACGGTCTTCTAACAGTTCAGTTTGTTGTTGAACTGTGCCACCCGAAGTTAAATCGCTGATGAACTTAACAGCATTAGTAATCACACGAAGCGAATACAAAGACGCTGTTTCGATTCGCTTCTCGTACTTTTCCAAGTCTCGCAAGGGTAGAATGCGGCGCAAAGAATACTCTACAGAAACGAGAAGGTCTTTTATTGCTTTAATCATTCCATTCAAATCATCGCCACTGGAAAGTGTTTTCTTCCTTGTCCACATCTGTGATATCTGAGCAACTGTCGCTGTTACTTTTACAGTTGTGTCAATACCAGCTTTCGGTAAAACACTTTTTAAATTTCGAATAATCTCCGTGGACCAAGCAATAGTGTTGTAATCTGAAATGTAAAAATAATTTGAAAAAAAAACTAATTAGATAATACAACTTTTAAGATAAACCTAGCCTATGTTATCTGCTGATGGTAATCTAAGTCAAAGATTTTCAACCGGTGTTCCGTGAAAGATCGTCAGATGTTCCGCAAGAAGTTCATTAATTTGACTAGTGATCCAATGAACACCCGTCGAAAATCGAAATCACAAGAGCTTCATGTTTGTCTTTCTGCAATTTTTGACCGAATATCACCTTTGTGCTCATTCAAACCGGCTCCGATATTGCACTGAGAAAAACTGAAAGTGAATAAACGGTTGTTGTGTTGTTTATTTTATTGCATCATTATAAGATTTCGTTTGGTGTTTCGCAAGATTATTTTAATGCATAAAGTGTTCCGTGGCTCAAACAAGGTTGAAAAACACTAGCTCTAACTAATACCTTGAAAACCCCAAAACAAGTCTAAATTATTTGATAAATATCGCAAAACAAACATTTTTGGTCTTGTTTTGTTAATTGGAAGTTTAATTTAAGAATTTCTCTCAGAAAATGTACTGTTTTAAGTCGTATAGTTAGCTCTATTTTGTTTATTTTTACTTTTGGTGACTTAATGTAAAATGAAACTTTGAAAGTGGGTTTGTATTTTTATACCAAACGCAAGCAAGAAAAAGCAACTTGACCAGGCTAAGCATATCTGTCAACTAGGCATATCTGTCAGCATATCTGCCTACTGTAGGCTACATAGGCTATCAAACACTTATAAATAATTATAAATTGAATTTTTTTCGCTTTTTTAATGAATTTTCTGGCTGTACTAAATACAGACATATATCTCACAACTCAAACAACTGTTCAGGGGCGTTTGAAACATTAGCGTTCTTTTATCCCATATTTAACCAAATCCCATACTATCATGTATCATGTAGCCTACTTGTTGTCACGGGCACCCAATTCATAAAAAGGTAATGCAAAGAAAATTAGTATCCAAACCCAATCAAGGCCAAAAATTTATGTTGAAAGTTAAAACCGTCTCGGTTTCGAATTTAAACATTTTCCATTTATCTGCAATCTAACTCCACTATATTTTTGTCATTAAATCCTCCATTTTAGTATTTTACCATCAGGGCTTTCATCTACAATTGAAATTGCTGAAGTAATAATTCCAATTGCTTTGTAGATGTTTTTCCTTCTGATTGCAAGTGATAGCTCTGAAGATGACCCTGAAAGAAAACAAATATTTTTTTTTATGAATAAAATACTCATAATGTGAATGGTTATCATGTGATCAAACCGATGTGACGACTGGACCAAGCAAAAAGCTACCCACAATGCCCCGCATAAACAATTAAGTAAACTGAAAGGGGAGTGTTCCATGAGTAGCCTGACCTGCGTCTGTGGTTCAAAGCCTCTACAAGTATGGGAAACCTATAAAAACATCTTTCTCAAACCCAAACAGCGTTTTCGACTCTTTCTAAGTCTTAAGATGAAGATTCGTTTAATCATTCAATAATCGAAAAATGAAATAAAAAATTTTCAACTGATATGCATTCAAGGAAGACAAGAACTTATTTTTTGTCTTCAAAACATAAGCTGCTGGTTTTTGGGCTGGTTGGAGGAGCAAGACGGGTTGACTTTTGGTTTCGGTTTAATTTTGAAAACCAATAAAGCAGATACTGGTCTAAAATGACTAGATGGCGAAAATGTATGAACAAGTTTGTGTTCGTCAATTTGCAAATGGATTTATTAAAAAAATTCACTTTCCTACATGATCAAGAAAATGAAATATCTTCTGACAGGTGTCAAACCCACAAACATGCTTGTTATGAACTACTCGGTTACATGTCTTGTAATACAAACAAATTTATTTTCACTTAAGTCAGTTCAATCATAAACAGCTAAAAATCGATTTCGATCAGCTAGATCAGTGCTTCTTAAACAGGTGAATGGTTCACCCCAGGGTAAATAAAATTTTTGCAGGGGTGAACCAACCAAAAGGGGTGAATAAGGGTGAACCGTCAGAAATGGATGATAGCTTGCGAGCAGGGTGGATATTCCGGGTGTTCAACTTGTTCAGTGAACAGGTGAGAATTTCCAAAAACAAAATCAATTTTAAGTTTTTCATGTAAGTAAATCGACCACTGAACTGTTGTTTTTTTGGTGTTTTTTTGCTTATTGTAATAGTGAAGTTGGCTTGCACAGAGTGTATACTGTGTTGGTGACTGTGTTTTGTGCTTTTTGTAGCTTTATATCTCTGGACTCGAGAAATTGTAGATTTGCAATGGTAAAACTTAGCTTGAGTTGATCTTAACAAAAATCGAAACGACCTAAGTCATTTTGTGCTGTTAGAGTTAGACTATATATAGACGAGATAGTTTTATCATATAATGAGACAAGGGTGAATGAAATCTGGAGATAGATGCTAGGAGTGAACAAAACTTAAAAAGTTTAAGAAGCACTGAGCTAGATCATCTTCAGTTAAGCTTATTCAAATAGAATCAATAGCTGAATATGATCTAGCTGCTAGCTGATCGAAATCGCTTTTTAGCTGTTTATCATTGAACTGACTCGTGTGAAAATAATATCGCTTGAATCACCTTCCTCGATGTTGCGAGCTTTAAATAAATTTTTCGTTCTGACCTGACGTTAAAATATTGTCTGTGAAGTCAGTTGCTTCATCCACAGCCTCTTGACTCTGCAAAAGAAAAAAAAGAAATATCTCACCCAACAACGTTCGCTCCAGGATTCCTTGAGCATCTCTCTTGTTTGGGGGAACAACTGTAGCTTCCGTTGTTGTGAAAGTGGCATCCTTGTAACCAGTTGTCACCAGAACACGAATCAGTAAACGGAAGCCAGTGTTCTTGTTTCCAACGGGCAAATACAACGCTGTGAATTGATGGCAAATCGTTAGTGCAGCTTTTTGCCACCTCAGAGCAGTGAGGTGACGCAATGATAACGTAATACTAATAACAAGTTGAGTGATAGTAAAATGAGGACATGATAGTTATTGATATATCATATAATACGAAATATGACGCAAAATAATAAAAAAAACGTTAAAAAATCTCAACAATTGTAGATCAATAACAAGTAAATTATCACAAATGCTTCATTGCATATCAAGACTAGAGAGAACTTAGGAATAGCGTTTACTCAGTCTTACCTCCAACCACATTACAAGCAAGCATTCTACTTACCTTGTTTAAAGTTGTAAAACATTAAAAATATGTTAAGTTACATTAAAATATACCTGGGAATATTTCATTGGTGCCGTTATGGATTACTTCTTGATTCTTGTCCGGTAAGTTGGGCCGATTCGTTCGTACGCCAGGCTCGTAAATCCTTTTCTTTTCGGCCATTATGGTGTAGATATGTAAGGACACACCAACAGCCTTCACACCAAAGCATTTTAGCTTAAACCTTGTAACAAGAGCCAACCCTGCAGCAGGTCTGACACTGCAGTATCCTGGCGTTGGACGTGTTGGAATGCGGAACGTGTACTTGTTTGGGGCGATGCCTGCAATCCAATTTGATTTGTTAGTTTGTAATTTACGTATGTAGGCTATTGTACAATCACTACTAGGTCGAAAAAATCTAAATCAATTCATTGCAAAATAAATTGCATGAGAAAATGAGCACACAAACTAATTTGGGGTGTCGAACCTGTGGCCCATCGGCCATTTACGTCTAACAGGGGCTTTCAAAATTGTCTTCGCAGGCTAAAATTTTATTAAAAACAATACGCAACAGCCACAGCTAACTTTGATGAAAATTGAGGTACCTAGACCTAGAAGCGATATGTAAAATAGATTGGACAGTGTACATGAAAATGTTGGGACAGTCGGATGAAAGTTTTGATGTCTTATTTAACCAGGAATAAATTTAAAAGTATATTTCGAACAGTTGAGGAAAAGATAATGCAGCTCACACACAGCAATACCAAATAATAAAGGGTTTAAAATAGCTCAGGGCTGCCATAAACGTAGAGCATACTTATTATAAAGAATGAAGTGGAACTATATTCCACCGTCAGGACATATTCTCCCTCATCTTCAAGAGCTGTTGGTCTTACATTGATACTCCCATACAATCCGGCTTCAGTGACGCTTGGGTGGCCAAGAATCTTAAACGGAGTACAATTGCAATTGAATGCGCAAATTGTAGCCTACTATGTTTACACATCGGAGAAGATATTGACATAATGATCGCATCGTATTGTCTAGAAACAGAAAAAGCAGCCTCTTATAAGCTTTAAACTGGGCAGTTTTGCATGTTCTGAAAATAGTCTTGTACTGTAGTCCAGGGATTTGGTCACTGTTGTTCAGTCACTGAGATTTCTAGTGTAGACTTCTGTTTCTCGCTCTGGAGTGCGAAATGTTTTGTGATGACGTGTTGTTGAAAATTAACTAGCCTATATTTTATTCAATTGATAAGCACGAATACAATGCTGCCTTTACTTTGCGTTTGCCAATTGAACGCCCACATTGTAACACATATTATGATTTTCTAAAACTTGCCACATATCTTCTTCTCAAATCTTAAGACTTGGTCATTATTGAGCTATTCCAGGATTATCAGCAGTAAGAGCAGTTACGAGCAATAGCAGTAGTTAGCACACTCAAGAAAAAATTAAGTAATATGCAATTAAAAGAAATATCTTTAAACCAAACGGAATTTAAAATGATGCAACTTAAATTTTTAAAAGCTTAAATCAAGCTACAAGCATAAAAGTAGTAACCTTTTTATCTGGGCCATCTCCCGGTTTTTGAAGATACCACTTTGGTTTGATGTTCGGAAAGATATTTAGAGCTGTCTTTCCGCATACTCTGCAATTGATTGATAAACTCAAAACTTCATCAGCCTGCAAATGTTTGTCACAATTCTTCAAGCACACAACTTCTCCGTAAACACGAATAATTCCTGGAATTGCAGATAAAGATTGAAAGTTTGTGTTAGGGACAAAATTTTGCCATAGCACAATCACCCTCCAGTTGCCAACCTCGTTTTGAGTAAGCAATCCCCTACTTCTACCATCCCTAGTTTGCGTAAAAGCAAAAAAAGGCATTACTGAAACCAGGGGCGGGCTCAACAAGTAGCTTAAGGGAAAAGGGGGATCAATTTTAACAAAACACAATGATGTGTAGGTCTACATTAATCCAGATTTACAAATCACCCCAATTGCCCTTTCTTGGATATGCTATACTGACTGAAATAAGAATAAATAGACCATGAAAAATTACTAGTATAAAACAAGTGAAATTAAATTGGAGCAAAAGGGGCAAAAAAACCAACAGAATATTTACATATCAGCGAATGAACATGCTGGAAACTTAGTTTTCTGTCGTTTGGCTGCACAAAGCAGGAATTCATGGCCGCGTGCTGCGTTGTAAAATAGCAAACATGTGTTCTTTTGCAACACTGTTTTCCTTGAGCACATACTACATTGCTCTCAGAGCTTTGCAAAGCAAGCAGTGAGCACAGCTGTGTAGAGGCGCCGATGAGTACATTATTACCCTGACTCTATTTCTTTGCTGAGTGCCAAACAGGAATATTATTTACTTCCGTTTTGGAAAAATCTTTGGTGGAATCCTAGAGGGTATTGAATTCTTGTGTACCAGTTGAAGGCGCGGACACTCTAACAATTAAGTCAGCGAGCCAGTAACATTCCCATTTCAAAAATCTAACAATGATTTAAAAATTATCTAATGCTCCTTACTATTTCTTCCCTTTGGTGATGAATTTTTGATTCTTATTATTTGTTGAGCTATCGCAGTTTCCTCTGTCCGTTTCCTAACTGCCAATATTGTAAAGATATAAACGCCGCTACTTTGTAAAACATCTCTTTCGGATAACGCTATCTTGCGAGAAGATGAATGCGATGCTGTGGAGTTCTGTAAAAGGAATCCTCTTCCAAAGCATCCTACAAAGGTCTTCACTCCTGTAACGTAGTAGCCTTAAATGGTAAGACAATGATCGAAATTATTTGAAGTAAGTTTTTGTTGTACATGAAAAGCCTCATCTCTTTTTTCAACTGAAGAAGGTAGATTTTAGCTTGCTACACAGTACACATCCCAAATCTTGGGGTTTGGATGCAGGTGTAGCAAGTGGAAACTCTCATGAGTGGGTTCACAATTATGACTGGTAAATATCTAACAGCAATTCTACATCACAGTGGGCAAAGCTAGAAACTTTCTTGTTTGGTGGGAAGTTTCTTGCTGCATTGATTCCACGCCCGGAACTTTCACGGTTCCGGAACAAGAAGCGCGGTTGCAGTAATGGGAATTAGAAAGATTTAAGTTACATGAACTTTTAGATCTACTTTAGCTCTCGGAAATTTCAAACTTCTTGGGTCTACTTTAGCTCTTGTTGCGAGATTTCAACAATTTAACGAATTGCAAAAGTTTTGGCTGCACATAACATTACACTGGTCTGCATAAAAACAATTTCTATACTGTTTGCAAAAATGGGACTTATTTTGATGAATTTTGAGTTGCTGATTCCGAAAATGAGCTCAGATTGTTTCTATCACGTCAATTGTTTTCGCAAAACTCAATTTATTAATTTAATGATAAGAGGAAACAGTTACAGCATAGCATAGAACTTCACACCAGCCTACGTCAATTTTGCAAAGGTGTGGTAAATATAAATGATGTTTCAAGGTAATTACTGGGTGCTGATTTCAAGAGCGGTATCAGTTTTTATCTAACGCCTTGCGTTTAGCAACAACCGAAAGATCTTCGATCACCTAATTTTATATGTGGCGTAGCCAATGTATCATAGACGTCTGTTAAGGGGGTGGTGAGTCCCATATTTGATCCAAGCATCGGGGATGAGAAGATAAGGTTCTCATTATGCTAAGCCTTCGGCACTAACGAGAGTAGGGTGGCCAGTTCCTTTCTCTCGGCCGCCTTTCCTTTAGCAATTATGAATACCCAATTTATTACACCAAAGGTAGAGGTGAGCGGTGTTTTGTCAACAACCAGCTTCAGCCGGGAGTCGAACCAAGATTGCATGATTGGAAAGCGAGCGCCTTATCCGCTGCGCCATCCCACCGGTTAAGGGGGTAAAATAGATCAGAAAGATAAATAAGTCCATAAATCAAGATGAAAAGGACGATTGGATGGCTTTTAGCCGAGTTGTAAGCAATTTTTTGGGTAATACCAAATCACCTGATTACAAAGAACGTGTTAAGCGCTTGCTTTTTGCATTTCAAAAACTAAGTTTCTCAAAAACTAAGTGATTTAGTGCAGCAGTGCAAGAACCATTTGGATCACCTTTCAGAAAATTTAGCAGCTACAAGAGAAGAACAAGGTGAACGTTTCCACCAAGATATAAAAACTATGAATAAAAGATACCAAGGTTGTTGGAACGTTAATATAATGACCGATTACTGTTTTGGTTGGTTTGGTTTTTGAATCTTTATCCTCGGACTGACAAAGCCTTGCTAGGTTATTCCTGGTGGTTTTGCATACTTGTAGACTGTAGAGGCTTTTGACGAAGGGCCGGTTATCGAGATTGACAGAGTGAAGTTTCCGATTGTTGAAGTGTTGTTGCCGGAGAACTATTCCATCCATTAGATGCTGCTGAATGGAGAGCAGTCCTTAGAATGCGTTGCTCAAGCGCATACCCCGAGAATCGAAACAGCGCCGCTTGATCTTAAAGCTTCTTCGTTTCACAAGTCACGCGCTACCAACTGATCTATCGGGGGGGACAATTGGTATCTTATGAGAGATGATGATACATATGAACATTCTCGAAAGTACAAAAAGAGAAACATTTTCCATAAAATAATGTTAATTTCAGTGTTGTCATCTAGATACATATGTGTTGTTTTCAATTTTTATTTCTTTTTACACATAGGCATATTTACATAGTTGTATATTTGTGAACGTGAACAATGCTTAATGCTATTTATATAATTGTTCTTTCCGTCAAAATATTGAATTGAGTTTTGTGAAAAAACTTGTCTTGATAGAAAAAAATCTGAGGTCATTTTTGGAATCAGCAACCCAAAATTAACCAAAAACACCTTTTACATATTATTCAGCAAAATTGATATAGACTCGTGTTGTCATCTTACCTGGAGGCGTTCCTCTCAAAAGATTTTGTTCAATAGAATTAAAATACGTCTTGAACGAAATCGTCTGATCCGGCTGATGACAAAACCAAAGTACATTGACAACGTCTGATGGATGGTACGTCTCGAACGATTTTGAAGCGTCAACCACATAACGTCTTGAACTTCTTCCTCTTATCTGCCATACTTTATATTTACCACCACCTGAAGACATCAAAAACATCTGGGACTAAAAGGTAAAGGTGGTTCCATACTTGATTCAAGTGTCGGGTATGAGAAAATAAGAGTTTCATTGTACTAAGCCTTCGGCACTGACGAGAGTAGGGTGGCCAGTTCCTTTCTCTCGGCCGCCTTTCCTGCAGCAATTATGCCCACCCAATTTATTACACCCCAGGTAAAGGTGAGCGGTGTTTTCAACAACCAGCTGAAGCTGGGAGTTGAACCAGGTTTGCATAATTGGAAAGCCAACGCCTTATCCGTTGCGCCACCCATGGCCACCTGGAGATGCGGCCTGATTTGTCACATTTTGCAGATTTTGATTACAGCTAGTGCTAGTGCTTAACTGACATTTTTTGAATTGCTTTTACTTTTTGCGGTTTCCTAATGACAAAAAACTTTTTTGTTGCCTTGGGGAAGCAGTAGCAAATGAGCAAAAGTAAGTTGAAAAACGCAAAATCAGACTGTTATTGACAATTAACAGTCTGACTAAAATCTACAATATCAAATTTTCTTTGTTTTTGAACATGTGAGAATGTTAAAACCTATTGTGTCATCTGGGGAAAAGAATAAAGAAAGCGTAAAAATCTCATTTTTAGAAAAATTTATTTAAACGTTCGCCCAAAGTTAGAAAAACCTGAAAATTTCTGCAAAATGTGACAAATCAGGCCGTATCTTTAGGTGGCCATGCGCCACCCCATCTGGGACTACATTGTCCCTAATTTGTCAATCGATTAGGTCAGAGGTTTCCAACCGGTCAGGAAGTTCATGAGTTCAAAAGAGGAAGTTTAGGACCTTATAGTTATTATCTGTTATAAATATGGAATTTCTTTTTAAGTTGACATTGGTATTTTCTACTAAATGTATTACTTTGTATCTGTACTAAGGGAACTGTTACATCTGCCACCTTGCTTTTGTAAATGAAAGTTACGAGATAGTTAGAAAATTATAGAATTGTAGCCTGCAGTAAAATTGTTGAAAATGTCACAATTTCAAAAAAAGAAAATGATACTAGCATCAAAGCAGCAGGATGCTGCGAAGTGACCATTCAAGGTGTTTAAGCCAAGCAGTCACTCCTATATGCTCATCAATGATAATTTTCTCTGATCCGGTAGGGGAAGAATGAAAAGTTGCATATAGTTATTAATGGGGAAGGTGTACAAACCGGCTGGTACCACTGAGCAAGACCATCGTAGGTCAAAAGGTTTGGAATTTAATTTCAGACGACCTAAGAATATAAACACAAACCTACCTATCACCGGTCTGAGCAAAGGGTAAATGATTCTTAGGTTCAAGTAATCTGCAGCGAACAGAGACGATGGGCCACAAAATTTTTGCACAGTGATTGAGCAAACAACGACGTATTCCCCCTTGGGGAGGCTGTACGCAGGACACTGTAGAGTTGAAGATTTGACTGTGGGATTAGGAAATCCGTAATATTCCACAGTTTTTCCAATGTCTAAAATTAGAAAAAATTTCAAACGGGTGTAGTTTTATTCACACATTCTATCGTGGCTGATATCTTGCTTAATGGTAGCGAAAGCTGAGATATATATTTTTCTTACAGTTTCCAACATTTTTGGCACGATTTTGTTATTTGTTGGCTGTACCTAGTAGGCTACTTAACCTACAAAATATTTTAACAGTTGTACGACTAAAAATAACACGTATGCACGCGGTATTACCACAGCAATAACCTAAACTTAGCTGAAATTTGCCTTTGTAATTTTTTACGAAGTGACTATTTTTACACACTTGTTGCCATGGTTGCTTGTGACGGGTGTTGCCAGAGTCAGGATTAACTTTTCTCAAATTAGGGAAGAATTCCTTATCAGGCAACGCTATTACGACTATATTTACACTATATACACTTAGCCACAGCCAATTTTTTAAGCAGGACTCCACCTAAGGTAGTAAAGTTGTTTGAAACAAAAATATTATCTATGTATTCCAAGGAATGACTTGTTCGAAATAAATAAATACAATTGCAGTATATAAAACACAAACTCAACAAACCGTTCAAAAGTTTCTCAGAAACTGGAAAACGGAGGTTTGGATACTTTGCATGTGGAATTACATGCCATGACATTTCCAAAGTATGTTTATCCCGAAGACAAGTGCTTCCTAAGATAGAAGCTTGTAGGTTTATTTCTTCGCTTGGAACATAAACCAACTCCGGAGCATCGAAAGGTGAAAGGAAAGTTGTGCTAAACCCATGTTTGATGCGCACGACCGGAGGGGGACACGCGTTGTCTTCAACAATGCAAACTTGCGTTCCCACTAGTATGCTGGTCTCCTGCGTTTTGAAAGTTTAGCTGAATTCAGTTTATTTGTTTTGTTGAAGAAAAAAAAGTTATACAAAACATAATAAACACAAATAATTCGCACAAGAATGGCAGCGAAAGACCACAAACTCAGCTGCCACTCAAACAATTTAACAAACAATATCAAAAATTAGGTACCGGTACAATAATAAAACACAGATAGTCTAATTATACGATAATACGGATAATATGATACTGCTTATCAAAAACGTCCAGTACAATCATCGAAATCTCTTTCCTGCAGTCAAACGACTAAACAAAATCTGACTATAAGCGACTAACAGATCTCCAACCTTCGAAAGTAATCATCTTCATAATATATCACATTTATGTCAATTGCTACGTAGGACTGTTTAAAAGAAATTAGTTTGATTGAACGTAAACGAAATCTCTTTTATGCAAAACGTTTCGAAATGAAACGAAATTCTTCACAAAAACGCTAATTCTGCACGGATCAAAGCAAAGGAACTTGCATGGAAACGAAGTAGGCCTACAGTATTTTGAAAGGCTGCTGAACAATAGTGAACATACGTTTGAATTTCGTTGAAATTACCTATCAAGCTGTCATCAGCATTTGCAATGCCCTGCTATTCTGCCATGTTCTAAATCAGGGGTCACCAACTTTTTTTGCATGCGGGCCACTTTAGCACTAAGGAGAGTTGTGGCGGGCCGCACTAATAAAATTTTAGGTATAGGTTGACTCTTATGCTAGAAAAGAACGCATTTCGTACCCAGTATTCAGCGTTACATGTTGTTAATATTTATCTTAGAATACCGCAGCAACAAAATTAGTCGAACAACGCTATTGCCAGGCCAAGCTCCTTAGGCCTAACACTTTTGACTTCTTTAACAATGCCTAATAAACGAGGCCACTTGTTTTGCGCACTTATTGCGAGGGGAGCGGTTTTATGAGAATATTCATCGCTAAGCAAGAGTGGTGTCGTCACTTCGCTTCACAAAAGATATCTTGCAATTAACAGCTTCAGTAAACAAGGAAATGTTTGACACATCGCAATACAGGCAACAATAGTGACCTAAAAACATATCAATGAAAAATAGGCTCCAATAACAGGGAGAAAGAAACCAGGCTTCATGAAACAAATGCTTGTGGAAATCACCGAAAAAACGTTTTTATCGTAACTCATGAACAGTGTTCCTTCTAAAAAAGCAATGAGTTGGTTTTTCATCCTTTTTGTGGGAGTCTATAAAACCGTCGTTCTTTGATTATTATTAGACAACTGTCACTTGCGGTGCTTATCAGCATGGCAAGAATTGTTGATTAACAACATTTTGCAGTACTAAGCTAAATATTTTCGTATTATTACAACCAGAAAAAGTTTTTAAATTTATATTTAATATTTTTCCAATTTATTATAAATTCAGTTGGCACATCGACCTATTTTGCCAGCAAAAACTTGCATAAAGGGAACACTGCTCATGAAATATAATAACGGTGAAACGTACAATAGTGTTTACATGAAATTTACAAACATAAAATAAGCAACCCTATGCTCACAGACAATTTCGAAATTCGAAAACAGACGTTTTTATTCAACTACTGGGACAGTGTGGTTGGACATCGCATTGGAATAACTTTAAGCGACCCCCACCTCGAACTACCATCTGATTGGTCGGTCGTATGCAAAGCGAAAATAATTATGCTTCCCGAAAAGTATTTTTTGCCTTCATGCTCTTTAACTCCTCAAGAAAAGTATTTTTGGCTATACTTGTACGCTGATACCTTTCGCGGGCCGCACATCACAGCGTGGCGGGCCGCATGCGCCGGCGGGCCGCCAGTTGGTGACCCCTGTTCTAAATTAAAGCATTTCGAAATACTTCGTTTTATTTCGACGCAAAATGCTTCATTTCAGTTCGTTTTGACAAAAAATCAATTTTGTTGTGAATTTAAAACAAAGCAATTTGTCTATTGGCCTATGTAATACAAACATTTTTTTGAAATTTTAAAGTACCGGCATTTCTCTATCTTATTTAATCTAAACTTTGTTTTCTTGATTTGAACAGTCCTTTTTTAGTAAAATTTATATTACTAAACTTTGGTATGTGAAACTGATATATAGGCCACGCTTTTCTGCATCAACTCCTTACCTCAAACTCTGCTGTGAAATCGACTACACTGTAGCTTGGAAAAGCAAACTTGTGGTTGAACTCCACAACGCAGAAGTATTGGTAGTTCACTTGTTTTGCTGTCCAAGATATAACTTTTTCAAACGTGTCTTTTTTCCATTGCTTGACGTAATTTAAAGGGTTACTCAATGAACTTTCATTGCATTTTTTCCACAGCTGTTGAGGAAAGCGTCTCCATAATTGATAAGGAGCAGGATGTTCAAGAAACGGTTTGATGATTGCGCTCAGTTCTATGCTTTTGCTTTGTAGCATCATAATGTAACTGTTGCTGTACCAAAACACTAAAAAGTTTACAGTTTTTCCAGTCTTAGGTCCGTCGTTGAATATTGCGATGTTATCAGCAAACTGATCAAAAGCGTACTTTGAAGGGTAGACAGTAACGCTTTTAAAGATTACGTGCAAGGTAGTCTCAAATACGGATACGTTGTTGGAGATTTGAATTCTTATTTGTACATCGTCTCGTGATTTGAAGTGGTGGAAACATTTCGAAGCCCGGCACAAGACTTTTTTGGGAAGCAATGTCCACAGCCAATCTGCTTTCACAACATTGCTAACCCCAGTGTAGGAATAGGCGTGATTCACAGTAAAGGTTGTGCTCAGAGAACCATAGTTTTTTTTGGTTCTCAACTTTGTCACCTCATCGTTATTTAAATCCCTGGCCAGAATTGCTAGGCTGCTAATTATTTGTTTTGACTGACTCGAATCTAAAACGTAAAATTACAATTGTGTTAAAAACATGTCTATCCAGCTTACAACGCATAGGCTACGGTACAAATCCATGACTGAGATTACTTCTGCTGATGGTTATATTATTTGACAAATGTGCCACAAATGTATTAAGAATATCCAAGAACCTTGTCAACACACAACTGCATGTTCTCGATGAGAGCAAAACTGATACTGTAGCCTAGGTATTAAACAAAACAATACTACAAAAAGTGCTCAATGCCAAGCAAAAAGCCGAGCAGATCGAATTACATTAAAATGTAGTTATTACTTCAACACCATTCGTCATAACACATAACTGGGGAACTGCGTTCCGAAAGCTAGTGCAATTCACTGTCACCACAGCGAACTCGCAGCATCAGGCTAAAACAGGTCGTTAATATCTACTTTGTGAAGCAAGCAACAATCATGCTGCTAAAAGCGAAACTCAATCTATTGCAAAAATATATTTGTTGCAACCATATTTAAAAAGTTTTCACTTGATTTGAAATCACTAAAACAGTTTTGTAAAATTACATCAAAAAATCGTAACGGTAATACTTACAGTTTACGGCGAGTAATTGTAAAAACAACGATAGACACAGAAATCGTGGCGTTGCCATTATGAAGTCATCAGAGCTTCAAAAGAAACTTGGCGTGTATGGAATTAATTATGCTTGTGCTTGATCAACCTGCAGCATTTTTATCTTTATTTTTCACTGTGACGTAATAAGCAAGTGATGTGACAATTGAAAACTTTCTTGGCCCAATAGTTTTTCTGGATAGCACATACCGTACCCAAAAGATTAAAGTTATATTGAGGGTTTTATGCTGTATTGCCATATGCATTAATCCATTGCAATAAAAACGATAAACTGGTTATACGTGGTGGTAAAAACATTTGAAAAGCTAAATGCAAGTATGCATATATAAAATTCGTAAATTCACTAAAAATTCACTACTACAAAATAGTGTTCAATGCCAAGCAAAAAAAGTAATAATAATAATAATAAACAGCACAATTCAAGAAAATGTAGTTGCTAATATCTAAAACAAAAAACTTAACAGTCTGTTTAACTTTTTGGTGGGATGAAATGCGAAAGTTATTACCTTAATAGAAAATTAATTTTAATATAGGCTATAATACATTAATCTTATAAATAAAAATCTAATATTATGGAACTTTATGGGGGACTAGTTAATGCATAACAAAATTGAAAATTTCTAAACCATCAAATTTTTAAGATATTAATTTTTTTTTTTTTAATGATTGAAAGGCAATTATTACTTTTTTCAGCAGCCTTTGAAAATTGTGGATTGTCTGTTTTCCAAAAATCATTTCAATATTGCAGAATTTGGGCACATAACATGAGAATAAAAATAAAAGTGTAAAACGTAGCCTACATAGTAACTTTTCCTTTGTTTGACCCGTCATAAATTGTAGTTTACGGCTTATAATTTTCTTCGTACGCTAAAAAATCTTTTTCGTCACTACCGCTCTATTGTCCTTGAGGTTTGAGGCGTGAGCATGGCGATAGATCGCCATGGGCGTGAGTTATTAAGCACACAGCATAGCTTTTGTCATCTTTTTACATTGAAAATGGTGGTAAAGCTATTGTGCGTTGCGAGAAGAATTGGTGCGTTCGGGAGTGGTGAATGACAGGTCTTTGGTGCGGTTTATTGTAATAAATGTACCACTATGTAAATATCCGTAACGCGTTGGAACCTTAGGTAAATATTGGAAAAGCGCTTTTATTTCTCTTGGTTACGGCAACACTTAGTAACATGCCGAAGAAACAGATTAAAATTGTTCAGGTGGAAAGATGTCATGTAAACTAGTCGCCGTCCACTTCATAGTTTTTAAGGCTAAGGGTGTAGCTTTATTCTAAGTAGCGTTGACGTTAACAGGATGATCCAGGAGGTACTTTCGGATTCTGGCCCGAGATGATTTTATGAGTTCGTAGCCTTTCCAGTGGTCCCAGGAATTTGAAGAAACTACCACGTATTCCTTGGATACAGTGGTGGATTCAGAAAGTAATTTATTAGTGGGCCTAGGAAATATCTTGGTGGGCCTTCACCAGTAATGCCACGGCGGGCCAGCATACAAAAACTTAGTGTTACCGAATATCTCTTACAAATGCTGTGAAATAGTGATGCCACAGACAATTTAGTGCCACTTGGTTATTCTAGGGTTAAAGATTAATATGTTTTTTTTTTCAAGAATCTGATTTTGGGTGGGCCCACTGTCAATCTGGGTGGGCCTGTACCAATCAGGCCACAATTTTGTTTAGAAACGTTTTGGTTTGAAGCCCGAGAGTCTCATTGGTACCGGGCCCAAATTATCCCATCGAAGGCCTTGCTTCTACCCCTCACGTGGCGATGTTTTCCAGACTACACTGAGAGGCTACGAGAGGCTAGAGAGCAGCCAGATCTTAATCTAATCATACAAGACAGGCAGACTTTCAGATTCATTTGATGAAAGTAAGATATGGTTTGTTTGACCTGTGACCAGCTGGCGTCATTGCTTAGCTGTAGGCTACCTCAGCAAGATCATTTTCAGTCAGGTGTGTTTAAATACAATTAACTAAGTTTTAAGGATTTTACAGATCTCACTAGATATTCAACTCGGCAGTAAGAAAAATCCCTCACTTAGCTTTAACTTAAACAGCAACAAAAAAAATGAGCTAATAGTTGCATCGAAATTTCAATACAAACGCTTTGGTACATTTGACTTAATTTTTTTTTCGATTTAAAGGATTTGAATGTGAAAAAAATGTTTATACATTATCAAGCAGTCTTCAGACTCATTCCCAGAAATGACATAAATACGTCATTTCTGTCAACAAAAGCGCAAGTAAAATGAGTCAAGCAGCCTATGAAAAACCTGGATGTCCTCTTTGCGTGAAGTAAGGTTTAAACTCTCTTGCCTTTAGTTGTCTTTTGATAGTCCGAGCAAGGTTGCAAACCTTAAGAGGTAAAAAAAAAGATCCTCGACTCGAGAAGCTTAGGCAAAGAAGAACAAAAATCATGCTAAAATTCTGTCGAGAGATTTATTTTAGCTACGGTAGCCAACGTAGGCCCATTCCTTGACGCATAACTGTACTGTCTCAGCTGTCACTTCTAGACGCACATCTTTTATCCTCGGGAATTTACAGTGTTTACCTTATAAAATCTACCTTACAGAATTCACCGTAATTTTCTTTTTAGCAGCACAGCTGTGAGGTAACTTGTGTAGCCTAACACAATTACAGTCATGCCTTCATACAAGCTTTATTACTTCAATGCCAGAGGAAGAGCAGAGCTGATCCGCCTAATTTTTGCCGAGGCAGGCGTGGAATACGATGATGTGCGAGTAGATGCTAAAGATTGGCCGCAAAGAAAGTCAGGCAAGAACTTTATTTGTGAATTAAATCTGCATTTCATGCTTTGACCCTATGGGAAGTTGCTATAATTATATGAAAATTATGACAAAAGGCTGAAGTTGTCTTGGTTGAAACGAAAGCTTGTTCTCTTTTAAAAAAGCGGTTCTAAATAAGCCGGGACAAAGGCATTGATACAAAAATCTAACGAAATCAAAACTTAGAATTTTTCTACTAAAATAGCCAACACGAAATTTAGTTTCATTTAAAAAAATCGAATTTAGTTTTGGTTTCAGCGTAGTGGTAGTTCTCAAAACTCCAACCAATCTCAATTACGTTCCAATCTTCTGGGCACCAATTTTTACAGCATGAACATTTTTAGCTTTATGTTTCTCGACTGCCGATTGTAGCAAGAATTGACAGTGATAGACATCGTGTTTTGCCCATGAGGCTGGACTCGTCAGTATCGCAACCCTAATTCTGCCACAGACTATCGACCACCGCCATTACCAGTCAGTTTAATTCGTATTGTTTACTCCCTGAAATAAGCCTAAAGTTAGATTTTAACAAGCCGAACAGAAGGTCGTTCATTACTCAAAGTACTTTTCGCTGACTCTGTTGAGGTACTTGTCGTCAGAATGAAGTCGATCTAGTTAAAAAAAATTTTCCATCGCGATCTTCAATTTTTATACCAAAACAACTACCGTACTCAAATGAGGTAACATCATTATCAATAGAAAGCTGATTAAAAACTGTGCCACTCTTTTTGTAGAGACACCTTTCGGTAAGCTGCCAGTGCTACTCATCGACGAAAACCCGATGGCTCAAAGTCTTTCAATTGCAAGGTTCTTAGCTCGAGAGTTTGACCTTGATTGTGAAACATCGTTGTCGAGATCTTTCGCCGACATGCTCACGATAACATTCGACGAGCTTCTCTTCAAGCTTCCTTACATGGTGAAAGATCCGGCACAAAGAGTAAGTAGCTATAGCATTGATAAGAAGGTCTACAGGTTGTTTTTGAACCAAAAACGATTTCTGGAATCTGGAATGTTTCCAGGGCCACTGAAACTTCTTATTCTTGTTGTGAAGGTGCTATATTTAGAAGGCCTGAGTCTCTTATTAGTATAGGCTACAGGGGTCAATTTATCCCTCGATAAAGAGTATAAGTAGCCTACAGTAATTCAACACATTAAACATCTTAGACTGCCATACAGCCATTATATGACTACAATAAGCTGCTTCATCATAGAAAGAGTTCGCCACCAATCCACCATGCTCGGCAGCCGTGGCCGAGTGGTTAGCGCGTTGGGCTCGCAGTCGAGAGCCTGCATGTTCGACTCCAGCCACCCGCACTTGCTGTTGTTTCTCTGGGCAAGAAACTTAACGATAATTGCCTCTACCTAGTGATCGATTTCGAGTAATGGGTAGTACCAAATTTAAGTCATAAGTAAAGTAGACAACCGAAAAACAGACATTGCCGTCGGCTGCAGCGTGGGTCAGGTGTACGTCGATGCATAGCGCTCAAGTCCGCTTTCCCGCAATGCAGGATAAAGATAAACAAACAAAAAAACAAAATTCGGTTGTCACTGAAACTGGCTTCGGTATGAGATCAAATTTCAAATTTGCCCGTTTTTTTTCTGTCTCAGGTTGAAAACTGCGAAACTACATCAACATTAGCAGTTGAAAGAACAAGTCTTTTCTATTTTTTTTTTATTCCCGTTTATTGTGCTGATATATTGCTCATTGCAGCTGGTACCGCGGTGTTACTAAATCTATCTCGTTCTGAATGGTACCCGGTCATTTGGTCGACAGACATTTGGTCGACAGGACGTTTGGTCGACAGGACGTTTGGTTGACAGGACGTTTGGTCGACAGGACGTTTGGTCGACAGGACGTTTGGTCGACAGACATTTGGTCGACAAGACATTTGGTCGACAGACATTTGGTCGACAGACATTTGGTCGACAGACATTTGGTCGACAGACATTTGGTCGACTGGACGTTAGGTCGACTGAACGATTTATTTTAGGGTTAGGGTTAGTTAACTAACCTTAACCCTAACCTAACCCTAACCTAACCTAACCTAACCTAACCCTAACCTAACTCTAACCCTAACCCTAACCCTAACCCTAACCCTAACCCTAACCTAACCTTAACCCTAACCTAACCTAACCTAACCTAACCCTAACCCTAAACCTAACCCTAACCCTAACTCTAACCTTAACCCTAACTCTAACTCTAACTCTAACTCTAACTCTAACTCTAACTCTAACTCTAACTCTAACTCTAACTCTAACTCTAACTCTAACTCTAACTCTAACTCTAACTCTAACTCTAACTCTAACTCTAACTCTAACTCTAACTCTAACTCTAACTCTAACTCTAACTCTAACTCTAACTCTAACTCTAACTCTAACTCTAACTCTAACTCTAACTCTAACTCTAACTCTAACTCTAACTCTAACTCTAACTCTAACTCTAACTCTAACTCTAACTCTAACTCTAACTCTAACTCTAACTCTAACTCTAACTCTAACTCTAACTCTAACTCTAACTCTAACTCTAACTCTAACTCTAACTCTAACTCTAACTCTAACTCTAACTCTAACTCTAACTCTAACTCTAACTCTAACTCTAACTCTAACTCTAACTCTAACTCTAACCCTAACCCTAACCCTAAAATGAATCGTTCTGTCGACCTAACGTCCTGTCGACCAAATGTTTGTCGACCAAATGTCCTGTCGACCAAATGTCTTGTCGACCAAATGTCTGTCGACCAAACGTCCTGTCGACCAAATGTCTGTCGACCAAACGTCTGAATGCTATGACGATTAGTTACAAAAATGAGGATGGAGAACATAAATATAACAATAGGCTATTCGGGAGTTAAATATACAATAAAAAGAAAACAGTTCCATGCAGATGACAATATTTTTTTTCTTAGTTTTGCTGTTAGGTGTCGCACTAATGACAGGATAGTTTCTATCAGCTTCATCTATCTTTATAAGCTAAAATGGTAATCAATGTAGCCAAGTGATTTTTCTAACACAACCATTCCACAACAATGAGGCTAATAACTGTATAATTTTCAATGTGTTTTTAGGCAAAGCAAGTCGGCCCAGCGTTGGAGGCAATATCTGAAAAGTTGACCACAGTCGAAAATAAGATCAAAAAAGAAAACCAGCAATATCTCATGGGAGACGTAAGTAAAACAAGAGAACTAGATAAAAGTAAATAGGCCTAGTCTATTTTTAACTGGTAGTTCTTGTATTACCGATGAAGTTTTTAGGCTATAGAAGATTGACTTTCATTTCCTCCTCACAGACACACAGCACAAGATTAGCCTACAAGCGGAAGATTAAAATTGATAAGTAAATCGATAAAACGCTTACTGGTTAAAACGTTTTCCTTTGCAGTGCTTGACGTGAGTTCGAAACTCGGTCAAGTCATTGCCAAATAGGCCTACCTCAAAAACTTTATAGGCGTATCAGCAAATAGCTTTACAAGGAAACACATAACACAAGCCAACACACTTTTTGTGTCAGCATAGTAAATGTCATTCTAGGGTATATTTTGGGTGCTGAATTCAAAAATCACATCAGATTTTTTGTATCACATCAGGATTTTATGATATCTGGGTGCTGTTTTGGTAAAAATTGGTAAAATCGACTCCTGATCTGTATTGGTAGACTATGGCGTTTCATGGAATTTGAACTCTTTTTTGTCAACAAGGTCTGTGAATCAGTAGCGTAGTCAGGAATTTTGAAAGGGGGGGGGTTTTGACGACCCAGCGGCGGGGGGTCTGGGGGGCCTCCCCCAAAAATTTTTAAAAAATTACTTTGAATTTGGTGCATTCTGAGAGCATTTTCAACAAAAATGTAGGTATGAATATTCCTGTAAAATGGTGCTGTCCGGTGGCATAGCAAAAGGATAAGATCATGTTTTCTTCGGCATTTTTCGGAAATAAAGCTAAGTCTCAATATTTTCTTGTTGCTAATTCCTGGCTGAGATGTTTTAATGTTTAGTATTGGCAAAACTCGCTCTTTTAATGCAGTTTTGCTTAAAATTAGGTAAGTTTTTTTTTAGACTGAAAGCATCATTCTCAATATCGTAACGTCACACGCGTGCCAAAGGGGGGGGGTTGTAACCCCCAAAACCCCCCCTTGGCTACGCCACTGTCTGTGATAAAGTCTAAATTCATCACGATCAAGTCTAAAGTCTACACAAGAGATACAAACATAATATTAATGAAAACATTGAGGTATTTCAAGACCTGTTTTATTTTATTTTTATTTTTTATTTTATTGAAGTGTGGTAACTTGAACCTAATTCTTCAAAGTTTATCTGCTAACACTAAACGTTCAACGTCATTTTTTTTTACAAGAGTAGGCTACATTGTTACTTTTTTCGTGCTAAGAAGTAGGTTTGATGGCTGTGCAAATCCCCAATACATATTTTAAACCTTTTGGTTTTGCCATTTTTTCCTTTTGTTGGTGCTACAGCTGTGTGTTTGTAATGTCATTCGTTATTATGTTTGCGCCAGCAAAGAAAAATAAAATTGAAGAAATTGAATAGAATAGACACTTAAAAATAGGTTCAATTCTACAGAAGAAAAAAAAATTCACATGCACATTTGGGAAACGTTACTCTGGACAAACTTTCGCTTGCATGATTTTTGTGAATGTTGTGAGTGGATTTAAGATTTCCATTGATCTATCGTCTTAGGTTTTCCACACAAGCTTTACATGCAGCATGTGTGGAGCCCATGATTTGTCCTGATCACCCAGGCGAATTTTAAAGTATGTAAGATATGCTTGTTTCACAAACCTTGTTATGGTTTGCCTTTGGTTAGGAACAGTAGCCTATAACTGCTCCATATGTAACAAAGAACATCAGGGTCATTTTTACACTTTTTTGAAGATGTCATTCTGCTACTTATTCACACCACAAACAGAATTAACACCTTGCTAATATGAACAAAATCTGAATACATAAAAATTCAAATAAGAATGAGTCATAGACAAGTTTCACATGCGCTTAAAACTCCACGTTCAGCGAAAAAGATAAAACCGATGTTATTTATCAAAAAGTAGAATGGTACTAAGCATTCAGGCGAAAGTGAATGTAACCCTGCCTGTAAGAGGTGGTTTATGGACAGTTCTCAGAAGGTACATAAGTTGGATGGTCTACCATAGACAGATGGTCCACTAGCCAGATGGTCTAGGTGACTCGTTTGACCAGTGGACCATCTAGCTAAGGGGGCTTCTGACTAGTGTACCTTCTGAAGGTAGGTCGGTCACTCCAATGGTCATGGTGTCCTCATACATCTCCAAATGTTACAAAATAAAATCATTTCCATGAATATGACAAATTTTGAAACACTTTTGGCTCATAAGGTCTTTATAAAACGGTAACAGTAAGAGAAAATTCGGCCAAAAAGCCAATATTATGAGAAAAAGTATCATGCAAAAATCTCAAAAACCTGATGTGATGGATAAAATCTGATGTGATTTTTGAAATCAGCTGCCTCAATATACCCCAAATCACATCTTACATTGCAGACACAAAATTTTTTATCTTTTTTGTTGGCCTGTGTAATCTTTATGTTGGCGTTTTGTCGCTTTTACGCTTTTCTCGGCTTCGGTATGCTATGGCAAGTATTGCTTTGCTTTGACAGCCAAAACTAAAGCTAAGAATTTTATAACCTACAAGGATGTAGCTAACTGCTCTTGGCTGATGCTGAGCTGCGTCGGATAATTTATATTTGATACGTAATTTACTTTACTGCCGGCTTGGTTTAAGTTTTCATTCAGCATTTTTTCAATATTTACGCTTATGCTTTTTCAATTTTTTACGCTCATGTTTTGACATTATTGCGTCACTGTAATGTTGTTTAAAACATTACTTGTAGGTTTTAACTGCCCTTTATCAGAACTGACGATGCACTGAATAAGTGCGAAATATATTTTCTGTAACATCTACTGACAACTGATCCCTGTTACCTTAGCAATTGAGGTTTTAGCTACAAGGATGTATTTATGTTTTTGGATGATCATTCCCGCCCATCTCGACCAAGCCCAACAAAGCTTTCAAATTTGAAAAAAAAAGATCAGTTGATGAAGAATATTTTACTACCTTTGATGATTAGTTTTAAGAAACAAAAACAACACTGATTTTTAAAAATAATTTATACTTTTTGAATTTTTTTCAGACATTGACATACCCCGATCTTGCTCTGTTTAACCTGTTCTATTGCCTGCATCAATTCAAGGAAGATTTTCCCAGCGAATTTCCTTGTCTAAGGGCAATCGCAAAGCAAGTGCATGAGCGACCTAACATAAGGAAGTGGATCGAAGCAAGACCAAAAACTCAATTTTAAAAACTAACATAATTGAAATTGATTGTGTCGTTATTTTTCTAGAAGGTGCTTAAAATTTTATTTAAAATAGAGTTCACACAGCAATTATTAGGCTACTGCATTGCATTTTACCACATTGTGAAAATCGTTACCACTATAGCCCAGTGATGTACGCGCATACAAAAAATATTGACGCCGTCAGCGTAAACGCAAATGTTCGAAAAATCATACGCCGTATGCGTCAACGTAACTTGTAAAAAAACTTGGCGGCGTCTGCGTCAGCGTATACACTAGCGTAAACTCATTGTGTTTGCTAGGTGCCAAACATGCACACGGTATAAACCACTTGAAACGAACAAGTTTTATTTTGAATTTCCACGAAGAAACACAAGCATCTGAAAGTGTTCATCTGACATTTTGCTGTGTTTTGGTTCCAATATGTCTTTGCCCATTGAAAACATTCTTTCAACTGCAGCGCTGGAAGGTATTGGCGTGTTGTAGCGAAAAAAATACATTAAAAAAGTATGCGTTGACGCTATGCGCTAAAAAACCGCGAAAACTTTACGGCGTAGCCTCAAGCGCAAACTATCCAAAAAATGTGACCGTAAGCGTTAGCGTAAACAAAAAGTCTACGCCGCAAGTATGCGGCGTATACGTACATCTCTGCTATAGCCTATGGTCCATTTATTTTATAAGTTAAGCCTACTAGGCCACCTTTAGATAGGAGCGAATCTAAGATGGCAATCGGCAGCCATTGGGCTAAACAAGGAATTCAGATCATTAATTAAAGTATTAAACCACAAACAAAAGACTTTAACCCATTGATCAGCTATTTAGGACTTAAACTTCCTGCGTTTTGTACAAACAGTTGATGAGTTCACATCGAGTCACAATGGTCTGTAGTCCACCTTTTTATGTAAATACAAAGGTCTAATTGGAAAAAAATATGTGTGTGATGGATTAAAATGTAAACTACCAAAACAAGTGTAGCCTGTTGAAAGAATAGCGTAGGCCTGGTTATTATGGTTTAACTGGGCGTGTTTGGCAGATGAAAAACTTTGTTGGCCTAAATGTTTTTTGATTTTTTCACAATGTAGATATTAACGACCTGTTTTAGCCTGATGCTGCAAGTTCGCTGTGGTATTTGTGGTAGTTCACAGTGGCGTCCGCAGGGAGAGCTTTGGGCCATGCTCCCTCCCCTTCAAAAATTATCTTATTAGCGTTGATGTGTAGTACAAACATGTTATTGTTCAAGAGTGGTCTTGTGTAGCAGGGTCGTATTAACCGATCTTTTTACTCCAAGAGGGGGTTACGGCTGTTTAGGGACCCACTCATTTCAGTTTGTTAAATGTTTTTTTTGGCTATTTGAAATGAAAAAAATGTTGCAAATATTGCTACAGAAGTTCGATATTCAAGATCTTAAATCACGCAAAGCTCTATTTACCGCTTCCACTCCGGTGAGTGGGCTATCTCTGTTTAGGGGCCCACACATATTCATACTTAGTTGGTGCAGCCAGTGGCGTACGCAGGATTTTCTCAAGGGGGGGCCATTGAGAGTAGCGTAGCCAGGAATTTTGAAAGGGGGGTTTTTGACGACTGGCGGGCGAAGCCCGTCGGCGTTTTCTCTTAAGAGGACACCCAGCGGCGGGGGGTCTGGGGGGCCTCCCCCAAAAAATTTTGAAAAATTACTTTGAATTTGGTGCATTCTGAGAGCATTTTCAACAAAAATGTGGGTATGAATATTCCTGTAAAATGGTGCTGTCAGGTGGCATAGCAAAAGGATAAGATCATGTTTTCTTCGGCATTTTTCGGAAATAAAGCTAAGTCTCTATGTTTTCTTGTTGTTAATTCCTGGATGAGATGTTTGAATGCTTGGTATTGGCAAAACTCGCTCTTTTAATGCAGTTTTGTTTAAAATTAGGCAAGTTTTTTTTAGACTGAAAGCATCATTCCCAAGCATAAAGAGACTGAAAGCATCATTTTCAATATCGTGACGTCACACACGTGCCAAAGTGGGGTTGTAACCCCCAACCGCCCCCCCCCCCCCCTTGGCTACGCCACTGGCCATTATCCCAGACGTCTTCATGATATCCCAGTATGGTTTTAGTTTAGACTTTATCCATTTCTCCCTCACTAATCACTATAATAGGCTTTACAGAACACTATGCTACATTGGCATACCTTGGGTGGGGTAGGTGGATTGGGCCATGTATTTCGCATTGGCTTAATCTATAAAACAACATTGTTACAGTGATTGCTTTGACAAAGCAATGCAAAACATGCAAAACATATTAAATGTCTTAATCTACGTCGTTAACTACTAAACCATTTTTAAGGGAAGGGGGGGGGGGGGGGGCATGGCCCAATAGCCCCCCCTGCGTACGCCACTGGGTGCAGCGTTTTCGGCAATATTAACAAAAAATGTGACAATACTGCTACAAACATTAGACATTTTATAGGTTTGGCTGCATCGATCAGTTTTGTAGTGTTGATCAACATTTGGAATGACTATATTGTAAATCAGCAAAACCAAAAAATTTATGCTATTTTTTGGGGTTTAGGCCTACAGACGGAATAATCTACTACGCTCTCGCTTTCTCCGAAAATGTCTTTCAACGATTGATAGCATGAAACTTCTCCAAAATTTAATGCTCGTGAAATGACGAAAATTAAGCTGTGCAGAAAGCTTTCCCAGTCCGAGGATAAAGATTCAATCAATCAATGTTTAACAATGTCAGCTATAACCGTTATTGACAGACAGTGGCGTAGGAGCATATGCTACCGCCCTGGCTTTCGTTGAAAATGCATCCCTAAGTAGACTGCAGCAAATTTTGAAATAGTTTCATGTTCAAGCAATCTTTTCAATAAAAGTAAGTAGGCCTACAAATAATGTTCCGCGTCTCAGAAGTTCTATATTGCTTGCGAAAGAAGCCTCACTGTCTCAGCGTTAAGGCCAAAAATAAAAGACAAAAAATGGACAATAAATGTATTAGGCAAATAAAATATCAATAGCCGCCTCAAAATTGAACTTTTTGAGCTTTCGCCGAAGCAAAATCAGCGATAATATCTTCAAAATCAAGTTTTTGAACAGGGGCGCGGGAAGTAGGGGTGCTCAAGGGGCTGCAGCCCCCCCTATAGAAAATTCAGCCCTCCCTGGAATTTTTAATAATTGCTTCAGCCCCCCCTAGAAAATTCTGACAATTTAAGGTTCTTCTCTCTCGTTTGACTTGTAGTAGCTTAGATTCTTATCCACAAGCTGTGTAGCATATCGATGGAATGGGCGCCTTGATGACAGGCGTTGGGGTCTGACTGGTCCATATCTTTGGGAGTGACTGCGGAGAAGGTGTTGAGGATCGAGTCTTGCATGCAAAGCCAGTTTGTGAGAGGCTTCTTCCCTACGGACATGAGCAGGAGCAATGCCAGCCAAAGTTGGCAGATAAGCAGTAGGTGTGGGGCGGAGACAGCCAGTGATGATGCGCAAGGTGTCGTTAATGCATACATCCATCTTTTTTGTGTGTCTGCTACGGTTCCACACAGCTGTGGCATATTCGGCTGAGCTGTAGACCAAGGCTAGTGCACTTGTACGCAAGGTTGATCCTCGGGCTCCCCATCCTGTTCCTGCAAGGCTTCTCAAGAGGTTATTTCTCGAGGTAACTTTGGCACGGAGTGACTCGATGTGGGGTCTGTAGGTCAACTGTCTGCCAAGTTTTACTCCAAGGTAAGTTGGGTTTGGAGTATATGGTAAAGGATTTCCTTTTAGCGAGACAGACAGTTGACGCTGGGATTCCCGATTATTTAGATGGAAAGCGGAGATTGTTGTTTTCGACACATTCAGTTTGAGCCTCCACTTGTCCAGATAGTCAGCCACCAGTTTCAGGTCAATTTCAAGTTTTCTTTCCACCTCGTGCCAGTTCCTGTGAGCGTATAGAAGAGCTAGATCATCCGCATAGCCATACTGTTGCGATGTAGTGCATGGGAGGTCACTTATATAGATATTAAATAGGAGTGGCGATAGTGTTGACCCTTGGGGGACGCCATTTTTCAGGCGGCGTGGTCTGCTGGGTTTTCCCTCGTTGGTATGCAGTAAGAAGGTACGGTTCGAGATGGTCTCTACCAGAAACTTAACCATGTGTCGGTCAGGAATGAGTTGTAATAGTTTCATAGTAAGACCACGGTGCCACACAGTGTCATAGGCTGCTGTAAGATCCACTAGGACAACACCCACCTTCTCACGGGCTTCAAAACCACTTTCGATGTCATCCGTAAGCTTGACAACCTGGTCAGTTGTACATCGGCCGCGTCGGAATCCAGCTTGTTCTTTTGGCAGTTTTGGATCAACGATTGGTTCGAGTCTGCTCAATAAGAGACGCTCAAGTAACTTGTATGGTACACAGAGCAAGGAAATGGGCCTGTAACTTTTAGGGTTATCAGCTGGCTTGTTGGGCTTTCTAATGGCTATGATGTTAGCTTTCCTCCAGATCTTTGGGAGGAGCAACTTCTTTAGGCAGAATGACATGAACTGTCGCAGCCACTCTCTTGCGAGTGGTCCAATATGTTTAATTAGCTCTGGTGGGATCTTGTCTGGGCCTTGTGATTTGCCAGTTTTTAGGTGTTTGATGGCTGCGTCCAACTCAGAGATGTTAAAAGAGGTAGATAGGAAACAGCTTGAACTGGGTACCTTCCATAGTTGGTTGATTTCATTTTTCACTGCTCTGGCATGCGCTTTATCAGCTCCTTGATATTGGCCATTTGCGAGAAGTTGTTTCGCTATGGAGTTGGCCGTTATAGGGCATGGCTTTGGTTTCGTGGTCCTGCCTGTGAGGCGGTTGAGCGTTGACCAGGCTTTACGACTTGAGTGGGTGAAGTCTATTCCAGCGACGGATTCCTCCCATCTATCTCTTTTTTTCCTGTTGATGCAGTCTGTTAAGTCTGTAGCGGCTGCCGCAGCTGTCAAGCCAGGTTCGGATGACATAAAAATATCATATTTTTGTTGACATTCGTTATCCCAGGTTGGTATAAAATTTCTCCTGCAGCTCCTTGGGATGGATAATTTGGCTGCCTTGATAAGGTGTTGGCAGAATTTTTTGTATGCTGCGTCCACTCCTACGGTGTTTGCTTCAGGAATCTGGTTACATTGCTGTTCTACAAGGTCGTTGTACTTTTCCCAGTCCGCTTTCCGGAAGTTCCATCTTGGGATGTTTTGGTTGGTACTGGCCGAATTGGGTTAGAAGGGACAATCAGTGAGGGTCGATGTTGAGACCGAGGGAATTTCTCCAGCACAGCGCGATGCGGAAGGATTCCGCCAAGCTTCACAAAGGCCAGATCGGGGTTAGATGTGGTACCCCATCTGGCAGAGCGGAAACTATCATGTTGTTTTGGGTCGTGCAGAAGCTGAGCCTCTACGAGGGATGCCCAGTCTTCCAGAGCTGTCCCATCAGAGTTAGTGATGCTATAACCCCATTGGATGCTGTGGCAGTTGAAGTCGCCAGCGTACATGCATGGGGAACTGAAGTTCGGAATCGAATCGTTTAGAAATCTTGTCTGTGGTGACTTGTAGACGTTAACAACGCATACGCTCTCGATAGTAGTAGCGACCCACTCTATGTCTGAGTCACTATCATCAGAAGAGGATGCATGTGACCAAGTTGCAGCACTGTGCACAAACGTCGCAACTCCATGGATTTTACTAAGAGTGTAGGAGGCAAGTTGGAAGCCCGTTATCTTCAGGCGTAAAACATCCACACAGTGGGTTTCTTGAAGCAGGATGGCAGTCGGTTGCAAGGGTTCAATCAGGTGTTCAATAACTGTAGACTTTGCTCTTGAAAAGCCTTCCACATTGAGCTGCAGCAAGGTTATTCCTTCCCTTACGACATTCGTTGATGCCGCCCTAATAAGGGCGCTTGATCGGGGTCGGAATTAATCGGAGACTGCAACTCCATTTGTATGTTGTTTGCTTCAGATAAGCTTTGCTTTCTCTTTGCTACTTGTCGGTTTGTTGTCATCAGTCGAATCCAGGGCTCACCACGTGGAGGTTGACAACTTGAGCCCCACAATTTAAGGCCTACATTTTAAGGTAGGCCTACATAACATAATTTCAGAATTTTTTTCGAACAATAATTGCTACGATGAATCGAGTTCCTGTTACGTGTCGCGCTCATCATTTGCAATAAAGAGTCGTCAATCACAGGGAGCTATACCTCTCAGTGGCGGTGCTAGCCACCTTCCCTACTAACACGGCGGTCCATCGTTTATTGGACATCATTCTGCAATATTTACATTTCATGCGTAGTTCTGAACGTTACAATAATGCATGATATTGCTTTGTCATGTCTGACCGACATGACAGAAGATACCGTAGTGCAATGAGAGGAGACGCACGTGCAAACATATTCGGCTTGGTAAAACAAGCACGCACGACGCGGCTTTATTTTGCGATTACCTGCAACGGGGAAGTTTTTCAGCCTGCAGAAGCCGTCGCAAGACAGCTCCAAAGATCTTTGCTTCTTCAGCTTTGAAATCAATCACCATTCTCCGCAAACGGATCAAAAATCTCAGAATAGATGAATCCGTTTTCAAGCTTATGGAAGCAGCGAACGTCTTTGCGTCTGTCAATAACCTAAAGACGCCAAAGGATTCCCGAGTGAGAAAAACTCCAGCAAGATTTTGAAACACAGAGGAATCGGATGCTTTGTCGTCTGCGGGAGAAGAAGCGTAGAAACGACAATACATCGAAGCTCTTAATTTGGTTCAAGCTGAGCTTGATCGAAGATTTGACCAGGCGGATCTGCTTACAGCAGCCAACAGAGAGAAGGCCCTTTTGATCTGTGCAAACGGGGAGGAAAGATCTGATACTGAGATCAGCTTACCCAATGCCATCAGAAAAGATCGCCTAAAAACGGAACTTACTTTGCTCAGCGATGTTGTAAGTGGAAAAACCGCACACTCCGTTCAAAAGGTTGCTGAGATACTATTGCAACTAAACCCTCAAACACTAAATCTTTTCAAAGAAACACGAAAATTCGTGGAGCTCTGCTTTTGCCTCTCGGTTTCGGTTGCATCATCACAACGTTCTTTTTCTGCTCTAAGACGCCTGAAAACGTGGTTGAGAAGCTCAATGACACAAAAACGACTTACGGTACTCATTTTGCGTTGATGCTTGTCTACCAAAACAGTTTGGACACTGTGGATGTTAAAGAACTCATGACACAGTTTATAGAGAAAACACCTGAGCGAAAATCAATCTTCGGAAGCGTGTGAGAGCTCATTTCCACAAACTGTCGTTTTCATATAACTTTCTAGTTTGTTCGTTTTCATTTTAATTTACTGAACAGCTGCTTTACACAGGAGGAGACTGAATTCCCAGTACCGGTACCAGTTTTAAACGTTCCCCATGTAAGGGGGTCTGGGGGGCGAAGCCCCCCAGAAGCTGACAACACTACGACAGCTTCAGCCCCCTCTAGAGAAAAATAGTTCCGCGCCACTGTTTTTGAACGTAGTCTCTTTCTATAGAAAGAATCGATAAAGCTGATAGCAGATCATCATTCATGGTAGAACGTAAATAGGCTACGACTTCATCATTTTGAGCTTTGAGAAACTCCTCTCACAGCTCGCAATTGAAACACCAATGCTAAGATAAATTTTCAGACACAAGCATAAATGTGGTGTCGAATCAAGTAGGTGTGATTTAGCTAACCACTGTAAAAACATCAAACGCTGTTGCATTACGATCAAACGTGCAGAGGTGGGCAGTAGCGCGCTACTTTTTGGTAAAAGTAGCAAAAACGGCGCTACTTTTTAGTTGGAGTAGCGGCTGCAGCAGCGGCGCTATTTTTTTCCAAAGTAGCGGTAGCGGGAGAGGCGCTACTTTTTTTCAGTCGCACTCCCGCTACCAGCTACTTTTTAATTTAAGTTGAAAAAAATGCTTGTTTTTTTTGCAATACTGGCGTGGTCAAACAGCTATATATAATCGGTTTGGTTGCAAAGTTTCGATCTTTTCTAGCTGACGTCAACTTCTTCGGCGAATATCTCCGTGTGATGAAGCCTATCTGCCAGGCTTTAGACATTCTCCAGGGCGAGTCCAAAGCGTATTACGGAGTCTTGCTTCCAACCATCACAATTTGCGGGAAGAAGTTGACCGAGATCAGTGATCTTGTGACCTGTGAGGAGTTAAAAGTGAAAGTTCTTGAAGGGGTGAAGAAACGATTCAACAAGTGCTTCAACAACATGAAATGCGTTATGGCATCGTGTCTTCATCTCTCCTTCAAGACGTCGTGGCTACAATTTGTGCACTACGTTTCCCCGGATGATGCTGACGCACTGCGAAAAAAAGTCAAGACAGATGTAATTCGACTGTTGCGGGAGACATCAAGCCAGGTTGATACCGAGAAGAGTGAAACCAACACCAGTCATGACCCCGAGGATGTATTGTTTGGAGTGTTTGCGCCATCCCGTGAAACGTCGGTGCAGAAAGAAGCAGCAATTGTAGACGCCTTTTTTTCGGACAAGAGCAAGTCCTTGAGCTTTTGGAATAGGCTACCGAGTTAAAACATCTGTTGATTTAATACAACACCCCCATTCCTTCCAGTGCTGCTGTGGAGACACTTTTCTCTGTTGGAAACGATGTGCTTAAGCGAAAGCGGGCAGGACTTAGTGACTCTCATTTTGAAATGCTCGTGTTTTTGAAAGATGCGTAACAATAAATTTCCCTTAGAATATGTTTTTATAACGACGTTAAAATGACAGCGTAAACGAATGATAACATTCGTTTTCAAGGTCGTTTTTGCGTCACTAGGGACTTGTGTGTTTCCTAGTGTCATTTTAGACAAAAGTAGCGGTAGCGCGCGCTACTCTGGCCCAAGTAGCGGTAGAGAGTAGCGCGCTACTTTAAAAGTAGCGGGTGCCCACCTCTGCAAACGTGGTTTCACTGCTTCGCACCAGCCTCTTAAATCTGTCAATTTCCACAGCAAACTCCAAAAAGTCCACCTCGTCATCATAAGTGCTTTTAAAAGCGTTGGTGAATCCATTGTGACTTTCGCTTTGCAGCAGCGCGTGAGGATTCAAAAATCCAAACATATCATTCAAGTGGTGTATGCCGGTAAACCTAGTTTCAGCTTCAAGTTTAAATCTGTCCAAAGCTTGAAACATGCATCGTCTTACTTCTCCAGACGGACTACAGGCTACAGCTATCTAACATCACGCAAGAAGCAACTCGAGCTTTTTAGCTGTTGTTCTAACTTATCCTTAAATTTTTTAAGGTGTGCTAGCTGTCTCTTTGTAAACCATTTTATTGTTTTACTTTTTATTTATTTTTGCATTACTTCATTTCTCGTGGTGTGTGCACTGTGTAGCCTCATTTTGCCGCCCCCTTGCAGCCTGCCGCCCCTGGCGCAGAGCCAGAACCGCCAAGTGGCTGCTACACCACTGTTGGCAGAGATTATCCAGCGCAGGCTATAGGCTACTTTTGCATTCGAAATGATTTTTAACTGAAAAACTTTTTAAGAGGTGATTGAGGGGCTTGCATACGGAAGGAAACCCACGTCGCCATATTTTTTGTAACTGCTTTGTCAAAGTAGGCCGTTTTGCATTCAACCCAGCGTCTTATTTTTGACAAACAAATAATTTAATAATTCAATCTAAAACTATAGGCTACAGTGACATACGCAAAAAACTAGGGACAGTGAAATACCAATACTACGGTACTTCTACCATCACTAGCAAAAACCGTGAAAGTTTAGGCCACATTTCACCAACAGATAACCTCGGCTACCTTAAGCTTTATTCAGACTAAAGTAGCATTAGGGCCTAGCGTAGCCTACTCTTGTCTCTTGATAATAAAATGTCAAATTATATCGAACGCTGGTTTGTTGGGTTGAGTAAGCCAACTACGTCGTCTACGTAAAACATTATATAGGGGAAGGGAAGGTAATTTGATACACTTTTAATATTTTTGCCTGTTAACTGAAAATTACGCGACACAAACTATTGATTTTAAGCTGAAATGAAAGTCTGATCCCTTACACACTTTTTAAAAACATTTTCACTTTTCTATTTTTGTTACTTTTTTTTTAATTGAAATTTTAAAAACGTCACTCAAATGTATCAATTTACCTTCCACGGAGGGTAAATTGATACACCCGGAAGGTAATTTGATACAGTAAAACTAATACAGAAATCCCCTTTGACAGCAAAGCAATAAATGAAAATTTAAAATGTGGTTGGCGTGCTTGGGTGCAAGGATGACTATTGAGGCCTATGTGTGCGGCGAAGCTTCTGCAGCGGAATGGACATGGGAAGGATCATTGGCTGGAGTTCTTATTCAAGGGGGGTGCTTCGCGCTTTTCTCATTTTTTGAAAGCATATAGCGTGTAGACCTACGAAAGCCCATATAATAGTTGTTTCCCAAAGTAGCAGGTCTTGTTAATGAAGAATAACTTATTTAAATCAACTAGATCAATAACAGCATTTATTACAGTCACAAAAAGAATTTAATATACTGTATCAATTTACCTTCTCTACATGTATCAATTTACCTTTTTCAAAAAAAGTTATAAAATTCTGATTTTTGTATGCTTGGATGCACATTGAAGAAAAAACGTGACATGCCCTTGAAGCCTTATCAATGAACTGTCAAATGAGTTAGGTTTCATCTTTCAGGAACTTTTCTTTAATTTTCCAGACGAAAATAATCATGAGTTAAAAATTTTACAAAAATACTCAAAAAACACACTTTTACAATTTTATGCCATAAAAGCACGAGTTAGCTGCATGGTGCAATTTTTGTAGGCATTATTTTCACAGATCTTCCACCTAATGACAATATTTTTGACTAATATTTTTTGTACATTTCTGTAGGGGGGGTGTATCAAATTACCTTCCGTATCAAATTACCTTCCCTTCCCCTACGACGTCAAGATCACATTTTTTTGGTTTTAATACGAAATCTATCCAAATGAGTAGGCCTAACTAGTTGCTGCAAACCCAAAAAATTATCGTCAATGCAAGCTGAGTAGGCTATTAGCCTATGGCGTTTTTTCAATTCGTTTTCGTTTCAATTCGAAAAAAATTCGAATGCCTCCCCCCCTTGAGAAAATTATGCGTACTCCACCAGTGGCGTAGCTGGGTATGGTAGCTAGGTATGTTATCGCAATGGGCGCAAATAAAAGCAGGATTATTATTATTATTATTATTATTAGCAAAGGTCTAGAAAAAGCTAGAAGCAACAAAACGCTGACGTTGTAATGTGCATGAATATTGATACTAAAGCAGGGCAATCAGTTACAGATTTTGGGAATTTTAAGTTTGCATTTGTGAGAACACTGGACTCACTTTGGCGACCCTAAAAGTAGGCTGCGATTTGCGACTTCTTTCATGGCGGCGATACACGTAGTTCACTATTTGCTGTTTTTGCGCATCAAAAATACACTTTATGAAAAAATTTACAGATTGACTTCTGGCAACACTAACTCGGATCCCTCTCTATGTTCTGGAATATTATTATTACTACCGTACTGGTATTTACTTTGCCTTTGTTTTACTGTTCATACATTTCAACTCATGTGTAGTTTCCATATCAAAAAAGCGATTTGTTATATCTCCTGATGTGTACATTGAAAATGAATGTGGAGCTATGCCGAAATAAACTTGATGATGTGTCTTGGTGGATTCCTGTCTAAGACGGCATGGTGGTATTTTTTACACCACCCAGGAACACTTTTTTAAATTATTGACAGTAATGCTTTTTTACTGCTTTCAGCTGTAACAGTACGAATAATCAGATTTAGTTGTTAGAATCTTTTAATTTTGCTGAAGTTGGAGAATTTCTCTTGGTGAACTTTTGTTTGCCAACAGGGGTTGACAACGTTTGCCGAACAAACTTGCAACAACTGTTTGCTCCATGTCACTGACACTGAGTCAAATTTCTTTTTATGCTTTTTGCTAGCCAAGTTTACGAGAGTGACTGATTTTATGCACTCCATTTTTATTGTTAATGAGTACCGGTAGCCTATATACAATACGGTAAGTTTAGTGGCTGCAAGAATTAACAATATATACGGTATATACTTATTTCAAAACAGAAGTTTTATGACATGTATTATTTAAGGTTTTCAGTTTTTCCATTTTTTTAATGCTGCCACTGTCATACGTTTATTAAAGTATATATATAGGTCGACTTTATGTTTTGCTTTTGGGGCTATGATTGCACAAAAAAATAGAGAGCCTACGTAACAACAAGCCTGAGTGCATAGTAATTGACATCATCTTGCTTGAGTGAACAGGTGCAGATAGCCTCAGAGACTTTAGTCATAATACATAGCCGTACGAGACCAAACCATTTGGGGGGGGGGGGGGGGCAGATTGTAACTTTGCCCAAATCTACACGCTTTTATAGAAATTGCCCAAATATAATGTACGGTATGCGGTGCATGATAACAGTGAAAAACTAATATAACAATATCACCAGCTAGCTAGAATTTCTTACCGTACCAAAGTAATCAAGATAGAACAACTGAATTTATCTTGGAATATACCTTGCTTGTGCATTGTTCGATGCTTCTGCACTTTGGCATGGTACCGTAGGTAGGAGTAACATTTAGGAGTATTATATAATTTCAGCAGTAGCATTTTAAATGTTGGTGAAATTAACATGACACAGTTGCATATACAAACTAAATATTTATTTTTTATTTTGGGGCGCAACTGCATCATTTTAATTTGGGTAGTTTTATAAAAGTAACCAAACAAAGTTAAGCAACACCACAACATTAACATTACATTTAACAGGTATATACAGTATATATAACATTTTTGTTAAATGTTGTGGTGTTGCTTAGCTATGTCTGTTTATGGTTGAAAAAGTACTGTTACTGTAACCTCTCCACCCGAATTGTTTTATAAAAGTATTTACCAGATTTATATAAATTCATATTTTGTAGTTGCCCAAATCAAGATGATGCATTTATGGAGATTATGAAAAAATTAAAGACTTTGTAAATTTTGATGCCAAGGCAACTGCATCATGCCAATTTGGGCAGTTTTATAAATAGACTATGATCAGATAATTTCGTATTTTTTTGTTGCCCAAATCTAAACGATACAGTTATGTAAATGGGAAAAACTAATGAATTTATTCATTTTGGGGAAACTGCCTCACGTTAATTTGGGCAGTTGCATAAACAGACTAATCAGTTTCATCAGATAATGTCATGTTTTCAGCTGCCCAAATCAACACGATGCATTGAAAATTAGCTATATATTATATTATAGCAAATTTTGTGTTTTGATTTGGGCAGTTTCACAAAAGTATTAGAGACATATTTTGGTGGCTGCCCAAATTGGCATGATGCAGTTGGTTAAATGCATTTCGTATATACTACAGTTTGATCACCATACAATACATCAATACGGGTGTGCCAAATGAAAATTTTGCGGCACATTTCTTGTGCAAATAAGAGGCTGTACCGTACTTAGTTTGATAGGTAAAAGATATTAATTTGTAGTTTTTCTTAATTCATGCAATTTTGTAGCTTTTCATATAGCAATTTTTGTCCTAATAATTTCAAGATTTTGCCCGAATTTGCGACGTTTTGAAACAACAGGAGGGGCAGCTGCTCCCCTGGCTCGAACGGCTATGCCATAATATATGGTAAATGTAGCCTCTGCCTATTTTGTTTGTTCAGTTTAGCTTGGGTTACATTGATTGACTGCTGATTTTTTAAAATAAGAATATGTCCTAAAGCCTACCGGTAGTTGTTAAGATTCTATATTGTTGGTGATAGAAATGGCAAGTGCATCTGTTGGGCAGCCTTCATTTTACTGCCACACTTGTGAAGCCCGAATCGAGCCCATAACAGAAGTAAGTGCACACTTTAATAAAATGATTGTATGTACTATGTAATGGAACATTGTAGACAGATGTGTTGTCATCTGTCAGTGGATGCAACCTAGTTCGTACCCTGAAAAGATCGAGAGAAAAAATTAAAAAAAGCCGAAGTTGCAGATCGCAGTTTCCGCAAATATTTTAAAATTTTTCCCCTGGAAAGATTGAGAGAAAAAATAGCACAAAGCGAAGTCGCTGATCGCAGTTTCCGCACACAAAAAAAAAACTCTCAGGATCACTACCGGAAACTTTTAAATGTTTGCCGAAACTCCGATCTCAGCCCTAACCCTTTTAAAATGTTTGCGGAAACTGCGGTCAGCGACTTCGGAAAACTCTTAGGATCATTACTGGAAATTTTAAAATGTTTGCGGAAACTGCGGAAAAAGGGTTCTATTTTTTTCTCTCGATCTTTTTAGTTTGTTTGTTTGCGGAAACTCCATTCAGCGACTTCGGCTTTTTTTAAATTTTTTTTTCTCGATTGTTTTCTAACTCTAACCCCTTTTAAAGTGTTTGCGGAAAAACGGAATCTGCGATCAGCGACTTCGGCTTTGTTCTATTTTTTTCTCTCGATCTTTTCAGTTTGTTTGTTTGCGGAAACTCCGATCATCGACTTCGGCTATTTTTAATTTTTTCTTCTTGATCTTTTCCTAACCCTAACCCTTTTAAAATGTTGCTGAAACTGCGATCAGCGACTTCGGTAAACTCTTAGGATCATTACCGGAAATTTAAAAATGTTTGCGGAAAAACGGAAACGCCGATCAGCGACTTCGGTTTTGTTCTATATTTTTCTCTTGATCTTTTTAGGGGAAAAATTTTAAAATGTTTACGGAAACTGCGATCAAGACTTCGGCTTTTTTTAAATTTTTTCTCTCGATCTTTTCAGGGTACAAACTGATGGTACGAACTGTTCAGGGTACGAACTAGGTTGCACCCTCTGTCAGTCATCTGTCAATGGTACTAGGCTACTGTTTGCTTTGGTAGTAAACTTTCTTTTATCACTTCAACGGCCCATTAAGGTTTGAAAATTCAATGATTTATAAGTATCATCATCATTATGTTCCTTCCTTGTATTGAGGACTGGATACAATGCGCCATTGTTCTTGACCACGAGTTGTTCGTACTTCATTTTCGTAACTTAATTTTGTCCATTTAGTGATGTTTGTTGTTATAAGTACAGAGGGATGTTTTAAATGGACTTTGCCTAATTTTTATATCTTTAGTCTCATAACAAAAGTAACTTCTGGATGTTTTTTTGTATCTTTTTTACCCTTCAGGTCTGGGTGTTAATAATACTTCATGAAATATAGTATGCAGTAAACTTGAGTATGTGGATTTATAATGTCTGTTGTGTCACTAGGTTATTATTAATAGCTATTTATAACAAACTGATTATTTGAAATACAGTAGGAAGTTTTCCTCTCAGATTGCATTGAACATAATATACGGTACTTCGGTTTATTTTTAATTTGCTGAAGTGGAAGCATGGCATAATGTACCATGTTCATAAAAGGTTTGCTGCTTTGTTGCAGCAATTTACTTTAAATGGGCTCCTTTGATGCATGAAACAATAGTGCCTGTGATTTTGCAGGTAGAAGTGTTTGGAAATATCATACTTGTGTAAGCAAAGTCTTCATTAAAAATTCCTCATCATTTCTAACCTGTGGTAACCCAATGCAGATCGAACACGTTCCTTTTTCTTGCTAATCCAGTCGCTCGTGTGTTTTTTTTTAAAATCAGTTGGTTGTACTTTTTTGTCAATTTCACTTCTTCAGCTCATTTTTGGCTTTTCTTGCTTGGATTTGTTTTCCCAGGTTGTCCGAGTTGTTGATTGGTTTGAGCACCAGTTGTTCTGATATCAAACTATGTTATCTTTCATGACCATTTCAGGTTTTTGATGGAAAGTTAAAAATCAATTAAAATAAAGTTGAGATAAGTTGTTTAAAGCAAAATATTTTTCAAAACTGAAATTTTGCTTGGCGTAGGCTGACATCCATGTATCTTGGTATCAATTTTCAATCGTGGCAGTTTTGTTTCACTATTACTTTGAAATGACAGCTAGTTTTTTAAATTAGTTATCTGATTAACCTACTTATTATTACGGTATATAAGGTAGAGATGATCACACCAACTTGGCAAATTTAACTTTGTTATAGAGCTTCTGCCAGTCTGCCGCACAGTGTAGCAGTAACTTCTTCAGTAGTCTACTTGTTCTTAATTTTAAATTTACTCATGTTAACCACCGATTTCTTAGATATTTCAAATTATGATTTATCGTGTTGATTGTTGGTCAAAGAAGGTTTGTTTTGCTGAAAATATAACTAAATAAGAAAAAACAGTTATTTGTGTGTATGTTGCGCAACAGCCTGCATGTGCAATTGTGCATGATAGGATATTGTCGGAATGGCCCGTTTCGGTGAGTCCGATTCGGTGAGTCCGATCCTTTAACGGGGGATTTTTTCCATTTTTTTTTAAATTATTGGGTACCGTAGCCTAATTATCATTGCCGTTTTAGGGTTAGGGGTTAGAGTTGAGGAACTCACCGAATAGTAGCAGACCCGGATATTGTGCATGATGGAAAGTTTCAATACAGCTCAACTGGTATTTCCATATTGATGTCATGACAACCACTTTTTGCTGATTAGTTTAGTTAATGCTTTCTTTATTGGTTCACAGGATGTAATTTGTCCTAACTGCAGAGGCGGATTTGTAGAAAAGTTGGAGGAAGAAATAAGTGGGTGAGTGACAAAGCACATGATGAGTAATATCATATTGTTTGTGTTAATAAAAAGCGTCTGTTGTAGCATAGTATGTTCAGTTTCCATAAGTTCAGCACCTAGTCACCAACATTAGCATTGACTCATCTGAAACAGACTCTTCTGTTGAGTTTTGTTTGAGACAGTGTATGGCTTCCATCGTAATGACCTTGATATCACGAACGTGTGGCCTGAGGTGATTAGTTGCTGTTGCTTGGCCACGCTTTGCGGGAGCAAGTCTTTTAGGCGCTGACAGTTAGGCGCCGGTCAGATAGGCGCGCACACTGTGGCGTCAGGATATTTAGGTGCGGAGCACTGTGGCGCCCGTTCATTTAGGTGCTATTCCTAGTAAAGTCTGCAGATTGTATCAGCTTGGCAGGTAGGGCAATGCTTTTCACACAAAATGTTATATTAAACAGAAAAATGTATCGTTTTTTTAATGCACGTGTTCGGCATTTATTTGTTGTTGGTCCAGGTTTGCGTTTGCGAAAGCTTTATCAATAAATGATTCAAGTTTCCGAACATGACTTAGTTCACTTTTAGTAAAGTCAAATAATAACTACACTAAACATCAGTAAAAAATATACGGTAGCCTATATTCAAGCGGGTGGTAGGCTTGAGTGAAGAGTACTGGTAACTTAGTTTTCCGCTAAAACCCAGACTAGGTTTTGCCAAAGCTGAGCTGATACAATCTGCAGACTTTACTAGGAATAGCACCTAAATGAATGGGCCCCACAGTGCTCCGCACCTAAATATCCTGACGCCACAGTGTGCGCGCCTATTTGACCGGCGCCTAACTGTCTGCGCCTAAAAGATGTGGACCCCGCTTTGCAAGCTACCTATAAATATGTAGTTGTTGTTAAACACTAGGTCTGAGCTGCATCAGATCACTTTTTAAGATGTAGGCTGCTCACCAACGTTTAAAAGATATATAATGTTTTACACCCACCTTCACTTTTTAAGGTTGAATAACCCAGGACTTAAAGTTTATTCTAATATTTATAGTAGGTCTGCTGTTTTAATCAAATAACTTATCAATAATAATATTGTGTGGGTGATAAGCTACTTTTGAATGTAGAAAGAAATGGGGTTTGCCAAACCTACTAGCAGTGTTGCGTTCATGAATGATTATCATATTGAATGTTACTACGTATTGTTCAATTTTTACTGCAGATCTTCAGCAGATGATTTTAGAAGACCTCATTATCGCAATGATATAGTGCATCCGTTCAATGTAAGTTGTGAACTTGTGAGACACATGAATTAATTTGGAATTTGATGAAAAAACTTTAAACCACAAGAAATCCCAATGTTGTGTTCATAAAAAGTTTGGCAGGCTATATCTTTAAAATAGTGTTTTTTTCATGACTGGCTGCAGGTATTTTGCTTTAATGATCGAACACGAACTTTAATGATCGATTTTTTGATCATCGAACAATGATCAAAAAAAGGACTGAAGAATTGTTGGATATGCTAGAGATGAGAGAGACCATAGACCAACTGGCAAGGGCAAATGGAGTAAGATGGTATGGACATGTGATAAGGAGGGAGGAAGAAAGTTTTCTTAGAAAGGCACTAGATCTAAAGGTGGATGGGAAGAGGAAACGCGGTCGTCCAAGAAGAACGTGGAAACAACAAGTGAAGGATGAGTTTAAAAAAGTCGGAATGAAGGAGGAAGATGCAAGGGACAGGGTGAAATGGAGAAAAGGGATAAAGACAATTGCTGCGCGGAAACAATCGGCCACCCCCACTAGTGGGGAACAAACCGACAATGGATTATGATGATGATGATGATGATGATTTTAATAATAGTTCATAATATTAATATAATTTCAGCTGATAGATCTGATTTCGGGAAGCACTGCATCACAACCAATGACCACTAACAGTGAGTGCTCAAATTTCGAAATATTATTGACTTGTATCTTGTGTGGTCAATCGATAGCCACAATCACAATAATTAAGTTTGTTGCAAAAGACAGTTTTGTCTTTGCTAAACTTTGACAATTAGATTTTAACCTTTCTAAGTAAAATTGATCTTAAATTTTCATAAGGAATTAAATTGAAATTTCGTTAGGTTTTTTCCTGCATTGTTAGGTTTTTTCCTGCATTGTTAGGTTTTTTCCTGCATTGTTAGGTTTTTTACCAAACTCATTTACATGGAAATGATAAAGATTTGAACTTCAGCAAGCAACTTTACATTCTGCTTTTCAGTTTGCAAAATTCCTGTTAACCTGGATTTATGAGATTAAGACAATAATACTTTTGTACTATGGTTGTGCCATGTTAAATGCAACTACGGTAGTGTTGGTGTTTCATACTGGCTATCACACAAACGTTGGGAGAGAGAAAAATAAACGTATTTGCCAATTTGATGTTTTTTTTTTTTAGTTTTTTCATTTGATCTATCAAACAATCACACTGAACCCTCAAGATCTGATGGAAGTTCTGGTATGGCATGCATATAACCCTGTTGTCAGCAGACCACTGACAGGCTTCATTCTGTGTGTACTGTACTACTGTATATTACATACTGTATGATTGTTACAAATTCTTCTAGCGAAGCCATCACTGATTTTCACTCATCTTTTCCTCCATTTTTACGAGTTGTTGATGTTTGAGAGATTATATAATAGTTTAACCAAGATCATTGTGCCTCCTTGAGTATGTTGGCAGTAGTTACTGCTCTGCACACTTGCACAGTGCACGGGTACATGGCATTCGAGCGCGGTCAACTTAGCGCGAGGCAATTGACTGTGCCCGCTTGTTCACCTCACCGCGAGACTATTTGGTGCGAGTTTTATGTCATCCATTGAGCATAATTTTGTTTTGTGCATATAATACATTTTCTGTTTACCAGTGCTGAATTCTCTTCGCATTTTTTTCCCTATACGCTTGCTGTACTGTAAAAGTTATTCAATAAATTAGAAACAGGAAAAAACAGACTACTGTACGAACAAACAAAAATGCTAACCCAACTGAACTGAAAGTAAGATGATGTAACAATGCCATTATAATTTTTTATTTAATTAGATTTCTCGTTTGAAATATTTTGCTTCAAACAGTCCCAACAAACAGCAACGCTAACATACAGTAAGATATATATTCAGCATATTTTTTGCCCAATCACAAAGTTTTAACAAGCTGTAGTTAATAATGAAGTACAAAGTTACTTGAATTCAAAGTACGGTTAAGCTACAGTGCGATGTGTTTTCGTAAGATATCATGCATCGGATATGCTGAAGATTACTTTATCGTTATGGCATTCAAATGATTTCTTTCAATCACGACGTAATGCAACGGTATTGTAACATCACCGTACTTTCTGTTGTAGGTTTTTTTATTTGTGTGCGGTGGGATGGCGCAGCGGGTAAGACGCTCGCTTTCCAATCACGCAATCCTGGTTCGATTCCCGGCTTATGCTGGTTTTTGACAAAACACCGCTCACCTCTTCCCCAGGATGTAATAAATTGGGTGGGCGTAATTGCTGAAGTAAAGGCGGTCGAAAGAAAGGAACTGGCCACCCTACTCTCGTTAGTGCCAATGGCTTAGTATAATGAGCACCGTATCTTCTCATCCCCCGATGCTTGGATTCAAGTATAGGAACTCACCTTTACCTTTTCTAGGTTGAACCTGATTTGTTTCAAAGATTTATGTTTGATATATTTTGCTTTATAAGAACGGTCTACGAAAAAAATTGCAATAGGGATTAGTGTTGGGCGATATATCGAATTTTCGATACGATACGATATCTTTTCAATATCGATATTTATTTCAATATCGTTCGATATTTTGACTATTACAGCCCTAACTCGTAACTGCAAACTCTTACAAAAACGTTGCCAAGGCCAAACGGCAAAAGTTGAAATTGCCTCGGCAATTGCTGTGAACGTTTATTACGAAAAAAAACTGTACCAAAACATGTAAAACGAGAAGCGAAAAATATACTAGAGTAGTCTATCACGACCGCACTGTTGGATTTGTTGTGATGTAATAATACCAAAAGTAGCGATAAAGCGAACAACGCGATACGCACGCTGTTACGGTGATTCACGTTGAATAAAAGTAAGTTAATTTTGGGTTGATTCAACGTTCGAGTCAACACAAATCGATTTAATTTTCCCGGCGGCTTATATTGGTTATATTGCGTAACAACAATGCCCAATAAGAAATTTACGTTTGTTTTACATTAATTCGACATCTAGCGACGTTGAATTATCATAAAATAACGTTAATTGCTCAACCAGGTACCGGTAACAAATTAATAGCTCCCTGCGAGAAGATTGCCTCGATTTACGTATGCACTAACACTGGGTTTTTTTTCGGTCATTTATCGGTCATTGACCGATTATTTAGCAAAATGTCCGAAAAAAATAGTCAATTCGGTCAAAATGTCCGAAAAAAAGTTTGGTTGAAGTTTCGCTGATGAACGTTGAAGAAACGTTTGTCTGTTCCAACTTTTCTCAGATAAAACACGACAACGTTTCTCAGCGAAACTTAATGTTGTAGCTAGTCAGGAAGTGCAAATTTTGGTTTGTATCAGCTACTTGAAACGAAATATATCAGAAAAAATGACCGAAATAAATAAAAAATGACCGAATTTTTTCAAGTCATTTCGGACAAATGACCGAAAAGTCTCGACGAAAAAAATCCCAGCACTAACATAATTTCGGCACAATTGGGATACTGCGAGCAACACAAAGTCTGTTTGATGAAGAACTAGTCAGAATCGGAAGCATCAGATGCTGTATCGGAGGATGAGGTTGTCGCGTCATCACTGGAATCGGACACATCAAGAGGCTCATGGCTTGGCTGTAAATCTACACTGTCTTCGCAATGAAGCGTCCACGTTTTGCTGCTTTCGTTCTTTGATACCCATCCACACGCCTCTTTCGCAGAGCTCCATCAGGGTGTTGACTAAGGAGCAAATTTATGGCTGTGGCATAACGACCGGGAGGAATGTCTAACCCTAACCTTACAAGCGCTCATTTGGCCTCGGCATTTTCATTGCCGACGCTAATGCGCCATTCATGCATCTGCGTCGGCAATCACCTCGGCAATTGCCAGCACTAATTTCGAAGACTGAGAAACTCTTTTCTTAATTAGAACAAAGATATCGAAAAGTATCGAAATATCGAGTATTTTTTCAAATATCGTATCGTTTTGTTTTTTTCAATATCGCCCAACACTAATAGGGATTCAATACTTATGAACAAAATCAATTTGCTGAAGACAAAGTACGCTCAATGGATGAAACAGATTTTGCACCAAATATTGTAGTCTCGCGCTATGTTGATCACGCCAGAATGTCCCGATTCCTTGTGCACTATGCACCGTATGCAGTGCAAGACTAATATAACTGCTCCAGCAACAGAATTGGCTAAGTTTCGTAATGGAAACATCATAGAAAGAGTTTACATTGATTAAAATTTTGATTTGTTTGTTAGTTGCATGGCTTGTTGGACCTGCTATCGGGGTTACTTTGCTTGGTGTTAATAAAACAGGAGCTTATTATAAGAATTTTACGATTTATTTTAAGAATTTTAAGATAATAAGATTTTACTTATTATCCCAGACAGCAAAATCCGTCATTTTTACACTGACTACGTCTGCTGACGTTGAAGCAATGTAAAAATGACGGATTTTGCTGTCTGAGATCCCACCCTGTCGTCTACTGTGGTGCAAAACAACCTGGTGTTGCCATTATGAGTGTCTTACACAAATTATTTTCACAGCTGCATCCTCATCAGCAGCTCCTTACAACTTGCGTCAACGGCCGGAACGGCCTGGGGGCTCCAGGTTTGGGGAAGCTCATCAGCCACAAGCCAATGAGCATTTACTGCATGAGTGAGTATCAGCCGAGACCCCATTCTGTAACGTTAGATCCACAAGCTATCTAATTGTTTCTATTCTGTGCTTATCAGGAGCAACGACGAAGGTTAGGTGACTTTATTAAAAAGTTTGTTCTGAGACATACCGTACCACTGGTGGCTTTGTATAAACAAGAACAGAAAATTATATTACGTCATGATGGCACTGCTCAAAATGTAACATGCTGCTATGGTAATTCCTAGAAATTTTTTTTTAATGTTTATGCAGTATTAGCTCAACTCAGCATCGATGTAACTGCAATTCAATGCAGTAGTTGCATACCCTGAAATGTAATTCAATACAATTCAATAGCAATTCAATACAGTAGTTGTATCATGGTCTGGAATGTAAACGTTATCCAACAAAAAACGTTTCAATCCCACCCCGGTGTTCACTTTATGATCAAACCTCTGATTTTCACATTGATTCGTTTTTTACACAGCCTTGTCCAACGCGTATTCGGTTCCTTCGATCCGTCGGCATTCCAAATATCGTTTGGTGGAATGGATGGCTTACCTCCTTTGTAAGTTGCTTTTATATTCTAAAGTTCAATTTAGATTGAAATCCTTCCTCACAATGTCTTTGATTGGTATTTCAGTCTTGTGATGCCCGTAGTTTTGCTAATGTTCTTTTCCAATTTTCAGAAATATGAGAAATTTACATGGAAACACTGGTGATTACGCGTGGGGTCCTAATGGCCTGGATAATATTATATCACAGGTATTGCTTCTGTTGAAAAGTTTATAGATTTGCAGGCTTGTGTAGTTTTTCAATAATATCTTATCGCTATCCAGACACAAATCCGTCATTTTAACATTGATGCAACGTCTGCAAACGTAAAAATGGCTGATTTTGCTGTCTGGGTAGTGGGTATGCATCTTATTCAGTCTTCGAAATTTGGCATGTTTTTACTTCGGCAAAAACGTTGCCGAATCCAAACGGCAAAAGTTGAAATTGCCTCGGCAATTGCTGTGAACATTTATTACGAAAAGGTTGTACCAAAACCTGTAAAACGATAAGCGAAAAATATACTAGAGTAGTCTATCACGACCGCATTGTTTGATTTGTTGTGATGTAATAATATAATACCAAAAGTAACGATAAAGCGAGCAACGTTAAATAATTCACCGGGAGGGGGAAGTAAGTTAATTTTGGGTTGATTCAACGTTCGAGTCAGCACAAATCGGTTTAATTTTCCAAGAGGTTTAAATTGCGTAACAACAATGCCCAATAAGAAATTTACGTTTGTTTTACATTAATTCGACATCTAGCGACGTTGAATTATCATAAAATAACGTTAATTGCTCAACCAGGTACCGGTAACAAATGAATAGCTCCCTGCGAGAAGATTGCTTCGATTTACGCATAAGCTAACATAATTTCGGCACAATTGAGACACTGCGAGCAACACAAAGTCTGTTTGATAAGGAACTAGTCAGAATCGGTATCATCAGATGCTGTATCAGCTGGACGAGATCATGGAAAGCGAGGCGCAATAAGGAGTAGATGCTTACAATAATTTGATGTCTACTGGCGTTAAATCAATGCAAATATGGTGATATTCCTATAAAATATTCAATTCTCCCAGCTGGGCACGTGTCTAAGCGCCGGCGAAGTAGGAAGTAACCTAATGCGCCATCCATACATCTGCGTCAGCAATCAAGGCCGAGGGCTTACCAACTGGCACTGTGTAAATGTAGTGGATCAACGGCTGTATGAACTGCTAAAAATACTGTTTATCACACGGCTTGGTTGCTTAGTTACTTATGCTTATCATGAAACATAATTTTTAGTTCAAGTATGACTTGAGTTGCTGTTTGTAGCAATAGGGTTGTAATCTGTAGATTAAGCAACAATTCGTCGAAAACGCTCTTCGTATTTTCTGATTAATATCATGGTTATGCTGAGACAATTTCCCATGGGGTTCCATCCTGGGTTTTTTTTTTCGCTGAAACTTTTCGGTCATTTGTCTGAAATGACTTGAAAAAATTAGGTCATTTTTTATTTATTTCGGTCATTTTTTCTGATGAAAATATTTCCTTTCAAGTAGCTAATACAAACCAAAATTTGTACTTCCTGCCTAGCTACAACGTTAAGTTTCGCTGAGAAACGTTGTCGTGTTTTATCTGAGAAGAGAATTGACTATATATTTTTTCGGACATTTTGACCAAATTGACTATATTTTTTCGGACATTTTGCTAAAAAATCGGTCAATGACCGATAAATGACCAAAAAAAAACCAGGGTTCCATCTAACTGTTAAAAAGCTGCATGGAAACGACGACATCATGTGTGTGATTCGCTTTTTTAGACTTATGGTTTTTCATTTGTTCAGCAAGCGCCGTTAAATATCGGAGCAAATGCTTTTTTGTTAGATGTAAAATAAAGTATTAACCCGTGTTCACTGTTCATGATGGTAGTGTTGAACTATCAAATGTATTGAAAGCGATGTGGTGGTCTCAAATTTAATTCTACAGACGCTGTCTATCACTATTTTTTCGCGCTCTTTCCACTTTGCGATAAAGAAGCCTGGTCTTCAATCTTCATCCCTTCGACCAGTTGTCTGAAGCGACTCTTCCACTTCTCTCTATCATTGGCATTTTCAATTTTTAAGTTTCTCTTTGTCAGATCATTCACTGTGTCTTCCGTGTTCACTGTTAGTGATTGCTGCACTTTCGACAGGCTGCAATCATTGTTACATAGCCTGCTGGATGCATTGTGATTCCACCACCTGTTTTGCATTCAGTTTGTTCAATTTGAGATAAGAACAAATGTTTCTTATGCCTACACTTCATGTATTCCGTTGGGCAGTGTTATTGGTTCAGTTTGCTGCGGGTCTTGTGTTTTTCTTGGATCTCTGAAAGAGATTCTCTTCTGTACATGATTTGTAGTTTGATCTTTGTTTGAACACCACATTATTTCTGGCTTTATGTGACCAAAAAATGCAACTGAAGCTTCTTTCGCGTGGTGGCGCTAGGGAGTTATTTTTTTATTTCGGGTAATACTTTATCAAAGCAGTCTTGTCACGCTGATTGTTAGCCCGGTTGATAAACTTTGCTTGATCCTGCCTGCAGGCCATACCCGACCACAATTCTTTCAGTTTTGACAACACAAAGAATTCATTTTCTCTACATGAGCGGATCTTCTGGTACTTCCATCTGGCAACTCTGCTGTGTATTGACCACAAAGAAAGTATTTTGTAAATTTGTTTAAATACCTTTATATATAAAGTTTAAAAAAAATTGTATGTGAAGCTTTCTGCTAACAACCTAATAAGTTAATAACATGGATTGAAATTGGGAGTTTGAAATGCAAGTAGTAAAAAAATATACAAACGTTTGTGCTAAAAGCGAAAAAATTACACTCGTTTATGTAACGTATTCACAGGTACACTAAGACTAATATCATTGATTGTATCTTTGTTAAAAAGGTGTTTTGTTTTTATCTTTACTTTAAACTCTTCTACAAATCTGTATGTGGCAGCTATTAATGTTCTATGTATAGTTTTGATCTGACAAATCCTCCGAGAAGTGGTGGGAGAATGGTTTATCGTTCTATGCAAATGAATTTGCTTGAAACTCTCTGCGCCGAACATGTCTATTGGTTTTTGTGTTTGTTTGTATTCAATAGAAGCTGCTGTCTATATCTGATGTATGACGTAAGAAGTCCCTTTGTTGGCAAGAACATTAATTGATCTTACTATAGTATATAGTGTAGTAGGTTTATTTTCATTTGGCTTTTACTTCAAAATGCTACCTCTCAACTGGTGAAAAAGTAGATTAACATCTTCCCGGCATAACAATCGAACGCGAACATCCGTAGAAAGCGAGTGTGTCTACCATGCTATTTCGTCGCTTTATCTATGGTAGTTACCATGCAAACAGGACTTTCGTTTTTGCTGTGGATTATTTTGTTAATACAACATTTGCTGTATGGCTGGCTACTGGCTAGTTAATAAAGTTTGTCGTTTTCAATCACTCGGTTTCTTTGTGCCGCTGAAAAACTGTCTTCCATAGCAGTAGTCATCATTATTGACAGATGTGGTGCACTGTGAAATATTTATGCTTGTATATTTTCTCCCACCTTGCAGCAATTGAGTACTGTTATTGAAAGAAGTGTTTCATGAAAGCAACAACACCTTGACTACTATTTGAAACGTCTATTAAACTAAAATTAAGTCATCCACATAAACCTCGTGAAAATAAAACTTCGCGTTCAGAGGTAAACGGCAGGTCACATACTTTATTGAAGGTCGTTTGCAGTTCAACCCATGATTTATATCGAAATGTTTTGTGTTTATCTTTTCTTATCAGGCCACGTCTTAAGCGAATAAAGAGCAATTTATTTCAATGTGGCAGATATAAAAAAAAGTTAAAACTGAGCTCGCAGTGACGAGTTGGCTTAACCTACTTGCTGTTGACTTTATGCGTAGATTTTGCATCAGCTATCGACAAATGAATGACAAATTGTAAATTTTACTACTGTCAAGCGTCATAGGCAAAAGGTAATAAGGAAAATGTATGACTGCGATGAAGACAAGATTGTGACGCGTTATGCGAGGAGCACATGTGCTCTAGAATGAGAATGATCACAAAAGCGTAGGCTTACTTCGTTTGTGACGTATCAAACATAACTACAATGCAGAAGACTTCGTTCTTTAAATGGTCGCATTGCGTTTAAAACACTGCTCGAGGTGCTCCATTAGTAAAGAGTCATATACATGACATTACTAGTATAACAATTTCCTCTGTATTTTGCTTTATGTAAACAGTTACTTCAACAAGAAGAAACGAAGACGTACCTAACAGAATGCATTGTGGCATATTGCGGCTTAGACCTTTTTTCGTCATTTATATGATCCATTATTATCAAATATGTTAAGGAATAGGAAAGATAGAATTCGTGTTTTATCTAAAGGTGTAATCGCAGTCTGCTAATAATAATATAAATGCCCCTTGCTTATAAAAGTCCCTATCGTGAAGGTAGCGCAGGAGAAGCGACTGGCAATAAGTTATCATGGAATTTCTTAGATAACAGCATGATCAAATTGTACTTTAGTTCAATTTTGTTTGCGTTAATTGTTGGGATAGGCTCACTAACTGGCTGCAGTGATTCCCTAAATCAAGCAAATCAGTGTAAAAAGAACTTGTTTGCTTGCTGGGGAGTTTCGTAGTAGTGCATTTTTGAACAATGTAAGCTCCATCTGCTGTAATCTCATTTTCACCTTCATTAAAAGATATTTTAAGCAGTTGCAAATTTTTTCGTCGGGGGCATATATTTATTCGTCTCGGGCCGAAAGAAGCCCGGTGAAGTCATATGTGCATTTATTCAACAAGCTGAGTCCATTATTATGGCTATATGTTATTAACCTACACATCTAGACCGAGTCGCCGCCACTGCCCAGGGGTGGTAAAAGGCAAAGCCCCTCAGCCCCTGGAATTGCGAAGAAAGTTCAAACGATAAAGAACTTAATTTTGCATAAGAATTACTGTCTCTAAACTGTTGGAAAAGTATTTTCAGGATATTTTTTATGTTTGAACAGCATGCTAGTTATTAAGAGTGAGATCTCTTACTAAATTAAAGTGCTTTTATTACTTTCAAACAAAGCCTACAACTGGAATGTCAATATCCCTTAAGTTTAAATCCTCTTATTACTTCAACCTTTAGCATGGGCGTGTGGTGTTTTGCCCTGGTTTATTGACAAATGACCTTTTTGTGACCCTTTGCTTCTACGTTTTGATAAAGTGTTTGAAGTCTTTGTCTCAGTTTGAATGGCAAACAACGTTGAACCAACGTTCATCTGGTCAATTTTGCTGACCCAGTCCTGTTGTGATGTTAAGTCGAAAACTTTTGCTTTGTGAGGTCGTATGAAGTTCGCGTTATCAGCTGCAAAAATTCAATTTTTATGTATCGTATCGCCACTGGCTTCGTTTTCAAAATTAATATGTGCATACACCATACGCGGTTTGCAACTTTTGACAATGTATGTAAACTTTTCTGTGTGTTCTGAGTAAATTTGGTACCACCATTGTAACTTATATTTCATTCTTTGCTAATCAAACTGTTGAGAATGTTGAGTGTCACTCAAGCAATTACTAGGCTGTTGGATGCTGCTCTGTCCAAAACATTACTCAAACATGGTAAATGATGTTGATGTTTTACAATTTGCCCGACTATTTAGTATTTACATCATGGCATAAAAATTTGTAAGAATAGTTGCGGAAAGGCTGGCAAAGTTACTGGGGTCAACCAAACCGTTGTTTCCAAGGTTTGTGATAAATGTTCTAAACTGTATTTCGAACATTTTCAGCCTGCAAATCAGTCTAATACAACGTCTTCAGACGTTGCATTAGTGTTCAAAAGCCTGACATGCTAACTAGGTTGTTATCCTTTCAAGTTGTTATTTGCTGTGATACGAAAAAAACTTTTTAACTTTTTTTTGTGTGATATGTGATGCTCTGATGTGCAAGGATAAATATGGACGCAATTTTGTATCGAAGTTTGCGGTTGTAAAAAAGAAAGTGGCATTTCCATGACTCAATTCCTTCGGATAAACTGGTCCACCAATAAGACGTACGCCTTATCAAAGAGCTATTTGTTCAATGAACTGTGCCGCTATATGATCAATTGCGATTGAGATGTGCACATAAGACTTGTATGTAAATTGAATCATCTGTGCAAGCAATTGCTGTATTATTATCACCCAGAAGAAAAATAATCTTTTTCTTCACATCATCATTTCAAAAAAGTTGATTAGAACCGGTGGCTTGTTCTGCATCCACCTGGCAAATCAGTCCTTTTTGCATTGATTCAACGTCTGTAGACGTTGAATCAACGTAAAAAAGGACTGATTTACTGGCAGAGGATAGAGAGTATCAGCAAATATTCTCCCCATATTTACGACGTTTTGAAATACTATACTTCCTTTGAAGTGCGAATGTCCCGGAATGACACTTCACAAGTCGTCACTTTTTTAGCAATTCAAACCTCACAATCTTTAGAACATAAATTTATATTGCATTTTTTCTTTTCTTTTACAGATATCGGTTAGCATCAAATGTATTCGTTTGGTATATCTGTGTAGTGTTTTTGAATGGACATGAGTAAGGTGATCCAATTCCAGTTTTGTTTTGGTTTCGTTGCATTTTCGCAATTAAGTCTTTTCGTGAAAACTTGTAAATAATAACAATTTGATTTTGTTGTCTTAAACAAAAACGAAAAAGCACGAGAATCTTTCAACGTAGAAGGTACATTTTTAAATTGGGTCATCTTCAGCAATGTTTGTTCAATGAGTTACCGCAGTCAACAATCAACGCATCAGGCTTACGAGTAGAATGTAATTGTGAAGCAAGAATGTTCCGAAACGTTTCAGAAGCCAAACAAAACTTTGTTTTATTTTTAAACGTTTTTCATGAAGTAAAATTTGTTTCAATGTAAAAAAGAGAAAGAAATTCGTTTCACAAATTCGCTTCAACAACAATAATACATCAAAACCACATTTCAAAACATGGTTAGAATGTTTTGAGTGATGCGTTGAAGGAAGTGTGTTGAGTTGCTTTGCATTTATACCGCCGCGTGATGCCAGGAAAGCAGAAGAGACCGTTTTTTCAACTCCTTAGTTAGTGAGTTAGTGCCAATATCTATTGCGTTGGCCTTTGAAAGTGATTGTGTATGTATCTGAACTCGCTGTCACTTTTCATGCTCATGGTTTTAAACTTTGTCACATACAGTTGTAGTGTCGTGACCATGACCGTGTTTGCCATTGGATGATTTCGCTCATTTTCTTGACGTATCCTGCCGCCGTGGTCAATCGTTGCATGGCAATCAAAATCATACCAGCTTGACAAACCACTCGTTATTTCTCTTGTCTGTCGAGAAAACCCAACGATATCTTAGACTTAGAACGATGTAAACACGGTTCATTTGCTTTGGAGGTCAGCTCAACAGTTGTCTTTGCCGTTTTGTGGTACAGTGTTGCCGGTGTACATTCCAGGTTGTCTTGTCGCTGTAGTAGCCTAGTTTAGATTGGAACCAGAGATTATTAAGGAAGTAGAAGAAAGCACGATTAGATTGTTGTTGTAACTTAAATATTCTTGTATTGTTGTAACTATCAATAAATTACGAAAAAAATAAATTAATTTAAAAAGATAAATGTAAAGGAGCTGATAAAGAAGTTGAGTTACACAGTAGATATCACGATTACAAGGTAGCAAGCATGCGCTGAGAGAGATCTTATCAGTTTGCTATCGCGATACTCAAAGCTTTCGATCGACGGTTAGAGGGCTGCCAGCTCGATACAGCGTGTATGCTTAATTTGTACTTTTAACCTTAATTTCAACATAAAGGTTTGGAGGGATGTTTAATTGTACGTGAACAGTTCGATTTACCACCTCCCTTCCCTTTTCAGCGATTTCAGCTTTATGGTAAAAAAAAAAATATTAAGAAAACATCTTAAGTTCAAACGCGTGTGTAAACCGGAGTTATTTTTAAATTTTTTCAACTTCCCAACACAAACTTAAATATTGAGCGAGAAAACCCAGAGACCACATCTTGCGACGAAGGCAAATAAATGCCGCAGATGTTCAGCATTGTGACTGCTCATGGGCTCCGTTAGAGGGGGGCCGCAGGGGTGATTACCCCCCACCAATTGGAGTGGAGGGGTAACTAATGCAAAATTACTCCCCCACTAATGTAGAGATACAAATTTCATTTTTAATATATTTTTTACTTTTGTGTTTTATTTTCATGTTTTTATTTTGTTGCACGACTTTTGAGGTTTTTGCTTGGAAACTTCGACTCGCAAGACAACGCCAAACTATGTGTTCTGTCAAAAATATACGCATCACAATATGTGTGACGTCATAGTTTCTCACTGCTACAAACTGTTTAATTTCGCTGTTACCACTCACGAACGAAACCCACTACAGTGGCACTGTTTCAATGTTTTTATATTTTCGGTTGTTGTAAAAGTTAATGCATTTTAACTTTCATTTTATTTTTTTCTGAATTGAATGTAGGCCTAGAGCCCTAGACCCTAGGGCCTAGATGCTGAAACTTTTTCTTTCACTGCGGATGTTATGGCACAGGTTATCGTGTTGTATTCATGCAATTGTAAATTAAGTTATAGAAAGCTTTGACCTTAACGCTTTTGATCTTTTAAATCTAACCATTTAGCGTCTGAAGTGCAAAATTTGGAGCACTTGAGCCAAGGAAGAATACAGAGAGGAATTTTTGCGTACGTCCCCTCTTTCAGTCAAAATTGTCTAAAAACCTCAAAAAATGTGGCAAGTGTTAAAGAGCTTTTGCTCGCGATTTTAGATTCGTTGAAATAATTTTTCGATTTTAAATCGTGCTGAAAGGCAAAAATTTTGCGCCTTCGGCGCGAAACATGCCGCCTTAAGATGCTGTATAAAAAACTGAAGCTTTCAGTAATGCGAAAGAGGGTCTGGGGGGCGACCTCCCAGAAGTAGGCTATACGTGATGCGCCAATTCAATAAGCTCCCTGTCGATGTCAAAACATTGTTCCCGCCCCTGCTTAAATTACCCCCCCACTCTCAGGAAGTGTCCGGAGCCCCTGTGACTGCTCCGCCTTTAAACTCAAAATTCAATGAGTGACATTTATTAGTTTTTGTTTACTTTTTGCGTGTTAGCATTGTACAAGTGTGCGTCGTGCAGCCCCAACAACAGGATATTGCCGCCATCTTTTAAACCCCGATTTTTATGTGTTTGATGAAAGTAGTAGACGAAGTTAAATAAACTCGCATTGAGAAAGGCCCTTGAGGTGCAATTTATTCGGTCGATGCGTTGTGTCATAATATCATAACTTGTATTCCAGTTAGCGACTAATCCAAAGCAGTCTAAGAGAATCTTGCCATGTTTGTTTTACGTCTGAATGCTGTTACATTTTTCTTAAAATGTCTTACTAATTATGCGTCGTCAAACGGGGATTTCAAGCTGATGTCAGTTGTAGTACGCACAGTCGCACACGTGCGGTTTTATTTCGCGTCTTTGCTCATGACGCGTCGTCGTTTCGACATGGTCAGAAAAAAAGAAAGTGCCATCATGATGAATGGTTTATAATCACAGGCGCAATAACTGTCTTCTCACTTATGAGTTTAATTACGAAAGCGCGCGTTCCTAACTTTTGCCTAAATTGCAACTTTACAGAGTTGATGTGTGCCCGGCAAATGATGCTGTGTTTTAATTTTGACTTAATTTTATTAAGTTGTGACATGAGAAAGTTTATTTTAGGGCTAAATTGATGGGTTACAAATCGATTTCATTAATTATTTTAATGAAATTAAGTTTAGTATTACCAAGAAGTTCATGGTACGGCTTTTTAATTAATGCAATAGTTTTAAAAGAAAATTACTTGACAAATCTGCTTCATATTCACCAAAATCGTCTGCAGCGCTAACTTTGTATAGGATATTTGCAAAAATGGTTTCTGTGCCTGATTGCTTAGAAAGAATTTCGGCTGTCTTGCAGTTGCTTGGTCAGCTGGAGAATGCCGGACCACCACCCGCTAGTAAGACAACCATAGAAAAGTTACCGAAGATATCGATTAGCCAAGAAGATGTTGGTGAGTTGTTCATTTTATTCTAAAAAGATAATTATTTAGAGGCTACACCAGATCGGAATGGCCCGTTTCGGTGAGTCCGATCCCTTAACGGGGGATTCTTTCAATTTTTATTTTAAAATTATCGGATACCGTAGCCTAATTATCATTGCCGTTTTAGGGTTAGGGGTTAGAGGTTAGGAACTCACCGAATCGGACTCACCGAATAGTAGCAGACCCACACCAGATGGCAGTACACGTTCATCGTAACCGCAGTTTTTCAGTTCCATACTGTTTATATGTAAGCTGTTCTTTTACATTGGTTCTCTCTTGTCCTTTCTTGTCCTCTCTTGTCCTTTCACTTACCCCACGCACGTGCCCAGGTGTAAAATATTGTGCTGACAGCACCATTCGTACAGTAGCATACTGTGCAGATATGCAGTATCGTTAACGCAATCAAGACTATTGCTGCAGCATCAAGCGTGTATTCTACCTTTTCAATAACCTAAACCCAATGAGATGGACTTACTGATATAAATTCAAGTTTAGATCTAAGTCGAAATTTTCAAAAACAAATCGAACTGGATTTATTGCAGCAAAAGTCATGCACCATGAACACGCGCAATCTTGTAACGGTGCAATACCCATCCGCATGGTTACTGGATGGTTTGACTAGACCTCAATGGCTGCGAGTTCGACGCCTTTTATGAGCACATGACTATTTTTATTATAATTCTTCTTCGTCGTGTGAGCCTCTGGAGTCGAAGTTCTATCCTTTTACCACCACAGATTTACGACGTTCCCGGACTACATTAGAAAGCTATCAGAGAGCAGTCAGTTTTTGGTTTCATCATTCAAGGCGCGCAGACCTTCCACTCCGTTAGGTGACTTGAAGATGGTACACTGTACAGTCATTGATGGTGTGGTCTGCGGTCTGTTCCTCGGCACCACATTCACAGGAGGAGGAAGAGGCCATTCCTCATTTGTGCATTGTTGAGCGGAAAAGCCCGACGCCCGTACGAAGACTGTTGAGGCGCACCCATGCCTATCTTTGTATAGTGTCAGGTTGATGGCGCGTGTGTTGGCGTAGGGGATAAACGAATGGAGTCTGGTGGTACTTGACTTCCGTTCAGAATTCCATATATGGTCCACCCAATTAGCTGCAGAGATTTCTATAATTCGTGGATAACAATCAGTGATATTTTGGTCTTGATTCGACCTTTAGATACAGTGATAATAAATACAGGGTTTTATTTCTGCGTTGCTTTAGAACAGAATTATTGATTACGTGTTTCCTATAGAAATGGGGCCCGAAGCTGGCATTTTTTTGATGAAATTTTACCTACTTTTGCATAATATTAGATTTTAAGTTCTTCTGCATTTTAAATGGCAGAAAGAAGTCTTCCTTTTCCATGCTTGGAACTTTTACAGAGCTGGACATTTTATCATAGTAGTTGCAATATTCTTCGAACTAAGTAATAAGATCTTGTGCATGTTGCACACTTGCCACTCTAATGCCACACAGTTTGCAGCTGTGTGGGTTGGGTTCTATTCTCTACAACATTTCAAAAGGGTGATTTTGTAACGAAATGATTAGCATCGCAGTCATACTTTTTCCTAGGCAGCAACTCACGTCATTATCACACTAATTCAACGTTTGCTGAATCAGTATGAAAAGAGCGTGTTTTACCAACTGGGTCAAGTTGCTTGTAAGTGACAGCCATAGAGGTAAAATATAAACATATCTGGGATCTTTCTAATTTGCTGCGATAGTTCTCTGGTTTTCGGTCGGATTAACTCAAAGGGCGATGTGATTTGTGAAAAGTATACCCACCCGACAAAATCCATTCTATAGACTTTGGTTCAACGCAAAAAGGACAGATTTTGTGGATGGGTGATTTTTAAATGTTGATGTTTACTAATTTTGAGCAATACTTCAATTAATAAAGGGATTAAAAAAACTGTCTGATTCGATTCATCTTAATACCACGGTTGTTACGCGATCACCAGATCAGGTAGTTTATGGCTTACTCTTCTACATTGTGGTTCTGACCTTTTCGTGACCTTCACTTGCTTAAGGTCGGTTGAAGTTTGCGTCGTTTTTACCAAAATGGGAAGCGGTTGACATTTTTAGTTTTGTTATTTTAAGCCTAAAATATCAAAGTTTATCAGATTTCTGTTAGTTCAACGTCTGGCATCGATAGATAAGCTTCTTACGTTGGGTCCAACTTTTGCTTATGGCAAGAATTACTTAGTTTGCAACTCTTCTCCCTACCTGATTGATGTTCAAGTTTGGTATTGAAACTAAGATTCTACCCAATTTACTTAATTTCTAAATTTGGTTGATGCACTACAGATTGACACATTGTTTTGCTTCGTTTTGCTTTCTTGTTTTGTATATTGAAAGGTCCCACCTACTGCACTGGGTGCCAAGCTAAGGGGCACACACGAAGATGATCCACTATTTGGAAGTTTATTTTTTCCCGGGGGAAATTGGCTACCAAGTGTTATCATTTTTATCAAACCGCAGTGTCACAGCTCTCATGACAGGAATGCTAAAGTTGACTTTTTAGATTGCAAATAAAGGCTTCTTTATGTTACCATCTTAGTACGATGAACCTCGACGGCAGTGTTCATACACCAGTGCTAATTTACATTGGTCGCAAGCTGTTTGCTTTGTACATGTCATCTTTTAAAGACTGTTTTCGCTTGTTCCATTGATAAAACAGGAAACAATGTTTATCTACATTCAGAACGGACCCATCTTACAAATCTGTTATTTTATACATTGATTCAACATTTGAAGAAGTTAAATCAATGTAAAAAAGACTGATTTGTTGACTGGGGAATGACTCAACGAAACCAGGTAATCCATGACGTTTTGACTGCTGCGCGTGGAGCACTCACAAACTGATGTCGTTTGTTATAACAAGGCTTACTCCTGGTGGTTGGAGATTTGGATTAAGTGGACGGGAAGGCAAGGAAGCCAATCTTATTTTACACCTTTAAGTATGTCATTAAGTGTTTTGCCAAAATACAGCAGCTTGCTCTTGAGCAGTGTCGAACCGGCGCCCTTTCGAACGTCAAACCAAGGCGCACACCAGTTGACTGTTCCATATCATGTTGTATACCCGTGCACCATTACCTCGGTCCTCGGCGTATCTCAATCTAAACGAACGTGGCTGCGATAACGCATATGTCTTTGTAAGTAGTACAGCGATTAAATTTTTCATTGAACTGCAAAATATTTTTTTCATCCTGTCGCGTTTCGTTTGTCGTGATTTTCGCTAAGCGAATTTGTTGTTGACGACTTGGGTAGAACTTTCACTTTATTGTCGATGCGACGTTGACAGACGAAAAACTAACATGTACCATTGGTTTTGGTGGATGACAATCAGCATCTTAAATTACATCTCGTGCCATCGACTTCTCAATCCATTGTTTGTCTTGCTTTTTATACTTCAGTGGTCGTCATTCGCCAACCAGACAATTTTCACGCCATACAGTCACCTTACTGCCGCATTACAAAATACACTTCCAATTTTTCAAGTGCTATATGTCGATCTTTTGCGAGCGCTAACGCCTGCAGACGTTAAATCAACATAAAAAAGATCGGCCTACTGACTGGAAGATGAGATTTCAATGCGAAGTCATTGCTGAATTCCACAGCTTGAAATAGTGGTATCTGTGACTTCGCGTCATGTAACACTTCACTAAGTTTTTAAACACAAACATTGCAGTTCTGAGTAGAGTTATCGGTTGGAGCGCTTAACTTGCTTGTCCAAACTTAGCTTCATTTTAAACCTCTGTTAGTCAATGTGACGTATTGCTGAACGTTAGAATCCAGCCATTAAAATCTGTCCTTTTTACATTGATTCAACGTCTGTAAAATAAAGAATAGGTTGTAGCTGGGAAACGTTGCAACTTGCCTTGTGTTATTTTATTTTTATGGCGTTGTGCGGTTTAGTTTCAAAGCCATACAACCACGGCCGACACCGTGTCTTGAAGTAGGCTGTGGTGCAATCCATTTACATCCATCTCATAGTGTTCATGCATGCTAAACCTCACAGCGTTTTGCTGCCTTTGTCTTCTTCCAGTGTTTCGTATGTTTTGTGTATCGTATGTTATAGCTGGTACTTTCTCTTTTGTTCTTACAATTTGGTGGATCCAAACTTTAATGAATTGAAATCGGAATGCATTAAATGATGAAGCTCATCTCGGGTATTCAACAAAATCAATGTATATGTGTCCCCAAAGAGAAACCGCAACGCTTTGTGTTGGGGAACTTCGTATTAAATTGGTGTGACGTGTCAAGTTCTGTTTATGCTGAATTTTTTTTCCAAAGCTGACGAAAAGTTGGCGTTTGAACTTCCGAATATGATGCTTTTGTACGAAACGTTCTTTTGGGATCATTTATATTTTCTTATTTGGAATAAATTTACAAAGTGCAATACACAGCAATAAGACAGCACTTTTATTGGTGCAAAAATCTGAGCTGGATTGACATAAGAAATTAACAGACATATACTTTCGGGATTCGTTTAACATTCGCTGTCGTTTGTGAACTTGTCACGAGTCATACGTCCAAATAAATCTTGCTAAAACTTTAATTTTTTTAAATTAAAGTTTCAATTCAAACATCAGTAACGCTAGGTCGGTCTTTGTGGACGCATTTGTTGCATCACAATGGACACTGGACAGCCGTACTTGTAGCAGTTGATTCTAGAAATTGATGACTGTGTTGCTCGGCTGGCCTTTTGGTGACCCTTGTTTGCAAACAAGCACCTCTCGTGGCTGATAACTTCGGCTCTCTCATCGCGATCTAGCTATTTACAATTTCAGCGTACGATTGTCTCATTGATATGACGCGCGATAAACTTAACGAGTTTTACCTTATAAATGCTCAATTGCAATTTATGGCTGGAATAATATTTGTTTAAGAACGCACGCCACTACAAACACAAAATCTTCTAAAACAGTTGTTTATCGAATATGTAATCATACAGAAAACGTCAGTTATCTACGTTTTGCAATTTACAACAGGGTGACGGTCAAGGTTGGCCAACCACCATTTGGATCTTTGAAGTTGTCGGGCAAAGAAGAGCTTTTGTTTTTACTTTGCTTCAATATCACCAGACGTTGAAGCGATGTTAAAAGGAAAACTTTGCTTGTTGTGACAAGCTTGATCAGAAGAACACGAGGGGTCTTTGAGACTCTGTTTAGGACCCCACCCGGTCAATCACTCGTATACCCGGTTGGCGAAGTCCGCCCATTTTGCACTGATTAAACTTTGGCTGATATTAAATCAGTGTAAAAAGGCCTGATGGTGGTGCTTGCTAGGTTGTCACAGCCCCACACCGAAGAAGCTGGTCAAGATATAAAACGATCGATTAAAAGATGGAGCGACCAGTGGTGTTAAAGGCCAGGCGATTAAAAGTATCAAATAAGAACAAATCGTCAAATTACAAATAATTCTGCTGCATTCTCCATTCATAACGAAACATTGAAAATTGTCTTGCAATTCATGCGTGACCAAGCGATGACAACGATCAGTGCCATCAAGTTTGAAGGTTGATAATAACTCGAATTGAATTTATCCTGAAATCGTCATCGGTTTTATGCGTTGTGTTCATGGTTTGATGGCCTTAGCCAATAGCCAGCAAACGAAAATTTATTCAACGTCTGCAGACGTTTGACCGGGTTTTAGCCAGGGCTAGTACCCTTGGGATTGGAACATCCATTGTCAATCGGGTCGCTCTTCTGCTTTCGTAATGGGAATGCAAACATTTTTCTTGCTATGAATCGCTTAGCTTTATTTCATGATTGTCATCAGTTAGGCATGGCCAACAGTGTAACTTATCAGATTTGAATAATTTTTCAGAAGCCACCTGCCGTTTAAGTGTAAGAAAGAATTGTCACAGTTAATAATTTTTCGGAAAAGACCAACGACTGTTGATTTTACAGTTAGAAGGTTTTCTCGTGCGTATCATATTCTATTCAGGCGAGCTCCTCAAATTGATTTAAGATTGTGTTAAGTTTTGATATCTTTCTTTATTGCTGTTATTGGTCAAGTCACGATTATATTTGAACTTGCTTTGACATGTAGATGAAATAGTTTGGTTGAATTTTTTCACGATTAAATCTTTTCTGCTCATTTTTAACAACACCTTGTATTATTTTTAACGGAGCAGCAAGGTGATTACTTGCAATTTTTCATGCTGCATTAGAGTAAAAATGCGCTGCCAAAATGTAAACAACCGCGAAACCGGGCAAAAGTTCATGAAGATATGTCTTTAACTGACCGATAAAATAACTAAACCTTGTAAATGATTTGTCACTCAGTTTGGGATCGTAATGTGACGTGTGAAATTGCGTCACAATTTAACCGCCTGCTCAATCTACAGAGGCGTATGAAGGAGAGTGGTTAGGCCTCCCCCGTTTGTTAGACTTGCACAATTAGGAGTGCAAAGTATAGACAATTCTTATTTTTAGAGTTGTGTATTTGCTTGTGCCAGCCTTTGATTTGTATGTTTCAAACTATTCCAACAATTTAGAAAAGTTGCTGAATTAATTGTTATTTCAGTAAAGATTTCAACATAAAGTGGCGGTTGCATTCTGCCGTCTACGCAGCATCTTTTTTCATGCTTAACAACACACTGGGAGATGGATTGCATGTTTCCAGTATTATGACATTTATAATGTTGTTTCTTGTACGTTTATCCTTCAAGAAAACGCTGTCGCCGCCCAGCCATCAAAATCCGTCATTGCTGTCTGGGCGTTCGTTGACACGATGGCAGTTTTTGCTGGTTGAGTCCAAGGTCTGATGAACAAAAACGCTTTTCGTAACTAAACATGCCTTCCGCATTGTATTGCAGATGTGGAGCGAGATTGCTCCGTTTGCATGAACGCTTTTGAATTGAAAGAAAATGCCAAGAAGTTACCCTGTGGACACTTCTTTCACATTCCTTGCATTGACCCATGGTTGGAACTGGTAAGTACCCAGCTTGTAATATTCATCAGTTGAACATTAATTTATACAACGTCTACAGACGTGGAATGAATGTAAAAAAGACCAACTTTCTGGCTGAGCAAGTTCTAAGTGTATATGAATCTGGCTTAACACCCGGACGTTTTGCACAATTTGTTTATACGTTTGAACAATTTATGTTCTAATAAAATGGTCTGAAATTTTGAGGCTGTAAGGAAACAGCGAAGTTTCCTGAAATTTCTGTATGCGCTAAAGTAAATGCGGGTGTATCGGCGGTGTAGTCACCTTACAAAAAGTGCACTTGTTTGCCAGGATAGTTGTAGAAAACAGGACTGCTACACTTTTCTGTTTTACATATTTATTTGCGTTAACTTTTACGGTGACATGTTTATTTATCTTTGGATGCGTAATACTTCGAATATTAGTCTTCCGAAGAGGTTTTCCCAGGCCGAGAATAAAAATGTCTTTTATAAATTAGTCTTGCCTGATGACTCTCATTGAATGCAAGATTTTCCAACATTATTTGATTAATCTGTGTATTTTCAGCACAACACTTGCCCAATTTGTCGGAAGGTTGTCGGAGAAGACTCTTCTTGTGGATCTCAAACGTCGTCTGATTCCACGAACAACAACAATTCCACGGATGCAAATTCCTCGGAGCGGTCCAATTCTTCCTCATATTTTTCATTTTTACCCGATTTCTTAACTCGTAGAAACAATGACGATGATCATTCAGACAACACTTCTTAGCTCTGCGGCGCGCTTTAGCGTCCAATAATCGACAAAAAATGTATCCGGTAGGTGGTGACAACGCGCCGAGTGTGTTTTTGTCCGCAACTTGTACCGTGAACTTCTGCGTTTTTGTGTGACAGTATTTTGTAGATCTACTTGCGAACGCCCAATTGTTTTCATGCACAAACACAATACTCTGAAAAAGTTATGGAATTAGACAAAATCGTTCATTTGTCGTTTTAGTTGGTTTTTGCTACTTTTTATGTTTCGTATGGAAATGTTGCACCAACCTCGCAATTTCAACTCGAAGGTTTGTTAACGGGCACTGCGGCACCGGCCTCTTCCTCTTTACTTGAAAATGCATGAAAAATTTGCGCTAGGTAGAGCACAGCATGCTTCACAATAACGCTTCCACCTGTGTTCCAAATGCTGTCAAAACACCACGTTTCGACAATTGAAGACCGACCGTTTGTGTGATTGCCTCAATTTGTTGTTGGTTGAACGCTCTCTTGACCGAGCCAGCCATTGAGTCCTGGTTTAACGTCGGTGTACCGACTTACATGTTGACTATCATACTTTGCTCGTATCATCATTGGCTGTCTGAGTTTGCACTGCTGTGGAGACGTATATGTGTAATACTTGACAGTAGAGGGGCCTTTGCAGACACACAGATATTTAGTGGTGTCCTCACCAACTCTACTGGGTACTTCTTTGCATGGTGAATTTTTTCGACCTGATTTATGTGGATTTTTTCCACCCACGTTGGCGGGTACAGGGTGAAGCTGACATGCTCAAACAGTTCCATAAAGGTCAGTGATTTCAATGTCTGTTTACGGAAGGAAGCAATCCGAGCACGAAGCACATCACTTAATTACAATGTTTCTGCTTGTACCGGTCTGCAATTAGCCTACCAATGTCATATTTATGTCACGACAGTTCGTCATAATTGGTCCGAAACAAGTTTAATTTTGTAGGCGATGTCATCTAGCGAAAGGTCTATGTTTTAGTTTTCTTCCTTTGATATTATTCTCAGTTTAGACGGACTTTAACGACACTGAGTGAACTGTTGCTGCAAATCCACGTATTGGACGATCGCACTTCTTTGGCATTCCTGCAGACTATACTAGCAGATATAATTAAATTGGTGTCTGTCTGTGTTTTGCTGGTCTGCAACTTTAATTAAGAACTATCAAGGCATTTGAAGACCACCATGTTACTGCGAAAAACCTTAGCTTTCAGGCCATGTGCATAATTAGCATTAAATTTAGCTTCACGCAACTCAGTTGCAGACAAAGTTTACAATCCTTGCATAGTCTCCGATATTTAGAATTAGTTAAAATTCAAAAACCCAGACAGCAAAATTTGTCATTTTACATTGATTCAAGATTGCAGACGTTGAATCAATGTAAAAATACAGACTTTGCTGCCTGGGGAACTATTTGTTAAGATTATTATCGATGATTGTTTTGTACAGTTGTGAGAAAACTGTCTACAGTGTCTCGCTTAGTTCATATTAATTGGGGTTTTTTAATTCGGTTATGGTAAAAAACTGTTCAAGAATTCATGAGCCAGCCTGCAAAACAGTCCTTTTTTACATTGATTCTACATCTGCAGACGTTGAATCTATGTAAAAAAGATGAATTGCTGACCATGAACTTACCCAAATTCATATTTATCGACTGATTCTAATTCGCATGTATCTGTTTGTCTTACATACAATAGGTGAAGCCCGGGTTTGTTTCCTATGGTAGGAAACAAGTTTTTGCGGCGTTATCTCTGTTAATTGAAACCTGGTCTTCCGAACTGGTTAGTAAAAATTGTTAATTTTACGTCACGTGAATATAGCAACTTTTGTTTACTACGTTAAATGACAAAATATGCGTGTTGTTGCATCGGTATGCTGTGTGATAAAGCAGGGTTACCAATTGGGCCGACCAAACTTAGCAGGCATGTCCTTGACGTGCATTTTGAGTTCATAACAAAACGAAATACCCCAGATCGCACATCAGTCAATTTTTACATTGATTCAACGTCTGCAGACGACAACAAAACAATGACTGATTTGCTGTCTAAGACTGGGACGTAGCTATTTTAACAAAAACATGACAAACATTAGTTGGATTTAGACAGTTCCTGAGCTGACCCAGCAAAAGCATCTGAGAGAACCGCATCGAAATATTTTGTAAGTTCGCATCACATCACGTTGAAGCGATGTCAAAAATTTCGTGCTTTAGATGCGTGCGCAACACATCACTTTTCTTCGGTATTTTTACATTGTGACGTGATAAATAAACATCGCTTCTGTTTCCCTTGTACCCTACGACTCAGCCAGCAAATTCGTTCTTTTTTACATTGATTTGAACGTCTGTTACAGTTGAATCAGTGAGATTGATTGACTGTCTGTGCAATGGCATCAATTGTGAAGTTAAACAACTGGCTTTTCCCTTTATTTTTCCCAAAAACTTTTTTAACAGAGTTATCTGTTACTTTAACACAAATGAAACTTGACCAATCAAAGTGAAGAATGTTGATTCCCCAAACAGCTAAATCTATTATTTTCTACGTTATGTATGACGGAATTGCTGTTTGAGTCCCACATACTATGGGTAAAGTTCAGGCAAGACACAAAATTCTTTTCAAATCTTGACGTTTGAAATTTTCTTTCATTATCCGGAATTCCCCTTGAACCGCGCAGTTTGTTAGAATTTTAGAACAATTCCTTCTTGTGACGCGTTTTCTTACATTTTGTTGATAGCGAAATAAACGAATTCTACTTTTTGATTTGTCTCTGTGGATATGTTCACTTCAGAATGTTCGTCCAGCTATTGGTGGATTTACAGCAAAGCCTATTCTAGTGACTTGGGTTTGAATCCAGGTCTGGTGAGCGATAGCGTTGAAAGAGAGGTCCAGGAGATACTTTTGGACCAGAGCCTGGGATGATTTTAAGGGTCCTCAACCTTTTAAAACCGTCTTGATTTGAGGTCTGAGAATCTCATTGGCACCGGGCCCGAATTTTTCCTCTTCACGGCCCTGCTGGTGAGACCAAATACTAAAAAAAATTTCAAAACTTTATACTTCTTAAAAAATGTTAAAATGTCACGTTTTATGTTATCACCTTCATCGTATATTTCTGACTTCTACCCCTCAAGGGCACCATGCGATTACTGTATTCCAACACCTTTTGTTGGCTTTTAACTGAAAATCCTCTACCAGTTGTGGTGTCAGGAATTTACAATCAAAACATAGTAGGCCTATACAAGAGATTGATAACACGACTTGGCTAACAGTGAAGAAAAATTGTATTTCGACTTTGACCGCTTTTGGTTCATTTGTTCAAATTTTCCTTTTCGTGAATGTGGTTAATTGGAATCAGCAGTAGCGCTAACAGGAGGGTCCAAGGGTTACTTTTGTATCCAGAATGATTTTAGGGGCCCGAGAACTTCAAGAAACCGCGTATTCGTTGGATATGGTGCGTTTTTGTTAGAAAAGTCACAATTTAGGGATCGAGAGTCTAATTGATACCGGGTCCCAATGATCCTTAACGGCCCCAGGAATTAGTGGGTGGAAACAAGACATTGTCAATCGCGGTAGCCTACATACAGGGCCCTTGATACGATATCTTGAGCCTGATACCAATTAGATTTTTAGGCCCCTAATCAAGAAATTTTGTAAGTTAAAAGTACCTCCTGTCAACGTTACTGCCTACATACGTACAGAAAAGAAATTTTTACTCTTACCCAGCAGAGTTGCGGTATTTTTAGGTAGGCTATATAATTTATACAATTTGCACCTTGCCACTAATCTTTAAGACTGCAAAGTCTGTTATTTTGTCCAGTTTGTAGCGAGTCTGTTGCTATATTTGATATTTTTTTTGTTTTCATTGACGTGTATCAGCCAGCGTTGGATCACATTTTTTTTTGAAATGATAAAACGCATTTCTTCTATTTTTAAGTTAAACAGGGAAATTTTCTGTGGTTTGTCGATCTAATCACGCCTAACATAAGCAGAAATGAGCATGACTGGTTTTCCAAGTAGCATAATAAAAGGCTTACAGACGCAATGCAACCTTATGTGTCCATGCTAGGCGACTTAAAATGGACCTACAGTGAAAAATGCTGTAAATTTACGATGATTGAAGTTACGACTACAGCACTACTGCGATTTACGATTACGACCAGTCTGCAAAGTTCCTCTTAAAAATAAAACAAATTTCGAACAACACTAAAAAAAATCACTAGAGAAAAGCAAGGCCATTGGGTTAGGCCTACCTCTTTCTTCGATTACATGTTATTTCAAAACCACGGCTTCACACTGACACTTTGTAGGTCTATCGAGTTTGAAACGACTTTTCTTTGATGCTAACAAAACCAACGATAGACAATTCGAAATAATTCCTTAACGAAGAGTTTGCATCGAAACAAAATCGTAGAATTTAGATCCCATAACATAAGGAAATTACATATATTTTATTTTGAAATAAAACTAATCGAAATTCTTATTCAAATGTTTTTTACATTGATTCAACATGTGAATACATTGAACGAACGTTAAAAGGGCACTTTTCCCAAGCTTAAATTTGTCTGGCATCAAAGAGTAATCTCTATTGAAGTTCTTTTCATTGAAACTTTCCCTTATCACGAACTATTTATATACTTCTAGCTGGGCAACGTAGCCTGCGATTTCCTACAGCCGAGGCAACCCTAGTTAGTTTTAAAAAAAATGTTCATCTAAAACCGGAAAATTGTAATGAGCAGGCCAATGTAAAACCAAGACTCGAAATGCTCTAAAATAAAAAAAACAAAGCCATGTTTTTGTTTGGTTTGTTTGCTTTTATTTAACTTAGTCTTAATTTTAGAGGCCCGTAATGTTTCCAAGAGACCAGGAAACTTAAAAAAATACTTCACAATTTTTTGGGGAGGCAAACCTTTCGTAGGTACCGGGCTCATGTTATTTCCTCAATTGCCATAGTAGTAGGCCTAGATTATATTGATGGTTTGGTTTATCAGATAGGCTACGAAACTTAAAGGATCAGTTTCCAGAAACTAAATACATCACTTTCTATAAGCTGGAGCCAGTTCAAAAAAATGTCATTTCGAAGTGAGACCTGTCATCACTCTAACAGTCTAACTCCAAAGCCATGAAAACAGCATTGAACCTATTTAAACTGTAATTAATAACGATGTCCTAAAACTCACTGTCGATCACTCAATGCCATGGCGATCTTTATACAAATCGTTATACTCAATGCCTGACTAAAAATACATGCACATTCTTTTTTTTTCAAAAAAGTAGACAGTATCACACTAAATCGGAAAAGTCAGTTTGAAAGCAAAGCTTTTTATTATTATTATTTATTAAATTTATTATTTGTATTTCAATAAGACTGTATACTGAAGAAGCCACAGGTGTGTGGCGAAAGTTCTGCTTTAATAAATTGAATTTGCCGATTTAGTGTGATACTTTCTAGTTTTTTGAAAATATTTTTTCACACTAAGTCTCCTTTTGGATCACCGGTAACGTCATAAAAAGATTTGATATAAATTTTAGTGACGAAATTTTGTTTTGGAGTGTTTTTTTTTTCTATCAGGTTGCGGTGACTTTGCAATTAGGCCGACAATTCTCACTGCGATTTGCAAAAATCTCCCGTTTTCTAGTAAGGAGTAGGCCTAAATCTTTTAATGTTTAATCATTATGAAATAGGACAGCATGCATAGGAATTTGTTTATAAAGGCTCTGACTTCAGTCTTTGTCACGAATGATGGCACCGATTGGAAAGTGTCGCTAGCAATCATACACTGTCGGTTGAAATATTTTCCTATGGAGTGAATAGCTTGTCTACACAAACATTGCGTCTACTAATCTGTGGTTATTACAGAACCATCACACTTCGGTGTCATTTGAGATTGCCAATTTGCATCTTAGAACGTTCTTTAACTAATCGCACAGAGGTGATTTGAATTCGTGATAAAGATTGTGACGCAGCAAAGTGACAAAACTTCCGGAAACAGAATTGATCCAAAAAAGTATTGTGGAAGCAATTCAAACAAAGATTTGGAATTTTGGAAAAATGATTCTCCATGTAGAAAACCCTAAGCAGAACATAAAGAATCCAAAATGCATGGCAACTTTGACCTTTAATATCCTTTGCCAGGGTGTTGAAAGGATAAATTGGGCCTGGTAACAATGATATTCTAGGACAGGGCTACTCAACTGGCGGACCGCGGTCCGAATCCGGACCTTCTGGGTGTTGAAGGTGGACCTCGGGCTTCGGGAAAAATAACTTCATGGCCATATTTTAGGGCCTCTTAAAACAGATTTCCATTAGGGAAAAGCAATTTTTTGTGATTATCCTAGGAGCTGGGGGCTTCGCCCCCAGACCCCCCAGCGCTTTGCCGTCTTCTCTGATGTGCGATCCACACAGCTACACTTCAAAGAAACACAATACATTTTTTCCTTTTTTATTTCTTTGTTTGTGTCAGACAAAAATCCAAGATGTGCTACACACGACCTGAAAAGTGTTTCGGTGCTCGTACTGGTTGTTTAATTTGTCGTGGTTGCATGTGAAATATTCACCGGACCGCAAAAATATTCAACTTGTCAAAATGGACCTTTGCTAAAATTAGTTGAGTAGCCCTGCTCTAGGACCTCAAATTATGAAACTTCAAAAAAAAACTCACTAAATTCAAAGGATACGCAATTTTCGGCCCCTTTGAAAGCATACGGGTTCCTAAGAACATCCTGGACCTTGGTTCAAAAATACCCCATGGACCCTCTATCCCTGTCAACGCTACTGTCTGATGCTGATGACTGTCCAGCTAGCAAAATCGGTCATTTTTAAGTTGAATTTATGTAAATAGAAACGATTTTGCTACCTGGGCGAAATACGTAGCAGAAATTAAACAATGCTTGAAGTTGAAAGATCGGTTCTTTGTGCTCAGATTTAACGTCTGCAGACCCTACCTTCCTTGGACACACAGTTCATTGCTACATATCCTACAGCGTGTCAAAGCATTACCACCTTGACAACCTTGTCAAGGTGGGAATACCCAAAGACCTGCGCAAGCGCATGTTATTCCAAGCTGTTAACTATAAGCGTCCACGCTATAAGTATCCCATTGTGAGCTAACTTGTTTGCACTTAACAATTACAACAACTTGTCTTTATTGTCTTACTCGGTACATGAACTGTAAACTACAGTGGTAAAAGTTGAAAACAAGATAATAAACAACGTCACCGTGCATACTAAAAAGAGTGCAATTCTCACATTTCAAACAATTAAAAATTCTTTATGTTATCTGTGTCTGACGATAATCTGTGCTAGTTCAAAAGATTTTATCCGATTTGTAGAAAAGTAATAACGTCATCAAGAGGTGGTCAGTTCGAATCACCCCGTAGAGCAGCGCTTTTCAATGGCAGCTTCCAATTTAGCTGAAGGCTACGCAGTAAATGGAATAGTTCACAGACAGCAACACGTCAATTCCAAGAGGGGAACTTCAATCCAACAACGTTGGAAATCGTACCTGTATCAGAGGTTCAAAACCTCAACAAGAATACACATTGTAACAGCTGCCAGGACGGGTTGGCGTCGCAAGAGCCTTCTATAAACTAAGAAAAAATGAAAAAAAAGATGTCAATAAATCAAGCAGCTTAAAATAAGTAAATGGTTCAAATGCGAGCATATGTTTAGCTTAATTTTATTTCTTTGTCGGTCACATAGCAGCAAAATTTTACTTATCAAAGCTAGAAATATACGAAAGCTTATTTTGTTTGCGCATGCTTCGCGATGCAAATAATTAAAAGGCACCATTTGAGACTGGTGTTTTCTAAACAGAAAAAAGTACACTCTTGAAAAGAATAAAAACTCATGCATTCCTTCATCGACAGACAAACTTTATTGCAATGATCATGCACAATAACTGTTCAAATAATATACTTTTTGGAAGAAAAACTAAACATTTATTGGACTGCTTTTTATGCAGATTTAATGTTGATTTTCCAGACAATAAATCAACGTCTGCAGACGTTGAACGAATGTAAACAACAGTTGATTTGCTGTCTGGGCAACGACCAGATTATGTTGTTAGCATTCCCAGCGTCAAGTTAATAATTTTCTGTGCTTTCATTGAAGCTGTCATTCTCAGGGTTCTTTGTTTTTCGTCTTATGCACTTGAGCATAGGTATCAACTGGAGTGTTTAGCGCCCGCACTGTTGTATATTGCACTGCGTCGTCTGGTAATACTTCAGGATCCTCTTCAGGCTGTGGCATCAAAGTTGTGTAGTTTATTTCATGTTCATCTTCGGCGTCTTTATGTTCATCTTCAGGTTCAAACACAGCGTCATACTCTCTGTTGTTGGAAAGTTCCGGTATTGTTTCGTAACCAACTAAGCTCGTTGACGTAAATCTACCTTCTAAGCCTGGTGAACCCATGGCTAGGTATTGGTTCAAGTCTGCCGGATTTTTCTCGTCAGCAGTAGAATAGGTATGCTCACTTCGTATTGAACTACTCGCAACATAAACTGGAGCAACAGATGAATGATGCCGAGGCTCTTGTTCGTTGCCTTCAACGCTGCAAAGCATAAGAATATATAAGCATTTTTGTCATATCAAGGCTCATGTAAATTTAAATAAGTGCATCGGATGGTAAGAAAGCCAATCTTCTTGTCCACCTTCAAGCACGTGTTGAAGCGCCTTACTAACGACATATCAGTGTTGTTGATGGGTGTCTAACTGATGCCCTTTCGAGAGTCGTGCTTAGGCATTCACCACTCAGTTGCGCAGCCGACAAAATGTAGGAATGAACGGTAATTATTTGCAATATGGTCAACTTATAATTTAACGCACGAAGGGTCCAAGTTTTATATCTTCCTGGAAATCAGTTTCTCAATTAAAAACACAACGCTTTTTAATATAATCGTGTCTTAAACCTGTCCGCCCCGTTAGCTCAGTGGTTACACGCCTGGCTCAAGATCAAGCGGCGCTGGTTCGGCTCTCGGGGTGTGTGCTTGAGCAATACATTTCAGGACTCCTGGCAACAACACCACAACAATCGGAAACTTCATTCTATCAATCTCGATAACCGGCCTGCCTCAATGGTTCAAAGCCTCTACAAGTATGCGAAACTGCTAAGAATAACCTATCAGAGGCTTTGTCAGTCCGGGGATAAAGAACCAACCAAGATCTCACAACAAAAACTTTAAACTGATGACTTTGATGACTATAGGCATGCACAAGCACTTCAAAGTCTCTGAATGTACGCTCTACTGTCACGAATAAGACTCCAAAAACGCTTTTCTAGTTCAATGACAAATATTCTCACTACAACCAAACTCTTGTAGCCTACTTCGCTAAATTATATCATCTAAAAGAAGAAAAATAAATGTTATACCTACAGTTTTGGTATGTCCGTTATACTCACGTTTGATAAAGATGGTCTTCCCTGATGGGTGTTGGTGCAGTGGTTACAGCTGAGACATTGCTTTCGGTGCGAGATGAAAATGAAATCGGATTATTGTGAAATTTTTCCGAGAACTTCTTCTTGTAGCGTAAGTAGAAAAGGTAAAGAACAATAAGGAAAGAAAGTAAAATAAAACCAGCAATTCCCCCTGCTATGGCGGCGACGTTGACAGCAGAAGAGGTTAAACTTAATGCGTTTCCTCCTGGAGGGTCAGTTGTTTCAACTTCTTCCGCAACAGTTTGAAAAGTTGAAGGAGCAGTCGACACATTACCTTGAGTTGTCATTGTGCTGGTTGTGGCTGCTGTGGTTGTTCTCGGTCGCGGAACTTGACAAATAAATCTTTCCTTATGAGTGCAGTCCCTTGTGTTAGCAAGGATGTGATTTTCATTGAACGGAAAAACACTCACAATGACCCCTTGACAGCCAGTGTTAATGGGTTGTGGCACGATTCGCAAAGGTGTTGACTTGACACATTCGTTACTGTTCAACCATTTGTATGACATCATCTTATTAGAACAAACGTCTTCTGGATGCCTTTGGAGACCGATCCAAAATGAATGTTGAGCTCTACAGCATCCACTAAGTCTTTTGTAGGTGCCCGTTGTTAAACGGGTTGCCAATCTTCCGGACTTTTTTCTGCATGTCCGTTGTGCCTCGTCGAATGTGGCTAGATTTGTAGAAAATGTGTATTCGTCTCCATTATATTGACAACTATTGCCGCATTGCATTGTACGGCTTAATCTAAAATCAAACACTAAAAATCAAAATAGTAGACTGTGTCTGTAAACAATAAATAGTTCACTTGTACAGAGTTAGCGAAATGTAAGAAGTTTCTTTTGACAAAATTTGAACTCTCAACCATGTTCAAACTGTTAACAAGCTCTGAGCACGAGAGGGAAGATTTGTCTCAGTATATGCTATTCTACAATAAACGATCAATGGTCTTATTACGTTACAATGATGTTTGTATAAGTCTACCACCCATCTTCCCCGAAAACTTCTCAAGGTTCGATGGCAGGACAAAGTCCCAGACAACGAAGTTCTCAGTAAAGCGAACATGCCCAGAACTTTTACCATCATAAAAAAGGTACAAATCAGATGGGCAGGCCACGTCCACCGGATGCCGAGCCGAACCATCGCATTCGTAAACAACTGCTCTACGGAGAACTGACTAACGGCAAACGCCATGTGGGATTGTGGGTAAGAAAACGTTTTAAAGACACTTTAAAATCTTCCACAAAAGAATTCGCTATCGACGTAGATTCGTGGGAAAACTTAGGCGCAGAACGACCAACATGGCGCAGTTTTATTTATAAAGGCGCAAAATCAGCTGAGAAACATCGTACGCTATCTGCTGTCGAAAAACGAGAACACCGCAAGGCCCGAGCCTTAAACAAGAACTCTAGCCAACCACCCTTCCAATATCCATCCTGCAGCAGAAGCTTCAGTGCACAGATGACCTCATCAGTCATATCCGCACTCAGGTACACTGACCATAGTCTACAGCCCTACAATAAAGCTTGATTCAGTTTTATTGGCCATTTTTGGAAACGAAGGGCGAACAGCATCACCACCCATCACGTGCATGTGATGCGTTCGTGTTTCTTCGAACATGGTTCATCATTATAACAGCACTCCAAAAAGCGCTACCCAAACAAAAAAATCCCTCATCTTTACATTCATTCAACGTCTAAAGACGTTGAAAATAACTGATTTTGCTGTTTGTGTAGAGCCCAAATTCGGGATAGTAAGCCCGAAGTGTAATGATTTGCAAAGTTTTTAATGTTCACGTCCGAAACATTCAATTTTCTAAGAAATGTGGTGAAATTAAAAAAAAGTTAACCTTTAAACCGCTTTTTTGAAATTAGAATAATGTGTAATGCAACTTTCATGTAGATAGACCTATCGAGGCCGAGTGCAATGGTCAACTGCCTAGCCAAACAATAAGTCTATTTAACATTGATTGAACGTTTACAAGCGTTGAATGAGCGTTATATAGATCTAATTAGGCTGCGCATCTACACAGCCGCACTAACACTGCCTGCTTTGTAAAGCTGTAAGAACGACGGAGGCTATATCTGCGGTGCGCTATTCAAGACAGACTATTGTTATTTGCTGACTGAGTGGCTAAGATGGCCTGCTTATAGAGGCCTGATTTGGCGAAACGACTCATTTGGGTTTTGCTTTCTTCTATATTATTCTAATTCTGTATTGAAACTAAACTATTTAAACTGAAAATAATTCATGTAACTAATATATGAAATTGATAATGGAGCGGAAAGCAACTTTTTTTTACATATTTTAATATTATTAATAGTTTCAAATTCTGATTATGATTTTAATACCCCAATTATTTGAAAAGTCTAAATCTCTATAAAAACCTACACAAACTGTCCAATCATATTTGTGACTTTCACAGAAAAGAAATGCATTGAAAATCTTGAAATAACAAAGTCTTCAGAATAAGTATGCAAAGTGTCTGATAGCTGACTTAATATTGCTGTGTAACTGCATGTCTACGCATGAGCACGACTTGTAACGGATATAGCGACATTTCAACCGTGCCAAGCATGACGTCATTCGCCAGTGATCGTCTTACACGTCATCCAGCGTTCTGTAAATTAAAACATTTCCCCATCTATCAATTCGGGGAGGGTAAATTTCCCAAGGTTGATGCTGAAGCAGTTTGCAACTATTTTATCAAAAAAAAAAATATATTTGTTTGGATTTGTTACTTAGCCTGTATTGTGTTAAAATGTTCGGTGGTTTTCAAGATGTAAATGCCATAGACAAATAAAACCTAACAACCAGACGGCATTTAACATAATAACATGAAGATAAACTAAAAATTACAAATGTTTTCGGCCATTCTCATGTTAGCACTTTTCAAGTAACTAACTGATGGATGTTCTTCATAAATGAAAATTACTGATCTGATCTACATAAACAAAAATCGAAAAAAGAAACGCGTAAGAATGAAACGGCAAGGCAGAGGAGAGGCAAAATCACATGACGCTTGCCTAGAAAATACTTGCCGTTTCATTCTTATGCATTTTTTTTTCGACTTTTGTGTATGTAGATCAGATCTGTAATTTCAATTTATGAAGAACATCCATCAGTTGGTTACTTGAAAAGGGCTAACATGAATATGGCCGAAAACATTTGTAATTTTTAGTTTATTTTCTTGTTATTATGTTAAATGCCGTCCTGTTGTTAGGTTTTATTTGTCTATGGTTAAAAAAATCACTTCTCTACCAAAATTGCAAATACCATAGCTTAGCCAAAAGTAAACCTGTTTTTTTTTCATGTCTTTATCCTACATTGCAGGAAAGCGGACTTGAGAGCTATGCATCGGTGTACGCCTTCCGACGTACACCTGACCCACGCTGCAGCCGACGGCAATGTCTGTTTTCCGGTTGTCTACTCTACTTATGACTTAAATTTGGTACTACCCATTACTCGAAATCGATCACTGAGTAGAGGCAATTATCGTGAAGTTTCTTGCCAAGAGAAACAACAGCAAGCGGGGGTGGCTGGAGTCGAACATGCAGGCTCTCGACTGCTAGCCCAACGCGCTAACCACTCGGCCACTGCTGCCGACTCCTACTCCTTCGGCTGGATAAAAACTTGATTCCTTTCTTGAAACGTTTCAAAATCAATGTGGCATCAAACAATAACCAATAAGGCCTAATCAGCTAAGTAGTGTATCGTTGATACAACCTGATGGTTGAGGGCTTTTCATTTTTCAACATCACCGAAGGTTACCGAAGCAATCATATTGCGTTATACGAGGTGACGACAGAAGTCAAGGGGGTAACTCGCAAGAAAATCGCGTCGTATCGCGTTTTCACAGCTCCACCCCACTCACTGCTTTTATTTTATAAGCACACGAAGCCAAGTTGTAATACTTTTAAATATGAAATGTGTAACATTTTAATCTATAAAGTAGAATTCGCCTATTTCGACTCTTTTTAAAACTAGATGTTATTGCGGTTGTAATTAGTTTAAGGTAGGTCTACACGGAAAAGACTAAAAAAATGATTTTTTTGTAAAAAAAAAATTGGAAACCTTGAAGCAGGTAGTTCAAGATTTACAATGGTTTGGACCCCACGGACTAGCAACGCCGTATTGCTCCGCATCAGTGCACGTATTTAATGTAAATACAATTAGGCCTGACCATTATCTTTCACGGTCTTGTTTGCGTTGTTCTTTACCGAAGTGTAAGCGTAAACATAAAACGTAGCGGCAGTGTCAATTGTCTATAATATCGTACACATTTAACCGTTATCAGGCCGTTAGGCACAAATTATATTGATTCGTCTATGTCGACACATCGTTTATATCGACACTTTTGACCAAGTAAAAAGTTAAGCCATCCCAGACAACACAATTCTTCCTTTTTGCATTGATTCTACGTCTGCAGACGTTGACGTAATGTAAAAATGACAGATTTTGTTGCCTCATATGTCATCAACGTTGTGAATACCAAGAAGAAAACTTGATTGGGAATTAATTACGTAAAGCATCAGTTTACCAAATTGCCTGAATATTGGAACAATTCACGGCCAATCAATGCCATTTACGTCTCAGAAAGCAAAATCCATCATTTTTACATTGATTCAACGTCAGCTGACAAATTTTCTGTCTAGGGTAGCAATCCTTTGCTATTATGATATCGTAAAAGACAAACTGTTCGCGAAGCAGCAATCTTTCAAACTGATCTCCTTTTTCGGTGGCAAGCAGTTTTTGGCAAACATTTTTCATTAATCTCCATTTAGCAAGAATTGATTGTTATAATGATAAACTATACAATTGCAGATATCGGTAAATGTAGGCTTCAAAATATTTGTTCACTACGCGGTATTTCAATGAGGTTTGGCGACTTCGGTTAACTTATTACAGTCGTATACTTTTGACTTCTTTGTCAGTTGGCTTTTGAAAACATTTTCAACCTGTCTAGTCCTTATATTGTTATGCACTTAACGGGTTGGTACAAGGATGTTGCTGAACTAATTTGGCTTCAACAGCTGAATAGCCTTTTGTTTCATTGGAAGGTTGTTTTGGTCCAGAAAACCTATCATGTAATGGTAGCCATGGCTGTATAAGCATAACCACACTGGCACATTCCACTCAGGAAAAACTGAAATTGCTTCACGCATGTTGTGAAACATGCCACATAAGGTTTTGTCTAAAAATTTACAATTATGAAGCAAATTCGTTACAACTTTGCAAGCCAAACCTATCCAGTGACTTGGAAATGGGAGATTATGCTGCAGAAAATTCACTGGCGTCTTTTGCAATAAATCAAAGTCCTACAACACTAATTCAAAGAATAAACTTGTCACAAACATGTATCCAGCTAGCAACAGTTTCCATTTTTGCATTGTTTCAACGTCGCTAGAAGTAAAAACAATGTGAAATTGGCAACTTTGCTGACAGGGTAATGAACGTTTCTTTGCCAAATAGGTTAATATTCCATCTAGTACGTTTCCAGTTAATTATGAATCTATTTTTGAAATAAATGCTTTTATGACCGTCCAACATTGCAAAGTTGAAGACTGGCATCGGGTGCAGCAAGCCCGCACATATTAATTACTGTTTCTTTGTATCTGCTTTAGCAATCATCGAAAGCTTACTGTTGATGTGATGGAACACATAAAAATGTAATACAAAAAGTTTTACTGTTCTGATTGGCAGTGTTTGACATGAAGTCAGTTGAGACACACAAGTGTCACGTGTTTTCTATATGCGATTCTTTGTACCCAGACAACAAAATCCGTCATTTTTGCAGACTTTGAATCAAAGTAAAAATCACGGATTTTGCCGTTTGGGTAGTTTGTGCAACTACACTTCTCAGTGGTTACGCGCCCGGCTCAAGATCACGCGGCGCTGTTTCGGCTTTCGGGGTGTGCACTTGAGCAGTGATGAACGCGCACACAAAAAATATTGACGCCGTCAGCGTAAACGCAAACGTTCGAAAAACCCATGGACCTCTAAATAGTAGAATCTGGACTGGAAACGCAGTGGACAACAGTTGGCCAACAGTTAGCCAACAACCAAGTTTAGGGTTAGTTACTAAGGTATCCAAAAACCTCCCTTAGCGAATAACCCTAACTCGTACAGTGCTGGTACTGTACGAGAGGAGGTGGGGCAGCAACCGAAAAAGCACTAAAATAAGAACTGGTAACTTTTTGGCCAACTGTTGTCCACTGCGTTTCCAGTCCAGATTCTACTATTTAGAAGTCCATGGAAAAACCATACGCCGTATGCATCAATGTAACTTGTAAAAAAAGTTGGCGGCGTCAGCGTCAACGCATACACTAGCGTAAACTCATTTTGTTTACTAAGTGTTCATCTGAAATTTTGCTGCGTTTTGGTTTCAATATGTCTTTGCCCATTGAAAACATTCTTTCAACTGCAGCGCTGGAAGGTATTGGCGTGTTGTAGCGAAAAAAACATTTTGCAGTTTGATAAAAAAAAATGCAAACAACTGCTAAGACATTAAAAAGTATACGTTGACGCTATACGCCAAAAAACCGCGAAAAATTTACGGCGTAGCCTCAAGCGATAAATATCCAAAAAAATGTGGCCGTAAGCGTTAGCGTAAGCAAAAATTCTACGCCGCAAGTCTACGGCGTAGAACTTGCGGCGTATACGTACATCTTTGCGCTTGAGCAACGCACTTTCAGGACTGCTCTCCTTTCAGCGGCATCTAATGGATGGAATAATTTCCCCGCGACAACACTTCAACAATCGGGAAACTTCACTCTGCCAATCTCGGTAACCGGCCCTGCGTCAAGAGCCTCTACAAGTATATGCGAAACTACCAGGAATAACCAATCAAGGCTTTGTCAGTCTGAGGATAAAGATTCAAAACCAAACCAAAACAAGCCACATATCTTGTTAAGTTTTTACGTTTTTGTTTGCATAGAAATATTTCTAGACTAACTGGAAGTGTTAGGTAGCTTATATAATCACTAATCAGGGTGAAAGCGGGGTGTGCGCTTGAGCAACGCACGTTAAGGACTGCTCTCCATTCAGCGGCATCTAATGGATGGAATAGTTCCACGGCAACAAGACTTCACAACAATCGGAAACTTCACTCTGCCAATCTCGGTGACCAGGCCTGCGTCAGTGATTCAAAGCTTCTACAAGTATGCGAAACTGCCAGGATTAAGCTCTGCAAGAAGCTTTGGCCGAGTGGCCGAGTGGTTAGCGCGTTGGACTCGCAGTCGCGAGCCTGCATGTTCGACTCCAGCCGCTTGCACTTGCTGTTGTTTCTCTGGGCAAGAAACTTAACGATAATTGCCTCTACCCAGTGATCGATTTCGAGTAATGGGTAGTACCAAATTTAAGTCATAAGTAGAGTAGACAACCGGAAACAGACATTGCAGTCGGCTGCAGCGTGGGTCAGGTGTACGTCGGAAGGCGTACACCGATGCATTGCGCTCAAGTCCGCTTTCCTGCAATGCAGGATAAAGATAATAAAACAAACAAAACAAACTTTCCCAGTTCGAGGATAAAGATTCAATCAATCAATCAAAATTCTACTTTACTGTGCCTTTGGCAACGCTGATTGGTTTGATTGATTAATTACTATTAGAACTGTTTTCCTCGGACTAAGAAGACTTACTTGAAAGCTCCTTGCAGATTCCGCATACTTGCAAAGTTTTTAACTACTGATCAAGTATTTTAGTTTCCACATGCCATATTAGGCCATAAACGAATCAAGCGTAAAAAACATTAAGAAATTTTAAAAGAGTTTAAACTCCAGCTGCTCTTTCTTTTCCCATCCATTCAGTTCTTTATTATGTTAATTTAATGTCTGCAGGCGAAAATTAAATGTATGCACGTTTGCAAAATATTAGCTATTTGTTTTATTTATAGCTTTGGGAGAAAAGTAATTTTAAAATACCACAAGTGGATAATCGACTACAGACTAATGGAATTGAAACTAACTAACTCAAGCGTTTTTGGCAAAATTCTACTGTGTGCCCTCATAAGGAAATAATCTGATCAGCGACATCTAAACAAAAATGCCTGTTAATAACGTTAAATGTTTTACATTGATTCAACGTCTGCAAATGTTAAATCAAGGTAAAAACGACTAATTTAATGTCTGGGTATGAACGATGTTACAATTTGTACACTAACAGTCTAACATGTTTAAAGCAATTGCCATAGAAACAGATACGAAAGTTGTTGGGCCCATTCTGTTGCAAGATATCACCAGAACGTAATCACAAGACAAATGTAGCATTGAGAAAGAAAGTGCAACCATATTAAGAAATGTGGCACTTGTTGCATAAATTAGTGATGCGATACTGATGAGCCCAGCCTTGTGGGCTAATACACGTTCTACGTGTTTATCGCTGTCGGTTCTTGCTACAATCGGCTGCCGAACCAGCTCAATGGCCGAGTGGTTATCGCTTTCGGCTCTAGTGCTGGTAGACCTAAGCTCGATTCCAGGTCGGGTCATACCGAAGGCATTAAAAACGGTACCGATTGCACAGTATTCTTTTTTGCATAACGCAGTGAGAATAAGTCGGGTAATAATGTGATGACATTGCATGCATGATATAAAATTGAAACTGAGCCCTGTTGCTAAAAGACTACTTCGGCAGCATCATCTTTCGTCTTCGGCTCCAATGTTGGTGGATCTGAAATCGATTCCAGGTCGGGTCAAACCGAAGACTTTAAAAACGGTACTAAAAAACCCTAGCAGTTGTAGAGAGACAATAAATAAAACCTAAACATTAATCGGCTGCTGAGAAACAAATATTACGAAATTCAAGCAAACGACATTACAAAACAGGGAACAAACGTAATTTAACATAAGCTAAACAGAAATATGCTCATCCAGCAAATAACTGTTCGCTGGGCTTGAGACTATGTCCTTTTGTGTACAATACCTCGTACATCGTAATTTCAAACTCTGCTTGACGATTGCGAATTATTCTAAATAGGCTATATCTAATGTAAAACTAACGTTACAGTAGGTAAAAAAATATATGCTATTATTATTAAAATTGTTATGTGCTAAAATCCTGCTTGTCCTTCTGAAATTTTCCTAAAATTGTAAAAATGATCTTCAATTGCACCATGGGTTTTGGTATCTGCTAAATAAAATAAATTTATTGCATATAAAAGAGCATTGCCGAGCATTGCCGAACATTGCCGAGCATTGCCGAAAACGTTTAAATTAAATATTTACCTTCGTTGATTACACAGTGTGTACACCAAAATGTCACTGGGGAAAGAAGCACCGTTTCTAGCTAATTTGGGGTCGCTGATCACGAATATGGCCATTAAAAGATGTTCCTGTGCACCGTTTTTTCGAAAAATTGAATTTTCGTTTGCACTGCACTGCAAACTGTAAATGCGGAAAAGTTTAGGGGGTACCTAAAGCTTTAAAGCATCATATATCCGAAACTATAATAGATATTGAGCTAAAATTTGTAATGCATGCCTATATCATGCTAAATAACATATTGACCTAGTTTGAGCAAAATCGAAGTGGGTGAAACAGAGAACTTTATGATTGTCAGGACGTTTGGCATAGAATGACCCAAATACCCCAAAAAATGCATTTTTTGAATTATCTCAAAAACTAATGCATTTAGAGAAAAGGTTCCTTTTATGACATATAGAAACATAGATATTCTGCATCTTTTGACATCAAAACTGACTTTCTACTATGAGTAGTTAGAGAGTTAGAGGATTTTTTAATAAATTTGACCTTTCGTGACCTTTATTGGGGGGTAGGTGGCTGGGATTTGGGGCCTACCAAAAAAAAATTGTGTAAATGCTATTTTTGAAAGGTTTGCAGAACTCCCCATGTTGAAATTGCAAAAAAAATATTTTTCAAACCACCATAATGTATTGGACATGTACCGGTACCTAAATACATATGTGTATTGTGTATGTCTACTAGGCCTACATCATATTACAAACTTACCATGAAACCCTCTACATCTGACTCTCGAAAGTGATTCTGTGTTAACCATCCAGATAAATTCTCTTACATATGCGCCTATGCGGCTTATACATTGTAGTGGGCAATAGACGACCAGTGACGCCACATATTTCCGAATTGTTTGCGAAATATTTTGAGATCAAGAACAGAAGCTGGGCTTCTCACATCGTTTGTGCAGATTGTTCATCAAAGCTAGCTGCGTGGAAAGCAGGACAGAAGAGAAGTTTGTTTGCCGTCCCCATGGTGTGGCGTGAACCCTTTAATCATGCATCTGACTGATACATTTTTTGCCTCACGAAACTGCCCCAAGTATTGAATAACGCAAATCGGGCTGCCATTGAGTATCCCCATTCCTCATGTTCCCACTGCAATACGACTTGTGCAGCATTATGCTGATGACCCTGACTTATCCATTCCTGTATATCCAATGACTGAACAAAGTGATAATGACTCAAGTACTGTATCAGATTTTCATGCATCCTCATCTGACTGCCATGAACCCAGACCACGATGCAACCACCACGAAATCTTATTACCAGAGTTCAACGATTTGGCCAGAGCACTGGAGTTGTCAATGAGACATACAGAGTTACTTGCTTCACGCTTGCAACAGTGGAAACTTACAGATAAAGCTGTCACTGTTTGGGGTGTTCGTAAACGAGGAAAGGAGTTCATTGACTTTTTTCGAACAAGGTGATTGATGATGGGTCCAGCTGACATTTTGCAATGATGTTGTGGGACTGATGGGTGATCTGGAAGGTCAACATGATCCAGAGGACTGGGGACTCTTCATCAACTCTTCTAAGGAAAGTCTCAAAGCAGTACCACTGCATAATGAGAATAGAAAGCCATCAGTCCCTGTTGCATATTCTAGAACAATGAATGAGTCAAGAGAAAATATGAAAGCTATCTTGGAAGCCATCAAATAGGATACATGCCAATGGTACCAGTGTGGAGATTTCAAAGTGTAGAACATGCTGATGGGAATGCAATTGGGGTATCGTACACAAAGTACTGTTGTTTCTCATGTCTATGGGACAGTCGGTCCGGACAATACCACTACATTCAACAGGAATGGCCGGCTAGGACATCATACAACCCTGGAGAGCACAATCTGGCCAACAATATAGTAGGAGATACAAGGGCCAGGATAGCCGGGCGATGTTGGCCGGATTCTGCTGGTCGAGGAAGAGAGACTTTGCTGGTGGATACAAGCGCAAACCTTCAGAACAACACTTCTGAGTCTTGCCTCAACTGGATTTAGTCACAGGCGTTATTAGCTCTGACTTTACCACGTTTATTTAACACAGTGCACCCTAACTCTGGTTGTATATTATATAGAATAATACAACTTATCTAATATTTTAAAATCTCTTTTTCTCAAAAATGGTACACAGGAGCTCATTTTAATGGTGAAATTCGCGTTCAGCATTGTCGATTTGACCATTGTGTCTATTGCCAGTGACAAATTTTTTAGTCAAAATGTACACACTGTGTTATTGCCAATCATCTGTTTGTAACATTGTTTAAGTAAAACTAAAAAACTCTTTTCCGCACTCAAAGCATTCGACTCCTATGGTCTATAAACGTAAGTGTAGTAGGTTAAGTTTATCTTGAGAACATGAATACTGTAAAAAAGTAAAATACTTATTTTTCCTTTGAAATTGTTTCTTAAAAAAGAATACCTAACATGCTCTTTGATATCTCAGAAATAAACTTTTACCACCAAATTAGTGAATGGTTTAAGATATTGAAATGTCGTGGCTTGCGTCATTATTTGGATAAAATTGTTTGTCATCCACTTAGCAATAGGATAAAACGTTAAAGCGCGTTTGAAGTTGTAAAAATAAATTAAAAAATGGCCACAAAGGGCAATGTTTCTATCGGGGGATCCTGCATCCATATTTTCGTGTAAGACTTCAAAAAGTTGTATTATTTCTTGCAAAACGACTCCAGCAAAATCAATGACGTAACAACGTGTCACGAAAACAATAAATGGAAGAAAAATCTTGTAAAAAGTAAATTAACATGAACAAATATTTTCACAACTTTCAATCCTTACTGGAAATTCTGTCAAACCAGTCGTGTTTTCTAGAAGAAGGAAGGGTGAGCTGTGGACTATCATTCATCAGTTGGCAAGAGTTGCCATTTTTATGTCGTTTCATGTCATATGATAAACATTGGAACCTTTAGCAGTTTAGCTGGTTAAAAAAGTGCGTAAACGAGTCTATGATTTTTCGTTCACTGTGTTCACCTAACGGTTACTTTTTTTCTCATCATCATTATTAAGTTCCTTCCATTCGTCGAGGGTTGGAGGCAATGAAGCGCCAAGTATCTTTGTTGTAAGACTTTTTTTGATGTTTTTTAGTCAAGTTCTGACCAGTCTTTATTATCTTTAGTCCAAATTCTTGGTGGCCTGCCTCTATTTCGTTTACCATTCATTTTTTCTTCCAGTTGTCCTTGAGTAGAATTATTGCCAATCATATGGAGAAAGTAGCCCACTTCGGTTTTCTTGTTTTAATTGTTTTTAGAATTTCCATGTTGGTTAATTTTTTCTACAATTGAACAAATTGCGAGCAATAACACAAAGCTGAACGAGAAGGAACTTAAAGTGTTTCTATAACATAAGTGGACAGGTGCGCATGGTCTGAGGGTCCTGGACGACGAGACTGCTGAGTGGCTGAAGATTTCCTGCCCTCCAATCTAGCCTGGAAAGATCGCTCATACGCCATCATCATCATCAGTGGATAGGTTAGATTTTATTATGATCGTTCAGTGAAAATTGTGGTCACTTTTTAGGTTTATAACAATCAACAAAGGCAAAGTGACAATTCATTACTGAAATTAAAATTTTCTCCGCGGTTTACAATTCATTGTAGGCCTAACAGTATTCGTGAACTCCAAAATGGCGATTTAAATGATAAAAATTCAGCTTCCCAACAAACAAACAAACAAACAGGAACATCTTAAGGTCTTATTGGCGCCATGAATGTATAGTTGTGCCTGACTATTGGTTCATAAACCTCATCATAGTTAGCATCAGCTGGTACTTCGTAGGTGGGCACTGGCTCAGCCATGTCCTCATAGTCTTGGATTGGTTCAGTATCGTAAGTGTCTTTGTTGTAATAAAAATTATTACCGTTTCCGTACACTGGAATTGACCGAGGTAGGGGGTGGCGTACATTGGTATTGACGTCAGCATTGACGTTTACGTAGGACTTTCTTGGGTCGTTAACGTAATAAGCGTTGCGTGAATCGATGGAATCGCTCCTTTCATTGTCTTGCCTGTCAATAAGGAAGGATTCAGTTAGTTTTGATATTAGAAATAATTTCTAATATTAATTTCTTAAACAATAAATATTAAATTTCTTGAATATCTTTTATACGAAATAATTTGTCTGTTCGCATTTTACTATAGTGATTTCAGAACCTAATAAAGGATAAATAATATAAATTGCAAGAAAAAGGGTAGTCTCTCCAAACATCACTCAGATTGGCACTTGATGCAAGGAACGGATCTGCAAACCAAACAAGCCGACATACAAGTCAACAAATGAAAATAAACAAACCAGCCAAACTTCTCATGACATGCCGCTTCCCATATAAGGCAAATCGCCTTTTTATTGTTAGTATCGAAAATGCCTAAACAGACATTATAAACTGAATTTAGGCATTTTCGATTCTTCAAAAAAAAAGCATGAGAAGTCTGCTCAACAATACCAAAGCAAAGTGGACAGAGGACGTTGTCCATGTTCTTATACCTGCGGAACAGCAGGGTTCACTTATGGTACTGAATTTGGGAAAACTGGTCAAAGAGAGAAGGATTTGGAATTGAAGAAAAAAATGTTTTATAACATTTTGCTTTGATTAATACAGTAATATATAACTTCCTTCTTCGAAGTCAGTACTCAAAACTATATCTCATAAACGTTTTTGATCCCCAATTCCCATGAGTTTGATTTAGAATTGAGAAGCCGTTTAATTATAATATTACTGAAAATATTGTTATTACTATTTATAATCATTATTAAACAATAAATACTATTCATACTACAAAAAGTGCTCATGCCAAGCAAAAAGCCAAGCAGAGCAAATTAAATCAAATGTAGTTATTAGTCTCTAAACCCTTGACAGCCTGAATCACCCTAAAATGATGATCCTCCTTTTATGGTAAAACAGGCTGTCAAGGGATTAAAGACTAATAACTATATTTGATATAATCATCATTATGTGCATTTATTAACGTAAATGTAATCGTAAAGATTCGATTTTGAATTTTGTAACCAACAACGCGAAAGCTCACTAACCTAAATATATACGTTGATAAACAGTTACTCTATAATTACCTCCAACGATTATTGGCTGGGTCCAATTTCTTGGTGCTTGTAGATCTCGTACCAAAATGTTTTGTTCTTAATGCTGCTAATTTCTTACGGAAAAACACAACCAACAATAGCAGAAAAGCTACAACAAAAAATGCCACTACTCCCCCAGCAATGGCAGGTACATTGACACTGGAAGAAGAGCTATTGGTCTCACTCACAGTGGACTGCTTTCCGTTTAAAACGGTGCCGATCATTTTTTGTGAAAAGGTTTTATCGTTTGGTTTCAAAGACCTTTGGCAGATGTACCTTCTTGTATTGGAGCAGTCATTAGCAAAACCTCGTAAGTATGTTTTGTTTAAAATTCCTGGGTTCACAGTCACACCTTGACAGTTGTTTGTCACTGGCTTCCGAGTAATTAGCAAAGGCTGTGAGGACATGCAGGTTTGTCTGCTATCGCCCAGCCAATGATACAAGTTTTTTGCATTTGAACAGGCTGAGAGCCTTTCAAGTCCTATCCAAAAATGTGCTTTCTTTGCACAACATGTATGAAAGACTTTAAGTGTTTTGTGATCTAAATTCGTAGCCAGGTGGGAGCCTTTTTCCAAAGATAGACAAAGATTCTGAGCTTGTTGAAAGGTCTTAAACTCATCGACAAAAGTGTACTCGTATCCCCTGTAATTGCAAATTGAGCAAGACATGACACAGATTTACTTCCATTTGTTACATAGAAAAGTAGGCTGCTGTAATATATTTTAACCACTGTAAACATAGAAAAAAATATTCTAATTAAACTTACCAACTTAATAAACTATATTTCGGGCTCTTTAAGACAAAATTCTTAAAAGTAAAAAAAATGGCTGGACGAGTTTTTACCATTATTAACATAAAAATTTCAGTAACCACCAGTTTAGTAATTCTCAAACGTGCAAGTAAATTCTCTATACAACGCAAGGTAGGTTAATTAAAGAGAAGCAGAGCAATCCAGTCAAAGGGAGGGAGTGATGGAATGAAGACGTTCACTTTTCTACTGTTGTCCAAAACAACATTAGTGTAATGATTCATCAGTACATAGCATCAGTGTGATGGTTCATCAGTACATAACATCAGTGTTATGGCTCATCAGTACATTACATCATTATTATGGTTCATCAGTAGCCTACATAACATCAGTATTATAGTTCATCAGTACACAACATCAGTATTATGGTTCATCAGTAGATAACATCAGTGTGATAGTTCATCACTCCATAACACCAGTGTGATGGCTTATCAGTACATAACATCAGTGTGATATTTCATCAGTACATAACATCGGTATTATGGCTCATCAGTACATAATATCAGTGTGATGGTTCATCAGTACATAACATCAGCATTATGGTTCATCAGTACATAACATCATTATTATGGTTCATCAGTACATAACATCAGTATTATGGTTCATCAGTACATAACATCAGTATTACGGTTCATCAGTACATAACATCAGTATTACGGTTCATCAGTACATAACATCAGTGTGATGGTTTTAATCAGTGGCTGATCCATGGGGAGGAGGAGGGGCGATTGGGGCAATCGCTTCCCTAAAGCCCAGAAAAATAATTTTATTCATTCTAGCCTATATTTGCAAGATCGGATTATTGCAGACCTACACATTGTTGAAACCATCTATCTAAAGCTACTTACTGGATCCTTCCCTGGTTCTAATAAGTCTTCTTCCCTTTAAAAGTAATAAGATATTTAAACGACCCTTTGTTAAATGCTTACTGAGAAAGTAGGCTAACAGTACTGTACGAGTTTTACTTAACCTTTCAACAGAACATTGACTGAATTTATTTTCTGCAAATGCTCAATAACTATCATCAATAAGTTGTTTCTTTGCTGCGAGAAGGGTGACTGATTGAATCTTTATCCTCAGATTTGAGAGCTTATTCTTGGCAGTTTTCATTCTTGTAGAGGCTTTTAACGACTGACGCACGGCGGCTACCAAGATCGACAGAGAGAAGTTTTCCGATTGTTGAAGTGTCGTTGTCTGTGAATTATTCCATTCACCAAGTGCCGCTGAATGGAAAGTAGTCCTGAAATGCGTTGCTCAATCGCGCACTCCGAGAGTCGAACCAACGCTGCTTGGTCTTGAAGTGTCTTTGTTGATGAAGTCATACGCTTAACCAACTGAACTACCCGGGCGGACACAATGGATATAATGCGAAATTGTTCACGATCATGAGCACTTCTCACAGCATTTTTAAAAGTTAATTCGTCCACGTCTTAAACTTTCTTATTCAAATCATTCTTAGTCTGCTTTTACTTTTTTGCTGTTTTATTTCCGTTTGTTAATATAATAATCTTTGTACGCTGGTGAGTTTTTTTCGCACTATCTGTTAGAAACAGTTCAATTCACAGCACGCTCAATAGCAAGCAAATATTTTCAAGTTCCTTTTTTTTTGCAAATTCTAGGTCGCTACCAAGTCTATCACGCTTCTATAGATTTGCACTTCACTTTATGACTCAACAAAAATACAGTTGTTTCGATGGTCTACAACAGTGGCTGGCATCCCATCATCTTTGTGCCCATTTGCATTTGGCTTGCAATCAATATAAAACGGATCTTGCATCAAATATTTTTCAGATTTAAATCCAAAACAATGACGTGGAAAGCCCAGTTTAAAAAAGCTTTTCATCTGAACTGTGGTTTCCTTGCAGTCTGCCATTTGCTCAAATTTTCTAGAAATATTTTTCCTGCTTTCTGACGTCACACAAACAAGGTGAAAATTTTTCATCCAATTGCATTAAATTAGCGTTGTAAATCTTTTAATGTCATAGATCAGGGGTCACCAAACTAAGGCCTGCGGGCCAGAACCGGCCCGCGAACTGATTTCATCCGGCCCGCCACGTGCTGCGGAAATAACAGCTGCTCTACAACTGATAAGGAAAAAAGTTACCAAACATTTTGTAAAGGACTGACGTTGCTGTTGAGCTACAAGCAACCTGCTTATGATTTTTCCATATTGTTTCTTCTTATGACATCTCAACCTTTGTTGTTCGAAACACCAATGTTTCATCAGTGTAATGTTTTTTCAAGACCACGATACCCTGCAGTGTATCACAGCAGGAGATAACTTTTCCAGCAACCTTTCGATTTTCATCACAACTTTACTATTCCACCGTTGACTTTGTTATTTATTGTGCTCAATTCAAGTCAATGGAGATTCTAAATGGTTGTATATCTTTTCGCAATTTGCATCCGGCTCGCAGCTGTTAATCTCGCAGCAATCCGGCCCTCAGAGAAAAAAGTTTGGTGACCCCTGTCATAGATCAACCTTCCCTAATCAGAAAAAATCGTGATGTGACATTAAAAGTGGTTGCCTGGCCGAGATATGACGAATTTAACCTGATTTAAAGTTGGTAAACCCTTTGATCGGTTCAACGTTTGTTCAGCATCTATTGTTTGCTTCAGTCTCTAACTAACTGAACTCTGGCACAAGCCCCAGACGTTCACGCTGCTTACCACAGCAAATGTTTCCTGGTTTAGAAAGTGACTCTATGAAGAGTGATACGTAACCCCCATAAGCTTTTGCAGATTTATTTTATTTATTAAATTGCTCAATAGTATTTTCGCAGTCTGAACTTAGTTAGATTTTTGTATAGTATTATAAAAGATGACAAACGGTACAGCCAAGAGAAATCTTTACCAAGGGGGTCCAAGGCTCTATAACATAAATATAAGTGACCTTGCACTATTTGAACAAGTATTGCTATCTTAAGAATTGAAACATCACAATACTATACGCCTATTAATCCTACCTAAGCACAAAACTAACAAAATTTTAGGGCTCATATAAAAAAAGAGGATGCGCTTTTATCGCCCCATTAGATGTCATCCAACGTTGAAGAATCATTGAAGATGGTAACGTGGCTTAACCAGGTAATATGGTCTAACCCAGATAGCAAAACGTGCCCTGTTTACGTTGATCCAATGTCTGCAGAAGTTAAACAAATCTAAAAAAAACTGATTTCCCTGACTTTGCTGAGTTCACTGTATAACCGATTGTCCAGAAAAGGATATATGTTTATGATTTTATATCGATTTTTATGCCTGTACGTGCTTGTTATTACACTTTGATCTTTTTTGCACGTAATGTAAAGCATCTCTACAGAACGTGAAACAGAATCTGTTGCTTTTGGTGCAGAACAATCGCAGAAGAAAAAGGCATTGACAGAAAAGGAGCATTTTCCACAAAAAAAATGTGCTAAACGTTTTGCATTGAAGGTTTCCCTCATGCGTTAAATTACTTATTCTTTCAACTACGGTACTAGAAAGTTGCAATTTGACTCGGTAGCACCACGAACGTGTCACCCTTTTAATGAATCATGAAAATGTTATATCAGCTACAAAAGTAGTTTCTAATTCATTGCTAGTTTGCTGTATTGGGGTTATTGCCGTGCGTAGTGGAAGAATTACGTCAATGCACAACGAAATAGATTGTTGTTTTTTTCTGATTAGTTTTGTGTCGTTAGTTTGTTTGTCCTAAACACCTCATGTGATCTGATGCATTTACTCGTTAAAAGTAGCGTAGCATCTGCCATTCTTGTTGTTTGGGGTCGAGTTTTACTATTTACTTTCAGAACTGTTTTTATCAAATGTTAGATCAGTCAAATTTTCAATTGTATGTATTGAGATACAGAAGAAAAACTACAGTAGGCCAGGGACCATTTATGCATTTGTTATTGTGAGGTTGCCTTCACACTTACCAATAATGGAGGATTATGACCTTCATGCTTGCTTTGAAGTAATAATTTTCAAGGAATTACCTAACAGAGTGTAACACGAATCAACAATATAAGTGTTTACAAATAAGGGATGGAGATCTAAGACAAAATATTTATGACTACTCAAGGCCTGTGAGAGGATAATTTGATCCTCGGGTCCCAGATTAAGAAATTTCTCAAAAAAACGCACTATATCTCAAGAATGCGCGGTAGTTTCTTCAAGCTTCCACACCCCTTACAAAACTACAGTCCCTTTGAATCATCTCGGGCAGGTCTCAAAAGTACCTCTTGTGTCCCTTGTCTACGCTACTGGTTCTACTACAGTCAAGCAATCAAAGCATTTGACAAAATAATTCTTAAATTCTTTCAATAATTCTGTGTTTATATTAGACAGACCATGACAGACTGCTTTGTTACTTTTTATTCGGCCATAAACAAAACATTACTGTTTCTCCCCCACCTAATTGTCAGTTTGGTAAAATAATTTCTTTCAGCCACATTTCCTAACGGGAAACTATATTTAATACCTGACTAATGTGATTTGTCACTTCTGAATGTTTCAGATTTCTTGATTTATGTGATAACTAATAATTCATACACTTAACTTCTCAAAACCATTTACGCGGAAAATACTGTACATCTATAATTCGGCTGCACAAAGACTCTGAACAATTTCAGATTCAAAAAGGGGTACGTCAAGGTGACACAATATCTCCAAAACTTTTTACAGCAACCTTAGAAGAAATTTTTAAGCAACTTAACTGGGAAGAAAAAGAAATTAAAGTTGATGGTGAATACATAAACCATTTACGTTTTGCTGATGACATCATCCTTATATCTGAGCAACCTAAACAACTACAAACAATGCTAAGTGAACTCAATACAGAAAGCAAAAAGATTGGCCTTCATATGAACTTTAACAAAACGAAAGTTATATTTAACAAACTGGCAGACATCGACAGCAATATTCTTTTGGACGGAGCGACTATCGAAAAAGTTGATCACTATATATATCTTGGCCAAAAAATTACAACCAACTCCAATAAAGAAGATGAAATCAAAAAAAGAATATCACTTGGATGGCAAGCCTTCGGAAGAGCAAGTTCGATATTTAAGTCAAAACTGCCTCTTTCTCTCAAGAAACAAGTCTACGATCAATGCATCCTTCCAACCGCTACATATAGTGCAGAAACTTGGAACCTTACAAAGAAATTAACACTTAAACTAAGAACTATGCAGAGAGCACATGAACGAATCATGATGGGTTTAACATGGCGAGATAAAAAGACTGCCGAATGGATCAGAAATCAAACGAAATTACGAGATATATTGAGCACAATCAGGAAACTAAAATGGTCCTGGGCAGGTCATATAGCAAGATATCAGGACAATAGATGGACTAAAAAATTAACAACATGGACACCACGAGAAACCAAAAGAAAGAAAGGAAAACCAAAGGTAAGATGGAGGGACGACATTGACAAACAATGCAATACAACCAATTGGTATCAACTAGCACATAATCATTTAAATTGGCATGAAAAAGGGAAGGCTTACGCTCTGCAGTGGGTTCTCACAGGCTGAAAATGATGATGATGAATAATTCATAAAGTATGCGATGCACAATATTTACCTGTGTTTTTTTATTCAATTGCGTCTCTGGAAAAACAGATGATGTTTGCTTTACCGTTAGCAAAGACGGAGATCATGGTGCTGCCCCGCGTAACTGTTATGATAATGAATAAATAATTTCATAATGTTAGCAGCATCGATAATTAATTGATTGCGGAACATAACAGTTAAAAGTTGAGCTGCTGTTAGATTTTGTTTATTCCGAAGTAATAATTTCTCCTCATTCGTTTTAATATTTCAGAAAAAGTTGAAATCTTCTGCCTCCTCGCAAACAATAAAACGTAAAGAGCATTAACCTCGTCAGAGCATTGACCTCGTCAGAGCATTGACCTCGTCAGAACATTGGCCTCGTCAGAACATTGACCTAGTCAATATTTAGGCTCTTCGAGCGAGGGGAAGCCGTTTCTTGGTTGAGCCCAATATGACCATTTAACAACCTTCAATGTTCTGGCTTACTTCATTTGTAAACTGGTTTTTCCATTTTATGAAGCGAAGTTTTCTTTGTGCTAAAACTATGGTGATCTATACACAGGCCTTGACAGCGCGCGAACTGGAGATCTAACTGAAGGCAGATGGGATTTTGATTTTTTTTAATTTACTATAAATCTCTTTAAAATGATAGTTTTGAGAATTTAAATTGCCAAAGTGTGATCACTGAATGTCAAAACACTGCAAAAATTTTAATAGGAGCCTACGTTGAAGACAAAATTTTCCCATTTACCAGTGTTGCCAGACGTTTTTGGATTTTCAACACGTGCCAAAACCTACTCCGTTATTTAAATGCAAACAATAGCACACAAATTTACACAAAGACAATAATTGTTAATTAATAATCAATTTTTCAACTTATACTAGCGATTTTATCTACTAACAGATCAGCCTTCAGTCAAATTTTAAGCTACACATTGTCATGGCTTGTTTATAAAGGCGGCTATGGCCAAAACCTTACTTTTTGAAGATCCTTAGTAGCAACATAATCGCAAACACAAGATACTTTTTTTTGCCAATTTTAGCTATGGAAAGTGAAGAACAATATTCCTTAAGTATTTTAAACAATATTAAATAAAGATAATTAACAATGCAAATCTTTTGCAAGCCAAGCAAACGGCATTTCGAAGATTAGATGACGGATGGATTGCATTGCCCAATGGATATCAATATAAACTAAGAGCTATACCCTCAAACTTTTCAAGAAAACAGAGAACGTTGTAACACAATGGGAGCTGATTTGATTGTTTATGGAGCCAGGGACTTGGAAACTAGAAGGTGAGATCATAAACGATATTCAAAAAACACTTTGCATGATTTATAGCATATTTAACCCTCAGTCTACCGTTGGGTCCAATGGACCCCAAAACAAATTTCGCGCTGCGATTTCTCAGGACATATAGCAGATGCGATATTTACTGTATGTACTTTGACTTTTCACATCTTTGTTTGATCTTTAGGACAATATAATATTTATTGATATCGAACAAAAGTTGGTAGCACAGAAAAAATTAATAGCATCTTGTACCGTGGGGTCCAACGTCCAATGGACCCCAAGCCTGCGAAGTAATCTTGTACTACAACAGCACTAAAAGAGGAGTCGACACTATTGACAGAATTTTTAGGAAATACGCTTCCAAAAGAATGACGAGAAGATGGCCGATAGCTTTTTTTAGAATATGATTGATGTTACTGTTGTCAATGTTTTTGTGATATGGCCTGAATTGCAAGGCGAAAATAGCAGCACACCATTGAAGCATGCATGCATGAAAGAGAAGAAAATTTTAGATCCAACTAGGAAAAGAGCTTGCTGGATTACCAGCTTCGACTTCAATATCAACAAGACATCTAAATCTGCAATAAAATAAAAGAAACAGCTGCTAAAGATCAGGCGTCATAATCAAAGAAGGCTATAGAATGATGCTGTCTTTGCGAAACACACAAACATCAAAAATGCGGACAGATCTGTACTACTTGCAAACTCAACGTTTGCCAAGAACATTCGCAATTCATTTACAATGAATGCGATAATATATAAACTCACAATATTTCTTGTGAACTAATATGTAGACCTAATAAGCGTTTTTTAGCCAAATCTCTCAACAGTTTGACCATTGCTCAAGAATAGACCAATTCGCATCAGTTTGTTGTGCAATGTGCATGGGCTACTGTATGACATGTTTGTTAAATTTCGAGTATTTTTGTTTTTTTACAGTGTTATAAGTTATGATTTCATCATCGGAGCTGATTTTTTTGTCCAAAACAAGTACTTTGAAATTAGGGGTCCAATGAACCCCAACGGTAAAACTTGCATATTTTTTTCGGTAGACAGAGGGTTAACAAACATTTTCAGAATGTATTTTTAAATTATTTAAAAAAAGGGGCGATTACTTTAAACCCGTATCAACGTAAAGTCAATCGGGGATCCGCGTAAAGCAAATAAAAAAGCATCAAAAATTACATAACATAATGTTAAATTTGTATTTTTAAAACTGGAATACCAAAATCCACAATTTGTCTATTTCAATATATAAATTTTCAAAATTGTGTTAAATAAATCGCTACTTTATTGATTGCAATTGTTTGCAAGCACAATGCATTTCTTTGTTGTGTTCTTACAGAATCATTATGAACGCCTTGAACCCTCTAAGTAATATACCGGTAGTGTACATTGGAATGACTGATCTGGAGGAAGAAAAAACATGGAAATGGATTAATGGCGATCATATATCCAATGCTGAAACTTTTTGGGTGAATGGACAACCAAATGGTGGAGTTGAAGAAAATTGCGTTGCCTTGGGCAGCGTTAACAATGGAAACTTGCACAGCTATGATGTTAGATGTCACTGGGAGCCCAATGCCTTATGCGAGAAGCAATGGTATTAAATTTTTATACCAGAAACGTACTCAGTATCGTTCGCGTTTTGTCGCTTCTACCTTTTTCTAGATCTTTGCTATGTTGACTTGTATTTTTTTCGCTTTCATGGTCAGAAATAAAAACAACTGAACTGAACTATTACGACAGATGTAGGCCAAGAGTCTCAAACACGCTGCCCGCAAGGAATTTTGGTGCGGCCGGCGATGTATTTTTAAACTTTAATTAAAATAATTAACAATTACAGTACATATTATATTGTCTATAGATTTAGAAAGATAAAATGCACTCTAAAATTGCTCAAAAAGATCTGTAAACGCCCATCAAACTTCACACGACTTTTTAGCAGTTTTATAGCAGTTTTATCCATTTTATTGCGCGTGAGAAACTCGTATTGTTACATCATAAACACGTTGCGTGTTTATTTATTGTGTTGTTTCGCAATAGTAACCTTGGTATTTGTTGAAGTCAGTTCTTCAAGGGTTTAGTTTTTTTCGCACTTTTGAAAGTTGATTGCTAGATTTTTACTCTCCAGGTCAGTCGTTTTGTTTGCGTTTTTTTTTTAGCATTTTTGCGTTCTTACAGTGTTTTTTCATCTCTCTGTAATTCTTACTATTTTTTTGCAATGTTGCATTCTTGGTGTGTTCTTACTACATTTTTATTGCGTTTAACTGTTATTATGTTTATTGACTTTTTATTGTGCATTGCGGCCTTCGGTCAATTTACAAGCGTTCATTTGGCCCTCAGAGCATTTTGAGTTTGAGACCCTTGATGTAGGCCAGGGGTGTCAAACTCAAATGCACCCCGGGCAAAAATTAAAAAATCAGTGCGAGTCGCGGGCCAGACCAATTCAATATTTATTGCAAAATATATTTCAAGGAACTTCCGACTTTGCAACAATATAAAGTGGTTTTGCCAGCGATTTTGATCATATTGGTTGCGCATTTACCGAAACATGATTACAGTTTAAAAAAAGTAAACTCAGCTCTACTGGAATATACCCAAAATTTCCTTTGATCGATTATTGCGTATACCATCCTGCAGGCCAAAAAATGTTGCATCGCGGCCGGATTTGGCCCGCGGGCCGGGAGTTTGACACATGTGATGTAGGCTATGACATATAAAACTTTATGATTTGTGAAAAAGTATCATTAAAATATTTTCTTCGTAAAGCACATTGTGATATCCAAGATTGGTTTTATGACGCGATGGTTATTTATGGTGTTGTGAAACTGATCTTGTTAAAACATTGTATTTGTTTCGTTTTACATAAACCAACCTTGATTCAAGTTTGATCTTTGATTATTATAACACTGATCGACATCTTTTGTTTTTGAAACTTTAAATTTGAACCATAGCCACCTGGAGATGCGGCCTGATTTGTCATATTTTGTAGATTTTGATTACAGTTATTGCTAGTGTCTGACTGACATTTTCTGAGTTTTTTTTACGTTTTGCTGCTTCCTAATGATATAAAAGCTTTTTGTTGTCTTGGGGAAGCAGTAGCAAATGAGAAAAAGTAAGTTGAAAAACGCTCAATCAGACTGTTATTGAAAAATTAACGGTCTGACTAAAATTTTCAAAATCAAATGTCTTTGTTTTTCAACATCTGAGGATGTTAAAACCTATTGCATCATCTGGGAAAAACAGTAAAGAAGGCTAAAAAAGACATTTTTTTAGAAAAATTCATTTAAACAGTTGCCCAAAGTTGGCAAAATCTGGAAATTTCAGCAAAATGTAACAAATCAAGCCATATCTTTAGGCAGCCATATTTGAACCTCTAACTGGGTGTATTGGGGGCTCTGTTTCCAAAGAAAATGCAAGCAGTTTTCTCCCGCATCGGCTCTAGTTTTTACGATCAGCTCTAAGTTTCATGATTACATCCCTGTTACGCTGGGTTTAGCCAAGTTTTCATGTGCCTCAAAAAGAACAGAATGCGTTTAATATTATTTTTTAGAACATAATGATTGCAAAGTGTCAACAAGGTTGTACATTTACAAATATACTTATGAACTAGGGCCATTTTTATTTTAATAATAATAATAATAATAATGTTAGTTTTTATATAGCGTTGTATCCAACGCAGAATGCGTTGCTCCTCAGCGCTTTACAATGCAGCCGTATAGAGGCGCAACTGAGTACATTATTACCCGAATCCACTTCATTGCCCAGTTCCAAGCAGGAATTAGATTCAGTGGGCTACCATTTTTAAAAAGTCTTTGGTATGACCAAAAAAATTTTGACTTTATTTTAACCTAACGAAATTGCTTATTTGTAGAGGGCATAGTTCTTCCTTGAATAGATACCAGTTACCTAAACATAATATTTTGTCGAGTTCACACCTAAACGTAATATTTTGTCGAAAAGTCAAGGTGTTTTATAGATTATAAAAAGTGCATCGAGTTTTTTGGAAATTGGAAAATCTCCACAAACCTGTCTAACTTTTGTTGAAGACAATTTAGCTTGCTTAGGCATTTTTGTATTACAGAATGTCATTAGGCTATTCCTAAAATCCAAACTGTCGATCTTCGAAAAAAACACGTTTGTGAAGAGGGGTGTTTTATAAAAATTATTTAACTACGTAACAATGAATAAACAATGAACAATTTGCGATAAAAATTACTGCTGATCCGTAGGCATTATGACATATTTCCTGCTTTTATGGGTTAATATGGTTTACTTGTGTCGCAGTCAGTGTTGGGCGCGATAACTCAGTTTTCAATTAAACGATAACGATAATCGATAAATGCCTAAAGCGATAACGATAAACGATAAATCAAAAAAAAGTTAAGCGATAACGATAAACGATAAATTATCGCCGATAATGTCCGATAACAATAATTTTTTTTTTCTTGATTAGCGCTGCCCCATCCCATGCAGCACGAACTGTTTTCATCAACATGACGAAAAATCGAACATAATATACTGTAAAGGGACAAAACTTTTTGCAAGTTATGCATGAATAGAATCGCAACAGCGGCAGTAGGTATCGAATCTTCAACCTCTTGATCCAGAATCAAACCACTGAGGTAACCGCCGTGCTTATAATTATACCTTCAGATACCAGTTGGATGCTTTTATCAATTAAATCAAATGAAAATACCATAAAAAATTCCAAACTTTGTAGGCTATATCGCTTTCTGTTTACAGCAAAGTCAGCAATAAATAAATTGAAAAAATTCCAAAAAACGCAAAATGCTTGAAAATTTATCAGTAATCTTAAGCGTTATTGGTAGTAAAAATGTGCATACTGTGAAATCCATCAAGCTTGTAAAATTAGTCGTGTTTGTTTAAGAACAATAACATAATTATCGTACCGGTAATTTACTGATAATTTCAGATAATTTTTTTTGTGTTCTTTACGAACACCATCATTAAAGCAATGGTAGAATGCTGAGTTGTTGAGATAAGAATTACAATATAGGCACTGTATTAGTGGGAATAAAAATATTTGATTGAGGTAGGCTATGTCGCATAGGTAAATGAGAAAGGTTATACTGTATTTAGCATAATTTTACCACGCAACTCGATGCGCCTATTGTCATGCAAAAACTACTACAAGATGCAAAAAATGTGATGTCGGTCTGCATGTCAAATGCTTCAAGCAATATCATATTTCGCAATGACTTGTTTAAGTTGTTTCAGTGATGTTGTGTTACTTTGCTAATTTTCATCTTCATATTTTTTGAACTTTCATTTTAATAAAATGCTTGATGACAATAATGACATGAGAAGACATGAACAAGACATTTCCCATTTATCACTATGAGCGAGTAAAACGTAATAACGCTTAAGCATTACGCACAAGAAACTTGTGAAATTTGATAACGGATTTGCCTAGCGTCTTAGATATAGGACGGCTTTTTTCTCAAAAAGTGCAAACACAATTAGGAAAAAAATAATTGTGATATGTTTTTTAGGTCATAAGTATGCAATATTTAAATTTTCCGAAAATTTTTTTAAGTACTTTCACTTTCGGCACAAATGGGTTAACTTTTTATGTTAAATGGCACTTACGCATTTGGTTATTATTTTTGGATTAAAGTTATATGGCCAAGCTAGAAAAAAATCGATCTTACAGTCTATAACCGATCTTGTGTTGTTAGTGTGTGTGAATTTTGTCTTTTATCTGAGTTTGTGACGTAACCGCACGTTTCAAGGCAAGTTCTTGCAATTTTAGTTAATCTACTCATCTAAAGATTTAATGAGCTTAAAACAGTAAGTTTCATGTTTTGACGAGAGAGATTTTATTTTTTTACGACAATTACTAAAAACTAACACTTCCAACGAAAAAAGAAAACACAAAAATAAAATAGTTGATCGTGAGGTGGCGCGAAAGACCATGTTTCCGATGTAAAAGCGGCCTCGTATTGCGACACTTTCACAAACCACTTGCCAATTTCTTTCGCTTCGCTTCAAAGGAATCTGTACCGCCTGTGCGCTTACATTTTAATTGTAAAATTCCCTCGCGATTGCCGATTGCAGCGAAACAACAAGAGACTTGTTGCATGCATTTCATTGCATTGCAATTTGCGACGTGTTTGTTGTCAGCTAGTGCAGAAGAACTACTTAGAAGTACAAGAAATAATAAAAGAAGATTTGTTGGTTGGTAGTCTACACTCTTACAGAAGCAAAGAAAAGTAAAGACATTTCTTCTCAGTTTGGTACTGAAGAAAAATAACTTTGACATTCATTGGCAAGAAAGAAGATTAAAGACAATCCATCTGTGTTTGTAGATTCAAGTGGAAGAATCCAAGCAAGTTTGTGGACTTTAGGACTTCATACCCGTACAGCTACGGTATCGTGCATTTAAATTCTTTTTTGTATTTTTACGGTCTTTGCAGTTAAGTTTTTTATAACTACTGTAGCCTAATAATTTTGTGTGTTTGTGTAACTTAATTTTTTTAATTGTTAAATTTAGCCCCAACATTTAATATGTCTACACTAGGTGGCGACAGGGACTCGACCGCCGTAGACTCGACTGAGTTTAAGCCTGATGATGTTCTTTGCGGTCGGGCAGGCCATTCTGGGGAGGGACCCAGTAACGATGAGGCTAAGTCAGTTCGAGAGGCCCGGCATCTTAGAAGGGATATTTTGACTGAAATTGGGGAACTTTCTGTAGCCCTAGGTTCTTTGAGTGATAAGCAGGAACTGTTAATTTTTAGATCTAAGTTATCTACTTTAGAAGAGGAATTACGGCATTTCCATGCTCTTTTGACTAAAATCTTTAACTCTGCAATCTTGGCAGAACTTCGTGATAGGGTAGATCCCGAATTTAACTCGTTAAAAAATAACTTTGAACAAAAAGAAAGTGAGTTCTCAGATATGTTGGATGCTGACATACATCCTGAGGATAGCGCCTCAAATGTAAGCACTAGGATGTCTTGGACTTCGTCTCGGATAGTGGCACAAATTAACCTGCAGCTAAGACGAAAGGAGCTCCAGATACAAGCTGAGGCCGAAGCGAGAGCTGCTGAGGCTGCCGCGAGAGCTGAGGCCATTCGAGCTGAGGCTGCCGCGAGAGCTGAGGCCGAAGCGAGAGCTGCTGAGGCTGCCGCGAGAGCTGAGGCCATTCGAGCTGAGGCTGCCGCGAAAGCTGAGGCCGAAGCGAGAGCAGCTGAGGCCGCCGCGAGAGCCGAAGCGAGAGCTGCTGAGTTCGCACTCAAAGACGCTCAGTTGAGGGCTGAACAACGTAAAGAGGTAGTTTTAGCTGAATATCGATCAGAGGTGGGCTCTCGGCGTAGCTCTAAGAAGGGCTCTTCTAGGCATTCCAGAAATGAACATCAATCGCAGTTTAATTTACATAACCTTTTCCAAACGCCCGTTCAACCTGTGAGTGGACCAGGGCAATCCACACGTTTTCCAGCTGTTTCAGGAGGTCTCGGGGCCGCGGCTAAGGGTCTTCCGAATGCTGTAGAGCCAAGGTCTGCGAATTACAACCGAACTCCTCCCCCAGAGCGTACAGGTCACGGGGCCGCCATTAGTAGTAATGCTTTGCCCCCTTCACAGTTTTCTGCGCCGCTAGGTTTTGATCGCCCAGCTACACGTAATTTGGGTGGTTGTGAGAGGCGTATCGCGTCTCCTGAATTTAACGTGTGTGAGGATCCTGATCGGGCTGTGCATGTGACTGAGCCCACTCAGCCCCTTAAGGGATATAGCTTGTCTTCTCCCGCTAAATCGAGTTCTCAACAGCAGGATTGCTTTTTTGAATACCAAAATAGTAGGACGTTTTTCGATAAGGCGGCCTTGATTGGTTACGATGGTAATAATATGCCATTTATCTTCTTTAAAAATCGTGTTACGGCCTTAATGGCAGCTTCGCCCTTTAAGGGGACTTGTTTGACTTTGTTACAAGCAGCTTGTGTTAGAACATCTGCGCAAACGATTGCTAATTTGGTTTCTGACACCCCTGGCTTGTCAGAGGAAGACAGGATAGAAATGTCGTTAGCTCGCTTGTCCCAGCGTTTTGGAGTTCGTGGAGGTCTTTTCGCCGAACCGGAAATTAGAAAGTATCGCTATGGTAGCAAATTGACTTCGACCTCTTCCAGTGATCTGAAAGAGTTTAAAGATGAATTATCGCAGTGTTTGCTTTACGCGCAAGCTTATGGTCAGCGTGACAAATTGGAAGGACGTTTTGTTTTGGATTTGGCTAAGCGACTCCCGTTTGACGCTAAGCAGCGTTATCTTGACTTTTTAGGTGACCAGTATGGTGGCACTGATGAGCCTACTTTTCAGAGTTTGTTCGATTTTGTTGCACGAGAGGAAACGCGTAAGTCGACTGATTTTAGCATTATGCTAATGGGCGATTCTGGTGAGTTGCAGCAATTTAAAAAGTTTGGCAAAGGAAAATTGCCTTCATGTCCGGTTAGGCAGACGTCCGTAAAACCCCATGATGATGTGATGTCAGGGAGTTCGCAGTACTCGACTGTTGTTGGCGCACCGCGCGGTGGTGAGGCTAGACGTAAAGACCTGCCGGCATGCATTTTTTGTTCGTCAGGTGGTCAAGTTGAATATCATTTTTTGTCTAATTGTAAAGAATTTTTGCGCTTGACACCTAAAGATCGGAGAGATGTCATTGTGAAAGCTGGCAAATGCTTGAATTGTTTGCGCCAGCATATGGTTAGGGGTTGCGTTCATGCAAATAACTGTCGTAAGTGTGGGCCTAACAACGATAGGAAACACTATTTTCTTCTGCATGATTTTTATGTGACGTCACGTGATTCTCTGGATTCTGTTGGGAAAGATGATGCTCGTGCCAGAGTTCCTGTGCGTAATGTTAAGATTGGAAATGTTAAAGCAGCTTTTAACCGCGTTACTGCTGCTCGTGTTTTGAATCCAATGACTGGCAAATCGAAGTTGGTGTATTGTCAGCATGATCCTGGTTCGCAGTTGACGTTTGTTTCGAGTGATTTGGTGTGTGAACTTGATCTTAAACCGTACGATAAAGCGTCGTTTAAAATGGATACCCTGGCTGGTCAGAAAGCTACTTGTGCTGACCTTGTCAAACTCAACATCCAGTCGTTAGAGACAGATGAACTGTTTTGTGATATAACTTCGGTGGTTAACCCAGCTTGGGCTGACGATGTTAAAACTTTACCGCATAAACAAGATTTAAATGGTTTCCGTCATTTTCATGACGTGAATATGTTTCATTTGAATGATTGTAGTACTGTAGATGTACTGATTGGCAACGACAACGCTTATTTGATGTGTGCAAAAAAAGAGCGTGTTGGTGAAAATCGTAGTGAACCACATGCTTTGCTCACTCCTCTCGGTTGGTTGGCTTGTGGTGGTAAGTCACCCTTAGATGAAAGCGTTGCTAAAGTGTGCAGAGTGCAGACGTCTTCAGAGTCGGATGTCATCTCTGGCTTTCAGCGTAAAATTGAGTCTCGCGATATGGAAATAGCAGACCTGAATAAAGTCATTCAGGATTTGACCTTGCAAAATGAAACCTGTGAATTGTCTCGCAATGACATTTTGGCTAGAGAACTTGTTGAACCGAATATTGAGTTGAAAGATGGTCGATTTGAGATACCTGTTCCGTTGAAGGAAGATATTGATCTACCTAACAATTTTGTGTTGGCGTCAGATAGAGTTGCTGCTTTAAGGAAGAAGGCTTTAAAACAACCTGAACTTCGTGATTTCCTTACTGACACCATGAAAGATCTTAAATCAAATGGCTATATTGAACGTACTGGTGAAGCAGGAAATGTCAAGGGATTTGAATGGTATTTACCATACTTTGTTACGTCACAATTAAAAAAGCGCATTGTTTACGATGGCAAGTCTGAATTTCGAGGAACTTGTGTTAATGATGTAATGTTTTCGGGTCCTGACTTGTTAAACCCTCTGGTAGATGTCTTGGCTAGATTTCGGCTTGGTAGATTTGGTCTCATGGCTGATGTGACTAAATGCTTCTTTCAAACAAAGTTACCTGAGTCGCAAAGGGATTTGTTTCGTATATTGTGGTTTGAAGATGATGACCTTGAAAATGGTAGGATGGTACCATTTCGTTTTTGTGTACACCCTTGGGGAATAAAGAGTAGCCCGTATATCGCTTGCTTGGCTATAAAGAAAATGATCGAGCAGAATCCCAGCAGTGCTGGTGAATTGACTCTCTGCAATATTGCAAATAATATGTACATGGATGATTTTATATTTTCGGCTGATAGCTTAGAGGAAGCTCAGCAAATCACTCATGAATCAATTGCTTTGTTTGATAGCCGTGGGTTTAAACTTGGTAAGTGGAGTGCTAACAAGGAGGCTATGATTGTCTTGTCAAATTTGGATAATGAGATGCTTTCACCTTTGATTCGTGACATTGACTTTCAGACTGAAAATATGACTTTGCCATCAGCGAAGACATTGGGTTATGTGTGGCAAACCGAGTCTGACGAGATGCGTATCGCATGTTCCTTAAAGCCCTTAGCTAAACACACGCGCCGAAGTATGCTCAGTCAGCTTGGACAAAATTTTGATCCGCTAGGCTTTGGAGCGCCATTTTTTCTAAAAGCACGCCTTATACTTCAGCAATTGGCGATAGACAAGTTTGGTTGGGACACCGAGGTCCCTGATAGCTTTGTTAAAGAGTGGGAGTCGTGGCTTCGCTCTTTGGACCTGCTTAAGGATTTTTCGTTACCGAGATGGTATTTTGCAAACTCTGGTGTGTGCAGTCCGGATGATATTGTTTCATATCAATTGCATGGGTTTAGTGATGCTTCGAATCAAGCTTTCTCTTCTGTTGTTTACTTACGTAGACTGGTTAACGGAGTTCCGAGTGTGTCTTTCGTTCTGGGTAAATCTACCATTGTTGTAAAAAATCAGTTTTCTTGGCCGATAGCTAGGAAAGAGCTTGTTGCCGCTTTGAATACAGCAAGACTCGTGAAGCAGGCCTACGAGGCATTGAAGATGCCCGACTGCCTTAAGTATTTTTGGTGTGATTCTCGTACTGTGTTGCAGTGGGTTAAAAACCCTGATTTACGTTTGAATAAGTTTATTACGCGTCGAGTTGAGCATATTTTATTGTTGTCTGGAGCCCAGGATTGGCGTTTTTGCCCTACCGATATGAACCCAGCTGATGTTGGCACAAGGCCAAATCTTATTACAAAGAAAGAATTTCGAGAGTTGTGGTTAAATGGTTCTAGTCTTCTTTACCAGTGTGAAGAAATTCCATCTGTAGAAAATGCCACTCCAGTACCTGTCCATAGCCTATATCTTCGTGACGAAGAAGAGTCGCTTGACGTTGGACAGGGTGGTCTTCACAGATTGATTGAGGCCGCACCTTCTTTGTATGTTATGAAAAAGAGAATCGCTTATTTGGTTGCTTTTGTTGAATTTTTGTGCTGTAAAACGAGAAAGCGTAGCTTTGTGAAGCCAAAACTGGATGCATCTTATCTTAACAGTGCTTCAGAGTTGGCTGTGAAGTTTGTTCAGAAGAGCGTGTATGGCGATGTGGTACATTTAATGACCAAACGATCGCCGGATGCCCTTGAGGAAGTGATAAAGCGAGGTAGTGTTGGCGCTTCGCAACGTGAGAAGGAACGCTTGAAAGAATTACGTTCACTTAAAAAGTACAGACCTTGTGTAGATGACGCTGGTGTAATCCGCATTGAAGGGCGCTTAAGTAATTCTCCCGAGATCTCTCTTGAAGCAAAGCATCCGATTGTTTTGCCTTCGAAGCACCCCTTCACAAGGCTTGTTGTACTGTCGCATCATAATGGAAATGCGCACTGTGGAGTACAGCACACATTGTTGTCTACGCGACAGAAGTTTTGGATCGCTAATGGTAATGCCTCCGTGAAGAGGTATCTTAATGACTGTGGTGTATGCGCGATTGAGAAAGCTCGACCTATAAGGCAGCTCATGTCTGATTTACCTTTGTCTCGCACAACTGCGCATAGGAAACCCTTTTTTGATTGCGGCTTAGACTATCTTGGACCTTTAACTTTTGTTGAAGGTAGAAGTCACAAAAAAGCTTGGGGACTCTTGTTCACATGTATGGCATCTCGCGCTATTCATGTTGAGCTGGTTACGTCATTGTCGCTGAGTGATTTTTTACTTGCCTTTACAAGGTTTACAGATTTACGTGGGCAGGTTAATGCTATCTATTCCGACAATGGAAGTACCTTTCAGGCAGCATCTAAGAAGTTACCCGAGTTGATAGGATCAGCTGAATTTCACAACGCCCTGAGACAGAGAGAGATAAACTGGGAATTTATACCTCCGTATGCTCCGGCGCAAGGTGGCGCCTGGGAGGCAATGGTTAAACAATTTAAAATTGCATTTTTTCACATTTTGGACTCTTCAATTCGTAAGCCTAAATTTATTGAACTGCTTACGTACACAGGCAGTGCCGTTCGGATCGTGAACGAACGCCCTTTGGTACCTTTGAGTGACGACCCTAGGGATTTTACTGTCATCACCCCTGCCTCACTTTTGACCCCATACTTAGACCCATACTGTGCTGTTGGGCAACCACATAATCGTGACCAATTAAGAAGGGATTATCGGTTCAATTTGTCACTTTCTCAGCAGTTTGGAGTAAATGGATCGATTTTTACTTGCCAGGTCTTCAGGGCCGGAAAAAATGGCTAAAAATGGCCGAGAATTTGGAGCCTGGTCAACTTGTAGTGGTAGGTTCTCTCCAAGACATTGGTAAACGTGGGAAGTATCAACTTGGGAGGGTGCATGAGGTAGTTCCACAAATTAGGAAAGGGAAGCCTGTGGTTCGTAGAGCCAAAGTTGCCGTCTGCAACTATGATGAGAGTACGGGGAAAGTGAAAGTAGACTATGTGTTGAGGGATATTTCGTGCCTCGCCCCCGTAAAGAACACCTAAGTGTTAGGGTTTGAGCCTGGTTTTGTCTGCGGTGGCCGACACTTGTCTGAGGCCAGAACAGTCGGTTATTATCGCAACCATGGTATACAGCGTCATTTTTTTGCGTGTAGCTACTACCTATGGTACCAATTTCATGTATCGTCGTGTTTATTCTTATTGCTGTTCATTCTTTGCATGCCCTTTGTATTTGCGTATTAACTTAAACGTGAGTGATTCAAACAATTTGTGTATCGTGTGTTTTATTCATTGGCTCACAATTGTCGTCAATTCTTTTTTAGTTATGCCATGTCAGACTGTCATAACTAGGGGCCGCTATGTTCCAGACAATTGTTCACCTAATCAAACGTCATATAAAAACCGTTCAAGTCTACTGAATATTACGTCATGGAAATTCCTAAAACATGTGCCAAAATTGCACCATCGTTCGTAAGACTTGTGTCAAACCTGTTTAAACCTGTTTCAGTTGAAACCTGTTTAAACATGAAATGTTGCGTCGCGCTAACTGCTGACGTGTCTTTGAGTTATCACAAATTTTTCTGATTCATTCTCGAAGTTGTTTGTTGGAAGTCGGTCGCACATTTAACTGGTTTATTTGGTGCTTGCTAGCTGGACAAATTCTCCGTCTTTTATCCAAGTAATCTGTATCGTAGTGACAGTTTTTAGAGGTGTAAGGCGTTGCATCTCGATTTCGATAGCCGCGGGCTAATTTTACAGGAATACACTTATTGAATAGACGTTTCAAGGAGTGTTTCTTTTTCGGTCACTACATGCAGACAAACGGATCCGGGAACTTTATGTTACAATTTTCCCACGAAGAGATTATGGTTTACCGCTGTGACCAACGTCATCAAAAAGTTCTCTTTTGAGGTAGCCTAGCAAGTTTAATAGCAACTTGTGCAAGAAATTTCAGCTTGTTCGCATCCTATGGATTATGTTCTACTTTCACAATCAAATAAAGTAGCCTGCTGAATACATGTAAAGTGGCTTATTCATCTAATAACAAGCATGTTTCTCGGCAGCCGATTTGTAGCAAGAATTGACAGCGATAGACACCGTGTTTCGCCCATGAGGCTGGGCTCGTCAGTATCGCACCACTAGGTGTTAAACTGTTTTATTCGCATCAACAGCGCACTGGTACAAATAATTGACACGGCGAGAGAGCACAAACAAACATAGCCAGGTCGAAGACTTTCAGAAACCGGCCTGCCACACCCCGCGGTGGCTGGGAGCGGCGTGATTTAGGGGTGACGATGCACCCGGAGGAGTAAGTCCACCAGCTTAGGTCGCGGGGGCCAGGCTGGGGAGTCGAGGTACCTGTGGAGGGAGAGTGTGGATCGAAAACGTTACATGACCCGTCCGCAAATTTAGAATGGCGGAGCGGGCCAGGGAGACAGGCTCTTTCTGCATTGCCCAGAAAGATGGCCTGCGACGGGCCGGGCGACCCGTCGCGTGTGGACGCTGGAACCGGCAGTAATTGACCGCCGGACGGCGCCCACGTCTCCCTCACGCGACCTCGGCGCAGGTACTTGACTCTTATAACCGGTCTGCCAGTAGGCAGAGCGGATAAAATTGGGGTCTACCACGAGGAAGAGAGTCAACTATTTAAGGATAATTTGGCTCTCGTGGCAGACGAAATTTAAATAAAAATGTGGAGCAGAGGCTCGATTAATCAATAGAAACAAAAAATATAGGTGGGAATGTAATACATACTCACTGGAGAAGAGTAAGCTTTGATTCGGCGAGCACGGATGTGCACTGGCCAGACGTTGAGGCAGGTTCGCCCAGCTGGGTCGGGGAGGCTAGCGATCGAAACCAGAGGCACTGATAGGCTACATTACCAGGAAAAAGTAGAAAATTGGGGTGGAAATTTTGAGGCTGCATCGAGTTGATCAGGGGATCGTGTTGATCAATGCGTTGAAAGCAGAGCGAGGTTGATCCGAGCGGGCAAGAACAGCGTTACAAGGCGAAGGCAGCGTAAGATAATTCGAAACAATTAATTGATTAATACATAGAGATATAGTGATGATTGAAGTTACTTAATTGCTGTTAAACCAGTCTCGATTCACAATGTACATTAGACATTTTATTCCTTTCCTTTGTTCATTTTTGAATGCTTGGGTTTGATGAGACTGGAGCATTATAAAAAAGATGACACTGGTTTATAGACATAAGTTGATGATATAAGGTGATGAATTTTAAGACAATTGATATAAGGTTATGACGTCTAAACGGTTTGCTGTCTTGCGCGCTCGGATACTTACTGCAACGTTTCTGTTTTTGGGGAATAAGTTTCTGATCGCTGAAGTCGTCTTTTCTATGACGTAGCCCCTCCACAAGTGAGCCCGGCGTTCCAAGCTTTCCAGACGCGGAAGGATCCTTCGATTGAGAGGGAAGCCACTTTTCTAGCCACCTCTGCTACCCCACGAGCAGGAACGCCCAAGGCCGTCAGAGCTCGAGAGCTCGTCGGGGCATAGCTTCCGAGGGAGCCTACGACGAACGGAAGTGACAAGACGTCCCTGCAAGGGCGCTTCCTGTCTTCCTTTATGTTGACACATAACTCGCCGTACTTGTCGTGTTTCCTGTCGGCGGCTTTTCGAAGAGAATCCGCGCCGTTGTCGAACGGACATGTGACGTCACATACGACCGTGACACCGTCAGGGCGTTGCAAGACGATGTCAGGACGCAGATCGGCACCGCCGCTTCCACGTGCTGTGGAACCGTACTATCTATGGAAAGCCCGGGTTGCCATTCGGCAGGCACGTGCCCCACGATCTCCCTCAATACTGAATTGTGTCGTTCCGTGACGACAGACATCACGGTAGGGCAGTGATTCAATATGTGGGGGAGAGTCTCTTCCGCTTTCCCACACGCACGACACATGGCAGGTAGGTAACGGCGGCCATAGCTTGGTTTTGATTTAAGTGGCATTAGATTCAATCTAGCTTTGTACGCAAATACTCGGTCCGCGTGATCCAGGAGCTCCGGGCGCCGGGTCCATGAATTTGAAAATCCGGACAGACAGTGGGCACTGACCGTCTTGCCTTGGTCAGGTTTGGATTCCCACTGTCTCCTCCACCACAAGTCATTGTGTTGATGGAGGGTCGGCACCACTTTTTTCCTTATAGGAGGGGTGATTGTGGAGCTCCCCGCGGCCAACTCAAGGCCGCCATCCGGGCGGGCGGACCAACGTACGTTCGGGCGACGGGTGGCCGCCGGGACACGGCCCCACAGGCTCTCGCCTGTAGGGCACGGTCTAGAACGGGCGCCGTCAGGAGGGGGGTCACTATTCAGATAACTGGCCAGGTGGTCAGTCGTGGAATCTGGAGTGCCGAACCTCAGACAGGCATGACGCCTAAGCTGCCCGAGAGCGACGGCAGAGACAATGCTGTCAGGTGACGTCAGCATCTTGAAAGCATGAGCTACCGAAAGCGTGTTACTTTCGCGACACAAGTTCGTGATGCCCAAACCTCCCAATGCAGGCTTACAGTAAAAGAACGCGCTGCAGGCCTACCTGGGAAGACGCCACGCCACCTTCAAACACCGCAAAACCAGTCGGTCAAGCTTCAGAAGCTCATACTGTCTAAAGCGCCGCACTCGCAGATGGTATGACGCGGACGGGACAATTATAGAAGTGAGTGCCAGAAGTTTCTGGCTTGGGGTGAGAAAAGATTGCATTAAAGAAGAAATGTGTTTTTCCAGAGTGGAGATGAAGGGTTGGGTTAGGGATGCGTCCGAGGCGTAACCGGTTCGAGCGCCGAGGTATTTATACGTCTCGCCTTTGGGGATGACTCGACTTTCCTCCCCGGCAAGGGAGAAAGGTTTCGGGTCGACCCGCAGACGGGACGCCGACACTTTCCCATAGGACAGGGTGCCACACTTGCGTGGGTTGAACCGTAGCCCGGACCAGGAGGAGAAGGGTTCAGTAGCAGATAGGAGAGAGATCATCTGCTGGTGATTGGAAGAAACGAGACAGATGTCGTCCGCATAGGCCATACAACGTACTTTAATATCTTCTTTGGCAGGAAGGTTGTAGCCGCAATCCGTTTTGTCACGGACGCCCCTGAGGAGCACCTCGATGACCAAATTGAATAGCAGCCCAGACAACGGGCAGCCCTGACGGACTCCCCGCCCCACAGGGATACGGTCGGTTTTACCATTGCCGCAGCGGACGGTGCAGGTGTTGTCGACGTATATGTCGGAGATGCACTCAATAAGGTCTGTGGGGGTGTCGAAATGACGCAGGACCTCGGCTATGCATTCGTGCCGGACACTGCCAAAGGCGTTTCGAATGTCCAGAAACGCAACCGACACAGGCCTTTTGCGTGACTGTGCATCCGAGAGGATGGTGTTGAGCATGAACACATGCTCATAGACGCCCTCTGTGGGCATGAATCCCTTTTGCTCTCGGCTGATAACATTTCCCCCCACGGCCCATCGCTGCAAGCGCCGGGCCAATACGGTGGCGTAGATTTTATAAATGTTTCGGCAGATGGAGATGGGCCGCCAGTTGCTGACATCGTGCAGGTCACCCTCAGGGTCTTTACATATGAGTGTGATCCTGCTGGTTCTCCACTGGTCCGGTACACGACGGTTGATCCGGCAGGTCTCGAAAAGGCTGGCCAAGAGTCCCCCTCTTGGGTCCAGGGTCTTCCAGAAACCGTAGGACAATCCGTCAGAACCAGGGGCGGAACCGACATCAAGCGACTGGAGGACCGCCTCCACCTCCCGGGCCGTAATGGGACTTTCACCGTCATCGACGGGGAAGAGGTTTACACTATCATGCTCTTAACGGTGGGAGTTCATCCACTTGGGCATCTGCGAGGAACTCCCAGCTTCAGGAGCGGTCATGTCGCGTCGAAATCTCTCCTCAATTTCTTGAGGTGGGATTTCGCAACGACGGTCACTGTTTTTTCCTTCAACGATCCGACGGACTGTTCCCTTCGCGTCCCGCGAGAAGGCGGCTCGCAACTCCACGCCCCTACGATGTCGGACTCCGTTCCCGCGCGAACCCCCGCCGTCCGACCGAGGAGAACCCCCGTTCGAACGACAGCGAGCGCGTGAGCCCGGGCGCCACGATTGAAGCGTGGTTTGCGAGGACGTGTCCTCTTGGGCGGCGAAGTGCCAGCGGTCCACTCTTCCAACTCAATGCAAAACTGGTCGAAATTTATGCCACCCGCTAAAGTAAGGTTCACTAAACTGCAAAGAGCCCGCCTGGAGCTTTTCGTCTTACTTTCCCTGACTGGTTCAACAGGGTCTTGGATGGATCGTTGAATGTTGGGTGAGATGGACATCCCTGGCAGTAGCGGCGCCACGGGGTGGACATGTCCACCCCGCTCCTATTTAGGGTCAATTTTGTAATTCGTCAAGATCAGATGAGAAAACTTGGGGGTGTATGCAGGAGGTTAGGGGGGCCTTGTGATTGCGTCATCAATTATTTTCAACTTCTTACGTATGAATTACTTTTGCAGTATTGACATACGAAGAAATGAGGAATCTTCATTGTTATCGCGCTGTTGTAGCCTATTGATTGATTGTGGTCTAATTTTACCATTTTGAGGTGATGGCTTTTATCACAGCTGAGACACAAGCTTTGAAAGACCTAATGGCAAAGGTTTTGATGGGGCCACCAACATGTCAGGCAAGAATGATGGTGCACAGCAACACCTAGTTGCAGCGGGTGCCAAACTGTCGGTATATTTTCATTGTTTTGCACACCGATTAAATCTTGTGCTTGGGCACAGCGTTAAAAACGTAGCGACAGTCAAAAACAATTTTTGAAACGATTAGTAACATGTATACCACTTCATGGACTGTTTTCCCAAGAGACATTTTTTGTATAAAGAGCATTTGAAAAAGGAGGGAATCACGTCTGGAAAAACTGCATTGCACTCGTTATCTGATAGACTACGGTACTATAGATGGTCTGCACGTTCAGATGATCTGGATGTTGTTATTAATGTAGCCTATATCCAGCACTGCTGTCAATGTTCCAACAAATGTCAAACGAAGGTAATGGTGTAGCTACTGGTTTGTTGTTCCGCATCAAGCAAACTGAATTTGTTACTGCTAGTCTTAGGCTATTCCTCATAAATGCTTTTCGTTAAGCAAACAGGCTTCAGATTATTCAAAAAGTGAAGAAATAGATCTCACCACTGGGGTTGCTGCTATCAACGACTTGACAAGAGCATTTGACTCACTGCGTTCAGAGGAATATTTTAACAAATTGGTTTTCAACTCATCGCTGTTTGCGGATAGAAATCAAATTACCAGTGAAACCACCACGCCGGCTAAGCGATGCTACTACCCACCAAGCCATTTCCGAGATGGTCAGATATTATTGATAGGTTGCAACAGTCTTTCCGTGGAGTGAATCTGAATCAATTACAGAAAAGTTAAAAAGAGATTTTTCTTTATCCTTTGACAGAATGCTAAATGAACTTAAAAAGCGTTACTCGGGTCAAGCATGAGAATTAGGCTAATGTCAAATGCAGCTGCATTTTATTTCACGCACATGTCTCCATCAAATTTGCCTAAAGTTGAATATTTAGTCAAATTTTATAATTTCGATGAAAATCAGGTTGGGCAGCAATAGGATCTTCTTTTTTTAATTATCACAAGTGGAAACTAGAATTTGAAAAGCACCAAAGTGGATTGACCAAGACCGCGTGGTTGTGTTTGCCTTCACTTTTGAAATTGTGTGGACAAAGCAATCTTAAATCATTTGTACAGTGATTTGTTTCAAATTATTGCTACTGTTGCTACTTTGCCCATGACTGTGGCATCTTGTGAACATATCCACAGCAAAGTTAAGACAATAAACAATTATCTGCGACCTGCCATGTCATCACAAAGATTTGAACATCTGGTGCAGATCAGCAGTGAGCGAGACATTGCCGATAACACTGGTCCTGAAAAATTGGTGAAAGCTTTTATACTGACCTGCGAGCGCAAAATAAAACTTTAGTGTAGTGATTCTCAACCTATGGCTATAGGTATTATTGGGTAATAGCCAGGTTTTTTAAATTTCTGTTGAAGGGGCCTCCCAATAAATTTGATGAGGCCGCCTATCATTGCAGCAGCTCCATGACATAAAATAACGACAAGCTTGCTAATATCAAGATCGTAGTCGGCAATTCTATGGACCGCAGAGGAAATGTATGGGATCGTTTGGTCCCATTCTATTCTTTTGTTCATAATTTAGAGTGCGCTTAATGGAAAACGAGCTTTTTCCCCCTTTCAATTTCCTTTGTTTATTTTTCAATAAATTTCACAACCGAACTGCAGTGAATCACATCGCAGTCGGTAATCTTAGTGACCATACTTTACAGTAGTATATTACCTCGAAATATTTTTGTCCACCCCACTCATTTTTGTCTGGCGCCGCCCCTGATCCCTGGGGTAGTCTGTGGGAGTCCGGAGTCAATCGTGGCTTGGTTGCATGTCATGGTGTCACTTCGGGGTCGAGTCAAGGTTTGGGAAGAGATAGTTGGCAGGAATTTAGAGTGGGTGGTTTGGGTAGGTGGGATAAAAGGTTGGGCTTCAGCAGACAGCGTCGAGGTACAAGGTTGTATAGGACAGATGGGAGCAGGATTAAAGGGTAAGGAGGAGTGAGATGAATAGCGCTGAAGAGAATTAGGAGAAAAGGTTTGCATGGGCGGCTTGGAGGAGCTGATGGGGTCCCCAGCTTCAGCTCCGGTGGTAGCCGTCAGAGGCAGAGAAGAAGAAGAAGGGCGCGAAGTCGGCTTGGATAAACCGAGCGAGTCCACTGCCACGGCTCCGGTGGAGGTCGGCTTGCGCAGAGGTACATGTAGAAAAGGGTTCGCGCTAACAGTCCGTGGTCGGGCTATCGGGCGAAGAATTGGAGGAAGAGGAAAGAGATTCGCTGTTCGACGAGTCAGACGAGTCGGAAGAGTCCCCACTTTCCGACCCAGGTCCGGCCGAAGACAGACGAGGAAGAAACAACACATCTAGGTCAGGCAAGCTGTCAGTGTCAGCAGGGCTGAGCGAAGTCTTGCCTGGATGAGATAGAACAGTGCGGAAAAGTTCAGGCATAAAGTCAGGTGGGGGGGGCAAAGTGGAAGTGCTGTCTAGGCGTTGGCGCCAGAAGACTTGAGAACGGATGACAGAGGAAGGGGGAAGAGGGGATGACCCCTCGACCGATGCGCCTGCAGTCGAGGGCCGGCGCCTTCCACGCCTGACAACAGAGGCGTAGGAAAACCCAGGCTTGGTCATCATGGGGGGTCTGGTTTGGCTCTCCGAGGGTGTCGGGTCATTGCTCGGCCAGGGAAGGCAGGTTGGCAATTGAAGGCCCTCGGGGCAGGATCGCCAGTGCTCTTGGGCCCCATCCAGCTTGTAAGCTCGAGGGAGAACACGGCAGCACCTGCTGCAGGTGATCAGGAACTCGGCGCGCGAACCATAAAATGCTCGCATATGGTCCTGATACGCCTGCCCATCTCGGTAAGGTTGAGATGCCCTCCTGCAAGTGGAGAAAGGACAGAGAAGGGGGAATAGATTGGGGAGGGTGAGGCGAATAGGGCAGACGGACTTCAGTCTATTCGACCTCGGGAAGGGTGACTCGAGGTGGGTGGGACAGCCACGATGTGGTGTGGGATTGCGAATCGGACACTCGTCACCGTGACGAAGTGACGAGTTCGCAAAAAGCAGTGAGTCTACCGGGGAGGCTTCACCATCTGGGTTGAGTGAGTGTCCACTCACAGGAACCTGCTTCCTCGTCGGCCAGCCTAAGCTAGTGGACTCAGAAGATAGAAGGGAGAAACCAACACCGGCCAGGTTATCTCTAGAGGTCTTCAAACCTGCACGACTTGAAAAGCTAGACATAGTTTAAATATAATAGTTCTAAAAAGCTGGTTATTATAAAGTGTTTAAAGTTTAAAGCGACGTTTCTATGTTTTGGAGAGTTAACTAACAATTTAAATAACAAGTGACAGATTGCAATCAAATTGAGGGTTGAATCAGAGATTTGCTAAAGAATTGACAAAATAGAAAAAAACAATTTACGTTGATTCTACGTTAATGAATAATATTAAAATGCAAATGTCGGTTAAAGTTGAAAAGAAAACAAAGTTTGATTACAAATTAGTGAGACAGATTGGAAAAGGATAATTAATGCTTTAAGAGCAATTGTTTGAATTTACAATTGTGACGTCACCTATTAAACTTTAAAGGGCGGGGAAACCCAAATTAACTTTGCGAGTTTTTTGTTTCAGCGTGATGTCATTGTGTACAACATGCGTTTTAGCAATAAAAAAATCCAAATTTTGTTGCCCTCGTCTCGCTAAGGCCGCTTTTGTTTGATACCCATTTGCGAGGTCTCGTTGCGCATCAAGCTGTGATTCTGTTCGCTGTGACGTCACAAGGTACATATAGTTGTGGCCAAAAGTTTAAGACCAGACTTGATTTATGACGATTTTTGCATTACTTCAAAATACTGCATCAGATATAAGATGATGCATAAAGATGATGCAATTGAAACAATATATGATGCAGTATTTTGAAGTAATGCAAAAATCGTCATAAATCAAGTCTGGTCTTAAACTTTTGGCCACAACTATATGTACCTTGTGACGTCACAGCGAACAGAATCACAGCTTGATGCGCGCGAGACCTCGCAAACGGGTATCAAACAAAAGCGGCCGTAGCGAGACGAGGGCAACAAAATTTGGATTTTTTTTTTGCTAAAACGCATGTTGTACACAATGACATCACGCTGAAACAAAAAACTTGCAAAAAGTGAATTTGGGTTTCCCCGCCCTTTAAGCCAGCTGGCAGAGTGACCATACGAGATACTTTACGGCTAAAATACAGGACAACAATAAAATATACAAGACAAAAGGTCGCAAAATTGGTGGAAAACAATCAGTTTAGTTCAAGGATGAGAGATTCCGGATGAAAAGAAAATATGAACAACGTGTAATTTAAGATTAAGAAGAAATAAATAAAATTATATTGAAAGATTACTGGCAACACTAGGATTTTTGCAGAATTAATGCTAAAAGGCTGTGATAAAGAAAATGGTCAAAATGGGTGAAAATTTGGGTAAAATAGATGGGTCAATTAGCTTATTTTTACAAAAATTTAGAAAGCACACAAGCTGGTTACACAATATAACTAAAATTATTCGAATTGATAAAAACTGAGCGACAGTATAGCCTGCTAGCCTGCATCATTGATGCAAAGATGTTCAAAAATTAGGCTAGGATTTTTTGGTTTTTAAATGCTGCAACTGGATTTGAATTTATTTATGAAAATTACTATAAAAATACTATAAAACAACAAAACACAAATAGTTACAGTTTTTAAAGCGTTTTTGATCTTTCTTCTTAAACCAAACTTCGGGGTAAAGATGGGGGTAACAAGCCCGGGCTGGAATTGCGAATCCCGGTGCATGATAAGGATGGGAAGGGTTAGCTAGGGTAAAGGTTGGGTATTAAAGTATTCCGTGTTGATTGGGTAGGGTACTAAAGACTTGAGGTTGACGAATTTCCTTTCTTTAAATTTCCGAATGGTTCGAGACTGAGTAGGTTACCGTACTTTTCACTGGCAGCTAGCAAATTTACTGTTTCTGAAACTGATAATTTTCTTTTTGCTGAGAATTTTTAATTTCAACTTTCCTGACCAAGTTTTGATTTCATTTCACTGCAGAACAACAAACTGAGCAATAAAACTGACTGATTTTCCCCAATTCAGAGTCGAAAATCCTTCTTGTCTTGTCGTGTCCAGAGTAAGAGCCAACAAACCAAGCAGGCGCCAGGGCAGAGGACATTGTGAAGAAAGGGGCGTTCTTCCCGGCTATCAGCACAAGGCTTGGATGAATCTGAATGGTCTGAATGGCTAGCGTGGAAGCTACACCGTTATGGTTAGCGAATCGCAACTGCTCGCTGTACTAGTGAGTGCTCAGCCTTGTGCTGATAGCCGGGAAGAACGCCCTTTCTTCACAATAATAACATGCATGTTTTAATTTGTAAGATTTTAGAAATAATTTGTAGCTTTTTGAGATTTTAAATAGATGTGCTAGAAGTTTGATCACAATATGTTAAATTTCTGTTTACTTTTTTTCCTAAGTGATAGAATTTTTGTTTTAATACTTAAGTTGTGATTTAACTTGGCAACACCACGAACGTGTGTCACTCCTTTAATAAATAACAAAACTCTTATATCAGCCACAAAAGCAATTCCCCCTGCTCATTGCTAGTTCACTGCAATTGATACCGTGCGTAGAGGAAGAATTACGTCAATGCACAACAAATTAGATTGTTGCTTGTTTTCTGACTAGTTTTGTTTCGTTAGTTTGTTTGTCCTTAACACCTCATGTGATCTGATGCATTTACTCATTAAAAGGAGAGTACATCTGTTATTCGTGTTGTCTGTCTGGAGTCGAGTTGTGCTATTTACTTTCAGAACTGATATTAGCAAACATTAGAACAAACAAAAACTCAACTGTATGTTTTATTTTGTACTGAGACACAGAAACAAACTTACAGTAGGCCAGGGAGCATATGTGTATTTGTTATTGTGAAGCGGTCTTCATACTTACCAGGGACGGAGGATTAGGTCTGTGTTTCTCCATACTTGCTTTGAAGTAATAATTTCTTGGCAACAACAAAACAAAGTGCGAATATGAAGCAATAATATAATGTGTTTACAAACAACTGATATGAAACAAAATATCTGGTTCTTCTATACAGTCAACCAATCAAAGCATTTGGCAAAAGGCTATTTGAGTTCCTAAAATAGGTTAAATATGTTTTTAATACTGAGACAGTCTTTTTTGTGACTTTTCATTCGACCATAAACATAGTTAGGCTACTTTCACAAAAATTATTTCACCCCTAAGTCCTAAGTGATTGTCAGCTTGATAAAGTCCTTTTTTTTCGGCACAAATTCCAGTGAAAAATTGTATTTAATGCCTTATCACAGACAACAATAAAAAAAACTTATTGCTTCTTAATGTTAAGATTTCTAGATTTTTGTGATAACCGATAACTACATTATCATAAAGTATGCAAATGCGATGCACAATATTTTTCGGTGTTTTTTTGTTGTTCAACTTCAATTGCGTCATTGGTGAAGCAGATGATGTTTGCTTTACCGTTGGTGAAGATGGAGATGAGGATACCACTGAATGTAAGTGTTGTAAGAATGGGTGGATAATTTCATAATGCTAGCAGCATCGATGAAATGAACGGCAAACTAAATAGGGGCAGAATACCAAGAATTTGGACTAATGATGACTGGTCAGAACTTAATTACAAAACTGCAGTAGAAAAATCTCACAACAGAGAAACTTGGCGCCTCATTGCCTCCAACCCTCGACGAGAGGAAGGAACTTAATGATGATGATGAGCAGCATCGATGATTTGGTATAAAAAATAAAAGTTAAAAGTAGATAATTAAAAAAAAATCAGTCAGGTTTGGAAATTTATATAATTTACAATACCACAAACAGATGACTGACAATAACTTAATAAGATTAAATAGTACTATTAAAAACAAGTACAATACACTAACAGACTAAAAACATAATAAATTCGAAAGTTTTCGGCAAAAACTCTTTGCCCTCATCATTTGAACAAATAACTGTAAATAATGTTAAAGTGACTGAACAAATAACTGCAATACGCGCTGAGCTAAGTAGTGTATAATTTATTGATAAAGCTTTCACCACCGTAAAAGCGGCTTCTTCAGTATCTTATTCAAATAGAAGTTGAGTTGGTTATTAATTTTCTTTACTTCAAACCCACAATTTTCCTAATGCGTTTGAATGTTTTTGAAATAATGAACACATTTTTTTCCGTTGAAACTCGCAGCTCGAAAACGGCAAATATGAGGAAACAATTGCTTTATAGGGAACAATTGCTTTATATGTACTTGTCCTCTCCAACAGTAAGGGTGCCGTTTCCTAGTTGGGTCTAGTATGTCCATCTAGCAACTTCCAGCGTTCTGCCAACTTTATTTGCAAACTTTACTTTCCCATTTCATGAAGCAAAATGTTTTTGAGCAAAAAAAAAAAATTTGAGGACTTCTAGTACAGTAGCAATGTATTTGCAAACTAAAGATGACTTTGTGTTTTATTCCATTTTACCTACGATGAGTGAAGATCAACGCTTGTTAAGTATTTTTAATAATATTAAACAATAATAAACAATGTAGATCTTTTGTTAGCTCCACAACCTGCATTTCAAAGATTAGACGATGGATGGATTGCATTGCCCAATGGGTATCAATACAAACTGACAACTACCCTTGAAGGTTTCAATGAAAGCAGACAACTTTGCCAAGAGATGGGAGCTGATGTGATTGTTTATGGAGCTCAGGACATTGAAACAAGAAGGTGCGATCGTAAGAGATATTAAACATTTTTTTTTCAAGATTTATAGCATTTTGTACAAAACCCTTTTCACAGCGTATCTTTACGCTAAATTGTCAAAATGAGCAACTGCACACAACAACACTCCGAACTGATAAGCACAAACTCAACAAATGATTCAAAAATGATTACGAGTAAATTACACGACGGGAAACAGATCACATGAAGAAAAAAAAATACAAGCATTTGACAACAATTAGGACACACGAATAAGGAAAGACGACCCACAAGCAAATAATTGCCTGTTGAGAAACACATTATTACGCTTGACTTTTAGGGCTTTCATGATCTTGGTCTGGTATTCAGATCTGCCTCGAGAGTTGATTTTGAGTTGATTGATGGAAACATTGTCAGTGCACTTTCCTAAACAAGAGGTGGTGTGCTCTTTAATTGCCCTTTTAGTTGTTAAATTTGTGTTTACTTTATGCGTTTGTGCTTTTCGGTTCGGAGTGTCCTTACAGTTACAGTAATAGTGCATAGTCAGACTTATTTTATGATTTTCATTTTATGTTCTTTGTAGATTTGTAATTCCTGATGAGGACACAAAACGTGTCGTGTCGAAAACGCTCGAATTTTTGTTATTTTTTAAATTATAGAGCTTCGGTAAAGAGTTTGTCTTGTTGAACCATAGGCATACGAAGCCGAGCAACGTGATCAAGTTTAACATCTTCAAGTTTATTACATTTACATAAACATAAAACTACGCAACAAATTAAGTATCGAACGTTTTCGACATCACAAGATGTCCTCTTCAGGAATAATATACATACAAATTAACTACATCTGAAAAAAATACAATGGTTAACTAAATCTATAAACAGAAAAAGACAAAAAACTGCACAGTAGCCTATTTCTGACTAGCTCAAACTCAACGATATAGGCTCCACGAGAATCAAAGGTAACTGCATCAAAAGGTGTTAAACAGATCACATGATATGGTAGAAAGGCAAGGTGCGAAAAAACTAATTTTAAAATACAGAGAGCAAGAAAGACGAGCCGCAAGCATACAATTGTCTGTTCAAAAGTGGATTGTGACGTTTTATGTACAAGGCTTCCAAGATCTTAGTTTGATACTCAGACCTGCCTCTAGACATGATCTCAAACTGCTTGATAGAAATGTTATATTTGTTTGTGATTTAAATTATGTTATATTTGTTTGTGTGTAATACAATATGATAAACTGTTAAAGTTATTTTGTTTTGCCTGTCTATGGTTCAACACAGCGAACTCTCTACCAAAGCTTTGTCTATTTCAATACAGCATAATTATACTGCTTCTAAAAATTGTAAAAAATCCATCGTTGCTTTTTTTCATTACAATTGTTTGCAAACACAATACTTTGTTCACTGTGCTTTAACAGAATCATTATAAACGCCTTCAACGCTCAAAGTTATGCATTTATTGGTATGACCGATCATGAAGTAGAAGGAACATGGAAATGGATGAATGGCCTTCAAGCGCTTGATGCTGAAGCTTTGTGGGCAAATGGAGAGCCAAATAATTCTAATAATAATGAAGATTGTGCGGTTATCCACAAGAGTAGCCTGTTGAGCTACGATACTTCATGCCATGTGGTACGCATTGCCTTATGCGAAAAACAATGGAATTAGCATTGAACACTTACTACAGAAACTTGCAAAGTAGCCTACCGTAGCATGAGAAACTCAAATTTAGGCTATACTTGATTATTATGTCAAATTCTGTATTTATTTTAAATAACAAAATAATGTTGTCGTCAATTATGTAAGATTTAGCAAAGAAGTAGGTCGTAGGAGTTTTATTTTTTTTTGTAATTTTAAAATGCGATGCTTTATTTTTTAGTCTATATACATTATACAACTTATACTAGCGATTTTAGCGACCAACAGATCGGGCTCCAGTCAAATTTGAAGCTAAACTTTGGCATGGCTTGTGTATAGGTTGGTTGGTTTTTGAATCTTTATTCTCGTTTTTGTGAAACTGCAGTAGCATTGTTGTGGCATTGCGCAGTAGCCTAGTATTTTTTTTTTTTTTTAGTATGTAGCCTATTCTTACAACGCATTTCAGTACTGTTATTCATTTAGCGGCACCTAGTAGATGGAATAGTTCACAGACAACAACACTTCAACAATCTGAAACTTCACTTGGTCAAAGGGACTGCGTCAGTGGCTCGAAGCCTCTACAAGTATGCAAAACTATACATGCTTTATTTTAAGCCCATTGCAACCTCGCAAAGCAATACAACATACAAGCTGCTTCCATTGCTTTGGCTTGCCATGAAATGTCTTACCGAGATACACGTGCTCTGGAGGGGTGTCGAACCAATGTCTCTTCCAGCGTAGCTCAAACGTTCTCATCACTTACCGACGATAACACTGGTCAACAAAAATTTTTTTTTTCTCGCATGGGCTTTTAGAACTGATTTAGGGTAACTTTGGGGTGCTGAATCAGAATCTGACCTCGGATTTATCCTATCACGTCAGGTTTATGAGATATGATAACAGCAAATTGCTACTTTTGTCAAAAGTGGAAGATTTGGCGTTGCGTTTACCACCAACATTTGCAGTGCTATAACGAAAGGTTAGTGTTAGACAGGCCAAAACAGCCTAAGTAAGGTTACTGAACAAGCATTGCCATAGGCCTGTTTAAATCTTTATGGTTTCATGAAAAACATTGACGGGAGAGGGGCAGTTATACTTTGTCACAATCAATGTGCAAGGCGTCGCGTCGGGCTGCTTTGCGTCTTGACAGAATGTGCTGTTTTCATTATGAAATTCTGGTGCGGTGTGTTATTATCGGTTATGACCTAAAGTAACCTTTGTATGAGAAATCTGTATTATGTAACGTATTTCCAGAATCGTATGTAAGCATGCAAATCTGGAATGTTCTGTTGTTTTTCGTAATTTCTGAGCGTCGTTTGTCATGACGTCATAAGGTTGTTTATCAGCAAATGTCCGATTGCGAAATATTTATTATGTAAGAGTCCTCTACTCCTACGTGACATTCTTTAGACTTCTTTAAGCTTCTGCTTGTTGACATTTATTGCAACTTGACAGAACAATGTGACATTACGTAACCTTCTCGATGTTACTAGACCGAAACAACTTTCTATAAATAGTGATGTAGTTTGCGTAATGATTATTGAGTTATTATGAGTTGATTATGAGAGTTGTGTTATGGGTTGTGGATTGGTAGTTGGTGCAGAAATTATTGTTGATTGAGAGTTGAAGTAATCGAATACAAGTAGATGAGAATTGGTGCTGATATAAATTGTGTTCGAAATTAGAGTTATTTGAGGAGCCGTTCGTTAAAGTCCATCAAGAAGTTAGATTATCATTTCACTAGCAGAACCATTCGACATTTAATTGACTGCTTTTCGGTTTGACCCATTAAACTACGTCATTGAACCTTTCCAAGTCTTTTTCCTGGTAAGAGATAGAAAGAAATCGTGACATACTTTTAGACTCCCTTTTAGCTTGTTACTACTGCATGGTTAATAATGCTGCTTAGAAAAGAAATTGGTATCAAAATTATAGTTGGTGGGTGTATTTCAGCTACTTATGTACTACATGGCCTGGATTTCTGGATAAAGCACAATGTGTATGTGCAATAAACGCAACGTCAAATCTTCCACTTTTGACAAAAGTAACAGTTTTCTGTTGTCATATCTCACAAATCTGATATGATAGGATAAATCTGAGGTCAGATTCGGATTCAGCACCCCAAAATTACCCTAAATCCATTGAAAAAGTCCATGCAAGAAAAGTTGTGTTGACCAGTGTAATTTTATTTTGATATGATGCGCAAGCCTAATTGGTCATCGTGGAACTAGCTTTTTTGTCATAACCAGGCTCGTGGTTGAAGATTAGCAAAACTAGACTGGAAGGCAAGAAAGCCAACCTTCAGGCGAATGCACATTGCACAGTGACATGCTTGTGAGCGGTGTCGAACCGGCACGCTTTCAGTGCACTCACCACTCGGCTATACAGCCGACAACTAATCCTGTGAAACTAGCTATATACGATGGGAATGAAGAAATTTCAAAAATTATTTTTTCATTGCTATTAAACAACCAAAATCACTTTAACTTATCCGTTGAGTATAAAAACGATCGATGGACGCTCAAGGAGCTGGCGATTTTATGCTGATCTAAAGCGCTTAGCTTTGTGAAATACCTAATGACATGCTGGAGGGTGGACACGATGATAGGCTATTTTGCTTTTTCAACTCAATCATTAGTCTGGTTAAAAAAAAAGTATATTTGAGATGATAACATTGAACTAAAATTCTTCTAGAAATACCTGAATGAGTCTGGTTACCAAGCAAAAAAGCACTCATTTTCAGAAATTGGCCAACTAAATTACATTTGTACTGAATTGCTGTACTGCGTTTTTGTGTCCTGATACCGGTGCAGTCAGTAAATTTATTTTAGAATACCGGTAGCCTACCGGTTGTCAATCACTTGTAGGCAGCGCCGAATTAACTACAGTAGCAGATGTAGCAGCTGCTACGGGCCCCGCGCTTCACAAGGCCCCGCGCTTGGAGAGCAAAACATTTTTTTTTTGCAAAAAAATGTCGAGCATGGCAAGTAATTTTTGGCTTGCAAACTGGAATGGCATAGGAGAACATTACAATTGTAGGATTAAATTACTACTCCTAACGTCTTGTCCCTTCCTAATTCTTCTGAACTTAAAAAAACGGTAATTTCCGTTGGAGGCAACTGCCTGTTCGAATGCCACTAGCCCACGATGCTAGTCCTAGTTGTTTGAGGGAACATTCGAGAGAATGGCAACTTCGCGCATTGTGTTGTCGCAAGGAAGAATTTAATCGTTTCTTGTGTGCGATTTTAAGGTTAGTTAGAGTGGAGTGCTAAAGAGGCTCTCTGCAACACAATATTCCGCAAGAACTGATGCCATTAAGGTTATTAAAGAACGTTTTCCTTTCATAAAAGAGGCACTGGAGAAACTTGCAAATGACCAAAAGCAAAAGGCAGAATGTCGACAGCAGGCAAAAGGACTCCTCGAGAAAATGGAGTTGCTCGAAATTGGAATGTTAGTGGTTTTTTGGAATAGCTTACTCGATTGCTTCCAGGCAACTCCAGCCTGTCTTCAAGCAAAGCAGCAAAATCTCAACATTGCTTCAGCGTTGTGTGCCTCTTTGGCAGGATCTCTACAGACTTTCATGGAACAATTCGCTAAGTTTGAGTCAGAGGCGCAGAAGCTGACTCAAGTGCCGGATTACCGACCAACAAGCACACGAAGAATTGTCCGAAATCGAAGGCGCAATGAGGATGTAGGCAGCGGCCGTTCAGTTCCAGATGCAAAGGATAATCAATCACCTAAAGACAGATTCCGGGTGGAAGTTTTCCTTGCAGTATATTGGACAGCCCACAATCTGCGCTGGAGCAACGTCGCAAGGCATACACCCAATTGAACACACGGTTTAGCTTTTTGCGAAATCTGCATGACGTAACACCTGCGCAGATCCAAGAAAGTGCTGACAAACTTTCCAAAGCATATCCCCAGGATTTATATCTACCTCAGTTTTCAGAATTCGTAAAGCACATTGCTATTGATTGCTCCTCTCCAGAACTTAGCCTAACTATTTCACTTTGATTAAAAGAAACAATATTGACACCACGTTTCCTAACATTGACAATTTGTTGCGCATTTATCTATGTATGATGATAACTAACTGGAGAGAAATCATTTTCAAAATTGAAGTTGATTAAAAACTATCTGCTAAACACGATGGGGCAAGAGCAGCTAAACTATGTTGGCCTAACTCTTTTGAATATTGAAAATGACATTCTGAAGTCGCTGAACTCATCTGAAATAATTGCCAAATTTGCAGAGATCAAAATGCGTCGAAAAGACCTTTGAATGATATTGTTGAAGTTTTATATTTCTCCTTGCAAATAAAACATTAAGTTAGACTTTTGTTATTTTTGTTGTTGTAAAATGTAGATCAAATCTATAAAATATTCAATTACTTCCCCGGTATATTATCTGTAGGCCTACATCAAATCAATTTGTTACAGGCCCTGCACTTTGTTAATCCGGCACTGCTTGTAGGGTTGGATGTGCCAACATCAAATCTTTGAAGCAAGCAGTTAAGTTAATCGTCTGACTAGTTAACCGAGAATCAATTGGGCAAAATAGCCTACCTTGGAAAATCAGTGAACAAAGATTCTAATCTAGAGAATTCTTTGGTGCAAAAGGAAATATTTTGCTGATTTAGCTGCCCAGACAGCCACTTTATCTGGTTCAGATCTTTACCAGATCGGGTACGGATCTGACCAGATCAGGGCCAGATGAAATGGCTGTCTGGGTGCTTAAGCAGCTGATTTTTTAATCAGTCAATAACTCACGGTTGGTGTATCAACCCTTGCTTAGACAAAGCTCTTAACTTTTGTAAACACGCTTAGCCTACTTTTGTTTCCTATTTTTGTTGGCTGTATAATTCATATTTAAAGTTGGCTTTACCTTTCTGCCGTCTTCAGAGTTCACTTTCAAACTTGCCTTGGTCAAAGACTGTCAATGTTTCATGTTTTGTTGCAATATCTGATGGTTTTGTCGGCTGCGTGGCCGAGTGGCGACTGGTGAGGACGTCTGCGCGACGTTTGAAAGGACGTTGGTTCGACACCGCTCCAGAGCACGCGGCTGTGTCTCGGCAGAGACACTGAATGACAAGTCAAATTAAGGGAAGCAGCTGACTTAGGTGAGATAATAGTTACATAATAGTCTTCGGACTCGGACGCTGCTGCTTCCTGTTGTATCGAAACTATGATCGCAGTGTAATTACTGTAAAGGTAAAGGTCCCATACTCAGACACTGAGCTTTGGAGAATGAGAAGATAAGGTTCTCATTATACTAAGTCTTCGGCACTAACGAGAGTATAGGGTGGCCAGTTCCTTTCTCCCGGCCGCCTTTCCTTCAGCAACAACCCCCACCCAATTTATTACACCCTGGGCAGAGGTGAGCGGTGTTTTTCAACAACCAGCTGAAGCCGGGAGTCGAACCAGGTATGCAGAATTGGAAAGCCAACGCCTTATCCGTTGCGCCATCTCACCGCATTTACTGTACGTCATTACTGTACGTTGATGCAAAAAAAACAAAACATGAATCATGTTTTTGGCCGGTGGCCGGTGCTACAAGGGTTCGTGGCGAACTTGTTCTCGTAATTTTATTGACACTTGCGCAACCAGTTGTTATAACGAACATAAGCTATTTCTCATTCGCTTTATCGACATGATCAAAAAACATGCTACTAATGAAAAGACTTGTTAAAGTGTTTGAAGCTTTGTATGGTATGATATGGTGTAGGCTATGGATGATGATGGTATGATACGCCTAATGCCTATTGTCTGCAGCGGCAACCCATTGTCCGCGGCGGCAACTCATTCTAACCTCATTTAGTCACTGGGCTATACTGTACGTAGTTATTTACACTCGCAAAACAATCTTTACTACTGTAATGTGAGGTCTTCCATTACATTACGGGACGCGCAGCTCCGCCTTTCCAACAATATCAGAAGGATCAATTGCCAATGGGACAACTTTTTTAAGCCTTGCTACAAGCTTACTTCCAAGAAAAAATTTAAATTACCTAAAAACGACCTTCAATACTTTAACAAATCTTCCAACACTTTTAATTTTTATTGATCATCAACAACTGTGCCTCGTCGACTTTGAATTTAAATCACTGAAGAGAATAGGACGAGATACAATTTGCGCTTCAACGAGGCAATTTTCATAAGTAGACAAAGTCCAAAGATCAACAACCGTGCCGAAAGGGAAGAACTACATCACCTAATCTATTAATTAAGGATTTAATAAAATTTCACAGCAATAACGCTTATCAACACAGAAACTCAACAGCCAGTAGTCTCAAGCCAAAAAAAGAGCCGCATTAAAGAATGACTCACTGACTTCAATGCCATTCGTCATAGCACATGACTAGGGAATTGTGTTCCGATAGCTAGTGCAATTCTCTATTTCCACAGCGAACTCGTAGCATCAGGCTAAAACAGGTCGTTAATATCTACATTGCGAAGTAAGCAACGATCATGCTGCTAAAAGCGAAACTCAATCAATTGCATAATTAATTCTCTTTCAATTTAAATCATCTTGATGCCTCAATTACTTAAACTTTGGGTTCACTTGTAAACCAACAGCAAACTTTCAAAATGTGCAGATGAGCAAGATCATGGATTGTCACAGAATGCCACCGATGGATAAAATAGTTTACAAACAGGCGCGGATTTATGGGGAGGGGCCCCTCCGAAATTTTGTGAGGAATTGTTGAAATTGTATGTTTCCGCATCAAATGGTTTGATATGCTTCTAAACAGCTGAGTCCCACGGCGGACTTAACTTATCTCGGGGGGGGGGGGGGGGGGGGAGGGAATAATTTTTTGTTTATTAGTATGGTTGAAATTATCCATCGATCAGACTCCATTATTTTCTTTCATACAACTTCAAATACATTTTAATAGCAACACTTGTTGGAGCTGACTGAGCTACCAACGCTGAGCCAAATGACGTCAGTTGAAACAATCTGAAACCTTAAATGACTGTTTTATATAAGTTTTTATTATAATTTCAATCAATAACCGTAGGCTATAATATGCCTGCAAATATTCAATTGGTCAAGGACATTGCATACAGGGTTTTAAACCAGATTTCAAGTTTACTTTGCATGCATAGCCTACCAATTTTTATTCAAGCTAAATTTATTTTTTAAACATTCACAATAGATGAAAATAGCTGTTTTAATATCTAATTTGTAGCATATCGTATCAGACTTGGACAACTGGATGATTCTAGTTGTCTAATTCGATAAATTAGAGCGAAATGTCGGTAATTCTAATTCGGTAAAAACTTGTTTGCTCCAGTTGTAGTTCTTATCCAATCTCCAGTTTTGCTAAAAATTTTAGTTTGTCCAACAGTATTTTTTGACAAAAGGAAGGATACTGCGCTCTTATCAACGTTATACAAAGAAAATGCATAAAACGATCAAGATCAAAGTGTCATTCCATTCCTTGAGCAGCAAAGTCATAAAAAATTCGATCAATTCACTGACGTTACAATGCATATTATGACGTAAGTGGTTTTGGCGCAGTGATGGTGGAATGACACTTTGATCCCGAGTTGCCACATTGACGTTTTTATCCAACTAAAAAAAGATATGTGCCCACTAATTCTAATCTAGTTTAAATTCTACTCTTATCTGTGAAAACTTGGGTAGCTTTAACTCTAATCCTAGTCTAATTTGTAAAAGCTTAAATTACTCTAATTCTAATCTAATTTCGAAAGACTACAAAAATTTTAGTTGTCCAAGTCTATATCGTATATGTCGTAGTATCATTGTTCATATCTGTTTTCTCCTTTTCTCTCTTTTTAATTGATTTTCAAATTTTCTGCCCCCCTCCACCCGAAAAAAACTCCTAGATCCGCGCCTGTTTACAAATACAACTTTTCTACTGCGATCAGGCACTGACTGTCAGCCACAGCGATCGGCCTGTATGGATGGTTCAAAAACTCTTCAATCAATCAGTGTCATAAAAATACTTGCAGTTTCATATCAATCACAGCATCAGCCCCATGTGTCGTTGTCGTCAACAAAACTTCACATGTTTGCAAATTCATGGCTGAGTTATTGCTAATGCGGAGCGTCCAAACACGTCCATTTTGAGCCAAATGGTCCAACTTTTGGATCCTTTGACGCCACTTGTGCAAACAACGTCATTAGTTCGAAAACAGCAATGAATAAAGAAAAGTTTTGAAATCCAACGACGCTATTCTGTTGGAGAAGTCCAGATTTTCAGATTTGGTCAACCTTTTTTTTTAAACCGTTCGTTATGACCCAGCAAAATTTAATTTTTTTTCAACTACCACTGTCATCCAATCAACTCTTCGTATGTGTCGTCACTGGCCTTGGGAATGGTGGCATATTCTAGTTGCAAATAATTTCCTGCATTTTCATTTGCATAGGCGGGAGTCGAATTTATTCTATTGCTTTGTTTATAATCCACCGTTGGCACTGTCGCAGGAAAACCAGGCGTGCCGTTTAGATATAAATCGGTTTCAACCGGTTTTGGACTTAAGTATTGTTGATCTTTGGGAACATTCACATATTCCACTTTGCTTTCATTGACGTAGATATGTTTGATTGATTTTGTATTGGAATTATGGCTATCCTTTTCCCTGTTGAAAACAATGATAATAATAATGTTATGATTTTATTTATTGTCTCTCTGCAACAGCTAAGGTCTTTTAGCGACAAGGCTCATTTTAATGTTATATCAGGTTGAAGATGTCATCACATCATTACCCGACTTATTCTCACTGCGTTATGCAAGAAAGAACACAATCGGTACCGTTTTTAAAGTCTGCAGTATGACCGGACATGGAGTGATCTCAGATCTATCAATACCACACCCAAAGACGAAACCACTCGGCCACTGAGCTGGTTGAAAACAATAAGACATTATCATATTTTGCTTGATTAATTTGATCTTTATCCTCGGACAGAAAAAGCTTCTTTGAGAGCTTAATCCTTGCAGTTTCGCATACTTGTAAAGGTTTTGAAGCTCGGTCACCGAGATTGACAGAGTGAAGTTTCCGATTGTTGAAGTGTTGTTTCCGGGAAATTACTCCATCCATTAGGTGCCGTTAAATGGAGAGCAGTTTTTAGAACACCTTGTACAAGAGCACACCCTGATAGTCATACCAGCGCCGCTTGATTTTGAAGCTTCTTCGTTCACGAAGTCACGTGCTAACCAACTGAGCTATTTAACCGCAAACCTAAATGAAATATCATAAAAAGATTTTAAAATAACCAGGGCCGGGTTTAGCCTAAGTGCAGCCGGATTTAGCCTAAGGCAGATAAGAAAAGTGCTGTCCCCCAAAAAATTTTTTCGATGGTGATTTTTGATTTTTTGATACAACACAGGCACTTGTCCTCAATGCCGCCATTTTAATAAAACTTCATGAAACTGAAGTTCTTTCGTAAACTAGTCTTACTTTTTGGCTTGTTTACATACTTTAAGCATCAAAGGCCAGTACGTACACAAAATAGCCTGCAACTTTTTCATCAACCTAAAATTGACTAAAAACATTTTTTCTAGGCTCCTTTAAATTTACTACCGTAACAGTAAAACAAACTGAACAAAGATTAAAAATTACACAGACAAAGCCTAGTCCTTTATACTAAGCGAGACAGATAACTAAAAGAAGCGCTAAGCAGCACATATTGTTGAAAACCAATCAAGCGTGAAGTACTTTTGGGGCGATGACTTGCCTTACATGACTTACCGCACTGTTTATAAATGTGTGTGATGTGATAATAACATATTTATTAATTGCTATATATCTGACTGAATATATCTGTTATGAATTATTATATTCACGTAGGCTAGAATATTATCAATGTAATATATTCGTATATTTTGCGCCCCCAATAATTTTCCGCCCTAGGCAACTGCCTACTCTGCCAACTAATAAATCCTGCCCTGAAAATAACCTTAACGACATAGTCTTCCTTCACACAAGTGTAACTTTGTCATTAAAGCTACCAAAATAAGTTGCAAGCCTATTTTCTATACCCAATTACTACTAATATTCAAGATTCCCAGTTTACTTTTAGCCTACTTAGTGGTTGAAATACTTTAGTATGCGTTTAGCACAAAAACAGAAGAAATATTCACTTAAAATCAACCTACCATTCGTTTAAGTGGTGACTTTGTTTGTTGGAGGAATTTTCAAATTCTGCTTTCACTGGTTTTGATTTTTTTTTTCGTCGGCAAAGGCAATATGCAACTACTAACAACAGTAAGACGAAAATTCCGGCTGCCCCTCCAGCAATTGCAGCAATGTTGATTCCAGTACTGGTGGGGGGAATACCAGAGCGTGTTGGTGCGATTGCAGACTTTGCTCCAAAAATGCGATTGTTGTTGGCTTCTGTTCCAAAGACTTGATTGGACTGAAAAGGTATTTGTGTCGTCACACTTGCAGTTGTTATAATTTTTGATGGAAGCTTCCCAGTCATTGCGAAGGTTCTGCTTACTCGGGAGCCATCGAAAGACTTTTCACAGACAAACCCGAACTTTCTTTTGCAACGTTGCAACCCTTCATTTTCAATAAGTTGTAATAAGTTATCTCTTGCTTGTAAAGCTAATGCAAAACATCTGTCGCCATATCTCGTGGCATTCGGTACAGCTAGAGCATTTTGAGTGCACGTGTTTCTAGACACAGGTTGCAAGGTTCTTCTACCGTCTTGATCAAAGCATCTGTTTGACACTCTGTACCCAATCCAACGCTTAGTATCAAACTCACAACACATGACAGCTCTGGCAGAAGTCCCTTTGCCTTCAAAGGTTGCTAATTGTCCCTTGCCATCGTATAGCTCTTCGCAAACTCTCTGGGCTCTTTGAAAGGACAGTTTTTGATCCACAAATGTGAAAGTATTGTTATTATCATTATTGCATGGAATGCAAGACATTTTAGCTGCAAATATAAAAACTGAAAACATAACACATTTTTACGTGTTAGGTTAATAGGCTACATGTGGTATTTACGTCTTGACAACGTCTGGAATTTGTGTTTGGCAGTTACGTCATCTGCTGCTTGATTAAGAAGCGCGATGCCTCTGGCACCGCAAGCAACCTTGTCTTTCAACTGCTTTGCCAGAGCGTCGCAGTCTTGTGTTTGAAACTATAGCCTATGTTACAGTACATGTTTGTGTTGTATGCCTACTACGTTACTTATTGCTATTAGTTTGTCTTTAGTTCTTATTATTTTGTGTTTCCATATTTCAGTGAATAAAAGCCTCAATTGGTTATTAAACGTTTCATCACAGTCCTACATTTGATGGTATTTCTCTAGGCTTAATTGACAAAAAATTTCGTTTGTTTTGCCAAAGGGACGTGGTTTGGTCAGTCTGTGGGTTTGGTAAGCGTGTGTATAACTATTGAAGATGTTTAAAGATCAACGTTAAACATTCAAAACAAATAAAAAATAGCTTATAGCCTACAAGAGATTACAAGTAATTTTATTTCAAGTGAATATAAAGTAAGTTTGTTTCAAGTCTTGCATTGGTACAGTAGGCCAACCGGCAAAACTTTTATAAACTTTCCGAAAAAAATTAAAAAGCAGGTGATTATTCTTTTTACAAATTTTCATTGCAGAAACTTCAACAAATTGTATCATATTTAGCACCGGTAACTCTTCATTATGGACCACACCGAGTAACTAGGACCAATGTTTAATCAGGTACGGTAGCCCTTGTTGTTGATCACATTTGGACCTGGGAGGGCATAGAGTCTCAGAGCTTTTTGCACAAATTTTGATTAATTTTCCAACACCAAACCTCTTTCATAATTTGTTTCAGTTCTTCTAAACTCACTGGATTTAATCTAGATACACTTTGTCTCAAAGCTCTTCGTCCAAAGACCTATTGGCTCTTCACCAGTCAACCCTCAGTGCAACTGTCAAGCATCCACCTCCTGTTATGGTTTGTTTGGGGGGCCTTTTCTAGTCGGGGCAGAAAAGGCTTCTATTTTTACCCAAATAGGCTCTATTTGATTGATCGAATGTTTATCCTCGGACTGGGAAAGCTTCTTGCAGAGCTTAATCCTGGCAGTTTCGCATACTTGCAGATGCTTTGAATCACTGAAGCAGGCGCGTTCACCGAGATTGACAGAGTGAAGTTTCCGATTGTTGAAGTCTTGTTGCGAGTAATTATTCCATCCATTAGATGCCACTGAATGGAGAGCAGTCCTTAACGTGCGTTGTTCAAATGCACACCCCGAGAGTCGAACCAGGGCCGCTTGATCTTCAATCTTTTTCGTTCCATAAGGCACGCACTAACCAACTGAGCTATCGGGGTGGACAAGGAATTTCTACCCTAAGATTAAATGATGAATGCCACACACTATAGGTCTACCATCAAGCCAAAGTAGTCATGAAGTGGTTTCAGATCAAAGATGTGAATGTGCTGAAATGGCCTGGAAAGTCTCCTGACCTGAATCCGATAGAGAATTTAATCAGACAAAAAGTGTCTGGTTTAAATCTAGAGAGTTTGGAGGAACTGAAACTCAAGAGGTTTAATGTCAAGATATTGACCAAAATTTGTGCAAAATCTCTCAGACTCTATGCTCTCCCGCATCTAAATTACGATCAGAAACAAGGACTACCTGACTAAGTATTAATCTTAATTACTTCGTACACGTCATAAAAGCAAAATTGTCAACCATCGTTTATTGCTGCTAAAGATTCTTCATTGAGAAACTTCAAACAAAAGAGTTAAAGCCTTAGGTTACTGCAACCAAAAAGCTTCCGGGATTTGATTTCACCATAGAGGCTACAGGTCAAACAACTTTCTTGGCTAGAATGTTCCATTTTAAATCAAAAGACATCCAGTGGTTCTCAACCTTTTTGTCTTGGTGGACCCCTTTTGGTGTCTTCGAAGCGGTCGCGGACCCCTAAAAATTTCAATTTGAAATATTGGTATATCGCGTTTCTTTATGGAATCATATGTTACATAAGTTTCAAAGCAACACACTTAAAAGAATTTGCTGAATTCGCAACGCACTTGACGATTGATGGGATTGACGAAATTATGTTATGACTTATGAGCTATATGTTGGCACACAGGATCAAACATCGGTAAGCTATATGCTCATTTGATGTTTTTCTATAACTTTTATCAAAAGTTAATAGAATACTTGCGACTGAAAATTGAATGAGGCTGTTCACCAGGCATTAAATTAAATAATATGTGATGTTCTACTGGTGCAAATTAAGCTAAACTATCACAAGATGTATACAGTGACAATCTGCTTTTATTCCGACTGTTACAAAGAATTTCTCCCTTTTTTCATTTGAAATCAATATTAATTCGTTATAATCACAGTCATTGCAAAACTGTGAGTGGTGATAGACTGCTGACTAACGTTTGTATTTCTAAATTAATCATTGATCAACAATCTGTTGTCTTAAAAGAATTTAGTTGAACATAGCCAACATAGCCTTATTAAAATGTTTAAGCAATTTATATGATATTTTAGTTAAGAAACCAAACCTTTGTGCAATGTCCTTTGCAATTTCAAACGACGCACCAGTGCGTTGCGACTTACAGTTTAAAAATCACTGTAGGCTAATACATAAACAAAGCACAAACAGTTTATTAAATTTCTTAATTTATCCGTCATGTTGAAAACTCGGAAACTTTCGCGGACCCCCGGAAATCGCTTCACGGACCCCTTGGGGTCTGCGGACCCCCGGTTGAGAACCACTGGATACCCTGTCTGGCCGTAATGAAAAGCGTTTAAAGGTGACACTGAATCTTATTTTTGTTGGGCGCTTAGCAAAGAAGTCAATTTAGCGTAATATCGTACTCTGCTGCGCTGACTGCTTTACAAAGTGGTAAAAGCAACGCAAATGAAAACACATTGTTATTAGGCTATTATTGGTATACAGGGGTGGAAATTTTACTTACTATCTTGTTTAGCCTAACACCACCTCCCTGCCTGTTATTGTATCTAAATTTGTTGGTTTGTTTGTTTATTTTTGTTGTTCTCTTGTTGCTATGCCTATTCTCTTTTCTTTTTTTGTATGCGGGTGGCAGCTGACTTCGTTGACCCTGTGGTCTTTCGTTGTCATCCTAGTACCAAGCATCACATTTAATGTAGGCTATTTATTTATGTATCTATGCACTAATTGATGTAGGCTATACGTGCTGTAGTGCTAAACCAAATAAAAAGAATCTGAATCTATAGGCCTACATCGCTAGGTATTTCTATGCTCTAACACAGACAAGTTGATTTAATATCTAAACTTTTTGACTGCTACTTGGTCCTTAAATCACCAGTTTTCAACAACTACTGTTCGCAAGCTATCGAGCTTATGAGATTGTCCAAGTAACTTGTTAAAATGTTGTTGTTGCATCAAACAGTTATGATTAAACGGAACTGAACTAGTCTACACTCTAAAGTTAAGCATTTGCATAGTCATCTATTTTTTTCTTCTTCTATAGAACATGACATTAAAAACGATTTTAATCTTTAAAGAAACGTTGTTTTCCGTGTACTTTGTGAACAATTTTTTCGCTAAGTATATCACATAAAAGAAATGCCAATTCTATATGCGGTTTCAATGTGATAGCAATTTAACCAAAACGTGGAATGACAAAAAAAATCTCGACACTAATGTAAGTTGAGAATTTCCAAGCTGTCTTTCGTATTTGAAGTGTCAACATTGCCGTTACAGGGATGAAAGCTAACGAGGAAATGTTAATTGGTCCAAGCCAGTGATTTTCAATCTTTTTCTTTGGTGGCACCAGCTTAAAATCGCCAACGGTTATTGCACCGGCCTGGAATGACCGAAAATTAATATAATCACCTACAACTCAAAATGTTGGTTATAATTTCGATAAACAAGAATAGCTTCTTACGCCATTTCAAAATTATAATAATTTAGTTACATTTATCAGATTTTGGTGAAAATTGTGTAGTAGACAATATTATGTAGGCTACTGTCCTAAAGCCTATTACTGTGTGAAAGTAAATTTAGTAAAAGCCCATGGTAAAACTATTTGATTTTGTCACATCATCTTAGACAATGTCGCTCGATAGATGACTTCTAGCAGCTCGCAAAACTTAATAGATATTTCGAAAGATCTTGCGATCTAGTTCTTCATAACACACTTCTTCTATATTCAGATGCGCAACAAAAATAGAGGCAGCGGTCCGCTATTACGTAAGTGTTATAAATTTTGACGTACAAAGTGGATTTGTTCATCATTCAGATAGAAAATTGGTTCTTATCAGACCGTTTGTTTCATCAATTCGCTGAACCAAGCTAAGAATACAGAAAAATGCGCAAGTGAGAAACGTGTCTCGAGAAACAATGCGGTTGGATCAAGTCCAAGATAGCCATGACTCACAGGGATTTGAAACAGCTTTCCACGAGCCAAACATGTTTACAGACGACATCACGCTGATCTAGACTGAAGTTTCATCACACAACGTGTCCTATGCAAAGATTCCCTGGTAATTATATAAGTTGCATTACGCCTGTTTCGCCCAGGGAGTTTTTTCAGTGAAATCAATCTTAAAAATAACAACAATTAGAATACTCCAACCACTCAGTTGCCGAGGAATATTTTTATCTCTTAACCATAGGCCAATAACATGTTTTTTTTTAATTAATAATATAGGAGTCGATAACACTTATTCTTAAGCAGTAGCTTACTTTTGTATGGCAGAAGTGCAACAAAATTAAACACTCTAAGTCTAATACTTTCCTTTTTGGTAACAAAAAAATTAATAACTGGACAATTTTTTTTCAAAATCACTGTAATGTAAATACAATAATACAAAGTAGGCTACAATATCATGATATGGTATTGTATTATTAACGCGTTTTATCTATGTTTTAGTCGAGTTAAAATACTGGTGGTTTTAGCCCAGCATTGCAAAATACATTAGGGATTAGGCCTATTGCAACAAGTTCGTTTTGTCAATGCCAAGCTGACACAACGGGGTGCCGAACTAGAATCTACCGACCTAGAGACTGATACTCCATCCGCCAAACCACATATACAGTATGATGGAGTTATAAGGAGACGCAATTCTGTTGCTTGATTTAATGACAGTGTTGCAGTTAGGAGGACATAGTCTTATTATTACTTTTTGTGACAAAGTTTCAACTTTTTTTCTTTTACGTGATTACTCATTAAACATAGCGAGCAATCCCGACTCAACCATTAGACAAGGAATAAAAAAAATGAGATGCACGAAATAAAACCATATTTTAACCAGATAGATGTGGATAAAATTACAGTATAGTTGTTATTCCGGAAGATGACGTAATGTGATGTCAATAACGTTGGATGTGAAATTTGTTATAAAATTTTGGTGATTTCTTTTAACCATAAATGGTTTATGTCTATGGTTAAAAATTTGTTTCAATGTAGTTTTTGTTTTCTGTAAATGTTAAAAATAAACGTGAATATATTAAATCTGATAACGTCACTCGACTTCGTATGCTTGCGGTACAACAAGACAAACTCTACCGAAGCTTTATTTTTAACTATTGAAACAAGTTCGTCGGTAAAAATTCCCAGTAATCAGCGTGACTAAACTCATTGAAACTAATCGAAGAACAGCTTACTCAAACCGAAACCAACCGTTCAAATGTTTTGCGAATGTGCATCTGCAAAATTGGGTGCTTTTCCATAGAAATCAGATATCTAAACCAATATCTGGATTCGGAATCACAATAATAATGTGTGTAGCGCTTTAGGTGTCCAACGTATGCATCGAAATTATGCCTACCGATTCAAAGGCCGGGCCGGGACACCAACCATGAAGCCATCAAGACAATATTGGTAATGGATCCATCTGAAGACAGCTCTTCCGTCTAAAAACTAGTCCTTTTTAAAAATTAGTCTCCAGACGTTAAGCCAACCTAAAAAAAGAATTAATTTGCTATCTACCAGTTAGGAGGACATCGTCTTATTATTTTTTGGCAATATTATTTTTGTGACAAAATTTCAACTTTTTTTCTTTTACGTTATTACTCATTAGACATAGCGAGCAATCTTGACTCTACTATTAGACAAGGAATCAAAAAATGTTATAAAATTTGGGTGATTTCTTTTAACCATAAATGGTTTATGTCTATGGTTAAAAATTTGTTTCAATGTAGTTTTTGTTTCTGTAAATGTAAAAATAAACGTAAATATATTAAATCTGATAACGTTACTCGACTTCGTATGCTTGCGGCACAACAAGACAAACTCTACCGAAGCTCTATTTTTAACTAATGAAACAAGTTCGTCGGCAGAAATCCCCGGTAATCAGCGTGACTAAACTCATTGAAACTAATCGAAGAACAGCTTACTCAACATAAAAAACAAACAATAAAAACTCTTTGCGATTTTAGTTATACCGAAACCAACCGTTCGAATGTTTTGCGGATGTGCATCTGCAAAATCGGGTGCTTTTCCATAGCATTCAGATATCTGAACCAATATCCGGATTCGGAATCATAATAATAATGTGTGTAGCGCTGTAGGTGTCCAACGTATGCATCGAAATTATGCCTACCGATTCAAAGGCCGGGCCGGGACACCAACCATGAAGCCATCGAGACAATATTGGCAATAGATCCATTTGAAGAAGTTGATATAGCTCTTCCCAGTCTAAAAACTACTCCTTTTTACAAATTAGTCTCCAGACGTTAAAATCGACCTAAAAAACGAACCAATTTGCTATCTGGTTCGGTGTGCAGCTTTTTGTCGAATCAAGGCTCATGCCCAGTAGTTGAAGATTTAGATTAAGTAAACGGGAAGGCAAGGAAGCCAATTTTTGTGTCCACTGTTAGGCATGCCAATGAGTGTCCTGCCTCTAACACAGTCATATGCTCTTGAGCGGTGTCGAACTGGCGCACTTTTGAGTTTCGTACCAGAGCTATCACCCTTCGACTGGGCAACCGTCTGGTATAGGCTGCAGCTGAGGCTGAGCAATGCAAGGAAAGGTAACATAACGACACTTGTGAATAAAATGATGTCACTCAGAGTAGCGATGCTAACATTCGAGATTTTTTTGCAATTTTTAACAATTGTTGAATTAAAATATTTTTCTTTTGTCGTCATCTTCTTCCATCTCGTCATCACCATCTGAGCCAATCGAAACCGGTAAATTCTTAGAGCCAACCATTGCACATTTGAACGTAGAGTTTTCTGAAAATCAAACAACAGTCATTTGTGAAATTATCGTTGCGCTTTCTGGAGCTGCTGCGTGGAAAACAATTGTTGACATCAACTGTTGTTGGAGGGTGCCTCTCTTATGGAAAGCATTAACACTCAGAAGGACAAATAAAGACACACGGCGCTTGAGTCCAAAATCACAAGAGATAAGGTGACGTCATAGCAAAGAAACAAATAATTATTGCTGAAATTTCATCCACAGCAGAATGAAATTTACTGTAAATCAGTGTTATTATCACATCACACTAAATAAAACTGCTTCCTACAATTAGATGTGCCAACACGTAACTATAAATAGAGAAAAATAGGTCGATAAGTTTGGTTGATTGCTTTGGTTTTGAACCTTTAATCTCCGACTGACAAACCCTTGATAGGTTATTCCTGGTAGTTTCGCATACTTGTAGAGGCTCTTGACGCGGTAGGCACTTTAACATTACCCACTCGTCGAAAAGCGTACTCGCGATTCAGCTGATTTCAGTCATGTGACTCGACACGTGATATTCTGATCGAAATATTTTAATACAAAGAAATTTAACTGAATGCTTCGCTACAGCCAGCGTTACCTAATGGTTAGGGCAGAGGAGTAGTAATTTCGATTTCGTGGGTTCGATTCCCACCCTCTGCTAATACTATTTTTTCTTCTGCAACTGAACTGAACTGAGTGCAAGAAGGATCTTAATGACTGCAATCAATGGAGTTTATAAGGAAAATTGTGACTAAAACACAAAGCAATTTCACATAGAAAAGCAGGCACTCTTCGACCAGTGGGTGATGAGTGCCTACCTCTTGACGCAGGGCCGGTTACCGAGATTGGCTGAGTGAAGTTTCCAATTGTTGAAGTTGCTATTTCAGCACAATTATTCCATTCACTAGGTGCCGTTGAATGGAAAGCAGTCCTTATAGAAGACGTTGCTCAAGCGCACGTCCCGAGAGTCGAACCAGCGCCGATTGGTCTTGAAGCTGCTTCATTCACGAAGTCATGCGCTAACCAATTGAGCTATCAGGGCGGACATTCGGGGTTCTTCAGGAAATTTAAGGATATAATAAATATGCTGTGTATTATAAGCTACCTAATGAAAAGCAATTAAAGTTAACCCGAATAGTGGGTTGATTATTCGATCAAAAATTGTGATCTTTTAGTATAAAAGATCCAGAAGAAATTTCTGTATTATGTTTGGTTGGTTTTGCATCTTTATCCTCGGACTGACAAAGCGTTCGGTAGGTTATTCTTGGCAGTTTCGCATACGTGTAGAGCAGGGGTGGGCAAACTTTTTATCTCGAGGGCCGCATTCATGATGTGAATTTGTTCGAGGGCCGCACTATAGTATAATTAAGATTGTAAGCCAAAACTTAAAGTCTAAAATAGTCAAAACACAAGTATATGATTAGTTTTAAAGTGACCAAAGATATGGAGATTTTATATACAACAGGCCTACATGTGTTGCATAAAAGTACACAAAATGTTTGTCTCAATTATTTGTTTGAATACAACAAGTCTTGGCTTTGGTCCAAGAAGACTAAAACAAAAAAGAAAGTCTTGTGATGCGACAGGCCGAAGTCAGAAATTTCCATTGTGACGTAATCAGCTGTTCAGCAATGGCTACTTTGACGCTCACAATAGCCATGCAAGATGGCTGCGTACATAAATGACACGATGCGCCAGGGGCGGATCTACCGGGTGAGCCTGATTGGTACAGGCCCACCCAGATTGACAGTGGGCCCACCCAAAGTCAGATTCATGGAATAAAAACATATTAATGTTTAACACTAGAACAACCAAGTGGCACTAAAATTGTCTGTGGCATCACTATTTGATATTGATAGTGCATAAGATATTGCACTTGCTTGATGTATTACTGGAGGCTCTGGTTGGCTTTTCCGAAACCAGTGGACAAACAAAAATAGAAGCAGAGCAGCTCCTGCAGCAGATGCAAACGAAAAAGTTCGTTTTCATGATTGTGACTTTTTGCAAACTGTTTGAAAACATCAATTTTGCCACCAAGGGCCTGCAGAGCTCAACACTTTGTGTGACAGACTGTATATCACTGATTGAAACACTGAAAGCTACATAATGCAACTTTCCGCGAGGATTCGAAGGATGACTTTGGTGACTTGCTCAAACTGACAAATGAACTGATGGTAAAACATGAAATAACTAACTGGGACTTGGTTGCTTCTCGTGAACGCAAGCTGCCTTCGAAGTTTTACAAATGTGTTGTCACTACTACGCTGGGAAAAACATCGGCTGTCAAGAGCAATGAGGATTTAAGGACGCTGTGGAACTGTATTCTTGATGGAGGGTGGCTGCTTCTTTTGTTGAGGATGGCTGCTCGACTAGAAGACCTACCAGGTCACTTCGCAGCCACCCGTTGCAGTATCAATACATTCTACGTTATCGTTTGTTTTATCTGACTTTGCTGAATATGTGTATGTGTATTTGTACTCGCAACAAAATAAATGTCAATCAATCAATCAATGGACGACACGCCTATGGATAAATGAGAGCAGCGGCCCCTTTCGCACCTGGTGTTCCAGACGGTTGTTCGCCTGGTCAAACGTCATATAAAAACCGTTCAAGTCTACTGAATATTACGTCATGGAAATTCCTAAAACATGAGCCAAAATTGCGCCATCGTTCGTAAGACCTGTGTCAAACCTGTTGAAACCTGTTTAAACATGAAATATTGCGTCGCGCTAACTGCTGACGTGCCTTTGAGTTATCACAAATTTTTCTGATTCATTCTCGAAGTTGTTTGTTGGAAGTCGGTCGCACATTTAACTGGTTTATTTGGTGCTTGCTAGCTGGACAAATTCTCCGTCTTTTATCCAAGTAATCTGTATCGTAGTGACAATTTTTTAGAGGTGTAAGGCATTGCATCTCGATTTCGATAGCCGCGGGCTAATTTTACAGGAATACACTTATTGAATAGACGTTTCAAGAAGTGTTTCTTTCTCGGTCGATACATACAGACGAACGGATTCGGGAATCTTATGTTACAATTTTCCCACGAAGAGATTATGGTTTACCGCTGTGACCATAAAAAGATAAAAGACGGAGAATTTGTCCAGCTAGCAAGCACCAAATAAACCAGTTAAATGTGCGACCGACTTCCAACAAACAACTTCGAGAATGAATCAGAAAAATTTGTGATAACTCAAAGACACGTCAGCAGTTAGCGCGACGCAATATTTCATGTTTAAACAGGTTTCAACAGGTTTGACACAGGTCTTACGAACGATGGCGCAATTTTGGCTCATGTTTTAGGAATTTCCATGACGTAATATTCAGTAGACTTGAACGGTTTTTATATGACGTTTGACCAGGCGAACAACCGTCTGGAACATAGCGGCCCCTAGTTATGACAGTCTGACATGGCATAACTAAAAAAGAATTGACGACAATTGTGAGCCAATGAATAAAAACACATGATACACAAATTGTTTGAATCACTCACGTTTAAGTTAATACGCAAATACAAAGGGCATGCAAAGAATGAACAGCAATAAGAATAAACACGACGATACATGAAATTGGTACCATAGGTAGTAGGTACACGCAAAAAATGATGCTATATACAATGGTTGCGAAAATAACTGACTGTTCCGGGCTCAGACAAGGACTCGACCGCCGTAGACTCGACTGAGTTTAAGCCTGATGATGTTCTTTGCGGTCGGGCAGGCCATTCTGGGAAGGGGCCCAGTAACGATGAGGCTAAGTCAGTTCGAGAGGCCCGGCATCTTAGAAGGGATATTTTGACTGAAATTGGGGAACTTTCTGTAGCCCTAGGTTCTTTGAGTGATAAGCAGGAACTGTTAATTTTTAGATCTAAGTTATCTACTTTAGAAGAGGAATTACGGCATTTCCATGCTCTTTTGACTAAAATCTTTAACTCTGCAATCTTGGCAGAACTTCGTGATAGGGTAGATCCCGAATTTAACTCGTTAAAAAATAACTTTGAACAAAAAGAAAGTGAGTTCTCAGATATGTTGGATGCTGACATACATCCTGAGGATAGCGCCTCAAATGTAAGCACTAGGATGTCTAAGAGTTCGTCTCGGATAGTTGCACAAATTAACCTACAGCTAAGACGAGAGGATCTCCAGATCCAAGCTGAGGCCATCGCGAGAGCTGAGGCCATCGCGAGAGCTGAGGCCAAACGAGCTGAGGCTGCCGTGAGAGCTGCTGAGGCTGTACGAGCAGAGGCCGCTGCGAGAGCGGAGGCCGAAGCGAGAGCTGCTGAAGCCGCCGCGAAAGCCGAAGCGAGAGCTGCTGAGTTCGCACTCAAAGACGCTCAGTTGAGGGCTGAACAACGTAAAGAGGTAGTTTTAGCTGAATATCGATCAGAGGTGGGCTCTCGGCGTAGCTCTAAGAAGGGCTCTTCTAGGCATTCCAGAAATGAACATCAATCGCAGTTTAATTTACATAACCTTTTCCAAACGCCCGTTCAACCTGTGAGTGGACCAGGGCAATCCACACGTTTTCCAGCTGTTTCAGGAGGTCTCGGGGCCGCGGCTAAGGGTCTTCCGAATGCTGTAGAGCCAAGGTCTGCGAATTACAACCGAACTCCTCCCCCAGAGCGTACAGGTCACGGGGCCGCCATTAGCAGTCATGCTTTGCCCCCTTCACAGTTTTCTGCGCCGCTAGGTTTTGATCGCCCAGCTACACGTAATTTGGGTGGTTGTGAGAGGCGTATCGCGTCTCCTGATTTTAACGTGTGTGAGGATCGTGATCGGGCTGTACATGTGACTGAGCCCACTCAGCCCCTTAAGGGATATAGCTTGTCTTCTCCCGCTAAATCGAGTTCTCAACAGCAGGATTGCTTTTTTGAATACCAAAATAGTAGGACGTTTTTCGATAAGGCGGCCTTGATTGGTTACGATGGTAATAATATGCCATTTATCTTCTTTAAAAATCGTGTTACGGCGTTAATGGCAGCTTCGCCCTTTAAGGGGACTTGTTTGACTTTGTTACAAGCAACTTGTGTTAGAACAGCTGCGCAAACGATTGCTAATTTGGTTTCTGACACCCCTGGCTTGTCAGAGGAAGACAGGATAGAAATGTCGTTAGCTCGCTTGTCCCAGCGTTTTGGGATTCGTGGAGGTCTTTTCGCAGAACCAGAAATTAGAAAGTATCGCTATGGTAGCAAATTGACTTCGACCTCTTCCAGTGATCTGAAAGAGTTTAAAGATGAATTGTCGCAGTGTCTGCTTTACGCGCAAGCTTATGGTCAGCGTGATAAACTAAAAGGACGTTTTGTTTTGGATTTGGCTAAGCGACTCCCGTTTGACGCTAAGCAGCGTTATCTTGACTTTTTAGGTGATCAGTATGGTGGCACTGATGAGCCTAGTTTTCAGAGTTTGTTTGAATCTGTAGTACGGGAGGAAACGCGTAAGTCGACTGATTTTAGCATTATGCTAATGGGCGATTCTGGTGAGTCGCAGCAATTTAAAAAGTTTGGCAAAGGAAAATTGCCTTCATGTCCGGTTAGGCAGACGTCCGTAAAACCCCATGATGATGTGATGTCAGGGAGTTCGCAGTAGTCGACTGTTGTTGGCGCACCGCGAGGTGGTGAGGCTAGACGTAAAGACCTGCCGGCATGCATTTGTTGTTCGTCACGTGGTCAAGTTGAATATCATTTTTTGTCTAATTGTAAAGAATTTTTGCGCTTGACACCTAAAGATCGGAGAGATGTCATTGTGAAAGCTGGCAAATGCTTGAATTGTTTGCGCCAGCATATGGTTAGGGATTGCTTTCATGCAAATAACTGTCGTAAGTGTGGGCCTAACAACGATAGGAAACACTATTTTCTTCTGCATGATTTTTATGTGACGTCACATGATTCTCTGGATTCTGTTGGGAAAGATGATGCTCGTGCCAGAGTTCCTGTGCGTAATGTTAAGATTGGAAATGTTAAAGCAGCCTTTAACCGCGTTACTGCTGCTCGTGTTTTGAATCCAATGACTGGCAAATCGAAGTTGGTGTATTGTCAGCATGATCCTGGTTCGCAGTTGACGTTTGTTTCGAGTGATTTGGTGTGTGATCTTGATCTTAAACCGTACGATAAAGCGTCGTTTAAAATGGATACCCTGGCTGGTCAGAAAGCTACTTGTGCTGACCTTGTCAAACTCAACATCCAGTCGTTAGAGACAGATGAACTGTTTTGTGATATAACTTCGGTGGTTAACCCAGCTTGGGCTGACGATGTTAAAACTTTACCGCATAAACAAGATTTAAATGGTTTCCGTCATTTTCATGACGTGAATATGTTTCATTTGAATGATTGTAGTACTGTAGATGTACTGATTGGCAACGACAACGCTTATTTGATGTGGGCAAAAGAAGAACGTGTTGGTGAAAATCGTAGTGAACCGCATGCTTTACTCACTCCTCTCGGTTGGTTGGCTTGTGGTGGTAAGTCACCCTTAGATGAAAGCGTTGCAAACGTGTGCAGAGTGCAGACGTCTTCAGAGTCGGATGTCATCTCTGGCTTTCAGCGTAAAATTGAGTCTCGCGATATGGAAATAGCAGACCTGAATAAAGTCATTCAGGATTTGACTTTGCAAAATGAAACCTGTGAATTGTCTCGCAATGACATTTTGGCTAGAGAACTTGTTGAACCGAATATTGAGTTGAAAGATGGTCGATTTGAGATACCTGTTCCGTTGAAGGAAGATATTGATCTACCTAACAATTTTGTGTTGGCGTCAGATAGAGTTGCTGCTTTAAGGAAGAAGGCTTTAAAACAACCTGAACTTCGTGATTTCCTTACTGACACCATGAAAGATCTTAAATCAAATGGCTATATTGAGCGTACTGGTGAAGCAGGAAATGTCAAGGGATTTGAATGGTATTTACCATACTTTGTTACGTCACAATTAAAAAAGCGCATTGTTTACGATGGCAAGTCTGAATTTCGAGGAACTTGTGTTAATGATGTAATGTTTTCGTGTCCTGACTTGTTAAACCCTCTGGTAGATGTCTTGGCTAGATTTCGGCTTGGTAGATTTGGTCTCATGGCTGATGTGACTAAATGCTTCTTTCAAATAAAGTTACCTGAGTCGCAAAGGGATTTGTTTCGTATATTGTGGTTTGAAGATGATGACCTTGAAAATGGTAGGATGGTACCATTTCGTTTTTGTGTACACCCTTGGGGAATAAAGAGTAGCCCGTATATCGCTTGCTTGGCTATAAAGAATATGATCGAGTAGAATCCCAGCAGTGCTGGTGAATTGACTCTCTGCAATATTGCAAATAATATGTACATGGATGATTTTATATTTTCGGCTGATAGCTTAGAGGAAGCTCAGCAAATCACTCATGAATCAATTGCTTTGTTTGATAGCCGTGGGTTTAAACTTGGTAAGTGGAGTGCTAACAAGGAGGCTATGATTGTCTTGTCAAATTTGGATAATGAGATGCTTTCACCTTTGATTCGTGACATTGACTTTCAGACTGAAAATATGACTTTGCCATCAGCGAAGACATTGGGTTGTGTGTGGCAAACCGAGTCTGACGAGATGCGTATCGCATGTTCCTTAAAGCCCTTAGCTAAACACACGCGCCGAAGTATGCTCAGTCAGCTTGGACAAAATTTTGATCCGCTAGGCTTTGGAGCGCCATTTTTTCTAAAAGCACGCCTTATACTTCAGCAATTGGCGATAGACAAGTTTGATTGGGTCACCGAGGTCCCTGATAGCTTTGTTAAAGAGTGGGAGTCGTGGCTTCGCTCTTTGGACCTGCTTAAGGATTTTTTGTTACCGAGATGGTATTTTGCAAACTCTGGCAGTGCCGTTCGGATCGTGAACGAACGCCCTTTGGTACCTTTGAGTGACGACCCTAGGGATTTTACTGTCATCATCCCTGCCTCACTTTTGACCCCATACTTAGACCCATACTGTGCTGTTGGGCAACCACATGATCGTGACCAATTAAGAAGGGATTATCGGATCAATTTGTCACTTTCTCAGCAGTTTTGGAGTAAATGGATCGATTTTTACTTGCCAGGTCTTCAGGGCCGGAAAAAATGGCTAAAAATGGCCGAGAAGTTGGAGCCTGGTCAACTTGTAGTGGTAGGTTCTCTCCAGAACATTGGTAAACGTGGGAAGTATCAACTTGGGAGGGTGCATGAGGTAGTTCCACAAATTAGGAAAGGGAAGCCTGTGGTTCGTAGAGCTAAAGTTGCCGTCTGCAACTATGATGAGAGTACGGGGAAAGTGAAAGTAGACTATGTGTTGAGGGATATTTCGTGCCTCGCCCCCGTAAAGAACACCTAAGTGTTAGGGTTTGAGCCTGGTTTTGTCTGCGGTGGCCGACCCTTGTCTGAGCCCGGAACAGTCGGTTATTATCGCAACCATTGTATATAGCATCATTTTTTGCGTGTACCTACTACCTATGGTACCAATTTCATGTATCGTCGTGTTTATTCTTATTGCTGTTCATTCTTTGCATGCCCTTTGTATTTGCGTATTAACTTAAACGTGAGTGATTCAAACAATTTGTGTATCATGTGTTTTTATTCATTGGCTCACAATTGTCGTCAATTCTTTTTCAGTTATGCCATGTCAGACTGTCATAACTAGGGGCCGCTATGTTCCAGACGGTTGTTCGCCTGGTCAAACGTCATATAAAAACCGTTCAAGTCTACTGAATATTACGTCATGGAAATTCCTAAAACATGAGCCAAAATTGCGCCATCGTTCGTAAGACCTGTGTCAAACCTGTTGAAACCTGTTTAAACATGAAATATTGCGTCGCGCTAACTGCTGACGTGCCTTTGAGTTATCACAAATTTTTCTGATTCATTCTCGAAGTTGTTTGTTGGAAGTCGGTCGCACATTTAACTGGTTTATTTGGTGCTTGCTAGCTGGATAAATTCTCCGTCTTTTATCCAAGTAATCTGTATCGTAGTGACAGTTTTTTAGAGGTGTAAGGCATTGCATCTCGATTTCGATAGCCGCGGGCTAATTTTACAGGAATACACTTATTGAATAGACGTTTCAAGGAGTGTTTCTTTCTCGGTCGATACATACAGACGAACGGATTCGGGAATCTTATGTTACAATTTTCCCACAAAGAGATTATGGTTTACCGCTGTGACCACCTGGATCTACCACTTTTGGCGAAAAAAACATTTTAAATGGTCCATGTGCACTGTATGGCATTGAGATCGTAGATGCTGAACTTGCTGTGTTCATTCAACACATCAGACGGAAAATGGATCGAAACAATTTTCCTACACTAATGGAAGTCCTACTGGACAGCTGCCCTGTTGACATTTTCCCGAACGTGAACAGTGTTTTAAGGACCATCATTACACTGCCTTCCACGTCCTGCAGCGTTGAGAGACTTTTCTCCGCAACAAACAGGATCCAAACGCGCTTGAGATCAACCAACTTTTTAAACTCGAAACCTAGGAGACTCCGCCTTGTGTAGAAGCTCCGATAACACTAAGTTTTTGTATGCTGGCCCGCCGTGGCATTATTGGTAAAGACGCACTAAGATATTTCCTAGGTCCACCCATAAATTTCGTTCTGAATCCGCCACTGGGATACACATTGCTAAAACTGCACATCACGAAAGAACACAATGTGTCTGGGGGAACAAGCTACTACAATGAGATAAAAAATAATAAATTATCTTTATCAAGATGAAGGAAATGAAGAAAAAGTTTAATTACGTCATTGTAGTACGGTAATTAAAATTTTCAAGCAATTTTGCTATTATTGTTCAATATAATTGCATCAGGCTTTCGCGGGCCGCACAGAAAGTTGTTTCAGGCTGCATGCGGCCCGCGGGCCGCAGTTTGCCCACCTCTGGTGTAGAGGCTTTTGACGCAGGACCGTTTGCCGACATTGATAAAGTGAAGTTTCCGATGGTTGCTAAAGTGTTGAAATGCGTTGTTCTAACGCACATTCCGAGAGCCGAACCAGCGCAGCGTGATCTTAAGTCGGTCGCTTAACTACTAAGCTAACAAGACGGACCAATTGTTGATCTTAAATTGTTGAAATTCACCAACTCTCACAGTTGAGAACAATAACATCAGCCCTGTCAGCACCTGGGTTGCTTATTGTCTTCTTCAATTTCTTTTTGCGACGTCTTTTCCACCGTAAGGATTGACAGTTTGAATTTGAGGCAGCGGAGGATCCTGACGAATCCGAATCGTCTGGCGGAGGAACCTCTGGGAGCAAGAGCAGAGAAATTTTTGACTGTTCAAGCACAATTGATTGCTCTCTTTGCAAAGATTCATTCAATTTAAAACTTGAATGAATCCAGATTATCTAAAATGCCCACAAACGTATAGAATAAATTTCTGCTCTATTAGCTAGACCTGCTCTAGAGAAAGTGACTGCTAAGGGTTATTTCTTTTAGAAATTTACTTCTTGTTGAAGCAAAGGCTACTTTTGAAAATAGGCTAGTAAAAAATAAAATATCTTACCCTTTTCTTTCGTCTTCTGGCGAGTTTTTCGCTTAAAATTTGCAAACTTTCGTAGGTTGAACTCAAAATCATCAAACGACTTTGTAGTTTGAAGACGAGACATTTTAAAAGTATCACAGTCACCTGCAAAAATATCAAAGCATTCAGATACAAAAAAACAACACTAGGCCTACCTGACATGTAAACAAAATGACTAGAATTTAAAAAAAGATTCAAAGAGAGCTAAAAAAAGATACACTGAAAAGATGTTTTTAAGGTACCGTACTTCAAACAGCACATCATTGTGCAGTTTTTCGCCCTCCAGAGCATGTAGATCGCACAAATCCTGACACTGAAACAATGCATTGGTTGCAACAGTTGGAAGTGGCGCGTAAATTGCAGCCGCATATCATTAACAAGATACTTTATGATATAATCTATCTGCAGGTATATATACAGATCAGCTTCCTTACCGTCCTGTAAGCTTAAGCAAAATAATACGCATAATTGGATGACAATAAAAAGCTTCAAAGTTTATTTTATGTCTGAAGTAATGTTGATTTGTGTTGGAGCACTTCCCGTCAAAAAGAATTGTGCAGAGGTTTCTTACCAAGTGTTTGGTTTGCGGACGATATCTCATCATCGGCGTCTTGAGTTAAGGACTCTCTTGTATGTCTCTCATAAGCTTTGTTATTAGACAGAGGAGGAAGACATAGAGTCTTAAGATTTTCTGCTTTATTTTCTTCGACCATCTCTTCACCTTTGCCATGACATGGCAAATTAGAATGTTTTAAATTATGTTTGCAGTCAGAATCATTACAAGGATTCCCATTTGCCAAAGAGATCGGAGGTAAATAGAAACTTTCAGGAATTGCATCAGATGAAGATGCTTCATAGTCTGCATCAAAAGGCTTTGTTTCCTTTGCATTACAAGAGCACTTCCGAACATCAAACGCATCTTCAAATGTGTTGCCGGGTGGACCATTATCTAAGGAAGAATTGGGGGACTTTTTGTCGTGATGTTTTGAACAATGTTGTGATTCATTGTGCTGATAGGCCGTGGCACCAATTCCAACTTTCTCCACACAAGTGTGAAATAAATTTTGCCGCAACGACCGAAAGTCAGTTTCTAAACAACAGATAAATCAACATTCGATTAATGATAGTAATTAATATGAATGTTTCAAGCATAACTAAGAATACTTCACAGTGTAGATTCAAACGATCTGTTATAGCCTGATGCTGCGGGTTCTTTTTGGCAATATCAAATTACACTAGCTTTCGGAACACAGTTCCCTAGTCATGTCCTATGACGAATGGTGTTGAAGTCAGTGAGTGGTTTTTTAAAATGGTTCTTTGTTTTAGCTTGAGGCTGCCGGCTGTTGAGTTTCTGTGCTGTTAGGCGTTATTGCTGTGAGGTTTTGTTGGATCAGTTGAATAGTTGGATCAGTTGGATCAGTTGATTCAACTACATAACTAAGAATACTTAAACAAAACAGAGGTGAAGTGAAGAGGAAATTAAGTATACCGCAAACGATTTGATAACTCTTTTGTATAGTCTTGAGTCGACTTTAAAGTTATAGGCCTTATTCAGTTGGTTGGTTTTGAATCTTTAGCCTCGGACTGATAAAGTCTGGATACGTTATTCCTGGTAGTTTCGCATACTTGTACAGGCTTTTGACGCAGGGCTGGTTACTGAGATTGACTGACAGAGTGAAGTTTCCGATTGTTGAAGTGTTGTTGTCGGGGAATTATTCCATCCATTAGGTGCCGCTGAAAACAGAGCAGTTTTTAGAATGCGTTGCTCAAGCGCACACCTTGAGTCGAACCAGCGCCGCTTGGTCTTGAAGCGTCTTCGTTCACGAAATCAAGCGCAAACCAACTGAACCATCGGGGCGGACTTAAACGCCTTGCCGGAGTTATAGGCCGGTGGCACTTTTTGTGTTACCGGTAACCTACATGAAAAGCAAGTTTAATAAAACTATAAGCTATATTTTACTTCATGGAAAAACGTAATATCTAGGTTACTAAATAGTAAAATTCTAAAACTCCTCTTTTTGAAAATATTTCATTTATGACGAGAATTGGATTGAACTATATCTTTATTTAAACACTTACGTTTCAGTATGGAAAAACTTGAAGCATTTTGGCAATTGCTTGACGACTTTGCCGCTGGAGCAAAAAAACCTGGCAAAAGTTTTTTGCCTTCAAACGTTTTCTCACAACCACAGTTCTGCTTTCTGTTGCATTCTGTGTGAAAATTGAATCTTTCTTGTTAATAATGTAGAGCAGGGGTCACCAACCTTTTTTGCATGCGGGCCACTTTGGCACTAAGGAGAGCTGTGGCGGGCCGCAGTAATAAAATGTTAGGTAAGTTGACGCTTATGGTAGAAAAGAACGCATTTCGCACCCAGTATCCAGCGTTACATGTTGTTCATGTTAGAATACCGCAGCAATAAAATTAATCGAACAACGCTACTGCCAGGCCAAGCTCCTTTTACAACACTTTTGACTTTTTTAACAATGCCTAATAAACGAGGCCACTTGTTTTGTGCACTTATAGCGAGGCGAGCGGTTTCATCAGAATATTCATCGCCAAGCAAGAGTGGTGTTGTTACTTCGCTTCGCAAAAGATATATTGCAATTAACAGTTTCAGTAAACAAGGAAATGTTTGACACATCGCAATACAGGCAACAATAGTGACCTACAAACGTATCAGCGAAAAATAGGCTGCAATAACAGGGAAAAAGAAACCAGGTACCATGAAACAAACGCTTGTGGAAATCACCGAAAAATCGTAATTCTATCGTAATTCATGAACAGTCTTCCCTCTAAAAAAGCAATGAGTTGGTTTTTCATTCTTTTTGTGAGAGTCTATAAAACCGTCTTTCTTTGATTACTAGACAACTGTCACTTGCGGTGCTTATCAGCGTGGCAAGAATTTGTTGATTAACAACATTTTGCAATACTTGCTTCGGCAGTAGCCTACATATACTATAATTGGAACGATACACAGAAGATTAGCATGGCTTCTGCGCAAGGATGACACGCAAAATCGTGAAGCGTTCCATATTTCTTAAAAAAAAAAACGTTTTGCAGTAGAAGCTAAATATTTTCATAATACAATCAGAATAAGTCTCTAAATTTATATATAATATTTTGCCAATTTATTATAAATTGAGTTGGCACACCGACCTATTTTGCAAACAAAAACTTGCATAAAGAGAACACTGCTCGTGAAGCACAATAACGGTGAAACTCGCACTAGTGTTTACATGACATTTGCAAACTTAAAATAAGCAATCCTATGCTCACAGACAATTTCGAAGTCCAAAAACAGACGTTTTAATCAACCACTGGGACAGTGTGGCTGGACATCGCATTGGAATAACTTTAAGCAACCCCCACCTAGCTAGAACTAAGTTAGAATCTGATTGGTTGGTCGGTGGAATCGTATGCAATGCGAAAATATGCTTCCCGGAAAGTATTTTTTGCCTTCGTGCTCTTTAACTCCTCAAGAAAAGTATTTTTGGTTATACTGGTACGGTACGCTGATACCTTCCGCGGGCCGCAGCAATACAGCGTGGCGGGCCGCCATTTGGTGACCCCTGATGTAGAGAAATGTGGCGTCTTTTCCTTCCGATACGTTGCAAGAAAAACAATGTTTTACTTACAATCCTTGACAGTGCTCGAAACTTCCTTAAAATGGTAACATATTAATTGATGTTGTCAAGAAGGCAATCAGCACAAGGCTGAGTAGGTAACCGTTATACCTTTTGAAATTTTCTCATTTCATGAGATATTTCTGTCAGTTGTAGCCTTGATGGTTGGATTGTAGCTTTTATCAGTAAGCTGTAGGAGTGTAGGTTATGCTATGTGCAAAGATGGGCAAGATTACAAGTTTTGGTGATATTGAAAATCAAGTTCAGACCACCAAAACAACGTGATCTTGAAGATCAAGATTGTGATCGTGAAGAACGAGATCATTTTCAAGAATATTTGTGTGTTTTTGAAAAAATGCAGTTTTTGATCAATGATATTTCAAAAAAAACGAAATTTTCTCGTAAGCAACCTGGTTAATGGTGGCAGGTATAGCTAACGTTTGCTTTAAACTTATCGCTGGCCTAAGAATTATAGTAAGGTAGTGATTGTTGCTATATTAGACCTATCAATCGTTGTCGTAGTTTGAAGTAGATTCGCAACGTCACACCCAAGGCGGGGGATTATTAAAATACTAAAATAGTCACAAAAATTTCAATTAGTTTATGCTTTTCATTTATTTAAAAAGAAAGCATTGAACTACCGTGCACTATTTTTCATTAAATTGTTGTCTGGTTCATATGAGAAGCTTTTATTCGTAATAAATGCTATAATTTATTTTCTAGTTATACGGTAGGTTATGTTAATTGCGCATATGTAGGTTAAATTTTCAAGCATTTTTATGCCTTAATGAATTTATAAAAGTCGCTTTAGATTAATTTTAAATGGCCAAGACTTAGACTACCAATGCTGTAAATAACACTTTTTGAACTTAGCCTATCTGGCAAGTGAAAACACTTAAATTTTACACACCGACTATTAGCAGGTACTTGGACATCCCGTAGCCTACTTATCGAATTCTGGATTTTCTTGAAGAACAAGCTATTCGAAAACTTAGTGGGAATAGTTAAGAATAGCTAATCTATCAGCGACCATCGTGATGCAGGGGCGCCGGAACGATTTTTGACTGGGGGGGCAAGATTATAAAAAAAGGGCACTTTTGTTTACTAAAAGGCCAATTTTTTTTCAAGTTTTAAGATAAGATATAGCGATAATGCTAATCTATCAGCTCACTACACACAGTATTGAGCTATGATCTACAAGCGTCCGGTATACAAAGAAGGGCATCATGCTATGTTATACTGATGTAACCTACTGTCAAGCTTTAAAGCAGCCTGCGGCCATGGCCGCTAAGTAGTGCTTGAATGACCGCCGGTGCTACCTCCTCAATCGGCCAAGTTCGGCCGCCGGTCTCTTCTAGCCAATTATTTAATTTCGCAATAGAATGATCGTGGATTAACTGTCGCAAATATGTAGTATCAAAGAGTGACGCAGCATTAGGTCAGCACGTCATAATCACCACTGTTGTATTGTGCGGGAGCATTTGCTGTTGTATGGAATATATCCATCTGCGATCACTAGCGCTGTAAGTCTTGTTTGAAATTCCCGGCGTTTATTTTAACAAAGTCTTAATCCGAAAAGTGTAAAATTACATCGGCTGGCAATATTGTCGTTTTTGTGTCGATTCGATGTTGTCGGACATTGAATCGTTGTTAAAAAGGAGAACTAGGTTAGTTGACATCCGAGGGGAAAACATTTTTTGATCATATTTTGCAAAAATTATGCTACTTTTAGTAATGTCCTTCACATTATTAAAATACTTATTTTATTACCTTGCCGTCATCGTCAACACATGTCGAAAGTTGTTTTTCGTTCCAAAAAAGAATTCTAGGGGAATGGCGAACTTCTTTAAAATCAGCCACATTGGAGACACTTGTGCGAGTGTCGTTGGATGGTCCCGCAGTAGCCTACTGGATGACAATCCCGATAAAGCAGTTATTGCGTGGTGCAACGATTCTATTGTCGGACCGTCGGACGTCGCCCAGGCCCAGACTTCAACAACGCTAAGTGATCATTTTAGCATTGTTGCAAGTTTAATTATATTTACTTGTGCTATCGTGATTTTTTTTTGTATTTTGGCCTCCAAGCACGCAAATTTGGCCGCCGAGAAAGAGTTCCCGGTAGGCCACGATGGCTGCCTAAAAAAAAAAACGAGTAGGCCTATTAAGGCCTGTAGGCTGCTGTGTTGCAAAATTTTGTGCCGTAAATATTATTTTGAGGCAAAAATGAAAGATTATAATTAGGCTAAAAGCGAATAGCAGAAAATTGTTATATTGCAAAATGTGCAGTAGCTTACATGACTTCAAAAGGGCACCATTGCTCCCCTGCCCCTCCATCTGCAGAAAAATTGAGGGCAGAGGGGGCATCCGCCCCCCCCTGCCCCCCCGCTTCCGGCGCCCCTGGCGTGATGTTAAACAAAATCTAACAATTTAACTAATTATATAGTTTGGTATACTGCATAATTATAATTACATCAAATTTAGTTATTATTCTCTAAAAACCTTTACAGCCTGCTCCATCTTTGGTTGGTATCATCAGAACGCCCTTATTCAAACAGAAGGGTGAAGCAGGCTGTGGAGGTTTTTAGAGAATAGCAGCTAAATTTGATGTAATTTGCTCTGCGTAGCTTTTTTGCTTGGCATTGAGTACTTTTTGTAGTATTAATACAATAGCATTATTGTCTAATACTAAAAATTTGTTTTTTCTTGAAACTTGTAACAAGTAAACATCGTCAAACCTTGATGCTTGTTTTCACGTAGCCACCATCTGTCGTTCGGTTGTGTGGATGAGTTGCTTGAAGGACAGTCTTGTGCAGTATGAACGCACTTTGGTAATTTTGTGCAAGACTTGTTCAAATGACCCTTTTTTGGCAATGAAGATGTTACACTGACCTGAAACTTTTAACTGCTTACATATGACTTTTTGCAAGCAGAGTATCAACCTTGTGAAATGCATAAAATGTAAACTCTGATCTAAACAAAATTATATCGACATTACGTATTTTGTTTCACTTAACGCAAAATTCTTGGTCTCGATTTCGTTGCGAATACAAAACGAAACGATTTACCAATTATTCTAAAGGTACAAGTCAGCACAAAAAGACGTCGAACCTATTTCAAAATTTTAATATTTTTTGTTTTGAAAGACAATTTTTGTCCTGATTTTGTTGCTTTAAATAAAGGTGGAAACAGCTTTTCCTTCACGAAAGTTATTAAGTTAATGAAAACAGCTACAGACTATTTCTTTATGACTGACAAGTTAAAAACTTTTGCATGTTAATAAAAAAAAGAAAAGAAGCCAACTGGGTCAATAGCTTGCCCCACCGCCACAAGCCTCCAATTATAGCTCTTGCAAAATGAAAGATTTAAATCATTTAATTCTTACTTTTTCGCATGTTGGTCGAAGACATTCTCTTGTTGCTAATCTGGATGATGGAAGAAGATCACTGGAACATACAGACATCAAAGATGATCCACTTTTAAGAACATATGTTTGACTGGAAGATGAACTTGTTTTCAATGAAGCTTGCATCGCAGCATCATCGTGATATCTCAAATGTCGGTCTGTTGAACTGTTTTTTGAATCGTACAAAGATAAAATTTCGCCTTTAGCTTCTTTAGTTTCAAACCTGAATCTCATCAAAAGCTTTTTGAACTTGGAGTTGGTAATAGAATTGTTGCCACGTGGTAGAATGCCACGAAAGCCACGTGTCTGCCTTCTTTGAATATTGGGAGGAATTGCATCCACCTTTGAGGCTATAAGCGTTCGTTTTTTGAGAACTGCTTCCTTCTGTGAAGTGTGTCCTTGAAGATAGCGTTTCTCTTCGTTTGGGAGCGAGGGTGATTTTATTTTGGTTCTCGTCCATTTTTCTTCTGCAAACAGAAACATAAGGATGCAATCAAATCTGTTTCGTGTTCTTACAACCTATATGGTTGACAAAAGCTATTTTAAAACATGAAAATTTGCATTTGCCAACAAACAATAAAGCATTTTTTTAACTGTACGATATAATCCATCAAGCTATTAGATAAATATTTCGATTGACTTGGTTTACTACCAATAAAAATGTTAAACAAATTTGACTTGTTCACGATGACATTGCAACAGATTGAGTTTCGCTTTTAACAGCATAATTGTTGTTAACTTCACAAAAGTAAAGATAACAAGGTAACATTACCGATACTGCATCAAAAACGTTTAGTTAACGTGTTGGGCCAATTGCAATAATTTACCTTATAGCTATCACAACACCTAGAAATGTGTTTTATCTCAAACAAACTCAAACTCGCACTTAAGTCGTACAAACTCAAACTCGTACTAAACTCATACAAACTCAAACTCGTACTAAACTTGTACAAAACTCAAACTCGTACTAAAGTCGTACAAACTCAAACTCTCACTGAACTCGTACAAACTTATGCCCGTACTAAACTCGTACAAACTCAAACTCGTACTAAACTCGTACAAAACTCGTACAAACTCGAACTCGTACAAACTCAAACTCGTACAAACTCAAACTCCTACTAAACTCGTACAAAACTCGTACAAACTCGAACTCGTACAAAATCAAACTCGTACAAACTCAAACTCGTACTAAACTCGTATAAACTCAAACTCGTACTAAACTCGTACAAACTCAAACTCGTACTAAACTCGTACAAACTCAAACTCGTACAAACTCAAACTCGTACAAACTCAAACTCGTACTAAACTCGTACAAACTCAAACTCGTACAAACTCAAACTCGTACAAACTCAAACTCGTACAAACTCAAACTCGTACTAGGTGAGTCCCATACTTGATTCAAGCCTCGGGGAACGAGAAGATAAGGTTCTCATTAGACTAAGCCTTCGGCACTAACGTACTCGTACTAAACTCGTACAAATTCAAACTCGTACTAAACTCGTACAAACTCAAATTCGTACTAAACCCGTACAAACTCAAACTCGTACTAAACTCGTACAAACTCAAACCCGTAGTAAACTCGTACAAACTCGAACTCGTACTAAACTCGTATCTTAATATCAAACACGTACTTGCTAAAACGTTTAGTCGATGTTCTGATATTTTTTTCTTTCTGTGGTTTTTGTCTCCAAAGCTAAAGTCAAGCGGTCTGTAACATGAACAGAATTATTTTGTGAGGCTAGTTGTGTAGTAAAACTAGACTACGATATTACATATAAAATAGGGCAATAACCTGTGGGATATTGAATATTCTTACTTATTATACCTACTAAAACAAAAAACAAATTCGATTTATATAGTAGAACAATTAAAATATTCACTCTTTAGCGACTGAAAAAAAGTTGGATTTTTTGACATAAACAGGATAATTGCGTGGCATTGTAAAATGCAATTCTTACTGGACATAACAAAAATATTGACTGAAATAGAATTAAGGGTGATATATTTAGGATAAAGAAAAAAAATTTCTGCCTTCAAGTTTTTCCAAAAGCAGGGGTTGCTCATCTTACCCCATTGCACACTTTACCCCACTCTCCCCTATATTGTTCCTATTTCTGCCAAATCAACTATTAATTGATTGGTTGATTGATGTTTTGTTGAACTATCGGCGTTTTTATATATTTGTATTAACCCAATCAGGAAATTTGCAAACTGTGGACCATGGACTAAGTGTGACTCCCAGAAATAGCCAGATGTTAATCAGACCGTGCCACGTAAATACGCTAATACAAAATACCAATACAAAAGATAGAACATGGAGGGCAGAGGTGTACGGAGTCAGGTTTTCTAAACTCTTGCTCCGTTCTGATGTTTATGACACCGGTGCACGGTCGATTGGTCGACAGACATTTGGTCGACAGGACAATTGGTCGACAAGACAGTTGGTCGACAGGACGTTAGGTCGACAGGTTAGGGTTAAGTGCGTAGGGTTAGGGTTAGAGTTAGAGTTAGGTTAGAGTTAAGGTTAGTTAACTAACCCTAACCCTAAAATGAATCGTTCTGTCGACCTAACGTCCTGTCGACCAACTGTCTTGTCGACCAATTGTCTGTCGACCAATTGTCCTGTCGACCAACTGACCGGGTACCACCTACCGTAGCCTATTTCTATGGTGTTCTTTTCCAAGCAGTAATTTTTTCATACAAAATTGTGTTGTTTTTTTCATAGCGGGGGATAGGGAAAGTGAAGGTAAGCCTACATTAGTGTAATAGTATAAAAAAATCTGCATCTTGGTTTATGGTTTGCGTTAGGAGTGGAGTTTGGTTTATACTATTACACTAATGTAGGCTTACCTTCACTTTCCCTATCCCCCGCTATGAAAAAAACAACACAATTTTGTATGAAAAAATTACTGCTTGGAAAAGAACACCATAGAAATAGGCTACGGTAGGTACACAAAAACAACAACTGATCCTAATCTTGGCTGAAAGTAAGCTATCCATTAGCCAAAAATCAAACTTTGGCTCCTTTATTTATTCAAGAATTTTAGACTCCGACTCTAGTCCGACTCCTAAATACTTCAGAACTTCGATACCTGTAACATCTCTGATGGAAGAAGTTCCTAGCTGATCAAACATAACGTAATAAGCTGTTGCATAAGAAGTAATAAGAATAAGATAATGTTGTATAAGAAGAGTGATCATTGGATCAATTGATTATTTATTGAAGGTATAGTGGAAGGAATAGGTGCAGGGAAAGAAGTAGACGAACGGGGAAATGATGTAAAACAGTTTTAGGTCAAAATTTTTCGTTTTTTAGGTAAAAAGTAATCGCCCTACTCAGAGCCGGATTAAGGGTACTGTAGGCCTAAGGCTGTTTACTAGAGAAGGGCCTATTTTTGCAAACCAAGCTACTAAAAGTAATAAAAATACATAGGCTACATGAAAAATGAAATTATTTACTGTACAATAACATAAACATAACAGAAAAATGGCTGTGTTTCTCGGCAGTCGAGTGTAGCAGGAACTCATGAGTGGTAGTGATGATGCGGTACTGATGTACTGATGAGTACTGTAGTGATGGTGCGGTACTGATGAGCCCAGCCTCATGGGCGAAACACGTGTCTATCGCTGAGTTCCTGCTACATTCGACTGCCGAGAAACACATGTTTTTGGAAAAGTCTTGATGATTAGTGTGGAGGCTACACCGGTATGGTTAGCGAAACACAATGCTCGCTGTTCTATAGTGAGTAGTCAGGTAGTGCTGACGCCAGGAAGATCGCTCCTTTTCAACAGAAAAATGGCTACTGATGGCGCATAATCGGTTTTGGAAACAAACACAATTTTTATTGTGAAGCAGATAGAACAGATTTTGGAAAGAAAGAAATGGATAGTAGGTACCTATGATAACACATTACCTAATGACACTCTAAACCAGGGGTCTTCAACCTTTTTTCCACCGCAACCCCCTCGAGCAATCAATGTAGTATCGCGCCCCCCCCCATAAAAGTATTCAACAAAAGCATATGTAATGCAAAATTACCCAAATTTGATCAGCCAGTTATGTTTAGTTTTACTGTTCCAACGTAAACTTCCGAAACAAAAAAACATTTTTTTGCGATGTTATCACGGCTTTTATTACATTTCCTCCGATTGTTATTTCCATTTTCTATCAAGCTTAGCTAGATAAATAAGAGAAAAAAATAATGAGAATAATCTACGTTTTCGCACTTTCACCGGTTGAATTTATTGCAATCTTTTATGGATTTATTTAAATCAATTTCAGTGAGATGGTTGGTGCTGCATATTTTTAACTAAGTATATTAAATTTGTCAATGCGTGCACCTGTTATTGAAAGAACTTTCAAACAAAATAGCCGACACTAATTTTTTTCAATGCTATTGAAAACGATACTGAGAAATCTATATTTTGCATAGGATTCTACATAATTTTGCTTTTTTACCATAGCGTTGTTACTGGTTAACTTTTAGTCTGCACAAAACAACGTAGGCCTACATTCCTACAAGAACTTGATGAAAAATACCAAATGCTTTCCTATAGTTAAAGCCTTTGCAACGTCTGAGAGCATACTGTAATAACCTCAAGTAGAGGAATGGGCGATTGCGAAAAAAACACAGTTTTTAATCTTTTCTGGCAAAAAAAGAATTGAAAACAATACACTGGAATTCAAGCGCCTCGGGAACCTCCGAAAAACGGCTCGCGACCCCTAGGTTGAAAAGCCCTGCTCTAAACTCAATTTCGGTAAAAGTGGCGCCTACGTGGTTTTGGAAATGAGCTCTTCGTATATATAATATGTATTGACTCAACTCAGTCATTCGTACTGTACTGGTATTGGATCTGTATCACTATCAGCCTTACAAAAATTGAGGGCCCAATTTTTCCAGGGCGTAAGGCTATAGCCTTATTAGCCTAATGGTTAATCCGGCCCTGGCCCTACTCATCAACTACCTAACGGGTGGCATTGGGAGCGCATGGTTTTAGTCAGCAGTGGATTTATAGTAATGTTGATATAGTTTTAAAGGGCCCTCAAAAACTATGATCTAATGAAATATTTCAAATTAAACACCTTGCTCACCTACTATAAACAATTAAATTGACCTAGTTGTATGAAGTGAAACGTGCCTTGTAAGTTATAAGCTACAGGCCTATACGTCAGTTAGTCAGTATACGAAAGGTGGGGCACCTTAGATTGATTTTTTGAAATTTCACTTTTAGCTCACGCAATAGGCCACTATACAAAACTTCAACAAACAAATTATTATTGAAATCCTTCTGTAGCCTGATCGTGGAAACAATTATTTAAAAAGTAATTTCTATTTTAAATCAAAACTTGTTAGTTGTCACTCAAACTTCTAAAGAAATCTAGTTTTAGTTTATGATGTTGGTCTTTTTATTAAACACAAGATGTGCGTCTTGATAAAATAATCACCATCAGCCTAAAATTGCACAAAAAGCAATCAAAACAATGTTAAATTAGTCAAAGTTTTCTGGGGTTTAATCCTCCTTCAACCACTGCTGAACTTTAGTTGTCTTTTCCGACCTCGACTTTACTATTTTATTCTACGAATCCGTCCCCGTACGAATCTTGCTAAAAGTATGTTTAAACTGTTATATAAAAAAAGTGCCCTAAATGTTAAACTTCGTTTTTCCAATCACCGGTCCGTGAGAGAAAAAGGTTGAGGATCGCTGAACAACGAACATCTCTTGCAAGCGCGAGAACTTAACGTTATTGCTGCTTCTGAACTTTGAAACTGAAAGAAAGGCTAGGCTACGCTAGAATTATAGATTAGACTTTGCCTCTGGATCTGGAAGGCAACGCTAACAAGCGAAACCACAATAAAGACTGAGAGAAAACTTTTAAAAAGTGGACTACTATTTTTACAAAAATTTGACAGAAATATAATTTGTAAGTTTTTGTTTTAAAATTCATTTTACATAAATTAGGCCTATACGTGGGCCCCATAAACTCAACCCTACTTTAGGAAGTGATGTAATGCCTATAATTCTTTAGTTGTAGGCTATATAAAATAAATAGGCTCACCTTGCCATGAATTACTTAACCTTTCATCTATCTAATAGGGGTGCGAGTATCGCAATTTAAAAAAAAAGGTAAAAAACACGTTTTGATACATCAGAGGTCAAGCCTGTGCAGAATGTTTCTTTGAATAATTACTCAAATTTTGATCTAGTTTTTAAAAGCTTCTATAACTGAAGCGAATTCAAAGACGAGCTTACCTTGAAGAACTAGCTGTTTCTTTCCATTTGCAAACTGCAGCAGGATCAGGCTCAGAGAAGTCGCCCATTTTTTATTCAAGAAAACATGAGTTTTCAGTTTTGGCTTGCTTCAGAATGTGACAGTGACAAGTAATTTATAGGTTTATGACATCACAATAATATTTATTTTTGGTCTGACTCGCCTCAGACAGAATACGCCCAATTTATAATATCATTCTATTCGAATAGTGATGAAACCGCCTTCACGGCGGGGAAAGCTCTAGAAATAAATATTATTTACTTGCTACACCTGCTTGTTTTAATCAAAAATTAAAGAGCCGAAATGTAGATAGGCTACTAAACTTATGTTGAGTAAACGTTTCGAAAACTATACCGTCTTTACCCTCAGTGCTATAATTGTTTTTAGCACTGAAGAAAAAGACGGTAGGCTATGGGTTTCAAAACGTTTGCTGAACATGAGTTTAGTATCTATATTTTGGGCTCTTAATTTTTTGATTAGATTAACCAGGCGTTCTAACCATTTTGCTTGTTTTATATGACAAAAATAGGTTATCTTAGACCAGCTGCTGTAAAAATATGCAAATATAAAAAAACATACAAAGTCCTCTACTAAGTTACTGTGTAGTTTCGAATTTACTGTCACCGTTAGTCTATTGATTTTTTTTTTATGCTACGGTTGAAAAATATTCTTTTTCTAACCAGAGGAGGCCTACAATGGAACAACCGCTTTTTATCCAATTATAATTCACGCTAAATGGCGTTTTCCACCGAAACAGTTGCTTTTCTCTCCTAAAATTTTCTTTCTATGTAGGCTACCGGTACGTCACTGTGTTGAAGACTTGTTTGCGGTAGGCTACAGCCATGGTTGTTGAGCGAATAGTTTGTGCTCGGTACCAATAAGATACAAGACTCAAAAGAAGCATGCGGCAGGTCTAATAACTTCATCAAAATATAGCCTACACATGACATGAGTATTGAGTAGTCCCCGTTTATTAAGCCCAATTTGGTCCGAAATAACTGTTTGTATATAATAGAAGTGGTACGTTTAATAAGCCCAAAGTCGTCCGATCCCGAGTGGGCTTATTAAGCGGGGACTACTGTACCAGCTCAATTATTGATAAAAGAGGTGGTTTTTATTAAAAAATTATGAATTGTCTCGAATAGATTGGATGCAAACGCGATATCAAAGTAGCCTAAAGGATCAGCGTTGTTTTCGTACCGTGCTCCTGGAAGGTTTCCGAACCCAGGTCCCCTCCGATCCATCTTGTTAACACGACTGTTAACAGACCCGTTGAGGGGATAATCTACGCCTAGAACTAATGAGATTCTCGTACCCTAACTCGGACCCTTCCAAGAAAAACACACTATTTTCAAATACAAAGTGGTTTGTTAAAGCTCCCAGGCCCCTTATAAAAGTCGCGAACCTCTAAAATCATTCCGTTCCCAGGTCCAAAAGTCCTTCCTGGCCCCCCAGCAACGCTACTGCTTACCAGCACCGTCGTAATGAATCAAACACAGGTAGTTGAAATGCTTTTTTTAATTAAGCGCGGGGTACAATTGCAGTTACTGAGCATTCAACCAGTGGCACAAAAAGCCACGATACATCTGGCAACGCTGCACGGCGTCTAAAGTCTTATTTGTGACCGAAGTCGGTTAATTCTATCTCATTGTTTTGAAACAATGCCCCAAACAAAATAACAAAACCTGTAAAATAGGAAGTTTGTGGTGGGGTGGCATACCTGTTTCTGTACGGTATTGTACCACGACTTTACGTTCTGTATAAGTCATTTTCGAATCGAGGGGGGTGATCCCCGCCCCCCACCCCACTAAAACACACAAAAGTAACTTCGTTCACGGTGTATTTGAAAGGTCAGATTAATGTAAACCTACACATCATTGTGTTTTGTTGAATCGCTACTTGAAGGTAACTTGTTGGATTAGTCCATCTTCACAACAGTTGATAATGTTGATAAATGTCAGCATACGATGGAGGTTCCAAGGTTGGAATATTGATGTTCGACCAAGCACAAACTGGAAGTGTTACATTGTACAATCAAATAGAAATCACGTAAAAGAAAATAAATCTCGGGAGCCACCTAACAGCAGATATACAGTCTTGATCAATATCGATTAACAAACTGAGACATCGGATAGTGGCTAGGACAATGAATGACTTTAACTGAAGCATAAAACATCTCACTGTGGCACGGTTGTAGAGAGACACACAATAGAAGTCACATAAAACGGGTAGCCTACATATGAGTACATATATGACAGAAAACCATTTATTTAGGATGTAAATTCTAGCCTAGAAGATTGTTTGGTATTTGTTTGCACGCCTCGAATCAATTTCGTATGCAACGACCACCGCGTGCAACGGACGATGACTGGTCTCGTCCGTAGTCCACATTGTATGGAAATTTTACTATAGAGAATACGTGGTAGAAATTGATTAGGTACAAATTCGATTAGCGCTGGCTGAGAAAACCATTGAAACAAAAATGTTTGTGTTTTACTAAGTCGTCATGCCCCTGTATTTTCGTGCATGGCAATGTTAAATGCATATTATGCAAGAAAATGTAATTTTTGAAAAATTTTTTTTATCAAAAAGGAACATTTGTGATGAGAGCTCCACTTTAAAGTCCGGCACGCAAGAAATTGGAACAAATGCAGCATGCCTCATATTACCTAGCTCGCCTCATGGACAATTTGTTACAATCCTTTGTTAGGGTTATTATCGTTACTATTGTCCCCTGACTCTTCTTTTTCGTTAGAACTATTTCCTTCGATGGTAACTTTGCCTTCAGAACCAGTGTAATCGCCTGCGTTGCTTCGGTAAGCCTCTTCTAAAACATTGTCTATACCCGCGGCACCAGGTGAAGCTGAGGGTGGCTTATTCAAAGTGCTATAAATGCTCATGGCCTGCAAGAAAAAGCACAGTACTTGTTAATGAGAACACGGCACCGACACGAGTTGTGACAAAACAGAAGCTCATCTGCTATGACGCCATAAAATGCAACTGCAAATAAATAGCTTTAATTTTTAAAATCTTTCATCCAAAGTTTGTGAGCTCATTCGGACATCTTGAGAATACATTTCTTGATGTAATATATTAATATTGATTCTATTTGAGACGTAGTCTATACAATATTTTAGAGATGTAGCCTATATAATTTTTCATACACAATTTAATTGCTAGCTATAAACACAAAGTCCGCCTCTTAATCGGTGGATGCGGGTTCGACACCCTATCGGGTTAAAACAAGAACATAAAAATGTTTAAAATTAAGTTTAAGTAATGTGCTGTACTATGTACTTGAAATAAAGTTGCCTGAATTTTGTAAAGCGTTAAGACATCTACATCGGATGTAGAACTAAGTCACTAACAGTAACACACTAACTGATTTCAAAGCATGAAATTGCGAAATACCTGAGTAACCATACTTGAAACTTCACCAGCATTGGTGGGCAGAAGAACCGTGTTTCCTTCCTTAGCAAGGTTGCCGAAGGCTTGGACGTATTGCTCAGCTACTGTGAGGCTGGCAGCATTCGAGCCGTTCTAAACGACAATGGTAAATGTATTGACTGACATCAATGCACATTGAAAAAATAAATTCAAATCAAAGTGATAGGCTTGTGAGATAGATTTTCAACAAAACAAAGCGGCCTTTCAAAAAATGTTAATATATAACAATCAATCATTTTTTAGATGGTTTTAAGTTAAAAATAATCATAATCCTGTTTTATTTTGCACCATTTGCGACGACATACAGTAAACAACAAATGCAGCACAACAGAAAGTGATGGAGGGACATGCAGACCTCAAGGCAACTACTTCAATTATGTTGGCACGCCAAGACACAACCGCATGCCCTGGAGCGGTGTCGAACCGACGTCCTGTCGAACGAAGTGCAGATGTTCTCACCACTCGGTCTAAAACGGTTCAAGTGCTTGTCCCAGACGGAAAATGTCTGCAGACATTGAATCAATGTAAAAAAGACATCTGCTGGCTGGGTTCTACAGCGTTTTCCCAGCTAATGCCAACTAGCACACCAGACTTTATTTACATTGATTCAACGTTTGCAGCTGGTTTTCTGGCGTAATATTTTTCGTAATTGAAACTTAAAATTTTGCAATAAAATTTAAACGACCACTTACTCCCATGGATAGGGCGCTTGCAACAACTTGAATGGCTTTCGCTTTGGCTTCCGCCTTGGCAAGGATTGCTTTAGCCTCTCCTAGAAAGCAAATAAAGAAAATTTGACAACTTGCAGTTTAAGTTTTTTAATTAAATCTAACATGCAAGTATTTCCAAGTGTGGTTGAACTGAAAGAAATTGCACGCTTTGGTGCAGATATGTTGCGTTGGAGCTTGGCAGACAGTGCTGCCTTTGAGTACGGCGAAGTGCAGACGCCAGGCTGTATAACCAAGGGCTGCTCTCTGTACATTGTCATCTCGTAGTATGAAGGGCCTGTATTCCATTGACTTAAACACCAGACAGTGCCAACTTGGCGGTGTCATAAAATTAAAGCGACGACTATACCACAGGGAAACAATCGAATATCAAAAGCTTGATGATGCTCAGATAGACATCGACCAAACTGCTGAAGACATTACTTTCAGGATGCCTTTAAGTATCGTGTTAAAGACACAGTCGCATACTCTTGAGCAGTATCGAACCAGCGCACTTTGGAACACTGTAAAAGACCTCACACTAAGCGGTTACGTCGCCGACACTTTAGATTGAATAGACACGAAGACATTACCCTCGGCTTGATTTATCTTCTCTATTCTGTCCGACTCGGAAGCTAAGATTTGAGATTCCCTCTGACCTTGCGCGACATTAATAGCAGATTCCTTTGTACCTGGAACGAAATAAAATGTACCAGAGTTTCCGTAGGTAGCAAATGCAGCACTATTTACAATTGCAGGGTGAAATGGAGAAAAGGGATTAAAACAATCGCTGCGCGGAAACAATCGGCCACCCCCACTAGTGGGGAACAAACCGAGGATGGATTATGATGATGATGACATTAATTAAAGCCTAAAGCCCATTTGAATGAGCGCACGTACCCAAAAAAGTTGCATTGATTTCAATACTACATTAAGTTTCACTGGCTCAAAGATGCTGCAAGAAACTCAACCTACTATTAAAGAAGTAGTAGGTCTCGCATACAAATTAAACCGCAAAGCGATAATCGCCAATATCGCAGTTTTTTGTCAAAAGGAGAATAGACGCATTAATCGCTACAAAAGTTCAAGTCTGCGCAAAGCGAAACTGAGCAACACTGACGATAAAGTCAAAAAGATTTACCCTCTGATTCGAGAATTTGTGCTCGTTTCTTCCTTTCAGCAGCCACTTGCATTTGCATGGCGTCTTGCACGCGTGCTGGCACCTGTAATAATACGATACGATGATAATGATAATACTTATGATAATAATACTACTCTACGTTAAAACGTAATGAGGTAGGTTTGTTGATATGAAGACTTGCGTATTGTTTCACACATATGAAATGGTGCTGATTGGCGATTTTTATGTTGAAATAAAGTTGGCGTATTTTATGTTGAATTTGCGACTGCAGCTAACTGACAAGACAGCGTAATTTTGCTAACCCACTCACCGTTATGTCTCTGATTTCGTATCTCAAGCAACTGATTCCCCAGGCTTCCTCTGACGCCGTGTTGATCGCTTTCACGATGTTTATGTTGAGCAACTCTCTTTCTTGGAATATTGCATCCAGTGTAAGTTTGCCTTGAAAGACATGACGAAATTAATAACAACACCAGCTGTACGCACACTAGCGGACACACACCATGTATTGTATAGTATACTCTGCTTCCAATCATCGAGTTCAAGACAGATTGAAAAGAGTTTGGATCGTACGATGCAGGACAGAAATAACCCAACATCGAAAGTAATAACTTTTATAAAAGTGGAGTCACTTTGAGTCACCTAGCCAGATACCTCATGTTTGTTTGCGTTGCAATTCCTTTGAAAATAACCAGAGTTCTAGAAACATGGATCACTGACTTTTCTATGCTTAGTTTTGTGCAGATAACACCGCATATCACAATTATTATAATGTTCTCGTACCTAGATGGGCCTGGCCCCGAATCGCCTAGTTTGCTTGATGCAAGATGCAAAAAAAAAATGTTACGAGGCATTCAGTTGCTACAAGAAATATTGTCAACACATTGATTGCTCGTGTACGATAAAAAGTAAAAGCAGTGAGAAGTGGAACCAAGCACAAGCTTTCTGTGAGCAAACACCAACTCACCTATCTCCGATCTCATCGTTGTTTGAGCGAGTTGTGTGACAGCATATTCGGGATCCTCCACGCCATAGCTGGCTTTATACGGATTGTCAACTCTTACGTACAAGACCCCATCAATGTGCAAGCCCACGTTATCTGCAATGCAAGATATGCAATGTCTATGACGAGAAAATGGGAATGATCTTAATCGATAGCACTGAAGACGAAAATAGTGTAACGGGGTAGTTTTCGAAACGTTTGTTGAAAATGAGTTACTCTGAACTTTTGTATTTTGAGCTCGGCATTTTTTTCCTTAAATAGAAAATATTTTATTCCGCATGCGAAGTGTTCGCAGCGAGTGCTTCAGAGTCTAAAATAAATCATACTTAAAAGCGTTAAGATGACTTGACACTAGTAGTATGTTTTTCCGTCGCCTTACACAAAAATCTCCCATGGTATTGTAATGAATTCTGCCTGACTAAACATAAACACGCTTCTTTAAATTTAAGAAAACTAAATTTGCGAATCGGGGTACTCGAGAAATATGCGAAGTGTGAAAGTGTGGAGTTCACCTTAGTTCAACTTCGTTGAACTAAAAAGCGTTTCTGCGGATTTCTGGATCTGTATAGTAGATGCCAAGCATGCCTAATAGGGTGGCTCATTTTCCTTGACGTTCTTTAAAATTTTTGTCAGTTTGGAATAATGTTCCATTTTGCTCACTGATATTTGTAAACCAAAAATTTTTGTTGGGTTTTGACCTTTGACCCTGGTTCACCCAAGGAGAAGTTTTGAATTTTTCTGAAAAATTAGTAAATTTCGAAGTGGTTTAACAGTATTTGAAGAGAGGATTTCTCAAAATTTGACCACGTGATTTTGACGTCACTTCCTCTGTTAACTTCCACGTGGAACATCTTCACCCTACTCCAAGTCTGAGAGTCACTAATAGTGCATGCTTTTAGTGTCATTTTAGTTGATTTTACAGCCTTTTCGCAGTCAGTGAATCTATAACATATAGACCAACAAAAAAATTTTGGCACAAAAGATGAGAGTCATTTTAGAGTATTTCAGGGCCCCTGATTCCGAAAATGCACTTAGTTTTTTCGAATTGGCTCTAGTTTTCGAGATATTCGACAATGAACATATTTTTGAAATCGTTTCTCAAAAGATTTCAATTAGCAAATTACTTATTTTCAGCCCTGTTCACCATTATGATGTCATAATTGCACTTGTCTAGTTCAATTGGTTCATATTGCACGAAAGTTCAAAACGCAAGCAAAGGTTGAAATGAACTGTGTTTAACCTAAGGGAGACATAAATACTCAATGAAAACAGTTGTGAATCAGTAGGCCTACATCACAAGAAAAATATCCCGAAAGTCATGTGTTTATGAATGCAGCTTTATATTGAAAAGGTATAAGGCGTACTGAAATGGATACTTGTACAAATGAAGTTTTATTCTAAGCCTTTGCTAAGGCCAAGTCTTTGCTGCAAGAAGTTTTTTTCTGGTCTAGCCTATAGGCTAAATAAATGGCATCTAGGCAAATATAATATGCCTTTGACAAGTAGGATGCTGTACAAACAACCCAGATATATTTTGCTGCATGAGGCAACGCAGAGGACCAAGGCATTCTGCGATAGATACAGCGCTATATAAAAACAAGCATTATTATTATTACTTTGACATGAAGCTGGGTGATCAAGATAAGTCCTGGGTTCCTCCTAAAGTATGCAAACATTGCACTCAAACCCGTTTCTGGGCTCAAGGCTAAGAAGTTCAGAGTGCCATGGCATAAAGAGAGCCGTGGAATCACCATGAAAATTGATACTTCTGCACGGTGAGGATGTTCGAAGGAAGTTGGAACATCATGTTTACATGGAGTGTGCAAGGCAGTCATTGCATGGACGTTGCTATTTCTGTTTTTTGTTTGCACTCTCTAGTTTCAAGTGGTGATTTGCTTGAAACAATAGGAAAACGGGCATGACTGAGAGTAACCTCAATACCTTCAGTAATGTTTTGGAGCAAGATCAAGTTTTTTTCTTAAAACCATTTCTACCACCTACTGTAGTAGTTAAAGATTTAGTTATCAAAAGTGGTAGCTGCAATCTTGGCTCCTCATCTCGATCAACATGGCATTCTTGACTCCAAGGCCAAGATTACGTTCTTCCGCAGCAAGGATAAAATTCTAAGCAGCTACTTTACTGAAGAACATAACTTTATATTCTGTAATTATATAAATGGCCTTCGTACCTTGATGGGTGTTGCTCAGTCGGCCAATCATAATAAAGAGTTGCGTTTGTTCATCGATAGCTTTGTTTTGCTTATTTGTCTAGTTTGTTAAGCAAAACAATGTATGCATTTTGTTTGTACTTTGTAGCTTACTTAGTAGTCTAAGTCTGAGACTGTTGAAATCAACAAATATATTAATGCAAAACGCAAGTTATATATTCTACATCTTGTATCCTCAGGCTTACTTCACATCATATTTTGATTGTTACTAAGCCAGTAAACGTTAAATAGCTGTTTGTTTGGGTTGTAATCAACGTGATTGGTTCCAAATAGCGTTTATACAACTCAGAAATGTGCCTGGGATTACTTCCAGTTTTGTTTATGTAGTAAACGACACGACGTTAAATCTATAGGGGCTCAAAATTGCAAAAAAAATATTTTTGCTGTAACTCAAAAACTAAAGCCAATTCGAGAAAACTTAGTGCATTTTCAGAATCAGGGGCCTCGAAATACCTTAAAATGACTCTCACATGTCCTGCCTTTATATAAAAAAAAGTTTTGTTGGCCTGTGAAAATCGATAAACATCGTCAAATGATTCAAGAAACTGAAAGCAGTATATATATATTTACTACGTGAAGGGTGCACAAAGAAAATCATTACTGAAATGTGGTAGACTTCGACATTTTGAGAGTAATACATGTGTCAGTGTTCATGGAGTTGCTAATTAAACCACTTTGCTTGCTACAAGTTTGCGTTACTGCCTCTTATTGTGTCCATTAAGATGCTAGAGTGCATTAGAAGATAGCGGGTGAGCAGTTTCAGGGATAAGCAAAAATTCGATATTTTGAAAAAATTCAAACCAGGTGAACCAGGGTCAAACGTTAATATTTTTTTGTGAAATTTGGTGTAGGAGATACATTTACCAAAAGGAACAATATTCCAAACTGACGAAAAATTTAAAAGAAAAAAAAAATTTTTTCGAGATTTTGTGCCAGCCTAATGCCTATATACCTCTTGTCACAGCGCTTTGCTCCGGGATCTTGATAGCTTGTTCTTTCAACACTTGCACGTATTTAACCCTGTCCAAGATCGGTATTAATATGTTTAAACCCTGAAACGCAAACAAGCCATTAGGACTTAGTCAAATCGTAAGTAGTGAGCGTTAGCAAAGACGATAATATATATTGGCAAGAGCAAATTGAGAGAGAGCATCTGACTCATCATCAGCAGGTTACTAGTTCGACCCCACAGCAAAAGGGTGCAGAAAATACGTATTGTAAAAGTGGGGAAATTAAAATACTAAATCCGAAACTATTTAAATCTAACTTCTGAAGATTTCCCCCAAAACTTGAACAATAAAAACTTTGAACTCACCGGTGAAAGAACTTTGTGAAATTTTCCCATTCTCTCCACGACCCAAGCTTCTTGCTGTGGCACAAACATGACTATTGTGTTTGCAGGTGGTTTGAATGTGTTATAGTTCCTTTTTATGACCATGGCATAATTGTAAGATGATTGAAGTTGATTAGCTTCAACAGTAGAGAAGACATTTCCATTTATTGATTGAGAAAGGCTCCGCAAAGAATGTCTTTGAAGTAATCTTGCATGGGTCAATGTAAAACTTAAATTGGCCATTTTTCATTAAGTATAATCAAGGGAAGGCCCACCTAAACAAACACAAAGTATAAACTGGTAAACAATATCTTACACGTTTTAACGATAATTTCTTGCTTCACAGTCTGCACACATCATAATGTACTCAGTTGAGCCTCTATACGGCTGCATTGACAATGTCTGCCTTGTAAAGCGCTGTGTAGCAACGCATTCTGCGATGGATACAGCGCTATATAAAAACTAACATTATTATTATTATCATTGCAAGGGCGAAAAGAAAAATGTTGTTAATGACCATTGACCAACTATCACAAGTCAAACAAGTCACATTTAAAGTTATGATGTGAAACAAAACATTTTTGTTGGTCCAGGCCTCTAAGCTCCCGGCGGCCATGGCCCGCTAAATGGTCTCCGAAACTACCGCGCCAGAAGGCCATGTTTGGTCGCCAGCTTCCACAAGCCAACATATCTCCATTTCGTTGGTATTCGAAATGTTTTTCTCTACACTCGCATGCGCATTTTTTTCACAAACAAGGCAAAGTAAAAACTCGAAGACTAGGTCTACACCTCTCTACTTGGGAAGCAGTGCATTTAAATGCAACTGCGAATATATATATTTAACGTCCTTGTTTGCGTTGTTCTTATTTGATTGAACGCAAAAACACGATAGCCTATCACTTAACAGATTTTTAAAAACACAACTTTTTAACGGATTTTTTTTGTTTTGGCTGTCGGAAAGAAGGTCTGGTAGGTCATGCCTGGTGGCCGGGAAATAAACCAGCTTAAAGGCCTGTGGTCAATAGTTCTATATCAATTAAGAATTTTTACCATTGGCGTGGTTACTTATTATCAAAACTTAGCCTTGATTTTGTTAGCAATGGCTAAAACTTCGTGTTTCAACAAGAAGTTTTAGTATAGTAAATATTCTTGGTACAGTACTGAAAAAGTTGGCTCATAAGAAAGTTGGAAAAATTACTTGTTACGTCTTTTCTGTTGCAAAACATTTGCATGCAATAATAACGCAGAAAAAAAAGTTAAATGTATTTTTTTATGTCAACATTATTTTAATGCAGAATGAAGAACTGTTTTTACTGAGATTTACAATGGAATAGTTTTGCGTAATAAATGAATGAGTCACTATCAATACACAAACTGTTTTATAAGAATAAATTATAAGGTTAAGTAATAGCACAGAAAAAGCTTACAAATAACAAAACAGCTACCCGTACTGCTAATCATGATTTGGATAGCATCACAGTAGCAGTGCCTTCAAGCACTGTTTTATCGCCAACAGTCGCCAGAAAGGAACAAAACACAAAATGCTTTTTCAAAGCAGTCACTTTGACTTGTCCTTCTACAGTCTCATTCACATAGAGTGGGTTTGGAAAACGCATTTCTTGGGATACTGCAATACTTCCATAACCAGGTAATTTTGTTCCTATTAAACTTGTGACGAAACCATTCAACATGACACCATGAACAATTGTGCTTTTGAATAAACCAGATTTGCGAGCATAATCGTTATCAAGGTGAATTGGATTAAAGTCGCCAGTTAATGATGCAAAGTTATCGACGTCCTCTTGAGTGAAGCATCTCAAAGCTTTAACTTCGTCTCCAACTTGAAGAGATTGAGAAGTAAACATTCTCTGAGATGTCAGATGCATAGAACTAGCAAATAGTCTATTGCAATGGAACATTCTTCTTACTACTTCATGCATTTTCAAATATAGGCAATTGGTGGCATAGATATCAAAAATATAAAACTGTAACAAGAACACAATTGAAATCCTGTTGGCAAGTATACAGATAGAAACAAAAACTTACTCATACAAAAGTGAGATGTATAACAAATAGATTATAAAAACGGATGCACAAGTAGCCTACATGCAAAACAATTAATCTAATAATTTCTGCATGCAAGACTTATGGGTTAGGAGGCCAGTATAATCATGGAATTTGGCAACTGTTTTCCTCTGTAACACTTTAACCTGCTAGTATACAATACATACAGTGGAAATGGCACCCCATATAACATATTACTTTTCAATCCAATGATTCCCAACTTTTTGGTGCTATGTACTTTTCGCATACCATTTATATACCTACAAATTGTGAACTCTACCAGCTGTAGAGAGAAAAATCTTCCACACAAAATCTCACCAAAAAACATTCTCTATAGCAGTGGTTCTCAAACTAAGGGCCTAACCTTTCGCCAAAGAAGCATTTAATTTAGGCCAAAAAGCTTTTGACTACAGAAAAAAAAATTCAGTTTGCTTTCTTATTGCACGTTGGCTTTATAATGTTGTGTTTTACACTGCAAGCTTAACTATCCTAAAGCTAACTCAGGCTTGCCAGGCTTTTATCTGTCTATGCATAAAGATATAGTGTGCAACTCATGTTAAATGAGTTGTCATGTTACTAAAAATAAGGCGAGATTACAAATGAGCCACAAAACCAATTAAAAAAAATGAGAAAATTTTAGGCCACAGAAAAACGTTTTGAGAAGTACTGCTCCATTGCAAAATGCAAATGCTACCCAATAGAATGGGCAAAAATTAAATTGTAGGGTTGTGAAATGTGAATGTGCTGCAAAAGAATTTATGTACCACTCACTGACAGTATTGAGACTGAGAGGAATTGCAGTGATGCCAAGTTGCTTGGAAATTAAAATATCATTAGCTTGGAATAGGATGCACAATAACTGTAAAAACTAAGCACAGACGGTTCCAGAGAACCAAAACAATGACACGAACGGTGGCAGTGTCTGGATAAACATTTTTCAACAGTATTCTGGTATTGCACTACAAGCCATTTAAATTGCATTAGTGCTTTCCACAACATAATATGTGGAGTGGATCAGCCCTTTCTTCTTGGATACTAACCAAGAATAAAAAGCAAAACATAAAGTTATCAAAGAGGAACTAAGAGTATTCTTGCCTGATTTCAGGTTTTGAATCAAGAATACTTTGATAAAAAGCAGACACATTGGTAGTTTTAATAGAAAAAACAAAAATATGAAAATGCAACACCATATTATATCAGCAAAAGGCATCCTTATTATGATTTGGCAAAAATCCTCAAAACATTGCCATAATTTCTTGAACAATATGATAACAAACTAAAGTAGTTGTGTAAGCTGGCAAAATAAAGTATTATTAATGCAGAGCTAATTGCCATCACATTGAGGATATGTTAACACGTTGCGGTTAAATCTCTTTAGTACACTACAATAAATTTGTACGATACTTTAAGATTTGCATTGGTTGGTTGAGCAATGCAAAACAAGTTTCATTTTTAGTAATTTCTGACACTGTCTTTGACTGAATCTATCCAAAAGATTTGGCATTTTAAACTCAGGTTGATTAGTCTACAATGAGGTTGAATTATTAAGCATCTTAAATTTGCAAATCCTTAAAAGAAATACGATAACAACAACTAACAACTTGTCAAAACAAATCTACAGCGTTTTGTAACGACTGACATAAAATTTCCTCAAAGATAACATTAAAAATCACATGAAAACATCATATTACGCAAAAATAGCTTTCAATAAATATTATATCATTCATACAAAATTGGCATTACAGGTTACATATTGTAATTTTATCATACATTAATAGTCAAGTTACATCTCCCACAGCACTGCTCAATTTTTATCTCAACTTTTTAAAAACTTTATTCTTCATTAACCTTTTGACAAATTATTATTTTTTTGTTACAACTGACACAAGCAAATAGACTTTTTCATCTTGCAATGATAGGATATGCATTATGCAATAACCTACAAGTTTAATTTCTTAAGATGCATAATAAAAATGCCATCTGCTTGACATGCGTTCTAATCATTACACATTTATTAAGAAAACCATATCTAAGCTTTTAAATTTGTGCAAGTATATATATACAAATGTTATGTTTAAAAGTGATATTGGCTAAAGGACACACAAAATGTGAGAATTGTATCAAGCATTTGATGCACTGCTGACCAAAAAAATTGAGAGAGGTGTAGCAGCTGATATGCAGAATTTCCTTGATTGCCCTATTCATTTGGACCGACACGAGGTATCACTGGTAATATAATGTTTCCGAATGAAGATGCTTGAGGAATAAAATATCCAAACGATGATGTATGCGCCATTTGTAAAGCATTTCTTTGGTTTATTGACAATTGTTGTGAATTTTCACCAGGAAGAATTGGATGAGTTACAGCAGGTTTTATAGGTTTTACTTGAAGACTAGGTGCACTGGCATTGCCCTGTTGCAACATTTGAAGTCTCTTTTTTTCTTGCTGTAAATCCATAATTATTTTCTTATTTTGTGCTTCTTGATTAGAAGGAATTGGAGAAGCTGACATTTCTCTAAGATTGACAGTACGCTTCATTGTCTGTCTATCCAACCTGGTCAAGTTCAACAGAGAAAGTTTCAGAGTGACTAATACCAAAACCTAAATTGACCTATTCTAAACTTTTATGTTTTAGACAATCTAAAATAAATAAATACACACATGAAAATTATTAAAATCCCTTTCACTTTTTACATATGAGCTAGTGCTATCACAACAGCCTACAAGACAAAGGTCTTACTTAAAATTGGGTTCTGTTCAGTTTTCTTTATCATTTTCATATGTTAAAGTGTTAACAGATGAAAATGATATTGTGTATATATGTGTTTTTCATGCATATAATGACCATATTTTTTTCATTTTTTGCTCCCACTTATATATCTTCTAAAAGTTTATATATGTTAGCAGACATAGGCGTCAATTTTTTCTTAGAAGAGAGGAATTTTGGGTGGGCGAGAGTTTTCAAACAGATTTCATTGAATGTGTATGTTCACAAATTCGCAATGGTCAGTCTTTCTCACAAAGACTGCGTTTAGTGTCGCTGCAGCAATTAAGCTTTAATAGGTTTGATGTTTGCTTTCTTGCGCCTTACGATCTTATGAGCGCTGCTAAACCAAACAAACTTCTTTTATGTTTTCCTTTGCGACCTAAAAAGCACGTGACTCGTGACCTGTTATCTTTAAAGTGACGCCTTCGGATTTTCCGCATAATGTTCGGACAGGTGAGTGCTGACTGTGCGAATATTGCTGCTGTATAACTTTTGTTGGTTTGCGGCAGATAACCGATTGTTTTCCCAGGCCCATAAACAGCAGCTACAGTAACAAGTACCATCAGGGTTAAGACGCATCCATTGGAATTCGGAAAAAAGCTTCCTTTGCAACACAGGACCTTCCCGAGCCGGAAGCTGATCCGGCAGCATGCTAACATCAAATGAAGCAGGTAGAGATCCATGGCTCATGCTGTCTTCTACAACTACCGGTGCATTGCCTGAGACATTGACTTCACCACTGTCCATCCTTGAAGCACTGCTTTCTTCATCCTGGTTTTTTTTTTCGGTCATTGACCGATTTTTTAGCAAAATGTCCGAAAAAAATATATCATAGTCAATTTGGTCAAAATGTCCGAAAAAAATATAGTCAATTTGGTCAAAATGTCCGAAAAAAACAACCTTTCTCAGCGAAACTTAATGTTGTAGCTAGTCAGGAAGTGCAAATTTTGGTTTGTATCAGCTACTTGAAAGGAAATATTTTCATCAGAAACAATGACCGAAATAAATAAAAAATGACCAAATTTTTTCAAGTCATTTCGGACAAATGACCGAAAAGTCTCAGCGAAAAAAAACCAGTCTTCATCAATGTCATGCCTACGTTCATTCGTGCTGGATGTGGCTTTTTCAGCGTTATCATCTCGACGCCTTTTGGAAGCTGGTTTTAAGAATGCATGAATAGATGTTTGACTTTGCTTCATGTTTAACTTTTCAATATATGAAATGACAACATCGCGCGGTGCCCCAATTTGTACCCAGCAACAAGTTTGTGAGGAAAGATTTCATTTGTAAAAAGCGATTGTTTCAGTACGCCTTTAGTTTGTATCTGTTATTTAATTGTCATGTTCATTATGATGTCATATTCATATTCCCTTACGCTGACCCCAAACTGAAGTTTAATTGTGACCAAAGTGAGACCATTCGGTGAAAAGAACAAACGTGGCTTTCTCTCACCAGGAATTGCCAGTGTGTGGCAGTTGCCGTAGCAACAACAATGCAGTGAGTAGCGCCTTTTTTTCAACGCAGCGTTGTTGCGGAATTGCTTTGTTCTGTGGGATACCTAGCGAGAGACATAGCGTAAAACAAGAAGTTGCACTGCAGTTGGTTGGATAATTCAGCAGATAATTCAACAAAAACAAAAATAATCGTAACGAACACTTCGTAGGTGTCATGAAAACAGGGTGGGCGAAACACATTTTGCCCACCCTCGTTTCATGGAAGGGTGAGCGCCGCCCACCCAGCCCACCCTATTTCGACGCCTACGTATGTTAGCAGATGTTATTGACGGTTAGAGTTATTAGTTATGAAACTAGCTGTTAACCTAATTAACAGCACATGCGTTATGTACCGTATATCAGAATGATGAAAAAGCACCTCGGTGCTTACAACATCAAATATTTATTATTATTGTTAACACTAGAAGCCCTGAAATATTTCCCTAGGCCTACATATAAGGACGACTGCTGTCATTTTTGACCGGATGTATGAAACGCGTTTTTTTACCGTTTTTTCTTTATTTTAGTTCAAACATTGATATTCGTACAAAGATGTATCATACAAGATAAGTTATACAAACAAATATGGTTTGAACATTAGAAATCTTCTTATCATGCACCGGCCATTTTTGACCGGTCAGGGCTTATAGGTTAGGGTTGCCATAGGCGTAGAGTTTTAGAAATTACCGGGGGTGCAGTTATATCAGCATATCACACGCATAAACATCAAATACCGTATATGCTCGAGTATAGGTTGAGATTTTAGCAAGTGATTTTCACCTTAAATAAAACAGGTTTGACTTATACACGGGGCAAGCCGTTGTCTCCAGCTTGGCAGCCTTTAAAATAACGCATTTTTGCTGTGGCAAAATCATTGCAGACGTAGATTACGGATTGTGAAATGGCGTCGGCAGAAGTAAAAGTTTTGAATACATTTATTTGCAGTAATTCCAACTTAATTTTCAAATTTAATGATTTGTTGTCAATTCTAAACTTTATGCACTTGTTTACCGATAATTTTTTTACTTTTGCGTGTAGAATATAATCGCTCTTATTATGTAACATTCCATGATCGTTGACGTCGATGTCAAATCTTAGCGGCCGCATAAATCAATGATGTCATATTGGTTAGGTGACAATGGCGGTAAGAGACGTCATTAATGCAGGCAATATCTGCGACCAAACACCTTTCTTTTTTTATCGCGGTTCGATTTAATTCTCACATTGTGAACTATCTTTGCTTCAAGAATATCGTGGATTCGTGGGGAGTCGTAATAGCACAATTTGCTGGCCAAGCTTTGCTTGAGTTCAACCCCTCAGGTCAGAAGTTTCAGAAGTTTTTTCTTTGCACTACTAAATAAACTTTTTCAGCCGAGATAAACAATTGCTGGCGTTGACGGACATTAGCCCATTTATTACATTGATTCAATGTCTGCCAGTGTTGAATTTTCATGTATTAATCAGCGGATTGCGATTCTTGTGCGTGTGATAACAATACGATGTGTTCTGTTGAATCGTAATTGATCTCACAGTAGAAGACCTTGTTGAAAATAGAGCATCTAATTTAGCTGGTTTACTTATTATTGCCGTGAATAATGTTACATCACTATTCCAGCAGCGTAAGTTACTCTAGTACGCTCTACTTTGAAATTTCCTCACCATACCGTATATCAATACCAATAAGAGCAGGGGGTGCGCCGCACCCGCACCCCCTTACTCTACGCCAGTGAGAGTTGCCATACCGTCCGGAATTTAGTGTTAAATTTTGCGTCTGGAATGAATTTAAAAAAGTGCTCAAATGTCCGGAATTTTATGATGGGCGTTTTGGAGAAATTAGAAAAATTTTTTCTAGAAAATTTGCTCAGCCAGCTCATTTCACTGCATCTGCAATCGTACTGTGCAACACTGCCATTTTTTTACTACGAGGTTGTACGGAATTATGATGTAACAGAGCATTTTCCTTATCAATGATGTTTACCACTTAGAACTTTCTGGAGCTTTGGAACTTTCTTGAACTTATTGACCGTTGTGCTGAATCAGAATTGGTTAGATATAGATCACATGCTGCGAAAATTACTAGAACATTCCAACAGTCTATAAAAGCAGGCGATTTCGCACATATAATCAGAGATTTACTTGAAATGTCATAGAGGAGGAACGAGGAAGCCTAGTGAATTTTTGATATAGAATCGAAGAATCCTTGACTAATTCTAATGGCTAATACCATAGATATCTTACATATAGATATGCAACTCAGCAATCGTGGAATTATCGTCACGCTCGACTGACTTTATGGACACAATCAACAATCAAGGTTGCCAGCTTGGCTAGCGTATCTATGGTAGGCTATTATTGTACGGTTTGGGCTTGGCGAGTGGTGGCTTTTGAGCTCCTTTGGAATATTTTGTTTGGCGTATATTTCAAGTTTTCACAGAATAGCCTACTATGAAAAATCAAGACAATAATCTTTCTTCACGTAGGTTATGCAACTTCTGTTTCATGATCGTTGGAACTATCATTTAAGCTTATTTCCAGTGACTCATTAAAGCTTGTTGTAGGCAGTTTACAAACCTGAGATAGAGGGGCGCCGGAACGATTTTAGGGTGAGATATACGGTAGCGATAATGCTGGGCAACTCGTTCGTTTTCCCGCTATTATAGCCATGAAAGTCGAAATGTGAGACAGATGAATAATTGCAATAGCTTGAACAAGAAACGAAAGGTAAATTTCACATTCATAGCATCACAATCTGCTGCAAAGTATAAAATGTGTCCACGGGATAATTTGTGTGGGCCTACTCTAGGCTATAGGCCCTTTAATTTGGCTAAAAGCAAATAGCAGAAGTTGTTAGCCTATATTGCAAAATTTGCAGTAGCTTACATTGTAGCGATCCATTATTTCAACATATAAGTTTTCCTGCCTTTTACTAAAGTTTCTGTAATTTTCCATGCAACTGCTCCCAAAGAAAATAGAAAAAAGGGCGCACACAATAAAATGGTTTGTTCGTCCTTTGACGAGAGCTCTAACATATGAAACCAGCTCTATAAAATCGGACTAGCTCTATCACATAAAACCAGCTCAATTAGACAAAGAGCTCTATCACATTAAACCAGCTCAATTAGACAAAGAGCTCTATCAAATCGGACCAGCTCAAGCAGAGCCCAGTTAGACCAGTTCAGCTCTCAGAAAACATTAAATTGTTTGTTTACTTAAAATGTAATAATTCGCGATAATGTTTTACTGTTTTGCAATTTCACTATTCTGTAATGTTTAAATTTAATTTGTGTTATAGACCTACAATATTATACGAACACCTTCTGATAACTTAAAATTATAATTCGAATAACAATTGTGTGGAAATTAATTCATGGAGTCAGATAGCCAAACTAGATAAATTAGATAGATAGAAATTTCATCAGTTAAACCAGCTCAATTAGACAAAGAGCTCTATCAAATCGGACCAGCTCAAGCAGAGCCCAGTTAGACCAGTTCAGCTCTCAGAAAACATTAAATTGTTTGTTTACTTAAAATGTAATAATTCGCGATAATGTTTTACTGTTTTGCAATTTTTTTTTAAAAAAAATAAAAAGTAAGTTTGCCAAGATCACCAAACTATGAAGAATCTGGTAAGTGCATTATTAGACAAAATTTTTATTTCTACTGTATGTCAAAAATAAAAACAACACGAGCTCATAATTATCTTTTAAAAACATGTCACCTTTTATCATTTCACGCGTTAGTTTGCCAACAATTTTTCTGCAGTTCATTGCAGACTACTTTTTAAAGCACCCTGCCGGCAATTTATTGCTTGTTAAACGTAACTGATTTTTGTTGTTGTCCGATCAATGGATGTTATGAAGCGAATTGTTCCGCGGCAGACAGCCCATTCAGCAGCCGATGTCGACAATTTATTTCATTTTATGCCGAAGTGCCATTTGCCAATTTTAATGTTTTTAAACGTTGCTTAGATGTGCCTACTAAGTGCCAACAAGTTGCCTTTACAGGGAAATATAATTATGTAATTTTTTGTAGTATTATCGCAGGGTCAAATGTTACTTAAATACTTAGCTCATTTTAATATACTTTTTTTGCAACTAGCATGCAACTAGCATGCAACTACATGCAACTAGCATAGAGATTACGAGGTTCGAACCTCAATCTCATTTTTCTACAGACGTACATGTGCAGGCATAGCTCTGCAAAGCGTTATGGTGTCGCTTCCAAGCAACCATCCGTGAGTTTGTGCGTCTTTTTACTCCGACAAGGAGATCTCCGAATAGGAGAAATCATTGTGAAGACTTTGCTTCACCACTTTGCCACCCTTATGTTCTCAGCTGAAGCATCAGTTTGTATAACTCTGTGGCGCAAAGACAGGGGAAATTATGCGAAGCCACCCAAAGAGGTTGTAGTTTTCGTGTGCCCCAATTTTTTTTAATATTACTAGGAGCTAACACGATTTAAGAAACGTTGTTTCTGTTTTTTGTATACATTGCACTACTGTAGATGCACAGTTTTTTTTTTACCCTGACAATGGAACTTTTTGTGTAAGCTTGCTTGGCATTTAGCAATATCTTTTGTCTCTTGAGAAGGCAGAATCGCTGTCACGTGTTCTGGTGCTGAGATCGACAAAACAGCACTATCCATCACACTTAAACTTTTACTCAGCAAAACAATCCATTGATGATGCCAGTCTCCCTCGACTCAACTGACACTATATAATTTCTTTCATTTGTAATTGTGTATCGAAATATGGCTGATCAACGTTGGATAACCGTTTTGTAGCAAATCCCTGAAAATCTTCTCGACAACCCGTAGGGTTGACTGCAAATCTTAGGGTTCAGTGTTCACGTTGCATGAACAGTTTTCGATGTTTTAGTTATGTTGCTGTATAACGTTTTTTCTTAACAGTGCTATTATCCCCACAAATGATGTCACACGCTGTGAACAACAGTGATGGACCTTCGAAGCCCGGAAATGTTGCTAAACAACAACCTCATCAATCAGTGACGTCATCCGGCGAACAGTCGATGGGCAGCTCATGTGATTAAAAGCTGCAAAACCTTGCGTTTACGTTGTATTTTAATATTGTAATTACGTAACTTTTTACTGTAGTGTTTGTGTATTTTTAACAGCGCCAAGCTGTTGTGCTGAGACGAATGGTCTTAAGGATTGTCCACTCCAGCATTCGTCCATTTGTTTATTTTGAAGTCTGCAGACTCGCAGCAATTTAGGTTATTTTTGTTTGTTCTAAATACATGTGACTGTTTAATCATCCTATGTAGTTCTTTACAGGACAGTACAGCGTCTTCCAGTATAGCCATCTCAAGTACGCCTACTTCGGAAAGAGATGCATCTCAGCCAATTGGCAATTCTTTTTCAAGTCTCTTGTAGGCTACAAGCTGGCCAACCTGCTTTTCAAAAGCTCTTGCCTATACACTGTAGGTTATATAGCTTCATCGCAGGAAAAATGCAAATATTGCGTTAATACGAAATCGTTGTCGTTTTCTCCACTGCCTGCATCCTTTCCAATGCAGAACCAGACAACCAGTGGTTGTCTATTTCAACCTTTCTCTCTTTATAGGTTGTCTACTAAGCGTTTTTGTTTATTGTGTATGGTTGAATATGACTGCGAGTGGCATGCAAATGCGCGCATCTAACAGTTGGCATGGCATGTTACTAACCTAATTAACCTATGTTGGGCAAGCATGCATATGCCCACGAAACATTACTTTCCTTACTGCATGAAACAACCGCATGAGTTTGAATCATGTAGCCTACTGTATCTTTTTTTTATTTCTGTGTTTTGTTTGCGGTTGCTGAACGACTGTTCAAACTTATGCACATTTACGATTTTGTGAATGGTATTTAGACCTGTCGATGCCTATGTTCTTTTGTTTTAATTAGTTTTGTTCGCCTTTCAAATCGTATCTTTACATGTTGTACAGGTCGACTTATAAACCAAGTCGCTCAATATTTTAAAGTTGAACTTGTAATCAATTTGCTTTGCTTTTTTCAGAAATCTTACACCACATATTCATGAACACCTGAAGGACGTGATTATGCGTACTGCCGCCTGAAACGAAAAAAGTGCTTCAGAGCCACTTGCAACCGACTCTCCAGCGCCTCACAGCGAATGCAAAGGCCGAATGTCACTGATCTCCAACTGCGATGATCTCTAGCAAGCAAAAAGCAAGACAAGGCTTCAACTTGTATCAAGTCAATCGGCATGGTCTGCTGTTCAACAGAAAAAGTCAGACAAACAATGAATGCCTGCTACGGTTTGCAACGGCGCTTACAAACAAAACAACCAATTCTTTTATGCGGTGGACTCTTCTTAATACGGCACAAACTCAGACATTCCTTTGCGGAAGGCGGTGGAATCACGCAGAATCACTTCGCGACACGATATCACAAACACAACACCACATTATTATCATAAACACTAAACATACTTATTTCATACTATGTCTGTTAAAATTGTGTTAACGTTTTAACTCCTTAAATTTGAGCTAAACTTGGTACCCTTGGTTCCAATTTAGCCCAAATTTGGGGGGGCCTCTGTAGCGATCCATTATTTCAACATATAAGTTTTCCTGCCTTTTACTAAAGTTTCTGTAATTTTCCATGCAACTGCTCCCAAAGAAAATAGAAAAAAGGGCGCACACAATAAAATGGTTTGTTCGTCCTTTGACGAGAGCTCTAACATATGAAACCAGCTCTATAAAATCGGACTAGCTCTATCACATAAAACCAGCTCAATTAGACAAAGAGCTCTATCACATTAAACCAGCTCAATTAGACAAAGAGCTCTATCAAATCGGACCAGCTCAAGCAGAGCCCAGTTAGACCAGTTCAGCTCTCAGAAAACATTAAATTGTTTGTTTACTTAAAATGTAATAATTCGTGATAATGTTTTACTGTTTTGCAATTTCACTATTCTGTAATGTTTAAATTTAATTTGTGTTATAGACCTACAATATTATACGAACACCTTCTGATAACTTAAAATTATAATTCGAATAACAATTGTGTGGAAATTAATTCATGGAGTCAGATAGCCAAACTAGATAAATTAGATAGATAGAAATTTCATCAGGCAGTTAGACAGCCTTCATCTTAATTCAACTTATAAACAAACCATTCTCATACTTAAACTTATACTTAAATAACTAAATAATATATAACCACAACATGACCTTAAAAGGGCACCATTGCCCCCCATCCAGAGAAAATTTGAGGGCAGGGGGCATCTTCCCCCCTGCTGAGACAGCTTCATTAGCATCACGGATCAAACCGCCAAACCAAGACAATTTTAATGTTTGGTACACACCATAACTAGGCTACCAAATGCTATAGCACAGCTTTCGGTAGCCAGCAGTAAACTTTCATTTTGGTAACACTCAGTAGATTAATTGAATAAAACTTCAGCTTGTCCTGGAACTACAGCTCCAAAAAAGGTCTTTACCTACTTATCAATGGTTGACAGGCTTGTTGTTAGGCATTGTCGGAAATTTTCAAGCATTTTCAGGGGTTGTCAGGCATTGTAGATTAGCTACTTTCAGGCATTGTCTAGGATTTCCAGGCATTGTCGATCATTATCAGTGGTTGACTGGTTTGTTAGGCATTATAGAACATTTTCAGGCATTATCGAACATATTCAGGGGTTGTCGAGCATTTTCAGGGGTTGTCAGGCATTGTAGAGTAGCTACTTTCAGGCATTGTCTAGAATTTCCAGGCATTGTCCATCAATATCAGTGTTTGACAGGTTTGGTAGTCATTATGGAACATTTTCAGGCTTTGTCGAACATTTTCAGGGATTGTCGAGCATTTTCAGGAGTTGTCGAGCATTTTCAGGGGTTGTCAGGCATTGTAGAGTAGCTACTTTCAGGCATTGTCGGTAATTTCAAGGCATTGTCTAAGATTTCCAGGCATTGTCGATCATTATCAATGGTTGACAGGCTTGTTGTTAGGCATTGTCGGAAATTTTCAGGCATTGTCGAACATTTTTAGGTGTCAGGGGTTCTCAGGCATTGTAAAGTACTTTAGATTCTTTCTGGCAGGCATTGTCGGCAGTGGCGTAGCTAGGGAATGTGCTGCCCGGGGTAGATTCATATTTTGCCGCCCCTTCAAGAAAAAGCATGTGAAAACAGTCCCGGATTTAGGGGGGGGGCAGAGGGTGCAGGTACCCCGGATCCTCCGATTTTTAAAGGGCCCCCCTACGTAAAAAAAATGTGATTTTTTTTTCTTTTAGCTTTTGTGGTTTCTGCAAAATGCTGTGCAGTGCTGGATTGATGAGGATTTCCAGGCATTGTCGAACATATTCAGTGGTTGATAGGATTGTTAGGCATTGTCGAACGTTTTCTTGGGTTGTCGATCATTACCAGGTTTTGACAGGTTTGTCAGGCATTGTCGATACTTATGATAGCCAGGTAATTTAAACGCTGCTGTGTTTGTGTATACCGTAAATACGTTTACAACCTACGCAAAATAGAAAGGGATCATTCTGCTGCGCATGCAGAGCTGGGAATAAAAATGCATGAAAATGTTCGACAATGCCTGACAAACGTGTCAAAAACCTAATAATGATCGACAATGCCTGGAAATCCTAGACAATGCTAGGAAATGCCCAACAATGCCTGAAAGTAGCTTAATCTAGAATGCCTGACTACCCCTGAAAATGCTAGACAACCCCTGAAAATGTTCGACAATGCCTGGCAAACCCGTCAACCACTAATAATGATCAACAATGCCTGGAAATCCTAGAAAATGCCTGGAAATTCCCAACAATGCCTGAAAGTAGCTACTCTACAATGCCTGAAAACCCCTGAAAATGCTCGACAATCCCTGAAAATGTTCCATAATGACTACCAAACCTGTCAAACACTGATATCGATCGACAATGCCTGGAAATTCTAGACAATGCCTGGAAATTCCCAACAAATGTCTGAAAGTAGCTACTCTACAATGCCTGACAACCCCTGAAAATGCTCGACAATCCCTGAAAATGTTCGACAATGCCTGAAAATGTTCCATAATGACTACCAAACCAGTCAAACACTGATATTGATCGACAATGCCTGGAAATCCTAGATAATGCCTAGAAATTCCCAACAATGCCTGAAAGTAGCTACTCTACAATGCCTGACAACCCCTGAAAATGCTCGACAATCCCTGAAAATGTTCGAAAATGCTTGAAAATGTTCCATAATGACTACCAAACCAGTCAAACACTGATATTAATCGACAATGCCTGGAAATCTTAGACAATGCCTGGAAATTCCCAACAATGCCTGAAAGTAGCTACTCTACAACAGTGGCTCCGAGAGGGGGGGGAAGTCGGGCCAGTTTCCCCCCTAGCAAAACATTGTAAAGGAAAAACGAGTAGTTTTTTGTTTTTGCACTTTTGAAGGGGGCCCATTTTTAGTACCAAAGTAAAAATGTACCAACTAAATAATCAACAAATTCTTAAATTCATTCATTCATAGCTTGTCACGCCAGTGTCGGAGCCAGGTAAGAGCATTGTTTGTGATGTTTTTGAGGTCGTTGTCATCACATGAAGGGCTAAGGGGGCAGTTGGTGAGGATGTGCTTCATCGTCTGATTGTCTAGGCCGCAATCACACATTGGGTCAGGAGTCATCTTCCATCGGAAAAGATTGCTTTTATTTCTCCCGACTCCGCAGCGGGCTCTGTTTAGGCAGCACCACTCTCTTCTCTCAAGGGTGGGAGTTTGTTGTAGACTTTCGGAAGGACTTGGGATGGCAGGATGTTGTGTCCTATCGGGCTCAGAGGTCCACATTTCTAGTCGTGCAGCTGTCGCGCTTGTGTGTTCCAATGGGCCGACTTTGATGAAGCTTTTGCGTGACTTGAGTCTTGCTGAAATAAGTTTGTGTTCATAGAGAGGGTGGCGTTGGTCGGATATTTGTTTTACTCTTTCCTTTTTTGTAGCGACTTCTCTTCGGATATGAGGTGGAGCTATAGTTGCTAAGTTATAAAGGTCGGCGATTGGTGTTGGACGGAGTGTGCCAGTTATGATTCTACATGCTTGGTTTAATTCGGAGTCAATTACTTTGGTGTGGCTTGACCTAGCCCATACTGGAGCGCAGTATTCAGCGGTCGAATAACAGAGAGCCAGTGCTGTTTGCTTCAGTGTGTGCTCATCTGCTCCCCAGTTTGAGTTTCCCAGCTTTTGCAAAAGGTTATTGCGAGCAGATAATTTTTTCTTAAGCTTCATTAGGTGTGTCTTATAGGATAGGGTCCTGTCTAGTGTTATGCCAAGGTATACAGGAAAGGGGGTATATTGTAAAGCAGTGTTTTCCCAATTGATGATAAGTTTTTGGCTAGCCTTATGATTGTTCAAGTGAAAGCATGTCACTTGGGTTTTGGAAGGGTTTGCATTTAGGCTCCAGTACTTGTAATATGTGGAGTACTCGGAGAGTGCTCCTGTTAAGGTCTTTTCTATCATCGAGAAGTTTTTTGATTGGGTAGCTAGGCAGAGGCCGTCGGCATAAATGAAACGACGTACGTTGGGGGGTTTTGGTTGATCATTGGTGTATATGTTAAATAAGATAGGTGCAAGGACAGAGCCTTGCGGCAGGCCATTACGTTGGGTTCTCCATCGGCTTTTTCGACCATTCATCTCAACAAAAAATCGTTTATTTGTAAGAAGTGATTGAATAGCTTGGTTGATTGTGGGGTTCTTGATGACTTGATCTAGTTTAAGAAGCAAGGCCCTATGGTTGATGGTATCATAAGCGGCAGATAGGTCTACGAAGACGGTTCCAGTGGCGAGTTTCTGTTCGAATCCATCCTCTATATATTGAGTTAGGTTTAATACTTGACCGCAACAAGAGCGCCCTGGTCGAAAACCTGCCTGGTCATGTATAAGTTGGTCATCTACTTGCGTTGAAATCCTATTTAGTATGAGGCGTTCGTATACTTTCATGAGGATGCATAAAAGTGATATTGGTCTATAGTTCTTTGGGGAAGAGGGATCTTTTTGGGGTTTCAAAAGAGCTACTACCTTTGCTTTTCTCCAGATCTTTGGGATTGTTGCACCGGCCAGACAGTTGTTGAAGAATTTTAAGAGCCAGGATTTTGCTTTCGTACCAAAATGGAGGATCTGTTCAGTAGTGATTCCATCTAGGCCTGTTGCTTTACCACTTTTCAAGTGTTTGAAGGCTACCTGAAGGTCTGCTGGTGTAAAAAATTGATCGTTGGTTTCCCTTTCTAGTAAAGTATCGTTTTTGTACCTGGTGGGTTTGTGGTATCGGTGCTTGGCTTTGGTCTTTCCATTAAGGAGCAGTTGGTGGGCGACTTGGTTTGGTGTGACTGCTGCGAGGTTATTTTGCAGTTGGTTATCAGAATTTAATTTTTTTATGGTAGCCCATGCTTTCTTGCTATTGTGGCGAAGGTCAGTTGACTCTATCATTTTTCTCCAGCGCGTTTTTCTTTCTTCATCGAGTTTGTTGAGGACTGTTTCGCCAAGGTTCTGAGCTTCTTGGCTGAAAGGATCCTGGTTGTATTGGTTCAGGTATTCTTCATACACTTCTTTGCTTTCGATTGTGAGACCAGGTATGTATTCTTTGCGGCTTCCTCTTGGTATGGTCTGTTTTGAGACCTTCCAAACCAGTTTTTGAAAAACAGCGTATGATTGGGGTGTGGGGGGTATATTGTCGATTTCTGCGTCTAGTACTTGTGTAAAGTTGTCCCAGTTAGCTTTGCGGAAAATAAACCGTGGCAGTGGTTTGGAGATTCGGGGCTGAATTACTGGGTTTATGTTGATGCGTACTGGGAGGTGTTGGGACTTGGGTATGGGTTCGAGGATTGTTCTTTTAAAGGAGTTGATGTATTTTGAGCTAACAAAAGCAAGGTCGGGATTATAGCCTTTCTTCCATCGGGCACTGTGGAAGGTTGGTTTGTCTTTCGGCGAGTAGAGCAATGAGAGATTATTGTTGGAGGCCCACAGTTCGACCAGTTCTCCATCTTTATTGCTGCTGCTGTATCCCCAGGCAATGTTGTGGCTGTTAAAGTCCCCAATTATGAGGCACGGTTTGCTGTTGTCGATCCAGGTGTTATTTGGCCAGGAAAAAGATTCTGTGGGGGGTTTATATATTGAGAAGATTTCCAATGAATTAGTTTTTATGTGCAAAATTTCTAAAGCACCCGTTGTTAGGTTGGCCGATCCGAGAATCGCTGACTTCTCCCTGCAGAATATGGCACTACCATGGGTTCGGCTGGGAGATTGAATGGCTAAGTACATTCCTGGGATGCTAGGAGGGATTTTGTCTCTGTGTGTTTCTTGCAAGCACAGGATGTCTGGTTGTAAGTTAGCTATAAGAACTGCTTTCGTGGCTGACAAACCTTCCGTATTGAAGCTAATTATTTTCATCGTAGGGCCGAGGGTCTATCCTTTTACCACCCTAAATATGCTCTCTCTGGCAGTAATTGGAGTGTAGTGTTGAGATTAGTCTCCTGTAAAGGATTAACGGGGATCGCCACGTGAAGGCTCTCAACATGATCCCCAATTCTTAAATGAAGTGCGTAGTTCCAAGTATTTCTCAATCATTGTAAATGTCACTCTCGATGCTTCTCATCACGAACAAATCATTTTCGTGTTAAGGTAGGCGATGTTGAACAGCTTCAAGACGTAAAATCTGAAGCTGAAATGATTTCTGTATCACTGAACGGTTTCGATTGTATTGATAGTTTCAACTTGAAAACTGGCGCTGTGTTAGCTAAGCGGGAACTATTTTTGCTTGACAACTGAACCTTAACTTCAAAATCTGCGTTGGCCAGGCATAGGATGTTGTATCCAACATAAGTTATCTGTGAAAGTTAAAGGTATCAGTCCAAGCACGATTAAAGAAAGTAAATCCTGTATATTTTTTGTTTATGGATCATCATCATCAGTCATTATCTCCGCCTGCATCACATTGCGCATCAACATGGGTTATTTGCTTCCAAGAGTGACGATTTTGAGCCAGCTCGTCCAGTGTCGCCAAGTTGAGTAGCCTACGGTCCATGATTGGATGTTGTCTTGCCATCGTTTTGGTTGTCTGCCACGTTTTCTTTTTCCTTCTACTTTTCCTTCTGTGCAAACTTTGCTGATTCCGAATTGTGATCTTTTAATGTGGCCGAACAGTTTTAAAACTTTTGATTTTATTAACTTATTGCTGGAATTGGATGTAATTTTGTCATAGTTAAAAGATCTTCTGTTTTCGTGTGGTCAAGTAGCCTTTTGTTGGTCATGCTTCTCATGATGTGATTTGGAAGGTAGTGAGTTTTTTCTTTATGAATGTTGTTGCTTAAATCTAGTTGGAATTCATAATGTTGCCTACAGACAGCGTTGTTCAAATATCTTATCTTTTTTGGAGTAATTGATTAATTATCTGTAAGCTTGTTGTGGCATCTTTAAAGTTATAGACCAGTCACAGAAAAATTTCTGAAAAATCTAAAGAAAGCTGTCCTATCATCTTGCAAAGAAAATTGACTTCAAGAATGTAATCAAGGCGGGGTGCAGTCAAACCCAATGCTTTACATTACCCTTTTGCAACTGAAGCTCTAAAGACGTTTCTTAAATGCATCAAGTTAGAACCAACAAGAGCTTGATCGGAAGCTGAGTCAATGCTAAAGTAGCCTACAACTAGCAGTTTTAAATTTGTGACTGCTTTGCATTATGTGGATTACGGTCCTAAACAAGATTCACTGATGAATTTAATGAAATTAAAGGAAGATGTAATCTAAGTAAGAGAAAGCTGAGAAGAGTAGGCTACTACTCGCAAGCTAAAGTTGCAGTGGCAATTATAAATTTAAAAGAAAATGACTTTGTTTTCCTGAGGACAGAACGCTTTTATAACTCCACTTAACTAGCTGAATCATTCGAAGGAAATGTATTCTACCGTACATTGCAAAGGATTCGATCGTTGTAGGAATTGACAAATGTATCAACAAACTCAAACATATCGTCGATGAGCTTGAAGTCCCATGAAAATTCCATCGTATGTCTGTTGTGCAGTTGCTGGCATGTGGGACAAATTGAAACCATTTGTAGGCTACAACAATGACATTTTTCAAGACATTTTGGATGAGTTGGTACTTTTGACAGAAATTGACAGCAAACTTCAGCTGCAAACCAGAACGAACCACCCCATAATCTCTACACAAGGAATCATTGATTGCAACTTTCGAAAGGTTTTTCCAAATAATTTTGTTATGATTATTTTTTTGTTCCAGTAGCTACCTCCAACGGTTGTGCTTTGAGAACGTGGTTTCAGCAATTCCTGAAATTTGTAAAGAATTGTTTGCGCTCCAGTAGGTCTATGACTCAAAACCAATTGAAAAGCCTAACTAGACATGTTGTGCATCAATTCAGACGTCGCAATATTTTATCATTTGATGCTGTGATCCGGAACTTTGCATTGCGAAAAGTCCAGAAAGGGTTGAATTAAATCAGGGATGTCCAAAGTCCGGCCCGCGGACCAACTCCGGCCCGCGGACCAACTCCGGCCCACGAAACGTTTTTGTATGGCCCGCGCCTGTTGTACAATGTGTTATTTTTGACCTGCAGACACACAAAAATCATATAAATTCAACTTGCAGTTTTCAGAAAAATTATTGTGGCTGTTGGCCCGCGAACACTTATTAGCAAGACTGGCTCGCGTGGGAAAAAGTTTGGACACTCCTGAATTAAATGCTTGGTTGAACTATTTTCGTTGCCTGTAGGCCTATTGTGTGTTTACAAAGCTTTCTAGACAAAATAGTTTGCCTCAATGGCATTTTTGCTGCAAGTGTAATCCAGTGATTATATATTGATGATTTTTACATTGAACGAAGTTCTTTTCATGCTGAGGAAAGTAGGCTAATTTCAGCTTAACACGAACATGCAATGCAATATTTGCTAAAAAAATATTATGGGGCCCATTTTTCGTGTTGTTTCCCGACCAGTGCTGATTTCTCTCGGAGGCCCTGCTCTACAATGCCTGACAACCCCTGAAAATGCTCGACAACCCCTGAATATGTTCGATAATGCCTGAAAATGTTCGACCATGCCTCACAAGCCTGTCAACCACTGATAATGATCGACAATGCCTGGAAATCCTACACAATGCCTAGAAATTCCCAACAATGCCTGAAAGTAGTTAGCCTACTCTACAATACCTGAAACCCCTGAAAATGTTCGACAACCCCTGAAAATGCTCCACAACCCCCCAAAAAGCTGACAATGCCTGACAATGGGTATTTAAAGGTACCCTCTGTGACTGTGATTTGTTTTCAATCGCCAGAATCTCCATAAAGCAGTCCATGCGGAACGAGAATGTGACGTCATCACAAGCAATCCATACGTCAACTTGAAAACGAAGAAAGTTTTATTTAAACAAAAGCCAAAAAAATATATTAAAAATAAAGTTGTTTTGCTTTGCCAAGTTTGAAGTCAATGCATACAGCCATAGCTACGCTGTTAGCCTTCAAACATTGTTACGCACCACTGAGTTGCATATCTAAATGTAAGATATCTATGCTAATACGGTAGTTCGGTAGGGATGCAACCTAGTTCGTACCCTGAACAGTTCGGACCCTCAGTTCGTACCCTAAAAAGATCGAAAGAAAAAATTAAAAAAAGCGGAAGTCGCTGATCGCAGTTTCCTCAAACTCAAACAAACAAACTGAAAAGATCGAGAGAAAGATAGCACAAAGCGAAGTCGCTGATCGCAGTTTTCGCTAACCTTAACCATAGGCTAATCTATGCTCTAACCCTAACCCTCGCTGATCGCACTTTCCGCAAACATTTTCCGTAGATTCCGCTAACCGCAATTTCTGCTAACCTTTACCCTAACTCTAACCATAGATTAATCTATGCTCTAACCCTAACCCTCGCAGTTTCCGAAAACATTTTTCCGCAGTTTCCGCTAACCTTTACCCTAACCCTAACTATAGAGCAATCTATGCTCTAACCCTCGCTTATCGCAGTTTTCGCAAACATTTTTCCGCAGTTTCCGCTAACCTTTATCCTAACTATAGAGCAATCTATGCTCTAACCCTCGCTGATCGCAGTTTCCACAAACATTTTTCAGCAGTTTTGCTAACCGCAGTTTCGGCTAACCCTAACTCTAATCATCGAGTAATCTATGCTCTGCTCTAACCCTCGCTGATCGCAGTTTCCGCAAATATTTTTCCGCAGTTCCGCTGTTTCCGCTAACCCTAACCCTCGAGTTTGTTTGCGGAAACTCCGATCAGCGACTTCGGCTTTTTTTAATTTTTTCTCTCGATCTTTTCAGGGTACGAACTGAGGGTCCGAACTGTTCAGGGTACGAACTAGGTTGCACCCGTTCAGTAGCGCATATTGTCTCTAATAAGCTGAACTATCGTAACTCCAAAAATGCTGTTTTGAGAAAATTGAATTTTAAAGTTCACGCTGTGTTTGCTGTACATTCATTTACGATAGTTCATCGTTCTGTATCATCAAAACTAAAGTAGATAGAGTTACGATGCTTTAACAAAATAAACTGTAGTCTATAAAGATACCAAATCAATCAAAAACGCAATTTTGAAAAATTTGGACTTACGATAGTTCAGCTTATTAGAGACGATATATGGTCTCATGAAAATAGTCATGCACTGTCCGGAATTTTGCTTTTTCAAATACGGTAACCCTATTATAGGTAGATGTGTGAAATGCTCTGTTTGCGTAAGTTCTAGTGAAAAATTATTACAGCTACTAAAAATTTATCAAAAGTTAGGAAAACTCAAGGAGTATGGTCATTGGTCACCAAGCAAATCGCAAGAATGCCAAAAATATGAAGCGCCAAAACTCACCAGGCTTCACGAAGTCAGGGCTTCTAGTGTTAATTGAATCATTATTTCATCAGAACAGTGTTGCCACTTGTTAGACGCCGACAATTAAAAATCCTGTCCTGTTTCTAAATTACTCAATTTTATTTATTACCCAGACCTTTTCTCACTGATAAGCAGAGATGTACGTATACGCCGCAAATTAGAGAAATAGAACACAATGTTTTTCTTGCCTTCAATCGCATTTTTTTCTGTTGGTCGTTACTGCTTCGACTTTTTATGTTTATTGTTGAAAGTTTTTACTTAACGTGGAAAGTAACTGCTCACACATCATTGGCCAAATTTTTAAAATAGTTGGTTTAGTTGGTTTTGAAACTTATTAGACCTACTTTCCTATTAAGCAATGCATCGATTGACCCGTGTTGTGCTTAGAGTGTTGTCTGAAACAGTACACTCGTAATTAAGCTCTGCGTCTGCTTTGCTAGGGTCTTCCTAAGTGTTGTGCAGTCATCATATAGCGAATTCCTATTTTTGTTCAATTACCGGGCGGTTCTAGGCTATAGGCCTAACTAGTTTTGCTCAGTTGCAGATGGGTCGACTTTTCCTATTTTGTATTTAGTATACTTCGAGTCAATTTGTTTTTGTTGAAGCGGTTCTACGTTTTACTTTCATGCTTGAAGTTGTACTATTAAAATCTGTTATAGGCTACTTTTGTCCGCCCCGTTAGCTCGGTGGTTACGCGCTCAAGATGACGCGGCGCAAGTTCGACTCTCGGGATGTGCGCTTGAGCAACGCATTTCAGGACTGCTCTCCATTCAGTGGCACCTATTGAATGGAATAAATTCCCGGCAACAGCACTTCAACAATCGGAAAACTTCACTCTGCCAATCTCGTTAATCGGCCGTGCGTCAAGAGCCTCTACAAGTAGGCCTATGCGAAACTACCAGGAATAACCAACCAAGGCTTTGTCAGTCCGAGCATAAAGATTCAAAACCAACCAATAAACTTGTGCGTGAAGATCTGAAGATCTTGTGCTTCGATCACCCTTAGCACCATTGTGTCTAAAAGAGGAGAGTGTCGTTAGCGTAGGCTTGCATTTCTCCTACGGTAGCCTCAGGCCCGGATTAAGGTCAAATGGGGCCCCTGTGCTAATGAATTTTATGGGGGCCCTTACCAGCTTACGTGGAGCGTAATGGAAGTAAGCTGGTTTTGCTTGCAGAGGAAACCGAGCCTTGCTTAGGTAAGTTAGATAACTTTGAAATAGCACGTGATTGATGATTAAATAAGCATGTGCAAATTAAGTCAACAATGTTTACGTTATAATGGATGCAAAATCACACACTGCAAATCAACGAAACCGTGCAAGGGAAAACATTGTAGCAAGGGACCACTGTTAGTACTGCACACTAGCAGTGCCGGTCTTTGGGGTGTGCGAACCGTGCGATCGCACAGGGCCCGCAAATTAGGGGGCCCGCAATTTACTCAGAAAATGCAGTAATTTTTGTCATTTCCAATGAAAAAATTCAACGAAGGAATTAGCAAACAAGAAAACATAGAAAAACAACCCATTTCGTAAACTGAAAATTTCGTACCCTGAAAAGATCGAGAAAAAAAACAACTTTCAGCCGAAGTTGCTGATGGGAGTTGCCGCAAACATTTCAAAAATTTTCTCGATCTTTTCAGGGGACGAAATAGGTCGAAATTCAATTTTGTTGACAGCGGACAAACGTGTCCAGTCTGAGCAGCTATCTCGGCGGACAAATTAAGTCTCACGGCGGACACAGGGCCGGATTTAGCTGATGGGGGGCCCGGGGCACTTTTAGATCGGGGGGCCCCCTGCAAAAAATTTTTTCGTGCCTGAGGCGTGAAAAACCACCTCTGCGTCTATAGTAGCATCAATCCAGCGCTGCACAGCATTTTGCAGAAACTTCAAAGGCTGAAAGGAAGAAAAAATAACACAAAATCACATTTTTTCCATGTAGAGGGCCCTTCAAAAGTAAGGGGCCCGGGGCACCTGCCCCCTCTGCTCCCCCCCCTAAATCCAGGCCTGCGGACACACGAGATTTAACTTCGATCGTCATGCTTAATCACTTTATGTTGATAATTCTTCACTCTGAAAGGCCTTCATCAGACCAGACCATTGAAGCCCAATGCACAAGATAACTGATTAACTTACACCGAACCGGAAAACTTCTGCACTAACATTTCTGTTTTCTGCTGTGCAAAGTTTCACTATAGGCTTTTATCCTTAGATTTATTTTTGCGTGTCTTGTGAGCGAAAGTGATGGAGAGCAAGTAGGCTACTGTAGGTTCATCGTATTTATTCTCACTTATACAAATTTTCCTGGGCCTTTTCTTTCTTACTGTAACACCAAAACTTAGCCTACTCATATTTATGAGTAGGCTGAGGCTATGAGTAGGCTATAGGCTATGAGTAGGCTGATTTAATTTTGTAACCAACCTTGCCTTATCAATATTACTCGGAGATCAAAGCCAGACATTGTGATGTAACACTTGAACTAAATTGCGCTGATTAGTGTAGAAGTAGGTAGCCTACTCCCATCAATTCTTAGCGAAGAATTCACCGTTATTATGCTGATTCAATGTCATCAAACGTTGAAGCAACCTAAAAATCCAAAGCTATTCTGCTTAAATTGAAGCTAAGGGATACAATATTGATATTTTCTAGATGCGCCCTAGAATGTGCTGGAAATTATATTCTCTCAACAATTGTTCGTGTTATGCAATCACGTCAGGGTTAGAAATGTTTAAGGATTCAACCTATTTCGTATCAGGGTTAGGGGAGGAAATAGGTTGCATCCAGACACAACATAGCTTTATTTCCGAATAATGCCAAAAAAAAACTTGATCTAATCCTTTTGCTATACCGGACAGCACCATTTAACAGTAATTTCATACCCAAATTTTTGTTAAACATGCTCTCAGAATGCCCCAAATTCAAAGTAATTTTTCAAAATTTTCTTTCCCCCCAGACCCTCCGCCGCTACGTGTCGCCTTCGGAAAACATACCGCCAGGCTTCGCCCACCGATCGTCAAACCACAGTCATTTCTCCTTTCTAAATACCTAGCTACGCTACTGAATTGGATCATTGTCATTGGGGCCCGCAAAGCATTTTCTGCACAGGGCCCGAAATATCCTAAGACCGGCACTGACACTACACTGCAAATTGCAATGAAAGGTTATTCTGAATTTCTATTCTAAACTGCTCTTTCATTCACTACTAACTACGTAGGATTTAGAAAACTAACATGAAATTCAGTCGAACGACTTTTTTCTGAATTGAGAAGTCGCAGTTTATCACACTCTATGCTGAGAAGGCTCAGATGAGCCAACCGCTCTTGTGTCATTGTAGACCGAAGTACGTTTTTGATTCTTTTCAGCTTAGAGAATGATCTTTCTCCAGAACAGTTAGTGACCATCATGCAAAGAAACAATCTAAGAATTGTTTCTACATTAGGGAAAGCAGCTTCAACTTTGTCATTCTTTATTATCTGGTACATGCTTTCATGACTAAAACTTGCTTCATTTCCATAAGCCTTTTTAACCGTATTTGTTACTGGCGTAGACCTTATGGTCTCGCCCTCTGCTAATTCAGCAATTTCACATAGAAGCAGTGACGCTAGAAACCTGAGATTTCTTGACTTTTAGTTTTTTTTCTTGCCCTAACTTTTAATCCCGATTATGCTGGTACGGTATCCGATAATTGTGAAGTTTACAATAAACCTTTTGTCACAGCCAGTTATAAAATGCAAGAAATTTCCTGATATTCAATAGCTTGATTGACAGTTTATTATTAGCGTGCGGTTTCATTTTGTGTTTGTTATTCATTACGCGACAGCGCTAAAATTCCATTCTCCACCCAGGCAGCAAAATCCGTCATTTTTACATTGATTCAATGTCGATTTTGCTGTCTGGGTAGGGAGTTGGTCTTTGACGCGATATGAGTCATTCTTTGCTGGCGGACATCAATTAGGAAGGTAATTTATTATTTGCGCAAATTGCTTTGTAGTGCAAAAAGTGCATGGAATACTGTTTGTACAGAAACGGAAAAACAAAATTGATGAAATTCTGTGTTCTATGCAAGAGGACTTTCAAAATAAAATGTGAACTGAGAAATTTGACCAAGAAATGGCGAAAATAGGTCAAAAACCGAGTCTTTATCACCTTTTCTACCTAAAATACACAATCACGAATATATTTTGCGAAATAAATTGATTGAAGTGATAGATAAGGCTTTAGACCAAAGGCATACCTTTTCCCGTTGTTATTTGATATAAGCCGACGGAGTAATTAGCAATAAGAGAGACGTAGACCTGATGGTCTCGGCCAGTAACTCTTGCCTCCAAAAGGAAGCAGTGACAGATACGGTTAAGATACAGGTAGAAATTCAAAAGTTCATCAACAAGACAGAGATCAACATCAGTAGGAAACTCTTTCGCTAAATTCATGATACTCTGTAAAATCTATTCCTTTGATGCATGAAGATCAATTAAAAACGAGAAATTCTTACTCTTTTGTACACAGTAGCTCTTCTGCTTAAATGAGAGCGAAGAGCATCAATCACTGGAATAAATGATTTTATCCTAAATTTATCTCTTGCAGCAGAAGTTTCTAGCAAGTTTGCAGTTGCATTGAAGATGGAGATATATTGATAAATGTGTTACTTTTTTTAGACACAGGGGCCCACTTTTCTTAATTTTTTTTTTGCAAATTTTTTTCAGGAAAAACTTGTTATTCTATTTATTTCATTTTTAGGAAAAGTGGGGCCCTTTGTCTGTGGGGCCCCTGTGCTTTAGCACACCCTAGCACAATGGTTAATCCAGGCCTGGGTAGCCTGGAAAGTTGCCTAGGAAAGTAAAAGGAAAAGTTGCCACGAGTTTTGGACTGTTAATGAGAGATGATTAGATTCTAAAAATTTCTCAAATATACGGCTCTCTAGATGTAGAGATGTAAAAAAACATTTTTTTTCGTTTAAAAAAAAACAAGCTCATTTTTTTTGTTTTTTATCGTTTTTTTTGTTTTTTATTTGTTTTTTTTACCCATTTTGACATTAAATGTCACAATATGCAGCAATTTGGGTAAACTCATTGCAATAGCGTCACGTGGCTTGATTGGACGGTTAAGAATAGTAATAATGTCATGGTTTGATTTATTGTCGCTCCACAAGGCCTAAGGTTTTTTAGCGGCAGGGCTCATTTTTAATTTTATATCTGCTTTACGAAGTCATCAGATTATTACCCGACTTATTCTCACTGCGTTATGAAAGGAATAATACAATCGGTGCAGTTTTAAAGTCTTCGGTTTGACCTGACCTGGAATGGATCTCAGATCTACCAGCACCAGAACCGGAAGTGATCACCACTGTGACCACTCTACCACACAACTGGTAATTGAACGGTTAGTTTGTTAAGGTTTCAAGCAACCATAAATAAGACCTGTAAAAAAAATCAACCCTAAAAAACGAATAAATGAAACGCGTTCGGCCTCTATAGCTTTGTCATCAGGCTGTATAAATAGGCAGTGATGATAGTGACAATGTTTTGCTTCAAGTGTGTCAATTTTTATTATACCGCACAGGATCAAATTCTTCAAGGGATGACATTTCTCATTTCAGTTGGCTTAAGAGTTGTTTTATTTTATCCCCAAGTATTGTTTAACAACAAGCACAACAAAATTTTTAGGTGTCACTTTTATTGTTACCCCAGACAGCACATCCGTTATTTCTACATTGATTCAACGTCTGCAGACGTCAAATCAATGTAAAAATGACGGATTTTTCTGTCTGTGACCATATTGTTGTGTCTTGGTATGTCTCTGTGCTCTTCTTCATCAGTCAAAGATCCGAGTGGCACTGAATTGCAAAACGAAGCCTGTCGAGACCGAACCTCTGGCTGGAACGTTCAGCAGGCATAGCAGAAACTGGCCGTTTTCAGAGGGTGGCAGGTTCTTCGTCGACAATCATCATCCTCCGCCATTCTTCGGCTACACGCCGAGAGTATCATACACAGCAAGATCAACATGGTTGAAAAGCTCACACCTAAGGTTGGATAATTTTACAGTGAGCATAGCGAATGTATCAGATTTTAACTGCAGAGCTATGTTTCTACCTGGATATGACGTTTATAAGGTTTATGCCTTTCAAATTAGGCCAACTTAGAATAGCTTTTTCCTAAAAAGATGAAAAGTAATGCCTCAATACAGTGTTTTTTAAACTGGAGGGTGCGCCCCCTTGGTGTGCGAAAATTTTCGAAGGAGGCGCGAAGGTTGTAGGAGGTTTTACTGGTATGTCACTGCAGTGCCGGTCTTTGGGGTGTGCAAACCGTGCGATCGCACTGGGCCGCAAATTAGGGGGCCCGCAATTTACTCAGAAAATTCAGTAATTTTGTCATTTCCAATGGAAAAATTCAACACGTGAATTCAACAAAGGAATTAGCAACAAGAAAACATAGAGACTCAACGGGTGCAACCTATTTCGTCCCCTGAAAAAATCGAGAAAAAAAAACAACATAGCCGGAGTTGCTGATCGGAGTTGCCGCAAACATTTCAAATTTTTCTCGATCTTTTCAGGGGACGAAATAGGTCGAAATTTGATTTTGTTACTCCAATTTCAGGGTACGAAATCGGAGTACGAATTTTTCAGGAGACGAAATAGGTTGCATCCAGACTCAACATAGCTTTATTTCCGAAAAATGCCAAAGAATGCATGATCTTATCCTTTTGCTATGCTACTGGACAGCACCATTCAAAGAAACAGTCTCATAACTCGAATAACTAATTTCAAATCAGACTATATCATATCCCTGGACTATATGTCTGGTATATTGTTTCATTGCAATTTTGTAATCTCAAGTCTCAACACACGAGCCATAGAGATTTCTCATCGTCTCAAATGGTAGTAACACAGTGTCCTATGGTTGGCACATCTCAAGTATTGTCTGTAATTTGGTTCAGTCAGTTGTTAAATGCTGTACCACACTCGTGTACAGTTTCGAAGCCACCTGGGACTTTGGTTAATGGACATGTTAGAACTAGGTGGTCAGTGTCCTGTTTCTCTGCTTCACAAAGACACTTTTGACCAGCACACCACACCTTTTCCAGTACAACGTCAAGAGTTGTTCCAGTTGATGTGTATTTGGTGCAAACTTGATGAAAACCACACAAGCGGTTCTCGAGTTATAAGTGAAATAACCTTAGCCACTAGATGGCTTCATAGATAAGGAGCAATAGAAAAACGGCAATATCTCAAGAACCGCTTAACAGATTTGGATAATTTTTAGCTCTACCCCCATGTTTTCTGGGTGGCCTATCTGTTTATGAACATTAAAACAAGTTTTGGCCACTGCTTTTTGAGATAAAAAGAAATTATCCTCTTGTCGTTACGCACCGATAAAACCATGATGCGTATATTTAAAAAAAAAATATTATTGGGTAGACTAGAGGAAAGATTGATGAAAAGTTTGGCAAAAGCAGTCTAGTGCTAAAGTCCCAACTTTTAGCCCAAATCACATTTAAATGTAGTTAAAGATGGAAACATTTTGATGTTTTTTATTTTCCCGAAGAGGTTCAACACTCTTTTGTGATGTCATAGTCATGTTTGTTTTCCCTTAATCACACCATTGTGCTGTCATAGACATGTTTAAAAGAAGTATGGTTGCACTTAATCCATCCAATTTAAACTAGTTTGCAGGACTTTAAAACTTTAGCACTTTCTGTTTTTGCCAAACTTTTCGTCAATCTTTTCTCTACCCAATAAAAAAAAAAAAATTAAAGTTATGCATCATGGTTTTATTGGTGCATAACGACAAGAGGTCAATTTCTTTTTATCTCAAAAAGTAGTTGGCCTAGTTCCCAAATAAAATAAGTTTTCATCTTTGATGTTTGTTTTGTATTTTTATCCTGCATTGCGGGAATATAGGTAAAACTTTATACTTGTCAGGAAAAGTATTATGAAGCATTTATTCACTATGTGAACACTGAGCAGTGCTGAAAAACTCCATTTTAAAGGGAAAATTTCTTCATTCAGGGTTGGTAGTTACTAGCAATAGTCAACATGGGTGGTGGGCATTTGAAAGGAACATTAACCTAAACCTTTTCTGACAAATGCACTTACTTTTGACGACTAAAAATATCAGTAATAAGATCTCTTGCATTACGTCACAAATGATCTGCAAGAAGCATCAATGACAAAGTGTCTAAGACCTTACAAGTTACAACACACGAAAAGAATACTTCTGTTTCAACATTTATAAAGCATATACATCGTTGTTAAGCTATCAGTTAAAAAACATGTTTAAACAAGTTATTGGCAATAGCTTACATTAGTAAATTACCACAAACAAGGTAATGTGTGCTCTGAATAGGCTACTGTCATCTTGTTTTTGCCAAAATTTTGTCAACCCATTGAGTGTGTAGCCTACAAGAATAACCAGTCCCGGTATCGTCGTAGGCTACATCGTAGGCTAACTTCCATAAAAGGAAAAAAAATTAACTCATCTACATTATGTCATGTATCAAATTGCATTAATTCAATGTTTGTCAGATCTACTGCCACAAACATGCCTGAGAATGAAGAAGAAGAAAGCGAAACAACGTAGGACTAGGCATGGGACTAGGCTATGCAAAAAACATATGCTGCTGCGAAGCACAAACACTTAGGAATTTCAGCACAACCATAAAACCATTTTTACTAGTTTAACGTTTTTCAAGAGCACTGTAATGAAACTAAACTGCAAATTGTAAAAAATTTGCAACTTTTCCAGAAGAATATGAAAAAAAAACGAGTGTTTTTTTGGCCCAAATTCTTTTTGAAAAAAAACACGTTTTTTTAAAAAAAAAAAACAGTTTTTTTTTTTTTGCATTTACATCTCTACCTAGAAGCGCTGCCGACACTTAAAATAGACAAATCAAGGAAGGGCCGTGATATCTACCCCTATAACCGGTAAGCAACCCGTAGCCTAATACAAAAAGACGATTCCATTAAAAAAATGGAATAGGTTAGGTGCAGATCCTTATGATGCAGCTCGGCCGTTACCGTAAATTTCTGAGTGATACCTGCCTCCAGTGGCGGATCGTCATAAGAGACTGAGGGACTGCAGCCCCCCCCAACATTTTTGTGCATGTGTGAATTATATTACATAGGCTATAGATAGTTTTGCCATGTTTTTTTTTAATTTATTTCGTTTAAAGAATTAAAAAACTCTTAATATTAATTTTTTTTGTAATAAAAAAAAAATTGTATTACAAAAATTAATTGGCATCTCTGGGTTTGCAAATTTTGCAGGTCCGGTGTTGCTTGTTTTTTTTTTATGACGCAAGTTTTTCAGAAAAAAGTTTTCTAGCATCATTGAACAAGCGCTTTAGGGACTGCAAATAGAACAGACCCTGGTCAGGGCAGTGGCGTAGCCAGGGAGGGGGGGGTGGGGGTTACAACCCCCCCTTTGCAGTGGCGTATCCTGGTTGGTTGAGCAAGGGAAGCAATGAAACTCGTGGGGGAATAGAGCGTGCCGAAGGCACGTGTTTTCTAGGGGGGTCCGGGGGCATGCTCCCCCGGAAAATTTTTGCAAAATTACACTCAAATAATCAATTAGACCTATACTGCTTTCTGGAAACACTTTTAGGGCAATTTTTGTATGAAATTTATTAGCAGATAAACAGCTATTAACTTATTAAAGGTAGCTCTTACACACGAACGGGCAAGGGGCAAAAATGCGACTATAATTAGAGAACACCAAAAACTCAGCTACAAAGTCAAGTCTAGCTTAGACCTCACATATCCTGTCTTATTCCAAAGTCTATCCAGCCAGGATAACAGTGTAAAGCCAACATTTGGCTCAAACTTTTGCTTACAAGGCCGATATTATAACCATAACAGTGCCCTAGATTTTCTCATTACATAGCTCACTGGCACAACATCCAACAGAGCAGAGTTGCCAGACTATGAAAAAGTCTTAAAGCCAAAATAATACAAAGAAAAGGCCAAAACAAGAAAAACATTAGACAAAAAAGGCCAAATGGATATATTTACCTGTTTCTATCAAAAATAATAAAATTTACATATATATTTTATAACTTGTAGTGGATTTTAATAAATTCTAGCAAAAATAATTCTGAAAGTAGCCCAAAAATAGCAAGTTAGCCTATAAAAGTAGCGAATGAGTTTTGATCCGCCACATTACGAGTATTAAATAAGTATAGAACATGTATTGAACAATGTTGAATATGGTTTCATCTGGTAAGGTTACAATATTAAAAAAATATTGATTATTATGCATTTTGAAAAGTTATTTAAAAAAAAACTAATTCGCGGAATTTGGCTAATCTGGCAACCCCGCGACTGGAAGCAATTTTTAAATCGCTTCCAGCGATTAGTTAAAAGAAACGTAAATTGCGAAAACTTTGCGCTGCTTTTTTCCTTTCTTTCAAACTTGTTTCTTCTTATTGCAAAAACGAGAGCAATGGATGCAATACGAATCTTCGCTTCCGTTGGCTTCCAACTTTTTTAAAATTAAAACCGAGTTCAAAATCATACGGGGGGCATGAGTTAAAAAACCGTTCTAAATCGCATTTAGGTAAAGAAATTACGAAATCGTTTTACTGAAAAATATCAGCTTCTCTTTTTTCAATTTTGACAGGGGAAGCAATGCTTCCCTTGCTTCCATTGAGGATACGCCCCTGCCCCTTTGGCACGCGTGTAACATCACGATATTGAGAATGATGCTTTTAGTCTCTATGTCTGTAAAACAAAGTTTGCCTAATTTTAAACAAAACGCACTAAAAGAACGAGTTTTGCCAGTAGGCCTACCAAACATTCAAATATCTCAGCCAGGAATTAGCAACAAGAAAACACAGAGACTTAGGCTAGCTTTATTACCGAAAAATTTCCAAGAAAACATGATCTAATCCTTTTGCTATGCCACCGGACAACACCATTTTACAGTAATATTCATACCCATATTTTTGTTGAAAATGCTCTCAGAATGCACCAAATTCAAAGCAATTTTTCAAAATTTTCTCGGGGAGGCCCCCAGACCACCGCTGAGTGACGTCGGGCTTCGCCCGCTGGCCGTCAAAAACCCCCCTTTCAAATTTCCTGGCTACACTACTGAATCAGGGATTCCAAGTTTGGTTCTCGTAAATCTTTAGGGTAAGCGTGTGGAAGCTATCGGTGATTAGGTGAAGGGATCGTAGGTTACTTTACTTGATCTGTGTTTTGAGAAGTCACTGAGACAGACTACCGCCGCTAGTGGTTTCGTGGTATCCTGTCGCACAACCCCATTACTGTAACTATTGGTGCTCTTTCACAATTCGCCCTGTTGGTCAACTCAACTGGATGATGACCAATGCTGCCACAGCAAATTTGGAAAAAGTACAAGGTTTAAGAAAAAAAGCACAAGATTTGGATACAAAAGCACAAGATTGCAAAATTGAACCTTTGCGACCCATTTTGTGCCAATTTGAAGAATAACATGACTCTGGAATCAACAGTTTAGAGAAGATACATGCTCACTAAATTACTGTTCTCTTTCAATTCGTGGTCTTTAATTTAATATCATAAATCTTACAAAAGGCTACATATCGATCAGTTTTGTCTTCTTGTATTGAACTTTTAAAATCAGGATCATTCAACCATTGACGATTAAAAGGCTGTTTATAGGCCTACCGCTTTTTTGTTTTGGGACTTGGTGAATGATTGTCATTATTTGATGCTGGATTTACAAGTGGAGGGTCGTAGAAAACAAGGAAGACCCAAAAAAATGTGGAAAAGGCAAGTTGAGGAGGAAAGCAACAAGATGGGCTTGACAAGAGAGGACGCGTTAGGCAAATCGACGTGGAGGCGATTGCAGCAATTTGAGGTGAATCCGGCCACCCTCAGTAATGGAAACATCACCGGATTAAAAATGAACTACTACTACTGATGCTGATGTATTCTTTTCGCTGCTCTTGTTATCTAGCAACACAACCTCTGAGTCTGGCGACGAGCACATATCATACTTTCTTCAAATCAAATTTTTAGCTAATCTTGTCAGGCTTGATAACTCAAAGTGTAAAATTGGTCAATATGCGTACGGTTCCAGAAACCTAGTTACCAAAACTTTTAGTTCCAGTCCTTAATTGTCTACCAAACTCAAACCATGGTAGCAACGGCTAACTTGATTAGGGTAGACTGGGGTAACAAGCCCACCCGGGGTAAAAAGCCTACCCTAAATTTCTTCTTACAGAGTTGTGTAAATAAATAAATACTACCACCATATGTAGGCTATGAGTGCATTGTGGGTAATCATTAAACGCGTGTTATAGGAAGCCGACTTGACGCAAGAAAAGTGTAGACCAAAATGGTTGGTTTTGCTTGATTTCTTATAAAAATTTAAATCAGGAAATGAAGTAGCCTACTGCTCTTCTCAGAAAGAAGAACGCACCTTGATATTTTGTCACGGAGTAGTCAGTTGCTAATTCTAGGGATAGCTAACGATAGTTTTATCCAAGTTTTTAAGGTAGTAGAAAAACTTCGAAAATTTAAAGCATATGCCAATGGGGTAAAAAGCCTACCATGGAGAATATGCCATTGGGGTAAAACGCCTATGGTAGGCTTTTTACCCCTTAATGTGTGGAACATGGATGAGACTGGCATATCGAATGTTTATAAGCCAACCAAAATAATTGCGACGAAAAGATCAAGAGGAGTAGGGATAATAACGAGTGGAGAAAGAGGAAAAACTGTCACAGTCATTTGTGCAAATAATGCACCTGGCTCTTACACACCACCCATTTTCATATTTCGCGAAAGCGCATGGCAGATTCTCCTATGAATAACAAACCTCCTGGAGCAATTGGACATTGCACTAAGAGTGGATGGACTGTCGAAGATAGCTTCATGACATAGTTGAATCACTTTTGTGCAATTGCTAAACCATCAAAAGAAGACACATTATTATTCTGGATGGACATCATAGCCATAAAATGCTTAAAGCTATGAAGTTTTCATAAGAAAATGGCATTGATATCGTTACCCCACCACCACACTATACACACAAAATGTAGCCATTACACAGTCTCAAGAAAAGCAGCTGAAGGGTTCCAGAAAAAACAGCACAGTGATGGGTCTCTGATAAACCAGCAAAGTGATGGATCCTTGGAAAAGCAGAAAATTGACGGGTCTCAGTCTCCGGGAAACCAACAAAGTGATGAGTTCTCCGAAAAGCAGCAAATTGATGAGTCTCAAGAAAACCAGCCAGGTGATGGGTCCTTGACAAAGCAGCCAAGTGAAGGGTTCCAGGAAAAGCAGCAAAGTGATGTCCTTGGGAAGACAGCAAAATGAAGGGTTCTTGGAAAGCCAACATGGTAGGCCTACTGATTCAACCTTTCATCATAATATGCCGTCAACTTCATCAACTGATTCTATGAGAGAAGACATTGTGAGGGCAAAACGTGATTTTTTTTTGGCTGTGCACACCCACACATGCCACATCGAGTGCTAAGCCCAAACGAAAACGTAGCCTACATCAGAGCAAGCACAATTAATCACATATTCTCTTTACAAAAAGATATTACAGGCTTGCTACTAGCAAACTTTCAAGAAACCAAAAGAAGACTGTGTCCATGCATAGGGCAGCTAAAAGAAAGCTAAAGAGAATTAAGAAAACGTTGTTACTGATGATTTAGATCATGAGAGATGGCCTTGCTTAGTATACGGGGAGCCGTTTTCTAACAGTAGGCCAGGAGAAAAGTGGATGCAATGCAGCATGTGCAAGCATTGGGCACATGAAGAATGCACCCCTGGTGAACGTGTTTTATGTCTGCCAAAACTGCAGCTCAGATGATGAATTCTAGTTCAACAATATTTTTTAAACTTATTGTAGGCTACATAGCATATTATATAAACATAGCCTACAGTGCTGATGTTTGTTAGATTAAGTATCTTTTCAGTACAAATAACTTTCTGCAAAATGTGTAGATATGTCCAATTCTAAATGCATTTAAATCATAAAGATATCAGCATAGAAATAAGATATTTTCTTGTTTTTTTAGCCTGGAAATAATGAAATATGGGCTCTAAAGTTGGAAAATGTTAGGTTTTGGTAGGGAGCATAATGTAAACATTGTTACTGTAGATTAAATTTACTTTAACTGGCAACGTCACAACAAACTAATTCTCTGTTTGAGATCATTTCTGGCTCATAAAGCTTGGTGGGGTAAAACGCCCACCCCATAGGCTTTTTGCCCCAGCGCAGGGGTAAAACGCCCCTTTTAATAACTTTTAATTTTGTCATATTTTGTGCTTCGTTCAAAAATTTCATCTTTGCTTTTATGGGCAACTTGTTTAGTTGCATTGTGCCTTTATGTTAAGGTGGTGAATGATTCAGTAAATAGTGAAGGTGAAGATTGGTGCGTATTTTTGCTTAAGGGGGGCTTCTTACCCCAGTCTACCCTAAAAAACACAAGATTTAGCCAAAAATCGATCGGAAAGCACAAAAGCACAAGATCATTTTTCATTACTTTTCACACTTTTCATTAGAGAGAGAGAGAGAGAGAGAGATATTGTTTATTTGCCTTTCTAATACGACTCGATATAAAGAAACACAATTACATACAAATCAAAATATGGCAATAGAAAGGTCTGGCAGCACCGAACAACCTTGCGGTTAACCAGTCAAGGTGCTGCCTGTCATCAGTCATCTTACATTGCAGCATCAGACATTATAACTGTATCAATAAAACATAATGATGGATGGAACAGTAGCTTCGAAATCGAATTGAATATATAAGGTTTTGTAGAATATTGAATCAAGACCAGCTGGGAAAACATGAGCATATATTGAATCATATCGTTTAAGAACACAAATACGAGGTTACATGAGATAATATAATTTAACTGAACGATTTTAACGATTTAATAAGAACTTAACAAGGTAATTTTATAAAGTTTTTTAAACAAAGCAAGGTGTTTGCTTTTAATACATTCATCCAATTCACTCCACAATTTAGTACCCCGATGTGTCAGAAGATTGTGTGCCACGGATTTGTTTATTTGTGGAAGAAAATACTTCATTTTATTTAGTTGTCGAGTGTTGTGCGAGTGAATATTCTCAAGTTTTATAAAACGATCTTGCAATACAGGCGGTAGATTATTATTGGAAACTTTATGCATAAATTTTGCAATTTCGAGTTTGTAAATATCTTCACGTTGTAAAATATTCAAAGATTTGTATAAGCTAGTGACGTGACTGAATTTTGTACTTCTAGTGATTGCGCGAATAATATTATTGTGTCTTACGTCAACTTCCTTGATTAGTGTTTCACCTGCAGTACCCCATATAGTAATACCGTATTGAACACGACTATATACTAGACTATAATATAACATAAGCAATGTTTCCTCTAACACATAGTTACGAAGGCGATAAAAAATTCCGGAATATCGAGCCAACTGCAGCGACAAATGTTTAATGTGTGACGACCAGGTTAGATTTTCATCGACATGGATTCCCAGGTACTTAACTGTTTTCATTCTTTCAATCACTGTTTGGTTTATACACAACCTGAAATTAGTTTCAACAGTACGCTTAGGTACTTTGTTTATTAAAATGTAGCTTGTTTTAGAGTAGTTTAAAGAGAGTTTGTTTCTTCGTAGCCAAGCATCAATTTTTTGTAGTTCAGTATTGGTTTCTGTTTGTAAAGATTCCAAGTCTTCACCACGTAAAGCTAGATATGTGTCATCCGCAAAAAGCACGGTAGAAAATTTAGACATTAAAGGAAGATCGTTAATATACATTAGGAAGAGAAGGGGTCCCAATGTTGAACCCTGAGGGACTCCACAAAGGATTTTTTGCAAGCTTGAAGCAGAATTAGACACTTTGGTATATTGGTATCGATTAGTAAGATAACTTTTCATCAGCTCAAGAGCAGTGCCACGTATTCCGTAGCAATGTTGAAGTTTATTTGTCAGTATGTTGTGGTCAACTGTATCAAATGCCTTTGACAAGTCAAGGAATATGCAACAGGTATAGAAATTTTTGTTCACATTGTTTAACAGATCGTCATACAGCGTGCTTATTGCCATTGCAGTGGATGTATTTTGACGAAATCCAAATTGTTGAGCACTCAAAAGGTGGAATTTTTCTAGATATGTGTAAATTCTAGTGTGAAGAAGCTTTTCAAATATTTTACTAAATGGAGATAGCAGTGATATTGGTCGATAGTTGGTGGAATTATGAGGATCACCTTTTTTATAAACCGGAATAACCTCAGCAATTTTTAAGGCATCAGGGAACACTCCAGTAGTGACGCACAAATTAAATAGTTTACTTAGGAAGAAAGAGATCACAGGGCTGGCATATTTTATAAATTTAGTTTCACAGTCAGATTTCCTTGTTGACTTTTTGTCTTTCAAATTAGAGATTAACTTATATATTTCTTCTGGACTTGCGGGATCAAGAAAAAGAGAGTTTTTGACACTGTCTGGAGACGAGGTTATATTACGCTGGTCTTTTGATTGTTTAATTGTTTTTGCCATGTTTGGCCCGATGTTAACAAAAAAATTATTTAGTTCCTCTGCTATGTCTTTTGGAGACGTCAGAGGTTTGCCATTTGTAGTAATTACTTTAGAGGGCATTGTTGTTTTTTTCTTTTTGATACTGGATAATTCATAAATACTTTTCCATATTTTGTTGGAATCATTTTTGTTTTCTGTTAGGGTGTTGTGATAATATTTACGTTTAGCAGCCTCGATAGTACGGTTTAGTAGATTACGGTAAGTTTTATATCGTTCATGCATTGCATGCTCAAATTTTTTATGTAGACGCTTAAACATGGAATTTTTCGTTTTAATTGATTTTAGCAGTCCCCGACTGATCCACGGTTTAAGCTTGAGGCGCTTTTCTTTACGGGTAGCTTTTCTGTAAGGGGCATGATTGTTTACTACTTCGGAGAAAATGCTTTCAAATTTATCAAAGCATTCATGCACTGAAAGATCGTTGAGATTATTATTATAATTGAGTTTACGGTCTAATTCGTCAATGTAGAGTTCAAGATTAAAGTTAAGCATGTCACGAACATAGTATACATAGTCATTATTCATTGTTTTTATTGGAGTCTGTATCAGGGTAAATACAGGAAAATGATCAGAGAGATCACTCACAAGGATGCCACTTAACATCTGGTTGTTTATGTCCGACGTATAAATATGATCAAGTAATGTTTTAGAGTTCGGCGTTAATCTAGTAGGTTGGTTAATAAGGCACTTGCAAGAGAAACTTAAAAGCATATTTGCATACCTGCGATACGAATCGTTTGTTAATATTTGACACAAATCAATATTAAGATCACCTAATACATAAAATGGGCTTTTCTTACAAGTTAAAGTTTGAAAAATATCTGATAGAGCTTCGCAAAAGTTGTCTACATCTTGCACAGTGTACACAGGGTGACGATAAGTTACACCAATCGTTACGTGGTAATTTCCCGTTTCTACGTTTACCCACAAACTTTCAGAGTTTGGTAAGTTTGGATCAAATTGTTTCCAAATTGAAAATTCAAGAGTGTCCTTAATGTACAAACCCACTCCACCAGCTTTGGTTGAACTATCAGAGTGGATAAAAGCGTAACCGCTGATTCCAATATTGGTGCAAATTTGATCTTTACTTAGTTTCGTTTCGGTGATGGCAATGATATCAGGTTGTTGTTTGAATTCAGATAAGTAGTTAACCAGTTTATCAATATTTTTTTGTAGACTTCTAATATTGATGTGTAATAAAAATAAAGCATCGAATTTTTTTAGAACAAGGTTATTGTTTAATAAGTTGGTGTCCCAGTACTTGCTGTCATTGAAAAAAGCATCGAATTGCCCGAATTCGTTTGACGTATTGCCAGAGGAAGCAAGCGATGCGTTTAAATCGATTCTACATTCAGGATTAAGTGTGCCATCTTGACTTAGAGTTTCACACAAATCAAAGTTGTCGTTAGGATTGCAAATGAACGTGGCTGGTTGACTTGAACGCAAAAATTCAAGAGGATTATAATCAATCGAGCTAGACATGAGCAAGCATTTTCAGACGCATTCCTAGAACAACACATTAGTTCAGGGCTAGTCGCTTTCTATTTCGGTGTCAGAGGCAGTTTCCAATGAAGTATTTACGTTTAGTAGCAAAGGTTGATAATTTAGCTTATTAAAGTCAATGTCAATTCCAACCTTAAACAAATCATCATAACTATTAATATGCAGCCATTGTCCAGTACCTTCATCTTTTCCATCTTTTACCGGTCCTGCTTTTTTAGCCGATCTTTTCATACGAATTCTTCCATTGATGGTGTGCGCTAGAACAAATTTACCGTCGCAATGATTTTTTACATATGAAAGCAGTTTGGATTTTAAAGTGGTTAGGTCTTCTGTGATAAAGGCATTGTTGAAATCGTGGTTTGCCTTCAGGTTTTTCTTCGCTCTAATTATTTCATTCCGTTTTTTGCAGTTGGAGAAGCGAACGATGATCGCTCTAGGCTTGCCTCCTGAGCGCTGTTTCCCAAGGCGATGCGCTCGCTGAATTTCATTCTCGTTCAAACTAACGTGTAGTGTTTTTGCAATTTTTAATATTGTTTCTACTCCATCGTCACTGTTAGAATTGGTTTCAGTTACTCCATGGATTCGTAAGTTTTCACGTCTGCCGTATTGTTCTAATTCATCAGTCTTTGCAATGTTTAGGTTCAAGGCTTGTTTTAGTTTCAAATTTTCCTCATTCAGTAGTTTTAGATGGCTTTTGCTCTCTTTGAGTTCCTTTTTTATAATTTTAATTTCTTTAGCTAAACTTTTTACTGTATTGTTTATTTCTTTAAGTTCTTGTCGGTCTTCTTCGCTGAAATTGGTTGAAATTTTCTTGCCAGATGGCATCTTGATGGCGCACAAAAAAAAACACGTCCGTTCGCTGGAATGACAGATCGAGAATGGCTGTCATTCAATACTACATGTGTGCTTCTCTGTTTTTGTTTTATTTTTTGCTATTTGTTTTTTTGGGTTTTGTGGCCGTGCTAACTACTGATATATATCCTACTAAATAATTTTTCATTCAGGCACGTTTTAAACCTTTCAAGGTTTTGCCATCTTTTCCCGTTCGTTAACGTGCTGGTAGGTTATATCGATTTTTGTAGTTAGTATCTTTTTCGTCCCGGACGCGTTAATGACGAAAAATAAAATGAATGAATGAATGAAGATCAAAAGTAAAAACACAAGATCTTGTGCTAAAACACAAGCCGTGGCTAGGGTTGCCAGAGGTTAATATAAAAAAGAGCCCAAGCTTATGCAAAAAGTAGCCCAATTTTTTTAGGGTTCTAAAAAGGAGCCCAAAATGGAGCCCAACCAAAGAAATAGGCTATTATACAAAACTCTTCAAGAGCGCTTGATCATCAGTCCCAAATTATAAGTGTTTTTCTAGTTCTTCAAATCTTTCAGACAGATTGGCAACCATGCATTCACTCAACTGTTTGTTAAAATAACTACAGTAGAATTCGCCTATAGTGACTTTGGCTATAGTGACACTTCGCCTATAGTGACACCTGTTGCAAAGTCCAGTTTGCATACGCAACAGTTGAGTAGAATTCGGCTATAGTGACACTTCGGTTATAGTGACACTTTTTCCGCGGTCCCTTCAGGTGTCACTATATAGGCAAATTCTACTGTACAAACAAGTAGGCTACCAGTACCTAAACACAAAAACTGGTATAATTGCTTTTCGTGATGAGCTAACGCATCAAGAGTGTTCCCCTCAATACCATCAACAGTTTTGATAACCCTCCAAGGTCGATCAACGTAGAAACTACCTTTTTGTCTTGTTTTTTTTTCTTTTTTACTCAGATAAATTGTTAAAAAAAATTCACTAGCCTTTTTTTCTCATCTTTCTACATTAACTTAAAAACTTTATTAAGGTGTTGCGACCATGCCATAACTGATTGACCTGCTTTGGCATCATGCACGTTTATAGCGTCCGTGTTTTGTCGCTTCTACCTTATTGTAGACCCCTGCTGTGTTTAACATAATTATATTGTTTTTCGTTGTGATGGTCAGAAATGAAAACAAACTGAACTGATGGCGATGACTGATGTCCACTGCATTTTCATGAAACCTGGATCACTTAAGTTGCCAGGATTGCCAGATATCAAAGCCTAAACATGCACATTTTTGAAAATTGGCATCTTTATTCTTAGGCTATACCAAATTGGTAACACTGCCTGACCGAGGGCTCCAAAAGCGCTGCTCCTCAATGAAATAACTATGAATTAGGTAAAAATCTTAAACTTGATACAATTTTTACATAACAAGTTATATTATATTTAACAAAAAAAAGTTGCCCAATTGGGCGCCAGCCAAAAAAGCGCGCCCAACACGAATTTTTGGCGCCTGGAGAAATCAAAAGTAGCCCAATTGGGCGTAAAAGCGCCCAATCTGAAAACCCTAGCCGTGGCACCACTGATGATGACGTTTTAAACGTCACACATGTTGGAATGGACTATTATAAAGGAGGAAGTACGGGGTGGAAATGCACAGAAAAACACCTGAAAGAAATTGTCTCCCATTTATTCATTTCTTGTTCAATTTCAACAAATTTGCTATTGTTGGAATGCACACGCATAGATATAACCAACTAAGTTAATACCAAGTCCCATAATAGTACTAGTTCCATCTGGAGGCCACCTAAACTTGACCAAATTCAAGCCATTATCAAAAGTTTACCGGTACTTTAAATGATAAAAACATTAAACGACAGCCAACTAAAAGAACATGTTACTGTGTTACTATCCCCAACCCCTAACCCTAACTCAGTGCATTTATAACTCAGTCCGGCACAAATTTATACTTATATTAGGTTAGCCTAATGATTGATGCAGCCCCCCCCCATGTTTTGAGACCACGAGCCGCCACTGCCTGCCTCAAACTTCACTCGCGTCCTAATTCCTTAGCCTAATAGCCAATAAACAATACAAAATGAAAAACATCACCAAAATGAACAAATTATCCTCTTTCCCTGAGCATGAGGAATGAACATGATGATATTGAAATGCATGCAATAGCTCAGTTGGTTAGCGCGTCACTTCTGGAACGAAGAGGCTTCAAGATCAAGCGACGCTGGTTTGGCTCTCGGGGTGTGCGCTTGAGCAACTCACGTTAAGGACAGCTCTCCATTCAGTGGCATCTAATGAATGGAATAATTCCTCGGCAACAAGACTTCAACAATCGGAAACTTTACTCTGTCAATCTCGTTGACCGGACCTGCGTCAGTGATTCAAAGCCTCTGCAAGTAGGCCTATGCGAAACTACCAGGATTAAGCTCTGCAAGAAGCTTTCCCAGTCCGAGGATAAACATTCAATTAAACAATAAAAAAAAAATGGCAACTTTGCGTTGCGCTGGAGCAACAAGAATCCGCTCCGCATTTTGTTTCCAGAAGGGGTAGCTCTAGCTAGTCGTATTTCTAGCTGGATAATTCAAGTTTCAACTCTTCGAGGAACAAACTTTCAAAGTGCACAAACAAGGCTTGCGTATTTTCTGCATTTAACTTGTGGCACAAACTACAGTATGATTAGTAGATACCGGTGTATATCGTTTGGTGAACATCTGGTTCAATGTCATAGCCAGGGTTTTTTTAAGGTTTGGTTTGGGTGACCGCTAAGTAGTTTTAAGAGACCGCAAGTGTTTCATTTAAATACCAAAAAATAGCCATATTTGCTTAAGATATAGCGAGAAACAACCATTACTTTTCTACTGTAGTTGCAAGTCCAAATTTTGGGAAACCGCTGGAGAAATTTTTGGGGACCGTTTTGGTCCCCCAAAACACCTTTAAAAAATCACTGGTCATAGCAGATGTAAAAAAGTATTTGACGGGTAGGCACCAAAGTTCCGATAAAGCAAGAATTTGTAATAAAAAGTGGGAAATCTTAGGTCCAAAAATAGAAAACCTGCAGCCGGGGACATACGGTAACTCCAATTTTCACCTTGTTTTAGTCACTTTACATATTTTTTGCCCCAAGAACACTTCTATACTTTTTAGCACACATTTTTATTGGACTATAGTCATCGAAGCTGTCATCCTGTTCAAGTTGAATTGTAACTTTTGATTCAACATCAAAGTTAAATTAAAAGAGATTTTTTGAATATAACATTAGGCTAGAGTTTTAATAGGTTAGTTGTTAAGGAAGTTTTGAACAGCCATTATTAGAGTAGTCATGGAAAATGAGGCTATATAAGTTTAAATGGAGTGAGACATCATGCACACAATAGGCCTACATATATATATCTATTTTGAGCAGTGATGTATTGTACGCGCATACAAAAAATATTGACGCCGTCAGCGTAAATGCAAACGTTCGAAAAACCATAGGCCGTATGCGTCAACGTAACTTAAAAAAAAGTTGTCAGCGTCAGCGCATACACTAGCGTAAACTCATTTTGTTTGCTAGGTGCCAAACATTCACACGGTATAAACCACTCAAAACAAACAAGTTTTATTTTAGATTTCCACGAAGAAACACAAGCATCTGAAAGTGTTCATCTGACATTTTACTGTGTTTTGGTTTCAATATGTCTTTGCCCATTGAAAACATTTTTTCAACTTATTCAAAATTTGAAAAGTTTGATAAAAGAAAATGCAAACAACAGCTAAGATATTAAAAAGTATGCATTGACGCTATCCACTAAAAAAACAGCGAAAACTTTACGGCGTAGCCTCAAGCGACAACTATACTCTACGGCGTAGAATTTGCGGCGCATACGTACATCTGTGATTTTGAGTGTAAAGTTTAATTTGAAAACAGCAATTCTTCTGTTTGCAACTTTTTGAAAAATAAAATGAATTTACAATGATTGACTATTTGCAATAACTTTGGTCTGTGCTTTCCATGTAGAAGGAAAATTTCGAAAATGTGTTGGAGATGTCTTTTCCCTTAGTACAGCGTTTTCTTAAACCCACATGCGGATCACACTTTACTTGTTTGTTGTTTACAATAACCTTCCTGGCACTCTTGTGATCTAGCCTTGCTCATACCTTTACAAAAGTCTTCCTAACAATCAAAGGCTTTGGTTTGAGAATCAATGTCTTGTAATACAAATCTACAAAGCATATATACTTTACATCATGTTTTCGTTATTACTGGATTAGCTTAGTTTAATTGTTAACTAAAAGAAGTTAAATGATTAATTAAACTACCATTCAACGTTTTATAGACAGAAAAAACTGTATGGTCCTGTAACCTGTGGTGAAATCTTCTAAAATGACCGAGACTTTTGATAAATTCTTATTTCTGTACTTTAAAAGGTCGTCGCTAATTAATTGGATACGCTGACTGTATTACATTGTATTATAATCACTGAAGTCATATTGAATTGATATTAATAACAATACCGTCTATTAATTTTCAGTGCTTATCTAAGTACTGTAAATTAGTATACTTCGGTAGATGTTCATTGTGATGGCTTTTTTGCTTTGAACATTAAGTTTGTTTTAACAAAAAAAAACCTAAGCGAGTAATGTCGGTCTGGAATTGCATGCGGGAAGTGATTAATTCTGATGTCTCTGGATTTATTAATATTCAATTGAACACTGAGAATATGTCCTTATAATGTTTGTAATGTATTGTATTGAGTTTAAATTTAACCGTTGTTATTGCGTTCATAAACGTAGTTGCACTGATGAGAATTTAATATTCGAAAACGCGTTCTGCAACACTGTGTTTTGCACTCTGCAATGCCTGATGCAGATTTATCTGTAGATTTCCATCACGCATTGAAGCGGTGATCTGATAATGAAATTTTCTACGGTTTGAGAAAAAGTTTTCTCTGCTTATAAAACGTTGAATGGTAGTTTAATTAATTATTTCTGAAAGTTCCTTGGTTTCATATTATCAGAAGTTAAATGCGCAATGTTTTTATTTTCCAAACAAAACTGCCCTTTGGTACAGTTTTTGCTTTGGTAATACAGAACTGGTTCTATATTTGGAGCTAGTGTACCAGTCTTCACTCTGGTCAAAATGCCATGACAACAATCATCTGGCAAAAGTATGGGGCTTTAGTATGATTAATTGATTAACTACTTTACCTTTGTCATACTATTTTCTAACCCCACTGAAACCCTCATCTAACCCTAAAGGTTAGAGTTACAAAATAATGAAAGTTCTAAAGGGAAACTGGAAAGGCATAAACATTAAACAGCTTGAATGCTATTTACACACAGTTTCACTTTACATGTCTTTGTCGATTTTAACTTTTACTGTATATTCACAGTATATTATATATGGTATTTATGACCAGGGTGGAGACTTTTATATCGGCTCCCTTTATTCTTGTAAAAAGTTAAATGATTATCAATTGTAATGAAAACTGGTGAGACTAATTAGTTTGAACATTAATGACTTAGCTAAAATGGATAGACATAACCAGTGCTGTATGCACAAGTTTCTTTTGGATTTTTTAGTATGCAAGAGAAAGATATGTTTCATGGATTAGAATACTTGTCCCCGAAAAAATCAAGAAACATTGAATACAAACATAGGAAACAAACTGCACATGAAATTGGTTAATTATATATCATCCACTTTCCAGATTTTTTTATCTGATTGATGTATTTTACTGATCTGCTCAGGAAAAAGAGTTTATCGTGAAAGGGTGTTATTGTTAGGAACGTGTATTTGCTAACTCGGTTGCAATGAGCAATACAACCAAAGTTGTGGAGCTGCTATAAAAAAAGTCTGGCTCCAGCTCTGGAGCTGTCAGGTTTTGCACCAGTGTTTCCGCTCAGTAAAAAATGCTTTAAAATTTGACATAGTCAGTCATCTCTCATAATTTCTTGTTTCATCACATAAATTTATTAAAATTAACTCATGGGTTTCTTAGTTGAAACTAGAGCCTGAGCTGTTACATTTTTTATGGCTGCTACTCCACAGTAAGCAGAATTAAAAGCTTCGGCTCCAAAGTAAGCGGAATTAACAGCTCCAACTTCGGCTCTATACATTACAAGCAGAGTTAAAGGCTGCGGCTCCATTGAAATTGCTTGGCTCTGCGACTCCAGAGCCGGTTCCGCAGATCTGATTACAACTGTATGATACAATCCTAAAACTGTTTAGATATAATCCTGGTTAAGTTTAAGAGAGTTTATTACTGCTGTGTTACAGTTACACAGCACAGTACATTTTCAAATTTCCTCCTGAAGCATGGTGTATGATAATTATTGATTAAAGCATTTATCATCAAACTGCAACAATCTGTCTTTTTTTATCTTTAATAATCTCTATTACATCTCAACTTTGAATACTGGTTCTATGTTTCAAATGTGCTTTCTTTAGCTTTGTAGCTGCTGCATGACTTCTGTGTATTGAGTGTGATCATTCTTTTTGCCTATTCTGTGGCTTTAACCAAGTCCAGCTGTGCAAAGATTAGGTCTTTGAAGTATGATGTCATGCACATGAGATAACAGTATCAGGTTACATTTGCTTGTTTTTCTTTTGACATATATACATTAGGGTGTTTCATTTTTTCACCACTTTTGAAATTCAAAATGCCTGGGGTCCCATCTGGTGGTATTTGGGGAAAAAAGTTTACACCCCAATTTTTTTTCAATTATGACGTCATATTGAGGTGGTCCACGAGGTTTGAAATTTTTGGGCCTCAAAATCTCGAAATTTGGGCGTATCTCCGGAACCACACATCATAGATCGACAAAATTAGTATCAAAATGCGCAGAAGGGTCGGTTTCCTATACCTGATGTAGAGAATATTAAGGTCTATCTGCTTGAGAAAAAAAGTTATTTCAAAAAATCTGATTTTCGGTCTATTTTCTCCTGATGAACAGAGATCAGGTGATCAAGATAATAAGTTTTTCTGTATTTTTCCACTCTTGGAAGCTGTTATTGCGTAGTAATAGTTGGTGTTAAGGTTTCAGTACTGGGCTTGTCTAGTCTTGCTATCTGGTTAAGCAAAGCCCCATCTTGCATTGCTCCGGGTCCCTTCTTGGCGCCGTCCACAAAAGAAATGACGTGGGAAAGATATATTTCGTTTATGTGGGACATACATTTAAGGGTATGAATATCATGACCAACTTCATCATTATAATAATTGACCAGTCGAGTATTGACTCCGGACTTTTTTCCTGTATTGAGAGCAGTCGTATCAGCCATGACTGAATATACTTGGGATAGGTGAACTCTGCAAGCCTCCTGGATGATGGTGTCAAAAATCAGTGCTGCAGTGACCGACACAATTTTGGGAAAATATTTAACAGCAAGCACACTTTCGTGCTTCATGCCATTATCATCAACAAGTTGACCCAAGAAAACGTATCGATCTATTTTATCGACAACGCGCCCATCATAACATAACTGCATGGCAGAAGCTGAGTTGAGAAGGTTCTCACTTTCCATCAGAGATTTTTCTCTTGTTTTTTGTCGTTGGCGGTATACTGTCGAAGGTGCTGCAGCTATTTGATCTTTTCCAAGAACCGACCTCATAAGATCTGACTGTTGGCGTACCGAAGTCATCCTACGATCAGCAAGTAAACAACTTCTATCATTTATTGAAAAAGAATGTACTTTCTTGTACACTTTTCCCCCAATAGCTGGTTTCAGAGGCTCGTATTCCCTATCATCTTCCTAATTCATATCCCCATCAGAGTCGCTTTCGCTACTGTGTAGACATCTAACTGCTTCATTTCTTTTTCTTTGTTTCGAACATAGTAATGCCGATGCTTTGGCAGATTGTATGCCAGAAGTGCTCGGTTGTTCAACTTCACTGCTCGTTTCCCACCTCCTTTTATGATTTTCCCGTTCTAAAGCCTTTTCTACATGGTTGACATCTACGCCACTGATAAGCATTTTTCAATCTTTTTGCTGATCTTTCAAGAAAGCGATTTCTTTCTCCTGGACTCGGTTTTCGAGTTCACAGGTGCAAGAGAGTTTCTTTTGAAAAACAACCAGATTTTCGGAGATCGAACACTTCACTTACATGCACATACATCGAACAAGTTCTGTAACCATTCTTGATTAACCTCATTACCTCTGCGTTTCATTTCTTTTTTTCTTGCTGCATTGTACTTCTCTATCACGTCTTTTAACTTGGCTTCAATTCTCTGTTTGCTAAGCACTGGAAGACCAGTTTTGTTCCATATGCCAACTACATCTTTCAGCAGTTCATCTTTCAAATCTTTGAAATAGAGTACCGTATTTTCTTCAAAAACTTGGGATTAGTTTCGGCTACCGTACTCTCTTCCTCAAGTAAAAATAGTGATGATTATATCTGAATTAAGGGGAAGCACATTTTTCTCCGATTCCTTGAAGTTTTGCATCGACTTACTAATACTTGGCCTTAATGCCATAATGACACTTAATCAAAATCTAAAGCAGGTGAGCATACATACCTCTTCCTCAACGGTTACATTATAATATCCTCGACGAGGAATAGCCATCATCATCATTATAATAGCATTACCTTCAATTATTACCCTTTCGTCTCTTGCAAAACGAACAAGGACTATTATTACGCAATAGCAGCTTCCAAGAGTGGAAAAATACAGAAAAACTTATTATCTTGATCACCTGATCTCTGTTCATCAGGAGAAAATAGACCGAAAATCAGATTTTTTGAAATAACTTTTTTTCTCAAGCAGATAGACCTTAATATTCTCTACATCAGGTATAGGAAACCGACCCTTCTGCGCATTTTGATACTAATTTTGTCGATCTATGATGTGTGGTTCCGGAGATACGCCCAAATTTCGAGATTTTGAGGCCCAAAAATTTCAAACCTCGTGGACCACCTCAATATGACGTCATAATTGAAAAAAATTTGGGGTGTAAACTTTTTTCCCCAAATACCACCAGATGGGACCCCAGGCATTTTGAATTTCAAAAATGGTGAAAAAATGAAACACCCTAATATACATCCTTTCAGTGACCTAATTTTCAATAGTTCTGCTTGACTGTGCAGTGTGCAGTTATCTTATGGCACATCCATTAATAAAATCTACTTACTAGTACTGTCTCAAGCATCTGGTAAACTACACTTCACTCAAAATAGAGTCCGAATCACCCTGTGCCACACTGATGCAGCACTTTACTGGTATGTAGGCTACCTGCTTACTGGTCAGTGACTATTAGTGATGGACCCAAAATTTATAATCTAAATGTGAGGAAATGGAATAGCCTATGTAATTTTTATCCATTATACAACTAGCCTGATTCGATTGTACTGGTTTTTCTTGATGTTTCTGGTGTAACTATTTTGCAGAATTCATGTTTTTCCTCTAATTAGTTGTGTTAAAGTTTGCATGGATGTTTGTGTTGTGAAATTATGTCAGCTGTCAAGTCAGCTAAAGGACATGCTGATGTAAAGTAAGTGCACATCTTCTAATTTTTAATATTAGGCCTATCAGGCCGATGCAGTTATGAAACACCAGTTACTTTAAATGTTATAAAAGTACAGTATGATATGGTACTCATACATTTTTGTATGATGTAATGTTAATTTATTCTCTTAAAATGTGGTTAATTATGCCTGTTTTTAGTTTTAACTGATTTCACACTTAACAAAATAGCTCATATGTCAACAACTTGTTAGCCTGCAATATGTTTGTCTGCAGTAGGTTATTATTGCTATAATTGTCCGTTATCGTTATTACTATATATACCGGTAATTATAATATATGGGGTAAGTTTCACAACAAAAGTTTTCAAAAAGATCTCCAACATGTTGAATGTTGATTCCACATACTTTGTGTGCTGATTTTATAAGTGCCTCTTTATGAGAAACAAATGACTACAAAACATATCATCTATTGTTATCTGTCTTTTGTGTGTTGTTACAAACAGGGTGATTTGTAATTCAATGGAATGTAACTTCTTGTTTTCCATTGTTCAGTTCTTCAGCAGTAAACAAGAATAAAAGTAATCATTTTTAATTTAAAACATGTCATGGTCATGTAATAGTTATCTTTAATTGAAATATTATATACCGATACCAGTAGGTAATACTAATGATATTTCCATCTGAGGCCATTTTTTGCCATATGAACCAGCAGTATAGCAACTATCATCTGTTTTGCCACTCGTTGATGTTATTGACTTAAAGTTCTAAGAGTTGTGTAAAAACAAAGATATGATATGTACTAAAAATCCTATTACTTTCAGGACACGGGCAAAATCTATACTCGCTGCCCTTGAAAGATTGAGTGGATTGAGCACCCCTGATAAAGAACAAACTCGTTACCTTTGTAACAGACTGCTTAATCTTGTCAATGACCAAGGTAATCCATTATGTATTATACATTATACAATGTACATTCTCTTGTTTACGTCATGGCAATAATGATTTTGTATATTATTCTTGAGAACCTTTTAAAGATATTAACACTAGGTTAGCTAACTAGTTTTTCCATGTTTGAGTTGTTTAATTACTGGAATTATTTACATTGAAGCAGTGTACCTTGGCAAATGCACACATTAACTGTAATCTGTAGTAATAATTTAGGACCGACGTACTCTGCAAATATTTCGATATAATATGATGTGAACTGTGAGCTTTTACGAAATTGAAAATATCACACAAGATGTTGTGTAAATCGTAGCAAATGGTTATCCAACAAAAAGTGATGTGATATATTATAATATTTATGTATAAACAAATATGCCACGTATGTATCCTACCATATCCAGTTAAGTGTGCAGATAACATGGGATTACATTAACTTTGTTTGCCATGGAAACTTGATTAATAAATAACTCGCTTGTAAGGGAAAAAAAAGCAAATCAAGTATGATAATTGTTGTTGCATTAATGCATTAAGAACAGCTTTGCTTTAGCTTGCTCAACAAAGTCGCTGTAAAGAGATAAGTTATATACATTGAAACAAAAAGTTTAAATATATATTTAGACTATGAATAGACAATATGTATAATTGTATATAAAATATATATAGAGAGTAGACTAGACATTTGTGTAATCATTCAAAATTTACTGTCTCACATTAATTTGACGTTTGTGCAACTGTGCATAATATTATAGCCTATTACAAACTTTAAATTAAAACGTTTTTCATTGCTGTCACCTGCAGAATGTCTTCACTTTGGCGTAAACATCAAGGTAGTGATTTCAACTCAGAAAGCACATCTGTACTTTGCCGTCGATTCAACGTCTCGTGATGTTGAATTGATGTGAAACCTCCAGATTTTGCTAACTGGATGGATGATGTCATTATTTTTGTTTATTTTAAATAACTATAATGCAGTTGGAAATCTGCAAAGTTACTAATCAGCACTTTACCTTTGAATCTTTAACATTCTATTTACTTTCGCTATTCTGCTTGTGCTTAACATACCTAATTATGTTTTTTAATTTTATAATCTTTTGTCCGGCTTACGCATGCTCAAAGTATGATTAATTTGGTCAATTTAATTTGTTTTACGTTTAATCCTGGGAATAGTTGACTTGAATTATCAACTCAAGTAACAGAATGGCCAATCTGTCATTAAATTTGTGAGTACAGCAATGCAAGAGAAAACTTTATTTATGCATTTGTCAATGTGTATACAAAATATGTAGCCTACCTATATTATATATATTTTTAATTACAAAATGCTTTTTTTTCATACGTTGCCTAACTTTTTAAACATATATCAGATCACAATCACAAGTTAGTTTGATTGTAGTATGCCGCTACTTCATATTCAAAATATTTAGATATTTGGTAAGTGTACTCCCAGTCCTTTGCCATTGCAAGAGTTGGTTATTTTGAAGTGGTTTGACTATACTGATTCAGACTTGGGTCCAAGGTTTATTTTTGAAATGTATTTCATAATTTTTTTTAAACTTTTTGTAAAGTTTCCTATATCTGAGTAAAAAAGGCCCTGTTTCAAATGTGGAAAAGCACACATGAAAGTTATCATCATGCAAAAAACTAAGAGCTGATTTTTTTTTGGCAAGTTATGAATTTAAATCACAATTGAATAAATAAATTCTCATTGTAGACTTTGTGTTTTTAAAGTTCTATTATATACTATAATATGTGTATTTTCTACTATTGGATCATGTTCTAATAAAGTAGTATTGCCAGTCAATTTTTTTGTCATAAGAGATGAGTAGAATGCTAACTGTCATACTTTTTTCAATGTTGAAAAGACAGTAATATATCCATGTCACTATATTTTCCTGCATATCGTACTTTCAGTCATCTTGTCACCAACCCAGCATGTACTCCAATCAATCCTTTCTTGCTGATGAGAAAAATTATACGTGTTCCTATGCATAAATTTTATCTTTTGAAATTTGTTAATTGTATCATCAGTATATATATAATATATATTTTATCATTATCAATAATATTAATTTTGTGTTTACCATCATGGAAGTGGATTTCTCTTTCAACAAATATAATATGTATATATAAGTGTTTTTTGAAACATTAAATCAGTAAATTTGAGTTAACATAAAAAAGGTCTGATTTGCTAACTGGATTTTAAAGATATATAATATACTGCTAGTGTCAAAAAGCTTTATTGGATTTGCACAAGTATTCGTAAAAACCAACTGTTGTTTAGGTATACTTCAGTTATTTAATTTTTTAGTTTCTACAATCAAATCCGCCATGTAGCGTATTAACAACTAGTTATTCTTAATTTAATTGCTGTCTCAAACCTTTTGTAGAAACATCAAAGAAAGATGTGACAAGTAAAGCCGGCTTGGACATAATCTTACTAACCCTGGAGGTACTTGCGCTAATCTTTCAATCATGTGTCAGATTTGAACGAGATATAAATGATTTTTATTCACTTGATACTATCATTCAACTCAAGTATAAAGCGACTTTTACTTATCAACGTTTTGTAAATGGTTGCCTTAAGCTTGCAAGAACAGTAGTTCACAGTTTGAACCGCCTATGAATATCGTTATCATGAGAAATATCATCTTAGAACATGTTAAAATAGGCTAAACATATGCTCAGCCATAATGTGGCCGGGTGATGTTGAATGTTGACTGCGTATTAGTTGAATCAATAAGGTTTAAAAAAAAATAATCAAACCATCGCACTGCTGCATCATCAGTGGAAAATTTGTTGTTTTAGAGTTGCAGCGACCAGGCAACATGTCTAGCTTTGGTGGGCACTCTGTCAGAAATTGCGAGCGGTGGAAAGGGCGCCATAAGGCGGCTCGTATCACACGATGCGAGCCGTGTCTTATTGCATACGCTCTCATACATCGGTGTTGAGTTGGATTGGAGGCTTCTGAGCGCAATCATTCATTTACTTGCAACGATTGCCCCAAAGGGTGAGTCTACAGAAGTTTTCATGGCTTTTCTATATTTTTACTTACTTCATTACAGTCGGATGATGTGGAGTTCTGTTTATTGATTTTATTTTTCTCCTTAGTTTAATATCAATTTCGCATTCTTCTAGTGCTAGTAGTAACATGATATGTTTGCTCACGATTCTTTTCACTCATTAAACTCCCATTCACCGCTGGTACATTGAAATTGTACTTCATCTTCGCATTCTCTTATGTGTAGTCTGTGAGTGTAAAATCAACACGTTATGTTTGCTTCTACAGATAGAAGATTTTCTTTGCGTGCTCGTTTAACCGGAGCCCTGTCCATGATATTGTCTGCTGTCCGTTCCTCTCACAACCACACTAACCGCTCAAAACTGCTTCCTGCCGCCCTATCTGTGCTTAAAACGAGTCTACTGAATTGTGAGTAGATACCATCTGCATCTAGTATCATTATAGGCGTGGATTGTGTTTTTTTTTTGTATAAATGTTGTGCAAAAAATCTAGCAGTGTACAGTGCACAAGGCTATACTAACGCAATAATACCTTTCCCGCGCAACTGGATTGCTAACGTCCCAACTGTCATTGGGAAAAGTAATGTCTGTGACAGCATTCCGATGTGACATTTACTATATCAATTATCAAGGCATCACTTCTTGTAGGTCTTTGATAAACTCCAAGTGACACTGTTTTATAAGTTTCAAAAATCGCTTCAAAGTTCTTTTTCGTGGACAAGTTCCACCTCACATAAATTGTCCTATAAATAAAGCCTGGATAAGATGTTGAGTATGTACAGTACCAGTATACCGGTACAATAAATATTATTTATACCATACTACTAAAAAGTGCACAATGCCAAGCTAATAGCGAAGCAGGACGAATTAAAGCAAAGATGGTTGCTTCTCTCCTAAAAATCTTGGCAACATGTTTTGCTCTTGGCAGGATCTTCAGAAGATTCTAATTTAAACAGAACATAGTCAATACTCAATAGTTTTGTATTCTATTTGAATAAAAACCTTCCGATGATCCCGTCAAGTGAAGCGGGTTGTTTAGATTTATAAGAGAGTACTGCCTAGCAACTGCATTTGCTCCAAAACTCGGATAGGTGTAAAACTGGGTGCCAAAGAACACCATTGCACACCTAGGACGCCTAAGCTTGGTTCAATGGATGTGTGAATAAATTCATAGTGTGTTACCGTCTGGAAATGTTTTTCTACATATTTCTTGAAAAATTTCTTTTCTTCATCAGCTTCGACGAATGCAAGTTTGCTTGGCAGAGCCGGTGCAGTGCATGTTGTGTATAGGATTGTCACTTCCCTGTCGAGAAAGCAAGGCCTAACAATGAGGTTCGTTCAGCTATTTTTGTTGTATTGGTTTGTTGTTTGGAATGGTTCCAACTTCTCAAACGCGTTGTGAGCGTGCGTGGTTTTGGTTGCATTGTGAGCTTTTACGTCGAGCCTCTTCAATGAATTCGCTTTTGTCCTAGCCTGTGTGTACTGCAAGAAACGACGACTCTCAGTAACAAAAAAAAGCTTGTAGACTTAATAAGTTTTTCCAATCATACAGAACTATGTTTTCGTCTGACTGTTATTAATGTAGACTTGTAGGAATGGTTTCACGACCTTTTAGCCACAATTTCCGCATAGAGACTACTGTATTGTAAGCTGCAACTATGCAAAGACAAAAGCCTGAACGATTAAAGCTAAGAATGAGTAAGGAATAGGATAATGTGTGCTTGACACATGCAATCTATGTAGAATGTTTGTAAGCTTATTTAATAATCCCGTATTAGACTTTTATTTGTCCGGCATATAATCCTTTTGTTTACTTCCACAGAAATGCGCTTGCGTCATTGAATCTGCTTGTTCGCCTTTCAAGTAAGTGAATAGTTACGTTTGGCAGAAAGTTAGTTTGAGTTTGTGGACATGGATCAGTGAGTCGATACCTTCCTAGGTCGCTTTTTAAGATTGGTCAAATTAGATTAGTGCTGGTGGACGTACGGTACGGAAGACCAACAACCGCTATGGACGAATTAAATAATTTTTTATGTCACTGTGCTGTCGGTTGCATGTCCCAAGTGTTGATCTTGAATGTTTAGCCAATGCTCGAAAGGTATTGGGTTCGACTCTTACCGAAAGCATGCCGTTGTTTCTCAAACTTACTAAATAAAAATTGTTCAACCACCGGGCTTAAGCATGAATGAGACAAATCTCAAATTTTTCAACATAATTGTTTTTCACTTTCAGTCGAACAAATTGTTTTTGTTTAACAGAGGTGAACGCTAACCGCTCCATTAAGCTTGGCATTGTTGTCCATCTACTAAACATGCATCAAGATTATCACAAGCAGGATTTTAAACATAACCGCCACTTGGAGATCAGAAAGTCGATTCTCAATACCTTGAAGAATATTGTTTTGCTCAGTGAGTGCTTTCCGACATTTTTCATTGTGGTTGTTACTTTTAGATTTATCTTGTTCCCAGACAGGAAATCAATCGTTTTTTACATTGATTCAACGCCTGCAGACGTTTGAATCAATGTAAAAAAAACGTTTGATTTGCTGTCTGGGTTATTTGTGAGGCCATCATAAAATATTGTCGCTTATGCATTCCTATGAAAAGTCGATGTTTTGCATCATTTCAACGTCGCCAGATAGTTAGTTTATTCTTGCGTGTCAGAGATAATCTGTAGGGTGTCAGACTATTGCTGCGACTTGCGACGGCACACCCTATGATGTAGTCCTCCATCACAGGTCACTCAAGTTGTTAGTAAGTGAATGAACTTCGTATTGCTAATAAAAAAGGGCTTTTATTATAAGAACCTGTTAATGAGAGCTATTATAAACGTGCGGAACTGCCTCAGTGGAGCTTTCGAAGCGTTTTTTTGGTCTCAAGAAACGTATTTAGTTTTTCTCAGTTCTATTTCTATTAATTGCAGAAACACTGGTGCTGTGAATTGACTGAACATTGTTGTTTGTTCTTTTAACAAATCGTTTTTTGCAGAAACTGGACGGAAATCTTTCCTTGAGGCTAATGGGTTACGCATACTGTATAAGTCGTGCAAGGAGTATTTAGAAGGTTTGTAGTGCCGTTTCAATTACTCAGAATCCGTTCAATATATCTTTTAGTGTGTTACCTTCGTGCGCCGAATCAGTCACCACTTCAGTATTCCACTGCCAGCAAATTTAATTTTAACTAACTCTGGTGAAATTGACACCGATGCTTGAAATTTTAATTTTAGCTTACCTTGTGCAGTAGTTTTAATGTTGTTGAGTTGAATATTGCAGCAGCGTTTCGTAGCTGTGTCGGCTTGTTCCTGTAGAAAACTTTGATGTTGACTTTAAACTATTCTTTTAAATTATTCCAATGCCTGCTGCATGGAATGAACAAATAAAGATATAGATAATTTTTAATTAATGTGCAAAAAGAAGCTTGTTAAACCAGCTGTTCCCAACATGAGCGCTGCAAAGAAATTTTAAACTAGCTAATTTGTACACAGGTGCCCTCAGTAGTAAGTCTACTGACTCTCTACTTATCATTGCGATTATGGTGGTCCGCCGTTGCCAGCCTAAGAGCCGTCTCCCCGTCCCCAACTCAAGGTGCACATTCCATTTCGTGCTCCCTGGCGGCAGAGAAAGATCAAACTCCTTAGATTACAGCTGCATGTTCGGTTAGTGGGATCCGTCACTCTTCCCATTCAGTCATCTTCCCATTCATTTTTTTTGTATGTTTAGTTGATTTCACCAACATGGCCCTGTTTTTTGCCATGCTAGACAGGTAGTCACTAGTGACTACCTGGATCTAGCCCCCTGAAGAAATCAGTCATGTCTGATTGACGAAACTATGGAATAAAAGCAGATTGTTACAGTATACATCTTGTGATAGTTTAGCTTAATTTGCACCAGGAGAACACCTCATATTCTTCAATTAAATGCCTGGTGAACAGCCTCATTCAATTTTCAACTCTTCCCAAAAATTAAATTCTGAAATGTTGCATCCGTGTAGACACCCAGACAGCAAAAGTCGTCATTTTTACATTGATTCAACGTCTGTAGACTACTGTCTTGGCTGTCTGCGCAGTACAATGAGATAAACTTGGATAAACGCAGTTTAATATTTGTGTATAGCTGGATTGTTGTTTAGAATTATTGGACTTCAGAAATCCAACTGTGAATGTCACTTTTAATCTCATGTCACGCTTGAGCAATCATCATACGGACATACTGCTTTCGTTTAGCGACAATTTTCTTTTGCGCTGTTTCTACACAGAAGTAAAACATTGTTTGCATGTAAAGTTTTATTTTCACCTCTACTGTTTCAATCTTCGACGCTAGTTTGCTTGTTGAAGTATTCCATCATTTCTCAAAGTTTGAGGTATTCTAGGTTGCATATTTTTTGTAAATGTGCAATACAGTTACCCAGACAGCAAAACCTTTCACTTTTACATTGATTCAACGTCTGTGGACGTTAAATGAATCACTGTAAAAGTGAAAGGTTTTGCTGTCTGGGTATTAACAGCATAATCCCACTATCAGCTAACGTTTGCACAACGTTCGTAGACGAAAGCGACGATGATTTCGAGGAAAACGAGGATAACTTGTCAGGAGAAGACCTGGATGATGGAGGAGAGGCAAGCCAGTCCAAGAGAAGAGGATCCTGTAACTCTGTAAGACACAATTTGTTGCTTTCAACCGTATTATAAAAAAGTATCTACTGAACGTGACGACGAGCGGCTACAAAGCAGCTTGCTTGATCTCTGTACGCAGTACCTATCTATTCAGATATTATAATCAGTGTCGACCCTGTTTGTTTGTTGTTCGTCGTATCCAGGCTTACACGCGGTGGTTGAAGATTTAGATTGAGTGGATGGGAAGGCAAGGAAGCCAATCTTCACGTCCACCTTTAGGCATGCCTAAGTGCCCTGCCAGAGACACAGCAGCATGCCCGAGCAGTGTCGAACCATCGCCCTTTCGGTTGTGCATCCACGGCTCTCACCACTCGGCTATGCAGCCGACAGTGTCGACCCTGAGGTTTAGGGATGAAGACCAAGCTTTTTTAAAGCAAAATAGAAAGAGAGAGAGAGATAATCAGTAGACAGGTTTTCTGATAGTGAATCAGCAAGAAGCATTAAAAGCTAAACAGCCAGTTGCCAACTTTAACCTAATTTCAGTGAGTGCCAGTTTCCTAGTTCCAGAACGTAGTCATCATGGTGCATTGGTGCAGGTTTGCATTGAGGACGAACATTATTTCAGTCTTTAATAAATTAAAACGCATTGATTTAATTGAAGCGATTTTAAAACCAAAACATGAATTTTGGGTCTTATATCATCGTAGCGTTGTAGAACATCGCAGCAATGTGTTAGTTGCATGCCACAATCTTGATTGGCGTAGCACGGTCAAAATTTTTGTGTTTGAAGGGTTCATCTTACCACAATGGCTTGGTTAAAACGACAGATCCAATTTAGAGCAGCTGCAGCCATGATCTGATGGCTTGAGTGTTTGCTTTTTGATTCTGCGGTTTATCAAATGTAAACCTTATAAGCTATTGCTTGTCCTCTTGTTCAGCCTTTGTCGATTTTAAATTCAAAAGGAATTGTTGGTGTGATTCTGAAACGAACATGGACTTGGGAATGTTTGAATAACGCCAAGGACTGGATATTCCATGCTAACATGTGCTATGATGATTTTTCTTTTTTTGAGTTCAATTATGTTGTACTACAATAAAGATTGTATATTCTGTTCTCGGCTAAACTTAACTCTCTGGTATAGAAGCGATTTAGTATGCCATCGATTAAATAAATGCGCCTTTTCTACTGTCAATACACTACCAGTATTATTGTAGCTGAAATATAGTTACAATCTTTTGGATGAGAGTTGAAAGAGGGCCATTATAATCCTGTTTCGCTTTGCAAAATGCCGATAGCCATTTGCGCAATAGATATTTATATAATTGATTGAGTTTCGCTTTTAGCAGCATGATCGTTGCTCACTTCACAATGTAGATTTTAACGACATGTTTTAACCTGATGCTGCGAGTTCGCTGTGGTAATAGCGAATTGCACTTGTTGATGATCAATAACTAAACTTTTATCTGAGCCAAGGTGTTCTTTCAGGCTGGAATGGAGTGGGCATATCATGCTGCCTGTGCAGCTTTCCCTGCATTTCTTGCATATGATCTTGTAAACACAGTTCTTGGTGGTACACGTCGTCGTTCCGTAGTGGGTAGTTTTGTAGCCGGCAAGATTCGGATTTTTGTGGTCTTTGAAGGGCAGTCTTTGATCATCAACAACGTGCGACTTTGAATTTACGATCATTTCCAGAGAAAACGACGCAGTACAATTGCGCTTCAAAGAGGCCATTTTCATGAGTAGACAGAATCCAAAAATCAACAACCGTGCCGAAAGGAAAGAACTATGTAACCTAATCTATTAATAGGGGGGGGGACTTAGAACGCTTTTTGGCGAAAAACGGTTCTCTAATGGGCTAAAAATATGGACCGAGATATAAAAACTCCAACAAGCCCAAATTTATGCCTCTGGAAGATCGTTTACCCCCTTGAACATACCCCTTGAAGATGACCACTTTGAGATTTTGGATATTTTCTTGCAGTGTTGCCATATAAAGCAATACGATCAAGTCTTAACACATTTTATCTCGCAAAACTTGTTTCTTTGTAGTTTTAAGCAGTTTTTGATAATTTACCAGTATGTAGAAAGATATTTTAGTTGTTTAGTGACACACTTTATTGAATTTAAGTTAAAAAATAGTATTTTTTTTTTGTGAATGGCAACATGTGTTCTGCTTTGGAGACTAGGCCTATGTCATAAAAGCATGTGCCTTTTGATTGTTTGTACACGTTAGCATGAGTGATAGTGCAAGGCAACTAGGCTACTTTACATTGGAATATTGCCTGATCAATGAGTATAAAGCCTTTCCAATGGAGAAGAGAGTACTGATTTAGATACAATTCAAAGTTGTAGTAGGCCATATTAGGCTAATGCCTGACAGTTCTTAGCCTACAATCTTGTAGAAGACTAGGCTATAGCTTGTGGCGAAACCAACCTAGCCATTGGTGACTATCAGTACAATAGTTGCAATAAAATGATTATTTTGGTTCAGTTTTAAATCTACAGAGTTTTACTATGGTGTAGAGAGGGATGGAGCAGGGGCCACTGCCCCTTAACCTTATTTGGATTTTTTGATTTATTTTGAGGATAAGGTTTAATTTGCTCTTTGAAACGACTTTTGTTTGGCCAACACCTTGATGGTGTGTTGTAATATTGCAGTCAAGTATACCATAACCAAAACAGACCCAGAGCAAACATTGATTTTTATTGTTTTTCAGATGTACTATAAACCTATATTATATTGAAGATACAGAAATCTGAAAGTGTACTATTATCCCCTTTGGGCAGTTAGCGGTCTATTTACACCTAATAATGTCTGCTTTTGAAACTCGGTCCAAAGCAAAAAAGAAATTAGGTGATGTTGTTTACACTGAAGCAGCTGGCTTTCCAGCAGGAACCCTTCCTGTAGAAAAGGCAGTCCTTGAAAATATGTTGTACTTGTTACAGCCTAAGAGAGCAGGTGCAAATGAGAGAAGTAAATTGGATGCTGCTGGTATGATAGCAATGATGTTGCAAGAACATTGGTTGTTCTGCAATTTGTATACAGTTTCCACTATTGCAATTAAAAATCGTGTTGTTAAAATTTATGATGAATTTATGTATCTTTTGAGAATAAGAAAATCTCGTCAAAACAATCGGCATCAGAAACGAGTGAATGACTTCAATGACAGGTCCAGTGGTGTTTTTGATATATTTTGTGAAAATAACGTTCAAAGAAAAAAACTTGAAGCTCTCCATGGAGTAACGATGACCAGTATGGAATGGGACTTTCTGAAAGATCAACGCTCAGAACGAAAAATGTATTGTGAGGATTACATTGACAAACAGTGGTGTAAAACAATGGAAAGGCGAAAGCAAGATCTTCATGCTCTTGAACGATTGAGGTGCTCCGAAAAAAGAATCACGGAAGAATATAATGAAGGTTTAACTGAATTAAATGAGATGCTTTCAGACTCTGAACAATCTAGTGCTGTGTTGAGGTCACTTCAGACGACACTCCAACTGATGATGAAGAGCCTAAGCCAAAGAGGAGGAAAGTAGCTATTAATCATGTGGTTGATGACACTATGGCAAAGCAATACCAGCATGTTCGACTTACTTTGCGAAATGTTCGCAGTGAATTTTATGAAACCTTGGACAAACTAAAAAGTGTTTATCATATGTCTCAGCTCCAAGCAGAAGCAGCTATCGTGGAAACAGCAAACAAGATGTTTGGAAGAACTTGGAAGTTTCATGGTAGTGACCCGGATCAACTCGATTTGGACACTTTGCCGGACAGACATATTATAAGGAAAACCGGCAAAAGCATCGAAACAATGGCTCTTGATTCCATTGTTCAAGAAATTATGTTTTCTGAGAATAATGCAGCCATTACATATGCTAATGACGGATCAAAAAAACAAGGAGCTGGTTCTTTCATTGTACAGGGAATAATAATAAATGGAAAATATAGAGCACTGCCTACCTTGTCCATTGTTTCAGAAAGCAGAGCTAATTTGGCAGACTTGAAAATGAATACACTACGGATCCTCTCTGTGGCTAGTGATGTGGAGGCTAAAGATATATATGAAAAGATTGACTTTGTGTTGACTGATCAAACTTCACATAATTTTCAAGTGGACCACTTAGTGGCTGAAAAGTTTCAAACAAAAAAACTACCAGATCATGTCTTCTGCAATGTTCATCCAAGCTTGATGTTCAATCGTGAAATAAGTAAGCACTGGGCAAGTTTGGAAAACGCAATTGGAAAAGACAAAATTTATGCAAACTTTCTTGTTAATGCAACCTCATCAGCAAGAAGTGTCACTGAACAAGCTCTTAATTGCATAACAAGGCTAATTAATCATGATTTTGATCACAAACCATGGAATAAAGCCAGAGACTTTGACCTTCACATTGCCCCAAGGAAAAATCTATCAGTAAGCCTCAAAGATGAAAGATTTAATCGTTTGACTTTGTCCTGCGCTATTGTATTGTATCATATGGAAGACGTAGCTGATTTTTTGCGTAAATTTTGTCATGTTTTAAATCAGCTAGCATGCATTGTTAGGTCTTTCCTTGACATCGAATTTTTAGAGGTTATGTTTTGTATTGGAGCTCTTCTGGGTTTACACCTGGTTGAACCTTTTTTGTCACTCACTCTGTCCCAAACTACCACATACTCTAAACTAACACCTGCATTCCATCAACTTTATGAGGATCTGAACAACACAAATCCTGAAAAGCTATTCGATCTTGATAACCCTGCATTCCAATTCGTGTCATCCGATCGTTTTCATGCCACAAAGTACAGCCCAGAAATATGTGCAAGCATTGCACAAGTGACATCCACATACAAAGCACAACTTAAAAGCATGTTACAAGTTCTTCTTCCAACTATCGCTGAAGCATTCCAAAGACAAAAAGGAAACATTTTTGGATTCGGAGATCATAACCCAAAGGCAAATATATCCTTAGCCCACATGGATCAGGAAAAACTGGAAAAAGTGCCTATCCACAACATTGACTCTGAGAGAAGTGTTGGGTTCATTAACTATGAACTATCTCGCAGAGGGGCCAGAGAACTACCAGCAGCCTCTTCATCACAAGTAAAAAATAAATCCCAAGATCTAATTGAAAGTATGCCTTCTGGATCTTTCAAAAGTTATACCAAAAAAACCATCCTTATTCCTGAATTGCACCTAGAGTGGAGAAAACTTCAAGATAACTTGCAGAAAACGATATCAGAAAACAAAATGTCCGCTAATATTGCACTAGACCAAAGACGCCAAAAAGATCTTGCAGCTCTCAAATCCTTAGGTGGACCGTTTACTTCACCAATGGAGCTCGACAATTACGCAAATTCAATTCAAGCAGAAAGGACCAAGACAGACAGATTGTACAGAGAAATACGTTACGCCAGGGACACATCGTTATCCATTCCCAAAACTAGCGATATTTTTAAGCTGAAAAAAGGACACAAGAAGCTTCCACTTCACACATACATAACAAACTTGAAACTATACCTTGAAAATATTGTATCAAAGACTGATGTGACAATGGAAGACTTCAGTGAAGCAATCACAACAATTGTGACTGAATCAAAAAAGTAGTGTTTAGTCACTGTTTACGTACCACAAACAGTAAAAATTTTGAAAAATTCCAAAACTTTCAACCCCTATGTTCAAGGGGGTAAACGTTATTTTTACGCGTTAAAAGTAAGATGGTTGGTGTTTTTACATGTTTCTCCATATTTTCAGGGGGTTAGAGCATAACTTTTGGTCTAAGTCCCCCCCCTACTTAATCAACTGATTCAACAAAATTTCACAGCAATAATGCCTAACAACACAGAAACTCACAGCCTGCAGCCTCAAGCCAAACAAAACAGCTGCATTAAACTAAAGAACCACTCATTGACTTCAACAGTCAACACCCATTCGTCATCGCACATGACTAGAGAACTGTGTTCCGAAAGCTAGTGCAATTCGCTACTACCACAGCGAACTCGCAGCATCAGGCTAATACAGGTCGTTAAAATCTTCATTGTGAAGATATTTATGTATTCAGATATCAAAAGGCTCTGTGTCCAGTGACAGTTCTAAAGACTCAAGTAAATCAAAGATAGTTCAGCGATCTATCGATGACTTGAAAATGTACGAGACATTCTTTCCAGAATTATTTCAACTTTCGGTAGGTACCTCATATCTAGTCAAGCATGACAATCTTCTATCCATGCTGTGTTTGTGGAGGGCTACATTCATTTGGTTTTAATTTATAGATTAATAAGTTGATATTCGATTGAAAGCTAATTTTGCGAAATGGGTCATTCCATGCCAAATGAGCAAATTTTTTGGAAAAATTACACCACATGTCATAGATTTTATTGAAATTTGGCATACTTGTAGATGTCAAAGAAATATTAAGAACGCAAAAAAAAAATTTGAAAAATTTTATACATTGGTGGAGTTATGGTCGTTAGAAAAATCACCATTTTTGCCTGTTCCGCTTTAGCGATTTTGTCCAATTTCTTGTCATATTTCTAATTTCTTAACCAACGATCATACAATATGGCTGAAAATTGCTAGACAGACATTTTAAGACCCAAGGAATCCAAAAATATAGATTAAAAAGTCGTCAGAGAACTTCTTGATATGATTATAGAGGTTTCAATTTGATACATGCATTTTTCGGAGGCCAAACTTTGGGGGCCTATAAAAAAAATGGGTATAAAAATTAAGAACTGAAATTCTCATATTTTATACTTATACCATTACTTTTTCATGTCAAATAAAAAATATGAATTAATTTTGATAACTACTATGATAAAAGCTAAATTTTCTGACTTGCAAATTTTGTACTTTTTAACACTCATTGTACAAGATTTTTGTGTATGACATCACAATTTCCATTATTGCTTGTTGATGACATCACAATTTACATATTGTTTGTCATGACAATTGTTATGTAGATCATCAATGAATTGAATGCTGGTATATAATGCACTTAGGTTTAGTGTTGTAGGCCATGCACCATAGTAATATTAGTGGTAACTTGTAGAGTTAATTACCGTACTCTTTTAATTGTGATTTCAATTTTAGGTTGTCCTATTACTATTAGTAATGTATTATTCCTAACATGCTCGACAGATCTTGCAACCAGGAAATATACTTTTCCCACTGTTCAAGTGTTCAAAGCCCATCTATCTCCTTGAAGCAGAGAAATGTCAATGTTCATAACAAACATGTTCATCTGTTTCTGCAAGTCCACCAATGTCCACAAACCCACTGCTTCTAGCAAAGTGAATTTTATGGCACAATTTCTCCATTTTTTTGCAATATCGAATTGCTGTTATGAATAATTGTGTTATTGTAGAAGTAAAACTAATGTAGTACTAATAGGACAACCTAAAATTGAACACTAAACCTAAATGCATTACCAGCATTCAATTCATTCATGAGCTACATAACAATTGTGATGAAAAACAATATGTAAATTGTGATGTCATCAACAAGCAATAATGTAAATTGTGACGTCATAAACAAAAATCTTGAACATTGAGTGTAAAAAATACAAAATTTGCATGTCAGAAAATTTAGCTTTTATCATAGTAGTTATCAAAATTAATTCATATTTTTTATTTGACATGAAAGAGTATTGATATAAGTATAAAATATGTGAATTTCAGTTCTTAATTTTTAGACCCATTTTTTTTATAGGCCCCCAAAGTTTGGCCTCCAAAAAATACATGTAGCAAAGTGAAACCTTTATAATCATATCAAGAAGTTCTCTGTCAACGTTTTAATTTACATTTTTGGATTCCTTGGGTCTTAAAATGTCTGTCTAGTAATTTTCAGCCATTTTGTTTGATCACAGGTTAAGAAATTAGAAAGATAATAAGAAATTGGACAAAATCACTGAAGCGGAACAGGCAAAAATGGTGATTTTTCTAATGACCATAACTCTACTTTTTTGCACTCTTAATATTTCTTTGACATCTACAAGTATGCCAAATTTCGATAAAATCTATGACATATGGTGTAACCCGTTTGGCATGGAATGACCCAAATGTTAAATTGATCATTCTTGAAATCAGAGCCATGTTGTGCTTTACCAATACAGCTCAGGCATGAAAAATTAAAGAAACGTTTTATAATGGTTTGAATTTTTTCTTAAGTAATTTCTTTTTGTCTAATAACTAACTTTTAGTATCATAATATGGTTTCAATGTTCCTCTCACGCAACCAAGACTATCAATTGTAATTATCAAATTGATACTTTTTCTTTAGTCCAGTTACAAGCCTGACACTAGCAGTCGCCCCCACACCAGTGGGGAAGCTGAGCGGCAACAATCCACCGGCCCAAAACTCAAGGAGGTCCGCCACAGTCTCCCCAATCTCGCATGCTTCAGTTCCTCTGCCCTGGGTTCGCATCTTGACCACAGCGCTCACAGTTCACGATCAGATTCAAGCAACATTTCCAAAGCGTCAATGAACTTCGATGCATTGAAAATTGTTGGATTATCAAAAGTAAGACCGTGGTGTATATACATTATACAGTAATAACAGTATAGTTATTTTTATGTCTGTTATGTCAGCCGAGCTAATTGGTGAGAGTTATGACATGACACTCGAAAGGATACTGGTTCGATACAACTTGAGAGCATACGGCTCGGTCTTTGGGAAGATACCCGAAGTTGGACACGAAGATTTGCTTTCTTGTTTTCCCATGAACTTATTTTCAAATCGTCAACTTAGGGGCTTGTCTAAATATGGCTAACAAAAATGGTTGTTTTGTGTTGCTTTTATCTGGTTATATGTGCAACGCCGATTGCTTAGCATCACCATTCACCATAGCATCGACGCTACCTTACCAAACCAAGTTTAATTGAGTACATTTGGTTATTGTCAGAAAATGACTTCCTCTGACGTTGGGAGTTCCCGTTCAATATCCTCGTCACTGTCTCCTCGCTCCTCCAACAGACTTTCGAGCAATTCCAGCTCCATGAACTACAGCTCTGGAGACGATTATACGATGGGCGGCAATGAGCAGAAAGAGGCGACACCATGGAGTAAGAAAAAGGCAGGACACGGTAAGCATTTTGTCATCTTACGGCAGTGGTTTTCAACCAGGGTTCCGCCAGTAAGTCTAGGAGTTCCCCAAGTTTACATTCAAATCCGAGAGTCGATTTTATTATTATATGCATATTGTTTAAATATAATCAAATGTTGATTAGGTTTGCCACTATTAATAAATTTGCTACACTTTAACACGTCGCTGCGGTCCCGAATTTTCGTTGTTTTCTTGTGGTGCGATTACCTTTAACTTTTTGCTTTCCTGCCAAATTTTTTCAACATGTTTTCTTTGCTTCAAGGAGTTCTTATTAATCAAACGATGTTTTTTGCATAAGGCAATTAAATTATTGCAGGGGTTCCTCGAGCCCTGCCTCGAGCTTTTGGAATGTTTCATTGGGTTCCTTTCCACCAAAAAGGTTGAAAATCACTGCCTTACGGAAATGTTCCGTTGTGACAATGCAGAGTGCAGACGTTGTAACGATGTAAAAAATACTGATTGCTGGCTTACTTTATTTTATTTATGTTTTACAATCTTGTCATCAAGAACGGTATCTACAAAGCGTTACTTCTTAGTTAGAGCCTTTGACCTTATTAATTACTAAGCCAAAGCGTACTCTAAAGCGGGCCTGGACTTGACAGATAAACCACCAAGCTTCGAGAGGCCGTTCGACACTGCTCATACAACTAATTCAACGTTCCATTACGATGGCAATGATGCCTTGAGTAGTAAGTTTGTTTTTTTAATTGTAACTTTGTGTTCGTAGATTTGAAAGGTTAAACTTTGCATAAAGTTTACTTCGTTGCCTCACAATCATGTGAAACCAAATATCATCGCATGGATTAACATTATGGTAATTTATCAACGTTCAAGCTGCAGTATTTCTTGGTTATTGTTCAGTAAAATAAAGACAACGTGAAATTATGTGATTTTAAGCGTTCCTAGGCCTACAAAGCCACATTCGACATCACCATCCAAAGTCAAATCCAACTTGAAGACAAAAACAACGCTCGGACGCGAGCTGGAGCCGATGAAACAATTTATTTAACTTTTAACTCTGTATGCCACTTCAGCTGCGTTGCGTCACTTTTTCTTAGACATTGGCCCAGACAACAGGACGACCATCGAACAGGTCCAGAAGCTAGCAACTTTGACCAAATCAGCGAAGGAACAAACCAACACATTGTCAGGTGCTGACTTGTGGGGTTGCAAGACCCTCAGACGATCAGAGCACCAAGCACATAAGAAGTCAGTCCAAAGGTGGGTTTGTCATATCAACATCCACATCATTAGCTTCAGCGGTAGAGGGTTTAGCTGTATTCTTGCAGTGAAAGATATTTAGACGTTTTACTTTAAATACAGTATACGCATCTTTTGAAATTTTAAAGGTTGCACTCTTGTAATGAATCAAGCAAACATTGCACAACAGCAGCACGATTTAAACAAGGTCAACCAACTTATCGCGTTGATAATTTTAGCGAATTAGTAAATTACATCTACTATCACAGTGTTGCGATGAGTTTATCTACTTTTTCTTGCCTTGTAGACTTACAACAGCTTGTAAATTATGACGATGACTTTAACAGCCTATTGCTAAGCGATTTTCTCCCACTCAAAACTTTTTTTTACATTGCAACGACTACAGTCGTCAAATCAATGTAAAAAAGAACTGAAGAGCTGGCTGGGTTAATGTTGTGCAGCGATGTTGTCTGTCATAGTCATTCTAACCATTTCGTTTCAATTAGAATGGCTTTAAGATGTTTTTTTACGTTTGATTAATGATTGTTTGTGAGTGCACAACGTTTGATTTTGTTTCTTATTTAATGGGAAGTCAGGATTGATTTGGTGGACCTGGCATTTAGTAACTTCCTATCAATTTACTGCTAAAAGTAAGAGCTATTGAAGCACTGATGCTAAACATTCTACATATCTAGTTGCCATCATGCAGTGCTTGCTTGTTGTAGGTTGATTAAGTCGAAGGTGCTTGAAGATGTCGCCCGAACACTTTTCCCCGAGAAGCTGATGAACAAATTGGTTTATTCGAATGAGCAGAAAGTCGTCGACAGCGTCGCGTATCGGTTCGAGACCGCTCAGTTGTTGAAATGCGACGTCGTCGAGCCCGCGGAGACGAAACAACGGTCCGATCCTCTTCCCAGCAAACCTGGCAACACTGAAGAAACGCCGCAAAGTAAAACACGGATCGAAGAAAAGTTAGTGATCAATGTCCCGTCGATCCGCGATCTTGAATCATCATCGACATCGGTGTCGGACGACACTTGGCCTGGAGTTTATTTGGACAAGAAGAGTTCAGAAAATGGCGTCGATCATTCGTTTTCAAACGGAACAGAGGGTTGCCCTTCGGATAAGGATCCTAGTAATGTTCTCCCCAGCATAGCGGAAGCTTCTTGTTATTCTCTCAAGTTCGATTCACGTTTTGAAAGCGGGAACCTGAGATCGGCTGTCCAGGTAACAGAAGAAAACTTTGCTTGCTAGTTTGCTTACATGTGTTGATTTGGTGCAAATCTTGGAGTTTCTTTATCATGCTTTTAGTTTGAAATAATCGCTAATCAGTGGGGTTTTTCAGAATTTTACTACAAATAGAAACCTGTCTGGAATGCGAAACTCAAATAACTGTTTTGATTTCTTGCATATATGATATGTAAATAGTTGTAACATGCACATTCTTAGAGCATGGTTTGTTGTGCTTTCTCAGTTAATCACCGCTTTGACTGCTGACTATCTCAATGGAACAATGTCTCATTTAAGTTACTTTCTCATTACGGTAGACGGCAGAGCCTTCAATACTTTGGACTTGCGAGAGAAAATTCGCACAGAAAGACTTAGGCTACTCAGTAGTTAGCACACTGTGGCTACCAATCTTTATTGTTTGCTCAGGTCCGAGAATACGAATATGATCTTGTACTGAATCCAGATTGCAACAGCAACCACCATTTTCAGTGGTTTTACTTCGGCGTCACACAGATGAAGAAAGGCAAGCATTACCGGTTTAATATTGTCAACTGCGAAAAGAAAGGAAGCGCCATTAATGAAGGTAGTTTGAACTGATTTTCATACATGACTTTAAACTGATGGATTGTTACCATGCTATGTAATAATCTAATGGTTAGGAATCGATTTTGCTTTTCTAAGGTCAAGAATCGATTTTACTCTATAAATAGTATGTTCACTTTATCAAGAAAAAGTAATGAAGACTAAAGAGTTTGAAGAAGGCTACTATTACATAATTTTTAAGTTTTTCAACGTTGTATTTCTTCAAGGGGTGCTGTCCCCATTGATGATGAAATAATAATGCATTTGTTGGCTTTTGTGACTTTTGGCTTTTGTGAATTCCTTGTAAAGCAAAACACTTCTCCTACGAGCTCTCTATTTCTAGGGATGCAGCCTGTAATGTACTCGATGGCTGAGGCGGGACTGGGCCGCCCCTACTGGGTCAGGGCTGGCAGAGAGACGTGTTACTATAGAAACCACTTTCTTCGAAACTACACATCAGCCGGTGGCCTGAAAAGTCGTACCTACTTCACACTGACCTTCACTGTGGTCTTCCAACATAGCAACGATACTTGCTACTTTGCTTACCACTATCCGTACACGTACACGAAACTGCAAGTACGACAAAGCATTGGTATTAGTTTGATAGTGTGATTTTTAGCTTGTTTTCTGTTGAAAATAAGCAAAACAAGGCTGAATGTGCAGCACATAAACACTTAATGAAATGCCAAAATACTGAGGGCAGCTGACTCGATGACTGCATGTTCTTTCGCTGCTTTGTGCTGTGTTTTATATGTGATACTGCGTGTTATCTAATGGGCAAAAAAAAGCTTGATGATTATTATTTTTATCAATTTTGATTTGAAGCTGTGTTAGCTTACAGCAGCGCAACGCACTTTATCTTAGCATTTAGTCTCTTGCTAAGACAGTTCCTAAGTTTGTGGATGAACTGTCCATTGTACTTTCCTGCCCCCGATGTCTCCATTCGACTACGTCACGTAAACATATTGTTTTTTAGCTGGATCTTCAGCACTTCACCGAGAAGGTTGACCCCTCGACCATGTTTGTCCGTCAACAGACCTTCTGTCATACACTAGGTGGAAATCCTGTGCCTGTCCTCACCATCACAGCTCCTCCAATATCCGACGACACTATTTCTGAAAGGCAAGCTACTGCAGAGATGAGTGAGTACTTGGAAAAAAGATGTAGCCTTCAAACATTTCAATCGTCCATTTGATTTGTTTTGGAAATAAAAATCTGTTACCTAACGATATTACCAGAAAATTTGGAAACAACAACGAAGTTCATCTTGCGGATTGCCTTCTCTACATTGCTGTAAGACCTAGACCTTTAAATAAAGACAAAATAATTGGAGCACTGTTGGTAAAACCTTGCGGCCACCGCATGCGATGAAAATTTGAAATCATTAATGACTACCAGTATCTTCTTCCCAGGATCACGTCCTTACATCTTCCTCACTGCGAGAGTTCATCCTGGGGAGTCGAATGCATCTTGGACCATGAGAGGAACTCTGCGTCTTCTACTGACTCCTCCTCCAAGTGAAGACGGAGAAAACGAATCGCTAGCAGCAGTCGCTGATGAACTTAGGAAATCTTACATTTTTAAAGTCATCCCTATGCTTAATCCAGATGGAGTCATCAACGGCCAGTAAGATTGATAGACTTTCTTGTTCTTCTTTCTCTTGTTCTAAATTGATAGATGTATGTATAATTATATGTTAGCGTTAAAAAGATATAGAATGTTTTTCATCGAAGATCTGTACAGCTTTTCATTTCTATTTGGGCCGCACTGTCGTCTTACATCCATGGCTCTGTATTCTTATATAACTTTTGCTTCCAGTGGACGTGCAAATGTTTTCAGAAACATGTTGAACATATCTAAACTATTTTGAAGATAAAGTACTGTATAAAAGAAAACGACAATTCAAAGTGAACGTTTAGTTTATCCTACATTGATGTGCCCGAAAAAATAATCGGATTAACATAATTTAACCTTAACATAACGTCAACAATTGTCTTTCCAGTCATCGCTGTTCTCTGAGCGGGGAAGATCTGAACCGGACCTGGTCCGACCCCAACTCGGAACTGTTCCCAACTATCTACCACACCAAGGGTTTTCTTCAATATCTCCAATCAATTCAGAAAGGTACCACACTGCTTAATTCCCACTACACCAGTTGTTCCCAGTCTGCGTGTAGCCAACAAATTCTTACCACGTTGAGTCAATGGCAATGATTGTTTGAAAATAGAAAAATTTGTTAGTTAAAATAGTAACGATGGTCCTATACTCAGTTTCTGAGCATTGAGAAATGAGAAGATGATGTTCTCATCACACTAGGGCCTTAGGCCATCGGCACCAACCAGAGTAGAATGGCCAGTTTCTTGCTCTCGGCCTCATTTCAATAATACACTCTGAGATGAGCGGTGTTTATCAACAACCAGCTAAAGCTGGCTGTCAAACCAGGTTTGGATTATTGGAAAGCCAATGCCGTATCCGCTGCTAGATAATACTTAGAATATATGAAAGCCAAGCTTGTGAACTTGATTTTAGCTCCTTTGGTCTACTGCGACTACCACGGACACTCGCGGAGAATGAACGTGTTTCTATATGGCTGCTCTAAGAAGGAGTCGATAGCAGCCGGTGAAAGTCACTCAGTCGCTGATGGGCCAGACGATGCTGGGTATAAGGTGAGTTTACTAACCACTGGACCTGACAAATGAATGTTGTTATATATTTTTTATATTTTATTTGTTGTTATATTTTATCACGGGGACAAACCACAGACCAATCAAGCGTTCCTTGTTGGTTGCCTCACTCATCATTTACCGAATCAAGTAAAATACTGCACGTAGTATCAGACTACACCAAACTGTGTAGTCCGGTTAACATTGTCAACCTGTTGGAGCACTGATTTATAACATCTGTTAAAATGTGACTGTTTGTTGTTAGCAGCACAATTTTTAAGTTTATAAAATTTTTCCAATTGTTTTAAGATCAAGATTTCTACAAATTGGTTTGTTGCATCACAGAGCTTGCCGAGGTTGCTGGGGCATTTCGCGTCGCCATTTTCTGTCAAAAACTGCAACTTTGTGGTCGAGAAGTCGAAAGTATCCACCGCTCGCGTCGTGGTCTGGAAGGAGATAGGGGTGGCCAGGAGCTACACCATGGAAAGCACCTACTGCGGCTGCGACCAGGGGCCTCTCAGGGGCAAACAGATCGGAACACGGTGAGTGAGAGCAATCTTGGAAGAAATTCAATGTTGGAATGCGATTATTGGAAAACTCACTTAGCGTGCAAGCTAAACCGTTTTATTAAAATACATATTTAAAGGCAAGATAGTTGGGACGCCTTGTTGCTCTTATCAAAAAATGAAGCCAAAATGAAGATATTAAGCTCATGTTCAGAAACGGTTTCTAGACTGTTTTAAAAACGTTTGCTAAGCATGAGTTTAGTATCTTCATTTTCGGCTTTTTACTTTATTTTTTATTAAACGTAGAAATACTTGTAGTACTAATGAGTATTGCTTAGCCTACTGCTGGTAGTCAGGTAGAGCTATTCTATTTCTTACTAGAATTTGTTTCTTTCATTTACAATTAATTTGCTTTTGTTTTAAGATTCTCCTTGGAGTTGTACTTCATTACATTTGTAGCATGCTGTGTTCTCTATTTGCTTCCTTCTTTCAATTGGTTGCGCGATCAGGGAAAGTTATCAGCTCTGCTTTGTATTGTCGATGCAGCTGCTTGAAGTTTATTGTTGTTTCCAGCGACATGGAGGCGATGGGTTCGAAATTTTGTGAAGTTCTTCTGCATCTGAAGGCGAAGGACAAATTGAGGAGTCTGCCTGTGTTGGATTCTGACGACGAAAATATGCCAACCACGTCACATCCTGCCGCCGAAGACCGCGCCGCGCTGATGAGTCCCGGATGTCCGGTGAACTCTGACGCCGAGTTGACCCCAGACGATGATCTTTGGGGGGCCCTGGACGAAGCTTACGACGTCCACGTAACTGCAAGCAGAAAGTTTTCCTTCCAGTCTTCCTTGAAATCACGTGACCCGACGTATGACAACACAAGCGGGAGTGATATGTCATTTTGGCGTTATGACGCTGATCAGCCAAGCATGTCGTCCACGAGTGACTCAAAACGACCGTCACTCTTGAGTGACACTTCGTTTTTCAGCCTCGAAGACTCCTTTGCTGACTTGGATTCAACTTTGACCTCAGGTAACCTCGACAACATGATGCCATTCGAGGTCGTTTCCGGTAAAGTGTCACCTGCGTCTGGCAGAGTGATTAACTGTGATTTTGAAGATGAGGACTTGGTGAGAACTGCTCCGAGACCATTTGAATCCGGTTTGGTGGTGAGGAAGGCCAGTCGGCATCATCGCTTCTCGTTGGATGACTCCGCAGCGCCATCTAGCAGTTCTAAAAGTAAACAAGAAGCCAAGACAGCTCGGGCAAGAAGACGTTTGAGAAGACAGTCAAAGGAAGGAACTGATGAAGTAAGAGCTGAAAACGAATCCTTACAGTGATCCTAATAATAAGGCTAATGCTGCTCAGTATGAGTTAAGCAACAAATTTTAGATTAACATGTCACCGACACTGATTTTCGTATTCCTTTTTGCATCCACGTTCACAGCGAAATAAAATTCCTTAAATCATTATCAGCGGCTTCCACTGTTGATCACAATAATTTCGCTCAACCATTCCCAGCTTCCGTTCACTGTGTCATGGATGAGGTGCAGGACATTCCTAACTGCGACCCACAGCATGCAGCTTATTGTTTAATGTTTATAGAAAGTGATGACTTTGGACAGCAATACCGAATTTATTATACGTTATCTAACGTTGAATCAATATAAAATAGGGGTTTGTAATAAGGATTACTTGTATGCAAGCAGCATATTACACAGTGAATACATCTTTGCCAAAACACGTTTCTTACTCACTGTTACTCCTGTACGTTGTAATGCTCTGATTTTGTGTGTAAACATGTTCCAGCACAACGGAAACATATCCTTGGTATATTGACATCCATTGTAGCCATGACTTATGTAAAACTACTATTATCACACGTATAAGACATTATATTTGTTGCGATTTGATACTTTTTATTTATACGTTCTCTACACTACTCGTTTCATTATACACCAAGTATTTGTTTCAACTGTAAGCAGTTTTAGCGCATTTTGCTGCAAAAATTTTTTCCAACGATTTTTTTCTGTTTCTTTATCAAAAAGGAAAACTCGCATTTTTTATATTGTGTAGTTTGAAAAGCTGTAGTACTTTTCTACGTAAAATGTGAACTATGGTTTTAATTTAATCATAATTTTAGTTGTACGGATTCCTTTTAGGTTTTCTTGAGATTTAATTAAGGATAGCATCTAATCTGTAACAGAATCCTGTTCAATAGTATAAGTAGAGATTTATCACTACAAGGCGAAGAAAGGTAAAATGAGCAATCGGTGCACGGTTCTAATGGGGTCTCCGCTTTTTTTTTTACCTAAGTGTAAGCCAAAGAATCCCGATACTCAATTTTAAATCACCTTTAATGACCAAAGTTGAAAACATCTACATATGAAAAAAAATCTAGTAAAACGTGATTATAAATTTTAATAAAACCTTACAAATAAATAAGAGGTTTTTGTTAACCGACTTTAAGCTTTAAAAATAAATATTCTACTCGTTTCTTCAAAACTTCACCTGCATCCTCTGCTGCGTTCTTGGTATGTTTCGCGGTGGGCAACACCTGGTGGTGTACACAGTACGTTGCTTGTGTGTAACTTATTTGTAACAATTGATCATTGTGATGCCGCATAAACTTGCATATATTCAATGTACCAACAAGGTTTTGGCTTTTTTACATTTAACTATGGTTTATGGTTCGATTCCAGTTCCAGGCGGAAGGGGGTATGGCAAGCATGAAACTATTTTTGAGACGTTTTTGATGCTTTATTCTGAAGAGAGAAACGGTGCTGGCTGCTTTATCGATCATTAAATCGCCTTTTCAAAATAGTTAGTCAAATGACGAAATTATTACTTGCAGTTGCTCCTGTAACGTTGTCAAAACATTATTCTTTCTTTAAAGTGACATTTCAATGTATTATGAATGTGAGAAAGAAATTGAAAATACGAAAATCTTCTGTTTGCATCTGTGTTATTATGATCAGTTAAAGCATTTCTGTCTGCATCATTTTTTTGGGACACTATGCTTTGTAAGTCACGTTTATTCGATATAATTTGAGGTTGCCTTTTCATTAAAGTGAGTTATTTACGATGTGCGATGTTGCCGGTCCCGCTGGCACGGCTTCTTACAATTACGTTGTTTTGTGTATGAGTTCCATAAAACAACCACGTCAGGGAAATAAGAAAGCGGCGTTTTTGTTGCATCTTGGGTCCTTCCAAAATTTCCAGTTCTTTGACCCCTGCCAACGCTGGGGTTCACAACTTTCTCTGATAACTTGCGCCCAGCATTTCAATACCACGTGATAGACCCAGTCTTCATTTGAATGGGTTTCAGCGTAACTTGTTCCCTTGTCTATCTAGGATCTTACAAAAAAACACTCCGCTCTCTCAAAACAAGAGTTTAAAATTGTAGTGATGACGAAAGAGATTACAATTATAATGGCAACACTGGTATTCCCTCGTTGATTCCTCTGTCGGTGCTGTGTACAATGCTCTAACCCCAATGTAGTGTTGATTGGCCGCTGTATGTCGTTACTGTGGTATCATAATTACCCAGACAGCAAATCCAGCAAATCAGCTTGATTCAACGTCTACAGATGTTAAATCAATGTAAACAAAACAGTTGATTTGCTGTCTGGTATATATTGCTTTATCTGCTTCGTGTATTATTTCACCACCAGCTGCATAATCACCACCATTGATTTGTATGGTGAAAAGTCAGCATGAGCATAAAATGCGCTCATTTTCTACTTACAGACGCAAATTTGCCACAATTTTTTACAAATATTTTTTTTATGTTGTAAACTGTGCAAACCGCACCTTTTCAATGGGCTCCACATTGGCAATCGGAGTTCATCATTTCAACAAGGAATCAGGTGCAGATCCAAACTGAGGTGATACAGCGGTCGCCTACTCCAAAACATAAAGTTTTTTTTACCTTTTTTTTGTCACACTTAGCGACTGTGCCTAGCACATAGATTATATTATGTTGTTGTTCATTTTCTATTTTAAAGCGGAATTTTTCAATTTAATGCAAACAACGTTGGCTATTTTAGTGTTGTTCTAGTTAGAAATCAAAGCTAATCTACAAACTACAAGACATCTCTGAAATTGTCATCGAGTCACCCCTGCGACGAATTGTCAAACTCACATCGTTTGGTCAAACACGTAGGCTAATTGGTCTTTGGCTGAATTGTTGTGAAAACTAGACTACTTTTGCTTATGAAACGTGTAGCAATATTTGTTTTAAACATTCTGTGATGTTACTTATCAGCGTTATTTGAATGTGGTTGTTTCTTGTAATAGCAAGCTTGCTTTCTGTGGTGTCTATTTTAATCGTTCAGTATAGCAATTACAACATTTTTCAAAATACGTCTATGTTTTTGAGATCTACAGCTGCAATAAGACTAAGTGAAACTGCTCGTTGATGGTCTGCGGAAAATTTTAAATTTAATTCAATAGTTGAAATAGTAATTTTCAAATTTGCACTGTCAGTCTGGTGGGCCAACCAAAAGTAGGTTAAGTAAAAACTACGCGTATTCTAAAACGCTAAACCTCACAGCGCTCTCCTCCAGTGGAATATACTAAATATGCTCTTTAAGTGAGACACGAGCTATGTTCGTTTGGTCAGTTGTTCCGCAGCAAGATGGTTCGCCAGAGAAAGCCACATGCTCGTGGGTTTAGCTACATGGTACAGCAGAAATCACCTATATAGTGACACCTGAAGGACCTTCGAACAAATGTCGCTATAGCGAAATGTCACGATAGCCGAAGACCAGCTCCACAAGCACAGCTTCAAAGTCGTCGATGCACACGCCATAAGTTCAGTGCTTCTCAATCTTTGGGTTGCGACGGACCCTTTCAATATCAAGCCCATGACTCCAAAAGTATCGAAAGTGAACCTGAGTGTGAAAATTTTACAAATAGTATTTAAATATATGAAGTTTTAAGTGATACATTGACTTTAGAAAAAAATCCTCCAATTTAAGCGCAAAGATAGAAAGTAATGCTTTATTTCTTCTTCACACGACCTACCACATTAGGCTAATCTGAACACAGCCTACTTTTTCAGATTTTGTTGGCATATATTATTAAACATCGCATGGACATTGAGCCTATACTTGTTTTGAGTAGCCTACTCTTAAATCTACGGTAAGTTCTAATCAATAGCGTAGGCCTACTGGGCGAAGTAGTCTGCAGTTTACTCACACGCGTTGGTATGCATAAGACGTATCTTTGCGTTAATTTGCGCGATTTAACAAATTATTGGCTCATTTAACAGACGGTAGCCACTTTAACAAAGAAAAATTCTGCCACTGCAATTGACTAGAATGCACCGCCAACCAATCATAAGCTACGTTTTCTATGACGTGAAAAAGAGCGAAAAGAAGATGATACAAAGCAAATCAAGTGATGGATTTTCTGTCAGCTGATTGGCTTAGGGGTTAGGGCTAGAAAGTAGTTATTTCATTGACGCGGGTTCGATTCCCACCACTGACCACTGCTATTGCTCTTTTTTCTTCTGTAATTACCAAATAAAGTTCAAAACAAGCATTAACTCTCTGGCTGATTGCTAGAAAGGTCACAATTGGACGGTAGCCTCTTATAACATGTTCTGATTGGTTGGCGGTTTCATTCTGATCAATTTCAGTGGCAGAATTTCTACTTGTTAAAGTGGCTACCTTAACAGACAAGCATTGGCTTATATTGATTCGATTATATTTGATTGGAGAAAAATATTTGGATTAAAAATTGAAAAGTACCTGGCAACACTTTGTTTATCGTCCCACTCTCTGGGTGGTGTGCAACTGTGCATACGTATACGTTCATTTCATACTCAACTCACCGCTAAACAGCTAATGACATCCGTAATGCGACATTGTAGGTCACCCTAGATCGGCGATCGATTGTGATAAACAGTGCGCACTGCGCAGCAGCTGTTGTGAGCTTGAGCTATCAGCCTATTCACGAAGGAGTAATTGTGCAGTCATTAATTGCATCCTCGAGTTGTGATAAACAAATTGACTAACCTGAAAATTAGTGAGCCTAACTGAGCAAGCGAAATGTGCACTTTTTACATTAATTTAACATCAACAAACGTTTATGGCAGTGGAGACATTTCGATTGGCAAAGTTCGTCCTTTTTGTATCCATTCAACGTCTGCAGGCTACAGACAATGGAACATACATACTGTAGTTGCGTTTCAGCTGGTTGGGTGAGGACAACCATACCTGAATTAGCCATATATTTCGGACAAAGCTATATCTAGGCAAAGTACCATAACGCGTGCGATGCAAAATGTTTTTTTATCCTAAAGAGGTATTGTTTCGCCAAACACTCGGAAACCTGAATTGGTGAAGTGTTTTTTTACAGAAATGGCATCATATTCTTATTTGCAGTGATTCATCGTCTGCATGCAGCAAATCTACAAACAGACAACTTTATTTCGCTGGTCTTGCAGCTCATTGTCTAAATGTCTAAGGCGCATTGTATTCTCTACATTGCCAGCTCATCAAGTTGTACTTCAGCAAAAGTTAAGTTGCGGTTTAGAAAACAATGACGCTTACTTTTCCATTGTCGGAACTTTGTTATACTGAGAAACAACGTTCATGGAATATCTGAGCACTTATTGGTTTTAGATGAAGAAAGCGACCCTTGTCAGTTTGGAAATGGCAATCAAGCTCATAATTGTCTTAGCATGCAATGCTCAATGATTTACTCAAAAAGGTCGAAGGAGCACAAGTTGTACCATTTGTTGTTTAACCCAACCGGGAATCGAACCCATGCCTTAACAGAAGCAGTAATGGCACGACTAACTAATCCACCAACAGTGCCCAGTGACTGGTCAATGAATAACTAATTGAACAAAGAATGTCACAAGGCAAGTGCACGCTTTGCAAACGCAAAGTACAGTAATCAGGAAAGGCGAGTGCTGTGCCAGTGGCGATTGAAAGAACAATGGAGCTTTTCCCTCAATCAACTTTCCAAGTAAAATAGAAAACTAACAGCTGACAAAACTTTTCATTGAAACGTCTGCTCAAAATGTAAAAAACCTTGCCAGCAAATGAGTTCTTTGGGAGCTGGTATACAAGTCCCTCCCCCCCCCCACCACCCTTGGCAACTCATGACAAAGAGAAATTGACCAAAACACGTGAATTGAAGTGTGTGAACAGTAAAGCAAAAGTAAACTAGTTTCACCCTATATGTTTGGTTGAATCCTGTCTTTGTCATGAGTTGCCAAGGGTGGTGGTGGGGGGGGGACTTGTACACCAGCTCCGTTCTTTCTATTATTTATTAAAGAAGGGACTTGTTTGCTAGTTGAAAATGACTGAGTTACTTAGTTTGCTCTTTCAAGCAACCAGCTGACTTGACTTTAGTAGCGAAAACTGCATAGCCGGTGAGACTTTGCATACATGTAGTTGGTTAGACTCTATATAGTGTTTTTCTTTTTCTTCGTTTGGATTGTTGGTAGAAGGACCGTTCAGATAGAAAGAGTTCAGCTTAGCCGTATCACTCCCAAGTTTGAGCTCAGTGCATGTTTTAAATGTTTTTAGCTTTGTCACTTTCTGGTGCCAAAAGAGCGAAATTTAAGCATGCATTCAGTCAACGCAATTTCTGGATGCTGACCACTCCAGTCTTTACAAATTGAATTGAATTCCATCTCCTCAAAGGCTGATATAATGTATCAGCAACACCATCTCGTACTACAGTAAACTGATGTATCATATGACGCAATATCACTTAGGAAATATGAAGCTATTGTGCCAATTAGGTTTCTGTGTAGTGATACTAGCACAGTCGATTTTAGCCTTACCGTATTTTTGTTTTTGGAAGTTCTGCGGATGGTAAAGTGCGTGCCACACTATGCGATGTATTAAATTATTTTATTTTATTTGGAATCTTATTTTTGAAACAAAGGAAGCCAATGAACAAAAAAGGACAGCAAAGCATGTTTCTTGCTTTTGCTTTTTAATCTTTTTGAGTTCGATTATTGCAGTCGAGTCATATGAAAGACTTTAAAAGTGGTTTAAAAGCGTTTTTATGCAAGTGATTGCAAATTGAAAGAACAGTCGTAAAAAGATTATTAAATTTGAGAAACTGTAAAGTGTAAGTGTATCATCACCTATAATTTTTATAAAATATTTTGCTATACGGTATTCTTATACTATAGTACAGGCAGTTTGCAGAAAACCGCTTGCTACTTAATTACAGGATACAAAATTTGGCTGTTGATCACAAGCTTTGATAACTTCAGTATCTTTTTTAGAAGCTTCATAGCAATTTAGTTTAACTTTCAAAAATATCAGTTTGATGAAAAAGTTGTAGTTTTTGGTTTTTTGTTGCGAATGAGTGGCTCAATAAAGTGTCACAAAATGTTTTAAATCCAGCAGTTGGAGTGAAAACCGACAAAAAGAATCAGCAACCAAAAGTCACTATCAGGATCGAAGTTCTATTCTAGCGCAGACGTGTAGTGAGTGGCTTAACAAAAGGACTGTATTCGAATTGTAATAGCTTTATTTTCGTTTATTAACGTAGAACAGCTGTAGGTTTAACGAATCGACATGGCAATAGAATACCATAAAGTACACACATGGCGCAGGCTTTATGAGCTGGGAATTTTTCACTGCAAGCCATATGGTCGCTACAACAGACAATATTGCTTGTACTGTAGTTGAACAACGTATTGTAGATCAGTCACCATTATCGCGACGCTTACGGACTCTTCTTATGCTTGGCTCTCAAGGTGTATGCTTGAGCATTTCACTTGAACGACTGCTTTCTATTGAGTGATATCTAGTTGAGTGAATAATTCTAAGACAACAGAAATTCAACAATCGGAAACTTCACTTTGTCAAATTCGGTGACCGGGACTGCGTCACTGGTTCAAAGCCTCTACAAGTAAGATTAAGCTCTCAAAGAAGCTTTCTCGGTCTGAGGATAAAGATATATTTTCACAATCAATAAATCAATCAGTGTGCGGACAAATAGCACGGTTACAAGATATTTTCTTTGTTAAATATCTTCGTTTGAACTGAAACCATCAAATTGACAATTGCGGGCAGTGGGCATACTCTCTCCAGTAATCGCCATTTTCTTTAGCGTGTTTACGCAAATTGAAAATCGATCTTGCGTCTGAAGAAACTAACACGTGATTGCGTCATCCAAGACCGCTCCTTCCATTGTTGCAAGTGAAATCACTATGGGAAAGCCTCATTATAAAACCTGGATAAAAGTCGTCGTTTCACATGGCCTCAACGTCTCAAAAGATTGAAGCGACGTAATCTGGATTGTTGTAATGCGAGCTCTGCGGTTTGACGTGGTTGACAACGTTACCACGATCGACGTAAACCAAGTCGCCAAATGTTGTTGTTTTTTTAATCAAACTAAACAGCAAATGTGTTCAAACTAAACCGTTTTTTATCTCACTAGTGTTGAAATGCATAGCAACTTCCTAAAAAATGCGCTTCTATACGGCTGCATTGTCTGCTGTGTAAGGCGCTGAAGAGCAACGCATTCTGCGATGGATGCAGCGCTGTATAAAAACAAGCATTACTATTATAATTATATATATCCTTTTTTTTTTTTCGCGCGCAATATATCCTTTAATCACCAACTGCAGACAATGACGCACCGTTTCGGCCTTTTAGCCTCCTCAGCGCAGTGGGTGCACTGGGAATTGCCACGGAGATATATACCTCCATGTGACGTTTTTTTCATTTGTGGAACCCAAATCAAGTATTAATGAAAATTGATATTTTTTTTATAGGAAAGACATAAATGGCAACTACGGAAGACACAGATCCACCCTTAGATGACACAGACAGTGAGTAATATATAGATGCAATGTTTGTATGATGTATTGTTTAAGTCAATGATTTTTAACCGGTGTTTCACGTAACACTAGTGTTCCATGAGAAATGTCAGGTGTTCGAAAAGAAATTTATTAGTTTGACTAGTGTTCCATGGAACACCGGAATCATAATCACAAATGTGTTTGTCTTTTTGCAATACCTGCCCGAATATCACCTTTATGCTCATCCAAACAGGACCAGATATCGCACTGAGGAACACATTGACTAAATTGTTGTTGTTTTGTTTATTGCATCATTGTAGAATTTTGTTTGGTGTACCTCAAGATTATTTTACTGCATAAAGTGTTTCGTGACTCGAAAAGGTTGAAGAACACTGCTTTAAGCAACAAGTGATTAGTTATGTTGTTCACAACAATCGGGAAACATAACAAAATGTGAACTAGCATGAGGAAGAACTAAAATAGTATAACTTTTCTTGCGTAAAACCTTGCGCAAATGACACAACCTTGCTTCAGCTGTTCAGCATATCATAGAAGGACCACGATAAAACAACTGCGCGTTTCTTATACATAAAGAATTTGCAGATTCCCACATTTCATATAGCTTTTATCTTTAGGCTAACAGATTACGTAACTACCTACTGTTATTGAATTAGTGGTGCGATACATGAGCCCGGCCTCATCGGCGACACTAGTGTTTATCGCTGAATTCATGCTACACTCGACTGCCGAAAAATACATATTGATTATTGATATTTGCTCAGGTGAAGAAAAAGTGAATCTGAAAAGACAAGTCGGGTTTATCGGCGCCGTCAGTTTGATCGTTGGGACAATCATCGGTTCCGGCATTTTCATTTCACCGAAAGGAGTTTTTGAGAACTCGGGGTCCGTCGGTCTAGGTCTTGTGGTAAGTATACCAATAATTAGTAACATATCTTTAAACTTTTTTGTAAGTATAAGTCTGAAATTCTACCCATGCCGAGCCGATGCAATGAAACTAGCAACAATATGTCGCACAATTTGATTCGTTTTCTGACGTTTCTAGCTCAGTTTGTTTCCTGAGAGTGCACAAGATAGTAGACTGTTTCAAAATGTTTCACTGAACACGAGGAAAAGGAAAAGAGTTTTTATATTCGTCACAAGTTATTTTTCAATCTATTCTTTCGAAGCAGCAAAGTAACTCCGGTGTTTGTACGAATTTACGTTATTGGAAATATAGGCTCACACGGTTATAATTCAAAATTGTCGAGGAGTTAACTTGTAAGCCATTTCTGATTCTGGATTTGATTCCGTGGTTTTTGTGGTGTGCCTTTCTAGCTTACAACCGTTCTTACCATTTTCTGTGAATCTTAATATGCTAGTTATAGTATATAGTAGCCAAGTGTGCATTGGTGTACTGTCGCTTGTATTTTTTTACTCGACTACATTGTTGAACCTCAGATACTCGCTCACACAAAGAAACAAGACAGCTTAAAGGCATATTTATTCTTGTCGTTCCAGATATGGCTTTCATGTGGTGTCGTCAGCACGCTTGGGGCTCTTTGTTACGCTGAACTGGGCACAATGATACCGAAGTCTGGCGGAGAATACCCGATTTTCCTAGAAGCTTTTGGACCAGTTCCTGCATATTTATTTGCCTGGTCAGCTACTGTGATACTGAAACCATCTTCCTTATGCCTCTTATCTCTGACATTTGCAAGATATGCTCTGTCTTCTGCATACGGTAGATAGATCTATATCTTTTAGCTTTCGTTGTTGCACGCAACGTAGCGTATAATGGCAACAGAAATCTGTTAATTAGTAAAAGTATAAAGTGAAATATCAACTGTTAGAATATTTGAGTAGCTACACTACAGTAGATTAAACCTTGAAATTAATCTTTTTTACTTCGCAAATATCAGGAATGCTTTAATAGGCCTACCTTATTAAATAAAGAAATAAAACATAGTAACTTTATTTCTCTATGGTTCAACAAAGCAAACTCTCTACCAAAGCTTATTAAATAACATGCCAAAAATTATTAATTTTGTGTAGACTGTAAAGTGTAGACCCACTGTAAATGTTTTACTTAACTTATTATGTGACTATAATTAGCTTTGCATATCGTTCAATTCAATTTATAAGATTTGCAATCCTTGTTTTCGCACGAGACTTTTATGCGTTTTCAAGCGTCGACTTTCGTATGAGAGTATCTTATGCATAATCCTGGCAATTTTGCATCCTTGCAGAAGCAAAGATTTGAACAATTGCTTTGTCACCAAAGCTGATAACACAGATGGCTTGTATACGTAGTGTTGTTGCAGAATTTGCTCCTAAATGGGGTGCTGCAAAGCCATCTTGATGCTGTCATTGAAGTATGTCTGCTCAAGTGCCCATGACGGGAGTTGAACACTCGTCGTTTAATTTTGCAATATATGGTCTCAAAACTAATTATGAAATGATATGTCGGGGCAAACGCTTTTTTGTTTAACTTTTGTTTTAATTGAAGCTACATCATTTAGGGAACTGTGACAGCGTTCCACCTCTGGCTACAAAGTTTGTTGCTGTGGTCGTCATAATGATAGTGGTGTTCGTGAACTGTGTCAGTGTCAAGTGGACTACAAACATTGTGACGTTTTTTGGAGTTGGAAAGATACTCAGCCTAATCGTCATCATTATCGGCGGAATTGTGAGACTGGCTTCAGGTATTTTATGTTCTATTTTGTAAAGTATTTATTGCAAATGAAGCTGGCCAGTGTCAACTGCAACCTAGTAAGTAGGGCTGTCTTAAACAAGGTTTTTAATGTATCCAAAACAAAGAACGTTTATTTTGAAATAAAATCAAATCAAATTAAAACAAAGGATCTCTCGAGACGAAAGAAAATATTTTTAACGCAACATTTTTATTATAGACAAACTTTTGGCATTTTGAAAAATATTTAGTGCTAAACAATATTAAATTGGAATCACTAGCAAGTAGTTTCGTTTTGGCCTTCAATCTTCACCGAAATAAAATATATTTTCTTTTTGAACAAAATCAAGAAAAAAGTGTGGGTCCAAATAAAACGAAATATTTCAAAAGTTTTTGTTGATTTTCTAATTTCATATTTTTGACATTGATTTGGATAAGCAGTTGGTTTGTAAAAGTTGTGCATGGAAAAGATATATATGTAAGTAAAATCGAACTAACTGCATGTATAGAAATGTGTTCACTTGTATAGATTGTGTTCCACGCGTGTTATTCGTAAAGCTGTGACAACATTTTTGCAGTTGTATGAGATTGGCCTGCAATTCGCAAAACACCGACGCATCAGGCGGTGTTTAATAGTGAGATTATAATTTGTTCCGATGTAACTGTTATTAATGTTATGTTATTAAAAATTATATTACAAAGTTTTTTATGCTGGTTTAAAAGTAATATCGATAGTATCGGCCTATAAGCAAAGGTTTTTCTCTTATATTTTTGACACGCAGTGTATATTGATTATTATAATAAACACATCACTTCAATGAACAAATCAATAGGTCAGTGCTTTATATCAAGGCATTGAAGTGTCTACGCAAAAAGAACAATTGGAAGCTTCTATAATAACATTAAATCCACTTATAACTTCCATTTACGCCTTTTTAACAAAGTATGTTAGTTCTAGGTTCTCAGACAGCAAAATCCGTCATTTTTACATTTAACATCTGCAGACGTTGAAGCAATGTAAAAATGCCGCATTTTGCTCTTTGGTTTGGTTGATTTGCCTCACAGTGTTGCCCTATAAAATTTTTGCGTAGCCTCTTGCAGCCACACATTCTGTTGCAATGTTTAAAATTTTAAAATCCTGAAATAACAATGATATCTATTTATCGAATTTTACTTCTATATCTTTGTAGGCCATACTGAGAGCTTTGAAAACGCCTTCCAAGGAACTGGATCTCCTGGTATACGAGAAATTACTTTAGCGTTTTATCAAGGCTTGTGGGCGGTTGATGGATGGAATCAGCTCAACTATATTGTGGAAGAATTGAAAGTAATAGAGTTTATGGCACAAGGATGGTACTCTAACGATCCAGGGTTTCACATCTTCATGTTTTTGTCGAATTCTTGTTTAGACTTTCACTTCATCCCTGCACACATCTTTCACCGGCCAATTTTCATGAACAAGAGTTGAATTGTAGACAAAATGAATAAAGTAATGAAAGCTACTTTTTTATGTTAACACTAATGTGGATTACCGGATGGGCCTACATAGCGTTATATTTCTGCAAATTACTAGATTTCATTTTCTCACAGAACCCTTACAAAACATTACCCCGAGCCATTGTGACGTCTATGGCTATTGTGACTTCCCTCTACCTGGCGACTAATGTTGCTTATCTGACGGCCATGTCTTTTGACGAACTCTTGGGTTCTCCTGCTGTTGCCGCAGTAAGTTGTACGTTGCAGAACAAACTGTTCTATCTGGTGCTAACGATATTATGGTACAATAACGGACAGCTTTTCAACCAGCAAAATCCCAGACAGCAAATCAGTTATTTTCGTACATTGATTCAACGTCTGCAGACGTAGCTATCGGGGTGGACATTGATTTAAAGTAGATTTTTTCACTAACCTTACCTCTACGCTTAGGCTCCCTTAATTTCATTGCAATAAATTGCTTGTAACTCACATTTACGATTTACTCTCACCAATCACTGAGGTAAGAGTAAACGTAGGGTTAGGCCACTTATGGTACAGCCATACAATTGAACTACATTTCTTTTACAGAGTTTTGGTAAAGTTGTCTTGGGCATTTTTGTGTGGACGATACCGCTTGCCGTTGCTTGCTCTGTGTTTGGCACTTGTGTCGGTTCATGCTTTACGGCTGGCAGGATATCATACACTGCAGCCAGAGAAGGACAGTTTACACTACTCTTGGCGATGATTAATGTTAAGCGCTACACTCCAGCTCCAGCAGTTATTCTCAACGTAAGACATGTACTGTAAACATAACCGACTTGTGATACCTCGCCTTGCTAAATCCAAGTTCGACTGGTCAAAACAGTCGCCAGAAATTGCCTACCAACTCACCATAAAAACAAAAAAAAATGTATAAATAAATTACTTTGACCATAGATTACTCATCTTTCTCATTATTTGGTGTTTGTTTGACTTTACTAACTAGAAACGTTGAAGATGTAAAGAAGCTTTTTCTGCATGCTGCTAAATTTATTATAATTATATAACATTTGTATAATTGTGTATATTTTCAGGGTTTCATTGCGGTGCTTATGGTCATTCCCAACAATTTCGATTCACTGATCCAGTATTATAGCTTTGTAACATGGGGAGTCTATTTAGGAGCTTGCTTAGCCTTACTTTACTTCCGCTACGAAAGGCCGGATGCAAATAGGCCTGTGAAGGTAAATTATGCAACTTCAGCGTTGGTAGAAAATATTTCATAACGTTGGTAGATTGGTTTTGAATCTTTATCCTTGGACTGACAAAGCCTCTTATTCTTGGTTATTCCTGGCAGTTTCGAATACTTGTAGACTGAGAGGCTTTGGACCACTGCGGCAAGGCTGGTTACCACGATTGACAGAATGAAGTTTTCGAGTATTGTTGCTGGGGAAGTTTTCCATCCATTAGGTGCTGCTAAATTGAGAGCAGTCTTGAAATGCGTTGCTCAAGCGCAAACCCCGAAAGTCGAACCAGCGCCGCTTGGTCTTGAGTCGAGTGCTTCACCACTGAACTAACAGGCCGTACTGTATTTCTTCAATTCTGAGGTTGGAAATTCCAGGAGTCGAAACATTTTTTTATTGTTCCTTTTGTTTAATTTCACAGGTTCCAATTGTTATCCCTATCATTTTTGCTTTGTTTTGCATCTGTTTGGTTGTTTTTCCTATTGTGGATGATCCTCAAATACAATACCTGCTGGCTGTCTTCACTATTTTGTTTGGACTTGTGTTTTACATACCATTTGTTCATTTCAAGTTAAAAAGCAAAAGAATAAGTAAGTTCTGTTTCAAGTTGAGTAGCCTACTTGTAAAAGGGCGATTCCCTCCTGTAGCACAGGGAATATGCACAAGGACTTTCGATTAAAGAAACGATGAAGTGAAGGTGTGCTTCCTGACACACTGTCTATTTGGCGATATTCCTTGACTGCAGTTTGAATACTACATGTAACTTGAAAGCAATACCACTTTAACATCTAGTGCAAACGTCGCACTGTTGTCCCCTGTGACTGAACCTGCTTGCGCTAGTGATTCAAACCTTTTATGAATTTGGGAAACCGGCAGGAATATTCTTCAAAAGAGGCTTTTCGGACCGACAATAAAAGTTTCCACAGTCAATCAATCTTCATCCTCTTTTCATAATCATTTCACCTTTAACTAGTTGATAGATTGTGGGAGTCTTTATCTTTGTGCTGAGGAAGCCTCTTTAGAAGTTTTGCAGCTCCAGCCCAAGCAAGGAGATTGGCAGACTAAAGCTTGGGTTTCTGTTTCTGCCTGCAAATTATTTCATTCGCCAGATGCTGCGAAAGGAAAGCTCTTCTTGAAGAACATTGCCAAAGAGGAAACCCCGAAAGTTGAACTCGTATTGCGCAATCTTGCCGTTCTTTCTCAAAGTCATTCTCTGATTTAACTGAGCTATAGAGATATGCCACTTTTATTTTTAGTTTTTCAATGAAATCTGTTTATAAACAAAAAAGAATATCATCAAAATACATTGCTCATGCTATCAATTTCATTTTTTACTTAATTCATTGCATAGGCTCATTCACAGGGGCCTAGTCAAGGGGAGGAGACGAAATATTTTGAGTAAACATTTTATATTGATTGATTGAATGAATCTCAGACTAGAAAAGCTTCTTTGAGAGCTTAATCCTGGCAGTTTCGCATACTTGTAGGGGCTCTGAACCACTGACGCAGGCCCGGTCACCAAGATTGACAGAGTGAAGTTTCCGATTGTTGAAATCTTGTTGCCGGAGAATTATTCCATCTATTAGATGCCACTGAATGGAGAGCGGTCCTTAGTGTACGTTCCTCAAGTGCACACCCCGAGAGTCGAAACCAGGGCTGCTTGATTTTGAAGCTTAGTTTCCCAAGTCACGCGCTAACCAACTGAGCTATGGGGGCGGATAGGGCTGACATTCCGTTGCGCCATCATTTGGCTGAGTTTTTTCTATGGTTCTAGGCTGAAAGTATTCTCAGAATTTGTTTGTTTAGTTTTATAGTATTTGTCAAATCTTTCTGAAGGGAAGCCCCCAGACCCCCTTTGGAGGCTTCGGTTTCGCCGACTCGTTGCCGGGCACAATGACACGTGCAATATTATGTAATCCCCCACTCCCCTACAATATTTGCTGGCTACGTCCCTGCTCATTCACTAGGTTGTCGTTGTCGACTGCATTGCTATTAATTGTTTATTCTGATAAGTTAATAAAAGTTTGTTTTGCAGGACAGTGCAATATCTTTTTGCAAAAAGTCTTGATGGTTTCTTTTCCAGACGATTTAGAGATTTCAGAAATAGAGGAAAAGAAGAAATAAATTGGCCTTTTATTTTTAGTTGTACTTTTTTTTAAAACAGTTTGTTGTTGTGTTTGGTTTTTCGTAAGAAATGCTGTGTTTGGAGAAATTATACTTCTTTCTTTGATCGGAATTTCGCCTAAAAGCTTTTTCAATGTCTTTAGAGTGGACTTTGATGAGATAGTTAATTGATGTAGAGAGCGTCGCGGTAGATCCAAAACATGTGAATATAGGAGATGCAAAACATAGGCATAAGAGATCCGAAATGTGTGCTCATTATACTAAGTCCATTTGCATCCTCATTAGAGATGAGCTGTGTTTTTCAACAGCCAAGTTGAGTCGGCAGTCGAACCAGCATCGTATGACTTGAAAGCTAAGTCCTTATTCGCTTCGCTATTTCACAGTTTGGGCAAAAGTTGTGCATAGGGAATCCAAAACAAGGGCATAGGAATTCCAAAATATGTGCAAAGGAGATTCAAAATATAACCATAAGAGATAGAATGCATAGGCAGAACCAACAAAAGGGCGTGAGAGATCCAAAAAATGGAATAAGAGATCCAAAACATGTGCATAAATATAGGCTACAGTGAGATTCAAAACGTGAAAATATTGAAAAAATGTCACGAAAATAGGCTGGCGCTTAGAAGTCGTATGAAGTTTGATGGGCATTTTCAGATTTTTTGAGCAATTTTAGAGTGAATTTTATCTTATATTAACCCTTTGGGGATGATTAATTTTCCCGAAAAAAATTTTATGTAAAAATTGTTTGTTTAGGCTACACTTCATATGTCATTCAAAAAGCAACTACGCAAAAAAAATATTGTTTTATTTAATTTGAAGGATAGACATCCAATACCTACTATGTTAGCAGAGCAGAGGTTTAGAAAAAGGTGAAAGAAAATCAAACCATCAATGAATAAGACGAAGGAAAATGATGACAATGAACCATTTCAAGATATTTTTTTTAGAGCATATAAAAACTTTAATCAATTTTGTATTCACAACTTGTTGTAGTCTAACCGATTGCACCGATAGCTCAGTTGGTTAACGCGTGACTTTATGAACGAAGAAGCTTCGAGATCAAGCGGGGTGTGCGCTAAAGAAACGCATTCTAAGGACTGTTCTTTATTCAGCTCACCTAATAAATGGATTTTTTTGTCGTATCCAGGTGCAGGGGTTCTAATTTTTTTTTTTTTATTGAATGTTTATAATCCCCTGATCTCAGCAGAACAGCTGCTGGCGTAACTAGCCTATATATGCTCCGATGACACAGAGGTAACAAAATAAGTTAAAAGGAATTTCCTTATTTGTGAGTTCGAATTGCAGAATTTAGAATAACTTAACAATTTTTAAATTGGCGTTTTTTGGAATGAATAGATTTTGAATTTGAAAATGAAATAATGTGTGTACAAAACTTGTTTGTATGGTGGAGGTATATAAAGCACTTTTTGATTAAAAGAAAAGGCAAGTAGTTAGCCTACGTAATTTAAAATTTGCAAATTTCAACAATATGTTTACGATTGTAGAATAACAAAGGTGAACTCATGGCAAAATTTCGTCACAGAGATGAATTCGGAGATATTGAATAGTTGTTACCTCACAGCAACTTGAAACTGACGCTATTTCTTAAAAGTTATTGTTGATGAAATCACCGATTTGACGTCATAATACAACGTTTTGATAAGAGGGAAAAGTTGAAAGCCATCAATCGCTATTCAACAGAATTAGTGGTGAAAGCTGCGGTGGGCTATGGGGTGAAAACAGGCCCGTAGCCAGCCGGGGGCCAGGGAGGCCTCGCCCCCTGAAAAAAAATTTGCCCCTTCTGGCAAAATCCCAACATTCTCGAGCAACAGCTACAATTATAATGATTTTGCCCATCTTTCCCGTTGCAGAGCTCCAACCTAGGCCCAATTAACTACCATTGTTTTGTTTAGTTAACAGCTAAGATGATTAAACAATTTCGCCCCCCCCCCTACCCCTTCCTTTGGCAACCTCAACATGTTCAATTCAACCAAGGCCAACACGTGTTAGGTTGGTGGAAAAATTGTCAGAAACTGTGCAAAATGAAAATGTTTTGGGAAAGAATGATAACCTAACAAAGAGGGAATGGTTTTCCAGCAGGCCTACAAACAGGGCCGGATTTAGCTGATGGGGGGCCCGGGGCACTTTTAGATCGGAGGGCCCCCATGCAAAAAATTTTTTCAAGCCTACGGCGCGAAAAACCATCTCTACGTCTACAGTAGCATCAGTCCAGTACTGCACAGCATTTTGAAGAAACTTTAAAGGCTAAAAGGAAAAAATAACACAAAATCACATTTTTTCCACATAGGGGGGGGGGGGGGCCTTCAAAAGTCGGGGGGCCCGGGACAACTGCCCCCTCTGCCCCCCCCCCTAAATCCGGGCCTGCCTACAAACCGGTACAAATTAGGCTATTTGATGTCAGCTGTCGCTATTCTCGGTACCATACCTAAAAGGCTAATTCTAAGGGTCAGTGATAACCAATTTGTGCAGCGATAAACCAAATTTGTGCAGTGATAGGCCTAAATCGCAAAAAGTGCAGTGGTAAAGCAAGTGGTTTTGGAAGACAACGCATACAAAATATAAATCCGTAATCTTTTAAGCAGTGTGTATTTTTTCTCTTCAATCCAATCAGTGTAAATAAATTTTGTTTCTAGTTTTCTGATCTGTGAAGTGTTCACCCTTGCAGCAGATATTGCTACATTTGGATCTAGCACTGCCGTTTGTGAGTGTGGATTCTCAGTGTTAACAACCAAGACAGGCAAACTTGGTGCTTATGGCTTTTGAACATTCTGTATCGAAATCTATCGATTTAGACTTTTTTGTGAGACGGTTTGCATCCAAACATCCGCGACTGCAATTGCATTGGACTAGCTCAAGGGTGTATAACTGTATAGGCAGAATGTAATCACTAATCATATATATCTAAATCTTCGGCACTAGCTTCTTCGAGCTAGTTAAAGTTTTTGCTCATAACAAGTACCGCTATTTATACAAGTCAACACTTGCTGTGTCATGTTGGTCATTGTAATATGGTTGCCGTGATTTAACTAGCGGATAAAATAAGAGACCAGTGTTGGTCTCAACAGTAATCTGATATATTGCAATATTTGTGGATACCGATATTTAAGAGGTTAAAATGCCAAAATCATTTAATTTTTTTCGGCATCCCCCTAACAAAAAGTTGGCCCCCTTGCTCTGCGGTCTGGCTACGGCCCTGACCCTGGGTGAAAAACGATTTATCAATAAATATTTCTGTTCACAACACGTGATTTTTTTAAAGCACGCAAACATTATAAGAGATAAACATTTTGCACAAGGTTGTAACAATGGATATTCATCACGGGTCTCTACGCATGCTTACACCTGGTGGTGATGTAGATTAAGTGAACTGGAAGGCAAGGAAGCCAATCTTCGAGTCCACCTACAGCTACAGGCATACAATAAATAGAATAATTGCACCGAAACAACACTTCAACAATCGGAAAATTTCACTCTGTCAAACTCGGTAACCAGCCCTGCGTCAAAAGCCTCTAGTCTACAAGTATGAGAAACTACCAGGAATAACCTATCAAGGCTTTGCCAGTCCGAGGATAAAGATTCAAAAGCCAACCAATCACTTGATTGATTGGATCTTTATCCTCGGATTGGGGAAGCTTCTTTGAGAGCTTGATCCTGACAGAGTTTCGCATACTTGTAGCTCTGAACCACTGACACAGGCCCGGTCACCGAGATTGACGAAAACAAGTAAGGTACCAAATTTAAGTCATAAGTAGAGTAGACAACCGGAAACAGACATTACCGTACAGTCGGCTGCAGCGTGGGTCAGGTTAGAGTCAGGTGTACATCGGAAGGCGTACACCGATGCATAGCGCTCAAGTCCGCTTTCCCGCAATGCAGGATAAAGATAATAAAACAAAACAAACAAATGTCAAGCCCATCGCAGAATAGCTTGTCAAAAATTAATTTCTATTTTGTCCACAAAAAGTACTTTCTTTCACAATTTGTTCTAAACTATGTATAACACTAAAATTAAAAATTACGTTTAAGTAAATTCTTTATGGCTCCAAGAAAAATAAATTACACTTTATAATTTATTGTGTGATTTCAAATGTTACCAAAAATGTTCCTTGCTTATTTCGAAAAGGTGTAGAAAATTACAAACCAATATTATTTTGTCTCACCTGGATGTGGTTCAGTGAGTTATCCTTTTGTTTACAGTTTTAGGTCAAGTCAGCTGATGATGGACTAGCTTTTCCTTCAACTGGTTTTATTTTTGTGGTGAGTGTCAAGTTTCTTTGTTGCTGAAAGAAAAATTATCATCCACTTGAACTAAAGTTGATACTATTTTGTTGAAATAGAATTTTACCTATAATATAATATGCCGCAGCTTTATGTCCTATATGTGAGAGCTTGTTTTTATCGCATTTTCTCTCAACCGCCCCGATAATTCAGTTAGTCCGCGCGTGACTTCGTGATTGAAAAAGCTTCAAGATCAAACAGTGCTGGTTCAACTCTCGGGGTGTGCGCTTGAGCAATGAATTCTAAAGATTGCTCTCCGTTTACCTTCACCTAATGAATGGAATAATTCTCCTGCAACAACACTTCAACAATCAGAAACTTCACTTTGTCAATTCTGATTTGTCAACTTTGATAGAACTTCTTGATGAAGTTTACACATTTTTTAACAAAGCATAGCACAGCTCCTTTGATAGACTTTGTTAGTAGTGCTTGTCTGTGCAGAAAACAATACGACTGTTTTACATCTGTTGCTTTGTAGTGTGTTTTACCACTCCTGAGCTAAAAACCACATGTCATGCTACCGCACCATCTGTAAAAATTATGGGAGCTGGTATACAAGTCCCCCCCCCCCCGTGGTAACACATGACAAAGAGGAATTGACCAAAACATGTGGATTGAAGTGTGTGAACAGTAAAGCAAAGGTAAAGTAGTTTTACCCTATATGTTTGGTCGAGTCCTGTCTTTGTCATGAGTTACCAAGGGGGGGTGACTTGTATACCAGCTCCATATTTTTCTCTAGTTTATGCAATGGCTAACCTTACAAAACATAAAGTCATCTCTTAACCCCGAAATTGTTATATTCTTTTTTTTTTAAATAAAGTGGACAAATAAATAAATTTTTGCATTAATAATAATTTATTCACAATCTCTCAGAATTATACGCAACCCTAAAAAACTTTAATGTGACTCCAATTGTGGCCATGATATGTAGTGTTTCAGCCTATGGGTTAAAGCACTTATAGAACAAGTTTTTGTTCATGTTTATTTTGTAAAACAAACACTATTAAATGACGAAAGAAGCTTAAAATTTTAATCTGTCAAAATATGCTAAATTGAACAATAAAATGCGTTTGAATTTGGACTGAAAATTCTTTTTGGTCAGGAGTATCGATACAGTTATAGTGCAAAATCAAATTTATCTTACAATTTTTCATTTTATGTATATCGGTATTGCAGATTTAATTAATTCCTGATGAGGACACACGTACGTGTCGAAAACGTTATATATATTTTTTGTGTGTAACTGTAATGCATTATGTTATGGCTGTATTTACACTATCATATATAGTGTAAACATAGCCTCAATAGCCTTGCCAGATAAGAAATTCTGGCCTAATTTGAGAAAAGTTTAAAGCTGTTGAAAACAAAAACTTTTATTTTGAAATTTATTTTTGGTCCTGGGCAAAGATGAAAACCCTAACCTTATTCCTAACTCTGATCCTTACCTTAACCCTTCCTAACTCTGGCAACATCTGATTGTAACCATGGCAACAAGTGTGTAAAAATAGCCACTTTCTTATGTTAAACCCGCTAAGGTTATTTTGTTTTGCTTGTCAATAATTTTTTGTGGTTAAAATATACTAATTTTGATGTCTGGATAAAAGCTTATTCATTCTGTATTTAACCATTAATAACCACAACTTTGAATTATTTTTTTATTGCCAGTACATTTCAGTAGTTGGCTTGCTAACTTAAAATATTGAACTGCAGAGATACATTTTGTTAAAGTTGTTTTGAAGTGAAGTCATAAGTGTTGCTTTCATTGGCCATAAAGTTTTTACTCTGAGTTTACTTGTCATGTCTGCATCTGCTGTCAACATGGATAAAGTACCCAGCAGAAGACGCTATGATAGTAATGGAGGACGAACTGTTTTACCTGAACCAGCCAAGTATGTTTTATATTTTATCTATGTCATACTTTCAAGGCTTTGTTTTTTCCATTGATTTTCCATATAATGTTAATTTTTAGTGCTGTTTGTATCAGTTTTGTGAGACCATGGTTATTTCATGTCAATAATTATGAGGTAATTTATCTTCATAAACCCAAGTAACATCACTGGGTTTAACATATTTATTTAAACAATCATAAAAAATGCTACCCTATGTATTAACAAGTATTGACATCAAATATTTTTAAGACATTGTGGGGCCCTCAATAAGATTGACAATGGTAAAGTTTAGAATCAGAACATTCTGACAGGGTCAACTTGGCAGAGAAGAGAATTGACCTTCATGGTGACCACGGTCACAGATGTCACAGAAGATGCATAAAAAGCAGTGCTGTTCAAAGTCCATTATTGTCCATCCATTAGGTTTGTTCACCTCCTCAACGACTCAGTATTTGCATTAAAAGTTAAGTTATCTGGCATTATGGAAAACAATGACTGTTAATTAATGAGAGCATGTTCTCATATTGATTCAACATTTGTTGGTGTTGAGCCGTTGAAAAATTTACTGGTTGGACAGCACCGTTTTTTGCTTTTACCTGGGTTGTTAATCCAATTAGGGAGCAAGTCTTTTAGGCGCAGACAGTTAGGCGCCGGACTAATAGGCGCGCACACTGTGGCGTCTGGATATTTAGGCGCGGAGCACTGTGGCGCCCCTTCATTTAGGTGCTATTCCTAGTAAAGTTTGCAGATTATATCAGCTTGGCAGGTAGGGCAATGCTTTTTACACAAAATGTTGTACTGAACAGAAAAATATGTCATGGCTTCCGTGAGTGAAGCTGCTTAAACCGGCAATGCTTTCCACACAAAATGTTAAATTGAACAGAAAAATATATTGTTTTTTTAATCCGTGTGTTCGGCATTTATTTGTTGTTAGTCGTTGGTTTGCGTCGGCAAAAGCTTTATCAATAAATTATTCAAGTTTCCGAACATAACTGAGTTCACTTTTAAGGAGTCAAATAAGCCTACACTAAACATCAGCCTACACTAAACATCAGTAAAAAATATACCGTAGCCTATATTCAAGCAGTTGGTAGGCTTGAGTGAAGAGTAACTTAGTTTTCCGTCAAAACCCGGACTAAGTTTAATAATGAGCAAAGTCGCACCATTATGCTTGTAGCCAGGGTTCATATGCTCTATAGAAATGTATTAAATTCATGTTGTAGAGCGTTGTCTTATACGTACTCGCCACACAACCAATCCATCCCGAGTAGAAGTAATTGCGAAAGATAACAGATAAGTAAGGTTCCATCTGGCTGCAACCTGTGTTCAGGATGCATAGCAAATGTCCTGTGGAGATGTGCTAATATCAAGAGTAGTAGAGCGTTGTCTCGCACCTCATTTCCACACGCGCATTAACAAAACAACATATTTTTCTGTTCAATATATATATATAACATTTTATGTGAAAAGCATTGGCCCTACCTGCCAAGCTGATACAATCTGCAGACTTAACTAGGAATAGCACCTAAATGAACGGGCGCCACAGTGCTCCGCACCTAAATATCCAGACGCCACAGTGTGCGCGCCTATTTGACCAGCGCCTAACTGTCTGCGCCTAAAAGACGTGGACCCTCCAATTAGGGGTGGCTTTGTGTGTTTTAGCACTAGAAGGATAGGAGTTTTAACATACCTAGAAGCACAAAGTGTGTCAATTGACACAAAATTTCAAAATGACGTATCATCATCATCATCACCATCAACCAATTTGATTATACAGGCCATGAATTAATCCTCATGTCGAGGGTGTGGCCTGTCTGTCGAGAACGAAGTCTTCCCCTCCACTCCTCTCGATTTATTGGGTTGGCAGAGTCCATGTTCAGGGCTACAAGGTCATGTTTTACAAGTTCTTTCCAAGAAAGTTTTGGCTTACCTTGACCCCGCTGTGCTGCGATGTTGACACATCTGACTTGTGAGATCCAGCTTGAGCTGCGCTTAACGTGACCAAGCCATCTCAGTCTGCCCAATTGGAGGACTTTACTGATGTCTTTAAATTTGAGCTTTGATAGAAGAGTCTCAAACTGGATGTTGTCTTCAGGCTTGACTAGGCAGGTCCATCTTACCATCGCTCTTTCATTACATTGTAGGCGCTTGACGGCGCTTGCTAAAGTAGCCCACGTTTCAGTTTCACGTATATTCAACATAATATTATTTAGAAAGCTTGTCAGCTGCTTATTTGAACTGTTTTCAGCAGCATACACTGTTTTTATTGGAAGCGAGAACGAAATATGCAGTTTAACATGTGCATAATTGTATAAGTTCATATTATACTGTACACACCATTTAAACACAAGATTTACAATTTTTTGAAGCACATCACCTGCCTGCACGGTGCACACTGGTATCTGGCAATGCTGACAAGCATCAGTTGTATGATATCTGCACTTGAACTAGAGCATGTTACTCGTTGTTTGACAACAGGTCTAGCATTCGAGTAATTGGGTCTGGAATCTTTATCTGTTGTTCGATTTCTTGATACTGTTGGGAAATGCCCTGGCATATCCTCGGTGTACTCTCTGTGGCTTATTTTGCTCTGACAGACGCATTTGTAAATAACCCGACTGTTGATTAGTGCCATATCAGCTACATTGTAAAAGGCATTCACAGGCCAAGGTCTACTTCCTGCTCTCAGGGAATAAAGCCTTATTATTTGATTGTAAATGTCTACTCCAGTGGTTCTCAATCTTTTTTCTTTTGTGGCCCATTTTCGTTGCACAAAAATTCTTATGGCCCATTAATTGTTTATGCAAGAAAAAACTGCAATACCGTACCTATAGGTTTAAAAACAGCAGAAAATGTTCCAAAACAGATTATACCGTACATTAATGAGATGCGTGCTCCTGAACATTATTGACCAACTTGTAGTTGCAGTGGTTTTCAACATTAATGCTGTATTCCTTCTTTGAAAGACACAACTATTGTCAATCTCTCCCCACAATAGCCTAATTTACAAAAAAATACTAAAAACAGATCTGCACAAATTTCTGTGGGCTACCGCTTTCAGTTACCGTAGTTTGGCCATGACTTGATGGTAATCGCAAAGTGGTCTATTACATCATAAAGTGTTGTAAAAACTCGATGTTAATCTAATTCTAAAACTATGTGCTCAGTCATAAATAAATTAACCATTTCAATAGATTATTTAGATAAATTTACATTTGATTTATATATATACATTTCTTCCCAATTCCATTCAACACGATTATTCCTCCCTTTAAGTTAAAAATTTCTCCTTACGGAGCCAAGTGACTCCCTACAAGAACCACACTGTCGTAGTTGCTTAAAATCAACGTTTGTATATTATGCAACAGAGGGCATTGATTACATCATGCCACCAAAATTATTATTTCAGTAATTAAAATGGAAATTACCATTCTGCAGCAAATTACAGCAGCACCATTCATTGTTGCTACAATCAAAACAATTAAACAAAACACACAAGTGTAAAATTAACTAGGCTATAGTAACTCAAATGAAACTAAATTTTTCACTAACTCTGGCAAATTTTTAAATAGGTCTGTGGCCCACCTCAAAATCTTTCCATAGCCCACTAGTGAGCCATGGCCCACCGATTGAGAACCGCTGGTCTACTCCCACTTTCGTAGCATTGTAATACAATAGTCCGGTTTCTTTTTTGTATTTTTAATACGTGAAGCTTCAACATCCGGATGAAGACTGTTCATTATTGTCAAATTCCTCTTGCCTTGCACTGGTATGTAATTAGCGTTTGATCAGTATATCGAAAGACTTGTGTCTCATGCAAACTCCTGCTTCTTTGCAATGTTCCACTACTTCTCTCCTATTTTGTCGCATTGTTCCACAATACTGCATTTCTTGTCAGCCAGTTGCAAGTTCAAATCAAGCGAGGTAAAATAAATATCAAATGTAATGTTGCATCCTTGTTAGGAAACAAGGTTCATCAACTTCAGGACCACGTAAGTAGGTATAACCATGCTTGTGCTCCTCGTGTCTTCTTTCCCTATGTATGGGAAGCCGTCTTGTCTGATTATTGGCCATGTATTGAACTTGCAACATGCCTTAGCCAACATGGCAACAGGTCGTTAGTATCTATATTGTGAAGTAAGCAACAATCATGCTGCTAAAAGCGAAACCAATCTATTACATAGTTAATATTATTTGTATTCCTGATCAGGACACTAGATGATGTGTAAAAAAGTTTGATGTGAAAACTTACGGTACTAATTTTGTTTTTGTGAGTTTTCAAAATGGGCTTGCTCCCTGGTTTTATATATCTGTAGTACAACAATGCAAACTTTACACCAAAGCTCTATCATCTTTATAAGTATTGTGATGTGTTTGTTGCATTTTGTTTGCAGTAGAACAACATATATGGAGAGTGTGGTGAGCTTTGTCAAAGGCCTTAGCCAGGTTTGTTTGCACAATATGTATGTTACGTAGTGTGATACTCCATTTGTTTTGTAATTGAAGTTAAGAAAATATTTGCTATGGAATTGTAGAGTGGTGTAATACATGCTTCTTGCAAGTAATTCATTTTGCATTAACTTTATCGCTGTTTATTTGATATGCACAGTAACAAAAAAAAGTTTTTTTTGTACAGTAAAACATAGAAATAGTTTTACTGTAAAATTTTATAGCCTTAAACTTTCTTCATGTGAATAAACTGAAATGTAACAATTGTACTGATGTCATCACAATCATGGTGGCAGTGGATAATAATTGCTTGCATCAGATGAACGTTTAAAAAAACATTAAGTGAGCTAATGGTTATGTTTTACAACTACCTAAGTGCCTATCCTTGCAGGTGAAGACTTCAAACATAGTGTTTTGACGAAAATTAATTTGTACTTCTTTGACTGCAGGCTTATGCTCAGGCTGCCCCTCTTGATGAAAAAGAACCCATAGCCTGGGTCAAGTATTTCTCTTATGCTGACACATTTGGTTATGAAGGGTTAGAACAAGCTAATGCTTCGGTGTTACTTGTTCTTGGTTATTCCAATGGCATGCAGATGTGGAATTTAATGGTGAGTTTGGTTGCTAATTTTAAGGAATTTTGTTTTTAATTTTTTGTTTCCTCGTTTGTCCAATTTTCTTTGATTGTTTTCAGTTGTATTTGTAAACCAATTCATGTCCCACTCACTGCAATTGTATCTGTATGGCTAGTTGCAAAAAACGTTGTGATAATAGTTTATTTATAGGTAGGCTACCTACCTTTTACTCTCATTAAACATTGACTGTATCATTCAGCCCTAGTTGTTTCATATTTTGCTTGTATATTCACTACCAAGTTGCTGATGATCATCTATTTTTGAGTGTCTCGGGTATCTTGAGCAGCTATAAGCCTATACTGCAGGCCTCGAAATTTACGGCGGACACCGCGGACATGTCCGCCGTCACAGCATGTGATGTCCGCGGGAAGTACCCTCTAGATCGGTCATATTTGTCCGCCGAGAAATAACACAGAAACTGGCGATTCAAATCGTCATTGCATAGCACGAACATTCGAACAATTGTTGCGAGAATACAATTTCCCGTGCATTCTAGCGCTCATCTAGAAAATGTGAATACCGTACTGTATCCCTTAGCTTCCATTCAAGCAGGAAAACTTTTGATTTTTATGTTGCTTCAACGATTGATGACATTGAATCATCGTAACAAAGATGAACTCTTCGCTAAGAATCGATGGGAGTACCGGTACTTCTACTCTAATCACGCGTGACTTAGTTCAAGTCTTATGTCACAATGTTTGGCTTTGATCTCCGAGTAATATTGATAGGGAAAGGTTGGTTACAAAATTAGAAATGCGAGTAGGCTATTACGGCAAGATGCAGCAAAATTTGTTAAGTTTTGGTATTACAGTAAGAAAAAGCCCAGGGAAAATTCACTTTCGCTCAAATGACACGTAAAAACAAACTAAAAAAGCCCAGTGATACTTTGCACAGCAGAAAATAGTAGCGTTAGTGTAGAAGTTTTCCTACTCGTGCCCAGAGCATTGTGACGCAAGAATCCACACGACCTCGTTCGGTGGAAGTTAATCAGTTATGCGGTGTATCAAGCAGCTACACGGCGCTTTGACTCTTCAAGCGCACGTCGTTGGTCTGATGAAAGCCTTTTAGAGTGACTTCGCTGAAATTTGAAGCCTTCTAAACCGTATAGCTATTAGCTATACTTCTCAGATGGCGAAGAAATATCAAGATAAAGTGATTAAGCATGACGATCGACGTTAAAACTGGTGCGTCCGCCGTGAGACTTAATTTGTCCGCCGAGATAGCTGCTCAGACCGGACACGTTTGTCCGCCGTCAACAAAAACGAATTTCGAGGCCTGTACTGTTTTGATAACTTCTGTTGAAAGTATTTTTGCACCTTTAGTAAGCATACGCAATCTCCCAAAGCAAAGAGTTACTTTTTATGTACAACACTTGTACGGTCTATCTACATTTTGTGGTGGTTATTGAAAGGTGTATGACGTATGTGGGCATTCTGCACTTGCACAACAGATTTCTAGCTCTTGTACGAGCAAACTTACTTTTTTACATTGCAATGTCTCAAGAAAATAAAAAAAATGATAATATAATATCACTTATGGGTAACAAGCTGTTTCTGTGTAGAGACTGAGGCATAAACAAGCACCATTATGTTTATGTGGTTGATTACCAGAAGTTGTTACTGCCTATTAAAATCTAACTTGTTTTTGACAGTTTTCTATAAAGAATTTTTTAAAGGACAAGCGTCATTTCCTTAACAGAAGAATAACTTACATTTGATTAAAGCCAACATCACAATAGATAACTGTGTTACTTCTGTTGTGAAGGATAGGATCTTGACGTCCACACTGCATGCATAATGCATGTTGTGTTCATTATACAGATTGAAATTGAGTTTATTTTGAAACTTTCCTTTGAAAATGGCCTGTACTTGAAATAGATCGGTTGATGAATTTGTGATGTTGAAATGAGGCATGTTGTTATCTTTATGTCCTCAATTGAATATTCAAATTTACGTGATAATATATAGCTACCTTTCCATTTTGTGATTGGAATTCTGTTACCTTGAATTAACTGTGAATTTGAATAATTTTAAAATACATGGCTTATTCAGATTACTTGCTTACAATTTTATCAAGGTATTGCAACAACATGTGATGTAACACTAGTAATTATTGCCAGATGCTTATTGCTTATCAAAGGAATAGTTTGTATGGTTATATTCCCAGATCGATGGGATTTTGTCAATCAACAGATGTCATTTTCACTGTACGACTTGAAAACGGATTCGTCGCCCTGTTTCATCAATTTTCAGTCTTTTACTTCCTAAAACTACATCTTTAAATTCTGTGTGTTACATTGTCTGTCTTTTCAATTTTCTGTTTCCTTCAACTTTCTTTGATACGTTTTCTTAGTTGTTGCAACGAGCCAACATTTTGTGGACACTTTTTAAAGAAGGCCAAGAGACAACAAAAGTCCCTACTACAGAGCTTTTGCTCCTAGCATCACTCATTTTAGACTTTGTCAGCTTTTGCTTTCATGAAGTTTTCAGTTGTCCACTTGTGTTCAATCTGCAATTTACATATCCATCTGCATTCTGCTGGGTAACAACATTTATGTGTTGCTGATCTTTAAAAACTACGTTGTGCAACGTCATACCCTGAAGAGTTTCTGGTACAGTCGTGCGTGGGACAAGAACTTATCTAATGCAAACAGTTAGATTGAAACGGTTAACTGACCTATCTAAGTTAAGTGAAAATAGACGCTGATGTCTCTCAACCTTTGTTCTGGTTCCTCCATGTTATTGAGGATGAAAAGAAGTTTTACAAAGACCCTTCATTTGTGATACAACCGAACGATCCAAGTTAACTTGTCAATTCAATTTTCATCCTAACTTTGTTTCAGGCAAATGGAGAGGCGCAGGAGATGTTCTCGCTCCGGGATGGTCCAGTGAAGACAACTTGTCTGTTGCCGCCTCCACCACCAGCCCGTAAGTTCCTTCATCTTGGAGATCATTGATAAGTTGTATATACAATTTTAAATTTATTTTTATCCATGTCTCAAGAGTCAAGATGAATCACTTTTTGTTTCCGCTGCCAATGCTCGCCTAAACTTTCAATACACAGACCTTTACTTTATTGGTTCTAATTTGAATTTCCATCCATCCACACTGTTGTCACGAAATTGCTATATTTTCTGTATGTTTGGTCTCATATTTCAATATATTGCTGCATTTTCACTGTCCCGTTTATTTGACTTTTCATTGTTGGCCAACTGCCACTCGCATGAGTGTTGCAATATTCTTCAACCGTTATTCTGATACCAAGCCCTAATCATGTTCACTAGCAATGCATATAAGTTTCTTTGCTGTGATTAATATTTTGGGGAGCCAGGTGAAGTGTTGTAATATTTCACCGATTGGCTTATATCGAATAGCTGTCATTTGCATAAACGTTGAATCAACGTTAAAAGGACTACCTTTATTAATCGGATAGAAACTAATCGACGATCGATTGTCTACTAACCTGAAGAGAACTTTACTTGCAGGCGATAGCGATGAATTCCAAGCAAAGCGCCCATTGATGGCCATATGCCTGGCCACTGACAGGTAAGTTCAATACGCGTATGTTCGATGCCAACTCTAATTGCAATTTGAGACATGACTCATTGACTGTAAGATGAACTTTTCTTTCTGTTCTGTAGTTTCGGTATATTTCGGTTAACTAATGAACCAATTATGCTGACCCTTTCTGGTTGATTATAGAATGTTTAAACATTAGTACGTATCAACAAAACTTGCAAAAAATAATCCACTGAACTATGCGATTTGTGTCCAGCATTTCTTTTTCTTGCTCTGTCACTACGTTTTAACGATAAATTGTACTTTACTATTGTTACATTAATTTATTTATTTGTCGAAATATTTATTCTTAACTGAATAAGCGTTTCCGACAACTTAATCATGGCAGTTTTTCCACACTTGTAGAGGCTTTAAACCACTAACGCAGGCCTGTCAGAGCAGTATGAAGTTTCTTCTTTTTGAAGTGTAAGTTATTCCATCAATTGTTGCTTTCTGTAAATTATTCCATCAATTAGGTAACTGCTAAACGAAAAGTTGTTCTTAAAAATGCGTTGCTCAAGCACACACCCAAACAGTAGGACACTTTATCAACTGAGCTAATCGGGCGCGCAAGTATTGCTTCACAATCATAGAAGTGTAAGGCAGAATTAATGAATCACAACAGGAAGAACTTGCTTATTGAACAGGCTTGCTTTTTAGACTAGATTGAATAAACATTTAATTTTTACTTTACAGTAAGCAAATGTTTGCCGATGTGACGATACATTCGCTGAGGACCGGAGACCAGGTGAAGAAGCTGCAGTTCCCGAGTGACGTCATGAATATTTACTGTGGCCCATCGTCAATGTTCCTCGTCATTCTGAAGGACTCCATACACGCTTTCCATCTGAGAACGCTGGAACTGGTCTTTGTCATTAAAGGTACTTTTTCTTTAACTTTGATATTGGGTGTGATGTGGTCACATCAATATGATCAATCAATACATCTATATGACCTGGCTTGCCGGTCACTGGAGTCACACTACGCGCTCCATAGCTACATCACCAGACCGGCAATAAAGAAACGCCTTAAATCGAGAAGCCCCTTTGTTGCTCAAGCACAATCCTTGCTGGAGCACAACATCAGTGCCTCACCCTGGATCGCCAATACCTGGCAAGAGGAGTGGACACAAACAACACCTCCAGACTTCACACCTTTGTCCCCGACGCTGAACCCATGCCACCAGGAAAGGAGCTCAGCCGACCTGTCTGGATACGGCTGAACCGCCTCCGCATGGGTGTTGGGCGCTTCTCATCCTTGATGCACAAATGGAGCCTATCAAAATCTGCGGCATGCAACTGTGGTGCAGAGGAACAGACAGCAGACTACATCCTCTACCACTGCCCGACGTTTACTCCATCAAGGGCAGTTGGCCTGACAACGCTGGAGGACTCTACAATCAAGTGGTTGCTCGTAGACTGCCCGGACATTTGACCCCAATGAAACGTAGTCCAAAAACCAATCTCTCATACGAAAGAAGAAGAGTGTATAATTGGTTTTATTTAAAATCATTCTTACTTGGAGTAAAGTAATGACTTACCTGATGTGGCGTTCACCTTCACTTGCTAGTATGGTTTATATTTCTATCCAGATTGTTCACCCTGTCACAACAACATGGTTCATCCCGTTGCCTTGGGAACGCGATGGCTCGTTTACTCTCCTGCCGTGGTAAGCACTTTATTGCAACATACGCCGTTATGCAATGGTGATTCATTGTTTGATAACAAGGACGATAATGATCACTGGCTGCTCACTTTTGTTGTAACACTGCCACGTGAGCATACGCCACCTAGGGAAGCATCTGAATACCACTGATGCTCATCTAATAATAAAAATAATAAAAATTTTTATTGTGCTGTATCCATCGTAGATATGCATCGCTTTCAGCACTTTACACAGCGGACAATTTTAGCGCTGTCGTGTAGAAGCGCTATCAAGTACATTGTACGCCACATTTGTGGAAGTGCTCATCATAACATCTCATAAGCGTTGTGTTTATACAATATACATATCTGTGAAATAGCTGGGTAATAAAATCGTCCTTTACGGACGTTAAAACTGGGAAATCTGCTTGCTATGATTAATTTGATAAGGTCTTTTACTGACTTGCATTTTCTTGCAGCCATTAACTAACTTTCAGTCAGCGGGCGGAATCATTGGCGAGGGAACACAGTCATACGTCACATCAGTATTGAATGCAGCTAAGGTAGGGAATGCTTGTGATGTCTCTGCTTGAAGCTTAATATTGTTTGTGTTTATATTATATATGTGTGATGTTATTTAGTATCTCGCCTGGAAACCATTCTCTCCCCGAAATAGTCCTTGCGGCTCTAAGAATGATATGTCTCCTAGAATCGAACTTGCCACCAATGTTCTCTCTGGAGTGCGCAATTGCGCTGTAAAACTGGGTCATTTATGCAGTGAGATATTATTTTTGCAACTTGCAACGCTATTCTGCTAAATCTGCCTTAAAATCATAATGCGCACAAAAATATTTTGCGCATGGTGAAATTTCATTAGAGGGAACAGGAACACTGCTTGCCTCCTTTAGCACTTGTCAAGTCAGCTATTGTGCTCTCTTTACTGCAAAATTGGTTGCCATGCTGCAAAGCTTTGTGTGCAGTTTGTTGGTGGTTTGAAGCAGTTTTTCAAATGATATTGTCCGCGAATTTTTATTAATAGCACAAAGTATCTGTCCAACAAGTATCTGTCCCGAAACATCATATGCAGTTCATAATAATTAAGCTATTCAATCAGTGACAATTACCTTTTTTGAAGAAGGGCGGTGCTTTATCAGCTACGGGTATCGGATGCTTACCGAGTTATCACTGACCCAAACATTTTGAGACTGTATGGTTTCAATGTGTGATAATTTACGTAAGCTTGAAACTATTAGCCCTTCAAAACGACATTGGTCAGAGTTTCTCTTCTTTTGTTTAGACGATTAGCAAAGGTATTTCAACCGTTGGTGACACCGTTAATTGGCTGGCTTCGAAGAGTCGCTTGTCTTCATCCCATGACGAAACGTCCACGTCATCAATGACGTCACGCTGGGGGTCGAGCCGATCGATGAGCGGAAGTGTTATCAGCGAGAATGACGGCGCGGGCGACTGCAACGGTCTAGTGACGGTGCTTGATGTCAGGAAGATGCAAGAATTTTTGCAACGAGTGAGGAAATGTTTTGTATTTTCTTTCGTTCTTTTCCATGAGTTCCGCTTAGTCGTACGCAGTTAGTTAGTCTAAGTTGATTTTCCTCTCGCTGTGCAATGTGCATTATATATTTGTACACTACACCGATTATCCAACAGAGTTAATCGGAGCCTCCAAAAGGACCAGTGGGTCTGCATGCCTTGAATGACGAGACGACGATGACGTCGCCCCGATAGCTCAGTTGATTAGCGCGTGACTTCGTGAACGAAGAAGCTTCAAGATAAAGCGGCGCTGGTTCGACTCTCGGGGTGTGCGCTTGAGCAATGCATTCTAAGAACTGCTCTCCATTCAGCGTCACGTAATGGATGGAATAATTTTTCGGCAACAACACTTCAACAATCGGAAAACTTCACTCAGTCAATCTCGGTAACCGGCCCTGCATCAAGAGCCTCTACAAGTATGCGAAACTACCAAGAATAACCAATCAAGGCTTTGTCAGTCCGAAGATAAAGATTTAAAACCAATCAACAAAACAGCGGCTGCCCTCCAAGGGCTTCTCAGAGCAACTCGGGAAACATGGGGTGCTGAAAGGATAGATCCTCAGCCCCATGGGCTCACACGACGATGCGGGAGTCAATGCGCAGTGCTTTAATAAAAATTTAAACAGCCTTTCGTTGTAAGCCTGAATGTGTTGTGTTGTCTCAGTTTGTATCTTTGTGCATTTTGTCAATATTTCAGAACAAAGATGACCGTAAGGTGGCGATAGAGAACGATTGTGACGTAGAAAAAGAGTTTGTAGTCGCTCACTTCGTAGCTCACACTGATCAATGCATAACCCATCTCGAACTGTCCCCGTCCGGTCGTCTCCTCGCAACCGCTGACGATCTGGGTCACGCATTCCACATCTTCTCCATCCTTCCCCACCCCGGGGGCTCCCCACTGGCTGCAGTCCACCACTTGTACACACTGTGGAGAGGAACAACACCCGCGGAGGTTTGTTTCGGGTTGATTTTTTGTGTTTAAGTTTTGTTTTCAGGCAAGATTGTCTTGTTGTTATAACGTTTAATAACGTAAAATTACAAAAAAATGCTTTGTATCTAATCAACTATCGCAGTGCAACTGGAAAAAGCAAATTTTCTCATGCTACACATTGCAGATAGCTGCACTAGTTCTTTGTGCAGTGCGTCATGGCTTATTTGCATAGAGCATGAAGCACTTGGATATTGAAAACACAGGGCACAATATGTTATTTCTTTTCAAAAGCATTTTACAGTCTCTATATTTAATAAAGATGATTTTCATTCAAGTGTAGGGTTGAGATTTTTTGTCTTGTGATCGGCGATGTGAGAGGCCAATTGGAAAATTCGGTATCTCCTGACGTGATCTTTACAAGTCAAAGCCACCGAAATAAAACGTTGAAATTATGAAAATAATCTCTTCGAACGAGAACTTTAATTACTTTGACTCATAAATTAAACATTTTTAATAAAATAAAGCCTCGTTGTTGGCTGGTGTCATTTTCAAAGTGATTGCTAGGCAGATTTCCTTCGTGCTAGTTGGTAGCTTGTACTTCGAACCATCGTTGACAAATGTCAACGAATGCTTGAAGGTTCAAACGGGGTTGCCAATTTATAGAAACGTGAATATTAAACTAAAAGTGCACTAAGCTATAGGTGTAATAGCGACTGCATAGCAGCGTAATGGCTTCTTTGACCTACCTGTCATCAGTTGGCAGTACCTCCAAATACCTCACTTCTACAGCATCTGAGTTCCCCTCAAAGATAAGGTAAAGATAAATGGTCTTCGTTCTGGGGTAGGATGTTTTAATTGCAATATATTTCTATGGGATTTTACCGATTCGTTATCCTGTGGATCAGCCTCCAAAACCGCACAACACATCACTGCCCAGTTTACGGATCTCGAGATGGAAATGCCAAACTTACAGCGCTTGATAGTAACAGTTCAATGGCTGTAGTGCCTGTATGGAATAACGTTACTGCCACCACCTCATACTGTATGCTAAAAGAAGATACCTTGACGACAGAAGTTAGAAAACCCACGAGAAATGAATAGAGAGCTTCAGCTAGTGCCGAATGAATGATAGTAGTGGATAATCTATCGTTTGGACGTGTTTTTGTCATGAAACCTGCTTCTTCAATTGGCTTATTTTAACTTCCGTATTTTAACTCGGAGTTAAATTTTTATGCACACTTTCTTATACACTTTTTTATTTGCACTGTTTTACGCACCAGTATACTGAAGTGTTCCAAAGTAGAAAATTTTTCATTCTTACTCCTTTTCCCGTGAAATGATTTTTAAACCGTATGATGACGAAAATTTCGTATGCGCGGCTTTTACAACGAAAATTACATGAATTAATTATTCATTTTTCTCTGCGATCCGACACCAAATGTCTCCAGGACCAGTATCTGGCGATAATTCAATGGCCAGCAACCACCGACTTCGCGTCGTGTACGAGACTTTTGTCTCACTTCATTCAGCTGTTAAATGGTAGCACACATGGACCCGTGCCAAAGCATGTTCGTCGTACTTAAATAAATATATACAAGGTGTTGCGACCGTACCATATTTTAAACTGATTATCCTATTTCGGTATCAAGCACGTTATATCGTTCGCGTTTTGTTGCTTCTACTCTACTTTTTTCTTGACCGCTGCTATGTTTGGCGAAGTCTATTATTTTCTTCGTAGTGTTAGTCAGAAATAAAAACAAACTGAGTTGTCACTGTCTCTTAGACAAATAATTTTTGTTACCACTATGTATTGAAGACGATATCCCGCGTTATTTTTAACGTTTCGTCAGCCCACATGACTAACTTCATGGTACCCGGTCATTTGGTCGACAGACATTTGGTCGACAGACATTTGGTCGACAAGACGTTTGGTCGACAGACATTTGGTCGACAAGACATTTGGTCGACAGGACGTTAGGTCGACAGAACGATTCATTTTAGGGTTAGGGTTAGTTAACTAACTTTAACCCTAACCTAACCCTAACCCAAATGTCCTGTCGACCAAATGTCCGCCGACCAAACGTCCTGTCGACCAAATGTCTGTCGACTAAACGACCGGCTACGGACTTCATCAACTGAGCTAAGTCTTGTTTTAAAAAGTACTTAATGAGTTAACGTTTGTTTCAACAATCATCATCATCAGGTCCAGGAGCTTCGTTTTAGTTGGGACAGTCGTTGGTTCATCGCCAGCACATTACGTGGGACTTGTCATATTTACCCTGTGGCACCGTATGGTGGATCCCCCAATGTGAGAACACACACGTCAGACAGGTGAGTGACGTGCATTGGCCGGTTTATGAGGGATATAATTTTTAAATATAATTTTATGAGAAGTATTGATAGAGTATGATGATAGATAAATAATATTTATAATGTTCTTTCAATGAAAAATACATTAATTTGCGTCAGGCACACACAAATCCTGACATTTTTAAACGCTTTGCTTAATTTTACATTTTGAAGCCCATGAGTAAATTTTCATGTTCTTTCCTGGACAAACTTTACCTTAACGCTGCAGATGATTTTACCATAATTTGATTTTTCATTAACTTAATAGAATCGTCAATCGCTCAAGTACTTTCCACAAAAGCGCTGGTTTGGACGAAATGGAATATTTCGAACCTCCCCCGCCTCCCTACCACAGACAAGCTCCTGAGAACACAAGTGCTGCCGCCCAATCTTGGCAGAGTGAGTGATGCTTAATGCTAACAACATTTTTGGTTATTTACTAGTAAAGCATTGATAACGCTTACAACCAAGAAATCGACGCAGTGCATTGACTGTAGAATTCTGAAAAATTTTCGATTTGTCCTTTTCTTGTGTTAGAAACGAGCTATTTATCACGTAGGTTGTCGTGACAATGATCCACTTTCACTGCGTTGATGATGCTAACAGGCCGGAGCGGCTCAATATTTGCATTTGTAATTGCATTTTGCAGCATTATTAAACATAATGACACCATTTCTCAAGAGTAAAAGGAGGATGACTAATTCTTTATCTACCTTTAAAATACTTGGCGTTCATGAATTAGCTCTAATAACTTAAATTCGTTTCTTGGTAAAATCAGCAAAATGAGAATAGTTCACGTCATGAGTGCCGTTGCTGGGCCAGTGGACATAGGTTCGATGCCTTATTGGGTCAAACTGCAAACCTTATAAAAATAGCACTGGCTTTTATACGTAAATAGGATTTACTGTTGGCATGAGTTTTCGGTATTGGTGTATAACACAACGTTGAAACTGTCGGCATTGTAAAGCGCTGATAGCGGTGATGCTGTACTACATGGGAAACTAGTGCAGAACAAATATCGCAACGCTATAGATTGAGTTTTGCTTTTAGCAGCATTATCATTGTAAACTTCAAAAATGTAGATACAGACGACTTGTTTTAGCCTGATGCTGCGAGTTTGCTGTGGTAATAGCGGTTTGCACTAGCTTTCGGGACACAGTTCACTAGTCATGTGCAATGACGATTTCATCATTATGTATATATCATTCATTTTGCTTCAAAGAAGCCTGGTCTTCATCTCGAAACATCAGGATTGATCAATCATTTGTCATCGCATATGACTAGGGAACTGTGTTCCGAAAGCTAGTGACAAACCGCTACTACCACAGCGAACCCGCAGCATCAGGTTAAAACAGATCGCTTGTATCTACATTTGCAAAGTAAACATTGCCACCCTCATTGTTGCTTTCAAATTCAACTTTTTCTTACTCAGGTCAGCATAGAGTTCTTGCCCTTCGTTCTCTCGCGTCCTCCAACTCTCGCTTGCCTCCGTATCCGCATTCCATTATTCTCCAGGCCGTCGACCACATCCGGCTCGGACAGACCACCTCTGCGTCACTTCCGGGCGTTCTGCCGTCACAGTCTTCGTTCATGACGTCACCGGCGACCGACTCGTCAGCGACGCCGTTGCCACGAATGGCCGACGTCGTCATAGCAACCAGGTTTCTTCATTCCGTGCGCAACGAAAAGTCAGGTTAGAGCAATGATACGATCTTGTAGATTTCACATTTTCAGTAATCTCGATTTCACATAATTATTTGATCTCGATTTCATTTTCAGTAATCTCGATTTCAGACTTTATCACGAAGAGGATTAGTTTTGGTTAAATAAAGAAGTAATTCAGGGATATGTGGTAGAAAGAAGAACAGTAGACTCGCCAACAGTCAGAGCACCAACCAACTACGTTTCATGCCCTTCAGAGCAATACGCCCTATCCAGATTACTAATCTAAGTTGTGACGTTTAACTCAGCATTTAAGAAGCCCATAAAAGGTTTTGTTGTGTTGATTCCTCTTTCGAATGCAAATTAAATTAACCCTCAAAAATCGATTTCATTAAACGAATTATTTGTACGTAGTCGCGCTTCAGCCTCGTTTATAAAGTTAATTCATGACAAAATTGACTTTTATGTACTACTGACTTGGGTAAGAAAAGATCGGTTTTGCGTTAGATGGATCCATCTCTGCATAAATGCTTTCGCAGGTGTGAGAAAAATTTCAAATGCCGCCTCATTAATATAAAAAAATTGTCAGATTTGATGCTAATGTCTTTCCGTTATCTCTTTCCGTGCTTTCGCTAATTTGCAGCTAGTAATCTTTGTTGAATTTCTAGCTAGTAAGCTACCCGGATCAATCGGTAAGAAGGTCCTGACCCGTCGCTGTAGTTTGACCACCCCTGTTCTCACGTACGAAGCTACGTAGCATCCGCGGCGTTAACATTGTTAATTGTTAAACCTTGTCATGTCACGTGATGGGTGGTGTTAGTAGCGTTGCAAATTACTTAAGAAATTTGTGGAATTTTTGTTCATTTGACCATCTATTTCATGTGACACGTTTCACATTATTTTTTTTGTGGTTTAATATTCTGTACCATTGGATTGATAAATAATTATCTCATTGGCTTTGATCCAATACTGATGTTTTTTCGTTTTCTTTTATCCAAGGTATGGATTCTCTTCAAATCCCTTCTTTTTCAAAGCGTTTTTTTCATGTCAGTTTTTGTTCTGAGGTTTTTATAGTGTCCTGTCTGTACAGGAAATCCAAAATCATTTAAAACACTTCATTTCCATGATTATTCATTATACTTTCCAACTGGATGCCAAAGAACTGACCGAGGCAGAGCAGTGGTGATCATGACAGCTAAGATGTTTGAGCAGTTGATATTCTCCTACATACGAGGTTGTTTTTACCATTAAGGAATTAACCTACGGATAGCAGAACTTTGAAAATATTGAGTCTGTGGATTTATGAAAGGAAGGTTTGTCTCAATGTCTCATATCGCATAGTTTGTGGTTGAATTCTGAAAAGTTTAGGTGTTCATCAAGACAATTATCGTTTCTACCACTAGTTACAACGTTTATCAGATGAAAGTGAATGCAAAGACAGACAAGTAGATCTATTACATCACTTCGCGCACCATGACAATGCGCATCTTCAGAGCGAATAACGTACAAAATAAAACTTACGAAGTTATATACTGCAGTGCGGTTGAAGCGGTTGAAGGCTGCAGTGCATAACTTCGTAAATTTTATTTTATACCTTATTCGCTCTGAGGATGCGCATTGTCATGGTGCGCAAAACGTCAGTGAAGCACCAACTTATTTTTCTTCGGTTTTACTTTCATCAGATGAACGTTGCAACTAGTGCTAGAAACGATAATTTGCAGTTGTTGTTTTTTATAATAAATCAAAATTATCAGACGATTTGAAGTGAAATAAACTACCACAAGTGACGTAGCTGAAAAGTTAGGTAGGCCTGTTAGATATAATTACAACGGCCTGGTTTTGATGTAAAAGTATACAGAGTTACTACTCTGCAGTTGGCTTGCCAAGGCAAGAATTGCCCCCCTGGTCATCAAAGTTTTGTTACAGTGAACGTTTGCTGCATAAATGTACAATACCATGTCTCTCTCTGTAGGCATCATAGCTGATACAGCCCTCGATGTACAATGATGTTCCAGTTTGATCGATCTCGTGCTTCTTGCCAAATTTTGGTAGGGTTTTAGATATGTGGTTGAAAATTGTGCAAAAATGTGAATCTTTGAGCTTCTCTGTATTACCCACCTACAATACCATGGAGGTGGGTAATAAAATTGAATATTGTGAGGAATTTCATTTCTACGTCATTTAATTTTTATCAGTGATATTAGTTTGAGTCTGTTGACAACAAAAGTTGTTCTTGTACTGGTGAGGTTGTTTTGAGACAAGGGAATGTTGACATTTTTTAGATTGGAGTATCATTCCATCAAGCAGTTTCCGTTTTTGTATCGTTTTGAACGTTTGCAAAAGCGGAAGCTTGTTAGTGAGATTGTTTACAAGGAAAGTGCAAGATGTTTGTTGATGTTTCTTATCTATTTGCGGCACGTTCCTGTCGTTTTCACCTTTTTTTTGCTAACTGCCTGGAACCGGTTTGATCCGGATGTGATGTACTTGTTAAATTAAGCGTGTTTTGTACAAACGTGCTGAAGCGAGCTCTTTTCTGCACATTCCGTTGCTTGCAATCATATGCAAATTGAATCATATGAAATTCATCTAGAATAAAATTTCGATTTGATTTGATGTTTGATGAATTTGATGAAAGAAATCCTGTTTACTAAAACGTGCTGCCAAAACGATTGTCGATTGTATTTTTTAACTTCCAGTGTTTCTTTTTCCATCTACCGATGTAGCAAGCATCGATGAGTTTTTTTTATAAGCCATTGTTTGCGATGGTATGGGCACGCGGAGCGTTTGTCTGATCGCAAGGCTCCGGTAGTGGCAAAAAAAGATTTGTATCCACTGGAAGAAAATTGGAAGACCAAAAAAGAGATGGCTAGAGTTGGTGAGACTAGACATCAGTGCAAGGAACCTGAACGGAAACCCCAACAACCGAGAAGCATGGCGAAAGGGCTGCAAACACTGGCGGGACTCCCGCTATCAGGGACAAACGCCACGTTTCATCGACTAAAGAAGGGATAAATGGATGATGTTGGATTTACCAATTTCATTTTTGTCAAGTTAATGTTGAATCACGGTATCATCTCAACTTATTCTCACTTTTTTATGTAAGAAAGAACAAACCGAAATAAATGAAGACGCTATCGTGTCTCTGAAGTGGCTTCTCCAAGGGATTTTCTTTGATTGGAATTTATTTGACCGAAGAAGAATTTGATCGTTTCCCAAGTTTGCTGCACTTTCAACCCGCGTTAATGGTGTTTTTTTAACTCATTTAAAAAGAAGCAATTTTGGCATTGAGAAGTAGTTTGTCTTGGCCCATTGCACTACACTTTAAGAAAGGACCTTTCAATAGCTTTATTATACCTGGGCAAATTGTCTTATGTTTTTTTTTTAAAATTACGTTGATGCTTTATTCTGTACACAGTCGATTTGACATTATTACTGAAAGGAAGTGATGACGCAAAACATAAGCGATGTGATGGCGCAGCGGATAAGGCGTTTGCTTTCCAATCATGCAATCCTGGTTCGACTCCCGACTTCAATCGGTTGTTGAAAAACACCGCTCACCTCTACCCAGGGTGTAATAAATTGGGTGGGCGTAGTTGCTGAAGGAGAGGCGGCCGAAAGAAAGGAACTGGCCACCTTACTTTCGTTAGTGCCGAAGGCTTAGTATAATGAAAACCTCATCTTCTCATCACCCGATGTTTGGATCAAGTATGGGACCCACCTTACTGAAAGGAAATTATTGGAAATGTTGCAAAATTGCTATGATAAAGCTTATAGATGGTTTGTGATAAGTTCTGACTTATACATACATTGAATAAATTTATAAATAAACATGTTTGTTGACGCATGGTATAATGTTTGGTATTTACATGAACAGTGACTGCGTTCAAACAGTAGCAATCTGTCAGATTGTTGACATTTGTCTGATAATAATAAATATCAGTTACCAGGGTTCACTGCGAGGAAGTTGTCACCTGATGTAGGCTATACCGACTCAGGCCGATAAGGTTTATTTGTAAATATTGTATTTCAATGTCTCAACGTTTAGTTTAAAGCATAATGCAGTGCATTCAGTATTGAGTGTGTGGAAACGTGTTTCTTTTCTTCCTTTTGGACGAAACTGTTGTTTTATGAGAATATGACAAATTGATTAGGCTACCACAAGATGTTGAGAGCAATAGTCAGCTTCATTTCCAAGTTTCTGCTGTCGACATTAGTACATCACTGATTTTATTGAGGGGACAGAATCGGAAATATTCACTTGATATAAAATCTCAAAGGTCCTGTAACTCAGTGTTTTTCAACCTTTTTTGAGCCACGGAACAGTTTATGCATTAAAATAATCTTGCGGAACACCAAACGAAATTTTATAATGATGCAATAATATAAACAGCACAACAACAATTTATTGGCTGTCAGCTTTCTCAGTGCGATATCTGGGCCTGTTTGGATGAGCACAAAGCTGATATTCGGGCAGGAATTGCAGAAAGACAAACGCGAAGCTCTTCCTCAACAGTTCTCAATTTTTCTCGTTTTTTAACTTTTATAGCAGTCATGCTTGCAAAACTCATCTCACACAGATAAGTTGTTGAAAATGGAAGCAAAGTCAAAATAGCATTGTTTGCCACAATAGGAAACTCCTTGGAAGTCATCACCCAAAAAATTATTATGATTTTTCGTACTGTTTTCAAGTCTATTTGTAGCACTGTTGAAGTAACAATAAGTTGTTAAATAAAATAACCACTTGCTGCAAACATAAATAAAATAACCACTTGCTGCAAACCTAACTCTTCAGTAACCTTCAAGTCCTTTGCTTAACTGTTCTTTATCTGAACCCTAAGTTTCTGCTGACGAAAATTTCTCTTGATATTATGATGCAATAATTAATACAATAATTTTTGATATTATGATGCAATAATTAAAACTTTCTTCGTTTCAACCTGAAATGCGCTGCTTTTTGCGATCGCGAGTGACCTTTCATCAGCCTTCAGCCGGCGAGAAGCGCTCGCTGTTGTCATGGCCTGTATTAAAGAACGCCATGAATAATAGCTATTTGTGCACATTAATTGTGTCAAAGGAGTGATTTTCGACCGGTGTTCCATGGAACACTAGTCAAACTAATAAATTTCTTGCGGAACACCTGACGATCTTTCACGGAACACCAGTGTTCCGCGGAACACCGGTTGAAAATCACTGAGTGTAACTAGACCAAATGGTAGTAACATGGCGTAAGATTAAAGCCAATGAAGTGAATGATGAGCAAGGACGATAATTGTCTACCCTGTAAAAAGAAGAATAATTTGCTGACTTGCTACGCTACGGGGTAGGATAGTTTATTCATTGTAATACGCTTTCCACAAAACAATATATACAGTATATGGCCTTTTATAAGTTACCCTGAACTAAACGTAAGAAGTGAATGTCACACATGAAAAGCTTACACTAGGTGCTTTTTTTGAACCAATTGAAAGTGCTATTTAATTTCGAATGATTGGTGCAGACTTCATTGTGCAAAAACAATGCCTCAATGAAGAGCACTTCCTATGTTTGTATTAGCATCGCTCCATTAAAATGACCGATAATGAGCATTCATGCCTGAAAATTGCTTGCTGCAGTCGAGGGAGTGTTTAGTAATCCTGTTTAGACTCTAAATGCAAGAGAGGGCAGGAAAACGTTTTATGTCTGTCCGTTGTTTGAATTTGAATGGCACAAGTTGTTAGCAATCAAGACCACGACAGCAAGTTAGTGTTTTGCATTGGTTCAACGTCTGCAGACGTTGAATCAATGTAAAACACGACTGATTTGCTATCTGGGTAATACTCACATATTACTGTACCATAAAAATGACATTTTATGACAGCCAGAAGGCAACGAAAGATCAAACAGTTGTCAAATTCTCTACTTTCCATGTTCTGCTGTACAAAGTGGTCCCACCCATGCTCAGTTACTGAGCTGCGGGAATGAGAAGATAAGGTTCCCTTCACTTCACGCTAGCGAGAGCAAAGTGGTTCCCTCTCTCGGCCGCCTTTTCTTCGGCAACTACGCCCACCCAAGGTAGAGGTTAGCGATGTTTTTCTAACAACCAGTATAAGCCCGGAGTCGAACCATGATTGCATTATTGGAAAGCTAATGTCTTGTCTGTTTCGCCATCCCACCGCTGTCCTTGCTGTAGCATCATAATCCTCTATGATAATAATAAACAAGAATCATGATAACTGTGCGTAGTACATAATACTAGTTTGCGCTTTGCGTCTGAATCCAAAAGCATTTTTTACCTCAACACTTGCAGCAAACAATGTTTTACTTTTAGCTACAGCACACAAAGTTAAAAGTTTGACACGTAGTTTAGACATACGTTATGGGTCGGATTAAAGTCTTAGTTCAATCATATTGAATGCTTGAAAATTTTGGTGATGCAATTTTAGATTACAAAATTTAAAAATTACTTTGGTTTCAAGCTTTTTGTGTACTTTCTTTAGATTTTATTTTTATCAAAATAATCTTAGTGTTGTCAAAATGGAATAGTCTTAGCCTAGTTATCAAACAAATCTAGTTAACTTTTTCAACCAGTTTCGAGCCTTCTTTGCAACAGAATTCGTTGAATTGCTGCATCGATAAATAGTATCTGCTGCTTTCCAAAATCAACGAAATTCTTGTTGGAAGATCACATTATAAGCAGACCTCATGATCCTTAACTTTTATAATGGGTCTGAGCTTTTTGGATTTCTTCTTACAATTACCTCATTTACAATTTTATTTTCTGAATTTGGTTGTTCTTTCATCATAATACCGTTCAATGTTCTGTACCCCACATTAGTGGTTGCCGCTTGTCAATCTTTGACGACGCCAATGATATTGGACTTTGAGGAAACTCGAGAAATTTTGTAGGAACCAGCAGCAGCCAAAATGGCATGTCTTAGAGAGGAAATTTTGAAGTAAGATTACTATTTTTTTTTCATTTTTTTACACTTTAACACTGTAATAAAACCAATCTTTTTACATCTCTTCAACGTCTGCAGACCTTGAAACAAAAGCAATGGTAAAAAATGCCTTTATTATTTGGATGACTGGTTTCACCGCATTTCGAAGAGGAGGTCGCAAATAATACGAATCGCTAAATGATCCATCACGACCTCGAGAAAACCTCCTGAATTATTTATGCATTTTAATTCGACTGGACGGTCCCACTTACAAAATTTGAAGGCAAGAGTCAGGTTATGCAGGGAGACATGTTGATTTAACATTATCGTGGGTTACTTTTTTTCGTGAGATGAATGCTATTTTCTTCAGATATTCCGCAACATGCTTTCAGTCCTTCTCGCGAATACGGCAGACTTTGCTTGAGCTTTTAGTTAATTAATTGAATAGGTTTTAGATCAGTTTATTGGATGAGGTGTTTGCAAGCTCTAGGCTTGCACGTTCTTTCTGTTGCCAGTTTGACTCTTGTCACTGTGAAATGTAGAGCTTTGACATCTCTGTATATAGTTGAAAATGAAATGTAATTTAATCAAGTGTTGAGGTTAATTTTGTCGTATCCAGGCTTACACGCGGTGGTTGAAGATTTAGATTAAGTGGACGGGAAGGCAAGGAAGCCAATCTTCGTGTCCACCTTCAGGCATGCCTTTAAGTGTCCTGCCACAGACACAGCCGCATGCTCTTGAGCGGTGTCGAACCGGCGCCCTTTCGATTGCCGTTCCAGGGCTCTTGATTAATTGATAGTTCCAGGTTAATTGATGGTCGATTGTGACGAAAGAAAAAGATACAGGTTTCCATGGATGTATTTTGACAAACCAGAGATGCTAAAAGAACTGCATCTGAGACAAAACATAATTATTGATCAGCTTAAAATTATTGCAAATAGAATACTCGTCTCGGAATCCGTAAACCTGGGTTCTATAATTCTCTCCGGTCAAACCAAACTCACAAAGGTGGCACCTGGCACCTATTTTCGATGAGATCAATATTATAATGGTTTGGCTACGTCTCTGTTTCTGCGCATAAACAGTCTGTTTTGTGAGCCTCTGGGGTCGAGGGTGTAATATATCCTTTCACCACCCCAGATTTACGAAAGTGACGCGTGTGTACCTGCGATAACTGCAGCGCTAGTTTCATGCGTATTACAGTGAAGATGGGAATTCTATGTTATTTGCAATATCCAGCCGGTTTTAAAAGAAAAAAAAGCTTTGAAGTTGTTTACATAAAGTATTGATAATAGTGTGGTACAGAAGAAGGTTTCGTCTCAGCCAAATAGGATGTTTAAAACTTTTGCCAGGAGATGATTACAGTAATTTTCTGGGTTCGAAACTGCCAACTGTTGTTGTGGCATCCGCTTACATAAATACTTTAATCTGAGACTAAAAAAACAGTAGCAGCACTTATGCCTAACTAGAAAAAATGTTAAAATATAACGTTGTTAAACGTAATAAAAACAAAACAGGATTTTTTCTCAAAACAAGTGCAGTCTATTTTTATCTGGTTGATTTTGAATTATTTCGTAATTGCACATGTCTGAGTGTAAGCAAATCTGTGGTGATGTCTGACCTCATCACGTTCACTTCTCATTCTTCACGGTTGTTAGTTAACGTGATTCCAGAGCAATTATTTTCTCGGTCCCTACAACCTGGTAGCATTCTAGCATTCGATTCATAAAAAACTATCAATCACTCACAGTAAAGGCATCCAGTGCGACTTTCCGTTGTCTTAAAATTTGATTTGCCATTCTTGAGTCTTATTAAAAAAACTATTAGCTCAAGGAAACAAAATAGTGGTTTTGAAGTGGTTCTGTTCTCCAAAAAGATAGGATGGGCAAAAGCGTTCTGTTAAAACTGCAAGGGAAATAATTTCCGAAACCTGTAATACCGTAAGCTAGATGTTTCCAGAATACGTTTTTATGTTAATTGCTTTGCCGATTGGTGACAGCTTTTTTGCGACACTTGAAAGGACGTCGGTGGTACTGTACAACCGTCCACGGTACAACCCTCCAAGACACATGAAGCTGTGCAATATAAATGGATGCAGCTGATTCGATGAGACAATGATCTTAAGATTGCTTCCAGCTGTCTGTTGTGTATATGATTCACAGTGCATTGTATGTTGTCGCGATGAACGTATGAAGAAAAGTTGGTTGTAATTATTATGTGGGGACGGGACAACGTAAGCCAATTACACTAAAGCATACTGTGAGCTTTTGGAGACCTAAACTTGAGAAACATGGCTGAGCTGGGGGTAGCATGTGTTTCAGCTTCAAAATCTATCTTTCGTGAGAGTCTAATCTCTTTATCTATGACGCTGTTGCAAGATTTAAAGGGGTATTGATTTTTTGGCATTTTCTCAGACAGCAAATCAACCATTTTTTTCATTACTTTGAATCAATGTAAAAAAACGGTTGATTTGCTTCTAGATTGTTACCCTGGTTTTAGAGCGCATTGGTATTTTCCGTCATGGACTCGAAGTGAAAGCGTATTTCTTCTAATAACTGTAGGCTAGCTTGCAAACGGAAGAAAATTGAAGAGTTTAGATTAAAAATATCAATGGCCTCCGTCTATCTATATACAATGGTATATATGGTATACAATCTTGTGAAAGGCCTAATTTGTCTTGAGAGGTCTAAGCGTGCCAACCAATAAAATTATGGAAGAAAAAACTCCAACTGCACAACCTAAGTCACCTCCAAATGGTGTAGCGTGAGAGGTTTGTGTGAACAATATACAAAAGCAACTCTATGACTGGTTGTTACTTACTGTCGTACAGTTCAGGTTACCACTATAGTTCCAAGTGTGTCAGAGTGCAACTTTCTCATCTTTGAACTGATGAAGTTAGCTTGTCCAAAAGGAAAACCGATTTGCTTCCAGCTTTGTCATGGATTAAATATTTTCATTTTTAGTTAAAAAAAGGAAAAGTAATTGTGATTGCAACACATTTTTTTGTCCGTAGCTTGACCGTTTTGTAAATTTTTGTGTGCGTTGCATTTTTAAATCTGTTCTTTAAACGATATTTTATTATTAAAGTTTATCTTGTGATCGAACGCAGCCGAAACAAAATATATGTACAATACCCAGGGCTGTAGAGTCGGAGTCGTGGAGTCCGAGGGATTTTGGCAAGTCCGGAGTCGGGGCAGGCAAAAAGAAGACCGACTCCGGCTTAATACAAAACGACAAACAATCAAACTGTTATTTGCAATCGTTTTTCAAGATACTGTATCTTGTTGAAACGGCGACTGTCACAAAAACTGACAAGACAAACACGTCTACTTTCTGGTAAAGTTTTAAAGCGCAGTACAGTGAACAAGTTCGATCGCAACTTAAGTGAAATGAATTTTTAAAAAAATGAAAAAAGACAAAAATTAAAAAAATCTGGCAACCCTCAAAAATCTAGCAAGACTGGTCGGAGTTGGCCCGTTATAAATCAAGAAGCTGGAGTCGTATATTTTTCGTCAATATCAACTACTTCTTTTTTATTTTTTATTTCGTGTTTTTATTTGCGCCCATTGCGATAACATACAGTACACTGCGGTCACAGGTGCGATACAACAGACGACAGGAAGCAGCGAACTGACATATAGTCTTCGAGTCAACTGCTCCCCTTATATTGGCTTGCCATTAAGTGTCTTTGCCGAGACACAGCCGCGTGCTCTGGAGCGGTGTCGAACACTTTGTGACATGCGCTCATCAACCAATTGATAGATAGAACGTCTTGCCTATACTTTTACCGGAATGTTTTAGTTGCTGTGAAGTGTAATGTAGTTTCAGTCCAATGGTGCGAATTATCTTACAGAAGCTATTTATTTTGCTGGGTCTATAATTTCAATCGGGCTGGTACTGTCTTTCCCCCTCGGTTAAGCCTGGATGACGATACGTGGTTGCTCAAATGAGCAAAGTGCAGTAGAGTGCGCATGAATCAACGCGAGACAACGTTGATTGAAGCTATTGCCAACGTGGTCTGTTCTTCAGTAGTTTCATTTCAAGTAGTCGTGTTTGGTATCCATATAATCCCCATAGTTAGACCCACCTGCAAGCGGAAAATATCATTTAATGTTGCTTTTGAATGGTGTTCTTTGCATGATATAGAAAAAGCTTTTATCAGCGAAGAATGTGTTTTTAGTTTGCCAACTAAGCAAATCTTGCTGTAAAGTTGTCTTTCGTTAAATGCTAGCTAAAAGTTGCTGATAGTGTTAATTTGTAGTAACATGGATTTTTGGTTCAAAAGCCATTTTTTGTGAAGTCACCGTGTAATTTGGCACTCCATGAGCACACTAAGTCTAACTTGACCAAAATAGCAATTTAGAATTTAGATAAATGGTACGTTGAATGAAAAGTGGTAGAAGTTATATTATTGTTTTCGTTATGTTCAAGACTTTTTTCCACTTTTAAAAATATGTTTGCAATGTTTACTATTAGGTATAGCGAGCTTTTTAATACACGTTGAGAATTGCATAGAAGAGTGGTTCCGGATACAATACAAAGTAAAAATCACATCAAATTCAGTTACATTCACTTAAAACCTTAACAGGCTGTTTCACCCATGTTGGACCATCAGAGGGAGCGTTCTGATGATCTGGGTGCTTGAGTTTTCTGGGTACTTGGGCCAAAAGGGTTGAAAAATGCTGTCATAAATTAATTTTTGTTGGCAAAACAGAACAGAAACAGGTCTCTGTAAGGTTTATTCTCAGCTTGTTCAAGTAGACACTTTTACAAAATTATATGAAAGCGTATCTGAGGAATAATTTAAAAGCTGCACTCCACACTCGCATGCTAATGCATACCGCATCGTCTCGACAGATAGTGACAGTGATCTATCATATTATGTCGTTTCCAATATGTTATAAAACGTAGGAAAACTGCAGTTATTTCAGAAAATTCTCACTCAGTATGTAAAGATTAACATTCATATGCTGGTCTACACAAACAACATTATAGTTTTTCGTTCATCCATAATAAATCATTAAATCGGAATGGCCCGATTCGGTAAGTCCGATTCGGTGAGTCTGATTTGGTGAGTCCGATCCCTATTGGGTGATTTTTTTCAATTTTTTTTTTAAATCATCGGGTACCGTAGCCTAATTATCATTGCCGTTTTAGGGTTAGGGGTTAGGGTTAGGAGTAAGAAGTTAGGAACTCACCGAATCGGACTCACCGAATAGTAGCAGACCCGTAATAAATAGGTTGTGAATTTCAATGCAAGATATACTCTGGTGGTTAAAAAGAATAATTTAGTGTTCCTTTTTGAATTATGGCGCCAAAGTCAGGTTTGTTTTTGTTTTGTCGGATTGGTTGAATTAACATTGAATAGAATCTAAAACTAGCTTTTCAAACATGTTTCCTATTTGCAACTGTAATAATTGGCTAAAAATTGCGCATTATGGATACTTTTTTGACGCTATTTTGCACTCAACTGGTGTTAAATAAACCATTGTTATTGTTATCATTGTTAAGCAAACAAGAAATGCTGCTGAACAATAATAATAATGTTATGGTTTTATTTATTGTTGCTCTACAACAGCTAAGGTCTTTTAGCGACCCGGCTCATGTTTAATTTTATATCAGGTTTACGATGTTATCACATTATTACCTGACTTATTCTCACTGCGTTATGCAAGAAAGAACACAATCGGTACCGTTTTTAAAGTCTTCGGTTTGACCCGACCTGGAATCGATCACAGATCTACCAGCACCAGAGCCGAAGGCGAAACCACTCGGCCACTGAGCTTGGGCTGCTGAATAAGGTTTTTCTGTTGTTGTACAAGCTTTTGAGGCCGACGTTTAACCTGTAGGCAATGAGAATGCTTACATGAAATGTAATCATTGTTTACACTCAAATGTTTACATGTTACATTGCTCAAATGTTACATTGCTTACGCAGTGCAATCAAATGCTTACACTAAAATGCAATCATTGCCTTGTAGGCGATTCTCCTTTCGCTGAACTTCACCGAAAATAAGGGACGCTTTAAGAGCCATATGAAGCCGTTTAATTGCTTTTTTCTCCCACATCTGACGTTTGTTGCTAACTTACGGAACGCAATGGTAGATCTGGTACCCCCAAGGGTGACATAACATGTTTCAACAGCCCCGAAACCTTTGGTCAGGTTTTGTGTCTGTTATAAACACAAAGTTATCAAACTCTTCCTTCCCAGCCAGCAAATCAATTCCTTTTTGCATCGATTTACCATCACCAGATGTTGAATCAATGTGCAAAGGACTGACTTGTGGGTTAGTTAGTTTACCTGGGAATTGACCTCAAAGCAAAAGATGTTGTCATTGCCTGCCCAGACAGCAAAATCCGTCATTTTACATTGATTCAACGTCTGCAGTCGTTGAATCAATGTAAAAATGACAGATTTTATTATCTGGGTGCTTACCAATTGCTTATAGAAACATGGATTCAACGTTTTGGGTAGTTGAATTCACGTAAAATAGCGCGTTTTAACGAATGAAATCACACTTTTTCACCCACGTGACTTTCTACTTTAATTATACCTTCATTCGATAATTGCACAGCTGCAGCTTCGTTTGTTCGCCCTCCAGTCATTTGGTTTGAACACGGGTTGTGTGCGTTTCTTGTCCTGTTAATCTTCACTTCAATATGAAAAGACGAAATGGTGAAAATTTAGATTGAGCTTTAACTTCCTTTAGAGCAAATACAGGCTTGCCTGTGGAAAGAAAGGGTATAGGGGTCAAGTTTTCTCATTTTATGGTGAACACAGAAAGAGGGAAAAGGTCAAGAGAGACTATTGAGGGAGGACAATTATTCTTACACTGAAAACTATCAAACTATGCAGTTTTTGGTATGAGCAAGAAATATTAGTTTTAGACTTTCTATTAATGTTGTTGGTTTGTTTCCAAGAATGTTTTTTCACGAACAAAAAAATCTTTTCATGAGGCTGAACTTGGTGGTCAACCACCAAATGGGTCTGATGACTTGAAATGCGTATTTGCTGCTCTTTGGAAGCAGGATTGAAAGCTTAAATACACAGCCTCTACGTCGCTCTCATTCCTTGTTTTAAATCGATCGATTTTTCCTTTTGTAAACTGTTTTAGACAATTTCCTACCACTTATTTTAAATTGTGTGACAATTGTGATTGTCAAACTCACTTAAACTGTGGTTATTTCGGAAACAGATAGAGGAAAAAGGTTAAGAAAGACTATTAAGTGAAGAAAATTATTCTTACACTGAAAAATATCAAACTATGCAGTGTTTGATATTAGCAAGAAGTATTAATTGTTAGATTTTTTATTAATTTTGGTTATTTTGAATGTACACAACACACTTTGGTGCTTGATCATATTTTGTCTGCTTCAGCTTTACTGTCTGGGACGTGCTTTTTGTTTTTTTCCCGATCTGCCAATTCTCAAATTTATCAACATTGTGATTGCAGATTGGAAAAGTCTGCAGTTTTGCCAACCGTGGCAGCAACTAATAATAGAAAATACATGTCTGCTTGTGATTAATTCAATGTTATTTTAGTAGATCTATTCATGACTGTGTGAAGATTATATCATTTTGTCAACAATTCGAACAATAGAGATGAATCAGTTTAATGCAGGAACAAAACCAGACAGTAAATCAACCGGTTTTTACATTGATTCAACGTATGTAGACGTTGAATCAATGTAAAAAACGGTTGATTTGCTGTCGGGGTGTGGTTTATCAGGTCACCAACGGATGGTAAGATCACGTTAAGTTTGCATTTGACGATATTGCTTTGATGCAGAAGTTTTGCGTTTGGAGCTAAAGTGCAGCTCAACTGGTTCGCTTCATCGGTTGTGAGACTTAACGGATGCGAATAATAGCCTCATCCTTGCAAATATTCGTTGTAGTTGTTTACCGCTCCTGTTAAAAACAGTGTTCATAAATTTATGGAGAAATTTTCAAGAAACAGTTGCGAGATAAATTGCGATTGTATGTTGTCTTATTTAAGACAACCTACCATATAGCTGACTTCATTACATGCAAACTATCTTTAGGTTTGTATGTTGTGTTGCATAGTTGTATTATAGAGTTTGTTGCAAAAAGTGTTTATAACACATGTGCACATTTCTTGACACTAGATAAGCAAAAGTTTTTTGATTCGGTTCATTTGGCAAGCATTGAATCAACGTCCAGACCTTCACAAAAAACTACAAACGTATTTATGCTACTGTAATGGAGTCTTTCTGCTGAAACAAACTTTTTATTATCAAAAATTTATCTGCTTTCTGGTGTTGCAATGATGTGTGATTTAACGATGGTTTTGAGGCGGGAAGCACGTTTTTTATACATTCTTTGATTTTTGTCTATTAAGAACTCGCATACCCAAAAGTTAAGGAGAAAACTGAAAATTGTTTAACAAAAGTATTGACTTTGTCACATTCCAATTGAAGTTTGAACACATTGAGCCAATGGTTTGGATGCGCGGGTTATGTTTTTTCCTCCCAAAAGAAATTCCTTATATATGAGAAAAAAATGTAATAGAAATATGAGTTAGTGACAGCCTAGGTGCATGTTTCCGTGCCGCGCAAAGTTTATTATACATTTGTGATTCAACCTCTGCTGTCTCTCAACTTCTGCAGGCGGTGTCAAACTGGTCATATATTTGCTAAGAGCCTCTTCCATCCCACGCTACGCCCAAGAAGTTGCAAATTATGCTTAAATGTATCAATAACAACGACGCGATTAGAACTTGTGAGGACGCTTTGGTGTAAAATTGTATGTCTCCAATTACTAAATGATATTGCGTACTTTCATGTAACGTAACTAATGAAACTAATCATGACAAAGCAAATCCAAAACATTATGTTCTATTTTCGTTTTGAATTTTGTAATAACTTTTCTAAGAATTCAGTGACATGTTTCTATTTTGATTTTGCGTTATTTGCACTGAGTTTTTGTCGGGGCATAAGGGTACTCTGATGTCTATACTAGACATCTCAGTAATTACAATTTAAAACTTTAAAGCTATGAATTAAAATTGAACGCGAAACATTATTTTGGCCCAATCAATAAGACATTGGGCTATGTTGAGGCATTGTACAAAAATTGAAACAGTGATAAAATTCTGTAGAAAAATAAAATACTGAGGCTTAGATACGATGATTAGCAATGCTCACATCCAGTAGTTGACCTTTCTCCTGTAACCGACCTTTGGTTCGAATAATGCGTATTAGTTTTTTGAAACATATGAAAGCTTGCAATTTGTCATGGTTAAAGAAAGCTGCGTAATTTTCAGCAATTTACAGTTGAGTAGTGTATTCAACCATTACGTTTATTCATTTCTTTGACTAAATGATAACCAGTTTATCTGTTCGGTGGCTAGAGTGTTCGCCTTTGAAGCAACAGTTGTAGGTTTGTTACCTTGTCCGGTCAAGCCGAAACTTTTGGCACTGAATTCAGCTCCTGCTTAGAACTTAGCATTGAGAGCGCTGACTTTGTGTAGGAATGCATCAGACTTCACTGAAACTGTCTGCATTGTAAAGTGTTGAGAGTAACCCATAACTGTAATAAAAACAGCGTTAAAACACACTGTTATTATTATTAAGTAGGTCATGCCCGCGGGTAGAACTTGTCGTGTCTATTTATAGACAAGCAATCAAACAAAATAGTTTATATTTTAGGATTCGTGTTATATGTTTGTGTTATATTTGTCATATGTGGGCGTGAGCAGTTTCAGCTTTTGTCTAGTGACTAAAGCCTGTTTAGCTTGTGATTTAGAACTTAGTACCATGGAATGTCTATCCACACAGCTCCATGAGCACCGTGACTGACTTACTGCAGTTAACTTATATTTGGATGAAGTTGAAATCTGCAATTTTTCTCCATGTTTTCTGTAACGTTCAAATTTGTTTCAGTGAAGTGTTTTTAAGAAAAAGTCTTATGAAAAACAAGCAATCTCTACTTCTAGTAAATTCGATGCAATATTTCGTAAAGTTAACCTTGGTTTTTATAGGTAATATTTTAAAATACATAAGGGACTCTCACATTCTTTGAGCTATTTTCCTAGCTTTTTATGCTTCCACTAAATTAATACAAATTCTGCGCAGATGAGCGATTTTGGTTTTGCTTACACTTTCTGTCATAAATAAAATATTAAGACTTAAAATTATCATCATTGTTCCTTTCGATGTAAGACCTTGCCAAGACGTCACAGGTATTACGCAATAATCGCATCAAGAAGTTCAACGAATGTGAGCAATGAGCAATTGAGCATGGTTATTACCAAGCTTAAATACTTGTGCTGAGCGTATTCATCGCTTCTCTTCCTGTGAATCCAAACTTAAACGGGTTATGTTTATAATTGAATCTCTTTAACCAGAAGGATTTTATTCTATGCGAAGTATAGTAGGTCAAGTATTTTCGTTTCCATCTAATTGGCTTGCCACCGAAAGAGACAAAAAAGATGTGTATTGAGCAGTGACTTATAAAAAGATGTTTCTTATAATGAATTCTATAAATGCTAACAAAGGTTCAAGTATTTCTTCTCAAAATGTCTTAACTAATTATATTTTGCTATCTGCTGTCGAAAGCTTTGGCAGGGCGTTTTACGTGAGATACAGTTGTACTCTTTGGGTCCGCAATATGTTGGTGTGATCTTCGCTGATTTAATATTTAAGAACATGATAAAAAACCTTTATAGAGCAAAGTCAAAATTCGTCTTCTTGCTTCGTCATTGTAAAACCAACAAATTAAACGTAGAGAAACGTAAGGGCGGCTTGTGCCAAGAAACTTAATAAATGTCCCTTTGTCCCAGTATTAATGTGTCCACTACGATCAGCTGTCTGGTGGCAAAATAACAAGTGATTAAATGTCGCTGAATACTCCACTGTGAATCGTTGATTTGAGTCAACTGGATAAATATATGGAATTTGATGTGTTTTTATAATAAGCGTTATTAATGAGATAAGTAAAACGCCATTGAAAATCGATCTGCAATTGGGTTTGAGCCTGATATATAAAAACAGCTCGATAAATTAAATATGTACTCTAATGCTATGAGAATTAATGGAACTTCTCATCATTGTAGCCTACCCGGAAGTCCTCTCAATTGAGTTTAAAAAATAACAACAAAAACTGCAATCAATCATCGCGCTAAGTTATTTTCATAATGGTAGGTTGTTGCCCTTTTGGCTGACGCCTGACGGCAACCTCAATGATGGCTGTCTGGTCCCGGATAGCAAATCATACATTGATTCAACGTCTGCAGACGTTGAATCAATGTAAAAAATGTCTGATTTGCCATCCCGGATGGTGTTGGTAGCATTCAGTCACGTACGTTGCTTGATCACTTTGACAAGATCCCTTTGATTGATTGCAAAGGAAAAAAGTCCATTGCACAAAACAACCTAAGAAGTGGTGTGAAAACCAAGCAATTAGCAAACATTCCAATATTTACTAAAGAAAAGTTCAAACGATTCTAGTGCACAAAATCGTAAGATTAAAGCGGAAACAATTTAAAGATATTCTGGCGTGGTTTCCAAAACAATCTCAGACATGCTTATGCTAAGATATTTAGATTGTGATTTGTCTTAGTTTTTGCCATCTTATTACGTGGTGATAAACATAGTACTAAACTACCTACAAAACAGACAGCCGTGACTTCTCACCTGATGAGAGATTAACTTCCGACTGGAATTGCTCCATCTTTCAATCAATCAATCATTTTATTTTCGTCATTAACGCGTCCGGGACGAAAAAGATACTAACTACAAAAATCGATATAAACCTACCAGCACGTTAACGAACGGGAAAAGGTGGCAAAACCTTGAAAGGTTTAAAACGTGCCTGAATGAAAAATTATGTAGTAGGCTATATATCAGTAGTTAGCACGGCCACAAAACCCCCAAAAAAAACAAATAGCAAAAAATAAAACAAAAACAGAGAGAAGCACACATGTAGTAATGAATGACAGCCTAATGAAAAGTGTTGTGGATTGAATTTGCCAGTTCCAATATTGATGTGGATGAGCAGTCATAATAATAATAATAGGATGGAGAAAGAAAACCGGACATAAAAGAAACCCATCCTCAGGCAAAAGCCCGTTTCAATGTGGCCCAGGAGAGCAGGTGTTGAGCTCTTTCTATGGTTAGACTGCACATCACACAGTAGCCTAAGACGATTGAGGTCTTATATCATCATTTCTCGGTAGTTTGACTTTAGCGTTGCTTATTTACTTTGTTTTTTTCTCAAGTATTTCTCATGTAATCATTCCACATTTTATTTTAATTACATCGTTCTGTTTTCCTAGCTGCTGGTAAACACGTAAATTGATTGTACATGCGGCTTATAATACCTTTTTTGCATTATTGCTATGCAAAGAAGGTTAAAGATGATAGTACGATTATGTAATTGTTTAAGTCATTCTTCGCGCTATTCATGGGTCGCTAATCATTTGTAATTATATAAGATCACCATGCAGTTGCAAAGGTCCCTAACATCATCACTGTCTGCAAGCACAACAAAAAAAAGTTCGTGAAATGTTATGCAACAAGTGAAAGTTGCTATTGTAAAACAACTTTGAATTGCACGTAGTAATCTACGTTTATAGACCCGTCCAAGTGCGTGTACAATACATGTAAACCATGTTATCTATGATAAACCTAGTAAGTGTGAAGCACAACTGCTGTAGAGCTTTTGCACGCAACTAAAAGCAACTTTACCTTTGATGAAACAGTGGATTTTTTTATTGCAAAGTTGTGTAAACTTGAAGAAGTGCTGGGACAATCTTATCTATCTTATCAGCAGCGTTGTTACACATACGATATGTTGATAAGTAAACTGAGAGAGTCATAGTTTTCTCAACTTTTTCCGTGGGCCACAATGTTGGTGTGCGGGTTACCGATTGCACATTGTTGCATGACTGCATCAAAGTTTAATAGACCCAGCCAATATTGGACTAATCAGCTGTATGTGTCGTGTCGTCACTAAGACGTTCGTTAATCGAGTCTGGACAGACTGTTCGGTTTGCTTTTTTCAAGACACGATATATTTTTGTGCAGAAGACAACTTATTGTAGAACTACCAAACACCAGCTGAAGCATCATACACCCAGCTCGAATACATTGTGGCAGTTGTAATTCTTTTAAGCCTGCGTCTGGTGGAATAAATCTTTCACAAGGCACTTCAACCTTTGAGCAATGTTCTTTGTTAATGGAATGCTGTTTGATATTTTTCTTATTAAACTTTGTCATAGTTCCGTGACGTTTGAGGACTTAATACGTGTCGAATATTGTTTAATGAGTATCCCAGCGGAAGCAGCCACTACATGTATTGGCACAGACCTAGCAACTTTCGTTGAAGATTGAAAAAAAAACACACAGATTTTTAACATTAATATAGATAAATGCGCGCTTGCAGTCGTGTAGCATACTGTCTGTACCTCTTTACAACTACAGCTTCTCTGAAACTGTTTGTGCCGGTAGAACAAAGTGTTGGGGGTAACACGTTGTCTTTTTCGTAAGTTAACCGATAAACACATGAATCTATGACGCAAAGCACAAAATCATGCGACGGCGGTTCAACTTCCGCCATATGCAACTGAGCAGAGCACTTTAAACACATCTCACTAATCTTCTCTTAACAGCATCTAGTGAAAAGCATAGTTTTCAGGTAAGGACCAATAACCCATCAAGAATAAATTAGAAATAGAAATTGTCAACGTATCACCAGACAGCAAATCAGTCGTTTTTTACATTACGTTGAATCAACGATTTGCTGTCTGGGGTCGGTCTGCAAATGAACATTGTCGCATTCAATTAGTCAAAAACGATTATGACAAATTTAAATTTTTAATTATTCGCATGGTAATATTGCAACTTTAGCTCATAGAGACAAGGTGCCATTAAGTAGTGTATCACCAAATGACATTAATTGATTTGGCAGTGAAACCCAAGATTTATTTGTTGCACCGGAAAGGTCTTCAATCCATTCCAAATGGTAGTCACTTTAACAAGTCGAAATTCTGCCACTAAACTTGACTAGAATGAAACCGCCAACCAATCATAAGCTACGGTTTAAGTGACGTAAAAAATGGCGAAAAGAAGATGATATAAAGCAAATTAAGTGATGGATTTTTTGTCAGCTGGTTGGCTTAGGGGTTAGGGTTAGGGCTAGAAAGTAGTCATTTCATTGACGCGGGTTCGATTCCCACCACTGCTATTGCTCTTTTTCTTCTGTAATTACCAAATAAAGTTCAAAACCAGCATTAACTCTCTGGATGAGTGCTAGAAGGGTCACAATTGGACGGTAGCCTCTTATAACATGTTCTGATTGGTTGGCGGTTGCATTGTAGTCATTCGCAGTGGCAGAATTTCGACTTGTTAAAGTGGCTACCATTCCAAATGCATGCGTCAGTTGGTGTTGTCAAACACGGCCAAATCAATTTCCTGCCGCTTTAGACATTTCCCATTTGCAGTCACATTTTACTTGCCTTTTCTCTTTGCGGTGCGTCTATGCAAATGTGCTGCCTTTCCGTAATATTGATATGCTCTCTAAAAAATATATTTTAAAATGATCTCTTTAAAAAAGGCCCCTATAAAAAATGTAAAAAAGGGCTCTCAAACGCTACTGTTTCCTGATCTCCAGGCTTTGCGTTTCAGCCTTTACTGATTCTGAGCTATGAAATTTTCCAAATCATAATTTCTTGTCCCCAACGGCCATGAAACTCTTCCACATCGGGAAAAGCATTTCCTCTCTGGCAACACTGGCTTTAGTAACGTACGGATTGTGGTTTTGCTCATGTACTGTAAAATCTCCACTCTTGCATTCTTTACACCACTTTTGTTCTCATCAATTAGGATAACTTTATAGGAAATGTTCACTTTCTATTTTCTGCACGAAAAGTTAATTGAAACTGTCAAAAGCGGAATCCACAAAGAACTTGTGCAGTGGATCACGTAGCTTTTCCCTTTTGGTTTTACAGTTTTCGAAAGTTAAGTGTTTGAGTGATATGTTTTGCAAGTTCTTAAAGATTTTTTTTTTTTTATAAAAAACGAAATAAACTGCTTTTATTCATAACTGTTGTAGCACAACACTTTTCAGAGGTCTATTAGTATCTTTAGATATAAATTGACGAAGCTTCAAAGTTTCTATTTTCAAGTTTCACGCGCCGAGCTTCGTGAAATTGCCTGGTTACACTTTACAAGTTACCACTGACTAATCAACAGTCGCACCATCATAACTACCATCACATATTTGATTTCCAAGTTACATCGGAAAAAAATTGACAAATGAACTTACAGGTCGCGAAAAAAAGCATTGCCATTCCTCGTTTTATGGTTTGTCAGAAGTCGTGCTGTTTCATCGTTTTTAACTCCGGTACACCAAGACCCTTCTGATTTCACAAGGCTTGTGGTTTTTAACCTTTATGCAATAAAATAAACAATACAACAACAATTTATTCACCTTCAGTTTTTTCACTGCTACATCTGGGCATGGTTGGATGAGCACAAAGTTGATTTTCTGTCAGGAAGTGCAGAAAGACAAACGCGAGGCTCTTGTAATTTTCGATCGGTGTTCCATAGAACACTAATAAAACTATTATTTTTATGCGTAACACCTGACTATCTTTCACGGCACACCGGTTGGAAATCACTGTCCATGAATAGATTGATGGTTTTCTTTTGGTTTGATATGAACTATGCACTCGTTGCATCGCTTGTACAAAGCCCCATTTTGCAAATGACAAAAATTGAAGGACTTTGTGCCAGCAAATCAGAAGTCACTTTGATCGATATCACAGTTCCATTCATCACACAGCAACTGCAATTTTCTTGCGTCATTTCCTTTTGGCATGAGGAGCGATGTCTATTTCGAAATATTGGTCTTGCGCATCGTACCATTCTCTTTCATGACGTGTTTTGTAATGAGGCTTTTTTAGTAAGGGTTGTTTTCCGCATATCTACTTGCAGAATAATGTGGCTAATAAAATAGTGTGAGCAAAGCTAATAGACGAAAAGTCTATCTGAGCATCTTAAGAAGGTTCAGTTCAGGTTTTCGCCAGCTTACCGCCCCACTTAGAAAATTAGTTATTTTTTACATTGATTCAAAGTTTATAGTCGTTGAATTAGTGTACAAAATGGCTTGTTTGTTCGCTGGTAGGCCTAAGTCTGCATTTTCGGTGACTGGGCATATTGATTTTAGTCTATTTAGATTCAGCAGCACTGATATATTTAAACGAAACATGTTTCAAATTTTAAATTTCTTTTCGCTTGGTTTGATCGGACGTCAGCGAAACAGAAATGACGCATATGCACAATGCAGGAGAGTTTTAACGGAAAGTTGGCGGTATTTTGGTAATGCAAGGTAGGCAGATTTGCTGAAAGATTTTTTTGTCTATCAAGACTGTCAGCAGACTTCCACAAAAGTGTTGTTCATGTGCATTATAACATTACCCAAACTTTTCAGTATTCAGGAGAACTTTTCAACGCTGTACTTAATAGCGTTGTAGTTTTTCAATACGAAATCAAACGGTTTTGGTTTTTCTTATTTTAAAGCGTTTGCACCTCTGTTAATGTTGAGCTATCTTGTTTTCCTATATGTCGAACACCCACAATTAGATCGGGATCTTCACGTTTTATCTTCAACCGTTAATTTCAGCATAGCATTTAACGAGATTGAAATACCAAAGTTCAGACTTTATACACGGAAGTAACATCTAAAAATTACTTATTTTCGCCTTTTTCAGCACCTCGCTTTTGTTTAAGCCAAGACGGAAAGGGCAAGCTTTGATTTTGTTACGTAAAGTTATTTACAGTATCTTAAAATACAACATAGCGGAAAAAAGTTTGTCCAAAAGTTACAAGTCAGACCATACTGCAGAAGCTTTTATGCCTTTTCGTTTGAGGCATATATTTTTAAACTCCAGAGTCACTGGTGGAAAGCTGGATAGAAAGTCATGTCAGGTTAGCTTCGTCCAGTATAGTCATCTGGTGCATTTCGTTTGTTGCCTCATATGCAGCGCTGTTCAGCAATTTATTCCTCTGTTTATTTAATTGGATAGTCCACTAAATGTTACGAACATTTACTAAGTGTTGCTAGATTACAAAGCTTTAGTTTTAGTACAGGAACTTAGTCGTTTTACTTTCATATACCGCTTGGCAACTTACCATTGAAGACAATCCATTGCCACAGATCTTCTTGGAGTCAGAGCCTGTACATCAACAGTCACATAAGCTAGTGTTGTTTTTGTAAATTTATCCCAGGAATAATTTGTTTCGATGTGTTTTGCTGAAATAGTCAAAGCAACATAAATTCTCCAGATTATTAAGATGTAAACTTACTCCTGCTTGTAGTCCAGCCTTCAAATCAGTTCTTTTTTATAGTTGATGAATGATGGCTGGAAAATGTCTATTCTCGCTCTATTGTTGTCGAGTCTTCTGGTGTGCAACTTAGTTTAATTTATTTCAGCACAAAAGCAACCATTTTACATTGTTTCAACGTTTCTTCTAGGCGTTGGTTGATCATGTGTAAAATAACGTTGATAGTTGGTGATAAGCACATGGTCAGTCGAATCTGAGTATATGATATTATAATTTATTCAGTTTTTCCGTTGTTTCAATTGACTTTGTTAGGCTATATAAAGCAATCGATTTGATGTCAAAATTGCATCACGGTAAACACCCTACCTCTTCACGTTATCATATCGTTCAGACTCGAATTTTTGTTCAGTGGAGCAGATATCGATTGGCCAAGCAACATTTACGTTTACTTATTGATTTTGTGTTGATTAATTTAGCCATATTTGCCCGAAAACGTTGTTTGGTACTTCAGCAAACAGAGTCTTTCGGATTTTAGCATATTTAGGTTAAAATTCGCTAAAAAAAAACGTTAAAAATTAAGGTTCATCACTTCATTTTGTTGTCGGTTATGAGCTAATGTGAAGCTATTTATGAGGATTCTTAACAAGCGACTATATTTTATTGATCATGAAGTCCTTAGTAGAGTTAGACAAAGCATGCCTTGGAATGGACAGGATTGTCTGGTTAGGTTGGATTGAAATCATAGCTCGATTGAAATAGTTTACCGATTATAGTGTAGGCCTGCAGTATATTACAAAAGGCTAAAGACCGCTTCTAATAGTTAGAAATAGTTTGTTAATGAAATGCAATGAAGTATTTTGTTAACGATAAATAGTGATAAATAATTCAACTTGGTTTTATTACAAACTTATTATTTGAGTTTGCAATTTGTATGGAACACGACATAGAAAGTTCTTTGCTTCAATAAAAAAAAAGTGTACGAATAGCATATCTAGAGTTGTCAAACAATGCCGGTATGTTGCAGGTCGAGATGTTTTTAGTTGTCGCATAGTTGTTACAAGGCAATGTTGTTTGAGATGTCAATGTCGAAGTGTCGGCTGAGGTCACATACTTGATCGTTACCTTATTATTGTTACCTCACTATTCATTGTTCCCTGAGATCCATGGTCTCTGTGTTTAAGATACGTTAGACAGTATTCGATCGATTGATATTACTGTATATCATTTCGTAATGATTTTTACATCATTTCAACGTAGCCAGATGTTGAATCAATGTAAAAAAAACGATAGATTTGCTCTCTGGGGAGTAGTCTGCAAACGCGATTTGTTTTTGTCAAAAAATATATATTTCTTCTGCAAACGACTTTTGCACAGATTGAGGTTGCCAGCTATACTGCTGTACCGCGGTGGAGATGCTAATTTAATAATTGATGTATTTTTATTTGCGTCATCATCTCTTACGCATGTACAGTAGTTTATACCTCATTGTTGGCAATTAATTTTAGATTTTGTGTAAAATCGACAAACAGAAAAATTTGAAAAGTGAGTCCTAAACAAGGTGTTTTTATTTCGTGCAATCAACGTCTTTGCTTCGGCCGCGGAATGGGTCATGTTATTTCAAAAATAGCTTGTAGAATTATGCAACCAGGAAAATAGGAGTGAAGGCAATCGCTGCGAGAACAGAATCGGCCACCCCCAATAGTGGGAGGAAAACCCAATTTGGATGATGATAGTAATGATATCACTGAACAATTTTTTATTTTTAAATGTTATCCCTGTAAGTTGCTTTGTTCGGGGAATGTGAATATGTTCTGTTTTTCTTAAAAAATTGAAGATATTTTTGTCAGATATGTGAAATGATAACAATGCGTGTGATTGCATAAAAGCTAGCTGCAACACTCAACTTCTCTTTTAATCTTTTCATGTCAAACGTACATACAAATGCGTTTCTTTGTGACTCAAAGTCTTTCCAGTCTCAAATCCAAAGTTCGATGCCTGATTGATTTGTCAGTCTCATTAATTGCACTGTTATCATGAAACAGTTTGATTTTTGAACAATTTCGGCGAAATTTGTTTAAATTTGTGACGCAATATTGTGGAAAAATTTGTTTTATTTTTTGCTGTTTGATACTGTCTGCTTAATTTTAAATGATAAAACCTAGTTGATATAGCTGGAAACGGCTTAGAGAAGCTCATCGACTACATTTTTGCATAATGTTCAATGCTACACCACACCAAACATCCCAATAAATTTTGACATCAGAATAAATGTAGATTAGTACCTGAAATACCAAGATGTTTCAGGTTTAGCTTAGTTTACACCAGAAGAGCGTATCGTGTTGATAGCCATTCAACGCCTGGTGAACAAATTCATTCAATTTTGAATTGTGACGTTTCCACAAAACATACGAGATCAACCAAACAGCAACATGGCTACATCAGCTATGGTGCGTACAGAGGTTGATTTAAGTATTTTGTTTTGATTGGTTTTGCACGTTAATTCTTTTTACATAAAAACCGATTTTTTTTGTTTGTTGCTGGAAAACACATGTTCAGCGGATGCTTGTTTTGAAAGGTCTTTGACAGACGTCCGCTGTTTTGCGAACCGCAGGATGTCAAGATAGGCCATGATGCGTAGTCCATGCATGATGTCTCACGTATGTGTGTGTTTCAATAGTTTGCTGTTGCACTTATCTTGTCCACATTCAACAGCCGTTCCCAAACGAATATTTTTTTGTGAAACATAACTGTATATACCAGGGGGTCTGCTACTATTCGGTGAGTCCGATTCGGTGAGCTCCTAACCTCTAACCCTTAATCCTAACCCCAAACCCCTAACCCTAAAACGGCAATGTTAATTAGGCTACGGTACCCGATAATTAAAAAAAAATTGAAAAAATCCCCCGTTAAGGGACTGGACTCACCGAAACGGGCCATTCCGATACCAGGGGTGGGCAATTAGTTTACCTTAGGGGCCAGCGATAGGCCGTACTTTGTAATTTATCAGGAAAAGTATAGCAAAGTATTATAATACATTATGTTCAGTTTGGTCGGCTGCGTAACCGAATGATGAGAGCCTTGGTACGGCACTTTACAGGGCATGGCTTCGATACCGCTCAAGAGCATGCGGCTTTGTCTCTAGAGAGGCATAATTTAAAGGCATGTTTGAATGTGGACAAGACGATTGACTTCCTTGCCATCCCGTCCACTTAATCTAAATTATCATTAAATAGGTGTAAGCTTGTGCTTAGTACATCAGTTTTATATCACCCTTATTTTTTAAACATCGATTTTACGAGTGGAAGAGCAGTTATAACTGAGATGCGTAATGTGAGTAAGCTATTGGGCAGCAACTTTACATGATTACTATTTCTTATATCATTGACACTTTGAATTAAAGAAATAAATTAGATAAGTAGCAATAAAAGAAAATTGCAGGACTTAATACATTTCTTTATCTCGAGTCGTCAGTTGTCTATAAATGTAATTTTCTGTCACGCGGCGTGAGTAACTCTGCGTTCTCGTTAAAGGTAAAAATAGCATCTGCATATGCACGTTATTATGCAAGCGTTTTATTGAACATAAGTCATGCCGTTTCGTTGCTGTGACGTTCTATAACCGTCAATCAACGTTTAAAGTAGCCCATGTAAACAAGACGAGGAAAGTGGCGCCTTTTCTTGCTAATCTGAAATGTTGGCGTTGGCACAGTTGTAAGAGATTGTTTGACTGTACAGACATGTTACAAATGCTCCCATGAGGCCGTTTCGTGTGATGAAGTTTCAACAGGAAGTTGGTGCAGAGGGAAGTATTGCATGGGCCAACGCACATGCGTTGGAGGAAACACGTACATGCAACGCATGTGAATAAATAAGTTGAAAATATACGTTGTGTATGTGCCTTGATATCATGCATCAATACGTTTAATGCATGACGCATTAACTGGGCGGTGCTCAGCAGCTTGTTACAGACGATTTTTTTGTATTTTGAGCCACAATCAAAGATTTGTCAATATATCATTGTGAAACACAAGAGAGTGTGTGGATTTGCTTAGCTAAGTACAAGACCACTATTAAAAGTACAAACTGCGCATTATCAGGTCGACAGCATGTAATTATGTGTTGTTCAAGCAGATGAGATATAAGAGCAGTTTCCTACAATCATTGAGGTTTAAAAGTACACTATTCTATTTTAAAGTATTGGCGTACAGCGATAATAAGCCGTGCAGTAAGTCTTAGGTATGTATTTTAGGTTTTCTAACTTGAAACAAACTAACTTATTCTGTTTCAATATTATCACAGAATTGTAAGCCTTAATTATAGGAAAGTTGTTGTGGCTTACCACAGGTACTTCCAAGTAGACCTTGTACTAAAAAGCGCCCTGTTCTCTACTGTGGTATTTTATTTAAAAAAATTGAATTGAAAAAAGAATGGGTTGTAACAACTCTCAGCCTGTAGACAAAGACGCCAAGGATGCTTCAAACAAGATTGATAAGCAAATCAAAAAAGATGCCGAAGCCGCGAGAAAGCAAGTGAAACTGCTTCTACTTGGGGCTGGTGAATCAGGAAAGAGCACAATTGCCAAGCAGATGAAGATCCTACATCAGGACGGCTTTTCCGAACAGGAACGAACAAATTTTAAACCCGTCGTTTATGCCAACACATGTCAGTCTATGGTAGCTATCCTAAAAGCCATGGAATCTTTAAACATTGCTTTTGAAGATCAGACTCGCATGGATGACGGAAAGAAACTACGCGCAGCAGCTGGCCAGATGGAAGACATCGACTTAGCCGGTGACGTTGGGGAGTCCCTCAAGGTTCTATGGTTGGACCAAGGCGTTAAAGAATGTTACTCGAGATCTCGCGAGTATCAACTCAATGATTCTGCCGCATATTACTTAGATGCATTGAACCGTCTTTGTACATCAGATTACATCCCCACCGAGCAGGATGTCCTTCGGACTCGTGTCAAAACAACCGGCATCATTGAAACAACATTTGAATACAAGAATCTATTTTTCACATTGATTGACGTTGGTGGCCAGCGTTCAGAACGGAAGAAGTGGATTCACTGCTTCCAAGATGTGACAGCAATTATCTTCTGCGTCGGATTATCTGCTTATGATCAGGTCTTAATTGAAGACGAGGAAACGAATCGGATGCGAGAGAGCTTAAAGCTTTTTGAATCGATTTGCAACAATCCATTTTTCTCAAAAACGTCCATGATTCTCTTCTTGAACAAGAAAGATTTATTTGAAGAAAAGATTTTGAAATCTCCTCTCACAATTTGCTTTGAGGAGTACGAGGGAAAAAATGAGTACGGGCCAGCATCTGAGTATGTCCGGGACCAGTTTGAACAACAAAACAAACACAGTGATTCCAAAGAAATTTATACTCACTTCACGTGTGCAACAGACACTGGGAACGTTCGTTTCGTCTTCGATGCTGTTTCAGACGTTTTAATGAGGAAAATTCTAGACACCGTTTTCGGCTCCGGGTCACCTTGAGAACGGAATCGACTAAAACCGTCAAAAACAAAAATTCCGTTCCCGCCAAGGGGAGAATATGCTGACGTGATCAGAACAAAATTGTCTGATTGACAGTTTCCCCAATCATGAAAACTCAATGCTCAAATTTTGTACGTTGAATCATCGAAAGAATTACTTGGCTAGCTAGTGTGAATGCTCGGTGTTCAATACATGGGTGTTTGTTTGAGAACCGCCGTGGCCTAACAAACAAAATAAGATGTCGGTGAAAGACTAGTGGTTATTCAAATAAAATTTTGTATAATCTTATTATTATTTTTTAATTCATGAAAGAAAATTCATATGTGGGTTGTGGGTTTGCAAACCGTTTGCTTTTCTAACTTGTTAGTAACAAAACTTCCTTTCGGATAACTATAGTTTTAAAAGGTGGTTTTCTCTTTGATTTACGTCGGCAGACGTGGAAGCCTTCTAAAAGATACGTTTGCTTTCTACGTTCATTTTTGTTAACGCCACTACGCATCCAGGAAATCTTTTTTTGCACTGATGTAACGTCAGCCTGAAAAAGGGGCTGGTCAGTTCGCAGCTGCGAGATATTTTTTTTTTACCAATGGTGGATTACATGGCTTGATTTCATATCTTTAAGTCATTCATCATTTATGTTACTTGTTTTGACATTTGCGCAGTATGTCTTCTATCAAAACTTCTAAATTTTCTAGGTAGTCTACTAGTTAGCTCCTGCTTCCACAACAAATTTGCACATTCAAAGGTCACACTTGCTGGATTGGGTGGTTAGCTGGGACACGTAGCTTCCCACAGCAAATTGGTCGTTTTTTTACACTGTAAAAACGTTTTAAAATGTAAAAAATGACTGATTTGCTGGCTGATACCATCCAATGCAGCAAGTGTGGCTTTTTAGTGTGCAATTACAGCAGTGACCACTTTTTGATAACCGATGTAGATTGCTACCAGCATGCATTGTGTTTAACTTGGCGTCGCCACTTGCCTGGTCAAGGTATGACATTTTTTTCTGCCGTATACTGTCACCTGAAAGCTATAGTGCGCCATGTCCGAATTTTTTAACACTTGTGTTTACAACTGAATGTGCAATTGGAGTTGGGACATACAGTAGTTCTAAATCTACGCATAATGGCCTTCAAAAGACTGGCTTATTAAGAACAACCAACTGCTAACGTGAAAAAAATACAACAGAATATAAGCAAACAAGAAAAGTATACTTGTAAGCCACTTTGGTTTTTAGCCCGGTAAAACACAGTAAATCAGGTTTTTCGATTTTTATGTGCAATTACATATTTTTTTCATCACAAGCTTTTGAAAAACGCAATTTTATGCTGACTTGTTTTTGTTAGGACCTTGGTCGCTGCATTATTTATTTAAAAACCCTGGTTGAGGTGTCATGTTATTGCCATGAAACTGATACAAAGCCCCAATCAGAAAATCAGGCATGTTTTACATTGATTCAATGCCTGTAGACGTTGAATCAATGTAAAAAACACCTGACTTGCTGTGTGGGGAACAGGCTTATCCGTTACCTTTCAAAAATGTTTTTGTGAAATAGAAAACGTAAAGTCAAGTTTCATTGCAGTTTTCAACATAAGATTAATTTAATAAGCAAATATATCGAACTTTTTTCGTGCTCAAGCGCAGTTACTTGGAGATTTATATAAATGCTGGACAAAGTGTGGTCATAATGATTTGGTCATAATAATAATGATTTGATCGGCTTCATGGCCAAGTGTTCGACGTAAAGAAGGGCGCCAGTTTGACTCCCACTAAGAGCACTTGGCTGTGTCTTTGGTACTTAAAAATATACTTAATTGAATGTTTGAAGATTGTCTTCTTTGCCTTCACGTCCACTCAATCTAATCTCAGATACAATACGAAAAATATAATTTGAAAGAAAATTTCTCATGTTGAAAATTGCAAGCATAGTTACCAAACGGCACCACTCGACTTCGAACGGCAAAGTAGTTGTAGGTTAAATATGATTACTACGAAAAGTTTAATGCAACCTGTTCCTCAACATCGTTAGGCAAGACACCCCTTCTTATAGAGTGGTGTTACTCTATTCAGCTGTTATTTGATTGTTCGTGTAAACTACAACATGCTATTTTGGGGTATCCGGGTTTTCACAATTTTGTTTCACCAAATTGTTTCCTTGATGCAGTATGGTGAAAACAATACGCCTTGACGTATTTTGCAGTTTTAAGCGCTGTTAACTATTTTTATCGTTCATGTAGCGGAAAACTATTTCTAGATTTTATTTGTTACCGCGATCCATTCGAACTGAATAGAGCCTGATATGGTATCGCCCTACCATTGTGCGTGACGGATCACGACCCGTCATCTACTTCCTTCTACAGACTTTGAATCCATATTTATTAAAACTTGTCAGTTGAATGCTTTTGATGCGAAGATTTTTTTTCAAAAAAACCCGAAGGCGATTACGTTGCACAAAACATCAACTTCCGTGTCAACTTCCTCAGAAGGGTTTACATAAGAAAACAAATCTCTTGTCACATGGCCATCTAGGCATCCATAACGGCAGGAGCAAATAACTTTAAGGTTGAATGATCGACCAGCAAGTCTTAAGCAGCCGATTAAGCTACTTTTCTGGTTTAGCAATATTGTTTATCTGTGTATCAGTAATCAGCGATTTTAACCAGCGGATTATAGTTGATGCATAAAAGAACTTCAGTCCGCTGACTAAACCGCTTAATCGGTAGCACACTGCTGGTGGTACATCCAACCGTTAGTGTTGAGCCTTTGTGCCTTTGCGTTTGGCACTTGGCTTTGGCTCGAGCAGTTTTCGAGCTCGCACAAGCTGCGTCATATTTTCCAACATTTTTGCACTGCATGACATTTCATGAGGAAAATCATAAGAAAGCGATGAAACATCCAATAACTTCATGTGATGCTTGTCACTTAACAAACTATGGGTTTTCATTGATCATCTTGAGTTATGTTCCTGAAATCGCAGAAATACTAATGTTGGAGTGTCATCTTTATCGTATTTGCAGATTTTTTTCATCTCATACTTTGCTTTTAGTGCAATAAACTGCTAAGTATAAGTAATAAGTATTACTGCCGTGTTGCACGTAAACTACAAAAACTTAACACTTTCCTGCCTTGGACAACTAAATTGTTTTGCTCGTAGTGTCTGATTAATAATTCATGGTAATATGATGAAGTTAAAGCAAGAAGTGGTTTTCCTTGAGTGCAGCTTTTACAATTTTAAATGAGAACCATGAAAATTTCAAGAATATACGAAATTCATGTGAGAACCAATTTTAAAGCAGCGGTTTTTGCTGAAACCTCAACGACTGAATTAATGTCCATCACCCCTGGTTAATCTTTGTTTTGCACTTGTTGCATTTTCAATAACCAACTCCCAGAGATAAGTAAAACTACTGTTTCATGTCTGATGATAATGTTACAAGTTCAACTTAACGTTAATTTGTTTCTCGGTAAAAAAACGTTTTCTTAAATCTCGCGGACAAGCGCCAGCTTTGCGACAAATGTAAAGGTTGCTTATCGGCGTTATGTTTATAACTCATATGGGTTGTGTCGAAGTTTCGTTTCGAAATAGCGGTATTTTGACGGCCTTTTTTGTTGTATTTGAACTATGTATGTTTGATGTTCTTAAGTTCCCGTTTTAAAGCCAAATTCTTTACTCAATAAAACTCCAACATACTTGCATGTACATTGTACAATACTACACCTTCTCGGTGGCGAATCCAGGTAGAGAGAGGCAATTGAGGCTACCCCCCTCCTAAAACAGAAAACTTACTTTATTCATGGTGTGCTTGCAAGGTCGGATTAATATAGACCTATACATCATTGCGTTTGTTAAAATTACCCCCCTGAAGCTACTTTCTGGATTCCCCTTGCACCTTCTATGCCAGCATTGTACAATGCCGATGTGATTGAGCATTTGACCTTACGGGGTCAATACGAAGAAAGCTCATCGTACAATCTAAAAAGAGTTGGAACATTGTCAAATTTGGCACTTTTTTGTTATGTGTACAGTTTTACGTTTCACTATGATTTTATTTATGTTATTCAAACCTAAATAAATTGCAATGACCTTTTGATTGATTGCTACTGGTCGTACTGTTTTACATTCATGACGTTTTGCTCTTGTAATGTTAGTATTTTATTGTTATTGTGTGGCATTCCACGTGTAATTATAGTATATTGTGACATGAATACATTATCAAAATGTGTAGGTGTGTTCTCAAACCAAAGTTTAGGCTTTTCTGCGTTCATACAAACGATTGTGATGCTGATTTCTTGAAAAAGCGGGATTTTGAAACAGCAGCTCACACGGTCAGTTCTGTAGTTAGTGTTTACAGAGGTTCGTTAGGCCATGGACGTTAGGCCAAGTAAGATGACTGGGATAGTTGGCAGAAGACGCTGAGGAGTCAACAGAGAGGGCTTTCATCTTTTTTAATGTTGGTTATAAAAATGTAAAAATTACAACAAACAGACCTAAATTCATACGCTTTGAAACTACTCAGCTGACAAAGCCATTTTTACATCTACTCAACGTCTGCAGACATTAAATCGACGTAAAAACACTAATTTCAAATCGGCCATATCGCCTCCAGTAGTCATATACGCATTACGTGGGTTGAAGATCTTTAAAATAGCAACATTTCCATGTCGAGGGGTCATTATCACGAACCGAGCAAGCCAATTTCATACAAGTTATTGTCCTTTTTTTTGGTGAAATTTTGTCTTAAGGTAAACTGCAGCCTGCATCTTATCCAGGTTTCGTTTTGTAATTTCGGTGTTATGAGACGTTGATTGCATTTTACAACTCAAAGCTAAAAACAAGCCGTTTTGTGACGTAAACATTTTTGCAGTCAATCACTAATCAAAAAGTTACATGGAAGTTGCTAAAAATTCTAATCATGTCATAACTTCCTCGAAAATTTGCTGTCTAGTTCAGTGGCTAAGTAAATAGAGTGCCCGGTTATGAGTCGGCAGATCTTGTTTCGATATACAGAGCATCTGAACAAGCCTTTAGTAGTTTGAGTAGATTAGGTAGAGTCTGCACCTTTTTTAACCAACAAGGTTCACTTCATTTTAGGCGGACTCGGACTCTTTTATGCAAATTATTCCCTTTTGCAGTGATTCAGCGTCTGCTGATGTTGATTCGGTGTACGTTAAAAAGAGTCTGATTTATCAGCTGAGTTCCCACCAACAACAACGTTTCTGTTGGGCTTTTTGCAATTGCCTTCCACAATGGTGAATGCGTTGTATTAATAACGTTCGTGTTATCTTGTATTTGATAAACTTATCGGCACAAAGCAAACGAAGTCTGTGTACACTTTCTTCGGACAAGTTAAAAACTCTGTAGCTTAAAAATAGATGGTTCATTCATTTCTCTTTTTCAATGGAACTGATATGTAAAAGCAATCGGGCACCCTCAGTTGTAGAACCAAATCGCCACAGTGTGCTTCAAGCTGAGCACATAAAAGAATCTAACCTCTGATTTTAAAACGCTTCAGAAACAATAAAATGAAGTTCGAAAATATATATGACTTGTGTTTTCCATACCTCTCGCCTCACATAACATGCACTGGATCTCTAACTTATTTTCTGTTGTTTACGTTGTGTCTGTTTTCACTGTTAAGCTTTGGTAAGGATAGTTCAGAGCTTGTTTCAGACATCACGGCGACGAATAAACAGCAGATTTTATTTACCTCCGTGTAATTTTGTTAAATGCGCAGTCTATTTATATTTACTAGAACACGCACTTTCAAAGCCACACCCAATTTACTCATGTGCTGAGAGCTCTGCGGGTATGATCAATAATTTATCACTCGCTTTGTCCCCTTCTTTGTTTAATTGTTTTGGCATTGCAAGGACATTGCTTTACTTTAGATGCCAGTTAGAATGCCGCTGCGGTTAAAAAAGTGGTGCAGTTGTGTGCTGTTTCGAATCCATATGCATGGGTGTGATGAATCTACAGTAGCCTACTAAGTTAAGTAGTTGCTTGCAATATTCATTTTAAAACGTTGAAAGTATGTGTGGCATCATACAAAAAAATCCATTATTTTTACATTGATTCACAGACGTTGAATCAAAGTAAAAATGACGGATTTTGCTATTTGGGTGACGCTGCGTGAGTGAACTTTACAAATCCAATCTGTTTATTTCCCAAAAAAAGTCCTGACATTCAACATCCACAGATGTTGAATCATTAAAAAGGGACCAATTTGCAACCTGGATGTAAAGGCAAACGTGAGACACCTAATAGCTTTCAAGATAAAAAATTGAACTTCGAAATATACATTTCTAATAAACTTAAGAGAGTTTCCATACAGCAAAGCAGTCGATTTTTACATTGATTCAGCGTCTGCAGACATTGAATAAATGTAAAAAACGACTGATTGCTGTCTGGGTTGTGAAGCATGTTGATGCAGTCTTCTGTTATGTTTCTTCGACAGTTTTTGTTTGACCTGTTTTTCTCTGGCGTCATTCAAAAGAAACTAAAGGTATCGAAAGTTCAGAAGCTCTTGAAATTTGAAATTTTGAAGTGTTGGTTTTAATTTCTGACATTACCTTCAAGGCATGTTTTCACTTTTTACTTGAGTTTCTGTTGTCCGCCCCTCCTTATGAAGAATTGAATGAAACCATTGTCATATAGATAAGTCGCTGCTTTCTCAACCAAACCAGCTGAATAGTAGTTTCATTATAATCACTTCTCGCTTTTAGTACTCCCTTGTTGCCCACATTCAGACTGTTGCGTTCTTTTAAGTTTCAATACAGTAGCCCATAGAATACGTTAGCCCATAGATCATGATAAAATGCTGACTATGTTGCTTGTATTTGGATAGCAGTGCAAAACCACACGATCTCGAAGTCAGCTGTTTCCGTAGCGTAGGTGGTTTGAGGAGATGAGTTTTGTGACGGTAACAATGCGTCAAATAAAAATACAGTACATTGAAAATAATCAGGGTACTCGTTCAGCAATTGAAGTGACATTCTCCCACAATTGTGACATACAGTATTACAGTTTCAGGTTTAGTTTTGGCGTAGCAAAACTAGCCAGAAGCTTTCAACAAAGCATTCAACTATTTAGGTTAAAACATTTGAAGCGTGTGGTGTACGTCGATGTATGTAAATAGTCTTGAACTGTTGCGATTTGTTAACCTTTGGTTTGACCCTGCCTTAACCTGGTCCTTTTTGCATAGTTGTAGAATTACATGCAGATAAAATATTGCCACACTCCCTATGACTTTCAAAAGCGATGTCAAACTCAAAATAATTGACCAGTCATCCAGTATTGTAGAGTAAAACAGTTGAGTCACGGTTCATCAAACTTCTTGCAAGTGCTGTGCTCAAACCTTCTGTTTTTAAAGGTTAATTTGATCATATATCCTGCATATCATTTTATTTCCATCATTATCGTTTCTGGAACAAAAAAAAAGATAGTACTAGCTGCAATGATGGATATACCTGCCAACACGGCAATGAACGGAAAAAGGTGGTTTTGTTTAGGCTATCATCAACCACCCAATAACACACAAGGTGGCCACGATGCCAAAAATTCTCGTGATTTGAAATAAATTTCGTTGTTTTTAGTTTCGGAGTGATATACTTGCATACGTTACTGTTACAAGCAGTTTGTGGCCATCCTATTCGGAAGAAAATGTTATTTCAGCAATTATTAAAAAAGCGCATCGTTGTTTTAGGCTCCAAATCAAACTCATTCACCGGAGCTTCCGGGGGCGGGTCCCAACGCCTTCTCATCGCCAGTTCAACCGGGTACCTTTCTGAATACCTATTGGAGCCCAGGCCTCAGCAGGGTATAAGTAAGATATCTGACGAGTCACCTGTGGAGGCGACCGCCAAAGAAGGATCGTGTTGGCCTCTGCAAAGGTGAGGTAGAAACGCTGCAAAAATGTAGTTTTACAAGTAATGAAGATACGTTACAGAGGTAAATGTGGTCGCACCTTTGATGCCGATCATCTGGGGATGAAAAGACAAAGCTCTCATTGTTCTAAGCATTTGACACTGGCGACATTAGGGTGGTCAGTTGATTTCCTTCAGCCACCTTTCATTCAGCAACTACTCCCACCAAATTTATTCTATCTTAAGGAGAGGTGCGCGGTAGATATCAACAACCAGCTTAAGCCGGGTGTCGAACTAAGATCATATGTTTGGAAAGCGAACACGTTATCCGCTACGCTGCCTCACCAACAAAACGATAGTTAACGTTAATGAGACGAACTCAACTCGCTTACATTGAATAATTTGAAGCTTATATGGAAGTACTAAGATGTTTGCCAGGATAAAAAAATTAATACAAAAGACTGTAGGTTCTTTATTTTGTTTACAAACAGCTTCGTTTAGTTATTTTGTTATTGTTTTCAGACAAACAAACTGGTCCACCATTCCGCTTTGCCTTCCTATGAAGAATCCTCTCGTCGCTGCCGACAACGTTTGTCGACGGCACTACGAAATCACAAGATGCCGGATGAAGGATAAAATCGATCCGCATCTTCTCCCATCGAGTACCACGTCATCTAACAGTGTCCCAGATGATCCCCACTCGCCTGAATCGCAGTCTGTCCGGATGGAACAGCCACGGTCGCGCGAGAGAAGTCGAGACTCTCGGTCGGGACATCCCGTCTCTGCAGCGCCGCGTACCGGCAAACATTCGAACTTAAAGTCGTCTTCGTCCACCAGCATTTCGGACTCACTACCGCCTCTGGCGGTCGAAATGCAGCGAAATGGGAATGCGCGGTCCTCAGACGATGAAAGCAGTCCACCGAACAGTAGCGAAGATCTAAAAGGCTCATCTTTGCAAAAAGTCATGCCGATGGTATCAGAAGAATGGTTAGCTCAGGTGTGTATTTGGCTGAATGCTTTGCCCAATATAATCAGACCAAGCTTTTTTGAAAACCTGCATAAATGCTTAGTGTTCAATATTTTAGGTCACTATCCATTTCTTTGAGTCTGCTATATGAACCAGTTACAAAGCAACTAAATGTATTATTTTGCTCAACTATGCGCAAAAATAGAAAATCTCCATCTTTTTACGATTTGTGTGTGCCATGGGAAAACAAGTCGCAACCATTACGACTAACTGCACAAATTATCACGGCCGAGCGATTGTGTGGTTTGTGTGACTGGATGAATCAATTCAATGGCTGCTCTACATCTGCCCCAACATCTAGCCCCAGTCACAACCACTGCTAAAGACGTGGTAAAAGGCAGAGCCCCTCGACTTTTGGACTGGCGAAAGAATAATCATTAAATAATCGTATGGGTGGATATGGGTGTAATCGTGTCGATATGGATGTAATCGTATCGATATGAGTGTAATCGTATCGATATGAGTGTAATCGTATTCATATGAGTGTAATCGTATTGATTTGGGTGTAATCGTATCGATATGAGTGTAATTGTATCGATATGGGTGTAATCGTATCGATATGAGTGTAATCGTATCGATATGAGTGTCGTATCGATATGGGTGTAATTGTATCGATATGAGTGTAATCGTATTCATATGAGTGTAATCGTATCGATATGGATGTAATCGTATCGATACAGGTGTTATCTATCGATGTGGGTGTAATTGTATCGATATAATCGTATTGGGTGTATACCACCAGATTGGAACGCATTCTTTACATATATTTGTTGACCAGGTTGAGATGGTGACCCACGAGGGACCCGCAAGGCGTCTCTGGATGGGGCCTCAGTTTCATTTCAAGAAGTATGTTTCTACTGGGAGCACTCATGTATTGTCTTCAGTGTCTAGGTAATGCTGAGAAGGTTGTTTTTTTTTTAAATCTTTTTAAGCTTTAAACTTAGAAGTATCGGCAAACCTTAAATGCAAAGATTAGTATTGGCGTTTCTCCAGTGCATGCTTTCGGCCTAAAATCTGGTTCCAAACAGATGTAGTTTCTGTCTTTAAATCGTATTTCTGTTCATTTCTTTGCTTGACTTTGACGTGTTTCGTGTATTCATTAAAAAAGTGACGTGACTGCCATTTGAGCTTATGACGTATTAAGTGTTAATCCGATGCGTAAATTGTCACATCTTGTGTTGCAGTGCCCTTCTGTCGAATCAATCTCACCCCACGGACACAAATTCTGGAAATAGTTGTCCGCAAGGTGGTGTGCGTGACAATTTGTACGAAGAAGAACTGGACGTACACTCTCTTACGTACGTACTGTTGTGTCATAGATGTTCAATGTGTCATGAATTCCTTGGTTTCAAAATCAAGCCCCTGGAAATTGCTTCGTGAAAAATATTTTATTCTCCAGTTTCTAGTAAACTAGCTATGTACATGAAGTTTGTGCTAAGTCAGAAGTTACTGGTTCGATTCTCAGTTCAGATACTGATCAGTTCGTTTTTACGTTGCCGCAACAAACTTGAAGCAAACGATTTCAACTCGAAAAACCTTTAGGTCTTCATTTCAATTATTTTTTTGTTAGTGGGTACTCTCGCATGCCCCAGCTCATGTCATTCATATGGTAATTTCCTAGTTGACTGTTAGTTTGTAATCATGACAGTTTTCTTTCATTATGAAGACATTATTATTTCATTTTTCCCTTTCACGAATCTATATAGAAAACAAATCCAGTGTTTTATAATTTTTCATTCAATGCATATGCGCAAGACTGTAGTGCGCATAGTATCCTGACTTATGTTCTTGCGATCAATAATAAAGTTCCATTTTACATGATCCATCGCAGCATCCATTCGGTCCGATCCGAGCCCGTTCCCACCCCCGGTCCCCGCCGCTCCATCGTTGGTGACGACAATGATACGTCATTTGGATGTTGTGCTGGTGTCACTACCATTGAGGCAGGATCAGGTTTGTTTCATCTGGTTGCAAAAAGAAAGTTTTTTGTTGTCTAAGACAAACTATTGCAGAGAGACAGACGAAAACTACTGCAGCGTCGAGTAATGAAAAACTTACTCTTCGCCCTGTTCAAGTTCTGTATCACATATTACCTTTTTTATTTTTACTTCACCAATACTAGCTATGTGAATACGTCACCAAAACGTCAGCGTGCCATAAAGGTGGCCGCATACTAAAAAGTAATTGCAAGGGTGCCGGGATTATGGTCTTGTACAATAAGAACTTTTTATTTTTTAACCTTTGTTTTCAAAATGTGCGATATTTTGTATTATTAAAGAACGGAGTTACTTTTTCTTGATATAGTTGATGAATTCATGACAAGGCTGTTTTTTTTTCAAGATTTTATCATTACCAGGTAATTTTGATCGTGCCGCCCACATGCTTGAAATCACATCGTTTGGTTCCATGGACGAGCGACGGTATGCAAGTTATGGGACCAATGGTTGTGAAGAAAAGCTTCGAGAACGCATTGCCGACGCCATGACCGAATTGAATGTAGAATATCCGCATAAATCATCGCATTCATTCGCATCTCCGAAGCATAAATTAGCGAGAAGAACAAATCATGGCAAGTAATTTTGTTGTCTACTCCTTTGTGGATTAAACCATTGAAACTTACATTACTCGCTGCCTCAACACCCAGCCAACAAAGTTATCGTTTTTACGTCTCTCTAACGTTGTCTGACGATCCTGAAACGATGTGAAAACGACAACTTGGGCTGCTTTGAAAACGCTAATAGATTATATCAGATCTTGTTGTGATCTGACCCCACCGTCGGATCTTGCTCAAAAGAACCGCCATTGCTGTTTAGCCTTGCATGTGCGACTGAAATCGAATCACAGAAATAGCAACTGGCATCTAGTTTTGAGCAATTTCTGCTTGTTTCTTTTAATTTTATGTTAACATTATTTTATACTGTATATGTTTGCTTTCTTTTTCGGTGTGTATTTTCAAGCGCGGGAACGTTATATTTTGCTGTTACATTTTTTTTGTATTTTAAATGACAGAATTGTTATTTTTGTACGATGGCAATTGACTAGTAAACCGTATGGTCATCTCGTTGTGTCCCTGTCTGAAGGGTCGTCTCTTGTCAAGCCACCTTGCTACTTTCCTTCTCAATATTCATAACTTGAATATTTCAAACATGTAATGTTCCTGCTTCTGACAAATAAACCGTTGATTGATTGATTGATAGATAGCTTAAGTTTTGCAATCTCTGGTAACAGTGTGGTAGCAGTTCCTGAACACTATTTGTTTTAGAATTTTTGAATGGAAAGCGGTTTTTATTTACAACGTTTGCGTGTTAAAAACACGTGATCTTGTCGCCACTGCTTGATATGGCATCATTTCATGTATACAAACTTTGACATTTCATAAGGGAAGGTAGTCATTTCTTGCAACTGATTTGCGTTTGATAACTTTTTTTTTTAAACGCTCTATATGTCTACTTAGGATACAACGACGAGTATGGGTCCTTGCCAGTCGAAACCGATCACTTTGACTTCACTCATCTGGAAGCGTCCTCTTCTCCGCCACTTCATGGTGAAAATTAACACTCGTGATTCCCTGGTGATTTTTTCATTCTCTTTGTGCATTTTGAACTGTTACGGTTTTGTCCAATACTCATCTCTGTGACGTCAAAGATACAACGTCATCTTCTCAGACGACACCTGCATTGTGCATCATGAAAACGTGATTTTCCAATATTTTTGGTTTGGGTTTTCCGCTGTCGATTATACCATCTTAGAGAATTAAGCCTCATGTATGTTATTCCAGATAACAAAATCTATCATTTTTACATTGATTTAACGTCCGCAGACGTTAAATCAATGTAAAAACTGGTTGGTTTCTTGTTGCCTGAGATCTTTCTCGTTTTATTACGTTTCGTCAAAGCAATGTATGCTCATTCTCATTTATTTTGGTTCAACTGAACAACTATCCACTGTTGGATATGTTCTTATAAGAGCTTTGCTTTTCCCACAACTGTGTTGAAATTATTTCAGCACTGCACAACCGTAAGGAAACCTCCCCCAGACAAAAGAACGACACATTTCACAAAAGTGTGTGATTTCAGAAAATTTTTATTTGAGTGCAATAATAGTTTTTTAAACTTTTCCAACAATCCACCACTAAGCGTTAATTTGATATGTGTTTAGGACGAAATACTTGCAAAAATTCTCATCTCAAAAGTTTGTGCGCTGCAAACAGCCATTTTGAAATGCCGATACGTTATCATTTTCACTTAGGCTGTGTCACTAACTCAGACAACAAAATTCGTCATTTTTACATTGATTCAACGTCTGCAAACGTTGAATCAATGTAACAATAAATGGATACCACAAAGAGTCTTGCTTTCTTGTTTGTGTCGCTACTGCCTGCTGATGATAAGTTCAGGCTAGCACTGGCCACTCCCTGCTAGCAAATGAGTTCTTTTATATCGCTGATTCTACATTTGTGGGCGTACTATTTTTAAATACGTTTGCAGGCGTCGAATTAACGTTGATAAAGATTTTGCTGGCTCGATTTCTTGAACAGTGATTGTTTCAGATTTTTTGAATGGAGAGCTAGTTTTATGCACAATGTTTGTATGTTAAAAACATCTTGTCGCCACTGCTTAATAAGGCGCGGTTTCGTTTGTACAAAACGTTGTCATTTCACAAGGAAAAGTGGTAATTTCTTGCAACTGATTTGCATTTCGTAATTTCTTCTTATATTTGCTAATAGCTACATGGCTGAGGTGGGTAAGTGTCGACTTCACGATATTCTGGATGAATGTCATGCTGTGTATTGGAGGAAAATTAATGTATGGACTTGTAAATTGGTTACTTTTTGTTACCAGTACCTTTTTAAATTGAACATTTCGTATTCTAAATTATAAACGATATCATTTGCTGCTTCTGAAAACTTCAAAAGTGTTTGTCCGAAGAATTGCTTTGCCTGTCACTAAAACGTAGATTTATTTTTATGCCATAAGAAAATATTCCGACATTTTGGCGATATATTTTTAAATTATTTGACATGTGCCCACTTTGGTGTTTTTTATTTATTTTAAATTTTCTACAAAAAAAATGTGCTTTTTACATGAAATTACGTTAAATTATCGAAAAGTCGTTAGAAAATTGACGTAAATTTAAGAAACATTTGGACTGCAGCCGTACCAATCCAGAGAGAGAAGGTTCTTTGCTAAGGTCAATTTGTTTTACTTGATTACAGAAGCGTGGACCAAATTTACAAAAATAATAAAGTACCGTTTTTACCTAGGTTTGAACTCATGCATAAAACTCTCTTAACCTTGTATTTCCCCAACAAATGTAGCGCTTGGGTTGTAACGTGAAGTAAGGGTTGTAATAATCAATATTAAACTGCTGTACTATTTGTATTGCTTCATAGCGTTAGTCGTGCATCCAGCTATACTTTCCATTGTACCAACAAACATATATATAGTCACAGAAAGTCACAGATTACGTATTATGCGACTTTGGTACACATCAGATTATCTAGGACTTGTTTATGTTACCACCAACGGTAAAGGAATCAGCTACAAAAGTTTATATTTTTACACGTTGCAATATCTGGTGACGGACAAACGATGTGAAAAGAACCAATTTTGAAAACTGGAATAAATAAGAAACATTAATAAAACGCTTTTACGCATTCTTTGAACGCAAGGAACATCGTAAATTACCCTACAATGGGATTGGTTTGATTTTTTGTGTATTTTCGGTCTACTCCAACACCGCAGTGTCTCTGCCAGAAAATTACCATTTTTTATTTTGGTTTAGGCACTGAGCGCCCACTGCTTGCATTTAGCATTGACCCAGCTACGTAGCAAAACCCGTATTTTCTTATGTTGATCTATCATCTGCAGACGTTAAACCGCTGTCAAAAGGGCTGGTTTTGCTAGCTGGGTGAATGTGAAAGTTACATGATGGTGCCTACTAAGTAAATGATGCCAATAATCTTTATATTTTCCATTATATGACATTGAGCAAACGTTTAAACCTCAAAAAAACTTTTGAAATTACCTTATTCGAAAATCAAGGATGCTCAAACTTTATTTGGAAACTCTTTGAATTGAAATTACTTTCCCTTGTGTCCGTCTTATACACCGGATGCTCAAGCGCAAGACTAATACGATTACCTTTGATCTTCACTTTTGCGCTAAGCATCTCACCCCAATGCCAGTATGCGCATTGTGATCTGCACGTCGCTGCAGCAGATGGGGTTTGCTGCCCAATCAGAAAACAAGCTGAGAAAATTCTTTAACAGATCAGGTTTCTCACAACCCGCAACATCATTTGTCAAAATCGAACTTGGGAAGATTCAAAATAGGATTCTTGAAAAAAAAATATGCAACAACAGTTTATTAAACAAGATTTAGATACAAATTTTCAAATGCTACTTTTCAAGTAGCTACTTATCAGATTTCTCAAAGTGTGTTGCCGGCATGCTTGTGAACATTTCGACGTCATAGGCTAATATTGCGAGTTGAGAGAAACCTGGTTACTGAACTTTTCCCGCCGCAATATCTTCCAGCCTCGTTAAATCCTGCCTTCTGATTGGTCAATACACCCCATCTGCTGTTGCGACCTGCAGCTTACAAATACACGAACGGTTTTCATAACATTAAAGTTATGATGTCATACTTAAAAAATTGAGACGAGATAGGATCAATGTACATTGACATTTCTTTGTGACGTAATTATTCTATTAAATAAACGGTTTTGTTGGAATGGAGAATGCGCCGAAAGCCCGCTTGGTTATGGTATTTGTGTTTGGTTGTCTTGTGTGGTATACAGTGTAACATCCTGTAGATGCAGATGTTTCATCGAGCATCTTGGTCGTTTTATCATTATCTTCTGATAATATTTCACCGATAACAAGTTTTTAAGTAAAATTGTTTACGAAAAAAAGTTATCACAAAACCATTTGCTATTGCTGTCAAAAAGAGAAATATGCCACTTACGAGGTATAACGTATTCCCATTGTGCTGTTGTCACAGTAAATTGTAAGTTAAACAGACTACCTTACTCTTTACTGCCAACGTATAAAAAAGTAATTATTTAGCCGGTGATTTATTTAGAAGATCGTGAGTTTAAAAGTGTTAATATTTTACACTGAATTTGTTTTTTATGGATTTGTACTCACACGTTTTATCGCAAGCTGGAATAAGTTGATGGCAAAAAGTTTTGTTGCTTCATGTTATATTACATACAGTAATTGATTTGTCAGATTTCCAAGTGAATTTTTACTGATGAAATTTTGCAGAAGACAGGCTTATTGCGTTTGGATGGACTACACTGCATGTGTTTTAAACCGGATATCTGTGGACGTGTTTTTCTTATTAAAATTTTTATTTATTGAAAATTTACGTCTTATCACTTCTTAGTGGTGACCCCCTCGTTTGTGCGTTTAAAGTTGTTTTAATTTAAGTTGTTAAGGGTTGCTGTTGAATTTTTCTCAGAGCATGCCGCAATGGAGCAAACATCAGCGGTGTCTTGTAATGCTTCCGGTTTAGCAAAAATGTTAAAATTCAGATTCATATCTATAAAACGTTTTTTTTTTGTTTCAATCCTAATAAACAGCAAAATTATTTGTTTTTGGCAATCAAACTCTCCAGTTTTAGACGATAATATTAAAATCTGAATTTCGAGATGTAAAGAATAAGGAAAAAAAGGGTTTCGAATGCGGGGAAAAACCTTGGATGAAAATGAAAAAGCGATCTTGTACTTCTCAGTTGGTGATGTTTGAAAAGTGAGATCAACCGTACGAAATGTGAAGATTCGCCATGACACGTTGTAACTCAGCATAGCTATAAAACTGGTATGTTGTATAATGTAATACACCATTACTGGGTGTACTTTTCAAAGCATCAAATGATCATTTTTGATGAAATTTACGAACATTACTAATGGTATATTAGATATCCTATGTATGAGATTATCTTGACTTTTTTGAGAAGTGGGTTTTTTAAATGTTTACGTTTGTCCTATCAGCCTTATGGTTTTTGTGTTGTTTTGTTTATCACAACCCTATTTCAACGCTATTCATTGCTATGACGCCGAATCAATAAAATGATCGGCTTATTCCACCAGATGGAATATCTTTTAATTGTTAATTACAATTTCTCAATGTGGAGGATGTTTCTGTGTTGAGTGCTTGCTCCGTTAAGCTCAGGGAGACCGCCCAGGTAGCAATTCAACCATTTTTTTTACATTGATTCAACGTCTACAGATCAATGTAAAATAGTTGATTTGCTGTCTGGGAGGTTGAGAGTCAAAGGGACACGGGTTCAGAACCCGTCAGCATCTTTCGGAAGCTAAATAGGTGAACACAATCGAGTTCTTGAGAAGGCAGTTTCATAAGATCGGTTTTGAGCAATACTTTTATAAAGCCAGGGCGTGTAGGCAACCAGCTTAGGTTAGTGGTAGGCCTAACGTTATTTTCATAAATTGTTTTCTATTTGAATTGCTTTCCTACTTAGATTACTTGTTGTGGAGGAAAGCTTACTATGGTTTGTTTGAATCTCAGATCATTTGTTGGCGGAAATTTTTTTAAAAATCTGCACCGTCAGGTGGCGGTAATATCCCACTCGCACACATTTAAAAAAATCAAGGACTCGTCTGATTGGACGTACCCGCATGGCGTCAGTTGGATGTGGTATTGATTTAATTCTCACTCTTTTATTAGAGTTTCTGACTAAAAGACAATTTATCCGTGAGCTTCCACCGCACATAGGTGGACCTCACAAGGGCGTTGAGAGGGTAATTTGAGGCCGGTACCTATGAGATCTTCGGGTTCCAAACAAGACACTTTGCAGAAAAAGTCACTATATCCGATAATACGTGGTGGTTACTTCAAGTTCCCAGGCTCCTGAAGTTCTCCCTGGACCAGAATTAATAATAATCATGCTTTTATTTGCCACCATTGCAATAACATACATGTACACTGCGATCACAGATGCGATACAACAGACGACAGGAAGCAGCGAAGTGACATATAGTCTTCGAGTCAGCTGCTCCCCTTATTTTGGCTTGCCATTAAGTGTCTTTGTCGAGACACAGTCGCGTGCTATGGAGCGGTGTCGAACCCACGTCCTTTCGAACGTCGCACAAACGTTCTCACCACTCGGCTACGCAGTCGACGAATTACCCCTTGGCAACGCTACTAGACCTCAGTGTCATCGGATGATCATGGCATGGCATACGACTGCTTCGCAAAACTTGCTTATTTTACATCTCTACGCATACGCGGTTATAAAGAAGTTGTTCATTTCGTGGTTGGTTTTGCGATTTGGCGTTTACTACATACGGTATAGGCTAGTATAGAGGGTGCTTTTGGGCTTGGGCCCGGGATCTTTTTAGAGGTCTAGAATCTTTCCAGGAAAGACAAGAACAAAGAAAACGCGACATATTCTTTGGAATTCTATTGTTGTCTTTATTAGTCTCTTGTTTAGGGGCCCCGGGTCTAAGTTATTCCCCCAACGGCCTTGATGAGAGAAGTTGGCGTACTTCGACCGACAGCAAATCAGTCGTTTTTTTACATTTATTCAACATCTGCAGATGTTTAACCAATCTAAACAACGCCTAATTTGCTGTAGCTATAGGGTAGTCTGTGCATCATGTCATTCCAATTGTGAAGAGATTTACTTGTTGTGACTTTTCTGACACGATGTCACAATGGATGAGAACTTTTCTTGAGAGGAGATGTAGAAAAGAGGATGGAAGATGTATGGAGCAAAAAAGAGAGGCGGACCTACGGCAAGCGAAGTAAACAGAACCATCAAGAATGATGAGCAAATGAACTTGTAAGCTTTTTAAACAATGTAAATTCGCTTTAATGATGAATTCACTTTTTCCAACTAATAACAGGTTAAGGTGAAATATTGCATAAAAAAAGATCAACCTATAAAGTATAGCCTACATTAGATTTAGACATCTCTTGAAAGGTTAATGACTCCATCGTTCTCTCAAAAGCCCATTAACACTGATCTGTGCCTACGCTTTTTTCACAACGCACTTTGGTGATTTTACAGAGCCGGTGACAATTTTCCGCTCATACGCAGAAAGTCTTCCTAAGCTCGTGGGAATTTAAAGATGGCTTTGCCGCCCGTCAAGACAACAATTCTACCCCAAAGCGTCATGTACCAATTTGACACTGGCATTGAACAAGGTCGCTCTTATAATGCATACACGAGATTAAAGTAATTTGCGCTAAAGGTTTAGTTCGACGTAGAAATAGATTATCGGGTTTTAGCAAAGCAGCAAAACATCACACGCTTCTCTAGACTTTTTCTATGCTTTATCAAACACACTTTCGCTTTTTTAAAAACGAGCTGAAAAGTCTTTCGTCAAATTTAAGAACTAACTTCACAAACTTTTGCTTTGCTTTTCTATTGGATCCCACTCAGTGCCAGTTAATTGTGAGTTAAAATGATTGACATTATTGCGTCCTAATGTAAAGATTCTTTGTATCTCCAACATCCAAACAAGCAGATTTGAGCAAAAAAATTAAATGTCCTGTCAATAACCTACGGCTGTGACACATATGGCTGACAAAGCAAATCTATTTCTAATTTGCCGTGAGGGCTTAGTCCCTGGTGAATTTGAATTATTGATGGACGCTTGATTTTTCAACTTGACAGCTAACAAGAAACACTGTCAACTCAAAAAAGCTTTCTTTGTCCGCCTTGATAACTTCTGCATCGCGCCAAATTGACTAAATGAGGTGACAAGTTTTGTCGTATGTTTCCATTTTGAAAATGTTAAATTACCGTGCACGAAAGTTTCATCAAGCGTGGCAGATATTGAAAGCAACAGAGTGCGTCTTTTTTACGCCTGCAGACGTTCATTCAATGTAAAAAAGGCAAATTTTGTTAGAAGGCTATTGAATGCGGCGGCACACTGACAACGGGTCCTGGGAGATTTAAGCATACTGGTTGCTTTTTTTGAAGATTTTTTTGCCCCGAGCTAAAGACGCAATTTTCACTTAGCTTAATTACGACACTAACTGACAGTGGTATCTGAACATTTTTACTTCAATTACGTCCGTCATCTACAGTAGGCCTACTGTATGTAGACATCTTTATATTTTTATTGCTTAACCGTAATTATTATAAAGACCAAAAATTATTTTAAAGACCGAAATACCTTTAGGTACGTACTACGTAGGCCAGTATGAGCCATAGGCCCACGTGGAAATGTTGAAAATTTCGAGTAAAACGTGTTGTGTAGGCTACCGTTGTGTAGAGGTAAAAGCATTTGAATAGTTTGAAGCAAACGTATTCGATTTCCAAGCTTCGATGGAGAGTTCACTTTTGTAGCATAATTTAAACGCACATCAACCAAACGACACAACTGCATTTAACATATTTATTCAAACGCACAAAAAATAAACAAAAAGTAGATTGAACGTTTTGCTCACAAAACTTTGCCCTCATCAAAATTAACAATAATTCAACTATAGCCGATAAACAGAAACATGATGAATGGAATTTTGTTTTAAATAGATATGTCAAATTCGGTTGAATTGCGCTTTGGTTATGTGTTTTCAACTTTGCAGTTAGTCTTATTTTTACCGTCTGCATGGTCCGCAACACGCGGCTTGAGTAGTGCATGCGTTTGGGAAAAAAGAAATACATTTGTGGCTCCACCCTTGAGCCTTGTATCGCACCCGATGCTTACTGAGTGTTATGTCATTCATATTTTCCTATAAAGTCTTTTACAATTGTTTAATGTTGGCTTTTGTTGAACATGTTGTTCGGACGGTTTCGAATTTTATAGAAAATTTCTTGCTCGTAAAGTCGGCGCTAAAGAGGCAACTTTGCTGACGACCAAAAGCGCTATTTTATTTGCTTGGCACGCAGAAAAATAAAATTGAAACAAACACTTTCTGACGTTATTTACCGTCCCCGTAACGCAACATCAATATCAAAACATAGTGCGTCTTTTGGAATTTCACCCATTTTCAGCATATGGTGATAAAAGTTACAGAAAACAATAGCGAAAGGTTAGATTTATGATCCAAGCACGATAGGACGTAAAAGCATTTAACGAGCCCGATGAAGCAATATTGGCTCAACCACCCGCAACGATTGTAGCAAAACCTTGATTAGTTATTCTATTTTACGACCTTAACAAGTGTAGTGAATAATTCGGCCAATAACCCTGTGATAGTTATAAAAAAGCTAATAAAGTCAATAGGCTCAAACACTTCCTTTGTCACTTGTGTCAATCGCCCGGTTTGCTTAAATCGATTGTTTGGCAACAACGCTTGCGAGTAAAAGTTAAGGTGAATGTGATCTAAGAAAATATTTTCCAACGACTAAATTCCAGCCAAGACAGTTAATTTTACCCCTAAAAGTGGTCACAAAAATTGGCTTCCTTTCCTTCTCGTCCGTTTAGTCTAAATACTAAATCTTAAACCACCGCGCATAAGCCTGGATACGACAAAAAAATTACCAACTCTGGTAGTAATAGTATCGTATGGCACTTTCACACGAGAAGCTCGTGATCTTTAAGACAGTTTTTAAACGTGCTTCCACGCGTGGACTGTGTTGAAACCACCGGGTAGTGCAGTCCATGGGTAGTCTAAAATCAAATGATCAACAATCTGCCTGCTGAATTTGCAATTTTGACAAATTGGTGTGTTTTGATGACCCCATCGATGAAGAGTGGAAGCAGTTTGAGCAGGACGGGATAAGATTCTATTGTAGCTGATTTATTCCTTCCCGTTAGCCTACATGACAAAAAAAAAACAGAGAGAGGCAGCATTGGATCGTCGATAACCAACAAACTCAGGTAAATAACTTTAAGTTGAAGTTTTAACGCCGGTCATTTTGTTTCTATCCAGCGTAGTCCGGGAAGATCGTGAATTTGAGCTACGTGAAATTATTAGGCTACTGCATTGTATTTTACTACATTGTGAAAATCGTTACCACTATAGCCCAGTGATGTACGCGCATACAAAAAATATTGACGCCGTCAGCGTAAACACAAACGTTCGAAAAACCATACGCCGTATGCGTCAACGTAACTTGTAAAAAAAGTTAGCGGCGTCAGCGTTAGCGCATACACTAGCGTAAACTAATTTTGTTTGTTAGGTGCCAAACATTCACACGGTATAAACCACTCGAAACAAACAAGTTTTATTTTGAATTTCCACGAAGAAACACAAGCATCTGAAAGTGTTCATCTGACATTTTGCTGCATTTTGGCTCCAATATGTCTTTGCCCATTGAAAACATTCTTTCAACTGCAGCGCTGGAAGGTATTGGCGTGTTGTAGCGAAAAAAATACATTAAAAAGTATGCGTTGACGCTTTGCGCTAAAAAACCGCGAAAACTTTACGGCGTAGCCTCAAGCGCAAACTATCCAAAAAATGTGGCCGTAAGCGTTAGCGTAAACAAAAAGTCTCCGCCGCAAGTTTGCGGCGTATACGTACATGTCTGAATTTGGGGTAGTAGAAGCTCTCGGCCTCAGAGACTCACACGACGAAGATTTTGTTACTTAGTGGAAATGTTTGTACATCAATGTTGAAGCGTTATGAACCGGCTCTACTTACGTTTCGGACAATGTTGATCAGATGACATTAAACGCAAAAACAACAACAAAACAAAAGTTTTATTCAGCTTTGTGGTGTCGCGATGGTGGTCTTGTTTCTGCATTGTATGTAGCCTACCTGACCGATCAGCAAAAGTTGCTATGAAGCAAAAATTTTTAACATATTTTACGTCGAAACAACTTAAAACAGCAATTTTTACTGGCTGGACATTTTGGCTCAAAAGCTTTACCAGACTGTTTTTCGTTATTCGAGAAATTACTTGCGTCAATTTATAGCCTATGTGTAAAGTGGTCTGTGTCTCATACTCTCATCTGATTCATAGTCTGGAGAACTTGTAAAGAAAACGATTGGACGAACAACGACGCAAAAAAAACAACCTGCCAAGGATTTGAACTATTGTCTATTGGAAGTAGAGTTGTTTTCTTTCAAGTCAAGGTTCGGTTTTGACAAGTTTCCTTTCGCAAATTCTTGCTACGTCTCAGCCAGCGTCGTTTATGCTCATTGAACATCTAAAGACGTTGAATCAATTTAAACAGATCTAATTAGCTGGGATTACAAAAAGAACACTGTAAAATTATCTTCTTTGTCTCACCCAATCATACTTGAACTAAAAAATATTTTTTCTTTATTCTGAATTACGGTAGCCTGTTCATTCTATTTATGTATGTTAACCAATAAAGATTTATTTTTATTTTTCATTGGCATGCTGGTACACTTTCTCAGACAACAGAAAGCACTTTACGTTTGGCGCCAGGGAGCTCTAAACAATGTTCGCTTATCAGTAAATGTTGGTAATTTTTCGCATGGAGTTGGTGGTATTAGGATCTACAACACTGACTATAGTAAAAAGTTTAGACATGAACAAAGTTATAGATAAAACGCTAACTTTCTCACGTAGCTTACACTTGTCCTAAATCTCCAAGTCTTTCCTCTAATCCCATTCTGTTTAAAACTAAATCCTTGAACATACAGTAACCCTTGAATCGAAAAATATGTTTCGCTTTCTCAATTGGGAAACGTTTAAAATATTTATGCACATTTTCTAACTATGAATGGTTTTAATTCTTTTTCCTGGCCATTTATAAATATTTTGATAGAAATATCGTGGCAAATTCATACTTGTCAAATAAGTAGTGAGATATTATAAAACTGATCATCCATTTTTCCATATTTACAATTGTAAACATAACATAATCTTTATGTTTTAATGTTGTAACTTGTATCTAATTTATCAATTAGCATACAGCAGTTAATATTAATGACAGAAGGGCAATTTAAGCAAAGTAGTTCTTATAGCCTACCTTAGACACATGTGGCATGAATCAATCAATTTTAGCTAAGTACAACAATTTAGGTGTTACATGTCAAAAGAATCCAACGTAAAATATCAGTTACCCAAGAATTTCCAAAGCATTTCACCCCAAAAATATGTTTTAAAAGCAAATTAGCTGCTTCTCTTTCTTTTTGGTTATGAACCAGAAACTCAGACAGCACCCCCCAATTGCAGCAACCAGCTCACTTTCTCAATGTTAGGTCCACATCCCCTATAGCTTGAAAAACTTTGGAATGATGAAAGACGCTTCACCACAGAAGGCAGGGAACAATACCCACGATAGTTCGTCTTCAGCAATAAATGTAAGTAGTACAATTTAAAGATTTGTTGAAAATAAGAACAGGCATGATCATTGATCAAATCATACAGCCAAGTTTTCTGAATTACACTAACAATTTGGTTTGGAATGTGTGGATTATAAAACCTTACTGCTGCGCACGCAGGAATTTTTCGTGAGGCGTTTTGAAAAAAGTCATGAGACTGTTCTAATCGTAACCAACATTTAGTTAACGTCTGAAACGAAAGTGGGCCTATGACAGGTCACTAAAAGTACACTTGTCATTGTGCTACTGATTAGGACTACTAGATGGTCGATAAAGCTTGCAGAACATTAGCGTACGTTTTTAGTTGACATTTTGTTGGTTAATGCAAATACGCAATGTAAATCGTGAATACAATCCACTGTCGATTCAGAATTTGGCTGGTATTTCCTGTGGAGTACGAAGACGTTTTTGATTTGAGTTACGTTAAGTTTGCATTTTGTAACAAAAAATAATTTAACATACTCGTCGCATTGCTTTGTTTTTACTTTGGGGCAGAAAAAGGTGGTCGAAGATGATAAAAATCTCTAAAAACCCTGCGATTAATTATTATTTATTTATCAAACAAAACAAAATTTTGAAATAGGTTGTGTCTTGTTTGAAACACCCCTGAGTGAAAGTAGTCAGTTTATCTGTAAACACTTTTGACGCAACTCCATGCATTTGTTTTCTTGACGATTTCAATCATATAGTCTCATGCATTGGTATTTCATATTTCTTTTCAGCGCATAACGAAACCAAATTGCTGAGATCTCGAAATCAAAAAAAAATAAAATAATTTTCCGTCAAAATAAAACAAACACATTGTTTTAAAAACGTTTCAACGTAGCATTAAAGTTGCTCATGCTAAGACCTACCTAGGAGATGTACAATGAAACGGTTAAAACTGTTGTCTACTAAAAAATAAGCTAGTCATCAGCGAAAAGCAGACCGGCTATTCCAGCTGGTGATGAGCCTGGGTCCACAATAGCCTACAGTTTGCTTCAAGCAGCTGTGCTAAATTTATAGACAACAAAAGCAAGCGAAATATTTAGAAACTTTGATGCCAATTACTAATTTTTTCACTTTTTTGTTTCGTCCCAGGTAGCTCCTTGGCTTTAATTGCTGTATGACAACACAAATACGTGTTTACAAAACTTGATTTACATAAAAACTAAAAACTAAATAAATAGAGAATGACGCATTTAAATAAAGGCAATGATAGCCATAAAACAATACAAAAATTTAAATATCAAGCTTAATGGGGGGGGGAGAGTTAAATCCCACCCCCTCCATTCCTTGCGTACGCCACTGAAAACTTATGTTTCTATTTCAGTTTATAAATATTTTTGAACTTCGAGTCAGCAATCACTCACAGATGTGCAAAGTATAGTTTTGATAAAATAACTCGAGAAATTACAAAGCTTGTATTGTTCCCAAGAGAAATTAGCCTACAAAGAATCAAACTGTTACAAGTTACTGACATCAAGGCTTTCTCTTTAATAAATATGACATCAATACCTTGTAAAGCAATATTAGATTTAGCTAAATAGATTAGGCCAATGCTTGTTATACAGCCACCCAAGTGGAGAGCAAAATAAAAGCTAGTACATGTTTCTTTTGAATTGAATCGCGTTTTATAATCTATTATTAAGGTAAAACAATTGTGACTAGACCAATAATTTTTATAATATCAATCTTTTTCTCTTTTGCGTTCTATGCCTGTTCTAAGCTTACATGCGTTCATCTATAGTTCTTTCTATTTATCCCGATATTTTGACTGTATTAAAAATTGTTTTGGTTGTCATTGTGTAAGTTGCTCCATTAACGGTGTTATTTTAACTTACTGTTTAGTATAAACCTTGTAATGCAACAACCAGATTAGGCTTGTTTAATGAAATGGACGAATGCTCACCTAAAAGGTTGGGTGGTCTTCATAAGTGGGTTGGTTTGTTTTGAATTTTTATTCCCAGACTGACCAAGCTTCCGGTAGGTTATTCCTGGTAGTTTCGCATACTTGTAGAGACTTTAAATACCTCGCGAAGGGTCTGTTATCGAGATTGACAGAGTAAAGTATCCAATAATTGTTAAAGTGTTGTCTGTGAATTGGTCCATCCACTAGGTGTCGCTGAATGGAGAGCAGTCCTTGAAATTCGTTGCTCAAGCACACACCCCGAGAGCCACTGAGCTAACGGGGCGTTAGGTCGAATCTGCAAATACTGGCGTAAGTACCAAGACCTTAATCTCAAACAGCAAATCATTTATTTTTTACATTGATTCAACGCCTGCAGACGTTGAATCTATGTAAAAAAAGACTAATTTGCTGTCTGGGATCTCTTCATTTGGGAAACTAAATATGAATAACTTACCAAAAAAATGTAAACAAACAACTGTAGCCAAACCTCCCACTCGGACTTTGGGTCATAACTGAGTAAAAACTTTTTTTTTCATTAATTTTCTCAGTTTTCTGTTTGTGAATCATTCAATAGTCGAAAATGCAGTTGACTTTACGAAATTCAAACTAAATAATTTCCTGGTCAAGCTTGTTTTGAATCTCCTTGGTTGTCGGTATTTAAGTTGTGCCACATTTTTCATCTCAGGTTTTTTAGTGTCAAGTAGTTCCGTATTAGTCAAAATTGAAGATGCAAACTAAAAAAGAAAACGTTAATTGAAAAGTGTAATGTTGATTGCAATAATTAGGCTATTGCAGACCATCTTGGCCTTTTTTCAAAGCTTGATCACTGAAAAAAGAAGCAAATTTACTTCACGCTAAGTGGCGCTAAAAGACAGTTTTCGCATTGTTGGAGTAGAAAAATGTGATAAAAAAAAATGTGATAAAATAATTTCAAATGGTTTAAAAAAATGTTGTTGTTGTCTGACATACATTTCGTTTACAAAAAAAAAGTAATCATAGTAGGCTTTAACCGTTTTATAAGCTTGCAAGGCATCCAGGCATGCAAAACGAATGTGAATAACATTCCAAAGCAGACCGAGTTTTGTCAAATTGTTATTACAGTTGCAAAGATAAAACCCATAATAATTTGATGAACCAACAAACCAATATTTGTGAAAAGGTGACGAAAAGCTTGCAAAATATAAGGATAAACAAAATCTGCCGAGTGCTGATGTTTCACAGCCAACAGCAACGTTCTCATTCAGATAAGGCTTCTTCTTCTCTTGTATGAGACAGGATTGTTCAAATTCCAAGGCAGTTAATGGACAACCAGGTAAGTGTAGCTTCGTCCAGTGCTGCCATACCATGCATTCCATTTGGTGCCTTGTAAATGGGACATTCAAGAATGTTTGTTTGTTTGTTTTATCTTTATCCTGCATTGCGGGCAAGCGGACTTGAGCGCTATGCATCGGTGTACGCCTTCCGACGTACACCTGACCCACGCTGCAGCCGACGGCAATGTCTGTTTCCGGTTGTCTACTCTACTTATGACTTAAATTTGGTACTACCCATTACTCGAAATCGATCACTGGGTAGAGGCAATTATCGTAAAGTTTCTTGCCCAGAGAAACAACAGCAAGTGCGGGTGGCTGGAGTCGAACATGCAGGCTCTCGACTGCGAGCCCAACGCGCTAACCACTCGGCCACTGCTGCCGACAATGGTCAGCAGTTTGTTCCTCCGCGTCGCATTCGCAAGCCGATGAGGGAGCCAAACCCCACTTGTACATGTTGGAATGGAAGCGGCCCACTCCTTTTTTAATTCTCTTAATCTTAACCCAAATTGGCCTGGGTAGGTCCATACCAGGAGGGGGCGTGCCACTGGTAAGGGGCATGCCACCATAAGGCGAAGCAATCATCAAAAACAGGCACGAAAAATGTCTTCGCCTTTAGATTGTACAGCTCTACTGGTAATCTGAAATCAAAATGGAGTTATGTTTCACCTCAGTTCTCATACAAAGTTTACCTAAGTTATCAACGTTTTGATACCTAGAACAATGACTGTTTTGACTTCCTGAAATTCAACAAAGGAAGATCGCTTTGTCTCAAATTGTTGTAGGTGTCAGTTGTCTTGTAAATTGTTTTAGTGCATTGTTCTTATCAAAACAGTTTGTTCAGATGATCTTCCTTGATTTCTGGTTTTGTTGTATTCACACCGTTTGGGTGCACACTATAATACAATAAGTTTAGGGTTGCACACAGGTACAAGTCAAGTACCTGCGTAAGGAGTAGGCTACTGGCTTCAAAGTGTCTCGAAATGTACGATATTTTTCTTATCTGCGCAACATCTGAAGAGACTGCAAACAATTCAATGCTTGCAGTCAGTCATTTAGCTAGACATTGCGTCATTAAGACTCATTAGATAATCTAGCTAAAAATCTCTCTTTTCTAAGATAATTTAAACGTTTGTAGACATTGAATAAATGTTAAAAGAAAGATTTTGTTTGCTGAAAATCTCTCGTTCATTGCCAAAAACCGACATCGTGAATCTCAAATCGTTTTTATTAAAAATTTTCTTATTTTTTGTTGAATTAGTGTCAAATAACATTGAAACAACGCAGAAAACACATTCTTGCAAAACGGCTAGAGTTGCCACAACACCAGAGGTGGTGTGTTTGTTAGGTTAAGTTTGTCACAGAAGCTTACATCGCATTGTAGCATAGTCTTGCTGATGACGTCATTGTCTAGCAAGTCGGGTCTCGGATAAAAGATAGTTTAACTTTTTAAAAATGCCTCTATTTGAAATTTGGCTTCAACTGTGTGATTGTAACAAAAGTGGAAATTGTTGATCATAATGAAAATGATAATAAACCGCATTATACTGCATGGCTACTCATGTGTGTTGCTTTGCGTTTATAACGGTTGAACTCCATATCTCGTTTATGATTTTTGGTATTATTGTTTTAAATTAAGGCATCGACTTGACCAAAATATATGCTATGGCGGCTGGTTGCTTTCCCAGTATTTATTTATTTTTTTCTAAAAAAATAACGCGGCCACAACTGACCTGCTGCCATAGAAGTGACCATTAACCAACGTGGAAATCAAACCCTCGCCTTCAGCAAGCAGGAAAAACAAGCAAACGAGATTGCTACACCAGTGCACCAGTAGCACCATCTCGCTATTGTTCAACTTTCAACAATAAATGGTGAAAATGGTACCCAGAGATTGTTGACTTTGAAACTTCGCGCATAAGCTTAGATAGAATATTTTTAAAAAGAAAACGACATTTGATCTAAACATTTTGCATAATAGCATTTTATCGTAGTCAGCTTAAATCAAACATACTTAGTTGAGAAAGTGACATCCCGAAAATGTTTTATTCCGCTGTGAAATCGTTAAAGAAATTTCTCGTTCTTGCCAGAGCTAAAATGCTTTGAGTGTTTTTGTGTGCTTGTCGACAGCAAACTTCTTTTCTGAAGAATACTGATTAGCGGGTATCTGGTATTTTTTGCAGTGTGCTTTGTTTCGGTATTGAAGTAGGGATGTCAACGTCTGCGAAACTTCGTCCACATTTTTTGAACTGAAGCAAATGCGTGAACTTCGTATCGAAAAGTATCGAAGTCTACGCAAAAACCTTTTGGAATTCTCAGACCTTCTTCCTTTTTTGCATTGTTGCGACATCAAAATCGATTTTCGCACCTCTGGCCGCCTCTCTGTCGTCGGTCTTGTTTAAAGAGCGCACGAAACAAATCGAACACTTGAGAAGACAAAAGAGATAAAACAAAACCTCGTTCTTCAACAAAGAAACGGTGATAAGAACGTGTCACTTGACGCCTATTTTGACAGACTGACACAAGCCCGAACAAACTTCAAGGCACTTTTTTGCGTAGTTTACTAAACCGACCAATTCTTGGAGATCATTTTTTAACCAAGATAAGAGTTTTCTCAGACTTGGAAAATACAACGTGGTAAGAAAACATATTTTTTAATAACGTCGAATAAACGTCCATGTTTTTAGTTTTTGCTTTGTGGAAAAATTCCTGCAATAAAGAATGAGTTGAAAATGAGTGTAAGTTTTTGGCAATTCACTTAATTGTAGGCTATACATGAAGGTGGACACGAAATAGTCTTCTACTCTTCGTTTATTAATCCAAATCCTTCAACCACCACAAGGCTAAGAGAGACTAAAAATATATTTTTTGAATATAAAAAAAATACTGAATATTTGCAATTTTTTATAAAAGAAAGTTTCTACTTTAAAACGCGTAATTAACTAAGTTTCATGGTTGATGACTGATGAGTGACAATAGAAGGAGTCTAAAAAATAAGTAACCTTAAAGGTAAAGGGTAAAGGGGGGTCCCATACTTGATTCAAGTGTCGGGTATGAGAAGATAAGGTTCTCATTGTACTAAGCCTTCGGCACTAAGGAGAGTAGGGTGGCCAGTTCCTTTCTCTCGGCCGCCTTTACTTCAGCAACTACGCCCACCCAATTTATTACACCCTGGGTAGAGGTGAGCGGTGTTTTCAACAACCAGCTAAAGCCGGGAGTCGAACCAGGTGTGCATAATTGGAAAGCCAACGCCTTATCCGTTGCGCCATCCCACCGCTGCAGTAACCTTAGTATGAGTAAATATAGGGCTACAACTGCGAATTTCAGTTTTCAAATTTCTCTATAACTTCAATAATAAATTAATGACTATTGTTGACTTGCGTAGTAAATATTATCATGAAGAGTTAGTTGTCTTCTTTCTTAATCTGGCTAGGAAGCTGTTAAATTAATTTAAAAAATGTCATACAGATATAATTCTCTATTAAGAAGTTTCTACAAGAAAGTTCCCAGTGTGTTCGCTTCAACCGAAGCTCAAAATCAGTTAATTGCTAAGTTGCTTGCAGAAGAATAACTGACAACAGGATGGTGGCAAAGTGTCCTCCGTGAAGCTTTTTTGTAAAACTTTGGCCTCTTATCATTAAGTTTACCTCAAAAGTAAGACATCAGTATCACAATTTGAGGCTAGTTGAATCGTTTCTGCTGCGTTTATCATCTTTGTCTTTCTCCCTTGTTAGCCACTCTTGGTAGTTGGTACGCCTTGTAGCTGTACCACGGTGAATGTTAGGATGCTTGCAGTGGCTTGAGGAAATTGCATTCCAAAAGTCTGAGTACATTAGCATGCACGTTGTTTTGGTGGTAACTTAAAACTGGAGGAACTCTGCATGTAGTCTACAGCATATGATATAATGTCATTTAATAATGCTGTCACCATCCAAGTTACTACCATTAAACCACCAACAGTATGAATTCGTATTGACTCAATGTGGGGAAAACGCTAATCAGTTTGCTTATTTACAAACGTCACACCATGCTGGAAAGGTGTCATTTTCTCACAAGGTTTTAACTCTAACTGGTGGGTCATGTTACGGCCACGGGCAACGCAGGCGCCACTCGGTTAGAGAAGGCGTCGCCGCCTATTAGCTAACAAAGGACTTTATCTTTTATGACTTAACATTCCTAGAATAACAAATTAACGTTTTTCTGTGTCAACGTTCCAACGTATTGGTTGAAGCAGGTTTTATCAGTTGTAGCCTAGATGCATTGATAGCAACTTTTGGAAATAATATTTTTTCGAAATCCCTTCTTCCCACCTGCAATGTTTTGTTGAGGTTTAATTTCGTCATAAAGTCGAAACAAAATGCACCTTAAATATTTGACAATATTCAGGTTTAGCCTACATACTTTATCGTTCTTTACATGTTCGCGCCGGAAATTAAACATAAAATTGAATTGATTTAGAAATACTGTATTTTGATTTGGAAATCTCTCGAATAGACAATGCTTGGCCTTCATACGTTTGGAATTAAATTTCTTTGTAAAGAATTTTGTTTCGACCAAAACAAGATTCATCAAACTCCAACTGTACTGTAGTTAGGTAGGTAAAGGTCCCATACTCAGTTATTTAGCTTAGAATGAGAAGATTGGGTTCTCAGTCTTCGGCACTAATGAGAGTAAGGTGGCCAGTTCCTTTCTCTCGTTCGACTTCCTTTAGCAACTGCGCCCATCCAATTTATTATACCCTGGGTAGATGTGAGTGGTGTTTTTCAACAACCAGATAACGAGAAGTAAATTTATGCGTTATTGTAGTCGTTGTGGCCGAGTGGTTAAGGTGACAGACTAGAAATCTGTTAGGCTCTGCCCGCGCAGGTTCGAATCCTGGCGACGACGCTAAATTGACAATTTTTCTTCTTACCTTCCTTTAATTAAGTTTTTGTGAAACCTCAGGCAAACAGTTTTTATCTTTTTCTGGGAATTGCAATAAAAAAAACACTTTTGTTTAGACTAAATAAAGATTCGTCCAACTCCAACGACAGCTAGAATGAAAACTAAATCTTTATACTGTCCATGCACGTGCTTGCAACGAGTTTTCTTGTTGTTAATACCAGAAAAAGATAGAAACTGCTTTTCTGTACATAAACGTAAAATTTCCCAAAATGTGAACTGAAGTCAGGTAGGCTAGAGAGAAATTTTATCACAAAATGATAATAATCAAGCGTCGTTGGCAGGACTCGAACCTGCGCGGGCAGAGCCCAACAGATTTCTAGTCTGTCGCCTTAACCACTCGGCCACAACGACTTGATATCAGAAATAAATTGTTTATTAAATTATTTATCAAGTGATCAGTAAACACGAGAGTGAAAACGTACCAAGATCAATTAACGCAAGAGATTACCCAATGAAGTCACAGACCTATAATAAATTCATTGATGTCCATTGATTCATTGTAACATAATTTACTAAACGTTTCCCCGCAAATTTTTTTTCAGTTGCGTTAATTTTTACGTTTTGATTGGTCAAAACACCCCATCTATTGCAGCGACCTGCAGGTTGATTGAATCCTTATCCTCGCACTGGGAAAACTTTTTTGAGAGCTTAATCCTGACCGTTTCACATACTTATAGAGTAGAGGCTTTGGACCCATTGCGGACCCAGGGCCGGTTGCCGATATTGACAGAATGAAGCTTCCGCTTGTTGTTAAAGTGTTGTCTGTTAACTATTCCATCCACTTGGTGCCGCTAAATGTAGATCAGTTTTTGGAATGCGCTGCTCAAGCGCACACTCCAAGAATCGAATCAGCGCCGCTTGATCTTGAGTCGGTCGCTTAGCCTCAGAGCTAACCGGCATACTTGTGTGGTCGAATTTATTCGCAGATTAAAAAAGCCTGTGAATTTTGGATCCTGACAGTGAACCAGCTAGTAGACGATTAGAACTACTCGCGTAGACCCAGTTAACATCCGTTCTTTTAAAATGAATTCTTAAATTCTTCGCTTGATGTTGAGTGATGTCGCCAGAAATCCATTTCATCCATTTGGTGTCGTTGAACGGAGAGTTTCCTTTGAATAATTTGAAAATTGCCGGTTCAATAACGACACGCGTTGGGGTTGAACCATCAACATTGCGGATCTGGGACTTTCGTCACTTGTCTGTATCTAAATCTAAACTTGAAAGCAAATGAGTTGTTTCTGGAAAGTCAAAATGACGAAAAAATCGGATTGACGACAACAAAATCTGCAAGATACGTAGCCTAATTACAATCTTCGGCGCCACAAGGAATGAAAATCGTTTAAACGCATTAGGCAACGAAGTGTCAAACGATGGTTTGGAGGCGACATAGGATCAAAGGCACGCGTTAACATGTTTACCTCTTTTACGGATGAATGCCTTCGGCCTACAAACGACCGATGTTGAACAAATCTTTTTCCAATTTTAGAGAGAAAATCACATGATTCGATTTTCTTTAACTGTGCACTTAAAATCAGTGCCAAAATTTTCAGAACGATCAAAGAAACGGTTTAAGCTGGAGGCCTTGTCGATTTGCTGTTGTTTTAGCAAATCGTATATTTGGGTAAAATGTGGTTAAAATTTTTCATTTAGGGATAAAAGTCTCAGTTTATTCTTTTTATGTTTTTAAAAATTCCTTTGTTCTTGACAAATAGATTAGGTCCAGAAGCACACCCACACTATTTTGGCTTGATGATTGTGTGCCTGATCTGACACCATGCAAGGGAATGGCGATCACAATCGCCCAAGCTCCTCTATCATTTGACATACAAATAAAGGCACTTTGACAATTGTGTCAGAGTATTCAGACTGCCTTATTTTTATATTTTTTGCTCTCTGTCTTTTTGTTTATTGTTGATTTGCATTATAAATTGCATCTACTGCGCATTCTAATCGTTATTATCAAGCTTTTCGTTTTTTTTTCCAATTTCAAAATTTCTTTGTTACTTTTTTTCAAAACACGAAATCCTCAACATTCTTACGAAAAACTTTGGACTTCTTGTTAACGCAAGTGTGATAAACTTCAAATAAGATGTTATAAGCTGCAAGTTTATTAGTAAGAAAAAGCTCCACCAGCTTAGTACTGTATTCGTTTCCAAATTTACGCCCGGTAGTTGTAGATTAAGATTGGTTGTAGACCCGAGACCGGGATTCTTTTAATCGCCAGAAATCTTCCCAAGGGACCAGAAACAAAGAAAAACACGGCGTGTTCTTTAAAGTCTTATTGTTTTCTTTATAATTCTCTTTTAGGAGTTCGGGTTTTTTTATTGATTCAAGGCTAAAATTATTTTTTCAACAGCCTTGGTGCTACATGATAGGTGAACACAACCCCAAATCTCAAAGCACATAAAACCGTAGCCTATACAATAAGGCTGCTTCATCGAGGATATCATAGCTGATAGCGCATATTCTATCAGTGTCAGTAAAAGACCGAGTTTGTTGAAATATACTCAAAGTGTCGAGATATCTTTGGGTTCAACAGTCTTCTGGACTGCGCAAATACAAGGGGTGGTAATGTTGCATCTAACAAATCATTTCTTTTTACATCAATTCAACGTCTGCAGACTATAAATTAAAGTAAAAAAGGACTTTTTTGCTGGTTGAGGTGCTATCTTGTTGGTATCTGTCTGATAATTTTAGTGATAACTTTAGCGATTGCTTTTCAGCTTTCAAAGAGACGTGTCTTGTAAATAATAAAAAACACATGTAAAGTGAAACTTATCAGATGTTTCCGGTCCGTGGCTGCAGAAACAAGGTCTATGGAATCACCGACCAAGTTGGAGCAGTGTGACTCCGAATTACTACTCTTGGACAATGTTTGTTTAAGCATCCCTGGATTGACTGACAGTCTATGGTCTGTCCGAACTGTCCACGGACTGCACTCGTTTGCAACACAGTTTGCCAGTGCGGAAGTTCATTTAAAAACTGGCTTAAGGACAACGAACTTCACATGTGAAAGTACCATACGAAACTACTAATGCAAAGGAATTTATTTTTACACGACTCAGTTCAATCATTAATAGCTAAAAATCGGTTTTGATCTGCTAGCAGCTAGATCATCTTCAGAAGCTTATTCAAATAGAAAATACTACAAAACTGCTACTATCCCTGGATTGTGTCCACATTCGATTGCATCAAAAACCACATTAGGAGAAACTCTTTTATTTCCTGCGGCAAAAATGGGTAACGTAGGCTATACTGTAACAAAAAAGGAAAAATTAAAAAGACACGAGGAGCAATACATTACAACTAAATTACAATAGCAACACGAAAAACAATAAAACTGACTGTGTTTGTTTTAAAATTTTGCTTTTTACTGTCAACGCATGTTGCAGAAGCAGATAAGATAATTGTGTTCATTTGAAAACACGATTTTTGTTAAACCGCTCACTTGTTAATAAGTTTAATAACAACCTGACTAAAACGTTGTTAAAAGCATGTGAAACATTTTTATGATAGTTCAGCTTAATATGCACCAGCAGAACGCATCATGTTATTTAACTAAATGCCTCGTGAACAGCCTCATTCAATTTTGAAATATTTTTATGACTATAAAGTCTTGAAATTGTGTAAAAGTGAATTTTTTTGCATTTTTTTGCAGTGGTAAGGCGAAAATCTTTTTTCAAGTTGAATTCCATCACATAACAAATCTGCAGCCAATGCGTTTAAACATAAAATGGCTAGGTATCTAAATCTACAGTAACAAACTAACGATTCAAACATTTTTGTCCAATGCCCTTTCAACAACCCGTTAAAGTATACCAATAAAGTTCATGATTTTTTTTTATGAAAAACGCAAATTAAGGCATTGGTGTACGACATTGAAAGCGCATTCAAATATAGCATTTTTACTTAGTGGAAAGTTTGCGAGATGTTTTTTGTTGGGCGACAAACATTAACTTGAATCAGAGTTTGGAGTAAGCAAAAATTATCTGGTAAGATAGTTCATATAAGTAGTTTAGAAAACAAAATTTTGCCAAAGGCTTAACTAGTCTATAACTAAGGTATAAGTTAGGCTACTATTAGTTCTATTGAATTTGTCAATACTTTCTTCATAAACGTGAAAATTGCAAGTTTGTTGCTTTTCTCAACATTTTTGAACCTTTTTTGACATGAAACAGGATTCTGCATCAAATGTACTATTTTCCATGGTGAGAACAACGGTTATTTGTACAATGATCCAGACAGCAAAATCCGTCATTTTTCATTGACTGGAAAAATTGATCGATGTATTGCATTGATTGGAAATGAAAAATAGTTGCTTTTGCTCTCTGAGTTAGCACAGCAGGCTACCTGGAAACATTTTTAATCCACCAACGTTACGTCCATATCCTGAAAATACTCGAAGAACAATGGGGGGAATTGTACGAACTCCTTGTCATCAAAGTTTATTGGCTACAGACTCTCATAGAGCAATGATCGATAAAACAGTTTGAAACATTTTTTTGAAAGAAATGAATGGAAACACCAAAAAGAATTTACCAGAAAACAACTAGAGAAGGAATGAAGTCAAAGAGTTTTGAGTAGTGCTGAAACTTCATGTTGTCAAACATCTCCTGTAACCAGTTTATACACAAACCTCTCGCACCATTTACGTCGACGGTAAATAAATTAAACCTCTGCCCGTTGGTTTATACCCGAGGCATCAATAGATGGTGTTGCAACAACAAAAAGAGAGATCATGTTTTATCAGCAGGAATATTGAAAGTGACATCGCCAGCTATATATATCATTCTAAAGCTGTGATCGTTGAAGCTGATTGTGTGTACAATCACATGCAACACATTTTCGTTTATGTTTTGATATAGGCTATACTGAGGGAGCTTTGGATTAGATATAATGGTATAATCCAAAGTACTGTAGGCGTCTATAAAGCAAATCTAGTACAGAATCTTTGCACTTTTTTGCTTCATACAAGAGCTTAAAAAGTACAAACAGTCCTTTACATCAAGCGTCATCATCATTTTATTGTTTGCGACACAATAAATTCATCTTTCGACATTTCGCATCTATCGCAGCGGATTTTCTTGATGTTTAATGGTGAAATTCACATTTCTTATTTAAATCAACAAATTCAAAATCACCACACAAGACTTGAAACATACTTTTCAATTACTTTTTTACAAAATAATTTACTGTCCATTTGAGCTCTTTCTACATGGCTAAACCAGCAGTGGAGAACAGCAAAACTGTATCTTTGTCAATTTAAATGATGGACTGCTGGCAAGATTGAGTCATGTATAAATCTGACAACTGGTGTAGCCATTGTTTGGTTGGGAACAGATAAATCAGCTATGTTTCCTGAACACTTCGACAACAAGAAAAAATCAAGGAATAAATCACTTTAGTCTCATCTGTTTCGACGTGAAGCAGCAAGTAATAGCGGTTTAACGGATGACTTAACTCTCACAAATTTGTTTTATTTGCACTTTCTATGTCTTTTTTTTTCAACAAAAAACAAAATCAGACCTTATCCTTGACATATTATAGTATATGATATGTAATATATGGCACGTACTCCATACGACACAGACGCATGATATGTGTCGTCCGAGCACCAATGGAGATTCTCGAGGCTCTAATCGGGACACTTTCAAGAAAAAACTCACAAAAATCAATTTGGATCCGGTTACAAAAGCACCCTCAAGAGCCTATGGTCAACACTGCTGGTTACGATGTTGCAAGGCTCTGTTGTTTGAGTAGTGACTATTATTACTTGCACAGCAACTATGTTTTACCTGGTCTTGACCAACGATATTGGAACAATGTAAATATAACAACTTTTATTTTACAGCATAGCAACACAGTGTTTGCTAGCTCAAGTCAGTAGCGTAGCCAGGAATTTTGAAAGGGGGGGGGGGTTGACGACCCAGCGGCGGGGGGTCTGGGGGGCCTCCCCCAGAAAATTTTGAAAAATTGCTTTGAATTTGGTGTATTCTGAGAGCATTTTCAACAAGAATGTGAGTATGAATATTTCTGTAACATGGTGCTGTCCGGTGGCATAGCAAAAGGATAAGATCATGTTTTCTTCGGCATTTTTCGGAAATAAAGCTAAGTCTCTATGTCTTCTTGTTGCTAATTCCTGGCTGAGATATTTGGTATTGGCAAAACTCGGTCTTTTAATGCAGTTTTGTTTAAAATTAGGCAATTTTTTTTTTAGACTGAAAGCATCATTCTCAATATCGTGACGTCACACGTGTGCCAAAGGAGGGGTTGTAACCCCCAAAACCCCCCCTTGGCTACGCCACTGGCTCAAGTTATTGTGAATTTTAATATAAATTCCTAAAAATGCAAAGAACAAAAATAGAGTTTCTTGGTTTTCGCGATACTTTATTTTTAAAAATGTCCTCTGCTAACAACAAAGATATGGAAATGCCTTGAAAGATTACTCAAGGACAAGTGAAGGCAAATAATTCTTGATTTGTGGATTACAGGTTTAATTTAGTGATGATGATTACATGTAAGATAAGAGTTAGGGTTAAATAACCTTCTTCTCTTAATAAGAGTAAGGGTGTCGGAAAATTTTTTCTTTTCTTGCCCCAATAAAAAAAAGTGTAATAACTGTCAATATCAATATTTGTCGTGTAGTATTTCAGGACAAAATAACAAAAGAAATGCGTGTTAGAGACTTCACTAACAAGATTAATAAATAAAGGCTGTTGAAAAAACATAGCTTGTACCTTTTTGAGCAAGTGTTACTTATTTCCTAAGTAGAAATACATGCTATCTACATTGTTGAAACAAAAGATGACAAATTGAATGCTGACACTCAGAGCGAACTTACAAGAAATTTCATCGATTTTTGCGCTTTTTCTATCCAGATGCTGTAATATTTCACCATGTTAATGTAGAATCCGTGTCTGGACGATATGACGAAAATGTTCAAAACCATAAATTTGAAACAACAAAGGCTCTAGAAGCCGCGATAGATTACACAGTGGAAAAGTACATGTACAACATGTTTTGCACTACATCTCAGCCAAAAAAATTTCAATTTTGCGTCGTTTCAACTTCTAGCAACGTCGACAAATTGTGCTAAAAATTGCTTAGAGAGCATTTCCTACATTGATTCAACGCATGCAAACGTTGATCAATGTGAAAAGCAAGTAATTTGCTGGCTAAGTGAGTCAGCAGGAGCTGACAAAGCAATCGCTCACAGCGACAATTCTCAAACAAGGTAACATGGCTTGCACCACACCCTGGTGAATTTAACCAATGGGTTAAGGATGTAGGTAAAAATCCATACAGAAATAAACCACACAAAAAAATCCATTTAATAAATATCCATACGGAAAGTATGCGTACGGATAATATCCATATGGAAAATATCCGACTAGAAATTATCCTTATTTTTCAAGAGGGGGTATTTTCCAATCCCAATGGCTGCTACAACATTTACTTTTAAGAAAGGCGCTCAACATTTGATGGAAGCAGCACTTTACAAATGCAATTTTCTACAGTAGGCCTATACATTGACTTCCCATCTCTCACTGATCTTTTCCATCACTTACGATCAGAGAACGAAACTTAAAGTTAGCAGGTCACTGTTTTAGAAGTCAACAAGAAATTTGTAGTATATCTTTTTGAGAAAAAAAACTACGTATAGCATTAAGATATTTGGTCGGCGTGCAAAAATCTTTCACCACAATAATAGCATGACACTGGAGTGCAGAAACGCGCATAATTGAATGTGATGAGAGATAGGGAAGTTTGGAAGGACTATGGGGACCGGGCAGGAATTGGGGAAAATCCATACGAAAAAAATCCATACGAAAAAGTCCATACAGAAAATATCTGTATGGAAATTATCCAGCCATAAAATATTCCACTTTAGGGAATTTTTTAGTCCGGATATTTTTCATATTTTCTGTATGAATTTGTACCTACATTCGACTGGGAACGACCGAATGAACGATGATGATGACAATTGAAACTACAAAAACTTAAATTCGTGTTTGTTGACATTTTTTTAAGTGTTTAGTTTTTTACCCTGGAATGTTTACTAGAGAGATTTTATCTGGAGCTATATTTATCAAGGTGGACTTTTTTCCGAAGGAAATTTAGTATTGTAATTCTTCAAGGGTAACATTTACCAGAGTACATTTTTTCAGAAGGACATTTACCTACAATCATGTTCACGTACATTAGGTCCCAACATTTTTTCTGCGATAACTTTTTATGCAAAGAAGACACAAGGATGAGTTTTTTCACAAAATCAAAGAAATTGATTGAGAAATTACTTGAAACATTAAATATATACCACTGATTTTACATAAGGCCAGGTGCAGTTTTATTAAAGGCATTCAAACTATGACTGATGTTATCTTTGCTGACTTCAATATATCTGTGAAGTTGCTTAAATATAGCCTGCTTGGGGGGATGCAATCAATGGGGAGCAAAGGAAACAATCCTCCCCGAAATATTTTAAATAAACATTTTAAAGGCTGTTACAGCATCATTTAACAAAGTTTCACTATTGATTTAAGCCAAAATTACTCTTAGAATGCATCATTTTCAGGTCTTTTTTCAATTTTTTTTCTGGGGAAGTAACCCCAGACCCCCTCTGGGTACTTTGCCTTAAGTGACCCATTGCCTGGCTCACTCACATGTGCAAAAGTACTTATTTGCCCCCAAACTTTTGTGCTGGGTACGCCTTTTCCTGCTTCAATTTAAAACAGTCTGCATTGTTGGCCACAAAAAACAACGACGCATAATTTGCAAGTTATATTCATTGTTGCATTTTTTTAATTGCTTGATTCAAGTTAAACAACAGGGTAAGATTGAGACACGAGAAACTGGTCAAAAATTAATCATTTTTGTGAATTTATTTGAAGGAAACAGTCAAGGCATTCTAAATTATATGCAAGTTTTATTCCACTTCTTATTACGCCATTTTGAACCAAGCAAAAGATGTACGGTGAGAACACCGGTGTTCATCAATTAGCACAGCCTCGCTTATGCAGTAAAAACCAAAATTATGACATCAGCCAACCAAATAGTTTCCCATGGCTTGGTTCAGACTAAATTGTAAAACACAAACAAAATATATACGTAAAAAAAGACAATAAATTAAGGCCCCGGCGTCACGTTTGAAGAAAGATGAGGGGCGCTTTCCTTTGTACTTGCCGCAAACTGGCGTCATAAATTAGCGAGTTTTTAATAAACTTGAGACAATTATCCCAACGTAAAATTCCGGCTTTAATCTTGAAGCTGATTGAGGATGGTATAAATGATATTCCAACAAACGAAGATCAAAAGAACGTGATCAACCGCAAAGTAAGGTTTGCTCCTCATCCAGCTATGTTATGAAATATAAACTTTTCTAGAGTTATCTTTTGATGGTAGCACAAAGAGAGGGTAATATAATTCGTAATGCTGTTGATAATTCATTACACACTTATACAACTTCCAGTACAATCGCACTCTAGTCCACTGAAAGTTACTCATTAGTCCTACCTTTAAATGCTGTAGGCCGACTATTCTGATGGATAATTTTTCTGTATGGACATTCTCCTTACTGGTATGGATATTTTCCATTCGGGATATTTACCATTCGGGATATTTTCCATTCGAGATATTTGCCAATCGGGATATTTTCCTATTGAAATATCTTTCTAATTTGGAATATTTTATCGGAAAATATCCTCTTTAGGTCTTCCTTAAGTCCATAGTAAAACGATAATAATCAATGAAAAGCTCTTCTCCAGTGAAAATCTTCCTGGTATATATCCACTCAGAAAAATTCCACCTTGGTGAATATCAACATGTGAATAGTTTCAGTTTTTTTACCAGATGAAATGTTTCTTCTATTTCTTCAGAAAGATTTTTTTCCAGGTATATTTACCAGAGTGAGTTTTATCCGAGGTACAGTACATCTCCAAGGCTAGATTTTTTTCCGGCGGCATTTTTTTCAGAGGAATTTTTACCAGGGATATCTACTTTCTATTAGGCTGTATACACAAATGTGAGATCTTCGACTTTAAATCTGAGATTAGCGTTGTATTAGTTGATATTCTAATACTCAAGAAGTTACATACTTCTTGCAACACTTCGTTATTTTTCATTTCAATTGAATAACGGTCTGCATTTCATTTGTAGATTACACTTTAATTATGCAATGTCACTTCTCGCGAATCTGTACTTTCCATTTCACGAATAATTTTATGTGTAATATTTTGACGGGTGATTTAAATGAAATATGGTTCAACCGTCTCTGGTGCAACCGTTGCCGCCTTAACTTTGTTTTGTACATCGGGTTAATATATCCTACTGTACTAGGAGATATTATGGAAACGAGTAAAATTCTATCAATGCGTAATAAATATTAAATTTCTAATCAGTCGCTACATAAATCTTCGGCTAAGCCTTTCAAGACTTTTGTAAATATTACTCAGTGCTCAATGCTCTTGTTTTATCATTATCTTTATGAGATGACGTAATTGACACCAATAAATATGAGACATTAATCACTGTATGGAAGATGAGAGACGGTTAGCCGTTGAACACAAAACATGTTTTATTATTCCTTGAATTTTATACGAGCATGCAATCGAAACTTATCATGGTTGATAGCTTGGTCTTTAACGCGCGTTTTAGACTCACAACGAGAGCCAATCAGAAAATACCTGTTTCATTTGAAACAAAACAAAAAATTAAAACAATATTTTATGGCAGAAATCTCCACTTAAAATAATGACCTGTTGGAACAAACTTAAGGAAACTTATGGGAATAAACAAAAAAACAATAGCAATTTATTTTTCTAATCAAAAAATCTACCCTAGTAAATATTCCCGCCTCTCCGTTAAAAATTGAATCCGTTCAGTGGGGCGGGGGACTGGGGGTATATTTTTCTGAGATGATATTTACAAGAGTTGATGTTTTTGGAAAAAGATTTATTCCAGTGAAATTTTTCGGTTGAACTTTTTCTATGGGGAATTGTTTTTCAAGTTATACCTGTTGAATGCAATGCGCAGAAGCTTCGGTCGCCTGTCAAAATAAATTTCTCGGGCTTAATCGGGTTAAAATATAATTTTATTGTTTGAAGTCAAACAGCAAACGAATTGCATCTGATGAAGCCGGCATTGAATCATTCTGAAAGTCAATTTAACGTGGTCAAACAATCCATTGAAAAGATAGTTTTTAAGCGGAAAACGAAATTGTAATGATTCACCCCAGTTGACAAAGTTTCCATTTTCAGGTATTTTTAATGTTTGAAGACGCTAAAAATACGTAAAAACGGCAATTTTGATGACTTGGCCGTTCGTACTTGACCAAGTAAAGGCGTGCCACAGCTTGTGTGGTGTTTGTTGTCCTCTTCAGAAGACGGCCAAAGATAAATAACATTGATTTTGCGTTAGCTTTACATCAGTAGACGTTGAAGAAAGGAACGCAAAGCGATGTTTGATACCTGAGTATGTGTTCATATTGAGCAAATGAAAAAAGATCAACAACACAAGCTTAAATACAAGAAAAATCATGTTTTATTTGGTGTCATTAACCTTACGATGTATGTAGCGTTGCTAGCGACCTTGTATATATTCCTGCAAAGTAAAACCTAATTTATAACTCTTTAATATGAAATAAAATAAAACATTAAAAAAAGGAAAACAATCTGAAAAGGAAGTTTAGTTTATAACTTTTAGGCCTACTGTGTAACTTTGCCTATATGGGCTATATATCTGACAGGAAAAAAAACGAAAGATAACAGCTGTGCTATACGAAGTTGGTTGAAGGCATGTCTTTGCAGCATAACATCTCAACCACCCTCACTCGGTGATAGCTAAACGGATTTAGGAGAATTTGTTGAAGCCTGTTTCAAAACCTATAGAAACATTTGTTGGATGCCAACTTATTTTGTATTTATTTTTCAAGCTATTTCCGTTTTATTTTGTTTCATAATTCATAACAAAAAGCTTGAACATTTAACAAAGCAAAGAGCAGTAATATGTAAATTGCTGTATCTTGTACCACTACTTTCAAACCAAGTTGTCATGGCCCAGAAAATTTTCAAATTAATCGTTTTCGTTTTGTTTTCGGAAGGTTTTCTTTAACTTGGTCTTGCTTCGAGTTAATTTGTGAAGAACTTGAACTTGGTATGTTCGACTTGCTTCAAATATTTTACCTGATTTACAACAAAGTGATCACGTTTCAATGAAAGCAATTAAATCGTTGGTCTAACCATAACCTGGTTTTTCTTTTAACCCTCCAGTTTTAAAAGTCTTTGAGTAACAGAGCCACCGTTGGCTCAATATAAAATTTCCGAAACATAGTGAAAGTTCAGTTTGGAGTAGTAGGCTAAGCTTTTGGAAAAAGATGACATGTTAAATTCTCTCCCCCCATGAAAATGTTTTGCCGACGCGACTGATTAACAGTATTAGAGTAATAAAATTAATTTGCGTTCTTCTGGTGACTATTTACTAGGTTACCTCGTGATGTTCAAGATGATAACTAGCTTTTGTATTTCCGACGTTTCGTCAGTCAGCACGACTGACTTTATCAAGGTGGCTAAAACAGGTTAACACAACCTGTTCAGCAACGATGGCACAACACAAAAACATACTGATAAAATGAATAGAGTAAAGCAGCAAGAATCAGAATTAAAACACGCCACAAGATACCTAGAGGTTAAACTAAATGCGGTGAATGCCTAAAACCAGTAGGCTACTTTCCAACAGCGTAAATTTATCTATCTATTAGAGTGTTAGAGTGTTAAGATATTTCCTTGAAGCAAACGTCTTTTTACAGCAACAAGCCATTTAAGAAATGTGACAGACTTTTACGTTGTATTTCACTTAATGATGTGACGCCTTTTATAGACGCGCCCGTTGCTTTTACCATTATCATGTGGGCTGCAATAAAGATTTTTACAAGAGCAATAAATAACACAGCTACATTCGTCCTAAAAGCCTTAGCAAATATACGAGCTATAATTAAACACCTTTCAGTGGCCTAGGGAATAGGGATGCGTGGTTTCGTATATAGTGAAAAGGTAAACTGTAGTTTTCTTTCAAACAAAATCATGTACGACTTTCGAACTTAGAATGGAGTGATACTGAAGTTAATTGTTTGAAAATAAATATTGTTATCATGCAGAAAAGAAACTAACAAAAGTATAGTAAACTAGAAAACTCAAATTACAACACCAACAAAACTATTTTGTCAAGTTTAGCAAAGTTTAGAGTTCAATTCTGTTTTTTTAGCCGAACCTCCGGTATAGCATGCAGCTTTACAAACAACGAAAATAATATTGTTTCACATAAATCTTCAATTGAAAGAATAAAAAAGTCTAAACAAGAGTAAGTGATGTGAAATCCTGCTATTTCGATTGTGTGTGGCGCTACATGTCCAGAGAATTTTGGCTGATTTATTCCATTTGTTGATTTATGCAAGTCAACTTGTATCGTTTGTGGATTCTTCTCGTAGCCTACATCATTGGCCAATCCAACGAAGGTATTTTGGTACAACCTCACTTTCTTACAGTTTTAAAACCTTGGTTTTTATGGTTTTAATTTTAGTTTCATGGGAAGAGCTTTTCAGATAATAAGATAAAGTTAGGTACGTCGTAAACCAATAAGAGATGTGAATGACAACGAGAGTGTAGTTTAACTCCAACATTGAATAAATACAAACTGCTGAATTTATAAACCCTACACAACATAAGCCAACGACTATTAAAAATTCTATAAAAAGCTAATGACTTATAGACCATCATAAATTTTAAATGGATCACGTGAGCTAGAACATTTTTATTTCTTTGAGCAAATAAGCAACTCGGAGCTAGAATAAATTATTAGTGATTGTGAATGCTTTGATATTAGCGGTTTTTGTGAGTGCAGTTACAACAGTCAAATACGTGAATTTATGGATTCACCCAAAGCTAGATAGGTAGGCTATATACTGCCATGAATTTTCTGGAGCACGCTTCTAATAGGCTGTGCCTGGAGGTAACTGATAAAAAAACAACTTCAACTTTGAATTAGGAGTAGTCTATGAGTGAAACATTTTGTACTGTATCATCCTGAAATACCCTTCAGTTATGTTTGAAAAACATATTTTTTACTCAAGTTCAATAGGCATTGTCAGCATACAACAGTGCATTTGATGGTAATAGGCCACATGTGGTCCATTGGCAGTGGAATAATTTGGGCCTGGAGCAAAGTTGGTAGATGATAGCTCAATGACCTTATTCTTTAGGCAAGTAGCGTGATTTGAATAAACATTTAAGGGAAGAAACAATGAAGTTTATACATTTTGTTTTGCCAAAGGAGATTGAGCGGATTTAGCCTTTGTCTACTAAGCTGGCGGCGAGATGGTGCAGCGGATAAGACGTTAGCTTTCCAATCATGCAAACCTAGTTCGAAACCCAGCTTAGGCTGATTGTTGATAAACACAGTTCCTATCTACCCAGGGTGTAATTAATTCGGTTTGCGTAACTGGTGAAGGACATTCCCAGAAGCTCAGTAATTGAGCATGGGAACATCTTTTGTCGATTATAATTTTCAGCTCGTAGCTAAATGTTGTGGTTCTAGACAACAATATTTCAAATGGTTTTCAACATGAAACCAAGATTGACAATCCAGGTTATCAAATTTGGTGGTTATCACTTTTAAAACCAAGTTTTTGTTATCAAAAAGGTTGAATATAGCTTTATGTGTATAAGAAATAACCTGCCTACAATCAACTTTAGAGCTTATTAACAGTCACCGAAAAAGATGTATCATACACCTTTGTCCTTTGCTGTACTTTTGTCTTTGCAATTGCAAAGCGTTTAATTGGAGGATTTAAAAGACAAATTTGTTTATCTTAATTACACGTGTGAGCTGATGATTATCCAAATAATTTTTGGAGGCAATTGCTTTGTGCGCATTGAGATAAAGATGTTCCAATTAATCTTCCTTCAAAAAAGCAATTGAAATCGATTGAAAGTGCGGTGCTTAAGTCTACAGTTCATTCTACAACGTGCATGCCCAATGTTATGCATAATTTTCATCGCAATTGCAACTATGATGTAACAAAGCGACCTTATTAACTGCTTAAGCTGGTAATCTTCCTCGGGTGCATATTGTTTAAGAAAAATTGTCGCTTTCCGAAGAGGATTACGTTCAAAAGAAGTTGAAGTAAAAACTAAAGTCAAAACGAAATTACGCTATAAGTCCAGAATTTTGGTCAAGGCAGACCAGGCCATATTGAATATCCAGATTCAAACGATGAAACAAAACATACCTAAATAAATGTACACATTCGCAGTAACATGGACAAGGGGGGTCCAGGAGGGGGTACTTTTAGACCCGGACCGGGATGAGCTTGTTTGATGAGTTTAGAGATCTCAGGATCTCGTTGGTACCGCACTCGAATCATCCTTTTAAAGATCCTGCACATTCGTATACAGTCATACCTCGTTCAACCGAACCCCGACCAACCACATTTCACGTTGTCTGACAAGAAACAGTTTGAAGCAACTCTTTTCCGTATATTTCTTTTCCAACTCTTTTCCGTAAAGAATACGCACACAAAATAGATTATTGTGAAAATGGCAATGGTGCACTGAGACTCCATAGAGTGAGCTTCAAGCCAGAAGAGCAAGTCTTCTGCAAAGTTTATACAAATGTGGAGTTTGGGTAAACAGGTTGCTATCAATCCGATTTGTTCAATACAAGTTACAAACTGGTATGTTCACTGATCTCATTTAATTTGTATGGGACAACAAAGTAACTTTACCGTAAAATGAACCTGTTCGAGAGAGGGAAAGAGACTGAGCAGCATAGAGATTGCTGCCTTTCAATATTACAACTCAAATACCCAAACATACTATACGCAAGAAGCATCAACGAACCTTCCGGTTTTCTGGTCGGTTCTACAATGCAAGACAAGGAAAGACTGCTTCAAATGAATCCTTTTTTGCAGCAGCCAGTGGCTTTTTGGAAGTCATTCTAAGCTTCATAGAAAAAAAGCAAATAATTTGCTTTTAGAAGTTTATACATTCCCTCTGCAGAGCCAAATTAAAAGCAATATTGTTTATTTGCCAGAACAGCAATCAGTAAACCGTACCATAGCGTCTTGAATCGTAATCAACAGCTGGGTTTTGAAGAAGTCCTCCTCGTTCCACAAACGAATTTTGTTCAACCTGCAGGAGAGCTGGCTTACCTCCAACCGCTAGAACGGAGTGCTCAGCTGTTGTGAACAACGTTGGGAAAGTGGACATCCACCCAGTTCTGCAGAATCAGTGTAGCGAGGTAAACGTTTGCGTTGGGAGTTTGACTAGCTGAGGTGATCAGCTTGCACACGCCACTCCTTTTTGACAGTCGAAATTACTACTTTCTTATACCCTATCTTTCACAACTATCCGCTGTTGTTGCAATCGAAATTATTCACAAAAAAAAATGCACATAGCTAATGAAAAAAATAGTCGTTTGTTAGACAAGGCAGACAAAGATTAACCTACTTAAACCAACAAATCGTCAAAATCAACACCAACATGCACCTAATATACATAACACAGCAAAAGACCGAGAATCTTGGAAACTTTTTATACAAGAAGTTGTCAATGCTTGCAATCAAGTACGACAATGAAAGAAGATGTGTTTCTCGACAGTGGAGTGTAGCAAGAATTCACAGCGATGGACACGTGTTTTGCCCATGAGGCTGGGCTCATCAGTATCGCACCACTAATTCATGCCAGATAGTTCTCCACCGCTGCTTTTGTCATTCAATCACATGTTTTTGGAAAAGTCATGATGGCTAGTGTGGACTGTGGAGGCTACACCGATATGGTTAGCGAAACACAATGCTCGCTCTTCTATAGTGAGTAGTCAGGTAGTGCCGACGCCAAGAAGATCGCTCCTTCTCAACAATGAAAGAAGAGTCGTCAGTTGAGTTGTTCTGTTTTTAGATTGAATCATTTCGTTTTACGTCGGTTTTAGGTTTGATCAGACTAGTTGGATAATGATACAGTGGAATCAGGAGACGTATTTACACAATACGTTTCTATGAATCCCAAATTTTTTTCAGTCTTAGAAACTTTTTATTTTGATGTATGCTTCACATAAAACCTTGTTACCATTTCAAGGGCTTGAACATCAGAGAACAAGAGATCGTTCGTTTAACACTAGAGGACGCTACTGAGTCGTATTGTGATTTCATTCACGTTGTTTTTCTTCACAGTGACAACAATTTAGCAAAGACCTGACGTCACACTTAGAAAACCCGAAACAAAAAGTAACTTCACACCCCAATGCTGATAATGTAACGTTCATGCTAAAAAAATGGAGTTAATAACGTATTTTCAACGTTTGTTGTCGTTGTAAAAGCTAGATTGACGTCACAATTGGACAGACGGATCAACCGCGGCGTCAGGAAGTTGATTTTATCGCGGAAAAGAACGATTTTCCAAGACGATAAGATTTCGGTTTCACACTTTGTCAGAATTCAATCTCAGGTTTAAAGCGTTAATATCCTATCTTAAACTTACATCATTTCATCGATATCGCCTTGCAAGTTATTTTCGTACAATGTTCCCTTTTCAAGACTGTGTTCTGCACAAAGTGTTTTTGATTTCATGTCATTTCCGCAGATCAACTATTGATCCGAACTAAACGATTACAAGTTGTTGCTTGTACCAAATTCTCAAATCCTTGTGAATAATTTTAAGTAACGCTGCTGTCTACAAACTATGTTTTTCATAAAAATAATTAATAGAAAGCGGATTGAAAACGAACTTTCAGAGTTTTGAAGAGTCAGAACAAGAATATAACATCCCATCAAAGTGCAGTTAGTTACACTACTTTATTCACACTTTATTCACTTCAACCCAAAGTAAAATTATGTAAATTGAATATATTTTTGTATTTTACGTTGCAAGATCAAAAGTGCAGTTCTCTTACACAGACAGGAAATCAACCGGTTTTTACATAGATTCAACATCTACAAACGTTAAATCAATCTAAAAAACGGTTGATTTGCTGGCTGGGATATTTCAAATAGGTAAATAAGTAAAAAAGTAAGTTAACAAAGACCATAAATAATGTATCGTTCTCTTCAAATTAACACGTACTTTAAAGGGTAGACGTTAATATCTTAAAATTGATTCAAATATTTTTTTCAAGGTAAATAAGTGATGGGAAATCGCAAACGTACAACTTTCTATGACATCACAATGTAACAATAACGACATTATTTTCTTTTCACTTGCAGGCGACAACAGCAATTCAAACATTTACAAATAGACAATCTTTTCCGCCCCATATAAGTTAATGGCAAACAAGCCGACAACATAGTTTCCTAAGTGTTAGATCTATAAGACAACTACGCTGGCTCCAGCCGGACTGGCTGGGCTACCCGACACTACTTTCATCTATCAAAGCTCAATTTAACGCCTGATCGACGATTAGGTTTTCTTACATCATAATGAAAACACGAAGACCTTCATACTGCATGCTGGTACGTACAAGCTACACGTGCAGAAGTTACTTTGTATGTTTTATTTCACGCAGCTTTGAAAAGATTTTTGCAAGTTACAAAAAGATAATCTGCTCGAGTGAGATGATGACTGGATTCCAAATTTATTATTTCTACAGTGCAGCAGTTTTTCAAAGTTGGTTTTAGGCTTAAAACAGTTAAAAAAGATGATAGAACATTCACTATTCAGACAAGTTTGATGCACAAAATTGAAGTTATACTAGTTTTATGTCAACTATGTTACTTGATTGGTTCCTAATTTATTTAAATTTTGTTCTTTTAATCATAGTCTGCAAAAGTGTTGCAAAAATTCGAATAAATTTTAATTGATAAGTATTTTCTTTAGGCTAATTTTTCCGTTAAGTTGTCAAATTGATGTAGTGTTTGCTTTTTGGATGAAATCATTCCATCTAACTTGATTAAAAAAAGAAAAATGGGAAAACTACAAAAAGAACAATGTTTGTTTTACGCTTCAATGAGTTGAACCACGATAAGTGTGACTGCTGCAGCTTAAATGTAAACATGTGATGGATCGCCGTCGCCATCGCGAAACGAGAGAAATAGCGGCGGTATATGAAAACCAATTGCTAATGAGAAAAAAGGCACTATTGAAATTCGCTAAGCTCATTTCTATTGCCATCAGACGCTTCAGTCAGAGGTGAAGTGAAAATGAAGAATTGTGAAAATAGTCTAAGTTTTCACGTAACGAAAATCAGTCGTGTTTCATGAAACAGTGAAATAAAGCAGCCGTCCTTTTGTAAATCAGCAACAGGCAAGATAGCTTTTCAAATCAGTGTGTTTTTCCATTATTTTGAGGAATAAGGCAAACTAAAAATTTTGTGAAAAAATATAACGAAATAGTTTGCACACCCTACAATAAATCATGATAAATATCAAACTTGTAATTTGCTTCAAAAGTGGGAAACACTAATTTGTAATTTACCTGTAAACATATTCAGTATTGCAATATTAACAAAAAGGTTTAAAAATCATTTTTTCAATCAGTGATTTGGTTTTATTGAAATCTTAAGTACTTTTGTTTTTAATTTCAATGTTTTTACCAAGTGGACCATTATCACACAAAGCGCATGCAAGTTTAGTATTTCTCGTTTCTAGCACTAGTTGCTACGTTCATCTGATGAAATTGAAAGTAAAATTAACAACAAACAAGATGGTTTATTGCTTCACTGACGTTTCGCGCACCATGACAATGCGCATCCTCAGAGCGAATAACAAAATTTCTGCCGTGTGAATATAAGTTTTGCACCAGTAAGGTGATTCGCTTCATCAGTGTCGTATTTAAATGAATACAAAATGTATTTCTCAGTTCACGTGATAATTAGAGCGATAAATGATTTTATGTAATGGACCTGTCAGGTTCTTGTTGCGGGTAGAAATTTATTGTTGCAAATAAATCACCGCGAGTGTGTACAGGACATATTAACTATCATATTCGTGTTATCTTATTCTTATCATATGGTTTTATGTACTTAGCATTAGATTTGATATCTTGGTAACTTGAATGCTTCTGAATGGTTTTAGAAGAAACTTCCACTATTTCTTGCCAAAGTGAACCTTTTGACCAAGACCAAGCTTCGTTTTTTCTTTGTCAAGCTAATAAGGAAATGCTACACGAGTCCCTCAAGCCAGGGCCCATTTCCCCACTTCAGGCCGTCATGTCGGCCGCTTACAATCAGAGAGGAATGCTACCATCTCGTCCTGGTATGGAATTGCCATTTTTTCCGCAACCTTATCTACCGACCGCTTTGTCAATGTCACATTGCGCTTCATCACTTATGTTCCCAAAAGGTATCACATCACCTAGCAACTTAGGATCACCGTTTGATCGAAGTATTTGCGGGAATCTAGGCCATGATTTGCCGCAAGGAAAGCATTCCGATTCCGATGATAACGAACCAGATGACCCGAAAGTTGAATTAGACAACAACAAACTTTGGGAAGAATTTCATCGGCGTGGTACAGAAATGGTGATCACAAAAACAGGGAGGTGAGAAGACTTAATTTTTATAATTTTTATTTGATTATTGTGGTTTGCATGTTGTTTGCTTCAGATAAGCTTTGCTTATGAATATTAAGTGTCGCTTAACGTTTTTATGGCTAGTTTTTGACTGTTTAAATAATTAAATTACCTACGTCTTCATCTTTACCACTTTGGCAATATCTCACTTTATAATATTGTTTGACCATTTCAATGAGGACCATCTCAGTGAGCAGTTGGTCACCAATAACAATATTTAAATGTCGAATGGATGCTAAGAAACATACCGTAATTTAGAATAACGAGAGTGATTTAAAATTTCTGTTAAAATTATAATGCTTTAGTAAAAGCTTGGCGCCGTAGCACAAAGTATACCATTTGGTCAAGCAATCATTTCTATATATCGTCCATGTTGAGTCTTCCAGTAAAATCTAATCTTCATCAGGAAATCAAAAAGTTCCGGTCTTTTTAAAACCACTAAATCAATAAGTTTTCATTTGTCAGAAACAGGAACATTACATGTTTCCCGAAGTGTAGGTTATATCTCCACTCTAAATGTTGCACAAAGCTTCGATAGTGACAGGAAGACAACGAGACGGACCATACGGTCTGCTAGTCAGTTACCACCCCAAACCAGCCTGTAGGTTGCATGAAAAAAGGTTTTAATTTGTAAAGCCATGGTAAAGCCAACTATTGGAGACGACCTTGCTAATATATTATGCTGCATTGTGTAGTGATTCCATGTTCGTTTTACGACAAATTGGTGGATTTGTTTCATTAAAAATAAATTTACGTTTATTCAGCCTTTGCCTTGACTAAATGAGGCAACCACCAATTACAAAGAGAACAGATAGCGAGACCTGAAGCGCTCAAATCCAATTGGTTTTGCAACTGTTTGTAACTTGATTGAAGGCAGGTTGAAAAATCGCATTGCTTTATGACGTAGCCTATATTGCGGCTGTTTTATAGGTTTCGGCCATTTTGTAAACACATCGTTCAGGCTTTGTTACACCCGACCAGAATAAACAATCAAATTTCGATTTTTTTAGTGATGCTTATAAAGTCTTAGGTTGTATCAATTGCTTTGGCATAGTTTGTTGCAATACGACAGTCTGCTAAGAAGTTGTTAGCAAAAGTATGCGCAACAGGATCTCTTATTTTTTAGTTTTAAAATTTATGAGCCAGCCCGGCACTAGTTTTTCCTTCAGGAACTTTAACATCGTTCTGTCAAACCATGAGCTTCTATAATCTTCATCACGGCACGTTTTGTGTTTTTCAAAGCATGATGTTAAACAATTAACAACATTGTTATTGTCAGAATCGAGAAGCGGTTTTGACAGAAAAAGTTTAAGGTCGATATTCACATTTTAATTATATGACTTCACACCTCATTTTCATTTTATTACAGAACATTTAGCTTAATATCGTCAAGGAAAGTAATTATTACTTTCGAAACAGGATATCAAAATTTTAAGAATATTTGAAAAATTCCACACCACTTTAAACTTAACCGATTGTTCGCCAATGATGTCATTCCTCCGACTCCAATACATGACGTCATATGAAGTTGAAAATTTATAAAACTAAGTAATAAAAGTTTATGTTGATTAATCTGTGTGTGTTACGCAATTCACCATGTATGCTCCCTACTAAAACCTTAACTAGCAAATTCTATGTTGAAGACACTTTGTAGGCTACGAATGCTTTTGCAAAGATTTGTGTAGCTTTGGTTTCTTGTCAGAACATACTTTGGTTTCTCATTAGAACATACATTGATTCCTCATCAGAACATACATTGATTGCTCATCAGAACCCACATTGGTTTCTCATCAGAACATGCATTGGCTTTTCATCAGAACATGCATCGGTTTCTCATCAGAACCCACATTGGTTTTTCATCAGAACACACATTGGTTTCTCATCAGAATAACATTCCAGTAGAAAATACAATTTCCAATCTCTTCTAAATATTTCTTGGAATGATCAACCTTAAATTTGCTGAGTGATCTTGTTCATGAATATTGTTACTTAAACTAGGAGCTTGTGATGACTACCGTCATTTGAGAATAATATAAAAGAGTAGGTTCATCTGGTTATTGATGGTCAACTTATAACACAGCATTTGCTAGTGGCAGAAGAATTATGAAATTAAAGAAATAATGAAGCTAATTATTATCTTTTTTTTGTGAAGTTGACAAACGTAACCATAATCGAAGAGCTTATGGCGCCCACGCATGCGCAGTGGTCTAGAGTTTTAATTTGAACAAGAATATTTAGTTAAAACCCGTTAATTTAAATCACACGCTTATATTCTACGTCATTCCTGACGTGCGAACAGGTCGATCAGCCAATATTTAAAGTTAATTATGAAATCTGCCGCTACTAAAGTTAAGTTCTCTTCCATGTGTAATATGGACATGGTATTTTTTTTGGAAATCGAAGAAAAGTTTAAGCATGTAGGCCTAAGATTCGTAACATATGTTGTACTGTATGTACAAGAAGGAATACAACCTTTCAATTTTATGATGATGTGTTCGACCAGTTGCCTAATAATCCCAAGCATCAATTTAGTTTTTGTAACATTATTTAGCGTGTGAAGACGTTAAATCAATGTGAAAAAGACTCATTTACTGCTTAGAATACGTGCTTTTGCCGCTATTAAATTGGACTTGCTTTCCAAAAATGTCTGCTGTAAAATTACGCACATATGCTAAAATACCAAATAACCTACGTGCGAATCTGTCAGTTACCTGCTAACTTTAGTTGCTTCAACTTAACGGCTACGTCACTTTTGTGGTGCTAAATCAGATAAAAAACACACTTTGCATCGTCTAAACGTGTAATAAGGCTTCAGTAATCTGTAAAATAATTACAAGTGAATTGTTTACCCTTCTGTGTGGAAGCATAAAAGTGACAATAATTTTAACAAATATATACCAACGGAAAGTTTGAAAAGTTGATTTGCTAAAGTAAACTTTTCCTGTGTCCTATAGGGTTTCTCCTGTGATAATAAATTGCAAGTTTGTATGGTTTTTAGAAGGCCTTCAATGCTTGTCGGTCATAATTTGTCATCAATAGAGAACATGCTGTCACGTCTTTGAAATTTTGATGGCTGCTATCCAGCTTAATTTTAGTTCAATGTCATTCAAGTGTTTGCCTGCACATTTATGTTTGCTGAGACAATTAGTTAATGGGCATTTATCTTCAGGCACTCGCTAAACAAAAAATCTCAAGACTACGCTTCGAGTTTGTCACTCAGCTATTGTTGCCTTTACCATCATGGCGCCAAACTGCTTGTCTACCTGAACACTGTTGAAAAGGTGTTAACGTTTTTTAATCGCTAACTGTTTTCTCATTGCCTCTTCTGTACACTTTCCTATCTCTTGATTTTCTTGGTTGGATGCAGGGTTCTTTGTAACAGCAGGCTTAGTTTGATACTAAGCGAAATGTTAGTTATAGGCATTTTTGCGCGCAACATTATTTCTGATTTATAAAAATAGAAATAAAATTGTCAGCAATATTGAGCGCATTTTTTTTTTCCAATGTGTAGTAAGGAGTTTTTACTTAAGATCGTTATTAAGTTATTGCTTTTGAGTAACTTCGGGCAAATGTTGCATCGTTTTTGCATTACGTAAAATGAAATCATTTTTCGTGAGTCAGATTTCTTGAAAAACTCAACTTTTTAACCAGAACTTTTTATAACCTAGCGTTTTACACTGATGATACACTGCTGATATCGTGTTTCTTTCCTGCAACAGCATTTCCCTTTGTACGAACTCACAAGAGATAAAGTCTAAAAAATCAGTTTTAAGCAAAAGACATAAAAGTATTTACCTCCAGTTTAGTTAAATTTTAGACAATTCCAATTTGTCACATTTACTGTAGTTTTTGTGATTTCTAATAGTTTTTGCGTTATATTTGTCCATTGCTTGTTTATGCAGTTTCATGTAAAGTACAATTTTTACATGGCAACAAATGTTTTGCACAAATAGCTGATGACATTTTAGCAGAAAAATTAACTACTAACAATATGTGACTCATAATTACAAATAGAGTAATGTTTTTCTGAAAACATAACCGATAACAAATTGTTTCAAAGCACTTTTATTTTGAACATCCAACTTTTTCTACTTTGTATCTGGCCTGATGTACTCCGTTCCTTATTGTCACAAAAAATCTGCCACAATTTTAAACGATGTTGTTATTACATTACAACATCACAAGAAATTAAATAAGCTTGGGCTAATCTGTCACATTGCTTTACAACGTAAAGTACAGAGAAAAGTTGAACGTACCCAAACAGAAAACGGATAATCTCGTGCTCAAAGCTTAACACAATTTCAAATGTAACACTTACAATGACAGGGTGCCACTTTAGAGAGTCAAAACTTGACAAATCTCATTAGCACACTTCGAAAATATGTGAAGCGGTTAATTCTTCGGTGGCATAGACAAACTAAGAGATGTAGAAGTGAGTGATGCTGCTTTATAGAAATAAACTGAAGCATACCAGGCGGTTGTCATAAGCCAACTTAATTAATCATCAAATGCAATGTCATTTGTTGCCAAATCGTAACACTTTGATCGATTGATTTAACTTGACAAGGATATTATTTGGTTAATACCTTCAACGAACTTCACCGTTGCCAAACACTTTACTTCTATAAATCTTTTGCAAGTGTTTGATGAAATGTTTCTGACGTGCTCAGAAAAGATAGAAAGCAGGCCCATTCACAGATATGGGATCCAAGGGGTATTTTTGTACACGAAACTAGCAAAATGAAAAGTTCCTATATTTCCCAGTCTTTTATCGAAACGTAGTCAAAACATTCCGTCGTAGATTGGGTTTTGTTTTTATTTTGGACTTAAAAGTCCTGTATCATCCCCAAGCACAAGGGTGTCTGTAAAAATATCGTCAAGTTGGGATGCTAACGTCATAGACCCCGAACCCCAAAGATTCAAACAAGAAGACAAGCGCAAATTGTTAGCAAGCACTACATTAAGAGCTATTGTTCAGTAAAGTAGAAACTCAAACTACTAGTTAACTGGTCCGGGGATTCGAGGCACAAAAGCACAAGTCATCGTCCCCGTAAACAACGTCTACTCTACATGGGGTAATAAAAAGGTAGATCCTGGGTTAGGTATTAGCCAGCATGTAGATACCGGGTTAGGTATTAGCCAGAATTTACACAAAAGTTTGTTATAACAAATTAAAAAGAACCTTTGGCAAGTTTTGACATCAGGTTAGTGGCCAAGAGGTCCTAGGGGTCAAGGACCCCGTTTTAAATTAAACGTCCAATGTGTCTTTCAAACTGCTTAAAGCGACTTGTGTAAACCATGGTACTGCTATTTTGCATTCATCAAACACTGGTATTTGCACAACAATCTAATCTCTTAGTGTAATTTATTAAGAATCGATTTCGCTATAGTAATAGCATCTCCAGTTAGCACATGTAAAAAAGAAAATTTGAAAAATGCGTAAAACAATGTACGATAAAACAATTGTGTAAACAATTCCATTATTTTTTACCTTCTTTCTTTAAACTTAGAGTAATAAATGATAAGAGCTTTGTAAAGATTCACGTTCTTGTTGCCAAATCTGGGCACTTACTGTACATTGGACAATGATATTTAAAAGCCTGGACAACTGCATTCCATTCAGTGAAAAATTGATTTTATATTGCTCATTGTTTCTTGAATTCATTGCTAGATAAATTATTTCTCATGCTAGTGGGTGAAGACACCGAGCAGGTTATTAGGTCAGATTGACTAAAAATAGTTTAATGGCAAGACATTTTATGCACAGTTACCCCAGCTTTCCAAAGGTAAAATGCTATAACTTATCAAAGCAATGCGAATGCTTATTCTTTTCTGCAAAAAATATAACACGCCTTTTATTTACTAAAGGAATTTACTTCTTTGTTCCACAGTGTTTATCCATCCATGTTTCAATTCACAGCCATCTTGTTTAAACTGATCTATACATAACTAAGCTGATGACTATACACAAATATACCCGCCTTGCTATATTTGATATAAGTTTAAATCATGTTGGGTTTGGCATGCCACAAAAGAAGATTAGCAATTATTGATTAACTTCGCTCACAGAAAATAAATAATGTTTTATGGTTTGTTTTTATCTTGTACACCTTCTACAATAAATCAGATTTTGTAGTTTGAGAAGACGTTTTGTCTATATCTTTAATAAATTGCACATTGAATGTCAATCATACGTCAAAAAGCAAAGAATTTTTATCATCTACATCAAATTACAAAAATTCCATTTTGTCTAGCATTTATCCTCAGCAAGAATTTCAGTTTACCTATAGACTTCGAAACAATGTAAAAATGATGTTGTTAGTCGGGTACCAGCAACTATTTGTCAACAATGATCTATTGTTGGTTGGCAATTGAGTCTTTACTCTCGTCTCCTTACCGCTTCTTATCGCTTGTTATCAGTGGATCACACGTACAATAGATTACACAAGGGCTTCGATCTGTCTATGTTGATTCGTCTGAACAATTTATCTGTGCAAAGTATACTTTTTAAAAGCTGATTTTACATTTATTAACGTTGTTTTTAAATAACAACTTAGGTGTATCTACCTTTTAAACAGGTTGCTCATTTCCCTGAGAAAACAATACTAGTTGTAAAGCTAATCTTTGGAGACCGACAGGCGCTAAAAAAGTGAAAATTTCTCGCTTCCAGTTCTCCAGTTGATCGTTTATCTTCAATTGCTGACGCCAGTCGTCTCTTTAATCTTGTAGACGTCAAACCATTAGTCTGTTATTATTCGGGGAACTAGCATTATGTCTTTGAAAGGGTGATCCTGATTACCAAGCCAGTAATATCAAAAATAAAAAAGCGTAAATATTGATATTTTTCTTTTGAAGTTCTATAGTTTTGAAAAAAGAAAACACAATTTTATTTTGCCTTTTTTGTTTATTTGTTGTCGACTGGTTTTTATTTAAAAATAATTGTACTTTTCCTAAACAGACGTACAGTATTCGAAATAGCTTAGTTAACTTTACAACATGAGCTTATACCTTATAATAATAAGTTGAAGGAGAGAAACTTTGGTTGTTTCAAGTTTTTCAGTGTACAACATTTGTGAACAACCATGGCCACCTACAGATACGGCCTGATTTGTCACATTTTGCAGAAATTTCCAGGTTTTTCTAACTTTGGGCGAACGTTTAAATAAATTTTTCTAAAAATTAGATTTTTACGCTTTCTTTATTCTTTTCCCCAGATGACACAATAGGATTTAACATTCTCACATGTTGAAAAACAAAGAAAATTTGATTTCGAAGATTTTTGTCAGACTGTTAATTTTCAATAACAGTCTGATTTTGCATTTTTCAACTTACTTTTTCTCATTTGCTACTGCTTCCCCAAGGCAACAAAAAAGTTTTATGTCATTAGGGAACCGCAAAAAGTAAAAACATCTCAAAAAATGTCAGTCAACCAGTAGCAGTAGCTGTAATCAAAATCTGCAAAATGTGACAAATCAGGCCGCATCTCCAGGTGGCCATGGAACAACATATTAACACAATGCTGCTGTGGTTTTGTTCCGATAAACTTCATAAACAAACGTAGCAGTAATAACAAATTAGAAAACGTAAATTTGGTTTTGTTCACACGCTTTGTTGATCTTCAGGAGGTGATGAGAAGCTATATATTTTATATCACCAGTTATGAACATCAGCTGCATTTACTAAAGCATTGAAACTAATCTACTAATCATAACAATAATTGTCAGCGTAAAATGATTAAGTTAAAACAATCAAAAAGCATATAATCTGGGAAGAAATTTATGCAAAATACTTTATTGTCATATCAAACAAGTGTTCAGCATGTGTCAGACAATTTGTACGCCCAGTGTATTTATAAACTTCTACATGACATGTCATATTCTTTCGGGTATGGCACTCACAAACGCATGAAGCAAATAATAATGAATTCCGTTTAACCAAAAATAAGCAACGTACTAAGACTGGAAAAGGTGAAAAATTAAAAAGTAGCAACCTGAAAAAATCTGTTAACCAATATTAAACCGTTGGTGCCCGTGTTTAAATTTAATTTTTATTTTGTTTGTTTAAACTATTTAGGGCCATGTTTATAATGGAAGCTACTGAAAATTTACTAAACACTGGGTATCATCGAGTTAAAGATACGATAAAATCTTCCACCTAAAGCGGTCAACTGTGACCGCAGTCGTTAATTTTTTTAAGGTCATCAAAACGAGTAGCTAAAATTTGTCATGTCAAGAAAAATATTTAAGCAGATGAATAATGAAGTTTTCAACTCGTTTGTATATAGTAGGCTATACTACACATTTTATAGTAATGAAGATTGGTTGTAATTTTTGCAGTGTCATTGCATGTAATGTATAGCCTATAGCACGAATAGAGAAATCGTGGCATTGAATATTTTACTCATTCGGTTAATTCTTTTTAACTAACTCAGTGTCATTTTTCGACAACGCTTGCCACTGGACTTCATTGTTCTGAGGTTAAACCAGCTCGAAATGACGCAAAGACATATGCATATTTTGGTTTCAAATTTTGTACGTTTTGCAAAAATTGCCTCAAAAATTTATGAAAAATAGTGTCAACACTAACTTGTTAGGAAATGTCTATTAAGTTCATAGTTTCACAAAAACTACTTTACTGTATTTATAGCTTTTAGCTAATCGTGAAAACAGTTCAAGGTGCCTTGCATATATTGCATCATTGTTAGTATTTTTTCGCCTGACTGTTTATTGCAGTAACAAAGTTGAGGCTAGAAGAAATATTTTTTCGCAAGACTGATAGCAGTGTCAACATCCTAAAAAAGAAAGCAAAGCGATAAAACAGTGGAGGCGTCTAAGGGAAAAGAACGATTTGTTCGAACAGCGAAAATCCTTGTAATGGCAACAGTTCTAACGGACCTGGCTCTCATATCATTCACCATCTTGCCGCCGCTGCGTAGATAGCATCACAAATTGCCTTTTTATAGTAATTGAAGTCAATCAAGCAAAATTACTTCAAAGTGTGACACTGTGACAATGCTCTTGTCAATCTTGCGACAACCTAATCTTCAGTAACCTCTATTAAAGAAATATCTCTTTATTGCCAAAAACAAATTTAGTCAAATAGTGTAAAACAAATACCATTTGCAAACTGGAAAATGCATAATGTCATGGATTAAATTTCTGTGTTTCATAATGCACTTTTTTAAACAAATACTTGTTTTAAAAGATGACAAGGAAGAGTTTAAAAAAAGTGAAGTTATCATTGGTGATAGTCATATTTCAGCTTAAAGCAGCAAGGGTCAAAAGTTAAAAATGTTACAGACTCGTTTTTAATTGTTTTCTTCTGTGGCGAGAGAAGGTCTAATCACCAAACAACTTTCATTTATGAACAAATAACTCATATGAAAAGCCCAGCTAAACAATATTGACTTGTATATTTGTGAACACATTGACGCAAATGCATTTCCGTCTTCAGTCTCATAAAAAAAGGATTGTTGTTGTTTTTTGTACTTTTCAACATTACCTTGTAAAAAAACAGTTCCAATTACAAGATTACATTTGTTTTTGTCGAGCAGTCACGTTTGATTATTGATTTCACTCCGTTTTGTGAAGATTTTTCACTGCGAAACATTTTGTGAAAACCTTTGGTAAAAGTGACATAATAAAACAAATAAGCAATAATTTTAAAACTCATTAAACATTAAAGCAATACCATTGGATGGTTTTACTAAACAGACTTAAAAAACTGATCACAATCATTGCATTTTGAATAATGTTTGAAGGCGATGGTGTAGAAAACTATTAAAAAACTAAATTGCTTTCCTATGTATCATTTCTTTGTTTCTCCAAGGTCGAACTTTTCTCATAATATGTTGTTTCCTGCCTTCATATCATAAAAAAATGTTATTTAAAGCTAAACAATGAGTTGATGTGATGTCATAGTTGGAAGCTTCAATGAACCTGTCTACTGGTTATACATCTTTTAGAATAATTTATTTTGTGCCGTAAATCTCTTGAAAGGTCTTCAATCACGTGGTTGCAAATCTAGAAGCCGTCGTTTTTCCTGAACATGTTTCCATAAAGACAAAGCAGACATCGTATCAAATAATGAAATGAGTCTTCAAATGACACAAATTGTCTTGTCCAAATGGTCCCATTGTCACAGAGGGAATTCATGCTTGGATTACCACCGGCAATCTGTGTGAACTGTCACCGGATTTCTGTAATCGCTTTTCGGCCATCTGACAAATGAACGCCGATGTGAACGCATCGAGAATTAAATGCCATTACTCAACGAAGTCACTAAATGCAGGATTGACAGACTCCATCTCAGGTCTTCCTGTTAGCGTCATTTCAATTTGAGAATAAGCTATTTGGATGTGCATGTTTATTGGCATTATGATCTCAGAGGCACAGTCCTCAGGGAAAATATTAGGAGGATGATGAAGCCAAAAATAAATGCACTTTAACCGTTTCATTTCAATTCTTGCTGAGCTATGTTCGAACCTGCCTTTCGGGATTACCTAACTGGTAGCTTATAACTTGACTTGCTGATTTTAGATCGACTGTGTCTATTTACCTTGGTGCTCTTTCTTACTGCAATTACTAGCCTAGCAGACAGTAATAAAATACTGTTAAAAAGTTGTTATTTAACGATGATGAAGCTGAAAGCAAACCATTGCGGCACAAATTGCTCTCAATGGCTATATTTTTTATAAAGGAAAGAGTGGTCCAATACTTGAGTCAAGTGTTGGGTATGAGAAGATAAGGTTCTCATTATACTAAGCCTTCGGCACTAAGGAGAGTAGGGTGGCCAGTTCCTTTCTCTCGGCCACTTTTCCTGCAGCAATTATGCCCACCCAATTTATTACACCCTAAGGGACTAGGTATTGCAAAGTAAAAAAGGGATCAGAATACATTTAGGGTCTGAGCCTTTGATGGGTTCGATGTGGACCATGTGTCAGCTTCCCATTCGGTTGTGCCTTCTAGTCGTAATTCAACGATGCAATATGAAACAGGCTAACGACAGAACTGACTAACGGCAAACGTCATGTAGGTGGTCAAAGAAAACGCTTTAAGGACACTTTAAAAGCTTTCATGAAAGAATTCGCCATCGACGTAGATTCGTGGGAAGATTTAGCCGCAGAACGACCAACATGGCGCAGTCTTATTTATAAAGGCGCAGAATCAGCTGAGAAACACCGTACGCTATCTGCTGTCAGAAAACGAGAACGTCGCAAGGCCCGAGCCTCAAACAACCCTGGCCCTAGCCAACCATCCTTCCAATGTCCATCCTGCAGCAGAAGTTTCACCGCACAGATAGGCCTCATCAGCCATCTCCGCACTCATGTAGCCTACACTGACCAAAGTCAACACTAAAAAAAGAAAAAAGAAACTTGATCTCAGTCTCATTGGCCATCTTCGGAAACGAAGGGCGAACATCATCATCATCATGAAACAGGCCAACAAAACTTGAAGCAACAGGAAATAAATAAACTTGATTGATTTTATGCTGATTTCGCTGTATGTGAAGCAACTTGCATCACTGAATTAGTTTATTTTTATTTTTCAGGCGAATGTTTCCATCTTTCAAAGTCAACATTTCTGGTTTGAACAAAGACGCAAAATACGTCATGCTCATGGATATCATGCCCGCGGATGACTGTCGCTACAAATTCCATAATTCCAGATGGATGGTAGCTGGAAAAGCGGACCCAGAACTCCCAAAGAGAATGTTTATCCATCCGGACTCCCCAGCGACTGGCGAACAGTGGATGAACAAAGCTGGAGTCTCCTTCCACAAAGTCAAGTTGACAAATAATATTGCTGATCCAAGTGGACATGTAAGCAGCATTTTCTAACATTTTACATCTGCAGAGTCCAGGTGCATAACGATCAAACTCCATTATTTGTAATTTTTAAATTTTACTATCTCCCGTTGTGTTAGCATCAAAAGTTTTATGTAGCAGCCTTTTTTTGTGGAAAAACGACCAATACCTCTCAAAATAAGGCTTTAAACTAACAGGGTTCAGCCACAAAACGATCAATCTCAAACTTACTTTTCAGTTTACTCAAAAAGTTGGTCTTGCTAGTTTGATCGTTTTGCACCTGGACTCTTCATCTGTTCTCTACTTTGATGTGTTCATATCTTTTCCGCAGTAGTCTACTTGCACATTAGCCTCACGTATAAGCTTCGCTGTTGTTCTGTAAATATGGAGTCCAGTGAACTACGTAGTCTATAACGTTGTGTGTAGTGATTGATTGTTTAGATTGAGGGTTTTCGATGTTTTCACAAAGAGCGGCTTTGTGATGAGTAAAATACTCATGTCGTTTCCTTGTAAAAACTTAAAGTTGAAAATTATAGTTTAGAGAAGATTTTAAGTAGAAAAAAAACATGGTCTCTTTTTGTATTTTGACATGTCACAGAAAAAAACTTGCTGTTTGAAATGTTTGAGAGCACTAATTTTTGATAAAACTTATCTACAATTTATGGTGCATTATAGACTAAATTCGCTTGGCGTCGGAACGGCTAGCCTAATAGTGTTCCTTGTTATTGCCGGCTCTGCGGTCACAGATTTCGCTTTGCCAGCAAAGCGGTGAATTTCTTTCCTTGCAATCTATTTGGCATGTGGAGACTTGAAACTTGCTTGACGAATTCGATCAAGTGTTTTCAGAAATATAAATCTCGCACTAGTTGTTAGGATTTTTACCGTTTTTTGTTGCATTTGGCTCGGCACAACTTATTATTGTTAATTTTTTGTGGTCGTGCAAGAGTGCATGAAGGTTTTGAAAAACAGCTTATAGCGTAAACAGATAAAACTTACAATAAGCAATTAGGTTAACAAAAAAACAACAAATTACAACCTCTGACACGTTTTTCATTAATCAATTTCCCACTTTGATAAAAGTGCAAGTGATTTTACGAAGAAACTTGGCGCCACCCAACAGACGAAGTAGGTCTTACTGATTAGAACGCTGAGTTTGTGTTTTGCTGTAAAGAAAGTTCCTTGATGATTCAAAATGAGCAGTAACTTTTCAAAGAAGTTGCTGTTTATATCCCATCAGCGTTGCACGTAAAAAAGCAAACTGGTTTTAAACAAAGTAAACAAAATCACACCAATCAGAAAAATCAATTTAATAATATATAGAGCTTTCTCCATACAAGTGTGGCTTCTTCAATATAATCTTATACAAATAGAATCTTAATTTATTTCAAATAGAATCAAATAGAAAATGCTTTTAAACAATTTCTCATGAATTTTATAGATAAAAATCTTAACAACTTTTATTGCTATTGTTTTTGAGAAAAGTTGTGTTTTTAAAACTGTATCATAATTAATTTTATCTTATTCATTGAACATCTACAGAATAATGGAAGTTATTTCATTTAGAAAGATATAAAAAACTTATAACATTTTTTTTTAAATCTTTGTAGACTGTATTGAACTCAATGCACAAATACCAGCCACGTTTTCATATAGTCAGATGTGGAGACCTTTCGCAACTGTACTATTGCTCTTACAGAACATACGTCTTTAAAGAAATGCAATTCATTGCCGTGACAGCTTATCAAAACGAAAAGGTATGTCATATTTGATCCAGCTACCAATCCTTTATTAGGCTACTGAGGTTGCTTACGTGGTCTTTGAGTATTAATGTATATTGTGGTTGATGTGTATTGTTGGCTACAAGGTATGTCTTGGTTCTCACAACAGCCACATGGCATAGCCTAGGTAGCCTCAAATTTCAAAACATTACTATAAATATAATCGTCATAAACCCAACATTCAACCTTGAGTTTTTCAAAAGCAACGAGTAGGCTACTACAGGCTACTGTTTTCTTCAAATTTACACTACAGGTTCATATTTCTAAAATTCAAGAATTTATGAAAATTGTCCAGTTAAACAAAATAAGGATTTCTTGTAAGTCTGCTAAAATCGATTAAAAAAATCGTATAATCGTTTTTTTTTTTTAAATACAAAAATACCAGTTTCTCTACAAGTGACGTTTGCTGACAAATGGACCTTTGACCTTTTGTTTCTTAATTTGCAATTTGTTAAAGCTAACTGTTTGCTCATTTTGCCCAAGTTAATTTCTTCAAATAAAAATTTTCAATATACTTTATTTCCAGACTATCCAATTTCCAGACTTGTAACAAAACTCCATGATTGATATTGCAAGGCTTTCAATATAGTAGTATCAGCCTTGTCATTTAAACTTACTTCATCGATTAATTACACTGAATATTAATTGAGAAATGCCATGGATTTTCCCAAACAGTATGTTAATTCCGCTTGACAGATAAAGACAACATTTACAGAAAGAAGCCAGTGTCAGTCACTTTGACTAGGGCTCTGTTTACATCAATAGGAACCTTTATTAACAAAACTTATAATATTCACTTTTTTTGCTTCTTTATTTGAAAGACGTTCAGGGCTTCCATTTTACTGATGTTTAAACGAATGATTGATACAGCCTATTGTTTTTGCAATAAATCAGCAAAACTGGTCGCAGAGTTTTCACACCAGATTAGGAACAAAAAATTTTTTTTTTAAATTATTTTAATTGGTAAACTTTTTACACAATGCGAAGTTGCTGTGTAAAATTATGAGCTCTTCATTTGAGGAGACCCTGCTGAATCTTAAATTTTGGTTCAAGTATAGTATGGCAAAAATACGAAACAATGACAACACAAAGCAGTTGTTTATGATGCTTCACAAAGCAAAACAATCGTTTATTGCATTTTTGCTATTTGAAACGTTTAGTGGGCCAGAGTATGAAAGCAATAAGCTTGGTTATGCCGTCTCTGACTAGTGATAATAAGAAAATAAACCACAAACTGATTGGATGAGGAGACATTCAGAGGCGCCAGACTAATTAGGTTTGCCATCTTGTTTAACAAATCTTCTTTCAAATCACTCTTGTTGGTAGTGACAGGCAACAGAATATTAAGCTAATATAAAAAATGAAGACATTCAAATAAAAGCCTTTCTTAATTGTGGCATACAGAATGAGTATTGGTTTAATGTTCTCTTTTTTAAAACATGACATCTTGGAATACAGTAAATGCTAGTCATCTGAACAACTTAATAAAGTAAACTAATTTATTTTCTTTCCATTTGAAATGATTTTGCGGTGAAACAGCTGCTTTAAAATTTTAAAATAAACATGTATCAGTTATTAGTATATAAAATATGTTTTCAACTTTCAAACAATTAACATTCTCATCTTTAGGCTTCATAACAAATGACAATATTTTTGTGTAAAATTAAATAAGTTAAACATGTTTAAAGCCTGTATAAAACTAGGTTTGTAAATTGTAAGGGATGACTGGTTATAATTTATGAGAGAGAAAAGTTATTTGTCCTCATTGCAATCAGGTGTTTGATATCATAAGTGTTGCGTCATAGACACATTGGACTGGGATAATTTTTCCACTTCGGACTTTTACGATTTCACCAGCGAATTGCTCAAATGACTTACGAATTCATTTAAGTACAGTTACTACTTTCAATTATTTTTTGACCTTATCTCTCTACCATGCAGCTCCAAATTGAATCCAAAAACGCTGTAAGCAATTCGTCTAACAGTGTTACGTTATCATCTATAAAAAGCAAGAAAAAAAAAGTTGCATTTAAGTTCGATCGAGTTAAATTCGATAGTTTATGGCTTCCGTGAGTAAGCTATACTAAACCTTTTCATAAAAGTTCGGTTGCGATTACAATTCTTGGATGCGGCTGTGTTGAAATCATCTTTCTGAGATTAACTACCGAGAGCCGCCATTTTGACATTTCTGCTTGGATTACCCGGAGGGCGGTAATGCGGTAGGCGACAAAAGGACGCGATAATTTGTCTGTTGCGTTGGTGACAGAAGCGGCGCATCTAAAATCCTCAGACGAGCATTAAAAGTAAACAGAAGGATGTTACTGTTTAATCATAATAGAAGAACGAGGGAAACAGAATGGTAAAGATTAAATTTCTCTTTAGAAAAGCGATGAAAAATTTAAAACACTAGGATTAAATACATGGGGTGACAGGTTTGTGAAATATGATAGAGAAAGAACAAGGTTATTGCAAAGGCAGATAAAAGATCAAGCCATGATTTGCAACCTTTTGAGCCTCAGTTTACGCATGTAATTACTGAAATGGCAAGAGAAAGTGCTATACGATTCTTCGGGCCGGAAGGTTCATTTTACTGATCTTGCAAGGGGAGGACCTGAAAAAAGTATTTGAACGTTGCAATAAGATACAACTAAATACGCGGTTTTCTCATCCAACAATGATGCATAATTTCATGTCATGACTTCTAAATGGACGTGCTGAAGTCTTGTGATATAATCCTCTTTTTCCGCTTCGCCGAGTCGCAATCTTTGCGGCTTGGCCTTACCATTATTTGTTTTTTCGCACAAGCGCATTTCAAAAACATGGATTTACTTTTATGTGTATTTCGCATTCAAAGATTTTGTTCGCATTCTTTCCTTAGAGCAACTTTCTAAGGCCGATTAGCGCCCTGTTCGTTCAAGTCGCGATTTGCGTTGGCGTCGACTAAAAGGCTTGGGCCATATTAACCACGAACACATTATGCAGTCACCATGGTCTCCCATAATCGCGTTTTATTCTTATGCGCGCACTTTCTACAGAGAATCCAACCACCTCAATTCCAAATGATGATTTAAACAAATAAAAGGTTGACAGACAACTCAATTTAAACTATTACAGACAGTTGCAAAATATACATTTCTTCTTCACTACAGCATCAGTAGAAAAAAGATTATATTTAATAAAATAATTTAACAAAAATTTAGATCAAACCACTGACAAATTGCTTTTAAAATTTTCAGTTTAATAATGATGATTTCATAAGCTAGAATTTTCTGTTGGTTTTGATGATGGCTGGAAGGCGGAATTTACGCGGCTATAAATCCAAGAACAGATTTCTTTTCGTTTAGTTTTCATTTATTTAATTGCCCTAAAAGTTTTATTGCAATAATAACTAAAGTTTTCATAAAATAATAGAATGTTGTTTTGAGGGGAGACAAAACTTTCTATTCTAGTTCAGGAAAGTTTTGTAATCTAACAGACCATAACCGTTTTTTATTGCGAGGTCAATAATTCTTTATAAACTATCCATGTATCAGAGCTCATTTCTTCATGCTATGTATCATTTTTAGTTTGCTGTAAATATTTAAACATATGTTCAATGACAATTTCTGTGAGTATTTCTTGTTATTAGAAAATCTTTATTCATAACAAACTTTTTGTAGATCACCCAACTGAAGATTGATCATAACCCATTTGCTAAAGGCTTTAGAGATTCCGGGAGTGGAAAACGCGAGAAAAGGTAACGCACTGGCACATCTTTACTTTCCCACAAGATTATAGTTTAATCTATTAAAGAAACATAAAATGCCCCAAGACATAGGGTCAGGTGACTTCAAAAATGCAAAAAAAATGACCCTGTTATAGATAAACAATATATAATAAACATAGCCAAGTTTTTATCAAAAGGTATCGATGCTATTTTTGCCTCATTTAAATCAGTTTTATTTGCAGGCAACATTACCATTTACAGCAACAAACGCCAGAAGCACAAATTTGCAGCAACAAAGCTGAAAAACCGAAAAACGAAAAATCGAATGGACAAACGGCACCTTTACATTATCACCGCAAAGGTAAATTTTCAAAATTCAAAACTGACCTAACGTAGCCTGCATTAAATGCTGGTTAAATAAAACACGACAGCCGAGAAAACTGATTTGTTTAGTAATTCAATCATTTTAACAGAGGTTTTGAAGATCAGCTATTTTTTGTCTTTGAATATTCTCTGCGTTATTGTTACACACATAGAAGTATTTTATCTAAAGCTACATTTTATTTTCAAACCGTGTTTTAATAGGGGTTCGTAGCCAAACACTAAATTAGTCATTTTTACATTGATTCAACGTCTTCAAACGTTGATGCGTTGAATCAATGTAAAAATGACTGGTTTTGCTGTCTGGGTAAGTCTTGACCGGGGTTAAAGGCTGGCTACTTTTTGCTGTCTTTAAATAACCACATAAAATTACACACATAGAAGCATTTTATCAAAAGCTCAATTTTTTTCAGAACGCAAATCGTCATTTGATTGCGACCACGAAGTCATGGACACTGACTCAGCTGATCTTTCTAAAGAGGAAAAATATTCAAGCAATCTATCGACCAAAAATACGCATACATTGATAGAAGAAGATATTTCCAGTAGCAAGCAAAAACAAGCTGTGGATACATCGAGTCGCCTAAGTAGCGAAACCCTGTCTCCAGTTCGCAAAAATAGTTCCAATAGTTTGGCACCCACAAATGTGAGCGATACAAAAAGTCCCAATAGAAGATTGAAGGACACCCAGGTGACATCTCAAATCACTTCGCCTGTACCACTCCACCCTTCTCCAGCAGGTTTAGGAACTTACCCACATTCATTTGTACCTCATCTACCTGGTGGTTATCCCTTTCTTCACCCTTCCCAAGTGAGCGCTCTCTCAGCGGCGATGGGTTCTAACAACCCATATTCCCACCTCAGTCCTGCCTTCAACCCAGTTTTTTTGCAAGCTGTAGCGAATGCAGGTGGCAATTCTTGTACCCATCCTTCGACGGCTGCACCCACCTCACATTTTGGGTCTGGTATAGGTTCAAGATCTAGTGTACCTTCCCTCGCTTCATTATTTCATAGCCCTCAAACTTTTTCCGCGTTCAATCCTTATGCTAGTCTGTTTCCATATGGAGCAATGGCGGCTGCTGCAGCTGGTTATAGTTCAAACTCAACTCCATTTCCAACACCCGCCGGAAGGTTAGATTCCTCAGGAAGTCCGCTATCGCCACTTTCGCTTGCTAATCGCCTGTATAGACAAAGTACACTAAAGGCTGTTAGTGAAGCTTCGCCCCACAATATTCCAGGTATTCCAGCATCTTCACCTACAGTTGTGGCAGGAAGTGGACTTTTAAACTCAAGCAAATCACGATTTTCACCCTACGCAATGCCACCGCAATTTGCTTTTAATTTTCAAGTCCCTTTCGATGTGAAAAATCATTTAGAAGGATCATACAACTCTGCTTTCTCAAGGCAAAGGAAATCATCTGGAAGCTCTTCCCATTCATCTACATCTACTCCTATTCCTCATGCAAGAGTAAGAACAACCTCAGATTCTTCAGACGGCTACAAGGCATCTAGAAAACTCCAAAGTAGTCCGACAAGTCCTTCTGTCACTTCTGCCATCCAAGAACTCCAAAACATTGAGAATATGGTGTCGGGACTTGCGCCAACTCGGCGTTGTGACGAAAACAATAATAACGTCAAGGTGATTCATTGACGACACACGATTCTTGTTATCACAGTGAAATTCCAAATTCTCAACTGCCTATTCCAACAAGGACTGTAGTGAGCTGCTTTTCGTTGTTGTTGCAGTTGCAATTGTAAAACCTCAAAGTAAATGGACATGTTACGGTTTCTTGTATCTTATCAAAACTCAACTGAATTCAGCAACGTGTTGTCTATCTCAAGACTTCTACACCAACAGGGCATCGTGTGTCAATCACGTACCACAGTTTGAAGAGTAGTAATATCTACATAAAAATGAGTTACGTTTTTGGAAAAGCGAACTACAAATCCAAAACATTTTATGAATGAATGAGAAAAACTGTCCATGGAAAGCACGAAAAGATTTCTTCAAAATACCTCAAGTTCGATTATTGTGAACAATTATGTGGTTGGATGAATGTGCTATTAACTCCAATCGGATTCAATTGTTGTTGTACCTACAGTTTGTTAACTTTTTCAGCTACAATAAAGCAAACATACGCAATTTAATATGTTTCATTGCAAAATGTAGTAGCGTTCTTATAAAAGTATTACTCAAAGTAATAGACATTTTTCTATGATCCTGAGAATAAAGCTACTTTTCATGAGCAGTCTTGCTGCCAGGGATCAATTTATTGATAAAATATTTGGATTAAAAAATGTTTAAAAATTAGAATTTTTGTTTTCTTCAACGGAACTGTGCTCTAGGAAAAATCTTCTAAGACACTTTAAAGCTTTGATAAGTTTTACGTCGAGTCAAATCTATACTTTGACTTTTTTATCTGTGTTTTTACAATTAAGATGTTACTACACATGATATTACCATGACCTGTGTTTTTTTAAGGTCACGTTGACTTTGGTTCTTTTATTCTTATCAATGTATCAGATATTATTATATTATTGTTTACAAAAACTTTCGTATTTCGTAATGTTTTGTCGATATGTCAGCCGGACATTGTTTTTGCATAGAATATGATAACGTTTGCATGAAAACTAACTTGGTTTCAACTGAGTTCAAGCATGGCGTTATGGAAAAAAAGTTCTGGACTTAAGCACCAGACTAATGTGTAATAATAAGATAGAATTATTTATTCTATTTTTTACAAGCTGTTTCATCCAGTTTTGTTTTAGAAATGTCAAAAGCATGCAACTGGAAAACAGCTTTCTGTCTTTGTGCAATGTGAATCATTTTTCAGAGAGCAAAATCAGTCATTCTTACATTGATTCAACGTCTGTTGACGATGAATTAATGTAGAAGCGACGGATTTTGCTGTCTTTGTTTTTTCCAGTATTTATTCATCGTGTGAAACTTGTGCAGTCTTATGAGCTCCTCCTGTCAGCAAAAGCAATACAACGGCTTGTAGAAGTTTTTGTGCAAAAAAAATGAAATGAGTAGTGGAAGAGGAGAACACAAATCGAAAACAAACAAGACTTTAAGCAAGAGTTGGCGAAACAATGACAGACTCTCGACTTTGACATAGGCCTACCATAATAGCGACCGTTCCAATACCATATGAACAAATGTAGGTTACGTCGTATTAACGTCATAGGGTGGAGGCCGAGGGGGTAACAAGCCCATGTCGCCCTATATGACATTTGAACAGTTCCCAGACTAAATATGTTAGCTTACTTGACTACAGATGTTTAGACTTCATTTAGGCGTTTTGCGCGGGTAAAAGAATTCAGAAAATTGAAATATAGTATAATTCGTCACTTACAGGGGATTAGAAAAAGTGACAACTTTGGCGAAGTGACGAATTATGCAAACAGGTCAAGGCATTTTTGTCAGGTATTTTTGAAGAGTTTGTAAATTTTTCGTTTGAATCTTAGCGTAAAACAAAGCAGACAGTCATATCAGAATGTTTCATATCAAATACACAAAATAACATTTTTACCGAAAATAAAAAAAATTACTCCCCTGAAATATATCGCCACTCACAAGGAAAATTGTTATCACTTTAATTGGTTATCATCATTAAGTTCCCTCCTCTCGTCGAGGGTTGGAGGCAATGAGACGCCAAGTTCCTCTGTTGTGAGAGTTTTATACTGCAGTTTTGTAATTAAATCCTGACCAGTTTTCAATATCATTAGTCCAAATTCTTGGTGGTCTGCTCCTATTTCGTTTGCCGTTCATTTTTCCTTCTTTAATTGGTCACCAAGGTGTTGTGTGGATGTGATGCTCACAACACAGTTAAACTTTTTATCACATTTCAATCCATCTATCAAAAGATGGTTACTTTTTCTGGTTGAGATAAAGGTAAGAAACGTTAACCTAGCCTATATCAGCGATTTCAGTGTTTGAAAGCTAGCCTAACCCCCCGAAATAAAAGCCCAAAGACAAGTTTGCCAAAAGTCATCCAAAAAATCTGGCTTGAATTTGACTCAAATATAACTATTGACTATAAAACTTTTCTGTTTTTAGTGAACCACCCAGCAAACTGTCCACTTGAAGCGGTTGACTGTCTCTTATCTTCAGTCTCATCCTGTTGCTCAACACAACAAACAGTGTACCAGCCTCATTTTTGTAATCAAATCTTGATTTAAAAAAATGAGGCTGGTAGCCTACACTGTTTGTTGTGTTGAGCAACAGGACGAGATCAAATATAACTATTCCGACTTTAAATCCTTCTGCCAGCTTCAACGTTCCTCTAAGTTAAAATGCGTGAGTGTTTCTGAATTGAAATTATCAAATGTTATCATGTCAGATTAAGAAGTTCTTTCTGTTTGGACCATGAACTGACAGTTTGTTTAGAAAGGTCATGATCACATTGGTTGATGTAGAAAAAGTGTGAGACAACAGTTTGCATGCCAAGTTAGTCAAGATGGCAAAACATGAGAAAAGCAAATGATTTAATTGTTACAAGCACCAGAGACGTTGACAGAGGTGCCGGGGGTACGTTTATACTCAGGGAAATTTAAAGGAATCGAGATCTGTCCCAAGAGCTCGAAAACTGCTAAATAGCACGATACATTCTTCAGAAATACCTTGTGTTTTAGAGGTGTGTCTTTAGAGGGCTGGACATTTATTCAGTAGCAAGCCTAAACTATCCACTCAACGGCCCTGCAAAGCTCAATTGATGTTCATTGTAGGATAACTGGAATCTTACCAAAACTGTAAATCCTAAAAATGTGTTTTTTGTTTATAATATCACTTATAATAGTAAGGGACATTATTGCAAGATATTTTTATTTCTATTAAAGCAATTTGAAATAGAAAAACTAAGCAGCAAGTAAAAACAATCATATTTATCAAATTGAGAATTTTGATTCTATTTGGTGAACCAAAACAAGAAATAAACAGCTTCTACTAGACTAGACAGATACGATTTGGTGGAATGATTTCATCTTTACACTGTCAATTGTAAGTTTTGGGTTAAAAAGCAAATCTTCATTGAAGTTGTGCCGATGGTTTGAGTGATAGCAACAGCAGGAAAACAATTAATAACCCAAGAACTGTTCCAGTAACGAAAAGTACAGTACCAACAAATTGTGCTGCCTTTTTCAGGCAAGAAATTAAAAGTTTTGGCGCCGTCTTGGCTAATCTTTCAACTTCAGCCCTTTCAAAGCATGGTTTTGGTATGGCGATTCTCATACAGTTAATTTAACACCCATTTAACACTGCAGAATTTTTCAAGGCAAAAAGAACGTGCAAAAGATGAAAGAGCTCCGATAACTTCCAAAATTTATGACTTTGTAAACTTGTACGAGATGTTGCTTTTTGACACTTTAAGTGAAGTTATTTGCATCGTTGTCTTTCTTGAAGTCATTTGTTTCATTTATCGCTGTTCAAAGTATGGTAAATTGAACATAAGCAATATATCAATAAAACTTTTTCAAAATATGTCAGTATGTTTAGTGCAGTGGTTAATTCATTTTAAAGGCTCTCAAAGGAATCAGAGGTAATTTGAAAATTCCCAGTTTCTCTCTGCTTCAGCTAACAAGGCGAATGACTTTTATCGATTGTGCCAATCAAGATCGCATTGATATATTTTCTACTGATATGAAAATTAATTTACACCGCAGGAAATATCTAGGAAGCAGAAAATTTATTGCCATGTTACTCTTGCGACTTATTCTCTTGTGGTTATTTCAAAAACAAGCTAATCAAGGTAACACAGCCCCGCGTTTTCTTCCGTCTTTCTAAAGTGTTACCTAGATGGCCTTCTTTCTTGCTGTATGGTAAAAAAAAACAGTAGACAATTAAATTTACTTCTGTATGCTTTAATACCGTTAGAAGCAAACATTTTTCATCTTCAATCAACATTTTTCGTCGTGGGTTTTTTTAAAAGAAAAGCACTTTTTGCAAAACCGAAAAAAATGATATATATAAAAAAAAAATTGCTAGACTTCTGGATACTTCGAGAAAAAAATGTTAAGAATTTTTTTCTTTGGCCTCAAAATTGTTTGCCTTTTTTTCGTTTCACAGGAAATTTTTTTGAAAAGTTTTGTTTCCAACAATAATTGTTGTGAGTACCTTGAATGCCTTATCTGCCTCAGCAGCACAATTGGTTGCGTCCCTAACTTTGTAAACGGCATATGGGGTAGAATACTTTCAGAGGGTGGAATAGTTTAGATACAACAGCTTTTCATATAGCCTACAACGGGAAACTTCACTCCATCAAAGTCTGAGTCAATAAGTCACAGTCTTTGCAAGTAGGCTATCCAAAACCACCAGGACTATGCTTTTATAAACTCTTTCCCAGTCCAAAGATAGTTATCCTCACAACTTGTTTGTCCGACTTTCCACCGTCGGTAAAAGACCTTTTTTAAAAACTTCAACAGTGATTCCTATTCATTAGACGTGGACCCATAGCCGTAGGAGATGGGGGGGCAGGGGGGGCGGTCGCTCCCCCGCTGAAAAAAAAAACGCCGCGAATTTGGGCAAAAATCTGCACTTATTTGGGCAAATCAATCTTATCATGATATTTCGACATTTTACCAGTTTAGAAACTTTACGTAATTGTTATAATTTATAAGATATATACATTAATATTTTCCAATCAATGTAAAATGCATTTTCATCGATTTTGAAAATTGTTGCATGTGGTATTGCAATTTGGGCACAATGATAAGTTTCGATTCAACACCACCTGCAAAAAGTAAAGTGTAAAAGAACATAATTGGCAAGCAAAGTTAAGCTTGTTAGTACCGATATTCACCAGCATGTACATAGGCTGCATTTCTTCACAGGTGAGATTTCTAAGCTTGCTGGGTAGCCTGCTAATAACCTTATGAGGTTTTTGCTTATTACTTTATGTGCATTTTGTATGTAATATATACATTAACATTTTTCTTTAAATGTTAAATGTAGTGTCATCAATTTTGGAACTTTTGTATTTGTTATATTGCAATTTGGGCAGAATGTTAAGCTTCGATTCACGATTCAGTATATATCTGCAGAGTGTCAATGTAAAAAAATGCAATTAGCAAGCAGAGGTACCGGTAAGCTTATCACTGAAGTTCATTTGGAATTAGGATATACACTACATTTTTTCGCTGGTGGAATTTTGAAACCCTGCTTTGTACTGGTAATCTTATGAGGTTTTTTGCTTCTTTCTCTATATTCTACTAATGTATGATAGCCTATTTATTTGTAAAAATATTTGGGCAAAAATGTTCAGTTATTGGGCAAATCAATCTTACCATGAGTTTTCAAAATCTTTCTAGTTTAGGAATTTGTTTATAGTGTTGCATTTTGTATGAAATACATTAACATTTTTTTTAAATGTTAAATGTAGTGTCATCAATTTTAAAACTTTTGTATTTGGTATATTGCAATTTGGGCAGAATATTAAGCTTCGATTTAGTATATATATGATATATCATATCTGCAAAATGTAAAATAATGCAATAAGAAGGCAGAGGTAAGCTATTACTAATAATCATTAGGATATACACATTTCTTCATTGGTGGAATTTTGAAACCCTGCTTTGTACTGGTAATCTTATGAGGTTTTTTGCTTCTTTATCTATATTCTACTAATAAATTTATTTGTAAAAATGTCCAGTTATTGAGAGAATCAATCTTACCATGAGTTTTGAACATCTTACCAGTTTAAAAACTTTGTATATTGTTATAGTGTAATATTTTGTATGACATACATTAAAATTTTCCCATGAATGTTAACAGTGCCATCTTCAATTTTGGAAAATATTGTATTTGGTATGTTGCAATTTGTGGAGAATGTTAAGCTTCGTTTTAGTACCTGTGAATTTTCCAGTGTTTCATTTCATGTTTTTGTGGGCTACAGTTGAATTGTTTTCTATAAAAAGAATTTTTTGTATTAACTGCTGTTTGTGTTTACTGGTCCTAGGGTTGATATGCTCAGCTATTTACCATGAATGACACAGTATTATAGCAATCAATGATCAAATATACAGGCAAGTGTTATGTTGTTTTGGCATCCAATTCATGCAGTTAATATATCGGGCAATGTAGATAGTATGATATTGATGATGTTGTCTGTATTTTCTGGCAAGGATTGAGTTTGAAACTATTACCTATAGGATACTAGGATAGGCCTATGAGTTGTTTTAGTTCAGTGCCTACGATTTCAGTAGTTGCTTCATCATGAACTTAAAATATCTTGGTAATGATGTTAATGAAAAAACATTGGCTACAACTTCACTGTAATGAGATCAATATTCATACTAATTAATAGCAACTTAGCTTTCTTCAAAGGTGCAAATTTGATGCTCATAGTATGATAAACTGTCGAATTCTTTTCAGGTTGCAAGGTTTTAAGTAGCATGGAGTAAGTAATGTTATTTTAGTTTGATGAGTAAATAGGTTGTCATTTTAGATTTTTTCAATGCAAATTTATGAACCTTGAGTCTTGAGATTTTGAAATGATCTGAGGGCATGGATATTTAGCCACTGCTGTCCAGTTATTGTTGAATTCTCAGTTTAATTTGTTGTTGAATCCAGTTAGGCCTGTATATATATATACATATTTTTGTGCCACAAGAAAATTATTTCAATTTGATGGTTTATTAAGTTTAAAGTTAATTCAGCCTTGTTTTGCTGCCTGTGTTTTTATAGTACACTGCCAAGTTGATGAATGTTTTTTGAATTTGATGACTTATTTCAATTTGATGGTTTATTTAGTTTAAAGTTAATTCAGCCTTGTTTTGCTGCCTGTGTTTTTGTACACTGCCAAGTTGATGAAATTGTGGAGTTCTTAGACTACACTATCTCAGAGGTTGTGAGTAATATTGCGTTTTTCACAATATGTTTGCAAAGGCAAAATTTGGGCAAAGTTTGGAAAATTTGGGCAAATTTTGTTCGCCCCCCCAAAATTTTTTACTCTCCTACGGCTATGCGTGGACCCCATAATTGTTTCAATGTTTCCTTTTATATGTGCCTAGAATGTTGTGCAACAGAGGCATTAAAATATTCTGTTACTACCGTACTGTATGTCTCAGCTAAAATATGTTGGCGTGTATGCGTTTTTAATATCTAAAGCCTAACTAAAGAAAATTAATAAATAAATAACAATTGCAGGCTGAGCGTTGAATACAAGATAATACAAAAGACTTTTTTTGTCAATGCAGTGTATCGGTTGCGATGAAACCGATTCCGCCAAAGTTTTCAGCAGTGTTGTACGCGTCATTGAAATAATTTGACGGTGTCAGCGTCAGCGCGAATTGCCTAAAAACTTTGCGGCGTAAAGGACTGCGTAAGCTCTTAAAGAAATTGACGGCGTCAGCGTCAGCGCTAATTTCTAGCGCTATTTTTTGCCAGCGTCTCATAAAACGAAAATATTTCAACCAAGTTCAGGCTAACAATAGCTATAAATAAAGAGCAGGTATTATGTTTTGAGACTGTATTGTAATTAGCTGCTCAGCCTATTAGTTATTTCCTTGCAGAAAAACAAGCATTTCAAAACGTTTGTCTGACAATCTGCTGCGTTTGAGACACATATTCAGGGGCGCCAGAGCAATTTTTGACTGGATGGGCACTGGGCAGGAGTATAAAAAAAGGGCATTTTTGTTGCTTAAAGGCCAATTTTTTTTGTAAGTTTTAAGATAAGATATAGCGATAATGCTCATCTATCAGCTCATTATCGAGTAATGATACAAGTGTCCGCTATACAAAGAACAATGGCACGGAAGGGCATCATGCTATTTTATAATGATGTAATATAACTTACTGTGATGGAGAATTCTGTGTCGAGAATATTATTTTGAGGCAAAAATAGAATATTATAATTAGGCTAAAAGCGGATAGCATAAATTTTTATATTGCAAAGTGTGCAGTAGCTTACATGACCTTAAAATGGCACCATTGCCCCCTCTTCCCTCCCCATCCACAGAAATTTGAGGGCAGGGGGGCATCCGCTCCCCCTGCTCCCCCACGCTTCCGGCGCCCCTGCGCATATTGTCATTTCCAAGTGAAAACATGCGTTCCACAGCAGCGCTGGTTGGTATTGGTGTGTTGTATTTCAAAAACAAGTTGAAAATGTTTAGTCGGAAAGGTATCACTGTTCCAAGCGTGCTGTGATAGTTTAGCATGTATACATCTTTTAACGAGGTCCACTGCACCAACATCGCTCTTTTCAGGGGCATAGAGCCGTCACCTCCGAGATAACACGGTGGTGACGATAGAGCTCTTGAAATAAAGTATATTCAACGTCCGCGATGCCATTCATGGATTTTTTGCATTCTGTCTCTGATCTCTCGTTCTCAATACATGGGTGATCACCATTTGGCGAACTTCTTCTGCATGTATTCCAGAGATCGAGCCATTCCAACCAACGCAAAAGCCGTTAATTCAGATGAGTCGCGCTGGCCAGAATACATTGTGAAACTCTTATTGTGAAACGAGATTTTCCATGAAAACAAAAAATGACGCTTAGCGCTTGACGCTTAAAATCGGCAAAATAGTTGACGGCGCTATCACTTCCGTCAAATGAAAAATAAACTGACGGCGCTAGCCTCAGCGTCAACAAAAAGTTGACGCCGTCAAATGACGCCGTCAAATTGACGGCGTCAACGTACAACACTGGTATTCAGTCAGTTTATTGACAAGAGAATTAAGTCAAAAGTTTATTGGTTTAATCTTAAACAATAGACAAGCTAGAGAGCAATGGCTTAAACCTCAAGTGGATCCTCTCGGCCGGCAACAGCAAGACCATAGTGGCAACGCCACGAGCCTGTTTAACTCTAGTGAGTATGTAAGAGCCTGTGAAGACTCTTGCCACACATTAGATGCTGTTGAAGCCAGACTATTGGCGCCAGAGGTGTCAACAACTTATAAGTAATCAAACTGTTGGTTTCAGAGTGATGGATTGTCGAATATTTCAAAATGGTCTATTGATTTCTAATTAGTTTCAAGTGATGATATTTCAGAAATAGTTTTCAAAACTATACAAGTTATGCTCATTGAAATGTACAATTTTCTTTTTGAATATATCCCAAACGTAATAGAATAGTAATAATGATGTAAACATAGTAATATAATAATAATAATCATGTAAACGTCCGTACTAAAAGCAGGGCATTTATTCAGATAGAAAGACTACACCATAGTAGCCAACTTTGAACTAATTAAAGTAAGCTACAGTCCTTGTATTGAAGCATGTTTGTTTGTTTTTTTGATCTGGCTAAGGATGACAAGCATTTTTGCAGCTTGAAGTTTTGATATGTATCTTAATGTTGGAAAAGTCACTTTTCAGATCCGTGATCTGTTGCCGCTTCAAAGCAAACATGTAGTGTGGAAAGCGATAACACATCACTGGTTGCTACTCCAGCCTAACGGTGTCATCAAAATTGCATAACTGCAGCCCACACTCGCCACGTTTGTTCAATTAAGAAACACCTCTATATGTGAATAAAGAAACAAAAGGTTGACTCTTGATTTGGACATTTGTGTAACGCTTTTCGACAGCTCTCCATTCAGCAACACTTTATGGATAAAATAACTTGCAGGCAATAACACTACCTACCCAGTCTGCTAATTAGCATACCATACCTTTCCTAATTATGCTCTTCGTATTGAGTATTGGAAGCAATGCGCCCTTGTCCACGATCATGAGCATGGCCACCATCATGAGTCTGCCTCCAGTTTGCACGATGGCATGGCCTGATTATATAGATCGCTATGCATTGAACCTTTAAAACACAAGATCAAAAAGTTCTGCCCAACTTCAGACCTGCTCAGCGGAAGCTCAAACCAAGAAAGCAAAATCTGTCGTTTTGCTGCCTGGGAAATGATCTACAAAATCATCCTTGTTGTAGCCTGCAGCCAATCGGTTTGGTTGCCTAGGTGTACTTATTTTTTCAATGCAGTAGTTTCACAGCTACGATATTTCCATTCATTGCTGCGCCACAGAAATACGTCCCACATATTATTATGGATTCACAGTAAACTTAACAAGACACAGCATAAAAGAACGTATCTATAAAAACAACAGAAAAATAGCTTTGGTAGTGCTACAACATGATTTAAATTTTCTTGAGTAGTAAAATCAAAAACTTTTAAGGGTTCCATGACGTAGTCAGTACGAAACGGATCTGTATTACATTGTATTTGTTAGCACTAAAAGATGGTCTGTTTGAGCTTTGAAAATTATCGCTGTAACTGTTTGCGATAGACTGTGTAAAAATAGTAGAAAAAGTAAATGATTGTGTCTGTAACAGGCTAAAATATCCTTGATAATAATTGTGATTTTACCTGCATCAAGTTCATGAAAAAGCCTCTTCAGCGAACCAAGAGATCGACGCATTCCGTTTCCCGCAATTGAGTTGCCTTCATCGTCCGTCAAGCTGGCGCCAATCTCCACTTGTGCGAGAGGCAACGAGTGGGAAGAGAAAGAAAGAAACTAAAACAAGTCTAAACCACAAAGAGCTCTTTTAGACTCATCGCTTTTTACACCTCATCGATTAAAGAGTTTCGAATAATCGTTTACGTAATAATAATCATGTCCTACAAATAACGAGTGTGGCCACATTACACAACAGGCTTGCCAGATTGGCCCTTTTTAGAGGTAGTTGGCCCCAATAAAAATTGTTTGGCCCCTTGGCCCTTTGTTTTCAATATTTGGCTCTTTTTGGAAGCAGTTGGCACATACTATCAAACTAGCTATTTAAATAAGTGTTATTCGGAAATTGAGACTGAAAAGTGTTATTACGATTTTTTAGACAGTGTTTAGCTGACAATGTTTATGCCAATGCCAAAGATTCGAGTGGAAACACTGTAGAAGATCAAGATTTGGAATTGTTCTTGTAGAATGTAGACTGTGTTGTAACGTTATTGACGTTGTTAACGTTATTATGTTTTATTAGCAACGTTATTAACATTATTGCACAATTTGGCTCTTTTTTACCCAGTTTGGCCCTTTTTTCGACATTGTTTGGCTCTTTTTCTCAAAAGCTGTCTGACAACCCTGTTACACAACATGTCTTGTCGTTGACAGCACACGTGTTGCTAGGACAAAGTACAATGACGGTTTAAATATCATTTTTACACGGTTTTTAAATTTGCATACAAGTGTTTCTGTCTTAATCAACATCGTATTTTTGTCTATTGCCTAGTTTTAGGCTGCACGTCTCATAGAAGCATCTGCTACTTTAACATAGAGTTCAGCAATTTTGAAATTAAGTCGTCATTGCCTTTCAATATTGAATGATTTGTCAATTAAATCAAAAGAATGCTGAGTATGATGAATGGTTATTTTAAATAACTGCCAAGTGATTTTATGGCAGGCGCCTATGGCGTCAAATTGTAAAATATATTTGCTGCATCAATACAATTCATTGATGAGATTGCTTCGACGCGTCTCACCGACTCCGTTGGGATTCGAACTAAGATACAATTGATCCCAAAGGCGGTTGATTCACTAAACTTTATTGTCACGAGCTGGTGGTAAATTAAATTCGTCTCATATCCAGTCAACATCATAATGCGTTGAAGTGAAATAAAAAGTCTGGTCTTCACTAAAAGCTCTTTTAGATGATCAAGGGCCCTCCAGTTGATTAAGGGGAGGCATTGGCGCCTGGTTGTCGCCATTAAACTACTTGTGAGGTGAGAAGGGCTGTTATCGCGCCCTGGCATTAAGCAGCAATCATAATACAAGGTGTGAAGCGAGGATAAAATGTTGATTTACAGAAGAGAATCCTCTGTTGAGCGTAAGGAATGCTGGAATCCACTTCATCACAGAAATAAACAAAACCAAAATCAAAGCGAAAATTTTAACAGCTTTTTTTTCATCAATTTTCGCAGCTGTTGTTAATGTTAGAATTGGCTGTTCTTTGCCACTGATTGTATTAAAAAGTTTTTCTGCTATTTTAAAACCTAATTTTCTTACAAAGCTAACAATTCATAAAGAAAAATATGCATAGTCTATCAAGATTACGAAGACTTGTTCCATCTCAATACTAATTTTACGTTTCAAAGTGTTTAGTTTATGCTAAAATAACATATCAACGATTAGGTCGCGTTTATCACCAAGCTATAGGCGATTACTGCTAAATGACAAAGGGCGCGTGCCGCTCGCTCACTGTTTGCAGAGGACAAGATAAAAAAGAGAGTAATAAGAAAGAGAAGCGATTCTCTTTGACCGGCATTTCTCTGCATTTCTGGCTCAGCATCAGCAATCTAGTTTCCGGCGACAGAAAGTTAGGTCTAAATGTTTTAATTTGGTTGGAACGTGCCAAATAAACAAAGAAATCATCTTAATGTTAGCCAGGTTTAAAGTATATTACAACATACAATTAGAAAACAATATTTTTAAAACAAAATTAATGGCCAACTGAAAAGTGATAGCAATATTTGTTTGTGGAATGTCACTGCTTTTCTTTGAAGAGAAGTTACTCGTTCAATATTGCAGCAACATTGCAAAATAAGTTTTGCTTGCATGCTTACCTTTTTTTGCTGGCAAGTGGCAACCAGTACCATGTTGAAAAGGAGCGATCTTCCTGGCGTCAGCAGTATCTGACTACTCATATTGCCCCCTCATATTGCATATTGCAACTCTGTATTGCCCCCTTGAGGAAACATGCATTTTATTATTTGCGTGCGTGGTGCGATTAGCAATGGTCTCTCTGAAGCGACCAAATCCAAATTGTGGTTCAATGTGGTTTGGATTTCCAAAAGAACTAAAAATGCTCCGAGTGATGACTAAGACAATCTGGAAATCTGTTCTTTTTATTTATTGGAAGTTTGTTAGAAAATAATCGGGTCTCTTAGCATTCAGAATTTAATTTGCTGAATAGTTTTTTAACACTAAGGTTTGTTTATTAGTTTCAAAAGTAGTTGTTTAAATAAATAAAGAAATTCATTGGATCGTGTGGTAGTGTGACTACTAAAAATCATTTTTAAACTTTTGAAATCGATTTAGAAAAGGACGACGTGAGATTCGATATTGAACTTCATCGTCAAATTAGCTTGAATTAGAAGCCAGTGACTGTGAAGCGTAAATTGAAAGAATATATCTTCGACTAAATGCTTGAAAAATACGAAAGTTTGTTTGATGTCGGGCAATTTGAGGATGTGCCAGGAAGTAAAATCTGCGACTAATTGAGGCTGTAATCAGATAACTTTCGGCTCAAATAATAGGATATTTACTAATTTACTTGCTATGACATCGCCAAATGTTGAATTTATACAAAATACCCTAATTTGCACTTATGAGGTAAGAGGATAAATAACAGTGTAAATTTAGCTTGGCGCCAGCGACAAAAAATAATAAATGAACAAAAGCTTTGACAGGCGCAAATAGAGGCAGTTAGAGCTAGTTGTTGAATTCAGACCACAAAATGGAGTTAATCAACTTATTTTGTTCAGAAAAGAAATATCTGAAATCTTTCTTACGTTTCTTTCTGGTTGTTAACGCAACAAACTCTCCATAAAAACAACTAAAACCACGAAAATGAAAAACTATATAAAATTGAACTCACAAAGGGAGTTATATTACGAAAAAAAGTAACATTTTTTTGGAAGCAAAATGTCACGTGACATGACGAAAAGTAAGCGATTAAGACAATACGTAAGATAAATAGAAATAACATAAGGAAAATAGGCAACGCTTAAATTGGAAAAGACAGTAAAGTATTGTTAATGCACGGATTTTTGAAGTCTTTTATTTTGTAATGATGATTACAGAATGCTCTTAAATATGTTACAGCGTGACAAGGTAGAGTTGGGCATTTATAATGAAGTTCAATTTTTTTCATTAAACAATTGAAAATTTGATTGTTAATTGAAAATTACCTCTAATTGAGAACTCAGTTGAAAATTTAAATCTAGTTGAAAATTCGGTTGAAAATGAATCCCAGTTGAAAACGTTGTGACAGAATATATTCTTTCACCAGCACAAACCGGGCAAACTAAAGCCGTCTTTTTTACATTGATTCAACGACTAGACATGTTGAATCGATGTCGTTTAATCAATGCAAAGGGATAGGTTTACTTAATTGAGAAGCACTAAACCTTTTGTCGAGTTCAAATGTATGGATACAAAACGTCACAGGAACAGGAGCGGTGACGTAAATGAAGAAAACTTTTCAAAGTTTGTAATTTGTAAGGTCTCATTTTCACTCAGTTCCATCTATGCTAATCAGACAAAGCAATTTTTGTTTTGCTATCACGTTTTAAAATAACGTTTCCAAATTAAGTCCGCTTACAAGTGGGTGGAAAAAATTACTGCATTTTTAATTAATGGCCACTTGCAACCTACAACCAAGACATTCTTTGCAGGTTTGAAAAGCGATCTTTGTCGTCCATATTTAAGCATTGGTGTTAAAACAATCTGTAAATGAGTGCGAATGTTTACAGCATTGATTTAAAACGAGCCCAGTAGGCTACTTTTGCGTTTTCACGACCTTTAATGAGAATTTGACGCCTAACGCTTTTCTGACACTTAGCAAAGCGTGTTGGCTGTAGGACAACGCCTTTCAACCATTCAAAACCAAAAATTATTATGGTTTCTAGCGCAATTTAGAACTTGAATTTGGGAAGTACCAGTTTTTCTGTATGACTATAACGCATATAATTAAAAGACTGTCCACACAATAGTCTAAACATAGAAATATAATTACATGTACAGAACCATATAGCGGCTGATCGAACCGTTGAAACTTTAGAAGAGAAGCCAGTATTCCAATCCACAATCCAGATAACTTCGGTCAGTGAGTTGTGTATATGAACCATGCACCTTTGCCAGCAATTGCTATTAAACAACAAGATGCAATATGAAATCAGTCAGTATATTCTAAAAAGCTCAAGAAGAAAAACTACGTGTATTGATATAATATTCTTTTTGAGAATAAAAGCATTGTCAGACAATTTTTAGTAATAATAATGTTAACATGATCAGTAAGCTATCGGTACCAAACTTTATTTAAAACGAATTTTACTAAATTGTTAAGAACAACGCAGTTCAACAGCAGCTTATTATTCAGTGGCGTCTAGTGGATGAAAATATTTATAGACTACACCACTTCTTCAACAAAGGAATCTTCACTCTATCAATCACTGCATACTGCATAGCCTAGTGGTGTGATCGCTGGAACGGCAATCGAAAGGGCGCCGGTTCGACACCGCTCAAAAGCATGTGGCTGTATCTTTGGCAAGACACTTAAAGGCGTGCCTGAAGGTGGTCACGAAGATTGGCTTCCTAGCCTTCCCGTCCACTTAATCTAAATCTTCAACTACCAGGTGTAAGCCTGGACACGACAAACAGACAAACTGCGTCAATGATTCAAAGCCTCTACAAGTATGCAAAACTGCCAAAAAACTTTCTTAGTTCGAGAATAAATTTCTCTAATCCATTAACTAAATATAAAGACCATGCTTTGTTAATTGCATTTGTAACTGTCCAAAATACAACGCCCCACACTTCACTGACCATCTTATATCGGAATACCCAGTAACCCACCATCAATAAGGAAATCGCACAACCCATTAATGCAACAACATCTTCACGGATTATCCAAATAAAAACTGCTTGATCTTGTAATAAAACAGCGTCATACCAAACAACAACCAGTGCTACAAATAAATGCGATATTTTCTGAATCATTCAAAATTTCTTGGTTTATGCTTTTAAATGTCAATGTTGGTTTATCACTTTACATCCAGCATCGAGAAAGCAACTGTTTAGTGAAAATGTGGTTGTGAGGCGCTCGCACAAATAAAGGCCTACAATTAAGCGTGTAGATATGAAGCTTGAAAATAGTACATTGCGCTGAGGTTGAAGTAACACATTGCTAATTTTAAATTATTCATTCCAATTACTCGATGCTAAAATAGAGTAACTGAAATTTTTCATGACTTGCTGCTGACAAAAGTTGTGTGTGACTAATAAAATCAGATGTGGTGTTTTAGTTGCTTTCGTTTATTTTTGTCAACAAAGTATCGGCATTAAAAAGGAGGTATCATGTAAAATATACGAATCTGATGTACCGGAACTTATATGAGTGGTAAAAATGGCTAAACAACACTACTATGGTTAGCGAATCGTAATTGCTTGCTGAACGAGTGAGTGCTCACACTGCTCAGCCTTGTGCTGATAGCCAGGAAGAAAGCTCTTTTCTTCACAATGGTTATTTGGATGTTACGTCATTTGGTAGTTACGTCATCATTTTTTAAAAGTAAGACGCAATTAGGAATTTATACACTTGCAACCAGGTTAACGCTGGCTATGATAGAAACTTAACTTGTTAACAAGTCATCTATTTATTCAAAACAATTATGAAATACGTCAAAGAAACACTTAATAAACATGTTTGGTAAAATACCCTTTTTAAAAAGAGCCCAACACCTAGAAGCTACACCTCAAAATAAGGCAACGGCAATATCTCAGAAAACAGGAAGCATCTTTTCAAGCTATCAGCCACTTGGCAAATAAACGTGAGCAATTAACGGGAGATACTGGGGTCACGCTAAGTGTAACTTCTCTATTTCTGTTGCTCAAATTCATGGTCAATGCCTGAACAACCCACGTGTGTTGAGCAATAATCGTGATATAATTATATTTCCCAATAATTTCAGCTGCAATCATCTACTTGTTAAAATGTTAATAGCTTGAAGCCTTTTAATCTTTTTTGTTTTATTTCAAAGGGAGTTGACAATACGCAGTTGCTCAACAATGTTAAGCAAGTCGTGTAGATGGGTTACTTATATGCGTAGGCTATACAGTAGCGTTGACAGGAGGTTCAGGAGGTATTTTTGGGATCGGTCCCGAATAATTTTAGGGGGCCTGGAAACTTAAAGAAACCTCTTATTCGTTGGGTACAGTGCGTTTTTCCTAAAAGTGTCTTAATTGAGGGCCCGAAGATCTTATTGATACTGGGTCCAAACCCAGACAACAAAATCTTTCATTTTTACATTGATTCAACGTCTGCAGACGTTGAATCAATGTAAAAATGACGGATTTTGCTGACCGGGAACTATCCTTTCAACGGCCCTTTCAACGACTCCATAGACACGTGATTCCCACCGCAACCGCAACTATTAATCAAATCCGTTGGCAAGGGGTCTATGGGGTGGTTTTAGTCTAGACAGAGAAGACTTTTAAAGGCTACGAATCTTTCTATAAGGTTTAGAAGTAACTTGTTACTTTGCTTCAAATGTGCTTGCATTGATTCCCGTGTCTACTTTGAGAAATGTTTTGTTGGTACATAAGCTAAATGACATTTTCAACAACTCTGCTGATAAATCTTATTTCACAGCTTCAGCTCCATCAAAAACGTTTATTTTCACATTAGTTATTTTATAACCCCTGAAAAAATGCACTAGTGCCATGTTTCGCGACGTTTTTTAACTTCACTAAACAAATGAGGCATTTCACTAGGTTTCTTTGTCGTGGTAAGTTTGTGGCCATGCAGATGGAATGGCTTACATTCGAAGGGTAAAATAACATTCGAAAAGCGTCAGGAGTTCTTGAAATATTGTAAAAAAGAGATGGTTTGCTAGATCCCAATCTGATTCCCATTGATTCAACGTTTGCAGACGTGAAATCAATGTGAAAAACGAATGATTTGCTGTCTGAATTGGTTTGTATCAAAATCGAACAAAACAGTAATTGGTCAAGTTTTGATGGAATTTTTTCTAGAAAACCATGCAAAACAAATAAAAAAACATTTTTATTTAGAAATCGGTAAAGGTTTAGTCTGTTATTGTCATTTCACACACAACCTTGTTTGTATATTTATTGAGAAAGCGTGAATTTTTTACAACAGAAAACGTCAAACGTGAAAAAGACAATTTGTCATCGTTTTCAAACGTTCTAATTGCATCATTGTGGTGACGTTTGCCGACCGCGATCTCAACCGCGATTAAAAAAAAGGAGACGGAAAGAGAGCATGTGGCGCCATTCTTCGATACTTCGTCGATTTAATATCGCGATCTCTCTTATCGCCGCAAGATCTGGATGGCTGTGACACCATTGGTGCCAACGATGGTGGAAGTTTACAATTTTCCGATGTTTGATTAAAACAAAAACTGTGAAAAGGTCTGGACTTCCATTTTGTAGACGCAAACAAACATAGCGCAATTTTAAAGCTCACAAACGTAAATTAAGCTGATAACAGATATGTATTTGCAATTAAAAAGTGTCTTAAGGATATCTGTTTTAAAACACATATGATTGTATTCCATACGTTTGATCTGAAAAATCTTGACTGCTCATTAGAAAATGAGCCAGTGGATGTGAATTTGCTATTCTTTACAATGTTCACAAATTATAAAATGTATAAATTTTAACGTACTATCAATGTTATGTCCATCATCTTAAATGCATTTTCAAAGGAAGAGACCTAGAATTCAACTTCAAACCTTTGGTGAAAATAATTCATATAAAATTTAAGAAAAAGATGTTGTAGTCAGTTGGCTACTGATTGTATGCATTAATAGTGCACTTCCAGAACAGGAAAATTGTGAACCACTAAGTTTTAAAAACAAAATATGTAACATTTTAAAATAATTTACATTCTTAAAATTACCTTGTTGTAGAATCATTTAAAGATTCTCTAAATTTTTGCTAAACATAGATTTTAGTTAAACTTTCTACGATGAAAAGTGTGTTGAAATATGTCCAAAATTCCAATTATCAATTCGTCTCATGTAAATTTATTACTGATATAATAATTAATAGCGTATGTTGATATAAGTGTAAAAAAGATTGACGCATTAAACTTGTTTAAAATAATTGCAAAGAAAGCTAAACAGGCAATTGCACAATCAGTTACGTAGTAATAGCACTAATTTCTCGGTTATAATAACATGAAATTGTGTTGAACTATGTTAAGTTGAATAACGCGTTCTTTTTTGAAACGTGAATAATTTATGATAAAAATAATTCACAACAAGCTATTCTGCCACTTCATCTTTCACTTGCCTTTGAAGAACATCATACTGAGTTCCAATTTGCGTCAGTGATATTACTGTTCTTGCTCCCTGATTAAAACTTCTGTTTTTTACTATCTTTGTGCTTATTTCAAATAAAAAACATCAGGTGAAAAGTAAACAATTAGTGATTGCTTTTTGTATTAGGTAGATCACCCGTTTGAGGAAGTGTCATAGTACCAGATCACCTTTTCCAGTTAGTTTTTCCCTCTTTTAAATCAGGTCAAAAGTTTGTTGATTGTTTAACACTTTGCTCCTCAAAGGGAGGCCAGATTTGGCCCCCCCCTCATATTTCCTTTGATTATTTGAAGCACAGTAACGCCATGCACTTGGTTTTTCTTGACTTTTCCTAAAATTGCCAGGCGGATCTGATGATATTAAATTTGATGCTAACAGTTGTGTAGTTTTCTTGTAAATTCAAGATTTTGGTGAATTTTTGCTATTTCTAGCTAACTTCCAGCAAAGCGTGAAATGGATTACATTGCGATAACAAGCCATAAGCTCATAATTGCTTCGTGCATCGATATGCGCGAGCAGAGAGAAACGTCCTCTTGTTTTCCTTTGTTTGGTTTGACCTCAATAATACAAAGCGCGTTATTTCTTACGCTACAAAAGAAAAGCCAGTGATCACAAAGCTGTTAATTAGAAAAAATAATAGCAAACGTTTTTTGCGTTATCAGCTCTACAAAGAAGAATAGCAATCCACGATCAAAATAGTAGGCTATGTAGGCCACAAACTATTCAAAACAGTTATTTCAAGTAGATAATATTCATTGACGAATAAAAAACGTTACAATAAGAAATCATGGGTAAAGGCACGAAAACCTGGTTTCGAAATAAACGTTTTATGGAAATACTCTCATTGACAAGCATTGCAATTGCGGAAATGTATGACTGCAAATGCTTTTGGGAGAAGCCGGAGAAATAGCGTTTTTGCAAACAGTAATTGTGAGATACACTCAAAATTATGAGATAGGCTCCATTTACACGTAGCAGCTAACTCGATGGCGTCCTTTCCCTGCTTTATGTCGCCTACTTTTTCTTATGTCCTGCATTATTGTTTCACCGTGCACTGTGTGTTGTTCCAAAGAGCGCAAAATAAAGATGATAATGCCTCATGTACATTACAAAATATTTTGTAATGTAGACAAGGCATAAAGTTAGGCGTCACATTAGACAAAAAACAAATCAGCTTTCTTGATCATTGATTCAACGTCTGAATACGTTGCGTCAATGTACAGAAAAAGAGGCCGGCTATTGTGAAGACCCGCCATTTATAAAGGATCCGATTATACCAAAAGTGAGACAAACTAGTGGATCAAAGAATGAATAAACAATGCTGAGGAAACTAAATCTAAGTGACGAACAATACCGATGTCTTCATTTATCTTGGAAAAATGCTGCCTAAACTTATCAACAAAAAATACAGTAAATAACGGCAAGGATCCCGAAAGCAGAATTTGCTCAACTTTGGCATGAATTTAGTCAGACATTTACAGTAATAATTCCACACATACAATAACGGGCTTTCAACGGCTGTAAGATACATAATAATCAACCTGGTTCTGGGCGGTTTGTGTAACAGCTTAGGGGAAGACACTACTTGAAATGATGCACCACTCAAAATATTTTCAATGAAGATTGAGTCTAAAAACCGATGTGGATTGTGCTTCACAATGACTTCAAGTTTAGGACAGAAAAGGCACAAAAATATCACGATGAAAATAAAGACCTTGTGGGAAATTTTCGAGAATCATAACACGATGCAAATACCAAAAACGCGTAGTTTGCATGCTGGTCTAAGCTGGCCGGCAACCACAAAGGTAGACAATACAGGCAGTTTATATTTCGATAACAGCGCAATAAACATTATAAATACGTAAACCGACAATTTTCTTTTACAAACATTTTACGTCTAATAGTAAATTTTTCCCCAACAATTTTTTGTAAAGCGCTTGCAAACCACGGTTTTGTAAAATAATTCATCATTATTATTTTTTACTTCTCGGATATTCTAAAACGTCATCAGCAAAATCACAAAAAAAAATTTATTACTTCAATGTAGTAGGCCTAAGAATTTTTTATAGAATTGTAGCCACGTTGTTTCAACAAAGAAGCCATTTTTTGGCAATATAAAGTTATAGAAAATAATTTGCAATCATGCAAATGTTTGGGAAGAATCTAGGAAGTCTTCTCACAATCTGGCACAAAATGATTATGTTTATTGTATTTCTGCAATATTTTTTACGACAAACTTTGAAGCTTCGTTATAATCATTTTTATCTTTGAAGTCAAAAGTTAATTTTTTTTTTGGCCAGAAACATAATCGCTGCCTTGCTGATGTTGTCGCCTTTACGCGTATTTTTTGTGCTTCAAACAATAAGAACCCAGTCAGCAATCCAGTCCTTTTACATTGATTCAACATTTGTAAATGTTAAATTTATGTAGATTTGCTGACTGTGGGTTATTTCACATTTCCTTTGTTTACGCATGTTCCTCAATTCGCTGTTGTATTGTTTCGACGCTGGAGGACTAAAAATGTTATTTCAAATTCATTGACACAATCTTCAATAAAAAGTGAGCTTCGAACTTAGCTTTGTTGATGTAAATGCTGTATTTTTTGTGGATGTAATTTATGAGTCATGTTTAAAAACACCCGTAAGCGAAATGACTTATGATGTGGCCTGCATGATATTTGTGTTGCGACTTGACACAAATCCACAATTTCAAAAGCACCTAATTTGAACTTAGAAATTTCAGATAATTTCAACAACTTGTTCAATTGTCTTCTCTCTACTAAAAATATTCATACTACAAACTCAATTGTAGACATAAAATACACAAACGAAGATGTAAACAGCTATTCAAGCAGGCTAAGGTGTTACTTATGAGAAATTTGGTTCCATAAAACTAGAAGCTAGCCATGAGTTTCGGAATGCATTAGTTTAGGATAAAAATGTAAGACAACAAACGCAGTTTTGTTTTTTTTCAAATTCGTGTAACAATGTTACTCTGATTGTAACTATTTTAGAATCAGTGAGTAGCTTACAATAAGATTTGCTCGCAAGTCGTAAATTCCAATCAATGCAATGATTCGGCACACCGCACACACACTTCGTGCGTTCGATCGAGCTCTTTGTTATTCAGAAGTTTGCATGAAATCGGATTAGCACGGTAATTAAATAGCGGCAAGTTAAATCAAAATTGTCGTTTTTGGGTACTTTTGCAAAAATTGAAATATCAAGTTTAATATATAAAATTTTAAAATAATGACTTTTCAAACTTATAGACAAATGATTTGCTTTCACACCAGTGCAACTTCTGTTGAAATATCACCAGCGGATAACACGTAACAGCTGATTGAATTTGATCCAAAAATGGCCCCCCCTTGAGCAGTTAACTTCCAAAAAAACGTTGAAAAGCAAAGGGTTAAATTATCAATATGCGTTTTCAAACCGACTATCCTATTTCGTGCCGGCATAACTTTGGATTGGGGTTGGAAGTGGTTAAAGGCTTTGGGACTCCAACTTGTCTATTATTAAGGGGCTTGTTTTGATTCTAAATTCAGTAATTCAGTGGTAGAATTGTTTTTAAAGGTTGAAAGATTTAAAAAAATGAAATTTGATAACTGATATTATGCCGTACATTGCACAGTTTGAACAATTGTGTTTTAAAAGATTTCACAAAGGGTAAAACAAATTGATCAGAACTTTTGAATTGTAATAACAAAATTGCTTATATTGTGTGTGTTGTCGTTTAATCCTTTATTGTTTGATTTTTAAAGTAACACCTTTCATCAATTGGTTTATGGTAATGAATACAGCACCTTTCAATTAATATAATTTTTTTAAATGTTTCTATGTTAACACTTTTATTCCAAATGAACGCCTCTACCAAATCATTTTGCTGCTGACAATCATGATTTTGTTTTCAACAACGAACAGAATAGAAGAATGCCAATCATTGTTTTGCCTTTGTTGTCAACAAACATAACAATCATTAAAAGCATAGAGTAAAACTATAAGCAGCACACTGACTCACCATAGACCAGGGTTACTCAACTAATCTTAACAAAGGTCCAGTTTGACAAGTTGAATATTTTTAACGGTCCGGTAAATAAGTTATTTCACACGCAACCACGGAAGTTAACTATCTGTACTAAACCACTTTTGTAGGTGAAATGTAACTCGAATTGGATTTCTGAGAATGCGTTGGGGAGTCTGAGAGTCAAAGCCCCCCAGCAACTAGGATAACCACATTAAAAATTGCTTCCTCCCGGTAGAAATCTGTTTAAAGAAACCCTAAAACGTGGCAATGAGGTTATTCTTCCAAAAACTTAAGGTCCACCATCAACAGTCAACACCCAAAAGGTCCGCATTCGGACCGCGGTCCACCAGTTGAGTAGCCCTGCCATAGACCCTCATGAACCATAACAGAAATGCAAAACTCATAATGATAGCGCGCAAAAGTTGTGATGTCGTAACAGTGAGATGCATACACAACTTTTATGACTGTTTGTTTAGCATTTTGTTGGAAACACGTTTGTGGTTGTGGTAGGTTACGTTAGTTTTTGAAACTGCGCAACGGAGCAGACTGCAGATCATGGACGATAAGTCAAAGGTGTCAAGAAAAGTGTTTTAGCACCATTTACATCAAAACGTCATTTATCATAATCGACCGTCTCTTCTTGCTGCAAATTTGTGTGAGATTGTGATCTTATCAGAAGCGAATGATTAATGCTCTTTAATATTTTAGACTGTTTTATTAAACTAAATTTTTAATATTACACAGAATGCTTGAAGCATTCTGAAGCATGCTTGAAGCATTCTAAGTAATATAAAATTTTTAAAATAAATTTGTAAAATAAAATCATCTACATTTTGGGCTCTTTATTTTTTGATTAGATTAACCAGGCGTTCCAACCATTTTGCTTGAAGCAATTTGCCAAAAACTAAAACGCGTGGTTCCAGAGCTTGAAATATTTTTTATTTTTATTTATATTCCGATTGTTATTAATGCTTTTTATTGTTTATTTTCGTTCTTGAAGAAAATGTCACGTTCAATTTGTTGTGTCTTTAGGTCTGAATCAAAAGTATATTCAATTGCATGATGTTAGAACTGCATAGTTTTCATGTCTTTGTGATGTGACAAGCAACTCCGTTTTACCGCCCATTGCGTTCACTGTTTGAAACATATAAATTCCAAACATTCAATTACAGTGAATTTAAAAGCTTTGCACAAATGCTTTGCAATTTATTAATACATTTACTTGTGGCTGCAAAAAAAGCGGCACAACTAGCTTCAAAATTATTTCGGGTTTAATTTTGCCTTTTTCCGGCTGGCACAAATTGCTTTTAAACCATCTTAAAAAATGTTTCAAAATTTTTTGCCCAACTGTACCTGCCACTCAAGTTTGTAGGATTTATCTTAAATTGTTTAACAATAACATTATTCTGTAGAAAGGAAACTTTGTTATAAGACTGTGTTTTACCCCGGCGAAGCTACGTGGTACAAAATTAATTACCTGTTATAACGCCAGGACCCACATATTAACTAAATGCTTCCTGTTTCTTTCCGGATTTGTAGTAATGGTAAGACGTAGCAATTGGTTTAGAAGGGTTTATGTTGCAGAATAATGAGAAAGCCAATGATTTCATTTCAAAAACAGCCAACAGAGTAACTGTGTTTGCAACAACGTTCAACAACGTTCAACCGATGTAAGAAGACGACTTTAGTTGGCTGCAATGTCCTTGTCTAAGTGTTTGCATAATACATCAGGTTGACTTCGGTTTCTTGTCGATTAAATTTTATAAAGGAAATGGAGCACGGAAAGGAGCAAACTCTTGTTGGAATAATATTGAGTTAAAAAATATACTAGAACTTCATTATATTATAGAGTAACTGCTTTTAATCACAGGTTGTTAAGATAATTAAAATAAAATGTAAAATATTAAAAGTGAAATATTTAACTCAAAATCAAAAATTCTTATTAAGATTGGTTTTTATTTCATGACAATGCGCAATTCAACTTCCGTGATGATAGACAAATAGCTTTTTATTCAACAAATACTTCTGTGTGCGTTGCATGTTTTCTTTGCACATATATTGTTTTTTTTTATAATTCAATTCGAATCGGAGTTTAAAACAAACAGAGGATGAACCATGCGAACGTTCTGGTGACAACAATAATTTGATAATGATGCTGGGACAATAAAAATTCCGATTTCGTTCTCAAGCAGGGATTTTGCGGTTTTTAGCGAGTTTGTTAAACCGTTGACCTGTCAAAATAAACGTAAAAACTGGACACCCTAAGGCTCAAAATCCACAAGCAAAAAACCAACGTACAGTAGAGCAAAACAAAGGAACTTTAGACTAGAAAGGATTTTACTTTTTGATGAAGTAGTGTTTACATACATTGAATTAGCATTCAACGATCATCTGCTATTAAACTGTCAACGTCTTAACATAGCCAACAGGTGGCAATTTAGAGGGGTGGTGGTGGGAATGACAGATTGAGTGACAAAACTAGATCGCTAACTCACGGATAGTGTCAGCGAGTTCTTCAGCAGACACATCGACATTTCATCAACTTGATCGCTCAACTAACAACTATTCAAAAGCAAAGCCTCAAGACATGTGGCGAAAAACTTGACTAAAATCACAAATTATATGGAATACAACAATCAAGAAACAACAATTGGATGGAAAAATACCTTCATTCTTTGATTTAACCTTTCACAATGATATATCTCCGTAAAAAAGGATTTCTTGAATTAAAATGTACAATACCATTGACCCAATCATATAACACTCCAGCTGCAAGTGTCTCTGATGTTTTAGTCACACGCAATGGTGAAAAAAAAAAACGTTTTTCTTCTAGTTTTCAAATTTAGCTGTAAAGTAAATCACAACACTGTGTTTTCTTCTGCCTCACCTCATAATTATTTTATTTATTTTAAAAGTATCTTCTACGGCAAAATTGCGCATAAAGATGCGATTGGGGTCTGTAAACCAAGTTGAAGTTTCCGCTGGAAGTTTTTGCAATTTTTTGACCAGGCAATCTGCGTGGGTTCAATTTTTTGTATGGAAATGAACTTTGTTTTGAAAAATGAAAATTGCTTTGCAAACTTATTTCATAAAATCTAAATGTGTGGAAGCTCTAAAAGGAAACTACTGTACGCTGGATTGAAGACTACATTGCAAATTGTGGTTTGCAAATTGTGGTTGAAAGAATTGCAAATTGCAAATGGTTGAAGAATTGGAAGAATTGTGATTTGCACATTGTGGTTGAAAGAATTGCAAATTGCAAAATGGTTGAAGAATTGCAAATTGTGGTTTTGAACTTTTCTTCCTACAAGATATTTTAGATTTTTATGTGATCTGTTTCGAAAATCACTTTGAGATACAGAATGTTAATCACAAACCAGACATCAAAATTCATCATTTTTACATTGATTTAACGTCAGCAGACGTTGAATCAAAGCAAATATAACAATTCTGCTGTCTGGGAAAAAAACAGGTTTGTCTCAGATCATCCTTAATAACAATAGGATAACCTAATTTGGTATTTCCGTCTGTGTCGCGTTTCTAAACAACTTTTATGCATAATTTATAACACCAATTCAAAGCTTACACTCCAAAAAAAGCGTTTACAGAGTCAGGTTGTCTGTTTGATGTGATGATAACACCGCATATATACAAATAGGCTACTTAAAATTTTGCACCCTGTAAACTCCAAATGATCTAAAAGTACTCTTTTATTGCCCTCTAGAGGCAAGCAAGTATGGTTATTTGTTGCATCGTTTTGGCGTTCTGTTGAGGCGAAAACGTTAGCGCAGATTTGAAAATTTGCTCAATATATACTTTTGTGAGTTTCAGTAGTTATGGCTCTTTAACTCAAAAATCATAGGTCAAACAATGCTTCAAAACTATACCGACAATCCACCACTGAGCAAACATTTTTTAATAGATTAAATCCAACATCATGTGAGGTAGGGAAATGTAAGCCCACTTGTCTTTTCACAAAAGTGCCCTTCAAATTTAAAATTTTACTGGAAGCCACACGTTAAAGTCGTAATGCATTTTTTAAAATCACGTTACATAGCGTGGATGGACCTAGGTATTTTGGAGATTACAAAAGTAACCTTTAGACCTCAAGATTGGCAAAAGGCAGTGATCGAACAACCGTTGTAGGCTACATCATTGCACCAAAATTTAAAATAAAATCTTTTCCCTTTTAATAAAAACTCTTAACACATCTATAGCGCCTCTGCGTGTTTCAATTTTTTTTTCTCGCAGCATAGCAAAATTGTGAAGAAGAAACTGCAGCAAGTGATGTACATAAATTACGTAATGACATTTTTTCGGTTTGGGGAAAAGTCATCCCAATCAAACAATTTGCATTCAGCAGCCTTGATTACTGACGTATTGACTGTCACTGTGGGTTTACTAAGTGTAATGTCCAGTTTAAGTTACGTCGATATTCAGCTGATATCGAATGATTAAAATGAACCTGTCGTCAGACCACTCGGCATGCGACAACTCAGCAAGTACATTTCAGCTACTGCCCAAGTCAGAAAATGACATTTGCGTGCTCACAGCGGACTAGCTTGGTCATCGCTTGTCAAGCTCATTTTGCTAACTTGTGGCATTCCAAGTTTCGGCTTGTTCAGTTGTCACTTACTCAGTTTCATCATTCATCAACTTCAGCCACTTGCTCAAATGTGGGAGACTCAAAGAACCACTTGTCTTTTCCCGACCAGGCATTGGCGCTTTCAAAGCAATTTTTTGAACCATAATTTGACAAAACGTGTTTTTACTCTTGTCTTCACTGTGTCCAGACCTGGAATCAAACTGAGACCTTCTACTACTAGAACTGAATGCATAAGCTACTTGCTCATTGAGCTGAGCTCAGTATCCATTCAACCACTCAAGAAAAGCGTCTACAAAAGAATGAGGTTTTCCTCATATTGTCAAAAAATGGCTTATTCAACCTAGAATTTCTACAGGACTCAAGTGCAGCTAATATGAAATGTTGTTTAGTAAATTTTCTCAAACATGGGAAGAACTGTTACAACAAGAAAAAAAACTTATGACACAAAACAAACAAAATTACTAAGACTACTTGATCACAAATTGAGTAATTTATGGCCTCAAAGCAACATAGTTTGACGATTGCGGTTGCGTTTAATTTTCACCATGCCTGAGAATCTTCGTATTACCGATTACAGAAATCTTGCTTCTTAGCATATTTTTTAAGTTTGAATATTTTAGTTTGAGCTATTTGTAATTTCAAGTTCATTGTTCCCTTCAAATTCAATTTTCAGTAAAACAAGTGTTTTCTGCATTAGTCTCCCAAGTTATATCAATTAAAAACTGCAACAGAAATTCAAAAGCGTGAACATATTTTCATTGGAACTTTTCGAATCAAAATCACTTCGAACATGTTTTGAAACACGTAAGAAAATTTTTATCTTGATTTTATGTAATAAATTTCCTTTTAAGCATTTTTTTTTCATCATGCATTCAATTAAAATGCAGGACAATCTCAAAATTCAGGAACCTATTTCATTTCTTTGTATTTATTTTTTAGGTTTAAGTATACCCAAAATAAAGATTGTCACCTCGAATAAAGTGTCTGCAAAAAATTCTTTTCTACTAAATAATATTTTGGTTCAACACGTAGGATTCATTTTCGTGTTTCATAATTACTAAATTAGTGAACGCCAACTTAATGTATTTTGATTTAGTTTTGGATGCTAGTTCAAACGCAGAAAATTGTGGTTTTTGTGTTTTACACAAATCAAACGTTTCAAGCTTATGTACCAATTTGCAGCCATGATGATCACACACAAACTTGGGCAAGACAAACATAACATGAATAGGCAAAATGCTATTGTGCTTAAAAAGTTTTTCGAGCTTTTCTGCTCAACCTTGTATCAATACCCAGCAAACATTGTACCTCGGCCCAACGTAGTGTGACAGTTGGTAAAATATCTTCTGTTGACTCAACGTATCTTGCACCATTCGTCGCAGTTGGGCCAACTTATTTTAAAATCTTTGGGCTAACGTAAAAAAATTAAGGGGTTAACGTAGTTCGTCCGCAAATAATGACGTTGGCCCAACGTTCTGTACAACTGCACACCAACATTGGCAAGAACGACTTCCTAATTCTAATTTTTTTTTGCATTTTCATTGTCCTATTACAATTGTAAAAGGAATACCATGAAGCAAACATAAATAATTCTTCGAAGGTATCTTCAATTAAAATATTTCAAAAGTTGGCAAAGTTGGCAAAACTACACTACCCTCAGCCAACCCGAATAACCGTCAGCCAACGTTGGGCCAAGAAAAAATGTTTACTGGATAAGAATTTTCCAGCCATCAAATGGAGGGGAAAGTTCGCATGTCTTGGATGATACCAAAAGACTGTGCTTCTCTTTAGTAGCTTTAGAGTGTGATCTGGAGCCACATCTCCAATCGTGAGTGATAAAAGAATAGATCCTAGTCCCAAGAGTTTAAGCGAAAAAGATCAATGTTTACAAGTAAATACAATAATTAATTTCGTTTTGCTTCTTGATATACAAAAGCTTTTGTAGACAAAAGGGTAAACTCCTTATAAAGTTTTCTTATTAAACAATTGTCTTTCCCACGTGCTATAAACATCAGATTCCACCAACATTCCCTTGTCAAACCTTTAAAAGAAACGTGGGCGTCCATTGTAAACATGCATTACGAAGCGTTTATATTGCTTGCCGTTTATTTGCAGTAGTAATTTGTTTCTATATTTTTTCTTGTGTTTAGTAAACAATCAATGATTTACCAACTAAGTTTAGTTACATTCCAGTGCTTACTTTTATTGTTACAGTTGTTCTAACAAAGCATTTCATAATATTGGTAGGCTGGATGCATTTTGTTGCATAAGTTGAACCTATCAATAAATTCAAGTTACTGTGAGTTTATTTGCTATCACCAGCACATTAAAATTTCAGTAGATGTTTTCTGGAGCATTGTACAAAAGCAGGTTTGAGGACCATTAATATGAAATATTAACTTTCATAAAAATAGAGTTAGCTTTATTGGGTGATAAATGGTTCTGTTAATGATGTTTTGTGATAGCTGACTTGTAAATTATGATGATGATATTATTGATATAGTTAGCAATAACATAGTTACAACAATACACGAGCTAAGATAAGTAGCACGGTTCCCAATAATGCAACGATCGACAGAGCGACAAGTCCATTGGCGCGGTAGTAACTGATGCGACGCCGATCCTAGCGAGAGTTTGGTTTGGTTTTGAAGTTTTCTGATTGTTGAAGATTGGCAGAGTGAAGTTTTCTGATTGTTGAAGTGTTGTTACCGGGGAATTATTCCATTCACTAAGTGCCGCTGGAGAGCAGTCCTGAAAGTGCGTTGCTCAACCGCACACTCCGAGAGTTGAACCAGCGCCGCGTGATCTTGAGACGGACGCGTAACCACTGAGCTAACGGGGCGGACAAGAAGGGGTATCTTGTTGTTGGTTGTTGCGTTAATAGACTTGAACAATCATTAGGCGTCGAGTTTCAGGTGTTACGTTATTGGGACAAAGTCACAATAAACAGTTATTTTAGCAAGTGAGAAATTCCATTCTGAGACTAATCCAGTTGCTCCAGGTTTGCGGATACAGGCGAATGTATCGAGCAATAACAGGTTGAGGGAATCTGTTGTTAGAGTAAGAGTCCCTGTCAGTGTTGCCATCAAATATCTGCAACGAATAAAGAAAGTTTTGAAGTGTTTTTAAAATAACTTTTCGGGTGCGAAGAGATCAATAGAATATAGCATGAAACAAAATGATCGCGATGAAAGCATGTAACCCAAGGACATTTGTTATCGATTGAGCTCTGAATAGATCTAGGTTTATGCAAATAATCTTTGTTCTAGAGCCAATCTTGAGTCAAATTGATTTTGTTTTGTCATAAAGGCAAGGTTTTCTATTTCAGATTTGATGGATTAATAGTGCCGTCTGTCAATTACAGAATGAAAACACCAGAAAATCATAAACTAGCCTCTTGACCACTTGAGATGGACGGCAAATGATTTTTCTTTCCCCATCCTGTGAGTAGCTTACCATCATAACCCAAGAAAATGCTAAAAAAACAACTTGTCAACACAGAGCCTCCTGGATATTATCCTGCAGCTCAACATAGAAGGTTACATAAAAAACCAGATCAAAGTTGTGGAACAGCTTGCCCATACCGACCCGGCACTCGTTATCCTTCTCCAGGAGACCCACTGCAACTCTACAGACAGACTAGCTATCCCCAATTACACGGTTGCCGGGTTAACCTTAACCAGGAAGCACGGCATTGCCACGTTGGTGCATAACCTAAAGTGGACCTTTGTTGAACAATCTCTAGCTGGTTTCGAGGTTGAGTGTTTGTAGATATGTCTCAGACTACAACATCTTCAATATCTACAAGTCTCACCTTCGCAAATATCGCCATCATCCCTTCCAGTGTCCTCTTCTTAGCTTCTACACTGGTGATTTTAACTGTAAGCACACTGACTGGGGCTAAAGCAACAGCAGCAATTGAGACTGTAGCAGGCTGACTGGGCGGCTACAAACTATCTTGCTCTCTTACACAACCCAAAGGAACCAGCCAGTTTCAACTCAGGTCACTAGGGAACAAGGGCAAATCCTGATTTTGCTGCAGCCAGTGTTGATAACTTTCTTCCAGACAGACGTGTGCTCAAAAGGTCTCAGTCCTAAAACCGGCCATCCCTCATTACCGCCAGAAACTCGTGGCACCTATCCTGATTGAATCAGTGAAGCAATAGAGCTTCACAAAAGTCAATTGGAATCAATATAACCTCTTGACCAGCGATCCTACTACACAGTTACCTTCACCTGACACGAGCAACGTAGACGAGGTGTAGCAGGACTTCTACAGCGCCATAATATCTGCCGCAAAGGTCACAATGCTCAATGATCGTCCAGGGATATCTAAACAAGGGGATGCGAAGGCTCACAGCGATTGCCTTATTCTTATGACACTACTAGGGCGGTAGTTTGTAGTGCGTAAAACATGCAGTTCTTTTCACAATTGCAGAAAGTTTTGTTGTGCAACTGGTACAGTCAGCTACAGATGACAGTTAGTAAATGTTACATAGAGCATATTTAAAGAATACTTGTTTGGAAAGACAGTTGAAAAGTTACAAGTTAGCTGCTTTTTTTAACAAAGTCTTTGCAGTAGGCCAGATTTAAAGCAAATAAACGGGTAGTTGAATTAACAAGTAACCATGAGCGTGCAGTGAGTATCCAGGCTTGATACTGATAGCGCAATGCAGGTTATCATAACAAGAGTTATTAAACTACTAACAGTGCCGATTGTCAGTTTACGGTAAACAGAGATTATTTACGATAAACAGAAGCCCTTCTATTGTCAGACGTATTAAAAGCCTTCATATCCCCTTCTCTAGATATCCCTGTGATCGTCGAACCAGTTTACACACGATGCTGGCACTCTGAGTGTGAAAATTTTAAACGCTCCTATCTGAATGCTACACTTAGTATAGCTTCTAGCACTACCGCCACCAGACTAGAGCGAATGAATGCAAAGAAGCTTGAGCGATGGAACGAATCGGTCCAATCCATAGACTTCTCATACTCGTCGTAAAGCATGAAGCAACCTCATTAGACGTACAACAAACCTTCCTCGTCAATATCCAGTGCAAAACGGAATCTACAAGATAAAGGACCGCAAGACACCCAGTCTTGTTGCAAAAGAAGTGTCTGGCGAGTGGAATCACAAGAGCAAACAATGTCTAGAAACTTCTTCTTCATCCGTTCAGTCGTTTACGACTCTCGGTCACTCTATACGTCATCTTTCTCCACATCTCTCGATCCCACGCAGCCCCCTTTAATTCATGCACTCCCATACCACTGTCATTTACAATTGTGTCAAGCCATCTTGTTTTTGGGCGCCCCCTTCCTCTTCCTCCGCTGACCAAACCAAGCATGATGTATTTTTCCATTGATTTGCTTCTCATTATGTTGCCAAAATATGAAATTTTCTGCCTGACGATTCTAGCTTCTAGGGATATGTCCGGTTTAATTTGTTCGAGAATATGCTCATTTGTTACTTTGGCTGTCCAAGGAACACGCAGTAACCTTCTCCAACACCACAATTCAAATGCGTCAATCTTTCTTCTGTCTGTTTTGTTCATTGTCCATGTTTCGCATCCGTAAGTTGCAATTGGGAATATAATAGTTTTGATCAGCTTCTTTTTTGTTTCTAATTTTATATCCTTGCTCTTCCAAATGCTATTCATCACAACAAATGCATTTCTTCCCAGCGCTTTTCTTCTCCTTATATCTGGTGAGTTATTAGAATCCCAGCTTATTTTTGAGCCTAGAAATATGAATTCATTCACTGTTTCAATTTCTTGATTTTCGATCTTGAGATTTATGTTATCTGCTTTACCAGTTGTTATAATTTTTGTTTTTTTGATGTTGAGTTTCAATCCAGCCCTTTCACTTTCCTTTTTCACTTTGATGATTAAGTGTTCAAGATCTTGCGCATTCCCGGCCAAAAGGGTAGTGTCATCTGCATATCTCAAGTTGTTTATAATTCTACCACCGATTTTCACTCCTATAATGGAATTATTCAACCCTGAAAAACCTGGAAACTTCACTCCGGAAGAATTTACCATCGCCCTCCGCCTAGTGAAACTAAACAAATCTCCAAGGCTAGTTAAGGTCTATTCTGAGCTTGTATTCCATGCTAATTCTGCTCTCAAGTCTTGGTTAAGCAGATTTTTTTCTTTCTGCTTGCACTACCTCAAGGTTTGTAAAATCTATGAAAAAAGCTTTAGTGGTCGAGATTACTAAACCTTACGCTCACGACCTACTGTGAAATCTACGAAATACACATACTAGGACAACTTGACAATTCTCCACTCTATGCAAAGTTGTGGGAATGCCTAGAAAATACTTAGAGCCAAGACATAAAAACCCTCTCGGCTTATCTTTAGAAATGGCGACTGAAACTCCAGCAAAATCAAAACTGTGGCAGCAACCTTCCATCTACATAATTGGGAAGCTGATCGTGAAACTGAGAGTTAACAAAAATCTGTGTCTTTCTGTTTCGAGCCACAGTATCTCGGGGTGACATTAGACAAATTACTCACGTACAGCTACCACTTAGTGTCACTGCACAAGAAACTGCTATCTCTCGCTGCGCCATTCAAGCGCCATGGCAGGCTCCAGCTTGGAAGAGAGAGCTGACACATTGCGTACAATATAGCCATCTCAGCCCTTCCATACTCTTCAACAGAATAGCTTACTGTGTATCTGTTAGGTGCCGCAGTTCTCGTTACAACAACATCAACATTGCCAAACCTGCGTCTCACACCAGTGATTACTCTCCTAATCTTGCTGCCATCCAACCTGCTGAGTTTGTCTAAAAAAAAACACTCTGTATCTCGGTCGATGGGCATTAAAATTGAACTAACTTTTCCACTTCAAGGTTTCTGCACCTTCAAACTAGCCCGCACGGACTGAAAAAGTCTTCGAAAATTTCATTCAGAGGCATTGGTCAAAATGTGCAAAATGTGACAAATCAAGCCGCACCTACAGGTAGTCAGTATAAGTGATAACGTGAATGGAAGTCAAGCACCACCAGACTTCGCTGGTTTATCTCTGACGCCGAAACCAGCCCCATCGTTCTGGCCCTACCGAGTCATGCATGAGTGCGCCTCAACCGTCTTTGTAGAGCGTCAGGCTTTTCCGCTCCACAGTGCAAATAAAAAAAAAGTGACGATGGCAATGTATGAGTATTATAAAGGCACTAGTTGAGAGATTTAGCGCTGCATTTTTATTGATATTGTTGAGCTTTTTAGGTTGCTTGCATACGAAAATGGGATAGCTCAGCGGAAAAAACGCTCACTGTCCAATCACGCAAGCGAAACACTGCTCACCTCTACCCAGGGTGTAAAATTTGGGTGAGTGTGGTTGCTGAAAGAAAGGCCGCTGAGAAAAAGAAACTGGCTACCTTACTCTCATTAGTGCCGAAGACTTAGTACAATGCCAACTTTATCTTCTCATTCCCCGAACGTTAGACTCAAATATGGGACTGACCTTTTTAAACAGAACAAATAAGCTAAACTGTTTGTTTAACAAGCTGAATAGTTAAAAGAATATGAAGTGAGGACTGAGGATGGCACAAAGGTTAGCGTAAACACAAATCGTTGATGTTTACCCTTTGTAAAGAAATAGTTTACGTAGCTGAGTACACTTAAATTGCAAAATTGTCTTACTATTGAATGCAAGATAGGGGTGTGGAGACGTTTTCCTCTTACGAATACTTTGGTTTTATGAAATGATTCTTTTTGGCGTTGGTTCAGAAGCTCAATTTTTATAAATCGTAGCCTACTGTTTCTGTTAATGCATCACGGATTTAAATCATTTTAACTTTTCCTACTTTACTGGGAAAACCTTGTTACCGAGATTATTTTTGTATCAAGAATTGTGGACAAGGTTTGTTTATAAATTATTTTTGAGTTAATTTCTGAACATAGTTGTACGCCATTTATTGTTTGGCTTCATGTTTTTTATTTAAGGTTTACATCTCAAAAACTCAAACAACAAGATAGAGCATAGGCTAACTCATTTTTGGCTTTACTTTCTTGAAAATTTAGCAACTAGGAATATTTGCAGTTGTAGTCCAAAGCATGAACAGGAAATCTTCATTTATGCTATTTTTAGCTTTTCTTTTGCAAATTAACTACAAGGGGAATGCAACTGTGGCAAAAAAACTAACCAAGCTGACTGATGACTTATGAAATGGCGAATATTTTTGGCAAGACTCGAATAATTTAGCGTGTGAAGCTTTTTGAGCTTCGTTAACTTAATTTTCTACTGAGATAATGCTTTGATTGCTAAATAACATGATGTACGTTCAAAACTAAGCTGAACCATCGCATGACGTATAAGGAGATCTTCGTCTTGGTTGCTTCAGTATGAATTTTAACCGTCATATAAAGTCATCTTTTATCATCCACCTGCCTTATAAAATAAAGAACCCAAAGTAATTAATTGCTACATAGAGAAAAAGTTACCATTTCATTTCCAGTTTTATCCATTATCACTTGGAGATTATTAGCAGAGTTTCCATAAGATATCTTGAAGGTTGTCACCCATTCATTGTTGCTATAAACAGGTCGTCCTTGAGTTATGACCCCAGTTAAACGGGTTGGTCGTTGCAGGTGGACTTGAATCCATTCCCCAACACGATCTAACAATAATCATGTTTGTGTTCCGATACTGCGCGCTGTAGCCTACTATAGCAACAAAACCAGGCAGTTGATTGACAATTCAACTTTAGAGCCTGGAAGGAGCACAAGTTGCTAAACAAACAAGCTACAGCAGCAAAAGCTTTTAATCACTTGCTCGTTTTACATTTTAAATTATAATCATCTGTTTGGTAATCCTTTTCTCAGTAAACACAATGAAATGAATTTAATAAAATCAAAAATATTGTTTAAAACTGTGTGGTACGACTAGATGATGATGATTGTTTTATATGATACAATAGGTTGAACACTTCATCAACATTATTCGCACTACAATTAACCCAGTGGTTCCCAACCGGAGAGGAATTTTTCCCCTGATAAAATTTTACGATTTTATGGGAGGAATTTTAACCATACAAGCATTCTTGTTTACATGTTGACATTAGCTTTTTTATTTAATTACACCACTTCATATTGTACAGTTAAAGGAAGTTTTTTTTAAACATATTTTGTCGTATATCAATTGTTGTGTGGCAGTGGAGATTTTTTTATTGTGTAAACGTGATGGAATCTTTGGTTAAAAAAAGTCATTAAATGTCTTGTGTCATACAGCATGCTCACAATGGGCGTTAAAATGACGTCATGGCCGATACAGTAGAAGCTCTTTACTCTCAGTGGCGTGGCTGAACCGCTAACTTAACAGTTCACTTTTACGCTGACAGTTCTGTGTAAAATTGTGTTTAGTAGGAAGGAGGGAATAAAATGTTTTCCACTACTGACATATTTTTATAGCAAACAAGACAAATTTTCTCTCCGGAAAAAGATAAATTTAAAATTACATTTGCAACGTGATGTTTATTTAAAACACTCTTGTAGTTTTTAACTCTCTGTTACAACCCAAATTGTAACTATGGTGACTTATCCAAAGGCGCAACAACTTAACTACAATGAAAGTTCACTGTGGAATGTCAAAACTTTTGGTCATAAAAATTAACGCCAGCTCTTTTAGCTAATGCCGCCCACTTCATGTAATAGGGAAGGAATGAATAGCAAAATTACGAAAGGTAGTAAAATAATTTATCAGAAAGGTTGGATACCACAGAACGAATTACTAGAAATCCCTAAACGAACGTTGTTCAATTTTCTTTTGAGTTACACAAGATTTTTTGTGTAGACTTAAAAACATCTCGCAAAACACCAGGAAAAACTCTGCAAAATTGAAATTGTGATGTACAGTAGTAAAACAATAAACTCCATTGGAAACATCAGAAAGGATCCTAAAACAGGACATGTCGAAACTTTCGACATATCTTCAGAAATAAAGATTGAAGCTCAGCAAAAGAAAAACAGTGACGGTAGCCGTCCAATCAAACAACCTGGAAACGAAACATGAACTCATAATCGACATCAATGGAAAACCAGGTTATTTTGCTCTAAATCCAAGTATCTGGGGTAGTCCTGAACAAATCGCTCACCTACCGTCAATATTTAGAGTCAATGCGCAAAAAGATCTCATCACGTACAGCTTTGTTAAGACGACTGGTTGGTTCTGGTTGGGGAACCGGAGTTAACACCCTGCGCATTGCTACCATTTGGTTAGTCTCCGCAAAAGCATAATATTGCACATCTGTCTGCAGTCGCAGTGTCCGCTGCCTTCAAATTGATAGTAATATAAATGAAGCCTTGCGTATTGTGACTGGATGCCTGCGACCTACACAATATGACAGTCTTTCCGTCCTTCTCAGCACTCATCTGACTGAGCTTCGTATCAAAGAAGCCATCCTGTCTATTTCTTGTTGCGCCACAAATCCCAACCATTTGCTCTACTCAAAGCTCTAGGAGATTGCAAGTGAGCTACTCCGGCGATTGAAATCGAGACACCCATTTGAACAAGACACACAACTTCTGATGAAAACTGCTGAAAACCAATCCAAAACCAATCCACTGAAAAGGACCCTAACTCAAGATATGGCTAAGATGTTAGACTACCTCCACAAGTGGATACTCAAGCTCAGTAAATCTAAAACGGTGTCGACCGCTTTCCATCTAAACAACAAGGAAGCAAAGCGTGAGCTGACTATCAACATCGATGGAAACATTCTGCCCTTTAACCCCACACCAGTCTATCTTGGTGTTAGTTTGGACAGGACACTCACGTACCGACACCACTTGGAATCACTTCGCAAGAAAGTAACATCACGCGTTGCCCTTATTCGTCGACTGGCATGTACGAGCTGGGGTGCGACAGCAACAACTCTGCGCACCACTACCCTGGCTCTTGTCCATTCCACCGCGGAGTACTGCGGCCCTGTATGGTGTCGTAGTGCTCATATTCACTTGCTCGAGAAACCCATCAACGACGCCTTGCGTATTGTATCGGGGTGCCTGAAACCTACACCTACTGAATTTTTACCAGTTCTTTCAGACATCGCCCCTGCTGAGCTTCGCCGCAAAGCTGCCACACTCTCCCTGGCCCGCCGGTCACTGGAGCCACACCACACGCTTGATAGCTACATTACCAGATCGGTAATAAAGAAACGCCTTAAAATCGAGAAGCCCCTTTGTCGCTCAAGCACAATCCTTGCTGGAGCACAACACCAGTGCCTCATTCTGGATCGCCAATACCTGGCAAGAGGAGTGGACAGACAACATCTCCAGACTCTACACCTTTGTCCCCGATGCTGGACCCATGCCACCAGGAAAGGAGCTCAGACGACTTGCCTGGGTACGGTTGAAATGCCTCCGCACGGGTGTTGGGCGATTCGCTTCCTTGATGCACAAATGGATCCTATCAACATCTACGGCATGCAACTGTGGTGCAGAGGAACAGACAGCAGATCACATCCTCTACCACTGCCCGACGTTTACTCTTCCAAGGGAAGTTGGCCTGTCAACGCTGGAGGACTCTACAATCAAGTGGCTGCTCGAAGAATGCCTGGACATTTGAACCCAATGAAATGTAGTCCAAAAAACCAACTTCTGATACGAAAGAAGAAGAATAACCAATCCATGAAATCAGCTACCTGGGCAGACCACCAATGGAGCTTGGAGTGAAAGAAGAACTCAAGACTTCAAAGCTTTATCGACACTGGCCCCCACCTAATTGGCGTAATTGTGAAAATTTTTAAAGCGTGTTACAACAGCTGAAGATATTTTTCAACCACTTTTTTGTTATCACCAACCTTTTTTGTTTGATAGTTTGAAAAATCGGCCGTTATTGCTTTGTTCAACTGCATTAGGAAAGAACACAATTTGGATGAAAGTAAGGAAACTTGTCCTATAAAATTGTTAACTCATGTTTTTTTTTCAATTTGGCTAAATTTGTAAATAAGAATAATTACATGCATCTTCGTAATGTCAAAGAACAAAGTATTTATCGCTCCTCTAACTGTTGAACTTTGTTTTTTTAAAACTACTGTAACTGTTTTTTTTTTACTTGTAAAAAGCAGGTTTTTTAAAGCAGTGGACTGGTCTAAACGTAACAACAACATAACGTTAAGATACTAATCAGCATTCTAAATAAAAACAAGAACATACCTGAAATTACACAAAAAACAACACGATTTATAATAGTTTTTACATAATAAAAGGGGAGCCACATAAACGGATGTTGCGGATCATGTTCTGGTCCGCGGACGGTATGTTGCAAGTCAGAAGTGTACGGAGTCAGGTTTTTTGAACTCCTTCTCCACTCCGAAATCTATGACTCCAAACCCCACTCCTGCTCCAAATATTTTGAGGATATTGATTCTAAGCTCTATTCCAACTCCAGACACAAACCATAAACCACAACCACGTTGTTAATATTAAAGACTATACCTTCCCAATCTCCTGTTATGAAAAGAAAAACATATTTTAAAAAAATGAAAATGCGTCAAGTGCAGCGTAAATATTTGCACGCTAAAATTTTCAATCGGCAAAACAATCCCGCTCCCAATAATGCCAAGTATTTCAGACTTCGCCTCCACTGCGACTCCGGCCGAAACCGAGACTCCAATTCCTAAATACTTCAAAACTCCGGCTCCTGTACATCTTTGTTACACGCATCTATGCTATATGATTTACAGTATTTTACGTCTGTTGCAACAGCTTTCTTCAGTCAAAGACAAAATAAACTAACAAGCTATTTCTAAATTTATTCAATAAATTAAAAACAAGACAAAACAAATTTTAGAAACTTACTTTGACGTGCCGACCAACATCCTCTATTTGGTGTATTTCCATTTAGTCCTCTTTGAATGTTCAATCTCGCTGCGTATGGTCCGTGCTCCCAATTCCATAATGAGGAAGCAGTGATGTCTTCATCTCTCACTCTCCTGTCTTCCATGCCAATAGTGCAGAAAGAATCTATGTAAGTTATTCAGTTACTTAAGCACATTAGTTGATGAATACTGAAAACTTAAAAAGAAAGTAAAAAACTAGCTTTGTTTATATAAGCATATTCATACCATGCGACATGAATAAATTAATTAATATATATTTTAACATCAAGAAAAATCTTTTAGTAAAACTGTTGCTTGATTTAATCAAGTAAAACGATATCTTTTCACTGCAAATATAAAAAGAAATAACTTTTTATAATTAGGTCAATCTACAAAATCGAAATGTGTTTGTTTACAGTAGCTTTTGACATAAAATTCCTCGTTTATTAAAATTTTTAACTATATCTTTTTTTTCATAAAGTAAACCTTGAAGTTGACGGATTTTTTCTTTGAGCTTCTCAATTTCTCTTGGATTGCAAGAGCATTGCCTTGTAGATCCTGGAGGACCTGGTGATCCAATAGATCCTTTTGGTCCTCGTTTCCCAGGGACACCTTGAAAAGTACTTCCTCCAGTCGCATCACTAACATCATCCGATCCCCGATTCAATGAGAAGCAAACATCATTGGATCTTCCATCGATACAGGTGATTAACAGTAGACAGAGAATAAATGGATGAAGTAACATTTTTGTTCCAAATTTTAATTAGCTGTAGTCATGTAATATGTATATGATGCCAGAATTAGAAGGGTGCAGGTTATTTAGCAAAATGCAAAAGCTGTAAGCTTACAAGTAAAAACATAATGCTTGTTTTGCGAAGTCATGGATAAAATGTGAAGCAATTATAACTTATGGCCAATGACATTTGCTAATAATAAGGCTGTTGTAGCAGCTGATCTACGAAGAGCATTTGATCACGTTCCTGCCGAAAATAAAAGAGAAGCACAAAACTCTTTCGGTTCCTTCACTGGCTCAATTACCGTGTAGGCTATTAAATATTGAACAAACCACCACATTGCGCATGCTGCATGCAAGTTTCAAATCAGCAGTGGATTTAATGGCTTGGCATTTAATTGGTCATCTGCCAATCAAAAACTGAGAAAGGATGCAATGTTTAAAGTAAAGGCATTGCTAACTCAATTATTGCTAAAACAAACCATTGAAATCATTCTGTTGTCATGTCAAACTTAACCGTAATGTCGAATTAAAATTTAGCTTTAAAAATAATAATTATTGAACTACAAAATACGCAAAAAGTGACCAAAACGAGTCAAAACTTGTCAAAAATTTCGAGGAAATATTTCATTTTGATCCAAATACAGTATCGTATTTTATCTTTGCGTAATTTTGAATCAACTTTCGTTACTGAGCCTACTCTAATTTTGTTATCCTTATCATCTATTTCTAAAGCCTTTGTGGGCTTCAACTATAAAACAAGGACTAACGAACTGCGTGTCATTCTATCACTCAGCAGAGTAGGCCTGCTGTAAATTTATTTGATGCGGCAATGCTCAAGGTCTCAACATTGACTCTGCCACTGTGAACTGGAAATGGATGCAAGCGTTTTACACCACTGCACAATTTCTCTATTCTTGTACGAATCCAACTTGCTGTTTTTTTGTTTTTTGTTTGGAAAAAAAGCTGCTACGTGTTCTTGAGGAAAACAAATGTAGTTGCGTTTTAGATATCTTTACACAAACGTATTTACTCAAATGTGCTTTAATGGGGAATGGCATTTTCTTGTTTCTGCAAGTGTTGTGCTGAGGAATTAATAACCATACATAATCGCAATGTAATCAACAATTGTAAAAAATAGGATGGGGGCCATCTCCAAAACAGAATAAAAGTCTTTGTGCCATTGATGATGAAACATTGCTGTTGTTTAATAGATTTTCTGTGAAGTTTAAAAAACCCTGCCAATGGTCACTCGGTAATAGAAAGAGGCTGAAGGAAGACGACCACGAATACGTGTCTTAGTTAAGAGCTTTCTTTTGCTTCAATATGAAAGCAATTTTGTTTCGTTGCCACTTTGAAATAAAAGCAGAATAAACAAATCCCCACCCAATCCATCACAATCCAGAAGTCTTCAAGGGTGGGCGAGTACATGATACATTGCTGTTTAAAAAAATTTCAAACTGTTCCAAGAAACAAGGTTCCAAGAAACAAGTTACAACTCAAACATAAAAAAGTACTAATGAGCACTCAGCCAAGTGGCTGGACCAGTGACTTGGGAACTAACTGGATAAACAATTTTGAGTTGCCAAAGCAAATTTTGAGAAGGTAATATTTTAATGGTTAAAATAAAACGTATGCACCTAACTAGCCTAGTGCAAGCAACCTATGCATATTTGATGAATTTAGCTGACCGCCGTATACAATATGATAAGCTTGGTATTATTTATAACGGCAAGACATAGAGTAAAAGGCCTATTTCATAGTAGTATTGCATTGTCAACAAATGTCTGGTTGACATACCAATTTATGTCTGGTTTGCGTCACGCAAACAACTAAATTTATATACAACATACAACAACATTATATACAACAACTTTTCGCCATTTTTGATGATGATGAATCGTGCTCAAAATTTTTAAACCTTTTAAATTCGCAACATAAAAATATCGAATTTACACTTGAAAAATCCACTGGTATCATCGCTTTTTTAGATGTTGTAATTGAAATTAAACGCTATTCTTTTGACACCTGAATTTGGCGAAAACCTACCAACACTGCCTTGCTTTTAAATTATAACGCTCTATGCCCTAGCAAATGTGTTATGTATTTTAGTTTATTTGCATTGAAACGATGTATTTTGTTTTCGTTTCCCTCAGGTCTTCTCTTTTGCTTAATATTCATCCGCCTGCTTTTGTTAATTGGCACTTCTCGTCTTGGGCTTACTTTGCAGGTTTCACACTATATCTTGGTTGTGCAATTTTATAATAAAACAGAATTCCTGTATGACTCTGATTGAATGAGCTAAGAACACAACAAATCTGTGTTCTTAGCTCATTCAATCTGGTTTAATATTGTGTCTGTTATCTCGTGCTCGTTCGGTGTGTTCTGTTAATCAGTTGTTTCAGAAAGAAATCAAGAAATTAAAAGACATGTTTTATTTAAATGGATATCCTTCTCACTTTTTCAATTAAGTTTTAAACACCTTCATGGCTGATGAACTAAAAGACACGCCTGAAGAAGTAGATTTTTATTTATTTTATTAGTATATGATACCCTTTCTAGGAAAAGATTCAACAAGTTTTGCGAAAAACCTAGCTAAACTTATAAAAAAGAAATTTTCATGTGACATTCATCCTGTGTATAAAACATTTAAAGTGCACCAATATTTTCAACTGAAATCGCCTACCCCCTTTGCTCTTTCTTCGAATGTTGTATATAAATTTAGTTGTTTGCGTGGTCTCGATCGACCAATTTAAAATCATCTCTCGAGGTAGATCTGATTTTCAGACTAAGATCATGGAAGCCTTAAGAATCAAACGTAACAATCCATCTCTTAACCGGCAGTTATTCGCCTGTGGCTCATCGTTCCTTTTGTGTGTGTTCTAATTGTTTGTCCAATGCCTGTAGTCTACACCTCACGTGATCTGTTTCCCACCGCATAATTTACTCGTAATCATTCTCGTATCATTTGTTCAGTTTGTGCTTTTCAGTCCTGAGTGTAGTTACAGTTAGAGTGCAGTCAAATTTATCTTACGATTTTTCATTTATGTATTGCAGATTTATAATTCCTGATGAGGACACACGTACGTGTCGAAAACGTTTGAGTTTATTTTATTTGAATTATGTTATATTTTTGTGTGTAATAAAGTATGCTAAACCCGCTAAAGTTACTATGTTTTATTTCTCTATGGTTCAACAAACCAAACTCTCTACCAAAGCTTTGTCTTTTTTAATAAAAAACAAAGTTAGAACTGACGATGTGTTTTATTGGTACTGATTTAAGCTCACAGTGAAGCATCCATGAGCTTTACTGAGAAAAACATACCATACTGGGGGGCTGTAGATTAGTAGCCTAAGATATGAAAGGGCGTATGCTAATTAGAAAATGTTTTTTGAGTAAGACCAAGGACAAGTGCTGAAATTTTATTGCCTACAGCAACTGTACTTGGCACTGTGAAATTTTATACAGCGTTCTCAGCGTCATGATAGGAAATCGTTATCATTAACGATCTGTCATGCCACTACTTGCGAATCCGCATAGCCTACAGTATGTTTTCCACATCATTTAAAATATCGCTAATCTCATCCAGAAAATAAAAAAAAATTTCTTTGATGTCATCCAACCAGTCTCCGTTTTGTTTTGATAGATTGACATTAGGGCTGGTTTGTTATTAATGTTTTAGGATTTCTGCCAATTTCAAAAATACTAAAAGCTGCAAAATGTAAACTTACGAAGCGCTGGTTTTTGTTCATCTCCCATCTCTAATATTACGTCAGTGTAATAATGTTGGTCGATAACATCCCATACTCTCACAGTGTCTCGTATCTTCTGATTGTTTTTATTTTGCTCTTAACAAACGATTTTGGAGATCCACTCAATGTTTCTATTTTAAGGAGAAAAGTATTATTAATTTAAACAAGGTACATGAATACCGTTGACTCATGAATTTCCCCAATTTTAAATCCAACAAAACGTATGAGAAGTATTTTGTTGGCTATAGACGAACGCCAAAATAGAGCTTTTTCAACCGAAGAATTCTGTCCTGCTATTTTACTTTAATCTCTTAGACAACGTCATTTTTATGGCTTTGACAAACCTATTTTCTTAAGGGCATCCTGTGATAATGGTAGATCTACAGAAACACACTGATGCGGAGCTAAAAATGCGTAGCTTGTTTTGAAGACTTTTAAGCATTGCTTGCTACTTTCCACCAAACTATACGACAAATTATTTTTATTTAACTAAGCTAATCGTAGGCCTACCTGCAGGAGCAAAGAAACTCATTTCCAAAAATAGACCTTCTCGGTATTGTAACATGTATGGAAATTCACTGCTTAAAATATTGCAAACTTTGACAACTCAAATCAAAAACATTTCAAAGTTGATCAAACCACCGTACATCTTCAGAAACATAATTTCGTGACCACGGTCACGTGACTAATACTTTGACTGTGCTCAGCGAACCATAACAAGCACTCTTCAACCTTTTTGTCATCGAGGAACCCCTGATTCATTTCAGCCTTTGTTGCAGAACCCTCACTAACAAATATTTTGAAATCACAAATTGCTTGTAAAAAAATCAAATGTCGTCTATTGTTCAAAAAGTAATTTGATGATTCAACAAATAAACAGTTACAGTATTAAAAAAGTTGAAATTTACATTCTTGTTCATAGCATCACAATGAACAAGTGAAGCAACAGCCATCAATGCTTCTTTTTCGGCTATTGGCTGCAATCAACCTTTTGTTCATCTAAATTGCCTACTTGGAGTGTGAATGTCGCACGGTGATCTGAAATTCAGAATGACGCCTCAATATAGTGAAGCAAGAAATCAATTTCACTAAAAACGAGGAACCCTTCAAACTGACGGAACTCTGGGGTTCCGCAAAACCCCTCTTAAAGAGCACTGACCTAGACGATGAAATGATACTCTCTTTACTTAAAGTGAGAATCTTGGTTAGTGCTGTGGCTTTTTTTGAGTGCTTGTTTTTCTGTTTCAGTGAACTAGTTTTTCAAGATGATCTGTTCGGTTTGACTAAAAGACGTTTAGAAATATACAATAAATCTGTCAAGAAAAAACAGTTCATGACTAATGACTAAGACTAATGTTGCCTTTTCTTGCCTGGGGTATAATGTCGTGCATTGTGAGGGTATGTGAGGAAAAGGCTTCTGACAGTTCACATCACAGTTGGCGTATTGTCTGGTGTCCCTTTGATAAATCTTTTTTTAGCAATCATCATACACACGTCGACAATTATGTACTACAATAACTTCACATTCAATATTGCTGCTGAAAATTATTAAGCACTAGCTGTCAGCTTAAGATTTTCAAACTGAAGTTCGAGTTTAGTTGTGATTTTATCAGAAGAGTAGCAGGGCTTTGGAGCCGGAGCCCCGGAGCCGTGCATTTTCAACGGAGCTGGAGCCTGACCTCCACGTGAAATTCAAGTGGACCTGGAGCAGAAGCTGGAGCCAGTTGTTTAAAAAATAGCTCTGGCTCTGATGTATTTCATAAGAGGATACTACTATTGGCGGAATTCACATAATTTAACAGTAATCCTTCACAAAATTAAAAAATTATTGACGTTAATCAGACATCGAATTAACGAATATGTTTTGACATGCAGTTCCGCATGAGATTTTGATGAAAGTATCTTAAATTTCATAAAGTTGTGCCATTTTTAGCAACAGTTGACTGCAGGTCGTCATTATTTTAATGAAAGCACTTTTCGGCGCCTGGAGCTGGAGCCGGAGCAGTGGTATCAATAAGCTCCGGATCAGGAGCTAATTTATGATAAAAGAGAGCTCCGGAGCTGGAGCAACTTAGCATTTAGGCCTGCTCCAAAGCCCAGAAGTATAACAACGGCAGGTCAATTTACATGATTGAACTGAAGCCAGCAGTGGTTTTAGTGCCTCATCGATGTGGTTTTAGGAAACATTACCAAACTTTGGGTGATAGAAGGATAGACCCTTGTCCCAAAAGCTCAAGCAAAGGAGAAGATTATTGTAACAATGAATAACTGAATAAGTGATTTGGTCTTGCTACCCGATATACAGAAGCAACTTTTATTAAACAGGCAAAGTCTATGTACAGCTGTTTTATTATGCCAATCTTTTCGTTTGAGCTCAACATTATATTGCAGTCTTGTCAAAACTTTGAGGGAAAAATAAAATATCACTACGAAAGATTACACAGCACTTGCAGTTTATTTAAAGATCATTTCTAGTGTTTAGTATGAAACAAGTGGTTCTCAAACGGTAGCTCCCAGCGTGGACGTCGCTATAATGGCATCTGGACTGGAAGCCAAACGCTGCCGTCCAAGACGAGGCCTGAAAAGGATTGCCATATTAGCGGTTTTGGATTTTCGTTCCACATTTGTATTACTGGATTAAAAGAAATACGGCATGTTAAAATATGGCACGATTGCAACACTTTAAGCTATAGTGGTAATCATGCTGCTGACAAAAATAGACACAAATGCAATCTGATGAAAAATATCATCATGGTTCAAAATAAGTTGCCTTTTCAAACCTGATGTTTTATAAATAGGCTTCTGCAAATCGATAAAATATAGTTTTTTAAACTATTTAGAATGCTAAAAAAATTAAAAACTGCCAAAAATATGCCAAAACGCCACCTCAAAATAGCCTGTCAAACGCATTATAAGAACGCCAAATTTCTCAAATTTAGCGTTACAACCGCCAATGTGGCAATCCTTTTCAGGCCTCATCTTGGGCGGCAGCGTTTGGCTTCCAGTCCAGATGCTATTATAGCGACGTCCAAGATGAATAAAATATCACTACGAAAAATTACACAGTACTTGCAGTTTATTTAAAGATCATTTCTAGTGTTTAGTATGAAACAAATGGTTCTCAAACGGTAGCTCCTAGGAACAAATTCTGCAGAGCCAAGTTAAACGCCGAACTTATCAAAACATGTTTATGCGGCTACCGTCCGATTGTAACCCTTCTAGCACTCAGCCAGAGTTGATCCTTGCTTTAAACTTTGTTTAGTAATCACAGAAGCAAAAGAAGTAATGATGGCAGAGGTGGGAATCAAACCCATGTTATTGAAGTGATTCTTATTCTAACCCTAACCGCTAAGCCGCGCTGCTGACGGCGATGTTATCGATTAATTTATTTGTATCATCTGCTTTTCGCACTTTTGTATATCACTGAAAACGTAACTTCTAATTGGTTGATTGCTTTGACGTTGAACTGGGCTCTGGCAGAATTTTTTCACGTAAAAGGTCGCTACCTTGTCAAACTGGATTAGGGTTAATCACGCCCCAGTGTTTCATTATAAGTTTTTTAAAGTTTCACGAATTGAAATTTCACTTACTGTATATATTGGGCGTATCAATAAATTCAAGTTTGTAAGTAAATGCAAATTACTGTAACTTAATTTGTTACTTCTGGCACACATAAACTTTAATAAATCTTTTCTGATGCATTTAACCAAAGCAAGTTTGAGAGCCACTGATTATTGACTTCCATCAAGACAAATTATTAGTTTTATTCAACTGCAAGTAGCCTAATTTTAATTATGAATAGAATTATAGCTGACAGTTAAATTGTGATTATGATGTAGTTGGCAACAATCCGAATAACAATCCATACAACAATGACAATACTCGCGGTCAGGTTCAGGTTATTAGCTTGATCCCCAATAGCGTGACGACAGCCCGACGACCAACAAAGCGGCTAGACCAATATGGCGACAGAGATGTGATTCAAGAAACCTTGAACATCAAACTTAATCTTCTTCTCTGCTTATTTCAGTCGTATTCTACTTTTGTCGTTTGTTCAAATATTGAACCACAGATAAATAAAACATAGTAACTTTAGCGTGTTTAGCATACTCTATTTCACACAAAATATAACATAAATAAAATAAACTCAAACGTTTTCGACACGTACGTGTGTCCTCATCAAGAATTAAATATGCAATACATAAAATGAAAAATCGTGCACTGACAATGTTTCGATCGACCAATTTAAAGTCATATCTCGAGGCAGATCTGATTTTCAGACTAAGATCATGAAAGCCTTAAGAATCAAACGTAACAATCCATCTCTCAACCGGCAGTTATTCGCCTGCGGCTCATCGTTCCTTTTGTGTGTGTTCTAAATGTTTTGTCCAATGCCTGTAGTCTACACCTCACGTGATCTGTTTCCCACCGCATAATTTACTCGCAATCATTCTCGTATCATTTGTTCAGTTTGTGCTTTCAGTCCTGAGTGTCGTTACAGTTACAGTGCATCTGCGTAGTCAAATTTATCTTACTACTTTTCATTTGATGTATTGCAGATTTAATTCCTGATGAGGACACACGTACGTGTCGAAAACGTTTGAGTTTATTTTATTTATGTTATATTTTGTGTGAAATAAAGTATGCTAAACCCGCTAAAGTTACTATGTTTTATTTCTTTATTGTTCAACAAAGCAAATTCTCTACCAAAGCTTTATGTTCAAATATTTTATACCAATTAAAAAAACTATTGAGCAGGGCCGTTGTATTAGATGCTTCGTTTAGCAGAAAGCATTGTTCTAAGTTTTATCGCAACATGGACATTATGGCAAGAGCAAGAAGCAAACCTCAAATAGAGCATAATGGTTACACTTATCGGATAAAAACAAACTGAGGTGGAATCTCGTTATATTAGAGTTACATTAGCGATAAACAGTATAAATGCAAAACCAAATCAATTTTAGGAAAGCTTTAAAGATTTTTTTGCTTGATTGATTTTGCAGAAGCTTTTTTTTTCACGAAAATTATGACGCTTGTACGTCTCGATATATAAAAAAAATTGTGAGAAGGTGTCACGCTATTGGGTGTCGCCTAATGAACGATGTCTGCTGTTGGGCGTACAGGTTTGGGTGTCACGTTATGGGTACAGAGTTACAATCATGTAGTCATCCTAGCAAGTGAGAAACTCCATTCTGAGACTGATATGATTGTTCCAGGTTTGCGGAAGAAGTCGAATGTATCGAGCAAAAACAGGTTCAGGAAATTTGTTGTTAGAGTAAGAATCGTTGTCAGTGTTGCCTTCAAATATCTGTAAAGAATAAGCAGAAAGTTTTGATGACATAAATTCGCACAAAAAGTTTAAGTTTTGTTAGTTCTAAAAAATGATTTTATGCTCTCACAGCACTGGTTTGCTTGATGATTTTTTTGAAGATGAGAATGTCGCTTGGATGCTTCAAAATAAAAACTCTTGAAAAGCAGTTCAACAAATTAGAGTTTCTGGAAAAACAGAAAATTAAATATTAATAAAATTTAAAAAGCCCAAGTATGAAGCGATTGATCTAAATCAAGGATCTCAAACACGCGGTCTGCGAAGCATTTCTGAACTTTTAAATAATTAACAATTAAAATTCAATTATTATAAGACAAAATTTACTATAAAATTGCTCAAAACCTCTAACAATGCCTATTAAACTTTACACGATTTTTAAGTGCTAGCCTACTGTCCCACCATTTTATTAAACTTTCAATTAATTAACAATTAAATTTTACGTAACAAGATAAAATTCACTCTAAAATTGCTCAAAAACTCCTGTCGCACCATTTTATTGGGTGCAAAAAACTTTCATTGTTACATCAAGGTATTGTTTTTGTGTGTCTTTTTACCTTATATAGCTGTTTACTTTTGCGTGTGTATCACTGTTGATACCTCTGTTAATCTTAATATTGTTATTATCCTTATTAGTTGTTTACTGTACGTGATTGAAAGATGAATAAGCACTCTGCTTTACAACATCTCATATATTATTATTATATTATTATTATCAAAAGCACATTGCCAATTCACTCCTTGTGCCTCCATTGTTTCATCTGGTGGTGTTTTCACTCGCCACAGAGTAGTGAAAACTGTTCAAGGGTGTTGAAATGTAAAGCCCCTTGGCCTAGACCTTTGGTGTAGCAAGATCAAAGGTTCAAATGAAAACAAATTTTCCCAAAACTACTAGAGAGCTAAAGGTGTGCAATTGCTCATTCACGTTCTTGGTGGGTTCTTACTACCTCTTTATTGCGTTCTTCCTGTGTTATTTTGGTTATTAAATGGTGATCAACTGTTTTATCAGCACCGGCAACGCACGAGTACAAAAGAATTAACACGGCGAGAAGTGAACAATGAACATTGTCAAGACAAACACTTCTAAGAACCGGTCTGCCACACCTGCGTCGGCGGAAGCGGCGTGATTTTCAGCTGACGATTCACCGGTGGAAGGTCCGCCAGCTTAAGCTGCGAAGACCAGGCTAAGTAGTCGGGTACATGCAGAAAGAGACTAAGAGAGTGTGGATCGAAAACTCTGTAAGACCCGTCCACAAAATTTAGAATAGCGGAATAGGCTAGGGAGACAAGCTTAACTTTCCGCAATGCAAAAAGGCATTGCGGCCCATGGGTTAAATTACAAGTATTCATTTGGGCCTCAGAGTAATTTGAGTTTGAGACACTTGATTTAAATCTTTTATCGTCTCAAATCCTACTATGCTCTAAAATTCAAATATCTTAATTCTCTAAGTCTAAAACAGTGGTTCTCAAACTTTTTTTTGTTGCGACGCCTCTGGAAAAGTTTTCTGGACTTGCGACGCACCAGCAAATAAAAGTTAATGAGGAAACTTATTATTAAAGTTTTGTTTGTTGATACAACAAAAAGCAATGCATATTATTTAATGTGACGTGTGCCCTTGTTTGTTTTTACAAAGTTCATTAAATCTTGGGGGAATTTTTGAAATTGCCACCCGCATTTTTCTTTCACTGTTTATTGGTGATCGAAATTTGCTTTTTATCACCACCAAGGCAGAAAATCCTGCTTCACATAAAAATGACGTGACATATGGGATAATAGTTCGTAGTGCTTTCTTCACCAAAGCTGGATAATCGCCATTCATTGAAATCCAGAAATTTGCCGGATTTCCTGAATTAAACATCCTTTTCAAGGAATTGTCACAAGAAAGGTCAATGTAGGCTTCTTTTTCTTGTGCAGTAAAAGACAGTGGAGTAGGTTGGACAAAAGGATCACGAATCCATTCATAGTTTGATAAATTTTTCGCAAAGTATTTTGCAAATTTCGACTCGAGCTTGGACAAATGTTGCCCAAACATGCTTCACAAATTTGAAGGCAGCGTCATACTTTTCTTTCAAGCAAATTGGACAAGAAAGTGAAGTATCGAGAGCTTCCAGACAGGTTTGCTATATCTTCCTTTCACAATAGCAGCTTTTTAACGAATGCTGCAATTTTATCTGAAATGTCATTTTTATTCGGCCTTTGCATAGAAATGTTCAGTTTGGCGAAGATCACACAAGTAAAGTAAGCCAATTTCAATAAGAAATTGTTCTGAGCTAAACAATCTGCAAGTGGATTATTTTCTTGCTGCAAAAAAGCCTGAAGTTCATCCACCAATTCGTAGAAGCGTTCAAAGAATTTTCTAAGCGAAAGCCACCTGGATGAAAATTAAAAGAGCAAACTCCGATGCGCTGCATTCATTTCTCCACAAAGTTTTTTGAAAACTCTTGACTTCAGTGGGCGTGTTATAATGAAGTTAACAACTTTGATGACAACTGAAACTGCTAATCAAAGGATTAACCTCATCTTTATAAGATAAACTGAATTCAGTCTACAAAACGAAACTCTTCTGCGACGCCCTTGGAAAATTGAAACGACGCACCAGGGCGTCGCGACGCACAGTTTGAGAACTACTGGTCTAAAATATCAATGTTTCAAATCGAGAATTTTAAGAACAAAGAATTGGTGACACTCTTTCACCTGTTGTGTTTACAGCTGCAGTTGAAGAGATATTTAAGAGGGTGAACTCTGTGACTGGACTTGTCATTAATGGACAACTGCTGAGGAATTTCAGATTAACAGATAACATCATCCTTTTTGCACAGTCAGAATGCACGTTGCAACAATAGCTTGAGGAACTGAACCGGAAATGAAACGAGATAAATTGAAGATGAACAAGAAAAAGACAAAGCTATTGTGTAACGAGACAGCAAATAAACAACCAAGAACTGATATTTCGATTGATGGAGAAAAGATAGAGAGGGTACATCAATACAAATATCTAGGGAAATGATAATAGTAGGAACGAAATGACATCGAAACTGAGATTACCCAAAGGATAACATCAAGTTGGAGAAGGTTTGGTTAATATGGCACTTTTTAAAGAGTAAGAACATTCTCATTAGCTTATCACAAAAAGTCATGAACAGATTAATATTGCTAGCATTCACATATGGAGCAGAAACGTAGTCACTCACAAAACAACAAACAAGAAAACTGGCAACAGCGCAAAGAAACATAGAAACAATACTATTAAACATAAATGGAATAAAAAGCAAGACCAGAAAGGACGTTATCAGAAACAAAACACACATCAAAAATGTCATTGCAACAGCAACAAATCTGAAGCGGCAAATGGGCAAAATGTCATTTTTTCTGTAATTATTGTTAAAGCCTGCAACAAATATTGTAAACTTACAACAAATGAACGAACCAAAGTTATTGGTGTAATGTTAATCAAAAATATTATAAATAAAAAGTACCATTTCATTTCCAGTTTTATCCTTTATCACTTGGAGATTATTAACAGAGTTTCCGTAAGATATCTTAAACGTTTTCACCCATTGGTTGGGACTATAAGCAGGTCGTCCTTGAGTTATAACCCCAGTTAGACGGGTTGGTCTGCGCAGATGGACTTGAATCCATTCACCAACGCGATCTAAAAATAATCATCATGTTACGGTTGTTTTTGCATTAGTACACAACAACATAATTCATAATACTGTAAATTACAAATTTTTGTAACACTGTTATCAGCAACTGCATGGAAAATTTCCAATCAAATCATAATTGTTTGGCAAAATTGTTGGCCAAGAAAAACGCATAAAGGTATACGGTTTGAACTTCAAACTCTACTGTAGAGAAAGTTGAAAACTAGACTACCCAGAGCACCTCACTTTTGCAAGTCTTCAATAAACAGAAATAAATACAAAATAATAGTGATTTGGACGTTATGCCTGGATCAGTTATTGAGAAAAGAAGTCTGCAATCAGGCTGAATTTTAGTTCACAACAACAAAAATGTTAGAGCATTTCAGATTTTTTATTTAATACAATAATACTGTAAATTAAAAATTTTTGTACCTAACACTGTTATCAGCAACTGCATGGAAAATTTCCAATCAAATCATGATTGTTTGGCAAAATGTTTGGCCAAGAAAAACGCATAAAAGTATACCATTTAGACTTTCGATTCTACTGTAAAGCAAATTGAAAACTAGACTTGCCAGAGCACAACATTTTTGCAAGTCTTCAATGAACAGAAATAAATAAAAAGTGATTTGGACGTTATGCCTGGATCAGTTATTGAGTAAAGAAGAAGTCTGCAATCAGGCTGCATCAAAGTTACACAGAATTACTGCATTTGAATGAACAAACATGCAGACTTTATGGTATTATATTGTAGAATAATAGAACCTCACCGCAATAAAAATGATGTATTATAAAATAAAGTTAATTTTTCTTTATTAAAACATTTGACTGTTTTTATTCTGAATACTGGCGTTTCACTGGCATCACTTTAAAAATCACTGCAGCAGTTGAATTATATGGTATAATTCATGAATTTAGGTTGTAGATTTGTAAACAAAGGCTGAAGCTTATCATGAATACCAATAAGATATTGCAAAATTTATAAGTAGCTTATATGGATTAATGTTTTAAAAATATTATATGTTGAGGTACTTTCTGAAAGTATCTTCAGCCAAAATCAATAGTAAAACTTAATAATGCTGTATCAGAGTGTAAAATCGTTATTTAAAATATTTCATGGGTGTGGGGGGCATTTGTCGTCTTTTCTCACTTGAATACGTCCCTGTTAATAGCCTTCATCGGTGGTTTACCTGTGTACCGTAAAGTCTAAAATTTGTTGACAACAGCTGAGTTTGTTTATAATGATAGTTTGATGCTAATGTTTATGTTGCACTTCGATGTAGCTCAACAAAAGATCGTTACTGATTCATAATATGGCTTCTGTTCTTTTAACTGTCTTAAGAACGGTTTGTTTTGTGCAGTACATGAATATAATACTACATAACTCTTTCTAGGTTGCCGAAAAAGTCTTAATTGTAAGAATGGGTTATTTTTAGAAGACGTTTGTTTATTTAGTCTTCACAGAATATTATTGTTTTATTCATTTTGTCACATCTAAACGCAAATGACACAATAATAATGTGGTTCTCAACCGCGTGTCCACGGACACCTAGGGGTCCGCGAAGCGATTTCAGGGGGTCCGTGAAAGTTTCCGACTTTGCAGAATGATTGATAAATTACAAAATTTAATAATTATTTGGTTGTGCTTTATTTGTGTATTACCGTGATTTTCAAACTGTACTTCCCAACGAACTGGTGCGATGCCCTTTGAACTTTCAAAGGACTTTGCACAAAGGTTTGGTTTCCTAACTAAAAAAATATCATATAAATGAATTAGTTTTTTAATAAGGCCATGTTCAACTTAATTCTTTTGAGACTGCAGTCTATTGATCAATGCTTAACTTAGAAATGCAAACGTTAGTCAGCAGTCTATAACCACTCACAGTTTTGCAATGACAAAGATTATAACGAATTAATATGGATTAGAAACGAAAAAAGGGAGAAATTCTTTGTAACGGTCGCAAAATTCTATTGATTTTTGATAGAATTTAAAGAAAAACATCAAATCAATACACTGTATAGATTACTGATTTTTGATGCTGTCTGCCAACATAAAGCTGATAACATAATTTCGTCAATGTCATCAATCGTCATAAGTGTATCGCAAGTTCAGCAAATTCTTTTAAGTGTGTCTCGAAACTTCTGAAACATTTGATTCCATTATAGGAGAAGAGATATACCAAAATTTCAGATAAAATACTTTTAAGGGTCCGCCACAGCTTTTAGGTCCCAAAAGGGGTCCGCCAAAACCAAAAGGTTGAGAACCACTGATTTAGGCTACTTGACGCGTGTTGCAAGGGCATTTTACAGCTAAGAGTAAAGTAATTTAACAATCTACTACTAAATTTATTCAACGAATTAAAAACAAGACTATATTTAAAAACTTACTGTAACCTGCTGACCAGGATCCTTTATTTCGTGCGTTTCCATTAAAACCTCGTTGATTGTTCAATCTCGCTGCGTATGGTCCATGCTCCGAATTCCATAATGAAGAAGCAGTGATGTCTTTATCTCTTACTCTCCTGTCTCCCATGCCGATAGTGCAGTAAGAATCTATGTAAATTATTACGTTATTTGTAAACATTTGTCAACGAGTACTGCAAACTAAAAAAAAGAGGTTAAAAGGTAGCTTTGTTTATATTTATATATCATGCAATGTTAATAAGGTGTATTTTAACAATATGAAAAAAGTTTTTTGTAAGTATGTTGCTTGATTTGGTGAAGTAAATGCTTGATTTGATGGATTTTATTTACTATTTTTTGCTTCAAATATGCATGCATGTTTACACATCCATGTGGAATTACATGAAAAAGAAAACACTACAAGGAAAAGACTGGAAACATAGGCATAGATATTGCGAAAGTACATAACTAGGGTAATGACACTTTACTACTACAATAACTACATCTCAATCTTCTTTGTACAACAATTTACAAGCATCGATCTTAGATCTTAAATATTAGATAAACGATCTTAGATAAACATCAGCATCAAACAGGATCCAAATTAAGGCATGTTCAGCGTCTGAGCGCAGCGTAACAGAAAATTATATGCATTTTTTCTCAGTAGAGCATCAATAATATTCAGTACGTTGCAACGTACTTGGTGAGTGCTCACGCTTTCATATCAATGTAAACTACACATTTCTTTTTGTGTTTAGCAGAGACATAGGTCCACATATGTGAATTCTAACAAGGCATGCATTAAGCTCGAAACACAGCTTGTTGTACGTACACACTACAATGTTTGACAAACGAAGGCACGTTATCAGCAGTTATTATTAGCAAATTCAAAAGGTATTTTTTATTACAGATATACTGTAAAAAGGGATCATGTTTTTCAGGTAATTCATTTCATGCAATAAAACTGCGGTTTTAAGCGTTATTTTATAGCATCAAATAAAATTTTTTTTTTGTTTATTGAAAATAGCTAACCATATCTAAGTTTTTAAAAAAAGAACCTTTTAGTTCACGAATTTCTTCTCTAAGCTCCTCTATTTCACTCGGATCGAAATCACGTTGCCCTGGAGGTCTTGGAGGACCTGATAGTCCAATAGATCCTTTCGGCCCTAGCTTCCAAGGAACACCTTGAAGAGTGCTTCCTCCAATTGCATCATCAACATCATCCGATCTCCGATTCAATAAGAAGCGAACATCACTGGATCTTCCGTTGACACAAGAGATCAACACAATGCAGAAGACAATTGAATGAAAAAACATTTTTATTCAAAAGTTTGATTTGCTGTAATCGTGCAATTATTTGATAAAGATACTTTAATATAAAAATCACCATTTTGTTTTGTCTAACAACATGTTATTAGTTATTACGTTACAAAATTGAATATAACTCATTTTGCAAGCTTATTTAAATTTTTTGTATTTCTTTTTTTGTTTTTAAGTGTTTAGTAAACTGGCAAAATAATGGGCTACTTCATCTAGTCGATAATATGGAAAAATCCATAGACTAAAGCCTAAAGCAGTGTTGTAGACGACAAAATATAGGCAGCCTCGTAAATTATTTTTTTTATGTAAAGCCACGAATTAGGTAAATGTGTAGCAACCATGACCTTCTTTATATAGAGGCCTTGCACATGTGCGTTTGGAGGCAATGACTGGAGGCGATTGATTAAATCTGACAGCTAGCAAAACCTGTGATGTTATAAGCGACCTGCAATGTCTGTGTGGTCGCATAATGCGAGCTTGAAGTTGTGAATACACTTTTACATCATTATTACTTTATTATGCTGTTATCAAAGCCAACCGAACATGTAATATGTCGCTAGATGTTGTCCTAAACAAACAATGAAGTGTGGTAATTTCACCCTATCTGTGGCGACATGGGGTTTTATGAAGACCCCCCCACTCTAGTAGTGAAATATTTCACAGAAGGAAATATGCTAGAAATGTAAAATTTCTTGAAGTTTAGTTTCTATTCTGTGCGAATTTTCTAAACCTAAACTGGTCATTTTCCTACCTTCCTGCCTTTCACAATAAGTATTTCGTCTCAGGTGGCTAGACATTTTCATGCAATGCTAGTTATACATTACGTTATACAAACGGCGACATTTGGATGTCTTTGACCTTTGACCTTTTAGAGTGACAATATGAACGGTGTTGTGTTTTCAATACTTGTCAGCAGTACTATCACCTGTAAAAAAATTGGGTTCTTACCTAATTTACTTAAGCAGTAATAGGACCTTAAACATGGCCAAAAAAAAAAAAAATTGTGCCCCCTCGGCAGACCCCCCAAACTAAATGCTTTATAACTCTCGTGTTTCTTAATAAATTTCACTCAAATTTTGCAGGTGTTCATCATATAAGATAATGAAAAAGTGTGTAAAATTTAAGAAAAATTGAATAGGTTGAATTTCTTGACTGTGTGAATTGACACGGAATGGCCCAATGGTAAATTTTCAAGTGGCTGGTGGCAGATCAAGCTCTCGTCAGATTACATTCTAATTTTGCACAATTAGTTTTAGTAGTAATTGGCAAGTTTTCCAACCCCAAGCTAATAAAAATTTTATAAAAAGGCTTTTTCACTCCACCCTATTATACAATACATGTGTTAATGTTAGTGCAATATAAATGTTAGTGCAATTACTTTGAAATGTAAAAACGCCCAAAAATGTCTTATATTTATGTGCAAAAGTAATTTTTGTTTAGTTTAGCATTACTTTATGTTATAATTCAAAAAATTATATTTGGAAGCTTTTTTTGGGAAAGTAGAATAAAAACTGACTTTCTGATATTTTTTCATCTCAAACAATTTATTTCAATAAATTTGTTGGGTAAAAATTTAATTTCTATATGCACAATGCACATGGCTTTTATCTTGTAAAATATTTTGGCTCTGTGATTTTCATAACTCCCGTTATTAGCGATTAATTAGCACGGGACTATGATAGCCCGTGACGTGTTTTCGTGTACGAAGACAGCTCGTATTAAGATAGGGTTAAAGAACAAAGTTTAAGGTTTCTAAACAAACACAAAAAAAATGTGATTTGGTCAAACTTGAGATTGCTGTTTCAATATGAAAGTGACAGGGTATAGCGATTAACCATAAAACCGCAAGAGATATAACGTTTAAGCAAACACAGGAAGCTGCACAGATAACCCATTGTCTCAGTACAAAACTATCGTCAAGTCAGACCTACAAATCGATACCGCTCGGTTGGTATCAAATTTACAAAGACAAATTACATACCAATACTTAACTTGAAATATAGTTTGGCACAAAGCAATACAACAACATGTGCTGTGGCACCGACAGGGCAGGTTAAAGTGACAGTGTATAACTGTATAATATACAAAATGCAGAACCACCATTGACAATTTACACAAAGGTCTCTTACAAATATGTCGGTTTGTTATTTTCTTATGCGTTAAATAAAGCTAAGTTAAGTAATAACAAAAGTTTCTTCTCAGTGGGCAACACAAACAATAATTACAAAGCGCGTAGTTTGTTATTACTGGGCTACAACTTTTATAATTGATGCTACTTCAACCACAAAAATTCAAAAAAGTCTTGAAATTTATTCACAACTACTAAGGTTTCTTCATCATTTATAAGCAATATAACTTAAGTCGGTTAAGAGCACAGACGGGTACACAGATAATGTTTCGGCATGGTGAAAAAAAGGGTGTAATGGTGTCCATCTTGAACTTTGAGCTTTGCGCAAAAATAAATATAAAAAAATGTTCCTGCATTTGCACCTTAGGAACTTTTGTGTTAGATGTTTTTTTAACAGAAAGCATTAATTGCAAGTTTAGCACAACATGGAAATCTTTACAAAAAGGAAGTGATCGAGACTCGATTCTATAATTTATCTCAAAATTTATACCGTTGAATTCAATCCATTAAGTGGCTCTTCATTCATCCCTCTTCCAAGTTTTATTGCAAGTCACTTCCAACCAAGTATCTGATGTACCTTGACGCAAACAATCTGTATGGTTGTCATTAGCAGCTAAACCCAATTTCGATCGTGTGCTTTTGATGAAAATCTGCTTGCTTGTCATATGAAACAAACAAAACTTTACTTTGCTAAACCAATTTATCTAGGTATGAGCATCTTGGATCGCTCCAAATCCTTAATGTATGACTTCCACTACAATTTCATCAAACCAAAGTACCCAAGTAAACTCTCGAAATTATTATTGACAGACACAGACAGTGTGTTATACAAAATCGAAACCAGTGATTTTTTCAAGGACATCAACCAAGATGTAGAATCCAGGTTCGACACTTCTGGGTACACTAATTATCACCGGAGCAATATAAAAACAGGAATACACAGGAAAGTACTTGGAATGATGAAAGATGAAACAAACGAGAAAATTATTTCAGAGTTTATTGAACTCAGGGCTAAACTATACTCTTATAGGTGATGGATCAGAAAACAAAACGTGTAAAGGGGTTAAAAAGTCAGTTGTTAAAAATGGTCATTATTTAGTTACGCGTGAGTGACATCTTTTGATATAAGCCTTTGAATACTTCTTGGGAATGCCAGGGCATAAATCTGTTATTTGATGATCAATCTAGTTGAGTTCTTTCATTAATTCTGCTTCGACCTCAAGGTCAAACTGTCCAGACCTCAAAATGTATTTCATTTTGTTAAGAACCTTTTGATATTTACCAACTGCATTCCTACATAATTCAATCTTTTTGTTGGAGTTTTTCTTTGTTAGAAAGGTTTGGATTAATATCCCCAACCTAGAGACAATTAGATTAATTGTTAAAAATAGGCTAGCCAGCAACAAGAAACAAACCGGTTATTTACGAATGTGACTAGCTTGAGTCCATGATAGCCTAGTTTTGCTTCAAGCAGGCCTTCTAGGCTTATAAACAATAAAGCATAAGCAACCGAAAATTTTAGAAATTTTGATACCAGCTAGGCTACTTAATTTTCTATTGTTTTGTTTCATTTCAAATAATTTCTATAAGTACTATATCACAACAAAATATGTGTTCACTATCTCGATTTACACAGAAACCCTTTAAAAGATTGGGTTGGTAAAGAAAAAACAATAACGTATTAAAAAAGCCACAATAAGCAATAAAACAGTAAGAAAATCTAGAAATCAATCTTAATGGGTGGAGGTTTAATCCCCAATCCCTTGCATGCGCCACTGCATTAGAACCTGTTAGTTTTGTCTTTGGTGCAGTCTAAATACGTCACATGATAGACAAAATTATTCAACTGCCAATCATCAAAATGTCAGACAAAATACGATTTTCATTTGTAGAAGGGTTGGAATTATTTTTAGTTTGTTCCTCTGAAGACTGACAATGTTGCTAGGTTTCCATGTGTAGGAAGTCCAACAACTGCAAATCATTGAGCTCAAGCATGACAATTTATATCCTTGGCACTTCCAAACGCAAACAGTAATTCGCAAAGTACAATATCCTTCAAATTGTTTGTTCAAATTTATTTTATCTTAACTAAACACTTATAAAGTTCTTATGATCTCAACAATGTAGCATCGTGCTGCACGGTTATAGGTAAATTGTTCGTAAACAGTTATTCGAAAAATTAATTCTTCTTAAAACAATTCTTGGTAAAGCATTTCTTCGTATACATCAATTCTTCGTATAAGTGAATTGTTCATAAACAGGTGATAGATCAATTGCCCGTAAAAATTTTTGCAACAGCAAGGTTTCTGTTGAAATTTCCGATGAAGGTGCATAATGCAAATTTTCCTGAATAACCATGTTACGACGACATAAACAAATAAGCACAATGAAAAATCGCTCTTTTTGTTATTTATTCGAATACAACAATTGTCTGTGTTTAGCAATTCTTCGCTTATACTACCAATACTACTTTAAGCAACTTCGTACAAATTGTTCACCAACCAAGTTTAGTATGAAGTATTGTGTGCAATTCCACGCAAGTAATCACAAATTTCATCGTCTTGAAAGTCTTGACGCCAAGTTTGGACGACTCTAGTTAGTCTTTCTGCACTGTCCCTAACCTAACCTGTTTTACGAACAATTATTTGCGACAAATTAGTATTACCACCAATTGCATGCACGAAGAAATGCTTTACGAAGAATTGTGTTACGAAGAATTAACTTTACGAACAACTGTTTACGAAAAAACATCGGAGACTGTGCTGCACAATAATACCTCGGTAAACAATCGCCGAAGTGGAAGTAAAAATTAGTTTGTGACTTCGCTAAGTGGAAGGTTCGTCAAACTGTTGGTTTATGATAAGATTAATTTGCGCAACATATCAACTGACAATGCATGTGACGCCAGGGCTAGGTAGGCCTACCGCCTCCTTCAAACTGTTTGTTCACACTAATACTGGTTCTCGTAAATGCCAACCTGGTATGGGAAGCTGCTTTTCGCAAAATTAGCTGAAATGGTGTCCACGTTTTTTCGTAAACAGTTGTTTATAAAACAATGATCGTAAATGATTTGCCTTTCAACAAAATATTTGAGACAATCAGTCACAAGCGCTTGGCTAATTTCTGGGAAAAATATAAACTCTTCTCTACTTTACAATTTGGATTTCGCAAAAACTACTCAACTAATTTAGCAATTACTCACTTACAACAAGATATTATAAATGAACTAAACAACAATCACATTGTGTGCTCAGTGTTTATAGATCTCAAAAAAGCATTCGATACAGTTAATCACGAAATCTTAATTGACAAGTTGAATCATTATGGCGTAAGGGGAAACGTTAAAAACCTTATTCATTCATATATAACCAATAGGCAGCAATATGTACATGGCGGGGAAATCAACTCTTTTCGCTCAAGTATTACTATTGGAGTTCCTCAGGGCAGTGTACTCGGCCCTTTTTGTTTTCAGTTTACATAAAAGATCTTCCCGATGCAACTAATTTAAAAACTGTACTTTATGCTGATGACACAGTTCTTTATTTGGCTCAAAAAACTACCAGCAACTTCCAGCCGATGATAAATAAAGAATTATGCAAACTCTACACTTGGCTTGATAACAATCAGTTGAAACCCAACTTGAGTAAAACTAACTACATACTCTTTAACAATAAAAAGACTAAACTCTCCGATATGCAAATTAAATTAAATGGTACAATAATTAAAGAAGTTGACCACACGCGCTATTTAGGAATCACAATAGATAACAAACTCAACTGGAATAAATACATTGATAGCCTCTCGAAAAAACTATCCTCTTCTTCAGGCGTACTGGGTAAACTTAGAAAATTTACTTCTAGAAAAGTTCTCATCAATACTTATTATAGTATTGTACACTCGCACCTACAATATGGAATTATCAACTGGGGATGCGCACCCACAAAATACTTGAATAGAATGCAAGTTAGACAAAATAAGATAATTAAAATCGTTACAGGAGCATTTGAAATGAAAACAAAATTACTGCCACTCTATCAAGAAAATAAAATACTAACTGTTAATTCTACTTATAAACTAGAAATAAGCAAATTTATGTTCAAATTTTATAATAACAAACTACCAGAAAACTTCAAAACTTTCTTTACACATGTATCAGCTATTCATTCGTATAACACCCGACGCTCAAGCTCCAATTCGCTTTACACTAAACAGGCAAATACCCATTACCCAATTATTTCAAAAAAGTTTAAATTGCATGGGAATCAAGGTATGGAACAATTTACCCCAAAATATGACAAAAAACGTAAAAAAAAGCTACAAATTTTTCAGCAAAATGTGCAAAAAACACTTCTTCAATAATCAAGAGCTATAGAAACGACATCCACTACCTGACTTTATGTCCATTGTTATTATTTTTTGTATTTCTTGCGTCTGTATCTGTATTTGTTTTTGTTTTTTTTCTGTTCTTCCTTCGTTCTTCTTTTTTGTGTCAATTTGCTACAGTATTTAAAATCGCAATACTTCTTTCGTATAACTATTTGAATGAGACAGTGCAGACTCGACGACCTCCTAGGCTCCTACGCTTCCAGAGCTACGGTCTTTCGCACTCTCTCATTGGATGCACACTGTACATTTTTGTTTTATGCACCTTTCGGCGTTTCGCATCCAAACCAAAATAAAATGACCATCCATCCATCCGTAAAATTAGCTCTTCGTAACACAATTCTTCTTAAAGCATTTCTTCGTGCATGCAATTGACGGTAATACTAATTTTTAGCAAACAATTGTTCGTGCATGCAATTGACGATAATACTAATTTTTCGCAAACAATTGTTCGTAAAACAGGTTAGGGTTAGGGACAGTGCAGAAAGACTAACTAGAGTCGTCCAAACTTGGCGTCGAGCCTTTCAAGATGATGAAATTTGTGATTACTTGCGTGGAATTGCACACAATACTTCATACTAAACTTGGCTGGTGAACAATTTGTACGAAGTTACTTGAAGTAGTATTCGTAGTGTAAGCGAAGAATTGCCAAACACAGACAATTGTTGTATTCGAATAAATAACAAAAAGAGCGATTTTTCATTGTGCTTATTTTTTATGTCGTCGTAACATGGTTAATCATGAAAATTTGCATTATGCACCTTCATCGGAAATTTCAACACAAACCTTGCTGTTGCGAAAAATTTTCACGAACAATTGACCTATCACCTGTTTATGAACAATTCACCTATACGAAGAATTGATGTATATTAAGAAATGCTTTACCAAGAATTGTTTTACGAAGATTTAATTTTACGAACAACAATTTACGAAATATTTACCTATTATCAAACTGTTGGTTTATGATAAGATTAATTTGCGCAACATAGCAACAGACAATTCATGTGACGTCAGGACTAAGTATAGGCCTACCGCCTCCTTCAAATTGTTTGTTCGCAATAATACTGGTTCTCGTAAATGTCAACCTGGTCTGGGATGCTGCGTTTTGCTGAATTAGCAGAAATACAGCAGTCAATCGTAATAAAATGCTGTAGTGCTGACGAAAGAAAATGCCCATCAGCTGTAAAATACTTGATGGAGACTCTGGGTTCATAAAATGTAATTTGTTAAAGAGAGTTGATTGGTGATACAAAACTTGAAAATTGCGAGTAAAACGTTGCTCATGGTAGCTCGAAGCTGTATGTTTTCTTCTGACTCTCTTCAGGAGCTATCGTCAGAATAAAATAAACCTAATAGTGGTTATGTATTTATACTCGAAGAAAAACGAAATGTAAATTTGGCAAATCATAATAATTCAAAGGTAACGAACTATAGTAGAGATGGCTAGAAAAGTGGCCTCCATCTCAATCGAAGGATCCTTCCGTGTTTGGAAAGCTTGATGCGCCGCGCTCACTCGTGGAACGGCTACTCCATAGAAACTCCATAGGACTTGCCCGCTTGGATCACACTTGCGTTGCTTCCTACGCATCGAGAAACACGATTACCTGATCATCTCGATGCAACCCCAAAAGCGTCAGCCCACTATTTTATTTTTTCTGGTAACGTAGCCTTGTCATGTCCTCGATTCGATCGCTAGCCCACTCAAACCAACTGGGGAAATCTGCCTCAACGCCATAGGCCAGTGCCCAGTGCACACCCTTGCTCGTTGATTGTGAGCAATCAACAAAACTTACTCCTACCTTTCTTTCTTTTTACATCAAATTTCGAGGCACAGCTTTACACTTTCTTCAAATTTTCTCTCCCATGACCTTTAAATTTCCATTAATTAACTCATTTTTCTTCTAGGGCGAGACCCTAAGTTTATCTGCTCTGCCTATATGCAGGGGCGCAGGAACGATTTTTAAGTGAGGAGGAAAGATTATGAAAAAAGGGCACTTTTGTTGCTAAAAGACCAATTTGTTTTAAGTTTTAAGATGGTTAAGCGATAATGCTCATCTATCAGCTCATTATCGAAAAGTGATATAATAAGAGTCCGGTATATAAAGAACAATGGCACGGAAGGGCATCATGCTATGTTATAATGATGTAACCTACTGTGAAATAGAATTTTGTGTCGTGATTATCATTTTGAGGCAAAAATGAAAGATTATAATTAGGCTAAAAGCGAATAGCAAAAATTGTTATATTGCAAAATGTGCAGTAGCTCGGACGACCTTAAAAGGGCTCCATTGCCCCCATCCACAGAAAAAATTGAGGGCATTCGTCCCCCCTGCCCTCACGCCTACTTCCGGCTCTCCTGCCTATAAGCAGACTGGATATGAAAGTCAAACATTCCTGTGCTGCGTTGGCGTGCTGGAGACGTGGGCTGTGCCTGGCGGTAAAATTACAGTCGCTTCCAGCCACCAGACATGACCTTTTTCCATTGAAAAGGTTAACCCTATCTGTAACGACATGGGGCTTTATGAGGATATCGCACTCTAGTAGTGAAATATTTCTCAGAAGGAAATATGCTAGAAATGGGGCTAAGATAGCCCGTGACGTGCTTTCCGCGTACGAAAACAGCTTGTATTAAGATAGGGTTAAACCTGTCTCCGTGGCGCGCTCCGCCACTCTAAATTATGTCGACAGATCTTTCAGAGTTTTCAATCCACACCCTCCTTCGACAGATACCTCAGCTCCCCAGCCTGGTCCCTGCGACTAAAGCTGTTAGGCCTCTTCCTTGGTGCATTGCCACCACCATTTCAAACATGAAGAAAATGATTCTGAAAGTTCACATCACAGTTGGCGGATTGTCTGATGTCCATTTGATAATTTTTTTTTAGCAATCAACTTACAAACATCGACAATTATTCACTATTATTAAGTACCAGTTGTCAGCAAGAGATTTTCAAACTGAAGTTTGATGTTAATTGTTGTTTTATCAGAAGCATAGCAAAGTCAGATCAATTTACATGATTGAATTGAAGCCAGCTGAAGAAAGAGACAGTAGCTTTAATACCTCCTAAATGTGATTATAGAAAACATTACCAACTTTGGGTGATAAAATAATAGACCCTTTGTATCAAAATCTCAAGCAAACGGGAAGACTAATGTAAAAATGAATAACTGAATATGTAATTTGGTCGTTGCTACCCGATATGAAGAAACGATTTTTTTAAACAGACAAAGTCTATGTACTGTACACTTGTTTTATTAAACTTTTTTTTTTCATTTGAGCTCAACATTATACTACACAAGAGGTGTTTTGTCGAAGCTTTGAGGGAAATATTAAGCTTCACTATTACTATTAAAGATCACTATGAAAACTTACAGATCACTTCAAGTTTATTTCGCAAGAGCTTTATTTAAAGATCATTAATTGTAGTGTTTAAATATAAAACAAGTGGTTCTCAAACCGTAGACCCTTTAACCAGGAACAAAATCTGCCAGAGCCACGTTAAACACAGAAATTATCATAACATGTTTATGCGGCTACCTTCCAATTGTGACCCTTCTAGCACTCAGCCAGAGTTGATCCTTGCTTTAAACTTTGTTTAGTAATTACAGAAGCAACAGAAGTAATGATGGTAGAAGTGGGAATTAAACCCATGTTATTGAAATGACTATTATTCTAACCCTAACCGTTAAGCCGCGCTGCTGACGGCGATGTCATCAATTAATTTACTATGTACAGTATCATCTGCTTTTCGCGCTTTTGTACATCACGGAAAGCGTCGCTTCTAATTGGTTGATTGCTGCGACGTTTAACTGGGCTCTGTCAGAACTTTTTCACGTAAAAGTGGCTACCTTGTCAAACTGGATCAAGGTTAATCATGCCCCAGTGTTTCATATTAAGTTTTTTAAAGTTTCACAAATTGAAATTTCACTTACTGTATATATTGGTCGTAACAAAAAATTTAATTTTGTAAGTAAATGCAAAATACTGCAAATTAATTTGTTATTTCTGGCACACATAAACTTCAATAAATCTTTTCTGACGCATTTCGCCAATGCAAGTTTGAGAGCCACTAGTTATTAATTTCCATCAAAACAAATTGTGTGTTTTATTCAACTGCAAGTTATTTTAATTATGATATAGAATTACAGCTGACAGTTAAATTGTGATTATGATGTAGTTGGCAACAATCCGAATAACAATACATATAACAATGACAATACTCGCGGTCTTCTTCTTCTTCTCTCGTTTGACTTGCAGTAGCTTAGATTGGCAATGCCTCCTCGTGCAGCCAAGATACGGTAGTTGGGTCTAGTTGTCGAATACCAGTGATTCCACTTGGGGGTCGTAAGATGGAACATTCGTGGAGTATGTGTTGCATTGTTTGTTCTACCGCTCCGCAGACACATATCGGCGAATTATGCAACCCCCACCTAAACAATCTCTAATATACAACAATACTCGCGGTCAGGTTCAGGTTATAGCTTGATCTCCAATAGCGTGACGACAGCCCGACGACCAACAAAGCGACTAGACCAATATGGCGACAGAGATGTGATTCAATAAACCTTTAACATCAAACTTAATCTGCTTCTCTGCTTATTTTAGTCATATTTTACTTTTGTCGTTTGTTCAAATATTTTTTTGCCAATTTCATAAACTATTGAGTAGGGCCGTTGTATTAGATGCTTCGTTTAGTAGAAAGCATTGTTTTAAGTTCTATTGCAACATGAACATTTGGCAAGGGCAAGAAGTCAGATGGAGTATAAAGGTTACACTTATCGGCTAAAGACAAACTGAGGTGAAATCACGTTATATTAGAGATCCATTAGCGATAAACATTAAACAATAAACGTAGAAACAAATAAATTTTAGGAATTCTTTAAAGATTTTTCTGCTTGATTGATTTTACGGAACCTTTTTTTCATGAAAGTTATGACGCTTGTACGCCTCAAAATCAGAAAAAATTTAACGAGAATGTGTCGGTATTGGGTGTCGCATTAATGAACGATGCATACTGTTGGACGTACAGGTTTGGGTGTCACGTTATGGGTACAGAGTTAAAATCATGCGGTCATCCTAGCAAGTGAGAAACTCCATTCTGAGACTGAGATTACCCTTCCAGGTTTGCGGATAAAGGCGAATGTATCGAGCAAAAACAGGTTGAGGAAATTTGTTGTTAGAGTAAGAATCCCTGTCAGTGTTGCCTTCAAATATCTGTAAAGAATAAACAGAAAGTGTTGATATACTGATGACATAAATTCGCACAAGAATTTCAAGTTTTGATAGTTCCAAGATTGATTTTACTTTCTCACAGCACTGGTTTGCATGATGATTCTTTTGAAGATGTTAATGTTGCTTGGATGCTTTAAAATAAAAACTCTTGAAAAGCAGTTCAACAAATTAGAGTTTTTGATGGCGAGAAGATGGCGAAAGGACATTAAACAAAGATTGTCATCAACTGGATGAGAACAGTGAAAGAAAGAAGTGAAGGCCATCTGCCAGCAGTGGCATGACTGGCTGATGATGATCTTATTGCTCAATATTCGTTTTTCTTGCTCTTTGACTGGGCAAGTTTTTCGCAAACTCATGTTTGCAACTACCCGATTTTGTTTTGAAATTGAAGGAAATTGAGAGGTCATCAGAAAGGTGTGGTAGTTAATTGTCAAAATTGTTAAATTGTCAATTTGTTAATTATCAGAACAAAAATTACAAATAACAAGGAAAAAACACTCTTGTCAATTCAGGTCAGGGTGCGTCCATTTTTGCTGTCAGTGCGTTGTCATTTTTTTCTGTAATTATTGCTAAAGCCTGCAAAAAATATAGTAAACTTACAACAAATGAACGAATCAAAGTTATTGGTTAATGTTAATCAAAAATATTATAAATAGTACCATTTCATTTCCAGCTTTATCCAGTATCACTTGGAGATCATCAGTAGAGTTTCCGTAAGATATCTTAAACGTTTTCACCCATTCTTCGCCAGCATGAGCAGGTCTTCCTTGCGTAATAACTCCAGTTAGACGTTTTGGTCTGTGCAGATCGACTTGGATCCATTCACCAACGCGTTCTAAGAATAATCATCATGTTGCGGTTGTTTTTTCATTAGTACACAACAACAAAAATGTTAGAGCATTTCAGATTTTTCCTTTCATAATACTGTAAATTACAAATTTTTGTAACACTGTTATCAGCAACTGCATGGAAAATTTCCAATCAAATCATAATATTTTGGGGAAATTGTTGGCCAAGAAAAACGCATGAACGTATACGATTTAGACTTTAAACTCTACAGTAAAGCAAGTTGAAAACTAGACTACCCTGAGCACATCACTTTTGCAAGTTCAATGAACAGAAATAAATGAAATAAGTCTGCAATCAGGCTGAATCTAAGTTTACACGGAATTACTGCATTTGAAGGAACATACATGCAGACTTTGTTGGCAATATTATTGTGGAGTAATAGAACCTCACTGCAATAAATATGATGCACTATAACATAAAAGTTACTTTTTTTTGTGGTAAAACGTCTGACTGTTTTTTACTGAATACTGGCGTTTCTCTTGCAATGCTTACAAATGACACCAGTAGTTGAGCTACACGCCTTAATCCATGAGTTTAAGCTGTAGATTTGTAAACAAAAGCTGAAGCTGTTCATGAATATCAATGAGATGTACCAAAATTTATACGTAGCCTATCTAGATTAATGTTTCAAAATTATTGTTGTAGGAAACGTACAGTTGGCAAATGAATTCTAATTAATTAGCATACTAGAAGCATAATGTTCATTGTATTGCCAATGTGCAGTCATCATCGATCACATCAGTTAAATACAAATAGACGTATGGGTTTGACGGACCTACATGTGGCATAATGCACATGGCACAAATGCACATTTTGTGGCACTCAAAAATTGTTACTTTTTGGTCTGTTGAGTCAAAAAGTGATCCCGAATTATTTTAAATCACATGACTAAAGAGAGATACGAAATCACGGAATTGAGCATTTGCATAAATTTGAAGAGCAAAATTGTTGTATTTTTTCTGACGAATGTGAATGTACTATACGTAGTCTACTGTAAGTATCAGTCACATTCATATTGGAAAATTATTTTATTCCCTATTCTTGACCACATACTCAACATTGTTTACATAATTATCCTATAACCAATAGTAATAAGACGTGGCTAGAATTATAGTAAAACTTTGTGTAAATTGATAAAAAAAACGTTAAATTTGGATAGTTGACGTGGAGGCCTCCCTAAAAAATTAAAAAGATACTTTAGAACTATTCATTCTGATGTTACTTTCAGCCAAAATCAGTAGTAAAACTTTGTCAAATAGTGCTGTAACAGAGTGTGAATTGTTTATTTAAAATATTTTATGGAGGTGGAGGTACATTTACCCTTTTTTTCCCCTTGACTATGCCTCTGCTAATAACCTTTCTGGGTAATTCACCTGTTTACTGTAAACGGGCAACGGCTGAGTTTGTTTTTAATGATAATTTGATAATAATATTTATGTCGCACTTCTCATATCGCTCAACAAAAGATTGTTACTGATTCATGTGGCTTCTGTGTTTTTTTAACTGTCTTGAGTAGGGTTTGTTCTGTGCAGTGCACCAGTATAATACAATATAATCTTTTTTAGGTTTGCTACAAAAGTCTTAATTGTAAGAATAGATAATTTATTTGAGGAATTTTGTTTAGTTAGTCCCCACAGACTCATATTGTTTTATTTATTTTTTGTCACACCGAAATGCAAATGACACAATAATGATGTGTATTGTTTCGTTATTTGGCCTATTGTGCTGTATAGCCCATGATTTATTTGACGCGTGTTGCAATGGCAATTTACAGCTAACGCTGAAGTAAACTAGCAATCTACTACTAAATTTATTTAATAAATTATAAACAATATTATACTTAAAAACTTACGGTGATCCGCTGTCCAGGATCCTGTATTTGGTGCGTTTCCATTAAGACCTATTCGATTGTCAAGTCGCGCGGCGTATGGTTCGTGCCGGATATTCCATGACGAAGAAGCGGTGATATCTTCATCTCTTACTCTCCTGTCTCTCATGCCAATAGTGCAGTAAGAATCTTTGTCCTGCCATTACGAGTTTAAACGTGGTAGTTACGGGACTGATGTTCAAGAAATGCAAAGAAGCACATGCACGTGAAAACAATTTCGTTCCAGTGAATTTTACATTTCTTAGTTATCTAACATAGTTATTTACGTATATAACTAGTAAACCTATATAGTACTTAACTTTTTATTAAAAGTATCTACGGTAACTTTAACGTAAATGTTTTGCTCACGAGTTGTTCAATCTCAGTAACCGGCCCTGCGTCAAGAGCCTCTACATCTACAACAGTGGTTCCCAACCTGGGGTTCGCGGATCCCTTGGGGGTCCGTGAGAAAGCATTTGGGGGTCCGTGATTACCTTGATGAATTTTGAAGATAAAAAAAAGAAAAGCGATCTTTTTACTTTCATTTCTCTCTTTAAATGCAAATTTGTCAAGCCTTAGCAAAAAACGAAGCTCCTCGCGTGGTTGTTACCAATTGCTTCTTGCACAGGTACGCCTTAGCAGCAAAAATTTTACCAGCAAGTCTCAAAGAAATTCTGACGAATTGCGTAAAAGTCGTTAATTTCATCAAAAGCAGAGCTGTAAACCACAACCACCGTACTTTTAAAGCGCTCTGTCAAGAAGTAGGGTCAGATTATGAAGTAGGCTACTTTTGTATCATTGTGAGGTACGTTGGTTATCTAGAGAAGAAGTTTTAAAACGAATGCAGCAGCTAAAAAATGAGGTGTCAATTCTTTTGAAATCAAAAGGAAGTCCTCTCTCAAAATCGTTTGAGAGTAAAAGTTTCTACACGGCATGGCCTACTTAGCCGATATTTTCGATCATATTAACAATGTTAATCGTGGCATTCAAGGAAGAGGTGTGACCATAATTGATGCAGCTGAAAAACTGAATGCGTTTTTAGCCAAGTTGTCGGTTTGGAAATGCAGATTTGAAGCTTTACGCTAACTTTCTAATGTTAGAAGATCTTATCTTGATGTATGAAACTCAAAGAGAATCTACTCTTTTGATCTCAATTAGAGAAAAATTTGCACACACTTGGAAACCCTGCAAATCTCATTTCAACGTTATTAACACCTGCCGAACGAAGTTGAAACATGGATTCGAAATCTTTTTCTTTTCGACTTGAACAACATTGGCGATGACGATCTCAGTAAAGATGACCTAATTGATTTGAGATCAAAAGAGTTATTACGCATTGAATTTCATTCAAAAAACTGTGGAGGAGTTTTGATGCTCATAACTGCAAACCACAGACTGTCTCTATGAAGCAGTCTATGTGCAAATATAATAAATTATACAATAAAAACTAAACATCGAAATCGCCTGGACGTTGAAGATGACATGCATGCGTGTTGCATTGTTAAAAACTCAACCACAGTTCAGTCGTTTAGTTCAGGAAAGGCAACAACAGCCCTCTCATTAAATCTGCTTACGTTGAAAAAGTTTGAGCATGGCACTTTTGGTCACCTTAATATTCAAATACTGCTGACATTTCTTGAACAATTCATTCATTTTCTTATTTGGGCAACTGTTTAACCTGATATTTGCCTCAGGAGTATGCAATGCAATGCAATATGACACACTACAGTAGTTGAGTGGCATAATTATTCCAATTGTCCATAGTATGTTAATTGAGTTTCAGACAAAATTTAGATAGGGGTCCGCAGAATTAATAATTTGTCTAAAGGGGTCCGTGACAACAAAAAGGTTGGGAACCACTGCTCTACAAGTATGCGAAACTACCAGGAATAACCAATCAAGGCTTTACGATCATAAAGATTCAAAGCCAACCAATAATTTAATTTGGTTGAATCGTTGTTTTATGTATCATTGAATAAAAGCTTCAGAAAAGCGAAATTAGATGTTTAAAACATTTGTCGTTGAGGTAAACTGTTGGTGAATATGAATATAAAGTTGATGCTTTGCACTTGGTGTAGGCTTAAGATTCCACTGACACTTCCTGCAATCACTCACCTCATTAAACCAACATCTCGTTAGTTTTCCACGTGATCTGCAAGCTGATAGGTCTTGAACATTTTCACCCGTCCAGCACATCAAAGCTAAAAAAAAAGATGTTACTGTTCTTTTTAATCAATTCAGCTTACTTAAATCCAGTGTTGTACGCGTCAATGAAATAAATTGACGGCGTCAGCGTCAGCGAAAGAAATTGACTTAAATCTAATATTTAGACCTGATGAAAGTTATCGAACTTTTGGGGGAAATCACTATACTGGGATAACATTTGTATAAAATATGTTATTATTTTCCTTAACCAGTTAAGCGTGTATGACACTCATTTGTGTCATGGTGTTTTCACCCGCCATTGCGTATGACACTAATCAATGTCTTGGAAATCCATTGCATCAGTGCGTATGACACAGACGCTTTACACCAGCACTGCGTATGACAGACATTTTTGTCATCATTGTACATAAGCATTTAAATGCGTCTTACTGCGCGATACTGCACGACTACAGCTTGCAGCGTTTTGCAAAAAAATAATTACACACTGGGGAAACAGACCCAACAAATAAAGGACACGCTTAACTGGTTTTAACGAAAAGCGACTTGTTGTTTGCACAAGAGGCATTGACAGACTTTGACAGACAGAACTTGTTTGGTAGGCTGATTTTTTCTGGCAAACATTTTTGGTTGACACTTGGGAATGAATTTAAATTGAAATTGTCTAGTTCAGGGGTCACCAATGGCGGCCCGCGGGCCGCATGCGACCCGCCACGCTGTATCGCTGCGGCCCGCGGAAAGTATGACCGTACAAGTATAACCAAAAATACTTTTCTTGAGAAGTTAAAGAGCACGAAAGCAAAAAATACTTTCCGGGAAGCATATTTTCGCATTGCATATCACTCCACCGACCGACCAATCAGATTACAGTTCTAGGTGGGGGTTGCTTAAAGTTATTCCAATGCGATGTCCAGCCACACTGTTCCAGTGGTTGATTAAAACGTCTGTTTTCGAATTTCGAAATTGTCTGTGAGCATAGGGTTGCTTATTTTAAGTTTGCAAATGTCATGTAAACACTAGTGCGAGTTTCACCGTTATTGTGTTTCACGAGCAGTGTTCCCTTTATGCAAGTTTTTGTTGGCAAAATGGATCGGCGTGCCAACTCAATTTATAATAAATTGGCAAAATATTACATATAAATTTAGAGACTTTTTCTGACTGTATTATGAAAATATTTAGCTTGGTACTGCAAAACGTTTTTTTTTTAAGAAATGTGGAACGCTTCACGATTTTGCGTGTCATCCTTGCGCAGGAGCCATGCTAATATTCTCTGTATCGTTCCAATTATAGCCTAGTATATGTAATGCCGAAGCAAGTACTGCAAAACGTTGTTAATCAACAAATTCTTGCCACGTTGATGAGCAAGTTGATGTTAATGTTCACGTTGATGTTCATAAATTACGATAGAATTACGATTTTTTGATGATTTCCACAAGCGTTTGTTTCATGGTACCTGGTTTCTTTTTCCCTGTTATTTGAGCCTATTTTTCGCTGATATGTTTGCAGGTCACTATTGTTGTCTGTATTGCGATGTGTCAAACATTTCCTTGTTTACTGAAACTGTTAATTGCAATACTGTATTTTGTATATCTTTTCCGAAGCGAATTAACAACACCACTCTTGCTTGGCGATGAATATTCTGATGAAACCGCTCACCTCGCTATAAGTGCCCAAAACAAGTGGCCTCGTTTATTAGGCATTGGTGAAAAAGTTAAAAGTGTTGTAAAAGGAGCTTGGCCTGGCAGTAGCGTTAATTGTTCGATTAATTTTGTTTCTGCCGTATTCTAACATAAATATGAACAACATGAAACGCTGGATACTGGGTACGAAATGCGTTCTCTTCTAGCATAAGAATCAACATACTTAACATTTTATTAGTGCGGCCCGCCACAGTTCTCCTTAGTGCCAAAGTGGCCCGCATGCAAAAAAGGTTGGTGACTAGTTTATGAAGGTTTTCCGAGAGAATTAAGATTTATTTTTATAAAGTTGAAAACTTTGTTCTATATGATTTTTGTCCGTCGTTCTTATCCAATAGAAATAAAAAAATCATAGTTTTTAGTACGAGATTTTCGTTAAAAAAAAATTGGAGTAAAGGTTTGTTGGAACAAGATGTTATTCTTGGCTAATGCTGTTTAAAAAACTACAACCCTTTCCAAAATGAATATGAAAAACAAATTCAATCATTTACGATAACTAGGCTATTTAGAAAATTGCAATAATAAAGAATTCTTACCATCAGTGGCCACTAAGGCGATTTGAAATTTCAAAAATTATGAAAAATCAAAATTTAACCTATCAATCAAGCAACCTTTAACCTTTCCTAACACTAATTCAAAGCAAATTTTTTTGTGTTTTGCATAACTTTAAACATTGAGGCGATTTTATGATCAGGCGATTGTAACAAGGACAAAGTTGCCAGAAACTAATTGTTCTAAGAATTTAACTGTGCAAAATTGTAAAACAGAAAAATTTGGAAACCCTAAAGAGCTAAATTGCAATAAGAACCAGTGTAATGGCTACTTTTTCTTCAAAAACAGGTTCAGCGTCTTCTGCGCAATCTTTCACGATCACTCTGGCAACCCTGCTGTTGTTCAGTCAGCAACAAATGTGGCTTATTCAATATTCAACTCTATATCAAGAGTATAATCTCGATCGTCTTAAATCGTCAATCAAATGCTTTGTTGTAGGACTGCAGTAAACACTAACATACAACAACCTCATGCATAATTTATGGACATAGTAACAACTACAAATTAAAAATCACATGGAAATGCACGACTTTAACGTTTACCTATAAAATATGTGCCAAGAAAATTGCAATATTGAACCACATCAACAGAAAAAGCAATCAGAACGATATAACCGTGCTCACTAGCAAATATTAAATCGTGGTCATAGCAACAAAGTCGGATTTTGTATTTGCTTTTGGGGGGGCTCTCCTTGAAGCTAGTCTAGCTCGAATAAAGCCATCCCGTCGTTGGTAGCCAGCCACACTTCCGCAGGCGTTGGTCACTTCCCGGATAAGGCGCTCCACAGCCTGAGTATGACAAGGGAAATGTGCGCATTCAAACTTCGTATTCTTTACTTCGTTCAAGGTCAAGTGAGAAGTTAATACGGATTCTGTAGGTGTGGTATCCTCCCAATTATTAACGAGCACAGTGAGTCGGCATTCCAGTTTAATTTTGGAGGTATGAATGTGCGGATGGAAACATCACAAGTGTTGTTGCCCTTACGAATATCTTCCAAAATTCTCACAGCAAAAGATCGAACAGCAGGGTCGTCATTGCTTACCATCGCTAGAAGGAGGCTCTCACTGTGAGCATGCCACAACTTTATATAAGGAGCAATAACTTCCCAAGTATCCGCAGGAAGAAGATGTAGCAGCTGGACCTGACGGAGAACATGAAATGGGGCATGGTGAATGTATGGCTTGCTTTTTATCTCAAACCACAGTGGAGCATAATTAGTGGCAATAAATGCTACCAACTTCTGGAGAGCATCAACAATCGTCCCCTGCAGAGCATGCTTTGACATGTAAAGCCGACATAATCGACATGCGAGTGTAAGCTATCGTGAATGAGAAATTGGACCGGGCTTCAAATGCTTCAAGCTGTCTAAAATTTTTCCACCTTGAATTGATGTCACAGAAAGAAGAAGATATCTTTGATCTGTGGAAAGATCAGAGATAATCTCAGGTGGTACTTGTAATTTTGGGCCTTCAATTGGCAGAAATTTTTCATCCCATTCAAGGTCTTCAACATGCGGTAGAATTTTTCCGATCGGCCCTTTAAAGGAAGCACTTCCATCAAAAGGAAGCACAATTATTTAAGCGATATTAACTGAAAAGATAGTTGAAGAGTATGGTACCGTTATAGTTTTGTGATCTTATGACTACGGTACATACAAGCTGTGAAGTAGACTAGAACTCAACAGAACTTTTTCTAACACTGATTTAATTTCAAATATTGAAATTCCTAGGCCTTGTACTTCATTGATCTGTAACAAACTCTACATTTTATACAATTTGTCATCGTGATTCAGTAATGTTTTAGCACCGAGCAGAAATTAGGCTACATCAAAGGTCAAAGCAATCACCTGCAAAAACCCTAATATTCTCGAATGACAACTGCTTCGAGTTTCTCGGGAAAGCTAGGCTACATAACAACTATATAAGTTTTAAACACATAGTAGCCTTAATGTTATTCACCAACCTAGAATTGCACTGTAGCAAACATTTCAGCTGAAAACTGCTTCTTGTCTGATTTTCTGGAGCTTACTCCCAATCGTTAAATCACTCATTGTGTCGTCACAGACAACGTTTCCATGGAACTGCGCAATCACAGAGCGCTATTTGGATCACGTGATTCAGGCGCTACGCATTCAAGTTTGGTGAATCGCCTTATCAAAAGTTGTAAATACCTAATCTTTAAACGCTTCAATGTTTAAAGTTAGAGCGTTTTATTACAAAATATTTTACAGGAATGCTCTACATATTGCTACAATCCATGAGCGATAGGTTAAATTTTGAAATTTGATTTTCGAATCGCCTTGGCCACAAGGGCACCAACAAAAACGACGCATGACAGAAAGAACTTCATCTTTTGTTTCTTGCTGCTTCACTTCGTGTTGAAGAATTGTGAATACTGTGATCTTTGCATGGGCTTTTATAGAATTTTTTCATCATGATTTTACGGACGTGATGGTCACGATATCGCTCGGAAGACTTGTTTAGGTTTATATTTCCCAATTTCAAGGCTTCAACGGTTTTGTTGTTGTTGTTGTGAATGCTTTGGTTCAATTCCGCGACAGGAAATCGACATCATGGTTGCAATAAATAACGAAGCGGCCTTGACGAATCAGGATAAAGCTTATTTTGTATATTTACCAATTTTCAATTAATATTTTATCAATGTATGGAGTGGCGTATACGTGGCGAGGGACATTGGGCTTTGCTTCTCGTTTAGGAACATCAGTAATTTAGCAAAGTAGAAATAGGCATTTAATATGTTTTGGATAGCAGTATCAAAGCAAATGTAGTGTTGTTACAGACTAAGCAAATACCAAACTCATGGCTCAATTCCCCTTCCCTGCGTACGGCACTAAATATATGTATAGTGTTAATATGAAAATAAACAATCGCTTCACAACAGCTTCTTCTTTGTTTGTGACTACAGCTTGAGTTGGTTACTTTCATAATTTTAATATCACATTCATGACGAGAGTCTTGACATTGATAATTTGCATGATTGAAAGTTGAAATTCAAACAGAACATCAAACACACATGTCTTGACAAGGCTGTTAAGAGGACAATCTGGGCCCGGTGCCAATAAAACATTCGGGCCTCAAATAAAGACACTTCTACGAAAAACGCGCTAGCCCATATCCAAAGAATATGCGGTAGTTTCTTCAAATTTTCGGGTCCCTTGCAAATGTTTCCGCCCCCAGAATTATCCCAAACCTGAGTCTAAAAGTATTCCCTGGACCCCTCTATTAAAGCTACTGTGTTTTTTTAAGGTAAATATCGCTTTCCACAACATTAGGACCTTGCAGAGACAGATTTATTGATAAGACATTTATATAGATTGACCACGAGCACAAAAACAAGATGAAATTTCATACAAACGACTGTTCACATACAAAAACCGCAACAGAAGGACCAGTATAGATAGAATATACATAAATCAACATGCACTTGAAAATTATCATAACATCAAACATGAATACTTCACATCATCAGACCACTGCACATTACCGATAATTCATCTCAAATATCAACAACACATCAAATGAGGTGAATATTCATACAAAATCAATAATAGCATATTGCAATATGCACACGTCATAACAGAGCTCGAAACGGCTTGGGAAAACTGGACTATAAACGTACCACAAACGGAACCACCAAACATGCTAATATGATGGGATCAAGGCAAACAAATGCTGAAAAGGCCCCCGCGACCTAAGCTGGTGGACTTCCCTTCCGGGTGCATCGCCACCCCATAATCACGCCGCTCCCCGCCTCCACGGGGTGTGGCAGGCCGGTTCTAATCCCTGTGGGGCGGGGAGTCCGTCAGGGCTGCTATTCAATTTGGTCATCGAGGTGCTCCTCAGGGGCGTCCGTGACAAAACGGATTGCGGCTACAACCTTCCGGCTAAAGAAGACATCAAAGTACGTTGTATGGCATATGCGGACGACATCTGTCTCGTTTCTTCCGATCGCGAGCAGATGATCTCCCTCTTATCTACTACTGATCCCTTCTCTTCCTGGTCCGGGCTACGGTTCAACCCACGCAAGTGTGGCACCTTATCCTATAGGAAAGCGTCGGCGTCCCGTCTGCGGGTCGACCCGGAACCTTTCTCCCTAGCCGGGGAGGAAATCCGAGTCATCCCCAAAGGCGAAACGTACAAATATCTTGGCGCTCGAACCGGTTACGCCTCGGATGCGTCCCTTACCCAACCTTTCATCTCCACCCTGGAGAAACACATTTCCTCTTTAATGAAATCTTTCCTTACTCCAAGCCAGAAACTTCTGGCACTTAATTCTATCATTCTTCCGTCCGCGTCATACCATCTGCGAGTGCGGCGCTTCAGACAGTATGAGCTTCTGAAGCTCGATCGACTGATATTGCAGTGTTTGAAGGTGGCGTGGCGTCTTCCCAGGTGGGCGTGCAGCGCTTTCTTTTACTGTAAGCCTGCATTGGGGGGCTTTGGTGTGTTGAATCTGTGTCGCGAAAGCGACACGCTTTCGATAGCCCAGGCCTTCAAGATGCTGACGTCTCCTGACGACCGTGTCTCTGCCATCGCTTTCGGGCAGCTTAGGCGTTGCGCCAGTCTGAGGTTCGGCACTCCAGATCCTACCCCGTGCCAGCTAGCCAGTTACTTGAATAAGGACCCCCCTCCTGAAGGTGCCCGTTCTCGACCGTGCCCAACAGGCGAAAGCTTGTGGGGCCGCGTCCCGGCGGCTACCCGTCGTCTAAATGTACGTTGGTCCGCACGCCCGGATGGCGGTCTCGAGTTGACCGCGGGGAGCTCCAAAATCACCCCTCCCCTAAGAAAAAAAGTGGTTCCGACCCTCCACCAACACAATGACTTGTGGTGGAGGAGACAGTGGGAATCCAAACCTGACCAAGGCAAGACGGTCAGTGCCCACTGTCTGTCCGGATTTTCGAACTCTTGGACTCGGCGACCGGAGCTCCTCGATCACGCGAACCGTGCATTTGCTTATAAAGCCCGCCTAAACCTACTTCCCTTGAAATCAAAACCAAGCCATGGCCACCCATATAAACCTGCCATATGTCGTGCGTGTGGGAAAGCGGAAGAGACTCTCCCTCGTATATTGAACCACTGCCCTACCGTGATGCCTGTTGTCACGGAACGACACAATTCAGTATTGTGGGAGATCGTGAAGCATGTACCTGCCGAATGGCAACCCTTGCTTACCATAGATAGTACGGTTCCACAACACGTGGAAGCGGGCGGTGCTGATCTGCGCCCTGACATTGTCCTGCAACGCCCTGACGGTGTCACGGTTGTATGTGACGTCACTTGCCCGTTCGATTACGGCGCGGATTCCCTTCGAAAAGCCGCCGACAGGAAACACGACAAGTACGGCGAGTTATGTGTAAACATATTGGAAGACAGGAAGCGCCCTTGCAGGGACGTCCTGTCACTTCCGTTCGTCGTAGGCTCCCTCGGGAGCTATGCTCCGTTGAGCTCTCGGGCTTTGGCGGCCTTGGGTGTTCCTGCTCGTGGGGTAGAAGAGGTGGCTAGAAAAGTGGCCTCCCTCTCAATCGAAGGTTCCCTCCGTGTGTGGAAAGCTTGGAACGCCGGGCTCACTCGTGGAGGGGCTACGTCATAGAAAAGACGATTCCAGCGATCAGAAGCTCAATTCCCCAACAACAGAAGCTCTGCAGTAAGCATCCGAGCGCGCAAGACAGCAAACCTCAAAACCCGCCAGTAATTGTGTGACGTCATAGTATGTTAAATCCATTGTTTCATTATCAATTTACCTGTAAACAATTGTTGTTTCATCAGCATGCTGCAGCTCAATGAAGAATACAATCATCATCAATAAAATAGCAATATATGAATTAAGTATATATTGCATATCGTGAATGGACTCATATCATCTATCAATGACGTAATATCATTAACAACACTGGATCTGTATTTTCATATTTCAATATTTTAGACTATCACACACTACCTTCTCCCGATACGCTGCTCTTTCCCGCTCGGATCAACCTCGCGTTGCTTTTAACTCATCGATAAACATGATTTCCTGATCAACTCGATGCAACCTCCAAAGTTTCATCCCACTATTCTATATTTTTCCTGGTAACGTAGCCTAGTCATATCTACGCTTCGATCGCTAGTCCCCCCGACCCATCTAGGCGAACCTGCCTCAACGTCTGGCCAGTGCACATCCGTGCTCGTTGGTTCAACGTCAACACTTTTTCGGTAGGTAAAGCATACAATATATTCCCACTTACCATCTTTTTTTTTACACCAATTAATTGAGCCTTTGCTCCAGATTTTATATAATTTTCGTCTCCCACGAGTATTCAAATCGTCCTTGTAGCTAAGCATCTCTTCCTCGTGGGAGACCCCAAAGTTTATCCGCTCTGCCTACGGGCAGACCGGGTATAGGAGTTAAACGTACCTGTGTTACGGTCACGTGATGGAGACGTGGGCGCTGCCTGGCTTTATAAAACTTCTGTCGCCCGGCCCGTCGTGAGCTGACCTTTTTGCGTTTGCAGAAAGCAAAGCCCGTCTCCCTGGCCCGTTCCGCCATTCTAACTTTTGCGGACGAGTCGCACAAAATTCTCGATCCACACTTTCCTTCCACAGGTACCTAGACTCCCCAGCCTGGCCCCCGCGACCTAAGCTGGTGGACTTACCTTCCGGGTGCATCGCCACCCCATAATCACGCCGCTCCCCGCCTCCACGGGGCGTGGCAGGCCGGTTCTTTAAAGTCTCTGACCTGGCTATGTTTATTGTGTTCTTCTCGCCGTGTCAATTATTTTGTACTCGTGCGTCGTTGATCGAAATAAAACAGTTCATCATCTCTGACCTGGCTATGTTTATTGTGTTCTTCTCGCCGTGTCAATTATTTTTTACTCGTGCGTCGTTGATCAAAATAAAACAGTTCATCATCATCGTCTAATCGAACTCTCGCAAGATGTCGCACTCAAGCGTAGAGAAGACTACAATCAAGCAAAAAATATGCTCCTCACTCTGGACGCTCATCCAAACCACGTCTTGAAAGAACGTCGACCGGAATTCTTGGAGAAAATCCAAAATCTCTACGATTACAAAGCAATCGGATCTCAAATCAGATCCAGAACAACTCCAACAAGCGATGAAGAGCCCTCCAAAAGCTTCTTCAAAGCAGAAGAAAAAAACTGTAAAAGCAGCACTATCACTGAGATACACGACACAAACAACACAACTCTCACCAAGAAAGAAGACATTCTCAAAGAAGTACACAGCTTCTACCACTCCCTATGGGGTATAGAAGACCATATCAACCCTCAGGAACAGAACAGCTACCTAAACATTCTGGGAGAGGCCAAAATTGAAGAAGACGCAGCTGAACAAGCAGAACAGCTCATCAGTCTAAAAGAAGTAAAAACCGCCATCGATTCTCTTAACAAAGATTCTGCACCTGGATCAGATGGTCTCGGCTCATTATTCTACCAAAAATGCTGGCATTTCCTGAAACACGACATTTTAGAGATGCTTACAAATTGCTACTTGAGAAAAACAATGACTCCCTCAATGAGAGAAGCAAAAGTGCAGTTAATCTTTAAAAAAAGGTGAAAAAGAAAAGCTCAAAAACTGGAGACCGATCTCTCTGCTCAACACAGACTACAAGATCTTGAGTAAAATATCTAAAAATTTACAAGTATTGTTAGATAAATGCTTGTAAAATGAAACTTAACAAGTCTTGCAAATGTTTAGGTGTTACAAGGTCCAAGCCTGCAACACAGAATAGCAGTATAAAAAAATGAACTGTTTTTTTTTTTCGGTAGAAAACTGAGAAAACCTTGACATTGCAGCATCTGAAAGATCAGGCCGTGAAAAGTCTGAACGCAACTGTCCTGGAACAGAAATAGCTTCCCAGTTTCGTTGGCTGGTGGACACATTCTCCGGATCCGTTGTCAGCAGGTCATTCAGCAGCTCTTTAACGTAACCTTAACAAACACGTTAAGTGAACGTCTTTGCAAGAAGGACAGAACTTAGCTAAATTTTTCTTCAGAAGGAAAATTTACAACTTCTAAAGCTTGGATTTCTGTAAGTCTGTTTAATATTATTTTGAACTTACCCACTAACTCATGTGCGAATCTCAGACCAACGAGTATCAATATCAAAGAACTGTGGTGGTGCAAGCGGAAAGCCAATCCTGGCTTGACGGGAGCAGGGCCTCCGAGAGAAATCAAGACTGGTCGGGAAACAATACGTAAAATGGGCCCAAATATTTTTTTCAGCAAAATTAAAAGCAACGAATCAGTATCATGCGTTGCACCATATTTTTTAAGCTGAACTTAATCCTTCTTAATCCAGGATTGGCAAAGTTTCTTTTTTAATAAAAAATTAAGTTCGACCTGTAAATGTGTTTTATTGGTACTGATTCAAGCTAACAGTGAAGTATCCATGCGCTTTACTGAGAAAAGCATACCGTACTGGGGGGGCTGTTATGAAATACGAAAGTGCGTATGGCAATAAGAAAATGTTTTTTGAGTAAGACCAAGGACATGTGCTGAAATTTAACTGCTTATATAGCTACTTGGCACAGTAAAAAATTCGTACGGCGTTCTCAGCGTCATGATAGGAAATCGTTGTTATTAACGATCTGTCATGCCACTGCTTGCGAATCCACATACAGTATGTTTTCCACACCACATAAAATATCGCTGATCTTATATCCAGACAATAATTTTTTTTCTTTGATGTCATCCAACCTTTTTCCGTTTTATTTTTGTTGATTGACATTGGTGCTGGTTTGTTATTAATGTTTTGGGATTTCCCCCAATTTCAATAATACGAAAAATAGCAGCAAAAGGTAAAGTTACAAAACACTGGTCTTGTTCATCTCCCATCTCTAATATTACGTCAGTGTAATAATGATGGTCGATAACAACCCATACTGTCACAGTGTCTCGTATCTTCTGATATTTGTTTTATTTTGCTCTTTACAAACGATTTTTGGAGATCCATTCTATGTTTCTATTTTAAGGAGAAAGGTATAATTATTTATTTAAACAAGGTAGGCTACATGAATACCGTTGTCTCATGAATTTCCCCAATTGTAAATCCAACTAAACGCTTGAGAAGTATTTTGTTGGCTATGGACGAACACCAAAATAGAGCTTTTCAACCAACGAATTCTGTCCTGCTATTTCACTTTAATCTCTCAGACAACGTCGTTTTTCTGGCTCTGACAAACCTGTTTTCTTAAGGGAATTCCTGTATAATGGTAGATCTACAGAAACATACTGATGCGGAGCTAAAAAAGCGTAGCTTGTTTTGAAGACTTTTAAGCATTGCTTGCTACTTTCCACCAAACTATACGACAAATTATTTTTATTTAACTAAGCTAATCGTAGGCCTACCTGCAGGAGCAAAGAAACACATTTCCGAAAATAGACCTTCTCTGTGTTGTAACATGTATGGAAATTTACTACTTAAAATATTGCAAACTTTGACAACTCAAATCAAAAACCTTTTAGCCAAAAAGTTGATCAAACCACCGTAAATCTTCAGAAACATAATTTCGTGACAACGGTCACGTGACTAATACTTTGACTGTTCTCAGCGAACCATAACAAGCACTCTTCAATCTTTTTGTCATCGAGGAACCCCTGATTCATTTCAGCGTTTGTTGCGGAACTCTCACTAACAAATATTTTGAAATCACAAATTGCTTGTAAGAAAATCAAATGTTGTCTATTGTTCAAAAAGTAATTTGATGATTCAACAAATAAACAGTTACAGTATTAAAAAAGTTGAAATTTACATTCTTGTTCATAGCATCACAATGAACAAGTGAAGCAACAGCCATCAATGCTTCTTTTTCGGCTATTGGCTGCAATCAACCTTTTGTTCATCTAAATTGCCTACTTGGAGTGTGAATGTGGCACGGTGATCTGAAATTCAGAATGACGCCTCAATATAGTGAAGCAAGACATCAATTTCAAGACTAAACACTAAACAAAGCTATCCCTCGCGGCCGCCGAAAGAACTACACGCCGTGCTGGGATTCAGAGTGCGAAACTTTATACCGCTCTTATATTCGTGCCTCACCAGGTGCTGCCTCTATCTCAGCCGCAACAAGACTGCTTGATCGGCTGGACTCACGGAGGCTAGAGCGATGGAAAAACACCGTCAACACTATCGACTTTACACACTCTAGCCGAATAGCATGGAGTACTGTCAACAACCTTACGGGCCGTTCAGCACGCCCTTCCCGCCAATGCCCCGTTACTTCCAATAACATCGTATCAGAACTTGTGAAAAACGGGACGTACAAAATAGGCGACCGCAAGTTCTCCAAACTTGTAAAGAGGGAAACGTCTGATCTCTGGAAAATCCCAACACCAGATGAGGAAAGCATTTCTGGTGAATTTACGTACGATGAGTTCACCGCTGCCCTACAATCAACTAAGACCCGTAAGGCTCCTGGTCCCGATAACATCTGCCCCGAACTTGTACTCCATGCTGGCACCGCCATGAAGTCTTGGCTGCGCAAATTTCTGTCTTCCTGCTTATGCCAACTCAAAGTCCCCAAAATTTGGAGACGAGCCAAAGTAGTCGCGATCCCTAAGCCTCATAAGCCACAAGAGGATCCGAAGAGCTATCGACCTATATCTCTTCTCTGTATCCCTTTTAAAATCTTCGAACGTCTTATCTACACTAGAGTCGAACCAATTATAGACCCACTCTTGCCCCGGGAACAAGCTGGTTTTCGATGTGGAAGATCTACTGTAGACCAAGTCACTCTCATGACTCAAGACATCGAAGACTGCTTTGAGGCAAAAAAGAAGGCTGGTGCTGTGTTCCTTGACCTCACAGCCGCATACGACACCGTATGGCACCAAGGCCTCACCTGCAAACTTCTCCGCCTGCTCCCGGACAGGCACATGGTCCGCATGATCATGGAGCTCGTTTACAACAGAAGCTTTACCCTCACCACCGGAAGTGGTAAACCAAGCAGGTTACGACGCCTTAAGAATGGCGTCCCTCAGGGATCTGTCCTGGCCCCCCTTCTGTTTATCTACATCCACGACTTGCCAATCACGGTATCCGCAAAATACGCCTACGCCGATGATTTGGCCATTTTACACTTGTCGAATCAATGGGATACATTAGAAGAGACTCTAAACCAGGACATGTCGACACTTTCGGCATACCTCCAGAGATGGAGACTGAAGCTCAGCGAAACCAAAACAGTGACGACAGCCTTCCACTTAAACAACCGGGAAGCGAAGAGTGAGCTCAAGATCAACACCGATGGAAAAACCCTGCCCTTCTGCCCAAACCCTAAATATCTAGGGGTAGTCCTGGACAGGTCGCTCACTTACCGTCAACATTTGGAGTCACTACGCAAAAAGATCTCAACACGCACAGCTTTGCTAAGGCGTCTGGCTGGCTCAGGCTGGGGAGCCGGAGTCGATACCCTGCGCATTGCCACCATCGCGCTAGTTCACGCTCCAGCAGAATACTGTGCACCTGTCTGGAGCCGCAGTGCCCACTGCCATCAAATTGACACTGCCATAAATGACGCCTTGCGTATCGTGACAGGATGCCTGCGACCTACACCATCGGAAAATCTCCCTGTCCTTGCAGGCATCCAACCAGCTGAGCTTCGTCGCGAAGAAGCTATCCTGTCTCTTTCTCGTCGCGCTACGAACCCCAACCATTTGCTCTACTCAAGTCTCTACAAGTCTGTGAACGAGAAACCTCAGCGACTGAAATCGAGACACCCATTTGTACGTGCCGCACAACTCCTGATGAAAACTGCTGAAGACCAATCCATCAGTGCGGCTACCTGGGCGGACCACCAATGGAGCTCGGAGTGGAAGAAGAACTCCTCAAGACTCCAAAGTTTCATCTCCGACACCAGCAACCACCCAACCGGAATGCATTTGCCAAGGAAGGCCTGGGTGCGGCTCAACCGCTTGCGTACTGGCGTCGGACTATTCCGCTCGAACATGCACAAATGGGAGATGGCTCCATCCGCGATTTGTGAGTGTGGCAAGGAGAAACAAACTGTAGACCACACCATTTGTAATTGCGCCATCTACCATGCGCCAAATGGTGTGCGTGGTCTGCGTGAACTGGATGACAAATCAATCGAATGGCTGCTCGACACCTGCCCAAACATCTAGACCGCGTCGCCGCCACTGCCCAAGGGTGGTAAAAGGCAAAGCCCCTCGACCCTTGGAGTGGCGAAGAAGGTTCAAACGAAGAAGAAGAAGAATTTCACTAAAAACGAGGAACCCTTCAAACTGACGGAACTCTGGGGTTCCGCAAAACCCCTCTTAAAGAGCACTGACCTAAACGATGAAATGATACTCTCTTTACTTAAAGTGAGAATCTTGGTTAGTGCTGTGGCTTTTTTTGAGTGCTTGTTTTTCTGTTTCAGTGAACTAGTTTTTCAAGATGATCTGTTCGGTTTGACTAAAAGACGTTTTGAAATATACAGTAAATCTGTCAAGAAAAAACAGATCATGACTAATGACTAAGACTAATGTTGCCTTTTCTTGCCTGGGGTATAATGTCGTGCATTGTGAGGGTATATGAGGAAAAGGCTTCTGACAGTTCACATCACAGTTGGCGTATTGTCTGGTGTCCCTTTGATAAATCTTTTTTTAGCACTCATCATACACACGTCGACAATTATGTACTACAATAACTTCACATTCAATATTGCTGCTGAGAATTATTAAGCACTAGCTGTCAGCTTAAGATTTTCAAACTGAAGTTCGAGTTTAGTTGTGATTTTATCAGAAGAGTAGCAGGGCTTTGGAGCCGGAGCCCCGGAGCCGTGCATTTTCAACGGAGCTGGAGCCTGACCTCCACGTGAAAATCAAGTGGACCTGGAGCAGACGCTGGAGCCAGTTGTTTAAAAAATAGCTCTGGCTCTGATGTATTTCATAAGAGGCTAGTACTATTGGCGGAATTCACATAATTTAACAGTAACCTTCACAAAATTAAAAAATTATTGACGTTAATCAGACATCGAATTAACGAATATGTTTTGACATGCAGTTCCGCATGAGATTTTGAAGAAAGTATCTTAAATTTCATAAAGTTGTGCCATTTTTAGCAACAGTTGACTGCAGGTCGTCATTATTTTAATGAAAGCACTTTTCGGCACCTGGAGCTGGAGCCGGAGCAGTGGTATCAATAAGCTCCGGATCAGAAGCTAATTTATGATAAAAGAGAGCTCCGGAGCTGGAGCAACTTAGCATTTAGGCCTGCTCCAAAGCCCAGAAGTATAACAACAGCAGGTCAATTTACATGATTGAACTGAAGCCAGCAGTGGTTTTAGTGCCTCCTCAATGTGGTTTTAGGAAACATTACCAAACTTTGGGTGATAGAAGGATAGACCCTTGTCCCAAAAGCTCAAGCAAAGGAGAAGATTATTGTAACAATGAATAACTGAATAAGTGATTTGGTCTTGCTACCCGATATACAGAAGCAACTTTTATTAAACAGGCAAAGTCTATGTACAGCTGTTTTATTATGCCAATCTTTTCGTTTGAGCTCAACATTATATTCCACAAGACGTGTCTTGTCAAAACTTTGAGGGAAAAATAAAATATCACTACGAAAGATTACACAGCACTTGCAGTTTATTTAAAGGTCATTTCTAGTGTTTAGTATGAAACAAGTGGTTCTCAAACGGTAGCTCCCAGCGTGGACGTCGCTATAATGGCATCTGGACTGGAATCCAAACGCTGCCGTCCAAGATGAGGCCTGAAAAGGGTTGCCATATTGACGGTTTTGGATTTTCGTTCCACATTTGTATTAATGGATTAAAAGAAATATGGCATGTTAAAATATGGCACGATCGCAACACTTTAAGCTATAGTGATAATCATGCTGCTGACAAAAATAAACACAAATGCAATCTGATGAAAAATATCATCATGGTTCAAAATAAGTTGCCTTTTCAAACCTGATGTTTTATAAATAGGCTTCTGCAAATCGATTAAATATAGTTTTTTAAACTATTTAGAATGCTAAAAAAATTGAAAATTGCCAAAAATAAGCCAAAATGCCACCTCAAAATAGCCTGTCAAACGCATTAAAAGAACGCCAAATTTCTCAAATTTAGCGTTACAACCGCCAATGTGGCAATCCTTTTCAGGCCTCATCTTGGGCGGCAGCGTTTGTCTTCCAGTCCAGATGCTATTATAGCGACATCCAAGATGAATAAAATATCACTACGAAAGATTACACAGTACTTCCAGTTTATTTAAAGATCATTTCTAGTGTTTAGTATGAAACAAGTGGTTCTCAAACGGTAGCTCCTAGGAACAAATTCTGCAGAGCCAAGTTAAACGCCGAACTTATCAAAACATGTTTATGCGGCTACCGTCCGATTGTAACCCTTCTAGCACTCAGCCAGAGTTGATCCTTTCTTTAAACTTTGTTTAGTAATCACAGAAGCAAAAGAAGTAACGATGGCAGAGGTGGGAATCAAACCTGTAGTGATTATTATTCTAACCCTAACCGTTAAGCCGCGCTGCTGACGGCGATGTTATCGATTAATTTACTTTGTATCATCTGCTTTTCGCACTTTTGTATATCACGGAAAACGTAACTTCTAATTGGTTGATTGCTTTGACGTTGAACCGGGCTCTGGCAGAATTTTTTTCACGTAAAAGGCCGCTACCTTGTCAAACTGGATTAGGGTTAATCACGCCCCAGTGTTTCATTATAAGTTTTTTAAAGTTTCACGAATTGAAATTTCACTTACTGTATATATTGGGCGTATCAATAAATTCAAGTTTGTAAGTAAATGCAAATTACTGTAACTTAATTGTTACTTCTGGCACACAGAAACTTTAATAAATCTTTTCTGATGCATTTAACCAAAGCAAGTTTGAGAGCCACTGATTATTGACTTCCATCAAGACAAATTATTAGTTTTATTCAACTGCAAGTAATTTTAATTATAAATAGAATTATAGCTGACAGGTAAATTGTGATTATGATGTAGTTGGCAACAATCCGAATAACAATACATACAACAATGACAATACTCGCGGTCACGTTCAGGTTATTAGCTTGATCCCCAATAGCGTGACGACAGCCCGACGATCAACAAAACGGCTAGACCAATATCGCGACAAAGATGTGATTCAATAAACCATGAACATCAAACTTAATCTGCTTTTCTGCTTATTTCAGTCGTATTCTACTTTTGTCGTTTGTTCAAATATTTTTTACCAATTTAAAAAACTATTGAGCAGAGCCGTTGTATTAGATTAGACGCTTCGTTTAGCAGAAAGCATTATTCTATCGCAAATTGAAATTTTGGCAAGGGCAAGAAGCAAACCTCAAATAGAGCATAAAGCTTACATTTATCGGCAAAGACAAACTGAGGCGGAATATCATTATATTAGAGATACATTAGCGACATATCAATTTTATGAAAACTTTGAGCATTTTTTAGCTTGATTGATTTTATAGAAGCTTTTTTTCACGAAAATTATAACGCTTGTAGCCTACGTCTCGGAATAAAAAAAAAATAACGAGAATGTGTGGCGCAATTGGGTGTCGCGTTAATGAACGATGCATACTGTTGGACGTACAGGTTTGGGTGTCACGTTATGGGTACAGAAGTTAAAATCATGCAGTCATCCTAGCAAGTGAGAAACTCCATTCTGAGACTGAGATTACCATTCCAGGTTTGTGGATAAAGTCGAATGTATCGAGCAATGACAGGTTGAGGGAATTTGTTGTTAGAGTAAGAATTCCTGTCAGTGTTGCCTTCAAATATCTGTAAAGAATAAACAGAAAGTGTTGATATACTGATGACATAAATTCGCACAAGAAGTTCAAGTTTTGTTAGTTCCAAAATTGATTTTACTTTCTCACAGCACTGATTTGCATGATGATTTTTGAAGATGTGAATGTTACTTGGATGCTTTAAAATAAAAACTCTTGGAAAGCAGTTCAACAAATTAGAGTTTTTGGAAAAACAGAAAACTGCATATTATTATTAAAATCTAAAAACTGAAGTATGAAGCTATTGATTTAAATCAAGGGTCTCAAGCACGCGGTCCGCGAATCATTTTTAAACTTTCAAATAATTAACAATTAAAATTCACGTAACAAGATAAAATTCACTCTAAAATTGCTCAAAAACTTTGTTAGTGCCTATCAAACTTTACACGACTTTTAAGTGCTCGCCTACTGTCGCACCATTTTATCGGAATGGCTCGTTTCGGAAAATCTGATTCGGAGAAATCCCAATTGGCAGACAGCCTTTTTCGGAGAAAGCCCTTTTCGGAGATTTTTTGAAAATTCAACGACGTTTTCTGTAAATTCAACGACGCCTTCTGTTTATTTAGAGAATTTTGTATTTTATTCCACAATATCGTTTTCTTTTGCATTCCAACAAAGAAAAATAAATTGAATTGAAATTTAGCGAAAGTTAAAAAGCGAATTAAATTTATTTTTGAACTATTAAATTAAAAATGTTTGCTCACATAAAATTGTCATGTATCCTGCGTTGATTGTTAAAACTAACTTTTAAGTTGGGTGATCATTCGTTTCATTCATTATCATTCATTTCTATATGGTAAGCTAATTCCTTTCAATATACATATGCCGCTGTGATTTTACAATGCTCCGAAAAAGGCTTTCTCCGAAAAAGGCTGTCTCCGAATAGGGATTTCTCCAAACCGGATTCTCCCAATGGTAGCAGATCGATTTTATTGGGTGCAAAAACTCACATTGCTACATCACATTCACATTGCCTATTTATTTCTTGTGCCTCCATTGTTTTATCTGGTGGTGTTTCCACTCGCCACAGCGCGGTGAAAACTTCAAGGGTGTTAAAAGGCAAAGCCCCTAGACCAGTGGTTCTCAAACTTTTTTTTTATTGCGACGCCTCTGGGAAAGTTTTCAGGACTTGCGACGCACCAGCAAATAAAAGTTAATGAGGAAACTTATTATTAAAGTTGTGTTTGTTGATAAAACAACAAAAAGCAATGCATATTATTTAATGTGACGTGTGAGCTTGTTTGTTTTTACAAAGTTCATTGAATCTTGGGAGGCTTTTTTAAATCAATTATTGCCTCTCACATTTCTCTTTCAGTGTTTATTCGTGATCGATATTTGCTTTTTATCTCCGCCAAGGTAGAAAATCCTGCTTCACATATATACGACGTGACAAATGGGATAATAATTCGTAGTGCTTTCTTCACCAAAGCTGGATATTCGTCATTCAATGAAATCCAAAAATTTGCCGGATTTCCTTAAACATCCTTTTCAGGAAATTGTCACAGGAAAGGTCAATGTAGGCTTCTTTTTCTTGTGCAGTAAAAGACGATGGAGTAGGTTGGACGAAAGGTTCACGAATCCATTCGTAGTTTGATAGATTTTTTTTCGGAAAGTATTTTGCAAATTTTGACTCGAGCATGGACAAATGTTGCCCAAATATACTTCGCAAATTTGAAGGCAGCGTCATACTTTTCTTTTCAAGCAAATTGGACAAGAAAGTAAAATATTGAGAGCTTCCAGACAGGTTTGCTTCAGGTTGACTGTAACGACACTCTGGACTAAAAGCACAAACTAAAAGTGTTCAGTTTGTACTTTTAGTCCAGAGTGTCGTTACAGTTACAGTGCATAGTCAAATTTATCTTACAATTTTTCACTTTATGTATTGCAGATTTAATTCCTGATGAGGACACACGTACGTGTTGAAAACGTTTGAGTTTATTTTATTTTAAAAAGTTATATTTTGAATGAAATAACGTATGCTAAACCCGCTAAAGTTACTATGTTTTATTTTATTTCTCTATTATGAAAATATTTAGCTTAGTAGCCTACTGCAAAATGTTGTTAATCAACAATTCTTGCCATGCTGACAAGCACCGCAAGTGACAGTTGTCTAATAATCATATAAGAAAAACGGTTTTATAGACTCTCACGAAAAGGATGAAAAACCAACTCATTGCTTTTTTAGAGGGAACACTGTTCATGAGTTACGATAGAAACGTTTTTTCCCTGATTTCCACAAGCGTTTGTTTTATGGTGCCTGGTTTCTTTTTCCCTGTTATTGGAGCCTATGTTCGCTGATATGTTTGCAGGTCACTATTTTTGCCTGTATTGCGATTTGTCAAACATTTCCTTATTTACTGAAACTGTTAATTGCAAGATATATTTTGTGAAGCGAATTGACAACACCACTCTTGCTTGGCAATGAATATTCTGATGAAACCGCTCGCCTCGCTACAAGTGCGCAAAACAAGTGGCCTCATTTATTAGGCATTGTTAAAGAAGTTAAAAGTGTTGTTAAAGGAGTGTGGGCTGGCAGTAGCGTTGTTCGACTATTTTTTTTGCTGCGGTATTCTAAGATAAATATTAACAACATGTAACGCTGGATACTGAGTACAAAATGCGTTTTTTTTAGCATTAGAGTCGACCTACCTAAAATTTTATTAGTGCGGCCTGCCACAGCTCTCTTTAGTGCTAAAGTGGCCCACATGCAAAAAGGTTGGTGACCTGCTCTAAAATATCAATGTTTCAAATCGCTCTTTTATTCCACAATATTCCTTTCAAGTTTTAGAACAATGATTATTGTTTCGAATTTCAATCAATCGTCGTTTTCATGTCCTATTTTCCCACTTAGCCAACTTTAGTCTACTCTGGTTTCACGCCACAACTACAGTGCTCTGTGCTGTTGTATTGATGGAAGGTGATGGATTGCTAGCTATTGAATACGGAAAGCACCTCTTGCCACAATGTGCAGTGTAGTCTACACTCTAAAGTATGTGAAGGATCTTGTTAATTCAGCAATGGAATCTAGTTTGCTCCAGCAACATATTGATACAAACCATTCTAACAAGGCAGAGATGAAATTGCTTTTCAGATAAAGGCAGCATCTAGACAAGGATGAAGATGCATAAATGAAACATAATCACCAATCAACATATGATTTGGTGTCTGGAATGTTAAATTTATTTTGAAGTGTGTTTGAGGCCCTGATTCCAAAAACGCAATATTTTTTTTTTATAACTCTAGTTTGTAGTAAAATTAGTTTACCAATTAGGTAATTAAGGTAAAATTAGTATTACCAAATGCCTGGTGAACAGTCTCTCTCTGTTTTTTCTAGTTTGTAGAGTATACTGTAGTATGTCATGTGACACTACATTTTGCGTAATTTTTATATACTTTAGCAAGACTGCAGGTCTTTTATACTTTTTTGAGGCGTGTTGTTGCAAAATATCAAAATAGTTGAGTTGTAGAAACACTGTAGGCTACTTTAGATAACAAAATCCAGCCAAAGACATCATAAACGCAAGAAACGTTTTTTCATGTTCATCACTATTAGCTGTACCAGGGTTGAAAGCATCCGTTCTGAAAGCATCTGTCTGAAAGTAAATCCCTTCTGCTTAAAAAATTGAAATAATGCTCAAAGGCTAAGAATAAGCTTGATGTGGAATGAAAGGATGACGACTTTTTTTTTCTGATAACAACGTTTTACTCAACTACTTTCCTTTTTAAGGGCCCACTGTTTTGTGTTGCAGTATTCACTTTAAAGAATAGAACAATTTTAAACTCCCATAGACTTCCAATCAAACTAAAATAAAAAAAAATCGACACTTACGTTTTACCAGTCTAGAATGCTTAAATCGGACGTCCACTACAAAGAAAAACTCACCAAATTCCAAAATCACATCATGATAATCATGACCAACAAAAGACTATTTGATCACATAAAAATAAAAGACGTATTGACTGTAACGCAGCTACACTAAACTGCAGCAACAATAAAATGAAACGTTTTAAAATAGTAAAGTCAACAAGACCTGCATGAAAGGTAAGTCAATGGAAAAAGAAAACGAGGCAGACCACCAAGACCATGACATGACAACATTCAGGCACTGATCGAATTAATTTGACGACACTGGGCGAGCTACTGTAATTCAAAACCGTGACTCATTGAAACAGATAACCCATGTTGATGCGCAATTTTCTTCAAGCAAAGATGACGACTGAATGATAATTCGCTTCATGCTTTGCTGCCCCACCAATAGAAAACACATGGGTGATTTGTGTAGCCTATACGTTTTGATTGCTCAAAAATAGGTGCGCAATTTTGAATTTACACATTGTTTACCAGTTCTCATCGTATTCTAACTTTTCAACAGTTTACTTTATGAATTCAGGTCAGGTCATTAGTAGATCTGCTAGAGGTAAATATAATCCTGTACCACCTGCGGCATAGCCCTGTTGCTTAATCAAGTTGCAGGCACTCACCAACCCGCACTGAACCGGCGTGGTGAGTAAAGGTTCAAACCCACAAATGAAATGTGCACACTTATAATGGCGCCCAATACCCGACAGCCGAAAGGCAGAGGATGCAAAATATTTTCTGGTTCCCAAAATCTACAGCTTTACGTATAATGTAAGAAGCTTAAAAAATGAAGGCTTTTAGAATTGGTACTGCTATTTTGCATTCATTAAATTCGGGCATTTGCACAACAAGAATTTAGAAGTACGGTAACAAGCTTTTAGAAATATCAAACAAACTAAAGGAAACAAGGATCAAGTGGCAAATAATTGGATTGGCAGAAACAAAAGGAGAAGGAGAACATCTTGTACGGATTGGAGGAGGACACATGCTTTACACCACAGGATGCTTCGCAGCATATAAGGCTACATGTAAAACTGGAAAGAACTAAAGTAGGAAAATATCAAATCCAAAGGTTGACATTGAGAGATTGATTCAGAGGGCAGATGAATTCTAAATAGAGTTGCAAAACCGTTTTGAATACTTGAAAGCGACGTCAGAGATTTAAATGGAAAGACAAAACAATTGAACAGTATTATTCAAGAAAGCGCAAAGAAAGTTAGTGGAATAGTTAAGAGCCAGAAAGAAGAGAAACTCAAACCAGAGACTAAACATATGCCGAAGAAACGCAGAGAATTGTTGAAAGAAAAATCTAAAAACAATATCGAATATATGCAACAACATACGAAAAAGTATTATGCAAGACCTTAAAAAATTCTACACCCTACAGGTGAAAAATGCAATTGAAACAGGCAAGGAATTGAAAATACGCAAGACTGCTAAAGATGGAAATAGAGCATTGATTCCCACACTGAAGAACGAAGATGGTTTAGACACATCAAACAGACAAAAGGTATTTGAAAGATGCGCTGCTTTCCACCAACCATTATACCAAAAACATTATACCAAACATTATACAATGATCAAACACAAAACCTTGTCAGAAAACATCCAGTCAAACAAATTCCTCCAATCCTGAAAAGAAAGTTGAAAACACAGTCATACGGACGAAAAATAGTAGTAATAGAAGTGGTCAAAGCAGGAGGTGATATGTTTCTTGAACAGTTATGTAACTTATTTAATAAAGTGATCGAAACAGAAAAAGTACTAAAAACAGTGGAAGAATGACACAATTAGTCTTCTCTTTAAAAAAAACAAAACAAAAAAGACCTTGTAAACTATCGCCCCATTAGCCTACTTTCACATATTTACGAACTATTAAGGAAAACTATCAAAAACAAATTAAGCAGCAGTCTAAATGAAAACCTGCCCCCCGAACAAACAACTTATAGAAAAGGATTCTCTTGCATTGATCACCTGATGCATGCAGTTGGGCAGGTCTTAAAAACATGAATGAATACCACCAACCCACATTTATGGTATTTGTTGACTAAGAGATGGCATTTGATTCCATCAACCACTTTTCTGTTTTTAATGTAATTCGAACTTATGGTATATCAGATAAAATAATAAACATTGTCAAAAATACATATTTCTCGACAGCCGATTGTAGCAAGAATAGACAACGATCGCTGTCAATTCTTGCTACAATCGGCTGCTGATAAACATGTCGTTAATTGGATGGTCTGAGTGTCTAGAGTGGAATCTACACTGTTATGGTTAGCGAATCGCAACTGCTCACTGTACTAGTGAGTGCTCACTGCTCAGCCTTGTGTTGTTAGCCAGAAAGAACACTCCATTCTTCACATCATTAAAAATACATGCACAAATGGCACTGCACAAATCAGAACAGAGAAGTTAAGTGATAAAATAAAAATTCAAAAGGGCTGCGCCAAGGTGACACTCTTTCACCTGTCATGTTTACAGCTGCAGTTAAAGAGATGTTTAAGAGGGTGAACTCTGAGACTGGACTTGTCATTAATGGACAACTGCTGAGCAATCTCAGATTAGCAGATAACATCATCCTTTTGCACAGTCAGAATGCACATTGCAACAATAGCTTGAAAAACTTAACCGAAAGGCAAGCAAGATGGAATGAAGATAAACAAGAAAAAGACAAACCTAATGTGTAACGAGATAGCAGGGAAACAACCAAGGACGGGTATTTTGATAGATGGAGAAAAGATAGAGGAGGTACATCAATACAAATATCTAGGGAAAATGATAATACCAGGAAACGACATCGAAACTGAAGTTACGCAAAAGATAATATCAGATCAGAGAAGATTTGCTTAATATAGCACTTTTTAAAGAGCAAGAACATTTCAATTAGCTTAAAACGAAAAGTCATGAACAGATTAATATTGCCAACATTCACATATGGAGCAGAAACATAGTCACTCACAACACAGCAAACAAGAAAACTGGCAACAGCGCAAAGGTACATAAAAAAATAATATTAAACATAAATAAAAAGAAAAACAAAATCAGAAATGAAGTTATGAGAAACAAAAGACATATCAAAGATGTCATTGCAACAGCAACAAATCTTAAGTGGCAATGAACGGGACATGTAGCAAGAATGAGAAACAGCGGATGAGCCAAACTAACCACAGAAAGGACACTAAGATATGCAAAAAAAACTAAAGGGAGGCCGAAAAGATGGCAGGAGGACATTGAAGAAAAGATTGACATCAGCTGGATGAGAACAGTGAAAGAAAGAATGGTGTGGAAACATTAAACATATGAGGAGACCATCTGCCAGCAGTGGCATGACTGGCTGATGACGATCTTATTGATTCATATTCATTTTTCTTGCTTTTTGACTGGGCAAGTTTTTCTCAAATTCATGTTTGCAACTACACAATTTTGTTTTGAAATTAAAAGAAATGGTGAGGTCATCAGAAAGGTGTGGTAGTTATGTCAAACTTTTAATTATCAAAACAAAAATTACAACCAAATAAGGAAAAAAAACTCTTGTCAATTCAAGTCAGGGTGCGTCCATTTTTGCTGTTATTGCGTTGTCATTTTTTCTGTAATTATTGCTAAAGCCTGCACAAAATATTGTAAACTTACAACAAATGAACGAACCAAAGTTATTGGTGTAATGTTAATCAAAAATATTATAAAAAGTACCATTTCATTTCCAGTTTTATCCGTTATCACTTGGAGATTATTAACAGAGTTTCCATAAGATATCTTAAACGTTTTCACCCATTCTTCGCCAGCATGAGCAGGTCGTCCTTGAGTTATAACCCCAGTTAGAAGGGTTGGTCTGTGCAGATGGACTTGAATCCATTCACCAACGTGTCCTAAGAGTTATCATGATGCATTTTTTTTTTGTACACAACCAGAGAGCATTTTCAGAATTTTCCTTTCACAATACAGTAAATTGCAAAATTTTGTAACACTGCTATCAGCAACTGCATGGAAAATTTCCAATCAAATCATAATTGTTTGGCGAAATTGTTGGCAAAGAAAAACGCATATACGTATACGATTCAGGCTTAAGATTCTACAGTAAACAAGTTGAAATCTAGACTACCGTGAGCACATCACTTTTGCAAGTCTTCAAAACAGAAATAAATGAAAAACTAACTGTTATTTGGACATTATTGAAAACAATACTATACTTAAAAACGTACTGTGACCCGCTGTCCATGATCCTGTATTTCCTGCGTTTCCATTAAGACCTCGTTGATTGTCAAGTCGCGCTGCGTATGGTCCATGATGGATATCCCATGACGAAGAAGCAGTGATGTCTTCATCTCTTACTCTCCTGTCTCCCATGCCGATAGTGCAGTAAGAATCTATGTAAATTAATACGTTATTTGTAAACATTTGTCAACGAGTACTGCAAACTTCAAAAAAGGAGGTTAAAAATAACTTTGTTCATATTTATATATCATGCAACGTTAATAAGGTGTATTTTAACATTACGAAAAAAGTTTTTTGTAAGTCTGTTGCTTGATTTGGTGAAGTAATTGCTTGATTTGATGGATTTTATTTATTTATTATTTACTTGCTTCAAATATGCACGCATGTTACACATCCATGTGGAATTACATGAAAAAAAAAACAACTTTTAGGGGAAAGACTGCAAACGTAAGCATAGATAGTGTGAAAGTACATAACTAGGGAAATGACACTTTACTACTACAATAACTACATCTTAATCTTCTTTGTACAACAATTTGCAAGTAACGTCATAAAATTTCGATCTTAGATAAACATCAGCACTAAGCGGGGTACAAATTAGGGCATGTTCAGAGTCTGAGTAGCGTAACAGAAAATTATATGCATTATTTTCTCCGTAGAGCATCGATAGTTATTATGTTGCAACGAACTTGGTGAGTGCTCACGCTTTCATATCTATGCCCAGACATCAAAATCCGTCATTTTTACGTTGATTCAACATCTGCAGACGTTAAATCAACCATGACCTACAGTACCAGAACACGGCCAAATATGTTGCTATTTGAGGAAATTTCTAAGAGTCTGAATTGTTACAATCATAGCTATGACAAACCTATCATCTTCCCATTTCTACAAGTAAGTAAAATAAGCAATATTTGCACCAAGACATACGTTTGGCTTGTTTAACCGGAGATTCGGTATGCACGTTGAGCACAGTTTACACAATAATAATGTACAAGTAAGACTTTTCAACTGCATCCTGGAGGTAGTATCATTTGGTGCAATTGCATGTTCCATTTCAAATATCATGAATTTTTTTGTGAATTTTACAGTATGTTGTAAGCTGTTCATTTGATGTGCCAATTTAAATTTTAGTTTGTTTTGTTTTTCGCCAAGTTTAATTTGCAAGTAAAATAATGTCTTTTGGCGAAAGACCCTGCTATACAAAAAACCTAACGACTTTATGACGAGACTATCTCCAGGATGCAATTGAAAAGTCTTACATATTTGACATTATTATTGCATAAATTGTGCTTAACATACATACCTAATCTCCTAATCTAGATGCAAATGTTGCTTATTTTACATACTTCTGCACGTGAGAAAATGACAGGTTTGTCATGGCTATCATTGTAACAATTAGGACTCTTAGAAATTTTCTCAAACAGCAACATATTTGGCCGTGTTCTAGTATAGGTCTTGAATCAACCTAGAAATGACAGAGTTTGTCGACTGGGTGTAAACTAAATACGCGTCTACATGCCTTATTGTGGGCAACTTTAAACTTATTTTTCTGTTTAACAGAGACATTGGTCAACATAATGTGAATTATAAAAAGGCATGCAATAAGCTCGAAACACAGCTCGTTTTACATACACAGTACAATGTTTGACAAACGAAGGCACATTTTTAGCCATAGGCGCCGACTTTTCAAAAAACCTTGGGGGGCGAGAAAGGTGATGACGTCATAACCATAACGCTATTTTACTCAATTAAAATAGTCTTTGATTAAGCTTAGTGTCTTGTTTATATTGACACCTAGGTCGCAAACCGAATTTATTAGAACTGCTGCTTGAAACGATTAGTTTTACGCATGCAGTACGCCTAGTCGTAAAAATTTTGATATTGTTAGCTCATAATTGGAACAGTTGGAAAACAAGCCGATTCATTTCCTTTTCGTGCGAGTGAATAACAACGATCAAGACAGTGAAGTTATCAAAATAAAACGCAAAAAATCATGATCTCAAGCAGAGTGGAAACCCGCTATCAGTTTTATTAACCTCGTTTTGCTAATTACTTACCTACAAAGCGTTAACAACGGCGAAGTGTTTTCTCTTGTTTTTTATCGAAAGTCTTTATAGTCTTTTATTGAATACAGTAGGCTATACTCGAGTAAAGGTCGAGATGTTCGCAAGTGATTTTCACCTCAAAAAAAAAGGTTCAACTAACACGGACAAGCTGTTGTCTCCAGCTCGGCAATTTTTAAAATGAACGCACTAAAAATCATTGTCGACGTAGATTACGGAGTGTGAAATCGCGTCGGCCTAAGTAAAAGTTTTGAATACGTTTATTTGCAGTGATTCAAACTTAATTTTCAAATTCAATGATTTCTTGTCAATTCTAAACTTTATGCACTTGTTGAGCAATATGCAAAGCTCACGAGACAAAACAGAAAGAGGAGGTCATTTTTTTATTTTTGCGTGTAGGATATAATCGTTCTTATTATTACGTAACATTCCATGATCGTTAAAGTCGATGTCAAACCTTAGCGGCCGCATAAAACAATGATGTCAGGTTAGCTAGGTGATAATAGCGGTAAGAGACGTCGTTAATGCAGGCAATATCTGCGACCAAGACCATTAAACACCTTTTCTTTTATCGGTTTTCGATTTAATTCTCACACATTGCGAAGAAAACAATGCGTTCTGTTGAATCATTTTTGTCTCACAGCCGGAAGACCTCGTTGAAAATAGCGCGTCTAATTTAGCTGGTTTGCTTAATATTGCAGTGAATAGTTACGTGACTATTCCAGCAGTGCAAGTTACTCTACCTTCTACTTCGAAATTTCCATACCGTATGAGATAGCTATGCGATCAGCTGCTGTTTTGCGGGCAAGAGCAACGAAGGCTTTTCTTGCTTTCGGCATTCTTTAAGTCCGTTTAAATTATCTAAATCTCTTTCGCGATGTGTTTTATCTTTGAAACACCACTTGTCATCACCATTTTTGTTACCCCTCAACCATAAATTTACGGGGGGCGCTGCCCCCCGGCCCCCCCGGAAGTCGGCGCGTATGTTTTTAGCAGCTATTATTAGAAAATTAAAAAAAGTATATTTTTATTACAGATATACTGTAAAAAGGGATCATGTTTTTCAGGTAATTCATTCCATGCAATAAAACTGTGATTTTATGCGTTATTTTATAGCATCAAATGAACCTTTTTTAGTTTATTAAAAATATTTAACCATATCTCACTTTTAAAAAAAAATAACCTTCTAGTTGACGAATTTTTTCTCTAAGCTCCTCTATTTCACTCGGATTGCAAGCGCATTGCCCTGGAAGTCCTGGAGGACCCAATAGTCCAATAGATCCTTTCGGTCCTCGCTTCCCAGGAACACCTTGAAGAGTGCTTCCTCCAACTGGATCACTAACATCATCCGATCCCCGATTCAATGAGAAGCAAACATCATCGGATCTTCCGTTGATACAAGAGATTAACAGTACACAGAAGACAATTGAATAAGAAAACATTTTTATTCCAAACTTTTATTAGCTGCAATCATGCAAATATTTGAAAAAGATACTTATAAAATTACCATTTTGTTTTGTCTAACAACATGTTATTATCATGTTATTTAACATGTTATTAATTTATAAAATCAAATATAACTCATTTTGCAAGCTTATTTAAATCTTTGTTAGGGCTAGGCAAATGATAGGGTTGTTGCAGTAGCAGATCCAGGGAAAGCAATCGCTCAAGTATCACTTAAAAACGAACACCGCATGTTTTTTTTGTAAAATTATTTGTTTTACTTATGTTGCTCGCTCAATCACATTGTATTAACTAAACCGCAATATAAGCCATGACGCACACGAGCCTCAAATCAGCAACCGATTTGAAGGATAAAAATTTAATTGGTCATGTGCTAATTAAAAATTGAGAAAAAATGCATTGTTCCAAAATTAGATCATGGTCAACTCTATTAAATAAAGTTAACAATTAAATCGTTTTATTTTAGTGATCAAAGTGGGAAAAACTAACTGGAAAAGGTCAAATGCCTGGCCTGGTCAAATGTTTTAAGGTTCAGATTTTAGAGAAAAAGCTATTGATTTGTTGTCTTTATTTTAGTGGTAATAAAGCATTAATCAAATCTTAGTATATTACACAAACACAAGATTGGTTCTTAAGCGGTGGGTCGCCAAACAATTGCATTTGTGTCGTAAAGCCTTCAATTGCAAGGTAGATGGAAGCTGGAAGCAAGGCTCGTTTCCAATGGGCCCTAGGAGTCATTTCAATAAAAAAGTGAGTGAATTTTCATTTGTTGCGAAAATATATTTGAGAAACACGATTGTGAGGAAACACAAAAATAGTAGGGAAACACGTCAGACGAATTTTTAAAATTTTTCTGCCACGTGATAATTAGGCTTATAGACTTAAGTCACGTGACATTTATAACACGTGACATGAAAATCATCTGTCCTGAAAATCCTAGACAAACGTTTGTGCTTAATGTGTTGCAATGCCATTGTAAAAAGTAGCAAGCAATATTTACAGCTTTTGTAATAAATTTTACATTAATAATATGGCCCTAAAATTTGAGTCAAAATCTTCAGTTTGAACAGTGTCTGGTAGGCTTATAACATTCCTTTGAATATCACCAAGGCTATTCATAACTGCTGTTGCATTTTACACTTAGACCTATTAACTTGAATATTGAATTAAAACTTAAACTTTTACAGAAATATAGTTTTGATGATAAGAATATAATTATATTAGCTTATATTGGTTATAATCAGTTGTTTAAGAAAAAATCATTTTCAGCCAGAAAATACGCAAAAAGCAACTAAAACGAGCAAACTATGTCAAAAATTATTGAGAAAGATCGTAAGTTATAGGATCTTTGAGTGAAATCTTTGCTTCTTTAATTTCTGCATTCACCATTCTTTTTTTGCATTTTTGTTTCGTTGAAACTTTAATGCTTCTTTCAATTTATTTTTCTTGAATTCGCCATTGGGCTCTTGGAAACGAAAGTTGTTCAAAAGTCCTTTATGTGTATTTCGTTTCGACCCAAATGTTTTATCTTATTTTTGCTTTATTCGCAATCAACTTTTGTCACTACTGTACATTCTTAGCCATTTAGCCAACTATTTTTTTAAGCGGATTGTAGACTTCAACTACAAAACGAGAGCTAACAAACTGCCTACCCTTATCTAATACTCAGCAAAAGTATTGCAAATTGGTGCAGTACTGCTCACATCACAACATTGAAGCTGTCATTCACTGCAAACTGCGAATGGATGCAAGCGACATACATTACTGGATAATCTTTTTATTCTGGTATGAATCTAACTTATTGAAAAGATGCTAAAGTCATAGAAAGGATCAGGCAGGCACTTCCTCTAAGGGCGATCACAAATCTAAAACTTCAACGAATCATTAAATGACATAAGTCAGTCCTTATACCATCGACGACTAGCTATTTCCCACACAGCATTGCAATTTTATTTTGCAATTTATTAGTTGCAGAACCGGTTTTCGTTCATAAAAAACTCATCAGTAGGGGAAGGGAAGGTAATTTGATACACTTTTAACATTTTTGCCTGTTAACTGAAAATTAACTAACTATCAAATTACCTTCCCTTCCCCTACAACTATTAATAAATATGATAAACATTTAGTCAAAGTAGAGATGAAATTATCAGCTTTAACAATGGCTAATCGTTCAACATTGAATGATTTAACACCAATTCCAGCAAGATCATAAAATTTGTACATCACCATCATCTGCTACTTGTCCAACAAGAAATCTCCCAACATTCCAAATACCACCAGCGGCAGTACCGAAAACTTTCATTTTCATGTTTCCTCTGAAAATGATATCGCTAGCAGCTTCTAAACCACCATCAACATTAGAAGCAAACACCAAAACATAGGTTAGAAATCCAGCCGCAGCCAAACACGGATCTCTTTTTAGCAGTGCAATTTTAATAAATACATGCTTGACTTAAGTTTCGTCATAAACAATTGCTATTCCATTTAGTTTAACTTTCTTCTTTTTCATTGTAAAAGTTTGAATGAAATTTTACAAAAGTTTTAGTGCTTATATACCGAAAAAGAACAACTGTTAACCATCTCAAATGAAATACTGAAATAGCGAAACATATGCAATCATGCATGAAAACAGCTCAAGGATAGAGCGAAAGATAGAAACCAAATAAGATGCTATGTGGGAGATTTTTATAAAAGCTAGGTCAATAGATCAGTTTCACAATCGTGCAATGCTGCAAATAGGCTGAATCTAACTTGTCGGGTTTCGCTGCAAAGAAGCTGTCAGTGGTTCTTTCATCTCCAATGGTTACGATCTCCTCACTGGAGTGTTTTTGATGAGGGACAGATGTTGTTGTGTTATAGACATCTTTACATTAACCTTTTTTACTCAAATGTGCTTAATGGAAATGGCATCTTGTTTATGCACATGCGATTCTGAGGAATTAACCGTAAATAATATGATCAACAATGGTACAAAATAGGATGCAAGTCCATCCACAAAATTGAGGGGAAGTCGTCTTTGTGTCATGGATGATGAGACATTGCTGTTCTATAGCTTTTTCATGCAATTTGAAAAACACTGCCAATGGACACTCTGCACCAGATTCAAGCGAAGGCGACCACAAAAACTTAGATTTTGAATTTGAACCCCACGCTAAAAAAGATTGAAAACCACTGGTCTAAACCGTTAACGACGGGAGATGTCGAAATTGACACCTACACTATGAGTGAAACATCATCACTCTGCGTCACGTGTAAAAATTTGGTTGAGAATACGTGTAGTTTGTTGAGTTTCAAAGTAGGCTAAGACAACAAACTTAAATTATGGTTTTGTTGATAGTGTCTTGACAGTTATTATTGCTGCTCGACGCATTCTTTGCATTTAGTAGGTTTCTTATCAGCAGTATCACATTTTCTGAAAGTTGGCTTTTGTCAGTGTTGCCAAATTATCTTAGTGTTATTGTTTCCCAGCTACCGAGCACATTTTTTGTCGCTTGCTGGAAGATGTAGACAGGGTCGCCGGAACGTTTTTTTACTGGGGGGGGGCAGGATTATGAAAAAGGGCACTTTTATTGCTGGAGGCCTTTTTTAAGTTTTAAGGTAACATATAGCGATAATGCGCATCTATCAGCTCATTACACCATGTAACAAAATTTCTCAAAAGTTTTAGTTGCAGTAAAATTTTTATGTATTGTGTTCTGTTACTTCAAACTAATCACCAAAATAGCAAAAAAAAAAATCCGAAGTGTCCTTACTTTTGATAAAATGTCACTTTTTCTGATTGTTGGGTTTACTCAAAGATTTTCTGTATTTACCAGCATAGTTTTCTATTAAACGTGTAAGCATGCAGACACAAAGAAATATTATGCAAATATAAGCCATGCATTCTGCCAAAATGAAAGCACTTCAAAAGTGATCACATTTGTGTGACTTATGTCTATACACAATACACTGATAACTCTTCTCGTATTACCGACCATACACCCCCCCCCCCACCCTCTTTCATGTTGTAAATCCACCGCCCTTGATATTTTCTTTCCATATAAGATGAAACCTTTCACCACGTTTTCCGCTTACACCAATCACCCATACATGGATCAAAACAATCAAGATGGGAGTGCAGGAAATGCATTTTTATGGACAAGAAACACACCATTTTTCATATTCTTTTATCACATTGTTTCCAAAAGTTGATAATTATTGCTGTCTGTAGCCTATTAGGTATGTTGAATTCGTCATGAGAGACTTTTTCTATATCTTGAGACACTACCGTGTCTTATGCAGCTTATTTGCTCGAGGGTTTGAGAAGTGGCAACTCAGCTGCTGAGTGCTATGCGAAACAGGTGCAATAGAACATAATATGGAAGAATATGCAATGTCATGTCGGTTTTTTGTTTTTCTAAACCGTGAACTGTCAACCATATAGAAACAACGGTATTCTGTATGGTTTCGGGATTCTCTTCAAACTCTTGAAATGGCAAATACTGTAGTATCAAATGTCGTTTTCCCTTAGTCAGCCATCTAAATTGGACCGATGTGTTCTGCAGATCACATAAGGTGCACAGCTTTTAACTTGGTCACTAATTTCCATACCAAAATACATTTCATAAGTATAAAAGCTTTGCTTCTAGCTTGGTTTCACTGCACATTTCGCTTATTAGTCTGATATGGTTACTGATGCAGATAGACCACAGACATAACAAAAAGTTTCAAAAACAATCAGTAGAAAGTTTGCATTCTAGTGATGATCCAATTCCCAACTTATCTGCAATTTAGGCTAGAGCTTTTTACAGAACACAGTAAGGAACAATGAATGATTGAAACATTTTAAGTTCTATATTTTCTGACTACATTGATAGCAAACAAAAACAATTTGAAACTTCTGTACTTGCTCTATTCCGCGACTATGATGAAACAAAGATCATTGTTATGATGCAAGTTACAATTATGAAGCTAAAATGATAGCCACTATGACGTCACACTTTATCGACCTCATAAGGAGTTTAGAATAAGAGCTTGAGAAACAGGGTACTAAAAGTTCAAAAACCTTAAATAAATACTTTTTAAACGACACTTGTAGAAAAAATTGCTAGAAGCATGTTTTAATCAGCAATATCTTTCAAAAAATACTAAAAACTTGACACAACTAATTTTTTGTTACATGGTGATTAGAGTTGTAAATGCAAAAAAAACGAACCGTTTTTTTTTTTAAAAAAAACGTGTTTTTTTTCAAAAAAAACTTGGGCCAAAAAAAACACGCGTTTTTTTGTTTTTTTTGTTTTTTTTCATATTTTTCTGGAAAAGTTGCAAATTTTTTACAATTTGCAGCTTAGTTTCATTATAGTGCTCTTGAAAAACATTAAACTAGTAAAATTGGTTTTATTGGTGTGCTGAAATTCCTAAGTGTATGTGCTTGGCAGCAGCATATGTTTTTTGCATAGCCCTATAGCCTACGTTGTTTCACTTTCTTTTTCATTCTCAGGCATGTTTGTGGCAGTAGACCTGACAAACATTGAATTAATGCAATTTGATACATGACATAATGTAGATGAGTTAATTTCTTTTTCCTTTTATGGAAGTGCCCTTTATGGAAGGTAGCCTACGATGTTAGTATACCGGTAGGCCTACTGGTTATTCTTGTACACACTCAATGGGTTGACGAAATTTTGGCAAAAACAAGATGGCAGTATTCAGAACACACATTACCTTGTTTGTGGTAATTTACTAATGCAAGCTATTTCCAATAGCTTGTTTAAACATGTTTTTTTTAACTGATAGCTTAACAACGATGAATATGCTTTATAAATGTTGAAACAGAAGTATTCTTTTCGTGTGTTGTAAGGTCTTAGACACTTTGTCATTGATGCTTCCTGCAGATCATTTGTGACATAATGCAAGAGATCTTATCACTGATATTTTTAGCTGTCAAAAGTCAGTGCATTTGTCAGAAAAGGTTTAGGTTAATGTTCCTTTCAAATGCCCACCACCCATGTTAACTATTGCTAGTAACTACCAACCATAAATGAAGAAAGTTTCCCTTTAAAGTGGAGTTTTTCAGCGCTGCTCGCAGTGTTCACATAGTGAATAAATGCTTCATAATACTTTTCCTGACAAGAATAAAGTTTTACCTATATTAGGCTACCGCAATGCAGGATAAAGATACAAAACAAACATCAAAGACGAAAACTTATTTTATTTGGGAACTACGCTGGAGTAGAAAGGAGTGAGAATTGACCTCTTGTCGTTACGCACCAATAAAACCATGATGCGTAACTTTAATTTTTTTTTTTTTTATTGGGTAGAGAAAAGATTGATGAAAAGTTTGGCAAAAACAGAAAAGTGCTAAAGTCTCAAAGTCCTGAAAACTACAGTAGTTCAATTTGGATAGATAAGTGCAACCATACTTCTTTTAAAAATGTCTATGACAGCACAATGGTGTGATTAAGGGAAAACAAACATGACTATGACATCACAATGGAGAATTGAACCTCTTCAGGGAAAATAAAAAACATCAAAATTTTTCCATCTTTCACTACATTTAAATGTGATTTGGGCTAAAAGTTGGGGCTTTAGCACTACACTGCTTTTGCCAAACTTTTCATCAAATTTTCCTCTATCCAATTAAAAAACCATTTTTTTTTAAAGTTACGCATCATGGTTTTATTGGTGCATAACGACAAGAGGTTAATTTCTTTTTATCTGAAAAAATAGTTGCCAAAACTTGTTTTAATGTTCATAAACAAATAGCCCACCCCAGACAACATGGGGTAGAGCTAAATATTATCCAAATATGTTGAGCGGTTCTTGAGATATTGCCATTTCTCTATTGCTCCTTATCTATGAAGCCACCTAGTGGCCAAGGTTACTTCACTTATAACTCGAGAACCGTTTGTGTGATTTTCATCAAGTTGGCACCAAATCCACATCAACTGGAACAACCTCTTGACGTTGTACTGGAAAAGGTGTGGAGTGCTGGTCAAAAGTGCCTTTGTTAAGTAGAAAAACAGGACACTGACCACCTGGTCCTAACATGCCCATTAACCAAAATCCCAGGTGGCTTCAAAACTGTACAAGAGTGTGGTACTGGATTTAACAACTGGCTCGACCAAATTACAGACAATACTTGAGATGGGCCAACCATAGGACACTGTTACTGCTATTTGAGACAGTGAGAAATCTTTATGGCTCGTGTGTCGAGACTTGGGATCTACAAAATTGCAATGAAAAAATAGGCCTATACCAGACATATAGTCTCATTTAAAGTAAGTTATACAAGTTATGAGACTGTTTCTTTGTTGAAAGAGACGCTATTGCAATGAGTTTACCCTAATTGCTGCATATTGTGACATTTAATGTCAAAATAGGTAAAAAAAACAAAAAAAAACGAATAAAAAACAAAAAATAACGATAAAAAACAAAAAAAACGAGCTCGTTTTTTTTAAAAACAAAAAAAACGTTTTTTTTACATCTCTAATGGTGATCGAGTAATGATACAAATGTCCGGTCCGGTATATAAAGAACAATGGCACGGAAGGGCATCTTACTAACTTATGTTAAAATGATGTAACCTACTGTGATACAGAATTTTGTGTCGTGAATATTATTTTGAGGCAAAAATGAAAGGTTATAATTAGGCTAAAAATTAGGCGAATAGCAGAAATTTTTATATTGCAAAATGTGCAGTAGCTTACTTGACCTTAAAAGGGCACCATTGCCCTCCCAGCCCCACCGTCCACAAAAATTTGAGGGCAGGAGGGCATTCGCCCCCCCCCCCCAACCACCCGGCTTCCGCGCCTCAGGATGTAGACGTAGAGAGTTCTTTCTTTGTTATGTTTGATTAATGCAATTTTGTCTGTAAAGGCACTACTCAGCTCGATCACCAGTCGCAAGATAAAAAGGCGGTTAATTTGTTACCTAAGGAAAACATTTGCAAACGTAGGTTCCTATTTGGATCTGACTGTTACTAAAATCCAAAATTGCATACCAAATTTGTCTAGTTCATTTGGCATAAAACAAATTCATGGGCGTTTGTGTTTGGTTGGGAAGTTTTTCAGTCATTCTAAGAGAAGATGCGTGATTGGCTTTGTGGTTTAAACATGGTGCAAACAAGAACCACTGCGGTAGTCCATTAATTAATCTGCTGTGCTGGACGGATAAAAATGTTTTAGTTGCAATATTTCTATAATCAGATTCAGTTTTATTTGTTGTGTGTATCGGATCATGCTACTTTGAAACATATAATGAATCAAAGGACTTTTTTCTATCAAAAAAATTAAATTTTGTGTGGATGCCATTCGTTTTTTTTATTATCAGTGTATAGTTGGTTTTGATTGTATCTTACGCTTCTGCAACGTAGTCTCAATTATACAATCACTGCAACAGCATCGCTGCCTACTACTTTTTTTACCACGATCGACTACCAATACAAACACTACAAATTATTACTTTGTATTACTTCAGGTTAAAAATATACAATATCAACGTTTTGAAAACGCCACATCCCCCTGCATTTTTAACTTAGCTTCTCTTCGTAGGTGTTTCCTGTGCTTCGGTATAGTCTTCAGAAAACAATCTCCTTTTTTTCTTTTCTTTTGAACATCGAAATCTGATATTTTCTTCAGTTGCAAGGTTCAAATAAGTGACGGTTTATTTCAGAGGTATGCAAACAAAGATGAGCAAGCCAAGGATACGTAGGCCGGATTTGACGTGACGTTAAGGCAATTTTAAAATAGAGTTAATGGAGTTGATAGAGTTGACAATTTAAAAAAAAGGTGATGGAGTTTGCAAGCAAACACCATCACCTTTTTTCTTTCTATCCAGACCAGTAGATTGGGACGTTGGCGCACTCGAACGAAGCCAATGGATGACACTAGCGTAGTAGAAAATACAAAGTCCAATTGTTTATTAAAATGGCTGAAAAATGACACAAAGATCGAATAAAGTAAACACGTAATCCTGCTAAAGATTAGTCCGTTGCATTTTTTTAATGTTTGCAAGCAAACCATTCCAAGAAGAACATTTTAAGCGTTATCTTAACACGCGAAAAACAACACAGAACAATCTCCACATATCACGATACCATTGCCACCTTGGGTTATAAAAGGAAAAACCATCGTCCCAAATACTCAAGCAAAAAAGAAGCGAATCAGTGTATAAATAAAATATGCAATTTGGTTTTTGCTACCCGATATGAAGAAATCTTTTTTAACACAAATGTAAGATCCATATACAGTTTCTATTGTTAAATAATTGTCTTCTGTATTTGCGCTTAGCATTAGATTCCACGAAAACTGTCCTGTCAAAGCTTTGAAGGAAACAGGATGTCCAGTACAAACATGGATTACGAAGCGCTCATATTAAAGATTTTTTACTGTCTATTTGGCAAGGTTGTATTCAAAGACTATTTGTTGTTTAAAATATAACCAGTGGTTTTCAAACTGGGTTAAAGTTAGTCATGCTCTAGTGATTCATTTCTTTAACGTTTCACTTATTGTATATGTTGAGCGTATCAATAAATTTAAGGTTGTGGGTAAATGCAAAATAGTGTGAAATATTTTGCTATTTCTGTCTCACGCATGCTTCAATAAGTCTTTTCTGGTACATTTTACCAAAACAAGTTTGAGAGCCACAGATTTAAATATTAACTTTCATCAAACAAATAGTGAGCTCTCTTCTACGGTAAATGATTCTACCAACACTTCCACCCGGAGCAGAACTACCTAGGAAGGAATGGGTGAAGCCCAATCGCCTGCGGACTGGGATGGGCTGTTTCAATAACAACATGTTCCAACGGGGCCTCGCCGATTTACCCTTAAATCTTAAACTTAAATCGAGGCAAATCTAAAACAAGATATAGGCCTACAGTAAAGACTGCTTCGTGCACGTTTCTACTACACAAACCGAGGTGGAATCACAATACATTAAATATGCATAACAAGCCATAATCATTAGACTACAAATAAAAAGCCAAATCAATTTTATGAAAACTTAGAAGTACGTTTAGTTTTATTGATTTTGCGAACCTTTTTTTGCATCAGAATTATTACGCTTGAACGCTTGAACGAATTCTTATAGAATAAAATCTAGCGAGAGGCTGTCGCGCTGTCAGTTGTCGTTTTAGTGAGTTTGCTAAATTATTGGGCGTCGATTTCTGGGCGTCACACCGTGGATACAGTCACAATATGCTGCCATCCTAGCAAGTAAGAAACTCCATTCTTAAGCTGATCCAACCGTTCCAGGTTTGTGGAAGAAGTCGAATGTATCGAGCAAAAACAGGTTGAGGAAATTTGTTGTTAGAGTAAGAATGCATGTTAGTATTGCCTTCAAATATCTGCAAAACAAAAAGTTTTAAAGTATACAGTAGATGGCCTCATGACATAGCTTTTCACAACAAAAACTTCAAGCTCTGTTTGTGCCAAATTGATTTTACTTTTTCACAGCACTGATTTGTTTGAGAATTTTTTAGCGACGCAAATGTCGCTTGGATGCTTTAAAATATTTGTCCGAATACAGACAGTGCAAATATATTGGCATCGCTTTGTCGTCCCTACGTCAGTGGCTTCAAAAGTGTAGCCTATAGTCCACTTAATGTCAGAAAGTGCCTGCAATACTGTTCTATTTTTATCAATCTTTCCTTCTGGTGGCTTTACATTTTTGTAGGTAAGGGAAATTGTCGTAATGCAGTAAAATTAATCAACCTGTTCATTAGCCAACCTGAATTAGCAAGTTAAAATCAGCACTCATCGGGCATATCAGCAAGTTGCAGGTGACCAGGCCCTAGATATCAAACCAACGAGCTATGATCAAAACACTATATGATCAAGGGCACTAGGAAAATTGCCCGTCGGATAATTGCCCGCCGGAAAATTGCCCGTGTGGGAATATTGCCCACCAGAAAATTGCCCGTGTGGGAAGATTGCCGTCGAGAAAATTGCCACCCGGAAAATTGCCCGTCTTTGAGTAAGAAATAGCTGCGAAAAAAGTCCAGCTGTGAGTCTATTATTCCTCTAATACACTAGTTTAAACTTATAGCACCCTGCTGTGATAAAAGGCGTGATAAATTTTAATCTGCAAATGCCAAACTAAATAAAAAAATGCTTCTGGGGAATATAAATATCAACTTTCTATCTCATACCGACAAAAGTATACAGCTTTACACTGAGTTTTGAGGACAGTCTTCTTTCAGATTCCGCTATTATCTCAAATTTTGTCACCCCAAAATGGTGACCGTGATAAAAAGTGAGCGCGGAAAAGACATTCTTGTAGATGAATTGCAATTTATGTATCATCGGAATAAGACGATTAAAAGTGGTACTACGATTTATTGGGAGTGCAGTGAAAGAAAATCTACAAGTTGCAAAGCAAGATTACACACGAACTCGTATATTGACAATATTCAAATTTTAAAGAAAGTAAATGAACACACATCGTCCGGGTGTTTTGATGGATGTATTCTCATTATTTGCCTTCTGTATGATCGCTTTGGTTAACACATGAGCAACAATAGTAATCATGTAAATTTCTGATATTAATTAAACCTTCCCCATAGCCTACTTGTCATTCCCGCATGAAAGTTGTTGCTACTTTCAATGTCTAAGTGATAAATTTATGATGTGATATGCCTTTATTACTGCGAATTACTTAATGTACATTTTCAAGTTTGCTACAGATTAAAGTACTACATGAATTTCGCTTAATACATGACAAACATCAGTGTCAAAACGTGATAATTAAATCTCGTCGCACCAATCTGGTTGCAAGGGTGCTAAGTTTAGACTATTTGAGGAACAATGGTTCAATACAGACTCACAGCTGGATTTTTTTTGCAGCTACTTCTTACTCAAAGACGGGCAATTTTCTTAACGGCAATTTTCCCACACGGGCAAGTTTCCGGCGGGCAATTTTCCGACGGGCGATTTTCCGACGGGCAATCTTCCTGTCACGATGATCAAGCATGATATAACGTTCGCGTTTTGTCGCTTCTACGTTTTTCTGGACCTTTGCTAAGTTGACGTGTATTGTTTTTGCTGTGATGGTCATATATAAAAACTACTGAACTGAACACCAACAGCTAAGATGATGATGGCCTTGCGATCAAAGCAAGACTTCTGATCAAAATGCAGCTTAGCAGGCTAGTCGTACAGGCGTTTTTGCCTTGATCTGTCCTCTTTGTAGCTGTGATGTATAGCCTACAAGCAGAGAATAAGGTTTCAGTTTGCTCAAGTTGGACTAACTTACAGGGGTAGCAAAGGATTCAGACGAGATTAAAGCCTCTGTTATGATCACGTGACTAAGCTTGACAGTGACGTAGTTTGCGCTTGAACGCACACGGTCGCAAGATCAAATTTGCAAATGTAGACGATTATTGTCAGTCGAGGCTGGACTGGGGTTACCATATTTGATGATGTACAATTCCTGAAAATAGTCCTCATTCATGTTGACGAATTTTTGTGTGCCAAACACTTTTGTCATGGTATAAATTTATTTATATTTACAACTCGGCAGCCGTGGCCGAGTGGTTAGCGCGTTGGGCTCGCAGTCGAGAGCCTGCACGTTCGACTCCAGCCACCCGCACTTGCTGTTGTTTCTCTGGGCAAGAAACTTTACGATAATTGCCTCTACCCAGTGATCGATTTCGAGTAATGTGTAGCCAAATTTAAGTCATAAGTAGAGTAGACAACCGGAAACAGACATTGCAGTCGGCTGCAGCGTGGGTCAGGTGTATGTCGGAAGGCGTACACCGATGCATAGCGCTCAAGTCCGCTTTCCCGCAATGCAGGATAAAGATAAACAAAAAAAAAACTACCGACTTTGTTTTTATATTTAAGGAAATACTTGTGTTAGTTCAGGCATGTTGTGAGTTATAGAAACAAAAAATACAACTCAATAAGAAAGAGAACGTCTTGTTAATTCTCAGGAGACATCTATTCCTTTGCTGTTAGCCATACACAATTAACGGTCGGTATCCATAGTGGTTTTTATATCAGAATGATGGCTGCTGCTTGCTGGTCTGCAACGACACTACTCTGAATTTGCAACAAATGTCGAACCCAAAGTTATTGCGGCAATGTTTATCGAGGACACTGCAGACAATTACCATTTCACTCCCAGCATCATCCACGATCACTTGGAGACGATCAGTAGAGTTTCCATACGATATCTTAAATGTTTTCACCCATTGATTGCTGTTGAATGGTCGTCCTTGAGTTATGACACCAGTCAGACGGGTTGGTCTTTGCAGATGGACTTGAATCCATTCACCAACGCGTTCTAACAATATCATAGTTTTCGTTACTACACAACAAAAGTTTTAGATCATTTACAGATTTTTCATTTCAAATTTAATCACTAATTTTTGTAATGGGCCTTCTGTTATAAGCAACAGCATGGAAAAATGTAAATAAATTTAAACGTTGTTTAAAACTTATCAGCAGCGACACGACCAGTAGATGATGATAGTAATAATTAGAGTTTAAAAATTGACTAAAGCTGTTCACCAGTTAAATAACAAGATTCTTTCGGCTGGTTTAAACTAAGCTAAACTATCACAGGATGTGTAAGGTGATAATCTGTTATCATTCCGACGTTTCGTCAATCAGATACCAAGCACCATGTTTTTTTCATTCAACAACAAAACAAACTCAGCGGCATCAACTAAATTTACTCAATACAGGTAAAACAAAACTATATTTAGCAACTTACTTTGATGTGCCGACCAACATCCTATGTTTGGTGCGTTCCCATTTAGTCCTATTTGATTGTTCAATCTCGCTGCGTATGGTCCGTACTTGAAATCCCAGGACGAAGAAGCAGTGATGTCTTCATCTCTCACTCTCCTGTCTCCCATGCCAATAGTGCAGTAAGAATCTGTAAAAATTAAGATGGATTTAAATATCAGTCAAAAGTTGCTAAAAACGGTTTGCCAACAAAGAGTAAGCAGCAAGAAAAGAAAGATTGCACCTGCAAACATCTATTGAATTGGCCAATGATGCAAATTAAAAAGTATGTTTGATTATAAAAAGTAGATTTGATCACATTCATACGACACACCATGACTAATTTGTACTTTAACATCACTAAAAATGTTGTTGTCAACCTCGTAGTGGTGATCCCTGGTAATTGATTCTTGCAATCAAGCGAATAATAAAAAATTGAGACAGCAAATGTAGCAGCTCACAAAGGTCTATGAGCTCTATCTTTTCAAGCAAGTCAGTAAAATTGTGGTTTTAAGCGTTATTTTATAGCATTAAATGAACTTTTTCTCGTTTATTGAAAATATTTAACCATATCTAACTTTTTAAAATAAGAACCTTGAAGTTGACGAATTGTTTCTCTAATTTTCTCAATTTCGCTCGGATCGCAAGCACATTGCCCTGGAAGTCCTGGAGGACCTGATGGTCCAATAGATCCTTTTGGTCCTCGCTTTCCAGGAACACCTTGAATAGTACTTCCTCCAGTCGCATCACTAACATCCTCCGATCCCCGGTTCAATGAGAAGCAAACATCATTAGATCTTCCGTTTACACAAGAGATTAACAGTACACAGAAGACAATTGAATGGAAAGAGATTTTTGTTTCAAACTTTTATTAGCTGAAATCATGCAAATCTTTAAAAAAGATGCTTTAACATAAAGTTACCATTTTGTTTTGTCTATCAGCATGTCGCTTGTTCAACCACATTTTATTCACCTAATTAACGATGTTAGGCATGCATACTTTTAGAAGTAGTTTAAGAGAGTAAAACGTTTTTGTTTTTCAACGAAATAATGTCATATTTCAAAGTAAACAATGCTCACTCAACTAGCTTATTTCATGAACAAATAGGCTAAATTGATAAATTTCAATGGCAATAGAGATACGCTATAAAGTGAAAGGTTCCGTGAAATTCTTATGCAGTAGGTCAGGTATGACCAAACGTTTCTCCAGTGTATTTTTTGTGTCTGTAGGTCAAAAGTAACACATTGTTCAACAACAGGCGCCGGCTATCCAAAAGAGCATCGCGGGCCGGATTTGGCCCGTGGGCCTGACTTTGGACACTTTTGCAGTAATAGTGAAGCAAAGTTGAGGACACCTTAGAATTAGATGAATTTTCGAAATTCTAGCCTGCGGTAAGGTTAAATTATACTAGGCTATACTAATTTTCAAGAGAAAAAATATTATATTCTTCTGCAGTCGTGAATGAAGTTTTTTTGGAATGATAGGCTAACTTAATTTTAAACCAAACTTTCTGCTTACATCCAATGTTAATTTAGTGAATTTAGTTATATACAAAGCGACCTATGGTTACAGCTACAGTAGAATTCGCCTATAGTGACTTTAGCTAAAGTGACACTTCGCGTATAATGACACCTGTTGCAAAGTCCCGTTGGCAAACCATATGTTTTGCATAGAAATGACTTCGCCTATAGTGACTTTGTGTATAAGAACACTTTGCTTACAGTGACACCACATTTCTGTCCCTTGGGCTGAAAATTTTCCGTATAAGGACACTAGTTAGTTTGTCATGCAATAATATATACTTTACCCATGCGCAAGCAAGATGATAAAAAAGGTTTATGATTGAGCACTGAGCAGGCTTCATAGTTGTGATGTAACAAAGGCTTAAGCAAAGTGGCTACTGTGGCTGCTAGGCTAGTTCCAGGCTTTCGTTCTTGTGAGATGTGATCTCAGTTCTCTCTGCATAAGCCAGGTTGATTGTCATTGTGTAGTTTGTCGATCTAGCACAAATTTCCAAGTTTGTACAATGCAAAATGTAAAATAATGTAATGTATTGTAATGAAAACAATGTAAAATACCTCGTACATAACGGATATCGCATATAACGGACGAATTTCGCTGGTCCCGACTGGTCCGTTATATGCGAGTTCTACTGTAGTCATCTGCGGCCATTTTACCTTGACTTCGTCTATAGTGACACTTCACTTATTGTGACACTTTTTCCGTGGTCCCTTCAGGTGTCACCATAGGCGAATTCTACTGTATATGGTTATATGCAAAGTGCTCATCTTGATAAAAAAATAGAATTGCGCTAAAAATGCCTAAAACTGACCAAGAATATATTTGTCAAAATTTTCTGGGGTCAAGCCTCCTACTCTTCCTGTCAAACTTTACTTTTTGGGATACTAAGTAGGTTATTGCATTGTTCATTTATCTTATAAATTTTGCTTTGTTAAAACTCTAACCCTTTTCCATTTTTTTTTTCAAATCCATTACTGTATTGCCGCCATATTTCTTATTTGTTTCTAAAAACTCTTAGAAATGTCCCCTCTTTGCTGAAATGTGAATTTTTTCGTGCATTGAAAGAGTTAGCGTCCTTAGCCTAACGCTTTCTTGTCCTATTTTTAAGATTCATCAGTAGACATAGGCGCACACTGGAGGATTTCCGGAGCTAGCAACACTAGAGCTTACCGAATATACAGATATTCTGTATTTAAGAAATAGAGAATAGGCTACCACATTAAATTGATCCAAGGGTATTGCATGCTACTGCTTTTGCCCTGGGATATCTAAACAAGGAGATACGAAGGCTTTTATTACGTCTGACAATAGAAGGGCTTCTGTTTATCGTGAATAATCTCTGCTTTTCGTGAAATGACAATTGTTACCGATAGTGATGTAATAAAGCTTGTTATGATAACCTGCATTGCGCTATTAGCATCAAGCTTAGATGTTCACTGCATGCTCATAGTTACTTATTAATTCAACTACCCGTATATCTGCTTTACAGGTAGTCTACTGCAAAGGTTTTGTTAAAAAAACGCCTTACAGGTGGTCACAGCGGTAAACCATAATCTCTTCGTGGGAAAATTGTAACATAAAGTTCCCGGATCCGTTTGTCTGCATATAATGACCGAAGAAACACACACTTGAACTTCTTTTCAATAAGTGTATTTCTGTAAAATTAGCCCGCGGCTATCGAAATGGAGTGCAATGCCTACACCTCTAAAACTGTCACTACGATACAGATTACTTGGATAAAAGACGGAGAATTTGTCCAGCTAGCAAGCACCAAATAAACCAGTTAAATGTGCGACCGACTTCCAACAAACAACTTCGAGAATGAATCAGAAAAATTTGTGATAACTCAAAGGCACGCCAACAGTAGCGCGACGCAACATTTCATGTTTAAACCGGTTTCAACAGGTTTGACACAGGTCTTACGGACGATGGTGCAATTTTGGCTCATGTTTTAGGAATTTCCATGACGTAATATTCAGTAGACTTGAACGGTTTCTACATGACGTTTGACCAGGCGAACAACCGTCTGGAACATAGCGGCCCCTAGTTATGACAGTCTGACATGACATAACTAAAAAAGAATTGACGACAATTGTGAGCCAATGAATAAAAACACATGATACACAAATTGTTTGAATCACTCACGTTTAAGTTAATACGCAAATACAAAGGGCATGCAAAGAATGAACAGCAATAAGAACACGACGATACATGAAATTGGTACCATAGGTATTAGGTACACGCAAAAATGATGCTATATACAATGATTGCGATAATAACCGACTGTTCTGGGCTCAGACAAGTGTCGGCCACCGCAGACAAAACCAGGCTCAAACCCTAACACTTAGGTGTTCTTTACGGGGGCGAGGCACGAAATATCCCTCAACACATAGTCTACTTTCACTTTCCCCGTACTCTCATCATAGTTGCAGACGGCAACTTTAGCTCTACGAACCACAGGCTTCCCTTTCCTAATTTGTGGAACTACCTCATGCACCCTCCCAAGTTGATACTTCCCACGTTTACCAATGTCCTGGAGAGAACCTACCACTACAAGTTGACCAGGCTCCAAATTCTCGGCCATTTTTAGCCATTTTTTCCGGCCCTGAAGACCTGGCAAGTAAAAATCGATCCATTTACTCCAAAACTGATGAGAAAGTGACAAATTGAACCGATAATCCCTTCTTAATTGGTCACGATCATGTGGTTGCCCAACAGCACAGTATGGGTCTAAGTATGGGGTTAAAAGTGAGGCAGGGGTGATGACAGTAAAATCCCTAGGGTCGTCACTCAAAGGTACCAAAGGGCGTTCGTTCACGATCCGAACGGCACTGCCAGAGTTTGCAAAATACCATCTCGGTAACAAAAAATCCTTAAGCAGGTCCAAAGAGCGAAGCCACGACTCCCACTCTTTAACAAAGCTATCAGGGACCTCGGTGACCCAATCAAACTTGTCTATCGCCAATTGCTGAAGTATAAGGCGTGCTTTTAGAAAAAATGGCGCTCCAAAGCCTAGCGGATCAAAATTTTGTCCAAGCTGACTGAGCATACTTCGGCGCGTGTGTTTAGCTAAGGGCTTTAAGGAACATGCGATACGGATCTCGTCAGACTCGGTTTGCCACACACAACCCAATGTCTTCGCTGATGGCAAAGTCATATTTTCAGTCTGAAAGTCAATGTCACGAATCAAAGGTGAAAGCATCTCATTATCCAAATTTGACAAGACAATCATAGCCTCCTTGTTAGCACTCCACTTACCAAGTTTAAACCCACGGCTATCAAACAAAGCAATTGATTCATGAGTGATTTGCTGAGCTTCCTCTAAGCTATCAGCCGAAAATATAAAATCATCCATGTACATATTATTTGCAATATTGCAGAGAGTCAATTCACCAGCACTGCTGGGATTCTGCTCGATCATTTTCTTTATAGCCAAGCAAGCGATATACGGGCTACTCTTTATTCCCCAAGGGTGTACACAAAAACGAAATGGTACCATCCTACCATTTTCAAGGTCATCATCTTCAAACCATAATATACGAAACAAATCCCTTTGCGACTCAGGTAACTTTATTTGAAAGAAGCATTTAGTCACATCAGCCATGAGACCAAATCTACCAAGCCGAAATCTAGCCAAGACATCTACCAGAGGGTTTAACAAGTCAGGACCCGAAAACATTACATCATTAACACAAGCTCCTCGGAATTTAGACTTGCCATCGTAAACAATGCGCTTTTTTAATTGTGACGTAACAAAGTATGGTAAATACCATTCAAATCCCTTGACATTTCCTGCTTCACCAGTACGCTCAATATAGCCATTTGATTTAAGATCTTTCATGGTGTCAGTAAGGAAATCACGAAGTTCAGGTTGTTTTAAAGCTTTCTTCCTTAAAGCAGCAACTCTATCTGACGCCAACACAAAATTGTTAGGTAGATCAATATCTTCCTTCAACGGAACAGGTATCTCAAATCGACCATCTTTCAACTCAATATTCGGTTCAACAAGTTCTCTAGCCAACTTATCATTGCGAGACAATTCACAGGTTTCATTTTGCAACGTCAAATCCTGAATGACTTTATTCAGGTCTGCTATTTCCATATCACGAGACTCAATTTTACGCTGAAAGCCAGAGATGACATCCGACTCTGAAGACGTCTGCACTCTGCACACTTTAGCAACGCTTTCCTCTAAGGGTGACTTACCACCACAAGCCAACCAACCGAGAGGAGTGAGTAAAGCATGCGGTTCACTACGATTTTCACCAACACGTTCTTCTTTTGCCCACATCAAATAAGCGTTGTCGTTGCCAATCAGTACATCTACAGTACTACAATCATTCAAATGAAACATATTCACGTCATGAAAATGACGGAAACCATTTAAATCTTGTTTATGCGGTAAAGTTTTAACATCATCAGCCCAAGCTGGGTTAACCACCGAAGTTATATCACAAAACAGTTCATCTGTCTCTAACGACTGGATGTTGAGTTTGACAAGGTCAGCACAAGTAGCTTTCTGACCAGCCGGGGTATCCATTTTAAACGACGCTTTATCGTACGGTTTAAGATCAAGTTCACACACCAAGTCACTCGAAACAAACGTCAACTGCGAACCAGGATCATGCTGACAATACACCAACTTCGATTTGCCAGTCATTGGATTCAAAACACGAGCAGCAGTAACGCGGTTAAAGGCTGCTTTAACATTTCCAATCTTAACATTACGCACAGGAACTCTGGCACGAGCATCATCTTTCCCAACAGAATCCAGGGAATCATGTGACGTCACATAAAAATCATGCAGAAGAAAATAGTGTTTCCTATCGTTGTTAGGCCCACACTTACGACAGTTATTTGCATGAACGCAATCCCTAACCATATGCTGGCGCAAACAATTCAAGCATTTGCCAGCTTTCACAATGACATCTCTCCGATCTTTAGGTGTCAAGCGCAAAAATTCTTTACAATTAGACAAAAAATGATATTCAACTTGACCACGTGACGAACAACAAATGCATGCCGGTAGGTTTTTACGTCTGGCTTCACCACCGCGCGGTGCGCCAACAACAGTCGAGTACTGCGAACTCCCTGACATCACATCATCGTGGGGTTTTACGGACGTCTGCCTAACCGGACATGAAGGCAATTTTCCTTTGCCAAACTTTTTAAAATGCTGCGACTCACCAGAATCGCCCATTAGCATAATGCTAAAATCAGTCGACTTACGCGTTTCCTCTCGTACAACAAAATCGAACAAACTCTGAAAAGTAGGCTCATTAGTGCCACCATACTGATCACCTAAAAAGTCAAGATAACGCTGCTTAGCGTCAAACGGGAGTCGCTTAGCCAAATCCAAAACAAAACGTCCTTCCAATTTGTCACGCTGACCATAAGCTTGCGCGTAAAGCAAACACTGCGATAATTCATCTTTAAACTCTTTCAGATCACTGGAAGAGGTCGAAGTCAATTTGCTACCATAGCGATACTTTCTAATTTCCGGTTCTGCAAAAAGACCTCCACGAACCCCAAAACGCTGGGACAAGCGAGCTAACGACATTTCTATCCTGTCTTCCTCTGACAAGCCAGGGGTGTCAGAAACCAAATTAGCAATCGTTTGCGCAGCTGTTCTAACACAAGCTGCTTGTAACAAAGTCAAACAAGTCCCCTTAAAGGGCGAAGCTGCCATTAAGGCCGTAACACGATTTTTAAAGAAGATAAATGGCATATTATTACCATCGTAACCAATCAAGGCCGCCTTATCGAAAAACGTCCTACTATTTTGGTATTCAAAAAAGCAATCCTGCTGTTGAGAACTCGATTTAGCGGGAGAAGACAAGCTATATCCCTTAAGGGGCTGAGTGGGCTCAGTCACATGCACAGCCCGACCACGATCCTCACACACGTTAAAATCAGAAGACGCAATACGCCTCTCACAACCACCCAAATTACGTGTAGCTGGGCGATCAAAACCTAGCGGCGCAGAAAACTGTGAAGGGGGCAAAGCATTACTACTAATGGCGGCCCCGTGACCTGTACGCTCTGGGGGAGGAGTTCGGTTGTAATTCGCAGACCTTGGCTCTACAGCATTCGGAAGACCCTTAGCCGCGGCCCCGAGACCTCCTAAAACAGCTGGAAAACGTGTGGATTGCCCTGGTCCACTCACAGGTTGAACGGGCGTTTGGAAAAGGTTATGTAAATTAAACTGCGATTGATGTTCATTTCTGGAATGCCTAGAAGAGCCCTTCTTAGAGCTACGCCGAGAGCCCACCTCTGATCGATATTCAGCTAAAACTACCTCTTTACGTTGTTCAGCCCTCAACTGAGCGTCTTTGAGTGCGAACTCAGCAGCTCTCGCTTCGGCTCTCGCGGCGGCCTCAGCTGCTCTCGCTTCGGCCTCAGCTCTCGCGGCAGCCTCAGCTCGAATGGCCTCAGCAGCTCTCGCTTCGGCCTCAGCTCTCGCGGCAGCCTCAGCTCGAATGGCCTCAGCAGCTCTCGCCGCAGCCTCAGCTCGAATGGCCTCAGCTCTCGCGGCAGCCTCAGCAGCTCTCGCTTCGGCCTCAGCTTGTATCTGGAGCTCCTCTCGTCTTAGCTGCAGGTTAATTTGTGCCACTATCCGAGACGAAGTCATAGACATCCTAGTGCTTACATTTGAGGCGCTATCCTCAGGATGTATGTCAGCATCCAACATATCTGAGAACTCACTTTCTTTTTGTTCAAAGTTATTTTTTAACGAGTTAAATTCGGGGTCTACCCTATCACGAAGTTCTGCCAAGATCGCAGAGTTAAAGATTTTAGTCAAAAGAGCATGGAAATGCCGTAATTCTTCTTCTAAAGTAGATAACTTAGATCTAAAAATTAACAGTTCCTGCTTATCACTCAAAGAACCTAGGGCTACAGAAAGTTTCCCAATTTGAGTCAAAATATCCCGTCTAAGATGCCGGGCCTCTCGAACTGACTTAGCCTCATCGTTAATGGGTCCCTCCCCAGAATGGCCTGCCCGACCGCAAAGAACATCATCAGGCTTAAACTCAGTCGAGTCTACGGCGGTCGAGTCCTTGTCGCCACCGAGTGTAGACATATTAAATGTTGGGGCTAAATTAACAATTAAAAAAATTAAGTTACACAAACACACAAAATTATTAGGCTACAGTAGTTATAAAAAACTTAACTGCAAAGACAGTAAAAATACAAAAAAGAATTTAAATGCACGATACCGTAGCTGTACGAGTATGAAGTCCTAAAGTCCACAAAACTTGCTTGGATTCTTCCACTTGAATCTACAAGCACAGATGGATTGTCTTTAATCTTCTTTCTTGCCAATGAATGTCAAAGTTATTTTTCTTCAGTACCAAACTGAGAAGAAATGTCTTTACTTTTCTTTGCTTCTATAAGAGTGTAGACTACCAACCAACAAATCTTCTTTTATTATTTCTTGTACTTCTAATTAGTTCTTCTGCACTAGCTGACAACAAACACGTCGTTTATTTTTATGCCTTCAAGTGCTTCTTGGCCTACCAGCTAACAAAAATCGTCGTTTATTTTTCTTGCTTTAATTTCTTCTTGACCTACCAACTGACAAGAACTCGTCTTTTATTTTTATTTTTTTTTGCTTTAATTTCTTCTTGACCTACCAACTGACAACTTCGAGAATGAATCAGAAAAATTTGTGATAACTCAAAGGCACGCCAACAGTAGCGCGACGCAACATTTCATGTTTAAACCGGTTTCAACAGGTTTGACACAGGTCTTACGGACGATGGTGCAATTTTGGCTTATGTTTTAGGAATTTCCATGACGTAATATTCAGTAGACTTGAACGGTTTCTACATGACGTTTGACCAGGCGAACAACCGTCTGGAACAACAGGTAACCTTACAACTGTCTTTTCAAAGAAGAATTCTTTAAATATAGCCTACTCTACACAACATTTGCTAACTGTCTTCTGTAGCTAACTGTATCAGCTGCACTACAAAGCTTTCTGCATTTTAAAAAGAATTGCATGACGTTCAACGCGTTACCAATTACCGCCCTTCTAGTGTCGTAAGAATAAGGCATCGCTGCAAGCCTTGTTATTCTCTTCTTTAGATACCCCTGCTTTTGCCACACAAGTATGCCTTCTTAAGTAGCATACACGTATTTTGTTGCTCGGTTTTTGTTGCAAGCGCATATTCCCAAGTTCAGCTGAAAGTTAGCAGTTAGCTATTAATCGTTGAAAAAAACTCAGTCAAGAGCAATCTGTAATAAAAAAAAGAGAGTCAATAAATATCAGAGCGAAACAGAAAGTTTAATTCAAACCAGTAGAAGATATATATTTTTTCAATAGCAATGCAAAATCATTGTGTTTGATGTCTTTTACAATAATATTAGTTACAAAGAAGTTTATTAGCGGCATTTACAGCACCCAAAACAAAAAAAAAAACATCAAAACAACAGAACGTTGAGGGAAGCAGTTTTTGAAAGTCGTTTTTATTGTCTCAAACCAACAGAAATGCATCAAAAATGCGTTGATTAATATAAAAAAGTCAGTCATTTCAAAGGATTTCTCTCTTTGTGGCCCCTACAATTTTTTTTCAAACCTTAATGCGACCCTTTATGCTCTCATTCTTGGACCATCCTGACTTAGATAATATTTCTCAAAGCAATAGAAATATTTAGAAAAATGTTTTGAAGTTGCAATCAATGATTTCCTTGAGTAGAAATCGTGGGAGCGGTGCCTTCCGGCTGGCAGTTGAAGTTTGCTGTGTAGCTTTTTTTAAAATTAACCTACCAAAATGTCAAGAGAAAAATGTTATTGTTGTACTACTTTTACACATTCCCGCAACTGCACATCAAAAGTAGTCACATAGGCTACAATGAAATTTCTATAAAACTTCAAACTAAGCCTTTCGACGATATATTTCAGTTTGTTGATACTTTTATCAATACCAACAACTAGCGATTCCATTGCAACATAGAATACAGTAAATTTGATTCGAGCAAATGCGTTTAACCATCGCTCATAGCAATTTCTGGCTGATGCTGATGCTGATTATGGAGACGTGCTAATGTTCACTGCCGTTAGATGGTTCCGTGCTACATGTTTAAAAAGGTTTCATGACTCCAAGTGGTTCTCCTGGATGGAGATCACGGCGTTTGGTGAATGTAAGAAAATCATCCTTCAGCTGAACAGCGAACAATGGATTACTGTAAAAACAGAGAGAGACTGTTCACCAGGCATTTGATAATTAAAGTAACTTGCGTTCTTCTGATGACTATTTACTAGGTTACCTCCTGATGTTAAAGATGATAACTTGCTTTTTGTATTTCCGACGTTTCGTCAGTCAGCACGACTGACTTTATCAAGGTGGCTAAAAAAACGGCGGAAATACAAAAGCTAGTTATCATCTTTAACATCAGGAGGTAACCTGGTAAATAGTCACCAGAAGAACGCAAGTTACTTTAATGGATTACTGTTTTGGCGTTCATGGTTCATATCACCACACACCTTTTGTCTTTAAACCGTTTTCGACAAGCTAGCCTAATTACATGTTTTGTTGCGATTTGTAGCCTACAGCACAGTGTCTGCTTTCACTGCAAAGCTTCGTCTTTGGAAGTCATGATTTAACGACATAGTTCTTAATCACTTACGGAGCACCAAAGTCAACGAATCATTCGAAAGGTACACTAGATTTATTAGCGACATCATTGATGAAATTAAATGTCGCATCAACGGTATCAATTCTTTCCTGCACCTGACCTAATATTTGCCACACCCGTAGCAATAAACGCAGCCATCGCTCCAATAATGTTCAGATGGAGCTGCTAGATTTGCAGTCAGATGTGGAGTTGGCACAAGCATTCCAACTAATTAAAAGTCAAAATTAAGTTTCACATCAAATTTCCTTGTTTGTGTTTGTTGTTTTATGGTAATTTCCTATCTTCCTATCTTTTAACAGTTTTTAAAAGATATAAAAAAACTTCCTATCTTTTAACAGTTTTTAAAAGATATAAAAGAACTTCCTATCTTTTAACAGTTTTTAAAAGATATAAAAAAACTTCCTATCTTCAGTTTTTAAAAGATATAAAAGAACTTCCTATCTTTTAACAGTTTTTGATTGAAATGTCACGTCTTGTGCTTCTCGTATTTTTACTTTGTTTGTGCCGTTATCTCGTGCTGTACTTTTGTCCATCTTGCGTAATCTGCTTGAGTCCTTTTCTGAACAATTAATAAATTTTGCCTCTTAAATACTTGACCCGTTGTGCTGCGTAATTTTTCAGTTATCATTATGTGTGAGCTGGTTAAGCAAGTTTCTCAAATGTTTAGATTTGTCCATATTTTTGTTGTGATAATGTAATATTCTTTAGTATTTCTTTTAAAAATGTTTTTCTTATAGGCTTGAAAAGGGCTGTATGACTAGCCGAAAACGTTTGCTTATTGTTTTTATAATGTTAAATGTGGTGTTGTTGCTGGGTTATGTCTGTTAATGCAGTTTAACAAATTACGAGTTCTTAAAACTAAAATTATAGTTTTTTTGATACCTTGCATTTAGTAAATTTCCCATCACCAATATCACATTTTCTGCAGGTTGGCTTTCGTCAGTGCTGCCAAATAATCCTAGCGTTGTTGTTTCTCAGCAAGTAGCACATTTTTTGTCGCTTGCTAGAAGATGTAGAGAGTTCTTTGTTTATTTGTATTAAGAATTGCTGATTGGAATCTCGTCTAAAGGGATCACAACATGACGACGACTGGATGAGCAACTATATAGCCTACTGTAGTTGATTATGGTTTCTCGTTTTATTTAGATACATTTAAAAATGTTTTCTTTTTGGCGATTGAGCGATCTCGTGACTCATATCGTTTTAGTTTCTCTCTATGAATGATTTTAATAACATTAGTCCAGGGATTCTGAACCGAGGGAGCATGCACTACCAAGGGGTGCGAGACCTGTTTTCAAGAGGTGCGTGGATTCTGAATCATCGTTAGTTATAAAATAACGTAAAAATTGTGCTGTTTTAGATTATTTTAGCCAATATTTTGAATTATAGATTAATATGACTTTTCATTCATTCTATGAGAACGTACGCGATTGTCTTCGTGATACGTGGTGCAAACAGGAACCACTGCACTGCGGTAGTCCAGTAACCTGCTTTGCTGGACGGATAAAAATGTTTTAGTTGCAAGTTTTGTATAATCAGATTCAGTTTCATTTGTTGTATGTATCGGATCATGCTAATTTGAAACATATAATAAATCAAATGACTGTTTTCTATCAAAAATATCAAATTTTGTGTCGATACCATTTGTTTTTTTATATCAGTTTATAGTTGGTTTTGATGGTATCTTACGCTTCTACAACGTAGTCTTAATTACATCGCTGCCTACTACTTTTTACCACGATCGACTGCCAATGCAAACACTACAAATTATTACTTCAATATTACTTCAGGTTGAAAATACACAATATCAACGTTTGGAAAACACCGCATCCCCTGCACTTTTAACTTACCTTCTTTTCGTAGGTGTTTCCTATGCTTCAGTATAGTCTTCAGAAAACGATTTCCGGGTTTAGTTTTCTATGAATATCGAAATCTGATATTTTCTTTAGTTGCAAGGTTCAAATAAGTGACGGTTTATTTCAGAGGTATGCAAACAAAGATGCGCAGGCCAAGGATACGTAGGCCGGATTTGGCGTGCCGTTAAGGCAATTTTAAAATAGAGTTTGCAAGCAAACACCATCACCTTTTTTCTTTCTATCCAGACCAGTAGATTGGGACGTTGGCGCACTCGATCGAAGTCAATGGATGACACTAGTGTAGTAGAAAATTTAAACAAAGTCCAATTAGTTAAAATGGCAGAAAAATGACCCAAAGATCGAATAAAGTAAACATGTAATCGTGCTAAAGGTTAGTGGGTTGCATTTTTCTATGTTTACAAGTAAACTGTTCCAAGAAGAATATTTCAAGCGTTATCTTAACACGCGAAACACAACACAGAACAATCTCTACATATCAAGATACCATTGCCACCTTGGGTTATAAAAGGAAAGACCATCGACTCAAATACTCAAGCAAAAAAGAAGTGAATCAGTGTATCGGGGACTTAGAGAGCGTAACGCTCTCTAAGTCCCCGCAGTGTATAAATAAAATATGCAATTTGGTCTGTTTCTATTGTTAAATAATTGTCTTCTGTGCTTGCGCTCAACATTAGACTCCACAAAAACTGTCCTGTCAAACCTTTGAAGGAAACAGGATGTCCAGTGCAAACATGGATTATGAAGCGCCCATGTCAAAATTTATTACTGTTTATTTGGCAAGAGTTGTATTCAAAGACTATTTGTTGTTTAACATAATTATTACTGTTACGCTTGTAGGTAAACGTAAAGGAATTGAAAAGATGTCTCAACACGAGTAGAGCTAGAATGAACTAAGGACAAATCATTGTGTAGCTACCAAGAAGTCCTGCTGCCGTAATTACCAACTACTCACAGCCACAGGGCGGCACGACGTAATCAAATGCACGTGACCCAGTGCAATGCACTAGGCAATGACCATAACGCAAAATAAACGTTACTAACTGTATCATTCCTCCCTTATAAATTAACACTTAGCAGTAGAAATAAAACATTACAGCTAAGGGAGGGTGATACTAACCAAGTATTCACGACTTAACATACACAATATATATAGTGCTTCTGACAGATCACTGCAATAATGGTCATATTACAATTAGGGTCAGAAGCACATACCATACCATACCATTTTTTTCCTTTGGCGAGAACAAGGACAATAGCGTTTTCGGTTGGCGCCCATGAAGAACTTCGGCTGGAGTCTTCCAGTCGAGGCATGGGTGAGGTGTGCTTCTGTACGTTGTGACTACTAAGAGATGAGCATTTTGCTTGCTCACTTCTCCCTTATAGTTTTTTTCCATCGCCTTTTTAAAGGTTTGGACGAAGCGTTCCGCTTCGCCATTTGATGCAGGATGGAACACTGGCGAGGTGATGTGATGTATTCCTAACTTGATGCAAAATGTCTTGAACTCTCCGGACGTAAACTGGCTTCCGTTGTCTGAGACAATCGTGTCCGGAGAGCCTTCTATCGCAAAGATTTGTTGAAGTGCGCTGATCGTTGCTTTAGAAGTTGCCTGTCCGATGTTCTGCATAGAAACATAAGGATATTTTGAGTGTGCATCAACGCAAATCAGCCACATCTTTCCTAAGAAAGGTCCAGCATAGTCGAGATGAATCCGCTGCCACGGCTTTGTAGTTTTCGGCCATGCTTGGTACTCTTTGTCCGGAGCTTTTGCGACAAGCCTGCATGGTCCGCACGACTTCACCATCTCTTCGATGCTTTTGTTCAACTCCGGCCACCATACGTATCTGCGTGCCATCTGCTTCGTTCGGGTGATTCCCCAGTGACCTTCATGCAAGAGTTTCAAAACTTGTGCCTGCAAACATTGCGGAATTACTGCTCGTGGAAAACCATCACGTTGTAAAAGTATTACATCGTTTTCTACCCACATCGAGTCTTTATACAAAGTATAGCAGCGCAGCTTATCATTGTCAGGTAATCTTCTAGGCCAACCGTCCTGGATATACGACAAAACTAATTTTAAGACCGGATCGTGAAGCGTTTTTGTTTTAAGCTCGTTCGAAGTTAAAGGTAAACCGTCCATGGTTTCCTCTACAGAATGAGAAACCTCTGCATTCTCTCGCTCCTCGTTTTCATCAAACGCTTTGTCTACCCCCATAGGCAATCTAGACAGCCCATCTGCATTGCCATGCAGATTAGTTGGTTTGTACTGAATATCATATTGATATGCCATTAAGGTAATAGCCCATCGTTGAAGACGCTGAGCTGTTAGGACTGGTAGATTCTGTTTTGGTGAGAAAATCGAAACTAGTGGCTTATGATCCGTAATTAAAGTAAACTTCCTACCGTAGGCCTACAGGTATTGGTGAAACTTCGTTACTCCATAGATGATAGAGAGCGCTTCTCGTTCAATTTGTGAGTACCTCTTCTGCGTTTCACTCAAAGTTTTCGATGCATGGGCGAGTGGACGTTCCACACCATCGTGCTTCTGCATCAAAACTGCTCCTATTCCGTACTGGGATGCATCGGTAGCTAGTATGAGTGGTTTGCTCTCATCGTAGTGACTTAGCGTGGTTGCATTGATCACGCCCTCCTTCAGTTGTTGAAAAGCGAGTTTGCAATGTTGTGTCCACCTGAACACTGCTCCTTTCTTCAACAAAGAATTTAAAGGTTTTGCCTTGTCTGGAAGATCTGCTATAAAACGACCATAATAGTTAATTTTCCCTAAAAAAGCTTGAAGTTCTTGAAGGTTTTGCGGCTGGGGTAATTGTTTTATTGCTTCGACTGATGTGCTCGACGGTCGCTTGCCGTCTTTGTTGATTACATGGCCAAGAGATTCAACCGAATCCTTGAAAAATTCACATTTTTGTACTTTAACACAAAACCCATACTCGCTTAAACGATCCATAAGCTTCTCTAAGTTATTCCAATGATCTTTTTCTGTCGGTCCCGTAATTAAGATAGGCTATCATCTAGATATGCTGCTACACCAGGGATTCCCGAAATCATTTTATCCATGCAACGTTGAAATTGGGCTGGGCTTGACGCCACACCGAAACACATACGATTGTATTGGAAAAGACCAAAAGGTGTGTTTATGACATAAAGTTTTTTGCTTCGTCATCAAGCTCTAATTGCAAGTAAGCATCTGACAAGTCAATTTTAGAAAAGTACTGAGCTTTTCCCAGCGATTCCAGCAACGTGTCCACTGTCCAACGTCGGCAACGGATGTTGATTAGGGTGGCTCATTTTCCTTGATGTTCTTTAAAATTTTTGTCAGTTTGGAATAATGTTCCATTTTGCTCACTGATATTTGTAAACCAAAAATTTTTGTTGGGTTTTGACCTTTGACCCTGGTTCACCCAAGGAGAAATTCTGAATTTTTCTGAAAAATTAGTAAATTTCGAAGTGGTTTAGCAGTATCTGAAGAGAGGATTTCTCAAAATTTGACAACGTGATTTTGACGTCACTTCCTCTGTTAACTTCCACGTGGAACATCTTCACCCTGCTCCAAGTCTGAGAGTCACTAATAGTGCATGCTTTTAGTGTCATTTTAATTGATTTTACAGCCTTTTCGCAGTCAATGAATCTATAACATAGACCAAGAAAAAAATTTTGGCACAAAAGATGAGAGTCATTTTAGAGTATTTCAGGGCCCCTGATTCCGAAAATGCACTTAGTTTTTTCGAATTGGCTTTAGTTTTCGAGATATTCGACAATGAAAATATTTTGAAATCGTTTCTCAAAAGCTTTCAATTAGCAAATTACTTATTTTTAGCCCTGTTTACCATTATGCTGTCATAATTGCACTTGTCTAGTTCAATTGGTTCATATTGCACGAAAGTTCAAAACGCAAGCAAAGGTTGAAATGAACTGTGTTTAACGTAAGGGAGACATAAATACTCAATGAAAACAGTTGTGAATCAGTAGGCCTACATCACAAGAAAAATATCCAGAAAGTCATGTGTTTATGAATGCAGCTTTATATTGAAAAGGTAGGCCTACTGAAATGGATACTTGTACAAATGAAGTTTTATTCTAAGCCTATGCTAAGGCCAAGTCTTTGCTGCAAGAAGTTTTTTTCTGGTCTATAGGCTAAATAAATGGCATATAGGCTAATAAAATATGCCTTTGACAAGTAGGATGATGTACAAACAACCCAGATATATTTTGCTGCATGAGGCAACGCAGAGGACCAACGCATTCTGCGATAAATACAGCGCTATATAAAAACAAGCATTATTATTATTACTTTGAAATGAAGCTGGGTGATCAAGATAAGTCCTGGGTTCCTCCTAAAGTATGCAAACATTGCACTCAAACCCGTTTCTGGGCTCAAGGCTAAGAAGTTCAGAGTGCCATGGCATAAAGAGAGCCGTGGAATCACCATGAAAATTGATACTTCTGCACGGTGAGGATGTTCGAAGGAACATCATGTTTACATTGAGTGTGCAAGGCAGTCATTGCATGGATGTTGCTATTTCTGTTTTTTGTTTGCCCTCTCTAGTTTCAAGTGGTGATTTGCTTGAAACAATAGGAAAACGGGCATGACTGAGAGTAACCTCAATACCTTCAGTAATGTTTTGGAGCAAGGTCAAGTTTTTTTCTCAAAACCATTTCTACCACCTACTGTAGTACGGTAGTTAAAGATTTAGTTATCAACAGTGGTAGCTGCAATCTTGGCTCCTCATCTCGATCAACATGGCATTCTTGACTCCAAGGCCAAGATTACGTTCTTGCGCAGCAAGGATAAAATTCTAAGCAGCTACTTTACTGAAGAACATAACTTTGTATTCTGTAATTATATAAATGGCCTTCGTACCTTGATGGGTGTTGCTCAGTAGGCCAATCATAATAAAGAGTTGCGTTTGTTCATCGATAGCTTTGTTTTGCTTATTTGTCTAGTTTGTTCAATCAATCAATCAATCAATGTTTTATTTGTCAGTAACAGGAACATAGGTACATGTTTGAAATATGCAATATACACAGTACAAAAGTTACACAAGTTCCCGTACCGACAGGGAGACAACGAGACCACCATACGGTCTACTAGTCAATTGCCACCCTACGGAAATTACGATTTTGCCATTTAAAATAAGCTTACAAGAGAAAAATAATAATTGAAACGTTCCCGCGCTTCAACAACAGCATACGCACAAAAAAAACATATTGATGATAACGTAGGCCAAAACACAAAATTCCATGAAGCAAGCAGAGAATGATAAAGTTTCCGAAGCAACTGACAAGTTGGTTTCCATAACATATCACTTACGATGCACTGTAGCTTTGTAAAATTAACGTTTTGATCTCTTTTTTGAAACAATGAAATGATAAGTTTTTTAGCCTACTTGGAACCTCTGACCAGAGCATTGGTCCCAATACCTGCATGGACTTCTTGCCAAATTCTGTGTTTGATCTGTTTATAAAATAATTGTTGCCTGTTTGATATCTTGTGTTATGCTGATGAATAGATGAAGCATTTGTAAATAAATCACAATACGTAGACGGATACTCATTCATATGAACTTTGTACATATGTTTTTTTATTTCAATGTTATGTATGTCTTTTAGTTTCAAGATGTTCATTTTGAAAAATAAAAAATTAGTGTGAGCATAGTAATTTTGTTTCGTAATTATTCTTATAACCTTTTTTTGTAATTTTATTAATGGATCCAGTGCACTGTCACAGGCCTTTCCCCAGCTTGAAATACAATATTGCAAATGACAGTAATTCAAAGCGTGATACACATCTTTTAAAACATAGGTACACATCTTTTAAAACATAGGTACATTGTTAAGCAAAACAATGTAGGCTATGCATTTTGTTTGTACTTAGTAGCTTACTTAGTAAGTCTGAGACTGTTGAAATCAACAAATATATTAATGCAAAACGCAAGTTATATATTCTACATCTTGTATCCTCAGGCTTACTTCACATCATATTTTGATTGGTACTAGGCCAGTAAACGTTAAATAGCTGTTTGTTTGGGTTGTAATCAACGTGATTGGTTCCAAATAGCACTTATACAACTCAGAAATGTGCCTGGGATTACTTCCAGTTTTGTCTATGTAGTAAACGACACGACGTTAAATCTATAGGGGCTCAAAATTGCAAAAAAAATATTTTTGCTGTAACTCAAAAACTAAAGCCAATTCGAGAAAACTTAGTGCATTTTTAGAATCAGGGGCCTCGAAATACCTTAAAATGACTCTCACATATCTTTATATAAAAAAAGTTTTGTTGGCCTATGAAAATCGATAAACATCGTCAAATGGTTCAAGAAACTGAAAGCAGCAGATATTTACTACGTAAAGGGTGCACAAAGAAAATCATGTCTGAAATGTGGTAGAATTCGACATTTTGAGAGTAATACATGTGGTAGTGTTCATGGAGTTGCTAATTAAACCACTTTACTTGCTACAAGTTTGTGTTACTGCCTTTTATTGTGTCCATTAAGATGCTAGAATGCATTGCAAGATAGCGGGTGAGCAGTTTCAGGGATAAGCGAAAATTCGATATTTTGAAAAAATTCAAACCAGGTGAACCAGGGTCAAACGTTAATATTTTTTTGTGAAATTTGGTGTAGGAGATACATTTACCAAAAGGAACAATATTCCAAACTGACGAAAATTTTAAAAGAAAAAAAATTTTTTTTCGAGATTTTGCGCCAGCCTAATGTTGATCCACTTGTATTTGCTGGTTCAGTCTCTTGAAATCGCCGCAAATTCGTATACTTCCATTTGCTTTCGACACCGTTACGATCGGAGCTGCCCAGTCGCTATAACTTATTGGCTGCAAAACGTTGCGCTCCACAAGTCTGTCCAATTCTTCTTTAATAGCTTGCTTTTTGGAAAATGGAATTGGTCTTGGTTTGGAAAAAACGGGCTTTGCTTCCGGTTTTAAGTGTATAGAAACTTTTGTCTTAACACATTTCCCAAGATCAGACGAAAAAACTCTGGAAAATTTGCAAGTTAAAGCTGAAACTTGCCTTTCCCTCTGCATTAGTAAGGATTCTTCTGTCTGCTGAACTTGTGAAGATCCCGGTACGAGATGTTTTTTCTTGTCTGAAACTTGATCTAACACCGAAATACCCTGACTGGTCAAGCCAAAACTGTCACTCCAGTCTAGACCCATTAGGTTTGTGCCTTTGTTTTCATTTAGTACAATTAACTTCATCCTTGACTTCAGTTGACAACCTACTGTATTTTAACATTTACGAAGCATTGACCTTTAACATGCAAAGGCCTACCACCATAAGCATGTAGTGAGGTTTCTGATGGATAGCACGTGGGAGAACCTAACTCATGATATCCATCTAATCCAACCATGGAACATGTTGAGCCAGTGTCCCACTGGCACGTGAACGATTTGCCGCTTCGGCACGGATCCAAATTTGCTTTCCGATGCGTTGGTAAGCTTTTGAGTTCCGCTTTTCCTTTCATGGAGGTGTCTTTCGAATTTGGTTGCAACTGCTTACATGGCCTATAGCTTCTACTCGGTCTTTCTGCTGGCGTTGTAACCCCTTTGCCTGGCACACAGATTTGATGTGCCCTTTTTTTCCGCACTTGTAACACACGTAACTTTTAAACGGACATTCGCCCTTAGAATGTTCAGAAAAACAATCCTGACATGGCTTCCACGCCTTGCGACCTTGATTCGTGGAACCAACTGAAGGCTTCTTTCTCTTCTTAATGTAGGTTGCAGACATCTTATTAACGACAACTGCTTCATCTGATATTCCTTCCCCTCTTAAGATGTTATCAGTTTGCACAGTTCTGAGATAAACTTCAGCTTTGTTGAGAACATCATCAAATGAAAAATATAATTTCGTTAAACATTGACGCCTGACTTCAGGGTGTGGGGTGTTTAATACAATAACATCTCTAATCTGCTCGTCGACATAGCTGAGATGATTGCACTGCTCACTTTTGCATATAAACTCACAATTTTGAGAAAGCCCTCGTAAAGTTGCTGTCCAATCTTTATAAGACTGACCCACTTGTAATTTACAGTTGTAAAACCTATGGCGCGCTGCTTGAACATGGATGGTTTCTTTAAAATGCGATGCTAACTTATCTGAAATTTGTTTGAACGATTTATCACGTACGTTTTTGTCACCAAAAAGATTCTCAATCAAGCTATACGTCCCGGGTCCAACCCAGGATAACAAACATGCATTTTTCTTGTCATCAGTTGCAACATTGTAAATGTCCATGTGATGCAAGAACCTTTGCATATACTGTTTCCATTTTTCCTTATCCTGGTTGAAACTTTCAAACTTTGGCGCTGATTTCTTAGTTTGCATTCGACTAATGTCATTTTACGTTGATAAAAACTGTTCCTGCTGTTTCTCCATTGTGGCTAGCATTGTTTTGACTGTTTCTTCCATGACTAATTTGTGCAGAAACCACTGCGACAATGTAATGATCTTTTCACTTCAGAAAACTGCCACGTAGATTCTATTTTACTTCTGACACCACTGTTACGCTTGTAGGTAAACGTAAAGGAATTGAAAAGATGTCTCAACACGAGTAGAGCTAGAATGAACTAAGGACAAATCATTGTGTAGCTACCAAGAAGTCCTGCTGCCGTAATTACCAACTACTCACAGCCACAGGGCGGCACGACGTAATCAAGTGCACGTGACCCAGTGCAATGCACTAGGCAATGACCATAACGCAAAATAAACGTTACTAACTGTATCAATAACCACTAACCAGTGCTTTTCAAACTGGGTTAAAGTTAGTCATGCTCTAGTGATTTATTTCTTTAACGTTTCACTTATTGTATATGTTGGGCGTATCAATAAATTTAAGGTTGTGGGTAAATGCAAAATAGTGTGAAATATTTTGCTATTTCTGTCTCACGCATGCTTCAATACAGTAAGTCTTTTCTGGTGCGCTTTTACCAAAACAAGTTTGAGAGCCACAGATATAAAATATTAATTTTTATCAAACAAATAGTGAGCTTTCTTCTACGGTAAATGATTCTACCAACACTTCCACCCGGAGCAGAACTACCTAGGAAGGAATGGGTGAAGCCACCTGCGGACTGGGGTTGGCCGTTTCAACAACAACATGTTCTAACGGGGCCTCACCGATTCACCATCTCGTGCTTGTGGCTCAGATTCTCAGACTGCACACCACATTATCTACCATTTTCCTGTATATCGACCCTAGGACAGATATGTGGACCTCACAACGCTCGATAAACACACAATCCATTGGCTGCTGCGCCTGGATGTAACAACGTGATCTGCGGCGACCTCAAACGCATGGTTCTACGTGTGATATAAAGTGATAGCAGGCTTATGAATTGTGATATGACATAGTTATATGCAATAATATGTAATAATAACAGTGCACGCGGTCAGATTAGTAGCGTGATCTCCGACAACATGACAATCTTAGTGTAGCAAGTTCATTATCGCAAAAGTGCTTTTGTTTGTTGAACCTTGAATTAAAATTAATCCGTTTTCTCTTAATCTTGTTTTTTTTCTCCATCGCTTTTTTCCAACTTCTTTTTATACCAATTTGAAGAACTACTGAGTAGGCCTGTTGTATTAGATGCTCTTTTTAGCAGAAAAAAATTAAAAACTCTATTGCAACATTGATATTTTGGCAAAGGTAAAAAGTAAATCTAAAATAAGATAGGCAGTAAAGGCTGCTTCGTGCACGTAGCCTATCTACTACTCTACTACACAAACCGAGGTGGAATCACGATACATTAAATATGCATGAGCCATAATCATTAGACTACAAATAAAAAGCCAAATTAATTTCATGAAAACTTAGAAGTACGTTTAGTTTTATTGATTTTGCGAACCTTTTTTTTTGCATCAGAATTATTACGCTTAAACGCTTCTTATAGAATAAAATCCAGCGAGAGGTTGTCGCGCTGTCAGTTGTCGTTTTAGTGAATTTGGTAAATTATTGGGCGTCGATTTCTGGGCGTCACATCATGGGTACAAGATCACAATATGCAGTCATCCTAGCAAGTAAGAAACTCCATTCTTAGGCTGATCCAACCGTTCCAGGTTTGTGGAAGAAGTCGAATGTATCGAGCAAAAACAGGTTGAGGAAATTTGTTGTTAGAGTAAGAATCCATGTCTGTATTGCCTTCAAATATCTGCAAAGAAAACAAAAAGTTTTAAAGTATACAGTAGATGGCCTCATGACATAGCTTTTCACAACAAAAACTTCAAGCTCTGTTTGTGCCAAATTGATTTTAATTTTTCACAGCACTGATTTGTTTGAGAATTTTTTAGCGACGCAAATGTTGCTTGGATGCTTTAAAATATTTGTCCGAATACAGACAGTGCAAATATATTGGCATCGCTTTGTCGTCCCTACGTCAGTGGCTTCAAAAGTGTAGCCTATAGTCCACTTAATGTCAGAAAGTGCCTGCAATACTGTTCTATTTTTATCAATCTTTCCTTCTGGTGGCTTTACATTTTTGTAGGTAAGGGAAATTGTCGTAATGCAGTAAAATTAATCAACCTGTTGATTAGCCAACCTGAATTCGCAAGTTAAAATCAGCACTCACCGGGCATATCAGCAAGTTGCAGGTGACCAGGCCCTAGATATCGAACCAACGAGCTATGATCTAAACACCATGTGATCAAGGGCATTAGGAAAATTGCCCGTCGGATAATTGCCCGTGTGGGAATATTGCCCACCAGAAAATTGCCCGTGTGGGAAGATTGCCGTCGAGAAAATTGCCACCCGGAAAATTGCCCGTCTTTGAGTAAGAAATAGCTGCGAAAAAAGTCCAGCTGTGAGTCTATTATTCCTCTAATACACTAGCTTAAACTAATAGCACCCAGCTGTGATAAAAGGCGTGATAAATTTTAATCTGCAAATGCCAAACTAAATAAAAAAATGCTTCTGGGGAATATAAATATCAACTCTCTATCTCATACCGACAAAAGTATACAGCTTTACACTGAGTTCTGAGGACAGTCTTCTTTCAGATTCCGCTATTACACTCAAATTTTGTCACCCCAAAATGGTGACCGTCATAAAAAGTGAGCGCGGAAAAGACATTCTTGTAGATGAATTGCAATTTATGTATCATCGGAATAAGACGACTAAAAGTGGTACTATACGATTTATTGGGAGTGCAGTGAAAGAAAATTTATAAGTTGCAAAGCAAGATTGCACACGAACTCGCATATTGACAATATTCAAATTTTAAAGAAAGTAAATGAACACACATCGTCCGGGTGTTTTGATGGATGTATTCTCATTATTTGCCTTCTGTATGATCGCTTTGGTTAACACATGAGCAACAATAGTAATCATGTAAATTTCTGATATCAATTAAACCTTTCCCATAGCCTACTTGTCATTCCCGCATGAAAGTTGTTGCTACTTTCAATGTCTAAGTGATAAATTTATGATGTGATATGCCTTTATTACTGCGAATTACTTAATGTACATTTTCAAGTTTGCTACAGATTAAAGTACTACATGAATTTCGCTTAATACATGACAAAGATCAGTGTCAAAACGTGATAATTAAATCTCGTCGCACCAATCTGGTTGCAAGGGTGCTAAGTTTAGACTATTTGAGGAACAATGGTTCAATACAGACTCACAGCTGGATTTTTTTTGCAGCTACTTCTTACTCAAAGACGGGCAATTTTCTTAACGGCAATTTTCCCACACGGGCAAGTTTCCGGCGGGCAATTTTCCGACGGGCGATTTTCCGACGGGCAATCTTCCTGTCACGATGATCAAGCATGATATAACGTTCGCGTTTTGTCGCTTCTACGTTTTTCTGGACCTTTGCTAAGTTGACGTGTATTGTTTTTGCTGTGATGGTCATATATAAAAACTACTGAACTGAACACCAACAGCTAAGATGATGATGGCCTTGCGATCAAAGCAAGACTTCTGATCAAAATGCAGCTTAGCAGGCTAGTCGTACAGGCGTTTTTGCCTTGATCTGTCCTCTTTGTAGCTGTGATGTATAGCCTACAAGCAGAGAATAAGGTTTCAGTTTGCTCAAGTTGGACTAACTTACAGGGGTAGCAAAGGATTCAGACGAGATTAAAGCCTCTGTTATGATCACGTGACTAAGCTTGACAGTGACGTAGTTTGCGCTTGAACGCACACGGTCGCAAGATCAAATTTGCAAATGTAGACGATTATTGTCAGTCGAGGCTGGACTGGGGTTACCATATTTGATGATGTACAATTCCTGAAAATAGTCCTCATTCATGTTGACGAATTTTTGTGTGCCAAACACTTTTGTCATGGTATAAATTTATTTATATTTACAACTCGGCAGCCGTGGCCGAGTGGTTAGCGCGTTGGGCTCGCAGTCGAGAGCCTGCACGTTCGACTCCAGCCACCCGCACTTGCTGTTGTTTCTCTGGGCAAGAAACTTTACGATAATTGCCTCTACCCAGTGATCGATTTCGAGTAATGTGTAGCCAAATTTAAGTCATAAGTAGAGTAGACAACCGGAAACAGACATTGCAGTCGGCTGCAGCGTGGGTCAGGTGTATGTCGGAAGGCGTACACCGATGCATAGCGCTCAAGTCCGCTTTCCCGCAATGCAGGATAAAGATAAACAAAAAAAAAACTACCGACTTTGTTTTTATATTTAAGGAAATACTTGTGTTAGTTCAGGCATGTTGTGAGTTATAGAAACAAAAAATACAACTCAATAAGAAAGAGAACGTCTTGTTAATTCTCAGGAGACATCTATTCCTTTGCTGTTAGCCATACACAATTAACGGTCGGTATCCATAGTGGTTTTTATATCAGAATGATGGCTGCTGCTTGCTGGTCTGCAACGACACTACTCTGAATTTGCAACAAATGTCGAACCCAAAGTTATTGCGGCAATGTTTATCGAGGACACTGCAGACAATTACCATTTCACTCCCAGCATCATCCACGATCACTTGGAGACGATCAGTAGAGTTTCCATACGATATCTTAAATGTTTTCACCCATTGATTGCTGTTGAATGGTCGTCCTTGAGTTATGACACCAGTCAGACGGGTTGGTCTTTGCAGATGGACTTGAATCCATTCACCAACGCGTTCTAACAATATCATAGTTTTCGTTACTACACAACAAAAGTTTTAGATCATTTACAGATTTTTCATTTCAAATTTAATCACTAATTTTTGTAATGGGCCTTCTGTTATAAGCAACAGCATGGAAAAATGTAAATAAATTTAAACGTTGTTTAAAACTTATCAGCAGCGACACGACCAGTAGATGATGATAGTAATAATTAGAGTTTAAAAATTGACTAAAGCTGTTCACCAGTTAAATAACAAGATTCTTTCGGCTGGTTTAAACTAAGCTAAACTATCACAGGATGTGTAAGGTGATAATCTGTTATCATTCCGACGTTTCGTCAATCAGATACCAAGCACCATGTTTTTTTCATTCAACAACAAAACAAACTCAGCGGCATCAACTAAATTTACTCAATACAGGTAAAACAAAACTATATTTAGCAACTTACTTTGATGTGCCGACCAACATCCTATGTTTGGTGCGTTCCCATTTAGTCCTATTTGATTGTTCAATCTCGCTGCGTATGGTCCGTACTTGAAATCCCAGGACGAAGAAGCAGTGATGTCTTCATCTCTCACTCTCCTGTCTCCCATGCCAATAGTGCAGTAAGAATCTGTAAAAATTAAGATGGATTTAAATATCAGTCAAAAGTTGCTAAAAACGGTTTGCCAACAAAGAGTAAGCAGCAAGAAAAGAAAGATTGCACCTGCAAACATCTATTGAATTGGCCAATGATGCAAATTAAAAAGTATGTTTGATTATAAAAAGTAGATTTGATCACATTCATACGACACACCATGACTAATTTGTACTTTAACATCACTAAAAATGTTGTTGTCAACCTCGTAGTGGTGATCCCTGGTAATTGATTCTTGCAATCAAGCGAATAATAAAAAATTGAGACAGCAAATGTAGCAGCTCACAAAGGTCTATGAGCTCTATCTTTTCAAGCAAGTCAGTAAAATTGTGGTTTTAAGCGTTATTTTATAGCATTAAATGAACTTTTTCTCGTTTATTGAAAATATTTAACCATATCTAACTTTTTAAAATAAGAACCTTGAAGTTGACGAATTGTTTCTCTAATTTTCTCAATTTCGCTCGGATCGCAAGCACATTGCCCTGGAAGTCCTGGAGGACCTGATGGTCCAATAGATCCTTTTGGTCCTCGCTTTCCAGGAACACCTTGAATAGTACTTCCTCCAGTCGCATCACTAACATCCTCCGATCCCCGGTTCAATGAGAAGCAAACATCATTAGATCTTCCGTTTACACAAGAGATTAACAGTACACAGAAGACAATTGAATGGAAAGAGATTTTTGTTTCAAACTTTTATTAGCTGAAATCATGCAAATCTTTAAAAAAGATGCTTTAACATAAAGTTACCATTTTGTTTTGTCTATCAGCATGTCGCTTGTTCAACCACATTTTATTCACCTAATTAACGATGTTAGGCATGCATACTTTTAGAAGTAGTTTAAGAGAGTAAAACGTTTTTGTTTTTCAACGAAATAATGTCATATTTCAAAGTAAACAATGCTCACTCAACTAGCTTATTTCATGAACAAATAGGCTAAATTGATAAATTTCAATGGCAATAGAGATACGCTATAAAGTGAAAGGTTCCGTGAAATTCTTATGCAGTAGGTCAGGTGTGACCAAACGTTTCTCCAGTGTATTTTTTGTGTCTGTAGGTCAAAAGTAACACATTGTTCAACAACAGGCGCCGGCTATCCAAAAGAGCATCGCGGGCCGGATTTGGCCCGTGGGCCTGACTTTGGACACTTTTGCAGTAATAGTGAAGCAAAGTTGAGGACACCTTAGAATTAGATGAATTTTCGAAATTCTAGCCTGCGGTAAGGTTAAATTATACTAGGCTATACTAATTTTCAAGAGAAAAAATATTATATTCTTCTGCAGTCGTGAATGAAGTTTTTTTGGAATGATAGGCTAACTTAATTTTAAACCAAACTTTCTGCTTACATCCAATGTTAATTTAGTGAATTTAGTTATATACAAAGCGACCTATGGTTACAGCTACAGTAGAATTCGCCTATAGTGACTTTAGCTAAAGTGACACTTCGCGTATAATGACACCTGTTGCAAAGTCCCGTTGGCAAACCATATGTTTTGCATAGAAATGACTTCGCCTATAGTGACTTTGTGTATAAGAACACTTTGCTTACAGTGACACCACATTTCTGTCCCTTGGGCTGAAAATTTTCCGTATAAGGACACTAGTTAGTTTGTCATGCAATAATATATACTTTACCCATGCGCAAGCAAGATGATAAAAAAGGTTTATGATTGAGCACTGAGCAGGCTTCATAGTTGTGATGTAACAAAGGCTTAAGCAAAGTGGCTACTGTGGCTGCTAGGCTAGTTCCAGGCTTTCGTTCTTGTGAGATGTGATCTCAGTTCTCTCTGCATAAGCCAGGTTGATTGTCATTGTGTAGTTTGTCGATCTAGCACAAATTTCCAAGTTTGTACAATGCAAAATGTAAAATAATGTAATGTATTGTAATGAAAACAATGTAAAATACCTCGTACATAACGGATATCGCATATAACGGACGAATTTCGCTGGTCCCGACTGGTCCGTTATATGCGAGTTCTACTGTAGTCATCTGCGGCCATTTTACCTTGACTTCGTCTATAGTGACACTTCACTTATTGTGACACTTTTTCCGTGGTCCCTTCAGGTGTCACCATAGGCGAATTCTACTGTATATGGTTATATGCAAAGTGCTCATCTTGATAAAAAAATAGAATTGCGCTAAAAATGCCTAAAACTGACCAAGAATATATTTGTCAAAATTTTCTGGGGTCAAGCCTCCTACTCTTCCTGTCAAACTTTACTTTTTGGGATACTAAGTAGGTTATTGCATTGTTCATTTATCTTATAAATTTTGCTTTGTTAAAACTCTAACCCTTTTCCATTTTTTTTTTCAAATCCATTACTGTATTGCCGCCATATTTCTTATTTGTTTCTAAAAACTCTTAGAAATGTCCCCTCTTTGCTGAAATGTGAATTTTTTCGTGCATTGAAAGAGTTAGCGTCCTTAGCCTAACGCTTTCTTGTCCTATTTTTAAGATTCATCAGTAGACATAGGCGCACACTGGAGGATTTCCGGAGCTAGCAACACTAGAGCTTACCGAATATACAGATATTCTGTATTTAAGAAATAGAGAATAGGCTACCACATTAAATTGATCCAAGGGTATTGCATGCTACTGCTTTTGCCCTGGGATATCTAAACAAGGAGATACGAAGGCTTTTATTACGTCTGACAATAGAAGGGCTTCTGTTTATCGTGAATAATCTCTGCTTTTCGTGAAATGACAATTGTTACCGATAGTGATGTAATAAAGCTTGTTATGATAACCTGCATTGCGCTATTAGCATCAAGCTTAGATGTTCACTGCATGCTCATAGTTACTTATTAATTCAACTACCCGTATATCTGCTTTACAGGTAGTCTACTGCAAAGGTTTTGTTAAAAAAACGCCTTACAGGTGGTCACAGCGGTAAACCATAATCTCTTCGTGGGAAAATTGTAACATAAAGTTCCCGGATCCGTTTGTCTGCATATAATGACCGAAGAAACACACACTTGAACTTCTTTTCAATAAGTGTATTTCTGTAAAATTAGCCCGCGGCTATCGAAATGGAGTGCAATGCCTACACCTCTAAAACTGTCACTACGATACAGATTACTTGGATAAAAGACGGAGAATTTGTCCAGCTAGCAAGCACCAAATAAACCAGTTAAATGTGCGACCGACTTCCAACAAACAACTTCGAGAATGAATCAGAAAAATTTGTGATAACTCAAAGGCACGCCAACAGTAGCGCGACGCAACATTTCATGTTTAAACCGGTTTCAACAGGTTTGACACAGGTCTTACGGACGATGGTGCAATTTTGGCTCATGTTTTAGGAATTTCCATGACGTAATATTCAGTAGACTTGAACGGTTTCTACATGACGTTTGACCAGGCGAACAACCGTCTGGAACATAGCGGCCCCTAGTTATGACAGTCTGACATGACATAACTAAAAAAGAATTGACGACAATTGTGAGCCAATGAATAAAAACACATGATACACAAATTGTTTGAATCACTCACGTTTAAGTTAATACGCAAATACAAAGGGCATGCAAAGAATGAACAGCAATAAGAACACGACGATACATGAAATTGGTACCATAGGTATTAGGTACACGCAAAAATGATGCTATATACAATGATTGCGATAATAACCGACTGTTCTGGGCTCAGACAAGTGTCGGCCACCGCAGACAAAACCAGGCTCAAACCCTAACACTTAGGTGTTCTTTACGGGGGCGAGGCACGAAATATCCCTCAACACATAGTCTACTTTCACTTTCCCCGTACTCTCATCATAGTTGCAGACGGCAACTTTAGCTCTACGAACCACAGGCTTCCCTTTCCTAATTTGTGGAACTACCTCATGCACCCTCCCAAGTTGATACGTCCCACGTTTACCAATGTCCTGGAGAGAACCTACCACTACAAGTTGACCAGGCTCCAAATTCTCGGCCATTTTTAGCCATTTTTTCCGGCCCTGAAGACCTGGCAAGTAAAAATCGATCCATTTACTCCAAAACTGATGAGAAAGTGACAAATTGAACCGATAATCCCTTCTTAATTGGTCACGATCATGTGGTTGCCCAACAGCACAGTATGGGTCTAAGTATGGGGTTAAAAGTGAGGCAGGGGTGATGACAGTAAAATCCCTAGGGTCGTCACTCAAAGGTACCAAAGGGCGTTCGTTCACGATCCGAACGGCACTGCCAGAGTTTGCAAAATACCATCTCGGTAACAAAAAATCCTTAAGCAGGTCCAAAGAGCGAAGCCACGACTCCCACTCTTTAACAAAGCTATCAGGGACCTCGGTGACCCAATCAAACTTGTCTATCGCCAATTGCTGAAGTATAAGGCGTGCTTTTAGAAAAAATGGCGCTCCAAAGCCTAGCGGATCAAAATTTTGTCCAAGCTGACTGAGCATACTTCGGCGCGTGTGTTTAGCTAAGGGCTTTAAGGAACATGCGATACGGATCTCGTCAGACTCGGTTTGCCACACACAACCCAATGTCTTCGCTGATGGCAAAGTCATATTTTCAGTCTGAAAGTCAATGTCACGAATCAAAGGTGAAAGCATCTCATTATCCAAATTTGACAAGACAATCATAGCCTCCTTGTTAGCACTCCACTTACCAAGTTTAAACCCACGGCTATCAAACAAAGCAATTGATTCATGAGTGATTTGCTGAGCTTCCTCTAAGCTATCAGCCGAAAATATAAAATCATCCATGTACATATTATTTGCAATATTGCAGAGAGTCAATTCACCAGCACTGCTGGGATTCTGCTCGATCATTTTCTTTATAGCCAAGCAAGCGATATACGGGCTACTCTTTATTCCCCAAGGGTGTACACAAAAACGAAATGGTACCATCCTACCATTTTCAAGGTCATCATCTTCAAACCATAATATACGAAACAAATCCCTTTGCGACTCAGGTAACTTTATTTGAAAGAAGCATTTAGTCACATCAGCCATGAGACCAAATCTACCAAGCCGAAATCTAGCCAAGACATCTACCAGAGGGTTTAACAAGTCAGGACCCGAAAACATTACATCATTAACACAAGCTCCTCGGAATTTAGACTTGCCATCGTAAACAATGCGCTTTTTTAATTGTGACGTAACAAAGTATGGTAAATACCATTCAAATCCCTTGACATTTCCTGCTTCACCAGTACGCTCAATATAGCCATTTGATTTAAGATCTTTCATGGTGTCAGTAAGGAAATCACGAAGTTCAGGTTGTTTTAAAGCTTTCTTCCTTAAAGCAGCAACTCTATCTGACGCCAACACAAAATTGTTAGGTAGATCAATATCTTCCTTCAACGGAACAGGTATCTCAAATCGACCATCTTTCAACTCAATATTCGGTTCAACAAGTTCTCTAGCCAACTTATCATTGCGAGACAATTCACAGGTTTCATTTTGCAACGTCAAATCCTGAATGACTTTATTCAGGTCTGCTATTTCCATATCACGAGACTCAATTTTACGCTGAAAGCCAGAGATGACATCCGACTCTGAAGACGTCTGCACTCTGCACACTTTAGCAACGCTTTCCTCTAAGGGTGACTTACCACCACAAGCCAACCAACCGAGAGGAGTGAGTAAAGCATGCGGTTCACTACGATTTTCACCAACACGTTCTTCTTTTGCCCACATCAAATAAGCGTTGTCGTTGCCAATCAGTACATCTACAGTACTACAATCATTCAAATGAAACATATTCACGTCATGAAAATGACGGAAACCATTTAAATCTTGTTTATGCGGTAAAGTTTTAACATCATCAGCCCAAGCTGGGTTAACCACCGAAGTTATATCACAAAACAGTTCATCTGTCTCTAACGACTGGATGTTGAGTTTGACAAGGTCAGCACAAGTAGCTTTCTGACCAGCCGGGGTATCCATTTTAAACGACGCTTTATCGTACGGTTTAAGATCAAGTTCACACACCAAGTCACTCGAAACAAACGTCAACTGCGAACCAGGATCATGCTGACAATACACCAACTTCGATTTGCCAGTCATTGGATTCAAAACACGAGCAGCAGTAACGCGGTTAAAGGCTGCTTTAACATTTCCAATCTTAACATTACGCACAGGAACTCTGGCACGAGCATCATCTTTCCCAACAGAATCCAGAGAATCATGTGACGTCACATAAAAATCATGCAGAAGAAAATAGTGTTTCCTATCGTTGTTAGGCCCACACTTACGACAGTTATTTGCATGAACGCAATCCCTAACCATATGCTGGCGCAAACAATTCAAGCATTTGCCAGCTTTCACAATGACATCTCTCCGATCTTTAGGTGTCAAGCGCAAAAATTCTTTACAATTAGACAAAAAATGATATTCAACTTGACCACGTGACGAACAACAAATGCATGCCGGTAGGTTTTTACGTCTGGCTTCACCACCGCGCGGTGCGCCAACAACAGTCGAGTACTGCGAACTCCCTGACATCACATCATCGTGGGGTTTTACGGACGTCTGCCTAACCGGACATGAAGGCAATTTTCCTTTGCCAAACTTTTTAAAATGCTGCGACTCACCAGAATCGCCCATTAGCATAATGCTAAAATCAGTCGACTTACGCGTTTCCTCTCGTACAACAAAATCGAACAAACTCTGAAAAGTAGGCTCATTAGTGCCACCATACTGATCACCTAAAAAGTCAAGATAACGCTGCTTAGCGTCAAACGGGAGTCGCTTAGCCAAATCCAAAACAAAACGTCCTTCCAATTTGTCACGCTGACCATAAGCTTGCGCGTAAAGCAAACACTGCGATAATTCATCTTTAAACTCTTTCAGATCACTGGAAGAGGTCGAAGTCAATTTGCTACCATAGCGATACTTTCTAATTTCCGGTTCTGCAAAAAGACCTCCACGAACCCCAAAACGCTGGGACAAGCGAGCTAACGACATTTCTATCCTGTCTTCCTCTGACAAGCCAGGGGTGTCAGAAACCAAATTAGCAATCGTTTGCGCAGCTGTTCTAACACAAGCTGCTTGTAACAAAGTCAAACAAGTCCCCTTAAAGGGCGAAGCTGCCATTAAGGCCGTAACACGATTTTTAAAGAAGATAAATGGCATATTATTACCATCGTAACCAATCAAGGCCGCCTTATCGAAAAACGTCCTACTATTTTGGTATTCAAAAAAGCAATCCTGCTGTTGAGAACTCGATTTAGCGGGAGAAGACAAGCTATATCCCTTAAGGGGCTGAGTGGGCTCAGTCACATGCACAGCCCGACCACGATCCTCACACACGTTAAAATCAGGAGACGCAATACGCCTCTCACAACCACCCAAATTACGTGTAGCTGGGCGATCAAAACCTAGCGGCGCAGAAAACTGTGAAGGGGGCAAAGCATTACTACTAATGGCGGCCCCGTGACCTGTACGCTCTGGGGGAGGAGTTCGGTTGTAATTCGCAGACCTTGGCTCTACAGCATTCGGAAGACCCTTAGCCGCGGCCCCGAGACCTCCTAAAACAGCTGGAAAACGTGTGGATTGCCCTGGTCCACTCACAGGTTGAACGGGCGTTTGGAAAAGGTTATGTAAATTAAACTGCGATTGATGTTCATTTCTGGAATGCCTAGAAGAGCCCTTCTTAGAGCTACGCCGAGAGCCCACCTCTGATCGATATTCAGCTAAAACTACCTCTTTACGTTGTTCAGCCCTCAACTGAGCGTCTTTGAGTGCGAACTCAGCAGCTCTCGCTTCGGCTCTCGCGGCGGCCTCAGCTGCTCTCGCTTCGGCCTCAGCTCTCGCGGCAGCCTCAGCTCGAATGGCCTCAGCAGCTCTCGCTTCGGCCTCAGCTCTCGCGGCAGCCTCAGCTCGAATGGCCTCAGCAGCTCTCGCCGCAGCCTCAGCTCGAATGGCCTCAGCTCTCGCGGCAGCCTCAGCAGCTCTCGCTTCGGCCTCAGCTTGTATCTGGAGCTCCTCTCGTCTTAGCTGCAGGTTAATTTGTGCCACTATCCGAGACGAAGTCATAGACATCCTAGTGCTTACATTTGAGGCGCTATCCTCAGGATGTATGTCAGCATCCAACATATCTGAGAACTCACTTTCTTTTTGTTCAAAGTTATTTTTTAACGAGTTAAATTCGGGGTCTACCCTATCACGAAGTTCTGCCAAGATCGCAGAGTTAAAGATTTTAGTCAAAAGAGCATGGAAATGCCGTAATTCTTCTTCTAAAGTAGATAACTTAGATCTAAAAATTAACAGTTCCTGCTTATCACTCAAAGAACCTAGGGCTACAGAAAGTTTCCCAATTTGAGTCAAAATATCCCGTCTAAGATGCCGGGCCTCTCGAACTGACTTAGCCTCATCGTTAATGGGTCCCTCCCCAGAATGGCCTGCCCGACCGCAAAGAACATCATCAGGCTTAAACTCAGTCGAGTCTACGGCGGTCGAGTCCTTGTCGCCACCGAGTGTAGACATATTAAATGTTGGGGCTAAATTAACAATTAAAAAAATTAAGTTACACAAACACACAAAATTATTAGGCTACAGTAGTTATAAAAAACTTAACTGCAAAGACAGTAAAAATACAAAAAAGAATTTAAATGCACGATACCGTAGCTGTACGAGTATGAAGTCCTAAAGTCCACAAAACTTGCTTGGATTCTTCCACTTGAATCTACAAGCACAGATGGATTGTCTTTAATCTTCTTTCTTGCCAATGAATGTCAAAGTTATTTTTCTTCAGTACCAAACTGAGAAGAAATGTCTTTACTTTTCTTTGCTTCTATAAGAGTGTAGACTACCAACCAACAAATCTTCTTTTATTATTTCTTGTACTTCTAATTAGTTCTTCTGCACTAGCTGACAACAAACACGTCGTTTATTTTTATGCCTTCAAGTGCTTCTTGGCCTACCAGCTAACAAAAATCGTCGTTTATTTTTCTTGCTTTAATTTCTTCTTGACCTACCAACTGACAAGAACTCGTCTTTTATTTTTATTTTTTTTTGCTTTAATTTCTTCTTGACCTACCAACTGACAACTTCGAGAATGAATCAGAAAAATTTGTGATAACTCAAAGGCACGCCAACAGTAGCGCGACGCAACATTTCATGTTTAAACCGGTTTCAACAGGTTTGACACAGGTCTTACGGACGATGGTGCAATTTTGGCTTATGTTTTAGGAATTTCCATGACGTAATATTCAGTAGACTTGAACGGTTTCTACATGACGTTTGACCAGGCGAACAACCGTCTGGAACAACAGGTAACCTTACAACTGTCTTTTCAAAGAAGAATTCTTTAAATATAGCCTACTCTACACAACATTTGCTAACTGTCTTCTGTAGCTAACTGTATCAGCTGCACTACAAAGCTTTCTGCATTTTAAAAAGAATTGCATGACGTTCAACGCGTTACCAATTACCGCCCTTCTAGTGTCGTAAGAATAAGGCATCGCTGCAAGCCTTGTTATTCTCTTCTTTAGATACCCCTGCTTTTGCCACACAAGTATGCCTTCTTAAGTAGCATACACGTATTTTGTTGCTCGGTTTTTGTTGCAAGCGCATATTCCCAAGTTCAGCTGAAAGTTAGCAGTTAGCTATTAATCGTTGAAAAAAACTCAGTCAAGAGCAATCTGTAATAAAAAAAAGAGAGTCAATAAATATCAGAGCGAAACAGAAAGTTTAATTCAAACCAGTAGAAGATATATATTTTTTCAATAGCAATGCAAAATCATTGTGTTTGATGTCTTTTACAATAATATTAGTTACAAAGAAGTTTATTAGCGGCATTTACAGCACCCAAAACAAAAAAAAAAACATCAAAACAACAGAACGTTGAGGGAAGCAGTTTTTGAAAGTCGTTTTTATTGTCTCAAACCAACAGAAATGCATCAAAAATGCGTTGATTAATATAAAAAAGTCAGTCATTTCAAAGGATTTCTCTCTTTGTGGCCCCTACAATTTTTTTTCAAACCTTAATGCGACCCTTTATGCTCTCATTCTTGGACCATCCTGACTTAGATAATATTTCTCAAAGCAATAGAAATATTTAGAAAAATGTTTTGAAGTTGCAATCAATGATTTCCTTGAGTAGAAATCGTGGGAGCGGTGCCTTCCGGCTGGCAGTTGAAGTTTGCTGTGTAGCTTTTTTTAAAATTAACCTACCAAAATGTCAAGAGAAAAATGTTATTGTTGTACTACTTTTACACATTCCCGCAACTGCACATCAAAAGTAGTCACATAGGCTACAATGAAATTTCTATAAAACTTCAAACTAAGCCTTTCGACGATATATTTCAGTTTGTTGATACTTTTATCAATACCAACAACTAGCGATTCCATTGCAACATAGAATACAGTAAATTTGATTCGAGCAAATGCGTTTAACCATCGCTCATAGCAATTTCTGGCTGATGCTGATGCTGATTATGGAGACGTGCTAATGTTCACTGCCGTTAGATGGTTCCGTGCTACATGTTTAAAAAGGTTTCATGACTCCAAGTGGTTCTCCTGGATGGAGATCACGGCGTTTGGTGAATGTAAGAAAATCATCCTTCAGCTGAACAGCGAACAATGGATTACTGTAAAAACAGAGAGAGACTGTTCACCAGGCATTTGATAATTAAAGTAACTTGCGTTCTTCTGATGACTATTTACTAGGTTACCTCCTGATGTTAAAGATGATAACTTGCTTTTTGTATTTCCGACGTTTCGTCAGTCAGCACGACTGACTTTATCAAGGTGGCTAAAAAAACGGCGGAAATACAAAAGCTAGTTATCATCTTTAACATCAGGAGGTAACCTGGTAAATAGTCACCAGAAGAACGCAAGTTACTTTAATGGATTACTGTTTTGGCGTTCATGGTTCATATCACCACACACCTTTTGTCTTTAAACCGTTTTCGACAAGCTAGCCTAATTACATGTTTTGTTGCGATTTGTAGCCTACAGCACAGTGTCTGCTTTCACTGCAAAGCTTCGTCTTTGGAAGTCATGATTTAACGACATAGTTCTTAATCACTTACGGAGCACCAAAGTCAACGAATCATTCGAAAGGTACACTAGATTTATTAGCGACATCATTGATGAAATTAAATGTCGCATCAACGGTATCAATTCTTTCCTGCACCTGACCTAATATTTGCCACACCCGTAGCAATAAACGCAGCCATCGCTCCAATAATGTTCAGATGGAGCTGCTAGATTTGCAGTCAGATGTGGAGTTGGCACAAGCATTCCAACTAATTAAAAGTCAAAATTAAGTTTCACATCAAATTTCCTTGTTTGTGTTTGTTGTTTTATGGTAATTTCCTATCTTCCTATCTTTTAACAGTTTTTAAAAGATATAAAAAAACTTCCTATCTTTTAACAGTTTTTAAAAGATATAAAAGAACTTCCTATCTTTTAACAGTTTTTAAAAGATATAAAAAAACTTCCTATCTTCAGTTTTTAAAAGATATAAAAGAACTTCCTATCTTTTAACAGTTTTTGATTGAAATGTCACGTCTTGTGCTTCTCGTATTTTTACTTTGTTTGTGCCGTTATCTCGTGCTGTACTTTTGTCCATCTTGCGTAATCTGCTTGAGTCCTTTTCTGAACAATTAATAAATTTTGCCTCTTAAATACTTGACCCGTTGTGCTGCGTAATTTTTCAGTTATCATTATGTGTGAGCTGGTTAAGCAAGTTTCTCAAATGTTTAGATTTGTCCATATTTTTGTTGTGATAATGTAATATTCTTTAGTATTTCTTTTAAAAATGTTTTTCTTATAGGCTTGAAAAGGGCTGTATGACTAGCCGAAAACGTTTGCTTATTGTTTTTATAATGTTAAATGTGGTGTTGTTGCTGGGTTATGTCTGTTAATGCAGTTTAACAAATTACGAGTTCTTAAAACTAAAATTATAGTTTTTTTGATACCTTGCATTTAGTAAATTTCCCATCACCAATATCACATTTTCTGCAGGTTGGCTTTCGTCAGTGCTGCCAAATAATCCTAGCGTTGTTGTTTCTCAGCAAGTAGCACATTTTTTGTCGCTTGCTAGAAGATGTAGAGAGTTCTTTGTTTATTTGTATTAAGAATTGCTGATTGGAATCTCGTCTAAAGGGATCACAACATGACGACGACTGGATGAGCAACTATATAGCCTACTGTAGTTGATTATGGTTTCTCGTTTTATTTAGATACATTTAAAAATGTTTTCTTTTTGGCGATTGAGCGATCTCGTGACTCATATCGTTTTAGTTTCTCTCTATGAATGATTTTAATAACATTAGTCCAGGGATTCTGAACCGAGGGAGCATGCACTACCAAGGGGTGCGAGACCTGTTTTCAAGAGGTGCGTGGATTCTGAATCATCGTTAGTTATAAAATAACGTAAAAATTGTGCTGTTTTAGATTATTTTAGCCAATATTTTGAATTATAGATTAATATGACTTTTCATTCATTCTATGAGAACGTACGCGATTGTCTTCGTGATACGTGGTGCAAACAGGAACCACTGCACTGCGGTAGTCCAGTAACCTGCTTTGCTGGACGGATAAAAATGTTTTAGTTGCAAGTTTTGTATAATCAGATTCAGTTTCATTTGTTGTATGTATCGGATCATGCTAATTTGAAACATATAATAAATCAAATGACTGTTTTCTATCAAAAATATCAAATTTTGTGTCGATACCATTTGTTTTTTTATATCAGTTTATAGTTGGTTTTGATGGTATCTTACGCTTCTACAACGTAGTCTTAATTACATCGCTGCCTACTACTTTTTACCACGATCGACTGCCAATGCAAACACTACAAATTATTACTTCAATATTACTTCAGGTTGAAAATACACAATATCAACGTTTGGAAAACACCGCATCCCCTGCACTTTTAACTTACCTTCTTTTCGTAGGTGTTTCCTATGCTTCAGTATAGTCTTCAGAAAACGATTTCCGGGTTTAGTTTTCTATGAATATCGAAATCTGATATTTTCTTTAGTTGCAAGGTTCAAATAAGTGACGGTTTATTTCAGAGGTATGCAAACAAAGATGCGCAGGCCAAGGATACGTAGGCCGGATTTGGCGTGCCGTTAAGGCAATTTTAAAATAGAGTTTGCAAGCAAACACCATCACCTTTTTTCTTTCTATCCAGACCAGTAGATTGGGACGTTGGCGCACTCGATCGAAGTCAATGGATGACACTAGTGTAGTAGAAAATTTAAACAAAGTCCAATTAGTTAAAATGGCAGAAAAATGACCCAAAGATCGAATAAAGTAAACATGTAATCGTGCTAAAGGTTAGTGGGTTGCATTTTTCTATGTTTACAAGTAAACTGTTCCAAGAAGAATATTTCAAGCGTTATCTTAACACGCGAAACACAACACAGAACAATCTCTACATATCAAGATACCATTGCCACCTTGGGTTATAAAAGGAAAGACCATCGACTCAAATACTCAAGCAAAAAAGAAGTGAATCAGTGTATCGGGGACTTAGAGAGCGTAACGCTCTCTAAGTCCCCGCAGTGTATAAATAAAATATGCAATTTGGTCTGTTTCTATTGTTAAATAATTGTCTTCTGTGCTTGCGCTCAACATTAGACTCCACAAAAACTGTCCTGTCAAACCTTTGAAGGAAACAGGATGTCCAGTGCAAACATGGATTATGAAGCGCCCATGTCAAAATTTATTACTGTTTATTTGGCAAGAGTTGTATTCAAAGACTATTTGTTGTTTAACATAATTATTACTGTTACGCTTGTAGGTAAACGTAAAGGAATTGAAAAGATGTCTCAACACGAGTAGAGCTAGAATGAACTAAGGACAAATCATTGTGTAGCTACCAAGAAGTCCTGCTGCCGTAATTACCAACTACTCACAGCCACAGGGCGGCACGACGTAATCAAATGCACGTGACCCAGTGCAATGCACTAGGCAATGACCATAACGCAAAATAAACGTTACTAACTGTATCATTCCTCCCTTATAAATTAACACTTAGCAGTAGAAATAAAACATTACAGCTAAGGGAGGGTGATACTAACCAAGTATTCACGACTTAACATACACAATATATATAGTGCTTCTGACAGATCACTGCAATAATGGTCATATTACAATTAGGGTCAGAAGCACATACCATACCATACCATTTTTTTCCTTTGGCGAGAACAAGGACAATAGCGTTTTCGGTTGGCGCCCATGAAGAACTTCGGCTGGAGTCTTCCAGTCGAGGCATGGGTGAGGTGTGCTTCTGTACGTTGTGACTACTAAGAGATGAGCATTTTGCTTGCTCACTTCTCCCTTATAGTTTTTTTCCATCGCCTTTTTAAAGGTTTGGACGAAGCGTTCCGCTTCGCCATTTGATGCAGGATGGAACACTGGCGAGGTGATGTGATGTATTCCTAACTTGATGCAAAATGTCTTGAACTCTCCGGACGTAAACTGGCTTCCGTTGTCTGAGACAATCGTGTCCGGAGAGCCTTCTATCGCAAAGATTTGTTGAAGTGCGCTGATCGTTGCTTTAGAAGTTGCCTGTCCGATGTTCTGCATAGAAACATAAGGATATTTTGAGTGTGCATCAACGCAAATCAGCCACATCTTTCCTAAGAAAGGTCCAGCATAGTCGAGATGAATCCGCTGCCACGGCTTTGTAGTTTTCGGCCATGCTTGGTACTCTTTGTCCGGAGCTTTTGCGACAAGCCTGCATGGTCCGCACGACTTCACCATCTCTTCGATGCTTTTGTTCAACTCCGGCCACCATACGTATCTGCGTGCCATCTGCTTCGTTCGGGTGATTCCCCAGTGACCTTCATGCAAGAGTTTCAAAACTTGTGCCTGCAAACATTGCGGAATTACTGCTCGTGGAAAACCATCACGTTGTAAAAGTATTACATCGTTTTCTACCCACATCGAGTCTTTATACAAAGTATAGCAGCGCAGCTTATCATTGTCAGGTAATCTTCTAGGCCAACCGTCCTGGATATACGACAAAACTAATTTTAAGACCGGATCGTGAAGCGTTTTTGTTTTAAGCTCGTTCGAAGTTAAAGGTAAACCGTCCATGGTTTCCTCTACAGAATGAGAAACCTCTGCATTCTCTCGCTCCTCGTTTTCATCAAACGCTTTGTCTACCCCCATAGGCAATCTAGACAGCCCATCTGCATTGCCATGCAGATTAGTTGGTTTGTACTGAATATCATATTGATATGCCATTAAGGTAATAGCCCATCGTTGAAGACGCTGAGCTGTTAGGACTGGTAGATTCTGTTTTGGTGAGAAAATCGAAACTAGTGGCTTATGATCCGTAATTAAAGTAAACTTCCTACCGTAGGCCTACAGGTATTGGTGAAACTTCGTTACTCCATAGATGATAGAGAGCGCTTCTCGTTCAATTTGTGAGTACCTCTTCTGCGTTTCACTCAAAGTTTTCGATGCATGGGCGAGTGGACGTTCCACACCATCGTGCTTCTGCATCAAAACTGCTCCTATTCCGTACTGGGATGCATCGGTAGCTAGTATGAGTGGTTTGCTCTCATCGTAGTGACTTAGCGTGGTTGCATTGATCACGCCCTCCTTCAGTTGTTGAAAAGCGAGTTTGCAATGTTGTGTCCACCTGAACACTGCTCCTTTCTTCAACAAAGAATTTAAAGGTTTTGCCTTGTCTGGAAGATCTGCTATAAAACGACCATAATAGTTAATTTTCCCTAAAAAAGCTTGAAGTTCTTGAAGGTTTTGCGGCTGGGGTAATTGTTTTATTGCTTCGACTGATGTGCTCGACGGTCGCTTGCCGTCTTTGTTGATTACATGGCCAAGAGATTCAACCGAATCCTTGAAAAATTCACATTTTTGTACTTTAACACAAAACCCATACTCGCTTAAACGATCCATAAGCTTCTCTAAGTTATTCCAATGATCTTTTTCTGTCGGTCCCGTAATTAAGATAGGCTATCATCTAGATATGCTGCTACACCAGGGATTCCCGAAATCATTTTATCCATGCAACGTTGAAATTGGGCTGGGCTTGACGCCACACCGAAACACATACGATTGTATTGGAAAAGACCAAAAGGTGTGTTTATGACATAAAGTTTTTTGCTTCGTCATCAAGCTCTAATTGCAAGTAAGCATCTGACAAGTCAATTTTAGAAAAGTACTGAGCTTTTCCCAGCGATTCCAGCAACGTGTCCACTGTCCAACGTCGGCAACGGATGTTGATTAGGGTGGCTCATTTTCCTTGATGTTCTTTAAAATTTTTGTCAGTTTGGAATAATGTTCCATTTTGCTCACTGATATTTGTAAACCAAAAATTTTTGTTGGGTTTTGACCTTTGACCCTGGTTCACCCAAGGAGAAATTCTGAATTTTTCTGAAAAATTAGTAAATTTCGAAGTGGTTTAGCAGTATCTGAAGAGAGGATTTCTCAAAATTTGACAACGTGATTTTGACGTCACTTCCTCTGTTAACTTCCACGTGGAACATCTTCACCCTGCTCCAAGTCTGAGAGTCACTAATAGTGCATGCTTTTAGTGTCATTTTAATTGATTTTACAGCCTTTTCGCAGTCAATGAATCTATAACATAGACCAAGAAAAAAATTTTGGCACAAAAGATGAGAGTCATTTTAGAGTATTTCAGGGCCCCTGATTCCGAAAATGCACTTAGTTTTTTCGAATTGGCTTTAGTTTTCGAGATATTCGACAATGAAAATATTTTGAAATCGTTTCTCAAAAGCTTTCAATTAGCAAATTACTTATTTTTAGCCCTGTTTACCATTATGCTGTCATAATTGCACTTGTCTAGTTCAATTGGTTCATATTGCACGAAAGTTCAAAACGCAAGCAAAGGTTGAAATGAACTGTGTTTAACGTAAGGGAGACATAAATACTCAATGAAAACAGTTGTGAATCAGTAGGCCTACATCACAAGAAAAATATCCAGAAAGTCATGTGTTTATGAATGCAGCTTTATATTGAAAAGGTAGGCCTACTGAAATGGATACTTGTACAAATGAAGTTTTATTCTAAGCCTATGCTAAGGCCAAGTCTTTGCTGCAAGAAGTTTTTTTCTGGTCTATAGGCTAAATAAATGGCATATAGGCTAATAAAATATGCCTTTGACAAGTAGGATGATGTACAAACAACCCAGATATATTTTGCTGCATGAGGCAACGCAGAGGACCAACGCATTCTGCGATAAATACAGCGCTATATAAAAACAAGCATTATTATTATTACTTTGAAATGAAGCTGGGTGATCAAGATAAGTCCTGGGTTCCTCCTAAAGTATGCAAACATTGCACTCAAACCCGTTTCTGGGCTCAAGGCTAAGAAGTTCAGAGTGCCATGGCATAAAGAGAGCCGTGGAATCACCATGAAAATTGATACTTCTGCACGGTGAGGATGTTCGAAGGAACATCATGTTTACATTGAGTGTGCAAGGCAGTCATTGCATGGATGTTGCTATTTCTGTTTTTTGTTTGCCCTCTCTAGTTTCAAGTGGTGATTTGCTTGAAACAATAGGAAAACGGGCATGACTGAGAGTAACCTCAATACCTTCAGTAATGTTTTGGAGCAAGGTCAAGTTTTTTTCTCAAAACCATTTCTACCACCTACTGTAGTACGGTAGTTAAAGATTTAGTTATCAACAGTGGTAGCTGCAATCTTGGCTCCTCATCTCGATCAACATGGCATTCTTGACTCCAAGGCCAAGATTACGTTCTTGCGCAGCAAGGATAAAATTCTAAGCAGCTACTTTACTGAAGAACATAACTTTGTATTCTGTAATTATATAAATGGCCTTCGTACCTTGATGGGTGTTGCTCAGTAGGCCAATCATAATAAAGAGTTGCGTTTGTTCATCGATAGCTTTGTTTTGCTTATTTGTCTAGTTTGTTCAATCAATCAATCAATCAATGTTTTATTTGTCAGTAACAGGAACATAGGTACATGTTTGAAATATGCAATATACACAGTACAAAAGTTACACAAGTTCCCGTACCGACAGGGAGACAACGAGACCACCATACGGTCTACTAGTCAATTGCCACCCTACGGAAATTACGATTTTGCCATTTAAAATAAGCTTACAAGAGAAAAATAATAATTGAAACGTTCCCGCGCTTCAACAACAGCATACGCACAAAAAAAACATATTGATGATAACGTAGGCCAAAACACAAAATTCCATGAAGCAAGCAGAGAATGATAAAGTTTCCGAAGCAACTGACAAGTTGGTTTCCATAACATATCACTTACGATGCACTGTAGCTTTGTAAAATTAACGTTTTGATCTCTTTTTTGAAACAATGAAATGATAAGTTTTTTAGCCTACTTGGAACCTCTGACCAGAGCATTGGTCCCAATACCTGCATGGACTTCTTGCCAAATTCTGTGTTTGATCTGTTTATAAAATAATTGTTGCCTGTTTGATATCTTGTGTTATGCTGATGAATAGATGAAGCATTTGTAAATAAATCACAATACGTAGACGGATACTCATTCATATGAACTTTGTACATATGTTTTTTTATTTCAATGTTATGTATGTCTTTTAGTTTCAAGATGTTCATTTTGAAAAATAAAAAATTAGTGTGAGCATAGTAATTTTGTTTCGTAATTATTCTTATAACCTTTTTTTGTAATTTTATTAATGGATCCAGTGCACTGTCACAGGCCTTTCCCCAGCTTGAAATACAATATTGCAAATGACAGTAATTCAAAGCGTGATACACATCTTTTAAAACATAGGTACACATCTTTTAAAACATAGGTACATTGTTAAGCAAAACAATGTAGGCTATGCATTTTGTTTGTACTTAGTAGCTTACTTAGTAAGTCTGAGACTGTTGAAATCAACAAATATATTAATGCAAAACGCAAGTTATATATTCTACATCTTGTATCCTCAGGCTTACTTCACATCATATTTTGATTGGTACTAGGCCAGTAAACGTTAAATAGCTGTTTGTTTGGGTTGTAATCAACGTGATTGGTTCCAAATAGCACTTATACAACTCAGAAATGTGCCTGGGATTACTTCCAGTTTTGTCTATGTAGTAAACGACACGACGTTAACCCTTTGAAGGTTGGGGGGGGGGCTGTCAATTCAACTTTTTTGTATCAACAGTTGTATCTCTAAAACCACTGAGGCTGCGACTACGAGATTTCTTGACTTTTCCTAACTTTTATTCACCTCTATTGAGCTGAAATTTTGAGCGAATAAAGGTTATAAATTGAGAGATATAAGGCATTTCTCAGCACATCCTCTGAAATATTTCATATTCTATTGTTCAAAATTTTCCCACCAGCTGGATGAAAGCAATTAATTTGGCCATGTCTCGTTAATCAAATGATTTAAATTGAGATTATGTAAAAAAAATTTAATCACAACATTGCAATGCATGTTTTTCATTACTCTATCAAAAAATACCAAATAATTCAAACGTCATAAGTCACATCAACATTTCAACGTATATAAACAGTTCTAAAATTTACATAGTTTTAATTTTCGGATATGCTCTGCGTGAATAGTTTTTCAAAGTGAATCCCAAATTTTGAAACCGTGCCTTAAAAAATAACAGAGATATCACTCCTAAAGCATAAGAAGAATCGACAGCCCCCCCCCAAACTGACCAAGACTCCAGGAGCCCAACCGCCTAAGGGTTAAATCTATAGGGGCTCAAAATTGCAAAAAAAATATTTTTGCTGTAACTCAAAAACTAAAGCCAATTCGAGAAAACTTAGTGCATTTTTAGAATCAGGGGCCTCGAAATACCTTAAAATGACTCTCACATATCTTTATATAAAAAAAGTTTTGTTGGCCTATGAAAATCGATAAACATCGTCAAATGGTTCAAGAAACTGAAAGCAGCAGATATTTACTACGTAAAGGGTGCACAAAGAAAATCATGTCTGAAATGTGGTAGAATTCGACATTTTGAGAGTAATACATGTGGTAGTGTTCATGGAGTTGCTAATTAAACCACTTTACTTGCTACAAGTTTGTGTTACTGCCTTTTATTGTGTCCATTAAGATGCTAGAATGCATTGCAAGATAGCGGGTGAGCAGTTTCAGGGATAAGCGAAAATTCGATATTTTGAAAAAATTCAAACCAGGTGAACCAGGGTCAAACGTTAATATTTTTTTGTGAAATTTGGTGTAGGAGATACATTTACCAAAAGGAACAATATTCCAAACTGACGAAAATTTTAAAAGAAAAAAAATTTTTTTTCGAGATTTTGCGCCAGCCTAATGTTGATCCACTTGTATTTGCTGGTTCAGTCTCTTGAAATCGCCGCAAATTCGTATACTTCCATTTGCTTTCGACACCGTTACGATCGGAGCTGCCCAGTCGCTATAACTTATTGGCTGCAAAACGTTGCGCTCCACAAGTCTGTCCAATTCTTCTTTAATAGCTTGCTTTTTGGAAAATGGAATTGGTCTTGGTTTGGAAAAAACGGGCTTTGCTTCCGGTTTTAAGTGTATAGAAACTTTTGTCTTAACACATTTCCCAAGATCAGACGAAAAAACTCTGGAAAATTTGCAAGTTAAAGCTGAAACTTGCCTTTCCCTCTGCATTAGTAAGGATTCTTCTGTCTGCTGAACTTGTGAAGATCCCGGTACGAGATGTTTTTTCTTGTCTGAAACTTGATCTAACACCGAAATACCCTGACTGGTCAAGCCAAAACTGTCACTCCAGTCTAGACCCATTAGGTTTGTGCCTTTGTTTTCATTTAGTACAATTAACTTCATCCTTGACTTCAGTTGACAACCTACTGTATTTTAACATTTACGAAGCATTGACCTTTAACATGCAAAGGCCTACCACCATAAGCATGTAGTGAGGTTTCTGATGGATAGCACGTGGGAGAACCTAACTCATGATATCCATCTAATCCAACCATGGAACATGTTGAGCCAGTGTCCCACTGGCACGTGAACGATTTGCCGCTTCGGCACGGATCCAAATTTGCTTTCCGATGCGTTGGTAAGCTTTTGAGTTCCGCTTTTCCTTTCATGGAGGTGTCTTTCGAATTTGGTTGCAACTGCTTACATGGCCTATAGCTTCTACTCGGTCTTTCTGCTGGCGTTGTAACCCCTTTGCCTGGCACACAGATTTGATGTGCCCTTTTTTTCCGCACTTGTAACACACGTAACTTTTAAACGGACATTCGCCCTTAGAATGTTCAGAAAAACAATCCTGACATGGCTTCCACGCCTTGCGACCTTGATTCGTGGAACCAACTGAAGGCTTCTTTCTCTTCTTAATGTAGGTTGCAGACATCTTATTAACGACAACTGCTTCATCTGATATTCCTTCCCCTCTTAAGATGTTATCAGTTTGCACAGTTCTGAGATAAACTTCAGCTTTGTTGAGAACATCATCAAATGAAAAATATAATTTCGTTAAACATTGACGCCTGACTTCAGGGTGTGGGGTGTTTAATACAATAACATCTCTAATCTGCTCGTCGACATAGCTGAGATGATTGCACTGCTCACTTTTGCATATAAACTCACAATTTTGAGAAAGCCCTCGTAAAGTTGCTGTCCAATCTTTATAAGACTGACCCACTTGTAATTTACAGTTGTAAAACCTATGGCGCGCTGCTTGAACATGGATGGTTTCTTTAAAATGCGATGCTAACTTATCTGAAATTTGTTTGAACGATTTATCACGTACGTTTTTGTCACCAAAAAGATTCTCAATCAAGCTATACGTCCCGGGTCCAACCCAGGATAACAAACATGCATTTTTCTTGTCATCAGTTGCAACATTGTAAATGTCCATGTGATGCAAGAACCTTTGCATATACTGTTTCCATTTTTCCTTATCCTGGTTGAAACTTTCAAACTTTGGCGCTGATTTCTTAGTTTGCATTCGACTAATGTCATTTTACGTTGATAAAAACTGTTCCTGCTGTTTCTCCATTGTGGCTAGCATTGTTTTGACTGTTTCTTCCATGACTAATTTGTGCAGAAACCACTGCGACAATGTAATGATCTTTTCACTTCAGAAAACTGCCACGTAGATTCTATTTTACTTCTGACACCACTGTTACGCTTGTAGGTAAACGTAAAGGAATTGAAAAGAGGTCTCAACACGAATAGAGCTAGAATGAACTAAGGACAAATCATTGTGTAGCTACCAAGAAGTCCTGCTGCCGTAATTACCAACTACTCACAGCCACAGGGCGGCACGACGTAATCAAGTGCACGTGACCCAGTGCAATGCACTAGGCAATGACCATAACGCAAAATAAACGTTACTAACTGTATCAATAACCACTAACCAGTGCTTTTCAAACTGGGTTAAAGTTAGTCATGCTCTAGTGATTTATTTCTTTAACGTTTCACTTATTGTATATGTTGGGCGTATCAATAAATTTAAGGTTGTGGGTAAATGCAAAATAGTGTGAAATATTTTGCTATTTCTGTCTCACGCATGCTTCAATACAGTAAGTCTTTTCTGGTGCGCTTTTACCAAAACAAGTTTGAGAGCCACAGATATAAAATATTAATTTTTATCAAACAAATAGTGAGCTTTCTTCTACGGTAAATGATTCTACCAACACTTCCACCCGGAGCAGAACTACCTAGGAAGGAATGGGTGAAGCCACCTGCGGACTGGGGTTGACCGTTTCAACAACAACATGTTCCAACGGGGCCTCGCCGATTCACCATCTCGTGCGTGTGGCTCAGATTCTCAGACTGCACACCACATTATCTACCATTGTCCTGTATATCGACCCCAGGACAGATATGTGGACCTCACAACGCTCGATAAACACACAATCCATTGGCTGCTGCGCCTGAATGTAACAACGTGATCTGCGGCGACCTCAAACGCAAGAAGAAGAATGATTCTACGTGTGATATAAAGTGATAGCAGGCTTATGAATTGTAGCCTACTGTAATATGACATAGTTATATGCAACAATATGTAATAACAACCGTGCACGCGGTCAGATTAGTAGCGTGATCCCCCAACAACATGACAATCTTAGTGTAGCAAGTTCATTATCGCGAAAGTGCTTTTGTTTGTTGAACCTTGAATTAAAATTAATCCGTTTTCTCTTAATCTTGTTCTTTTCTTCTCCATCGCTTTGTGCCAACTTCTTTTTATACCAATTTGAAGAACTATTGAGTAGACCTGTTGTATTAGATGCTCCTTGTAGCAGAAAGAAATTGAAAACTCTATTGCAACATTGACATTTTGGGAAAGGTAAAAAGTAAATCTAAAATAAGATATACAGTAAAGGCTGCTTCGTGCACGTATCTACTATACAAACCGAGGTGGAATCACAATACATTAAATATGCATAAGCCATAATCATTAGACTACAAATAAAAAGCCAAATCAATTTTATGAAAACAAAGTACGTTTAGTTTTATAGATTTTGCGAACCTTTTTTTGCATTAGAATTATTACGCTTGAACGCTTGAACGAATTCTTATAGAATAAAATCTAGCGAGAGGTTGTCGCGCTGTCAGTTGTCGTTTTAGTGAATTTGCTAAAGTATTGGGCGTCGATTTCTGGGAGTCACACCATGAGTACAAGGTCACAATATGCAGTCATCCTAGCAAGTGAGAAACTCCATTCTTAGGCTGATCCAACCGTTCCAGGTTTGTGGAAGAAGTCGAATGTATCGAGCAAAAACAGGTTGAGGAAATTTATTGTTAGAGTAAGAATCCATGTCTGTATTGCCTTCAAATATCTGCAAAGAAAACGAAAAGTTATAAAGTATACAGTAGATGGCCTCATGACATAGCTTTTCACAACAAAAAATTCAAGCTCTGTTTGTGCCAAATTGATTTTAATTTTTCACAGCACTGATTTGTGTGAGAATTTTTAGCGACGCAAATGTCGCTTGGATGCTGTAAAATATGTGTCCGAATACAGACAGTGCAAATATGTTGGCATCGCTTTGTCGTCCCTACGTCAGTGGCTTCAAAAGTGTAACCTATTAGTCCACTTAATGTCAGAAAGTGCCTGCAATACTGTTCTATTTTTATCAATCTTTCCTTCTTGTGGCTTTACATGTTTGTAGGCAGGGCCTCTAAGAGAAATTTTTACTAGGGGTACGAAGAGTCATTCCAGGCCCCCTCTCACTTCGGACCCCTTTTTGTCTTGGGCAAAACGCGTGATGTTTGCTTAAGCATATTGCACACCATACAACATTTTACTGCAGAATTGGACATTTGTGAGCAATAATAGTAGCCTATCAGGCTGCAATGAAACTATTATTTAGTGTTTTACTGTTTTGTGTTGTGCATAGGCTTTTATGTGATCTGTCTGTGTCAGTTGTTGATGGTACTGTAGAGAGGTGTCGCTTGTAGGCTACAACTTTAATGTAAAATTTTCAAATTCATTTATATACGGTATTTTTCTTAGATGTAGCCTATAATTATTGCTTATGAGGATACTATGTGGTGTCAAAAACGTTGGATTAGTATTTTTTTCTTTGTTTGTATGTTTAATAAAAAATATTAAATCCGTTAACGTTACTGAGTGTTATATGTAGGCTATCTGGTACAAGCCAAGCTCTCTACCAAGGCTCAAACATAATATCTTGTTAAAACATAATTAAATTAATCATCTGACCAATAAACTTTCTTCATTAATTTTGCATTCACTACATGCCTAGCAGAGGTGAACAAAGTCACTCTTTTTTACTCCGGCTGCGCTCCTGCTCCGAAATTCACTTTGAAGTGAAATAAGCGTGAAACTACCTTTTTCAAATAGTTTTTGAAAAACACAAAAAGCCAAAAATATTCGGGCTTAAAAAAAAAAAACCCAGCGGGTTGGGCTTTTTAAACCACCCTGCTTTTGCTACACTATGCCCCCCCCCCTCCTGGACAAGAGAGTTATCAACTTTTATGATTTAATTTAGGGTGCTTTTAACAACACATTTTTGCACGTAAAGCATTAAATCACCACTTTGGGCCCCTAATTTGCGCGCAATGCATTCAACTACCTTTCCGGGCTCTTTTTCTACATTAAGCTCCCTCCCAGGACTAAAGATGAACAACTTGTATGCTTGAATTTAGTCGCTTAGGATGGTCTTAACAAACAATTTTGCGCGTAACCTATAAAATCACAATTTCGGGCCCCCAACAATTACAGTCTTGGGCCCTCAAGGGTACGCCGTACCCTCCGTACCCCCTTCTCATAGGCCTTGTTTGTAGGTAAGGGAAATTGTCGTAATGAAGTAAAATTAATCAACCAGTTGATTAGCCAACCTGAATTAGCAAGTCAAAGTCTGCACTTATGGGGAATAACAGCAAGTCGCAGGTGACCAGGCCCTAGATATCGAACCAACGAGCTATGATCAAACCATCATAATTATGATCAAGCATGATATAACGTTCGCGTTTTGTCGCTTCTACCTTTTTCTGGACCTTTTCTATGTTGACGTGTCTTGTTTGTGATGGTCATACATAAAAACTACTGAACGGAACACCAACAGCTAAGATGATGATGGCCGTGCGATCAAAGCAAGACTTCTGATCAAAATGCAGCTTAGCAGGCTAGTCGTATAGGCGTTCTTGCCTTGATCCGCCCTCTTTGTGGCTGTGATGTATAGCCTACAAGCAGAGGATAAGGGTTTCTGTTTGCTCAAGTTGAACTAACTTGCCGGGGTAGCAAAGGATTCAGACGAGATGAAAGCCTCTGTTATGATCACGTGACTAAGCTTGACAGTGACGTAGTTTGCGCTTGAACGCACACGGTCGCAAGATCAAATTTGCAAGTGTAGACGATTATTGTCAGTCGAGGGTGGACTGGGGTTACCATATTTGATGATGCACAATTCCTGACAATTGTCCTCATTCATGTTGACGAATGTTTGTGAACCAAACACTTTTGTCATGGTATAAATTTATTTATATTTACAACACCGACATTGTTTTTATATTTAAGGAAATACTTGTGTTAGTTCAGGCATGTTGTGAATTATAGAAACAAAAAATACAACTCAATAAGGAAGAGAACGTCTTGCTAATTCTCAGGAAACATCTATTCCTTTGCTGTTAACCATACACAATTAAGGGTCGGTATTTTTAATGGTTTTTGTATTAGAATGATAGCTGCTTGCAGGTCTGCAACGAAACTACTCTGAATTTACAACAAATGTCGAACCTAAAGTTATTGCGGCAATGTTTATCGAGGACACTGCAGACAATTACCATTTCACTCCCAGCATCATCCACCATCACTTGGAGATGATCAGTTGAGTTTCCGTACGATATTTTAAATGTTTTCACCCATTGATCGTTGTTGAATGGTCGTCCTTGAGTTATGACACCAGTCAGACGGGTTGGTCTGTGCAGATGGACTTGAATCCATTCACCAGTGCGACCTAACAATACCATGGAACGGTTAATTTTTCGTTACTGCACAGCAACAAAAGTTTTAGATCATTTATAGATTTTTCATTTCAAATTAAATCACTAATTTTTGTAATGGGCTTTCTGTTATAAGCAACAGCATGGAAAAGTGTTGCATTTTACCATCCTTGATCAGTGGCCGCGATTCGGTCTAGATGTTTATCTAGTGTCGAACAACCACTGAATTAATTCGTCATCCAGTTCATGCAGAATAAGCACACCACTTGGCGCATGGTATAGATGGCGCAGTTGCGGATAATGCGGTCTGCAGTTTTTTCTTCCTTGCCACTTTCACATATCTCGAATAGAGCCATCCCCCATTTGTGAATGTAATATTCGTAACAATCCGTATTGGAGCGTAAAAATCCTACGCCAGAGAGCAAGCGGTTGAGCCGCCGCCAGGCCTTTCTTGGTAAAATCATTCCGGTTGGGTGTGGGCGGTATTGGAGATAAAACTTTGAAGTTGAGTAATTTTTTCCACTTCTAGTTCCATTGGTGGTCCGCTAAAGAAGCCGCGCTAATGGATTTGTTTTCAGCGGTTTTTATCAAAAGTTACGCGGCCTGTACAAATGGGTGTCTCGATTTCAGTCGCCGGAATCGCTCGCAGGCTTGTAGAGACTATGATAACGATTCATAGTGCCGCGAGAGACATGATGTCTTCTTTACGACGACGCTCAGCTGGTTAGATGCATGCAAGAACGGGGAGATTTTCCTGTGGTGTAGGTCGCTAGCATCGATTCACAATATGCAAGATGTTGTATTTGGCGGTGGGCATCGCGACTCCAGACAGGCGCAAAAAATTCTACTGGAGATTGCACGAGCGCAATGGTGGCAATGCGCAATGCAACTCCGGCTCTTCATCCAGAGCCGACCAGTCGCCGTAACAAAGTAACGCCGTGAGATCTTTTATATCAATACCAAAATCGTGTGTATTGACTCATACTGTAACCTGTTGTTCTACAGCCTACCATCGTTTAACACGTGCTGCGTGAATGTTTTTTTATTTATCAGCAAAACAAACCAAGAGGCACCTACTAAATTTACTCAATACACGTAAAACAAAACTCTATTCAGCAACGTACTTTGAAGTGCCGACCAGGATCCTGTATTTGGTGCGTTCCCATTTTGTCCTCTTTGATTGTCCAATCTGGCGGCATATGATCCGTGCTCCCGATTATACGATGAAGAAGCAGTGATGTCTTCATCTCTCACTCTCCTGTCTCCCAGGCCGATAGTGCAGTGAGATTCAGAGAAAACTAAAGTTAGGCGTTAAAATTAGTCAATGATTACTAAAGACGATTGGTCAAAAAAATAATAAGTAGCAAGAAAAAAAAGATTGCACCTGCAAACTTCCATTGGATTGGCCAATGATCCAAAGTAGGCTAAACAGTGTCTTAGATTACTAAAAGATAAAAAGTAGATTTGATCACATTCATATTATGCACCAAGACTAATTTGTACTTTAACATCACTAAAAAAGTTTTTTTGTAAGATTTGCGCGACTTGATGATACAAAAGGATTTTTTGGCTATAGAAGATACAAGAAAGTGCGCTTTACGCTTAAATCAATTAATAAAATCAAGATGTAATTTCTAAGTGTTTTATTTTTTCATCAACCTGAATGAATATTCTCGTTTTCTGAAAATATTTAACACAGTATATGTAGCTTCAACCTTGAAGTTGGCGAATTTTTTCTCTAAGTTCCTCAATTTCACTCGGATCGCAAGCGCATTGCCCTGGAGGTCCTGGAGGACCTGATGGTCCGATAGATCCTTTCGATCCTCGCTTCCCAGGAACACCTTGAAGAGTACTTCCTCCAGTTGCATCATCAACATCATCCGATCCTCGATTCAATGAAAAGCAAACATCATTAGATTTGCCATCGACACAAGAGATTAACAGTACACAGAGAATAATTGAATGAAACAACATTTTGTTTCAAATTCCTTTTGACTGAAGTCATAAAAGATGTAAAAAATAGTTCAATGTAAAAACTAACTTTTGTTCTATTTAAATCATGTTGTTTCCAATGAAATTGAACTTGATTTATTTTGCAAGTTATGGTTGATCTTTGTAGGCCTTTTCAAGCACGCAAATCTGGTTTGAAACCTGGCTAAAACCGATTGTTGACAAACATCGTTTATTTATGTCCAGGGTTGCAATAAATTGGTAAGTTGTTAAAAAAAAGCCAGCCGAGAGAAAGAAACTAGCTTGTTTGTGCCAAAAGCTTACTATAATAAGAACTTTATCTCTTGTTCCCTGACGCTCAGCAACTGAGTATGGAACTTTTATCTTGCTTTCATCTAGAGCTACACTTCTAACACGTTTGGCAAGTTTCAACTGGGGAGCAAAGTCTGACAAACTGTGTACCCTTGTCTAAACTGTTCAGTAGAGTTTTGTGTACTTGTTCAATACAGGAGTGCTTATAGTTGCAACACCACTGCTGTTACTGGCGCGCTGCGCACTACAGGCTCTAACTGTCTGTTTCATTTCCATATCAACGTCTACCATACAACCTTTGTATTTTTCTAAACCTTTTTCGAGTTTCATCCCAGAATGGCTGTTCTGTTTATCGGTGGCACTGGGGCTAACCAAGTTTTCTACTTCAAGGTTTGTGCTACTTTAAACGGGGAATCTCGTCGACTGAAATCAAGATCATCCACTTGCAGAAGTTGCTCAATTTCTGCTCACTAAAGCTGACAAACAAAACATTTTTGCGGCTATTTGGGTTGAGCATAAATGGTAATTAGGCTGGAAACTAAATCCAACTAGATGCTATTTATTTCATATTTTTCCCTTTTTCCAACAAAAAACTTTCTTTCTAAGTATAACGAAGCTTAATTTTTGAAAGTAACAAAAAGTTTTTAATTTCAAATTTTATGGAAAATTTACAAAAACTGTTGATGTCTTGAATCATGATGACTAGGTCGATTTTCAGTCACCGAGAGACATTTAGTACTTTTTTTCCTAAGAATATTTTAAAGGTCTCGAAAAACATTGTTTTGTTAATTAAGACAAAATCTGCCAAACATTCACTTACAGTGTACAGTATTAAAATAATTATTTCAAAGCAAAAACGCTAGATGCGTCATAAAAACCCTTATGTGTTGAAAGTTCATGCTAATCGTGTCATATGCTTTTCGTATATATATATGTCATATATGTGTCATATGCTTTTTCGTATATATTTAGAAAACTTTACAAACTTTCCTCTCTTATTATAAAGTTCGTGTTAGTCTACCGGCATAAACGAACATCGGAAAAAGGAATGAGATATAACGCGATGTTGCTTTACAAAACTTTTGTGGGCTTAATTAACTTTTTGTAGATTGTTTTGTCATCAATTTGCAGTACGTTTATTTTAGTTTTTTTCTGGCTAAAAATAGTGGAATACTTTTACATTAATAGCCTACTTCTACTGTCTTTATTATCTAGCGTCAACTTCAGATCAATTTAATTTGCACCTTAGTTGCGCTTCTACAGATTCAACTTCACATTGAAGATTTTTTTTTAGTTTCACTGCTAGATATTACACCACACGAAGAGAAAACTACATGAAATTTTAAGCAGTAAAGTTATTCAAAGGCGCAGTGACAAGCCAAAATTATGTAGTGATAAACTGAAAAATGCGCAGTGATAAAATAAGTACTTCTTGGCCGAATAATAAACAATGCGCACAAATAGTTGGCTTTTCTTTCAAATTCAACTTCAGCCGTGATTTTAAGATACAACAGTATATTCTAAGACATTTACTTAAAAAAACATTTGAAATTTTCGTCCAAAAATACCTCCTTATCCTGAAGATTGCATTTCGCTTAAAACTGCCTTGTATTGCATGAAAGTCATTTTTTGTTTATGGCATTTAAAGTTCAAATATTGTTTGCTACTGGACTAAAACATTTAGAAATGTTGCAAGACAGTCGTAAGTCGTTTTTCTATACTGGCTTCATCGTATAACACGGTAACGTGGTCATTTCAATTTATACAATGCGCATGTTCCGCAGATACCAATGAGAAGTCACATAGCAAAATAATCAACTGCATGGAAAAATTAAACCATGAAATAATCGCAACCTATCGACTCTTTTCATGGAATTGTAATTAAATACCTCAACAAAACATAGATACAATCGTAGCTGAAGACTTTGTCAATGTTATCCTTATAAAATTTTCTGACAAAAAAAATCACGAGCACCGATAATTTTAAAGTGTGATAAGGAAAATTTAATTTTAGTAACTATATATTAAATATAAGATTAAGATTGGTTCGATCCCAATAACATGTTTATTTATTTTTTGTCACCAGCGTCTTTGAATAATGAAATATTTTGTTTGTTTTTAAATTAGCAAAGTGAAGCTTTGTGAATGTTTGATTTAAAATTTTAGAGTAAAACTGTTACCTTTTATGAAATAATATTTAAAAACTTCATATTTGGTGTAGGCCTACGCAACTAACACTTTAAAGTATTTTTGTAAGTAATAAATTTAACAACGACTGAAGAAACGTGTGTATTGCACCAGGTTCTCGGCATTACAATCAACCACACAAATGATCATAGCATTGACCGCTGCACAGCCGAGTGGTAAGAGCTCTGGTACGGCACCAGAAAAGGCGCCGGTTCGATACCGCTCAAGAGCATGCGGCTGTGTGTTTGGTATAACACTTAATAGCGTGCTTGAAGGTGGACACGAAGATTGGTTTCTTTGCCTTCCCGTCCACGTAATCTAAATCTTCAACTACCGGCGTAAGCCTGGATGCGACAAAAGAACATAGCATAATAAAAACACCGTTGATATTTAAAGTAAAGCATCAACTGGTTTTTGCAAGGTGTTTTGCTTGCTTGTCTTCATTCGAGCCGGCTACGCTGTACAAATAAGATGCACCTTGTTCAAATCAGGGGCGTACAAATGTGTACGGTTGCTCGCTTAATGTTTTTGCAAGCGCATTGATTGAAAAAATTGCTCTTTCTTTATTTGAGTCTTTGCCACAAAATGGCAACACTAATGTAGCTTATTTTTTCTAATTTTAAAGCATAATTTTGGTAAAGAAGTGATTTTTTTAACCATAGCCAAATAATACACGTCTGTCTCAAAATATCTGTTTGCACTCAAAACGACGAAGTCAGGATTGTTCACTGTGCCTAGTTGCCGCAGTGAAACTGCACAATGCGCTATATGCCGTCGTGCTCAAGTCGTCCTGCGAACTGACAAGCAATGGCGAAACGTACCAATTTCTCAAGAAGGCCTACTTCTTGATGTGACATGCAAACGCAGAAGCTTTCTTCAAAGTTTGTTGTTTACACTTTTCCTGTTCAATGGAAATCGTTTTGTCTGCTATTGCATGTAAGGTTGTGGTTAGTGTTGAGATTTTTTTTCCACATTTGTTGTCCTATTATTATAGTACCGAGATAATGTTGCATGACAAAACTTATTTTCTGGTTTCGGATGAAAAGCATTTCCTTTTGAAGAATGTGAATCTTTGTTCTACTCTGATTTAGTTATGTGTTGCTTACATTAACTTTTTTATTACGTCATATAGGTGATGATCGCTTGATACTTTTTGTTGTTATTTACATTTAGTCTACTATGCAGTGCAATGGAATTGCATATTTCATATGAAATGTTTTTTTTTTATTGTGCATTCTTCGATACGACAAAATGAACTAATCTATCAAAGCTTGTGATTATAGATTGTAAAGATTTGAAAAATTGTGGTCAAGGAAAAACAGTAGGTGGTGTTAATGTACTTTAATTGGTAATAAATACGAGAATAAAATTCAAAATTCATCAAAAATTTCAACACTGCAAATTGTAATTGATCATGAAAATTTGTTGTAAATAAAGGCGTATTTTTTTCTTGCATATTTTAACTACAGAAGATGAAAGGTATTATCATAAAATGCTGAAAATTCCAATTTCTTGAGGCGGCGTGGAAATAGTAAGACTCACGTTACATTTGGGAATCATACAAAAACTTTTGAATCACGTAAAATTTAAAATAACAACAAGTAAAAGAATGTAGAAGTTTTTCATTTCATTAACTTTTTATACAGCGTTAATTTAACTTGAATATAATCACAAGCAATGGAGAAATGGAATGATGTTTTGGAACACTGGACATGCAAGTAAGTTTGGTAAATTTGATGGAAGAAAAATGCTACCGTACTAATAATAATCTACTGTACAGTACTATCCAAATTTAACTCAAAGAAAATTTTGTTGAAAGTAGTCGGAAGAACAAAATTAAAATGCAACTATTGCAACAAAAAAGACTTCAAAACTCATTCTAAAGATTAATATCAATAAAACAAAAAATCAATGTTGGCAATCCAAAACAGACCAAAAATGTTTTGAACATCAAATATTACAAAATGGGCAAAATGATGTTATGACAGAGCTATAATAACTTTTTCTGACTGTGAACAATAATGCATTGCATATTGCTCTCACTACGAGGAAATAACTTGATAATGGTTTGGTTGGTTTGGTTTTGAATCTTGTTATGCCTGGTAGTTTCGCATACTTGTAGAGGCTTTTGACGCAGGGCCGGTTACCGAGATTGACAGAGTGAAGTTTCCGATTGTTGAAGTGTTATTGCCGGGGAATTATTCCATCTATTAGGTGCCGCTGAATGGAGAGCAGTCCTTAGAATGCGTTGCTCAAGCGCACACCCCGAGAGTGGAATGGTTAATAAGATGAGTTGATTTGAAATCGAATGTTATAGCTCAGATTTAAAGGTTTTGAGGCAACAATCGTGTTAAGTCCTTGCACAATGCACAAGCACTCTTCATGAAACATGCAAGAATTGGCATGTCATGGCATTTTTGTATTTTTGCATTTATTCAACCAAACCGTTGCCGTCTATCACCACAAACAATGTCGGCTGCATAGCCGAGTGGTGAGAGCGCTGGAACGGCAATCGAAAGGGCGCCGGTTCGACACCACTCAAGAGCATGCGGCTGTGTGTTTGGTAAGACACTTAAAGGCATGCCTGAAGGTGGACATGAAGATTGGCTTCCTTGCCTTCCCGTCCACTTAATCTAAATCTTCAACCACCAGGTATATGCCTAGATACGACGACGACCACAAACAAGTTTTAATAATTTGACTTGGTAACACCATTAACGTGTCATCCTTTGAAAAAAGAAAATGTTATACCAGTGTTTAAAACAGTTTCCAATTCATTGCTGGTTCACTACAGTTGATATCTTACGTAGGGGAAAGGTTACGTTAAAGCACAACGTATTAGATTGTTGCTTGTTTTCTGATTAGTTTTGTTTTGCGAGTTTGTTTGTCGCTAACAATTAGTGTAATTTGCTGCATTTACTCGTTAAGAGTGTAACATCTGTTATTCTTGGTTAATTTTGCTTCGCAGGTTTGTTTTTTCTTTAGTACCTTAAATTGCCTGCTGCATTTACTTGCTAAGTGGTGTAGCATCTGTCATTCCTATTTTTCAGCGTCGAGTTGAGCTATCTACTTTCAGATATGTTGATGGTAAATGTAAGTGCAGCTAGTGGCTCCGTTGCAGCTAGGGGCTCCGCTACCTCCAACGGTTGCGAATTGAAACCATAGTGGTTTTAGCACGCATAAATTTGTAAAGGATTGTTTACGCTCCATCATGACTCAAAACCGATTGAACAGCTTATGCATGTTGTGCATCAAATCAGACGTTGCAACATTTTATTATTTAATGCTGTGATCCGTAGCTTTGCATTGCAAAAGGTTTGTAATGGATTAAATGCTTTGTTGAGCTATCTTTATTGCCTACCTGTAGGCTACAGTACATTCATGTGGTAACATTTTTAAACAATGGTTGAAGCGCCATCGCATATGAGATGTGCACACCATATAATTCTACTACATTTTTTTCTAGACAAAATATTATATTAAGCAACAAGGGAAATTTTACTGCAAGTGTACTCGGGTGATTTTCATATCGATACTCGAAGCTAACATCGAAACTAAGGTCAAGTTCAGCTTAAGACAAATGATGTAACGCATTATACAAACTCGTTGCTTTTATTTTTGCTTAAAAAATGTTTGTTTTGGGGCTCATTTTTCGTATTGTTTCCCGACCAGTTCCCATTTCTTTTGGAGGCTTTGAGTGCCGCTAAATATTAAACCCCCTGTATTAAACTGTAGGTTATTGTTTATTTCCACTGAAATTCAAGAAAAAAAAAAAAAACTGCAGTTGGCCTTGGAGCAGTCGTATTATTGCAAATTTGAGGTGAGCCTTCATACTTACCAAGAATGGAAGATTAAATTTATATTTTTTCATACTTGCTTTGAAGGAATAGTTTCCAGGCAACAACAAAACAAAGTGTGAATATGAGGCAAGAATATCGTGTTTTACAAACAACTAATGGAGATATAAAATAAAAAATTAGCTCTACTACAGTCAAGAAATCAAAACATTAAAAAGGTTTTTCTTAAATTCCTTAAATATTATGCCTTTATAATGCGAAAGTTTTTCCTCATGCTTTTCATTCGGCCATAAACGTATTTACTTTTACACAATTTGTTTAGTTCTGGGGTTCTAATTTATTGTAAATTTGGAAAAGTCATCTGTTTTCGGCACACTTCCAAAAATCTGATGTCAAACGAGACTTAAAATATTTTTTTACTTTTTAATGTTTTAGATTTATAGATTTTTGTGACAACTAAACATTACGTTATCATACAATATGCGATGCACAATATTTTTATGTATTTTGCTGTTGAATTGTATTACTGGAGAAACAGATGACATTTGCTTTACCAGCGAAGATGAAGATGATGATACCACTGAGCGTAAGTATTGGAATGAGTGGATAATATCATAACGTTAACAGCGTCGATACTTTGTTATAACACATAAAAGTTGAAAGTTGATTTGGTTTTAAAGTTTTGTTTTCTCCAAAGCAACATTTGTCTCAATGCCTTTGAATGTTTGAGAAAAACGATAAAATTCAGACCTTTGAAACCAGCTGCTTAAAAACAACAAAACATGATAAAGCATTGGCCGAATAAGGTGTTTGCTTTTTCCCAAAGTAAGGAAGCAGTTTCCTAGTTAAGCCCAATTTGTACATCTAGCAATTTTCAACATTCTGGCAGACGTTACAAGCAAACTTTGACTTTTCCCATTTTATAGTAGAATATATTTTTTTCTAGAATTATAGTTCTGAAGAGCCTTAGTAGCAACAAAATCACAATTAGAACTGTAAACATATTTTTGTTTTTAATAAGTTTAGCTAATATAAATAAAGCCCAACATGTATTAAAGATGTTACTCGATGCTAAACAATCATAGTCACAAAATAAATCTTTTTTAGCCCTGCTACCTGAACTTCAAAGATTAAATGACGGATGGATTGCATTACCCAATGGGTATCAATACAAACTAACAAGTACCCTTCAAGGCTTTAATGAAAGCAGACAACTTTGCCAAGAGATGGGAGCTGATGTGATTATTTATGGAGCCCGAGACATGGCAACTAGAAGGTGAGATCAAAAACAATTTATAGAAAATATTTTGTAAGATTTGTAGCATTTTTTATAAAACCTTTTTCACTACACTTTTTCACAACCAACTTGCCATAATTAACAATTTGTCTATTTCAGTTAACTATAAAGCGTATACTGCTTTGAGTAATTGTAAAGAAACAATCGTTGCTTTATGTTACCTACAATTGTTTGCAAGCACAATACAATATTTTGAAAACTCTATTCACAGAATCATCATAAATGCTTTAAACCCTCAAAGTTATGTATACATTGGAATGACTGATGGAGAAGTAGAAGGAATATGGAAATGGATTAATGGCCATCATGTATCTTCTTCTGAATTGTTTTGGGCAGAGGGAGAGCCAAATAAACAACAAGAAGAAAATTGCGCTGTTGTGATCTACACTGACAATAGCAACATGTACAGCTACGATTGTCCATGCACATGGAAATGCAAAGTGTTATGCGAGAAGCAATGGTAATAAACATTTGTCAGAGAAACTTACTATGTAACATAAGAAATGTAAAATTAGTTACATACTTGATTGTTGTGTAAAATTCTGCAGTTAAATAACAAAATACGTAATACGTGTGGAAATAACGTTGTTGTCAATCAATTGCGACTCAAGAACGTATGATATAAACTTTTTGTGATTTGTGACAAAGTAGTATTAAAAGGATTTGTTCGAAAAGTACATTGCGACAGCCAAGATTGGTTTTATGATGTGAAGATTATTTGTGGTGTAGTGAAAGTAGCATCGTCGCAACATAATATCTTTTGTATAAACCAGAGGCGTGCAACATACGGCCCGCGGGCCAGAGCACGGCCCGCGGTACCCATTTACGTGGCCCGCACATTCTTCATCAAGTAGCCCATTATTTTTAAATACTTTTCACTGTTAGATCGGAGGATGTTGTTATTTGTCACGTCATCATTAGCATTATTGACTTTTAGCATTATTACATCATTAGCATTATTGTTGCGTCATTAGTAAGCGTTGTAGAAAACCGCCTTGTTCTTCTGGCAATAATTCAGTAACATAAATCTTACTTTATGGGTGCAGTGTGGTGAATATATTAATATTTATTCTACAAAAAGCTTAGCATAGTAAAAATGTCTACAAGTAAGAAAAGGAAGGTTGATTATGAAAGGCGGAAGTTCAACAATGAGTGGTGTATAAATTACTTCGTTGTTCAACACAATCAGGCTCGGTGGCTCAGTTGTTAGTGCGCCCGCCTCTGAAGCGGTAGGCATGGGTTCGATACCTTGTCGGATCATACCAAAGACTTTTTAAAAATGGTACTGAATCTAATTTCTGCTTGGCACTGAGCAATGGAGTGGATTCGGGTAATAATGTGGTAGGCACTTTAACATTACCCACTCGTCGAAAAGGTACGCAATCATGCGTGACATGTTCATTCGCGATTCAGCTGATTTCAGTCATGTGACTCGACACGTTATATTTTGATACAAAGAAATTTAACTGAATGCTTCACCACAACCACCGTTGCCTAATGGTTAGGGCAGAGGAGTAGTAATTTCGATTTCGTGGGTTCGATTTTCACCCTCTGCTAATAAGTTACTATTTTTTCTTCTGCAACTGAACTGAGTGCAAGAAGGATCTTAATGGTAGCCACTTTAACAAGTCGAAATTGTGGCTAAAACACAAAGCAATTTCACATTGAAAAGCAGACACTCTTCGACGAGTGGGTGATGTAAAAGTGCCTACCTAATAACGTACTCAGTTGCGCCTCTAGACGGCTGCATTGACACTGTCTGCTTTGTAAAGCGCTGTGGAGCAACGCATTCTGCGATGGATCCAGCGCTATATAAAAACTAACATTATTGTTATTAATCAAGATGTTGTTTGCCTGATTTGTCAAAACGCTATAGCTGTAATGAAAGAGTACAATATCAAGCGACACTACTGTGCAAAACACTCTGCTAATTATGATAGCATTGTGGGTCAATTACGGGTTGACAAAATGCAGCAGTTGAAAAAGTCTTTGAGCAAACAGCAAAAGATATTTCACGGTTACAAGAAAGACATTGAGCTTGTTACAAAACTGAGCATCAAGATATCTGAAACTCAATGTGTAACTTGATTGTGTGTACTTTTCCATTAAATAAATTGTTCATATAAATTCATGTGTTATTTGATAGACTGGCCCTCAGCATCATTATAATTGTACGTTGTGTCCCATTGCGATAAACAGTTGCACGCCCCTGGTATAAACCAACGTTATATCAAGTTCGATCTCTTGATGATATATCATAATGATAGCATCTCTTCTACTACTATAGTAAGTGCTTTTCTGATGTATTAAATTCGTTTTATGCTGATTGAAAGCTGTGCAGCGTTGCGTATACAATTTGATTCTTCATGACTCATTTGATTCACCCTCTTCCAGCTCTGTCGTTGTTTAAATTTTTGTAGATTAATAACATTTAAACTCTTTTTTCTAGTTTTAAAATTTGCGCGCGATAATTTTTGTTCAGAAGTTGAATTTCATTTTGCGTGTTTGGTCGGTTTACAGCAACATGGTCCTGTGTTTTGCCATGCTAGAAAAGTAGTCAATACCTGTCCTAGCCCCCTGAGGAAGTTAGTCGTGTCTAATCGACGAAATGACGGAATAAAAAACTGATGATCAGCTTGTAAATCTTGTGATAGTTCAGCTTATTTTGCACTAGAAAAACGTATGTCATGTTATTTAATTGATTGGTATGTTGTACAAATGGATTGACATTTTGTCGTTACAGTTAATTTGGTTGGGGTTTTGCTGTGGACTAATTTTCGTCTCAAATTCATAGCCAAAGCGAAAACCTTGCGTTATTTTACGCAGCGACAATTAGATTTATAAATAATTATGTATATCTGTTCCATTTGCAACTATCCCTTGTTGCCGATCCGAAAACTTTGTTTTCAATTTTTACTAGTCCTTAGTGCAAAATTCTATTCTTTGAAAGGATGTAAGGATGCTACTACTGGTGTAATATGTTACTGTAAGTCTGGCTGTGAAAAATGAATCCCCTACCAACTTGCACTGGACCAGCACGGCGGGTAAGGCCCACTCTCACCAATATACTGTAGATAAAAATACTCGAAAAAGCCTAAAAATCGCTACATACAAAGGCAAGGAAAACCAAAAGCTAAGTGGTATCGGATTTCTTGTTCACACAAAGATTAAAGACAATTTTAAAACAATTAACAGACTCTCGGACAGAGTTGCCAGTATAACCATTAAAATATCAAAGAGATAAGCATGGAAAACAATGGACAATAATCGAAACAAAATCGAAGAGATAGAACTAAACAAACTAATCAAAAAGAACTAAAGAATGGACATTCGATCCCATAACATGAAAATGATTGATGAAACTATTAAGCAAGACTACAGAGGATTCAATTTGCAATGAAAAAACTAAGTCAAGGGAAAAGCCAAATAACAGCTATACAAGAAGAAGACGGAAAAATCACGAACAATCAAGATCAAATTGTAGAAAGATCAAAAGAATTCCTTGAAAAATTTGACAGTAGTAACAACAATCAGCAGAATCTCTCCAAAACACCAAAGCCAAAAATAACAACGAACCACGAACCACCAATAACTGTTTCTGAAGTGAAACATGCTATTGATACTCTAAAAACTCAAAAAGGTCCAGGAACCAGATAACATCACTAATGATCTCCTAAAATATACTGGAGAGACCATATTGAAAAGGCTAGTTAACCTCTTCACTGAATGCCTTCAGCAGGGAAAGACTCCGGAAACCTGGAATACTGCTATCATGATCTTGCTTCACAAAAAAAGAGATCACAAAGATCTGAACAATTAGCGACCAATCAGTCTACTTAGTAGTGTCTACAAACTTTTCACAAAAATCCTTTCTTATAGGCTAGCTAATCAACTAGATGAATGCCAACCAAGAGAACAAGCTGGATTTAGAAGTGGCTACTCCACCATAGATCAAACAATCAACCAAATGATCGAAAAAATAAGTGAATACAAATTGCCTCTCTGCCTTGCCTTTGTTGACTATAGTAAAGCGTTTGATGCAATACAGATCACTGCAGTGCTACAAGCCATCAGAAACCAAGCAATTGACCAGACATATATCAATATAGAGCTTCGGTAGAGAGTTTGTCTTGTTGAACCATAGGCATACGGAGCCGAGTAACGTGATCAAGTTTAACATCTTCAAGTTTATTACATATAGAAACACAAAACTACCCAACAAATTAAGTATCGAACGTTTTCGACATCACAAGATGTCCTCTTCAGGAATAATATAAATACAGTATATCAATATCCTTCAACACATCTATCAAAATTGCTTTTCCTTCATCACAATACACAAAGACTCAGCCCAATTTCAACTTAAACGAGGTGTTAGGCAAGGAGACACCATCTCTCCTAAGCTTTTCATAGCATGCTTAGAAGAAATTTTCTAAAATTTAAATTGGGAAGAAAAGGTATCAAAGTAGATGGCGAATACCTATCCAATCTCAGGTTTGCTGGTGACATCATTTTGATATCTTCAACACCCAATGAACTCCAAACAATGTTGACTGAACTCGACGAGACAAGTAAAGAGGTCGGTCTCAAAATGAATTTGACTAAAACACAAGTTATGTTCAATCACCATGTCAAAGGAAACCAAAACATTACATTAGATGGAGCCAATCTCCAAAACGTGAACAAATACACATACCTTGGCCAAATAGTAACCACATCACCTGATAAAGAAGAAGAAATTAAAAGAAGAATTACATTTGGTTGGCAGGCATTTGGAAGAGCGAGCTCAATATTTAAAAGTAAATTACCGATCTCAATGAAAAGAAAAGTATATAATCGATGCATTCTCCCAACAATGACATACGGAGCAGAAACATGGAACTTAACGAAAGCACTAACACTCAAACTACGCACTGTGCAAAGATTACATGAAAAAGTAGCCCACTCTTAGGCATTACATGGAAAGACAGGAAACCAGCCAAATGGATACGACAACAAACACAAATCGAAGATATCATTCAAACAATAAAAATTTTAAAGTGGAATTGGGCAGGACATATCATGCGAACAACTGACAACAGATGGACAAGAAAAGCTACTGGCTAGATACCGATTGACAATAAACGCAAAAGAGGGAAACTGAAAACAAGATGACGAGACGAACTCTACCAATTCGACAAACACTGGACACAAACGTGCAAAGACAGACCAAATTATAAAGATATGGGGAAGGCCTTCATCCTGCAGTGGAACAACAATGGCTGACAATGAGTGCAAAAAGGTTGGGAACCACTGAATTACAGGATAGTTTTTTTTAAACGTTAATTCGACGTTGTATATGGTAATATAATCAACTGGATTTACCAACAACCTGGGAAAAAAATTCTTGATAGTTCTTATTCTTGAAAACTAGTGAGCAGTTAATTCTTCAATTTCACTTTTTTTCGTTTTCTTCCAGCAAAATAAACATAACATAGACTATGTGTAATAATCTATGTGCTTTCTTTAGTTTTAATGGTGTTTTTAACGAGTCTGTGTAACGTCAAAAAAAATATCCACTTTACTTTGCTATACTGACTCGAACAAGGTGTTTAAGTTACAAAAAAATCATTAACACTTCTAAAGTTGAAAACTCTAGTACTGTAGTATGTTTTTTGCGTGAGAAAGATATTTTTAACAAGCTCATGGAATCACAGACATCAGATTTGTTGTTCAGATCATGCAAAACGTTCAGAAACAACAGAAAGTGTACGAAACGTAGAAATGACGTTACCACTGCAACGTTATCAACTTAAAGTTGCAAAAGAGAAATCATAACACTGTACAATACATTCACCTGCCTGATTGAAATGTAATTTGTTTTCTAGGCTGGCCGTGAAATAATTACTTGACCGGATTTTAGAGCAAGAAACGGTATAATTGTTTCATTTTTTTTATGTAAGAACTGAGCGCAGTTGCACGTATGCAATGCAATGCAGCACAGCCAAAATAAGGAACAAACATCATACGTTAAGAAAGTTGTCTATACATTTCATACGTAGCCTAACGGAAGATTGAGATGAAAACAAATTTAATTAGAATGTTGTGTGTTTTCTGAATAGTTTTGTGACGCGTGGATCATTATTTTTATGTTACCCTGATGATCTATTAGCATCTGTCATTCTGTTGTCCGGAGTCGACTTGTGTTGTTCACTGTCATCAACAATGCTTACAAATGTTGAGATTGATAGCTGGAATGTCCACTTTTTATTGGGCAGCCTGAACTTACATTTCCTAATGAGCACTCAAGAAAAAATATAAACCAACGAAAGAATAGTGAATTAGTGGTGCGATACTGATAAGCCCAGCCTCATGGGCAAAACACCAGTGTCCATAGCTGTCATTTTTGTTATACTTTGGACTGACGAAAAACACTGGGTAAACGGGGTGAACTTGAACGGTTTTGCTGGTTTTTTAAATTTATTTAATTTTTCTTATAACTTAATTAGTAAAAGTCTTGTCAGTTTATAAACCAAACTCCTTTTTCTGAAGATTTCAATTCTCTCTAAGACGCTTACTGTTTTTAACCCTTAGAAGGTTGGGCTCCTGGAGTCTTGCTCAGTTTGGGGGGGGGGGGGGTGGGGCTGTCGATTCTTCTTATGCTTTAGGAGTGATATCTCTGTTATTTTTTATGGCATGGTTTCAAAATTTGGGATTCATTTTGTAAAACTATTCATGCTGAGGATATCCGAAAATTAAAACTATGTAAATTTTAAAACTGTTCATATACGTTGAAATGTTGAGGTGACTTATGACTGTAATTGTAGCGTGAGTTTACACTTTATTTTTTTGGTAGAGTAATGAAGAACATGCATTACAATGTTGTGATGGATTGCAAATTCTTTACATAATTTTACATACAGCCAATTCCCTTCACGCTGTGAAACAGTTAGGAGGGCCAAATTAATTACTTTCATCCAGCTGGTGGGAAAATTTTGAACAAAAGAATATGAAATATTTCAGAGGATATGCTGAGAAATGCCTTATATCTCTCAATTTATAACCTGTATTCGCTCAAAATTTCAGCTCAATAGAGGTGAATAAAAGTTATGAAAAGTCAAGAAATCGCGTAGTCGCAGCCTCAGTGGTTTTAGAGATACAACTGTTGATACAAAAAAGTTGAATTGACAGCTCTCCCCAACCTTCAAAGGGTTAATTAACTTTAGGTTAAAGTTGTCCGAATTCATCCCCTTAAAATGGGGTGAATTCGGATACTATATCTGTACAGAATTTGGACAGAGTATTAATTGGGCGAATTCGGGCAATCGGGCAAATATGGGGCAATACAAAAGCAATGTTAAGCTCTACACATTCGGTGGCCACTTCTACAGACAAATGGCTGCTTAAATTGTCTCCGATAAGAACTTTTTTAACCTTGAGATGTTTCATATTAGAAACCAAAACAGAGAAAAACCAATCATCAAAAAAACGCCATCAAACCATCCGCTTGCATTTCTGTTAAAATGGCATTTTGTTAGTCCATCTTCTATTCATGTGTCATACAAGCACTTTGCATTGAAAACTGTGCAAAAAGGAAGCACTGTACCATCGGCAGCTCTTGCAAGCAACAGAGACGATGAGGTTAGTTGTATTTTTACTAGACTGTACTTAATAAAAAATTGAATAAGGCAAAACTGGCAAAATAAGTCAAAGTGAAATATTGTAGTCGATTGCACTACAGTAGTAGACTCACTTAATAATAATAGTGTTATTGTTTTATTTATTGTCGCTCTACAACAGCTAAGGTCTTTTAGCGACAGGGCTCATGTTTAATTTTATACCAGGTTTACGATGTTATCACATTATTACCCGAGTTATTCTCACTGCGTTACGCAAGAAAGAACACAATCGGTACCGTTTTTAAAGTCTTCGGTTTGACCCGACCTGGAATCGATCTCAGATCTACCAGCACCATAGCCATAAGCAAAACCACTCGGCCACTGAGCTGGTAGTAGACTCACCTGATGTGATGTTACAACGCCACGCAATTTGTACAAAGATAAAACGCAAGAATGTAATTGAGGTGAAGAATACAAAGGGCTGGTTTGATTGGAACGTCATGCGAGCAATCAAACCAGCCGTTTGTACCCTGTGGTCAAACATGTTACGTTTAACCAACGAAAGACTAGAACAAGGTTTTTGATGAATTTTTAATGCTTTCAGGGTATGAATCTCTTTTGAAGATCACTCTCTTTTCCGACATTGTCCGTTAGATTTGTCTCGTCGTAGTTAATAATTTTAAAAAGAGGAAACACCATTAATTTCTCGGATTAAATTAGTAAGCTTTGATTACGTTTGGACCAACAAAAGCATAAAATACTTTGATGTTTCGAGACAATCTTTCTGGGCAGCTGAGTGTCTTTTGAGAAAGCTTTTGACCAGTTTTTTTCCTGGCACATTTTCAGCAAATTTTGTAACTTTAACGACTTTACGATCTAAGTAAGTATTTGCAGATAACTCTTAAATCAAATGCTGTCAGCTGAAAATCCCAGTCAGTGCAAACAATCAATCGCTCAACAACAAGCTTCTCAGTTTCTTGACTTAACTGGCCTGGTTGGCTATCCTGACGTTTTCTGCTTTTGAACTTGACGTGATCGTAAAGCGTAGATTTTTTAACAAGAAATTTCTCTACGGCTTTTATCAAACTCAATCGGCCAGATTTGACAGCTTCTATAGTTTCTGCCATCTTTTTTGGGTCACATGTGTTGATTATCCGTCCTCCAAGCACTTTGTCTTAAATTCTTGGAATGTTTGAATTTACCCCTAAAATACAAAATCCTAAAGTAATTTTGAAAATTTGAATTTATACCAAAACAATAATATTGCAGTAAAAACGGAATAGGCTACGTAAAAGAGGATCAAATTTTTCCTTAATGATAAGTTCCAGATACAGAGTTTTGTAGAGGTTGAAAAATCGCAGTCAGCTGACTAAATCACAATATCTTCCATCACAGCACCACAAAAAGATAGCCTATTGCTACATACCCTCTTTATGAAGTTAGTTGCAATTACATGTATTTCACATCCAAAAACTACAAACTAAAAAGAGAAGTTCAGCGGAAAAATTGAGGTACTAAACATTTTACTCAGCTAATGTCTGAATTCACCCCACCACACGAATTCACCCCGTTTTACGGTATTAGATTGTTTTGTTTTTTTGTATTATTGATGTTACAGAATGATGTAAATTGGATTAAAATATTTTGTTTGAAGCATTTTTGAAGCAGCTATATTTAGAAAAAAAAAAAAATTTGCATGAAAACACATACAGTACTATAGGTAAGGAGAATGATATAGGAAGAAAAATATCTTCTAATACGAGACTTTAGTGAAGTCCATAGTTCTACTAACATAAAAGATATTTCACAAAGAGAAATAAGCAAACCTATTATTTTGAAAATTAATCAGCATAGGAGGTTTTCTTAATCTTCAATATGTCTTACGCAACATTTTATTGTATTTTGTTTTTCATTTATGTCAATGGCAAAACCGAAGACGCTTGCTTTACAGTGACTACAGATGAAGAAGAAACATATGGTCCATAAAACTAGTCTTAGCCAAGCCAGCAATTAGTAAGATATAGAAATAGATCAACATAGGAAAAAAAATCTTTATTGATTTTAAACAAATATGTTCCAAACAACATTGCTATAGCCTGGATTGAGGAAACATTACTCTAGTTTTCACTTTAGCTTCATGCCTAATGCCTATACTATAGTTAAAAATTTTAAATAGTTAAATTTAAATTTTTGAAACTTTTCACTTGTTATTTATTTTTAGACTGTTGTGATTTGATAAAAGTTAAATAAATGTTATTTAAAAAACATCAATTGATTAAGTAATTTTCATTTAGGTTTAATTTAAGTTATTGCTACGTCAAATGTTAAGTGTATACTGATAGAAAATTATAAAACAAAAAACTTCAAATAATTATAGTCATAATTCACTTTATTTTTTACTTTGGTTTTTACTGTACAATTGACATGAAAGACAGAAGAGTAGGAGATGAGATATTTCTGCTTTTTCATTCTTGCCAATAAACCACGAACCATATACAGCGCGATTGGATAATCAAAAATTGTGAAATGGAAACGCACAGACACAGGGGGTATAATCATCTCGGCAAAGTTAATTGCTAATCTCATATACTGGTAGTACCTTTTGTGGTTGAAGTTACGGTGCTGTAAAGGAAATTCTGTTTTTATTTAATTTCAGTTTCATTTCAATTTAGGTGACCGAAAGCTTGCCTCATTGCACTTGCTCTCTTTTAGCGTTACAATTCATTGCTTGCACTGTCACACTTCTTATACTGTATAAGTGCTCGTACATTTGCTTACAGCAATGCAGAATATGCTGAAAAGCATTTAAAACGTCATATAGACATGATAAGTTGCCATTGCACAAAATATGTTTTTGGGAAAACTATGTAAACGAAAACAAGGTTTCTCCTTTGGTATTTAGTTTAATGAGTAATTTTTAAAATTTGAAAGAAAACATTTGCAACTGTTAGCGTTTTTATCATTTGGAGAGCACCCAAGTATTAACGAAGTAACGTATGAATTACAAGTTTTCGTTGAAACGACAAGTTATGTTCAAAAAAAAAAATTTTCAGGAGCACAGAAGAATTTCAATAATTTATGGTTCAATATTTGTACTGTATTGTTCTCTGTAGTCTTTCAAAGAGATTTCGAAAACTTGCGTGAGGTGGCCCAACATCTCCTATAATGTTTAAGGCATATTTTTTTTCACAACTTACACACTGAACTAGATTGATTTAATTTTTAACTAGGCAAGTAAGCTATGTAGTCACTTTGGAATATCGCATTTTTTTCTTAACTTTTGAAAGAACATAAAACTTTTCTACGCCTAAAAGCCATTGTTAAAACCGGGCGTTCTCAATGCCGCCGACTAGATTAATAAATTGCAATTGAGGGAGCAAAGCGAGCAAGAACATTTTGCAAAATCATAGACATTTTTTGATTATGAGGAGAATAGTCACCCAGTACTCCCTTAGATATGCTACTATTAGGAGAAAAAGATTATGGGAAACTGTTATTTTACTTTTAACGTTCCAAAAATACAGTTATAAAACGACGAAATATAAAGAAACTGCGTATTCTAATCGATTGAAACAATTTTTTTTAATAGCGGCTATAAGACGTTTTATTTTATATTTAGCAGACATTCGATGGCAACACTGATAGAGATTCCAATTCCACCAACAAACTTCCAACTCCTATCATTGCTCGCTACGTTCGACTTTATCCACAAACCTGGTACAAACACGTTGGTATCAGAATGGAATATATCACTTGTTAAATGTCTTTTTGCATATAGTCTGCTGGCTGAGGTGTTGCTGAAGAAATTTTTTTTATCGGTTAAAAAGTGGGACCAAAACGCAATTTCAATAACAATGGTCAAAAAAATAATACATAAAAGCAATAGAATAAAAATTGAAAATTACAACTTACATGGGCATTAATCTGGAAAACTGCTCAAAATCGCCAAGGCAAACACTGCATAAAGTAATGCACACTGAAAGAAATTTAGACTATTGAAATTTAAAACACTTTATCACAATACTCTGTCGGACTGTTTTTCATGTTCTTCCATTAATGTAAAAGAAGAAAATTTATGACAAACTAATGCCACGGTCATGTTTTAAGTATTCGCTTTCTTTTTTGTATTGATCTATGAAACTTTTAATGCGTACTCTTGTCTTCGCAGCTTTAACAAACATGTAGCCGGAATCACCACCACTGCTCAAGAGTGGTAAAAGGCGGAATCTATCCACCGTTGGATTGGCGAAGAAGAAAAGGGTTCACGCAAAGAAGACGAAGAAGAAGAAAAAGAAGAGAAAAAGGAGAAAAAGAAGAACGAAGAAGAAGAAAAAGAAGAAGAAAAAGAAGAAGAAGAAGAAAGAACAAAAAACAAGAAATAGAAGAAGATAAAAAAGATGATAAAGAATAAGATAGAGAAGAAGAAAAAGAAGAACTTTACATTAACTCGTGCTTTTAGTGTGAAACAGTAAAACAACTTAAATAATACTTTCTCATGTACCCGACTTGTTGCGTTAAAGCCGTCAACAAATCTGAAGTCAACAGCCTCCAATATATCCAGAATGCATAAATTTGATTATTTTTTCTAAAACTTTATCTAATGTTGTAGAACCTATAAGTTGTAATATTTGATGACCACCTAATTAATCATAAAAGAAGTATAACTCTTTTCCTCACAAAAATAATTACGGAATTCCATGCAACAATCGGTGATACATTTCCATTGAGATTATTTGTAGCAATGCTGGGTATGGTTCTATAGTAGATTAGTAGATTAAGAGTTTAATTCCATTGCTTCTCACATAAGGCATAGAGTAGTGTAGTACATGCAAGATCGTAGCTGAAGCCACTATTGTTGGAATAGTTCATCATCGCACAATTTTCATAAAGTCCACCAGTTGGCTCTCGACTATTCCAAAACGCTTCAGCGTCATGTGCTTCATCGTCATTAATCCATCTCCATGTGTCTTCTTCTTTTCTATCAGTCATTCCAATGAAAACATGATATCTAGGGTTCAATGCATTTATGATGGTTCTGTGACAACAGAGTAAAAGACATTTATTGTGCTTGTAAAATATAATTAAAAAAAAAAACTAATTTTTGTACAATTTCTAAAAGCAATATATGCTATATATATTGAAATACAAAAAAAATCAAATTTGGTAAATTAACAACGAAAGTACGTTTTTATCTTAAACAGGTAAATCAGTTTTGCAAAAAATTGCTATAAATCTTGCAAAATAATTTTTAAACGTCTCTTGCGATCTCACCGTCTAGTTGCTATGTCTCGAGCTCCATAAACAATCAAATCAGCTCCCATCTCTTGGCAAAGTTGTCTGCTTTCGTCAAAGTTTCGAAGGGTAGTTGTTAGTTTGTATTGATACCCATTGGGTAATGCAATCCATTCATTATCTAATCTTCGAAATGCAGGTTGTGTGGCTAAAAAAGATTTACTCTGTGTATCATTGTTTAATAATTTGTACAAAATGTTTAATAAATGTTGTTGTTTATTTAGCGCAGGTAAAATCTGCTACAACAGGGATATGCTTACTTGTATATTGTCTGCAACTATATTGGGACAAAGGCTCTTCAAATATAACTTTTAGTCCCAAAAATATTACTCTATGAAATTGGAAAAATTTAAGTTTGGAAATCAACTAGAGATTTAGTAGGCTAGTTGTTAAATGCCCCGACTTATGCTAACAAAAAATCGACTCCGTCTATTTTCGGAAAGGAGAAGTTCCTTCACGAAAGTTAATGCTCTGTTACGTTTTTTTGTTTGCAAGGCAACATTTTTTGATAGGCAAAATTTATTTGTTTTGTTCAAATTTGTTCATAAGCATTAGGAAAAAATGATAGTTTTGGAATAAACAAAATTAAAAATCAACTCAATTGTTAACTGCTACGTTTTGCAATAAAGTATGGATGCTGCTATCATTATGAAATTATTTTTTGATTGTTATAACACTTACGCTGAGCAGTACCATGATCTCTATCTTTGCGAACGGAAAAGCAAACATCATCTGTTCTACCAGTGAGGCAAGTGATCAATAGAATGTAAAAATATATTGTGAATTGCATGTTTTTATGAAAATGTACTGAGTTAATATTTGTGACAAAAGTCTAGAAATTCAATACATTAAAATGTAATAGGCTACGTTTTTCAGTCCTGACTGATACCAAGTATTTTATGTGGTTCCCCGTTTGGTAATGTGCCGGAAAGAAATGACTTTACCAAGTTGACAATTAGTCGGTGAAACAATTTTTGTAAAAGTAAGTACGATTATGATCCAATAAAAAGCAGCCTAACAAAATCTGTCGTAATATTAAAAACACAATTATTTAAGGATTTTTTTGTCAAATGGTTCATTGGTTGATTCTAGTTAGACTAAATTGTTTATCTTATATCTCTATTAATTGTTTGTAAAAACAGAATATTGTTTATTCATATTTGCACTTTGTTTTGTAGTTGCCTGGAAATTATTATTTTAAAGCAAGCACAAAGAATACAAATTTAAACCTTTCTCTCAAGTAAATACGCATTTTCACCTAAAAAAAGCAATTGATCATTGGCTTACTGTAGTTTTCTTCTTAGATCTGAGTACCAAATAAAACATGAAATTGAACATTTAGCTACACTTAAATTTGTTACCAACACTTCTCATTCGGCTCTGGACAAGAAGAATAACAGATGTTACACCCTTAACGAGTAAATGCAGCAAATTACGCAAATTGTTAAAGACAAACAAATTTACGAAACAAACTAATCAGAAAACAAGCAACAATCTAATACGTTGCACTTTGACGTAATTCTTCCTCTACGCACGACATCAGCCGTAATGCAGTAAACTAGCAAATTATCATAACGTTCTTAGTTTGGAGTGAAAACTCTATGCCAAGCGCCACAGTCCACGGTTATGAGTAGTTCTTTAGTAGTTTTGCAATTTAATTTTTTTGTCCATTCCGTTGTGTTGAACAAATGTTAGATGTGCAACCTATTCTTGGTTTGTTGATGATTTATTTCATACATTTTTTCCTTCATTGCAATAATCTTTGTAATGAGTTTTGAAGTCTTGCTTGTTCTAGTCAATTAAATTTTCTTTATTTGACAATTTGCAGGAGAATTTTGTTCGAGTTGAATTGGAATAGTAACGTCATTACTAATGGCCTTTTGCGTGGACGTCGCTGTAATAGCATTTGGACTGGAAGCCAAACGATAGGCTTTATTTTGCACGGCAAACAGGATTGCCCATATTGACGTTTTTAACGCCAAATTTTAGAAATTGGAGCGTTTTTTATTGCGTTTGACAGGCTACTTTGACTTTGGCATTTTGATATTTTTGGCAATTTTTTAATTTTTTTTTAGAATTGTAAATAGTTTAAAATACTCTGTTTTATCAATGTGCAGCAACCTATTTACAAAAGATCAGGTTTGAAAAGGCAACTTTTCCCGAATTTTGATGATGCTTTTCATAATATTGCACTTTGAGCTGATTTTGTCAACAGCGTGATTACTACCATAGCCTAAAGTGTTGCGACCGTGCCATATTTTCATCTGAAAATGTATTAAAAAAAGTTAAGTTTTTAAAATTTGGTTTTAAAACCGCCAATTTGGCAATCCTGTTTGCCGTGCAAGATGAGGTCTAGTGTTTGGCTTTTATTCCAAATGCTTCATTCCAAAATTGGTAATATCCATGTCAGCTAAACTGCTAAAGCATCTTCCACTTCTTCAGGACTCTGCTGAATACCTTCAGTCAGATATTGTTTATCACGCTGTGTTTTGCCTGAATAGAGAGCTACCCTTTGGCTTAGTGAAACTTGCAATCTTTTACTTCGTTTTTTTTTCTGGCAATAAAACCATACGCATTTTTTTAAGCACAGACAAAAAATTTGAGTCCACGATATCCCTTTTATCCTACTCATCATGATCTTCGTTGGCTTGTTGCAAGTTGGCAAATTTTGGCAGTCTGTTAAGCACTGCATTTAGGTTGTAAGAAACAATTCCGCTTTTTCTAAAGCTGGCTATCGGGTTCTTTTTGATTAAGTTGCATAGCTTCGGTCAGCTGTGTTAATAACCTTGGAAAAGTTGCCTTTGAAATACTGGGCTCGTGCCTTCCTTCTTCTGTACTTTTTTAGTTACTAATAATTCGAAGCCAATGTCGTTTCATTGGCCTAACGACGGCCACATCAAAAAGTTGTGTTAGATGCGTAGAGTTAAGTGCAAGCAATACAAAAGCAATGTTTAGCCCTACGCCTTTGGTGATCACTTCCAGAGACAAATGGCTTCTTAAATTGTCTCCGATAAGAACTTTTTTAACTTCGAGATGTTTCAAAGAAGAAACCACAACAGAGAAAAACCAATCCTCAGAACAAACGCCATCAAACCATCCGCTCGCACTTCTGTTTAAATAGCATTTTGTTGGTCCATCTTCTATTCATGTGTCATACAAGTGCTTTGCCTTGTATACTGTGTAAAAAAGAAGCATTGTACCATCGGCAACAGCTCTTGCAAGCATCAGAGACGTAGAGATTAGTTGTACTTTTATTAGACGTGTATTTTAATAAAAGATAGAATAAGGCAAAACTGGCAAAATAAGTCGAAGTAAAATATTGTAGTCGATTGCACTACAATGCTAGACTCACCTAAAGTGATGTTAAACGCCACGCAGTTCTTACAAAGAAAAAATACAAGAATGTAATTGAGGTGAAAAGTACAAAGCGCTGATTTGACTGGAACGCCATGCGAGCAGTCAAACCAGACGTTTGTACCCTGCAGACCAAAATGTTTCGTTTAACTAATGAAAGACCAGAACAAGGTTTTTGATGCATTTTTAATACCTTCTGGGTATTTTGAACCTCTTTTGACGATCACTCTGTTTTTTCTGAGATTGTCCGTTAGATTTGTCTCGTCGTAGTTAATAATTTAAAACAGATAAATAAGTAAATTGACATTTTCACATAAAAAAAAACGCAATTGTTCCTTGGCTGAGTGTAGTTTTGTCCTCAGATCTCAGTACCAAATAAAACATGCAATTGAACATTTGCCCACACTTACATTTTGTTAACAACATTTCTGGTTCGGGTGTGGATACCAAGATAGATGTTAAACCCTTAACGAGTAAATGCAGCAGATTACGCAAATTGTTAAAGACAAACAAACTCGCGATACAAAATTAATCAGAAAACAAGCAACAATCTAATACGTTGTGCTTTGACGTAATCTTTCCTCTACGTAGTACATCAACTGTGGTGGACCAGCAATGAATTGGAAACTGTTTAGGGACTGATATAACATTTTTATTATTCATTAAAGGATGACACATTAATGGTGTTACCAAATCAAATTATTAAAACTTGTTTGTGGTGATAGACGGCAACTATTTGATTCAGCAACTGAAAAAGAATACAAAAAAATTCCACCATAATTCCACCATTTTATTCTATGAAAATTCATTGCAACGACTTTACAAGGCTATTGATCAAAAAACTTTGAATCTAAGCTGTAACTTTAAATCTCAAACAAACATCTAGAAAATTATCATAACGTTTTTAGCTTGGAGTAAAAACTGTATGCCAAGCGCCACAGTCCACGGTTATGAGCAGTTCTTTAGTAGTTTTGTGATTTAATTTTTTTGTCCATTCCGTTGTGTTGAACAAATGTTAGATGTGCAACCTATTCTTGGTCTGTTGATGATTTATAATATTTATCTTTTCCTTGATTACAACAATCTTTGTAATGAGTTTTGAGTTTTGAAGTCTTGCTTGTTCTAGTCAATTAAATTTTCTTTATTTGACAATCTGCAAGAAAATTTTGTTCGAGTTTAATTGGAATAGTACATCATTATTAGTGGCTACTGGCCTGGACTTTGCTATAATAGCATCTGGACTGGAAGTCAAAAGCTAGGCCTTATTTTGCACGCCAAACAGGATTGCCATATTGACGGTTTTAACGCCAAATTTTAGAAACTTGAGCGTTTTTTATTGCGTTTGGCAGGTTACTTTGACTTTGGCATTTTGATATTTTTTTGGCGTTTTTTTTTAATTTTTTTGACAGTGTAAATAGTTTAAAAAACTCTGTTTTATCAATTTGCAGTAACCTATTTACAAAACATCAAGTTTGAAAAGGCAACTTTTCCCAAATTTTGATGATGCTTTGCATAGTATTACATTTTGAGCTGATTTTGTCAACAGCATGATTACTACCAAAGCCTAAGGTGTTGCGACCGTGTCATATTTCCATCTAAAAATGTATTAACCCTATCTGTAGCCACACGGGGTTTCATAAGGACGCCCCACTCTATTGGTAAAATATTTCACAGAAGGAAATATACTAGAAATATGAAACTTCTTGACTTTTATTTTTATTCTTTGCAAATTTTCTATACCTAAACTGGTCCTTTTTCTACCTTCCTGCCCTTCACAATAAGCATTTCGTCTCAGGTGACTGTACATTTTCGTGCAATGGTAGGTATATATATATGTTAATGTCAGTGCAATTACTATGAAATGTAGAAACGTTCAAAAATGCCTTATATTAATGAGCACAAGTAATTTTTTGTTTAGTTTAGTTATAATTCAAAAATTTTAATTTTGAAGCTATTTTCGGGAAATTAGAATAAAAACCAACTTTCTGACGTTTTTTCATCTCAAACACTTTATTTCAATAAATTTGTTGAGTAAAAATTTATTTTCTATACGCACAATACACATGACTATTATCTTGTAAAATATTTTGGTTCTGTGATTTTCATAGCTCCCGTTATTAGCAATTAATTATCACGGGGCTAAGATAGCCGTGACGTGCTTTCCGTGTTCGAAAACAGCTCGTAGTAAGATAGGGTTAAAAAAAATTTAAGTTTCTAACATTTGGCTTTAAAATGGCCAATATGGCAATCCTGTTTGCCGTGCAAGATTAGGTGTAGCGTCTGGCTTTCATTCCAAATGCTATTATAGCGACGATCATGCCTTTTGCTTTCATACAATTTCTAAAATTTGCCTGAAAGTTCAGTGTTTGAAAACATCATTACGCTTTGGTATTAGTTGTGACTTTGTCCAAGTTTTTTTAAACATTGCATAAAAGGTTTATCAAAGGTAAAACTTTAATGTTTGTTTCCATGCTGCAATTTTTGGACTCTTGATTAATTAAATGTTTTTTATTTTTTTGAAATGTAGCCCTTACAAATACTGTCCACTACAGTATTTAGTTCAATTTATTTTTTATCGGAATGCAAAAGAAACGAAATTGTGGAAATAAAATACAGCAAAAAAACAAGAACTCGAAAAGGTGGCAAAACCGTGTTGGTTTAAACGTGCATCCGTAGATCAGATTATGCGGTAGTCCTATATTTATTGATGAAAATAAATAAGCACTGCCACCAAACCAGACGAAATCACTTCCCTGAAAGAATTTTATGATACACTTCATCTTATGTCATTAAATAAGGATTTTACAGGATCGATTTACAATCGGAAATTCCGGTCTGTTTGATGATTTTGAAAAAAAGCTATAATTATAAATCAATTTCATTTGATGCATTGATATTCATTTTGAATTGTATTTTCAATGATAAAGCTTTGGTAGAGAGTTTGCTTTGTTGAACCATAGAGAATTCTCTATTTTCAATAAAATAAACACAATATTTTTTTAATGTAGCATAGTGCAATGTTTAAAACATTTGCAATCTGTTATCACAAGCTTTGGTTGGTTGGTTATTTTCTTGTACCGAAGAGTAGCAATACCAGAAGAATTTGTAGGTTGCATATCAATGCTAAGTACCAATTAAGTGTGCCAATACCGTTCTTGTATTGCAATCAATCTCACCGTCTTATCGCAATATATTTCCATTCTGTTGACTTTCCGTTGATTCAACAAGGCCTATTGTCAACAATGAACCCAGATAGCTTTGCACAGAAATAAGCCCAATTACAGTAGGCCTAGTAATGTAAATAATGACACTGCGTCTTTTATTGCGGTGGAATGGCGTAGCAGGTAAGACGCTGGGTTTCCCAACATGCAATCCTGGTTCGACTCCCGGCTTATGCTGGTCATTGATAAACACTGCACAAGATAGTAGGTAGCATCAGCTTAAGAGAGCCGTATCAATTACGGATGTACCGCTCATGTCATTCTAATCACAACACATTGATTGCAATGCAGCATGTAGCAGAAGTACAAAGCAAACAGTGCAAAACTACGTGTGGATACCGATGGCATGATGGCCCGATGGCAAGAATGTGATTAATTACTCGATAACATTTCAAATTCTACAACGGCAGAGATGTAGCCTACGTATACGACGCAAATTCTACCCCGCATACTTGCGGCGTAGACTTTTTGTTTATGCTAACGCTTGCGGCCACATTTTTTTGGATAGTTTGCGCTTGAGGCAACGCCGTACAATTTTCGCGGTTTTTAGCGCATAGCGTCAACGCATACTTTTTAATGTCTTTTTTTCGCTACAACACGCCAATACCTTCCAGCGCTGCAGTTGAAAGAATGTTTTCAATGGGCAAAGACATATTGAAACCAAAACACAGCAAAATGTCAGATGAACACTTTCAGATGCTTGTGTTTCTTCGTGGAAATTCAAAACAAAACTTGTTTGTTTCGAGTGGTTTATACCGTGTGAATGTTTGGCACCTAGCAAACAAAATTAGTTTACGCTAGTGTATGCGCTGACGCTGACGCCGCCAACTTTCTTACAAGTTACGTTGACGCATACGGCGTATGGTTTTTCGAACGTTTGCGTTTACGCTGACGGCGTCAATATTTTTTGTATGCGCGTACATCACTGTACAACGGTACGATTGTAAACATGCAAAGTGCCATAAGGAAACGCAATAATTACTTATGGATAATCTGTAGGGACTAAACAAGCTCCACAAGCATGAGAACGAACGTAAAAATGACCTACAGCAAACCTGCTGGAGCAACGTAGTGCAGTTTTTTTCTCTGATCCTATTTTCATAAACCATCTAAAAATTAGAAAATTTTGCACTCTGAGGAAAATTTGCATTTCAACAACAATGCGCATGAAATTTGAAACATGTCTTTTGTATGGTCGACATATCATGTCTGTGATGCCATTACTTCATACCCGCTCCGTGACTTCATACCCGACGCCGATCTCCGCCCACCGGGGATGTCCCTCGCAAGGCTTGCGTGGGTCAGGCTTAACCGACTGCGAACTGGCGTCGGCCGCTTTCGTTCGGACATGCACAAGTGGGCCTTGGCTCCTTCATCAGAATGCAAGTGTGGTGCCACTGAACAGACCATGTCATCCACCACTGCCTAACCCACCGGCCTCCACACGGTGCGCATGATTTGAGGGTCCTGGACGACGAGACTGCTGAGTGGCTGATGATTTCTTGCCCTCCAATCTAGCCTGGAAAGATCTGCTCATACGCCAATGATGCCATTCATTTATTCGTTCATTCCTTAATTCGTTCATTCATCCATTCGTTCGTTGGTCACGCCAGTGTCGGCGCCAGATAACATTGTGTGTAATGTTTTTAGGTCGTTGTCATCACAGGAGTCATCTTCCATCGGAAAAAGTTGCTTTTTTTTCGAATTAGCAGCCGGCTGTGTTTGTGCCAAACCACTTACTTTTGTCAAGGCTGAAGAAAGCTATGATGCCATAAACATATTCAATTAATCCTTCCCACGCAGAAACCATACTACTATGTTGTACAACTTTGCCTTTCATTCCCATTGAAATGAAGGCCGAATTGCAAGTTTTGAATCTGTTCACTTCGTCCTGATAGCTCAGTTGGTTAAAGCGCCCGATTTTGTGCACAAAGCTTGGAATAATTATTTTGCACTAGAGAGCAACTCCAGTCAAAGTTCGATAATTCGAAGCTCTTTAGTTAAAACTCTCCATACCTTGAAGAGGGTTGACTGGTCCCTTCAAAACGCCTCTCAAATACATGCAAAAAACTTTTCCTAATTCAAAGCTTTATCACTTGAAACTTTGCGTTCTTCTGGTGACTATTTACTAGGTTACCTCCTGATGTTAAAGATGATAACTAGCTTTTGTATTTCCGACGTTTCGTCAGTCAGCACGACTGACTTTATCAAGGTGGCTAAAACAGGTTAACACAACCTGTTCAGCAACGATGGCACAACACAAAAACGTACTGATAAAATGAATAAAGTAAGCAGCAAGAATCAGAATTAAAACACGCAACAAGATACCTAGAGGTTAAACTGAATGCAGTGAATGCCTAAAACCAGTAGGCTGCTTTCCAACAGCGTAAATTTATCTATCTATTGGGCCACCGTCAAGAAACATTGAAAAGTCATCAGACAAGACAGAAACCAAGGGTCAAGACAGAAACCAAGGGACGAAACGTCGGAAATACAAAAGCTAGTTATCATCTTTAACATCAGGAGGTAACCTAGTAAATAGTCACCAGAAGAACGCAAATTACTTTTATTATAAAATGCCTGGTGAACAGTCTCTCTCTGTTTTTACTTGAAACTTTGTTAAACTCGAAGCATTTTTAGTGTCCCCAACGCACTAGCAGCGCTCTCTATTTCGAAATTACCAGTAACGTCAATGTTTTGGAAGAATTACACATACTTGATAGAGCTTAATATCAGTTGGGGTAAGTATCAATTGCCTTAGACAAGACATGCCAATTTTATTGCTATGCCTTCTGATATTGAAGTCACAACAGATACATGTGATGACGAAGATGACATCCCCATTGCAGAGCTCAAGTGACGTGCTTTAAACGCCAGTGTGATTTTGGCAGAACATATGAATACTATGCAACAGCTGATAACAGTGTTGAAACTTCTACCCCTCTGGCTTACAAAGCTATTTTTGAGGTAGTAACGGAATAAAGCCAACACTGCTCCAAGTGATGACGACGAGACGAAAGTCAGACCCATACCCATGGCAACAAGAATGCATGATCGTGCATGGGGATACGAGAGTTTTTGCAAATGCAAAAGATTCTGCTGAGACTTTTGTCCGGCTACTGAAACTTAACCGCTTTGAAGAAAGTGGTAGGCACAGAAATCCTGCTTTTAATGACTATTTGCGTGTGCTAGTAATACTGTATAGTAGGGTACTTATTGTTAAGTCATTGCAGCGTGTTTTTATGCCAACTATGGATAACTTGAAGCAATTTCGTCAGTCCCTTCAACTTCGAGATAACAAACTTTGCTGTTGTTCTTAAATTAATCTAAACCAATTTTATTATTCACTTCTCAAAGTATCATATTTTTTGTAACTTCAACTCTCCTACGCACAAAACGTTTAACCTGAAAAATAATTATAGGCTTTAACATTAAAAACGAAGTTTTATATTCTAGATGTGCACTGTAAGTTTGTTAAGTTTTTTTTTGTCTTTAAATTCTTCTCAGAAAGCCACTTTATCTGGTTCAGATCTGGAAAAAAATATTTCAGATCTGCAACCAATCTGGAAAAGATCTGGACCAGATAAAGTGGTTGTCTGGGTTAGTTAATATAGTATATTTTTAAAATTTTTAAGTTTTATTCAATTTAAATTTTGTAAGTAAATTTACATTCTTATTGCAAAGTAACATAGCTACGAATTGGTTTAAACTAATTTTGTTGAACTTTAAACTTTAGATTAGTTTTAAACGGGTTAGCTTTGGGCGACCACCACATTACTTTAAAAATGACAAAATTTTTTTTTTTAAATTTGAAAGTTTCTGACAGCACTTTAACTTCCCTTTGTCAGATATCGCAGAAGCCCAGTTGGTCATCCCGTAATTGTATAAATCCTTGATCAAAGTATATAAAAATTCATAAACAATAAATTGAATTTTTTTAAAGGAAAATCTGATAAGGCCGTAATAATCTATCATACACTGCATTCCACATTTCTATATGGGATTAGTTTAAAGAAGTTTCAGCAGTTAGTCTCTAATTCCATCGTTTTTCACACAACCCATTGACTTTCACCCAGCAATAATAATCGTGGCTAAACAAGTCCCCATTGTCGTAAGTGATCATGGCTCCACAATCTTGATTGTCTTTTCTGCTTGGCTGCCCGTTTCTCCATAAAGCGTCAGCATCAGTTACAAGATCGCCATTAATCCATCTCCATGTTCCTTCTTTGTCTATATCCGTCATTCCAATAAACACCTTATCATTGACGCCCAAAACGTTTTTGATGGTTCTGCAAGAACACAGTAAATAAGGTATTAAAGTAGCATATAAATTATAATGTTGATGTTTAAACACTGCCTTCTGTGGTGCATTTTGTTGAACTGCAGTTTGCAATCCTGGACAAATATTATCAAACTAAGTATCACTTAAATATTCTTGTCTCATTATCGCAAGGTAGAATACCACTTGCTATTTTCCACACCGAAACTTGGCACTGTGATTATTTGCATTATCTAAAAATCTAATAAAATATTATTTAACTAAGTCTGTTATTGTTTTTAGAAACAAATGAATCAAATCAAGATTTTTTTACAATTCTGAAAAAATCCAAGTGATATTGAAAAAGCGCAAACTGTTCATTTGGCAATTTGATTATAAAAATATGAGTGTATAACAAAGTGTAGTGTTTTAGGTTTTTACGTTGTGAAAAAATAATTAATATGTTTTTTACTATAATTTATCCATAATCTCACCGTCTAATTTCCATGTCTCGAATTCCATGTACAGCCAAATCAGCTCCCATCCCTTGGCAAAGCTGTCTGCTTTTGTCAAAGTCTAGATCGGTTGCTGTTAGTTTGTATTGATATCCATTTGGCAATGCAATCCATCCGTCATTTAATCTTTGAAATGCAGGTTGTGTTGCTATAAAAGATTGATTTTATTCATTATCATCAAAATGTTTATTAAAATGTTGTGCTAAACTTATCGCAGCTAAAAGCAACAAAACCAAATGTTTGCTCACAATTAAGGTCGTCACCACGTTACTATTATATCTGTTCAAGATCACTTTCTTGGTAAAAATGCAAATTTACTTTGTAAAAAGTCTACAAAATGAGAAAGCTCAAGTTCGCAAATAAATATCTCAAAACGTTCGAAGTCTTTTACTGCACAGACTGGGTCTAACCAGAAAACAAGTTTCCCTACTCACAGACAGACCACTTACACCAACGAAACCAATACTGTATTAATTTGTCATGTTTTGTTGTTTTCGAGAAGTGGTTTTCAAAGGAAAAAACTTGCTGATATTTTTCTCAAGCATGAAACGCAGTCGGAACATTTACTGCTTTAAAGTGAACAAAATCTTGAACTCCATTAGACTTTTGACTGGTATATTAGGTTTAGTGTGTGTTAAAAGCAAGTATAGATGCTACTACACTATCATTATGAAAACACTTACGCAGAACAGGAGCTTCATTATTGCTAACGGAAAAACAAACTTCATCTGCTTTCCCAATGATACAAGTAATAAATAAAATACAGAATAATATTATGCATTGCATATTTTGTGATGAATCAGTTATTGTTTTCTGCAAAGCTCCAGAAATCTAAAACATTGAAAAGTATTATGCAGATTTGTTCAAGAGCAAGTACAAAATAACCTATAGCCTACATCATTAATCTTGCTGAATGCATTTTTAAACTTAAGCTAGGTCTTCATGCATACTTGTTATTGTTTCTGTAGTTTTTTGGCATATTGCAAAATATCTTAAATTAAAACTGAGGGAATAATCAGCCAAGAAGTATAGACTACTCTTAACTTTAAAACACAAGAAATCTATTTCAACGATATTGTGTTCCAAAAAGCATGGACTGCCATCAAGAAATGTAGTTTATTTGGAAGCATTAACTTTACCAAGCTGATAATTGAAATAAATACAACCTGTTTGTGTCTGATTGGTTATTCTTAATAGCAAAATGATAGCCTACTGTACAAAAAGACAGGCTGCCGTCAGTGTCTTAGTCTTGAAAACGCAGCTTTTCAGACATTCTTTAAAATTAGATCAACTTTTTCAATTGCATGGCTGTGTTAGAATAAACTTTGTTTCCCAGCAGCCGATTGTAACAAGAAGTGACAGCGATAGATAACGTGTTTCGCCCATGAGGCTGGGCTCATCAGTATCGCACCACTATTTTATGCCACAGAATTCTTCACCACTGCTTTAGCTGTAGTCAATTGAATTCTTACCACATGCAATGCCCGCTGTTCTATATTGAGAAGTAATCCTTGTGCTGACATCAGCAGGTTGGTCGCTCTTTTTAAACAGAGCAAATTTGCCACTTCTTAATTTATGTTAACATTTTATTTTGTAAGATTCTAGTTTTTATAATTCAAAGCATCCATCCTTCAGTCATCTTTTATCCCAGGTTTACACAAACACAATATTGCTGCATAGCCTCTTCCAAGTTTACTCCCTCAATCTATGTATAAAATAAAATTTGTTATTGAATATTTAACTTGACTGACATTGCAAACAACACTGAAGGTAAATAGCACAACTCGTCTCTAAAAAACAAGAATGACAGATGCTACATTCTTTACCGAGTAAATGCAGCTGGTTAAGTGAGGTGTAAAAGAAAAAACAACTCGCGAGACAAAATTAATCAGAAAACAAACAACAATCTAATACGTTGTGCTTTGACGTAAATTGACGTGCTGTATTTCTTCATTTACGTTCAGTGTCAGCTACAGTAAACCAACAATGCACGAACCAAATTTCCTTATGGTTTAACTCGTATTTTTGAAGCCTATTGAATCGATAACATCTGCATGATCTCTCATACAACCTCCTTGTGTCAATGGATTGAAACTGTTCGATCGACTAAGTACAGCAAGAAACATTGAAGCTGGAAACCACAAAATGCTCTTGGACATTCTACTAAAACACTTATTTTAAAACTGCAGAAGCTTGTTTAAATTTAATCTCAAACTCAAAACCTTTTAATCTCAACTAAAACATCCAATCCAAAATTAACTCGTAAAACCAAAGCTATTGAAATATTTGGGAACATTAACATCAACAGTGTTATAGTTTGTCTTGCTTTTAGCATTGCAGTTACATTAAAATAGGCAGCTGATTTTTATGTGAAACGAATGCATGTCGACGTTTATGGATCTAATCCATGGCTAATCCATCAATGACAAACGTTTCTATAAGTAGGGCTGTGGAGTGGAAGTCGTGGAGTTGAAGTCGCAGGTATTTTGGCGTGTTCGGAATCGGAGTCGCCCAGTCATAAATCGAGGAGTCGGAGTCGTATATTTTTTGTCCGATTTCACAGCCTCGTCTATAAGTTAAGTTGAAAGCCTACCGGTATTTCAAAAGTCTTTCAAACCAAACTTTGGTTTGAAGTATGGTAGCCTACATCTCTTTTTGCGTTTAGGTTCAACTCCAAATGAGTTCTCGTGTGACGAATCTTATACAATGAGAACGTGTACAGTGTACACCTTGTTAGGGTACCATTCCATAAACTGTGCCGCTTTCAGATATGGTTTCAGTACAAGTATTTCTTGTATCATAATATTTATTTACATTGGGCTAATATAAAAGCACACATGTTTGCAAAAAAGCAAAATTGCAAAACTGTTATTCAAATTCACAATGTAACACTTGAAGAATTTGCTTTTATGTTGTTTAATGCCGTACAAAAAATTTCTTTTCAAATTGATGTGAGCAAATTTAATAATTTATTTACTTAAGCTTTCAAAATCATTGTTAAACAAACAATCATCACTTTACATTTTCAGTTTCATATCGTATAATAATGTGATTGATAATAATGCTGCACTTTGGAGAAAAATTAAACTGAATTGCTTTTCTCAAAATCACATGCAACAAAATACTTACAACATTGATAAAAGTAGTATAAAAATTCACAAACAATAAATTAGATGGTGGGAAAAAACTGATATGACCATAACAATCCATGATATGCTCCACTTGGAATTTGTATTATTAATGACAATGATTGGGCAGTTAGTCTTTAATTCCATTGCTTTTCACACAACCCATTGGCTATCGAACTGCACCTATAATCATGGCTGACCAAGTCCCCATTGTGGTTAGAGATCAAGACCACACAGTTCTCTCCAGGACCACCATCCGGCTGCCCGTTTCCCCATAAAGCGTTAGCATCAGTTACAAGATCGCCATTAGCCCATCTCCATGTTCCTTTTATGTATACATAAGTCATTTCAATGAACACTACACCATGGATGTTCAAAGCATTTTTGATGATTCTGCAAGAACACAATAAATAAGGTATTAAAGTAAGTGCCTCTGACAGGTAAACAAATTCGCTAAGTTTACCTAAGATACCAAAAAGATGACACTAGCAAACTTCCTTGACCAGTAAATCGAAAAAAATATCAACAGGCTACTAAGTTACACGCTTGCAAACTTTCGTTGACATCGGCAAATCTGGCATTCATTCAATTGCGAAAATAAAAACGGCAACACCGATGTGACGTCACCGTAAGCGGGAAGGATGCATTCTTTCTCTGTGGTGACTTGGTAAGGTATAGTACGGCTACTGCAAAACGTGAATGTGTGGGACGTTGTTGGTCTAAAGCATGTGCAGATTAAGAATTACCGAAATGAAAAAATGAACTTATTATTACTATCAGGTTTCGATCACATAGGTTGAGTTTATTTTTATCAAACAGCATCTCAATTCAATTGAAATTGCAGTTTCATAGGGCTACAATTTTCATACTTTTTTATTTGTCCTAATCTGGCTATAGCCATTTGCAGTGTAACAACCTGTAGCGCACCCAGCATGGGGCTAAGGGGGCTCAAGCCCCCCCCAAACCCGCCACCAAAAATGAAGTTTTTGTATGTTTCCCATTTGTACCTTTTGCTTACAGGTTGATATGAATAAGACACAACAATACAACAGGGCTGAGCATTATAACAATATATTTTACATATTTGCAAATATTTTTAACAGTCGAACGTTTTCGGCTTAACTTAACCCTATCTTATTAGGCTACGAGCTGTTTGCGTACGCTTTAAAGCACGTCACGGGCAATTTTAGGCCCGTGCTAATTAATCGCTAGTAACGGGAGCTATGAAAAGCATAGAGCCAAGATATTTTACAAGATAATAGCCATGTGTATTGTGCGTATAGAAATTAAACTTTTACCCAACAAATTCATTGAAATAAAGTGTTTGAGATGAAAAGACGTCAGAAAGTTGGTTTTTATTCTACTTTCTCAAAAATAGCTTCAAATTTGAAATTTTTGAATTATAACATAAAGCATGGCTACCTAAAGATACAGCCTGATTTGTCACATTTTGAAGAAATGTCCGGATTTTGCTACCTTTGGGCGAATGTTTAAATAAATATTTCTAAAAAATATATTATTACGCTTTTTTTACTGTTTAATGTTGAAAAACAAAGAAAATTTGATTTCGAAGGTTTTAGTCAAGGTTTTTCAACTTACTTTTTTTCATTTGCCATTGCTTCCCCAAGGCAACAAAAAGCTTTTATATCATTAGGAGACAGCAAAAAGTAAAAAAATCTCAGAAAATGTCAGTCAAACACTAGCAGTGGCTGTAATCAAAATCTGCAAAATGTGACAAATCAAGCCGCATCGTAATGCTAAACTAAACAAAAATTTACTTTTGCTCATAAATATAAGGCATTTTTGGGCGTTTTTACATTTCAAAGTAATTGCACTAGCATTTATATTGCACTTACATTAAATTATATATATCTAGCATTGCACGAAAATGTCCAGCCACCTGAGACGAAATGCTTGTTGTGAAGGGCAGGAAGGTAGAAAAATTATCAGTAGCCTGTAGGTTTAGAAAATTTGCAAAGAACAAAAACTAAGTCAAGAAATTTCACATTTCTAGCATATTTCCTTCTGAGAAATATTTCACTACTAGAGTGGGGCGTCCTCATAAAACCCCGTGTCGCTATACAGATAGTGTTAAGCCCTCACCAGGAACCTGAAAATATTTATAAAAATGCAATAAATTTCAACTTCTTCAAGGTAAAATTACATTAGGAAGAGGCAACTACATGAATAACCACAAAAAAATTTGCACTCCAGGGAACGTGATACCTACATCAAGTAAATATTGAGGAGAATAGACGCGCCTCCAGAAAATAAGTTAATTGTTAGTTTAAATTTGGGTTGCAGCGTTTGATTAACACCGCTTCCTGAATTTTTGTGTCAAATTGGGATTTGCCTTTGCGTAAAATTTTAAATGAGTCAGCAGAGAATTTTCGATCTGTACAAAAAGAACTCTCCATGATATGGTCTTTGATGGCATTTTTAAAGTTCAGATGCTCTCGTGGTCAAATGTCTGGTGGACATACCGGATGCCGATGTGCCGTAGCTACGTCAATGCCGAATCACACGGACATGTAAAACTGTAGGCCTATACGAAATTTGAGCAGAGAGACAAAGGCGTCTGGGACTTAAGTTGAAAATATGAACTAATTTGAATGTTTTGTAAGTAGGAAAAACGTCCACATCAAATTTACTGTTTACAAAATTAGTGTTTTGTTTCAAACTGTTTTCGTGCTAGTTGTTGTTTTCGCACTTATTTGTGTTGGCAAACATAAAGCGAATTCTATTTTGTCATTTATGAGGAAAAAGTCGAGATCTATAGAAGATTGCGAGAGTAGACGTAGGAATGAGGATGCTGATGGTGCTAGTAGCATGGGGTACACTAGGCCAACTTCTAATCTGATTGAGAGAACAAATCCTGATGTATCGGCAACCGGTTAGTTGTGGGCCGTGAGTTCCTTTAAATATTAATCAAAGGGGTGGGTATTGGCCTATTGTCATTGTCACTACTGTCGCAAATCACTCGGCCGACATTTCTGAATTAGCCCCCCCCTAAATTTTTTTCTGGGTGCGCTACTGGTAACAACAGTATCTCACAAACAGTACCTTTAATTTATGGTTGAGGCAATGCCTACAAATTGCTGTTTATGTGACAGTGTCAGTGACAAAGACCGTGTGCTTTCTTTTCACGCTTTCCCACAAAACAAGGTGCTGAGAAGAAAATAGTCAAAGTTTTCTTAAAGTGTTCGAAAGTGGGATGGGCCATACAAAACTAGTCGTATATGTTCTCTCCACTTCACTGAAGATGATTTTGTTAATACCACTCAAGTAAAAATGGGCTTGAGCAAACTTTACATTTTGATCTGCCATATCATCTAGCTTATAGTTTTGTAATTTTTGTACGAAATTAGTTTTGGCTTGTTCCTTATGGCTTCTTGTTCTATGACAACCTTGCCACCTTGTTGATGTTTAGTGGTACAACACTTGACAATTGCAGAGAGCATATTGACTACAGCACAGCAGTCAATTATCCAACTCTAGGTGGTGCGTTTGCCACAAGTGCCAGTCTATGCCCCAGCCCATGAATCTGTATGTTGCCATGAAGTGCCACAGACGAAAGAACTTTTAAAGAAGGACGCCTCTAGTTGTGTTACAAATTTGACCGATTTTGAGGCACACTTAGGCTACATCCTGCAGTTCTGAGGACATTTTTTATGAGGAGCAGGAAGAACTGGAGAAAAAACAATAAACCGAAAGCAGAAAAAGGAGACCTATCCAAAGAGTAAGGATGCTACATTAGGCTAAAAATACCCTAAACGCTAAGGAATGCACACTAAACGAAGTTATTTTATTTCCTTGCAGGCAGTATCAGTTAGTTGCCTACAGGCATGTGTTGGAGTGGATACCGTACTACAAGGTGATGCTCTCGGAAGCAACAATCGGATTGTACTGCCGTCATGCATTGTTTGGCGAATCCGAAACAATTTTCCAGATCCAGATGGCCGTTACACCGGATTTCAATGGCCAACTGAAGGCAGATTATGAGAAAAAGAGAACTTTTATTTATTTTTGAATAGTGATGATGAATTAAATATGAATGATGATTTGTACAATTTCTTAATTTTTCACCTCAAGTAGCCTATATTTTAGGTGTTGTAGGAACGCATCCAGTACAGTTTTATTAAACTGCTAAAAACAATAAATCTTTGAAAAAAACAACCGCTTGCACCAACTCCGACCAAATTGTGATCCACCAATTACATCTAGAAAACGTTTGTTTCATCCGTCGCTAACCACGCTCACTTAGGATGACGTAATACCACCAAAGTCGTCCCAGAGCGGTGAAATATGGAGTTTGGCCTGTGGTGGCGCTGCGGAACAGTCGTTTGATATAAATTACGCCCTAACCAGTCGAGCTACGAGGTTAAGATTAAAATTCGCTCAGTATAATTCTGCGCTAGGAAATGCTTTAAAAAGTTACTATACTTGGATCCAATCTGTCAGCGGCACTTTAAAGTAGTATACACAGACCTACCGTTAATTATGTTGATACTTAAACACTGCGTTATGTGGTGCATTTTGTTGAGCTTCAGTTTGCAATCCTGGACAAATAAAACTTAAATATTCTTGTCTCAATATCTCAAGGTAGAAAACCACTTGCTATTTTCCACACCAAAACTTCGCACTACAATTATTTTCATTTCCTAAAAATCCAATAAAATATGATTTAACTGAGTCTAATAGTGTTTTTAGAAACAAATAAATCTAATTATGATTTTTTACAATTCTGAAAAAAATCCAAGTATTATTGAAAAAGCGCAAACTGTTCATTTGGCAATTTGATTATAAAAATACGTGTGTAACAAAGTGTAGTGTTTAAGGCTGTGAAAAAAATATTTAATATGATTTTTGCTTTATTTTATCCATAGTTTCACCGTCTATTTTCCATGTCCCGAATTCCATGTACAGCCAAATCAGCTCCCATCCCTTGGCAAGCGTGTCTGTTTTCGTCAAAGTTGAAATCGGTTGCTGTTAGTTTGTATTGATATCCATTTGACAATGCAATCCATCCGTCATCTAATCTTTGAAATGCAGGTTGTGTTGCTATAAAAGATTGATTTTATTCATTATTATCAAAATGTTTATTAAAATATCCTGCTAAACTGATCGCAGCTAAAAGGAACAAAACCAAATGTTTGCTCACAACTAAGGTTGTAACTACGTTACTATTATATCAGTACACTTTCTTGGTAAAAACACAAATTTACTCCACAAAATGGGAAAATTCAAGTTCGCAAATATATATCTCAAAACGTTTCAAGTCTTTAAATGCACAGACTGGGTCTAACCAGAAAACAAATTTCACTACTCTCTGACAGACCAACTACACTAACGAAGCCAATACCGTACTTTGTCATGCTTTGTTGTTTTCGAGAAGTGGTTTTCAAAGGAAAAAAAATACTGATATTTTTCTCGAGCATTCAAACGCAGTCGGAAAATGAACTGTTTTAAAGTAAACAAAATCTTAAACTCCAGTAGACTTTTGACTGGTACGTTAGGTTTAGTTTGTGTTAAAAGCAAGTATGGATGCTGCTACAATATCATTATGAAAACACTTACGCAGAACAGGAGCTTCATCATTGCTAATAGAAAAACAAACTTCATCTGCTTTCCCAGTGATACAGGTGATAAATAAAATACAGAAAAATATTATGCATTGCATATTTTGTGATGAATCAGTTATTATTTTCCGCAAAACTCAATAAATCTAAAACATAAAAAGTATTATGCAGATTTGCTCAAGAACAAGTACAAAACAAACTATACATCATTAATCTTGCCGAATGCATTTTTATTCTTAAGCTAAGTCTTCATACAAACTTGTTACTGTTTCTGTAGTTTCTGACAAATTAAAAAATATTGTGAATTAAAAGTGAGGGGAATAATCAGCCAAGAAGTTGGCTACTGTTAACTTTAAAACACAGGAAAACTATTTCAACGTTTTTGTGTTCCAAAAGCATGGACTGCCATGAAGAAATGTAGTTTGTTGGCAAGCATTAACTTTACCAAGATGTTAATTGAAATAGATAAAACATATTTGTGTCTGATTGGTTATTCTTAATAGCAAAATAATACTGTACAGAAAGAAAGACTTCCATCGGTGTCTTGGTCTTGAAAACGCAGTTTTTCAGACATTCTTTTGAATTAGATCAACGTTTTCAATCGCATGACTGTGCTAAAATCGACTTTGTTTCTAGGCAGCCGATTGTAGCAAGATGTGACAGCGATGGATAACGTGTTTCGCCCATGAGGCTGGGCTCATCAGTATTGCACCACTATTTCATGCCACAGAATTCTGGACCACTGCTCTTTACCCAGTCGATTGAATTCTTACCACATGCAATGCTCACTATTCTATAATGAGAAGTCATCCTTCTGCTGACATCAACAGGTTGGTCGCTCTTTGTAAACAGAGCAAATTTTGCCACTTCCTAATTTATGTTAACATTTTATTTTGTAAGATTACAGCTTTTAATAATTCAAAGCAGGCATACTTTAGTCATCTTTTATCCCAGGTTAGCGTAAAGCCGCATTTTGCTGTTACAAACACAATATTGGTGCATGATCTCTTCCAAGTTCCCTCTCTAAATCTATGCTTAGAGTGAAATTTGCTATTGAATATTTAGCAGAACTGATATTTGTAAACAATACTCATGAAAGTAAATAACACAACTCGACTCTACACAACAAGAATGACAGATGCTACATTCCTTACCGAGTAAATGCAGCTGGTCACGTGAAGTGTTAAAGAAAAAACATCTCGCGAGACAAAATTAATCAGAAAACAAGCAACAATTCAATACGTTGTGCTTTGACGTAAATTGACGTGCTGTATTTCTTCATTTACGTTCAGCGTCAACTACAGTAAACCAACAATGCACGAACCAAATTTCCTTATGGTTTACCTCGTATTTTTGAAGCCTATTGAATCGATAACATCTGCATGATCTTTCGTACAACCTCCTTGTGTCAATGGATTGAAACTGTTCGACAGACTCACTACAGCACAAAGAAACATCGAAACTGGAAACCACAAAATGCTCTTGGACATTCTGCTGAAGCACTTATTTCAGAACCGCTGAAGATTGTTATTTCAAACCTTTTAATCTCAACTAAAACATCCAATCCAAAATTAACTCGTAAAATCAAAGCTATTGAAATATTTGGAAACGTTAACATCAACAGTATTATAGTTTGCCTTGCTTTTAGCATCGCAGTTACATTAAAATAGGCAGTTGATATTTGTGTGAGACGAATGCATGTCGACGTTTATGGATCTAATCCATGACTACCATCAATGACAAACGTTTCTATAAGCAGGGCTGTGGAGTTGCAGTGGCGGAGTTGGATTCGCAGGGATTTTGGCGTGTTCGGAGTCGGAGTCGGCCGGTCATAAACCGATGAGTCGGAGTCGTATATTTTTTGTCCGATTTCACAGCCTTGTCTATAAGTTAAGCTAAAGGCCTACAGGTATTTCAAAAGTCTTTCAAACCAAAAATTGGTTTGAAGTATGGTACATTTCTTTTTACGTTTAGGTTCATCTTCAAATCCGTTTTTGTGTGACGAATCTTATACAATGAGAACGTGTACATCTTGTTAGGCTACCATTCCATAAATTGTGCCACTTTCAAATATGGTTTCAGTACAAGTATTTCTTGTATCATAATATTTATTTACATTAGACTCATATAAAAGCACACATGCTTGCAAAAAAGCATAATTGCAAAACTGTTATAAAAAATCACAATGTGACAGTTGAAAATTTTGCTTTTATGTTTTTTTATGCCATACAGCATTTTTTCTGACTACCTCATGGATTTTAAAATTGATGTAAGTAATTTTCATGATTTAGTTATTTAAGCTTTCAAAGCCATTGTTGAACAAAGAATCATAACTTTACATTTTCAGTTTAATATCCTATAATTGGGGTGTAGGGGTTTTCATGAGAGGTAGCACCTCTGTGATTCGCAATAATTCGCAATAATTCTATTCAAAGACAACTACTAGAAGGAAAAGTGAACGGCAAACAAAATAGGGGCAAACCACCAAGAATTTGGACTAATGATATAGAAGACTGGTCAGGACTTAATTACAAAACTGCAGTAAAAAAATCTCACAACAGAGAAACTTGGCGTCTCATTGCCTCCAACCCTCGACGAGAGGAAGTAACTTAATGATGAATGAAGATGATGATCGTATAATAATGTAATTGATAAAAATGCTGCGCTTTGGATAAAAATTAAACTGAATTGCATTTCTCAAAATCACATACAACAAAATATTTACAACATTTATAAAAGTAGTATAAAAATTCACAAACAATAAATTAGATAGTGTTAAAGAAAAACATGATATGAGCGTAACAATTGATGATATGCTCCACTTGGAATTTGTATTATTAATGACAATGATTGGGCAGTTAGTCTTTAATTCCATTGCTTTTCACACAACCCATTGACTATCGAACTGCACCTATAATCATGGCTGACCAAGTCCCCATTGTGGTTAGAGATCAAGACCACACAGTTCTCTCCAGGACCACCATCCGGCTGCCCGTTTCCCCATAAAGCGTTAGCATCAGTTACAAGATCGCCATTAGCCCATCTCCATGTTCCTTTTATGTATAGATCAGTCATTCCAATAAACACCTTATCATTGATGCCCAAAGCGTGTTTGATGGTTCTGCAAGAGCACAGTGAAAAAGGTATTAGAGTAGTATATGTATTATTATGCTGATACTTAAACTCTGTCTTCTGTGGTGCATTTTGTTGAGCTGCAGTTTGCAATCCTGGACAAATAATCGAACAACATCACTTAAATATTCTTGTCTCATTATCGCAAAGTAGAATACCACTTAAATAATAGGAGATGTTCTACTGGTGCAAATTGAGCTAAACTATCACAAGATGTATACAGTGACAATTTGCTTTTATTCCGACGTTTCGTCAATCAGACACGACTGACTTCTTCAGGGGCTAGACCAGGTAGTGACTACCTGTCTAGCATGGCAAAACACAGGACCATGTTGTTGAAACCAACTAAACACGCAAAATGAAAATTCAACTCTAGACAAAATTATCGCGCGCAAAGTTTGAATTAAGTTAGAAAAAAGGAAAGATTTAAATTTTAACAACATGGTCCTGTGTTTTGCCATGCTAGACAGGTAGTCACTACCTGGTCTAGCCCCTGAAGAAGTCAGTCGTGTCTGATTGACGAAACGTCGGAATAAAAGCAAATTGTCACTGTATACATCTTGTGATAGTTTAGCTCAATTTGCACCAGTAGAACATCTCCTATTATTTAATTTAATGCCTGGTGAACAGCCTCATTCAATTTTTAGAATACCACTTGTTATTTTCCACACCAAAACTTGGCACTGTGATTATTTGCATTATCTAAAAATCCAATAAAATATGATTCAACTGAGTCTGATATTATTTTTAGAAACAAATAAATCAAATCAAGAGTTTTTACAATTCTAAAAAAATCCAAATATTATTGAAAAAGCACAAATTGTTCATTTGAAAATTTGATTATAAAAATATGCATGTAACAAAGCGTAGTGTTTTACGCTGTGAAAAAATAATTAATATGTTTTTTACTTTAATTTATCTATAATCTCACCGTCTAGCTTCTATGTCCTGAATTCCATGTACAGCCAAATCAGCTCCCATCTCTTGACAAGCCTGTCTGCTTTCGTAAAAGTTTAAATCGATTGCTGTAAGTTTGTATTGATATCCATTTGGTAATGCAATCCATCCGTCATCTAATCTTTGAAATGCAGGTTGTGTCGCTATAAAAGATTGATTTTATTCGTCATCATCAAAATGTTTATTAAAATATCCTGCTAAACTTATCGCAGCTAAAAGCAACAAAACCAAATGTTTGCTCACAATTAAGGTTGTAACTACGGTACTACTATATCTGTTCAAGATCACTTCCTTGGTAAAAATGCAAAATTACTCCACAAAATGAGAAAGTTCAAATTCGTAAACAAATATCTCAAAACGTTCGAACTTCGAAGTCTTTAAATGCACAGACTTGGTCTAACCAGAAAACAAGTTTGCCTACTCATGGACAGACTACGTACACTAGCGAAGCCAATACTGTATTTTGTCTTGTTTTGATATTTTCGAGAGGTGGTTTTTAAAGGAAGAAAATTGCTGGTATTTTTTCGAGCATTGAAACGCAGTCGGAAAATTTACTGCTTTAAAGTGAACAGAATCTTGAACTCCAGAAGACTTTTGACTATTATGTTAGGTTTAGTGTGTGTTAAAAGCAAGTATAGATGCTGCTACATTATCATTATGAAAACACTTACGCAGAACTGGAGCTTCATCATTGCTAACAGAAAAACAAACCTCATTTGCTTTCCCAGTGTTACAAATGATAAATAAAACACAAAATAATATTATGCATTGCATATTTTGTGATGAATTAATTATTATTTTCTGCAAAACTCAAGAAATCTAAAACATTAAAAAATATTATGCAGATTTGCTCAAGAGCAAGTACAAAATAACCTATAGCCTACATCATTAATCTTGCTGAATGCATTTTTAGACTTTCTACGTCTTCATGCCTACTTGTTATGGTTTGTGTACTGTAGTTTTTTGACATATTGCAAAATATCTTAAATTAAATGTGGGGGGTATAATCAGCCGAGAACGTTTTTGTGATCCAAAAAGCATGGACTGCCATCAAGAAATGTAGTTTACTGGCAAGCATTAACTTTATCAAGCTGATAATTGAAACAGATAAAACATATATGTGTCTGATTAATTATCAGACACATATAGCAAATTAATTAATTATCAGACACATATAGCAAAAAATAGCAAAATAATGCTGTACAGAAAGAAAGGCTCCCATCAGTGTCTCAGTCTTTAAAACGCAGTTTTTCAGACATTCTTTAGAATTAAATCAACTTTTTCAATTGCATGACTGTGTTAGAATGAACTTTGTTTCTCGGCAGCCGATTGTACCAAAATTGACAGCGATACACACCGTAGGCTGGGCTCGTTAGTACCGCACCATCAATTCATGCCACAGAATTCTGAACTGTTGCTTTAGCCAGTCAATTGAATTTTTACAAAACGCAATGCTCGCTGTTCTGTAGAGAGTATAGTCTTTGCATAGTCCTGTGTCCTTGTGCTGACGCCAAGTAGATCTATCCTTCTAAACTAAACAGAGTAAATTCTGCCGCTTCTTGACATGTTATTTTTATTTTTTGAGATCCCATCTTTTACTAGTTCAAAGCAGCCATCCTCTATCCCAGTTAAGTATAAAACCACATTTTACTGTTACAAACACAATATTGCTGCATGGCCTCTCCCAAGTTTTGTTTCTGAATCTATGTATAGAATGAAACTTGCTATTGAATATTTAGCTGAACTGACATTTGTTAACAATGCCGGTGAAAGTAAATAGCACAACTCGACTCTAAACAACAAGAATGACAGATACCAATTCCTTACCGAGTAAATGCAGCAGGTCACGTGAGGTGTTAAAGAAAAACAAACTCGCGAAACAAAATAAATCAGAAAACTCACAACAATCTAATTAGTTGTGCTTTGACGTAAATTGACGCAGCCTACTGCAGTCTATTTGTTGCTTTCGTTGCCGTGCAATATCAACTACAGTAAACCAAAAATAGATAAACTAAGTTTTTTTATTGTGTTGTTGTGATTTTTTATACAATTTCTAATACAACTTCCTTTTGATAATTAATGAGTTGAAAATGCTCGACAAGCTAAAAAAGAGCATCGAAACTGGAAACCGCATAGATCTCTTGGACATTTTGGTAAAACACTTATTTTAGAACGGCAGAAGATTGTAACAGTATTTCAAAAACTTTGAATCTCAACTAAAACATTCCATTTAAAATTAACTCGTAAAACTAATGCTATTGAAATGTTTGGGAACACTAACATTAACAGTGTTACACTTTGTCTTGCTTCTAGCATCGCAGTGACATTCATAAGCAACTGGTTTTAATATGTGGCAAATGCGGGCCGAAGTTTAACGCTGGATCATTGCTAATTCATCAATGATAAACGTTGCTTTAACGTTGCTTCGAACCAGGATTGCGTGATTGGAAAGCGAGCGCCTTACCCGCTGCGCCATCCCAGTTTATTTAGCGGACGTCGTATAGATTTGACTATCCGCCCATACCTAGCTGTGGATGCATATGCTTAACCCTAAGAGGTGTTTTCGTACGCGGAAAGCACGTCACGGGCTACCTTAGCCCCGTGCTAATTAATCGCTAATAACGTGAGCGATGAAACTCACAGAACCAAAATATTTTACAAGGTAATAGCCATGTGTATTGTACGTACAGAAATTAAATTTTTACTCAAATAATTTATTGAAATAAAGTAGGCCTATTTAAGATAAAAAAAACTTCAGAAAGTCAGTTTTGATTCTAATTTCCCAAAAGTAGCTTCAAAATTGAAATTTTTGAATTATAACTAAACTAAACAAAAAATTACTTGAGCTCATTAATATAAGACATTTTTGAACGTTCCTACATTTCAAAGTAATTGCACCAGCATTTATATTGCACTATCATTAACATATATGTAACTACCATTGCACGAAAATGTCTAGCCACCTGAGACGAAATGTTTATTGTGAAGGGCAGGAAGGTAGAAAAATGACCAGTTTAGGTATAAAAAATTAGCAAAAAATAAAAAAATTAAAAAAATTAGAAAACTCGCCAAGAATAAAAACAAAAAGTCAAGAAATTTCACATTTTTAACATATTTCCTTCTGTGAAATATTTTACTACTAGAGTGGGGCGTCCTTATGAAGCCCTGTGTCGCTACAGATCGGGTTACAGCTACAGCGACATTCCGGGCGCAGTGATGCGGCGGGAATGAACTGGGCTTCTTTCTTTAAGTAGGCCTATTAAGCTACAAGCTTACGGGTATTTAAAAGTCTTTCTTAGCCAAAATTTGGTTGAAAGTATGGTAGGCTACATGTCTTTTTTATGGCGCATCTCAAATTGATATTTGTGTTAAGAATTGTGAAAACTTGTACACCTCGTAACCATTCCATAACACGTGCCACTTTTACAATATGGTTTTTGTAAAGGTATTTCTTGTTTTATGATATTTATTTACATTGTACTCATTTGAAAGTAAACATAATCGCAAAACCGTATTATTTAATTAATAATCAAAATGTGACACTTGAAGAATTTGTTTCTTTTTGATGTTGTTTTATGCTATACAAAACTTTTACTGACAACATCACAAATGTTCAAATTGATGCAAGCAATGTTCATTGTGCATAATTTGAAAAAGCATGAAAAAGGTTATCTACCCCAGGGCTAAACTTTCGATGCCCCATAAAATATACCACAAATCAGGATCATAAAGCTTCGGTACGTTAGTGTGATTTGTTTAGAGATGAAACTATTATCCTGATATTTATTACTTATCTTTCTTCAAAAATAACATCGCTCTTGATTATGTAACATGCAGAAATTACGGTGGTAAAAACTCATATACCTCACATTCATGTTTGGAACTTGTAAAAAATACTCAAACGATTGAAAAATCAATATTTACAAATGTTTGTAACAATTAACGTAAGTTTAATTTATATCAGTGCTTCCCAACCATTTTTCAATTCGCGACCCACGTTTAATGCAAGTTTTATTGTGCGACCCAAAATGAGATATGACATCTTTATAATGGCGTCTTTACTACTGGCGTACTACTGAAATAGTTAATGCGACACAACACATCTAATTGTTACATATTTTTTACATTGTTGCATAATTGTTGCGCAATGATAATGCAATAATTTCTCGATCTAATAGAAAACAGAGCGCACAATTCATGAAAATGGAAAGTCAAGAAATGAAGTGCAGATAAGAGTAGCGATGGCGCAGTACTGTTCAAGACCAAACTGCGGTTTGTGAGATCCATAGTAATATCAGTATTTAAAAAAAAAAATTAACATGCCAGTAACATTTAGAAATGCTTCGCGACCCACCGGTTGGGAAGCACTGCTTTATATAAAATATTTCACAATATGCATTATGCAATCTGCTTCAAGCGAAGATGGTGATTGAATAATGCGTCATCACATGGAAATACTAATATTTATATTAATACTGTAAACAATTATTAAATGCTATTAATATTACAAAAAGTGCTTAATACCAAGCAAAACAATTAAGCAAAAGAAATTACATTAAATATCGTTATGACTTTCTAAAACCTCTACAGCCTATTTCACCCTAAAAAGGGGATAATCAGAAAGTTTATTCATATTATTTAAATAAAATAAGTCGAACGTAAATAGAATATTCTATTTAAATAAGTACCTTTTGATGATCCCTCGTTTAGAGTGAAACAGGCTGTAATAACTAGTAATAAATAATAACTATATTTGATATATTAATACTGTTATTTATATGACGTCAGCGTAAAATTACGCCTTGTCAACTTTGAAACCTTAATTATCAAAACATGACATAATATCAATGTTTTCTTTTCTGCCATTGTAAAACCAGTCAGCAACACTATTGTAAGCTTCAAAAGAATTAGCAAGTGAGAAATTCCATTCTAAGGCTAATGAAACTGTGCCAGGCAGTTGGACGAAGTCGAACGTATTGGGTGGTAATTGGTTGAGGAAATTTGTTGGTGGCATACATGTCCCTGTTTCGGTTACCTACAAATTTCTGCAAAGTAAAAATATACGGTAATGAGTAATTAAACTATTTATTTAGAGTAAAGCTATTGCATATATTTTGACTTTATGCTAAAATTAAATTGGAAGAAAGGCTGTTGATATTTTTTTTTGCAAGATTGTAGTCTATAAAATTTAGTTAAAACAAACTTGCAAACTTATGACTTCTTAAATTTTCCAAAATACTCTTTTAACTTTTGATCAAGCACATGTTGGCATATTCACGAAGCTTGTCAGAAATTCAAGTTTCAAGTAGGCCCATATAATGTAAGTGATAAAGCGGGTGAATCCATGCCCAATTGAAATAAAATATCTCGTGATACTACAAGGTATTTTATCGCGCTTCAGTATGTATGAGTTTCCTATAACAGGAACTGTTGTGTTCTTAGCTCATTCAATCAGAGTCATACTGGAATTTTGATTTATTATAAAATTGCACAACCAAGATATAGTGTGAAACCTGCAAAGTAACCCCAAAACGAGAAGTGCCAATTAACAAAAGCAGGCGGATGAATACTAAGCAAAAGAGAAGACCTGAGGGAAACGAAAACAAAGTACATCGTTTCAATGCAAATAAACTAAAATACATAACACCTCCCCAATAAAATTTATGACCACCCATAACGAAGAGGTGGTTGGCGTCTTCTCTTTGATCGCCTTAATGTTTGTTCTTGATGCGATGACGATGATGGATCGTCGGTCGCTATCGGCGTCGATGAATCCTCGGTCGCAATCGGCGTCGATGAATCCTCGGTCGCAATCGGCGTCGATGAATCCCCGGTCGCTGTCGGCGTCGATGAATCCTCGGTCGCAATCGGCGTCGATGGAACTGGAAACTCGTCAGCTGTCGATGACGATGTGAAAGTAGTCTCCCCTGGGTCCCCGTCTTCCGGCGAGATGTAACGCGGACGTAGCTGGTTGATATGGCGTCTCCATATTGGACCTCGAGGGTCCACTCGAACCTGCAAACTACGACTCCCGTGTCGCTTCACCACGACGGCAGGAACCCACCGAGGGCTTTGGCTTTGCCTGGAACCAAAGTATAAAGCATAACAAGGATCACCAACATCGAAGTTAATTGTTTTCCGGTTTTGTTTCCGAGGCGAAGGACTCGTCGATGGTTTCGTGATCTGAGCTGAGGAAGGAAGTAAAATATCTAACTTAGTACGTAGTTGTCGGTGGTTTAATAACTCACTGGGAGAGTAACCACTGGCATTAGGCGTACGGCGAAACTGCATCAAGAATTGAGTGGTGGCACGTTTAGGCGGTAACGACGATTTTCTCAACGCCTGCTTGAAAGTGCACTGTAAACGAAAAAGGCTCGAAAAAGAACCTATAAGGGAGCTACTGCGAATGGGGTTCTTTTTAAGAAAAGAACCCTTTAGAGGGTTCTTGAAAGAACCTATAAGGGAGCTACTGCGAATGGGGTTCTTTTTAAGAAAAGAACCCTTTGGAGGGTTCTTGAAAGAACCTATAAGGGAGCTACTGCAAATGGGGTTCTTTTTAAGAAAAGAACCCTTTAGAGGGTTCTTGAAAGAACCTATAAGGGAGCTACTGCGAATGGGGTTCTTTTTAAGAAAAGAACCCTTTAGGGGGTTCTTGAAAGAACCTATAAGGGAGCTACTGCGAATGGGGTTCTTTTTAGGAAAAGAACCCTTTAGGGGGTTCTTCAAAGCACCCATAAGGGAGCTACTGCGAATGGGGTTCTTTTTAAGAAAAGAACCCTTTAGAGGGTTCTTGAAAGAACCAATACAGGGTTCTTTCAATAACCCCCAAAGGGTTTTTTTTCTTAAAAAGAACCTTTTTGAGGTACTATAATGAACCTTCTGAACGTTTGATAAAATACCTTTCAGGTTTTTTTCTTATTTAGTACCTTTTTGAGGTACTATTATGAATCTTCGATAAAATACCTTTCAGGTTTTTTTCTTATTTAGTACCTTTTTAAGGTACTATTATGAACCTTCGATGAAATACCTTTCAAGGTTTTTTTCTTATTTAATACCTTTTTGAGGTACTATTCTGAATCTTCTGAACGTTCGATAAAATACCTTTCAGGTTTTTTTCTTATTTAGTACCTTTTTGAGGTACCAACCTTCGTATGGTTCCAATAGACACCTTTAGATAAACTTACAGTGCTATATTGGATGCTTAAGGTTTTATTGAAAAAGAGGGTTACAAAGTAAATACCTTCACAAAACACGATTATCAAGAAATCGTGTTTTGTAGAAATGAACAAGTGTAAAGAAAACCAAAAACGGTGAAGCATCTTTATTCTTTACAAAGGACGATAAAAAAATACAGACCACAACAACTACAAAAATTATATAGGATGATCGATACCTTTTAAAGAGCGCAGAAAACGTACTTGCAACAACGAGATACCGGTACACGTTTTCTGATATCCTAAATACCTTCCGAGCATCCTGTATAATCACTGCCCATTACAATTTATTCACAAAACGCAATACCTTGCTTGTTACCTCCACATCTAAATGTAAAATGTGGGTAGACAAAAAATACAAGGTATGCTTGGATTTGGGGTACTGGATGTTAAACACCCAGTAAGTACTCATCAGCACAGCCACAGCATCCACTAAATTATCCATGCCAATTACTTGACACCCGTTGACCATGACAGTGAAGCCATCTTCTTCTTCAAACCGTATAACCGGATATGTTGATTCTGGATTCTATAACAAACAATAAGCATATAGATCAACTCGATGGCCAGCACAAGTGCGGGCATTGAGCAACATTCACTTCACCAAACAAATAGCCTACAATGGGTGGGAGACACACAACTAACAGCCTTTTACTTGGTATCACATTTAGCGATTATTATCAATCAAGTGCGATGGCTCTCCATGCAGGACATCAGTAATGTTCTTAATCAACTTTTACATTCTTAATTAGGGATGGTAGAAGTAGGGGATTGCTCACTCAAAAGTAAGGTGGACAACTGGAGGGTCATAATGTTATGACAAAATTTGATGCAACTGCAACTTGAGGTCTACTGCCATATGTCGCATACTCAGGTGCAGTTAATATGACCTGCCCACGTGTGTACAAAGAGTGTATCGCCAAAATAAATGTAGGAGATATGGGATATCATGTTTAATTAATAGGTATTCAAGTCATGGTAATGCTGCGGTTAACTTCACGCAACAGCGGTAACAATAGGTAGCCTCACACTGCCGCAGTAAGGTTCTGCAGATTTTCTAGCACCCAAAATTTTAACCAAATATAGCAATTCATTTGATGAGAATGAATTTACGCAAAAGCAAAGAAAACGTTGTGCAGTTCTGCTAATTTTTGAACTTCTTAGTGACCCTCCAGCTGTCCATTTCACAAGAAAAATCAGTAAAGTGAGTCGTCCCGTTATACCACTGTCCCTATTCTTAATTAGCTTAATTATAATCACCAATTGCCGTAACAAAGCATGCATTGCAAATTGATGCTTATTGCATTGGTTGTGATGTAGCCATGATAACTCTCATGAAAGAGTGACGGTACCGTGAGTAGCCAGCTTAGATTAAACTAGTTCTTCTCTAAAAAATGAACTATTATCTATTAATTAATAGTTGCTATACATACTGTACGAACTACAAATTAGGGAGCGTTCAACGTCAACCGGTAACTGGGGAGGGTACCTGAAAGTTGATATTGGAGGAGGGGGTGAAAAGCTGGGTGACGTCAATTGTAAACCCTTCTCCTCAAGCAAAAAAGATAGTTTAAACTTAACTTGATATAATGAAAATGCAAGTTTAGTTATGTTACCTGTTAAGTTCAGAATGTCCGCCGGCAATTTCTGCTTTTTAACGTCCTGATAAAAACGGTGGTGGCTAGATTCTGAGAGCAGTTCAACACAATCTTTTTGCACCAGGCTGTTCATTTTTTCGATCATCTGCAAAGACAAAAACCTCAAATTAACCCTCACATACATCCACGATTTCTGTCACTATATAGGATATATTAAAACTCATAGTATAAACACAGGGTCAGTTGGATAATAATCCTTAAAGGCGAAATATATTTGTCAATTAATCAGGCTTCTGTGTTTATACTGTGAGTTTACTGCACTGAGCTAACAAGTTCCAGCAGCGATCGCCTGATAATTGTCGCCTGATATATCTGATGTCAGCTAGATCCCAGTCACCTTACTAACCAGTACGTCACACTGGCTTTAGTCTTTAAATAGTGCCGTATATATATAAAAATGAACGTAATGTTCAACATACCCAAACAGCGGTTCCTAACGGCAGATATTTCGCTTGCAGATCCGCAACCGACATATCGTTCCCATTGTGCAAACACGTGGATCGAGTGCGCAACATTCGGTCGCGAATCAAGCCGTTGTTGCGACGGCTCTCCCCTTCACCATCTCCCCTCTCAATTGTTTCAAATGACGCTCAATGTTGAAAGCATCTTCTACCTCGCCAACCAACTGTAAAACACAACAATTAGCACGCACACAACCATAGATACAAGGTTTGCACTAATAAGGTTTATAGTAGAGTAGACATTGACAGTTGACGGGTATCCAGATGCGACGGTTTCTGAAGACAATATTATAAATTGTAAATAGAAACAGAGAATTAACTGTTGTTTTACAAAGTATAAAGTTGTTGTTATTGTATAAAGAAGACCACGTTGCGTAATCACAAAATAATAGACGAGAACATTAATCTGACGTGAGAGGATCCTTAGAATACAAACTTTTCGCCAAAGTACGACATAATTAATAATATAAAGAACAGTATCTTACCAACTAATTGTAGCATACAGATCTTCACGAGTTGATTTCTGCACTTCGATAGTTGGCATAATTACTGATACTATCTTATATATGCAGCAGCAGATGTCTTGACTCTATGTCTATACACTAATCTAACTATCGTAAACTGTGAAATGCGTTGTAGTCACCACATGCACTGGCTTGACCTGTATACTGGTCTGACCCGTAAACGTACGATAACTAGTAGAAATTACCTCAAGAGACGCACAAATGCTTCCTTCAGCTTACGAAGACGAAAAAAAAGTTTTGTAAAGAACGATTTCAAGCTTGACTGAACAGCGACACAAAACGATAAAAACACAAGGTTGTTTTGATAATTTTACGTTAGTTTTTTGTTTCGCCTACTTGTGTTCCTTTATTTTGTCATGCGTTCTTTATTGTTTTGCACTCTCTTGCACTGATCGCCAAAAGAAAAAAGGATTCGTAACTGGTAAGTCGATTTGTATTGTATTCGTTCTAAAATTGCTTATTTCAATATTTCATAATTTCAAAGCCAGTCACAAATCGAAAGCTCAAAAGTTACAGGGCAAGTGAACTTGTCTAACACGCACATTAAAGTAGCCTAAATTAATGCACATCAAGCATATTAAAAGCACAAACAAAAACCAAATCAAAAATCGTGTGTCGTTTCATCTCATTTTACAAATGTTGTAGACTATGTTTTAATCATCATCATCATTCGTTCAGTCGATTGGAATTGTCAGTCACTCAATATGCCTTCTCTCTTCACAGCTGTACAGTTTTGCGTTTATCAAACGTTACTGCATCAATATCGGATTGCCCATGCACAAACTGTACAGTCTTGCCTTTACCAAAATGTAATGCACCAATATCAGAATCAACATATCCGATTATACGGTTTAAAGAAGAAGATGGCTTCACTGTCATGGTCAACGGGTGTCAAGTAATTGGCATGGATAATTTAGTATGCTGTGGCCGTGCTGTTGAGTTCTTACTGGGTGTTTAACATCCAGTACTCCAAATCCACTAAGCATACCTTGTCTTTTTTGTCTACCCACATTTTACATTTAGATGTGGAGGTAACAAGCAAGGTATTGCGTTTTGTGAATAAATTGTAATGGGCAGTGATTATACAGGATGCTCGGAAGATTTTTAGGAGATCAGAAAACGTGTACCGGAATCTCGTTGTTACAAGCATGTTTTCTGTGCTCTTTAAACGCTATCGATCATCCTATGTAATTTTTGTAGTTGTTGTGGTCTGTATTTTTTTATCGTCCTATGTAAAGAATAAAGATGCTTCATCGTTTTTCGTTTTCTCAGGTTGGTACCTCAAAAACGTACTAAATACAAAAAAACTCTGAAAGGTATTTTATCGAACGTTCAGAAGGTTCATAATAGTACCTCAAAAAGGTAATAAATAAGAAAAAAAACCTAAAAGGTATTTTATCGAACGTTCAGAAGGTTCATAATAGTACCTCAAAAAGGTACTAAATAAGAAAAAACCTGAAAGGTATTTTATCGAAGGTTCATAATAGTACCTCAAAAAGGTACTAAATCAGAAAAAACCCCTGAAAGGTATTTTATTGAACCTTCAGAAGGTTCATTAGGTTAGGGTTAGGTCAGAAAGGTTCATCATAGTACTCCAAAAAGGTTTTTTTTTTCAGAAAAGAAACCTTTAGAGGTTATTGAAAGAACCCTGTATTGGTTCTTTCAAGAACCCCAAAAGGGTTTTTTTCTTAAAAAGAACCCCCATTCCCAGTAGCTCCCTTATAGGTTCTTTTTCGAGCTATTTTCGTTTACAGTGTTGTTGCTAAAAGAATCTCAAAGAACGGTTCAAAAAAAGCTTTTCGAAAAGAACCTTTCTGCAGGGTTCTTTTCGAAACAAGTTCCGAAAAAGAACCCTAGGCTAAGGGTTCTTTTGGCAAGCAAAGAGTTCTTTTTGCAATAAAGAACCTTTTTTGTTAAAAGAACCCTAAGCCTAGGGTTTTTCTCGAAATAAGAACCCTAAAAAAACCCTAAACGAACCTTTTTCGAAACAAGTTCCGAAAAAGAACCCCAGGCTTAGGGTTCTTTTGGCAAGCAAAGGGTTCTTTTTGCAATAAAAAACCTTTTTTGTTAAAAGAACCCAAAGCCTAGGGTTTTTCTCGAAATAAGAACCCTAAAAGAACCCTAAACGAACCTTTTTCTAAACAAGTTCCGAAAAAGAACCCTAGGCTTAGGGTTCTTTTGGCAAGCAAAGGGTTCTTTTTGCAATAAAGAACCTTTTTTGTTAAAAGAACCCTAAGCCTAGGGTTTTTCTCGAAAAAAAAACCCTAAAAGAACCCTAAACGAACCTTTTTCATTTACAGTGTGCGCACCAAACGCTCTGCAGCACCATTCGTAGCTGGATGGTATGGTGCTCCAGTGATGTGGACTATACCCCTAGCTTTACAATAATTCTTGAAGTCTTCTGAAGAAAACGTAGTCGCATTGTCTGAGACAATGGAGTGGGGGTATCCAAAATGGGCAAAATCCTGCTCTAAAAGATCAATAGTAGCAGACGTCGATACGGAAGAAGTTGGGTGAATAGAAGGATACTTACTATAAGCATCGGTAACAATAAGCCAATTGGAACCTAAAAAATTAATAGCGTGATCAACATGAATTCGACTCCAAGGCTTCTCTGGAGCTATCCATGGGTGGATAGGAGCCTTGCTTGGTGCAGCTTGATGCTCACCACATGTAGTACATGTTCGGCAGAGGTCGACAATGTCCGCATCGATATTGGGCCAGTAGACTGCTGTCCTGGCCAGCTGTTTCATTCGCTGCATGCCGAAATGACCTTCGTGTAAAAGAGAAAGAATATCATTGCGGAGTTTAAAAGGAATAACTACTCTAGAACCATATAATAAACAACCATAACATGTTGTTAGAGAATCAGCAACTCTTCTAAACTGTTCGATTGGATCGTTAGCATTTGATTTCGCAGGCCATCCTTCTTGTGTAAAGCGAATGATTTTAGACAAGACTGGATCCTTGGAAGTTTCCTTGCGCAAAGTAGAAGAATCGGAATGACTAACCTGCGAATCCAACGTATCAATTGCGCAGACAATATCAACATCATCTGCACTTTCCTCCCCATCAAAAATTGTGTCATCGTTGGACGGAAGACGGCTCAAGGCGTCAGCATTTTGGTGATGCGTTGTTTTGCGATACTCTATAGTATAACTAAATTGACTCAAAAACAACGCCCAGCGTGCTAACCGGTTAGCCGCCAGCGAAGGGGTAGGTTTATCTGGACCAAAAAGTGAAAGTAAAGGCTTATGATCCGTTACCAAAATAAAATTCCTACCGTAGAGGTATTGGTAAAATTTCTTCAAAGCGAAGATGATGGATAAAGCCTCCTTTTGGATTTGGCTGTAGTTTCTTTGAGACTTTGTCAAGATTTTCGACACATTGGCTATTGGCCTCTCGCTTCCGTCCGGGGAGCGGTGAAACAGTGTGGCGCCAATGCCCACGCTTGAAGCGTCGCATGCAATTCCTAAAGGAAACAACGGGTTAAAGTGTAAGAGAACATCGTCTGCGGAAAGAAACGTTTTTAATTTTGCAAAAGCGCATTTTTCTTTGTGTTCCCATCTCCAAGGAACACCACTCTTGGTTAAATGATATAACGGTTGCGCTACCGTAGAAAATTCTGGGGGCATAAACTTAGAATAAAATTGAACCGACCCCAGAAAAGAACGTAAGGTACCAGCATTGGAAGGAGCAGGCATGTTCAGTACTGCATCGACTTTAGGACCCTTTGAAATCCCCTGTTTAGAAAGAACATGACCTAAGTACTCGACATTTGCCTGGGCAAATCTACATTTTTCCTTCCTACATCTAAGACCTTTCGAAGATAAACGATCGAGTAGTCGTTTAAGGTTCTGGAAATGCTCTTCCGCTGTAGCTCCACTTATCAAAATGTCATCCAGGTACACTGCTACACCTGGAAGGTCACTAGTTAAATCATCCATTATCTTTTGGAAATGGCCTGGGGCAGAAGAGATGCCAAACGGCATAACATTTTGCAATAAAACCCCTCTATGGGTACTTAATGCCAATATTTTTCGACTCTTTGGACCTAACCTAATCTGGTTATAAGCATCTGCCAGGTCAATCTTAGTGAATCCGTGGCCACCCCCTAGTTTACGCATTAGATCCTCTGGAAGAGGCAAAGGGTGCCTGTGAGTTTTAAGTTGTGGATTAACTGTCGAAGAATAGTCACCACAAACCCTTAATTTTGATTTCTTACCTTCGGTAGAAGCCTTGCGAACTGGTACTACAGGAGTTCCCCAGTCGCAAAATTGTACAGGTGTCCAGATACCTTTTTCTATGCCGGCGTCATAGGCAAGAGCTAAGTCTTCTTGAATGGCGAAAGGCACTGGTCTGGGCTTTGAAAACACTGGTTTACAATCAGAGTTAAACTCAATCTCTAATTCGTAATCCTGAAGACAACCTAACTCAGGTTTAAATAAGTCTTCGTATTGGTCACATAACTCGGAACATGATTTTTGCAAGTTAAAATCTATGTCGTTGTGACGATGAATAGCATGTAAAGATGAAGAAAAGAACTTATCTACCGAAATATCTAGTGCTTGAATAGCATCACGCCCTAATAAGTTAAGGTTAGGGATTTCACATACCATAAATTGAACTGTGGTTGTCTTTCCCGATTTGTTGCAGCTCGCTTCGGCAGTGAAAGATCCAATAATAGGCATCGAGTGCTTACTTGCCGACTGAAAACGTAGCTGCGGAGTCTGCAAGATAGGTTTGCCTAGCTGCGACCAAACTTCAGAAAAGATGAAATTTCCCCCTGTAGCTGTATCAAGTTCCATTAAGACGGGAAAAGACTTAATAAAAATTTGAACCTCGAGTTTAGGAACTTTACTCGACGAATTATGAACAGTATTTACCTCCTGTATGCAGTTGACCTTAGAAGGATGAACTTGTGCGGCTTTTTTACGACATGCGGATTGTACATGCCCTGTAAGTTTACAGAAATGACAGACCGCATTTTTAAATCTGCAGTTGTTAGCAAGGTGATTAGAGTTACCACATCGATAGCACTTACTTTGCTTGTTCGCATTAGCACTGGCCACTGTAGCTTTCTTGAAAGAATATCGTCTATCGGTACCTTTAACTTTATGTACCACCGACGGTTCAGTGCCAAACACCGTCTCCTTAGCCACTTTTGCAGCGTCTTCAGTTTCTATGGCTATTTCAAGAGCACGTGAAAAAGTAAGATCATCAGGTTTAATTTTAAAGAGAGCTTTAAGAACTGCTTCGTTTCCTACCGAGCACATAAAACAAGTACGCAAAGCTTCATCTAAAGGATTAGTAATGGAAGAAAAGTCGCACGTGGCAGTGGCTTGCCTTATTCGTGCACCCAATTCTGGAACAGTCTCACCTGGTTTCCGCTTCAAGTTGCTCCAGAAGCGAAATCGTTCACGAATAACGAAGCGCTTAGGATCGAACTGTGCCTTCATGTAATTAGAAATTTCCTCCATTGTAAGTTCATTGATTGGCTTTGCTGTAGACTCTTGTGCGGCCAGATTGAGGATCATCCTGTAGATGCTGGCTGACTGGTTAGTGAGGAAAACTTGAGCCTTCTTATCATCAGGAACGGACTGTGCTTTTGCAAATGTGCAAAAACGTGACCAATAATCAGTCCAAAGTTCTAAAGTTGAATCAAACTCACAAAATTTAGGAATGGCTTGAGATAATCGATTTTGGTTTTCTGATTCGCATGGAATTTTGAGGGCTGAAATTAACTCCTTCAGTTGTTCTTCATGATGACGTTCTTGCTGTTGCATTTGTTGTCGTGCCTGTTCTTCTTGCTGTTGCCTTTGTTGTCGCGCCTGTCCTTCTTGTTGCTGCATTTGTTGTCGCATATGTTCTAGCTGCGACTGCATTAATTCCACCACCTTGTCCATATTGTAAATAATTTAAAAAAAACTAAAACTTGTAGAAAGTAAAACTCGTAGGGACTAAAACTGAACACTTCTGCGTACCACTGTAAGTTTCTCGTTCAGACGTTCAGCATCCCATCCTCGTCGCCAAATAACTCTGTTGTGTTCTTAGCTCATTCAATCAGAGTCATACTGGAATTCTGATTTATTATAAAATTGCACAACCAAGATATAGTGTGAAACCTGCAAAGTAAGCCCAAAACGAGAAGTGCCAATTAACAAAAGCAGGCGGATGAATACTAAGCAAAAGAGAAGACCTGAGGGAAACGAAAACAAAGTACATCGTTTCAATGCAAATAAACTAAAATACATAACAGGAACAGAAACTTAATTGTGATTTTTAGGTTAATGAAATGTACATGACGAAATGGGAGTAATATGAAAACAGACCCATGCAATGGTGTAGCTCATTTTGTACCAAAAAATGTTATACGAAACCTGGATAAGTTTCTGAACCAGGGTAAATACTTATTTTTCACTTGTTTCTAAGTTTTTTTTTAAGGTTTGGTTTGGGTGACCGCTGAGTAGTTTTAAGAGACCGCAAGTGTTTCATTTAAATACCAAAAAATAGCCATATTTGCTTAAACGAATTATTTATTAGGCTACTGTAGATGCAAGTCCAAATTTTGGGAAACCGCTGGAGAAATTTGGGGGACCGTTTCGGTTCCTAAAAACACCTTAAAAAACACTGCTTGTTTCTACACTTGACAACCTCAAATCGAACCAACACCAATAAGGAAATTAATATGCTTTGAAAAGTAATAAATTCGTCGGAAATTTATAAGTAATAAAAAGGAAACTGAAAAAATACATAAAACGTAATTTACCGATGCTTGACATTTGTCACATTAAGAACAGGGAAGCAGCTGACTCTATGACTGATATAGTCTTTCGCTGCTTCCTGTCTGTTGTGGTATCTAGATTGCTATGGTGCTATTTTATTCATATTGTGTATAATTGTACAATGCTATTCTCGCAACAGATGACATAAAACTTTCTCTCTTTCTCTCTCTCTGGTTTAACAAGAAAAACTCTCTATCAAAGCTCTATTATACACCTAAGAAACTTCTAAAAGTAATCAAGATAACGTTATTATTCTAACTTACCCACAACCATTATTTTAACCCTGATTCTCTCTTGAAACATTTGATGTACATGTATTCTAAGCTAATCTTTGGTGGATAATCTCAGTTTTAACCGTACAATAAATAAATGATCATTCAGCATATAAAAGAAACTAACCACGGCTTTTCCATGTGAATTCTGGATTACTTCCAGATTATCAGTGGAGTTTCCATAAGCTATCTCGAATTGTGTCACCCATTGTTGGTAAAAAACTGGACGGCCTTGGGTTATGACTCCTGTTAGAGTGGTTGGTCTATGCAAATTGACCTGGATCCATTGGTTTTCGTCAACTGCGTTTTAACAAACAACGTATTGATGCAACTGCCACAAAAGTATTTTTAACTTAAAAACACACGAAATTAAATTTAAATGTAAGACGATATTACGCTTAGCGTTTGCATTGTGAATAGAATCAAAATTATCTTTAGATGCTAACTTGAAGCTAACAACACTTTAATAAATATTTCAAGACGGCATGACCATTTAAGCAGGTCTTGGCCTGAATCATCTCAAGATGGCGATTGATTTTAAAATGAAGTATAAAAGCTTTTAACAATCTATAAAACCGGTTTTAAAATGACATACCGTAGCTCAATAATCAGATGATAATTTTGAGCATTGTACTGTAAATTTTTTAAATTCTTGAATTTGAAATCAAAAACTGACTGCTCTATTTATCAGCTTCCTTGTGTAATCTTGGAACGTTTTAAATCTTAGGTGGTAAATAGAAAATCCCTCCGCCTCAGCAGCGCAAAAAAGAAGATGATTATAGGAAGGCACAGGAAGAAGCAAAAGTCGTTACCAACTCCGATAAAATTAAATTTAGCCTATTTTACCACTTAAAAATAGGATGACCAGCGCATAGTGTTTGACGGCAACTAACCAGTGAGAGCTGACCATGCGCCTGTGCTGGGTGCGTCTCCACACTCAGAAATTTGATTGTCTAATCTCGCGTTCTTTGCTGCGTGTCTGGCAGACCAGCTAGAAGAAGCAGTTACGTCTTCATCTTTTACTCTCATGTCCTTCATTCCGACTGTGCAGTATGAAAAAGCTTTGTCTAAAATAATGAAAAGAAATAAGGAATCCCAATCTAAACCTGGCTGTCAATGTTAGGAAAATGGCATGTCATAAATTATAATACTGTGCTGTAGAATTCGTATACTATTAGATGCAACAAAAAAAAAACAGCTAATAAAAACAATCATGTTTGTTAACTAAATGAGTACAATTGGTAGCATTATGAAGGTATAAATAGTTAGTCGTCGTCGGCTCCAGCTCGTGTCCGAGCATTGGTTTTGTCTTCAAATTGAATTTGGTCTTGGATGGTGATGTCGTATGTGGCTTTGGAGGCCCAGTCTATGATGGAAAAGACGTGGGAAAAAGTCACATTGTATGGAGGGTGGGGGACGTGGTAGTTTTAGCTTTTCTTTTCTAGTGTTTCGTTTTTCTTGGGCTTTTTGTATCCTGTTTTTTTCAAAAATTTCCGTGCCTTTCCTAATCCTTTTTCTCCAAAGTGGTCTTTCAGCAGCAAGTAGTTCCCATGAATCCAGATCAATTTTTGCATGATTGAGGAAGACTTTCAGCTGATCTTTGTATCTCATTTTTGGTTTTCCGGAGGGTCTTTTTCCTGTCTCTAGTTCACCATAAAGCATTTATTCGTGGAAGCCTCGTTGGGTCCATTCGTATGACATGCCCTGTCCAGCGAAGGCGGTGTTGCAATATGGTGGCTTCCAAATTGGGCAGCCTAGCGCGATCAAGGATTGCATCGTTGCTGAGACAATCTTCCCAACGAGTACCTAGCATTTCCCTCAGTTTCCTCTGCTGGAAATTTTCAAGACGTTTGATGTCACGGCGGTATAATGTCCAGGTTTCACAAGCATAGAGAAGGGTAGCAGTGAGCTGCTTTTATACGTTGTTCAATATCCTTTGCAGATGTTGGTGCTGTTGAAAGTATGCTACCAAGGTAAGAGAAGTAGTCTACTTCACCTAAAGGTCTTTCGTTGATATTGATCTCTGGGGAGGTGTGGTCAGGTGGCGTTTGGTTGAGTATCCTAGTTTTATCAGTGTTAACTTCCATTCCAAAATGCTCATAAGAATTGTTGTAGAAGGTGGCTATCGTTTGGAGGTCATAAGGAGTCCAAACAGGTGTGGCATTGTCATCGGCAAACTGCAACTCATGAATTGTATGAGCAGAGGTTTTCGACTTAGCACGGAAGCGAGCAAGATTGAAGAGCCCTCCGTCCATGCGACAGCGCATGTTGATACCAGGAGAGGTTTGTGGGACCTCATTAAGCATTGCAGCCACATACAGTGAAAAACATGGTGTAAATAGTTAGTAGTAGCCAACTAAACAACGCGGCCTAGTATAGTTAGTTTTGAGCCTAACTGCTTTCATTTGCTACTTCTAGATAAAGAAGCTTGTTTACTCTTTTTTTGTGTTCTAAATAATTGTTGCAAAGACAACGTTCTATAGATTTTCGATCGCACCACTTGAACTTTATCATTATTCAACATTTTTTTGCAAGTTTTATGTTAAAAAACGCAATATCTAAAAAAAGCACTGAAGCCGAGCCCATCCTCTGTTCTAAAGAAGAGCCCTTCCCATGCTCTTAAAAACGATCGCCTCATAAAATAATAGCAAGGTAGACTACTCATTCATGACACACACACACAACGTCTGTTCATTATAGTTGACGAGCTTCTCTGAGCCTTACTGGATTGTCCGCAAAAACGAAAGTAGAAAGAGAATTATTACCAACAAGCACCCTTGCTTCACATACGATGTCGATACCAGACGCATATATCTAATAATAATAATACTTTTATTTGCGCCTATTGCGATAACATACATGTACATAACACTGCCATCACAGATGCGATAGCCTGCAACAGACGACAGGAAGCAGCGAAGTGACATATAGTCTTCGAGTCAGCTGCTCCCCTTATTTTGGCTTGCCGTTAAGTGTCTTTGCCGAGACACTTTGCCGAGACACAGTGCTATGGAGGGGTGTCGAACCCACATCCTTTCGAACGTCGCGCAGACGTTCTCAACTCTCGGCTACGCAGTACGCCGCCGACAGCAGCTACGTCTGTCCCTATCGATGAAGCCGTGGGTACGTTTCAACAGCTATCCTGAGTTCTTATGGCCTATTATGATCATCTGTTACATGCAACCACATTGAGAAAACCACCAAAGTAGCGATTAAAATCAAGAAAGCTGTCTGTATGCGCTGCACAGGACCTTCTGGCAGTTTCTGGTGGATGCTCTCGCAAACAGTGATGCCATGCGGCGAGGCGTGAAACATGGTCATTGGTCAGGCAGCATACCTCCAATTTGTCAAGTTTTTGGATATCTGCCTGAGAGCTAGTTGGGCCATGACCTCTCTAGACCTGCCTCGTTAAGGTATAACTGTTTTCTCGCTGATGTAGGACATTATGGTGCTGACATGTTGAGTTGAGCTTAGCAGAGAGTGCTGCCTGTGAGTGTGAAGGAATGCAGGCAACAGCCCATACAGACAAGGACTTCCGCTGTACAAACCTCTCCATGGTATGGAGGGCCTGGTCTCCATCGACGATGACACAAGGCAGTGACAAGCCGACAAATACCTTGATATTTAGCACGAGAGAATCAGAAGAATAGCATGTTATTTTGTGCTTCCAGGTGTTGAAGAATGTTTTTGTTTTGTCCAAACCACATTAAATTTAAATTGTTAAATTTCATAAAATTAGAAATAAAATAAAACCTGGTATTGAACGAAGTTTGATCAATCTGGATCCAAATGCAAAAATTAAAATTTACAAACTGTGAATAAAATCACACCCCACGAATAGCTTACGTTTTATAAAAAATATTTAATGGTCCTACAAAATGGAACTGCTAATCATTATGTAGGCTAATAATAATTGTAACAAATCTTGTCTTTGTATTTTGTAATAGTTTTAAACAAATGTCGCCACAAAATCTAAAGTAAAAATATTTTGCCAATACAGTACTATTAGCCTATAATATTTTGATGAAGTTGTTCATAGAAAGCTTTACCTTCAGTTGAATCCGTGTCAACCAAAAAGCAAACCGCATCTTCTTGTCCGTGGGCACAAGCAATGAAGAGAACAATACAAAACTTTATGAAAAACATTTTTTAAAACAATGTTTTAGGTGTTTGTTTTGAAGCAACTAAAAAGATAATCAATTTTCCTCAAGAAAACCCATAATGTTCATAACACCAGGATCCAATACTGGCTCAGTGGCCGAGTGGTTTTGCCTTCGGCTTGGGTGCTCGTAGTTCTTAGCTCGGTTTCAGGTCGGGTCAAACCGAAGACATTAAAAGCCGTACCGATTGTGTTCTTTCTTACATAAAGCAGTGAGAATAAGTTGGTAGTAATGTGATGGCATCGTAAACCAGATATAAAACTAAAAATGAGTTCTGTTGCTAAAAGATCTTAGCTGTTGTACATGGACAATAAATAAAACCACAGCATTAGCCTATTACTATTACCAGGATGAAATAGCGTCACTGCAGAATCTTGTTACATGAGATATGATTGGTTGGTTGTAAAATTTTATCCTCGGACAGACAAAGGCTTTGATAGGTTATTCCTGGTAGTTTCACATAGGCTTACTTGTAGACATAGAGGATTTTGATTCATGGCCGGCCACCAAGATTGGTAGAGTGAAGTTTTTCGAATATTAAAATGTTGATATCAGGTAATTATTCCATCCACTAGGTGCCGCTAATGGGAAGCAGTCCTGATACGCTTTGCTCAAGCGCACACCCCGAGAGCCGAACCAGCGCCGCGTGATCTTGAGTCGAGCGCTTAACCACTGAGCTAACGGGAAAATCAGATTATTGTACGGTGGAAAACAATGAAACAACATGAAGCTTGTATTCTAAACGATTTTCAATTTTTAACATAAAGCATGCAACAGTAAGGAGCGGCAAGCTTCTCTTTGAGTGGAGAACTTTACGCCAGCATGCTGCCTTTTTGCTTACATTTTACGTCGAGCACACAGCCTTTTTCATCGAATGTTATAGGCCATTGGAATTCTTTCACACGTAGCCTACTTGCCCCTTATTCGGACGAACGTCAGGTTGAGCTGCTGATTTCGTTTAGCAAACTTGTTTTGTGTTGCAATGAGTAGCTGAACCGCACACCTGACAAGCTGAAGCAATAGAATTTGATGTAATTAATTCAATCTGTAGTTTTATACCAGAACGGTCATTCCATTTGAATTTAAACTACAGTACTAGACTATTTAGCAAAGAAATAGGTTTTTGAACTAGATATTTAATAAAACAAGACTTGTCTTCAAAATAATGAACCATATTTTAACCTTTGCATCAATGCACTTTCAAATTTTTTTAATCTCTGATCGAAGGAAACTGGAAGACGTAATACTCGAGTTTCACCATTGTTTGGGATCATCAGTGCAATCCATGTGTCTTCAGTGAAAATCGAACTTCCAACTTAATGGGAATTTTTAGTGATGAGAATTTAGTTATTAGCATTGTGGATTCATGCGTCTGTGCATAATCGAAAACATCCAGGTATCTTCCCTTGCACTTAAGGAAATAAAACTGCAGTTAGCAAACGATTTGTTGCCTTGAGACGCGGCAGAGTGGTTAAGAATGACGTTCTGGACACTGCAGTATAACTGAGCAAATCATTAATGAACCAATTTTTTAACCTTTGCACCATTGCACCTTCTAAAATTAATTATGTAACTCATCAGTATTTCTTTATTGCAGTTTAACTCAAGTAGGCTACTATTTTTTGCGTGATCAGTTTTTGCGATAATTAATATTGATCTTTCTTTATTTTTACCACTAACGGCTGAGTTTGGTAGCACAACAAAAAAGCTACATTGCTACTTAACGAACAACCTTTTTTCTCCATGTTACAGAATAGCTTATCAGACCTTGATTTCGACAATATGGCTACCCATCTTGTTTGTCTTTCTGTTCGAAATGATGTAGATTGTATCAGTTACTTTGCCTTTATTTGGATATTTTATTAGTAAGGTAACAAAACGATTAGATAGCTTTGTTGGTAGGTAGCTTTAAAATCACATGATTATTTTACAACGACGAGTTTCCGTCCTGAATTCTTGCATTAGCGGAAATAATAGCCTACCTTGGAATAGCTGCAACACAATATTAACGTTTTTTTAAACGTTCTTGTGAATGCAAAGAAGTGAAATATATCTTTAGCATATTGACGCAAATAGTAAACGTCACGTCTGCGTGGTCTATATAATTTTACAAGTGAAACCCGTTCCGTTTTCTTTTTGTAATTTGTCACAATTAATACAGTACCTCAAAATAAAAATTGACTGATTGTTTAAATTTGTGCTGATGTGTCTGTGATGTTGTACAATGAACTCCATATGGTTTATTCCTGATTGGAAAAAGCGCATTAAAATGTTAAACTATTACACTCTAACAAAGACAATCAAACGTGACTTTTATTATTGATGTTGAAAATAATTATACCAAAACAAGCATGCTCAGTCTATAGCTTCAAGAATGATTTGAATGTTTAAAAATTAAACTTTTATCCATTTTCTATATCAAAATGCAGATTTTACGTATGCCTGAAGCGATGGAAACACAAAAAATAATTGCCACTCATCAATTTTGGTGCCTGTAAATAAATAACGAAGAATAGATAATGCATTAGCCTTTAATTTTGTTGTCAATTGTGCATGCTTGCTCATGTAGTGCAGTCGGTTGAGTGCGCAAAGTTGTAAACCAGAAAATCAGGAGGCCATAGTTTTGCTCTCGAGGTTTACGCTTGAGCAACACACTTTAAAAATAATTTTCTACTGTCAATGAACGACACTCGTTGGATGGAATAATTCACAAGCAGTAAAACGTTGCCATAAGTGCAAACTTTACTCTGTTAATCCAAGTGATCTGACTTGACTCAGTAGTTTGAAGCTTCTACAACTTTGCAAGACGATCAGAATTAAGCTTCCAAAACGGCTTTTTCAGTTTGAAAAAAAAAAGATTCTCAGAACATACTCATCTGCAGAAGTACGCCTTGGACAGGGAGTGAATTTAAAAAATCTGCTTCATATCTTCAAACAACTCTTAAATTGACTCATAATGTGAAAGAATGATTTATTGGTGGCAAATCATACAGTTAACATATTTAACATCATTGCAGCTGAAGAATACATAAAATTAGCGTTTAATTGAACATTTTAATAATACTGATCACCAACGCAATTTAAACTCTTTTCTTCCATCTGTAGGAGTTTGCCAAATTATTTCAAGTGAAATATTTCCGGAATGCTGCAAGCATAGAAACAAGGAACTTTATACCACTTCAAGGTTTACCGTTAGTTAAACATCAGTTTTTGATCAGATGATCGGTTTTTATCAAGCCTCTATTTTCGTTCATTGCAATGTCTTTTTGATCCAGTTAGTGAGCTGAATATTGCTCGCCATAATAACGTCATGAAGCTGCAATCTTTCATCGTCAATAATGAAACTGGTTACTTGTACTGTATTATACACTGACAATATACAGCAGCTGATGTAAAAAAATTAGAAGCAGTGGCATCAGCGAACGGAACACACAAGTTCGCAAGAGTATTGTATTGTATGTGCCCAGTTATAGCGTTGGTGGTGTATTGTATCGTGTATTCATTGTGTGCGCTTGGCAGTAGCGTTGACAGAGAGCCCCAGAGGTAATTTTAGACACAGGCCCGGCATTCTTTAGGGGCCTGTAACCTCCCTGACCCAAGAACTTAAAAAAACTACCTCGTAATCTTCAGATATAGTGCGCTTTTCTTGAAAAAGTCTTGATTTGGCGCCAATGATGGACATTGGTAACCTACCGGTCCAAAATTATCTTGGTGTCTGGGTGTTACATTCAGTCTCATGACTTGATCATGTTTTGTGACCTTGTTGATATTAAAAATTAGTAACGTTGAAAATTGGTAACAATGAGGCTTGATGATGCTGTTGTCAATCACCATCAAGTTAAAAACAATGATAATAATGAGAACATACTGGTGAATTCAATTTTATTTTCCATTGCTGACGCGAAACATGTAGAAAACGACAAAGTACGCACACAAATTTGGCACCAACAAATGTGAAAGTTGGCAAAATCAGGAGGTTTAGAATGTGCATCAATAAAACAGTGTTAGGAAATCACAACCTTGAATTTGCATAGCAACAAAACCCAGAAAAAAGAGGGAGAAAACAATTTTGTAGCAAAGGCGTTTAAACTTCAAGGCAACTAATAAGCGTTCAAGCAACTAGTAAATAACATTAACAAAAACATTTTCAGTACAGTATTACAAAAATAGTCACTTCTACAAAAACGTTTTTGAAAGATTAGCTCAATATGAGTTGATATGATTATAGCTCAATATAACCTTTCTCTTTTTATCTTTTTCTCCACTTCACTATACATTTCACCTATTTTGAATATGTTTCAGCTTGTTACTCTGTTACAAAGCAATGCTAAGTGGTGAGAGCTCTGGTTTGGTGTCAAAAAATGCGGCGATTCGACATCACTTAGGGGCATGTGGTTGTGTCTTTGGCAAGAATCTTACACATGCCGGAAGGTAGGCCCAAACATTGGCTTCCTTATCTTCCCGTTGACTTAATATAAATCTTCTACCACTGGGCGTAAGCTTGGCTATGATAAAAAAAAGAGATTATTCAGACAAGAAAGTTCTCGTAAAGAAAGTCATTGCAAAATGTATTGTTGGTTAGGATGGCGCAAGGCAAACGAATCAAAATATGAAAAAAAGATATGTTTTGACAATTGACAATATTAAAGAAACTGCAGTAGCGAAAAGCATGCATAAGTAAAAAGGATTCAACAACAAAGGAAGTTCATAAGTCAGTGGCAGGTTATTGTCACCGTCGTCTCCAGCTCGTGTCTGAGCATTGGTTTTGTCAACAAGTTGGATGGTGATGTCGGATGTGGGTTTATGGATAGGCCCAGTCTGTGGTGGAATAAACGAGGGCAAAAGTCACATTGTCTGAAGGTGGAAAACTTGGTTCAATAAGTTTTTCTTTTCTAATGTTGCGTTTCTTCATGAACCCTTTGTTTATTTTTTTTTGTTTTTCGAAAAGTTTTGTGCAATCCCTAGTTTTTTTCACCCAGATTGATCTGTCACTGGCAAGTTGTTCCCACGATTCCAGATCTATGCTAATTTGTTTAAGAAGACTTTTAGCTGATCTGCACAAAGCATTGTGGGTAACCAGTACAAGAAGAAAACAATATTTAAGATGTTAGCTACTTTACGCCTCTACGTAATCACAACCTTGTCTTTTACCATGATTTTGACCTTTCGTTTTTGTTGGACGCCAACATGGCCAGTGGTTTATTAACAAATCGCCTTATACTATGCAATTTATCAGCAGGCCATGCCAATATCTAGTAATTTGGTAGAAAATCCTTTCAGGAACAGATATGACTTGCATATTATGAGGACCATGTAGACGTTATTTATATGGTATCGTTTGCATTAGTATGCGAAAAATTAGTTCACTCTCCTAAGCGCTTTTGCATTTACAGAAACGTTTAGAAAACGTTAATATTGTGTTGTAACCGTTCCATGGTAGACGGCTATTTCCACCAGTGCAAGAATTCAGGACGGAAACTCGTCGCTGCAAAATAATCACGAGATCGGAAAGCAACCCACTAGCAAAACTATCTAATCACTTTATCAATCAAATATTCAAGATAAAGGCAAAGGAACTGATACAATCTACATTAATAACAGACCAGATAGGTAGAAACTCGTAATATCTAAATCAAGGTCTGCAAAGCTGGTCTAGGACACTGAAAAAAGTATATAAGTTGCAACCTATAGCTTGTTTTCTTTTCTTTTTTTGTTCTAAAAAACTCAACCAGTGAAATTTGAAAAGTTTAATTAATCATCACCAAACCTAATCAAGTAAAGAATAGTACGTGAGTTAAACTACAATAAAGAATTACTGATGAGTTGCAAGACAAATTTTAGAAAATGCAATGATGCAAAGATGAAATGATTGGTCCATAATTGAATAGTTTCGCTTGAAAATTTCCGATTTCATAGTTATAGTTCAAAAATCTTATCTTTAATTATAAATTCATGTTTAAATTTAAACGAAATGACAGTGCTGGTATGAAATTGCACACTAAATTAAAAACATCAAGTTTTATTCATTAAGCTCGTTGCGAGTAGGTTTGAGCAACGCATTTCAAGCACAGCTCCGCAATCCGTTCCATAGCACCTAGTGGATGAAATACACCTTACAGACAACACTTCAACAACAAGCGGAAACTCTCTTCTGCCAATCTCGGTGACCGGCCCTGAATCAGTAGTTCAAGCTACAGTAAAGATGCTAATCTACCAGAGTTCTTGTTCTTTTTCTAAACATTTTGATGCACAAAAAATGGCAACTACTGTTACTGCTTGATCAGGAAAGTACTAAACTTTTCACAGTTTATTACTTTAACAAAGATTTAAAAAAGTTGATTGAAAAGAAAATATACTGAAATTGACATATTGATTATCTTAATGCTAAAATGGCCAAGTTTGTAAAAAATGGAAGTAATTATGCATAAAATTGTATGTCTGCAAGCAACAGGAGAAAATAAGAAAATATCAGAAAACAATTTGACATAACAACGAACTACTAACAACAACCAGTTTTCTTGTACAACATTTCCAGTTATTTAGTAAGAAATAAATACAACAAGCGTTGATAATCATGAAAATGCTTTTTGCAAAACTTTGCTTTTTTCTTTTGTTTACTTGCATTCATGGAATAACAAATGAGGTTTGTTCTGCTCAAGGTAAGATGTATTTGTTGTGCTAAAAGTGTTATGAAATGTAAATTGTTTTGTGATTATAGCTACCACAGCGCTAATGTGTAAAAAATACCAGCTAAGTGGCCAAAGGTTATGCCTTCGTCTCTTGTGCTGGTAGATCTGACATCGATTCCAGGTCGATGGTGCCAATTGTGTTCTTTCTTGCACAACGCAGTAAAAATAAGTCAAGTAATAATGTGATGACATCGTGAACCAGATGCATAATTAAAAATGAGCCCTGTCGCTAAAAGACCTTAGCTGTTGCAGAGCGACAATAAATAAAACCATAACTTTATTCTTATTAGGTGTAAAAAAGCAGTTTAAAATTATAACACTTAACAGTTATGAATTTGGAGGAAAATTCTAACGAGCTATTAATACAAAGCAAATGTTACAAAATGAAAGGAAAACTTGGTAATACAGTCCTGGAAAAATTGTTGGCAAGCTGAAGTACTTGAACAAAAAGCTAATTTTACTACTTTTGCATGTAACTTTTACGAAAATAATATAATTTTACTTCCATAAAACAGCAAATAAAGGTTATTGTGCCAAATGTGCCAGCGCTCAAAGTAAGATTGTAATTTAGCTTTTTTTTCACCACAACACAGTTATTTGGTAGACCGTGTTTTCATATTTAGATGACAAATGATAAATAGTCTACTTTAAAATTCAGATTGATGATTGATTTTTACGCATACCTTTGGTAAAGAAGTAATTTTACACTACTACAAACCTGCTTTTTTTTCGCTGAGACTTTTCGGTCATTTGTCCGAAATGACTTGAAAAAATTCGGTCATTTTTTATTTATTTCGGTCATTTTTTCTGATGAAAATATTTCCTTTCAAGTAGCTGATACAAACCAAAATTTGCTCTTCCTGACTAGCTCTACAATATTAAGTTTTGCTGAGAAACGTTGCTTTTTTTGGACATTTTGACCGAATTGGCTATATTTTTTTCGGACATTTTGCTAAAAAATCGGTCAATGACCGATGAATGACCGAAAAAAAAAACAACCACAAACAGATACAGTGGCCTACTAAGTGACCAAATAATGTTGTAATGTATAATTCCATTATTTTGTTGTCTATTACTGGTTTGTGATCATATTCATGAGTTTTACTAGTACTGAGTTAAGTTAAATTTTCTTAAACTGAGCAAGTTTAATTCACTCAAATCAGAAAATAAAACTATGATAACTTTAATTTATAAAGCTAAGAACAATTTATTTGCCCTTGCTTAAACTTTCTATTTCAGTAAAAATTTTCTACCATGTGAAAATTTTCTTGACAAAAACTTTCAAGAAAATTTTGATAACAGTTCACAATAAGTTATTTATACTTAGATTGCTATTGCACTATTGGCATGAGAGATAGCCGAATAAAGGATGAAGACATTACTGCTTCTTCCACGTGGAGAAGGCCTAATGCATTCTTATATAGACCTGCAGCAGCAAGGCTTGACAACCAATTGGGTGAGCGTGGGAACGCTGGAAGTACAGGGTCATGGTCAGCTCTTCAAAGTTAGTTGTTTATTGCCTATTTGTCATAACTAGTAACCTAAGCAAAACTGTTACAATGGTTATCAGAATTATTTAATTTTTTAGCAATTCCTGCAACATTTATGGGATAAATGCGAAAGTAAGAGCCAAACTGTAGGTCTACCACTCGGTTATACCTGGTATGCGTACGTTTAACTATAATATTGTTATTCCTGTTTTTTTAGCTTTCAATTCTTTAGTATCAAAGCAAACACTAAATGTTCGGTATATCAGTTTGGATTATTACCTAGTACTAAAATACTATGCCTACACAATAGGCTTCACACCGATACCTGTTACTTGTGACATTTTTAAGTGTCATTTTATACTAATGCTCTGCAGCCAATTTACCATGGAGTATGAAAACCCATTTGTGCTAAATATAACAAAGCAGCTACTTAGAAAACAGTTTTAAACAATTTATAGGCGACATAAATAAAAACGTTTTTGGATGAACACCTTAATTTTTTGTGGTATTTTTTTATATTATTTAATTTTATTTGCATCATATAAATTATACTTTATATTAATTTATTTTTAATTATTAACTTTGTGATAAACTGAGATTTCCTTTGACCACGCTGTTTAACATTGTGGGAGAAAATGTCTACTTTTTCTCCTCTGCATGTTGATGTTTGTCTGGCTACACTGAACGACTACAATAAAGGAAACGATCTTTCTTCGTTTTCAAGAAAAGTAGTTTTTTTGCACTAAACATCTGGTCTGTTCTTGAGTTTTCCACTGGCAGAAAAAGGTTTAACAGTAACTCAATATAAAACAAGTTATGTACAGTAACACAACTTTCCAGTCGTGAAACACCAACCAGGGTTAGATTATCCATAAAGCTGAACAAGCTGAAGCCAAGCCCACCAATTCGGCCCACCAAAGATAAGAATGTTACTCATGAAAAAAAGATTAAATATTTTGAAAATGCTAAGCTTAGTCTCGCATAAACTTAGTCTGCATAAACCTAACCCTGGTACGGCACTCAAAAGGGCGCCGGTTCAACATCGCTTATAAACATGTGACTGTGTCTTTGGCAAGTCACCTAAAGGCATGCCTGAAACTGAATGCAAAAAATTGGCTTCCTTGCCTTACTGTCCGCTAAATTTAAATCTTCAACCACCTGGCGTAAACCTGGATAAGACAAACAAACAACTTGCTGGAGGTTTAGTTGAAATACGTTTATACCTTCACTGCAAGCCAAAACAGATCTTAGAAGTTTTTACTGACTTAAAAAGGGCCACAAGTGATTTGAGCTTTAAGCCTACAATGCCCATAATCCAGCACTGCCGACAACTTCACAAAGCTGTTTTTTTGCAATTTGCATCAAATTAACATCACAAATTTGTATTGTCTTAGTTATTTGCGTTGACATTGGATAGATATTGTGACCTTAGTCGTTGTATTTGTAAATCAAACTGAAAAGTGCAATGGTAAATGTGACAAATTGAAATGCAGATCGAGTTGGTGAATGGATCCAAGTCTATTTGCATCAACCAACCCGTCTAACTGGCATTGTCACTCAAGGATGACCGGTGAGATACTCCCAATGGGTAACCTCTTTCAAGATATTTTATGGAGACTCTACCAATCAATTGCAAGTGATGTTGGATGGATATGGAAATGAACTGGTCAGTGTTTGCATTGCGCTGAAAGATAATTATTAATCACAAAGACAGCTCTGTAGTCAGCCTGGGGTTTATTAACACTAATTTATATTAGTTATATTTGAGGTCAATTTAAGTTCATAAACTTCGCGCCAATTAATCTAAGATTTACCAATCAAACAATCATTTTATACTTTCACTTAAACTTTGCCAGTTATAAAACTAAAATTTGTGATGCTGCCTATTGCGCGAGTAGTTGTATCATCTACTTTTCTAAAACGCCGAGGTGCTATAAAAGTACTTCGGTAATTGCCTATTTTTTTATCTTTTATCATTAGGCTACAAATCTTTTATAAAATAAAAACGGTTGCGAGTCAGAACTTTATTTTGTTGTTTACTGTATTAAATGAGTGATTAGTGCCATATGGGGATTTGATAAGATTGTCTTTTACTTTGTGCAGGTGTTTGAAGGTAACAATGACAACAATTCCTATTCCACAAACAAGTTTCCTCAACCTATTGTTGCTCGATACATTCGACTGTATCCGCAATCGTGGCACAACCATATCAGTCTCAGAATGGAATTTCTCACTTGTTAGGTGTTTGTGGTTGACAGTTATGTTGTTGACCAGTTTGCAGCAACAAAAGTTATCTCTCGAATATTGCTTTTGATAAAACAGTTAATAAATAAGAACAAAATTTAACTTTAGTTTAAGCTGTGAACTACCAAACTTAGCCAAGCAACTATTCTGCAGACATGAAAGTCAGAATTATGATACTCATTACAGCAACTTTATTTTGTATAATCAAAAACCAACTACTATAATAATTTAATGTCAATAAGTTATTTTTTGTTGATTGTATCCACTATTATTATTTTTACTTTTGGTGAACCCATGGCCACCTAAAGATACGGCCTGATTTGTCACATTTTGCAGAAATTTCCAGGTTTTTCTAATTTTGGGCGAACGTTTAAATAAATTTTTCAAAAAATTAGATTTTTACGCTTTCTTTATTCTTTTCCTCAGATGACACAATAGGTTTTAACATCTTCACATGTTGAAAAACAAAGGAAATTTGATCTCGAAGATTTTAGTCAGACTGTTAATTTTCAATAACAGTCTGATTTTGCGTTTTTCAACTTACTTTTTCTCATTTGCTATTGCTTCCCCAAGGCAACAAAAAAGTTTTTTGTCATTAGGAAACCACAAAAAGTAAAAAAATCTCAAAAAATGTCAGTCAAGCACTAGCAGTAGCTGTAATCAAAATCTGCAAATTGTGACAAATTAGGCTGCATCTCCAGGTGGCCATGGTGAACCTATGAAATTATACCCAACATTACGCCCATCATGGTTTGTGAAGTGAACCATATGATCGATTTTGTTTATTGCTAGCATTCTGTTTGAAATTGTTAAGCTTTTGCGATGTTAAAACTGAAAAACAAAAGAACCGTATTTTTATAACATAAATAAACACAAATATTGGCTTACCGGTGTGGATTTAAATTCATTCTTGGACGCCCATGACCAAAAAGCAGACAGAAGGAAACAATCAGTAAAAATATTTAGCTACAAAATTTTCAAGCCTTTATGTTAATTTGTATTGATCCTAGCTTTCAGTTCATTCTAAAACACATTTCCATGAGAATTAACAATAAAAATGCTTGTTCAATTTGTTGTTCCGTTCTCAAGAAAGCACCCATAAAACTACAGTATACGCATGCTCCTAATGCTATGCATGCAAGCTGCTGTACTTATTACATTTTGAGGCAAGTGCATTGGAATGTTAAAACATAGACTAATAAAGACAATCTTTCGTGATTTTTATGGCTTTATTGACTTTGGGTTTAATATGTCAACAAACATGCTCAGTTTACTCTAAAGCATTAAGATCTACTTTAAAAGTTGCGCAGCATCAAATAAAATGTTTGAAAATACCGCTTGTATCTTAGCTGAACTTTTTACTTTGGAGATGTGCACTTTCCTGATGGCTGAAACGGTAACCATGCAAAGGCTATTGGTTACCCATCAGTGTTAATGTCCATATCAGCCTAAATATAGAGCAGTTGGTAAAAAGACTCACTCTAAGAACAAAAACAGGATTATCTAAAAACAATGTGTAACTCTCGGGATGTGCGCTTGAGCAACGTGTTTTAAGGACAGTTCTTTAAATAACAGTATAGGCCTATTTATTTGATGGAGAAATTTACAGATAACAAAACTTTAACTATAAACAAAAACTTCACAGTGTCAACTGCATGCGTCAAAGATTTGCAATGTGTGCAAAACTGACAAAATAAAAATGGCCACAATTATGGTTCATACTATCCATGAACAATCCTTTACTATCCCGGAATGATCAATCATACGGTGCACCTCAACCGTCTCCGTACGGGAGTCGGGCTTGTCCGCTCAACTATACACCAATAGGAAATGCTCTCTTTCTCCTCTTGTGAGTGTGGTGCGGAGAAGCAGACCGCAGATCACATCATCAACGACTGCAACATCTTCAATCTTGCATAATGGAGTGGAAGGTCTGCGTGTCTTGGATGATGAAACCAAAGACTGGCTGCTCTCTAGTAGCTTTGCAGTGTAGTCCGGAAACATCGTGAATCTTGGATGGTAAAAGAATAGACCCTCAGCTCCAGGTGCTCATACGACGACGACGACGATGACGACCAATCATATAAAAGAAAGGCTCAATGATGGTACAGCTGACTTTGGTCTGCATACTAATCAGAATATAAAAATGAAAGAATCAAACAACGCTTCAATATACAGTATACTTTTTTCTATACACCAGCAAACTTACAGTCCGTGACCCAATAACGCGTTTGTAACATCATCAGGTACAAAAGTTTGAGTGTTTTATCAAACTTACCCCACTGTGCGATGTTCAGTATCTCACATACGAAATTTCATTGCTGGAGTGTTTGGGTGCTACGGCCCGGTGAAAAAACTATTTTAGGGGCCAAAAAAACATCGTAAGGTACAAGAACAAAACCTTTGTCAGATTTTATGCCTTTACTTGTAGACTTTGAAAAAAGTCGATTTCCGTGCCCCAAGTGAAGCATTCTAAAATAAGCGGCAGACAAACTTGGCCCAAAATTCGTCAAAATAACATCATAAGGTACAAACATCAAACATGTGCCATCAGTTGGAGCATGTTCCATTGAGTGCGAAACCACTTTTCTTATGGCCCCAAAGTGGGACTTAACCTCATTTTGAAAGTATAACTCTCAAAAATCGCCAAATTAACATCATAAGGTACATGGATGAAACTAAGTGTTGGTGATACTACTTTACTTACAGATTTCAGAACATCAAAATTTGGTTTCCCTAAGTGGGACATTCATTCACATACGTAAAAGTGACATGATAAGGTACAGTACAAAGAAATAACTTGTATCACAGACTGGGGCGCGTTCCACTGAGTTTTCTCAGAAACAACTTTTCTTTTAGCTCTCAGCTGTGTCTTTCCTTATTTTCGGGGTGGCTAATATTCCACCAAATTTATCAAAGCAGCAACATCATCAAAGTTTTCACATGGATGAAACTAAGTGTAGGCTACAGTGTAGGAGGTAATGTTCACTGCAGCTGGGAATTTCTCTGAGTACAAAGGCTAAAACCTGGTGCTAAATTTCATCTCCATGACATCTCCGCCACAACTGTTCGGTAATTTTTATGTCAACTGCAAATATTCTAAAACATCAACGAAACATGTATTAGGATACAAAATCTACCCAGTGTAGCATAGTAGGCTACGCATTACAGTAGGTTAAAATGCATCATAATGATAACGGATATTATATGGAAGGGCGAATTAGCCAATCAGAAATTCAAAAACTTTACAGGTTGGCCGGTCAAGTAGTCACTGTCCTGTATTATGAACGAAAATTTTATTTGAAATACAATAGTCGTAGCCTAAATTCCATATTCTTTGTTTGAATAACACTGACCATGATTTAATTTACAAATCGAAGCTTGCTACAATTAAATACAATCTTCAATTTTATACATGATGTTACCAGTGAAAGACTTTTCTGATATGGGTTAAATAGTTTGTGAAATGATCACTTTTCTTATACAAAACGTAGTTTGATAATTGCGGGCTCTTATTATTTCTAAATTCCCTGGCTAGTTCAGTCTGCTTATCCGCTCCTGATTGTACGTACTGTACTTTATATTTATGTTTCTCTCAGACTGAACACTAAACAGAAAATAAATCACGCCATGTGGTCTCATGTAAACAACTGAAAGGACTTAATTAACCTACTCGGATAACATGTGATTTATGCTTAGAAGAAAGGAAAAAGTGTTCACTACAAAATAACAAACCTGACAAGGCATGCAAAAAAAACATTAAATTCCAGTGGAACAAAAATGCGCACAATTTGAAAACTCATGCTCTGTTCATCAAAGGCTTCTTGAAAATGGATGCTTCCTTCATAATCTTTCTCGGGTGCATCATTGACCCCGGTTTGGCGACCATGTGAAAACATCAACCCTAACACTTTGTTCCATATTGTTTCGTGAATTCTGTTGGAAACCTTAAAGTTAAAATTCTACTCTATCGCAATGGTTCTCAACCTTTTCTTAGCGTGAGCCGAATTTAAAACCTAAAGTTTATGAAGGGCGCAACAAAATAAAACTAGTAATAAAAAAACATATTTCTATAAAGCACAAACAAAACAATTTTCTGTGAAGCTTTATTTTAGCCGCCACTTTTAATTAATTCCCCAAAACAAAATGAGGCTAATCTTGGAAAATGCAATACGCAAAAACTGATCAAGATGATGGTTCATCCATCGTTTGTGATTTTTGGTTTTGCTGAATAGTGGTTCACATACCCACATACGTAGTCGATGTTGAAGCAAATACAGGGACATTTTGCAATGCATTGGTCATCAAGTTTGGATACTTTACCCCTGGTACTCGACTCCAAAAGTAAAGTAAGTAATTACATTGCAATGCTTGTGTCAGCTCCACGTCTGACTGCCAGTCTAACTGCTCCAGCTGAAAATTATCGAAAGTGGTGGCTGTGTCTGATGCCATAGATGTTTCAAATATTTCCATCAGGAGCAGCTACATTTTAAATTCATCAAAAATGTTACCAATAACCCTATTTTATTTTTCAAATGATTCTTTGACTTAAAGCTCTGGAAGTGATAGAAAACGTGTCGTTAAACTACATACAAGCTGCGTCTTTCATAGACGAAGCTTTACAATGCAGGCAAACGCAGGCTGTGCTGTACCAATTGTGACTGAACTTATCATCACCTTGTTGGAATTAAAATGTTGTCCGCCCCGATAGCTCAATTGGTTAGCGCGTCACTTCTGGAACGAAGAAGCTTCAAGATCAAGCGGAGCTGGTTCGACTCTCGGGGTGTGCGCTTGAGCAACGCACGTTAAGGACTGCTCTCCATTCAGCGGCATCTAATGGATGAAATAGTTCCACGGCAACAAGACTTCAACAATCGGAAACTTCACTCTGTCAATCTCGGTGAACGGGCCTGCGTCAGTGATTCAAAGCCTCTACAAGTATGCGAAACTGCCAGGATTAAGCTCTGCAAGAATCTTTCCCAGTCCGAGGATAAAGATTCAATCAATCAAAAGACGAAAGGTATGTAATGATATCAACCTTGAATGCCACATCATCAGTTTGTCCTTCGTTGCTCAGCCAACGGATTTTTTTCTTACCTTTAGCAAACTCCTTGATCCCCAAGAGACGCACGTAGAACCTTTTGAGATGTAGCACGGCTTATAGCCACTGAACGGCAGGGAGCATGAGCAGTGAACACGTGAGCATAGTCAGCATCAATATCTGGCAGGAATTGCTTAAACTTGGGATGATTAAGCGCATATACACAAATCAACATAGACTACTGTTAATGTTACGATTTCTATCACATTAGACATCTTCACTGACTGAGCAATCATATTGTCTTGGTGTAAGATGCAGTTGTGCCACATCGCAGGGGTACGATTATTTTCTTCATACCATCTGTTATGAGTCCATGAAGGTCTTAATGGAAAGTCACTCACCTGTTGCAACTGAACACAGCGTTGACGAATCCAAATGTGCTTCTTGATGACTTGCATGACTTGATGACTTTCACACCTATCTATGCTTTTGTTGTACCTTGAATGGAACGTAGAGAAAGCGAGAAATTCCTCGCAAATGTTGGTCCAGCGTAGCCTAACTCTCTTGATGAACATAGCTAATTGCTAAAACAATGAAAACTATTAATACTACAAAAAGTGCTCAATGCCAAGCAAAAAGGCAAAGCAGAGCGAATTAAATCAAATGTAGTTATTACTATCTGAAGCCTTTACAAATTGTTTCACCTAACGGATCATCAGAAGGTCTGCAAAAAACATGTAAACAGTAAAGAATCGATAATTCTGAAGAGATATTAAATATTACAACTGTAATTTAATCTGCCAAAAAAAATCTCTAAACCTGTACTTCCTGAGGAGATATTAAATATTACAACTGTAATTTAATCTGCAAAAAAAACCTCTAAACCTGAATTCCTGAAAAGATTTACAGGTTTAAAAACAATTTTTGTTCATTCTGTTCAGATTACTACAGGATGCGCCGATCATAACAAGCATTTTGCTTCTTTGTGATGTCATAGATGTTGCCATCATGTTGCTTGGTTTCCATGGGACAAATTGATTGAAACTTTATCGTGGCGGATGGATGCTGTCCTTAGTAATTCTGGAGTTTTTTTCTGCAGATTGGATTACGGTTATAATATTTAATATCTTTTCAGGAATTCAGGTTTAGAGGTTTTTTTTGCAGATTAAATTACAGTTGTAATATTTAATATCTCCTCAGGAAGTACAGGTTTAGAGATTTTTTTTGGCAGATTAAATTACAGTTGTAATATTTAATATCTCTTCAGAATTATCGATTCTTTACTGTTTACATGTTCTTTGCAGACCTTCTGATGATCCGTTAGGTGAAACAATTTGTAAAGGCTTCAGATAGCTAATTGCTATGTATCTGTGATGCGAGGAAACGTTATTATAAAACATTTTTGCCGCCGAGTGTGGGACAAAAGTTTGCAATTTTTTGTCTTAAATATTCATTCAAGTAGTTCTAGAAGATAAAGAAAAAAAGTATTATTTTTATCTGTAGTTTTTGTTTAAAAAGCAAATGTCCGCTTTGACCCGCCTTTTCTTAATCTTTTTCTGCATGGTTGAAGATCTACAGTAGCCTACAACATCAGCTGCCAGTGACCTTCACTTCCAGGGTTTATGCCTGCAATGAGTTGGCCCTCACAATCTCATGACATCACAATAGATAAATGTAACAACGTAAAGCTATGCTGTACAAAGCGAAGCTATATCGCACACTCTGGCAGTTTCGTTACTTTGTAGTGAACACTTTTTTTCCTTTTTTTCAACAGAATTACTTGTTAGTGGAGTAAGTCTTCTCAGTTGTCTAAGTGATACCACAGAGTGTAATTTGTTTCTGTTTAGTGTTCAGTCTGAGAGAAAAACTAAATGTAAGGTGGCCTTCGGGCACTATCTATCTTTATAATGAATAAGATTTCATTTGAATAAGGACCTCCAAATGATGCCCGAGGGCAAGCCCCCGCACCCCCTTTCAATTTTATATTTGCAGATATTAAGTTTTGCATTGTTTATTGATGTTATAAATTTCGCTTTGTTAAAACTTTGGTTTTCTTTAACTTTTTTCTGGATGCGCTAAATCTTAGAGTTGTTTAGGCTACTCTTTGCTAAAGTGATAAATGTACTAAATTTTTTCCCACATTTGAAGATTTTGCAACCCTAAATCCTTTCTAGTCCTATTTTAAGGAGCGATCACTAAACATAGGGGCCCACCAGTAGATTTCGGAGGAGCCTGAGGTGGTGCTAACACGGCCCTGACCATAACATTATTATTATTGCTAAAAAAATGAATGGGCTTGCTGATGCATGGGATTCTCTAAAGTTACAGCTATTAAAATATCATCTAAAATTCCCACGCAGGCCGATCATCTTTAGTTTAATTTTTGCAAAATTCATTGAACAAAGAGTTTTCAATTGTCACAAAACATTTCATTCATGTAGACTTCCACATGGGTTCTTTTGTATTTAAGTTGATGTGAAGATTGAAGAAAGGCTTTTTTCAGCAAATTGCACTGGAACCAGGGTGACCAAACAAAACATTATTTAAAACGTTAATAAACCATTGATCATGTTGGCGTCCAACGAAAACGGAAGGTCAAAATCATTGTAAAAGACAAGGTTGTGATTACGTGAAAGCGTGAAGTAGCTAATATCTTAATATTGTTTTCTTCTGATACTGATTACCAACAATGCTATGCGCAGATCAGCTAAAAGTCTTCTTAAACCAAGTTAGCATAGATCTGGAATCGTTGGAACAACTTGCCAATTACAGATAAATCTGGGGGAAGAAAACAAGGGATAGCACTAAACTTTTCGAAAAACAAAAAACAGGGAAGCAAATTGTTCAGAAGAAACGCAACATGAATGAACAACGACATGAAAGAAAAACTGAATGAACCACGTTTTCCACCTTTCAGGCAATGTGACTTTTGCCCTCGTCTATTCCACCACAGACTGGGCCTATCCATACACCCACATCCGACATCACCATCCAACTTGATGACAAAACCAATGCTCAGACACGAGCTGGAGACGACGATAATAACCTGCGACTGACTTATAAATTCCCTTTATGTTGTTGTATTCTTAATTTTTATTAATAATCTTGGCATGTTTTCGCTAGTGTAGTTTCTTTAATATTGTCAAAACATATCATTTTTGTCATATTTTTGTTCGTTTGCCTTGCGCCATCCCAACCAACATTTCATTTTGTAATGAGTTTTGATTGATTGAATCTTTTTCCTCGGCTGGGAAAGCTTTTTGCAGAGCTTAATCTTGGCAAGTAGAGGCTTTGAATTAGTGACGCAGGCCCGGTCACCGAGATTGACAGAGTGAAGTTTTTGATTGTTGAAGTCTTGTTGCTGGGAATTATTCCATCCATTAGATGCCGCTGAATGGAGAGCAGTCCTTAACGTGCGTTGCTCAAGTGCACACCCCGAGAGTCCAACCAGGGCCGCTTGATTTTGAAGCTTCTGCGTTCCAGAAGTCGCGCGCTAACCAACTGAGCTATCGGAGCTTTCTTTTTCCAATGTGTCCAAAAGATGGTACAAGAACTTTGTTGTCTGAATAATCCCTTTTTTTATCCTATGCAGGCTTACGCCTAGCGGTAAAAGATTTATATAAGTCGACGGAAGATAAGGAAGCCAATGCTTGTGTCTACCTTCCGGCATGCCTTTAAGATTCTTGCCAAAGACACAGCCACATGCTCTTGAGTGATGTCGAACCGCCGCCTTTTTAGACACCAAACAAGAGCTCTCACCACTCGGCATTGTTTTGTAATGAGGTAACAAGCTGAAACATATTCAGAATAGGTGAAATGTATAGTGAAGTTAAGAAAAAGATAAAAAGCATACAAAGAGAAAGGTTACACTCATACAGTATTTACGTAGCTAATATTTTTTGTAGAAGTGATTATTTTTGTACTGCTGTACTGAAAATGTTTTCGTTTATGCTATTTAGTAGTTGCTTGAACGCTTATTAGTTGCATTAAAGTTTAAACGCCCTTGCTACAAAGTTTTTCTTTTCCCTTCTTTTTTCTGGGTTTGGTGGCTATGCAAATTTAACATTGTGATTTCCTAACATTGTTTTATAAATGCATATTCAAAAACCTGCTGGTTTTGCCAACTTTCACTTTTGTTGGTGCCAAATTTGTGTGCGTAGGCCTACTTTGCCGTTTTCTCGTTTTCTACATGTTTCGCGTCAGCAATGACAAATAAAATAAAATTGAATTCACCATTATGTTCTCATTATTATCATTGTTTTTAACTTGATGGTGATTGACAAAAGCATTATCAAGCCTCATTGTTACCAATCTTCAACGTTACTAATTTTTAATATTAACGTGGTCACAAAACATGATCAAGTCATGAGACTGAATCCAACAACCAGACACCAAGAACCAAGCAGCAGGGCCATTTAAGAAATAATTTTGGCACCGCACAAATGAGATCATTTGCACCAAATCAAGGACCTTTCTAAGAAAAACGCACTATATCCAAAGATTAAGAGGTAGTTTTTTTTTAAGTTCTCGGGTCCTTAGGGAGGTTACAGGTCTCCAAAGCATGCCGGGCCTGAGTTTAAAATTACCTCTAGGGCTCTCTGTCAACGCTACCGCCAGGCGCACCCAATGAATACACGATGCAACGCACCACCAACGCTATACCTGGCACATACGATACAATACTCTAGCGAACTTGTGTGTTTCATTCGCTGATGCCAGTGCTTCTAAATTTTTACATCAGCTGCTGTATATTGTCAGTATATAACACAAATAATCAGTTTCATTATTGACGATGAAAGATTGCAGCCTAAGACGACAATTGTCGTTTTCGTGATCGCAGCTATTCATGGCACTTTTAATTTCGCTTTCCTCTATTCGCTTTGTCTGGAAGGCGCAATTATGACGTGTGAAGAAACATAGATGCATTGTTTACACTACAATAACGATTGCAGCCTGACGGAAATCAATAATCCCTAAATCACTCTATTACAATACAGTATTAGGTAGCTTCTGCACTTACCTACAATATAACCACAATTGCAAGAATACAAAGATTTCATCCTAAATGTTTTTTCTTCTAAAATGGCTTCCTTCCGGTGTATAAACTTTGAACCACATCATGCGCGTTCAGTCAGTGTGAAGTCATTTTGATGCAAACAGTTTCAAAAATATTTCAGAAAATGATACAGTTTGAATATTTCCAAACTAAACTTACGTGTACTTTGTTTTGTGTCCTATAAATGCTTAGAAATTATTCTGTTTTGTAAACTGATGTATTTTTTTTCTTCATAATGAACAACTAATTGAATAATTTCACAATGTGAAAGGTATAATCACTTGAGAGTAATGCGATTACACCAGAAAACAATAGTCCAGCCGGAGACTTCTCCGCAACCGTCGATGAAAAAGTAAAGCAATAGACACGAAAGGAAATTGAACAAAAGCGTATTGTGCTGCGTCATGGAGGTTCCCCAATATCCTAGCAAGCAATAATGCGACGAAAAATACTGCGAGTGATCAAGTTAAATACGCACAGTAAGGAGAGTTTCGAAAAATTAATTACGCACTTAACAGGTTAAGCCGCATGTCAAGTAATATTCAGTTCACTAACTGGAACAAAAAGACACTGCAATGCACAAATACAGGCTTGATAAAACTGATCAAAAACTAACGTTAAACCTTGAAGTGGTATAAAGTTTCTTGTTTCTATGCTCGCAGCATTCCGGAAATATTTCACTTAAAATAATTTGGCAAACTCCTACAAACGGAAGAAAAGATTTTAAATTGCGTTGGTGATCAGTGTTATCAAAGTGTTCAATTAAACGCTAATTTTATGTACTCTTCAGTAGCAATAATGTTGAAATATGTTAACTGCGTGATTTGCCACCAATGAATCATTCTTTCACATTATGAGTCAATTTAAGAGTTCAGATAATACGAAACAAGGAAGTATCAAATATTTCTGGAAACTTCCTTGTTTCGTATTAGCCTATCTGAACTCTTAAATTGACTCATAATGTTATTCAACGTTTTATAGGCAGAGAAAACTTTTTTCTCTCAACATTGAGAAATTCCAAGTCTGACTACTTAGATTGCTGGAGGATGGAGGTTTCCCTTTCTTCGACTTGTTGTCTTTCTTAAGTCATTGCAAACAAACTGTATTTATTCAGCAATGTCTGCAAATAAGCAGGCACTAACCGATCAACGCAGTAAACAAAGAAAAACAAAACACATGATCAGACACTGCTTCAACGCGTGACAGAAACCTACCAAAAATTACCATCAGGCCTTGGAGCGTGCAAAGCAATGTTGCAGAACGCGTTTTCGAATATTAAATTCACATCAGTGCGACTACGTTTATGAACGCAATAACAACGGTTAAATTTAAACTCAATACAATACAGTACAAAGATTATAAGGACATATTCTCAGTGTTCAAATGAATATTAATAAATCCAGAGACATTAGAAAATCACTTCCCGCATGCAATTCCAGACCGACATTACTCGCTTAAGTTTTTTTTTGTTATTAAAGCAGACTTAATGTTCAATGCAAAAAACAGCCATCACAATGAACATCTACCGAAGTATAGGCTACTAATTTACAGTACTTAGATAAGCAATGAAAATTAAGAGTTGTTTGAAGATATGAAGCAGTTTTCTTAAATTCACTCCCCGTCCAAGCTATACATTTATGGATGAGTAAGTTGTGAGAATCTAATTCTTTTTTTCGAACAAAAAAAGCCGTTTTGGAAGCTTAATTCTGACCGTCTTGCATAATTGTACAAGCTTCAAACTACTGAGTCAAATTAGATCACATGGATTAACAGAGTAAAGTTTGCATTTATGGCAAACGTTTTACTGTTGTGAATTATTCCATCCATTGGGTGCCGCTCATTGAAAGTGGTGAATTATTTTTAAAGTGTGTTGCTCAAGCGTAAACCTCGAGAGTAAAACTATGATTTCTTGATTTTCTTGTTTACAACGTTGCGCGCTCAACCGACTGCACTACATGAGCAAGCATGCAAAACTGACAACTAAATTAAAGACTAATGTATTATCTAATCTTCGTTATTTATTTATAGGCATAAACATTGATGAGGGACAATTAATCTTTGTGCTTCCACCGCTTCAGTCATAAGTAAAATCTGCATTTTGAAATAAAAGGATGAAAGTTTAACAGCCTCATTCAATTTTCAAAGTTTAATTTTCAAACATTTCAATCTTTCTTGAAGCTTTAGACTGAGCATGCTTGTTTGATATAATAATTTAAACATCAATAATAAAAGTCACGTTTGATTGTATTTATTAGATTATATAGTTTAACATTTTTAATTAACATTTCATTTAACATTTTTAATTTAATTGAGGCTTTGTGATAAAGGATAGAGGTAGCCCTTCGTAATTTATGGTTTTTTTTTGCAGACTTATGACTTATAATTAAAGTTATAATGCAATTGAATGAGTTTCGCTTTTAGCAGCATGATCGCTGCTTACTTCACAGTAGGGTGCGGTGAAAAATTAAAATTTTAGAATTTCAACAAAAAGTATGTCTTAAATGGTGGCCCTACACCTAAAAACATGTCTGATGGTGTTTTGGAGTTGTTGCACCCCTAACTGTCCGTGCAACCTTGTAAAGTTGTATGCGGGGGGCCAAAATCATAAAAAATAGCATAACTCATGATCCATGTGTCGTAGAAGGTTAATTTTTGGCCCTATGGAATCAGAAACACCATGTTTCTATTTGTTCCAAGAGAACTTTTAGCTCTAAGAGCAATAGAATTTAAGTTATGCTCAAATATCTAAATTTGAGACATATTGTGGGCAAAATTGTCACACAATTGACAACAAGTTTGGACAAACCAATGACAAAATTTAAACAAGAAAAATTTTCATTTCTGTCATGTGTCAGTGCTTGACTGTTGAGCTTATACTTCAAATTTCGATAATGGAGCACTGGCTTATAGTATACCGGTACTGTAGCCTACAAAACAATGATGCAAAATTGTGTATGATGCGCTCAAATAACTTTGGGACAAGAAACTCTGTAGTTTGGGCTAATAACGGTACTTAAGCTAAGCTCTTTAAATGTTGTCACTTGACTAATCAACGTGTGGGACATTAATCATAAGCAATACATTACACAATCATAAGCAGTGCATTAGTAAACACAATATGATGTGTTGTCAAATTTATTTTCTAAGAGAGTTTGTTGACAGTAAATTGATGCTTAGTATGAAACTTTTTCATAAGTTTTCTTGATTTGATTCGCTGGCGTATCATGCCATTTCGTTTTTCAAAACCAGCTACTGCTCCAGCAGGGTCTGCTACTATTCGGTGAGTCCGATTCGGTGAGTTCCTAACCCCTAATCCTTAACCTTAACTCCTAACCCCTAATCCTAAAACGGCAATGATAATTAGGCTACGGTACCCGATAATTAAAAAAAAAAATTAAAAAATCACCGAATAGGGAATCGGACTCACCGTATTGGACTCACCGAATCGGACTCATCGAAACGGGCCATTCCGGCTCCAGCAGCTTCAGTAACAAGCTTGACATGTCTCTCTACTCTTTGATTGTGACAGGGATGCTTTAAACTCAAAGGTTTATCATACAGCATGTTTAAATCAGCATCACTTAAGTCCTTGACAGCAGGTGGCTCTGTGATGCTTTCGAGTGTCAAATCAGTAAGTTCATGATATGACTTTGCCTTGACATTAAGTTTTGGTAAAACAAATTTTCGAATTGCTTGGTTGGAATTATCAACATCTTCAACAATCACACCTTTTTCTTCTCGATGCCATCCAGAACCTTTTCCAGAAGTAGAGCCATTTTGTAATGCTCGTATTTTATTTACACCCAATCTTCGAATATCATCATCCTCTTCACACAACATTGCAAGCAAGATGTTTTCGTGGTGGCCAAAATAAGCATTTCTTTGAAAAGTTTTCAAGGCCTCATCTTGTACTTGCTGATTTGAAAATTTGCTACCACGCTCGTCGTCGTCAACATTCTGAAGAAATTCTTGCTGTCATCGGAATTTTGTTGTTCAGTTTGATGTCAAACCAAGAAGAAAAATATACTTTCAAACAAAATTCAGCCAAAACTTTAAGGTTCTTGGATGGTGTTGAAGCTGAAACATATCTTCGAAGAATTCTACATCCAAGAGTTAACCACCGAAAGTGCACGATAGGTCCTACTTCCATAAATCTCAAATCCTCATCTACTTCTCCTAAAATGATGCACCAACAAATTCTATAAGCGTAGAATTCGTCTGAACTTAGATCATCAGTAACGTCATTTGGTAAAGTCGGGAAAGTGGAATATGGAAGTGGCTGAAACTCTGCAATAAGCCATTCGGAAACTGAACCGCCAATTTCTTTTCCAATTGCACCTGAAAAGCTGTCAGAACGTTTTGGGCAACCATCTAGTAAGGATTTAACATGTCGTAATGGCAGTTAATTGCAATGAAGTAAACAAATTACCCATTGCAATGGGCGTTGAAGGTGTCTCTCCAGGTTTACAATACAGCCATTGACATTGCCAGTGTTCACAGCAGTTCCATCAGAACCAATAATTTTCAGTTTATGCTCCAGATCAGTTCCTGACAAGACATTATACAAATTTTCAGCAAGTATTTTTCCTTTACTATTGCTTGTTGTAAAGTGTGTCAAATAAACTTCCTCTGGTTCACCCACAACAACGTAGTGTTCTTCCAATTGTGTAGACATTGAAGTTTTTCCGGTTTGTTCTTTTACCAAGGTTAGAGTTTTCTCGTTCTCTTGGGCCTGAAATTCGATTTTTACGCGTAACTTAAATTCTATTGCTCTTAAAGTTAAAAGTTTTCTTGGAACAAATAGAAACATGGAGTTTCTGATTCCATAGAGCCAAAAATTAACTTTCTACGACACATGGATCATGAGTTATGCTATTTTTTATGATTTTGGCCCCCCGCATACAGCTTTCCAAGGTTGCACGGACAGTTAGGGGTGCAACAACTCCAAAACACCATCAGACATGTTTTTAGGTGTAGGGCCACCATTTAAGACATACTTTTTGTTGAAATTCTAAAATTTTAATTTTTCACCGCACCCTACTTCACAGTGTAGATTCTAACGATCTGTTTAAGCCTGATGCTGCGAGTTAGTTGTGGCAATATCGAATTACACTAGCTTTCGGAACACAGTTCCCTAGTCATGTGCTATGACAAATGGTGTTGAATTCAGTGAGTGGTTCTTTCATGTGGCTCTTTGGTTTAGCTTTGGTTTGTCCTTATAATCTTTGTACTGTATTGTATTGAGTTTAAATTTAACCGTTGTTACTGCGTTCATAAACGTAGTTGCACTGATGAGAATTTAATATTCGAAAACGCGTTCTGCAACATTGCTTTGCACGCTCCAAGGCCTGATAGTAATTTTTAGTAGGTTTCTGTCACGCGTTGAAGCAGTGTCTGATCATTAGGGAGGGCCGTCAATGCACTTTGTTGTCAAATCACTTAGCAACTTGGCTCAGATAGATAGGAGGCTTAGGTCACAAACAAATAATCTGAATTTTTTTTTTAGATCGAGCCTCGGGAAAACGCCGCACAAAAAAGTCAATAATACCCAAATAAAATAAAAAATAATTTTTCTTAAAAAAAAAAATTTTTTAAGTAGTTAAAAAAAAATAGAAAATACACAAAACGACGAAAACAGTCAAAAACAATCACAGAACGCAATCTTTCTTTGACTCAAAACGTGAACACTGTGAGCGAGCAGCAGTTCGCGCCAGAATAAGCTCATGTCTGCTGTCATGGCAGGGTGACGAGTTTGATTGCGCGCTCAACTGCTTGTGTGCAGCACGGAAAACTGTCAAACGATATAGAAACATCCGTCTCGACGAAAAGCTCTGTGAGCTGTTGGATGCTGAAATCGCGTAGATTGGCGGCTCAGTGAATTTCCGCTCGCTCCACCGGAGCAACGAATTTGTTGTCAAATCTGTGTACCCAAAGTTTAGTTTAGGAATTTCGAAACGACGTATCCCACCCGTGTACTCGTCCCTTGCTTTCTGGATCCGATGAAATCCGCGCTTACGCATTGGCTTAGACTCGTCATGCAGAAGGACCAACACTACATTTTCCGGATGTGCAGCGAAGGCGTTTGTTTGTAGGCAACTATCGACGACATTTTTTGATTGGCCTGTCAGATAGCGAGTCAGCTTAACCAACCGAAGGAAGGACCGAGCAGCAAAGTGAATCTTCTTGTTTCGCTTGGTAGTAAACCACATCGGAGCGTAAAATTTAACGATGTAGCATACGTCGTCATTTCTATCAGCGCCTTTGTTGGTTCTGGTGCCGAGATATAAAGTCGGCATATCCTTGAAACGAGAGTAAGCCATCGTGCATGACCCTGTTTTCCTGGATCACGGAATCGAATGCTTTCTGGAGGCAGACTTCCCTCGATGACCAACACGATATCGAGCAGATACCTTTGATCGCCGCTATTTTCCATCATCGACTTCCGTCAGATTGGATTTTGTCTTCTCGAACTCGACGACTAGAAATTCTCCCATTTTGCACTGATCATTAGCGACGACACAGCTGATAAATCCTTTGAAGGTTTGCTGTCCTGATGATTTCCGTCAGGAGTTCGTTGAGGTGAAACTGGCAAAAAATCGATTATTGCACCGCACTCCCGATATGTTTCTCAATGGTAGTGATGGCCCTGTGTGCTTACCTGTATTGACGGCAGTTCCGTCGCAGCCAACGACCCGAATGCCTTTCACGTCAGTTCCTTTGACTTCAAGAGCAGCCAACATCGTTTTGGCAATCTTGTTCCCAGATGAACGCCCTTGAATGGAAACGTGGTTGATATATCCAGATCATGCATCACGTAGTGGTCTTCGATTGATTTTTGACGATAGGCAGTTATGCCATTCAATGTAAGGGTTTTATCCTTTCTGTCGTCAAAGTAAAGGCCTTCAACTATTGTGCCGAGCGAACTGGACGCGAAGTGACTCGTCTCTAAACGGAGCCGTTTTCGTGTACGAACGAGCTTGTTTTTGTTGACTATCATCGTTGGATTGAAATCTTCTTTTGTGTCCAGTAATGTTGCGGTGGCAAGGGCAGCTGCTGCTAGACTCGGAATTCCATACGTTTCTGCCTCACGCGCAACTTTATGCAGATAGAAAGTACATCGCTTCTGTTCTTCTTTGAGTTCTTCTCTGCCGATCGAGCACTCTGAAAGGAAGCGCCTTCTGAGAGTTTCTTCTGTATTGTCATCATCCGAGTCGTGAGTACATTCTTCGCATTTTTCCGCTCGTTTTCTCGCTTTTCTCTCGAAAGCAGTTCCTCCTTCCGCTCGTCCCTCTTCTTCTCAGATTTCACCACATCCCAATCCAATGAAACCAATGCGTGCTCCGCGTTGGTTCTTAACGAAATCAACCTCGCGTGAATGCAGCAATTTGTCGTCAACGATGTCGAAAAGAGTGCGGAGGCAAAGACTGGCCCTCAATGAAGTTTTCCATTCAGCCGTCTTTCTCGTCGTGAGGATTTTATTCTTCATCTTAACTATGGCCCATTCCTTCATAATCTTCTTGATCACTCCCTCACGCGTAATGATCGCCACTGTGGCGAAATCGTAGATACTTGTTCGAAATCGTAGATAGCTCCATTTCCTTCTTGTAATCTCTGGTGTCCTCCTTCTTTATGGTTTTCTTCTTTCACTGAGGCGTAACTTCGAAGAACGTCACCACTGGTGGAGGGTAATATCCCAGAAATGGGGTGATTTACTGATTAGTTGGACCGTGTTGTGCACAGGTCCGGTTTTAGGGGGGGAAGAGGATGCAGTTGCCCCGGACCCCCTTTTTGAAGAGCCCTCCGACGTGAAAAAATGTAATTTTGTGTTATTATAATTGTTTTCTCTCAGCTTTTGAAATCTCTGCAAGATGCCTCCTTTTTCTTTCAAGGTTAATTTTTAGTCACAAGGTGGCGACTGAGCTTGGCGTAAAGGCATTAGCAACGGTGTGAGTGACTTTCAAGTTACCTTGTAAAGTTTTACGCTCCCTCGGCGCAAAAAACTTTTTTTCACGGGTTCCCCGATCTAAGAGTGCCCCAGGCCTCCATCAGTTAAACTCGCCCCAGGTTGTGCACCGTCTTCCTGGCGTTCAATTAAAAAAAGGTTTTCGATTTTGTCATTTACTCGACAAACCTCCTAACAAACTCGAGTTGCTAAGCGATCTGTTTCCGACGACCGTCCCTACTGATCATGTGTTTTGTTTTTCTTTGTTTACTGCGTTGATCGGTTAGTGCCTGCTTATTTGCAGACATTGCTGAATAAATACAGTTTGTTTGCAATGACTTAAGAAAGACAACAAGTCGAAGAAAGGGAAACCTCCATCCTCCAGCAATCTAAGTAGTCAGACTTGGAATTTCTCAATGTTGAGAGAAAAAAGTTTTCTCTGCCTATAAAACGTTGAATGGTAGTTTTATCAAATATTTCTGGAAACTTCCTTGTTTCGTATTATCTGAACTCTTAAATTGACTCATAATGTGAAAGAATGATTCATTGGTGGCAAATCACGCAGTTAACATATTTCAACATTATTGCTACTGAAGAGTACATAAAATTAGCGTTTAATTGAACACTTTGATAACACTGATCACCAACGCAATTTAAACTCTGTTCTTCCGTCTGTAGGAGTTTGCCAAATTATTTCAAGTGAAATATTTCCGGAATGCTGCGAGCATAGAAACAAGTAACTTTATACCACTTCAAGGTTTAACGTTAGTTTTTAATCAGTTTTATCAAGCCTGTATTTGTGCATTGCAGTGTCTTTTTGTTCCAGTTAGTGAGCTGAATATTACTTGACATGCGGAATAATAAACTCATCAAGGCTGCAATCTTTCATCGTCAATAATGAAACTGGTTATTTGTGTTATATACTGACAATATACAGCAGCTGATGTAAAAATTTAGAAGCACTGGCATCAGCGAATGAAACACACAAGTTCGCTAGAGTATTGTATCGTATGTGCCAGGTATAGCGTTGGTGGTACGTTGCATCGTGTATTCATTGCGTGCGCCTGGCGGTAGCGTTGACAGAGAGCCCTAGAGGTAATTTTAGACTCAGGCCCGGCATGCTTTGGAGACCTGTAACCTCCCAAAGGACCCGAGAACTTAAAAAAACTACCACTTAATCTTTGGATATAGTGCGTTTTTCTTAGAAAGGTCCTTGATTTGGTGCAAATGATCTCATTTGTGCGGTGCCAAAATTATTTCTTAAACGGCCCTGCTGCTTGGTTCTTGGTGTCTGGTTGTTGGATTCAGTCTCATGACTTGATCATGTTTTGTGACCATGTTGATATTAAAAATTAGTAACGTTGAAGATTGGTAACAATGAGGCTTGATAATGCTGTTGGTGTTGAATTCAGTGAGTGGTTCTTTCATGTGGCTCTTTGGTTTAGCTTTGGTTTGTCCTTATAATCTTTGTACTGTATTGTATTGAGTTTAAATTTAACCGTTGTTACTGCGTTCATAAACGTAGTTGCACTGATGAGAATTTAATATTCGAAAACGCGTTCTGCAACATTGCTTTGCACGCTCCAAGGCCTGATAGTAATTTTTAGTAGGTTTCTGTCACGCGTTGAAGCAGTGTCTGATCATTAGGGAGGGCCGTCAATGCACTTTGTTGTCAAATCACTTAGCAACTTGGCTCAGATAGATAGGAGGCTTAGGTCACAAACAAATAATCTGAATTTTTTTTTTAGATCGAGCCTCGGGAAAACGCCGCACAAAAAAGTCAATAATACCCAAATAAAATAAAAAATAATTTTTCTTAAAAAAAAAAATTTTTTAAGTAGTTAAAAAAAAATAGAAAATACACAAAACGACGAAAACAGTCAAAAACAATCACAGAACGCAATCTTTCTTTGACTCAAAACGTGAACACTGTGAGCGAGCAGCAGTTCGCGCCAGAATAAGCTCATGTCTGCTGTCATGGCAGGGTGACGAGTTTGATTGCGCGCTCAACTGCTTGTGTGCAGCACGGAAAACTGTCAAACGATATAGAAACATCCGTCTCGACGAAAAGCTCTGTGAGCTGTTGGATGCTGAAATCGCGTAGATTGGCGGCTCAGTGAATTTCCGCTCGCTCCACCGGAGCAACGAATTTGTTGTCAAATCTGTGTACCCAAAGTTTAGTTTAGGAATTTCGAAACGACGTATCCCACCCGTGTACTCGTCCCTTGCTTTCTGGATCCGATGAAATCCGCGCTTACGCATTGGCTTAGACTCGTCATGCAGAAGGACCAACACTACATTTTCCGGATGTGCAGCGAAGGCGTTTGTTTGTAGGCAACTATCGACGACATTTTTTGATTGGCCTGTCAGATAGCGAGTCAGCTTAACCAACCGAAGGAAGGACCGAGCAGCAAAGTGAATCTTCTTGTTTCGCTTGGTAGTAAACCACATCGGAGCGTAAAATTTAACGATGTAGCATACGTCGTCATTTCTATCAGCGCCTTTGTTGGTTCTGGTGCCGAGATATAAAGTCGGCATATCCTTGAAACGAGAGTAAGCCATCGTGCATGACCCTGTTTTCCTGGATCACGGAATCGAATGCTTTCTGGAGGCAGACTTCCCTCGATGACCAACACGATATCGAGCAGATACCTTTGATCGCCGCTATTTTCCATCATCGACTTCCGTCAGATTGGATTTTGTCTTCTCGAACTCGACGACTAGAAATTCTCCCATTTTGCACTGATCATTAGCGACGACACAGCTGATAAATCCTTTGAAGGTTTGCTGTCCTGATGATTTCCGTCAGGAGTTCGTTGAGGTGAAACTGGCAAAAAATCGATTATTGCACCGCACTCCCGATATGTTTCTCAATGGTAGTGATGGCCCTGTGTGCTTACCTGTATTGACGGCAGTTCCGTCGCAGCCAACGACCCGAATGCCTTTCACGTCAGTTCCTTTGACTTCAAGAGCAGCCAACATCGTTTTGGCAATCTTGTTCCCAGATGAACGCCCTTGAATGGAAACGTGGTTGATATATCCAGATCATGCATCACGTAGTGGTCTTCGATTGATTTTTGACGATAGGCAGTTATGCCATTCAATGTAAGGGTTTTATCCTTTCTGTCGTCAAAGTAAAGGCCTTCAACTATTGTGCCGAGCGAACTGGACGCGAAGTGACTCGTCTCTAAACGGAGCCGTTTTCGTGTACGAACGAGCTTGTTTTTGTTGACTATCATCGTTGGATTGAAATCTTCTTTTGTGTCCAGTAATGTTGCGGTGGCAAGGGCAGCTGCTGCTAGACTCGGAATTCCATACGTTTCTGCCTCACGCGCAACTTTATGCAGATAGAAAGTACATCGCTTCTGTTCTTCTTTGAGTTCTTCTCTGCCGATCGAGCACTCTGAAAGGAAGCGCCTTCTGAGAGTTTCTTCTGTATTGTCATCATCCGAGTCGTGAGTACATTCTTCGCATTTTTCCGCTCGTTTTCTCGCTTTTCTCTCGAAAGCAGTTCCTCCTTCCGCTCGTCCCTCTTCTTCTCAGATTTCACCACATCCCAATCCAATGAAACCAATGCGTGCTCCGCGTTGGTTCTTAACGAAATCAACCTCGCGTGAATGCAGCAATTTGTCGTCAACGATGTCGAAAAGAGTGCGGAGGCAAAGACTGGCCCTCAATGAAGTTTTCCATTCAGCCGTCTTTCTCGTCGTGAGGATTTTATTCTTCATCTTAACTATGGCCCATTCCTTCATAATCTTCTTGATCACTCCCTCACGCGTAATGATCGCCACTGTGGCGAAATCGTAGATACTTGTTCGAAATCGTAGATAGCTCCATTTCCTTCTTGTAATCTCTGGTGTCCTCCTTCTTTATGGTTTTCTTCTTTCACTGAGGCGTAACTTCGAAGAACGTCACCACTGGTGGAGGGTAATATCCCAGAAATGGGGTGATTTACTGATTAGTTGGACCGTGTTGTGCACAGGTCCGGTTTTAGGGGGGGAAGAGGATGCAGTTGCCCCGGACCCCCTTTTTGAAGAGCCCTCCGACGTGAAAAAATGTAATTTTGTGTTATTATAATTGTTTTCTCTCAGCTTTTGAAATCTCTGCAAGATGCCTCCTTTTTCTTTCAAGGTTAATTTTTAGTCACAAGGTGGCGACTGAGCTTGGCGTAAAGGCATTAGCAACGGTGTGAGTGACTTTCAAGTTACCTTGTAAAGTTTTACGCTCCCTCGGCGCAAAAAACTTTTTTTCACGGGTTCCCCGATCTAAGAGTGCCCCAGGCCTCCATCAGTTAAACTCGCCCCAGGTTGTGCACCGTCTTCCTGGCGTTCAATTAAAAAAAGGTTTTCGATTTTGTCATTTACTCGACAAACCTCCTAACAAACTCGAGTTGCTAAGCGATCTGTTTCCGACGACCGTCCCTACTGATCATGTGTTTTGTTTTTCTTTGTTTACTGCGTTGATCGGTTAGTGCCTGCTTATTTGCAGACATTGCTGAATAAATACAGTTTGTTTGCAATGACTTAAGAAAGACAACAAGTCGAAGAAAGGGAAACCTCCATCCTCCAGCAATCTAAGTAGTCAGACTTGGAATTTCTCAATGTTGAGAGAAAAAAGTTTTCTCTGCCTATAAAACGTTGAATGGTAGTTTTATCAAATATTTCTGGAAACTTCCTTGTTTCGTATTATCTGAACTCTTAAATTGACTCATAATGTGAAAGAATGATTCATTGGTGGCAAATCACGCAGTTAACATATTTCAACATTATTGCTACTGAAGAGTACATAAAATTAGCGTTTAATTGAACACTTTGATAACACTGATCACCAACGCAATTTAAACTCTGTTCTTCCGTCTGTAGGAGTTTGCCAAATTATTTCAAGTGAAATATTTCCGGAATGCTGCGAGCATAGAAACAAGTAACTTTATACCACTTCAAGGTTTAACGTTAGTTTTTAATCAGTTTTATCAAGCCTGTATTTGTGCATTGCAGTGTCTTTTTGTTCCAGTTAGTGAGCTGAATATTACTTGACATGCGGAATAATAAACTCATCAAGGCTGCAATCTTTCATCGTCAATAATGAAACTGGTTATTTGTGTTATATACTGACAATATACAGCAGCTGATGTAAAAATTTAGAAGCACTGGCATCAGCGAATGAAACACACAAGTTCGCTAGAGTATTGTATCGTATGTGCCAGGTATAGCGTTGGTGGTACGTTGCATCGTGTATTCATTGCGTGCGCCTGGCGGTAGCGTTGACAGAGAGCCCTAGAGGTAATTTTAGACTCAGGCCCGGCATGCTTTGGAGACCTGTAACCTCCCAAAGGACCCGAGAACTTAAAAAAACTACCACTTAATCTTTGGATATAGTGCGTTTTTCTTAGAAAGGTCCTTGATTTGGTGCAAATGATCTCATTTGTGCGGTGCCAAAATTATTTCTTAAACGGCCCTGCTGCTTGGTTCTTGGTGTCTGGTTGTTGGATTCAGTCTCATGACTTGATCATGTTTTGTGACCATGTTGATATTAAAAATTAGTAACGTTGAAGATTGGTAACAATGAGGCTTGATAATGCTGTTGGTGTTGAATTCAGTGAGTGGTTCTTTCATGTGGCTCTTTGGTTTAGCTTTGGTTTGTCCTTATAATCTTTGTACTGTATTGTATTGAGTTTAAATTTAACCGTTGTTACTGCGTTCATAAACGTAGTTGCACTGATGAGAATTTAATATTCGAAAACGCGTTCTGCAACATTGCTTTGCACGCTCCAAGGCCTGATGGTAATTTTTAGTAGGTTTCTGTCACGCGTTGAAGCAGTGTCTGATCATTAGGGAGGGCCGTCAATGCACTTTGTTGTCAAATCACTTAGCAACTTGGCTCAGATAGATAGGAGGCTTAGGTCACAAACAAATAATCTGAATTTTTTTTTTAGATCGAGCCACGGGAAAACGCCGCACAAAAAAGTCAATAATACCCAAATAAAATAAAAAATAATTTTTCTTAAAAAAAAAAATTTTTTAAGTAGTTAAAAAAAAATAGAAAATACACAAAACGACGAAAACAGTCAAAAACAATCACAGAACGCAATCTTTCTTTGACTCAAAACGTGAACACTGTGAGCGAGCAGCAGTTCGCGCCAGAATAAGCTCATGTCTGCTGTCATGGCAGGGTGACGAGTTTGATTGCGCGCTCAACTGCTTGTGTGCAGCACGGAAAACTGTCAAACGATATAGAAACATCCGTCTCGACGAAAAGCTCTGTGAGCTGTTGGATGCTGAAATCGCGTAGATTGGCGGCTCAGTGAATTTCCGCTCGCTCCACCGGAGCAACAAATTTGTTGTCAAATCTGTGTACCCAAAGTTTAGTTTAGGAATTTCGAAACGACGTATCCCACCCGTGTACTCGTCCCTTGCTTTCTGGATCCGATGAAATCCGCGCTTACGCATTGGCTTAGACTCGTCATGCAGAAGGACCAACACTACATTTTCCGGATGTGCAGCGAAGGCGTTTGTTTGTAGGCAACTATCGACGACTTTTTTTGATTGGCCTGTCAGATAGCGAGTCAGCTTAACCAACCGAAGGAAGGACCGAGCAGCAAAGTGAATCTTCTTGTTTCGCTTGGTAGTAAACCACATCGGAGCGTAAAATTTAACGATGTAGCATACGTCGTCATTTCTATCAGCGCCTTTGTTGGTTCTGGTGCCGAGATATAAAGTCGGCATATCCTTGAAACGAGAGTAAGCCATCGTGCATGACCCTGTTTTCCTGGATCACGGAATCGAATGCTTTCTGGAGGCAGACTTCCCTCGATGACCAACACGATATCGAGCAGATACCTTTGATCGCCGCTATTTTCCATCATCGACTTCCGTCAGATTGGATTTTGTCTTCTCGAACTCGACGACTAGAAATTCTCCCATTTTGCACTGATCATTAGCGACGACACAGCTGATAAATCCTTTGAAGGTTTGCTGTCCTGATGATTTCCGTCAGGAGTTCGTTGAGGTGAAACTGGCAAAAAATCGATTATTGCACCGCACTCCCGATATGTTTCTCAATGGTAGTGATGGCCCTGTGTGCTTACCTGTATTGACGGCAGTTCCGTCGCAGCCAACGACCCGAATGCCTTTCACGTCAGTTCCTTTGACTTCAAGAGCAGCCAACATCGTTTTGGCAATCTTGTTCCCAGATGAACGCCCTTGAATGGAAACGTGGTTGATATATCCAGATCATGCATCACGTAGTGGTCTTCGATTGATTTTTGACGATAGGCAGTTATGCCATTCAATGTAAGGGTTTTATCCTTTCTGTCGTCAAAGTAAAGGCCTTCAACTATTGTACCGAGCGAACTGGACGCGAAGTGACTCGTCTCTAAACGGAGCCGTTTTCGTGTACGAACGAGCTTGTTTTTGTTGACTATCATCGTTGGATTGAAATCTTCTTTTGTGTCCAGTAATGTTGCGGTGGCAAGGGCAGCTGCTGCTAGACTCGGAATTCCACACGTTTCTGCCTCACGCGCAACTTTATGCAGATAGAAAGTACATCGCTTCTGTTCTTCTTTGAGTTCTTCTCTGCCGATCGAGCACTCTGAAAGGAAGCGCCTTCTGAGAGTTTCTTCTGTATTGTCATCATCCGAGTCGTGAGTACATTCTTCGCATTTTTCCGCTCGTTTTCTCGCTTTTCTCTCGAAAGCAGTTCCTCCTTCCGCTCGTCCCTCTTCTTCTCAGATTTCACCACATCCCAATCCAATGAAACCAATGCGTGCTCCGCGTTGGTTCTTAACGAAATCAACCTCGCGTGAATGCAGCAATTTGTCGTCAACGATGTCGAAAAGAGTGCGGAGGCAAAGACTGGCCCTCAATGAAGTTTTCCATTCAGCCGTCTTTCTCGTCGTGAGGATTTTATTCTTCATCTTAACTATGGCCCATTCCTTCATAATCTTCTTGATCACTCCCTCACGCGTAATGATCGCCACTGTGGCGAAATCGTAGATACTTGTTCGAAATCGTAGATAGCTCCATTTCCTTCTTGTAATCTCTGGTGTCCTCCTTCTTTATGGTTTTCTTCTTTCACTGAGGCGTAACTTCGAAGAACGTCACCACTGGTGGAGGGTAATATCCCAGAAATGGGGTGATTTACTGATTAGTTGGACCGTGTTGTGCACAGGTCCGGTTTTAGGGGGGGAAGAGGATGCAGTTGCCCCGGACCCCCTTTTTGAAGAGCCCTCCGACGTGAAAAAATGTAATTTTGTGTTATTATAATTGTTTTCTCTCAGCTTTTGAAATCTCTGCAAGATGCCTCCTTTTTCTTTCAAGGTTAATTTTTAGTCACAAGGTGGCGACTGAGCTTGGCGTAAAGGCATTAGCAACGGTGTGAGTGACTTTCAAGTTACCTTGTAAAGTTTTACGCTCCCTCGGCGCAAAAAACTTTTTTTCACGGGTTCCCCGATCTAAGAGTGCCCCAGGCCTCCATCAGTTAAACTCGCCCCAGGTTGTGCACCGTCTTCCTGGCGTTCAATTAAAAAAAGGTTTTCGATTTTGTCATTTACTCGACAAACCTCCTAACAAACTCGAGTTGCTAAGCGATCTGTTTCCGACGACCGTCCCTACTGATCATGTGTTTTGTTTTTCTTTGTTTACTGCGTTGATCGGTTAGTGCCTGCTTATTTGCAGACATTGCTGAATAAATACAGTTTGTTTGCAATGACTTAAGAAAGACAACAAGTCGAAGAAAGGGAAACCTCCATCCTCCAGCAATCTAAGTAGTCAGACTTGGAATTTCTCAATGTTGAGAGAAAAAAGTTTTCTCTGCCTATAAAACGTTGAATGGTAGTTTTATCAAATATTTCTGGAAACTTCCTTGTTTCGTATTATCTGAACTCTTAAATTGACTCATAATGTGAAAGAATGATTCATTGGTGGCAAATCACGCAGTTAACATATTTCAACATTATTGCTACTGAAGAGTACATAAAATTAGCGTTTAATTGAACACTTTGATAACACTGATCACCAACGCAATTTAAACTCTGTTCTTCCGTCTGTAGGAGTTTGCCAAATTATTTCAAGTGAAATATTTCCGGAATGCTGCGAGCATAGAAACAAGTAACTTTATACCACTTCAAGGTTTAACGTTAGTTTTTAATCAGTTTTATCAAGCCTGTATTTGTGCATTGCAGTGTCTTTTTGTTCCAGTTAGTGAGCTGAATATTACTTGACATGCGGAATAATAAACTCATCAAGGCTGCAATCTTTCATCGTCAATAATGAAACTGGTTATTTGTGTTATATACTGACAATATACAGCAGCTGATGTAAAAATTTAGAAGCACTGGCATCAGCGAATGAAACACACAAGTTCGCTAGAGTATTGTATCGTATGTGCCAGGTATAGCGTTGGTGGTACGTTGCATCGTGTATTCATTGCGTGCGCCTGGCGGTAGCGTTGACAGAGAGCCCTAGAGGTAATTTTAGACTCAGGCCCGGCATGCTTTGGAGACCTGTAACCTCCCAAAGGACCCGAGAACTTAAAAAAACTACCACTTAATCTTTGGATATAGTGCGTTTTTCTTAGAAAGGTCCTTGATTTGGTGCAAATGATCTCATTTGTGCGGTGCCAAAATTATTTCTTAAATGGCCCTGCTGCTTGGTTCTTGGTGTCTGGTTGTTGGATTCAGTCTCATGACTTGATCATGTTTTGTGACCATGTTGATATTAAAAATTAGTAACGTTGAAGATTGGTAACAATGAGGCTTGATAATGCTGTTGTCAATCACCATCAAGTTAAAAACAATGATAATAATGAAAACTTAATGGTGAATTCAATTCAATTTTATTTGTCATTACTGACGCGAAACATGTAGAAAACGAGAAAACGGCAAAGTACGCACACAAGTTTGGCACCAACACTTCACAGAAGTGAAAGTTGGCAAAACCAACAGGTTTAAAATATACATCTATAAAACAGTGTTAGGAAATCACAATGTTAAATTTGCACAGCCACCAAACCCAGAAAAGAGAGAAAAAAAAGGAAAACTTCGTAACAAGGGTGTTTAAACTTCAGTGCAACTAATAAGCGTCAAGCAACTAAATAGTACAAACGAAAACATTTTCAGTACAGTATTAGAAAAATAATAAAAAAGTTTTTAAAACATTAGCTCAATATGAGTGTAACCTTTCTCTTTTGATGCTTTTCATCTTTTTCTTAACTTCACCATACATTTCACATATTTTGAATATTCTTCAGCTTGTTACTTTATTACAAAACAATGCCGAGTGGTGAGAGCTCTGGTTTGGTATCTAAAAAGGCGGCGGTTCGACATCACTCAAGAGCATGTGGCTGTGTCTTTGGCAAGAATCTTAAAGGCATGCCGGAAGGTAGACACAAGCATTGGCTTCCTTAGCTTCCGTCGACAAATATAAATCTTCTACCATTGGGCGTAAGCTTGGATGCGATAAAAAAAAAAGGGATTATTCAGACAACAAAGTTCTTGTACTATCTTTTGGACACATTGAAAAAAGAAAGCTTCAATAGCTCAGTTGGTCAGTGCGTGACTTCTGGAACGAAGAAAATTCAAGATCAAGCGGCGCTGGTTGGACTCTCGGGGTGTGCACTTGAGCAACGCACGTTAAGGACTGCTCTCCATTCAGCGGCATCTAATGGATGGAATAATTCCCAGCAACAAGACTTCAACAATCGGACATTTCCCTCTGTCAATCTCGGTGACCGGGCTTGCGTCAGTAATTCAAAGCCTCTTCATGCGAAACTGCGAAGATTAGGGTCTGCAAGAAGCTTTCCCAGTCGAGGATAAAGATTCAATCAATCAAACCTCATTACAAAATGAAATGCTGGTTGGGATGGCGCAAGGCAAACGAACAAGAATATGCCAAAAATGATATGTTTTGACAATTGGCAGTATTAAAGAAATTACAGTATTAAACAAAATATTAACGAAAAGCATGCCAAAATTATTTATAAAATTTAAGGATACAACAACTTAAAGGGAGTTCATAAGTCAGTGGCAGGTTAATGTCCTTGTCTTCTCCAGCTCGTGTCTGAGCATTGGTTTTGTCATCAAGTTGGATGGTGATGTCGGATGTGGGTGTATGGATAGGCCCAGTCTGTGGTGGAATAGACGAGGGCAAAGGTCATATTGTCTGAAGGGTGGAAAACGTGGTTCATTCAGTTTTTCTTTTCCAATGTTGCGTTTCTTCTGACCAATTTGCTTCCTGTTTTTTGTTTTTCGAAAAGTTTAGTGCTATCCCTAGTTTTCTTCCCCCAGATTTATCTGTCGCTGGCAAGTTGTTCCCACGATTCCAGAACGATGCTAACTTGGTTTAAGAAGACTTTTAGCTGATCTGCGCATAGCATGGTTGGTAATCAGTATCAGAAGAAAACAATATTAAGATATTAGCTACTTCACGCCTTCACGTAATCACAACCTTGTCTTTTGCCATGTTTTTGACCTTCAGTTTTTGTTGGACGTCAACATAGTCAATAGTTTATTAACAAATCAGCTTGTACTATGCGATTTATCAGTATGCCAATAGCTAGGAAATTGATAGAAAGTCCTTTAAGGAATAGGTATGGCTTGCATATTTTGTGGACCATGTAGACGTTATTTATATGATATCGTTTGCATTATTATGTTAAAAAATTAGTTCACTTTCCGAAGCGCTTTCGCATTTGCAAGAACGTTTAGAAAACGCCAATATTGTGTTTGCAGCCGTTCCAAGATAGGCCATTATTTCCGCTAATGCAAGAATTTACAGTAAGACGGAAATTTGTCATTGCAAAATAATCACGTGGTCGGAAAGCAACCCACTAACAAAACTATCTAATCACTTTATCAATCAAATATTCAAGAAAAAGGCAAAGTAACTGCTACAATGTACATTAATAACAGACCAGATGGGTAGAAACCCGTAATATCAAAATCAAAGTTTGGAAAGCTGGTCTAGGACACTGAAAATAGTAGTTAAGTTGCAACCTAGCTTCTTTTTTTTTGTTCTAGCAAACTCAGCTAGTAAAATTTAAAAACTTTAAATAGTCATCTCAAAACCTAATCAAGTAAAGAATAGTGGCCTACCTGAGTTAAACTGCAATAAAGAATTACTGATGAGTTGCATGACTAGTTTTAGAAAATGCAATGGTGCAAAGGTAAAATGATTGCTTTATTATCGAATGGTTTAGCTTGAAAATGTTCGGTTTTATTGTTATAGTTCAAAATTTTATCTGTAGTTATAAAACCCTGTTTAAATTTAAACAAAATGACATTGCTGGTATAAAATTGCATGCTAAACTAAAAACATCAATTTTTTTTTGATTATGCTCGCCGCGAGTGCGTTTGAGCACCTCATGGATGAAATACACCTCACAGACAACACTTCAACAACAAGCGGAAACTTGCTTCTGCCAATCTCGGTGACCGGCCCTGCCTCAGTAGCTCAAGCTACAGTAAAGATGCCAATCTACCAGAATTCTTCTTCTTCTAAACATTTTGATGCACAAAAAATGACATCCATTGATTCTGTTTGATCAGGAAAGCACTAAATTTTTCAGAGTTTTTTACTTATACAAAGATTTAAAAAAGTTGCTTGAAAAAGAAAATATAATGAAGTTGACATATCTTAATGCTAAAATAGCCGAGTTTGTAAACAATGTAAGAAACTATGCATAAAATTGTATGTCTACAAAGACTACAAGCAACAGGAGAAAATAAGAAAATATCAGAAAACAATTTGACATAACAATGAACTACTATTAACAACCAGCTTTCCTTGTACAACACTTCCAGTTACTTATTGAAAGATAAATATAACAAATGTTGATAACCATAAAAATGCTTTATGCTGAACTTTGTTTCTTTTTTTTGATTACTTGCATTCATGGAAAAACAAGTGAGGTTTGTTTTTCGGTTAGTGGTGGTTTGAAGACAAGTTCTGCTCAAGGTAAGACGCATTCGTTGTGCTAAAAATGTTATGGAATGCAAATTGTTTTGTGATTGCAGTTACTCACAGCGCTAAGGTGTAAAAAAGACCAGCTCAGTCGCCGAGTGGTTATGTCTTCGGTTCTTGTGCTGGTAGATCTCACATCGATTCCAGGTCGAGTCATACCGTAGACTTCAAAAACGGTGCCAATTGTGTTATTGTTTGCACAACGCATTGATAATAAGTCGGGTAATAATGTGATGACATCGTAAACCTGATGTAAAATTAAAAATAAGACCTTAGCTGTTGCAGAGCGACAGTAAATAAAACCATACCTTTATTATTATTAGGTGTAAAAAAGCACTTTATAATTATAATACTTTTGAAGGTTAAGGTGTAAAACAGTTATGAAATTGGAGAAAAATTCTAACAAGCTATTGATGCAAAGCAAGTGTTACGAAATGAAAGAAAAACCTGGTAATGCAGTCCTGAAAAAAATATTCGCAGGCGGAAGTACTTGAGCAAAAACCTAATTGTACTACTTTTGCATGTAAAGTTTACGAAAATAACAATAATTTTACTTTCATAAAACAGCAAATAAAGGTTATTATGCCCACGCTCAAAGTATGATTATAATTTAGCTTTTCGTTCACCACAACACAATTATTTGCGGGACTGTGTTTTGATATTTAGATGACAAATGATCAATATTCTACTTAAAAATTTAGATTGATGGTTGATTTTTACGCATACTTTTGGTAAAGAAGTAATTTTACATTACCACAAACAGATACAATTTCAAGTAACCAAATAATGTTATAAAACTCCATTTGCTATCTATTATTGGCTTGTGATCATTTTTATGAGTTTTACTATTGCTGAGTTAGGTTAAGTTTTCTTAAACTGGGAAAGTTTAATCCACTCAAATCAGAAAAAAATGACAAGTTTTATTTAAAAAACTAAGAATAATGTAGACAGATTATAGATAACAACTTTATAGGATTGAATTGCATAATTCAAAAAACAAAAACAATACGTAAAATAAAAGATATCTACCACTATATGATAACCACCACAAACACCACTACATGAATAAAATCGCTAAAATTAAATCTATGGTATGTGCTAATGGATATTCCGGGCAGTTTTTTGATAAGGTCTTACAACGTTTCAATTCAGTATCTTCACCGAATACTGACGTCATAAATTTCCGTAACTCTGTATCCATACCTTTTCTAGAAAAGGAATCACTCGTATACGCTAAAAAACTATCTAAATTCTAAACTCTTTAAACGTAAATTCAATATCGCCCTTTTTCCTCTGTAGGCCTACAAAGCTTTTAAAATAAGTCGATATTTTTCGCTGAAATCTCCCGTTTCGCAGTCTCTTTGTTCCAACATTGTCTACAAATTCACTTGTTCGTGTGACACGAACATGACATACATAGGTATGTCCACAAAACACTTGGTTACAAGAGCAACGGAACACCTGAATTTAACAAACGTCAACAAACACACTGCAATCAAATATCACATTTATGACTGCAGTATTTGTTGCAACATCAAATTTACATTGGATTCGTTCAAAATAATTTGTAACTGTCAATCAGAGTTTGAAACTAAAATTCATGAGGCACTCCAAATAAAGCAGCACAACCCTAGTCTCCAGGGGCTCCGGACACTTCCTGAGAGTGGGGGGTAATTTAAGCAGGGCGGGAAGGATATTTTGACTTCGACAGGGAGCTTATTGGATTATCGCATCACATATAGCCTACTTCTGAGCAGAGCCGTTGACAGGATTTCTCGGGCCCGGTACCAATTTATTTTCGGGATCCTTTCATTGACAATGTTATGAATATAAAGCTTTCTGTTAAAATGAGGATGACACATGCCGTTCAAAGTAGAAAATTAAAAGGAATAGATCAAACCCGATATGCCAAAAGCGTGGTTGTTTAACAAATCTTGCGCAATCTTAAAATTTCCACAAAACTTTGCCTACTATCTCTATTTAGCGGTTGCTTTTTTGAACTTTTATTTGTTACGTGGCGCTAGAGTATTACTTCCCGATTCCATTGATGTTTCACTGGTCATTTTAGGCTCACCAGAAGAGAATTTACAGCAACGTTAGTGCAGACGGTCAGAAAGTTTTCAATTTGATTTGGGAAAGGTTTTTGGGCTTAGGTCAAACATTTGATGACTGCTGCAATCTGAAAATCGGTTTTGGTATAATTTTTAGTCCAAAAATAGGAATAGCGATGTTCTTACCTGTGCCTTTTCAGTTTTTGAATTTAAACAAACATTAGCTTGTTTTTGAAATTCGTGTTACGGGTTATATTTCACTAAATATTCGTGGTTAGGGAAATTAGTATAAGGTACCTGCAGCTAATAAGGCCCGCTAATTTTCAAACCTCAATATTTCTCTAAATACTGCATAATTTTGAACGAAATTTGGAATGAGTATACTTTGGGTCTATCTAAACAACATATCTGTGAAACAAGTTTGTACGTAAAAGTTTTGTACGTAATCTCAAGCGGGCTATATTAGATGCATGTGTTGTGAATAAGGCCCGGTTTGAATTTGCACCAAAAGTGATAAAAAAGGTGTATTTTCACAATAGCAACACCACAAAACAACTTCTAATTGACAACACAGGAACAGAAATAATAATTAATATGTACAGCGACAACTATTCCCTACCCCCATGCTCCATTTTTTTTTCAAACAACATGGTGTTTTTAGATATGGTAGGGATGCTTAAGTATTTTGATACTGAAATTATGATATTTCCTTTGCATTAAGAAATTGGATTAATTGTGTAACAACAATTGTTTGGGTCACTCAAGTCTTTAACCCTCACTTTCTTAACCAGGGGTGCACAACAGTACAATTTTCCAACCCCATGGGCCTTATTACCAATATTAGCCTAATCTGATCATCATTATCAGTCTTGCATTAACTAGAAAAAACGTTCAAATTTATTGGTTTTACTGCATCAGCATGAAGATATCTTTCACATAAAATGCAAAAAAAACGGAAGTCAAAGCAGTTTGTTAACTGCAGAGCAGTCTAAAATATGTGAAAATTAATAAAACCACTCAATTTCAGTCTCCCCAAACTTCAACTTTCCGTAACTCAAAAAGTTCTGAAGTTTAGGCTGTGAAACTTCACCAGTCAGTTTCAATTCACTATGGCAACAATCAGAGCTTCCAGTTTTGTTTAAAAAAGTTGTAACAACGGAGATCCCGGGGGTGGGCCTTAATACAGGCCGGGCCTTATTAGCTACAGAGACGTTACTAGACTAAACTAAATTTTTGTTTTACTGTTTGGTGGCTGAAGTGGCTGTTTTACCACCAGAGAGCTGAAGTGGGCCTGGTACTTTACCATCTGACGGCTAAAGTGGCTGTTTTAACCTCTGATGGCAATTCCTTTAGATTTGAATATATTAAAATCTTGATTTTTTTTCAGTCGCGGAGAATCTTTGAAGTCTGGGCCCCTTAAATATTCCGGGCCCGGGTCCAAAAGTACCACCTAGACCCCCTTGTCAACGCCCCTGTTTCTGAGAGGTTGCCCCCAGACCACTTTGCATTACTGAAAGCTTTACTTTCTTATACAGCGTCTTAGGTGACATGTTTAGCGCCGAAAGCGCAGAATTTTTGCTTTTCAGCACGATTTAAAATCAAAACACTATTTCAACGAATCTGAAATCGCGAGCAAAAGCTCTTTAACAATTTTTAAGTTTTGAGACAATTTTGACTGGAAGAGGGGACGTACGCAAAAATCCTTCTCAGTATTCTTCTTTGACTCAAGTCTTCCAAATTTTGCACTTCAGACGACAAAAGGTTAGATTTAAAAGGTCAAAGCTAGGCCTACATTCAACTCAGAAAAAAATAAAATTAAAGCTAAAATGTAGCTTTTATAACAACTGAAAATAGAGAGACATCTTGATCGATACTACAGGAAGGCTTACCATCTGTGCCGTATAAGAAATAACACTAAACAAAAAATGGAATTTTACAAATAATAATAATATTTAAAAATAAATAAGAATTTTATTCGACTCAGCAAATAGCTGCCCCTTGACTCAGCTATCCCTTGCAATCAATTTTAAAGGCCACCCGCATGGTTCAAACAAAAGCGAAGTGAAGCTATCTCCGCGAAAAATGTCGCCAAGTTACAACGATTGGTCACAGCGGTAAACCATAATCTCTTCGTGGGAAAATTGTAACATAAAGTTCCCGGATCCGTTCGTCTGTATGTAATGACCGAAAAAGAAACACTCCTTCGAAACGTCTATTCAAATTTGTATTTCTGTAAAATTAGCCACCTGGCTGTCGAAATTGGATGCAACGCCGTACACCACTAAAACTTGTCACTACAGAACAGATTACTTAGATAAAAGACGGAAAATTTGTCCAGCTAGCAAGCACCAAGCAAACAGTTAAATATGCGACTCACTTCCAACAAACAATTTTACGAATGACTAGAATAATTTGCGATATCTCAAATGCACGTAGACAGCAACTGTGACGCAATAATGAAAGACATTGTCACGCAATTCAAACCGGTGTTCAAAGGTAGTGATGCAATATTTCATCAGGTCTTACGACCGATGGTGCAATATTTGGACATTTTCTAGCAATTTCCATGACGTAAGATGCCAGCTAGGTTAAGTAGACCATAACGGTTTTTATATGATGTTTGATTTGGTGAAAATTGTCGGGAACAACGATTCAACGCCGAAAGACATTGAAACAGTGCAACTGTAGTAGATTTCGTTTGTGAGTGGTAAAAAAGCGAAATTAAACACTTTGTAGCAGTGAGAACATATGACGTCACACATAGCGCATTGCGATGTTTATATTCTTGACAGTATACATAGTTTGGCGTTGTCTTGCTAGTTGGAGTTTCCAAGCAAAAAACTCAAAAGTTGTGCAACAAAATAAAAAAATGAAAATAAAACACAAAAGTAAAAAAATATTAAAAATGAAATTTTTATCTCTACATTAGTGGGGGGGGGTAATTTTGCATTAGTTACACCCCTACTCCAATGGTTGGGGGTAATCACCCCTGCGGCCCCCCTCTAACGGAGCCCATGCTAGTCTCAACAAGCAATTATTTGCTGGAGGGGCATTTTTCTTGTTAAATTTGTATTAAATTACGTTTGTTTTATGTTGCTTGATGGTTTTCCTTGATTGCCTTTATGTTGTTCTGCTCACTATTTTGTCTTGTGACCACACTCTCGCATAGTTTCTAGCAGATTGTTACCACCTTTTGTGTTTGTTCTTGAGTTGTTGCTTGTACGCAGGTCAGTGCAGTTTTGCTAATTAATTTCAGTCATTACTGTAGTATTAAAATTTCACGAACATCTGTTGTTTTTGTTTAGATGAATTAAGGTATTTTCCTGATGAGGGCAGAAAGTTTTGCCGAAAACGTTTGAAGTTATCTTTTATTTTATGTATTGTTTTTGTTTTTTTGAATTATACAATTCAATCCTATAAAGTTGTTATCTTTTATTTATCTGTCTTTGGTATTTGAGAAGTACCTCTTTACCAAAGCTATAAGAATAATTTATTTTCCCTTGCTTAAACTTGCTATTACAGTAAAATTTTCTACCATGTGAAAATTTTGATAACAGTTTTCAATAAGTTATTTCTACTTAGATTCTTTTTGCACTATTGGCATGAGAGATAGCAGAATAAAAGATGAAGACATTACTGCTTCTTCCACGTGGAAAAGGCCTAATGCATTCTTATATAGACCTGCAGCAGCAAGACTTGACAACCAATTGGGTGAGCGTGGAAACGCTGGAAGTACAGGGTCATGGTCAGCTCTTCAAAGTTAGTTGTTTATTGCGTATTTATCCTAACTAGTAAGTTATAAAAAACCGTTAGAATGGTTATCAGAATTATTTAATTTTTTAGCAAATCCTGCTAAATTTACGGAATAAATACGAAAGTAAGAGCCAAACTGTAAGTTTACCACTCGGTTATACAATATACATGGTATATGTACTTTTAACTAGAATATTGTCCTCTTGTTTGTTTTTTTTTGGTTTCACTTCTGTAGTATCAAATCAAACACTAAATTTTCGATAAATCAGTTTGGATTAGTACCTAGTACGAAAATAGTAAGCCTATACAACTGGTTTCATACCGATACTTGTTACTTTGGACATTTTTAAATGTCTTATATTGCCTATATCCACAATATTTTATATGCAGTATACAGTAATGCTCTGCAGCCAATCTACCATGAAGTATGAAAACCAATTTGTGCCAAATATAACAACGCAGCAACTTTGAAAACAGTGTTAAACAATTTTTAAGCGACATAAATAAAAACGTTTTTGAATGAAAACCTTAATTTTTTTGTCAAGAAAATGAAGTATCTTCTGACAGGTGTCAATCCCACAACATTTTTAGTTCACAACAATTCTATTTGAATAAGCTTAATTGAAGATGATCTAGCTTCTAGCTGATCGAAATCGATATTTAGCTATATATGATTGAACTGACTCGTGTGAGAATAAATTTCTTTGCATTAATTTTTTTGTTAGTTGTTTTAAACTACTTAATTTTATTTGTATCATATATATACTTTATAGACTAAAAACAATGAAAACTATTAATACTACAAAAAGTGCTCAATGGTAAGCAAAAAGGCATAGCAGAGCGATTTAAATCAAATATAGTTATTACTATCTGAAGCCTTTACAAATTGTTTCACCTAACAGATCATCAGAAGGTCTGAAAAACATGCAAAAAGTAATGAATCGATAATTCCTGAAAAGATATTGAATATTACAACTGTAACTTAATCTGCAAAAAAACCTTTAAACCTGTAATTCCTGAAAAGATATTAAATATTATAACCGTAATCCAATTTGCAGAAAAAAACCTCAGAATTACTAAGGGCTACCTCCATTCATTACTACAAAGTTTCAATTAATTTGTCCAACTGGAGACCAAGCAACTTGATGGCAGCATCTATGACATCACAAAAAAGCAAAATACAGTTGTGATGATCAATGCAACCTGTAGTAACCTGAACAAAATAAATGAAAATTGTTTTTAAAAAAACCTGTAAAAATTAAATGAGATTTATAACCTGTAAAAATCAAATGAAATTTAATTTTTTCAAAATTATGACCTGTGAAATCATAAGGAATTGTGATGATTTAACCTGTAGTAACCTGAACAAATGAAATGAAATCTGTTTTTAAAACCTGTAAAACTCAAATGAAATTTTTTAAAAAAAATTAACCTATGAAAATCAAAAGGAATTTATTTTATTTTGAAGTACTTGAGTTTAAATTTGTTTCTATGACGACATTTACCCACCAGTTCCGAACGCTTGTTCAAAAGGTGGCCACTATCAGCCTTCAGAATGGCCAGCTTTTCAGCCAAACATAGGCCACAATTATTACGACCACCTCCACTATAAGGCCGAGCACAGCTGTGGATGGACCAAGTTATTTTAGGATCAACACCCTTGTCCTTAAGGTCCCAAACTGCCTTAGATAGTTCGGTGCTGTTTCATTTAGACCTATCCATGAAGGAACATTTATGGTTGGAAAAACGTTTTTTAAAAGTAGTTTCACAACAACCAATGTAATTAAGAACCGTCGGGCCGTTATCAATGGTGGCTTTGTAAATAACGGCCTTCTGCAAGCATTGCCCATTCAAAGGACAATCTGGCTGCACCCTACAATTGCAACCAGGCTGCAATTACAGGCTACCAGGCTACTTATTTTTAAGTATTTACTTTGTGATAATCTGAGATTTGCTTTGACCAAGTTGTTTAACCTTGTGGGAGAAAGGTTCTACTTTTTCACCTCTGCATGTTGATGTTTGTCTGGCTACACTGAACGACTACAAGGAAGGTACTGTAACAATCTTTTCTCGTTTTCAATACAAGCAGGTTTCTTGCCCCAAACATCTGGTCTGTTCTTGAGCTTTCCACCGGCAGAAAAAGGTTCAACAGTAACTCAAATATAAAACAAGTTATGTAACATAACTTTCCAGTTGTAAAGCACCGACAACCAGGGCCAGATCATCCATTAAGCTGAACAAGCTGAAGCCTCAAACCCACCAATTCGGCCCACCAAGGATAAGAATGTTACTCATGAAAAAATGATTAATTATTTTGAAAATGCCAAGCTTAGTCAAGACTCTAGCATAAACTTAGACTGCATAAACCTAACCCTGGCACGGCACTTGAAAGGACGACTTATGAACACGTGACTGTGTCTTTACCAAGTAATCTAAAGGCATGCCTGAAACTGAACGCAAAAATTGGCTTCCTTGCCATCCGGTCCGCTAAATTTAAATCTTCAACCACCTGGCGTAAGCCTGGATATGACAAACAAACAAACAACTTGCTGGAGGTTTAATTGAAATACGTTTACACCTTCATTGCAAGCCAAAATAGATCTTACAAGTTTTTACTAACTTAAAATTGGGCCCACAAGTGAATTAAGCTTTAGGCCTATAATGCCCAGCAATAATCTAGCACTGCCGACAGCTTCACAAAGCTGTTTTTTGTGATTTGTATCAAATTAACATCACAAATTTGCATTATTTTAGTTATTTGCGTTTACGTTTGATGGATATTGTGACCTGAGTTGTTGTTTTTGTCAATCAAACTAAAAAGTACAATAATAAATGTGACAAATTGAAATGCAGATCGAGTTGGTGAATGGATCCAAGTCTATCTGCATCAACCAACTCGTCTAACGGGCATTGTTACTCAAGGACGACCGGTGAGATACTCCCAATGGGTAACCTCTTTCAAGATATTTTACGGAGACTCTATCGATCAATTGCAAGTGATGTTGGATGGGCATGGAAATGAACTGGTCAGTGTTTGCATTGCGCGAAATAATAATTATAAATCACAAAGGCAGCTGTGGTCAACCTGGGTTTATGAACCCATTGAGCTCCCTCAATTTTTATTAGAGGGTTTGTGAACAATTTTGTTTTAGAAAATAGCATTAAAAACTATGCACGCTAATCATATACTTAAGGTTAATTTTAGTTAAATACAGTTTAACATTGAATTATATTAGTTATATTTAAAGTCAATTTAAGTTCATAAACTTTGCGTTAATTAACCTAAGATTCACTAATCAAACAACCATGATCCTTTCGCTTGATTGTTGCCAGTTGTAAAACTAAAATTTGTGTTGCTTCTTATCTGTGTGATTATTTGTAGGCTTATCATTCACTTTTCTAAAACGCCGTGGTGCTATAAAAGTACTTCGGAAATTGCTTATTTTTTATCTTTTATCATTACAACTCTTTTGTAAAATGAGTGATTAGTGCCAAACGAAGAAAGGGACGACGAAAAATGAAATATTTTGACAATATTAAGCAAATTACCGAAATAAAAAGTAGGCCAGAAGTACTAGCAAAAACAAAAAAATAGGCAAAATGGATGGAGTTCATATGGGAGGCCACAACTGATCAAATATGATTAATCTATTAAAAAAGAAGAAGTGTCATAATATGGCGATTTAATAAGGTTGTCTTTTACATTGTGCAGGTGTTTGAAGGCAACAATGACAACAATTCCTATTCCACTAACAAGTTTCCTCAACCTGTTATTGCTCGATACATTCGAGTGTATCCACAATCGTGGCACAACCATATCAGTCTCAGAATGGAATTTCTTACTTGTTAGGTTAACAGTTATGTTGCTGACCAGTTTGCAGCAACAAAAATTATCTCTCGAATCTTGCTTTTGATAAAACAGTTAATAAATAAAAACGAAATTTAACTTTAGTTTATAGCCAAGCAAACATTTTGGAGACATGAAGGTCAGAATTATGATACTCATTACAGTAACTTTATTTTGCATAATCAAGAACCAACTACTATAATAACTTAATGTCAATAAGTTATTTTTTGCTGACTGCGTACCCATTATTATTATTTTTACTTTTACTGAACTTATGAAATTATACCCAACATTATACCCATCATGGTTTGTAAAGTGAATCATGTGATCGACTTTGTTTATTGCTGGCATTCTAATTGAAATTGTTAAGTTTTTACTATATTGAAACTGAAAAAACAAAAACGGCTTTAATTTTATATCATAAATAAACACAAATATTGATTTACCGGTGTAAATTTAAATTCATTCTTGGACCTCCATGACCAGAAATTCCACAGCATGAAACAATTAGTAAAAATATTCAGCTACAAAATTATGAAGCCTTTTATGTTAATTTGTATTGATCCTTAAAGCTTTAAATTCTTTCTAAAATACCTTTGCATGAGAATTAACAATAAAACTGATTGTTCAATTTGATGCTCTGTTCTCAAGAAAGCATCCATAAAACTACAGTATACGCATGCTTCTAATGCTATGTATGTAGGCTGCTGTACTTACTACATTTTGAGGCAAGTGCATCACAATGTTAAAACATAGAATACTAATAACAATCATTTGTGATTTTATAGCTTTATTGACCTTGGGTTTATTATATCAACAAACATGCTCAGTTTACTTTAAGGCAGATCTAATTTAAAAGTTGCACAGCATCAAATAAAATGTTTGAAAATACCACTTGTATCTTAGCTGAATCTTTTGTTTAGGAGATGTGCACTTTCCTGATGGCTGAAACGATAACCATGCAAAGGCTATTGGTCAGTGCGAGTAGCCTACCCATGCCAACCTAAATACAGAGCAGTTGGTATAGTGACTCACTTTAAGAACAAAAACGGGACTATCTAAAAACGATGTTTAACTCTCGGTGTGTGCGCTTGAGCAACTTATTTTAAGGACAGTTCTTTATTTAATTGTAAGCCTATTTATTTTCGGTGCTCTAGGTGGGGCATTTTCATATAAGCGGCAGCCAAATGTGGCCCAAAATGCGTAAAAATCACATCATAAGGTACAAACATCAAACATGTGCCATCAGTTGAAGCATGTTCGATTGAGTTCGAAACCACTTTTTTTATGGTCCCAAAGTGGGGCTTAACTTGATTTTGGGAGCATAACTCACCAAAATCACAAAATTAACATCATAAGGTACATGAATGAAACCAAGTGTTGGTAATACCATTTTACTTAAAGATTTCAGAACATCAAAATTTAGTTTCCCCAAGTGGGGCATTCATTCACATACGTAAAAATAAAATGATAAGGTAGGCCTACAGTACAAAGACATGATTTGTATCACAGATTGGGGCGCGTTCCACTGAGTTTTCTCAGAAACAACTTTTCTTTTAGCTTTCAGGTGTACACCTGAGAGCTAATAGTACACGTCGTGTCTTTCCTCATTTTTGGGGTGGCTAATATGCCACCAAATTCATCAAAGCAGCAACATCATTAAAGTTTTTACATGAATGAAACTAAGTGTACATGTAGGGTACAGTGTAGGACGTGGTGTTCACTGCAGCTGGGAATTTCTCTGAGTAAAAAAAGCTAAAACCTGGTGTTACATACAACCTGGGTCTTCCAAAAGCGAAGCTTTACAATGCAGGCACACGCTGTGCTGTACCAATTGTGACAGAAATTGTCATTACCTTTTTGGAAGCAGTTAAAAGACGAAAGGTATGTGGTAATATCAACCTTGAATGCCACATCATCAGCTTGTCCTTCGTTGCTCAGCCAACGGATTATTTTCTTACCTTTAGCAAACTCCTTGATCTCCAGGAGAAGCGCTTAGAACCTTTTGAGTCGTAGCACGGCTTGGCCACTGAACGGCAGGGAGCATTAGCAGTGAGCATAATCAGCATCAATATATAGCAGGAATTGCTTAAACTTGTGATGATTAAGCGCATTTACACAAATCCAACATAGACTACAGTTAATGTTATGATTTCTATCACATTAGACATCTTCACTGACTGAGCAACCATATTGTCTTGGTGTGAGATGCAGTTGTGCCACATCACAGGGGTACGATTATTTTCTTCATGCCATCTGTTATGAGTCCATGAAGACCGTGATGGAAGGACACTCACCTGTTGCAACTAAACGCAGCGTTGACGAATCCAAATGTGCTTCTTTAAGACTTGCACGAAATTCACACCTATCTATGCTTTTGTTGTGCCTTGAATGGAACGTAGAGAAAGCGAGAAATTCCTCGCTAATGTTAGTCTAGCGTAGCCTAACTCTCTTGATGCTAATTGCTATGCATCTGTCATGCGAGGAAGCGTTATTATAAGACATTTTTGCTGCCAAGTGTGGCACAGAAAAGTTTTCAATTTTTTGTCTTGAATATTTATTCAAGTAATTTTAGAAGGTAGAGAAAAAAAAGTATTATTTTTCTCTGCAGTTTTTTTTTTAAAGCAAATGTCCGTGTTACTCCGCATGTCCGTTTTGGCCCGCCTTTTCTTAATCCGTTTCTGCATGGTTGAAGATCTACAGTACAACATCAGCTGCCAGTGACCTCCACTTCCAGAATTTATGCCTGCAATGAGTTGGCCATCACAATCTCATGATATCACGATAGATAAATGTAACAACGTAAAGCTATGTTGTACAAAGCGAAGCTATATCGCACACTCTGGCAGTTTTGTTATTTTGTAGTGAACACTTTTTTTCTTTTTTTCAACAGATTTACTTGTTAGTGGAGTAAGTCTTCTCAGTAGTCTAAGTGATACCACAGAGTGTAGGCTAATTTGTTTCTGTTTAGTGTTCAGTCTGAGAGAAAAAAAAATGTGACGTGGTTTTCGTTAATTACAACTATTAAAATATCATCTAAAATTCCCACGCAGGCCGATCATCTTTAATTTAATTTTTGCAAAATTTACTAAACAAAGAGTTTTCAATTGTCACAAAACATTTCATTCATGCAGACTTCCACATTAGGGAGGGCCGTCAATGCACTTTTTTTGTCAAATCACTTAGCAACTCGGCTCAGATAGGAGGCTTAGGTCACAAACAAATAATCTTAAAAATTTTTTTTTAGATCGAGCCCCGGGAAAACGCCGCACAAAAAAGATAATATTACCCAAATAAAATAAAAAACATTTTTTCTTAAAAAAAAAAAAAGTTAAATAATTAAAAAAAATAGAAAATACACAAAACGACAAAAATAGTCAAAAACAATCACAGAACGTAATCTTTCTTTGACTCAAAACGTGAACGTTATGAGTGAGCAGCAGTTCGAGTCAGAATAAGCTCATGTCTGCTGTCATGGCCGATGACTTCATCGCTTACTTTGGTGACGAGTTTGATTGCGCGCTCAACTGCTTGTGTGCAGCACGGAAAACTGTCAATCGATATAGGAACATCCGTCTCGACGAAAAGCTCTGTGAGCTGTTGGATGCTGAAATCGCGTAGATTGGCGGCTCAGTGAGTTTCCGCTCGCTCTACCGGCGCAACGAGTTTGTTGTCATATCTGTGTACCCAAAGTTTAGTTTAGGTATTTGGAAACGACGTATCCCACCCGTGTACTCGTCCCTTGCTTTCTGGATCCGATGAACTGCGCGCTTACGTATTGGCTTAGACTCGTCATGCAGAAGAACCAACACTACATTTTCCGGATGCGCAGCGAAGGCCTTTGTTTGTAGGCAACTGTCGACGACATTTTTTGATTAGCCTGTCAGATAGCGAGGAGTCAGCTTAACCAAGCGAAAGAAAGACCGAGCAGCAAAGTGAATCTTCTTGTTTTGCTTGGTAGTAAACCACATTGGAGCGATATAGCTTTAACAATGTAACATGTATACTTTAACGATGTAGCATTGTAGCATACGTCGTCATTTCTATCAGCGGCTCTGTTGGTTCTGGTGCCGAGATATAAAGTCGGCATATCCTTGAAACGAGAGTAAGCCATCGTGCATGACCCTGTTTTCCTGGATCACGGAATCGAATGCTTTATGGAGGCAGACTTCCTTCGATGACCAACACGATATCGAACAGATAGGCCTACTTTTGATCGCCGCTAATTTCCATCACCTCATCCGTACGTCTTGGCAAAAAAAAGTTAAAACATAGGCTATACTTCAAGAAGTAAATGAAAAAATAAAAACATCTGAACTGAAACACAGCAAGAAACGCGAGACTAGACAACCAAGTTTCTAGGACTGGTAACTCAATCAGCACTGGAGCATGGTCAGCTCGCATAAGTAAGTTGCCGATAAAAACTTTACATTAATTTTGTTAGTGTATTTTATCAAATTAATTTTATCGAGGAATGTAACAATTTCCGTTTTTTTTTATGTGACTTTCCATAATTATGTTGGGTTACTAGTCTGTTTTCCCTACTACACATAGCCTACAGTATTACAACCACTTATTCTATAAACTTAATATCTCAATATGCAGGAATGATCTGGCAACTCCATAGAGTGATCCTGCTGTGGGATTTAGATACACAGAGCATTTGAAAAAATAATTTGGTCCCGGTATTAATGAAATCCTTGGGCATAAAATCAAGAGATGTCTATGAAAATGTACTGTATCCAAAGGATAAACCAGGTTTTTTAAGTTCCCGGGCCCTTTGCAAAGTTTGTGGGCCGTTAAAATCATCTCGGCCCGCTTCCAAAAGTACCTCCTTGGACTGCCCAGTGAAAGCTATTGCAGACACAAATTTGTTTATTGAGGATGTAGCTATCAAATGTGTATGGTAAATTCTTCTACCTTAATACATTTTTATAAATGAATTAAATATGCAACTAAAACTGTAGGAATTGGCCACAACATTGATATATAGTACGAGTGAGTAAACGTTAGATAAGCATAAGTACTAGCACAACTGTAGATTTGTAAATACTAGAAATTAATCAATAGTCACTGTAATGCTGCTTTGCTTAAATGTACAGCAAATTTTTGATAGGTTAGAATAGCAAAAGAACTACCCTTTATGCAAATCTTACAGACATATGCAACGCGGGAGATGCGCTAAATTGTAAAATACCAGTAGATTATTGGGCTATGTCATTTCAAAACCAGTTTTCAAATAGTCCAAAACTTTAAAATTTATTTCGATAAGAAGTGAGAATTGTTTCACAAACGGTTTGCACAATGCCACCTTAAACTCAAAATATAATTGCTTTAGCCTAGTCAAAAATGATTTTGTGGCACTCGTACTAACAAGTTGTTCGTAAAAACGCAGATAACAACGGCCAATGGATCCAGGTAGATTTACATAAACCAACCACTCTAACTGGAGTCATAACCCAAGGACGCCCCAGTCACAATCAATGGGTGACGCCACAGTCACAATCAATGGGTGACGCCACAGTCACAATCAATGGGTGTCGCACTTCTTGGTGACTTACGGAAACTCTTCCGACAATATGAAAAAAATTGTAGATAAAAACTGAAAAAAATTGGTTAGTTTCTGTAGTATGCTCAACAAGCAATTTAATTATTGTACCGCTTTGGAGTAGAGGTTATTCACTAAAAATTCACTTGGAATCATAGAATATATAAGGGAGTCTGAGTGTTACAATATGGGTCCGTAGGTAGAATAGGAACATTTTTTAGGATCTTTTTTAGAAGTTTCTTAAGTGTCTGAATGTTAGATAATAGCTCTTTGAAAAAGTGCTGTGACCAACAAAAGCTACGAAACACTGGATTAAATGGTCAAATCAAAAATTGTAGCAATATTAAGTCACAAACTTTTTGTGTTACTGTGAAGCCTAAAAAAATCTGTATATCCCAATAGAAAAAATGTTTTTCGTTTGATCTTTAATTCACAATTGATTTCTTAATTTTGAAAGTGGTTGGATTTCTCTACTGATTTGGTTTGGGATTGCCATGTATTGAGACATTAAATTTTGTCGTGCTTCAGTGTGAACAATCTTCTTCTAGTAGGAACAGAGGCTTCGTTGCGAGATTTTTGGGTTCGTTGGAACAAAACGGAAACACGACACTGGGTGATAGTTGTGTTTCTGACAAGCTTCTTGAATATGAGGGCCGTGTGTGTCTGCATGTAGAAGAGCACTTTGAAAAAGCTAAGATGCCTTTTTTATTTCATTTTAATAACTTCCATTAGGCTGCAATCTTGCGAAAGAACAAATGTAAGCAACCCTTTTTTTAAAGGAATTCCATGTTTAAGTCGAAGCATAGGCAACAGCTTCATTACTATTGGAAGGCTAATAAATGTGTACTTTTACTTTGCAGACATTTACCGGTAACATAGACGTGTTCTCGTATGCAACCAACAAATTTCCTCTTCCAGTCACTGCTCGCTACGTTCGACTTTATCCGAGTGCTGAGAACAAGTGGTTTAGCCTTAGTCTACGCCCCTGCTGAATACTGTGCTGCTACTTGGTGCAGAAGTGCCCATACTGACCTTGTCGATGTACCAATCAACAACTGCCTGCGAACTGTCACAGGTTGCCTCCGCCCAACTCCAACTGACTGTTTGCCTGTCCTTGCAAACATTGAGCCAGCTGCACTACGGCGCCAACGTGCTGTTCTTTCCCTGAGCCGTAAAGCCCTAAACCCTGGCCATCCGCTACACACAACCACGCTGAGATATCCACCAAAGCAGCGGCTAAAATCAAGAAAGCCATTTGTACGCGCTGCACAAGACCTTCTGGCAGCCTCTGGTGGAAGCCCTAGCAAACAGTGGTGCCACGCGGCGTGGTGTGAACAATGGTCAAGCAGCACGTCCCCACTTCGCCAAGTATTCAGATCCCCGTCCGAAAACCAGCTGGGACATGGCCTCTCTAGACTTGCCTCATCAAGGCGTAACCGTTTGCTCACTGGTGTTGGACGCTATGGTGCAGACATGTTGCGCTGGGGCTTGGCAGAGAGTGCAGCTTGTGAGTGTGGCGAAATGCAGACGGCAGCCCACATTATCAAGGATTGCCGGCTATATAGACCACCCCATGGTATGGAAGGCCTAATTTCCATCGATGACGACACCAGGCAGTGACTAACCAACGGATGCCCTGACATATAGCGACAATACGAGAGAAGAAGATCCGACTGCCTGGAAAAACCATATTAGCCTTAGAATTGAATTTCTCACTTGCTAATTATTTTAAAGCTTACAATGATGTTGCTGACTGGTTTTACAATGGCAAAAAAACATTGTTATATCATGTTTTGATGGTTGAGATTCTAAAGTCAACAATGCGTAATTTTACGCTGACGTCATATAAATTTTTGACAGATGTATTTGCGATGAAATGTTAAACGTGTTCGAAGAGTTGTCAGCGTTAAAAATATTGATTTTTCAAACGTTCGGTATGCGAAGGAATTGCATAATTAATTTTTACAAACTCTAAGCATCAATGTCAGGCATATGAAATTTCACTATTGTAATTTTGTGCGTGTTGCGTAATCAAGAGTACCTTTATTTTTAAACAAAGATAACTAATAATTGATATCAAGATGGCGCTTTCATTACTTGATTAGTCACAGAAATTCAAGGCAGAGTCAGCAGGCGGGGTGATTTCAATAAAACACATTAGTGTATTGGTTTATTAACGTTAATTAACGTTAATTTGACCTTGCAATTACATTATGAATAAAGCTACTTTTCTGTGCTTTAAGGAAGGCGATCGCCTCAATCACCCCCCCCCCCCTCCTTCGAGCCCCAGCTGCATCAACCTGTAGGAACGTTGAAAAACCCTTATCTTCTGTTATAGGTTTTATCGGGCTTCGATGATTTGAAGCAAAGTCATTCTTTGTTTTAGTATGCTTTATATTTAATCAGTCACACCTCGGTGGACACAAGCTTTTGAACGGATTGAACTTAATGTTGGAATATATATATTTTTGGCATTATTGATAGCGTTGAACTTTAATGGGTTTGTAAACCATCCACTAAACTTTTGCTACATTTTGTTGACATCACCTTGCAACAATGCATGAGTTTAAATTTTAAAAAATTCTAGTTGTTTGGTTTTGTGTTCATGTTACTTTTCAAGAATAAAATAGTCAAGAATATGCCTGCAAGTGATGAAGTTTATATTCTATAAAATACAATACACATGAGCAATGCTAGAATTAAAGTTTTTAATACAAATCAATCTTAAATCAAATCAAAACAATCAATTTTTAAGTAACTTAAATCATGGTCAAACTGAAAACCTGTACAAAGCTTGGTACGTAATTACAATACAGTAACTTCCAGATAAGTTAAAACATGTTGAAAAGTTCTTTCAATTGATATTTTGTCAATTTTTTCTCTATTTGGACTACTAAACGATCCTGAAATGGTTTGGTTTTGAATCTTTATCCTCGGACCGACAAAGCCTTGATAGGATAAGTGTTACAAAATGGTCAGGGCGTTGGTATTTCTTCAAAGGCATCTCAATCAATAATCCACAGCGAAACATAAACAATAATAATAATTTGAGATTAGAAATACCATTCGTGCACACCTTTTTCTCTCTTCCAGGAAGTGACAGAGAAACAAAATAGCTCTGTGTTGAAGCGGTCCAAATACTCTACTTAAAAAAGTCTTATTGTATCATGTCAGGGCTTCACAAAATTTTTTTGAACTTTTAAGTTATAAATTTTTTTCTACGACCCTAAACTTATATGCATCTGTAAAATTAGTTGTTCAAAACATTTTATTGAAAGAGCACTCGTGGAGATCAAACTTGAATTAAATTGTTTTGAGTAGATCTAACATTACAATGTTGGAAAGCTACCATCATTAAACCATAGAAATTAACCTTTAACAATAAATTAAGGAACCGTTAAACCTTTTTCAAATCTTCGTTAACAGATTTTAAGATTCTATTTTTGCGATTAATAGATATCTTTTCAAGCTCAATGAGCAATGAGCAAGAGCATGCATTTTGTTTTAAATACAAAAAAGAGAATATTTTAATAAGATTTTTGTGTTTGTCGTCCATGTATAACTAATTTTGTCGTCACGGTTGAATGCAGCTTGTGGTCGTAAGATCTTCTTTCTTTTTTTAGCGCAACGCTCAGAGCTCAAGGGTCGATGCTTCGTAGGTTACACTTTACAGGTTTATATTATTCTTTTACCCAAACACTCAGCAGACACACTATACAATTACATACACGGATTGTGTCTACCCGGGAGGCGTGGGACTTACTCTTAAAAAAGGGACCCATCGCTTTACAAATTCCGTTTTTACAAGTTTGCTTACAAGTTTACATTTACAAGTTTGCTGTGTAGGTTCTTCTTCTCCTTCTTTTATTGTCGCACTTGATTCCAAGCATTGACTGCCTCTTGCATGAAAAGTTTCCAAGATTCTCTGTTTAGTGTATGAGGTGTAGCATATGTTGGTGTTAGTTTTGTCGGTTTGTTGGTTTAAGTAGGCTAATCTTTGTCTGCCTTTGGGCACGCTTCCCCTCAATTTTGCCTGTGAGAGAGAGATGTTCTAACTTTCCTTTTCGCAGCACGTGTCCTAAAAATTGAAGTTGATTTTCTTTCATATTTTTTTAGTAGATTGTTTCCTTGACTTGATTTAAAACAGTTTGGTTGCTTTTTCTGTGAGTCCAGGAAATCCTTTGCATTTTCGGAATGCCCACATTTCAAACCCATTGAATTATTTTATTAATTGATTTGGTAATTGTCCAGGTTTCTGAATTATATTTAAAAATTGGGTAAATGTAACACTTCAATACTCTGAATGTGGTTGAGAAAGATATGTACTTGTTGCATAATATTGATTTCATTTGCTGGAAAGAGGCTTTTGCTTGAGCAAAACGTATATTGAACTCCTTATCATCTTTGGCGTCCCACTTTATTGTTGTCCCAAGATATCGAAAATTTTTTACTTGTTTTATAGTTGTTTCATTCATTTTAATTTGACAGATTGGAATTTCACTTTCTACCATCGTTTCCGTTTTCTTCTAAATTCTAATTCTAATTGGTTGATTGCTGCGACGTTTAACTGGGCTCTGGCAGAATTTTTTCACATAAAAAGTCACTACCTTGTCAAACTGGATTAGGGGTAATCACGCCCCAGTGTTTCAATTTAAGTTTTTTTAAAGTTTCACGAATTGAAATTTCACTTATTGTATATATTGGGCGTATCAATAAATTCAAGTTTGTAAATTAATTTGTTATTTCTGGCACACAGAAACTTTAATAAATCTTTTCTGTCGCATTTAACCAAAGCAAGTTTAAGAGCCGCTGATTATACAAAAACCACTGGTCTACAAAAAAAGAATTTTTTTTTGCTCCATGAACTTTGAAGACTGATTTAGAGTAATTTTGGGGTGCTGAATCCGAATCTGACCTCAGATTTATCCTATCACGTCAGGTTTGTGAAATATGATAGCAACAAATTGCTACTTTCGTCAAAAGTGGAAGATTTGGCGTTGCGTTTACCACCAACATATGCAGTGCTGTAACGAAAGGTTAGTGTTAGACAGGCCAAAACAGCCTAAATATGGTTACTGAACAAGCATTGCCATAGGCTTGCTTAAATCTTTGTGGTTTCATGCAAAACATTGACGGGGGGAGGGGGTCAGTTACACTTATAGCCTCCCTGTTAGCTTGTTATTACTGCCTTGTTAATAATGTTGCTTAGAAAACAAATTGGTATCAAAATTATAATTGGTAGGTGTATTTCAGCTACTTATGCACCACATGGCCTGGATTTTTGGATCTTGCACAATGTGTATGTGCAATAAACGCAACGTCAAATCTTCCACTTTTGACAAAAGTAACAATATGCTGTTATCATATCTCACAAACCTGACGTGATAGCATAAATCTGAGGTCATATTCGGATTCAGCACCCCAAAATTACTCTAAATCAGTTTTCAAAGTTCACAGAGCAAAAATCGTGTAGACCAGTGTAACTTCCATCAAAACAAATTGTTATCGTGCATTCAACTGCAAGTAATTTTAGTTATGATATAGAATTATAGCTGACAGATAAATTGTGATTATGATGTAGTTGGCAACAATCCGAATAACAATACATATAACAATAGCAATACTCGTGGTCAGGTTATTAGCTTGATCCCCAAAAGCGTGACGACAGCCCGACGACCAACAGAGCGGCTAGTCCAGGGCTACTCAACTAATGTTACCAAAGGTCCATTTTGACAAGTTGAGTATTTTTGCGGTCCGGTGTATATTTCACAGTATGCTACCACAAATTAAACAACCAGTACGAGCATTGAACACTTTTTAGGTAGTATGTAACACGAACTTGGATTTTTGTCTGACACAAACAAAGAAATAAAAAAAGGAAAAAGTGTATTGTGTTTCTTTGTACTGTAGCTGTGTAGATCGCACATCAGAGAAGACGGCAAAGCGTTGGGAGGTCTGGGGGCGAAGCCCCAGCTCCTTGGATAATCACAAAAAATGCTTTTCCCTAATGGAAATCTGTTTAAAGAGGCCCTAAAATGTGGCAATGAGGTTATTCTTCAGGAAGCCACCTTCAACACCGAGGTCCACCTTCAACACCCAGAAGGTCCGCATTCGGCCCGCCGTCCGCCAGTTGGGTAGCCCTGGGCTAGACTAATATCGCGACAGAGATGTGATTCAATAAACGTTGTTACAGACGGTTGTTCGCCTGGTCAAACGTCATGTAGAAACCGTTCGGGTCTACTGAATATTACGTCATGGAAATTCCTAAAACATGAGCCAAAATTGCACCATCGTCCGTAAGACTCGTGTCAGACCGGTTTAAACCTGTTTCAGTTTGAGACCTGTTTGGACATGAAATGCTGCGTCACACGAACTGCTCACGTGCCTTTGAGTTATCACAAATTTTTCTGATTCATTCTCGAAGTTGTTTGTTGGAAGTCGGTCGCACATTTAACTGGTTTATTTGGTGCTTGCTAGCTAGACAAATTCTCCGTCTTTTATCCAAGTAATCTGTATCGTAGTGACAGTTTTAGAGGTGTAGGCATTGCACCAGTCATTTCGATTGCCGCGGGCTAATTTTACAGGAATACACTTTAAGAATAGACGTTTCAAGAAGTGTTTCTTGCTCGGTCGATACATACAGACGAACGGATTCGGGAATCTTATGTTACAATTTTCCCACGAAGAGATTATGGTTTACCGCTGTGACCATAAAAAATAAAAGACGAGTTCTTGTCAGTTGGTAGGTCAAGAAGAAATTAAAGCAAGAAAAATAAAAAACGATTTGTTAGCTGGTAGGCCAAGAAGCACTTGAAGGCATAAAAATAAACGACGTGTTTGTTGTCAGCTAGTGCAGAAGAACTACTTAGAAGTACAAGAAATAATAAAAGAAGATTTGTTGGTTGGTAGTCTACACTCTTACAGAAGCAAAGAAAAGTAAAGACAATTCTTCTCAGTTTGGCACAAAAGAAAAATAACTTTGACATTCATTGGCAAGAAAGAAGATTAAAAGACAATCCATCTGTGCTTGTAGATTCAAGTGGAAGAATCCAAGCAAGTTTTGTGGACTTTAGGACTTCATACCCGTACAGCTACGGTATCGTGCATTTAAATTCTTTTTTGTATTTTTACGGTCTTTGCAGTTAAGTTTTTTATAACTACTGTAGCCTAATAATTTTGTGTGTTTGTGTAACTTAATTTTTTTAATTGTTAATTTAGCCCCAACATTTAATATGTCTACACTCGGTGGCGACAAGGACTCGACCGCCGTAGACTCGACTGAGTTTAAGCCTGATGATGTTCTTTGCGGTCGGGCAGGCCATTCTGGGGAGGGACCCAATAACGATGAGGCTAAGTCAGTTCGAGAGGCCCGGCATCTTAGACGGGATATTTTGACTCAAATTGGGGAACTTTCTGTAGCCCTAGGTTCTTTGAGTGATAAGCAGGAACTGTTAATTTTTCGATCTAACTTATCTACTTTAGAAGAGGAATTACTGCATTTCCATGCTCTTTTGACTACAATCTTTAACTCTGCAATCTTGGCAGAATTTCGTGATAGGGTAGATCCCGAATTTAACTCGTTAAAAAATAACTTTGAACAAAAAGAAAGTGAGTTCTCAGATATGTTGGATGCTGACATACATCCTGAGGATAGCGCCTCAAATGTAAGCACTAGGATGTCTAAGAGTTCGTCTCGGATAGTTGCACAAATTAACCTACAGCTAAGACGAGAGGAGCTCCAGATCCAAGCTGAGGCCGAAGCAAGAGCTGCTGAGGCCATCGCGAGAGCTGAGGCCATACGAGCTGAGGCTGCCGTGAGAGCTGCTGAGGCTGCCGCGAGAGCTGAGGCCGAAGCGAGAGCTGCAGAGGCCATTCGAGCTGAGGCTGCCGCGAGAGCTGAGGCCGAAGCGAGAGCAGCTGAGGCCGCCGCGAGAGCCGAAGCGAAAGCTGCTGAGTTCGCACTCAAAGACGCTCAGTTGAGGGCTGAACAACGTAAAGAGGTAGTTTTAGCTGAATATCGATCAGAGGCGGGCTCCCGGCGTAGCTCTAAGAAGAGCTCTTCTAGGCATTCCAGAAATGAACATCAATCGCAGTTTAATTTACATAACCTTTTCCAAACGCCCGTTCAACCTGTGAGTGGACCAGGGCAATCCACACGTTTTCCAGCTGTTTCAGGAGGTCTCGGGGCCACGGCTAAGGGTCTTCCGAATGCTGTAGAGCCAAGGTCTGCGAATTACAACCGAACTCCTCCCCCAGAGCGTACAGGTCACGGGGCCGCCATTAGCAGTAATGCTTTGCCCCCTTCAAAGTTTTCTGCGCCGCTAGTTGTGGATCGCCCAGCTACACGTAATTTGGGTGGTTGTGAGAGGCGTATCGCGTCTCCTGATTTTAACGTGTGTGAGGATCGTGATCGGGCTGTGCATGTGACTGAGCCCACTCAGCCCCTTAAGGGATATAGCTTGTCTTCTCCCGCTAAATCGAGTTCTCAACAGCAGGATTGCTTTTTTGAATACCAAAATAGTAGGACGTTTTTCGATAAGGCGGCCTTGATTGGTTACGATGGTAATAATATGCCATTTATCTTCTTTAAAAATCGTGTTACGGCCTTAATGGCAGCTTCGCCCTTTAAGAGGACTCGTTTGACTTTGTTACAAGCAGCTTGTGTTAGGACAGCTGCGCAAACGATTGCTAATTTGGTTTCTGATACCCCTGGCTTGTCAGAGGAAGACAGGATAGAAATGTCGTTAGCTCGCTTGTCCCAGCGTTTTGGGGTTCGTGGAGGTGGATGCTACAACTTCGATGTTGGATGCTACAACTTCGTGGGTTCGTGGATGCTACAACTTCGATGAGACCTTGTCTGTATTTTACAAGCATGTCCATACCTTATTCTTACATTTGTGATGCGATTCTGTGAAATATGACAATTGTTATTGCAGAGAGCCTTCTATTGGCAAATCATGTTTTATGTGAAAATCAAGCGAAAATTATACAATATTATCAGTAAACAACAGATCTTCGTTTGCAAAAACAGGTGGCGTCAAAGTACAAACACTACTTTTAGTAACAATCGAAGTAGCCTACATTTCGTGAATTGTTAAAGCAAATTTTATTAAAATCATCTCTGTCTTGAAACTTTGAATATTAATGAGGAATACTATAATTTCTTAACATGGTTTAGCTTATCGTTAACTTTTAGGAAGATTAGAAATGAAATAAAGAATGAAATCAGCTATTTTATTAGAAACAACATAAAATGTGAGAAAAAGGCGGCTCCAGCTTTTGTTGCTACGATCATAAACATAAAAACTAGAATTGCAAGATTTAATGACTCTTTTCTATCAAACTTTCCAAAATAAATTTTATATCTTTAACAAGTTTGATTTTGAAAACTCTTCAAAACATTATCAAACACTTTTCGTCAAAATTGCATAACTTTACAAAAATTATTGCACTTCTTTACACAATGTTGACAAAGATTAAGTTTTTAAAGCTATCTCATCTCCGTTAAATGTTTACACTCGTTAACTGAACGATTTCTTATTAATACCGACAAAAATATCTCATAAATCAATTGATACATGAGCAGTAACGTTGACGGGAGATCCAGTTACTTTGGACCCGGGCCCAGGATGCTTTAGTGGCCCTTGAACTTTCCAAGACGCCCGTTACTTGAAAAAAACCACCGCGTATTCTTTGAATGTTCTGCATTTTTCATAGAATATTTAATCCCTGACTACAACAAGAAATCAAAACTGGTTTTCAATTTTGGTTAAATCTATAAATTTTCTAGCAAGAAAAACGAGTTTCTTTCATAAGACCCCGATCAAAAAACAATGGAAGACGCCATACTCGAGTTTCACCCTTGTTTGAGATTATCAGTGGAGCACACCCATGTGTCTTGAGCAGAAGTTTCTTTCAATATCTAATGGCTGTTTATACAGAACAAATAATCGTCGTATCTAGGCTTACACCCGGTGGTTGAAGGTTTAGATTAAGTGAAAGAGAAGACAAGGAAGCCAATTTTTGTGTGCGTTTTTAGCCATGCCTTAAATTGTTCTGCCAAAGACACAGCCGCAATGCTCTTGGGCGGTGTCGAACCGGCGCCCTATTGATTGCCGTGCCAGCGCTATCACCACTCGGCTATCCAGCCGACGATGACGACCGTGATGAAAACTTATTTCTTTGACTTATTGTAAAATTATAAAACAAAACAATTTTAATCATTGCGAAATAAATTCATAAAACGTTTTGGAAAAATCAAATTCAATAAAAGTTCTGCAAACAGGTATAAAAAGCCGTTTATAACGACGATAAAATTCCTGTTGGGCATCTTATACCATCAAACTGTGCAATTCCTGAAAGTGAATATGCTCTAATTATCAATAACTTGAAGTTTACTATTCCGGCCATAAATCGATCTTAGATTTTACGATAGTTTAAATTAACGTGCATGATGACGTTTCACAGTTATGGACTGATGCCACCAGCTGTTACGGCCAATCTCTGTACAAATCAAACGTCATATAAAACCGTTCAAGTCTACTGAATATTACGTCATGGAAGTTGCTAGAAAATGTGCCAAAATTGCACCATCGTTCATAGACTTGTGTCAAACTTGTTTGGACTTGTTTGGGCCTGTTTAAACAGGAAATATTACATCAGCTTTAAACACCTGTTGGAATGACTTCATAATTGTCTTTCATTTATTGCGTCACAGTTACTTTCTACGTGAATTTGAGATATTGATATCTATTCTGGTCATTCGTAAAATGATTGTTTGAAAGTTGGCCGCACATTTAACTGTTGGCTTAGTGCTTGCTAGCTGGACAAAAGTTCCGTCTTTTATCCAAGTAATCTGTTGTGTAGTGACAGTTTAAGTGGTGTAGGCGTTGCACCCCCTCGTTTTCGGTAGCCTCGGGCTAATTTTACAGGAATACACTGTTTGAAAAGAAGTTCAAGTGTGTGTTTCTTCGGTCATTATATACAGACGAACGGATTAGGGAACTTTATGTTAAAATTTTCCCAAGAAGAGATTATGGTTTACCGCTGTGACCATAAAAAATAAAAGACGAAGTTTGTTAGTTGGTAGGCTAAGAAGCACTTAGAAGCAAAGAAATAATAAAAGAAGATCTTATTGGTTGGTAGTCTAAAGAAGCAAAGAAAATTAAAGACATTTCTTCTCGGTAGGCAACTGAAGAACTTTAAGCTAAAAAGTAAAGACATTTCTTCTCAGTTTGGTACAGAAGAAAAATAACTTTGACATTCATTGGCAAGAAAGAAGATTAAAGGCAATCCATCTGTGCTTGAAGATTCAAGTGGAAGAATCCAAGCAAGTTTTGTGGACGTTTGGACTTCACATACTCGTACAGCTACGGTATCGTGCATTTAAATTCTTTTTTGTATTTTTACGGTCTTTGCAGTTAAGTTTTTTATAACTACTGTAATTTTGTGTGTTTGTGTAACTTAATGTTTTAATTGTTAAATTTAGCCCTAACATTTAATATGTCTACACTCGGTGGCGACAGGGACTCGACCGCCGTCGACTCGACTGAGTTTAAGCCTGATGATGTTCTTTGCGGTCGGGCAGGCCATTCTGGGGAGGGGCCCATTAACGATGAGGCTAAGTCAGTTCGAGAGGCCCGGCATCTTAGACGGGATATTTTGACTCAAAATGGGAAACTTTCTGTAGCCCTAGGTTCTTTGAGTGATAAGCAGGAACTGTTAATTTTTCGATCTAACTTATCTACTTTAGAAGAGGAATTAAGGCATTTCCATGCTCTTTTGAGTAAAATTGTTAACTCTGCAATCTTGGCAGAACTTCGTGATAGGGTAGATCCCGAATTTAACTCGTTAAAAAATAACTTCGAACAAAAAGAAAGTGATTTCTCAGATAGGTTAGATGCTGACATACATCCTGAGGATAGCGCCTCAAATGTAAGCACTAGGATGTCTGAGAGCTCGTCACGGATAGTTGCACAAATTAACCTACAGCTAAGACGAGAGGAGCTCCAGATCCAAGCCGAGGCCGAAGCAAGAGCTGCTGAGGCCATAGCGAGAGCTGAGACCATACGAGTTGAGGCCGAAGCGAGAGCTGCTGAGGCCGCCGCGAGAGCTGAGACCATACGAGTTGAGGCCGAAGCGAGAGCTGCTGAGGCCGCCGCGAGAGCTGAGGCCGTACGAGCTGAGGCTGCCGCGAAAGCCGAAGCGAGAGCTGCTGAGTTCGCACTCAAAGACGCACAGTTGAGGGCTGAACAACGTAAGGAGGTAGCTTTAGCTGAATATCGTTCTGAGTTGGGCTCCCGGCGTAGCTCTAGGAAGGGCTCTTCTAGGCATTCCAGAAGTGAACATCAATCGCAGTTTAATTTACCTAACCTTTTCCAGACGCCTGTTCAATCTGTAAGTGGACCTGTACAATCCACATGTTTTCCAGCTGTTTCAGGAGGTCTCGGGGCCGCGGCTAAGGGTCTTCCGAAGGCTGTAGAGCCAAGGTCTGCAAACTACAACCGAACTCCTCCCCCAGAGCGTACAGGTCACGGGGCCGCCATTAGCAGTAATGCTTTGCCCCCTTCAAAGTTTTCTGCGCCGCTAGTTGCTGATCGCCCAGCTACACGTAATTTGGGTGGTTGTGAGAGGCGTATCGCGTCTCCTGATTTTAACGTGTTTGAGGATCGTGATCAGGCTGTGCATGTGACTGAGCCCACTCAGCCCCTTAAGGGATATAGCTTGTCTTCTCCCGCTAAATCGAGTTCTCAACAGCAGGATTGCTTTTTTGAATACCAAAATAGTAGGACGTTTTTCGATAAGGCGGCCTTGATTGGTTACGATGGTAATAATATGCCATTTGTCTTCTTTAAAAATCGTGTTATGGCCTTGATGGCAGCTTCGCCCTTTAAGGGAACTCGTTTGACTTTGTTGCAAGCAGCTTGTGTTAGAACAGCTGCGCAAACGATTGCTAATTTGGTTTCCGACACTCCTGGCTTGTCAGAGAAAGACAGGATAGAAATGTCGTTAGCTCGCTTGTCCCAACGTTTTGGAGTTCGTGGAGGTCTTTTCGCAGAACCAGAAATTAGAAAGTATCGCTATGGTAGCAAATTGACTTCTATCTCTTCCAGTGATTTGAAAGAGTTAAAAGATGAATTGTCGCAGTGTTTGCTTTACGCGAAAGCTTATGGTCAGCGTGATAAATTAGAAGGACGTTTTGTTTTGGATTTGGCTAAGCGACACCCGTTTGACGCTAAGCAACGTTATCTTGACTTTTTAGGTGATCAGTATGGTGGCACTGAGGAACCTACATTTCAGAGTTTGTTTGATTTTGTAGTACGGGAGGAAACGCGCAAGTCGACTGATTTTAGCATTATGCTAATGGGCGATTCTGGTGAGTCGCAGCATTTTAAAAAGTTTGGCAAAGGAAAATTGCCTTCATGTCCGGTTAGGCAGACGTCTGTAAAACCCCATGATAATGTCATGTCAGGAAGTTCGCAGTACTCGACTGCTGTTGGCGCACCGCGCGGTGGTGAGGCTAGACGAAAAGACCTGCCGGCATGTATTTGTTGTTCGTCACGTGGTCAAGTTGAATATCATTTTTTGTCTAATTGTAAAGAATTTTTGCGCTTGACACCTAAAGATCGGAGAGATGTCATTGTGAAAGCTGGCAAATGCTTGAATTGTTTGCGCCAGCATATGGTTAGAGACTGTAATCATGCAAATAACTGTCGTAAGTGTGGACCTACCAACGATAGGAAACACTATTTTCTTCTGCATGATTTTTATGTGACGTCACGTGATTCTCTGGATTTGGTCGGTAAAGATGAGGCTGGTGCCAGAGTTCCTGTGCGTAATGTTAAGATTGGAAATGTGAAAGCAGCCTTTAACCGCGTTACTGCTGCTCGTGTTTTGAATCCAATGACTGGCAAATCGAAGTTGGCGTATTGTCAGCATGATCCTGGTTCGCAGTTGACGTTTGTTTCGAGTGATTTGGTGTGCGAACTTGGTCTTAAACCGTATGATAAAGCGTCGTTTAAAATGGATACTCTGGCTGGTCAGAAACCTACTTGTGCTGAACTTGTTAAACTCAACATTCAATCGTTAGAGACGAATGAACTGTTTTGTGATATAACTTCGGTGGTTAACCCAGCTTGGGCTGACGATGTTAAGACTTTACCACATAAGCAGGATTTAAGTAGTTTCCGTCATTTTCATGACGTGAATATGTTTCATTTGAATGATTGTAGTACTGTAGATGTACTGATTGGAAACGACAACGCTTATTTGATGTGGGCAAAAGAAGAACGTGTTGGTGAAAATCGCAGTGAACCGCATGCTTTACTCACTCCTCTCGGTTGGTTGGCTTGTGGTGGTAAGTCACCCTTAGTTGAAAGCGTTGCTAAAGTGTGCAGAGTGCAGACGTCTTCAGAGTCGGATGTCATCTCTGGCTTTCAGCGTAAAATTCAGTCTCGTGATATGGAAATAGCAGACCTGAATAAAGTCATTCAGGATTTGACTTTGCAAAATGAAACCTGTAAATTGTCTCGCAATGATATTTTGGCTAGAGAACTTGTCGAACCGAATATTGAGTTGAAAGATGGTCGATTTGAGATACCTGTTCCGTTGAAGGAAGATATTGATCTACCTAACAATTTTGTGTTGGCGTCAGATAGAGCTGCTGCTTTAAGAAAGAAAGCTTTAAAACAACCTGAACTTCGTGATTTCCTTACTGACACCATGAAAGATCTTAAATCTAATGGCTATATTGAGCGTGCTGGTGAAGCAGGAAATGTCAAGGGATTTGAATGGTATTTACCATACTTTGTGACGTCACAATTAAAAAAGCGTATTGTTTACGATGGCAAGTCTGAATTTCGAGAAACTTGTGTTAATGATGTAATGTTTTCGGGTCCTGACTTGTTAAACCCTCTGGTAGATGTCTTGGCTAGATTTCGGCTTGGTAGATTTGGTCTCATGGCTGATGTGACTAAATGCTTCTTTCAAATAAAGTTACCTGAGTCGCAGAGGGATTTGTTTCGTATATTGTGGTTTGAAGATGATGACCTTGAAAGTGGAAAGATTGTACCATTTCGTTTTTGTGTACACCCTTGGGGAATAAAGAGTAGCCCATATATCGCTTGCTTGGCTATAAAGAAAATGATCGAGCAGAACCCCAGCGGAGCTGGTGAACTAACTCTCTGCAATATTGCAGATAATATGTACATGGATGATTTTATATTTTCGGCTGATAGCTTAGAGGAAGCTCAGCAAATCACTCATGAATCAATTGCTTTGTTTGATAGCCGTGGGTTTAAACTTGTTAAGTGGAGTGCTAACAAGGAGGCTATGATTGTCTTGTCAAATTTGGATAATGAGATGCTTTCACCTTTGATTCGTGACATTGACTTTCAGACTGAAAATATGACTTTGCCATCAGCGAAGACATTGGGTTGTGTGTGGCAAACCGAGTCTGACGAGATGCGTATCGCATGTTCCTTAAAGCCCTTAGCTAAACACACGCGCCGAAGTATGCTCAGTCAGCTTGGACAAAATTTTGATCCGCTAGGCTTTGGAGCGCCATTTTTTCTAAAAGCACGCCTTATACTTCAGCAATTGGCGATAGACAAGTTTGATTGGGACACCGAGGTCCCTGATAGCTTTGTTAAAGAGTGGGAGTCGTGGCTTCGCTCTTTGGACCTGCTTAAGGATTTTTCGTTACCGAGATGGTATTTTGCAAACTCTGGTGTGTGCAGTCCGGATGATATTGTTTCATATCAATTGCATGGGTTTAGTGATGCTTCGAATCAAGCTTTCTCTTCTGTTGTTTACTTACGTAGACTGGTTAACGGAGTTCCGAGTGTGTCTTTCGTTCTGGGTAAATCTACCATTGTTGTAAAAAATCAGTTTTCTTGACCGATAGCTAGGAAAGAGCTTGTTGCCGCTTTAAATACAGCAAGACTCGTGAAGCAGGCCTACGAGGCATTGAAGATGCCCGACTGCAGTAAGTATTTTTGGTGTGATTCTCGGACTGTGTTGCAGTGGGTTAAAAACCCTGATTTACGTTTGAATAAGTTTATTACGCGTCGAGTTGAGCATATTTTATTGTTGTCTGGAGCCCAGGATTAGCGTTTTTGCCCTACCGATATGAACCCAGCTGATGTTGGCACAAGGCCAAATCTTATTACAAAGAAAGAGTTTCGAGAGTTGTGGTTAAATGGTTCTAGTCTTCTCTATCAGTGTGAAGAAATTCCATCTGTAGAAAACCCCACTCCAGTACCTGTCCATAGCCTATATCTTCGTGACGAAGAGGGGTCGCTTGACGTTGGACAGGGTGGCCTTCACAGATTGATCGAGGCCGCACCTTCTTTGTATGTTATGAAAAAGAGAATTGCTTATTTGGTTGCTTTTGTTGAATTTTTGTGCTGTAAAACGAGAAAGCGTAGCTTTATGAAGCCAAAACTGGACGCCTCTTATCTTAATAGAGCCTTAGACTTAACTGTAAAGTTTGTTCAGAAAAGCGTGTATGGCGATGTGTTACATTTAATGACCAAACGATCGCCGGATGCACTTGAGGAAGTGATAAAGCGGGGTAGTGTTGGCGCTTCGCAACGTGAGAAAGAACGCTTAAAAGAATTGCGTTCACTTAAAAAGTACAGACCTTGTGTAGATGATGCTGGTGTAATCCGCATTGAAGGGCGCTTAAGTAATTCTCCCGAGATTTCTCTAGAAGCAAAGCATCCGATTGTTTTGCCTTCGACACACCCCTTCACTAGGCTTGTTGTACTGTCGCATCATAATCGAAATGCGCACTGTGGAGTACAGCACACTTTGTTGTCTACGCGACAGAAGTTTTGGATCGCTAATGGTAATGCTTCCGTGAAGAGGTATCTTAATGATTGTGGTGTATGTGCGATTGAGAAAGCTCGGCCTATAAGGCAGCTCATGTCTGATTTACCTTTGTCTCGCACAACTGCCCATAGGAAACCCTTTTTTGATTGCGGCTTAGACTATCTTGGACCATTGACCTTTGTTGAAGGTAGGAGTCACAAAAAAGCTTGGGGACTCTTATTCACATGTATGGCATCTCGCGCTATTCATGTTGAGCTGGTCACGTCATTGTCGCTGAGTGATTTTTTACTTGCCTTTACAAGGTTTACAGATTTACGTGGGCAGGTTAATGCTATCTATTCCGATAATGGAAGTACCTTTCAGGCAGCATCTAAGAAGTTACCCGAGTTGATAGAATCAGCTGAATTTCACAACGCCCTGAGACAGAGAGAGATAAACTGGGAATTTATACCTCCGTATGCTCCGGCGCAAGGTGGCGCCTGGGAGGCAATGGTAAAACAATTTAAAATCGCATTTTTTCACATTTTGGACTCTTCAATTCGTAAGCCCAATTTTATTGAACTGCTTACGTACACAGGCAGTGCCGTTCGGATCGTGAACGAACGCCCTTTGGTACCTTTGAGTGACGACCCTAGGGATTTTACTGTCATCACCCTTGCCTCACTTTTGACCCCATACTTAGACCCATACTGTGCTGTTGGGCAACCACATGATCGTGACCAATTAAGAAGGGATTATCGGTTCAATTTGTCACTTTCTCAGCAGTTTTGGAATAAATGGATCGATTTTTACTTGCCAGGTCTTCAGGGCCGGAAAAAATGGCTAAAAATGGCCGAGAATTTGGAGCCTGGTCAACTTGTAGTGGTAGGTTCTCTCCAAGACATTGGTAAACGTGGGAAGTATCAACTTGGGAGAGTGCATGAGGTAGTTCCACAAATTAGGAAAGGGAAGCCTGTGGTTCGTAGAGCCAAAGTTGCCGTCTGCAACTATGATGAGAGTACGGGGAAAGTGAAAGTAGACTACGTGTTGAGGGATATTTCGTGCCTCGCCCCCGTAAAGAACACCTAAGTGTTAGGGTTTGAGCCTGGTTTTGTCTGCGGTGGCCGATACTTGTCTGAGCCCGGAACAGTCGGTTATTATCGCAACTATTGTATATAGCGTCATTTAGCGTGTACCTATGGTACCAATTTCATGTATCGTCGTGTTTATTCTTATTGCTGTTCATTCTTTGCATGCCCTTTGTATTTGCGTATTAACTTAAACGTGAGTGATTCAAACAATTTGTGTATCGTGTGTTTTATTCATTGGCTCACGATTGTCCTTCAATTCTTTTTTAGTTATGCCATGTTAGACTGTCATAACTAGGGGCCGCTATGTTACGGCCAATCTCTGTACAAATCAAACGTCATATAAAACCGTTCAAGTCTACTGAATATTACGTCATAGAAGTTGCTAGAAAATGTGCCAAAATTGCACCATCGTTCATAGACTTGTGTCAAACTTGTTTGGACTTGTTTGGGCCTGTTTAAACAGGAAATATTACATCAGCTTTAAACACCTGTTGGAATGACTTCATAATTGTCTTTCATTTATTGCGTCACAGTTACTTTCTACGTGAATTTGAGATATTGATATCTATTCTGGTCATTCGTAAAATGATTGTTTGAAAGTTGGCCGCACATTTAACTGTTGGCTTAGTGCTTGCTAGCTGGACAAAAGTTCCGTCTTTTATCCAAGTAATCTGTTGTGTAGTGACAGTTTAAGTGGTGTAGGCGTTGCACCCCCTCGTTTTCGGTAGCCTCGGGCTAATTTTACAGGAATACACTGTTTGAAAAGAAGTTCAAGTGTGTGTTTCTTCGGTCATTATATACAGACGAACGGATTAGGGAACTTTAAGTTAAAAATTTTCCCAAGAAGAGATTATGGTTTACCGCTGTGACCACCAGCATCCACTGCTTTTTGAGTTATCGTGATGTGGAGTCTAATAAACCGTTTGCTTAACGAGAGTCAAATCGACAATGTAAACTATGGGCGTTGAGAGCTTTATAAACTTTATCTATTTTACAGCTGCTTACATTAAGTTTTTACGATTTTCGCCAAAGTGCTGCTGAAGATCTGCATTTCCAACGTACAAACAAGCCGAAATCATAAAAGCACTTGTTTCTATTGGAGCAAACTCTGCAGAACGTTATCAATTCTTGCAATTAAGCTTCTCAATTTCATCACTAACATTTTAAATCATAAGCAGAAGTTGTGATGATGAATAAAAACCAAAGCTCCATTTTCTTCCAGTTTGTGCCACGTCAAAGTAAGATGTGACGTAGTCAAGATGTGACGTAGTTATTCCTGAGCCATAAACTGGCTAAACCAACTGGATTGAAGCTTTGATGAGGTGGAAATCAGGGTTGCATTCTTAAGGGAGCTCGGGGGGGCTCAGCCTTCCGAAATAACAAAAAGGCTTAAGAAAGGAAGCTCTCTGGGGGAGCTCATTCAAGCGTTTATTTTTCAGATCTTCTGGCTAAACAGCAAATTCTCGATTGTGTGATAAATAACTTTCTTATAACAAAAACTATAAAAATTACGAAGCTTTTAGTAACCATAAGCACTGCTTTCCATAGTTAGCTTAATTATATCCCGCAACCTACATGATGTAATCATGGACGGTAAACTAAGCTTTTTGCAAATAGGGTAAAAAGAAATGGTATAACAGATGTTATGATTAAATTGGAGATGTTGTGCACTCTTTCTAGTATTCTTTTCTTGCACTCTTATTTAAGACATGACCTCCTTTGTATAGCCTTCAATCTTCGCCGCGTCTACGCGTTACTCCAACAAAAATGTGAGATTATCTGGAAACAAGAGCGAGACTATGTTTTGATATTTTGCGAGATAATACTTTGCAATCATTTCGTTTTCGCGACCTTTCAGAGCCAAAGGCGTGTTCTTTTTTACCACTTCTTGTTGGCGTTAAACAATCATAAAAATCATAATACATCATTTAGAAACAATTTTTCAAAAGTTTACTGTTACACGTTTAGGGGTTCGCAAGCTATATTACACTTGTAAAGAGATCAGAGTGTAACTTTAAATATTCATTTTCTACTTTGCGTAAAAAGTTTGAGTTAAACATTACTTCTGTCTATTTCATTTCATTAGCATATGTGGACTGCATTACAATCCAGGCATGTTATTGGTGACTTTATTCTTGATGATGTAGCATGAGCACGAATTCAAATAATAAAAATAAATTATTTTGCAACAACGCCTTGTTATAAACTGATTTAAGCAACAAACAAAATCTCTAGGGGAGTTTGCAAATCTGTATAACTTTGTCGTTACTTAAACTAATGAAAATCAAATTTACATAAGTTCAATAATTATGTTTGCCAATTATAATTCACGTTTTGCTCGGTTAAAAATTAATTACCAAAAATTTATTAAAAAAATTGGGACTATAACAACCAAAAAATAGCAAAAGCAAAGCGCAGGATTTGCACACAATTGTTTAAACTTGGTCAAATGAACAAGAAAAAGCGTCACTACTTGTCAGCAAACGCTTTTTGGTTAGTCTAGTACGTCATAAAAACGCTATTTTGTCATTCACCATGTTTGTTCATCTTGTAAAATTTGCTCTTTACTTAATTACACAACAAGCAGTTACAATGGTGAAGATTTAAATTACTGGCACTTCTATTAGAATTTTGTTAAAAAGTTTTTAGTGCCTCAATTTACTCAACAATTAAGTGAGATTTTCAAGTTTCTTCAACATTTCATTCTTTTTACTATTTCGGCTCCTTCTTTAATGACATTGTAAAGTAAATTTTAGACATGATCAATTTTTCGCTTGTTAAATCTTTTGCATCATTGTACGTTATAAAACATTAACAAGTGAGATACTCCATTCTGAGAGTTATACCATTGTGCCAGGATTGTGGATAAAGTCGAACGTAGCGAGCAACCACTGGAGCAGGAAACTTGTTGGTAGCATAACATTCCGGATCATTGTTGCCTTGGAACACCTGCAAAGCATCAATTGAATGTTCATCAGAATTCTTATGGAATAAAGTTATTACTTAAATTTAGACTAGAATTTTTAATGACTTATGCAGAAATGTGCAGCAATTGGTGGTGGGAAATAAACAAAGAAGAACCTTTAAAGAATACAGAGAACTTTCATAATAAGCCGTTGTGAATGTCGAAATTGCGCACCAGCAACCTCATATCATGGAATAAAAACCATAAGAGAAATAAGATTTAACAGAATCAACAAATACTGACCACATCTTTTCCATTTTTATCGCAAATGACGTGCATGTGACTTTGGGAGTCTCCGTAAGATATTTTGAATGACACCACCCATTGATTGTGCACCCGTGGCCTTCCTTGAGTTATGACGCCAGTGAGATGAGTTGGTTTTTGCAAATCGACCTGGATCCATTCACCAACTCGGTCTGCATAGCAAAAACAAACACTAAGTATTGTACGACAAACAACAACGTAAGCATTTACGATATAAATCACAGAAATCTAAGAATCTCTGGATTGAGTTCTTTGCACGTCAAAGTTTGTCTTTCGCACGACCTTTCGCCAGACACATTGTGGCACTTTTTGAAAACAAATTTGAAGTGATGCCATCATAGAGAAGCTACTGAGAAAACAACGCATGGTCCAATACGCATCAAAGCACATCAGATACTAAAGTACCACCTGGCTCAGACCCGCCCAAAAAATAAATGGATGACTTTGTATCGCCTCGTGCTTGTGGTGGTCGCTTTAAACGCAACATGTTTACCTAGGGTTAGTGTGACTCATCACTTCTTCAGCCTGCGCTTGTGGTTAACCTCAAACAGCAAATCACCCATCATTGTACTTACTATTTTTCGACCAGCAGGACATGTAAATCACAAAATTACCCTTAACATCCCATGACAGTACACGGCTGAGAATTATATAAATGAATATTTGTAATTCAGAACGAAAAAGTTTGGGAGAAAGACAAACATAGAACATATGCATCTGTTAAAATGTTAAAAGAAGAGGTCCAAGTCCAAATAGAACGACGTTAGGGATAAAACAGAATGAATGGAAATCCTGATGAAGAAACACCAATTGTTACATAACACAATCAAAACAGTATTACGATACCATTTCAAACATACACCAAAATTTATAAAGTTGTTGTTGAAAACTAACTATAAAGTGAAGCCCATGCTCCTATGTTTGGTGTGTTTCCACGCAAGCCATCTCGATTGTCCAGTCTCGCAAAGTGTGGAAAGTGATGATGATCAAATGAAGACGAAGCCGTTATAGCTCCATCTTTAATTCTCCTGTCTCTCATGCCAATGGTGCAGAAAGAAGCTGTGTCCAAAACAAAAATTTGTTAGCCTCAGGTTAATGAAGTATGTTATTTGCGTCAAAGTGTTTCTGCCAAGAAAAGTTTTAAGTGACTTAAAATTGCAAGAACAAAAATGATAACTTGCCAATCGAAATTTTTTCAACTTTCAAAATTTAAAGAAACCCCTAATTTTCAACAGTAGTAGATTTCAAATGAATCGAAAATTACATTTCGTTGTCTTAAATTCATGTAGGCCTACTGATCATCAGAAAATCGTTGTTTAGATTTAACAAATATTTGAGGCCTGTTTTGAGCTGTACGTAGATCAGAAATCAATCGTGCGGTTAAGGCTGGTTTGGATTGATTAGAGTCGGTCACTACAGTATTCGTTTCGTATCAACAGCCCTTAGAAATGGAAAGAAACTTGCTTTTCTTTTTAGAAAAACTACAGGTTTAATCATAATGAAGAAAAAAGTTTTCATTTCTCATTGTAAAAGCTTACAAATATTATTTGTTCGCTTTGATGAATGAAATAACCGAAAACATCTATTTTCTGTGTCTGTCTAAGACGTGTATTTCTTTTAGCATCGATTAGAACAGGGGTCACCAAACTTCTTTCTCTGAGGGCCGGAGTGCTGCGAGATTTCGAGTAACCGAGTAACCGAGTGCTGAGTGACCGAGTAACCGAGTGCTGAGTAACCGAGTGCTGAGTAACCGAGTGCTGAGTAACCGAGTGCTGAGTAACCGAGTGCTGAGTAACCGGGTAACCGAGTGCTGCGAGTAACCGAGAACATCTATTTTCTGTGTCTGTCTAAGACGTGAACTTTCTTAAGCATCGATTGGAACAAGGCTACGGTTACCAGATATAGGGCTGGTAAATCTCGTCAGTACTCCCGTAAATCACGTCAGTACTCCGATAATAATTAATCAAACGTTTTTTGTTGGATTTCATTTTGTTTGCTGCTTGTTTCAATCGCCACATCCAACTAGGCAGCCTACTATAGGCAGAGTTCTAAATCCGCCCTTATAATTCAGTTGGTTACCAAGTGACTTTGTGAACAAGATGAAGCGGTGTTGGTTCGACACTCGGAGTGTGCGCTTGAGCAACGCATTCTAAGAACTTCTATTCGTTCAGGAGCACTTAATGGATGGAACAATTCCCAGGCAACAATACTTCAACAATCGGAAAAACTTCACTCTGCCAATCTCGGTAACCGGCCCTGCGTCAAAGGCTCTACAAGTATAGGCTATGCCAAACTGCCAGGTATATCCTGTTATTAAGACTTTGTCGGTCCGAGGAAAAAAATTTAAAACCAAACCAACCGATTTTCATGTATTTGTTTTCTGATGAGTTGAGCTTTGGTGGAGGGTTTGTCTTGTTGTACCATCAAATCACAAAACCGAGTAAATTTGCCAGATTTAACATATTAATTTTTGAGAACTTAGAGGAAAGTGGTGTAACTTGGACCAGTGTGTAATTTGGACCAGTCCCCTAACTCAAAAAATAAAAATCGTTTTGTCAATATTTTTGAACAGCTTGAAAGAAAAAATAATAATAGCCCGGATGTGAAAAACTTTGGTTTAGACACGTGGATGGGAGATTGGACTTTGTGGTTTTGGGTATGCTGATGTTATATTGAGACTGATATGATGTTGGCATTGTATTTAACCTATAAGGAGATGTTGTGATCAATTACAAGAGTTATGACCAAGTATGGCGGTCATAGTTGGTAATTTTTTACTAATGCATGACAGTGTGTAATTTGGACCAGCCATCTCACCTATTTTCTATAAGGAAAAAAGGGTCCAAAAATCAAGTCCAGTTTACACCTGCATAGTCTGTGGAGATACAAATGATGAGGACTGGATTCAGTGCTTGAAGTGTAAAGATTAGGACATAAAGATTGCGCCAATGTTACTGACGTCACCTTCTATTATTGTGCATAGTTATTGTGAAGTTAGATAATCCACAGTCCACGATACCTTCAAGATTGTCTTGACCTACTTTTCAAAATCAATGATTTCTTGTTCTTATCTAACATATGATGCTATTTTAAGTACGTACCAGCAAAGTCATAAAATTTGGAAATGATAGAATGTAGTTTTTATGGTTCAAATTACACACCCCAATGGTCCAAAATACACACCATATGTGTAATTTGGACCATTTTTGAACATTTTTTATTGATTGATTGATTTTATTTCGTTGTAGGTAAATATAATACAATAAATACAGCAATAAAAAAGGAATTTCCAGCAACGGGAATCTGCGAAGAGACCATGGGTCTTCGAGTCAAGCAGATACCCCAGATTCTAATAGAAGTTCTAAAATTGCGATAAGAATAATTCAATAACGAAAATTGAGGCAAGGTGTTAGAAGATGGTCATAGAGAAATATATTTAGTAGTCTATCGGTAGCATAAAGGTAATACAAATTTAATCGTGCTAATATTTGGCGATGAGTGAATATTTGTGTTGTTTTTTAAAAGAATAAAATGACAATTTACGCAAGCTCGTTGGTAAGGAGTTCCAGACTTTCACTCCGGCATATTTAATGCTGCGCTGGAGTCGGGATGAGGCGTAACGTGGGACAAAATAACAATCATTGGAAGAATGTCTAGTAAGACGTGCATTATACATGAGTTTGGTTTTTTCAAAGTAGTGTGCGAAAGGCAGAGGCAATACATCCGTATCAAATTTAAACATGAATTTAGCAATTTCATGTTCGTACAAATCTTTAAGCTTGAGTATGTTAAGTTTCTTATAGAAAGGTGTGACATGATCAGACCACCTGCCACCTGCTACTATTCTGACAGCCTTATTTTGTAAGGTGCTAAGCTTGTTCATTTGTGTCTTGCAGCATGAACCCCAAATCGTTATCCCATATATAATACGATATGAGAATGTACCAGTGCGTAGTATAATTGTAATAATGTTTTGTTTGGAAGAATGTATTTGAGTTTCGACAATATCCCTACAGATATAGAAAGTTTCTTGTGGAGCATATTAATATGAGGTTCAAAATTTAGACCATTGTCAAAAATAATGCCAAGGTATTTGGCAAACTTAACTTGTTCGATCTGAACACAATTATAAAGTACATTGATATCTTCTGGGTAGCTGCATTTTTTAGGAGGGATTACAATGACATTTGATTTGGAAGGATTGATAACTAATTTATTGGCATTAATCCAGTTCTTGATGTTAAGTAATTCAGACGATATTTCCTTTTCTAAGTAGGTTAGATTAGGAGCGTTAATTACCAGGCAGGTATCGTCTGCGAAAAGTCTTGGAACAGAAGACGTGCAGTTTGGTAAGTCGTTAACGTACAATAAAAACAGTAATGGACCCAGCGTTGAACCCTGAGGTACACCGTGTGTTATGCATCTCTGTTCAGATTCCTGTTCATTAATCGCGACATACTGCATTCTGTCTTTTAGGTAGGAGGAGAATAATTCGTTTGCTGTACCTCGGATTCCATAGTGGTTGAGTTTGTATAGTAGAATGGGATGGTATACTGTGTCAAAGGCTTTTTTGAGATCCAAGAGAACCAAACCTGTGTACAGGTTGCTTTTTACGTGTTCATAGGTGGCACTAATAATATCAATAGCGGCATATGAAGTAGAGGAGCCAGACCGAAATCCAAATTGCGTAGGAGCAAGGACAGAATGTTTGTCTAGAAAGGAAGAGACCCTTTTATATATGAGCTTTTCCAAAATTTTTTCGAAAGACGATAAAAGGGAGATAGGTCTATAATTATTTACCTCAAGTTTGTCTCCAGATTTGAAGACGGGTACAACTTTGGCAAGTTTAAATGTATCAGGGAAAATACCGAACTGAAAGGAATAGTTAATAAGATTTGAGAAGGGCAGGGCAATAATCACGGAGGCGATCTGTATGAAATATGCTGAAATGTCATCGTAGCCAGTTGCTTTGTTGGGTTTTAGAGCTCGGATTTCTTTGAGTACCTCATCGCCAGTCGTTGGTTCAAGAAAAATAGAAGAAGGAACGTGGTTTGTAAGGTAGGATGTGAAGTTGTTATCGTTGGCAAGCGGAGCGCTGTCAGAGATCTCTTTTCCAACGTTGCAGAAGAATTTATTGAATTGGTTCGCCATTTCGATGGGTTTGTTTGATGACACTCCATCAATATTAATGGAATTGATTGTTTGCTTTGATTTTTGTTTATTTGGCAGCAGTGAGTTAATGACTTCCCAGACTTTACGTGGGGAAGATTTGTTCAGTTCAATTTCCGAATGTATATAATTTTGCTTGGAAATGTATTTCAATTTAGTGAGCTTATTTGCGTATTTTTTGTACTCTAGCCTGTCTGTTTGATTCCCTTTCAGGTAGTGCGATTGGTACATTTTTTGCTTATTTTTAATTGAAGTAAACAACCCACTGGTAATCCACGGCTTCCTTTTTAACTTGCACATTTTCCTTGACATTTTTTTCAGTGGAGCGTATTTGTCAATTGCGTTTTTTAAAATCTGTAATAGTTCGCTATATTTATAATCCAGTTCCTGAGGTTGTAATGATTTAATACCCAACAGAAACGTGCCTAGTTGGGAGTTCAAGTCCTCAAAGAAGGAAGCCGAATCAAGGTTACGCTTGTCTCTGTAGAAACGAGGTTTGTGTTGATGCGAGTTATCAACATGGGAAATTATACAAAAAGTAGGGTAGTGATCAGAGATGTCAGACTTAATTATTCCAGGTAATACGGAATGAGAAACATCGTTCGATAAAATGTGATCAATTAGTGTTGACGATTTATCAGTAACTCTTGTTGGCTGAGTAATTATAGGGCAAGTACCATTGCTGTTTAGCATATTTAGATAATTTGTGACCGGTGAAGGGAGAACGTCATTTAAAATATTGATATTGAAATCACCTAATATATAGTAGGTTTGATTCATTTTGTTTAAGTTACTTAGCACACTGTCCAGAGCATCAACAAAACGTTGGATATTGGTGTTTGGGTGACGGTATACTACGCCAATTTTCATGTTAGCGCTTGTTGTGGTGTTACTTATATTAACAAATAAGCTTTCACAGTCAACACAAGGCACTTCAAAAGGTTTCAAGGGTGTGATATTATATTTGTCTAGTGCGTAAATCAAAACTCCACCTGCAGAAGTAATGGAGTTAACGTATTTATACTCGTACCCAGGTAGCGTAATATTTGACAGAGGAGTGACTTTAATACGAGTTTCAGTTATGCAAATAACATCAGGAAGTTTGTCGAAGTTAGCAAGAAAATCGTACAAAGAGTCAAAATTTTTTTGTAATGACCTGATATTTACATGAATAACGAATAATGATGCACTACGAATTGTCTCAAAAGTAGGAGGGTTGTTGTTGTGGTATTCGCAGTTATTGAAGTTGCGAGTTAGTGACCGATTAAGAGAATCGCATAGGTAGAACGCATTTTCTGCGTCTGAATCAAGAGCAGCAGCCTGACTCGAGGACACATGGGTCTCTGAAATGTCATTATCGGTACAGTTAATTACGAGATATGTGGATCAGCACAGTTTGACGCGGCAATCAGCACGCAGGGTTTATTCAAGATATGAAGAGCACGCAAAAGAATAGCATCACGTGGCATCGCGGAAGGCCAAATGTTGAATTGAATTATCACTAATAATCCACGCAGATGCATGAGTGAAAGACATTAGACAAATAACAAGCAAACAAATGATACGGTTTTGTAAAAAATTAAATGTTACTATTAACAAAAATCAACACAGAGAGAGCAGAAGTTAATTACAGTTCGCAGGCAAGTATGCATAGGCTATTCATGCCAGGGTAATGGAACATAAAGAAGTATAGTACACATTCGTGTCTACAAAACTAGGCCGTTGAATGAATAATAATAATAATGTTATGGTTTTATTTATTGTCGCTCTACAACAGCTAAGGTCTTTTAGCGACAGGGCTCATTATTAATTTATATCAGGTTTACGATGTTATCACATTATTACCCAACTCATTCTCACTGCGCTATGCAGGATAGAACACAATCGGTACCGTTTTTAAAGTCTTCGGTTTGACCCGACCTGGAATCGATCTCAGATCTACCAGCACCAGAGCCGAAGGCGAAACCACTCGGCCACTGAGCTGGTCCGTTGAATGAAATAATAATAATGTTATGGTTTTATTTATTGTCGCTCTACAACAGCTAAGGTCTTTTAGCGACAGGGCTCATTTTTAATTTATATCAGGTTTACGATGTTATCACATTATTACCCGACTCATTCTCACTGCGCTATGCAGGATAGAACACAATCGGTACCGTTTTTAAAGTCTTCGGTTTGACCCGACCTGGAATCGATCTCAGATCTACCAGCACCAGAGCCGAAGGCGAAACCACTCGGCCACTGAGCTGGTCCGTTGAATGAAATGTCCGGAGTATTCAAAGGAAACTCTTTTACAAACATAATGTCAATGATTTCCATTGCTTCTACACTTAAAGCAAGACAGAATCAACCAGTGCCCACAAACACCGAAAGAAAACTAGTGCCCGGAGCATCGAAAGAATCCAACAATGCCTACGGCACCGAAGGAAACAATCAGTGCTTGCAGCGCCGGAAGGGTTCTCAATACCAAGGCGAAACACACTTGCTTAGTTTCACAAACTGATTTTGCTATGGGATGCAATTGAGTGAATGTTGCATATCTTATACACTAAACACAAATCTTAGGTACACTAAATTACAGAATTATTGCTTAATTATTCTGTATTTTTTTATTGTACGTGGTTTATATTTTCTACACTGGCTTGCAAGTAGCTAGACTGTATCTGGGTGAAATATAGTACACATTGACCGGAAGTTGGCTGAGTTGTGCTTATTTTTCTGTAAGGGGTTCAAAATACACAGTTATTATAAGTTGCTAATGAATCTTTTGTGGTAATGTTTCAATGTATTATTATGTCTTTCTTACAAAAACTCTTACCTTGACTAGCTCCATCTCCATTAACGGAAAAGCAAACCTCCTCTGCTTTTCCATAGATGAAGGTGATAAACAAGACAACGGACAATTTTATCAAAGTCATGTTTATTCTTACAATGCAGCTTGTTTGTCACAAAAGACCTAAGAATAATAAATTGATCAAATAAGACGTTAATAGTAGGCTACATCAATTAACACGAATCCTTGAACAGCTCTATACCCTTACTCAGTAAATTTTAATAAAAATCATCTCTGTCCTGAAACTTTGGATGTTGAGGAATACTATAATTTCTTAATATGGTTTAGCATGTCGTTAAATTTTAGGAAGATTAAAAATTAAATAAAGAACGAAATCATTTATTTTATTGGAAACAGCATAAACTAGTCAAATAAAGTGTTGAAGTTCCATGATCTTGCTTGCCTGACAGATTTTGCGATGCTCTCAAGTCTCCATTCATACAATGACAACGCGTCGACCTAGGTTGTGGAGGAGATTGGAAATGAAATAAAATGAAATCAGTTCTTTGTTGGAAACATTACAATCTGTAAGAAAAAGGCAGCTCCAGCTTCTGTTGGAAGAATTACTAAATACTAATATCATAAATATTAAAACTAGAATTATAAGGTTTAATGACGTCTTTTCTATCGAAATTTCCAAACTAAATTTTATATCTTTGATAAGTTTGATTGTTAAAACTCTTTGAAATTTAATGAAGTACTTTTCATCCAAACAGTAAAAATTTACTAAAGGAATGGTACTTTTTATTGCGATGATGGCAGCTGTTAAGTTTTTAAGGCTTCCTCATCTTTGTTCAATGTTTACACTCGTTGACTGAACAATTTCCTACTATTCTCGACAAAAATATCTCAAAAAGCCATTGATATTGGAGCAGTAGTGTTAACAGGGGGAAGAAGTCCAGGGAGTGTTTTTTGTCCCAGGCCCGGGGGCAAAAATTTTTTCCCACGAACTTTTTGTCTCATTTGCGTATTTCTGTAAGTGTAGCTATCACTGGTTACCGCGCGGCGCGTGTAACTGTTTTTACCGATTTTCGCCCTCACAGCAGTCGATTTTCGCCATGCAGGTCCAAATCTAAACATTAAACTTGAAACAAAAACGACACACCTATTCTAGTCAAGTTTAAAAAAGTTGAGAAAAGAAATTGATTCTGGTCACTAGTCTAAAAGTAAGATTTCCCGAATTGATTAAGAATTACCCTAACCCTAATAATTAACCCTAACCCAATAACCTTAACCTTACTTTTTTTGAAAAGCTTTTGTGCACTGCAAAAATTAATGTAAAGAAAAAAAAATTGGCGTTATCAGTTCATAACTACACAAAGTGCAATGTCCTTATTGAGGGTTTGCCTCGTACTTTGTTCTAAACAATCAAATATAATTTAAAATTCTCGTGCGTAATGGTAAAACACTACACTACACAGGTAGTGAAAGTACTACATAGATAGGGCACTTTCTGCAGCCCTGGATGCCCACATTGCGAATCCAGTATTGAGGATGTAAATCACCTCAAGGATTGCCCAGCCACCAAATTCAGCGGTGAATATGAAGCAGTACACGCAGTGCCGGTCTTTGGAGTGTGCAAACCGTGCGATCGCACAGGGCCCGCAAATTAGGGGGCCCGCAATTTACTCAGAAAATACAGTAATTTTGTCATTTCCAATGGAAAAATTCAACAAGTGAATTCAACAAAGGAAGCAGTGGCAGTCGGCAGCAGTGGCCGAGTGGTTAGCGCGTTGGGCTCGCAGTCGAGAGCCTGCATGTTCGACTCCAGCCACCCGCACTTGCTGTTGTTCCTCTGGGCAAGAAACTTTACGATAATTGCCTCTACCCAGTGATCGATTTCGAGTAATGGGTAGTATTAAATTTAAGTCATAAGTTGAGTAGATAACCGGAAGCAGACATTGCCGTCGGCTGCAGCGTGGGTCAGGTGTACGTCGGAAGGCGTACACCGATGCATAGCGCGCAAGTCCGCTTTCCCGCAATGCAGGATAAAGATATGAAAAACAAACAAACAAACAATTAGAAACAAGAAAACATAGAGACTCAACGGGTGCAACCTATTTCGTCCCCTGAACATTTCGTGCCCTGAAAAGATCGAGAAAAAAACAACATAGCCGAAGTCGCTAATCGGAGTTGCCGCAAACATTTCAATTTTCTCTCGATCTTTTCATGGGACGAAACAGATCGAAATTTGACTTTGTTACTCCGATTTCAAGGTGCGAAGTCGGAGTACAATTTTTTCAGCGGACGAATTAAGCTGCATCCAGACTCAATATAGCTTTATTTCCGAAAAATGCCAAAGAATGCATGATCTTATCCTTTTGCTATGCCCCCGGACAGCACCATTTTACAGTATTATTCATACCCAAATTTTGAACATGCTCTCAGAATGCCTCAAATTCAAAGTAATTTTTAAAAAATTTCTAGACAAGGCCCCCAGCCGCTGGGTGTAACCACCACCTCCACTTTCAAAATACTTAGCTACGCTACTGAATTGGATCATTGTCAATGGGCCCGCAAAACATATTCCGCACAGAGCCCGAAATACCCTAAGACCGGCACTGAGTACACGCATGTGGTGACACTTTTAAATACTAGTTGAAGCGCCAAAGACACTGCATATCAGATGTGCGCACCAAACAACTTTACTGCAGTAAAGCTTATAAAACTACACTTCTACTTTTGTAGCGCCGCTACGTTTTTGATAGATGTAGCGGTAGCGGAGAGGCCCTACATTTCTTTCAGTTACACTCTCGCTACTTACTATTACTTTCCAATTTAAAGTGAAAAATGACTCGTTTTTGGGGATTTTTTATGAAAATAATGCTCGAAAAAAGAACAGAAATCATTAAACTACTGGGAGAAACAAGAAGCCAAGTTGATACCGACCAGAGTGACACCAACACCAGGTAGGCTACGACTACGTGGATGAATGTTTTGGTGTCTTGGTACCAGTGTTGTACGCGTCAATGAAATAAATTGACGGCGTTAGCGTCAGCGCGAATTGCCCAAAAACTTTACGGCGTAAAGTAATGCGTCAGCTCATAAAGAAATTGACGGCGTCAACGCTAATTTCTAGCGCTATTTTAGCCAGGGTTTCACAAAACGGAAGTATTGCAACCAAGTTTAGGTGAATAATGGCTATAAATAAAGAACGGGTTTTATGTTTTGAGACTGTATTGTAATTAGCTGCTTAGCTTATTAGTTATTTACTTGTAGAAACACAAGCATTTCAAAACGTTTGTCTGACAATCTACTGCGTTTGGGACACACAATGTCCTTTCCAAGTGAAAACATGCGTTCCACAGCAGCGCTGAATGGTATTGGTGTGTTGTATTTCAAAAACAAGTCTTGAAAACGTTTACTCGGAAAGGGATCACTGTTCCAAGCGTGCTTTGATGGCTTAGCATATATAAATCTTTTAACGAGGTCCACTGCACCAACATCGCTCTTTTCAAGGGCATAGAGCTCTTGAAATAAAGTATCTTCAACCTCCGCGATGACATTCATTGATTTTCCTCTTTCTCTCTCTGATCCCTCGTTCTCGATACTGCTCAGTGCTCACGATATGAATGATCACCATTTGGCGAACTTCTTTCGCTTGTATTCCAGGTAGCCATTCCAATCGCGCAAGCGGGTAATTCGGATGAGTCGAGCTGGCCAGAATATATAGTGAAACTCTGATTGTGAAACGAGATTTTCCATGAAAACAAAACATGACGCATAGCGCTTGACGCTTAAAATCGGCAAAATGGTTGACGGCGCTATCACTTCCGTCTACTAAAAAATAAACTGACGGCGCTAGCCTCAACGTCAACAAAAAGTTGACGCCGTAAAATTGACGGCGTTAACGTACAACACTGCTTGATGCCATCCCATGAAACTTCGGTAAGGAAAAAAGTCAATTGTGGAGGCCTTTTTTCAGACAGAAGCTATAAGTGCTTGAGCTTTTCTATAGTGTCGATTTATAACGACGCTTTTATTAGTTGATAAAAGCAGCGAGAGAAGTAAAGGTAGCGCGAGCTACTTTAGCCCGGGTAGCAGTAGTGGGTGCCTACCTCTGCTTACAACTGCATGCTTGGTGATGAACCTTAAGGAAGAGTGATACAAAATTTAATATTTTTTGAAATCATTATAAAATTATGAAACAAAATATTTCTAAACATTTTGAAATAAGTTTGTAATGATGTCAGACTAACAAGCAAAATGATTCAAACGCCTGGTCAATCTAATGAAAAAAAAAGCCAAAAAATGTAGTTACTAAACTAAAGCTCAGAAAACATTTCGAAAACTAAACTGTTTTCATCAGGGCTGCTGAGCGAATACTTTGGTCCGGTACTAATAAGGTGCCCCGGCTTCAAACCAGGAAACCTGTAATAAAAAAGCACTATATCGAAAGCATACGTTTTCTTCAAGTTCCAAGCCCCTTGGAAAGGGTACGCGGACCCCTAAAGCGTCCCGGGCCTAGGTTAAGCAGTATCCTATGGACCCCCTGTCAACGCCACTGGTTTTCATCTTCAGTGCTAGCAAATGCTGCTTTCTAATAGCACTGAAGATGAACACAGTTTAGTTTTTGAAACGTTGACTGAACATGAGTTTAGTTTCTACTTTTCAGGCTTTTTGTTTTTAGGTTAGATGACAGACTATATGTAAACTTCTTCTACAAAACGATTCATTCAAATGTAAAACAGTTAAGTTTGCAAAATGAACTATTTACCTTTGAAAGCAAAGCAAAAGTCAATATAGTTAATTTTTTGAATCAAATATGATTTGTAATCTTGTAAATTATCCATTACTAAAAAAAATATTTTTTTTGAATCATTGACGTTTATTTTAAACAAACGAGCGTGCATGCAGACATTCTACTGAGGGTAATTATGAATTGATAACTCTAGTACAGTACGCTATGGATTGCTTTTACCTCGTAGCGCCCAAAAAAAAAAAAAAAAAAATTTTCAGAAATTTTTAGTTAAAAGGTGTGGTACAACCAACACAGAATATTTAGCTGTGCAACTTGTTGCAAATTTGCCACATTGGGTTATAGACAGTGATGTACGCGCATACAAAAATATTGACGCCGTCAGCGTTAACGCAAACGTTCGAAAAACCATACGCCGTATGCGTCAACGTAATTTGTAAATAAAGTTGGCGGCGTCAGCGCATACACTAGCGTAAACTAATTTTGTTTGCTTGGTGTCAAACAATCACACGGTATAAACCACTCGAAACAAACAAGTTTTATTTTGAATTTCCACGAAGAAACACAAGCATCTGAAAGCGTTCGTCTGATATTTTGCTGTTTTTGTTTCCAATATGTCGTTGCCCATTGAAAACATTCTTTCAACTGCAGCGCTGGAAGGTATTGGCGTGTTGTAGCCAAAAAAAATACATTAAAAAGTATGCGTTGACGCTATGTGCTAAAAAGCCGCGAAAACTTTACGTCGTAGCCTCAAGTGCAAACTATCCAAAAAAATATGGCCGCAAGCGTTAGCGTAAACAAAAAGTCTACGCCGCAAGTCTGCGGCGTAGAATTTGCGTCGTATACGTACATCTCTGGTTATACAGGGATCAACTGAAAGTATTTTGTTGTTTCATTTTCTTCACAAATATTCATTCTATTCTCTCAAAGTCAACTAATTTCCAATTTATTTTGTTGCATGCCGCAACATGGTATAGGCTACGCTACGTAATATTATTTCTGAAATTAACAAGAAATCGTTTGGTCATCAAGATTCAAGTGAATATTGTCTGGATGGTGAGAGGCATTAATAACTGATTCTTGAGTTTAATAGCATCTTAAGAAATGAAGAAATTTTAATATTATTTTATGATGTTTGACAAAGAGGAGGTGAAGATGCGCATTTCTAACCTACAAACATGTCGAAGTTATAAAAGCATTTATTTCTACTCTAGCAAACCTTGCAGGCCAAAACAAACGTCATTAAATCTTACGATTTAAGTTTTTAAATCTATTATCGTAATTCTTATGAAAAGAAGTTATCGCAGTGTTTATTATCTTAATTATTCGAACAGAGGCTGCAGCTCGCTTTTCTCAAGTTTTTTGCGACTACAAACTTTGTTTAACAACAATAATAGCAAGTTAATTGCAAGAAAGAGACTTTTCGCAGTCGTATCTTCATCATGAACTTTTTAGGCCAAAGGTGATTCCACCCATGTTGGCGATGTTTCCCGAATTACACTGGGAAGTTAAAGGAACTCAGTCCGCTTTTAGTTTTCTGATTGACACGCCAATCCCAGCATGTACGTGATACGTAAAGTTTCATTAAACATGGTTGTGAGGCATATTTAGAAAGTGCAGAATAGTAGTTTTGTACATATTTCATCAAATATAGAAAAGATAACTCATTAGTTATGGGTAATTCAGTATTGCATTTGTCTCCAGTTGCATACGCTTACCTTTACGAGTCTACGTCTACCCAGGGTGTAAGAAAAGGAAGGCCGAAAGTGATAACCGGCCTAGTGTGATAACTGTATCTTCTCATTCAACGAAGCTCAGTAAATAATATGGGACCACCTTTATCTTTAGGCTACTTGATTAAAAATATTTTTTCCTGGCAAATATACAGAAGATCTGGCATCGCGTTTGCATTACACAGTCTACTCTCAGAATGAAGATGGCAAAAGTTGCGCTATTCGGTGCGCTCTTAATAATAGTGTTATGGCTTTATTTATTGTCGCTCTGCAGCAGCTAAGGTATTTTACTGAAAGGGCACATTTTAAATTTTGTATCGGGTTTACGATGTTATCACATTAATACCCGATTTATTCTCACTGCTTTATGCAAGAAAAAATGCAATCAATACAATTTTAAAGTCTTTGGTTTGACCCGACCTGGAATTGATCTCAGATCTACCAGCTCCAAAGCCGAAGGCGATAACACTTGGCCACTGAGCTGATCGGTGAACTCTTGATTTTCCTTGACAAAATAGGATACTTCCATTTTTCTGATATATTTTGCCAAATAAATGTGAAATTGTTTTCCTTCTCACTAAATAGTGAAATGTTAATGTTGGAACGCACATTTATTGCACCTTTGAACAAATTTCAGATCTCCCCTAGACAACAACAAATGAAGAGCATGCGACCAAAAAGAAGAATGGATCTAGTGACCATAAGCACCAGCAAATATTTACTACAAGAAGCCACAAACAATAAAACTACTCAAGCAAGCGCTGAGATGGAAGTAAAATGTAACAGTCGGTGGTGGTACCTCCAACATTCAGAAGGCGAATTAACCTGCTTTTGTTGTGAATAACCAAGTTTTAAAACTATGCAGTTGCACTGTGTTGTAACTACAATAATTTAAACAATTACGAAAAGTTTTCAAATACATGATATAAAATGGGTGAAATCTGGAGGCTGCCCCATTAAGAATTTTTTATTTTTATGCATTTTTTTACAAAAAAAAAAAAATTTAAAGACAATTTGTTCACAACAACTCATAGAACTCAGATGGTGGCTTTTTTGTGTTCGAAAACAAACACTAGGCCGTGATGGTGTCTATGAAGCTGGTACGTATTTTTTCTAAGCAAATATTTATTGTTTCATTAATTTTGCTATGAAAGAACTTTACTTTAACTATTTTGTGCAAAAACTTTGCTTGAGACACAGTTGCACTCATTAATCTATCTTTAAAATGTGTAACATTTGCGAATTTAAGTACAGGCTTCAATACGCCGCATTGAATGTCTTTTCATCACTTTGGCATGTCGTCATCAGGTAGTGTTACCAACAACAATTTTTGTAGAAATCGCTTTACACGACCTGAAAATATAACTTTCTCATAAAATATGGCCTAATTTACACAGCATGTTACTATAATTAAGCACACAAAAATTAAAATCGACTCAAATATGCACTAACAATGTACTTGTGTACTTACCTATAACTTTGCTCTTGTAACCAAAATGAACAAATGGAATATAGAAAATTAAACCGGAGAGAATAAATAACACGACGTATAAATATTGTATTTGTGGATCATCAATGATTGGAGCAAGTACCAAACAAATAGCACAGAGAAGGACGACGATCGGAATGAAAATAGGAACCTGAACATAAAAACGTTTTTTGTTCATTCGGATTGACTACGCAGGCCAACAAAAAAGATAAAAAAAATTGTGTCTGCAATGTAAGATGTGATTTGGGGTATATTGAGGCTGCTGATTTCAAAAATCACATCAGATTTCATCCATCACATCAGGTTTTTGAGATTTTTACATGATACTTTTTCTCATAATATTGGGTTTTTGGCCAAATTTTCTCTTACTGTTACCGTTTTATAAAGACCTTATGAGCCAAAAGTGTTGCAAAATTTGTCATATTCATGGAAATGACGTTATTTTGTAACATTTGGAGATGTATGATGACACCATGACCATTGGAGTGACCGACCTACCTTCAGAAGGTACAGTACACTAGTCAGAAGCCCCCCTAGCTAGATGGTCCACTGGTCAAACGAGTCACCTAGACCATCTGGCTAGTGGACCATCTGTCTATGGTAGACCATCCAACTTATGTACCTTCTGAGAACTGTCCATAAACCACCCCTTACAGGCAGGGTTACATTCACTTTCGCCTGAATGCTTAGTACCATTCTACTTTTTGATAAATAACATTGGTTTTATCTTTTTCGCTGAACGTGGAGATTTAAGCGCATGTGAAACTTGTCTATGACTCATTCTTATTTGAATTTTCATATATTCAGATTTTTTCATATTAGCAAGGTGTTAATTCTGTTTGTGGTGTGAATAAGTAGCAGAATGACATCTTTAAAAAAGTGTGAAAATGACCCTGATGTTCTTTGTTACATATGTAGCAGTTATAGGCTACTGTTCCTAACCAAAGGCAAACCATAATAACTTTTGTGAAACAAGCATATCTTACATACTTTAAAATTCGCCTGGGCAATCAGGACAAATCATGGGCTCCACACATGCTGCATGTAAAGCTTGTGAGGAAAACCTAAGACGATAGATCAATGGAAATCTTAAATCCACTCACAACATTCACAAAAATCATGCAAGGGAAAGTTTGTCCAGAGTAACGTTTCCCAAATGTGCATGTGAATTTTCTTTTTTCTGTAGAATTGAACCTATTTTTATGTGTCTGTTCTATTCGATTTCTTCAATTTTATTTTTCTTTGCTGGCGCAAACATAATAACGAATGACATTAGGCCTACAAACACGCAACTGTAGCACCAACAAAAAGAAAAGATGGCAAAACCAAAAGGTTTAAAATATGTATTGGGGATTTGCACAGCCATCAAACCTACTTCTTAACACGAAAAAAATAACAATGTAGCCTACTATTGCAAAAAAAATGACGTTGAACGTTTAGTGTTAGCAGATAAACTTTGAAGAATTAGGTTCAAGTTACCACACTTCAACAAAATAAAAAATAAAAAAAAATAAAACAGGTCTTGAAATACCTCAATGTTTTCATTAATATTATGTTTGTATCTCTTGTGTAGACTTTAGACTTTATCGTAATGAATTTAGACTTTATCACAGACCTTGTTGACAAAAAAGGGTTCAAATTCCATGAAACGCCATAATCTACCAATACAGATCAGGAGTCGATTTTACCCATTTTTACCAAAACAGCACCCAGATATCATAAAATCCTGATGTGATTTTTGAATTCAGCACCCAAAATATACCCTAGAATGACATTTACTATGCTGACACAAAAAGCGTGTTGGCTGTGCTATCAGTTTAAGGTTTGAGTTTTTTAAAGAAATTAACAGTAAGACACGTCTTCGCTTTTCTTTCACATCGGGTGTTCCTCGATACGAATCTCTGCTCAGTATTGGATCGATTTATGTTTCCCTCGGCATAGTTTAGTGTAATTAACCCTTTCTTTCCCAGTGTTGCCGTTCGGCAACACTGAATACAATAAACAAACAAACAATTTTTTTCATTTTATTTCTTTTTTGAAGTCATTACTACCCCAGGAGAGCTTTAGAAAAATTTTCCCGCCCAAAGCTTCTCCATCGGAGTTATATTTACCACCTGAAGTTAAATTTCAATTATATCAACGGAGTAAACTTAATAAAGAGAAGAGACAAGCTTGTGATGAATGCATAAGTCATAAGCTGGTAATAGGCTAGTAACGTTACGTTTAGTCAGTCAGAAAGGGGTGGGCTAAATGAGAAAAAAAAACATTAGTAAACATCTGATTTAAAGAATGATAGCCTATGTTTTTTTGAAAAGACAATATGGAAGCATATGTGGAGGCCATCTGCCAGCAGTGACGTGACTGGATGATGACGGTGATGTTTTTTTGTATAGAAAGCAAAACTTTTACGGTAGAAAACTTCTTCTAATGTCCAAAAAAAAACTTTCTTTCAATGAAATGGAAACCATTCTGTCAACAGAAAAAAAAACAGGAATTTTTCTGAAAATAAAATCCAGCAAATTATTCATTACCGTACATAAGCACAAGTAGCGTTTCATTTTCTTTAACTTTGTCGATTAAATGATATTTGCAAACAACTACATGCCTTGATAGGCCTTGGATGGTCAGGAAGTTTGTATCTAAAATACAGAAGAGCAGCACACGTCGATCCATGAAAGATCCACATCGAAAAGCTAAAGTAGTCTATCAAGGTATCGAAGTCGTTTGGTACCACCATTAGCATAGCCAAGAATCCCTAAACAAACCGAATAAAAGTTTAATAATTTTATGAAATTTCTAAAATAACACATATACCTTTTCACATAAATAGCTGCAGACACAATGCTTAAGCTTTTAAGTTTTTTTTAAAAACCTGGTGAATTGCCAAATTTAATAATTGAAACACTAAAAACGCAAGATAAGCAGTTGTTTGTTTCTCAGCGGCCGATTGTAGCAAGAATTGACAACGATCGACACCGTGTTTCGCCCATGAGGCTGGGCTTGTCAGTATCGCACCACTAATTCTTGCTACAAGGGTATTCGACCACCGCTTTATCGCCTGGCTTTCGTCTTCTCAAAATTTAAAATTACTCTAAGCATGCTCATTTACATACAATGTATTTACTGAGTTCCATTAAGGATAGGGGATCTCCTGACCAAGAAGAAGCAGGCCAGCAATTCTCCATCAAGTATCAATTTAGTATTTTATTATTAAAATGCATGGAGAATCAGCAGAGCCCTATTTATGGCGTATGCATTTCGCTCTACAACTGTAGAGCATCATTAGTGCCAAAAAAGCAAACACACGAATGCATCACCTAAAGAACTATTACTAAATAAATAAATGAATCTGCAGTAGCCTAACTAAGATACTTGCCAAAACCAGCTTACATACATATCCGTTACATACATTTAACAGTACAGCAGGTGCTGGGGTATTCCTGTGGATGTGCAGCATAGCGAGCAATTTTGTAAACTGCCCTTCTCTTGCAGCTACGTAGTATATCCTTCCAGCTGTGAAGCAGGATCCAAGACAGGTTCCAAAGACGGAGCAAGAAACAGCAACTGGAATAATCCACACAAACCATCCCAACACTCGATTTCCAAACGTCTGTACAATTTACAAAAACATACTGTATATTAGTGTGGAGTAGATATCAGATTGCAGTACTTTAACTTGTGAAGGCTATAGATTTGCTGGTCATGCTGGAGTTTCGTTTGTGAATCTCCTGTAAACTTAATATATGAGATATACCTATTACGCTTCTTGCGCTTTGTTTTACGCAGGGACGTAGTCACGGAAGGGCTTGGGGGGCAATCTCTCCCCAAAAATTGTATCTTATCCACCCAAATAAATATGCTTCTATGTTATTACAACGTTTTAATACCATTTTAATTAATGTTGAATGACGTTTGCTCTCCCCAACAGTTGCTTTGCCCTCTAGTTTTCTTTCTTGCTACGTCACCGGTCTTTCAAAAGCCATAACATTTAATCTGTCGATTCAGAATATCACTACTGTCCAACACTTCACACTCACCGCACCCACAGCTGGTGAATCCAGTAATTCATGCATTGACATGCTGGAAAGGTAGGCTATGTTTGTAAGCATGTACAATCCTGTCACAAGTGTCATTGCGATAACGACAGCTTTTGGGAGATTTACCATCGGATTCTACAAGTCAGAATAATGAAAATAATAAATTAGCGCCAACCGGCAAAGTAAGAGGCACAAAATTGATAAGTTACAATTGCTACAAAAAAAGAAACATAATAAGTAGGACAGCTCCGGTGAAAAAATCTTGCCTATGCCGCTGTTGGTAAGAATACTAGTAATAATGTCGGCTGCATTGCCGAGTGGCGAGAGCCATGGCACGACACTCGAAAGGGCGCCGGTTCGACACCGCTCAAGCGAAGGGGCTGTGTCTTTGGTAAGACACTTAAAGGTATGCCTGAAGGTTGTCACAAAGATTGGCTTCCTTGCCTTCCCGTCCACTTAATCTAAATCTCTAGCCACCGGGCGTAAGCCTGGATACGACAAAAAAGTAAGAATATTATTGTAACGTAATTGTTACTATTGATACAACATAATCTTTAGATTTATTGGAAAATTGAAGAAGTTGTGGCGGAAAGGTCGAAATCTTTTACACGGTATGCTGTGCTTGAATTAATAGCAACTAGCCGAAGAACAGAACAAAAATATAGAAACATTTAGAAGTCGTGTACGCTACCTTGAGTTCTTCAATGACGTAGTTCAGTTGATTCCAACCGTCAAATGCCCATAATCCTTGATAGAAAGCTAGCGCCACCTCGCGGACACCTGGTGTTTCTCCAGTGAAGGCATTTTGAAAATGTTCGGTGTGACCTGAAATAAAAAAAACAAAATTTGAGAGCATATCCCAGGCAACAAAATCCATCGTTTTTACATTCGTACAACGTCTGCAGATGTTGAACCAATGTAAAAACGACTGACTTTGCTGTCTGGGTGTCTAGATGCCTTCGAAAATAGTCCATTAAAGCTTTATAGTGTAATTCAGTCAAAATTTCAAAAGCAATTGCTCCTTACCGTTGCAAAGCATCACCATTCCACCAATGATAATAATAATCAAACTTAAAACTTTTCCAAAGCTGAAGAAAGTCAGGAATTTTGTCGAAAGTTTTACGCTGGCGCAATTCACAAACACTACTATCATAATCACCGCAACAGCAGTGAGTTTTTGAACAACTTCAGAATCATCACCGCAATCAACTGAAACAAACATAAGCAAACGTCATAATGATCCCCACCATAGGCTATAGGCCTACTGTATCTAAGTAGGCTAAACTGTTGGGGATAAACTAAGGCTCACAATCGTGCAGGAAAGAGGGATTGGAAACTTTGACTCTCCTAAGCAAGTGTGACGTCATAATAAGTGAATTAGTAATAATGATAAGAATAAATGCGTTCGTTGTTATTATTAATTTAATCAAAGTATCGTCAAACAACTTTCTCTAAAGGGGTACAAGTGTAGTTTGTATCCGGAAAAAAAATGTTTTTGTTTACATTTTTATGGAGTTCTGTAAAAGTTTTGAATAGAAGTAAAAGTTTAGCTTAATCTTTTTTTATTATTGTTTATTTGATAATTTCGTATTATTTATCACCAATGTCATGTAAAGCGCCTAGGAGGATAATTTGCACTGTGGATGTGGCGCTATCTAAATGTTGTTACTATTATTCAATTAAAGAGCATCATAGGATCAAAAACATAAAAGATTACAACTTTGACAAAAAGACAAATTAAAAAAAAAGCTTATAACTTTGGCTCACGTTTACAATACATTCAGGCAGTGGACTTTGAATACGATTAGCTTTTTCAAGTCTTGCATATTCTTATTTGTAGGCTGCAATATACTGTTCTACTGTAGCCTACTAGTTTTTTAGTTAAGCTACTCGATCGATTTTTCGTTCTGACTATTTCCTTTGTTTTATTTCAAGGATTTTGGTCACATAAAATGTTGTCAACAAAGTTAGGGTGAAAGCAGTTTAAATGAAAATTCATCTAGTCACACAAATAGGTTACTCACAAAGTCCTAAATTCTTCGACGGACTAGAAAAATATCAAGGTGACAAAGTTGGCTCTTTTAGATTAACCTGGCATTTGTAGACGATGCATCTCAAACGTACCTGGATATGCCGCCACCACAGAATACTTGGCGAACGTTAAAGACAGCAAAGCCAGTGCTGAAGGCTTTAAAACAGCTCCAGATGTCCAAGCAAAAAAGTAGGCCGGTAATGGACCAAAAGCTTCAAGCAGAATCGGAAATTCCCCGCCTGATTTTGGAATCATTGTTCCCACTTCTGCATACGAGAGAGCGCCAAAAGTAGCCAAAACTCCACAACCCAGCCAAATCTAAACGCAAAAAGTCATATAGCTTTTTCATATTTTTTTGATGTTCTTTGATTTTGATGTTCTTGACATATTTTCTTGATGTTATGTAAACACAGCAAAAAAGACTAAAACTATTATCCAGATAAAATATAAAGCAATGTCGTATTAAAACATATTATCTAACGCGCCAGACACAAATGTTTTGAAGGTTTATTTTATGAACAGCGTTGAGGATTAAAATAATACTTTCCAAATGCAGACTGCGCCTAAAGAAGGAAATTGTGATGGCTAACAGATCAGATACAGACAATTTCTTGCGTTACTTTATAAGTGAAGAGGAGGAAAGTGAAAACTGGTATTCTTGCTATTGTGTTTTAACCACCTCTATGACTTTTTAAAGTACAGTTATGTAACTTGTTGCGCCCTAGGGGTAAACGCTAGGCTAATTTTGGAAACAACACTACATTTTTAGGGTCGTATGCATAAATTAAAACTGCGTTTAGTTAAATATAGCCGGACAAAAAATGTTTCCAGCAAAGGCAACAGAGCAACCGCTGAACGTGACGTGATACGTTGTCATGCAAGTTAGTACTGAACACTAAAACACAGCGGGGGGGAGGGGGGAAATTAAGATCTCAAACTACATTTGTATTCAAACCTTATTTAGTAAACTTAAAATCTTTTTGAAAACAAAACTTCGTTATTGAATTTTTTATCAAATCTTCTTATAATTTTAATGATGATCCAATAGGATGCGTAGTGTGATAAAATATTTAATATAAAGTAAAAAGTACCAAACTACATCAAATAAATCAATTCTATAAAAAAAAATTAGGAAGGATATTTTGATTTAGTGTGATACTGTCTACTTTGCTTTAAAATCTTTTGTCTGCCAAGCTAGTGTTCCGATGTAAGGGCAGTTTCAGGAGGTAGTTTAAGGAAGGGAGGGATTTTATAAACAAACGCAATAATGTGTAGATTTACATTAATTCGACTTTGAAAACGATCGCCCAGGTCGCCTTCCTCCTACATCCGTCATTGTTCCGAGGTAGCCAACTGGTTACCAATCACAATCAAAATTTAAAGACTTACCAGAAGTCCAACTCCAACTGATCCAGCGTTCCTCATGACTCCTTTTGGGGAGACAAAAATTCCAGATCCAATCATTGTTGAAACAACCAAACTAACTCCAGCAAGTAAACTCACTTCTCTCTTCAGTTCCACTTTGAATGCTATGAGAGATATTTAAAAGTCATAAGAATAACATTCATAGCACTGAAGATAAGAAAGTTTAGTTTTCGAAACGTTTGCTGAGCATAATTTTATTATCTACATTTTGGGCTCTTTATTTTTTTTTATTACAGTAGATTAACCAGGAGTTCAAACCATTCACAAAGCCAAAATATTTTACAAGATAACAGCCATGTGTATTGTAAGTGTAGAAATTAAATTATTACCCAACAAATTTATTAAAATAAATTGTTTGAGTTGAAAAAGCGTCAAAAAGTCGATTTTTATTCTAATTTCCAGAAAATAGCTTCAAAATTGAAATTTTTGAATTTTAACATAAATTGATACTAAACTAAACAAAAAATTACTTTTCTTATAAATATAAGACCTTTTTGGCGTTTTTACATTTCAAAGTAATTGCACTAACATTAACATATAGATAACTAGCATTGCACGAAAATGTCTAGCCACCTGAGACGAAATGTTTATTGTGAAGGGCAGGAAGGTAGAAAAATGACCAGTTTAGGTTTAAAAATTCGCAAAGAATAAAAACTAAAAAAGTCAAGAAATTTCGCATTTCTAGCACATTTCCTTCTGTGAAATATTTCACTACTAGAGCGGGCGTCCTCATAAAACCCCGTGTCGCTACAGAGAGAGTTAAAACTTTTCACATGTTTTGACAAGACAAAGTCGCATGTAGACACTGAAACTTAAACAGCAGTAGAGATGTTGTTTTGAAAAAGATGAAAATTTTATATGTACAGTTGTTATTCCAGAGATAAAATGCAGCAGTGGCAAATAAAGTGCTTGACGCAGCAAGCAAATATAAACCACTAATAATAATAATAATCGTGTTTTTATTTGCGCCCATTGCGATAGCATACAGTACACTGCGGTCACAGATGCAATACAACAGACGACAGGAAGCAGCGAAGTGACATATAGTCTTCGAGTCAGCTGCTCCCCTTATTTTAGCTTGCCATTAAGTGTCTTTGCCGAGACACAGCCGCGTGCTATGGAGCGGTGTCGAACCCACGTCTTTTCGAACGTCGCACAGACATTCTCACCACTCGGCTACGCAGCCGACATGTATAACAAAAACTGACACGAAATAGTTTTGTGATATCTTAAGTTTGATGTTGTACAATAATTATCAAATGTAAAAGTAGAAAACAAAAATAATATTTTATCAGTTGTTGCTGTAAAATATGAACATACATCCGACCCGATGGCCCCTTTGAGTGCCCTTGACGTTTCTCATACGTCATAAGAATGTATTATTTGTATGCCAAGGACGTATGTGATACGTCAAAATATGTAGTTAGTTGTATGCCAGGCTTTATGTTTTTTAAGATGGTTGGACGTTTCTGGTACGTCCAAAGCAAATGCGAAATACATTCTGAATACAAATATGCACTGACAAGATACTTGATAAGGTTGAATTTTGCCTCCGAAGTGTATAATCATTAGTCATAGCAGTGCCTCTCTTAGGGCATTTTGGCCCCTGTGCAGAATCTGCTTTGCGGGCCCCAATGACAATGATCCAATTCAGTAGCGTAGGTAGGTATTTTGAAAGGGGAGGGTTGACGGCCGGCGGGTGAAGCTTGACAGCTTGTTCGCTGAAGGCGCCACCCAGGGCTGGGGGTCTGGGGGGCCTCCCCCAGAAAAATTTGAAAAATTAATTTGAATTTGGTGCATTCTGAGAGCATGTTCAACAAAAATTTGGATATGAATATTAATGTAAAATGGTGCTGTCCAGTGGCATAGCAAAAGGATAAGATCATGTTTTCGTTGGCATTTTTCGGAAATAAAGCTATGCCTCTATGTTTTCTTGTTGCTAATTCCTGGCTGAGATATTTGAATGTTTCATTGAAAATGAAAAAAATTACTGCATTTTCTGAGTAAATTGCGATCGCACGGTTTGCACACCCCAAAGACCGGCACTGGTCAGTGGTCATACTCATAGTAGGCCTACTGATGCCAAAACAAAATAAATCTATCCGTTTGACAAGCTTATAACTACTTTGATGATGATATAAATCATAAATTCCAAAGTACTTTGGAAGCCCTTTCAAAAATTGAAATCTTGCAAGAGTTAGTAATCTGTTTTTAGACAATATAGAAAATTACTGCCAAGCTTTCTCTTCAGTCTAATATTTCGAATTTGGGAATGGATTCAAAAAGACAAAGAGCTGGAAGTTCTGAATGTAAGCATATTGATCGATTATAATTGCAGTAAATGTGTGATGATGAATAAAAATTTAGATACGATTTCAGATACTCTAGGCTAGACCGCAGTTTACTTCCTCAAATCAAATATTAGCCTCATACAGTAGCCTACTCAGTTGCTCATTGCCGATGCTAGAAGATGAATTGGTCGTTGAATCGATTTTGGATTCGGTCAGTAGAGAATCGGTTGTTGACTTAGAAGATAATGAAGAGTGGAATCCTCCTCTACCGCAACACAAAGATGATAACGATGATTTTGGCGCCGCCAATTCTGCTACTGTTGACAATGTGGATGCTGATGTCCAGGCAGCAAACTACGGCCAGTCCGGTAGGTGTGAGATGTACGCAGCATATTGCTAATAATGAAATTGTGTTTTTATACATTTGCAGAGATGAGGTTCAGCATGCTTAAAGTCTAAAACTTGACTTTTTTACAGCCATTACACCCCTACAACATGGCTAGAAAATCACTGAAGTGTTACAAAAATATTGCGATCTACTTGCTTCAAATTGCTTTGTTGAACGGCTGCACTTTGACGAGCATCTAAGAAGGAAAAAGAGTTACTCTTTTATCTTATGTTCAGGAAGTGAGTCAATGGTAAAACTTTTACATCAGATGATTTTTTTATTTGTTTTATCAATTTTATTTTGTTGTCAGGTTCTGTTGGGGCTGATCTTTCATGAAGGTCTGCTAATAAAACGACACCCAAGCAGATAAAAGCATGCATCGTCTATAGTTGGAAGGCACATCATCGGGAAAATACCAGCTATAGTGAGAAAAAATTGCGTCTTCAGAAACGCTGCCGGGTGTGCTACAAAAAAGGAATGAAGAGAGATGTGCGCTACCATTGCACCTATTTTCCAAGCAAACCAGGCTTGCATGTTGGAGAATGCTTTACGAAATACCACACGAAAGTGAAATATTGGAAGTAAATTGTAATATTCCCCCAAATAAAAGCTTACACGATCATAGTGTGCTGAACAGTTAGAAAAAGAGATTTTAGGGGGAAAAGGCAAAAATTATGACGTCATCAATGATCATTTTTATGATGTCATAGAAACCATCGATGACGCAAAACATATCCTTGACAGTTACAAATCTATTTTGACAAAACAACCTAAATCAGCCTTTCAAAAACGCGCCGAAATTTGTTTTTCATAAAAGTGTCAATTTTGGTAAAATACCCTTGGCACAGAGGTAAACCCAATTGGAAAAAGCTGTGGCAGTCAAAGGGTTAATGGATTGGGTGCCCGCTTCTTAGTCGGTGAAGCTGCGTTTCTTTCCGAGTCAGGTCATACCAAAAACCTTATGAAATTGATGATACATTTTTGTTGGTTTTGAATCTTTATCCTCAGACTGACAAAAGTCTTGATAGGTATATTCCTGGTAGTTTCGCTTCTCGTTTCGTTTCGTTTCAGGTAGATTGAGGGAATGGATTTTTGTACTGATATCTTTGTCTAAGAGCAGCACATATTTACAGAGTAGCGTATGTCAGACTGCGAATCCTGCACTTTTACATTGATTCAACGTCTACTATAAAAATAGCGGATTTTGATGTCTGAGATACAGTTATTTTTTATAAATGCACTTGATTATTACGCATTACATTTATACATAAAACTACAGTTTTTTCTTACATTGCTTACTACCATCGGAGCTTTGTGAATCATCTCCAATGAAGGAAGGGGTTCGTCTGTATTAGAAAAAAAAAACATTCATTAAACAACTAATAGATAAAATAAAAATGCATGTTGAAGAACAGCTTTGTCCCAAAAAGTTACTTTGATAGAATTGATTTCATTTACTTATACAGTATAATAAAAAGTATAATATTGAAAAATATGATAATTTCTAAGTTAATAGTCCCCAGCGTTGTATGGAAAACGCCTAATAAGAAGCTTTTATTGATTTTTTTGGCAAGCGCGGACACTTGTTACCTAAACATAAACAGACATACCCCAGCAAAAAAAAAGTTACCTCTCTACCCAAATTGTACTTGTTAAATACACCGTTAAAGCTTATTGCCATTCTGCCATAGTATTTTTACCAAATCCAATCAATCACTGATTTATTTTTTTCTCAAATTATCACGGCAAATACACTGGTACATTACACAGAAGTGAGAGAGCAAGGCCTACATGATAATGAGCGAAATGCAAGTATTTCAAATAAAAGGAACTGCTCATCATGTCAGTTACTACGTATAGACTTTGTTTGTTTAGCAAAGTTGTGGAACCATTGAGAGCCATTTGAGTGGTTTAAAACACGGCGGGCGGCTCGCAAATCATTGTAATTTATATCGATTGGAGGTTTATTTTTGTACATTGTAAGTTTACAAGAAAGAAAAAAAGGCTTTACTTCTTTTGTGCTTCATAAAATCGTTTGACAAAATACTGAGCTGTCACTTTGAATGATTGATGAGTTTCCTATACTAAGAACGTAAAAAAAGATGTTGACATTCTACTACATCAAGTAGTCAAGTAATTTACATTAACATAAGTTGTAGAATAAAAAAGAAAAAATTGCATGAGATTTAATAATCCTGATTGTTGATGTAAACCAGCTGTTTAATCTTCCATCACATTTATTATCATTTCAGAAGGCAATGCGAGCTCAACTATTTGTTTATACTATAAATGTCAAATTGAGTGGTACAAACGCGAACAGAACAAAGCCTAAGAACAGGATTGTTTACATAAAATTACGTTTGATATTTACAATAAACATAACAATGAGGTTTTAAACGTGCTTTTGATTAATACCGCCAAATCTTACTTTTCACTAACTTTAAAATCGTTGAACGCATATATTCTGTAGGTACATATGAACGTATTTGAAAATTATGACATAAAACTCTAAAGTTTCTATGACTTTAGCATCTTTTCAATAATAAAAAGAATATTTAAAAATTAACAGTGAATATCATTGTAAACTCAGAAACTAACGTCACTTGCAAATCTATGTTCATGATAGCTAATAAAAAACACTGAAAAACACGCAGTAAAAACGTAATGTCACAGCCACACGATGGTATTTTCGGGAGGTTGTTGTTTTGTTGTTTTTTCTCAGAACATTTTCGCTCTGCTATGGAACCGTGAGAATGGTTAGACTACTACAGCCTTCACAGGTTATCACATTCAAGCTAAGATAACTTGCCGTGCACTTGAAACCACACAAGATTATTCACAAAAAGCGAACAAGACTGACCCTATGCATGATGTATGCGGTGACTGCTTATTTTGTCGTGGTGCTGATACAGTCATTTGTTTGAACATTACACCGATATGATTTGAGGAAGCTTACACATAACTTGCTGCTATGGTAGAAGATCAACCACCCACACCAGAGAGACACTTCACACACGTAAATCACTATAAAACTATCAGTAATACTTACTTGATAATTGCTTGATTGTTGAGGTTAGTCTTCATCTTATCTACTGAATTTGACATCAATCTTATACAAACTGTCTTAATATCTGCAACGAAAAATAATTTTTCTCTCAAACATTTCACCAAGCGTCAGCGTGATTGTCATATCTTCACTGTATCCACCACATCAATCGCGGTAAAACACCCGAGGCTGACTTCCTGTTAATTTTAACCGACGGCACGATATGACGATAAAATTAAGAGCACGAGAATAGTGGGCGGTTGCAGACACGTGTTAAATTTTACAAAAATTTATGCCACCCAGAGCCAAGGTTACAGTAACGAACAGTTACCTGCCTGCCTAAAAATGAATTTGTTGTAAAAAAAAACTTGCTCAAGCAGATAGGTTACTTGATATTCCGATCTTCTGTGAAGTGTTCAATTTGCATTTTTTGGTTTTTGTGACCACACTTGAGCATCAGGGTAAGTATAAAAATTACTGAATGTTTCAAACTAACTGGTGCTCAACTTTCTTTACTGTATGCTCCATTCTCTTCAAATACACAAAGAAACCATGAGTGTACAAGCTATTGAATGAATTTTTTTTTAATATTCTGTTTTCAAAGCTGTCAAAAATGCTTTTGAGAAGGCTTTCTAAGTCTGGAGTTCATTGAACAGTTGACCCATGGTAATAATTTACGGTCCACAAAGTCTAAGGGATTAGGGATTTTTCTGTGGCGAGATCACCGAGGGGATTTTGTCGAGATTTCTTTAACAGTGTAACTAAGCCACATTGCATTTTATTCACTTCAGCAACGAAGAGCGACTATCAGCATCATTAGCCTATCCCAGACAGCAAATTCCGTCATTTTTACATTGATTTAAGGTATGCAGACGTTGAATCAATGTAAAAATGACAGATTTCGCTGTCTGAATAGCAGTCAAGTGCAGGATGCTCAATATTGCACAAAGTACGCTTTTTACATGAAAGCAATATTATAACCTCTGGCAAGAGCAATTTTTGCATTAAAAGACATGTTTTTATAAGCAACGTAACTGCCATACCAACGTCATCACGCTTATCCTCAGGAACACTCTGCATTTTTCTCTGACATTAGTTGCTACGCTTCAAGGTTTAAATGGAATGTTACAAGTCAGAAAGACTAAGCCATCATTCCACACCGGGTCTGTTTAGTTGTTATCATTCTTCTATTATCATTCGTTATCATCTTTCTGCACCTATATTGTTGCATGCCGTTTTATTCGGAGAATAGCTCTTTATTTCAAACTTCGCTCTGTTATTCCAATGTTTCTGTTATGATGTATGAGACTGTTGTATACACGTATAGTTATATGATTTATGAAGCTTTTTATGCGCCCCTTCCTCTTCTTTCAACTAATTTCTCCAAATAAGGTTACATGAGTGTTTATCATGCTGGAATGTTTTCTCTTTCAATTTCCTGTTCAAAGTATTCCATTAATTTCTCTTTTAACATTCACATGTGTAGCCGGTACATTTGTCATGATATTTTCAATCTGCATGTACTTGCAATGACTTTCTAGTAATAGCTGAACATGTGTATTTATTTGTAGTACGGTAGCCAGAAAACATTGCATTTTTTCTAACTTGCCTTTGTATTAAACAGATTGCACTACTCTGACCTGAATTTTCAAGGATTTAACTTGCAACAACTTGGTTACCACAATACTACTTTAACTGAAAGTAGCCCATCGTAGCCTATTTGTTATGTAATAATGCTGTTGGGGTATCACCTGTATCAAATCTCAATCATGTAATGTAAATTTCAACGATCTTCATATCAATCGGATCTTGAAGATTAGATTGTTCGATACTTCTTTTCTCCGACTGGCAGAAAATCTACTTATCTTTCCTTACATTTCTAAAGCTTTTTGCCTCAGTCCCGCGTTCAACTGAACATGGTAGGTATTGCTTCACTGCGTTAAAGTTAAAAGTTAAAATACTAGTTTGAAGTGCTGTTCAGAAATACTTGCCCCAGCTTGCCAATACTTTGAACATGCTGATGCAACATTAAATGTGACTCTCTTTCAGATACAATAGTTTGAATGCTTGACAATGCTGTCAATCTTGGTACTTTCTAGCAGAACAAGTTTTTTACCTTTCGATGCGTAACCAGCGTAAAAACGTAACCACTTTTTACGCTGATGATATGAATGGATTGATTCGTCATGATGAGTCAGCTAAACTGTGGGTGGTTTTACCTGAGGCATCACAATTTAGAACAGCGAAATAACTACAACTAGGCCAAATAATTCATTTTATTTTCTCATTTTCTGTTGATTACTCGAAACCTATGCATTTAAAATCCGTTCATTCTCTAAATTTAATCTAAATTCAAATTGTACACGCTTGTCTAAAAAAATATCGGAAAATCTATCCTCATATATTTCAGAACCTTCCTATGGTGATCCCACGAAGGGTAAAACAGGATTTAAGGTTACTTTGATAATAGAGATTTCGTTTACTGGAATTAAACCATCTACATTCTACAACTTAACGCTACGAAGGTCTAGGGAATTTCCCGCTAAAATCCCGCATACGCGGTTGGACCTCACTAATCACTATCTACCTTCAACAAACAAAATCAATTACGCTGCGCAAGATCCTACGTTTAATGGGGATGAGAGAACATGTCTTTTTTCAACATGTGGATAAATGTCTAGCACTTTTATACAGTACAGTTGCTACATCAGTAATTTCAGCTTACTTGCTTACCATACCAAGTTTGTGTCAGTGTCAACTTTGTCCCTGCAACGTTTTTGGCTCCAAACCAACAGAAATGCGGGACTTTAGCTCATAGCTCCAGTTTTTAACCTTACTTTGAGTGGTTTGCGAATAAACGTGATGACAATTGAATGTAGCAGCCATTTCTTTGAAGTAATGTTTTCTTATTTGTTTAGCTTACATTTGCTAATGATACTGCGACGGTATATCGAATGTCAAATGCCTGCCTTTCAAGTTGAATAATGCTACTTTCAAATTTATCGATTCTGCAAGATTTGAAAAGTGTGAACTATGAAAATACAGCATAAAAATTTAAAAAAAAGCAACATCGGCACACTTGTGAAATTCTTCTGGTTTGCCAATGTGCCGTGGCAGATATCTTCAGAATAATTAATAAAAACTCATCAGTGTGATTTGTTTCACACAGCACGAGTATATCTCTATTCAGTGGCGCCGCCAGACCTTCAACAATGGGGGGGCAAAATATTGACAGTGCAAGACAGTAGCATAGTCAAAAATTTTGAAAGGTGGGGTGTTGACAGCCGGCGGGCAAAGCCCGATGGCGTGTTCGCCGAAGGCGACACTTAGCGGCGGGGGGTCTGGGGGGCCTCCCCAAAAAATTTAAAAAAAAATTACGTTCAGTTTGGTGCATTCTGAGAGCATTTTCAACAAAATTGTGGGTATGAATATTTCTGTAAAATGGTGATGTCCGGTGGCATAGCAAAAGGATAAGATCATGTTTTCTTTGGCATTTTTCGGAAATGAAGCTAAGTCTCTATGTTTTCTTGTTCCTAATTCCAGACTGAGATATTTGAATGTTTGGTATTGGCAAAACTCGCTCTTTTAATGCAGTTTCGTTTAAAATTAGGCAAACTTTGTTTTAGAAACATAGGTTGATTGCTTTTTTTGCGAGATTATTACAGTTTTATTACTTATCAATTTTCTCCTTGGTTGATTCAAAAAACGATCTTATTCCGGTAATTTACTAACTTTTATGCTCTGAAGTCAACCCAAAGTTTAGAAAATGTAACGTCATAGAGGTCATACATCTTGATGAGTGTCAAACAAAAAGCTTTGAGACAATGAAGTTACTTTATTTCTGATATATTCAAGTTTTGTATAACGAATAGCTGTTTAGATGTTAATCTAGATCGAAAAAGCTATTTCAGCAGTTGCAGATGGCTTGCATCCTTGCACAGTTTGACGAGAAATTACATCATAGGCTAAAACTTTTCTTGTAAACAATGTATTAACATCCGTAATTCAATTTGAAAGGTTGAAACCCCCGAACCCCCCTCCCTTCGCTACGCCACTGGTGCAAGACATGCAAGACAGTGGTATATTATTTAATTTCTCTTGTTTTCTACCAGGGCTGGAAAAAATGTTTAGCTTTCCGGGAATCTGTTTTTTATAGAAAAAAATTTCTGGCGGCTTACAATCACGATATTGAGAACCTTATATTTTACTGATCTCCGGAGCTGACGTAAACCTTAAAAGTCATGTCGACATATTCTTGATGCCACCCTTATCGAAAATTGTTCTTTATAATACCGCTTTGAAGGAGGATTACGACTATGAACAAAAGAATAAATTTTAAACTTCATTTTGAATTGAAAAGACATGACGTAATGTCTTCCAACCTTAGTTATATATTTTTTCATTACGTAACGTCTTGTAGGAATAAATTGAAAATCAGTATGACCACTCAAAATGAAAGCAATGGGACTACGAATCCTACGAATCCTCACTAAACCAATCAATCAATGGTTTTGTTGCACTGAAGATGACAACCTTATATTTTACTGATCTCCGGAGCTGATGTAAACCTTAAGGCATAGATCTGTTGACTCAATGCAAACCCTTTGAAGATTGGGAGGGGGGCTGTCAATTCAACTTTTTTGTATCAAAAGTTGTATCTCTAAAACCACTGAGGCTGCGACTACGAGATTCTTGACTTTTCCTAACTTTTATTCACCTCTATTGAGCTGAAATTTTGAGCAAATAAAGGTTATAAATTGAAAGATATAAGGCATTTCTCAACACATCCTCTGAAATATTTCATATTCTATTGTGAAACATTTTCTCACCAGCTGGATTAAAGTAATTAATTTGGCCCATGTCTCGTTAATCCTAACTGTTTCACAGCGTGAAGGGCATTGGCTGTATGTAAAATAATGTAAAAAAAATTAATCACAACATTACTATGCACGTTCTTCATTACTCTACCAAAAAATAATGTGTAAACTCACGCTACAAATTACACTCATAAGTGACTTTCAACATTTCAACGTATATGAGCAGTTCTAAAATTCACATAGTTTTAATTTTCGGATATGCTCAGCGTGAATAATTTTACAAAGTGAATCCCAAATTTTGAAACCGTGCCAAAATAACAGAGATATCACTCCTAAAGCATAAGAACAATTGGCAGCCCCCCCCCCTCAAACTGAGCAAGACTCCAGGAGCCCAACCTTCTAAGGGTTAAAAGTCATGTCGACTTATTCTTGATGCCCCCCTTATCGAAAATTATTCTTTGTAGTACCGCTTTGAAGGTGGATTACGACTATGAACAGAAGAATAAATTTTAAACTTCATATTTGTATTGAAAATACATGACGTCATGTCTTCCAACCTTATCACATTTTTTTCATTACGTAATATTTACTACCACCAAACTACTTTTGACGATCGAATTTGTTAATTTATTATTCGGTAAAATGTTTAGATGATGTCACGTCATTACGCCGATTTGAAATATAATTTCATTCATAACGTCGTATGGATGAAAAACTTTTACAAGTTTTATACTCTGCTGAGATTAAAGAAGAAACACAAATGATAAATATTGGAAAAATTGAGTCTCCTTTACAACTTAAGAATCGAACAACTCAAAACTGCTGAAACAAAACGTTTTGTTTAAGTGAAAGAATCACTGCAAGCAACCAATGCCAAAATGAGCGCGGAAGAAGTCATGGGAGTGTGAGGTATCAAAAATTTAACAGGTTGTTATTTTTCTACATCAATGTGACGTTAGTTAAAACTTTAAAAAGTCTATATCTTTGCTTCTGTAGAAAATCTACTTATCTACTGTACAATTTAGTCATCAAGGTTTTCCATACTTTTTTTTAAAGAGAGAGCTATCATAAATTTTTCTGAAGGCGTTGCGACCGTGCCAAATTTTTTTTCAACTCAATAACTTACTTCGGTCACAAGCACGTTTTAACGTTCGCGTTTTGTCGCTTCTACCCTTTTCTCGACCTTTGCTATGTTGACGTGTATTGTTTTGATATGATGGTCAGAAATAAAAACAACTGAACTGAACTGAAACTGAAGTGCTCCGAAATCGTGAACACTGCGCAGCGCAAAAGGTGAACATACGTTGGTTGGTTTGAGTCTTCATCCTCGGACTGAGAAAGTTTCTTTGATAGGTTATTCCTGACAGTTCTTCACTCTGAACTACTGACGTAGGGCCGGATACCAAGATTCAAAGAGTAAAGCTTCTGATTGTTGATGTGTGTTTGTCTGTGAATTAATCAGTTCATTATCTGCCGCTGAGTGGAGGGTATTCCTGAAATGCGTTGCTCAAGCGCACACCCCGCGAGAGCCAAACCAGCGCCACTTGATTTTGAAGTTTCTTCGTGTGAAAAGTCTGGCGCCCACTGAGCTAACGAGGTGATCAGTAAATAAAATAATACGAAAGCGAAAACTCAACTCCCTGTCACAACTGATAAACATCATGGCAATATGATAAGTAAAGAAGGCTATGTGTTTCAGTTCAGTTTATTTTGTTGGCGAAAAAACAAAAATATACAAAACACACATAGCCTAAATCGCGTAACAAGAATGGCAGCGAAAGACTAAAAAGTCATCAAAGTCAGCTCAGCTGCAACCCAAATGATGTTTGATTAAAAATATATTAGTATTTTCGATCAAGACTTTCTTTAACCCTCATTTTTAGTGATTGGGCAGCATTTCATGTTTCACTCTCCAACTGCTGCACTTGTAATTTGATATTCTGAGAATGGCAAATTACACAGAGCCTAACTTACTGTAGACTACATGCTGCTTTTGAAGCAGTCAATACCAGAGTTGGAACAATTGTAAATGTAATTGAATGTAATTGTAATTCTAATTCAGAATTGTGTTATTGCGTAATCGTTATTTCAAAAAATTTTGGTCCAAAGTACAATTGGTAAGTTGTACGCACGATATCAATACTTTTGTTGGAGTTTAAAAGAGACTTCTAGAACCTAAAATGCAACCTAACCTTTATTAAATGCAAATTTACTTGATTTTTAATAAAATCAAACTGTAAAAAGTTATCGATATACATAAATATTGAAACATTTTTTTGTTGTTGTGGAAACGTGAAATTTTCTTCATCAAAAAGCAATCGTAGTTTCAGAACAATGTAATTGTAATGCAGGCTAATTGAATTGAAAACTGTGTAGTTGCTCCAACTCTGGTCAATACTAGCACAGCAAACGGTTTATCAACCCATTTTTTAAAAATAGATTTGCGCGAAAAAGCTTCAAAACATCTGGTGTGACGCAGACTTGATTGGGGGGTGAAATATTTTGGCATTAGTCTCTGCATGTTTGTATGGAGTCAAAGTCATTGGCACAAAGCTCTGCCATGTAACGATCTTACAAACTTCAACAAAATTGTGCAGTTAACTTCAGCAGTTGTTCAAAAGAAACACTACGTTGGCTTTGGATGTAAAACTGACACAGCGTATTGCCCGTGGTCTCGCAAATGGAAACAGAAGGAATTTATAAGTTGTCCTCAAAGCCGTTGTGTGCTCTAAGAAGAAACGTTTTCTGAATGTGCACATTAAATTTACACCCATCCACTTCTGAAGGGCAGCTTCTTGGGTGGTAGAGGAGGTTTTTCATTCTGCATGAAAAAGAAAAGTTGTTATCTTTGTTGCATGTGTTGAACGAGAGACAAGTTATGTTGAAATTACAAGAATGATGCATAGGGGTTCTTGATTTTACAAAGTAGGCCTACTGTATTAGCATTAACCTATTTCTCTACTCGGGTGATGATCAGTTATTTTTCTAGGCCCTAGTCAAAAAGGGGTTTCAAGCAGTTAGTTTAGCTACAATAAGTTTAAATACTTCAAGCTTGTAACAGGCTCTTTACTGAAATGATGGAAATAATCATCACTTGTGGCTCAATCATGCAGCTTGGTAGTAATTACTTTCGTAGTGGCCTACAATCCTTACTTGCTGGACAGGGTTTCCACTTGAAGGAAGAGTATAGATTCGAGGAGTTTCAGGATATTCCAAAGAACTTTTTTTACGGGAGCTGTGACTATCCTGTAATTGCACAGTATACCAGTTATGTTTTGTTTATTGTATTAACGTACTGTTTAGCTTTGCTGAGGAGCGTTGTCGTCCGAGATTGGATATAGATCAACACGAACAACTTTGCTTTGAGATTTTTTATAACTAATGGGGTCTTGTTTGTGGTATCTTAAGTTCTATTCCAAACGTGTTTCAAAAACAAATGGTATTTGACAAATTGAACAGTTACTGTATTTTCAACATAAAATGGTCTTTTCTTGATTTAAAACTTAGGCAACCGTACAGCCTATCTTTAAATATAAACGTAAAAACATAAACCGTAGGCTACCATAAAAACTTTCTATGCAAATTTTAAACCTCACAAGTCTATCTCACCTGGGACATATCGTTTGTAAAATTTTGTTTGGTATAACTCCGCGCAGGAGGCTTCAACCGCTTTATAGTTTGTCTATATTGCTTCTGGACAGGTTGAAACCACAGATTTCTGACATTTTCTTGCCGCACGCAATACAACATAAAGATTGCAAAACCCTGCAAAGTAGTGTCATTATTTTTTGCGCTGTGGAAAATACGGATGGCAATGACAAACAAACATAACTTTGAGCTCAATTTACGTATTTTTTTCTCTTTTTTTAATTAAACATGTAAAACAATGAATTCAAGTTAAATATTGATGAAAATGATAAGTTAACATTCAACAAAGATAAATTAATTCTAAAAATTTGATTTATGTAAGTGATCAGTTACCTGAAAAGCATTAAAAATTGTGAAGATCACCGAGAAAGCACTTTTTACTTCTTCGTTTTTGCTCAACAACATAATGTATCCGAATATCCATGGTAATCCAAGAACAACCATCATGCAGGCTGCTCGTCGAAGAGATTGTGATATCTTTTCCAAATTGATGTTTTTACGAAACATCTGAAAGTTAAGTCACCTTAACGTTTTGTTAAGTATGTAACTGTGGCTGCTAGCGTAAAGTCTATTTGTAGGGTTTAGGCTTAGGCTATGCATAGTTTGTAGAAGCAAATAAGCAACTCTTTGTATGCACCTCCACGCATATTTGGCCCATTGAGTAGCCTATCTTGGCCCAGACACAACTGGGTGTTTTTTTATCGTATCTAAGCTTACACCTGGTGGTTGAAGATTTAAATTAAGTGGACGGGAAGGCAAAGAAGCCAATCATCGTGCTGTCCACCTTCAAGCACGTGTTTAAGTGTCTTGCTAAAACACAGCCACATGCTTTTGAGCGGTGTCGAACAGACGCCCTTCCGAGTGCCGTACCATGGCTCTCACTACTAGATTATGCAGCTGACGATAGTGCCCTCAATGGCTATCGAACAGACATTCTTTTCAGGGTCCATCATAAAGCTTCACTATCCGGTCAAGCAGCCGGCATCCATCTTAAGCCAAGAACCGATCCAAGTGCATTAGAATCGAAAAGTGATGGCATCTGTTACTGTAATTGTCGTTCAGGCGCCTTTCTACTCTTGTAGTTTGTGCATATACTTTTACCGTTCAGCAATGCAGCTGTGCTTCTCACCAATCTGACGTCACGGTCAATGACTAATTCTGGTACACGTAAGGTGTCACTCAACGTCCATAAAAAACGTCATCAAGTAGCAAAAGTGAAATAGGCCTACCACTGTTTCATAATTACTACTTGGCATTGACGCAAAGTTGGACATACAAGCTTTTGAAATTAAGCCTCTTTTGTTTACCTGTGATCGTAGAGTTATGTTGTACATAACAACAACAAATATGATGCAGTTGATGACCAACATCAACGAAACCGGAATGACTAATGAGTACAACAAGATGTCACCAGAGAGCCAACAATATCGTTCGCTTTGATAGCCTTCTATCTCCAATGCAGCCAAAGTGGCAACAACAATAGCAGGAAGACCTGACAACAATAAATGGCATTATTTGACAAGCTAAGTCATAACGTGGGAGGTTGATGAAAATCTAGGGGCTGATAACTCACCCTTTTTTTGATAACCCATTTTTAACAATTGAGCATAACATTGTGCAGCAAAACTCGATAACACAATCACTACATGAAACCACAAAACGTGAATGCACCAAAATGCGATGGCATTCCAGAGTTTTTGGCAATTAAAATAAGGAAAAAATTTCTAATCGGAAGAAACTTAATTTGTTTTACTAAATTTTGTTTGTATTTTTTTTAAATAGTTTCTATGCTCATTTTTGCTAGTGACAACTCCAACAATGAAATACGTGTGATTAGACGAAAATATTTGGAAAATTAGACTGAAGGTATTTTTCAATGCTTTCAGAAGCTGCTCGTGTAGTTTGAAATTGCAATTTATTGAGTGAATTGCACTTAGCAAGTGAAAAGCATTTAGGGTGCCAAATAGGCTTAAAAGTTTTCAAAGTGCATTGATTTTCTGATGCTTTTCAGTTTTTGTGGTAAATTGCTTTGACTACATCCAATTAACTACCTTACGTTTGCAAACAACAAAGAATAATGTTCAGGAATAAACCATGATTTGACGTCGTTGGTGTCATTAAGGTCCAACTAACTCCTTACAACCAAATACGGGCAATGCGACTGGAATATCGCTATGATTGCTTAAAATTTGATAGCGTTGACAAACAGAAGAGTTTGCGAAAGTGCAACAGTAATTGCTGAGCAAACGTGGATTTAATTTGTAGGTTTATAGCTATAAGCTTACATTTTACAGTTAACAATTTTTTTAAATTTGACCTTTTTCCAACATGATGCTTTTAACATAGTTATTAGCATAGATGCAGCTAACAATGCCGTATGTATTGTATACCGTAGCCATTTTCTAGCAACTTTCAGTTTGCGAAGCGTTTTGAAAAACTAGTGGTTCATCTCAAATGCACCCTTGAAATTGCAGACTTGATGAAAGCACCCAATCCCGTTGAATGGAAGCCTTGCAAGAATTTTCATTCTATTCTGACGCATCGCATTATACGCATTTACTAAAATACTGTTGATGTTGCAGCGTTTTTCAAGAACAGTAAACCTTCGACCTGGGATTAACCTTTGCGCTTAGGCTACATAACACCTAAAACAATACTATTCAATTATTGAAACACTCATAGGTTGTCGTGCCTTTCAGGATGAATCATATAATACGGAAATAGATTTCCTCTTACAATATTAATAAAAGCTACACTGCTATTAGTTCCTCGAAGTACCGTAGCCTAGTGGATTTACTAATTAATGGTGCGATACTGATGAGCCTAGCTTTATGGGCGAAACATGTGTCTATGGCTGTCAATTATTGCTATTATAATAATCGACTGTTGAGAAACAAAAATGTAATTCTTGCTACTTAACTTCAAACGGTTGACGCCAATCACTGCTTTATGAAATATAAGCATAAGCAACAACACCTTCTTTTGACCTCTAACGAACAACTTACCATAACATATTGTTGAAGTACTCCAGATGAAGCATTTTCCTGTGCCAGAGCTAATACGTCCAATAGCTAGAGTTCTGTATAGAAACACGCCCTCTGCTAACATCCAAAACCAAGACAGTAGCACTGCATAATGAAGCAAAGCTGTTGTAACAAAGCAAAACGTTTCTTCATTTTTTCTGTCAATTCCCAACAAGAAAACAGTATTCAGCAAAATCAGACTGAAGCAAATATGCATGAGCATTTGCTGTGGAAGTTTGGTTCTCAGCTGTCTAAAAAGACATTAAAAAGAAGTATTATATCACTGTAATGATGTCAATTTATTAAAACAACTTTGCATCGAGCTCTACTGAAGCCAAAACTTCTCAATCTTACCTTTTTGGTTTCTTTCTTATGAAAAAAGTAATTCAAAATTCAACTCTTACAAGTGGTTAAGTTAAGTTGAAACAACTTGTTTCATACAAGTAGGCTGCTGGGCAGGCTATTGTTTGTGTAAGGTTTTAGATTATGTTTATTTTTTACAGACAACTTTGATGGCAACAAGCACTGCTCTTTGAAAGCAATTATGCTTGTGCACTGCGCAGTATTTTGTGAACATTATAGCAAGCTTACTTGAAGAAGAGGTTAGTGAACAAGGTGGCCATGAGGCAGGCGATTGTGATGGCACAACCAGCCTTTGTTAGATAGGTCAGGTATTCTGGCTCATAAAACTCCGAAACATCCTGAAAATGCAAACACAAAATATACAATAGCTTCATTCGTCTCTGCGTTGGAAGACGTTGGGTCGATACTCTGTCAAGTCACATCAAAAACTTTGGCAAGAATGAGTAATAACTTTCTTTATCTTGAAATTAAATATGACAACTAGGGCTAGACCAGACTAAAATGGCATCAACAAAGTTTAAGAATAATAATTAGTTTTAGACTTATAATTTTTGTTGTCTAAAATAACGTGGTGACTCTCTTTTTGTCGTATTTTGGTTTATAGGGAGAAAAAATGATTAAAACAATTTTCATACCAGAATTATCGCAAAGTTGGTCATGTGGTTACAAGAGCAGGTGACCAGCGTTCTTCCATTTTGGGTAGTCACAGAAGAGAGATCACATCCATAGTCAGACCAGCCTCCTTCTCCAGCGTTCATATCGAAGTCCCAATAGACGCACACGACTTTCGATTGTGTCCTCACACTATCTTTTGTGTTTATATTGTTTACGACCAATTCTGTTTTGTTACCATCAACCGATGTGGATTTCTTAGTTTTGTTGTTTCTAAGCTTCATAAATGTTGAGTTTAAGGAAGTGGATAAATGTTGGACTATAACTGGAGATCTCAAATTGCTCATATCAACATTTTGAACGTCCACAGAGATCACGTGACTAAGAATCTGAGGCTTTTTACTTCGAACAGCTCCTTCGCCAAACTGCACTTCTTCGTTCAAATTGGTTGATATGGTCTGAAACAATGTCGTTTTTCTGTAAACTACAGAACTGAGTTGAATTTGTTGATTTGGAGCTCTTTGTTGCGTTTCTTCCAAAAGATCCTCAGACAAAGTTACAGAACTTGCTAATTCAAGTTCTTCAGAGAAATCTTCACCGAAACTGACTTTGTTGTGATATGTAGAAATTTCTGATAAATTATCGATTTCCAACAAAACGTTTTCTCTATTACTTTCAAAACTTCCCTGCAAATATAAACAATAAAACAATGATCATATTATTCGATTTGGACCTCATGAGGCTAAGAATAAAACATTGCAACTCTTAAAACATATTAATCCTCCTGAAAAAACACTTACTTATGATAAATCAACTGTGTACCACAAGTGAGTCACTTCAACATGGACTTATCGGTCGGTACCGCAGTTTGCTTCATTTTTTTGACGAGTGAGTTCGGCACTCTTTTGTAAACATATAGCCTAAATGCTCCAAAAAAGTTTATTCCATAATTCGATCTGTATAGGACAGGAATAGGCTACCTTGCCCAGTCATACTGTATAATTATATTCTTGTCTTGGTCAATCTTGATGACCGGGCCCGCGTCAGTAGTTCAAAGCCTATGCGAGTATGCGAAACTGTCAAGAATAACCTTTCAGAGGCTCTATCAGTCCGAAGATAAAGGTTTAAATCCGACCAACCATAACCAAGTGTTATAATATAAGAAACCTAATTATGTCAAAGGGTTCAAGGATCTTACTTGGCTGGCATTGTAGTTGTTTGTAATGTTTTCGATTGCAAGTAACACATCTCTCTTAGAGGCTTCAGAAGATTTGATTGTCTTTTTTTGTATGTCAAGCAAAGTGCTGACTTGGGAAACCATTTTATTCAAACTAGTTGTAGTTGGAGAATCGATAAACCCAAGTTCAACAATGGACTCTGTCAGGTTTTGCACTTGCTGCGTAGAGTACGTTTGCGGATCTGCAACAAAAAACAAGACAAAAACTACTGTATAGGATTTTCACACTTTTGTAAGATCGGGACGTCATGGCGTACCAGAGATAAATCTTGTGGCTTATCATTTTTTGTTTAAATTTAGAACATCAAATGTCAAAAGCTTTTCTGGCTTGATTGAGGTGATTTTCTGCCTATTCTGATTGTAACGTTGACAGCAGACTAAGACTATAATTTTCAGCTATTTTAAAAAGATCTCATCCACAAAATTAGTTTTTTGCATTGATTCACCGTCTGCAAACGTTGAATCAATGTAAAAAAGGACTATTTTGCAGTGAAAATAAAGACTAACGCAGTTTGCATGATTGCATAGTAGATTCAAATTGACGCTTTGGAAGTGATCAGTAATCAATTAAAAATCCTATTCAAACTACCAACCTTGATCTTCACAAATGTAGTTTCTCATTTCATCACAATAGGTGTCATCCCATTCCCAAAAATAAGCTTTCCAGAGTTGGACACACAGAGTTTCCGGTTCTGGTTTCGGTTCATTTGGAACCCAGTTGGAATACCTGCAAAGCATTCCAACTGACTAAACATAAGTTTGAATAAACATAATAACATAACTAAATATTTTACAACTTTGAAACAATGTTGCTTCAAATAGCCTGGATCGATACCAGCGAAGTGGATAACTGGCCACTATTTGCAAACAATCGACATTGCGGTATCCCGATCTCTGAACAAACATGGCAACACTACCTATAAGGTTGTAAACTTGTGGGCTTTGATTTTGCTTTGCTCCATTAAAATGCTTCATTAAAGCAACTTAAATATTTTAAACAGAATTTTTTTTATTATGGTTGCCATGCGATATTGGAAGTAGGTTAGGAATCATTGGTTTTCAATTGTTCTTCAAGAGAAACAACCACACTTTATTTAATTTCCGATGATTCGTTAGTGGATGCGATTACAACTGTATTTTTGAAAACAACTTTGACAAAACTGTTGCAAATTTAAATAAAAATTGCATTAAGGCAAAAAGCGTGGAAATCAATAGTTGTAGATGACATAGCAGTTACCTGCGTGACGTCAAAACTGCGTAAACCTCGTGATTGCTGTGTAAATGGCTCATCGGCCTACGTACTGCAAGAACAACTTTTATCACGTTTGAGACCTTTTTCAAAAAGGAGTTTTAGAACCTACCCGCCTGACTCGTCCTCGTTTAAGACTTTTTTTGATCGGTGGCCAAGTGGTTAGTGAGTCCGCCTCTTAATCGGTAGGCACAGGGGTTCGATACCCTGTCGGGTCATACCAAAGACTTTTTCAAAATGGTACTGAATCGAATTCCTGCTTGGCACTGAGCAATGAAATAGATTCGGGTAATACTGTACTCAGTTGCGCCTCTATACGGCTGCATTGACACTGTCTGCTTTGTAAAGCGCTGAAGAGCAATGCATTCTGCGATGAATACAGCGCAATATAAAACAAGCATTATTATTATTGCAATACTTCCTCCTACAGATGTTGAATCAACGTATAAAGACATAATTCACTACCTACTATAGGTACGTGATCTGAGCTGTGATTTTTTTCAGTCAAAAGAGTGCAAGTATTTCAAGTTTGTCAGAAGAGGAAAATCACGTTCTAGACGCAATACGTCTAGAAGGAACGTGTATCGTGCGTCTGCTGGTCCTGCTTATTTTAAGTTTTACGTTGCTTTCAATGGTTTAATTCAAAATAGACTGGGTTGAACTAGTTTAGCTATTTTAAGACGTTAATGATTCACTTATTTTATTTTGATAATTAAATAACTTGATAATGTTTTACATTTAAAAAAAAACAAAATTAAAACCGTGAAATTACACAGAGAGCATTTTTATTTTATCTAAAGTTGATTAGAAAAATCGATATTGATAATTTTAAGTAAGTTTATTTCCTTTTTATTTGCTGTATTCACAAGGATTCTTTAATTAGAGATTTATTTGGCAACGCCCTGTGTAATTGTGCACTCTGACAGTTGAACCATTGCTTTGTAATTTGTTTGTTAGGGCCAAGCAGTAGCATTGACAGGTACTTTTATAACATTCTACTTTTAGACCCGGACCTGAGATCTTTTTAGAGATCCTTAACCTTTCAAAGAGACCCAGGAACTTAAAGAAATCACGGCATATTTTAAACCATATAGCGCCATTTTTAGAAGTGTCTTAATTTGAGATCCGGGGATTTTATTTGTACCGGGCCCAAATTATCCTCTCAACGGTTAATTGAATTTTTATTCTTGGACTGAGAAAGTTTCTTTGAAGCACAATCCTGGCAGTTTTGCATAATTATTGAGGCTTTGAACTAAGGTTGCAGGCCCGGTCACCGAGATTGACAGAGTCAAAATGAAGTTGCCGCTTATTGAGGCGTTGTCTGTAAATTATTATTCCATCAACTAGTTGTCGCTAAATGCAGAAAAGTCCTTGAAATGCGTTGCTCAAGCGCACACCCGAGAGTCGAATTGGCGCCACTTATTAAAATTCCTTCGTGTATCCAGAAACTTACGTAATTCATCAACTGAGCTATTGGGGCTGACATCGGTAGGGCTTATTGTTCGTCGTATCCAGGCTTACACCCGGTGGTTGAAGATTTAGATTAAGTAGACGGGAAGGCAAGGAAGCCAATCTTCGTGACCACCATCAAGCATGTCTTTAAGTGTTTTGCCAAAGACAAAGTCGCATGCTCTTGAGGTGTGTCGAACCGGCGCCCTTTCGATTGCCGTTCCAGGGTTCTCACCACTCGGCTTTGCAGATCAGTAGGGTAAAACAAATGAGCAAAACACTGAGGTTAGCAAATCGATTCACAGAATAAGTGAACCTATGTTGTTTCACAATTTACTCACGAAGTTGCAGTGTCAAAGAGAGTCTGATCCGACCACATTCCTCTCATCTTATCTTCCGGGAGCAATTTCAAACCAATCCATACTCCGTGGTTTATTAGACTAGCATTGATGGTGTTCCCACCTCTCAGTGAGCTTCCTTCCAACATTGTTTCAATCACCATTGTGACGTTGTCAGACGACACAACAACTAAGTTGGATCCGTCGTTTTTACATTCCGCCATGGCCTCATAGAAGGGAAGCTTGTGGCTTGACAATCGGTATCTTACGTTGTTCATCGAAGTGCTTGCTTGGTACTTCGTGTCGTCTTGTTCAAGTGTAAAATGTATACCAGATGCAAGTTCACCTATAAAAATTTAAAGTACATATAAGTAAAGAAATAACAATCACGAATTAGACATTCTTTCAAAATTGAAGATATTAGGATGGCCTTTTCTTCAACAACAATGCCCATCCAATGTATTACGCTCTAAGTAGAGGTGAGCGTGTTTATCAACAACCAGGTTAAGCCGGGAGTCGAACCAGGTTTGTATTATTGGAAAGCCAGCTCCTTATCCACTGCGCCGTCCCACCGCCGATGTAATAGTGATGATGTATAAAATATAAAAATTTATAGAACATAAAACCTATAAATGAAAATACGTACAGAAAACAAAACATTTCCGATATACAAGTTATGTAATTATGGAGAGTTGCACATAATCTATCAGTTTTAAAAACATAATAATTTAGAGTTATTTGAGAATGTTTTTTGTTCATATAACAAAACCCATTCTCTTCACCAGTATATTTGTTTACTACGTCTACGTCTTAGTTTAATGCGGTTATACAATATGCAACTTACCGGCCACGATCCAAGACAAAAAGAAAATACGCATGCAGACTGAAGCCATTTTTAAGTTTATCTATGCTGAAAAACGTAATTGGTATTATAACTGAATGCTTCCATCTCTGACACTACAGCGTAAAAAGGTGTAGTAACATGTTAATTGTCAACATATTCTTTGTTAAGTCGAAAAATAATCTATACACTGTAAAATCAATATCGACAGAATGGAATCTAATTGTTCTATGACACAACTGAAAAGTAGCCTACTGTAAAACAAATATGAAGTTGTTTTGTTAATTAAACAATGCTTTGAAATAACATTTTTAAAGATCCTATTCTTTATTCCTTATCATTATTTATTGGGTTGAGACTAACACGCAGTCATTTATTGAATTTCGTCCTTTACAGCATTTTTGATCCTATAAAATTCATACGGATTTATATATCGCAAAGATTAATTTGTGAGTTCCTTAACTCACTAAACAAAAAAATCTCAAAAAAGTTAATCCACTTACGCCACAAAAGCATAAAGATATTTTTAACTGCAAGCCAAGTTTTTGCGAGTTTTTCCTTTACCGTAAGTTTGTTTTATACAATTAGCCTACTTTCTTTTTCAAAGCTGATGTTAGACTAATAAACTACTTTAAAAATGCATTTCTCTAATTTTCAAACTAACTCTTCTAAAAATATACTCTATCGGTTAATTAATTTCAAAATGTCAAAATTTGAAAATACAGATTCGCTTAGAGTTTAGACTGTATCCAATAGTCTACCCACGTAGAAAAACGAAGATGTGTAATGAATATCTGCGTATATATATCGCTATATTTGAGTAATAATGATGACGCTAGATGCCTAATTCGCTTTATAACTCTGAGGCATTCACGCACTGACCTGACTCACAATGTACCGATGGTTGCTCAAAGCTTGCTTTACTATTGTTTATTAATATCCGGACGTGCTGTGCTATATTCTGACCCATGACGTTGCTTCTATTGCATAAAATGTCATTGTTTTCTGATGTAGAAACAACGTCTATTTTACGAAGCTAATTTGTGTTTTCTTAGATTATTATACCTATTACCCAAATAGCAAATATTTACATTGATCCAACGTCCTCCGACGATGAATCAATGTAAAAAAAACTGTTTGCTGTCTGGGTAAGTTGTTTATGGTAGATGACACCAATCACGGATTGACTTTTAAAACTGCACCGTCTTGCAAAATTAGACTTTTATCTTTTAAAAAAACTTTGAAAGAACTAAACTAGGAATATTTCAATCACAAAAGAAAACCTTCAGCAAACTCCCTTCAAAAATTGAGAAACAAAGCTATGTTTGTCATTAAAAATATTCATTCAACTTCATAATATTTGCGTGAGAGGAAAATATTCCAAAGTCTTTCTTTGCCGAAGTGCTTCCACCTTCCCTAAACAAACGCTTTCCCACGCAAAACGTTGTCAAAAAATAAATGTTTGGAATAACGATATTTTAATTGTCCATAAAAATATGGTAGTTTTTAAACAAAAGCTGTGAAATCTAACATTTACGGAAACCTAGCTTTAATTGGAGATTCATGGTTGAATGCAAAGTGTACGCCTATGCGTCCCAAACAAGAAGGAGTTTTGAAGCCAAAAAACTACCAAAAAAAACGCAAAAGTTTGTTAAATTTTTCTGGTGGTGACCCTATAGCCAAGAACCCTAGTTTTATTTCATCATTGTTCTACATACCTCAAACTGTTTTACTGTATTGTTCTATAGTCTATACTCTAGGCCAGTGGTTTTCAACCAAGGTTCCGCAGAACCCTAAGGTTCCGCCAGTAAGTCTAGGGGTTCCGCAAGCTTACATTCAAAACCGAGAGTCTATTTTATTATTATATGCATATTGTTTAAATATAATCATATATTGATTAGGTTTGCCACTATTAATAAATTTGCTACACTTTAACACGTTCGCTGCGATCCCGAATTGTGCAAGAAACACCAGGCTCAAGTTTTTCATTGAATTTTTTAAGAGAATAAATATAATTTTTTATAGTTTGTATTTTTATTGTACGTAAATAATTGTGAACATACCTATTTTAATTTAATTTTTATTAATCAAACGATGTTTTTTGCATAAGGCAATTAAATTATTGGACAAGGGTTCCTCGAGCATTTGGAATGTTTCATTGGGTTCCGTTCCACCAAAAAGGTTGAAACCACTGCTCTAGTCTATCTCATACATTTTTCTTCTACTGAATTCTGGCGCTTCCTAATTTTTTTTTCTGAATGCCCATCGGCATCTGCTATTGGATAAAAGATGTTTTGAGTCCTTACCTGCGGTCTGAAGTTTAACATTTACAATTTTCTGTCAGGTAGTTTCAAATGTAATTTGCTCTTTTTTTTTGTAGTTGCAAAATTTCATTACTTTTTTTGTTCTATTCAGAGTAAAATACGATAATTAACAATTAGGCTACTGATATTGAACAATGGAACTGAAAAGATACCTGAAGGTCATTCACTCATTCTTACTGTTGTCTTTGGAGAAGGCTAGTGAAGCTCTGGTTTTTCTAAAAACGAGCATTTTCCTAACTATTTTTTTACACATGCACAGTAAGACACTCCATTAAGTAAGCCTCAGCTGCAATATGTTGTAAACCAGTGCTTCCCAACCTTTTTCGGTTCGCGACCCACTTTTAATGCAAGTTTTATTGTGCGACCTCCTATGAGATATGGCATCTTTATTATGGCATCTTTACTACTGGCGTATGTACTGAAATAGTTAATGCGACACAACACATCTTATTGTTATCATATTGCAATAATTTACCGATCTCATAGAAAACAGAGCGCACAATTCATGAAAATGGAAAGTCAACAAATAAAGTGAAAATAAGAGTAGCGATTGCGAAGGCGCAGTACTGTTCAAGACCAAACTGCAGCTTGTGAGATCCATAGTAATGTCGGTATTTTTTTAGAAAATTTTAAAATTCAGTAACATTTAGAAATGCCTCGAGACCCTCCAATGGGTCGCGACCCACCGGCTGGGAAGCGCTGTTGTAAAGCAATAACGCCAGGGGCGCCGGAAGCGGGGGGGCATGGCCCTGCCCTCAATTTTTCTGCAGATGGAGGGGCAGGGGAGGCAATGATGCCCTTTTAAAGTCATGTAAGCTACTGCACATTTTGCAATGTAACAATTTCTGCTATTCGCTTTTAGCCAAGTTATGATCTTTCATTTTTGCCTCAAAATAATATTTACGGCACAAAATTTTGCAACAGTACAGGCCTTACAACTCTTCTTTTTTTCCGGCAGCCATCGTGGCCTACCGGGAGCTCCTTCTCGGCGGCCAAATCTGCGTGCTTGGAGACTAAAATACAAAATAAAAATAATGATAGCACAAGTAAATAGAATTAAACTTGCAACAATGCTAAAATGATCACTTAGCGATGTTGAAGTCTGGGCCTGGGCGACGTCCTACAATAGAATCGTTGCACCACGCAATAACTGCTTAATCGGGATTGTAATCCAGTACTGCGGGACTATCAAACGACACTCGCTCGAGTGTCTCCAATGTGGCTGATTTTAAAGAAGTGTTCGCCACTCCCCTAGAATTCTTTTTAGCAACGAAAAATAACGTTCGACATGTGTTGACGAATGACGATGACGCTAAGGTAATAAGTATTTCAATGATGTGAAGGACATTACTAAAAGAAGCATAATTTTTGCAAAATATGATCCAAAAGTGTTTTCCCCTCGGATATCAACTAACTTAGTTCTCCTTTTTAACAACGATTCAATGTCCGACAACATCGAATCGACATAAAAACGACAATATTGCCAGCCGATGTAAATTAGCACTTTGGATTAAGATTTTTTTAAATAAACGTCGGGAATTACAAACAAGACTTACATTAATTTTGCGTCACTCTTTGATACTACATATCTTCCACAGTTAATCCACGATCATTCTATTGCGAAATTAAATAATTGGCTAGAAGAGACCGGCGGCCAAACTTGGCCTATTGAGGAGGTAGCACCGGCGGTCATTCAAGCACTACTTAGCGGCCATGGCCGCAGGCTGCTTTAAGTAGGGCTACCATACGTCTTCATACATCTTAAGAAGATTTGTCCTCTTTTTTCAAGAAAAATGAATTGTCCTCGGAGGACATTAAAAAATGCTCAAATGTCTTCTTTTTTGACAGTTTGGGTTATCATGCTTATATTTTCAACGAGATTATATTGCTTGATGACGTTTCAGCATCGGCTATTTGTTTTCTAAACATTTTGTATACCAATGTAACATGCTGATTTATAAATTCTACAAGAAATTAGCGCATTTTATGGAACTGTTGTTGAACGTTCATTGCCTGGTTCATTGCAAGATATTAAACGACATTTTAAAGGCCATGCTCAGTTGCTCACACTTTCACAAAAAAAATATTCTTTTTCCTTCATACGTTTTATATTGATACAACGCTTGTAGACGTTGTTGATTAGCCTACCAACTCAGTTTGGTTCGTTTGTTGCTTGAAACAAATCGAAACTAATGTCTAAAAGTGCAATGTGTATAACACCTAACCTACAGCAAAAGAAATCGTGGCATGGATAGGCCTACAGCTTTGCAAGAAAAGGAACAGCTTTTTAGTTCACGCCGTTTTTAGCATCTTAACGGTTATGTGCAGCTTACTGTTTTCATATTTCTTGCAAATAATTTTATGGCCACCTAAAGATACGGCCTGATTTGTCACATTTTGCAGAATTTCCAGGTTTTTCTAACTTTGGGCAAACGTTTAAATAAATTTTTATAAAAATTAGATTTTTAAGCTTTCTTCACTCTTTTTCCCAGATGACACAATAGGTTTTAACATCCTCACAAGTTGAAAAACAAAGAAAATTTGATTTCGAAGATTTTAGTCAGACTGTTAATTTTTCAATAACAGTCTGATTTTGCGATTTTCAACTTACTTTTTCTCATTTGCTATTGCTTCCCCAAGGCTACAAAAAAGTCTTATGTGATTACGAAACCGCAAAAAGTAAAAACATCTCAAAAAATGTCAGTCAAGCACTAGCAGTAGCTGTAATCAAAATCTGCAAAATGTGACAAATCAGGCCGCATCTCCAGGTGGCCATGCGTAGGCCTATACTGTAATGATCAATAAACATGTAAAAGATTCTTCAAGCGTAAACTTCTACACGCTGGCGAAACGTGTCCTTTTTTTAGACGATGAAAATATGGTAGGCCTACTTTCAGGCTTGACAGTAGGTTACATCATGATAACATAGCATGATGCCCTTCTTTGCATACCGGACACATGTAGGCTATCATTACTCAAGAGCCTACATAGTGAGCTAATAAATTAGCATTATCGCTATGCCTTATCTTAAAACTTGAAAAAAATTGGCCTTTTAGTAATCAAAAGTGCCCTTTTTTCATAATCTTGCCCCCCCAGTCAAAAATCGTTCCGGCGCCCCTGAATAACGCACCAATCGCAATCGCTCAAATCATCATAAACCACGTTCTGAGATGAACAATTCTTGAAAATTTAAAACCCATATCTCCTCTACTGCGTAAGACTAAAGCAAACTTTCTAGTCAACAGCAAATCTATAGCAATGCATCATTTCTTAGCATAAATTAGGCCACGAAGAAGCGTGGCTTGATAGCATCACATTGGCACTTGGATTGCAAGCAGTAAAAACATCTGTAGGCTGCCTAATTCGCTTTGTAACGTGATCTCTACGTTCTCTAACCGCTACGAATTTTATTTGACCACAGAATTCCCAATGGATAAAAACAAATCAAAGACACTTTCATCCTAATGACAAGTATTAGGCGGCCCTAAAACGAAATGTCAAATTATGCAAAAATGCTAAAGCCGCTGTTAATTGAAATGTAGCCTAATTGACAGTGCCCTTCGTTAAGGAATTTTTTAAATATAACTTATAAGCTTGTGCTATTACTGTGTCTATTTTGATAATGCGTGTATGTATATTGAGAGCTTATACTATTTTCTCACGACTTTGAACAAAGATATGCAATTGGTGACTTGCTCGTTGGCTGCTCAAAAGGCTGTCACAATCACGTGACACCATCTGAATCATCATATGGAACAGAGACAGTGCTTACGTCATCTGTGGGAGTTGAAAATGCCCAAAAAAATAGTCACATGTGGGCTAGTAGTTGAACATCCATTTATAGCTGTTCGGTCAAGTTACTCAGTAGAAAATTGGTGTCTATAGTTTTGTGGAATTCAAAACATATTTTCTAAATTAAGAAAGCATTAGCCCACCGATTTTTTAGTTTAGCGCTTTTATAACCGTTCAGTTTGAGACGATTTGGCCTACATTCTGACTTGGAGTCTTGTAGCCTACAGGCAGCCTGCTAACTTCGTTTAAGTCACTTATGCAGACCTGGTTACTGAGATTCACAGCGGAAGTTTAGTTTTTAAGGAAAACGTTGCTGAAGGTAAACTAATAAGTTAAATCTAAACTAATTATATCTATTCGTCGCTCTACGAAGAAATTTGCTTGAAGAGGGCTGCTCGATTGAACGCAAGGCGTATCGAATCATCGTCGACTGGCTTTAACGTTTCTCGCAGGCGTATGCTACCGAAGAATTAAGCTGTTGCTAAATTCGTTCGCTGCGAAGGATGCTCACGAAATCTTTGATGACGAGTTACAAAACGATGTCTCTTTTCGCCACCAGGCGGTTCCATCAAAAATGGATGTCTGTCGCATGCAACAAGACCAAAATATAGGCTGGTTCCCATTAACTCGTTAGTGAAGCCCAAGGAACTTAGGGATGAAGAAAGGATAAGAGCTTGGGCCCCAGTACAACAAATGAAGCTAAAATTAAGAACGAAGTCAGATTTTCCAAAAACTGCTGCTGAGAGTGAATGGTTCAACATCAGTTGCATTTCTGATTTGGCAAATACTGTGCTTAATTTATTGAAACCAAATACAGTAAGCAATCCGCGTAACATAGAAACACAGGATTACGGAGGCGGAAGAAAGTTCTCCTGAAAAGGGATCTTTCCGAGTTTCCGTACATTTTTTACAACAAATAACGAAAATATTACGAAAGTATAATATTAATGTACCACCACAGATAAGTCGCTGTAGAAAATGTCAAGCAGGCCTATGTGCGTATGATTGAAGTAGATATTTACTTTCACACAATAATCGACCAAGCAGTGCAGTGAATGCCTGAAGCCTGTTTTGATTTGTAGACAGAGCTTCATTGACTTCTTGAAGTACAGATTCAACGTTTAACCCCTTGAAGAATTATGCTTGAACCAAGTTCAAAGTAACCATCTGTTTTCAAGCAACTACTGTGAAGACTCAGTTAAAAAACGTAGTTCTAGTACCACGAACATTGGTGAACCAGTAAACTTATAATACAAGCTCTAGGCTACGAAAAAACAACGATTTAACTCGAGATAGCAAAGCTCGTTTTCAACAAGCAGCCAAAGTAACCAATAGAAATGTAATTACCAAAACCTAGCCATTTGCGAGAATGCCTTGGCAATAACTTTTCAATAAAAATTACTTTTTGCAAGGTCACGATTAGAACCAGATAGCTTGGATCAACAACACAGAGATTCCAATTGTTTAGTATTTTCAACTTCCAGTTTTACAAAAAAATCGAGATGATTCACGCTATGATAAGTAGTAAAGAGGGCAAGCTAGAATACATTGCAAGTTTTATATCAGGGCTGTACAAACTAATAATTTTCAAATGTACAGTTCATCATGGTGTGATAACGCCTTGGATACGATAACGCCTTGCGACTTTAGGTTGGTGGTTGGAAGGCTTGTTTTATCAAATAAAATGTACACGGCAGCCTAAAATGTAAACTAAACTCGTGGCTCAGCATTTGTTCAAAATGCTAAACAAAGAACTTAGTTTCTGCATTAAGGTTTTGCACTTTATTTACATACTAGTCCTGTTTTTGTGTTGACTAGTTTGTCTTTTTCGATGCAATCAGCTGGAACATGTGGTGAGTTACGGACATGTGGTGAGTTACAAGGCTGGGTAGAACACATTATCATTCCGCGTCAAATTTAGAAACCTTTTAAATATGAGTTTACGACAAAAACTGGGTCTGGGTTGTCCTTAAACGGCCTTCACAATTACATTAGAATTAGATGAAAATATTGCATCTCATCTGACTAAGGGGCTATTGCACGTGACGTGGGTTTTTGCTTGAGATCAGTTTGAAAAGTGCTGAAGAATACGACAATGTTTCTGTACAACGTTTAAATCCAACCTCTTGTACAGGAATTTGTAAGTCAACTGCGTTAAAACTCAAACGAATGCGTCAACTTCAGTTAAGATAGAATTAAATAAACCAACCTGCAAATTAGTCCTTTTTTACATTGATTCAACGTCTGTAGACGTTGAATCAACGTAAAAAGGGACTGATTTGCAGGCAGGGAAACAACAAATAAATGATCATCATAACAACCCAGAAAAGTTTACACGTACAAATACACGTTCGGGCTCGGTTTGTTATTAGGACCTCGTTTGGCCACAAAATCCATACAACATCGATTCGAAACAAAATCATCTTATTACGAATAGAATAATACACTTGGGGAGAAACACAAAACAAATAAAATACAAAAAAAAAATACAACACAGTTCAATTTCTCAAGAGCGACGGTTCGTTTTCATAAGACGCAAAACCTGATACCCGCAATCGTGTTATTTCATGATCTTAGAATCTTAATTCAAACATTTGTGGTTGTCTCTTATGATTAAGATGGCGTAGTTTTTCTGTTTTTTTTTGGAGTCACAAACCTAGACTGGTCTGTTGCTATTCACGTGTATTCTTCTGACTCGATAAGAGCGCGAGGAATCCTCGGCGTCATCATCACTGTAGCAATTGTATCCACTTCGTATGATTTCGGCGTTGTTGTCTGTATGGGCGATGACTGGCATTGAACCAGAGCCAGGTTCGTATAAAAGAACATTAAGGACCTCTTCGTAAATGCGGGCTTCGGGAAATTCAACCTGAATGGATCACATCATATCAATTAATTGGTTATGGTCTGCTACGCACGCATATTTTGATAAAACAAAAGATTTAAAACTCTTAGAGCCCATCCTATTCAACTCGAAAAGAATGAAGATGGAAGATGTGGACTCTTGAATGGTTTGTCCCAAGCGACCTTTCAAATTCAAACTGCCAGCTGACAATATAAGCATTTGAGCCAATGCTAACGGCATCAGTTACCATTACCAGTTAGCACTGCGCTTTGAAGCAATTCCTTCGTCATTGCATAAGCCAAAAGCACAACTAAAATCTTGACATCAAACTTATAGGATTTAATAGTAATACTGGAGTTAAAAAATGTACAGTTTGAAAAACATGCACTTGCAGTCACAAAAGAAAACCTTACAACTTATTCTGATTCTGAATGGCCATTAGTTTGCAATCTAACTTTCATCGCATTAAACGGCAGTTCTCTATTCTTCAACAATGATTCGGTTTTTGAAAGATACCACGACGTAGATAGACGAACTTATATGCAAAAGAGATCTCAGGAAATCACTTCGAGCAGAGTGAGGCCTACTTTTGTTTGTTTCTTTTCTGTCGCATAAACAATGGACGTGCAGCAGATTTCGGCCACTTTCCTCTGATGACCATAAAAGGACCAGACGCATATCTCGTCACCAATGATGTCTTTGATGAAGAGGATTCTCCCGTTGTACCGCAGAGCAAGTTTGTCGAATATCTCGATGTTCTTAAGCATGTTGTCGTCAGATGAGCTGAAACGAGCAAAAACAAGATTCCAGAAATGAGGCATATAAGAACAGAACCTTTGTCGTTGCAGTTCGTTGATGTAATGCTTGGGTAACAAAATTTGACTGTTACTTTGAAAAAACACCCTACACTACAAACATGTATTGATGGTATGTAAAAACGATATCCACTGATTGCGTAAATCGAAAACCTTGTGTAAAAAACAAGTCAAAATTTGTATCAAGACACCCAAGTTTGCTTCATTCTAAATATTTTATGGTTAAAATTTTGCAAAATATATACTGCATACTATTATACAGTATGGTTTTCTGTCAACAGATGTACTGGCGTAGAATGTGTACAAACTAAACAAACACTTGTATAAAAGCTAAATTTACTTCGTGTATGAATACTTGTTGTTGCCACGATTGTGCATGAATTTCACCACTGGTCGAATGCACCGTTTCATCAATTCATGTTCCTCCTTGTGTGAGGTGAGAATGGGAACTCGACATATCGGGTCAAGTTCCATCGCCTTCTTTTCAAGAGCAGCTTCACACTGAGTTATGAGTCCTAAAGTTAGAAAATTATTAGGCTTTTTACGCTACTAATGCCCCACAAGCAACGTTCTATTAAAAATGCGCAGCTTCGCAGTCGGAACATGAGAACACAGCTCATGAAACCAGTCACAGCAGCATGCAATAATTTCCCAATTTAGATGGCCTAACCTTGATGCATCTAATGATGGTCGCAGTAGTATTCCTAATGTTTTAAAACAAAACTTATTGTAAAAGATACCAATCTTGCAGACCATGTTGTTACAACTAAGTGTTTGCATTTGTAATAATAATAACAACATTTATGTAGGCCACATCCACAGTGCAAACTATGCTCCTGGGTGCTGTATAGCGCTTTATGATAGCTGTAAGGTTACCGTACGTCAATATTTTTGCACTCAATATGCATGTTAAGTAAGATAACTTTATTTCTTGATTTGACAATTGACATATTTATATCTTTTCATATTAATACTGCACAATGAGATTTTATTGAGATTTCCTTATTTAAACCAAAGCTTCGGCATCAGTATAAAAGAATGCTATGCTCACAAAGTTTACCTTGAATAAGATAATACTTTGCTTCAGCAAGCAACTCAGCAATCTCATATCGATTGTCGGGAAGCGTAATTGAACCATCACGTAAATAGTTCAGTATTGCGCTGAAGTGCTTCCCACATCTGTCTATTAATATCCAGCCTGTATAAATAAGAAATATACAACTTGTGAACCACAATACAGAAACATGATATCACGTCTGGAATTACACAAACACATAAGGCACCAAGTGAATATATGCACAATTTAACAGTTCAACAAAGCAGTTTTGATGTTACTGATAAACTAATTGGAGTAGTCATCATCTACCATGGTGCAACTTCACAGTGCATCATCCATATGGGTACTTTGGGTAGGCTACTATTTTAATAATTGTCAGATTTACAAAAATATAAATACATTAACATAGGTCCTTTAGTTAGTTTTAAGTGATGCGTTTTACCCAAACAGCAAATCAGTCTCTTTTTACATCGATTGTCTGTCAATCAGTCGTCTGCAGACGTTGAATCAATGTAAAAAATGGATGATTTGCTGGACGGGTAGCCAATACTTTAATCTAAGAAGCATTTACCTTCACTGTCAGTTAAAACAACCATTCTTCCACTAAACATAGCTCGTAGCATGTTGTCTTCTTTGGTTAATGTTCCCATCGTTGTGTAGTGAAGCGAGCCTCCAACATTTAACTTTAGATATTTGTTTGAATGGACCAACGTGGTTGCAGTTCCACCAATGCCTATGAATAAACAAAGAATCTATGATGTAGCAAAGATTAGAAACTTAAATTAGTGCAATACAAATAGTGTAGAGTTTAAACTTTCGCAAGCATGCGCCCATGACATCACAAAGTGCAACATCAAATTAATTAAAAATAGCTAAATTATATCAGATAGCATATAGCCTATTAAAATGCAAGGCAAATGCTTTGTTGTTGTTTTTTAGTTGCTTTAATCAATAGGTCGTTGTGTTGTTTGTTACATCAACACTAAAGTGGTATTTATCTTTCCAAATAGAACATCACAATTAAGAAATATATACACATTCAAAACATAAACTTGTGCATAATAAAGAGCATAAAATTAAACGAGAAATTACTGCGATGCAGCACTCGAAACCAAAACAGTCTAAATATTCATTACCGGTATATATCTCAGCTTTCTTCGCTTATGTACCATATATTATATACAGACACAAAAGCATAACATTTACTGAGGCAGCCTATAGGCTACTCTAAATTACAAGCTGACATTTTGCATAACAGTTAGCAAAAATTCATCACAACAGAAACCACTAACCAGAAGGCTTTGAGGGAGTTATGCCATGTGCAGCGTAAGCTTTTTCAATAACGCTTAAAGATGGCGATTGAGCAGTTCCAGTGCATGGAATATGTTGGACAGAATTTGCTGGTGGTGCAATAGGAACAGAAGAAGAATCTTTTAACATTCCAACTCCATGATTTTGAATGTTAGCTGGAAATGTTACAGGAGCGGCCTCATGTGAAGCCATTTTTTAAACTTGTGAACTTTTGCAGATTTCCACTAAAATGCCTTGTTTTGACCGATATTATTTTAAAACTGAGAATACCAACTGCTTATTTTTTTTAATTCAAGTCTAAATAAAACATGAGTTTATTGAAGACATTTTGTAAAATTTTTTAAGGCATTTGATTAAAACTAGCAAAGCTAACTTAAACAGAAATTTAGCAAATCTGTAGGAGTGTAGGTCTATAATGTATAGGCGTTTCAACACCTATTTTTGACAATAAAGCATAGCCTACAACCTATTTAATTTTATCATACACAACTACACAATGAACCAAGTTTTGTTAGTTAGTAGTATCACAAACAATTACACAATAAAGTTTAAACAAATTTTATCAAAAATTGTTGGACAGAGTGGCAAGCTTAAAGTCGCTCATCTATTATGTAAAATGGCCTGGACTGGCGAACAGCGAACACCGTGCACTTTTTGTGGAAAATTTCATTAGAAATGAGGAATCTGTGACTCGAACGCAAAGAAGTTTTAAGACTCATTTCAAACTAAACCGTAATGATCATGGTCCCAATCGAAAATTTGTAATGCTCTGGGTCAAAAAATTCAGAGCTATGAGTTCAGCACCAAAGCGAAAGCCACCCGGAAGGCCTCGAAGTGTTCGAACTCCAACAAACATCCTTGGCTCCTTGCTGTAAAAAAATCAATTTTGCAATCTCCTAGTCGTTCAGCTCGCAAGCACGCCTCGGCATTGAGGCTTTTAAGCAAAATACATCATTTGAGCAAAATTTGATTGCTTATAATTTTTTTTTTCTAGTTTGAAATGTGGTGGGTTTTTCTGCCGCACCCTGTACTATATATATTTGTATAAATACGCAAGAGCTCCCTTTTTTCAATTTCAGAAAATAAGCCTAAGTCAGGACTAACACACAACAAATAGTCGATAAGGATTTAACTATACTAAAACAAAGTGAGGTCACTGAAACCACGCCCATACACTTTATAACTCATCAATTACTGTGAAGGATGGATTGGAAGAAGATTGGAAGAAGATCAGGTTGAACATCGTTAATCTGGGGTGGTAAAAGGATGGACCCTCGGTCCCAGATGCTCACACGATGAGGTTGAAACCATGTCAATTCAATTTATTTTTCATTGCTGGCACAAACATGTAGAAACCAATAAGGTAAATACACGAATTTCGTACCAACAACAAAAAAGATGACAAAGCTGAAACACGACCTACTAGAACACGACCAAATATGTTGCTATTTGAGGAAATTTCTAAGAGTCTGAATTGTTACAGTCATAGCTATGATAAACCTGTCATCTTGCCATTACCAGAAGTAAGTAAAATAAGGAATATTTGCACCTAGACATATGTTTGGCTTGTTTAATTGTAGATTAGGAATGTACGTTGAGCACAGTTTACACAATAAGAATGTAATATGTAAGACTTTTCAACTGCACCCTGGAGGTAGTATCGTTTGGTGCAGTTGCATGTTCCATTTAAAATATCAAGGATTTTTTGTGGATTCAATGTTGTAAGGCTGTAAGCTGTTCATTTGATGTGTCAATTTAAATTTTAATTCGTTTGTTTTTCGCCAAGTTTAGTTTTGCAAGTAAAATATAGCTATTGGCGAAACATCCTGCTTTACAAAAAAACCTAAGACTGTATGATGAGACTACCTTCAGGATGCAGTTGGAAAGTCTTACATATTTTACATTATTATTGCATAAATTGTGCTTAACATACATATCTGATCTCTGATAAAACAAGCCAAAAATATGTCTAGATGCAAATGTTGCTTGTTTTACATACTTCTGTAAGTAGAAAAATGACAGGTTTATCATGGCTATGATTGTAACGATTCAGACTCTTAGAAATTTTTCCAAATAGCAACATATTTGGCCGTGTTTTAGTAGGCCGTGGCTGAAAGGTTTAAAATAGGCAGTGGCTATTTGACCAGCTCCGGTGTTTTAATCTGAAACACTATTTTGACCGGTCATGACGTATTCGTTTTTCTCTTTCTCTTTCAAAGCGAAAAATGAGAGGAGAAGTAAAAAGTGTCTATACAAGTTCTAAATGCAACAATTTCATTCAACTGAGTCAGTGGCGCATGCGATCTTTCTCAGGCCGGTGTTCCCGAGGGAATGAGTTTGATATTATCCAGAAGCGCTTTTCTTTAACTAAATTTTCTCCCAAAGTGACTCAATCGTTAGGTTGCTGCATTTTTGTGGTCAATTTTTAATTCAAGTACCGGTAGCTTTTTTATGTCTTTTCAAATATAAGTAATAAAGTTAAAGTATTTTTAATTTCCTGGAATTTGAGAATTTCTCTGGGTACGGTACTCAAATTTAAAATTGACCACAAAAATGCAGCCTAACGATTGAGTCACTTCAGGTCAAAATTTAGTTTAAAAAAATTCTTTCGCGTAGTATCAAACTCATTCCCTCTGACATACCAGCCGAAAAAGTATCGTACACACCACCGACCCAGTTGAATAAAATTGTTGAATTTAGAACTTATATAGGCACTTTTTCTTCTGTTCTTGTTATTTGCTTTGAAAAAGAAAAAAGTGCCTATATAGTGACGTCATGACCAGTCAATTGGTGTTTCAGATTAAAAGACCGGAGCCGGTCAAATAGTAACTGTTTTTAAAATATGGATGCAACCTAATTCGTACCATGAACAATTTGTATCGTCAGTTCGTACCTTGAAAAGATCGAGAGAAAAAATTAAAAAAAGCCGAAGTTGCTGATCGCAGTTTCCGCAAACATTTTAAAATTTTCCGCAAGCAAACAAAAACTCTTAGGATCATTACTGGAAATTTTAAAATGTTTGCAAGAACTCCGATCAACCCTAATCCTTTTAAAATGTTTGCGGAAACTCCGATCAACCTTAACCCTAACCCAGGCCTCAAAATTCCGGCGGTCATGACCTCCGGAATGACCTCGTATGTCTGCCGAAGCCGACTCATTGGTCGGTCATAAATGACCGCCGCAAAATTCTTGACAAAAATAGAGCTAATGCAACTAAAAGATATTGTAAATTTGAATTTTTACAATTGTTTGTTTAACGTGAACAAATACGGAGCTGAAACAATAATAGTACAGTACAGGCTATTGCTTTAAAGATCACATTAGAGTGGCGTGGTTAACGAGCTGATGGCAAAAGTAGCCATTTTTACATCATTTCAACGCCTTGCAATGTTGCCTTGAAATATAGTTGTCTGAACTTTTCGGCAGGATATGTATTCTAATTTTAACAATGAGGATTATTGCGTTACATTGATCGTTTGTTAAAAAGAAACGTCACAGAGAAGCAAGTCTCAGCTGGGTTCCGCACGTGCTTAGGCGCATGTGGCGACCTTATTCACGCTGATACTGATAGAAAAAGAATTTCTGCACGGAAGGGAGCATGTTAGACTAACACTATTGTGTTAGTTAGTTAACACTAACACTATTGAGGGCTAACACTATTGATATTGAGTCACTGATGCGCATTTGTCTGGACGGTCCTGAGCTAGAGATTTACGACCCCGCGCCGGCAGTAATCGCTTGGCACACTGATTCTATAACGCAAAAACCACGGAATAAGTGATCGTAGTTGTTTTTGTAACAAAGAAATTTGGATTGTTGTTTTTGATTGTGTTTATTGCGTCGTTACACGACTGTCATTAACGCACTGATTTATTTGCAAGCAATCTGCTCCAGTATACTTCAGGATCGGTTAATTAAGCCATCAACCATTGTTTGTTTGTTTGTCATATCTTTATCCTGCATTGCGGGAAAGCGGACTTGAGCGCTGTGCATCGGTGTACGCCTTCCGACGTACCCCTGACCCACGCTGCAGTCGACGGCAATGTCTGTTTCCGGTTGTCTACTCTACTTATGACTTAAATTTGGTACTACCCATTACTCGAAATCGATCACTGCGTAGAGGCAATTATCGTAAAGTTTCTTGCCCAGAGAAACAACAGCAAGTGCGGGACTGCGGGTGGCTGGAGTCGAACATGCCGGCACTCGACTGCGAGCCCAACCCGCTAACCACTCGGCCTCTGCTGCGGACATTGCAGAGTTATTCTGTTGTAGAAAATCTTCTTCTACAAACACGACTACACAATACTGTAGTGTGATTTTGCGCAAAATCTACAAGCAAAAAATATGTCCGGTTGAGATATTAAATGTCCGCTGAAAGGGCCAGTCCGGTAGGACATGCTCGACCGCCGGAAAAAAATACAAATTTCGAGGCCTGCTAACCCTTTTAAAATGTTTTCGGAAACTGCGATCAGCGACTTCGGCAAACTCTTAGGGTCATTACCGGAAATTATAAAATATTTGCGGAAAAACGGAAACTGCAATCAGCTATTTCAGCTTTGTTCTATTTTTTCTCTCGATCTTTTCAGTTTGTTTGCGGAAACACGCTTACTCTTTTAAACTGTTTGCGGAAACAACGATCAGTGACTTCGGCAAACTCTTAGGATCATTACCGGAAATTATCAAATGTTCGCGGAAACTGCGGAAAAACATTACGGTAGTAACTGCGATCAGCAATGCTCTATTTTTTTTTCTCGATCTTTTCAGTTTGTTTGTTTGCGGATACCGATACAATTCAATTCAATTTATTTTTCTTTGTTGGAAAACAACAGCAATGATGGAGTTACCAACAGTTTACAGGAATAAAACCAACCAAAGGAAACGGATACCAAAAGGACAAGGATACCTAAATGATGCTCCAAATCCGATACCCTAACCCTTTTAAAATGTTTGCGGAAACTGCGATCAGCAACTTTGTTTTTTTTTTGTTTTTTTTCTCTCAATCTTTTCAAGGTACGAATTAGGTTGCACCCTTAAAATATGCATCGATAAAACATTGTTTAGAAAACATATATATCTTAAAAATGCACAGCCACCAAACCAAGAAAAGAAAGACAAAAAATGAAAGTTTTATTTTGTCAGTTGTAATTTGTAAAAGTAGGCCTACAATCAACACTTGCAAGTGCAACAAGGGCAATTTAAATTTTACAATATAGGCTACAGTGCTGTACCGGTAACCTAGCCTACCCGCCCTACCGTACTAAAGAAATCCAAAAAGTATCCATCACCATCGCTTCCACCTTTTGCTTAACCTAAGCTTGTAACCATAGAAAACAAGAAGAAATGGAAATTGGCTTAACATGAAATTACTGTGCGGAATCTTGAATGGTAAGATCATGTAGTAGGAGTAGGACTCTGTTTACTTCATCAGAAGGAGAAATTGTCAATAAATCAATTCTATCATAAAAACTTTGTAGCTAACTGCTCTTGGCTGATGCTGAGCTGCGTCGGAGTCTGCCTCGCTTTCTGACCTAGTCTTATTCTGAAACGATCCCTGTTCCATATCTAGAAAGCTAAACCTCAATTGCTATTGAGATAAAAACTTTGGTTACAAATGACGTCAAGGTGTTTCATATCGAAAAAGACAAATTTATTCCTTTTGTGTTGTTGAAATCTATTTTTAGAGGCAGCAATTTCATGATTCTAAAGTTCAAACAGTGCTATTAGTTAATGAAATTGCATTTTAATACTTCTAAAGAACAATTTATCAAGCAGTGACATATTTGAATTTTTCTGAATATTTAGAGAAATGCACTGATAGAAGAAATCGTTCTGACTTTCTTAGTTGGTGGTTTTGAATCTTTGTCCTCAATTCAATTCAATTCAATTTATTTTTTTCTTTGTCGGAAAACAACAGCAATGAAAAAAATACAAATAGTAAACGGGAACAAAACCAACAAAAGGAAAAGGTGGCAAAACTACAAAAGTTTCAAATGTGCATGCGATGCAAATTTAAAGGTTACGTACACGAAAGTAAAATAAGCACGGCCACAAAACCTAACAGTTTAAAGTAGATGAATTAGTTGGAAGAACCAGTTGGCTCCACATACCTAAAGCAACTGAAGGTGTGCCAGTTGATGAAACCATGCGCGGACGACTGAACCTTACAACCAATATAAAAAAAGAAAAATCAATAACACGAGCATTTAAGAATAAACAATGAACATACGGCATATTATTACATATAAAAACATCAGACTGATAAAACCTTGAAAGGTTATTCCTGGTAGTTTTGCATACTGTAGATGTAGAGGCTTTTGTCTCAGGGCAAGTTACTGATATTCTCAGAGTTAAATTTCCGATTATTGAAGTGTTTTTACCGGGGAATTATTACATCCGTTAGGTGCCGCTTGTGATTAATAAAATCAGGATGAATGGAAATCAGTCGCTAGATTCCTAGAACTTAGAAAACAGATTTCAAAAGGTAGATCTCTCTCAAGCTTTTTCTAAATCTCGTGTAGGCCTAGGCTACTGTTTCAATTAGATCAAAATGAAATTGTCTTTCTATCCTGATTTTGACTCTGATTTGCTCACACCCACCGATCTCTACAAAACTAACTAGTAACTATATAAATACAACTTTCGAAATTACTTGAAAATTTGCGTTTGCTATACAGATCGTTCTGTTTTTGCAGATATGATGGTAAATGTGTCTACAACTACTTTACACAAAGTTTCTTAAACAATTTCCCATTCCTTCCACGACGTCATATTGCATCTCGCCCTGGACAATGTTTTTAATTCCATTTTGGTAGTTCAGTTATTTAATAGGCTTACTTGATATGATGTCATGGTAATCGCCACAGATGAAATGCTGTTTGTTGGGCTAACCAGATAGATCGGCTTAGTTTATTATTGAGTTTAACACTTTTATACATATCATCAACAACTCAATTCTAAAAACGCAGTTTTTTTTTATTCCAATATTTGAATGAAAGTTAAGGTTTTTACGTCCTTTACTACATCGTCTTGGTGTTTTACTTTTTTACTACTGCCAACTTACCTGGTTAACTTTATGAATATTTTAGAATTTCATTACGACTTATTGCTGTAAATTCAATGTTGATGTAGACTACTTGCATTATTTAATATTTAGCATAGCCTATATTTTTATAATGTACCGTAATCTTACATCATTGTTATAGGCTCATTTTCATGGAGAGGCCGTTCTTAACGAACTTCGAATTGGTATTGTGGGCTATGCCAGCGATCTTCAAGTATCATGCAAGCTTCACTCAGTCAAATATTGCTTAAATTTATTTTTGTTTTTGTCAGCTTGCTTAAAATGACAGTAGATTTCATTAAAACATGATAGAAATATAAACAATTTGTTGCTTTTTCTAAAGTCACGTAGATAATACTGGTACCGGTAGTCAATTAATTGCGTCCCAATTAATCGTAATCGCAGGCTATATGCAACCGTAGGTCGCCGCAGCAGACGGAGTCCTACATGCACGTAATATTGTAAGCGCTATTGAAACATCTAACAGAAACTAAATTAAAAGAAATCTAGAACGAATATTTGATTCCAATATAAATTATAGAGTTATAACTTGCATAGTGCATATGTGTTTTTAGAACTTTTTTTTCATTTACTTTTCATCCTAAATTATGATATAGGCTATCATACATCATTTTTTTTTGTTATTTTGTGTTTCTTTCATTTAATAATACTAACTAGGCTACAATTGTAAATTTTTCTGAATGTAAATTTTGACTGTAAATTTTTCTTTTTCTTTTACAAAGCTACAGTGCATCATAAGTGATATGTTATGGAAACCAACTTGTCAGTTTCTTCGGAAACTTGATTATTCTCTGCTTGCTTCTTGGAATTTTGTGTTTAGGCCTACGTTATCTTATGTATGTTGTTTTTGTGCGTATGTTGAAGCGCGGGAACGTTTCAACGTTTTATTTATTTATTCTCTTGTAAGCTTATTTTACATGGCAAAATCGTCATTTCCGTAGGGTAGCAATTGACTAGTAGACCGTATGGTCGTCTCGTTGTCTCCCTGTTGGTATGGGAACTTGTGTAGCTTTTGCATTGTGTATATTGCATATTTCAGACATGTACCTATGTTCCTGTTACTGGCAAATAAAACATTGATTGATAAAAACAACTACACTGAGTTTAAGATTTGTCCCTACTATTTTTGAAGAAGGACCCCTAGTGGAAACCTGACGGTTTTCGGTTGCTGTAGGAACAACGCTGCCTTTGAAATCAACTGGTGTCCCAGATGGTGATTCCAAAGTATGATGGCATTGCGCCTAGAGTCTGGCCTTCAGAAATGATTTGTAGAAACTACAGAATCTAAAGGCATTTGAAAATTTTCAAGTAATGTTTTTTTATACATGTTGCACATTTTTGTTTATTTTGGCTTATGAAAATTTGTGAAATTTTTCAATTTGTAAAAAAATTTAGCATTAACAAATGCATGAGTCAACTCTGTATTGATCAGATACTTTTGTGTGTAATGTATTAATATATTCAAATATGTCAGAAAAGAAGTATAATATATCGTTAAAACATGCAGGTTAAGCTAGAGAAGTTACTAAACTAATAGCTTAAACCAGTACCGGTAAGCTAGTGAAACAAGCTGCATTTAGATCAGGGGTCACCAAACTACGGCTTGCGGGCCGGAACCGGCCCGCAAACTGCTTTCATCCATCCCGCTACGTGCTGCGGAAATAAATAGCTGCGCTACAACTGTTGCACAAGGAAAAAAGTTACCAAACTTTTTCAAGAGCACGATGCCCTGTAGTGTATCTTAGCAGGGGATACGGTAACTTTTCCAGCAACCTTTCGATTTTTATCACAACTTTGCTATTCCACCGCTGACTTTGTTATTTATTGTGCTCAATTCAAGTCAATGGGAGATTCTAAATAGTTGTATATATATCTTTTCGCAATTTGCATCCGGCCCGCAGCTGTTAATCTTGCAGCAATCCGGCCCTCTCAGAAAAAAGTTTGGTGACCCCTGATTTAGATGAATGCACTATCCTTTGTCGTGCAGTGTTGTAGGCCTACTGTGCTTTATATAATGTACCTTAGGTAGCATAGCATTTGACTCCGTTTCTTGGTGTTTGTTCTCTGTTCATGATCTTCTCATAGCTTTCCGGCAATATGGTTGGTTGGTTTTGAATCTTTATCCTCAGACTAACAATTAGCCTGTGCTTGGTTGGTCCTGGTAGTTTTGCATAGGCTACTTGTAAAAAAATTTAACGTGGGGCTGGTTATCAAGATTGGCAGAGTGAAGTTTCCGATTGTTAAAATGTTGTTTCCAGGGAATTATTCCATCCACAATGAATGGAGAGCAGTCCATAAAATGTGTTGCTCAAGTGCACATTCCAAGAGCTGAACCAGCGCCGCTTGATCTTGAGTTGGGCATATAACCACTGATCTAGGGAGGCAAACAGCATCATAACAAACAGTGATTTTGTATGTAGGGCATTATATTAGATACGTTTTAATGTTAATAAACAAACCTTGTTGTGTTGATAACCACAATGTCTAAAAAGGCAAGAAAGTCATCAACAGCGGGTCATGGTCGCTGGGAGCCCGCTTTGATGTCATGCCCTTTTGAAGATGTAAGTATTTTATGATTATCATTAGATTGTCAGCTGCATTGCCGAGTAGTGAGAACCCTGCTTCGATGCTTGAAAGGGCACTGGTTGATCGACCTTTGATAACCCACCAAGGCGATCAACATAGCAACCATTTTTTTGTCTTGTTTTTTTTTTACTTATCTAAATTGTTTAAAAAAATTACTACTAGCCTTTTTTCTCTCTCCTTTTCTTCTAAATTTAAAAAGAAATTATTAAGAAGCTGCGACCGTGCCATATTTTGAACTGATTGTTCTGCTTTCGTATCATGAACGTTATAACGTCCGTGTTTTGTCGTTTCTGCCTTTTTCTAGACCTCTGCTATGTTTGGCATATATTGTTTTTTGTGTTGTGATGGTCAGAAATAAAAACAAAACTGTAACTGACTGGTTCAACACCACTCAAGAGCATAAGGCTGCGTTTTTGGGAAGACACATAAATTCATGCCTGAAGGCGGAGATAAAGATCGGCTTCCTTGCCTTCTCGTCCACTTCATCTAATTCTTCAACTACCAGGCATAAGCTGCATCTGATATTTTGTTATTTAAGAGTTTTTGTGGAATGTTCTAAAGTTTGTCATTGCATCACATTTTTTGCAGATGCATATCAATTGCGGTTTTACAATCACAGTGCTGGTTAACCGTAGTCTACTTGTTTTAGCTACAGCCTAAGTAAGGTATTTACTTATTTTAGCTTTTCCATGAGTTGTTTCTGTTTTTTGTTTCAACATGTTAATTAGAAAAATGTCTGAATAGTTAAGAGCATCTACAATCTTGGCTGTAAACTTATCATGTAGTATCCAGTCTCATATCTCCATTTTGTGCAGGATAACTGGAAAGCTAATATCCAGTTTGTTGTTGAAAATGATGTTCTGGATGAGTGCCACATTAAAGCTTTATTGAATGTAGTGAAGATTCCACAACGACGCTTGTTCAGCTATTTACATAAGAAAGATCTTATGGAAATGGTTAGTTGGTACACTATTGTACGAGATTTTACAATTTGAATTAAATTATATAGTGGTGTTTACTTGTGCATATTATTATTAAACATTGTTAATATCACAGTTTAGTAACATTGCATTTTGTTTTGGATATTTGGATAAGAAAGAATAAAACTGATTGATTGTTATTGAGAATGTTTATCTTTGAATGAGAAAGCTCTATTGGAAGCTTATTCTTGACATTTTGCATACTTAGGCCTAAAGAGGCCTAACCACTGTCATAGACCTGGTCATTGACAACTGAAAATATAAGAACATTTTTGTGATCTGTTGATTATTTCATTTGTTAGGTGCCACTGAATAGAGATCTGGCCACGAAATATTTTGCTTAAGAGTGTACTTTATGAGTTAAACCATCGGTGATTAATCTTGCCATGTCTTTGTTAACAGAGTTAGGTGCTCATCCAACTAACCATTCAGGGCAGGCTGCAAATGTTGGTCTATGCAAGGTAAACGTTTCAATCTGTTTTCACATTTCGATTTTATTCCTTTAAGGTTTCAGAACTTGGCAATCCTAAGAACAAGAAACCTGCTAAATTGCCTTCATTTCATGAGGTCACTGAAATAGTTTTTGGACTACTTCAAGCTAACCAAGACATTCCTTTGCCTTTGTGGGCCAAGCTAATAAAGTTTGGCTTGCTAAACATAAAAGAAGAAGAAATAAGGAAAAAAGAGCAAGAGTCAAAAGCGAAAGATGACAAAGAAAAGCATGGAAAAGGATCAGGTATGGCAGCCCTATATTTTTTTCATTATCACAATGTCGGCTATATGATCAGAAACTAAAGAAGTGTTGTTGTGCGAAAAAATTAATTTTTGCAGCACTAAGTAGGCTACATATAAAAACACTTTTACAAGCTTTTTGCATTTTTTGTAACTTAAGCTGACTAAATAAAAAATGAATGATAAATTGGCTCTAAACATAGCCACAGGTTGATTGGTATCCTGAGTGATATGATAATTTTAAGTAACATTTGCATGTGTCATTTGAAAATGCTTGTTTAATGAAGAAATCCGTTGTTACGAAATTTCCTTCAGAGATCACATAGTCATGCCAAGTGTCAGTAGGCCTATTTGGAAACGAAAACGATGAATACAGAATCAATAATATGGAATGACATGAAGTGTACTCTTGAAATAGGATGAGCTTTACAATTCCAGTCAGCATTTTTTAATTTTAAATATTATTCTTATAAAGAGTGTTATGTCTTTTTAATGTAATTAGATGTTTTTGTGTAGGCCTACGTTCGTAGGCTACTTTAGCCTATATATATGCAGTAATACAATTTTGGTAAAGAGGTTACTTTCTTCAGCCACAGACATATACAACCAAGCAACCACACGGCATTTAACATAATGGATTAAAATTGAACATAAACTATAAGCTACAAACGTTTTCGGCCATACACACGTTAGTTATATATGCAGTAGGTTTTACAATAGAAGCTGAAACAACAATAGCTTGTTTCACTATTATTGTCATCCTAAGCAGGTTATGCAAAAAACATGCAAAAAAATAACAAATTGGTAGTATTTGACAAAGGTAATAAAAAATATTACATATAACCCATAAAAATATACCCCTGTTTTCAACAAGAACCATAGAAATGATGTGTATCCCAATGCATATTACATTAACAAAACCGAAATATTCACTGTAAAAACTGATACAAACAAGTTATGTGCTACCAAAGGTTTCATGTTATATATACAGTAATTAAATAACAATCACTTGGCAATGATTGTTTGATTATATTAGCAATCTATAGCATACGTATTTATTGCTGTAAATTATGTCTTGGTACTTCTTCCTGTTTTACGTCTCATTTTCCGGATATCGGGGTAGGACGAGGTCTGGCAAGGCACATACTCAATCTCCATTCATCATGAGATCCAGGGGCTGCGGAGTGCGGATGTGTGTTGGTCATCTGCCACCGCTTTCTGTCATCATTTATTGTATCAACCTATGTCTTCCTGGGACGTCCAGGCGTTTTTGTACTGGGGATTGGCACATCTCGGATCTCGGCAATGATTTATTTATCCTCTGCTCCTTTCAACATGTCCAAACCAGCGGAGACGGTTGAAGCGAAGGACGTTATCGATCTTTGGACTTGGTTACATGTACTACATCTTGTATATATGAGCTTATTTGTATATTCCTGGTATAAATTGTGGCAATTGCAAACAAAGTGCTCAATCCAGCAACAGCAGAGCTGAAACAATTAAGTGTTGCACCTGATGCTTATTATTTAACATGAAACCTTAGGTAGCGCATAATTTATCCTACTTTGTTGCTGTTCGTTTTCTGCAGCAAAGAAAAGGCCGAGAAGTAAATCGGCTGGAAAGAAAGGAAAAAAGACACCTGAACCACATCACCACAAGAAAGATTGGAGCACATTAAAGAAACGTGGAGAAGAAGATGATGGAAACAAGTATATTGGTACGAACGCAACAACAACCGTCTTTTAGCAGGGAATTTAACGTCTTATATAAAAAAAATACGTTGGTTTAATTTGAAATGTAAATGTTTCGATTGTTAGTTTGTCGGAAGAACGTAAATTTACATTACTTTTTTTACAAACATCGATCAATTATCTCCAGATGACGAACCAGACGATGGTCCGAAGCATTACATCCTCGTCAGCGGCTTCACCAAGCCCCAACTCTTGGTCATTCTTGGGGAGCTGGGGATTAATGTCAATGGGATAATCAAGATACAATCGGAAAGTTACGACTTTTTGGCGAAGATGTCAGACGAAAAAGTTGCAGCTGAAGGCCACGATGGTAATTATTGATGGTTGATTTTTAAGTAGATTTCGTCAGAACTTTTATCTCTTAGCTAGAAACTGGAATTTAAACCAAGTATTGAAGTAGCCTATAACGCATTACGTTCTGTTGATCAAGATTTATGGTAACTGAAATAAACTGCAAGTTGTAGACTGTTATCGGTCGTAATATAAAGTTTAAAAAAATAGCTAATGTATTTACAAGAGTCAAATATCATGCAGAAGAAGCTCTTGCGCAAATTCATTTTCATCGTGAGCTTGAAGTGAAGGAACTGGCTGTCTTCTGGAAACTTCTTCCTGCCATCCTCAAGAGTGCTCCTCCTCACTCCAAGCTCCAAGACTTGGGTGTGCACGAGTATACCGTCAGAGAACAGTTCTATCCAGCTGACTGGGAGAACCAAGAAAACATGGTAAGTCTATTGCATTATTTAAGGCTCTGCTGATCCATTTAAATAGTAATACAAAGATATTTCATATTATTGATTCATTTAAATAGCGCTCTGCTGATTCTTCATGCATTTTTAATAAAAAAAATACTGAACTGATACTTGATGGAGAATCGCTGGCCTGCTGCATTGTAGCCAGGAGATCCCCTATCCTTAATGGAATTTAATAAATGCATTATTTAAGGTGTAGCCTACTTGTAAATAAAGGCAAAAAATAAAGGATCGATCTAATAAACTAAATGTTGCTCACAGTTACAATTGTCTTTACTTTAACGTAAAGGTTGGATACGGTACAGCTTTATTTGAGGATGTGGCTTGCAAGATTTACGATTCATTGGACTGGCAAAGGCAATATTTGAATTACTTAAAGAATGTTAACTTGGTCCATGTGCCCGTCGCTGGAAAGGCAGACAAGCATAGTTTTGATGGAAGAGGCACACCGCTTCATCACTTGCCCTCCTCTCCTGCAGGTACAAGTTACTTTCATGATCTTTATCATCTTTTCGATTGTGAAATTTCTTTCTTCGTGTACCAGAATTTGATAAGAATGCTGATTTTACTTCTTGCTTCCACCTATTTTAAAGGTAAAAAAAAGATGCAGTATTACTAAGTACGCTAAGACATCATTACTCAAACGCTCATGCAACGAAGACTGCCACTTGGCTGCACATGCACCTGACTGACTTGACTGACATTTAGTTTATAATATCCAACGTAGTTTAAACGTAAAGTTATTGCATATTTTAGGAAAGCGTGGTGAAAAATCGAAAGTCACGTTGGAACCACCTACACATACAACTGCAGACGACTTAGTTCCACCAATCAGCACCACGAGTCAACCAACAGTCGATACACGATATTACCAAGATCTCATGAACTGCATTCCTATGGAATCAGTCAGTGTGAACTTGCTAATGCATTGCATGCTTGAACAGGTATGAACACTTTTGCACTCTTAAAATTTTGGATAAAATCTGAAACCATGTAGTCTGCTTTAAAGTATTATCTGTTTTCAGCATTTCAAGATGTCGTGTCATAAATGCCAACTCCACTTAGTATAGAATTCAATTTACTTTTTATTTTACTTTTTGCCCAGCTGAAAGTTACGCTTTTTTTCTTGTGGTGATTTAGATCGAAGCCACAGAAAAGGACAAGATTCCTCCTTCTGAAGTAGAACAGCCCGGAAGAAATGATGGAATCCACATGGCACTTGCTGAATGCATCGCTGATTCATTGCAGGGACTCTCACTCACTGAGGAAGATGAGCAGGTAATTTTGAAAACGTTTCTTTTTTTCAAGAATTCAAACGTGAAAAACAAACACATAATCAACGAATATTTCTGACGGAATGGTCCGTTTCGGTGAGTCCGATTTGGTGAGTCCGATTCGGTGAGTCCAATCTCTATTCGGTGATTTTTTCAATTTTTTTTTTTTAAATTATCGGGTACCGTAGCCTAATTATCATTGCCGTTTTAGGGGTTAGAGGTTAGGAACTCACCGAATCGGACTCACCGAATAGTAGCAGACTCTATTTCTGATCACAAAGCGGTTCCTTTTTTGCATGAATTCTTTGGTTTTGACACTCGCCTAACATCATTTTCTAATCATTTTTTTTCTTTTTCTTGCTCATTGATCAAACTTTTAAAATTTAAAGCTACTTTTGTTTTTATAATATTTTGTCATCCATGACTTTTACGCCATTTTGACTTAATTTCCAGATATCCTGCTTTACGTCTCATTTCCCGGGGTTTAAATTTATCACATAAAACACGATATACTGTATAGTTTCCGCTTTGAAAAATAAATCCATTTTTACAGATTTTTTGCAAAGATTTTCCACAATACAAACAAAAGAAGGATGAAAAGCATGAAAAGAACGTCGTTAAGTCGGGACCGGTGCTTCTTCACTACGGCGACGATATGTCTGTCAGAACTCATCACTTGAAAGAATTTGATAATTTCTCTCCCAAAGAAGCAGAAGCTGCCTTGCTGGATCGTCTCCCTTCTGCAAGGTATTCATTAAATAACATTAGTTTCATGTTATGCGATGGAAACATGATGTGTTTGGAAAATATCACGTCTGTGGATGTTAAACTCATATTCAGCAAAAGTTTTGAAGACTATACTGTCTTCATCTTATAGACTATACAGCCCCGATAGCTCAATTGGTTAGCGCGTCACTTCTGGAACGAAGAAACTTCAAGATCAAGCGGCGCTGGTTCGACTCTCGGGGTGTGCGCTTGAGCAACGCACGTTAAGGACTGCTCTCCATTCAGCGGCATCTAATGGATGGAATAGTTCCCCGGCAACAAGACTTCAACAATCGGAAACTTCACTCTGTCAATCTCGATGACCAGGCCTGCGTCAGTGATCCGAAGCCTCTACAAGTATGCGAAACTGCCAGGATTAAGCTCTGCAAGAAGCTTTCCCAGTCCGAGGATAAAGATTCAATCAATCAATCAATCTTCAGTGCATTTATATAGCATCAAATGTGATTTATAGCACTGAAGATAAAGACGGTATAGTTGTCGAAACAATTGGTTAACATGAGTTTAGTATCTATATTCTATATTTTGGACTCTATATTTTTTTATTAGATTAACCAGGCGTTCCAACCATTTTGCTACCGCATTTGTATTATAAAAATACCTTGTCCTTGGGTTGCTGTGCAGCTTACGAAAGATGCCGACACCACCAGCTCATGTCGCCTGCGAGAGAGCCGCTCGGCTGCACGAGCTACATCGCTACGCCACCACATCGGGGAAGTCCGGTGAGAGCGCTGACGTCATATCCGGCAATGACGTGGATCAAGCCTTGCAGTTGTTCGAGTTTGAAAACATGCCCGTGTCGGTTGTGGATGACCGCAGTGTGGTTAGGAAACCGTCGAACAATTGTGGTACATTAACTAATTTTCAACGTTAGTTTGATGCAAATTTATGTGATACAGACAGTTTTTCGATTTTAAGTAGTTCTTTAACTACTTTGTGACAGCGTCTTGTCTTCCGTTTTTTCGTCCCGTCTTACGGATGGCGAGGTGGGACGGGATCTGGCAAGGTTCATTCTCAGCCTGTACTAATCACGATCCAGCGTTGGCCATCTGTCACCGCTTCCTGTCATCCTGTATAGTTCTCTACAATTGCAATTTATATAACTAAATTCTTCCTTCTCGAATTTTCAGGCAATTTGTGGGACGACCCTTATACCTCTGCTGCTAAGAAATCGATCGAAGATGGGAATTTACCACCGAAAAGTGACCAAGGTAAGACTGAGCAAAATAGAGTTCATGCGTTACAGCTGCATACAAAAAGCATCACCCAATTCTATGAGTGAAAGTCTACAGTATACGTTCCCTTACATTTTAAAGGGAAAATTCCTAAACCACCAATTTAGCCTGTTCGCAGAGATCGGCGTTTTTAGAGTTTTCCCTTGCATTAAAACTCAGGAATAAGCTTGCTTTTGCACGTAGGGACTACGCTGTTTAATTTCGTCATATCATGGTAACTAGGAATAGTCGTAAAATGCAGCAAAATGCTTTTACTTGTCAAACATTCTCAGAAAAAGGAGCAACAGAATCTTTGGGCAAGGAAGAATCTCATCAGCCTGCGAAGCCAGTCGAGTTGTACTTCAAGCCGTTGAGACGATTAGATAACTACTCGTACACCGAGACGTTCAAACCAGCTGTTTTGCTTCAAGTAAGCTAACATTTTCATGTTTTATTAGTTTATGTATCAACATTAGGGACGATTAGATGTTATAAAAGTGTTGCATTTTTGGCCTGCACATTATTATTTAGCAGTGATATTACAATAAAAATTCAGAAAGCTTTAAATAACAAGCCCAGTTGAAATTTTTGAATGTTCAAATAAAAAAGTACAGTCAATAGTTAAAATTTGCTTAAAAAGATTTTCCAACTTTCTCGTACCGCAAGTTTAAAAATCACAAGTTAATTACAACCACGAATGTTCTTTCATTTCTCATAGCCTAAAGATTTCATTTTGATCTATCGCTAGCAACTTTTACAGAAACTTTGTTCCCGGTGGAAAATAAAAACAAATGGGCTACCAAGGTATCGAACACAGAACCTTGAAAGTATAACCGAAATCTAGTGACTGAAGGTGTCATCAAGGTGCAAGATGCACATCAAATAAAAATTACCGCCACAAATGAATTAATCATGATGAATAATGATAATCATGATGATAATCATTAACATTAATCATGATGACCGACCCCCTTGCAGATGATGGAAGAAGCCAGGCATGCCTATCCATGCATGGACACTTACTACAGCAAGCGCAACAATACCACCTTGGTCATGTTCCACTACCCAATGTCCGATGATCTGAAGTCTATATCCAACTGGTCGGCATCCTTGCACTCCGACGTCGGTTTCAGGTTGGCGAGACTAGCAGTGCTCCTCGTTTTTGTAAATTGAGACTTTTTATTATAGGAAAAGCAGAACAACGCCCAAAGATTGTCAAGTCTCGCTCTTTCATGACTGTATTTAACCTTAGAGACTTCGCACTCTTTAATAGTTTAACCTAATCAAATTATAGCATGAAAAATCTATTGCTGCAGCAGTAAATAACCATTTGCAATCTTTAACGATTGTTAGCTAACATTCGGATTGCATATTGCATAAGAACACTGCAGTGGGCTTTACCCACCTACAAACGTTGTCTTAGAGCTGTTTTTAATTGGTTTTTGTGCATTTTGTTCTTTCTATCACATTGATTGCGTTTACGCAAACATAGCAGGCTTCATGTGTTTTTGAATATGTTTTGTTTGTGGCAAATGACAGTTATATCACCTGCTTACGTTATTTTTACGTTGTTTTTAAGAAATTATTTGGAGCACGTGGCTCAACCCATCGCGGCGTGGACAAAAGTTGAAGAGCAAAAACACCATGCTGCTGTTCTTGCTGAGGAGTTGGAGAAAGTGAAACAGCAGCAGCTGGAAGCCCAGGCGGCAGCTGAACAAGCACAAACTCCACCTACACCTACTGGAAAAAGACCAAAGTCGAAAACAAGTTTGTGTTTGTTGAACGTTGTTTGAAAAACAAGTTGTTGTTTGTTGAATAATTCGAGCTCTTTCCAGGACTAACGCTAAGTGCGTCTTGAATCGCAATCAACTGCCTTGGAATTGTTGTTATTGTATGATTAAGATAACCTTTATTTTATGACTAAGAAAGGCCTTTTCAAAACTTGGTCCGTATATATCTTGCATGACTGCAGATATGGAAGTTTTGAACGCCTGCCACAGCTTAGGACACCTATCGTTGACAGTTTGTACTTCCCGGTTGTCTCATATGCGTTTTTCTTAAATCGTTTGAATTGTACATTTTCAAGCAACCAAAGCAGAGTCAACGCAGGCGATGTAACACAACGGTTTGACTAAAACCTGATCTCTGTCGCTTTTTCTTGTTTTTTTGTGCAGTAGTTTGTTAGAAAATATTATTTGGCTTACTTTGGACGGCTTAGCATTATCTATTTTTACATCTGTTTACCATGGTCTGACGTGCTTGTTATTATTCTATTTTTTTCTCTAGTTTTTAGATAAACTGACACGTTTACCGATGCAGATACACGGACGTCTCAGATACATTGGACTTCCTGACCACAGATACATAAATAACTTGATGCGACGGGTTTTGTGCTTGTATCATTCATGGTTCACTACTGCTTGCTTAGGTCGTCGTGGCAGTCCGTCGAGATCTTCCAGCAAAGCCGGAACTAACGAAGACAAAGACAGCCACCACTTTAGCTCACCCTTCATAATGGCTGGTACGCTTAAAGCCGAGAAGGAAATTCAAGCCAAGTTGAAAGAAGAGGAAGAGAAAGAAAAACCTCCAAAGAAACCTAAGGAAGCAAGAAAGTCAGCTGATAAATCCAAAGGAAGAAAATCGGCTGCCAGTAGATCCTCGGGAAAGTTAGATTCAAGACCCTCAAGTAAGGACATGTCACTGACTTTTAAACCTCATATCAGGCTACGATGTTCCATCTTTTAAGGTTTAAAGTAGCAATCCTAACATTAACTTTGACTCTATCAGTATAGAGTCAATCAAGGATTCTGCCTTTACGCAAGCTTAGATATAATTTCACAATGTAGGTATTAACGATTTGTTTTAACCTGATGCTGCTGCTATTGCCACAGCGAATTCGCAGCATCGGGCTAAAACAGGTCGTTAATATCTACATTGTGAAGTAAGCAACAATCATGCTGCTAAAAGCGAAACTCAATCTATTACATTTGATATAATTATTGTTATAATTGCATTTGACTGGAAGTATATGAACTTGATCGTATCTCCAGGTGGATCGAGAAAAAGGTCACAGTCTGCAGGGCGCCGCTCTAAATCTCGATCGAGATCATCCACGCCAGACAAAGAAAGCAGACATGTGGATCTTGATGTTCCGAAAATGCCTGAACTTCCTTTTGTCGGGTAGGTTCGAGTGGAAGATAGACAATTTGTTTGCTTCAGTACATCGTGTCATCATTGCAGTTGTAATGAAAAATTGCCACTTCCCGCTACTGAAATAAGAAACGAAAAATGTCTCTTGAAATATTTGTTGATTTTTCTTTTTGTTTTGTCTAACTAAACTTATAAAACGATGGTAAGACCAGCAATGTTGTATGGGATGCAGGCGGTAGCCCTGGCGAAAACACAGGAAGGGAAAGTGCAAGTGGCAGAAATAAAAATGTTGCAATGGTCTCTGGGGTTGACAAAGAAAGACAGAGTGAGAAGTGAAATCATCATGCAACAAATGCAAGTTGGAGAGCTAAAAGACAAGCTGAGAGAGAGTCGCGCCTTAAATAGTTGGGTCATGTAGTATGGAGAGACGAACATGATGTCGGAAGAGGAATAAGAAATTGGTGAAAGAAAGCGAAGAAGGTCAAAAAGAAGATAGGGAGATTGTGTGACAGAAGATATAGAAATAGTGGGAGTGAAGGAGAAAGATGTTGCTGACAAAGTGATGTGGAGGACTGCAATCTGCACCGGCGATCCAGTTGAAGTGGGAATAAATCCAGAAGAATTTCGTCAAATTAGTGGAATAATGAATGAGAAACAATTGTGTTTAACTGATTGCAGCTTGAATAATATTATCATCGTATAACAGATTGCTATGAAAGTTTTTCTCAAGATATCCTAATGTGCATGTTATTGATTAATGACAAAATGAGTTAGGTGATATCGGCAAAGTTCATTTCTAACCTATCGCTTTTGTAATGATTTGAGGTTGCCATCTGCCATAGATAAAAGTGTCTTGTGTTTGTACCTTTGCAACACATTGATTAGACTGTGGCAGAATGGATTTGTTCTTTGTTGATTTTCAAATTTTATAATGTTGAAGCTACGACGTTGGGAACAATCTAATACATGCTGACGGAAACATATCTCATGTCTACCCATGCGATGGTGGTACCATTAAAGTGGAGAAGGTCGCTTACAAACAAGGTGCAATTAATATGACGTATGACCTTATAAAAACGTTATTTAGTAGTGAGCGATTCATACATTAAATTTTGTAAATATTGATATGCTGTAAGGCACGTTGAGCTAATTTTACTGGTAGGCTTAGTCATCATCATCTTCTATTGTCGATTTCGACTCTCTGTCACTTTGAAAATCTTCTCCCTCCACAACTCTCGATTCTTCACCACCTCCATCAGCTTTTCCATACCCATCTCGCTGTCATTCGTCACTATATCGAGCCATCTCGTTTCAGGACTTTCCTTTTAGTCCTTTCCTTATTATAAGCAACACTAGTCACCTTCTCTGAGTGACGTTTTAAATATTTTATGTAGGTCGGACTTCAGTTAAAACGAGTCTGTACAAAGATGGCCACGTATTTGTGCTGCATGTCCTGGAACCCATGAATCCAGAAGAGGAAGCTGAACTCTTTGATCTTTTAACCTTCCCACAGACCCAAATGAAAACGAACGACAACGTTGAGAAAGGAGACACTGAACCTTCAGAAAAAGGTAATTTGTTACAGTGTGAGTACATCTTAAAAGTTTTTTTTCAGCAAACGTTTTCCAGCGAATGCCCTTTTTGATGCTAACCACAGGTATTGGCAGTGTGCATAAATTTTACCTTAAAAAATACCTTCTGCTACACAGAAGAAAGTTTCATATGGTTTAGCCAGCCAGTCAAGGCTGTTGCCTGTGAGAATGGACGTGGACCCACCTGTGAGTGTGGTGTGTGATTAAAACCAGAGTTCCCGTGACCCATGTTTTTTTATTTTGGATAACGTTTGATAAAATATATTATTTTTTAAATTACTAGATGGCCATCTTTCTCGTGTGAACAGCAGTGATCTGACCGACACCAATGCTGAAGACCAACAGCCTTACCACAGCTTGTTCACTTCATGGTCTGCTACCTTGTGTGATGGGATGACGATGTCATTCAGCAACAACGGGCCGGATGGTATTTCTGCTGCAGCTGGTTAGTTGATATATTTATTTTGTATTTCCTATTTAAATTCCCTAAGCTCGTGTCAAACTTGTGTGAAAGAGAAGTAATGATCACAAGAAAGTTGACATGACCTTGTAATCTATTGTCTGATGAACAACTAACGCAATGTAAGCTTAAATAACTTAAAATGGCATTACTACTCAACAAAGAAGTGGCGAAGAATGCAACCGAAAATATTTAGTCACGAAAGCTTATGTTCTCATCTCCCGATGCTTGAACGAGTGATGCTAGAACGAGAGTAGGATGGCCATTGGCCAGTTCCTTTCTCTCGGCCGCCTTAACTTCAGCAACTACGCCTACCCAATTTATCACACCCTGGGTAGAGGTGAGCGGTGTTTGTCAACAACCAGTATAAACAGGGAGTCGAACCAGGATTGCATGATTGGAGAGAGAGCACCTTACCCGATGCGCCATCCCACCGCTGTGTTCAGGTTCAGAGTTAATGAAGCTGCATTGTTCTACTTTTATTTCACTTGAAATTATTTTCAGTGCAAGCCAAAGAAATGATGACAAAGATACTGAGCGACATTCCTCCTGCATCTAGTCCTACTCCTCTACCTCCAGGAGCTGAAACACCCAAAAAAGGAGGAAGGAAATCTCCAAAAGGAGGCAAGAGTCCTCGGTCGAAAAGCCCTAAAGGAGGGAAAAAGGGCGGCAAAGAGTCTGAAAAAGAACTGGAAGCTCACAGATTGGAAGAACAAAGGCTGCAGGTGAATGCGCATGAGCAATGAGCATGCTTTGTAGTTAGTTTCGGTTGCAGGATGTAAAAACACAAAAAAAACCTAAAATCCTTTTTTCTCCCTAATCATGAAAAGGCAATGCAGGGTGAGCTTCAAGAGTAAAGTTTGGTGGATATTCATATATCAGAAAGTCAACCTTCTCTGCTGCCCACAAAGCTAAAAGTTTACAAAGCAGTTATTCTGACGACCCTTCTGTATGCATGTGAGGCCTCGTCTCTTTATAGGAGACACGAAAGGCAGGTGAACCACTTCCACCTCTCCTGCCTCCGAAAGCTCCTCAAGATTCGATGGCAGGACAAAGTCCCAGACACCGAAGTTCTCAGTAAAGCAAACATGCCCAGCACTCTTACCCTCGTAAAAAAGGCACAAATAAGATGGGCTGGCCATGTCCACCGGATGCCGAACCATCGCATTCCTAAACAACTGCTCTACGGAGAACTGACTAACGGCAAACGTCATGTAGGTGGTCAAAGAAAACGCTTTAAGGACACTTTAAAAGCTTCCATGAAAGAATTCGCCATCGACGTAGATTCGTGGGAAGACTTAGCCGCAGAACGACCAACATGGCGCAGTCTTATTTATAAAGGCGCATAATCAGCTGAGAAACACCGTACGCTATCTGCTGTCAGAAAACGAGAACATCGCAAGGCCCGAGCCTCAAACAACCCTGGCCCTAGCCAACCATCCTTCCAATGTCCATCCTGCAGCAGAAGTTTCACCTCACAGATAGGCCTCATCAGCCATCTCCGCACTCATGTAGCCTACACTGACCAAAGTCAACACTAAAAAAAGAAAAAAGAAACTTGATCTCAGTCTCATTGGCCATCTTCGGAAACGAAGGGCGAACATCATCATCATCACCAAATCTGTTAATATTTTTATTTAATCAAAAAGAAACAAACGATCAAAAGGCTCTGTTCATTCCACAAATAGTTAAAGCTGCTTGTATCAAACGTAAGTAGGCGGAAACACCAAGTCACAGTTTGCCAAGAAAGCATCTGAAATGAACTTTTACATTCAGTCGAACGTCTTTTCCGATATTAGTTAAAAAACGAGTCGAATTAATTTCATGATTGATTTAGTTTAAAAATTTATTCAAACATGTTCTCTTTGGTCTGTACAGTATGCGTTAGTAGTTATTTGCTTTTGTTTTTTAAATTTTAGTATTGTTTTTAGGAGGAACTGGAGCAGCAGCTGTTGGAGGCTAAGGAAGCTCAAGAGCTGGAGAGGAGGAAGAAAATGATTCCAAAACTCCCCCAGCTCTTTACTTCCTGTCCCGATGGACTATCGATCCGCTACGAAATAGATCCTTCATCTATTGGTAAGAGTATAGCAAAATTTCAAACATTTTATAATTATTCAATTGATAACTACTTTTACCTGGACTACCTGAACGATTGCTTTCTCAAGATTGCATATGATGCCCTCTCCATTTGAATAAGCTTAACTGAAGATAATCTAGCCTAGGAGATCGAAATTGATTTTTAGCTGTTTAGGATTGAACTGACTCGAGTGAAAATATGATTTGTTTGTATTCAAGGCATGTAACCGAGTTGTTTATATCAAGCATTGTTGTGGGTTAGACACTTGTCAGAACATATTTATTTCCTTTCACTTTGCCTTCGATACAATGATGTAATCGGAAACTCGGATTTTGAATATATTTCATGAAGTTTTGAAATAACGTAGTTTCACACACCCCACTGATGTAGGCTGAGTGTTCTCAGTGCATTACCCAGCTGGCAACAGTTGTCACTTTTACGTTGTTTCAATGTCGTTGAACGTTGAAATGACGTCAAATTAACATTTTTCCAACTGAGAGTGTATAAAGTGATTGACCTATAGGTCATGCACATAGTTTTCGTCATGAACTGAGCAGCCAATTTGACGTAGCCAATGCTGTGTCTCCGCCAAACTTCACTAATTTTTGTGCAATTAATTTTTGCTTGACTGCTACAGTGAACAAAGTACACAAGGATACAGTGTGTAATGTGCATACCTATGAAGGAAGATACAGTAAAACAATCTCACGAAAGTAGGTTACACTCCATAACGGAATCTACTTACCAATATCATGCTGCATTTTTTTTTTGTAGCATAACTTCAGAAATACATGTGCTTGAATTTGCAATTAAACTTGTAGCTTGGCTCATTTATGAGAAAACAACAAAAAACAAAACCCTTTGCACAACATGCTTCATAGCTTCTGTTGGAAAAGGCAAAATCAATCATCAGTTTATTCAAATTACAGCTAAATAAGGTCTAAAAACAAGTAGAAAGAAAATCTGCTGCTAAGATGAAGTTGCGATAAATTCAACAAAGATACTCTATATATCATGATAAAAATGCTGTAAACCACATCTTTAATATTGAACATAAACGATTTTATAAAATGATCGTCGTTTATCAAGACACTGCATTACAACAAACAAAGCATAATCAGCCAAACCAGTAAACCAAAAAGTTGTAACAATGAATTACAAACGATCCTCTGCGCATTGCCGTGGGAATCGTCAGTCACTGTTGGAGTTGTTGTGGTTGCGCGCTGTTGTATGCGATCTTGATCGCACTTGAAAAGTTGCAGCACTACGGCCATGTCTTTTAACTGGTATTTTTCTGGTTTTTGACAAATCATTTTATCATGAAGGGACAATTTGTTTTTACTTTTCTTCCTCGCCTCTTGTGTCACCCCATATGACAAACATATTGATTCTTCGTCGCAAATCCAAGGATTATCACCCATGAACAAATGCGTTAAACTAGGGGTTGTGTAAACAAATCTACTGTCAAGTTTTCCAAGTCTATTGCCACTTAGGTCCAATGTTTTCAGATGAGGAAACTCACAAAACGTCTTGTGCGCAATGAAATGGATTTGATTGTTTTGAAGATAAAGTAATTTCAAGTTGCTTCTGAATGAATCGAATACATTTTCTGTGAGCATGTTAATCTGCAACACAAATCATTTGCATGAACATAACAAAAAAGCTTGCAAAAAGTGAACTTAAATACATAAAAACTCAAAGTAACCCATATGTCCTGCATTGCCGATCTGATACATAAACAGAATTGCTGTTAGAAAATTCAAATAGATATTTTAAAACGGAAGCTATTTTGCTTCATATAACTTTAGAGACTTGTAGGCCTTCGGTGATTTGTCCCATGTTTAGTGCTGATAAACCTTTCAGGATTTATGCTTGTTTTGTAACTATTTTATTTGCATCAGGCCAATAGGTCCATACTTACTACCAAACATGCAAAACACAATTTTAAAGACATTTATATTTTCTTTATAAAAATTCAACAACACCGTAAATTGATAGAAGTTTAAGCATCACAATGGAATTCTTACCTGATTGTTATTGAGATAGAGTTTGTTTAGTTTATGCAAGCCTGCAAATGTACGTGCATTGATGGTTTTTATGTGGTTGCTGTTCAAAAAGAGAGAAGTCAGATGCATTAATGTCTTGAAGCTGTCGTCTTCTATATCTTCTATTTGATTGTCTGGCAGCATTAACGAGTGCAACTTTTGCCTGCGTACAACAACAATCATATAAATTATATTGTACGTTTTTCACCAATGCGCCAAACATTTTGTACATAAATACAAACAGTTTTTTATATATACAATAATTGTTACATAAATAATAACAGTTTTCTTCGTCTGTACCAGCCAACCAATCTTTTTGTTTCACACTGAATCAACATTGACTAAGCTTGAAAAGATTTTAAAAAATGACTAATTGCTTGGTATGACTTGCACGCAGTTGCGCACAAGTGTTTAACCTGCTGCTATAACCTTCAACCCCACGCAGAGGTTAATGTATTTGCGACACTTGAATTCTGGAGAAAGTGTATGCACCTACACAGTAGGCTACGTAAATATTTTTATATTAATTTCTCTCGAGAGTTCAAATTTTATCAAGCGTTAAATGGCTACTGCACTGTTGTTTCTTACTGCTTTGAGGCTCAAGCTTGCAATGATTTAATAAACATTTAACGTTAGCTTATAGCTCCTTAAAGAAGACAGTCGTGTCTGATAGACAAAACGTTGGAATAAATGCAGTAGCATGTTATGTACCGTGAATTTAAACTTAAACATTTTACGTGTCTTAAATTTCTTGTTTTTTTTAATTAAAAGTTTTTTAACTCCGTAACTTACATATAGTGCCCGGCAAAATGGCGTCGTTTGATCGCAGTGATTCTATTATTTCCAAAATCCATCATTTGGAAACTCCTGTGTGATGGAAACTTGTATATGTCTGTGGCATTTCGATTACCACATTGAACCTGCATAATAATAATTAGCATCATATTCTCAATAATTTTATGATCTATCACACAAAACCAGTGTTGACTGAACCACCATGCGAAATAGAGATAGCTATTTCTGATGCTGCGTTATGTAAAGCAATTAGCGTAAACGTTTGTAGGCTATCATAGCAACAATGAAATAAGTTTACACGCTATGTCGATATATTTAGTTTAATTGAGCTTTTGCTATAAGCGTGTAACTTCATCAAATGCAGCTTATTCAAATAGAACGGTCGGTGTGTAATACTACGATTCCATTTTACTACATTTGTTATTACTGCACATTGGGAAATCTCTTACCTCTTTCTTTATACAGTCGCAAGGGCAGCTGAACGCTTCACAGTGGTATGAACAATCTGCTTCTACATTGATGATTAAAATTGCAAAACTGGCTAATATCTCAGTAACTTTCATGTTTCTCGTGTAATGAGAACTTTTTAAGAACCGTGTAAATACCTTCTCATCTCTGACTCTTGGAATCAAGTATGGGACCAACTTTACCTTACTTTTTCCAATAACTAACTTCTTCTCAAAACAATTCCGCTGGTATGTTGAATAACTTTGTCCCTATTCTGTGGTTTATACAGAATCGTTGAGCGCAAGACATGCTCTTGTTGCTTTGAATGGTGGATGTCATGACTTGCGTTACAACAGCGAATTCTTTGCGGGAGAAAGTTTGTTATTTTGGCCGAAAGCTTTTACACGCATTTACACAGCCGCCTATGCAAACACTCATCTCTGCCAAAAGAGATGCTGTGATTTCATTTATGGTCTGATTTTGCATATTTAGCGTTGTTGTGACGATGCGTCAACGTAAAACAAACGACATTGGCTCCTTTCATAAATTGAAGATACAGAGCATTGTGTGACCACCTGTTTTGAAGGATGCCATTTGAGACAACTTGTTGTTGGTTTTACGTTGTTGTTAAGACGAGTGCATAATCCAGCTGTTCACAATGAAAATCACAACAAACCTACACTTCATTCTGCTTTTATTTCGTCACCTAAACATTCTGTTTCTTCAGGAGACTTGAATTTGCTTCTTTAGCTATTTACTTGGAATGATCGATTTTGTTTGCCAATTATTTTGTGAAGCACAATACAGCATGTGCGGATTTTTAATATCGACTCCGCTTTATTTTAACAATAGTGGTAAAATATTAAATAGGAAATGATGCATTTTTCAAAAAAAAAATCATCAACATACATCAGATAACAACCAAGTCACATCTAATACTGCAGTAAAATCAAAAAGAAAAAAAGTATATCCTTGATGCAATAGGAATAAACAAATGTGCAATCATACCGACGTACGGGTGTAAACAAATCGTATTGCATGCAAACCACGATGCGAACACATCATTGCGGATTATATCAAATCGGATTACATATATCAAGAACTTTTGGTTGTAATAATTGCTTACTTTTCAAATTACTGTTTATCGCACGTAGCCCGCAAATAGTAGATTCATTCTAGTGGGTTTGAATTCTCTACTCAACCATAGCAAAATTACTAGAAACAGAGCCTATAGCTATGCGCAGTCGATAAATTAATGCATTTTTGAAATTATTGTTTGTCTGTAGGCGTTGAATCAATGTAAAAATGCCATTTATTGGCTGGGGTGCAACAAAGCCAAACTACTCTCTCCCGTGCTGTAGCCTAATTCTAACACAGATTAGAACAAAATATGCTTGATAGTAATAACAAGAACGTAGCTCTAATTATATCGCAATAAATATAGACTAAGAAACATCCTACAAATTTAAAATGTAAATATTGCAGTGTTTTCAGTCTACTTGGTCGGTGGCCGACTTTTGTAATTTTTAGCACTACCGTTTTAACCCGTCTCCGAGACAGCAAAATCCACCATTTTTACATTAATTGAACGTCTGCAAACGTTCAATCAATGCAAAACTGACGGATTTTGCTGTAACTTCAGATAAGCTTATTTTGGGTTGACAACATCACACGATATAGCTAGGATGCATCGACGTATATAGCCTACTGGTATACTTGCTTCAACCAGTGACACTAATTTCAAAGACATTGCTTTTTTGAATATAGTTTGTTTTTCTTTTTGCTTCTTGTTTTGCCCTTTTAGATTCTGCTGCTTTTTGAAACACGTTTAGTAAAGTGTTTTGATTCTTTTTGCTTTTTTCTTCTGGACAAAATACTTTGTGACGCTTTATCCCAAATTCTGGTTCTTGATTGGCACATTTTCTTTGCCTATGATTGTGAGCCACAGTCCTTACACTTACCGTATTCGCAGTGTCAACTTCTGTCTTGCGTTGATGCCTTGCCTTGAGCTTATTCTGTGAACGTACAAGGTTTCCGTTCTGCGCCTGAATCACATTATTACGGTTTGGTGGCTGCCGCTTAGATGCGGGGTTTACAGGAGTCTTGTGAGATCCTTGTACTGTAACTACACCTTTTGAACATAACACACCGAATACGCACACACAGAGCAAAAGTGTTATTAGTATGCCACCTTGAGCTGCGGAAATAATAGCACCGACAAGTTCGCCATAGGTGAACGTATCATTTTCCGCTTTCTCGCTTTCATTTGATGCATCAAACGATAGTGGTGTGTCTCTTGTCGTTGAGCCAGCAATAGCTGTTTCTTTGGTTGAAGTAGTCGACATTGCGTGCAACTTGCGTCGCTCCTTTATTTTTGAAAGCAGTGAAGAATGGAATTTTTTCATTAGGTCACTTTGTTTATGTAACCTTCTCGTTAAATTTGTTGCATTTTCTTTCGTGATGACGTCATCGCCTGATGACGCAATGTTAGCGTCATATTCTGCTATGGTGATCTCTGGTGATGCCTCACTTCTGTTATGGGTGGAAGTCGTTGTGTTGCTGCCATTTATGAATGAGTAGCGAAACTTCCACAAATAAAATATAAGCTTGGTTCCGTTCTGAAATTCCATTATCCTCGTGGTGTTTTCAGTTGAACTTGTTAACTCTGGCAATGGCGTTGCTTCTACAAAGAATGCAATCAGATTTAAAAGATTATAATCACATGCTTATTTTTACGAGCATTAATGAACGCCGAATATTTTTATTTGCGAAAAGATCTATGGAGTAAATGATTAAGCCTAATGAAAGTGTTTTGCATCGCTTGGCTCAAACTCTTATTTATTGTCAGCGAAAGCCAGGGTTCAAAGGTCATTTTGACGTCAATTCACTTTGAGCATTAACTCGCAAAGCAGAAATTTTTAGTTGCTCACCACTGGATAGTAGACAATGATTTTAATACTTTTTGAATGCTAAATAATGGTGACGCGCGTGACACCACCTACAGCTTACCAGTGAATGTTCCTTTCAAGCTCCGTTTAAACACGATTGTCTTGTTGAATGAAGGTGATTGCCGCAGTTCAGAAACTGCTGAGTTTCTTTTAGTGAGTTTTACGATAGCAAGGAATAGCACAAAACCTATTAAAATTATATTTCCTAAAGAAATGGTCTTGTTTTTCATACTTAAAACCTGCAAATAAATTAAGAGCAACAACATATCTTGACTACTCTCTTGTTCATGATTAAAAAAGCTCAGGTTAAATGCTAAACATCTCACAAGACATCTGTTCCTGTGTTTGCCTAAGTTTGTTTTGCATCCAAATTATTGTTATGGTTTACAAACCTGAAAACATTCTTGGTAATTAAAACTACAAATATCCTGACTTTTTTGAAACTCCGCAACTAATAAGTTATGTATCATTTTCTTTTTCTGTTTTCAGCTTGTTGTCAAAAACAATAACTAAGCTCAAAAAACATGCAAATTTTTTTTCTGAAATCTTGTCGAGTTTTTAGCTCCCCCCATAACGTAATCTTAGTATCCGCTGAACGACCGTCCAACGAAAAAAATACGATCTTGCTTTTACGTTTGATGAGCAATGTAGAATCAATCTGAAAGCACTTGTCCTGCGAAGAGTAGTGAAAGATATTGATTAGACAACATGTCACTAAACTTAGGTTCTTGAAGAGGTCTTTGAAGTTACTTTGAAAAAATTAACTTTTCAAAGTGCTTCGATGGTTGTTGGGTAATCTTCATACGTGTATTCCTTTTTTGGTAAAAGCGAGAACGGATGACGTGAAATCGATGAAACAGATCACAAATATCTTTTACGAGGTCTTGTCCACACTCCACAACTCTGTATAAAAACAAAATACATTAGTTATATCATTGACCTTCAAGAACATGGTGAATAGTTATAAATAGCCATTACATCATCATCCCCGTGAAACCTTCAAGGCAACCAAATACCGGGATCACTCACAGAGCATATTGCAAAAATTATTCGATGCAGAACCGGTTTTCGCCAGTTAGGACTCCTCACTGCAACTTGAAAACGAAATACATTACGTCCGCAGAAGGCTAAATACTCAAACCGTATACAACTATATATCATGGAGATGTCGGAAAATACATCATATTTTAATGATTTTGTAACAATGATTAAATGACATATACTGTAGTTTTTGGATTTGTGTGATGTTTCAATGCAAATTATGGTATTATTTTAACTTAACATAACACAAAAAAACAAAAATTTCACAATATTGTTTTATAGCATTCAGTGCAGTAGTGAAATTTTCAAGTTAAATTATCAAGTATATTTTCAGTCATCAACTCGGATGCGGATGAGGCTGACTTCAAATTGATGGTGCGTCAAAATTACCGCTACAAGACGGCTGGTAAGCAAACCACTGAGCAACTGCGAGCTAAGCCCGCAATGGAAGAAGTGTCCCGACTTTTGCTTGCAGACGGAAGGGTTATTAAAGTTATGAAAGATGGCAGTACCAAGGTTTGTGTGATTTGCCGAATATTGGTCCTTATTGGGTTCTTTCGTTTAGTTTTGAGCACCCTGTCTTAACTATATCCCGTTGCTTGGTTGGTTTTGAATCTTCGGCCTGACAAAGCCTTGATAGGTTATTTCTGTTTTTTTGCATACTTGTAGTGGCATTTGTCGCAGTACCGGTTACCGTGATTGGCAGAGTGAAGTTTCCGATTGTTGAAATGTTGTTGCCGGGGAATTATTTTATCCACTGGTAGCTGCTGCATGGAGAGCATTCCTGAAATGCGTTGCTCAAGCGCACACCGCGAGTGCCAAATCAGCGCCGCGTGATCTTGAGTCGAGCACTTAATCACTTTGCTATCGGGGCGGACCCGTTCTTTTCTGCATTGTCAGTTATGACAACTTGGCGTCACTTAAAATAGAACAAGTCTAGTGTCTCCCACAGGCTTATGCCAGATAGGTGGACATCTTAAATTCAGTAAACGTACAGGCAAAGATCGTAATTACAATTTTCTTACGGCTAGCATGTGCATATCATGAAGTGCCGTAAACAGACAGTGGCATGCTTCGCATTGGAGCCGAACCAACATATTTGTAGTTTGCAAAACGTTTTTTTATAAACTCATCCACGCGACTCATTGAAGTAGAAATTGGCAGCCTCGTAATTCGCTTGTTAAATGTTGCCTTTTTTTCTTTGAAAAAGGTTTGACCGGCCTTTTTATTCAAAGTAAAGATCTTATGGGTTGTTTTTATTATTTGAACGCGTTTGTAGTTGGAACAGATCAAAAAGGTTTCCGCTGCTTTAGATCCTGCTTGGAGACGGAACAGTTTGTCACAATGCCGGTTCCGGGCCAATCGTGACCGACCAACGCATCCCAGTGACTCCAAATAGTTTGCCATCAGGCGTGGCTAGCCAACAGCCTGTTATTGCAGACGACCAGAGAACAGCCATGTCTGCGGGCAGCAAGAAAGGTAACTTGAATAAAAAATCCCACTCATTGCCTTTCACTTAGTTAATATTATATGTGCAGAATCCAACACCGGTAGCCATGTGAAACAAACTAAATGTTCGATTTCTATTCAGCCAGCTGTTTAAATAAGTCATACACATACAAAAAATATATTACTTTTAGAGCGATGGACTATTTTTTCTCCCGATTTGTCGGGTTTAGTAGTTTTCTAAAAGTTTGCTTGCATTTTTTGCGTGTACCAATATCGCAGCTTTAACATCAACATATTTTTCTGCATTTACTTTAGGGTCAAAAGGTCGAAGGTCAAGCGGAAGAACGCTTCCAGAAGCAACGGTCACCGATCCATCAGTCGCTGGTACTTTAGGAGGCCAAGCTGCAGCTGGTCTGGAAGCGGATGCTGGGGCAAGGTGGGGTGAACATAATCTTGATAAAATGTCTTTAGATGGTTAATGCACTCAAGAAAATCACTCAACTTTGATTTAAAAACGGTTGAAAAATGTGATGTTATAGTCGTAAAGCCAAGTTTAAAACAAAAAAGCGATTTGTGCGGTGTAAAGCGAAAAGCACATCTTTGATGTACATAAGTCCCAGGTTCAAATCTTTTCCATTACTTGTCTTATCAGAAAGGGGGGTCCCATACTTGATTCAAGTGTCGGGTATGAGAAGATAAGGTTCTCATTGTACTAAGCCTTCGGCACTAAGGAGAGTAGGGTGGCCAGTTCCTTTCTCTCGGCCGCCTTTACTTCAGCAACTACGCCCACCCAATTTATTACACCCTGGGTAGAGGTGAGCGGTGTTTTCAACAACCAGCTAAAGCCGGGAGTCGAACCAGGTGTGCATAATTGGAAAGCCAACGCCTTATCCGTTGCGCCATCCCACCGCCATCCCACTTGTCTTATCACGGTGTAAAATTAGTTCCCATGCTAACAATCATGATTGGTTTATCATTTCGATTTTCAAGATATCTTTGCTCGTTTAGATTGGAGGCCGAACAGGAGACGGCCGAGACCTGGCTTACAACTTACATAACTGGTGAAGTTACTCTGACAAAGTTCGACGGTTCTGTGGTCTCACAAGACTCATTGTTGTGTTATAGTGCCACTGACCCAGTGTCTGGAGAGGTACGATTTGTAAGACTTTAGTTTTTCCTTCAATTTATTGTTTATGTAGTTGATTTGCATCAAGAGCAAACTGTCAAGGAGAAGTAGCATAATATTCATCGCAACGTAGGCAACATATCAGCGATAGTGATGCAACCTTGTTTAATGCTAATATTGATGACGATTCTGATCAAGTCAAACCGTGTCCTCTGAAAAGAAAGTTTGGCATAGAATGCCGCGTCTTATCGACAAATTGGAATTGATGGTTTTTTAACTTTTTGCTTGTAACATTTTAGGATTTTACTTTTACACCATTTAACTTTTATGTTACAAAAAACGTATATCGCGCTTTCGCAGTAGCCTACAATCTCTTCCAATGCTTGGCTTGGTCAGTGGAGGAAGATAAAAAGGTCGTCCCGAAATAACAGCGGGATGGGCTGTGAGAGGAATCGAGGTCTGTGTAGGGAGATGATTGATAGAGTTGTAGGGATTTTACGTGTCTGAAGCCCCTAGTGTAGGGTTTGGCTGTCTAATTTGTCGTAATTTGTTTATAAAAAGGAAATAAAAAGGATAATTTAAAGAATATTGAGAGACTCTAAGTCTCTAATTAAAAGGATAATTTAGGCTTCTGGCTGTCTAGTCTAGGGGTATGACTTCCTACAAAAAGCAAACGAATTAAATAGAATGAATCATTTTTTATTAAATGAAAGTTTCAAATTTGCTATTCGAGAATTGAAAAATATCTCTAATCAATATAATTTAGTGCGACCGGTGTCAAAAGAGCGACATTCCCCAGTCGTGAATTTAACATTCTCGTTCTAAAGTTCAGTCCGTTCGCTTGCAAGTCAAATTTCGAATTCCAAGTCTGAGTGTCTGCATTTTTCAATTCCCCGCTTATATCATAATATCCCGGTAGAGCCTTTTCATGAATAATAGCTATCGTAAGAATCAAGGGAAACACTATACCGGTTTCATAGTTATGTCGCTTTAGAAATACAGATGTGTTGAGCTAGATTCTGTGTGAGTGGCGTTTGTTAACAGGAAGCTTGACTTATGTTCTATGAGAACGTTAGGTTTTGAATTTGCAGCATTGAAATGCATTTTGCAATACTGATAATTTTCGGTTAAATGTTAAAATATAAATTTGTTATTTAAAAACATGGTACATGTTACAGAGTGACTGAGAGTTGAAATCGACTGAACGGATAAAGAATGGATAAAGATAAACGGATATTGAGAACAATCAATTCTAATCTTCTTGCTTGTGTGTAGGTTCTACTCTCTCGTGAGGATAAAGTGATAAGAGTAGATCGACCGGATGGGAGCTCGGTATGCGACCACGCGGATGGGACCAGGATCACCAGATACTGCAGGGAGGAGGAGAGAAGTGAAGAAGAAGGTTGGTGATGATGCCAGCGATTTATTTTCATCTATTTTTGTAGAAACTGACAAAGATCCGATCGTTTTTCCGCTGAACTTCTAGACTGCAACCACCTGGCTGTGTATGATGCTTTTGATGACCAAGCATAGTCATAAGATAAACTGCTGCAACTGTTACATTGAAACGATGACTGCAAAATATATCACTGGTGCAATAAAGCACGTGATCGAATTTGAAAGTGGAAGCTGGTAGGATTAACATTTTGATTAACATTTATTTTGATTTGATTTTTTGTAACGTTTTCAAGCAAAACGTGAAATTATAACTTTGCGTAAAACAGATAGAATGTTTCAGAAATGATGTTATAGCAGTTGCGAACTAAAATTTTCAATGCATGATAGCCAATGATTGTTAATAAAAGTAAAAACAAATGAATTTTTAGGATCTTCTGATGATCCCTTTTTTAGGATAAAACAGGCTGTAGAGGTTTTAGACAGTAATAACTATTTTTATGTAACGGATAAACTCAGAAACAAACAAGAAAGAAAAACACTCGTTGATTCAACATCGGTGTATATTGCATCGATCGATGTTCTTATTTCAGCAGGCAAGATCTGGTTTGTTCGAGTGGAATGTCCAGGGTTCGCCACCGTCACTTTCAACCAGAACGATCGCTCATGCATGACCATGTTTGGCAGCGGGTCAACCTTGACCACGAATATTGACGGAACATATCAAGTAGGAATGACATATCCTACAAGTTTGCTGATACAATGTATATAATAACTTTAGTACAAGCTTTTATCAAAAATAAATCAAGTTAAGCCTTTCAGTCATTAGAATAGAGCTTGTAGCTTATTGTAAGTTGGGCATTTTGTCAGGTCTTGAAACGTGGACCTGCAAAGTATTAAATTTATTGTAGACTACCGCGGATATTTCGAAATAAAGTTTCGCCTTTGATATCGCCAAATGGATTTGTACCTTCTGGAACGATTTCTTTTGCACCCCTGCCGGTTTGCTGATTAACATATTTAATTTTCATTTTAGTCTACTCAACAAAGTGTTTATTTACCTTCATGCAATTGTGACAGACTGTTCCACGGTGCTTTTCTAACTGCTGCAGTAGCTTAACCAACTTTTTTCATGTTTCATGACATGATTTTGCTTATTATAGAGGTAATGTTAAAATAAAAAAATAAAAAAATTGCACGAAAAAAATCTTACCCCTCCTCAGTACATTTGCAACGAAAGCATGTTTATGCAATATTTTTAACTTCCTTCTCAGTTGGTATAACAATAATGGACTGTGTTTATATAGCGCTGTATCCAACGCAGAATTGTGTTGCTCCTCAGCGCTTTACAAAGCAGACAGTGTCAATGCAACCGTATCAAGACGCAACTGAGCACATTATTACCCGAATCCATTCCATTGCTCAGTGCCAAGCAGGAATTAGATTCAGTACCATTTTGAAAAAGTCTTTGGTATGACCCGACAGGGTATCGAACCCCTGTGCTTACCGATTAAGAGGCGGGTGCACTAACCAGTAAGCTACCGAGCCGGTTCTTTACAGTATTTGCTCACTGTGATGTACACTTCCAATTGCTTGAAGAAAGAGTTTCTAACATACCAATAATTTTAGTTGTGTCACTGGAATGGAGGAAAAGTCGACATCTCAAATGATGGCAATGTAACGTATACACCCCAACCTAACAACGATCTCCTGATTGCTGCACTGTGTACTCCTGAAGATGCTGAAGAAGATCAAATTGCTCCTCCTCATCCTGAATCAGTAGGATCGTATCTGATGCGTCACAATTCAAATGTCTGTTGTGAAGCTTTGGATCAGGAGGGAAACGTATTTCAAGTAAGTGAGACCATATATACTTTATTCTTTTAATCAATTGTTGCGCTTCCACGCTTTGATCCTGATTACGTCTGAGAGTTCGTCTTAAATTTATTTTCAAAATTTGAATTTATTTTCAAATTATTTTAATTTTTACTACTAAGTATCCTTGCTTTGTCTCAACTTTCTTCAGCCGTGATGTGAGTTGAGCTGAGAACATTACACAAATCTGTGATGCTCTTTGCCACTGAAAAGAAGAATTTTTCATTTTTTGTAAACGTTTTGCTTTCGTCGTGTTGAGGTCAGATTATTTTTCCATACATTTACGACAGACACCTTTATGTTCTATTTATTTGTCCAGGTAAAAACGACAGGAGACATAAGCGTCATCACCACCAACATCCTTGTGCAATCAGAGGAGGGAGGAGGAGAAAGTGACGTGAAACCTGCCAAAATGGACTCAATTGGGCATCATCCCCCCAGGTTGGATTGACATCGCATTATTACTTATGCTTTGATATTTGAATATGTATTTTCAATCAGACGCGTTCAGGATTATATTTGATGAACATTAGACCAATGTTTTGTTATATCCATGTTAATGCTTTATGGTGGAAGATTTAAGTTAAGTGGACGGGAAGGCAAGGAAGTCAATCTTCATGTCCACCTTCAAGCATGTCCTTAAGTCTCTTGCCGATGACACAGTCGTATGCTTATGAGAGGTGTCGAACTGATACCGCTTTGAACATCGTATCAGCTCTCTCACCACTTAACGCAGCCGTGGGTCTTTGTCTCTGCTCTCTTAAAAAGTGACGTCGAGTGACACAAAAAGTCGACATTAACGTCCGCATCAGTGCTGTTAACTTTTTCTTTTGTCATTGAGTGCAGGATTTGTATATACTTTGTTAAAACTTACCTGACTTAAAGGCAGTGGTCATTTTAGTTACAGTTCTTGCCTCATAACATGTGATGAATCTACATGACTTAGGTTATTCATAGTCAATCACGATGGCACGGGAACAGAATTGTTACGTTACAAAGATGTGCAGGATTACATAAGTGACGCTCAGTTGGATCCAATAACCGCAGTCATCAGAGAGCCAATGCCGGACGACATTAAAGTGATGGGTGAGTTTGCTTGGCAGTTTAGATCCATGCTGTTTCACATGACAACGTATAGCGATGCATTCAACGGAGATAACTATTTCAAGTTGTACTGTAACGCGGTGTGGTTATACCCTATTTACAATATCAACATGCGTAAGCATTTTCGTACATATTGGATCTTACCATTATCGTTTTCTCGGAATAAATCTTTTACTAATAGATGTGGTACTTCGTTGTCCTATTAACGAAACACGTTCACAAAATGCCTATTTTCAATCAGAGGTTTTCTACATTTCATTACAACATGATAGTAGCTATTGATCCTTTAATGTGAGTTCCACGATTTCTTGTACAACTAATTAAAACTATCGAAAATGATTTGCCGAACAAGGGCAACAAAATGTCCGGTGTTCAGAATGTAGCGCCACTCATATGTCAAGTGATGCATTAGCGTCCACCTATGTCAGTCCTGCAAGGATTTGGTCAGTATTTAGAAATCTGGTTTTACTGCGGAGACTTTGTAATTTTGTGTTACCACACAACAAGCACATCTGCGCACGAAGAACAACTTTATAACTGGTTTGTCGATTAATAAGATTTTTAGATCGTATATGTTTAGAAGTAATGAAGAATGCTGACAACTTGTAAACAATGAGTGATTAAATGTGTTAAACATTTACCCAACAGGCATCACAGTGATGAGGCCACACTTTGGCAACAGTGGAGATGCCTGGGTTTTGCAAAAGGAAGAACAAAATATTATTCCTAAAAACCTTCAATCAAGAGACTTAAAACTTCTCCCACAAAAGTAAGCGCCGCATTGTTTTTATGTTTTTTTTTGTATTAATTAAGTGATTATTTTAACTCTAATAACAAGCAATCGCTGCGGAGTGGATCATGCTAAAGGTTGGCCCTGGTCGTGACGTACAGACGTCACTCCATTCGTGCAACGCTAGGGATAGTAGATAATAGGGATGCGAAACTTCATCCGCTTTTGGCTTATCCGCAACACTAGAAGGGTTACGTTTTTTATCTAATTTACAAAATATTTTACTTTTTATGGGTTATATAAGAAGAGTTAAGTTGGTTTTAAAGTAATTTAAGGTTTTTAGTTGAAAGCAAGCCTGCAGTAAAGCGTAAAAAAAATGTCAAATTGGCAATTGACCCTTCTAATGTTGAAGGAACAACGGAGTTGTGCGTCCCGTAATATAAGTCCCTAGTGCAACGCGAAGTGAATTCGTTGTGATTTCAACGCTATAAATTTTTTCACCGGTAGCTTTATGGCTTCACCCCCACTTTACCGGGGATTACCCTTGTGCACTGTGATGTAGTCAATAATATCACTTCGGCCAAGAAAAGTATGTTCAACTAATAAAAGATGTGCGTCTATTATCGATATATTTTGCTGTTTAATATAATGAGTTAATTTTGTGCCTGATCTGATGCAGACATTGATGATCATGGCCGTCCGTCGCTCTCGTATTTGACGTCCTTACAAAATCAGTATCTGTATAAAGTCCGTATCAAGTTACTATTCAATTAACCTTTAAGGAAAAATAAAATAAATTTGACGTTTTTTTAGAGAGGTCAAGAAACAGGGACCTGGTTTTGCTACTACGGTAGGCAAAGGGTTGGCAGTTGGTTCTGCACCCCCCACACTGTTACCCCCGCCTGCCCCAGCCTGTCCTTCTGCCCTGGAACTTCGTCAGCTAGTTCAGCATCAACCCATATCCCGAGGTAAAGCGACCAACTTACTTGCTCGTCTTACAACGAAATCCACGCGGTAGAATAATACAAAACTTACACAATTTTACCGTTAATTATAAGAGTATTTTATACAAATATGTGCTTTTTTGCTGTTGTTTACATTAAATTAACGTCTTATTAACTGTATAGACCCGGTTACATTTCTTGATTAAATTTTAAGTTTAAAATCAAGTTCAGGTGCTGGAACATGCCAAGATTAACCTGGGTGGTGAGATCAACCATTCTTAAACCCAACTGTTCATCATTCAGAACTTCGACAGCATCTTGCCACCAAGGTGATGGAATACGGAAAGGCTGTTTGTGAGCAGGAGTTCCTACGTGAATCGAGGAGAGTCCATGAGCCCAGAACCTCCGAAGAGCAAATGAAGGCCAGAGACTTACTCAGACTTGTCCTTGAATTTGACGACGAGGTGTGGGTTAACTTTAAGCTGCTTAAATTTTTATATTTTAACATGACTCGATGCCACTAATAGTGAAAAAGGTTTTATTATTGAAATCTTTACCCTTTTACAGTCTATTTTTTTATCATAAATTGGCGCAAACCTTCGTTGATGCTCGAAAATGAACAATACAGACTAGGCGTCGTTTTGTTCGTGCTTACTAGTTCGTAGCCTACTTTTAAAACTAAATCTCAAACCAAGAATTTCGACTAAGCAGGAGGTACTGAATGCACATCCCATATAGTAGTTTTTTAAACTTATTTACAATATTTTAAAAATTTAATTACCAATGTTAAAGCTTACTTGGTTTAATGACAGTATTTCTGGATTTCATTTAGGGCACCCCTAGATCACCCGAAGCGGTGGCCCTCTTTCCATCAGGAGTATTTCCTTCTCAAACTGAGAGTTTGAAGAAATTCCCGGCGGAAGTTCCCGACGAGCAAAATTCGGAAATTGTCAAAAGGAAATATGAGACGGCAGTGGCGCCCCCACCATTACCAGTTGTGCCCCCTCCGAAGTGTAAACTGACTCAATCTGATTGGGATAGGATTCAGTATGTAACAAAATACATTTCACCGTCTTGTATTTAAGCATAATTACAAAAAAGCTCTGCATCTTAGTCGCACCATCAAGTTAATATCATTGCGACATCTAATCATATTTTTTTATTACTGTTTTATCACCTTATTCACTTCCTCATTTTGTTTCGTTTAGTTAAAATCAGCATCGTTTTTGTTCTTACAATATTCTTCATACGTAGCCGATCCATACAAGAAGATAAGGAACTCCGTAAGACATTAAAGAAACTTGACGTGCCAGCTTACTTTGAAAGCGAGCAGGGGAAAGCATGGCTTCTAACTCAAGCCCCTGACATGAAGAGTGCAGCAAGGCAGTTAAGCAACGACCCTCGCACAGACGGCACTGAGGCAAGAATGTACGAGGCTGGCCAACAAGCTGAGGACAGAGGGAGACTTGATAGTTCTACATCTCCATCCGCTCAAGGTGAGAGTTGTACCCAAGACAGCAAAATCCGTTAGTTTTACATTGATTCAACGTCTGTTTCCTGTGGCCAACTGTGGCTATTGAATGTGTGTACTAGGTACTAGTTGGTTGTGTCGATAAAAGTTAATGCGCACCCTTTAAAAGTACAGCAATGCCACAGCCCACACCTGTCGAGTTCGTGCGACGGTGTCGTGACATGGGCTTCTTACCTTGTTCACTCACCCAAATGGCCTCGGCTTGCATTCGACAAAAATACATTTTTTTACATTTGCATTAACTGAGTTACTATTTTGCCAAACATGTGGATTAAATATCAATTGCTTTCTAATAGCGCCTATAAGTTGGATTAAATTACTTCAGAATTCTACAAAATTGTTTTCTAATCTTGCTTCAATATTTTTGCTTATTGCTAACGATCATATCAACAAAAAGTCATTATTGTTTGACAATCAGACCACCAGTTATCGCTAGCACGTTGATTGCTCTTTTTTTAGTTGAAACGTTTATTTTCCAGATGTTTCCTCCGACCCTTCTTTGGGTAGACGAGAGTCAGGTGGAGGAATTGTGTCAGATACCCCCTCCAAAGTACGCCCCACAAACCCCACTCCAGCCCATGCTAGCGGAGGTGGGACCCCAACAAAAGTTCGGCCGGATAACCCGACCCCTATTTCAGCAAGGGCCCAGCAACAACGTAATGCCAGACCAAGTAAGTGAAGAAAGATGTGAATTTAAGGATCTTGTAAAACCTCTCGCCGTGTTTAACTCACATGTGTTTTTTTTCGAATAAGTAGCATTACATAACGATACCAGGCTCATAAACCTTCAGTGAAGACTTTAATTACTTTTTCCAGGCAACCCCACCCCCAGTCACGCCTCTAATGGTGCAAGTAACAAGCAGCCGGAACCGGTAACGAGCCTGACAAGTCAACAATACCAACCTTCTCCGATACCAGAGAACCCAACATCAGCACAGCAGCGCGAAAGTAAGATGTCAGCAAAATGCGTCAAAAACGACGCATTTTGTTATCTGCATACTGACTGTTCAATGGTGCAAAAGGAGTGAAGTCAAGAAAATGTTTCAGCGTACGTCAGTAACCAAAAATACTAAGAATATTGAAGCCGCATTGCCACACTTTCATGATGACAATGAAGTTTATCATCTTTGTAGCGGTGGGCGGACTAGTTTCCGTGTCGATCGATAGGGTGCCAGTTCAGTGCTCAGACACTTCTATTTTCCTACATATGAAGATTCTTTGTTATATCACATGTAATGTGTTGGTGAAGTTTGTAAAAGTGTTTGTTTGCGCTATAATTTGTTTCTAATTTTTTTTTGTAAAACAATGTTTATAAACCAATGCTTGTCAAAGAGAACATGAAAGAATAATAATGATGCAAATTTTTTTAGATCAATAAGTTTATATTTTCATAAGTTTAAGAAACCTTAATACTTTAATAAAATGATTTAAATACTTTCTGTTCGAATAATCTGAAGATTCTATTATTGTAGTGAAACCGATTCTTTAATAGATTATGTCAAGAAATTAGATTGTGGTGCAAATACCAGCATTCGATGAATGAAAATTAGCAGCAAAGTCTGAAATACTTTGAGAAACATAGGCTACATACAGTTCTGCTTACGCTCTATACTTTACTTGCAAAGGCCAACTGACTCCCACACAAAGCAACCTGACCGCCGTTACAACGGATCCCAGTCGTTACAGCAGCATGTTGCCCTTGGAAACCGAGTCGTCTGACCTCATTCTCACACGTAGCCTGCTGTATGACGTCACCGGAAATCCCCGAAAAGACCGCGTGCGCCTCCCAACCTCCATTCTCAGCGATAAACCCGGCGCAGTTCCGAACGAAAGGGTTTGTGATGTCATTGGCGTAAGATTGTCAAAAGGCAACGTCCTCTCATAAGCTATTGCAGAATTACAACAAGTGTGAAGTATTGCCATTATTAATATTATCGTTTTGTTGAAACATGTTACAACCCTTAATTAGCGTTGATTCTGAACAATAATTCCTATTTTCTAAAAATCATCTTTGTAGTGAGCGCAAGGTCCCTTTTTATTCTTTTTAAGTTTGGAAACTCTTTAGATTTTTGTTTAATTTTATTGTTGTTTTATGTCCACACACGTCATAATAAAAGTTTTGTTTAGTTCATCAAGGTGGAGGATGGAGTTAGGAGGAAGGTTCGGACTTCTTCAGTCGCAGGAGGTTTGTTACAAAACCATAATGCGGATGAAAGAGGATTTCAGCTTCTTCCTCCTGAAGTGAGTTACTCCGTGTTTAAAATTTTTGCTTTTTACATTTTATTGAATTTGTCATCTTATCCTTCGCAGTGCCGGTATGAGCCTTGCTGTTGGTAGCAGGTAGCCTCCTTTTTTATCTCAGACACTTAGTAGCCTCCCTTTTTCGTCTCAGACACTTAGTAGCCTTCCTTTTTCGTCTCAGGCACATAGTAGCCTCCCTTTTTCGTCTCAGACACTTAATAGCCTCCCTTTTTCGTCTCAGACACTTAATAGCCTCCCTTTGTCGTCTCAGACACTTAATAGCCTCCCTTTTTCGTCTCAGACACTTAATAGCCTCCCTTTTTCGTCTCAGACACTTAATAGCCTCCCTTTTTCGTCTCAGACACGGTAGCCTAACAACCAAACCTTAAAACTACACTAAAAGTTGGATTTAAAAACGTCGTTGCAACGAAGCAGATTTTTAGATACTTTTTGTGTTATTAATTTTTTTTATATGTCTTTTGATACTTCACCAATATAAGTCTCCTACAACGATTTTAAACAATTATGGAACCTGGTGACAGCCTATCAGATCATTTAAATTTCCACCGAAAAAAGTCACCTTTTCACTTTCTGACAAATTCGAAGCAAAATCGACAACGCATGAAAGAGGCAACGCTTGTCGTCTCAGTTTGTTTCCCTGTCAGACTGAGCATATTTGATGGACTTCTTCATTCCATCACAGGTTGTGTTTGGCGTACTCCGTGAAGGTACCACTTACTTGTACACCGTGCGAATGCGGAATGTTGGTGTGGATCTTTGCCGATTCAAAATAAAACAACCACCTCCCGGCACTGGGCTCCGTGTTCATTACTCGCCCGGGCCTGTAAGTTTAACTTAAGGATGGTTTTGTTGGTACGTTGTTGAGGACGCGTGAGGGGGATATTGAAACTTTATTTGATGCAACGATCGACCAGAGTTGGCTGATCTGCAATTCTTTTAAAAATTGTGCAGACCTAACACCTGGTTTAGCTAAGCGAAAGAATCCTGCGTTTTGTTCAAGATTTCATTTGACAGTCTCCATTAAAATAGAAATTAGAAATGTATTTTATGTCTGATATGCAATTGTTTCTTCAAATCTAGTAGTGAACTCTTGACACAGTAATCCCAAATATATTGACCAAATATATCTACCTATTGACAGAACGTAGTTATTGGAATACTAACTGCAAACTACAAATAGCGATACCTGGAGCTCTAGTTCAAACTTTTTCAGCTGAGTTTTGTAATTTTGCCAAGTTTCAGTTCCATAGGCGACATATTAGTTCCGAAAAATAAAAAATAATTAATTAACTTAATCTCTTCCTCCATACGATTCTAGAAATAGATTTTCTGTTGTAAAGTTTGATCACAATTTCCAGGTTGCGGCTGGTATGGAGGTGAAACTCAATTTGGAAATTTACGCCGTAGCGGTCGGCGTCGAGGGGGATTCGGGCGTTGGGACGATAAACCATCAACTTGAAATCGTCACTGAAACCGACATCATTCAGCTTCCAGTTACAGCAAATATCCTTTCATTGATGTTCTGCAGAAAAATTGAAGCCATTATCGGGCTTATTCAGACTAGTGCTGTTTGCTTGTGCTCGCTCAGCAAGATTAGATGTTTGTTTGTGCCTAAGCGGTTGAATCCTACAGTTATTCAATTCAATTGGGCTACTTGAATTGCCATCAATCAGCTGTTATAGTAGCCTACACCAAAGTTACATCTCTTCTAAAGTCGTGTTTTTGATATGACTAAATCTATGGAACGTCGAGCTGAAAACCAGCAAACGTAAAGCGTGCACTTTATTAGGCGTGTACCGTGGTTGTTAGCTCGATATGTCAAAAGAAATGTTTATTTCTTAGTTTAGTTTATAGGGTTTAGTTTATCTAATAAGTTTAGTTTATCGGGTTTAGTTTAGTTTATCTAATAAACTAAACCCGCAGCATCAGGTTAAAAGAGTTTGTTTGTATCTGCATTTGTGAAGTAAGCAACGATCATGCTGCTAAAAACGGAACTCAATGTAGACTACCGCAATGAACTAAAATTAACAAAAGAAAGCAACGCCCAAGTCACGATTACCCTATTTACCACTGATGTAGTTCTAGCCTACTTCTTCAGCCAAAGTTTTGAACTTCAAGTGTAAAATAGTGAAAATTATCTAAAAGCTGTGAATTTAAACGTAGGTTACGATTCTCACTGTTTCACTCACAACGTTGAAGAACAATGACGCTTGAGAGCTAAATGCCTCAAACACGAAAACAGTTATTTTCTTAACGAGACTATTCGGTCAGCACTTGTTTTACCAGCTTACCACTACGACAACAGAAGTGATGGAATGCCAGTGGGTGAGAAGGCCCTAGGGGTGAAGATATCCTCGACCAAACCCCCATCCCGGGACCTCATCCTTCGTCCAAATAGAGCATCTTCCGACTGAATGTCGGTTTTTATATGAAATAGGTCTGTATGTTGAGTTACATAATTTAAAATAGTGACCACACGTTTCTAAAATAAATCAGCAGCCTACTGTGAAGAGTGAAGCTGTAGGCATCGTTTCCATTATAGGCTACCTCGCTTGTGACTGTAGCGTTGCCAACAGTTAAAAAGCTCCACTACTGGTACTAAAGTAAATAGTCAATGACTGAACATTTTATTTTTCATGGTTAATGTTAGCAACCTTAATGAAGAGTAGGCTATATAAATGTCAAACGTCACAGAAATGCGATGTTGCCTAGACTACGTAGGCCTAAGCCTTTTCATATCTTAGTCGATTTTCCGGTGACTGTTTTTCCATAACCTACTACTGTAGGCCAAGTTTTATTTTAAGCCTGCAAAATAATTTTACTTTAGTAGCCTAAAATGATCGCAACAGGTTTGCGTTTTCAACAATGCTGGTCAGATTTACCGAACCACCAAGACTAAAAAGTGTCATTAGATGGTGCAAACTCAACAAGATAACATGTAGCTATTTTATGCTTTAGCACTAGCCCACACTTTCACACTATTTTTATAACTCCTGTATTTATTTTTTTCTTTCAGATTGCAAATGAAGAAATTGTGTTTCGTGTATTCTTGTTACCAGTTCTATTGCTCATCTTGTGTGTTACCTAATCGAACAATGATGTGACAGACGACAGCACTTTTAATTAAAATAAACCAACAACTCATTTGTTTTGTATTTTCGAAGCGAATCGGCTGGCTTATTAGAAATGCCGACTTGATCAATGATCATGGAGCTATTATTAAAACTGGACTACTGGTAGCCTACTAGCCTATGCTGTATCACGAAATATCAGCGAATCATCGTTTTTTTGAAACTTAATTCAGGGATGTCAAAAATAGCCTATATATTTGATAAATACAAAATTGTAACCACCCTAGCTATTAACCTCATATAGGCCGACAATATAGCCATGAAGAAATTGGGGTAACAGTGACGAGAAGCAAGAAAATTACGTCATATCATAGCACTTTGTTAGGAAATGAATATCACTTAGAACCGGGAGCGTATTTATAATCTGCAAGTATCAACCAACCAGAAGGCAAGATTTAAATCAGCTGATTGCGGTCCTGCACATTACAAAGTAAATTAAATGAACCACGCGGTCGAATGAACCATTTTTTCTTCTGTAATTACCAAACTAAGTTCAAAGCAAGAATCAACTCTCTGGCTGAGTGCTAGAAGGGTTTGCAGTCAGCTGGCCCATAGGGAAAACTGTCCTATGTTAAAAGTATCCACCGGTCAAAACACTCTATCTGCTGCAGCAACCTGCAGATTACAAATACGCGTACCGATATGTAAGAAAAAGCGAAGATGATTCATGATTCGAAAAGGAGCGAGAATCAGCTTTGAGGCGAACAGAGGAACAGTAACAATCTATCATTTACCTTGTACCCAGTGTTCCCTCTAAGAAAATTTTACGCTGAGCAACTATTTGATTTAGTGAGCATGAGCATTTTAATGCTGAGTTAAAATGAATTACCAACTTTGTGAACCGAGTTTGGGAACCACTGGTCTAGAAGAAGTTTAATAAAAAGCGAACAAATTACACATTTACTTCAAATAGTTTCTTCCTGTTTTATGTAATTGTAATAATTACTGTAATTAGTTAAACCAGTCTTCAGAGTCGAAACTGGAAAATAGGCTATATTTTGCAAGCTAAGTAATAAAGTTACTTGCATCCACGAGTGTGGAGTGTTTGTGAAGCAAAGACAAAGGATTGTGATGTAACAAAAGGGTACTGTGCATCAGCACACGGTATAAATGCGATAAGCGCAGAAGCGTTCTGTCCAAAAATAATGTTGAAGATCATTTTACTTTTCAATTTGGAAATTGCAAGAATGAGATTTTACTGCGCAAATAGTCTGGTGGTACTGCGCATTTGCTCAGTTGCGCACCTTAGAGGGAACACTGCTTGTACCCCGCCCTTGGCATATACAGCAAAGTCTCAATGACTAATTGTTTATCGCATCATTTATTAGGGGTTGGTGAGCCAGTTAGCCTACTTGTATTTAAATTGTAGGTAGTACACTGCAAAGCTTTTGCATTTGTGAGAAACCGCTACCATTAAGCTGCAGAAAGCTTTCTCAGACAATACAGAAATTACTTCTTATCAGTCCCCAGAATAAGCTTTTCACCTGAAACCATCACAACACGCACAGCAAGTGTTATTCCTGAATATATTTGCATCTATGTACAAATGTTGACGATCGACTGAAGTGAGGCGAATTTTAGCCGGAAAACTTCCAATAAGAGGTAATCTTGATTACAAATCTAGTCTTAAAGCATAACTGCAGTTATAGTAACACTACAACGGTGCCTTTTATCAAACGCCGAAAATAAGGCACAATCATAAACCACGTCCAGTTTTAAAACAAAAAATATCTGTCGCTTTCAAGCAACTGTTCACAATTTAAGTTGGCGTCCGAATTTTTAATTCATGTTTTGATAAAAACAATCTTGAAAGCGGGCTTCAGCACTCGGCCTACTACTATCAGTGAATATGATGTCAAGATGTTGCAAATCTACAGAATTGAACAAAAACACCGAAAAAAGCTTCAGCAAAGAAGATTTGATATATAACATGGCTTGGTGGAAGTCATGGAAAATAACGTTTGTTGCAAGTACAGATATGGACGTGTTTACAAATGTGTCAGTTACGATACATTTCGAGAAGTAAAGCATGCATGTATTTCATATAAGCCTACAATAAAAGAACAGAAATCACATTAAAACAAAAAGCTGCCGACTGAAGGGACACATGGCACGTTGCGTCACCACTTTCAATTTAATTCTAAAACGTCCATTTTGACTTTGCAACATAATTCTTTGGTTACTAAACATTATTGGATTTTTGTGTAAGAACAATATCACTAGCAAGTTGTCGTGGTCCCAGCACGCAAATTAGTCCTTTGCTACATTGATGCAACGTCTCAACCGTCGAAATGTTTCACACGGTGAATCAACGTAAAAAAACGACTGATTTGCTTTCTGGGAAGAAACATAACAATGGAACCTAAATATCAAGATATTGCGGCCTTAACGTATGTTTTGACTTATTTTGGACTCGAACGCGCCTTAACGTTTGCGCTTTGCTGTTTCTACCTATTTCTCAATCCCTGCTGTGTTGGCATGTATTGTTTTCGTCGTGATGGAAATAAAAAGGATTCGAACTGACCCAAGTCGAATTATTTGCGACAATCACGCAACATTCAACGTAAAATCAACACATTTTTTAATTACTTCAACCCAGGCAGAAAATGGGTGCCTTTTTATACGGATCAACATCTGCGGATTAAAGCAAAAAAGAACTAGTTTGTCGGCTGGAAAATGTTTTCACATGCAATATTAAACAAACTCACTGCACCTCGACGGAAAAACTAAAACAAAAGCTCATTTAATGTTGCTACAACGTTGCAATACGTCAAGGTAACGTTAACAAAGCTACGTTTATTTGCGGGGGTACGTTGATATATTTGTTCCCAATTAGGAAAAGTTGCGATTTCTACATCGTTTTGACGTAGTCTACATTCACACAGCAACTTAGTCATTATTTACATTGATTCAACGTCGGCAGACGTTGAATCAATGTAAAAATCGACGGATTTGCAGTCTGGGAAAGGTCAACTTTTGCTGGTTGGGTTTTGGCACTCCAATCAACATTGAAGAAGACTTCAAAAGTTCACCATACATCTCTTGTTAGAGAGCTCTATCGCAGACAGCAAATCAGTCGTTTTTTTACATTGATTCAACATCTGCAGACGATTGATTTGCTGTCTGGGATGGAACGGCATAGCAATAGTACCGGGTGGTAAAGACTTTATAAAAAGGTAAGAAATACCTACAATTGCTACTCAAGGTACAGACGACATTTGATTACTGAACAAACTAAGCTAATGAATTTAATGCTGCTCCAACAGCAGAAAACATTAGAATAATGTAATATACAAAAATGTTTGTTAAAACACGATTAGTCAGTGGCTCATGTTAAACGCGCGAAGCTTGAACTGTGAACGTAAAATATCTTCATTGTTAGTTAAGATAATTCCGAGGTATAGTTTCTTTCTAGGAAAAACCATCATTCCCGCACTGACTTCTCACCGTGCCCCTGGCACCTGCTTGAGAATCTGCAGAGAAATGAAATCCAATTAGCGAGCACAGAAGAACAGCTACTTAAAAAAAAACATTTAGGTTAAGATTAGCAATGACTCCGAAGTTGATATTCGTTTCATTTACTTTTCATTCAAAAACAACAATAGGCTACCGCACGAAATGCACCAAAACAGAGAGACAGGACGAATTTTCGATAATCGCTCATAAACGCCGAGAGAAAAGGCACGTCCTCTTACCTTTGAAAGGTCGACACCGGTGATGGCCTGCACGGCTGGGGGCATCTCGGCTAGCAGCTTGGTGACTTCTGACGTTGTTCTATCATTTTCCCCACCCAACATCACGATCTCGTCCACGCGCGACAAGGGAGCGGCCACTTCGGCGGCAATCTGAAACAAAAGACCAATTTTAAGGCAAGCAAAATTTAGTTTGATATGCGACATACGTTTATGAAAAATGACTGTTTTCAAACTTATGTCAATTTGGCTCGCCATGCAAAACAAGCGGTAGCGCATATCACACATAAATCAACCATTTGGCATCTTGACATGACTTCAGAGTGCATCCCTTTCATTTTATTCAACTGCGTTATAAGTTATCAAGATGATTGATCTTACCTTTGGTAGGGACTCAAGCACAAGGGACATAAGAGCAGCATCTCCATATTGTTTGTAAGCGGACGCTTTCTGTCTCATGCTCTCAGCTTCAGCCTTACCAATCGCTTCAATCGAACTGGCTTCTGCAGAGCCGACCAACTTTATGCGCTCGGCATCGGCGCGCGCTGCTTCCACGGTTTTTGTTCTAAAGAAGCAAGGAAGGTGTTAATCTAAGATCACAATATGTAGTTGAAATGATCACCTAACAGTAGCAATAAACACAGACCATAACTTCTACCTTGCGGGCAAAGCGGTTAGCCGGATAAGTTTAAACGTGCGACGGATTCTGAGGGTAAAAAATATATCACAGTGCAGAACACTATCACCAAGAAGCAAGGGTACAATGTTGTTGGCCCCACAAAAACAACTAACAATTACTCAACTTCTTACGTTGACAAAACTTGATCACGCACTTCCTATGCTGTCAAAGCATATCAGCTCACTTGCAAATGAACTTTACTTGTACATGTTGTGATTGCTTAGCCACAACTAGCTGTGTGCTTATTTTGACATCACAAACACCACTATTAACCAGCGACACTGTCATACTATCATAGTACTCACTCACCAAGCTATTTAAGGCGGAGCTAAAACCTTACACGTTTCCGATATTGCCGATATTTTCCGATATATATATCAGTCGTCTACTTACCTCTTTCCTTCAGCGAGTGTTTTAACTTTATGAGCCTCAGCTTCGGTGGGTTTTCGGACAGTGGCTTCCAACTCTCGATCTTTTCGTTCTATCTCTTTCGCTTCAACATCAATTTGTTTTCGCCTCTGCACAACATCGATTTCGATCTCTTCTCGTCGAATCTTTTGTTCTTCTTTGGCTGCTTGAAGTTTGTATGCCAGTTCCGCTTGAGCGTTCTGGAAAAAAGTGAATGCGAATTATTATTACATGTATATACATCATCTATTCTGTCGTGTTTGGTGCATCAACTAAACAGCGGTGTTCGTCTGCACAGACATAGTTGAGAAGACGTGACGGTAACTGTTTGTTCCAACAAACAAAAGTAATTTACAGGTATACCAAAATCAAAGACTGCATTTTTTCATCTCAGTACAAAAGTACAGTACGGATTATACGGAAAGTTAGATTTATACATCAGAAATGTTGATCAGAAAATGAAACACAAAAGCTTTTCCAAGAAATTTGTTTGCAGAGAAGTGATATATTCCAAAATTGGAAATTTGAAGCGTATCAGGTTCAGGAATATACTGCACGTAGCTGCGGAAATCGTAGGAGGGTTTCAAACTATGCTGTCGGATACTTTGCAGCGACCATTATTGTAGATGGGCAACACAATGCAACAAACATAGAAATATCTTGAATAGTTTGCCTTAATTTTAAAGCTAGAAAGACACAACCAGAAGTCTTGTGGCCAAAGCTTAAAAACAAACACTCTCGAACTAATGATACCGAAGGTAGTGAACAAACGTGCGACTGGGTTAAAACATGAATGAGCTTGATTTCCAATCCTAAACACACAACTTAAGTCATCATAGTCACAAAATCTAACTCGAAGGTTGTTTCTACATATTGTTACGTCAACAACGCAAACACATTCGTTGCGGGCCAGTGGCTTGTCTGCTATCTGCGGCTAGCCGATACGTATCATGTGACATCCTCAGTGGCGGTTTGCCTACTTGTCGGCATGTGACACAGCAGTGTGCTGCGTTAACTTAATATACGAAGCTTTTTGGCAGAACTTGCTGGAAAAATGACGGATCTTCCGAAAGATGCGAAACGAAATACGCAATACAAGCAAAGCAGCGTACTGGTGGGACAAGTAAAAAAGCGTCATTACAAATTCCGTAAGCATTATTCCAGTGCAAACAGTCAGAATTACTCAACGTCTGCAGACGTTGAACCAATGTAAAAAAAAGTCCTGATTAACTGTCCGGGGTACCATCACTGAGCAATCAGCTAAGTACCACATTGTCATCCACAAACGTTGACACTTAAATGCAGAAAGTTAAACTGCTTAAATGGAAGAACTTGGGTACTGTGATTTTGATCGTCGCAAATGGGAATTGCCAAGGTGTTCCTGCAGTTGAAACAACGCTACGCAGTGCGACTGAAACTTATTTCATCTGGAACTCAGCAACACCAAATGACCAAGCACTCAAAAACTCCATCAACCAACGACCACAGAGCATTGAGTCAAGCGAGCAAGAGGAAAAACTTCACAAAAAGCAGCAAGACAAAGGTCAAGCATTCAGTTCATATACATCAACAATATCTCTTTTAGTGCGCAACATATCAATTGCCACAATCGTATCCCGTCGAAGGAAATGATTTCATTGCACGATAGGTACCTACAACCCTTTACAGATTGAGGTTTTAACAGTAGGCCAAAAGCTGCTTTAGATCCTGCTTCCAAGCCCAACAGCAAAACACAAAATTTTTATACAAGATTAAAATTAATTTCATCAAGTCACTCCAATTGAAGTAATATGCAACAAGTAGGCTTGTAAACAGCACGGCCGCAAGCAGGGTTTTGCTGATACTACATATTTCTAACACCTTTCAAACCTAAGACTAACATTGCTTTTAACTGTAGCTCACGCCCTACGTGTGAGCATGCAAACGCATGTAAGCAAAAAAAAAATACTCGATAGTCGTGAACTGAAAACGCTGCAACAATTTTGCTGTGACCGCAAAGCGCTAAGTTATTTCATACAGTCAGTAGTCACGTTCAATGAAGAAGCAACGAATCACGAAGTTAAAAGAAGGTAAACAAAACCGTAGATGGTTTGCTATAAGGTGCTTCAGTTAGTACCCAGTCAGTAAAGCAACGTCTGCAGACATTGAATCAACGTAGAAAATGGTGATTTGTTGACTGAGTTGCTCACAAATTGACGCATTGAATATATTATACATGACTAGGGAGTTCAATAATGTTAAAATAAGCAAATAAAGTCGGGCAGAATTTTGTGAAAAACACGAAGAAACATGCAGAGAGCGAAGTCCTCACCGCTGTATTGACTTCCTTTTGATAAGCTGCTTGGTTCATTTTGAATTCTCGTTCAGAGTCGGCCACTTTGGTGTCGGCGTCGAACTTCACGTCCATAAGTGCTTTGTCACATCTCGCTTCCTGAGTAAAGCAATTCAAGATCAGCAATGTGGTGACATAGCTTCGTTTTTTCACTTGAATACCTTTGGCAAACTGACAACTATGATTTCTTGCCGGTTAAGTTGAACCATAAAAAATGAACAAGTATATCGATCAAACTTCGTAAAAATTAAGCAAAAATTGATGGTTTTCGGTTGGTGCAGTAATATGTTTCAGGGAGTTTCAGTTAGTCACCCACATCACTTAATTGTATTTTAAGTTTACAACTGCCTCGTTGTAATTACAAAAAGCTACTCGAAAATGTGACAATTTAGCCAGCAATAAATCTGATGCACGAAACGCAAATCACTTCAAATTACTAAGTACTCCAGAATAAACCACATTGCCATTCGACTATTTTGAACGGAATTGTTTCCGTGAACACAATTAAGCATCAGAAAAAAACAGCTGCTTACTATCAATGAAACAGCTTAGCGAGCATGCATTCAGTCTAGTCTAAAACAGTGGGAAAACTGTGAAGTGGTAATAAGGAAGCGGTTCACATCAAAATATGTACACTGAAGAAAACCGCGTTGCAGATTCTACCAACCCAGACAGCAGAATCTGTCACTTTTACATTAATTTAACGTCTTCAAACGTCGAATCACTGTAAAAATCACAGATTTTGTTGTCTGGGAAGGTATGTTATCAAGTAAACAGATAACCTGTGGATTTTACTGTGTTCCTGTGTTCTTTACTGTATCAGTGTATCATATGTCTCTCTCTACGTATGCATCATTGCTATTGCAGTCCACGACGTGCATTGATTCTTGGTTATACAGTACATTTAATATCGTGCGTATTTTCAAAATTTGTTGAGATGTTAACTACTACATGCAAGTGTAACCGAAGCTGAAAAGTTGTTAATAAGACTACATGACTTACCACTATCCCCGAATCCCTTTCAGCTTCAGCAACGCCAATAGCAGCATCTTTCTTCACTATAGCGCTCTGTGCCCGACCGATCGAGCTCAGGTAGTCGACGTTGTCGACTACGTCCTTTATAACAAAACTAAGTATCTCGATGCCCATTCTTCCCACATCAGGCGCGGCTACTTCTCGCACCAATGAGGCAAACGTCTCACGATCTTGGTAAATCTGCTCCACCGACAAGGTACCTAGGAGAGCAGAAAATGAAGGAATCCAACAAACTTGAACAGCACAATGAACCACATTGTCTCATCACGTTTATTGTCCAAGTGCTGAAACAGAGGCTAGGCAAGGCAAAAGTAAACGCGTTATGTCGTTTTTTTACTGTCTAGTTAACGTAAAGTGCTTTAAAACAGCGAACAACATATTCTTTGCAATACAAGAATCTGTCCAAACTAGCTTACGCTGACTAGGGTGCAAAGTTGAAGAGTTAGAAATTCAATGAAAGAACTTGTCAAACACGTCTGCACTCCACAGAATTTTGGCATTCCAGATGTATCGTCAATCGTTCTAGTTGCTAAGCAATCGTTTAAATAATTTCATAAAATGTTCTTAAAATGTAAAATTGAAGCCTTGTGATAACCCCTGGTTTTTTTTTGATTTGGCGAAGTGCTGCTCTTTTGTAACAAACCTTCTCGCGATAAATCAATAAGGATGAACAACAAAGAGTTTCTACAGCGAAGCATAGTACGGACACAGGTACAGCGAGTAAATTATTAATAAACTTGAGCGTCTCCGTTGTAATCAAGCAGACCGATGCCTTGGCGAAGCCACAAAAACCTTATTTTACTTCTTGTGCGTACATAGTTGAATAACTGGACAAGAATGCAAGGCAAATAATCAAGCATTCGTTTAGTCATTGAAAGGTGGAAACAGCTTACTTAATACAAAAAAAAATTGAATGGCTAAAACCCTCGTGCACGGGCCTTGTGCAAAGCGTTACACAACACACAGTGCTCGCTGTGACTTGTATAGCATCTGTGACCGCAGTGTACTATATGTTGTTGCAGTGGGTGCAAAATAAAACATAGTTATTATTATTGACTGCAAAAAGCAACACTCCAGGTGACGTTGCATCCCAAAAAGTCAAGTTTAATTACTGCAGTGACTATAGCTTAATTAGTTATATAATCATAATCTATAAACACTTCCCTGTCTTACCTAAAATAGCACGGAGATGCCCTTCAAGAGTTTGAAGAAGAATGTTTTCAATGTCAGTCACAGATTTGTCAAGAAACTGCTCACAAGCGGATGAAAGAAGTTCCTTCTCTGTCATAACTTTCACCTGTTCACAAAAAGTAAACAAATAAAATGATAGATAATGGTGGTTCAATGATGTATGTAGAAATAGTAGCATTGTAACTGTATAATATGCAAGATGATTATAATATACAAGCAATACCATTTTTAAAGAAGGTAACCTAATAACTAAACATATAAATCTACAGGAATATGAATAACTTAATCTGAACTCAAGTTAAGAGAAATGCACCTGTGCTACACCAGTTACAGTAAGAGGGACTCCGTGTGCAGTTTCCACACTTTGGCATGTTGGATTTAATGTCATTACCTCCAGAGACAACCTGTAGGAGCATAACACAACAAAATTAATGATCTATGCTTGGAAATGTTCTCCATTGATGATTGCATAGAAAACTTTGCACAACGTGTCGCTCGCTACAAATTAGGTAAAGACAAAAAACGATACACAAGTGCATTAGTATACCATACAATCGTACATATTGTGTTAATTTCAGTACTGCTATCTTTTTATTATTGGAGAAAGTCTTTATGAGGCAGTCCAAATGACTTCCACCTTGATTGCACCAATGCACCATTTGTATGCCACCATACACGGATACTATAAAGCTATAACAACGTCTTACCAAAATGCCACAGTGACATAATGACTTAAACCCTATAGATGCAATAACCTCTTGAAACATTGCCTAATCGATCTCACGATATTTGGGTAAGGTAAAAACACAAATAGTGTCATTTGGGTTTAAAAGTCATTCGACATCTATAATGTTGGAGACCATTTAATCAATTACATTTGCTTTATCATTTTCTGTTAAATACATTGGGGTATTTTACCTTTGTACTTCAGATACACATGCCCAAGCCCATGCCCACCCTCCAATAACATACTTCTTACCATCATTCCCACAACATCCACCTGTGAAAAGACAAATATATTTGTACAACACAATTACTAAAAATGTTAAACATTTGTAAGCTAATCTTTATTCAGTATTGGGAAGTGTCAAAACTGTAGTTCAAAGATAATATATGCAGAACTTTAGTAAACAGAGAATAGTTTTATTGATAAAATATAAGTTTGCTGTATGTCCAACTGTCCATCTTGCAAGATAATGCACTTTGTTATCAACATCAGGCAAATCTAGTATAATCCAGCCACATTCAAATTGCAAAAATTAAAGGTCTACCATACCAGAAATGTGATCAAGATTAAAAAATTTTCAAAATGTGAAATTAGACTTTAGAGATAAAGTATAATAATATACACCAGTGGTTCCCAACCTTTCTTTGGTTGTTACCCTAATCTCCACCCTGAAGTGAGGTAATTACCCCCTCGATCAATTTTCAAAAACAAAGGTGTTTATTGCTATGTATTTCACTGAATACAAGATAACAATGCATGGCAAACATTCAATGTGAAGGTTGGGCCTGGACTTCAGCCGCCCGCTTTGTGATCCTGGGCTTTGTGGTAGCCTACTGAGGGCGATTCTTGCGTCGCTTTTGGCATCCAGACGATTGCGCTTCTTTGTCTTCATTCACAAGGCAGTTGAAAATCCTTGTTCACAGCGATACGTTGTTGAAAAAGATGTCAGGATATTTAATGCCCGTGTCGCTAATGTTAGTGCATCCTGGAGTCTGCCAATCCAGAAGGGTTCCAAGCCTTTCCCCTTGAAATCACGTTTCAACGCTTCGTTCTTTCGGAGAGTGATAAATTCTTCTTTGGCCGGAAAGTCGTCATCATCCACCTGGCTGTCATCACATGTGAAGGGCTCAATGCACCATTGGAGACTAGCCGTGTGCACTGTGCATGTCCAAATTTGGAAGTCAATCTTCTTGGCTGGCTGGCCTACGTGGTCAGCTATGTCCTCCTTCAACGCCGCTGTCAACTTCAGTCCATTGCCTGCAAGGTAGACGTCGATCGTTGAGCATCTGAAACTGCGCCACTGTGCCTCTTCCAACTAGCTTGCAACTTAACCTTCGCGATAATTGCTGCTACGGCTACTTTGGTGTGGATCGCAGTTACATTCTTACCTTGAATTGCCTATTTTCAATTCACCAAAAAAAGATATCAGCCAGGTAAGACAGCTGGGAAATCCACTGTTGGTTAGTGAAGTATTCAGCCAAGTCGGGCTTTTCTATCAGAAAAACATGGACAACCTTACAAAGTTCTACCAGGTGGATTATCACTTTGCCACAAAACAGCTATCATACTTCTGTGTGGTATAGTAATGCTTCGTATCTTTCTCCAATCTTCTTGCACAGTTCCTTGAAAAGACGGCTAGTCAATTTTTTCGCTTTTATAAAATTCACAACCTTTACTGTTTCCAAATCGGGTCTTGTTACCCCCCAAAAATAGGCAAATTACCCCCGGGGTAATTTACCCCCAGGTTGGGAACCACTGGTATACACCAATGAAAGCTTACCAGAAACAACTAATGCTTCATTTGGTCCAACCGTATGGCAGTTACCCATGATCACTAATCAGTTGCTACAAAATCTGTGCTAAAAAGCCTGCAAATTGGTCAAAACCGAAGCATAACAATTAACATTTGCAACAGTATCTCATACAAATCAAATAGTATGATATATTGTTTAGTCACTAAGAGATTGCCAAAAAAGATAGCTTCAAATTAACAAAAACCAGGGAATTAGACAATTTGAAAAGTCTTCTAAATGGATTAAAGAAAACAGTCTTCTGAGCAAAAATCATCATTTATAATAACAAGTGATTTATAAACCATGTAGCGGTATCAAAAATACAAGCAATCACTGAATGAACAGTTTCATGGCACCTAAAACACTTTGCATATTTAGCAAGGAAAATCAATAGTTTAGTATCATATTAGTTAGTGACTATCTAATGACAAAGCAAACATATTTAAAACAACTACTATGCAACATTGTACCAAGATTTTGGAGCTTTGCTAACCAATGCAAATTTTTTATAACAAAAATCATACGTTTGAACCAATTTTAAAATGTATTGTATATTATAATGGTTTATTAGACTAAGAAAGTTGCAAGAAATTTAATTTAATTATCATATTTTCAAATGTACTATTAGCTAAAATAAAGACTTTGAGTTGTAGCATTGTAAGTACGTACTAGATTTGAAGTTTGAGACATAGCATCAAAAGAGGTTTTATGCTAAGCAATACATCAACACTTCTCTAATTCTGAATATATATATAATGTTGTACAAAAACAAGTTTAAATCATCACTTTATCAATCAAAACAAACCTACAGTATATGTATATATCATTCAACAATCAGCATCATGTTTCTTTATTAGCTTTAATCAAGCCATTAAATAAAATCAGCAGCCAAGTATAACGGCCCATTAAAACTATTCACTATTATATACTATCATATAGTATACATCACATACTTAAAATTAAACAAAAATTATTAGCAAACAAAGCATGTTTGAAGCTACTTATAGGTCAGCAGAAGTAAGCTTAGTAGCTACATGATGTGAACACATTGGTAATATAAGTGTCGCAACAGTGATTTTAGAGAATGCCAATTGGGTTAAGTATCTACTCTAAACAACATTAAATCACTTCATATTAATATAACAGATTTAATCTTTTAACCAGCCAGATAAACGTAACACATTGTCATTTCAAAATGGTGTAAACTGCACATTTTTATCATTAAAACCTTCAAATAATCCTATGCTTTTTTCTCAGCCTTTTTTTGTAGAGCCCTTCTACGAATTTGATTGTGCATTCGATCTGAAATCCAAATGTAAAGACTTTCTGGAAGAAGATTTACTATTGTTGCTTGAAGAGCATGTGGAAAATACCCATAAGTACGGCTTGCTTTTCCAACAGTTTTCAAAGAAGAAGACACAAAGGTTTCTGGAGTTGGCACCATCAAGCTTGGTCGACGAATTTTTGATAGTTTAGTGGTGACATAATATGGCATTAAGCATTGAACTATGACTCCATTCTTTTTATATTCAGAATTTAAAGTTTTAGAAAAGCAGTCGACAAACAGTTTGGATGCTGAATATAATGACAATAAGGGTGTCGGACGAGCAGCAGCAGCGGATGAAACATTTAAAATAATTCCTTTCTTTTTTGCAGCCATTGCCGGTAAAATAATCTCAATCATCTTCACAGTTGACGTCATGTTGATGGAAACCATCTTATCAATAACATCAGGAAGATTTTCAACATTCAAGAAATATTCTGGGTAGCTGAAGGACACACCAACATTGTTAATCAATACACCAATGTTTAAACCTTTCAGTTTCCGTGCAATGTTGTCATAAATATCATACTTCGCAAAATCAGCTTGAATTATAAGAGTATTTACATCATATTTTTTCTCAACTTGATCAGCAACTGATTGCAGCTTGTCTCCACTACGGCTAATAAGAACAATGTTCTGGCCACATTTTGCAAGCTTGTTCACAAATGCGAGACCAATCCCATCAGTCGCTCCAGTGACAACAGACCATTCCCCATATTTTTTAAAGTCAGGACAAGATCCAAGAAAATATGTATCCAGAAGCTTCCACAAAGTATGAACAACTTTCAAAATAGCAACGCCCAAAGTGAAGTAAGCAGCATATTCCAACAGGGCACAGCACTTTGTATCCACCATGATGTATATGATAAGTCTAGTTTCTTGAGTAACTATATATTTGTTTTATAATTTTTAAAATTAATACCTGAATATACCACAAAGAACAACCTAACAATAAAAAGAAATTTAATTTGCACAAACTAGTTGCAACAAAGTTTCTGATTTTATACAAAATACCGGCTTCCAGGATTATTTGATTTATCCTCATATGAAAAAAAAACATCTAAATCTTCTGAAAACACTAACTTGACTGACATTTGTTTCTCTTACCAATATTGTAACTCACCACATTACACAAAGTTCTATGTTTTAATGTGTTATGACAAAAAGTTCGATAATAATGTGGTAACATCGTAAAACTGATTTTGTGCACACCAAAACCTCATACCATAGGACACCAAAATAAAAACCTGGATTTGCACCTGAGCATCTTCAACAACACTTACAAATCAAACATTAAAGGCAGTGGCTATTTGACCGGCACCGGTCTTTGAATTTGAAACACTATTTGACCGGTCATGACGTCACTATACAGGCACTTTTTTTCTTTTTCAAAGCAAAAGACGAGAAGCGCGTATATAAGTTCTAAATTAGACAATTTTATTCAACTCGATTCGGGCGCGTGCGATACTTTGCCGGCTCCTATACTAGAGGGAATGAGTTCGATACTACCCGGAAGCGTTCTTTTTTTTTTTTTTTAACTAAATTTTGACCCGAAGTGCATTTTTGTAGTCAATTTTTAATCTGAGTTGCATTCCATTTACAATTTACATACCATTAGGCCGGGTCTGCTACTATTCGGCGAGTCCGATTCGGCGAGTCCGATTCGACTAGTCCGATTCGGCGAGTTCCCTATTCGGCGAGAGCCTTTTTCGGCGAGTGCCCTATTCGGCGAGTTTTTGAAATTTGTGAAAGGAAATTATCGGATACCGTAGCCTAATTACAATTGCCGTTTTTACATCGTTTTAACGTCGCTAAACGTTGAAATCGTGCAGAAAGGAATAAAAATAAAATGTTTAAACTATTAAATTACAATTCGTCATGTCAGTTTAGTTGTTTTTATTTCTGACCATCATATGAAAAACAATACACGTCAACATAGCAAAGGGGTAGAAAAAGGTAGAAGCGACAAAACACGAACGTTGAAACGTGCTTGTGACCGAAGTAAGTTATTGAGTTGAAAGAAACATACGCACCGACTTCCGGGGGGCGGCGCCCCCCGTAAATTTATGGTTGAAGGGCAACAAAAATGGTGATGACAAGTGGTGTTTCAAAGATAAAACACTTCGTGAAAGAGATTTAGATAATTTAAACGGACTTAAAGAATGCCGAAAGCAAGAAAAGCCTACGTTGCTCTTGCCCGCAAAACAGCAGCTGATCGCATGGCTTTCTCATACGGTATGGAAGTTTCAAAGTAGATGGTAGAGTAACTTGCACTGCTGGAATAGTCACGTAACTATTCACTGCAATATTAAGTAAACCAGCTAAATTAGACGCGCTATTTTCAACGAGGTCTTCCCGCTGTGAGACAATTATGATTCAACAGAACGCATTGTTTTCTTCGCAATGTGTGAGAATTAAATCGAAAACCGATAAAAGAAAAGGTGTTTAATGGTCTTGGTCGCAGATATTGCCTGCATTAACGACGTCTCTTACCGCTATTATCACCTAGCTAACCTGACATCATTGTTTTATGCGACCGCTAAGGTTTGACATCGACTTCAACGATCATGGAATGTTACGTTATAATAAGAACGATTATATCCTACACGCAAAAATAAAAAAATTGATCTCCTCTTTCTGTTTTGTCTCGTGAGCTTTGCATATTGCTCAACAAGTGCATAAAGTTTAGAATTGACAAGAAATCATTGAATTTGAAAATTAAGTTTAAATCACTGCAAATAAACGTATTCAAAAGTTTTACTTAGGCCGACGCGATTTCACACTCCGTAATCTACGTCGACAATGATTTTTAGTGCGTTCATTTTGAAAATTGCCGAGCTGGAGACAACAGCTTGTCCCGTGTTAGTTGAACTTGTCTTTTTGAGGTGAAAATCACGTGGGAACATCTCGACCTTTACTCGAGTATAGCCTACTGTATTCAATAAAAGACTATAAAGACTTTCGATAAAAAACAGAAGAGAAAACACTTCGCCGTTGTCAACGCTTTGAAAGTAATTAGCGAAACGAGGTTAATAAAACTGATAGCGGGTTTTCACTCTGCTTGAGATCATGATTTTTGCGTTTTATTTCGATAACTTCACTGTCTTGATCGTTGTTATTCACTCGCACGAAAAGGAAATGAATCGGCTTGTTTTCCAACAGTTCCAATTATGAGCTAACAATTTCAAAAATTTTACGACTAGGCGTACTGCATGCGTAAAACTAATCCTTTCAAGCAGCGCTTCTAATAAATACGGTTTGCGACCTATTTGTTAATATAAACAAGACACTAAGCTTAATTAAAGACTATTTTAATTGAGTAAAATAGCGTTATGGTTATGACGTCATCACCTTTCTCGCCCCCCAAGGTTTTTTGAAAAGTCGGCGCCTATGGAAAGAAATTTGGCACGGTCGCAACACCTTCAGAAAAATTTAAGATATGAAGGGAAAATAAAATAAAGAAAATGTTACAAAAAAAAATAAAATAAATTTTGTTTATGTCTATAAGTTAGTACTTTTGAATAGTTAAAATGATTAGTTTGGATCAACAAATGTGTGGCCTACAGCTTGGATTGAAAGGAAATTATCGGGTACCGTAGCCTAGTTATCTCGACCAGCAAAAATTTGTTCCAAGAACACAGTTCATTTTTACATTGTAGTAACAGAATGAAAAGGCTAACCAAATGTGTGGCCTATCGTGTTAACGTCGCTAAGCGTTGAAATCGTGTAGAAAAGGGAGCTTTTGCTGACTAGGATACTTTGAAACTGAGAAACATTCACAGAAGCCTTTCGATTTGTTCCAAGAACCCAGTTAGCCTAACAGTTCATTTTTACATTGTAGTAACAGAATAAAAAGGCTAACCAAATGTGTGGCTTACTGTAGGCCGCCTACAGCTTGGATTGAAAGGAAATTATCGGGTGCCGTAGCCCAGTTATCCCGACCAGCAAAAATTCACAGAAGCCTTTCGAATTGTTCCAAGAACCCATTTAGCATAACATTTCATTTGTACATTGATTCAACGTCTGAATACATTATCTTAAAAATGCAACGTATCGTAGGGCTTCTGTGAATGTTTTTCAGTTTCAACGTATCCTAGTCAGCAAAGTTCTCTTTTCTACACGATTTCAACGTTTAGCGACGTTAAAACGATAGGCCACACATTTGGTTAGCCTTTTTATTCTGTTACTACAATGTAAAAATGAACTGTTAGGCTAACTGGGTTCTAGGAACAAATTTTTGCTAGTCGGGATAACTAGGCTACGGTACCCGATAATTTCCTTTCAATCTAAGCTGTGGGTCACACATTTGTTGATCCAAACTAATCATTTTAACTATTCAAAAGTACTAACTTATAGACATAAACATGATGTTTTTTGTAACATTGTTTGGTTTATTTTCCCTTCATATCTTAAATTTTTCTGAAGGTGTTGCGACCGTGCCAAATTTCTTTCAACTCAATAACTTACTTCGGTCACAAGCACGTTTTAACTTCGCGTTTTGTCGCTTCTATCTTTTTCTCGACCTTTGCTATGTTGACGTGTATTGTTTTTGATATGATGGTCAAAAATAAAAACAACTGAACTGACATGACGAATTTTAATTTAATAGTTCAAACATTTTATTTTTATTCCTTTCTGCACGATTTCAACGTTTAGCGACGTCAAAACGATGTAAAAACGGCAATTGTAGTTAGGCTACGGTACCCGATAATTTCATTTTAAAAATTTCAAAAACTCGCCGAATAGGGCACTCGCCGAAAAAGGCTCTCGCCGAATAGGGAACTCGCCGAATCGGACTAGTCGAATCGGACTCGCCGAATCGGACTCGCCGAAACGGGCCATTCCGCATTAGGCCTACCAGTTTTTTAAAAGAAGCATTGTATATATATAACTAACTTGTTGAGAGCAAAAATGTAATGCTTCGTTCGACAAACAAGGTCACATCAATCAATCATTTTATTTTTCGTCATAACGCGTCCGGGACGAAAAAGATACTAACTAGAAAAATCGATATAAACCTACCAGCACGTTAATGAACGGGAAAAGGTGGCAAAACCTTGAAAGGTTTAAAACGTGCCTGAATGAAAAATTATGTAGTATGCTATATATCAGTAGTTAGCATAGCCACAAACAGAAAATTACCCAGAGAAATTCTCAAATACAATTTGGGTAGAGAGGTAACTCTTTTAAACCATAAACAGACATAACTAAGCAACAACACTACATTTAACATTATAAAAGCAAAAAACAACAAGCGAACGTTTTCGGCTAGTCATATAGCCCTTTTCAAGCCTATAAGAAAAATACATTATTGAAAGAAATGCTAAAGAATCATATAGTATCACAGCAAAAATATGGTCAAATCTAAAGATTTGAGAAACTGCCTCGCTCACACAAAATGATAACTGAAAATTACACAGCGCAACGGGTCAAGTATTTCAGAGGTAAAAAGAATTGATTGTTCAGACAAGGACTCAGGCAGATTACGAAAGAAAGACAGAAGCACAAGAGATAGTGGCACAAAACAAAGTAATGCGAAAAGCACAAGACGTGATAATTTAATCAAAAAACTGTTAAAAGGTAAGAAGCTCCGCAAGCAAATAATTGCCTGTTGAGCCCTGGGTTTAAAGATTTGATGATCAATGCCTCATGAATTTTGGTTTCGAATTCGGACAAACACTTACGTACAATTTTGAAAGACTGCAATGACGGTTTATTATTTGAGCACGATTGGCAGTTTCTAATATGGTCTTTAATTGCACTGTTTTTATTAAAATTAGCCAAATTCAAATGCTCTCCCACTCTCGTCACCAAATGTCGCGTGGTCATACCAATGTATGACGATCTCGCATCATGCGAGCAAGTGAACTTATACACGACGTTAGAACATAAGCGGAAAGGAGTTTTGGACTTTAACTGAAAATAATAACCAGCTTTAAATGTTTTATAAACGGGAAAAATCTTAACGTTAAACTTCAATGCAATAAATCTGGACAAACTTGTGGGAAAACGTTTGGATTCCTTGCCAACAAACGGGATTGTTAGAAAGTTTTTGAAATCAGGCTCCTCAACTGGAGACGTAGTGGAAACCGAATTCAAAAACCCTCCAAGAACCTTATTAAAAAACCAAGTCGGATAATGATTAGCACCAAAGTATGAGCGTAATTTATTAATTTCATTATTGAAACAGTCATTGTTCGAGCAAATGTCTCGAGCTCGCGAGATAAGGCACTTGATCAAAGCAGATTTGTAATTAGACGGGCAAACAGCGCTGAAATTAAGGAAAAGATTAGTGTTTGTCGGTTTACGCCAGACCCAAGTATCAAATCCATTACCATTTATTTTGATTTCTACATCCAAAAAAGGTATAGTCTCCGTGGCTTTTTCTACAGTAAAATTTATATTTTGATGTTGCGTATTGAGTACTTCAAGAAACTGTGAACAAGAATTATCGTCATCAAATATGGCAAAAATGTCGTCAATATAACGTAAGTAAAGCTTGGGAAAGAATTGGGAAGTATTTTCAGAAAAAATCTTATTTTCAAGGTGGGCTAGAAAGAAATTGGCAAGAGTGGGACCCAGAGGCGAACCCATAGCCACTCCGTCAATTTGCTTGTACAATTTATCTTTGTATAGATAAAAGCCACAGAGACTATACCTTTTTTGGATGTAGAAATCAAAATAAATGGTAATGGATTTGATACTTGGGTCTGGCGTAAACCGACAAACACTAATCTTTTCCTTAATTTCAGCGCTGTTTGCCCGTCTAATTACAAATCTGCTTTGATCAAGTGCCTTATCTCGCGAGCTCGAGACATTTGCTCGAACAATGACTGTTTCAATAATGAAATTAATAAATTACGCTCATACTTTGGTGCTAATCATTATCCGACTTGGTTTTTTAATAAGGTTCTTGGAGGGTTTTTGAATTCGGTTTCCACTACGTCTCCAGTTGAGGAGCCTGATTTCAAAAACTTTCTAACAATCCCGTTTGTTGGCAAGGAATCCAAACGTTTTCCCACAAGTTTGTCCAGATTTATTGCATTGAAGTTTAACGTTAAGATTTTTCCCGTTTATAAAACATTTAAAGCTGGTTATTATTTTCAGTTAAAGTCCAAAACTCCTTTCCGCTTATGTTCTAACGTCGTGTATAAGTTCACTTGCTCGCATGATGCGAGATCGTCATACATTGGTATGACCACGCGACATTTGGTGACGAGAGTGGGAGAGCATTTGAATTTGGCTAATTTTAATAAAAACAGTGCAATTAAAGACCATATTAGAAACTGCCAATCGTGCTCAAATAATAAACCGTCATTGCAGTCTTTTAAAATTGTACGTAAGTGTTTGTCCGAATTCGGAACCAAAATTCATGAGGCATTGATCATCAAATCTTTAAACCCAGGGCTCAACAGGCAATTATTTGCTTGCGGAGCTTCTTACCTTTTAACAGTTTTTTGATTAAATTATCACGTCTTGTGCTTTTCGCATTACTTTGTTTTGTGCCACTATCTCTTGTGCTTCTGTCTTTCTTGCGTAATCTGCCTGAGTCCTTGTCTGAACAATCAATTCTTTTTACCTCTGAAATACTTGACCCGTTGCGCTGTGTAATTTTCAGTTATCATTTTGTGTGAGCGAGGCAGTTTCTCAAATCTTTAGATTTGACCATATTTTTGCTGTGATACTATATGATTCTTTAGCATTTCTTTCAATAATGTATTTTTCTTATAGGCTTGAAAAGGGCTATATGACTAGCCGAAAACGTTCGCTTGTTGTTTTTTGCTTTTATAATGTTAAATGTAGTGTTGTTGCTTAGTTATGTCTGTTTATGGTTTAAAATTCTCAAATTCCAGCAAATTAAAAAAGGCAGTGGCTATTTGACCGGCGCCGGTCTTTGAATCTGAAACACTATTTGACTGGTCATGACGTCACTATATAGGCATTTTTTTCTTTTTCTCTTTCAAAGCAAAAGACGAGAAGAGTGCCTACTGTATATAACTTCTAAATTTAACAACTGTGTTCAGCTGATTCTGTGGCACGTAGGATACGTATCGGGCTGGTGCTCCAGAGGGAATGAGTTCGAATGTTCGATACTACATGGAAGCGTTTTTTTTTTAATTTTGACCCAAAGTGACTCAATTGTTAGGCTTCTGCATTTTTGTGGTCAATTTTTAATTTGAGTAGCCTACACTGCCTACAGCCCAATTTTTTATGTCTTTTCAAATATGAGTAATAAAGTTAGAGTTTTTTAACTTTCTTGAATTTAAGAATTTTTCTGGATAATTTTCCGTTTGTCATAAGAGGATGTGACCGTGTTTGCCGAAGGACAACACTAAAAGGCGGAAATGCGGAAACGCGGAAATAAGCCGAAATAAGTTTAGAATTAAAACAGTCATAGTATTTAATGATCTCACAATTGCTTCTAAATAATATCTTTCAATGATATTTCAACATAAGAAAATGTTCGGTATTGAGTTGTGGCTAAAAATCGCATTTCCGCCTTTTTCCTATTTCAATAAATTCCATTAAATTTCAAAATTTACTCCAATAGCTGTGGAATTAAAACAGTCAAAGTATTTAACGACCTCACAATTGCTTCTAAACAATATCTTTCAATGATATTTCAACATAAAAGTAGGTTCGGTGGTGAGTTGTTGTTAAAAGTCGCATTTCCGCCTTTTTCCATGTTGCAACATTTCATTCTTTCATGATGAAGTCATCGCTATGTTAAACAATATGGACGCCAAGATCGTACTTCCGCGTTTTCTACATCGGCATTAGATCGCTACTTCTGCGGACAATACGCCATTTCACGCCCGGCTTATTTCCGCATTACGCATTTCCGCCTTTTAGTGTTGCCCTTTGCCGAACAACGCAAAAATGTAATGACGAATGGAAAATTACCCAGAGAAATTCTCAAATTCCAGAAAATTAAAAACTCTAACTTTATTAGGCCTACTTAATTTTATTTTTTAATTTTCTTGAATTTAAGAATTTCTCTGGATAATTTTCCGTTCGTCATAAGAGGATGTGACCGTGTTTGCCGAACGACGCAAAAATGTAATGCATCGTTCGGCTAACACGGTCACATCCTCTTACGATGAACGGAAAATTACCCAGAGAAATTCTCAAATTCCAGAAAATTAAAAACTTTAACTTTATTACTCATAGTTGAAAAGACGTAAAAAATTGAGCTGTAGGCTACTCAAATTAAAAAATAACCACAAAAATGCAGCAGCCTAACGATTGAGTCAATTTGGGTCAAAATTTAGTTAAAAATTAAAAATAAAAGAACGCTTCCGCGTAGTATCGAAAACATAACCGCCGAATTTAGAACTTATATAGGCACTCTTCTCGTCTTTTGCTTTGAAAGAGAAAAAGAAAAAAATGCCTATAAAGTGACGTCATGACCGGTCAAATAGTGTTTCAGATTCAAAGACCGGCGCCGGTCAAATTGCCACTGTCATTAAAAAAACTCTAACTTTATTACTCCCATTTGAAAAGACATAAAAAATTGGGCTGTAGGCAACTCAAATTAAAAATTGACTACAAAAATGCACTTCGGGTCAAAATTTAATTAAAATTTAATTTAAAATTTAATAAAATTTGTAGTATCGAACTCATTCCCTCTAGAATAGAAGCCAGCGAAGTATCGCACGCGCCACAGGTCGAGTTGAATAAAGTTGTCTAATTTAGAACTTATATATATACGCGCTTCTCGTCTTTTGCTTTGAAAGAGAAAAAGATCCCTGTATAGTGACGTCATGAACGGTCAAATAGTGTTTCAGATTCAAAGACCGGCGCCGGTCAAATAGCCACTGCCAACATTAAAACAAGTTGTACTGTAGCAAAAATATTTGGCTTCCTCCATGGTTTAAATTAATGCCAAAAAAAGTTATAAATCCAAATATTTTTGCAAGCGAAAGCTCTTGACAAGCTTTATTTAGGATAATTAGACCGCGAAACCTGATTGTTTTCACTTACTGATTCAATTTTATCTTTCATTGAATTCATTCTCATAAACAAGATTGCTTTCATTTTATTTTTATTATTATTTATTTGCAATCAGACTCAAGTCAATCAATCAATCATTTTATTTTTCGTCATTAACGCATCCGGGACGAAAAAGATACTAACTACAAAAATCGATATAAACCTACCAGCACGTTAACGAACGGGAAAAGGTGGCAAAACCTTGAAAGGTTTAAAACGTGCCTGTGTGAAAAATTATGTAGTAGGCTATATATCAGTAGTTAGCACGGCCACAAAACCCAAAAAAAACAAATAGCAAAAAATAAAACAAAAACAGAGAGAAGCACACATGTAGTAATGAATGACAGCCTATGAAGAAACCATAGAATTCAAATTTTTAACAGTCATCACATCATTATTTGTTTGGTTGCACCCTGCAATACATGGATACTAATAATTTTTTATGATCTATAGTAATTATCTGCACATTCGTATGCATCGCTGTTTTTGCAAACCAAAATTAAGTTTATGACTTTATAACGTACGGTAACAGTGCCATACCGTACTTATAAAATGCTAAATAGTTTCGTGCTTCTGCGCAATGCGCTTATGCGCATCTTGCAAGGTAAAATTTCCAGTTTGAAACACTGCTGCAAACCAAGGAAAAACATTTCAAGTTTTATGAACTTTCAAGAAAAAGATGGGTGTTGACTGTTGACGGATTAGTTTATGATTAAAAGGAAAGACCCATAAAGGATGGAAACTCGCTTATTGGTCACAGCGGAAAAAACAAAACATCTTCGTGGGAAAGTTGTAACATAAAATTCCCGAATCCTATCGTCTGTATGCGATGACACTGAAAAAATACTCTTCTGAAAAAGTATTTTCACGATTTGTATTTCAAGAAAAAATAGCCACGGGCTGTCGAAAAAGAAATTCAACACGGTACGCACTAAAACTTGTCACCACAATACAGATTTCTGAGATAAAAGACGGAAACTTTGTCTGGTTGGTAAGCACAAGCAAAACAGTTTTATTATTCAACCAAATTTTCCAGCGACAATTCTAAAATGACGAAACTGACTTGGGATATTTCAAACCACATAACTTGTAACTGTGACGTAATAGTAGATAAGTATTGTTAAGCAATTCCACAGGTGTTAAAAAGGTTTGTGCAATGTTTTACAGGTGTTACGAAGAGATGATGCAATCTCTGCTCATTTTTTAGCAATATTCCATGACGTAAGACACCAGGTTAAGTAGACCTTAACGGTTTTATGTGACGTTTGATTTGAGAAACGATTGTCCGTAACACTTATGTTTTTATGTATTATATATTCTGCTTACTTTTTTTTTATATGTGGCACAATTTAAACGATTAATTTACTTGACTGTGTAAGTCAATGAAAGTAAAAGTAATTATAATGAGCAATATTTCAAGTAGCCCACATATAGTCTCCAACAAAGTAAAAATTGCATGATCTCACAACTATTTTCATTCAAAAGAAATAATAAACTTAAATGAAATAATATGCTGCAGACAGAAGCCAACTGTTTCAAACTCAATGTTTTTAGTGAAGTAAAGTTACAGAATATAAATTTAATTTGAATTGTATTGACGTTTTATCGTTGGACATTTTTTATACAGCACTTGTAACATGTAGGCCTACTATGTTTTAGCTAACAGATTTAAATTATGAGAATATCTGGCCAAAACCTATGAGAACTGCAATTTGCAAATGCACTTCAAATGTGAAAATTCGAAATCTAAATTCTGCTCTCACGGAATTTAGGTCATGCTTCCTGTTAACAAATGCCACTCTCAAGGAATTCAGCTCACGCTCACCACATTTATTTCTGAAGCGATATAACTGCGTAATTGTTTCGATTTCATAACTCTCATCATATTAGCCTACTGCTAAAAAGGCATCATATTACTGCTAAACTACGGTAGCCTATATTATGAAATAAGAGGGGATTTGAAAAATACTTGTAACATATATCAACCAAAAAGATTTCCATTTGAAAAGAGACTTTCAAAAGAGAACAGACCGAACGACTCTAGAACAAGGTAAAATTCACCGCGGAGAATGTTGCTTTTCTGACACTTGTCGCAATAAACTAAATTGGTTCGAGTTAGGCAGGATAAGTATTTCTCAATTTCGCGAAAAAGAGCTTGTAGCTTCGATTATCAAAAAATACAGATCCTTTCTATGACTTTAGCATCTTTTAAACGAAAACCAAAAATACAGTTTACATTAGGCTACATTTAACTTGTTAAATTTTTGTAGTTTCTTATACCCCTAAACATAAATCCTAAATTATCCTTTTTGTAGCTTGAGACTCAGAGAGAAAGAAAGAGGAAAACCTTTTATTTTGTCTGCTGCAAAAAATAGTACACGGTACAAATATAAACCGGTACAAATATATATTATTACAATATTAGTCTGATATTTTGTGTGATGACTGTTAAAAATTTGAATTCTATGGACTTTGAGTCTGATTGCAAATAAATAAAATAAAATATTCAACAACAGACAGGAAGCAGCGAAAGACTAGGCTATATTAGTCAAGACTCTCAATAAGAAAAAGCATCCACTAAAGAGAGCTCAAAAACAAAAAAGCACTGTTGCAGTAGGATATGAAGTTTTCATAGTTTATCAGCATAAACTAATAATTTAACTCAGTTACTCCAACGTGGACGCGAAAGGCACACTCAGGGTGATGGGAACTATTCAAGGATCGCTGCAGGGATTTCCCTGCATCGCTGGTTTCATATCGGGCGATTGAAAGATACGCAAACAATACACGACATTGCACTCTTGATGCAGGCCAATAGACGTTTTGCACATTCAAAATCATCAGAGCGTGACGTTTGAGTTACGCGGAGTCCGAGAGTTAAGAATCGTTTGTTTTCTACGGTTTATGAAGGCGTTTCTTGTTATTGCAAGCAAGCGTGAGGTCGCTGGCAGGTAAAAGTAATTTTTTGTGTTTATGAATTGTAGGTTATCGGTACACTTCAGTTCTTGTTCGTTTTAATCATAGTGTTGGCTAACAGATTAGGAAAGGCAATTTAGGACGGCCGTGTGGAGCGTGTGCATTTTGACCGGGAATTATGGATCACGTTAGTGGTACCTTGTCTTGCAACATTTTATTTTCATTCTGCATAACATATGCAACAAACCAACCACACTTCATTTAATCATTGGTGATCCCAAGCATAGTCACTGGTATTTTCCTGTCGAAGATGTGAAATTAACGAATTTTTTTATGGCCCATTCTCTACAACAGTGGTTCTTAAACTGGGGAGCGCGCCCCCCTTGGGAGGCGTGTGAGGCTCACAAGGGGGGCGCAAGAAATTGAAAAATTTTGCATGAATTATGACAACATGTCTTCACAACTACGCTGGACAGTTGATTGTTGAAGATGAAACTTTCTGTTACAGCAGTAGGCCTACAATGTTTGCAGAAAGTGTTGTTGTCACATCTCGCATTCTTTGTGATGTTTTAGACGTTGCTAAATGTTTGCGCGAAATCTTAACTCTCGTAACACAACAGCTTTCTGACACAGCAGCCTCGAGCTTTATTTGTAGGCTAACAATAATGGCAACGACTGACCAACAAGTGACAGAGGCTAGAAATAGGCTACAACAGTATCCCCAATTCTACAATAGTAGGCTACCATGTGTAAACTATTTTTTTAATTTTAGCATTGATTTAATCAGGTTTACTTTTAATTAATCAGTTCTATTGACATAAAATGAGTGGGGAAAAAAAGAAAGTATACGGTAACAAAAGTTATCTGAAGTTTGGCTTTGTAGATGTCATAGTAAATGACCAAGTAGGCTACAATGCGTCATATGTTTTTAAAATCTGAGCAATGACGGTTTGAGACCAACTCGTTCGCAGCGTCATCTTGGAAAAAAAACCTTGACCACCAAAGCAAACTTTTAGCTTTCCCCAATGCAAGAAAAACTCTTTTAAAAAAATGAAGATTGCAAGTAGCGAGTGGTTTCGCCAACTGTCGTCGGCGGAAGTTGTAGAAGCGTCTTTCGGAATTTGGCATCATCCAGTTGGCCTACCTCGTGGACATTTTCGAAGCCCTTAATAATTTAAATCTGTTCCTGCAGGAAAAGAATACTATTCGTATCAAAGACTATGATGTCATCCAGGCTTTCATAGCAAAACTGGGGCTGTGGTATCGTCGAGTTCAAAAAGGAAACGCAGCTTCATTTTCCAACCTTGATACTGTCCTTGAGAAAAACCAAAATTGAACTGAAGGGCGAGCTGAAGTTCGAACTTCGAAGTGGAGTGCTACCTTCAACTTTGGAAATAAAACTTTGAAGGCTATTTTCCAGACTTGGGTGACACAGAACTTCCAGAATTGCAGATGAAAAGGAATCCCTTTCGTCTAAATGAGAAAATTCTTCCCGACAATTTACAGGAAAAATTCATGAAGCTAAAATGAAATTCTGCTGCAAGGGACAACCTTGAAGCAATGCCACTAACAAAGTTCTGGGAGAAATATGTGCACATTTACAAGAGTGTGGGTGCTGTGGCTATACGCACACTTCTTCCATTTTCATCCACTTACTTGTGCAAAAATGGATTTTTTACTCTCGTGAACATAAAGACAAAATCTAGAAACAAACTTAGACGTGAAGCCGATCTGAGATGTGTATTATCTGCTACTAATCCCCAAAGTAAACATTTGGTATCCACAAAAAAGTTACATCCTTCGCATTAATGCAACTTACCTGGAAATGAATTGCTGTTCTGCTTAATGTTTTTTGGTTTTGAAACAAGGTGGGGCGCGAATTTTTTTAGAATTGTAAAAGGGAAGCGTGTCTCAAAAAGTTTAAGAACCACTGCTCTACATGAATGCGATGGCGTGCAATACTTCGTGTATTCAACACTTCGTCTTCACTCATTTGAGGCCTACCTAAGAACGGTGAGATATTCAAATGTAGACCAATAGCCTACCATGTAGGCTAAATCTTTTTCTATAAGAAACCCTTTTTCGGTCATAACAGCATCATTGAAGTGCAGTTCATTAGCAGCTATTTTATGCTTCAAAAGGTGAAAAATCCACTCCTCTGACATATTTCTTTGTCACTCACATTACCAGTGTACAAATGAGATACAAATACACTGTAGCCTAATAGCCTACTCCCATTTCTTGGATCAACTCCCACTAATCTAATGCCTTTGCAGTGTTCGTACTTTTATAGTTTGAGTACGTTTGCGACTGACGATGAAGTGAGGGTGGTGCTTCGAGACGGACTTCAGTGCAGTCGATGATGATCATGGTGCTTGAGTACTCCTTTTTGAAGTCTGGCTTCATGGCTGCTATGATAACATCACGATGACGGAATATGTTCAAACTAATCAACCTTAAATACATGAGGTGCATTCATGAATGAAAAACACGGTGTACAGTACGAATGCAGAACTAATACCAAACCTTGTGCCTAAGTCTGTATAAAACAAACCCAGACGAAGCTTCATCAACACCAAGAAAAATTCATCTTCCACCGCTAGTCTATGTAGCCAAGATGCAGTGCTCCTGTATCATTTTGAGGTTGTTGGAAAGTAGCGTCGTCATCAAGTTCTACATCAACATTTTGATTTGCATGCTTAGCTTTTGAAGCTGTATAATACAGGTAATTCTTCCTATCTTTGCCGGGCAAGATCGCTTCCAATACAGTAAAGAACTGGTCGAAGGTTAGCAAGTCAAGTCAAGTCAATTTATTTTGTTTTAACAGCGCCATATATTAACAAATAATCAGAGTAAAATGTAATTGTCAAAACAATGCATTGTACAACTGTTGGTTAGATTATGGCGCAATCAGGATGGTAGCGAAAGACCATAAGCAGTCATCTAGTCAGCCACCACCCCATCACAGTAAATCTAACTACACATTCATAAGTACACTAGTGTGCAGAGGCAGGCACACTACTTCATTGAATAAAAAGGGTTCGCCACTGAGATTGAAAAACAACTACTGTTGGTTTGAATCTGCATTCTCAGACTGAGTAAGCCGAGGATGAAGATTCAAACCAACGACCAAGAATTGACCAACCACCAATAATTAGTGATTGTGTGCTATAATAGGCTACAGCACTTGCGAAAGTTTTCCTGAAATAACGAAGAAAAACGTGGATACCACCACCAAATTGCAACAATTTTTATGTGAAGCATACAAAAACAGGGCAATTTGATACTAATAACTGTAGAGAACAAAGATTAATAAGTACGATATGATGATATAGGCCTACTGTAAAGGTAAGTTATCCTTTGTATTGAGCACTTAAGGTACGCATGTATATTCATGTAACAGTTGGTTTTTGAGATTTTTTTTAAAGCAATGGAACGGTAAATCTTTTATATCGTGTGAAATTTCACTCCACACTTGCACACACAAGAAATGGAGTGTTTTTTTGCCAAAGTTTGTTTCAAACCTGGGAAGAAAAAATCTGGTTTTAGCCTTATGTCTTGTATCATGTTGATGTATGTCGTCTAATTTAACAAAGTAGCCAGAGAAACATGCTGGCAAAAAAATATTTTCGTACTTGAACATGAACTGTGCATATGCCAGCTTTGCAAGGTCACTCACTTTTAATACCTGAAATTTGCTGTACATGTAGGTCGTCGAAGTTTTCCTGTCACCAAACAAACACGCTCTAATAAATTTGTTCTGAATCACTTCCACCTTGTGTACTAACGTTTTGTTGGCCCTACCCCAATTAATTATCGAATATTGAAGATTTGATTTAAATAATGAAAAGTAAATTAATCGTAATGTGGATAATGGGACATAGTATCTGATTTTGTAAGCAATGCCACATACTTTACTCAATTTTGTGCAAAGGTCAGATATATGGGCGTTCCAGTTCAATCTGTGGTCCATCGTTACTCCAAGATATTTTACTTGATCAGTTTTGTTAATGCTTTGGCCGTTTAAGGTGAGAGAGAACGATTTTGCAACAGGAGGATTTCTACAAATGATCATAAAATTAGTTTTAGTGTAATTAATCGATAATTTATTGGTTCTCATCCATACATCAATCTTTTTTATTTCTTCATTGGCTTGTTGTTCTAGGCAAGTCAAATTATGGTGTGTCATGTTTAGGCTGGTGTCATCCGCAAAAAGAGTGGTCATGAAAGAGGACGCAGTAGGTAGATCGTTCATCATCATCATCATCATCCGTTCAGTCGTTTACGACTCTCGGTCACTCTATACGTCATCTTTCTCCACATCTCTCGATCCCACGCAGCCTCCTTCAATTCATGCACTCCTATGCCACTGTCATTTACAATCGTGTCAAGCCATCTTGTTTTCGGGCGCCCTCTTCCTCTTCCTCCGCTCACCAAACCAAGCATGATGTCTTTTTCCATTGATTTGCTTCTCATTATGTGGCCAAAATATGAAAGTTTCTGCCTGACGATTCTAGCTTCTAGAGATATGTCCGGTTTAATTTGTTCAAGAATTTTCTCGTTTGTTATTTTGGCTGTCCAAGGAACACGCAGTAACCTTCTCCAACACCACAATTCAAATGCGTCAATCTTTCTTCTGTCTGTTTTGTTCATTGTCCATGTTTCGCATCCGTAAGTTGCAATTGGGAATATTATAGTTTTGATCAGCTTCTTTTTTGTTTCTAATTTTATATCCTTGCTCTTCCAAATGCTATTCATTCCAACAAATGCATTTCTTCCCAGCGCTATTCTTCTCCTTATCTCTGGTGAGTTATTACAATCCCAGCTTATTTTTGAGCCTAAAAATATGAATTCATTCACGGTTTCAATTTCTTGATTTTCGATCTTGATGTTTATGTTATCTGCTTTACCAGTTGTTATAATTTTTGTTTTTTTGATGTTGAGTTTCAATCCAGCCCTTTCACTTTCCTTTTTCACTTTGATGATTAGGTTTTCAAGATCTTGTGCGTTCTCGGCCAAAAGGGTAGTGTCATCTGCATATCTCAAGTTGTTTATAATTCTGCCACCGATTTTCACTCCTACATTGGAATTACTCAACCCTGCTCTCCTCATGACCATTTCTGTGTACATATTAAATAGAGAAGGAGATAAAATGCACCCTTGGCGTGTTCCTTTTTCAATTTTAAACCAAGCTGTATTTCCGTATGCTGTTCGAACTGTAGCTTTTTGATTTTCATGCAATGACCTTATGAGTTCCAGCAGGTGCATTGGCGTTCCCATGTCTCTCAGACTACTCCAAAGAATGTTATGTTGGATAACATCAAAAGCTTTCGAATAATCAATAAAACACATGTACAGATCTTTTTTGTACTCCCTGCTGGTTTGCATAATCCATCTGAGATTTGCAATTTGGTCACGGGTACCTTTGCCTTTTCTAAAACCAGCCTGCTCATCTGGCATTTCTCTTTCAATAATTGAGCCCAGTCGTTTTTGGATGATTTTCAAAAGAATTTTGCTTGCATGAGGTATTAAGGCTATGGTTCGATAGTTTGAACATGTCCGTATGTCTCCTTTCTTTGGAATTGGAATAAATATTGATCTTTTCCAATCTTTTGGCCATTCTTGTGATTTCCAAAAACATTGGCATAAGGCCAATAGTATTTGAATTGGCACATGTCTTAATAATTCACATATAATAAATCGTTCACATATACAACATCGTTCACATATAATAAAAATAACAAAGGACCAAGGACTGACCCTTGGGGGATGCCGCATTTGACCGTCGAAAAGTTTGATGATAATGAGTTAAGTTTGGTGTATTGTTGTCTGTTGGTTAAACAAGACTTCATCAAGTTCCATATTTTTCCACGTAAACCATAACAATATAATTTGTTCAATAAAATTCCATGATCAACAGTGTCAAATGCTTTATTCAGGTCAAGAAAAATGGAGCACGTATAGTTATTGTTATTTAAGTTTTTGAGTAAATGATCATAGGCTATATGTGAGTTATACTGAGTTCTGTCGAATCGTTTGTCCTAAAACCATGTTGACAGGGAGTTAATATATTATTTTTATCCAGAAATTTAATCATTTGTTCGTACAAAAGCTTTTCAAGAATTTTAGAGAAAGTGGGCAAAAGAGATATTGGCCTGAGATCGGTTAAAGCGGTGGGATTGGATACCTTTGGTATTGGGATGATTTTAGACAGCTTCAGTGGATCTGGATAGGTCTCTTGAGCAAAGCAGTTGTTGTATAATCGAGCAAGAATGGGTGAAATAATACAGTTTGCAAGTTTGATGAATTTTGTCGGGATATCGTGTATTCCAGGAGAAGTTTTTGTTTGCAATGTCATTATGATGTTTGAAACCTCACTGGGATTGATGTCTTCAAGTAAAAAACTGGATTGGCATGTTGTTGTTAAAAAATCTGAAGAGGATACGCCAGTTGGTTTAATTTTACTTACCATATTAGTACCAATATTGGTGAAGTGCTCATTCAATAGGTTTGCAAAGTGGGTTGATTCAGTTTTGTGTAAAATGTTATTTATTTCCATATTGGTGGGAAGCGATGACGTTGACTTGGATTTGCTAGTGATCAATTCGTTAATTACTTTCCATGTTTTCGATGCATCAGCTTTGTTTGCTTCAAATAAATAAGTGTAGTGTTGTCTTTTAGCTATTCTTTTTATATGCACCAAGCGGTTATTGTAAGCTTTATATATCTTTATTTTCATGTCATCTTTGTGCTTATAGCACGCTCGATATAGTCTATTTTTTGTCTTTATGGATTTAAGAATTCCTTTTGTGATCCAGGTTTTGTTTTGCAATTTAACTTCTTTACGGGATAATTTCCTTACAGGTGCGTGTTTATTGAGTGTTTTTTGGAACGCATCTATGAATTCACAGAATTGTGTGTTGACGTTGTTTTTTGTGAAATCAAGGGAGTTCATAGCAACATGCATTTCAGATAAAAAGTTTTCATTGTCAAAATGCCGTATACATCGTGTCAATTTCGGAACTTTGGTTTTAAGGAAATTCAAATTAGTTACGCTCAAGAACACTGGTAAATGATCAGAAACATCATATAAACAGATACCGCTGGTTTTGTGTTGTTTTTCAATGTTTGTGTAAATATGGTCCAATAAAGATGGTTCACTAATTTTAGAAAATCTAGTTGGATGGCTTATCACGGAATTACAACCTATGGCCACAAGTGAGTCCAAATATTCTTTTACTTTAGGGGTTTTATTTTCATGCATAAGGTTGATGTTGATGTCTCCGCAAATGATATACTGTGATTTCGTCTTCTCAATTTCCGCAATAGTTGATATTATCCTGTTTTGAAAACTATCAATGTTTGGTCCAGGATGCCTGTAGATGACACCCACGACTGCGCTGTCTTGAGAATTACTTTTTATCTCGATCCAGAGGTTTTCACAATTTGGTACATTTAAGCTAATATCATTACGTATAGAATATGCAATATTATTTTTAATGTAAAGTGCAACGCCACCAGCATTTGTAGGAGAGTTTTTGTGTAAAAATTTGTATTCGATGAGGTTAAAGTTATCAACACAATTGGGCTTTATTTTAGTTTCAGAAATTGCAATAATATCTGGTTGGTGATTAATTTCGGCCAAAAATTCTTCGAGTTTGTCTTTGTTTTTACTTAGACTGTGGAACAAGGAGAACTTTGTTTTTTTACTTTCTTGAAAGAATTTTTTAGTATCTGATGTAGAGAGGTAGTTTTTGGAATCGAAATTGATGTTAGTAGTGGACATTACAACAAACACAATAAAAATGACTGACATATACATGTGCAATGAATAATTACAATATGACTGGTTAGGCTACGGAGTGACTTTCAGTTGATAGACGAAAAACTTTGAAAAATAAACACTATTATTGCGTTATGAAATATTTAATTTTGCAAGGATTTTACTACTAAACAAATAAGTAAATAAACCACCAACACGTGCATTTATATCTTATAGTCAAAATAACAGAACTGAGAAATTACTTATGGATGACAAGAGAAACAATTCAACGGAAGAACTTGTAATTAATTAAGACTAAATAAAACATATAACAAATCAAGTCGAAGTGGTGTGAGCAAAACTTGGAAATAAAAGCACTATTATTACGTCATAATAAAAATGTTTTACAAAAAAGTTGAAGATTAGCCTTGCACCGAACGCATTAAGTTAATTTTTTTTAAGTAGAAATTTACAACAAAAAGTTAGTGCAGAACTACAAACAATTGGCCAACAAAAGAAAATTAAATCAAAAGCGGAGTTGTAACATACAGTACTATGAACAGTCCAAATTCAATCCTTCTTTAGAAATTTGATTTAATAGTCTTAACCCTTTGAAGGTTGGGGGGGGGCTGTCAATTCAACTTTTTTGTATCAACAGTTGTATCTCTAAAACCACTGAGGCTGCGACTACGAGATTTCTTGACTTTTCCTAACTTTTATTCACCTCTATTGAGCTGAAATTTTGAGCGAATAAAGGTTATAAATTGAGAGATATAAGGCATTTCTCAGCACATCCTCTGAAATATTTCATATTCTATTGTTCAAAATTTTCCCACCAGCTGGATGAAAGCAATTAATTTGGCCCATGTCTCGTTAATCAAATGATTTAAATTGAGATTATGTAAAAAAAAATTATTCACAACATTGCAATGCATGTTTTTCATTACTCTATCAAAAAATACCAAATAATTCAAACGTCATAAGTCACATCAACATTTCAACGTATATAAGCAGTTCTAAAATTTACATAGTTTTAATTTTCGGATATGCTCTGCGTGAATAGTTTTACAAAGTGAATCCCAAATTTTGAAACCGTGCCTTAAAAAATAACAGAGATATCACTCCAAAAGCATAAGAAGAATCGACAGCCCCCCCCCAAACTGAGCAAGACTCCAGGAGCCCAACCGCCTAAGAGTTAAGAACCTTTTTTTGAGTCAATGGTTACTGTACCAAGCCTGGACAGGGGGTGGAAATGAAGGTTGACTACGGTTAGGTGGAATATAAAGAAGTCCAAAAAGATATCTTGTGACTTTTCTTCACTTTGTCTTGAAAATTCAATTATCTATGAGCGATCCAACTGAGAAATGCAAATGAGAAAATGGCTGTCAAATTCAATGAATAGCTTCTAGCTGGCCTAAATCAAGATTTCTTCGAATTGTTCTGTCTCTGCGAGTTTTTAATCAATTTTGAAAATTTTTGGACTGAAATGACCGCAATTAAATTTCTTTCTTAATTTGTCAAAATCTAGCTATTCTCCAGGCCTAAGTTTTTCTTTAGTCCAATTTATATATTTAGACCTGGAGAGCAAAATCTTTGCTGCTAACTTTTTCCCGCGCTTTTTTCTACGGTTCTGTTAACACTTCTGTAGCCTAAGTTTACAACTTAAAAGAGTTTTATATTCTGGAAAATTATACTGAAACACTGATACACGCCTGTAGAGACCACAAAACAACAGCTCAAGCAAACGTTAAACAATTTATTCGCCTGCAAACTACACCACTAACCCTATCGCACAGCATTGCAAACAGCGGCTAGTCTTTCACGACTCCAACGTCACGCTCTGTTGGTTTGTTATGCAAAAGGTCTATTCACCATTTGGTCACGCAGTTTACTTTTATATGAATTCGTAGATTATTAGAAAGTTAATAACTTATACTGTAATTATAAGAATTAAAGTTAAGCTTAAACGTTTTCATTTTTGGATGATTTTTTTTTTTATAAAGTTGGGCCACGCATGACCACCCTAATATTTTTTGTGCGAATTGATGATATCATATGAATGCCGCATTTTTAGCGTTATTAATTTTTTTGTGCTGTTGCCTTTATTGTGATTCAATGCAAAACTATTTTGCTGATAATTTAAAATATTCTATGAGATATTGGCAACACTGTATTGTCGTCTGGTTTAGTGCTCTCATTTTACGGAAATTTCTCCCTAAATCGGGACTTTTGTTTAGTTTTAGGCAGTGTTGCCACTCCTAGTGTTTTTTCTGCTATCTAGTGTTTTTTTAGCGATTTACCGCTATCTTGGTGTGCATAAGTTTGGACAGTGTTCAAAGTAGCCCTCACCTATTGTTGTTTGGCTGCATCAATGTGTTTGTAGTGCTTTTCAAAGTGGACTTGAGTTTTTTGTTTAGTTACACCCAATGATGACCAAATTTGAGATATTTAGCATAAATACTTAAAAAAATACACACAAATGACTGTGAAAAGTGTTCAAAGTAGACTAAAGTAGGTAGCGTAGCCTACCTTATAGTAGGCTTGCATTTTGTCAGCTTACATTTGATGAGTGTGGATTTCTTAGACTACAATACCACAGAGATGATTGTGAGTAATACTGCGTTTTTGACAATATATTTGCAAAGGCCAAATTTTGGAAAATTTTGTTCGCCCCCCCAAAATGTTTTACTCCCCTTCGGCTATGACTTCAGGGCTCTAACTTTCAAGGAAATTCAGTTCTATTTTGAAATTTTAAGGACTTTTAGCACTCACTAACGCCATTGGCTGTCATTTTTGTACATTGTGCATGTAAATGATCGTGTACTTATGATTCTAGTGTTTTTTTTGTGATTCTAGTGTTTTTTTCAGTCAAATCTAGTACTTTTCCATGACAAGAGAGTGGCAACAGCGGTTTTAGGGACAAGTTTAGGAAATTTGATGATTTAGGGATTTTTTTGGGTTCTAGTGGTTTTGTGTTGTTCGCTTACAAAATGAATGGAAGTTCATTTGTACCGTATAGCCTATACATCTTTCAAGTTTTTGGCAAATGTAGCACCATTAGATTTAGTACCGGTACAGTACCATATTGGTACATAGAGTGGAGAAAACAAGTGGTTGAAGAGCCTACTGATACCAAGGATCAAGGATGGTCGCAATGATATGGAATTTTAGAAAGAACAACTTTTTAGTAGCTTGAAGGATATTAAAACTGACCACATGAAACTGCATGTGATAAGCATTGGTAAATCTTCACTGTATCCCTGTAATGTTAAGCATCACTGTAAATTTAAAATACTGCTTTTTGCTTTGAGAATTAGCCCACTAACAACAAAGTCATGTTAAATGGTTTTTGCTAGTGTTGTTGTTTAAACCACTTAACTCTTGTTTTTTGTTTCAAAACGTGAAAGCTTTGGGGACTTTCAAGTTTTTATATATGACAGCACTGGTCTGGTTGTTGTGGTCTTTAGAAGTTGATAAAGATAAGGATGTGTAGGCTACCTTGGACTGTTTCACTTTTGAAGCATTGTTAATTATGAATGAGGTTGCTTCAAGGTGTCTAAGAAAACTGGGTTACACATTGTTAGGTTAGACAATTAAGCAAGTTTTGAGAAAATTATTGTTGCTTATATCAATCACTTAAACCAATTCAGAGGTTAGATACAGGATAGGCTGTAGACCTAACTTTCAATTTTGGTCAAAGTGGTTTGCAAGACTTCAGTTTGTTTTTATTTCTGACCATCACAACCAGTGGCATATTTAGAAAATTTGTTAGGGGAGGGGCAAGACATTGTGTCAGACAGCCGCGTGGCGGCTGACTCGGCGACTGGAGGCTAATAGGGCAGGCATGGAGGAACCACGTAGGGCTAGGCCCACCTACTTTATTTTCTGGGTGGGCCTGGCCCACCCACTTTTGAAACCCAAATTTCTTTGAAAAGGTAGCGAAAACGGCAAATCAGAGAGGGAGTTCCAAAATAAGGTCCACTCATTTGATACACAGTAGCTTGATTATCTTTGATAGCTCAATGATGAAATCCAATCTTCAAACTTTTCTGTTGAGTCCATTATTGATGTGCAGCACGTGTGGGTGTGGTTGCGTGTGACTGGTGGAGCAATCTATCAATCAATACAATTATTCTCTATGCTCTCTATGGTTAGAACAGTGATATCATTACATATGCACGTACTCTATAATGCTGCATATTATTACTCCCAGGTGGTATTATAACTGTGTGTGTATTGTTGCCTTTTTATTTGTGTGTACATCACCACATTTCGTACAGCGCTATAGAGCAATTCAACAATTTTGTAAATTTTTTTGACCAAGGCACAAAAATGGAAAATTTTGCTTGTTGGCACGAAAGGCAATTATGAAACCGCAATGTGTAAACCAGGAGTCGGCAACTTTTTCTAACAGAGGGCCAAAGCCAAACTTTACATGGTCTTGGCGGCCGTAGCCTATTAATACCAGTTTTGATAGATTCAGAGGCATGATTTCAAGGCGTTGACATAGACTAATGCCTTCAGAATATCGGCTAGTAATATTCTTGACAGGAATCTGCTGAACAAATTCTTAAACATCAAAATCTTTGTTTACTGCACGGCACGCACAAATACTGCCAGCTCAGCAGTCAGAGGTGGGCAGTAGCACGCTACTTTTGTAGTGGCGCTACTTTTTTGGTAAAAGTAGCGGTAGCGGCGCTACTTTTTTTCAGTCGCACTCTCGCTACCCACTACTTTTTAATTTAAATTGAAAAAAATGCTTGTTTTTTTGCAATACTGGCATGGTCAAGCAGCTATATAATCGGCTTGGTTGCAAAGTTTCGGTCTTTTCTAGCTGACGTCAACTTCTTCGGCGAATATCTCCGTGTGATGAAGCCTATCTGCCAGGCTTTAGACATTCTTCAGGGCGAGTCCAAGGCATATTACGGAGTCTTGCTTCCAACCATTACAATTTGCGAGAAGAAGTTGACCGAGATCAGTGATCTTGTGACCTGTGAGGAGTTGAAAGTGAAAGTCCTTGAAGGGATAAAGAAACGATTCAACAAGTGCTTCAACAACATTAAATGCATTATGGCATCATGTCTTCATCCCTCCTTCAAGACGTCGTGGCTACAATTTCCACACTACGTTTCCACGGATGATGCTGACGCACTGTGAGAAAAAGTCAAGACAGATGTAATTCGACTGTTGCGGGAGACATCAAGCCAGGTTGATACCGAGAAGAGTGACACTGACACCAACACCAGTCATGACTCCGGGGATGTATTTTTTGGAGTGTTTGCGCCATTCCGTGAAACGTTGGTGCAGAAGGAAGCAGCAATTGTGGACGCCTTTTTTTCGGACAAGAGCAAGTCCTTGAGCTTTTCGAATATCGAGTTAAACATATCTGTTCATTAAATACAATATCCCCATTCCTTCCAGTGCTGCGGTAGAGAGACTTTTCTCTGTTGGAAAAGATGTGCCTAAGCGAAAGCGGGCAGGACTTAGTGACTCTCATTTTGAAATGCTCGTGTTTTTGAAAGATGCGTATTGCGTAACAATAAATTTCCCTTAGAATGTGTTTTCTATAACGACGTTAAAATGACAGCGTAAACGAATGATAACATTCGTTTTCAAGGTCATTTTTGTGTCACTAGGGACTTGAGTGTTTCCTAGTGTCATTTTAGACAAAAGTAGCAGAAGAAGTAGCAGTAGCGCGCGCTACTTTGGCCCGAGTAGCGGTAGCGGGTAGCACGCTACTTTTGTAAATTGGTAGCGGGTAGCGGTAGCGCGCTACTTTGGCCCAAGTAGCGGTAGCGGGTAGCGCGCTACTTTAAAAGTAGCGGGTGCCCACCTCTGTCAGCAGTATAGGCTTCTGTCGTGTCTGTGCCCTCATCTATTGCCATTGCAAAGAACTGTAGATATACAATAACTTTTTGCTAGATGTTACGTTCTCCGATATCTCTTCTTTTTGTCGATTTATATCTGAAAAGACTTTGGCCTATATCTGAAAAGTTTTTTTTTTTTCTCTGGACATATATTTTCAATAGCATCCATCTTACACCTTTTCCCAAATTATCTATCACTATACGATTTCTTATCTTTTGCTATTGATTGTGGTACCTTGTAGCTAGCAAAATAATTTTCTGATTCATTGGTTTTCCTTTGTACATAACAGAGAAATTTGTTGTTTTAAAGCTATTTTTGAGTAGATTAACTGTGCCATTCCTTGTTTGACCCATTAACTTGGAAAAATTAATATGTTTTGTATCATATTGGTGCTTTATATGTTGAGTGCTTTGTTTATGCAACCAGAAACGCTGCAAATCAAAGACGTGGGCCTACTAAAATGATTAATAAAAAGTACTTGTTCTTCCATTCGATTATACTGTAATAAACCACTGGCCTGGCGACATATTATTATAACTTGTAAAGGAGCGGCGGGCCAGATGATTTTTCTTGACGGGCCGTAGGTTGCCCACTCCTGATGTAAACGATTTCAAATATCAGGAATGCAACAATATTATGGGGCGTCCAATCCAAGTTGGATTGACTTTGACTGCTGCGCCTCTGGGCCCACCTACTTTTAAAATGGTTCCTCCATCCCTGCAATGGGGGTCTGGGGGTAGTACACACGGGATAGTCTCAACGATAGGGTAAGGTCGGGTGAAATGAGTATATTTTGCATATACATATATTTTGCACTGTGCAATCTTTCTAAATGGTGAAAATCTTTCGACTAGTTCAGTGCACTTTGTTTTTATTTCTGACTATCACAACAAAAAACTATAGCCTGTATTATACCTATGCCAAACATGGCAGAGATCTAGAAAAAGTAGGAAGCAACAAAACACAAACATTGTAATATAGCCTAATGTGCTTAATATCAACAAAGGCACAATCAGGTTTAAATATGGCACAGTCACACTAACACCTAATGCATAATTTGAGAGTTTTAGTTTTGCAGTTTGTCTTGTTTTGTTACTGCCGCCTTCATAATTATGTTTATTATGCATGCGACTTGCATTTTGCAAAAAAGATATGGAGCTGACATAGGCCTACAACACACCTGAGCGCATATTAAGGTCAAATGTCATGATTGACTGAACGTTTGCATGTTGCATGCTCAGCGGAATGGCCTGTTTCGGTGAGTCCGATTTGGTGAGTTGGATCCCTATTCGGTGATTTTTTCAATTTTTTTTTAATTATCGGGTACCGTAGCCTAATTATCATTGCTGTTTTAGGGTTAGAGGTTAGGAACTCACCGAATTGGACTCACCGAATCGGACTCACCGAATAGTAGCAGACCCCATATTATACTCAGAGGCAATATTCATAGTATATATAGCCTATAGTAAATATGGGTCTGCTACTATTCGGTGAGCTCCTAACCTCTAACCCCTAACCCTAAAACGGCAATGATAATTAGGTTACAGTACCCGATAATTTAAAGAAAATGAAAAAATCACCGAATAGGGATCGGACTCACCGAATCGGATTCACCGAAGCGGGCCATTCCAAGTAAATATAGCCTCTGCATATGTTTTATTTTGCAAACATTGTGACAACATTCAGTAACGTCTATCACATGAGCAACACAGCAGACAAGTAGAAGCAATAAACGACATGGAATCATCAAGATGTTCTCAATGTTTTAGCATGCCATGAAGTGTCTTTAAACCGATATGCTTTTTCGATTTCAAGCACAGATTTCTCACCCATGCCGCTTAGCTTTTTGTGTCACATCTAACGTATCCGACAGGAATCTGGAAAGCTTGTGGGGGCGGAAGACTTTAAAATTTTACCTTATGTTATATAAGCTATATAGCCCAATTGTTTGTGTTGCTTTGGCAGATCAATCACTTTTCAAAATTTCTAACAGTAAAATAAAACTTGTTGTAAAATGTGCAAATTTTTAAGAAGAAGATGATAAAGGTTGGCATATGGTGCTGTATTACACTGTTCATTCTTATTGTTTCAGGTAACCTATAGCATGACGATGATGAATGATGACACTTTTAGTACTAGGCGTAAGCTAAATGTTCAATATATAAAATGAGATTAAATGAAGCTGCCCTTTGAGCAATAAGATATTTCATTTTATGTTATTTTTCATGTATTTTTAATAGACTTTGTTAATCATCATACATTTGTCTTGTTCCCAGTCATATATTTTTTGTACTTTAATTGCCTGTGGATTACCTTGACATGCACTTGATGTACTGGTATCACATTTGAATGTTCAAAATAATTTTTGGCACTGTGTATTGTGGAATTAAAGGTTTTTATTGAAAAATTTCAAGTGTCTATTATGCATACAATAAGTCACTAACGCATGGTTCCAAAAGAAAAAGAAAATGTTGTTTACTTGGACCTCTCCTGATGGGAAGACAAAAAACCAAATAGACTTTATCCTATCACGCACGTCGTCTTCTAGACTAAACGTCCTGAACAGCTCTACCTTGAACACTCCCGACATATCAGACCACAGAATGATACGTACAAAATTCAGAATAAGCTTCTCATGGCCTCAGAAGCAGAAGCGGAAACCAATCCAGAGATCCCGCCTTATGAAACAACAAGAAGTCGCTGAACACTTCCAAGTAAATTTACAAAACAGATGTGCCACTTTACAGCAAATGACAGACCCAGAGTCCATACAAGAAGCTATAACCGGCAGGAAGTTGTTCTTCCCAGAAAAATGCACCAAGACCAACCGAACTGGATGTCGCAACAAACTAAAAAAGCCATCCAAGCTAAACATAAAATTAGAAAACAACATGGATCCTCATCTACTCAACACAAAATCGCTAAATCTGAGTCGAAGAAGCTCGTGAAAAAAGACCAAATGAAGCAATTAGAAGATAAAATCGATGAACTCAACACCCTACCTCCACACAAAATCTATTATGCTGCCATAAAGAAACTTAAAACAAAACCTAAAAACATCAGTTGGGGAATTAAAGATGCAAAAGGAAACATCCTCACGAGCGAAAGCTGTATCCTCGAACGATGGGCAAAATTCTATAAAGAACTCTATCACGACAATCCGCAACAGATACTCATCGATGACTCTGCCTCTGATGAAATCCCATCTATTTTAAGAAGCGAAATATCTAATGCTATAAGCAACTTAAAGTATGACAAATCTCCCGGTATAGACGGCATTTACTCGGAATACCTCAAAGCAGGAGGCGAACTTCTAATCACAGCACTGCTTCATCTCTTCAATTCTATCTTAACAACGAAAAAGATACCCAGCAATTTTAAAGAAGCTCTAATAATTGTAATCTACAAGAAAGGCAATAGACTCGACTGCAGCAACTACCGTCCAATAAGTCTACTCAGTCATGTATACAAACTCTTTATCACTATCATTGCGCGTAAAAAATGACGCGTAAAAAATGACCTATATGCATCCCTCCCCCCTACACAAGCAGCCTACCAACCAGGAAGAGGAACAATGAGCAAATCTTAGCGCTGGAACAAATCATAGAAAAGTCTATTGAATTCAACAATCCCGTTCATATCACCTTCATTGACTTCAAAAAAGCGTTTGACAGTGTTAAATTACCCTACCTTTGGCAACTTCTGGATAAAACTTCCATCAACAAAAAATACATCAACCTCTTGAAAGCAACGTACGACGACTCTAAAGCACTAATCAAAACAGACATCGGAACAACCAGACGAATTGATATTATAAAAGGTGTTAAGCAAGGAGATGTCTTGTCTGCTATCCTGTTTTGCATCGTAGTGGCTGCAATAATCTCAGAAACAGAAAATAAGTGTACAACTGGATTCACCATCGGCGGTCATGTAATATCCAACTTAAGCTACGCAGACGATATGGCCATTTTGAATAATTCTAATCTGAAAATGCAGGAATACCTAGATGCTCTGTCAAAAAATGCTGCTAAATTCGGCCTCCAAATAAATGTGTCCAAAACTAAATGTATGACAACCGACAAAACTAACAACACACTCAAATCTCACTCTCTATGGAAAACAAATAGAACAAGTACCAGAATTCATATATCTTGGCCACCGACTATCCGCAACCAACGATGGAAAGACTGCAGTGCAACACCGAATTGGCTCGGAATGGCCCGATTCGGTGAGTCCGATTCGGTGAGTCCGATTCGGTGAGTCCGATTCGGTGAGAGCCTTTTTCGGTGAGAGCCTTTTTCGGTGAGAGCCCTATTCGGTGAGTTTTTTTTTTTAAATTATTGCGCGCCGTAGCCTAATTATCATTGCCGTTATAGGGTTAGGGGATAGGGGTTAGGGGATAGGGGATAGGGGTTAGGGGATAGGGGTTAGGGGTTAGGGGTTTGAGGGTTTTTGGGGTTAGGGGGTATGGGAGTTTTTGGGGTTTGGGGGTTTTTGGGGTTGTGGTTTTTTGGGGTTGGGGGTTTGGGGTTGAGGGTTTTTGGGGTTGGGGGTTTTTGGGGTTGGGGGTTTTTGGGGTTGGGGGTTTTTGGGGTTTGCGGTTTTGGGGTTAGGGGGTTTTGGGGGTTGGGGTTTTGGGGGGTTTTTGGGGGTTTTGGGGTTTTTGAGGTTTTGGGGGTTTGCGGTTTTGGGGTGTTTGGGGTTTTTGGGGGTTTTGGGGTGTTTTGGGGGTTTGGGGTTTTTTGGGGGTTTGGGGTTTTTTGGGGGTTTGGGGTTTTTTGGGGGTTTGAGGTTTTTTGGGGGTTTGGGGTTTTTTGGGGGTTTGGGTTAGGGGTTAGGGGGTTTGGGGTTAAGGGTTTTAATTAGGCTACGGTACCCGATAATTTTCAAAAAAAAATTCAAAAAAATCACCGAATAGGGCTCTCACCGAAAAAGGCTCTCACCGAATCGGACTCACCGAATAGTAGCAGACCCGAATTGGCTTAGGCTGGGCAGCATTTGAAAAGAACAAAAAGATTCTAACATCCAATAGACTCCCAATCAAACTGAAAGCAAAAATTTTCAACACCTACGTTTTACCAGTCGTGCTGTACGGTCTAGAATGCGTAAATTGGACATCATCAACAATGAAAAAACTCACTACCTTCCAAAATCACATCATGAGAAGCATGACCAACAAAAAGTTACTTGATCACACAAAAATAGAAGATCTTCTAACTATGACAAAACTACATCCAATTGCAGCAATAATAAAATCAAAAGTTTTAAAACTGTTCGGCCACACTAAAAGATCACAATTCGGAATCAGCAAAGTTTGCACAGAAGGCAAAGTAGAAGGAAAAAGAAAACGTGGCAGACAACCAAAACGATGGCAAGACAACATTCAATCATGGACCGGACTCCACTTGACGACACTGGGCGAGTTGGCTCAAAATCGCCACTCTTGGTTCCAAGCAAATAAGCCATGTTGATGCGCAATCTGCCGCAGGCGGAGATAACGACTGATGATGAGGCTATATTATGTGAATTTGTTTTTTTCATATATGTCAATTGTCACTCAACTGATGCTTCAGTTGAAGATTTGTGACTCTTGCCAGCAATGGAGTTAGTTCAAATTGGTTTATCAATTATGTCTCACTGAAAAATCATGGTCTATTTACCGATAACTGTCAATTAATTGTTATGTTATTCAAAATCAGCCATGAATGAGATAGCCTACTGATAATATTATAGTCAAACAAAACAAAGTAACTTTAGCGGGTTTAACATGTTGTATTACAAAAAGATATAATATAACATAATTTAAAAAAAATTTACTCAAACGTTTTCAATATGTATTATATATGTGTATCCTCATCAGGAATTACTTAAATCTGCAATATACAATATGTATATACAATACATGTAATGAAAGTTGTAAGATCAATTTGACTACCACACTCTGGACTAAAAGCTTTTTTAAATTACGTTATATCTTTGTGTAATACAACATGTTATACCCACTATGGTTACTTTGTTTTGTTTGACTATATAATATACCAAAGCTTTGATAATATTATATTGAATTTTTTTTGCAGTTGAGAAAAGTGGTGCAGTTTGTTTGGGCTGTCGTGCAATTTGCAACCCAGCATGTGCATCTGACCATTTTGAATGTTTGAGGGGTCAATGTGTATGTAATGAATTGTGGTCAAAATTCAATTGCTCATGGGCTTCAGGTATGCTAACACTATCGTTATATTTTGTTTAATCATCTGTTGTTTTGTGCTTTTAAAACCATTGCATTTGTAAATTATTCATGTCTTAGCTTACCCTTAGATATGGTTTGTCTTAATCATCCCTAGTGATCGTGAGATGGCCATCATTGAACATTTTTTAAAGAAGAAATGTAAAAATGCAAACAAATTTTAAAAATTCAAATGTATTTTATTGATTTTGATCATGTCTATCGGGTCTGCTACTATTCGGTGAGTCCGATTCGGTGAGTTCCTAACCTCTAACCCCTAACCCTAACTCCTAACCCTAAAACGGCAATGATAATTAGGCTACGGTACCCAATAATTTTTAAAAAAAATTGAAAAAATCCCCTGTTAAAGGATCGGACTCACCGAATCGGACTCACCGAAACAGGCCATTCCGTGTCTATCCGTATGCTATCACCTATCAGTGGTCAGTGCATACTGTATATGTCTATCAGTTAATACTAATCTTTCTGGACATCCAAATTTCAAAAATTCAGTGCTAGCCAGTGTACACAATTGAAAAATAGTAGACTAGACTACTGTGTGGTCAAGTTGAGCAATTTTTTTTTTATCTGATGTGTGTCGAAATTTATTTTTAGGAACGAAAGCAACTCTGGAAGAGCCAAAATTTAACAAAACATTCCTGTTTTTTAAAAAGCCAGCGACATGGCATCATGGAAAGGATTATTGTGCAGGTTGTCTTCAAAATTAAATTTTTGCATTATCGGTATTATAATCAACTTAACAGAACAACTCACAAAATCATAAGTGTGCCTGATGGAGATACTTGAGTAATGTTGAGTTATTGTGAACTTAATAAAAAATAAGATAGGCTGCTAAAGAAATGACTAGCCCTGTTAAACAGCACTGAACGTTTAAGAAGAAGGTTAAATTACAATAAAAATAGAAGAAAATATTTAGAATATTTGAAGAAATATTGGATTGAACTTTATTCCGTATTGCATTGAACTTTATTCCGTGTTGCATTGCATTATCTCTATAAATTCTCCTGCGTGAGTATTTTAGTCTGATCCTTGACTTTTGGCCCAAATACCGCCTTGGCGACCACTAATGCTGTCGCATGATTGTTCTGGCAAACTCCAAAAGTAAACTATTGACGCCTTTAACTTTAGACATTGGAGGGATCCTTGCAGTGCCAAACACTGTTGAGAGACATGAGTATCTCTATTCAGCTTCGATGAGATCCAAGTTAGATCAATCGTCGAAATCTGTTTGGTTGGGATTCAGTGATACCCAAACTGAAGGAGTGTGGATGTTTGAAAATGGAGATCCAGTTAACTTGGCCCCTGACTTCGAAGCAACAGGTAGACTAGGCTAATTGCGTTATTGTGGTTCCGTTTTATCGAAACATTTCACTTTTGATTCATAAAGAATTGAAAATATAATATTTCATTTCAATCTCAACGTAATTAAGATTACTGCTGTCCAAAAAACAATTCCAGCATGTTTCACTTTCGGTGAAATCTTCAAAAAGGTTCAAATTCAAAAAGCACGATTTTAAGGTTCTTTAGATTTGCTTTAAAGTAGCTTACTGATATTGGATATTTTGTTCCAAGCCGATAGTTTGATGTCAGATGTCAATGCTTTGAAGTTGCGCAGATTTCACAGACGGAGGAACCATTGAGATGTATGCAGAAAATACGACCGGAATTAACGAACGGTGGCACTTCTATCATGACATTGCAGATCTGTATGTCAATTACCAAGATGCTGTTCAGTTTTGCGCGAGAATAAATGCTCATTTGATTGAAGAAGTTACTCCAATGGAACATGAGAGAATCAAACTAAGAGTGAAGGTGAAAGAATCATAGCTTTTACGTAAACAACTGAATGCGCACTTTTTTAACCATCGCTTCAATGTCTCGTCAACGATTGTAGATAGTAGTGGAGCCGTTTGGTTTGCACATCTCATATGCGGTGTCTTTGGCGCTGCAACCATTGTTTAAAAATGTCATTACATGCATCTATAGCTCCATATCCGCCGCTGATTTGGTGGCTGGACAATCCTTGACCAGATGATCGACACCTTGACTGCTGGATTCGTAGTGTGAGCATCTAAGGCTGCTGAAAGCATAGGCGCCTAAGTCGTGGGGGCCAGGCCCCCACGCATATTTCTGCGTGGGAGCAACTTTTTATGCTGTATTGATACATAAAACAACAGATGAACTAGCGATCGGCAGCAGGAAAACATTTTTTAAATGCAAATCGCAACAGCTTCGCGGTAAATAATCAGGAGAACGAGTAGGGATGCTACAATCCCACACCAGACAACAGAATCTGTCATTTTTACAAATTTTTACATTGATTTAACGTCTGCAGACGTTGAATCAATGTAAAAATGACTGAGACATAGCAAAAATCTACCATTTTGTGTCGATTCAATGTCATCAGATGTTGAATGCACCCAAAAACAACATGATTTGCTACGTAGACGGAGGATGCGTTTAGCTTTATGCCCTTGCGAACAGACTCGGTGTCACTTTCGAAAGTCGAAACCTCTGCAGTGAATTGCGCGGCAGTGAATCGCTCGCTGTGAAAATGAACTTGAAGTCTCGGCCCGAGGTAACCACAAACACTAACCAATGCAACAAGGGCTGATACAAACCGCATGGCGCACACGCGGCATAATTAACACAACAACGGACTCGCGCAAACTGCATGGCGCACACACGACCGTTGCCATAGAAACCCAATCAAAGGCGGGAATATGCGCATCTTTTGTTTCATCTGCAACACAAAAACGGGCGTTTTACAGCGAATTGAAAGCAGGTCAAGTCATAAGTTGTGATATTGTAGTGAAAAGGGAACAATGTCAAGTCAATAACTTAATCAAACGTCTCTCCGTAACTATTTTTCAAGGGCTGTTTACGGATGTCGGCAACTTTTAAATTTATTCAAGGTGACGTGCTGTTGAATTGATGTAAACATGAATGATTTTACTTTCAACAGGTATATTTTTAAAACATTGTCATTCGATTTACAGACAATACCTTGTAGTGAACCTTTTCGTCTCTTGCTAATAAATCTAGTTCGTTGCTAAACTTTATGTTGTGCTTAGCTTTTAAAGAGTCGCAGTCCATCAACCGCTAGCCAACGCAGACGCATGGCATGTGTTTGCTTAACCGAAGTGGTCAAGTTTTGTTTATAATAATTAACGTAATTAACGCTAGATCGAACGTAGCGATAACTCCGAGTGTGGCAATAAAAGCAATCCTAGTGTGACGACATAATTACGTCATTAACTGCGTGACATTTTGCTGAATTTACGTTGCTTGATGAAACACGCTTTCGCCCCCACGGCCAAAAAAATAGTTAGACGCCTATGGCTGAAAGTAGGCTACCCCACCTTTGTAGTGTTTTGGCAGTGCGTACGTGTTAACTGATTTAACGATTGTAGGTTACCAACTTCATTTCACCAAATGTAGCAGAAGGTCTGCTGGTGTTGGTTAGTCAGACCAAAAAATGACTGCTTTGCTGCAGCCTCTTAGTTTACTTTAGAAAAGATGGTGAAAGTTTTAGTATGGTGAAAGGATAGACTATCGGGCTCCAAAGGCTTAAAATGACGGCGATAATGCATTTTGTTCAGAAACATGATTTTAAAAGGGTTCTGCAACAAGCAATGACATAGCCTAGGTCAGGCCAAGAACGTTCATTGTTAGTAGCCTGTCCTGAACACGTGTCTTGCGTATGAAGGTTTATCTTTGGCTGCAATAAACTGTTGCAAATATTATCTATGTGACTACGAAATGTTGGTAATAGATTCATTAATCCGCTACGTCTGTGTGAAAGTGTCAATACAGGGGCAGATCCAGAAAGTAGCCGGGGGAGGGGGCAATTTCAACACAAAATAGTGATGCATAGGTCTACATTAATCTGACCATGCGCTTACACCATAAATAAAGTTACTATTCTGTGTTTTAACTGATCGCCCCCTGGATCGATCACTATGTTAATCATCATAATCCATCGTCGGTTTGTTCCCCACTAGTGGGGGTGGCCGATTGTTTCCGCACAGCAATTGTTTTAATCCCTTTTCTCCATTTCACTCTGTCCCTTGCATCTTCCTCCTTCAGTCCGATTTTTTTAAATTCATCCTTCACTTGTTGTTTCCACGTTATTCTTGGACGACCGCGTTTCCTCTTCCCATCCACCTTTAGATCTAGTGCCTTTCTAAGAAAACTTCCTTCCTCCCTCCTTATCACATGTCCATACCATCTTACTTCATTTGCCCTTGCTAGTTGCTCTATGGTCTCTCTCATCTCTAGCATATCCAACAATTCTTCAGTCCTTTTTTCCCTTCTCGTTTTCACCCCACACATTGTACAGATCAAACATAATGTACAGATCAATTGGCATAGGTCAGTTTTTAGTATGTTTTACATTTTCAATACCTGTGCGTTACTTATTTTTAGCATTACAATCAGAAGTTTCTACGAGAAATCCCAAAACCACCTTTTGTGCACGGTCTATTCTATATTGGAGCAAGGCGGCAGTTGACTAACAGAACGAGCTGGCAATACGATATATCCGGTCGGCACATTTATCTAAATGAAAAGTGGTACATAAAGCATGGGCTGCCGGTGCCATCTAAAACTCACCTCGACCGTAAGTGTACAATTGTGGCCTGCATAATAATATATGTGTGTTTTTTACGTATTTTTCATCCATCGCAGATATACGATACATTGCGTAGTTATGCGTATTAGGCGTTACAAAGCAGCAATATCAATGCAGCCATATAGAGGCACAGCTGAATGCATTGTTACCCGAATTCATTCGACTGCTGAGTGCCAAACAGGAATAAGATTCAGTTCACTTTTAAAAAGTCTTCGGCATGACACGACGGGACATCGAACCCATGTCCACCGATTCAAAAGAAGACACACGTACCACTACGAGCCGGTTGACATATGTTGAGAATGAGCATTGAATTCCAAAGTTTTGAGATTATATAAAAAAAAAAAAACATTGTTCACTTCCATAGAATTCTTTGGATGGAAATATCCCTCTGAACCTAACAACAAACCTCCTTTGGACGTCCAAAATCTTGAAGAGACGTGTATTGCGTATCATTTCAGAGGCTGGATTGATTTTACTTGCTTTAAGCCCATACATACTTTTTGTGAAAAAGGTAAACTTACTCTACTAGTGGTATTGCAGGCGGCTTGTACGATTTTATTATATCCTACTGTAATTATTCCATTACTAGTATCATTCTAGAATCTAGATTTCCGGTACCACATAGGTCATATGCTATAAAATAAGCCTCGCCAGGAATTGGAAGGCTTTTTTATGAAACAAAGTGTTTCCTGCATGAAATCAGTTGAAGTTTGATTTTATGTCATGTTGTCATATTCTTACAAGTTTTTAACTTGAACAAACGGGGCTATGAATGGTATCAAGCTACTAGTTCAAGTAATAAATAAGGCATCTATCTCGCTTTTGTGGGACTGCTCCAGGTCCCTATCCCTTTGAAAGGTGGCACAACGGGGGTACTTTACCCAATTTCGCTGAGCCAAATGACGGTGAAGGCGGCGAGGATTGCGGCGTCATGCGCATCGACTTTGATGACAGCGCAAGAATCAACGTCTCTGACGTATTGAAAGAATACTGGAATGACTACGATTGTTACAAGAAATTTTCCTTTGCCTGTGAAATAGGTATGAACTTAAATGTTTTTTTTTACTACCTGTTTTGTGTATTACAGTTGTAATGTTTGCCTAACTCTCATAGGCTACGTTTCATTAGTCTGTATAAATTGCACCATTGATTTTATGCAAAACTTCAACACTTTTTCAAAAGTTCTTCATGTTGTTTTTGTTGATTGATATTTGCCTCAATAACATTCATGCATCAATTTCAGCTTTAGATTATCCTACCGATTGAAAATATTGGCATGCCTTGTCAGGGTTGTTGGTATTTTACCCGACCCAAAAAAACCCGGGTGGGTATTTTTAATAAAACCCACTTAAAAAAACCCAAAAAAAACCCATAAAAAAACCCAGAGCATCATATTTGTCCAGTTTTTATAAGAAAATTAAAAAAATTTACAAAAACACTACAAGGCACTTACAACAAACTTTAAATTAGGACTTAAGGATGTGATTGTGAAGTAATTTCCAAGAATAAACTAAAAACGCAGTGGATATTGCACAGTACAGAAAAATCAAGTAATGTCACTTTGTGTATACTACACTAAAACTCATTTATGCAAGAAGGCCTTATAGTTAAATTGGTGAAAGTACTACTCTACTGTAGTCTGTATATATGATGTGAAATGCAATTTAGGAGGCTATTTACCAATTACAGATTCTGGATTCTAACGCATGGCTGTTTCAGAGCATTTGCCTAATTGGCCACGCAATCGCTCAATTGCTCATCCATTACTATATATAATATACATGATAAAAAATATTTAAACATGATGGCATAAATGCTCCTTGCCTTCAAATCTAAACAAATGATGCAATAATGTGATTTCTACCACGGTAGCATCAACTTGGTATAGAAATCAGTGGATGATGCAACATCCAACTTGATCTTGAAACTAATGGATGATGCAACATTCAAGCAACAACAGCCCTAGTGCATTATTTTATTGAGTTATGCAAGCATGTACTGTGAGTGAAAGGCACTTCACTCGTAAAAAGTAGTTTTGAGGTGAAATAAGCATGAATCTACTTTTTTTTGCATCTTTTTTAAAAAAACCTAATAAAACCCAAAAAAACCCGGGTTTTTTTAAAAAAACCCAGGCGGGTTGGGCTTTTTTAAAAAAACCCGGGTTTTTCTCAACCCTGTGCCTTGTTCTCATGTGTTCTGTGAACTCTAAAACACGTGTTAGTCATGAACCATCCTAACATTAGGTTCAGGCCTGTAAAGACATAAGCATAAGCACATAATGATGTGTTGCATTCGATTTTTTTTCATCTTACTGTGTTCATGCGTTTTCAGTTCTCCCCCCGGGATGCGTCACGTACAATCCAGCGTTATCTCTGCCCTGTGTGGATACTATCAGAACGCAGGTGATCAAAAACTTTCATAATTCTTGTTTGTTTTTTTATCATATCATGTTGCAGTTTAGTCCGAGACTTCAGTGTGTTGGTAAATCCCCAGCTCACAAAATCACGGTACGTCATGTGGGAAACATGTGGGCTGCCTGTTCTTTTCAATTGCGTGTGTTACGGCAAAGAGTTTGATGTTTACGTTGTGCTACGCTAGTTCTGCTCTCGGGATGTGCGCTTGAGCAAAGCACTTCATGACTGCTTTCCATTTAAGGGCACGTGTCGTACTGGATGGATTAATTCACAGACAACAAGACTTTAACAATACGAAACTTCACGCTGTCAATCTTTGTAACCGGCCCTGTGTCAAAAGCCTCTGCAAGTATGCGAAACTACCAGGAATAACCCATCAAAGGCTTTGTCAGTCCGAGAATAAAGGTTCAAAACCAACCAACCAATATGGAGTTTGGCATAGCTTAGCAGTTCTTAGTCATATGCACTTTTATGCATCTACTGTATATATATAAAGAATCAAACGTACCGTAGTACTTGATTTCAATTTTTTTTTATAAATATTTCCCAACTTTTTCAAATGTTTTGAAAAACAACCAGTAGCTCACGTTTTCATGCTTGAAGCTAATCGTCAAAATCAAAAGCAAACTGTTTCTTCTACTTTTGTAGACTGGATGCGATGCGTTTGTGAGTGACCAATATAAGGAAGATTACCTGACGATAAACACAGTCACAGAAACCAGAAACATAATGAGAGAGTACCTACGCAGAGCTGCTGAGGATGAAACCACTGGCCTGTACAAGGAAGTTTGTAACGGACCAGGTGGATTGTACGCAATTGCTCTGATACCAATCTTGTTTGTGAGAAAATTGGTGTTAAATTTTGACCCGTTTCGAACTTTGTTAACTATTATTTTCTTGCTCAGGAAAGTTCAATGAAAAACATCTTTTTGTAGCTCCTACCAGAAAGCAATTGAAAGACTCAGCAGTAGGCTATAAATCAGAATTCGATGTAATTTGGTATGTAGGTGATAATTTGATACATTTTTCATGGGTTTACAGCATTTGCAACACAGCAGTAAAAGTCAAGACATAAAACAATAAACAAAATCTTCAATTTGAATATTTTTTCTCTACTTTTTTTTCTCAATTGATTCTTGGCAAACAAGTTTTCCACGACACTGGTGTTAATGTATTTGTTTAATCATTGAGAATTATTTTTGGTTTCAGATTTTATCCAATTTTCAAACAACACCCAAATGAAGTTTGAAACCACTTCTGCCGACTTTGCCACCGCATCGACTGCCTGTACTGCGTCCGATTCCGTGCTGGCTGTGGTAAAAATGAAGTTTTCTTGACAATTAAGTTCACCTTACTAAACCAAGCTCATGTTAAACCGTACTTGAACTCTTGCCTACTCAGTGTCTGCGCCTTTATACGGATGCACACCGACACTGTCTACTTTGTAAAGCGCTGAGAACAACACGACAGATACACTGCTATATAAAAACACACGTTATACAAACCACTGCTGGATGCATAGATATTGTTTCTTCACTTACGTTTTGCAAATCGAGTCATCACGCTGAAGTATTAAAGTTAACAAAATTATTTATTCAACGAAAGCGATTGTACAAATCCAAAGCAGTTGCTGGAACTTATCTAGTATGCAACTATGACATTAAGACGCCTGTTGTTCAGATTCAAACTGAAGAGATGGCTAATCTGATCAAGAAAAAATTGCAAGACTCGAAAACTATTAATGGAGAGGTGTTATTCTGGATAGGGTTGGATGATATTGTCAAAGAAAGTAAATTTCTATGTTTTTGGTGTTGACAAGTTTTTGTGTAGCTCCCATTCATGCTTAAGTGGGTGTATTTTTTCTTATAAAATCAATGCCAAGTAAATTCTAATAAATTGTCTTAGTGTTCTATTGATAGTTTTAAGATTTTTTTGACGCCTACCGGTAATCCAATTTTGAACGTCAATGGTAGTAATGGTATTTGACACATTGATAGTTGTTCAGTGCATAAAAGTGTTGTACGTTTGACATTACAACACAATCAAACATATAGACCACTTGCACTGTTGGAACAAAAAAAGTAATATTTTGTGTAAAACGTATTTGTATTTATGTTGAAGATTGTAGTGATTTATGAGCAAGTTTTTGGAACAATGTTAAACAATGTTAACGTTTTTTTTTCAGGTGAATATGAGTGGGCGGACGGGCAGCTGTTGAAATCAGGCGACTACACAAACTGGTCTCCATCTTATAGGGGTCCCAGTGACGCGCTGGATTGTGTCACATTAAACACGGAGGAACAGATGCATTGGAACCAAGACGATTGCTCGAAAAGCTACGGATATATTTGTATGAAAGGTAACGCGCTGTTCTACAATATTAGCACATAATCCATGTTTCGCAGTCGCCGTCAACATTATTTCATCGTTTTTTATCATCAGTGATTATTTTATAGATAAAAGGTTTTAGATTTTCCATTTTTCTTGTATATTTTCCATTTAAAAATGAGGCTGATAAATTGTTTGTTGCGTTGAGTGACAAGGCTTATAGTATATGTTGTTTTTTAATGTATCATAAGGAAATCCAAGTATTCCCTCAATTAATCAATCCTGTCGTTTCAGCTTGAACAATTTTTGTTTTAGATTATCCAGAAGATTGCGTATCGTACGTGGGCGGCCATTCATCAGCGTGCTTGGAAAATTTGTTTCTTGAGGAATGCCTGATTGAAGGCACTGGATATCCGACAAATTTGTCTTCGGCTGCCTTGACTGTAGCACAGGCAATGCACATCAAGTATGGTGACGTCATAAAAAACCCTGATTTTGTTTGGAAAAGTTTTGCTCTTTGCAGGAGCGACTGAATTTTGAGCTTTGAAATTGTGGCACGTCCGACCCATTCCATCAAACAAGCTTATTTCTACATCTTTATCTACAAATTTTTTGTAAAATTTCTAGAAAAATTACAAAAGTGAGAGAATAATTCAAATTTGTTTGAAAAGCACAATATTCTATGATAAATTTTTCGCATTTTCGAACGGGCTAGTTAATAACAAAACATAAAATATTATGATATGTTCTCAGTAGAGATGTGAGTCGTTTCTTTGTGTTCGTTTATTAAAAAAAAAACATTATTTTTATTTTGAAAAAAAATACGAAAATAAGAAAACGACCATTTGTTTGTACCAACAATTTGTCTAAAATTGAAATGTTGAAACAAAATTTGTACTTTTTTTTATGGTTTGGTTTTTTCAACAAGGTACTGATACTGGTCTTTCGAATATTCTTTGGTTACATTCTCACAACATTTTGTCACTAATATTCTTAATATTGCAGAGCGTATCGAAGAGCACAGCGACGATCTAAAGAACTCGCTCATAATGGAGATAAGAGTGAGCAGTTGCATTGTTACGGATTAGGTAAGGAATTGGCAATTCACTGCATTGCTTGGCGCAATTGCAGACTCAGTTGCTAATGCTAACTTGATAGGCTTAGGGTTACACCAACTGAGGAACATTCACCGATTAAACAAACTGACCAAAAAACAAAAATTATTTTGGGAGAAAAATTTTTATGCACCTGCCGCAATCCGCTGATTAAAATACCTTGTAACTAATCTGTCGATTAACTTCGAGCGGCGGGATTAGCTTAATCCCCCGTTTACAAGATCCACCGTTGGTTACAAATGCTCGTTTAGCCTACCACTCCAGCAAAATCTACTTTTGCGCTTTAGTGAACTTGGCGGAATGGCGGTGTGGACTTTTATGCGTTTTTAAATCCTACTAATGTTTTTATTTCTTAAAAAGTGGTAGATTTGTATCATGCAACACTTTAAATGTTCAAAATATTATATAAATATCATCATCATTTTCAGCCTGTGAGAGCCCACAGCAGAGCGTAAGCCTTCCTCTTTTTATGCCAATTACATGATTATGCGCTAGTTGGTAGCCTACCAATTGGTTGTATTGCATTGTTTGTCAATGTCGTCCTTCCATCTCACTTTTGGTTTTCCTTTCTTTCTTTTGGTTTCTCGTGGTGTCCATGTAGTTAATTTTTAGTCCATTTATTGTCCTGATATCTTGTTATATGACCTGCCCAGGACCATTTTAGTTTCTTAATTGTGCTTAATATGTATATTAGTACACAGCGTCGTAAAAACAACAAAGCATCGTTGTTTTGTGACAATCACTATAACTCCACGACTGATAATTTTAGATTTTATTGGTTCTTTTGTTTAGAGTTTCCAGATAACTGCACAACATACGACGGGCCGTTATCTGTGGAGTGTCTCACTTCGATCTGGCTTAAAGTTGGCTGCACACACGGAGGCACTGGGATTCCTTACAAGATAACTCAACAAGCTCGACTTGCAGAGTGGAAAAACTACAACATAAGGTGCTTGATATTTCCCGCCAACCGATTGTAGCAAGAATTGACAGCGACGGACACCGGGTTTTCCCCATGAGGCTGGGCTTGTTTTTTTGTTGTGTTTTGGGCTGGGCTTGTCAGTATCGTACCACTAATTCATGCCACAAGGGTATACGACCACCGTTTTTAAGGGTCGGTTTAACTCTTATTTTTGTAGAAAAAAAGAGTCAACAAAACCAGCAAGCGCCAGGGGAGACCATTGTGAAGAAGAGAGCGTTCTTCCTGGCAATCATCACAAGACTGAGTACTCACTAGTACAGGCTGCCGAGAAACATATACTATAGTTGATTGGATGGGCTAAATGGATAGCGTTGAAGCTACACCGTTATGGTGAGCGAATCGCAATTGCTCGCTGTACTAGTGAGTGCTCAGCCTTGTGCTGATAGCCAGAGAAGAACGCTCCCTTCTTCACAATAAGGTGTTTCATTTGTGCTTTTGTTTTTTAAGTTTATAGCCTTTGATAGAATTATTTTTCAGTTGACCACTTCGAATTGAAAACTATCAAAACGCGGATAGCTTGAAAACAGGTTGCACTTGTTGAGCAATAATTCTCTTTCCAAGTAAAAAAATTTATTTCGGAATTAGTAATGTTACCAACTTTTGTCACATTGAGATGTCATGGTAATTGGTAAATTTTCGATATAATACAATATCGAGGCTCAAGGGCCAGCTATGTCAAGTCGTTGAAGAACAACTTTTGATGTGATAAGATACTTAGCACGTTACCTCCAAGTGAAAACTGTTCTCTATTTATCTTGGTAACCGGGCCGTGAATTTGTAGGTTGCTGTGAGCCACAGGATGTAATATAACCTATAAAAAGCATGAAGTTTCTCAAAAGAAAATTTGTCTTCACGAGAAAAGAATTCTTGTTTTAAATGGGCGGACTCAGTCAAGTATGACACTTTGTGATGTGTAGGCTAATGCATGGACTTCTAAATAGTAGCATCTGGACTGGACACTCAGTGGTCAACATGAGGCCAAACAGTTGGCCAACAGTGGGCCAACAGGGTTAGTTACTTGGCTGTTGGCCCACTGTTGGCCAACCGTTGTACCAACTGTTTGGCCTCATGTTGCCCACTGAGCGTCCAGTCCAGATGCTACTATTTAGAAGTCCATGACTCAGTCAATGTCCTAAACTGAGAACGCAGGTTAGTTTATGGCGTCGACATAATTTCATTGGTTAACCTTTTTTTATGGCTTAGGCTACAGCAACCTGCATTTTTACTAATTAGAAACTTGACCTACGCGATGGGATACAAAACATCTAGTTTAAAAGGTTGTGAGACTGCTAAGATAAATCATTAAAAACACCCTCGATCTTTTTAAATCCAATAGGTCCCCAGTACATTCTTGTATGCATTGCCTGCTCTAAATACTGAATATTTTATAGAGAAGCAACTGCTGCAATGACAAAGGCCCCGTTGGGAACAGCGTCAGAAGGAATTGAAGCGGAACAAATACGTTGCTATGGAGAAGGTTTTATAGCTGATCATTTTTTTACCTTATTAATACTTTGCACGTGATTTTTTAACAGTAAATGCTATTTATACTACAAAAGTGCTCAATGCCAAGCAAAAAGCCAAGCAGAGCAAATTAAATCAAATTTAGTTATTAGTCTCTAAACCCTTGAGAGCCTATTTCACCATAAAAGAAGGATCATCAGGTCCTTATTCAAATAGAACAATTCTATTTGAATAAGGACCTTCTGATTTTTTATTATATGTTTTTTTATAGTAAATTATGGCTTTACCACTCTCGTGTTGGCAACGGAAGTTATTTAGAGGGAAGGATCTCCTGGCTGTCAATACTAGTCTTAGTACCCATTAGCACTTATCGAGAACTCTGTGGCATGAATTATTGGTGCGATACTGATAAGCCCAGCCTCATGGGCGAAACGAATGTCTATCACTACCAACTCTTGCTACACTCGGCTACCAAAAAACAAAGACGGTCCAAGAAATAATTCCATCATATGGCTTAGGGTGGCTCTTATTTGGCAAAAAATGAAAAAAATTTGAATTTTGTACGGGACACCCTTTTAAAAGGTGAGGTTCTAAGAAAAAATAACACCTGTAAAAAATTTTTGAATTTCAAATTGATTTAGAGGTGGCCCTCCCCCCCTAAAGTTTTGCACCCTCCTCCAAAATACCAAACCTGCATATCTCAAAAACTGCTTGAGCTAGAGATACGGTTTTTGTGTCAAAAGATGCAGAAAGCATGATTTCCTATCTGCTTTCTGAACAGTGATTGCGTCTATCTTGAGTAGAAAAGCAGTTATTTAGAAAAAACCTGTTTTCGGTATTCTAGCACAAAACAGTGCTAAACAAGTATTGTGGCCCAAACTATTCAATAAACAAAGTTCATAAACTAACCTGTAAAACTGGTAAAGCAATAAACGAAATAAGTATTCTTAAACTTTTATGCATTCATGCATAGCTAAAATGCCCGTTTTTTATCATATTTCTTGAAGAAACTCCTGAGCGTGGAATCCGCTTTCAAGCTTCAGGTGCTATGCATCGCACTTGTTGGATGCGAAGGCGATTTATGCAAAAAGCTTAGTCTGCATTTATGGTATCTGTCCGAAGAAAAGGTTGGACTAGCCTTGTTTGACTCTCGATTGTCTGTGGAAAGTAAAAAGCTAATGGTGGCAACCATGTTAGATGAAACAGGAGAACGTCCACCACGGAGACCAAGCATCAAAGTAGATGCGTTTTTTAGCAATAAGGGTCTAGAACAGTATTGCATCTCTAATTCAAAATGGCTTCTTCAGCTGTTGGGTGAAGATGAAGCAATAATTATACTTTCAAAGGATCCTGCTCATTGGACTGAAGATGGTGCATTTATTCAAGCTTTACACATGGCGAAGGGACTTTCAGTAGTGAATGACAGAGCAGAGAGAGGAGTTGCTCTAAGTCTAATCCAGGATTTTAACAAAATCTTAACTGAAGATGAGCACCAACTTCAGTTTCTTTTGCAAGTTGTTACTGAACACAGGAAACTGTTTCCAAATTCCAACAAGAACAATATTGTCGATTCTTCTTCGTTTAAACCTTCTTTGTTACTCCAGGGGTCAAGGGCTCTGTCTTTTACCACTCTTGGGCAGTGGCGATGCGGTTTAGATGCTTGAGCAAGTGTCGAGCAGCAATCCTTTTATTCGTCCATTGATCCATTGATTCGTCATCCAGTTCAAGCAGACCACGCACACCATTTGGCGCAGTTACAGATGGTGTGGTCTGTGATTTGTTCCTCTTTGCCACACTCACAGATTGCGGATGGAGCCATCCCCCATTTGTGCATGTTGGAGCGGAATAGTCTGACTCCAGTAGGCTAGCCCAGTACGCAGGCGGTTGAGCCGTACCCAGGCCTTCCTTGGCAAATTATGCATTCCGGTTGGATGTGGGCTTGTGTCGGAGATACAACTTTAGAGTCTTGAGGAGTTCTTCTTCCACTCTGAGCTTTATTTGTTCGGAATAACCTGTTTCGGTGAGTCCGATTCGGTGAGTCCGATTCGGTGAGTCTGATTCGGTGAGTCCGATCCCTTAACGGGGGATTTTTTCAATTTTTTTTTTTAATTATCGGGTACCGTAGCCTAATTATCATTGCCGTTTTAGGGTTAGGGGTTTGAAGTTAGGGTTAGGGGTTAGAGGTTAGGAACTCACCGAATCAGACTCACCGAATCGGACTCACCGAATCGGACTCACCGAATAGTAGCAGACCCTTATTTGTTGTCCTCCCAGGTAGCCGCGCTGATGGATTGGTCTTCAGCGGTTTTCATCAGGAGTTGTGCATCACACACAAATGGTTGTCTTGATTTCAGTTGCCGAGGATGCTCGATTGCTCGCTCACAGACTCGTAGAGACTTGAGTGGAGCAAGTGGTTGGGGTTCGTTGTGCTGCAAGAAAGAGACAGGATGGCTTCTTTGCGACGAAACTCAGCTGGTTGGTTGCCTGCAAGGACAGGGAAATTGTTCGATGGTGTAGGTCGCAGACATCCTGCCACGATACGCAAGGCAATATGTAAAATATTGTCGATAATATCGCTTCTTCCAGTATATACTGACCAGAATTACATTTTGAAATGAATATCGTTACCAGTGTTCCCTCTAAGGTGCAAAAATTAAGACAAAAAAACGAAATTTTGTAGACGGTTTCGTGGTCACAAAAAAGGTTGTAAAATCAAGATTTGGTCAAATGCGTTTTTTCTAAATAACTGCTTTTCTACTCAAGGTAGATGCATTCAATGTTCAGAAAGCAGATAGAAAACCATGTTTTCTGCATCTTTTAACACAAAAACTGTATCTCTAGCTCAAGTGGTTTTCGAGATACGCAGATTTGGTATTTCGAGGGAGGGCACAGAACTTTAGGGGGGGAGGGCCACCTCTAAATCAACTTCAAATTTAAAAAAAATTTTGCAAGAGTTATTTTTTCTGACAACCTCACCATTTGAAAGGGTGTCCCAAGCAAAATCAAAAACTCAATTTTAAGAGCCACCCTAATATGGCTATTGGCTAACGTTTTCTTAGTTTTTACCACATACATGACGCCAAGTCTGACACTTTGTGATGTGTAGGCTAATGTAACTTCGTAACTGTTTTGACACTTTGTGATGTGTAGGCTAATGTAACTTCGTAACTGTTCTGACACCCACTTTGGTTTGTTTTATGGAATTAAAACATCCCTCAGCATACAGCAAACCAATTTTAGTCAGTGTTTATAATCTTCAAGACGTGGAAAAGATATTGGACAAAAGATCAATCACTTTGTCTTGCAATATTTAGCATTGTTTTTCTAAACAGCGTTTCCACCTGGGTGTAAGTCCTTCGACGGCCCCTTCTCCGAGGAGTGCTTGAACTCGATATGGAAGGAGCAGGGGTGCTTGGAAACTGGGCAAAAGTATCCTTCTAAGTTATCAAATGCGGAGAACGCGACTTTGCAAGCAATGAACTTGCAGTACGTAACAGACTAAAGTTTAACTTTATTGTTATTAAAGTTTAGTAGTATGCACTATACAGCTAACATACTCATCAAAACTCGTTTACCACAAAATGGATACGATTGGAAGCAGGGTTTCCAAACTGAATACTAGTAAATTAATTGCCATAAACTGTTCCTTTTATTTCTGATCTAGTGCCAACTTATCGTTATAAAGAAAAATCTTCTCATTTACAAACACATCTGGAAGCTTTCCTTGTTTAGTTGTGTTTGTTTTACGAATTGCAATTTTGTACTATAGCCCGTTTTAGAGATTTTATGATTTTGCGGCACTCTTTCTATTTGTAATCTCTGTGAGCGCTTAACGTATAGTTTGTTTATGTTGCCATGATGATAGAACCTTCTCGCTTACATTCGCACTGAGTCCATCATCCCAGAATCTACTTTAATTATAATTAAAGTAATTATTTTATAATTAAATTGCATCAAATGCACCATTTCAGCAAAAGTAGGCTATTGTGCCAGTTTGAGTACATTTCTGCAGCATAAGAACTCTTATCGTTTACAGTCCTGTTACAATGTGTACCTCATTGGTACACAAATTAGAAATTAAGCTCTTTATCAATTTCTCAGGCAGCTGAAGGAAGCTTTTGCCGACGTTAAAGATCTAGCAGCCACAGACCCAGGAGCGCAAGCCGATTGCTTTGGGACAGGTGGGACTTGTCTAATCTTCCTTCTGATTTGCTAATTTGATCAAATTCAGGTTGTAGTTTTCTTGAAAAATAAACTTAGATAAAATGGTAGGAACTAATGTGTGGCGTTATCATGTTGTATTTTTTTTACAACCTAACCACTCAAAGGATCTCTAATGCAACTGAACTTTCATAGCTAGAATCTGACGGATTGGCCATTTAAGAACTTACTGTTAGCGGTTATGCGAAGACCATTACCATCTAACACTAGAGATAGCCATTGTACTTTTACAATTTATTTATTGTAGATTATATGTTATAGCTGGCTGACTCCGGCTATAGTGTTGCCAGATTTTTTTTTAATTTTTATACTTTTTCTAAAAATTTATTTCACTCAAGTTGTGATCAAAATTGAAACGGCGAGTTCCATAAAAACTGACCAGAACGAGCGTTTCTATTTTCTGGTCAAGTTTCAGAGTGCAATAAGGTGAACAAGAAACAATATTTTGAAAAAAAGGTGTTGCAAACTAAAATTTTATTATTCATCGTTTTGTATCAAGTCGGAGTCGGCTTTTTTTAACAACTCCGGACACGCCAAAATTCCTTCGACTCCACAGCCCTGACTGTAACTCTAACTGTGTGAATTGACACATTTTTTCAATTTCAAGTTTTTCCTCCCAACTGCGACTCATACCAACCACCACTGTCCAAAGACTGTCTCGTTGAGCTGTGGCTGAATAAGGTTGGATGCACGGTTAATGGCTCAGAGTTCCCCGGCAACAAAACATTTCAGGTCTTGGACCAGACCTGGGGAAACCAAGATTTAAGGTCAGGGTGTAAAGCAAAGCTTGGCCAGAGAAAGTCAACTGAGCTCTACGATTACACTATATTTCATGGATTTGTAACGGTACAAAGGGCGTTTTAACTTGAGGAAGTTATCTTCTTTTGGTGTGACCTGATGTAGAATGGCAAGCATTATGAATTATAATAATGTGCATTTTTATATAACGTTGTATGATATCACGAATATACGTTGCTCCTTAGTGCTTCAGAAAGCAGACTGTGTCAATGCAGGCGAATAGAGGCGCAGCCGAGTAGCCTAGATTATTTTTCTGAATCTATTCCTTTTGCTGCGTACCAAGCAGAAACAATATTCAGTTCCACTTTTAAAAAGTCTTTGATATGACTCCACAGAGTATCGAACCTGCGCATATACTGATTCAGAGGTGGCAAAGTGCAACATTATCCCCACTTACACTTCTGAATACACTGAAATTCCGTTTAACAAGAATTGAATAGCATTTCAAGCGTGTTATTGTCACAACAGCCAAGCAGAAGCGCTGATGCAGGAATGGAAAAATCTGGCCGACCAACCTCCACACAATGATCCCAACCGTCCGCCGGTCAGCAATTTCCAAAAGATATGCTACGGTCTTGGTAAGAGTTGTTAACATTTTGACGAACTGTTCCCCAGACAGTATCAGTTTTACATTGATGCTATGTCTACAGACGTTAAATCAATGTAAAATTGACGGATTTTTGCTGGTTGAGTAATTATTATCATTCTACGTGTATTTCTCGCTTAGGCCAAAATTCTTCGTGTTTTGAACAGCGCTTTTACAGAGACGCTTCCATTTAGTGGAAACAGATGGATAGAACAGTTACTGGCAACTTAAAATGATCAACTCTGCGTCTGCACCCAATATGCTAAATTTTCTTCTGCTTTTATTGTCATACGTGATTTCAAGCACTGACTACCTCTTGTACGAAAATTTTCCAAGTGTCTCTGTCTTTTGCTCTTTATGTTAGATCTGTGCTGGTGTTGGTTTTGTTGCTTTAGGTATGCCGATCTTTGCGTAAATGCCTAATATAATTAACATCAAAAAACACTTTGTTTTCTCAGAGTTTCCTGACAATTGCACGTACGATGGACCGTTCACAATCGAATGTTTGAACAACATCTGGAACAAGACGGGCTGCACTCAAATCGGCTACGCCAAACCCGCCAACCTTTCCGCCTCAGACCGTGCAGTGATTGACACACTGAAGTTACCGTAAGTAAATAGCGAACAACTCACCCAGACAGCAAATCAGTCGCTGCAAAAAAACGACCGATTTGTTGCCTGGGCAGTAAAATTAATGTCTTTTATGTGTGACTGTGAGATTACGTTATAATAATTGTGCGGGTACGATAGAAAAATTGTTAGCCTGTATTCAGGAGCATAACCATTAACCAGCACGAAATTTCTAAGGGGGAGGGGAAAATAAGTGTTTTTACACATGTGAGCGAGACTGGTGACGAGTCGCCGATGGCGAAGCACCCTCTGGAGGACCTCCCCCAGAAAATTTTGAAAACAATCCTTTAAATTACGTATTCTGAAAGTACTTTCAGCCAAAATCAATAGTAACACTTTGTCAAATAATGCTGTAACAGAGTGAAATGTTTATCATTTCAAGGGAGCAATTGCCCCCTCTGCTCTCTCTGGCTATGCTCCTGCTTGTATTGTTTCACAAAGTAATGAAACGATTTCAGTCATGCCTGAAGTTTCCAAGTAAAACTGTATTATTGATAATTTGTAAAAAAGCAAGTCTTTTTAAATCGTTTAAAAGACTTTCTCGATTTATCTTGTTTCGATAAGTGATTTGGTGCCTAGCATCAGATATTATGGAGCAATAGAAGGTAAAGCCACATCACTGGAATCACACCGTTTCGATGCAATTTGACTCGATACACTATGATACAGTTATACAACGACCAAGACGAATCTATATTCTTTCCTTGCGCATTTTTAAATTTCTCATTTCTCTATGCGTATCTTTGTTATTCATGCATTTGATTCAATGTTACTGTTTATCGTAGAGACGTCATCAAGAGAATGCAAGACATAAGAGATGCAGTTGCTACCGACAAGAAGGCACAACAGGATTGCTACGGCTGTGGTGAGACTATATTGACAATAAGTGTATTTTGTGTCAGTTTTTTTTTACATGGGATCATGCTAAATTTTCATGTTATCATGCTATCAAAGATCAGTTTGTTTTTTTGGCAACTACCATAAACGGAATTTATAGCTTAAGGTTTCAAACTCATGGCGAACTTGTTTTAAATTTCTGATTTTTGGGAAAGACTTCAGAGTTTCTAAATTTTAAAATAAGTTTATCTACATTTTTTTAGTATTGCGGGGGCGTGTTTTCTTCCGCTTCTTGAGTGAGAGCTTGGCACCACGTAATGTCCAAGATGCAAAAAATTATGTTTCATTTCGTATTTCAGTTGACATGAAACTTTCTTTTTACTTTAGTTTTCCCTGAGAACTGCACCACGTTCGAAGGACCCCTGTCTGTTGAGTGCCTGACTTCTATCTGGCTGACAGTAGGATGCACACATGATGGGAGCGGCATACCGTACAAGATATCGAAAAAAAAGAAACTGGACTTATGGAAGGATTACGATATCAAGCGAGTAGCTTAACGATTGAATAATGAAAAAAAAAAAAAAATAAATAGCCGAAGCAGAGATAAAATCGGACGAATGTTTTATCTGAACTATTTTTCAGTTCGATGTGTTGCAGCTTGTTAAAGCGGTACTTACTAAACTTTAAGGTAAATGATTAAGATAAACATCACTAGGGCAAGAAAATAAACTTATCAAAACAGTCAATACTGTTCTTTTCTATTAAAAAAAAATGTTTTCTAAACTAGAACGTAACCTACGAAACTAAGCCCGTCCTTCTCCCGTAATAGACTGTCGTTAGTGGTTGTGATACAAGAATTAACTTTCAGACATTCCTGATTGGTCACTGGCCATTGTACTCAGTTGGTCACTCTAGGGTAAGTAAGTATTGTTAAGTGAATCGGGATCCACGCTCGTTATAACTTCCTAACTCAAGCCCCTACCAAAAGCCTGTCTCGACTTTCATTTGTGAGTTCAATGTTGGTTAGTTTTGATAAGTTTTTTACCAACAGGCGACTTGGATTCAAAACCTGTCACTATGAGTCTAGTCGTCGTCGGCTCCAGCTCTTGTCCGAGCATTAGTTTCGTCTTTAATCGAATTTGGCTTTGGATGGTTATGTCGTACGTGGATTTGGAGGTCCAGTCTATGACGGAAAAGAAAAGTCGTACCAGTGTGTTTATACGAACTTGTGATGTCGAACTATTTTTTTAGAAAAACTACAAGAGAAATTACGAAATCGCCGTACAATACCAGCCTGCAGGGGAACAGGGTGGATGAGGAAAAATGCAAAGGCGTCGGTAACTACTTGTGCTCATTAGTCGCTTTACGCTATATGTTCTTCATAGTATGCCCCCGAACAGATTGATCACGGGTTGTACAAAAGATTTCAGGTTACCACACAGCTCCAGCAGGAGGTGCTTACAGCAAAACTACCCCGGTTGTCACCTACTGCTTCCAAAATATAAGCACTAGCCAGTGTTATGATGCACGAAGCATTTGTAAGCCCACAATGTGACAAGATTTGGAGGTTGATGGTTATGCTCAAGAGGACCTGATCTCCCAGGAAAGAAGTGCTCGTGTGGAGTTGTGTTTCATTAAAAGTGATCCCAGACAGCAAAATCCATCATTTTTTAATAAAAGACGGATTTTGCTGTCTGGGCTGTCACATCTGCAATATACTGGCTAAGGAGATAGATTACTTGCCCCACAAAACAGTACTTGCTTCACGAAACGGCACTTACCCCGCAAATCTTAGTTAAGAAATCGATTAGAAAGCGCAGCAGCCAGCAACGTTGCTGGCTGTCAATTTGAACTTGATTGATGACTGTAGTCTGCATTTTAGAACTCAGCATCTTGTCATAATGGAAACAACGTATTGTAACGTCTTTTTGCAGACTTGCCAGAAAATTGCACAAGTTTTAATGGACCGTTCACAATGGATTGTTTGATAACAATTTGGAAGGAAGCTGGCTGTGTTAAAGAAGGAGATGAATATCCACCGAAACTTAATACATCTGAACTTGCAAATATCAATTCCATGACAATATTGTATGTTTTTGCGTCATCGCATGATTAATTGATTATACTGTATGTTGAGATACTTTCACAAGTGTAGATACAAACGACTTGTTTTAGCCTGATGCTGCGGGTTCGCTGTGGTAGTAGCGGTTTTTTAGTTGGTAAACACACACATACCACACACACACACACACACATTACTACCACAGCAAACCCGCTGCATCAGGCTAAAACAGGTCGTTTGCATCTCCACTTGTGAAAAAACAACGATTGTGATTCTAAAAGCGAAACTGAATCTATTTTATATTAATAATTTCTAATTATAATTTGGATTTCTCAAAAAACTGTCCATGAAATATTTACTACACGTAGTATTACTGTCACGTAAGAGTTCACATTTTGTTTCGCAACAGAGATGTGGTCGACCGCATGGAGAATATAAACACAGATGCTCTCAACAAGGACACAGCAGCTCAGAAGAAGTGCTTTGGTCTAGGTCAGTTGTAGCTTAAATGTTTTCGGAATGAATCAAGCTGGTTTGTATGCATTCCTTTGGAATATTCTTAATGGAAACGGCTGTACCAAACACATTCAGGCTATTTATCGCTGATCAGTTTTTTAAAGTTCCTTAAACTCAATATTGCTTTTTATTTATGTTTTTTTGAACGATAGATAATTTAGAGTAAACCTACCTTGTTAACTATATTCTAGGCTAGAATGTAATGACACGAGTTGTGTTTGTTATTTTTTTAATTGACACAAACTTCGTTCTATGCAATGTATTGTGCCATGATATTGAACTCTTCATCGTGCAATGGAACTTTCTTTAATTTAGAGTTCTGCCCTTCATGCGACAAATATCATCCCACCCTGTCGAAGGATTGTCTCAATGAGATCTGGCTCATCAAGGCAAACTGCACCAAGGAAGGAAAAGGTTATCCGGACAGTTTGCCTGCCCAAAATCTTACTGACACCTGGGGAGACAAAACTCAAAGGTGAAAATTGGAATACTAAGTTCAGTAGTTTCTAGATCTGCACAGCCATGTTCTGTGCTAATTGCTCTAATTAGTCCATCTTTATTGGTGTTAACTGGGCTACTCTTCAGGTTTGCGCCATATTGCTTGTAGTTTCTTCTTTAAGATAACAACAGTTTCACACAAATAACAACACAATAGCTGCCCGACATCTCTTTTTACAACAAGTTTGAGTTACCGCCATTGTCTCAAGGGTGATGAGAGGCAGATCTAGGTATGGAATATCCTATCGAGGAAGAGAACTTTGCCTTTATCTTGATTTTGCTTTTTCCCAACATACAGTTTGCCCGTTCCTTGGTTCTGTGCTATTTTATACCTATTATAATAGCCAACTAATATTGTTGTGTGGTAGAAATAAAGTTTCAACACTATCTACACCTTGCCATAATTTTGTTGCAGAGCGGTGCGCGATGAGATGAAAGATATCAAGGCAAAGGCGGACGCTTCAGATGCAAAGTTCCAACTACTTTGCTATGGCGTTGGTAAGCTTATGTTGTGTTTTTACCTCATTCAGCCAGAGTCATATAAATAATAATAATGTTATGGTTTTCTTTATTGTCGCTCTACAACAGCTAAGGTCTTTTAGCGACAGGGCTCATGTTTAATTTATATCAGGTTTACGATATCACATTATTACCCGACTCATTCTCACTGCGCTATGCAGGATAGAACACAATCGGTACCGTTTTTAAAATCTTCAGTTTGACCCGACCTGGAATCGATCTCAGATCTACCAGAGCCGAAGGCGAAACCACTCGGCCACTGAGCTGGTAGAGTCATATAAAGATTTTCCACTTGTATTTTAATTCGCAAGAAAGAAACTGTACTGTGAAAAGGGCGTGTCACCATAATATGTTTGAATTCAAAACGAGAAGCGCTGATTGACAACAACGCAAAAGAGAAGACCTAAGAGGAAAACGAAAGCAAAGTGCAGTGATTAAACGAAAACAAACCAAAATACACAACAGTTTATTTTTCACTGGTGTAGTCAATTTGTTGACGTGAAAGTTTGGATTTTTTCGTTTTAGCTTACAAAGTTTAACTTCAGTTTGACCAATCATAAATCTTTTGCCACATTTTATCATGCAGTCATATAATTTGCGAAATAGTTCATATGGTTTTATGGTAACCTCACAGGGTATTCACACAGTGTAAAGTTTGTTACACGCTGTGGAAGAATTGGATTGTTTGCCCCTAGATATTATAACTAGACATGAAGATGCTTGGACCTTTCACTAGTGGCTTGAACAATTATAATAACCAAGAGAGGTCAATTTATGCTCTTAGGGTTGCCAGATCAAAATTAAGTAGCCTGATAGCTGCGCTCACAATTTGTAATCTTGTGCTTTGTCTTGCAGTGCTTCCCCCAAACTGTAAATACTACCCGCCTCAAACCCAGCAATGCTTGATTGATGAATTTAAGAAGGTTGGCTGCATTGACGAAGGGACCCACTACCCCGGCAAAGGGACCAGTCCTTTCGACTTGGCTTACAGGAACAAAGCCGGATATTCAGATGTTGTCAAAGACATGAAGGTGGAACCCAAAGACAAGTTGGGTTGCTACGGGACAGGTATATTGCTTTGTATTCATCATCTGTACAACATTTGGGGTTGTCATATAATTCAGTTTATTTGATTTTGTTGGCGAAGTACAAACATCACAAACACTGAGGAGGGAAACCCAAGCGCACAACAAAGTTAGAGACGAAAGACCAGTACGTTCAGCCAAGTCAGCCACCACTTAAGCATTGAAACATATAACACAACCAATTAGGCATAATATTGAGACACAAAAATCAAAAGTGAAGTTACTAGGCGAACAGCAAAGTGTCAATATTCTGAAAATACAAAATGTTGTGTTATGATAACTATGCTAGTTTACATTGAATGTCTTTAACTGATTATTATATTTCCGTTCCAGACTTTCCAGACGAATGTCAGTACCTACCGCCTCACAGTGATGATTGCCTCTGCAAGCTGTTTACAGATTATGTGAGTTGAATAGTTGACGTTCTTTACGTTTGGTGACAACTGAAATTGAAAGCAGGAACTTAACAACTTGGCAACAATACAAATTGTAAATTCTTTATGGAGGCGCCCAGTTCAAATTTAACTACTTGGTACAAATTTTGAACATTGAGGCGTTCTATTCTAGGCCTACGTGGAAATGTTGTTCTGAAAAGTTAAAACAAACAAGCTGAAAAATTGATTGTAAATTGCAAACAGAGCAGGGCGCTTGACGACTAATCAGTATCAACTTTAATCTTTTGGTACAAATATCATACCACATTCTCCACTTGGTAGAAACTCTCCAGCTGGGCACATAAAAATCAAAAACATCAAGACTCTCTTTCAAATATGAACTTTGCTCGCAGTTTTAAGTAGACAAAACGCAATCGGCTTGCTAACAAAATAACTGTTCTCAGGCTGGCTGCAAGGGATGTAACGGGGGCGATGAAGGACAAGTGCCAACCTCGAAAGCAAGTCACTACAATAATCTTACCGTGGTCAAAGTTTTGGAGGAATTTAAAGCGATTAGGAAAAAAGCAAATGACAAAACGAAAGACATTGATTACGAAACATGCTTTGGATCACGTGAGAGCTGTTTATATTTTGTTGCTATTTTTTGACTACTTAATTTTGTAAATGATTGTCTTGAAGAGCCCAATCAATTTCCAACGACAGTACCTTTTTCTTTGCGAAACGGAAGTTAAATGAGTTGGATGTAGTGATTTAAAATGCAGCGTTATTGGGACAGCTGGTAAGACGCGTTGCAGTTGTTCTTATTAGTTGAAACTATTTCTGCAGACTAAACAACGTCTTTAAAACCTTTGTCTGGCAGCTTCACATAGCCTACCGGCAAAGGTTTTGAAAAACTGAAGCGGAAATAGTCACTGATACTGTGCGAAGTTTCCACTTGTTGCTGCCAATATAATATCAGGAGCTCTGTCCTTGCAGTGCTTTTCTTAATTTGACATGCTGAGAAACGAACCAATGTTCGTTGATCTTAACATTTTTGCACTTATAATTTCCACGGCTAAATACTTTCCGCTCAGGGTAACTACTCAGCGTAGTCCAGCGATAAATCCTCAATCGATGAGAGGTAAAAGTAGATTCTCGATCTTAAGCGCTGGAACGATGACGAACTTTTGGGTTTTGATTGGTTGAGATATCGTCCTTCTGAAATCGCTTGCTTTGATTTGAAAAAAATATTTGTTTTTTTGTCGTATCCAGGCTTATGCCCCGTAGTTGATAATTTGAATTGAGTGAACGGGAAGGCAAGGAAGCCAACCTTTGCGTCAACCTTCAGGCATGCCTTTAAGTGTCTTACCAAACACACAGCCGCATGCTGTTGAGCGGTTTCGAACCGGCGCCCTTTCGAACGTCGTTCCACGGCTCTCACCACTCGGCAATGCAGCCGGCAAAAATATCTGTGTTATGTGAGAAAGCATCACCGGCACTGTTTTGATCATCGCATTAACTAAAAGCGTAATTGTTTAGATTTCTTCAATGTGATCGACAAAACGGACATAAAAATTGTTCTGGAAAAGAAGCCATACCCTGATGCGAAGGAATATTGCAGATCTCGAGGGGCCTTGTTAATGCATAACGTAATACTGTTATGGTTTTATTCTTTGTTTTTGTGCAACAAATAAGATCGTTTACCGACAGTAGTGTAGCCTACATTTTTCAATCGCTGGGCTGTTACTCAACTTTTCTCACTGTTTAACTATGAAAGAACACCATCTAAAGAAGTAGCCCATTGTGCAATGATTTGTTATGACTTGCTCTAGAATACAGGCCTACTAGAAGCCTTGGCCGACACTAACCACTCAACCAGCTATAGAGAACTTTTTCATGAACATATTTTGGAAAATTTATTGTGCAGTAATCCTATCCAGGCTTACGCCGGTGGTGGAAGATTTAGATTAAGTGAACGGGAAGGCAAGGAAGCCCATCTTTGTATCTACCTTCAGGCATGCCTTTTAAGTGTCCTGCCAAAGACACAGCCGCATGCTTATGAGCGGTGTCGAACTTACACCATTTTGAGTATCGTACCGGGGCTTTCACTACTCGCAGCTGACAAACATTTTACTTGTAGGCCATAATTTGAATATTGAAGTATCTCGAGCGTTAACTGTTCAGTAGACGCCCACTTTATGATCCACTTTGTTATATCTTTTTAAACCTACTTTTACTTTCGTCACAGATTCCGTCGGCTCGTGTCCAAGATAGCCTAGCTAAAAAGCTTAAGAACGCCGTCGATTATTTTGACCGGAAAACTTGGTGGATCGGGTTAGATGACATAGAAAATGAAGGTGAAACAAGAGTGGTTGATTGAGGGTGCTGACTGCTGCGGCATACCACAGTGGTGTCATTTCTCAGCTATCAAATAGACCGAGTAATAAACTTGAAGTCGGTGTCTTTTAATTTGCAACATTTATTGTGGTTTGTTGCTGTTGGAAAGAATTATATAAGTTTTCCTAGAGAATTACAAGCTTCGTAAACAAAATTAACAGATTCGGCTATTTCCTGCTATTTTGCATTCATCAAGTGCTGGCATTTGCACAACAATCTAACCACTTAGTGTACCACTTTGCTGTTTGTGACCATTTCCAAACAAACAAAAGTTTTGATTGCGGCAAAGTCCCTTGATATTTTTTGCTTACCGCAGGTGTTTTTATGTGGTCCAGTATGATTGCTTTGACCGGCACGGCCTACACAAACTGGGATCCCTCTTATGCCACTCCACATGACGATAAAGACTGCGTGTTTATGCAAGATCCAACTTTTACTTGGAATGTCGACAAATGCTTGGAAAGCCATGCGTTTATATGTCAGCAAGGTAGGTTGTTGCTTTTCCTAATATTTCAGTTGATTCTTACTTTTACGTTACCAACCTTTTTATGATTCTTGTGGTATTGTAAAAACTTTTTAAATTCTATCGAGGACCTAAAGTTAAGAGTAGCAACTAAATCTAGCTGTTGAGACAAAATGTTAAAGTTTTACAATGTTAAATGTAATATTGCAACGGAGATGAGTGATGTGACTAAAGTTTAGTTTGAGTAGAAAATCTTATTATTCAAAAGTGTGATGTTATTAGTTCTTTAACTTACATCTTTTTATTGCTTCTGGTTGATTCGCCGTTTTGTACATTTCCTGTGATCTGTTAGCATTGAACGAATTGAAGAACGGGCTTGGCAGAGGCTGCTACCCGTTATTCATATATACCGAATGTTGTGTAGATAGAGGATAGTCAAATTTAAATCTCCAAGACCAATGTTTATGAAAGCATATTAAGAAAAACTGTTTTTCGATAGTTTGAAAGAAATTTAAGCTTTTCAACAACTAAAAGTAAACGTTGCTTTGCATTGGTTACTGGCTGTACGATCAAAGCATTCTTTTTTTTTGTACTAAATTTATAGTAAAGGTAAACTAAAAACTCATTAACGTGCTTACAAAATCATCTTCAGTGAACTGCGCTAATCCAGCTAACTTTCCTCCTCTTGGCCCAACACCTGATCATCTGGGTAAGTTGCATGTCTCCTCCAGTTTGATTGATCTTGTTGATAATAACAAAGAGAATGGTCTTTCGCTGCTACCCTAGTACCAACACCACATTCAATGTATTTATTAATGTAACTAAACAATAAATACTATTAATACTACAAAAAGTGCTCAATGCCAAGCAAAAAGCCAAGCAGAGCGAATTAAATCAAATATAGTTATTACTGTAACTATGTATTAATTGATGTAAATAGGCTACGAGCTGTAGCCTGTAACTAAACCAAATAAAAAGAATCTGAATAATTTGCAATTGCTCTGACTAACGATTGTAGGATAACTGGACTTATCAGGGGACATTGTGGTGGTGTTGTCTGCCGATAAGAAATATTCAATTAGCATCAATGAACATTGAACAACTTATATTTTCAGCAGCGTCGCTTTTATTTTCTGTCTCAAATAACTCGTCCGATTTGTCACGTGACACTGAGCAGACAAAAGTTTCCTTTTAAGGTAATCTGCATTACAAGTAACTTAACTTTTGAACAATCTAGTGTCACCCCCCTGCTCGAGCTGCCCACCAGGATCAAACACAGTATGTAGGAATGGAATATGCCAGTGTTATGAAGCATTCACTGATTCAAAGTGCGACGAAGCTGCAGGTACAGCTATCAAGCAACCTATAACGCATATAACCTTGCGATTTTAAATTAACTTTTCTGATGCTGCTCAACCATCTCTGTCGACAATTTTTTACTCTATTGATATTATCACCACAACGTATTAAATTTATCTATCTAAATAGCTAGAGTGCAGCGTCAACATATTGGGTTCCCCAGAAAACATTACACATCGATTTGATGTCGCTGGATTAGGCATGAAGCATGTCTCAATCACACCAATGGTCTAGCACAGGGTTACTCAACTAATCTTAACAAAGGTCCAGTTTGACTAGTTGAATATTTTTAGCGGTCCGGTAAATAAGTTATTTCACACGCAACCACGAAGTTAAACTATCTGTACCAAACCACTTTTTAGGTAAAATGTAACTCGAATTGGATTTCTAAGAAATTGTTGGGGAGTCTGGGAGTAGAAGGCTCCCAGCAACTAGGGTAATCAAAGTAAAAATTTAGTAGTAGAAATCTGTTTAAAGAAGCCCTGAAACGTGGCAATGAGGTTATTCTTCCAAAATATCAAGGTCCACCATCAACACCCAGAAGGTCCGGATTTGGACCGCGGTCCGCCAGTTGAGTAGCTCTGGTCTAGCATCAGAACATTGTTTATGACGTTTCTCTTTGTTTATGACGTTGTTGTCGTCACAGGAATGGCCTAGGGACAGTTGGTGAAGATGTGTTTCATCGTCTGAATTTCAAGTCTACATTTGCACGTTGGATCGTTAGTCATTTTTCATTGAAAAGCTGCTTTGTCTTCCGACTCTGCAGCAGGCTCTGTTTATGAAGCACCATTCCTCATTTCTTTCTACCATGTTCCAGAATAATGATGATTTTTCGTATGAAGCCGAATGAATAATGAAGTCATTGCTTTGTTTAGGTGTACATTCCGTTGCTGAAGAAGTTGCTTTCGGAAAGAGTTTTCTTTTCTTTAAAGAAAAGATGCCCTGGAAAAGCGCTGATGCGTATTGCAAAGGTAAATTTTTAAAGAAACTTTATTGCTAATCCAAATGATTTGAGTGCAAATTAGTTGGCAAAGAAATAAGATATTTCTTTATCTTGGTGATAAAATAATTTCACGGTAATCACTTCACACATAGCCGTAAGCGACTGCATCCCCGCTACAAAAAAGCTTCGAATTTGGACAAAATGCCCAGTTATTTGGGCAAATGGTAAATTGCTGTCTTAAAAGGTAGATGTCTACCAAGGATTCTATTCATCTTAGGCCAATAAGCAACAGATTTCCAAGTTTTTAAGATGTTGTTTTGGTTGTTCCTTTTGTGTTCCTTTTCCTTGGCTAATATTTATCAAAGTTTTTATAGATTGTTTGTCGATGATTTGTCCATATATCTACCACTTAAAAATAGTTATGTAATGCAACAATTAATCTATTTAGATATTTTTGGCAAACTTGCAATGCCGAGCACCAAGGAGAGGCATGATTTGATTTACAAGAACATCTTGAAAGGCAACCTAGACAAAGAAGCATTCGCGGTCTATCTCGGCTTTCACGACCAAGGCACAGAAGATGATTGGAAATTTGTCAACGGCGACCCTGTCAACAGAGCACCAGATTTAACAGGTGATCTTTTTCATAGCAGAACGTTGAATGTGTGTTGTCGTTGTTGTCTTGACGTTAACTTTACATGATTTTTTTACAATAATTGTTTTTTGGTTGAGTTAACTAACTCAATGGCATACGCCTCGTACTGTAGATCATAGATCGATTCCAGGTCGGGTCAAACTGAAGACTTTAAAAACTGTACCGATTATGTTCTTTCTTTCATAAGGCAGTGGGGATAAGTCGGGTAGTAATGTGATGACATTCGAAATATGATACAAAATTTAAAAAAATGAGCCCTGTCGCTAAAAGACCTTAGCTGTTGTAAAGCGACAATAAATAAAACCATAACACTATTACTAATTATAAAGCCTTGGTAGAGAGTTCGTAAAGAAAAGCAAATGAATTTGTTACCCAACAAATAGACGATGACTGGAGTCTAATTTACAATATTAACCTCAGAAAATTAAGATATTCGAACGTACTGTATAGCAGGAAGCAACTCGTTGGAAAGTTTAATGTTGACTGGGATGGTGCAAGGCAAACAAACAGAGGGGCGACAAAAATGAAATATTTTGACAATATCAAGCAAATTGCCGGAATAAAAAGTATGCTTCACTTATCTTAAGCTTCGGTATTCGTAGAAACTCGTCATCGTGTGAGCCTCTGGGGCCGAGGGTCTATCCTTTTACCACCCCAGATTCACGATGTTCCCGGGCTACACTGGAAGGCTACTATAGAGCAGCCAGTCTTTGGTTTCATCATCCATGACGCGCAGACCTTCCATTCTGTTCAGTGGCTTGAAGATGCTACAGTCATTGATAATTATCAATGTGGTCTGCGGTCTGTTCCTCGGCACCACATACGCAGGAGGGGGAAGAGGCCATTCCCCATTGGTGCATGGGTTTTGATAGCAGACAACTTTGTATATGTTTTTCTGTATATTGAATTTCTATCCTTTCACAGACGGCACAGGGGGCGGCCAGATACAACTTCACGTGTCAAACACCACGTCTGTGGACGAGCGGTGGCACTTCTATTACGACAACGTGAGCTTGTTCCTTTCACGACAAGATGTCATCGATTACTGTGCCAACATCGGAGGCCATTTACCGCTGATCACTAACGCTGGTGAAGATAAACGAGTTGGAAACCACATGGCGGTAAGCCACAATCTTTGCCTTGAAAATGCTTATCTTGTCAACTACAGGACGTAGCCTACCTCAGCCAGCTAAGCAATCCTATTTTACGTTGATTTAACGTATACAGACGTCTTGACTTCAGGATATATGTTATGAATACAACACTATATAAGAAACTAAATGTTTCTGTTACCATATCAAGTGCAGTTACCAGCCTACTGTGGTAAGTTTTAGAGAATATAGTAACTTTTCCATTTGATGTAATTCGCTCTGCTTTGCTTTTCCGCTTGGCATTGAGCACTTTTTGGTAGCAATAATATTATTTATTATTTTTATTGATTATACAAAATGGAAAATAAAGTCATGTCCTAACCAATAACATTTTCCCGTATTTTAGAGGCTGTACAAGAATTATAGAAAAATAGTTCCCAACGACAAGCTTCCTGCACGACAACTCCATTACTTGGCATTTCTCAACCTCTCAAGGACTAAAGGCGATTTGGATTCTTGGGTGGATTCCGATAACAATCGCTATTTCAACCCACTGTGGTGGTACAAAAGACACCCTCAATATCCCATTCCGTTTCCAGACGAACTGGCGAGTAAGTGTACTTTTGTTTTCAGTGTCATGCTAAAGAAATGCTGCATTGTGTGAACCCAGCTAACAAAATTTATTTTTTACATTGATTCAACATCTAAATAAGTTGATTCCGGCTGAAATGAGACGTAAAACAGGAACAATAAGAACGTAAAAATGGTAGATTTTGCCGGCTAGATTTAACATCGTAACAAACAGGCGAAAAGAAGCGAATCCTTCGACAGTGATTTCAGTTATAATTCTAGGTTTCGATTTTCTTGTTTTTGGTCAAATTGTGACTGCAATGACAAGGCGTTGGGTCGGTGCATTGAAGCAAGTTTCGTGGCTGATTAGGTTTGTTAGGTTATCGGTTCGAATCCTCGCTCTGTTACTTTTCTATGATGTCAACCTACATTAATTATGAGGCCTGAGCAGAAGCTGGGGCAATATAGCGTTAAACTATGGGAGTCAGTTTTCTGTGTATGTTGCTAGTTCATATCAGATATGGGAAATCCCCCTTTGTTTTCAATGTCTCAAAACGGATTTTCATCTGGGCTGTTTTTTTTTTGCTGAACAACTTTCAAATAAGTGTTAGTCGCTGTGCTCTACTCAGACAACATATCAGTCGTTTTTACATTAGTTCAACGTCTGCATACGTTGAACCAATGTAAAAAACGACTGATTTTTTTGTCTGGGTAGCGTACCATTCAGAATTTACATTAAGAAGGGTCAAACTATCTACAGAGTATCAAGGTTGGAGACCCCCAGACCCAAACAACGACGCGAATGGACGCTACGTGCCAGGCGAGACAGAGCTATGCGGCTTCGCCATCACAGACGTGGGATGGATCGACTTTTCCTGTAATATAAATCTTCATCCTGTTTGCGAAAAGGGTGCGACTTTTATTGACAGTTTTAGAGTTTAATTTTTAAAACAAAATATATAACACGCTTATTAATTTAAATACAAACTACCACCCTTAATGCAGAATCTAACTCATGACCATTAAACCAAAACTGAACTCTATCTATCTATCTATCTATCTATCTATCTATCTATCTATCTATCTATCTATCTATCTATCTATCTATATGATTTAACGTCTCGTGAATTATGCAGTTTTCGCACTGAAGATGAAGTCAGTCTAACTTTTGAAACGTGGTTTCAGAAGTTTTAGCTCTGTGCTTTTTACTAAATTCTTTTAATACTAACTTTGTTCACCCATGTAGGCAGCTTCTTTTGCTTTTTAGCTCTGTAGTTTGTATTCAAGTTATCTCAATATCGCATTATTAAAAAAAATGTCCAAAAAAATTTAGACCAACATTTTTCTTCAATAAAATGCTGCAAATCACAATTACTAACGGTGCTCGGTAGATGAAGGATGATGTTTTCACAGCTCTTTTTATCCAGGACCGTATTTATTTGAACGTTGGCATCATGGAGGAACAGATCCAGATGTGTCGGAGCCTAATGATGGATGGTGCCAGGAGGATTGTGGATCCATGCGCTTGGATCTTTCAGAAGCAGGAAAGGAGGAGTTCAGTGGAGTGCTGACCGAATTCTGGAATGATCTCAGTTGCGACTTGTCGATACCTTTTGCATGTGAAATTGGTGAGCGAACGTTTTGTTGAAATGAAACGCCAAGCTTAGGATACTAAGACAAGCTAAGGCAATCTATTTTTGTAAGAGGTTTCGCTTCGGTTGGTTATTACTGGTGAAATAGTGTGTGTATTTTGTCGCTCTAAAATAAACTAGTTTTTTGGGACGGTTGCACAATTTCCTAATTTCTGTTTGATTGAACTGGCTTACTTACACCAACAGTATGCCCTGTAAAAAAATATAAAAATAGACCTAACCATCGTACGTTCCAATGTTTGGTTAATTAATTGAATGTTTGCCAGATCTTCCAACAGAGTGTCCGACGTATGAGCCGCCATTGCCTCCCGACTGCGTGAGAAAGATGGTTGATATTGTAAGATGGTGTTCATTCTTTTATATTTAAATGTTAACTTTTTATTCGTTTACTCGTTTTTGTTCGTTTATTTGTGTAAAAAATAAAGGTGGTCCCATACTTTATTCAAGTGTCGGGTATGAGAAGATTGTACTAAGCCTTTATCACCAAGGAGAGCTGCCAGTTCCTTTTTCTCGGCCGCCTTTCCTGCAGCAATTATGCCCACCCAATTTATTACACCCTAGGTAGAGGTGAGCGGTGTTTTCAACAACCAGCTGAAGCCGGGAATCGAACCAGGTTTGCATAATTGGAAGGCCAACGCCTTATCCGTTGCGCCATCCCACCGCTGCTTATTTGTGTGGGGTATATTTAATATTTACGTTAAAACCATTGAGGCTACTGAGTTTTGTATGAGTCTGGTACAACAAAGTGAACTCTCTATCAAAGCTCAATCGATAGGATTGAATTGAACGGTATGCATTTTTCAACTAGAATTGCATTTTATGTTTTTGTTTATTCAAAGCTTAATGAATAAGAACTTTTCAAAGAGCATATTCTAGGGAAATAGGCTGTGAAGGCTCCGTTGATATAGTAATTTCATTGTCTTAAAATTAAAGCACATGTAAAGTATTTTAAAATATCTTACTTTTATGGATTATTCTAATACTTCGTTGTTTAGAAAGTTAAACAGCCTATGGTGACTTCATGCTAAAGCATTTTTTACAGTTCTTTGAAAATGTACGACCCCAGACAGTAAATCAGTCGTTTTTTTTACATTGATTCAACGTTTGCAGACGTTGAACTTGCTGTCTTAGAGTGTGCTTATTCTCTCATTGAATGTGCCATTACCATTACAGGGAGGCTGCCCGAGCGGACATATGACTGACACCAAGATAGAGCAGCTGTCTAAAATGACAATTATACAAGTTCGAAACCACATCAGGCGACTCAAGGAACTAGCCAAGGACAAGTTGAACGGAGTCGCCTATGAAGCTTGTCTTGCGGTAAGTATTGATCTTGTGTTCAGATACTTTTTCTCAACTGTTGCTGAAAATTATGTTCTTTCGACTAGACGTAGAAGCTAGATTACCGCAGTTATCTCGTTTGAAGAAATACAGCAAAAAGTCGGTGTGCTGTTCTTTAAAAAAACTTTCTGTCGTCAAATTTTGGAAACTACTTTTGGAAGATTTAAAGGTTTTTATTTTACATACTTTATTTATATGTTAAAATTTGATTTCAAACATTCAGTGACATCGTGGAAACCTGTTCGTAACTTTTTTCCCTCCCCTATTTGAATTTCGCTAATAGTGCATCTTTATTATTACAGAACCCTGACACCTTCACAGGTAAGTACAGAATATGCCGCCTACTTCAATGATTTCATCAGATTGCTTGGACCATTGCATCTGATGCACATTGTGCTGTATACTTGAAAATTAAAATTTCTGTACTCGCAAACACATAACGAACGAAAACTCAAACTTACCCGCACGCTTTCAAGGGACTTCAATGCCTTGCCTTTTTTGATTTGATGTTATGGAGTAATCAATATATGAAGATAACGGTGCAGAGTAGAATAATTATTGGTGATATGTAGTGATAGGTTACAGGTTCTGATTGGAGACGTAGGCTACAATCTAACAGATGAAAACGCACTTTGCCGAAGTCGAAAGTTGTTTCTTCGGATAACTTTATCGATAACTCTTTCACTCTTCCGTGATAATAACGTAACAAAGCGATCGAGCAACTGTGGTTCAGTTCTCATTGTCTGCAACTAAGTAAGCCCGTTGCAAGGGCAGCTTCCATTCAATGGCACGGAGCAGTCGAAATAGTTGGCAGGTAACAACACTTCAACAGCCAGCATAAACTATCAGCACCTATATATCAGTAACAACACTTCACATCCAACCTTTATGCCGTCACCTTTGATCAATGTCTACATCTTCATTGAAAAATGATTCAAAGTAGCTTACTCATCTGTCAAACCCATCAGTTCAAAGTAGCTTACTCATCTGTTAAACCCATCAGTTCAAAGTAGCTTACTCATCTGTTAAACCCATCAGTTCGTTTAAGACTATGTGCAACTTTATCAACATCCTTTGCGTTTTTAGATCGATATGCTTGTGATAATTTTATAATTAAACATAGCTATTTAACATTTTTGCTTTAATTAGACGTCGTAGGTTATAGTTTAATCACAACAACAAACTCTAACTAGATTTTCCCGGGGAAGTTTACGACCTTTTGACCAAAACCGAAGAAAAGACGTATCTGGAAGCGGATGAATATTGCAGACAAAAGGGCTCGGTGCTACCAAAGGTGGAATTCTTGTTCCAAGATTTAGATTAGTTGCAGAAGAAATTATGTAATTCTTTCGACAACGTACACCCTGTGTGGTGGTTTCTTTCTCAGCCAACAAATTAGTCGTTATTGATTCAACGTCCGCATACGTTGAATCAATTTAAAAAACAACTGATTTGTTGGCTGGGTTCTGATTGCATCAGTGACAAGTAACTGCTTGCCAACTTACTGTTTGGCCGAGTGTTGAAAGCACTTGCACTACGCTGGTCCGACTCCGCTCAAGATCATGCGTCTGCGTCTTAGCAAGACACTTTAACACATGTCTGAAGGTGGACACGAAGATTAACTTCCTTGACTTTCCGTCCACTTAACCTAAATCTTCAATCTCCAAGCATACGGTAAGCCGAAGGGACAAATAATAAAAGCTGTCAAACAGATTACACTGATCAACACAATTTTTGGTGCAACGAATATAAGAGCAATTTTCGTGAGAGTAGGCTACAATGTGAAAATGAAGTCCGTTTTCCCGTGTCAAACATGTTTTTTGTTTTTTTTTACTCCAGCCATCATACTTTAACGTGTGATGGTTGCATTGAAAAACAGATTTGATACGGGAAAATGAACCTTATTTTCAAACAAATCTACCCAGATTTGCCCCAAAAACTATCTTCTTGTTTATGCACCTGAAACTTGGTTTTAAATTGCTGACCTGTGTTATCTTATTGACTATAAAAGAATAAAAAAGATTGATTTGCTTTGTTTTAGTATTTCTCTTCATGTTGTGTAGATCAATGTCCATTGTTTGGTGTGGCAAAAGGCCACTACATTTTTTTACAGCTCAAGTAGTTGTTAATTACTCCTGCATCATATTACAAGGTTACCAAAGACGTAGAAGATATCTTGAGACAGAAATTGAAAGACGCGGACCAGGCTAGCGGCAACGCGTTGTTCTGGATTGGCCTGGACGACATAGAAGCCGAAGGTGAGTACTTTGACTCTAACAGTTAATTGATAAAGAAATCAAGCATACTGCAGATATATCACCCAAAACGCCCTTTGTATCAAAGTATCTTGGTGAACACCAACCCCTTGTCTCAGGTTGAGGTAGGCAAAACCTACTCAGCATATTTAATGGAGTCTTTAAATTGCTTGGCCATGTTCGTATTCAAAGCAGATCTGAGGTGTCGGAACAAAATCACGCGACTCCGCTTTGATTGACCAAGCAATTACCAAAGCCGGCTACGGAAGAGTTGGGTCACAAAGCTTAGTCTATCTCCTGCAACTGCTACTAAATATTTTTCGTGGTGTTTAAACAACACAAAAGTAGGTATTTATGACTCTAACCATAGGTTATTCTTTTTTAAACTTTAGTTTTGCTCTGACATTTCAAATGGACCCTTGTTTCCTAACATTTTCTTTTATCGTTTTAGGATTTTTCGAATGGTGCAGTGGAGAGCCATTGGATTCAGCTGCAGGACACTACATCAATTGGTCACCGAGGTTCACTGTCTCTGAAGAAGACAAAGACTGCGTCGCATTAGACGTGACCGACGATTTCCGGTGGATTGAAGTGAACTGCAGCAGCACACTGGGATACGTTTGCATCCAGCCAGACAGTGAGTGATTGGGATGAATCTTTCTTGTAAGCTTTTCGTGAGACTTTTGTTTCAATTGCTGCAGCGAAAGATGCACTCATCCACGATTAACCTCCACCTTGCAATTTTTTTACCTTAACTACAAACACAACGTTAACTCACTTTTTAGGTAGCCACAAGTAAATTTTTAATTCATTTGCGTAAGTTTGCTCTTTTTTGCTAAAGAAGAATAACTTGGTTTATTGCAAGGAAACTTTGCTAAACATCAACAGTACACATGGCCACCTAATTTCTCGATCGGTTATCTTGTCATTTGTTACCAAAGTAGAACCTAGTTATTATAACAAAGATCTCTAGTTTGTTGAACCATGGACATACGAAGCCGAGCAAAGCGAGCAAGTTGCTCGACTTGATCACGCTGCTCGGCTTCGCATGCCTATGGTTCAACAAGACAAACTCTCCACCGAAGCTCTATCTCTAGTTTGAGTGTAGACGACCCCAATTTGACATGTGTTTAAACAGTTCAAGTTTGTATGAAACGTTGACATCATTTTGCTTGCTCGCTGATGCGCCTGCAGTTCTTCAACTTCAATGAATAGTTGCTTTCTGTTGCTTGGTTTTATCTGCTTATCGTTTAAAAAAGAGCTTCTCTATTTCTACCCAAATTGTACTCCGTTGAATAGTCAAGGATTTTCTTACCCAAATCTTTTAGATGAAGCATTTCTATCGTCGTATGTTTAATTTTCATTGCACTTTCACTTTGCAGATGATTGCACATACCCGCTGTTATATGACAGAGTCCATAAAGATCAATGCTACCACTTCAGAATCGATCCTAAGAATACACACAATTCCATTTACAAGAAGACACTTGATCGAGCTGAAAAGAATTGCGAAAAATCGTTCGGGTAGGCTTGCACTCTTCATTAGAATTCCTTGGTAACTTATCATTGAATTATAACTCTATGGCTATATTAACCTGCTATCAGTAGACTAACTCCAACAAATATTTGCTTTTAAGTATTTTGGTTGTCAACCTACGTCTTTGTGTCAAGAATTTAGAAGGGAAATTCTAAACTTTTAAACGTTTTAGTGTTTTTTTTAAGGAACATCTGAATAAAAAGCAAAAATCCAAACCATAGAAGCTGAGTGTTTCGAAACGTAGCCCACCTTCAGTGCCAGTATGCATGATCACTGTGTTTAGCGAGAAATTTAGTAGCCTACATGCTTTCGCCTTTTGTATATTTTTTTAAAATCTGAGTTTATTCTAACTTCAATCTGCAAAAATCCTCCTTTCCCAGTTTTAATTTTCATGTAAAGTTGGTCCATCCATTCCATTTTGAGTTGTTTTCATCTCTTTGGCTTTATTGACTTTGCTATATTGCTCCGCAGAACAATATCTGAAATTGAAGATATTTCGACAGCTAATTTGTTTGAAAAGCATGGTCGGGATGATCCTGGGTTGAGTTTTGGAGGCGACACAAAGTAAGCATAAACCCAGACAACAAAATCCGCCGTTTTTTACATTGATTTAACGTGTGCAGACGCTGCTTGACAGTCTAAAAATGACGGATTTTGTTGTCTGGGAAGTTAAACACTTTTAATTAGGTATGTTGTAATTTCACCTGGTGATTCGCTCAAGTTCTCGGAAAGAGAAGAAAACCAATATTCGAGTCTTCTTTCAAGAATGTCATCAAGCTTGAAATTATGTCACATTCACTCCAGCCTCTTTAATTCTTGTATCACTGATCTGATCGTAATGATTGTAAAGATTTTGGGTCCCCCTCCACGGTGATTTTTTACCTGGCCGGGTAAATGCGACTGACAGAGACTGGATGTGGAAAGTTGGAGGAACCAGCAAACCACTTGGAACATATCGACCTTTTGTTATTGGTGAGCTGGTAGTTCATTAGTTCACCAACACTATTTCGATTTTCAACAGTTAGGCTTGAATTGCTCAACTGCTTCTGATAGACAACTATTTGCTTTTATATTAATTGAATTTTTAACTTTTTTGTTGGTTATCTACTTCTTGCTACTTCTATCTGAAAACGATTTCAACGGAAAGCTTTCAAAAGATGAATCAATATTTTTTTTCAATTTCTTATTATTTGAAAACTTTCTGTTTTCTTTACACAAAAGTTTTCAGTTGTATGTCGTCAAGCGCGCTTCCCTTTTTGAAACATTGTTTGTTGAATTTTATTTTTAGATGATTTCAAGATATTAAACATCGGAAAAAACACCTCGCTGAAATCCCCATTACCCCACATAGACCGTTGCTTGTACGGGGACCCGGAGAAGCACGTCTATGGTGAGCCATTCGGGCCTTTTGAAGCCCACCACTACGCTAGAAGGTAACTTTTAGATCTGTACATTTTATCACAAATGCCACTGCCTACGGGCCAACATTTGAGTCACTATTGAAAACTTTGTTTGAAAATGTGAATAAAAAAGTTGCCCAGAACTGCTATTGTGTTTGACTTTGTGTTCAAATTGCCCTACCTCTGCCGATACGTCTGTTGAGTAACCTATGTGCTTTGTACTGAAAATGAATTTTCCATAAAATTTGACTCGGGATAACGCTGCTTCTCTCTGCACAACGCTGGCATGCTGTCGGCACAGGTGATTTTCATTTTTAGTTAAAATGTTTTTTTTTTAATTGCATATCAGTTAAAGAGTTTGAAAATATACTGTAGATATGAGCTTCAAACGTGCGTTCGCAGCTTAACGCCTTTCACTCTCCTCTTGCAGCAAGTCATGTGACTTCAATCCGTTAGAAGAGCTGTCATGGACTTGGATTTCAACCTACCACTTAATGCATGTGGAAACTGGGCTTTGTCTCACTGCTCCGTTTCAACAAGTAGAGACAGAGTTACACGGTATGTGCCACAAGAGTTGTTTGTCTGTGATACTTTAGCTAGCTGTGTTGTATCAATTAAATGGACATTGCTGTAAAATTTGAATTCAAAATGTACCTAGTTCTGTTTCCAAGTAAGCCAAGTCCATGGATAGCGTGCTAGGAGATGTGCTCAATTTAGAGCAAAGCTTACATCTTCGTGTTTCTATCATCCGCAAAAAAATATGCCAAAAACCATTGCATCAGCACAAAAGCGATTTTAACGCTACAAAAAACAGCAGTCACCGCCGTAGCTGATAGAGTTATCTGATGGGCATAAAGATCAGTGTAGCAGCCTTTCCCATCGGTGGAACTATCAGTGTGCAGACGCTTAACTACCGTCATTTCTTTTTTCGATACCGAATCATCCTAAAAAAACTAATAATTTGGGCCACTTGGAAATTTTTGAGCAAGAGGTACTATATTGTTGAGTATGCATTGTATAAGCCTTGTTACTCACGCAACAAACAGTTCACCAGCAAAATTTTTTTAACTAATCACGTACCGGCAGTCAGTTGCTTGTGTATCGCCACCAGTAAGCGTACCACAAAAAATCATAAAAAATGAGGCTGATGAACTGTTTGTTACCTGAGTAACAACGCTGGTACAAATAATAAACGAGACAGTCAACCTGTTTGAGTGGACAGTTTTCTGGGTTGGTTCACAGTAGCAGAAATGTTTTGTTAGACAATTGTTGAGTATGGGTAAAGTTGATATTAGGGATATAATTAGTGGTATGAGCATAGTCAGGACAAAGTTAAGGATTAAGTGATGAAAGTTAAGAAATTTGTGGTGGTGATGTGTTGATGGAATTAGCTGGCTCGTGGCTGTTGGTTAAAGCAACGTCCGCCAAACTCATTCCCAACAAGCAACACCAACTGCCCTCGCATTCTCGTTCGTTGATTCATCTTTTATCTTATTTTGATTTACTTTCTAGCCCTTTCTCCCGGCGTTCGTGTGAGGCCTTGCAATCTATCGGACACTCTACAACAGTGGCTGTGCCATTCTAGGAATCTATTTCATCTCAAACTGAGAGGATACAAGTACAGCATATTGTTTGATAAGGTGAGATTTGGCGATGAAAAACAAAAAAAATATTTGACTGGTAGAATTGAAACATTAGGCACGCTTTTCTTAATGTAGGAAATATTGTAATTGATTTTCTAGTGCTATTGATTTTCTCACATTCCGACTGGATATCACGCAGCATCTGCAAAGCGAAACTTGAAAGTCTTCAGACTATGTAGCTCACACAGAAAAAAAGGCGGTTTCGTTTTATTTAAAGGATTATACCTACTTAGTGCTTATGTAATATGTATACCAGTTCAGTGGCCAAGGGTTTCGCCTTCGGCACTAATGCTGGTAGATCTGAGGTCGATTCCAGGTCGGGTCAAACCGAAGTCTTTAAAAAACGGTACCGATTGTGTTCTTTCTTGCATAACACAATGAGGATAAGTCGGGTAATAATGTGGTGACTAAAACACCTTAACAGTTGTAGGGCGACAATAAATAAAACCATGACATTTTATTACTACCTGATTGCGTGTGCTTCTTTTGTGACATGCAATATTTTTATTGAGTTATTTCTCAAGCATTGCGTTTTGGCGTGCCATTGCAATGCATGGAGTTGTGTTTGTGCTGTTAACTGGTCGACTTGCATTTTATGGTGTTCGCGGTCAGTAAGTCGCAAATGACTGCAATGACATCGTTTTATTTGAAACAGGTGGAACCGTTTGATAGGGCGCATATGTCCGGGCCTCTTTTAGGCGAAAGTTGTCAAACCTTGTGGAAAACTCTACAGAACGAGTATATCTGCGACGAAAGATACAGACCTGCCGGTGAGAACATCAACCAAAATCCACTTTTTGATTGCTTGACTTGATTGCAAAAACATGCGTCGGGGTGCATACAAGGAGACGTTTTTCTTTTTTTCTGTTTGCCTGTGTGCAGCTTTTGCCTTGAAAACTATGATCAGATCTGTGCTTGCTGAGGAAATGATGAAAATTTAAGAAATAGAACAAAACCTTCATTTTTTCGTTTGTAGTTTCTTGGCTACTCGTCTGGAGTGGCATCCAAAACTCCTCTGTACAAACTAATGTTAAATAAAAAATAAAACACTGCTCTCTGTCATAAGTTTGTTTTACTTCGGTCTCGAGAACTTTTTAATGTTTGGTTGTTGCTTACATTTTTTACCCCTGCTACAGAATTGCGCTTAGCTCATTGTGATCTGTTTTGTAATGAGCAAACAATAACCCAATGATGCATTGTTGATATTTCAGAGCATTTGTTCATCGTGAAAAAGAACGACATTCGGCCTCCTTCGACGATGTCCACTGTTTGTACCTATCCAGCTCGGGACGCTGGAACAGGATTTCAAACCGTGCGACAGGCCAACGACGCGTGCTATTTGCAAGGTGACGTAATGCCTTGAGCAAATTGATATTGTTGATTAAGGACCTATTCGAATTGATATTAAAAAAGCCACTAACCGGGTAGCTCACTGCTTATTATTTTCATATCGTGGTAGTTTCAGCAAATAAATCACTTTTAGTCACTACATTATGATGTGTTGATGAAAAACTGCAAGAAAAGACGGAATCAGCGAAAAAAAATCAGCAATCTGGTTGTAATTTTGATCAAGATTTCGTACTTACCGTGCAGGAGGAAAGCCAGCCACCGTGCAGCAGATGAAGACCGCCTTGCTGAGAGGCTTCAGTGAGGGATGTGTGTGTGCTTTCACAGCCGACGACGATACCTTGAGGGGTGCCATGCTGCACGTTGATTCAAGCTGCCAGGGCACTCCAGGGTTGCCAAATCCAACTAGAGGGGTGTTTGAATGCCAAGGTTCAAGTACAGACTATATATTTTGCTTCAGGTCGGTCAATTGAATTCAGCTTGAATTATTGATTGTTTAAAATAATATGTGATTTTGAAACAAATACGGAAACACAATGTACTCTCTGCATAGAACCAATAATGCTGTTTACTCAAAACACATACTATGATGATTAATTACTGTATATCCTATGAACTTGACATGCACTGGTCACCATTGACCCTGATCTCTTATGTCCTACCCTCATACGTTTCTCAAGCGTGTTGCTTGTTGTTCAGAGGGGAATTTGATGACAAACTCCTTGTGGACGAAGTTCAATATACTCCGTTGTGTGCCACGTATTCGTTTCTCAAACCTGACCTTGTTGGGTTTCAGGAGAGAAGTTGCTTAGCAACTCATTACTTTGCTTGCAAGAAGCGTGAGTTGCTTTGATGAGATAAATCGTTTTCAAAATAGTATGTTTTTTTAATGCTAACCCAGAGAGCAAAATCCATCATTTTTACATTGATTCAACGTTTACAGACGTTGTTGAATTTAAAAATGACTGACTTTTGTTGTTTCGGAAGATTTTCTCAGGGACCCTACAAAAGATTTTCAAATGCTGTTTTTTTTTTCTATCGGTTACACTCATGCCAAATTACAATTCATTAGAAGCTTTTTCAGTCCTTAAACTAATATTTTGAAAAATAAAAACGTAATGTCAGGTTCTTTGTTGAATGGAAACAGCAAATTTTCACCCTTAACATTTCAGTCATCCCCGCATTGCTTCAACAATTGACACTCCAATTGTTATAGACACGAGTAGAATCTTTCAACTAATTCATCCACGTACTTATACGAATTTTTAGGTTTGGGGTTGGCCGTGCCTTATAATATTCATCACTTGGCTACATATGCCTTAGAATTAGATCTTTGCGTGCACGTCCTAAACCATTACAGTTTTGCCACCTATTCTTTTGTTGGTGTATTTTATTTCCACAATATCGTTTGTTTTACATCTCGACGAAGAAAATAATTTGAATGTGTGAAAATGAGGTCACAACTTCATTTTAAGCGTCTATAAAAAGTGCTCTCAACTCGTGGCAATTTTCGTCCATCAATGAAGTAGCGTATACATTTGCTATAGCAAGAAACATAGACTGCACAGGAAATACATAAATTCTGATCCGAAATTACACGAAGGGATCCGAAATTACCCGAATCGGGTCGAAATTACCCGAAATTTCCCGAAGCGGGTAAACGTACCTTTAAATTTTCGTCAAGGTTTAAACAAGATTGACAACCCTTATATGCAATATGCATACAAGCAGGCTGGTACAAGTAAATTTTTACCTCGAAAAGCACTAATTTGTTCAATCGTCTCTATCTTTCAGCCTTAACAAACACTTGCCCTGCTCCGATCACTCCCCCGAACAGCCATTACGTTATAGAGGACTGGAGGGTTGGTCAAGCTGGAGCTATCTTGTCTTGCGATGATGGCTACGGTATCGGGGGAGTTGCCACACTTCGACGACTATCAATCATATGCAACCCCGGTTTGACGTGGGCTCCGAACCCGACTACCGCGAACTGCCTACGTAAGACTATTCTTATTTAGGACGTAACAATAGTAGAATTAACGCAGCGGTAACTCGGGACTCTAGTGCAGCATTTCAAACCCCGAGACAGGCAACGACGTATACTATTTTCTAGGTGCTAATTAAACCGAGTTTTAGTTACACTGGGCCAAAATGGCTTGTGCACACCCAAACGTTGAACTTGAATGGAAGTTTACTGAACACAATAAAGCTACCGGAATAACTGATTTATTGTTATCACTTTTTTCTCTCAAAACTGTTATACTTAACAAATCACAGCAAGTTTCTTGTACAAGAAATCATTTTAGAAATGCTTCTGAAAGATATGTGTTGGTATTCTACTTTTATTGCTTGGAGCAGTCAACACAACTCACCTTTTGCTGTGTATCTTTTGCCTGGGAGTTACGCTGAAAAGTGAGTAACTCCATCAGCCATGTTTGCATGTCTCAAACAGCTCAGTTGGTTTTTATAAACCATTGCGGCGTGTGATTGCACGGAATTCCAAAATTAAACTTACTAAAACAACTTTGAAATCTTTAAGGGTTGCAATGTCCATCGCCGCCATCTGTTGCTAACAGCGCGGTTTCCAGCGATCCACCCGGCATAGCGGCTGCTAACTACAGGTTCGGAGACAAAGTTATTCACAGTTGTAACACCGGGTATGCGGTAAAAGGAGACCCTGACGTGCTTGTTCACACATCTACCTGCAACAAAGATCAAGTTTGGGAACCACCTCCTGTTGCCGATCTATGCTCAAGTATTAAATCGTTGGTTGGTTATATGCTTTAAGTACTAAATCAAATACGAATTCTGATCAATCTTCAATCAACTATGCAATTGATAAGTTATTGAATATTTCTTTCCATAAACAATATTTATGCCTCTACCTTTCGACCAACATGGCGTGGGTAACCCTTCTGGGAGCAATTAGCTCCCGCCAGTAGCCTACAGCTCTAGAGGTCATTGAGGCATGGGAACTCTCTCACCACGTTAAAGTAGTAGTCCGAAGGTAGCGGCCAGACAAAACGTAGTCCAAATTACCCAAGTCCCCATACTCCCCAACCACGAAACAGGCAGATTAAGGCTGCAGCGTGTCACCGACTCCAATCGTCTTGGCTTGCCTTGCGATTAGACAAAGCTGGTGGCCCTGTCAAGTTTACATGTTCTTGTTGAGTGTACATCATCACGTCCACGTTAATCAACCCACGCAAAGACGTCTTCGCAAGATATTCAAACCTAACGGCGATTGATAGCAGTCATTATGCAAACTTATTTTCTAAGCAAAATGAACTTAAGTCTTCAAAGCATAATTCACACTTTAAGGAACTTTTTGTTGTGATATCCCTGCTTGTCAAATCACTCCTTTTTTACATTGAGTTAATGTCTGCAGACGTTAAATCAATGCAAAAAGAACGACCTGCTAGTTGGGGTGATATGGTTGAGATAATTGCTGAGATAGTCACTTGATTTTTACAAAAAAAATTGCTCTTTTCAGCCATAAAATGCAACCGACCTCCTCATATTCCTAATGCAATTGCAATCTACAACGCTTCAACTCAGTTCCTTCAATACCAATGCAAAGAAGGATTTTGGATCCACAGAGGGCTCTTCAAAACAGCTCAATTCGTTTGCAACAACAGCGGCCAGTGGTCACCGGACCCAATAACAAATGTTTCGTGCCAACGTAAGTTTCCAAAGTCATACTTCACTTGCAAATGAAGCGTATGTTGTTTTGTTGTCCAATTGTTTTTTTGAGACTAATTCGACTACGACCACTCGAAGGCCACAAGCAAAATCATACCAATTTCTATAGCGTTGCTGACGTTTCAATTTCAATGCGCATCTTCAGGTTAGAAACTCATAAATAAGCCTAACTGATCAAATTTGGCCTATTTACAAGGAAGCACGTAAACCTCACATTGATTTCATTGTCGCTGATGTATGTGTTGATCGCAATAGACAAAACGATGGTGGTTTGATTACTCTAGAAAGCTATTTTGGGGTTTGGCATGGTAGACAGTTTAAGGTTTTGCCTCATATGGAACATTAATTTTGGTTTTGTCACCTTTTAGCTATAAAATGTCCAACAACCAAGTGCCACCCAGACAGCAAATCCGTCATTTTTACATTTACAGGACGTTGAATCAGTGTAAAAAACCACTGATTTGCTGTCTGGGCATAACTAACTTGCTAGTGAATAAGAATAGTTAATGAAAGCTCAAAGTATTCATTACAATTGCTTGATGTTAAAACGACTTAGAACGCTTGCACAAAAACTATCAATAGTTTTGAAAAGCTTTTGGTTTTTCAGCTTTATCATGCACGGACCCACCCTCTCCTCCACACGGTACGGCTTTTATAACCAGCTACAGGTTTGTGCACTTTACAATAAAAATGTCTCATGATAAGAAACTCAATGATGATGATGATAAAACTATAAAAGCGATTGTATGGATGTCCCAACGCAAAATTGTGATGGATGTTGCCTTTTCTTTGTTTGAGCTTCTGGGGCAGAGGGTCCATTTTTCCACCTTTGCAGGTTTACAATGTTCCCGGACTACACTGGAAGGCTACTAGAGAGCAGCCAGCTTTTTGGTTTTATCACCCCATACACTCAGACCTTTCACTCCGTTAGGTAGTTTGAAGTACAATTTTTGATGATGCGTTCTGTTCCTCTGCACCAAATAAATGTCACCCTGCCCCACAGATGGGTGTCGGTGTAAAAAAATTAACAGACTGCAAATCACAGCCTTTTTTGTGTTGATTCGACTTCAGCAAACGTTGAATTAGTGTGAAAAAGACTGTCTGGTAAGATTTGCAACAATTCAATTTGTTGGCAAATACACACTACACAGCTAACTTGCATCTCGTCTGCAGACGTTGAATCAATGTAAAAACAACTAACTGTGTTGAGTTTTGTAACTTACTCGGTAGATATAAAGCCCGAGTTGAAGTGAGATGTGAGGTTGGTTTCGTGAGAACGCCTCGTGATTTGATGATAGAATGCGACGAGAAAGGAGAATGGAGCAGAGACCCCACAGATGAGTGGTGCAAAAGTAAGCTCTGAATTTTTTTTTTGTGATTATGTAAATCCCCAGCCTGTAAAATTCGACCACTCCACACTGATTCATCAATGCAAAACGGATGGATTTTGCTGGTTGAGAGAATTTTCCAATTTGTAAAACATTAGTTGAACATGATCCCATAGCATGTGATCGCTATCGTCGTCATAACATCACCGATGAGATGTATTTTTATGTCTATACATCATCATCGGCTTCATGGCTGAGTGCTGAGATTCATGGTACAGCACTCAAAAGGGCACCGGTTCGACGCCTCTCAATAGCACGTGCTTGTGTCTTTAGCAAGACACGGAAAGGCATGCCTGAAGGTGGATACGACAATTGGCTTCCTTGACTTCCCGTTACTTACTCTAAGTCTTCAACCACCGGGCGTAAGCCTGGCGTCAAAAAAAGAGAGGAAAATTGAGGGTATAACATTGTATAAGTCATGAAATGGACGCTGATGCCTCTCAACCTCTGTTCTGGTTCCTCGATGTTATTGGGAATGAAAAGTTATACAATTGTATCCTTCATTTAGAATACAACCAAACGATTAAACGAAATCAGTCAATTTCGGGAACTTGTATAATTTAATAATAAAGCTTTCGCCACCGTACGTCTTTACGGTGGCGAAATCTTTATCAATAAATTATACACGTCACCGAAGCTTTTGTTAACATATTAAAATATTGTAGTTGGTATTTTGGGTCTGCTACTATTTGGTGAGTCCGATTCGGTGAGTCCGATTCGGTGAGTCTGATTCGGTGAGTTCTTAACCTCCAACCCCTAATCCTAACCCCTAACCCCGAGCCCTAAAACGGCAATGATAATTAGGCTACGGTACCCGATAATTAAAAAAATAAAATAAAAAAATCCCCCGTTAATGGATCGGACTCACCGAATCGGACTCACCGAAACGGGCCATTCCGTGGTATTTTAGCCTTGCAATTACCTTTTCGCCATTAAATGTTCAGACGTAACTTGCGCCCGTCCAGGGCCCACCGGACCAAGAGCTGTGACTAATGGCACATTGAAGCCCATTCATCAGTATGGAAATGAACTTCAGTATACTTGCAATGAGACAGGTGCTGCTGTTAGTAAAGCCCATAATCGCATTGCGGTTTATTTATTGCTTTGCAACAACAACTAACCAGACAGCGTAGTCCGTCATTTTTGCATGACGGATTACGCTGTCGGGGTAAGGTTTTGTAGCACCTGCTCTCTGCATATGCTTACTTTAACTCATTATCACTGCTTTGGAAAGAACACGTTTGTTGCCATTTTTATGTCTTTGGTGCGACTAGCCACAAAGTAATGCAGAGCAGAAGCCGGCATTAGGAATAAGCATTGAAATATAGAAGAAAGAACATTGAGAATCGACTAAACAATGAGCGAACAACAAAAGAATTGCAATTAACTTGCAACAGCAAATCAATTGTTTTTTTACATCGACTCAGCGTCTGCAGTCGTTGAATCGATGTAAAAAACCACTGATTTTACTGTTTGGATGCTACTCACATCATTAATACTTGACATGAAACCTGGTCTATTTTGATCGTCTAGCATTATAGCCTGCTTCAAAACAAACGGTCTGAAATTAGTTTAAGTGTTCGATTTTAGCATTCATTATTTCAAACATTTGCAACCATTTTATAATAATAAAAGTTGTCAAGAAACAACGATGTTTTTGCATTAGATTTTCTTCTTTTTATCAGGTTATGAATTAAGGAATGCTTTCAACATCTACAATATAGCCCGTCGCAAATGCTTGGGTGTGGATTCGGGTAATAGGATTGTCTTGGAAAAAGATTGCATCCATGAAGACCCACACGTCAACTGGGTGTGGCTCAACAGCTACCAGCTCCTTTGCACCCGCAATGAAGTAAGTTAAATATTTTCAAGTTCATTATCAGGTTATTAAATATTATTGCATTCACACTCACAGAGTGAGACACCACCAGATTTTTTTGAAGGCAAAGCGCCAAGTTGAAAGACAAAACCGCAATAAAACTATTGCAGACAGAGGATGTGTTTTCAATCCCACTTTCGTCCAACACTGGCAAAACATTGAGAAACTGACAACTTCTGCAGTCGTGTGAGACTGTGGATAGTATAAGACTAGCGCAAGACTGGACCAATGAATGGAAATGTAAAAGCAACCTTCCTTTGTGTTCATGAAGCATCTGCTGTAATTTGAATATTTTGTTACATATATGATACTTATCATGTGCAATTTTTTACTTGAAAGCAACATTGGGAAAACGTGTTAACTACAATAGTTGGATTGTAACAAGATGAATGGATCTCCCCAACCACGAAAATTTATTCATATCGTTGGGTTGGTTATCGAGGGTTTCTTGAAATAATGATTTGCCAAGAAGTTGCAGTGTTTCCATAAGTTAATACTCAAACAACAAATCAGTCATCTTTTACAATGATTCAACGTCTGCAAACGTTGAATCAATGTAAAAAACGACTGATTTCTGTCTGGGTTAAATATGTGTTTTGCTCAAGAATGCCAGTTTTTCTGAGAACTGTCTCTAACTACGCTTCAATACAGTTTATTTATTACCAGGCAATATTCACACCACTGTAGTCTCCAATGCCATTTTTTCATCAATCTACAAAACTTGAAATTATTTTCCGCGGTAACTAACGAATACGCGTTTAGATTTTTGAATATCTTTATCGTAAGCAACTGAATGTTTTTGTCTTGAAGAAATGCCTTCAAGCCACTGGGCTGAGTTCCACTCGACTTCCTTCTCTGGTTGTTTGCGACGAGAATGACCCAAAGTAAGGATATCGCAAAAACGTCGAGTTTTATTTTCAACTCATGTTATTTGATACTATGAAGTCTGACATTTAGCTCGCTTTCATAGCGTGCAATACAGTAGTTTGTTTTCAGAACTTGGTTTGATTAATTATTATGATGTTTTTTTTTTCAATTTTTCAACTTGGTTTGTATTTTTTATTCTTCTGCTAACATGCTTCTTCCAGCTAACGCCTCAATTGGGTACTTAACTGTGTTTTGCTTGATCTTAGAAATAGTCCCATTTCTTCTCGTTTTGCGGATATTATTCAGCTTTTTGCTACAACATACTTCAATTCTGGTCAGATTGTGTAAGTAAACTAGTCGTTGTGTAATGCGGTTAGGCTACATTGTACCCTACACAAAAAACTTGAGTTGCCAAAGTTGTTTTTATCTGCAGTCAGTTATGGCAATGTCCCACAGTCAACAGCTTCAACTCTACTTTAATGATCAAGGACACGAACTACGCACTCAGGTAACTGCAATGTAGTGTTTCATACTTTGAGACGTCCCACGCTAACGTGTCGTAGTTATTGCATCCTCAGTGACATGTGGCCAACCTAACCGCACACAAGAAGAGTTGATTAACATCTGGATCTTACTGCTTCGTCGAGGCTACACCGTTATGGTTAGCGAATCGCAATTCCTCTCTGTTCCAGTGAGTACTCAGCCTTGTGCTGACAGCCAGAAAAGAAGAATGAACGCTCATCTCTACACAACGCACGTGCTCTGTGTTAGTTTATTTGAGCTGTAGCTGGCAACTTAATTACGTGAAGTATGATGTCTCCCGAGCAAGTGAACTTTTATTAGTTATTATAGCTTAATAATGAAACTCTGCATAAACCATTTGTCCCGACCACCTGTGCAGAGTGACGGCGGGAACTGACATTGTGCGAGTGACAAACGCCATCGTCGACGGTTTGTCGACCTGGAAAGTTGGTCCTGCGCTTCGAGGCTATTATGACGCTTGCTCGGAGCGAAGTGAGTTGAATGTGACGTGTCGATGATACAAAGACTCGGCCTCACTACCACCCCAGACAGAAAGTCAGACATTTGTTATTTAACGTCTTTCAACGTCTTTAGACGTTGAATTCTAGTTGAATCTATGTAAAAAGTGGCTGATTTGCTGTCTGGGACATGCGGCAAATTGTAAACTGAAAACTATCGGTTGGCTTTCATGAAATCATGTGGACTTTTTGTGTATTTTCTTATATTAAACTTTCCTATTATTAATTTTTGTTGTTCATTTAATATTCTTCTTGTAATTTCACTGCTTACAATTTGTTGGTTTTGGAAGAAAATGAAAGAACCAAGTGCAGTGGTTCCCAAACACTGGAGTGTTATAGTAGGCCTATTGCAGGAAGCGGAAAAGTCTTAAGTTTAAACCTTATAGTCACTACACAGCTCCAGAGCCTGTTGCTGACATTTCGTTGTTGGGAGGTAGACCATCATGATAAAATGAGGTATCGTTGGTAGACCTATGCTGCATTTGTCTTTTAGGTGGTTACCCGGAAATCAACTCGATGTGTACCCGAAATGGGACCTGGAATCCTCCTCATAGCGTCATAAAGTGTCAACTGGTCCGTTGCCCGGAACTGCTGAAGATCGAAGCTGCTAAAAGCGTCTTGCGTACGTGGGCGTGGTTATGTTTTAGCTTGTAACGATTGAACGTTTTGTATCAGTTGGAACAACGTGTGAAGAAGGGTGTTCTTCCCGGCCATCAGCACAAGGCGGATCACTCGCTATTACAGCGAGCAGCAGTAACGCTTTGCTAACCATAACGGTGTAGCTTCCACGCTAGCCATAAAGACCTCCAATAAACGATAAGTTTCTGATAAACACCCTTCTTCACATGTCCTACCCCTGGCACCTGCTGGTTTTGTTGGCTCTTTTCTTTTCACAAAGATAAGAGTTGAACTGACTGGTAAAGCGGCGGTCGATTACTCAATTGTTTCGAACTGTCATACGCTGCTTTCGCCTTGTAACGCTGTTCTTGCCCGCTCGGATCAACATCGTTCCGCTTTCAACGCATTGATCAACACGATCCCCTGATCAACTCGATGCAGCCTCAAAATTTCTACCCCAATTTTCTATTTTTACCGGTAATGTAGCCTATCAGTGCCTCTGGTTTCGATCGCTAGCCTCCCCGACCCAGCTGGGCGAACCTGCCTCAAGTGCACATCCGTGCTCGCCGAATGAAAGCTTACTCTTCTCCAGTGAGTATTAATTACACTCCCACCTATATATATATATTTTTTTTTTGATTACAGTATATTGATTAATCGAGCCTCTGCTCCACATTTTATTGAATATTCGTCTGCCACGAGAGCCAAATTATCCTTAAATGGTTCGATTCTCTTCCTCGTGGTAGACCCCAATTTTATCCGCTCTGCCTACTGGCAGACCGGGTAGGCTATAAGAGTCAAAGTACCTGCGCGAGGACGCGTGAAGGAGACGTGAGCGCTGCCCGGCGGTCAATTACTGCCGGTTCCAGCGTCCACTCGCGACGGGTCGCTCGGTCCGTCGCAGGGCTTCTTTCTGGGCTATGCAGAAAGAGCCTGTCTCCCTGGCCCGCTCCGCCATTCTAAATTTGCGGACGGGCCATATAGTTTTTCGATCCACACTCTCCCTCCACAGGTACCTCGACTCCCCAGCCTGGCCCTCGCGACCTAAGCTGGTGGACTTAACCCTCCGGGTGCATCGTCGCCCCATAAATCACGCCGCTTCCCGCCGCCGCGGGGTGTGGCAGGCCTGTTTCTTAAAGTCTTCGACCTGGCTATCTTTGTTTGTACTCTCTCGCCGTGTCAATCTTTTGTACCGTGAGCTACTGATGCGAATAAAACAGTTCAACACTACGGTGCGATACTGATGAGCCCAGCCTCATGGGCGAAACACGTGTCTATCGCTGTCTATTCGATGGTACAATCGGCTGCCCAGAAACTTAAAGTTGGAACAACGTTGAAAGACATCACAAGCCACTGAATGCTGAGCAATATAGCAATGACATACACTTGGTAGCTAAAGTAGGCTACAGGTGATAAGCAAGAAATATCAATCAACAGCGATTAACTGTTGGAGTCAGAGTAAATATGAACCAACCATCCTTGCGACAGTCGCATGTATAAAATTGTAACTTATTCCGTATCGCGGTTGTGCTGCTTTTCACCAAGAAATTTATTTTCATTACAAAAACTTGCGAAAGAGAAAGGTCACTGAACTAATCGTATTCCATTGGTCCTTTATTGTAGTTTCTTGTTGCTGGAGTTCCCACGTAATTTGGCAAATATTGCACTTCTACCCTGACATCAAGGTGAAAGGCTCTCGCTTCGAGGTTACTTGAACGAGGTGTTTTCTGGGACACAGAAATAATGAAAAGATAACATTAAATGAAGAAGAAAAGCTTATTTATTGTTGATTGCATTGTATGTAGACCCAACTTAATCGGTGTTGATTCAGATGGGCCTGACCCGACATACAACACCCGAGCAACATACACTTGTGACGCGGGAAAGTGGCTGAAGAGAGGATTCGTTGAGTGGGACGTCAGATGCACCGCGGATGGAACGTGGGCGCCTCCGATTCAAATCACCAAATGCACTCGTAAGAAAAAAGTTTACGTTTAAAATTGTGTTCAATCGTTAGTAGACATTTATGTTTTCTTGGTGTATGTTGATTGTTAGTGTAACACCTTGTATATTTAAAAACTTCACTTAAATTTTTATTGCAGCACTGATGTGTCCAGCCCCTTTCGACTTGCCATACGCGACCTTTGTTGGTCTGTCTTGGAGTTATCAGTCCACCATTACTTATACTTGCAGCGTCGGTGGGGAATTTTTTAACTTCTCTTCTAACAAGCTTACTGTGTTGAAACGATGAAACAATTCACAATATAGCAGCTTTGTGGTGAAAAAAACAAACAAACAATTTGTTAGAATACAATTATACTTAAGCTTGGAAGTAGACATAATGTTGCTACCAAGCATAAACCAGAGCAACAGGTGCGATTTATTTTAACCTTACGTTCCCATGAAACTTAGCCGATGAAGCATTTGTTGTCGATGTCTTATCATAGCTTGTGTTTGCGGTTGAATTTCAATGATTACATCCTGCAGGTATGTGGTTTGCCAGAGGCGTTCATACCAAACCTGTCAAGTGCGGGGTCTGGGCTAAGTGGGAGCCTGACCCGGAGACGACACTGCGATGCGTCGGTGGGTTACTTCTCAACTGTTAATGTTATGGTATTGATAGGTGTCACTTCTCAATTACAGATGGGCTTCTGTCTTTTTAAAATCTATAATTTAAACAGTTTATTTTCCTTACAACAGATATTATAATAAAAGCCGCTTTCTAATTTCTTTATGTTGTTGACTGAGTTGAGAACATCTTTGCGTTGCCCGAAAAGACTTTGAAAAGCTTGAAACATTGTTTCACGCTTTCCCACAGAACGCAGCAGTAAATCACTATGTTTGCAAACAGCTGTCACCTGCCTCGACCCTGGACAAAAGCCATACATGAGTTACTACCTTACTCAACCCGAAGTGGATTTCAACGCCATCGTGGTGTGAGTATGTGCTATGTACTTGTTGCCTTCTATTTATACCCCTCCGCAAATTGCATGCGGCGGTTTGAAGCTTGTGATAACCAACTGAAAGAAATATGGAAGTGCTAAAATAAAATGGTTTTGCGCAAGGCATTGTTATTTTCGGGATCGAGAATTTCATATCGAATCATCTGCGGTAGTAGCCCAATCGGCACTAATCAATCTGTCGGCTGCATAGCCGAGTGGTGAAAGCCCTGGCTCGGCGTTGGCTGATTCGACACAGCTCAAGAGCATGTGACTGTGCCTTTGGTAAACCACTTAAACGTATGCCTGAAGGTGGACACGAAGATTGGCTTTCTTGCCTTCCCGTTCACTTAATCTAAATCTTCAACTACTGAGCATAAGCCTGAATATGACAAAAAATCTGCGCCACTGTTATTTTCCCCACAGGCGACTGCTTATGAGCAAGGCGACAAGCATTCTGCAGGAGACACGTTTTATGATAAGTACTCGTACAAACAAGTTAAATAACACGAGATTAGTTAATATACCTTAGGAATATTTTCAAGATAACATTGATAAAGTATCATTCAATAAATCCTCTACGTGAAAAACAAGAATGTCAAAGAACGCTTGTGTCACTCTTTATAGTGCATGTCCGTAGCACTTGCACAGCAACCTCGGTTTTTGCCAAGGAGTTGTGCTTGGCTGACTAAAAATTTCTCATAGGAAAAGTGGCGGGAATCGAAAATAGTAGCTTCGTTGGGGATTAAAAAAATGTGCAATTGCAGACCATGAACGTGTACAAAGCGTAGGGCCTAAACCTTCTTGGAAAGTATCGGTTAGATAATTATCTTATTTGCGTCTCAGCTACACGTGCGACAAAGGTTATAGGTTTAGCACGACCCAAGGAACCGCTCAGGGAATAGTTTGTCAAGCGGATGGTTCTTATTTGCCGGATCCTGGTTCACTGGCTTGCGGCTGTGAGTATGACATAACTATCCACATATCTAACTATACGCAACCGTCTCGGTGACTTGATCATTAAGTGCTCATCTCTGAGGCAGTATACATAAGTCTGTTATAGTCGTCATTTTATTTACGTTGATTTTATGAACTTGTGACCTGCCTCATTACATAATAACATTCAGTGTTTTCTGGTACAGACGCTGGAATTGATTACCACCGCACAACGCGTGTAATCAATTAAGCGTTCTGTACCACGTTCCTTAGTTGATTGTTTTGCGTTTCTTTCTTACTATATATTGCGTTGCTTTGATACACTGAATCAGTAAGTAACAAGAGGTAAATGGTTTTCTCACTTGGTTGGCTACTACTGTTATTATTGCTTATTTTATATTAAACGTCTGGAAATACTACAGAGTCCAATGCCCTTTCGGGTCATGCCAAAAAATATAAAAATGTCGCTTAATTTGTTCTCAATGCTGAGAGAATAGAGTTAGAAAAATGATGTGTTCTGCTTCGCTGAAACTATCCAGTGATCGATTTCGAGTAATGGGTAGTACCAAATTTAAGTCATAAGTAGAGTAGACAACCGGAAACAGACATTGCCGTCGGCTGCAGCGTGGGTCAGGTGTACGTCGGAAGGCGTACACCGATGCATAGCGCTCAAGTCCGCTTTCCCGCAATGCAGGATAAAAATATGACAAACAAGCAAACAAATCTGTCGTAAGCAGTAGCACACGAATACAGCAGGGTATGTTATCAAACTTTAATATAAATGCCCTTACATCTCTATTTACAGTGGCTACTTGCAACCTTCCTCGCCTTCCAGTAAAGAACGCAAAGTATGTGAGGCAAGGATTGGACCGCACTCCTCCAGGTAGGCTAATGTGTGGACCGCACTCCTCCAGGTAGGCTAATGTGTGGACCGCACTCCTCCTGACAGGCTAATGTGTGGACCCCACTCCTCCAGGTAGGCTAATGTGTGTACCGCACTCTTCCTGACAGACTAATGTGTGGACCCCACTCCTCCAGGTAGGCTAATGTGTAGACTGCACTTCTCCTAACAGGCTAATGTGTAGACCGCACTTCTCCAAACAGGCTAATGTGTGGACCGCACTCCTCCTGACAGGCTAATGTGTGGACCGCACTCCTCCAGGTAGGCTAATGTGTGGACCGCACTGTTCCTGACAGGCTAATGTGTTCACCGCACTCCTCCAGGTAGGCTAATGTGTGGACCGCACTCCTCCTAACAGGCTAATGTGTGGACCGCACTTCTCCTGACAGGCTAATGTGTGGACCGCACTCCTCCAAGTAGGCTAATGTGTGGACCGCACTTCTCCTAACAGGCTAATGTGTGGACCGCACTCCTCCTGGCAGGCTAATGTGTGGACCGCACTCCTCCAAGTAGGCTAATGTGTGGACCGCACTCCTCCTGACAGGCTAATGTGTGGACCCCACTCCTCCAGGTAGGCTAATGTGTGGACCGCACTCCTCCAAGTAGGCTAATGTGTGGACCGCACTCCTCCAGGTAGGCTAATGTGTGGACCGCACTCCTCCAAGTAGGCTAATGTGTGGACCGCACTCCTCCAAGTGGGCTAATGTGTGGACTGCACTCCTCCAAGTAGGCTAATGTGCGGACCCCACTCCTCCTGACAGGCTAATGTGTGGACCGCACTCCTCCTAACAGGCTAATGTGTGGACCGCACTCCTCCTGGCAGGCTAATGTGTGGACCGCACTCCTCCAAGTAGGCTAATGTGTGGACCGCACTCCTCCTGACAGGCTAATGTGTGGACCGCACTCCTCCAAGTAGGCTAATGTGTGGACCGCACTCCTCCTGGCAGGCTAGTCGCTAGTGTGGGAATGTTGTTGGTTGGATTGGAATATTTAAAAAATAGAATCCATAATGTAGATGCTGGACTCATGATCAGCAAACGTTTCGAAACCTAAATGGCTTTCATCTTCAGTGTTATTGCAATAGTTCCTTAGTAATGTAGTAGATGTAGGGTTGAAATGCATTTTGCAATAATGATGAATTTCGGTTAAATGTTAAAATATAAATTTGTTATTTAAAAACATGGTACATGTTACATAGATGCTTGTATGCAGGATAGTTAGCTTCAATAAAAGACACGAAATTTTCCTGCAAAGTTGAAATGTAGCTGTGATTTTTTGGTTCTCACATGTAAGCCTTACTTTCTACCCAAACAAGATGCTTTTTTAAAATTACGGTAACAAAGTATTTTTGACAAAACCTGTTAAAATTCACTCCATTTTGTGCTATATTTTTCAGGGTCCACTATTGTTGTTCAGTGTCTGAGAAACTATTGGATACGGCCTGGGGTAACCTCGGGTATAATAACTTGCTCTGAATACCAAGACTGGACTCCCGACCCTAACACCTACCGCTGCATACGTATGAGTTTTCTATATTAGTGCCTTGTTTTAAGGTGCCACTTGGTGCAGCAAATTGAAGAATTGATTGCAAATTAACCTTTACGTGTTTTATGACCATCTTGTTTTGTGAACATTTTCTTCTTGATTTGTTGCTTGTAAAAATAGTTGTTTTTTCGGAAATGTTTTTTTGTTGTATGGGAGTTAGTTTTTGTTATCCAATGATTTTTAAAGATTTTAATCATGTTCGAAAGTTACTGAAGTCAACCGATCTCCACCGCATATATAATTTCAGCGACCCTTTGCGAAAAACCGTACTTCATCCCCAATGCTACCGTAACTGGGAAAGGGTTCCAAGCTGGCTCCACGCGTCAGATTCACTGCCACGAAGGCTTCTTCATAGAGCAACAGTCGCAACTCAAAAAAGCGGAAATTGTCTGTGATCATAAAGATGCTATTTGGATCCCCGAGGGAGTGGCCTGCAAAGGTTGCGTGCTTATTGTCTTCATTTAATAAACGTCATTCATTTATTTATTTGCGGTGAGATAGTTCAGCGGATAAGGCGCTCGCTTTCCAATCATGCAATCCTGGTTCGACTCCCGGCTTAAGCTGGCTGTTAAAAAACACCGCTCACCTCTACTCAGGGTGTAATAAGTAGGGACGGTACATTACGGGACGCGCAACTCCGTTGTTCCTTCAACATTAGAAGGGTCAATTGCCAATTTAACATTTTTTTTACGCTTTACTGCTGGCTTGCTTTCAACTAAAAACCTTAAATTACTTTAAAACCAACTTCACTCTTCTTATATAACCCATAAAAAGTAAAATATTTTGTAAATTACAAAAAAACGTAACCCTTCTAGTGTTGCGGATTAGCCAAAAGCGGATGAAGTTTCGCATCCCTATGATCTACAATCCCTAGTAATAAGTTGGGTGTAATAAGCAACTATGCCCACTGGGCATAGTTGCTGAAGGAAAGGCGACGGAGAGAAAGGAACTGGGACTCATATTTTTCTTTTTTTTATTTGCTATAGACCAACCCTCCACGCTAAACAGTTATTTTTATATTAATTTAAGTTGCGTAGACATTGTTGGAGAATGTTAAATAGAACTGATTTTTGACTTGGAGTTAGTTCAAAGCTGTTTCGTTATCCCATACTACTTGAGGTTGTCAATTGCTGTCAGAGTAGTGAAAGTGGCTAAGCGCCGAGGAGGCTTCCACTCAACGAGAGAATGTAACTGCTCTGGTAGGGCATTTAATGGCATGCTTGAGCGTTGATATAAAAACTTGGCCCTTTAACTATTTACAAAATGATCAAGATGTGTGCTCCAACTCAAATGTCTGTCTTTCACAGGTCGTCTGTTATGTGCAGATATGAAGCATCTTAGATAGAAAACGCTACGAGCGTTTGCGTTTCGCGATGAATGTGTTTTGAAGTGCTCAAATTTTAAAATGAACGTTTAGTTTCAGCAGGTAAAAGCCAAAATTAACAAGTAATAATTTGAGCATGTAAATCTTTTATCAGCTGTGGAATGTTCCGATCCTGGAATTGTGTACAACGCTACCTTGTGGCAAGATTCTGAAACTCGGACCTTCTTGGAGCGGATCGTTTATCGTTGCTTCGAGGGCTATGAGCGACCAGACGGGACTTTTGAATTCGCTACTTTCTGCCAAGAAAATGCGACTTTTGAACCGCAAGTTGCTGGAACGTCTTGCTACTGTAAGTTCTTTCAACTCCTTACTGTCCTTGTATCTTTAGTAACCTATTTATTGTTTTGTGTCTGTTTTTTGTTTTATGTCAAAGAACTTTCGGTCGAGTTTACTTTTTTGTACCAAATAAAAATTCACAACATTAAAATTCTTTAGTCTGTATCATTGATTCGCAAAACCCAGACAACAGTATTCGTAAAATCCAAAACAAAACCTGTACTAACCCGGACAGCTAAATCCGTCATTTTTACATTAATTATAAAAGTTATGGACTTTGTTGTCTGTGTACGTTTTAGTGTTTATACATATTTTTTTTTTATTTTGATGAATTTTTTTTCATGGGAAATGAATATAGAATTTAAAATAAAAAGTTCTAGAAATGGTGAAACTTAATATGCATCAACATCCCTGAGAATATAACATGAAATTTCGTTGCAGCTTTCCTTATGGCATCAACTTTGTTCTCTTTCAGTGAAGTCCTGTAGGTTTACGGTTACAAGTTATGTTCATGGCACCCTCACGTCGAAAGCTACCCCCCACAACACAGACATGTACTGGTACGACGAGGTTGTCAATTTAGTTTGTGACAAAGGCTACTGGATTGTTCTTGACAAAGGAATTTATTCTCTCGACTTTGTCTGCACTAAAACTGGTTTCTTCTTCCCCGATCCCGTTTATGTGTCTTGTTCACGTAAGTACTCGTTCTCTATAGATCAGGCAACGTCGCTCATGTAACGTTTAAAACAGTGTTCACCTCACGCTGAACAATAATTTGTTGGCCGCTTCAGAACACGAAGGCCTACCATCACCCATTAAGCCTACTTACTTTTGCGACTTAATCCTGTTATAAGAACAGTCTTTGGTTGGTACATTGCAGTGATCCACAAAAGTTTAAAATAGACGTGTGTGTGTGTGTAATTGTGTATGTGTGTGTGTGTGTTTAATTCATACAAAAGGGCAATAATGTGCTCATTTGCGCCTGTATATATCGTGGCTGACACTGTTTGCTATGTAAGAGAAACGCATATCTGCGATGGATATACCATTTTATTATGATATTATTATACAATATAACAGTTCAAAGAAATGAATCTTTGCAAATTTCCAGCCGTTATCTGTCCTGCATTGCCGCCGAAGATTCACTCAGTTCTGACAGCCGATAACATAAGTGCTGGTGCAGTGGCTCGATACACGTGCGCTGAAGGGTTTGGCTCCACAACAGGCGAGCCACCACAGGTTGTATGGGATCTCACATGTGAGAAGAATGCTCAGTGGGATATCAGTCCAAATACTGTCAATTGCCAGCGTAAGTAATCAGCCTAATATCTACATGTTTCATCCATAGATTGAGTTTCGCTTTTATTTAATGTTTGCGTTTATCATCATCATCATTAAGTTCCTTCCTCTCGTCGAGGGTTGGAGGCAATGAGACGCCAAGTTTCTCTGTTTTGAGCTTTTTCTTTTGCAGTTTTGTAGTTAAGTCCTGACCAGTCTTCAATATCATTAGTCCAAATTCTTGGTGGTCTGCCCCTATTTCGTTTGCCGTTCATTTTTCCTTCTAGTAGTTGTGTTTGAATAGAATTATTGCGAATCATGTGGCCAAAATATTTCAATTTTCTTGATTTAATTGTTTGTAGAACTTCCATGTTGGTTTGTATTCTGGATAGTACATCTTTGTTTGTGATTTTATCCTTCCATGAAATTTTAAGCATTCTTCTATAAATCCACATTTCAAATGCCTCAAGTCGTTTAACCATTTGTGATGACAGTGTCCATGTTTCTGCATTGTAGAGTAGTGTAGTCCATATATAGCATTTATAGCGTTTATAGTGCTTTGTATATTTTTGACATTTTGCCAACAAAACGAAATAAGCTTGCTGGGTGTGAAGTTTTTCTCGCGTTAGATTGCTTTTCTCATTATTTTGCATATTAATTGATAGTGGCTGTATCATTTTGATCAGTGAAAGGGCAATTTCGTGTCAGTTTTGAGCGAGAATGGCTTGCCTCCCTAGAATCCCTCCCTGGTGTTCGTCTCTCCGTTTTACTAATGTATGACTTAATTCGCTTCATAATGCACATACTATTATAAGTAGGCTACTGCTCGTATACAAAATTTATTTGTTTCTTAGCAACTGAAAAACACCATTGATGGTTTCTTTCTAAGCTTAACTGCTGCATTCTTGAACTGACCCACTGAAGATTTTACTATGCCTGATATAAAGTTGTGCTGAAGAGAATCTAATATTCGAAATCGCGATACAAAACAAGATAACTTGATATAATTTGGACTCGTCGTACATTTTTCTTGAATATATAATCAGGAAGCGACTGTCATGGATTCGTAATTGAGCTTTTCTCCAGCATCCGCTTTCTGGGTGTGCAGTTGTTCTCTTACGTTACATTGCCTGTTTTCTTCGTAAATGTGATACAAAGTTGAAAAACGCACAGTGCTTAAAAATCTTATTTGTTGTAGAGCTGTCACAAACTTACTCAATCGTTAATGCTTTGTTAAACAGTGTTGGACTGTGGGCCTCCTGAAAAGGTTCGATACACTTGGACCAAAGGCTTTGTATACACTTTTGGAAACATTGTCACTTACACATGCATGTTGGGAAAATGGTTTCAGCAGGACGTGTTTGCATGGAATGCTACTTGCACCTCGAAGAGGTTGTGGGAGCCCATGCCACCTGAATGTGTTCGTAAGTAATTCAATGTTCTTATTTGTAAATCTCTGTAAAAAAAAAGAACACACCGATATCGTTGCTTTTACAGTTTTTTTTTTGTATGCGTCACTACTAAAGCAATCATAGTTGTAAGAGACCGATATCCAAAAGGCACAGTAATCAAAAATAATAAAAATCAAGGTATCGAACAGTAGGCCTTGTCATTGGGAATGCAACAAATATGACTTGCTGCTTTTTTTGTTGAAACAAGCGCCTTGCTTGATTAAAGGAAGATCAATAGATTGTATATTACAGATGTCGAATGTCCCAACCCGGTTTCATCAGCACATGCAACAGTTGTCGGAACCGACTTCTCTTTTCTAAGCCAGGTTGTTGTGATCTGTGACAAGGGATACTTCATTGAGCCTGGCTTCACGAAGACGGTTGTTCGCTGTGAAGCCAACGCCCAGTGGGACCTAGACCAGCCGGATTACACGTGCAAAGGTTTGTCAAATGTGTTTATGATAGTACGTAAAATTGAAACATGTGGGTTCGATACCCTGTCCGTGCATATTTAACCAAAGAGCTCATAAACATCGCAAAAACTTTGTTTTTATTCGACTATTAGCTTCACAAGTTACAATTTAATAATAATTGTCGGCTGCATAGCTGAGTGGTAAGAACGTCTGTGCGACGTTCGAAAGAACGTGGGTTCGACACCGCTCCAGAGCACGCGGTTGTGTCTCGGCAAAGACACTTAATGGCAAGCCAAAATAAGGGGAGCAGCTGACTCGAAGACTATATGTCACTTCGCTGCTTTCTGTCGTCTGTTGTATCGCATCTGTGATCGCAGTGTACTGTATGCTATCGCAATGGGCACAAATAAAAGCATCATTATTATTATTTCAAGAAGTGCTACTCTGACTTACGGATGTCTTAACAAGCTGTGGTTTTTGTGAAATTACCTTTTCTGTAAACTGAACATTAATTCGATGGTAAAGTTCATAAATACCGGCCACACAGCTATGCTGCTGCTCTTCGCTTTCATCTTTCACAAACAAATAATTGAGATGAAGTGTGGTTGCAATTACTATTTTGTATAGCAACGAAGTTGTTTACATTCAAATGGATGACGATGCTTTCCCACTCTTTTTCAGCCGTTGTCTGTCCTGACCTTCCTTTGGTATGGCACACCTCTGTGGTAGCGACCAACAATTCAATGTTTGGAACTGCCACTTACACTTGTGATCAAGATTACTTGATATCTCGTACAAGTTCAGATATAACCGTGAAGTGCACAGAAGAAGCTCGTTGGACCCCCGAGCCTGCCTACATAAAGTGCATGCGTAAGCTAAATAAAATCACTTTACATTTGCTGCGGTTGTTTTCAAATTCGTTTCTGAATTCGAATAGTCCTATAGAACAGATTTGTGCTGTAACTTTGATGTTGGACTTGAGCTCATGAGCTTGTTGAGCTCATGAAGCAAGTTAATGTTGGAAATGTATGAATTTCACATTTGGATTTGGCTTGTAGCCCAGCTTGCGTAATGCCTATGCCAAGTGTTTCGGCAGACGCGTGCTTTAGGCTGGTGTAGAACCTAGTTCCCCTCGATTTCTGTTCAACACTCTTCCACTTTGCCATAGTTGCACTTTATATTTTCTTTGTATTTCAGATAAATCTTCATTTCTGTGCGACAAGCCTGCGCATGTGCCACATGCAAACCTACTTGTTGTTAGCTACCGCTACGAGAGCATTGTGAACGTGACATGCTTGAATGGCTATTGGCTGAGTCCACTCCAATATTCAACACCCATGAAATGTCTCTTCTCAGGAAAATGGGAGCCTGATTCAAGTGAAATAAACTGCAAACGTGAGCAGATGGCTTTCGAGACAGCAAAACAACCGTTTTTTACATTGATTCAACGTCTGCAGGTTGTACAAAGTGATTGATTTTCTGTCTGAGATAGCATGTCTGAAACCTGTAAGTTTTAACTGCCGCTTAAATTTGCTTTGAATCTTTTCCTAATGTATAAAAGCAGGAAAAGAAGTTGTATGACTAAGTTTAAATTTTCGATGACTTATCCAGCCAACAAATCAGTGATTTTTTACTTATTTTATCAGATGTTGTTTTTGCCTGAAGGTAGTCTGAATGCCTGAAGGTGGTCACGAAGATTGGCTTTCTTGCCTTCCCGTCCACTTAATCTAAATCTGCAACCACCGGGCTCAAGCCTGGATACGACAAACAGTGATTTAATGTAAAAAATGTTTGATTTGCTGTGCTGGTTCTCTCATTCTTTGTATCTGCAGCAATCTCATGCCCTCGTTTGGCCGAGAAGCCTAACTCCCGATACGTTGGTTCAACGTCTTCTTACAACGGATCTCCATTGCTCTCCTGCGATAATTCCCACAGGATATCTCAGGTTATTAACGGAAAGGTAAACGTTGATGCGATGTTATTTTATGTTTACTTTTCTACTCATTATATGAATTGAGATCAATCACCCACCAAGGATTTATTTTGATAAAACACTGCGTTTAGCTCATGTTGTGTCCAAAAATGAATTTTTTATTTTACTTTAGCCTGGAAATCAGTTCTTTTTTCGTTGATTGAACGTTAGTACACGTTGAAGTTAGTTAGAAGATTGATTTTCTAGCTGAAACTTTCGATTCTTCATGAAAACCGCTTAAATTTGTTTGTGTCCAAGCTTACTGGCAGGTGATTGAAGATTTAGATGGGAAGACGGAAGCCAATCTTGGCGTCCACCTTCAAACGTGCCATTTACCGTCTTCTTAAAGACATTGACGGCGTGCTTTTGAGCGGTGTCGAACTTGACCCGCGGCGTACTCCCACCACTTTGCCATGCAGCGGACTCACTTTTGTTGAATGAATTCATTTGATAAAAGTTACATGATTAGAAACAATAAGACTTCATGGCCGAGTAGTTTATGGGTCTGACCAATGTTCGAGAGGACGTCGGTTCGACACCTACCGTGAGCACGCTGTTGTGGTTTTAGAGACACAACACCGTCGAAAATAAACAAACATTGAATTTTTTCCCTTTCTAATCTTTGACCTTTAATCGTGAATCTTGCGTATAGTGCTGCTGCATTAAGCAACATATTTTCAATTTATCACTTCTGAAACCAAACCGATATTTTTGTTTCGTGATTCTTATAGGAAACTATGACGTTTATGCGCAGTATGCATCTGTTGTGCGGGGGCGAAGGAAAGTGGATTCCTCCGCCGGATACATTGTCTTGCAAACGTAATATATCTTTGGATTTGTTTGTTTCTTTGCTACTTAAATGTATGTCAGACCCTAGAAATCTGATGTAGTTAATCGTAGATAATATGTTTTTCAATTTAAAGCGAAAACTACAAGCTTTCTGTCTCGATGACGGAATCTGCACCGTTTGTCAAGTGCTCAGGCCTGCTAGGGTTAAACTTCAGATACTACTTTTGCATCAAAGTGAAATATTAGGTTACTTGTTTACTGAAATATAAATTTCCGTCGTAAAAATTTTGCTTCACGCAAACATCAAAAGTTACAAACTATCCAATCAGCAATAGATTCATTGTGTTTTTACATTTTTTTGATGTTGTATAATATAAAATTTGTACTTTACTATACATACAAGCATTTTTCACAATATTTTTTAGCTGCTGGATGTCCGCAGTTTGTAGCTCCCAAAAACTTATCTACAATCGACAATGCTAACGACGCCAGCTTCAACGCTGAGATTGTTCTCCAGTGCCCTGAAGGAATGTACATAGCACAGCAGGTTGTGTCTCTATCTGTTTACTGTTTGGACACTGGCTTGTGGTATCCCGACTTGGACAAAATCGAATGCCACCGTGAGTTTGATTTTAAGTATATGAATGAGTAAAAAATGAACAAATAACATTTAAAAAAAATACATGACTTTAGTGTTTCTCTAAACACTCCAATTCAACATCACCTGAACTGATATAATCTTAACACGAGTTGATGGAATTATCTTGTTCTAGCTTGTAGCTTTATATGTTTTCCTTGTAGCCTACTAATCTCTCGTTTATGAAGGCAAATTTGTATATGTTTCCATTTGTATTCTTTTTAGCATTGTCCTTTTTATAAACTCGAACACTTACAACAAGAATAACGACGACTTTATTTTACAAAGTTTTACAAAGGCTAAAATCGCTAAGCTCACTACTTTTCATGTTTTAATTTAAAACAACACTGACATGTGTAATGTTACTTGTTTAAGTGTTTCTAGTACAACAAAGTGAACTTGCTAAGCAAAAAAACAAGTAAAGCTAATATACAGTAGTTGCTACTCTCCTAAAAGTCTTGTCTGTTTCAGCTTGATACTACCCTCAGACGGTTCTTATTCAAATAGAAAATGGTAATAAAACAGGGGTTCCCAATCTTTTTCACACCGTGGCCCCCATTGAAAATTTTGAAAAATCAATGGCCCCCCTATTTTTTTCAACCTTTTGGAAAAATTAAGAAACGTCATTTTAATGGTAAATTCAGTGATGTTTTATCAGTCTCACAGCAGCCGCAACTGTTTACAACTTTTCATAGAAATCTTATATTATTATTTATGAAACAACCGGGAATGTATTTATTAAGATTTGGTCAAAATGTACTAGTATTTTTATTAATTTTTGATTTATTTCTTTTGTCATATAGTGTCGGAGTGGACTTAGAGATGATAAATTAAAAAAATTATTATTTTTCAAACTTTTCCATGGCCCTTTGAAAAAGGTTCATGGCCCCAGGTTTGGAACCCCTGGTAATAAAGCATACATTAAATGGACGATCGATAGACGTTGTATAAATGCATTTGTTAATGATTTGCCTTTCACAGCTGTTCGCTGTGGGATCAGCACATCGCCTTCCAACGGAACCTTCAGTGGAAGAAGTGCCGGGTACAAGCAAGAAGTCAAGTTCCAGTGCTACGAGGGTTACCACATACCCCCCAGCGACCAGTTTGCTCTGGCCAAAGGGATCATCACCGAAGTGTCTCTCACCTGCTTTGCGGACGGCACCTTTGAAGGGATTGATGACGTCATTGATTGCCAACGTAAGTCGGGTCATGTGTTCACATAGAGGAAGATTTTGTTGATCCATCGATTCAATAATTGATGCATTTGATTAAAAACTCAATAATTTCTTCCCAGAAAAATGATTGATTAATTGCGTGAATCTTTATGCTCAGATTGAGAAAGCTTCTTTGAGAGCCTAATCCTGACAGTTTCAGATACTTGTAGACGCTTTTGACACAGGGCCGGTCACCGAGTTTGATAGAGTGAAGTTTCCGATGGTTGTTTATTTTGGAGATTTCACTAAATGCCGCTAAGTTTAGGGTATTGTTAAAAAAGTGGTAGAAAGAACGATCTAAGGCCTGCTGTTTGTGTGTGGTGCACTGTGAAATGTTTTACTCGGCTAAGCTACCAAGCTTATCATATCTAGTAAACATTCCTAAATGACATATGCTCCATAACTCAATCATTGGAGGCAGTATGCAAATGTAATTTGACATTTAATGATTACTCAGTGCTAAAGACATCGCTGTGAGTCATTGACCAGACAATCAGACATGGTTACTATCTAGACAGCACATCTGTCTGTCAACGTCTGCAGATGTTTTATCAATGTAAAAAATGGCTGATTTTCTGTCTGGGTACGTTGCTTTTCAGGCTTAACTTGCAGCGACCCAGGATATATCCAAGGGGCCAGCAGAGTGCCACTTGAACTGAAGCACGTCTTCTCTATTGGCTCATTCATCACCTACACCTGTAGTGATGGTAAGATCATTGATGCATTGAGGGTGCATTGATTTATTGCTTGAAGTCTAAATGAAAAAAAAAATAACGGTTTGTTTCTACTAAGCCCTAATTTGATTGACTTAAGCTTGTCACTGTATTCCAAACAATGCCAAGAAAATTTTCAACTCAATTTATCTTATTTTGCTTTTACATAATGTTTATTTCACAATTGCAACTTCTATAGTCTATTTATTAGGGTGTTTCATTTTTTCACCATTTTTGAAATTCAAAATGCCTGGGGTCCCATCTGGTGGTATTTGGGGTACAAAGTTTACACCCCAATTTTTTTTCAATTATGACGTCATATTGAAGTGGTCCACGAGGTTTGAAATTTTTGGGCCTCGAAATTTGGCCGTATTTCCAGAACCACTCATAGATCGACAAAACTAGTGTCAAAATGCGCAGAAGAGTTGGTTTCCTATCCTCATGTAGAGAATATTAAGGTCTATCTGCTTTAGAAAAAAGTTATTTCAAAAAATCTGATTTTCGGTCTATTTTCTTCTGATGAACAGAGATCAGGTGATTAAGATAAAAAGTTTTTCTGTATTTTTTCACTCTTGGAAGCTGCTATTTCGTAATAATAGTCCTTGTTCGTTTTGCAAGAGAGGAAACGGTAATAATTGAAGGAGCGTTCAACTGGTCAGTTGGTGTTAAGGTTCCAGTACTTGGCTTGTCTAGTCCTGCTATCAGGTTAAACAACGTCCCATCTTGCATTGCTCCAGGACCCTTCTTGGCGCCATCCACAAAAGAAATGACATGGGGAAGATATATTTCGTTTATGTGGAACATGCATTCAAGGGTATGAATATCATGACCAACTTCATCATTACAATAATTGACCAGTTGAGTAGTGACTCCGGACTTTCTTCCTGTGTTGAGAGCAGTCGTATCAGCCATGGCTGAATATACTTGGGATAGGTGAACTCTGCAAGCCTCCTGGATGATGGTGTCAAAAATCAGTTTTGCAGTGACCGACACACTTTTGGGAAAAGATTTAACAGCAAGCGCACTTTCGTGCTTTATGCCATTATCATCAACAAGTTTACCCAAGAAAACGTATCGATCTATTTTATCGACAACGCGCCCATCATAACATAAGCTGAGTTGAGCAGAAGCTGAGTTGAGAAGGTTCTCATTTTCCATCAGAGATTTTTCTCTTGTTTTTTTTCGTTGGTGGTATTCTGTCGAAGGTGATGCAGCTATTTGATCTTTTCCAAGAACCGACCTCATAAGATCTGACTGCTGGCGTACCGAAGTGATCCTACGATCAGCAGGTACACAACTTCTATCATTTATTGAAAAAGAATGTACTTTCTTGTACATTTTTCCCCCAACAGCTGGTTTCAGAGGCTGGTATTGATTATCATCTTTCCAATTCATATCCCCATCAGAGTCGCTTTTGCTACTGTGTAGATATCTAACTGCTTCATTTTTTTTTCTCTGTTTCGAACATAGTAGTGCCGATGCTTTAGCAGATTGTATGCCCAGAAGTGCTCGCTTGTTTAACTTCACTGCTTGTTTCCCACCTCCTTTTATGATTTTCCTGTTCCAAAGCCTTTTCTACATGGTTGACATCTATGCCACCAATAAACATTTTTCGATCTTTTCGCTGATCTTTCAAGACAGCGATTTCTTTCTCCTGGACTCGGTTTTCGAGTTTACAGCTGCAAAAGAGTTTCTTTTGAAAAACAACCGGATTTTCGGAGATCGAACACTTGCATGCACATATATCGAACAAGTTCTGTAACCATTCTTAATTAACCTCATTTCCTCTGCGTTTCATTTCCTTCTTTCTTGCTGTATTGTACTTCTCTATCACGTCTTTTAACTTGGCTTCAATTCTCTGTTTGCTAAGCACTGGAAGACCAGCTTTGTTCCATATGCCAACTGCATTCTTCAGCAGTTCATCTTTCAAATTTTTGAAATGGGGTATTTTTTCAAAAACTTAGGATTAGTTTCGGCTACTTTCTTCAAGTACAAATAGTGACTGACTATATCTGAATTAAGGAGAAGCACATTTCTCTGCAATTCCTTGAAGTTTTGCATCCACTTACTAATACTTGACCTTAATACCATAATGACAATCAAAATCTAAAGCAGGTGAGCAGCATACCTCTTCCTCACCGGTTAGGCCTACATTATAATAGTAATACCTTCAATTATTACCGTTTCATCTCTTGCAAAACGAACAAGGACTATTATTACGCAATAGCAGCTTCCAAGAGTGAAAAAATACAGAAAAACTTCTTATCTTGATCACCTGATCTCTGTTCATCAGGAGAAAATATACCAAAAATCAGATTTTTTGAAATAATTTTTTTTCTGAAGCAGATAGACCTTAATATTAAACCAACTCTTCTGCGCATTTTGACACTAATTTTGTCGATCTATGATGAGTGGTTCTGGAGATACGGCCAAATTTCGAGTTTTGAGGCCTAAAAATTTCAAACCTCGTGGACCATCTCAATATGACGTCATAATTGAAAAAATTTTGGGTGTAAACTTTTTACCCCAAATACCACCAGATGGGACCCCAGGCATTTTGAATTTCAAAAATGGTGAAAAAATGAAACACCATACTATTTATCCGTCTGTAGTTTGTACCTCGCACAATTTCTTTCATGCATTTTATAACATTGTTCAGCGCAGGCTACATTATGTTTGTTTGTCTTTGTTTCGTTCAGTTTGGTCTTATCACTCCCTTGTGGTAAACGTTTAGAAACCTGGTTCTTTCGCGGAAAGAGATCGCAGAAGATAGTTTGCACGGACACTGGTGAATGGAAGTTTGGGGACTCAACAACATTGGCTTCTTGTCAAAGTAAATTACATCGCAACTTGCTTTATCTTTATTGTGTAATTTGTGTTGTACAGTAGAAACTCCTGCCGCGTTCCACGCATAACGCTTTTAGCCAACGCAACTGTTGAGTTTGCGCGTTCATTCTGTTTCACTGACTTTAGTTTATGTTGAGGTTGATAATCTGATTTGTCTGGAGAATTCGTTTGTGTACATTTATTTAGATTTTTCTCTTAGTTTGTTAAAGCTAACATAAGCTTGCATAATAAAGTAGGCTATGTACTATGTAGCTTATTAGTTCACGATAATCTTGACCAACTTGCTTAGCATCTCAGCGGCTTTATAACTAACGCCAACCTATTTAGTTGAAGCATGCTTTAAAACATAATCTACTCCATCCTGAGTCATCATAGCCGAACTACCTGTAGTCAGAAAGCACCAAATTGTGACTCATCATGAATGTGTATGTTCAGAGGTTACCTGTTGGCAGCCTCCTCACGTGACCCGATCAATCAAACCCAGGTATTGGGCGACCAAGTTCATCTATGACGTCACAGAGGTGGTTTATTACAACTGCCAGCCAGGCACCGAGTTCAACATTCCCCCTCGATGGACATCACACTACACGTCGGAATGTCAAACGGACGGGACCTGGTCGGCATTGCCGGTCGGCTTGCAGTGTCAATGTACGTGCATTCGAGCAAGTGGTTGTTGAAATGTTTGCTTTTGAAGACTAGTTAAAGCTAATCCTGGCGGTTTTGCCTGTTTTGCTTGAGAAAGTTGAAACCGGTAAGAATCGCGGCAGCACAGCTTTCGGTTTATTTCTGGAGGGCACGAGCTATCGTTTGGTGCCATTAATTAAAATCAATAACAAACAGTCCCAGTTTTCAAGTTTAAAATTGCCCAAGAATTGCCTCTTTAACCTCCTGTCAAATCTCCCTGATGAATAATGAATACCCAATTCTCAAATTTATTTCACTTAGCTTCACTGAACGGAGTGTCGTAAATGGAGCGGTTCCCTCTAGCACTTTGTGATTGTGCTGACCGAAATCTAACCTGATGTTCGTTTTTTTTATTTCAATAGCAATAATTTGCGACCAAAAGTATCAACGATAATCGCCATTAGAAACATTAGTGATATTTTTCAATGGCGGTTACCTGTCATGGAAAACATAGCCTAGTTAACAAATACAAATATAAGTTTTACAAGAAGCAGGGTTTTTTATAACAAGTTGTTGGTTAATTCATGGAATATTTTCGTGTTGGCGCAATTGTTTGGTTATTTCTTCCTATCTTGGGCCGAATGAACTAATCTGAATTTTTCTTTTTTACATCTTGTTTTTCCTGATTTGCGATGGCAGTACACAACAACAACCTACAACTTGCATGCGTAAACGCCTTCTATTTTGGCCAATCACAGCTCGCACTTGCGACGAACCGCCAATCATCCCACACAGCACCTACACCCGCACCAGCTCATTGCTGCCTGGTGCAAACGCCACTTATGCCTGTGATGGAGGCTACGAGTTGCAATCGCTCAGGGAAACCGCGCCTGTCAATCGGAATAACACTGTGACGGTGCAGTGCCAGTTGACAGGGAAGTGGTTTCCGCTACCAAGCAAGTACAGATGCAACGGTAAGTGACTTATCTTGTCAACCGAATTGTCAGCGTTGTTTTTTGTCGAGGCCTCACAATGCACTGCCGGGTTTCTGTGATCTGTACTTCTGCAAAACACAGCTCCGCTTTCCATACCAAGTATTGTTTCATATCAGAAGCACCATTAGATCTCTAGCACAGTGTAATACACATCGGTCGTTAACAAAATTGTAAAGATTTTGAAAACACGGCAGGTGAAATTATAATAATAGAATAAAGTACTATAAGATAGGTAAATCAGATTGCTCAGTCAGTTAACACGTGTCTATGCCTCAACAGTACGGTAGCCCACTTTTTTAACGGTTTCTGATAAACTGATAGCTTTTAGTTGCTAGATCTCCAAGTCTCAAAGTTACCGTATGATGCTTCATTATTTATCCTCAACAGTGCGCAAATGTTCGGACCCTCCTGCCGTGATAAAATCTGGTAGAAAGTTTGGAAATATTTACGAAAGCGGATTCCACGTCAACTACATATGCGATCACGGGTACACTGCGGCTGGCACCTCTTTGTATTTCGGAAAAACTTTCATCACAATCATTTGTCTCAACAGTGGAAGATGGAGCCTGGACGTTGAAGCACTGAAGTGCCAAAGTCAGTTGTGTTTAGCGTTTGGCTGACTAACAAAATACCCTTCGAGCATTAAATCAGTTATGCGTCAATTCAAAGCCGATATAATTCAAAGCCGATAATATATTTACGATAAAGATAATAACTCTAACCCTTCGTCTTTGAATCATCGGCTTTGAATTGTCATGATGCCCATTAAATCAATATAATAAGGATCGCTTTTGTTAGCTGGTTCAGATTGAAAGCAAAGAAAGTACGATGTAATGTTATGTAGTCTTACATCTCTTTGAATGTTACCTCCTGCAGAAGAAGTCTGATAAAATACATCGTCCTTGTTTGTTTCAGGAGCAGTTTGCGGCCAACCGCGCACTGCTGCCAATGCAACTGTAGCCACAACCGGCCTTTCATTCGAAGCCGTCGCCACATCGACTTGCATCTTCGGCCACTTTTTCAACCAGTTTGCGAAGCCGCCGGTAGCTGTCGCGACATCTGTCTGCTCTGCGTCCGGTATTTGGGTGCCGGACCCGCACAAACTATTTTGTGTTCGTAAGTAATTTGGTTTCGTCTTATTCTGTCTATTTCACATCACTTTGACGTTGGATTGCACAGGATCAATCCAGTATTTCGTAAATTGAATTTGGTTTCTCCTCAAACTTACACAATTTTTTTTATCAAAACCAAAGCAATGTTGATACAGCACTGACTGACATAGGCTACGCAACAAAGTAACAGCTTCGCGTATAATTCGAGTTTAGATTCAATCCAACCATTTTAGGGTTGTTGAATACTGAATTCATTGATTTTTTTTCATTATTGTCTTTCAACAGCATTCGACTGTGGTAAGCCTGGTGGCGTCCGTAATGCAAGCCTGTACTCCACAATCTTCTTTTTGGGCGCTGGGGCTTACTATCATTGCGATGAAGGTATGTCACATCCTCACATCTCCATGTACATATCTACTGTAAAAATTGCAGGTGGCAAACAGCTATTTTATTCCTTGAAGCTTTTATATTTTGGTGCAATTTTTCTGTGCACTGGTGGGTGCTAGGTCAGCTGATCATGACAGCGAATTACAATTCCACTTTCTGCTTCACAGCTCTTGCTTCTGTGTGAGCATTAAACCAAGACCTTCTAAACTTCTCTCTAGTCACTGCTCTCTTGCACTAAGGCAATGACCGCCGTCTGCGTGTCCATTAATTCTAGGAATGTCTAAGAACGACTTTGCTTTCAGCATGGGTTCACCTCTACAACACATTAAGTCGTCTCCATACAAATGAAAGCTGAGCACTACATTAGCTCTATGGGCACTCCTGTTTTGTAGAGCCCCATCCTTAGGTTCAGTGAACTAAATATCACTACTATCATTTCCAATGTGACCCTGAAAAGGTTGAAAATGCTTGGTGCACTGCTGTGCTGTAATTGTTTGCTTTCACTTTGCCCCATGTAAATATGTTTTGTCCATTCCAATGCGTCAAGTTGATGAACCAGTTTGTTCCAGATCTTCCTTATTTATTCTTTTTCTAGAACTGTGCCGCGCAGGCGTACATCGTAACAGTTTTGTAGTAGAAGCAACGTCTGATTACGTCTCATATCTTCCTCTAGGATACGTTGTCGATCATGGTGAGGATGGGTGGCCGTCAAAAGATTACATATTGGCTCGCAGTATCCAAACTAAGTGCCAATACCCCCAGTCGTGGAATCCGAGACCCTCAGATATTCGCTGCATATGTAACTTTATCGTTTTTCTTGTACAACTAACTCAATTATGGCTTTAGTAGAGAGTTTGTCTTGTTAAATCATAGGCATGTTCGATATGAAATTTGTTTCAGTGTAGCTTTTTCTTTTCTGTAAATGTTGTAGGCTAATAAACTTAAATATGTTACATCTGATTACGTTACTCTGCTTCGTATGCCAATGGTTTAACTCAGTTATGCCTTAAACAAAACCGGTTAAATTGATGTTACAAGTTTATGTAATACGCTTATTTTGGTAGATTTGAAACATGTATTGAATATGGCCTGGCACTCTGCGTCCATTGTCAACACAAACATATTGCCGTTATAAAACTAGCCTACTATACATTTTCTTATTGCAAAATTTATTCATTTGTGAAATAACCATCTACTCATTCTCAAACAATTCTTAAAATTTGTTTAGTTTCTTTGATGCTAAATAAGTTGAAAACTGCATTTAAGTTTTTCCTTCGTCAACTCAAAAAATATATAGTTTTATTAAAATATAAGCTTACTTGCGTTTTTATAATCATATATTCCAATTTTCTGTTCATACAACTCGCTATTTTTTTGGTGAATCTTTTATCTCCAGAGAATGTGAGGACAAAGTTTTTAGTTCTAACTTTGCAACTTATGTCTCACTCCATTTTTTGAAAGAGGTCTTTGATCTAGATTCTAGAACCTGAATCCTTTACTAGAAACCACATCCAAGTCTTACATTGTCTTGAAATAGTCCTCCTGAATGTTTATATTCTTCTCGTTCCAAAGCATTTACAACGTCATTGTTTTCAGTGATCCAGTGTCATCCACCTACGCAACCACCAAGAGCCTACATCAGTGGAGGCCGCTGGAGAGAAGACGGTTCACGTCACTATCGCTACAATGACCTTGCCACAGTGACGTGCGCGCATGGATATTACCTGAGGGGAAGCAATCTGGAGCTGTCGTTCTCCGCCAGATGTACGAACAATGGAACATGGTCGAGATCGCTGTCTCGTGCTGACTGCATCGGTAGCTTTGTTTTCATCTCTTTTTTTTATAGGCTTGAAAAAGGCTGTATGAATAGCCGAAAACGTTCGCTTATTTGTTTTTTTGTTTTTATAATGTTAAATAATAGTATGGTTATTGTAAACGAAGCTGCTATAAACTGACAGTGCTAGCAACGATAAGACTTAAACGAAACAGCCTACTTCTCATCTCTTCAGCTTTAGCACCACGAGCTTGCACTAGCTTCAATGTCATCGGCGAGGTGTAGACGCAATGACGCATGTTTTGTTATGCAGTAGAATTCGGCTATACTGTAGTGACTTCGGCCATAGTTGCATCTCTTGCAAAGTCCCGTTTTAAAACTACAGTACAATATCGGCTATAATGACACTTCGCTACAGTGACACTTTTTCGAACAGTGTCAGATTGATGTGGAGGCGATTGCGGCACGTGGTGTTGGATGCGGCCACCCTCGGTAATGGGGACATCACCGGATTAAAACTCGACTACTGCTACTACTCTTTATGTGTCACTACATAAGCAAATTCTATTGTGCATTTAACATTAGCCGCATGTACTGTACAGTGTACAATGTACATACATGGCATGTATTCCATGCTATTCACCATTGCAGATATTGATTGTGAGGATCCTGGTAACAAGCGCTATGCCGAGCGCAAGGGTTTCACATTCCGCTACTTGTCCCGGCTTCAATACTCATGCGTCCGTGGCTACTTCATCCGCATAGGAATCACATCCATCACCTTGCAGTGCGCCTACGACGCCAAGTGGAGGCCATCGTCCTCGTTTGAATGCGTAGGTCAGTGATAGTTTTTTCTAGTGCAGAGTCGAAACTTTGTGGTGAAGATTTTAACTATCCACCTCTGAACAATAATAATCGTGTTTTTATTTGCGCCCATTGTGATAGCATTCAGTCCTACACTGCGATCACAGATGCAATGCAACAGACGACAGAAAGCAGCGAAGTGACATATAGTCTTCGAGTCAGCTGCTCCCCTTACTTTGGCTTGCCATTAAGTGTCTTCGCCGAGACCCACGTCCTTTTGAACGTCGCGCAGACGTTCTCACCACTCGGCTATGCAGCCGACAATCTGAATCACGATTTGTTTGTTTCTTCTGTTTGGTTTAGAGCTTCCTCATGTTTATAGGGTGATGCCGAATCAACCGCCTTCTGCAATAGGCTAAGCTTCTGCAGTTATATTGAGAATGAATGTTGTTTACTTCACAAATGTAGATACAAACGACCTGTTTTAGCCTGATGATGCTGCGTTATCATCAGGCTAAAACAGGTCGTTTGTAAGCTATGTACATTTGTGAAGTCAACTGCCTTCTGATTGTAACATAAAACATGTAGGTCTTGAAGAAAAGTGCAGGGAAGCGATGTTTTGCAGCAGACGATTATTTCTGTTGACGCTTTACAAAGGTTACACACAAAGCTCAACTTGTCTCGATGCGAGCTTTGTTTTACTTACAGCGAAAAGATTGTTCATTGACCCACTGTGCGTTATTAAGCGTCTGCATTCCGTTCTTCTAGACGTCAACTGCGAGGATCCTGGTGAGTTGCTGAACGCGGTCAGGTACGAGTTGTCTGGGCACGACAACTACAGCATGGGCGCCACCATCAAGTACGCCTGTAACACAGGCTACTTTGTGGCGCAAGAACAGGATGCGGTGGGGGAATGGGTGGCTGACGAACAAGCCAAGTCTAACATTACAACAGTTTGTCAGCCGCAAGGTAGATGGTTACCCAGGCGCCGTGCGATACACTGCAGCAGTAAGTCAGTAATTTTCTCCGCACGCGTCCTTTGTTCTTTGTATATCACAGATGTTGTTGAAACTCCAAGGCAAGTGGTGGCAAGCCACGTGAGGTTAACTTTGTTTTCAAACTTCGTTATAGCATATTGAACTTAAAGACCAACCTGCGGTGTTTCCGCATTGTTTTCTTTTGTGGAAGTACAAATGTTTTGAAAATTAAATAAAGCTGTTGTACAAATGTTCTGTTCCATCAAACTCATGTGTTTGGTTTAATTGCATAGAAATTGCACAAAAGACCACGATTTACGACTTAGCTCCGGAAGGACAACTCCTGCATCCGGACATTCCTTCCAACCTGATTCCTCCGAAACTACAAACTCCCTCCCCTAGGTCTCCCTCCGGTCGCTTACACGATGTGCACTTGCAAGCGGAAAGAGCCCCAGTATTGTACGGAGTGGAACACACTTCTTTCCATCACACAGAACTTGCCATTCACTGCTCAGACCACGAGGTTAGATTGCGTCACACTAATGTGATTGTGATTTCACACAAATACATTTTATGTGACGTGATTATTAAGGTTTTCCCTTCACGTGTTATGCGATAATTCTTGAAACTGCTCAGGCAATGTGATGAAAGACAAAGCCGATTACACAAATAACTCAGTTTCGACCACTTTGCTTTGCTCCAGGCAATCAAGAGTTCCTCAGCTGCAGTGAAACTATTTCTTCACTTCTGTCCTGGGTGCACGAAATGTTAGAATTGAATTATTTCCGACATATTTATCAAACATCTTCAATCAATATTATTGCTAGTGAAGCTGTTTTTCAACGTTGCTTTGATAAATCCGTTTCCCATCCTTCTTCCATCAGGTCCTGGTTGTTCACCACTTGGGGAAGTGGATCACAATTGAAAAGAACCAAGTGCAGACGGAACACATTGCAAAGCTGCATACCGACGTTGGAGTGGAATGCCACGTTTCTAACATGTTTGATGGGGAACCTGATACTTACTGGATGCCTATAGAGGTCACGTTTGTCAAACGATAACATTTCTGTCATCGTGCACTGCGTTTTTTTGTGGTTACTTATCTTTTTTGCAACTTTTGTCACGTTCTGGTTGGAACCGTATGATCCAGGCATGGATTAACTACGCTGGGGAAAGATATACTGTGTTTATTTATTGTATTTGGTAGGAATCTTTATCTTTGGATTGAGAAAGCTTCTTAGAGAGCAAGGGCCGTTGCGCATACTTGTAGAGGCTTTGAACCACTGACACAGACCTGGCCACCGGGAAGAGAAGTTTGCGCTTGTTGAAATTTTGTTGTTGTCTGTAAATTATTCCTTCTACTGGGATCATTCACCAACTCTAGAGTTGAACCAGCGTTGCTGGATGTTGCGGCTTCTTTGTGCACAAACTCGGGCGTTTAACCAACTGAGCTATCGCAACGAACCATCACATGTAATGATAGCAATACACATTACACAGCGGTGGAATCATCGTTGTTGGCTATTTACATTTTCCATCAATAACTCGTTTCGATCCACAGGCGCCGCACCCTGACGAACACTTCGTCTCATGGCCCGGTTGGATCGTGGTGATAGATTTGGGGGCTGAGTTGATTGTTGGCAGCTTCAGGCTCCACACATCGAAGAACTACATTAATGACGTCAAAGTAAGAATAACTTCAATAGTCCCCTGCTTTCAAAGCACTGCTATCCGACTAATTTCGGTGTTGACTGTGGGGAATAAAGAAGGTTTAAATTCTTTTTTACTGTAGGCTACTTGTACTGCACCCGTAAAACTTTCGAAATAAATCAGCTTTAACTACAACTGTCGCATGCTACACTTCATTTGCTATTTTGCAATTTCACAATCTTTTAGTGAGTTTTTTCGAAGTCGAAAATTGAGAGTTTTCGTTATTAATGAATTCTTCTTCGAATACCATGCTTGTTCCAGGTTTAGGCGTTCATGTATAGATCTTTTACATTCATCCCGGTATTTGACGGTATATTCAATATTGTGGTTGTAACGTGAAGGTAATACGGTCATTTGGCACTCTTTTACTGGCCATGGCCGATCGATAACGTTTTTTTTATTCCATTTAACGAATCTCCTTTAAGCACCTATCTAAAGTTTTTTTGTGAATGCGCTTATTGGCAATCGTATGTTCGCATACGCCAGCTTGTTTCGTCATTACTTACTTCGTCATTGCTTGCAGACTTTCTACATCGAGGTGTCGTCCAACGGGGCTGCTTGGAAGATACTGGGTCCGTTCTCACCGATCGTTGACGGTGGAGGAGACCGTAAGGAGTTTTTCTATGAATTTGACACAGTTCAAACCAGGTCAGACCAGTTTCAACCGGTTTTAAAAATGATATCAATGATCTTAGTGTGTTGCATCTCAAAGCAGTTTGCTGAGAGTGTGAATAATGTCTAAGTTTGTAAAACAAATCAATCGAAAAGTGCTAAAAACAAACTTGCAGCGATGTGGCTTCTGCGTGGCTGGAGTCAGTGCTGGAGTAAAACAAATTCATTTATTTTACTTTCCAAATTAAGAGATTAAAATTTGTCATTCTTTCGCACCTTCATCATTTGATTTTTTGTGCTGTTTGCTTTCAGCTTGACTGAAGATGATCTAGCTACTAGCTGATCGAAATCGATTTTTAGCTATTTATGATTGAACTGACTCATGTAAAAATACATTCGTTTGTACCAACTTAAGAGACAATCGAAATGTGGAAGTTTTCATAGAGTTCTAATGAAATGTTCCACTTTTACAGAAACAATGTTATGGTCTTAGAGAGCCGCAAATCAATGTGTTTCAGATTCGTTCGATTGACCATATCATCCACAGTGTTGATGAATCCCCCAATAATCTACGAGTTCGGAATGTATGCAGCAACATTCGATTGCATCACGGAGGTCATCTATCTGTCGGATGCCTACGCTGTCCCTGTATTTGTTGGGATGGCCATCTTGATTTTAGCGGAAATGACGTATCTCGCGGCAATGGCCGATAGAAAAAATCGCTGGAAGGTTAGTTTTGTCTTCGTTACTTACAAGTTTTAAAATTTTACTTTAAGAGAACTTAAGTTGTTTAGTGCAGAACTAAAGACTGTTGTACCGTTTCTAGGGAGGAAGGTCTGTGTTTATAGATTCGCAGCTTAAAAACTATTTTCAAGCTCTATGTTATAAAAACTTTTTTTTTAACTTCATTGCTTCGCTACTTGCAGAGATTCATTCTCAAGGCACCTCCTGACTTTGATGAGAACGCAAAGGAACCTTCGCGAATGTACGAGGTATCTGTCAGCACAGCCTGGAACACATGTAATGCTGATGTTCTTGTTAAGGTCGTTGGTTCAAGGAACATGGCGCCTATACTGTGGCTTCGAAGCGCTTTTAAAGGAAATTTGAGGTACGTGTAGTTGGTGTGTTTAAATGTTCTCGTTGGAAGTATATGGTGGGCAGTGTGGGCACTCATTAACCTTGAAGCCAAATTAAAGGAAATTTGAGGTACGTTTAGTTGGTATGTTTAAATTTCTCTTGTTGGAAGTATGGTGGGCAGTGTTGGCACTCAACCTTGAAGCGAAAGACTGGCTGCTCTCTACCAGCTTTCCAGTATAGTTTGGGAACATCGTGAATCTGGTTTGGTAAGAGGATTGATCCTCGGCCCCAGAAGCTCATACGAAGAAGAAGATAGCGGGACCAGTTATATTATTCTATGGATTTTCTATCCTAGAATTTTCAAAACTAAGTTTTAGTTAGTATTGAATAAATCACGTTAGGTATTGTGTAACAATCCGTGCGCGGACATTTTGCCGAAAGGACATTTTGCCGAAAGAATTTTTTCCGAAAGACATTTTGCTGAATGGACAAATTGCCGAAAGGACTAAGGTTGTGAACGATAGACTAAAACACACTGTGGAGAATATCGATACATATAACACAAAAATGAGTTTCGGCAAAATGTCCATTCAGCAAAATGTCTTTCGGCAAAATGTCCGGGTACCGTAACAATCGCTGTCATAATTAATAAACATTGATTGTGTGCCTGATCTGATGCAGACGTTGATGATCGTGGTTTTTCAACCTGTTTATCGCTCTACATGCGTATATTTTCAGGCCTGGCTTCACAGACTCTCATGTCATCCAAGTGCCTTGCTTTTTGGGAACACCGATACGAATAGACATGATGTGCGCTTACAGCCGCGGCCTAAACGCCAAGGGGAGCATTGAGCACTTTTCGCACGAGGTGGAAGAAAAACTCAGCGATGATTTGTCCAAACAAAAATATTCCTCTCAGATCGCTTGCCATCTGCGAACTCTGTTTTCAAACGAGAGCTTTCTGATGAGACCGACTTCAAAAGCAAGGAAGTACTTGATGGCCACGACTTTCATGTCTACCCGCTTGAAATATCCAAGTTATGAGGTGGCAGGTATAACCGTACGGGATCCGGGCTACGGGGGAAAGTGGATCGCAGCGATGCCCTTGCAACAACGGTTCGGTTTGCTCAATAACATACGGAATTTCTTCTTCGGTAAACTTGGAATTGTTCTTCTCCACGGAAAGCCAAAGTCCTTTGTTCTAACTCCTATTAATGATCCACGTAAAGGCATCTTTCCTACGCCTGTCTATGGTTCTGTGCAAGCTTTACTTCACCAATTATTATCGTTTGTGCGTTTTCTTTACCAATACCACCTGTTCTCTTACCGGAAAGCAAGACTTGCGAGGAATTTAACTTGCTGCGAAAAATGCTTGATTGCCGCTACAGTCATTTTCCATGCGGTTTTCGTCGCGTCTCTGCTGCACAGTTTCGCAAACCCAACCATGTATTTTGTGTCTCGGCTCAACTCTGACTCAGATGTTCTGGAAAAGTTACTTCTCGACTTTGCGCAGCACCCTCACTTGGTTACTCTTACCAGTGCGTTTGCTGTGCACATTGGCTTGGCGTTTATGCTGAGAGTGGCCGCTGGAAAATGGACCCGAAAGGTGGAAGATAGCGTCAGTTACTGGCAAGGAATTAAGTTCATTTGGGCCAACACTTGCATAGTTAAGCATGCTTTCTGGAGCTTGTATTCTTACATTCGACGAAAGTGTTGCCTACACGTTTCCGAAGAACCTGACGACGTCGGAACAGACAATACAAGTTCAACTGATCTTTCCAATCTTGACTTAGCTGAGAGCCTCACCCGCGCCTTACGTTCCACGTATACGTGTGCAGCTGACGTGGAAGACGAAGCAAGGGTAGGCACTAGGCAGGCTATAAGACATTAACTAAACAAAAGAGTTTTAAGTGGTCTCTAAGCGTATTTCTGGTGGTTAAAGGTTAGTTGGTTGGTTTTGAATCTTTATCCTCGGACTGACAAAGCCTTGATAGGTTATTCCTGGTAATTTCAAACATGGCATTATGTATCTTGCCAAGACACAGCTGCTTGCTTAACTTTATAATTAAATTTTATTGTAATAAGTTCGAAGCTTTTCATGGTACTCCTACTCCTCCATAGTAGTTTCGTCACACGACGACGACGATGGTACTCCTAATCCCCTATCAAATTGAAATCGTGGACCTTTCGTAAACTTTAAACAAGGAAAAAATAGGTTTCGTTTGAGGCTGTGCTGTTTATCACATGTTTTCATTACAATATTTACCTGATCTTATGTAAGGATTTCTGACAGTCGATACTCGATGTGATTAAGTGTTTGTTTCAGGTTACTTGCAATCCTCTTCTCACACCAAGATCCCGCGCGCTTTCGGACGGAGTTTTTAGCGTTGAAGACGAGAAAAGTTCCACATTTGACCACGACGGTTGGCTTGTCAACAACAGCGAGAGCGTTGCACCAACAGACGTTCAAAACATATTGGAAGAATACTCTTCTTCGGCTCTCCTCACAACATCATCGCTGCCGACCGCGCTCCCTGAACCAAGTCAGGAGGAGTTCTTGCGGTATCCAACAATTAAAGAAGATTCTCTGCATCCTTTAGACACGATCTTATCCGTGAGAAAAAGTGGAAATGTCCTAAAGAAAGATTTAAACAGTAATTTGAAAGAAAATCCACAAGACAAGGAGAGTAATCTTGCATTTTTTGAAAAGGCTGAACAGAATAATCAAAGTGCGAAGCAGGATGCTTCAGATGGCAATGTAAGGACGAAGCAGAGTAAAAAGTCTTCTGCAGGCAAGGACAGAGTTTGGGTAGAAAAAGCATGGAAGAGTGCAGAGCTTAGAATGATAGAAAGCCAATGTAGCATTTCGACCAGCAAGACTTCGGTTCGCGAGAGCTTGAAGGTACCAAAACCATTCTCAGTTTCTCAAAATTCAAATCGTCCCAGCATACATGATGAAGAACCAGGCATGGAATTTTTCAAAAACCCTAAATCTTCATCTAAGTTAATCAACACTGATAGACAAAGACTGATTCAAGCAAATCAACTCGATGGAGATTTCAGCTCTGACATCAACAAAAAACGACCAAAAACCAACAAAAGGAATACCAGAAAAAGAAGTGATGAAGTCGGCGGATTGTCGAGTTCAGACCAATCAGACAGCACCAGTGTTGCCGTGGACAAGTTTTTTGCAACCACTCGCGATATTCCTACTCCATCAGCAATTGGGCAAACGAAATGCTACGATATTCGATGCAGCAAAAGGAAAAACATGCACGGGGAACATACAGCTCGGAAAAAGAATGAATCTATCTTACACGTCATCACTTACAGAGCGTATCCGCCTGACGACCTTTTCTCAGAGGAAATGACGGAATCAAAGACGCTACTTCACACCAAAAGCTCCAAGCATCTCAAATACACAGCACACCCTGCTGAGTTTCCACCCCGTGTATTTGCCGGTGTCGTATTCCGGGCTTTCATTTGCTTGCTGTGTTTTATGTACAGCTTGTCCATCATAATGTACGTGCTCGTGAATGGATATCGCTGCACTGATGGTGCTGGAACTGAACTCCTACAGATTTACGTGGTTGATATCTCACTTCTCGTGTTCATTCTAATGCCAGTGGCCGGGTGGATTGTGGTACTGACTCATACTGTTGTGACTAAGACAAGGAACCTTGGAGTTGTAATAGCAAGAAACGTTATGTAACTTTACCTATTATCTTTACATTAAATTTATATTTTTATTTTCTATAGTATTTATAGCTTGCACAATGCACATACATACAGCAATATGTTTTAAATATTTATTTGTTGTTAAAATAATTATTTTTGTTTAATTAAATGCATCGAACTAGCCTACCTGATTTATATTTTAAGCGTGCGGTGTAACTCTAACGCAACTTAGGTAGCTAGTTTATCAGGTAGGCTAGGCTACCGTCAGTTCAGTTTGTTTATATTCCTGACCATCACTGCGAAAAAACATGTAGGTTATGCCAACATAGCAGAGGTCAAGAAAAAGATAGGGCTGTAACTTTTCATGGAAAAGTTGTCCTCTTGTTCACGTAATGCAGCGATTCATAATTTTTTCGTATTGAATAGCCTAATACCTACTTGGCTGTTTCATAAAGTCACTATGTAGCCTTTCACTTCTGTTGTACTTTTAGTAGACTTCTATTTAACAAAGACAGAATAGCCTAAGGCAGACATGCAAAATAAGTCGGAGTGAAATATTGTAGTCGATTACACTACAGTAGTAGACTCACCTGTCCCCCCCCCCCCCCCCCGTTAGCTCAGTGGTTACGCGCCCGGCTCAAGATCACTCGGGGTGTTCGCTTGAGCAATGCATTTCAGGACTGCTCTCCATTCAGCGGCACGTCGTGAATGGAATAATTCCCCGGCAACAACAATCGAAAAACTTCACTCTGCCAATCTCAGTAACCGACCCTACGTCAAGACTCAAGAGCCTCTACAAGTATGTGAAACTACCAGGGATAACCTATCAAGGTTTTGTCAGTCCGAGCATAAAGATTCAAAACCAAGTGGTGTTAAACGCCACGCAACTTATACTGAGAAAAAAACACAAGAATATAATTGAGATGAAGAGTACAAAGGCGCTGATTTGATTGGAACGCCATGCGAGTAGCCAAATCAGACGTGTTTACACTGTAGACCAGGGGTCACCAACTGGCGGCCGCGGAAGGTATCAGCGTACAAGTAAATTATAACCAAAAATACTTTTCTTGAGAAGTTAAAGAGCACGAAGGCAAAAAATACTTCCCGGAAAGCATATTTTCGCTTTGCATACGATTCCACCGACCGACTAATCAGATTATAGTTCTAGGTGGGGGTTTCTTAAAGTTATCCCAATGCGATGTCCAGCCACACTGTCCCAGTGGTTGATTAAAACGTCTGTTTTCGATTTTCTGTGAGCAATAGGGTTGCTTATTTTAAGTTTATAGCCTAAATGTCGTGCAAACACTAGTGTGCGTTTCACCGTTATTGTGTTTCACGAGCAGTGTTCTCTTCATGCAAGTTTTTGTTGGCAAAATAGGTCTGTGTGCCAACTCAATTTAGGTTGATAAAATATTAGGTAAAATTGATAAAATATTAGGCTATATATAAATTGAAAGACTTTTTCTGATTGTATTATGAAAATATTTAGCTTAGTAGGCCTACTGCAAAACGTTTTTTTTTTTAAAGAAATATGGAACTCTTCACGATTTTGCGTGTCATCCTTGCGCAGGGACCATGCTAATCTTCTCTGTATCGTTCCAATTTTTGTACATGTAGCCTACTGCCGAAGCAAGTGCTGCAAAATGTTGTTAATCAACAAATTCTTGCCACGCTGATAAGCACCGCAAGTGACAGTTGTCTATAATAAAAGAAAGACGGTTTTATAGACTCTCACAAAAAGGATGAAAAACCAACTCATTGCTTTTTTTAGAGGGAAGACTGTTCATGAATTACAATAGAATTACGATTTTTTGGTGATTTTCACAAGCGTTTGTTTCATGGTGCCTGGTTTCTTTCTCCCTGTTGATAATCATTCGCTATCTCCGCTTACAGCAGATTGCGCATCAAAACGAGTTACTTGACAGGGTTCCATGTGATTTTATGAGCCGTGCTGCTTCCATGCTGGCTCAAGGCAGATTGGAAGAGGGTGATATATCACCAGATTATTACCCGATTTATCCTCACTGCGTTATGCAAGAAAAAACACAATCGGTACGCTTTTTAAAGTCTTTGGTATGACTCGACCTGGAATCGAACCCAGGGCTGTGTTATTGGAGTTATTTTTGTTGATAACTCCCTGTTATTGGAGCCTATTTTTCGCTGATATGTTTGCAGGTCACTATTGTTGACTGTATTGCGATGTGTCAAACATTTCCTTGTTTACTGAAATTGTTAATTGCAAGATATCTTTTGTGAAGCGAAGTGACAACACCACTCTTGCTTGGCGATGAATAATCTGATAAAACCGCTCGCCTCGCTATAAGTGCGCAAAACAAGTGGCCTCGTTTATTAGGCATTGTTAAAAGTCAAAAGTGTTGTAAAAGGAGCTTAGCCTGGCAGTAGTGTTGTTCGATTAATTTTGTTGCTGCGGTATTCTAACATAGCCTACATATGAACAACATGTAACGCTAGGTACGAAATGCGTTCTTTTCTAGCATAAGAATCAACCTACCTAAAATTTTATTAGTGCGGCCCGCCACAGCTCTCCTTAGTGCCAAAGTGGCCCGCATCCAAAAAAGGTTGGTGACCCCTGCTGTAGACAAAATATTACGTTTAATTGAAAAAAGACCAGAACATCTCCGATATTTTTCATTGCCTACACAAAGAAAAATGAACAAGACACCGAATTAAACAATAAAAACTCAAACGATCTGGGGGTCTGCGGCGGCGACTCGACCTTCATGGATTGTGTGGCCCGTATTCCGGCATAGTAGGCGTCTTGTCGGTCCGAGCTGAGAAAATGGTGTAGGAGTTCTTCCGAGTTTGTAGTTAGTCCATATGACGCTTCCAAGTTGGACCATATGGAAGTAGACGTACCAGGAAGATTCGGCTGCCATGACCCTGGTAAAGTAAGTTAGAATAGTTAGGCAGAAGGAACTTTATCAATAGAAATTGCATCTCCACCTAACAAGTTTAGCCCTTTGATTGTCGTGACTAAAAAAGATAATCCGACTTTTCTTTGGAAGGACAAATTGCCAGGGCTGTGAAAGAGCCCGTACCGTAATCGACATTAGCTGCTTGCCAATTGGAAAGAAAATTGCAGTTTGTAGCAGTGTTCAATTCTAAGTGTGCGGTTACTGTAGGCCTACCGCAATAATCGAGATCGATATTTCCAGCTTTGGATTTCGAGATTTTCTGTAAGAACTAAGGGGCATATTAATTTTCTTGATACAATTTACCTTAGAATGTTTCAATTGTTTTACTTTCTTTTGGCAAACAGCTTGTAGGCTAAATGTCCTGTAAGATTACAGAAATGACAGGTTGCTTCCTACTACAGTAGTACGCCTAGTAGTAGTAAACTCTCCTATAGGCTATAGCCTAATAGGCCTAATAATGTTATGGCTTTGGCGTAGTTATTGTCGTTCTACAAGAGCTGATTTTTTTAGCGACGGCTATATAGGGCTGTTTTTTATTTTATATCACGTTTTTACTTTTTACGATGTCATCACATTATTACCCGACTTATTATCACTGCGTTAGTCAAGAAAGAACATAATTTGTGCCGTTTTTAAAGTTCTCGGTTTGACCTGACCTGGAATCGATCTCCGATAGGCTATCTATCAGAGCCGAACGAAAACCCACTCGGCCACTGAACTAGTAGGCATAAACTCACCTAAAGTGATGTTAAGCGCCACGCAATTTATACTGTAATTGAGGTGAAGAGTAGGCTAGCCTACAAAGCGTTCATTTGATTGGAAGGGCCATGCAAATGGTGCAAGTAGCCTAATCAAATCACACGTGTGACTAGCCTACCCTGCAGACAAAAGTGTTAGGCTACGTTTAACGAACGTAAGACCAGAACAATCTCATTCTGGAAAAACAAAATAGGCTACCAATAACTTTTGAAGTAATCCGATGACTGAATTAATTTATCCTTTGTTGGCTAGCTGATACCTGGCATAGCATCCCTTCCTATAGACAGCATAGCCTACCACTATACCAGTCAAACAATGTCTGCACATCAGTGCACGTGGTGTGAGTTGCTGTATGGCTTTGTTCTAGCTTTAATTGTTGGTTTACGTGAATTGGTTAAAATCTGCAAGGAATTTTCTAAACAATAAAACTGTAACCAAAAAAAGCACATTTGCTTTTGCTGAGAGGTTGGCCTACACAGTACACAGTCGTCTAACACGAAATGAAAGCGTTGTAAGAATGGAGATTCGGCCTATGGCGTCGCAAAGTAATCATTGCAAGAATGAACATTATGTTAAATTCGGTACTGTGGTATTCGTGTGTGACGTAACAATGACCCACTGTTACCGTCTTGTTATCGTATGCGCTATGATCAGTTTAGTACTGTAGTTCTCGCTTAGTGGTTGCTAATTGTAAACTGTTGCTCGATTGTACATAGTATCGATAAGCTGTAGTTCTTTCACAATTCAGATATACAATATGGCGTCGCCGGCATTTTAAAGCCGAGCCAAGAGAAAGCTAGAAGGACATTAAATTTGCTTATAGCCTAGATTTACTGTCAGCTGAGTTTAGCAAAATTTTGGGTTAGCCTAGGCTACCTAGTATTTCTAATCATGCAAAAGTCGCGCAAAGAATTAGAAGCTGAACTTCAAGCAGCTAAAAAGAAATTATCTGAATTAACTGCAGCGCAACCCACAGACACTGAAGCTGATGAAATGGCCGCAAGCTCAGCCACCCCAGCATGGCTTCAACAATTGTTAAAATCGCAATTAGAAATGCAACATCGCGCTCAAGTGCAGACAGCTGAAAGTCAGCAACAAATGCAAAATCTAATTGCCCAAATGCGTCAGCCGCAAACGCCTGCAGAAGATAGCCCACCAACTAGGCACAGTGAGGCTGGGAATCATAGACCCTCAAAAGCAGATGCGCAGAAGCCGCCTGTACTTAATGTAGGAGTCTCGTTAGGCGAATTTTCAAGATGGCGGAAGTCGTACAACGATTACGTCACAGTCTCGCAAGCAGTACAGCTATCTCGGAACAGCCAATTAGCGTTAATGGGAAGTTTTTTCTCTATAGAAATGCGAGAAGCTCTCGAACATGTCTTACTCATACCTGATGACACCGAGCTTCAACCAGAAGAAGTTCTCGATAAAGTAAAGGGTTACATTCGAAGCCAACGCAACATAGCCTTGGATTGTGTAGCTTTTGAAGAAAGAAGACAGCTCGAAGGGGAATCTTTTGATTCGTTTCTTATTGCTATTAAAACGTTAGCTAGAGAAGCCGATCTTTGTGTGAATTGCTTAGATCGCCGCTTAGTTACAAAAGTTATGTCTGGAATTTCAAACAAGGAACTTCGACAGAAATTGTTAGCCATCACGCCGCTTCCAACTCTTCAGAAAGTAACTGATGTTTGCAGATCAGAAGAAGCTGCAAAATCAGACGAAGCTGCCATGGAAAGGACGCGGAGCAGGTTCATTGACCGAAATAAATTTCCGCGACGTCCATATAAATCTAGAGAGAGAGATGTGAAATCATGCAGAAGATGTGGAAAACCGAACTGCCCACCCAGAGGACAAACCCAGTGTCCTGCTAAAGACAAGGTATGTCTAAAATGTCGCAAAAGTGGACATTTTGCTTCTGTATGCCACTCTAAGACGTCAAATTCTGTCAGTCGCGTAACTAGCAAGAAACACACAGGTCAAGTTAAACGAAGTGCTATTAATTCATTGCACAAGGATAGCCTACCAGCTCCGAAAATTTTAGTTACATTGCGATCAGCAAAATCTAGAAGTGTAATTGGTTCCAGTCAAGCCACGCCGGATACCGGTGCTGAAGCCACCCTTATAGGAACTGGCAAGCTTAAACAGTTAGGATACGATCTTAGCATGTTAAATCCACCAACTAACGATCCTTTAATGACCGCGAATGGACAGTCACTTACATGCATTGGTACTTTGCACTGCGAAATAGAGTATGGAGAAATGTCTTCAAAAGAAACCATCTATGTGTGTAAAGAAGTTGAAGATTTTCTACTCGCATGGTATGTTTGCAAGCAACTTAGTATTTTGCCACCAGACTATCCTAAGCCTCTAACCTTGCATCAATTGCATACTGCAAAGCAAATTTCAAGTGTAAAAGAAAGCAAGTTTCATATTTCAAATCAACCTACTCTAGAAGAAGTCGATCAGATGAAGCATACACTTTTGAATGAATTTCAAGATGTATTTGCTAACGATGGCGAACTTCGTCAAATGAATGTCAAGCCGATGAAAATCTCTTTGAAGAAAGAAGCACAACCATATGCTGTATCTACGCCTCGTCAAACTCCTTTGGCGTACAGACACCTTCTTAAAGAAGAACTTGAAAAACAAGTTGCAGCTGGTGTTATAGAACCAGTTACAGAAGCAACTGATTGGGTTCATCTTATCGTTGTGGTGCCAAAGCCAAAAGGAGGTATTCGATTATGTGTTGATCTTCAAAAATTAAACCAATACGTTCGACGCCCTTACTATCCATCAAAGACGCCGCATGAAGCTGTTACAAATATCCCATCTAGGACAAAATATTTTACTACATTGGATGCGGCAAAAGGATATTGGCAAGTCCCTTTAGCTCCTGAAAGCCAGGACCTCACCACTTTTATTACTCCACACGGAAGATTTAAGTTTCTAAGAGCGCCAATGGGATTAACTTCCTCCCAAGATGAGTATTGTGCCAGAGGTGATGAAGCAATCTACGGCATCGACTTTGTCGAAAAAGTTGTTGATGATATTCTAGTTTACAGCAAAACAGCGCAACAAAGTCTCGACACCGTTGTCGAAGTACTCAATCGATGCAGAGAGTATGGAATCACACTCAATCCTTGTAAGTTTAATTTCATGTGCACTACCGTTGACTACGTTGGTTATGTGGTGAGTGAGGATGGAATAACAGCAGATCCTAAACAAATACAAGCTATTTCCGATTTTCCCACCCCTAGTAACCTTAAAGGTCTTCGCTCCTTCATGGGTATGGCAAATCAGCTAGGAGGATTCACGTGCAGACTGAGTGAAGTCGCTTCTCCTCTTAGAGATTTGTTGAAACCCAAAAACGCTTTTGTTTGGACCCCAATTCACGATGAAGCATTCAAGGCGACAAAAGCAATCCTTTGCAGTCCTCCCATCCTAGCTTCCTTTGATCCGAAGCTACCTACTATGCTTCAAACTGATGCGTCCCGACTCAAGGGATTAGGGTATGCTCTTTTACAGAAGCATAATGATGCATGGAAACTCACAAAGGCAGGATCTCGTTTCACAACTGAAACAGAATCCAGGTATGCCATGGTTGAACTAGAATTACTCGCAGTGGTATGGGCAATACATAAATGTCAAATTTACCTGAAAGGTTTGCCTACATTCGACATAGTCGTGGATCATAAGCCATTAGAGTCAATCTTGGACAATCAAACTTTGGATATGGTGGACAATCCCAGAATTCAACGGCTGAAAGAAAAGCTAGGGGGTTACATATTCAAAACTGTCTGGAGAAAAGGCAAAAATCATGAAATCCCTGATGCCCTCTCCCGAGCTCCATGCAGAGACCCAGAAAAAGACGACTTGATTACTGACGAAGTCGTCAGTGCGACCATACACAAGGTGTTTGCAATCCTCAGAAATGAAGAAGATGCCATCCGTGCTGATCCTATATTGGAAGAACTCAAAGAAGCCACTCGCACAGATCAACAAAGTCAAGAGCTTATAGCGTCAATCCAAAACAATTTTCAAGACAAGCAGCCGAATTCTGCTTCTCAAGTTTTTAAGAAACTAAAAGATCAATTGTCGATCGAGGATGGATTGATTCTCTTGGACAGTCATCGCATCGTGGTGCCTCAGGCTAAAAGAAAAGAAATCCTGACCAAGCTGCATTGTTCTCATCAAGGCATTGACAGAACCAAACGCCGTGCCCGACAAACTGTTTATTGGCCAGCTATCAACAATGACATAAAGACTACAGTTGAATCTTGTAGCAAGTGTCAAGAGCACTCATCCAGCCAACAGCAAGAGCCAATGAAGTTTGATCCTCCTCCAACTCGCCCCTTTGAAGAAGTATCTATGGATCTTTTCAGTTACGCGGGAAAGTGTTATCTCGTGTATGTTGATCGTTTATCTGGATGGATAAAGATCACAGAGTTTAGCCACGATCCAACTTCTCAACAGGTGATCAGTGTTATCAGGAAATACTTTGTAGATACAGGTGTACCAGTCCGCGTGAGAACAGACGGAGGACCTCAGTTCACTTCCAGTAGATTTCGACAATTTCTAAAAAGATGGGGTGCTACCAGGCGCGGATTTATGGGGGGGGCCAGGGGGCCCGGGCCCCCCCAAAATTTTGTGAAAAATTGTAGAAATTGTATGTTTCCGCATCAAATGGTTTGATATGCTTCTAAACAGCTGATATTAGTCCCTCGGCATCACAATTGATGAAAATGGTTGTTTTAATGTCTATTTTATAGCATATCGTATATGTCGTAGTATCATTGTTCATATCTGTTTAGCTTTTTCTTTCTTTTTAATTGATTTTCAAATTTTCTGGCCCCCCCCGAAAAAAACTCTTAGATTCGCGCCTGGGTGCTACCTCTGTGCGCAGCACACCTCATTATCCTCAGTCGAACGGACACGCTGAAGCCGCTGTCAAGGCTATGAAGAACCTCCTTGCTAAAACGTCTGAAAGAGGCAGCATTGACAGCGAAGAATTTTGTGAAGGCTTTCTAGAATGGCTAAATACTCCGAAAGCTCATGGTTTATCACCCGCTGAAATTTTATATGGATCTCCCATACGATCGATCGTACCGGCCCGGATCCAGTCGTTTAGTGAAGCGTGGAAAAATAAATTTGACAATTGGGATAAAGCTGCAGCAAGCATGAAGAAATATGCAGAACAAAATTATAACAAGCATTCTAAAGTTCTCAATCCCCTTCTTATCGGTCAAAGTGTACGGATACAAAACCCAGTTTCACATAAATGGGATCGTATCGGTCAAGTTGTTGGCATAGGTAAAAACCGTGATTACAACATCAAACTACCCAGTGGTCGAATCTGCTGGCGTAATCGACGATTTTTGCGACCAGAGATAGATGACGCCACCGCGACTCACAGAACAACCGAAGGAGAGGATGAGATACCTTCGCCCAATCGGAAAGTTCATTTCAATGACAATGTTAATGTGCGATCGATACCTCCACGACGGAGCAGGCGACGTGCCAGAGGACCGTCAAAGTTGAATGACTATGTTTGTACATAAAGCTCCGGACGTTGAGAAACAAACTGTTGCTCACAACTTCCTTGTAGAAAAAGGGGGGTTGTGGTATTCGTGTGTGACGTAACAATGACCCACTGTTACCGTCTTGTTATCGTATGCGCTATGATCAGTTTAGTACTGTAGTTCTCGCTTAGTGGTTGCTAATTGTAAACTGTTGCTCGATTGTACATAGTATCGATAAGCTGTAGTTCTTTCACAATTCAGATATACAATAGGTACATGTAAGCTCCATGAGAGCAAAATGAGCAGAACCAAATACAAACACGAAGTTGCTAGAGTGGGGCCGAAACGCTGCTAGCCCTGCTACTAATACCAAAAATCAATCAATCAAAAATCTCATAGGTATAATAAACAGTCCGCAGCAGTGGCCGAGTGGTTAGCGCGTTGGGCTCGCAGTCGAAAGCCTGCATGTTCGACTCCAGCCACCCGCACTTGCTGTTGTTTCTCTGGGCAAGAAACATTACGATAATTGCCTCTACCCAGTGATCCATTTCGAGTAATGGGTAGTACCAAATTTAAGTCATATAAGTAGAGTAGACAACCGGAAAGTTGCTTTAGGTACAGTAGCCTATGTGGAGCCAATTGGTTCTTCCAACTAATTCATCTACTTTAAACTGTTAGGTTTGGTGGCCGTGCTTAATTTACTTTTGTGTACGTAACCTTTAAATTTGCATCGCATGCACGCTTTAAACTTTTGTAGTTTTGCCACCTTTTCCTTTTGTTGGTTTTGTTCTAGGGATTTTATATTACGGGATACGAAGCCTCATCCGTTTTTTTCCTTATCCGAACACTAGAAGGGCTAGTTTCAGGATACTTCCTTTTAGTGATTAGCAGTAAGCTAGCGTGCAGCGTATCTGCAAGTGAGAAGTACCGTAACCAAAAGATTGTTGCTGTGGTACTTCAATTTGGAGAAGTTAAAGGAAATAAGTTGTTAACTATACAAATTTGTTAAAGTGCTTTTGAGAAGTACGTTAGCCCAAGGCAGGCTTATAGTTTGGTTGGCTTTGGACTTTGCTAAAACAAGTTATAATGTCTGCATTGAATCTATGGCCACCTTTTGCTTATGGAGTGTAGCATTCACTAGTAAAGCCTAACACGTTAATTTGGTGTGGGATATATCATATAGGTATCAACTGTGGCAACAATTTGTTGGTGTGACTATTGCACTTCAAACCAGTTCACAGTTTAGCAGTGGAGACTATTTTCAAACTTTTCTTTAGTCTTATAGTCTGCTCTATATTTTAGTCAGTCAGTGACAGTAGTCAATTAGTTTATAATAATGATGACATTGAAGGTATGTTGGTATTTATTAAACCTTAGATGTCATGTCATGTAGGTAATAAATATTATTAGATGTCATGTAATGTAGGTAATAAATATTATTCATTTGTTCAAATAATAATAATATTTATTTGCATCAGACAAAGCTGTTCATATCCAAAACGACAAAATAATACACAAACTGCAAACATCGAACAACAACAACGAAAAACAACGAATAATACACAAACTGCAAATGCACAAAATCTCACTAAATATGCTATCAACTGTTACAAGTTTACAGACAATGGTACAGTAGTGTTACAAGTTAGAAGAACTGAAAGTATTCAGAACGATAAAAACAATCAGATGACATGGCAGCCATCAAAACTAAATAATAGAATACATAGAATTATTATACTGAAGACGGTAATTTGATTTACGATGGCAGAAGGACCTCATCAAGGAGGCAACAATAGAGTTAGACGATACTTCACATCTTCCAACAAAAGAAAAAACATATTTTCGAAGGAATGCATCAAATGTTATGATGTTGCACAAGACTTGATGTTCATTGTTTACGTACGCTATAATGTTAAGGCAAATTGTGTAAAATTCTAAATTCTATTGTGTAAAAATTGTAAAGTGTAAAAATTGTAAAAGTGTAAAATTCTAAAATTGTGTAAAATTCTAAATAAAGCAGAAATCCTGTTATTAGCAGAATGAAAACTAAGTGGATTACCCATATACTTTTTAATTGTTTTATTTATGTAAAATCTGTCACTTGTCTCAAATAAAACAGTTTTTATACCAGAAAATGCTTCACACATAAAACCTAGGCAAGGTATTGATGTCATAGGTAATTCTGTAGTTTTAACGTACTAATCATTCTTATACTTTTAGTACTATTTATGTATAACTATGTAATGCATTTGACCATTAATTCATAAAATGGTTAACACTTGCTATGTACCCGGATGTACAACTGGATATAAATCAAGTAGCGAGGTTAAAACTTCTCTGTTCAAATTTCCCAATGATGTTGAACTGAGGAAAAATGGGTGCGAGCAATACCATGAAAAAATTGGAAGTTGATTGATTGATTTTGATATTCCAACTTCTTGCTTTGAACACATTTTGGAACACTCATGCAAGCCATGTTTTTCTGACACATGCTCTCAGTAAGTCAAAAAGTATGTTTACAGTATTTTTTGTTAATCTAAGTAACTGAAGTTACTTTGTTTTATTTCGTTTTGTTAATCGTAAACTAAAATTTTGACTTGTGCAGATAAAAGTGATTTATCACATATATATCTTGATACAGCTTCGGTAAAGAGTTTGTCTTGTTAAACCATAGGCATACGAAGCCGAGCAACGTTATCAAGTTTAGCATATTTAAAGATTATTATATTTACAAAAACACAAAACTACGCAACAATTAAATATCGAACGTTTTCGACATCACAAGATGTCCTCTTCAGGAATAACATACATACAACTTTATGTATGTTATTCCTGAAGTTGTATGTATGTTATTCCTGAAGAGGACATCTTGTGATGTCGAAAACGTTCGATATTTAATTGTTGCGTAGTTTTGTGTTTTTGTAAATATAATAATCTTTAAATATGCTAAACTTGATAACGTTGCTCGGCTTCGTATGCCTATGGTTCAATATATATCTTGGTTAAATACACAAACCGTTTTATCGCATGAGATTCTTGAATACTAAACCATAACACAATTGGATAATCGCATGTATCATAAAAAATTTGACAATTGGACTATGCAATTATCCGGTTTTGTCTATTTTATATTGTAATCTAATATGCTTGTTTGCAATATAAAGAAATATGCTTGCTTATCAATTTTGCATGACTGTCATTTACATTAACTTCAGTGTTCTTGAAAGTTGCAATGTATTAACTCTTAAACATATGACACATTTTAAGACATTTTCCATGAATCAATTTGTCGAGGATTGGAATTTTATGCTGAGGATCACCCATCTTTTCTTGAAACCGCTCGATTTATCAAAATGGTGGAGAATTTGTGGAAAGTGATGTTTGTGAAACATCAGTTTAAAGGTTAGAGCAACTTCACATAAATATTATATAACATTTTGCTGCAAAGGCACACATGAAGAAGTATATTTGTTTATTCTTAATTGTTTAATTATTTGTGGAGACTGAAGCTTTCTGGCATGTTACCTCCAAAATTTGTATGACTGATTACAAAGAAAAAATATACATATTAGAACACATTATCTTCATAAAGTACTGTCATTACCCAAAGATTATGCTTATGCCGAAATTAGTTGAAGCTTCTTAGATAGATACTACATTTACTCAATGTTTCAGGTAATGAAATACAAGATGATGCTGTCTTTACTTCAACAAGAAGCTTTGCTAGCTGGAGCCAAATTGTCGTCCTTAAATTTCCCAGCAATTACAGCAACAAAAGTTGCATTGTCAGTAACTTGGCTGGTTGATTTTTTTAGGATTGTGACATTAGATGACCTATCCACATCTGACATGAATGTGGCATACTATGTTGCTGGGTATATTGACAGAAGCATTTGTCCTCGTAGGAAATGTAATGCTTGCTAGGAACTTCTTGTTGCCGGTCAAGATGACACTTTAGTGGAAGAAAGCAATGAGTGTTGCAAGCTTCTTGCTTTAGCTGATCGTGGTGGTTTATCCAAGCCAACAGAACTATGTTTTATTGTAACCTCTCTTGCAGTGCACCATTATTATGCTGTGTTATTAGAGTGTTAGAGTGGAAAATTAAAAAGAATTTAAAAGGAGGACTGTTCACTATTGAAAATCAACGTCATATTTTTGTTTCCGCTCTCACGGAATGCGCAGTGTCTCAGTTTAATTACCTTCTTGTCATCGTATCTTTAAAGTGTGATTCTGGTCATGCAAGCTTTAAAATGATTGTAGAAACTGCTTTCAATTGTGTCGCAAAGAATGAACTTAACGTTTTGAAGACATTAAAAAAGATTTGGTTGCCAGTTCATCGCGAAAAATTCAAAAACTACCTTCAAAAAACTAACTGTAAGCAATCATTAAATATATATTGAGAAGAGGTTGCTTGGTTACAGAAGAACCATATTTATTATACATTGTGTAATTGTTTACTTATGTTATGTACATGACAATGTTTGATATGTGAATATTGTTTACAATGCTCTGGTATGTGAAATGTATGCAACATAGCTTTATATAGCCTGTAGCATACAATATGCATAGGCCTATGTCAGTTTATTAATAAATGTCATATAAGCGTTTTGATACATTTATTACTTTATTAGAACATTGTTGCCATTCTTTAGTGACAATACATTCATATGTTCAAAATTGATGGTGCTGTTCGATGTGACTGCGTATCTACTTAAATTGTGCAGTGACCCTTCTAGTGTTGGCGGATAAGCGGAGTTTCGCGTCCCGTAATATAAAGTCCCTAGTTTTGTTCCCGTTCACTATTTGTAACTTTATCATTGCTGTTGTTTTCCGACGAAGAAAAATAAATTGAATTGAATTGGAAACAGACATTGCAGTCGGCTGCAGCGTGGGTCAGGTGTGCGTCGGAAGGCGTACACCGATGCATAGCGCTCAAGTCCGCTTTCCCGCAATGCAGGATAAAGATAATAAAACAAACAAATAAAAACGAAAATCCTACACGAAAAATATTATAAGTTACGTCACGGCCTACTAGAACACGGCCAAATATGTTGCTATTTGAGGAAATTTCTAAGAGTCTGAATTGTTACAATCATAGCTATGACAAACCTGTCATCTTCCCATTTCCAAAAGTAAGTAAAATGAGCAATATTTGCATCTAGACATATTTTTGGCTTGGTTTACTGGAGATTAGATATGTAGCCTATGTTAAGCACAACTTATGCAATAATAATGTAAAATATGTAAGATTTTCCAACTGTATCCTGGAGGTAGTCTCATCATATAGTCGTTAGGTTTTTTGTATAGGATCTTTTGCCAATAGCCACATTTTACTTGCAAAATTAAACTTGGTGAAAAACAAAACGAACTAAAATTTAAATTGGCACATCAAATGAACCGCTTACAACATAGAATTCACAAAAAATCCTTGATATTTTAAATGGAACATACAATTGCACCAATAGCGATACACCAAACGATACTACCTCCAGGATGCAGTTTGAAAATCTTACATATTTTACATTGTTATTGCATAAGTTGTGCTAAACATAAAAACCTAATCTCCGGTTAAACAAGCCAAACATATGTCCAGGTACAAATATTGCTCATTTTACTTACTTCTGGAAATGGGAAGATGACAGGTTTATCATAGCTATGATTGTAACAATTCAGACTCTTAGAAATTTCCTCAAATAGCAACATATTTGGCCGTGTTCTAGTAGGCCGTGGTTACGTTTAGATTTATAAAAAAAATGATGCAAAGTTTAATCTAGTTTTCAACTTAATTATTTTACAAAAATATTTAGCAATACGGGGCTTCCTTATTCTGGGGCCCCGGTTCTTTACACCCCCACTGACGGGAGTTTAGCCCTGCCTAGGATCCTGCAGTTTAAAATGTAGTTTGTTCACTTTTCATTTAAAGCTTCATGTACGTACGCGTTTTGTCAGTTTATTCTTTTTATCTCTACTACCTTATTCCGGGCTTCTGCTGTTTTTCGACAAATATTATTTTTGCAATGAGATGGTCAGAAATAAAATCAAACTGAACAGAAAGTTCTACCCCTTGCTTTTAAAAAGTATTTTTTGGATGAATTGAATCATCTTTGTCGTTTCGCATGAGAGCGCATCAATTGCACCAATTCGAAAACACTGCAATGACTGCACAAATGCAATGTATTTTGAAGATATGAGAATAAGTAAGAAAAAGAAAGAAAAGAAAAAAAAAAAAAAAACTGAAATCCATGCGTCGAGATCAGGGATATGAATGCTCGCAACGATCAGGGATATGAATGCTCGCATGTGGCTCTTTTTTAAATCATAGAAAGTTTTGTAGTGCAGCTGATACAATGAGCTACAGAATACAGTTAGCAAATGTTGCGTAGAGCATATTTAAAGAATACTTGTTTACAAAGACAGTTTGAAACGTTCCTAGTAAGCTGTTTTTTATAACAAAGCCTTTGCAGTAGGCTAGATGTAAAGCAAGTAATGGGTAGTTGAATTAACAAGCAACCAAAGCACCAGCATGCTGTGAATATTCAGGCCTGATGTTAATAGCGCAATGCAAGTTATCATAACAAGATTTATTAAACTACTATCGGTGCCAATTGTCATTCTACGATAAACACAGATTATTTATTTACAATAAACAAAAGCCCTTCTATTGTCAGACGTAATAAAAACCTTCGTATCGCCTTTTTTAGATATCCCTGGTCGAGATGGAACAGCATAAAACAATGGATTGCATGAAATAAAATAATGTTTAAAAATTGACAAAACTACATATTGTTTAAATCTACGTTTAGTCTTTATTATTAGGCTATATGTTTATTCCGCCCTGTTGGCTCAGTGGTTACTTGCCTGACTTTAGATCAAGCGGTGCTGATTTGGGTCTCGGGGTGTGCGCTCGAGCAATGCATTTTAGGACTGCTCTCCATTCAGCGGAACCTACTGGATGGAATAATTCTCCCCCAACAACAAGCAGAAACTTCACTCTGTCAATCTCAGTTACTGGTTCTGCATCATGTGTTCAAAACTTCTACAAGTATGCAAACTGCCAGAATCAAGTTTTTCCAGGCTGAGAATAAAGAAAGATTAAATCAATCAATCAATGCTTGTAGATTGTAGAAGGTTTGAAAAGCTGCTGGGCAGATGCGATTTCTTTGGCTTGACTGCTTCATGACACAACGAGTATGTTTAGCTTGTGTATCTAAGCCAACCTTGGCAGATACCAGCATAATATTAATTTAATAGTCATGTTTTTGTGACCATAAAAATATTATGACTGCTTTATTTGGCTGTGTGACTTGACAACATAATACAGTACATGCCAGTACAGTACTTAATTAATTGTGGAAATCTTTATCCTCAGACTGAGAAAGCCTAATCCTAACATTTTTGCTTGTAGAGGCTTTGGACCACTTTCGAAGGCCCAATAACTAAACATGACAGAATGAAGCTTCCCGCTTATTAAAGTGTTGTTATTTTCATGCATTGCCTTTGCTTTGGTACAGGGTCATGTAAGCCAGTTTTTAGAGAATTTTTTTAGTTAATAAAGTGGAACTTTTTGCCACTAGTTTTTTGTAAAAAATGTTCAATTTTTCAAGAATATAAATTTTTAACTAAAGTTTCTGCATAGTGTTAAGTGAGAATTTGTTGTTTTGCCTGTATAATTAAAGTGGAAGTAGTGTGGTCTTTAAAGCAATGAGAGAAAATGTCCACTTTGCTTGATCAAAGTGAAGCTTTGTTTGAAGCAATTCAGGCTCATGATCTTAAGTAAGTACCGGTAACATATCATTGTACACTGTACAGGTAACTAATGGGTTAACAATCTTAGCCAGGAGTGCTCCACTTAAGTTGTAGAAAATCATCGTTTTTGTTAGCGTGAATATAAAAAGTATGGAAATAAAGATATACCAACAATATAAGTTGCAAGCATACGCGCCAACTCCCGGGGGGATGGCGCCCCCCGTAAATTTATGATTGAGAGGCAACAAAAATGGCTATGCAAGTGGTGTTTCAAAGATAAAATACTTCGCGAAAAATATTTAGATCATTTAAACGGACTTATCGAATGCCAAAAGTGAAAAACAGCCTAAGTTGCCCTTGCTCGCAAAACAGCAGCTGATCGCATGGATTTCTCTGGAAAGTGAATTACTGCTTTTTCTCTCGTGTTGTCGCGATATGTTAGGGCATCCGTTGGTAAGCCACTGCCTGGTGTCGTCATCGATGGAAACTAGCTTCCATACCATGAGGTGGTCTGTATAGCCGGCAATCCTTGATAATGTGGGCTGCCATCTGCATTTCACCACACTCACAAGCAGCACTCTCTGCCAAGCCCCAGCACAACATGTCTGCACCATAGCGTCCAACACCAGTGAGCAAACGGTTACGCCTTGATGACTCTGATGAGGTAAGTCTAGAGAGGCCATGACCCACTGGGGTCATTGGGTCATTGACCTAGCTGGTTGCTGAGAGTCTGAGATGCGCACGGCATGCACGCTCACAGTCACACACTGCTTATCTTCCCGTGCGTGAGGAGCAACTTCAAAGTCAAAACGCGTGGTAGCAAAAGCGAGGATGAATGTTTATTCTCATTTCACCGGTTATCGAAACGACCGTTAGATTTTCAGTGACTTCAAACATGAAATCGATTTTAGAAAACTTTATTGAGTTGAAACTACGACACAACACAACAAACAATTACGTGAATACAGCATAAAGAAAAAAATGCATTTTTTAAAGCTGTTATCCATGTTTTGCTTCAATAAGCGCTTTATTGATGTATGTATTGTGAAAACATATAGGCTAGATCAGGGTGGTCCAAGACTGCGAACATGAAGGGCCACATTAGGATCTGAGAAAAACTTCACGGGCCGTATAGTGAGAAATGATAAGGTGTTGCTGAAAGTAGAAACGTTGTTAAATAGAAAACTTAATTAGGTTGCGATTTTGATCTTCTTTTCTATAGATTTCAATCTGTTTTAGCTACATTCTTACTGTTCACAGGCTATGAACATTAACAAATCTTGTCGCTGACAAAATACAGTTACAATGAAAGGACTGAGTTTGCTGTTCTGATCGACCTAATGTTTTGCTGCACGTCTAACTCACTAAGTTTTTAATCTCTGCTTGCGACTCAAAAAGTGATTTTCAGCTAGTAAAAAAGATACGATACATAACACGTCAACAAATTAGCAAACCAAAACAGTTTATTGTTTTTTGCTTTTGTGTCGATCTCTGGTTTAAATTCAGTGGTCGACAGACGTAAGCAGGCATCTAGGGTTTCATCGGCCATTCTGTTCCGTGTGTCGCTTTTTAATCGCTTCATAAAGGAGAAAGTGCCTTCATAACGGAGAAAGTGCTAGCAACAAAAGCAAAATATCAACGCACGTTTGTGTCGTCACAAACCGACATTGTTCCCTCATAGTTACTAGGGTGGCTCTTATTTGGCAAAAAATGAAAAAAAATTGAATTTTGTGTGGGACACCCTTTTAAAAGGTGAGGTTGTAAGAAAAAATAACACCTGTAAAAAATTTTTGAATTTCAAATTGATTTAGAGGTGGCCCTCCCCCCCTAAAGTTTTGCGCCCTCCTCCAAAATACCAAACCTGCATATCTCAAAAACTGCTTGAGCTAGAGATACAGTTTTTGTGTCAAAAGATGCAGAAAGCATGATTTCCTATCTGCTTTCTGAACAGTGATTGCGTCTATCTTGAGTAGAAAAGCAGTTATTTAGAAAAAACCTGTTTTCGGTATTCTAGCACAAAACAGTGCTAAACAAGTATTGTGGCCCAAACTATTCAATAAACAAAGTTCATAAACTAACCTGTAAAACTGGTAAAGCAATAAACGAAATAAGTTTTCTTAAACTTTTATGCATTCATGCATAGCTAAAATGCCCGTTTTTTATCATATTCCTTGGAGAAACTCCTGAGCGTGGAATCCGCTTTCAAGCTTCAGGTGCTATGCATCGCACTTGTTGGATGGCGAAGGCGATTTATGCAAAAAGCTTGATTTGCATTCATGGTATCTGTCCGAAGAAATGGTTGGACTAGCCTTGTTTGACTCTCGATTGTCTGTGGAAAGTAAAAAGCTAATGGTGGCAACCATGTTAGATGAAACAGGAGAACGTCCACCAAGGAGACCAAGCATCAAAGTAGATGCGTTTCTTAGCAATAAGGGTCTAGAACAGTATTACACCTCTAATTCAAAATGGCTTCTTCAGCTGTTGGGTGAAGATGAAGCAATAATTATACTTTCAAAGGATCTTGCTCATTGGACTGAAGATGGTGCATTTATTCAAGCTTTACACATGGCGAAGGGACTTTCAGTAGTGAATGACAGAGCAGAGAGAGGAGTTGCTTTAAGTCTAATCCAGGATTTTAACAAAATCTTAACTGAAGATGAGCCACAACTTCAGTTTCTTTTGCAAGTTGTTACTGAACACAGGAAACTGTTTCCAAATTCCAACAAGAACAATATTGTCGATTTTTCTTCGTTTAAACCTTCTTTGTTACTCCAGGGGTCAAGGGCTCAGTCTTTTACCACTCTTGGGCAGTGGCGATGCGGTTTAGATGCTTGAGCAAGTGTCGAGCAGCAATCCTTTGATTCGTCCATTGATCCATTGATTCGTCATCCAGTTCAAGCAGACCACGCACCCCATTTGGCGCAGTTACAGATGGTGTGATCTGTGGTTTGTTCCTCTTTGCCACACTCACAGATTGCGGATGGAGCCATCCCCCATTTGTGCATGTTGGAGCGGAATAGTCTGACTCCTGTAGGCTAGCCCAGTACGCAGGCGGTTGAGCCGCACCCAGGCCTTCCTTGACAAATTATGCATTCCGGTTGGATGGGGGCTGGTGTCGGAGATACAACTTTAGAGTCTTGAGGAGTTCTTCTTCCACTCTGAGCTCCATTTGTTGTCCTCCCAGGTAGTCGCGCTGATGGATTGGTCTTCAGCGGTTTTCATCAGGAGTTGTGCGTCACATACAAATGGTTGTCTCGATTTCAGTTGCAGAGGATGCTCGATTGCTCGCTCACAGACTCGTAGAGACTTGAGTGGAGCAAGTGGTTGGGGTTCGTAGTGCGGCGAGAAAGAGACAGGATGGCTTTTTCGCGACGAAACTCAGTTGGTTGGTTGCCTGCAAGGACAGGGATATTGTCCGATGGTGTAGGTCGCAGACATCCTGTCACAATACGCAAGGCAATATGTAAAATATTGTCGATAATATCGCTTCTTCCAGTACTGACCAGAATTACATTTTGAAATGAATATCGTTACCAGTGTTCCCCCTAAGGTGCAAAAATTAAGACAAAAAAACGAAATTTTGTAGACGGTTTCGTGGTCACAAAAAAGGTTGTAAAATCAAGATTTGGTCAAATGCGTTTTTTCTAAATAACTGCTTTTCTACTCAAGGTAGGTGCATTCAATGTTCAGAAAGCAGATAGAAAACCATGTTTTCTGCATCTTTTAACACAAAAACTGTATCTCTAGCTCAAGTGGTTTTCGAGATACGCAGATTTGGTATTTTGAGGGAGGGCACAGAACTTTAGGGGGGGAGGGCCACCTCTAAATCAACTTCAAATTTAAAAAAAATTTGCAAGAGTTATTTTTTCTGACAACCTCACCACTTGAAAGGGTGTCCCAAGCAAAATTCAAAAACTCAATTTTAAGAGCCACCCTAATAGTTACCTATTGACCCGATTATGCACGACTTATTTAGGGTTGTGGTGAATGCAATGTATTTATAAAACGTAGGTGTATTTTTAAACCTTGAATTTAGCACTCATAATTGCGGCATGCACAAAGTGTTTGCGGGCCGCATGCAGCCCGCGTGCCAGGGTTTGGACCACCCTGGGCTAGATCTCATACACTCATCGATACCCACTTCTGCACTACCGGTATTCGATAAAAGGCTATAAAGACTTTCGATAAAAAACAGAAGAGAAAACACTTCGCCTTTGTTAACGCTTTCAAGGTAAGTAGGCCTAATTAGCAAAACGAGCGAAACAAGGTTAATAAAACTGATAACAGGTTTCCAATCTGCTTGAGATCATGACTTTTGCATTTTATTTCGATAACATCACTGTCTTGATCGTTGTTATTCACTCGCACAAAAGGAAATGAATTGGCTTGTTTTCCAACAGTTCCAATTATGAGCTAACAAAATCAAAATTTTGACGACTAGGCGTATTGCATGCGTAAAACTAATCGTTTCAAGCAGCTGTTCTAATAAATTCGGTTTGCGACCTAGGTGAATATAAACAAGACAGTAAGAATCAAAGACTATTTTAATTGAGCAAAAAGCGTTATGGTTATGACGCTTTCACCTGTCTCGCCCCCCAAGGTTTTTTGAAAAGTTGGCGCCTATGGTTGCAAGCATAAATGCATTTTCAACAGGGTTGTCGGTATTTTTCCCAACCAAAAAAAAACCTGGTGTTTTTTTTTTAAAAGACTCACTTAAAAAAAACGAAAAATAACCAGAGCATCATATTTGTCCAATTTTTATAAGAAAATTGAAAAAATGAACCAAAGTACTACAAAGTACTTAAAACAAACTTCAAATTAGGACTTTAGGATGTGATTGTGAAGTAAATTTCCAAAGATAAATTGAAAATACAGTGGATATTTCTGTACACAAAAATCAAGTACTGCCACTTTGTACTACACTAAAACTTATTTATGCAAGAAGGCCTCATAGTTAAACAGCCCTAGTGCATTATTTTATTGAGTTATGCCAGCATGTACTGTGAGTGAGAGGCACTTCATTGGTAAAAAGTAGTATTTGAGGTGAAATAAGCATGAATCTAGCCTACCTTTTTTGCATCTTTTTTAAATAAAACCCCCAAAAAAAACGTTTTTTTTTTAAAAAAAACATGCGGGTTGGGCTTTTTTAAAAAACCCGGGTTTTTCTCAACCCTGATTTTCAAACACAGTTTAAATGAGTGAAGAAATTGATTTACTTGTAATGTAAAAAATAGTGATTGTAGATTTGACTGTGTTTAGATTTTAATGCCGTTTTTGTTGCAGAAAAGCAAAGTTACTGTTAAAGAATGGAGCTGATCCGAACAGATTATTATTGAAAGAAATTACTCCATTCCACGTGGCTGCTAAAGTATCATCTTCCTTTGTGAACCTTATGCTAATGTTTGAAGGGAATCCTAATGTCCCGTGAGTTGAAGTACCTGCTTTTTCGCTGCATTTCAATTATTTATTCAAGTTTGTTATAAATGAACAATCTGCCTTGTCCACTGTCATGAATGACACTGACAAGGTGCATTTTAATATTTGTTCTTGTGGCAAACTTGAGCTTTGCAATCTTACTCTCCCTGATTTTTTGAAACATTTTGAGATGTTTGGTGAATTATCTTGATTGTGTAGCTTAGTCAACTTCAGAACTTACAAAAATTATTTGATATTGAAATTATAAAATTGACTACATTTTTGTGTTTGAGATAAAAAGTTTTAATTTTTTGTAGAGATGTTGATGGAATAACTCCATGTCATGTGGCTGCACAGTGGGGGAAAGCTGACTGTCTTAATTTGTTGCTCCACAATGGGGGAGACTTATTCTTGACTGATGAACGAGGAAGAGATTTGAAATGGTACCGGTACTGTTATGTTTTGTAAATCTGTACTGTTTTTCTGTGTTCTTCCAAATGCTTAGTTTAATTTTTACACAGTAGCTCCAGAGTTTCGCAACAAGCATTTTTTATTCCAAACATGCAAATAAAATGATGAAATTAACATCATGAATCTATCATCTTGTAATACAAACAAATTTATTTTCACACAGGTGAGTTCAATCATAAACAGCTAAAAATCTATTTCGATCAGCTAGATATTCGTTTTTCATTCTTTCCACCTTCATCATTTCATTTTTTGTGCTGTCTGCTTTCAACTTAACTGAAGATGATTTAGCTGCTAGCTGATCGAAATCGATTTTTAGCTGTTTATGATTGAACTGACTCGTTTGAAAATAAATTCGTTTGTATTGCAAGACATGCAACCGAGTCATTCCTATCAAGCATTGTTGCGGGTTTGACACCTGTCAGAAGATAACAGGCCTCGAAATTCACGGCGGTCATGTCCGCCGTCACAGCATGTGATGTCCGCGGGAAGTACCATCTAGATCGGTCATATTTGTCCGCCGAGAAATAACATAGGAACTAGCGATACAAATCGTCATTGCATAGCACGAACGTCGAACAATTGTTGCGACTTGCGAGAATATAATTTCTCGCGCATTCTAGCGCGCATCCAGAAAATTAAAATACTGTACGATATCCTCAGCTTCCATTCAAGCAGGAAAACTTTCGATTTTTACGTTGCTTCAACGATTGATGACATCGAATCAGCGTAACAAAGGTTAATTCTTCGCTAAGAATCGATAGGAGTACGGTACGATTTTTCTACAGCAATCACGCGCAACTTAGTTCAAGTCTTACGTCACAATGTCTGGCTTTGATCTCCGAGTAATATTGATAAGCCAAGGTTGGTTACAAAATTAGATTATACGAGTAGGCTATTACATCAAGATGCAGCAAAATTTGTTAAGTTTTGGTATTACGTACAGTAAGTAAAAAAAAGGTCCAGGGAAAATTCACTTTCGCTCACATGACACGCAAAAATAAACTTAAAGAAAAAAATCCTAGTGAAACTTTGCACAGCAGAAAATAGTAGCGTTAGTGTAGAAGTTTTCCGACTCGTGTCCAGAGCATTGTGACGCAAGAAGCTACACAACCTCGTTCGGTAAAAGTTAATCAGACATGCGGCATATTAAGCAGCTACACGGCGCTTTGACTCTTCAAACGCACGTCGTTGGTCTTTTCAAATGGCGAAGAATTATCAAGATAAACTGATTAAGCATGACGATCGACGCTAAAACTCGTGTGTCCGCCGTGAGACTTAATTTGTCCGCCGAGATAGCTGCTCAGACCGGACACGTTTGTCCGCCGTCAACAAAAACGAATTTCGAGGCCTGAGATAATATTTCACTTTCTTAATCATCATCATGTGCCGTCTCTGAGCTGAAGGAGTGAAGGTTGGCTGTCTTTTGATTTCACAAGTCACGTTGTTCCACTACTCTTTTTGCTTCTCCAATGCTTGACAAGTCGGGTCTGCTACTATTCGGTGAGTCCGATTCGGTGAGTCCGATTCGGTGAGTTCCTAACCTCTAACCCCTAACCTTAACCCCAAACCCCTAACCCTAAAACGGCAATGATAATTAGGCTACGGTACCCAATAATTAAAAAAAAAAATTGAAAAAATCCCCCGTTAAGGGATCGGACTCACCGAATCAGACTCACCGAATCGGACTCACCGAAACGAGCCATTCCGTGACAAGTCAGTCCACTGTTTTATATCATCTCCCCAAGTTTGTCTCCTTCTGCACTTCTTTTCTTCCATCATATCTTCAATAGCCTAACTAATTGATGGTTATTGAATGTCATAATCTCACAGTGCTACAAGTGAAATTTAATTGTTATCCTTTCCTCTTCTTCACACCATGAATCACGTAGTCACAGACTTTTCTCAGGATGTGTTGAATTGGTTCATCGCATTAAAATATCTTTTAAAATCAATAAATCATTTTAAGGTTTTCTCAAGACAATGACTTCTGCAAATCTATTCTTGAAGAACACATTGCTGATGCGATGGAAAGAAGGGAAGGTATTATTTGTAAATCTTATGTTTTGTCTTATTTAGTAGTCCTATCACTACTGTACGATGAGTGTACGAATCAACTATTAGTATTACGCAATGTTATTTTGCAACAGATTGGTTAAAGTGATAATGGTACGTCGTTTTTACTCTAGCATTAAAAGTTTACTGAAGTGAATATCAATATTATCACTTTTTATTTGTATTATGATAAAACTTTATATTGCAGACAACTCATCATTGGATAGTAAAGTAGAGTGTGACAACTCAGTTCAATTTGTACAACCAATCTACTCCAGTCATCACCTAATGCACAGACCTTGCACTGAAAATATCCAAAGAATTTCTTCGCAAAAAGAAAACAATACGTTTTGTCAACGTGGTAATTATTCAAAAGGACCGCCTCTGAAAGAACATTCTGACTATAATGTCACTCCTATTAAGCCAGGTAGCAGAGTTGTGCGCAACTGTGCATTGGATGCTACCTCTCCGGACAATTGCTTTTTTGTTCTCAAATCAAGTGAGAACAAACGAGTAAGTTTAAATCAAACAATAAAAATGTTGTCGCATGGAAATCAGACAATGCCTTGGGAAGGAAAATCTGATCCTGATCTTTATGGAGATCTCGAGTCTTCCTCTAATAATGTGCGTAGACAGCTTTTTTGCACTGAACAAAACATTTCTAGCTATAACGCATGTCAATCTGTTTCCCAAAGTAACTCTTCTAATCAAACCACTGAAACTCACTCTGGAGAAAATGACATTGCTTTTGCTGACTCGACTATTCCCATTGGAGAGTCAACTGAGACAACTGATCATATGTTAAACATACAACCATGCAAACGCTTTTCATCAGAGTACAATTTAAATGCATGCGATCAAGCTGTTGATCGGGCAAGTCGGGAAGAAAGTGACTTCACTTTTGCCAACTCAACTATACCCATTGAAGGGTCTATTGAGAAAACTGGACAATTTTCAACAAACAAACAATTTACATCAGTGTACGATTCAAATTCATGTGATCGAGTTGTAGATCGGGCAAGTCAGGAGGAAAGTGATTTTACTTTTGCTGAATCGACTGTACCCATTAATGAGTCAGTTGAGAAAACTGGACAATTTTCAAACATGCAACCATGCAAACAATTTACATCGGTATGTGATTCAAATTCATGTAATCGAGTTGTTGATTGGGCAAGTCAGGAGGAAAGCGATTTTACTTTTGCTGACTCAACTGTACCTGTTGAAGGATCTGTTGAAAAAAATCTTTCTAAATTATCTTTGAACTGTCAAGCTACAAAGGGCAGGGGTATTCTTGGAGATTTGTCTGCTGAAAGACCTACTGGAGAAGTTCACTCAAATTTGTTGGATTTAACTGATGATGGCCAGAACAAAAATCATCTTTACGATCAGCAATCTTTGAGCCCTATGCAAGATACCCTGTTATCATGCAATACTTCCTCGTCTGGATCAATTGGTCATGAAAATGAAGGTAAAATATCGACAAAATTGAACAACTTTCTTAAAAATAATGCAGTGAAGATAATAAAATATTATATAGGTTGTCATTATGATTGTTTTAGAGTTTTATCTCACATCACACAGAATCTATTGTTTGATACATGCATTAATTATTAAGATGAAATACAGAAAGAGTTATAATTACTTACGGAAAGTTTAGTAAGTGAGCTTGTTCATCAGATGATCATCAGATGATTGTTTCAACTATTGCCAGAAAAAAAAGTCTGATCTTGCTACATTTAGTAAGCTTAGCAACCAGCAACGCAGCACCCTTTTTCACGTGAATGCATAATTGCATTTTGCATGCATTGTAAATCTATCCTATAAATCAAAGTATATATTTATCTCTGCTTTTTATATTAAATTTAATGACTGCATTTTGAAAATGTTAAAAATTTGCTATTCAAATTGCAATTGTTTGGTATTTATCACGCTAGTCGCATCCCCATTGCATGTGTATTGTGTAGTACATATGTATACTTCAATACTTTAGAGTCTTAGATTTTTTCATTATCTTTAGATTCAGGAAGAGTTGTGTACGAGACAAATGGTTATTCATTGATAGAATTTGCAAGTTCTCCTTCAACAAGGTATTTTTAATTTTATTTATGATTTAATTTTTTTGTTTTTTTTGTTATAAAGATATTTCGGTGTCACACTCGTGCCTAAAAGTAAGCGTTTTATTGTGAACAAACCCATTAAGTAAACAACTAAACATAACCTTTTTTAGTGTATTGTCCATTGAAGAAGGAAACATTACAGTTCCTTTACAACTTTCTTGTTCTATCGACAATTCTTTAAATGACACAACCATTCTCTATGATTGGAAGGTAGGTTTAAAAGTGTTTTTTGCAGTTTGCTGAGAAGCTGTTACTTAAAATTAGATGTTTAATTTTTTCTTGTGTCTTTGCAAAGTGATAGTAATCATAGAAAACTCACCAAAGTGTCAGTTGAAAGTGGCTGTTTCAACAGCAATGAACCTGCTTGGTTAAAATTATAATACTTATTTTTTCTTAGCGTTTTCTGGTCCACTCTTTCAATGTCCACAAAGGTAATAAAAACAGCCATGCAATATTTTTCCGAACCAAAGTCATGGTTTTTTCGGGCTATTATACTTTCTACATTTCACTATGCCTGTAATACAGTCCATATGAAATTTTGCCATTCAAGCTTTAACAGTAAGTCTCAAAAAATCGGTAGAACACAAGCACTTGTTTAAGATGGCCCGTAAATTTTAAAACCCACCGAGTATGCTTAGAAGCCAGCGGAAGCCATCACCTTTGCTAGACCAATCATGTCTTTCCGATAACTATCGACGAATAACAAGTTTGCTCTGTTGGGAACTTGCTAAGTTGAGCTCGTGACTACTTGACTACGAACAATATGCGTATTGAAAGTAGATATTTCTTATTTAAATGATGCCTTCAGAATTCCATCGAAAGTGTTTATTTATGTTGCTATTACATGCAGATGGTTTCCAACTGTTCCACAATGGAAGAAGTAAATTGTACCTACTATTCCCAAGATGAAACTCCCAGCTTGCCTTCCCGCATAGAGAACATGGGAGATGATGAGCTACAGTATTTAGTCAAATATATATCTTTGTGCAATAGATTGTGTTTCACTTTTAGCAGCATGGTCGTTGCTTACTTCACAATATAGATATTAACGATCTGTTTTAGCCTGATGCTGCTAGTTTGGTGTGGTAATAGCAAATTGCACTAGTTTTCGAAACATAGTTTCCTAGTCATGTGCTATGACATGTGCTATTCGTCATAGCACATGACCATTGACTAGGGAACTGTGTTCCAAAAGCTAGTGCAATTCGCTATTACCACAGCAAACTCGCAGCATCAGGCTAAAACAGGTCATTAATATCTAATTATATCTTTGTATTTTCTAAATATAATGGTCACTACTTCACACTACCCTTTCTAAAGGTAAGTGTTAACTCCCATAAGAAACAACACTCGTCAATTTTTAAAGCAAAATAGTTTGTGGCTTGCTTATTGATCTTGATCTCTCTCCAAAACCAAAGTGACGGGCCTGCATGGTACTCTTCTAACCACGGCACACACCTCCTGTTATGGCTTTAAAGAGAGTGGACCTTTGATAAAAATAAAAGCAAACGCCATTTTCTAAAAATGGCTTGGGCAATGGGCAACACTTCTCAAGCGAGCTATACTTATGCAGGAATATTGCGTAACAAGGAATACTGCATTGCGTAACAATAACACAAATTTTTATCCAAACATACCGGGTAGCGAATTTGTAAACTGTAGGTGGCTAGACTAGAGATGCAAGTCGTTTTTTTAAATATGTATTTTTTAATAAAATCAAAAAAAAATGTTTTTTTTTGCACCAAATTTGTCTAAATTAAAATGTTGGAACAAAATTTGTACTTTTGCTTTTCTGAAATATTTGTTCGGAAATAATCAAGTTACCAAAATACAACTTTGTCACTAAAGTTTTCATTAAATTCTTTTTTGACTTCTGCCAATGATCCAAAAGGATGCGTAGTAGGGTGGCCAAAAAAAATTGAAATTTTTTATTTTTGTTTGCACACCCTCTCATTTGAGGAGGATTCATGAAAAAATGACACTGTGAAAATTTGAAGTGAATCCGACAAGAGGAAGTGCTCTCCCACCGATCTCAAAGTTTGCTTTCTTTGGCGTAATTCGTCAAAAATCCTTGAATATGTAACGTAATTCTTTTTTTACTTATCTACATTGCAGTTGCAGCATTTTTGTGAACCATTGTTTTACTCTGAATTTATGATACAATCAGTGTTTCCACATGCAGAAAAACAGAAATAATACACAAAATAGATCACATTAACAAGCGTTTGGTATGAAATTAAATGCACTAAACTTTAGCGAAAACCGCATAAAAGTACGTTCACCAGTCACGATTGCAACGCTTCAGGTGACAACACATTGCCCAGAAATTGCAAGAGAAATGTTTGTAAAGAGCCAAGCCATTGGTTGACTTTATTGCACTTGTTGGAAGCAGCTTTCTGTGGTGCTCGACCACTTGATAGAGGAGCTGGCATTGTTGTTCATTTTTTGTAAGGACTTCATTGAAGTCAGTAGCTAATTTGAGTGCCCGCTCTGCACAATTATTGACGGCTTTGAGATGACGCCAAACTTTGCATGCTTCTTTATAATCATCACGATCACGCCATGTGTCGACAGAAGCAGTGACTTGAAAAGGTTAAGTGAACGCTGCGTTACAAACTGTGTCAAAGAGAGACGTTGAAACTTGACAATTTTGTTTGGGGCAAAACGACGAACATCTTCGGGAAATGGGTCTTTCTTAAGAGCATTAACGATTGCCTTCTTTTCATCATCTATGATATTATCACTGAATAAAGGCAGTGCAGCAAGATCCTCACTGATGTACCACAAGCGCAACCTCAACTTTTTTCTACCACTTGAGAAATTGCATTGTCAACCTCTTTATAATCCTCTGTGAGCTGCAACATTGCTAGGTCATTCGTAGAGGCAGATATTGATGAAGGTGCTGCAAAACAAAAAGTGGCATAGATGGTAGTTAATATTACTTCATTTGCAACTGCACTGCACGCAAGTGGCAGTGTAATCTCGTTGACCTTCATCTCATAGTAGAGACGTCGAAGAACCACACCCCGTGCAGGCAGCTGACATGGCCCTCAAGAGAGTCAACAAATGGACACCCACTCTCTAGTGTTGACTCTCTTGAGGGGCCATGTCAGCTGCCTGTATGGGGTGTGGTTCTTCACCACTTCTACTACGAGATGAAGATCAATAAGGTTACACTGCCGCTTGCCTGAACGTCGACAGCAGTGGCCGAGTGGTTAGCGCATTGGGCTCGCAGTCGAGAGCCTGCATGTTCGACTCCAGCCACCCGCACTTGCTGTTGTTTTTCTGGCCAAGAAACTTTACGATAATTGCCTCTATCCAGTGATCGATTTCGAGTAATGGGTAGTACCAAATTTAAGTCGTAAGTAGAGTAGACAACCGGAAACAGACATTGCCGTCGGCTGCAGCGTGGGTCAGGTGTAAGTCGGAAGGCGTACACCGATGCATAGCGCTCAAGTCCGCTTTCCCGCAATGCAGGATAAAGATATGAAAAACAAACAAAACAAAGCTTGCAGTTCTTGTGAGTGAAAGCTAATATCGCTACTACTGCAAAGACTCACGTTGTTACCAAAACGCATCCATCAAGAGCATATAAGAGAATCACAGCACAAAGGGAGGCGAAATTCAGCTTCCTAGCTGACCTCAGAAGCTGACTTCACCCAGAGCTTAAGTGCATTATTTGATATTGCACATGCTAACTGGGAATGCCGCACAACAATACCAGAAGACTGCCAGTTTTTGATAGACCAATGTGGTGCATGACAGATACTGATGACAACAAAGGACCCAATGCATCGGCAAGATGCTGCAAAGTATAGAAAGCGCAAAGATGATGAACAGAGACGCAACAGAAATCACATTGATCCAGTACCATCAAGTGCTGCTGCTTTCTCATCTGAAAATGATCAGCAGATGATGAAGATTCTTCCAGTGACCCACTGTTTGCACCGTAAATCCAAATAACACCAAAACAAAAGAAAACCCAGTAGGAGCAGCCATTACCAAAACGCTGCATTATCGATAATCCACATTCCACTGTTTAATGCAGCACTGAACAAAACTATAACATCAAGTCGTCAAGCAATGATGATCGTCACTCCTGCTCTTGCTGCAGCTGGAATTGATATAAATGGATTGACAATGTCACATTCCTCTGTCATGAATGCTCAAAACACTTCACGTGAAAGCCTGACAGCTGCAGTGCGGCAAAAATTTAAACTAACAGTTCCACTTGTTGCTCATTTTCATGGTAAACATTTGACTAATGCCAATGGCACAAAGTGCGATTGTTTGGCCATTGTAGTTTCTGGTATGCATGTTAAGGTACTGCTTGGCATTCCGAAGCTGCCTGTTGGAACGGGATCACTAATGGGCCAAAAAGTAGTGGAATTTTATACACGAGTTGTAGCAGAGCATTTAGCTGCACTTTGTTTTGACACGACATCAAGTAATACGAGAATCCACACTGAAGCTATCACTGTCGTGCAGCAGGCATTTAATCGAAGGCTGCTATTTCTTGCATGCCATGATCTCAAAGTCGTCAATGATTGTGCAGAGCGGGCACTGGGCAGTCAAATTAGCTACTGACTTCAATGAAGTCCTGATGGAAAATGAACAACAACGCCAGCTCCTCTATCAGGTGGTCGAGCACCATAGAGAGCTGCTTCCAACAAGTGCAAGTAAAAGCCAACATGCCAACAGCTCCATTAAATAAAATCAATGGCTTGACTCTTTACAAACATTTCTTTTGCTTTTTCTGGGCAATGTGTTGTCACCTGAAGCGTTGCGATCGTGACTGGTGAACGTACTTTTATGTGGTTTTTGCTAAGGTTTAGTGCATTTAATTTCATACCAAACGCTTGTTAATGTGATCTATTTTGTGTATTATTTCTGTTTTTCTGCATGTGGAAACACTTATTGTATCATAACTTCAGAGTAAAACAATGGTTAACACAAAAATGCTGCAACTGCAATGTAGATAAGTCAAAAAAGAATTATATACGTCACATATTCAAGGATTTTTGACAAATTATGCCAAAGAAAGCAAATTTAGAGGTCGGTGGGAGAGCACTTCCTCTTGTTGGATTCACTTCAAATTTTTACAGTGTCATTTTTTCATGAATCCTCCTCAAATGAGAGGGTGTGCAAACAAAAATAAAAAATTTCAATTTTTTTTGGCCACCCTAATGCGTAGTGTGAAAAAATAATCAAAAAAAGTGTAGAGTATCACTCTAAAATTTGCAAATGCAAGTTTATTACGTTTAAATTGAAAGAACTTGAATTTGTCAATTTAGTGTGGTACTGTTCACTTTTTTTCATCGATACGTTAACCTGTATCAGTCGACTCGATTGTAGATTCACCAATTAGACTTTAAAGAACATCATAATACTCATTATATCATGCTATGTAAACGATGCAATAAAAAAAATGACAGGAATGAAATAAATAGACAAACTAATAAAAGAAATTAAGACAAACAACAAATGAATTTGATTGTTAACATGTTCGCCGTTGGGACCGAACAGTCCTCATCCTCATCATTGGTAGGACTTGAAGTTGGGTGGTTCATTGGTACCACTTGCTGAGCATGTGACCACACTTATGACTTGTAACAGAACTTAGTCAAAACTGCAGCAAATTAATTTATAATAAGTTATTCAGCAGCTATAATAATTCAACACTTTATTTTGTAGTTTTTTGTTATGCTAAATGAAAACAGTTGTTACTTGAAAAAATGTATGAAGCAATTAAAAATAGTATGAAGCAATTAAAAAATAGTACACAAGCTTAATAAAAAGAACAAATAAAACGGATAAAAAAAAACGATTAAAAGAAACGATGAGTAATAAAAACGTTTTTAACCATCCCTAGGCTAGACACAAAATCGAGAGAGTTTTTTTTCCGCTTTCTCTTGTATGTTACATTAGTTCGCCTTTATATACTCTCTTTTGCAAATATTATTTCATGTCGTTGCGACGTCTCGCGTTGTTGAAACAATGTCAAAATGAAGTTTAGCAACTTTAGCTGTGCTTTGAACCTCTCTATTTCCTCATAAATCGAGTAACAAAGCACAAGATCAATTAGGTTTGGTGGCTGTGCAAATTTAAAATATTAATTTTTAAAAACTCTTTTATGATGCATATTTTAAACCCCTTTGGTTTTGCCATCATTTCCTTATGTTTTGTGCCAAACTCTTTGGGTTTACTTTGACGTTCTTTTCATGTTTGCGCCAACAAGAAAAAATAAAATTGAATTAAAACGTTGATGAAATTTCGATATTAAAACTCAAAACAGCTTGTCGTTTCCTTGTGATTGTGTTAACACAACTTAAGCCTATCAACAAAAAAAACCTCTAAACTAATCGCTCAGAATGTGAAATAAAAGTGTTTTCATTTATTGAATAAGCGATGTCTGATATGCAGTTTTACTAATTTTATAGCAGTAAGTCGAAGCAGGTCTAATTAAAATTATATGTTGTCAATAGTCAAGTTGCTGGGTCGTACCACCTGCAGTTGTTTGTATCGTAAACACGTCACAATACAACGTTTGTTACGCATTTCATGTGTGGCTACTAGCTAGTGCTAACCAAATTATTATCAAGTAGCTGTTGCAAACGAATGAAACAATGCAATGCCGTTGCAAGTGTTAACACAATTTCAAGATAGCCTGTAAGCTCGCTGTTTCGTAGATCTCGCTGTTTCGTAGATCTTACTCAGTCGCGACATTAAGTGATTAAGATATTACTCTCTAAACCCTTGACAGCCCGTTTCAACCTAAAAGGGGGATCATCAGAAAGTCCTTATTCAAATAGAAATTTAATTGGCTCTGCTTGGCTTTTTGCTTGGCATTGAGCACTTTTTGTAGTATTAATACCGTAGTATTTATTGTTTAAGTGATTGAGATATGTACCCAGTGCAAACTTTAGCAGTAGGAATGTTATTTCACCAATTTGCATTTTGAATTAAACGTAAAATATTTCGTATTCACGATTAAACACAAGATGTACAAAGCAGACTCAAATCAAGCAAGCTCAGCCAATTTCTGGCAGTAATAAATATGAGATCTTTACTGCCTTTAAAGTTTTAAATATCATTCAATGCAAAAGACAAACTTATAGGCTACAATAATGAGATACCGTTTTTAAAACTGTAATGAAAGAATCCACTTGTAGATCCTTTGTGTAAATTATTGGACGATACTGTACCACTTTTTTTTGTCCAGATCTCCATTTTGATTGAGAGAATCTTTGCAAACACTCATTGGTTCTAACTGTGGCATAGGCCTATTTAGTTTGTGAAGTCCATGTAAGGTTTACTATGTGTACATACTACATATGCAATTCTTACACAAGATAAAATGTTTAAAGGTACATAAGATAAAATGTTTAAAGTCTTTGATCATATTCCGTTGGGGTACCACATTATGGAGTAGGCAATTGCATATTCCACTCATTTTTCAATAATTTTCATTTGTACATTAGCCTAAGATGTAAACAAGCCAGTAACCTATCATCTATCTACAACAATTGAGCAAACAAATATGTTCTAATTTTTCTGTAAAACTGCATTTGATAAAAAATGCTGGTTCAGCATAGCATAAATTAAAATATTGTGTCATTAATTTTGGTTACACTGTGTCATGCTCGGTTGTTGTTCAGAGAAATGTCATGTTCAGAGAAAAATTAATGTTAAAACATTTCTATTTTCTAATCTTACTTATTCGAACTAGTTAAAACCAACATCTGTTAATTTTTGTTACTTTTATTTAATATTTTTTCAAAATCTAGATTAGTTTCAAAATTGAAAAACAAAATTAAACAAAACTGGCAACTCTAGCATTGAACCTTTTCTGAGCAAAGCTGAAAAAATTTGATTTAGTTTTGCCGCTGAAAACGAGAGCGTGAAAAAAGGTTTCTCAGAGAAAAATAGAGAACTGTTACTCAAATTCTCTCCCATCGTTTTTATCCACCTGTAATTTACAAATTCGCAACCGGGTAGAGGTGAATCTGTCATTAAGTCTTTAGCAAAAGAAAAGCGCGAGTCCAAAGTTTGAAACACCCTGAACTAGACACCCACAAAGTTCTATCATGGATAAATACATTTTATTTGAATAAGAACTTGCTAAGATCCTAAGGTTTGTGGAACCAATTTAATCGATTGTATAGTATATTGATGATCGGCCTTTTATTGATTTCTCTTGTGTTGATACATTTTGTTGTGGATTTGATGTTGTATACCTACTTATTGTACTTTTAAACTATTAATTTTGAAAAATATTATGCATTTATGACGTCATATTGTGCATATTTTAAGAATGTCCAGTCCAAACCTTTGTTTTCCTTACATTGATTTGAATAAAATTCAAATAAAGCCTAAATTTATTTACTTGTGGAAGAATGTGATTGAACGATCAGACTAATGCCTTCGTATCAGTCACTGAAATGTGTGATGTATGCTGTTAGACAAAACTTACTGAAGCATGGCTTTACACCGGGACCAATCAGGCACGGAAGAAAAGTTTACAAGAAACGGCTTCACTTGTTCGAACAAGGGATTGCCTCCAAACCCACCCAAGGTTTGTCGTTTGTGGTACTTTTCATTTTCCATTCAAATTATGATAAACTTAACTAAAGACGATCTAGCTAGTAGCTGATCGAAATTGATTTTAAGTTCTTTATGATTGAACTGACTCATGTGAAAATAAGTTCGTTTGTATAACACATCTCTTGGTCACTATTTGAAAAAAATGATGCAATTTAATCTTTTTTTTTCTTGCCTGCAACCATATTGCAGCATAATTATGTATTTACAAGAATATCTTTGTAAATTTTATTTTGTATATTATTCGCTCTGAGAATGCGCATTATCATGATGAGCGAAACGTCAGTGAAGCAATAAAAAACTTACAGTATATATATGTTTCTGCTGATGCTTTCCCATTCATCAGATGAACGTTGCACTTACCTACTGCTAGAAACGACAATATTCCTGACCAACACCCAAACTGTTCCGTAACGACACTCGTGTTACAGGCCACTTTACCTTTAATTTTTTTAAACTTACGAACACCGTATAGTTTCATGAAATTACAGCGAGGTTGGATTTATATTATCAAAAACAGCTTTAATGAATAGCACCTGTCCACCACCAAGCTTGTTTAGTCTGTCATATCCTCACCACAGTTTGCGGCATACCTTTACTTATATGTTGCCACTGGTTTAATTTTTCCAATCAAGATCGACCTGAGTTGAACTACTCACGGGAGCTGAGAACTGTGTTACTTGGAGAAGCGTTGGATAAATCTGTGGTTGACGATGACGTCAAGTTGAGGAAGGAATTCGACGATCCACACACCAACCAATGTTACAGAGGATGGGCAGCAAAGGATAGCTTCAACTACCTTCTGCTAGATCCAAGGTGTTTCCTATATCTGTGAATTGTTGCTTAAAATAATTGGTTAAACTGTTCCTGCAGTGCCCTGTCAGTTCAATATGATGATTGTTTTAGCTTTAAAAATTTTGCAAACTCTAGAAATTTTGTAACAGTGTGTACTGTGTTAATTACCTTTTCTATTGATCCTATTTGAATGAACACTCACTGAGAAAGGAACACTTCTGTAGAGAAAGTTCTAAATTTACAGTTCTGTTCGGAATAATGATCTTACAACTTGTACGGGGTGCAAACACAGCTGGTCTAATATTAGTTTTTATGAGCAGAGTAACAAAGAATCTTCCAGAACGCGCTAAATCTTTTTCTGATGTCGAAACTTTGAAGATATTCGCTGGAGCGATATTCTACATTGGAAAAGGCAAAAAATCTCGCCCGTACGCTCATTTCAAAGAAGCTCTTCAGAATGTCAAGGTATGATGTCGCCACATGGCACATCTCAAATGGAGACATTTATCGTTGAGTACCATGCAGCAAATAGGCTACTGATTTATCAACTGGAAAGAAAATTGTAAGTTTGAAAAACAATAGTTCTTCAATTTTCTAATAAATTTATATATCTTACAAATTTAGTCGCAACTAGACTAATTTTTGTATATACTGTAGCTGTGAGAAGAAAGGTAATAATATTGTTTTTAGATGCCGGCAAGCAAAAAAATACAACATATTCATGACATTTGGAACAAAAACCACGGTGTTGTCTCATTACATATTTTTCAAAACGTTGTTGACCATGAAGCTTTCACGCGCGAAGCCGCCATGATAGATGCGTTTGGCCTCGACCATTTGACAAACTGCAAGCGGGGAAAACGTTATGGAATCGCCGCCAATTGGGATCGCTCGAGGGTGTGTCGATATGGAACTTATTTAATTTTAGCAGCCATGCAAATTTTCCTTTTAGACGGAGAGAGACAAATTAGGCCTCATCAAGTGACTAATAAAAAAACCTTTTGTGCCAAAGTATGACGTAATTTTTTTGATCGAAAAATGTAGTCTATGATGATTACCAATTTTCTTTTGAACATTGTTGCCTCTTTCTCGTTGAAGTCGATATTTTAACAGTTCAAAAGAGTTGATATCAATATCCACTACTCATTCAACATAATGAGTCACTAAAATAGCATGCCTGCTTTCTTTCATAAACGTTTTTCGTTTCACTGTAACCAATGTAATGCCAATTATCTGTATTGTTCATTCATCATGCCTCTTTTTTGATCTCACATTTCTTTTGTTTTATTTGTGTTCACCCAACTCATTGACTTTTAAAAAAAGGGCGTAATGCTTTAAACAGTTTTAACGTGCTTGTTCCATAAAGTTGTAGTACTTTTCAATTTTAATTTCTTTTCGGGGAGAGTTTTCATAGGATTTGACTTACATTCTTGAATACTAAGAAAAAAAAATCGAACGCTTCATAACCAAGACTTTTTGCAGTTATTATGATGGTCACACACGTTTCCATGGAAACAACGGGCGAAGCCATAAGACTTTTAGACCGATTTGTTGCAATTGAAACGATAAATCTAAGAAAATATTATGTCGATTGATTGCGAGATCCTTGATATCGTACTGAGAAAGTCTCTTTGGAAGCTTTATCGTGACAATTTCGCAGACTGTAAAGAACATACACCACTGATCAGTGCCGGATTAACTATAGTAGCAGATGTAGCAGCTGCTACGGGCCCCGCGCTTGGTGAGCAAAACATTTTTTTTTGCAAAAAAAAACGTCGAACATAGTTGGTAAGTAATTTTTGACTTGCAAACTGGAATGGCATGGGAGAATATTATAGTTGTAAGATTAAATTACTTAGTCCCAACGTCTTATCCCTTCCTAATTATTGTAAACTTTAAAGACCGGTAATTTCCGCTGAAGGCAACTGCCGGATCGAGTGCCACGAGCCCACGATACTACAGTAGAACTCGGTTAATCGGGATTCGATTTGACCGGCGATTCCATCCGGATTAGGCGAAGATCCGGATTAACCGATGACGGTTCTATCAAGCCTGACGTTACCTAGATAGAAGGGAATCGGTAAAAATCACCGAAATTGAACGCATTAGTGTGGTCATCTGCCAATTCCGAGACGCGCGATCACCATATTAGCGATAGAATTCTTTTGAAATGCAGTATGCATGTAAAACGATTGTATTTGTAGACTCTGGGTCTAACGCAAGAACACACTGGCAAAAGTTATATCTTCAGACATGCGTGTAGGAATAATCTGTAGTCACTCAAAATTTTTGAAAACAGTTACGGAAGACGAGTTTCTTTGGAAAACTTACAAAAAATCAAACAAAGTCTTTTATTGGAAAAACATCACCGACATACCGCCGAAAATTCCACCGACATCTTTTCAAGTTACAGTACGAGTTTGGGCATTTGTGCAGGAATTTTGCGTTAGAAGTGATTACTGTTCATGAAAAGAAGAAATCCGCAATAATTTATTGCGTCACATTAACGGAACAATAGATAAGAAATTTCTCGCAATAAGCCACGTTACGTTTTAGCATAAAATGGCAAAACTGTCTGGAAAATCCGGATAAAGCGATAGAAAAAGCGCAACTTTTGTCCGGAATAGGCGAAGATCCGGATTAAATAATCCGGATAATCCGAAGCTGTTTCTTAAGAAAAAGATTACAAATCATTTGTACTTCCAGTTTCATCCGGATTAGGCGAAGATCCGGATTAACCGAATCCGGATTAACCGAGTTCTACTGTAGTTGTTTGAAAGACTATTCGACTGCACTGTACACCAGTGAGAAGAGTATCAATCTTGCCTATTGCCTTGGACAGAGTTATTACAACGCGTCCAGCATAACGGATAGGCCTATACAGGCACTTGTCAAAAAAAAATGGTGCTGTTGCAGAATATGTTCCATGCTATGCTCATTCGTTGAATTTAGTTGGTGTATGCGCTGCACAATCGTGTCCAGAAACAGTTCAGTTCTTTGACTTCGTTGAAAATATCTATGTATTATTTGCTGCTTCAACACACCGGTGGTCCGTTCTGAAGTGTTCAGGTGATGGAGTGCTAAAGAAGCTCTCTGAAACACGATGGTCCGCAAGAGCTGATGCCATTAAGGTTATTAAAGAACGTTTTCTTTTCAAAAAGGACGCACTGGAGAAACTCGCAAATAACCAAGTGCAAAAGACAGAATGTCGACAGCAGGCAAATGGACTCCTCGAGAAAATGGAGTTGCTCGAAATATTAATCTTAGTGGTTTTTTGAAATAGCTTACCCGATCGCTTCCAGGCAAGTCAAGCCTATCTTCAAACAAAGCGGCAAAATCTCAACATTGCTTCAGCGTTGTGTGCCTCTTTGGCATGATCCCTACAGACTTTTAGACCGGCTTTTAGAGAAAAATTCGCTACTATACTATAATAAAAAAATATCAAATCTATAAAATATTCAATTACTTCCCAGTCATTATCTGTATATCAAATCAATCTGCTACAGGCCCCGCACTTGGTTAATCCGGCACTGCCACTGATGGCAACTTGGTGTAGTGGTCTACGAGTTGCATCAGTCCAGGCTTTAATGGAACTTCTGAATTGCGTATGTTTCGTTTGAAGTTACGCCGTATCAAAAATTAGTTGTATATTTACGACAAATGTAAGTGAACAACTTGTAATGAATTTAGGCAACTGCGAGTTGTCCGTGTAGAACGATCGATCTGCCCAGCATCAACGCAAGGCTGAGCACTCACTACAGATGTACCATCTTTAGCTGTTTAAGTTGTGTTGATTGTTTCATTAAACATTTGGCAACCCTGTTGACTTCAGGGCCACCACTCGCCACTGAAATTGAAAGAGCGGACTACTCGCATACGTGGTCGAGCCGCGCCTGAGGCGAGGGCGAAGGCCCGGTCGAGCGGAGGTCTCTCTCTGGCCGACAGAAGTGTATTGTTCCATCCACTTAGCGTAGCTGAATAGAGTTTTCCTTTAAGTGCGTTTGCTAAGCGCACCCCTGATCGTTGAGTCATCGTTGCTTCTAGACTCTAGAGCATGTGCCTGATGATCGAGCAATCGACCCAGTTATTTTTTCTAATTTGATTTGAACAATCTGCTTTTCTACTTTAATTACCGTACTTGAAGACAATTTTTCCTAACAATATACCGCACTCGCATATTCGACTTTTTGAGATCTAACATCATATAAAGCATTTGCCAAGCACTTGCGGTCAGATGTCTTTCGTGACTCAGTGAATATGTCGACGTAAATTATAAAATAAAAACGAAATCAAAATTCGTTTTGTTCTGCCTTTCCCATGCTTATGTTCACTGCATTTATAAACGTATTATTTACTATGCTTTGTTTTTGTAATAACCACAAATTCATTGGAAATTGTGTTCAAATGAGTTGAGCGAAACTCATCCAGACCACTGTATATGTTGTTGTTTCATATGACGTTATTAGTCCAAGCAGTTTTCATTCAGCCAATCCATGAGGACTTTGTTGCATTGGTGGACTGTGAGGTATCTTCCTTGAAGCTTGGTTGCTGGCAATCCAATATGAAATGGTCTGTGAACTGATTTGGGGCGTTGCATTTTGACAGTTTGGTTGTTATACGTTGTTCAACTCGCTACCGTATTCATTTTAGCAGTTTTGATTAATGCTGGTTTTTATTTATCACTTGATGCGCTTGGGTGTTATTCAACTTCACGATGTTTTGATTTGCAATACAATTTCTTTTCAAATATGCTTTGCACAAAAAAGTATTAGGCCTACTTCCAGAAACCCAGCCCGGGGTGCCTTAACTTGGGTAGCGTGCCCCTGGAAAGGGTTACCTTGTTTTGTCATGAGTTAGTCTTTAGAAGGGGCTTGACCAAGTGTCTTCCATAGATCCCCGATTGGTCCGAACCCCCTTTTTTCTAGGCAGTGGCTGATACAAGAGCGGTCACTTCTTCCAAACCGGGAATGCACGCATGCAATAGCCACGAGATTTGTTCCCATGGGGTGCGAAAAGCGTATTTGTGAGCTGTAGGCAGAGGTAGACAAGACCACCAGAAAAGAATAGGTGCTTTTGAAGATTAAGATCAGATCACCAAAACAATGTGAATTTGAAAATCAAGATCGTAAACTTAGAGATCTGAATCTTCTGAAATAGTTTACACCTAAACAGTGATTTAAACTCATATGTAACTGCAAACAGTCACACCGTTTCGAGGTTAAAGTCTCATAAATAGTAAAAAGAAAACACTTACCATTTCATAGTCAAACTAATAGAATAACCTACATTCACATGGACTACTTAGAAAACTTCACAATGTAGATATTAACGACTTGATGCTGCGAGTTTGCTGTGGTAGCCTGATAGCGAACTGTAGCCTACTAGCTTCCAGAACACAGCTTCCTGGTCATGTGCTATGATGTGAGAGACGACGCGAACCGTAAAAAAAGTCTTCAAAGACCTGGATTTGCCAGTCCGCCTTTAATAGTCAATTTTAACAAGAATTAACAGCGATAAACACATTTTCGCTCATCAGTAGGGCGATTTTTCCCTACTAAAGTTACTTTTTTTTTGGTTGTACCAATTAACAAAAGAAATGTAGAACCAAAATTTCATGGTTATGGGGTCAATATTTAAGAAGTTATAAAGTTACCAAAAGTCACTTTTTGTGTGTTTAGGTTAGCCTACCATACTAGGTCACTTTATTTTGCATACTTTTTTTGCCTAATTCCCTTATTTATTTATCTTTTATCACTACTGTAGAGATGAATTTACATTCTATGTAGGCCTAATGCCAAGACTTTTGATATAGCCTGCGGTATCTTCTTATCTACAATGGTAGCCTACGGATTTTAGGTTTGCACGAGCCCATGCTTGTTTGTATAGCGTGTATTTCCGAAAACTCGCAAAGTAATTTTTGCGATGAAACAAATCGTGTTCACTATTTTAACCACTTGTTTTCCCTGCAAAAGCTAAATTGTTTGATTGACAGAAACTTTCTGCCAGAGAATGTAAAACATTACATATTATGTGTAATTTAAATGTGCAACTATAATTTGAGCACAAATTGAAGTTACGGTAATTTAAATGTTTTTTTTTATGTTGAATTGCTGCTTTTTCTTTCGCTTTCTTGTTTTCGTTGAATAAAGTTACTTTTAGGTTACTTTTTTACAAAAATAAAGTCACTTTTTTAATTTTTTACGTTACAAAAAAATTGCCCTACTCATCAGGCTCGACTCTATTAGTGGTGCAGCAGCGATTCACTGTAATCTCATCGCGATAATCTCATCGCGATAATTTCATCGTGGTAATTTCATCGCAGTAATTTCATCACATGGTAATTATATCGCATACATTGTCATCGCATTGTAATTACATCGCAGGACACCACATCGTCAGTAATTTATAATCGTCTTCGTCAACGTCCACCAATTTTTTTTAAAGTGAAAAGGCGGATGATAAAGTAAATGAAACCAATTAAAATTCAAAGTTGTTGTAATAAGCAAATTAAAATGAAGTAACCATATTAAAAATATCTGAGACAGTTGCTTTTATGTGCAATTCCTCTCAAGAAATCCAGAATTTCGCGATTTTCAAAATCGTTGACTATTCTTTGAATTCTGGTACCTAACCCTGCTGGTAGCAGGGCGCCGGAAGCGGGGGGGCAGGGGGGGCGGATGCCCCCCTGCCCTCAATTTTTCTGCAGATGGAGGGGCAAGGGGGGCAATGGTGTCCTTTTAATGTCATGTAAACTAGTGTACATTTTGCAATATAACAATTTCTGCTATTCGCTTTTAGCCTAATTATAATCTTTCATTTTTGCCTCAAAATAATATTTACGGCACAAAATTTTGCAACACAGTAGGATACAGGCCTTAAAACTCGTTTTTCTTCGGCAGCCATCGTGGCCTACTGGGAGCTCCTTCTCGGCGGCCAAATCTGCGTGCTTGAAGGCCAAAATACAAAATAAAAATAACGATGGCACAAGTAAATAGAATTAAACTTGCAACAATGCTAAAATGATCTCTTAGCGTTGTTGAAGTCTGGGCCTGGGCGACGTCCTACAATAGAATCGTTGCACCACGTAATAACTGCTTTATCGGGATTGTAGCCTAATCCAGTACTGCGGACCATCTAACGACACTCGCACGAGTGTCTCAGCTAGGGCAGGGCGAGGGGGAGGCACTTTCAGACTACGATTTTTGATTTTGATTATAATCTGATAAAAAAACGCATTTCATTTTCACATGCTTTTTCTTGATGGGGCGGAAAAATCTGAATCCGCCCCGGGCGGCACATTCCCTAGCTACGCCACTGAAGTGTCTCCAATGTGGTTGATTTTAAAGGTTTGCCACTACCCTAAAATTCTTTTTAGCAACGAAAAGCAACGTTCGACATGTGTTGACGATGACGGCAAGGTAATAAAATAAGTATTTCAATGATGTAAAGGACATTACTAAAAGAAGCATAATTTTTGCAAAATATGATCAAAAAATATTTTTCCCTCGGACGTCAACTAATCTAGTTCTTCTTTTTAACAACGATTCAATGTCCGACAACATCGAGTCGACATAAAAACGACAATATTGCCAGCCGACGTAAATTAGCACTTCGGATTAAGACTTTGTTAAAAGAAACGTCGGGAATTACAAACAAGACTTACAGCGCTGGTGATCGCAGATGGATATATTCCATCAACAACAAATATCAACAACATCAACAATCAACAACAAATTCCCGCACAATGCAACAGTGGCGATTATGACGCGCTGACCTAATTTTGCGTCACTCTTTGATACTATACATGTTTTCGACAGTTAATCCACAATCATTCTATTGCGAAATTAAATAATTGGTTAGAAAAGACTGGTGGCCAAACTTGGCCGATTGAGGAGGTAGCACCGGCTGTCATTCAAGCACTACTTAGCGGCCATGGCCGCAGACTGCTTTAAGGCTTGACAGTAGGTTACATCATTATAACATAGCATGATGCCCTTCTTTGTATACCGGACACTTGTAGGCTATCATTACTCAATACATAATGAGCTGATAGATGAGCATTATCGCTATATCTTATCTTAAAACTTGAAAAAAAATTGGCCTTTTAGTAAACAAAAGTGCCCTTTTTTCGTAATCTTGCCCCCCCAGTCAAAAATCGTTCCGGCGCCCCTGGCTGGTAGCCCACGCAGCTCTCATACTGCGATGTAATTACCTGACGATGTGATATACTGCGATGTAATTACCATGCGATGAAATTACCACGATGACATTACCACGATGAAATTGTAGGGATTTGACGTTGAAATTACTTGATGTTGAAATTACCGGACACCTGTAGCAGCAGTCAAGAGCTCTGTGACATGAATTAGTGCTGTGATTTTGATAAGCCCAACGTCATTGCCAAAACTTGTGTCTTTTGCTCTCAATTTTTGCTACACTTGAATGCCGAAAAACATTTGTTGATTGGAAAAGTCTTAAGATTGGCATGCTTAACAAATCACAATGCTCAATGTTGCGGTGAGTACGAATGTACGATATTTAGTTAGGCTACTCACCCTTGTGTATTATGTCAGGGGGATAGCTTTTTCTACAGAGACTACATGTCATTTTTGTATCTAAAAAAACATCCAATAACAATATCTAGCAATGACCAATTTTTTTAATTGATGTTTAGTGGCTTAAAATAACATCTGGCATTTTTCCCAAATTTGGCGGTTTTTAAGGTGCATTTGGCATTTTTCAAATTTGCGTCTGGCAAGTGGCAACCCTGGTCGAAAGTCAAGGGTCAAGACTAGCCAGATTCTTTTTAGTTTTTACTCAGCAGTTTTTCTTTCACACATTTAGAAATTCAATTTAATTTGTTATATATAATAATAATAATAATAATGGTGTTGCAAGCACAGCAGTGCTTTTTCACCTTCATAACTTACGTATCAATATTAAATAAATAAAATTATGGTTCCACCAAAGTGAATACAGCATTTGTCATGGCATAACAGGAGTTGACAAAAGGCATAAGCAACAAAATGTGAACGTTAAGACTTGTGCTGTAAAGTTTTATAAAAACATTTCCAATTGTTTTTGTCAGAAATATATAATTGTTATTATGGATTGATTAAATCTTTATCCTCAGACTGGGAAAGCTTAATGCTGGCAGTTTAGCCCCTATAGCTCAATTGGTTAGCGCGTGACTTCTGGAACAAAGAATCTTTAAGATCAAGCGGTTCGACTCTCGGAGTGTGCGCTTGAGAAACGCACGTTAAGGAATGCTCTCCATTCAGCGGCACCTGGTGAATGGAATAATTCCCCGGCAACAACATTTCAACAATTGGAAACTTCACTCTGTCAATCTCAGTGACCAGGCCTGCGTCAGTGATTCAAAGCCTCTGCAAGTATGCAAAACTGCCAGGATTAAGCTCTGCAAGAAGCTTTCCCAGTCCGTGGAAGATTCAATCAATCAGTTTTGCATACTTGTAGAGCCTTTGAATCACTAATGCAGGCCCGGTTACCCAAATTGCAGAGTAAAGTTACCGATTGTTGAAGTCTTGTTGCGGGGGAATTATTCTATCCATTAGATGCCGCTGAATGGAGAGCAATCCTTAAATAAGGGGCGTTGCTCAAGCGCACACCCTGAGAGTCAAACCAACGCCGCTTGATCTTGAAGTTTCTTCATTGCAGAAGTCATGCGTTAACCAACTGAGCTATCGGGGCATATTACTTATAAATTAATTTGTTTGTTTCAGAGTTTTTGAAAATAATCTGTTAAAACAAATATATTTTCAAATATGGGATTTTCTTTATATTCTTTAATTGAAGCTGCTATACTCTTTATAAATGCTGCTGCTATACTCCATGAAGAAAGATTTTTGTCAAAAATTGGATGGGGAGCAGACCAAGGGACTGGTGGATTTGGAGAAGATCCAGGGATAAAAACCCAGCTTTTAAACTTTGTACGTTCTGTTAGAATGGTCATGCGTGTACCGTTAATTTTTATGAACTGTGGGACAATTTTGTGCTTGTTATTATTTGGGTAGGATCATTATGAGATGACAGCAATTCAATTGCTCAGTGATGTTTTTAATATAAAATATTAATATTTTATAAAATATTTTATATGCTTCTTGCATATAAAATATTTAAATTAAATAGGTTCTTCTTGCCATTATAAAGTTTATTTCAAACAAAACCAACAGTCAGTAGCCCTTACAAAATGTAGCTATGTACCGTACATCATGTGACATTTTTACATGCTCATGTGACGCTTCTACCAAGTCTTAAACAATCAAGTGCATGCAGTGCAATATTTATTCTGGATGTATTTCAGGAGACAACATGTACCGTACGTATTTTATTCTTCAGACATGAGTGTCAATTTTAAATATAGCCGTGAGGCAACATAACAAGGCTTTCTGTGCTACAATTTTACCTGAACTAGTTACATATTGACACAAAACCTCAATGAGAATGTTGTAAGCAGATAAGGAACTTGAACCCCAGGTTTCATGTGTTGTATTTTTATGTGATAGCCTACAATGTGTTTTTCAAATTGGGGCATATACTGCTTCTTCTTTGTGCACCATGCCTATTCCAGGCCTAGGTGCTCATACCCAGCTCCTTTTATTTATCCCGGCATTTAACTGTACTAAAAATTGTTGCGGTTGGAACGTGAAGACGATCCTTAAGGTTATTGATAGAAGTGAGGTGCTGATATCCACCAACACCCAGGCCCGTAATTGCCGGGGGGGCTTGGGGGGGCAATGCCACCCCAAGCTCAAAGTAAAAACTCTGCCAGGCAAGCTACATTTGGTTTTCCAATTCCAAATGAGTAGCCTACGGTAATCCCAGACCCAAGACTTTCTATATTTAATTTTTTTTGATTCTCATATGTCACTTTGTACAATTATCTTGCTTGTAATTTTATAGTTGTTATGTACTGGTGGGGTAATAGTTATAGGGTTATTCCAGACAGATTGCACGATAATGATTTTTAAATTTGGGTGAGTTTTTTTGGCAAAGCATCTCAGGTAAAAGCAATTACAAAATGGAGTAAGATGCTGGTTTTGGAAATATTGTCCATGAATATCTCTTAAAAACAAATAAATCAACATTGGTATCAGCTTGGATAGCTGTTAGTGTTTTTTGACGTTTAGGCTACTGCCGAATGTTACACCCCAAAGGGGATAAATTGGTTTGGTGGAGACCTGCACCAGACAAAGTCACGAGGGTCATTCCTGACAAAGTTGTGTGTTAAAAATATTGCATCCAGTGGCGTAGCCAAGGGGGGGGGGGGGTGGGGATTACAACCCCCCCCCCCTTTGGCACGTGTGATGCTTTCAGTCTAAAAAGAAATTGCCTAATTTTAAGCAAAACTGCATTAAAAGAGCGAGTTTTGTCAATACCCAACATTCAAACATCTCAGCCAGGATTTAGCAACAAGAAAACATAGAGACTTAGCTTTATTTCCGAAAAATGCCGAAGAAAACATGATCTTATTCTTTTGCTATGCCACCGGACAGCACAATTTTGCAGGAATATTCATACCCACATTTTTGTTGAAAATGCTCTTAGAATGCACCAAATTCAAAGCAATTTTTCAAAATTTTCTGGGGGAGGCCCCCCCAGACTCCCCGCCGCTGGGTCGTCAAAAACCCCCCTTTACAAATTCCTGGCTACGCCACTGGTTGCATCTATTCTATTCTGCAATCATTTTGGCAGGAATTACCCATGTTTTGGCTGGAATTATCCCAATCATTCGAAATTACTGCTATCTAGCACCTTGTGACTTTATAACATATGCCGTGCCTTTGCCCGAAAAACCGCAAATTAGACTAATTGCAACTACAAATGTTATGTGCATAGCCTTTTACTTCGCAACAGCTTTTGAGCCCCCAAGCTAAAATGTATAATTACGGGCCTGCCAACACCAAGTGTAATTTGTACTGGTCGTGAATTTCTGTTCATAAATATGAATACACAGAAAGCCTTCTTCATCTGCAATATTAATGGAGAATACTTTCGGATGTTTACTACCTACTTTTTATTGATAAAGGAACTTGAGCATATAAAGAGAGGACCCTTGCTGAAAAAGCAGTTGGTATTTCTTTAAAATGGATGTATATGTGCAAACGTTTATTTGCGGTTTTCCTGATGTAAAGTTCTATTTTATGTTTATGATATGGATGAAATTATAACAATCTATAAACACAGGCCTTGCCAGCTAGAGGCCAAAGCTATGTCGATTTTTTCACTCTACGCTAGATTTAATTTCTATATCCATTTGAAATAATATGTTAATACAAATAGAAATTTTGAGAATCCAAATCGCCAAAGTGCAATTACTGTGGAACTTCTTATTTATCTTTAAAAAAGTTATATACTACCGTAATCTTTCCTTATTACCAGTGTTGCTAGATGATTTGCAAGTTTTGAGCACAAGCATGGTAACAACAGCTTTAAAGTAGCTCATATCTACACAAAAACTTTATATACTAGTTACTACTCCAACCTATACTAGCAATTTTGGGTACTAGCAGAGTAGCCTCCATTCCAATTTGAAGCTGCACGATATGGCCTGTGTACATAGGTCGTCATAGATGGAACGAGTAGATACCTCTAAACACCCAATGGAGGGCATTGTCAGGGTTGCCAGTTCCAATTTTACGGATGGGGTTAGGGCTAAGATTATGGCCCCACAACCCTTCATGATGTTTGACAATTCTTGGTAATTTTCAAGGCTTGCCAGATCCGTGAGTTTTACCAGCCAAAATGGGCTAGTTTTGCTTCCCCTTTGCGGGAAATTTTTAGCAGTTACAGGTTGTAATGTTGTTGATTCATTTGATTTCCTATTATTTCGAATGGACTTCAGTAGCATAAATACTTAAATAGTATATATATTTTTAGATAAAAATATCTTGCAACACTGTAAGTGCCCGACAATGCGTATTTAGAGGTACCCAACTACCCAATGAAACCTACTAGACCCCCTTGGTGGTGGTATGATTACCTCGGATTAAGGGGGCATTTAGATTATTAGGGAGCATTCTGGTTTAACCCATCTACCGCCCAGCGTAACGATTTCATCACATCCTTGTCTAGATAATCTACTCTACATGCTCGCACGATAGCCAAACACTTTCTCTTACACCATCGTTGTATTTGATTGATCCACCGTTTTGTTTACAAACGCTATCTATTTAAAATTTAAATTCAGTAATTTTTCAGTATACAGTATTACAAAATTTGGTGAGTTCCATTATGACGTGACCACTACCACTAGTATACTGTTTTCATGCTCGCAAATATATATTTGCTTTTCGTAATTAATCGTTTTTGTTAGGGAGCGGAAAATTTCGCCAGTTTATATAGGGGGCGTTGGGCCAAAAAAGGTTGCGAAACACTGGTCTATACTTTTGACTTAGCCTACTGTATGCTGGACAATTGCTACAAATTCCAAGAACTTCGTGTCACCGTAAAAGTATGCGGTTCGTGTGAGCAGGCTGCTGATATCTTGAATGGTGCGGTGTTCATACCATTAAAAAGTGCTTACCTGGCTGTTAAAAGCTATGAAAATCTAAATTTTTCTAGTAACCTTATCGGACTTTCTGTAACTTAATTTTTAAGAGATTGGATAGGTGTTAACGTGCCTAGTCCTTTCAGATATCCCTGTTTCTCATCAAATTCGAAAGTTTTGTTTTGTTCGGCATTAGAAAAAAGTGGTACGGTAAGCATAGTTTGGTTCCCAAAGAATGTTACAATTTTTTGTTTAACACTCACTGAGGTGACAATAAAAACAACTGGTTTGTTGTATTACAAGTAAACTTCAGCATAATCAAGAAAGGATTTCAAGTAAAGGCGATATCAGATGCAAAGGTACACGAGACAGTGCAAATGACAACACACTATTGCAATTGCTATGGAGTAATCTCAGTGGCGCTTGGTATTCAGTGTAGCACTGCTACACTGTATACCACTGCTACACTGTAGCAGTGGTACCCTGATCACTAGGGCAAGTTTTTGTTGCACTAAAAACATGAGAAAGTTGCACTTAATTTTAACAAAAGTTGCATTTATTTATTTACCTTTTTACCATTCATTTACTTCGAAAGACTAGACACAACCTGTTTCCGTTTATGCGGGCTTGGCCAAAAGCCAAGTCATACTTCCACTTCTAATTTAGTTCGGGCGCTGTCGTGCTTGGCTGAGGTTGTTGAACTTCTAGCTTGCAAGCAAACTGTTGCGTCATAGATAACATTGAGATGCAGCTAATCCATCACATAGCTTTTGTTGTGCAAATCAAAGAGAATAGAATCATACTGTACTAGAAACAGTTTTATAGCATGTTTTTTAAATCACTCCTTTACATTTTGCTCAATACTTGATAAAAGTTGCAGTAAAAAGTTGCATGAAAAATAGAAAAAAGTTGCAATATAAAATTCCTACAAACAGCTTAAAACATCATACTACATAAATTCTGAGTATTTAGGAAGCTGCCGGAAGCTGTAAAAAAAAGTTGCAAAAACTTGCCCTACTGATCACTAATCAGAGATCAGACTTGTGTTTTACACAAACACGCGTACCCAAATATTAACATGGAATAACATCATGTGGTTTAAATAAACTGGAGCTGAAACTAGAACTCTGGTGACATCCGTAGTTCCATTACATTTAGAAGCCATGGTCAAAAATACAGTACCGGTATTGATGAATGTTGATTAAGCCACAAAAACGTATCATAATAACATGTAGTTTGCATGACACTTGTAATAACAGCATTGGCAGCAATATTTAGAAATGCAAAGTAACACTTGCGGTAAATTACTACATTACATAATGGAGTTTCACGCTCGCATTGCAGAGTGGTACCCCAGCTTGGAATCATCGAAAGAATGGGATTCTCTAGTAAAAGCATTAACATTTCTTGAGAATACAACGTCGCTCAAATGCAGCAGGATTGACTAAAGTGTGCAAAAATAGTTGTCGGGGTTCATAACAAAAAAATCGAACATTTAACCAGCTGAGCACGTTTGTTAATATTAACTTCTCCCAGTAGCGGATCTAAAAAATAGAGGGGCACCAGAGCTTCAAAATTTCTCAATAAGTTAAGGTACGAAAATAAAAACAGCATGGCGGAGACTTAACCCAAAGAAATTTGATCTTGTTTTTTCTCTGTCGCTTTTTGTGGCTCAATATAGACTAGTTTTTGTTCAAGAAGCTTATTTTGTATCTCACCAAAATCATATCACACTAGCTTTCTCCAGTACGGTACCCTACCACTTAGCTTAGAATTACAAGGTTTGGCTTAAAATTGAGATGAAGTTTTTTTTTTTTTCAGAAACGCAGAGAGATTTAAATAATTTATTTTAACGAAGTTTTTAGTTTGAAAAATCTTCAGAAGTGTCACCATCTTTCCCTACAGCAGCCAATACAAGGCACATTTCATCTCTGTTTACACTAGATTAGTATAATTATGGTTACGGTAGATTAGTAAAATATGATTCAGCGAGCAGGAAAACTTTTCAAAAACTGCATGTTTTTTCTTGATTTTGGGGGGCAAGTGACCATGCGCCTCCTCTTTGGACCCCTAGTCTTTTTCCAAACTAAATCCGAGTTGTGCTTTGTTCATTTTTTGTTCACAAATTTAAACGAATTGAAACACCGATGTTTTCTCAAGTGAATGTATTGAGGTCATCTGGTCGTAGTTTGGTCTGCAGCAGAGAACGCTGCGTGATCTTCAGTAAGCGAAGCTCCTTTGTTCATTGCAATTAGAACAAGGCTAAATTTTCATTTCAAGAGTGGACCATATATTTTCTAAATAGCTTCTTTTGTTTATGGCCGAAAGGGAAAAGTCTCTTCCAAACCTCAGGATAAATTTGTGCTTGTTGAAAATATCTGCGGCATTGCTCGAAACACATTTTGCAAGAAATCAAACCTGGTTAAAACATCACTTTACACACTTTTTTCATAACGACAGAACGTGGAAACCTTGTGGATGTGGAAGTCAGTTACTTGCTGTTGTTACCAAAGATAATAGTATTGTGATGTCATCGGGTTTTCCGCCTGTAAAAAGATCGAAAACCAACAGTTAAATAACATAAAGAAGTGAGCTCAGTTATTCAGAAATATGCTACATTCTGAATAGATGCCAACCTGCGCATTGGGAATTGCTCAACTTCTTGAAAGGTTTTATTTAAGTTATATATGTATTTTTTTAATTTCTTGAAAATGTATTCTAATACACGAGCAAAAACTTGGCGCCATAATAAATGCGAAAGTTCCCAAACAGCAAACACTGGGCTACAAAAAAAGATTTTTTTTCTGCTCTTTGGATTTTGAAAACTGATTTAATGTAATTTTGGGGTGCTGAATCCGAAACTAAACTAAGATTGTTGAGATATGATGACAAAAATACTTGATTTTTGTCAAAAGTGGAAGATTTGACATTGCGTTTACCACCAACATATGCCGTGCCATAGCGAAAAGTTTGTGTTAGACAGGTCAAAATAGCTTAAATAAGGTTACTGGACAAGCATTGCCATAGGCCTGCTTAAATCTTTGTTATTTCATGCAAAACATTGACATAGGGGGGTCAATTATACTTTTAGCTTGATATTACTGCTAGTGCACAACCACACATATCTTCCAAAGAAAGCAAATTGAATCTTTTTTCGACGTCTACAAATGGTAAGTATATGCAAAAAGTAGCATTTTTTTGCAAGATGGGGCTGTTTCAATAATTGAAGTAAACCATGTATAATTGTATATATTGGTTTTTAATTGTAAACTCTAAAACTGCCGACCATGGATTGAACGAAATTTGACCAGATTTAGACGAAACTTGTCATGTTGCAACTTGTACCCAGTCAACAAAGCTCATCTTTTTTATTTCGTTCAATGTAAAAAAGACCAATTCTGCGGACCAGAGTTACATTAGGTTGTTAGGATTTAAACGTGAAAATCAACAGGATTTCGCTAAACGTCTAGCGTTGATAACGCCCGGAACAGCGGTAGCAGTAGAAGAACCGTTTGCAATCAATGTCATACAACGTCACCTAGAGGAAGGTTAACCAAAAGAAAAACGTCCACTCAGGGACGCAAACGAGACGATAAAGCAGACGAGCAAACTTCTTACCTTTAAAAGAAACATATCCACTTTTCCTAGCTCGTATTGCAAACGGCGACATATAGTCTGTATCGAGTGATTTGTGAAGGGCTTGTTCAGCTATTCTCCAAGCTGTTTGTTGCACACTTTCATATTGACTGTCCTGCAAACAAAGTAATACTTCAGGTAGGCTAAGGTATATGACTCTGTGTCAACTGTTGATTCACCACACTACAGTATAAAGCCACAACAATCCGTTTATTACGATTGAATAAACGACTGTTTTTTCACCAATTCCAAAACACAGTGGTATGTAGAAACAAGACTAATACCTTCAGCTTTGATAATTCCTTTAGAATAACGCTATCATGTAAGTTGTCAAATAGGCCATCAGTAGCTGTTAGAATGACATCGCCTATCTTAAGATCGAATGATGATATGTCCGCATCTTCAATTCTGGAGTCAATGCAAAAGAACATAGATATGAGTGCAACGTAATGTCAGAATTGAATTGTGGTACTATGCATGATATGTGTTATTGTATGTAGCCTACTAATGCCCACGAAGCGTGTGTGCTATAAGGTTTTCAAGGCATTTATCAAATAAGTGAACATGATCGAATTTTGGTTAAATCTCTTTGATGAAAACGATCGGATAAAATAACTTCAGAAGACGCATATAACGGATTGGTTTGTAAGCAAACTACCAACTAATGGCAGGGGCGGATTCAGCAAACAACCTTAAGGGTAGGGGGAGACGAATTCAACAGAAAAATGATGTGCAAGTCTCCTGCAAATACACCGTGAATGAAGTTACTTCTCTGTGTTTTAGGGAGAGGGGGGGGGGCTACCACTGATGAATAGTGTGTTCATATTAACAATTTGGTTGCAAAGTTTCTATGGTACACGTAACCTACTTTATCTAACCGGAATTCATTGAAAAAAAATCTTTCTTACGCGTCGTTCAGAACGTCACCCCTATGTTCTTCGGGCGGCATTGACAATTGATAGGGAGTGTTGAAGGAATGTTGTTGTTCACTTGAGCGATGCACGATGTTGCCGTTACGAACTACTATGAATCCCGAGTCGCCTAGGTTGGCTGTGTGGAGTGTTTGCTTGCTTCTGTCCACGGCGACAATGCAAGCTGTGCTACTGCCTGGTACCAACCAAGACAAACATGATCAACAAAACGCATCTAAACTGGCAAAATATAAATTAAATAATGAGCTTTTCAAAGGTATTTAGGGGTTGTTGGACGTTGAAAGTCGTCGTTAAAAAATGACAAACGTCATGTGGGACGAAAAAAAGTGAAATGGCCGCCATATGATGTTAAACATCTTACGTTTTCTTCAGTGGCATCCAGCACAAAACCAACCGCACTTACGGTTGTGTTTACTCCAAGTAATGAAAAGCTGTGAATTTTGCCATTCAAACGGCGTACGATGCAATACTTCATAAGATGATAGAGTAATTTTATTGGGGGGAATTTCTCGCGGAAACATTAATCATTAGCCTAACCCAGACTCAGCCCGTTTTCAATTTAATGTAATACTTTAAATTAAAGAAAAGGAAATATACAACTTGATTATTATTGAAATTTTTTGCATTGCTTTATGAAAAAAATAACTAATTTACTGACTGGGATCTAAATACGACGATATGGCTGAGTGGACAAGTAAAAGAGAGTAAGCGTACATTTCTCGAATTACAACGAGTGCAACCATTCAATAATAAATACCGTATCGTACGTGATAGATCTCACTCATTGATCCCACAACTACGCGTGATTATTAGTAACGTGCCAAACAGGAAATGACAAGATGTTAACCGGCTACAAAGCTTTATGTCCAAAATTCATGTAGACAGCAATATACAAATCATATACGTCATATGTGCTGGAGGTGCGACTTCAACCACAAACCTTTAAATTAGTCGAAAATGTTAGCAAGTGGATAAAGATTAGGACAAAAAAATTTAGCATGGTTAACATTTGGACACAAAATTTTAAACTTCTGTTTAGTTTTCTTTCCTTCAGTGATAAAACTTGCGGCCTGATGGTAACAAATGTAGTGCGTTATGTATATTATATGAAAGTTCATGTAGCTAAAGCTGTGCATGTTACAGTTTGTAAGATTTTAAAAACAATGTTTAACCTGTTGACATTTGAATACGTAGAATCTCCATTTCACAACCAATTTTCACTGTAACCCTCAATTCATAAGCCAGTGTTGCAGTCAACAAGAGTCTACACCCTGTGTTTGATGTTTCCAGTTGCATTGCAAACTGTAGTATTCTAAAAATAAGCCTATTCACACTCTGCAGACACATCTCTCACATACAACACCTATATCAATAAGTTTGTACACCATGATGTCTAGCAAGCAATCTTACGTCACAGCCGTGAGTGCGTCTGCAAAGCAGTCACCGATTCGACGCCATCGAGGGCACGAAGCTTAGTGCCAAGATAAGCAATGGCATACATCCTTGTGCATATTCATTGAATCAAACATTTTACATTATCATTTTCATCAAAATAATCGTTCATTTGCATAATTTTTCATTATTTTTTCACTTTTAATACGAAGTGTGACCACCTTTATTGTCTATCACCTGTAAAACTCGCTTGGGTATGGAGTCGATTAAATTTTCGTAGTTTTTCTGTATTTGTTCGTCGTGGTACCAGATCAGAATTATGGCCTTTATCAGCTTGGTTTTGGTTGTACAATTATTTTTGCGGAGACGAGTCTTTACGATTGACCATGAATTTTCGATGAGATGTAAATCTGGTGAGCTTCCAGGCCAGTCCAACACTTTTATCTTGTTTAGTTAGAAAAAACTCGTCACAATTTGACTTATGGCAAGGTCCTGTTACAACACCCTTGAACCATCTGGAAACGCCTAATGTGACGCAATCATGTGTAATCTCTTTAAAATGCTCTTATTAAAGCTTATCAACTAACATTATTAAATAACATGACCACCATGATAGACATCGGTTTAGGATTGAATGATAAAACAATATCTTCAAAAAAAGTAAAAAAACTGTCTGAAGGCAATTAATATGCAGTTATACACATTGCACAATGGTGTACTACTTGATATCACTACAAGTTCCGAACGTTTTAGTTATGTAAATCGCACCTGTACATTCGACAACATAAGACAAAATCTCTTACGCAAGATGTCTTTCATTGATGCCTCATTTACCTGTCAATGGTAATTTGTCCTCTAATAACTCTTTGTATCCAAATGCAAGAAGTTCAGAAGGTCTACTTGGTACAAACTGACCGGTTTTAACTAGAGTCTCACAAGTTTCCATCAGTTTTTTTGGAAATTGTGATGGATCGATGCCATACTGCCTCCAACCACCTACTCCATCAGCAATTCCTGAAATTTAAAGATCAGAATATATTGTGCTGTATCCTGTATGGATTTGCATAACATGATACAGACAGGACAAATTTTAAACATAAAAAAATTCATGAAAACGAAGCAACAAGATAATATAAGAATTTTTGTAAATATAATACAATACAGTATCAGAAAAAGTCACAATACTACTGCACTTCAAGATGCCCAATGAAGCACATCAAAGCTTCATGTAGTAGCGCATTAAAACTTAAATGCTTTAATAGCGCATTAAATGAAATGAAGATGTCATACCTACAACATCTGAATAATTGCTACAGGTGACAAAGCAAGCATCATCTCCATACAACCTCTTATTGAGAATAGAACCTGCAGCACTAGACGTTCTCCGAGTTGAGTAGTCAAATTTTGAATAACCCGAAATTGCTGACACTAGTTTGCATGTGTTTAAAACCCCAACTGCAAAGATCCAAAAAATTTAATCAAAACAACAGCAGGAATTATTGAACTGACTTGCATTTATGCAATCAAGTTTAAACCTGAAAAAAGACCAGTCCTGTGGAGTTTAATCAAATGAAAATCTTATATTTGTAAACATATCATATAGTAAGATCTTGAAGTACTAATGCTGGTCCAGTTAGTTTATCAGAAACTTACAACTTTGAAGTTACAGTTTTTGATATTGTTTGCAAAACCGTTTATCCACAAGTAACCAACCTTTAGGCTGTCTATGTTTAAAATGTGAGAACACACTTTTTTATTGCTAACAATTTAAGTGCTTTCATTATGCCTACTAATTTAGTAAGTTTAATACCATACTTTATAAATAATTTAGTTTTGAAAGATACCATAATTTAACAAGATCAAACTAAATTACAGTACCTGAAGAACTTTGAATTGATTTAGAAAACGGAAGTGGTGAAATATGATTGTATTCTCCTGGGTTTGTAGAGAAGGCCAAAGCCCGAGACAAGACTCGCCCACATGTTGAAATAGAAAACAAATTGTTGATCACTACTGTGGATTGCCATGTGGAGATAACCTTGCGAAGTCTTGCATGTAGATTAGAAGGCATTAGAGAGCATTCACAGAAGTTAAGGCTACCTTGCTTAAAGCCTTTGCAACAAACTCACAACTTATTGTTTTGAGATTATTGCTGTGTAAAAATGAATATGATGCTTTTCACTTATGACAAAATGTAGGCTAGGCTGTAGAACTGTTTTTAGTACAAGCCTATCAAGTAACACATGGTAAAATGTTTTTGTATGGGGCTTGTAGGTTTTGAGCAACCTGTGATTTCATTTTATCCTCTTTGTTCCTTTCTTCACACTAAAAACAAATACAAGAGAAACTTCACAAGAAACGTTGCCGACCATCTGGACATACCTATCTCTCGCATGAATTTCAATACAAAGTAGCATTTATTGGAAAGTAATACTAAGCTATTGTATTGTATCTTTGTAAGTCAGCAGAAACGGTCACCACTGTGAATGTGCACAAGCCATAACCTGACCTGCTGGCTGTGCCTACAATAAACAAAAATAAATTTATGGTTTATTTATTGTCACTCTACAGCTGCTATGGTCATTTAGTGACAGGGCTCATGTTTAATTTTATGGAAGTGACTATTTTTCCACACTTAATGCCATGGTTACAATCAGGTGTTGCCAGAGTTAGGATTAAAGTTAGGAAAGGTTAAGGTAAGGGTTAGAGTTAGAATAAGAGTAGGGTTTTGATCTTTGCTAAAAAAAAATTCCAAAACACAAGTTTTTGCTTTCAACAGCTTTAAACTTTTCTCAAATTAGGGCAGAATTCCGTATCTGGTAACACTATTGAAGCTATTATTACACTATATAGTGTAAATATAGGCATAGCCTAATTCGGCTGCAACCTAATTCATACCCTGAACAATTTGTACCCTCAGTTCGTACGGTACCCCGAAAAGATTGAGAGAAAAAATAGGACAAAGCCAAAGTCTCTGATCGCAACAAAGCTGAAGTCGCTAATCGGAGTTTCCGAAAAAATTTTAAAGTTACGATTAGAGTTAAGCGGAAACTCCGATCCGTGTGCTATTTTGGCCTTTTTTACTTTTTTTTCTCGATTTTTTCAGGATGCAAAATGAGGGTAGCCTACAAATTGTTCAGGGTACGAATTACGTTGCATTCGCCTAATTATATATGAGATTTACCACAATATTACTTGACTTATCATCGCTCAAAAAAGAATACAATCTGTCCGTTTTTAAAATCTTTGATATGACCTAAAATCGATCTCAGAACTACCAGCACAAGAGCGGTATGGAAGCCACTGAACTGGTAGGCCTGCTATTACCTAAGTTACTAGTTGCAAACTTTCACCTTTCAAAGTCTGCCCCGTTAGCTCAGTGGATAAGCTCTCGGCTCAAGATCACACGTCCATGGTTCGCCTCTTGGGGTATATGGAGTTGAGCAAGGCATTTCAGGACTGCTCTCCATTCAGCAGCACCTAGTGAATGAAATAATTTTCCTGCAACAACACTTCAACAATCGGGAAACTTCACTGGATGCCAACCTCGGTAACCAGACCTGCGTCAAGAGCCTCTACAAGTATGCGAAACAACCAGGAATAACCTATCAAGGCTTTGTCAGTCCGAGGATAAAGATTCAAAACCAAACCTTACAAAGGTACCGTATAGGTTATTATGCAATGCAATATCGGCAACGCCTAGAACATCACACAACTAAGGCGAAAGAGTAAATTGAATTGAGTCCTTTTGGTACTTCTTGGTACCTGGGACTGGTATATAATCCCCCCCCCCCCACTCCCCTTGGTAAGTCAAGACAGGACTCAATTCAATTTTCTCCTTCGCCTTAGTTGTGTGATGTTCTAGGTTTTTCCTGCAATATCAACATTGGGAATGCACCAGTGTTGCCAGATGGTACCATATATAAATTTCCCAACGCTGTTTCGAAAGCTTCCCAATTGGACTAAGTTGTCTACATTTCACCACAAATCGGCTTCAAACTCTCGTCAATGAAATAATCATCACATCAGCAACGGTCTGTTGTCATCTATCAATTTAATTCGAACTTAGGCTACTTGAATTTAAAGCATAAAACCAAAGACCCTGCAGTGTGAAACGTCTCCTCCTTATCAAGCCATCACTTTCCCCGCTATATCCACGCTCTGGTGGTCTTTCAAATTATTTGAAACTGGCATGTTTTCATTTATTTGCAAAATTTGTAGTACTGTACGCCTATGACGTGTTATTGTTTTAAGTTGCATCGTAATTTATGTAGAATTTTGACGCGAATTCTACGTTAAAGAATATCTTTCTCACTGGCGCCAAACAGTGTCTAGGTCGTGAAGCCGGGCACGCACTGTTGTTGCACAATTAGGACTTTTCATTAAATTGTTGATTTCTAAATAGAAATTGCTTAATTGCTTGGCCGCATCAGAAAGAGTTTCAGCGGTCATTTTGCTGTAGATTTTTCCGCTTCGTAGCATACAACGCGTTTGAAGGCAGAAAAGATAGATAACCAAGCGAGAATTTGCTGGTTAAGTTTGTTAAACCGTGTAGAATTTTGACGCGAATTCTACGTTAAAGAATATCTTTCTCACTGGCGCCAAACAGTGGATTGGATTATTATATGCCTCGCTCAGTTAATACGGTTATGCGCCTACAACAGACAGAGAAACAAGCCAAGTAGATTGAATCTGAACACGGTCTTGAGTTCTGTTAGTTTATTATGGCAGAAAGGTTGCAAGATCACAGATCAGAAGATCACAAGATGTAGGTCGAAGGTTCAGCCACAAGGTTGCAGGTCGCAAGGTCACTGTGTTGCAGGTCGCAAGGTCCAGCCACAAGGTTGCAGGTCGCAAGGTCGTTTAACAAACTTAGTGGGCAGATATAGGCTACTTCAATTCTAGATAGAGCTGGTGATTATAGTTCAGACTCACCGAGACAGCAATCAGGGCTTGAAGTTATAGTCCGTACAAACAATAATCCAAATAATAATAGTCGTAACAGTCATACAGCAATTGATTCTACTAGTGCATCTTATTCAAATAGAATGGAATACAAAAATTTACAATTAGTAAATGGTTAAGAAATACTTAACATAAAGTTTCTCAATTTATGCTTAAGAGTTAAGATTTAAACATCTCGTTTTACCAAATGCAGCTAATAGGCTACAAAAACTCAACGGAATTTCTGGTCTATGCTCTCAAACGTTCGCTTTGCTAAGCCTTTTATGCTGATATTGCAAAACACAAAGAAGGTGCGCTATATAAAGACAACGATAAGAAAAAATAGCTTCAATAATATGCCTTGGTTGAAGCAAGCAAGCAGATAACAATCGTTTGCCAACGTTGATACAACATCTTTCAAGATGCGGCGAAAGGCTTCGAAGAAATAACGCGCTTAGCCAGTATTCATAGTCTCATACAGACACACAGCATTTAGACGTTGAATTACCGTTGTCCGTGCTATGCCAACGTTTAAATGGATGATGAAAAACAACGATTAATTTTCAGCCCACAAAATGAAATGACATAAGTTGTTTTTTAGGGCAATGGAAGTTAAAAATAGCATTTTAAAACAACACACTACAGATACTCTGGTGCCATTTCATGAGTCAATCCTTGCAAGCTTCAGTTTCTCGTATAGAAACTGACAGCAATTATTTAAACCTGTTTTTCAGAACGAATAAAGAATTGCTAAAAATGTAGTTGTTTTTCGTACAATTCAATAGATCACCAACTCCGTGGAAAGAGATATATGGATTTAAGTAAACACAAGCTTTATGTCTGTAAAAGTAACGTAATAATTCTATCAGCACGAAGACGCGATTGACGTTTTAGAGGTTATCTTAAAACAACAAAGAATAGGGTGGCTGCTACTTGACATGTTATTCAAGTCGATTATAAAATTAACAATTTACTTTGTTGCTGATTGTTCTGTTGCCACATTGCCTTAAGTTTGTTTCGTTCCTTTGTTGCTTTTATAGGCCAAGGCTACTGGTGTGTATTTTCAATTTGATTTCTGTGTGTATTTTCAGTTTTGTGATGAAAGGAAACTTTATATTGCCAACACATGGTTTAAAAAGAAAGAGAAAAGGAAGGTGACTTACAGCTCAGGAGGACATGAGTCGGAAATTGATTTTATTGTGGTTGGGCAGGAACAGAGAAAGTACTTGAAGAATGTGAAAGTAATTCCGTGGGAGTTGCAGCATAGACTAGTAGTAGGAGACTTAAATATGAAAAAAGTGAAGAAAGAACGAATTTTTGTGAGAAATGTGTGGAAACTGGAGAAAAAAGAAACGAGAATTAAGTTTGTGAAAAGAGCAAAAGAGCTGGTAAACATGAGTGCGCAGGACTTGTGGGCTTCATTTCAGAAAGGTGTCCTAGCAGCATGTGATGAAGTATGTGGGAAAAAGAAAGTGAGGAGGGATCGTGGAGACACATGGTGGTGGGATGAAGAGGTGAAGCTTGCGATTTCACAGAAAAGAGATGCATACAAGCAGTGGCGCAAAAATGGGTCAGAAGAGAATAAAAAGAAGTATAAGAGTATGAAAAAGAAGGCAAAGAGGGTTGTTGCAAGAGCTATGAAGAATGGTGCTGAGGAGGAACTTAATAAAATGGGGGAAAGCCAAAACAAAGTATTCAGACTCATAAAGCTAATGAAAAGGGATGGGAAAGATATTGTAAGGGGAAGATGTATAAGGAGTGGAGATGGGAAGTTGCATTTTAGCCCGGAAAGCAGAGGAGAAGTGTGGAAGGAACATATGGAAAATGTTATGAATAAGGAGAATGTATGGGATCATATGACAGAGGCTGATCTGGTGGAGGGTCCAGTGGGAAAGGTTACTCGTGATGAAGTGGTGGAGGCAATGGGGCAAATGAAACTGCATAAAGCAGCCGGTCCATCAGAAGTGAGCGTAGAGATGACAAAAGCAAGTGGAGAGTTGGGAATTGAAGTAATGCTACAACTTAGCCAAAGGGTATTAGATGGAGAGGGAATGCCGGAGGAGTGGAAGCATAATACTGTTGTTCCACTGTTCAAGAGAAAAGGGGATGTGAGAAGTTGCAGTGCATATAGAGGTGTAAAACTACTAGAGCATGGAATGAAAATTGTGGAGCGAATACTAAAAAAGAGGTTGAGAACATTAGTGAAATTAAATGATATGCAGTTTGGATTTATGCCAGGAAAAGGTACAGTGGATGCTCTGTTTATATTGAGAAGAATGCAGGAGGAATACCAAGAGAAGCAGAGAAAACTATATATGTGTTTCGTCGACTTAGAAAAGGCATTTGACAGAGTACCAAGGAAAGTGATGGAGTGGGCAATGAGGAAAAGAGGTATACCGGAGGTATTAGTGAGAGCTGTGATGTCTATGTATGAGGATGCAAGAACAAAAGTGAGAGTTGGATCAAATTATTCAAACGAGTTTTTTGTGAAGGTTGGTGTACACCAAGGATCAGTTTTGTCACCTCTGATATTTACTATTGTGGTTGACGTTGTAACTGAAGGAGTGAGGGAGGGCTTATTGAGTGAAATTTTGTATGCAGACGACCTGGTCTTGACAAGTAATAGTATGGAGGGACTGGAGAGAAAGTTTGAGAAATGGAAAGAAGCATTTGAAACCAAGGGTATGAAGGTGAATCTTGAAAAAACAAAAGTAATGGTGAGTGGAGCAGAAGGAACAGTTGTTGAGAACAAAGTAGATCCCTGTGGAATATGTGGCAAGAGAGTGATAAGAAATTCAATGCAATGCAAGGAATGTGGAAAGTGGGTACATGCAAGATGTGCTAATGTCAAGAGAGCCGCAACAAGATTGGCGAAGTGTTTTGTTTGTGGGAAATGCAGTAAAGGAAGGAATGAAGTGGAAGGCCATGATGATGAGTTCTGCCATGGCATCGAAACAGTGACAGACTTCTGTTATCTGGGTGATCGGATAAATGGAAGTGGTGGATGTGAAGCAGCGGTGACAACAAGGGCAAGATTGGGCTGGGCAAAGTTCAGAGAATGTGGGGAAATGTTGTATGGCAGAAAATTTTCACTATAAGGATGAAAGGAAAAGTATATCGGAGCTGTGTGCGGCCTGCAATGCTATATGGTAGCGAGACATGGGTATTGAGAGAGAGTGAACTGGCACTCCTGAGAAGAACGGAAAGGTCAATGGTGAGAGCAATGTGTGGGGTGAAAACGAGAAGGGAAAAAAGGACTGAAGAATTGTTGGATATGCTAGAGATGAGAGAGACCATAGACCAACTGGCAAGGGCAAATGGAGTAAGATGGTATGGACATGTGATAAGGAGGGAGAAAGGAAGTTTTCTTAGAAAGGCACTAGATCTAAAGGTGGATGGGAAGAGGAAACGCGGTCGTTTAAGAAGAACGTGGAAACAACAAGTGAAGGATGAATTTAAAAAAGTCGGACTGAAGGAGGAAGATGCAAGGGACAGGGTGAAATGGAGAAAAGGGATTAAAACAATTGCTGCGCGGAAACAATCGGCCACCCCCACTAGTGGGGAACAAACCGACGATGGATTATGATGATAATGATTTCAGTTCAGTTTCAGATTTAGTTTGCGACCCAGCTGCGTTTTAGCAAAATACATTTCTCTAATACATGAATTGTAGATGGTTTCACTACATTTTATTCCGCTAAATCGCAGCTGGGTTGCAAACTGAAACTGCAAACTGAACATGTAAGACACAAAGTCCTTAGACATAAAAATTAAACAATGCCCCTCCATCCGATGCACATAACCAGATTCACCAAACATCGCAAAAAGAGTAGACGTGCACGAGATCACAGTTTCAGTGTCTACTTTACAACAAGGAAAGGCGAAAGGAAATCGAGAGTAGCCTACTAATCTACCACAGTTAAAATGTTTTTCGTAGCTTATTTTATTAGCTTATACCACAGTTTATTTGTTTTTCGTAGCAGAAGGGGACCTATGAAATCGATGTTTAAAAGCTCCATAGGTTGCGTAGCTTTTATCGATGGAATTTCAATTGGCTTGTAAAACTTAGGTGTTCAATTTACCTGAGAAAGACGACAAACTTTTGAGAAATGACTTTTTATAGAACATTTGATTTTGAAACAAATAACTTCACAATTAATCAGGGCAATATCTTCGATCATGTCGCCTATTTCCCCAATAGTTACACTTTTCAACCAATGCGACACGAACATCTGAGCTTTCTTCTTTATTTGAGGAATCTTCCATTTAAAAGGTAGGGCGAGTTTCAAAAGCTGTTTCGCCACAATTAAATGAAGACGAAGTCTGGATTGCAGTCATTTTGAAACGATTGGAAAACGTTTGGGCATCATCTAAGGATCGAGCTTTATCAAAAGTTAGTTGTAGACTTGTAGCGAAGCATTTTTTTCATCTAGCAAGCGTTATTTAATGTTATTTGACGAAATTCAAGCGATAAACGAGTCAAGTTTAGCTTTGTCTTTATGCGCTACTGCCGATCTTGATTGGTTGGTTTGAATCTTTATCCTCGGACTGACAAAGCCTTGATAGGTTGTTTATAGTTGTTTCGCATACTTGTAGAGGCTTTTGACGTAGGCCTACGAGATTGTCTGAGTGAAGTTTCCCGATTGTTGATTGTTGAAGTCTTGTTGAGGGGGAATTATTCCATCCATTAGGTGCCGTTTAATGGAGAGCAGTGCTTAGAATGCGTTGCTAAAGCGCACACTCTGAGAGTCGAACCAGTGACGTGTGATCTTGAAGCTTCGTTCACGAAGTCACGTGCTAATCAACTGAGCTATCAGGGCGTAGCCTACACGGCGCAAAAGTCACAGTAGAGGCTCAATCGCATTACGGTCTGTGTAGTGGACGTCGCTCGTTAGCATGCCCGGTATTGCCCACCCACAGCCTATAGGCCTAGAGTCGTCGATGGAACGACAACACTCCTGGGCATGGTTATGGCGAGGAGTGATCAGAACATGATGATCTTCGCTATTGATTCGTTTATTGATTCACTCCAACATAACAAACTTCACACGTTGAACGACAGAATCCAGGCAACAAGAGCACCAAATGAAAAACACCGGGACGACTGACAGTCTCACCACCAGAAATTAACACAACGTTCTGTCGTCCTACATTGCCAGCTTGACTTCAAAAGTGAGAGTTCTTTCTAAGTGAGTGCAAAAAAGGCCAAAAAATGAGTCAGAAATCATGGTTAGAAACGATAATTGTCCTGATGAACACCCAAACTTTTCAGTATTCAATCATAGTTGTAGTTACTTAAAAAGGCCCTAGTCTTGATTTAAAAAAAAACGCCACTGTAACCATTGCAATCGCTAAACACAACCCACACAATGTAACATAACGGCAAATCTACCTGTGTATTCCAGCCAGAATACGATTAGGCATTCTTACAAAATTCAGTGCATAGCCTACAATCCCCTAAAATTCAATTCTCTAGATTTCAAAGCAAGACGCGGTTTTGTACAAATCAAATGGATTTCAGCGCGCTTGAGGTCAGAGAGAGCTCTCGGGTGCCGCAGTCTACATTTAGGCCTAGGCCTACTCGTCTAATGATTCATCTCATTTCTGCTTTCTAGCTTTTAAAACAAATCGAGAAAACATGGGGTTGAAAGCCCTGGAAGCCTTTTCAAAAAGGCGCTTCAGCTGTTCGATAGCTTCATCATAATTTGTTGTCTCACACTCACACCAGTTCATATATTGAAGTTTCTATTTGATTCATAAGCAAATTCAACTTGTCTTCAGCTGAGACTTCTCCAAGATTCTCTACACAGATTGTAAAATACTTTTACGGTACCAATGAACCCATTGTCGTTTAGCGTCTTTAGTGTACATTGCGGATCCGCAGCTAAGAGGGCACAAGTTTTTTATATCCATACTTTAGTGGGTCAACCTATCGTTTTATCTCAATCCAGGCAGTTTTTGTTACGTCATTGCACGATCTCGGCTTGTAAAGTTGACCACATTTTACAAAGATCTGACATGTTCAAAACATGAAAAGCAAACTTTGGCAACTAGGCATGATCCGCTACTTTAGTATTTACACTTTGTTACTTCTGAAAAGAAAAACAGGGCTAATTACAACCGAATCATCAACCACAGCCATCCACAAAGCGTTGTCCCATATGTGTAGACGACATCAGAGGAACGGGTTATTCCAAAAAAAAAAATAATCTCGCAAAAATTCTCATCGTCGCTCCAAATGCAACATGTCTTTATGCACAAAGCACATGTTGCAACTATGTATGTTATTGCCATTCATTGCATGTACAGTTGAGAAGAGCGATCTTCCTGGCGTAAGCACTACCTGACTACTCACTACAGAACAACGAGCATTGTGTTTCGCTAAACGCTTGTAAACTGAATTTTTCATAACTCCACGATCATTCGATGTGTGTTGATCTAGAATTGTGGTGCATTTCATTTTGAATCTTGAAAAGTAAAGTTAATTTTTCTTACATTGTCTCGACATTGCCAGACTCAAGTTAACTTGACTGGTTTTGCTGTCTGGGAAATTTAGCAAAAAGCACAACCCAGGCAGAAAAGTTGACTTTTATATCGTTTCAACGTTTAGCTACATTGAAAAGAATCAAAATAAAGTTTTTTGGTTGAAGTAAAAGCTACACTCTATGAAACGAAACGCCTGATAAAACAGCTGACTGGAAATCGTGTTACCTATACTTCTAACCCAGCCAGTAAGTCAACCACTTTCAACAATGATTCGACGTCTGCAGACGTTAAATTAATGTAAAAAGGACTAATTTTGCTGACTGGAAAAGAATGTGATAAATTAGAGTTAAATCAATCTGCGAACGTTGAATCAACGTAAAAAAAAAGATTTGCTGGCTGGGATCACGACAACTACTTTATAGTTTCATTCATCTTGATTAGTCATGAGTTTCATGACTCATGAGAAAGCCTACTACGTCTGCGATGTTAAGCACTGAGCAATTGAGCATGTTAAGCATTCTGCAAACATATCAGCGAAAAATAGGCTCCAATAACAGGGAGAAAGAAACCAGGCACCATGAAACAAACGCTTGTGGAAACGTTTCTATCGTAACTCATGAACAGTGTTCCATCTAAAAAAGCAATGAGTTGGTTTTTTATCCTTTTTGTGAGAGTGTATAAAACCGTCTTTCCTTGATTATTAGACAAATGTCACTTGCGGTGCTTATTAGCATGGCAATTAAAAGAGTTGTTGATTAACAACATTTTGCAGTAGGCTACTAAGCTAAATATTTTCATAATGGGCCTACCAGAAAAAGTCTTTAAATTTATATATAATTGTTTTCCAATTTATTATAAATTGAGTTGGCACACCGACCTATTTGCCAACAAAAATTTGCATAAAGGAACACTGCTTGTGAAACCCAATAGGCCTAACGGTGAAACGCACACTAGTGTTTACAGGACATTTACAAACTTACAACAAGCAACCCTGTGCTCACAGGCATTTTCGAAATACGAAAACAGACGTTTTAATCAACCACTGGGACAGTGTGGATGGACATCGCATTGGAATAACTTTAAACGCCCACTACCTAGAACTTCAATCTGATTGGTCGGTTGGTGGAATCGTATGCAAAGCGAAAATATGCTTCCCGGAAAGTATTTCATGCTGTTTAACTCCTCAAGAAAAGTATTTTCGGTTATACTTGTGCGCTGATACCTTCCGCGGGCCGCACATAACAGCGTGGCGGCGCATGCAGCCCGGGGCCGCCAGTTGGTGACCCCTGGCCTAGGTTATAGCCAGGCATTAACATGTTCTTTTTCGTTATTCAGCGGTGGACGAAAAAATAGCCAACTGCTCTGGTGGTGAGAACTTTTACCAATAGGCTACCGTAAATTAAAACTGCGATTTTATAAATTTTCAACGATAGTAAAGAACTTCTGTTTTGCTCATATTGTTTAACCAACCATAGCCTATACATGCTTGTTTTAAAGCCGAAAACTCAAACAAGTGCAATGAGGCACGACAGGCTGCAGCGTGTTACCGTATTTTGGTTAAATCAGTTTTGATATTTCTTGCGAAGTGGGCTGACTAGTGGCTGTGGAGTTTGAGCTTGGCTTTCGGTTGGTTGCTTGCTTCTTAAAATGTGAACGGTAGGCTATTAAAAAAAAAATTAGCGTCTTTTTGTCATTTTCTTTAGAAAGCCTTTGAATTTCAGAGAAGCTCATTTATCATGTTTATTTTTTCAAAAGGACAAGTGATTGTAAAGTTTAAAAAGTGACCGATGAGTGTTTTTGGTACTGTCGCGGTACTCCCCTCCATGGAACCCAAATAATAATGTGTTTTGTGCATCACTGGGGAGACAAGCTCGTAGTAGCACGTGATTGGTCCTCTCTTCCACAGTTCTGGAATGTGACGTTAGATTTAGTGAGAGCGCAGTGTTTGTTTCTTCGTTATGAGAGATGCGCTCCTCTCTTGTAAGAAGCCATTTTTATTTCTGAAACTTGAAAAAGAAAGTTAGTTCGTTTTGGACGTCTGCTTAACGGTCGCTTATTACAGTCAAGCACTGGATATATGTTTAAATGCATAATTGATTTATTTCGGATCTTGTATCAAAGTAATGATTATATATTGGAGATACAACCCTCAACCTTTGGATGTACAGTAACGTGGAATAAACTACTGGACGCAGTGAACAGTGAACACGGTAATAAGTAGGCTACACAGTTATTGTTATACAGTTACACGGTCGCGTCGCCGAAGCGACTTCCATCACAGTTACTTCGTAGACCGTGTGGCGCTTAGCAAAGGGCTAAGCTGGTGACCCCAACCCATCCATAAGCGGAAAGGCGACATTGGTGACCCCGACGTGATTGGATTTGGAACGTTGCAACAATTTTTTATGTAACTTAACTTGGCCTAATTCAACCAACATGGAGTTTATTGTTATTGTAGTGTCACTTTTGGCTATTGTGACGTCATTTTTAACTACCTTACTGTATTTCGTAGTGCGTAGCATTAATACTAAGGCAAATAATAAGGCCACAGAGGCTTTTCACACTGCTGCACAAAATATTATGAACTTGTCGGCAAACGTACCAGTATCAAAAAAACTTAAATTACCTGTGTTTACTCATAGCAATGTGCAATTATGGTTATCATTGTGTGAATCTGCGTTCATGCAGCACCCTGACATGAGCTCACGTGATAAGTTCGATTGCATCGTACAAAAATTTGATCCTAAGCAATTGGCTGATATGACAGAAATTTTGGATAATTGTGTACATTGTGATTTACCGTATGAAAATTTTAAAACTTTGATCACTGCCGAGAATATGAAGTCTTCTACGGAGAGACTTCACGAGTTCTTACATGGTAACAAAGATCGAGGCCTTAAGCCGACCGAGCTCTTAAAGCGTTTACGTCAGTTAGTTGCTATAAACGGTCGTGTTCCTGAGAATTTTTTTCCTCTCCTTCGCATAGTTTTTCTTGACCGTCTTCCTCCTGGAGTGCGACAACTTTTAACCATCTGTAAGGGTGACAATCTTCAAACGCTCGCCGAACGAGCAGATGACATCATTGCTGCAGGAGAGCCATCTAATTCTGCTCCCACGCAAGATACCAATAAACAGCCAGAAATTAACTTCCACTTGGAGAACCGCATTTCTTCACTCGCGGACCGCCTGGAGGAGCTCCAAACCTCCATTACTGCTTCTTCTGACTCTCGTTCATGTACAACCTCGATGTCTACACTGAGCTCGCCTGCGAATTTTAGGCGCTTGGAGCCGAGTACCTCTACTCCGAAAATTACGGACTTCACCGACTTCAAACCCAAACCGAGGTCCAATGACTCAAGGCGTGTTTTATGTTATTACCACCTCACATATGGTAATAAGGCACATCGCTGTGAAAAACCTTGCTCTTGGGTCCCAAGAGGCAAGCCAAAAAACGAATAACGCCGAGGGATGGACGAGTGGGCAGCCTCGGCTCCGCAGGACCTACGACACATTCCGCTCTTTTCATGATTCTTGACACTCTTACTGACATTAACTTTTGTGTTGATACAGGATCGACCTTTTCGTTGTTGCCGCGTTGTTATACCGACGTTTCCGAACCGCAATCCAGTCTACGCGCAGCTAATCACACTGCGGTTAACATTTTTGGCAAAAGACCATTGACTTTGTCGCTTGGTTTTGACCGCACATTTGAGTGGACGTTCCGCGTTGCAGACGTAGATTTTCCCATTCTTGGACTGGATTTCTTACGCCATTTTTGTTTAACACCTGACGTTGTTAACGGCCGTCTCCTACAGACGACCCCAGCCGATCCCTGTGTATCGAGTACTGACTTTGCTCCTGATACGGATTTGTCTACTTCACCTACTGATGCTTCTGAAGTTCAACTCTATTCTGATGCCTGTTCACCTTCTGCGAGCACGGCACAGATTCCTGCTGAACTAGCTTTCCTAGAGGAAGAGTTTCCTTCTGTTTTTGAGCTGGAGAACTTCAACCGTCCAGTTCGCCACACAACGGAACACTATATTCCTACCAATGGTCCACCTGTGTGCCAACGGGCACGACGACTATCTCCAGAAAAGCTGGAGGGTCTCCGCAAGGAACTGCAGACGCTCCTTGACTTGGACATTATAGAACCGGCGAACTCTCCATACGGTACACCAGTACACCTTGTACCCAAGCCAAATGGGCGGTACAGAATCACGGGTGATTTTCGCTTGCTCAACAAACAAACCACGAAAGACTCCTACCGCATACCCTATCTTCACGACTTTGTAGACCACCTCTCTGGATCCACTATCTTCTCCAGCCTGGATCTCGTGAAGAGCTACCACCAGATACCCATAGCAAAACAGGATCGTCACAAGACGACCCTTGTGACTCCAATGGGGAGTTACAACTTCAAACGTACAGCTATGGGTCTCTCGGGTGCCGCACAGACGTTTCAGCGCTTCATGGATGAAGTGCTGCGGGGTCTTCCCTATGTCTATTGTTACATTGACGACGTCCTCGTCCATTCTCGAGACTTAGAGGAGCACAAACGCCACCTATCTCAGGTGTTCAAACGTCTTGACCACTACGGTCTCATCCTCAACAAGGAAAAATGTTCCTTTGCGGTACCCGAACTGAAGTTCCTAGGACACCAGCTCGACTCGAGCGGCATACGGCCGCTTCCTGGCAAAGTCTCAGCTATCCTGAACTTTCCTCTACCCACCACCGTAAGACAATTACGATGTTTCCTGGGTATGCTCAACTTCTACCGCAACGTTCATACCACACTGTGCGGAAATCCTTCAACCTCTGTACACTTCCTTACCGCCTGGTAAGTCGTCAAAGAAACCTCTGATCTGGACTGACATCATGAAGCATGCTTTTGAGACTGCGAAACAGAGCCTCGCGAAAGTCACGTTACTCTCTCACCCCGTTCATGGTGCTCCCATCCAACTAGTCACAGACGCGTCAGATAGGCTACTGCCGCTGGCGCTGTTGTTCAACAACTCATCGATGGCGAAGCCAAGCCGCTCATGTTTTTTTCTCGTTTCTTTAATACAGCTCAACAGAAGTATAGTGTCTTTGACAGGGAGCTTACAGCCATGTACCTCGCCGTCCGACATTTCTCCTACTTCCTTGAGTCACGTGAATTCACAATCTTTACAGATCACCGTCCGCTAGCTGCAGCTTTCAGCGCAACGATGGCGAAAGCCACAGCACGACAGTTACGTTACTTGGCCTACGTCAGTGAGTTCTCCACTGATGTTCGCTACTTAAAGGGTAGTGAAAACTTGGTCGCAGACTGTCTCAGTCGCGCTGCAGTCAATGCCATTTATGAAGATGGTATCAACTTCGACTTTTGTGACCTGGCCATTGCTCAACACGATGACACCTCCTTAGCTGACTTTCGTATGAGTCCTACCTCTCTTACGTTGGAAAAACGACTCCTACCTGAACACGGCATCTCCATCGAGGGGGATACCTCAACTGGACGCTTTAGAGTCCTGTTGCCGACGACGTATCGCCAAACAGTTTTTGACAAACTGCACAACCTCAACCACGGAGGAATCAAATCAACACAACGCCTTATTGCTCAACGCTACGTTTGGCCTGACATGAAGGCTGACATTAAAGCTTGGGTTAAGACATGTGTCTCTTGTCAACGCGCCAAAATTCAACGGCACGTCTCGGCGCCTCTAACTCATTTTCCTACTCCTGACAAACGTTTTGCGAATGTCCATGTTGATATCGTTGGAGAACTACCTGAGTCCAGCGGATATTCGTATCTCCTCACCGTTATTGACCGCCACATGCGTTGGGTCGAAGCCCTACCGTTGACCAGCATTACTGCACGTGCATGTGCTGATGTCTTTCTCTGGGGTTGGGTATCACGCTTTGGCGCCCCTGTCACCATGGTCACTGACCGTGGTCGACAATTCACCTCTCTCCTGTGGAAAGAGCTATGCCAATACCTTGGATGTGATCATCGTACAACTACTGCTTACCACCCTGCTTGCAACGGATTAGTTGAAAGGGTGCATCGCACACTCAAAACTGCCATCAGAGCTCAATCCAACCCAAACAACTGGTTCTCCCACCTCGGATTGGCACTCCTGGGCACTCGTGCAGTGATAAAGGAAGATCTTGGTTTTTCTTCTGCTGAAGCCACACTTGGCACCACCCTTCGTTTACCAGGTGATTTTTTTGCAGACCCCGTTGTAGGTCCTGTCAATTCCCACTACGTGCGTCAGTTACGTGATTTTGTCAACAATTTTCCTTACATACGCCCGCGTCATGGCAAACGCTCTGTTTATATGGACGCTGACCTTGACACATGCTCACACGTTTTTATACGACATGATGCAGTGAAGGGACCGTTACGTCCACCTTACGACGGGCCTTATCGTGTAATCGATCGTTGTGAGAAGTACTTTACCGTTGACATCGCTGGTCGCACTGATACAGTTACCATTGACAGATTAAAACCTGCTTATATGGACACTTCCCCTGATGAGGATTTTTCAAGTCATGCCGAAACGTCAGTGCCGTTTCGAGACGATACGTTCTTAACTTCTTCGACTTCTTCTATGCAGTACGTTCGTTCCCAGGATGATCCTAGGGTTTCCGATGAGCTCCCAGTCTCATCGACCGCTTCACACTACGTGACACGTACCGGCAGAGAAGTCAGGTTACCTACTCGTTTCCGGAAGTGATGAACCCTTGCCTTTACCGTACCTTTCTGCTGTACACAGTTCCTTTTTTTTACCTTACCTTGAGTCTAGGGATTCTGTGTTCGTGTCCCTTCGTTTCTCTGGTGAGTCTTGAACATCTTTGAGTATGAGTGTGATTCAAAATTTTTGACTTACTTTAGACACCTTCCTTATGAAGGACTCTTACTGCCTTGTATATACTTTGTAGATATTCACCTCCAACACTGCTGTAGACTGGGTGACACAACTTTGAAAGATCAGAAGAAATATAAGGACTGATTGGACAATTACGGACATTATGTCATCGCGAGCAGGGATACTCTGCATGTCGATCGCTCACGCGATACTGCGGCCGTTCCGCGGGATTTTTATCACATCCGGATTGCTACTCGGAATGACCGTCATGCTAGAAGAACAACGATCATTCTTCTCCGCCTGCTTCATGCCGTAACAACGACCATCAGCCGATTCACCCAGAACTACCAATATTTTTGTCATTTCGTTTTGTATTCTTGTCGTGTGTTCGCATAACTTCGTACCCACTTAGAGGGGGAGCCATGTCGCGGTACTCCCCTCCATGGAACCCAAATAATAATGTGTTTTGTGCATCACTGGGGAGACAAGCTCGTAGTAGCACGTGATTGGTCCTCTCTTCCACAGTTCTGGAATGTGACGTTAGATTTAGTGAGAGCGCAGTGTTTGTTTCTTCGTTATGAGAGATGCGCTCCTCTCTTGGGATGCAACCTAGTTCGTACCCTGAACAGTTCGGACCCTCAGTTCGTACCTTAAAAAGATCGAAATAAAAAAATAAAAAAAGCGGAAGTCGCTGATCGCAGTTTCCGCAAACATTTTAAAATTTTCCCCCTGAAAAGATCGAGAGAAAGATAGCACAAAGCCGAAGTCGCTGATCGCAGTTTCCGCTAACCTTAACCAGCATAGGCTAATCTATGCTCTAACCCTAACCCTCGCTGATCGCAGTTTCCGCAAACATTTTTCAGCAGTTTTGCTAATTGCAGTTTCGGCTAACCCTAACTCTAATCATCGAGTAATCTATGCTCTGCTCTAACCCTCGCTGATCGCAGTTTCCGCAAATATTTTTCCGCAGTTCCGCAGTTTCCGCTAACCCTAACCTTCGAGTTTGTTTGCGGAAACTCCGATCAGCGACTTCGGCTTTTTTTAATTTTTTCTCTCGATCTTTTTAGGGTACGAACTGAGGGTCCGAACTGTTCAGGGTACGAACTAGGTTGCACCCCCTCTCTTGTAAGAAGCCATTTTTATTTCTGAAACTTGAAAAAGAAAGTTAGTTCGTTTTGGACGTCTGCTTAACGGTCGCTTATTACAGTCAAGCACTGGATATATGTTTAAATGCATAATTGATTTATTTCGGATCTTGTATCAAAGTAATGATTATATATTGGAGATACAACCCTCAACCTTTGGATGTACAGTAATGTGGAATAAACTACTGGACGCAGTGAACAGTGAACACGGTAATAAGTAGGCTACACAGTTATTGTTATACAGTTACACGGTCGCGTCGCCGAAGCGACTTCCATCACAGTTGCTTCGTAGACCGTGTGGCGCTTAGCAAAGGGCTAAGCTGGTGACCCCAACCCATCCATAAGCGGAAAGGCGACAGTACCTTATATCAATCTGATCTATGATCGGATTGACTTGACTTGGATTTACTCTACTTTGGGCTTTTCAGGTTTTGATTTTGCTCTGGCAACTTTGTCCCAGATTATATAATGTGTGCAATCAACCGTATCTAAAAAAAGCTGTTAATTTACTTATTGTGAGATCAGAGAAAAAGTGTCGAAGTCCTGTTAATTAACCTCAGTTGAAACTTGCGTTGCGTTTTGTCAGAAAGTTGTTGTTTACATTGGATAGAAATGGTTTAAACTGATCAATGAAGTAAGGTATTGACTGGCAATATCTTGTGTAAACTTGATAGCCTATTAATGCAGGAATACTTGTAGGCCTACCTGAGATACAAATTTTGAAAATATCCATTTCGATAGGATCTATAGCATGGGTCGGCAACCTTTAGCATTGAAAGAGCCATTTGGTCTCGTCTCCATTAAACTAAAACCTGCTCGGAGCCGCACCATCTAACTGACTGCTTACAGCAAAAACCTACCGGTTAACGCTTACAGGAAAGCCTTTTGTTCAAATTAGTTATTTGGCCGCATCTTGTAGAACAAATTTGTAGTTACCATTCCAACAACTGTCAACTTTTAACATGACTGGGAAACACAACTAATCGGTTTATGGTTAGATATAAACATACACATATTCTTTTAATAATTTATTTCAAGCAGTTAATGTGATTTCTGCTCCTGAACTTCATTGCATGGCGAATCCGCGTGAGCCAGAATGCAGAGATAAAAGAGCTGCAGGTTGCCGACCGCTGATCTATAGGTTTTGTAGCTATAGCCTTCATTTCCGTTTTTTTAAGATCTCGCTATTTCCTTTTCATCTTACATTTTATTAAGATGTTATGACTGTGTCAATTTTTTTAACTTATTATAACTTAATTTAGTCTCGTCCACGTTTTAACATTTCCATTTTGTTGTGTAGCGGACAGCAGGAGAAACGCAGGGCGCTACAGTTGCTTAGAACTATCTTTTTTTGTACCTCTGTTGTGTTGACGTGGATTATTTTTGCTGTAATGGTCAGAAGTGAAAACTATTGAACTGAAAATTTATATTGCAGCATTATCTACTGGTTTTTAATTAGTGCTAAAGATTGGTAGCAACATTCAAGTTAAAGTATCGGCTGTTAAAGTTGATTTACAGTATGTCAATTAAAGTACTTAGTTTTTTGCTTTGTGTATCTTTGCATTGTTTCAGTCTTGCATCAACAAGTAAACTTCACTTTACAAAAACTGGTAAGATGTTGCAGCTATGGACTTGTTTATTGACTGATGTGCTGTACGATGTTCAAGTCATATCATAACCAACTGTATTCATTCATCATGTATCAGAGATAAGAAATCAAGCATTGCAGACTACCCTAGTACCCTATCCTACAATGCTAACAGCATCAGCAGGAATGATATTGATTAGGCTATAGCATCACCGTTTAAAAATGTAAACATAAATTGCCAGTATAGGAATGTGAAATTTGCTCCATTTCTTTTTTTTGACTTAATTGAGATCTTCATAAAGTTATTGCTTTTAAACAATTATCTTTTGCTGCTTCATATAAGTTGATCAAAGCTAAGTTTGCTGAGTCAGGCCAGATTTAAGGGGAGAGGGGGCAGAGGATGCAGGTGCCCCAGGGCCCCGACTTTTGAAGGCCTCCTACTTGGAAAAAATGTGATTTTGTGTTTTTTTTTCTTTCAGCCTTTGAAGTTTCTGCAAAATGCTGCAGTGCTGGATTAATGCTACTGTAAAGGTAGAGGTGGTTTTTCGCGCTGTAATTGCAAAAAAAAATTTTTGCAATGGGCCCCCCATCTAAAAGTGCCCTGAGCCCCCATCAGCTAAATCCGGCCCTGGGCTAAGTCGTGAAAACATCTGCACAACATTTAAAAGAACGTGGGTTCAACCCTACACCACAGCATTTGGATGTGTCTCAGCAAAAACACTTAATCACTTGACAAAATATCGCAACAGCTGACTCGAAGACTGATATGTCACTTTGTTGCTTCCCATTGTCTGTAATATCGTACATGTAGTCGCAGTGTACTGTATGCTGTCGCAATGAGGGCAAAGTAAAACATGATTATTTATATTGTGCTATAGCTTCAACATTATCAATTGTATGTTCAGATAGTGCTACTATTATATATGTGTAAGCTCTTGGTGAGTAAATAATCCTTTGAGCTTATGAAACTATGATGCCACAATGAAAACTTTTTTACTAATTTCACCCATATTATTTCTGAAGCACACCAGCCATACAATGTTTCACATCAATCAGGCTTGCAAACCAAACAAACTTTTGACCAATAATGTTTTTTTGCAGACACTCTACCACCAGTTGTCTTCATTCCTGGTGATGGAGGAAGTATGATTGAAGTTCAAGTAAATAAAACAGTAACTGGCAACTCAAATTGTCCAAAGCAACGGGATTGGTACAGGGAATGGCTAAATTTAGAAGTATGAAACTTACAATAGAATTTGATAAGCAAATTATAAAAATATTTTGAATTTTTTTTCTGTTTTGCGGTTTAGCCTAAAGCTTTTCATTGTGGCAATGCTCAATTGCTCATTGAAGCATTAAACATTATTTGTGTTTGAAAAGCGAACACTTTCTCCGATTTAGATACAGTATTTGTTTCAAGTTATTTTCAGCGGCCTAAAAAGAAACAAATAACATGATGTATATAATAAAAATTTCTGTGCTTAAAGTAGTATTTGTAACAAATATAATTTATATTTGTACTATCTGCAAGTTTGTTTTAAAAAACGGTTATTATCAAATATCAATCATCAAATTCAGAGCATTGCTTCAGTTAAAAAACCACATTTTTTTTGATAATTTAGTATTTGTTCTAACAATTAAACCTTTTCCTTCTAGTACCAACAGAGGTTAGGAATTGTTGGCAGAACTGACGTGATCACAATAATTTTTAATCATCTTATTCACATGTTAAGTTAGGCTAACAAATTTTATTTTAATTTGTGTACAATGTGTAGGAGCTGTTGCCTGAAAATTTTCCATGCCAAGTCGAGGTCTTAAAGCTTCTTTTCAATAGCAAAACCAACACGAGTTATCATCCAGAAGGTGTTCAAACCAGAAGTCCAGGATTTGGAACTGCTCATTCAATTGAGTATATTGATGATAGTTGGGCTGCAAAGGCTACTGGTATTGGTGATTATGCACATGCTCTTGTAGAAGGTGAATTATGTTTTTTCTTAAAATTGATGTAACAATTTTTTTGAATTCACAGCTTCTGGGCTGACGTTAAATTTGTTCAGTTCGTTTTATAATCTTGATTACCGCATTGCATAATGTGCTTGTAGTAGCCTAATCAACTATTAGTTGGAACACCTGGTCAATCAAATTACAGGACCTAAAGTACGGAAGCTGAATTTACAGCTCAATTAAACTTTCAAAAAATAAACTTTACTATATTCGAATAGATTTAATACAAATGCTTGCTTGATTCAGTTTTAGCAGTGAAAATTAAAAATTATTTTGCTAAAGAAACGACCATATATAGTATATATATATAATACCGTAAATAATACAGCATTAGACAAAACACTTTACTTTTTAAAATATGTGTTTAACCTCAAGTTTTGTATCCCCTGTTTAGGTTAGTTCATCATGTTAGCTTTGTTTTGAAAAAAATGTTTCAAGGTACTTTTTTTATGAATAAAAGTTGGAAATTATGATTTTTGTTTCTTTGCAGAACTTACAAAGTATGGGCTCGTCAGAGACCATTCAATTCGTGGAGCTCCATATGACTTTAGGCTATCAATGGCGTCTCACCACTCTTATTTTATTAGGTTTGTTTTTTTTGTTTGTTACATGGAACAAACATCTGACACAGTAGGATATACTGTGTGTGCAATATGTCTGGTCTCGCCATAGAAACTTTAGCAATCGTGCTTTAATTTACTTTACTGTTTTCTATTTAAACTTTGTGATCATGAGACAGCTTCTACAACAGCCTATGTCTTATGTTGCCACCAACGCATTAAAATCGTCTGTCATTAAAACTGTAACACATGTATTTTGATCATTTTTTAACGTTTTTTTACACATGATCAAGAAAATACATGTCCCTCCCACTTGAAAGTCCACGTGAATGTGATGCAAAAAATTGTGATGTTCTGTTCTTATAAATAGAGCTGTTCAAACCGAAAAATCCCAAATTTCATACATTTGTTTTAAAAAAAATATATATATAATATATTTTGTTTTAATTTTGTTACGAATTATTTTATCACTTAAAATTTTTTCCTTGGATGTCAAAGCACTTTTTATGCATTGACATTTTGTTTTTACTTAGCAAAACGTCTTCCCTACAACTGAGAAGTTCGTACCAGACAATCTATCAGATTACAATCCGGCAAAATATTCGTTAAGTTGTGTTAAATACCTAGCAAAGTACTGCAAACTGTTGCACAAATAAAATATGAGGGAGTCGTGATGTTTGTGTGTTACATCACCTAGACAGTTTTTATATAACATTTTGTTGAATTTTTCGCTTTCACTCATTTCGTTCAATAACTCATTTGAATCTTTGTCAAATTATCTGGAGATCATGTGACGCAGTTATGTAACTTAGGCTATGTATTTTATGAGTCATTTATAGTTTGACTGCGCTTTATAACTTGTCGAGAAACAAGTTTTTCTGAGATTTCAATTTGCAACCAATGTATTTACTTAAATCACATTATTATTTGCCTACAAGAAACAGCCTACCCATCCATTTAAAGCTGATCTTTTCAGTTTTGTATTGCAGTCCAGGTAGGTAGGCTATCGTAATATAAAACTTTCTCTCGGGTTCATTTTGGACTTTTCTTTGTTTGGTTAAAAACGTACTAGTTAAACTGATGTGCAGCATTATTTGGTAACAAACTTGTCAAGCGAAGTTGGTTTTTTGGGCTGGGGCCGTAAGGAGTTCGTCCGCGTTCATCAAGGACAACCGTTTCCTTGAATTTAGTGGATAGATTAGGTTACCGATAGCAACGCTGCAAGGGTTATAAACGGTCAATCGCTGTTACAGGGTCTTCGTTGTAACTTTATAGATATCAAAACTTTTCCATTTAGGATTTCCCAGTTGAAGACAAAGGTTTCCTCTGCCAATTATAGCTCTCTACGTTATAATAATTAGTAAAGCAAAAGATATAGATTTGTCGTTTGTTAATGCCTTTTTGTTCTCTTAGGTTGCAATCATTAGTTGAAAGCACCTACAAGGCAAATGGAAACTCAAAGGTTGTACTGATCTCTCACAGCTTGGGTGGTCTTTACACCACGTGGTTTCTGAACCTCCAATCACAATCTTGGAAGGTATTTAATTTCGATTTTTACGATTATTAAGCAAGCTTTATATGATTTCATGGAGTAAAAACTGTTTTATGTTCCTTCCTCTAAATTGAGGATTGGATACAATGCGCCATTGTTCTCGATCCTTCGCTGGTCGTAGTGCACTTTTATATATTTTTGTTTTAATACAAAGTCATCTGGTTATGAGTTGCAATTTTCAAGAGCTGTATTGCCATTTTTGCTTGATGTGTGTTTTGGCAAAGCTTTAAATCGCCTATTTTGTAACTAATGTTTATTTTTTGTTTTACGAGGATGAGAATTAGAATCTAAACGTTTTGTAAGCATACTTGTGTGTTGTTTATTTAATCATTTAATTCACCTTATTAGCTGTTCATCATATCTGTTTTTACCTGGCGCCTTTTTTGTACCGGAGTTTGTATGTGGTTGCATCTTCTTAGTATTTGTGAGTTTGAGTCAAATTGGGTTGTCACGGTAAAATTATTACACCAGGATCAGCATGTGGACTCCTTCATTTCGCTCTCTACTCCATGGGGAGGATCAACTGAAAGTCTTCAGGCCGTCACATCCGGGTTTACGTTTCATCATTCCATTATTCTGAATCCTCTTGTTGCGAGACAGGAGCAGCGAACCTGGGAATCCAGTGAGTTAATTTAGCAATAATCCTGTTTTAGATTTTGGTGCAGTGTTGAACATACGCAAGAACAGTGTATTGCTGCCGATACGTCTTTTGACTCTTGGAAGTTGTCATAGGAAACTGTCTCTTCTGCACATTTTGGCACCAAATTTGTTGCTCTACAATAAGTAGTTTTCAAAACACGTAAAAAATAGGTTATTCGAAACTTTAAGGGCCGTACCTCACATCTTTTTGACTGACGTCATACTGAGCTAAAATTTTGAGTGTCGAATCTTTACCTAAAATCCCACCAAATCCGACCCTAGGCTTTTTGAAAATCGAAAATGGTTAAAATATGAAACACTTTAAACAACAGTATGTGTGTCGAAAGGTCTATTTGTTGTTCAATTGGCAGAAAATTTCTAGTACGCCAACAAAACTATTGCCTCGCTAATTAGAAGAACGTTGAAGTTCTTCATGCATGTAGTATATGGTTGTTCCAGTTCTAACCTGACCTGCTTCATCAATATCATTTCTAAACGGAGTTAAGTTAATCGAAAATATTATTTTTTTTAGCATATTCTTTCATGTCGCTTAAACAATAAACATGTTTCAGATTTTTTACTTTTTCCCAACAACAAAGTTATACCCGAGGAAGTCATTCTAACAGACGAACGAAACTATACCGCAAAGCAACGAGATATCCTTGATTTGTTCAAGCGAACCGGCATTTCACCAGATATGTATCGCTACGTTAGAGACGCTAACGACCCAAAAACAACCACTGGTGTCATGCCTCCACACCCAGGAGTTGAAGTCTATTGTGTGTACGGGACCAAAGTTGCAACCAATAATGTGCTTGACTATCGAGGAAAAAAGTTTCCTGATGACCAACCCGCAATGATATCGTACCCCGGAGATGGGACAGTGGCTCACGGCAGTCTAGCTGCATGTAAAGAGTGGAATTTAGGCGAGAGATCTGTTGAAGTGCCATCTGCTACGCATAATGGTTTGATGCAGAAAAAAGATGGCATTAACGCTGTTGTGAAGATATTGCAGAGTCGTAAAACGTCGGATATTTCCTCCTTTTTGAATGATTTCGAATTGTAAATTATACCTGATGTAGGCTATCAGTGTATTGATTTTCTCTTTTCGCGTTAAGCTACTTAATGACAGATTTATTGATGACTTCGTTTCGTGTGTAGCTGCATACGATAATTATAAAACTTAATCAAATTCAACATCATGATTTTCTTTCCATTATGTCTCTGATATTACTTTGTTCTTTTGCTGGGAAATCGGCGATCACTGGTTATTCTATGCATTTTATTGTAGTTTGGAAAGTTTGTGTATCCAGGCTTCTAAGTTTTTCATGATGGCTTGCTTGTGTGCTGCAAAAATTTTGTACTACAGTATTTGTTTTTTATTTTCTCTTGTGTAGCTAAATTTGACTAAAGACATCTGTATAATAAATGATGCTTCAGGATTAAAAGCATTTATTAGTTTGTCTTTCCTGATTAGTGGAAATGCGTTGTAGGCTACCTGCAGTGTCATGTGCTCAACTGCTCATAACAAACAATGAATTTGTCGCGTTTTTGAAAACTGGTGCGAAGCAGCGTTTAGAATTCCATGCAAGTGCCGCCCAGTTTAATTGACAGCGCAGATGGTTCCTGAAATAGTAGCCCACTGTCCAGCAGCCAGTAGGTTTATCTTTTCAATGAAGCAACATCACGAAACAAATGTTTTAAAAATTTGTATCCTTCAAATTCTTGTCAAAATGTTTCTCTGTGGTGCCATTTTACTGCTAATTTTCAACATACTGTTGTGCTGTCCGGAATAGCCTAATAATTGAATCTGCAATATATTAAAAGAATCTAGCAATTAGAAATTCAATGCACAAACTGCAAGCTAGCTTTGAACCAAACAGCGTTTACTCCAGAGGTAGGCATCCGTTACTTTAAAAGCCAATTACAATATGCCAAAAAGGCGGTTGCCCACTGATTATACGGGCTACCTCATAACATTGCAAGGATTTTCTTTACTACTTTATTCTTGATAATGTAGCTTAAGCAAAAAATCTGATTGTTCTCATAAGCAAGAAAAACAAAATCCAATAAAAATCTATCTAGTGGTTCTCAACCTTTTTGTTTTGGCGGACCCTTTTTGGTACCTTCAAAGTGGTCCCTTAAAAAAAATTATTTGAAATTTTGGTATATCGCTTCTCCTATAATGGAATCAAATGTTACATAAGTTTCGAAACGACACACTTAGAATGACGATTGATGGCATTGACAAAATTTTGTTATGAGCTTTATGTTGGCACACAGCATCAAAATTCAGTAATTGATATGTTGATTTGATGTTTTTCTATAAATTTCATCAAAAATTAGCAGAATTTTGCGACCGTTACAAATAATTTTTTTCCTTTTTTCATTTCTAATCAATATTAATTCATTACGGTATAACCTTTGTCATTGCAAAACTGTGAGTGATGATAGACTGCTGACTAACGTTTGCATTTCTAAGTTAAGCATTGATCAATAGATAGACTGCTGTCTCAAAAGAATTAAGTTGAACACAGCCTTGTTAAAAAGTTAATTCATTTAAGCTTATATGATATTTTTTTTACTTTACAGTGTAGATTCTAACGATCTGTTTAAGCCTGATGCTGCGAGTTAGTTGTGGCAGTATCGAATTAGGCTACACGAGCTTTCGGAACACAGTTCCCTAGTCATGTGCTATGACGAATGGTGTTGAATTCAGTGAGTGGTTTTTTCATGTGGCTCTTTGGTTTAGCTTGAGGCTGCTGGCTGTTGAGTTTCTGTGCTGTTAGGCGCTATAGCTGTGAAATTTTGTTGAATCAGTTATTATAGTAGATTAGGTGACGTAGTTCTTCCCTTTCGGCACGGTTGTTGATTTTTGGATTTTGTCTGCTTATGAAGATGGTCTCTTTGAAACGTAATTGTACCGCGTCATTTTCTCTGGCAATAATTTTAAATTCAAAGTCGGCGTGGCACTGTTGTTGATCGTCGTCGTCGTGTGAGCCTCTGGGGCCGAGGGTCTTTCCTTTTACCACCCCAGATTCACGATGTTCCCGGACTACACTGGAAGGCTACTAGAGAGCAGCCAGTCTTTGGTTTCATCATCCATGACACGCAGACCTTCCACTCCGTTAGGTGGCTTGAAGATGGAACAGTCATTGATGATGTGGTCTGCAGTCTGTTCCTCGGCACCACATTCACAGGAGGAGGAAGAGGCCATTCCCCATTGGTGCATGGTTGAGCGGAAAAGCCCGACGCCCGTACGGAGACGGTTGAGGCGCACCCATGCCTGTCTTGGCAGTGTTAGGCCGATGGGGCGTGTGCCGACGTCGGGGATGAACGAATAGAGTCTGGTGGCACTTGACTTCCATTCAGAACTCCATTTATGGTCCGCCCAAGTAGCCGCAGAGATGTCTTGTACATCAGCTTCGTTGATCAGAAGTTGAGCGGCTGGCACGAATGGGTGTCTTGATTTCAGTCGACTGGGGTGCTCGTTTGGGAGAGCAGAGATCTTGTGGTGGAGAAGATGGTTAGGCTCCAGTGCCCGTCGACCGAGGGACAGAGTGGCTTCTTCGCGACGAAGCTCAGCTGGTTGGATGCCAGCGAGAATGGGGAGATTGCCCAATGGTGTGGGACGCAGGCATCCGGTCACTGTGCGCAGGGCGCTATTTATGGCAGTGTCGATGTTGTGGCAGTGAGCACTGCGGCACCAAACAGGTGCACAGTACTCTGCTGAAGAGTAGACAAGGGCTAAGGCTGCTATACGCAAAGTGTCAGCCCTCGCCCCCCAGCTAGAACCTGCCAGGCGCTTGAGTAGCGCAGCGCGGGATGTGAGTTTCTTGCGCAGTGACACCAAATGGTGGCGGTATGTGAGCGATCTGTCCAGTATAGGTAGTACCAAATTTAAGTCATAAGTAGAGTAGACAACCGGAAACAGACATTGCCGTCGGCTGCAGCGTGGGTCAGGTGTACGTCGGAAGGCGTACACCGATGCATAGCGCTCAAGTCCGCTTTCTCGCAATGCAGGATAAAGATAAACAAACAAACAAAATATAGTAGGCTATCAGGCTGCAATAAAACTATTATTAAAAAAAAGAAGATATATTGGTTCGGGCAGAAGGACAGGGATTTTCCGTTGTTTTGGACGTGTAGCTCACGATCAGCTTCCCGATTGTGGAGGTGGAAAGCTGCTGCCACAGTTTTGGTTTCGCTGAGTTTCAGTCGCCAGTTCTGGAGATATGCTGAGAGAGTTTTCATGTCCTGGCTCAAGGTGTCTTCTAGAGTTTCCCACGACTTTGTGGAGTGGAGAATTGCCAGGTCGTCCGCATAAGCGTATTTTGCGGAGACCGTAGTTGGCAGGTCGTGGGTGTAGATGTTGAAAAGAAGTGGAGCCAGGACCGATCCCTGTGGGACGCCGTTTTTCAGGCGTCTCAGTCTGCTTCGCCGTGAGCTACCGGTGGTGAAGGTGAAGCTTCGGTTCCTGATAAGTTCCATAATCATATGAACCATATGTCGGTCAGGAAGCAGGCGAAGCAGCTTGCAAGTAAGGCCGCGATGCCATACGGTGTCATAGGCAGCTGTGAGATCTAGAAAGACAGCGCCGGCCTTCTTTTTTGCCTCAAAGCAATCCTCGATGTCTTGGGTTAAGAGTGTGACCTGATCTACGGTGAATTTTTCGCGCCGAAACCCAGCTTGCTCTTTTGGAAGGAGCGGGTCGATGATTGGGTTGACACGGGTATAAATCAGTCTTTCGAGGATCTGTTGTTGATGATGATCAAAGACCGAACTGTTGTTGATTGATCGAAGACCGAACTGTTGTTGATGATCAAAGACCGAACTTTTATCTGAGCTAAGGTGTTCTTTGATGCGGGAGTGGAGTGGGCGGATCGTGCTGCCTATATAGCTTTCCCTACATTTTTTGCATGTGATCTTGTAGACACAGTTCTTGGTGGTACACATGTCGTCGTTCCTTAGTTGGCAGTTTTGCAGCCGGCAAGGTTCAGATTTTTGTGGTTTTTTAAGTGCGTTTCGGAGGGTTTGTGACCGTCGAAAGAGGCGGACTGGCAAGTCCAGGTCTTTAAAGACTTTCTTTATTTTACGATCCGCGTCGTCGCTCATATAAGGAAATTCGAAATGTATTGGGTTGTATGGTGTCTGAAGTGGGGGTTGTCTACTTAGTCGGTGTCGTCGTCGTCTGGGTGATTGCTTAAGAAAGTCCTTGGGGTATCCGTTTTCCCATTATTGTCTTTTCGAATTCAGTCAGATGTGGTGCTGCAACTCAATCAATTGCATAGGCTATTTTTTTTAGTTGAGATTAAAAATGTCAAGGATGAAAGATGGTCTTCCATCATGAACTTTGTAACATCATATCATGACATCTACTAAATTATAAAACAAATCGAGAAAAAGTTTTCGATTGATTTGGCTACGTTTCTTCTGAAATATTTCTCTTCGTAAAACCAACGCGGTTGTTGCCTGGACGATTGTTCAGAACAAGAAGTTGAACATTAGAACAAAGTTAGAACATTCACACTTCGCAGGTTGTAGCCTAACTGTATGAAACAGTTCATGCATGTGTGGTAGTTTCACTTGGTTGGTTTTGAATCATTATCCTCGGACTGACAGAGCCTTGATAGGTTATTCCTGGCAGTTTCACATACGGTAGCCTACTTGTAGAGGCTCTTGACGCAGAGCCGGTTACCGAGATTGACAGAGTAAAGTTTCCGATTGTTGAAGTGTTGTTGCAGTGGAATTATTCCATCTATTAGGTGCCGCTGAATACAGAGCAGTCCTTAGAATGCGTTGCTCAAGCGCACACCCCGAGAGTCGAAGCAACGCAGCTTGAGCTTGAAGCTTCTTCGTTCACGAAGTCACGCGCTAACCAACTGAGCTATCGAGGCGGACAAAAACAATTAAATTAATTATATAACCAGATGTGACGACATGCAACGCGCTTTGAAAACCTAAGCGCTAACTGTGGTGATATAATCAATCAAGTTTAATTCAGTAGCGTATAGCTTCACATATTACAGGAATACTTAACATAGTTTAGGTATCCCTTACATATTCTACCCAGTGCCGGATTAAGGGTCTGCTGGCCTGGAGGCACATTTTATAAGTGGCCCGAAAATCAGGGTTGCCAACTAAAAAAATTAGAATTATCAGGGTTGCCAACTAAAAAATTAGAATTATCAGTGTTGCCAAATTATTGTCACAAAGATCGTTGTTGCAACTATAACATAGGCTACCGTGCAAAAACTTGGTCATATGCCTAACTAAATAACAAATTTGCGCGTTTTTGCGATTGAAAACGCGTTAACTAGTTTTTGGAGGTCAATCTTACGGAGTAGATCGCTTTCAATGCACAAAAGTGCCAGTGTACCAAGACGTTGTTGACACATTGTTGATCGTTTAACGTCCTTAATTCGTTTCAGTTGTGAAAACGAGCGTTCCCCGAGCAATTCGCAGCCATTAGATTTCTGTAGTGCGCTCTTCAGTTGGTCGTTGATCACATAAAACGTGTTGATTTTTGCTGGCCCGACATTCCTTCCACATCATCTGTAGCCTAGCAGCTCCATCACGGACATGCTTCTGCCGCTTTGGTGCTCGCCGACTTTCAGATTTATATATGCTGCTGCCACAGCGATCACTTGCCTGCTGCTCATAACAGTCAAAATTCTCTCTGCACTCATCCAAGAATTTATCCAAGCTATCAGCAGAGCAATGGCTGGTGTCAGTTCGACAGTGCAACTTTGAAGCAACTTGCTACTAGTATTGAAGCGCTGCAAAATATTGTTTTAAAGTGGCAACATGTTTCAATTCGTCTTTTTTTAACGATTTTTGCGACCTTTAATTCATCTGGAAAAACAAAGCTATTAAGATAAATACATATTAGTTCAGAAAATAATTATTTTGAAAACATGACTAAATTTCTACTGATTTTAATGTGGCCTGGATTTTTGACTGGCCTGTAGGCACGTGCCTACTTTGCCTAATGGTTAATCCGGCACTGATTCTACCGATGCGGGAGCCCACATTGTACAAAATTAATAGATCTGTAACAGAAGAGGTTAGACTAACATTCTGTATACGTGGACAAAGCACTACTGTTGCTTCTCAAAAAGGTTTCTTTATTGATTACCCAGCGTGCAAGAGGATGTCATCAGATAGCCGAGACAACGACGAGCTACACCAAGTTGTGTCAATTTAAAAAGAACGAATATTGCCATGCTAGCGTGTTTTATGCAAGAATCGAGTGCTGCCAGGCGCATTGGAAATGAATTAATAAAACTTGAAACAGTTGAATTATGCTAATAATATTAAAACTTGAAAGTAGACTAAACAGTAGAATTATGATAACTGCACTGCAGATATGGCTGATGACGAAAACGAGACAGCAGTCGGTACATACGTTGGCCCCAGTCAAAACGACGTTGAAGCGTAGATGAAACGTCGTGAATGACGAATAATTAGGTTATGATGTAGTGACTGAAATTGAATGCTGGGGCGCAACTGTAAATGAAAATGCAATGATAGTAAAATTTACAAGTGTGGTGGACAAATTAAGTAGGCTACATAAGCAGGTAAGCTTCCATGGCTGTCCATGCCCCGCCTCCGAAGAGATAGGAGTTGACATCCATGGAAGCAAACCAGAAAAGTACATAGGCTAAGCGGTGCGCGCGCAGGGTTGTGCGAGACATGAATGTCCGAGAGTCATACTATTAGTTCGAGTTTTTTTGATGAGGGAGGACGAGACAGCAGTTGATGTGTAGGTTCGATGATATATGACGAGCACGACAGCAGTTGATGAGCAGTTCAGTTAGTAGTCCAATGATGGATGACAAGCACGACAGCAGCTGAGTAGTGAGTCCGTTGATATGGGACGAATATGACAGGAAAGAGGCCAGCTTGTATAGTTGCAAGCTGTGTGACATGCAGCCATTGCATGTCGAAAGTGGCGCAAAATAGCGGCACTGGTTGGGTTGACGGCGCGGTGTGCTTCTGACGCAGAGAAGGCTTGAATGATGGACAATGCAGCAATTGCATGTCGAAGGTTGTGTCGCAAGTAGCGGCAGACATGGGGTTTACCATGTTAGAGTTGCGTCGGTGGCTGTGGATAGCCGTATTGAGGGTCATCTCCGTGGAGGCATCTCGTGGTTGAGGCATCTCATGTTGAGGTATATGATGAGGGACTGTTCAACTCAGTGCAAGTCGTGAAGAACATGGGGTGCTGTGGTGCCATGTTGAAGTGGTCTCATCAGTGAGCTTGTCGTGTCATCATCGTGGTGTTGAATTGAAGTTCCTTGAAGTCTCGCATCAACCTCTCGCAGCAACCGTGTTGATAGGCAGGTCTGAAACGAAATTGATACAAAGTAGCGACCGCTAGAAAGTTACACATAAGCAGTTCAGACACATTAAAAAAAGCGATGCATGCGGGGATACAAGTAGTTGCAATATGTTGCATGGCAGTGCCATGGCGGCAGACGCCGGCTGATGATGGGACACATAATGAAAAAAGAATAGCGATACATGCAGGGATACAAGTAGTTGCAATATGGCAGTGCCATAGGCGGCAGACGCCGGCTGATGATGGGACACATAATGAAAAAAGAATAGCGATACATGCAGGGATACAAGTTATTAAATTGGTAGGGCATGGCAAGGCAATGCCGGCTGGATAGGTAGGAAACGAGACAAGAAACTATGAGAGTCGTAGTATAAGTACGGAGTAGGCTCAGCACTCATTAAAAAAAGCGACAAACACGAGCATAAAAAGTAGTTACAACGTCACATGACTGTAGTTAAGCGAGTGATTATAAAATGAATGAATGGATGCAGTTTTCACGTCTTGCTCAGGACGGTAAGCTACAGAATGGATGCAGTTTTGACGTCTTGCTCAGGACGGTATATTGCTGTAGAATAAATTGGTTGAGTGGAGGTTAGTCTGTAAACCTGGAAGGTTGTACGATGATGCGTCCACTACGAGTCGCTTTGGGCTGAAAGTGAATGAATGAAGGTTCGCGCACGATGGATACTGATTGGGGGAAAGGTAATTGAGACAAGGTAGAACAGTTGTCTTTAATATTAGATACGGACGGTGGACGAGGTGTGTTTGTAGGTGAAAGGGTGACGTCAGGTGGTGCAAGCGGGTAGAATGGTTTAAGTCTATCTATGGAAACGTTGGAAATGCGCGAACCGAGGTCTAAAGTGAAAAATTTGTCAGAACGTGATTGAACACGAAAAGGCCCTTGATACGGACGCTGAAGTGGAGATCTAACTGCGTCGTCGCGAATGAAGACATGGGAGCATGAGAATAAGGCATCGTCAATGTGAGTTTGGCGGTTGCGCGTTACGCGGGTAGGAGCATAACGCAACGCGGCCATAAACTTGATGAAGTCATTGACGAGTGGAGTGTGAGATGAAGGTGTGTCATCAGAAGGAGTAAAAAAATGGCCCGGCAGACGGAGTTGTGTGCCAAGGGTCAATTCTGCGGCAGAACAGTCGATTTGTTCCTTCAAAGCAGAGCGCAAACCTAATAAAACCCATGGAAGGTTGGAGACCCAGTCTGCAGAGGTAGTTTGTGCTTTTAAAGCCCATTTGATCACGCGGTTATATTCTTCAACAGCGCCCTGGCATTGGGGATGATAGCTAGTGGAATGTGAGAGCTTAGATCCAAGAAATTGGGCAATATCTTTCCATAGAGTGGAAGTGAATTGAGCGCCCCGGTCAGTGGTAATTCGGGCAGGCACGCCGAATCGGCTGACCCAGTGCATGAGAAAAGCGTCTGCGCATGATTTTGCAGTTATATCACGTAAAGGAATGGCCTCGACCCAACGAGTGAACCGATCCACAATGGTGAGAATGTAGGAGAAGCCCTGGGAAGATGGCAGTGGGCCAATGAGGTCCAGGTGAATGTGAGCAAAACGACCAGCTGGCGGTTGAAACTGCTGTAAGGGTGAGATATTGTGACGAAAGATTTTAGTTTGCTGACAGTGTAAGCAGGTGCGGCACCAGTCGCGAACATCTATTTTAAGCTTAGGCCAAAAAAACCGGTCAGATAGTAAACGCTGTGTTTGTTTGATGCCTGGATGAGCCAGAGAGTGGATAATGTCGAATACCTGTCTGCGCATGAGCGGAGGAACATAAGGGCGAAAACGGCCGGTAGATGTCTCGCCTAACAAGGAGAGGCCATTTGGGGCGGGTCGAGTGGTCAGTTTTAGCGATGAGTTGTCATGGAGAGGCGGAAGCGTAGTGTCTTGATTCTGCAGGATAGCCATACGATTATAATCCAGGGACGGAACGTCCTCAAAAATAGCGGCTATGGGAGGTCGGGAGAGACAATCAGCGGTTACGTTGTCTTCACCGGCGAGATGCTGAAGATTCTTAGTGAATTGAGCTATGTACGACATGTGGCGAATCTGTCGAAAGTAGACTAAACAGTAGAATTATGATAACTGCACTGCAGATATGGCTGATGACGAAAACGAGACAGCAGTCGGTACAGATCTTACACATAACTTTTGTCCATCGCCTATGTGATATGGAAGCTATACCGTGGAGGTGGAAAAGTATGCGGTTATTTACAGTAGCCTAAATCAAAATGACTACACGAATTTAAATAAAACGTGGTAGAACAGAGAGTAAGCTTGCCTGCTACAAATTCCAAACACACACTGGACAAAAATCATCGCAAAAATAAAATAAACAAAAGCAGTCGCTCCCATGCTCCACCAATCCGACAAAAAACTTGTTGACAATTATCTACCGTTGGAGGGCATCGAAAAAACACAGATGCCGGTACCTTGATGTCAGTGGCGTAACTAGGGAATGTGCTGCCCGGGGCGGATTCAGATTTTGCCACCCCTTCAAGAAAAAGCATGTGAAAATGAAATTTTTTTAATTGACTTAAAGTGTAATTTATTGTATGTTTTGAACCAGTAGCGTAGCCAGTAATTTTGAAAGGGGGGGTTTTAAGGGCCGGCGGGCGAAGCCCGACGGCGTCCTTGCCAAAGACGACACCCAGCGGCGGGGGGTCTGGGGGTCCTCCCCCAGAAAATTTTGAAAAAATTACTTTGGATTTGGTGCATTCTGAGAGCATTTTCAACAAAAATGTGGGTATAAATCCCCTAGTATAAATATTCCTGTAAAATGGTGCTGTCCGGTGGCTTAGCAAAAGGATAAGATCATGTTTTCTTGGGAATTTTTCGGTAACTTAATAAAGCTAAGTCTCTATGTTTTCTTGTTGCTAATTCCTGGCTGAGATATTTGAATGTTTCCCCATAAACATTGGCTCGTAAAAATACGAGAAATATACGTGTATTACACGAGTTTCCTCAGAATTTTACGTGTTTTTTACGTGTTTTTCACGACCAATGTTTATGGGGATTGGTATTGGCAAAACTCGCTCTTTTAATGGAGTTTCGTTTAAAATTAGGCAAACTTTGTTTTAGAGACATAGAGACTGAAAGCATCATTCTCAATATCGTGAGTCACATGCGAGCCAAAAGGGGGGTTGTATCAATCAATCAATCAATGTTTTATTTGTCAGTAACAGGAACATAGGTACATGTTTGAAATATGCAATATACACAGTACAAAAGTTACACAAGTTCCCATACCGACAGGGAGACAACGAGACGACCATACGGTCTACTAGTCAATTGCCACCCTACGGAAATTACGATTGTAACCTAAATTGTAACCCCCAAACCCCTCCTCCCCCTTGGCTACGCACTGTTTTGAACGTTGCCATTCTGCCCCCTAGCTACGCCACTGCTTGATGTTTCACATGAATTACAGAACATGGAAAATAGCTACTTTAATGCATTTCACCTCTCTGGGTTTCTTATACACCAAGCTTTGAAGTTGCATCGAAACAAGACCACAAATATAAGCTACACTAGATTTTTTGTAGTTTTAGGCTATCACCAGACAGGACTTCATAATCTTTAGAAGAGTGGGCTACGCTATTGGCTGTTAAATTTTTAGCCTAAGTTTAGCCACAAAATGTGCAAATGGAAAATTTTTTTGTGAAAGAATGGAAGATTTCTATGATGGAAATGGGATGGAAAAAATCTCAGGATGAAAAAAAACGTCTCTCTTTGTAAAGTCGAGAACTATGTAGACGTGTATTGTTTTTGCTTTGATGGTCAGAAATAAAAACAACCTAACTGAACTAACCAAAATATTTATCTCAAAGTTTAAAATATTTGTGGAAACCCTAGTCCTTCTGCTTAGTGCCCAGTTTCTATCAGCGTTGCCAGTTTTATTTTTTACTCTTGTAAGAAATTGTGACAGTCACGTTTTTTTGCTGATTGATTTTGTTTGGTTTTGTTTTATTTTAAATCAAATATCACAAAATGAATACCATGTCCAGGTAAAAAAAAATTTTTGAGTTTTTCTTGATTTATGTAAACGTAAAAATTTTGAACTACTTTTGTGCTTGTTTCAATTTGTGAATGATTGGATTATTTTTTGGAATCAATTAAACAGGAGCTATAAAAAAACATATATATTGCTACCTTGGTTTCTTTATTAGGATAATTTTGAGGATCCAATTAGAAGTTTTGTTTGGTAAGGTCTGGCAACACAACTTCTTGTTTTTACAATTTGACAGTTTTTGTTGTTAATGAAATAAGACTAGTTTTCGTTTAGCGCTATTGCGTAATGAATTATAATACTTCATTAGCTCAAGTTTTGTGGTATTTAAATTACACAAGGCCCGCAATATATTTTTCTTATCATTTTTGTGATGCCATGGCAGTAAAATAAGTATCGAATTCAGCCAAATGACATTTAGCCTGAGACTGTAAGCTACCGGTATGCTAGGTGGCATCACAGTAGGCTATAGCCTAGGATGCTGTTTATTGAAAAATACATCTGATTAGGTTTAGCTTCCTGGCTAATAGGGGCATATTTATACTAACGCTAATGCAAAATTATTCTAAACCAGGTTAGTTTTATCTTCATTTTGTAGGCCTATTTTATTAGCTGCAATTCATAAGCTAGCCTGGTGCGTATTTTTATAAATGGAGATTGATTAGGTCATTTGGTGAGAATTTTTTGCTTGGTAGTGAATGGCTGATATTGCAAGTTTTTTTTTTTATCATTTTTTTTCTTCTATTTTAAATTCTGTGTTATTTTGTGATATTTTATTGTATCAGTTCCAACATATATTTGTCAATACATATCTTAGGCTACTAGGTTAATTGAGATTGGATGGGACTCAGTTGAATCAAGATTTTACCAGGAATTTTTTTTTTCAATGAAGATATAAATATTTCATACATGGGCATTTTTCGTTTTAATTAATGATGGCTGTAGCAGACGTCGAGTGGTCTGAACATCCGCCCATACCTAGCTGTAGCTGCTACAGCAACATCCCGGATACTAGCGTGTAGTGGGGATGATCGTGAGAACAATACCTTGCTCCTTTTTGCGAGTATGAGATTGTTGCAAAGAAATGAATGAACTTCCACGTCGGAACGTTGAAGACAAATAATGCCTTATTCAAATAGAATGAGTTAAACTAATTCAGAACATAAAAAGTACACTACAACCATAATTAAACTAACACCGTGACTTCCAAGAAAGGAATCCGTGGCAAACTGACTGAGAAAATAAGGCACCACACAACTGGCCGACAGAAACTATACTGAAAACTGACAAACTGACTGTGTTTCATGCTAAACGATTGTTTTAAAGGAGGCTTATTGCTTTAAGCAATGCAGCATGTGTCAAATGCGCAACGCTACAATAACGTAAAACTACAGATGTAAATCAAACCTTGATAAGTGGTGCAAATTCCGAGGAGACGCCTTAATTTTCAGCCAGTGTTTCAAATTCCTACCAAGCACAAATTTCACAACGGCAATTAGACTAAAGCAAACACGAAAAAAGCCGCAGGCGCTACAATGGCCATGAAAACAATGGACAATCGATCATTGTGGAAAGTCATGATAGACGATGCCTTATTCAGGCATGGTCATTGGTCAATCATCATGATGATAAGCTAGAATAAAATTTTAAACTTCAGTCCAAATTAAGTTAGGCCTATCGAAGATTTTGTCAGAAAGCTTACAAGAGTAGGTTTATTCTTCATTTTAGCTTGCAGCAAATTCTTTAACAAAAACAGCATAAAATTCATAATTGAAGGTATTTTTCTATGGAATATTTGTTTTATGATGTTTTCATATAGTCCAGGATTATATCTTCACAAGAAAAGTGAGCCTGAAAGAGAAAGGCATGAGCGCCTTAGAAAACAACTGTTTTTCTCCAACCCTGCTGCAGCAAGAGCTGCATCAGTAAAATGTAGTAAGTTTAGTGTTTTTCTATGTTTGTATCATAATAGCAGATATTTTTGAGAAATTCTACCTTAGTTTTAATGTAAACTTTCTCATATATTTTTATATTTCTATTCATTTTACCAGATAAAATCTGTAAGTAAAGAAAAGAAAACAATATATAAACCAAACAGTGTTTGTTACAAATAGACATTTGGAAAAGTGAAAATCTTGATAAGTTTTCTGACATTATGTTGTCAGATATACCTATTACCTACTGTATGTTGAGAGCGTGAACTATTACCAGGAAACTACAAACTGAAAACTAAAATGTGTGTTAGTTCAATGACCTGCTTACTTGTATTATTCACTTTTTCAGAAACAACTCCAAAAAGTAAGACACACATTGATGTTATTACTCCTATTGTAGTAAAGAGAACATTTTCTTGGAGAATTCCTTTAATTGTTTTGTTTATTCTTCTTGTTGCTGGGACTTCAGTGGCACTTTATTTCTGTAAGTATTGAAGTGATTATATTAAACAGCTGTTCTGTGAATAGTATACGGTACTAACTGTAAAAATTTTGTCAAATCTTGTAGCCTAAGGCTCCTGCACTGTTACAGTTGTAGTACTAACATTAATAGAGTGATAACCTAAATTTTGTCTTCTGAAAGAAATTTAATGTTTGTTATTTTACAATTAATCCTGTTATAGAAATCCATTGTAGCATTGCCAATTGTGCAACTAGTTGAATTTTTATATCTGAGAGTTTCTTATATATATATATTTCACAAAAGACGTCAGACATGCACTGCTGAATAAAACATTGTCCTAATAACAACTAAGCATTGGTTGTCTACAATGATCTTGTTGAGCCTATCGGTGATTTTGTTCTGATGTTCTTTAAATTACATTTTTCTACAGTTTTGCAATCAACTGACTACTGCCATTTTGATCATGAACCATCGGAATATGAAATAACTTTATGTCAAAGTATGACTATTACATATAACTTACGGTATCTTTACTTTGTAGTTTCAATCTACACTTAATTCACATAGTAAAAGCTGTCAGGCCACAATATACAGTATATAATAATTATATTATGATCATATTTAGCCTAATAGATAAAATGTAATTTAAATGTTATTTAATTATAGTACATACAATTTATTTTATTTAATCATGATTCATTTTTATGCATTTACATTAGAAAACTGTAATAACAGTCTTTAACTTTTTCAATTTTGCTGTAGCTTTGTTTGCAATGGCGCATTTTATTGTATTTTTGTTGTGTATTTTTAGGACAAAACCAGAGCCAAGCTTGCGTTTTTGATGATTCTCAGTGCACCAGTGGTTGTATTCTTGGCTACCAAAAAAATGAATTTTCATGTCCCATTAGTTGTGATTGTGCTGTGACTGGCCATTTCGAAAATGATATTTCTTTTAATCCTAATACCATTCAATCAATTTTATCAGTAAGTCAACCACACAAATGCCACTTAAAAATGAAAACAGTATTGCATGCCATGTCAAAAACTGTAGTGGATTTGATGCCGTGGAAGCTATTTATAACATATTTGAAACTTATCATATCATTTACAAATACAAGTAGGTATATATAGTCGGAATGGCCCGTTTCGGTGAGTCCGATTCGGTGAGTCCGATCCCTTAACGGGGGATTTTTTCATTTTTTTTTTAAATTATTGGGTACCGTAGCCTAATTATCATTGCCGTTTTAGGGTTAGATGTTAGGAACTCATCGAATCGGACTCACCGAATAGTAGCAGACCCTTTTATTTGCACGTCTTCTCCATGTTATATAGTCACAAAAAATATATGTCATCAAATTTAACGTAGCCAATGTTTTAATGTCCACAAATGCTGAGCAGCCTATTACAAATACTAATATAATATTAATACACAAATATAAATACTAATCTCCACAAATACAAATAGGCTACTATACCTGGGTCTGCTACTTTGATAACATATATTTCTTGTGACTATATAACATGGAGAAGACGTGCAACTAAAATTTAGTTCTAAAATATGAAAATATGTATAAAAAGGCATTTCTATTGATGAGCATTGATAAATAATTATAACATTTTTGTATTGCTTCCAAACGATTTTGTGATGTTAGAGCTCAGGCTTTTTATTTTACTATAGGCTTATATTAAAGAAGAAGACAACGGATTTGATTTGTATTTTAAAGGCAACAAAATGTTGCAGCGTTATTGGAAACAAAACAAGGTGACAGGAAAATACAGAGTCCCATATGTATATGCAACTGGTCAGTTTTCATTTAATAAATTTAATGACAACACTGGTCAACACAATTTTTGGTGCAACAGAGATAAGCGGGGTTTTGGAGGTTTTCGGGTTTTTGGAGGTTTTTTTTTTTTTTTACTGCAGCCATCACAACTTAAAATGTGATGGCTGCAGTGAAAATATCAGATTTGGTACGGGGAAACAAACCTCATTTTTAAACTCAACTACCCAAATTTACCTTAAAAACATTTTTTTTGTTTATGCACCAGAAGGTTGGTTTTAAATTGTTGACCTGTGTTTTAATTAATACAATAATGTAATTAAGGACTGCAGTGCTTAGGTTTGAGTACTTCTTTGGTTTTGCCTTTTTTTCCAGTTTGTTGAAAATAACATAGAATTAACAAAAACTAAATGAGCGCAGCAAAGAGCGTATTAGCACTTGTCTTAACATTTAAGGTAATGTACTGTGCATTTCATCTGATCTTTCACCATTGCTTTGACTGTATTTAGGAATTTCTGAGGATGCAAAGTATATAATTGGTAAATCTATTTGGAAATTATCGGAAATAAGTTGCATTGATTTCTATTTGAGAACAAAAGATAAAGATTTTGTCGAATTTTCTTCGGATGGTTTTGGTTGCAAGTATGTAAAGAGTTAGCCTATGGTTCATAACAGAAAAGTCTTAGATAAGTGTAATTTGAAATAGTTAGCTACATTTTATGTTTCTGTAGTGTTATGCTGATGAACTGTGGCAGAATTTGTGGTGCGATACTGACATATCGCTGATTGGATGATCTAAATGACTAACGTAGGAGATTCATCGTTATGGTTAGCGAATCGTAATTGCTCGCTGTACAAGTGGAGTAAACAAGCTATTGCTCGCTGTACAAGTGAGTGAGCTGTACAGTGTACAAGTGAGCTATCAGCACAAGGCTGAGTGCCTTGTGCTGATAGCCAGGAAGAACACTCCCTTCTTCACAAAGTCCTCCCCTGGCGCTTGCTGGTGTTGTTGGCTCTTTTCTTTTCACAAAGATAAGTGTTAAACAGACCGGTAAAGGGCTGTGGCTGATAGTCTGTGGCAGAATTGGTGCGATACTGACAAGCCCAGCCTCATAGGCGAAACACGGTGATATCACTGTCAATTCTTACTACAATCGGCTGACAAGAAACATCTCTTCTTGTCTGTTAGATTATGTATTGATTGCATTGTGACGTTTTGGTTTTTAGCTCTTTTCTTGGTCAACAAGGTGGAAGGCAAACCGTGATAATAGGAAACGGCTGCGAGTCTATTGGCTTGGTTCTTCATCAGCTCCTCCACACTTTGGGCTTCTGGCACGAACAGAGCAGGCACGACAGAGACGAACACGTGAACATCAATTACGAAAATATTGCCCAAAGTGAATTCCAATTGTTTTAAGTTTTACTCATCATTCATAAGAACATTAGGCCTACCTATTTTGATGTTGGGCTAGCTATGTTCTACAGACGTCTAACTCGTGCATCTAAGCGCGTTGTGTTAAAATTCAACGTCATTTCAATCTAAAAAACACCATTGTTGCAAATCTGCTTTCATTTGATAATCGTTAAATTTCAGATAACTTCATACATTTTGAGAAACGCGGCTTGACTGGTTGGGTGTCGGGAGAACCTTATGAGCACCTGTCCATCATGCATTCATATGGATATTTCTTTTCAACCAATGGGAAACCAACCATCATAGATAAAAACTATTATTCTCCCGTGGAGAGCCAACGTTTGGCTTTCACTGAGACGGACATCAAGAAACTGAATGAAATATATAATTGCAGCAGTCCAGATACCTCAGGTTCTTACGCAACACTTATGCATAGTTGATGGCTGTGGAGAAACAATCGTCTTTTTTAATTTCACTCAGGCTAACTTAGCTGTTAATCAACAAAGCTTCACGTTTTAAACGTGGCGAGACTGAAAGAGATAGTTGTCTGTTCCTTGCACTTGTATTGATACAAAATAAAATAACCTACTACCGTACCGTATGGATTTCATTCGTTTTGTTGTGTTACTTGTGAGCACAGTCTTGTTAATCTGCATATCCTATTCCTCAACCGCACTATATTCCTGCCAGAGTCAATCAATCAAGTGAGAGGGCGAGCACGGCAAGAAGTGCAAGCTCCACCTCTTGGAAACATTGGGGCTTGGGGTCACTGGTCGACATGGCAACTTTGCTCTTCTTCCTGTGGAATAGGTCAAAGGGTAAAGGTCAGAGAGTGCAAAAATTACACAGGAGCCTTACTGAATAGACGTTGGTGTGAAGGGGAGTATTTTGAGATGGAAACTTGCGTGATGCAGCTTTGCAGCCAAGGGCTGTGGTCATCCTGGTCTTCATGTTCAGTGACGTGCGGAGTTGGAATAAAGCACAGGTGTAGTTGAGCTGTTTCTCAATGTGAGAGGTAGGCCTATATAAACACGTGAATTCAAGAAGGGCCCAATTCCCACAAAGGTGTTTGTGAGATAAAGGCGTTTTATATATTTTGGTCGTTTACTTTTGCGGTGGAATTTCGATGATGATTATATGCTTAGATACACAGTTATACACGTAAAAAGTATTATGCCTGAACATGTCACTCGGTGAATATTCTGTGGAAAAACTATGGTAAAAGTGAAGCCCAATTGCTGGAGTTGGGCTTTTCTTAAAATCAATGGAAATATTAAGGGGTGTATTTTTCATGCGTAGGCTTGAAAAATATGGCCACCTTTTCAGTGATCATTCAGAAGACAAGAAATCGGAAAAGCATAAAAAGTGATATTTGAAAAAAAATGGAGTTGGGCCATTTTTGAATTCTCATCCATACATATTGTGATAGTTCAGCTTAGTTTGCACCAGAAGAACGTACATCATGTTATTTAACCAAATACCTGGTGAACAGCCTCATTCAATTTTTAGCACGTAATTTTTTTCTAAACAAAAACGTAACAAAAAAAAGCACATATTGATATGTCAGCAATGTGTAGTTGAGTCTGGAGCTCAGTTGAAGTTTTTCAAACAGTAAACGAAATAAATTTTCGGTACGGCATGCAATAGACTGAGTTTCGTTTTTAGCAGCATGATTGTTAATTATTATCTCACAAGTGTAGATTGAACGTTCTTTTTCAGCTTCGTGCTGGTGCGCTGTGGAAATAGCGGTTTTTCATAAGCTTTTAGAACACAGTTCCATAGTCTGGAGCAAATTTCGAAAGTTCGTGAAAAACTGCTATTTCCACAGCGCACCAGCATTAAGCTGAAAAAGAAGATTCAATCTACACATGTGAAAGTTTGAGTAGTTGCTTGTTGTTACGTGTTGGTCATTGTCTTCCTCTACTTGTGAATGTGATGCTGAAGAACAGACCGCAGACCACATCATCAACGATGGCACCACCTTCAATCCACTTAATGGCGTGGAAGGCCTGCGTGTCTTGGATAATGAAACAAATGACTGACTACTCTCTAGTAGCCTTCCAGCTTAGTCCGGGAGACATTGTGAATCTGGAGTGGTAAAAGGATAGACCCTCTGCCCAAGAGGCTCACACGATTACGATGTGCGCTGTTCCACAAGTAATTTACATTTTTACAGATCTTCTTGTTGTTCTCCAAATGAGCAATATGAAGAAGAATCATGTTCCTTAAAGATATGCCCACACTTGCGTACGTCTTGCTAGTTTCTATATTCTTTTGTGCCGCTAAAATATCACAATCTTGTTTTTATTTTTAACCTGCATCACTTTAGTGGATCAACTGGTAGATATCTTTACTTGATACACGAAAAGCATAATTTGTAGCTACACTTTAGGTCTATACTATCTTGTTAGCAGATTGAAATTTTGCATGATTGATGAAGTAATTATGCAGCCTATTGTCTGTTTGTAAATTTGTCAAATACTACTTACGTGTACCGTTTTGTTGAATATTTCCTTCCTGTAAAGCAGTTGTTGGTGTGTTCATATCAAGTTATTTTCTGTATTTAAACTCTTTGCGTCAGTGCTAGGGCTCTGTCTTTCATCATCCTCGAGACAATGACGCTAACTCGGACTAAACGCCAGGAAAGGTTCTGAGTACCCATCGCTTTTCATGACCAGACCACGAGTTTCGTTTCGTACACACTTTATGTTAAGACGACTCTTCGTGTGTTACAAGGCCGTAGCTTAGAGCACCACGCAAGCTCTTGCTCTATCGTTGAACCCGGCCAAATCCTGTGCAGAGCATCTTGCTTTTAGGACAGGTCATTCAAATAGATGATACACGGTTTGCTTCTGTCCGCATTTGCAACTTGTGCTTCCCAAGTATCGCTCTTGATGTTAGATAACAATGAATAAAAGCAATATATGAAAGTTTGAGTACTTTTTAAAGTTGGCAACGAGTGGGGAGAATGGGTGGCATGGAGCAGATGTTCCCGATCTTGTGGCACAGGATACCGACAGCGAAGGAGATATTGCTACAACATGTTCTACAATCTACTCGACGTACGAGAGTGCCCCTTCACAGTGCCAGGCAGCACACAATATGGGAAATGCGCCACTGCTACGTGTGGAATTAAATCAGGTGGACTTTCTCAGCCATAATATATAGTCTGATGATCGTTTGTTGATGTCAGGTTTATACTTTGGTGACCATAATGATGATATGGATAATATTTCGCATACTTTCGATGCTTTAGTTATGATGTTTCTGCTATGGTAATAGTTAATGCCATCTGTTTTATTTTTGTTAATTTCACTCCAAACCACTGCAAATGGTGGCCGAGTGTTTTCCTGTATTTCCCTTCATCATCTCATATCATGAAGAGAACAATCTAATCAAAAAATAAAGAGCTTGAAGTGTAGAAACCAACTCATGTTCAGAAAACGCTTCGAGAACTAAACTGTCTTCATCTTCAGTGCCATTGAAGTCTAGTTGCAAATATATATTCGGCAGCAGTGGCCGAGTGGTTAGCGCGTTGGGCTCGCAGTCGAGAGCCTGCGTGTTCGACTCCAGCCACCCGCACTGCTGTTGTTTCTCTGGGCAAGAAACTTTACGATAATTGCCTCTACCCAGTGATCGATTTCGAGTAATGGGTATAGTACCAAATTTAAGTCATAAGCAGAGTAGACAACCGGAAACAGACATTGCCGTCGGCTGCAGCGTGGGTCAGGTGTACGTCGGAAGGCGTACACCGATGCATAGCGCTCAAGTCCGCTTTCCCGCAATGCAGGATAAAGATAAACAAACAAACAAACAAAAAATATATTTAGAAGAATTTTGTCTGTCGCTTTGTGACGCCTAATTGTGGATTATAGTCTTGACGTAACATACCACGGAAATTGCTGTAAAAATGTACAACGTATGATTTTTCTTATTTGTGGTTGTGAGCGCTTGGCGATGACTGTCTTGTGACGTTGCAGTGACCTACACAATATGGTTGCCATGGGACTCATGGAGCGATTGTTCCACCCTAGAGGGGAGTGGAGTGCAGGAAAGGTAGGCTATTCGATTTTTGCAACAAAATCTAATGTTTCATCTATAAAAATAATCCATAGAAAAAAAGCACAGTCGGAACAAACATTATTAAATTTCTTTTAAAGCTTAATATGTTCTGGCGTCGGTATGTACTGCTCTTGTAGGATGTTTGTATATGGTATTCAAGTGTAGGCTATCTGCTTGAAGAAATCACCAAAGGACATCAGTGAAAAGACGAGTTTACTTAGAATTAAAAGGTTGGGCCTGTATCTGCTGCAGTCGGTGTGTTCTTGAAATGTGCTTTGTTCAGGCGCCGAAAGTGCATTGACTGCCAGCAACTGCCTATAGTCGAGTCAAGAAAATGCATCGGAGAAAGTTTCGTTGGTGAGTTTTTTGCTAGTTGTTGAGAAAGTGGTTTTGAGTTTGATTTCAAGCAAATGCCATTAGCGTATATTTCTTTAGCACCCCGCATTGTAAATTCTCCAACAAGGAGCCATGAAAATCTGTATGCAGTAAAACATTAAAGTGCTTTTGATTAAAATGAATAGTATTTTTTAATTATCTAGTAGACGTGGTTAAAAAACATCTATCACAAGTGCAGCAAGATCCTAGTGACTACTGTCGTTACTCTTCGGTGATATATTGTGTTTAGAAAAAAACGAGTGAATATGGCGATTGGAGTAGTAGCCAGATGCTTTTTAATCAGAAATGAAACAGGTTCAAAAAATCTGTTGCATATATTTGCTGTTAACATTTCAGAAGGAACATGGGGAGAGTGGTCGCCTTGGAGTAAATGCCCCTTAGCGTGTAACGTAAAGCGGCGCAGACAACGCGTTTGTTACTTTAAGTTCAATCAAATTGTACGAAGGTGCCCAGGGGGGACCGACATCATCGGAAGAGGCTACGAATACAAAAACTGTTCCTTAACAGTGAGTTGAATACTTTGCCTAGCTGTGTTGACTATACAAGATTTTTTTTACGTTAGCGAACATGTGATTTTGCTTTTTCAAACAATTACTGATTATTGCTCTGGAATATTTCAATCCGCTGGCGGTAAAATAAAAATCCTGCTGTTTTAAAAAACAGCAAGTTTCTCTCGCTATGTTTAATAATTATTTTTTTTCTCAGAGCTGCGTCACTCAAAAGAAATTGTTATTTCCAATTGCCAAACTGGCGCTGCATGTCAACTCAACATGGACTAAGTGGAACTCGTGGAGCGAATGTTCTGGAACATGCAGAGGTTCTTTGGTGTCGAGGTATTGTGACATAACAGTGTGAAACAAACACATTCAACGTTGTACCCGGTCCTGATCATTGACTATTTACTACAGTACTTAATTAATATTTGCCGTCTATTGTCCATGACCAGTGATATTGCTGTATTTCAAGAATTTATTTAGGCTACTGGATCAAATTCTTCTCTTCTTCGTGTGAACCTTCTTTGCCACTCCAGGGGTTGAGGAGCTCTGCCTTTTACCTTTTCATAAAAGGTGTAATTTCGGTTGGTTTGTCATTTTTAGTTTATTTTGGGTAAACCAGCTAAGTGTTAACGCTATTGTAGGTCGATGATTTTGCAATGTGATTCTCACTTTCAGCAAAGGGAAAGAATCTGCAGACATAGTTTATTAGAAATTAACTCTTTATAACATCTGTTTCTTTAATTTCATAAAGAAGACGGCACGAGAGGTTTCAAATATACTGAAGCCTTGTCTTTCTAATTGCAAATGCTGTTTATACATTAATTTTTTTTGCACAGAGAAAGGCGGTGTTTGAAAGGTGAAAAGAAATCTCCCGGTTGTCCTGGTGACGCCCGCCAATCCCGGATGTGCGGAGATCGTTTTCCGCTTTGTAAATTTGGCGAACATGACGAAGACCTGGTCATACCCCGCACCCAACCATCTAGCACTGTTGCTTTTAACACTTCCACTCTATTTGTTCTTCAAACTGCGGTACTGGGAGCTACCCTGAATCTACCAACTACATCCTATCCAAGTAAGAAATGCACTACAGAGTTGGTCTTGTGAAACAAGACAAGCTTATTATGAAATAACATTTTATTTTTCTGGATTCGTGTCTATGTTAACGGTTTCTCCAAAGTGATTTTCATCACCCGGTGATTAAAAAAGTTTGCATGATTAAATATTATTTTACCACAAAAGTATTACAGTTTTAAATGCGGAAACTTACAGCATGATAATTTTTAATGAATTTGCTTGCTGTTTTTGAACTCGATTTTCATTCAAATTGGCCAAGCATTTCAGTATTTTGCTTCATTCGCATCATTCATGACTTTGCGTGATCGACGTGTTGACGCACCGACGTAATGTGTCGTATTGACAAACTGATGCTGTGTGACGTATTGACTTCCTTTCTCAGTCCAGTCTCCAGCGTGGAGTGAGTGGCTTAGTTGGAACAGTTGCCCAGTGACGTGTGGTAGCAGCGTGACGACCAGGTTTCGTAGCTGCCTCAAAGAGCAGTGCGATGGAAGTTGGATGGACAAGCGGCAATGCCCCTACGCGTCTAGTATTTCTGGTATAGAGTTTTTTTATTGCGTTAGGTCTGATATTTTTTTTTAAATGTTTTGATTTTTTTATATTATATATCACTAATTTTGTTATAATTTTTAAAGAAATTTTTTAATTTTTTTTTTGATAAGTGACGACAAAAGAATAGGCGTTAGTTCGAGCCCATTTTTTAACAAGACCATCACGTGCTTAAATTAACACGAAAGTTTCCTTACTTGCTTTTTTGATCAATGAATTTGAGTTTTCCACCATCAAGCGTAAGTTCAGACATGAGGCAAAACGACGGCAAGCGTTAAAACAAGAACAAATTTTAAATTTTTCTGTGACCTGAGTTGATGTTTAGAGCCTTGCGGAAAGACGCTGAACTTCATCTTGTGGAAGAAGTGCGTGTATAGATATTGCAGACACAATCGCTACTATCGCGTTGGTAACTTCAATGACGACTCACATGGTGACGTAGTGTGCGTTGAACCCTCTGAGATGTGAGTTTGTTAGTGATGGCAGACGACATAACTCTCAATGGGATAAAATTTGTTTATATTTGCTGAATGATAGATAGACATAATGGCTGTTATAAAGCTATGAAGTTTTTAGTTCATAAGCCAATTATATTTTTAAAGTTTGCCTTCCTTTTATAAAGCCAAAATTTCAAATTGTAAAGTGTAATCATATTGCCTTTTAATCTTCTTATAACGCCACTGTCTTTACTTTTGGTGTAGTTCATCATAGTTGTTCGTAACACATTTGACGCTTGCTTTACAGACGAGTGTACCTCGGTAGCAAGACAGAACTACCGAAGCTAATCGGACGAACTCGACACTCTCTGTGTGGCAGCTCTTACATCAACGGTACTTTGGTGGGAGATTTAAACGGGGACGGCTACGACGACTTGGCTTGTCCGCATGAAGGGTATGGTGCTATGGGCGCGAGATTACTTGTATTCAAGGTTTTTAATACTTAGTGGATTTTGCCATGTTTCTAAGGTTGTTCTTGGCGTTTTTCAAATCTAATTTTCGTTATCAATATTTTGATTTAATTTTGTTTAATCTTTAAAAATGTAATGAATAAAAAATTTGAATAACTTAAGTTTGTTATTTTTTGCACTGAATATTACTCAATGAACTTTGCTTTGTAGCCGATTGCTACTGTATTAAGGATTTGGTAAGTTGCATGGCCTAGTGTTCAGAACCCTAGTACTGCGCTCAAAAGAGTGCCGGTTCGACACCGCTCAAGAGCATCAGCTGCTTCTTTGGCTGACACTGAGATGCTTTATGGCGGACAAAAAGATTAGCTTACGATCCACTAAATCTAAACTTTCGACCATCGGGTGTAGCCTTAACCTGAATATGACAAAAAAAAATCAAAGATTTATAAATAGTTATATTTTTCTTTATGTTGCAGACATCTAGCAGTACTTTATTTTAACCCGGCATCGGCTTTCAAAGGCCAAATCCCGATTGTGTATCAACATGTCTGCTCACCGAAGGCTTCAGTTCATCTCGGGTTTATGAACAAAGACCTTAAGATGGATGTCATATGCTCAGCAGTACCTGAACTCTCGTTGCCGGAAAGTATTGTCTTCAACGAAATGTTGATAACGTAGGTTTTAATCAAACGCTTTGAAGATGAGCGGTGGTTTAAACGCCAGTGGCATTCGGATTCGCTAGAGGACGCCTGCTGTACGCTCAGGACCAGCTATGAGGACCAGTGGATTAGGCTACTAACCAAGCCAGCCAATCAGTCCTTTTCACATTGATTTAACATCTGTAAACGTCTGCAGATGTTGCCTGAATTACTGCTTCATAAGCAAGAAGAAGATCAATGTAAAAAGGACTCATTTGCTGACTGGGAAAACGTTTCATAATTGTTTGTGAAAAATTCTTTTCCATTCGATCTACCTAGACATTTCCATGTTAACAGCATGAGGGCTTGGATGCTGCCGCTTCAGGTTTGCAGTGTCATGCCCTACCCTACGCTATCTTTTGCATTGATTGTACTGTGTCAATGTCAGTGATTCAAAGCTTTTGGAGCAAAGTCAGGTTTCGTGCATTATTATTAAAGGCTTCATACTTCCAGCAACTAACAATGTTACTGATGTCACCGCATTCAGTATTGATTCACAATTTGTGTGGTGGAACTATCGTGTGGTTTGAAGACTATTTCCGATGCTTTTGTGACAAGGCAATTGTGCCGCCGTAGGCTCCGTTTTTTTGTTAAATAATCTAGAAACCATTGCCTTACAAAAATACACAACCATTATCAGAAAACCTTCACAGTATTCTCCTAGTTCCTTAATGGAATAGGACGCTTTCGTGTAGGCTACCGATTAAACAAGCGTAGAATCTAATCTAAAAGAAGACTGAGCTATTTTATGTCGGAGAGTTTGCCATTGGCATGACTTGTAAAGAATGGTTTTGAGCGAATTATTGGTTGCACCAGCAATCGCTTATTTTGCCTTTTAACGTTTTTCGTCAAATCGTTTGTCTAGTTTTTTTGTTCTTCACGAGAGGTAACCTGAAATACATTATATAGTCGCGAGATTGCGTGAGGTTTGTGTAAACAATGGAGAATCAAGTGAATTTATTTTGATTTATGAGCTACAGTCACTTATTGGAATAGTGGTAGCCTAGTGTTTACGTGATTTGACCGTCACGTTTTTTACAGGCATAATATTTGAACCAAGTTTTACTCGTGTTTTTGATCGACTTTACAACAGAAAACATGAAGCAGCATAACCTGAAAACGAAGTCCCGACACGTTACTTTAACATTGCTTGTAAGCAGTGCTGTATTCGTAAAAAAAGCACAGGGTATACTGCCAGGTTTGCCAAAATGATAAATAATACACAACTTTCAAAATACTAATCTTTATTCTACCATAACATGAATTATCAACATCAAAATACTCTGATTATTTGTTAATATATGGCGCTGTTAAAACAAAATAAATTGACTTGACTTGACTTGACTTTACAAATTGGGATCTAGTAGTTGTCAAGAATCAGTAAGGATAGCATAGGCAGTAGGGTGGGTCGAAATTTGGACTTTTTCTCCGATTTCATTGCTACAAACCTTTTTTCTTGCAAATAGTCATAAAACGACATTCCTGAAAATTTGAGCTTGATCGGACATCGTCTTCATTTCTAAAAATCGCGATTTATAAAGGTACCTGAAGCGATTTTTTCGAGGCTTGAAAATGCATTGTTTTTAATATGGAGTTGTTTTCACGAGATTTGAAAACGTCATAACTTACTTAATTCTTATTGTAAAAAGATGATTTATGCGTCAACAGATTCAATATAATTAGGAGAATCCAATTCATTGTGTACTGACTCCGCAAAATAATGACGTCATCAATGACGTCATTAAACAGTAATTTGCAAATACAGTAGAACTCGGTTAATCCGGATTCGATTTGACCGGCGATTCCATCCGGATTAGGCGAAGATCCGGATTAACCGATGACGGTTTTTATCAAGCCTGACGCTACCTAGATAGAAGGGTATCGGTAAAAATTACCGAAATTGAACGCATTAGTGTGGTCATCTGTCAATTCCGAGACGCGCGATCACCACATTAGCGACCCAGTGATAGAGTTCTTTTGAAATGCAGTATGCATGTAAAATGAATGTATTTGTAGACTCTGCGTCTAACGCAAGAACACACTGGCAAAAGTTATATCTTCAGACATGCGTGTCGGAATAATCTGTAGTCACTCAAAACTTTTGAAAACAGTTACGGAAGACGAGTTTCTTTGGAAAACTTACAAAAAATCAAACAAAGTCTTCTATTGGAAAAACATCACCGACATACCGCCGAAAATTCCACCGACATCTTTTCAAGTTACAGTACGAGTTTGGGCATTTGCGCACGAATTTTGCGTTAGGAGGGATTACTGTTCATGAAAAGAAGAAATCCGCAATAATTTATTGCGTCACATTAACGGAACAATAGATAAGAAATTTCTCGCAATAAGCCACGTTACGTTTTAGCATAAAATGGCAAAACTGTCTGGAAAATCCGGATAAAGCGATAGAGAAAGCGCAACTTTTGTCCGGAATAGGCGAAGATCCGGATTAAATAATCCGGATAATCCGAAGCTGTTTCTTAAGAAAAAGATTACAAATCATTTGTACTTCCAGTTTCATCCGGATTAGGCGAAGATCCGGATTAACCGAATCCGGATTAACCGAGTTCTACTGTAGCAATAAAACTGATAATTCTACATGCTTCATCTCTAAGTTATTTGATAATGAATTGATGTTCTTTCCAAACATAAACATCATGCTGGTACTTGATGACGTATTTGATGACGTCACCCACTTTATTACGATGAAACTATTAAGATAGCATCAAGAACAGGTGGCAAGATTTTTGTTCGCGAAGAACACTACAGTGTTGATCAGAAACCTGGAAATCAGTATTTAACTGTTGTCAGTCCAATATCAGGAACAGCTGAGTGAAGATATTACAAATGCTCTCATGAACTGCATCAAAAAATATAATACACTATGGTGCATTGTGTCAAAGTAGTTGGGTGTAATTCCGTGAATGTAAACACTGGATTTAAATCAGGTGTGATAACTGGACTGGAACAACGCCTTGGTCATCGTGTGGGTTGGTTTATATGCATGTTGCACAGATGCAGCCAACGAGTTACCCCTTCGACACGTCTTCGCTACATTAGATAGACCTACCAGCAGTGGTGACAGACCATTTAAAGGGCCAATAGGGAAGCTTCTATGTAGAGTTGAATTTGAAGAAGTCAACCCTTTATTTGTGCCTGTGAAGATGGGGCCAGGAAATCGTTTGCTACCGGAGCACATAGTAAAAGATCTATCGACTGATCAAAGGTATCTGTACGAGATTACCAATGCCATTAGAAATGGCTATGTTTCATCTAAACCAGTGGTTCTCAACCTTTTTTCTTTCGTGGCCCACTTTTGTTTGCATAAAAGTTCTGTGGCCCATTCAGTTTTTATGTAAGAAAAAAATTACAAAAAAGATTTATAAACAAAAAGCAGCAAAACATTGCCTTTGGAATGTTACTGGAATCCCCTTGTTGAATCCAGGCGCTGACGCTTCACAGTATTTTTTTTCGTTAAAAAAAATTCACATCTTCATCCTTCTTGTAATTTGGATGACTAAGAACTTTACAACATAATACGCATTGTCCTCTTTCTTTTCTGTTATCAAAAATTGATGTAGGCTGCAGGGGCGCCGGAACGATTTTTGACTGGGGGGGGGGGGGGGGGGTGGGGGGCAGGATTATGAAAAAAGGACACTTTTGTGGTTGAAAAGCCTTTTTTTTAAGTTTTAGGCAAAGAACAATGGCACAGAAGGGCATCATGCTATGTTATAATGATGTAACCTACTGTGATACAGAATTTTGTGTCGTGAATATTATTTTGAGGCAACAATGAAAGATTATAATTAGGCTAAAAGCGAATAGCAGAAATTGTTATATTGCAAAATGTGCAGTAGCTTACATGACCTCAAAAGGGCATCATTGCCCCCCTGCCCCCCCATCCGCAGAAAAGTTGAGGGCAGGGGGCTTTCGCCCCCCCTGCCCCCCCCCGCTTTCGGCGCCCCTGGTAGGCTGCATACTTAATGTAATTTTTGTCAAACTTAAAGATTCAAGTACTGTATTGTCAATTCCTCCCCAAATAATCCACAAAATAAAATGCTGCACGTAGCCTACTAAAAAGCGGATCTGCAGAAGTTCAATAATTAAGGCTACCGCTTATAAAGATGGCTTAATTGTAACCACAAACTAGTAGTCTATTACATCATAAAGTGTTGTAAAAACTGAGTTGATGTAAAACTGTACGGTACTGTATGTTGCAATACTTAGATAGAATGATGATTGCCACTTTGTAGCTAAAAACAGCAGCATCATTCATTGTAACTAAACAAACACACAAGTGTAAAATTGACTATAGCCTAGTGACAAAAATGAAACAAAATGTTTCAATAAATCTGTCAGTTTTTAAAATATGTCTGTGGCCCACTCAAAATGCTTCTATGGCCCACCAGTGAGCCATGGCCCACTGGTTGAGAACCGCTGATCTAAACCAAGGGTCTCAAACACGCGGGCCGCATGCGGCCCTCGAAAACTTTTGGTGCGGCCCGCGATGCATTTTTAAACTTTGAAATAATTCACAATCACAGTACATATTTTTCTATATAGAAAGATAAAATGCTCAACAAACTTCAGACGACTTTTTAACACTACTGTCGCGCCATTTTTGCGTGCGGGAAACTCGTATTGTTACATCGCAATCACATTGCTTATTCACTCATTGTGCCATAATTGCAATAGTAACTTTGGCACTTGCTGAAGTCAATTCTTGAACAGTTTAGTTTTTACCGCGTTTTTGAAAGTTGATCGCAAGATTTTAGCTCTCCAAGTCCGTCGTTACATTTGCGTGTTTTTTGTTTTTCTTTTTTGTTTTTTTGCGTTGGACAGTGTTTTTCCATCTCTTTGTTCTTACTAATTTTTCTTGCGATCTAATGTTCTTGGTGTGTTCTTACTACTGTACAGTATCTTTTTTATTGCGTTTTCACTGTGTTATTTTGTTTATTGGTTTGTTTTGAATCTTTACCCTCGGACTAACAAAGCCTTGATAGGTTATTCCTGGTAGTTTCGCATGCTTGTAGAGGATTTTGACGCAGGCCCGGTTGCCGAGATTGGCAGAGTGAAGTTTTTCGATTGTTGAAGTGTTGTTGTCGGGAATTATTCCATCCATTAGGTGCCGCTGAATGGGGAGCAGTCCTGAAATGTGTTGTGCGGCCTTCGAGTCGATTTACAAGTGTTCATTTGGCCCTCAGAGCAAGTTGAGTTTGAGACCCTTGATCTAAACTGATGTACGCAAAGATTGGTCCGTTAAATCATTCGCGGTGGCTAACTTTCGCTTCACGTTGCTACAAACTATACATCAGTGACCACAAATTGCCAAGTGACATTGCAGAAAACTTGAAAATAATTGTTGCGCATATAGTCATTCAATATGCCTCATGTTGGTTTAATATAACATGTGAACCATTGTACAAAGACGGACCAAAGCATATCCTTAAATCATTGCAGTGCTGTTCACTTTTGCCTGATAAAATTCGAGACATTGCGTTGAAATATGTTAAAAAGAATGCCTATTTTGCATACCCGGAAAGGCAGTGTGGAACAAATCTTTAAAAAGCAATATTGTTATTTAAAATCAAGCGAATCATAACTAATTGATAACGATCCATTATCTATCAGAAACACGCAATATTTTCCAGAAGCCATCATAGTGAAATGTAATTTAATAATGTAGATGACGTCATCAATTACGCCATCAAGCACCAGCATGATGTTTATGTTTAGAAAGTACATCAATTCATTATCAAATGACTTAGAGATGAAGCATGTATTGTAGAATTATCAGTTTTATCGTTATTTGCAAATTACTGTTTAATGACGTCATTGATGACGTCATCATTTTGCGGAGTCAGTACACAATGAATTGGATTCTCCTAATTATACTGAATCTGTTGACGCATAAATCATCTTTTTACAATAAGAATTAGGCTAAGTAAGTTATGACGTTTTCAAATCTCGTGAAAACAACTTCCTAATTAAAACAATGTATTTTCAAGCCTCTAAAAAATCGCTTCAGGTACCTTTATAAATCGCAATTTTTAGAAATGAAGACGATGTCCGATCAAGCTCAAATTTTCAGGAATGTCGTTTTATGACTATTCGCAAGAAAAAAAGTTTGTAGCAATGAAATCGGAGAAAAAGTCCAAATTTCGACCCACCCTAATAGGCAGGCACTCTCTTTGGAAAACCAGAGGGTATACTATTAGTTGCTCGAAAAAGCAGAGATTATACTGCGTATACCGCCGTATACCCTCGAATACAGCACTGCTTGTAAGCAACTTTTGTAGCTACGTTTCTTGGTGTGGCTATTCTACTCACCTGGCATCATGAGATCTGTGTCGTGTTCAATGTGCTGCTACACTAAAAGCCTCTGTGACGAGTGCAGATACACACAATGTAAAAATTCATCAAGTTTTGCTGAAGAAAGATTATAAACATGATTTTAGCAAAAGTAATCAACTGTCGGTAACTGGTTTGGTGATTTATCTCTCCGGATGTGCGCTTAAGTGACGTGGTTTTAGTAGGACAACCCTTCATTCAGCGGCACCTAGTGAATGGGAAAAAATACAGGCAACAAAAACCTTCAATAAGCGAGACAATTCACTCGGTCAACCTAGGTGATCCGGCCTACGTCAGCGGTTCATAGCCTCTACTCTGCAAGTAGGCAATGCGAAACTGCCAGGATTAAGCTTTTAAAAAGGCTTTCTCAGTCAGATGTCAAAGGTTTACAAAGAAACAAACCTTCAATGACCGATTGCAAACGATGGTTTTGCTCTTTATTTGACTGTGGAATAGCGAACATGTGAAAGTTTTTCTAAACGTGAGACAGTAACTTTTTTTTGTCGTATCCAGGCTTACACACCTGGTGGTTGAAGATTTAGATTAAGTGGACGGGAAGGCAAGGAAGCCAATCTTCGTGTCCACCTTTAGGCGTATATACAGTAACTTGAACCTTGACCTTAATTTAGTTTTGACCATCATCACGGAAGACAAAGTGTTGCAAGCATTCACTGAATTATGATTTTGACATAGCAGTTTTATTGATTTTTAAATAAGTTCCTGCGTATTATAACACAACATAAAAAGCGCACTGACTCTTGTAAGACAAATATAGCCTACTTGTTTTTACGAGAAGAAAAACAGTCGGCGAACTGATGAAACTCAAAGAAATTTGTTCATGCAAAAAAGCCACCCTTTAGTTTTATCTTTACATAAGCTATTTGTGACATAGAACGCTTGTTGGTTATTCATCAAATTCCAATCCCACACCTTGAAAAACGGAAGTCACTCTTTCCGAACCTGAGAAGTCTGCGCTGGTAAAGTTAGAATCTCCAAAATCACAGCTTTGATATTCAGTGCCGCTAAAATCAGCGAGAAAAAACTGAGACTCACGAAAGGTGGAACCGACAAAAATACTCCCTGAAAAATCCGCACTCGTGTAATCAGATTTGCTGAAGTCTACTCCGTAAAATGCTGAGCCACTAAAATCCGCACCCACAAACCGAGAATTTGAAAACGCTGTACCATAAAATCGACAGCCGGAGAAATCAGATCCACTGAAGTCAGAGAAAGAGCCAAGGCTTCCATAAAAATTCCCACCACGGCTATCGGCACCAGTGAAATCGCACTTAGTACAGTTAGTTCCGTACATATTGATTCCTCTAAGATCAGATCCACTGAAACGTGTACCACTTCTGTCTGCTCCGTTCATGTCTTGTCCTCGAAGGCTCTGTCCAGAAAATGCTGAGAAAAATATATAGGCTAACATTAGTTACCATCATAAAAAGATTGCAAAACTGGCTTGTAGGCTATGAAACAGGTTTGATAAAAAAATGTGCCTTACTGAATTCAGTTAACGTACTGATGCGTTATGTTTAATCGTTCGGACATGACAAATCATAGGCTACTGTAATGAAAAGTTGTAATGTTTGTAGGCTTATAGGTTTTATTCACGAAACTCAGACACAGTAGCGTTGACAGGTGGTCCAGGGGTTAGCTTACTTTTTGGACCAGACCAAGGATAATTTTAAGAGCCCGGAAGCATGAGGAAAACACAGCGTATTCTTTGGATACTGTGTGTTTTCATATGAATCACTTGATTTGGGGCCCAAGAGTCTCATTGGCACAGGGCCCAAAATATCCTCTTAACGACCCTTCTCATTCGGTTTGATTTCACAAAGAATATTTTAATAGAGTGAAGAAAGAAACGTGAAATTTTGATTTGAAAACAAACTTCCAAATATTTTGCTTTGAAAAGACATACCCTTACCCCTAAATTGCAGTCTCACCCCTATCCGTTACATTTTTAGTTTATTTACAATAGGCTACGGCATGCAGGCTAGCCAATATTTGGACTTTATGATATCTCTTCCAAACGCAGGCCACTGCAGCCCATGCAAGAATCTCTATTTCTTGTTTTTAATTACTGTACAAAAATAGGAAATGCACTTAATATCTTCTTTTTTTTTCTGTGACTTTTAATAACCGCAGAATAGCTTATAAGTACTTTCTTAAACCAAGTTCGGCCCATGTAAGCCTTGCAGGTTATTGCAAATAGATTTAGCCTATTTGTCAAAAACAAGAGTGAACGTGGCTAAGCTAATTTGATATGAAATAACCTACAATTAAAAGCAATCATAATAGCGCTGTTCCACTTACTTGGTAATCCATTGCAGCACGACACGGCCAAGAAAGCTAGAAGTGCTATTTTCAGATACGACATTTTACCAAATTGATTTTACAAACTAAACTGAAAAATAAACTGTGTATAAAGCTCAATGTCACTGGTTCAAAGGTTTCACAGCTTTATTGAATAATTGGTTGGAGCATTGCTCTGCATAATTTTCTGTTGTTTTTCAATCAGACGCAGCATGTGGATGGAATAATTCACAGACAGAAACACTTTAACAACAATCGGAAACTACACTCTGTCAAATTGACCTGGCCTGCGTCAGTGGTCTAAAGCCTCTAATAAATTGGGCCCGTACCAATGCAAATCGAATCGTCACTCAAATCGTCAAACAGAACCACTGATTGCACTTAGAACTGGCTAATAGCATTTTGGTGTTTCACAGACAGAGTATTGCACCATCAAAAGTGGCTGGAAAAATCTTGGTCTTGGGCCGAAAAAAAAAATTACAGTTTTACAAAATCTTATTTGAGCTTTTAATTTTATCATAAAACGCCTATGTTATTACTTTTTATGATTGATTCAAAAACTTTAAATCCTCTGATGCAAGATCGACAACTCCATCAAAGCTCAATTAACAAACTAAATTTCAGTAAGATTTTGAACGTATTCGGTATTTTTTATTAAACCTGATTTGCAAGTGCAGAAAACTTCGCGTGCGCTGCATTCGTGTTTGGAAATTAACATCGCCAATGCCTGATTTTAATTGGCCATTTGTTGTCTCACACGTATCTTGTAAAACCTGTTATACTTGATATTGACATCATCCTTCCAAATAACATGAAAACGAAAACAAAATACTTGGCTCAGGAAAAAACATAGGCTTAGCTACATTACTTTGATTAAGAATAAAATATGCAGTTTTCGTTTAGCCTACACTTTTTTTGCTCTTGTGTTTATCAACTTGTGACCCAGGGGTGTCCAAACTTTTCCCCAGGCGACCAAATTTGATAATGCGGAAGTGTTCGCAGGCCAACAAACCCTGATAATTTTGTAAAAATAACCTTGTTTTGCTCAAAAAATGGTGCATTATACAGTACTATAATGTTACTTGATCACATTTTCACACAACAACTTTTCACGCAATATGCAGGTTTAAGTATTTTATTATATAAGTTACAAATCACAGGATGTGATAAGTTAAGAGAAACATCCAGAAATGTTCTTAATACAACTGTGTTAATGTGGAGAGGAAAGTGACATCTTGATTTCAATAGGTCAAACGTTCGCATTTCTGGAATTTGTTCTATTCAGCTGCTCATAAAATAGCGCAATAATATTATGATTATATTTATTGTCGATCTACAGCATTAACTGTCCCCCTCGTTAGCTCAGTGGTTACGCGCCCGGCTCAAGATCACGCGGCGCAAGTTCGACTCTCAGGGTGTGCGCTTGAGCATCGCACGTTAAGTGGCATTAATCCATTCAGCGGCACCCAGTGAATGGAATAATTCCCCGGCAACAACACTTCAACAATTGGAAACTTCACTCTGTCAACCTCGGTAACCGGCCCTACGTCAAGAGCCTCTACAAGTCTACAAGAGTGCGAAACTACCAGAAAAAACCTATCAAGGCTTTGTCAGTCCGAGGATAAAGATTCAAAACCACACCATTTAAGGTCTTTTAGCGACAGGGCTCTATTAAAGTTTTATATCAGGTTTACAATATTATTACATTAATTATTAGTTTATTACCCGACTTACTCTCACTGCGTAGGCAAAAAAGAATACAATCGCTACGGTTTTACTGCGTTATGCTACCGTTTTTACATTGATTCAATGTCTGCAAACGTTGAATCAATTTCAAAAAGAACTGATTTGCTGGCTGGAATGATACATACCTCCACTTGGCGACACCGTAGCCTATTCTTGATAAAATGCTGAGAGAAGCACAAATTTGTGAAGAACGCAGTGCTTTATCAAACATATTATTATTATTTTCAAGGACATTTGTCTGAAATAACGACATCGGTTACCAAGTGAAGAAACGTTGGCTCTCCAATCTAACTGACAATTTTGTTATGCAATACTTACGACTCAGTGACTGGTATGCTTACAGGCACGTCATGTTAGTTACAAGCAAGAACGTTGCTTTTGGATCAGTATTCGGGCACCCCAAACTTAAAAATGATATCCCATCTCAAAACCTTTCTCTGTTGTATGTTCACGAATAGCCTAAGGCCAGATCAAAATACTTATGCAACATCGATCAACTGCCATTTTATCTGACATGAAACAACAACATGGTAACGTGGCTTTGCATGTATAAAGTTGAAACCTATTTGGCCTTTAGTAAATGTTGTCTGTTAAATAACACGTCTAGTGGCGTATAAAGAATTTTCTTAAGGGCAGTAGGACATTTCCGTGTTTTTGTTTTTGAAAGAAAAACCCTTGTTTACTAATAACAATCAACATATAGCCTTATCGCACTCTGGCTAAGGTTTTCTAAACTTACCAGTGGCCAAATTTGTAACACCTAGGTAATTTTGATAGATTTTGCATTGAAAACATGCAATGGACTGATAGAGTAGGCCTATATGGTTATAGGCTAATGGTCGTCGCTGCTCCTGGCTAATCAGATTGAATTAGAAAAACACTGAGCGAACTTATACCTAGCGTTCCTCTGTTTATGAGTTGTATGTTATTGTGATGTAAGTTTATTGTGTACCGTACTATTATAGAATCTGATTGGCAAATAAAGTTATTTCCCTCGCCTCACTACGCCCCAGAGGCGTAGCAACCGCCCTCCGAACCCTCCGATCGGAGGGGGCCCGGCAAGGAATGAGGGCCCCTCGCCGAAGTTTTTGGAAGACTATCGAAATACAGGATATAGGCTAACCAAGTGGTCACAAACGCATGCGAAATAGCAGAGCTTATTGGTATTGAGCAGGTGTTTTCAAAAAACGACGTAGGAAGAGAATGTTTGGTTACCAATGTGCTGATGATTCGAGTCGTCTTTCTGCTGAAGAAAAGTTCAAATCGCAATTTTTTCTTGTTCTCACTGATCAGGCCATGTCTTCAGCTTCCTTGCGCTTTGACCAACTGGTGGAGTGGTACAAGTTGTTTGGATTTCTGTCAGTGGTGCCGAAGTTAATTGAGGATTGGGGGGGATAAATCACAATTTTATCAAATTTTAGACGATTTTGAACATTGGGGGGGATGCATACTTTTATACACAATTTTAGTGGTTCTGGTATTGAGTTTATTAAACAATCACCGGACCTCGGTAAATTAGCTGCTAACAGCATAATATACAGACAAGAAATCGTGGAGATAAAAGCGCTACCAGTGCTCTTGTGAATGACTGCTGCAAGATTAAAAAACAAGCAAAGAAAAATTGGTACCTCCAGAGGGATTCGAACCTATGATTTTCCAATGAATACTTAGTTTTTCCAAAAAAACAAAACAGAAGTTACACTTTTCTTCTTGCCCTCTCCTTCACTAGAATCACTACACTTAGTGCACTATAGGACAAAGTCACTAGTCAGGAGACTGAAAACAATCGAATCTACGGAAGAACATCTTCAAATTCATTACAAAAATAATAACTTTCAAACACATCACAAGAACTTGTTACAACCGAATTGCGTCTTACGGTAGTGCGCATTGAAAATGCATTAGCACTGTCATTTATGTTGATGTCATTAAGAATATTTTGTTGAATGTTGCAAACAATGCTAGCATTTAACCTTTCCTGTCCCAAAGTATTTCTCAGCCAGGTTTTCAATCTACAAAGACTGGAAAACGACCTCTCACAAGCAGCAGAGCCTACCGCGCAAAAAGAGAGTTTTAATCAGCTGAGATATTTGAGAATAAAGAGGTTTTTCCAACTCGGACAATGCCTGGTAAGCTCTTTTAGCATCGTACAGAGATTTTGCTCCTGTTGCCTTGCTGAATGAATCAATTTGATAACTCATCGATTGTCTATTCAGCTCTGGATAATTTTTGACCATTTCAGGAACTAAGCCGGTCTTGAAAATTCGTGCAAGTTCTTTATACTTTGCCGAATCGGAATTCAGGCTACTTTCAAACCGTTCGGTCAGTTCAGAGATAACTCTGTCCATGAACTGATTGTAAAGTATTTTATAACTTAATGCGGTTGAGTGTCTACAGTAGCTGCCATCGAGCCTACACCCAATCTTTCAGGGACTCTTCTTTGCCGTGGTGCTTGCAAAGGCGTGATAAAATTAGCAGCAAATTTTTCCGGAAGTGAAACTGCATTTTTGTAATTGTTCTCAGACTCCAAATCACGATATTTCTCTCGAGTGATTCTCAGGGTCTGCAACAGCTCGTCACAAGAGTCAGTGTCAAGCTTTTCTCCTTGCAACGTGATAGGCTACTAAATTGCTCTATAAGTGCCAAAGGCTTCAAAATCAGCACAAGTCCCAAATACACTTCTGCAGTTTCTTCGTTACTGCGGTGCCGTGGCCAGTGGCCAGGTCCAACTCGTCCTTAATACCTTCGATGAAGGTCCTTCATTGTCTAGCGTCAAATCCAAGACAATTTAGAACTGTGATCAAACAACAATAAAAGAAAAACAACAGCAATTCGAGATGCTTGCAAACAACTAAATCGAAGTAGGCTACAACTTCATAGCAACTATTTTTTTTCTGAATTATTGGGGGAGATGCTCCCAAAATACTGGAGGGGATATATCCCCCCCATCCCCCCCTACTTCGGCTCCACTGATTTCTGTACAACGCCAGCAGCCTGTAGAATAGGGTGGATCGAAAAATCCAATTTTTTTATTTTTCTAAGCTAGTATGTCAAAAAGGTGCGAAATACCCATAATAACATACATGCAAATTTTTTTTGGTATTGACAATTTTTTGATCGCCCCCCGCAAGGTTTTAATTTTCCTAATATCGGGTTGGAGAAACTCTCCCACAAAATTGGTCAAAAGCATAAATACTGTGTGACTCACTTATGCGCTTTATGATGTCATAATAAGCAACTTGTGTTTAAACCAGGCCACCATGGTTTAAACCAGTGTTTCCCAAACTTTTTTTTAATAGCGCCCCCCTGGACAACGTACAGAGTGTCAAACGCCCCTTTCGACAAAAAAAGTAAAACCAAAGTTATTTTCCATTCATCACAACTTAAAGTCCAACTCTAATGAGATGGATGAGGTTGGTGCAATGTCGTCGGCCTCTTGATATCGGGTTCCAGTTTGAATAGGAATAATCTTAAGTGTTCCCGTCTAACTAAGCCAGGACGGTTTCTTTTGTTATCCAGAAGCGTTTTCACGGCACTGAAACTGAAAGCACGCTCCACCAAGTATGAGCTGGAAAAGGCAATGATAAAAACTTTGACCCGATTCCACACGTGAGGGTATTTCTCTTTGATTTGGTTCTGTAGTCAGAACGATTGATACGAGATATTGAACTTCGGTTTGAGTGCAAAATCGCTTTGCAATGTTATCAGTTCCTCCTCAAGAATTCCATGTTCGGAAATATCACAGAATGGGTGGATTGTCCAGTCAGGGATTTCTAACGGGAATACATCCTGGAATCGAACTTTCATGCCTTTGTGTACTTCTTGAAGATGATTGCTGTACGTTTCTACATCAACATCAGATATGCCTCTGTCACTGGTATCAAGTTGATGCAAACTTGAAAATTGGAAAAATTATCGTCTAGCTAAATTTCGCTGATACAACACAAGCTTATTTCGTTACCCTGAAGGGATAATTTCAATTCATTAAATTTGGAAAATATGTCTGACAAGTAGGCGATATTATTTCTCACAACCAGGACGTCATTCGCAAGGCCAGGGTCACAACTCTGTAGAAATTCCACTATAGTTTCAAACAGCGAATACAATCGTGCAAGGCAATTTCTCTTGGAAAGCCATCGTACTTCGGTGTGGAGTAGCCTAGTAACCGCTCAAAAGCCTCATCATTCTCATGGCACAATCGTTTGAATAAGCGTGTGTTCAGAGCCAGGGCCTGATTAAGGCTCATGGGGGCCCGAGGCACAGCTAAGTTTAGGGGCCCCTGTTGGCAATCGCTTTCAAAGCAATGCCATGTAGTCTCTGCGAATGATGAAATATGGGCTAAAAAATAGTTCAAGCAAAACTATAACTTCATAAATATTAATTTAGCCAATTTACCTACAACTTTCTAACAGTATGAACACTTTTATACTTATTACAAAAATTATTGGATGAAAAATCTCTCTAACAGATTGGCAACTGAGCTCATTTCAATTTCATACAGGAAACACTAGCAAAATATAGGCTACATTTGAATTTGAACTAGCAGAGTTTATTAATGGTTCCTTGAAACCAGTGCTGTGTTAAACCTTTTGTGGGCCCCGGGGCCAGAATAATTTTGGGCCCTCTATCGTCAAGCAGACCTATAATATTGTGTATATTTTCACTGCATCGACATGGAAATGTGGTTCATTTCAATAGACTTTCTCACCAGTTTAGAAAACAACACAAGTGTAAGTAACCGCAAACACAGGTCTATCATTTCTTAGCTACATCTTTGCTCGGAATGAAAGCCAAAAGTGTTAACAATTTCTAATAAAAAAAAAGTACTGGGGAGCTGGTACACAAGTCCCCCCACCCTTGGCAACTCATGATAAAGAGGAATTGACCAAAACATGTGGATGGAAGTGTGTGAACAGTAAAGCAAAGGTAAAGTAGTTTCACCCTATTTGTTTGGTTGAGTCCTGTCTTTGTGATGAGTTGCCAAGGGGGGTGGGGGGGAACTTGTATACCAGCTCCAATACTGGCAATGAAACATTATCGGTCACGACGCGGTCATACCATCGTACCACACAAAATTTTGACTGTTTTAACTTTGCCCTGTTTTGCCGCCCGGTACCGCGCAGATAAAATCTGGGGATAAAACCAAAGCTGTAAAAATTATTAATTTCCATTCAGATTTGGTCATCTGATAACATTATTGTTTTTCACTATTTTTATGTTTTATCTGGCAACATTACTTGTTCTGTCAACCAAGGTGAAAACTTTGTGATTGTACGGTAACTTGTAAACAAAAGCAGTGTAAAGCGTTTTGAGGATCAGGTGTTCAATTATTTTTATTCAACATTATTTCATTACAAGGCAAAGCTTTTATAATTTTATGTAGGTATTCAAGTTAATTAAAGTTTTTAGGGTATGGTAGCCTAAGTTAGTGGCAAGAATAAACAGGTCCCTTGTGTTAAAAATGATTTTTGTTTTGTACCGTACAACATGTGATATGCCAGGCTTATAAGGTATTTGAAAATAAGAGCAATTTCATGTGCATATATTCAGAAAAAGTAAATACAGAAGAACGTTTCTGCTAAAAGTGCAGGACAGGTTTTTCCTGCTCGCAACATCACTAGTCAAGGATATTTATAATTATGGTATTGTAAATGTTAAAATTAAAATGATAATTAAACTATCTGAAATGCTATTTTGCTTACAGCTTACAATTTTTTAAAACAAAGCACTTTTATTGATGAAAAGAATCTGAATATGTGAATTCAAAAGGGCCCTCCAGTTGTTTTTTTTTTTATTTCACTATTTGTGCTTTCCAATTTCTTTCAATGTCTTCTAAATGATACTTTTAAAAAAACAGCCAGATTTTTCAAACATATTGGTAAACACATAAAAAATACTCTATCAGTTTTTCCATTGATTTTGAAATGGGCCCAACTACAGCAATTGCACTTCAACTTCTCTATAGTTTCTCCACAGAATCCTCAATGAGTGAACTTTTTAGGTATGATGCTTCTTACCAGTATGTTTAAGCATGTAATCATTATCGAAGTTTCACCACAAAAGTAAATGACCAAAATAATCAAAACAGTTGTGCCAAAAACACTTTGTGGCAATTGGGCCCTTTTTGAATTCATATATTCAATTGCATCCAATAGATTTCTGCAGAACATGTTACTAACTTTATCGCATTTTAACTTTGTTTTTAGATAGCAATGGTGTTTTTAGAGATGTTTCAGTGTAGTTAGGGCCCAAATTTGTAAAATAGGCCCCAAATTTGAGATGTTTTAGTATAATAAAGGCCTAAATCATCTTCTTAATGGACAAGTACATGCAGTGAACTTTAGCAACTCAAAAAACACTTTTCTGAAATGCAAAAATCTATTATTTGTGGGCCCCTTGAGATGGTGGGCCTGGGATCCGGCTCCCCCTTGACACGGCACTGCTTGAAACCTATAAAAGTATTGACGCCTACGGTATTAATGTAAAAAAATTGGGGGCCCCCAAAACCAGGGGGCCTGAGGCCTGTGCCTCGTGTGCCTCATGGTTAATCGGGCCCTGTTCAGAGCGTGCGCTATAATTTCATTCATTGCTTTGATAACAATTTTCAAAGACAGATCAAGACGAACGCTCGATCAAAATACTCTCGGATTGTAAGATCGGATTTGCTTAATCGCAGTGCTTCAAATTGCCATGCGTTACGTTACGACCTCAACTAACTTGTAAGGCACTGCGAAGCGACGTTGCCAACATAATTGCCAAAATATCTGCCACAGAGCTCTTATAGTTGTGGAACAAGTTTAGATCTTCTAGTATAAAACGATTACGTGTTGCTTACAATGATTCTTTTAGAATATTGCACAACTTGCCTCGTTATGTCAGTGCCCGTGAATATCAAGTAATGTATAATATAACAACGTTTGATGCTTTATTGAGAAAAAACATGTTTTCGTTTATCAACCGTTGCATTCACTCCTCCAATCGCTTTATATCAGACCTGATGTCATCTGATTGTTTTTATCGCTCTGAATACTTTCAATTCTTCCAACGCTCATTGTATATAAATTTGTAACAGTAGATAGCCCATTTAGTGAACTTTTAAACCGACGGCATCCAAGGTGGCTCTCTGTGATCTTTGTGCATTTTCAGTTTGTGTATTATTTCGTTGTTTTTGTTTTGGATATGGACAACTTTGTTTGACGCAAATAAATAATAAAAATAAATAAAATAGTCACCGTCTTCTTTTGTATTTCTTTGAAGCAAAACATGACAAAAAATGCTTTGCAATCCTCTTCTTGTAACTGCCCGATTTACCCTCAGCGCCCCCCAATCGCCCACTTTATAGCCAGCGCCCCCTTCATGGTCGCAAACGCCCCCAAGAGGGCGCTGGCGCCCACTTTGGGAACCACTGGTTTAAACAGATAGGCTACAATTAACCGTTTTATCACCATTGCTAAAATCACTGGTGCCACGGCTTGTGTTTCAGCACAAGATCTTGTGTTTTTACTTTTGATCTTGTGCTCTTGTGCTTTCCGATCGATTTTGGGCTGAATCTTGTGTTTTTTGATCAAAGTCAAATTAATCGTTGCTAGCATATTGACCAATTTTACTCATTGAGGTATCAAGCCTGACAAAATTAGCTAAAAAATTGATCTGAAGAGATTACCGTATGTGCTTGTCGCCAGACTCAGAGGTTGTGTTGCTAGATTACAAGAGCAGCGAAAAGAGTAGGCTACATCAGCATCAAATAATTGCCCCATTCACCAAGTCCAAAACAAAAAAGTGGTGTAAAAATTTTTTTTTTGCCATTTTTGATCCACCCTATTGTAGAAGTGTCGCAGAGAAAATGGTTGGGTTGGTTGGTTTTGAATCTTTATCCTCGGACTGACAAAACCTTGATTGGTTATTCCTGGTAGTTTCGCATACTTGTAGAGGCTCTTGACACAGGGCCGGTCACCGAGATTGGCAGAGTGAAGTTTTCCGATTATTGAAGTGTTGTTGCCAGGAAATTATTCCATTCACTAGGTGCCGCTGAATGGAGAGCAGTCCTGAAATGCGTTGCTCAAGCGCACACCCGAGAGTCGAACTTGCGCCGCGTGGTCTTGAGCGGACACGAGGCTAACCACTGTGCTAACGGGGCGGACAATGGAACTGGACAATCACTGCAAAAAAAAGATTAAAAGAAAAATGGAATTAAATCGTTTTATTTATGTTACCGAAAAAGAGAGAGGACTTATCACGGCAAGCTTTTTTTAATGTACAAGAACAGCCTTCAGGAGATAGGCTATATCCGAATCTTTGCATTTGCACCAGAATTCTTCTGACCGACCAAACCAGTTACTGTCGGCAGTGCTGAAAGGACCATTAGCAGAATGAGACTGATCAAGAATATCCTGCGCTTAACCGTGGCAGATGACAGGCTTTCTTCTCTTGCAATTACCATCGAAAACAAGATTGCCAAATCCCTGGACTATGACCCATTACAATTTGCGCAGAACAAGGCTCGAAAGAAGCGTTTTGCGTAATTATGAAATATATGTCCACACTGTCACTGTAGACCTATGTAGCCTATACACAGTGGTGAGGGCAGCTAATGTAAAAGTTAGCTTTCAACAAAAAAATCAGCGGATTTCCAATAAATTTACTTTCGCCAACGAGTCCACTAAAATTTCTAAATATTAGCGAAAATGCTAATCCGCTAACCAAAGCGTTATAGCTTCGCTAATTAGCGGTTAGCGGAACTGTGCCCTTTACTGTGTATACTTAATATGATCCCTGCATGTTGTGTAAAATAAATACCACATTCCAGTTTCTGCGTTGGAAGGGGCTCCGAACTTATGTTCGGAGGGGGCCACGTTCTTTGTTGCTACGGCCTGATGGGTGGCAATCAAATGGGCAGGGTTGGGGATATTTTGCACAAGGTGTCGGTGCAAGCGAGACAGGTTAGGACATAACGTGTCTCGGCAACCTATGGCCGCCAACAGGGCCGTTGACAGGATTTCTCGTGCCCGTTACCAATTTATGTTCGGGCCCCCTTTATCGACAATGTTATGAATATATAGGTTGTGTACAAACTTTTATTCATGTGCTGTTATAATGAGGATGACACATGCCGATCAAAGTAGAAAATTAAGAGAATATAATTTATATATAATATAATTCAAATATGGTTATTACTAGGGCAACCAAATTTTTGACCTAAAAACTTAAAATTTTGACTTTATAATTTACAAATTTTGACCTAATTTTGACCAATAACTTGATGCGTTTTCAACCCAAATGCGAAATACAAAGCATGTTAGAAATCAAACCGTAAGGTAAGGATATCTTCTTTTTCTAATAAAATAAAAGAAAAATGTGAAAGACTCAACGACACTACAGCTAACGAACATGTAATGAAAATCACTCGAAAAACTGCAAAAGACAAATATGGAGTGTCTTTAAATATCACGAAATTACTGAGAGGGTTTTGCAGTATTATACTTCAACATCAAGTAATGTTTCACATTATCGCCTTTGAAATTCCTGTCTCTAGCCAAAATTTTTCCTAAAATGGAGAAGCTTCTCACTACTACTACAGAAGTTGCTTGGGAGTTCCTCAGCAGGCTATATAAATGTGGTGAAATATCATCTCGTCCCATTTTCCAATTTGGCAGGGCGAAACTAGACTATTACCACAGAAATTGCAACAAATAGATTATTACGTCAGAAGAGCAACAGAAATTGCAACAAAAAATCAGTATCTATGTAGCTTTAATAAAATATCAATAGAGAGAAGAAAAACTACGTTAAAAGAAAATTTTGACCTAACCATGAAATTTGACTTTTTTTTTACTTAATAACTTTGAAACCTCTCTTCGTGTCAGCCTAAAATTTAGTTTCTGGTCGTTTTATAAACTTTGAACAAGGCAGAAAAATTTTGACTTTATTGACTTTTGGTTGCACTAGTTATTACTATCTGAAGCCTTTACAAATTGTTTCACCTAACGGATCATCAGAAGGTCTTATTCAAATAGAATCTATAATATATATATAACTGCAGACAGTGCACACCGGTGTTAAACTGTTTTATTCGCATCAACAGCGCAGGGGTACAAAGGATTGACACGGCGAGAGAGCACAAACAAACATAGCCAGGTCGAAGACTTTTCGAAAACCGGCCTGCCACACCCCGCGGCGGCGCGGAGCGGCGTGATTTAGGGGTGACGATGCACCCGGAGGGGTAAGTCCACCAGCTTAGGTCGCGGGGGCCAGGCTGGGGAGTCGAGGTACCTGTGGAGGGAGAGTGTGGATCGAAAACGTTACATGACCCGTCCGCAAATTTAAAATGGCGGAGCGGGCCAGGGAGACAGGCTCTTTCTGCATTGCCCAGAAAGATGGCCTGCGACGGGCCGGGCGACCCGTCGCGTGTGGACGCTGGAACCGGCAGTAATTGACCGCCGGGCGGCGCCCGTCTCCATCTGCCGAAACATATATAAGATTTACGCCGCCGTATTGGCCCGACGCCTGCAGCGATGGGCGGTGGAGGGGAATGTTATCAGCCGAGAGCAAAAGGGATTCATGCCCACGGAGGGCGTCTACGAGCATGTGTTCATGCTCGACACCATCCTTTCGAATGCACAGTCACGCAAAAGGCCTGTGTCGGTTGCGTTTCTAGACATTCGAAACGCCTTTGGCAGTGTCCGGCACGAATGCATAGCCGAGGTCCTGCGTCATTTCGACGCCCCCACAGACCTTATTGAGTGCATCTTCGACATATACGTCGCCAACACCTGCACCGTCCGCTGTGGCAATGGTGAAACCGACCGTATCCCTGTGGGGCGGAGAGTCCGTCAGGGCTGCCCGTTGTCTGGGCTGCTATTCAATTTGGTCATCGAGGTGCTCTTCAAGGCCGTTCGTGACAAAACGGATTGCGGCTACAACCTGCCTGCTAAAGAAGACATCAAAGTACGTTGTATGGCATATGCAGACGACATCTGTCTCGTTTCTTCCGATCGCGAGCAGATGATCTCCCTCTTATCTACTACTGATCCCTTCTCTTCCTGGTCCGGGCTACGGTTCAACCCACGCAAGTGTGGCACCTTATCCTATAGGAAAGCGTCGGCGTCCCGTTTGCGGGTCGACCCGGAACCTTTCTCCCTAGCCCGGGACGAAATCCGAGTCATCCCAAAAGGCGAAACGTACAAATATCTTGGCGCTCGAACCGGTTACGCCTCGGATGCGTCCCTTACCCAACCTTTCATCTCCACCCTGGAGAAACACAAAAATATTTCCTCACTCCAAGCCAGAAACTTCTGGCACTTACTTCTATCATTCTTCCGTCCGCGTCATACCATCTGCGAGTGCGGTGCTTCAGACAGTATGAGCTTCTGAAGCTCGATCGACTGGTATTGCAGTGTTTGAAGGTGGTGTGGCGTCTTCCCAGGTGGGCGTGCAGCGCTTTCTTTTACTGTAAGCCTGCATCGGGGGGCTTTGGTGTGTTGAATCTGTGTCGCGAAAGCGACACGCTTTCGATAGCCCAGGCCTTCAAGATGCTGATGTCTCCTGACGACCGTGTCTCTGCCATCGCTTTCGGGCAGCTTAGGCGTTGTGCCAGTCTGAGGTTCGGCACTCCAGATCCTACCCCGTGCCAGCTAGCCAGTTACTTGAATAAGAACCCCCCCTGAAGGTGCCCGTTCTCGACCGTGCCCAACAGGCGAAAGCTTGTGGTGCCGCGTCCCGGCGGCTACCCGTCGTCTAAATGTACGTTGGTCCGCACGCCCGGATGGCGGTCTCGAGTTGACCGCGGGGAGCTCCAAAATCATCCCTCCCCAAAGAAAAAAAGTGGTTCCAACTCTCCACCAACACAATGACTTGTGGTGGAGGAAACAGTGGGAATCCAAACCTGACCAAGGCAAGACGGTCAGTGCCCACTGTCTGTCCAGATTTTCGAATTCTTGGACTCGGCGCCCGGAGCTCCTGGATCACGCGAACCGTGCATTTGCTTATAAAGCCCGCCTAAACCTACTTCCCTTGAAATCAAAACCAAGCCATGGCCGCCCTTATAAACCTGCCATATGTCGCGCGTGTTGGGAAAGCGGAAGAGACTCTTCCTCATATATTGAACCACTGCCCTACCGTGATGCCTGTTGTCACGCAACGACACAATTCAGTATTGTGGGAGATCGTGAAGCATGTACCTGCCGAATGGCAACCCTTGCTTACCATAGATAGTACGGTTCCACAACACGTGGAAGCGGGCGGTGCTGATCTGCGCCCTGACATTGTCCTGCAACGGTGTCACGGTTGTATGTGACGTCACTTGCCCGTTCGACTACGGCGCGGATTCCCTTCGAAAAGCCGACGACAGGAAACACGACAAGTACGGCGAGTTATGTGTAAACATATTGGAAGACAGGAAGCGCCCTTGCAGGGACGTCCTGTCACTTCCGTTCGTCGTAGGCTCCCTCGGGAGCTATGCTCCGTTGAGCTCTGGGGCTTTGGCGGCCTTGGGTGTTCCTGCTCGTGGGGTAGCAGAGGTGGCTAGAAAAGTGGCCTCCCTCTCAATCGAAGGTTCCCTCCGTGTCTGGAAAGCTTGGAACGCCGGGCTCACTCGTGGAGAGGCTACGTCATAGAAAAGACGATTCCAGCGATCAGAAGCTCAATTCCCCAACAGCAGAAGCTTTGCAGTAAGCATCCGAGCGCGCAAGACAGCAAACCACCTCAAAACCCGCCAGTAATTGTGTGACGTCATAGTATGTTAAATCCATTGTTTCATTATCAATTTATCTGTAAACAATTGTCGTTTCATCAGCATGCTGCAGCTCAATGAAGAATACAATCATCATCAATAAAATAGCAATATATGAATTAAGTATATATTGCATATCGTGAATGGACTCATATCATCTATCAATGACGTAATATCATTAACAACACTGGATCTGTATTTTCATATTTCAATATTTTAGAATATTACACACATACCTTCTCCCAATATGCTGCTCTTTCCCGCTCGGATCAACCTCGCGTTGCTTTTAACACATCGATAAACATGATTTCCCGATCAACTCGATGCAACCTCAAAAGTTTCATCCCACTATTCTATATTTTTCCTGGTAACGTAGCCTAGTCATATCTACGCTTCGATCGCTAGTTCCCCCGACCCATCTGGGCGAACCTGCCTCAACATCTGGCCAGTGCACATCTGTGCTCGTTGGTTCAACGTCCACTTTTCCAGTAAGTAAAGCATACAATATATTCCCACATACCTTCTTTTTTTACACCAATTAATTGAGCCTTTGCTCCAGATTTTATATAATTTTCGTCTCCCACGAGTATTCGAATCGTCCTTGTAGCTAAGCTTCTCTTCCTCGTGGGAGACCCCAAAGTTTATCCGCTCTGCCTACGGGCAGACCGGGTATAGGAGTCAAACGTACCTGTGTTACGGTCACGTGATGGAGACGTGGGCGCTGCCTGGCTTTATAAAACTTCTGTCGCCCGGCCCGTCGTGAGCTGACCTTTTTGCGTTTGCAGAAACCAAAACCCGTCTCCCTGGCCCGTTCCGCCATTCTACTTTTGCGGACGAGTCGCACAAAATTCTCGATCCACAGATACCTAGACTCCCCAGCCTGGCCCCCGCGACCTAAGCTGGTGGACTTCCCTTCCGGGTGCATCGCCACCCCATAATCACGCCGCTCTCCGCCTCCACGGGGCGTGGCAGGCCGGTTCTTTAAAGTCTCTGACCTAGCTATGTTTATTGTGTTCTTCTCGCCGTGTCAATTATTGTGTACTCGTGCGTCGTTGATCAAAATAAATCAATTTTTTTTTGTCCGCATAAGCCAGGGGTTCTTAACCGGGGGTAAATTAACCCCCTCGGGGTAAATTTCACCTACCGAGGGGGTAAATTTACTGAATCATAAACTAAGGCTTTCAGACAAAATTATATCTGTGGAGTAGAAGAGTTCAAAAAGGAATTTAGACAAATTTTCTAACATTTGATGATTGGAAAGTCAGTAGGCTACAAGTCGCAACGAGATTTCTGACCTCGAAGTCGAAATATGCCAGCCCCTTGACGCCTTAAAAAGAACTTTGACGGTTACTTCGAAGGTGAAAGTTTTAACAGTAGGCTACGGCTCTTTACATAACTCATCCCTTCGAAGCCAAGTTAGAAAGTACTGCTGACGATGATCTTTGCAAAGATGAATTGACTAATCCACACCAAAACTTGGAAAAGTCACCATGGCACGATAAGAATTTAGAACAAAGCGTTGTTGAACATTGAAGATGAATTGATTGATCTTCAATGTTCAACAACGCTTTGTTCTAAATTCTTATCGTGCCATGGTGACTTTTCCAAGTTTTGGTGTGGATTAGTCAAAGAGTTTCCTACGCTGACTAAGCGTGCATTTGAAGTTATTAGGCTATACCTTTTCCAACTATTTATCTGTGTGAAGCAGAGTTCTTCTCATTGTTGACTATTAAAACAAAACATCGATCTCACTTAGTTCCCAAAGACGACATGCGAATAGCTCTTTCAACAACTTTTTTTTCTTACTTACTGACTATCAGTTCGAGGGCCAAAAAAACGGAGCTCGCAGGCCAAGTTTGGCCCGCGGGCCTGTAGTTGGACCACGCTGACCTAAAATAAATGCGGTAGACACAATGTGATAGCTTTCTTTACTTCACATGTCAGATTGCCAGTATTGCCATAAAGATTCAACTACGATTTATGTGTGCACTGTGCAGTGTGCAGGATATGTTTGAATAACGGAAAACTCTCTCTTTTCTTTTCCATAATCTTGAAATTTTTGCTAAATAGCGTTGAAAAAAAGGCTTCAAATTATTACGTGACCAATTGTACAAGTTTCGTTTTCTACATAGCTAATATCATAGATACAATGGATAGACAAAAAAGTAGGCTCATTGCCATTGGGATTGATTAGTGTTTTTCAACCCAATTACTTTGTTGTCTATCAATTTTTCATGATTGTAAGCCAAAACCACACAAATAAAAAAGTCAATATTTTAGGTACTAATTGCTAAGGGATGCTTGGTTCCATAAAAACTAGAAATTATGAGTTTCGGAAAGCATTGGCTTATGAAAAACAAATGGTATCATGGCAAAAAATAAAATATCAAGTTAAGCATACAAAATGTCAAAATATTAATTTTTCAAACTTATAGACAAGTGATTTTTGTACAGATTAATACAAATTCTGTTTAAAAAGATCCAGCAGATGACACGCAACAGCTGGCAGGAAATACATTATATAGTCGCGAGATTGCGTGTGGTTTGTGTAAACAAACGGAGGATCGAGTGGATTTATTTTGATTTATGAGCTTCAGTCCTTTGTTGGAATAGCGTGTAGTTTACAAGAGAAAACATGAAGTAGCTTAACCTCAAACCGAAGTCCTGGAACGTTACTTTAACATTGCTTGTAATCAACTTTTTTGGTATGGCTATTCTACTCACTTGGCATCATAAGATCTGTGTCGTGTTCAATGTGCTGCTGCTAGGGACGGTACATTACGGGACGCGTAACTCCGTTGTTCCTTCAACATTAGAAGGGTCAATTGCCAATTTGACATTTTTTTTATGCTTTACTGCTGGCTTGCTTTCAACTAAAAACCTTAAATTACTTTAAAACCAACTTCACTCTTCTTATATAACCTATAAAAAGTAAAATATTTTGTAAATTACAAAAAAACGTAATCCTTCTAGTGTTGCGGATAAGCCAAAAGCGGATGAAGTTTCGCATCCCTATGATCTACAATCCCTAGCTGCTGCACTAAAAGCCTCTATGACGAGTGCAGATACGCACAATGTTAAAATTAATCAAGTTTTGATGAAGAAAGATTATAAACATGATTTTATCGAAACTGGTTTGATGATTTATCTCTCGGGATGTGCGTTTGAGTGACGAAGTTTTAGTAGGACAACCCTTCTTCAGCGGTATCTGGTGAAAGGTGAAACGTACAGGCAACAAAAGCCTTCAACAAGCGAGACATTTCACTCTTCCAACCAAGGTGATCGGGCCTACGTCAGAGGTTCATAGCCTCTATAAGTAAGCGAAACTGCCAGGATTAAGCTTCCAAAGAGGCTTTCTCAGTCAAATGACAAAGGTTTCCAAAGAAACAAACTTTCAATGACCAATTGCAAACGATAGGTTCGTTCATTATTCGACTGCAGAATAGTGAACGTTTTTGTAAATATGATACACGAACTTAATCGTTTTGTTTTTATATTTGACCATCACAGCGTAAAACAAACTGCCGCTAGCACTGACTGAATTTCAAATTTATAACATCGACATAGCATTTTCATCAATTCTTGCATGAAATTTTTGGGTATTGTAACACAGCATGAAAATACACACAGACTCTTTTAAAACAAATATAGCTTACTTGCTTTTACGAGAACAAAAACACTTGGCAAACTGATAAAATTCAAGGAAAGTTGTTCATGCAATAAAGCTATCCTTCAGTTTTGTATTTACAGTACATGGGCTATTTGTTACATAAAACGTTTTGTGGTTAGTCATCAAATTCCAATCCCACACCTTGAAAATTGGAATTCACTTTTTCCGAACCTGAGAAGTCTGCGCTGGTAAAGTTAGAATTTCCAAAATCACAGCTCTGATACTTTGTTCCGCTAAAATCAGCGAGAAAAAACTGAGACTCACGAAAGGTGGAACCGGCAAAAAAACTTCCTGAGAAATCCGCACTCGTGTAATCAGACTTGCTGAAATCTACTCCGTAAAATGCTGAGCCACTAAAATCAGCACCCACAAACCGAGAATTTGAAAACGCTGTACCATTAAATTGACAGCCGGAGAAATCAGATCCACTGAAGTCAGAGAAAGTGCCAATGCTTCCATAAAAATTCCCACCACGACTATCGGCACCACTGAAATCACAATTAGTACAGTTAGTTCCGTACATATTCATTCCTCTAAGATCAGATCCACTGAAACGTGTACCACTTCTGTCTGCTCCGTTTATGTCTTCTCCTCGTCGGCTCTGTCCTGCAAAAACTGGGAAAAATATAATTACAACATTAGTTACCATTATAAAAAGATTACAAAACTGGCTTGCATGGGTCAGGTTTGACAAAAAAAAATAGGCTACTAAATTCAGCTAGCTTACCGTACCGATGCGTTATGTCTAATCGTTCGGACATGACGAATCATAGTCTACTGTGATGAAAAGAAGTGTTTGTAAGCCTATCGGTTTTACTCACTGGACTCATACGCAGTAGGGATCCTTTGGACCCGAGCCAAAGATAATTTTAAGGGCTCGAAAAATGAAAAAAAACACAGCGTGTTCTTTGGATGCAGTGCGTTTTTCTTATAAATCGCTTGATTTGAGGCACAAGGGTTTCATTGGTACCGGGCCCAAACATCCTCTCAACGACCCTGATCATACCGTTTTATTTCACAAAGAATTAGGCTATGAAGGAGGAAAGGTGAAATTTTGTTTCGAAAACAAAGTTCCAAATATTTTGTTTTGAGCAGACGTAGGCTATAAACTACAGTCCCACCCCTATCTTTCACATTTGTAGTTTATTTACAGTAAACTATGGTATGTCGGCTAACCAATATTTGGAATTTATGATACCTTTTACATACATACTGCAAGGATCTCTATTGTTTTGTTTTTTATTACAAAAATAGGAAATGCACTAACTATCTTTTTTTAGTGTGAATTTTAATAGCTGCAGAAAAGCTTATAAGTACTTTCGTAGCCCAACTTCGGCCCATGTACGCTTTGCAGGTTCTTGTAAGCAAATGGTTTTATTTGTCAAAAACAAGAGTGAATGTGGTTAATAACTTACATTCCAGTAAAGTTTTAACTTGCGTGGTGTAAAACAGTAACAAAGTCCACAGAGTTTGTCAGTTTTAGAATACGCATGATCAAAATTTAAATCACCTTAATCTCCAACAACCAATTGCATATAGTTTGTTATGTTCTGCAGACATGAACTGTTTGCTATTTTTTTTTAGATTTCAAGAGGTGGATTTTTCATGCGCATAGTTTTTATACGTTTCAAACGTCAAATGCAATTTTTACTTCTAAATACATCAAATATCTTCTAAAATCAAAACACATTTTTATCTAAGTTTCTTTGGCAGCTAAGGTACTTTGCCTAAATAAGGCCCTAACCCTTTCATATCTGGAAAACCAAAGAAAGCAAGGAACAGCTGTTGTAATTTGATTGACTGCGATAATCAAGTGAATGAACAGAAAAAGTGATTTGGTTTCCTAGAAGAAACCCCATGCCAGCAGAGCGTAGTTGTAAATGTTTGAAAACTATCTTGCAGGAGTAAAATTTTGTTCAGTACTTAATCTATCTGCGTGTTTACGTAAGTGGTGTTTGTGTTCTACCTTTGTTAAAGTTTCAGGATATGCTAAAGGGTATAAAGTTTCAACATGATTGTATTGACATATTGACCTTTCTTGGATAGTGTATTTAGGTAGTTCACGCTGAACTGATTGTGAAGAGTTGCCCTAACAAGGCCCATCAAAATCAGCCATGGGCGTTATTAGACCAGGTACCCTTGGCATTCAATTGTGGGCTTGTAAGGACTGTTAGGAGAAGGACAGGGTAGTTGATACTTCCTTACTGGCAGCTAACAAGCACAACCTCAGATCAAAATACCGCTACCATGTGGATCTCAACACAGCCCCCATATCAACACCATTTCATAGCATTATGGCTACACCGTCAGCAAACACCCTAAGCAAGAAGCGTGAGCAAAGAAAAAGGAGCATTAATTATCGAGCAACAACTGTACCGAAGTCTCTGTTTGACTCTAAATGGAAAAGGGAGGGAAAAGGCAAAACAAAAGGGACAAACAGTACATATGCAAAGACGTCCAAGTGTAGGAGATTGGTATTGCCCAGTATGTTTAGAAAATACAGTCTCTGACACGAGGCAGTATGAAAGTTGCCAAATATGGCACCATGAAGACTGTGCTGGTTTAACAAAAGATGATGGTGGATTTGTATGCCCTGATTGTGATATGTAAATGTTTTATTGTTGAAAAAGAATTTCTTTGAAGAAATTTATTTGAACTTGTGATTGAAAAAAACTTTGTTTCACAAACTTACGCTTGATTGAAAAAGAACTTACTTGAACTCACTACGTGAAGTCTAGCATTTGTTTTTGTAAACAACTATGCAAATAAATTGTTTTCGAGATTTTTCACTGTTTTGATGTTGTGTATTGTTTTCCCCCCGCAATTTATGGCTCAAAAAATTGAGTTTAGAAGGCTGGCCTTATTAAGGCAATGGTGCCTTTTTAAGGCCCACTCAGCAGTAATTAGCAAATCAACTATAATTTTAAAACTGTGGTCAATATGTGTTCCCGACAATGGTTCACCAAATCAAACGTCATATAAAACCATTCAGGTCTACTGAATCATAGCGTATTACGTCATGGAATTTTCCCTAAAAAATGAGCCAAGATTGCACCATCGTTCGTAAGACTTGTATCACACCTGTTGAGAATTACTTCACAATGCATATGGATTATTACGTCACAGTAACTGTGTACGTGAGTTTGAGATGTTGCGGTCTATTCTGGTCATTCGTAAAATGGTTGCTTGAAAGTTGGTAGCATATTTAACTGTTTGCTTAGTGCTTGCCAGCTGGACGAAAATTCCGTCTTTATCTAAGTAGTTTGGATTGTAGTGACAGGTTTTTAGTGGTGTATCGCGTTGCACCTCATTTTCGATAGCCGCGGGCTAATTTTACAGAAATACACTTTTTGAATAGACGTTTCAGAAGAGTGTTGCTTTTTCGGTCATTACATACAGACGAACGGATCCGAGAATCTTATGTTACAATTTTCCCATGAAGAGATTATGGTTTACCGCTGTGACCAATATGTTATTAAAATGTTTCTGAAGAAGTGCTTTAAAGATGCTAAAACACAGTAAAACACACATTGGTAGCCGCTTTTTTCAATTCATGATCAATTTGCGACAAAATCAAAATGGTGGGTGTCACGATTTCTTTCTATCTCTTACCAGGAAAAAGACTTGGAAAGGTTCAATGACGTAGTTTAATGGGTCAAACCGAAAAGCAGTCAATTAAACTACGTCATTGAACCTTTCCAAGTCTTTTTCCTGGTAAGAGATAGAAAGAAATCGTGACATTCTGGGGGCTCGTCCGGGATATAACCGAAAAACCGAAGAATACCGAAAGATTTATTGAGAGAATAATAAATTAACAACAAGTTGTCAAAATGGTGGATACCGTCAAACATGAGATGATTGAAGACTTACGGAGCATGGCTGAACGAATGGGGCTGAGTGACAATGAGAAGTCTCAGTTTGTGATGGAAGAGTATCACAAGATAATGGCTCAAAAAGCTCAGCGAGAAGCTGACGAAAGAGAAGAAAGAAGAGCTGTTCGTGAAATAAGGAAAGCAGAACTTGAAGCTGAGGAGAAGCGAGCACAACTTGAAGCTGAGGAGAAGCGAGCACAACTTGAAGCTGAGGAGAAGCGAGCACAACTTGAAGCTGAAGAGAAGCGGGCGCAGCGCGAAGCAGAAGTTGAAGAGAAGCAAGCACAACTTGAAGCTGAAGAGAAGCGGGCGCAGCGCGAAGCAGAAGCTGAAGAGAAGCGAGCACAACGCGAAGCAGAAGCTGAAGAAAAACGGGCACAACGGCAGTATGAAGCAGAAGCTGAAGACAGAAGAGCGCAATATGAATTGTAAAAGATAAGACTTGATTTAGAAAGACAAAAGCTGGACATTGGTGAGCGATCTAATTCTACTAATGATAATGCTCGAGATGTTATTGTGGCGCAAGTTAGACGTCCAGATTTGCCATCATTTGTTGAAGAAAAAGATGAGTTGGATAGTTATTTGTTAAGATTTGAAAGATATGCTACAATAGCCAAATTGGAGAAGTCGACGTGGGCTACCCAGCTAAGCATGTTATTATCGGGACAAGCTCTTGATGTATATTCAAGACTTTCGCAAGAAGAGGCCATGAACTACGACAGATTAAAGTTAGCTCTGTTAAAGCGATACAATTTCACCGAGCATGGATACCGTCAAAGATTCCGTGAGGCAAAGCCTGAACGACACGAAAGCCCAGGTCAATTTATTGAACGTTTAAGAAACCTTTTGTTAAAATGGTTTGAACTTTCGGGGGCCGAACAATCATTGGACGGATTGGCAAACCTTATAGTTAAGGAACAATTCACAGATTCATGTTCAAAAGATCTGTCTGTTTATTTAATGGAGAGAAATCCAAAGACTCTAGAAGACATTGCCAGTGTGGCGGAACAGTATTTAGTTGCCCATGATGAGAAGTTGTCGACTGAAGAGATGTTGTCATTTGATGATGACGAGGAGCAAACAAATAATTTTAAAGGAGGTGCGGTTCCAAGAGAAGTACGTTGTTTTAATTGTAATGGCTTAGGTCATAAGGCTGTTAACTGCCGGAAGAAGACTAACAGAAATCATCAGGAATCGAGGAAGTGGTGCAATCGTTGCAATAGGCAAGGACACGAAGCGAAGGAATGCAAGGACAAGTCGTTTTCCTTACCCAATCAGTCTGGGAAGAATAAAGACACGGACGTTTATCGAGGTGGTTGTGCGATAATGATTCATGAACCAGCGCTTGAGGATGAAAGATTGGATGAAGATGATCAGTTGGAGAAGAAAACGGGAAAGAAGACAAAAAAAGATGCTTGCAAAAAAATAATACCTGAAGATTACCTGCCAGTAGTGAACGGAACAGTTGGAAACAAAAGGGTAAAAGTTTTACGTGATTCTGGTTCTACGGGTATAATGGTGAGGAGAGATTTGGTTAAAGACAGTCAGTTAACGGGAAAAACTGGAATTGTGATGTCGATAAATAACACTTCAATCCAAGGACCGTTAGCGAAGATATACATCAAAACTCCGTATTGTAGTGGGACTGTGAAAGCGTTATGTTTACAAAACTCTTTAGTTGATCTTATAATCGGAAATGTTATTGAGAGAAATTCTGAAGTTACTTGTTATTCTTGTGGCAAGAATGGTCACTTTGCTCGAGATTGTTCTGCAGATAATCAGCGACGATCTCACGGTCACGGATACAACGAGCGCGAAGAACCGAGGGGAAGAGGCAGGCGACGACCATTTGGAGTTTGCTATAGATGCGGTAGACGCGGACACTTTGCCAGGGAGTGCGTTGCTGACGGCGGACATTCGGAAAACAGACGTTGCCGTGACAACCACTGCTACCGATGTGGGGAGATTGGACACATACTGTAGCCAGGAGCTGCCCTTTTGATGAAAAGGCTTGCTACAACTGTCATAAAGAAGGTCATCTGGCCAAGGACTGTCCGGAGAGGAAGTGTTTCCGATGTAAGAAGATGGGTCATCTTGCTCGCCGATGCACTGAAGTTGTTGAGGACGTTGAAAACTTTCGCAGAAAACGTAACTATTGTTTTGAGAAAAACTATCGTTGGTAGATCATGCAACGATGGACTTATGAGAATTGATTTATTGAGTAATTAATTGTTTTTGTAATATGTTTTGTATTGATTGTGTTGTTATATTGTTTGCAACAATATTCTAAGGGGGGGCGTATGTCACAATCAATGTGCAAGGCGTCGCGTCGGGCTACTCTGCGTCTTGACAGAATGTGCTGTTTTCATTATGGAATTTTGAGCGATGTGTTATTATCTGGTATTGACCTGAAGTAACCTTTGAATGAGAAATCTGTATTATGTAACGTATTTCTAGAATCGTCTGTAAGTATGCAACTCTGGAATGTTCTGTTGTTTTTCATGATTTCTGAGCGTCGTTTGTCATGACGTCATAAGGATGTTTATCAGTAAATGTCCGATTGCGAAATATTTATTATGTAAGAATCTTCTACACCACGTGATATTCTTTAAACTTCTTTGAGCTTCTGCTTGTTTACATTAATGCAACTTGTCAGAACAATGAGTGATGTAATATTGCGTAACCTTCTCGAAGTTACTATACCGAGAAACCTTCTATAAATAGTGGTGTAATTGATTATGATGATTTATTGAGTTGATTCTGAGAGTTGATTATGAGAGTTGTGTTATGGGTTGTGGATTGGTAGTTGGTGCAGAAATTATTGTTGATTGAGAGTTGAAGTAATCGAATACAAGTAGATGAGAATTGGTGCTGATATAAATTGTGTTCGAAATTAGAGTTATTTGAGAAGCCGTTTGTTAAAGTCCTTCAAGAAGTTGGATTATCATTTCACTAGTGGAACCATTCGACAGTGGGCCTCATTGGGGAACGGTACCCCAACTACTTTAGTTTTTGTACCTTCCTGGGGAGTCGTGCTGAAGCGAGGAGTTTGTTCTGTGCCAGGCTTTGTTGTTTCTTGTGGGAATAATTCAGTAATTTGTTGAGGTACAGAAGCTTCTGTGAAGGCATCTTGTGTTGGTGAGGTTGCTTTTAAGAGTAGTCGCATGACATCTCTTATTTCGTGATCCGGAATTAACTCACTTTTTTGTCTGAAGAGAAAAGTAAATTTTTAACAACGTTGTATTGCATTTGTTAGAACTTTTTTATTTACAATTACAGTAGAACTCGGTTAATCCGGATTTGGTTAATCCGGATCTTTGCCTAATCCGGATAAAACTGGAAGTACAAATGATTTGTAATCTTTTTCTTGAGAAACAGCTTTGGATTATCCGGATTATTTAATCCGGATCTTCGCCTATTCCGGACAAAAGTTGCGCTTTTTCTATCACTTCTTCCGGATTTGCCGGTGATAACTTTGTTTGACCGTGATTTTTTGTAAGTTTTCAATAGAAACTCGTCTTCGGTAACTGTTTTCATAAGTTTTGAGTGACTACAGATTATTCCGACACGCATGTCTGAAGATGTAACTTTTGCCAGTGTGTTCTTGCGTTAGACGCAGAGTCTACAAATACATTCATTTTACATGCATACTGCATTTCAAAAGAACTCTATCACTGGGTCGCTAATGTGGTGATCGCGCGTCTCGAAATTGGCAGATGACCACACTAATGCGTTCAATTTCGGTGATTTTTACCGATACCCTTCTATCTAGGTAACGTCAGGCTTGATAGAACCGTCATCGGTTAATCCGGATCTTCGCCTAATCCGGATGGAATCGCCGGTCAAATCGAATCCGGATTAACCGAGTTCTACTGTAGTCACCAAGAAAAGCAAGCACTGCGTCTAACCTATACAATACTATAAGACGGGTTAACGTTGTCATTTTTCCTTTTCTATATATCATAACCTAGAACCTGAAAATTACTTTTTTTGATGATTTTCATAGTGGGAAAATGATTATGTTTAAACTTCAACTTTCAACTTAAATTCAGTTAATAAGTTATCAAACTTAATTTTTTCTGTCTTCATAACTTCTTGTCCTACTAATTTGAATAATACTTTAAGATCACTTAACACAATTTATCCGTACCCTTTGTGACTGACTTGAGGTGATGCAAATGCTTTCCATTGATACAGTCATCATATTGAAAACTTATTTTATTTCCAACACCCCAATTAAAAAATCACGTAAAAATTCTATTTCAAAGCTTTCTATTACTGTTTTACAAAAATTACAGTTATTGAAAAGCACGAGTCACCTGGAAAGAACGATTATCCCAAAGTAGATGTTGTGTGGTCTTCCAGATATCCTGACGACGCTATTTGTTACTCTGGTGGAAGTGGAAAAACGAATAACTCGAAAGACCTTTGGAGCCACTGAATCAAAGTCCTGGAACAATAAGACACACAATCAACCTTTGTTGAAAATGGACTATGTATGATTTTAGATAGCGTAATAAATACAGTTCACTCGACCTAACATTACATGCAGTAAAGCTTTTAATGTGGAGAATCAAGCGACCAAAACTATTCAAATGGGATACAAGTTCACCATCATAAGGTGGAGTTGTGAGGCAAATCATGCTTTTCCAATTTGAAAAAAGTCGAAAATTGGTTTGAATTCTATCGACGCCGTAGGTTTTAATACAGTATATGTCGCCTTGTGTCGCTAATTTATTACATTCAGGAAATGTAATTTGCAAAGTTAATTATGGCTTTGAATAAATTTTAGGAGCACAAACTTTCAATACAGAGCTCGCACACAATTCTTCTACATTGAATAGAAAACATTACTGATTCTAACACAAAAAAGTAACATGTTGTTACAGGAAATCTTGAACTTTTCTTGACATAGGCTACAAACACATGCTTGTGCATCGATGAACGCATCATGTGAAGCAACATATAACAAATACGGAAAACTATATCATTAGGTTGTACAAGCAAGTTACTTACAAACAAATACCTTGGACATGTCTTGGCAACAGTACCGTAAACAACAAAGTGTTGTAATTAAGTTATTCAATGATGAACTCAAAAATCTAGTCAACATATACAGGGTGATCAAGCCAAGTGTAGAAAAATATTTATTGAAATAACAGTAGGCTACATCCAAACAGGTAAATTTACACATATAAAGAAAAATACAAAGAAAAGTATAAATAAACAAAATGTATATACTCTTATTTTTCAATATATCCTCCCTTTGCCATCACCAAACGCCTTAGTCTGTTGTGCACTTGACTGCATGAGACACGTATGGTGTCTGATGATATTTTTTTCCAACAAGTGCGCTATTTTGCCTTCAGAGCTGTAACGCTTGAATGTTTTGAAGAACAGGCTTCACTCTCCAAGATACTCCATATTGCGAAGTCCATTGGGTTTAAATCAGGAGAGGATGGAGGCCATAATTCCTTTGGCCAAAACTCTTCCATATTTTCCCTACACCAGTCCTGGACAAGATTCGCTGTGTGGCTGGGACCTAGCCCCATCTTGTTGAAGAGTTATTCCGTTTTCTCCAAATGTTGCATTGATCCAGGGAACCAATTTCTCCCTCAACATTTTCCTTATCCTCCCTTTGCCTTCACCAAACGCCTTATAGTCTGTTGTGCACTTGACTGCATGAGACACGTATGGTGTCTGATGATATTTTTTTCCAACAAGTACGCAATTTTGCCTTCAGAGCTGTAACACTTGAATGATTTGAAGAACAGGCTTCACTCTTCAAGATACTCCGTATTGCGAAGTCCATTAGGTTTAAATCAGGAGAGGATGGAGGCCATAAATCCTTTGGCCAAAACTCTTCCATATTCTCCTAACACCAGTGCTGGACAAGATTCGCTGTATGGGACCTAGCCCCATCTTGTTGAAAAGTTATTCCGTCTTCTCTAAATGTTGCATTGATCCAGGGAATCAATTTCTCCCTCAACATTTTCAAATAAGCATGTTGATTTTCTTCACCAGTTGAATTTACCCCACCCTAAGCCATCCCAGGGGCTGGTTTCTGTTCATGGAACATCAGCCTTTCATTCTGTGGGATATCTTCTTTATTCTTTGCATAAATACGATCATTCTAATGATTATGCACAGCCTGGACGGTAAATAACTTTTCGTCTGTCCAAAGAACTGGTGGCTGCTTGCCTCATGCAGTCAAGTGCACTACAGACTAAGGCGTTTGGTGATGGCAAAGGGAGGATATATTGAAAAATAAGAGTACATTTTGTTTATTTATACTTTTCTTTGTATTTTTTTTTTCATATTTGTAATTTTTTTCCTGTTTGGATGTACTGTTATTTCAATAAATATTTTTCTACACTTGATTTGATCACCCTGTAGTACAGTAGTGTACAGTATAGCCTCTTAGAACGCAAGTACAGTGTATAACTTCTTTATTGCAGCACAGTTCGAATGACAGCAGGCTACTGTTACTGTATAATTCAGCATAGATCTCAATATGCCTGAAACTGTCTCAAATTCGTCATGTTTCAAAGTTAAATCAATGAAATAGACGTGATGATTGAGGTTGGTTACCTTATTTGATATGGTAAAGAACACTTCACACAAGGTCGGGTAATCCGAGTTGTAAACTTGAAACAAATAATAATCCGCAATTCCATTTCCTTCCGCCACTTGACCTTTTTCGGTAGCAATGTTTCCTTTTCCGTCAGTTCCCAAGTCTCCATTCACCTATAGATAAATTGCATCTAAGTTTTATATGGCACAGTGCTTGCTCAAAACTCAAAAATAGCATAATTTTGCTCTACTTTCTCGTTTGTCTGGTAAACACAGTAGTCATTTGATAGAAAAGGAAACAGTTCTGATAAATGTTTTGACTTTTCAATATCAAAACATCCATAGTTCAATTTGGTACAGATACCGAACATATTCTAGAACCGATTCTTTTAATGCGTCAAAATCGACAACATTAGTTAAACTTGAGATGAGGGAAGTACAATTGAATGTGTCATATAAACAATATCATTGACAATAATCCTGCTTTTTGTAAAACAGAAATAAGAATAGTCATAGGCTACATATTATTCAAGGTGTTAAATGTATCTTCTGTATTTCAGTCATCAACGTCACAAAGCACGAGTAACTATTTGATGTTCTTACTCTAAATGTATAAAAGTGAGGTTCTTCTTCAGGGTTGCTGATGGTTGCAAGTGCCACAAATGGATTGATGGCCAAAGTGGTGACGTTATATCGAGTAGTTCTAAAATAATAATAAGATATTATCAAACAGTGATAATAATATATCGTGTTGTGTTTTGCCACCATTGCGACAACATACAATGCAGTACGATTGCAAATGCAACACAACAAACAACAGAAAGCAACGAAGATACATGTAGTAAAACTCAACGTTTTAACATGTCATTACGTGTCTTGCCGATACATAACCGCGTGCTCTAGAGCGGTGTCGAACCAACGTCCTTTCGAACGTCGTGCATACGTTTCTCACCACTCGGACACACAGCAAACCAGAAGTCAAAATACAATCTTGAAAGCAGAAATACAACTTATGAGTCAATTTGCCAGATGGTGCTAGCAATGATACTGAAATTATGATCCTCATTGAACAGCAGAAAGCAAGAGTGACGAATAGAAATGGCAGTTTGGCTTCGAGTACAATTCTGACCAATCATAAAAAAGACGAATCTCTACTTTTGCATTGTATGCATGACTTTCAACAAATCCTATCATCACTGCTGTGTTCGTTTTAAGCTAAAGCAAAACTGATATCAAATTTGGACTAAATGCCAAAACCTACGTGAGTATTTTATCAAATCTGTTCAAAAGTCTGATGCTTGTAATTCTAACGCCTACAATGATGTTGTCATAGCAATGTACAAAACAAACAAAAGAAAATTTGCAGCTTAAATAAACTCTAAAAAAACAATTTGCTTTGATGTCTTAAAACATAATGTAATTCCTACTGTGTATTTAGTCAATGCTTTTCATCAATAACACTCCCAGAACTGTAACCAAAATAAGATAGAACTACTTTATGCATTAACCTACACTACATCAAAATATATCATTCAAAAACTTACGTAACTGTGGCGTTGTATTCTAGATTACGACGCCGTCTTCCTTCAACAAATCTTATCTAAAATCAAAACTTTGTCTTGTTAAACAGTAATCTAGCAAATAATTACTTAGCAAGTAATCTAACAAGTAATTACTTAATTGATTATAATCAACGAAAGTAGCCAATTACAGACCATGCTTTTTACAAATATGGTCTACTGTATGTGTGAAACATACTTTTAAATCATTGTAATAATATTTTGCTATTAAAAGCTAGATGACATAAATGTGACAATGTAATAAAGTGATTGAAAAAAAACTAAGAATAAAATTAAAGAAAAGAAGGGTATTTTATGCGACTTGCCTCAGACGGCAATATGAAGGAAATGGCTTGCTTGGCATTCAATGCGAACAATTTCATTTATGCATTTTTATCTAGTTGTGAGGTTATACTGTTTAATATTATATCTTCCAAAAAAAAAAAAAATAGACACGTGGCTTGTTGTTGTTATAAACAATTGTAATTTGATAAATTTTATTTACCTTAAATGTTACGCATTTTTGCTGAGGCACTGTTTAATAATACCATAAATCATGTCGTTTTACCTATATGCACCAGTGTTGAAACTTGCATACCAAAACAAGAAGATTTATAATTAAAACACGTTTATTAAAATTTAACTATTTATAATCGGAATCCAATCTTTTTGAAACAAGTAAACTATCAAATTGACGTGTTCTTATATTCAAACACAGCGTAGCCGGCAGCCTTTAACAATCAAACATCGCTATATTTTGCAATGCGCTGTGAAATCTTCAATCAAGTTTGCTGGATAAACTTTATTTATTGTGGCGCTCATATTAACCTTTATCAAGTCACAAAACTGGTTGTCGTGGATTAATCGACATTGTAATTGTACAAAAGCCTGACTGTCTGAGAATGATTGGACAGATTTAAATATTCCAACTTGATCAGTAATACAGTAGGCCTAAATACAATACTTGTTAGTTTGGGAAATTGTTTTGTCCCAAGTACAAATTATTGACACTCTTGGACGAGAAACCGCAAAAAAATTTAGGTTTGGCATTTGACATATTTGCAAAGTTCTCAGTGATCAATTTCTTGTTATAGCACGTGTGTTCCAGAAAAATATAATTTCTTGTGCAAAAATTGAAGTGGTTTGTTGATTAGATAAGTTTTGACCAATCAAAAAACATTAAGTTTTGACGACACGACTTTGGTAGATTAATTGAAACAGGTCAGATAAATTTTGACTTTATAGAAGAAACGTTAGTAGGCCTATGTTTTATCAATAAAACTCAGGATTCTTTTTGCCACTAAATATCTTTGCTGAGAAAGCGAAGTAGTTGCTTTAATTTTTTTATATGTAAGTCCAGTATAACATTAGTCATATCACGTTTTATAAGACTATTTTGTTTATATATTTATAACGTTTTTCATACATTGCGATTGAATGCATGTCAATAATGTTGGATTGGTAACCATCACCCAAGCTGACAAATTTCAGTCTAAGTGTTTACAACAATGCTTGGGCTTTTGAACTTAATTGTGACATGAATAATTAGATTTTAACCAAGTCGTTCTTTACCATTATTCCATTGTCGTACAAATCGTGACCTCCATCTATGAAATTCATTGGAAATTTATTGGAATCATATCGATAAGGTTGGTACGACGTCACAGCGTTGGTGAGGTTGGAGGATAGTGTTGCCAGGTTTTCAATTACATTGTTGAGCTGAAATCCGTTGCTTTTAGTAGCTACAAAGAATTGTAAATTATTATGTCATGAATGAGTAAAGTTTAGTTTTGCATAAACATGTGAATAATTTTTTTTTAACTTTTGCATAGTAAACATGAAAAAATATAAATTTAAAGCAATCACTCTCAAACATTAACATGCAACAAGAGATCTGTGATAATATTTAGTAGGAATTGCATGGCATTAAAATATATTTTATGAAATTAATGTAACAACTATCATACAATGTGGATTCACAATTGACACTGTCTTTGTGTAGCCTACGTCACAGTAATAATAACATTTGAAATCAATTCACAAATGTTTCATTAAATCGAGTTCAATGGCAAATGTTCCTTCACTGTGGACTGTTCTGGAAATCACTACTGCACCTTCTGCTGCACTATTTCATCATGCTATTATTAAAAATAGCAATTTAAGTGTTAACCGTAATACTTGCCATTATGTTACCATATATAGACATCATCATCATTAGTCGTTATCTCCGCCTGCGGCAGATTGCGCATCAACATGGCTTATTTGCTTCCAAGAGTGGCGATTTTGAGCCAACTCGCCCAGTGTCGTCAAGTGGAGTCCGGTCCATGATTGAATGTTGTCTTGCCATCGTTTTGGTTGTCTGCCACGTTTTCTTTTTCCTTCTACTTTGCCTTCTGTGCAAAGTTTGCTGATTCCGAATTGTGATCTTTTAGTGTGGCCGAACAGTTTTAAAACGTTTGATTTTATTATTGCTGCAATTGGATGTAGTTTTGTCATAGTTAAAAGATCTTCTATTTTTATGTGATCAAGTAACCTTTTGTTGGTCATGCTTCTCATGATGTGATTTTGGAAGGTAGTGAGTTTTTTCATTGTTGATGATGTCCAATTTACGCATTCTAGACCGTACAGCACGACTGGTAAAACGTAGGTGTTGAAAATTTTTGCTTTCAGTTTGATTGGGAGTCTATTGGATGTTAGAATCTTTTTGTTCTTTTCAAATGCTGCCCAGCCTAAGCCAATTCGGTGTTGCACTGCAGTCTTTCCATCGTTGGTTGCGGATAGTCGGTGGCCAAGATATATGAATTCTGGTACTTGTTCTATTTGTTTTCCATAGAGAGTGAGATTGAGTGTGTTGTTAGTTTTGTCGGTTGTCATACATTTGGTTTTGGACACATTTATTTGGAGGCCGAATTTAGCAGCATTTTTTGACAGAGCATCTAGGTATTCCTGCATTTTCAGTTTAGAATTATTCAAAATGGCCATATCGTCTGCGTAGCTTAAGTTGGATATTACATGACCGCCGATGGTGAATCCAGTTGTACACTTATTTTCTGTTTCTGAGATTATTGCAGCCGCTACGATGCAAAACAGGATAGCAGACAAGACATCTCCTTGCTTAACACCTTTTATAATATCAATTCGTCTGGTTGTTCCGATGTCTGTTTTGATTAGTGCTTTAGAATCGTCGTACGTTGCTTTCAAGAGGTTGATGTATTTTTTGTTGATGGAAGTTTTATCCAGAAGTTGCCAAAGGTAGGGTAATTTAACACTGTCAAACGCTTTTTTGAAGTCAATGAAGGTGATATGAACGGGATTGTTGAATTCAATAGACTTTTCTATGATTTGTTCCAGCGCTAAGATTTGCTCGATTGTTCCTCTTCCTGGTTGGTAGGCTGCTTGTGTAGGGGGGAGGGATGCATATAGGTCATTTTTTACGCGTGCCGCAATGATAGTGATAAAGAGTTTGTATACATGACTGAGTAGACTTATTGGACGGTAGTTGCTGCAGTCGAGTCTATTGCCTTTCAATATAGACAAGTATATATATATATATATATAGACAAGTTGTACTAAAATAAATTCAAGGAAAACATTGAAAGTTACAAAGTAAATACAAATCATTAAGCTCATACATTTTCCGCCCCAAAATAAACCAGTGAAGAATATAGATAGAAGAAGTAGTATTGCACGACATCTTAATGGTATTGGTTTAAACCAGTGCTTCCCAACCGGTGGGTCGCGACTAGAGATGTAAAAAACATTCCTTTTTTTTTGTTGGTTTTTATCGTATTTTTTTGTTTTTTATTCGTTTTTTTTTTGTTTTTTTTTTACCTATTTTGACAATAAATGTCACAATATGCAGTAAATAGAGTAAATTCATTGCAATAGCGTTTCTTTCAACAAACAAGCAGTCTCATAAATTGTATAACTTATTTTAAATCAGACAATATGTCTCGTATATTTTTTCATTGCAATTTTGTAGATCTCAAGTCTCAACACACGAGCCATAAAGGTTTCTCATCGTCTCAAATAGTGGTAACAGTGTCCTATGGTTGGCACATCTCAAGTATTGTCTGTAATTTGGTCCAGCCAGTTGTTAAATGCAGTACCACACTCGTGTACAGTTTCGAAGCTACCTGAGGTTTTGGTTAATGGGCATGTTAGGACCAGGTGGTCAGTGTCCTGTTTCTCTACTTTACAAAGGCACTTTTGACCAGCACTCCACACCTTTTCCAGTAGCCTACAACGTCAAGAGGTTGTTCCAGTTGATGTGCATTTGGTGCAAACTTGATGAAAATCACACAATTGGTTCTTGAGTTATAAGTGAAATAACCTTAGCCACTAGGTGGCTTCATAGAAAAGGAGCAATAGAAAAACGGCAATATCTCAAGAACCGCTCAACATATTTGGATAATTTTTAGTTCTACCCCCATGTTTTCTGGGTGGGCTATCTGTTTATGAACATTAAAACAAGTTTTGGCTACTATTTTTTTGAGATATAAAGAAATTAACCTCTTGTCGTTATGCACCAATAAAACCATGATGCGTAACTTTACATTTTTTTTTAATTGGGTAGAGGAAAGATTGATGAAAAGTTTGGCAGAACAGTGTAGTGCTGAAGTCCCAACTTTTAGCCCAAATCACATTTAAATGTAGTGAAAGATGGAAACATTTTGATGCTTTTTATTTTCCCTGAAGAGGTCAATACTCTATTGTGATGTCATAGTTATGTTTGTTTTCCCCTAATCACACCATTGTGCTGTCATAGACATGTTTAAAGTAGTATGGTTCCACTTATTCTATTCAATTGGAACTAGTTTGCAGGACTTTGAGACTTTAGCACTTTTCTGTTTTTGCCAAACTTTTCGTCAATCTTTCCTCTACCCAATAAACAAAAAAAAAATTTAAAGTTACGCATCATGGTATTATTGGTGCGTAACGACAAGAGGTCAATTTCTTTTTATCTCAAAAAGTAGTAGGCCTAGTTCCCAAATAAAATAATTTTTCATCTTTGATGTTTGTTTTGTATCTTTATCCTGCATTGCGGGAATGTGGGTAAAACTTTATATTTGTCAGGAAAAGTATTATGAAGCATTATTCACTATGTGAGCACTGCGCAGTGCTGAAAAACTCCACTTTAAAGGGAAAATGTCTTCATTCAAGGTTGGTAGTTACTAGCAATAGTCAACATGGGTGGTGAGCATTTGAAAGGAACATTAACCTAAACCTTTTCTGATAAACGCACTTACTTTTGACAGCTAAAAATAGCAGTGATAAGATCTCTTGCATTATGTCACAAATAATCTGCAAGAAGCATCAATGACAAAGTATGTAAGACCTTACCACACACGAAAAGAATACTTCTGTTTCAACATTTATAAACCATATACAATACATCGTTGTTAAGCTATGAGTTAAAAAACATGTTTAAACAAGCTAGTGGCAATAGCTTGCTTTAGTAAATTACCACAAACAAGGTAGCCTAATGTGTGTTCTGAATACTGCCATCTTGTTTTTGCCAAATTTTGGTCAACCCATTGAGTGTGTAGCCTACAAAAATAGCCAGTACCAGTAGGCTATACTAACATCGTAGGCTAACTTCCATAAAAGGAAAAAGAAATTAACTCATCTACATTATGTCATGTATCAAATTGCATTAATTCAATGTTTGTCAGGTCTACTGCCACAAACTGGAAATGCTCTAATTAAGCAAACTCTCTTAATTTACACTCAACCTTAACTACTTGAATACACATAATTTTAATTTCAAATTTTATTCTAACAAAACATCATGCACATATATATTGTTTCAATAAAATGGTACTGTATCAGTTGTCAGTTTTGCCTTCTTACCAACAGGAGTTTCTGACATTTTGTTAATCTAAAAGCACTGCAGAATACAGTACTAATTTAGAGTTTAAAAAAATATACCATGTGACATTCATAAAATAATTTAATTAACATTCAGTGAAACAGCAACACATTATGATTTATTGATTAGGCCTGCCAGCACTTCACTTATGCCTTGAACAAATGAAAAATTCAATAGGATACTCGTCAACTAGTAAAATAAGTTTCGAAGAAGTTAATGAAGAACGTTTTATCAAGAATTTATATAAAACTCTCTGTGGACCAACAGAAATTCTAGATGGACCACCCGTGGTCCACCTGAACCACGTTGAGAATCTCTGCTTTATACGCTGTTCTAATAAATTTGATAAGAAAACAAAGAAGATTCCAATTTTTGGGTTATTTTAATAAATTTTCTGAATTTACTGAGCGTTAGCCACTGTACAATGTAACAATTTCTATTATCTTGTTCTTGCTCTTCTGTCATTACTGATGATCACTAAAATATGATTGTGGCTTTCTGCAGAACGAATGCATCAGTGGCTCAAGCGTGGCTACTTTAAATGAGGAGTCACGCTTTTCAATAATGTTTATATTCGCCAACTGGCAAAGGCTTTCTTACACTTTATTTATGCTTAATGTGTTTGAAAGGTGGTGTAAAATCCACATTACACAATGTAGGCAAAGTGAAAATAACCACGTGAATTCCTCGTTATTAACCCTATTCGGACCAAGCTATTTTTGTGAGCTAATGGCCTGTCGTGTGGACTTATTCCATTCACACTTTCATTTTCTAATAACTTTTGATATAAAAACGTTACGAGTTTTTTTGTTGTTGCAAAGTTAGAGCAAAATTATTGACAAACTGGTTAAAATTTTAAGTGGACACACATACTCTACCAATTTTGTGCTATTGCTTTTTTGCTAAAAGTAGGCAACTTTTTTTTAAATTTGTCTGATGTCTCCGCCATAATCTATTGAAATCGCTATAATCTCTTCGTTAAAGGCACGCACCGTCTAGTTATACTTTCTTGACATGACCTACTTTCTTCCGACAACTGCTGACGCAAAATCCAGCGATGGAGTTAATCCCTTTTAATTTCTATTCAATTTCACGTTGATTAATCTTTTACTAGTTTTGCAGACAATTTTGGTAGTAGGGTGTCAAAAAACTGCTGATAACTAAAAAACTGTACTACACAAAAATGTCATTTTTTTTTTCTAAACCAAAGATGAATAATTTTTAGGAAACGTCATAAAACTTCAGTTAAATTCAGCCAATAGATTTTGTGTAATCGATGAAAGTTTTAGGTATGGTCGGAACCCGTCCACACGTCAGTCCGAATAGGGTTAAGCTAATTTGACATGGAATAGTCTACTCTACAATCCAAGGCAATCAAAGCTGTTCCACTTACATAGTGATCCATTGCAGCACGACACGGCAAAGAAAGCTAGAAGTGCTGTTTTCAGATACGACATTTTACCAAATTGATTTTACAAACTGATCTGAAAAATAAACTGTGTATAAAGCTCAATGTCTCTGTTCCAAAGGTTTCACAGCTTCATTGAATACTTGGTTGGAGTAATGCTCTTTGTGGCGGGCCTGCGTCAGTGATTCAAAGCCTCTACAAGTAGCCTATGCGAAATTCCAGGATAAAGCTCTGCAAGAAGCTTTCCCAGTCCGAGGATAAAGATTCAATCAAACTCTGCATAACTTTCTATTGTTTTTTAAATCAATAATTTAACAACATCGATGGTATGACGCAGCACAACACTGGCTTTCTAATAATGCAAACCTGGTTTGACAGGCAGCTTAGCTGGTGGAAAAAACTACCACGAGTGTAATGCAGTAAATTAGTTGGGAATATGTTCTGAAAAAAATGCGGCCAAGAGAAGTTGGTTAGCTAAATGCACTTCAGGGGCAGCTCTTCATTCAGCGGTAGCTTGTGGATGGACTAATTCACAGACAGCAACACTTCAACAACAATCGGAAACTACACTCTGTCAGACCGGTCCGGTCCTGCGTCAGTGGTTTAAAGCCTCTATAAATATGTGAAACTAGGGCCGTTGAGAGAATAATTTGAGCCCGGTACCAATGCTATCTTTTGAGCTCTAAACCAAGAAACTTCTAAGAAAAACACACTGTAACCAAAGAATACGCTGTGGTTTCTACAAACTCCCGAGCCCCTTTGAAAGGTTACGGACCCTTAAATTCATCTTGGGCCCGGGTCCGAAAGTACTCTCTGGACTCACCTTGTCAACGCTACTGTGTGAAACTGCCAGGATTAAACTCTTAAAGAAGTCTCTTCCATCCGAGAATAAACGGTTCCCGCAATCAATTAAACCCACTCTCATCTGTGCCTGGTCTTAGTATAATGAGAACCTTATTTTCTTGTTCCTCTTACTGTTTCTTATTCCACATAACTGAGTACGCGATCTTTATATCTTCCATTAACAGCTATTGAAAGCCCGGTGAGTTTTTACACTGCCACTACAAAACGAATAATCGTCAAACAGAACCACTGGTCGCGCTTACAACTGGCTAAAACCATTCTGAAGCTTCACAGACAGAGTATTGCTCCATCAAAAATGGCTGGAAAAAACTTGCTCCTGGGCCGAAAAAAAATTGCAGTTTACAAAATCTTATTTGAGCTTTTAATTCTATAATAAAACGTCTATGTTATTATAGAGAACCTCGCGTTGGCTACATATGTGTTTGGAAATTAGCATCGTCAATGCCTGATATCAATTGACCGTTTGTTGTCTCACACGTATCTTGTAGAACCTGTTTTACTTGATATTGACGTCATCCTACCAAATAACATAAAAACAAAATACTCGGCTCAGGAAAAAATGTAGGCTTCCATTACTTTGATTAAGCATAAAACATGCATTTTTTGTTTATACTTTCTTTTTTTGCTCTTGTATTTGTCATTTTGTAGCCCAGGGGTGTCCAAACGTTTCCCCAGACGGGCCAAATTTGTTAATGCGGAAGTGTCCGCGGGCCAACAATCTCTGATAATTTTGTTTTGCTCAAAAAATGGTACATCATGCAGTAATATAGTGCAGTGCTGCCCAAATGGTAGGTTGCGACCCATTGGTGGGTCGCGAAGCTATTTCAGGTGGGTCGCGAAGCATTTCTAAATGTTACTGAATGTTAAATTTTTCTAAAAAATACTATGGATTTCACAAGCCGCAGTTTGGTCTTGAACAGTAGGCTACTTCGCCATCACTAATCTTCACTTCATTTGTTGACTTTTCATGAATTGTGCAGTGCACCCTGTTTTCCATTAGATCGGGAAATTATTGCATTATCATTACGTAACAATTAAGCAACAATGTAACAAACACTTAACAATTAGATGTGTTGTGTCGCATTAATTATTTCAGTACGTACGCCAGCAGTAAAAGATGCCATAATAAAGATGTGATATCATTGTGGGTCGTACAATAAAACTTGCATTAAAAGTGGGTCGCGCAATAAAACTTGCATCAAAAGTGAGTTGTGAACTGAAAAAGGTTGGGAAGCACTGATATCGGTGGGATGGCGCAACGGATAAGGCGTTGGCTTCCCAATTATGCAAACCTGGTTCGACTCCCGGCTTCAGCTGGTTGTTGAAAAACACCGCTCACCTCTACCCAGGGTGTAATAAGTTGGGTGGGCGTAGTTGCTGAAGTAAAGGCGGCCGAGAGAAAGGAACTGGCCACCCTACTCTCCTTAGTGCCGAAGGCTTAGTACAATGAGAACCTTATCTTCTCATACCCGACACTTGAATCAAGTATGGGACCCCCCTTTACTTTAATATCATTTTCACACAACAAAGCAATATGCAGATTTAAGTATTTTGTTATATAAGTTACATATCACGGGAGTTAAAAGTTAAGAGAAACATCCAGAAATGTTCTAAAATTCAGTTGTGTTGATGTGAAGCAATGCCGGTCTTAGGGTAGCCTATTTCGGGCCCTGTGCGGAATATGCTTAGCGGGCCCTAATGACAATGATCCAGATCATTAAGAAAACAAATCAATAGCTTTTTTCCCTATACTATAATTATAGTATTCGATAGTTGCGTTTGCTAAACAATGAAGAAAAGAAAGAAGAAAAGAAAAGAACATGAAGGTCATGAACATTTTATCTAATTAATACCATCAGTAGCGTAGCCAGGAATTTTGAAAAGGGGGGGGGGTTGACGACCCAACGGCGGGGGTCTGGGGGGCCTCCCCCAGAAAATTTTGAAAAATTACTTTGAATTTGGTGCATTCTGAGAGCATTTTCAACAAAAATGTAGTTACGAATATTCCTGTAAAATGGTGCTGTCTGGTGGCATAGCAAAAGGATAAGATCATGTTTTCTTCGGCATTTTTTGGAAATAAAGCTAAGTCTCTATGTTTTCTTGTTGCTAATTCCTGGCTAAGATGTTTGGTATTGGCAAAACTTGCTCTTTTAATGCAATTTTGTTTAAAATTAAGCAATTTTTTTTAGACTGAAAGCATCATTCTCAATATCGTGACGTCACACGCGTGCCAAAGGGGGGGGGGGTTGTAACCCCCAAAACCCCCCCTTGGTTACGCCACTGAATACCATATGTAATTTTTCGTTCGTTTTTGGTCCAGTTGTGCTGACATCTATTTATACTGTAAGCTAAATTTGTTTCGAATAATTTTTGTTTCGATCCAGTTGTGCTGAAGAGTTCTAATGAACGAAAACATGTTCCACAACATAAATTAAATTTTATTGAAATACTATTGTGAGTGTTAGCCTGGTCAAATGTTTTAAGGTTCAGACTTTTGGGGAAAAAAAGCTATAGATTTGTTTTCTTAGTGATTGCTTTCTGTATTAGGTTGATCGCCCATTTGAGGAAGTGTCATAGTACCAGATCGCCTTTTCCGGTTAGTTTTTCCCACTTTTGATCCAGATCATCTAATTCAGTAGCGTAGCTAGGTATTTTGAAAGGGGAGGGGGGTTTGACGGCCGGCGGGCGAAGCCTGACGGCGTGTTCGCCGAAGGCGACCCCCAGAGGCAGGGGGTCTGGGGGGCCTCCCGCAGAAAATTTTGGAAAACTACTTTGAATTCGGTGCATCTTAAGAGCATGTGAAACAAAAATTTGGGTATGATGTTACTGTAAAATGGTGCTGTCTGGTGGCATAGCAAAAGGATAAGATCATGTTTTCTTTGGCATTTTTCGGAAATAAAGCTGAGTCTATGTTTTCTACATTTTCTGAGTAAATTGCGGACCCGCTAATTTGCGAGCCCTGTGCGATCGCACGGTTTGCACACCCCGAAGACCGGCACTGTGTGAAGGATAAAACTGACAGTCTTGATTTCAATACCCAGGTCAAATTTGGATCGAGGTTAGTGGTAGACAGACACACATAAAACATCACGTATGCGAGAGTGGCTCAATGTTTATCGCAAGCGGTTCTTGTTCAAGTTCATAACCGAAAACTCCCAGCCGAACAAGCATTAATCTTTTCTTTGCAAAACGTTCGAGTTTCTGGTATTTGTTTTATCCGGCTGTTGATAAAAAAGCACAACAATGTTATGGTTTTATTTATTGTCGCTCTGCAACAGCTAAGGTTTTTTAGCGATAGGGCTCATTTTAAATTTTATATCAGCTTTACAATGTCATCACATTGTTACCCGACTTATTCTAACCGTGTTGTGCAAGAAAGAACGCAACAAGTACTGTTTTTAAAGTCTTCGGTTTGACCCGACCTGGAATCCATTTCAGATCTACCAGCACCAGAGCCGAAGGCGAATGATATTGCTGTCGACTTGGGCACTCATAGCGACGCAGTGAAACTCAATTAGCTGCAGGTGAGCCGGAGTCTCATCGGGTTTCCCGCAGAAAGAAGTGAATAGCAATAAGTCCTTTTCAATTGCGGCAAAATCTCGAAAACGATTGTTAATTTCGCTAGCAGGAAAATGAATGAATGAATGCTCCAGGGTTGCCAGACTGAAATTTGCAAAAAAGGCCAAACTCATCAAAAAAAAAGGCCAAATTGAGGCCAAATAGGTAGAAAAAAGACCAAAAATAAGCCAAACTCAAACAAGATAAAGTAAGCAGATGATGATCAGCATTCAGCAGCAGAATTGCCAGACTATGAGAAGGTCTTAAAGCCAAAATAATATATAAAAAAGGCCAAACAAGGAAAATATTAGATAAGTCAAGTCAATTTATTTTGTTTCAACAGCGCCATATATTAACAAACAAGCAGAGTAAATGTAATTGTCAAAACAATGCATTGTACAACTGTTGGTTGGATTATGGCGCAATCAGGATGGCAGCGAAAGACCATAAGCAGTCATCAGTCAGCCACCACCCCATAACAGTAAATCTAACTACACATTCATACACACTAGTGTGCAGAGGCAGGCACATTACTTCAATGAATAAAAAAGGTTTGCCACTGAGATTGAGAAACAACTGCTTTTGGTTTGAATCTCCATTCTCAGACTGAGTAAGCCGAGGATGAAGACTCAAACCAGCGACTAACAATTAACCAACGACCAATATGTGATTGTGTGCTAGAATAGGCTACAACACTTGCGAAAGCTTTCCTGAAATAACGGGGATAAACTTGAATACCTCCACCGAATTGCAACAATTATTATGTAAAACATACAAAAACAGGACAATCTGATACGGTACTACTGTAGAGAACAAAGATTAAGAAGTACGATACGATGATATACTGTAAAGGTAGTTATCCTTTGTATTGAGCACTATGCATGTATATCCATGTAACAGTTGATTTTTGACATTTTTTTTAAAGCGATGGAACGGTAAAAAAGGCCAAATGAATATTTACCTGTTTCTATCAAAGTAATATCTATAATAGGCTATTCATATTTATTGATAGCGGATTTTAATAAATTGTAGCAAAAATAGTATAGCTTTGGTAGAGAGGTACTTTTTAAAAACCATAGACAGACAATCGATAACAACTTAATAACATTGAATTGCATAATTCAAAATTAATACAGAAATGAAACAGATACATAATTTCAAACGTTTTCGGCAAAACTTTCTGCCCTCTTCAGGAAAATATCTTAATTCATCTAAACAAAACAAAATTATTCGTGAAATGTTAATAATAAATGACTGAAATTCAATAAAACTGCACTGACCTGCGTACAAGCAACAACTGACGAACAAACACAAAAGGTGGTAGCAATCTGTCATAATTATGCGGGAGTGTGGTCATGAGACAAGATAGTGAGCGGACAACATAACATAAAATAGACGTAAGCTAATACAAATTCAACAAAAAAAATTACAAATTCACTTGTTCGTGCGACACGAACATGACATACATAGGTATGTCCACAAGACACTTGGTAACAAGAGCAACGGAACACCTAAATTTAACAGACATCAATAAACACAGTGCAATCAAAGACCACATTTATGACTGCACTATTTGTTCCAACATCAAATTTACATTAGATTCATTCAAGATAATTCGCAACTGTCAATCAGAGTTTGAAACTAAAATTCATGAGGCACTCCAAATAAAGCAGCACAACCCCAGGCTCAACAAACAATTATTCGCTAAAGGGGCATCTTTTTTGTTGAATTTGTATTAGCTTACGTTTATTTTATGTTATGTTGTCCGCTCACTATCTTGTCTCATGACCACACTCCCGCATAATTATGACAGATTGCTACCACCTTTTGTGTTTGTTCGTCAGTTGTTGCTTGTACGCAGGTCAGTGCAGTTTTATTGAATTTCAGTCATTTATTATTAACATTTCACGAATAATTTTGTTTTGTTTAGATGAATTAAGATATTTTCCTGAAGAGGGCAGAAAGTTTTGCCGAAAACGTTTGAAATTATGTATCTGTTTCATTTCTGTATTAATTTTGAATTATGCAATTCAATGTTATTAAGTTGTTATCGATTGTCTGTCTATGTAGCAAAAATATTTCCGAAAGTAGCCCGAAGAATAACAAGTATAAAAGAACTGTAGAAGATGAGTTTTAATCCGCCAGATGTCACCACTAGCTGGCTTAGAGGGTGAACGCAGTCTGACTCGGCGCTGGCGTCACATTACGAGTATTGAACAAGACAGTAGGCCTATAGAACAACATATGAATTTCTGACTCTTGGTTTCCAATACGAAGAGGAAGATAGTACGGTGGTTGAAGAAGTAAGTGATGATGAAGAAGAAAGTATGCTAGAACCTGAACCAGGGATGGAGAAACCATTCTAAAAGTAGGTGGGCCCAAAGCCGTAGCAGTCAATGTTAATCAAACTTCTGGGGGGCGAAGCCCCCCAGACCCCCCATAGCATTGCTGCATTTCTAATACTTCCAATCGCTTATACATTATGTTTTCATGATTACCTTTTGTGCCAACCACCGAAAAATTTCCGTTCTTGGGCCCGATTTGGTCAAAAAAATTACAAAATTGTTAAATTGCTCCATAGCGCTGTACAAAATATGCCGATGTACACACAAATAAAAAGGCAAAATATACACACAGTTATAATACCAACCTGGGAGAAATAATCTACAGCATTATACAGTAGGCCTACGTGCATGCACTGCATAATACGAGTATGTAATGATATCATTGTTTTAACCTTGGAGAAGAATTAGATTGATTTATAGATTGCTCCACCAATCACACGCAACCACACCCACACGTGCTGCCCATCAACAGTGGGCTCAACAGAAAAGTTTGAAGATTAGATTTCATCATTGAGCTATCAAAGATAACACAGACAAACAAAAAACTTTTTTTTTAAAAGGCACGGTACGGAGAGTCATTTTAGGGTATTTCAAGGCTCCTGATTCCGAACATGCACTTGTTTTTTTTCGAATTGGCTCTAGTTTTTAAGATAGCCTACAGCAAAAACATTTTTTTTGCAATTTTGAGTCCCTACATAGATCTAACGTCGTGTCGTTTATTATATTGACAAAACTGAAAGTAATCCCAGGCATATTTCTGAGTTGTATAAACGCCATTTGAAACCAATCACGTTGATTACAACCCAAACAAACGGCTATTTAACGTTTACTGGCCTAGTAACAATCAAAATACGACGTGAAGCAAGCCTTAGGATACAAGATGTAGAATATACAACTTGTGCATTGCGTTAATATACTTGTTGACTTCAACAGTATCAGACTTAGGCCTACTAACTAAGATACTAAGTAGCCTACAAACAAACTATATACATTGTTTTGCTTATCATCAAAACATAGCCATCGATGAACAAACGCAATTCTTTATTATGGCCTTGGTAGGCTTACTATACTGAGCAACACCTATCAAGGTACGAAGGCCATTTATATAATTACAGAATACAAAGTTATGTTCTTCAATAAAGTAGCTGCTTAAAATTTTATCTTTGTTACGGAAGAATGTAATCTTGGTTCGAAATTTAATTCCTGGTAGTTTCAAAAATTCGAAAAAAACTAAGTGCATTTTTGGAATCAGGGGCCCTGAAATACTCTAAAATGACTCTGACCTTTTGTGCCAAATTTTTTTTGTGGGCTTGTGCGATCAAACCAGTGTGTATCAAATGAGTGAAGAGCTTTTTTTTTGGAACTCCTTCTCTAATTTGCCGTTTTCACTACCTTTTCAAAGAAATTTGGCTTTCAAAAGTGGGTGGGCCTAACCCAGAAAATAAAGTAGGTGGGCCCAGGCCCACGAGGCCCACGTGGTTCCTCCATCCCTGACCTGAACCCTATCGTTTTGAGCCTGAGTACACAGAGGCAGAGAGCAATCAGCTTTACGTTGCTGATGTGACTGACGTTTCTCAGCAGGAGGATCGAGTGGGAAACACTGATTGGTAAGCAAATTTAGATATTTGACATCATATACTGCATTTGTTTAGCTTTACTTAACATAAAATAATTAAATCACCGACCGTAGCAGGATATGTGCTCAGCTTTGCATTGCATTTCCCTATGGGTTTGTAAGGCCTTGAACCTACAACACGTGAAAACAACTTTACAAATGCAACTGAAATTATAAGAAAATGAAATCTTAACGCTCTTAAGTTTCCTTGCCTAATGCTAATTATATTGCAAAGTTGCATTTTCCCGTCCCGGTAGCCTATGCAATGAATTATTACTAGGGCAATTATTTTTTGGCCTAAAAATTGAAACTTTTGACTTTAAATTTGTTTTGACAAATTTTGACGCATGAAGAACTCAAGTAGATAAATTACGCATCATTGTACAAAATGCTGTACAACACAGCTGCCGCAAAACGACCTATCAAAAATGTTACACATTTTGAAGTGTGTTGAGCACCACACCATATTAACCTAATTATTTCACCTAATGGCTTATGATTCACAATAAGTAGACAATGGGCCATTTACACCAGTATAAAGTAGGCTAAAAAGGCAAATGTGATCCCATACTTGATTCAAGTGTTGGGAATGAGAAGATAGGTACTCATTGTACTAAGCCTTTGGCACTAAGAAAGTAGGGTGGCCAGTTCCTTTCTCTCAGCCGCCTTTCCTGCAGCAATTATGCCTACCCAATTTATTACACCCTAGCTATGGAGGTGAGCGGTGTTTTCAACAACCAGCTGAAGCCGGGAGTCGAACCAGGTTTGGCTGGTTTTGAATCTTTATCCTCGGACTAACAAAGCCTTGATAAGTTATTCCTGGTAGTTTCGCATACTTGTACATGTAGAGGGTCTGCTACTATTCGGTGAGTCCAATTCTTATCCGTTACACCATCCCTCTGCGCCAAAGTAGGCTACAAGGTGTAAAATGAAAAATTCACTGACTGTGCAACCTCTACGACACCACGACAATGCAGTTTGTAAACAGTTTTGACTTTGTGAACAATTTTGACAATTTTTGATCTAACGCTACAATTTTGATGAATTTTTGACTTTTTTTGACAAGTAAAAAAGTAATCACCCTAATTATTACCAATTTTATATCAACAGGTGTTCATGTTGTCACTGTGTGGCAATGGTTGAACAACATCAAGCTTCGTGCTACTGTGAGATAGATACAGCACAGATGAAAGACATGCTAGATGGACAATTGCACATGCATGATTACATTTACTCTGCTTGTTTTTTAACATATGGCGCTATTGAAACAAAATAAATTGACTTGACTTGCTATCGCCTTATTTGTTTCCAAGTTATCAATTTCGTTCAGTAAAAATAAAGTAAAAAAGATTTTTTTTAAGTTAAATTAAAATAGCCTTAGTGTCACAATCAATGTGCAAGGCGTCGCGTCGGGCTGCTTTGCGTCTTGACAGAATGTGCTGTTTTCATTATGGAATTTTGAGCGATGTGTTATTATCGGGTATTGACCTTAAGTTACCTTTGAATGAGAAATCTGTATTATGTAACGCATTTCCAGAATCGTCTGTAAGCATGCAAATCTGGAATGTTCTGTTGTTTTTCATAATTTCTGAGCGTCGTTTGTCATGACGTCATAAGGATGTTTAACAGTAGATGTCCGATTGCGAAATATTTATTATGTAAGAATCTTCTACTCCTACGTGACATTCTTTAAACTTCTTTGGGCTTCTGCTTGTTTACATTAATGCAATTTGACAGAACAATGTGGCATTACGTAACCTTCTCGTTACTAGACCGAAACAATCTTCTATAAATAGTGGTGTAATTTGTGTAATCATTATTATTGAGTTGATTATGTGATTATGGGAGTTGTATTATGACGAGTTGATTATGAGAGTTGTGTTATGAGTTGTGGATTGGTAGTTGGCGCAGAAATTATTGTTGATTGAGAATTGAAGAAATCGAATACAAGTAGATGAGAATTGGTGCTGATATAAATTGTGTTCGAAATTAGAGTTATTTGAGAAGCCGTTCGTTAAAGTCCTTCAAGAAGTTAGATTATCATTTCACTAGTAGAACCATTCGACATTTAATTGACTGCTTTTCGGTTTAACCCATTAAACTACGTCATTGAACCTTTCCAAGTCTTTTTCCTGGTAAGAGATAGAAAGAAATCGTGACACTTAGTAATATGTAAGTCTGCACCTAGTGAAAAATGCACTAAACTATGAAAAGCAATTCAATGAAAATTCAATTCAATTCAATGAAAATGAAAAAAAAGTGTATTGTTTTGATATGATGGTCAGAAATAAAAAAACAACTGAACTGAACTGAACTGAATGTCCTGTTAAATCTACATAAAATCGCTCATTTTGTTGGTCCGAGAAATGTAGCCTATGTGATCAGACGAGCGTGAATTTACACAGTAGCCTATGTAGAGTTGGTTGGTTGTGTAAAATCATGTGTATGCCATTTCTTTGAATGCAGTATTTGAACTAGACAAAACATTATTTCATTCTCCAAGTATAAAAACTACCGATTGTAATCATAGAAACTCTGGTTAATAAGAGAATACATACAGTTAAGTCGCCCGTAGTAAGAAATATTGCTCGATGAGCTGATTGCTTGTCCTTTATGACGTAGGCTGTACAGTCGCACGCTTCGCTGCTCACGCAAATTCCCGTTTTGACAGCTCTGACAAAAGCACGCGCGGAATGCTGATCAGACCGCAATGGGGCAAAATTTTATTGAAAATCGTTTTATGGTAGCATGTTAAACACAAAGAACATGGAAAATCGCCAAGTCAGGTTTTTCCTTTATAGTCTGAGCGTAAAATGCGAAAATATAGGGCCGCCTGGAATAAATTGCGACCTTAACTAATTTGGTATCGTTGGAAAGCTTAATTCCTCTAGTTTAGGATTATCACTCTCCTCCAACCAGGGACCCTTGGCAAAAAAAGTTGTGGCCGTTTTTTAAGCAACACCTTGCGCCGCTAGTGGCGCAGCTAATCTAGCTATGTTTTCAGCAGAAACAGCAAGCCGTGTAAAATTCTGGCAGTCAAAGTTGCTCCGGTGACCACTGACCAGCTTATTAGCCATGTAGTGGTATCCATCTTGAACTCTGAGCGTTGCGCAAAAAGAAAAAAAATAGCCATGAGGTTTGTAAGTAACTAGGCAGTACTGAGTAGGTTTGGGACAGCAAAGATTCTTGATCTACCACTCTGCACTGGCTGCAGTACTAGCCTAAATATCACAGAACTGAGTACCGTACCAGGCAAGCCTACCGTAGTTTAATTTGTTTTGGGAACTGTTTGCAAGAACATCATTATCGGCACCGTAAGTTATGTCAGGTTATTCGGTTTGCAACAGAAGTCAAAACGTTAGATAGGGTACCGGGCAGCAGGCGATACACATTACACAGGTGCACTAGGCCTATAACAGTGTACAGTACGGTATGCTGGGCTATGATGAAAGTTAAAGGAAACAGGTCTAAATGTTTTTTACATGCAGCATGTCTTATCATCTCTAGCTTATGTTACATTTTTGAATTTTCTGTTGTTCTTTTAGTTGAGTTCTCTTTCATTTAACATCTTGGATTTTAAATGGCATTGCATGCAGGTATGAAGTATTTGTACCGATGAATGCAGTATGGTAGTAGTAGTGGGCCACTGTTACCAGTGTACTGGTGCACAAACTGACAAAGGAAGGGTGTTTATTGAGACCTGGTAGCTTCTAGTGATATCCATGCAACAATACGTTTTCTGGTAATTGCACACACTATCAGTTAAATAAGGAGGCCAGCCTACCAGTAGGAGCTATGGTTCTTGTTACTTCTGAGACCACCTGTAAAGGCTATAACATATTCAGATATAGATTAAGTTTGAAAGAGCAAATGTTCTGTGTGGCCATTTTTTTCCTAGGTCTGATGTTAGTTTTCTCTCTTTACAGCTTTAAAGATTTTTATGAAATACCGGTAATGATTTCTAAGTTGTATAGCTTAGTTTATTAAACAGTTAGAATTGATAGACTAGTTTTCAGATGTTATGGAGATAATTGAATAATGGAAAATCAGAATCAAGCTTTTTATAATGAAAGTTTATGCATCAAATGCCAATCTCATAATTTATCAAAGCTACAAGAAGTGAAACGAGGTGGACTGAAGACATTAATCAGCTATGCACAAAACATTGGTGACAGTCATCTTTATCAATATCTAAAAGAAAAAGAAGAGAGCGAAAGTAGTTGTAAGGTGCATGAGGTGTGTCAAACATTACTTGCTGTTTGCTCATGCTTGGAGTGGATGTGATACAACTTCTGCAATATATATATCAACAAGGTACCAATATAATTAATCAGCTTTGGTAGCAGTACATTTTAATCTTGCTTTCAGTGTTTTATATATAGTGTTTGTTACAGTGTTTTATATATTTCTGAACTGCTTACCATTACCATGCTTGTCTGAAAGTACATTTTTACCATTTTCTGATCAGCTTTTAAAAGATATGCAAGAATTCAGATGGCAGTCATTACCAAATCCACTCAATATTATTCTAATATTGTAATACTTTTATTTGGAATGCCAATTTATGGAGTGTATGCAGTATGCACACTAGGGTGCACCATTTGCCGAAAATTTTTGATAAATGAGCCTAACTTTTTTTTATATGTGAGGTTAGCTAAAAAAATGACTTGTACAAAATTTCACCCCGATTGAACAAAGTTTAGACCCCCCACCCGGCCCTTAATTTTGGACTCCGATGTCATTTTTTCAACGTTTTTGCCACTAGGTGGTGCTATGTTTATGCTACACGCATGGGGTTACTTTTAAAAGATGGCCCTTCAATTTCCTCATCATATTAAAAAAAAATTTTTTAAATCAGTCAAGGGGTCATCGAAAAATGGGTCAATTGATGTTTTATTTTAGTCAAAACACTGCAGTACGACATCTAGTGGCGAAAATTGAATTCAGGATATCTGCTAAAGTTCTTATCCAAAAAACATAAAATTGGTATCTAGACCCCCATTTTCGAGGGTGGAGAGTCCATTTTTGCCATTTGCTTTGCATTATTTGGCCACTAGTGGGCTTAATGCTCAATTTCAAACTTCAAATGCATTTAAATTGTTGCCATAAACTTTTATCGTTTTCACAGGAAATTATTAATAGGTTTATCTTAAAACTATACATACCGTAACACTGGTTTGTTATGTCTGACTCTAGCTTTAGAGAATCTATTCTTGAAACAATTGTAACAGAAGATGACAAAAACATAAATGGAAGTAGGCTACCAACTGAGCATCAAGTCCTTCTTTGCTACTTGGCACATCGTGCATGTCCAAGTGTATCTTCTAAACGAGAGGCTGCGAACAAAACCGTAGATTCTGTGATTCCTTTTTTTGAGAAAGCTGGTGTACCTACTGTTCATAAGCAAAAAATGGCTGAAGCTGTAGAAAAGTTATTGGGAGAGTTTGAGAGTTTGTTAAAGATCAAAGTGAGTGCCCGAAAATCTGGAAAACCTAAAGAAAGAATCAACAATTTTAGGAAAAGAATAAAAGAAAAAACCATGAAGTTTTGGCCAAGAAACGTATTGAAACTGATGACCAATGATGACGACAAAGCTTTTTTGGAATCAATGATGTCAGATCGAAAAGCATCGCTAGCTGGAAAGGACAAGACAATGGCTGTTTGTGTCAAGAGGAAGAAGACCAGAAATGACCAAGAAGCTAAAAGAAGAAAGCAGCATGAAGTAGATGCAGCTCACCCTGCCTCTATTGTGCTCAGTGACGGCACTACTACGGACACAAGCACAGATGATGATAACGAATTTCATCAAAATTCCTCCTCCACTCAGATTATCAGGAAACACACAAGATCTGTGAAAATCGGAGTCAATGTCCATATCCCTCCTGATATACTGAAAACACCGAAAGTAGACCAGGCCTTAGTACGCAACAAAGTTTCGTCTTCTGCTATTTCAGCTGTGTTGCATGAAATTATCACTACAACAGATGGAGATCCTTCCAGATTAAGCTTAAGTTACACATCCACAGAAAGATACAGGATCGAAGCAATTCAAACTATCTCAGAAGAAATTGCTGACAATTGGACACCCCCTGCAATAGCAAATATACATTGGGATGGTAAGCTGATGGATGCATCAGATGGAGTAACAAAAGTTGAAAGATTACCTGTTCTTTTATCTGGTGTTGGAGGTACAAAACTGTTGGGTGTACCAGCTATTCCTCATAAGTCTTCGGATTCTGCAGGTACCCTCATTGCCAACGCATCTCTAAATCTGGTCAAAATATGGGACTGTCGCAACAGTTTGTCTGGAATGGTATTTGATACCACTAGTTCCAATACCGGAGCTCAAACGGCGGCATGCGTGGCCTTGCAAAATGCCATTTCAAAGCCTTTACTTTGGTTCGCATGTCGTCATCATGTAGGCGAAATAATTTTGAGCCATGTTTGGGATATTCTACAAATTGAAGTATCGAAGAGCCCTGAAATATCCCTCTTCAATAGATTCAAGCAATTCTTTCCTGCTATTCCTTCTTCAACCAAAGACCTCGAGTATATTAATATTCCGGAAAATTTAGTTACAAAACGAGAAGAAATTATCAACCTCTGTTACAATTATCTGCAACAGCCATGCAGTAGGGGGGACTACAAAGAGTTGGTCATGTTAACCTTGCTCTATCTTGGAGATACCTCAACAAAAGAAAAATTTAAATCTTTCAATAGACCTGGTGCCTTACACAAGGCACGCTGGATGTCAAAACTGTTATATTCAGTCAAAATGGACTTGCTAGGATCCAGTATTAGCAACAACTTAAAAGGTATGTTTGTGAGAGGGAAACATAATATTTCAAATGGTTAATTACAAACTGGTGTGTTAAGAAAGGTTCCACCCTAAAGGTATGAAAACTAGTCAATTATGCTGTAACAAATTTTAAGGATTTATACTAGTTTTGCTTTTACAACTGCTATGCACAGTCGACAATTTTACATAATCAAAATTTGTTTTTAGGGAAAATTTTTGGCAAAGATCAATTGGAGAAGCTTCAACGTTTTGTGAAATTTGTTGTGTTTTGCTACATTCCATGGTGGCTTACTGCTCCTATACCATCCAGCGCTCCTAAAAACGATCTACTTCTTCTTCATTCATTCCTAGATTACAAAAGCATGGATAAAGTAATCGCAAATGAAGCTCTTCGACGATTTGGGAAGCACATGTGGTATCTGACCGAAGAACTTGCAACAATATAAAAGATTCTACCAAGCAAACAATGGCCAATAAATTGCTTTCTAAAGAAAATGATGGTGTGTGTAAGAACAGATTTGGTTCTGGATTTGGGAAACCGAAATTTTCAAATTTACCGAAGGATACTTTTTCGGATTTAGAAATATACATTGGCGTTGATTCTTGGGTATTTTTCAATGTTTTAAGAATTGACACATCGTTTTTAAAGCAACCTGTTAAGACATGGAACAGCAACCAAGCCTACACAAATGCAAAACATGTGGTGGACAACATCAGAGTAGTCAATGATGCAGCAGAGCGAGGTGTTAAACTGGCACAAGACTTCCATGGAGCTGCACAAAAAGAGGATCGCTACCAAAAGATACTACAAGTCGTGGAAAATTCCAGAAAACTTCTACCTAATCAAAGAAATCAGAACACTAAATCTTCATCGTGGTTTCTGTGCCTATAAATTGTTCAACCAGAATTGTTTTTTCAGCTTGCATACTAATTTGTGTTTTATTGTTTGACTGTACTTTAACCATACTTAAGTTAAAACTTATTAACTTTCAAAAAATTGTCTTGTATTATATTGAAGACTTCTGTAGCGTCATCTAGTGTCCTAAATGTGCAAAACAAACAGCAAAAATGGACTCTCCACCCTCGAAAATGGGGGTCTAGATACCAATTTTATGTTTTTTGGATAAGAACTTTAGCAGATATCTTGAATTCAATTTTCGCCACTAGATGTCGTACTACAGTGTTCTGACTAAAATACAACATCAATTGACCCATTTTTCGACAACTCCTTGACTGATTTAAACATTTTTTTTTTAATGTGATGAGGAAATTGAAGGGCCATCTTTTAAAAGTAACCCCATGCGTGTAGCATAAACGTAGCACCACCTAGTGGCAAAAACGTTGAAAAAATGACATCGGAGTCCAAAATTAAGGGCCGGGTGGGGGGTCTAAACTTTGTTCAATCGGGGTGAAATTTTGTACAAGTCATTTTTTTAGCTAACCTCACATATAAAAAAAAGTTAGGCTCATTTATCAAAAATTTTCGGCAAATGGTGCACCCTAATGCACACATTATTTGGTGACAATGATTAATTATGTCATCTGTCTTGTTGCTTAGGAAAGCTAAAGATGTTCAATTATATACCTGAAGAAAGAAGAATTTCAACAATCTGCTGATGTATTTGGGAGATTAGATTCTACACGTGAGCAAATAGCTGATGCTAGAAGAGATTTGTTATTGAAAAGGTTAGTTACTGGGACTGTATTGGTGCACAGTTAATTAAATAAGAAGAAATGAAAATGTTGCTAAGGAAAAGATGCAAGTTATAGCAAAACAAGTTGCGTTATAATATGACTAGCATAAACATGTGGTGTACTACAAATCAAAAATTTTATGGCAGCAAGACTTGATTTATCTAAGTTGATATAAAACTGTTGCTTCAGGTATGTCAGTGGAAGCATCTTGACACTGAAATATTGGATCTCGCACAATGTGGATGGAAAGCTGACGCAGCAGGTGCAGTTATGCCAATAAAGGCCAATTTAGATCCGGCACCAGAATGGCTATTGAACGTTGTACGATGCAAATGCAAAGAAGGAACAAAAAATCAATGTGGTACAATGTCTTGCAGCTGCAGAAAACATGGCTTAAAGTGCGTAACAGCATGTGGAGAGTGTCGTGGGGAAACTTGTTGCAATCTCAGTTGTGTACAAGAAGACTGCCCTGAGGATTGCGACGGTTTCACCATGTTTCAATAAATGATCTGTTCTGCCAACAAATTAAAATCAAAATTTTACAAGTGCTCCAGTGATATTAAAAATGTTCTATTCCGTTTATATTGTACTCCAATGTATGCATGTCATCTGCTGTGGGAAAATTATCATCAACGTAACATTAATCGCCTGCGTGTTGCCTTCAATAATGCATTTAGAATTATACACAATTTGCCTAAACATTATAGCGTACGTGAACATCAAGTCTTGTGCAACATTATAACATTTGATGCATTACTTCGGAAATATGTTTTTTCTTTTGTTGGAAGATGCGAAGTATCCGTGTGGTTAGCGCGTTGGGCTCGCATTCGAGAGCCTGCATGTTCGACTCCAGCCACCCGCACTTGCTGTTGTTTCTCTGGGCAAGAAACTTTACGATAATTGCCTCTACCCAGTGATCGATTTCGAGTAATGGGTAGTACCACATTTAAGTCATAAGTAGAGTAGACAACCGGAAACAAACATTGCCGTCGGCTGCAGCGTGGGTCAGGTGTATGTCGGAAGGCGTACACCGATGCATAGCGCTCAAGTCCGCTTTCCCGCAATGCAGGATAAAGATAAACAAACAAACAAACTCTATTGTTGCCTCCCTGATGAGGTCCGATTGCCATCGTATATCAAATTATCGTCTTCATTATAATAATTCTATGTATGCTGATATCTAGTTTTGATGGCTGCCACGTCATCTGATTGTTTTTATCGTTCTGAATACTTTCAGTTCTTCTAACTTGCAACACTACCGTACCATTGTCTGTAAACTTGTAACATTAGATAGCCTATTTAGGGAACGTTCAAATATTACGTAACGCTTTTTTTCCGAATTTTTGACCCCCCCTCCCCCATGTAACGCCAACGTAACGCTTTTTTCAATCCCCCCTCCGCCATGTAACGCTTTTTCACTACGAATTCAGCACAAAAAACTACCATTCCGTACTCGAAAGCGTTACGTAACGTTTTGCTTGAACCCCCTCCCCCCCGATGTGACGCTAACGTAACGCTTTGCATAAACCCCCCCTCCCCCTCGAAGGCGTTACGTAATATTTGAACGTTCCCTTAGTGAGATTTTGTGCATTTGCAGTTTGTGTATTATTTCGTTGTTGTTGTTCGTTATTTGTGCATTTGCAGTTTGTGTATTATTTCTTTGTTTTGTGTATTGACAGCTTTGTCTGATGCAAATAAATATTATTATTTGTGTAGCCTATTGCCCAAATTTGAGCTACCCGAAAGATTCCACTGGATAGTTGAGCTGTAGCCTACTCCTCAGACATGGCATATCCACTAGCAGTGTGAGTCGAATTTTCACCGTCGACAAGAACAATAGTTACACGCCTTGGGCACTGGCAGCAGTGACCGAGTGGTTAGCGCGTTGGGCTCGCAGTCGAGAGCCTGCATGTTCGACTCCAGCCACCCGCACGTGCTGTTGTTTCTCTGGGCAAGAAACTTTACGATAATTGTCTCTACCCAGTGATCGATTTCGAGTAATGGGTAGTAGGCTACCAAATTTAAGTCATAAGTAGAGTAGACAACCGGAAACAGACCTTGCAGCGTGGGTCAGGTGTATGTCGGAAGGCGTACACCGATGCATAGCGCTCAAGTCCGCTTTCCCGCAATGCAGGATAAAGATAATAAAACAAAAACACTCCACGGCATAATTATTGAAGTAAAGTTTTAAAAATTTTCGCATTTTTTGTATAATGCCCATAATATACTCTAGCCACTTGTAGCGTTTAGTTTCGTCATTAAACCGGACCTGGGGTCAAAATGCCCCCTTGAATCATTATATGAAGCTCCGTTATGTCTAAAAACGATTTTTTAGAACAAATGTATTGGATCTGCAATTATCAATGGGGCTGAGAGTAATAGGTAAGCAATTTTAATTTGATGACGTCAGAGTGACGTCATTTAAATATAAATAATATTTTATCAAATGTGAGTTGTCTCTTTCTTATACACATAGGGAAAAAAGTTAAAAATGAGCCTAAAAACTTGTGCAAAAGGAAAAATACAGTTTCGCCACTAGCGGCGCAAGGTGCTGCTTCAAAAACGGCCATAACTTTTTTTGCCAAGGGTCTCTGATTGGAGGAGAGTGAAAATCTTAATCTAGAGGAGTTAAGCTATCCAACGATACCTAATTTGTTAAGGTCGCAATTTATTCCAGGTCAATACGTTTTACGCTTAGACTATTAGTATCCCTTTAACACTTCCACTCTATTTGTTCTTCAAACTGCGGTACTGGGAGCTACCCTGAATCTACCAACTACATCCTATCCAAGTAAGAAATACACTAGCATATTATGAAATAACATTTATTTTTGTGGATTTGTCTCTATGTTACTAGTTTCTCCAAAGCGATGTTCATCACCCAGTGATTAAAAAAAACTTTGCACGATTAAATATTGTTTTACCACAAAAGTATTACAGTTCTAAATGAGGAAACTTACAGCAGGATAATTTTAAATGAATTTGCTTTCTGTTTTTGAACTCGATTTTCATTCAAATTGGCCAAGCATTTCAATATTTTGTATCATTCACATCATTCAGGACTTGTTATTGCGTGTACGACGTGTTGACGCACCGACGTAATGAGTCGTATTGACCCACTAATGCTGTGTGACGTATTGACGCATTGACTTCCTTTCTCAGTCCGGTCTCCAGCGTGGAGTGAGTGGCTTAGTTGGAACAGTTGCCCAGTGACGTGTGGTAGCAGTGTGACGACCAGGTTTCGTAGCTGCCTCAAAGAGCAGTGCGATGGAAGTTGGATAGACAAGCGTCAATGCCCCTACGCGTCTAGTATTTCTGGTATAGAGTTTTTTTATTGCGTTAGGTCTGATACTTTTTTATTTTTTTGATATATTCCTAATTTTTTTTTAATGATTTTTAAAGAAATTTTGATGTTCTTTTTATGAGTAACGACAATAGAATGGACGTTGGTTCGAGCCCATTTTTTAACCAGACCATCACATGTAAATTAACACCAAAGTTTCCTTCCTTGCCTTTTTGATCAATAAATTTGAGTTTTCCACCATCAAGCGTAAGTTCAGACATGAGGCAAAACGTCGGCAAGCGTTAAAACAAGAACAAATTTTAATTTTTTCTGTGACCTGAGTTGATGTTTAGAGCCTTGCGGAAAGACGCTGAACTTCATCTTGTGGAAGAAGTGCGTGTATAGATATTGCAGGCACATTCGCTACTATCGAGTCGGTAACTTCAATGACGACTCACATGGTGACGTAGTGTGCGTTGAACCCTCTGAGATGTAAGTTTGTTATGTGATGGTAGACAACATAACTCTCAATGGGATAAAATTTGTTTATATTGGTTGTATGATAGATAGACATAATGGCTATTTTTAAGTTATGAAGTTTTTAGTTTATAAGCCAATTATTTTAAAGTTCGCCTTCCTTTTGTAAAGCCAAAATATCAAATTATAAAGTGTAATCATATTGCCTTTTAATCTTCTTCCAACGCCACTGTCTTCACTTTTGGTGTAGTTCATCATATTCATGTTCGTAACATATTTGACGCTTGCTTTACAGACGAGTGTACCTCGGTAGCAAGACAGAACTACCAAAACTGATCGGGCGGACTCGACACTCTCTGTGCGGCAGCTCTTACATCAACGGTACTTTGGTTGGAGATTTAAACGGAGACGGCTACGACGACTTGGCTTGTCCGCATGAAGGGTATGGTGCTATGGGCGCGAGATAGTCATGTCAATTTATTTTGTTTTAACAGCGCCATATAATAACAAACAAGTAGAGTAAATGTAATTGCCAAAACAATGCATTGTACACTTGTTGGTTAGATTATGGTTAGATGATTACAACATTTGCTTGTATACAAGGTTTTTAATACTTAGTGGATTTTTCTATGTTTCTAAGGTTGTTCTTGGTCTTTTTAAAACCTAATTTTCGTTATCAATATTTTGATTTAATTTTGTTTAATCTTTAAAAATTTAATGAATAAAAGATCTGAATAAGTTCGTTACTTTTTGCACTAAATATTACTCGATGAACTTTGCTTTGTAGCCGATTGCTACTGTATTAAGGGTTTGGCAAGTTGCATGGCCGAGTGGTAAGAACCCTAGTACTGCGCTCGAAGGAGTGCCGGTTCGACACCGCTCAAGAGCAATCAGCTGCTTCTTTGACTGACCCTGGCATGCTTTATGAGCTTACTGTCCACTAAATGTAAACTTTCGGCCATCGGGCGTAGCCTTAGCCTGAATATTACAAAACCAATCAAAGATTTATAAATAGTTATATTTTTTTTTATGTTGCAGACATCTAGCAGTGCTTCACTTTAACCTGGCATCGGCTTTCAAAGGTCAAATCCCGATTGTGTATCAACATGTCTGCTCGCCGAAGGCTTCAGTTCATCTCGGGTTTATGGACAAAGACCTCAAGATGGATGTCATATGCTCAGCAGTACCTGAACTCTCGTTACCGGAAAGCATCGTCTTCAACGAAATGTTGATTACGTAGAAAGAAGTTTTAATCAAACGCTTTGAAGATGAGCGGTGGTTTAAACGCCAGTGGCATTCCGATTCGCTAGAGGACGCCTGCTGCACGCTCAGGACCAGCTATATGAGGACCAGTGGTTTAGATTACTAATCAAACCAGCCAATCAGTCCTTTTTACATTGATTAAACGTTTGTAGACGTCTGCAGATGTTGCCTGAATTACTGCCTCATTAGCAAGAAGGAGATCGATGCGAAAAGGACTCATTTGCTGACTGGGAAAACGTTTCATAATCGTTCGTGAACAATTCTTTTCGTTTCGATCTACCTAGACATTTCCATGTTAACAACATGAGGGCTTGAATGTTACCGCTTCAGCTTTGCAGTGTCATGTGTCCTACCTTACGCTGTCTATTGCATTGATTGTACTGTGTCAGTGATTCAAAGCTTTTGGATCAAAGTCAGGTTTCGTGCATTATTATTAAAGGCTTCATACTTCCAGCAACGAACAACGTTAGTGATGTCACCGCATTCAGTATCGATTCACAATTTGTGTGGTGGAACTATCCTGTGGTTTGAAGACTATTTCCGATGTTTTTGTGACAAGGCAATTACGCCGCCGTAGGCTCCGTTTTTTTGTTAAATAATGTAAAAACCATTGCCTTACAAAAATACACAACCATTATCAGAAAACCTTCACAGTATTTCCCTAGTTCCTGGAGTAGGGCGCTTTGGTGTAGGCTACCATCTGATCTAAAAGAAGATTCAACTATTTTATGTCGGAGAGTGTTGCCATTGGCATGACTTGTAAAGAATGGTTTTGAGCGAATTGGTAGCACCAGCAATCGCTTATTTTGCCTTTTAACGTTTTTCGTCAAATCGTTTGTCTAGTTTTTTTGTTTTTCACGAGAGGCAACATGAAATACATTATATAGTCGCGAGATTGCGTGAGGTTTGTGTAAACAATGGAGAATCAAGTGAATTTATTTTGATTTATGAGCTACAGTCACTTATTGGAATAGCGGTAGTGTCTACGTGATTTGTCCGTCACGTTTTTTACAGGCATAATTTTTGAACCAAGTTTTACTCGTGTTTTTGATCGACTTTGAAAGAAAAAGCATGAAGCAGCTTAACCCCAAAACGAAGTCCTGACACGTTACTTTAAGATTGCTTGTAATCAAATTTTGTAGCTCACGTTTCTTGGTGTGGCTATTTTACTCACTTGGCATCATGAGATATGTGTCGTGTTCAATGTGCTGCTACACTGAAAGCCTCTGTGACGAGTGCAGATATGCACAATGTTAAAATTCATCAAGTTTTGATGAAGAAAGACTATAAACATGATTTTAGCAAAAGTTATTAAGTATCGACAACTGGTTTGGTGACTTGTCTCTCCAGATGTGCGCTTAAGTGACGTGTTTTAGTAGGACAACCCTTCGTTCAGCGGCACCTAGTGAATGGAAAAAAGTACTGGCAACAAAAACCTTTCAACAAGCGAGACAATTCACTCGGTCAACCTAGGTGATCCGGCCTACGTCAGTGGTTCATAGCCTCTACTCTACAAGTAGGCTATGCGAAACTGCCAGGATTAAGTTTTTAAAAAGGCTTTCTCAGTCAGATGTCAAAGGTTTACAAAGAAACAAACTTTCAATGACCGATTGCAAACGATGGTTTTGCTCTTTATTTGACTGTGGAATAGCGAACATGTGAAAGTTTTTGTAAACATGTTACAGTAACTTTTTTTTGTCGTATCCAGGCTTACACACCTGGTGGTTGAAGATTTAGATTAAGTGGACGGGAAGGCAAGGAAGCCAATCTTCGTGTTCACCTTCAGGCGTATACACAGTAACTTGAACCTTGAACTTAATTCAGTTTTGACCATCATCACGGAAGACAAAGTGTTGCAAGCATTGACTAAATTATGATTTTGACATAGCAGTTTTATTGATTTTTAAATAAGTTCCTGCGTATTATAACACAGCATGAAAAAGCGCACTGACTCTTGTAAGACAAATATAGCCTACTTGCTTTTAAGAGAAGAAAAACAGTCGGCGAACTGATGAAACTCAAAGAAATTTGTTTATGCAAGAAAGCCACCCTTTAGTTTTGTTTTTACATGAGCTATTTGTGACATAGAACGCTTGTTGGTTATTCATCAAATTCTAATCCCACACCTTGAAAAACGGAAGTCACTCTTTTCGAACCTGAGAAGTCCGCGCTGGTAAAGTTAGAATCTCCAAAATCACAGCTTTGATATTCAGTGCCGCTAAAATCAGCGAGAAAAAACTGAGACTCACGAAAGGTGGAACCGACAAAAATACTCCCTGAAAAATCCGCACTCGTGTAATCAGATTTGCTGAAGTCTACTCCGTAAAATGCTGAGCCACTAAAATCCGCACCCACAAACCGAGAATTTGAAAACGCTGTACCATAAAATTGACAGCCGGAGAAATCAGATTTACTGAAGTCAGAGAAAGAGCCAAGGCTTCCATAAAAATTCCCACCACGGCTATCGGCACCAGTGAAATCGCACTTAGTACAGTTAGTTCCGTACATATTGATTCCTCTAAGATCAGATCCACTGAAACGTGTACCACTTCTGTCTGCTCCGTTCATGTCTTGTCCTCGAAGGCTCTGTCCAGAAAATGCTGAGAAAAATGTATAGGATAACATTAGTTACCTACCATCAAAAAAGATTACAAAACTGGCTTGTATAGAACAGGTTTGATAAAAAATTTGCCTTACTAAATTCAGTTAACGTACCGATTAGGCTGTGCCAAAAAATGGCGAGGTTCAGGGATTTTTCCTTAACTTTCTCAAAATTTGTAGTGGACTTGTACAAACACAAACGTGAAAAAAAAAATTGAAAATAATGACGTCACACGGTCGCGTCATCATATCTTGACAATCGAATTTATTTTTGTGAGGTTAAAGTTTATACAAACTTTTTTGAAGAGTGTAGGCTATATTATATACAGCTTATACCTCACAAAAATAAATTCGATTGTCAAGATATTTACACAGTCAATAAACATTGACCTTGGCCGTATTCTCTGAAAATGTTGTCTTATTTTGATATAAACTGAACAAATGAGAGCAAAAAAGAAAAAAATGTCTAATAGGTCCTGCATCTCCCCCAATACAATAAAATAGTAAAATTTAATTTTTTGCTTAAACTATTTTTCAAGTAGTCCTAGAATAAAAAGAGTTCTTAGAGCAGATATAAACATGCCACTTTTGCAACTTTTGATGTAACGTTCTTTTTTTTTATCTCCAGTGGTTTTCGAAATATGACAATTTTTATGAAAATTGGCCATAGAAACGCCCAGCGCGACCGTGTGACGTCATTATTTTCAATTTTGTTTTCACGTTTGTGTTTGTAAAAGTTCACTACAAATTTTGAGAACGTTAAGGAAAAATCCATGAACCTCGCCATTTTTTGGCACAGCCTAGTACCGATGCGTTATGTTTAATCTTTCGGACATGACAAATCATAGGCTACTGTAATGAAAAGCTGTAATGTTTGCCGGCTTATTCACGAGACTCAAACACAGTAGCGTTGACAGGTGGTAGCTTACTTTTTGGACCGGGCCAAAGATAATTTTAAGAGCCTGGAAACATGAGGAAAACAGCGTATTCTTTGGATACTGTGTGTTTTCTTCTGAATCACCTGATTTGGGGCCCAAGAATCTCATTGTCACAGGGCCCAAAATATCCTCTCAACTACCCTTCTCATACGGTTTGATTTCACAAAGAATATTTTAATAGACTATATAATTGAAGGAAGAACCGTGAAATTTTGCCTCGAAAACAAACTTCCAAATATTTTGCTTTGAGCAGACTTACCCCTACCCCTAAACGGCTAAACTGCAGTTCCACCCCTATCCTTTACATTTTTAGTTTATTTACAGTAGGCTACGGTATACAGGCTAACCAATATTTGGAATTTATGATATCTTTTCCAAACATAGGCTACTGCAGCTCATGCAAGTATGCTGTGGCTGAGTGGTTAGCGCGTTGGGCTCGCAGTCGAGAGTCTGCATGTTCGACTCCAGCCACCCGCACTTGCTGTTGTTTCTCTGGGCAAGAAACTTTACGATAATTGCCTCTACCTAGTGATCGATTTGGAGTAATGGGTAGTACCAAATTTAAGTCATAAGTAGAGTAGACAACCGGAAACAGACATTGCCGTCGGCTGCAGCGTGGGTCAGGTGTATGTCGGAAGGCGTACACCGATGCATAGCGCTCAAGTCCGCTTTCCCGCAATGCAGGATAAACATAAACATAAACAAAAAACAATCTCTAGTTTTTGTTTTTAATTACAAAAATAGGAAATGCACTAAATATCTTCTTTTTTTGCTGTAACTTTGCAGAATAGTTTATAAATACTTTCTTAGGCCAAGTTCGGCCCATGTAGGCCTTGCAAGTTAATGTAAATGGATTTATTGTCAAAAACAAGAGTGAACATGGCTAAGCTAATTTGACATGAAATAACCTACAATTAAAAGCAATCATAATAGCGCTGTTCCACTTACTTGGTAATCCATTGCAGCACGACACGGCCAAGAAAGCTAGAAGTGCTATTTTTAGATACGACATTTTACCAAATTGGTTTTACAAACTAAACTGAAAAATAAACTGTGTATAAAGCTCAATGTCACTGGTTCAAAGGTATCACAGTTTTATTGAATAATTGGTTGGAGCATTGCTCTGCATAATTTTCTATTGTGTTAAAAATCAAAAATTAAAAAACATCGATGGTATAACGCACTCACACAGTAGCGTTGACAGGAGGGTCCAGGACGTACTATTGGATCCGGGCCAGGGATGGGTTTAGGGGCTCGTAATCTTTCAAAGGGGCCCGGGAGTTTGCAGAAACCACCGCGTATTCTTTGGATACAGTGCGTTTTTCTTAGAAGTGTCCTAACTTAGGGCCCAAAAGACCACGTTGGTACAGGGACCAAATTATTTTCTCAACAGCCCTAGTTTCACATATTTATAGAGAATTTAAACCACTGATGCAGGACCGGTCAAATTGACAGAGTGTAGTTTCCCATTGTTGTTAGAGTGTTGCTGTCTATAAATTATTCCATCCACATTGCAAGCTGCGTGTTAATGGAGAGCTGTCTCTGAAATGCGTTGCTAGAGCAAGAGCTGGATAAACGCTGCTTGACCTTGTGGCTGCTTCATGCACAAAATCGAGAACTTAGCTGACCAACTTCTCTTAGCCTATTTTTTTCAGAAACAGCTCTCAACTAATTTACTGGATTACATCCAAGGTATTTTTTTTAACAACCAGCTAAGCCACCTGTCAAACCAGGTTGGCATTATTGGAAAGCCAGTGCTTTAAGTGCTGCGTCAATGTGTGAAACTGCCAGGATTAAGCTCAGAAGTTTCTTCGGTCCGAGAATAAAGGTTCCCGCAATCAATTAAACCTACTCCCATCTGTGCCTAAGTCTTAGTATAATGAGAACCTTATTTTCTTGTTTCTCTTATAGTTAATTCCTATTTTTTATAACTGAGTAGGCTACGGGACCTTTGTATCTTCCATTAACAGCTATTGAAAGCCCCGTGCGTTTTAAACTGTCATGACAAAACGAATAATCTTCAAACAGAACCACTCTTTGCACTTAGAACTGGCTAATAGCATTTTGGTGCTCAACAGACAGAGTATTGCACCGTCAAAAGTGGCGAGAAAAACCTTGCTCTTGGGCAGAAAAAAATTACAGTTTTACAAAATCTTATTTGAGCTTTCAATTCCATGATAAAACGTCTATGTTATTACTTTTTATGATTGATTCAAAAACTTTAAATCCTCTGATGCAAGATCGACAACTCCATCAAAGCTTCAATTAACAAACTAAATTTCAGTAAGATTTTGAATGTATTCGGTATTTTTTATTAAAAACCTGATTTGCAGGTGCAGAGAACCTCGCGTTAGCTGCATACGGATTTGGAAATTAACATCGTCAATGCCTAATTTCAATTGGCCGTTTGTTGTCTCACACGTATGTTGTAAAACCTGTTTTACTTGATATTGACGTCATTCTTCCAAATAACGTGGAAACGAAAACAAAATACTCTGCTCAAGAAAAAAAAATAGGCTTCCATTACTTTAGTTAAGAATAAAACATGCAGTTTTTGTTTACACTTTCTGTTCTTTTGCTCTTGTATTTATCATCTTGTGGCCCAGGGGTGTCCAAACTTTTCCCCAGGCGACCAAATTTGACAATCTGGAAGTGTTCGCAAGCCAACAATCTCTGATAATCTTGTAAAAATAATCTTGTTTTGCTCAAAAAATGGTGCATTATACAATAATATTTAGTGTTAGTTAAATTTGTTTTCACATAACAAAACAATATGCAGGTTTAATATAACTCACTGTACATATCTCAGGAACAGGAAGCGATAAGTTAAGTTATGCTCTAAAATACAGCTGTGTTGATGCGAAGGATGAAACTGACGTCTTGATTTCAATACCCAAGTCAAATTTGGTTTGAAGTTAGTGGTAGACAGACACACATTTGAAGTTAGTGGTAGACAAGCATAAAACATCACGTATGCAAGAGTGGTTCAATTTTGATCTCACGCGGTTCTTGTGTTCACAACCGAGAACTCCAAGCCCAACAAACTTAACGTTTTCTTCGCCCAACCTTCACATTTCTGGAATTTGTTTTATCCAGCTGCTCATAAAAAAGCGCAATAATGTTATGGCTTTATTTATTGTCGGTCTACAACAGCTATAAGGTCTTTTAGCGATAGGGCTCATTTTAAATTTTATATCAGGTTTACAATATTATTAAATTATTACCCGAATTATTCTCACTGCGTTACGCAAGAAAGAATACAATCGCAACCGTTTTACTACGTTATGCTACCGTTTTTACATTGATTCAACGTCTTTACATTGATTCAACGTTTTTACATGACAATTTCAAAAAGAACTGATTTGCTGGTTGGAATGATACACTCGTCTGCACCTCTACACAGCTGCTTGGCACCGTAGCCAGTGGCGTAGCCAGGGGGGGGGGGAGGTTTTGGGGGTCACGACCCCTTTTTTGGCACGCTTTTGACGTCACGATAGTGAGAGTGATGCTTTCAGTCAAAAAAAAATTGCCTAATTTTAAACAAAATTGCATTAAAAGAGCGAGTTTTGCCAATACCAAACATTCAAACATCTCAGCCAGGAATTAAGCAACAAGAAAACATAGAGATTTAGCTTTATTTTCAAAAAATGCCGAAGAAAACATGATCTTACCCTTTTGCTATGCCACCGGACTGCACTATTTTACAAAAATATTCATGCCCACATTTTTGTTGAAAATGCTCTCAGAATGCACCAAATTCAAAGTAATTTTTCAAAAATTCCTGGGGAAGGCCCCCCAGACCCCCCGTCGCTGGGTTGTCAACCTCCCCCCTTTCAAAATTTCTGGCTACGCTACTGACCGTAGCCTATTCTTGATAAAACACTGAGAGAAGCAAAAATTAACTATTATTTTCAAGAACATTTGTCTGAAATAACGACATCGGTTACCGAGTGAAGGAACGTTGGCTCTCCAATCTAACTCTGACAATTTCGTTAGATAATACTTACGACTTTGTGACTGGTATGTCTGCAGCCACATCATATTAGTTACAAACAAAAGCAAACGTTGCTTTTGATCAGTATTCGGGCACCCCAAAATTAAAAATGATATCCCATCTCAAAACCTTTCTCTGTTGTATGTTCACGAATAGCCTAAGGTCAGATCAAAATATTTATTCAACGTCGATCAACTGCAATTTTATCTGACATGAAACAACAACATGGTAACGTGGCTTTGCATGTATAAAGTTGAAACCTATTTGGCCTTTAGTAAATGTTATCTGTTAAATAACACGTCTAGTGGCGTATAAAGAATTTTCTTAAGGGCAGTAGGACATTTTACAATTGAAGTGGGTGCAAGGCACTACGCCGGCCTGATGCATGGCACTCAAATGGGCTAGATTGGGGATGTTTTGCACAAGGTGTCAGTGCTAGCGAGACACGTTAGGTTGTCACCACAAGACACCACAGGAAAGCAAAGCAAGATTATAGGATTATTGTGGAATTAAAGGCTTTCCGCTTGTGATCGCTTTCATATCATGTTTGCTTTCGTTGAGTTGACGGAAAACTTCGTTGAAGCTGTGCTTTCATTAAGATTGAATTTATTTTTAATCTTTTTGCTCAAACAACGGTTTTGCAAATGTCAAATAAAGTAACACAGCACTTAATTGAAAATTTGACAAAAAATGGGCAAAAACTTTCAGCATGTTTCCATAATTTTATGAAAATTGAACTTATTTTTGATTGTTTGCTCAAATAATGAAAATTATATTTTTTTGTTGAATTTTATGCATGTAAAATTTAAAAAATTCACTGAAATTGAGCATGAATTAAGTTGTGGGAGTGAAAAAATAAATGTGCAATTTGTTGAGAGTTTGAAAAATTTGGGCAGAAAATATCCAGATGTTTACAAATTGTATGAAAAGTATATCCCAAATCAATGTGCTCAAATGTTGAAAGTAATGCAATGCTTCAAACGTATAACTAACAATATTAACATGCTCAGCTGAAATAGTAGCCTGCAAGTTTAGTTCATAAGATTTGAAATATCTTTTCAACATACTTTTAACATCTGAAAATATTCAGATGCTCGCAAATTTTATGAAAAATGATGAAGCTTTGGTAGAGAGTTTGCTTTTTTAAACCATAGTCAAGCAAAACAAAGTCACCTTAGCGGGTTTAACATAATGTATTACACACACAAAGAAAATATGTAACATAATAACTCAAACGTTTTCGACACGTAGGTGCCGGGGAGCACTTACCCAAACTTAACAACCAAAAGTGCAATTAAAGAGCACATCGTCTCTTGTGAAACGTGTACTGACAATAGGCCTATCTCCATCTCTCAAGGCAGCTATGATTTTCAGACTAAGATCATGGAAGCCTTGAGAATCAAACGTAGCAATCCATCTCTCAACCGGTAGTTATTCGTCTGTGGCTCATCGTTCCTTTTGTGTGTGTTCTAATTGTTTGTCAAATGCCTATAGTTTACACCTTATGTGATCTGTTTTCCACCGTATGTAATTTACTCGTAAATCATTCTTGTATCATTTGTTCAGTTTGTGCTTCTCAGTCCGGAGTGTCGTTACAGTTACAGTGCAAAATCAACTTTATCTTACAACTTTTTTTTTATGTATATTGCAGGTTTAAGTAATTCCTGATAAGGACACACGTACGTGTCGAAAATGTTTGAGTAATTATGTTATACTGTATATTTTTTTATGTGCGTAATACATTATGTTAAACACGCTAAGGTTACTTTGTTTTGCTTGTTTATGAAAAATATATCCTAATCGAGATGTGCCAATATTGACTTTGAAATTGATGCTTTAAATACATAAAGTACAACAGCAAAATGCTCAGCTGAAAATGTAGTCTACAAGTTTTAAAAACTTTAGAAATAACTTTTAACTTGTTTAAACTTTAGATCATTATGACAATTTGTATTTTGAAGTACATCTACGCCTATTATTATCTTATTGATGTGAAATGTTTTTTTTTTTATATTAAGTTATCTGTATTGTTATAGTGCTTTCACATTATTTGAGCGATACTGCTAGTTGACAAATTACATCTACAATAATATATACCAGATATTTGGAGCAGTGTAGAATTTTTAATCAGGTGGTCTATGCTTTGTCGTAAAAAATATTTGGGCGCATTTAATTATATTTGGGCAAGAATTTTTTCCCAACCTCCAAAAACTAACTTTCTCCTACGCCTATGGCCGTGGTTCATCCCGTATTCTGTAATATATCAGATCTTTGGCAATTTGTATATTCGTACTGTGACGTAACTATACTTAAGTCTGTTTCATTTGGCAATATATATTTTTGAACTCATTTGACTGCGTACAATCAACTCTGAACAAGAATATTGTAAAAACAGTGGATGAAGAACAAACTTTTCTTTACGTCCCAAATAAAAGTTGGACGAAAGTATAACAATAATTTGTGATAAAACAGGCTATCCCATATAAAACATATTTACAAAGCAAGTGCATTGACAAATTGCGAAAAAGCAAGTCAAAGGGGACTTCTCTTTGGGATTTCATATCTTTGCAACATGCCCAGACAACAAAAGTTGTCAGTTTTACAACAAAACAAAAACTGGAAAGTTTTCTACCTGAAAATCAGCAAAAAATGGCTATAACGTTCAGATAATCGCCAGTAAACTACACAATGAGATTTGTACGTAAAAATAAGAGGATATTGGTTGAAGCAGGCTAAATATAATGCATAGCAACATAAAGATGCACATAAAAAAGAACACATAACGATTTAGGCATTATAACAGTGGAAAAATCTGGTACAAAAACTTAATACAAGTTGCATAAAAATAGCACAGAAATATTGATTGCCTAATTTGTATAAAATTAAATAGGTTATAACCAAAACGTTGATAGAAAACTTAAGCTACAAAGTATTACACCTTCTTAAATAAATGAAGCTTTTATTATTTCGAAAAGTATAGGCCTGTTCTGTGACCTACGGCAAATGTTTTTAGCTGTCAGTTGGTGTGTATGAAGATGCGGTTATCAGTCTATATTTCTAAGCCCACGATCATGTACAGCAATATCATTAAGAATTAATAAACCTAAAACATTTTTATACGGTAAGTTGATCATTGTAAAAATAAAACAATTATAATTATGTTTAATCAACATGTTTCGAGTAGGCTACTACACACAGCGTCCAATACTTTAATACAGACTTTTTAAGCCATTGTTTTGAAGAAGTCGCCTTTCAGATTCTGATTGCATCAATTCATCCTTCTATGGGGAAATCACAACGACACCCAAGCTGAGTGGTCACCAATCCTTCTTTGCCGGTGGTTGTGTAGTTGACGCGGTGGGTGATTTTGATGGGAATGCTGACCAAATTTTTATTTTCTCTATTAGTCCTTGGATCAATGCATCCTGTGCACAGACATTGCGTTTCTGGTATTTTCATTGGTCGTCTAAATATATAAATTAATTTTAGTAAAGCAATGATTACTATAAAAGCACATGACCAAGTAAAATGTTAGTTTAGGGTTAGTTTATTTTCTTCTTCAGCAACCAATGTTTTTGCGATTGTAGCTACCCTCTTTATATTGTGCCTACTCCTAAGTATTTATTAGGCTAATACGTTAAATTTTCTACAGCGTACGAAAGTATTGTCCTTATTCAGTTATACTTAGGCCTAAAACAACCAAGTCAGTTAGTTAAAGTACCTGTTTTGGTCATAGTTGATCACCCATCTCCATGGGGACAGGCTTCGATCCTTTTTCTTGCTTGCATTCCTAACGTATTCTTCAGTGAATATTGGGCATAAAAGAGAATTGTCAGATGATCTTGTCCTTCGAAGCTCTTCAGCCACACCACCATTTGTAACATCTCGAACTTCTAGGGAATCTGGAAATCTTGGATTACTTGCCAATTCCTCATACCATTCTTGGCAAACGGCATTCTCATCGCACATGTCACTAAAAATAAATAAATAACAAAGTTAATATAAAAATTGCAAAGCACAGTTGATTGCGTTTTTATGGCATAAATAGGCTAAATAAATGGTCAAAGGATGTTACAATTTAGTGATAATAACCTTGCATTATTTTGACCTCTCGCCAACGAGAAAACGTTCGCGATCAAGGCGTTTTAAATACACATTTAATGCAAGAACGTTTTGCGTCTTTGGGAATATTTACAATGAATATAAATACTGGTAAGTTTACGAACCATTCCAGGTCTCAATAAGGTTTGATTTAAAAAAAAAATGCGAAACTTCAGATCCAGTTAAACCACAAAATTCCATCTTGTCAGATACTTTCTTACTTACTTTGAAAATCCGATGGTGGTGGCCTCTACAGGAGCGATTCCTTGCTGCTTGGCAAGGGTATTCAAAAAAATTGACAATAAGCTGATTATGCTTGTCATTTTTTAACTTGTAAACTGTTTCTTGCAAACGATTTCTTTGAATTGTATTTTCAAACTGATACATCTTGCTGTGTTCTGCAGCACATATATACTGGTCGACATTCTCGAAACAGAAACCTAAATGGTAATATTTTTATCTTACAATTTTAGAAGAAAGCATAATTGCTCAAAAAGCACTACAACACCATACACGCCTGAGCCATACATAGAAAGTTATTGGGAATTCCCCTTACGTAACGTGAGTAACGTTGCTTTTCCAATTCTTTTCCCTACCAGAGTCACAAGTTGGGCGGACGTAAAAAGATTTTGAGCTATTCTGAAACGTTTGGGGATTTTTTTAAACGTCTGACGCCAGCGGCATGGCAACTGCACATTCGACACCATGTGAATCAAAGGCGTCTATTTATACGTAACTATTGTAACTTTTCTATATAGTTGGTTCAGTTTCAGTTAGTTTCTTTGTTTAAAAACATTCTTCGTAGGGAAATCTAGCAAAAACTAAACTATAAATGAAAAATCAAGACATAGGAAGTTTTTCAAATTCGTTTATTACAACTGCTTCCTAAAAGCATTCTCACAAGGAAAATTAAATGACAAAAAGTTATTGTGTGCTGAGTGCTGACGTTGTTTTTGCTATCTGGGCGATTCTCATTGTGACTCATTATTGTGTTATCCAGCGTTCCCTACGAATCAGCGTTTTCTTTAACTACATTTTATTGCGCAAACTTTATGTATGCCGGAGTCGGATCCTTGCTTTCTGTGTTGGCGCCAGTTCAGTGGTCGAGGGGTTTCGCCTTTGGTTCTGGTGTTGGTAGGTCTGAGATCGATTCCAGGTCGGGTCAAACTGAAAACTTTAAAACCGATTGTATTCTTTCTTGCGCAACGTAGTGAGACTAAGTCGTGTAATAATGTGATGACATCGTAAACCTGATATAAAACTAAAAATGAGTCCAGTGACAATAAACAAAAACATTCTATTTTAATAACAAAGCTTTGATGTTGATTGTCGAGCAACTCCATCGATTTTTGCAACAATTTATTTCAACTCAATTTCTTTTTGTTTCTGACCATTACAACAAAAATAACATATAGCAAACACAGTGAAGGTACAAAAAAGACAGAATCGACAAAGTGGCAAAAAGATTAAGTTTATTTTCTGATTTGATGTTCTGATGATTTTGCTTAGTTAATATTCTGCTTCAGCCATTCTGGTTTTTCTTTAATACCAATAAAGTAATTTATCATTGATGTGTAGTTCTAACTCCAAGCCATGTAGGTGCAGGGGTTCGAAACGAATTTTTACTGGGGGGGGGGGCAGGATTTTGAAAAAAGGGCACTTTTGTGGCGGTAAGGCCAATTTTTTTAAAAAAGTTTTAAGATAATATATAGCTATAATGTTCATCTATCAGCTTATTATCGAGTAATGATATACATCCGCCCCCCTGCCCCCGCTTCCGGCGCCCCTGTGTAGGTGTTAGGCTTAGCTCAAGATGACAGATAGGATCTGGTATATACTTGTAATGTAAGTGTAACACAACGTTAAATTATTTCATTAAAAGAGTCATCTGCATACGGAAACTCAAAACCTGGGGAAAAGTGGATAAAATGCTCCTTGTGTGAATTATGGGCCCATCAATGCATAGAAGATGGACTGATTTTCGTTTTGGGTCAAGACGGAACCAGTAGCTGATATGAAAACGTAGCTTTTTAATAGAGATTTTAGGTATGCTTAAAGCGGATGTAATTTCGCATTCCCATGATCTAAAATCCCTACATCAAACCCTTTCATCCTTCGTTCTCACATCTTATTGCAACCCCATGGAACTACGTTGCTCAAATAACTTCTCACGCAAACCATTGCGGGTCTTGAAGTTTCCCCGTTTCAAAGATTTTGAATTGCGTGTGTCTCTCGTAAACAGAAGTCGGCCACATCTTGTTTGAATTGTGAGCTTCGTTCTCAGTTTCACTTTACGCCAAGCACGTCAAAAGTTACGCTACTATGCCTACTACTGGTAAACAAAACTAGAGGAAATAGTCACTCGGATATGAAAAGGCAGCGACTTGTTGAAAAATCGTGCAGTGACAGCATTGAGCATGTTTGAAAATGGCATAGAATGCTTTTAAATATTCAGCCAGCTGAAAATATTTACAACACAAATATGACCTCAGTCTTTTGAGGTAAGACCGCTTCCCAAATGCTTTACCTAATAAGGGAGTTTATAATGTCTTTGATAAGCATTTCGAAAGTGTTATTTAAGAAAGCGCCTGTACCAACCAGGCAAGCAGTCCAAATACGTCAATTGAAAAATTTATCTCAGCATGCTCAGCAAAAAGAATGTCAGTTTTTAAAAACAAATGCTTTCATTATGTCAACTGACACCTTTAGACATATCCTTCTCGGGTAAACAATGATTTTTAAAATTTTTTACTTGGTAAAACACCAGATGGCTGATGCAGGGCAACAGAAAACCCTATTTGTAGAACGGGAAAGCAATTGGGTGCTTCCCATGCAAGACATTTGATTTCGCAACAGCAATGTGACATCAAACTAAGATATTATGACGCTCAATTATGAGTAATTATTGTATTTTTGATTTGTAGCCTACGTCACAAAACAGAATAGCCTACATCAGAGCTTTTGTCAAACCAATGTCATTAAAAAAAGACAAACGGCAACATAGAACGTTATACAGTATCGTATTGCAATAAGGCCTAGGCCTACTATAACAATAAAAATTAAATGTTCCAATATACAAAACACATTCTTTGTCGTGAAAACAGTGCTATGCTCTTGTAATGACTACTGGAAATGCAAATTTTTCGGTTGTTAGAAACAAGTTTTTTTGTTCTATATGAGACAATAGTTTATTTATGGATAAGATTGTGCGGATTTTCTCAGAAAAAAGAACTTGTATAAAGTTTTAGGCTTCAACGACATTGACAAATCAATTTTGCTTCAAAACTAGAAGAAATTTGTCTTTTATTTCTAAAAAATTTAAACTTAAATAGCTTCATTGACCTTTGCCTGAAATTTAAAGGTCTTTAAAGGGAATTAATTAAATTGACCTCCATTTGAAATTTAAACCTTTCGCGTTGTCTGGTAATGGAAAAAATTGTCTAGCCATATTCAAGTTGAAGTGACCCAAAATGTTATTTTTGTAGGAAAAAACAAATTCGTTAATTTGCGTCTAACAGGCTAAATGAGTCACATGATTTGGTGTGTATTGTAAGTTTTAGAATAGGTTTGACGGTCTAGTGTTAGTTTATTTCTGAGCTAACCAAAAATAGCATTTCCGCTAAATATTTGAAAGCCGTGAGGCAACTCCTTCATCCACTTGATGTACTCAGAGCAGGTAGGCTAGTTTCGTATCTTAGCTACACTTTCAATAGTAGCCTAAGTTTATTTGGTTTTCCGCCCTTTTTAAAAGCGTTAATGTTTTTCTCTCACAACTACCTGTCAACAGTTTCAGCTCACCATGGCAGGGGTAGCCTAATTGAGAATTGCTGTGATTTTCGGTGTGATGGTCAGAAATAAAAAATTAAACTGAATAAGATTTTGTCTTTGCTTCTCTAGCCCAGGTCATCATCATCATTAAGTTCCTCCTCTCGTCGAGGGTTTTATGAACAAAAAACTACAAGATCAAGAGGGGCTGGTACGATTCTCCGGATGACATGAGCTTGGGCAACGCATTTTAGAGACAGTTATCCATTTATGGGCATCTAATGAGAGGGATAATTGTTGTCGTAACCAGGCTTAGCCTACGCCTGGAAGTCAAGGAAGCCAATTTTGGTGTCCACCTTCAGGCATGCATTTAAGTGTCCTGCCAAAGACACAGCCGTTAGCTCTTGAAAGGTGTCGAAAGGATAATTCACAGACAACAATTAACAGTACAACAATCGGAAACGTCACTCTGTCAAACTCGGTATGCCGGCGCGTCAGTGGTTCACAGACTCAACAAAAGCGAAACTGCCACGATGAGGCTACTCACTTGATTAGCCCATAACTTCTGAAACAAAGAAGCTTCAAGATCAAGCGGCGCTGGTTCAACTCTCGTGGTGTGCGCTTAATTGAGCTGGGACTGCTCTCCATTCAGCGGCATCTAATGGATGGAATAATTCTCCTGGACACAAGACTTCAACCATAGGAAACTTCACTTTGTCAATCTCAGTGACCGAGCCTGCGTCAGTGATTCAAAGCCTCTACAAGTATGCGGAACTGCCAAGATTAAGCTCTGCAAGAATCTTTCCCGGTCTGAGGATAAAGATTCAATCAGTCAAACTGCCAGGATGATGCTCTTAAAGAGGCTTTCTCAGTCCTATAGGATATAAATTCCGAGAATCAATCAAACCTCTGCGTTTTATTGTGTTAAATTTTTGAAAACCTTTGTTATATTTGGCAGTGATGGTAAGAAATGAAAATGATCCAAACAGAACTTTTTGACGATGAACTATCAAAAAAATCTCGTTAACAATGTTTTGTTTAGCAAAATCTTTGCGATATGCAGACCTACGCCATAAAATTGGCCTGGGCTGGAAATCTAGCAACACCAGCGTTGATAATGATGGTAAAATTTAGAAAGCTGCTTTTAAACTCGTAGGAAAAACTTCAAATCTTATAAAGATTTTTTTAGAAAGGCTTCACCTCTGTGCTGTAGCGCACCCAGCATGAGGCTAAGGGGGCTCAAGCCCCCCCCAAACCCGCCACCAAAAATCAAGTTTTTGTAGCCTATGTTCCCCAAATAAATGTTGAGGAAAATAAACGCACCTCCAGCAAATAAGTTAATTTTTTGTTTAAATTTGGGTTGTAGCTTTTGATTAACACTGCTTCCAGAATTTTGATGTCAAATTGGGATTTGCCTTTGCGTAAAATTTTAAAGGAGTCAGCAGAGAATTTTTGATCGGTACAAAAAGAACACTCCATGATATGGTCTTTGATGGCACTTTTAAAGTTCAGATGCTCTTGTCGTCAAATGTCTGGTGGACATACCGATGTAGCCTACCGTATGCCAATGCTGAAGCACACGGACATCGGACTTGTAAAACTGTAGGCTATACCAAATTTGAGCAGAAAGACGAAGGCGTCTAGGACTTCAGTTGAAAATACGAACTACTTTTGAATGTTTTGTAAGTAGGAAAAATGTTCACATCAAATTTAATGTTTACAAAATTAGTGTTTTGTTTCAAACTGTTTTCGTGCTAGTTGTTGTTTTCGCACTTATTTGTATTGGCAAACAGGAATCTAATTCTATTTTGTCATACATGAGGAAAAAGTCAAGATCTATAGAAGATTGCGAGAGTAGACGTAAGAATGAGGAAGCTGATTATGCTAGTAGCATGGGGTTCACTAGGCTAACATGTAATCTGATTGAGAGAACAAATCCTGATGTATCGGCAACCGGTGGGTTGTGGGCCGTGGGTGCCTTAAATATTAATCAAAGGGATGGGTATTGGCCTATTGTCACTGTCACTCAGGGGCGTATCCTTAATGGAAGCAAGGGAAGCATTGCTTCCCCTACCAAAATTGAAAAAAAAGATAATATTTTTCAGTAAAACGATTTCGTAATTTCTTTATCTGAATACGAATTAGAACAGTTTCTAACTCATCTCCCTTCTAGGTTTTAATTTTAAAAAAGTTGGAAGCTTACGGAAGCAGAGATTCGTACCGCATCCATTGCTCTCGTTTTTGCTATACGAAGAAACAAGGTGAGAAACAAAGGAAAAAAGCAGAGGAAAGTTTACGCGATTTACGTTTCTTGCAACTAATCTGTGGAAGCAATCTCAGAGTTGCTTCCTGCTGGGTATCATTCCGGTGCGTAATGAGAAAATCTAAGGCTTTGGGGTTATATTTGCCTTGCAAGGAAAAGTTTGAGCTTAATGTTAGATTTACACTGTTATCCTGGCTACTAGCCTACAGCAGTAGGTAGCTGTAACTGAGCAGTTAAGCTGAATTTTTGGTGTTCTTTAATTTGAGCCACAGTTTTTGCCCGTTTGTGTAAGAGCTATAGGGCAAAGGCAGGTTAGTTGATACAATTTTCACGTTTAGTGAGATGTTAGTAAAACTGTTGGATATAGAAACACCTTTTATGGTGCTAAAGAAAGTTCGTTTGTTGGGCTAACTTTGCCCCAAGTTTAGTCTGTTTGATGTCACTGGTTATCTGTTCAGACTCATTCAAACATACATCTCCGGTTTGTATCAACTAACCTTCAGAGAAGGTTAGTTGATACGCAGATGAGGTTAGTTGATACATGGAACTCCTAGTTGAAACGATCACTATAGCCTACGCCTCAATTATACTGAGATTATACATTATACTTTTGAAATTTATACTCAAACTACTGTAGTGTAGATAGTAGAACCATATTGCCAGGTCAGGGTTAACCAAAAGCAATGACAGTGCTACAGTCTTATAGTTTTATATAGTGTAAAATGTGAAAAAGATATTTTACATCCGGATGTTCTTCCTAACGCCAACCTGTTATACAGATTTGGAAATTGGCGTAATTGTCAATTCTTATAACAGCCAGGGTTTACGTAGAGAGTCTTCAGTTGATCTGTAGCATCGATCAGTTTTTCTTTTATAAAACTGGGACATGTTATCAAAGAGGCCTTATTAATCGTGTGATATTGTCAAGTTCACAGGTTCTGCAGCTTCCATTACACACACTTTAAATGTTCAACAACTATTTCCAAACAGATTTACCGAGTTTCACATGTATTTTACCTGAAAATATCGTTAAAATATTGCAGGTTACTGAATGTACGAATGCAGGCTATAGTTGATACAGTGTATCAACTTCGTCGTATGAGTGTATCAACTAGCCTGGGCTTTAATGTATCAACTAACCTTTTTCTTACTTTTATCAAAAATGTGTCTGCCATCAATCTAACAAAGTTAGTTAAAAATGATTTGACTTATGCAATGATACTTTACATCTATACACTGCCTGTCGCCAACAAGTTAATCTCTTAGCGTTTTTCAAACACTCAAGAATTAACTGAATTGTAAATTTGAAAAAATTTGCAAAAAACCTAAATTTTTGAACATTTTGCATTATTTTACAAACTTGAAACTCGATAACCGCGAAATCATCATGTCACCACTCAATCATCATTCTTCACTAGTTGGTGGCGGTATTTCTACAAAATCTGTTTTCTGGAATCCGTTTGTAGTGGTGTATCAACTAACCTTCTGTATCAACTAACCTGCCCTTGCCCTACCTTTCATTTTAAGTTAATAGCTGTTTATCTGCTAATAAATTTCATACAAATATTACCCTAAAAGTGTTTCCAGAAAGCACTATAATCCATTATTCAAATGTAATTTTGCAAAAATTTTTCCGGGGGGGCATGCCCCCGGACCTCCCCAGGATATGCGTGTCTTCGGCACGCTTTTACCCCAACGACTTTCATTGCTTTCCTTGCTCAACTCACCAGTATACGCCACTGCTGTCAGTATTGTCACAAATCACTCAGCCGACATTTCTGAAATAGCCCCCCCCCTAAACTTTTTTCTGGGTGCGCTACTGCCTCTGTGTCAAAAAGTATTGGTAAAACTGAATCGAGATTGAGTAGTAGTTTTTGAAGCTGGTGTGATAAAAATCTATTGAAAACCTTCGGCAACGCTGTTTTGCATGAATTTTATGCTTCATTGTTTATTCTTCAGTTCTTCACTGGAGAGTGGAGATTGCAACAATCCAGTCATTACAGTTTGTTTGTGGTCTATTGCAATTTCTTCCTGCAGTGTCGGTTTAGCGTTGTGGTGTTTACAAAAGAGCATGTATTGGTTAAACATTAATCATGATCTCTAGACTTTAAAACTCAAACAAGCATAAAACAGTCTGGAATTGACAGAGTACGGTATGTCAAAAGTTCGACTTTACAAAGCTGCAATGATGAAATGGAAGGATGCTTGTACTGTTATCATCACTGCTCCTCATTCTGATCCACTAATTAGAGGCAGCTCCAATCTCAGAGGTACTATTCTTTACTTTAGCCTACAGTAGTAGTGCATGGTTGTGTGTGAGCAATATTGGGTCGATAATTGCGTCCACTTAACAAATTTGTAAATATTTTACAATTGAAATTTAATCTGACAGAAAAATAATTTAACAGTTTGTTTATTAACAATGTTATCACAATTTGTGTAAGTTTCATCGGAGCTGGTATACAAGTCCCCCCCACCCCCCTTGGTAACTCATGACAAAGACAGGACTCAACCAAACACCAGATTGGAAAGTTTGAACATTGCGCGGGGGAGAAGAGTTTCAGGTGTTGCATTTGCGCGGCTGTCAACATCAAACGCTGGAAATTGCGCGGTTGTCAATATCAAACGCTGGAAATTGCGCGTTTGAAAATTATTTACAAAAGCGTAAGGAAAATGCTTACTGAAACCTTAACTTTGCAATTGCAATGCTGTCCTGCCTCGTTGAGCTTCTTTTGGAAATAGCATAACAGCAGCAGCTTAATAACTGCGCTAAGCGTGCTCCTATAGAATCAAGGCGATCTCTATCGTCTTATAGGGATCGTCTTGTATATAATCCGCCTCCCTGGTTAATATGACGTCACAAAACGGACGCAGCTATTATTGGGAGGGTAAAAAAAAGGAAGGTAAAAAGCGGCGGAATGGAGATGATAAGGCGGAATGGATATGGATTTTTTTACAATTTTACTACCGGTATGTTTTTACAATAAAAACATTACACCAACGTCGAGTGTTCGATATAAGGCCCTAGGATGACTTAAAACTTATCAATTTGCATCAATTCAACTAAAAAATTGTCTAATTAAAGTTTAACATCAAAGATATAAAACCTTTGCCACTATAGTCAGTAAAGATCAGTTGACTGGTAAAACGGGTCGTACCAGGGCAATTGATAGCACTTTAATTCAAGAACCTTTAGCCAGAGTGCATATCGATACTCCTTACCTTACCGGAATGGTGGAAGCCTTGTATTTGGAAAGGTGTTTGTTTGACATTGATTTAGTAATTGGTAATGTGGATGAAGCAAGGCCACCTAGTGAACCTGATCCGGAGTGGGGTATATGTGCTGCCGCTGTTACGAGGGCACAGGCAAAGAAGATGGAAGATAATGTAAAGCCTCTAAGAATAGCTGAGGTACAGTCTAAATTAACCGTTACGAGGAATAAATTGGCTGAGATTCAAGAAAACGACCTGACAGTCCAGTGGCGTCGCCAGACCTTCAACATTGGGGGGGCAAAATATTGACAGTGCAAGACAGTAGCATAATCAAAAATTTTGAAAGGGGGGTTGTTGACAGCCGGCGGGCGAAACCCGATGGCGTGTTCGCCGAAGGCGACATTGAGCGGCGGGGGGGTCTGGGGGGCTTCCGCCAGAAAATTTGAAAAATTACTTTCAGTTTGGTGCATTCTAAGAGCATTTTCAACAAAATTGTGGGTATGAATATTTCTGTAAAATGGTGCTGTCCGGTGGCACAGCAAAAGGATAAGATCATGTTTTCTTCGGCATTTTTCGGATACAAAGCTAAGTCTCTATGTTTTCTTGTTGCTAATTCCAGACTGAGATATTTGAATGTTTGGTATTGGCAAAACTCGCTCTTTTAATGCAGTTTGGTTTAAAATTAGGCAAACTTTGTTTTAGAGACATAGGTTGATTGCTTTTTTTGCGAGATTATTACAGTTTTATTATTTATCAATTTTCTCCTTGGTTGATTCAAAAAACGATCTTATTCCGGTAAGTCACTAACTTTTATGCTCTAAAGTCAACCAAAAGTTTAGAAAATGTAACGTCATAGAGGTCATACATCTTGATGAGTGTCAAACAAAAAGCTTTGAGACAATGAAGTTACTTTAGGCTATTTCTGATATATTCAAGTTTTGTATAACGAATAGCTGTTTAGATGTTAATCTAGATCGAACAAGCGATCTCAGCAGTTGCAGATGGCTTGCATCCTTGCACAGTTTGACGAGAAAGTACATCATAGGCTAAAACTTTTCTTGTAGCCTAAACAATGTAGAACATCCGTAAATTCAATTTGAAAGGTTGAAACCCCGAACCCCCCCTCCCTTGGCTACGCCACTGGTGTAAGACAGTGGTATATTATTTAATTTCTCTTGTTTTCTACCAGGGCTGGAAAAAATGTTTAGCTTCCCGGGAATCTGTTTTTTAGAGAAAAAATTTCCCGCGGCTTACAATCACGATAATGAGAACCTTATATTTTACTGATCTCCGGAGCTGACGTAAACCTTAAAAGTCATGTCGACATATTCTTGATGCCCTCCTTATCGAAAATTGTTCTTTGTAGGCCTAATACCGCTTTGAAGGAGGATTACGACTATGAACAAAAGAATAAATTTTAAACTTCATTTTGAATTGAAAAGACATGACGTAATGTCTTCCAACCTTAGTTATATATTTTTTCATTATGTAACGTCTTGTAGGAATAAATTGAAAATCAGTATAATCACTCAAAATGAAAGTAATGGGACTATACGAATCCTCACTAAACCAATCAATCAATGGTCTTGTTGCACTGAAGATGACAACCTTATATTTTACTGATCTCCAGAGCTGACGTAAACCTTAAGGCATAGATCTGTTAACTCAATTCAAACCCTTTGAAAGTTGGGGGGGCTGTCAATTCAACTTTTTTGTATCAACAGTTGTATCTCTAAAACCACTGAGGCCGCGACTACGAGATTTCTTGACTTTTCCTAACTTTTATTCACTTTTATTGAGCTTAAATTTTGAGCGAATAAAGATTATAAATTGAAAGATATAAGGCATTTCTCAGCACATCCTCTGAAATATTTTCCCACCAGCTGGATGAAAGTAACTAATTTGGCCCATGTCTCGTTAATCCTAACTGTTTCACAACGTGAAGGGCATTGGCTGTATGTAAAATAATGTAAAAATAATTAATCACAACATTACTATGCACGTTCTTCATTACTCTACCAAAAAATAATGTGTAAACTCACGCTACAAATTACACTCATAAGTGACCTCAACACTTCAACGTATAGGCCTATGACCAGTTCTAAAATTCACATACCGGTAGTTTTAATTTTCGGATATGCTCAGCGTGAATAATTTTACAAAGTGAATCCCAAATTTTGAAACCGTGCCAAAATAACAGAGATATCACTCCTAAAGCATAAAAAGAATTGACAGCTCCCCCCCAAACTGAGCAAGACTCCAGGAGCCCAAACTTCTAAGGGTTAAAAGTCATGTCGACTTATTCTTGATGCCCCTCTTATCGAAAATTGTTCGTTGTAGTACCGCTTTGAAGGTGGATTACGACTATGAACAAAAGAATAAATTTTAAACTTCATATTTGTATTGAAAATATATGACGTAATGTCTTCCAACCTTATCACATTTTTTTCATTACGTAATATTTACCACCACCAAACCACTTTTGACGATCGAATTTGTTAATTTATTATTCGGTAAAATGTTTAGATGATGTCACGTCATTACGACGATTTGTAATTTCATTCATGACGTCGTATGGATGAAAAACTTTTACAAGTTTTATACTCTGCTGAGATTAAAGAAGAAACATAAATGATAAATATTGGAGAAATTGAGTCTCCTTTACAACTTAAGAATCGAACAACTCAAAACTGCTGAAACAAAACGTTTTGTTTAAGTGAAAGAATCACTGCAAGCAACCAATGCCAAAATGCGCGCGGAAGAAGTCATGGGAGTGTGAGGTATCAAAAATTTAACAGGTTGTTATTTTTCTACATCAATATGTGACGTTAGTTAAAACTTTAAAAAGTCTAGCCTATATCTTTGCTTCTGTAGAAAATCTTTTTATCTACTGTAACTGTACAATTTAGTCATCAAGGTTTTCCATACTTTTTTTTAAAGAGAGAGCTTTTACCCCCTCCCCCCCCCCCCTTGCAACTTGAAGTTGGGATCCAAATATTAAAAAAATAATATTAATATGTATTAATAAAAAAAAAATTAGAAAGATAATGCCCAAAACATTGGGGGGGCAGCTGCCCCGCCTGCCCCCCCCCCCCGCCGGCGTCACTGCGTGACACTGAAGAAATTTGTTAATATGAAAGACTCAATTAAAAGAGGAGGCAGGCGACGGCCATTTGGAGTTTGCTACAGATGCGGTAGACACGGACACTTCGCCAGGAAATGCGTTGCTGACGGCGAACATTCGGAAAACAGACGTTGCCGTGACAACCATTGCTACCGATGTGGGGAGATTGGACACATAGCTTGGAGCTGCCCTTTTGATGAAAAGGCTTGCTACAATTGTCACAAAGAAGGTCATCTCGCCAAGGACTGTCCGGAGAGGAAGTGTTTCCGATTTAAGAAGATGGGTCATCTCGCTCGCCGGTGCACTGAAGACATTGAGGACGTTGGAAACTTTCGCAGAAAACGGCATTATTGTTTTGAAAAACGCCGTCCTTGGTAATTCATGCAACGATGGACTAATGAGTCGTTGAAGATAACTTATGAGAATTGTTTTATCGAGTAATTATTTGTTTTGTAATGTGTTTTGTATTGATTGTGTTGTTATATTGTTTCCAACAATATTCTAAGGGGAGGCGTATGTCACAATCAATGTGCAATGTCTCGCGATGGGTTGCTTTGTATCTTGACCGAACGCGCTGTTTTAATTATGGAATTCTTGAGCGGTATGTTATTTTCGGTCAATGACCAGTAGGCTAACCTTTGGTTGGCCACAAAACGTTTCATTCACCGGCAAACTGGCATAGCCTAGTAAATGATTGTGTTGGCATAATTCGTTTATACCCATAAACCCGTATCAATCGCTGGGTTACTGATTGGTTGTTGGTTGCTGTCATAAAATCTTCTTCAAAATCAGATACTTTCCATCAGATACGGCACACTAACAAAGTTGTGGGTAGCCTACGTGTCGAGAGCTGCAATCAGATGACTAAATGCAGTCACTTGTTAGGCTATTTATCAGGGACAGTAGGCTAACACAAGGCTACTGACTTTATTCGTTGCTTTATTGCATGTTTGCGATAAAACTGAAAGATAAACAAACACTCACTGGATAAATTCGAGTATGCGCCCCATTCATCGGAATGGATTTCGGTGCCGGGAGCAATGTGGAGTATAATTTCAGCCACGAGAGTAGCTCGGTCCCGGCGCGGCACTAGTGTGATGAAACAACAAAACACTGGAATTAAAACTCCTTTTAAACAGGGTGTTTATTGACATATCATAGTCCATTGTGTCTACAAATAACAAGTAGCCTAATATGGACAACAAGATATTGACCAATTGTCATAGCTACTAACTGCGTTCGCTGGACTTAACCGCTAAGCAATTACCAAGGAGGATTTTTACCTGAAAGAATTCGACCCAAAACTGTTGTCATAACTTAGAGTTTAGCAGGCTGAGTAACCTTTCTCTTCTTTCCGATCAAAACCAGGCAATGTAAAGTCTTGTTACTGAATCAAACAGGAGTGGCTTAGAGGCTACTGATGAATGATCGATTCGCCTTTACAATGCATTGTAAAAAAGCTTCTCCAGGCGATTAAGTTTGAACGACGACTGCCCGTTTTGTAGATGAGAAATAAACTTGAAAGTTTTCAGGTGCATAAAGCAAGACATATTGTTTTAGCTTGGAAAGAAATAATAGTTTTATTGCAAAAATTAAATTGCGGAGAATTGGTACAAGTTGGTGAAGTTTAAGTTATCACAAAATAAAGATAGTAGCCTACTTGTTTTGGGTTTGAAGCCAATTGATTCAGGTCGATGTAGGCCTACGATCGTGCTTTCCAACGATGGCAAAATTGCTAAAATCCGAGCAGTAGCCTATGAGAAAGCTACAGCACATAGTGGCAAAGGTTTCATATTTTTGATGTTAAACTTTAATTAGATAAATTTTTAGTTGAGTTGATGTAAATTGATAAGCTTTAAGTTATCCTAGGGCCTTATATCGAACACTCGACGTTGGTGTAATGTTTTAATTGTAAAAAAATAGTCACTCGACGTGGTGTAATGTTTTTATTGTGAAAAAATTGTCAAAAAATCCATATTCATTCCGCCTTATCACTCCCATTCCGCCGCTTTTTACTTTCCTTTTTTTCACCCTCCCAATAATAGTTGCATCCGTTTTGTGACGTCATATTGACATAAGAAGCGGATTTTATACGAGCAATGGAGCACCATTGTTGCCATTATTTAGTTGCAGTCTCGCGGCTGGCCGGAGCGATTTTGCGCGGCTGAGGCTGTGATTTTTAGTAAATTGCGCGGCTGCGCTTGTGATTTTTCGTGAATTGCGCGGCTGAAGCCGCGGCTGGAATTTGAAGTGCGCGGGGGATTTATCCCCCGCGCAGGCCAAACTTTCCAATGTGGACCAAACATATAGGGTGAAACTACCATACTTTACCGTACCTTTGCTTTACTGTTCACACACTTCAATCCACATGTTTTGGTCAATTCCTCTTTATCATGAGCTGCCAAGGGAGGTGGGGGGGACTTGTATACCAGCTCCGTTTCATCTTTTTACTGACTTGTTTTTTGGTTTTCAAATAACATTTAAAAAAAGGCTGTGGCTATATTTACACTATATAGTGTAATAATAGCCTCAATAGTGTTGCCAGATAGGGAATTCTGTCCTAATTTGAGAAAAGTTTAAAGCTGTTGAAAGCAAAAACTTGTATTTTGGAGATTTGTTTTAGTCCTGGGCAAAGATCAAAACCTAACCTTATTCCTAACTCTAACCCTTAACCTTTCCTAACTTTAATCCTAACTCTGGCAACACCTGATTGTAACCATGGCATAAAGTGTGGAAAAATAGTCACTTCCTTTAAAAAAACTCTGTTGTCATAAAAAAAAAAATTAAAAAATGGCATCCTGACTTTAAAGCAGCATAAAAATAAGATGTCAATGAGAAGTGCTTTTACCACGGTCCGCATGTCATTGCTGTCATCCCATTATGTATCGCACTTTTTTTTTTACGGATCATTGTATTCGGCGGATCGCGCAGAATTCCACCATGGAATGACTGTGGTGTTTAGACGCATTTTAAAATTAAAACAAAAGTTGCAATATGTACTATTGTAATTTTATTGCACACAACAATACCACCAAATTACTACATACTTAAGAGTATGAAAATATCTTTCTAAAAAAAAGTGTAGCTGTTTAATACGATTTTCAAAGGTCCTTTAAAGCAAACTTGTTGCAAATACGCACATAGACTAGCCTATACTATATAGCACATAGACTAAACTAGCCTTAACTATATACGCACATAGACTAGACTAGCCTATATAGATATTAGATAAATTGGGAAAAAAATTAAAAGAAATTGCACATAATACCAGAAGCAGTAGTTTGATCTAAAGCAAGGGTGTCAAACTGTCAAACATGTGGCCCACAAGGCGCATGTGTTATTTATTTGGTCTTCAGAGCAATTTGAGTTTGAGACCCCTGATCTAAAGCATCGTGGTTTTTCTGTATACTAGCGTGCAATATTATGATTGAAAGATTTCAGAGATAACATATATTTGATCTCACAAAAGCATGACATCATAATTTAGTCATTTTTGACCAATGACATGCAAATTAATTTTTTCTGATTATATATATATTTGAGTTATATATCTACTCTATATTATTTCATAATTTAAAACCAGCTTTCACCTTATAACAACCTATTAAGCTTAAACATTTCTTGCATTTAAAAACATAAATCCAATATTTTGCTCTTGTGATTGGCTAGCGTCATGGCTGGCTAGCGTTCATCAAAAATTTAAATACTGTACCGTATACTATACAATGACATTAGCAATCTTATAACAAATGACCAAAACAAAGCGACACATTTTAAAGGCACCTTAGTGACCATTTCTCATGTGAAATCTAATCGCAGCCTTTCTGGCAATGGCCCCATACCACAGTTGCCCAAATATGAAGTTCTTGCTTAAATGCTCAATATGATCTCGAGTGTAGCAGCGCCTACATATGGTTTTAGTTTTACAACCAAATTCACACATCAGCTATCATATTGGCTAACATTTCTGCAGTCAAGTACTCACTCTCAGGTGGGATTATTTAAACAGTTCAATTTGATGGCCAAAATTTCCAATTGCTTCATGGCTGTTAAGAGAGCATTGCACATTTGATTTTCATGCATTTCAACTTGACACTAAAAGCAACTGTATAGATTAGGCTCATCAATCAGTTCATATTGTTTTAGCTTTCCAATTTGTTTTTATACAAAATTATATGCAAACACTTTTTTAGTTGCATGTAACTCTCCACTGGGATCTATTATAATATGAAATTGAATTAAGTTTGTTGTTTATGTATGTTTTCTAACACCATTTTATAAAACATGCTGGTCAACTGCAGCATACAAAATCGACAACGTAGACATTTATGACATGTTCTTCAACTGCTTCAGAAAATGTGTCACCACCTTCTGATTTTGATATCTTGATGTTGAAGAGAAGTGCGAAGAGTTCCTTTTATCCAAGTACATATGTTTTTCCAGGAGGAGCAATTGATGAGGTTGGTAAATGCATATTGCACATCCCACTTTTCTCAAAACTTTGATCTTACTTATATTTTAGATCGAGAGCCTACGACAGAAGATTTCACCCCATAAGGTACAAAAGGTTTGACCCCTTGAAGTTACTGGGGTCAACCATGTCACTCACAAAAAGTATGGAAGATTGACCGCACCGGGTGGATCTGGACCCTAGAGCCCCCTAAAAAGCCCAAAAAGGGGGTTAATTTCACCCCATAAGGTACATGGACCAAACTTGGTGAATACGAAGTTTTATGTCAGGACATCACAAAAATATCAAATCTAACAATATTTTCGAGTGGAAAGGTGATGTAAGACCCCCCCGAAAGTGACCCCCCGGGGGGTTAATTTCACCCCATAAGGTACATGGACCAAAGTTGGTCAAAACGAAGTCTTATGTCGGGACATCACAAAAATATCAAATCTAACAATATTTTCGGGTGGAAAGGTGATGTAAGATGCCTTCAAAGTGACTTCCCATAATGTGACCCCCTCGGAAGGTTTATTTCACCTCATAAAGTACATGGACCAAACTTGGTCAAAATGAAGTCTTATGTCTGGACATCACAAAAATATCAAATCTAACAATATTTTCGGGTGGAAAGGTGATGTAAGATGACTTCAAAGTGACTTCCCATAATGTGACCCCCTCGGAAGGTGTATTTCACCTCATAAAGTACATGGACCAAACTTGGTCAAAATGAAGTCTTATGTCTGGACATCACAAAAATATCAAATCTAACAATATTTTCGGGTGGAAAGGTGATGTAAGATGACTTCAAAGTGACTTCCCATAATGTGACCCCCTCGGAAGGTGTATTTCACCCCATAAAGTACATGGACCAAACTTGGTCAAAACGAAGTCTTATGTCAGGACATCACAAAACTATCAAATCTAACAATAGTTTTGGGAAGAAAGATGATGTAAGACTCCCCCAAAGTGACCCCCCAGGGGATTAATTGCACCCCATAAGGTAGGCTACATGGACTAAAGTAGGTTAAATCGAAGTCAGATTTCACAGCATAACAAAAATATCAAATCTCACAATATTTTCGGGTGGAAAGGTGATGTAAGATGTCATCAAAGTAACCCCCAGAGGGTTTATTTTATCATAGAGTACATGGACCAAACGTGGTCAAAACGAAGTCCTATAGGTCCTAGGACACCACAAAATATCAAATCTAACAATACTCTCAGTTGGGAAGATGATGAAAGACCTACCCAAAAGTGAATCTCCTCCTGTAATTTAATTTACTTCATTCCTTACTCGAACCAACCTTGGTGTAACGGAAGTGCTATGCCAGGACAGTACCAATGGATTAAATCTAAAAATATATTTATATAGGTTTTGGTGAAATACATTCACAAGCTGTCCCATGATGCATGAAATGGAACTATAGCCTACTTTACAAAAAGTTTTTGTATAAATCATATTCAGTCAATCGAAAAAAGGCAACAGGACATGACAATACATGGCTTTGTAACACCAAAAACAGAAAGTACTTAAGAAGCACATAGGCTACAGTCATGGGCGCCGATCGCTCTCTAAGATTGGTGGGGACATTTACTAGGAAAGAAAGGGCAGACGAGCGAAGCGAGCTGAAAGATTGGGGTCTGTTCAACGAACAAACAAATAGGCCTACAGTAGATAGGCTACAAGTCTAATGTGATGTATTTTAATTGTCAGTGTCAGCATTGGACAGCAGAAGTCCAAACACTGCAACTCGGCAACGAGTCTCCGGCGAATTAAAAACGAAGTCCTTGGTTGATCCTTGGCTTGTAATGAAGGTTGATCGAATTCAAAACTTTATTGTGCACATAGCAGACCATTGCATGATTTGGCCGTTTCTGTGTCATGGTAGATCGTAACAAAGTTTTGATACGTCGCAAAGTTGATAATGAGCGTTCAGCTGAACACGAGCGGGCTGGTGATATGAGCAAAAGTTCCACTTGGGGAAACATTTGCCGAACAGCGGATGGTATCTTCTTGAATATCATTCGAAAATCTTGTGCAAGGGACTCTGTGTCAAAGAACTGAAGATAATCGTCTACCAAATGTGATTGTAGCTTTCCACTGAAGAGTGATTCTTGTAGAATTTTGTAGTACTCAAGATCGGTCGACTTGAAATAGTCAGTAAGGTTTTGCTGCGAGCTGTCAATGACTGCAAAATACTCTGACCGATCGATCTTGAAGTTTAGGAGGTTGACCATGGCCATGTCCATACTGAAGACGATTTGAAACGTGACAAGTCTTTTAAAAATTGGGTAGGGTAAGAGTTTTTTCAATTGAAAAAAAGCTGCCTGCCAGCCTTCCAACTGCTGATTTTCCTATATACAATTTTTTGCCAAACCGGTAAAGACATTTCAGCAGCTCTTCAATGTAACCTCAATGTAATAATAACTGAAAAAATAGCTTTTTTCTTATACAAAAGTAACACAAGCTACATTTACTGCACTACATGCTTGTACGACTCTTTCAAAGTAATTCTAAAACTCTGCACTGTGTGGCCCTGGCGTAACCAAATTAAATACAATTTGCGAGTTACACCAGGGTTTCTCTGCCTAATAAAACATTTCTACTACGGTTGGAGCTTCCTCGCATAAAACAAAAATGTTGTCCCCTCCTTTCAATATATTTTAAACGTTTGACTGGTAAAATTGTGACATTCGGGTAATATTTTCCCTTTTACGTTACAAAAATAATGTAAAAAGATGATGGGGACATGTAAAAAGATGGTGGGGACATGTAAAAAGATGGTGGGGACATGTCCCCACTGTCCTATAGGGATCGGCGCCCGTGGCTACAGTAGCCAGAAAATTGATCCAAGATCTTGATACGACTACTAAATGTTGACTTAATTGAACAACTGACTATCCAAATAAGACGAAGAATAAGACGAAGAAAGTGAAAGCGACAGCAGTGACAATGAAGAATAAAGAAACGACCGTTTACATTTACACAAACAATCTCTGTTTATGAATGAACAGTTACAATAACTGATTGGAGACATGAAGCAAATGGCATTAAACAAAAATTTACTACATTGGGTTTATTGGGTTATTTATTGTAGCAGCTGGAAAATGTTTATTACTGCCTGAATTAACGTTCCAAATGATTCATTTCGAAACGTTTTGATTTGGATAGTCAGTTGTTCGATTAAGTCAACATTTAGTGGTCGTATCAAGATCTTCGATCAATTTTCTGGCTACTGTAGCCTATATGCTTCTCATGTACTTTCTGTTTTTGGTGTTACAAAGCCATGTATTGTCATGTCCTGTTGCCTTTTTTCGATTGATTGAACATGATTTATACAAAAACTTTTTGTAAAGTAGGCTATAGTTCCATTTCATGCATCATGGGACAGCTTGTGTACGTATGTATTTCACCAAAACCTAAATAAAAATATTTTTAGATTTAATCCATTGGTACTGTCCTGGCATAGCACTTCCGTTACACTAAGGTTGGTTCGAGTAAGGGATGAAGTAAATTAAATTACAGGAGGAGATTCAGTTTTGGGTAGGTCTTTCATCATCTTCCCAACTGAGAGTATTGTTAGATTTGATATTTTGTGGTGTCCTATAAGAATTCGTTTTGACCACGTTTGGTCCATGTACTCTATGGTGAAATAAACCCTCTTAGGGTTACTTTGATGACATCTTACATCACCTTTTCACCCGAAAATATTGTTAGATTTGATATTTTTGTTATGCTGTGAAATAAGACTTCGATTTAACCTACTTTAGTCCATGTAGCCTACCTTATGGGGTGCAATTAATCCCCTGGGGGGTCACTTTGGGGGAGTCTTACATCATTTTTCCTCCCAAAACTATTGTTAGATTTGATATTTTTGTAATGTCCTGACATAAGACTTCGTTTTGACCAAGTTTGGTCCATGTACTTTATGGGGTGAAATACACCTTCCGAGGGGGTCACATTATGGGAAGTCACTTTGAAGTCATCTTACATCACCTTTCCACCCGAAAATATTGTAAGATTTGATATTTTTGTGATGTCCAGACATAAGACTTCATTTTGACCAAGTTTGGTCCATGTACTTTATGGGGTGAAATAAACCTTCCGAGGGGGTCACATTAAGGGAAATCACTTTGAAGGCATCTTACATCACCTTTCCACCCGAAAATATTGTTAGATTTGATATTTTTGTGATGTCCTGACATAAGACTTCGTTTTGACCAACTTTGGTCCATGTACCTTATGGGGTGAAATTAACCCCCCGGGGGGTCACTTTCGGGGGGGTCTTACATCACCTTTCCACTCGAAAATATTGTTAGATTTGATATTTTTGTGATGTCCTGACATAGAACTTCGTTTTCACCAAGTTTGGTCCATGTACCTTATGGGGTGAAATTAACCCCCTTTTTTGGGCTTTTTAGGGGGCTCTAGGGACCAGATCCACCCGGTGCGGTCAATCTTCCATACTTTTTGTGAGTGACATGGTTGACCCAGGTAACTTCAAGGGGTCAAACCTTTTGTACCTTATGGGGTGAAATCTTCTGTCGTAGGCTCCCAGACTATTTCTTGTTTTTACTGTATATATTATCTAAAAAATCAGGTTTTATAATTACTAATTTGTAAATTACTTTAGATCTTTTAAAAATTTAGATTTTAAATTTTCAAAAATATTTTTAGGTTTTATGAAGTGAACTACAGTATGTAATTTTTGTGTCAATTATTTGTACATTTCTCAAGGTTTTTGAAAAGTGATTCTTAGCACTTTAAGTTTTTTAGGTGTAAATGCCACATGCAGGCAAAGCGTTTGTAGCGGACGCGGCAGTTAACACGCGCGCTCATATACAGCCGTCAAGGCTGACGGCGACATTTCTGGGCAGAACTGGCGAGGAATGACCAGGACACGATAGTCTTCTTTACTGCCTTATCTATCGACTGGTTTGACAGAATAATACTTGATCACAAAATAGAGTTCTTTAAGGCTGCGTTGTTTATTAGCTTGGCTTCTAGTTTCCAAAGAACAGAATCCGAACACATCAAAATGAGAACACCGAACTACTGATAATTCCACTACCAAAACACTAGCATGCTTTTATTCAAATAGAATTTTACATATTACCTTTTAAAAATGACATTCTAGAAGCCGCAGAAACCAACCAACTAGCTAACCGATTGATCAAAGATTCTGTATTGAGTGAGTCTGAGTTTTTGAGTCTGAGTTAGGGATCATAGTTGCAGTTTCTTAAAAAGAACTCTAGTTGTACTTGGAAAGGCGCATCCACAGGCATCGCCAATTCTACATGCGACCATCTAACGCAATATAACGATAGATTTACGTGTCGATGAAGTACAGTAGGAATGCGATTCAGGCACAATGCAAAAGTTGATTACAAGACTGCATTCCGAGAGCACGCGGTATTTGTTAATTGGAAAGGAAGGTTCTAGAATTCGACTTGACGTCATTGAAGTGAAGCGCGTTGCGTCAGAGAAAATTAGCTCTCGAGCGCCACACGTTGAATGAGAAAGGGATGTTTTATTTGCCTTTCAAGCATGAGACCAAAGTGATTACAAAAAAGAGGACTTGCAGCACTGCATAACGTTGCAGTTGTTTCTAGGTGCTGCCTGTCATTAAGCTACAGCAAAAGCAAGTTGTGTGATTATTAATGATGGAACAACCTCCGGTTTTGGTAAAAGTTTGGCCATTTTTTACAACTCCGAGCCAGAGGCGATAGTGGATCCGGGCTGGAGCCGGAAGTGTGTGTGGCTGTGGCCAAGTTCATGACCTTGGATAAATCTAAATTTATGTATCATTGTGGTATTGCAGTGATACAAGAATACACAATTATATACACATGTTGGCCGTAACATTGGTCTTAAATGTAAGGTTAAAAATGGGTTTAAAAAAGTCAATCAAAAATATTCAATATTTTAAAAACAATACTACATCAGATGGGTAGAAGACATAGCCACCAAATGTTTACTTCTAAATAACCCTTTTAAAGGACCGTAAGCATTTCCATCAAGCACTCTCTATAAGAGGCCTGGTTGTTGCTTCACTGCTTGATAAGAGTTGTGTACCGACAGCCAGGGGCGTTGAGAGGATAATTTGAAACTGTTACCAATGAGGCTCTTCCCTTCCAAATTCAAATACTTCTAAAAAATGCACCATATCTGACGAAGTGGTTTCTTCAAATTCTCGGTCCCTAAAATCATTCTGGGTTCAAAAATATCCGGTCAAAATGTTGCCTCCAGTGCACCACTAGTCATTATAAAGCATATCATCAATTTGAAAAGTCAACTTTATAACGTTATTTGATAATTTGCTTGATGAGATATTTTTATGCATATTTTGACCATACAATTGAACTTATCCTCACACTGACAAATCTCTGTTGTGATGTTATTCTTGGCAGTTTTGCACACCTTTCCATCCATCTTAAATCTAGTCAGTTTTACACAGCATTTCAATCATGAGATTGACGTAATGAAGTTCCTTTCCTTTGAAGTGAGGTCTTTTAAATTATTTTATCCACTATATGCCGCTGAATTCTGCTGTGTTTAAAGCAAGCTACTAAAAAAAATTGCCAGATTTAAACCTTCTTTGCTCGATTTTTTCTACTTTTTCATACCCTGAACTGACAGAGTAAATAGTTTGATTTTTGAACATTTTGCTTTTGTCAACGAAAGTGATTAGTTTTTATTCACAGAAAAAAATATTTGTTTGCATTTTAGTTGCAGCTTTTATCAGGGTTTTAAAAAACATATTTTTGTTTCAGGCCGATTGTTCCAAGCGTTGGGTTGATTTATTCAGTTCGGTCGATGACAGATTTATCAGCTTTTTTGATAAGTTGAAAATAAATCAAACGGACGGGCGCAGGGCTCCTATGTTTTTGGAGACTTCTAATAACTCCTTGCTGAAAGAAGTTGCATACAGAATTTGTGCGATTCGTGAAACCTTTGAAGAAACCGGTATCTTGATATTAAGGAATGATTCAAGCAAACTTGGTCTTTCAGAAGTCAGAAGGTAACATTAACGATGCAAAATTTTTTTATTACAGTTAAGGAGCAGATCATTTTTTTTAAACGTTCGCATGCAAACTCACGACATACAAGCTGAAGTCGTGCAGCGCCATCTCGCGAGAGTTGTTTAACACTTTGCGTTGATTTTAAAATGTATCTGAACTTTTTAGGCAACCGAAGAGAAGAAGTTCTAAGTGCTGTCCCTAAGATGCAGAATTTATGTATGCAACATTGCTTTATATAATATGTTTTGCGTTTTTGAAGTTATGTATACTTTTTAAGAGAATGTTGTTGAAATGCTCACATTCTTTTGTATAAAATAATTCCAAGCATATTAGCAAGCTCACAAAAGTAATGTTTGCCCAACCATACAGACAGTAAAAAAAGCATGGATTTCGAATGCCGTTTGCCGTGTATTCATGATACGTACGTTATAGCAACTTGTTGTTAGTGCATTTATTTTTCTGTTTCCAGTGCTGATAATGTACACGAATTCAAAGACATCGATGAAGCCAAGTTGTGGCGAAAACGAGTGCACGACGATGCTTCACAATTCTTTAATCTTTACACAGAACTGAAGTAAGTTAAATGGTGTCGTTTGGGTCAGAGTTTCCTAAATTTTTATTGACAATTACTTTTATATTTTACAACCTTGTCACCAACGACCCATGCATTTGCTGTTTGAGTTTCGATTTTCTGCATTTTCAGTAGCCTATCCTACCACTATCAATAGATTTATAGTTTTGAATAATCTGCTGCTAATTTTTGTCTTTTACACTGCAATCTATTATTTGAAATTCATTCATTCTTGTTAAAATGTATGTTTATTGTACCAACAGCAATATTTCAAAAGATGTCACGATTTGTTGTCACAATGAAATGACAATTGTGATGTCACTCAAACGCAACACTATTGGTGACCACTGGCCATGAATCAAAATGGTTTAAATCCAACCATGTTACAAAATGACAGGGCGAGCTATGTCCCAAACGGTTAAATTCCCCACTTTTACATTGATTCAATGTTTGCAGACGTTGAATCAATGTAAAAATGGCGCATTTTGTTGTCTGAGGTGGTCATATTTTAGATGTTTCCAATGTCCGTATTAGATGTGTTCCCGACATATGGGCGTTGCATGAATGGACCAATTGGCTTACTCCGGCAGAGACATTTACGAAAATATCAAAAAGATACGACACTGTCTTTTATACTGCGTCACTTTCTCGAATTCCACGTCACTGCAAACAAGACGATGAAGAAACCACACACCTGATTGTATGAGAACAAGGTTTTCTGTTGAATTGTGGAAGTTATTTTTTTCCATTAACCCTTTAAATCAGTGGTGTCCAAACTACGGCCCGCGGTCCAGTTTTTATAGGCTCGCGGCAAATTTTGAAAATATAATTGAACATGGCCCCCACAGGGAGCTTGAGCTCAACTCTGTTGCACTTCCCAGTTTCGACATTACATGGAGCCAGCCATTGAAATACTGCTTCGCAGCTGTTACCGATTCTAAACAAAATTAAGCAAAGAAAAACTTTTACCCCGAGTCACCAGAAATGGCAGCACCCAAGAAACGAAAATTAGCAAGTGGGTGTAGAAAGTTTCAAACACGGTGGAAAAATGAATATTTTTTCAAAGAAATGTAATCTCGCCTTACACATATGGAAAAAAACGTTAACTGCAAAGCCTATTTTGGTGGAAGGGTGGTCCGATTAAGTGAGAAAAATTGCACAAAAAATCAGTTTAGATTTTGGACCGGCGAAAAATGGTCCGATTAAACGGATAATCCGATTAAACGTAGGTTGATTGTATTACTGAAAACGTTTCGAGGTTGCCTTCTTTACAATATAAGCTTAGGTCGAGTTTTAAGGATAAAAATGAGTGAAAAATGTAATGCGGCCTGTGGCTCAAAAACTTTGAGCACCCCTGCTTTAAATGGAAAAATAGTTATCATGGAACATGAGTTTTTAAAGTACATTTGTAAAGATAGCGAATACTAAAATTATTATTTTAATGTTGTTTGAACTTTAAAAATCCTCGTAAAATTTTTGGATGAATGTACTTAATCGATGATTGTAAAAGTAATGGTAAATTTTAAAATAATTTGTAATTATGCATTTTTGGGTGCAACCAAGTTAATTATCCGTAAATTTATGCTGGCTCATGTTTTTTTCGAAACAGCTTTAAAAGTCGATTAATTTCTGAAAAAGCTGTGTAACAGCTGTTTTCGAAACAACGCTTTTGAAAGACCACCAGATTCTTGTCAGCTGGTGCGAGAAGCCATAAATTGTATTTGGGCGGTTAGGCCTCATCAGTATCTACACTCAGTAAAACAAATTCAATAATCGCGCTCAGTTTTTTAACTGAACATCGAAACGCAAATTTGTTTGATTTGATTGTTTTATTTTTTAGTTGAACTCGGCCAGCGAAATTTTAAAAGCTGCTTCTGACGGCAGGATCTTACTAGGCCCCCCGCAAGTGTACGAGTTATGTCGGATGCTGCATTTCACAAAGCTTGAAGAGTTTGAAAAGTGCGATACTTTTAACGATTATGTTTCAGGCTTAGCTTTTGTTGCAGAATCTGTTAACATATGGATTCAGAAATGAAGCCTGTTACGCTATCAAGAAAGTTGAATTTGTAGTTTCATTAATTTCAACAACAAAGGACTTGGCTTAGAACTTTGGCAGAGAGGCAAACCTTATATTCTTTATTCAAAAACTAATTTTGTTGGACATCCCAGCCAGCAATTTACATTGATTTTCTGACTGGGATTGGACTAACCCGAAGAAACACATTGATTCCGTTGCAGGTTTGCGTCTGAGCGTGGATTGAAAGGAATGGAACGTTGTCTTCCAGTCAGCGGAGTGACCACTGATGGCTTCATTTTGTCGCTTTATCCCGGTTAGGAATTATCAATTTAGAATTTTGTTTCAAATTTTATATTTTGTATTGTTTTTACTCCTAAACAGCATAATCCATCATTTTTACATAGGTTCAACGTCTGTAGACGTTGAATCAATGTTAAAATGACGGATTGTGTTGTCTCCGGTATTTTTTTGCATTAATGAGGAGAGTTTACTCTTCCATCGACGTCTAGATTTATGAGGTTGGCAGCACAACATGAAAGTAGCTTTTCAGCTATGTCAGGTCAACTCCATCTACCCCAGAAAGTTCAATGGGTTTGTTGAAGTATTGTCTCTAAATTACTCCATCCACTAGGTGCACTGAATGGAGAGCATTCGTGAAATACGTTGCTTAAAACCCTTTGAGTGCCCTTGACGTTTCTCATACGTCATAAGAATGCATTATTTGTATGCCAAGGACGTATGTGATACGTCAAAATATGTAGTTAGTTGTATGCCAGGCTTTTTGTTTTTTTAAGATGGTTGGACGTTTCTGGTACGTCCAAAGCAAATGCGAAATACATTCTGAAGACAAATATTCACTCACAAGATACTTGATAAGGTTGAATTTTGCCTCCCAAGCCTATAGTCATCAGTCATAGCAGTGCCTCTCTTAGGGTATTTTGGGCTCTGTGCGGAATATGCTTTGTGGGCCCCAATGACAATGATCCAATTTAGTAGCGTAGGTAAGTATTTTGAAAGGGGAGGGGGGTTTTGACGGCCGGCGGGCAAAGCCTGATGGCGTGTTCCACTAAGGCGACACCTAGTGGCGTGTGTGTGGGAGGCCTCCCCCAAAAAATTTTGAAAAATTACTTTGCATGTTGGAGAATGCTTTACGAAATACTGTGCCACACGAAAGTGAAATATTGGAAGTAAATTGTAAAATTCCACTAAATAAATGCTTTCACAATCATAGTGTGCTGAATAGTTAGAAAAAGAGAGTTTTTAGGGGAAAAGGCAAAAAAATAATGACGTCATCAATGATCATTTTTATGACGTCATAGAAACCATCGATGACGCAAAACATATCCTTGACAGTTCCAAATCTATTTTGATAAAACAACCTAAATCAGCCTTTCAAAAACGCGCCTAAATTCGTTTTTCATAAAAGTGTCAATTTTGGTAAAATACCCTTGGCACAGAGGTAAACCCAATTAAAAAAACCTGTGGCAGTCAAAGGGTTAAGCGGACAACCGGACATGTTTGAATATCTCCTCAATCATCTGCACGAGATAACAACAGTTTGATATTTTACTTATGGTTTCTTTTTTTGCAGGCGACCAATGGTATCCCGAAGCAGCAGTGGCTGCTGGTAACCATGGCAAGATAAACATCCCTATGACATATGAGGAAATGCTTGAAGTTGAGCCACAGATTCATAATCACATGGTCTTCAGTTTGAAAGAAAATTTTTGCTCCAACAAAGCTTCCTGGACTCCACGTTACGGGCATCGCAAACCTATCTCCGTTGACGTTCAGCTTAGGAAATTGAAGCCTAATTTGTAGGTAATTTAGCTTCGTGTCGACCCTGAGGTTTCGGGATGAAGCGAAATGAAGAGAGGAAAATATTATATTTTTTATTAAGTTGTCTAATATTAAGCTTAACAGCTTCCAAATTCACCCAGAACTGTTTGTTTTTTCGAAATTTCATCGTTGATTCTGTTTAATAATTAATGCAGAACCGAAGATGAACTCACCCTGTACTCTTCGTTTCCATTCTCTCTTCCATGTGACTCAAACGTGACATATATCGCCAAACTGTATGAATCAATACTGCAGTCCGAACACTGAGGCGTCGTGTGTTTACACCTTCGTAAGCTTTTACTTTTTCTTAACTAATTGTTTTAGAAAAAAGATGGTTTATTAATCTCTGATCAACTGAATCAATCGCGCCGTCGATTTTATATTAAACGTGTCAACCTCCTTTTGCACAGAATGAATCTTGACGTATGTAAGCGTAGATCATATTGTTTTACATGCAAAAACATAAGATGCTTTCACTTTCAGCGCTGCTTGCATTCCCGAAAGAATGAAACAGCGAACATTTGCTTGAGTGCTCTCGATAAAACTTTGGTCTTTATGGCAGCTCTGATTGCAGTAAGGTGGGCTACTCATTGAACCATATCCTACTTACCATGGAACACACAATTAACTGTTGTCAGTTGACTAATGCAAGCGAATCGTACAGCTCACTTGTATTTTTGACTAACAAAGCTAATATCATGGCACTCGCGTGACATTGCATTAGCTTACTAGAAAATAAAAGGTTAAAACGGTTTTGGCTACATGGAAAAAGCAAAAAAAAGTCAAAAGAAAATCTATTTACTAAAACTAGCAATAATCATGACCACGTATGTCGTATAATTTACAAGAAAAAGTCCAAGGTCCTGCAGACGCTCTGTTTAAATTTCATGTGACGCCACTTAGTCTATTGAATCCTCTCCTCGTACATCAGCAAACGTTTTCACAGGATGTCAGTGTTCAAACAGTCCCGAAATTTCATTGTAAACATCACACAAGTTAGTCTCAGACGAAACATTTTCAAATCAGTGACCAGGATCGAAAAAAGTCTTATCGACAGGAATACGTTCTTCTTTGGGTTGGGTTAACGTAGCGGTTGATCCATCCCTCATAACTGACCACATTTACATAGATTCCTGGTTGCCCAGCCTGACCGCATTGTTCTGGTCCAAGTGAAGTTATTCCAGCCAAGAACCACTCGCAAGATGAACACCGCTGGCACATGAGTGGTCCTCCACTATCGCCCTGTTGATAAATCATCATTTGAGTTGGTTTCATTCAGACTACTGGCAAATTGGTGTAGCCTACTAGGTGATAAGCTTGAATCACAAAGAATTAGCTATATTTTTATGCCCCCAGCTTTGCCTACAACCTATAGTGCAACATGTGGAACTTACCACTTCACTTTTGCGAAAAAATATGCTAGATTTGAAATGGTGATAGGCTACATTGCACCAGGTAGGCTACCGCTACAGTATAGATTAGTTTAGCCAAAACGCTTACCAAACATGTATCTGCTCCACCGCCAATACGTCCAGCACAGATTGTTTTGCTATTGATATGTTCAGCATAGATTGAACCTCTGTATGCTTCCTGGCACACTCCCAAGGGAAGTTTGCTCAGGCCTACTTCCAAAAGGTTTTCGGCCAGATTTCCTGTTTCAGCTGCACAAGAAAATACGTTTCAGTTAGGCGCTTTGTCTACTGCTGATTGCAGTGGCCAGAAAAAACAAAACAGCCTGGCAATAGACCGAGAGCATAGCCTATCTATTCTACCAAACTTTTTATAGCAAGCATGTTATGATATAGCCAGTAAGATTTTAGGCCTTTCGAAGAAGAGTTTTCTCTCGATAACAACAGCAAATCGATTTTTGCTCTTCCACATAAGTAATTCCAAGCCAAACACCATCCATTAGCTGGAAGAAACTTGAAATACAGCATTGTGTGCAACCGATAGCCTAGCCTACAGACTCCATGGCTTTATACCTCATCCAATGACGTGCCCTGCGATATGAACCTGCCACGGCAGAGTTGGGTTGAACTCAATAGAATGCAAACAGTCGACCGGTTCTATTCCAATATGCACATGACATTTTGCACAAGTGGGGTTCGGCTCCTTCATCGATCAGCGAATGCGGCGCAGAAGAACAAACTGTTGACTATAGGCCTATGTCGTTCTTGGAAGTCCATTTACAAGGCACCAAATGGAATAGCAGCCCAGAACCCACCTGGCTTTCCATCACCTGTCCACAAATCTGAATAATCCTGTCTCACAGTAAAGAAGCCAGATCCATGGTAGGGTTATTTAGCGTTCGCTACTCATCGTTAGTCGGACTTAGGCTACCTCTCATGCTTGTCAAATAAAAGGTTTCTCTCTTGTCACATTGGCCATAGTTTCATTTTGCATTTATTATAGCAATTTAGTCTTCCATGGCAACAGGCCACAACATAGATAGAAATATAACATAACAGACAGTCGGGAAGAATAAGCTGTAGACAGACGAACTGTTGAAAGGATAATTTCGGCTCGGTACTAACAAGATTTTCAGGACCCAAATCAAGACACTAGGCTACTACTTAAGAAAAGTGCACTATATCGAAAGAACTCGAGGTGATTTCTTCTCAAGCCCCTTGGAAAGATTTCAGACCCCTAAATTATTCCGGATCCCAAAGTAGCCTACCTCTGGACCTTTTGTCAATGCTATTGGCTGCAATTATCGAGTCAGTAGCTACTATGTTTGCAAGCCTGCGTGATTTGGAGCGGTGTCGAACCGCAGACAGCGCTGTCACAACTTGGCCACGAAGAAATAAACATACTCAGCTGCAATAGGTAGGTTTTTAATGTCTTTCATAAATTTGTTTTCATATTAACTGAAAGTCAGACAGTCTTCCGAAACAATAGAAAGATTGTTAACAAGCTTCTGAACGAGCAAATAATTTATTATCACTGTACATCTAAGGTTAACAAAACTTAATTTTAGTAAGGTAACAATAGGGGAAAGTGGTGTAACTTGGACCTGTGTGTAATTTGGACCAGTCCCCTAACTCAAAAAATAAAAATCGTTTTGTCAACATTTTTGAACAGTTTGAAAGAAAAAATAATAATCGCCCGGATGTGAAAAACACAGCTCATTTGGTTTAGAAACGTGGACGGGAGATTGGAATTTGTGGTTTTGGGTATGTTGAAGTTACTTTGGGGAGTTGGTTGCTAAGCGCTCAGACGTTATTGGCATGACGTTTGAGTCTGATATGATGTTGGTATTATCTTTAACCTATAAAGAGCTGTTGTGAATTGTGATCAATTACAAGGCTTATAACCAAGTATGGAGGTCATAGTTGGTAATTTTTAACAGTGCATGACAGTGTGTAATTTGGACCAGTCATCTCACCTATGCAGCATCGCGTCAGTTCAAAATTCCCAAAGCTACATTGTTAAGTCATGTCAATAATAGGCTACCAATAAATATGCTACACAAGGGTCAAAAACCATTAGTCGACAATTTGATCTTCCCGATAATATTGAAGATCAACTGGCCAAACATGTTTAGGAAATGGAGTCAAGATTTTATTGTTTTAAGGGCCATAGACTTAAGAAAGCTTGCATATGACATTGCGTCTGCCAATAATATCAATACCCGCTTCAACAGTGAAAAGGGTCTGGCTGGAAAATATTGGCTGAAGGGATTCTTGAACCGTCATCCAGAAATTTCATTGCGAAGACCTCAAGCAACTTCGGTTCAAATTACATACTCCAATGGTCCAAAATACACACCCCAATGGTCCAAAATACACACCCTATGTGTAGGGGAAGACGGGGCAAAGCGGGACGCGGGGCAAAGCGGGACATCGCGATTTTTCACGTTTTGTATTCTTTGGCTCCCTCTAACCTGAAGCACTAGTTAGGCAACTACAAATTGTATTGGCTGTGAAGAAATGGCGACTGGCAAAGCACAACGCGTGTCGTGAGGAAGTAAAATGTGTTTTGGCATGGTTTGTTATAAGAAAGAGATTGAAAAGTAGCTACCACATTCGTTAGCATAAGCGACTTTGTTGGTAGCTTTGTTTTTATCTTAGACATTGAGACAGTATTTGTTGGTAACAAAAGCAACTTTCACCTAAAACTTTACAGGTTTCAGCAGAGATGTTATTTTCTAAAGGCTATACTTTGGGGCAAAGTGGGACAGCTGTATTAGGGCAAAGTGGGACAGTGCATTAGGGCAACATGAGACTCTAGAAGTCTAGATTGTATCTGTGGTTCTTCTGTTGATTGAATTTTTGTTTATGACTCTTTTAACCTTCAAGATTGTAAAATATTTATCAGCATTCATTTATATTGTATCGGTAGGCATACACAATTTAATTCTGACAATGGTTCGTCGCTATAAGAGAAAAACACTGAAAAAGGTAAATGGACGGATAGGGTATCAATATTAAGAATGCAATAGAAGATGTGAAAAGCAAGAAGTTGTTTTTGAGAGAAGCGGCTAAACAGTACCAAATCATGCAAAAATGAAGTGTCCCGCTTTGCCCCACGGCTGGGGCAAAGCGGGACATTAAAAAAAAAAAAGTTTTTTGATTTGTACTATAACAGTAGAAAGATTCCGCTTGATATTCGAACCAAATATGCTGACCAACTAAGGCTTTCGATTGAAAAAGAAATTAACGAAATCCAACCATCACTGTTGCTGAAATTACGTTTTTACGAAAAGTGTCCCGCTTTGCCCCGTCTTCCCCTAATTTGGACCATTTTTAAACATTTTTTATTGCTTAATTATTCTGTACATTTTTATTGTGTGTGATTTATATTTTCTACACTGATTTGCAAGTACCTAGACTGTATCTGGGTGAAAAATAATACACATTAACCGGAAGTTGGCTGAGTTGTGCTTATTTTTCTTTAAGGGGTTCAAAATACACACCTTTCCCCTATATTAAGCTGTCGTAGCCTATTCTTCTCGTTGAACTTACTTGTGCCCCATCCTGCTGCATAACAAGTGGTTTCAGGTGACGCCGCTTCTCCTCGAGGTAAGCAAAGTGGTTGAATGTAGTCGCTGTAGCTCACTTTAGATGACAGCTAAAGTTGAATTTTTTATTGGTTTTTGAACATTATTTTTACGTATATTAATGAAAAATTGAAAACATCACAAAATAGTTTTTTTTTCTGAAATAAGACATTTTAGAGACATAACGTAGCCTACTGTATATCAGTTCTTGTTTTTGGAAAAAAAAAATTGCACAAAATTAAACGTCTTTGTTATATCATAGAATGCAGGGCTCTTGTTGCTGACAAAAACTCAATCGATGTCCAACTGGACAATTCAGAAATCAACAACTATTGCATCTTACCGGAATGAAAAGTTTCAAAAGTTTTCAGACCAGTAATTACCAAACTTACAATCAGGACCGTTTAGAAAATAATTTTGGCCCGGTACCAATGAGATCTTTGGGACCAAAGTTAAGACACTTCTAAGAAAAACGCACAATATCCGAAGAATACGCGGTGGTTTCTTCATACACGGTGGGCCAAAAGTAGGCTTAAAGCCGGGGCTTAAAGTTAATAAACTTTTTGTATGCTGTTTTCTGTTTCTTTGCTGTTTCTTTTCTGTTAAACAATTTCTGTGTAAAATATAACAAACATTCTTTAAATTTAAAAGTACCCACATGAAAACAATAAATTTACTTTTATACCCAAACCCTACTTTTTATAACTGTAAGCCTACTTTTGGCCCACCCTGTATATCCGGCCTTTTTTGCCTATAGTTAAGGTTTGTAGCCTACAACCCTTTATTCGTTATAGCCTACAATGAAAAATTATATAGCTTGAACTCTATAAAATTCGTTTGAAAATGTTGCAAAATGCAAACTGAACTACTTTTTATTGAAGCACTGTCGAGTATGAGCTGTTAATCGGCTATTTATAACCTACTTATAAAGTCAACTGAGAGTTCAAAAATAGTAAGCCCAAGAATACGTAAAAGAAAGTAGATTATTTAATTCGAAACAGAATTCTTCTACATTACAAATTTTCGACACGAAATCACCAAATTTCCGTTTTGTGATATTTTTTTTTTTTAAACAGTTCAAATAGCAAATAACAAACCTTTAACAAAGCTATGTCTGCTTTGGGAAATACGTATTCTGGATGAACGTGCATAACCATAACACTCAGCTGACGTTGTTCGCGGGTCTCGTAAGCCACCGTGACTCGGAACTGATGCTTTTGAAAAGGCCTATTGTAACACAAGAAAAATTTGCTTGAAAAGCAACCTCCGCATTGCAGTTGCAGTTAACATCTGCAGATAGTCTGCGATTGTCTCGTGGACGACGCATTTATAATACTGATCGTCGTTACCATTTTGATGCTTTTATTTAGATGCTTAGTTTTTCAAATAATTTACTCACAAAAAAGATTAATCTAACCAATTATTATTTATTAGTATTTAAATTCAAGTCCTCTAATGCTGTTGGCTAAACGAAAGTTCCAAAACTTTCAAGAGTTTTTATGTTTCTCGTAGTCAGGTGATTAAATGTGTTGAGTTTTACTGCTGTGCAAAATAAACAAACTAGCCCTTGCAATGGCACAAATTTTTTAATTGACCCGTTTACTTTTAAATACTCACTGCACGCAATGCGCTGCTGTCACTACCCAGTCGGGACCAACCAAAGACCCTCCACACAACGTCGTATCTCCACCTTCAACATCAATGTCAATTCGTACCTGCAATGGATCCGACCTGTTAGCTCAGTGGTTAAAAACAAGGATTCGACGACAAGTGGCTCCCCGTGCCCCATTCTGTGAGTAACATTGCACCAAGCAGACGCCTAACGAAACTTGTCAACTAAGATCCTCCACCCCGAATGGCACAGCTGCAGGGGGCCATGAACAAGTAAGCTACAGGCGCCCTACCATCTTGCAGCTCAACACAGAAGGCTGCAGCACAACACAACTTCACAACGAGCAAGATTCAAGTTGTGGAGTAGCTTGCCCATACCAACCAAGCACTCGTCGGTCTCCTTCAGGAGAGCCGCTGCAGCTTTGCAGATAGGCTAGCTATTCCCAACCACATACTAGCCGGGTCTATCCTAAGTAGGACGCATGGCGTTGTCACGTTTGTGCATGAAAGCCTGAAGTGGACTATTGTCGATCAATTTCCGATCGATGCCGAGATTGAGTGTGTGTGCATTTGTATCTTAGACTACAACACCATCAATTTCTACAAGCCCCTATCCTCGTGAATGTTGCCACCATCCCTCCCAATGTTTCCCTCTCCCAGTTTTTTTCACTGGCGCCTTCAACTACCAGTACACCGACTGAGGCTACAACAACACAAGCAGTGTCGAAGAATTGCTGGCTGATTGAGCTTCTACAAATCGTCAAGGCCGGCGCTGTTTTTATAGATCTTAGAGCTACCTACGACACCGTATGTCAACTCGGCCTTACTTGCAAGCTGATTCGCCTCCTTCCAGACCGACATATGATCCATATGATCATGGCACTTGTCAGAAATCGAAGCTTCACCCTCACCACTGGAAACTCAGGCGAAGCAGACTGAGATGCCTAAAAAATGGTGTCCCACAGCTACGGGGGTCGGTCCTGGCTCCACTTCTTATCAACATCTACACCCACGACCTGCCAGGCACGGTCTTCGCAAAATATGCTTATGTGGATGACCTGGCAATTCTCCACTCCACAAATTCGTGGGAAAACCAAGAAACACCCTGAGCCAGGACACAAAAAGTCTTCTCAGCTTATCTCGAGAAATAGCTACCAAAACTCAGCGAAACCAAAGCGAAACCAGTAGCTTTTTATCTACACAATCGGGAAGCTGATCGTTAGCTGAATGTCCATAATAATGGAAAACCTCTGTCGGTGTGCCCCGAACCAAAAAATCTCAGGGTAACATTACACAGATCGCTCATGTATCGCCACCATTTGGCTTCACTGCGCAAGAAACTGTCATCACGCGCTGCGCTACTCAAGCGCTAGGCAGGTTTCAACTGGAGAGCGATAGCTGACACTTTGCGTATAGCAGCCCTAGTCCTCTTCAGCAGATTACTGTAAACCTGTCTGGTGCCGCATTGCTACAATATCGACATTGCCATCAATAGCGCTCTGCGCACAGTGACCTGATACCTGTGTCTTACACCATTGGACAATCTCTCTATTCTTGTTAGCATCCAACCTGCTAACATGGCTTCTTCGTCGCGAAGAAGCCACTTTGTTTCTCGATTGACAGGCATTGGACCCCAACCATCTTCTTCACTCCAAGGTCCCTGCTCCCTTAAACAAGCACTCCTGTCGACTGAAATCAAGACACCTATTCGTGCCAGCCGCTCAACTTTTGCTTAACTAAACTGATGAAAAATATATCTCTGCGGCTAATTGGGCGGACAATAAATGGAATTCTGAGTAGAAGTGAAGTACCACCAGACTCCACTTAGTCATCCCCGATGCCGAAACATGTCCCATCGGCTTGATACTACCAAGACAGGTGTGGGTGCGCCTCAATCGTCTCCATACGGGCGTGGGGCTTTTACGCTCAAGCATACACCAATGGGAAATGGCTTCTTTCTCCTCTTGTGAAAGTGGTGAGGAAGAACAGACCGCAGACCACACAATCAACGACTTCAACATCGTCAAACCGCCTAATGGAGTGGAAGGTCTGCGTGTCTTGGATGATAAAATGCAAATGCCCCCCTGCCCTCAATTTTTCTGTGGATGGGGGGCAAGAGGGGCAATGCTTTCCTTTTAAGGTCGTATAAGCTACTGCACATTTTGCAATGCGATATAACAATTTCAGCTATTCGCTTTTAACATAATTATAATCTTTCATTTCTGCCTCAAAATAATATTCACGACACAAAATTCTGTATCACAGTAGGTTAGCCGTTAGCCTACATCATTATTTATAACATAGCATGACGCCCTTCCGTGCCATTGTTCTTTGTATACCGGGCACTTGTATCATTACTCGATAATGAACTGATGGATGAGCATTATCGCTATATCATAAAACTTAAAAAAAATTGGCCTCTCAGCAACAAAAGTGCCCTTTTTTCATAATCCTTCCCCCCCCTGTCAAAAACCGTTCCGGCGCCCCTGTTTGGATGACGGGGTTCGACCCTGTCATAACTCTTTTTTCTTCTGTAATTAATTATCAAACAACGTACAAAGCAAGAATCACCTCTCTGGCTGAGCGCTAGAGGAGTCGCAATGGGAAGGCATGCCACTTAAACCATGTTCTTATTGGTTCATGCCTTACAAGCTCTTACAAAGTTGTTACGTTAAAGTGGCTACTGTAAACTTGGCTTCACCCATTGTTGCAAAAGGAGCTTTCAAAGATAATCCAAAAATTAAACAGCTGCCTACCAAATGCTAGCTGTCGGCTGCACAGCCGAGTGGTGAGAGCTTTGGTACGGCACTCGAAAGTGCGCCGGTTCGACACCGCTCAGGTGTATCTTTGGCAAGACACTCAAAGGCATTTCTAAAGGAAGACACGAAGAATAACTTTCTTGCCTTCCCATTCGTTATCGAAATCTTCAACCACCGAGCGTAAGCCTGGATACGACAACAACAACAACAATGCTACCTAGCTTACCATCCAAGACCACATGTGAACGCTTGCCAACCTTCCACCAATCACTCTTCCAGTTGCCGAACGAACTGATTGCGGAATTCCGCATCTGTTGTGGGTGGCTTTGAAGCAGCACGATGATGTGTCTCTGTAACGGTGCACGTGCCGTTTTTTGCATATAGCTGTGAGCAAGTATCAAAATAATTTAAAGTAGTGGTGGATTCAGTGGCGAAACACAAAAGAGAGAGTTTATTTACGATACATTTGCAAGATTGGATTAACATTTTAATTAATAATATAATAAAAGAGACATTTCAAAAAGTCACCACATCTTTAACAAAATCGTGGTAATGTTTGTATTGATAAACATATGAATGTACTTTTGTCAGATAATATGATCAAGTGTTTTCCCCACCTTCTTCGCAAGGTCCCAAGTTGCATTCTTCGTACACTTTAGGGCATGTATTTAAGTCATTTAATGAGCATCTTGGCACTCTGTATCTGGTGCCGTTGCCGCAGGACTTTGAACATTCTGTTGGTTCATTCCATTCAGGTACAGGAGGAGCTTGTTGCCCTAATTTGAAAATATTCTTGTTAGTGTCCGGTCTGACAAAAGGACGATGCTCGATTTGAAAAGAAAGGTGACTTCGTGAACAAAGAAGCTTCAAGATCAATCGGCGCTGGTTCGATTCTCGAGGTGTGCGCTTGAACAATGCATTCTAAGAACTGTTCTCCATTCAGCGGCACGTAATGAGTGGAATAATTCAAAGACAACAAGATTTCAACAGTCGGAAACTTCACTCTGTCAAACTCGGTGACCGGGCCTGCGTCCATTGTTCAAAGCCTCTACAGTCTACAATTATGCGAAACTGCCAGGATTAAGTTTTTAAAGAAGCTGTCCCAGTCCGAGGATAAGGATTCAATCAATCAAAGATGATGCAGCTTACTCTAGATGTCACGCCTACAAAAATGCTCGATAGGAAAGACACAACTACACATGTTGCAATAAAAATCAATTTATTTTCACGCAAGCCAGTTTAATTATATTTTTCTTAAATTACCAATGAGATTATCGTTTAAAACTTTAAATATTTTTATTATATTCGAATAAGCTTGGCAGACAACGATCTTATATGGATATGAAATTCATCGCTTTTTAACCTCTTTTTCCTACGATAGCCTTGTTTATACACCTGAACAATTTAGTATCCTTTAAATAGGCCTAATGTTAACATTCGACTATCTTATGGCATTTTCTTTAATTAATGTTGAATTACATTAGCTTTGCTATGTAGCCTACACTTCTCAGCACCACTAAATGTCGATTTCAGCACCCCTGGTTAAGAAACACGAATCTCGCTAAATATAATCAAACCGGCTTGGGCAGAAACAAAACATTTGCAGCCAAGTAGTGTAAGCATTTTTCAAATCTGAGTTTCCGAAACTACGCGAACAAACAGTCTGCAATCGATTTCAGGCATGTCGTTAAAAAAATCTAAGCTAAAGTCCGCCCCGTTAGCTCAGTGGTTCCGCTCCCGACTCAAGATCACGCGGCGCTGGTTCGACTCTCGGGGCGTGCACTTGAGCAACGCATTTCAGGACTGCTCTCCATTCAGCGGCACCCAGTGGATGGAATAATTCCCCGCAAGAACACTTCAACAATAGAAAAACTTTACTTTGCCAATCTCGGTAACCGGCCCTGTGTCAAGAGCCTCTACAAGTATGCGAAACTACCAGGAATAACCTATCAAAGCTTTGTCAGTCCGAGGATAAAGATTCAAAAACCAACCAACAAAACTAGTTTTTGTAGACCAGGAGCTTAGTTTACACCAGACGAACGTATCATGTTATTGAAAGAACCATAATGTCAAAACTGCATAAAGTAGGCCTAACTTTACCTTCGCACCACTTGCAGGTTCTGGGACATAACTCCTCGAAGAACTCACGATAGCGAGGGACACAGAATGGCACCACATTTGCACACGCAGGATGGTTGTCTTTGCATGGCTCTGAAAACCATAAGTGACAGTTTGTTAAAAGCAAGACTAGTTCATTAGAGAACATGACTTTTCATTTAATAAATTCACTTCCTTCTTCCTGCTGTGCGTAGGCTTACATGTCAGGTAACAGTTTTTGTCGGGCTTATTGTTATAATGTACGCTACTCATAGCTTTTTGTTGTCTGTGATGTAAACCACGACTTATAATTGAGGTCTACCGAGTTTAAACTTACGGGCAGATCTTCTGGGTTGACGTAATGCTATGAGGGGGAAATTTGGTTTCTCGTACTTATCTGCGTTATGTATTTTAACGTCATGGTAGTAGTCTACTACATTAATTCGAAACTTTCATGTATTAACCTATTTGTTGTATACAAACAAGGCTTATACAAACAATTTCTTGCATGTCAAAATAAACATTAGTAGAAGCACATTGTTTTATTACCTTCTTGCCGAAGATTTAACTCATCACACCATCCGCATGTCTTCGTACATTCGTTGATGAGGTTTGGTTTAAATATTTCGCACAAGGATTGTTGCTTAAAAATGATGCATCCTTCACTTTTGTCCTTGCATTCTGAAAAGTATGATTGTTTAGTTCATGGTCCTGACCACCAGTGCTGCGAATTTACAGTAGGCCAATGCTTAGCCAAGGATAAGCTTGACCAACTGGATTGATCCAACTGCAAGCTTTATTTTAACCTGAGTCTACGACCATAATCAACCGATTTAGACAGGAGTTTCCAAAATCTACAATCAACACATTTTCAACGAACGAGACCGCTAGTAGCCTACCTGTCATCGTTATTACTCGCTATTTCTTATATGAAAAGTATATTTTAACTAAGTTTATTGTTATCAAACTGTTATCAAACTGTTACAAGGTAAATTCATAACTTTTTATTTTTAAAGTAATGCAGCTGAAATTGCAGCTGAAGTCAAATCACATCAGTTACAGATGTTTTAATTTCAGTATTTATTTTACTACAAAATGACTACGCATTTCTTACCTTGGGTGAACATACACTTTGCCATACAAAGGATCACCAAACTTTTCCAAAACGAAGTTGTTGAAATCATACTATTGGTAACTTGGCTTTTTTCACAATGTTTAATTTTTCTGAAAACTTAAAAACACATTATAACTGGAAGAAGATTAAATATTTGCACAACTCCTTGTCAAGTATTTTTTAATACCAATCAAACTGTCAATGAGAACCTCAGATTTTGGTTCTGTTATCTTCAAAATGTTTCTAGTTATTTGTTGGTTACTGAGTTGCCGCCTATTTTTGATGCAAATGTTGTTTAAAATTCCACTGCAATGATGATCAATTTTCTCATTTTTTTTTAACTTGGCCATCTATAAATACAACTGCGGCGTCACGATGACAGAGTTCAAAAAAGTTTTTCTGTTCTGCAAAATGCGACGTTTTTTAGTACTTTGTCGTAGACACAATTCCTATGCTTCAACCAGAGTCAAAATTCTTTGATAAATAATTTGACGGATGAACCAACATCCAATTTTATAAAATAATCAACTTTTTCATCTTCAATTGATAGGTAATAATAATCCTTTTCACGTAGCATTCACTAGCAATTATACTGAAGTGTTTTAATAGACTATTTCAAAGCTTCTCAACTCTTCGGTTGCGTCAGACAACCTGCATCATCGTCTGATTTATTTAAGTTACCAACTTGGCTGTAGCCATTATCATCGAACAATAATCATTAGCGGCAGTGACGTAAAATGTCATATTATGCATATCACTTTCCATGACATTCGAATGTTTTTTAAGGTAAGAGTACACAAACTGAAATAATAAAGACTAGGCTTGGTAAAAGACTGGCAAAGGCAGCAATCGATAGTATGTGGCATGAATTAGTGGTGCGATACTGATGAGCCCAGCCTCATGGGCGAAACGCGGTGTCTACCCAGACGGCAAATCCGTCATTTTGTTGTCTGGGTATCGCTGTCAATTCTTACTACAATCAGCTGCCGATAAAACACTAACACGAGGCTATTATTACTGAAATGCAAAAGAATCAAAACTGGTGCAAAATCCGTGGGAAATACTTAGTGTTAATGCGTTGCTTGAAAGCTACCACAGTATTTGTAAATTTGAAAGAGGAATTTATTAAAGTTTATTGCGACAGTTGACTGACCAGTAGCATACTCTGCTTCAATGTTGGACAAATATCAAGAATAAACAGAGTTTTATTTGCCGTGTCCAGTTATTGAAACTTGTAGCGTGGTCATGTGCTGACCGATATGCAGTAAAAGCTTTTTTGCTATTTGCAACAAGGGTACGTGCCTGTAGAGGAACTGGCCTTCTGCACTTACTCACATCACAACATGACAGGAAACTATAGCTTGAAGAAAGGAAAATAATAGCTACCATGTAAGCTTGTTCCAAAATTTGACAAAGTTGCAGGATTGGTAAAAGTTCAAGGCTCACGTAAATTAAATTCAAGGTTGTGTAGCTATACCAAATCACCTTTTTGTGTATACAGTTTGTTTTATTCTTACAAAAATTTGCGTATTCTTACAAATATTAAACGTTGATTGATTGATCTAAGATTGTACTATTAACAAAAGCTCAGGCCGCTGAAATGCAGGTCTCCTGCCAATTTGTTTGGAAATTTTTATCGGACGTTTTGACACATGAATTTTCCTTCTAGTTTAGATAAACTTTCACTTCTTCTTTAAAAAAAAACATTTTTTGTTCTAAAACTGGAGATACTGTATTTCAATTAGTGCTGAGTTGCAAAACGAATAACTTCCTTCTTGAAGTAAATTGCCTTGCCAACGCCTTTAACCATTTTTTGCTCCATTTGCAATATTTTTTTGACAATGTCATAATAGTTCTACAGTAGTTGTGTATGGATCAAATTTTTTGAACTACCTGAACACTTTTGATAGCTGATGGATCCATCAACATTTGGAACCCAAACTTTCTAATTATAAAATTTCTAATTCCTGATTTCTACGTCTATAAGTGAAATCCTGCAACATTCGATTATGTTTGTGAAATTTCTGTTAATACAAAACTTGGTTCTGTGATTTTTCCGTTATTGAAAAGTCTCTGTTGGTAGGTTTCTCTCAATCGAAAACTATGACACAAATCTTAGAGATCAAGCAAGTCTCTTTAATTTGTTGTTAGTAGGCCTACTACTTTGAAATCAAATACTTTTGTTTTTTAAAGCTCAGCCCGATTTCCGAAAAACTACCATAACGTGCGCAATTAGTGGTCGCTGCGGTCAGATAAGATTTATTTGCCTAAAGCAATGAAACGTTTTTAAGTAGCTGTCACAATCACATATCGCGATTTCAACCACAAAACAAAAGCTTAGCTTGTTCATCGTACAAAGAAAATGACTTTATTCTTCCGGAAAATATTACTTTTTCATCAACATTATTTACACTTTCAACACCAGTAATTTTCAAACATTAAAATCAAAAGAAAAAAGCTAAAATTATTCAATCCAACACTGACGTTGCATTCACAATCGAAGGGCTTATGTCTCAAAGCAAATAATAATGCATGGAGTCACATTTTTAACGATATATAAGTAGATCTGGTATGTGAGATCCTATGATAACAAAACTTTTTCCCCAATTTTTTCGTTGTTCCAGCCGAAAAATCAGATAGATTTCTTTTACATTGATTTACGTCTGCTGATAGATGAAGAAAGAGGACTTGTCCTGATACTAAAGAATCGAAGACACAACGCAATGTGGGATTTTTACAGAAAAAATCCACCTATGTTAAATGACATGATGATAAAAAACTTGTCAGTAAAATAGTCACGTAAACACCCATTTGTCATTGCAATTTGGTGTCTGATTCGACTTCTTGAGTTTTATTCGACGTCACTTGTCGCAATCTAATCCTAGGATTGTATATTAAGAGCTTTGGGTCACTGACTCAAGCTTGGTCATCTAGGGTGACAAAATGTGAATGTGAAATTTTCTCTTGTACTTAAACTGTTTATCACAAACTGTTGATATTTACAAGCGTAACGAAAGAGCATTTATTGACTGAAACTGCTACCATCTGATTTAAATTTTAATTCAAACTAACCCCTAGAATAAAGAAGTCAATTTTATCCGATTTGCAAAACGTTTGAAAAAAGGCGGATTACAAATTTCTACTTGTGATGGTTTGTATGTATCACACCACTAGAACGCTTCATTTTATCGTTGTTTCATTTACTTAGTTTTTTGATTGGTCTGTTTTGACTATCTATGTGGTCACGTGATCTTACGATTGTGTGTCCCGGTGGGGTGGCGTACATGACGTTGCGGATTCGGCGCTTGTTTTGTATTGATATGATCCTGGTTCGACTATAACCTGCTTAAGCTGGTTGTTGGGAAACCCCCACTAACCTCTACCCAGGGTATAATAAATTGAATGGATGTAGTTTCTGAAGAAAAAGGGACTACCCTACACTGAGTGCCAAAGACCGAGTATAATAAAAAGCTTTTCTTCTCATCCCCCAATGTTTACTTGGAACCTTTACCTTTTGCCAATTTGTTCATGATAATCTACCGAACGTTCGGTGGTAGTTATTCGGATACAGACTTCGCAGTGTGGGCCACAAGGTTTTCGAGAGATGGTTTTGGTTGTAACTTGTATGATAAAATATTCATTTATAAAATTGACTAAAAATATGTAGATCATATTGGGTACAACGAAAGTTACACAAACACTTAGAGTCTTAGACAGTCTAAGCTAAGCTAAGTAGCATTTTGTAATCGATTCCAGTGTTTGTGAAACCAAATGACGCATTACGACGACAGAGACAGCGCGTAAAATATTCTTCAATTACTTCAACGAAGTTTTTGGATTCTCTAGTTGTAATGATAGGATTTACGTAATATAGTGCCAAGACGCATTGAATATTTTCATGGAAACAGGAAGAGTATTGTCAAACGTGCAGACAAACATGAGCTGTGTCAGACAGCTACTACTTCGCTTCTTGGTGGTTTTGTATTTTCAAACTCATGTAAAACGTAAAAAAACTATAAAACTGAACTACAAAACTTGATGAACGTTTAGTAAGATTTTTATACTTTGCAAAGTTTTTGTTTCTTAGTGGCCAAACTTAGATTTTTTGTCGTAAAACTTTAATTCAAATTGTAATCATACTTTACACCAAACAAACCCTGAAACCACATCAACCCAGAACGCAGAATTTTGTCCAGGTGGAGAAATATTAATTGAAACAAATAAACATTAGTTAAACAAAAGTTACAACAAAAAGTTGTTTTTTTTTCACAAGAATTTTAAATTTTAGTAACTATAGGCCTACTTAAGTCATGTGATTAATTCACAAAGTCACAAACTTGTGCAGCAGCTGGAGCTTTTTAGGTTCAAATCGATTAGAAGCAAAATAAGTGTAACTCCACCTTGAAATCCAATTAGAATTACCGAGTTTGTGGAAACTAAATAAACTGTGGATTAGACAAAACTGTGGATTAGACAAAACTGTGGATTAGGATTGCACTTAATTCAATCAAGTTTAATTTCTACCGAAGTAATGTGATTCATTCCTAAAGGCAAAAGTTTTTCTCACGCCACAATTGACATACTTTGAGATATACTGTTGGTCCTCAGTTCGTTTGCGTGACCAAAGACTTGTACCAACTGAGCAGACGTTGCTGTCATACCAAAAAAATTTTCGAGCTAGAAAGGAAATTTTAGAGGGGCAAAAATAACTGTTGGGTTGGGGCGTGTTCTAAAGCTTGAAATACAGAGTTTGTTTAAAAGAATAACTAGGCTACTGAATGCAGCCAAAGATTTATGAAACGTCATTCAGCATATAAAACAATATATTTAAAACGTTGTAGTAGTGTTAAAATGTACTTTTTTTGGAAAAAAAAGATAAAATTGGGTAAGAGAAGGAAATTGCTCCCCCCCCCCCCCCCCGGTTGCTACATTTTTGTTCTAGAGCAGCTGTTTGCAGAGAGAAGGTAAATTTGATCGTTCTTTCAATACCGCAAATCATCATCATTATTATCAAAAGTTACTGAATATCGTATTTTTTCTATGTTACAACTAAATATAAAAATGTGAAAGTTTTGTCTCTCCTTGGCTGTTATGCAAATAAGTTTGAGTTGATTCTAGATCAGGTCATACCCTTGGGCTCTAGTGCTTCAAACGTAAAAATGGTATCGACTGTGTAGTTTGTAATATGGCCTACTGTATGGTAGGTTACTTCTATACAGACATATTTGCTCAGCTCAGTGGTTACGCGCCCGGCTCAAGATCACGCGGCGCTGGTTAGACTCTCGGGGTGTGCGCTTGAGCAACGCATTTCAGGACTGCTCTTCATTCAGCGGCACCTAGTGAATGGAATAATTCTCCGGCAACAACACTTCAACAATCGGAAAAACTTCACTCTGCAAATCTCGGTAACCGGCCCTGCGTCAAGAGCCTCTACAAGTGTGCGAAACTACCAGGAATAACCTATCAAGGCTTAGTCAGTCCAACGATAAAGATTCAAAACCAAGCCAAACCAAAGACATTGCCGTCTTAGCGACATAGTTTTCGCACCTAGTGCGTCCAACCCTAGATTTATGAGGAACAAGAGACTTTAAATCGTATAGATAGAATTAGATGCCAATTGCATTGGCTTCATGCCATGACATGGTGAGAATTTTGTTTCCAGAGTGCCAAGTAGAGTAGTCAACTGTCCGGTGCGTTTACAGGTCTAGTTCTTATGCCAAGTTTATACAATTTTCCAGATTTAAATATGAAAAAGCCGTTGTTGAACTAAACTTTTCAGTATACTGTAGTTTTAAGACTTGCACAAGTAAATAACCAAACTTCCCAATCTACAAATTTAAAACAGAGTAGCCAATCACACAAGAAGCTTGTAGCATTGGAGCTTTTGTTTTCTCTGGCTGAAGGTCCGCCTTGCCACTGTATTGAAGCTGAGGAATACTTTATCCTATATAATGTTATAATCTCTGAAAAAAATGAGAATAGTTTTTGTAGGGTAATTCTATAAAAAGAAGAATTGATGAGGCTAAACGTTGCATTTTAAAAGTATAAAGAGTTATTAAAAATATCTAAGTATGCAATTAAAGCTGAAGTTACTATCATGCTGTGTAAAATCATTTATGGCATATGACAACAAAAGTTGTACTTTTTTCAAACATTTTTACAAAAAAAATGCAACTGTTGCCACTAAAAAAAGTTAAAAATGTTAGACAAAAACAAAACATTACGCACGAAAAAATTAAAAATATAATTGAAGTGCATGATATATGTGCCAATGATTTACCAAAACGAAAGATAAAATCCGCAGGAAATATTTTGAGGGGATCGATGGGCCAGCTACAAAAATCGGTTGTTGAGTGTATGGTGGAAGGAGAGACGAGAAGAACTTAAGGAGATGATGTATAACAGTGAGCTGACTCATCAACTGTCTGCCCCGTTAGCTCAGTGGTTACGCTTCCGGCTGGTTCGGCTCTCAGGGTGTGCGCTTGAGCAACGCATTTCAGGACTGCTCTTCATTCAGCGGCACATCGTGAACGGAATAATTCCCCGGCAACAACAATTCAAAAATCAGAAAACGTCACTCTGCCAATCTCGGTAACCGGCCATGCGTCAAGAGCCTCTACAAGTATGCGAAACTATCAGGAATAACCTATCAAGGCTTAGTCAGTTCGAGGATAACGATTCAAAACCAACTAACCAAACCAGCATCCAATTGGTACCTGTGGAAACAGTTGCCAGTAAATCTTCCGTTCAGAGATAACTTATGATAACGATGATGAGTCCTAAAATAAGTAACAGCCTACTGCAAAACATGTCAAAATAAATTGTATTTTGCTGCAAGTGAGCTAATGCGGGTAATTTAATGGGTAAGGTACCAAATGTGGATAATGCGGAAACTAACGCTTTCAACTAGGTAGTTCTAATAAGCTTATTCCCTTTTTAAAAATATATTTGATCTAAACGAATGGTATTTGTTTAAAATAAAGACTGATGAGTTCGTTCAGCCACTATTTGTAGTACACTTTTTGTGTAAAACTATGCCACCAGTAGTAGGGTTACTTCTTAGGCTACAAGTCACAAGCCTTTTATTGCATTCACTTGCACACAGTATAAAAGGCTCCACGTGTTGCCTAATTAAAATTTTGAAAAACTTCAACAGGTTTGGCACAGCTTGACCTAAAAGAAAAAGCAAACAATTTAGTGGTTTACTTTTGCCACATTCCAAAATCTATGGTGTAATCAAACAACAAAGAATTCACTGCTTAGAACAACTGGCGCAAACGTTTAATTTATAAGTTCACGATATAAGCTAAGATTGGATGATGATAGTATCAAGTTTAATTGCAAGTAAAAGTTTGTGTCTGGGTAGTTCCAGCTATCCCTTGGATCCAATCTTCAAATGTTGTCATCCTTGTGTATATGCCAGGCTCATTAGGAGTTCCGCAAACTTGAGGTCCAAGTGATACAGTGCCAGCCATGTACCAACTGCATGAATTACATCTTTGGCACATGAGGGGTCCGCCACTGTCTCCCTAAAGATATAAATTACTTCATACCTACTGCTGGTTTGCTTGCCATATTTATATAAAATTGTTATTTTCCAAACAGCAAACTTTTGAAACAAAGACATGACAAGCTCTACCAACAACAATTCACTTTTCGACCTTTACAGGCAAACAAAATAATTGAAATTGCTTTTCTAATCTGTAATGGTAGCCTAATCTAAAATACTTATAGCTTCATATTATCGTAACCATTGTATGATAGCCAGAATAGCCAAATTATCTTTGAGTTGAAAAAGTTTCTACCTGCTTGAAGCAGTCGCCGATCAATTTTGCAAACACAGGTAATGAAATTGACGGCATTCAGTCTTGTTATTTGTAAACTATTCATTTTAACAATTCGCGATTGAACCATGGTCTTTAGATGGTTATGTTCAACTAGAAGCTTTTGAGAGTTACATTTGAGAGTGGAACTGTTTTGTAAGACTTACATTACAACTATCCACTGCCCCGGTTAACGTCCCTGCACACAGCTGAATTGTCGGAGAGAGTCTTTGGACTAAAGGATCATTTCTGTATGCCTCCGTACAGGATCGAAACGGAAGAATTCTCAGACGAGCTTCTTGCAGTGTAAGTGTTGTCACACCTGAAGTTCTATCTATGCCTGAAAGTGTTTACTTGATTGTTATCTGATACATTGCTTCTCTTAAACAGCAATTTACCCACGCTTTAATAAGCCATACAAAGTATGCATGCAGTCACATATTGCCTTTGATGTTGCTTTGTCGTTATGGGAAGGGTTGATGGTAAATACAAAATTAAATCAATAACTAGAAGCTTTTGAAACTTACTTCCCCACCCTGCGATGAAACATTTTTTATCCTCAGCTGTTTCTTCTCCTCTTGGCAGACAAATCGGGCGAACAAATTGGCCTGATGAGACTGGTCGTTGAAACTGGAATAAAACATAAAATTTATTTTTTGAAGTAACTTCAAATAAATTGATAAGAGGTGCGAAGCATTGCTATAAGAGAATAAAGTCTTGATGTAGACAATACTGAAGTTCCAGCATTTCGGTTTATTTTATAACCATTATTGATGAATATTTAGTACCCTACAGGTCAAAAGACATTGCTTTTATTAAACTGGGTTGTAAAAAAAGCGGTAAAGGTAAGTCCCATACTTGGTCAAATCAGGGGAATCGGGCAATGAGAAGATAGATACAGTTCTCGTACTAAGCCATAGGCACTAACGAGAGTGGGATGGTCAGTTCTTTTCTTTTGGCCGCCTTTTCATCAGCAATAACGGCCACCCAATTTATTACACCCTGGGTAGAGTTGAGCAGTATTTTTCAACAACCAGCTTGAGCCGAAAGTCGAACCAGGATTGTATGATTGGAAAGCGTGCGCTTAATCTGCTGCGCCATTCTACCGCCAGATTGCATGAGGCCCAAGTTTACACCTCTTTCGTCTCTGTGAGTATCATAGCTAACAAGACTCTCAATGTAGCCTACAACGACGTTCCAGTTTTGATCGATCGATCTCGTGCGGCTTGCCAAATGTTTAATAAGATGTTTAATGTAGGAATGAAAATTATGCAGAAATCTATCTTTGAGAACTCCTCTTGTGTGATATCAGTGGTTGATGAAACACTTAGCTGCCAAACCAGTAAATACGTCAAATTTGGAGGACAAATCTTCAATACTCGACTTACCCTTATAACTGCTATGTCGTTTTCCGGGAAATTATACTGTGGATGGACCACAGCGCTACGCAACGGAACTACCGCCTGCCGTGTTGTTGAAAACGCTACAAAAGCTGTGATCTCGGACAAAGCAAATGGCCTTCAAATACAAAACACATACAATGAGTCTTTCTGCAGCTAAATGTCAACACGTCATCATATATAGAAATTAGAATAATATATTTGCTAATCAATTTCGTTATATTTCACAAATGTAGATAGGGGAAAGTGGTGTAACGTGGACCAGTGTGTAATTTGGACCAGTCCCCTAACTCAAAAAATAAAATTCGATTTGTCATTATTTTTGAACAGCTTGAAAGAAAAAATAACAATGGCCCGGATGTGAAAAACTCAGCTCATTAGGTTTAGAAACGTGGACGGAAGATTGGAATTTGTGGTTTTGGGTATGCTGATATTATTTTGGGGAGTTGATTGCTAAGCGCTGAGACGTTTTTGGCATGACGTTTGAGTCTGATATGATGTTGGTATTATCTTTAACCTATGGAAGTCATAGTTGGTAATTTTTAAGAGTGCATGACAGTGTGTAATTTGGACCAGTCATCTCACCTATGCAGCATCGCGTCAGTTCAAAATTCCCAAAGCTGTAGTGTTAAAACATGTCCATAACAGGCTACCAATAATGCTACACAAGTGTCAAAAACCATTGGTCGACAACTTGATCTTCCCGAAAATATTGAAGATCAACTGGTCAAACATGTTTTGGAAATGGAGTCAAGATTTTATGGTTTAGGGGCCATAGATTTAAGAAAGCTTGCATATGACATTGCGTCTGCCAATAATATCAATACCCGCTTCAACAGTGAAAAGAGTCTGGCTGAAAAAGATTGGCGTAAGGGATTCTTGAAACGTCATCCAGAAACTTTATTTCGAAGACCTCAAGCAACTTCAGTTGAAATTACATACTCCAATGGTCCAAAATACACACCCCAATGGTCCAAAATACACACCATATGTGTAATTTGGACCATTTTTGAACATTTTTTATTGCTTAATTACTCTGTATTTTTTTATTGTATGTGATTTATATTTTCTACACTGGTTTGCAAGTACCTAGACTGTATCTGGGTGAAAAATAATACACATTGACCGGAAGTTGGCTGAGTTGTGCTTATTTTTCTTTAAGGGGTTCAAAATACACACCTTTCCCCTACAAACAATGATACAAAAAATCAGTTATTTTTTTAACGTTAAATTGGTTGCATTCTTCATGACAAAACAAGTTTATTGGGCGGAATACTTTCAAGGTGGTTTTCGAATGAATGTTGGTTTAGTTTTGAATTTTTATCCTCGGACTGACAAAGCCTTGATTGGTTATTCCTAGTAGTTTCGCATACTTGTAGAGGTTTTTGATGCAGAGCCGGTTACCGAGATTGACAGAGTGAAGTTTTCTGATTGTTGAAGTGTTGTTGCCGGGGAATTATTCCATCCACTAGAAGTCGCAGAATGAAGTGCAGTCCGGAAATGCGTTGCTCAAGCGCACACCCCGAGAACCGAACCAATGTCGCGTGATCTTGAGTCCGGCACGTAACCACTGAGGTAATGGGGCGGACTATTTCTATTTACTGTGCAGCAAGTACAATCAAAATTGGTGAGGTTTGGAAGCAACGCATACAAATATAAGACGCCAAATAAAAGAACAAGATACCAAATGTAAAATACATTCAAGCACAATTCCGTAACACAGTGGTGGGATTAAGTGAATCTAAAGATACAACTTTAGATGTTTAGTTGGAAAAGGTTGTTCACAGGCACAAATGCTGCATCATGCAAATATTAAATTTTTCTAGTGCTATGATATGTTATTGAAATGAAGTCGGATTGTTCACCAACATTCAAAAACAGAAGGTTATAGGTAAATATGGAAAATGGACACGTTTAAGCGGTGTATTGAAACATTTCGTCCACATGATGGACAGTTTCGTTTCGTTTAGTATCGCTTATTTTAATACGCGTTTGCTAATAAATATTTTCAAGTTGTTGAAATCAAATTGGACCCACTGTTATAAACAGGCTGTTACTATCAACCTTTGTATTTGGTACATTACGACTCAGCTCTTTGGAGTTGAGTATCTGCTTTGTTTCTACTTTTTATGTTCGATTGTAATATGGACCATTTTGAGTCTGATGCAAATAAATAAATAAAATAAAGAAGTCCTTCATTATACTGTTATAGAAGTATTTCTATAAGTTTCAATTTTCTTACACGTAACACTTCAGTGTCTAATACTCCAAGTTAAGTCAAGCAAACTCACTCAATACAATGGCCAGCTGTGACTGCATATTCCAGATTGATCAGCACGGCACTACACACACTGCCTTCTCCTTCGTGTACTATTTCTAAACGAACCTGCAGAAATTTAAAATTGATAATAGGTTATATGGTTCATGAAAGAAAACAGATCAATGAAAAATATTTCTAACAATTAGGATTTGAACAATTTTTTTGCCTGAATAAATTGAATGCAACAGTTTGTTTTGAGTTATTTTTTCCTAGCCAGTAAATTAACTTTCTTTACGTTGATTCAACGTCTGAAGACGAATGTAAAAAAAAAGACTTGCAAACTGGGTCACTGTAATTTAAAACATATTTTGTAAAAAATCAGATTGAAAAAAATTTTTGTGAATATTTTTTTGAAATTTTGTGAATATTAAGATACAGGGGGCCATATTACAGGCTACTTTGGTAAAAGAGGAAATTAAACCTTGAACCAATTTATTATAGTTATTTTTTTAGTTATAATAATTCTTTAATACAATAATAATAAAAATTACGTTAAAATCACGTTGTCAAAGTCAAATAAGTTATTAATGAAAATCGAGAAGGTTTAAAAAAGTGAAAATCTGTTCAAAATACGTCGATTTTGCCACATTACAGGCTATTTAAAGAAGCGCAGGTGCAATGTCCGAACCACTTTTGAAGCGAATCATCATCAGTCATCAGCAACTAATTATGGTTAAATACAAATATGTATAAATTGAAGTTTAATATTTACAAGCGAAAAAGTCAGTTTTCCAATGCATGGAAAATGCGTAGGTAAGACGATGATGAGCTTTTCAATTTTTTCTAAAGACACAACATGCAAGAAATGTGATACATTGAATTAAAAAATTACTTTCGGTCATCTTTAGAGCAGAAGTTATCAGAGTGAAAAAATTCCCACTGTAAAAATTAATTCGTTTTGAAAATACATCGAGCAGTTACCCATAACGCTAACGTTAGATGACTCAACAGTGGCACATGCTCAGCAGCGCATTATTTTGCAAATGCAGTTTTTGAACGAATCAGCACTATGACGTTCCATTTTCCTCTACAAAAGTTGGCATCCGTTAAGTCATTCAGTTTCCTTGGACAGTGATCAGAATTTGATGGTTACGTCAGAGTTTAATTACGTCAGTTTGTTTCGTTTGGAGCGACATTCGCTTTGTCGTTCCAAGAAGCTAATGATATTTCGTCATCTGAGAAGATGGGTGAATCGCGAGTTTGGAGAAAGATAAGAGACTTTTAAATTACCGATTTCTTTATTTAAATTATGGTTTAGAAATGGGTTCAAGACAATTTCAATAAAAACAAGACGATTAAATTCTTGCAATTTTATTTCTTGAAATGCCCTCTGAAGCGCATGGATGCACCAAAAACTTTACTTGAAAAAAACTTACAAACACATGTCAATATCTTTGGCATAGATTTTAGGCTGCAATTAATTCTTTGTTGAAAAAAGACTGATTCTGAAACTTTACCATCCAAGGCCACATATCGAGCGTAGTTGGTGTTCCTCCAATGATTCGGCTTGCGAGACGAGCGTTGGTGCCACATGGATGGTTGTCTCTTCTGCAGCATTCTGAGGTGGTATTGTAGCGAAACATGTCCGGTCGTCGGCATTGGACTAGAACAAAAGGATTGAAAATTAGGCAATGATAAAAGAATATGGAGAAGCCGATTTCAAATAAATCTTTGATGCTTCATCAAAAACAAATTAAACAAATGCAGAAAATACACTAATTTTCTGAATGTGTGAAATCACTTCTTTGATAAAACTACAGTACTTTGATTCGATATGTTTTGATCCGGTTTGTAAGAATAAACAGACTATTCATTGACCACTAGAAAATTAATCAATCGGTGATTGAACAACCAACTAAACTTGTTTTATTTAGGATGCTTTAAAGCGGTTACTATGATCAATTAAGAATTTATGTAATAAATATGATTAAAAAATCGATGAAACCAATTTTCGAAAAAAACAACAACTTGAAACAAAGTATTCTGCACTCAAAAACCTTTACGCTTTACAGTGGATGGGCGCGTCTAACTCATTGTATGGCAATTATGGTATAATTAATTTATTTACATTTTCCGAGATACTATGTCTTGCTCGACATGCAGAACATAAAGATAGTACATTATTAGCTGTTAATAATAGTTTTAATCAAATATCACTTTAATATATTATTTAAAAATTTGAATACAGCGGTTCATAAGAATCAAGAACTTGCAAAAGCTTTTTAGACTAAAGTTCATCCTTTTTTTTCAGAAATGCGATGACATAACAGATTTAGACAGATCTTAATAAAGCAATTTGAAATATAATCTAAGACAATTATTTTTCAAAAACGATTTAAAAGTTAAAAAAAAACAATGGTAAAATACTATAACCATCATAAAAGCCAAGGCGTTTGAAAATGAAAAATGTCAATGGTCAAATTTGGTTATTTTTCGAGAAATACAAACGGAAAAAGGAGATACAACTAATTTTACATTTCCTTTTTTGATTACTTGGATGAGTAAAATTAATATACGTAGAAACAGCCAGAAACAACAATTTATTTTATCCTCGGTTGGCTTGGAAAACAGATTTTACGCAGACATACGATTGTGCTCATGGCCATGTTGTACTGTATACAGTATAGATGATTAACGTGACTTTACGTGGTTTTGTGAAACTGAACGCACCTACTTGATGTTTTCAAAGTTTGGTGCAGTATTATCCTTTAAATTCAATAAAGCAATTTAAACGTGGCCGCTTGAACAGTTATACTTTGCAAAAGCTATAACTGATCTAGTAGTTTTGTCCTTTTTTTCTATTGTCACACCAAGTGTAGATAAAAAAGCTGAAAATGTAAGAAGAAAATTTTATCACACACCCAATAATGTCCTTTGTTTGGTCAATATTCAATGCTGGGTTTGTCCTAAAAGATTTCACCTGCTTATAACAAACAATTTTTGCTTCAATTTTTTCATAGTTTTATAACGCTGCAGCGTCCTTTTTGATGTGCTTATATTTAGAACAGGAAGACATTGAACTTACCATTAGGACACGGTCCTGTGTTGCAATCTTGAAACTGCCTGGGGCAAGTATTGATGTTATTTCCTGGACACCGCCTGACACGAAATCTGGTTCCTGTATCACAAGACCTGGAGCAGGTTGTCCAAGTGTTGAAAACTAAAAAGAATTGATAAAAAATTTAATGCATGGCCCTGTTTTCAATGATTCTGTTATACAAAATGTTGGAAAATTTTATCAAACATCTCTGTAAACAGCTTCTGGTCACCAAGCGCGTAGCCTGATTTTTGTATATTGCAAGGGTTATCAACAGGACCGTTGAGAGGGTATCTTAGGCCCGATAACAATGAGATGCTTGGTCGCTAAATCAAGACATTTATAAGAAAACGTCAGGACTAGACACATTCCTTCTCGAACACTTATCTTTACTCAGCAAAAACATTGGTTATGATAAGTTTATCGGTATAGAATAGCTTATTTATGAGACGTTTGTGTTCATTCAGATGCCGGTAAGGTTGCAGATGCCAAGAAAATGTGTAACCGTTATTGATGCTCGTGATAAAATATTAAAGTTTAATGCAAAAGTAAATTTTCCGTGAAAAAGAGTTAAACGTCGAAATCCAACAAACGTTCCGGCATTTAACGAATGAAAACATAAAAATTTTCCTGTTCCAGAATTAGAGATGTACCAACGCTTGGTGAGTGAAAAATACAGTAGCTTCAATTCCAATATTGAAAATGCATTTTTTTTTTGGCAAAATTGCGTTTTGGATTATATCATTCATCCTTCTGGTAGTCTCCTCGTTTAAAAATATCAATTGATTTAAAGATCAATTGATTAAAAAATCATCAATGTCATTTCATTTCTTGTTCAGGCTAATGGTGATATTTTCAAGGTTTGATGTACGTTATCTACAGCGTATAAGATCTGATCATGTGCTGAACAACATAGCACTTGACTGTATTTTGATTTTAGAAATCAATCAAAGTTCTTTGTTCGTAGTCATGAAAACCAAAACAGTCTCTACTAATTTCTTTTCTTCAGGTCGACTAAAGGTGAATACCAAGCATTCGAGGATAAGATAAGGTTATCATTGTAATTAAGCTTTTGGCACTACCGAGAGTAGGGAGGTCCGTTTCCTCATCTCGGCCGCCTTTCTTTCAGCGTCTACGCCCACCCAATTTATAATACACTGGCTAGAGGTGAGCAGTGTTTTTCAACAACCAGTTGAAGCCGAAAGTTGATACCACACCGGCACATTAAAAGGTAAAGGATATCTTTAAAAGCTGTCAAGAGATAACTGATAAAATGTTGAGTATCCATCTTACAGTATAGTAGAATGCAATAGAGGAATTTGTGTTTAGTCATCAAACTACAAAAGGTCCAATGTAATACACTTTAAATATTTGGTCTAAGGTACTCACCTGGAGGGCAAGCTTGAGCGTTGCAAGGTTGCGATTGTCGGCCGCAATTGTTAGGGTTTCGGGACCGACATGCTCTGGTGCGTGTTCTTGTACCTCCTCCGCATGTTCTGGTACAAGCCGACCACGGTCCAGGTGTAGGAGCTGGGGTTGTTGTAGTAGGAGTCGTTGTGACTGGGGGGGTGCTTCCTGTTCCTACAAAAATAAAATTGTGAAATAATTTTGTGCAACTTAAGTTAAAGCGACATGTGGTAGTTATTCACAAGACCTAATGCTATTTTTTCTATTATTCAAAAGATTTTCAGTATATGCATACTTGAAACAAGCAGATAATTAATTTTTGAATGCTACATGCTAATGTTTGTATCTTTTTATCATTTACATGTATATTTCTACACTCTTTTTCAGAGCAGTGATTTTTCAAATGCATGTCAACGATTCTTATCGTAGGATGTGCAGTACATTCTAAAATCAGTAGACATGATTCATTAGCCAATCGAGTTGTCGGCTGCATTGCCGAATGGCAAGAGCCCTGGTTAGACGTTCCAAAGGGTGCCGGTTCGACACCGCCCAACAGCATGTGACTGTGTAAGACACCTAAAGGCATGCCTGAAAGTGGGCACGAATATTGGATTCTTGCTTTCCCGTCCACTTCATCTAAATTCTCAACAAACGGCATAAGGCCTGATTGGAACAGTACATTGCGGCATGCGCAACTCCGCTATTCTGACAACATTAGAAAATTCAATTGCCAATTTGACATTTTTTACGTCAAGCTACTGGCTTGTTTTCAACTAAAAACCTTAAATTACTTTAAAACCAACTTAACTTTTCCTATATATCTCATAAAAGGTGCATTATTTTGCTAATCAGAAAAAAAACAAAAAAACTTGGGATAACGAGTGGGATAACGTGGTATGAATTTATACTGTATTGATGCAAAAATTTACTGCATCGGCGCCTATTTTGCTGAAACTCAAGTTCTGCTTTCACAGCAGTTAAAGATATCATAAATGCAACAAATAGTTAAAAAGAAAGTTTCCACAACTAAGGCTACATAGAAAATATACAGTAAAGGATAATTTCCCAAAATATTAGAGTCCCGAACAAAAATGGTTACCTCCTCGACAAGCTGAAATACAGGAGTTCCTACATTTTAATTTTACACTTGGGAAAAATCGGCAAAATAGTCTTGAACATCCTGGAATTCGCTGGCATCCTAATAAAAATAAACAATGTTTGATAAATAAGCAATGTTGGAAAATGTTGTTGGACAATGTTGGAAAAAGCATAACGGTTAAAAGCATATTTGTAAACAAGATCAGGGAATGGTAAAATTGTGATAAAGATATGACAAAGACCTTCAAACGAAACGTTTGAGCATATTGAAATGATCTGCAACTATGCAAAGGCATTTAGGAACTATGAGCTCAATAAGCTACAGAAAACTTCAGCAAAAGCCTTTTTTAAGATGGCGAAATGTACCGTGTACAGCTAGTTTTTGAAAGCAGACCACTACTAAATGGATACTGGTAACAAAATAAAAATATTTTTTGCGCGTATAACGTAAGAGCGTGCCTGCAGTATTTGATAACGACTTTTCTAGAACATCGAACTTCTGGTAATGGATGATGCGGAGTTACAAAATGTTGCACTACTTCCCGTACCGGTACTATGTTCGTGGTGTCCAATCAATAGAGTAGCCTATACTCAATCAATCGCCATCAGTAGCCTACTGTGATTTTTGGCCAACTCATCCAACTACAGTTTAAATATTTTTGTAATTTTTGGATAAACTCATCGTCAAAAGGAGAGCAAATAATAAAGAGACCGAATAATGAAACACTAAAGCTAAAAATACAAACTGAGCCTTCTCTTGGCGTATACTTGGCAAGACAACATTTAGCCTACACAAAAAAACTGGCTAAATTTTCTTATTTTATTGATGTTTTCTTCATTGGCATGAACCTTCAGTTACGTCATTGGCAACGCGATCATCTTATTGGACACTAAATGATTTTAAAGGAATTTTTACGTAAAACAAGAACATGAAGAAGAAAAAAAGAAGGTTTGATAATTTTTTTATTGAAAATCCAATTGCTACATTATACCAAGACCCGAAGCACCACACCAAGGCAATCGCAAATCTAGCATAAGTCTTAATTTTAATAAATACATTGACACGTTAATGATTAAGTGAAGCAAACTAAATATTCATGACATTTTTCAGCTAACAATTTTTTTTGTACACATCACGATATGTCATATTGCGAATACTTTGTAATTAATGGCATGAATATATCCGCTGGAAAGACAGTTAACGCTTCATGATATTTGCAATATAGTTGTTGAATGATCTTGTGTAAAATGCTGCAGGCTAACTACTTTGTTTTGACATTTTTGTCGTCATTCTGTCGTCTTTGAGCCAATTCTATAGCCTATTGCGCAGAAGCAATCAAACTTTGAAGATTTTGGGAAAACACCACAACAGCAAATAGGTTTCTGGGCAACAGGGTTGCCAAGTTGCTTTTGGTTTGAGCAGTTAACATTTCTCATGTTCTGAGAGGAAGAAGTGCTAACTCAATATTGCATTTTGCAAGATAAGTTCTATATAGGCTACAGTACTTTTCTGAATAGGCCTACTTACATTGTAAGTTTAAAAATTTAGTAATCTACAACTTATGTTACATGATATAAAGTTAGGTTACGCAAGAAAACTGTTTCAAACTTACTTTGACCAGATGTATATGAAAAGCATATGATAAAAAATCCTATTAGTGCTAACCAACGCATTGTTCTGCATAAACTTCAAAAGCAAATAATATTTATAAAATCTGAAAAACAAAGCCTTTATTATCCGTGTTGTCTGAATAGAACTGTCACTATGTCAAGACTGTCACAACCTGCTGGTGCTGCCTTTTTATATGTCATTTGTTTAATCGCTTTCAAACGATATTGCAGTCAGATTTAGTGATCATGCAGTTTAAATACGTTAACTTTTTGTTTCAGCTAATTAATAGCACTTACATGCTGCGTTAGACTTAATTGCTGACGTGATTTGAAAAAATAACATGCAAAATGCCTCGATGAGATTGTCTTTTAGTCATAAATCGTTTTTTTTTTCCCAGAAGCTATAACTTTTCTATTGTGCAAGCTTCCAGTGCTCTTTGTAATGTCGCCATTTGCCACAGGCGAGTAAATTTATGAGCAAAATAAATCGAAAAAATTGACGTTTGTACGTTGGAAACAAAAAAAAATGCGTGAAGCATGTTGTGGATCTGGTTTAGTAACGAATATAGCTCACGATGGCACGGCATAGTTGTAATTACCCGATTTAATTTATAAAAATAATGTAAGTATATTGCTTACAATTAAGCTATTGCCATTCAAAACATACTCTTCGTATTGGAGGTAGAACAAAATACTTGAAACGGTTTGAAAAAATGAATATTATTAAATTTCAAAATTTTCATGTCGTTTTTAACCGGTTTCGTTTTAGAAAAAAGCAATTTCAAAAAAAGTGTACAGTACAGTAGCCTACATAGCACATGATATAAAAAGTTGCTTTTTATATAAATTGTTTTTTTATAGAAAACCATTGAATTACATACAGCCTTAACATAAAGCTTGTAGAAATTTTTAAAATATTGAAAGATATCTTTTTTGTTATTTTAAAGATTATTCTTTTGGAATTGTAATTTTGTAATTATGAAGACTAACACCTATTAGTTGTCAAATGAAAATATTGTTGCTTGAATATAATCATTTTTTTATTTGCATAATTATGCCAACACGTTTTACAAGCGAACAGCGTAACTGAAATTAGACCTACCGGCTGTCTATTTTAGTTTAGCAATTTAAAATCGTGCTGGTAAATTTTAAGTTATCCTAAATGCTTCAAAAAATAAGTTTCAGCCTGTTTCTTTGACTGTTTAAAAAATAGCGACAAATTTTAAATAAGTTCTCAGTAAGCTATCTTGTATTATTATTCAAGGACTGCGCAATTGCAAAGCAACGCCTGCAGATTGTATTGGCTTGTTAAAGCTTTCAATTTTCAGCAGAATCTTAAAATTTACAGTGATTGCTACACGTTTTACAAAGTAATTATCACCAAGAAAGTTTTTGGATGGCGAGTTTGTAAAAATAATCCACTTGATGCAAATTATTGTTGGTGCAGTCACCTTGAAATGTTTATATGGTTTGAAAACTGTCCCCTGACAAGAAAATTCGTTATTTATGTCTTGATCTTTTATCATGTACAAAAATTTATAAACATTTATATATTGCTCTTGTCTGATGCCGATTGAGCCCTTTACTGGAGGCACCTTGCTGTGAATTGCGCAAAGCTCACTGCTTGCAGTTTGAGCACTTTGGCAAGGTTGGCGGTAGTAGCCTACAAGTTCCACAAATGGGAAAACATCCCACGGAGGTATACAATATATCTCCGTGGCCATACCCAGTGCACCTACACCACTGAGGAGGCGGAAGGCCGAAACGGTGTGCACTGTCTGCGGTTATTGCATTTATTATGTAGCGTAGCCTATTGATAATATTTATTGAAACTTCACTCTGTCAATCTTGGTAACCGGACCTGAGTCAGTGATTCAAACCCTCTGCATTAACTGCCAAGATTAAGCTCTGCAAGAAGCTTTCCAAGTCCGAAGATAAACATTTAATCAATTGAGCAATACCAAATGTACTGTATTTATTTTGCAAAACTTTTTTCCACTATCTTGATAGCCGAGTGGTCAATGTGTTTGCATCTGCTTTTAGTATGCAATAAGCCGTGGCTCACTGTCACTGTGGGCTGACAGCTGCAGTTGCATAAATTTAAGTATACATGGAGATATTCGTAATTCAATTTTGGGTATGTTCAAAAGGGTTAACGATGCTTCAGAGACGTAAGTTTAGGTTTACTGAAAACGTATTCAAACGCTAAATAAGAATGTTGAATGGTAAGTTATGTACTGTAGAAAGATATTCTCTTGACGTATAAAACAATAAGGTGAAAATCACAAGTAGACCTATGTTGCTAATCCGATGCAAGTTGTCAACAAAGAACTTAGTTGAGAAGAATGAACAAAGAAAAACTCGCAGTATCACGCTAAAACAGGTCGTTCGTATCTACATTGTGAAGCAAGCAACGATCACGCTGCTGAAAGCGAAGCACAATCTATCGCAACGAACTTAGTGCCCTCAGTTGCAGAAGAGTCTAATTATTGACATGTTTGATGAAATCCGCGCATTCTTTTTAACAATAAGTCTTTTTGTCACTTTGCTAGGAGAAATCTTACTCTTGCATTGCGCATAGCTCATAGCTCTGGCAGTTTTAAGTAATTTTTCGTAAGGTAAGTGAAAGTACCAATAAATTGTGGTTCATTGCAGGCCAACCACCAATGGAAACTCACCTTGCTAAGTTACTGCATATAGTGAGAAGGTGCTCTGTCTGGTGTATGGTTACTGCATTGAAAAGACCTCAAGGTCGAAACAATGGCGTCTCTGTCTGCAGTAAAAAAGTATAAATATTCTACCACGCTGTCTGTCATTCTTTCTAACTTTGTTTCTTTCATTATTTTGTTGTAATTATCTTTTTGTTTGGAATTTTTTTTTTTATCTTATTTGTATGAGGGTGGCAGTTGACTTCGTTGACCCGGTGGTCGTTTGTTTTCATTATAATACCAGCATCATGATCAAACTATTTATTTATGTATCTGTGTATTATTTAATGTATAGCCTACGTGCTGCAGTAGACTGCTGCATCAAGTGATAATGAATTTGAACATATTAAAGGAATAAATTGTAGCAGTTGGCTGTGGAGTCGGGCAAAAACTATATTACAACACTAACTCTTCGGTACATAACTGGCCGCAGTGTTGAGCGGAGTCGGGTTTTTGAGACTTCTACTCCATAAAACCAGACTCTACACCAATTCGAGTCCGAAAAAATTTCATCTTTTTAGACTCCGAATCCACTCCACGATCTAATCCTGAGTTCATCTTTTGCAATATCACTAAAGAAATGCGCGATCTACACCTTTAACATTTTTGGACTTTTCCAAAAAATTGATCAAGTATTTATTCTGCATTAAATGACGTTGCTATTGTCTATAGTTTTAGAGATATGACATGATTTTCATAACATACTCTGATATTTTAGCTTGCTACTAGCTAGTCCTTTTGTTTTCAAATTATACGGATTAATAGGATTACTGAGCGCTCCCGTGTGTGGAACTGCGATGCATATATCTCATGAGTTGGCTTTGTTGTAAAGTTCTGCATGTACCGGTACACTTATAGCCTATTCACACAAATATTTATGGATGTTGTTAAACAACAATATGAACTACAATTAATGACTAAAGTGCCCTACAACTAAAATGTAATTTTTCTCCTTTTATGCAAAGCCATTTATTTTCCACATGACTGCTTACGCATCTTTGAACCTGGTTTGTAGTTTATATGGTGCGTATGAAAATTTTAAGCTTGTACAACATGTCTCCTAGAATTAATTGGTTGACTAGTTCTAGGCTTAGGTAAGTACCAAACTGTTAAAAACAAGGGTTCCTCTATGATCGCACAAATTGAATGGTAGATTCAACAACATCTTTATATTCAGCAACAACTCGCAAATCATTAAATATGACAAGACAACTGACAAGTGCAAGGTTCGACTTCACTGAGTCAATCTTGGAGGGTGGAAAAGTGCTAACAAGTGCAGTGAGATGGCTAAAGGTGTCAAGATTAAGGTTCCAAAAAAGCTTTTCAAGAACGAAATAAGAACTTTATAAATCAGTCCAATTAATTAACAAAAAACAGTTGAAACTCATAGTTTTTTCTTGAGGCATCAGTTAAGTGAAAATCACAAGTATGTAGCAACTTCTATGCAAGTTGTCAACAAAGAGCTTCGTGTCCTTATTGTGACAAATTTAAGTGCAAGGTGAGCACTAACAAGATTCATAAACGGTTGTCGGTCTGGTTTGGGTTCTTATTTTCGACCATATCCAGTCTTCATAAGCCACCACTTTTGTATATACCCCTGGTTGTCCTTCGGAAGCACAATTCCTGGCACCGAAAGATGTTAAACCAACCACAAAATATTCGCAAGAAGTACACCTTTGACACATCAGTGGACCACCGCTATCCCCCTAAAAATAATATATTTATTATACATTGTTGAAAATATTGTCTGAATACATGTAATTATTAATTTATTATAATAATTAATAATACATGATAAATTATTTAATTAAAACAATTACCCGTTATATTGCCAATCGAAGAAAGCTTAATATTTTTGGCAAAAGCTGCTGACTCTGCACCTGGCTATAGGATGTATCAAGAGCGTAGCCAGGGTGGGGAAAAAAGGGGGTAATTGCCTCCCTAGAAATAATTTAAATAAATATTTCACACTCTGTTACAGCATCATTTGACAGAGTTTTACTTTTGATTTAGCAGGCTACTCTCAGAATGGGCAATATATTTTTTCAGATTTTTCTTGGAGAGGTCCCCAGACCTTCTGGATGTTTCGCCTTCGTTGACTGGTTGCCGTGCTCACTGGCATGTGCAATAATTTTCCTTTGCTTTTTCCAAATTTTGTGCCAGCTACACGCCTGTGTCTCGGCAGTCGAGTGTAGCAGGAACTCAGCGATAAACACAATGCTTGCTGTTCTATAGTGAGTAGTCAAGTAGTGCTGACGCCAGGAAGATCGCTTCTTTTTCAACAGCTACACGCCTGTTAGATATAATAGGAGTAACATGCTAAGTGTTGAAATAGGTTTTTCCACCATACACGTACCGAGCAAGTGTCGACACTTCCATCTACACGCCCTGCACACACAGTATTCTTCGGATTTGCGGAATTTGCATACGCTTTTGTGCATACTTCACTCGGCAGTATGCGTAAAGCAACTTCATTCAGCTGAGAGCTTACACCTCCTCCGTTTGCAGCTGTGATTGTTCAGATATAAATTGATTAGTTTTCCTCGCATGAAACTGTCTGACTAGGTCTATGACAGAACAATACACCAACAAATAATTTCAAAAGCTAATAATAATTATATTGCTGTCATTTAAAGAACATTGATTTATATTTAAGACATTACATCAGTAAATAGAAACGAGATACAATGCTTGTCAGGAAAGCAGCATAAACAAGTCTGAGAAATGATACTGTATGTAGGCAAAACATCATATTAACCTTAAAATGTGGAACTACTTAACTCAAAAGATGTTAGCTCAATCGACAAAACAGTAACAGCTTTTAGGATTAAATGCAGCATAGCACATAATAATGTTATAAAGAAGACAAAGGGCGATTAGGAAATCATTGTTGTTAAAGTGTGAGACTCACTTGCACCCCACCCTGCGGCATAACAATTCATATCAGCTTTTATATTTTCTCCTTGAGGAAAACATATCGGAGAAACGAAATCGCTCTGTACAGTTCGACCTGCAAGCTAAAATTGCAAAAAAGAATTGGTATTGGTTGCTTTCAAAATCTGTAGAGTTGTTTTCCAACAACCGTAGGCTAGGTTATAAAATTAGCCCCTGAAATGTACGCAGGGGAAAATATAGCTTACTACCGCTATTACCGCTTAATTGTTTAGAATCGGAATGTCTGGTGTTGCTGGCAGGGTTCTGGGATACAAACGCTTTTGTTTTTAACACTAAACTTGACGAGATGAGAACTGTGTGCTGTAAATTTTATCTGTGCTTAAATACTAGATAACACCACACAGGTCCTACGCCTATCACGATAAATGCATTTTTTTCATTACTGAAGTGATTCTCAATGACGATTATGTCTCAGAATGTTAAATAAATCAAAGCTACATCAAGGCCAATACTGAAACAGGCTTTTAAAATAGGCGGTAAATATAAAATATATTAAACACGATTTATGAATTTAAGCAAATTTGATTTTGTTTATTTTTATTATTTACTTTTTTATTTTTTATGATTTTTTTTTTTATTGATTTATTTTTATTTTTTTCTCAAGTTAAAAATATGTCCAAAAAAACAAATCTAAGTTAGTCAAAGATTTTGCTTGCAAAAATATTTGGCCAAGAGTAATTTAATTAGAAATTTAAAAACTAACGTAAACTAACCAGCCTCATGGGCGAAACACATGTCTATCGCTGTCAATTCTTGCTACAAATCGGCTGCCGAGAAACGTAAACTGCTCTATATAGGAAAAATGATTGTAAAAGACATACATGTTATGTAGATTAGCGAAACCCTCCTATACTTACCCGAATCAATGCAATATCATAAAAAGGAAAATTATATTGTTCATGTATGACTATTTCCGACGCCTTAAATCTTTGAGTATGTATTGTATTCTGATTCAAAGTCTCTCTTCCCAGAACAAGATCAACACTGCTCAAAGCAACACCTCTGCAACAATAATCAGATTGTAAAATAAACTCTACATTTTGCAATGTGCAAAAACAATGTTACTGAGGAAAATTCGCATAGTACAGTAGTTATTGATACTTTTAAGACGACATAACAAAAATTAATATAAGTTTATGAAAAGCTAAAGGAATAGCGAGGAACATGACGTATGGAAGAAAATGACAGCCAACCTTTGGCTGGAAGATGGCACAGGATGATGACGATTCGTGGAAGGTTTAGCGATATAATGTAAACCTACCCCGTTAGGTGGGTTGTTGAATGGCTTCATAGCTTCATTTTCGTTTTCAATATTTAAACTAAGACGCTGAAATAGTCCACTTAAAGTGAATGCTATTATTTTACGCTCCAAGCCCCGTTGGTAAATCTTAATTAAATGATTTAGTTTGAAATAAAAAAAAGTAACCAACACATTTTTTCATAATGAAATGAAATACTGCAGATAGAAATTTCAAATATTTTGTAGTTGCACAAACGTGTTTGTGATAAACATTCGTAATCGGTAAGTGATTTTTTTTTAAATTTAACACGAAACAAAATCGTCTTTATTTTGAAGTAAAATCAAGACAAGATACTATTTTTAAATTTTTTTTAAGTTTTGAAACATGTTTGCAATGTTCGTGTCAGTCTCATTTTCAGTTGCAACAACAAAGTGGTAAGGAAGGCTTAATTCCTAGAAAGACAGGATGCCAATTTTAAATGTTAGATAACTATAGCCTACTCGATTTCAATTAAAAGCCAATTGAGCACTTATGTAACTTAGACATCAATGTATAAGTTAAACTTTCTGTTACAGCATAAATAGACGATTTATCTTACTGAAGGCAATGGGCGGCAGTGAGAACATATTCATCAGAGACGAGAGCACCTCCACAGAAGCTTCCACTTACGTACAATTGAACCTAAACGAAACGATATTTCTTTTATTTTTATTGATACTAAAACTACCAGATTGTACAATGCCCTGTCGCGATGTCCTACACCAGTGGTTTTCAACCTCTTTTCGCTTGTGGCCCACTAAAACTGAAAAGATTGGTGGGTGGCCTATGAGTATGTCCAGAGGAATTTGGACAGTTATGGTCTAAAATTCGGATATATTACAACAAATAAAAAAATGTTCTATTTATGATGCAACACTTCAATGATATCCAAGGAAGTTAAACATAGGGAATTAAATTATTGTCCGAATGATTTGCTAGCCGTCGGACACAGTATATAAAATTAGGCCAATAGGCCTATATCGTTTTCTGTCGGAATTTTAGGCCACCTGGCAACCCTGTACTATGTTAAAACAATAATTGTTATTTTATTATCTGTTTTTTAATGTTTGTTTTCAAAGTGGTCACTTTTAATCTTGTAAATATAACAAATTTATAACTTCATGACACCAATCTAGGCACCATTCAACCGTGAAGATAATGGAATCTGAAAACCAAACGAGGCAGGTACGGTAGCATTGTTAAGTCGAAGTTGTGTCATAAACATGCAATCCGAATATTGTTTGCTGTTAGTCCCTTTTATTTGATGACAATGACATAACTCAATTCACAACATTCTGTTTGTGCGCTAAAGTCGTCTAGTTAAGTTTCATATTGCCTTATTGTGGCAAGTTTGTGGGCCGCTGAAAATAACGCCATGGCCCACCGGTTGAAAACCACTGCTCTACACAGTGTAGTAGGGTATATCTATAGGACGCTATTTCTTTTGCGTTAAAGTCGCTTCACCGTTAGTAACATCTGAGCCTTTCATGGTAATGCTAATATAATAAATGCATAACTATCATTCTCAGAAAATGTGATATTTAATCTCAGCTAGCAAAATAAATATTTCCATACTTCAAGTTGATTCAACGTCTGCAGACCAAAAAGGGACCTCAAATGAGAAAACAACAGACAGAGTTTTGTCATATGTGTCTTTCTCTTATTGAAGTGCATTGCAATGGTAAGGGAATACAGACATATACAACCAAGCAACCACACGGCATTTAACATAATCCATTAAAATTGAACATAAACTATAAGCTACAAACGTTTTCGGCCATACACACGTTAGCCCTTATCAAGTAAATAAGGTTTGTTGTTTGAACATGTGTTTATTTGAACATGTGTTTATTTGAACATGTGTTTATTTGAACATGTGTTTATTTGAACACGTTCAAATAACAAACCATCCTTGGAGTCGTTTAGAATTATGCGTAAATGTTCCACCGAATTCGACACTAAAATCCACGAGGCTTTGCTAATAAAATCATACAATCCTCGCCTCAATACACAGTTGTTTGCCTCAGGCGCTTCTTATTTACTCAACGTCTTTTCTTGATGCGTCATATGATGCGTCTTTGCCTCGCGTAATTTAAACGCCATGTGATGTGCCTTTCTCCTTTGCTCTGCCGTTTCATTTTATGCATTTCGTTTTTCAATTCAGTGTTTAGATCAGTTATTTGTTTTCATTGTAGTTATGATAAGCAGTTATTTTTTTTGTTTTTTGATAAGGGCTAACGTGTGTATGGCCGAAAACGTTTGTAGCTTATAGTTTATGTTCAATTTTAATGGATTATGTTAAATGCCGTGTGGTTGCTTGGTTGTATATGTCTGTGGTTGAAGAAAGTGACCTCTTTACCAAAATTGTAAGGGAATACAGTCCACGAAAAACATTGTCTCCAGGTTGCACAGTTTTCCACGTTGCAGCAGATAAGGCGTTCGCTTTCCAATCATTCAATTCTGGTTTGACTCTTGGTTTAAGCTGGTTGTTGTAAAACACCGCTCACTTCTACCCAAGATGTAGCCTAATAAATTGAGTGGGCGTAGTTGCTGAAAGAAAGGCGATCGAGAGAAAGGTACTAACCCCTTTACTCTTGTTAGTGCCGAAAGCTTAGTATAATATCTTCTCATCCTCGGATGCTTGGACTCAAGTAAGGTAGGCCTACTAATCTTTAGTCACTCAGCTAGCAGAAGTTGCATTGATTTACTGCCAGCAGATGTTGAATCAATGCAAAAAGTAATGATTTTGCTGGCTGAGTCCTATTGTTCTGCATTATCGTATGCTGGCAAGATAGTAAAAATGAAAAATGTTCTATTAGCCAAATTTGACGCTTTCTTTGCATGCAAGAAGCCTAAAGACCCCTGGCGTAGTTCAATCTTATAACATCTTACCATCCAAGGCCACTGAGTTATTTTTACTGATTGTCCATTTATGATTCTTCCTGGAGATGACGGAACTCCACATCTATTTCCACTGACAGCGACAGTGGATCGGTCGCAGCATTCATGGCTATTTACACCATCTTTCCGTTGTTGATTGTATTGTATTGGACAACTTCCTGCATAAAAACTATTCAGTTCAAATAAGATCAACGATATAAATAGATCACAATAAATTATAAATAGATCACTTTAGAAATTGGGATAATTCGTACAGCTGTTGCAAATTTTAGTCTAAGCTTGATAAGAAATCATTGGCTGATTTTTGAGCCACTTAATTTAAAATCGGTCTTTGCCTGAAAATGTGCAGAAAGTCTGGCAACACTTTTGCATAACACACCCTACTCTGATACCAAGATCGTGGACGTTGCGTTTCCCGATACGTTTTTGATTTCCCTGGATCGGTTATCTATTAGTCTCACCAATAATTTAGTACAGTACGGTAATACTTCGGTCTGGGTACTTTGCATTTGTGCAACACATTTCAACATCTGCTCTTTATTCAGGGATACTTAGTGGATGCAATATTTCACAGACAACAACATTTCCACAATCAGAAACTCCACTACGCCAATCTCGATAACCCGGCCTGTGTCACTTTGTGGCATCAAACAAACATTTGCTGTCCTGACCTGTTCTCAGTCAAAAGTTTTTTTTTTTGGAGTTACAGAAAACAAAGAATTAATGTGCATTCGTTTATTCATTTTTTTGTTTCAAAGGTTTGGCTTTATGTTTTGTCAATTCAAATACAGTAGCCTACTGTGTTATTAAAATTTTGCTACGTCGGATGCATTCTGTGTTGACTATTTCATTTATGACGGAGACTGCTCATGTATGATGTCACATAGCTTAGACTCCAGCTAAACAGCAGTTGCTTTTTAAGTTCAAACTTCACAAAAATTTTAAGAAATATGAAGTTTCTGACCTTCGTTACTTGTGATCAAAGTTGAATAATAAAACAGTTCGTGAAAGACAAAATTACTTACGTTGAGAACACGTTGAAAGTGCGCAGTCGGAAAAAACACCATTTATAAGTTGAGTTCCCCCTCCGCAAGACCTCGTGCAAGTGTAGTCTCCTTCTGCATATATAAAATAACCACATCAAAATAAACAGAAACAAAAGACGAGTTTTAACTCAATCATGATAATCAGTAACTTGGATAATTCGACGGACTACCTTTCCAACTACATCAACAAAGCAAATTACTTTTTTTTTTTGTCATATCCAGGCTTACACCAGGTAGTTGAAGATTTAGGTTAAGTGGACGGCAAGGAAGCCAATCTTCGTGTCCACCTTCAGGCATGCCTTTAAGTGTTGTGCCAAAGACACAGCCGCATGCTCTTGAGCGGTGTCGAACCGGCGCCCTTTCGATTGCCGTTCCAGGGTTCTCACCACTCGGCTTTGCAGCCGTTGATAAAATGCAGCCGTTTTAAAATTGTTGATAAAATGCGACAACCACTAAAGTTTCCACCTGGTGCACTTCCTATAGACACCTATCCTAGTTGCTGCTTGCGTACGAAGAAAGATTCTTTGACCTTGTCATCCAAACATCAACATCACAAACTATTTACTTTGCAGCAAAAATTCTAAAAGCTTTTCCAATGTCAGGATGTTTCCTGCTTACACCACAACGAAAGGTCAAGTTATAGTTGCTTTCAGGTACAGCAGAACAGATTCCTTTAAAGATTTCCAGAAAGGTCAGGTGTTTATTTACCAAAATTCAAATCACAGGCGTTTTATCACCTCCAAAACATTTTGCACTGTCAGTAGAGTGTCAACTGTAGAGCTTGAGGATGCAATGCTCGTATTATCAGGAAAAGATTTCTCGATTGTACGTTCTTGAAAACAAGTCCTACTAGCATAGCGGATAGAACTTGCGAAAGCAAGGTCACAAATAGAACAAAAATAGTTCATAATGTTGAGAAAAAGTTTTGAATGCTCCTACAAAAACTGACTAAAAAAAGGTTTGTGTAATTTGAAAAAACCCTTCTACTTCTGATGTCGCCTTGACAGCGGGTCTAGGAGCTACTTTTGGACCCGGTCTCGAGATAATTTTATGAGCCCTGAATCTTTCCAAGGGAACCGGAAACGTGAAAAACCACCGCTTAGTCTTTGGCTATAATGCGTTGTTCTTAGAAGTCTCTTGATTTGGGGTCAGAGGATCTTATTGGTACTGGGCCCAAATTATCCTCTCCCTGTTCCTGAGGTTTAGTTGATCTCAGATATCGCAGTGGATAGAACCACATCAATTATCAATTTCCAAGATATTGATTCCACGTCGCATAGGACAGCTTGGTGTAGAGTTTGTGAAAAATTTGTTAGCCCGTAGGTCCGCCGGGTTAGCTCAGTGGTTACGCGCCAGACTCAAGATCACTCGGCGCTGGTTCGACTCTCGGGGTGTGCGCTTGAGTAACACATATCAGAACTGCTCTCTATTAAACGGCAACCATTGAATGAAATAATTTAGACAACCACAGTTCTCTGCCACTCTTGGTGACCGAGCCTGAATCAGGGGTTCAAAGCCTCTGTAAGTATGTGAAACTGCCAAACTTTTCAGAGGTTTGCTCAGTCCGAGAATAAAGATTCAAACCAACCAAAAACTGGAGTTCAATCCTCATCTTCTCTACATAAGACCCAACTATTGCTCTGAAAGTTTTTTGAGCAAATGTTCTTATTGTATAAAATTCGTTTGGACATTGCTGAGTAAACTTATCTGCTGTGTTTCTAAACATTCTTAGCCTTCAGTACCGAGAAAAAAATCCTTATTCTTTGTTCTGAGCCCCTTGTTACACTATCGTCACTTTTGGTAACGTGCCTGTTGTGATGGTATTACTTCTGTTATTGACATTTTTAAAATACATGACCCTTGAGGCTTGATGAGTCGAATACCACAAAATGCAATTTTTTTTTTAATGTTTGTTCAAAAGGTCTCGCTGTAGTTAGAGCATATTGTAGGTTAGCTATTTTTGTTTGATTTTTGTAGTTTATACCAAGTCAAGTACACTGTCCTACTACAGCATATTTTGATTACATCATCATCACTGGTAGGTATGGGAAGCTAAACGAAAACAATTCATACGTTGATTTGTACATGGAGCAGTAAAGCATCCTCTTCTCATAGTCGTTTGTTGTCTTGTGCGGTACTGATAACCTTGCCCACAAGTAGGATGACACGGCGACCACGGAGTCCACATAGAACCTAAAATATTGGATAAAATTAGCAATTTTTATTTGACTTATCTGAACTATATATTATTTTTTGTCGTGTGAGCCTCTGTGGCCGAGGGTCTATGCTTTTACTACTCCAAATTCACGATGTTTCCGGACTACACTGGAAAGTTGTTAGAAAGCAGCCAATCTTTGAACGCGCACGCGTTATTTTTTTTGTTATTCATAATTAAAATACCCAGCTTTCTTGATACAGATCTTATACCGTTTGAGTTGTGAATTTTGAGGCTCAAAGCATATTTATGAAAATTTTATTTTCAGTACAATTTGTTGGACAAAACGCAAGTTTTAGAACAACCATAGTTTTACTAGATAGACGTTTTACATTGATACTTGAGTAAACGGGGGTTACTGCAGTCTAAAAGAATAGAAAGGTTTGTTATATCTGCATACAACAACTTTGCATAATACTTCCATTCCAACATGCACAAGTGGGGTCTGGCTCCCTCATCGGCCTGCAAATGCAGCGCGGAGGAACAAACTGCTGACCATGTCGTTCTCGAATGCCCCATCTACAAGGCACCAAATGGAACGCATGGTATAGCAACGCTGGACGAAGCTACACTCACCTGGCTCTCTACCACCTGCCCTGAAATTTGATTTGATCTAGTCTCAAACGAAAGAAGAAGAAGAAGAACAATTTTGGTATAGTAGCCTACAGCCAGGGCTGGATTTCAGCCGGAACGGTCCGGAGCGCCGCTCCGGAAGCTCGATCAAAAAGTTGACTCCGGAACGGCGTTTCGGAAGCTCAAATATTTTATACTCTTGTTATGCTTTGCCCTGTTCAGTAAAAGTATATATAATTCTTGATGAGTCGACCACGTTAAATCGCGTATCCACTCTGATAATATATCTTCGTACCAGTCTTGACGGAAGCGAACCTGTGAATGTATTTGTAGATCTTGTTGAGCTCGCTAGTCTTACGGCGAATGGCATCTTTGATTCGCCGAAGAGCTGCCTAAAATAATATGGCATGTCTGCAACATTTTCATCTTCTTGTTTGATTGGTGTTGTATGTGATGGTGCGGCTGTGATGTTAGGTCGCGAAAATGATGTGGCAAAATTGCTTCTTGATGAATTTCCAGACATTGCGGTGTGGTATTGTGTAAACCATAGATTGGAACTATCGGTTCGTGATGTTGTAAAATCAGTCAGTAATATGTATCGATTTCGATTTTTATGGGCAAGCGCTATAGCCTTTACCACGCTTCTCCTAACAATAGCAGGGAATTGGGTGAATGTGCAGCGGCTGTTAAAGTGCAGTTGTTGAAAATCGGAAGGGTACTGGACACACGTTGGGTAGCCTCGAGTTTCCGCACAGTTAATGCCGTCTGGCATGATTTTCCAGCACTTGTCGAACATTTCAAAAAATGAGCTAGTAGCGACACAAGAGATTCTCCGGAACGTGCGAAATATCAAGGACTCTTGTCGAAGATAACATTCACGGACATCTTGTTGGACTTGGCTTTGATGTAGGCCTACGATTCCTTGCAAGAGTTATCCGAAGTGGCTTAATCCTCGAACTGCAAAACAGAGCATGTACTATTTGGGATGCAGATAACAAAATTAATAATCTTGCAAAATTATTTGAAACACGTAGGAACGAACCCGGACGACATTATCGCATTGCCAAAGGATGCTGAAGAAAACTTAGAGTTCAAAGGTGTGGAATTGCATTTAAACAATTGCAGAAATAGCCTGCCAATCAATTCCTGCATCTTCTATCATCACTTAGAAAATTTCATCCAAGATCGTTTGTTGAATGCAACAGACTTGTCATTTATTAACAGCTGCAAAATACTTGATTCAACTACTTGGCCAGAGGACACAGTAATGACACACGAAAAAAACGAAATCATTGAAGTGGCAAAGAGATTGCGCTTAGATGAACGCGAAGCTTTGAGAGGACTTCGTGAATATATACTGTAACTACGAAAAGAAGATACCAGAGTCTTCAAAATTTGATAACGTCACTAAAATCTCTTCCAATTTCATCGAGCGAGTGTGAGTGCGGATTTTCACAAATGAATTTCATACTGACATCTGACCGTGCTTCTCTACACACTATGTAACTGTTTCAAGTTTACTCTTTATACGAATGGTCGGTCCTCCACTGAGAAAGTTTTCACCAGCAAAGTATGTTGGATCCTGGTTACGCCAGGGAACCGGTAACCCGGCAATTGAGACCGAAGTCGACAGAGGTTTTACGGTTTTAAATTCGAGAAATGTCTTAAAAAATTGTAGGCTGTAACTTGTATTTTTTTGTGTTATTGTTTCACTAAAATACGAATATTTGCATTGAACAACGCTTATCATCTATGGATCATGATAGCCTACTTACTTTAGCAACGTTTTACGTAGGCTACATCAAGTGTGTTGTTTCAACGTCTCGTAAGGGCATATTTCTGAATCTCTTCTACGGCACCTAGCACATTTGGAAATCAAAAAACTAACGTTCCGGAAGCTAATCTTCTGGAAATCCACCACTGCCTACAGCAGTTACTTTATTGAGCCAAAAACGAAACCAAACCACCATACGAAATGCATCATGTTGCAAAAAAAGCAAAAAATAAAAACAAACAAAAAACGTTGTGCTAAGACCCCAAAACGTCTGCAGTTTTTCTTTTAACCATCACAAACTCCATGTGATTGCATGAAAATTTTGGTTTTCTATCAACAGTATGCCATGAGATAAAAGATACTCAACAAAGCTGCTGCTTTATCACTCACTGTCAAATACTTTACAATCCTCCTGGTTGCAATAGACGGTTTCTGATGAAGGGCCATCGCATATAGCACCTGCTTGGCCTTCGCACGTACGAGTTCGTCTATAAGTACCTCCGCCACAAGTACGACTACAGGAAGTTGAAACCCATGTAGACCAGGATCCTAAATGCACATAATTGGTAAATGCGAGTACAAATTGAAACGGTTTAGATGTGAAGTTATGAGATCCATTTTGACATAGAGTTGGACTAAGGTAAGGTTGTCCTATTTTTGATCCATGTGTTGGGTATTAGAAGGTAAGGTTCTCATTGTACTAAGACTTCGGCACTAAGGAGAGTAGGGTGGATTATTCCATAAAATCCCATGATGCCCGGGGCAACACGTCAATGTTTTTCATTCTTGTTGATGGAGAGTGTGTATAGTAGTCAACAATTTATCGTTCCTCTTGTGAAAGAGTTGAGGGGTTAATATTCCTTGGCCTTAAGAGCATTGCCTTGCTGCCTGAGACAACAGGCATTTTCATCCACTACAACTGTCAGTAAGGAGGTTTAGGGATTGCTTTATTGCTTTCAGTTATTCTTTGTACGAAGAACACCACCTTCCTGCTGGCAAGGTTTTTGCTGAAACTATCTTTGGCTTTGTCGGTTGACTTGTGGTGACTGCGACTCTTCTTTAACCATTTTTATTGTATGTTTCTGTAGGCTAGAACCATCGGTATACAGTATATCGTTTGTTCATACTTCTCCCAATCTTTTGCTCTGTCAATCGTTTTATCTCCGTCAATTTTGGGTGTTGCTGTTCAATGCGTGATCCGATTAAAGGTGGACTGTTTAAACAAAGTCAACCTGTAAGTTACTTATCATCACAATACAATCAAATACTAATCAAAAATGGCTGTCTTAAAACAGAACAATTAGGCAAGTAAGATGAGCAATAGCAAACAACATTATTTGCAAAACCTTTAGTTGTTCTAAACGTAATAGAAATTGTACTTAAAGTGTAATATTATTTAGTTTCAGTATATGAAAAGCTTCAAACAAGCGATGGCACTTACCACAATTACAACATGTGCCGCATATGTTGGGGCACACATTTGCATACGTGGGACAATGAAATGGCCTGCAAGCTGAAAGATCAGTTCCGCAAGATGGGCATGTACATCTGAAGATGATAGTCGCTTTTAGAGAGATGAAAACGTAAGGTTTGTGGACTTAGTTTGTCCTTTAATGACTAGTTTGTCCAATAAAAACGTATGACTAGTTTGTCTAATAAAAACGTAGCGAGATGTTACACTGATGATATAATCATCACACATTTGTTATTTTCTCTCCACACCAAGCTATTGCATTTTTCCTCTTTTTCTGACACCGAAGCAGATCAAATCCTGGAAGATAATATCACATATCCCGGTATAACTTATTCAGCTAATCTCTCAACTACAAACTGCCAAAAATTAACTATTAAGTTATTACAATTAGTGGTCCGTTGGTCCAACCCAATTGGCACTGAACCTTCAACGAATAAGTTATGGAATCCTTAAAGAATACACAACATTATGTTTCTAAGCTCCTTTATTTTTCCGGTGACCAAAGAAGGCCTACCAGAGCTTTTTCTCGGCGGCCAAATTGTGACTCCAGGCAGCCGGAGCCAAAACAAAAAAAATCCGTGGAAAAATCGTGTTTTTAAAAATGCGTTAGTTAATATCGTGTTTTTGCGTTCACTCAGGTAAGAACAACGTAAAAAGTACCCTGAAACATATTTGCAGTTGTAAAATGCACTGTTTCCCAAATAGTGTAGAGCTAGTTTTTGAGATTTTATAAATCGACAATCAGAGTTATTGCAAAACTTTTATCTGAAATAGTTCTAGTTGGCGTGTGAGCGACTTTGACTTGTTTCTGAAAAAGGTTACAAATGCAAATAAACAGAAAAAAGTTTCACGTATCAGTTATTGAATCCATTACAGATTACACAACACTACACTAGCCTTCAACGAATAAGTTATTGAATCTTTCAAGGATCCAATAACATATTTATTGAAGGTATTCGTTGAAGGTTTGGTGCTAATTGGGTTGGACCAACGGGCCACTTTTGCATTCGATTTGTTTTCATTAAAATGCGTACAAATATTGGATTGGATTTATTGATGGCTTATTCAACAAAATTATAAACTTTTAAACAAGGCAGTAGCGAGGATAATGTTGACCCGGTACCAATAAGATCCTTGCGCCCCAAACCAAGACACTTCTAAGGAACACGCACTATATCGGTGTTTTTTTCAAGTTTTCGAGATCCTTGTAAAGATTTCCGGCCCTTGAATCCTCTCGGGCCCGGCCAAAAAGTAAAGTTTGGGTTCCCTTGTCAACGCTACTGCCTCTGAATGGTGGTCGCTATGGGCCACTCACTGGCAACGGTTTACGCTCGTACAAACTCGTTCCTCCGCCGGAAAGTGTTCAGGACAGGTTCCACTGATACATCTTTGCACTCTGACTTGAGTTCCTTTACCACATGTAGCAGAACAAGCACTCCAGTTGTCCCATCCTGACCAGATATAACCTAGAAAATAAAAACTATTACTAAAAAAGAACAAAAATGGATAAAATTTGTGCAAAACGTTTACATTTTATTGGGTTTTTATTTCGCGAGATGGGACAAAACCAAGAACTTAGGCTATTTTTTCGTTTCAGACCGCAATCAAACACAAAACCATAAGATTGAGTGATCACAGTGCCTATCCATTATATTCCTCCTCTGCCACTTTCATTCTCAATGGGATGGCATTCAGAAGAATTATTACTCCCTGACTTTAACATAAATCATAATTTTGACATTTGTAAACAACGTTCATTGAAGGTCGCACAAAGAATCACCTAAACAGTCTCCTTCATTACAGGTCCTTGTCTGGCTAGATTCTGTTCCACAATCTCTTGTAATTCCTGTATTGCATCGCCTTGTTCTAGCTTGTTCCCCACCACCGCAAGTACGACTGCAAGATCCATAAGAGTCCCAAGCCTCCCATGCTGAAATATTAAGCAAAATACAACGAAATTTAATTATATTTCAACGCTAATAACGCAAAGAAATGGTTAAATTATTACTCCCTTTAAGTTGTTACGTCCATGGTCGAGGGAAAATGGAAGTCGCCATACCCGAGTTTCGTCCTTTATAAGTTTATAGGATCATCAGTGGTGCGTATTCATGATTTGCATCAAGTTGGAAGTTCGATTCCCGCTCAAGACGATATAGATATGCGCTGATGATCTCAAACACTGGTGAATCTCAAGTATGGCGACTTCTATCTTCCTGAGATCATGGCCATAATGACCAATCCTTTTGCAAAAACCTGAGTATGAAAACCTGATTGTTAGACCAAAAAGTATGCTGATCAAATTCTAAGCAGTTCCACATCACTGGGCTACTACAATTGACTCGTACTAGGCCAACAAAGAAAGCTTAAAGTATAATGTTTTAACGTTTTGAAGATTGCTGCATGAGTGTATGTGCATTGTCAATAAAAAACTGCTAGCACCAGGGCTGTTGAAAAGATATTTTGGGCCTGGTAGGCTTACTAATGAAATCTTTGAGGGCAAAATTAAGACATTTATAAGAAAAACGCATTGTATTCCAAAAATACGCTGTGGTTATTTCATGTTTCAGGGTTTCTTGAAAAGTTTCCAGGTCCTGGAAATTATCCCGAGCACGGGGCCAAAAGTACCCTCTGGACTCCCTGTCAATGCTTCTGGCAAGTACCGCCTAACCGGCTACAAACTATGCCTATCATAAGCAAGCTGGAGCTACAAAAAAAATCAGTATGAAAGCCGCTAGTCATGTTGTTACTGTATAGTAATCACCTGGACACTCTCGTTCATTACAGTTTCTTGTTTGACTTGATTCAGTTCCACAATCTCTTGTAATTCCTGTATTGCATCGCCTTGTTCTAGTTTGTTCTCCATCACCGCAAGTACGACTGCACGATCCATAAGAGTCCCAAGGCTCCCATGCTGAAATGTTTTGTAAATTAAACATAAATTACAGTAGCTGATTAGCTCTCCCGTGATTTTGGTAGACCTAATATGCGCCATTTTGTCGAAAATGACTTTTTTGCATTTTTCTACGTTTAAAGACTTTATGCATCTCCTGACAAAAATTTGTGCCCTAATGTAGTATGGTTTTTGAGATAATTGGTGGGTAAAACCTAACATAGTCTAATCTGTGCAAGAATAATTTTCTGAAACCTAACATATTCATTTACTCCAATCACGTAACAGGATATCGTCACGTGACAGCCACAATTTCAGAAGCAATTGCAGCAGGCTATTTCACAACATCTTACATCTCTTAAGTTGCGTGAAGCGGATTTAAAAGCGTTTGATAAAGTAAATTGGGCGAAAATGTTGTCAAGCACTAAGTAAGCTTAATTATGTAGGCTAGCCTAAAAATTTCCATCCGAACACCCTAGCTTTTCTTTTCATTAAATGCCGTATCATTTACGTCTCGCCGATCAGTTTGATGTTTCGTAGATTACTGGTGAACTGATGGCTTAGTTGACTTTACGGTACGCTAAATAACTTAGCTTGCATATGATTATTAAAATTTTAAAGCAGAGGCCCGGGACTACGCTACTCAATGTGTTTGGTCATTTTTAATCAACCGTCCCAGATGCTGTGTAGCCAATGTAGTACAGTAGCCTTAAACTTAAATGAAGGCATGGTTAATTGGTTATTGAGTAGGCTACCAGCAACTAATTTTGAGTCAGCGATAGCCTTTAACCTAGCAGGCTTCTGTGATATCAGCAAAGTTATCTAGAGATTACAGTGATGAAATGATAGGCTACACAGTTCTGGGAGAAATCCAGAGGCTTACCGGTACTTTAGGTTTGACTTAGGCTTACAAAGCCAACATAGTGTGGTCAAAGTCAACATTTAGCTTGTATGAGGCTGTATCATACAAAAACGTAACATTAAATAAGCCAATAAGGCGGTTAAAGTCAACATCGAAAGTATATATTAGGTTTTATCATACAAACCTAATACTTTTTTTATAACTAGTTATCTGGCAAAACCAAATATACGCCATATTTTAATAAACAAACAAAAACCTGGCGCAAATTTCATTCTTAAAAATTTTGTTTGGTTGTCCCCTCCAGCCTTCCAAAAGTCAACTTCGAGTGTTTTACCTTGTTAATTTTACAGCTATGAACACAAAAAGTCGTTTATCTCGAAAACTTGAAAATGGCGGATATTAGGTTATGACAAATCACGGGAGAGCTGGGTGAGGTGCTCAAATCCAGTTTGCTTCGGCTGAAGAAAAAAAAGTTGTAATAAATTTATAAAATCAACTGATAATCGCTATGCAACTATTGTAACAGCAACGATCAACTTTCCACCAAGCTTTTCCTTATAACCTCGGAATCTTGTTTTTTTTAACGCGCTATTGCGCACTGTAACTACGAAACTGTTCACAAATCACAAGGGCTTTTTCTATAGAAAGCTTAAATTTTTTTGTAATGAGGTTTGCGCGTATAACTTATATACAGTGCGGTGAACTAACTTACGCTTTTTCAATACTTTGGTAAGCAAACCCTGGATCTGAGAGGGCCCAAGAAAAAAATCCTGTTTTGAAATACAGTGGGATGGAATTAAATAGGAAGAGGTATGGATGGTTGCAACTTTCCAGATGTCGAAACCCATGTTGAAAAGACAATTTTTACAAAGTGAAACTTCTTGCCAAATTTGTTTTAAACCGTGAAAAGATTTGCTGTAGCTTTATTAACGTTGTTTGGTTCTCCATATCTGTGCGAATCCTTATTTGCGCACATGAACTTTGCATCTAGGGAATCGTCCCAACTCAAGATGAATGCTGCAACTGCTGCATGTGCGAAGCTAAAACCTACGCATCGTTTGCAAAAGGTAATCAGACTTGTAGAGAATATACAGCAGCAAATTTTGCATTAATATCAACATGTAGTTAAATGTATGACCCATTTTTTTACGAATTAAAGTCTCTTTTGTGACCAATGCGATAAAAAAGGTTTGCCAGCCCTGCTGAAGTGCTTACTCAAATGAAATAAATTAATTTAAGAATCTACTTTTAGTTGGCATGTTTAATCGTAAACAGAATTCTTTACTTCCGTCATGGCAGACCAGTCCATTTAGCAGTAACATCAATCTCAACTGTATGTACGGTGTCAACACAATTCCGAATAAAATTTTGAGAAATAGGCGAATCACCTGGACACTGCTGTTCATTACAGACCCTTGTTTGACTTGATTCAGTTCCACAATCTCTTGTAATTCCTGTATTGCATCGTCTTGTTCTGGTTTGTTCTCCATCACCGCAAGTACGACTGCATGATCCGTAAGAGTCCCAAGCCTCCCATGCTGAAATGTTTGCCAATTAAAATTATTGATTACTAACAAGTACAATGGCTTACTAAATGTGATGTAAAATGTGGATAAGCTGCAAAAATTTCAAAATAAGATAAATTAGTTTCATTTCATTCACCAAAGAGTGAAAATTTTATTGGAATATAAAGCAGACTTGTACGACCAAAGCGGTTGCATTTCTTGATTACTGTTTGTACAAATGAAAATCAACCTATGTACAGAAAATGTCTATTTGCAGTTCATAAAGTCAATATAATCTACTTTAAGCTTTTTCTACCTGGACATTCTCGTTCATTACAGGTCCTTGTCTGGCTAGATTCAGTTCCGCAATCTCTTGTAATTCCTGTATTGCATCGTCTTGTTCTGGTTTGTTCTCCATCACCGCAAGTACGACTGCAAGATCCATAAGAATCCCAAGCCTCCCATGCTGAAAAGTGTGCACATTGAAGCTTATGATGAAGAATGCAAAGATTAACTTACCACAACAATTCAAGCATATAAGTACGGTACTGTCTTTGTTGCATATATATTGAGTCAATAAATATGCATCGTTTGTAATATACATGTCGAAACCAGCTTCTTAAAAGCATGTTTTCCCTTGACACAATATCCAAAAATCTTGACTGGTCCATACGTAAAAGGTTCAACAAACCTTCCAAAACGTAAACAGTTTTATGATCTATATTGGCCTACCACTTTTCGACGGTTTTCAATCTTTCGTTTACCATATTCTAAAAGATTGGACGTGGATCTAGCTTAATGGCGGCACTCCGATCCTGGACGTTGACCTCTGGAGATTCCCCATTTGGAGTTTGTTCAAGACGTTTTCGTAGCTCTTTGTCAGAAGCTATACTTACGTAGCATCCCCACCGCACAACCTTTTCTGGTCAGTGGATATCCAGCCTTCTTCCCAGCTCTCCATTTGGCATTTTATCCTCGAGTCGCTTTGAACATATCCACCTCACCACAGAGTGGTCTTTCTGGCTTTGACCATTAATGTTTTCCACTGTGACTTGCCATGTCTCGCTGGCATAAAGCATTAGGCATCTGACACACATTTTGTAAACACTTCTTTAAATTCGGAAAAGAATAATGCTGCCTTCAGAATAGGAAGAAACTCTCTGAAATTATTTCCAGTGTTTTTGTTCCAGCTGTGACGGTGTCCCTGCTCCCGTCTGACTAACTTGTCGTGTCACTCAGATAGCAAAACCCAGGAATAAATTCATACTAGTCTTTACCAAACGTTTAAATGCGTTATGGTTTTTACAGAAGAGGTCTAACTACAACATATTTTTCACAATAATAGATCATTTTTTGATCAATTATAACACTTTAAAAAAGCTTTTTGATGTCTTCTGGCAACTACACATAGGCTATGCTACCATAAGATATTAATTAAGAAAACTAGATTTGTTTTAAAAATTAAGGTTTAAAACAAATAAAAAATACGCCTTTACTTTTCCAGCAATAAATGCAACATTTATTCAGTTAATAAGGGAAAACATGAGTTGTTTCATTGTGGTTATATGCACCTTGGTAATGCGCAATCGTGAAGTAGCCTAAATAACGCGCAACACGAAACATCAAAATATGTATGGCAGCTAATAAAGGTGAAGAGAGGAGTAAAAAGTTAATCCAAAACATATCTTGGGTTGTGAAGAAAAGACACGAAGATAGTTACATTAATGTAAAAAGTTTTTTTTAGAAAATAGTTATAAACTCCTGCGCCCAAGAAAAAAAGGTCAAATTTTCGGATTTTTTTTTCAAAAAGGTGTGATATATCCAACATAGAATATGTAGGCTGGCTGTGCAAGTTGGTGCAAATGTGCAATATTAGGCTGTAAAGAATCAGGTGAAAGTATTTTTTGTTTTATTTCCTTCACAAATATTCAGTTTACTTTCCCAAAGTCATGTAGGCCAACTTCCCATTTTTTTATGTTGCATGGCTTATGCATGTACCTATTGTACAGTATGTAACATGGGCGTTACGGGGTTTTAACACTACAAAATTGCCATTTATGTTGCTCGGTAGCAGAAGTAAAAATATCCACTACTTTAAGAGTTGCAAATATAACTTACTTGGACACTGCTGTTCATTGCATCTTCTTGTTTCGCTAGATTCAGTTCCACAATCTCTTGTAATTCCTGTATTGCATCGCCTTGTTCTGGTCTGTTCTCCACCACCGCAAGTACGACTGCAAGATCCATAAGAGTCCCAAGCCTCCCACTCAATTACTGCAAATATAAAAATTAAAGTTAGCGTACATTGTTAAATAAAAAATAGTTTACACGCCCATTTAAAATAACTTCTTCCAATATTTCATTGTTTATGACATGATCCCATAACCAGGGGCGTAGCCAGTACAAAATTTTGGAGGGGGAAATCAGTATTATTGCACATGTGAGTGAGCCCGGTAATGAGTCGGCAAACGCAAAGGACCCGGAAGGAGGCCTGGTGGGCCTCCACCAGAAAAAATTAAAAAATATTTCAAAATTGCGCATTCTGAAAATACTTTCAGCCTAAATCAATTGTAAAACTCTGTCAAAAGATGTAACACAGGTTGAACTGTTTATTTAAAATATTTTGGCGGAGGGTAATTGCCCGCTTTTTTCCCTACCTCGACTACGTCCCAGCCCAGGCCTGCTTTAGCATATTTCTTCCAAGTGCTTTTTTTGGCGTATCCAGGCTTACACCCGGTGGTTGAAGATTTAGATTAAGTGGACGAGAAGGCAAGAAAGCCAATCTTTGTGACCACCTTCAAGCATGCCTTTAAGACTAAGTGTCCTGCCACAGACACAGTCGCATGCTCTTGAGCGGTGTCGAACCGGCGCCCTTTCGATTGCCGTTCCAGGGTTCTCACCACTCGGCTATTTAGCCGACAAGTGTCAAGTATAGACAGAGACGAGTTTGTTCCATCATAAAGTGTTGATTTTGAAACGTACTTACAGAAGACAATGGAATCACAACAATAGGTGATTTTTACAGGAAATGCTCGTAATGTTAGCGGATGCTAAGATGTGACGAACAATGTAAATGTCAGCAGCTGATCTTACCCCAAAACGCAAACAGAAACGAGCTAATGATTAGGATTTTAAACGCAACATGTATGGAAATGATTTACAAGAATATACTCTGTTGTGCTGCTTTGTTATTAAATGTGAGATGCTATTAATTTTGATGTAGCCATATGCATATTGCATATGGATCAATTCGAGCACCTCACCTTATTCAAACCGTGAAAGATTGGTGGTTTTCGCAACTAAACAACATGCTCAGTGGTCTGTAGCTAGGAAATAGATTGGATGTCAAAAAAATTCACTAACTGAATAACACGATACGCCTTCCGCATTAAGATAAGCTAAGTTATAATAATGTGTTTCGGATGATATCAATATCTCAGATGATTCCTTAACCAGACACCAATGACTTTTTCTCGGATTTAGATCAAGTGATAAATAGGCTTACGAGCTTTACGTGGTAAAACACAGAACCATGTTGCTGCATAAACAACAAAGCATGCGAATTGAAACTCAATTTGAAATAACACTATCGCGTCATATTTTGAAACAAGAAATAGGAATTCAAAATGTTATCAATCAACCATCAACAAAAAGTTATTTTTTTTGTAAATTGTGTTACAGACATGATTCTTCGTTCTGACGTACTAGATAGGTTTTCTATTGATTATCTGATCTAGCCCCTTGAAGAAATCTGTCATGTCTGATTGACGAAACGTTGGAGTAAATACGGATTTTCATCTGTAACTCCTTGTGATATAGTTTAGCATAGTTTTCCCCAGGACAGCGTATAATATAATTTAACTCAATGACCGTTAACAATCTAATTCAAATTTAAAATTTACTAATTTATTGAGTGAAAACACAACTTACCTGTACACTGTTGTTCATTACAGGTCCTTGTTTGGCTAGATTCAGTTCCACAATCTCTTGTAATTCCTGTATTGCATCGCCTTGTTCTGGTCTGTTCTCCATCACCGCAAGTACGACTGCACGATCCATAAGAGTCCCAAGGCTCCCATGCTGAAATGTTAGCAAATTAAAATTGGCATAGCTTACACAACATATGTACTGGATTTAGCTTAAACTAGTAGGCTTTTTTTTGTAGTTAAAAACATGGCATTCATTACATGCACATCTAACCTGTAAAATTGAGACAAATTTGTTTAGATTCTTTCACAAAAAATTGCAATATTTTGCTGCTACTTTGCAAGATTGTGGAGATATATATGCATGAAAGAAACAGCGTTGCGTCGCTTAGTAATTAATATACAGTAAATATATTTGTGTTGTAAGATGGAAGATCAGAAAAATTCACTGCTGTATAAATCTTTGAGAAAAAGCTAATCACCTGGACACTGCTGTTCATTGCATCTTCTTGTTTGGCTAGATTCAGTTCCACAATCACTTGTAAATCCTGTATTGCATCGCCTTGTTCTAGTCTGTTCTCCACCACCGCAAGTCCGACTGCACGATCCATAAGAGTCCCAAGCCTCCCACTCAATTACTGCAAGTTTAATTTTATTGTTTAATTTAAAATGGTCGAGCTTTCTTATACACCTTTACATCTGGACATGTCAAACAAATCAACTGTGACTAACGACAGGGTGATGCAGAAAAAGGTTAAATCTTGATATTGCAAAAGCACAAAAACAAAAGCAATCACATCCGACACAGATGGCGTGAACTTAAATAATCTACCTTAATGTGTATTGAATTGGTAGAAACTGTTTACCGTAGAAATCAGTTGTTAGGAACTTTTTTGTGATATATAGGGCAGCCTACAATTATGGTCTAGTTACTCTAACTAACATTACATAACTTAGCCTACACCCTATTATAGTAGGCCTACCTACATGTTTCTGCTGTGGATTGTTACAATGCCATTATTGCCAGAGATTTAATGTTTGTATGCAAGACTGTCATAAGTTGAGTGACATATAATAGCCTACAAAGTGAGCCACAAAAAGATGGTATTAGCAAATAAAAGCAGTTTGGTCGGTTTTAGATCAGCTTATTGCAATGTGTTGCGTTATTTACACAAATAGGAAAGGAGCGGTCGAAAATACTAAAAATTTCTTATACTGTTTCCGTTGTTGTTGTTGAGCAATTGGGTTCCTTTCCAAGACTATAATTGTGAAGATCGTCTATGAATCGCAATTAACTACTGGATTTTAAAGAAGTCCACCTCAATAGCCGAACGCATTTCATTCAACCCGAAGGAACACAGACGTACCTCACCACCGAAAGCAGAGTGCTCAACGATTGAGGACGATGTCTGGGGTAAGCCTGCTCCACTTCGGGTTGAATTAAATGTGTTCGGCTAACGAGGAGGACTTCTTTAACCCTATCTTGATACGAGCTGTTTTCGTACGCGGAAAGCACGTCACGGGCTATCTTAGCCCCGTGCTAATTAATCGCTAATAACGGGAGCTATGAAAATCACAGAACCAAATATTTTACAAGGTAATAGCCATGTGTAATTGTGTATTGTGCGTATAGAAATTAAATTTTTACTCAACAAATTTTTTGAAATAAAGTGTTTGAGAAGAAAAAACTTCAGAAAGTCGGTTTTTATTCTAATTTCCCGAAAATAGTTTCAAAATTAAAATTTTTGAATTATAACTAAACTAAACAAAAAATTACATTTGCTCATTAATATAAGGCATTTTTGAACGTTTCTTCACTTCAAAGTAATTGCACTAAGTTACCATTTATATTGCACCAACATTACCATATATATAACTAACATTGCACGAAAATGTCTAGTCACCTGAGACGAAATGCTTATTGTGAAGGGCAGGAAAGTAAAAAATGACCAGTTTAGGTGTAGAAAATTCGTAAATAATAAAACCTAAAAGTCAAGAAATTTCACATTTCTAGCATATTTCCTTCTGTGAAATGTTTCACTAATAGAGTGGAGTGTCCTCATAAAACCCCGTGTCGTATTAAGATAGGGTTAAAACAAGGTAATTCATTGCGATTCATAAACGGTTTTAACGATAGTCTTAGAAAGGGGCTCAATCACCCTATCGACACCGAGTACTAGAGGTTATGAACGGCGTCGAACATTTTGACACCTACCTAGTTATGTAGAACCATTGTCGTGGCGGGAACGTATGGAGTGGGAGTTTGACTGGCTGAGGTTATCAGCCCTTTTGACATCTGTTAATGTTACCACACTGCATGTTGTACAAAAGTATAGAAAACTTTCTAGATCCATGTCGAGAATCAAAGTATGTAAGGTTTTTCAATACAAAGTACCTGGACAATTTCTTAGGTTGCAGGCTTCCGTCCTTGTGTATGGTCCAACACAAGGTGCGCTAATGCAACTACGCGTCTGAGTAATTTGACCGCTTCCACATGTCTTACTACACTGGCCACTATCAACCCACGCTGAGTATACCGGCTGCTCGCCATCTAAATACAAATTAAAAACTTGGAAATGCCATCACTCACTACAAGCTATAGCCTACCCATTTAATTCACTCGTTTTTCTTCAAACACTTGAGTTATTAATTACATTATAAGCTCTTTCAACTCGATGGAGAGCTTACATTATAACCTGTGGTCTATTATTTTTTCACTTTTTTAGGCTACTAAAGATTTCGTTTCTTAAAAGAGTAGCAAAATAAATCTACTTTCGCAGATGCCAAAATTATGTGACCTTTACCATACAATACGATATTTGGAAAAAACTTGCAAAGCCAAGTAACATTGTCGGAAACAATTTGTTGCTCAATTCACAAACATTGGGTTAATAAATCAATTGAACCTTTTTGATATACTATTGCGTCTTCGTCAGGAATTTAAATTAAGTCCAATTTTTATCTTTTATGCCTACACCTACTGTACTCATGAGAATTTTAAATTGAATTATTTATCTTACCGCAAGGTGGCAGTATACAAGTGATTGTCCGGTGATCTGATCCTTGGCAAGACGAACCCGGACACTGCCTATATTGAGTTTCTTCTCCAAATCCACACGTCACAGTACACGTACCCGATCCGAACGGTCCCCAAACTACGTCATCAATTCGAGAAAAACATATCAAGGTAAACTGCTACACATTGTTTATGTGTGATTGTGTGTAAGCTACCTTGTTTACTAAACAAGCTTGTTTTAAATTTGTATAATATTTGTTGATTAGGCTTGTGTTACAAATCAGATCAAGTGAAGTAATTATCCCAGTAAAGGAAATAACAGCATGAACAGCATTAAAGATCTAATTTGAAGATCTATACTAAGTCCAAAATATGACTTTTGAGATAAAGCAAAGATTTTTTCGATGTTGGTTTATCTTTTATTTGTGTGCAAACACCAGTTTGTGTTATAAAAAATTAAGCCTTTTTCAATCAAATTTTGCACGGGAACAGGCGGCGTTGACCATCATACTAGACATTTTTGGTGATAACTCAATTCCCACAAAATGTGACTTGAGTAGTTCTACAACGCAAGTCTTCATTTGTTCTGTTGGAAAATTTCTTGAGGTTTTTCTATTGTTATAATGTTAAGGGAAAGCTTACTTTTAAAAACCATTTGGAAAAGAACCCAAGCAGCAAACATGGTATTTATCCCGATATAGCCGAAACTTTTCGCCATTGTGTTTTTTTGTATATCACCTATAGTCTAAATCTCTTGTTACTTGGTTTCGTTTGCTGCTGTTACATTGTCTTAGATGAAATTGGGATTATCGTAATACCCTTCACACCACGTAGGACCAAAAATGCGATTTTAGGCTTCGGGTCATTCTGCAGACGGCTTTGTTGAAAACAACTGTTTGCTGGACATTAAAAGATATAATTTAAACGACTGATGTCATTAATTATAAGCTAAAAATCCCATTTTAAATTGAAACAAGGCATATTTGAACTAAATGATTCTAATTCCGTGGATTTGTTCTCTTTATCATAGTTCTTGTCAAAATAAAAGTTTTTTGTAGTATTCAATATATTCAATTGTTGTATATGTCTTGTATGCTGTATATAAAGTCGTGATTTATTTTTCGATTCTTTCAGCGATCTCATTGAACTAACGGTTTTTTGTTAATTGGGCATGACAAGCGCAATTACTTTTTTATTGCTACATTTCTGGCCTGTGGAAACTACTAACACATAAGTGCATAGGTATCAATATAAATACAGCTAATATGGCACAGGTGAAATTGTCCCTTGCTCATCGTATACGCATAGAAACTAGTTTCGTTTATGACTTAAGTACCAGAACTACTCAAGAGTTTTGGAAATTGGAGTGTTGTGTAGTAGGCCTATAGCTTGATGGTCAAAGCATCTTCCCGGATAAAATTTCATGCCATAATCTGATTTATTTTGTCACACCGATCCGTACAGTACAATTTAGACCAATGTGTAGTTTACTATAGCTGAGCAAAATTTTACTTATTTTTTCTCAGGACCTTCTCTTGTAACTTTAGGAGTTCTTAAAACGAAATCTTCAATTACAGATTGTAAGGGATACGTGACGTGTTTGTATTATAAAGTACAATCTTACCTTCGTTATCAACACAAAAGTTACAAGTTTTTCGGCAATTTCTTCGCACAAAGTTTTGAAAAAATGTAAATGAGGAAGTGCAAAATGATACATATCGTGGACATGTGAACCTATATGCATCAACATCAGCACAGTCTGAAAAAAAAAGTAAAATACTTCGAAATTCATTTTTATAAACTTTTTTTTACAAAGATTAGGAAGTTTAGGCAAAATTTTGTTTAACCCTTAGAAGGTTGGGCTGCTGGAGTCTTGCTCAGTTTGGGGGGGGGGGGCTGTCGATTCTTCTTATGCTTTAGGAGTGATATCTCTTTTATTTTTTAAGGTACGGTTTCAAAATTTAAGATTCACTTTGTAAAATTATTCACATTTAGCATATCCGAAAATTAAAACTATGTGAATTTTAGAACTGCTCATATACGTTGAAATGTTGAGGTGACCTATGACTGTAATTGATGCATGAGTTTACACATTATTTTTTGGTAGAGTAATGAAGAACATGCATTGCAATGTTCTGATTAAATTTTTTTTACATAATTTTACATACAGTCAACTCCCTTCACGCTGTGAAACACTTAGGATTAACGAGACATGGGCCAAATTAATTACTTTCATCCAGCTGGTGGGAAAATTTTGAACAATAAAATATGAAATATTTCAGAGAATGTGCTGAGAAATGCAATTATCTCTCAATTTATAACCTGTATTCGCTCAAGATTTCTGCTCAATAGAGGTGAATAAAAGTTAGGAAAAGTCAAGAAATCTCGTAGTCGCAGCCTTTGTGGCTTTAGAGATACAACTCTTGATACAAAAAGTTGAATTGACAGCCCCCCCAACCTTCAAAGGGTTAATAGATATAGTGGCATAGTTATGCAACCTGTGTTTTCCTTCAAGTAGAAATTTGATTAGAGAAAAGCTATGCCAGTCAGTTTTGATAGCTGCTCATTTGGATAAGCGTCCGAGTATTCAAAAATAAATGACACTCTCGAAAATTGAGTTTGAGCAACGTAATTCATGGAATAATAAACACGATCTAAACTTCAACTTTGTCAATCTCAAAGACCGGGTTTGCATCAGTGGTGCAAAGACTCTACAAATATGTGAAGCTGTCAAAATTCAACTGTCAAAGAAGCTTTTTTAATCCGAGGATAGAAATTGTAGATTTATTAATCTATTGTAGATGCTGTAGATAATATCAATACTGTAGATCTATTAACAGAAAGATTCTTTTTGTAAACAAACATAACTTACATCTCTGTAAACAAAATCTAGAAATAAAAGCTCAAGATCAATAAACAATGCCTTGGTAAATTTTTAAAATAGCCCAATTTCATGAAAAGTGTTGAAAAGACAACGAATCGGTTCAGTCTTAATGATCGTAATGCGTCAAGCATTAAGAAGTCTATAACCACGTGAAAGAAACAGAAACTTTTATTTCGACTGTTGGAAGACTATCAATACGAAAAACTATTAACAAACTACGAAATTACCATAACAAATTCCAGAGATAGAAAAACTCATCATTTTTATATTGATTCAAAGACGTTGAATCGATGTAAAAATAACGGGTTTTGCTGTCTGAGTCAATTCAACAATAGGCAGAAAGCAACGAAAGACAAAATCAGTCGGTGAATCAGCTGCTTCCTGCGTCTTTAAAGTGATGGTAACAGAAGAAAGTTTTTTCGATCAAACAGTAAGTGCCGCACATTGAGTTGGAAATATAAAAATCTTAAATATTGAGCAAATCATGCTTTAAAAATGATAAGTATTGCATGTAACAACATACTTGATGGACACGCATCATCGTTGCAGGGGACAATTCTTCGTTTGGGCTCTGGGCAAGGCCCACTGATGCAATTGCGGCCTTCGTCTTGAACACCCCCACCGCAAGAAACAGAACAAGATCCGGCAGAAAACCAATCAGAGTAGGAAGATCCTTCACCTACAACTTTGAAAGTATGCATAATAAAATTAATCAACAAAGAGGTAATTTGCAAATGATGAATCCTTGCAAATTTGGTATGCAACTAAGTTTGAAATTTATAGCATAAGTGTTAGAGTTTCAATAACTCATCATGAACAAAACATTTATTAGAAAGTGGAAGTATCAATTTTTGCAAAATTATTTTATCATTGATGTCATCAAATCAATTTCCTAACAAATATGTTGCACTTGAAAAATATAACTTTAAAAGTGCCGTAGCCTAAAGAAGCCCGAAAAATCAAATCCTTGAAGTTGACTTTGTTGTGCACTGGGTGACCTTCTCAAGTTAAAAGTAAGCTCGGGCTGTGCAGTTAGGCAAAAATTGTACTTCTCTTAATCCTCAGTTTATAGCTGGCCGACTTCAACTTTGACTCCAGCTTCATTATTGCCAGATTTTGAAGGATGACTGATTTTTTATGTTTTTGATCTTTTTTATAATTGTTAAATTTTATTTCATTTAAGTGGTAATTGAAATTTAATCGGCGACTTTCACAAAATCTGAAAAGAACAAACATTTTTATTTTTTGGAAAAGATTCTGACAGCAATACAGAGAACAAAAAAAACATTTTGAAAAAAAAAGAAAAATTGCAAACAAAATTTTTATTGTTTATTGTTTAGTCTTGTTTTCAACAACTTCGACTCCTGACAGGCCAAAATCCTTCCGACTCCGACTCTACGACTCCGACTCCATAGCCCTGCAATAAACTAACCAAGGAAATTTAAGAACTGTGTTGAATCATAATAACGCTTACAAATCACTTGGGCAATTTCCAAGGTTACAACTGCTTTTTTTGGTGAATGGTTTATTGTGAAACCCTCTAATGCATTGTCTGGTATCAGTAAATTATTAAAATGTAACTACAGATAAAATAACTCCACCTTATATTGCTTATATGTTACCTGGACAATCCCTAAGGTTACAACTGATTATTCTGGTCAACGGTTCATTGCAAAATCCTCTAATGCATTGTCTGTTTTCAGTGATTGATCCAGGTCCACAGGTATCAGAACAAGTTCCAATAGGTTGCCAGGTCGTGTAAGATGGTGAGACTAAAAGTACAAATCATTATTGTATAGAAACAAATGGAAACAAAAACAAAGGAAAACTTTTTTTGCAAAATATTTAATATTAGTTTATTATTCTATTCTATGTAAAAGTTATTCTTGCAAACAAGAATGACAAACCTAAAGTTACGTCGTTTTGACCAAGCTATTATTCTTATAAACTTTAAGTGACACCACATCAACAAAAATAATTTTAAAATTAGTTACATTCATCAAACATTGTTATTAAGTTTACCTAAAATCACTGTTGCAGCTATATTTATGAAATGGATGCTTTGCAAAACAAAAAACATGATAAGCTACACGGATCGAAATTGAACGCAATCAAAACAGGAGGTTCTGTGTCTCAATTTACTGCTTGTTTATTTTATTAGGGTTGCAACACTGGATGTTTATATAATTGGGGGTCCTTGTCTGCATAGACAACTACTATCATGCTTTTGTGTTTGCCCCGGTGAAGTACTTTTCCCGTGTTGTTGAATGCATTTTATTATTTCACGTTCAAAATTTAACCAAATGAAATGAAGAAAGCACCTCCTATTTAGTGATGACTTGACATCCTACATATTTTCTCTAAAATACGCACCTGGACAATCCCTAAGGTTACAACTGATTGTTCTGGTCAATGGCTCATTGCAAATTCCTCTAATGCATTGTCTGGTTTCAGTGATTGATCCCGGTCCACAGGTTTCAGAACACGAGCCAGAAGATTGCCAATTCGAGTAATCTGGCGAAACTATGGCATCAAAAAATAAGTGTATTTGCATTTGTACGAAAAAAAAAATTGCTTTGCTCACTGTCACCAGTAGGCCTATACAATTTATATTGATGCAAGTGCAAAAGTTACCACAAAACGATTATAACTGTGCTTTTTGACATATCAACCGTAGTAATATACAAACTGTACAGTACTGTTTTAATTTCACCTGGACAATCCCTAAGGTTACAACTGCTTGTTCTGGTCAATGGTTCATTGCAAAATCCTATAATGCATTGTCTGTTTTCAGTAATTGATCCAGGTCCACAGGTTTCAGAACAAGTTCCAATAGGTTGCCAATTCGAGTATTCTGGTGTAACTGTAGCACCAAGCAATAATTATATTTTAATTTGTAGAAAAACAATCGACTTTTCGTATTATTCACTAATTTTTATTGATAGAAATATAAAGTTAACATAAAAGCTTTGATATAGTACATTTTTGACATACTGTATACTACCAATACTAATTTAACAACTTGCTGCAGTTAATTAAAATACCGGTACGCTACAATTTCACCTGGACAATCCCTCAGGTTACAACTGCTTGTTCTGGTCAAGGGCTCATTGCAAAATCCTCTAATGCATAGTCTGTTTTCAGTGATTGAACCAGGTCCACATGTTTCAGAACAAGTTCCAATAGGTTGCCAATTCGAATATCCTGGTGTAACTGAAGCATTAAAAATAATTTCATTTTAATTTGTAGAAAAACAATCGACTTTACGTGTCAGTATCTAAATTTAGCGATAAAATTTAAAAAAATACACAAAATTTTTGCAAAAATGCTTTTTAACATATACCACCAATAGGCTAGTAACCATAGCAATTTAGAAGTTAATTAAAGTACCGTGTTGCTATACTCTTTTACCTGGACAATCTCTCAGGTTACAACTTCTTGTTCTGGTCAACGGTTCATTGCAAAATCCTCTAATGCATTGTCTGTTTTCAGTGATTGAACCAGGTCCACAAGTTTTAGAACACGACCCAGAAGGTTGCCAATTCGAATATTCTGGTGTAACTGAAGCATTGAAAAATAATTCTATTTTAATTTGTAGAAAAACAATCGACTTTACGTGTCAGTATCTAAATTTAGCAATAAAATCAAAAAATTTACACAAAATTTTTGCAAAAATGCTTTTTAACATATACCACCAAAGGGCACCAATAGGCTAGTAACCATAGCAATTTAGAAGTTAATTAAAGTACCGTGTTGCTACTCTTTTACCTGGACAATCTCTAAGGTTACAACTGCTTGTTCTGGTCAACGGTTCATTGCAAAATCCTCTAATGCATTGTCTGTTTTCAGTGATTGAACCAGGTCCACAAGTTTTAGAACACGACCCAGAAGATTGCCAATTCGAATATTCTGGTGTAACTGAAACATTGAAAATTAGGAACATCCGCAAAAAACCATTACCCTAGTCCGCCCCGATAGCTCAGTTGGTTAGCACGTGACTTCGTGAACGAAGAAGCTTCAAGATCAAGCAGTGCTGGTTCGACTCTCGGGATGTGCGCTTGAGCAACGCATTTCAGGACTGTTCTCCAATCACGGTACCTAATGGATGAAATAATTCTCCAGCAATAACACTTAAACAATCGGAAACTTCACTTTTTCAATCACGGTGACCGGCCCTGCGTCAAAAAGCCTCTACAAGTATGTAAAATTGCCAAGAATAACCTATCAAGGCTTTTTCAGTCCGAAGATAATTATTCAAAACCAAACCAAAACCAAACATTTAAGCTATAAAATAATGTTGCTCATTTTGCTGGTACTGCTATTTTGCATTCATCAAATGCTGGCGTTTGCACAACAATCTAACTTCTTAGTGTAATGTATTAAGAATCGATTTCGCTATAGCAATAGCATCTTCAGCTCATTCAAATAGAAACGAAAGATGGTAATATACAGTAGCTAATGTAGTTTATCAGAACACTGTTTTAATTTCACCTGGACAATCTCTAAGGTTACAACTGCTTGTTCTGGTCAACGGTTCATTGCAGATGCCTCTAATGCATTGTCTGTTTTCAGAGATTGATCCAGGTCCACATGTTTCAGAACAAGTTCCAATAGGTTGCCAATTCGAGTATTCTGGGGTAACTAGAACAGTGGAAGAGGTTAAATTGATAGAAAATCCAATTTTACTCAGTTGAGGACAAAGCTCATTGATAACATAACGAAAGTTATTAAATGCTTAAATCTTGGAATGTAACAAAGCAGTTTATCTACATAAAAAGAACGTCTCATACGTGGATCTGTGAAAAAGTTATAATCCGGATTTCGTTTACCTGAATTGCAGTCGAAAAAGTTTCCGAAAGTGTCATTTGTTCATAAATTAAAAACTTGTTGAAAGTTTAAATTTAGGAAAGTGTTGTTTAAGCTTATCCACTTCCTATCAGTATTCTAAGTTTGTCGTTGTATTAGATGGAAAGAACTACGATGGACGCTTGCTTAGTGTTTTTTTAATATTGCACAAAGGATGAAACGTTTCTAAAATTCGAAGCGTGTAGAAATGCTTATCAACAAAGGATGGCATGTTTTTAATGACAGACACGTCAGGACCGATAGATGATTTGGATATGCGTTCGACTTTGTTTAAGAAAAAAATGCAAGATCAATCGGCGCTGGTTCAACTCTCGGTTTATGCGCTTAATTAACGTATTCAAGAACTGTTCTCCATTCAGTGGATACTAGTGGATAGAATTATTCAAAAACAACAACATTTCAAAATAAAAAACTTTACTCTGTCAATTTCGGTGATCCGGCCTGCCTCTTTGACACAAAGCCTCTACAGTAGAAGTATGCGAAACTGCCAGGAATAAGCTCTTAAAGAAGCTTTCTCAGTCCGACCATATAGATACCCAGAGTCACAATTCCTTTTATCTCAATAGCGTTAAAAACTGGTTAACAGTGCAGCTTGCTGAATTTGACATGGAAAGCGTAGCATACATGTCCTTAGTCATCAATGGTCAGTTGGTAGGTAGAATAGGTAGGTATCGAAAACAGAAAAGATAATAAAAAATTAGCGTTAAATCTCCACTTTCCAGACTTCATATCCATTGTTGGTGTACAGTATGTTAATTTTTTATTCAGTAAATAAAGTCAAGAGAGATTATAAGATAATACAATTTTGGGTGAATTTTTTCTACTGCCTACCTGGACAATCCCTAAGGTTGCAACTGCTTGTCCTGGTCAATGGCTCACTGCAAAGTCCTTTAATGCATTGTCTGGTTTCAGTGATTGATCCCGGTCCACAGGTTTCAGAACACGAGCCAGAAGATTGCCAATTCGAATATTCTGGTGTAACTGGAACATTGAAAAGTGTTGGATGGATACAAAAGACGAGCACATGTTGCTTGAAAACGATTGTTTGCATCACAGAAGTGCAAAAGTTACATCATTTTTCTTAATCTTGGACGTAAAGAATGTCTTTTTCAGAGGAGCTTGAATTCAGTCACACTTAATTTGAATAAAGTGATAGGCTACCTTGTATTTTGAATAACTTCAGAAAATATCAGACTGTTGAAATTAAAACGTTTGCAGGTAGGGTTCTGGTTAACTCCTGTTAAAAATCAGTCAGTTCGATGTAAGAAATGTAAAGACAAGCCTCACCTGCCTCCTCTACAGAAACACATAAGTTTCGGCAGGTACCTCGGCAGTTAGTTTCCAAATATGCTTTTAAGTTAGGAGAATTGCACAATGATCTAAATAGGATGCAGCCTCCTCCAGAGTCTACGCAGCCTGAAATGAATACGACATATGCCTAAGATGCGTAAATAAACACATAGAGGCTAAACCGTTATCTACTGTATATCAGTCATACTGCATATGTTTTGATTCTGGGTTTACTAGATGTCTAACGTCACTTTCTTAAACTTTTGTTGTGCAGTAGGCTATCTACATGTTTTGCATGTAATTGTAAATCTCTATGTTGGACACTGTGGAGCTCTTAGGTTGCGATGGAAAATTCTTATCTTCTCCATTTATAACTTAAATGATATAAATAAATCAAATATACGCAAAGCTTTGATAGAAAATTATAATAAAACTTTGATAGAAAATTTGTCGTTTTCCACCATAACCATACAAAAGCATAGTAACTTAATCAGATTTAACATATTTAAGTTCATTACAACATTTACAGAAAAAAATACAGTGAAAGAAATTTCGAACGTTTTCGACATCACATGATCTCCTGTTTAGGAGTAATATACAATAGTTTTACATCTCAACAAAACACAGTGGTTAAGTGTTAAAGATTAAATTTATCAACAGGAAAAAAACTAAAAAATGTACAGTGCTTCTGACTAGCTCAACACTCAGCAATAAGCACGAGAATTTCATATGGTTTGTTTGATGGACTTGCTTTTCCAGAGGGATACTAATAAGTTGAAAAGAACACTACGTTTAAATGGTTACCCTTCATATTTTTTCGATTAAACATTGATACGTTTTGGGAGCCTTATAAACCCAAAGATATACCGGAAGAAAACGATCTTAGCAACTGTTTTGATTTACCATTTTTAGCCAAAATCGTTAAAAAGAAATTCATTGCAACATTTATACTGCATATAAAACAGGGGTTCTTAACCTTTTTTGTCTCGTTTACCCCTTGCCGAATGAAAAAAGTAAAATTTACCCCCACTGTTTTGGTGGCCCCTTGTGATGTCATCGTGTGCAGTCAACCATGCAAAGAAATGCAAAACATCCTTTTTTGTATGGATTTACCTTGGCAATAATTAGGTTAAGTACAGTAAAAATGTAGCACACATACGCTGCTGAAAGGAAACTGGTAGTCTACTTGCGTGGAGATAAAAGAAAAAGACGAAAACTTACATTAAGGGAACGTTCAAATATTACGTAACGCCTTCGAGGGGGAGGGGGGGGTTTATGCAAAGCGTTACGTTAGCGTCACATCGGGGGGGAGGGGGTTCAAGCAAAACGTTACGTAACGCTTTGGGGTACGGAATGGTAGTTTTTTGTGCTGAATTCGTAGTGAAAAAGCGTTACATGGGAGAGGGGGGGATTGAAAAAAGCGTTACGTTGGCGTTACATGGGGGAGGGGGGGATTGAAAAAAGCGTTACGTAATATTTGAACGTTCCCTAAGCATAAATTTGAATCAAAATCGAGTGCAACACTAGGAAAAAATGAAGTTTGCTTTAATTTATGATTCAGTAAATTTACCCCCTTGGTAGGTGAAATTTACCCCCAAGGGGTAAATTTACCCCCGGTTAAGAACCCCTGATATAAAACGTTCAAAATAGGCAGATATTTCCAACCAAATTCGCCTACGCCTTTTACTCTATGTTCTGATTTTGTGTATAAATTCAGTTGTTTGCGTGATGCGAACCTGACATAGCCTACATCGGTTTGTCAACAAGATATTTATCGATTAGAGCGGGGGGAACACCTGAGTTTGAATTTTATACAAAAAGTGCAGTTAAGATCACATTTTCTCATGTGCAACATGTCAAAATAACGTTTCTATTAAGCAATTTGAGATCATATCCAGGGCAGGTCTGAGTAATGAGTATCAAACCAAATTTAGTAAGCCATACCATGGCTACCTAAAGATACGGCCTGATTTGTCACATTTTGCAGAAATTTCCAGATTATGCCAACTTTGGACGAATGTTTAAATGAATTTTTCTAAAAATTATATTTTTAAGCTTTCTTTACTGTTTTCCCCAGATGACACAATAGGTTTTAACATCATCAGATGTTGAAAAAAAGCACAATTTGATTTCGAAAATTTTACTCAGACTGTTAATTTTTGAATAACAGTCTGATTGAGCGTTTTTCAACTTACTTTTTCTCATTTGTTCCGGCTTCCCCAAGGCAACAATTTTTTTTATATCATTAAGAGACAACCAAAAGTAAACAAAATCTCAGAAAATGTCAGTCAAACACTAGCAGTAGCTGTAATCAAAATCTGCAAAGTGTGACGTATCAGGCCGCATCTCCAGGTGGTCATGGCCGTACAAATAAAACGCCAGACAATTAATGCTTGCGGTTCGTCTTTTTCGCTCTATGTATTTTAAATCAGTTTTTCACTCCTTGCCTATCGTACACACCACGTCGTGTGATCTGTGTAACGCCGTTTAATAATGCAGCAACCTTTGAGATTCTCGTGTTTATTGCTGAGTGTTGAGCTAGTCGACTAAACCATACCAAAACTTTCAGTGTAACAGCCAAATCACGTTTAAAAAAATAACTGTGTTGGTTTAACCTACTTCATGGTAGTAGTATGATAAACCAGTCACCAAGGTAAGTTAAACTGACGTTTTATAACCTTAATCTTGCTACAATGATGCAAAATAAACTTTTTTTGGCTGCAACATTACGTCAAGTGCACAAACACTAACCGTGGCATAAAATCCAATAAAGAAAACCCACAGAAAATTCAAAACAAACAATGCCACTTTGTGACATTCAATGCAATTGCAAGCAAGAACCGTTTTAAAGACGCAGGCTAACGGACCTTCCTCACCCTAAGCCGATGAGAAAACAAGTTTTTTGTCGGTCAGGGAAACCAGTACTATACTGAATGTAAAAAGGAGTTGTTTCACAATGTCATTATACAAGGAAACGAGTATCCACATCTTATGGTTCAACTTATCTCAACCTCAACTACCAAATTTGGGCAACTATAATTTTAAATCAGTCAGATCTGCATCTTTTCTACTGTTTGAACGAATATTATATTTATCTACGTTTTTACAGAAAGTTTTTCGAAGAACTGTGAATTGCAAATCTACAGTTATAAACCAAACATTTACATTTTTACATTAGTCGTGAGGACTGATGAACGTTTACAACACCACAAATTATATGGTATCATTCGTTTGTGCTTATCATTCTCACATCTTTTCAAGAAATATAAATAAATTTTTCCTTACAAATTTGCAAGGAAAAGGGCAGATGAAACCAATCAGGGGATTAGGTTATGCTGATAACTAAAATTGCAACAAATAACATCGTGAAAGAGTGTGTAATATATAGGATGGGTCGTTTTTGACTTTTTTTCGAAATTCAAAAACGGCTAGTCATAAAAAGTAGTACATGAATAAAAAAGTTATGTGTGCAAAATTTCATCAGTTTGGGGGTGCATCTTCTGCCCCCGCAGGAGGGTCAAACTTTCAATTTTTTGAAAAAAAGAGGAAAATTTCACTTTCCGTTTTAACATAATTGTTTTTATAATTTTTCTTCTGGCTAGTTATAAATTGTAAGTGGGATGTACCCAGAAATTTCCTATGAAAAGGCATGTTCGAAACTTAAGGTTTACTGCCCCCGTATCGACGACTAAAATGCTGAATTTTCACCAATTTGAGATGCAATTTTGTCATTGCTCAATAAACAAACTTGTCGCAAAAGGACGAGATGGTGTTAACGCAGTCAGTCATAGTAGTCGTAGTCAGTCATAGTAGCCGTTTTAATTAGACCTGGATCTAGTTATTAACTTTTGACAAAAGTCTTCGAAGTAGGCTATAAGCGGTTTACAACAAACTAGTAATGTTTGCAACCCGTAAAATATGCTTATTAGTGAATAATATGATAAAGCTTTGGTAGAGAGTTTGCTTTGTTGAACCATAGAGAAATAAAACATAGTAACTTTAGCGGGTTTAGCATACTTTATTACACACAAAATATAACATAATAAAATAAAATAAACTCAAACGTTTTCGACACGTACGTGTGTCCTCATCAGGAATTAAATCTGCACTACATAAAATGAAAAATCGTAAGATAAATTTGACTATGCACTGTAACTGTAACGACACTCTGGACTGAAAGCACAAACTGAACAAATGATACGAGAATGATTGCGAGTAAATTATGCGGTGGGAAACAGATCACGTGAGATGTAGACTACAGGCATTGGACAATCCTTTTGTGTGTGTTGTAATTGTTTTGTCCAATGCCTGTAGTCTACACCTCACGTGATCTGTTTCCCACCTCATAATTTACTCGCAATCATTCTCGTATCATTTGTTCAGTTTGTGCTTTCAGTCCAGAGTGTCGTTACAGTTACAGTGCATATTCAAATTTATCTTACGATTTTTCATTTTATGTATTGCAGATTTAATTCCTGATGAGGACACACGTACGTGTCGAAAACGTTTGAGTTTTTTTTATTTTAATTATGTTATATTTTGTGTGAAATAAAGTATGCTAAACCCGCTAAAGTTACTATGTTTCATTTCTCTTGGAATAATATGAAATGAACACTGAAGGTCGATCAGCTGAGATAAATAGACGCTGCCAATATTTTATGCAAAGACGACTTCTGCGTTTTCGATGTTGTCACATAATTTTTATACTTTGTGCTTTATATACTTCATACTTTCATTATACTTTGTGCACAAAACATGGGCAATGTTTATTACGTATGTGCTTGCATTGTGTGGTATTGTTATTCAGCTGTATTTTCATACATGTTTGGTTTACAAAACTTAGGAACACTCTATAGGCTAATTGTTTTGTGTCAATAAAACCTTGCAGCAATAGTCAAATACAGTAAATCCGTTTTATTTTGTTCGTTGAAAAAGTTTATTTATGCGAATATACGTTATGTAATATACTAAAGAGTTACATAACGGACGATCGATTACAGTTTGGGATTTGTAGTTTTTGTGGTAGAGCTAGCCTAATCATGCGATCACGAGACCCTAACCAAAATCGGTTGCTTAAAAGCTTTATTGTTGGTGCGTTCAATCCTAAGTTACAATCCCACAATAGTGGGCAATAGGTTGGCGACCCCCCGAGGTTTGCTGGCCATGGCTTGGTCAACTTGGGTATGGTTTAACATACTTTGCAATATGGTTGCTTAGTGCAAACTCTGTGAAGGATTTGCAAAGTAGACTATCACAACTTGAAAGTCAAAGAGCATTTCCGTACAACTAACATCATACGTTATTGGAAATAATCTTGTTGTTTTAGTCTGAATCATCTCTGTTTTTGATGTACAGGCTACGCAACATATGCAAGTAAATATCATCACATCATTTTTAAGCTGAATAAGCCAGTGTCGCAACCTTCTGTCTACAGAAAAGAGGTCAACGCTTTTTTAAATGTTAGAATCAAAGGATTCGAAAAACTCGAAATATAAGTTATTTGGTAACACAAAGCTACTTCTGGACAATAGGTTGTAAGTACATAAGTCGTAAGTCATACAATATGGTCTTCAAGAAAGAAGCATATTTCAGAATTTTGTAACGTGATCGAGGAGAAATTATTGTTGTTTTAATTTTTTATCACATAAAGGATATTTCTTCCAAAAACAGACCTAACCCTATGAAACGAGATGAGATTTTTACAGCTTGTGTACACAAGTAGGCTACGGTAGCCTATAATGTATCAGCGGCATGCATGAAATGGCCTACATCACGTAATTTCGACTGTTTTATAACTAGAACTAATAGCCACAAGTAGACATAGTTGTGATAGTGGTTGGTTGTAATATATAGATGTATGGCCTGAGTTTGGTCTATACATAGCACAATTACGAGACCGCAAGAGTTTTTTCTTTAATAAATTTAACAACATATTTAGGTGGTTAAAAACACATAGGCTAGTCTGGATTTCTGCAAAAATTTTATTGTTTTTATCTCCGTATTGCATTATCCATCACGTGGTTTTTATAGTTTGATAAATGTCGTATTTTTAACATATCAAAAGATAATAAGCTTTATCTATTAGGGTAATAAAGAAGGTGTGCCTCTTAAAAATAATTTAAAAAACTAGGATACTACCATAATCGCTATTTTAACAGATGGTGCAGTTTACTAGAATTTGCTTATTTATTATAGCTGAAGCTAGGAATTTAATATTAAAACTAAAATTAGAGAAAAAGACGGGAAAAGATTCCTCTTCATTTTTACTGTAAAAATTTGGAATATAGCCTATTCAGTATTCAATCATTAAAATTGCAAGCTTTACATTTTTATGAAATTAAACTTACTTTGAGCATTGATATTCCAAAACTGAAGCATTGCCATAAGAACAGTGAACAAAACTTTTCCCATTTTTGAAGATTATGGAACTCGCTTGCAATTTCAATTGAGAACTTACAAGCGTATCTTCATGAAATAAAATAAGTCTTTTCCAACCTGTACCCTTAGCCTACGTTCTGTTGATAGTGAAAAATTGTTCTTAGTAGTATTAAGCTGGAGGCACTGTAAAAATTTACGTTGCTGTTTATTAACCTTTCTCAAAGGGCAAACAAGGTGAAAGAGAGTTTGAATACTACTGGAAAAGGTTTTAAAACAGGATTCCATCTTGAGATTACACATAATATTGTATTGCGGTCACTAGACAATGCTTCCATAACTCTAGCAACACTATAAATAAGCTATTTGATGACAAGTATGCTGCATCAAATTGTACTTTTTGATTTTTGAAAGCAGGATTTGAAAATCTAAACACTTTCTAATCTCTAAACATCGTTTTAAAGGGATTTTTTTGTTATCACGTGTCATTAGACTTCCAAATAGAAGTTTGATGAACCATTTACCGAAGATTGCTTGCAAATTAGATCAAATTATCTTCAATTACTGCGTTTTATTCACCTAACGGTTGTTTCCTGATATGCCATTCCAGAAATAAGATATGCTCCCGTTAGCTTAACACTTTCTCCACTTTAATCTAACAACCATGACAGCTTACGTCAAATTACTTTGATTATAAAAAAATTATAAATTATTATGAGTCAACTTCTACAGAAAAACGAAGACGTGCAAAAAGCGTCATTCATTTTCGACATGTCTAGCCTGTGAAGTGGTAAGTATTATTCTTAGGATATTCGGTCGTGCTTCGTCATCACTTGGAACGAAGTATGGTTCCCCCATATTAATATACCAGGCAAGTTGCCAACAAACTGGTTTCTTCACTATACGAGAAAGAAATCAACATGATATCTGTGTCGTCGCTATTAAACACATGTGCTGTAATACCTGCTATATCATAGGTAAAAAGACATGCTGCGCCAATCCTGAACATAGTGACTGAAGTAGGCTACATCACATCAAAATGTAAAAACTGTCAAAAATGTGGTTTTTATTGAAGCATTTAGTGTAGTTTCAAATTGATGACGCAGCAGTTTTAGTTTTCTACGGGCATCGTAGTAAACAGCTGGCTTAATAGTCACATTAACATAGCAAAGTTGCTTATCCTGCATAGTTTATGAGATTTATAAGTTGTAATTTACCATGTCGTATAGTAAGATGTGTAGACTATACGTACGCATGGCCTTTAAAACTGCCGCCAATTCAGGCAGACTATTAATTATGGAAGAAAGGATAGGAAATGGGCTATTTTAAGAGCAATCTGCAACACGTTGCTCCGTCTAATGGCTATTATTACTTTGAGTGCAATTCAAACTGCATACTAATATAAGCACTAGCTGAATGCTGAATTTAACGCTATTTCATTTTTTTGTCACTATTCTTTGGTGTTTTTTTTAGATGACCGGGACGATGTCTCCGAGAATGCTTACAACTCTTCCAATAATTATTAATTTTCACAGACCAACGCTGAAGAAAGTAGCCAAATATCTATATTGAATTTTTCTCAAAATGTTAACCTGTTATCACCAGCCCTTAGCATGTACAGTAGACTACAAAGCTTGATCTGTTATTTTTGTGGACATTGTCTTCATCTAGTAAGGGTAGCTTCATTTTGAGCCTACTTACAAAGTTCGTGCTCAGTTTGCAAAAGTTTAAAGCATATTTGTGGTTTGTTTCACATGAAAGATTACAGTTGCTAGGGAAGTGGTTTATCCTCATTTAACTTATTTACGTCCCTCGCCGTGTAGTTGCCAACAGTTCTAATAATTTTCCACCATAGGATACATTTTATAAAAACGTGGGCTATTAAAAATGTTTAAAACAGTATAATGACAGTTTCTGTTTCAAAAACGATGAACTGTTTTTTGCCCAATTGAGCCTGCTGCACATTGCCATTGATTTTTCGGAAAGTCCAGTCAAGTTTATTCGAAGTAACTTTCCTGATTTTGTTTTCCAGTATTGACCTTGACGCTTTAACAGTTTGTTTCACATGAGAAATGAATGAAAATATTAAAACAAATTTAAAAATCCCCAAAATTTCTAAAAGCTTCAAAACAATTGCTTTTTACATTTGATCATTTGGAAAAAATCTGTTGAGCGCTTATTAAATCTTTGAGGTTCCATACAGCATTGAGCCGGTATGATAAAGCAAACTTATTCCAGGAGAAAACTTTTAAACACAAAAATACTAAGCCTGTCAATGGATTATATAATGTTCTTAAGTCGAGTAACATTTTTACATTTATTCTAAGTCATCTTTACATTATATGGTGCTCAATGATTTGTAATATGAGATTGGCCATGCTTATGCGACTGAAGAGAACAATAAAGCCAAGCGAAAAGTAATTCATAAATGCGTAAATTTTACCTCATATGATTGATTGGGTGCTTATAGGACACTAAATACTACACGATAACTTTACCATTGTTTCAAAGTCTATACTGTCTAGGCTACTGGAAAAATAACAGATTACTGGTACTCTAAACAACATATAGGACTGACTGATTGTGGCGATCTTTATGTTTGAACTAAATAAAGATAAAAAAAATTTTCTTTGAGAGCTCATTACTGGCTTAGTTGCATAGGCTACTTGTAGAGGCTGAACCACCGGCGCAGTTCCGGTCACCGAAATTGGCAAAGTAAATATCCATTTCCTTTTAAAGTCTTGGTGTCTGCAAATTATCTGGTTTTGAATCTTTATCCTCGTAAAGCCTTGATAAGTTATTCCTGGTAGTTTCGCATACTTGTAGAGGCTCTTGACGCAGGACCGGTTACCGAGATTGACAGAGTGAAGTTTTCCGTTTGTTGAAGAGTTGTTGTCGGGGAATTATTCCATTCATAAGATGTCGCTGAATGGAGAGCAGTCCTGAAATACGTTGCCCAAGCCTAAAGAGCCGAACAAACGCCGCTAGCTCTTGAGGTTTCACCCAAAGTTGGATGCCCAACTGAGCTTCAGTGCTTAAATACATGCTTGAGTTTAAGCACTTGTGCGAAACGTAAACCCTATTTTGGAAACCGCTAGTTTAATGGCTTTGTTTTCAGTGTATGACATTTAAAAAGTCTTGCCAACTGCAGCCATTTCTGTTTTAACTAACTGCATATTAAGCTAGTTGAAACAACTCTAGCTTAAGCATAGTTCTCAAAAGACCATCTGCAAATTTTTTTAACTTCTCATTGCAATGTGTAATGTACTAAGTAATCTCAGTTTATTCATGAATGTCAGCCATAATTTCTAACCACAGATTAAGTTTTTCTATATGATCAAATTAAATCAATAATTTTTATTTGCAAGACTTAAATATCGATTTGACCTTTTGCTTGTATGACTGCAGTAATTTGCTGCTGCGTTTCACACAATCGCAGTTCTACAGTATACGCTCTTTCTACAAGTGATCGAAAACAAGAGAAGGCAAAGACGCAATACTGCACACGCGCACGTTAGCGCTACCATTCTCGTGTTACTCCGGTCTGTAAACATTGTTCATTTTGCTATGATTTCCGTTTTATATGTTAGTGAGTGTTTTATTTTAACTTTTTTTACACGTGTATATAGATATGAAACATGTCAGTATCGTTGTCATTTTTAACCCAAACATTCGAAAATATTACAAAATTTCTAGTCATTGTTAATAAAGTGACTTTGAAATCTTTGTATCCCAATGTGTCCTTGCTTGATTAAATTAAAAAATTAACATTATTAATTTTGTTTCGGATTTGAAAATAAAGTTTCGCTTTCTCGTCAGATTTTTATTTTTAATGCGCTGGTCGAGAATTGAACCACCCTTCTTTGGCATTGGATAAATGGAATAGTTTTCTGCAGGGAGGTGTAATCTTTAGAGATAGTGATTGCAAATAGAGTTTAGCAAGAAAAACGATTGCAGTGCATTACTTAAGATACAAATAATTGTCAACACTTACAGATAACTGACCGACCTAAGTCTGCATAGCCGAGTGGTGAGAGCCTTGTAACGGCAATCGAAAGGACGCCGGTTCGACACCGCTCAAGAGCATGCGACTGTGTCTTTAAAGGCATGTCTGAAGGTGGATATGAAGATTGGCTTCCTTGCCTTCCCTTCCATTTAATCTAATTCTTCAACCACCGGGTGTAAGCCTGGATACAACAAACAAAAACCGACCGAAGTCTCACTAACTTCCTTCATCAAACAACATCACTAAGCTTGAATACCAAGCTTAGTAAGTCATAAACAACAGGTTTAAATAAAGCGACTTGCGTTCTTCTGGTGACCATAGGCTACTAGGTTACCTCGTGATGTTAAGGATGATACTTAGCGCTTTTATTACCGACGTTTCGTCAGTCAGCACAGCTGACTTTATCAAGGGGTGAAACAGGTAAACACAACCTGTTCAGCAACAAATGGCACAAGACAAAAACATACTGACGAAATGAATAAAGTAGCAAGAATCAAACTTAAAGAACGCAACAAGATGACTGCTCAGTTCAATTGATAACGCAGTAATGCCTAAGAACAGTAGGCTACTATCCAAGTATCCAAACAACTAACAAGTTTGTTGGAATACCTTATTTTATTGTGGCTTACAAGAAATATTTATGTGTAATAACACACGAAAGTCGAGCCTGTTGTGGGTCTCACCACAAGGTAGAGACCTCTATTCGGGTCAAAAACATTAACCAACTACAATTTCAAACATTTCTTGACAATCTTAACACTTCAAGATTTGACATAGGCTAAGCTAGTTCTCTGAGATAGCCTATGTTACAGTAAACGAGAGCCATATCAAGTGGTTGATCGGCATAATGAAGTAATACAATTTCCTGAAAGTTTAATTAATAGCTGAAATAGAAAAAAATTGTTGATTGTGTGATTTAGATTTATTGATTGATATAAGTTTGGACATGATGAAAATGCAAGTTAGCAAATTGTTTCATGTTTGGTCTTAGATCTAAGTCTGTGTTCTGTCATGTGATAGATCATGACGTGTGCTTGTCTAAATTCTTGAAGAAATCAGTTGTATTTGTGTAACGAAACGTCGGAATAAATGCAGAATAGCTAACACAACGAATTGTAATACTCGAGATAGTTTTTCTTGGATAAAGAAGACCGTTAGGCCTATCATGTTGTAAATTTTCAACAGGTTGCAAAAAAATGACAAATATATTTAACCATATATTGCACGGGTAGAGGTCATGACGATAAGTCAACAAAATTATTTCTTGGTCCTGTCAGAGCATGCTAAATACGATCCTGACGTAATATCAGAGCGAGCTATTGTATTTATCCAATCGTTGTACGCAGATACTCTTGTGTAAACTCCAGGATATCCCATTGCTCCACAGTCACGGCTTCCAAACGATGTGATGCCAGCTAAAAACCAATTGCATGAGGAGCATCTTTGGCACATTAAGGGACCTCCGCTATCTCCCTGCAATGAAAAAGCAACTCATAAGACGAAGTTAACCCCTTCTGTCACAGGATTTTTGAAGAGACTAATCTCTTGACGAATTGACGATTCATCCCGTCAAACTCTATTGCTTTTTCGAGAAAATTGATGTTGAAAAGTTTTATCTGTGCCTTTTCAATCCAAAACTACAATTCTTTCAAGTAACAAGATCGCAAAAAGGTGATTTGAAAGATAATTGTGTGTGGCAGTTAAAAAAGACGTTTAGCTTAGACTTTAAATAGGTAAAAGATAAGAGAAGACAAAAGAATTAGCCTAGATTTCCGCGTTTTTTAAACTTGAGTAATTGAAAGAATGTTATAATTTGGACATAAAGTTACCCTGCTGACTACTTTGGATCATTTCAGCAATCTTGCATTAGGTCACGTGGACAGAACGCAAATGAAGTTGATTTTTGTATTATCAATATTATTCGATGACGTATCATCGAACGCCTTGCTAACAACACACTTACCATGCATGTGTCAACACCGCCAGCAATCTTTCCAGCACATATTTTACTTTGTGGTGACGTGTAAGCTCCTGTGTAGGCCAGTTGACACACTTCACTTGGCAACGTGCGCAAAACCACATCGCGCAGAATCGAAGACAGAGGACGGTTGATATCGGCAGACCGCATGTCTTAAGATTTGAAAGTCAGTCATAAAATTATGCTTCAGCAATGGCATTTTGACCAGTTATATTTACTTGACCACAAAAGCCTAGAAGTCACATTGCTTATTTAATCTTAAATGATGCAGGTGCGTTTCGAGATAGCCTACATTGTGTACTGTATGAATGAAAATTCCTAGAAAATAATAATTAAAGGACTTCTGTAATAATAATAATGTTGTGGTTTTATTTATTGTCGCTCTACAACAGCTAAGGTCTTTTAGCGACAGGGCTCATTTTTTTTTTATATCAGGTATGCGATGTTATCACATTATTACCTGATTTATTTTCACTGCGTTATGGCATCGCGGCCTTACTTGCAAGCTGCTTCGCCTGCTTCCTGACCGACATATGGTTCATATGATTATGGAACTTGTCAGGAACCGAAGCTTCACCCTCACCACCGGTAGCACACGGCGAAGCAGACTGAGACGCCTGAAAAACGGTGTCCCACAAAGATCGGTCCTGGCTCCACTTCTTTTCAACATCTACACCCACGACCTGCCAACTACGGTCTCTCCAAAATACGCTTATGCGGACGCCCTGGCAATTCTCCACTCCACAAAGTCGTGGGAAAATCTAGAAGACGCCTTGAGCCAGGACATGAAAACTCTCTCAGCCTATCTCCAGAACTGGCGACTGAAACTCAGCGAAACCAAAACTGTGGCAGCAGCTTTCCACCTCCACAATCGGGAAGCTGATCGTGAGCTACACGTCCAGAACAATGGAAAATCTCTGTCCTTCTGCCCCGAACCAAGATATTTTGGGGTAACACTGGACAAATCGCTCACATACCGCCACCATTTGGTGTCACTGCGTAAGAAACTCACATCCCGCGCTGCGCTACTCAAGCGCCTGGCAGGCTCTAGCTGGGGGGCGAGGGCTGACACTTTGCGTATAGCAGCCTTAGCCCTTGTCTACTCTTCAGCAGAGTGCTGTGCACCTGTTTTGTGCCGCAGTGCTCACTGCCACAACATCGACACTGCCATAAACAGTGCCCTGCGCACAGTGACCGGATGCCTGCATCCCACACCATTGGACAATCTCCCCATTCTCGCTGGCATCCAACCCGCTGAGCTTCGTCACGAAGAAGCCACTCTGTCCCTCGGTCGACAGGCACTGGAGCCTAACCATCTTCTCCACCACAAGATCTCTGCTCTCCCAAATGAGCACCCCCGTCGACTGAAATCAAGACACCCATTCGTACCAGCCGCTCAACTTCTTATCAACGAAGCTGATGTACAAGACATCTCTGCGGCTACTTGGGCGGACCATAAATGGAGTTCTGAATGGAAGTTAAACGACACCAGACTCCATTCGTTCATCCCCGACGCCGACACACGCCCCATCGGCCTAACACTACCTAGACAGGCATGGGTGCGCCTCAACCGTCTCCGTACGGGCGTCGGGCTTTTCCGCTCAACCATGCACCAATGGGGAATGGCCTCTTCCTCATCCTGTGAATGTGGTGCCGAGGAACAGACCGCAGACCACATTATCAATGCTGTTCCATCTTCAAGTCACCTAACGGAGTGGAAGGTCTGCGTATCATGGATGATGAAACCAAAGACTGGCTGCTCTCTAGTAGCCTTCCAGTATAGTCCGGGAACATCGTGAATCTGGGGTGGTAAAAGGATAGACCCTCGGCCCCAGAGGCTCACACGACGACGACGACAACGACGACGATTGCGTTATGCAAGAAAGAACACAATCGGTACCGTTTTTAAAGTCTTCGGTTTGACCTGACGTGGAAAAGGACTTCTGTGGATACCAAACGTGGATATCTAGCAGCAGATAACAAACCAAACCACAAAGAAAAATAACAGTAACTTACAATGACCCCACCCAGCGGCTACGCACAAATAATCATCAGATATTGTTTCTCCTTGTGGAAGACAGATTGGACGGACATTTGGAGCAGATATAACAGGCTGGTTTAACTAAAATGTAATAAATATATAAAAGTAATTCAAGCGATAGTAATGACGCTGAGAGCAAATTAACATGAAGGAGAAATCTATTTGGTTCACTTTTATTCATTGACGATTTAATTATTTCAATTTTTACAATTGGTAAACATTTAAAAAAAAGTTTTACTGACTAAGATGTTTGTTTTATAGATGTATTATTTTGTAGACCTACATATACTAGGCTACATATGATCGCTTTGAAAGGTTATTCCATTTTTACATGGAGACTTTTTGTTGACGCTATTTTGCACCCTACTGGTGTAAATAAAGGATTATTATTATTATTATTCAATTAGACCGTATACATATAGGCTACTGTAGTTGCCTTCTTCAAGGAAAATTACGTTCTAATAATTATTTTCTGCCACAAATGACAAAATACGTCATTTGGGCGTCATAAAATTCTTAAAATATCGAAATCTTGTCTATCAAAAGGTGCACAAAGTGCTAAAAAGTAATTGTCAAGAAGCCTTAGATTTTTAAAAAGATTTATTGTATGCAATATTTTAAAACTAAACCAAATTTTGTTCAAAACACCTATATATATCCTGCAAATTAGTCCTTTTCTTACATCCTTTCAAACTTAGAATATCTTTTAACTACACAAAAAAGATAATTGCCAGCTGATAATAATTCATACTTACAAATTAGCATTATTTATGTACCTATATCACTCAAGTGTTACAAAAGTTAAACTGTGTCATTGCATGTCACAGCTATCACCTTGATCATTGCAATATCATCAACCAAACCATCGCCAGAATGGATAAAGACTTGCAAGCTGGAAAAAGCTCTATGCTGCACTTGTGTTGAGTTATCCCCAAGAACTAACGAACCGAAATGCAGAGTGGCTGGAACATTTGGTTGCAGTCTGTAACGGTAAGAAATTATATGAGACAATAAGCACCTAAGCGGACTCTGTGAACAATTCGAAAGAGATCTGTGCCACATTCTACTGTATAGTTTTAAAGTGATAGAGTATATACTTGCTAAATACTTATTTCTTATTATAATAATTTTCACTCAAGTAAATTTACTAAATACAAATCTTATAAAACAATTTATCTAGTTGAGAACTTCTAGTAACCATGGCAGCATTTTTGTTACCGTGTTCTTTACTAAAAGACATAAATTTCGTTACGGAACCTGAAGCAGTGGGCAGCAGTGAGAATAAGATCATTTCTTATTAACGTTCCTGCACAAAATCCACTACTACCAAAGTCTATCTGAACCTGAAAAACAAATGTAAATCAGCATTAAATAAAAGCTATACCTGTAAGTCAACGTGATCAAATACTTAATATCAAGCATCAAGGTATGAGAAGTCAAGTGTCATAACAACCTTCGGCACTACAGTAACACGAAAAGGGTGGCCAGTTCCTTTCTCTCACCGCCTTTCTTTCAGCAACTACTCCCACTATATTCATTATACCCTATAGGTAGAGGAGAGAAAAGTTTTCTAAAATAAGTACTGCAGCTTGCGCTAGGAGTCGAACAGAGACAGCATGATTTAAAAGCGTGCGCCTTATCCGCTGGATCATTCCACTACAAACAAGTTATATTGAAACAAAAGAAAAATTAGATATAAAACAAACTCGATTTGCCATGCTTGAAAACACAGACATTTAGAGACATGAGCAATTATAGCTTTGTTATGTTTGTTTGAAATATTTCAAAGTTTTTGTAGAAATTCAAAGAAAATGAAGGGGTGTACCAGCAAACATCTATAGGATTGGCCCATGATACCAGAGGAGGATACACAGAGGATACAAATTGATATGAATGAATCAACAAGTGAATAAAAAAATAACAGTTAACCTCTCATGTACTTGAGAGGTTAACTGTTATTTTTTTATTCACTTTTTGTAGAAAGTTTATATTTTTGTTTTTACTTCTGGAAAACGTTTCAAAGCTTAGGGAAGAGAGTTCGCTTTGTTGAACCATAGACACACAAAACAAAGTAACTTTAACGGGTTTAACATATCGTATTACACGCAAACAGGTATAACATAATTAAAATAAACTCAAACACGTACTTGTGTCCTCATCAGGAATTACAAATCTGCAATAAGATCTTAGCAACCAAGATCTTAGAAGCCTTGCACATAAAACGTAACAAACCATCTGTGAACAGATAATTGTATGCTTGCGGCTCATCTTTCTTGCTCTATGTATTTCAAAATTAGTCTTTTCGCACCTTGTCTTTTACCACATCATGTGATCTGTTCAACACCTTTTGATTGAGTTACGTATAATTCTCATAGAGCCTACATCGTTGAGTTTGAGCTAGTCAGAAGTACTGTTCAGCTTTTGTTTTTTGCTGTTTTTAGACTTAGTAAACTATTATATTTCATTCAGATGTAGTTAAACTGTATGATATTTCTGAAGAGGATACCTTGTGATGTCGAAACGTTCAATATTTAATTTGTTGCTTAGTTTTGTGTTTCTGTAAATGTAATAAACTTGATTATGTTAAACTTGATCACGTTGCTCGGCTTCGTATGCCTATGGTTCAACAAAACAAACTCTCTATCGAAGCTCTATAAATCTGACTATGCGCTATAACTGTAACGACACTCCGAACTGAAAAGCACAAATTCAACAAGTGTTACAAAACTGATTACGGGTAAATAACACGACGGGAAACACATCACATGAGGTGTAAAATACAAGCATGTGACAACAATTGGAACACACACAGAAGAAAGAACCACAGGCAACAATTGCCTGTTGAGAGACGAGTTATTACGTTTGATTCTTAGAGCTTCCCTGATCTTGGTCTGGTATTCAGATCTGCCTCGAGAGATGATTTGGAATCGGTCGATCGAGGCTTTGTCAGTGCACGTTTCACAAAAGGCGATATGTTCTTTAAATGCACTTTCAGTTGTTAAGTTTAAGTTTAGGTGCTGCCCGGCCGTTGTCAACAAATGTCTGGTAGAGATACTATTGTATGTCTGATTTGCATCACGCAAACGGCTAAATTTACAGACAACATTTGAAGAAGGAGCAAAGGAAATAGGCGACTTCAGTTGAAACTATTGGTGCATTTTAAACGTTAGTGTTATTACAATTGTAGTGCATAGTCATATTTATCTTATTGCAGATTTGTATTTCTTGATGAGGACACAAGTGCTTGTCGAAAACGTTTGAGTTAATTTATTTTAATTATGCTATATTTTTTGTGAGTAATACAACATGTTAAGCCTTTTAAAGTCACTTTGCTTTGTTTATGAAAACGTTTTAGTTGAAAAACTATAACCAACCATCCAAGGCCAGGCACCAATTTCCGACATCACCCCACCAATAATTCGTTTGGAAATAACATGATTCACTCCACAAGATGAACCTCTCGAACTTGCAACATTGCAACATTCATGAGTCCGGGCCTTATATCTATGATTATAACCGGTTCGACAGAGTTCTGAAACATATGTTGATAAGCTCATTACCACTCATTTGCAAGTAGCCTACTGTAGGTTGAATAATGGTTTCAGATATGTTGCGACTGCGTTAAATATTTTTTATAGTAGGCACTCTTTACCTTATTTTCTATTAAAACTAGATTACATTTTGGCGTTTGATTTTCTCCTCTTTTTATTTTTTTGTTTAAATTATTGTTGCATGTAGTTTTCATGCTGTGATGCTTAGAAAATAGACAAAAAAACAACAAAGAAATCGAACCAGACTATTTACAAGTAAAAATTAAATGTAAAAACACTGTAAATGAAACTAAATTATATGTCTATTTATCTGTCTATCTGTCTATGGTTAAAGAAAATCACCTCTCCACCAAAATTGTAAAATATATGAGTCTATACCGTATTTCACGATTGCAAAGAAAATGTTGTACAGCAAACAATTTCACGTCGATAACGTTCCTGACCTTTTGGACATTCGCCAACTTTACAATCTTCATATTCAGTGTGACAATTGGAACATTGTTTGCGCCAGCGCGTTCCCCAATCGCAGGATCGCGAACATGAACTCCATTCAGTTGGATCAGCTAAAAGAAAAATACGAAAAGACTCCAACTCTCACAAAATCGTCGAATAAAGTAAATGCACTTCAAACTGACAAATACATTGGTAATTTAGGAACGTAGTGAAATTGAATTGTTTTAGGTTTCCACAAATTACAAAACATCATACTGGCAAGTGTTAGCCGTCCAAAATTGGTGTTAGAAAAATGTATGGCATCATAAAAATAAATGAAAAAAGTAATTATTTGCATGTGTATTATGCGGTTTATAAATAGTTGTTTCAAAAAATCTCAGTTGCGCATTTTATTTTTTGAAACTATAGCTTTCTTTACTTGCGCATTGTTGTAGATTGCATTCAACATGTCTGGATGATATGCCAGGACAAGGACTTGCTGTAATGCAATGTCTCACTTCACGTATTGTTCCCCTCCCGCATGTTTTGCTGCAACTTCCAATCGCTGTCCACTGGCTCCATGCTGAAAAATTTATGAAAATACCATCCCAACTTACAACACTTTCTGAACAACTAAAGCGACAAACTGAAACCAATTGTATAAAGAATTCCACATCATTTTTTCAATGACTTAAATACCTTAAAACACAAAATTTCTTTTTTTTTGTTAGTGAAACGGAAAACTACACAAGATTGATTTGAGTACATGCCTTGTACAACTTATCAAATATCATAAGCAAACATTGATTGGTTGCGTGCAAACGTTTTAAAACGTATCCTACTTGGATTAATGCATTTTTCTCTACTGCAACTGATCGTTCTAGTATTTGGTCCACTGCACCCATTTTCAAGCGAACAAGTTCTTTGTTGTACCATTAGGCCATCTCCACATGTTTTCGAACATTGCCCAATAGTTTCCCAGTCACTCCATTCTTTCAATGTAATAACAAACAGTAAATAATAAGCATTATGAAAAAGTATGTTATGGTAGGCTATTGCTTTATGTGATTTACAAAAGCGAGTTATTTTAATTCGATACTGTTGCTGTTAGCCTACTATATCTACTAACTTTCTTGATATAGAATCAGTTATTATTCTAAGCTTAAAATGGATCTAGTAAATATAGTATAATTATTTATAAGCTATAGTAAATATATTACAGTATATCATTATATTATTTTCAGTTGAAAGCAGCAATCAAAAATATTCAAAAATAAAAAATTTTAAGGTGACCTGCCACTTCTCACTGAGACAATCAGAAGCTGAAGACTACAATTAGAAGATCAATTCTTTAGAATCTTATAAATCTTACATCTTTAGAAGCTAGTAGAAAATTAGTGATATTCCTTTGGGAAATCAAACAATGGCATTAGGAAAAGAGGGTGACAGGCAAAAAAACCATCTTCATCAATGAACACAGTATAGGCTACAGTACTGGTGTACAGAAACATGAACTATCAAATCTTATGATAAACACATGTTTGGAGAAACTGTGTTGATGGTGTCCGCGTAAGCCCTAAACAGATGATGATAAAATTTCGCACATGCAGAAACACATTTGGAACTTTACTTGAACTTTGGAATCATCGGATTGGAATCCATTCTACAAAAGGATTGTAAACAAAAATCGAACCGGACACAAGTGCGTTCGGCCACGAGATTAGGTTTTATTAATGAGATCTGGAGTTCTTTGTTTCGTCACAATCAGAATTCGATAAATTTGAAGCACGGATATTCAGCACAGTTACCGTTGTAACGTAATTTATGTGGCGCAGTTTGAAAACGTTCCACTTAACCGTTTTATATAACTTGAAGCAATAAGAGATCAGTAGTTGAGTAAAGTTTTCGACTCTTTTTATGATGATTTTTATCCATTCTACACGTAACCTACTGATGTAGCCTACTAATGTTCAAAGTTCCTTTATTGATCCTGAGCACACCACTATCAAGTTGAAAGATTTAAATACGTCAAACGGTCAATCAAACTTCTCTTATAAATAGTCAAATCAAGAAAATTAAAGTATTTCAGACACGCAATAACGCAAAAGTTGTTACAAAGATTATAAATAGAAGGGAAGATAGATGATAAAAAAACAACAAAGGTAGACTAAGAATGGTTTGGACATCAAGGATCTCAGCATAGACAAAATTTAATTATGAAAGTGCAGTACGAGCAGCTCATGATCAAGAACAATGGTGCACAGCATATAACTCTCAATACGAGGAAGGAACATAATGAGGATGAACTGTCCATGGTGAGCATCCAACAAACAAGACTCTACATTCTACAATAGTAAACAATATCATATCCACGGAATTCAGTAAAAGAAAGTTTTCCATTCAAATAGTGTCTTAAAAGTAAAAACACAAATAACCTGGCTCAGGTCTTTTAACACATTTCTTAGTGTTGCAGTTAATTATTCTGGTATCTAATCCAACGCAGCCAGGACCATTTTGACAAACTCTTCTCTGGGTTTGCTTTCCCCCTCCACACGAACTGCTGCACTGACTTGTCGTTCTCCATCTGCTCCATTTTGTAACTACGGCATCAAAGGGTTTTCCAAAAACAAAAAAGACAGCATAAACTTATGAATACGCTCCAAAGCCTATAAATCTTCAGATTCTATCCAACACGGTAACGTTTTTATTTTTTCCTGATGTGGCGAGATTTGTGATGTTATGTCAAACAGTATGAAAAATAATCTATTTTCTGTGTAAAATAATACAATTAGATTACTTCATGTGTAACAATTACCTGGACACTTTCTGATATTGCAGTTGACGTTTCTAGTTGGTGACCCAACACAACTACTTCCGCTTGAGCAAGATCTTCTTTGAAGCATTCGTCCTATTCCACAGGTTTTACTACAACGACCTTGCGCTTTCCACGGACCCCAAACTAAAAGTTAAAAAGAGACCAGGTTCTTAAAAATCGAGTAAGCGGATGGAATCTCCAGCAGTCAGTTTTAATTGGTCTTGGCCTACCTTGTCATATTGGTTTCGGGGCGTTCACATGATAATGATTAGCCTAAATAATTAGTAAGCTATAACATCTTCCGCTCTTTATCATGTTAGTATAAGTCTTAAGCAATAAGTATTGTTGTGTAAGTTTCAATTTTCTATAGCAATAAATGTAAACGCTGAACACAATACACGCCAAAAGTGTACGGAATCAAGTCCGAAGTCTGTAATTCCAAACTCCACTAAGACTCCAAACGTAAACCATAAATCATAATCCAGATTTTCTTATGCTATAATTTCTACGTTCCCTAACCCTTGTCAATAAGACATAAGCGTATCTTTAATTGCAAAAATTACTGCTAGGAAAGAAAAACCATAGAAGTATACAAAAATAACAACTGCGCCAAGTAGGCTACAGCGTAGACGTTTGTACGCTATAAGTATCAGCTGGCAAAATATTAGACTTCGAAGGCAATCCGGCTCCTAAATACTCTAAAACTCCGGCTTCTGTGCACCTCTCCTACACACGCATTAGTTTGAAAAAATAGGTACTTTCTGCAAAAACACGTTTTCAACCTCATGTTCAACAATAGATAAACAAAAGATCAATAATTTGAATTGGGTAATTTCGTGATTTGTGCTGGTCGAGCTGGTCGACTATATATGTCTACCTGAAGCTGAACATTTGTGAGTGTTGCATGGAAGGTTTCTTTCATTTGCTCCTCTGCAATTTTTTCCAAATTTGCATCGCCGATTTTGTTTTTGTCTTCCTCTACCGCACGTTTTGCTGCATCTTCCTTTGTTTCTCCACTTACTCCATTCTAAACGTTTGAAACAACAAAGTTAATGAAACCTTACAATCAGTTCAGTTGTTTTTATTTCTGACCATCACAGCAAAAAACAATACACGTCAACATAGCAAAGGTCGAGGAAAAGGTAGAAGCGACAAAACATCATATGAGATTTGGTGATTGTTTTAAAATGTTGAAAAGGAAACTAAATTTTCCTTCCATTTTTTTTACCATTCAAGTAGTGCAAGTTACACCTCTTTAAAAAAGGGTTTAAGATAACAGCATGAAAAAGTATTTTGTCTGAGACTGACAAATTTGAACAAAGTGATTGTAATTTTTTCCCCATACTCTACATGTTTACAAATAGTTGTAAGCAAAGAAACAATTTCATTTACGGCACCTCCGGGTAAGTTTAACATATTTTCACGAATATTTGACCTATCCTTAATATGCTTCTTTCCTAAGAGATAGTAGAATTGAAATATATGGTACAAGAATGCTGGCAATTAGAAAATTTGTAGAACGAATACTTTTGAAAAAGTGAATAAAAATCTGTTGTTCGTTTCGCTTGTGATAGATTTCATGTATATTTCTGTAACTTTGTAAACTATTATCTCTAGAATAAACCTGGACATCTCTGTGAATTGCATCTTATAGTTTTTCTCTTTGGTCCTCTACAACGTCCACCTCGGCATGTTCTTCTTTGGTTTCTCTTTCCACCACCACATGAAGCACTGCATTTTCCAAAACTTTTCCAAGCACTCCACCCTGTAACTGCAATAATGGCCTATAAACGTAACAACATAACTCTTTACGTGACCAAAGCTATCCAACATATTATAGTTTTGCTAGTTGTCAGTATATTTTTTTGGCACTAGCAATCCTGGTGTTCACTTGTTATGTCGCAGATCTTTCATTAAACAGGATGTTTTCGGAGGCTATTAATGGAAAAAAAAAAAAAAAAAAATCTATAGTCTAAATACAGACGCAATACAACAGACAGAAGTAAGCTACTACTATCCACCAATAGTCTCTACATAATTTGTAAAACAAGAATCCGAATAAACCGTTTTGACGTATTTTTGAGATGATTTCTAGTTTAACTTCAGTTTGATGCTTCAGCGTACACTTCAGTTTTACTAGAAATATTTTATTTGTGTACTGCAGACAAGCAATAATAGAATGAATAGATGAAGATTGCAGAATTCGCAGAAACATTTATTCCAATTCTTTCATTTTCAGTTTTCAAAGTTTTGTAGCATACCTTGTGTACACCTTTGGCTATTGCAAGCTATGGTTCTTTGTTTAGGGCCGACGCATCCTCTAGTGACGCTGCAGGTTCGAACTTGTCTTCTTCTGCCCTTTCCACAAGTAGCGCTGCACCTTCCCATGTTTCTCCATCGCGTCCATTCTAGCACTGATATGATTTGATTAAGCGTTTCTTTGCCATTGGCTTGCTTTGTTCAACATCACGGAAGCGACTTTCGGACAACCATGTCGAATTTAAATTGCAAAGCGCGATAAGCCGTTATTCTGCCTATGCAGTTTGTAAACTCATAAGATGCAAAGAAATGTGATGCCTAAATAGGTAGATTACAAAATGCCAGCCATTTTGACAACTTAACCAACAGTAGGCTAAAATGGAAATAAATTTAGCTTTGTCAGTGTAGTCTAACCAACTGCAATGTGAATTTCAGAATAAGATGATTTTGAACAACTAACTTGTAGCCTATTTTGCAAATTTGACCATACCTGATGAACAAAAACCACATGTCTTTCGGCACTGTGTCAGCACAACTACTTCAGTGACAGAGGCAAGTCCACATTGGGAAGCATAGAGAAAACAAACTGAACTTTTATCCCGGCAATCTTAGAAATAACAAAATAACTCAGAAAAGTGACACAGAGTTTTAATTACATAATCGGTGAGCAATTTTAATTTTTAAAATGTGAGGAGACACTTAACTGTTTGAAGGTTGGGGGGGGGCTGTCAATTCAACTTTTTTGCATCAACAGTTGTATCTCTAAAACCACTGAGGCTGCGACTATGAGATTTCTTGACTTTTCCTAACTTTCATTCACCTCTGTGAAGAGAGGGGCGTTCTTCCCGGCTATCAGCACAAGGCTGAGCACTCGCTAGTACAGCGAGCAGCTGCGATTCGCTAACCATAACGGTGTAGCTTCCACGCAAGCCATTCAGACTTTCCAATCAACGATATGTTTCTCGGCTGCCGCGAAACATTTCATTCACCTCTATTGAGCTGAAATTTTGAGCGAATAAAGGTTATAAATTGAGAGATATAAGGCATTTCTCAGCACATCCTCTGAAATATTTCATATTCTATTGTTCAAAATTTTCCCACCAGCTGGATGAAAGTAATTAATTTGGCCCATGTCTCGTTAATCCTAACTGCTTCACAGCGTGAAGGAAATTGACAGTATGCGTGGACCTTTTGTTCTCACCACGGCTTATAAGCGACGTCGGTACAAGAAAAGTTTCAACTTTGATACGATGAGTTACCGTCGCTTGCGGTTGAAATTGCGTAAAATTAAACATAAGACTTGGTGCCAATGCATCTAGAGCGAGAATAGTTTTTCGCAGACAATTATGTCCTTTCAATCAAACAAAGCATAGGCTACAACGTTATTGCCTACTATAGAAGCTGCTCTGTAACATATTATGATTTTGGTTTCAAATCTTTCCTTTTGTCCGACACACTATCAAAAGCAGAAAAGGCGTCGATGTTCCCAAAGCTTCTCACATATACTTGTAAACATTTATTTCCAAGTCGACATGTAAAGATTTGAAATGCAATACGCTTCTCATTTGTGTAGGATAAACCAGAACATCACGCTTTTGTGAAAAGGACGATCGTTCCACCACGTTTATACGTGATGCAGCTTAGTTGAATCAATATATTCGAGGCTTCTTGTACCAGGTTCACTGTCACTGATAAACTAAACCGCGATGCAGTACCTCGCAAAGCAATTGTAGCGTAACATTTCCATGTGCTATAATTCGTCATAAATTGTGAAAACTTGTGTATTTACTTGTCAAGTTGTCTCATGTGAAATATAAGTTTGCATAGCAATGTCACAATGAAATCTTATCTCCGTTTACCAAACTAAAGATATGAACTTATGCGACGTCTTGCAACGTTGAATCGACGGAAAGGCGGGTAACTGCCAAACTGAACTGAGAATGCATGAAAGAAATCGTTTATTATCGAATGGACGTGACGTCAGAAAACGATGAATCGACATAGGCTAGCGGCGAGAGATATTTTAGTTAGATAATGACACGCGGCAGCGCGTTTACATTGAATAAAAATACCTTTATTTTATCCATTTCTATTTCCATTCTTCCTAGTTTCGTCTCACAATAACAAACAAATGAAGTTACGCATATTTACTAAATTATTCAATAAACAATAATGCATCATCCAGCATTATGTCAGCGCTGATTGACTAGACATATTCACGAGTTGTGTGAGAATTGTATTCGATTAATCGCATTATTTATTGTAGGTAACACCTGCAAAAATTCAAGCAATTGCAGACTCTGCCTTCATAAGTGTAGTTTAGAAGTAGCCATCTCATATTGAGCCAATCCAATCAATGTAAAATAGAACGCTTTTACTTGATAGCGCGTGTGATATATAGGTTTTATCTAACAACTACTTTCAGTTACATTGAAAGTGAATGAGTAAGCATTATGCAGTCTGTGACAAGGACTGGAAATGTATAATCAGAAAATATAATATCATAAAGTATATTGCGTTATGTACATCTAGTAATTTTTATGAACATGGTATCATTTTGCAGGCAGGCGTTTTTATAGAGATACAAACTTATTCCATAGTTTGATTTATGGCACTTATCCAACTGTTTCATAATGCGAATAGCTGTTTTAGTTGAATTTAGAAAAAAATATAACTTATAACCGCAGACAGATGCAACTTTTTTCATGCTTTAGGCAATCGGCAGTACGGTGAACTATAGTGGTACATAACATAACCCATATGCGGGGTAATCGCAAGGGTCAACCCAAGTAATGGAAAGGTTCTTTTTGAATTATGGTGATGGAATTCTTGTAATGCTATTGAACTTCATCTTTTTATGAAAAACTTATATTGTTTGCATTTGCAAGAAATATCAAACTTTTGGATTTTTTTTATCACTGAACTGTCCGTTAGTAGAATGTTTCTTTATTACCTTAGTTAGGCCTATTGGTAAGTCAGGAAAGTATTTGTTGATGTGACATATGAGGATATTGTAAGAGACCGAGTTATTTTGTAAATAGTATTTGATTTTTGGACACCATCAAAATTTTCTCACAATACACAAATGCGCATCGAGATATAGTGCTCACAGTTTGGAAAAGTTAGATTGTGATAATTACAACTTGCCTGAGTAGGCCTACAGCAAGGGACAATCAAAATAGATGAAACCGCATTCATGGTAATATAGACGTTTTGCAAACTGCTCTTTTCGTTTTCAATATAATAACAAGAATGACAGCTTATTTTCACTAAACATATAAACAAATATCAAAAATTATGAATGAACAACGCATCTATATTTTTCGGTTTAGGTTCAACAATGCATTCTAGCCGTCAAAATGATGGAATATTTGGTAATTTTGTTGAGACATACCATTGCCCAATCGTTGAATTTACATCAGAGATAATTTTATTAGATAGATTATCAGTTTCATGCACATGGTTTCATTCAGCGTTATAATGTTGTTTTTCAAGCCACGTGGCGTTCATGGTCATAACGCAACATTGCAGAAACAGCCAATATTGATACCAGGTAGGCCTACTAATTATTACGCCGCTTTCGTCGAATCTACGTCGCTAAACGACGATATTGTGCAAACGCCTGTTGGATTTCCCTTCTACGTGTAGTTTATCATAAACGTGAAGCATTGCTCAAAAGGCTAATCTGAATCACCATAGATAACCATAGCATTCATATAGTTTCATCATCAGTAAATATGTAAAGTGCACTTCACAATTTTTAACAACGGTCTGACAATTTATTATATTGCAAAGTTTTGATTTATTCTCGATTTTTATAATTCTGTGTAACAGTTTTTTTCTAACTAGTTTCTATGGGACTAACAATTTGTTTCATTATACATTTTCTTTAGTATTTCAACGCCATTATTAAAAAAATTACGTCCTTTTCACTTTTAAATAAAACATGGCAAGGCAAGGATTCAGTGCTGAAGAAATATTGCAACATGTTTTACTGGATTCTGACGACGAAAGCCAGGCGGATGATTTGGAGGATTTATGGCACTCCGATTCAGATGAAGAAGCGGATTCTTCTCCGTCAACTTCCGCAACAGCGATTCCGATCGAGATTGACGACCAGTTACCTTCCATGGGCGATGTTCAACCGGAGTTTGCGCCATCAGGACGGATTATAACATCGAAAAGACTGGTGAACAGCATAGATTCCTATCTCGACATGAACAACTACGATGCTGTTGAGTTTTCCTGACACACTGAAGTCTTATACAACTTTTGTAGAAAAGCCAAAGAACAGACAAGAGGGCGGCGTCAGCATTACTTGGTCTAATGCGAGACCGGTCCACAATGGGAGAAGGGGCCGGGCTAACATTATATCTGGCCCGATTGGTGTTAGAGGAGAAGCCAAAGAAGCCAAGACCCCTCGGCAAGCATGGGAACTATTTTTTTCTTTAAACATTTTGAACATTATTGTTCAAGAAACAAATAGAAAAATTGCCACACTCATTTCTCAATTGCCAGAGAGAATTTTAGATGACAGCAGGTACTGCTATTTTGGCCCAACCAACAACGAGGAGATGCTGGCCTTTGTTGAATTGGAGTATTTTCGGGGGCTTTTAGGACAGGCTGGTCATTCCACGGATGTATTGTTCAATCAACTGCAAGGACATCCCGTGTTTATTGCAACAATGAGCAAGAACCGCTTTAAATTTTTATTTTCGAACATTTCGTTCGACGACCAAAATACTAGGCCGCAACGTTGGAAGAATGACCGGTTGGCCGCATTTCGAGTCGTTTTCGAAATGTTTAACGAAAACTGCGGCAAACATGTCATTCCAGGTGACTACTTGTCGTTGGACAAAACGCTATACCCCATGAGGACACAAATTGCCTTCAAGCAATATAATCCAAACAAGCCTGCGAAATATGGCCTTCTGTTCAAGTCGGTAAACGCCAGCAGATTCCCATACACATTTGCGGCATCGGTCTATTCAGGTAAACCGAAGGAAAAGCCATTTAATTTTTACGTTCGTGGAACAGAAGAACTGGTAAAAGGAATGGTGATGAGCCTGGAACAACACGGTGACCTTCAAGGTCGGAATATTTTGTATGACCGCTTTTACACCTCCATACCACTCGCGCAGTGGTTGCTTGAGAGGGGTATAACGTCAGCTGGAACCCTCAACGCTATACGTAGAGGAATACCCCTGGAAGTGAAGCAAGTGAGTGGTAGGGAGAAATCTTCGTACGAAATTTATTGGCAGACGAGTGAGGCTGATCTCAGCCTACATTCTTATGTAGTAAAAACGAAGAATTCTGGCATGCGGAATGTGTTGATGTTGACGACCATGCAACCTCTATTGGGGATTACCAAGGATGACGGCAAAAAGAAGCCAGGCTTGTATAAGCTTTACGACTTCACAAAGGGTGGCACCGATATCATTGACCAAAGGATGGGTTGGTTCATTCACGTGCAAAGCGAAGTCCCCACGGTGGACAACTACTGCGTTTGCTTATTGAGAAGGTGCCAAAGCCACAAAAAATAAACTACCAAAAAACCGTGGCCAATGTCAATGCTGTGAAAAGCCTTTATGCCCTGCACATTCCATACGAGTATGTCAAGTTTGCTTTTGCGCAGAATAAACTATTTGAATGATTGCGGTTTTATAAACTTTGGCTTCAACCACAGCCTAAATAAAACGCGGAGCTCAATGAGAGATTTTCCTTTTTTCCTTTTATTAGACAGATAGCTATTTTTACGTTGATTCAACATATCAAGACGTTGAATACTTGTAAACATGTGCGGTTTTGCAATTAGATTGCTTATCAAAATCATCTATCCTTTTTTGTATAAAAAGTGGGTCATAAAACTAATCGTAATACTCGATGTAAAATTCAGCATTTTTATATGCTGAAACAGTATTGTATTCATATTTTATAAATCCATTTTCTATTTAGAAAATATCAATATAATGCGGTTTGAGCATAGCTGAATTTTAGCACGGATACAACGACTGATTTTATGACTTTTATACAAACAAGGACAGAAGAGAAGTAATCTAATTGCAAACCCGCGCATGTTTACATCGTCTTGCAATGTTGAATCCACGTCGAAATGATTGTATTAGCGTTGTATTCAATTTCTCGTATTATCGAACTGTAAATGTGCAGCCACTTGTAATTTCAATGTGCCTCATTGCATATTCTTAAATATTTCTGTATTTGTGTGTACATAACCTGACAGAACACAGGTTGCTTTACCATTGAATCAAGTTGAAAAACGTTGCTGCAAGAGCCTTGTGCCAATTGCTGCAGTCCGGTATTGCTGTAACCAAATCAAAATACTTATCAATATTTTGCTGCCAAACTGACATTTTTATCGCATAAACGCCCATTAGGCAAAAAAAAAAAAGGCAGCTAATTCTTTGTAAAGTATTTCTCCAGGTTCACAATGATTTGACGCATAATAAATACTACTTTGAATAAATCTAAATATTGTTTGGATTTTAGTGTGTGGCATATGAATCTTAGAGAGCTTATTGAATCCACAAGAAAATGACCCGAGGCATTACAGATTTTCCTTTTGATGAAAAGCGTTGTGACGTTCTGTTAATTAATGAACCGTAACTGTTTTATTTTGAATTTCTTTCTGACTTCTGTTTATGTAAAGCATCATCGACTTTATCGGGTAATCTTACTCCTAGTACTAGCCTTGTATGTAGCCGAGTTCACATTGAACTTACATTGAGAGACGCTGTTGCAACTACAATACATTGCATTTAAACCGCTTTTTTTGTTGCATGATCTTCCATTCGTTTCGTGGATTACATAATAGTATTTGATAAACGCCACCCTGCTTCTTCAGCTGGTCTACATTTGTTAATAAAGCGTAGGAGTTGCTGTTCTTGGAACCGAGGTCACAAGATCATAATCCAAATTGGTGTGACACGCGTTCAGAAATCTCATTACTGCATGTAATTGATGAAGCATTGTTCTTTTAGTCAAGAAGCGAGCTTTATTTTGAGCGTGGGAAAAGTTATTATTTTGCATGAAAAATATAGATTCAAATTGAGATTATGTAAAAAAAATTTAATCACAACATGGCAATGCATGTTCTTCATTACTCTACCAAAAAATAATGTGTAAACTCACGCTACAATTGCTTTAATCGCAAAATAATCCAAAAGTCATAAGTCACCTCAACATTTCAACGTCTATGAGCAGTTCTAAAATTCACATAGGTTTAATTTTCGGATATGCTCAGCGTGAATAATTTTACAAAGTGAATCCCAAAGTTTGAAGCCGTACCTTAAAAAATAACAGAGATATCACTCCTAAAGCATAAGAAGAATCGACAGCCCCCCCCCAAACTGAGCAAGACTCCAGGGAGCCCAACCTCGTAAGGGTTAATCTTTTTGTAATTTAAAACAGAATATTTTATTGCAAAATTTCCGAACCCTTGATGTGTTCAGTTTCAATACGTTAATGAAACCTCCCACAAAGAAATATTAACATATCAGAATGAACACTAATTAGTAATTACTATAAAAGGCTATGCGCTGTACCGGTAATTTAAACATTACCTTGAGAACTCGCTCCATGCAGTACTAGCAGAAATGCGAAAGAAGTGCATAAAAGTGCTAGCCCATTCATAGTAGCCTGCGTCACAAGCTTACTGTTTCATAGAAATCATTCACCTGTTTTAAACGTACTAAAAAATTTATGCCTTTAAAAGTACTGCTCAATATATCACATTCGCCTATGGAAAGCTAAGCTACGATTAACTTTCGCAATTTTGTCGTCACCTATACTGTATCTTCTTCTTTGGGCTATAGTAGAAACTTTTCACAAGTCACTACATTTCATTTGGTAATGAATGTAATGTAGGTATGTAAGCTTTCCTATAAGCTTTTGTGCGTGAAATCAACTTTAAAGCAAGCGCAATTAAAGCACCAAATGTTTTATTTGAAAGTTTGAAAACCTGACGTCATGACTGATGATTGCTGTCGATAGGCTCCTTTTTGGCTGATGCTGAACTGCACTTTAGCGATGGGCATTTTAGCTGCACAAAAAAAGATAGGAATGCTAGCTGTGTTATGTGTGGCGCATCTCTATCTTCAGAAATCAATCTTGCATCCAGTGACCTTACAATCTCAAAAGTCAACTAAGTCGAATATCTTTCAATTCACAAACTTCGATGAAAAATTCTTAAAATGCAATACGTTTCTGTTCCCCCATGTATTTTTGGTTATTCAGTAATTAAGCGTTCACGTATCCTGCGTTCAGGTTTGCGGATTAGTGCTGGCCAATCAGTTGCAGCAATGTCGCATGCCCAAAGGGTAAAGCAAGCCAGAATGTCGGAAATTTTAATTTCTATTTTTATACAGCAACTGCGTCATTACATAAGCTATTATTTTCTGATGGTTGGTATTGATCCAAGTAGTTATATAACAAAATCGTCAATTTTTGCATTAAATTAAAGTTTCTTGCTTAAACCAATCACTGTTGAAATAACTTGAATTTTATAGGCTACGATTTAAAATCCTAATTACTCGTAAGAAATTTGCAGCCTTGCTCAAATTGTTTAATCTATAATATACAAAGCAACACAACGGGATATGCAGTTTTTTTTTTAACTTAACAAACGTTGAGCACAAGTTGTGGTTTGTATAAAGAAGCAAACAAAACTAAAAATTCCTCCAGCAACTTCATTTTCAATACCACTGTCATACTTTAGTAACATATAAGGCTGTAGCTATACCATTTTTAACATTCTACTTTTTTACCAAGCAAATCACTTGTTTCTCATATCTGTTAGACTGGTCCTTGGGACCATGGTATTATATTTTGATTAAGTGCAGGCCTATCAGATGATCGGCAGTCATACATCCAAAAGATGCCATTATTTACACTAAGTGATTTGCATTCACATTATATGTTTCATTGCAATGTTCGCAAACTGAGATGTAAACTACCACTGATAAATCTTAAGTCAATTCATTCACTTAGTATATATATATATATACTGTAGCGCACCCAGCATGGGGCTAAGGGGGCTCAAGCCCCCCCCAAACCCGCCACTAAAAAAAGAAGTTTTTGTATTATCCTCATTTATACATTTTGCTTACAGGTTAGGTATGAATAAGACACAACAATACAACAGGGCTGAGCATTATAACAATATACTTTACATATTTACAAATAGTTTTAACGGTCGAACGTTTTCGATTTAACTTAAGCCCTCATCAGGAATCTGAAAATATTTCTAAAAATGCAATGAATTTCAACTTCTTGAAGGTAAAATTACATTAGGAAAAGACAACTACATAAATAGCTTCGAAACAATTTGCACCACAGGGAACGTGATACATCAAGTAGCCTAAATGTTCATGAGAATGGACGCACCTCCAGCAAATAATTGTTTGTTTAAATTTGAGTTATAGCGTTTGCTCCTCGTGCCCCATCCTGTGAGTAGCCTACCATCTGTACCCAAGCAGATGCCAAACGAAACTTGTCAACCAAGAGCCTCCACCCGGAGGGCACAGCTGCAAAGGGCAATGGACAAGTTTAGACGCCCCACCATTCTGCAGCTCAACATGGAAGGCTACACAACAAGCAAGATCAAAGTTATGGAGCAGCTTGCCCAATGCCCATACCAACTAGGCACTCGTCATCCTCTTCCAAGAGATCCACTGCACCTCTGCAGATAGGCTAGCTATTTCCAACTACACGCTAGCCGGGTCTACCTTAAGTCGGAAGCAAGGTATTGCCATGTTTGTGCATGAGAGCCTGAAGTTGACCTTTGTCGACTAATCTCCAACTGATGCCGAGATTGAGTGGGTGTGCATTTGTATCTCAGACTACAACATCGTCAACATCTACAAGCCCCCACCCTCGCGAATGTTGCCACCATCCCTTCCAACGTTCTCCTTCCCCAGTCGCTACGCTGGCGATTTCAACTGCCAGCACATCGACTGGGGCTACAGCAACACAAGCAGCGACGGAGAATTGCTGGCTGACTGGGCCTTTACAAACCATCTTGCCCTCCTATTCAATCCAAAGGAACCAGCCAGCTTCCTCTCCGGCCGCTGGGGAACAAGGACAAACCCTGACTTGGCTTTCGCGAGTGTCGACAGCTCTCTTCCAGACAGACGTGTGCTTGAGAAGTTCCCGCGGTCCCAACACCGGCCGTACCTCATCATCGCCACAAAACTTGTGGCTCCTATCTCGATGGAACTTCAAAAAAGCCGATTGGAATCAATACAGCCTCCTGACCAATGAGTCTGCTGCAAAGTTACCATCGACTGAAACATGCAACGCAGACGAGGGATACTAGGACTTCTGCAATGCCATAATAACTGCGGCAAAGGCCACAATACCACGTGGCCATCGAACCAATTATACACCATGCTGGGACTCTGAGTGTGAAGCTCTCTATCGCTCCTTCATTGACAGTGCTTCCTAAATTTATTTTGGTGTCAAATTGAGTTTTGCCTTTGCGTAAAATTTTAAATGAGTCGGCAAAGAATTTTCGATCAGAGCAAAAAGAACACTTTATGATGTGGTTTTTGATGGCACTTTTCTTTAACTCTCTAAAGTTCAGATGCTCCCGTACTCTCGTGGTCAAATGTCTGTTGGACATACCGATGTAGGCTACCGTACGTCAATGCCGAATCACATGGACATGTAAAACTGTATAGGCTACATATTTAAGCAGAGAGACGAAGGCGTCTGGGACTTGTTTTTGTTTGTTTGTTTTTGCACTTATTTGTGTTGGCAAACGGAAAATTAATTCTATTTTGTCATAGGCTAGCCTACATGACGAAAAAGTCGAAATCTATAGAAGATTGCAAGAGTGGACGTAGGGATGAGGATGCTAATGATGCTAGTAGCATGGGGTTCACTAGGCCAACTTCTAATCTGATTGAGAAAACGAATCTTGATGTATCGGCAACCGGTGGGTTGTGGGCTATGAGTGCCTTTAAATATTAATCAAAGGAATGGGCATTGGTCTATCGTCACAAATCACTCGGCCGACATTTCTGAATTAGCCCCCCCTAACTTTTTTTCTGGGTGCGCTACTGTATATATATATACTATAAAAGAAAACATGTGACACTATTTTGCACTCAACTAGTTTAAAATAAATTATTATTTTAATTAGAAAGTATAGAAAATACAAAAATTAAGAAAGTTATTTAGAGTTTTAAATACAAGCCTCTTTTGTTCATTGCAACGTCCAAGTAGTTTAAAGCAAATCAGATGTAAATAAAACACACTAGAAATACGCAAAGCAATGATCACTTTTAAATTTTGTATCTTTCAGCTGGTACCCAAAGCCCCAGTGATGACCTGGTAAAACTCTCATGGCGATTTTATAAAATACAAAGCCTATTTTTATTGTTTTACAATGTTTTCTTTTTAGTTTTCTTGACAAAAAATTATGCACCCTATGTCAGCCATTCTTTGATAACAAAATACATACATTACTGTGTATGCTAGACTATAGCATAATTATTTTAGTTACTTGTAGGTTATCGTGTAAAAGCTCACTGTGTCATAACTGTTGGAGTGGAAAATTATCAACGATATGTCATTTAATGTAAGCTATTAATAATGAAAATTAACTCGGACAGCTTTTGTACATTAAAACAAAGCAACTTTAACGTTCATCAAGCACATGATGGATAGACACCACGTGATACCACGTCACGTTGAGTCACGTTTTTTATCCACTCTTCGTACGCTGAAACACGAGTGTAGACGCCTGGATAGCTTGGAGAGGCACAGACCGGACCACCAGATGCAGTAATTCCAACTACAAACCAAGCACACGAAGAACATCTCTGACACATCAATGGTCCACCACTGTCACCCTAGAACATAGTTTTATTGATGATGCAATAACTTTAAGTTTGCAATTAAGATTTACTCTACTAATGAGAACAAATCAAAACACCAATTTTTCAGGTGAGCAACTGCTGATAGTTAAAGATGACAACAAATACATAACTGAGGCTGATTGTAATTTATTTCACACCAGTCGAATGTAAAATAACGTTACTAAAAAGTTTCCACATATGGAGATTTGCTGCCAACTCTCACAGTTCTTCCGAGCTGTGCTCTATAGGCTAAGGCATCGAAACCTGATTAGAAGATCATAACTAGAAAGCAGAATGGAGACTAAACTCAACCAAACTTTGGATTTTAATCTCAGACGCTTCTTCTCGGCACTTACTGGGCAAGTATCATAGCCTCCAGAAATGTGGCCAGCACATATCATTTGTTCAAGTAAGAAAGGTTCTCTGTATGTCTGTTGACAGAAGCGAGGTTGAAGAATTCTTATGACAGCATCTTTCAACTGGTTTGAAGGAACATATCTAGCTTCGCCAATTGGTGCTGCAAATATTTTGAAGTTGTTTTTATTGAGATGAACACATTGTTTAAGTGTTATCTTAACAGAATTGACCTCAACTTTTAAAATCAAATTGTAAAAAGTAATCAAAACTTGTACCGATAGTTTTGAAATTTGATCATTCAACTATTAGGCGTCAATTAGTCTAAAAGTTAACGGTGCTATGAAAGAAACATTGAAAAGTATACGGAAACAAAACATTTCTAGTTTCTGTATTGATGTTCTCATGAGATGATACTACTTGTTGGAAGACATTGTTTCTATTTTTGAAACGGAACAGAAAAGACATTTACAAAAAGTAATATACCTCTCCTCATATGTTCCCCACCCAGAAGCAACGCAATCATGGTCATGTGGTACCGTCTCTCCTTGAGGAAGGCATATTGGATACACATAATCTCCAAGCGATACTGGATTGTCAAGCTGAAAATGCAACTTCCGTATCTTTAGTCTTGGTCCTACTGTATAGATTTGCTCACTCGCTCATCTCAGTTTGATGCTGTACTCAGGGGCGTCGACAGGGGGGTCTAGGTGGTACTTTTGGACTCTGGCCCGGAATATTTAGGGGGGGGGGGATTTAAAAGATTCCCGTAACCAAACATTATCAAGATCTTAATATAATCAGATCTAAAGGAATTGCTATCAGAGGTTAAAACAGACACCAGCCGTCAGATGGTAAAGTACCGGGCCTATTTCTGGGTACCGAGCCCACTTCAGCTCTCTGGTGGTAAAATAGCCACTTCAGCCACCAAACAGTAAAATAAGAATTCAGTTTAGTCTAGTATGTAAAAACAGACTATAGTAGGCTATCATGTTTTTGACTGTTTGAGAGTAGACATTACATTTATCGATACAATACATTGTAATAAAATATCTTTGTCTTGTATTTGGATCTGCCACAATATCCGTGATCCCTCTTAGAAATGGTTGGTCAACGGTCAGGCAACGAATTTCATATGCAGTGCCCTACTGGTATACGCTTCGAAGAAACAAATTTGGTTTCTAAACAATAGTATGCTTTGCAGGATAAATTACTAGTGTTTAGTCTACCATATCGTGATTTCCCTAACCGAAAATATTGAGTGAAATAACCTGCATCAAGGATTTCAAAATAAACAGGCTAATGTTCGTTTAAACTCAAAAACTGAAATGGCACAGGTAAGAAGATTGCTTTCCCTATTTCTGCACTAAAAATTAGACCAAAATTGATTTTCCGATTACAGCAATCAGAAAATGTTTAACCTAAGCCCAAAAACCTTTCCCAAGTCAAATTGAAAACTTTCTGACCGTCTGCACTAACTTTGACCAGTGAAACATCAATGGAACCGGGAAGTAATACTCTACCGCCATGTAACAAATAAAAGTTCAACAAAGCAACCACTAGATAGAGATAGTCAGTTTTGCAGTTCAGAAAGTTTAAGATTGCGCAAGATTTGTTAGACGACTATGCTTTTGGCATATCTGGTTTGATCGAGCAAAGAATAACAAAAAGCTCTACATCTGACAAGACTGACACTACAAACAAGAGCAAGCTATTGCATTACAGGCTATCAGCAGCACCAAGATTGTGATAAGCGCATAATGGTAACTTATGTAGAAAAATTTTAATGCCTTTGAGAAATTCTTTTTAATTTTCTACTTTGAACGGCATGTGTCATCCTCATTTTAACACCACATCAATAAAAGTTTGTACACAACCTTTGTATTCATAACATTGTCGATGAAGAGGGCCCGAAAATAAATTGGTACAGGGCCCGAGAAATCTTGTCAACGGACTTGGATGTACTTACATTAGATTAATCTCTTATTGACAGTGGAACTAGCCAGTGGCGGCCCGTGCCATGGGGCTGCAGGTCTGCAGCCCCACCTAAATGAAAGAGAAGAGGGAAAATATGTTTTCCTCTATGTTTGTCCAACCCAAAACGGTTACTTTTTTCACTTAAGAATTGCTGATCGAAAATTAACATATTGAAAGTTTCGTTTGTGTTATGTATTTTGGTTTATTTGCATTGGAACGATGTACTTTGTTTTCGTTTCCCTCAGGTCTTCTCTTTTGCTTTGTATTCATCCGCATGCTTTTGTTAATTAGCGCTTCTCGTTTTGGGCTTACTTTGTGGGTTTCACACTATATCTTGGTTATGCAATTTTATAATAAAACAGAATTCCAGTACGACTCTGGTTGAATGAGTTAAGTCACAACAGATGCTGATGCTGTACTTAACATGCCTGCTCCTTCCAATGTTGGCCCATTACGTTCTTTTCTCGGGTCGGTTCAATTTTATTCTAAGTTTATGCCCCCAAATTTTTCTACGGTAGCGCAACCGTTATATCATTTAACCAAGAGTGGTGTTCCTTGGAGCTGGGAACACAAAGAAAAATGCGCTTTTGCAAAATCAAAAACGTTTCTTTCCGCAGAAGATGTTCTCGTACAGTGCCGGCAAAAAAATCTTTACACTGACTGAATATTAGACCTTTTTAATTAATAAATTGCCTCTCTTGAGACCCCAATATCTCTGGCGATAGCAATCACAGAATCTCCCTTCTTTAACAAAGTCAAGGCACGAGATTTTTCTTCCATTTGCATCTTCTTTCGACCCATTTTATAGTTTTTGAAAATTTTTGCACGACCTTGAAACTTTGGGAAAATGGAAAATATTGTGCGATGTCACCGACCTTACTATTCACAAAGCTGTAAAGCAACACTATAGGCACGCAGAACAATAGCTTTGCGGTGAAGTGTAGCCAGACACTAGCTTATGACGTAACTACAGCATAAGCGTTTTTGTGACGCAATGCTTTTGGCGGGAACAGTAAGCTAAGACATGGCTAAGAGCTTGTTCAAATTGTACATGTAAAGTTTTTTTTTGCCGGCACTGTACACTTTAACCCAGGAGTGTGCAACCTTTGTTACAGGAGGGCCAGATATAAATAATTGGGTGAAACCGCGGGCCGCACGTTTATTTAACATATGATTTCTAGTAGTTGCAGGCACAAAAGTGTAGTTTTTCTTGTTATTCATGTTATTCTTATATTAGGGGTTATCTCCTTCCAGAAATAATAAGTTAGGACGCATAAATTTCTGAAGAAAACTGCTATTCAAATTTATTGTCACACTGTCTTTAAACGAGCTCAGTGAGAAGTTTGCAGCTGGCTTCTTTTCCTGACGGCTTTTTCCAAATTTACTTTAATAGAAGTGATCGCAATTCGAAGTCCATTTTCCAAGTGTTGGTCTGTCAGAACCGATCAATAGGGAGATTTCATGACGCCCGTTTTAGAAAAAAATGTTCGCACAAATACGTTGAGCCAAAAAGTGCCATTTTTGAAGCCATGGATTTTTGAAATGTGGAAAGTCATCTTAGTTGAAATGTTTTCGGTAAAAATCGCCAAGATTCATTTTTAAATACTTTGCTTTCAAATCCTTTTTCTCTTGAAGATCAATCAGTTCAAGTTGGATATCAGCTGGTGCTTTGTCAATGTCCGTGTTGAATGGCGAAGAGAATATATCAAACAAATGTTCATGAGATTTGAAGTCCTTGAAACGAGCCAAAAGTTCATACAACAATTTTTCAAATTTAGTTTTCTTCTCCGGATGCATTCCATAGTCTCTCAAAGTTGGAAAGTGGAAAAGATGTCCTGTCTGTATGTGAGCTTTCCAAAGTCGTACTTTGTTCATAATGCCTTTTATGTGACCATACATTTTTAGAAATAATTGATTAAACTACCATTCAACGTTTTATAGGCAGAGAAAACTTTTTCTCGAACCGTAGAAAATTTCATGATCAGATCACCGCTTCAATGCGTGACGGAAAGCTACAGATCAATCTGCATCTGGCATTACAGAGTGCAAAAAACAGTGTTGCAGAACGCGTTTTCGAATATTAAATTCTCATCAGTGCAACTACGTTTATGAACGCAATAACAACGGTTAACTTTAAACTCAATACAATACATTAAAAACATTATAAGGACATATTCTCAGTTTTCAATTGAATATTAATAAATCCAGAGACATCAGAATAGAAAAATAAATACAATGGATTGGCGGTGGCCGGTGGGAGACTTCTAAAATGGTTAACAGAAGGTGCGAAATCTACAATATTCCACTCCACAATGAATTGTTCAAACGTACCAGACTAAACTAAATTACCGTATAAACATGTTTCGCGGGCCGCACACAATTCAAAATTGGCACATCTTCGCGGGCCACATAATTTTTCTTCGCGGCCACATTTGGTCCGCGGGCCGCACGTTGCACACCCCTGCTTTAACCCGTTGCTTCCTTTAGGAATTGCATGCGACGCATCAAGCGTGGGCATTGGCGCCACACTGTTTCAACGCTCCCCAGACGGAAGCGAGAAGCCAATAGCCAATGTGTCGAAAATCTTGACAAAATCTCAAAAAACTACCGTCAAATCCAAAAGAAGGCTTTGTCCATCATCTTCGCTTTGAAGAAATTCTACCAATACCTCTACGGTAGGAATTTTATTTTGGTAACGGATCATAAGCCTTTGCTTTCACTTTTTGGTCCAGATAAACCTACCCTTTCGCTGGCGGCTAACCGGTTAGCACGCTGGGCGTTGTTTTCGAGTCATTTTAGTTATACTATACTTATAGAGTATCGCAAAACAATGCATCACCAAAATGCTGACGCCTTGAGCCGTCTTCCGTCCAACGATGACACAATTTTTGATGGGGAGGAAAGTGCAGATGATGTTGATATTGTCTGCGCAATTGATACGTTGGATTCGCAGGTTAGTCATTCCGATTCTTCTACTTTGCGCAAGTCGCAAGACAGCACCAAAACAAGAAGATTTCTGCTTCTTCAGTTTTGGAATCCATCACCATTCTCCGCAAACGGATCAAAAATCTTAGAAAAGATGAATCCATTTCCAAGCTTATGGATGCAGCAAACGTCTTTACGTTTGCCGATAACCTAAAAACGCCAAAGGATCCCCGAGTGGGCAAAACTCTATCAAGGTTTCGAAACACAGAAGAATCCGATGGTTTGTCGTCTGCGGGAGAAAGAGTGTGGAAACGGTAATAGGCTACATCGAAGCCCTTGATTTGGTTCAAGCTGAGCTTGATCGAAGATTCGACCAGGCGGATCTGCTTACAGCAGCCAACAGATAGAAGGCCCTTCTGAGCTGTGCAAATGGTGAGGAAAGATCTGATAGGCTAATGAGAACAGCTTATCAGATGCCATCAGAAAAGATCGCCTAAAAACGGAACTTTCCTTGTTCAGCGAAGTTGTAAGTGGAAAAACCGCAAACTCCGTTCAAAAGGTTGCTGAGATACTATCACAACTAAATCCAGGGCCGGATTTAGATGATGGGGGGCCCGGAGTACTTTTACATCGGGGGGCCCCCGGCGAAAAACTACTACGTCTACAGTAGCATAAATCCTGCACTGCACAGAATTCTGTAGAAACATCAAAGGCTAAAAGAAAAAAATAACACAAAATCACATTTTTTCCACGTCGGGGGGCCCCCTTCAAAAGGGGGGCCCGGGGCACCTGCATCTTCTGCCCCCCCCCCCCCCAAATCCGGGCCTGACTAAATCCTCAAACACTAGATCTTTTCAAAGATATGCGAAAATTCGTGGAGCTCTGCCTTTGCCTCCCTGCTTCAGCTGCATCATCAGAACGTTCTTTGTCTGCTCTAAGACGCTTGAGAACGTGGTTGAGAAGCTCAATCACACAAAAAAGACTTAGGCTACTCATCTTGCGTTGATGCATGTACACCAAAACATTTTGGACACTGTCGATGTCAAAGAACTCATGACACAGTTCATAGAGAAAACACCTGAGCGAAAAGCAATCTTCGGAAGCGTGTGAGAACTCACTTCCACAAACTATCGCTTTCAAATCACTTTCTAATTTGTACGTTTTCATTTGAATTTTCTGAACAGTTGCTTTGTTGTTGCCGTTTTTCATTTGTCATAATTTACAATGTATGTGTTTTGGCGTCGTCTCTTACACCGGAGGGGACTAAATGCTTATAGGCTACTACCACTTTTAAATGCTGACCTATACAAGGGGGGTCTGGGGGGCGAAGCCCCCCAGAAGCTGACAACAGTACGGCATCTTCAGCCCCCCCTAGAGAAGAGTAGTTCCCGCGCCACTGAATATATCTAACGATTACACCTCCCTGCAGAAAACTATTCCATTTATCCAATGCTAAAAAAGAATGGTTCAATTCTCGACGAGTGCAGCAAAAATGCAAATCTGACGAAAAAGCGAAAGTTCAAATCCGAAACAAAACTAAAATTCAAATTCGAAACAAAAATAAAAGTTACTTTTTTTACATTAATCAAGCAAGGACAAATTGGACTACAAACAAAGATACATTAACGATGACTAAAAATTTTGTAATTGACTTAGCCTATTTCGATTGTTTGCGTCAAAAATGACGATATTGATATGTTTCATATCTATATGGTAAAGGTGGTCCCATACTCAGTGGCGTAGCTAGGGAATGTGCCGTCCGGGGCGGATTCAGATTTTGACGCCCCTTCAAGCAAAAGCATGTGAAAATGAAATTTTTTTTAATTGACATGAAGTGGAATTAGATTGCATGTTTTGAACCAGTAGCGTAGCCAGTAATTTTGAAATGGGAGGTTTTGAGGCCCGGCGGGCGAAGCCCGACGGCGTCCTCGCCAAAGACGACATCCAGCGGCGGGGGTCTGCATTTTGCAGTCTGGGGGGCCTCCCCCAGAAAATTTTGAAAAATTACTTTGGATTTGGAGCATTCTGAGAGCATTTTCAACAAAATGTGGGTATAAATCCCCTGGTATAAATATTCCTGTAAAATGGTGCTGTCCGGTGGCATAGCAAAAGGATAAGATCATGTTTTCTTGGGAATTTTTCGGTAACTTCATAAAGCTAAGTCTCTATGTTTTCTTGTTGCTAATTCCTGGCTGAGATATTTGAATGTTTGGTATTGGCAAAACTCGCTCTTTTAATGGAGTTTCGTAATTAGGCAAACTTTGTTTTAGAGACATAGAGACTGAAAGCATCATTCTCAATATCGTGACGTCACATGCGTGCCAAAGGGGGGGGGCTGTAACCCCCAAACTCCTCCTCCCCCTTGGCTACGCCACTGTTTTGGACGTTGCCATTCTGTTTGCTTTTATTTTCCTTGTACTTTTGCATTATCAACAAAAAAACAAAACGTCCTGTCTGAAAGTGCCGCTCCCTAGACGTGCCGCCCCGGGCGGTCCCCCCCCTAGCTACGCCATTGCCCATACTTGATTCAAGTGTCTTGTATGAGAAGATAAAGTTCTCATTGTACTGAGCCTTTGGAACTAAGGAGAGTAGGGTGGCCCATGGCCATGTGGAGATGCGGCCTGATTTGTCACATTTTGCATATTTTGATTACAGCTACTGCTAGTGCTTGACTGACATTTTTTGAGATGTTTTTACTTTTTGCGGTTTCCTAATGACAAAAAACTTTTTTGTTGCCTTGGATAAGCAGTAGCAAATGAGAAAAAGTAAGTTGAAAAACGCAAAATCAGACTGTTATTGAAAATTAACAGTCTGACTAAAATTTACAAAATCAATTTTTCTTTGTTTTTCAACATGTGAGAATGTTAAAACCTATTGTTTCATCTGGGGAAAAGAATAAAGAAAGCGTAAAAATCTAACTTTTAGAAAAAATTATTTAAACGTTCGCCCAAAGTTAGAAAAACCTTGAAATTTCTGCAAAATGTGACAAATCAGGCCGTATCTTTAGGTGGCCATGGGTGGCTAGTTCCTTTCTTTTGGCCGCCTTTCCTGCGACAATTATGCCCACCCAAGTTTTACACACTAGGTAGAGGTGAGCGGTGTTTTGAACAACCAGCTGAAGCCGGGAGTCGAACCAGGTGCATAAATGGAAAGGCAACGCTTTATCCGTTGCGCCATCCCACCGCATCCATATCTATATAGCCTACACATTTCAAAAAAGGTTAAAATAAAACACTCACCAACACATAAAGCGGATATCATAGCGATACGAACAATGTTTATAGACCGGAATGAATGAGTAACACAGGAATGCTAGCGCTAAAGTGCGGCATTGCGTCTTTGTCTTCCCTTGTTTCCGGTCCCTTGTCGAAAGAGCGTATATTGTAGAACTGCGATTGCTTGAAACGCAGCAAGGCAGCAGCGTAATACTGGAGTCATATAAGCAAACAGCTCTGACAATACCAGTAGGCTACATATAGTTGAAATATAGCTAGCCTACTACGACAGGTAGCAGCCCAAGGCAAACCCATATTTAAGTCTTGCAAATAAAAATTATTGATTTCATTTGAATAAGCTGAAGATGCGGTTACGATGGTGAAATCGATTCTTAATAAATTATACTAAGAGGTTAGATTGTTGTGCAAATGCCAGCATTTGATGAATGCAAAATATCAGCACTATATGATTCTCAGCCGAGTGGTGAGAACCCTGGAACGGCAATCGAAAGGGCGCCGGTTCGACACCGCTCGAGCATGCGGCTGTGTCTGTGATAGGACACTTAAAGGCATGCCTGAAGGTGGACACGAAGATTGGCTTCCTTGCCTTCCCGTCTACTTAATCTAAATTTTCAACCACCGGGTGTAAGCCTGGATACGACAAACAAAGTACTATGATTTAATTTGATCACATACAAGAACTTAATTTGTGATTAGAAATTATGTCTGACATTCATGAATAAACTGACATTACGTAGTACATTTCACATTGCAATGAGAAGTTAAAAAACTATGTGGATTGTCGTTTGCGAATTATGCTTAAGCTAAAGTTGTTACAACTAGCTTAAGCTAAAATTGTTATAACTAGCTGCTAAAGTTGTTACAACTAGTCCCAGCCCGATTGCTCAATTGGTGAGGGCATGACTTCTGGAACGAGGAGGCTTCAAGATCAGGCGGCGCTGGTTTGACTCTCGGGGTGTGCTCTTGAGCAACGCACGTTAAGGACTGCTCTCCATTCAGCGGCATCTAATGGATGGAATAATTCCCCGGCAACAAGACTTGAACAATCGGAAAGTTCACTCTGTCAATCTTGGTGACCGAGTCTGGATCAATGATTCAAAGCCTCTACAAGTATGAGAAACTGTCAGAATTAAGCTCTGCAGGAAGCTTTCCCAGTCGGAGGATAAAGATTCAATCAATCAATCAAAATGCAGTCAGTTAGAACAAAATAGCAGGTCAAAAATTTTCAACCAGAAAATCAATCTGCAAACGTTGAATCAATGTAAAAAAACTGATTTGCTGGCTGGGTTCGCGACAGCTACTTCATGTTTTCATTCATCCTGATTTTTCCTGAGAGATTCTATACGATAGGCTACTAAGCAGACATGACCAACCGCGGAGAACCCTTTAGTGCAATTCATCACAATAACCTCAAAACCGCTTGATGTAGTATGAATATATGAAAAATACTGTATTTACTGTAGGAACAAATAATTTGTTTCAAACTACTTTTTTGAATGTTCACAAATCATCAAAATTAAAGTTCGAATGAACAAAATCGAACATAAAATGACCAAATGCCAGCAAAATTCATGCTTTTTAGAGCTTTTTGCAAAGTATGTTTTCAGAACACACAAACTAAGCATTTCTTTTGAAAACAAACAATTACAATATAAAATAAAAGCATTTGACTATGTGCAATTGTGCATGTCAATTTTCTCAAATGTTAAGCCATTTATCAGGTCGGACTCAAATGGTCCCGTCTGGTGCTTTTCGCGTGTCTTTGAAACGAATGACAGATAGGGTTAAAGGCCATGCGTACGTATAGGTATAGTCTACACATTTTACTATACGACATGGTAACTTACAGCTTGTAAATCTCATAAACTATGCAGGATATGCAACTTTGCTATGGAAGCGATTTCTCAAGCCAAATAAAAAAGTATGACTAACCATCAAATTATTTGATTTTTCAAGTTACGCTGTTAAACAAATTGCAAAATAATTTCGATGCTGTGTTGTCAGATAAATTATCTGCATCATGTGAAAATTTGATTGATCTATCTTGCGCAGTTTTTGAGTTACACGAGCTCAAAGTGCTAGTGTCGAACCGACCCCCCCGTCCGCAAATCATCTGGCCAAAAAACGTCACAGGAAATAGGTTTTATAAACAGGTGGAAAAGGACTTCGGAGGTAAGTTTGATCCTAACATTTCTGAGGTGGTCAACAGGAATTTCTATGTGGACGATTGCTTGACCTCCACACAGACTCCGGAAGAAACTATTGACTTAATGGACCAGTTACAAAAAATGCAACTGGGCGGATTTCGTTTGACCAAGTGGCTATCCAACAATAAGGACGTGATTGAAGGAATTCCAGAGGAAGAACGAGCTAAGTCAATAGTGAATTTTAATACAGGTAATTTTGAAGAAGAAAATGAACGTGTGCTAGGAGTTAGCTGGTCAATGTTGAACGATAAGATTGGTTTCATCATTATAGATGTTGTGAAAGGACATCTATACACACGACGAAACATCTTATCCGCCGTATCAATTCTTTATGACCCCCTCTGCTTCGTAGCTCCAGTAATCCTTGATGCACGCATTTCGCAACAAGACTTGATGAAAAAAGGCTTGGGGTGGGATACAGAATTGCCCCAAATTGACGTGGACGAATGGAGGGAGTGGTTCTCGCAACTTTCCTTATTGCAAAGTGTCACTTTGCCGCGCTGTTTAAAGCCGCTGCAATTCAGCAAGTTAAAAGAAATCATTTTTCTGATGCATCTAGCCAAGGTATTGCGCTGTTTCATATCTGCGCCTTGTCAACAAAAAAAAAAATGACGTCCACTGTGCTTTTCTGTATGGAAAGGCTAGAGTTAGCCCCCCAAAACCGGAAAGCATCCCACGTCTGGAGTTGGCAGCAGCAGTGCTTTCTGCCGAGAATAATGAATGGATTAGAAAGCAATTAGAGCTTCCAGATGTGAAATCAATATTTTGGACTGACTATTGTGGCTATGCGCCTAAAAGCAATGAAAGCAAGCCCTTTCCAACGTTTGTCGCGAAAAGACTCGCAAAACTTCATCGACAGTCCGAGCCATGCCAATGGAGACGACACGTAAATACGTGTTTCAATCCTGCAGATGTCGCATCTAGAGGCCTGTCTGTCAAAGAACTCGTTAAGTCCAGATGGCTTGTTGGACCCGAGTTTCTGTGGTGTGACGAGACCGCTTGGCCACAGGCGCCAGAGAAAACAGAGACAATGCTGCCTAAAGAATTTCTCTCTGTAGAACGAAAACGAATTGTCAATGCTTGTAAGAGCAGTGACACGGATTCGATTATAAATTTAATCAATAGTTATTCTTGTTTGCAGAAGTAAAAGTATCAGTGGCATGGCTTTTGCGCTTTAAGACCTTTCTTAAATCAAAGGATTCTGTTAGCACGTCAAAGCTGACATTAGATGAGCTAAATCTTGCAGAAATCTCCTCAAACTCGAGCAGTATCGCGCATTTTCACCTGTTATTAAGATATTGCATAAGGAAGAGCCACTTACTACACGAGCCATGCGGCGTGAATTAAAGAAATCGGACCAAGCCAAATGTTTGAACAAACTCAGCCCAATTTTAAATGAAGACATCCTGAGGGTAGGAGGACGCTTGGAGAATGCAGCAATTTCTTTCAATGTCAAACATCCGATTATTTTCCGGTGCTCGAGTCAATTAACAGATTTGTCTATTTTGAAGCACCACCGTGGAGTTGGGCATGCAGGAATAGCACACACTTGGACGTCTTTGCGCGAGCGGTTTTACGTTCTTAAGGGTTGCGCCACTGTGCGCAAAATAGTTAACCTCTGCGTCACCTGCCGTAAGTTCAATGCCCCCAGAGGAAAACAGAAGATGGCTGTTCTACCTGCTGCTCGTCTACGCTCTGATGAACCTCCTTTCAGTTTTCTACTACTTCGGACCCTTCATGGCTGAGCAGGGAAGGAGCATGGTAAAAAGGTATGGATGCATTTTCACTTGCTTAACTATGAGGGCTGTCCACTTAGAGATTGCCTCTGACGTGTATACTGACGCGTTTCTTAATGCTTTTCGACGGTTTGCTGCCAGACGGTGAAATCCTAAGGAAGTGTTTAATGATAATGGCATCAATTTTGTCGGTGCACATCGCGTTTTTAAAGGATTGTTTGAGATGTTTGCAGGACCCCAACATTGAAAAATACTTTCGACAAAAAGCAATGAAATGGAGTTTTAATCCACTTGGGGCGTCTCACTTCGGAGGCGCTTGGGAATGGATGATCCAGTCGGTTTGACGGGTTTTCGACTTTATGCTCTCCAAGTTCGGCACACTGACCTACGACACGCTGAACACCTTCCTGATTGAAGTGGAAAACATCCTGAACTCACGACCGCTGGTTCTGGCCAGTGAACTACGATTCGAAGGATCAACAACCACTGACACCAAATCATTTATTACGACACAATTTGGAGAGCGATCCTCCAATGCTTTCCAAGAAGGCCAACGAAAAAGACTGCTATGCGCAAGGACAATGGCGAAGAGTTCATTTCCTAGCCGATGAGTTCTGGCGAAGGTGGAAAAAGGAGTATCTATCGATAATCGTTTTGAGACAAAAATGGCCAGACCGAAAATGCAACTTCGAGACGAATGACGTCGTCTTAATTGTTGACGATAATTTTCCACGATGACGTTGGACTTTGGGGAGAATCATTCATACATATCCAGATAAGCACGGGATAGTGCGACAAGTAGATGTTCGAGTCGGTACCGGCATCCTGAGAAGGCCGAATGCAAAGCTGTGCCCTATCTACAAGCCAGCCGAGGCCTTAAATGATACTGCAATCAACGCAAGTATCGATCAAAGCAGTGCAAGGAATGCATTTTAATGTGCTTCAACGAAGCAATTGCTTGGATTCAAAAGCAAAAATTTGTTTTCTTGTTTTTGGAAAAAGTGTAAGATATTTTCTCTACACTGCCTAAGTTCTTTGCAGTTCACGTGTTTACGAATGGCAGTATAGTGATAAATGCCATTTTTAGCGGCATAGCAGCTTTCTCCTGACCATTCATCAACTGCACTTGATTAACTGGAAAGTTTCTTAGTTTAAAACAATAAAAGAAGAACGCTTTGTTTTGGGAAATATTTTGGTGATTTCATACGCCCATGCAAAACATGGCTGCTCCAAGTTTTTGTGACCTAACAATTTACTGAAATCATCGCCCCTTGGGACTTAGTTTATCGCTACAGAAACAATATTCCATGATTTCATCGAAAATATTGTTTTCGATTTGTTGATTTTTTTATGGAACTTGGGATTTCAAAACACATAAAAATTTATCTTAAATAAACGCACTTCTGCCTGAAATATGATCAGACAGTTTGTAGCCAGGTTGGGCAAGAGTTCTGTTCATTTGTGAATTTGGTTTGTTACAGCGCTTTGCCAGCCAGTTCGGACTTATTTAGTAAGTCGAGATTTGTAGAATTCGGATAAGCAGCTTTAAAGAGATTGCTTCATTAAACGACTTCACTTCTCCTGTTCTGGTCACTCAGAAGTGCGGTTTGAGAGATTGTTGACAAAAATGTCAAGTACCATTGCAATTTCGCTCCAATTTAATAAACCATTTCCATCTATATTCGACAACAGTCGGATTGCCTATGCGGTCGAGCCTCGTAATATAGATTAATATCACATAAAGTGTTAACCTAACTGGAGCATATCCTATTTCTGGAATGATACAACAGGAAACAATCATTACGTGAATAAAATGCAGTAATGGAAGATAATTTGATCTAAATTGCAAGCAATTTTCGGTAAATGATTCATCAAACTTCTACTTGGAAGTCTAATGACACGCGATAACAAAAAATCCCTTTAAAACAGTGGTTCTCAACGGGGGCGGTACCGCCCCCGGGGAGAGGAGTTGATTTTGCAAGGGGGCGGTATGATTACCTCTGCATAAGGGCGGCCTTTTGAATATTATTGGGCATTTTGGTTTAACCCATCTACCGACCAGCGTAACGATTTCGTCACATCATTGTCTGGATAATCTACTCTACATGCTCGCACGATAGCCAAACAATTTCTCTTACATCATCGTCGTATTTGATTGACCAACCGTTTTGTTTACAAACGCTATCTATTTAAAATTTAAATTCAGTAGTTTTTCAGTATATCACAAAATCTGGTGAGTTGCATTATGACGTAACCACTACTACTAGTATACTGTTTTCATGCTCGCAAATATATATTTGCTTTTCGTAATTAATCGTTTTTGTTGGGGGGGGGGCGCGGTGAAATTTCTACAGCTTTGTAAACGGGGCGTTGGGCTAAAAAAGGGTGAGAAACACTGCTTTAAAACGATGTTTAGAGATTAGAAAATGTAGGAATTTTTAAATCTTGCTTTCAAAAGTCAAAAACTACAATTTGATGCAGCATAGGCCTACTTGTTGTCAAATAGCTTATTTATAATGTTGCTAGAGTTATGGAAGCATTGTCTAGCGACCGCATTACACTATTATGTGCAGGGCCTGATTAAAGCTCATGGGGGCCCGAGGCACAACTAAGTTCAGGGGCCCCTATTGGCAATCGCTTTCGACGCAATGCCATGTAGTCTCTGCGAATGATGAAATATGGGCTAACAAATAGTTCAAGCAAAACTATAACTTCATAAATATTAATTTAGCCAATTTACCTACAACTTTCTAACAGTATTAACACTCTTATACTTGTTACAAAAATTATTGGATGAAAAATCTCTCTAACAGATTGGAAATTGGGCCCATTTCATACTGGAAACACTAGCAAAATATACACTTTTGGATTTGAACTAGCAGAGTTTATTCATGGTTTCTTGAAATCTATGGAAGTATTGACTTTTTTACATATGATGGAAGGTTGGCATAAAGAATAATTTGAGTTATGAAACTAATCAACAATTTAAACAAATCGGTTATACAATCAAAAAAGAAAACACAAACAAGACTAATACTTCGATTAGTAGCTTACAATTAATTGTCAGCTTCATAGAATTGTGTACGAGATTTTCCAACAAACAGTAATCATGAAACATTATGGTTGCTGAATTTAAGAAGCACAATTATTATGAACAGTAGTTGCTGTAATCTAACTGTTAAATTAACTTTTCTACATGTATATAATTATTTTTTTCATATGCAAACACCATTGGTCATGCTAAACACAGTTGTTATTGAAATGGTACATGAGTGCTGACTTATGTACCATTTCATGACTGACGAAGTTTAATAACTTCATCACATGTTGCAACTACTTCACAGGAATCACAGCATACATAAGAAAATTACTATGATCTTTAACAAAACGGACCAATATTTACAGTGTAACACTAGTTAATAGGTTTCTAGGTAAGGTCTAACAGCTTCATTACTCACTGACAACTTTGCAGTATTCAGAAAGCCTTCATAGGTTACTGGTGCTTAATGAAATGTCGTAATGCTTACTGCACAATACCGGCTAACTACTACCTAATTAAACTTTTATAACTTCATAAACAACCATCCACCCAGCAGTGTACAGAACACAGCAGAAATATAACTAATAGTAAACGCAGGTCTATCAAGTTATAGCTTCATCTTTGCTTGGAATGAAAGAAATGAAACAAAGCAGCAACGATTTGAAATCACAAACAAAACACTGGCAACTGTCATAAAATACTTATTATATTATACTGGTATCTAAATGTATGCTGGTTACACTTGCTGATAGCTACCTCTGTAAAGTCAGGGATATTTATAATTACAGGATTGTAAATGCTAATAATGAAATGCTAATTAATCTATGAGAAATGCTATTTTGTTTACTGTTCACAATTTTTTAGCAGTAAACAAAATATGACTGCACAAATGGAATAGGCTACAAATATGACAAACATTTTTATGACCTACACAGCTAAAGGCAGGTGAATTGATTATTACACTACTTAATGTCCACTTATTACTTGCTGACCTTTGAGGCCAGTTTTTGAATTGTTTGCCTTACTTTTGGTGGTCGCTCTTCAGCTTGTGGCCTGCTGATCACTTTATCTGGTTCTTACCACAGCAATTAAAGACATGGGTAAAGATCGCATTAAATGCTTCATGGTTTCTGGTACATTCAAGGCTTAACATTTGGCTCAACATAACTTTTGAAAAAAAAACTACGTAAAGAGCTTGGAGAAAAACATTCCCTTGTTTGGAACATCTGCAAAACTTTTGCAGCATGTCTGCACCAATGGTAATCATAGTAAACGAATGTACTCCAATTGCAATTATGGCAAAGCAAAGTTTGCTTGGTTCTGTCTGACAAACCTCCATGACAAGCCATTTCAAAGAATTCCTCTTTGAGAGTTTTGTTTATCTGAAATGTTCAAAGCAAGAATGTCGCTAGTTCAAAAAGATATCTTCTTTATGAAATGCTGAATGAAATCTTGGTACATAGCAAGGTTACACCATACTAGAACTAGACTACCAGTTGTAAACCAATAACATTCACTTTGAAGTTAAGCTTAAGAAAACAAAACACCCTGTAATACCAAAACGTTAAGCTAAAAGTGCAACAGCCTTAATGCAGCTTATGACACTTCAAAAAAGACTTTTACCTTGCAAGTTATACCGGTAGATGTAGAAAAAACATTTTATTGTTAAAAGGGATGTCAATACATCAACCAAACTTTCAGCTAGTCCAGTATAACATTACAAAAAGTATTTCATGTGTCTTGTTTAGTTATTGGCAGACTCCAAAATAATCGTACCTGACTCTTAAAGTTTATGCTAAAGAGAAGCTAACCTACAAAACATGAACGCTTTCACCTCATGCTAAAGAAAGGTTTCAATCTATGCTTTTGCAAAATTTAGACAAGGCATTGCAATTAAGTTATGCAAATGTCTTATATAATTTGCCCATTTATGACAATCATTTTAAAATGAGCTGTCTACTTCGTGGTTTAACCTACAACAGTAGCACACAAAGTATGGTGACCCTACCACTACCAGTGTATAAAGCGTTTCAGTTCAACAGTTGCCAATTACAAAGTTCCACCACAAAATACGAAAAAATAAACAACCAAAATAATTAAAACACATTTATCTTAAACACACCTTTGTGGGAATTGGGCCCTTCTTGATTTCAAGTATTCAATTGCAACCAACCTGTTTTATTGCAATTATTTCAAATTCAGATGATTTAACTAATGTTGTCGTATTTTACCTTTTCTCCAAGATAATATATATGGTGTTTTTAGATATGTTTTGGTATAAGGGCCCAGCATCTCATTGGTACCTGACCTAAATTATCTTCTCAATGGACAAGTAGGCTACACGCAGTAAACTACACACAGCAGCTAAAAACACATTGTTACTGAAACGCAAATGTCTATTACCTGTGGGCCCCCTGAAATTCCATCACAAAATAACTACAACACATTTATCTTAAACACACCTTTGTGGTAATTGGGCCCTTCTTGATTTCAAGTATTCAATTGCAACCAACCTGTTTTGTTTCAAATACAGATGATTTTACTAATGTTGTCGCAGCCTATTTTTAACTTTTCTTCAAGATAATGTGGTGATTTTAGAGATATTTTGTTATAAGGGTCCAGGCCCAGCATCTCATTGGTACCGGACCTAAATTATTTGCTCAATGGAAGTACACGCAGTAAACTTTAGCAGCTAAAAAACATGTTGTCATTGACACGCAAAAGTCTATTACTTGTGGGCCCCCTGAGACGGTGGGCCCGCCCCCCCCCCCCCCTTGACACAGCACTGCGGCTATGTGCAACGTTTTAAATGTTTTGCTTTTATTTTAACTGAATATCATCAGTAGAAAATTGACATACGGTAGCTAATGGCACAGAAATCACCTTTGATTCGATTTTCATTTTTTATGCTCCTGTATGGGAAAGTGAACTGTATCGCTATACTGAGATGTGAGAATCATTACACAATTTGAAATCGTTAGGTTTACTCAAAAATAACAACTGTGCACACACTGGCACAACAAGTTTCACACCTACGGTACTAATGTAAAAAAAATTGGGGGCCCCCAAAACCAAGGGGCCCGAGGCCTGTGCCTCGTGTGCCTCATTGTTAATCGGGCCCTGATTATGTGTAATCTCAAGATGGAATCCTGTTTTAAAATCTTTTCCAGTTGTATTCAAATATTGTTTCACCTAGTTTGCACTTTGAAAAAGGCTAATGCTGAACACTGAACAGCAAAGTAAATTTGTACAGTGCCTCAAGCTTAATATTACTAAGAATACTTTTTCAATATCAACAGCACGTAAGCTAAGGGTACAAGTTGGAAAAAAATTATAAATGGAAAAAATGGGAAAAATTTCGTTCACTGTTTTTGTGGCAATGCTTCAGTTTTGGAATATCAACGCTCAAGGTAAGTTTAATTTCATGAAAAGTTAAAGCTTTGAATTTTAATGATTCAATGGGCTAAGTTGCTAATTTTTACAATAAAAACTGAAGAGAATCTTTTCTCGACATTCTCTCTATTTTTTTAATATTAAATTTCTAGCTTCAGCTACGCTAAATATGCAAATTGTAGTAAGCACCATCTGTTGAAATAATGATTATGGTGGTAGTTTTTTAAATTATTTTAAAGAGGCACAGGCACACCTTCTTTATCACCCCAATATATAAAGCCTATTACCTTTTGATATGATAAAAATAGGCAGTGGCTATTTGACCGGCGCCGGTCTTTGAATCTGAAACACTATTTGACCGGTCATGACGTCACAATACAGTCACTTTTTTTCTTTTTCTCTTTCAAAGCAAAAGACGAGAAGCACGTATATAACTTCTAATTCGATCATTTTATTCAACTCGTTACGTGGCGCGTGCGTTACGTCGCAGGCTCATATACTAGAGGGACTGAGTTCGATACTACCCGGAAGCGTTCCTTATTCTATTATTTTTTTTTTTAACTAACTTTTGACCCGAAGTGCATTTTTGTAGTTAATTTTTAATTTGAGTTGTCTACAGCCCAATTTTTTATGTCTTTTCAAATGTGAGTAATAAAGTTAGAGTTTTTTTAATTTGCTGGAATTTGAGAATTTCTCTGGGTAATTTTCCGTTTGGGGCCGTGCTAACGATAGCCTACTACATAATTTTTCATTCAGGCACGTTTTAAACCTTTCAAGGTTTTGCCACCTTTTCCCGTTCATTAACGTGCTGGTAGGTCTATATCGATTTTTGTAGTTAGTATCTTTTTCGTCCCGGACGCGTAAATGACGAAAAATAAAATGTTTGATTGATTGATGTGACCGTGTTTGCCGAACGAAGCATTACATTTTTGCTCTCAACAACAAGTAGTTATATACAATGTTTCTTTTAAAAAAATGGTAATGGCATGTAAATGTAATGCAACTCAAATTAAAAATTGACTACAAAAGTGCACTTCGGGTCAAAATGTAGTTAAAAAATAAGAATAAATAAAAAAAAAGGAACGCTGCCGGGTAGTATCGAACTCAGTCCCTCTAGTATAGGAGCCTGCGACGTAACGCACGCGCCACGTAACGAGTTGTATGAAATGATCGAATTAGAAGTTATATACGCGCTTCTCGTCTTTTGCTTTGAAAGAGAAAAAGAAAAAAAGTGACTGTATAATGACGTCATGACGGTCAAATAGTGTTTCAGATTCAAAGACCGGCGCCGGTCAAATAGCCACTGCCATAAAAATACGACATCTATCAAACTATAAAAATTGTTTAAAGAAATGGATTGGATAATACAACACGGAGATGAAAACCATGAAAATATCGTAGAAAGTCAGACTGTGTGTTTTTAACCACCTAAATTTGTGTTGATTAAAGAAAAGACTCTTGCGGCCTCGCAATTGCACTATAGATCAAACTCAGGCCATACATCTACATATTACGGTGCTCTTCCACAAGACGCCCTGTTGGTCAACCAGACAAAATGATGACGTCGCACACATTGGAATGGACTATTATGAAGGAGGAGGTGCGGGGTGGAAATGCAATGAAACACACCAGAAGGAAATTGTCTCCCATTTATTGATTTGTTGTTCAATTTAATGAAATTTGCAATCGTTGAAAAGCACAAGCATAGATCTAACTAACTAAGTTAATACCAAGTCCCAAAATACTACTAGCTCCATCTGGTGGCCACCTAAACTTGACCAAATTCAAACCATTATCAAAAGTTTATTTGCAATGATAAAAACATTAAACGACAACCAATTAAAAGAACATGTTACTGTTTATTGAAGTGCTAACTTTCATTTTTATATCTTATTCAATATGCGCGCAATCGTTGTTCGAAGACAGCCCCCAACGAAGCTTTTGCCCAATGCATTTCAATGGCGAATCGATCGTCTTCCAGTTCACGCCCTGCCTGATCACGATTCTTCTTCTTGCGTTTGAGATCACGATAATTAATTGTCTCCCATTTATTCATTTCTTGCTCAATTTTAACAGATTTGCTATTGTTGAAAAGCACAAGCATAGATCTAACCAACTAAGTTATTACCAAGTCCCAAAATACTACTAGCTCCATCTGGTGGCCACTTAAACTTGACCAAATTCAAACCATTATCAAAAGTTTATTTGCAATGATAAACACATTAAACGACAACCAATTAAAAGAACATGTTACTGTTTATTGAAGTGCTAACTTTCATTTTTATATCTTATTCAATATGCGCGCAATCGTTGTTCGAAGACAGCCCCCCAACGAAGCTTTTGCCCAATGCATTTCAATGGCGAATCGATCGTCTTCCAGTTCACGCCCTGCATGTTCACGATAATTAATTGTCTCCCATTTATTCATTTCTTGCTCAATTTCAACAGATTTGCTATCGTTGAAAAGCACAAGCATAGATCTAACCAACTAAGTTAATACCAAGTCCCAAAATACTACTAGCTCCATCTGGTGGCCACCTAAACTTGACTAAATTCAAACCATTATCAAAAGTTTATTTGCAGTGATAAAAACATTAAACGACCACCAATTAAAAGAACATGTTACTGTTTATTGAAGTGCTAACTTTCATTTTTATATCTTATTCAATATGCGCGCAATCGTTGTTCGAAGACAGCCCCCCAACGAAGCTTTTGCCCAATGCATTTCAATGGCGAATCGATCGTCTTCCAGTTCACGCCCTGCGTGATCACGACAATTAATTGTCTCCCATTTATTCATTTCTTGCTCAATTTCAACAGCTTTGCTATCGTTCAAAAGCACAAGCATAGATCTAACCAACTAAGTTAATACCAAGTCCCAAAATACTACTAGCTCCATCTGGTGGCCACCTAAACTTGACCAAATTCAAACCATTATCAAAAGTTTATTTGCAATGATAAACACATTAAACGACAACCAATTAAAAGAACATGTTACTGTTTATTGAAGGGCTAACTTTCATTTTTATACTTTATTTAATATATGAGCAATCGTTGTTCGAAGACAGCCCCCCAACGAAGCTTTTGCCCAATGCATTTCAATGGCGAATCGATCGTCTTCCAGTTCACGCCCTGCGTGATCACGACAATTAATTGTCTCCCATTTATTCATTTCTTGCTCAATTTCAACAGCTTTGCTATCGTTGAAAAGCACAAGCATAGATCTAACCAACTAAGTTAATACCAAGTCCCAAAATACTACTAGCTCCATCTGGTGGCCACCTAAACTTGACCAAATTCAAACCATTATCAAAAGTTTATTTGCAATGATAAACACATTAAACGACAACCAATTAAAAGAACATGTTACTGTTTATTGAAGTGCTAACTTTCATTTTTATATCTCATTCAATATGCGCGCAATCGTTGTTCGAAGACAGCCCCCAACGAAGCTTTTGCCCAATGCATTTCAATGGCGAATCGATCGTCTTCCAGTTCACGCCCTGCCTGATCACGATTCTTCTTCTTGCGTTTGAGATCACGATAATTAATTGTCTCCCATTTATTCATTTCTTGCTCAATTTTAACAGATTTGCTATTGTTGAAAAGCACAAGCATAGATCTAACCAACTAAGTTATTACCAAGTCCCAAAATACTACTAGCTCCATCTGGTGGCCACTTAAACTTGACCAAATTCAAACCATTATCAAAAGTTTATTTGCAATGATAAACACATTAAACGACAACCAATTAAAAGAACATGTTACTGTTTATTGAAGTGCTAACTTTCATTTTTATATCTTATTCAATATGCGCGCAATCGTTGTTCGAAGACAGCCCCCCAACGAAGCTTTTGCCCAATGCATTTCAATGGCGAATCGATCGTCTTCCAGTTCACGCCCTGCGTGATCACGACAATTAATTGTCTCCCATTTATTCATTTCTTGCTCAATTTCAACAGCTTTGCTATCGTTGAAAAGCACAAGCATAGATCTAACCAACTAAGTTAATACCAAGTCCCAAAATACTACTAGCTCCATCTGGTGGCCACTTAAACTTGACCAAATTCAAACCATTATCAAAAGTTTATTTGCAATGATAAACACATTAAACGACAACCAATTAAAAGAACATGTTACTGTTTATTGAAGTGCTAACTTTCATTTTTATATCTCATTCAATATGCGCGCAATCGTTGTTCGAAGACAGCCCCCAACGAAGCTTTTGCCCAATGCATTTCAATGGCGAATCGATCGTCTTCCAGTTCACGCCCTGCCTGATCACGATTCTTCTTCTTGCGTTTGAGATCACGATAATTAATTGTCTCCCATTTATTCATTTCTTGCTCAATTTTAACAGATTTGCTATTGTTGAAAAGCACAAGCATAGATCTAACCAACTAAGTTATTACCAAGTCCCAAAATACTACTAGCTCCATCTGGTGGCCACTTAAACTTGACCAAATTCAAACCATTATCAAAAGTTTATTTGCAATGATAAAAACATTAAACGACAACCAATTAAATGATTGCTTGCACAGTCCCATTGCTCATTTAACCACCAGTTTGTGTTTAGCTTGTCTGAAGACATATCACAGTACAATGTGTACTTTTCTGTTGTGATAGCATCAGACCCAACCATATGGCTTAAACTGTCATGCCAGGTCCCACTTGATACAACTTATTCATAGTGTAGAAACTGTTGACAACAGTTAACCCATTAAAGTTACTTTGGGATAAGAAAAAACAATTAACTGACCTCGCCACTAAACTGCACAGCTCCTTTTCAAAACGCACGATGGCTCATGTCAAAAGAATTATTATGCATCCACTAAAAATAAATTTACCAATTTAACATGTTTTTGTTATTTCTATTTGGAAACCGTTGCAGCAAGCATTTTACGCTGAAATTTATTTAAAGTTGCTTTCGTATTTTTTTAGATCTTGGATATCGCCACCAAACGGACAACCATCACCATCATTATGTTTCGGCCACAGGGGTTCATACGAACCACATTGAAAACCTGTGGCTGAATTGTAAACGGAAATTTAAAAGAATGGGTGGCACCACAAGGCACATGATACCTGGGTATCTTGATGAATTTATGTGGCGACATCAGTTTCCACGGGGACGACATTTTCCGGAAGTTCTCCGCGCCATAAGGGAGTCCTACCCCTTACTGTAGCCGCCACATCGTCCATTTGCCAAAAAAACAGCCCTTTTCAGGGCTACCTAATGATAAAAAACAGTTGCTGCCAGGGGCGCCGGAACGATTTTTGACTGGGGGGGCAAGATTACGAAAAAAGAGCACTTTTGTTTACTAAAAGGCCAATTTTTTTTCAAGTTTTAAGATAAGACATAGCGATAATGACCATATCAGCTCACTATGTATTGAGTAATGATAGCCTACAAGTGTCCGGTATACAAAGAAGGGCATCATGCTATTTTATAATGATGTAACCTACTGTCAAGCCTTAAAGCAGCCTGCGGCCATGGCCGCTACGTAGTGCTTGAATGAACCGCAGGTGCTACCTTCTCAATCGGCCAAGTTTGGCCGCCGGTCTCTCCTAGCCAATTATTTAATTTCGCAATACAATGATCGTGGATTAAATGTCGAAAACATGCAGTATCAAAGAGTGACGCAAAGTTAGATCAGCGCGTCATAATCGCCACTGTTGCATTGTGTGGTGAATATTTGTTATTGATGGAATATCCATCTGCGATCGGCAGCGCTGTAAGTCTTGTTTGTAATTCCCGACGTTTATTTTAACAAAGTCTTAATCCGAATTGCTAATTTACATCGGCTGGCAATATTGTCGTTTTTATGTCGATTCGATGTTGTCGGACATTGAACCGTTGTTAAAAAGGAGAACAAAGTTAGTTGACGTCAATGGGAAAACATTTTTTGATCATATTTTGCAAAAATTATGCTTCTTTTAGTAATGTACATCATTGAAATAGCTAAAACCTCAATTGCTAAGGCCACAGGATCAGATGTCAGTGGATTTAACAGAAAAAATATTTCGCACTTGCTAGTGCATCGTCAGTTCTGATAAAGGGCAGTTAAAGCCTACAAGTAATGTTTTAATCATTAAAATACTTATTTTATTACCTTGCCGTCATCGTCAACACATGTCGAACGTTGTTTTTCGTTGCTAAAAAGAATTCTAGGGGAGTAGCGAACTTTTATAAAATCAGCCACATTGGAGACACTCGTGCGAGTGTCGTTTGAATAGTACTGGATTACAATCCCGATAAAGCAGTTATTGCGTGGTGCAGCGATTCTATTTTAGGACGTCGCCCAGGCCCAGACTTCAACAACGCTAAGTGATCATTTTAGCATTGTTGCAAGTTTAATTCTATTTACTTGTGCTATCGTTATTTTTATTTTGTATTTTGGCCTCCAAGCACACAGATTTGGCCGCCGAGAAGGAGCTCCCGTTAGGCCACGATGGCTGTCGAAAAAAAACGAGTTTTAAGGCCTGTACTGTGTTGCAAAATTTTGTGCCGTAAATATTATTTTGAGGCAAAAATGAAAGATTATAATTAGGCTAAAAGCGAATAGCAGAAATTGTTATATTGCAAAATGTGCAGTAGCTAACATGACTTTAAAAGGGCACCATTGCCCCCCCCCCCCCGTCCCTCCGCTTCCGGCGCCCCTGGTTGCTGCCCACATACTTTGTGATATTTATTCTATAACAAACAAACTAGGCTAACAAAAGTGCAATGTTAGATGAAACAAAATAATTTTTTTAACTTACATTTGTAACGTGATTTTTGTGTGTCAACGTTTAAGGTTTGGACCTAAGTTATGAATCATTTTGTTTACACACACGGCCACACGGATGCCTTTAGGAAAAAGACTTTGTGTGGTATTGAAAGAACACGAGAATGCAAGCCCAAGTCATTTCATTACGGTTTCGTTACCTACCTTTGATCCATATTTAAGCCTAGGTTTATTAGGCTTAGCCTAAGTGTTGTGAAAAAATTTCTTGGCTAAGCATTGAACAAAACATAAGTATCCGCACCCACTGTCTCGCTGGTTGTTGTTGCTTTTTATTATTTGCAGAGGTTTCTCCATCCAAATAGGAACAATTTTCTGACTCCTGCACTTAGAGCTGACATCACTTGCTTCCTCAACCGAGCTTTTCCAGTTGATGTCGACTGCGGGCCGAGTGACAACAATTCTTCCACGACCTCTCAAAGGATCAAAGTTCTACACCGCTCTAGAGCACACATCGCTTTCCTATTGATCAGTGTTTGTTACATTACTTGATTCGGACAAGCCATTACACCACCAATTAGGCTATTTGTGTGCCTGATCCTAATCCTTTCTATGACTTTAGCATTTTTTCTATATAAATGGGAGACAATTAATTATCGCGATCACGCAATGTGAATCCAGACAGACGATCGATTCGTCATTGAAATGCATTGTGCAAAAGCTTCGTTGGGAGGCTGTCTTCGAACAACGATTGCTCATGCATTAAACAAAGTATAAAAATGAAAGTTAGCCCTTCAATAACCAGTAACATGTTCTTTTAATTGGTTGTCGTTTAATGTTTTTATCATTGCAAATAAACTTTTGATAATGGTTTAAATTTGGTCAAGTATAAGTGGCCACCAGATAGAGCTAGTAGTATTTTGGGACTTGGTAATAACTTAGTTGGTTAGATCTATGCTTGTGCTTTTCAACCATAGCAAATCTGTTGAAATTGCGCAAGAAATGAATAAATGGGAGACAATTAATTATCGTGAACATGCAGGGCGTGAACTGGAAGACGATCGATTCGTCATTGAAATGCATTGGGCAAAAGCTTCGTTGGGGGGCTGTCTTCGAACAACGATTGCTCATATATTACATGAGGTATAAAAATGAAAGTTAGCACTTCAATAAACAGTAACATGTTCTTTTAATTGGTTGTCGTTTAATGTGTTTATCATTGCAAATAAACTTTTGATAATGTTTGAATTTGGTCAAGTTTAGGTGGCCACCAGATGGAGCTAGTAGTATTTTGGGACTTGGTATTAACTTAGTTGGTTAGATCTATGCTTGTGCTTTTCAACGATAGCAAATCTGTTGAAATTGAGCAAGAAATGAATAAATGGGAGACAATTAATTATCGTCATCTTAAACGCAAGAAGAAGAATCGTGATCAGGCAGGGCGTGAACTGGAAGACGATCGATTCGCCATTGAAATGCATTGGGCCAAAGCTTCGTTGGGGGGCTGTATTCGAACAACGATTGCTCATATATTAAATAAAGTATAAAAATGAAAGTTAGCCCTTCAATAACCAGTAACATGTTCTTTTAATTGGTTGTCGTTTAATGTGTTTATCATTGCAAATAAACTTTTGATAATAGTTTGAATTTGGTCAAGTTTAGGTGGCCACCAGATGGAGCTAGTAGTATTTTGGGACTTGGTATTAATTTAGTCGGTTAGATCTATGCTTGTGCTTTTCAACGATAGCAAATCTGTTGAAATTGAGCAAGAAATGAATAAATGGGAGACAATTAATTGTCGTGATCACGCAGGGCGTGAACTGGAAGACGATCGATTCGCCATTGAAATGCATTGGGCAAAAGCTTCGTTGGGGGGCTGTCTTCGAACAACGATTGCGCGCATATTGAATAAGATATAAAAATGAAAGTTAGCACTTCAATAAACAGTAACATGTTCTTTTAATTGGTTGTCGTTTAATGTGTTTATCATTGCAAATAAACTTTTGATAATGGTTTGAATTTGGTCAAGTTTAGGTGGCCACCAGATGGAGCTAGTAGTATTTTGGGACTTGGTATTAACTTAGTTGGTTAGATCTATGCTTGTGCTTTTCAACGATAGCAAAGCTGTTGAAATTGAGCAAGAAATGAATAAATGGGAGACAATTAATTGTCGTGATCACGCAGGGCGTGAACTGGAAGACGATCGATTCGCCATTGAAATGCATTGGGCAAAAGCTTCGTTGGGGGGCTGTCTTCGAACAACGATTGCGCGCATATTGAATAAGATATAAAAATGAAAGTTAGCACTTCAATAAACAGTAACATGTTCTTTTAATTGGTTGTCGTTTAATGTGTTTATCATTGCAAATAAACTTTTGATAATGGTTTGAATTTGGTCAAGTTTAAGTGGCCACCAGATGGAGCTAGTAGTATTTTGGGACTTGGTAATAACTTAGTTGGTTAGATCTATGCTTGTGCTTTTCAACAATAGCAAATCTGTTAAAATTGAGCAAGAAATGAATAAATGGGAGACAATTAATTATCGTGATCTCAAACGCAAGAAGAAGAATCGTGATCAGGCAGGGCGTGAACTGGAAGACGATCGATTCGCCATTGAAATGCATTGGGCAAAAGCTTCGTTGGGGGGCTGTCTTCGAACAACGATTGCTCATATATTAAATAAAGTATAAAAATGAAAGTTAGCCCTTCAATAAACAGTAACATGTTCTTTTAATTGGTTGTCGTTTAATGTGTTTATCCTTGCAAATAAACTTTTGATAATGGTTTGAATTTGGTCAAGTTTAAGTGGCCACCAGATGGAGCTAGTAGTATTTTGGGACTTGGTAATAACTTAGTTGGTTAGATCTATGCTTGTGCTTTTCAACGATAGCAAATCTGTTGAAATTGAGCAAGAAATGAATAAATGGGAGATAATTAATTATCGTGAACATGCAGGGCGTGAACTGGAAGACGATCGATTCGCCATTGAAATGCATTGGGCAAAAGCTTCGTTGGGGGGCTGTCTTCGAACAACGATTGCGCGCATATTGAATAAGATATAAAAATGAAAGTTAGCACTTCAATAAACAGTAACATGTTCTTTTAATTGGTTGTCGTTTAATGTGTTTATCATTGCAAATAAACTTTTGATAATGGTTTGAATTTGGTCAAGTTTAAGTGGCCACCAGATGGAGCTAGTAGTATTTTGGGACTTGATAATAACTTAGTTGGTTAGATCTATGCTTGTGCTTTTCAACAATAGCAAATCTGTTAAAATTGAGCAAGAAATGAATAAATGGGAGACAATTAATTATCGTGATCTCAAACGCAAGAAGAAGAATCGTGATCAGGCAGGGCGTGAACTGGAAGACGATCGATTCGCCATTGAAATGCATTGGGCAAAAGCTTCGTTGGGGGCTGTCTTCGAACAACGATTGCGCGCATATTGAATAAGATATAAAAATGAAAGTTAGCACTTCAATAAACAGTAACATGTTCTTTTAATTGGTTGTCGTTTAATGTTTTTATCATTGCAAATAAACTTTTGATAATGGTTTGAATTTGGTCAAGTTTAGGTGGCCACCAGATGGAGCTAGTAGTATTTTGGGACTTGGTATTAACTTAGTTAGTTAGATCTATGCTTGTGCTTTTCAACGATTGCAAATTTCTTTAAATTGAACAACAAATCAATAAATGGGAGACAATTTCCTTCTGGTGTGTTTCTTTGCATTTCCACCCCGCACTTCCTCCTTCATAATAGTCCATTCCAATGTGTGCGACGTCATCATTTTGTCTGGTTGACCAACAGGGCGTCTTGTGGAAGAGCACCTAACTATCATCACATCAGTTAAATAAGCCAGTGTTGCAACCTACTGTCTGCATAAAAGAGGTCGCTTTTTTAAATGTTAGAATCAAAGGACCCAGAGGAGAAATGATTGTTTTTTACATCTTTAATATGTAAAGGATATGTTCTCCCAAACAGAACTAACCGTATGAAACGAGATGGGATTTTTACAGTTTGTGTACAAATGTAGGCTACGGTAGCCTACAATGTATCACCGATATTTATATGCATATGTTGCGTAGCCTGTAAACTTAAAACAGAGGTGATTCAGACTAAAACTACAATATTATTTTCAATAACGTTTGATGTTGGTTGTACGTAAATGCTCTTTGACTTTCAAGTTGTGAAAGTCTACTTTGCAATTCCTTCAGCGAGTTTGCACTAAGCAAACATATTACAAAGTATGTTAAACTACATCCAAGTTGACCAAACCATAGCCAGCAAGCCGCGGGGTTGCCAACTTGTTGCCCACTTTCGTGGGATTGTAACTTAGGATTAAAAGCAACAACGGTGAAGTTTTTAAGCAACCGATTAAGGTAATGGTGTGATTAGGTAATCGAAGGTCAGCTAAGGTGAAGTTTATCTGTGGATCAGTGCACGCCAATTAAAACTGGCGAATTATGGTTAATGCGTCAGAAAAAAAGTAGTGCTTGAATTAAGGTGTTAAATCACACGATTTTCTTAACCGTATCTGTTACTGCCTTCTTTTGGAGGCAAGAGTTACTGGCCGAAACCACCAGGTCTACGTCTCTCTTATTGCTAATTACTCCGTCGGCTTATATCAAATAACAACGGGAAAAAGTATGCCGTTGGTCAAAATCCTTATCTATCACTTCAATCAATTTATTTCGAAAAATATATTCGTGATTGTGTATTTTAGATAGAAAAGGTGATATTATAAAGACTCGGTTTTTGACCTATTTTCGCCATTTCTTGGTCAAATTTCTTAGTTCACATTTAATTTGAAAGTCTTTTTGCATTGAACACAGAATTTCATCAATTTTGTTTTTCTGTTTCTGTGCAAACAGTATTCCATGCACTTTTTACACTACAAAGCAGTTTGCGACAATAACAAATTACCTTCCTAATTATTGTCTGCCCGCAAAGAATGACTCGTATGGCGTCAGAGACCGACTCCCTACCTAGACAGCAAAATCGACGTTGAATCAATGTAAAAATGACGGATTTTGACGCCTGGGTAGGAAATGGAATTTTAGCGCCGTTGCGTTATGACTAACAGACACTTTTTTCGAAAAATTGAAAGCTTGACCCCCCTGCGGGGGCAGAAGATGCACCCCAAAACTGATGAAATTTTGCACACGTAATTTTTTCATGCATGTGCCACTTTTTATGACTAGCCGTTTTTGAATTTCGAAAAAAAGTCAAAAACGGCCCACACTAATCGTTAGTGTTCGTGTAATTGACATAATATGTTGCAGCCTAAAACAAGTTTATTTTGCATCATTGCAACAAGATTAACGTTTATGAAACGTTGGTGAAACTTACCTTGGTGACTGGTTGAACTAACACAGTCATTTTTTTAAACGTGATGTGGCTATCACACTTAAAGTTTTGGTATGGGTTAGTCGATGTGACACAGTAGCATGATATTCTGATAATATCCATGAACAAGCGTAAGTGTGTAGTAATTTCATCTGCATTTAAACGAAATACGAAGGTTAAATACTAACTTTATAAGTAGGAAAAATTTAAAAACTGCGCAGTGCTTCTGATTAGCTCAACACTCAACAACAAACACGAGAATCTCAAAGGTTGCTGCCAATGCCGGTCTTGGGGGTGTGCAAACCGTGCGATCGCACAGGGCCCACAAATTTGGGGGCTTGCAATTTACTCAGAAAATGCAGTAATTTTTGTCATTTCCAATGGAAAAAATTGATTTTGAATAAATTTATTTATTTTGTTTTATTTCTGAAAAAAGCCAAAAAAAACATGATCTTATCCTTTTGCTATGCCACCGAGCAGCCTCATCTTACAGTAATATTCATACCCAAATTTTTTTTGAACATGCTCTTAAAATGCACCAAATTCTAAGTTATTTTTCAAATTTTTCTGGGGGAGGCCCCCCAGACTCTCCGCCACGGGGTATCGCCTTCGGAGAACACTTCGGCTTCTCCCAACGGCGTCAAAACACTTTGCTACGTTACTGAATTGGCTCATAGTCATTGGGGCCTCCAAAACATATTCCGCACAGGGCCCCAAATACCCTAAGACCAGAACTGGTTGCTGCATTACACGGCGCTGCACATATCACAAGATGTGGTATGTAGGCTACAGATAGGCAAGGTGCGAAAAACTGATTTAAAATACATAAAGCAAAAAAGACGAGCCGCGAGCATATTGTCTGTTTAAAGGTGGATTATTGCGTTTTGTTTGAAGGACTTACTAAATCTTGGTTTGATGCTCAGACCTGCCCTGGACATGATCTCAAATTACTTAATAGAAACGTTATTTTGACATGTTGCACATAAAAAAATGTTATCTTAACTGCGCTTTTTGTATACAATTCAAATCCAGGTGTTTCCTGGCTCTAGTCGGTAAATGTCTTTTGACATACAGATGTATGTGAGGTTCGCGTCACGCAAACAACTGAATTCATACACAAAATCAGAACATACAGTAAAAGGAGTAGGCGAATTTAGTTGGAAATATCTGCCTATTTTGAACGTTTTATATGCGGTATAAATGGTGCAATCGAAATTCTTTTTAACAATTTTAGCTAGATTTTTTTAAATCTTATCGAATCTTTTCTCAAAAATGGTAAATCAAAACAGTTGCTGAAATCGTTTTGTTCGGGTATATCTTTGGGTTTAGGCTCCAAAAACGTTTTCAATATTTTATCGAAAAAATATGAAGGGTATCCATTTAAACGTAGTGTTCTTTTTATCTTATTAGTTTCATTTTGGAAAAGCAAGTCCATTAAACAAACCATATGAGATTCTCGTGTTTATTGTTGAGTGTTGAGCTAGTCAGAAGCACTGTGCATTTTTTAGTTTTTTTCCTGTTGATAAAGTTAATCTTTAACACTGAACGATTGTGTTTTGTTTAGATGTAACAGTACTGTATATAATTCCTGAAGAGGACATCATTGTGATGTCGAAAACGTTCGAAATTTTTTTCAATGTAATTTTTTTCCTGTGAATGTTGTAATGAACATAAAATATGCTAAATCTGATTAAGTTACTATTCTTTGTATGGTTATGGTGGAAAAAGACAAATTTTTTATCAAAGTTTTATTATAATTTTCTATCAAAGTTTTATGTATATTTGATTTATTTATATCATTTAAAATTTAAAAGATAAGAATTTTCGATCGTAACTTAAGAGCTCCACAGTGTCCAGCATAGACATTTACAATTACATACAAAACATGTAGACATACTGCACAACAAAAGTTTAAGCAAGTGACGTTAGATATCTAGTAAACCCAGAATCAAATGATAATTATGCAGTATGACTGATATATATCGGTTTAGCCTCTATGTGTTTATTTACGCATTTTAGGCATATCTCGCATTCATTTCAGGTTGCGTAGACACTAGAGGAGGCTGCATCATATTCAGTTCATTTTGCTTTTCCCCTAAGTTAAAAGCCTATTTGGAAACTAACTGCCGAGGTACCTGCCGAAATTTATGTACGACAGGTGAGGCTTTTCTTAATTTTTTTTGGCTGCAAGCGTTTTTATTTCAATAGCCTGATATTGTCTAAAGTTATTTAAAATACAAGGTATCACTTTATCGAAATTAAGTGTGACAAAATTTAAGCTCCGCCGGCTCCGCTAAAAAAGACACTCTTTACGCCCATGATTAAGAAAAATGATGTAACTTTTTTTCCGAGCAACATGATTGTGCTCGTCTTTTGTATGCATCCAACACTTTTCCATGTTCCAGTTACACCGGAATATTCGAATTGGCAATCATCTGGACCATGTTCTAAAACATGTGGGCTTGGATCAATCACTGAAAACAGACAATGCATTAAAGGGTCTTGCAATGAACCATTGAGCAGAACAAGCAGTTGTAACCTAGGGGATTGTCCAGGTAACATATAGGTATTATAAGCTAGAGTTAGTTTATCTTTTGTTACACCTTGATAATTTACACTAGCCAATGCATCAGAGGGTTTTGCAATCAACCATTCACCAAAATAATCAGTTGTAACCTTTGAAATTTCCAAAGTAATTGGTAAGCGTTATTGTGATTAAACACAATTCTTAAATTGCCTTGGTAAGTTCATTTCAGGGCTATGGAGTCGGAATCGGAAGGATTTTGGCCTGTCAGGAGTCGAAGTTGTGAAAAACAAGACTAAACAATGAACAATAAAAAAATTTTGTTTGCAATCTATTTTTTTCAAACATTGTTTTTTATTCTCTGTATTGTGCTCATAATATTTTCAAAAAAATAAAAGTGTTTGTTATCATCAGATTTTGTGAAAGTTGCAGATTAAATTTCAATCACAACTTAAATGAAATAAAATTTAACAACTATAAAAAGAGCAAAAACTTAAAAAATCGGTCATCCTTCAAAATCTGGCAATACTGAAGCTGGAGTCAAAGTTGAAGTCGGCCAGTTATAAACTGAGGATCCGGATTCCGGAGTAGTACAATTTTGTCTGACTCTATAGCCCTAGTTTATTATAAACCTTCAAAATGAGAATTTCACTCAGTGCACAACAAAGTCAACTTCAAAGATTTGAATTTTCGGGCAACCGTACGGTACTTTTAAAGTTATATTTTTGAACTGCAATACTTTTGTTTGAAATTTGATATGATGACATCAGTAATGAAATAATTTTGCAAAAACTGATGATTCCACTTTCTAACAAATGTTTTGTTCATGATGAGTTATACTTTAACATGTATGCTGTAAATTTCAAAATGTTATTGCAGACTAAATTTGCAAGGATTCATCATTTGCAAACTACCTCTTTGTTGATTAATTTTATTATGCATGCTTTTAAAGTTGTAGGTGAAGGATCTTCCTACTCTGATTGGTTTTCTAACGGTTCTTGTTCGGTTTCTTGCGGTGGGGGTGTCCAAGACGAAAGCCGCAATTGCACCAGTGGGCCTTGCCTAGAGCCCAAACAAAGAATTGTCCCCTGCAACGATCAGGCGTGTCTATCAAGTATGTTGCTTTTTGCAATTGCAATACTTATCATTTTTAAAGCATGATTTGTTCAATATACATTTTTTTTTAATTTCTAACTGAATGTGTGGCACTTACTGTTTGATTGAAATAAACTTTCTTCTGTTACCATCACTTAGACGAGGGAAGCAGCTGATTCACCGATTGATTTTGTCTTTCGTTGCTTTCTGTCTGTTGTTGAATTGACCCAAACAGCAAAACCCGTGTTTTTATATTGATTCAATGTCTATGAATCAATATAAAAATGACGGGTTTTGCTGTCTGGGGAATTTGTTATGGTGATAGTTTTTCGTATTGATAGTCTTACAACAGTGGACATGACAGTTTCTGTCTCTTTCTTTCACAATGGTTATGGACTTCTTAATGTTTGGCGCATTAAGATCATCAGGACTGAACTGCTTCATTGTCTTTTCAATACTTTTCATGAGATTGGGCTATTTTAAAAATTTACATTGTTTATTTATCTTCAGCTTATATTTCTAGATTTTGTTTACAGAGATATTTTTGTTTACAAAAAAAATGTTTCTGTCAATAGATCTACAGTATTTTGGAAATGTCTATCCTCGGATTAAAAAAGCTTCTTTAAAAGTTCAATGTTGACAGATTTGCATATTTGTAGAGCCTTTGCACCACTGACGCAACCCGGGTTCTGAGATTGACAAAGTTGGAGTTCAGATGCGTGCTTATTATTCCATGAATTACGTTGCTCAAACTTAATTTTCGAGTAGCCTAGGGTCATTTACTTTTAAATGCTCGGACGCTTATCCAAATGAGCTATCAAGGCTTACTGGCATAGCTTTTGTCTAACCAAACTTCTACTGGAAGGAAAACATAGGCTACATAACTTTGCCACTATAATTATGAAACAAAATTCAGGCAAAACTGCCTAATCTTTGCAAAAAAAAAGCTTATAAAAAAGAAGTTGTACGTATTTTACACTTTTTTCTCAGACTGTGCGGATGATGAGGCATATAGATTGACATGTCCACGATATTGCAATTCCCCATTTACATATTTTCAAAACTTTGTGCGAAGAAATTGCAGAAAAACTTGTAACTTTTGTGTGGAAAACGAAGGTAAGATTGTATCTTATAATACACAACATATATTTCACGTATCCCGTGCAATCTGTAATTGAAGATTTGGTTTTAAGAACTCCTGAAGTCACAAAAGAGGGTCTTGAGAAAAAATAAGTAAAATTTGCTCAGCCGTAGCAAACTACGTGTTGGTCTATGTAGATTGTATATTGTACGGAACGGTATGACAAAATTTTCTGATTATGGCATGAAATTTATGCGGGAAGTTGTTTTGACCATCAAACTATACTATTAACACGAAAGTTCGAATTCGAAAACTCTTCTTTGAGTAGTTCTAGTACTTAGGTCCTAAACGAAACATGTTTCATTGGGCAGTTTCACTTGTGCCATATTTGCTATATTTATGTTGATATCTATGCACTTATGTGTACTTGTGTAGTTTCAACAGACTAGATAAGGTAACAATAAAAAATAAAAAATTGCGCTTGCCATGCCCAAGTAACAAGTAGTTCAATGAGATCGCCGAAATAATCGAAAAAAATATCACGACTTTCTAATACACGAGACAAATAGCCTACAACTTATAAAATTGAATACTATAAAAGGTTTTATTTTGACAAGAACTATGATAAAGAGAACAAATCCAAGGAACTGGATCATTTAGTTCAAATATGCTTTTGTTTCGAATTGGAAAGGAATTTTTAGCTTATAATTAATGACATCTGTCATTTGAATTATATCTTTTTAATGCTCTACCAAACAGCTGATGTCATCAACACAGCCGTCTGCGCGGAATGACCGAAGCCTAAAATCGTATTTTAGCCGAAAGGTTTCGGCTATATCGGGCTAAATGACCTATTCGCTGCTTAGGTTCTTTTGCACCTGGTTTTAAAAGTAAGCTCTCCCTTAACATTATAACATAGCAAAAACTCAAACTTGCCAACAGAACAAATGAAGACTTGAGTTGCAGAACAACTCAAGTCACATTTTGTAGAAATTGAGTTATAATCAAAAATATGTTGTATGATAGTCAACGCCTGTTCCCGTGCAATATTTGATTTACAAAAATCTTAATTTTTTTATAACATACAGTACAGTGGTGTTTGCATACAAATAAAACATTAAACAACATTGAAATGAACTATGCATTATCTCAAAAGCGGTATTTTGGACTTAATATAGTCTCAAAATCAAGTCTTTACTTGCTGTTCATGCTGTCATTTAATTTACTATGATTGCTTTACTTGATCTGATTTATATACAGCACAAGCCTCATCAACAAGTATTTACTAAAGCTTTAAATATTATACAAATTTAAAACAAGATTGTTCAGTAAACAAGGTAGCTTACACATAATCACACATAAATATAGTGTAGCTGTTTAGCTTGATATGTTTTTCTCCAATTGATGACGTAGTTTGGGGACCGTTCGGATCGGGTTCGTGCACTGTGACGTGTGGATTTGGAGAAGAAACTCAATATAGGCAGTGTCCGGGTTCGGCTTGCCAAGGATCAGATCAACGGACAATCACTTGTATACTGCCACCTTGCGGTAAGATCAGTGGTAATTCGACTTGAAATTCTCATAAGCATGTGTAGGCATAAAAGATAAAAGCTGGATCTGATATAAATTGAAAAGTACTGATTATTGTTTAATCGAGTAAAATTGTAATGTTGTTGGGCAAAAATAATAAATACGATCAGAAAAAATTAAAGTGTTTCCAGTAAACATTTCTTTATAAAGTCGATTTGCTTTAAAACGTTACCTCCAGTCATTAACTTCTTAGATATAGCTTTTTTTGGATTCATTTCATTGATTTCACTTGATTTCACTCTATCAAACGGCAATATTAATGCGCGACATAATATACCACAGAATCTTTGTCTAGCAACTAAGCAAAGAAAATGAAGAGAGAAGTTGCTTATGTAAAATACAATACTCCTTAGCATACTCTGATTCCACTGCTGTTTATCACACCAATTGTTGTAGCTTTGGAAGACATTTCATTTTGTTGCACTACAAACGTACAAGGCCAAGTAGCTTACTACTGCTAGGTTGATATTTATTAACCCTATCTGTAGCGACACGGAGTTTCATGAGGATGCCCCACTCTAATAGTCCAATATTTCACAGAAGGAAATATTCTGGAAATGTGAAATTTCTTGGCTTTTAGTTTTTGTTCTTTGCAAATTTTTTAAACCTGGTCATTTTTCAACCCTCCTGCCCTTCACAATAAGCATTTCGTCTCAGGTGGCTAGACATTTTCGTGCAATGCTAGATATGTAGGCTATAATTTAATGTTAGTGCAATATAAATGTTAGTGCAATTACTTTGAAATATAAAAACACAAAAAAATGCCTAATATTAATGAGAAAAATTAACTTTTTGTTTAGTTTAGCACTGCTTTATGTTATAATTCAAAAATTTCAATTTTGAAGCTATTTTTGAGAAAGTAGAATAAAAACCGACTTTCTGACGTCTTTTCATCTCAAACACTTTATTTCAATAAATTTGTTGGGTAAAAATTTAATTTCTATACGCATAATACACAATACACATGGCTATCATCTTGTAAAGTATTTTGGCTCTGCGATTTTCAAAACTCCCGTTATTAGCGCTTAAATAGCACGGGGCTAAGATAGCCAGTGACGTACTTTCCGCGTACGAAAACAGCTCGTATTAAGATAGGGTTAAAACAAACAAAAATAGATTAAACAGTAAATTGTCTATTTTGAACATATCCTTGTGTCCTTGTATTAGACGAAACTAAATCATGTTGCTGTTATTCCTGACGAAGACGCAACAATGTATCAAAAAGTTCATAACTTTATAACGCAATGCTTGTGAATTGAACAACAAATTAAATCCGAACATGTTACTTGGCTTTGCAAGTTTTTGCCACATGTATTGTGTGGTAAAGGTCACATAACTTTGGCATCTGCAAAAGTGCATTTATTTTGCTACGTTTTTAAGAAACAAAATCTTTAGCAAAAAGTGAAAAAATGATAGGCCACAGGTTAAGTTTCATGCAAGCTCTGCATCGAGTTGAAGAGCTTATGTTGTAATTCATAACACATCTGTTTAAAGCAAAACGAATGAATCAAATGGATACAGCTTGTAGTGAATGATGGCATATCCAAGTTTTTAATTTTTATTTAGATGACGAGCAGCCGGTGTACTCAGCGTGGGTTAATAGTGGCCAGTGTAGTGAGACATGCGGAAGTGGTATAATCAACCAGACGCGTAGTTGCATTAGCGGACCTTGTGTTGGACCATACACAAGGACGGAATTCTGCAGCGAAAGAAATTGTACAGGTATTTCGTATTGAATATCTTGCAAACTTTGTTTCTCAACATGCATCTACAAAGGTTTCTATACTTTTGTATAACATGCAGTGTAGCAACATTAACAGATGTCGAAAAAGTAAAAGAAAATGAAGAGAGAAGTTGCTTATGTTAAATACAATACTCCTTAGCATACTCTGATTCCACTGCTGTTTATCACACCAATTGTTGTAGCTTTGGAAGACATTTCATTTTGTTGCACTACAAACGTACAAGGCCAAGTAGCCTACTTCTGCTAGGTTGATATTTATTAACCCTATCTGTAGCGACACGGAGTTTTATGAGGATGCCCCACTCTAATAGTCCAATATTTCACAGAAGGAAATATTCTGGAAATGTGAAATTTCTTGGCTTTTAGTTTTTGTTCTTTGCAAATTTTTTAAACCTGGTCATTTTTCAACCCTCCTGCCCTTCACAATAAGCATTTCGTCTCAGGTGGCTAGACATTTTCGTGCAATGCTAGATATGTAGGCTATAATTTAATGTTAGTGCAATATAAATGTTAGTGCAATTACTTTGAAATGTAAAAACGCAAAAAAATGCCTAATATTAATGAGAAAAAGTAATTTTTTGTTTAGTTTAGCACTGCTTTATGTTATAATTCAAAAATTTCAATTTTGAAGCTATTTTTGAGAAAGTAGAATAAAAACCGACTTTCTGACGTCTTTTCATCTCAAACACTTTATTTCAATAAATTTGTTGGGTAAAAATTTAATTTCTATACGCATAATACACAATACACATGGCTATCATCTTGTAAAGTATTTTGGCTCTGTGATTTTCAAAACTCCCGTTATTAGCGCTTAATTAGCACGGGGCTAAAATAGCCAGTGACGTACTTTCCGCGTACGAAAACAGCTCGTATTAAGATAGGGTTAAAACACACAAAAATAGATTAAACAGTAAATTGTCTATTTTCAACATATCCTTGTGTCCTTGTATTAGATGAAACTAAATCATGTTGCTGTTATTCCTGACGAAGACGCAACAATGTATCAAATAGTTCATAACTTCATAACGCAATGCTTGTGAATTGAACAACAAATTAAATCCGAACATGTTACTTGGCTTTGCAAGTTTTTACCACATGTATTGTGTGGTAAAGTTCACATAACTTTGGCATCTGCAAAAGTGCATTTATTTTGCTGCGTTTTTAAGAAACAAAATCTTTAGCAAAAAATGAAAAAATGATAGGCCACAGATTAAATTTCATGCAAGCTCTGCATCGAGTTGAAAGAGCTTATGTTGTAATTCATAACACATCTGTTTAAAGCAAAACGAATGAATCAAATGGATACAGCTTATAATGAGTGATGGCATATCCAAGTTTTTAATTTTTATTTAGATGACGAGCAGCCGGTGTACTCAGCGTGGGTTAATAGTGGCCAGTGTAGTGAGACATGCGGAAGTGGTATAATCAACCAGACGCGTAGTTGCATTAGCGGACCTTGTGTTGGACCATACACAAGGACGGAATTCTGCAGCGAAAGAAATTGTACAGGTATTTCGTATTGAAAATCTTGCAAACTTTGTTTCTCAACATGCATCTACAAAGGTTTCTATTCTTTTGTATAACATGCAGTGTAGCAACATTAACAGATGTCGAAAAAGTAAAAGAAAATGAAGAGAGAAGTTGCTTATGTTAAATACAATACTCCTTAGCATACTCTGATTCCACTGCTGTTTATCACACCAATTGTTGTAGCTTTGGAAGACATTTCATTTTGTTGCACTACAAACGTACAAGGCCAAGTAGCCTACTTCTGCTAGGTTGATATTTATTAAAACATACAAAAATAGAAGCAGTAAATCGTCTATTTTCAACATATCCTTGTGTCCTTGTATTAGATCAAACTAAATCTTGTTGCTGTTATTCCTGACGAAGATGCAACAATGTATCAAATAATTCATAACTTTATAACGCAATGCTTGTGAATTGAACAACAAATTAAATCCGAACATGTTACTTGGCTTTGCAAGTTTTTACCACATGTATTGTGTGGTAAAGTTCACATAACTTTGGCGTCTGCAAAAGTGCATTTATTTTGCTGGGTTTTTAAGAAACAAAATCTTTAGCAAAAAGTGAAAAAATGGTAGGCCACAGGTTAAATTTCATGCAAGCTCTGCATCGAGTTGAAAGAGCTTATGTTGTAATTCATAACACATCTGTTTAAAGCAAAACGAATGAATCAAATGGATACAGCTTGTAGTGAATGATGGCATATCCAAGTTTTTAATTTTTATTTAGATGACGAGCAGCCGGTGTACTCAGCGTGGGTTAATAGTGGCCAGTGTAGTGAGACATGCGGAAGTGGTATAATCAACCAGACGCGTAGTTGCATTAGCGGACCTTGTGTTGGACCATACACAAGGACGGAATTCTGCAGCGAAAGAAATTGTACAGGTATTTCGTATTGAATATCTTGCAAACTTTGTTTCTCAACATGCATCTACAAAGGTTTCTATACTTTTGTATAACATGCAGTGTAGCAACATTAACAGATGTCGAAAAAGTAAAAGAAAATGAAGAGAGAAGTTGCTTATGTTAAATACAATACTCCTTAGCATACTCTGATTCCACTGCTGTTTATCACACCAATTGTTGTAGCTTTGGAAGACATTTCATTTTGTTGCACTACAAACGTACAAGGCCACGTAGCCTACTAGTGCTAGGTTGATATTTATTAACCATATCTGTAGCGACACGGAGTTTTATGAGGATGCCCCACTCTAATAGTCCAATATTTCACAGAAGGAAATATTCTGGAAATGTGAAATTTCTTGGCTTTTAGTTTTTGTTCTTTGCAAATTTTTTAAACCTGGTCATTTTTCAACCCTCCTGCCCTTCACAATAAGCATTTCGTCTCAGGTGGCTAGACATTTTCGTGCAATGCTAGATATGTAGGCTATAATTTAATGTTAGTGCAATATAAATGTTAGTGCAATTACTTTGAAATGTAAAAACGCAAAAAAATGCCTAATATTAATGAGAAAAAGTAATTTTTTGTTTAGTTTAGCACTGCTTTATGTTATAATTCAAAAATTTCAATTTTGAAGCTATTTTTGAGAAAGTAGAATAAAAACCGACTTTCTGACGTCTTTTCATCTCAAACACTTTATTTCAATAAATTTGTTGGGTAACAATTTGATTTCTATACGCATAATACACAATACACATGGCTATCATCTTGTAAAGTATTTTGGCTCTGTGATTTTCAAAACTCCCGTTATTAGCGCTTAATTAGCACGGGGCTAAAATAGCCAGTGACGTACTTTCCGCGTACGAAAACAGCTCGTATTAAGATAGGGTTAAAACAAACAAAAATAGATTAAACAGTAAATTGTCTATTTTCAACATATCCTTGTGTCCTTGTATTAGATGAAACTAAATCATGTTGCTGTTATTCCTGACGAAGACGCAACAATGTATCAAATAGTTCATAACTTCATAACGCAATGCTTGTGAATTGAACAACAAATTAAATCCGAACATGTTACTTCACTTTGCAAGTTTTTACCACATGTATTGTGTGGTAAAGTTCACATAACTTTGGCGTCGGCAAAAGTGCATTTATTTTGCTGCGTTTTTAAGAAACAAAATCTTTAGCAAAAAGTGAAAAAATGGTAGGCCACAGGTTAAATTTCATGCAAGCTCTGCATCGAGTTGAAAGAGCTTATGTTGTAATTCATAACACATCTGTTTAAAGCAAAACGAATGAATCAAATGGATACAGCTTATAATGAGTGATGGCATATCCAAGTTTTTAATTTTTATTTAGATGACGAGCAGCCGGTGTACTCAGCGTGGGTTAATAGTGGCCAGTGTAGTGAGACATGCGGAAGTGGTATAATCAACCAGACGCGTAGTTGCATTAGCGGACCTTGTGTTGGACCATACACAAGGACGGAATTCTGCAGCGAAAGAAATTGTACAGGTATTTCGTATTGAAAATCTTGCAAACTTTGTTTCTCAACATGCATCTACAAAGGTTTCTATTCTTTTGTATAACATGCAGTGTAGCAACATTAACAGATGTCGAAAAAGTAAAAGAAAATGAAGAGAGAAGTTGCTTATGTTAAATACAATACTCCTTAGCATACTCTGATTCCACTGCTGTTTATCACACCAATTGTTGTAGCTTTGGAAGACATTTCATTTTGTTGCACTACAAACGTACAAGGCCAAGTAGCCTACTAGTGCTAGGTTGATATTTATTAACCATATCTGTAGCGACACGGAGTTTTATGAGGATGCCCCACTCTAATAGTCCAATATTTCACAGAAGGAAATATTCTGGAAATGTGAAATTTCTTGGCTTTTAGTTTTTGTTCTTTGCAAATTTTTTAAACCTGGTCATTTTTCAACCCTCCTGCCCTTCACAATAAGCATTTCGTCTCAGGTGGCTAGACATTTTCGTGCAATGCTAGATATGTAGGCTATAATTTAATGTTAGTGCAATATAAATGTTAGTGCAATTACTTTGAAATGTAAAAACGCAAAAAAATGCCTAATATTAATGAGAAAAAGTAATTTTTTGTTTAGTTTAGCACTGCTTTATGTTATAATTCAAAAATTTCAATTTTGAAGCTATTTTTGAGAAAGTAGAATAAAAACCGACTTTCTGACGTCTTTTCATCTCAAACACTTTATTTCAATAAATTTGTTGGGTAACAATTTGATTTCTATACGCATAATACACAATACACATGGCTATCATCTTGTAAAGTATTTTGGCTCTGTGATTTTCAAAACTCCCGTTATTAGCGCTTAATTAGCACGGGGCTAAAATAGCCAGTGACGTACTTTCCGCGTACGAAAACAGCTCGTATTAAGATAGGGTTAAAACAAACAAAAATAGATTAAACAGTAAATTGTCTATTTTCAACATATCCTTGTGTCCTTGTATTAGATGAAACTAAATCATGTTGCTGTTATTCCTGACGAAGACGCAACAATGTATCAAATAGTTCATAACTTCATAACGCAATGCTTGTGAATTGAACAACAAATTAAATCCGAACATGTTACTTCACTTTGCAAGTTTTTACCACATGTATTGTGTGGTAAAGTTCACATAACTTTGGCGTCGGCAAAAGTGCATTTATTTTGCTGCGTTTTTAAGAAACAAAATCTTTAGCAAAAAGTGAAAAAATGGTAGGCCACAGGTTAAATTTCATGCAAGCTCTGCATCGAGTTGAAAGAGCTTATGTTGTAATTCATAACACATCTGTTTAAAGCAAAACGAATGAATCAAATGGATACAGCTTATAGTGAGTGATGGCATATCCAAGTTTTTAATTTTTATTTAGATGATGAGCAGCCGGTGTACTCAGCGTGGGTTAATAGTGGCCAGTGTAGTGAGACATGCGGAAGTGGTATAATCAACCAGACGCGTAGTTGCATTAGCGGACCTTGTGTTGGACCATACACAAGGACGGAATTCTGCAGCGAAAGAAATTGTACAGGTATTTCGTATTGAAAATCTTGCCAACTTTGTTTCTCAACATGCATCTACAAAGGTTTCTATACTTTTGTATAACATGCAGTGTAGCAACATTAACAGATGTCGAAAAAGTAAAAGAAAATGAAGAGAGAAGTTGCTTATGTTAAATACAATACTCCTTAGCATACTCTGATTCCACTGCTGTTTATCACACCAATTGTTGTAGCTTTGGAAGACATTTCATTTTGTTGCACTACAAACGTACAAGGCCAAGTAGCCTACTTCTGCTAGGTTGATATTTATTAAAACACACAAAAATAGAAGCAGTAAATCGTCTATTTTCAACATATCCTTGTGTCCTTGTATTAGATGAAACTAAATCATGTTGCTGTTATTCCTGATGAAGACGCAACAATGTATCAAATAGTTCATAACTTCATAACGCAATGCTTGTGAATTGAACAACAAATTAAATCCGAACATGTTACTTGGCTTTGCAAGTTTTTACCACATGTATTGTGTGGTAAAGTTCACATAACTTTGGCGTCTGCAAAAGTGCATTTATTTTGCTGCGTTTTTAAGAAACAAAATCTTTAGCAAAAAGTGAAAAAATGATAGGCCACAGGTTAAATTTCATGCAAGTTCTGCATCGAGTTGAAAGAGCTTATATTGCAATTCATAACACATCTGTTTAAAGCAAAACGAATGAATCAAATAGATACAGCTTATAGTGAGTGATGGCTTATCCAAGTTTTTAATTTTTATTTAGATGACGAGCAGCCGGTGTACTCAGCGTGGGTTAATAGTGGCCAGTGTAGTGAGACATGCGGAAGTGGTATAATCAACCAGACGCGTAGTTGTATTAGCGGACCTTGTGTTGGACCATACACAAGGACGGAATTCTGCAGCGAAAGAAATTGTACAGGTATTTCGTATTGAAAATCTTGCAAACTTTGTTTCTCAACATGCATCTACAAAGGTTTCTATACTTTTGTATAACATGCAGTGCAGCAACATTAACAGATGTCGAAAAAGGGCTTGTAACCTTAGCCAGTCAAACTTTCACTCCATGCGTTCCGTTGTAGTCTTTTTAGCTATCTGATAGCGGGCAGTGTAGGGTTTTGGCTCTCTGACGCTGTCTTTTGTTATTTAAAGGATAATTTAGTCTGTCTAGTCTAATCTACTGGTATGATTTGGTTACCTACAAAATCAAACAAGTTAAATGGAATATTAAATATATTTTATTATTAATCAAAATTACAATTTTGCTATTCGGGGAATTGAGAAATATGTCTAACCAATTTAGTTTATTGAGACAGGGGTCTGAAAAGCGACATTCTCCAGTCGTGAAATTTAACCTTTTTGTTTCACAGTCTGTTCTCTTTGCAAGTCTATTTCTGAGTGTGAGCATTTTTCAATTCCCCGCTTACTTCATAATATACCGGTAGAGCCTGTTTATCAAACATAGCTATCGTGAGAGTCAAGGGAAGCGATACCTGTTACATAGTTATGTCGCATTAGAAATACAGATGTGATGAGCTAAATTCCATGTGAGTGACATTGGTTAAAGAGGAAGCCTGACCTACGTTTCGTGAGAACAGAATTTAGGTTTTGAATTTGCAGCGTTGAAATGCATTTTGCAATTCTGATAAGTTTCGGTTAAATGTTAAAATATAAATTTGTTGGTTAAAAACATGGTACATGTTACACACTTCCCTCCTTACGGCAAAAAAAAAAAGATAAATAATATTACAATAACTCGGTTATACATGATGCAATGTAATATCAATCCACCCTATTAAACATGCCAACTAAAATTAAATTTTTGAATTAATTTATTTCAATTGAGTAGGTCCTACACCAGGAGTGGTAAACCTTTTTTATAGCATTGGTCACAAAAGAGGCTTTAATTCGTAAAAGAAGTTGGTCATACATTTAATTACATGTTAATATTAATTCAAAACTTGTTGCTGTATATTCTCTACAAGTATGATTTCCCTTTGCAGACAATGCGTAGATTTATTAGAATGCACCATAGAATATAATGGATAGGTACTGTGATCACTCAACCGTGTGTCTTTTTGTTTTATCGCGGTCTGAAACGAAAAAATAAGTTCTTAGTTTTTGTCCAATGTCGCGAAATAAAAACCCAATAAAATGTAAACGTTTTCCACAAATTTTATCCATTTTTTTCTTGTTTTGGTAATGCTTTTTTTTTCTAGATTTTACCTGGTCAACATGGAACAACTGGAGTACTTGTTCTGCTACATGTGGAAAAGGAACTCAAGTCAGAGTGAAAGCATGTAGCCGTGGAACCTGTCCTGAACAATTTCCAGCAGAGGAACGAGTTTGTACGAGCGCAAACCGTTGCCAGTAAGTGGCCCATAGCGATCATCATTCAGAGGCAGTAGCGTTGATAGAGGAAACCCAAAATTTACTTTTAGGCCCGAGCCCGGGGTGACTCTAGGGGCCGGAAATCTTTACAAAGATCCCGGAAACTTGAAAAAGAAACAGCGATATAGTGCGTGCTTCTTAGAAGTGTCTTGGTTTGGGGCGCAAGGATCTCATTGGTACCGGGTCCCCATTGGTACCGGGCCCACATTGGTACCGGGCCCACATTGGTAACAGGCCCAAATTATCCTGACAACTGCTTTGTTAAAAGTTTCTAATTTTGCTTAGTAAGCCATCAATGAATTCAATACGGTTATAGGCAAATTCTTCGTAAACAGTTCTTCGTAAAACAATTGTTCGTCAACAGTTGTTGGTGAAATGAAATCCGTAAAAGAATTCTTCGTAAAGCATTTCTTTGTATATATCAAATCTCAATTGCATGCACGAATAAATGCTTTGGGAAGAATTGTTTTACAAAGAATTAATTTTACGAAGAATTGTTTACGAAGAATTGCTTAAGAAGAACTGTTTTACGAAGAACTGTTTACGAAGAAAACGTCGGACACCATTCAATACAATATTTGTATCCATTTTAATGAAAATAAATTGAATGCAAAAATGACCGATTGGCCCAACCTCATCGGCACCAAACCTTCTACGAATACCTTCAATCAATAAGTTATTGGATCCTTCAATGATTCAATATTTTATTCGTTAAGGTTCGCAAAGTGTTGTGTTGCTCTTAAGTATCCAATGACTCGTTTGCTGAAGGTTTGTATAGTGTTGTGTAGTCCAAGGATTCAATAACTTATGCGTTGAAGGTTCGTATAGTGTTGCAGGCCTCTAAGCTCTCGACCATGGCCGCCGAGAAGTTGTTAAATGGCCTTCGAAAATATCGCGCCGTGGCCATGCTTGGTCGCTGGAAAAATAAAGGAGCTTAGAGACATAGTGTTGTATAGTCTTTAAGGATTCAATAATTTATTCGTTGAAGGTTCAGTGCCAATGAGGTTGAACCAACGGGCCACTTATTGCAATAATTTAATTGTTGATTTTCTGCAGTTTTTAGTTGAGAAATTAAGAAACAATAGCTGGATATACCAGGATATGTGATATGATCTACCAGGATATGATTTACTTTGGTGCCGGAAAAGGATGACGAATGCATTAGCTGGATGTGGAGAGATAATAACAACTGTGTGATAATTAAATCATCAGTGCAACATCTTGCTAGCACGTTCTTGTTAGACGAACTAGTCAAAAAGTGTAAGTCCGCGAAACCTTACGTTTCCACCTCTCTAAAAGCGACTATCATCTTCAGATGTTCATGCACACCTTGCGGGGCAGATCTGCCAATTTGCACGCCATCTTTTTGTGTGCCGAGTCCAAGTTTGTGCCCCAACTTATGCGCCACATGTTGTACTTGTGGTAAGTCATCGCTTGATTGAAGCTCTTCTTATGCTGAAACTAAATGACATTTCACTTTAAGTACAATTTCTATTAAGTTACGTTTAGAACGACTAAAGGTTTAGCAAGTAATGCTGATTGCTCATGTTACTTTCCCAATTGTTCTGTTTTTAGACAGCCATTTGATTGGTATTTGGTTGTATCATGATGATAAGTAGTAGGGAGGGCCGTCGGTAACAGATCGCTTAACAACTCGAGTTTCTAAGTAGATTCGTCGAGTAAATGGCAAAATCGAAAACCATTTTTTAGTTGAACTCCAGGAAGACGGTGCACAACCAGGAGCGAGTTTAACTGTTGGGGGCCCGGGGCACTCTTAGATCGGGGGCCCCCGTGCAATTGTGTTTTTTGCACAGAGGGCGCGAAAAACTTTACAAGGTAACTTGCAAGTAACCCACACCGTTGCTAATGCCTTTACGCTAGGTTCAGTTGCCACCTTGTGACTAAAAATTAACCTTGAAAGAAAAAGGAGGCATTTTGCAGAAGCTTCAAAGGCTGAGAGAAAATAATTATAATGACACAAAATCACATTTTTTCACGTTGGGGGGTCCTTCAAAAGGAGAGCCCCGGGAAACAGCGCCCTCTGCCCCCCTAAATCCGGGCCTGTGCATAACACGGTCCAACTAATCAGTAAATGACCCCATTTCATAGATATTACCCTCCACCAGTGGTGACGTTCTCTGCAATTGCGCCCTAGTGAAAGAAGAAAATCATGAAGGAGGACACCTGAGATTACAAGAAGGAAATGGAGCTGCACGAATTGGCGGAAGCAGTGGCAACTAAACAAGCATCTACGATTTCGCCACAGTGGTGATCATTACGCATGAGGGAGTGATCAAGAAGATTTTGAAGGAATGGACCATGGTTAAGATGAAGAATAAAATCCCTACGGCGAGAAAGATGGCTGAATAGAAAACTTCATTGAAGGCCAGTCTTTGCCTCCACACTCTTTTCAACGTCGTTGACGACAAATTGCTGCACTCACGCGAGGTTGATTTCGTTAAGGATCAACGCTGAGCACACATTGGTTTCATTGGAAACGTCGATTGAGAGGCGGTGAAATCTGAAACAAGAGGGAGAAGTGGAAGGAGCAACTGCTTTCGAGAGAAAAGCGATAAAACGAGTAGAAGAACGCGAAGAATGTACTCATGACTTGAATGACCACAATACAGAAGAAGCTTCCAGAAGGCGCTTCCCTTCAGAGTGCACGATCGGCAGAGAAGAACTTGGATAAGAGCAGGAGCGATGTACTTTCGATCTTCGTACAGTTGCGCATAAGGTGGAAAGGTATGGAACTTCGAGTCGAGCAGCAGCTGCCCTCGCAACCGCAACATTACTGGACACAAAAGATGATTTCAATCCGATGATGGTAGTCGACAAAAACAAGCTCGTTCATGCACGAAAACGACTCCGTTTAGAGACGAGTCACTGTGCTTCCAGTTTGCTCGGCAGAATAGTTGAAGACTTTTACTTTGACGACAGAAAGGATAAAACCTTACATTGAATGGCATAGCTGGCTATCGTCAAAAATCAATTGAAGCCCACTACGTGATGCTGAAATGCCCATGATCTGAATATATCGACCACGTTTCCATTCAAGGGCGTTCAACTTGGAACAACATTGCCAAAACGATGTTGGCTGCTCTTGAAGTCAAGGGAATTGAGGTGAAAGGCATTCGGGTCGTTGGCTGCGACGGAACTGCCGTCAATACAAATATGCACACAAGAGCCATCACCACTATAGAGCAACATATCGGGAGTACCGGTACTGTGCAATGATCGATTTGCCAGTTTCACCTCAACGAACTCCTGCTTCGTCATCTCTTTGGCGAGCTGGACGGGAAATCATCAGGACCCCAAACCTTCAAAGGATTTATCAGCCGTGTCGCTAATGATAAGTGCAAAATGGGAGAATTTGCAGTCGTCGAGTTCGAGTCGATCTGACGGAATCCAATGTGACGGAAGTCGTTGAGGTGATGGAAATTAGCGGCGATGAAAAGTAGCTGCTCGATGTGTTGATCATCGAGGAAAGTCTGCCTCCATAAAGCATTTGATTTCGTGATCCAAGAAAACAGGGTTATACACGATGGCTTACTCTCGTTTCAAGGATATGCCTACTTTATATCTCGTAGCCAGAACCAACAGAGTCACTGATAGAAATGACGACATACATCGTTAAAGTTTACGCTCCCATGTGGTTTACTACCAGGCAAAACAAGAAGATTTACTTCGCTGCTTGGTCCTTCCTTCGGTTGGTTTAGCTGACTCGCTATCGGACAAGCCAATTAAAAAAGCCGTCGACGGTTGCCTACAATCAAACGCCTTCGCTGCGCATTCGAAGAATGTAGTGTTGGCCCTTCTGCATGACGAGTTTAAACTAATACGTAAGCTCGCAGTTCATCAGATCCAGAAATCAAGGGACGAGTACACGGGTTGGATATGTCGTTTTGAAATTCCTAAACTAAACTTAGTTTGAGTACACAGATTTGACAACAAACTCGTTGGTTTGGCGGAGCGAGCGGAAACTCACTAAGCCACCAATTATACGCGATTTCAGCATCCAACAGCTCACAAAGCTTTTCGTCGAGACCGATGTTCCTACATCGATTGACAGTTTCCGTGCTGCACACAAGCAGTTGAGCCCGTAATCAAACTCGTCACCAAAGTGAGCGATGAAGCCATCGGCCATGACAGCAGACATGAACTTGCTGACGCGAACTACTGCTCGCTCACAGCTTTCACGTTTTGAGTCAAAGAAAGATCACGTTCTGTGATTGTTTTTGACTGTTTTCGTCGTTTTCTGTATTTTCTAGTTTTTAATTATTTAATTTTTTTTTTGAAACAAAAATAGTTTTTATCTTATTTGGGTAATATTGACTTTTTTGTGCGGCGTTTTCCCGCGCCCGATCTAAAAAAAGTTTTCAGATTGTCTGTTTGTGACCTAAGCCTCCTATCTGAGCCGAGTTGCTAAGTGATTTGACAAAAAAAGTGCATTGACGCCCTCCCTAATAAGTAGCCTACAAGTTGAATTTGTTTTTAAACGGTCCGCCTAATAATCGGATCCCCCATTTAACAGCAACGCTCAAAATACCTGTAGATGGAGAAAAACCGATTGATACAGAAAAAAATGGGACAAGTATGCCCAAACGATCCACTGTATACCGACGGTTCTAGCCTACATCAACATACTATAAAAATGGTTGACGAAGAGTCGCAGTCGCCACGAGTCAACCGACAAAGCCAAACATTGTGTCAGTAAAACCCATGCCAGCAGGAAGGTGGTGTTCTTCGTAAAAAACATAACTGAAAACAATGAAGCAATTTCTAAATCTCCTAACTGACAGTTGCAGTTTGTAAAAGTGTCTGTTGTCTCCGACAGCAAGGCAATTCTCTTAAAGCTAAGGAATGTTAATCCCTTAACTCTTTCACAAGATGAACGATAAATTGTTGACTACAACACACACTCTCCATCAACAAGAATACAAAACATTCACGTGTTGCTCCAGCCATCTTGGGATATCATGGAATGAGATGGAGGAAGAGAAAGCGAAAGAGGGAACAGCCTGGCACTACATAGCAGAAAAAGAAGCCATAAAACGAACAATACCATCAAGTCCTCCAATAATAGGCTACAGCACTAACGTTTGCAAGAGGTTTATGTTCAGAGAGGATAAAAATCGATCGCGTCGAGGAACGACAGCTGACTCGCAATGAAAAAGTCACAATGTGAAGGCATTGCAGCGGCCATAATCCGGTTCACCAATATTGGCAGCACAAGACTGAAGATCAGAAACATAACATGTTGAAACTACAAGAGTAAAGAAGAGACTGTCGAGCATCTCCTGCTGAAGTGTCCAGTTATCCATTTGTCGACTCGTGGCCACTTAACTGTTCCAGAGACAATCGAAAAAGAATCACCATTAGAGGTCAATCGCTGAAAGATGTGGAAGAAGGTGGCGGAGATGCTTTCAACGATAGCTGAAAAACAGTAGAATAAACTGACTGGAAATTGCTCAGCAACAACAACAACAACGTGTTTGCTTAGTCTAAATATATTATTCAATAGGCTACAATGCTTTCAGGTTAATCGAATAATCCGCTGGAACATTTGAATCGGTCTAATTACGTGGGGTAAAATTGTCATTCTAAAATTGGACAACTAAAGAATCTGTTATGTTAAACCTTTTAAAGTAATTAAATCAATTTAAAATAAACAAAATGTTTTTTTTGTTAATACGCAATCGGTAAAGAATTTATAGGCCTACTTAAATTAAACCAAATATTTTTGGCTATAAGAATGTTGTTTATTTTTCTTTTTTCATTGTAACTTTGTTTATGAAAACACAATAACAGTGATCGTGACAAATCCTGAAGTTGTAACCTATTGTTAAAAACAATATATAATTCAAACAAACTTTTAATTTTTATTTAGTCCAACTCTATGCCTAAATTGATCTCATAACTTCACATCTAAACGGTTTCAATTTGTGCTCATATTTAACAATTGTATGCATTTAGGATCCTGGACTACATGGGTTTCAACTTCCTGCAGTCGTACTTGTGGGGGAGGTACTTATAATCGAACTCGTACATGCGAAGGTCAAGCAGGTGCTATATGCGATGGTCCTTTATCACAAACTGTCTATTGCAACCAGGAGGATTGTAAAGCATTCGACAGTGAGTAATAAAGCAGTAATGTTGTTGAGTATGTTTTTTTTTCATGGCATACTGTTGCTAGAAAAGCAAATATGTTCATCATTCACACGTGGTTTGTGATGGGCAAAAGAAAAACTGCATACGTTTTAGGGTCTTAGCATAACATTTTTTTGTTTTGTTTTTTACAACATGATGCATTTCTTATGGTGGTTTGGTGTCATTTGTGGCTCAATAAAGTAACTACCCTACAATACCAAAGTTGTATTATGCTGTTGCAATACAGCTTTATATTCCTTTACACTGCAGTAACCTCCGTTTACTCAAGTATGCATGCAAAATCGTTTATCTAGTAAAACTATAGCTGTTTTAAAATTTGCGTTTTGTCCATAAGACAAATTGTACTGTAAATGAAATTTTGATAAATATGCTTCGAGCATCACAATTTACAACTCAGACGGTATAAGATCTGTATTAAGAAAGCCGGATATTTTAATTATGAATAACATAAATAAAAATAATATGTGCCATTTTCAAACCAACTAATGTAGTGGAAAGTTTGCCCGTTTTAGATGATGAAACCAAAGACTGGGTGCGTTATCACAACTTTCCAGTGTAGTCCAGAAACATCGTGAATCTAGAGTAGTCAAAGGATAGACCCTCGGCCTCAGAGGCTCACACGACAAAAAAAAGTATATAGATCAGATAAGTCAAATAAAAATTGCTAATTTTATCCAGTATTTTAGTTTCCATGTGGACTTCGTGGTCGCCCTGTTATCCTACTTGCGGACAAGGTTATCAGTATCGCACAAGACTTCAAACGACCATGAGAAGAGGATGCTCTACTGCTCCATGTACAGATGAAGGTATGAATAATTGTTTTCATTTAGCTTCCCATGCCTACCAGTGATGATGGTGTAATTAAAATATGCTTTAGTAGGGCAGTGTACTTGACTTTGTAGTTTGTATAAACTACAAAAATCAACCAATAATAGCTTAACCTACCATATGCTGTAACTCCAACGAGACGTTTTGAACAAACATTTAAAAGAAAAGTGACATCTTACGATATTCAACTAATCAAGGGTCATGTATTTAAAAAATGTCAATCACAGAAGTAATACCATTACCACAGGTACGTTACCAAAAGCGGCGTAAGTGAAATGAGGGGCTAAGAACAAAGAATAAAGATTTTATTTGTCGGCAGCAGTGGCCGAGTGGTTAGCGCGTTGGGCTCGCAGTCGAGAGCCTGCATGTTCGACTCCAGCCACCCACACTTGCTGTTGTTTCTCTGGGCAAGAAGCTTTACGATAATTGCCTCTACCCAGTGATCGATTTCGAGTAATGGGTAGTAGCCTACCAAATTTAGGTCATAAGCAGAGTAGACAACCGGAAACAGACCTTGCCGTCGGCTGCAGCGTGGGTCAGGTGTATGTTGGAAGGCGTACACCGATGCATAGCGCTCAAGTCCGCTTTCCCGCAATGCAGGATAAAGATAAACAAACAAACAAACAAAATCTTCTCGGAACGGAAGGCTAAGAATGTTTAGAAACGCAACGGAGAGGCAATTTACTCAGCAATGTCCAAACGAATTTTATACAATACGAACATTTACGAACATTATACAATACGAACAGTCGGCAGCTGTGGCCGAGTGGTTAGCGCGTTGGGCTCACAGTCGAGAGCGTGCATGTTCGACTCCAGCCACCCGCACCTGTTGCTGTTTCTCTGGGCAAGAAACTTTACGATAATTGCCTCTACCCAGTGATCGATTTCGAGTAATGGGTAGTTCCAAATTTAAGTCATAAGTAGAGTAGACAACCGGAAACAGACATTGTCGTCGGCTGCAGCGTGGGTCAGGTGTATGTCGGAAGGCGTACACCAATGCATAGCGCTCAAGTCCGCTTCCCCGCAATGCAGGATAAAGATAAACAAACAAACAAACAATTTGCTTAAAAAAAACTTCAGAGCAAAAGCTGGGTCTTATGTAGAAAAGAAGGGGATTGATCTCCAGTTTTCGGTTAGTTTGAATCTTTTTTCTCGGATTGAGCAAACCTCTGAAAGGTTTGGTAGTTTCACATACTTGCAGAGGCTTTGAACCACTGACTCAGGCTCGGTAACCAAGATTGGCAGAGTGGCATAGAACTGTTGTTGTCTAAATTATTTCATTCATTCGTAGCCGTTGGAGAGCAGTTCTGATATGTGTTTCTCAAGCGCACACACGGAGAGCCAAACTAGCATGGTTAATATTGCAGATTCTTCTTTCGTAAAGTCGGACACTTAACCAATTCAACTTACGGGGAGGATGCTTTTGATGTCTGACAAACCTCATTTTTACTTCATAAATGTAAATAAACACAACATAAATTAAGTCGTTTGTATCTACATTTATGAAGTAAACAACGACCATGATGCTGAAATCCAAACTCAGTCTATTGCAAAACTTCCCTTTGTTCGATTCATTGATCATTTTTTTGTTAACTTGCCCGTGATTGTTTACCCGACATATCTTGCTATATTTAAAAAAACCTGGCCAAGAGTTTACCTCTTGAATCCACGTTTTTCCACGAACTGTACGCCAAGCTATCCTATTGCGACGTGGAATCAATATCATGGAAATTGATATTTTGTGGTTCTATCCACTGCGATATCTGAGAACAACTATAAAAACCTCAGGAGCAAGGCCGTTGAGAGGATGGTTTGGGCCCAGTACCAATAAGATCCTCTGGCCCCAAATGAAGACACTTCTAAGAAAGACGCATTATGGCCAAAGATTACGCAGGGGTTTTTCAGGGGTTTCTCTTACGGGCCCAGGGGTTTCTCTTCCGGGCCCCTTGGAAAGATTCCCGGCTAATAAAATCATTCCGAGCCCAGGATCAAAAGTAGCCTCTGGAGTCTGGACCCCCTTGTCAACGCGACTGATCAGGAGTAGAAGGGACTTGGAAAATTACAAAAGCCTTTTTTTAGTCAGGCTTTGCAAAAGCATTCAAAACTTTTTGTCCATATTATGAACTATCATTGCGTTATTTGTGACCCTGCTTTCGTAAGTTCTATCCGCTGACGTAATAGGACTTGTTTTCAAGAACGTAGAATCAAGAGACGTTTTCCTGAAAATACGGCCATTGCACCCTCAAGCTCTACAGTTGACACTCGATTGACAGTATCAAATGTTTTGGAGTTGGTGAAATGCCGGTGATTTGCTTTTTGGTGAATAAACACCTGACTTTTGCTGGAAATCTTTATCTAAAGCAATTTGTTCTGCTGCACCTGAAAGCAACTAGCCTATAACTTGACCTTTCGTCGCTGTGTAAGTAAGAAACATCCTGGCATCGCAAAAGCTTTTAGGATTGTTGCTGCAAAGTTAATAATTTGTGATGTGTGGATGACAAGGCCAAAGAATCATTCTTCGTAACTCAAGCAACAACTAAGATAGGTGTCTAGAAAGTGAATCAGGTGAAAACTTTGGTGTTTGTTGCATTTTGTCAACAATTTGCATGGTTGATGGGGTTAGAAGGGTAGTCCGTCGAATTATCCAAGTTACTGGTTATCATGATGAGTTAGAAATGGTCGTTTGTTTCTGTTTATTTTCATGTGGTTATTTTATATATGCAGAAGGAGACTACACATGCACGAGGTCTTGCGGAGGGGGAACTCAACTTATAAATGGTGTTTTTTCCGACTGTGCGCCTTCAACGTGCTCTCAACGTAAGTAATTTTGTCTTTCACGAAGTGTTTTATTATTCAACTTTGATCACAAGTAACAAAGGTCAGAAACTTCATATTTCTTAAAATTTTTGTGAAGTTTGAACTTAAAAAGCAACTGCTGTTTAGCTGGAGTCTAAGCTATGTGACATCATACATAATCAGTCTCCGTCATAAATGGAATAGTCAACACAGAATGCATCCGACGTAGCAAAATTTTAACTTTGATCACAAGTAACGAAGGTCAGAAATTTCATATTTCATGGAATTTTTGTGAAGTTTGAACTTAAAAAGCAACTGCTGTTCGTCAAAAATGGAATGGAATAGTCAACGCAGAACACATCCGACGTAAAAAAAATTAATAACACAGTAGTCTACTGAATTTGAATTGACAAACGATAAAGCTAAACCTTTGAAATAAAAATAAAAAAGCGAATGCAGACTAATTGTTTGTTTTCTGCAACTCCAAAAAAAAACAAGAAACGTTTGACTGGAAGCAGATTAGGACAGCAAATGATTGTTTGATATTTCGACGACCCTACCCGACGCTTATGTAACACAAAAGTTCTCAACACCATAGCAGGAGGCTCGGTAAAAATATTTTTTCGTGTTGAGAAATTACCATTTGTTCCGTGGCCAGGTAGCCTATATAGTAGTAGTAAGAGAAGGGGAAAATTGTTTTATTGAAGTCCTTGGATACTTTGTTCGCTTGAACACTTAAGTTATTTGTTTGTACAAAAATTGTTCTGTTTGTACGAAAACCTTGTTGTTTATCAGAATTTTACAAACATCTCCTTAGAATGTGTAGGTTATTTTTTTCGTAACATTTCAATAATGGTCAAGACCATTTCGTAGTCCGTAGCTTTTGGAAAAATGTTCGGTGTTTATGCTGACTTGACCTGATTGTAAAGTTGTTTGGGGCATCAATCGGAAAGTGGTTGGCTTGGATCTTTATCCTCGCATTGAAAAAACCTCTGAGAGATTATTTCTGGTAGTTTCGCATACGTGTAGAGACTTTGAGCCGCTGACACAGGCTCGGTTACGAGATTGGCAGAGTGAAGTTTCCGATTGTGAAAATGTTGTTGTCTGTGAAGTAGGCCTATTCTATCCACTAAGTGATCCTGAATAAAGAGCAAAATTTGAAATGTGTCGTTCAAGCGCACACTCCAAGAGTCAAACTTGCGGAGATTGATCTTAAGATTAGGGTTTGGCGCTTAACCAAGTCAGTTAACTGGTCGGACTATTTGCATTATTTCTACTGAGCAAATATTACGACCTAGAGTAGTACTTTCCTAAACTAGGACTCACACACTCCATGGAAAACCGCGTAGCTTAAAGATTTAGAGGTAAAAAAAAAGTAAAAAAGGCAAAAGTACATTAAATTTTAAAAAGTACTCAAACCGAAGTATTACGGTACTGAAGTTATTGGTGAGACTATAATAGGTAACCGATCCAGGGAAATCAAAAACGTATCGGGAAGCGCAACTTACGCCATTTTGGTATCGGAGAAGGTGTGTTATGCAAAAGTGTTGCCAGACTTTCTGCACATTTTCAAACAAAGATCGATTTTTAATTAAGTAGCTCAAAAATCAGCCAGTGATTTCTAATCAAGCCTAGACTAACATTTGCAACAACTGTACGAATTATCTCAATTTCTAAAGTGACCTATTGTCAACTTAGCAATCAAGTGTAAGCCAAGATACTAAAAAAATAATTAAATAAAGTAGCCTATTAGTGTTGATAAATTTAAAACAATTATCTCTGTAAAAATAACCTCATTACTTGATTCATCCAGTAATGCTATCTTTAAATAAGCTGATGATGTTGCACAACAGTAGCTTGTATGATAAATTTATAATTTTTCAAGCTGTAGCGTAATTACTTTGAACATTTAAAAATTTTAAACACTACTGCAATAATAAATTGATAATTTAAAGTTGTAATTCTTTTTGGGATCTTGTGTTTGCAAATTTTGAAGTTCATTAAACAAAAAAGAATTAATTTGATTTTAAGAAAATAAAAATAGCATTTATGTCGCAAAATACTGGCAACACTATTATTCAACGTGCCTTACTCTGAGAAGGTGGTTTTGCATCCCATAGGCTATTTTTAGAAATCCATGAACCGATCTTGCCCAGAAAATACTACAGATCTCTAGGTAAACGAAAAGATATTGGCTAATAGTCAAGGTTGGCTAATAGTCAAGATAACATCGTTGGTCTTATTTGAACTGAATGGATTTTTTGCAGGAAACTGTTCAATACAATACAATCAACAACGGAGAGATGGTGTAAATAGCCATGAATGCTGTGACCGATCCACTATCGCTGACAGTGGAAATAGATGTGGAGTTCCGTCATCTCCAGGAAGAATCATAAATGGGCAACCAGCAAAAATAACTCAGTGGCCTTGGATGGTAAGATGATGTTGTAAGATTGAACTACGTCAGGAGTCTTTAGGCTTCTTGCATGCAAAGAAAGCGTCAAATTTGGCTAATAGAATTTTTTTCATTTTTACTATCTTGCCAACATAGGATAAGGAAGAATAGTAGGACCCACCCAGCAAAACCATTACTTTTTGCATTGATTCAACGTCTGCAGGCAGCAAATCAGTGCAACTTCTGTCAGCTGGGTGACTAAAGGTGAGTACCATACTTGCACCCAAGCATTCGGGGATAAGAAGATAAGACTCTTATACTGGAACCCAAACATCCGGGGATAAGAAGCTAAGGCTCTCATATTTGAACCCTTGCATCCGGGGATAAGAAGATAAGGCTCTCATACTTGAATCCAAGTATACTGGGATAAGAAGATAAGGTTCTCATACTTGAACCCAAACATCAGGGGATAAGAAGATAAAGCTCTCATACTTGAACCCAAGCATCCGGGAATATGGAGATAAGGCTGTCATACTTGAACCCAAGCATCCGGGGATAAGAAGATAAGGCTCTCATACTTGAACCCAAACATCCGGGGATAAGAAGATAAGGCTCTCATACTTGAACCCAAGCATCCGGGGATAAGAAGATAAGGCTCTCATACTTGAACTCAAGCATCCGGGGATATGGAGATAAGGCTCTCATACTTGAACCCAAACATCTGGAGATAAGGCTCTCATACTTGAACCCAAGCATCCGGGGATAAGATAATTATAAGCCTTCGGCACTAACAAGAGTAAAGTAGTTAGTTTCTTTCTCTTGGCTGTCTTTCAGCAACTACGCCCATTTAATTTATTAGGCTGCATCCTGGATGAAGGTGAGCAGTGTTTTGCAACAACCAGCTTAAGCCGACATTCAAACCAAGAGTGCATGATTGGAAAGCCAGCGCCTGATCTGCTGCAAAATGGAAAACTGTGCAACCTGGAAACAATGTTTCTTATGGACTGTAAATGAACCTTGACATTGTAATGCACTTCAATAAGAGAACGACTCATATGCAGGCCGTATGAGCACCGTCTTATCCCCCCTCCGAAATCCACCAATGGGCGGTCCCTATGTTTAGTGATGGCTCTTAAAAATAGGACTAGAAACCGTTAGGTTATGGCCACAAACTCATTCAATGTAGATAAAAATTCACATTCACCATTTCAGCAAAGAGTAAACAACTTAACCCTTAGAAGGTTGGACTCCTGGAGTCTTGCTCAGTTTGAGGGAGGAGGGGGGGCTGTCGATTCTTCTTATTCTTTAGCAGTGATATCTCTGTTATGTTTTAAGGCACGGTTTCAAAATTTGGGATTCACTTTTTAAAATTATTCACGCTGAGCATATCCGAAAATTAAAACTATGTGAATTTTAGAACTGCTCATATACGTTGAAATGTTGAGATGACATGACTTTTGGATTATTGGAGAAAATTTTGAACAATAGAATTTTAAGGATATAGGGATTTAAAGATATAGATATAGGGTTTTAAAGATATAGGATTTTACAGATATAGGATTTTAAAGATAAGGATATAGGGAAAAATTTTGAACAAATTTGGGAAAATTTTGAACAATAGAATATGAAATATTTCAGAGGATGTGCTGAAAAATGCCTTATATCTCTCAATTTATAACCTTTATTCACTCGAAATTTCAGCTCAATAGAGGTGAATAAAAGTTAGGAAAAGTCAAGAAATCTCGTAGTCGCAGCCTCAGTGGTTTTAGAGATACAACTGTTGATGCAAAAAATTTGAATTGACAGCCCCCCTCCAACCTTCTAAGGGTTAAAGAATTTAAAAAAAAGTAAATATACCGACAATGCAGTAGCGCATTTGGGAAAAATTGGGAAAGGTATCAAACATTTTTCGCTAAATTTCATTTCAATTAATTTTTCTTTGTCGGAACGCAGAAGAAACGATATTGTGGAATAAAATACAAAATTCCCTAAATAAACAGAAAGCGTCGTTAAATTAATTATCGTTGTATTTTAAAAAAATTTCCGAATAGGGAACTAGCCGAAAAAGACTGTAGCCGAAAAGGGAACTAGCCGAATCGGACTAGCCGAATAGTAGCTGACATGGGTCTGCTACTATTCGGCTAGTCCAATTCGACTAGTCTAACTCGGCTAGTCTGATTCGGCTAGTTCCCTATTCGGCTACAGTCTTTTTCGGCTAGTTCCCTATTCGGCAATTTTTTGAAAATTTAACGATAATCCTTCTGTAATCCAACAAAATCCTTCTGTAAATCCAACGACGCCTTCTGTTTATTTAGAGAATTTTGTATTTTATTCCACTATATCGTTTCTTTTGCATTCCGACAAAGAAAAATAAATTGAAATGAAATTTAGCGAAAAATGTTTGAACTATTAAATTGAAATGTTTGCTCACATAAAATCGACATGTATCCTACGCCACCGTCTGTAGGCAAGAATTGCAAGAATGTATGATTTACAGAAGGATTTTGTTGGATTACACAAGGATTATCGTTGGATTTTCAAAAAATTGCCAAAAAGGGTACTAGCCGAAAAAGACTAATAGCCGAATAGGGAACTAGCCGAATCCGACTAGCCGAAACGGGCCATTCCCGTATTTTCACAGCTCATTTCACTTTATAGCCTATCTCCATTAACATTATCAATTTAATTCCTAATTATCTAGGCTATTTGAGTGAGCAGTGTTTACTTCGGAATGTTACATTATTTATTATAGTCGTTTTTTTTGTGGGACACAGAAACGGTTTTACTTCCTTAATCCACTTATGATACTATGCATGACCATTGCCCAACATCGCTGATTAGGTGAATAAACTATGGTTGAGCGAGCAAAGCGAGCGAGAAAATTTTGCAAACATGGAAAAAATCCATATTAAATGTACCGTAGGCTACATGTGAAATTGCAAACCTAAAAACGCTGTCCGAGTTAACTATGCGTGGACCTCCACACGGAGGTAGACTCCCAGCCGGAGGTTTAGGAAACAGTAAATACAGCCTTGCATGATTTAAGCTTTTGAAAAATCGAGCTTTTGTAGCAGCTTTTTTTCTATTTTAAATAGTCAAAAACATTGTACAGACCAAAAAGATTGAGCGCCCACGCGCCAGGAGGCACAAAGGCGGTTACCGCTACCTTGCTCATATGGCAAAACTCAGTTTGTTGTTTTCTTATTTAAAGTCACTTTTTGGTCTGCTGCCGTTGAATCAACTTGCATTATGGAAATATTTGTTTTGCTAGCTGGGATTAAATTTTAAATATTCTGAGAATGATAGTTATGCACTTATTATGTTAGCATTAGGCTATCATGACAACATCCTTCCACTTAAACAACCGGGAAGCGAAGCGTGAGCTCAAGATCAACACCGATGAAAAAACCCTGCCCTTCTGCCCAAACCCTAAATATCTAGGGGTAGTCCTGGACAGGTCGCTCACTTACCGTCAACATTTGGAGTCACTACGCAAAAAGATCTCAACACGCACAGCTTTGCTAAGGCGTCTGGCCCGCTCAGGCTGGGGAGCCGGAGTCGATACCCTGCGCATTGCCACCATCGCGCTAGTTCACGCTCCAGCAGAATACTGTTCACCTGTCTGGAGCCGCATTGCCCACTGCCATCAAATCGACACTGCCATAAACGACGCCTTGCGTATCGTGACAGGATGCCTGCGACCTACACCATCGGAAAATCTCCGTCCTTGCAGGCATCCAACCAGCTGAGTTTCGTCGCGAAGAAGATATCCTGTCTCTTTCTCGTCGCGCTATGAACCCCAACCATTTGCTCTACTCAAGTCTCTACAAGTCTGTGAACGAGAAACCTCAGCGACTGAAATCGAGACACCCATTTGTACGTGCGCAGAACTCCTGATGAAAATTGCTGAAGACCAATCCATCAGTGCGGCTACCTGGGCGGACCACCAATGGAGCTGAGAGTGGAAGAAGAATTCCTCAAGACTCCAAAGTTTCATCTCCGATACCAGCCACCACCCAACCGGAATGCATTTGCCAAGGAAGGCTTGGGTGCGGCTCAACCGCCTGCGTACTGGCGTCGGACTATTCCGCTCCAACATGCACAAATGGGAGATGGCTCCATCCGCGATTTGTGAGTGTGGCAAGGAGGAACAAACTGTAGACCACACCAATCTGTAACTACGCCATCTACAATGCGCCAAATGGTGTGCGTGGTCTGCGTGAACTGGATGACAAATCAATTCAATGGCTGCTCGACACCTGCCCAAACATCTAGACCGCGTCGCCGCCACTGCCCAAGGGTGGTAAAAGGCAGAGCCCCTCGACCCCTGGACTGGCGAAGAAGGTTCAAACGAAGAAGAAGATGAAAGACTTAGATGCCACAAACGGTAAAGCGATTTCAACGCAAAAGAAATAGCGTCCTATAGATACAGCCTACTGTGTAAAGCAGTGGTTTTCAATCGGTGGGCTTTTGCGTTATTTTCAATGGGCTACAAACTTGACACAATAAAGGCAATATGAAACTTGACTAGAACACTTTAGCGCACAAACAAAATGTTGTAAGTTGAATTATGGTCATTGTCATCAAATAAAAGGGACTATCGGCGAACATACTTCTGATTGTATGTTTATCAAGCAACTTCAACTTATTGTCACGATTTCTTTCTATCTCTTACCAGGAAAGAGACTTGGAAATGTTCAATGACGTAGTTTAATGGGTTATAACCGAAAAGCAGTCAATCAAATAGTCGAATAGTTCTACTAGTGAAGTGATAATGAAAATTCTTGAAGGACTTCAACGAATGGTTCAGCACTTCCAGCAACTAATCAAAGTAATAGTAACAGTGAACAGCAATAGATTCCAACACTAACAACTATTAATCGAGTTTATCGTAATCCACTCACAGCTTCTCATACAATTTTAATCAGAAATTATATTAGCACCAACTTTGCTTTACTCGTGTTCAAAAATTTCAACTCTCGATCAACAATAATCTTTGCGTCTATTGCCAACTAACACTACTACAATAATGATCTCACATACTAAGTACGCAAATTACACCACTATTTGTAGCAGGTTGTTTGGTCTAGTAACTTCGAGAAGGTTACGTAACGTTACATCATAAGAACTCATTGTTCTGTCGAGTTGCATTACACGTAAACATCTTTGTGACGTCATAAACCCTGCACCTGGCAAAACATGAGAAGCAAGCAAAAGAAGCATCTAGATTTGCACGTAGGGTAGAATATTCTGGAAGTACAGTACGTTACATAATAAAGATTTCGCAATCAAAGGTTACTACAAGACAGTAACAGATAATAACACATCGCTCAAGAATTCCACAATCAAAACAGCACGTTTGGTCAAGATACAAAGCAGCCCGTCGCGAGGCTTTGCGCATTGATTGTGACACTTATCAATGCTACCTGCCTAGTTTGGTTTTTCGATTCCATTATCTTCAGTGTTGAATGGTGCCTAGATTGGTGTCATGAAGCTATAAATTTGTTAAATTCACAAGATTGAAAGTAATCACTAAGAAACGAACATAAAAAAAAACAGATAATAAAATAACAATTATTGCTATAACATAATACAGGATTGCCAGGTGGCCTAAAAATTCTGAGAGAACACGATAAATCGGTCTAATTTGATATATTGTTACCGACGGCTAGCAAATCATTTGGACATTAATTTAGATCCCTATGTTTAACTTCATTGGATATCATTGAAGTGCTGCACTGCACCACAAACGGAACATTTTTTTATTTGTTTTAATATATCCGAATTTTAGACCATAACTCTCTGAATTTCTCCAAGATTGCCTGGCAACTCTGGACATACTCATAGGCCACCGACCAACCTTTCTTCAGTTTTAGTGGGTCACAAGCAAAAAGAGGTTGAAAACCACTGGTGTAGGACATCGCGACAGGAAATTGTACAATCTGGTAATTTTGGTGTCAATGAAAATTAAAGCAATATCGTTTTCGTTTAGGTTCAATTGTACGTAGATGGAAGATTCTGTGGAGGTACTCTCGTCTCTGATGAATATGTTCTCACTGCTGCACATTGCTTTGAGTAAGACAAATTGTCTATTCATGTTGTAACTAAATATTTAGCATATACATTGATGTCAAATTGAGTAGGCAGTAGGCTATAAGTTAGTTATCTAACATTTCAAATTGGCATCCTGTCTTTCTAGAAATTAAGCCTCCCCTACCACTTTTTTGCTGCAACTGAAAATGACACTGACAAGTACATTACAAACATGTTTCGAAGCTTACAGTTTTCTAGAAAGAGTATATTGTTTTGATTTTACTTCAAAATAAAGACCATTTTGTTTCGTATTAAATTTAAAAAAAAATCATTTACCGGTTACGAATGTTTATCACAAATACGTTTGTGCAACTACAAAATATTTGAAATTTCTATCTATAGTATTTACAATAATTTCATCAAACAAAACGTTTTGTTTACTTTTTTTATTTCAAACTAAATCATTTAATTAGGATTTTCCAACGGGGCTTGGAGCGTAAAATCATTCGTTTTTAAGTGGATTATTACAGCTTCTTTGGTTAAATATTGAAAACAAAAATGAAGCTATGAAGCCATTCCACAACCCACATAACGGGGTAGGGTTATACGCTATCGCTGAACCTTCCATGAATCATCGTCATACTCTGCCATCTTCCAGCCAAGGCTTGGCTGTCATTTTCTTCCATACGTCACTTTCCCCGCTATTCATTTATAGCTTCTTAGAAATTTATGTTTGTGAAGTCGTCTCAAAAGTATCAATTGTATCATGCGAATTTTCCTCAGTAACATGGCTTTTTGCACATTGCAAAATGTAGAATTTATTTTACTATGTGAATACTGTTGCAGAGGTCTTTCCTTCAGCAGCGTTGATCTTGTTCTGGGAAGAGAGACTGTGAATCAAGATACAATACATACTCAAAGATTTAAGCCGTCGGAAATAGTCATACATGAACAATATAGTTTTCCTTTTTATGATATTGCATTGATTCGGGTAAGTATATAGAAGGGTTTCGCTAATTGTCTTTTATACAATCATTTTTCCTATAATAAAGTAGCTTACGTTAGTTTTTTCAATTTGTAATGAAATTACTCTTGGCCAAATATTTTTGCAAGCAAAATTTTTGATTAACTCTGCCGTGATTTTGGTAAACCTAATATCCGCCATTTTGCTAAAAATGACTTTTTTGCATTTTTCGACTTTTAAAGACTTCATGCATCTCCTGACAAGAAATTGTGTCCCAATGTAGTATGGTTTTCGAGATAATTGGTGTGTAAAACCTAACATATTCTAATTTGTGCAAGAATAATTTTCTGAAACCTAACATATTCATCTACTCCAATCACGTAACAGGATACCGTCACGTGACAGCCATAATTTCAGCAGCAATTGCAGCTGGCTACTTCACCACATCTTACATCGCTTGAGTTGCATGAAGTGGATTTAAAAGCGTTTGGTAAAGTAGATTGGGCTAAAATGGTGTTAAGCACTAAGCAAGCTTAATTATGGAGGCTAGCCTAAAAATGTCCATCCGAACACACTTGCTTTTCTTTCCATTAAATGCCATATCATTTACGTCTCGCCGATCAGTTTGATTTTTCGTAGCCTACTGGTGTAGGCTACTGATGGCTTAGTTGACTTTACGATGCGCTAAATAACTTAGCTTGCATACGATTGTTAAGAATTTAAAGCAGAGGCCGGAAGTACGCTACTCAGTGTTTCGGTCATTTTTAATCAACCGTACCAGATGCTGTGTACTGTGTAGCCAATGAGCCAATGTAGTAGGTAGTAGGGCGGGTCACGAAATCACTTTTTTTTTATATCCACCTGCCTCATACGGATTTTGATGGATAGACACCTAAAACTGTTGTATACAAAATTTCAGCTCATTTGAACAATGGTTTGGGATGAGGAAATCGCGTTTAATTTTTGCCGAAAATCGCAAAATTGGGTAAAAATGCGAAATTTTAGATTATGTTCAATCTATATTTTTCAAGTGAAATTTATTTGCTGTGGCCTTATACTTATTTTTTAGACAGTTATGGACTTGCTGAAGTAAGTTAGAGCTGCAGAGATTGCATTTTATAGTTTATTGTAGTAGTATTAAACATTGAATTTTTCCGAAAATTGCAAAAAACGCAAAATTTTGAATTATGTTCAATCTATATTTTTCAAGCGAAATGCGTTTGCTGTGGTCTTATACTTATTTTATACGACAGTTATAGGATTACTGAAGATAGTTGTAGCTGCAGAGATTACATTTTATTATTTATTGCAGTAGTATTGACATTGAATTTTTGTCGAAAATCTACTGCTTTAATGATCGTAGACTATCACTATTCACTAATCTTGATTTTGCATTTTTCAGATTTATTAATATCTAATTATTAAGTAATTCCACATGAAATATAGACTAAGAAATTCTGATAGACCTAGCAGCTATCAGATACAGAATATTCACCGTGCTGAAACATCACATCTACAAAAAAAAAATATTCTAAAGCTGTGGAAGGATCACGTCAATCAACCAGACATATAATAACGAGGTTATTGATAGTTTTTCTGACTCATCAAGTTTGGCATCAGTTGTGAATTCAGAATCAGAATATGAAGCAGATTTTCCAACAACATCACAGAGTGAAGAAAAAAAGAGATTTGTAACGGACCGGCATCAAAACATTTTAAGGACTACCGTGATCGAATCGGAGAGATTTGGCATTTCGAATCGCGCCACAGCAGCCATCTGTACTACGCTCCTTGTTGATTTGGGCGTGGTCACGAAAGATGACACACGATTAATAATTGATCACAACAAAATTAGAAGAGATAAAGAAGCAATAAGAAACAAAAATGTTCAATCAGCTGTAAGTCCATTGTAATATGTTTTACATCAGGGCTTATTTTTTTTTGATGGGAGAAAAGATCTAACAATGGAGAAAAGGCATGAAACTGGTGGACACCATCTCGTAAGAAGAGAACATTATACGATCGTAAAACAGCCTGGTGGAGAGTTTCTAACACATGTGACTCCAGACAGTGGACGCAGTCAAGATGTAGCTAATTGCATATATGATGTGATCAAAAATAAGAATATGACACGATGTATGCATTTTATTGGTTGTGATTCAACTAATGTGAACACTGAACACAGGAAGATTCGGTGGAGTAATTGCTCTTGTTGAAAAAGAATTAGGTCACAGATTAGTATGGTTGATTTGTGAGTTACACACAAACGAACTGCCATTTCGAAACTTGTTAATTGATTTGGACGGGCCAACCACTGGAAATGAATCATTCAAAGGACCTATTGGTTGTCTTTGTAAAAATGTTGAAGATTAGTCCATCAATAATAACTTCACCCCAATAACTGATGATGCTGGGCTTCCACTTCTAGAATTACCTGGCGATGTTGTTAAAGATTTATCATGCAACCAAAAATATTTATGCGAGATCACACACACCATTACAGCGGGACATGTTTTAACACATATTAAATCAAAAATTGGGCCACTAAATCATGCTCGCTGGCTTACACTTGCATCCAGGGTTTGTCGTTTGTATATAAGTCAACACAATTTGAATGAAAAATCTAGTGGGAATCTTCTACACTTAGTTAACTTCGTTGTAACAAATTATGCTCCATTGTGGTTTAGGATCAAATGTCAGCCACTCTACAAAGATGCTCCGTGCCATATATTTGAATCACTGCAAAGATGCTCCGTGCCATATATTTGAATCACTGCAAAGAGTTAAACTGCTTCCAGAAAAAACTCAAAACATTGTAAAACTTTATATGCAAAGAAATGCATACGAGGAAAAGCGGTTGATACTATAAGAAAGATACGTGGTCAAAATAGATTTGGAGATGACAGTGTGAGACAGTTCAATGTACCAACACTCAATTTTAAAGCGGAGGATTATACCGAAATGATAAACTGGGAAAATCCAACGGAACCAGTTTTAACAACGGAGCTTGGATCATTTCAGTTGGAAAAAATCAGAAAGGTTCCATTACTGTTTGGTAAAATTGCGAATCACACCCAGTCAATTGAAAGGGCTATTAAGATTGTTACAGAAGCAAGCAAAACCGTTTTTGGATTTAGAAGGAGAGGGAATGATTCTTTCCCAATTGACTCCCGAAAACTCCATGCATCATCTGAATCAAACAGGATTGTATGTCACTAACAATGACAGCCAACACTTGACACTCCAAAGTTTACTGTTTTTGACATTTTCGGCAAAAATTCAATTTTTAATACTGCCGCAATAAATAATAAAATGCAGTCTCCTGCAGCTATAACTATCTGCAGTGAGTCCATATCTTCCATAAATAATAATTTAAAGTCATGCTTTACTTTAAAAGTATAGATTAAAGGCAATCCAAAAGTTCGCATTTTTACCCAATTTTGCGATTTTCGGCAAAAATTTAATTTTTAATACTACTACAATAAATATTAGAATGAAATCTCTGCAGCTCTAACTTACTTCAGTAAGTCCATACCTGTCTAAAAAATAAGTATAAGGCCACAGTAAACGAATTTTACTGGAAAAATATAGATTGAACATAATCTAAAATTTCGCATTTTTACCCAATTTTGCGATTTTCGGCAAAAATTAAACGCGATTTCCTCATCCCAAACCATTGTTCAAATGAGCTGAAATTTTGTATACAACAGTTCTAGGTGTCTATCTATCAAAATCCGTATGAGGCAGGTGGATATCAAAAAAAAGTGATTTCGTGACCCGCCCTAGTAGGTAGCCTTAAATCAAGGCATGGTTATTAAGTACATTACCAGCAACTGATTTTAAATTGGCGATAGCCTTTAACTTAGCAAGCTTCTGTGATATCAGAAAAGTTATCTATAGATTACAGTGACGAAATGATACACAGTTATGGGAGAAATCCAGAGGCTTACTTTAGGTTTGATTTAGGCTTACAAAGTCAACATAGTGTGGTCAAAGCCAACATTTAGCTTATGTGAGGCTTTACCATACAAACACACAACATCAAATAAGCCAATAAGGCGGTTAAAGTCAACATCGAGAGTATATATTAAGTTTTATCATACAAACCTAATACTTTTTTTATAACTAGTTGTCTGGCAAAACCAAATATACGCCATGTTTTAATAAACAAACAAAAACCTGGCTCAAATTTCATTCTTAAAAACTTTGTTTGGTTGTCTGTTCCTGCCTGACAAAAGTCAACTTCGAGTGTATTACCTTGGTAATTTTACAGCTATAAACACAAAAAGTTGTTCATCTCGAAAACTTGAAAATGGCGGATATTAGGTTCTGCCAAATCACGGAAGAACTGAGATTTTCTTATTTTTTGACATGTTTTTAACTTGAGAAAAAATAAAATTAAAAAAACAAAAATAATTAAAAATAGAAAAAAAATAAAGAAATAAGCAAAACCAAATTTGCTTAAATTCATGAATCGTATTTAACATATTTTATATTTACCGCTTTTTTTTAAAAGCCTGTTTCAGTATTGGCTCATCTAGCTTTGATTTATTTTTCATTCTGAGACATTATCGTCATTGCGAATTGCTTCAGTACTGAAAAAAACACATTTATCGTAATGGGAGTAGGACCTGTGTGGTGTTATTTAGTATTTAAGTGCTTAAGCACAGGTAAAATTTACAGCCTACAGGTTTCATCTCGTCAAGTTTAGAGTGAAAAACAATAGAGGTGGTAGGCTACATTTTCCCCTGTATACATTTGACAGCTTTGGTAGAGAAATACCGGTCGCTATCATGTCTTATGACCATACTCCCCCATAGTATATAACAGAATGTTAACACGTTTTGTGTTTGTTCTTCAATTGCGTTTATACGTAGCTCAGTGTAGATAGATTAATTATTATAATTAATTTTCAGTCATTTATTATTAAATTTCACGAATATCTGTTGTTTTTGTTTTGATGAGTTTTTATTTTCCTGACGAGGACAGAAAGTTTTGAAGAAAACGTTTGAATTTATTTAGTTATTATTTTATTGTATGTAGCCTAGCCTAATGTTTTTTTTGTTTTTTTTTTGAATTATGCAATTCAATCCGATCAAGCTGTTATCTATTATCTGTCCATGGCAGGGGTGCACAACCTTTTTGCTATTGCCGGCCGCATTCAGATTAATTCTATAAAGCACGGCCGCTAGTCAGAGTCCTTAATGTCAGTCGATGCATCGATAGCCAGTGAAAACAAATTGCGTTTTTGTTAATCTTTGTCTGCAGGCAGAGGGTCAACTGTTTAGCGATATCATCTTGACGTTGAATTGTATTACGCGAGAGGGCAATTGAAGAATAGTCAGTTTCCTTATCAGGATGAATGCACTTAACAACGTCTATGAGACATCGCTTAACGAGTTCTCCATCCGAATAAGGCTTTCCCGCTACAACAAGATGATATGTGACTCTATAAGAAGCTTCGCAGCGATTATTGTTCGATTGAATGAAAGTGAACATTAAAGACGTCTCCTGTCGCACACTTTTCTTCAAATTTTTAAACAGATTTTTCTCGACTCGCCTTCCAATTTTGTAATTGTGTGACAAATGACGAAGAAAATGCTGCTTTGCATTATCTCTTTTAACAGTTTTAACTACTTGGCTGCATATTGGACACATCATACTATAGCCTACGTTGCCGTCTCGATCATGAAATAAACCAACTCCCATTAGGAATTGAATACCCTTTTCTCCTCTGATACTGTTGTTTTTTTCTTTACGGACATAATGCAATATAGGCTACCGTTACAATGAAATTGAGTTGAGGAAAAAGTTTTGTGTCAAAACGATTTTAACAATATAGCCTAGCCTACAAAAACTAAGATGAAATATTTTTCAAGCTCTAAAATTTGAAATATTATATAGGCCAGTAGCGTAGCCAGGAATTTTGAAAGGGGGGGGGGTTTTGACGACCCAGCGGCGGGGGGTCTGGAGGGCCTCTCCCAGAAAATTTTTAAAAATTACTTTGAATTTGGTGCATTCTGAGAGCATTTTCAACAAAAATGTTGGTCTAAATATTCCTGTAAAATGGTGCTGTCCGGTGGTATAGCAAAAGGATAAGATCATGTTTTCTTCGGCAATTTTCGGAAATAAAGCTAAGTTTCTTTGTTTTCTTGTTGCTAATTCCTGGCTGAGATGTTTGAATGTTTGGTATTGGAAAAACTTGCTCTTTTAATGCAGTTTTGTTTAAAATTAGGCAATTTTTTTTAGACTGAAAGCATCATTCTCAATATCGTGACGTCACACGCGTGCTAAAGGGGGAGGTTGTAACCCCCAACCCCCCCCCCCCCCTGGCTACGCCACTGATATAGGCCTATGATTACAAGGGTATCCAGTGGTTCTAGATATCTCTGTAGCCTATAATATTTAAAATACATGTCATTTTTTAATGACATATTTTTTTCATTTCAACAACAGGGCACGGCCGCCAACACATGCTTATTAAATTATTTGTTAACGGCCGCATAATTATTCATCGACGGCCGCAGGTTGAACACCGTTGGTCTATGGTATACATTTGAGTTACTAATTTTATAACCTAGCCTATGGTTGTGGGCAAACAAAGTTGTTGTCGGCAGCAGTGGCCGAGTGGTTAGCGTGTTGGGCTTGCAGTCGAGAGCCTGCTTGTTCGACTCGAACCACCCACACTTGCTGTTGTTTCTCTGGGCAAGAAACTTTACGATAATTGCCTCTACCCAGTGATCGATTTCGAGTAATGGGTAGTACCAAAACAAACAAACAAAACAAACTCTATAGATTTTGAAAGCAACCAATAACATTCTTTTTGCAATTTTAGATTGCAGGTCGAACTCTACAGAGCGATTTCGTTTCTCCGATATGTTTTCCTCAAGGAGAAAATATAAAAGATGATATGAAATGTTATACAGCAGGGTGGGGTACAAGTGAGTCTCACACTTAACAGCAATGATATCCTAATTGTCTTTTTTCTTCTTCAAGTTTGTTATGTAGCCTATGTTTTGTATAATATCATCATTATGTGCCATTCGGCATTTAATCCTGAAAGCTGTTACTATTTCGTCGATTGTAAACATCTTTTGAGCTAAGTAGCTATACACATTTTAAGGTTATGAATATGATGTTTTGCCTACGCATCATCTCCCAGACTTGTTTATTAGGGTGGATCGATTTAGGTGGGTAAAACACCTTTTTCCTCATTTTGCTTAGCTTGGGGTTGGAAAACTTGCCAATTACGACTAAAAACAGTTGTGCAAAATTAGAATGTAATCTGACGACATCTTGATCTGCCACCAGCCACTTGAAAATTTACTATTTCCTTCTACATTAGAGTGGATCAATTTAGGGGGGTGTAAAACTTTTTTTCTTATTTTGCTTAGCTTGGGTAGCCAAAACTTACCATAGAGTATATAGAACACTGTGCTAAAAGTATATTTCAATCGATCAAATTTTTGATCTGCAACCAGTCCATTACTTATCGACTGAAAACGCAAAAATACATGCAAATGTATTTGAATTTGACGTTAGCATAGAGATTTATTGCAATGCAATGGAAATGATAATATGCATCAAACTTCCTCATTTTCGATGAAATAGTCACGTTTCGATTCGAACTTGGGCATTTCTTGTCGTGATTCAATGCGTGAGCGTATAAATCCATCTCGCGAATTAACCCCGCACACCACCGCTGAAGCTTCCGTCACCAACTTGACGCACCTTTCCACCACCTGTGTGTGACACGGAAAGCGAGGAAATAAAAGTTCTGGAGTGTCCTTAGCTGCAATCATGTGTTGTAATTTTTGGTCCCTCATATTTCTTGTCACAGTAGGCTCGGTGAGATTGAGAAGCTGCCAGTTAACCATATCGTAGTATTCGTTGGCGTCAAACTTTAAAGGCGGAGTGCAGAATCGTCGCATTGCTTTCTGTTCGCGATGTCTTGATCGGTTTTTCTGAATTCACTTAAGTCCAATCTCACAGATTATTTGCCTCTCATGTGTGATCATGGCCAACGTAATGTTTTTTGAGTGCGCGAAGTATCCATTTCTCTGGAGAACACGTTTCTCATGAGACATGTATTAGCATATCTGGATGGACTAACAACCGGACCGCGTGAATTTTTGGGTCCTCTTGGAAAATCTCTTGCTTCGTGTATGGAGCATCTTCCCAAAAAGTTCGAGAAGATTCTTCTTGCGTTTGAGACCGCCGCAAATCACGTTGTTACATCCAGGCACAGCAGCAAATGAATTGTGTGTTCATCGGGCGTTGTGAGGTTCACATTGCATATAATATATTATCTGTCCTGGGGTCGATGATTGTTAGATAATGCGTTTTGCAGTCTGAGATTCTGAGGCACATGTACAAGATGGTGAGTCGGTGAGACCCCATTGAAACATGTTGCTGTTGAAACGGCCCACCCCAGTCAGCAAGCGATTGAGCTTCACCCATTTCTTCCGAAGTAGTTCTGCTCCAGGTAGTGTGTTAGTATTGGGAGGGACTGTGAATTGGGTTGGTCTCGCAACTTCTCTCCATTCACTGTTCCAAACTTCGGTAAAGTGGAAGTTAGACTTGCAGATATTTGCAGCATGTCGAGAAAAGGGGCGTCGAGATTTCAAGTGCTGGGGCTTTTGGGAGTGTGAGTTTATGACAATCTGGTTGAGGAGGTGGTCATCCCTTGACATAGCTTGTAAAATTAGACTGTGTACGTGACTTTCCCCACTCAGTCTACCTGAGGCGATGCCGGATAGCACCGGCAAAAAGTCGGTGGAAGTTGGAAGCAGGCAACCAGTGATTATTCTCATGGTGGTGTTGAGGGCAGTGTTAATTTTGCTAGTGTGTGCGCTGCGGCACCAAGTGGGGGAAGCATATTCCGAGGTGCTGTATGCAAGTGCAAAAGCAGTTGTACCGAGTGCAGATGTACTAGAACCCCAAGATGTCCCAGCTAAGCATCTCAGCAAGTTGTTGCGTGCTGATAGCTTAGCGTGGAGGGCTTCAGCATGGTTTTTGTAGATTAATTGTCGGTCGAGATTCACTCTTTGGCCGGTGTGGCATGGATTGTGTTGAAGTGGGTTTCCGTTGAGAGAGACTGACAATTGGCGAGTAGATTCCATGTTGAAAAGGTGTGACAGTGATCTTTGCCAGGCTCAGTTTTAGCATCCAAAGCTTCAGGTAGTCTGCGATTTGGGCCATGTCATCTGTAAGTGCTTCCTCTACCACATGCCAGTATACTTGTCAGAATGGAGTAGTGCCAGATCATCAGCATAGCCGTACTGGCGTGACATAGTCTCTGGCATGTCACTGATGTAGATGTTAAATAGTAAAAGTGATAAGCATGATCCTTGCGGAACACCATTTCTTAAGCGGCTGGGCCGGCTGCACTTCCCATCACTTGTCTTCAGCAAAAAGGTCCGATTTGCCAGAATATTGGCGAGAAATCGCACTTTTTTTTGTCTGGGATCATGCGGAGAAGCGTTAGGGTTAGCCCTTGATGCCACACAGTATCATAGGCAACAGTGAGGTTTACCAAGATAACTACTGTTTCGTTGCCCTTCTCGAAACTTTCCTCAATATCCTCGGTCACCTTGACTGCTTGATGAGTCGTACAGTGTCCGTGCCGAAATTCAGCTTGTTCTTTTGGTAGCTGGGAATCAACAACTGGCCCGAGTCTAGTTAGCAGGAGCCGTACCAGGATCTTATATGGAACGCAGAGTAGTGATATTGGACGATAGCTCTTAGGATCATCAGCTGGCTTGTTTGGTTTAAGTAGGCTAGTGCTACAACAGTTGCTTTTTGCCAGATTTTAGGTAGCTATGGCCTGGAGCGTCAGGCAAGTAGAATAGAAGCTTTTCAACCATGCCAAATATTTGAGATCACAGTGCCTTAAGAAATCTGGAGGGGTATTATCGGGCCCTTGTGCTTTCCCACTTTTAACTTGTTTAATGACAAATGCAAGTTCTCTGTTGCTGAAGGGGGCTAACAAATGACTATCTACGCTTGGGGCGTTCCAGAGCCACCTGCATTCCTGCTTCACCGCATGGGCATGCTTCTTATTTACCACTTTAAATTTGCCATTGGTAGTGATATCCGTGAGCTTGGACTTAAGCAAATTCAAAAAGCTCGATCAAGCCATCACGAATAGAGAACAATGCGACGATTCTGCATTCCGCCTTTAAAGTTTGACGCCAACGAATACTACAATATGATTGACTGGCAGGCTCTCAATCACACCGAGCCTCCTGTGACAAGAAACATGGGGGACAAAGAATTGAGAGACATGATTGCAGCTAAGGACACTCCAAAACTTTTATTCCCTCGATTTCGATGTCTCACACAGGTGGTGGAAAGGTGCGTCAAGTTGGTGACGGAAGCTTCAGCGGTGGTGTGCGGGGTTAATTCGCGAGATGGATTTATACGCTCACGCATTGAATCACGACAAGAAATGCCCAAGTTCGAATCGAAACGTGACTATTTCATCGAAAATGAGGAAGTTTGATACATATTACCAATTCAATTGCATTGCAATAAATCTCCATGCTAACGTCAAATTCAAATACATTTGCATGTATTTTTGCGTTTTCAGTCGATAAGTAGCCTAATGGACTGGTTGCAGATCAAAAATTTGTTCAATCGAAATTTACTTTTAGCACAGTGTTCTATATGCCCAATGGCAAGTTTTGGCTACCCAAGCTAAGCAAAATAAGAAAAAAAGTTTTACACCCCCCTAAATTGATCTACCCTAATGTAGAAGGAAATAGTAAATTTTCAAGTGGTTGGTGGCAGATCAAGATGTTGTCAGATTACATTCTAATTTTGCACAACTGTTTTTAGTAGTAATTGGCAAGTTTTCCAACCCCAAGCTAAGCAAAATGAGGAAAAAAGTGTTTTCAATCCACCCTATTGTTTATGCTCCTTTCCTGACAAGCATTAATAACGTATCTCGTTTCTATTTACTGCTGTAATGTTTTAATCAATGTTGTTCTAATGACAGCAATATAATTATTATTAGCTTTTAAAATCATCTGTTGGTTTACTGTTTTGTCATAGACCTAGTCAGACAATTTCATCCGAGGTAGCCTAATCTAATCAATATCTGAACAATCACAGCTGCAAACGGAGGAGGTATAAGCTCTCAATTGAATGAAGTTGCTCTACGCATTCTCCCGAATGAAATATGCATAAAAGCGTATGCAAGTTCTACAGCAATGAATTCGAGGAATACTGTGTGTGCAGGGCGTGTAGATGGAAGTGTCGACACTTGCTCGGTACGTTTGATGGTGGAAAAACAAATTTCAGCACTTAGCGATGTTACTCCTATTAAAGCTATAACCGGCGTGTAAGTGGCACAAAATTTGGAGAAAGCAAATGAAATTTATTGCACATGCCAGTGAGCCTGGAAACAAGTCAACGAAGGCGAAGCACCAAGAGGGTGGTCTGGGGGCCTCTCCTAGAAAAATCTGAAAAAATATCTAAAAACTGCTCATTCTGAGAGTAGCCTACTTTTAAGCTAAATCAACAGTAGAACTGTGTCACATAATGCTGTAACAGAGTGTGAAATAATTATTCAAATTATTTCTGGCTGGAACATTACCCCCTTTGCCCCTCCTATCCTGGCTACGCTCTTGACACATATTATAGCCAGGTGCAGGGTCAGTAGCTCTCGCCAAATAGATTAAATTTTTTTCGATTGGCACTGTAGCGGTTAATTGTTTTAATTGAATAATTTATCACGCATTAATTAATTATAATAATAAATTAATAATTAGCCTACATGCATTCATACAATATTTTCAACAATGTATTATAAATATATTATTTTTAGGGGGATAGCGGTGGTCCACTGATGTGTCAAAGGTGTACTTCTTGCGAATATTTTGTGGTTGGTTTAACATCTTACGGTGGCACGAATTGTGCTTCCGAAGGAGAACCAGGGGTATATACAAAAGTGGTGGCTTTTGAAGACTGGATATGGTCAAAAATAAGAACCCAAACCAGACCAACAACCGTTTATGAATCTTGTTAATGCTCATCTTGCACTTTAATTTGTCACAATGAGGGCACGAAGCTCTTTGTTGACAACTTGCATCGAATTTGCTGCATACTTGAGATTTTGATTTAACTGTTTGATGTCACCAGAGAAAAGATACCATTAAACGTTTTTTCGCTAATTAATTGGATTGATTTATAAAGTTCTTATTTCGTGCTTGAAAAAGCTTCTTTGTAACCTTAATCTTGGCACCTTTAGCCATCTCATTGCATTTGTTGGCACTTTTCCATCCTCCGAGATTGACTCTGAGAAGTCGAACCTTGCACTTGTCTTGTCACATGTAATGTTCTGCGAGTTGTTACTGAATGTAAAGCTGTTATTGTATCTACCATTCAATTTGTGAGATCATAGTGAAACTATTGTTGTTAACCGTTTGTTACTTACCTAAGCCTACAACTTTTCAACCACTTTATTCTTGGAGACATGTTGTGCAAGCTTAAACTTTTCATACTCACCATTTAAACAACAAACCATAGGTTCAAAATTGCGTTTGTAGTCGTGTGGACAAGAAATGGTTTTGCATAAAAAGAGAAAAATTACATTCTAGTTGTGGGGCAGTTTAGTCATTTGTATTCTATATTGTTCTTTAACAACAGTGAATATAAGTGTACTGGTACCAGTACATGCATAAGTTTATTGGCGGGTCAAGAACTCGCTCCTTGTTGCTTTCCGAGAAGAAATCAACAAAAAACTTACCACATCAGTCTATTTGACTTATATTAATTTGAATAATATTATTTGAATAATACAATATTATTCTACAACAACTTAATTCTATGAGACATGTTGTGCGACCCTGAAATTTTCATACTCACCATTTAAACCACACACCAAGTTCAAAATTGCGTTAGTAGTCGCGTGAAAATAAATGGCTATGCATAAAAGGATAAAAATTACATTCTTGTTCTAAGGCAGTTCAGTCACTTGCATTCTAGGCCTATATTGTTCTTTATAAGCGTTGTTTGTGGTTTGCTTCCATACCTACACAGTGGTGCCAAAGTAGGGAAGGATATATCCCCCCAATATTTTGGCAGCATCCCCCCGATAATTTAGAGAAAATTATTTGCTATGAAGTTGTACTTCGATTTAGTTGTTTGCAAGCATCTCGAATTGCTGTTGCTTTTCTTTTATTGATGTTTGATCATAGTTCTAAATTGTCTTGGATTTGACGCTAGACAATGAAGGACCTTCGTTGAAGATATTAAGGACGAGTTGAACCAGGCCACTGGCCACGGCACTGCAGGTTCGCAAAGCTTTTGAAACTGTTTCCCAGGATCTTAATTGTGCAGATAATTCAACAAGCAACCTGCGGCCATTATGCCCAACGAGATGATTGTGCACTGTGCAGGGTGACACCGATACAGTCAACGATGGTTAACTATCATGTCATCACGAAAGCTCTGTCAGAAATTGTTGCTTCTGGTCTACAACTGTCTACCCTAGTAGAAGCAAAAATAAAAGCAAGATTAGTTAAAGTTGAAACATATTTGGGACTCATTAGTTAAACTACCATTCAACGTTTTATAGGCAGAGAAAACTTTTTCTCGAACCGTAGAAAATTTCATTGTCAGATCACCGCTTCAATGCGTGATGGAAATCTACAGATAAATCTGCATCAGGCATTGCAGAGTGCAAAAACAGTGTTGCAGAACGCGTTTTCGAATATTAAATTCTCATCAGTGCAACTACGTTTATGAACGCAATAACAACGGTTAAATTTAAACTCAATACAATACATTACAAACATTATAAGGACATATTCTCAGTGTTCAATTGAATATTAATAAATCCAGAGACATCAGAAAATCACTTCCCGCATGCAATTCCAGACCGACATTACTCGCTTAAGGTTTTTTTTTTTGTTAAAACAAACTTAATGTTCAAAGCAAAAAAGCCATCACAATGAACATCTACCGAAGTATACTAATTTACAGTACTTAAATAAGCACTGAAAATTAATAGACGGTATTGTTATTAATATCAATTCAATATGATTTCAGTGATTATAATACAATGTAATACAGTAGCGTATCCAATTAATTAGCGACGACCTTCTAAAGTACACGTTAATTCGAACAGAAATAAGAATTTATCAAAAGTCTCAGTCATTTTAGAAAGATTTTACCACCGGTTACAGGACCATCTTTGCTTGTTTCCTTGACAGAGTCAACTCTGATTGATCATATACGCCTTGGAGAGTAGCTAGTTGAGAAAATTCAGATAACATGAAACCAAGGAACTTTCAGAAATCATTAGTTAAACTACCATTCAACGTTTTATAGGCAGAGAAAACTTTTTCTCGAACCGTAGAAAATTTCATTGTCAGATCACCGCTTCAATGCGTGATGGAAAATCTACAGATAAAATGAACATCTACCGAAGTATACTAATTTACAGTACTTAAATAAGCACTGAAAATTAATAGACGGTATTGTTATTAATATCAATTCAATATGATTTCAGTGATCATAATACAATGTAATACAGTAGCGTATCCAATTAATTAGCGACGACCTTCTAAAGTGCACGTTAATTCGAACAGAAATAAGAATTTATCAAAAGTCTCAGTCATTTTAGAAAGATTTTACCACCGGTTACAGGACCATCTTTGCTTGTTTCCTTGACAGAGAATTTAATACTCGAAAACGCGTTCTGCAACACTGTTTTTGCACTCTGCAATGCCTGATGCAGATTTATCTGTAGATTTCCATCACGCATTGAAGCGGTGATCTGACAATGAAATTTTCTACGGTTCGAGAAAAAGTTTTCTCTGCCTATAAAACGTTGAATGGTAGTTTAACTAATGATTTCTGAAAGTTCCTTGGTTTCATGTTATTTGGGACTTCGTTTTCGAAATGTGCTTTGGTTTACTCGTTTCTCCTTTTTTATTGACATTTTAAGCTACTTGATCCTCTTAGTTTTACCGGTAAGCTCTGCTGCTTGTGAGAGGTCGTTTTCCAATCTTCGTAGATTGAAAACGTGGCCGCGAAATACTTTTGGACAGGAAAGGTTGAATGCTAGCATTGTTTGCAACATTCACCAAAATATTCTTAACGACATCAGCACAAATGACATTGCTAATGAGTTTTCAATGCTCACTACCGTAAGATGCTATATGTTCGGTTGTAACAAGTTCTTGTGATGTATTTGAAAGTTATTATTTTTGTCATAAATTTGAACGTGTTCTGTAGCTTTGATTGTTTTCAGTCTCCTGACTAGTGACTTTGTTCTAGAGTGCACTAAGTGTAGTGATTCTAGAGAAGGAGAGGACAAGAAGAAAAGTAGAACTTCTGCTTTTTTTTGGAAAAACTAAGTATTCGTTGGAAGGTCATAGGTTCGAATCCCGCTGGAGGTACCAATTTTTGTGTGCTTGTTTCTTGATCTTGCAGCAGTCATTCACAAGAGCACTGGTAGCACTTTTATCTCTATGATGTCTTATCTGTATATCATGCTGTTAATTTAGCTAATTTACCGAGGTCATGTGATTGTTTAATAAACTTAATACCGGTACCACTAAAACTGTGTATAAAAATATGCATCCATTCAATGTTAAAAATCGTTTAAAATTTCATAAAATGTTGATTTATCCCCCCCAATTCTCAACTAACTTCGGCACCACTGTGCCTACACCAAGTTTGCTTATTTTTTTTTACATTTTAATTGGAATACTCCAACATTAAAATCCTTTTATGCAAAAAATAAAGGTTGGTGCTTGAAGTTCTTGATCAAGAGATAATTTCCGTCCTTTTATGAAACCAATTTAGTTATACAAGTTCTGCTGTGTTTACTGTAATGAAATTTCAGCAAATAAATGGTCACAAAACATTTTTCACCAGTTTTTCAAAGGACAGACGATTTTCATAAGGAAACTCAAAGCCGTTGGCAAGATCAAAAGAAAGGAAAATGAACAGTTCAGTTTCAAAAAATAAAGTAGGGTAGTATGGGGGATGGGAGGCTTTTCTCCAGTACGTTGACTCCAGTTGACGTTACTTAGTAAAACCACACCAATCTCTAGGGCCGGATAAGATCTGCCCTGAGCTAGTACTCCATGCTGGTCCTGCCCTCGTCCTAGTTACGTAGATTATTTTCTTCCTGCTTGCACCACCTCACAATCTCACGAATGTGTAGAAGAGCTTTAGTAGTTGCGATTCCTAAGCCTCAAAAGCCAACAAAGGACCCACGGAGGTCGGCCGATATCTCTTCTCTGTGTTCCCTTCAAAATCCTTGAAAGACGATTTAACCCTATCCTAATACGAGCTGTTTTCGCACGCGAAAAGCACGTCACGGGCTATCTTAGACTTCTTAGCCCGTGCTAATTAAGCGCTAATAACGAGAGCTATGAAAATCACAGGGCCAAAATATGTTACAAGATAATAACCATGTTTATTGTGAGTATAAAAATTAAATTTTTACCCCACAAATTTATTGAAATAAATTGTTTGAGATCAAAAAAACGTCGGAAAGTCGGTTTTTATTTTAATTTCTCAAAAATAGCTTCAAAATTGAAGATTTTGAATTATAACATTGAGTAATGCTAAACTAAACAAAAATTACTTTTGCTCGTAAATATAAGACATTTCTGGGCGTTTTTACATTTCAAAGTATAATTGCACTAACATTAACATTATGTATAACTAGCATTGTACGAAAATGTTTAGCCACCCGAGACGAAATGCTTATTGTGAATGGCAGGAAGGTAGAAAAATGACCAGCTTAGGTTTAGAAAATTCGCAAAGAATAAAAACAAAAAGTCAAGAAATCTCACATTTCTATCATATTTCCTTCAATGAAATATATCACTACTAGTATGGGGCGTCCTCATAAAACCCCATGTCGCTACAGATAGGGTTAAGCCCGCGTCAATCCAATCAGCATTGACCCACTCCTCCAAAAGGAGCAAGCTCGGTTCCGGCGCGGAAAATCCACTGTAGATAAGATCACACTCTTGACCGAAGACATCGAGGATTGCTTTGAGGCAAAAAAGAAGGCGGGCGCTCTGTCGTGACTTGGCTGAAACTAATATCCGCCATTTTCAAATTTTTTAGATAAACGACTTTTTGTGTTTATAGCTGTAAAATTACCAAGGTAATACACTCGAAGTTGACTTTTGTCAGGCTGGAACAGACAACCAAACAAAGTTTTTAAGAATGAAATTTGAGCCAGATTTTTGTTTGTTTATTAAAACATGGCGTATATTTGGTTTTGCCAGATACTTAGTTATAAAAAAATGTATTAGGTTTGTATGATAAAAGCTAATATATACTCTCGATGTTGACTTTAACCGCCTTATTGGCTTATTTAAAGTTATGCTTTTGTATGGTAAAGCCTCATACAGTATAAGCTAAATATTGGCTTTGACCACACATGGTGGCTTTGTAAGCCTAAATCAAACCTAAAGTAAGCCTCTGGATTTCTCCCATAACTGTGTATCATTTCGTCACTGCCATCTGTGGATAACTTTGATTGCTTGAATCTTTATCCTCGGACTGGGAAAGCTTCTTGCAGAGCTTATTCCTGGCAGTTTCGCATACTTGTAGAGGCTTTGAATCACTGACGCAGGCCCGGTCACCGAGATTGACAGAGTGAAGTTTCCGATTGTTGAAGTCTTGTTGCCAGGGAACTATTCCATCCATTAGATTCCGCTGAATGGAGAGCAGTCCTTAACGTGCGTTGCTCAAGCGCACACCCCGAGAGTCGAACCAGCGCCGCTTGATCTTGAAGTTTCTTCGTTCCAGAAGTGACGCGCTAACCAATTGAGCTATCGGGGCGGACTTTACTGATATCACAGAAGCCTGCTAGGTTGAAGGCTATCACCAATTTATAACCAGTTGCTGGTTGCCTACTTGATTACCATGCCTTCATTTAAGGCTATCGTAGGCCACTAGGCTACATTAGCTACACACCATCTGGTACGGTTGATTAGAAATGACAAAACACACTAAGTAGCGTACTCCCGGGCCTCTGCTTTAAAATCTTAATAATCGTATGCAAGCTAAACTATTTAGCGCAGGGTTTCCCAAACTGTGGTCCGCGGACCATTGGTGGTCCGTGGCGATATGATAAGAAATTAAAAAGTCACACATATACGATGTACAGTACGTAATTTGTCAAAGATAATTGCCGCAAACAAACAAAATAACAGCATTCATAAAGAAACTCAACATATGGAAAACAAGGATAGGCTAAATGATAATGTTGTGCATATTATGTTTCCTTTCCTGTGTGACTACATTACCAACGAACCCTTAATTAATACAAAGTTGATTTTCTCTGACGTTACACAACATTTGGAATTGCTTTCTGCACATTTCAAGAAGTACTTTTTTAAAGAGACAAATGAGAATTTTGACTGAATTTTAAACGCTTTTGTTGTTCCAAAGACTGATCTGTCAGGACGTGAAGAAGAAGAATTAGCCGAATTATCATCTGATCGAACTTTAGTGCTTAGTTTCAATCAAACAGCTATTGCATCTTTCTGGTTGAGTGTTGTCGAGAAATATTCATTGCTATTGCTAAAGGCAACTAAAGTTTTATTGCCTTTTGCCACGACCTACATGTGTGAGACAGCATTTTCAGCTCTTACCAACATGAAGACAAAATACAGGTCAGGACTTTCCGTGGACCCTGACTTACGAGTTTCTCTTTCACAAATAACTCCGAGAATTGATGACTTATGCAATAAGAAGCAATCTCATCCGTCCTATTGATGTTGTCAGTTTTTTAAATAAACAAAATTCCGTTTTATTTATTTTTACCTTTGTATTGGGGGTCCGCGAATAAACAGATTTACAAATAGTGGTTTGTGGCCCAAAAAGGTTTGGGAAACCCTGATTTAGCGCACCGTAAAGTCAACTAAGCCATCAATACATCAGTAGGCTACAAAAAGTCAAACTGATCAACGAGATGTAAATGATACTGTATTTAGTGAAAAGAAAATCTAACATGTTCGGACGGACAATTTTAGGCGAGACAACATAATTAAGCTTAATTAGTGCTTAACAACATTTTAGCCCAATCTACTTTATCGAACGCTTTTAAATCCGCTTCACGCAACTCAAGATATGTAAGATGTGGTGAAGTAGCTTGCTGCAATACTGCTGAAATTTTGCTTGTCACTTGACGATATCCTGTTACCTGATTGGTAGACGAGTAATATGTTAGGTTTCAGAAAATTAATCTTGCACGGACTAGAATATGTTAGGTTTTACCCACCAATTATCTCGAAAACTATACTACATTGAGGGAAAAATTTTTGTCATTAGATACATGAAGTCTTCAAACGTAGAAAAATGCAAAAAAATCATTTTTGGCAAAATGGCGGATATTAGGTTTACCAAAATTACGGCAGCGCTGTCTTACTAGATCTTACAGCTGCCTACGACACCGTATGGCACCTCGGCCTTACTTGCAAGCTGCTTCGCCTGCTTTCAGACTGACACATGGTCCAAATGATCAAGGAACTTGTCAGAAATCCAATCTTCACTCTCATCACTGGCAACTCACGGCGAATCAGAGTGAAATGCATGAAAAATGGAGTCCCACGGGGATCGGTCCTGGCTCCACTTCTTTTTAACATCTACACTCCCGACTTGCCAAACGCGATCTCCACAAAATTTGCCTATGCATACGACCTCGAAATTCACCACTTTACAAAGTCGTGGGAAAGCCAAGGAGACCCTCTGAGCTAGGACAGAAAAACCTTTCAGCTTTTCTCCAGAAATAGCAATCGAAACTCAGCAAAACCAAAACTGTGCCAGCAGCTTTCCATCTACATAACCGATAAGCTGATCGCGATCTGAATGTCCTGAACAACGGAAAATCACTGTTCTTCTGCCCGAAAAAAAACTCGGGTGACATTAGACAGATCGCTCATGCACCTCCACTATTTGGTGTCACTGTGCAAGAAACTTCCATAGCACGCTGCGCTGCTCAAGCGCTTGTCACACTCCAGCTGGGGAGCGAGGGCTGACACTTTATGTATAACAGCCCTCACCCTTGTCTACTCCTCAGCAGAGTTCTGCGAACCTATTTGGTGCCGCAGTACTCACTGCCATCAACAGCGTTCTGTGTACAGTAACCCGGTGCCTGCGTCCCACACCATTAGTCAATCTTCTTATTCTTTGCTGGCATCCAACTCGCTGAGCTTCGTCGCGAAGAAGCCACTTTCTCTCGGTCGACGGGCATTGGAGCCCAACTATCTTCTCAATTCAAGATCTATGCTTTCCCAAGAGAGCACCCCTGGTGACTGAAATCAAGGCACACATTTGTGCCAGCCGCTCAACTACTGATCAACGAAGCTGATAAACAGAACATCTTTGCGGGTAATTGGCAGACAATAAATGGAAGTCTAATTGGTAGTCAAACCCCAGGAGACTCAGTTGGTTCATCCCCGATGCCGACACCCGTTCCACAGGCCTGACACTACAAATACAGGCGTAAGTGCGCCTCAACCGTTTCCGTAAGGGCGTTGGGCTTTTCCGCTTAACCATGCACCAATGGGGAATGGCTTCTTTTTCTACTTGTGAACGTGGTGCTGATGAACAGACCGCAGACCACATCATCAACGACTGCTCCATCTTTAAGCCACCTAATGGAGTGGATTAGTGGAAGGTCTGCGTGTCTTGGATGATGAACCAAAAACCTGGCTGCTCTCTAGTAGCCTTCCAGCTTAGTCCGGGAACATTGCGAATCTGGAGTGGTAAAAAGATAGACCCTCGGGCAGAGGCTTACACGATGACGATGAAGATCTTTAAAAAGGTTTTTTTATTTTATTAAATTTTAGTCAATTAGAGTTTTATAATATTTTTAAGCTTTATTTAAATTGATTTTAATTTTAATTTGATTTTGGTTTTAACTAGATTTTAATTGATGGAATTTAAAAAAATAATTTTTAGTCTAATTTCAGATACAATAGGCCTACAACAGACAGAGGTAAGCAGATAGATTCCTCCTGTTTGGCAGTTGGCGTGCTAAACCACTATCCACTAATATTCTCTACATTATTTGTGAAACAAGATTCCGAAAAAACGGTTTTGTTTTGAACTGATTTCTAGTTTAACTTCAGTTTGATGGCAGCGTACACTCCATTTTTACTAGAAATGTTTAATTTGTTGTAGCCTACTGTAGACAAGCAACAGAATGAATAAATGAAGATTGCATAATTTGTAGAAAATTTTATTTTAATTCTTTAACTTTCAGTTTTCAAACTTTTTTAGCAAACCTTGTGTACACCTTAGTAGTTAATCATGCGTCCTAGAAGCCCCGAAAGTAGCAACGGATGTGGTAACAACAAAGGTAGCACCACAGGTAGGGTAACAATAAAGGTAACAACATCTGATTTCGGTGCGTGACGTCACTCTATGAAAGTTTATTTTATTAAATACGATAAACGATGATAGTTTTTGAAATATGTTTTCTGCAACAAGGACATGTACTAATTTTTTGTTCACAAGTTCGGCAACAACATAAATGCCCGCACGGTAAAAGTATAATATTGGTTCGTTTATCTAAGCAGACAACACAAAGATTATTGTCGATGACCTCTGTCTCCACCCTTCTTTGTGGTCGTTGAAGTCCTTCCATGAGTAATTCCCCTGCAGGTCTAGCTGGTTCACTTTGTAGGCGTGAAGTATCAGGTTCCCCGGAAAAGAACATATATCGTTGTTCTGTTCTCGAGCGATGGTTGTTGATCAAAACCCGGCCATCTCTTGTGAAACTACTATGTGGACCGTTTAAAAATTGACTGGTGATGATTTCTATGAAACGCGTTCCTTTCTTATTTTTCAAGTATTCACATCTGTTAAGAATGATCATGGTGAGTTGTTTTGTTCATTTTTTTTAAATTTAATTTGATTGGTACATTACTTACAGAGGGCTCCATTTTGCATGTTCGAACCAAGGGTCATCTCTTTGCTGCCATCCATGTAGTTTGACACCGCATGAAAAGCACTTTACCCAGTCCGAGTTGGTAAGGTAAAAGAATCCAGCCTCGGCAAACATAGCAGGTGGTGAGAAAGTATTTTGTAGGTGTGGCCAATCCACATTGAACGTTCTCAAGCGTAGTTCGTAGGAGTTCATACCGTCTTGCCTCACTTTCTGTACTGCTCTGTCTTTCCACACCAAACCTTGCTTTTATATTACATCATTTTTATTGCGCAATAATTACAACACAACATTTATTAAACGGTATAGTCAAAAATCACATTGCGGTTCTTGTCGATCTGAAGAATGTTATCAAACTCCCCATAAACGATCACATTGATTGTATTCTCCAACGCCTCCGCGAAACGCATCTCCATCCGTAAATTTCCCCGTTCTACCAAATCCAATGACCCATCATCTGTTAGGTCTGGGCTTAGATCAAAGGCAAACAGTGTGTATCCATTTGCGTATTCGTCGTAGTTCAGTCCATTTCCTTGATCCTTTAAAAACTTTCCTGTGGCACTAAATAGAGACATGTAGGATCGAACATACTCTTTAGAAGTAAAATTAGGCTGTAAAGGTTTTGAAGGAATTTGTTCTCCGTTTTTGTATAGAGCTAAGAAGTTGATACCAAAGTGTTGGAAGTTAAATGGGTTTTCATTTCGAGCTCCATTGAACGCTGCATTAGTCACACAACCAATCACCACTCTTTTAGGGAGCTGTCCATTGAAAAGATTTTCTTGATTAGTGGACATGTTTCCTTTTCCATTCCATGTTTCCTTTTCACAGCTACCCTGCGGAGAGGGTATTTGGCGTTTCCGACTTGCAATGCTTTTGTGTGGGCGATGGAAACGGACGGACTTATAGAGACTTGACGTATAAACATAGATACGCTCTTTAGAACAGTCTTAAATGTTGAATTGTTTGCACCCATCAAATTGAATGCATCTTTAGATCGAATGAGTTTTAACCTCATTTTAACGTCATTTAGTAAATAACGATTTTGTGAAAACAAATCCAAGTGTGGTCTTGAAGCCATGTGGAGTACTTGACTCAAACCCTTTTGTTGCTTTCTTTTTGTGAAACCGGTGTTGTTGGCTGCTAGGGAATTCATGTGTGAGGGTGTATCAGCATACCACATTGATGCGGTTAGCTGGCTACTCTTACTGTCTTGTCCAAAAGATAAGAGAGTTTCCAAATACGCTCTGTAAGGATAAGTCACGTTTGATGCAGAAATCAATTTGTCATTGAAAGTCAACTCAACTTGCGAAAAAAGTGAATGAATCCACAGGTTTGTAGGTGCAACTGCATCAGTACCGATTAGATTTTGTCCGTTTTCTTTAGTAATTTTAGCGCTAACCACAAAATAAGAATTTGAGAGATCCAAGTAATGTGATGAAGTCACATTAAATTCTATGGCCCCTCCTTCTGATATGTTGTTAATTGGTCGAAATTCAATCCATTTTCCTGATTCTACCGAGGTTTGTGTTAATGGAACGGAAAACAAATCTAGTTGTCCTTTCACACATTCACAAGATTGAGGGTGGAGAAAAGCCATTAAGAAAAAATATCTTTCGATTGCTTTCTCCGCTTCGTTTTGTTTGAAATGATCTGCTTTCTTGGACGCTTCCTCTTTTTATTCGGTTTTTGGTGTAGCACTGAACCCAAAAGGTTCTTTCCTGCTTCTTTTGATCGTCGAATAGCTGCTTGCTTGACGTTATGTCCACTCAGAACATCACCAACAAATTCAGAACCAGATCGTATGGCTTGCTTCCCGACCGCTTTCGCTCCACTTTTTATTAACGGTAAAACCATGCGTCCAATCCCCACAAGAATTCCCCCTAACCCATGCCCACCTTGTACGGGTGACCCATGAAAAACAGGCAAACCACTCCCGGCCTGATTGATATAATAGTGTTCATAAGCATTTGATGCTACCATTTTCTCCGACGACGTAGATGAAGGGTCAGTAGCACTTTTCCAGACTGAAATAGAACTGAAACCCCAGAATCAGTATTTATACTGATTTCAACACCTTCAAACGCATTGACTCGCAAGGGGTGATGTTGTATCCTTTGAAACGTATGAGTGACGTTTTCAAATTTCTTCCCTATGACAGGGACAGTGGCCAGCAAAGGAACGTGTGCATCTCCAACAACACGATTTTCTACAATGTCAGAATATACATAAAGAATTCGATAGTTGTGTTGTAAATCTAATGGGTATTTCATCTCCTCTTTGTCAACGAGATAGGTTTCGTCTGTTCCTAGTATAGGTTGAAGTGATCGAGAAACCTTTAACGCAAATAAAGGCTTTATTCGAAAAGTTAGTTTGTGAGTGTCTTCATTATAATTGATATTAAAAAAGTGATCTCCTTCGAGATTATGTTGTGTCAGTTCTCTATAAATTGGCCCGGCACGTTCTTGTAGATTTTCATTGAACTTTCGAAAGGCATTCACTAAATCGCGTGGTTTTTCATAATATCCTGAAGGAAGATTGAAACTTACATATTTAGTTCTAGTGATTATCACCTCAATGTGATATTCCTGTGGTTGGTCTGAACTCACTGCCATTTCTTTGTTTTTATCAGAAATGTTATACCAAGAGTGGGGGTAATGAATGTTTACTAATCCGACTTCCCATTCACCAGACAGCTCAATTCTGTGTGGTAACTTTACTTTGAAATGTGTGAGTGTATTGTCTGGGAATATATCCATTGACGAGTTGGATGGTAAAGTGAGATACATGTTAACGTTTGATTTTCGGGGCTGGTAGAATAAATCCAAGACAGGTACCTAAAAGAGAAATCCAAAGATCCTTTTGTTGTGTGTTGTTGCTCAAGTTATAAATTGAGGCACAAACGATGATGTAAATAAGCAAAACCTGAAAGACAAAAGCTAGTGAATGTTTCCAGACCACTTTTTGTTGTCCAGCCGTTCCGTTTGTTATGGAAGGAACTGGTGATGCTTCAATCTCAGTATCCATTTTTGAAATGATTGGTTTGTACTGGGAAGTGGTATTTATAGAGGTGTGGCGCCCGAGAGCTCTGACGTAACGCACGTCACATACTGACGTCATATGGAATTCTAGCACCTTCGTTTCGAATCAACAAATACCGCATACGTTCGGAATGCAATCCTGTAATCAATCTTTGTACCATGCCTGAATCATTGTTTCATCGATAAGTGGATCCACCGTTATATAATGTTAAATAATCGCATGTAGAATTGGCAATACCTGTAGATTGCGTCTTTCCAATTAAGCTAGAGTGCTTCTTAAGTAACGGCAACCATGATCTTTACTATTCAACTAGACCTTTACTATTCAACTAGACTGTACTTCACTATTCAACTTTACTAGACTTTACTCTACTATACTATTCGAGACGATTCAAGAAAGTTCGCTAGTATTTTCTGTTTGCAACCAAGCTGGCTATTTGATTTCTACAAGTTGAAGTTCTATTCTTTGAAAGTTCGGTGTTCTTAGTTCGCTATGTTTAAATCTCTGTTCTCCTGAAAATAGTGGATCGATTAATAAACGACGGAGCCTTGGAGAACTCAATCTTGTAGTCAAGTGTTAGCCGTCAAGCCAGTTAGTAAATAGACAGTGTGAAGACCATCGTGTCCTGGTCATTCCTTGCCAGCCCCAATCTTGTTCTGCCCAGGAATGTCGCCGTCAGCACGGACGGCAGCATATGAGCGCGCGTATTAACCGACGCGTCCGCTACAGAGGGATTAAGTTTCGAACTTTATCATCATTTTCTTTCAAATTTGATGAGTATGTTTCAAGAATATCTTGAAGAGAGAGACCTCTAGCGGAGAGAAGACAAAAAAGAACGACATGTTGACCACATGTCGTCGAATTGAAATCTTGCACTGTGCGATCATTGAACTCAATGTCTGAACAATGTAATTCTATGAACCTGTAGATATCATGAAACAAGGGTCTTATTCCCATTGGATCAAAATAAACACCCTTTCTTTCTGAGTTGATATAAACCCCTACCCAGTGGGAACCTGGTAAGCTTCGAGGGTCTAAATTGACCACTAACAAAGCAGGAGGTTCAATGTCTAAATTTAAAAGCTCATCTCTAGCAAGTACTCCTTTGAAGTAAGCATTTGCAAACGTATCATTTTCTAAAATTGTTTTAATCTCAATCGAGTTCATACTAACAATACAAGCAGTAACATACGAAATAACGCAATAAAACATTGTTTGAGAATATAAACATTATTGCTTGAGACGTTGTAATTCTTTGTTTCCAATCCAACTATTGAAAGAATGTGGATACCCTAACCACTTGACAAGAACTTTATTTTTGCGTTTTGCTAGAACAGCTTCCACCAAGTATTCATCCTTTTTCTTGATAACCTTTTGAAGTTCTTCGTTATAAAAAGATCCTTCCAATTCCTCGTTATTATAATCTTTAATTTTGTAAACAGGTGGGTCATATCTCAATACTTTAGAAACAGTAAATAATTCTTCTGTCCAGTTTGGGAGGTAACCTTTCTCAAACGTTCTTCTTTCCTTGGTAATGCTTACTACATCACCGAGATGAAGTTTTGGTTGTTTTGAAACACGAGGTTCTCCGTATAAAGTTTGCCAGACCTCTTCCTGATTTTGCAATGTTACATCAACCGGTGCTTTCTTGATTGAGCAATGATAACTGTGGTTATACACACGAACCAAGTCCGGTAAAATATTGACATATTTCAGGGTATTTTTTGCTGTAAAGTATCGAAACATCTTGGTTTTTAAAGTACGATTGAATCTTTCTGCAATACTTGCCTTTGTTTCGGCGTTGTGTGTGGTAAAGAAAGAGATATTGTTTCGTTTCAAGAACATCTGGAAAGAGTGATTCGTGAATTCACTCCCTTTATCCGTTTGAAGGCGTAGTGGTTTTCTTTTTGTAATAATTGTTTGAAATGCTTGAATAAGACTTTTTCCTGTTTTATCTTTAAGTGGAACAACCCAAGCATACTTAGACAAGACATCGATGCAAGTCAGCAAAAATCTGTAACCATCATTGTGTCGTTTCAATCCAATCAAATCGGCTTGCCACTGATCATCTATGGAACCAACAATCACACGTCTTCGGGGGAATTTTCTTCTTAGTGGTTTGTGAAGCGTGTAAGCACGTTGACTTTGCAACCACTCTTTCACTGTTTTTGAAGATTTTTTTGAAGCTCTTTGTAAAGCATTAACTCCACCTACACTTCCAACCTTTTTTGGGTTGTAATAAATTTGATGAAGAGTCATGATCAGTAAGGGAGCCAATACCTTTTATTTCTAGGTTCGCTTTTTGACTTCAGAGATGGGGGACGCTTATTTTTCGGTGTAGAAATTAAAGGAGATGTGTCAAAATTAGTTTCAAGGAATTTCAATCGATCTTTGTTTGCAATTAAATGTCTAGGCACGTTAGACACTCTTAATGCATTCATAAATGTTTTCCATCCTGTCGGTTGAAAGTTTTTTCTTGCGTTTAACGAATCATTGACCAAATCTTGAATATTTGAGTTGTGGATCACCTTTTCATTGACAATCAGTTCACCCTTATCATTTCACTTTAAATTTGGGTCGTCTTTTATAAAGTTCATCAATAGCTGTCCTTTTTTTGCAAACCTATTTGGGATACTTTGTAATATTATCTGTTCACTTTGTTGTTTGTTTTGTAAAAGTTCTTGTTCATGAGTTCTTTCCTCCAGCTGTGGTTCAATACTTATATGGAGCGGTTCAGTTTTTTTAGTTTGAAATTGTAGATAGCGTTGTAGGATTTGTTGGTAGAGTTTTACCTTCTCATCATCTGCCAAACCACTAGCAAGAATTTCATTCATTTCTTTGTCCAAGTTGGAGAGGGTTTGTTTAGTTGTAATTTTGTCTTGTTCGTTGAGATGTCTCGGATCAACTAACGCCATTTTTCTTGTATGCATCATTTTCTTGTGAACAATGAACTAATTGCAGGGATCACGGCCCCTAGAAGTGGCCCGATGAGGGCCGATAGAAATCCGCCTTTTTGAATAAGCCTTCGCTTTTTGGTAACGATACACTTTTCTTTGTGATAGTTCTCAAGGTCTGCTTATGACGAGATAAAATCTTCTTTTGATTTGGTTTTAAATGGACGTGCCCTTTTAATATATTTAGCGCACACTCACACAAACAATGGATTAAATCCTGACTCGCTGCCTTTATTATGGCTTTTCGTAAAGGTGGCTTACAGGTAGCGAGCGTTTGAAGAGCAGAAGCGTTTCTTCTCAGTCGCACTGACATTTTTGCAAATGATGACACTTCTAACAAATGCGTGTTTTTATACTTTTGAAACGTAAACAACTTGTCTTTCACCAGGAAATATGTTTGTTCTTAACCTCAGATGATCAGGAGTTTCTTGCTTCAAATCCACGAGAAGATACCCGTATGGGTGTAAAGTTGCGTCACGGAATGCTTCTTGCATAATATCTATATTAGTTGGAAACATTTGTTTTGCTAGGTGGCGCACTTGCGTCACATCTCGCGGGTTTTTAAACAAGACTAGATAGTGAGCGTTTAAGCTAACCGTGCGATGACCAACGCTTTTATGGAATATATTTTGCACTATGTGAATCACACTCAAGTTTTTATGGTGTGACTTTTTTGTAAATAAATCAGCCAAGTTCTTTTCAAAACTACCCATGCAATCATCGATAATCAATAACTTCGTTTGAGAATTATCCAAACTTTCTATTGATGGTAAACCTTCTATAAATTCAATTCCCTTCAGTTGTTCATATGCATTTTGCCACTCTGAGTAACACCAGATTATTTTCGCAATTGGAGGTTGTATAAGCGTGGAAGCGTGCTGAACTACCTTCGAAACAAAACAAGTCTTTCCAGATTGAGTTGGACCAGCCACCAAACAAGTGAAAGGATGTTTTAATGATGGATCCATAATTTCAAATGAAATAAATTAAAACAGAACAGTTTATTTATTGTTCAGGAAACGCCAAACATCCACTGAGACTTTAGCTTCCCTCAGAGCAGCAACGAGATCGGGGATAGAGCGTCCTCGTAGATGAACCCATGCCCGGAATAGAGCGTATTTTTTTTCAAATGCTGCAAAGGAACAAAATGTTAGAAATTTTCACAACTCCACACTTGATGATTAGTTGGACCAAACGTACTATATCGATAATCCTCCTTGATGTTTTCGAGAATCGGTAATGTAATTCCAATTTGCGCACCAAGGACAAACCACCCCTGTGAGTAATGTAATTGGGACGCCAGCCGCAATCAATCACCATCACTCAATTCATTAGACATAGTGTTTGAAATCCTAACTCTGAAATGCAATAATAACATTATGATACACTCAGGAAACGCATTGACCACTCCAATTCTAAGCATGTTGTACAAAGATAATACCAACCAACAATTCTTTTGCAATCTATGATATTTGTTTTATAATATTTTCTACACAGACAACAACATAGTGTGTTACATATGTTGCAAGAAAATTCACCACAATCACAATGCAATTGATTGGGGTGTACCCGATGATAGGTGCATTTATAAATGATGACTCGTTCACGAAAAACATCTGTAATGATACAATTGCAACCCAAATCAAGAAACAAACTGTCTAAATCAAATGAATTTTTATAAGGGCAGTTCGACTCTTTGTTGATCAGCTGAAGAGCTCCATCCAACCACTTTCGGTATCTCCCCAACCACAAGTCCGAACCAGTAGGAAAAGGGTACTCCATCTTGGCTCTGTCGACATCCACCGGGTAATCATGCTCCAGAAAGATAGCTTCATATATATCATCATCTTGTTCCAATGGAGAAGATCTTGTAATGTAATTCATTATGAACTGTAACTTTTAAAAATCAACTTAAACCTGCAAAAAAAAAAAAAAAAAAAATCTTGAATAAGTATTGCAGAAAACAACGATACTATTTACTGGGTGTAGAGAAAAACACATGAAATATCTTTGCGAAAGCAAACACGAATTCAAAAGTAAACAAAAAATCCATTACAGAGACAATGGTAATGTTGTGACTCCATCGGAACATACAACACGCTTTGGATAAAAATAGGCCAACCCTTTTTTAGTTTGACGATAGGTAAACAGTTTATTATATCTCACTCGAAAGGAGATGTTGGTCCCTCCAGAACTTTGTTGATTTTTGATGACATTGAGATAAGAATTTTTGTTGAATTTATTGGTGGTTGTACTTAGCCCTTTAGAAACTTGCTTATCAACAGTACCAAAGCAATAATACGTTTTCGAACACAAACCCACAAAACCTGTGCCAGCCCATTCCTCCTTAAACAAACCAGGAGTGCGCTTATCAAATTTTTGTTGGGCAATGCAACACTCTTGGGGAACGAACTCACCACCACTGCATTTAATAGAAATGAAATCAGCACGGTGGGAAGGGCAAGCAATAAAAGGAAACCATAAGTGGTAGTTGGAAAAGAATTCGACACGCTTTTCGGGTTTGATCACATCTTCTAAAGATGTTGCAGATATGGCAAAGTACAAAGAATCTGTGTCCATCTCGAGGCATTGAAAGTCTTTGCGATCAACAAATTTATCCAAACAATCGTAGTAAAACTCTAACATTCTTAGTTTGGCATACCCGTAAACAAAGAAACCAATCTGGAGGGGGAGATCTAATTTAATAGTTTTCTTGAAATTTTCTACTTCAAAAAGATTATCAGAGATGGGGTTTAAGTGATGGAAAAAAGGTTCATTGATAGCTTGCGTGACAGACTCACTGTCACAATACTTGATGTTTTTATGTTTTTGTTTGTTAGTTACCGTTTTCTCATAAGCAGAGTTTCCCCACAGTTTGAAAGTATCTGCCAAAATTTTCTTGGAAGGGTCGATATCACTGGAACGGCGGGCGCTCGAGACCTGATCTGCAAATTTCTGAAAGCATTTCTTTGGTTGGTATTGAATAACTTCATAAATTTTTGTAACTATAAGGCCATGTTCCAAATACCATTTTAGCAAAGGGGTAATCAATAAGACTTTTGCACCAAAGAAGCTTGAAATCAACATTCGTCTGGGTTGAGGCAGTAGCTTGTTTTGTTCAGCAAATTCCTGCATGCACTCTCCAACATCATTACGGGACACTTCAACATTTTTAAAAACGGGGCAAAATTCAGAAAAATAACTTTTCAACTCTTCAGGTGTTTCTATGTCACACAAGACGAGCCCAAACAACTTATCATTTAAAATTGCAGAAAGCAAAGAATCCTGGGTCATGTTGTACAAGGGTTTTATCACATTCAAAGTTTTCAAGAATTCCTTTACACAATTACTCTTTTTTTTGTCTAACCATGCACATTCATAAATATGAACCACTACATAACCTAAATCGTGCAAATACTTGGTGTGCTTGTCCGTGTTTTCCCTCAATTGTTCCATGGAGATACCATTTGATGCATTTGTTTCTTTCATCAGCCCCGTTGAAGAATCGATGTTCAATTGACAGCGGTGACCATGCCAGTAGCATCCATGAAACTGATAGATTGTTTGAGTTTCTTTACAAAAACCATCTACATAGACTTTACCAACCTTCACTTCACCTCGATTGAATGCATGTTGAATATGACAACCCTCCTGAAAAGAAAGAAACTCGAGCCATTCCATTGCAAGAAACCCGTACTTGTGAGACGTGGTAGGTTTAAACCCTTCTGACTCTTTGTAGCGAATGAACCTTCCTGTAGGGGCTGTTTGAGAAAGAGCAGATAAATATAAAGCATTAGCATCAAATCCAAGGATGGATTGGCACACTTTGGCAGTTGTGCCATATTCTAGTTCACGCAATTTTGTCACACCTTTTTCTTGATATCTGTGAAAAATAATCGAAGGCCCACCTACAATCTGAGATTTTAGTAAGTGGTGAAGATCTTTATTTCTCTCATCAATTAAAGTAAAGTTTACATCAGTATCAAGAGTAGAAAACAAATATTTTAAAGTCAAACCAGGTACAGAGATACCATCTTTGAACATGTCAAGACATTTAGATTTATAAAATTGAAAACACTTTTCAACAGCAGTTAAAAAGGCCCAACATCAAGATTGTTGTAATAAACTAAAAAGTCTTTCATTGTTTGAAAACCCTTATCCTCCCAGGTCTTTTGACATAAAGCATACTCCTCGGCAGTAATGTTACACCCTTTTAGCTGACTGTAAAAAGCCTCGTGGTTTGGTAGAAAGGTTTGGTTTAGTTGAGACAAGTCAGTTAACCATTCATATGGAAAGAAGAATTTGGTTTGTTCCACATCATAAGCTTTAATAAATTTGTCATAAGAAAAACCAGGAGCAATGTAATTCATAATATCGAGAAATTTGAGATTTTCAGTTTTAACACACATGAAATTGTTATTCCTTTTCACTACAAACTCGATATCATTTTTGATTTGTTCAAAAAATTCTCTTTTTACCAAATTTAAGTCATATCGACCACTATTGAATCCCAGAACAGGTAATTCTTTTAAGTAAGCATCAAAGCGATTGATCAACTCCTTAATGGGTTTGTTTTTAGGGTTCTTTTCATCAGAGGAGCAACGACTTTCCAATTCTTCAAATACATAGTTAAATTTATCAACAAGTATGTTATAAGCAACTGTTGAAATTCGATTTAAATAATCTAACTTTTTAGCAACAAGATTTTTTACATTTCCCTCGTCAACAAAACATACAGGATTTTCAAAACCTGGTACATTTGAACACACACTGACACTAACAGGCACATGTTCGGCTTCCCACTGAATTGTATCAGATCTGCTGGGAAGTTGATCACTAGAAAACAAACATTCGTAATCATAACACGCCCTATAGGGAAAATAACGTTGAGTTTCAGGAACACAGATATTGATTTGCTCTAATTTATCAAAAACATTTTGAGGTGTGTTGTAAACACCACCTACAAATTTGTGTTTAACATTAGTATCGCACATTTTCAAATGTCTGTTGTAAGACCAACCTTGGGTCCAAATTTTTTGGCATTTTTCACATACAAAAGTGTTTGAATAAAGAGATAAGTTGAAAATGTAACTAAAATGGTTCTCAAATAAATTCAAATACATAGTCTGTGGAAATCGATTAACACTTCGTTGAACTAAAGAAGCAATAACTTGTTCTTTCATCTCTAATTTATATATATAGATATTAATTTTAAACAACTTTTCAATTTGATCTAAATCAAACAATGAAACACCTGAAAATTGTGTTGGGTCAACATGAAAATGTGTGCAATATGCATAAAATTTTTCTTTAGCAACTGTTTCCAAGTTATGACATGAACAACCAGCTTGCAAGGCAAGATAACGGAACAAACACAGATTATCTGTATACACAACACCAGTGTGTTGACTTTTCACAAGAGCATTTAAACCATTCTTATTCAAAATAAAATCAGGTAATTCTACACCACAACCAATACTATGTTTTGGTAATTTGTTGACAAAAAATGTGATATTGGTAACACAGTCTACAATCCAACTAGAATCTGGTCGTTGTGCTCTAGCGTTTTCTAAAATGTCTTGGTTAACCAAAGTTTCTAAAAAATTGTCAAAATCTTGAGCATTTGATATGAGGGGTGAGAATTGCAACACACGATCCGCTCCGTGGGAACTATGAAAGTACCGCAGCAGTCCATTAACTCGGTGGCGTAAGATAAAACCAAAACTATAGTTAATTTTGAATTGAGATTGTTGATTTTCAAATATATCACGTCGAAACTCATCTGTTCTTGATGTTAAATTGTTATTATCCAAAGCAAAATTGTATCTGTCCTGGACTCTCTGGTTGGTTCTGTGGTTTGCTCGGATACTTGAGATGTGTTGTTGTCTAAATGCTCTGAAATTAAACAAAAACGAACATGTGTACTCACACCTTACTTTATCAACTCAGTCAACTAAGTAAAGAAAAAAGTAAATATCTGACTGAACAAAGTTAACAACAACTATTATAACACAACTCTCAGCAAAAAAACAAAACAAACTATCATGCATAAGTTAAACACACTCACCTAACATCCTCATTGCTTTCCAATGGTTCTGCTCTAGAAAAAATAAAAGTAAAAATAAGGTTAGTGCTGCCCCCAAGTAAGGTGGTGAGTGGTGGTGCTATTTTAACAAATTAATTCAACTTATTTATTTTCTTTACCACAACTGCTACTGAAATTTATCTAAGTTGCAAGATGAATGAATTACACAAACTTACCCGGCACCTTCTTGATTTTGAAATGGTTGATCCCAATCAATCTCTCTGCAAAACAACAGAACAAAAATCACTGACTACAGTTTTATGAGGGGTGAGTGGGTCTCTGCTGAAAAATCACTGACTGAAGTTTTAAGAGGAGTGAGTGGGTCTCTGCTGAATTTCTCTGGTGATAATATAGTGTTTATCTTTTTAATCTTAAAACTTACTTCCACCACTGCGTGGTTGCAAGATCCTGCTCCATTTCATTCTCTACCCAGTCGATTTCTCTGAAAAAAAATCAAACAAAAAAGATTCTTTAAAAGTAAAAAAAAAATATTCTTTAATATTCTTTACAAGTAAAAAAAATATTCTTTACAAGTAAAAAAAAAATATTCTTTAATATTCTTTACAAGTAAAAAAAAAATTCTTTAGAAGTAAAATAACTCATTTCTTTTGTAATTGGGTAAAACTTATTCTTTTTTAGTTTGATAAAATATGTTTTGTTGTTCATTCACCTCCAAAATTCTGGGTTAAGTAAATCAGCATCAACTCCTCCATTTGAACACTCTGCTCTATCACCAACACTTTCAACTTTCCTAAAATGAATTTATGATTAAAAAATATCGACATACAGAACTGTCTTTTGTGTGATAAAAAACAAACTCACTTGTGCATCCTCTTTTCATGTCGGTTTCGTGATACTTTTTATGTAAATGTCTTATCACACAACTGACAAGGCCACCGAATGTTGTTGTGTTTCATCATGTGACGTGTCTTTCCTCCTCTTGATTGAAACAGAGCACCACAAATTTCACAACTATACATACTGACAAATTCCTAAAACAACCTGGAATAAATTACTCATTAGATGTTGAAGTAATAAATAGTTTATTCCAGACTTTGGAGTGGAGGATCATAAAATTTTACTCCAAAGTAGATCTAATTATTCTATAAATTATGAGAAGCTAATGCTTCTCTCACCCACTGGGCGTACCCAGTGGGGATTTCATTAATGATTTGGATGAGTGGTATCGCAGACCACCCATCCTTGATCAAATACTCCATTTCTGGAGTGTGACCGCCTAGATAGGCAGCCAGCACGGGTGATAGACCGCCATTAAAGTAGTGGCGGTTCTTGTAGTCCTGGGTGGTTCTCCACGGTCTTTCACCTGTAAAAGAAACATTAAGTTTATCCATGAAATCATAAATGATCCACCGAATTATTTTGACTCCAAATTGAATGAACAGGTTGAAATCTTAACTAACCCTTGAATACCGCTATCCAGAGCGGTGAAATTTTGATTTCGGCCAACTCCGGGGTGGAGCAGCCCCAGTCGATTTCTAAACTGATCCTGAAATTAAAAAAAGGTATAAATAACTGAGGGATAAAGTAAAATCATATACAATTAATTAAAAAAAAATCTTGTTAATTACAAAACGAGGTGAGAAATACTTACATTTTTTCTTACAATTTAAAATTTGATAAAATTCAACAATCTGAAACAACAAATATACTTGCACATAAAACACACAAAATTCAACATACTGGGTAGGTTGCCATACAAAACAAAGTTAACTTACTGAATATACAATACAAATAACAAAACAGTTATGGTTGATAAGAAAACTTTTTTTCTAGATATGTGAAAATCGCTTCAAACTGAACAGAATCACAATCTTGAGTGAACACACATTTTTCATTTAGTTTTTTGATACACTGTGGCGGTTGAGAAAAGTTTTCAAAATATTTCTGAGGGTTTACAAAACGGTCTGCATTAAATGATATTTTATAACCCTCACATCTCAGCTGTTTGATAACTTGTTCACAATGAAATTTCTGAGCAGAGAACGAATTTAGTTCATCAGAACGATCCCAGAATAAAACTAGCAAAGAATTAAACTTCTCCATTTTCAAAACAATTACAGGTTTTTTAAACAATAATTTTTGAACAACTGAGCACATTGATTGAAAGTCTAAATCTTTAACGAACAAAAAACCTCTCCACAAATTACAATTATTTGGAATTGGGTTTTTAGACCGCAACACATTCTTAATTTCAGAAACAGACTGCTGAACATTTTGTAACACATCTGATTCTAACTGAAAATTAAACTGGTCAAGAAAATCAACACACTCAGAATTACTCATGATGACTGAGTTAGTTAGAAGTTGTTTCAATTGATATACCTTTCTTCAGGAAACAGAGTAACACCCACTTCCACACAAACCACACGATCTGAATTTTCAACAGTTAATGAATTGAATTTAAGTTTAAATCATTAACAAATCACCTGTTGAAAGTTTTATTTAAAGAATATAAACTACCCATTTCATAACTTTCAAGGAAGTAAGACGTCTTCCACATAAACCACACGATCTGAATTTTCAAAAGTTGATTTTTTCCAATCCTCAGATTGTAGAAGTATATGTTGCAACAATTTGTTCTATAGCTGTTCATTTGGGTGTTCTCATTGTATAAAAGAAATGTTGATTGTTTAGCTGGTATTAGCATCATCTAAAACAAAAATGTAAAATTTATTCCTGCATGATAAGTCTAAAGTTACGTTGTTTTAACCAAGCTATTACTCCAGGTTAGTAACATGTATCAAACGTTACTATAAAGGTTTAACTGAAACCACTGTTTTAGCGAAACGTAGGCCTAGACCTAAAGAAATAAAAGTTTACCGAAACTAACATAAACCGAAACGAAGATTAACCGAAAAGATGAAAAAATGCAGTATTTATTATTGTTCAAGATGATTAAATGCAGTATTTATTCAGGTTTTTTTGGACAAGTCATAGATTATAATAATTTTAACCAACCCTTTGATCATTTGCCGTACAATGAACTAAAACCGATCCACAGATCAAAAAACTCATCAAAGTACAACGAAATCTTCAATCAACCTAAACATTCGAAACAACAGTGAAACCTCATATACCAATAAAATTACCAAAAGATCCCACCAATCAATGACAAGTTATGAAACTCGAAAAATCTACTGCCCATAAGAATGAAACACAGTATTCGGAAAGAACTGGAATCGAACCAGTAGACCTACTTACCAGAATCAATAGTGAAAACTCTATTCCTGCAAGCAAACAGCTTCACGAAAAACATGGCTGCAACCAAACCGATAAAAAATTAACAAAACATACAGACACATACAGAACATATACATACAGACAGTTTGCTAACTTACACGCGATCAGTTCCCACTACGTATTGTACGAGAAGAAAAACAAACATTCGTTGGCATATGGTATTTAAATCGTGATGCTCTATATGCCTAGAACCAAAAGATCTGCAGTTTAAATCAGCAACACTACATTAGCTAATATTTGTGCGGTTAATATTTTATGTTGGTTGAGCAAGAAATATAAATAACGTTAATAAACCTTTATGATCTTCAAGCATATGCTTTAGGTGTGCTTAGGACTTGTGTTGTAGACAATTATGAACGCCTACAAGATTAAAACGATTACGCGATTAAAACATTCAATGCGCAGTATCATGAAACAGAAGCGATGACACAAAGGTATCCTGTAACATTAAATAACCGCAAACATAGGTTGTTTCCTTGCTAAAGCGTTTAAAAAAAATGTAATTAAGCTTTGTAAAACGTTGCAATCAGATTCAACATCTAATTAAAATCAACTTTGGGGATATGTTTCAGCTTTAATTATTCCATATCCAACTCAATCTTAAACTTTGCTAACATATTTCAGTACAACTTATTACATTTAACCTCTGACACACTCTGGCAATGAACAACACAAGGAAAAACTGGAAAATGTGAACTGACTATGAATTCATTAGCCTGCATTCTGCTTACTATAGACTTTAGACCTTACAACAGCTTAGTTACAGACCTGCTGCAGGAAGCAAACCAAGCTACTCATATCCTGACACATATACTGCTTACGATAGGCAAGCCTCTGCTTAGTGAATCAACATCCTTTTGCATTAATTTAACGTTCGTATCCAACAACCAACATTCATTACACCAGCTGTGTAAAGCCAAACGACTTCATTACTTTTGACAAAATGAAATTTATATTTAAAGAACCTTGTTACCAAATATATATTCTACTCTCATGTAGTAACCTACTTGTGCAAAATATAATTGATGCTACAGTAACAACAATTGATCAAACACCAAACGAACCAATATTATACTTTTACCGTGCGGGCATTTATGTTGTTGCCGAACTTGTGAACAAAAAATTAGTACATGTCCTTGCTGCAGAAAACGTATTTCAAAAACTATCATTGTTTATCGCATTTAATAAAATAAACTTTCATAGAGTGACGTCACGCACCGAAATCAGATGTTGTTACCTTTGTTGTTACCCTACCTGTGGTGATACCACATCCGGTGATACACGAGGGGGATACCATACATCTCCAACTACTCACCTTTGGCTATTGCAAGCAATGGTTCTTTGTTTTGCGCCGACACATCTCCCAGTGACGCTGCACGTTCGACCTTGTCTTCTTCTGCCTTTTCCACAAGTGGCGCTGCACCGTCCAATGTTTTTCCATCACGTCCATTCTAGCACTGATATGATTTGAGCATTTCTTTGCCATTGGCTTGCTTTGTTCAACATCACGGAAGCGAATTAAATCGGACAACCAAGTCTAACTTAAATGGCAAAGCGCGATAAGCAGTTATTCTGCTTATGCAGTTTGTAAACTCGTAAGATGCAAAGAAAAGTGATGCCTACATACTAAGCCTATATTACAAAATGACAGTCATTTTTGACAACTCAACCAACAGTAAAATGGAAATAAATTTAGCTGTGTCAGTGTAGTCTAACCAACTGCAATGTGAATTTCAGAAAAGGATGATTTTGAACAATTAACTTGTAGCCTATTTTGTACATTTAACTATACCTGATGAACATAAACGGCACTTCTTCCGGCATTGTGTCAACACTACTGCTTCAGTGACAGAGGTAAGTTCACGTTGGGAAGCATAGAGAAAACAAACTGAACTTTTATCCTGGCAATCATAGAAATAAGAAAACAACTCAGAAAAGGTGACACAGAGTTCTAATTGCACAACCGGTGTGTGATTTGATTTTTTAAAATGTGAGAAATCTTTTTGTAATTTGAAACAGGATATTTTATTACAAAATTTCCCAACCCTCGATGTGTTCAGTTTCAACACGTCAATGAAACCTCCCACAAAGAAATATTGAAATATCAGAATAAACACTAATTACAGTACTAAAAGGGGTTGCATTTGTTCTAAATCAAGCTATGCATGCGATAACCATTGCGTTTTGCGTTGCACCGTAACTTAAACTTTACGTTGAGAACTCGCTTCATGCAGCACTAGAAGAAATGCCCAAGCAGTGCATAAAAGTGCTAGCCCATTCATAGTAGCCTGCGTCACAAGCTTACTGTTTCGTAGAAAGCATTCACCTGTTTCAAACGTTCTTTCTTCCTTTAAAAGAAGGCTACTGCTCAATATATCACATTCGCCTATGCAAAGCTAAGCTACGATTTACTTTAGTAATTTGGTAATCACTTACTGCAACTTCCTCTTTGGACTACACTAGAAAGTTTCCACAAGTCACTACTTTTCATTTAGTCATAAATGTAATGTAGGTATGTAAGCTTTCCTACAGGCTATTGTGCATAAAATTAACTTTGAGCAAGCGCAACTAAAGCACCAGATGTTTTATTTGATAGTTTTGAGAACTTGGCGTCATGACTGATGATTGCTGTCGATAGGCTCCTTTATGGCTGATGCTAAACTGCACTTTAGCGATGGGCATTTGCAGTTGCACAAAGAGAGATAGAAATGCCAGCAGTGTTATGTGTGGCGCATCTCTATCTTCAGAAACTAATCTTTCATCTGGTGACCTTACAATCTCGAAAGTCAACTAAGTCGAATATCTTTCAATTTATGAACTTTGATAAAAAATTCCTAAAATGCAATACGTTTCTATTCCCCATGTATTTTTGGTTATTCAGTAATTAAGAGTTCACGTATACTGCATTCAGGTTTGCGGATTAGCGCTGGACAATCAGTTGTAGCAATGTCGCATGCCCAAAGGGTAACTCAAGCCAGAACGTCGAAAACTTTAATTTCTATTTTTATACAGCAACTGCGTCATCACATAAGTTATTATTTTCTGATGGTTGGTATAGATCTAAATAGTTATGCAACGAACTCGTAAACCTCTGCATTAGATTATAGTTCTTTCCTAAACCAATCACTGTTAAATATAATTTGAACCTTATAGGCTACAATTCAAAATCGTAATTAGCCTACTCTAAAGAAATTTCCAGCCTTGATCAAGTTGTTTAATCTATAACATACGAAGCAAAACAACGGGATTAGCAGTTTTTTTTAAATTTAAACAAACGTTTGAGCACCAGGGCCTCTGAGAGAAATTTTCACTAAGGGTACGAAAAGTCATTCCGGGCCCCCCTTTCACTCCGGCCCCCCTTTGTCTTGGGCAAAAAGTGTGATGTTTGGTTAGGCGTATTGCACACCACACAACATTTTACTACAGAATTGGACATCTGTGCGCAATAATAGTATCAGGCTGCAATAAAACTATTGGTTTGTGTTGTGCATAGGTTATCATGTGATCTGACCCTCGCCAATTTCTGTATCCTGCATTGAATGCGTGTGTCAGTTATTGATGGTGCTGTATTTCTGTTGAGAGGTGTCGCTTATTGTACATCTTTAATGTAAAATTTTTAAATTCATTTTTTTATTTCTCTTAGATATAACCGGTGGCCATGATATAACTTATAATTATTTCTGAAAAAGACACTACCGGTATGTCATGTCGAAAACGTTGGATTTAGTAGTTTTTTCATGTTTTTTTTTGTGTGTGTTTAAAGTTAAATTCATTAACGTTACTGAGTGTTATAGCCTATGTATCTGGTACAAGCCAAGCTCTCTACCAAGGCTCAAACATAACATCTTGTTAAAACATAATCAAGTTAATCATCTGACCAATCCTAACTTTTCTTCATTAACTTTTGCATTCACCACATGCCCAGCACTAGCAGAGGTGAACGAGAGAATTCACTTTTTTTGACTCCGGCTCCGGTCCTGCTCCGAAAGTATTCTCCGGCTCCTGCTCTAACTCCGAAATTCATTTGAAGTAAAATAAGCGTGAAACTACCTCTGTCAAATAGTTTTTAAATAACACAAAAAAAAACACCCAGGCTTTTTGCCTGGTTTTTTTCTCAAACCTTCTTATGCTACACTATGCCCCTCCCCCCCCAGGACAGGAGAATAACTAACTTTTATGATTTAATGTAGGGTGCTTTTAACAGAACATTTTTGCACGTAAAGCATTAAATTACCACTTTGGGCCCCTAATTTGCTCGAAAGGCACTCGATTACCTTTCTGGGCCCTTTTTCTAGATTACGCCCCCCTTCACCCCCAGGATTAAAGAATAACAACTTTTATGCTTGAAATCAGTCGTTTAAGATGGTTTTAACCAAACATTTTTGCGCGTAAACAATAAAACCACAATTTTGGTCCCCCTAACAAACGCAGGCCTGGGCCCTCAAGGGTACGCCTACCCTCCGTACCCCCCTCTCATAGGCCCTGTTGAGCACAAGTTAAGGTTTTTACAAAAAAGCAAACAAAACTTAAAATCCTCCATCAGCAACTTCATTTTCAATATCTCTGTCACACTTTAGTAACATAGAAGACTGAAGCTATACCACTTTTAACATTCAGGTTTTTTACTAAGCAAATCGCTTGTTTCTCGTATCGGTTAGAATGGTCCTGTGGACCATGATATTATATTCTGATGAAGTGTAGGCCTAGCAGATGTTTGGCAGTCATACAATCCAAAAATGCTATTATTTACACTATGTTATTAGCATTCACATCATAATTTTTATTGCAATTTTGGCAAACTGAGCTGTAGACTACCATAGATAAATCTTAAGTCAATTCATTAGCCTAGTATATATACTTTTTTTACAAAAGAAAACATGTGACACTATTTTGCACTAAACCAGTTTAAAATAAATTATTATTATTTTAATTAGAGAGTATAGAAAATACGAAAATTAAGAAAGATGTTTAGAGTTTTCGACACAAGCCTCTTTTGATCATTTCAACGTCCAAGTAGTCTTAAGCAAATCAGGTGTAAATGAAACACACTAGAAATATGCAAAGCAGTGATCACTTTTATCTTTTTTTTATCTTTCAGCTGGTAACCAAAGCCCCATTGATGACCTGGTAAAACTCTCTGCGATTTTATGAAGTACAAAGCCTATTTTTATTGTTTTGCAATGTTTTTTTTTAGTTTTCTTGACAAAAAAGTATGCACTTTTTGTCAGCCATTCTTTGATAACAAAATACATTAACTGTATATGTTTGACAACAGCATAATTATTTTAGTTACTTGTAGGTTATCATGTCAAAGGTGACTGTATCATCCAGCTTCTGTAGCCTACATCAAAACAAAACAACTTTAATATTCATCAAGCACATGATGGATAGACATCACGTGATTTCACGTCATGTTGGGTCACGTTTTTTATCCACTCTTCGTACGCTGAAACACGAGTGTAGATGCCTGGATAGTTTGGAGAGGCACAGACCGGACCACCAGATGCAGTAATCCCAACTACAAACCAAGCACACGAAGAACATCTCTGACACATCAATGGTCCACCACTGTCACCCTAGAACATAGTTTTAATGATGATGCAATAATTTTAAGTTTGCAATTAAGATTTACTCTACTAATGAGAACAAATCAAAACACCAATTTTTCAGGTGAGCAACTGCTGATAGTTAAAGATGACAACAAATACCTAACTGAGGCTGATTGTATTTTATTTCACACCAGTCGAATGTAAAATAACGTTACTAAAAAATCTCCACAATTGGAGATTTGCAGCCAACTGTCACAGTTCTTCCTAGTTGTGCTCCGAAGGCATCGAAACCTGACTAGAAAGATCATAACTAGAAAGCAGAATGGAGACTAAACTCAACCAAACTTTGGATTTTAATCTCAGACGCTTCTTCTCGGCACTTACTGGGCAAGTATCATAGCCTCCAGAAATGTGGCCAGCACATATCATTCGTTCAGGCAAGAAAGGTTCTCTGTATGTCTGTTGACAGAAGCGAGGTTGAAGAATTCTTATGACGACATCTTTCAACTGGTTTGAAGGAAGATATCTAGCTTCGCCAATTGATGCTGCAAATATTTTGAAGTTGTTTTTATTGAGATAAACACATTGTTTAAGTGTTATCTTAACAGAATTGACCTTCAACTTTTAAAATCAAATTGTAAAAAGTAATCAAAACTTGTACCGATAGTTTTGAAATATGATCATTCAACTGTTAGGGTCAATTAAACTAAAAGTTAACGCTGCTATGAAAGAAATATTGAAAAGTATACGGAAACAAAAGTTTTCTAGTTTTTGTATTGATATTCTAATAAGATGATATTACTTGTTGGAAGACATTGTTTCTATTTTTGAAACGGAACAGAAAAGACATTTACAAAAAGTAAAATACTTCTCCTTACATGCTCCCCACCCAGCAGCAACGCAATCATAGTCATATGGTACAGTCTCTCCTTGAGGAATGCAGATTGGATACACATAATCTCCAAGCGATACTGGATTGTCAAGCTGAAAATGCAACTTCCGTATCTTCAGTCTTGGTCCTACTGTATAGATTTTCTCACTCGCTCATCTCAGTTTGATGCTGTGCTTACAGTTTGATTCATCTTTTATTAAAAGTGGAACTAGGTATCTTTCTAACTATTACAACATTGCATATACTGACAAAAATACACAGCATAAAATTGGTGATTTTTGCTAATTTTTCATTATCAGTATTGCCACACTTGGTTCAAAGTCATTGATTGTTTTTATCACCATTGCAAAAATAGTTTAAATTGATGCAAGTGAAAGAAAAGATAGCGGTGGGAGCACATCAAATTTGGGGTTTTGTGGCCAGGGACTCAGGATTACACTATGTAACACAAAATTTGTCCTTGGGTTAAAACTAATATTTTCTGATTTAATATGGCCTAAATCAACAAAAAATGAGCATTCATAAAGTTCAAACTTCGGTTTTGACTTAATGAGATTCATTTATTGGATTTTCTGGCTAATTGTGCCTTTTTAATGCAATGGCTCCCACTATATATTTTTAAATCAATATAAAGAAGTTAAATCTAATATCACTTGTTGTTGTCTGTGTTGTAAAATTCTAAAATAATGACGATGAATGTTGTTTCAGAGATACATAAACAAGACAAAAATATGTATAGAACGCGATTTTAATTTAAGCTACAAACACGATAGAAGACCTAAAGGCCTGAATACCCTGCTACAGGCCTTTGGTCAAAATTCTTACAGAGCAAACTTATACGTCGTCACTTAAAGCACTTACAACTTATAACATAATTGCAAAGAAATGTTTTTTTTTTAGATTGGCGATGATATATCAGTTTTCTTTCACGTAAACGGTTCATATGTAATCCTCCATCATACTTTAATTGTAGGCCAACTGGCCTTTATATAGCGCTCCTCAAAAACTTGATATCTTGATCAAATCTTTCACCTTGTTTCTCTGAGAAGTCGCCTTTTTTGTCTTTGAATTGATCTAGGTGAACATGTAGTGCGTGTAGTTTCAGTGACATCCTGCATCTCATATCCTAATACGCATCCCTGAGTTGATAAAAAAGCACCCTATAGTTCTCTGTCTTGTGATTGCTCAAAAATCTGTTAACTACAGACATGAAACAGGTCCAAGCTGTCTGTTAAACTTCAGACAGCATCTCGATCAGGAAAATAAATGGAGTTTATCAGTCGCTTCACTTCAGATCACATAAATACTCCAGCTTTGGCTTTTGCATCTTGCAGTTTTTAAAACAGCTCTTTAATTGCTTGAATGCTCCACCCTCTGTAGAGTTGTTTAAGACTTAGTTTTATGTGCAGAGAAGACATCAGTATTTTTGTTGCATCTACGAAACTTTGTTGTTTTACATTATAAGGTCCAATCTCATAGCTGGTTCTTGGAGGCCAATTCCTCTTCTTGTAGTGAAAAACTGTGTTTCAGCTATCTCAGAGACAAAGACAGCATTGAAACTTAATAGAACCACCCTGAAGCGCCATTATGAAAGCCACCATCTTGAAATCACCAACGACCTTCCAATTACAGAGGTCCTACTTCAATGCACTCATCCCGATTTTGATGTTTTAATATTCTTCCTTCATATAAACTGAGTAAGCTGGAAGAATGGAGGGACACTTGATTGATTGAATCTTTATCCTCGGACTGGGAAAGCTTCTTGCAAAGCTTATTCCTGGCAGTTTCGCATACTTGTAGTGGCTTTGAATCACCGACGCAGGCCCGGTCACCGAGATTGACAGAGTGAAGTTTCCGATTGTTGAAGTCTTTTTGCCGGAGAATTATTCCATCCATTAAGTGCCGCTGAATGGAGAGCAGTCCTTAACGTGCGTTGCTCAAGCGCACACCCCGAGAGTCGAACCAGTTGTCTGCGTTACTCAACAATACACCTGTGAGACTTCTAGATGAGCTGTCCATGAAGAGCTTCTACTCAAGGATTGCAGGAAATGCCTATTTAGCCTGAAAGAGTTTTTCTATATCATGGCAGTAGCATAAACTGTCTTTAAATGTGTAGAACACTGAAAAACTTCTTTGTGAAATAAGTTGAACACTGTTATCCAATAAGTCCCATTGCTCTATTGTAGAAATGAGTAGCTCAACATTGGACTTTGTCAATGACAATTTTCAGACACTATCGTTCTTATCTTTTTTATTTGCGGTAGTAAGGGCACTATTCAAAGAAGGGAAAAAAATAAAAGAACATGGAGGTCATGAACATTTTATCTAATTAATACCGTACGTAATTTTTCGTTCGTTTTGGTCCACTAGTGCTGAAATCAATTTATATTGTAGGCTAATTTTGTTTCGAATAATTTTTGTTTCGATCCAGTTGTGCTGAAGAGTTCTAATAAACAAAAACCGATTCCGCAACATGAATTAAATTATAATTTATTGAAATACTATTGTGAGTGTTAGCCTGGTCAAATGTTTTAAAGTTCAGACTTTTAGGAAAGAAAAGGTATTGATTTGTTTTCTTAGTGTTTACTTTCTGTATTAGGTTGATCGCCCATTTGAGGAAGTGTCATAGTACCAGATCGCCTTTTCCGGTTAGTTTTTCCCACTTTTGATTATGTATAATTATGCCTATTTTTATGAGAAATAAGAAAAAAATCAAAGTAGTCTGAGGAACACAAACCTGAAGTTATTGTGGTACAATAAAGATTTGTTGTATTTTTTTGGCAAAAGCAAACAGAAAATAGCAATTATTTCCCAAAGACAAAAAAATTTTCTTTTTTTGCTACACCGTGTTATCCAAATTTTATTAGACTTGATAAGGTTTGGGTCCCAAAAATATAATCTGACATCGATTTTTCCAACAAAAAAAAAGAACACACCAAGCTATTAGAAATGAACTAGAATGCAAAATTTTAACATAAATATAAACACAGCCTGGAATTCATTATCCATCATTACATAAAATTATATTTGATATTTGTGTATGTCAACATAAAGTAGCCTTTCCGTTTTGTTTTACCTTATTTTGCTATATATTTTGCAATATTTTGCTATATAAAAAAATACCTTCTTACTTTAATAAGTGCGATATCATGCGAAGGGTAAGTTCTGGGAGGTGTTAGAACACTGGACATGTTCACCACGCGCCGTTGGACATGTGCAGATGTGTCTTCGTAATAGCTTCCTCCAAACTGCAGATCTATTGACAGAGTGCTTTCTTTTCTGACAAATAAACAAAATGTTATTTTGAAAGCGGAGCTGTTCTATTGGAACTATATTGTTGCTATATGGAGCTATATTGTTGCTGTTCATTTGGGAACAAGAAAACCAACTAATTTTTATTGGTTTGGAATGAAAATATTAGCTCACTTTGCTGTATGGATGTTACTATGTGAAACAATCTATTAACTTCTTAATGCTCATCATTGGGGTTGAAGAGTACCTTCACACGGTCCTCCCTGTGAATCGCCGAGTTCAAATAATTACAAATGCAGAAGAGAAACGAAGCTTATAAACAAGTCTGAGAAAAAGACTACGTTCTTGACGGTTCACAGAAATTCTTATGATTGCAAGAAGAATTTTTTTTTAGTTTTCTAAACACAGGCATAAAGCAGAAAACACAGTCATTTATAAAAAAAATATTTGTCGTAATTGTAAACTAACACGTGTATACTTTACTCTAATTGTACAAAGGAAAGTGCTTTACAGTGGCTCATTTTAGAACTCTTTCAAAACGACTTAGCCTACATGTTTATTTCCAATCTACAAAGGTGGGCTAAGTGGTGGGTTAAAACTATATTCGATTTAGTGCTAATTCAGCATTTTCAATTGTAGTTTATCACTAAATTTTACAAATGTTCAAGAAGTAGCCTATTGAAAGCACATAGTCCTATAAAAGATGTTATATCATAAAGCCATTGACACATGGATGACGAAAAATCGTAATTTCATTAAATTTCAAATGTGTATCTAATTATTGGTGTAAATGAAATGTCTACAACTCTATCTTACAATGTATTGGTAAAAGGAAAGAGATGCCCCTTGTCTAAAAGCGGTACATGCGTTTTATTTATTACATAACTGTCAGTAAAAATTTGTATCAGAAGCGAACACACCTGAAACAATGCCCAGCAGAGAGAACCATGTTGTTAGCAATCAAACTACCAGCACACACTTGAGTGGTAGTTAGTATAAGCACCTGAAAAGAAGCCCACAGATCAGAAATGAAAGGTTTAAATATGTATACGTTGTCATAGAAACTAATCTAATTAATTGCATTCGGTATTAAAAAATCTGCCATAGCTACTATTTATATTTGGAAGGTATGTCACACCTGAATAACTGAACACTACAACAACCAATCTAGACAAGTAACTGTTTCATTGTATGTCGCTCATTGGATGTTCAACGTGGCCCACAGTCATCCGATTTTAATACAAACTAACATCAAAAATCCTTTTAATAATGCACCGTTAAATTCTGTCATCAACCGTTCAAGTTAAAAAATATTGTTTGAAAATATGAAGTGCTCAGATAGTCTATGAAAAACACGTTGTTATGCAAATCTAGAGCAGACAAATCAGGGTAACATATCGACTCCCACGTTTGCAGTTGCTTTATGACGTACACCGTACAGGGGATCGGAAGTTTTCCATCTCTTAAAAATAGCAGCCGTGAAAAGGTTTTGGCACGACTTAAAATTTATTTACTCGCATATGTAAAACAAGAACTTTAGTTTTTCATTTGGAAATCTTTACAACCTAATTGATTACCTATTTTCAAACTTTGGTACTCGGCTCAAAGGAAATTAAAACAACTAATCGCTTCATATTATCACCGAATTAATGCTGTAACTTCAATTTTTAGAGTGCTAAAAATAAAAAAATAAAAAATTTAAAATGATATGTCACTCTTTTTTTACTTTCATCATCATTTATTATTTTAACTTCTAAATTGTCTAGCATTTTTTTACGCTTTGGTGACATTAATTCTATCAACGTTGTTGTTGTTTTTCTAGCTATGTTTTATGCACGCAATTCACCATCCACGGCCAAGTTTTTATAGCTGCAGTTTGGCCTCCAGCTATTCTTCCTCGAGCGTGGACATTAACACCGCAAGACGACGCCCTTGAGTCAGTAGAATTACAACATTCGTAAGTCCGAACTTTGAACCGCCGGTAGAATGGACGCACACACGTTTCTAAACAACAACATGTTACTTTTACTTTGTATATTTGCAAACAACTTCCATAAATACTTTATGGATGTCCATACTTTTTTAAATAGAGTATTAAATGTAGATTTTTATAAATAATTTTGTTGTAAATTGTAAAATAAACAAATTAAACTCTATGCAAAAAAACGTTTTGAGTCATCGGTTAATTCAATAGATTTAAAATTCGACAAAAAGATAGGTTAATAAGCCTATAAATATATAAAGTTTTATTTTCATACAAATGACAAAAAAAAGAATGAGTTATAACAATACCACCTTGAGGGCAGTCCTGAACAAAACAGTCGTCGAAAGTCAAGCCACAATTGGAGCACTCTTGTTTTGTTTTTGTTCCCCAACCGCAAGACCGAGAGCAAGAGCTCCAAGATTCAGTTGGGTCTTTCACAGCAACAATACGCGTTGAACATGTAAGAAAATAGGTACAATTATTTAATAGAAAAAAAAAGGCATAATATAGCCTATAACTGTTACTGACAATTTGCGCTGTTGGCTGTTATTAATTAGTATTAATTTTATTAATTACTTTGATATTGTACTTTAATTAGCATTACTTTTATTAATTATTAGATGGTTCAATAATTGTTTAACAAATGATTGGAAGCGGAGGTTAGTTTTATAAAGATAATTTTGAAACGATAGTTGCTGGATGCTTCAGTTTTTGAGATATTTATTAGCATTCTCAAATTTTTAGATCTTATGATTGAAAAGATATTGGTGCATGCTTGAGCGTGAGAAATCTCTTGATATACTAAAGTTGTTCACTTGCCATGTAGCCTAAATAAGGTAGCCTATTAGCTGCTGTCATCATCCTTTATGTGAGCACTACCAATGGTGTATCATCATGTTGGTCTCAAAAGATGCTCTTGTGTTCTAGTTTTTCTTCATCGTTTTAATCTGGAGGTGGAAACTATATCTCTACAACTTCCATTGACTGGCCTCCACCTTTTCGTGAAAACTGTTGTATTGCCACAAAGAAAACTTGTTTCAACGGCTGCTTATTCAAAACTGTTTCAGAAAACATTAAATTTTAATAGAAATTACAACCCTCGTTACCTGGGCAAGAGTTAGTGTTGCATTCCACGTTTTTAGTTGAATTTCCTGGACACCCACTCCCGAAACGACATCTCCGAGTTTGGCCAATTCTTCCACCGCCGCAAGTCTGACTGCAAATTCCATTATTCTTCCAAACGCCCCAGGCTGTGGTACATATTTAGTAAGAAACAAATAGTAAACAACCTACTGTATATCAGGTTGAGATGCGTAATAAACAATCATTAAGTTTTCATTTAAAATACAGTAGTTGGTATCAAAGTAATTGTGCATTGAGTTATAAGAAAATGAAACTATGGTCTGTAAATTTTCATCACTTCTGCTGCCATACACACATCATTTATCTAATGCTGTTGATCTCGGTTCCAATGGTTGCATAACCGGACTTTGTGAGCAAAAAAGATAAGATCAAGCAGCACTAGTTGGGCTCCCGGGGTATGCACTTCAGCAACGCGTCTTAAAGTGTCCTGCCACAGACATAGCGGCATCATACTCTTCAGCGGTGTCGAACAGCCGAAGTGGTGATTGTAGTAGTCGTATGTCAACGATAGTTAGGGGGTGCTAGACTGTTCAGGCCTGTTTACAGGGGTGCTACAGTCAGAAAAGGTTAAGAAACGCTGCGTTAGGGGTTTTGACAGCAGAGCAGTCACATTGCAACTGATAGTACTGACTGGCCCATTTGATAGTTTTCACTCAGGTATTTAAATTGACTTTAAATACTGCTCACCATTCAATGGCACCAAGTGGAAGAATAATTTACAGATGGCAGTTATTCACCAAACGAAAATTTCACTCTCCTAATTTCGCTAAGCTTGCGTCAAAGGTGCAAAGCCTCTGCAAGTATGGCAGGATTACGATCTCTAAGAATCTTTTTCAGTCTAAGGACAAAGATTCCCTCAATCTATCAATCAACTAGAATATCTTTTTAACTCTGTTTTTTTTTTCATCAAATAAGGCAAGAAATTATCAAATAAGTATTTTCGTTTATAGCCAACCTTACACGTCACCCAACAGCAACTCTAATTCAAACGTGCTAAAAGCGATAAAGGACAAAACCTCTGTCGCTGAGCTTGTTGGTTACATTGTTTAAGTAATCATACAGCAGTAGAATATACATAGGCATTTACTTGGACATTTTTCCGTGTTGCAAGAAATCCATCGTTTTCTTTTTCCTTCGCAAGTGTTTCCGACGAGGCATTTGCGTTTCTGCTTTTGCAGTCCTCCGCCACACGTTTTGCTACACTCGCCTTTGTTTTTCCAAGCACTCCAAACTAAAATCAAACAAGTTTGCTTTGTGTTGATGCTCTTGAGTTGAAATTACCACAGTAACCTACTTTACAGTGAACCCAGATGATAATGATGTCAATAAATTAATAATCATCACCGCTGATTACAGACGGCGTCACCATTACCAACGACTGCAGATCAAGCATTTTTTAGTTTTATTGAGGGCAACGTCTTATCGTTGAAGGTTTGAATTATGTGGACTGGAAGGCAAGGAAGCCAATTTGCGTATTCACTGTCAAGCAAGCCAAAGCTTTATCATGACTGGGTCAAGAATCAAAACAAAGCATAAAGAAAAACAAGAATGTCAAGTACACTGTAGCCTACAGTACTTTATTTTATCATGTTGAATACAAGGCAACACTTTATTTTGTAATGTTGCCACAAGTCCAACCTGAGTGAATTCAAGTAAATCTTTTGCTTTTATTTAGGATCATTTTAACGTCGCTTGCTTTAAAATTTACCTTCAGTTTGTCAATTTCTGATGTTTTGACATCATAAATAAATTGTGCTGGTGTGCCTCCGGAAATAGACGATCGTGTAACCTAGTTATAACTGCGTACTTTTGTGCAGTACATTGGTGTTAGCATTTGCAAGTAAAACTCTATTGCAACAACGGATTTGTATTGCAATTAAAACTAACTTGTAACAAAAAATATTGAATAGTATTGCTGAATGATGCTACTCAGACAGTTAATCAACCAGTTTTTACATTGATTTAACGTCTGTAAACGTTGAATTATGCAGTGATATGCATGCGATGCAGTGATAGCAGCATCTCAGACAGAAAAAGCAACTGTTTTATGTTACATATAATTCTGATTTCCAACTCAATGCTTGCGTTGGAGTGACGTATTTATCCATGACGAATATACAGTAGGGCTACTGCGCTTACCGCTTGCCAAGTAAAATACTGTGCTCACCGTACGTATTAACATGGTGGATTTTCCAGGCCAGACAAAACAAAACAACTATACACAAACCATTCATAGTAATACCTAACTTTTGCAACACTGCTTTAAGATAAGAAGTTGACAAAGTAGACCATAGTTTCAAGTTACTATCGTTGTAAAATGTGTGCAAAAGGTAAATTTGAATGCACATAATCTTTAATGAAAGCCTTTGTCCATTGTAACTCTGCCCATTTAAGTCACCTGTGCTTACACTTCACGACACCGTCTATGATTTAAAACTTAAAAGTATGTTTTGTGTTCACTTCCTATTGAAGCACCAAAGTACATGTGTTATAAATTGCTCTGGACATCGATTAAAGAACTATCTGCTTATGGCAATAAAATACTTTTTATTGTTTCTAAATCAGCTCTTATTTTTTCTATATTAAAAATGTTGCTAAATTATCAAGAACATATTAAGGTGACATTAGAAGCGTCATTCTATCTTTCACCTCTACCTGATCGTTAAAATTTTATGATTAGCTGAACAGTAAAAATAGCCTCAGTCATGTAAAGCAACAAAATCTGGGCTGTTATCTACGTAGATATTTAATGCACCTTCTATGGCTTGTAATAATTTGTTTTTTATCGTTATGTTTCTTATTGGTTCTCCGCTTTATATGCGTATAAGGATGATATGGAAATTTATATCGCATTGATGCCACTGATTGACAAAACTGTATTGAATCTTACGTAGCCACAAAAAATATTTTAAAACTATGCAATACTTTCGCAATTTTTTGTTTTTAATAAATTTTTTAGTTGTCCTTTTTGGTATGGGCTTTAGGCCTACATGATATATATGTTTTCATTTGCGCATTCTCGATAAAAACAAACGATTGGTAGGCTACAATACAGTATGCAAGCTACCAGCAAATCAGTAATTGTATAACAGTAGCAAAGCCTTGCAGGGATTAAACTGTGAATGAGCAGTTGTATGCGTGGCAAGCTGTAGGCTACAGCTCTGTAGATGATGTGCTAAAACTGCATTTTGTGTTCCAATTTGCCAATATATTTTTAAAGTCTTGCTGTTTCTAAAGGTTAGAATTTTCGACAAGGAAAGTTACAGCAACAAAAAAATACTTTGCTTGTGTCGAAATCATTCTTATTTGGGGTTCGGCAACAAGTAAAAGTTAGAGGTTGTTGACGTTTAACACATACTGTACAGTAGGCCTACTATGATTCCAAAACAATGACTCTATGTGCTGACCTTTTGTTTTTTGAACTTGAACAAAAACAAGACAGTAACCACTTATAAACAAATCAATTCCCAGTAATATCCCAATGACACAGCTAACCAATCAAAACACGTTTAAGTGGCCACCATGATTGTTGTGACCCTTCCAGCACTTGGCCAGGGAATTTATCCTAGCTTTGAAGTTTGTTTGGTAATTATATAAGAAAAAAGAGTTGTGGCAGGGGTGGGAATCGAACCCAAGCCATCGAAATAACTATTTCCCTAACACTGAACCTCCGACAGCTAGGCCACGCTGCCAACTGCGAAACATTCGTTTAATTTACTTTCTATCATAAATGTTTTTTCATTGTTCTACCTGTAACTTCTGATTGGTCGATTGGTTTGAAGTTTTACTGGGTTCTTATAAAAGTTGTTATGTTAAAGTGGCTACCGAACAAGACAGATCGAGATGCTGGCTTTCTGATTATTATTTATTTTAAATTATTGTCTAATGCGTTTGTATTATCGACATCAAGAGATTGGTATAAGGATGTCTACTCGACACTTTCAAAGATGACGTTTCGGTCTTGGCGATGTTAGTCGGCTTTGTATTGAAAATGCACGTCATAACAAGTTGGAGGATGGATCTTAAGTACAGTAAAAAATGATCAATCGCTTGATTAATTTCCTGACAACTTAAACAGAATCGTTGACCACACAGCATACGCTTCGGTACGACAATCGAAAATAAACCCAGTCAATAAATCCAGACGATTTTCACATTGATTTAACATTTGTAGACATTGAAACAGTGCAAAAAAAGACTAGTTTGCTGGTTGAAAAACGATTCGTTTTTTATTTGTAAAATTCAATTGCAAACGTCAATTTCATAACCAAAAGCAGCAAGAAGTGTTTGGGTCTAAAATCAATAAATAAATTTGCGATGCATCGTGTCTCCCATTTGTTTTTGCTGGTTCGAAGCTAGGTCAGGCCACAGAAAGAATTTGGATTTTGTTCTTTAAATTAATATGATTAAACCTAGACAATTGTATGTTCTCACAACAACACTGTGACACAACCATAAAAATAGTAGACAAGTTTTAAAAAGATAACAATTTTGACGTGACAAACAGAAATACAATCATCGTCAGGCAATAAAATCTATATTATGTAAAGACGTATAGCAAAGGGCTTCTCAACTTCTTTATTATCAACCCCATTCAAGAACAAAGGTTTCAATGCGACCCCTTGGAGCAAAGTTTGCAGAGTAAACTACACTGTGGGTAGGTAGGCTGCACTTTTGACTTGTTTGGTGACTCTAATGTTCTAATGATAGTACGATTTGCGACCTCGTTTGAGGTGGTGACCCATAGTTTGAGAAGCCCTGAGCATACAATACAAGAAGGTAACCATTCAATAATGAAAGTATTACTTGTGCATGGTTATTTGTTAACGTCTGTATCGAAACTCTATAATCGAGCAACAAAAACTTGTTAACAATACAATAAATGAGAAATAATTTTCGTTGTTGTACTGTAATGTTGATTTTACTCTGCAGATCCAGGTTAAGATTGCTTTACTTGTAATTCAGTTCAACGAGAAAAATACCAGCCTTGGCAAGGACGTTTGCTATGATTTTAAATGTCAAATGTGTTTGGAATACAAAATTTTAAAAGATGTTATCTAATTCCGAGTTCTTGCTTTAAAGTGGTGGAAAGAAGGCGATTCATGTCAACGATCACTTGTTTTCACAAAATCATACCTCGTATTTAAAATCGGTATTACTTGAACAGAAAGTTACAGTTATTCTTTGACTAATTATATAGCAGTTCTTTTTGGCATGCAAGTAACAACACAATTGTCCATCAATGTTTTATCAGCACTAAGTTAGAAGATGAAAAATGAAGTGATATGTGAGCCTCTAAATTGTACTCTCAGGCGACACCTCGATGCAGCATTAATCAATCGACTTGCAAATGGAAGCACTAGAACATTCAAGCACTACTAGAAAGAACTAGCCTATTGAGCAGCATTATTGTCGAAAGTAGAAAGAACAACATTATTGTCGAAGTGGACTGAATGGTGGTGAGACAGAAACGACAAAAGGGACGAACATAAATACAGTTGAAACAAAAACTTTGATTTTTTATTATGAGAAAATTCGCTCAGCATCAAGAGCATGAGGGAGCATCGGAGGCAATGGCTCCTGGAGACACAATGCTGTTTATCCAGAAGTCATAATATGACACTCTAGTGTACAAAACTGGAACAACTTCTGTTGAGCATGTGTCAAAAGAAGAGGAAATTCCAGCTATCATCCAGGCACAAGTTGAACATCGTTGACACATTAATGGACTGCCCGTATCTCCCTAAAAGATGGTATGTAGTGTGGTTAATGGCACACAAGTATTAGTTATTTTAGTAAACGGAAAAGTTTTGACAGACTGGACAATTTGCAATTAGCCAACCAACAATTACTTGATGAAATATATCTACATACGTGAGCATTTGATATTATAGATATATTGCTGATACGTGCGGGACGGCATTGCGTCATAATGCAACAAGACATTTACTTGAAAAATGAATTCTAAAATGTCGTAGGACAATTGACGTTGGAAATTTAACTTGTTATTAATTGACATATTGTCTGATTGTGGGTATTCTATCGTTGGACTGAGAAAGCTTCTTTGAGAGCTTATTTCTGGCAGTTTCGCATACGTTTAAAAGCCATGAACCACTGACGCAGATCCGGTCACGAGGATTAACAGAGTGAAGATTCCGCATGTTGTTGTCCAGTTTGTGAATTATTCCATTTCTCAGCTGCTCCTAAATAGAGAGCTGTCCTTGAAATGCGTTTCTCAAGCGCACAGTCCGAGAGTCGACCCAGCGATGCTTAATCTTGAAATTTATTCTTTTGTAAACTCAGTCGCTTACGCATTACCTATTGAGATAAAAGTTTTATAAAATATCTTACAAAGCATGTACGTATCCCAGCAGCGCTGTGGCCAGCGCATATGACCTGTTCTTCCCCTGCTTGCTGAACAGAATTATCTTGGTTAGAATTCTTGCAAATGCTAAGAGGAAGAGTCCTGATCTTGTCTTCCTGCAAAGTTCGGGGCGCAAAAGGACTTGGGTTACCTGTAAGAAAATATTTGTAAAGTTTTGACATTGGCTGAATGTAGAACATAACACAAGCGAGAGCCACTTCAGTGTGGAAACTAATATCTGGCAAGAATAGTTAGCCTAAAGCCAACATACATAGGAATAATCTATTGTGTACGCAATAGATGCAGCAGGTAAAATTTAACGTTGACTGGGATGGTACAAAACGAATAAAAGGACGACAAAAAAATAAATATTTTGACAATATCGTGGGAATTATGGTAATAAAAAGCATGCCGGAAGTAGGCTACTACTGAAAACAAAACACATAACAAAATGGAAAGAGTTCATATCGCAGATCACGAAGAAGATGCAGTAGCCTATCATAAATTTTTTCTATAATAATACAAAGCGTTGCGCTTTTAAATGAAGTAACCCTGCAACAAACGTGGTTAAGATTCACCTTTTTGCCCCTAATTAGTGCAACGCAAATGATACACGACCGAGAAAATGCTCAGTGGTATATACCCACCGTACTTTCCGTTGCTTTTAAAAGGGGGCATAAATTGTAATTTAGTTTAAGGTTAAATTTAGGTATTAATTTGAGGCTAAAATTAATTAACTAACTTCACACCAGGTCTGTGCTTACAATTTAGGTTTAATTCTACCAAGAAGCACAATAAAACTTTGTGGCTGACACAGCTGCTTGTCGCGATGCTCAAAACTTTCTAAAGGACTTCCGTTCGATACCGCTAAAGAGCAACCGGCAGTGTTTCAGTAAGACACTTATTAACATGCTCAAATAATGGAAAAGAGATGACTACATATTCTTTAGCAGTCTCCAGCTTCTTGCAGCGTTGCATGCATGTAATTAGCCGTCCAGACGAGAGTATGGTGTCGCGATGGGTACAAAATAAAGCATCATTATTATCATTTCATAATATTCCTACGATAAACATTTGCAAAAAAGCTTTAAACTGTCTGAAAAGAGTATTTGTTTTTAAGTTGTATCATGAAACATGAAAATTTAATGAAATAACAGCGGTTTAGTGTGTTTGACAGGCCACAAAACCTATCGCATGTAGCCTACTGTGAATAGTATTCGCTTTTTTATTACGAACAGTTACTATCCATGATTCGAGTTATTTTTATTAATTATTGTTCTCAAAACTCACTTGTTCCCCAGCCCAGTCCCACGCATTGGTAGTCGCTTGGAACAACCTCTCCCCGGGGAAGACACGCAGTTCGTACGTACAGTCCGTTTATGTCGATTTGTCGGTTTAGCTAAATACATTGATAAAAAATGATCGATGCAACTTGTGTCCTACCAACGGTCAACTGACATAACTGCCCGTTGATCTTCATTTACCTGATTAGTCACTTATCACTGACTAAATGTACAAGATTCCCGATTCAGAGACAAAAAACATGAGTTCGATACCTATGCAGACAGTGTTATCGAGTACCATCAATCACTTGTAATCTCAATGCTGGCATGTTGCGCAGTCATATGATTTTGTAGCATTTCACTTATTGCACAATGTGAACGGTAAAGAACATGGTATACCTCTCGAAACCTTGTAGATTAATTGGTATATTAAGATCGTGTTGGAATCGAAACAACATTTTGCTTTTGGTAGCACGAATGTCGTGTCCACCATTGCTTATATTGAATGTCGAAAAAGATTTCGCATATTGTTTGCATTTAAGATGTCCCGGAACACGGCTGACATGACAAAAGACACGTTTTCAATTCAGCAAAACGTACATGGCTTTGAAATTTTAGCTAAAATGCTTCTTATTGGCGTTCGTATTTCTTCATTTAAATTCAAGGTTATAAATTGAACGACACGCTGAAGAATGACGTCTATTGGATAATGCCCAAATAACGTAAGAGTCAAGTAACACCAAGGAACGACCTTCCAAAGTGTTTTGCAACTTTTTGACTACTGGTTATATTTCATACGAGAGAAAGCCATTTACTATAGTAATTCAAGAAAACTATTTAAACTATTCGTTCGCCATTGATTGCTAAATTACTAACATCATTGAAAATAGGCTTAACATAATAGTGAAGCCTATGGAATAGATATACTTTATATGCTATAATATAGCATATAAAGTATATCTATTCCATATTATTGGCATATTATGCCTGACATAAGCTGCACTCACACAAGCAAGTACCTGTAAAATTGCTATATTGTGAAGAAATTTATTTCTGCTTGGATTGTAAAAGGGGTGGACAAGGATCCGTCGCACTTGTCTGACTATAACTCGGCCCGACTGATCGTTTAAAGAGTCCGCCCCGACTTGTACTGATATCGCTCCAGGGGATCTCCCTCTGGAAAGAACAATGATGTTACTAGCCTACGTTTCAAGAACATGTGAAGACGGTAAATAACTAAATATATTAACCTAATCGATTGCTTTGTGTTACTAAAGTAAGCTTAAAACTGAGCAGTAGCTACGTGATGATAAAGAGTTTAACCACTTGCAATTTCATTTTTTTCTTGTGGCTGGAAATGACGTAGGCAACTGTAATAGTCTATCACGTGTTTTCAATTCAGTTTCGAACACACTTAGGCAGGATCTTTCACAATAGTCCATATAACTACAAATAAAGGTTCAGTTTACATCCAACGAACGATCTTCTCATGACATATGACCAAATGTAGATGAAAAAGTAACAAAATATTCTAGCTCGTCATAGCACGTTTTCAATGCATATGAAATAAACTCACGTTTGTACTCATAATCTCGAGGTCTATTCAAATGAGCAGACAACATTTTCTTGCCAGGAAAATATTTTGTTATTAAATCAAATATAGTTATTAATCTTTAAACCCTTGACAGCTGTTTCACCCTAAAACGGGAATCATCAGAAGGTCCTTATTTAAATGGAATTCTATTTGAATGAGGACCTTCTGATGATTCCCCTTTTAGGGTGAAACAGGCTGTCGAGGGTTTAGAGATTAATAACTATATTTGATTTAATTCGCTCTGTTTGACTTTTTGCTTGGCATTGAGCACTTTTGTAGGCTACTATATTAATATTATTTATTGTTTAATATTTTGTTATTATTATTTTGAAAGAACTGTGTTGAATTCACTTACGATACACAATCTGCAGAGGTCATGACGTATGAGGCGTCAATCAAGGTTCCAGCGCAGGTCGTTCTACTGATCCAAACTTGCGCCTGATGTTTAGCAATACAATATAAATGTAAGTTTATAAATAGAATGCTCATCTGTGAACTTTGCAATTTTGAAAATAAAGAACTAACTTCCTTAAAGTGATACTTCGTTTGAAATATGCATGAACAATTGAACATACTGATATTGTTTCTGATGATATGCGCTGTAATTTTATGTTGAATTTATGATTATTATTAATTTTTATGCGATAATTTTGTACTTTTGTAAATATCGTTGAAACCATTTCACCGATCAAAATCGATGTCCGATGCATAGCCGAGTGGTGAGAGCGCTGGAACGGCAATCGAAAGGGTGCCGGTTCGACACCGCTCAAGAGCATTCGGCAGTGTCTTTAGCAGGGCGCTTAAAGGCATGGCTGAAGGTGGATACGAAGATTGGCTTCCTTGCCTTCCCTACCACTTAATCTAAATTTTCAAACTCCAGGTGTAAGCCTGGATACGACAAACCGATCAAAAGCGCTCGGCAGTGCACTATAAATGAATCATTAAAAAAAAACATAATTAAAGTTGGAGATAAGGATCAAATTTATTTGCTTTTTTCTTTAATCAAGCACCAGTTGTGAGATTGAATACGTCACAAAATTGATTCAGTTGCATTTGAAATGGCTGGTGCTAGCGAAAAATTGGTTGCGAGATAAAAAATTTAAAGTTTCCTCTTCCAACTGGCCATTTGTTCAATTATTTAATTTTATAATACAATTTGGGTAGAGAGGTAACTCTTTTAAACCATAAACAGACATAACTAAGCAACAACACTACATTTAACATTATAAAATCTGTTTATTTAATTTTAACCTGTTAGAGTCTTTTATAATATAGTCCACATATTATGTGGAGTTACCCAATGCAGGTCACCGAGCAAACAGAACATTCAAATAGAGCAATGTTGAAAACGTGCTTGCTGCTAGCCAATCCTAGTATCCCACTGCTTACAGCAACAATTTTTATGTATGATACATACCAGCCACGGCCACCTTCCAATTTCGGCTTGTATTTGGAAATAACGAACAGCCAAGCCGTTGACTCCACAGAATGGCGTCTCCCGTCTAGAGCTGTCACAGCAATCATACGATCTTTCTCCATATCGTCTTTGAAAAGGTGAGTTACATGTTTCTAAAAATTAAAAAAGTTTAATCTAATCGCCTATTAATGGAGTATAAAAAAGGAAGGTTTGTTTACCTTCAGTGATAAAGCATCTAAATCGTTTTGGTGAAATAATTTTTCCTTTTCATTGATCCACTTAAGTGTCCCTAACCTGATTGATTGTTAAAATACACAAATATTCATTCAAATAAGAGGCCACTTACGTGGAGGGCAATCTCTTTCGTTACACTCTTGATATTCAACTGGACAGCGAAGACAGGCCCGCCTTGTTTGCACACCCCATCCACAAGAGCGGGAGCATGGGCCCCAAGCTGAGCTTCTTACTGGAACTGAAACACCCAAAAAAGATTTTAAACTTTTTTCTTTGAATGCCAACTGAGCAATAAAATCGCACAACAGTTGGACTCATACAAATCAAAAAAATGCTTTGCACTTTTCCAACAATGTTCTTATTAATACTTAGGACCATCCATAGATTTCATTTTAGTCTTCACTATATTGGTTAAAAGTTTACTATCTAGTTGTTCACATACCCACACAAGGGCCTTGGTTACAGGATCTCTCTTGTGCATTTATTCCAATACAAGAAGCAAAAAACGTTCGTGTGCATCTTCTGCTTCTTCGGGAGATCCCGTTACCACAAGTTGAACTGCAAGTTGACCAAATGCTCCAAATTGACCATCTGCCTGCAAACATAAATGCTTTGGTAAACCATCCAGGTTAAAATTACAAACATTTGCATCAATGCAACTTAAACACCATTGCAAGTTTGAATCGCCTTCTTCATTTGCTAAAGCACGTGCCTTGATAAAACTTAATACAGTATATCTGAAACAGGTGAAACGATGGGCTCGGGTTCCAAATAGCGACTGTCAGAACAGCGACTGTCAATAGAGCGACTACACGACAGCGATTCATTTAAAACAGCGACTGTCAATAGAGCGACTACACGACAGCGATTCATTTAAAACAGCGACTGTCAATAGAGCGACTACACGACAGCGATTCATCAAAAACAGCGACTGCCACAACAGCGACCTCACTTCTTTTATTAAATCCAAGGCTTACGCGCACACGCACTCTTTCACCCCCTCCACACATACCTTCCATCCCCCACACCTCTCTACACACGTATGCACGCACAAATAGGCAAACACTGCGTAGTGAAAGATTGAAACCAAAAGGGACTTTAAAACAACATTTTATTTGGACTATCCATAGAAGTCACATGATTTAAAAAGAAATAGGCTAGTCAAGCCAAACAACAGAAAGTCGTCAAGCCTTGCAATAAAATTCAGGGTCTAGAAAAAGATTGAAACCAAAAGGGACTTTAAAACAACCAAAAGTCTTGCAATAAAAATCAAGCCACGTTTATTTCTAAATTGTGAGCAAGGGCTCGAAGGAACTACCGCAGATCATACTGGCCTCGATTTTGCTGTACAACAGTGATTCGTGTGTTCATTGTCACGTATCTTTTCATTCGCTGAGTCAGGTCTCTGCCTTGTAGTAGCTGGGTTCGGTTTGGTTCGGTTTAAAGTGTTAAGTCGCTATCATAACAGTCGCTGTTTTAATGCAGTCGCCATTATGACAGTCGCTCACTTTATTACGTCGCTATTATGAAGTCGCCATTATGACAGTCGCTGTTTTGACAGTCGCTATCCGGCCTGGATGCCGAAACGATGGTCTTCCAGTTAGAAAAATTGATTTGATTTTTGCAAAGTGTGTAACCTACTACCATAGTTTGGAAGCCCTACTAGTGCGTAAAAGGCAAAGACGATCGTTCTTATTTCGACAGAGAAACTACACTACATATCGATATTAGGCTGTCTATGCTGTAATCGGTAAAAATCCATACCGAAAATCCACACAGAAAATAATCTAAACAGAAAATCCAAAGGGAATATAATCTATACGAAAAATATCAATAGGGAAAAAACTTCTTCACTAGGAAAATATCTAAGAGAAAAATATTTCCTCTCTCAAATGATAATGATATTTTCAATTTGGGATATTTTCCATATGAATATTTTCTTTATGAATATTTTCCGTATGAATATTTTCCGTATGAATATTTTCTGTATGAATATTTTCCGTATGAATATTTTCTATATGAATATTTTCCGTATGAATATTTTCTGTATGAATATTTTCCGTATGGATGTTTCCCGTACAGATATTTTTCAAGAGTACATTTCTCAATGCCTAGTTCAGGAAAGAAAATTTGGAAACCCTTGTGGCAAAAATGATGGTACGCTATGGTCAGACAAACCTCATGGCTATAGCACATGTCTGTATAATTGGTAATCGTTGCTACTGTACTTAGTAACTGGCAACAAGCAACTGTTGCCGTCTAACACAAGTCATATAACCTAAACATAAATTTTGCAGTTCTGATAATGGCTTATGAGATTTATGATAAAAGAACGACTATGTCGCAACTGTACCTGAATACGTCACATTTTGACGTTCTCCTGAAACGTATTGTTCTGTCTGCGTCTGATGAATAAGCGAATCATACGCAAATGACAAGGGAACTGTGTTTTGAAAACTCTTGAAAAACCGCTATTACCACAGTGAACCCGTACGCATTAGGCAGAAAAAGAACAGTTAATCTACTCTTATGAAATAATTTACAATTATGCTGCTAAAAGCGAAACTCAATCTTTAGCATAACCACAAAGTAATCAACCTTTAACATTTGCACACTTTGAATTATTGCAGAAAGACGGATTTCGTTAGTTGGCACCTGTGATTCTCTTGCTTCAGATAACTCGTGCAGCAAGTACGTATTGCATGCAATTGTATATTCATGCAAAATTAATTATTTTATATATGAAACAGCCAGGCCCTTATGTGAAAGTTATAGTTGATGGAATATCGCAACCCAAATATTCCTAACCACCTTTTTGTTAATTAACAGTAGTATTATTTTTATTATGATCACAGAGCTTAGGATTGTAAAACTATGATTATATAGTAAAAGTATTGCAAATTTTTAATGCAGATTTCTTGTAATGCTAAATTTGTAGCCAAGTTATTATCTAAACAATTCATTTACAGAGCTTCTAAAATCTAAGTTGTCTTGTTTATTATCACCTTATAATACATTATGAAGATTAATTGTTACTGTAATATTCAACCAATTCTTACTATGGACACTGTTGCAATGATGAGATCTACTTTGACATTTGTTGAGCAATCTATCCTACTGTATGCTGTGTAATCCACGATTCAATACGCAATTTATGATGCACACGTTTTATTCAAATTTTATGTATGACTGGCCTTACTTCTGTCACGCAATATACATTGACCGAGGTGACACGATTGGGGGATTTCAGATTCTCCAGTACAGCGACTTCCAAAAGGGATGCAAGTGCGCACACGGAGTCTTCTACCTTGGCCACATGAAGTGCTGCAAGGCAAATCTTCCCAACTTCCCCACGTTCCTTTAAAAATTGTTCAATGTCATTCAAAATACAGTATATGGGAAAGTGAAAGAGGTTTACACAGGGCAGTTGAGAAGATAATTTTGGCACTGTAGGCTATCAATGACATCTTCGATCCCACATATCAAGATACTTTTAGTATGTCCAAAAAATACGCAGCGGTTTCTTCAAGTTCCTGGGCTCATTGAAAATATTATGAGCCCTTAAAGTCATCCCGGTTGGGTCCACAAGTAGCCTACCCAATGGACCCCCTTTCAACGCTACTATGTTTAAATATTTAAAATGTTTGTTGAAAGTATAAGCGTCACAATCGTTTGCAATTTATGAGCCATAAACATACAGTGACCATAAATGTAATTCACATTAGAATACATTTTACGATAAACATTTCCAATTTATTTCTTTTCAACACCATTAAAATCACTGCAGAAAGTTTTTTTATTGTAGATGGTGCCACAACTAAAATAGCACAAAAACAAAACAATTTAATTAAACTTTGATAAAAGGTTTATATTTGCTAACACAACCGTAGAAATGTTTAAAGCAACATTAATTGAAAATCTGCTCTACAATTCAGAGTAGGCTACAAAAGTCACAAAATTGTTACCAAAAATTACCCACCAAATATTATAGGAAGCTGAGTTCTAACAACAGGAAATGTTGACGGTGCTCTCGTTGGGACTACGAAAGGGGTCTGAGGTAAACGTAAGGTGGTGGTGGTGGTGGTTGCCACTCGGCGAGGTGGTGGTGCAAGCACTGTGGTCCGAACTGGTTCTATAAAAAACAAAGCATATAATTAAAAATGATGAAGACGATAACAAATTTCGAGAATAAATTTTATAACTGTGCTGTTTAACTTTGGCTCATCACATTAACTTTAATTAGATTTAAGGCACAGATGTCTTTGCAAGAAACTCAACGATTGGCAATGCTTAACTTTGAGGTCACCCGTAACATAAAAACATTAGACACCGAAGATGTTAAAAAAAAAACATTTCCATCTTTGATACAATTTTCTACAAAAGCAATAAACCGAGGTTCAGACATTTTCGCTGTATTTTTGAAGGGATTTAACCAGGGTGGACATAAAAGAAACCTACTCTTAGGTTTCTGCCCAGTTGTTTTTTCCGGGAGGCTATTTTCCACTCAATTGCTTCTCAAATCACCAAAACGCGTCACCATCTAGACATTTAAATTCGTCATTTTTACCATGATTCAACGTCTGCGGACGTTGAATCATTGTAAAATAACAGATTTTAATGTCTGGGTAAATAAAGAAAAGTTGATGGTGTGACTAGTGCAGACTACTGAACTTACTACAAGCAAAGTCACCAAATAGCAAAACTGTCAAGATAAAACTTAACTAAAAGGCAAGCGATATCTATTCACAAGCATTTGCATAACAAAATACGCTAAATATTGCTTCTTGGTAATTGAGAAAGCACATACAACAAAACACATGATGAAGTTATACTGTAGTGATCCATTCCCACTGTAGCAATGAAGACTTCATACCAGGACAAGCTATTGGGTTCGCACAAGGCCTCTCTTGACTTCTCACTCCAATGCAGCTGCTGAAGAAAGATCCAAAGCATTGTCTTGATCTTCGTTCGTATCCATTGCCACATGACGTTGAACAGGAAGCCCACTCCGTCCACACAGAAAACACACCTGTACATGAAAACTCGATGTCAACATTTTTTTTCGCTGTTACATTCATACATCAGGCATTCAATAGACAGTTTTATACAAAAGTCAAGCAGGAGGCGTATTTGTGATCTGTAGGTCGCCGCACCAGATGCAGTGTTTGATTAATTGATTGATTGAATCTTTATCCTCGGACTGGGAAAGCTTCTTGCAGAGCTTAATCCTGGCAGTTTCGCATACTTGTAGAGGCTTTGAATCACTGACGCAGGCCCGGTCACCGAGATTGACAGGGTGAAGTTTCCGATTGTTGAAGTCTTGTTGCCAGGGAACTATTCCATCCATTAGATGCCGCTGAATGGAGAGCAGTCCTTAACGTGCGTTGCTCAAGCGCACACCCCCAGAGTCGAACCAGCGCCGCTTGATCTTGAAGCTTCTTCGTTCCAGAAGTGACGCGCTAACCAATTGAGCTATCGGGGCGGATATAGCACGCACTCCCGATATTGAGCTATCGGGGCGGTATACACTTCAACATAGGACAATTTTGCTTATGAAGCAGCTGACTGTAGCCATTGTGACCCTTCTGAGAACCAACCAGAGGTTTGATTCTTGCTTTGAACTTTGCTTGGGAATAATAGAAAAAAAAATAATGCCAGATGTAGGAACCGAACCAACATCATCGAAATTACTGCTTACATAATCCTAACCTCAAACCGCTAGTCCCAGCTGCCGACGCTAAACATTCACTTAATTTAATTTATATAAGAAAAACGCTCACAATATCACGCGCATGAGTCACATGACTACAATCAGCTGATTTAACTCTTGCCTTCTGAATGGTTAATAAACCTCATCAGCTGCAGCGACCTGCAGACTAAAGTACTCACGCAGGAGTTTTTTCGCAAACCGAATGTCAAATTTCAAAACAAGGTTGATCCATGTTTGCTTTGTAATTGTAGGCTACTATTCTACAGTATAGGCCTATACTGCAAGAGTTGCAAGAGTGATCATCATTTTTATTAAAACTTCAAAACGTGCTGAAAACCTTGTTCTCACAAAGGAGATGGGCAAACTAAATTCACATAGCCTTTTACTGCATTTATCTCAAATAAGTTGTCTGCAAATTGCTTTGCTATCTATCAATTGTCGATCTGTGAATTCATCATCATCATTAAGTTCCTTTCTCTCGTCGAGGGTTGAAGGCAATGAGACGTCACGTTTCTCTGTTGTGAGATTTTCTTACTGCAGTTTTGTAATTAAGTCCTGACCAGTCTTCAATATGTGAATTAGCAAATACAAAATAACAATAAGCATAATTTATTTAATACTTGCTAATTTAATTAAAATAAAGATTTGCCTCACAGTATATGTTGTTAAAATGTCACACCTCTGGTCTGTTGTACGCATTGGCCAAGGTTGCACCGAACTGTTACATCAGGACTTCCCAAGCATCTGCTTCCAACTGGCACGCACTCGCGAAGTCTTTGTCTGCTTCCAGTGCCACACGATCTACTGCATTGTGTTTCAGCCCAATTGGTCCAAAAACCTTACGACGAAAAAAAAAACGCTTAGTTCGTAAGAATGTCACAAAATTACACAAAGATTGACGTAATTTCTCAAGATTGAGGTAAAACTACTTTATAAAACATTTGAAATGTATAAAAAAAGTTATATTATTTAAGTTGCTGTTATGTTACACAAGTTGAAGAGATTATTACATTTATGAGGGCCTCTGGCTACACTGCTTCAAAAGTATGAGGTTTAATTTATGACAAGAGGTATAATTTTATGTCGTGTATTCTGCATCATGCGTTGGCTTCCCGTAGTTTATTGGGGTCAGTGATGTCATCGACGGTTCTCAAAGGCTTCAGTATATTTTAAAATATTTAACATAAAGGTTTCATATTATCAGTTGTAGAGCGATATTTAATTTTTTTAAAACCTTGGCTTCTCTGTTGTGTTCTTGATCTTTCTACTGTCGGAGATTGAACAGATGGACGCAGTCTTGAAAGTCTGGCTTCAGAGTTACCTCCAGCTCCAACTACAAGTGAAAATATGCTGATGCATTGTTTGGGCTGGTAAAAAAGCATAGCGGTCTATTAATATAATTGCAACAAAATTTTCAACCATTGCATGATTAAAGGATTAGTTATGGAACTTAGCTTGATTTCTACTACTTCATAGCACATGATGTATGCCCGGACAAACGTAATGTTATTTTTTACTTGCTTTGGCTAATATTGAATATGTTCCATATCCTACAGTGAGACTAATTTACATTATTGGTGACACGGTAAGAATATACTCAGAGATTGTCTCTATGTTACATTTAATTTAACCTGTGCAAATGGCTCCACGACAAGGCCTCTCTTGAACTGTCACTCCTGAGCAACTGCTGAAAAAACGTCTGAAACATAATCTTGTTCTTCTGGATATCCCTTCACAAGAGGCAGAACATCCACTCCAAGCAGTCCAATCGGAATACGTGCCTACACAAACCAAACGAATTGATACCCTATAGATGTGTTATAACATAAAGATGCGGTTCTAAATGTGGGAGTAAACCACCCCAATGGACAAAGATGGGGTTCCTTGGGGTTATAGTGTAATGCAGCATTACAGCCGCGCTTAAATGCTGTTGTTTTTCAATGTGAGGGTTCACTGCAAAAAGTCTTTCATTTCAAATTCGAGCAGCACTTGTAAATCAGGCGTGCCAGTAATGGTTCTTGAAATAATGGGTTGCAGCCTTGGCAGTCTGGTATATTATTTTAGGCAGCTCAAAGAGCTTTGGTAAACTATGCAGTGGACAATTATAATTTTACTGAGATTTCTTTTAATTTAGTTTATTTGGTTTTGTTGGCCAAATACAATACATGTATCACAAAAAAAAAATCAAAAAGTTTAGTTCGCACAACGAAGATGGCAGCGTACAGAACTAAAACAATAACTTATAAATACGAAGAAAAAGGCTAAGTTCTTTCTACAGAGCTGAAAGGTAAACATAATAAAGTTAAATCTCTACTTTGGTTTATGTTGCTGCTCAGTAGAGGTCGACAACCGGCAACATAGAGTAGGATACACATTAAAAAAGTTATTAGAGGCAAGAAAAAAGAAAATTATTTGAATATATCAACCAATAAACAGACGACATTTGTCGTAATAACTTGGAACTTTAGTGGTGAAATGGTATGGGAAGTAACCTGGCATTAAAAAAACTTTGTATGAAGGCAATCGTGTTTACTATTAGAGTCGTTCTAAGTTACCTTCTTGGATATGCTGAGTGTTCATTTTTCATCATACTCACAATTCCTTATTATTACTCACCTCTGTCCTCTACTACGCATCGGCCAAGGTTGCACCTTTGAATAACGTCTCCAGTTCCTAAGCAACGACTTCCATTCGGTGAGCACCTGCGAACTCGTTGTCTTATACCTGTTCCACAAGTAGCGGTACAAGCTCCATCTATCCAACTGTTCCAGGTTCCTAAACAAGCGTTGAAAAGCTCAAAATATACTTCTCTACATTGTCATCAATGTTTGTTTGTTTGTTTGTTTTTCATATCTTTATCCTGTATTGCGGGAAAGCGGACTTGAGCGCCATCCATCGGTGTACGCCTTCCGACGTACACCTGACCCACACTGCATCTGACAGCAATGTCTGTTTCCGGTTGTCTACTCTACTTATGACTTAAATTTAATACTACCCATTACTCGAAATCGATCACTGGGTAGAGGCAATTATCGTAAAGTTTCTTGCCCAGAGAAACAACAGCAAGTGCGGATAGTTGGAGTCGAACATGCAGGCTCTCGACTGCGAGCCCAACGCGCTAACCACTCGGCCAATGCTGCCGACGTTTACAATACAACACAACGTCTACAATGTAGTGATATCCCATAAAGTGCAAGAAACAAATTATACGTCATCAACGTAATAAGTTGTTAAAAGTTACGATCAAAACAATATAAAATTTAAATTGACGTTTAAGATAGCCTACTGTAGGATAGCAACGTCTTTTTACAGCCTGATGAAAAAGCACTTTTAACACACGTAAAATTTATGATTTCAAGTTATTACGTCAACACTTCATTAACTTGTCTGGAATTTTGCCTTGTTGGTAACAAATCAATATAAATACCTAGTGGTCCTTCCAATAGTCTTGCAGTGACATCAGGTGTAACTGGACTGGGTTGAGGCTGTAACGTTGGTGTTGTTGTAGGAGGAAGTATCAATGTTGAAGTTGGGGTCGGTGGGAGCCTCAATGTTGAAGTTGGGGTAGGTGGGAGCCTCAGAGCAGAGGTGGTTATTGCAGAAGTTGTTGTTGTTGGTGCAGCTGTGGTTGTTGTTGGAGCAACAGTAGTAGTAGTTGTAGTTGTTGGAGAAGCAGTTGTAGTTGTAGTTGTTGGAGCAACAGTTGTAGTAGTTGTAGTTGTTGGAGCAACAGTTGTAGTTGTTGGAGCAACAGTTGTAGTAGTAGTAGTTGTTGGGGCAAGAGTCGTTGTTGTAGTTGTTGGAGCAACAGTTGTAGTAGTAGTTGTTGAGGAAAGTGTTGTAGTTGTAGTTGTTGTTGGGGCAACAGTTGTAGTAGTTGTGGTTGTTGGGGCAAGAGTTGTAGTTGTAGTAGTTGGAGCAACAGTTGTGGTATCAGTTGTGGTTGTTGGAGCAAGAGTTGTAGTTGTTAGGGCAGCACTTGCCGCTATTGTTGCAGCAGTTACAGTATTAGATACTGATGTTGTGGTGATTGCTGCTATAACAGAAGTGGTACTTATGGGAGTTGATATTGTTGTGACATCAATGGTGTTTTGAGCTGCTGGTGTAGTCAACGTTGTCATCATTGCCGCAACAGTTGATGTCGTTGCAGCACGTTCAGTTGTCGCCCCAGTGCTTATATTTGCTGCTGCAGTACTTGCAGCTGTTACCGCAATACTTGTAGTGGTCACTGCAGTACTTGTAGTTGTCGCTGCCATGCTTGTATTTGCCGCCGCAGTACTTGTAGTTGTCGCTGCAATACTTGTAGTTGCCGCTGCAGCACTTGTAGTTGTCGCTGCAGTACTTGTAGTTGTCGCTGCAGTGCTTGTAGTTGTCGTTGCAGTACTTGTATTTGTTGCCGCAGTACTTGTAGTTGTCGTTGCTGTACTTGTATTTGTTGCAGCAAGAGTTGTAGTGGTTGTTGTAGCACTAGTCGTACTGGTTGTTGTATTTGGTGGAGGGGGTGGTAATCTCAGTCTTGGTGAAGGCGTTGGTGGTAGTACTAGTGCCGAGGTAGGGGTTGGTGGTAGTACTAGTGCTGAGGTAGGGGTTGGTGGCAGCGATAAGGACGTTGGTGACATTGTAGAACTTCGGGCTTCTGCAACAATTCACTTGTTAACATTTAAAAAAAGTAGAGACAAATGGAAAAAAGATGTGCTATTTCTCCATGTGGAACTTTTTTGGTATACAGGCAACTGTAGTTTACTCTTTGTACTGAACTTTCTGAATCAAGTAAAATAGAATAATCATTATAAACTGTTTTTCATATTTTATTCGAATTTTAAAAATCTATGCTGCACACGACGAAATTTACTCAGGTCAACAAAATATCCTTTTTAATGATGAGTAAAGTGTATTGATTGGTTGATGATGAAAACCTGTGTCTTAGGACAAACAAAGTTTCTTTGAAAAGTTAATTCTGGCTGCTTCGCATAATTAGAGAGGCTCTAAACCAGAGGTGACGAACCTACGGCCCGCGGGCCGCATGCAGCCCGTCAAACATTTTTGTGCGGCCCGCAAAGCAATTTGACAATCGCTCATGCATTAAAGACAAAAGACATCTCAAAGCTTTTAATATTTTATGCTTCAATTCTGTATTAGATAGGTTCAGCTGCATGATTGGCATGGGCTTTTGTTTGTTGTATGAAAAAAAAAATTTCATTAACTGATTTGTTGTTTCGGAGCATAATGGTCGAAACATTTAGTCAACTTGAGCAAAAAGGATAGAGCCAAAAAAAGAAGAAATCATACTCATATGAAAGCAAACGCTTCGAAAATTAAACTGTCTTCATTATCAGTGCAAGCACTGTTGCTCTATCCTTTTTGCTCAAGTTCATTTGATTTTTTTTTTATCGTTGTATGTTTCGATTCTGCGTAAGATAATTTCAACTGTGTGGGTTTTATTACTTTCATCTGCCGTTTGTTACTTTTCATGAATAATAGGCTATCTTGAGTCGCTTCTAAAAGATTTCATAGTAGATTACGATTAAAAAGTTGTGTGGCCCGATAATAATCATTCGCTATCTCCGCTTGCAGCAGATTGCGCATCAACATGGGTTACTTGACAGGGTTCCATGTGATTTTATGAGCCGTACTGCTTCCATGCTGGCTCAAGGCAGATTGGAAGAGGTTGATATGTCACCAGATTATTAACCGATTTATCCTCACTGCGTTATGCAAGTAGGAGCACAACCGGTACCCTTTTTAAAGTCTTTGGTATGACCCGACCTGGAATCGAACCCAGGGCTACCAGCACCAAAGCCGAAGGCGATAACCACTGAGCCACGGGTGCTGGTAACTCATGCTGATTGCTGGCCCGATAACTCATGTGTAATTGATAAAGTGGCCCGCGACCGCAAAAAGGTTCGTCACCCCTGCTCTAAACCAACGGTTCAGAGCCCACGCACGGTCACCGAGCTTAACACAGTAACGTTTCTGCTTGTTGAATTGTTGTGGTCTGTTAATTATTATATCACTTTAAGCCACCCATCGGAGTGTAAGGTCTGCGTGTATGATGAAAACTGGCACTGGATGATGAAACTAAAGACTGGCTAAGAATCTGGGGTGGTAAAAGGATAGGCCCTCGACCCCAGAGGCTCACACGACGACGACGACCAATTATTATATCCACTCGCTATCTCTTTTTATCTCTTTCCTTTATCTTTATCTCTTTCTTTCTTTCTTCTTTCCTCACTTTTTCTCTTTCTCCTTTTTCTCTTTTTCTCTTTCTCTGTTTCTTCCTTTCTCTCTTTTTCTGTTTCTTTCTTTCGCTCTCTTTTACTTTCTTTCTATGTAGGTATTATAGCTGATACAGCTCTCGATGTGTGCAATAATCTTCCGGTTTGATCGGGTAGGCACTATAACATGCAGATATCCAATCCAGCACGAACCAATCAGAAGCTACGCTTTTCATGACGTCATCAAGATTGCGTTTGGGAAGAATAAAGGAAAAACGCAAATTCTAGCTAAATTAAATCATCGCTTTGCCATCGGTTGGCTTGGCGCATTGGGTTAGGGCGGTAGTAGTCATTACAATGTCGTGGGTTTGATTCTCACCTCTGCTATAGCTCTTTTTTCTTCTGTAATTACCAAAGTTCAAAGTAATTATTAATTCTCTGGCTGAATGCTGGAATGGTCACAATAGCAGATAACGTAGCATCTCATTGGTTCGTGGTTGGATTGGATACGCGCGTGGATTATTAGAAATCTGCTTGTTAAAGTGCCTACCGTTTGATCGATCATGTGCGCCTTGCCAAAGCCGCTGAATGGAGAGCAGTTCAAATGCGCGCACATCGCAAAAGTCGAACCAGCGCTACTTGATTTTACTTTTGTGCACAAGTCACCACGCGTCTGTAACATAGCATTCCATCGCGGTAATTACAATGCCACCTTACAAGGTATAACTGTTCTAACTTAAGACATACGATAAGTTGTATTAATATTAATTATTATTATTTTTAACCATTAGTGATATTTATATTACCGCTACAGGAAAGTTGAGTGCAAGGTCTTTCTTGTGCTCTAACTCCTGAGCAACTAGAAAACAAAAACCCTCCGCACCGCCTTGTTCTTCGAGATATCCCGTTTCCACAGGACGCCGTGCATGCACCCCAATTAGTCCACTCTGAGAATGTTCCTTCAAAAACACATTGCAGACAATGCACAACATTTATTTGTTATTTGATAAGTTATTTTTGGCACATTACCCTTTTTATTGAAATTTTTTGTCAACAATCAAGTTGTATTATTATGGTTTTTGATGCAAAATGACAAAATGTTTTTATGAAAAGCATGATATTTGAATGAATCAAAATGTATAAATAAATTTGATGGTTCCTATCAGTTATATAATTCATCAAATAGGCATCTGTCCTGGCAAAAGTTTTTTAAATTAAAATTTGAATTGTTTAAAAACTAATAGGCCTATTGAAGTGTATAGATCTGTACATACATCTGTATAAATACTAAAAATATGAATTTATTTAGAACATTTCCATGATTGCCCTGAAAATTTGTAATCTTTTAGATTTCACACTGCGTTATTGAAATTTAGATGACTACAAAACTCAATGGCTGATCAACACCTGCTCTGACCTATACAACCTACGTCACCCGCTGCTTCAAAGGTGGTAAAAGGCAAAGTTCCTTGACTTTAGACCAGGCCCGTAGTTGCCAAGGGGGCTTGGGGGGGCAATGCCCCCCTAAGCTCAAAACTTTTAGTTATTTCCTTGTAGAAACATAAGCATTTTAAAACGTTTGTCTGACAGCCTGCTGCGTTTGGGACGCACAATGTCCTTTCCAAGCGAAAACATGCGTTCCACAGCCGCGCTGGATGGTATTGGTGTGTTGTATTTCAAAAACATGCCTTGAAAACGTATACTCTGAAAGGTATCACTATTCTAAGCGTGCTGTGATGGTTTAGCATATATAGCCTAAATCTTTTAGTGAAGTCCACTGCACCAACATCGCTCTTTTCAGGGGCACAGAGCTCTTGAAATAAAGTATCTTCAACCTCCGTGATGACATTTATTAATTTTTCGCTTTCTCTCTCTGATCCCTCGTGCTCGATACTGATCCCTCGTGCTCTTTGTTTCAAACTTCTAAAAATCCACATTTTCAACTGCTTAAAATTTTTATTTTTTGTCCTGAAAACACCAGGAATGGCATTTTAGAGCATATAAAAGTGCAAAATTTTCTGGAGGGGCATGCCCCCAGACCCTCCTAGGAGGCTCGCGCCTTCGGAGCTTGTCCGTTCCTGTCACTTTACGACGTCATATTTAACATCACCATTTACAGCACCTCCATGGCCAAAAGTCACGAGCCGCCACTGGTGCATAGCCTTTTACTTCGCAACAGCTTTTGAGCCCCCCCCAAGCTAAAATGTATAACTACGGGCCTGCTTTAGACGGACCAAGAACGGACTAACAATGACACATTATATGTTAAAAAGTAAATGTCTATTGCTTAAATTGAAGAAGATCCAGGCTCACCTTGTTCTGATTCAGTGCAACTACCCAAATTGCAATTTTGTGTCGACTCTCTGTTTCCCGTACAAAGAGTTGTGTTAGGAGAGCAAGTTCGAGTTCTTATTCGAATTCCTGAACCACATGTTGCGCTGCACTCCAATTGTACCCAACTGCTCCAAGTTCCTGTTCAAGCAAAGACATTATTTTAGGATTTATATTTTCATGTTCTTCATCTTTAAAATGTTGGATAATCCGCTGAATATCTCTTGAAAATATTATTAAGTTGCATACAAGTGCTCACATCTTCTAAAAAATTTCAGAAATCTAACACAGAAATCCAAAACTTTGGGTAGCCTATTCTTTATGTATGTGTACAAACACTGTTTATATCAGGTTATTTTGCTTTGCTTTTGTTGGTTTTAGTTGAATTTAAAGACTTAGTATCAGCCTGATTTTCAGAAATTGAATCGTACCGCATGGACAAGTGAGCCTTGATGGACACATCTGGCATTTTCGTGGACAAAGAACTCCATATATACGACCTCGTCCGCAGTCAGAAGCCTGGACAAACCTTTCACAGAAGGACGGATCTAAATCGTCACATGTCTGTTCATTTTGAACATTTTCAGGACAATCACACCTAAAGAAGATTGCAAAACAGAAATCAGCAACTGAGAAAATAGCGTGTATAAGTTGAAAAAAGACAGTTGGAGATAATAAAATATGTTTTGTTTTTCAGCAAATTTGATAATATTAAAGGCATACTAAAGGAAAATTTCAAACCGGAATTAAGCATTAAAATGAGTAAACTGAACATTCAAGAATACATTTCAAAAACAATTACCCAAAAAAATTTGTTTTCAATGGCGCTGGCAAGGCCCAAAGTCCAGTGTTTCATTTATTTTCATTTTTTTCAAAATGACCAAAACGTGCAAACACAGCTCAAGAATACGTCATAAAGTCCAGCAATAACAAAAACCACGTTACCAATCTGATGTTTTGAGCAAACTGTCTGCTGTTTTGATGTTAAAATGTGCTGTTTTGATGTAAATACATACATAGCCTACAGTCAAATCGCCCGCAGTAACAATTATTGCGTGATCGGTTGATTGCTAGACTTTATGACGTAGACTTTATGACGTTCTTTACAGTCGCACGCTTCGTTGCTCAGGCCAATGTCGTTTTGAAAGCTCTGACAAAAGCACGCGCACAATGGTGGTCAGACCGCAATGGGGCAAAATTTTATTGAAAATCGTTTTATGGTAGCATGTTAAACACAAAGAACGTGGAAAATCGCCAAGTCAGGTTTTTCCTTTAATACCCCTTTAAAAACTGATTAATCTTTTGAAGAGGAAAAACTACCAAAGTTTCTGTACATAGGTGAAAATAATTTATACGCGACATCAAGACCATTTGAACCATCTTAGTCTGTACGTACAAAAACGTTTTCTCAAGCTATGTAATTATATTGTCTGCTATTTCAAGTTCGATTTTCGAGACGTCAAACGAACGCTTTTCGGCCGCTTCTACAGCGCAGCCTACTAAATCACTTCATTATACAAGATAAAATCGAAATTTTTTTTACAAAATTTCGCTTTTTTCCCGAGACGAACAAACATCCGGTGATCAAAGCCACAGACTAAGCTGTATCACTAAATCGGTTGATTTGTTTAAGCCTATTACTGTACGTCTTATATTGTAGGCTGCGTTATTTGAAAAACACATAATTCAAAGCCTGCTTACTTACATTGGACACCTTTGTGTGTCACATCGCCTTCTTTGGTCAGTGTGGACCCTACATCTTGTTCGTCGTCCCATGCAATTTCGGTTGAATGAAAGTAACCCACAACTCGATGCGCATCGAGTCCAGGTTTGCCATTCGCCCCACCCTGACGAAATAATATTTGCATTGTGGTTTGAATGAAAACTGCTTGTTATCGGTGGTATGGAAAATTGAAAACTACATACTTTTGTTGTACATTTCTGCATAACTGATCGAAATTTTTATAAATGTTGCGAGCAAGTGATTTAAATCACTTTTTGTAATTTTTTCTTGTAATTTCTTGTCATAGCTACCGCGTCGCGATTACTTGCTTAGATGTGTAGCCTATTGTGTTTTAAAGTGTTAATAGAAACCATTAAATCATGTAAAATGTTAATCTGTTTCGGCATAATGTTAAATGACAGTTTTATACTTTCTCATAGGCCTACTCCCTTAATTTTTCCTAAATTGTGTTACATAAGCCATAGCTACGTAAAAATTGATTGCTTCATTTGGGTGCTCAAGTGAGCCTACCTGATAGCGAATTTGATCCAGCTGAAGAGAGGGGAGGTAGTGAAAGAGAAGTTGTCGTTGGTGAATCACCTAAATAAAAGTTTGTTGTATACAGCTTTATTTAGTTATAATAATTCATAATTGTTACTATCTGAGCTATAGTTTAGAATGTTACTCTTGATCCTTCGTAAGTAGGTGCATTAATGGTAAATAAGTAAGTTAAGGTTTATAAATCATCAGCTTTGAATTTGACTGTCGACGGACCTAGTAGACCATAACGTATATCTATAGCAATTCTCCATAATACCAACTCAATCTACCAGTTGAAAAAAGCTATTGAAACATATGTTTTAATGCTTCTTTTTGTTCATCTGTTTATTGTAAAATCTCAGATAACTTTTTTATGACAATTCTATTGCGATCGCTGTTTAAAATACCACGTGTTTTGTGCACGCCTCTGGCAACTAGAGCAAAGTGTTTGATTATTTTTGATTTAAAATAACAGCAGCTGTCTAGAGCTGCCATTATTTGTTTATTAAATCATTTACAACCAAGTTAGGGTACATTAAGTAAAATGATTTATATTTGATCAAATGCTGTATTCGTTACATTATACTTTTCTATAACCTATAATTTTGTCATTACAATACAAAGAGCTTTACGTAGCAGATTTTAACATTTGAAACGCAATCATAATTAACGGATTGGGCAACCAAATGTCAGAGGCTGTTAACTTGACTGAATTGTAAGATCAAACTTTTGTTTTAAAATGAATAACTTTTAAATTTTTATATTCAACAGAACTTTCATCTATAATCACAGTAAGCAGAAGACTATCTTAGCGCTTTAAGAAGGGCCATAATTATAGTATCAAGCCTTTATAAACAATAACTGGTGTAACCAATTTTTACTGTAACTATTTTCCATCTCATTCTTTATTTTTGGAATTTATTTGTAAACCTACAATGTAGAATAAATTAAAAACGAAATCCTTTCCAATTTATTCATCTTGCACACAATTCATACGATTGGGTGTTTACAATAGTAACATAATTAAACAACAATTCGATTTTTTGCCCTGGGCATTCTAATTCAATTTAAGCATCAAAGTGTACAGCAAACTCCACCTACTGCAGTATCTTTGCAGTTTTTCATATTATACGTATCAATACAATCTGGTTGAACCTTTCAGAAAGGAAAATAACTTGGATTGATTTCCTTTAAAAACAACAACAAATAATTGCTGAAGTTCAGAAAGTTGTTGACCAATAAAAAACATAAACTCCATTGCTATTGCAGCTAATTGACTTGAAGAGAAACCTGTGTAGTTTGTGATTTGAATAATGAAACTTAAGTGATTTTCTAAAATTCTGCACACAAAACGTAAACACTGGCAAACTCTATAGGAAAAGTGTATCTGCAGTTTGCAGCAAATAAATCTGTAATGACTTTTTCAGCTATGACGTCAGCATTTACAAAGTGATGTTACTTTTTCGATAGTGCATTGCAACGAGTTGTGCTTGTTTGGTGGATTTCCGATGCACGTGCATGCGATGCGTGTCGTGCTGTTAAATGCTCTTTTTACCAGTTTTACCGTCGCACTTTATTTCATTGACCAAACATTCTATCGCTACAACAAGCATTTTATGAAAGAGACACTCTTTAATGTTCTGTTCATTACTGAAAAACGCAGATGAAAAGTTGTATAAGCAGCTTATTGATAAAGAAGTATTTTCGAGATTACACAAATTTAACAAATACTTTTTCCTTTTTCTCAAGTTTATCCGCCTAGCATTTTCAATGATTCAACATATTTTGCTGTCATTGCAAATAAATCATAAGCCTACTAGAGTCTTTCAACAAACACAAATACAACGAGTCGTGCTTCTTACAATAACAAACTTATATTATGCAAAGCTCCAATCACGCTCTTATGTACTGGAAACAATTTATTGTGTTTTATAACATGCTTTTGGCTGGAGCGTCCTCTTGTCATCATAATTAACTTCTCACTCAGTTGTTAATCTATTTTTAACTATTGAAGAGCCTGATCTTAATTGATAAAAACAAACAATAACTATCTGACGTAAATTCTAATATTCAATGACACCATTCAAGAGAAGAACCATTAGCAAAAAAATATTGATAGAAAGAGAAAGTAAAACCAACTGACACTTTCTTGAAGTGATTTGTCCTACAGGCTATCGTGCTCACTTTTTTCTCACCTTGTGCTTTTGTTTCCGAAATAGCCAATATAAAACCCACGAGACAAACAGTATATGACAATGAGTTTTGGATTTTCATCACTGTAACAATTTCGTGCTACTGGGACTAACAGTCTGCTTTGTCTAAACAATCAAACTAGAAATGGGAGCATTAGTATGCCTAACATTTAATGAAAAGTTTATGATTTTTTTATGCGATTTGTCGTGTTTTCGTTCATCTATAATAATCAACCAAACGTGCTAGAAAAACTACAATTTGTTCTCTTGTTGCCGCAATGCTTTTATTAAGAAAAATATGAAAACGTTTTGTTGTATTATTAATAATACCGCAAAACATGATAGCCGAATTGCCATCTGAACTTTCAAATAAAAATAATACGTGTGGCACTGGATAGGATATCTTGCTTGCATTTTGTTTTGTGACACAACTTCAGTCTGAAATCAAAGCAAACGCCCAATACTAAACTTGAACAAAATAAGACGAAACACCCTACCATTTTAATATGGTAATGATAATAATAATGATGGTGTTGCAAGCACAGTAGTGCTTTTTCACTTTGTTTGAATGGTTTGAATGTTAACTTTCATACATATTGAAAAATGAAATAAAAAAATTTGGATGCTGCATGTGTAATCGGAAATTCATTTATGACTAATGGTTAAACACGTTTGGCTGTCACATGCTCTTGAATACTCCATAGTTCATCACAAATTTAATTCTAGTTGTGATTTACTCTATAGGCCTACTGCAGATAGGCTATGTTATAAAAAGTCATCTTTGTAAAATGGGTAAGTTTCAACGAAAAATGTCAACGTAACCTAACAACATAATATGTGTCTCCTTAGCCAAGTGTAGTAATAATGTATTTGACAGCGATAAACACGTGTTTCACCTATGAGGCTGGGTTCATCAGTATTGCACCATTAATTCATGCCACAGAGTTACCGACCGCTGATATAGGCTACTCGACTGCCGAGAAAAAAATGTTTCTGGAATAGCCTTGATGGCTCGCGTGAAGGCTACACGGGTATCGTTAGTGAAACGCAATGCTGCTGTTCCACAGCATAATGAGTAGTCAGCCTTGTGCCGACACCAGGAAGATCGCTCCTTGTAAACAAAGCAATCAATCAATGTTTTATTTGTCAGTAACAGGAACATAGGTAGGCCTACATGTTTGAAATATGCAAGTAATACACACAATGCAAAAGTTACACAAGTTCCCATACCGACAGGGAGACAACGAGACGACCATACGGTATACTAGTCAATTGCCACCCTACGGAAATGACAATTTTGCCATTTAAGTTTTGTTGAGCTACATATATTTATTATATTTCATTATCACCATTATTAACCTGTCATGCCACTGCTGTGGGATACGCTCCACGAAAAACGTTTTCATTCCTCCACCATTCTACTGTTTGCTCATATTATTTTTATAAACCTAAAACTTAGACTAATGTGACTTTAAAGTTGCCAACACAGTTGCTATAAAATTTGCGTGGGCAGTCTGGGAACCCTAAACTTATGCAAAGAAAAGCTTCACTGAACCAAACAAATAATGAAAAGACAAAGCTTGATTTATTGCTTGTTCTTCAAAAATCAACATCATCAGTAGACTGGTAAAAATTGTTTTGAAAATACGTTTATCTTATGGATCAACTTCATCTGGAAAGTCCTTGAAATCTTCAATCTTAGTAGAATTTCATGCTCCAAAGATGGGTTTTGAAGGAAAACTATTTGGTGAAAAAGTGCTAAATCACTTAAATTTAAGAAAAGCAACGCTCATGATTGATGATAAGTATGAGAAAGACCTGACAGATCGGTTGAAAGAACTAGTAGCAACATTTACGACTAAGTTTTTAAGTAACAGCAAATTGTAATCAATGCAGAGCATACAGCAGTCGGCAACCCACGATTAAAATCCAATGCTGTTGAGAGGATAATTTGGACCCGATACAAATGATATTCCAGACCCCCAAAGCAAAACCCCGCTAAAAATATGGGAAAAAATATTCGCAAAGTGTTCACCAACTTTTCGTACCCTTTAGAAAACTATGAAGCTCCAAATTTATTCTGGGCCTGGGTTAAAAGTACCTCTTGACCTTCTGTCAACGCTACTATTAGAGTCCATTTGCCGTCTTGAAAGCACCAACCTCAAACATTCAGTTGTCTGATAATATTTCTTGGTCATTTATTCGACGTCGTTCTTCCAAGAATGGTTCGTATGAAATCCTAGTTTTATAGAAGTTAAAACTGCTGAGTAGTTAGTTGATCCAAACAGAAGGAATATTCTTTAAATTTACGTTATATTCTGTAAAAATACAATATAAGGAAAAGGTTTGACAAACGTTGAAAAAAGTTATGAACTAAATGAGTGTCTGAGATTTAAGGAAAGATGGATTTTATGGAATAACAGAAAGATAAATTTTAATAAAAAGATGGAAAGATCATCAGAGTATTGGATTTCATAAAACCCCAATGGTTTTACAATTTTCGTCGCGTTATGAAACTGATTGTACCATGAGTGCGGTTGAGTAGGCCTTAGACGATTTAATTTGCAAAGCGACAAGCAAATGTTTATTATCGATAAATTGTTATGTAACAAAATTACATCGTAGCTTAAAATACTTTGCATTACTTTATCAGAGATATGAATTATTTATTGGTTCCACTTTACGTTTGTCTTTTGTTGAACTTTGATTAAGTGAGAAACGCAAGGTGTCGCACGAGACACGATATCTGTTTTCGGCAGTTTTTATTCCTGTTCTTGTCCAGTGGTATTGATGCAAAATTGCAAAACATTATATCTCACGCAGTGCATTGATGGCGCAAAGATGGGCTTTTTGATGTTACACAAACCCTAATAGTTTTTTTGTTTTTTTTATATTACGGACACTTGATATGTGCTCATGAAGTTTTGGGTTAAAATGGGCTGCACGTAAAGTAAAGTATGCATTTTACCATAAGCCGCTGAACAAACACAACTTCTTATAAAAACGCACCGGATTTAATATTTTATGTTGCTAACAGTGGCATTAGCATTGTTGCAAACTGCGTTTTCTAGCATATCTTCCCTTACCAATAGGCTGATTGCTACCTTTTACTGGTCGGCTTTTCTTAGCGTTGGCAAATAGCAACAATTTCTTGGGCTTGATACTTGCACAATTTTGTTATACTGCAATGTAGATTGTAGTAAAACCTCTGATTTTACAACATTCTTTAATCTACTATTTACATAAAAATGTCCCGTTCTTAATATAAAAATATCTTCTTTCGAAAATGGATTAATGCTTTGTCTTTTTTTCAAGTTTGTGACGTTTAATATGCAAGCGGTAAGGTTACACTTCTTCTACGTTTGCTCCAGCTGTAACATTTTTTCCAAATTACAATTCTGCATTTTCGTTACTTTCCACTACCCTTTCAGTGTAGTCAAATAAAATATAATGGCTAGTTATGTATGTTGGTATAAGAATTAAGAATAGACCGATGGACTCAATAACTCTATAAGATTTTTCTTTCCAGGACCATTTGTGCGAATTTAGAAGCTGGAAAAAACTAAATTCAAGAAACTATAACAGAAAAACTACAATTTCTTCTTCTTCTTCTTTAAAAATTTGCAAAGGAATCACAAATTGGAATTTCGGAAAAATGTGGGGAAAAAGAAAAAGTAGACTTTTAAAGTGGAGATTCGGTCATTTAAAAAAATGCCTGCCTTGAACTGGGATGTAATTAATTATCATTAAAATACAACTTTGAAGTTGACGGGTAGCCTAACTATAATCGTATTTCTAGAAGCAGTGCTACCAGTGGCGTATTTAGAAAGTTTGTTACGGGGAGGCCAAGACACTGTGTCAGTCAGCCGCGTAGCCGCTGACTCGGCGGTTGGAGGCCAATGAGGGACTGGGGGTAGTACACATGGGGTAGTCAGTGGTAGTAGGCTACACAGTAGGCTCAAATTTGATGAAAATGGCTGTTAATTGGTTCAAATGTTTCTACTTGGGTTAAAATTAGACTTATTTGACCTTTTAAATAGGGGTGGGGTATACCAAAATGTCATATGATGCGTCAGAACGGAAGGAGATAGGGTTAGCTGAAACCGTCAGATAAGGGGGTCCGAAATCAAGAGCGAATCCGCAGAGGTAAGTTACTGTTCCAGTCAATGAACCAACAAAAGATATCAAACACTTCAGAACATAAATAATAAGTTAGTCCTTCCGACCTCGAATACCTTTAGGCCTAGAACATTCTCGCCTCTCGGCGATTCGCAATGACAATTTACAGTTTAATGCGATGGCTGCGCTTGGCAAATATATCAATGACTGCATCATACTCGAGTACAATAGGCCTATCCTTGTTTAAATACTTCTGAGCTAGAACATCCAAACGTGGTCGTGCGGTAATAATTTTTCAGGTACTTATTTAGTGAACTGAAACATCGCTTATTGGAGGCAGTTGTAACTGGAAGCGTAGCAAAGATTCAAAGTAATTTATGGATATAATCGGATAAGTGACGAGTTGTTCAGCCGCTTGACACGCATCCACAAGAGTCGCAGGTCGTTTATCCACAGAAACTGCAAGCCAATTCGCTCTCCATCTTCGCAATTCAATAGTAACTGCAAAGCAATTGCTTGGTTCAACATCCAGCATTTCATGGTAGAAGCCGAAAATCTCGTCGATCGTGCAGTCTTCATCTTCATGAATCAATGAAGGCAGAAATGTGCTGACTTTAAAAGCTAGCGAGCAGTACTCATTGAATCTCTTGTGAATTTGTGCCATGCAATTGTCAAAAAAAGGAAGAAAAACTGTTGACAAATTACATTGCAAAAAGTATACCCCCGCCCTCCGCGCTATATGAATCATCCAAGCAATTATTGCGCAACAACTTTTTTTTTTTGCAAAATTTGTATTTTTTTTTACCTGATTATTAGGGGGAGGCCATCGCCCTTTATCCTCCCCCTTAAATACGCTACTGAGTGCTACCAGATATTTTTTTGTATCTTTTTGCACTAAAATTCATAACTTGTATTGTTTACGTGTTGTATTGTTCTTTTGTGTATTGTAAAATTTAAGTTGCCCTTGTTGCACTTCAAGTGTTTGTTTGTTTTTTTATCTTGCATTGCAGGAAAGCGGACTTGAGCGCTATGCATCGGTGTACGCCTTCCGATGTAGCCTACACCTGACCCACGCTGCAGCCGACGGCAATGTCTGTTTCCGGTTGTCTACTCTACTTATGACTTGAAATTGGTACTACCCATTACTCGAAATCGATCACTGTGTTGATTGTAAACTTATTTTTACAACGGACAAAATATGTATTTTTTTTCTCTTTGTTTTAGATTTGGTAGCTGTGTTTTTCAAACACTGTTTTATCGAAGCATATTTTAAACCTTTCGGTTTTGTCATTTTTTCTTGGTGTCAAATTTGTGTGTTTACTTATCGTTTTCTACATTTTCGCGCCAGCAATGAAAAATAAAATTGAATTAAATTTACTCAAGAAACGAAGATTAGTTGTCTTGTACTAGAATGGACACACCTTTTAGATCTCTATGCTTGCGGCAAACAGGCTACCACAGCGATACATGGGTGATGCAATTATTGTATCAATACAGTGTATCTATGACCACAAATAAATAAACTATCTGCATACAATTTTTGATGTTACTGGCGCCTACACCTCATTACAAGCTATTTCTAAGTTGCTAAATATATAGACATTCAAATAGCTTTCTGACAAAGATCTGTTGCGATTTTCTGTAATTAAAAGATACTAGTATGTCTTCAAAATCTGAGCAACGACACTTTGAAACCAACTCGTTCGCAGCGTCATTTTGAAAAAAAAAACACCTTGACCATCTAAATAAACATTTAGCTTTTTTCCAATGCAAGTAAGACTCTTTTAAAAAAATGAAGATTGCAAGTAGCGAGTGCTTTCGCCAATCGTCGTCGGCGGAAGTTGTAGAAGCGTCTTTCGGAATTGCTCACAAGATAGCTATAGAGAGAAGAAACCACACAGGCAATTTACAAGACGAATTCTTGGAGCTAACATGAAATTCTACTGAAAGGGACTACTTTGAAGCAATGCCACTACACTAACTGAGTTCTGGGTGAAAAGAAATGAAATTTATACAAACGAGCATGACTCAAGATCGTCCTTCTGCTTACCAAATATTTTACACGCATTGAGGCTACGAAGACGCGGAATCAATGGTCAGTAAAAATAACGGATTAGCTGTATGAGCATTTGCAAGAGATGACCAAATCACTAGTCCGCAGTTGCAAGTACGCTTTTATTGTTTATTATTTCGAAATATGCAGCAATTATTTAATTTTTTTGGACCCATTAGAATGATTTTGGTCCTTTAAAGGTCCAATACAAAAGTACTCCTGAACCCCCCTCCCCCTTTCAAGGCTACTGTACATATCCTTAAAAAATCCAAAACTGTCTAACAGTTATGTCATGATAAAATACATTACTCATCAAAGGATGCAGATTACATAGGAGAGAACAATGGATCATTGTTGAGAAAATGAGAAAAGCCCTTAGAGTTTGTTTATTTTTTAAACACCGAAAAAGGATTTCTCTTTTAACTGATTGCTGATAGGCCGAGGATATAGTGTTTTTACGTTTTTGTTGAGTTTATTGCTTCAAATATATCAAAAAAGCATTAGAGCCACATTTTGTAGAGTTTTATCGAATACATAATATTACATAATGATAGTCGTGATATACATGGAAAAACCAGCAAAAATAATGCAGTATATATTATTTTCAACAACTGCAGTGAATTAAGTGCATTTTAGGCAACAATATACTTCGTTGCGCTTTTATACGTCTATGATGGTAATGTTTGCTTCTAATGCAATAAGGGCTACACATATCTGCGATACATACAGCGCTACAAGAGCATCCATTTTCAGTAATAATTATATACTGTAAATGCAAGTGATATTTATTTTACTTGAAATGAAATCTTGTAATGGACACAATCCAACGATAACCAACAACAATCTTTGACATGTTGCTTCAAGAAGACAAAGCTAAGAACGCAAGGTTCAAGAAATGTCGGTTTTCTTGCCTTTTGTATCATTCAATGCTTCCAGAGGATGATGAAAGTATAGTTTATAGATAACAATTTTAGTTAAGATTTTATCGTTTTTTTTCAACTTAAAGTCTGGCTTTATGACGCATTTTGACTTCAAACATTTTTTAGTTAGCCTACATACGGTAGTGGAAATACCCTTGTTCATCACAACATCAAACGCACTTCTCTGTTATGTCATGATTAGCAATATTGTCAAATTTGAATTTTTCTCAATGCGTTTACTCTTTCCCCATACAGCAAATGAATTTTTGCATCTTACATCTTTGATTAATTTATTTTTTAATTATGAGTCTACGGTTCTAACTACATGGCACCAATGTTTTTATTGGCTTTGCATACTCTACTTTCAGAAACAACGCCTTACTTGAGTATATGAGGACAGGAAAAATTGAATGCCTCTAGGGGATAACTACAAGATCTCTAATAACAAAATGCTGGATAAGATCTCATACATTCCATTGCAATGAAAAAACAATTGCTTGAAAAAATAGCAAAGCAAAAACTTCAATACACTTCAGAAGCAAGTAGAAATACATTAGTGTCTGCATACAATTACCTTGAAATACGTTTTTCGTTTTCTTTTGCCTATGAGATGGTAGCAGTTATATTGTTTTATGTAAACGCTTTAGCCGTTGTACTTGCTATCAAGCGCTGTGAGGTTTGGCATTTCCATCTCGAGGTTTGTAGGTAGGACAATGATGGACAGTAAATAAGTTGTGCGGTTTGGGAGTCTAATTTACATGCACATGGTTACGATTCTACATGACCGCATTTAAACATATTCTTGCTGAAATGTCCAAACCCACAGCAGATCTAACTGTAAAGTGTTTGGTGGGGAAAACTATTCATCTTCGAAAAGTGCAAATGGAGTGGTAGAAACCCGCAGGCGGTGCAAACTCTTTAGCAGTCAAGATCTGAACGTCGTGTGTTGAAAGGACAAATATAATTAGTTCAGGGTATAGTCGTCTTTGTTCAGTGCTATTCAATGCTTTAGTTGTCAGTGCAGTTTGTTCCCAAGCTAGTCAACTGATGCAATCTCTGAAAGTGCAGACAAGAAGTTAAGAAAAGTGGAGTGCAGACTTCCCGTGAGCTTTCTTATTGAGAATCTTTCCATCTTGATGGAATTACACTGGAGCAGATTCAGCCAAGGCATCTCACAGAATGATTTAGTTTTGTGAGTTTGGCATGGGGAACTTTAACATGCTGTTTGTATGTGGACGGTTGATCAAGTTTTACTTAGGGGTATGTTGGCTTGTGAGTGAGTTGTAGATGAGGTTGATAGATATTTCTCAGTTGAATTCCTTGTTGTGATTTCTTGTTGCAACCTTCTTGGGTTTATTTTGTGACAAAAATCTATCTATACTTGAGACACTTTAGAGCGTGCTATACTCTTGTGTCACTGCAAGGTCACGTGTCTTTTAACCTATGTCTTGTAACCTAGGGTGGTAAAAATAGATCTTCGATGAAGCTACATTTGATGCAATTGAAGGCAAGCGTTACTGCTATGCATTATTTATTAAAAATTGAAGAATACAACGAGAGATACAACCTAAAATTGTTATTAAACGTTGTAAAGCAAGCCAGTAATATCATAACAAAGAATGAAGCTATAAGACGTACAGTCGTACACATATTGCTATTAAGTTAGAGTTAGTTGTTACCTGAAAATCGGTTATGCACGTATCAACTTTGCGAGTTACATATAGAAAGTCAGTAACTTCCGAAAACAGAAAAAGTTTTTGTATTGAAACTAAAGTCAAATCAAAAACAAACATATGACCAACTCATAAACTTTACTAATTTCTTTTAATTTAGGCTACTGTGAAACCAAACAAATTATGGAGACCTTAATGATGTGCAACAACGTTGTATTTACGCAAATGTGGCTTAAATACCTTAGCTCGAGGCAAAATATCGCAAGTCTTGTATCGTTACTTATTAGCGATTTTGCCTGTCACTTATATGTCATATTGACTTTTGAGTTTTTCAAGTAAAAGTATGTCATTTAGTTTGACAAGAAGTTACAGAATATGGAGGTGGTGTCATAAGAATTTTGTAGTTTTACTGTGGCCTATAGCTGTTAACCAAAGATTGAAAGACAGCAACTGTTTATAAAATACTTTATGTAGTTAGCAGAGCATCAAAAACCACGCCTTGCCAGAAGAAGTGTGTTCTAAAAACAGGGTAAAGTGAGCTTTTAAAAGACGCTTTATCTTTAGTGAAAAGTCATCAGCTTTACGTAATTATTTAGAGTTTAGACTAACCAGCTGTTATTTATTGAAGTGACAATAAGAAAGATGTAAACTTTATTAAAATTAAAGTCATGTTGAATGCGATGAGGTCTATTCTGATTTACAATTTTAACTGATTCCAGTGCGAAATAACCTACGTAAGGTGTTTCAGTCGGTATTTATTGGTTAAAAAAGCATGACGTAACAAGGTCTTACAAACTTACAACTTGTCATAATGTATTAATGCTAACCAAATTATATGCAGCGTGCAGTATAAACGAGTCGTTGACATTTCAAAACTCCCTAGATTCCATTCAACGCAGTAAAATCTGCTTCTGAGTTGGAAATATTGTATATTTTTGGGCTTATTAGTCATTTAGCGTCGTATCTTCAAAATTAACAAAAGTTAACGAACCAACATTCTCAAATATACCACAGCCAGCAAATCTGTTCTTTTATCAGACCTGATATACTTGGCTGAAAAGGGATAGACATGAAAAGTAATTTATTTTCACTTTTTTTCGACAATTTGTAAGTTATGTTGACATTTTAAAAGTAATTTTGCTATGTTTTCAGCAATTCAATTGATTAGATCAGATAGGCTGCTGCAGTGCTTCGCTATGTTGTTCAAAAAACGTTTGTATTTTCTCTTGGAATTAGCGTTTTTCTGCAATAATTTTCCAGCAATACAACCACAATGGGTAAGCTGTCTTTGTGAAATTGTATTATTTTATAGCAAACAAAGCGTAGTTTGGCTATTTTTATTTTCACGCTAGCTACATCTACACGCATATCAAAGATAATGCGCTGCCACATGATATGTAAGTGCTAGTAGGCTACTTTTCTGGTGGCCAAGAACACATTCATGGCAAAAAACTTTCTGAAATAAAATTTGAAAAGTGTAGTCTGTGTTATTAGGGAACTGATTGTCATGAAGACTTGCAGCAACAATTTAACGGGAATTGTTTATTTTGAAATAACACTCACTGCTACCACACCTTTTCCTACCTAATTGAATAAGATAAATACTGACTTTGCCAAACGAATCGTGTTATTTTCATCCTGGAATTAAACGACTAAATTAGCACTTAGGCAATGCTTTTGAAAATAATGAAACTGACTGAAAAAATGTTTCTAGCAGTTTTAATTTGTTGTAATCGGGTCTTATAACTGCACTGTTTCAATTTTTCTGATTGTGTTCGTTTAGTTTTCTCATGCGACCAATAAATTCTCAATTCTATTTTTTGTTTTGTTCATTGTTTTCACTTTTTGTTTTCCTTGTATTCTTACTGAAGATGGTACTGCTCGTTTGCATTCATCAAATGCTGGCATTTGCACAACAATCTAACCTCTTAGTGTAATTTATTAAGAATCGATTTCGCTATAGTAGTAAGTTGAAACGTTTAAATACATATTTAGAACTAAGCAATCATTTATTTAATTTTAAATTTATTTTATGTTTCTTCGCATAGCAGCCTGAGTAATTTTAGAGTAATTTTTACGCCTACAGTAACGTTAGAAATCGGCTGCAGTGTTGTAGGTGGTAAAGCATGCAGTACAAAAATTGTAATCTGAACGAAACGTAAAAAACGTTATTAAAACGTTGATGATACATAAAACAAACATTTATTTATATACATCAATATATTTATTCTATTTGAATAAGGACCTTCTGATGATCCTCCTTTTAGGACTTAGGTGAAACGGGCTGTCAAGGGTTTAAATAGTGATAACCATATTTGATTTAAAAAGAACATAAATGTTATTTGTGACTTTCATGTACCAAAAAAATAAGCATTTTGAAGGCCAGCTTTCAATTTTAATAGGGGATTGGGACGCTACCAAGTGAAGAAGATGACATAACTCGTTTTGATGACGGTGGTGGAATATGGCGAATGTCAGAGGGATGTATCAGTGCATGCCGTGGCGTATCTTGGAAACCTGTCTTAAAAGATGGTGATTTTGTTATGGAATTTCGACTTTCTACCTCAGACAGCAAAAATTACATGGCTATGGCGATTTCAAAAGACACTAAAATGGTAGGTTTCGCTATCATCATTTTCAGCCTGTGTGGTAGCCCACTACTGAGCAAAGGCCTCCGCCTTTTCTTTTCAATTCAATCAATCGTGTGAAATTGAAGTGAAAATATTGTGCTAAGATGTTTAGTTTCTTTCTACGCCCCCTATTATTATCACCTCAATTGTGCAATAGATATGTGAAGTTGCAACAACTTGGATCTTCAGCATAGAAAACTGTGTAGCCAAATATTCAGAGAACTCTGGAAAAGCGCTCGAAAAAATCCCGGTTTGCTATTGCTCCAGAAAATATTGTTGCTATAATTTCATAAAAGTTTAATGCTGTTGAAAACAAAACTTGTGATTTAGAAAATTTTTAAGTCTTGTGCGGAGAAACATCCTAACCCTAATCTTAACTCTATCCTATACTTTCGCCTTACCACAAGCCTTAAGTTTAACTTTGGTGACATCTTTAACAAAACAATGCTTTTTGATCGCAACCATGGCAACTCGAGTGGAAAAATAGCCTTTTTGCTCCAACAAATGCGACTGTGTCTTGCCAAGGCAATAGAATGAGAGCGGTTGACCGGTTTGACTATATTGTCCTTTCGTTACTTATAGACATATGTTGTAGCTGCATGTAACAATGAAGGCCACCGTGTATGTGCTGTCACAATAAAACGAAAGCGATAGGCTTTTCAAAAAATTACTTTCTTTGTGTCAGTTCACTTTATTCACTTAAAATTATTTAAAGTAAATAAACTAATTAAAGAAAGAAATGACATAAAAGAAATTATTAGCAATTTAAGCACTGTTGTTGATGTGCTGAACCTTTTGTTATACAAATATTGTTTATTTCAGGGTGACGATGACGTATATGTTTGTGCCCGGAACGGTAGCACATTTATGGTCAGATCTGGTTACCTGACTGAACATTCTAAACCTGTACTTGGAAGTCCAGTAAGAAACATTTTTTGTGAACTATGGATTTACAAGTCAAGAGCACAAAAACAAACAGTTCTCGTAATTTTTCATAGAAGCAAATATATTGTAAAGAAAATGTAAAGTTTAAAAGAAAAAATAAATTCAGATTAAGACCTATCAACTACTTAAGATACATTCTTTAATTTACTTACATCAAATATATAAATAGAGTGATAAAAAACAATAAAAACTATTAATACTACAAAATGTGCTCAATGCTAAGCAAAAAGGCAAAGCAGAGCAAATTAAATCAAATATAGTTATTACTATCTGAATCCTTAACAGCCTGTTTCACCTTTAACGGATCATCATAAGTTCTTATTCAAATAAAATAAAAACTATTTATTTATTTTATTTTATATTTATTTATTCTATTTAACTAAGAACTTATGATGATCCGTTAAAGGTGAAGCAGGCTGTTAAGGATTCAGATAGTAATAACTGTATTTGATTTAATTTGCTCTGCTTTTCTTTTTTGCTTAGCATTGAGCACTTTTTGTAGTATTAATAGTTTTTATTGTTTTTTATCACTCTATTTATATATTTGATTAAATAGAGAGATAAATTCCCACAGCCTGGCAGAGAAGGGCAAGAACACTTCAAGTACAGAGATTTGGAAGTGGAGCATTGAAAGGACAGCACCAATTTGTTTAAGGAATTGTCTATGTTCAGTACAATAATAGTGATTTTAGGAAGTAAAGACGTTGAATCAAAGACACTTAATCACCACAGTTAATTTCTCAGCAATTATTAGCTTAAGAGTGAATAGTTTAGATACAGGCGTTAGTTACGAATACAGCTTAGGTTTAAGAAGAACTGATTTTACGACAAAATGATAAAGTAATACCAAAGTGAAAATTGTGTCCATATGAATCTGACAGCTTAAACGTTTTATTTTGCACAAAATGTTGCCAATTTGTATTTTTTTGGTCTTTCTACTGAAAACAAAACACACTTTAATTCTAAACTGGGTTATAACGCTCATATTATAAATATTATTATCCTGAGCATTTTTATGTAGTTATTATTATTTATATTATTACTATTGCTATTGTTGTTATTGTAATTAACGTTATTTTTATTATTATATTTGTAATTCATCATCATCATTATGTTCCTTCCTCGTATTGAGGGTTGGATACAATGCGCCATTGTTCTCGACCATGAGCTGTTCGTACTGCATTTTCATAACTTAATTATGTCTATTTAGTGATGTTTGATGTCCAAATCATTCTTGGTCTGCCTTTTATTTCTATTACCATTTATCTTCCCTTCTATTAATGATCTTTGTAACGAGCTTTGCCTTATTGTGTGTCCGAAATGTTTGTAAATAGGTTTGTATTATTGCTATTATTATGATTAGTTATAATTATTAATTGGTCGTTTTCAAATAGGAAGAACCTGACGATCACTTGTTATTTGGAGGACATGCATCGTGTACCTTCACTCGTCCTCTTCTTGTTTCAAGGACAGTCAATGGGGTTGTTAAGAAATGGGATGTGACTATAAACGCTGTCAACATTTTGTATGCTGAGGGACCAACAGACTCATCCGGCCAGATTTTGAAGCACACCTTTAGTGCAAGTACTTCTCATGCATTTGATTTGCTTCGGACAGCAAACTACAAACCTCAACCATCACAAAGTGAGTCGATCACCGTTTCTATTGGTTCTATGACGCAACAAGTAGTGGACAATTGATCATGCAGGGTCACACTCTGATGCGTGACATAAAAATGTTTTCAGTTTTCCAATTAACAAAAATGAATGTACAATACTTTGAATCTTTATAACCTTGTTTTGTTTGTCGTACCCAGACCTACGCCCGGTGATTAGATTAAGAGCACGGGAAAGCAAGAAAGCCACTCTTCGTGTCCACCTTTAAGCACGTGTTTAAGTGTCCTGTCAAAAACACAACCGTATGCTCTTGAGCGGTGTCGAACCGGCGCCCTTTTGGTTGCCGTTCCAGGGCTCCCACCACTCTGCTATGCAGGCGACATATGACCTATGAACTATTACATATATATTTCTTACCTTCATGTGAAGACAAAGGAATTAAAAAGCATAACATTTTGTCAAAATTTTACGGGTGGTTAAATGTCCGATGATTGGTTGCTGCATAGTTACACCGTGTACAGCACTGTCGATTGCGAATTTACTTAGAAAGGACGCTACATAGTAAACTTATTTTGTTAAATTTGAAACGGTCACTGTACCGTAATGCGAACATGTTAGTTTGCTGTGATAAAGCTTTATTTAATAAAAATATTCAAAAATCACCACTTATTTTGTCTCTTCAAGACAACTGTGCTGTAGGCCTAGTTTACGTTTACCATCAACATATTATCTTTCGCTTTAAAATGTAAAGTGAAGAGGAAGTTTATCCTACTTATCATCAGCACTCACTGGTAAAGCAAAGTAAATACTTACTGAAAAATGCAAAAAATGAGATCAACAACAGAAATCTGAATAGCAGAAAAAGCAGATACTACAGTACTTCTTTTTTTTTCTTTATTGTACTGTAGTGTGATAGCTACTCTCTGTTATTTCATATGCATCATACCCACTGCACATCCATATGAATCAATGACTAATTTAAGCGAATAAATTTTATGAAAGTTTTCAGAAAAACTTTTAATTTGGAATAAATCTGAACATCTACACCCAGTGTAAACGAGCTATCCTAAAAAGAGACAAATAAGCATTCAGTGCAAACGCTGCTATTCTTGCCAACGTATAAATGAAGTCTTACTTAGGCTCAATTATCATATGCTTTCATGCCAGGCGAAATCAGGCTACTCATTGTTTGTTACCGCTTTAGTGCCTTCAACCATACCCGCAGAAGAAATTTCGCCCGAAAGGATAGATCTAACATCAACTCAGGTAATCCTAAACAGCATCGAAATTAAGTAACATTTGCAATTAATCTTGAAATACAGGTACGCCTACGTTAAGTTTGTGAAGTGAGTAACATTTGATTATTGTAATTATGTAAAAACTGAAAGACTTCAAAAGAAATGCATTAACAATAAAAGAATAATAATAGCAGCAGCAAGACAAGAAAACAGATTTAAGAAACCTAAAGTCCACTTTAATTTTTCGCTAACCATTTACTGTAAACAACCGAGTCAATTAATGTAGTAGGCTGCTCTTGGAATGCCTGCAGTCCTTCTAATCTAAGGGCTATGGTCTGCTAAACTGAACTTTCTAATTTGATACAATAAAACTTAAAACATCTGTTCATTACTACAATTTTGGTAGAGAGGTGACTTTAACCATAAACAGATAAAACCAAGCAACCACGCGGCACCTGATGTTAAATGCCGTGCGGTTGCTTGGTTTTATGTGTTTATTACACTTAGGCTACCAAAAACTAATCCATTGTCTTTATTTATATTGCCTTCATACAGATGAAAAGTATATTCAAGTAGCCTAAGTTTTATTGTAATTTGTCCATGAAACAAACATGATATTAAAATCACCGACATTTAGGTGAATGACTTGGACAATATCATAGCAACTCCAGGGTACACAGATAGAGGGGTGTGGTACGTTCCCAACGAGAGTTGTAAAAATAGTATTTGTAAATCTGTTAACTGGCAATTATTGGAAAGTGACGAAGATGGAGTATGGATGCAATTTATTATCACTGGAGAGAACAAAGGATGGATTGCTATGGCTTTGTCTAGAGATGCCAAGATGGTATGTTGGAACTTTTTCATGTTGCTTGGTTTTACGTTTACTTTGCTTTATAAATTCAAGCTCGATAGTACAGAAAATATCATAACTAGTTGGTTGTGAAAACACTTTACACTCAAGTTAGCACCCTGCATCTATAATACACATCCTGCTGTTTGGCTACTGCCGTTTGTGTAACTACACAAATTTGTAATAGAATACAAATGTAAACATTGCATAATTTATCCAATTCTAAAGGGAATCCTAATACAAATCTTTGAAGGTAATTTACGATTGGTAAACTGATATGGTAACGTAACTAAACCGTTGGCTTTCGGAAAGGCAACTTTCGATGCACTTTGAGCATTATTGTTGCAACTGTCACGTGTTTTGTCGTTTGTTTAGCGCTGTCAACGAGATGTAAAAGTTCGAAGCCAATGTACCAAACTATTTATATTGCAATTGATTGAGTTTTGCTTTTACCAGCATGATCGTTGCTTACTTCGCAATGTAGATTTTAACGACGTGTTTTAGCCTGATGGTTTCAACCTACTTATATTTTTTGTTAAAGGGAGATGATGATTCCTACATTTGTTCTCAAGCACGGCAGAGAAGTTCAGACATAACGTTTACATCGGCTTTCAATACAGGAACTGTTGCCCCAACTCCTGTGAAGACGGTATTGGGTTGATAAGATTTTCTTACTAATCTAAAAAATAAGCAGGGTTGAGAAAAACCCGGGTTTTTTGGGGTTGGGTAAAATACCGACAACGTTGAAAATAAGTGATACGGTTCCCACATTGCTTTCCACGAATTCAAAAAAAAAGTTTGAAAACCAATTTCAAGTGGCCTGCAGTAGAAATTTGTCGAAATATCTTAGTTCCGCTCTGGGTTATTGGCCTCGTTTTGGCCATGCGATTGTTGCAGTGGTCTCATGTTCTTTGTCTCTAATTATGGAGAGAACAAAAATTACTATTGAAATGGCACACAGTTGTCAAAAAATGTATTAAGAATTTTAGTAATCACTCATGATACCTTGCACACAATAATACACATGTTTTATTACAGTATACTAATTTAAACTTAAGGAGTCTTTCTCCACGTTTGTTCAGATCAAGATGTTTTAATCCAACAATCTTTCAACTTTAAATTCCAAAGTATAATACTGAATCATTATCCAAAACAAGCACAAGCTCTCTTCTGTTTCTAGGACCCAAACGTTGCGTTTCAACATGGCACTGTAATTGACACCCATTTGGCATGTCAATTTAAACGTCGTCTTTCCATTACAAAAACTGTGGCTGGCACATCTACAGTTTGGAATCTCAGAAACGAAACTTTCAACTTGCTTTTTGCCGAGGGGGAAATAAGCGAACAGGGACAATTTCTCCCCCATAACTTTGCTCGCTACACTCACGGTCCATTATTCTTTCTTTCAAACAATGGATATAAAAAAGGTGAGATATATATTAACTTTATACCGCAAGTGTAGGCTACTGTACACTGCATAGTTTGAAAATACTGTAAATAGAGCTAAAGTTAAACAAGCAAAACTACCGCAAAGAAAAATTAAATTAATTTCCTTTTCAGTTGATCACTGATAAGTATTGAAAACATTAAATACAAAATACATTTTGTTTTTGTACTTGTAGCAAGCGTAGTTGGTTACATATCTCCAAATAAGGAGGCTTGCTAGATATCGTGTTTTCTAACTAAATGTACAATACAGTATAGGCTACTGTAACATGTATAAATATTGCGTGATAACAACCCGCTTTAACCCTTTAATACACAAGCTCAGATGCACGTAAAAATTTATATTTTTGCTTGATTTCCTTACAGTAGCTTCTGACACTAAAGATTTTGAAATATATATTTCTTGTTAAATGTTTTGTTTGTTTTTGTTAAATATGTGTGTTCTCATTTGGGAACATTGAAAAGTCGTTAAGGTAAATTCGTTGTTTCTGTGCACTGCGATGTATAAAAGAGTAATCAAAGTCACTATGTATTTTAGCGTTATCGTTCCTTGAAGTTATGTTTATAAAATGCAAAGTTTGTATACCATAAACAACTGTTCATTATCGTTTGTGGACCAAAAAAATTTATGAAACATTTACTGATTTAATAAAACGTCATTAGGCAAGTATGTGTTGGAGCGCACCATTGTTGCACAGCAAGTTACAACTTTTTGAAACTCAACCTTGTGCTGATTTGCTGTGTGGTGTCTAAACCTTGTGCTGATTTGCTGTGTGGTGTCTAAACCTGCTTTTTTCATTTGTTTTCACCGCTAAAAGTAAAATGAAACAAATAGAAAGAAATTTTGCTCAGCTCCCAGTTTCTTTGGTGGACACGCTCAAAATAATGTATTTCCCTTTTGTAGGCTTAGTTTGAGGACTTTAGTTTAAGTGTAAGAAAATATAACGGTCGATTTGATTTTTTTGAGATAAAAATTTGCACAACAACAAACAAAACAACTACGTAATAAAAAGCTGACCTCACGCCATCCAAACTGATCCAAGCTTAGTCTAAGTGAGGAGAAAGGCTGTTACCAATTTGTTACTAAGTTGTTTGCTTAAAAATGGCAGGTGACGTCTATAAACATGATGTCTAGCTATTAGTTCGAATTAGGCTATATCATATGTTGTTGTCTTAAAATTACTACGGTACGTTTTTCTGCAGATGAGGGCTTAATTTCGAAGCCACAAATTCCATTGTCAAAGGTTAGTAATACTTCAAAAAGTGTACGATTTTCCGCATGTGTTACTGTGCGCAAACGGGCTTGTTCTCTTTCCTTTCTTTGGTCTAAGTTTTTAACGCCATGTAAATAAAAAGAAACAATTGTGCACTTTTCGTTTTATTTCTTCTTTTTCTCAATTCTAGTGATAAGCAAAATAAACGACCCTCCTGTAACTCAACCAAACTAAAAACTGGTGAATTTTGCTCCACGTAATCGAAAAATGGAGATAAAGCAACTGTTGGGGAATGCAAATATTTTAATGCTTAAAATAAAGAGTTTGCTCAAAAGTATAACCACTGAATGCATCGAAACATCCATCAAATGTCATTAAACATATAATACAATGCCATTGAACGTTGTAATAGTATTGAAAACATACATTTTTGGAGAAACAATATATAGTTTTGGGGGAACAACTGATCCCCCAAGTCCCCCGTGGCTACGTTTGTGTATTTCATTAATAATGCTCAACATATTGTGACAAAAGTGAAACAATTACCTTCAAATGACAACGTCCATCCAACAAAAAGATATCCTCGAAACAATATCGTTTGATACCGAGGATATATGAGTATATCTTACATACATTCACATCTGAGGTTTCTATATTGTATACTCGCCCAAGTAAACAACAAACAAACAACGCTATAGTGAACTGACTGCGTTGAAGTTGTTGCTTTAAAAATACTTTTTTGTTGCATTCAAAACAACCATGTCTAAGCTTGACACTTAATGCTCCAATAATGTGCTTTCTAAAAGACGGATTAAAATGTCATGTCAATAGGTGAAGAGTTCATAAGAGAATTAAATCAAACGAACAAAATTATCTCGGCTTATGCTGAGAAGACTTTGAAGTGCTTCCAAAATATATAGTTTTTTCTCGCCAAGCGCAAAGTCACTCTAATGTGATGTAGATCTAATCACCTGGATTAATAAGGCGCTCAATCGGCTGATCCAATTGCGCTTGACATGCAGTATGCTTATTACGGTAGTGTAAATTTCTGTCGAAAACAATTCAAAGCTGTTAGTTGTAATAAATATTGTACTTACAGTTTGACTCGTTTGATTTTTTTCTGAATAAAAACTAACACAATTCCATTGGTTCGGATTTATCGTGGGTTTTGTCTAAGCTTTTGTCAAATAGATGATGCTTAACTTTTCATAAAAATGTGTGACCAATCACAAACACTGATCACATTTATATTTTCAGCTATCAATACCCTTCATTTTTGCATTGATACAAAGTCTGCAAAGGCTGAACCAATAAAAATGAAAAGATTTCATTTGAAGCGGATTGTAAATCCTAAAATTTATGGTGTTGTTATGGCCTCCAATAGCTAGTTTTCAAAATGCGCAAAATTTGACATGGGTTGTTATGTAATAGGTAGCCTGAACAATCACCAGTTAATCAAAGGTTGCTTTATTTACAGTGTTTCAATGTCCGACGTCGATACTTTTTTCTCACAAAAAATACCCAGACAACAAAATGCATCATTTTACATCAATTCAACGTCAACTTAAAAACGTTGACGTTGAATCAATGTAAAAATAAGGCATTTTGCTCTCTCGGTATGTTTGAAAAAGGGCTGATCACAAAAGGAGATTGCCAGAAGACATAAGTATTGGAAAAACAGTGAGATTATTTTGGATTTCAGATTATGCACAAACTTATAGAAAAAAAGACAAATACAGCAATCGACAAACTTGTTTATGCTTGCTGAATTATTTTTTGATTTGCAGATACAAAGTTTGGATTTATCGCAAGTTATTTACCAAGATGGTGGCTATATTTGGATATTTCCTGCTAAATGCGAAGACGATTGTAGAACACTGCAATGGAAGCCAATCATGAACGAAGGACAGCTTGCAGTGAAATTTATACTAAATGCCTCGTCATCAGGGTATTCCGGATTCATGATAACCGAAAATTTTAATGATGCTTCATCAACACCTGAAGCTCAATTGAAGGTAAGCTGCTATTTACTTTGCAGTGCATTGGTGGAGCAGCTTTACTGTACAGAGACAACCGCAGTTAGAGCTTTTACCGCAGCTAGAGCTTTAACTATTTTAAGTTATTTTGCTGCAAAGCAAAACTACCACAACCCAATTTATTTACAGTTTTAGACCAGAAAAAGATCTTATGCTTTTAAAATAGATGCCTGGAATTTAGTCTCAACTATCATGTCATTTTTTATTAAGTTCATCTGTACCTGCATACTGAGTTGGTGTACAACTTAATTAAAAAAAGTGTATAAATAACATGATTGCCTTCTACTGGTACAAACTAAGCTGAATCATCACAAGATGTAGGCTATAGGTGATAATCTGCTTTTATCCCAACGTTTCGTTCCGGGTTTCGTCAATCAAACACGATTGACTTCTTCAGGGGGCTAGGTCAGGTAGTGACCACCTGTAAACATTGCAAAACAAAAGACCATGTTGCTGAAAACCAACCAAACATGCAAAATGAAATTCAACTTCCAAACAAAAATTATCGCACGCAAATTCAAAAGAACGCGTATCATGTTATTTAACTAAATGCTTGGTGAGCAATTTCAAATATAGAAACTATAAATTTACAATCATCTGTTGTTACAGAAGAGCGTGTCTTGCTTGGATTTGATTTTCGATTACTTTTTCGTTTTCGATTTTTACGTTTTCGATTACGTTTTCGATTCAAACAAAGTCGCTTCGGAGTAGAAACGACCTTTACATTTAATTACCTTATTTTTCAACATAACTTAAAGGTTGATTGTTTATAAGTGGACAACACACCATCTGGGCGCCATCAATTTCTGTGCAATTTGTAAAGCAAAACTGCAAATAAAAATCATCAATATCAAATAAGATTTAATTTACACAGCGCCACATTCATCACAAAAACAATGCTGTTAAGCTTTGTGCATGACAAATATTTATTCAGCAAGTTATTTGCAATACCAAAAAAATTATGCAAAGCAAACGAAAGTTTGTACACCAACAAATATTTGTAGGCTGTGCGATAGATAACGCAGCGAGACACTGAAGCCACTTTCATTACAGCAGCATGATCACGATTCGCGATTGTTAGAGAAATTAACTGTTGAAGGTGGGAAACACCACGAAGTTGGGTGTTGCAAATGTATCGAATAAAGATTTACATCTAGGCTACTAACATCGATGAAGTGATAAGCTGTGTACTGTAATTTAACTGACATTTCAAAACCTAAAAAAAAGTATTACATCATTGACAAAGTTTCCATTAACAAGATTGGATGTAACACTCAGTACTGGAATTGGAAGAATGTAAATTACTGTTGATCAGAATATGGCTCATGTGACTAACATTTAGGGAAAAACAATAAAACGCATTTCTTGCTTCTTTTAAAGCATAATACGATGAATCTAAATTGAAAAAACAATTATACAAGTTAGAAATTTTGATTTAATATTACTGCACAATGAGAACTGGTCGGCAGAATGTAAATATAGCTGTAAACCTTCGGCATACGATTGGTATGTGAAGCCATGCTTCTTTATGATCTCATTGAGCAGTTTGATAAATAAGCTAGCTGCAAGAGCTTATTGCAGAACCCTGGACAACTTTTAAAAAGAAGATGCAAAAGATAAAAACTCTTTTCGGTCTTGTAATTATGTTAAAACAAGCAAATACTGTTCCTAAAGTCCGATTTTAGACGAATAAGTAAAATTTTGTTAAGGGTGCATTCTTCCTTTCTATCAGAACAAGGCTGAGCACCAACTAGTACAGCAAGCAATTGGGATTCGCTAACCACGACGGTGATGCTTCCACGCTAGCCATTTGATGGTCTAAATTTTAGACCATCAATCAACAATATGTTCTTGACAGACAATTGTAACAAGAATTGACAGCGATATACATCGTGTTTTGCCGTCAGGCTGGACTCCACAAGGATAAGAGTTAACTGATTGGTAAAAGCGGTGGTCGAATACCCTTGTGACATGAATTAGTGGTGCGATACTGACGAGCCCAGCTTTAAGAGCCAAACACGTGTCTATCGTTGTCGATTCTGCTACAATCGGCTGCCGAAAAACATAAGAAAAATTTTGTTGAACCATAAGCAATTAACAATGTTAAGGTACCACTCCACCAAAATTGTATGACGTGAAATTTTGAGACTAATGATGTCAAAAGTAGTTGCAAGATTAAGAGAAAGTAAAAAGGATTATTCCTGCCTCTGTTGTGTAATTTTTTTGGTGAATTTAAGTTGAAATCTTTGAACAAAAATCACCATTGACACTTTGTGATCAAGTTTTTTCAATGAAGCTGAGTGGATTAACCTAATCTTTTTACCAGATTACACCAATGTTGTCGTAAACAGTTAAGCAGAAAAGGAACTTTTGAACTTTAATAAGAAAGTGTTTATGTCCCAACAAACGGGATTATTACTGGTATGTTTTTCAATGCAGGCTTTTGGAGAATGCTACTTCTGTTATCGCAAAGATCCATCTACAACTAAAGTGACCATTGGAAGAGGAAATTGTACTTTCTCTGACCTGCCAGTCATGATTGAAGAGGTATAGATGCCATGTGTTTTTGTTGGATTAATAAAAAGATTTATTGAACACAAACGTACAACAACATAGGATTTATTTCTCGCTCTAGGTTTCTATTATTATAATCATTCATTTGCGTCAGACAAAACGCCCACATTTGAACCAAAAAAAAAAAAGAAATAACGTTACACAAAAACGAAAGGCATACACAAGCAGTAGTGGCGTAAATGTAACCAGAAGACATTTATTGAAACCAATTTTTAATACCACCAACTGTAAATTTCAGCTTGGAAGCAACTGGTCACCAAATTCAACTGTTAATGGCGATGTGCTCACTTGTTCTTTTGTGAGACCTTTGTCATTGAATATCTCCCGTGGCTCTAAAACTGTGAACTATGATTTGTCTGCAAAGAATTACTATATTTTGTATGGAGAAGGTGCAGTGTCGAAAGATGGAATAATGCAATCTGTTCGTACCAGTTCTGCACTTTCCGAGCCTTTATTAAAAGTTAACAAAACGAACCAGGAATATTTAAAACCATCAGGTACGTTTTGAAGCATCACGTACTGTATGTAGTCTATTGTAACTATGTTTATGCATCACTACCATAAAGAATAAACATTGCAAGTTGTTTATCTTGCTGATAATTCAGGCTAAGAATGACGTAACATAAATTATTTATAGATAATAGTATTTTAAACTAAAACAAACTAATGTAATTGATGAAACTCTCATTACACTTCAGCTGTTACGAAGTTAAAAGAAGAGGAGATTGACTCTGGTGCTGAACATTCATCAACTACAAAATTGCCAAATAACTTAGAAGAAAACATTGAATCTATGGTAGGTTTTTCAAAAATATCCAAGAAAGAAAACACTACAAACATTGTTAACTTATGTGTGAATCAGAAAAACTGGAGTATGTTGACCTTTTTGTTTATTTTCTCTACGAAAAGAAGTTATAACCCATGGCCACCTAAAGATACGGCCTGATTTGTCACATTTTGCAGAAATTTCCAGGTTTTTCTAACTTTGGGCAAACGATTAAATAAATTTTTCTAAAAATTAGATTTTTACGCTTTCTTTATTCTTTTCCCCAGATGACACAATAGGTTTTAACATCCTCACATGTTCAAAAACAAAGAAAATTTGATTTTGAAGATTTTAGTCAGACTGTTAATTTTCAATAACAGTCTGATTTTGCGTTTTTCAACTTACTTTTTTTCATTTGCTACTGCTTCCCCAAGGCAACAAAAAAGTTTTATGTCATTCGGACACCGCAAAAAGTAAAAACATTTCAAAAAATGTCAGTCAAGCACTAGCAGTAGCTGTAATCAAAATCTGCAAATGTGACAAATCAGGCCGCATATCCAGGTAGCCATGTATAACCCAAGTAAAAAATGAAAAAACCTCAAAATGTGTATAATAAACAGGTGTCTACCAAACGTTCCGAAAGATAGAAGATTTTCGTTTTCAAACCCATAGAACAGCATTGAAAACAGACTAGTTTGCGAAACGTTTGCTGAACATGAGTTTAGTATCCACATTTTGGGCTCTTCAATATTTATTAGATTGACCAGGCGTTCCAACCATTTTGCTCATTACGGTATGATATTTCTTTAAAAATGTTATGCTTTGTTTTGAAATTCTTGTCTCGAATTTTATAAATGAGATTTTTATATCTGAACTTAGCAAGCGAACGTAACACTTGCTTCTTTGTCATTATAACAAAACTGGCAAGTAATTCAGCGAACTTCTTTCTGTTTTTCAAGTATTTAGGTAAATTTAAAACTATTCCAGTAATGAGTGAATTTAACATTGCTTAACCTAAGCATGGATTAAGATGATATTTTGATTTGACAAAATGTTTCGTGAGACTACCCGTAGGCTATTTAGGTCAAATACTTTTACGCTTTCTCAAGTGCGTAATAATGACTTCTAGTAGGCCTAACAGGATATTTTTCAAAGATATTTCTAGCCATAATCTCCAATAATTTTTTTCTTCAGCAAACCACGAAAACAGCCATGGACAGTTCAACAAACCGGCCTGATAATTTACTAAATTCAACGGATTTCGTGGTTTCTTCTCCTTCAAGCAACGCTCAGAATCATACGTCAGATAGTGCCACACCGCCACGAATTCATCAAACATTATTGTTATTTCAATTGTGCATTCTTTTTACTGTTTATGTCGTTTGATTGATCATTTTTTGCAATTTTCTGGTTAGCAATTGGTTCAAGCAAGCAAATAATAGAAACAAAATGTTTCAATTTTTTGATATGACCTCGAATTTTTTACAAGTTTCAACCTTTAGCAATGTTTCTGTAGCAACATAATTTTTGTTTGTACTATTTTATTGATGAAGCTTCTCTAACGTATTAATAATAGTTAATTGGTACATATAATAGCCTACAGTAAAAAAGATTCACCTGCTTTATTCGAGTTATGTGCCGTTCTATGCATATGGAATACAATAGCAAAATCTATAAAGTTTAATCACTGAGTACAGAATTGTTCATTAATTCTATCATTATGCTGATGTCAGCACTTTTGCAATAAACGTTTCATAGATTTGATTTTATCGTGATTTTTTTATCCTCTGAAGTGTCTTGCATTTGAATGCCCTTTTTGATGATCCCATGGTGTGTCTCTACAATCGGACCATCTGTAGCTTACTGTTGTCATTCCAGGTAGGACAATTCATGATTTTCTATATGTAGACTATATATTATCTTTTTATTGTTTTTCAAAGATTGAAGATCTGCTGGCTACCTGTTTGTTTTTTAATGGAGCGGTATTACTATTCAATGCAATCAAAGTTTAATCATAGACAACTCGATATGGCTAGACAAATTTCGACTTTCAACTGCATATTTCTTGATGCTTATTCAGTTAGCTAGTTACCCTCAAGAAGTTGAAATTTATTGTTTTTTTATAATGTTTTCCGATTCCTGATGAGGGCTTAAGTTAAGTCGAAAACGTTCGACTGTTAAAACTATTTGTAAATATATAAAGTATATTGTTATAATGCTCAACCCTGTGGTATTGTTGTGTCTTGCTATCTTTGGTACAAAAAAGCAAATTCTCTCTCGAAACTATGCTGGAAGAGTCGTATTATGCAATTTTAATTTTGTTTACTCGACAGGCTTTTCAACACAGGTAGTAGGCTATTTTTGTTGTTGACGAGCATACCTTCTCAAGCCAGAAAATCAGTTCTTTTTATTCATTTATAACATTGATTCGTTGTCTGCAGATGCGGAATCAATGTCAAAAATGACTAAATTGCTGACTTGGATTTTCGTCACCTTATTGCAGAAGTTCACTTCGTGTTTTGAGTTTCGCTGCAAAAAAGTTAGGCTGATTGCAGCAAAAATAGTTTGCACTGATTTTTGTACAAATAAACTACTATGACGCAGATGGGTTTAATGAGAGTGCTGCTTGTGACTTCACAGAAGGGCTGACGACAACTTATATTACTATGGCCTGTCAACCGTAAAAACACACCATGATTTAACTCCAAATTAGAGATACTATCTCAGAGTGTCTGAAATGCTTTCCAATTATTCCATTGTTAATATTTGGTGAGTGTGACTCAATAAAACAAAATAAACTTATCCTGCATCATTAATATTTAACAATCTTTCTTCCCTGTTTTTTTTCACTGAGTTTACAGTTGCGATAGATAAAGATGGCTATGATTTACTGATGGGTAACTGAAAATGGCTTTGATGTTAACCCTTCGACTACCGTCTCAAACGAATGTGATGCTGGCTATAGCCTACTTTAACCAAAAATTTCAAACTATCAACCTAAGTGACCGGAAAGTGGATTATTGGCTTAAACTGATTTTGATTTTGCAAAAAAATAATAAAAGTGTCTTCCTTGAAGGAACATAATCGAACATGAATATTTCGTTATCTATGACTGCATTGATTTACTCTGATTTTCTTCAGCATTTTCTTCACTTATTACAAAAGAAAAAAGAAGACTACAGAAAAGGAAACCCCCAATGCAGCTGTGGAAAAACTATAGAATTATATCAAATTTATTTTTAGTCTGATGTGATCACTTTAGTTCATAGCTACAGTAGGCTATATTATCGCTGTGCATGCTTTGCTCTCATCGAAGCAGTGGAATCGATACGGAAAAGCAAAAGATAATACAGTTTTACCTGAGCACGCAAGTAAAGTACCGTGTTGACCTATAGAGCAGGATACAAAACATGGTTATAAAAAAAGCAGTTAGCAAAAATCTCTACAAAAGCTAGATGATAACACGTCGATTGCTCATAATCTGTACCGGTACAAGTGTTTCAAAAGATGAAAGCAGTAGGCTCAAAACTTTCGAAAAGTTTGCTGAATCTAAGTATCATATCTACACTTTGGGCTGTTTACTTTTTTTATTAACGGTAAGTTAAGATGCATTAGCATTTCATCCGTTTTGATAGCGCAATTGGATTAGTGCCGACTTTACAGGCAAAGAAAGGTATCTCACCTTAGTCACCTATTGGGAGTGCATTTGAGTAAAGCACTTCAACGAAAGCTTTTTATTCGTTGGCACCTAATGATTTTAAGAATTCAGAAGCCACACTTCACTAAGCGAAACTTTCACTAAGTGGACCGCTGCTTGACCGGGTTTACATTGGTGGTTAGTCTCCATAAATATGAAACACCGTTAGGTAGCCTATAACGTTTTAATGGCGCTTTCTTAGTGCGAAGGTAACGATTCAATCAACCATACAAACAAACCGTTAAAAATGACTGATGCTAAGTGAGGTTATGTCAAATCAGCATTTTAACGTCTTCTAATTGTTGGTATTTGCTTCTAGCAGACTTTCTGTGTTGTCTTCAATGTTCGCTTCACTTTTTGTTTTTTCTGTTTTGCAGCAAATGGAATAGCCACTGCAAATGCAAATAATTCGTTACAAGCTACGACTGCTTTTAAAATAATTTGTCGTTTGAAAACAGTTTAAACTAAGGATGATGTGCCTTTTTTTATTAGGCCACAAAAACATTTCACCTTTTGAAATATTTCCCTTCAACTAAAAAATCTTGTTTCGAACGGTTCTGAAAAAATATTTCAACTTCTTCAAAACGTTATTGGGTGTTAGTTTGACACAAAAAATAACGCACCTTTTTAGTTTTAGCATGTCTTCGATAGTTTCTGGTAAACCACGGTTTTGGGTATCCGGAAGAAAAAGTAAAGTACAAAATCCTGAGGCCACGGAGAAACAGCTCATGATGATATAAGGAGTGTAAATTCCATGCAATTCCACTAAATGAATAATAATAGTAGGTACGTACGCATATTTGCAATGTGTAGGTCGCTGCCGCAGATAGAGTGTTTCGACCAATCAGAAGGCAATATTTAACACTGCTGAAAAAATTTCAAGGAAAAAGTTTAGTAAATCAGGTTTTTCACAACTCACAACATTTGCTTATGATTTGGAAGTTTCCACAAGCATGCCAGAAACGCACTGATGAATCTTAACAAGTAACCTACCTGAAAAATTAGCATTTGAAGATTTGTCCGCAAACCTTATTTACTAAACTTTTGTTGCAATGTTTTCCAAAACTTGCATTCTGAATTTCACAAGTTCGATTTTCACCAATAATGTTGAGAGAAACCTGATCTCTTAAACTCTTTCTCGCAAAATTGTTCTCAACTGAGTTAAATCTTGCCTTCTGATTGGTCAATAAAACTCATCTACTGCAGCGACCTGCATATTACAATTACGTCGTACGCCTACATATCTCAATTTTATCATTGAAACTTGTGATCTAAATTCTTAAACATAAAAACATATAAGAGTTGAATTATTTCGGACTGTTTTAGTTTCTGTCAATGGGAAAATTTCAAAGCCATTATAAAATTTGCACCCCCTGATGCCTTCTCTCGCAGGGTTTTAATCAGAAACCTTATTGATCAACCATTCACTCTGTCTAAATGTGAATTAAACAAAACAGTCACTTTTAACGTAAAAATGGACAAAAGCATAAAAGGGGCTACACGACTCCCCTAACATTGCCCGAAAACTGCCACTTTAAAACAAGCCTATTGCAAAGTGCCACAATATTACTAACGCAATTCACCTAGCACAATAACCAGGTTGCAAGTAGATTAATATATTTCTTTCAATCTTTGCCTATTGAAATCTAGTTTCACACTATTTGACCTTTTATTTAATTTTTGTTCATAAATAAAATCTTCCCAAAATGTTTATACTTAATTTTGCGGCTAATTCAATATTACAAACATACAGTAGCCTAACATCAGAAAAGTCAAGATTTGTAGGCCTACTTCTAATAAATTGACATCCACAAATTCAAAGTGATAAACTTTTTGTGCTCAAGAAGATAACTTAATTTAACTCGATTGAGTTCTCTACATGGTCTGTTCTAATTAAAAGTTTTCGATCTGTAGGCCCCTTCCCAGGCAGCCTTTGTTTTAGCAGATGTAAACACGTCGTAAAAAGTTTACCTAAGTAGAGAAGGTATGGAGTTACAAGAGAACCCACACGACCACAGAAAGATCCAAAACTCATGGCACTGTTTCGAATCAAAGTTGGAAATACTTCGGCAGTATGAATATATACCAAGTAAAATGCTCCTGCATTGAGAGATTTTCCTGCTAGCCCAACTATTGTTGCAGCTTGTGGCCTGTCTGTAAAGTTATAGAATTATGTAAATCTCAGAAACGAAGTTATATACCGCACTGCAGTATATAGCGTAGTAAATCTTATTTTGTATGTTATTCACTCTGAGAAAGCGCATTGTCATGGAGTCCGAAACGCCAGTGAAGCAATAAAACAACTTGCTTGTCTTTGCTTTTACTTTCGCCTTCATCAGATGAACGCTGCAGCTAGTGCTAAGCTCAGGGCCGGATTTACCAGTAGGCAGAGTAGGAAGTTGCCTAGGGCGGCAAATTATTGGGGGCGGCAAAATATACGAATATTATGGAATATATTACATTGATAATACTGTACGTGAATATAATAATTCACAACAGATATATTCAGATATATAGCAATTAATAAATATGTTATCACATCACAGACATTTATAAACAGTGCGGCAAGTCATGTATCATCTCCCCTAGTCAAGTCATCTCCCCTAGAGTACTTCACGCTTGATTGGTTTTCAACAATATGTGCTGCTTAGCGCTTCTTTGAGTTATCTGTCTCGCTTAGTATGGAGGACTAGGCTTTGTCTGTGCAATTTTTATTAATCTTTGTTCGGTTTGTTTCACTGTTAGTAAATTTGAAGGAACCTAGAAAAAATGTTTTTAGGCAATGTTAGGTTGATGGAAAAGTTGCAGGCTATTTTGTGTAGCCTACTTGCCTTGATGCTTAGAGTATGTAAACAAGCCAAAAAGTAAGAGTAGTATACAAAAGAACTTTAGTTTCATGAAGTTTTATAAAAATGGCGGCATTGAGGACAAGTGCCTGTCTTGTATCGAAAAATAGAAAATCACCATCGAAAATTTTTTTTTGGGGGCGGCACTTTTCTCATCTGCCTAGGGCAGCACTTAGGCTAAATCCGGCCCTGGCTAAGCTAGAAACGATAATTATCTTGCTGAACGTGAACACCCAAACGTTTCAGTATTCCAAAAGCTGTTTTTTGTTTTGTTTATTTATTTTAGTTTGCAACTTGCAAGTATAGTAATGGAAATGTAGGTATAGTCATGAATGATGTTAAACCAAGAGCACGGAAAAAAGTTGCAATGGACTTAAAACTAAAAGCATAATCGTTGAACGAAAACATAAATTTTATTCACTCCGCAACAGCTTTGCAAGAAATAAGGTCTTACACCTGCCATCAATGTTGATCAAAACTAATTTACCTTTGCTGAGAAGTGCTGCTCCCATGCAAAGCACTCCTGAACCTATCATCATAGCTCCATGGCTGCGAGATCTATTCATGTACTTCACAGCAAGGAACGCCATTACAATCCCAGGTATTTCCGTCAAACCCATCAAAGTGTTGTTGATGTAAATATCGCCGCTGAGAGACTGCACGCTTAAAGAAATCCCATAATACACTGTGGTAACACTAAACCTAAAAAGAAAACACACTTTTTTAATGACAGCAAAATTGAGTATTTTAAATTTATGAAGCGAAATAAAATAGGCTACAATATTTTCTACATGCGCAATTACTTCAATAATAATTGTTATTGTTTCATTTTTTTTTTTCACTTAAATTCTACTTTACAAGAGAGCACCATTGCTGATCGCTCTCTTCCACTTAACTCTGTCGAATTGTAAATGCCCAAATTTATGCCGGTTTATTTGCTTAGATTTGGTAACATGGTCTTATATTTTCAAGTGCTGACTAATAAGGTAGGCACTTTTACATCACCCACTCGTCGAAGAGCGCCTGCTTTTCAATGTGAAATTGCTTTGTGTTTTGTTTAGTCACAATTTTCCTTATAAACTCCATTGATTGCAGTCATTAAGATCCTTCTTGCACTCAGCTCAGTTGCAGAAGAAAAAATAGTATTAGCAGAGGGTGGGAATCGAACCCACAAAATCGAAATTACTATTCCTCTGGCCTAACCAATAGGCAACGGTGGTTGTGGCAAAGCATTCAACCACCGTTATTGCATGTGGTTGAATTACCACCATTATTGCCATTCAGTTAAATTTCTTTGTATCAAAATTTTTCGATCAGAATATCACGTGTCGAGTCACATGACTGAAATCAGCTGAATCGCGAGTGAACATGTCACGCATGATTGCGTACCTCTTCGACGAGTGGGTAATGTTAAAGTGCCTACCGACTAATAAAGCTTGGCAGTCGCCTCGATGTGTGCAAAACTAGCTCAACTTTTTTCCTGCGATAACTTTGTGTAAAACACTTTAGAAAAAGTTTTAGAAAAAATTCGGTGAGGTTGAGCTCTAACAGGGTGATAGGACCATTTTAGCCATAAAAATGCCATCGCGTCTATAAAAGTGAAATATTTGTGTAACGTCCAGAATCAATTTGAAATTGCAATAATTAGCTCTTCAGCGCGATACAACGCATGAAAGTGATGAGAGTTTGAGATTTCTAACCAGGCTCTTTTTAAACACCTTTTACCTTATTTGGAGTGAATGCAATTATGTTTTTGAGGTATTTCATCTGAGGTGAGAAAAACTGTTTTTTATGCTTGTTCCTAATAATTATTGTTGATTATTTGAGAACTATTAAGTAGCCTAGATTATTTAACCCTTTGAGGACCGCTGGGACATATGTGTCCCATGCACTTAACCGATCACTCTGCAGTTAACTTTAAAAAAATTGCCACTGCTAATACCCTAACATAGTATTAGATGTTTATCCTTCAAAATAAATATAAAAATTGGAAACTCTGAATCATTTTTCTTGGTGTTATTTTAGTTTGAAAACAGTGAAAAGTTGAGGTTACAAGTGCATTTTTTTAGTGACTAAATTGAGAAATTTTCATATCATTTAAAAAAAAATTTTTGGTTGCAATGTGGTCTGTAAGACCTCTTTGTTGTTGTATGCCAGTTAGAATTAGGAGAAGAGCGAATATTATGGCATGAAAGGATATTTTGTTTGCATGGGACATATGTGTCCCATCGGTCCTCAAGGGTAATTTTTTATGTTTCTTTAGAGACTGTGTATTCGCTATATTCCAGGATTGAAACACAATTGTTAGGCTAACTGAAAGTTCTGCAGACTGTTGAAGATGATAATTTTTTGATTAAAAAACATTAACAGCTAAATTAGGCCTATTCACTATTTTAAGCTGCTAAACTGCAAATAACTAGCAAGCATTATCAATGCAAAAAAATATCTCTTACATCCACAAGTTCAATTCTCTGCACACCTTTAATCAGTGCATTTTCCCAAATAGCCCACTAAAGTTTATACAGTTACATGCTAAAAGTTCTTCCTTGCACACACTATGTTTTGTCAAAAATAGGCTATCTGTATATTCCAGGGTAGTCTGTTATTATGCAGTTTACAAAGCTGTTCTTATGCTGTTGGCCAATAATGTGCTTATCTTTCATATGATTTAGCCTATTTCAAGTATATTTCAGCTTCATTCAGTACCGTATCTATATTTTGCGATTTATTTCAGAAATTTATTATACATAATTGCATACACAACAGCTAACTGCTAAAATGCTATCTATTGCTCGTACAAAAATGTTTCATTTGGATGAAGAATCGATTAGTCAACTTCAGTATTGCGATGATGAAGATGTTTTGGTGCTTGATGAAGAAGATATTGCCTTCTTGGAAGATGATTTTAAAAATGTTGTCAACAATGGTGGTGATTGTCCAATTGAGGTTGTTATTGAACCTCTAAAACATGTTCAGCTGGTCACACATCTCAAGCTGAACCTCATGTGGTAGACCATTCTTCAATGATGTCAATGAAAGCCAGTCACTGACAAGAGAATGTTCAAGATCCCAATTTGTTGACATGGAAGAAGTCTAGGCCTACTGGTATAGGCCTAGACTGTCAATTGTCTAGTCTAGGCCTACTGTGCACAAGTAAAAAGTTGGAAACAGGACAAACAATAAATGTGAAGAGTGCAATATTTTCCTTTGCAATGTGAATGGCAGGGACTGTTTCAGAATGTACCATCAAGTATAAGTGCATGTTACAATAGCTTTCAATGATAGACTGTTAGACCCTAAATGTTCTTCATTACAATGTTCTGTTTTGTTGTTTTGTGAAATTACAAAAATTTGCATACATAGTAGTACGGTACGCATCCTAAAAGTTACTTCTTCTGCAGTAAATGCTGTAGGTGGTAGGAATCTTCAGGTTGGTAGTGGTGGACATCCACTACAATACCATATAATACAAAGCCTGCATATGAAACAGAAGAATTTGTTTTGTAAAACTTCTGTCTATTGTGTTATTAGCCATGTTTTTTAGTCACTGTAAGAGCAAAAATTAAAAAACCAATGTTTAAGTATTGCGGATAAAGAATTACCGTTGAGGACCGATGGGACATATATGTCCCATGCGATATCTCCGGCATGTGAAATATTTTTTTAATTTTTTTTTGATAGATGTTTTTTATATGACATATGAAGTGTAAACAAACAAATTCTACCTAAAAAATTTGTCTGGAAAATTAATGGTCCTCAAAGGGTTAAGCGTGAGTTTGATGACCAATGGCTATGCTTTTAAACGCATTTTTCCAATCAAAAAAAAATCAGTGAAAAGTATGTGACAAAAAAAGGAGAACTGGAGAAAAAAAATTAAAAAGACAAAAAATGCTAAAGAGTAGGAAACTGTCCACAACTTGGGATAAATTTTTAGATAATAAAATTTTCTTACCAGGCAAAAGCACAAGAAACGATAATCATTAACAATCGTGGTGTCGTCACCATTTTTACGAACAGTTTGTGTTTCTTGTTCACGCTGTCCTTGCTTTTGTTCTTCTTTTTTTCGGCCATTAAACCTTCTGCCACCTACAATTATTGTTTATATATTTAACAGTATTTTGAATAATAACATAAGTTATACTGGTCATAATGTTCTATTTTTTAAAGGTTATTAAAAAGATTAATCTACATAATTTGTTGAAGTTTTAAGCCTGATACAAAATGTTAAGCTATTTAACTTACAATAGTAAAGCTAAGTTAATGTATTGACCAATAAAGATCCTTTGATAATTTTAACCAGATGCAATGGAGCACAAGAGCACTAGCCTACATTTAAATGTTGCTCGTTTTTTTGTTTTTTCGCTATTTTAAAATGTTAATTTTTTTTCTTGAAAAAAAGTTTAGGTCCATGCTTTTAAGATTGATTGAGAATTGATTGTGGCAATTTTTAGTATATGACTGCGTTTTTCAGCACAGATTAAGTGCTTGATTTGGCAGGTCAGTTGATTCTTATCACTCGTTTCAAAACAAAGACCTGTTGCACATCTTTCATCACTTCTTCAATCAAAGCATCAGATTTCTTGTTGGTCTTTCCAATCATTTTCAAGATTTTCTTGGCTTCCTCAATTCTCCCAGTTGCCATCAACCAACGTGGAGATTCGGGAGTGAACCTGATGCAATGTAGTTACTCCTTTAACCCTGGCATGCATAACTTGAGTCAAAATGACCCAAACAGTGCTACTTATGTTATGTACTAGCGAAAATGTTTGGTTTACACAATCCAGGGTTAAACTTTGCAATAAATAGGCTATATTTAACTTTTGGTTGGGCGTAACTAAACTCATAACAAAAAATACAAATATTGAGCAGCTTCACAGCTTACAAAACTTACAAATCGTCAGTTTGAATAGAAAAGAAAACAACATTTAAGCACTACCAGGAGTTCAAGAAATATTTTTTTAATCTCTTTCATGTAGCAGTTGGAAAAAATGTCTGTAACCAAATAGAATTCAAATCTTTGGTGAAGGTCGGCAGCAACTGAAGTAGGCCTGGTTGTCTGGGTATGAACTTAATCTCATCTATTTTTCAGTTTTTCTAGAGTTAAATGGCATATGGTTGCAACCAGAGGCATGTAAAACAGTTTTTCCTAATATATTAATGAGTTCTGATAACCGTATTTCCATTACTCGAGATGCCCTCTGAGACAGACCCTATACTTGGTATATCTTGATTCAAATCTTGGAAAATACTAAACTGCACTCAAGCATACGAACAAATAATTATTATCTCACAAAGCATCGTTGCATCTTTGTAAATATTTAAAAAATAACATAGAATTCAAATTACACGTTATATCAATGATAGGATTTTGCAAATGATGAAAAGTAATATTGTTGTTATCATAAAGACTGGTAGGCTATGGACCAAATTCATAATAGCACCGTGTAAAACAAAGAAGTATTTAAAAGTGTAATCGGTTATGCTAAATCAGCAGAAATTGAAAGTAAAAAATGTAGAATAGAATGAATTTATAAAATGCCTTGTGTTTTTAAGCTGTCATACCAAGTATGTTTCGGAACAAAAATGTCCATATACAAATAAAATTCAGTCATGCCCACCAAATGTTGGGGATGTAGAGAATGGACAACATTCCCATTACGCGAAGAAACCATCGCCAATTCGGGCATAAGTAAAATATCAAAGTTGAAATTACATAACCGATGGGAAACGAAAAGAAGGAACTGATTGAGATGAAATTTCGCTTTTCTGGTGTGGTAAGTTCAGTACCTGAAATTACATTGACATATTTTCAAATACACTGAAATATATGACCAATTGTCATTTTTTAACTGTTGATTTAATTACTGTACGTTAAATAATAAGAATAACAAATCTGGAATTAAAACAACAGATCTTGTGTAATTCTTACAGTGTCCAAGTCAGGATGTGTCTAGTTAAGTAACCCACTTCAAAAACTGTCCCTCAAGTATTCACACGAGTTAAAAAATAATAACTCACAGGCAGTAGTAGGCTATTTTAACAAGCGAAAAATTATATCCCTGTCCAGTGTTTTTTTTAAGGTGTTTTGGGGGATCGAAACGGTTCCCAAAATTTCTCCAGCGGTTTCCAAAATTTGGACTTGCAACTACAGTAAAAAAGTAATGGTTGTTTCTCGCTATGCCTTGTCGATAATACGAATATAGCTTACGATCAATAGTTCACGTCCGGAAAAAAGAATAAGTAGAGGTACAGCTAACAGCTGAATCAAAGAGTTATTCACAAAAGAAGTGCACCTTCGATACTCGTCAATGTTTATTTCTGATTTATGGCGCATAATGATCAGTTTTCACGTGTGGAAACATAACAAGCAGAAGCCAACAAGCACACTTTGTTTGATTGTGCAGCAAACTTGTTTGGCGGCCGTGTTGGGCAGGCTGTTTTGTCGCTGTCACAATCATTTAAGCTGTGCCTTGTCGAATAATTCATTTTATATCGCGTTGATTGTATGTAGTTACAGCTATTTTTTGGTATTTAAATGAAACACTTGCGGTCTCTTAAAACTACTTAGCGGTCACCCAAACGAAACCTTAAAAAATAAACCTGTCGCTGTCAATACTGGTGCGCAAAGTTGTCAAAACAATATTTTTAAATAGAGTTTTTCAAGTCAAAGACAACTCTTCCAACCATCAATCAGATGATTAAAAATTCATTTGCTTATCTTGAGTTTATGATTTGTTTCATCCTAATTACAAGATATGTGTGTGGACCTCATAGATCCTATCACTGAAATAGTGCACTGCTTACAGCAGCTGAGAGATGTTGCATGAATAGCTGCCTCATGGGCAATAAGAAGAAGCAATGCTTACCAAGTACAAATCCAGTAACGTAATTAACCAAACTTGTAAGACCGGCAAAAAACAAAACAACCGAAAATGTCAACGTCGTATAAGTGAAGCTCTCCAAAAACATTGTAAAAAATCCCATAAATGTAAATGAAATAAAAATAGGACGCCTTCCAAACCTGCACACCAACAATGGAAGTGTTAGAATGGCATCTTTTTGCAATTTTCACAACTACTGCAGAATCGATTGGTTCAAGAGTTTAAAGCACCTATAGTACCAACATTATAATATCGATATAAACTCTAATTGATTGTTCTTCTGTCATTTGCATCGCCAAGGGTGAGAGTTCCCCCATATCTTCAACCAGGTATCATCAGCCCAGAAACGACAAAATATTAGCTGTTTTATAATAAAATGATAAAATATAATAATAAATAATATTATTATTATTATTATTAAATGATAAATAATAATGAAAAATAATAATAAATAAAAAAAAATGAAAAACGTAACCTGTTGTTACTGTCTGTATAGCGGTGGGATGGCGCAGCGGATAAGGCGCTCGCTTTCCAATCATGCAATCCTGGTTCGACTCCCGGCTACTGCTGGTTGTTGACAAACAATGTTCACCTCTACCCAGGGTGTAATAAATTTGGTGGGCGTAGTTGCTGAAGGAAAGGCGGCCGAGAGAAAGGAACTTGGCCACTCTACTCTCGTTAGTGCCGACGACTTAGTATAATAAGAACCTTATCTTCTCATCCCCCGATGCTTGGATCAAGTATGGGACTCACCTTTACTGTCTATATCAAATTTCGTGGTTACTCATATCGACATCAGCTAATTTTTAGCCTACCTATTATTACTACAGCTGTCATATTGATGTAGTCTACTCTCAACTAGGCCGTTAAGATTATTTGGGCCCGGTACCAATGAAATCCTCGGGACCATACTCAAGATACTTTGAAAAAAAACGAGCTATTCAAAAAATATGGGGTGGCTTCTTTAAGATCTCTGGTTCTATTGAAAGATTACTGGCCTCTAAGATCATTTCGGGCTCACCAAAATTATCATTAGACATCCTCTCTCAAAGCCACTGCTATGATCCGACCCGAACTGGAATCGAACCAGCATCAGTTACGGAACATAAAGCAGCCGACCACTAAACTGGTAGTGCAAAGTTGTTAGGAGCAAATAAAGAAGGAATAACTTTTTTAGTTGTAGAATCGATGGCCTGAGTTTACAACTACTTAAATAATCTTTTGTGAAGATTGAGCAATTACCAAGAATGTATTGTATTGTATAATGGTCAATGTATGTCACAGCGAAAATTTTGATTTAAGAAACGACTTAATTTTGCTATAACACACGCTGGTTTTTGTATAGAAATGAAACATTTTGTAACTTTGAAAATTGCTTTTTTTCAAATTTTACATTTTTAGACTTAAGTAGTTCTCTAAATCAAGTCTTCAATCAGACTTGTTGTGATTTACCAACTTTATATTACAACTGACTTTCCAAGCAAAGTATTTGCAGAACTAACCTGTCAGATAAGTATCCTGAGCCAGAACCGACGCAAATCCCCATGTAGAATGCAAAATAAATTATAGGTTTGATTTTCACTTTCTCACAAAAAAGATCAAACTGCGTAAAAAGCAAGTTATTACTATCTCTGAATATATGGTTATTTTTATAGTCTTACAATGTAGCCTACTTGCAATAGACAATGTTTGCAATGAAAGTAAACACTAGTCCCAGGTTGAAGAATAAGGAGTTTTGAGACGAAATAACCTGAGACAGGTAGTCTTAGCCTCCACAAATAAGCAAGTCAAAACCATACATCACAGCAAAATTAGACGACAAGGTAACAAACATTAGGTTTTTTAATGTGTTGCTGGTGTAATTATTCTTTAGGACAAGCTACAGTTCAGCAAGACATACGTAAAACTATCATAAATTTTGTCTATCTAGACAAATTGAGTTTTGAGATCTACTGTGCATAAATACAGTACATGTACTGTATTGTGTAGACCGACTGCATGTTCAACACTGAGCAACAACACTTGCATTTACGAAAGAATAAAATGTTATGCTTGTATGCTTATTGCTTAGTGATGTGGATGGATGCTGATCAATACAACAAGTAATAAATCAAGATTTACCTCTATTCCAGCTGAATGGACATTGTATGGATTCATCACTTGATAACCATTTTCGCAAGGCATAGAGGTTACATTTTCAAAAGCATAAGCCGTTTGAAGCGTGTCTAAATAATGCTGCAAATTGTTATTTCAACCCATTACTAGGGTTGGGACTCCGGAAAATCCCTATCCCGGAAACCCGGGATTTTAAACCGTTTTTATGATCTCGATCCCGGGATTAATTTTATTAAAATCCCGGGATTTCCAGAAAACATCTACACAAGCTGATGTAGCGCCATATCGCTTGACGCTCATATTATTTTGGTTTTAAGTAGCTTTACAGTATCATCTGGTTGTTTTGAACATTCCACATTAGTGTGATAATAATACCAACCATGGCATAACAATGAACTACGCAATCACAATCAGTCGTAGCATTAGTGCTACTGGGTATCGTAGCGTTAAAAGGGCGGTTGTGCCATTGTGCTATTAGTACAGTTTCTGCTAATTCTGCCCTATCTTTTTGCAAAGGAGAAATTAAAATTTAGCTCAGAATGGAGAATTTTGAAGATGTAAGTTCAAAAAGAAATCCGAGGTGTGGCAAAACTTTTGTATTGTAAATCTACAAAAAAAAAGCAAAACGTAACATCTGTCCACTGTCCAGCCGTTTTGAAAGCTTCAGGGTTTTGTACAAAGGGACTAATAACTAAATTCGGAAATTAGCAAGGATGAAGAAAAGCTTTAGGTTTCGAATCGACGAGCGTTGGTATGCCGAACTGGCTCACCTTTTTGGGTACGGTACCTCAAGAAACCTTCCTACATTGATCAACCGCAGGATCAGCTTGGTCATAAAATAAAACGTCAGAAACTCGCTGCCCTGGCCGCAAACGTTCTTCAAAGATTGTTCCCAAGCCCAACTGTTGAATTGGATCGAAGCTCTACTGAACAGCATGAAGATGCCATTACAGAAGATAGTAGCCACGACACTGAAATAAGTTTAGCTCAAGGGCTGCATGCTTTCGTAGCAGAAGATGAAAGGGAAGAAGCACAAAACTTTGATGTCGGCGCTCGAGTAATGCAAAAAGAAATGCTGCTATAGGAAGCAAGCAAAAAAGGCCAGAAAACCTGAACAATTTATATGAGGCATTGAAAAGTACTAAGCCAACATCTCTTAAGAATCCTGATCCCGGGATTTCAAATTTAATCCCGAAATCCCAACCCTACCTATTACCATTATAACACCAGCGAAGTCTTCGAATGGCTCACATTACAACAAGTCAAGCTGAAATGGTGAGCTTTGTTGATTATTTTTTGTTTAATTTTTTTTTGAAACAACATTTGCTAGCCTCCAACTCTCCAAACAAATACACAAAAAAGGAAAAGAGATACATAATTAAGTTTAATCAATAAATGATATTAATACTACAAAAAGTGCTCAATGCCAAGCAAAAAGCCAAGCAGAGCTAATTACATCAAATATAGTTACTATTCTCTACACCTCTACAGCCTGTTTCACCCTAAAAGGAGATCATCAGAAGCTCTTTAGTTAAATAGATTCTATTTGAATAATATTTGAATTCTATTTGAATAAGGACCTTCTAATGATCCTCCTTTTAGAGTGAAACAGGCTGTAGAAGTGTAGAGAATAGTAACTGTAGTTGATGTAATTAAGCTGAATAATATGTATTTTTTGCTTAGCTAGTTTGCCTAATAACACTAGATTAGTTTGTCTAATAACTAGCTAGTTTGCCTAATAACACTAACACAAGCTAAGTAGACGAAGTTTTGGAAAATGCTTTTACTTTTTTGTAGTAATTAAGTTGGTGCCAAACTTATTTTGAAAAGCGTCTGTAAATACGCCTGCTACACAAGCTTCATAGCATTAACCTACATGGGAAAGACAAGAACGGATCTTCGGACACAGTCTCCAGCTATAAACAAAAAGAACTTCCCCACCCTGCGGGAATGTCCCTCGCAAGACTTGCGTGGGTCCGGCTTAACCGCCTACGAACCGGCGTCGGTCGCTTTCGTTCAGACATGTGCAGATGGGGCCTGGCTCCCTCACCGGGATGCGAGTGTGGCGCCACAGACCAGACAGTAGATTATGTCGTCCATGATTGCCCAATCCATCAACCACCACATGGAACGCTTGGACTGAAGGCCCTGGATGACGAGACTGTCGATTGGCTGATGACATCATGCCCAAACATATAGTCCGGAAGAACAGCTCATACGACGAAGAAAAACAAAAAGAAGAAAATAAAGAACAAAAAATTTACTGTGTATCTAAAGTTAAAACTAAGACTTAAAAAAGAGTGTGATTTGAAGTGTTAACAAATTAAAGGTGAGAAATTATGATTTTAACTTGTTGTAGGCCACGAATGACCACAACTTTAATATGATTTACTGCAGTTTACATTTACCGTTTTGAAGGAAATCCACAAATGATGAAACATCGTTTGCTGTTCTGTTGTACTGAAAGCATTTGCTTCTTGTCCCATTTTCTTTCTCTGGGGGTATCAAGTAGTCCAAAAGCTTCTCCGTTGAAGAAGAGTTCTTTAAAATTTAGGATTTGTAACTGTCAGCTTTCATCACAATATTCACAGCATAGCTCCAAAAAACCTCGCACAAAACTTACTGTAGATCTGAAGCTTAGACTACATCCGTTTTTTCGATTGTTGGATTATGAAAGTATATTTATCCACGCAGTAAAAAGATTATTATGAAACTCATCCTCATTTCGGTAATAAATTACTTTTCAAGAAACACAAACTATCAACAATGAAGTCTTGACGACCAATAGCTGGTTGAATAATACGTTGAATTTACAATCGCTAAATTGATGTATAAAAATTCAAACGAAGCAAATGGAGGCACTTGTTTTGAATTATAATTGCAATTGTAAAGTTTTGCATGTAATAAGTCTGTTGTACTAAAACAACAAATATCAAGTCTAGTTATACAATTAGGCAACTACTGTATTTTATGAAAACATCGCCTACCGGTACATCAAATTCTGCAACCACGCAATTTGCACTTTATGCATTTAGAATTTTGAATAGATTTAGTCCTTCGTAAGCAAAACCATTTGGTGAAACGAGTATATTGTACAAATGCTGGATGTGAGATCATCTAACAAAAAACCAAGAGACCTCAAAGAAAGCTGTGGCCAGATTTAAATATCTCACTCAACTTCTATTTGTAACTAAACAGAATTTACCAAAAGAGGTAAATTTTGCTTTTTAACACGTGCCAAAATACAAAGCTGCTTTCAATCACTTATGCAACTCACTAATAATAGTAACTTAATAATACAAAAAATTCGTTGCGTCAACGCAATGGATATACTAATTGAGAATATCAGCCAATAAGACTTGCAACTTGAAAGAAATATTACCTATACAAACTAGCGCGTTTGGTATATACCACAACGCAGACTGCTCCTCTCTTAACTCTTTCGCGCCCAGCATCATTTTAAAATGATTTGCGGTTTAATGCGAAACGCCCAGCATCATTTTAAAATGATCTGAGGTTTAATGCGAAATGCCCAGCATCATTTTAAAATGATGCTGTTTGATGCGTGATATAAAACTTTGTGTTTGTAGCAAAATATCTATAAATTTACTGGTCCCTTGTAACATGCTTATTTTATTGATATTCTCGTGTTTTTCAAAAAAAAAAATTGCTCAAATTGGACAAAGTGTGCTTACTTTAACCAACAGTTAAAATAAAAGTATGTATATAAAGGAACAAGGCATGTTTGATTTTTCCTTGACACTTCATATCATTAGGAAGTCCACTGAAGAAAAAAAATCTTTTTTAGGTTCTACAGAAAAGGTGGGAGTATTTTTTTTGTAAGATGCTTCATTTTCACAAAATTTTCAACAAACAAAAAAGTTAAAAAAGTGCACATTTTGAAAACACTGTATCTTCAAATATGTTGTATTAGGAAAGTAGGTTCTAACATTTATAGTCAGAACTTGAAATTATCTTTCCAATGAGATATTCCATGTCAAAATACACAATCGGTGTTACGCGTGTCAACTCGTTAAAGTTAAAGAAAAAAAAGAGAAAATGGCTGGGTTTTGCGGTCAAACCGTGCAAAATCGCTGGGCGCGAAAGAGTTAAATTTCCTTATGGCGTTGCAAGATTTCGATGTTTTATATTGAGCACAACTTTGGTACAACTGCTTGGTGAGCATAATCTTCACTGCACAGTGCACACCATTGAAGAGTGGATAAAAAGTTAAAGTTACAATTTGGAAGAAAAGTAAAGGAAAAACATCTGTCAACACTTTTTATGCTTTTTGGCAGCAGAGTTCAGCAAAATTGACAGTGATATCCACGTATTTCCTCATTTCACTTTAATTGTTTCTAGAAATCTTTGATTACACCAACAAGTTTTGATAAATATTCATTCAATGCCATGCATTAAAGTTAAATTGAGCTGATATTAACCTAACTCTTACTTGGGTAAAGTGAGTCATTGTTTCATCAGGAACTTTGCACCAATATCTTTCAGGCGTGTACAAGATTAAGGCTAAAGTTGTGATTAAAAACACGTTTGGTAATCCATTGAGGAAAAAAAGCAGAAACATTCTCTTTTCAAATCGCTTTCCAGAAACTTTTCGCAGAAGGTCGTCGTAATTCATTTTGATGAACAGTAAACTTCCTGCAATTGTCAAAATGTATAAACCTGCACTGCCTCAAAATAAAACCCGGAAAAGAAAAGTATTCCTTGTTACTGTTGTCACGTGTAAAATATTTAACGCCTAAAATAGATCAAAGATTTTGCATTTTATTTGTTTTATTCATTTAGCCGAGATCTTAAGCAATAAAGTTTATTAAATAACAAATTTTGTTCATGTGGTTTTGTTTTACTACAAGACTTCAAAAACAAGGGTACTTTGTTTTTGTTGACTGCAAACATTGACAGAATGGATTAAAATACTGCGCATTTGCTCTTCCTTCAATTAGCCTACTTTAAGTTGTAGATTGCCTGCACAAAAGCAAATTAAAAGTTGGTTGGTGAATCTTTATCCTCGGACTGACAAAGCCTTGAAGCCTTGATAGGTTATTTTTGGTAGTTTCGCATACTTGTAGAGGCTCTTGACGCAGGGCCTGTTAGCGAGATTGGCAGAGTGAAGTTTCCGATGGTGAAAGTGTTGTTGCCAGGGAATTAGATGCCGCTGAATGGAGAGCAATCCTGAAATGCGTTGCTCAAGCGCACACCCCGAGAGTCGAACCAGCGCCGCGTGTTCCTGAGCCGGGCGCGTAACTACTGAGATAACTGAGCTTTTATGCTTTCGCCAGCTTATGAAGTTTTAAGAATTGTATTATGAAGTTTTATAGCCTACTCTAGTCTAGAGAATGCTAGCTTATAATAAAAATGTATCTATATTTGTATAATTTCGGCGTAAATATACGGCAGACTATACGTTGTCGGTGGCCAATTATAACTTTGCTGGCTCAAAGCCTGTACCTACACTAAAACCTCAAAAGGCACATCCAGCATTGTATTTTTACCACATGCTGTAATTGGAAATCTTATACTGCAGAACCCAACACTGCAACAATGCACTGGCTGCAATAGACATGGGAAAACTACAACCCGCAGGCCAAATTCGGCCCGTTAGGCCTTTTAACCGTATTCAGACTGGGCTCTCAAGGGATTCCCTGAGTTGGGGGTGGGCATAAAGTGCTCACGGTTTTTGAACGTTTATTACGCCTTTGATATGCATGCTGTCAGTTAGATATTTTACCAATTGAAAAGAATTTATCTGACTTTCCAAAAAATTCAAACGTTTCTTCGAATCATGTGTATATCTATAGCTATAATAGATTTATTAGACAGGAGTCAAATCGCCAAAGTTAGATGTAAATTATAATAAAGAAACAAGGCTTTAACTTGCTCTGCTTGAGATAATGACGTCACGGTATTCCCACGGTAATCACACTTTGCGCTCTGTCTCTCACACTAACAACCACAACGGCTCATCAACTGCCGAGAATCTATTTATTCTGTAATTATCCAACCGGCAAAAGTGCGACATTATTATATCGACTCAACGTTTGACCACAGTGCTTAGACGTGAAAATTGTTTATTTGACTTCAGTTTGTTTGGAAAGATGCAAAGGTTGGAAACAAGTGTTGCTAGAGATGTAGGCAGATTTGGCTACAAGCCGCAAAAAATATATTCTTACACAGCTAACAATTGTAAGACGTAATAATCATTCAAGTGCATATTTTTTTCAGCAATTTATAAATACTGTTTTTGGTACGTCGTACTGGTACTAACAAACGATTTTGTTTGTGGTTTCTCCCTGTAAATACGTGCGTAACTTTTCGTGTAGCTGTTGTTTCATCATTTTCTCTCGTCGCTATCGACGTACAATATCAGAACCTGCAAACTATGTCGTTTATATACGATACATATGTCGTGTATAACTGTATATACGACACACGAAATAGCGAAATTTGATCTCTCGACAAGTCTCTAATATTTTTTCCACATGCGTGGCACCCAAGCTGGAAATAATTCACATTCACACCGATTGGGCGTAAAATGGGCGATTTTCTAGCTGAAAAGCAACGGTGAATGTAAATAACCTTCAATAAACGCGGATTCAATGCAGTTAATTACATTATAAAATATCGTCATATGATTAAGTATTTCTCATTGCAATACGTGTATTGTGCAGTAAATAGCGTTTCTGCTTCAATAATATTTTAGTGAAGATTCACATGTAAAAGTTATTATGTTTGGATTTACTGGACTACCTTGTTGTAAACAAGTATTAGCACATATGATTATGCGTGATGACGGCTGAAATAGTAGGCTATGCGTGTAGGTGTAGCCTACATCTTGTATGCAAGGCTAGAGTTATGGCGTACTGTGCTTTATTTACTATTTCGTTGATTTGCAACGTTGAATGGGCACAGTTTCGAAAATCGAAGTAATTTCAAAGCAAACATTTCTATCTTTGGTGTTTTACAACTACAAATATCATTGGTAGAACTGAATGATGGGTTAATAAATTATGTCATTATCGTTAACTTACTGCCTGATTATAACGTAAACGACAGGATGTAAGAACAAATAAGTAGAAGAGCAGTTGAAATAAGTCAAATAACCTACAGAGAAAAATTGACCATTTGTGCGTCTACTCAACGTCTTTAGTTGTTGAATCAACGTAAAAATGGCCGATTGGTCAGCGGAGAACCAGCACATGGAAATGGTTGTATTTCTGTTTGTTTCAATCGCAGTAACGTTTTTACATCGATTTTACTTCGTTTGACGTTGGATCTGCGTAACAATGGAGGATTTGAAAACAGGAAAATACGATCAAATGCAAGTGAAATGAGAAGACGTTGATTCTATCCAATACCGAATTACAGCGAGCGAGTTATATCGATTGAACATCTGCGTTACATCAAAATCATTGAACAAAAACCACGGTTTGTTTTGTATGTTTGCTAGTGGCATGATACAAGTTAGGAGAGTCGGTTTACAATGATGCGTAGCGGCCGCCCATGTTGTGAAATCTTTTATTTGGCATCACAACACTCAACTGAATTAATTTTGCTGGTTGTTCTCGCGCGCCAATGTAAACCAGCTTATCCTTATGCATGGTTTTCAAACGAGCAAAACTGGTCCTTTTTACATTGATTCATCGTTTGCAGACGTTGAATCAATGTAAAAAGGACCAGCTTTGCTGACTGGGTTGTGTACCGTAGCCGTTGCGGCTGAGGGTGAACTTCTTTGAGGCTTCAGAAAAAAATACGCCACTGTTACATTACTACAATGTTGCTACAAATAAGAAGGCTCCATTACCAATATACTGTATATGCATTTCAGAGAGAAAAACGAAACAAATCACGCTGTTACTCAATTTACACGCTGATACACAGCTCGTACAATCTGTCACATTTATGTTGATTCAACGTCTACGTCAACGTAGAACTAATTCCAAACTTACCGAGTTTTCGAGCTGGATATAAATTGCAACGGTTTGCCGATGCTTAGAACAATCCAATTAGCAAAATCAGGAATTGTTTATTTACCACGTTTCTGCAGAAACAGATCCGAAACAAAAACGTAGTGCGAAAATATAAAGTTACAGACTTTTCGCATTCTATACCCACGAGTTACGTCACTTTACATCGGTTCAACCATGATGATAATAAATCAAAGCTGAAACAGCAATGTGCTGTTCTTACACTTATCTTTTGAAACATAACAATAAGCGATGTCCACTTGTGCAGTCATTGGAGGCAGCCAATTTTACAATAAAGCAAACTCGTCTAACGTTGATTCGATATAAGAATCCTATAGTATAGGCCAGTGGTTCCCAACCGGGGTGCCGCGGCACCCTGGGGTGCCAATTGTAATGCTCAAGGGTGCCGAGAGATATTGAGAAATTGCAATACTGCAGCCTATTCTTTATTTTAACTTTAACCTGTTGAGTGCGGAATTTATTTATTTCTAACTGAGTTTCAGTGCGTATTAAGTTTTGCGTCTCGCAATTATTCCCGGCTCCTTTCTGGAGAGTCGCTTAATGGGGAAGTCGTTGGCGATAAGTAGCCTACATAATCCACGATAAGCCTTTGTTTTCTCATCTAGGAAAAACAGCGTGAAAGAGATTTTGACTCGTTGCTGTTTCTTCCATAAGAACGTTTGAAACGCATCATTATTGCCAGGTTTCATGATTTTATTTTGCGTTTCACGGCGCACAATTGGGTCTCCAAATTAGCGTATTTAGTAGATATCTTCGACCATTTAAATAACGTGAATGCCAAAATGGAGGGCAAAATGACACTCTCTTAACTTCAACCGATAAAATAAAAGCACTGAGAGAAAAACTGCAAATGTGGTCCTTAAAAGTGGAGAACGGAAACTTTGACATGGTTTCACATTTCCCTGAAATCAAGAACAAAGAAGTTGTCTCATTAATAACTCAACACCTAAAATCATTGCAAGAAAAAATTGAGAAGTATTTTCTCAGCTTGTCCACGGAAAATTACTCATGAGTAAGAAAACTATTTTTACTGGACTCTCATATTGCTTTGAATCTTAAAGAAGAAGAAGAATTAATTGACATTCGTAACGATGGAAATTTTAAGCTTACGTACAAGCAGATGCCCAGATGCCTCTCGACGAGTTCTGGATAAAAATTCAAAATGAATATCCTTGCGTTGGAAAGAAAGCTATTGAGCTTTTGCTGCAGTTTTCCACGTCATACCTATGTGAGAGTGGATTTTCCGTATTATTGAACATAAAAACTAAAAAACGAGAGCGACTGCTTATAGTCGAGGAAGAAATGCTGGTGGCTTTTTTGAATGTGCCCTCAAATATTAAGGGACTTTGTGCAAGAAGTCAAGCCCAAATTTCCCACTGACTTTTGAATAAATAGACTAGGCTACATTTATTTATGCGCGCTATACTGTACTGCACAATACAACTCATTCTGTGTTATTTCATACAGTTATTTGAAATACAGAAACCTCATATATTTGATCCAGTTTTGCCAGGGTGCCGCAAACTATTTATCTCTTTGATAGGGTGCCGCAAGGTCAAAAAGGTTGGGAACCACTGGTATAGGCGATCGTGTGCAAGCATTCTCTCATCGCAAACTTGTCGATTATTAAATCGATTCAACAGCTGATGATATTGAATCGATGAAAACATGGCACTTGCTGCCATCAGGCTTGTACGAGGTTAGAGATATATCATTCATAGCATCATATATCATTCCCCAATTAGTAAAGTGATGCATTTGACTTGTATTAGACAACTTATCTAGTTCGAAATTCCTTCATATACATAATTATGCGAATTCATTTTCAAAATACATTTCATCAACATATTGTTGTTTTTTTCTGTCGATATCTGCTTCATTTCGCCAATTTCACATTAGAGGGACATTTAAAGACCAAAAACTGATAGACAAGGCAACCAAACTTTAAAGTAGGTTATTCCAAGAAGAATATATCCGTTGCGTAAAAAAAATGGTTTTGTTTCAGTCACAGACAGAAATAACTGTATCTGTATGCAATTTACACCAGACGCAAATCATCATGCAGTGTCTTCTTCACAACTAATCAATACTCATTAGGCGACTCGGCTTGGCGGCTTGGCGCCTTTGAATAAACGATCGATGATCTGTCACTCTTTTTATAAAAGAAACCAACCAAGCGCAATCTGCTCACACTCCAGGAGCAAATCAATGAAATATTTCAAGGTGCATGCTAAAAACAGTAGAATATCTCCCAAACCGAATCAGGTATAGCCACGAAACTTTAAATACGTTTAGCCAAGTAATGTTTAGGAAAAGTCAAGAAATTTCAGCTTATTAGCACGTATGCCTATTAAAATACATTCGTTTGAAATTGGCGTGGGCACATTATGCCAAACCCCAGTCTTAATACGGTTAAGCTGACAGGCTAGATACTGGAATAAATTGGGACATCAAATCAATTAATTTTCTTTTGGTTTTCAGATCTGTAGTAATGGCTGCTAGAACTGTTTACTGATTTAAGAAAAAAGATTTAAAAAAAAGCAGATTGAAAACTGCAAGCTTTCTGTGATATTAAATATACTACCGTACAGCTAATGTGATAACTGACTTTATATTAGCTCTCCATGTACATTTTAGAAACATCGTAATAATCAACCATTTGATATTTGCTAAAATTTAACTGCGTGCTGCAATATAAACGAAACTGATCTTTGGTTGGTTAAGTAAGCGTGACGTTGTTACATTTCCCACGGCAAAGACAACAAAATAAATCTATAGACAAGCAAACTCCTCGTTCCAGTTGAGACGAACCATAAGCCCAATAACTTTAAATCACGTTTTGCATGAAAATGCTTGACAATAGAAATTTTCGAAGCTTAAAATTGAATTCACAACAAAATTTGTGTTTTAACACTGAAGGTGTTCTGGTGTTGCGACTGTGCTAATTTTCTTTTAATTTAGTTACTTATTTCTGTCTCAAGCCCGATATCACATTTTGTCGCTTTTACCTTTTTCTAGACTTTTGCTATTTTGACGTGTAGGCTATTGATTTTGCTGTAGCATAATGGTCAAAAATAAAAATAATTGAACAGCTTCCAAAAAGATTTCGTTTATGTAAAGACTCTAGGCCTACACTTATTATATAGGCCTAGTCAAAATTTACTGTTTGTTTTTCTTCTTTGTAGTCCTTCTAATAATAAGTGCCTCACTTCACTTTGGTTGACCTTATTTTGATGACAAGCACCTGAAGAGAGCATGATTAACGTTCTCTTTGCCCATGCGTTTATGTTGAACCAATTTCTCCCAAAACTTCTTAAAACTTCAAAACTTCTTAAACTTCTTAATCTGTCAAAAATTTGTCAATTTTTTGTTTTTCTGCACTTGCATTTTTTTTGTAACTGGCCTTATGCTCGATGGTTGAAGATTTAAGAAAAGTGGACAAGATTGCAAAAAGGCGATTTTTTTACTATCAAATCAACTAAATGTTTCACAAAAATGAGCAATTTCTTTTTGTGTAGTACGGTTTAGTCTACCCGTGTTTACGCCATATGTAAAAATACTTGCATTCCGTTATGCATTGAGCTGAGCTTGTAAGCATGGTTTAGGAATTTTTAAATTAAAATAACCTTAAAAAAATAGTAGTCTAGACCTGTTTACTCATTTTCTTGTTGTTGTACGCAGGGCCTCCGAGAGAAGTCAGCACTGGTCGGGAAACAATGCGAAAAATGGGCCTCATAATATTTTTTAGCAAATGTACAACTAATTTGTATCTTACGTTGCATGTTCGTGTTAAGCTGAAGTTAGCCTACTTTTCTCGGCACGAAAAGAACTTCCTTCAATGTAAAAGTCAACAATAATCACTGGATTACACTTGCAGCAAATATGCCTTTGAGGCAAACTGTTTTGTCTAGAAAGCTTTGTAAACACACAATACAGGCAACGAAAATAGTTCAACCAAGCATTTAATTCAGGAGTGTCAAAAATTTTTCCCACGCGAGTCAGATTTGATAATACTGAAGTGTTTGCGGGCCAACAGCTACATTAATTTTCTAAAAAATACAAGTTAAATTTATATGATTTTTGTCTGTCTGCAGGCCAAAAATAACACATTGTTCAACAACAGGCGCGGGCCATACAAAAACGTCTCGCGGCCGGACTTTGGACATCCCTGATTTAATTCAACCCTTTCCAGACTTTTTGCAATGCAAAGTTAAGGATCACAGCATCAAGTGATAACATTTTGCGACGCCTGAATTGATGCACAGCATTTAGCCTATAGTTACTAGTTAGGCTTTTCAATCGGTTTTGAGTGATAGTGGAGCGCAAACAATTCTTTACAAATTTCAGTAGCCTAATTGCTAAAACTGCGTTCTCAAATCGCAACCGTTGGAGGTAGCTACCGGAAAAAAAAAATAGTAACAAAACTATTTGAAAAAACATTTCGAAAGTTGCAATCAATGGTTTCTTTGTATAGAGATCATGGGGTGGTTCGTTCTGGTTTGAAGCTGAAGCTTGCTGTTTAGCTTTCTGTCAAAAGTACCCACTCATCCAAAATGTTATTGTTGTAAGTAGTCTATTATGTCAAATCCAAGTTGTAAATGTAGTGACAAAATGTAGTTCGGCTAGATTGGGAGCACATTTTTCGACCGATATCAAAGTGAACGCATTTTTCGGCCGATTTGAGCAGGTAGTTAATTTAAACCAGAAAGTTTCCTTGAATGTCGTGCGGCTAGATTGTGAGCACATTTTTCGACCGCTTTGAGCGGGCAATAACGGTTGATTTCAACCAGGAAGTTGCAAAGAGGAAGCATTCAAGACAGCTCATTTTTCTGCCGATTTGCTAAAAAAGGAAGCATTCAAGACAGCCAATTTTTCTGCCGATTTGCTAAGCATTGAGGGTTAACGCTATATCAAAGTGAACGCATTTTTCGGCCGATTTGAGCAGGCGGTTAATTTAAACCAGAAAGTTTCCTTGAATGTCGTGACGCTAGATTGTGAGCACATTTTTCGACCGATGACGCTATATCAATGATAACTCATTTTTTGGCTGATGACGCTATATCAAAGAAAGCTCATTTTTCTGCCGATTTGCAAAGCATTGAGGGTTAGCGCTATATCAAAGTGAGCGCATTTTTCTGCCGATTTGAGCGGGTGAGAGTAACAATTAATTTGAACCAGGAAGTTGCAATCAGCAAAAGGAAGCTTTAAAGACAGCTCATTTTTCTGCCGATTTGCTAAGCATTGAGGGTTAACGCTATATCAAAGTGAACGCATTTTTCTGCCGATTTGAGCGGGCAATGACGGTTAATTTGAACCAGAAAGTTGCAATAAGCAGAAGGAAGCTTTGATTGTATATTATACAATGTATAAGGAATACCGATTTGAGAGGGCAAATAATGGTTTATTTAAACCAGGAAGTTTTTATGTGATAGTTTGGAAAAAAATGGAGAAACAAATCTCACCAATCTATGTGCCACAACCGTATGATTATAAACCATTCTATGAGGCTGAACAAGGCTTAGCTAAAGAATCAAAACTTAAACATGCTACAGCAAAAGTTGTTGACATCGCCAGGACATTCAATGTGAAGCATGAAATTGGATTTAATCCTTAAGACGAGCTTCATTATCTGTTCGCGTGGGAAGAAAAGCGTTTCATCCTGAACAACTATGCAAAGTCGCGAAAAAGCTAATTGTGAAACAACCGTTTTTTGCTTTTCCCTCCACAAAAAATATCTTACAAATTTTATACTGAAGCAAAGGAGAAAATTCAAATTCTTATCCTCATAGTCAGCATATCCAGCGTGTGAAAGAGGAGCTCCTACCTCAACAAATTGATTTGAATTTTACCAGTGGGAAAGTTTACGCGCCAGCTGCCTATCTCTCTTATATTATCGATGGTAAAGTGAATGTGAAGGTTTATCATGAAGCGTATCCCTTGCCAACTCCAGAAGATCAACACCAACTACAAGAAATCCTCAAATATTTAAAAGTCCTAAAGGATCAATCACCAAGCGCTTTTCGACCTCAAAAACGTATTAAATTAGATTCTATTGTGTGATTGTTTTGTACGATTTGTCAATAAAATATCTTGTTTCTTTTGTTTATTGATATAATAAAAAACAATATAAAAAAGGTGTTCTTCTGAATTTTGGAGCGTTAATAAATCGTGTAAATAAATATTATACCGTCGGTGTTGTTTTCTGTATTATCGAAATATACCATCCACAAATTATAAACAGTTTGTTTTATTGGACTGCATAAGCGAAGAAGTTGTAAACGGAGTTACACAGCAATTAAATCTTTTTCGTTGATCCAAGTGTTGATTTCAGGTGGATAACCTAATCAATTCATTTGTTCTTGTTCATTCCTTCCTCGTTTTCGTCAATAGCATCAAATAGATACTTATCATCATTCTTTGTGATTTTTTGAAGTTCTTGAGGATAAAAACGACCTTGGAGTTCTTCGTGGTTGTAGTCTTTTAGTTTGTAAAGAGTAGGGCTTCCAGTGAACCGTTTGAAACGGTAAAAATTTCTTCAGTAAAGTTAGGCATATAACCTTTCTCAAACAGTTGCTTCACCTTGTTGATGCGAACCTTATCTCCAACCTGAAATTCGGAACCTTTAAGGGGTCGTTGCTTTCCATTTTCGTTTCGGTTTATGTTGGTTTCAAATATTATTCTAAAATATGTACCAAATATGTAAAAATGAAGAAAACCTAAGAGGTGGTGGTGTAAAATTTCTTCAAAATTTGTTGAATTATAATGGAATGACTCAAATATAACTTACCTGGAAATTAAATTTTGGTTGTATGATGTCATTTAAAGCTTATAAAAATAATATATTGTCAGGTTAAGATCTGTGTAGCTTGTCAGGTTCATAATTTAGCTAAGCATTTGTTTGATAAAGATCATTGAAACAGTGGTTTTAGGTAATCATTGAAAGTAATTTTGATAAATATAACTTACCTGGAAATTAAATTTGTTGGTATGATGTCATTTAAATCTTATAAGAATAATATATTTTTCAAAACAACATTACTCTAAGTTTGTTATTGTTTGTTTGTACGAATTAATTTTACATTTTTATTTTAGATGATGCTAATACCAGCTAAACAATCAACATTCCCTTTATGCAATGATAACACCCAAATTAGCAGCTATAGAACAAATTGTTGCAACATATACTTCTACATTCTGACAACTAAAAAAAAAATCAACAAACCTAATGCAAACTACATCACAAATTGTTACCTAAACTTAAGACAAGCATGAAAACATACAGAATCTCGCAGAATGCGAGCACAAATTTGCAACACGCAATGACACCTGATGATAAAAACACACAAACAAATCTCCGAACACAGATTTTAACGTTACAAATTTTGCAACAGAAACTTGTGCTATTTTGTTGTAGTTTCTTAAGCTTGTAAAAATAAAATTGTAATTTGCTGAAAATATTTTTAACTTTGTAAAAGAAAATTTAAGTTTGTGACTTAAAATAATTTTTCATGTGCATGTTTTTCAGAGGTGAACTTTCAGATTACAATTTGTTGAAACTACTTTTTTTATATTCAGTTTGTAAGTTATAGAACTTATAAGTTTGTTGTTTGTTAAAACTATTTTTTCAGTTGTAAATTATGGAACTTAAAAGTTTGCACCTTGTCAGTTAATTTTTTGTTCTAATTTGTCAATCATACAACTTAAACGTTTGTAGTTTGTTAAAAAAATATTTTTAGTTGTTGCTGGTTTTTACAATGAAAGGTTTGTGATTTATTAAAATTATTTTTCATTTTTGTAAGTAACAGAACTAACATTTTCAATTTCTTAAAATATTTTTTTTTATCAATAACTGAATTGTAGAATTTTAGAGCAACTGAATTTTAGAGCAAAAACTAATTAAATTGAATTTTAGAGCAAAAACTTTCAGTTTACAGTTTGTTGAAATAATTCTTTTATTTCTCTCAAGGATAATACATCTGCTTGTTCTTTTATTTGTTTATTTTTTTTATATGCTACACAATTCAGTTTGTAGCGTAAGTTTGTTGTTTAGTAAAACTATTTTTTCTTAAAATTTCTTAATTTCTTAAAATATTTTTTTTTTATCAATAACTGAATTGTAGAATTTTAGAGCAACTGAATTTTAGAGCAAAAACGAATTAACTGAATTTTAGAGCAAAAACTTTCAGTTTACAGTTTGTTGAAATAATTCTTTTATTTCTCTCAAGGATAATACATCTGCTTGTTTTTTTATTTGTTTATTTTTTTTATATGCTACACAATTCAGTTTGTAGCGTAAGTTTGTTGTTTAGTAAAACTATTTTTTCAGTTGTAAATTATGGAACTTAAAAGTTTGCACCTAGTCAGTTAATTTTTGTTTTGATTTGTCAATCATACAACTTAAAAAGTTTGTAGTTTGTTAAAAAACATTTTTCGTTGTTTATTTTTACAATGAAAGCTTTGTGATATATTAAAATTATTTTTCATTTTTGCAAGTAACAGAACTAACATTTTCAATTTCTTAAAATAATTTTTTCGTGTCAAAACTTTTAGAGCAAAAACTTTCATTTTACAGTTTGTTGAAATAATTCTTTTATTTCTCTCAAGTATAATGCATCTGCTTATTTATTTATTTGCTTATTTTTTATATGCTACCAATTCAGTTTGTAACGTTTCTGCATAAAAAATCAAGATGAGGTATTTCCAACAACTTAAAACACACTTATGATTTGCAAATCCCTAAATTGTTTTATAATCTTCATCTAAAAATAATAAAACACTTTGAATGTGTCACATGAGACTTTTAAACGCCAACATCGTTTACTTAAGGTTTCACCTCCATTCTGTTCTGAAAGTTTTATTGTTGAGCTGTTGGATCCGTGATCGATCCCACGCTTACATTTGTAAAAAGGATTAGTGTCAAGTATTATTTTTCACATTTTCAACCCCTGTTATTTTTGTTAAACACACGCATGGTTTACTTTGTAGATGTTAAAATTTTTATACTTGTAGTGTTATGAAGCATATTACTTAAAGTGATTTATAGTTTCTACCTGCTGCAACTGCAATTTAATTTCACATTCATTCTTAGCCATTCAGAGATTACTTAAAACAATGAAAGATATTAATAGGCTACTACAAAAAGTGCTCAAAGCCAAGCAAAAAAGCAAAGCAGAGCGAATTAAATCAAATATAGTTATTACTATCTAAACCCTTGACAGCCTGTTTCACCTAAACGTATCATCAGAAGGTTCTTATTCAAATAGAATGATTACTTATGTATATTCTTCCTATTCCATAAGCACAATTCATCTGTAAAGATAATGATTACCTATAACTTACTGTTTTGAAATAACAACACAACATTTTTAAATCGTGGTAAGTTGTATTGCATAAATCAGTCTTAAAGCTGTTTTATTAAAAAAACGTTTTTGGTAGGCTAAATATGCGTTGCATCTTGCAAACTCCAGAACCAGATTGTGTAAGAAACAGAGGAAGTCACGAAGTTGCATTGTTTTGATTAAATGCTTTGAAGGGTAAAATTTTTGTAGTATTGACGTAAATTTACCATTCAAGGGTTGGTAGCTTATAAGTTTATAACACAAGATTCACTTTCTCATATAAAAGCATAGAAATCTAAATATTTACAATAAGTCACCTTTCCTTTGCTCAGATTCCAACATCAATGGAAAGAAAATCTCTTTACGTTTGATCTATTTGACTATTTTCTGGCAAGCATTCAGGTTTTGACAATACTTTTGCAACAATTTATTAAGTTTTTACGTGTGTTCTAGCTACAATCTACTTATCACAAGTTTACTTATAATAAAAATGGCGGATAAAAATGAAGAAACTCAACTTAGAATTGTATAACCTTCGTGATTTGCAATAAATTAGTGCCTACAACATGTCAATTTTGAAACTGACCCAAAGTTAAGCACATATAACAATCACATTTTACATCACATATAACAATCACATTTTACTTGTTTTTATACAACAATACCAAAATTATTATTTCCAACCATATAACACCATCCATTCTGTTAGAATCGACATAAACCCATTATTCTTTGACAAGTCTAAACACGATTTATATGAAATTAGCGGTTTATTTTAAAGCGATCACAGCAGCGTTTCAAATTTATTTTGTGGCAATTAGGTTTTTTTTAGTTTTTGGTAAATGTTCATTTATTAACATCATGTAAAGGTACGTTTTTTTTTTTCATTTCTCTGTGTTATTGTTTGGTAATTTTTTTTGTAAATAACTCCGTCTTTTGTGTAACTTTAAGTGCTTTGTAAGATCTAAACAAAAAGATGATACTTTCATGGTAGCTTTTGAACATGTCTAAACCGATTTTGACGAAAATATGCTTGAAAACACATTATAATGCTTTATTAAATGACCCACATATGTCAACCACGAACCAAACCAATTACAATAATTTTGTTTCACAACCTCAGAAAACTTTGTGTTCGTAGATTTTAATAATTGTTTGGTCTGTAATCGACTTAACCGGTTTGTTTACCATCAACTTACGTTTAAACATAAGAAAATTACTTGAACACCCTACTTGGTTACATAGTACTATAGCATTTACGCCTGATGATTTCTTGTAACAACTACAAACCAATAACACCAATTTATTCAACAGAACCAACGCTTTGAGTGCCCTTGAAGTGAAGATTTGTTTATCGTAACCTGCAACTATTTCTATTGTCGTTTCACCATTGAATCCGTTCCTCAGACTTTTTTTTGTCATGTGTTATGTGATGTTTAATTCTTAAAAATATGTTATTTGAACAATTTTCCGCTTTTATGCTTATCCTCATCTCAAATAGATTGCCTGTGAAGACCTATATTTTAATAGTTTCTATATTTTAGTGAAGATTTCCATGTTTTATTTAACTCTTTTATCTTGCTCCTACATCTAAACTTATTGTTTGGTTCCTCTTGAACTATCTTTTGGTCACATGTTCCTGGTGCTTCATCTTTATATCTCACTTAGGATACACTGGTTTGTGGTTAGTCTATGTAATACTGACGTATACAGTACATTTTGTATTGGTTTTTACTTCCAGACAGTAGACTCATCCTCTTTATCTTCATTTAATCTTACAGTACAACCGCTTTAATTTCTTCCAAACAACTCTTCTTTGGTCTTTCTCTGATCTTATTGGATCAAAACTTAATAAGTTTACCAACTAGTCTTTCTGTCTTTACATATCCATGGTATTTTACGACCACTCGTATGTTTTTTTCACAGATATTAATCCAAAGGTAAAGCTTTAATTTTGTGTAACATTTTCAAAATAACTTCAAACGATTTTTTAAGACATGTACAAAATATCATAAAATTGTGTTTGAACCTAAAAACAAGAAAACTAATGCATATCAATGTCATACTTTTCACTAAACAGAGATGCAAAATTGTGAAATCACTCAGTTTTGATGATCACTGTCTGTTTCACAAAAACAATCTGTCTTTTGCTTGAGTAAACGTTTTTTTCTTTTAGATAAGTCACATATCTGTACACACCTTTCCACAGTGATTGTCTACTAAAGTGGTGCTCCTTCCACAACACTTGTTCGAAATATTTGTGGTGACGTACTTGTATTTAATATGATTATGATATGCTAACTGCAAGCTATCAGACAAAATCTAAGACAATGTAAAACATTCACCAAAACGCATTTGCAGAAAAACATATTATAACTAGATTATCCTATTAAAATTATATCTTTCTATTATATTTTTATTATATATATCATATTATACCTATTCGAAATTATATATAATATATTAAAGTATTTTCTATATAGTATATTCTAGTTTTTCTTGACAAATGCGTTTTGGTGAATGTTTTACATTGTCTTAGATTTTGTCTGATAGCTTGCAGTTAGCATAACGCAATCATATTACAGTAGCATTCGCCTATAACGGCTTCGTTTATAACGTCAATTCGCCTATTACGTCACATTTCGCTCGGTCCCGCCAGAATTCCTATATTTTACGTACATTGTAGTTCGGCTACAACAGCATCGCCTATAACGTCAATTCGCATGTAACAGCACCCTTTATTGGTCCCCAGACGTGTTTTGTTCGTTTATAACATCACTTTAAGCCACCACCTTCACCACGAACGGTCAGTCTTTTCCAGTTAGCGCTGCTGCTTGCAAAATGTCTTCCCTTTATTTAGCTACGTCGTTCGCAGCAGATACTTTAATTAACAAATTAACTTTTTTCCCGCGTGAAAAACTATCATGTGTAAAAACCAGCTCTACAGCTGACGATCCTGTAGAAGCCGTTTCAACCCCAGTAGAAGCCCTACACTCAATCAGACAACTAGACCGATACTTCCGAAGTCACGACGATAGCGACCAAATCCTACATTATTTAGCAAAAGCTGAACGCTATGTGGTGGAGAAATCCGTGTCAAAGCCGCAACAGCTGAAGATCAATGCTTTTTTTGCTACTAAACAATGAACTTCTCTACCAGCCTACTGTATGTAACGGGCTGTATTGCGCAAATTTTTTGTACCTTTCGCTGTAGGTTATTTTTTTTAAAACAAATTCTTTGTTTCTTTATTTTCTGCTTGACTTTTGTCAGTTTGGTGGTACACAGTAAACCTGACTGGATTATACACCTCTTTCTTTAATCAAAAGACAGTTTTGGAATAGTTTGCGGTAGTTCGTCTATAACGTCAATTCGGCTATAACGTCAGTTTATTGCAATCCCCTAGAGGTGCCGTTATAGGCGAATTCTACTGTAAATACAAGTACGTCACCACAAACATCTCGAGCAAGTGTTGTGGAAGGAGCACCACTTTAGTAGACAATCACTGTGGAAAGGTGTGTACAGATATGTGACTTATCTAAAAGAAAAAAACGTTTACTCAAGCAAAAGACAGATTGTTTTTGTGAAACAGACAGTGATCATCAAAACTGAGTGATTTCACAATTTTGCATCTCTGTTTAGTGAAAAGTATGACATTGATATGCATTAGTTTTCTTGTTTTTAGGTTCAAACACAATTTTATGATATTTTGTACATGTCTTAAAAAATCGTTTGAAGTTATTTTGAAAATGTTACACAAAATTAAAGCTTTACCTTTGGATTAATATCTGTGAAAAAAACATACGAGTGGTCGTAAAATACCATGGATATGTAAAGACAGAAAGACTAGTTGGTAAACTTATTAAGTTTTGATCCAATAAGATCAGAGAAAGACCAAAGAAGAGGTGTTTGGAAGAAATTAAAGCGGTTGTACTGTAAGATTAAGTGAAGATAAAAAGGATGAATCTACTGTCTGGAAGTAAAAACCAGTAAAAAAATGTACTGTATACGTCAGTATTACATAGACTAACCACAAACCAGTGTATCCTAAGTGAGATATAAAGATGAAGCACCAGGAACATGTGACCAAAAGATAGTTCAAGAGGAACCAAACAATAAGTTTAGATGTAGGAGCAAGATAAAAGAGTTAAATAAAACATGGAAATCTTCACTAAAATATAGAAACTATTAAAATATAGGTCTTCACAGGCAATCTATTTGAGATGAGGATAAACATAAAAGCGGAAAATTGTTCAAATAACATATTTTTAAGAATTAAATATCACATAACACATGACAAAAAAAAGTCTGAGGAACGGATTCAATGGTGAAAAGACAATAGAAATAGTTGCGGGTAACAATCAACAAATCTTCACTTAATGGTCCTGTTGAATAAATTGGTGTCATTGGTTTGTAGTTGTTACAAGAAATCATCAGGCGTAAATGCTATAGTACTATGTAACCAAGTAGGGTGTTCAAGTAATTTTCTTATGTTTAAACGTAAGTTGATGGTAAACAAACCGGTTAAGTCGATTACAGACCAAACAATTATTAAAATCTACGAACACAAAGTTTTCTGAGGTTGTAAAACAAAATTATTGTAATTGGTTTGGTTCGTGGTTGACATATGTGGGTCATTTAATAAAGCATTATATTGTGTTTTCAAGCATATTTTCGTCAAAATCGGTTTAGACATGTTTAAAAGCTACCATGAAAGTATCATCTTTTTGTTTAGATCTTACAAAACACTTAAAGTTACACAAAAGACGGAGATATTTACAAAAAAAATTACCAAACAATAACACAGTGAAATGAAAAAAAACGTACCTTACATGATGTAAATAAATGAACATTTACCAAAAACTAAAAAGAAACCTAATTGCCACAAAATAAATTTGAAACGCTGCTGTGATCGCTTTAAAATAAACCGCTAATTTCATATAAATCGTGTTTAGACTTGTCAAAGAATAATGGGTTTATGTCGATTCTAACAGAATGGATGGTGTTATATGGTTGGAAATAATAATTTTGGTACTGTTGTATAAAAACAAGTAAACTGTGATTGTTATATGTGCCTAACTTTGGTTCAGTTTCAAAATTGACATGTTGTAGGCACTAATTTATTGCAAGTCACGAAGGTTATACAATTCTAAGTTGAGTTTCTTCATTTTTATCCGCCATTTTTATTATAAGTAAACTTGTGATAAGTAGATTGTAGCTAGAACACACGTAAAAACTTAATAAATTGTTGCAAAAGTATTGTCAAAACCTGAATGCTTGCCAGAAAATAGTCAAATAGATCAAACGTAAAAAGATTTTCTTTCCGTTGATGTTGGAATCTGAGCAAAGGAAAGGTGACTTATAGTAAATATTTAGATTTCTATGCTTTTATATGAGAAAGTGAATCTTGTGTTATAAACTTATAAGCTACCAACCCTTGAATGGTAAATTTACGTCAATACTACAAACGTCTTAACCTTCAAAGCATTTAATCAAAACAATGCAACTTCGTGACTTCCTCTGTTTCTTACACAATCTGGTTCTGGAGTTTGCAAGATGCAACGCATATTTAGCCTACCAAAAACGTTTTTTAATAAAACAGCTTTAAAACTGATTTATGCAATACAAATTACCACGATTTAAAAATGTTGTGTTGTTATTTCAAAACAGTAAGTTATAGGTAATCATTATCTTTACAGATGAATTGTGCTTATGGAATAGGAAGAATATACATAAGTAATCATTCTATTTGAATAAGAACCTTCTGATGATACGTTTAGGTGAAACAGGCTGTCAAGGGTTTAGATAGTAATAACTATGTTTGATTTAATTCGCTCTGCTTTGCTTTTTTGCTTGGCATTGAGCACTTTTTGTAGTAGCCTATTATATCTTTCATTGTTTTAAGTAATCTCTGAATGGCTAAGAATGAATGTGAAATTAAATTGCAGTTGCAGCAGGTAGAAACTATAAATCACTTTAAGTAATATGCTTCATAACACTACAAGTATAAAAATTTTATCATCTACAAAGTAAACCATGCGTGTGTTTAACAAAAATAACAGGGGTTGAAAATGTGAAAAAAAATACTTGACACTAATCCTTTTTACAAATGTAAGCGTGGAATCGATCACGGATCCAACAGCTCAACAATAAAACTTTCAGAACAGAATGGAGGTGAAACCTTAAGTAAACGATGTTGGCATTTAAAAGTCTCATGTGACACATTCAAAGTGTTTTATTATTTTTAGATGAAGATTATAAAAACAATTTAGGAATTTGCAAATCATAAGTGTGCTTTAAGTTGTTGGAAATACCTCATCTTGATTTTTTATGCAAAAACGTTACAAACTGAATTGGTAGCATATAAAAAATAAGCAAATAAATAAATAAGCAGATGCATTATACTTGAGAGAAATAAAAGAATTATTTCAACAAACTGTAAAATGAAAGTTTTTGCTCTAAAAGTATTGACACGAAAAAATGATTTTAAGAAATTGAAAATGTTAGTTCTGTTACTTGCAAAAATGAAAAATAATTTTAATAAATCACAAAGCTTTCATTGTAAAAACCAGCAACAACTAAAAATATTTTTTTAACAAACTACAAACTTTTAAGTTGTATGATTGACAAATTAGAACAAAAAATTAACTGAAAAGGTGCAAACTTTTAAGTTCCATAATTTACAACTGAAAAAATAGTTTTAACAAACAACAAACTTATAAGTTCTATAACTTACAAACTGAAGATAAAAAAAGTAGTTTCAACAAATTGTATTCTGAAAGTTTACTTCTGAAAAACATGCACATGAAAAATTATTTTAAGTCACAAACTTAAATTTTCTTTTACAAAGTTAAAAATATTTTCAGCAAATTACAATTTTACTTTTACAAGCTTAAGAAACTACAACAAAATAGCACAAGTTTCTGTTGCAAAATTTGTAACGTTAAAATCTGTGTTCGGAGATTTGTGTACTTTTTTTCTGAATCCGTATGGTTACACTGAGCCGGTTTCCTACAATGTTTATTTTTCTGAGTCTTTTATGACATCGCAACTGAATATTTAAGTGGGGTTGTTTTTTATTTGTGGTGTGTAAAACAATATTTGTTACTCCTATCTACCATGCCAAAGTGCAGAAGCATCGAGCAATGCACATGCACAGGCAAGGTATCTTCAAAGAGGAATTCAGTTCTTCTATCTTGATTCCTTTGGTAAGAAATTCTAGGTAGTTGGTGGCGTAGCCAAGGGGGGGAGGGGGGTTGGGGGTCACACACGTGCCAAAGGGGGGTTGCACCCCCCTTTGGCACATGTGTGACGTCACGATATTGAGAATGATGCTTTCAGTCTACGCCTCTAAAACAAAGTTTGCCTAATTTTAAATGAAATATGCAAAGAGCGAGTTTTGCCACTACCAAACATTCAAATATCTCAGCCAGGAATTAGCAACAAGAAAACATAGAGACTTGTAGCTTCATTTCTGAAAAATACCGAAGAAAACACGATCTTATCCTTTTGCTATGCCACCGGACAGCACCATTTTACAGGAATATTCATACCCACATTTTTGTTGAAAATATTCTCAGAATGCACCAAATTCAAAGTAATTTTTCAAAATTTTTTGAGGGAGGCCCCCCAGACCCCCCGCCGATGGGTGTCGCCACAAGCGAAACGTCATCAAACCCCCCCCCCTTTCAAAATTCCTGGCTATACGCCACTGCTGGTGATCTTGTTATGTCAGTTTTTCACTGTTATCATGCACCGCATACATTATATTTGGGCAATTTCTATAAAAGCGTGCACATTTGGGCAAATTTACGTTCTGCCCCCCCAAAATGGTTTGCTCTCGTTCGGCTATGTATAGCGTTAACCCTCAATGCTTAGCAAATCGGCAGAAAAATGAGCTGTCTTTAAAGCTTCCTTTTGCTGATTGCAACTTCCTGGTTCAAATTAACCGTTACTCTCACCCGCTCAAATCGGCAGAAAAATGCGCTCACTTTGATATAGCGCTAACCCTCAATGCTTAGCAAATCGGCAGAAAAATGAGCGCTGTCTTTGATATAGCGTCATCAGCCGAAAAATGAGTTATCATTGATATAGCGTCATCGGTCGAAAAATGTGCTCACAATCTAGCGTCACGACATTCAAGGAAACTTTCTGGTTTAAATTAACCGCCTGCTCAAATCGGCCGAATATCACGTGTCGAGTCACATGACTGAAATCAGCTGAATCGCGAATGAACATGTTGGTCACAGCGGTAAACCATAATCTCTTCTTGGGAAAATTTTAACATAAAGTTCCCGAATCCGTTCGTCTGTATATAATGACCGAAGAAACACACACTTGAACTTCTTTTCAAACAGTGTATTCCTGTAAAATTAGCCCGCGGCTACCGAAAACGAGGGGGTGCAACGCCTACACCACTTAAACTGTCACTACACAACAGATTACTTGGATAAAAGACGGAACTTTTGTCCAGCTAGCAAGCACTAAGCCAACAGTTAAATGTGCGACTAACTCTCAAGCAACCATTTCACGAATGACCAGAATAGATATTAATATCTCAAATTCACGTATGCAGTACTGTGACTCAATAAATGAAATCAATTGTCACGCAATTCAAAACAGGTGTCCAAAGCTAGTAATCCAATGTATTCATGTTTAAACAGGTTTCAAACCGAAACAGGCCCAAACAGGTCCAAACAGGTTTAAACAGGTTTGACACAAGTTTTATTAACGATGGTGCAATTTTGGCACATTTTCTAACAACTTTCATGACGTAATATTCAGTAGACTTGAACGGTTTTTATATGACGTTTGATTAAGTGAACAATTGTCTGGAACACATGTCACGCATGATTGCGTACCTTTTCGACGAGTGGGTAATGTTAAAGTGCCTACCGTCTTGAATGCTTCCTTTTTGCAACTTCCTGGTTGAAATCAACCGTTATTGCCCGCTGAAATCGGTCGAAAAATGTGCTCACAATCTAGCCGCACGACATTCAAGGAAACTTTCTGGTTTAAATTAACTACCTGCTCAAATCGGCCGAAAAATGCGTTCACTTTGATATCGGTCGAAAAATGTGCTCCCAATCTAGCCGAACTACATTTTGTCACTACATTTACAACTTGGATTTGACATAATAGACTACTGTTGTACAAATGGTTTAAATTTGTCCCACATGCCTGCAACTGCACGTCAGACCAGTGCTTCCACTTCTGACAATTGATAAATCCTCTTCAGTTTCCCGTTTTGTCCTGAAAAATCCCTTTTTTTCACAGTCGGAAATCCTTCAAAATTTCCTTCATAGGCGAGGTTGTTTTTGATGTTATTTAAGTTAAAAAAAAGTGCTAATACAACTTTAAAGTTATTATAATCTCAGTTAAAGCTATTTCAATCTTGATTTTTTTTCAGTAGCACCGGTATGTCGAAGCAACGTTGTTTAACTTAGAACAGTAGGCTGCACAAAAGCAGCACATATTTTACAATAACATGGTTTACTTCCTTTGTTCACTGTCCAGCCAAAAAACTGCTTGTCAGTTAGTCGATTCTGGGACATTTACCACTTGGAGTCCTGGACATCATTTACCAATTACCACTCTCATCTTTCCCACCCGGACTCCAAACCTATCCCTAACACCAAAAATATGCAGGTGATAAATGTCCAGTAACAAATTATTATCCATCCACTAACAAATTTGTTTTTGTGTTTAGTTCAGTATTCTCTGATGCGCTAACTTAACACTATAGGCTCAGAGGTTATCTCTTTTTTCTCCTTGTCAGTAATGTCTTCACAATCATCTGAGACTGATAAAATAAACTTCAGGATACTACGCCTATTCATGATACTGACTCAGGCTGACTGTGTACACTATGTTGTAGGCTATAGGCTATACACATACACAGCCTAGCTAGCTCTATTGTTATGACACCATAATAGGTAAGCATAGGTGGTAACTAAGTTGTCTAAACCGGAAGGATACCACTAATTACTGTATAAGTGTATATTCGCTTTTGTCTTACCAGTATGCTGTGTTGTATGTAAGTTATATTGTATATGCCATTTTGTATTTTTGCATCATTTCTAGTATTCCTGTTTTTTTATATTGCACTGTTAAACTTCGTATGTGTATTGTTTTTTATATTGTATATAATATAATAATCTATCAATCAATCAATATATCAATCAATCAATATTTGCGTTCAACTTCGACACCGTTCCATTTCAAATAAGCCATGACACCACACGGGTGTGGCAGACTTGATGACCAGTTCGATCCTTCTGTCACTCCCATCATCATCAGCAAACAACCTAGCTCACATTGTAATCTTGTATTGTTTTTTTGTTTTTCGCATGTGCTGATGATGCAAAATAAAAGAACTTCTTCCTCTAGCCTATAGCTTATCATACCTAACTCAGGCTGACTGTACGTCGAAGCTGAGTGAACCTTGTTATTGCTACTCAAGTTCAAATGTCAATCAACGGATTACCTAATTCTAACTAAATGAAATGAGAACTAACTCACTCACTGCACTCACGTCCAATTCGCAAAATGGTGAGAATAGAAATCAAGCCACACAAAAGCGAGAATGGGAAAGAGAGTGAGAGGGGGTTCCGGATGGCGACCACCGTCATTCTGGCAGAATAATTTTTCCGCTTTGTGCACACCCCTGGAGTGGTGTCTATTATGCAAAAATCGTATTATTTTCTTGAATATCGTATATATATGCTCCATCTTTGTAGCCTTCTGCTGGGAGTTCCTTCTAAATGCCGACCTATTGGTGCACATTCCTGGAAAGGTAATTTAATACTGAATCCGATGCATGTAAAATTTAAGTGGCACGTGTTGCGGATTATAGTTTTATTCGAACATGTTTGGAGTGGTGTCTCTTTTTGCAAAAATCGTATTATTTTAATGTTTATCGTAAATGTATCCTCCTGCATCTTTGAAGCGTTCTGCTGGGAGTTCCTTCCAAATGCCGGCCTATTTGTGCACATCCCTGGAAAGGTAATTTAATACTGAATCCGATGCATGTAAAATTTAAGTGGCACGTGTTGCGGATTATAGTTTTATTCGAAGATATTTCGAACGTATGTCATGTCGCCATTTTGTGCCTCGCACTTATTCACGGATAACCTTTTTAGGCGGAAAGCGGAAAAATTATTCTGCCAGAATGACGGTGGTGGATGGCGAGTGACGACGAAAACCAGCTGATCATCATTATTCCATTCGTTTTTAGAACTTTTGAAAGGGAATATTAATAAATATTTCTTAGAAATTGCTAAAAACAACAATTCCCTTTTTAAGACAAAATTTCCTTGTAAAATTGTTAAAAATCCTTAAAAAATCCTTCTTATTTTCATTTCCTTTTTTTATCCTTCGAAGCGTTCAGGATAAAATCCTTCAAAGTGGAAGCACTGCATCAGACATACGATGAAATTTTCAGGGAACTTCAAACTCATCGACGATATGTTTGAGTTTGTTGAGAAGTTCGGGTTAGTTGAGCTACTTTTTGCATTTTTGCAATTTTTTTTTTATATGAGTTGCTTTTATTTCTTCATTCACAGTGCTTTACATCCTACGTATATTAAACAATATCTGTAGAAAGTATAAGCCTTATCGAACGACGACAACCGGGTCTGCAGGTGTTTAAAAACTAGTAGTCAAATGACTCAACTAACACCACGGTGAGGATTAGTTGAGCCAAAGACTGGGGTTAGTTGAGCCGCATTTATTATTTTTGAAAACACAAATTTAACCATGTTTCTTTGCCAAGTCTTAGTTTATATTTAAAGTAATAATATCAATATACGAAAACAGGTTAACAATTGCTCCAAGAGTCGTTCGTAACTCAATGTGCAGATAAAATAATGATGGTATTGCTACGGCATCCAAAATAACACCATTTCATTAAAGCTTGACCAAGTTTATGTGCCTTTGTTGAGTTTTGTGTAGTAGAGATTTATTAAACCGTAAACAGACTTATCCAACGGCTGCAATCTATGTGAGGTGTGTGGAGGTATCGTAAGCAGTATAATGCCGTTTTCACGTACATAATCAATCCCTAGAAAGGAAATGTGACACTTATGATTATCAAGAATGAGTAGTATTTCATTTCCAAGTGAACAACGGGTGCAGCAAAAATATGCTTGTGATAAGCTAAGAATGCGTCCTCATTTATCCAACCTGTTCGTATAACATGACCAATGGATACAGGTGGAGCTCCTTTAAGAAAGTAATCCCTATAATTAACTCGCGAAAAAATAAATAAAGGTGGTATAGAACATTGCCAGATGCAAAAATAGTATACACAACCGTCACCAATTCTCCTAGTCCTCGCTCAGCTGATGCGATCAAGCCGACCTGTTTTATTCTTTTTATTGTAACAACATTTGATGGAACTTGCACAGTTGTACAACCAATTTCGTCTAAGTTATAGATATCATTGGCTTCTAAATTATGCTTATCAAAAAACTTTTGATGTCATAAAATTGGTCAACAACAGGTTTGTTGTAAGCTGTAGCCTAACTCTAGCCATAGATGTTGCTTCAGGGCTGTGTATTGTTAAGTTGTGTCTCGATTTAAACCCCAGCCACCAATCTTTGCCTGCTTTTTTATCTTTGCCAGTTTTCAGGGATTTTTAGCTTATTAGCATTTGCAAATTCAAATGTGAACTTGCAACACTTTTCGAGTGATAATCCGTAAAACTGATTTGCAAGGCTTTTGATGTGTTCTGCCAGCTCTGCTTCTATCTGTAAGGAAAATACCATATGACCTCTTGAAACAGATGCATAGCCAAAGAAATCCATGTCTTGGTTGGCACGTTTGTCTATATACCTTTTAAGAGTCGTCCTGTCGCAGTTGAAGTCTTTAGCAGAGGTCCGAGTGCTACTCCTACTCTGAACAGCAGCACGTTCTAAAGCATTCAATGGAGTCCTTCCAAGATTGGTTACAGTTTTATACACCCTCGGCATGGTTTCTTGAACATAATATGCATAAAAGGGTTAGTTGAGCCACTGGCCACTGGCTCAACTAACACCAAAGGCAGTTGCTCAACTAACACCTTAACTATTACCGCCATAAAAAATTTTCAACTACAGCAAAACTTCATGGCACTCAATGCCGCTATTTATTCAGAACGTAGCTTATTTGGTAAGCTACCAAACAAATTAAATGAAACTATCTCAGTAACCAAGTAGGCTAGGCTATAACAAATTGTTATTGGACTTACCTTTATTTTCAAAATCTACTTTCTAAGGTCAAAATACAACTTTTTAACATCAGCACCACATATAATAGGCTATCAATCGTCAACTCAAACCAGACGCAAAACCATGCGATGAGAAACTTTATGATCACGTGATGATAAAATGTGGTTACCTCACCACATTTAAGAATTAAAAGGAGAGGATCAACTAACCCAGCAGCTCAACTAACCCGACCTTCCCCTACATTTGTCAATTCCAACAACTATCAAATCCTTTGCACTGTACGATAGGTATAGAATACATTTCGTTCGAATAATTCAGCTAGTTGAGTGGAGTTATAACAGCGTTCTGTCATCAGGAAAAGAAGTCATTTTCTTTTAAACTTATAATTGCAACAACAACTTTAGCTTGCGAGTTGTTGTTGCAAGCTAAAGTTGTTGTTGTCTTCTCTTCTCAGCTTTTTCTTACTTAGATTACAACTTCCTTTAATTTCATTAAATTCATCAGTGAATCTTGTTTAGGATCGTAATCCACATAATGCAAAACAGTCACAAATTTAAAACTGCTAGTTGTAAGCCTACGCTACTTTAACACTGACTCAGCTTCCGATCAAGCTATTGTTGGTTCCAACTTGATGCATTTAAGTATAGGCCTACGCAGGCCCGGATCTAGGAGTTTTTTCGGGGGGCAGAAAATTTGAAAAACAATTAAAAAGAAAGATAAAACAGATATGAACAATGATACTATGGCATATACGATATGCTATAAAATATACAAACAGATATTTTCATCAATTGTGAATAAATTTAATTTTGATAAAAAATAAATTTTGCTTGAATAAAAATTGCTAAGCATGCAAAGTAAACTTGAAATCTGGTTTGAAACTATGTATGCAGTGTTCATGACCAATTGGATATTTGTATGTTACGGCAATTGGTTGAAATTCTAATGAAGACTAAAAACTATAAAACAGTCATTCAAGGTTTTAGATTGTTTCAACTGACGTTATTTGGTTCAGCGTTGGTTTCAGCTGAGTCAGCTCCACCAAATGTTGCTATTAAATGTATTTGATGTTATATGAAAGTAAATAACGGAGTCTGATCGATGGATAATTTCAACCATAATAATAACAAAAAATTACCCCTCCCTCCCGGGATACGTTAAGTCCGCCGTGGGACTAATATCAGCTGTTTAGAAGCATATCAAACCATTTGATGCGGAAGCATACAATTTCAACAATTCCTCACTAAATTTCGGGGGGCAGACGGGTCCCCTGGCCCCCCATGAATCCGCGCCTGGGCCTACGTTACTTTAGCACGGACTCAGTTTCCGATCAAGTTATTGTTGGTTCCAACTTGATGCATTTAAGTAACGTCTTTAGAGCTTCAATTGCAAAAGGGTGATGTAAAGCATTGGGTTTGACTACACCACGCCTTGATCACCTTCTCGAAGTCAATTTTCTTTGAAAAGATGACAGGACAGCTTTCTTTTGATTTTTCAGAATTTTTCCTCTAACTGAACTATAACTTTGAAGATGCCACAAGTTTACAGTCGATCAATTACTCCAAAAATGATATGACATTTTGAACAACGCTCTGAACTCCAACGACAACACTCTGAACTCCAATTAGATTTAAGCAGCAACAACATTCATAAACAAAAAATAGACAGGGTTTACTTTCTTTAATCGTGGTTGGACTGATACTTTTCCCTTTCCCAGATAGGCTATGTTGGATACAACATTATATGCCTGGCCAACGCAGATTTTGAAGTTAAAGGCGTACTAAAGGAAAATTTCAAACCGGAATTAAGCATTAAAATGAGTAAACTGAACATTCAAGAATACATTTCAAAAACAATTACCCAAAAAAATTTGTTTTCAATGGCGCTGGCAAGGCCCAAAGTCCAGTGTTTCATTTATTTTCATTTTTTTCAAAATGATTAAAACGTGCAAACACAGCTCAAGAATACGTCATAAAGTCCAGCAATAACAAAAGCCACGTTACCAATCTGATGTTTTGAGCAAACTGTCTGCTGTTTTGATGTTAAAATGTGCTGTTTTGATGTAAATACATACATAGCCTACAGTCAAATCGCCCGCAGTAACAATTATTGCGTGATCGGTTGATTGCTAGACTTTATGACGTAAACTTTATGACGTTCTTTACAGTCGCACGCTTCGTTGCTCAGGCCAATGTCGTTTTGAAAGCTCTGACAAAAGCACGCCCACAATGGTGGTCAGACCGCAATGGGGCAAAATTTTATCGAAAATCGTTTTATGGTAGCATGTTAAACACAAAGAACGTGGAAAATCGCCAAGTCAGGTTTTTCCTTTAATACCCCTTTAAAGTTCAGTTGTCAAGCAAAAATAGTTCACGCTTAGCCAAAGCAGCACCAGTTTTCAAGTTGAAACTGTCAATATAATCGAAACCGTTCAGTGATACAGAAATCATTTCAGCTTTAGATTTTACGTCTTGAAGCTGCTCAACATCGCCTACATCGTTCAACACGAAAATGATTTGTTCTTGATGAGAAGCATCTGGAGTGACATTTACAATGATTGAGAAATACTTGGAAGTACGCACTTCATTTAAGAATTTGTTTATTATTGAGTTGGTACATTTATATTTTAGTACTAAAAATAGCCCCCCCCTCAAAAGTACAAAAACAAAAAACTACTCGTTTTTCCTTTACAACGTTTTGCTAGGGGGGAAACTTGCCCGACTTCCCCCCCCCTCGCGGAGCCCCTGGTTGTACGAGGGTGACAGGTGATATTGTTGTCACAGCGGTCTCTTTATCATCTCATATTCAGATTCGCATCATAATTTGTTTGGTAGACAGAGTTGGATTAAGTACTAGGTTTCAGTTAAATTACAATTTATCACTCTAATATTTTTCGTTTTTGTCAGTTACGTTGTGTTTGGGCTATTCCTTTCTGAAAAGAACAAATTGTTGCAATTACTATTATTTACGTTTGTACATATTATGCCCCCATTTCAGATCACATGCCACACGATTTTAACACATTTGTTTCTTTACAACAGCACAGTGCACAGTTGCCAAATCAATGTTCGTAAACTGTAGGGTAGAGCTACACATGGCCGAGTACAGATAGAGGAACCGTGAGCCACATTAGTTACAATTAACCAAGCAGAAAAAAAATGGAAACTAATTTTATTTTTGCATAAACTTTGTAGCAAGAGAATACTGCAAAAAAGTAATTTAAAACGCAGTTTTGTGAAATGTTAAGCACATTAAAGTTACAAAAGAAATTGTAAAACCTCAGGCAGTGTCAGTCAACTTACAGCTACTGTAGCTTAGACCAAAAATTGTATTTAATTATAATTGTCCTCAAATTGTACCGTGATTGATACAACTTTGATAAAAACGTAAGTTATCCTATTTAATTTACTGTTACAGCTTACTGTAAAAATAAATACAAATTACAGTCTTACAATGATACATAAATCAAGTCTAAAGGTGCGTCTACACGAGAAAGTGTTCTTGCTTAGAAATTCTTGCTTAAGCTAGTGATTAAACTCGTTTCGTCTACACTGGCAACCTCGACGAAGATTTTGCTCGCTTGAATCGCGGTCACGTGAGTATCTAATCCCCAATGACGTCACGTTTTAAAAAGTTTGCGCCAAAGCATAGCAGTTCGCGCTAAAGTACAGCAGAGTAGACCAAGCAACTGACTGTTCTTTAACCATTTGAAGTTGTTGCAGTCTTTCAGTCATGGCTTCCTAGAAGTTGTGTAAAAAATGCTGCAAAAAGCGAAGGATGCAAACCCGCAATTTACTGCTTATTGAAGCATTCAGACACCTCAGTGAGGTTGAAATGTTGGAAAAATTTCGTGTCAGCGTGGGTGACTGGTAACAACCAGCAAAATCATTCTTCCGCTATTTTTATTACCCAGTGTACAATGGCAATGGTTTTCTGCTGAGATCTTGTTTTCGATTTGAAATTGGAAAATATTGTGCTTTCTATGGGCTATTTCGAGTACGGTCACCGCCAGTTCAGCCCGCAACATTAATAAGAACGGGTTGGGATCAAAACTTAACGAAATCCTTTAACGATACCGCCCTGCCCTGTCTGGATACTGAGCTGAGAGGAGACCTGAGATTTGGCGGGAAAAAACATTTCTAAGCAAGAGAACTCACTTAAGCGCCCAGTTTTTCGCTCTGGAGCGTATTTTTTCTCGACGGCTCGCTTACTCTCCCATTTTCTTAAAAGTAAGCGGCACAAACTGCGATTAACTTAAAGAAACAAGAAGTTTGGCTAGCTTAAGCAAGAAAACAGTCGTCGTGTAGACGCACCTTAACTTACGGGTACATAATGCCCAAAAATAAGTGACTGAATAAAGAAGCAACTAGAGATGAACTTTTTCCAACAACAACGGTTAAAAATAGAAAAAAAAAACAATTTTAAAAAAACAGCCACAGATATGGAAATCTACAAAAATAGCACAATCAGGCATGATACAAAGAAAAAGAAGCAAAAGTCGACAAAAAGTAGCATATTTAAACAACCTGACGTAACCGTAACATAACATTGAAGTGTAACTAAGTGCTCTTGCCCTCTGGATGCGCTTCTGACAGGTGAGTGTCGCACCATTGGAACTCGGCTGGTCCAAACGAGTGCAATAACATTACATGTAGAAGACTCCTGAAATGGCTTATAAAGTTTTTATGAAGAAGACGGTTTGAATCTTTAGCCTGGGCGACCCATAAAGATGGGTGTTTCTTTTCAATCTTTTCAGTTTTTTTTCAAAAAAATTAGTATTTGAGAAACTACAAAACTTAAACCATATTTTTACATAGATAGGTCCATCAGACCATCACCAATGCACGACACTACACAATCAATTAATCATAACATTAGCTCAGCGGTTAAGCGCCCGACCCGACATTGTACACAAAGAAACCTCAAATCAAGCGGCGCTGATTTGGTTCTTTGGGTGTGTGATTGAGTACGCATTTCAGAACTGTTCGCCATTCAGTGGCATCTATTGGATGGCATAATTCTCAGGCAACGACACTTCAATGTTCGGAAACCTCACTCTGTTAATCGCGATAACCGGCGCTGCGTCAGTGGTTCAACGCCTGAAGTCTACAAGTATGCGAAACTGCCGGGAATAAATTAACGAACGCTTTCTCATTCCGAGAATAAAGATTCAAACCAACTAACAACTTCAACTACTATTACTTTAGTTAACAACATAAGAAATATAAATTTTCCAATAAGTTATAATTCCGCATTGTAAAATAATAATCAGAGTGCAGTTGCTCTTAGTGTACAATTTCAAGATACGTTTGTCCAAATAGCATGTGAAATGTCGATTATTTTTGACCGAGATAGTAGTTTCACAAACCGATTTAATTTCTGAAAATAACTGATAGAACTATAATGCATTTTAAATGTCAAATTATTACAGTTTGTCTCAATGGCTCAGTCTGTTTAGTGATTGAATTAACGAACGAAACGGCAAGTAGGTTATGTCGCTTAACCCTATTCGGACTAACGGGTGGACGGGTTCCGTCCATACCTAAAACTTTCATCGATTACATAAAAGTTACTGGCTCAAATTAGCTGAAGTTTTATGACTTTTCCTAAAAATTATTCATCTTTGTTTTAGTAATAAAATGACATTTTTATGTGGTATAGTTTTTTAGTTATCAGCAGTTTTTGACACCCTACTCCTAAAATTGCCAGGTCATCTGAAAAACTTTATCATCTTGTACAAGCAAGTTAGCAAACATTTGTATTGTTTTATGCCTTCCAAGATTTACTGCGTGACCTACATGATTACTGACCATTTCGGATTACATGCATGACTGGACCGTGTGCCTTTTACGAAGATATTAACGATTTCAGGAGATTATGACGGAGACATCAGAAAAATTTAAAAACAAATAACTACTTTTAGCAAAAAAGCAATAGCAAATAACTGGTAGAGTATGTGTGTCCACTTAAAATTTTAACCAGTTTGTCAATAATTTTGCTTTAACACTTTGCTCCTCAAAGGGAGGCCAGATTTGGCCCCCCCCCCCCCTCATAACCTGAAGCACAGTAACGCCATGCACTTGGTTTTTCTTGACTTTTCCTAAAATTGCCAAGCGGATCTGATGATATTAAATTTGATGCTGAAAGTTGTGTAGTTTTCTGGTAAATTCAAGATTTTGGTGAATTTTTGCTATTTCTAGCTAACTTCCAGCAAAGCGTGAAATGGATTACATTGCGATAACAAGCCATAAGCTCATAATTGCTTCGTGCATCGATATGCGCGAGCAGAGAGAAACATCCTCTTGTTTTCCATTGTTTGGTTTGACCTCAATAACACAAAGCGCGTTATTTCTTGTGTTACAAAAGAAACGCCAGTGATCACAAAGTTGTTAATTAGAAACAATAATAGCAAACGTTTTTTGCGTTATCAGCTCTACGAAGAATAGCAATCCACGATCAAAATAGTATGCTATGTAGGCCACAAACTATTCAAAACAGTTGTTTCAACCAGCAAATATCCATTGACGAATAAAAAACGTTACAGTAAGAAATCTTCCCTTAGGTAATGATACGAAAAACCTAGTTTCGAAATAAACGTTCTATGGAAATGCTCTCATTGACAAAACTTGCAATTGAGGAAATGTATCACTGCAAATGCTTTTAGAAGAAGCTGAAGAAATGGCGTTTTTGCAAACAGTAATTGTGAGATTCTGTATACTCAAAATTATGAGATCACGTAGCAGCTTACTCGATGACTACATGTCCCTTAGCGGCTTTATGTCCCCTACTTGTTGTTATGTGTTGCATTTTTGTTTCACGGTGCACTGTGTGTTGTATCAAAGAGCGCAAAATAAAGATGATAATGCCTAGTCTTCACTACAAAATATTTTGTAATGTAAATGAGGCATAATGCTCGGCGTCACATAAGACAAACAACAAATCAGCTTTTTTGATCATTGATTCAACATCTGAATACGTTGAGCCAATGTATAAGAGGCCGGCTATTGTGAAGACCCACCATTTATAAACGATCCGATTATACCAAAAGTGGGATAAACTAATGGATCAAAGAATGAATAAACAATGCTGAGAAAACTAAATCTAAGTGACGAACAATACCGATGCCTTCATTTATCTTGGAAAAGTGCTGCCTAAACTTATCAACAAAAAATACCGTAAATAACCGCAGGGATCCCGAAAGCAGAATTTGCTCGATTTTGGCATGAATTTAGTCAGACATCTAATAAATCCACACATACAATAACGGCCACTCAACGGCTATAATATTCATAATCAACCTGGTTCTGGGCGGTTTGTGTAACAGTTCAGGGGAAGATACTACTTGAAATGATGCACCACACAAAAGATTTTCAATGAACACTGAGTCTAAAAAGTGATGTGGATTGTAGAGCACAGTGACTTCAAGTTTAGGACAGAAAAGGCACAAAAATATCACGATAAAACCAAAGACCTTGTAGGAAATTTTCTAGAATCATAACACGATGCAAATGCCAGTGCCATAAACGCGTAGTTTGCATGCTGCTCTAAGCTGGCCGGCAACCACAATGGTAGACAACAAAGGCAGTTTATAACTCGATAACAGCGCAATAAACATTATAAATACGTAACCCAACAGTTCTCTTTTACAATCGTTTCACGTCTAACAGTAAAGTCTTTGCAAAAATTTTTGTGAAGCGTTTATAAACCATGGTTATGTGAAATTATTCATCATTATTATTTTTTACTTTTCGGATGTTGTAAAACGTCATCAGAAAAAAAAAAAAAAAAACATTTCATTACTTCAATGTAGTAGGCCTAAGAATTATTTATAGAATTGTAGCCACGTTTTTTGAACCAAGAAGCCATTTTTCGGCAATATAAAGTTATAGAAAATAATTTGCAATCCTGCAAATGTTTAAAAAAAATCTAGGAAGTCTTCTCACAATCTGGCACAAAATGATTATGTTTATTGTATCTCTGCAATATTTTTACGACAAATTTTGAAGCTTCGTTGTAATTTATCTTTGAAGTGAAAAGTTAATTTTTTTTCCGCCAGAAACATAATCGCTGCCTTGCTGATGTATCGTTTTGTCGCCTTTACGCCTTTTTTTGTCTTTCAAACAATAACGACCCAGTCAGCAATTCAGTCCTTTTACATTGATTCAACATTTGTAAACGTTAAATTAATGTAGGCTTGCTGACTGCGGGTTTATTTCACATTTCTTTTGTTTACCCATGTTCCTTACTTCGCTGTTGCATTGTTTCGAAGCTGGCGGACTAAAAATGCATTTTCAAATTGATTGACACAATCTTCAGTAAAAAGTGAGCTTCGAACTTAGCTTTGTTGATGTAAATGCTGTATTTTTAGTGGATGTAATTCATAAGTCATGTTTATAAACACCGGTAAGCGAAATGACTTATGATGTGGCCTGCATGATATTTGTGATGCGACTTGACACAAATCCACAATTCCAAAAGCGCCTAATTTGAACTTAGAAATTTCAGATAATTTCAACAGCTTGTTCAATTGTCTTCTCTCTACTAAAAATATTCATACTACAAATTCAATATTGTAGAGTGTAGACCTAAAATACACAAACGAAGATGTGAACAGCTATTCAAGTAGGCTAAGGTGTTACTTATGAGAAGTTTGGTTCCATAAAACTAGAAGCTGGCCATGAGTTTCGGAAAGCATTAGTTTAGGACAAAAATATAAAACAACAAACGCAGTTTTTTTTTTTTTTTAATTTGTGTAACAATATTACTCTGATTGTAACTATTTTAGAATTAATGAGTAGCCTACAATAAGATTTGCTCGCAAGTCGTAAATCTTCATCAATGCAATGAGTATGCACACCGCACACACACTTCGTGCGGCCGATCAAGCTCTTTGTTTTACAAAACTTTGCATGAAATCGGATTAGCACGGTAATTACACAGCGGCAAGATAAGTCAAAATTGTCGTTTTTGGGTGCCTTTGCAAAAGTTGAAATATCAAGTTTAACACATAAAATTTTAGAATAATGACTTTTCAAACTTATAAACAAATGATTTTTTTTCACACCAGTGCATCTTCTGTTGAAATAGCACCAGCGGATCACACGTAACAGCTGATTGAATTTGATCCAACAAAGGCCCCCCCTTGAGTAGTTAACTTCCATAAAAACGTTGAAAACAAAGGGTTAGCCTAACTTTGCAAAAAAAGCAACCTCGTAACGTTTTTATATCAAAAGTTATTAGCAAATGAAAGTGTGGATGGAATAAGTCCACACGTCAGGCCATTACCTCACAAAAATAGCTTAGTCCGAATAGGGTTAAGGGGTATTCTCTACGAGTGCACTTTAGCTACGCTTTTTTCAGGACAACTTGCCATTTAGCAGCACCGAGTTGTTGGAATAATTTATAACTTAGACAATATTTTTACAACCAGCGGAAACATCACTCTGTCAGTCTCAGTCACCGGACGTATGTCACTGTTTCTATCTACAAGTATGGGAGATCATTCTGATCAAGCTTCCACATAAGTTTTCTCAGTTCCAGAGGATAGGATTAATCATAACCCACATACCATCTATCAAAAGTATTCAAAATGTATATAATGTAAGCTATCGCTTGGAGGCTATCGATTTCTACAACTAAACATTGCGAAATGAGAGTAAGCTACAAATCACATTGCAATATGAGCAATAGGCTACAACTCCTTCCTTAGACTTGCAACGAAAAGTTAATCGATTTCCCAAATACGTTCATTGATTGAAAAGGTTGAAAACTTATGAAGAAATGTTGTATATTATTTTGCTCTTTGTTTCAGCCGCAGTACGTATTAACTTGAAACATTGTGGTCTTCGTATGATCCTGCAGTGCAATGAATGTAGGGCTTCAAGATCTAATAAACTGTTTCATTTGTACATTGGTGGTGAAATGATTTGCGTGAATTAACAATTTAAAATGGTTGATTGTTCGTGCAGTTGGACAATTCAGTTAAAATTGTAGATCTTAAATGTATTGCATTTTGTTGTATCATTTTGCTGCAACAGGGCTACCAAACATTTTAACAAAATGACCTCTCATTTCGAGGAAAATTAAGGATGGCTGGCCGGATTCGTTCAATACACACGTTAACAACCTGTCCCAAGTAGCAAAGATTGGCGTCTAGCCAGCTCCACGCTAGCGAAGTTATTGGCGACGCGCCAGCGATAATCGCCAGCCAGCCGCCACCGATCTGCTCATCGCATAGCCAGCGTAACGCTGGCGAAATTCGACAATAAAGTCGGCTGTGCGTAAGCGCCTCGATCGCGAAAGTCGCTCAAGTTAGTTAACGGCGCGCTGTCTGTACGCCAACGAATTTCGCTAAACTTACTGGCACGTTTTTGCGGCTGCGCGCGCTGTCGCTGGACTGACGAATGTCGCCCTGCTGAAGCCCTTTTTTTTTTCGGCCACCAGCAGCAGCTGTTGTTTGCGAAATTATCAAAACAAAGCACTAAAACTTCTTGAAGCATTTCGTGTATTAATTGTCTCTTTGTGGTAAAAGCGAGACGCAATTCAAGAATGTAAAACAACAAAAACAATGAAGATTTTTAATACACTGTCTTACCACAGCTCCATTTTCGTAACACAATGCTAAAAAATGTTTCAGTAATAATGAATGGCGGTTTTTCTGATCATTTGTAATACAAATAACAGAACAATTTACAAGTCCAAGCCATGTGAGAGCAAAGCTAAAGACTATAAACATGAGATTATTTGTAAAAGCCCAGCAGCTATTAAGTGAATTTTGACAGTTTTCGCAAAACAATAATTTTTAAGCAAAAAATTCTATTAAAAAAAACTTTCTTGGTTTTCCAAACTATAATGAGTTTGATTAAAATGTTTGCTTGCAAGATTTACCTTAGGCCTAGGGTAGGGGTGAATAAAATTTACTCCCGGTTAGAAACCAATTGTGTACTACATACGACAGTATCATAATTATATAAGCATAATTATATGATAGGTATTGCAATACGTCAAAATCACAGCACTGGAAGAAAATACACAGCAACATCAAGAACACTACTATTGCTTCCACTGTACTCTATGATGTAATAAAGATTATTACGTAGCCAGCAGGGAAATTCAAATTAATGAGTTTTTTGTGCTATCTGGCTTTGAAGGTTGCCAACACGGCAACCACAATTATAGGGAAGGGCCACCTGAACGACGACCATAACGCATTTTCGTTTGCACATCTGTTGTGGCTGTCATGCTGGCAACCTTCAAAGCCAGATAGCACAAAATTCAAACATCCACGTAGGATACATGCAGTATACCAACAATCATGAGTAATTATTGCGTTCCGACATCCATTAGGTAAATATAAAAAAAATGGGAACATGTCGTTTTGACGCCAAAGAGCTTTGGTTCGGGGTAATGTTAGGGATTAGGACTGGCGGCAAAACACCCCTCCGAAAACACGTTTGAATAACAACATTAAAGATATTAATTAAATGATTAATAACATTAAACTCGACTTCACCACAAGAATTAATATTAGTGCATAGACGGCACAACAGTGTTTGGCAATAGCTTGTCGGGATAAGATTTTCCCAAATACCACTACTGTACGAAGGAAGCAAACTGAACAAAGAGGCACGCAAAAATAATAATTCGCAGCAAGATGTTAAAAGATAACACTAAAAGGTCAACAGACAATCAAAAAACAGATAGCGTTCATGTATCGCCGAATTTTTATCTGCGCCGGAAGTTTTGTTTGCCCGCTTCTTTTTTTTTTTTCATTTCTGTCACCAGCCGCCTTCAAATACCGCTTCACTGCAGATTTGAAAACTTTGTCCGTCGCCTTGGCTTGCCTTCGAAACACATCTGTAATAATACAATATGAGCTCTCTGTGAAAACAATTTCGCTCACAACAACAACTTAATTACACTATTATTAGGGATCGAACCGATGGCAAGTGTCCTTAACCTGCATGAGGACATAAGCGGGGTTCATTACAATTAAATGTACTGTATAAACCCCCCTATGACGTAGCAAGACGGGTAGTATTTAAAAAAAAATTGTAATTAGGGAACGTTCAAATATTACGTAACGCTTGCGACGGGGGGGGGGGGGTATGTAAAGCGTTACGTTAGCGTCACATCGGTGGGGGAGAGGGTTTAATATAATTCATCAGTGATAATACTCAGCATTATTGAAACATCTTTTGTGATAAGGTGCTGCTGAAACCCGTGTTTTATCCTGCAACAACAACCACGCATGTGATTTTGGGAAGGCAGGGCTAAATAGTAGAAACTGATATATTACAGGACGTTGTCACATTTTAACGTTTATATTACAGAAAAATATTCCATTCCTTGATAAATCTTCCAATTTGTCAATCCTGAGTTGATTTGATTTATATTTAACTTCCATTCATAAAAACAAACAAGCCTGGCATTTTCCACCATCGTACTGTTCTGTAGTATGCATGGTGTTAGCAATAGCATTGCAGCACTTATTACTGGCGGTAGCTGGTAAAACTACTTAAATATACAATTATATAAATACAAACTTACCAAATAACACTTTTTTATTTTCAGATCAAGAAAGGCAGTTTTTTCGTTTTTTCCACTTCAATTACCGTAAACTGAGCGGCCAGATCGCCATTCATTAAAAGTCGCATAACTCTCCACACAGTTTCCGTACAATCATTTCCTCCAACCGTTATTTTCATCGCTGTTAAATGAACATTCACGCGTTACTCAATAGTCAGTTTAGAACTGAACAAGGTAACAAGCGAAGTCTAGATCGTGAACTCAAACCAAACAACCACACGTTCTATATATTGGTTAATCGTTAGGTTATTTTTTAAAAATCATCATAAATTGGTTTAATAAACATGATTCTATTTTACAAACTAAAGTATTTCTGCACACAAAATGTATGTGGAAGCGTTTAGAGCAAAGCAAACAAGTTTTAAAAATTGAAACTGAGCAGTTGAATAATTAAAAGCCCAGACAGCAAAATCTGTCATTTTTACATTGGTTCAATGTCCGCAGACGTCACATCAATGTAAAAATGACGGGTTTTGCTGTCTGGGAGGTTCTAATCTTTTTTGAGTATGATTTACTGTAGTTACCACCTGCAAAGCGAAAACAAACATGTAACTAATAGACCGGGAGCCCGCGACGTCCACCCTAGGTGAAAAAGTTACCAATTTCTATTTATACAGCGATGTCCGGTGGTATGTGGGTACTCATAATCTGGAAGTCTGCCGGGCCGCCGGTGGTGGGTATGGGAATGGGGGGCATTTTTCATGGCCCAAAAAATGCGCTAGGTCAGCTGAAATAGTTACCGCTTGAAACTTAGTTGGTTGTAAAGTAAATTGTTTCTAGATGATTATCTGGTATGTGACAGACATTTTTTGTGGTGGGGGGGCTCTGACAGACAAGTTTTATACCCCCCAAAATTTGCGCTAGGTCAGCTGAAAAAGTTACCGGATAAAACCAACTGATTATTAATCTGTGAGTGTTAAGCTTCACAAAAATATATGTGACAAACAAATTTGGTGGTGGGTGTCCCTTGACAGACGACCTAAAGTAGGTGACCCCCCTAACTGAGCTAGGTCAGCTGAAATAGTTACCGGATAAAACCAATTGAAAATTAATGTGTGAGTGTTAAGCTTCACAAAAATATATGTGACAGACAAATTTGGTGGTGGGTGTCCCCTGACAGACGACCTGATGTAGGTGACCCCCCTAACTGAGCTAGGTCAGCAGAAATAGTAACCGGATAAAACCAATTGAAAATTAATGTGTGAATGTTAAGCTTCACAAAAATGTATGTGACAGACAAATTTGGTGGTGGGTGTCCCTTGACAGACGACCTGAAGTAGGTGACCCCCCTAACTTGAGCTAGGTCAGCTGAAATAGTTACCGGATAAAATCAATTGAAAATTAATGTGGGTGTTAAGCTTCACAAAAATGTATGTGACAGACAAATTTGGTGGTGGGTGTCCCCTGACAGACGACCTGAAATAAGTCTAGGTAGCCTAACCCCTTCCCTTTTTGCACTAAATCAATGACAAGAGTTACCGCTAAAAAAAACTTGAAGAAGTGTTTTGTTTTATGTGTGCACAACAGAAAATAAGTGTTAGTATTACGTATAACAGGCCATTTAACTACTAATGGAATACCGGAATAAAAATGATGCAAATTGAGCAATCACCCAATTTGGGTTAGGGTTAGTTAGATCTATAATAACAATCACTGTTAAGGATAGCCTATTAATACTTGAAAAGTTTTTGTCTGAATTTTTCGTCAACACTGAACAGTCTAGCCTATATAAAAAAAAATTTTGGCAATGGTGGTGAGTCATTGACTAAAAAAATAATTCCAAGTCAGATTCATCTTCCGAGTCGGAATCTCCGCTCTAGTGTTCATCACAACTTTCAATGTCATCCTCATCACTTCTTTCCTCCGATCTACTAAATAGCTCAAATGGTATAGCTGCGCCTTCAAACCAGCCTGGAATTATAACTTCATTTGTTTTCGACCAGCCATAATAGTGACATTTGCTCGTTTTCTTTAACAATTCTGTAATTGCGTAATTGTTTCGCGGCATGCCGGCATCTTCGACTTGTTCTAAGCCTGCAAGATATCTTAACTCTGTTACAGAAGCAGGTCTCTGTGTAACTGTGACACAACATCTTTTTATGGCACTTTTTTAGTTCCGAAAGCCAATTATTCCTTTTACCTGAGACGCAGCGTCCCTATTCGCAGTTTGCTCTAAAGACAGATGGACTGCCGTCCTAGAGTAATCCTTTTTGGTACGCCTAACTGAGAAAGCACCATTATCCAGTATAGCCCTCAGTTTCGGATCCGCGTTTTTTAGTTTGTTGTAGAAATGTAGAACAACGATCCCCATCTTGTATAATTTAGACAATTCAGAGCGAAATATATTTCTAGAAGTATTGGTACAATAACCATGTACGGTAACCACTTACGTCGTTCATCCTGACGCATCTCTGCACTTCTCGATAGAGTCGGTTTATTAAGAACACGTAGGACCTATCACGTAGAACCTATTAGAGATGCAGCGAACCCAAAATTTTTATCCGCACACCGCACCGCAACTGACTCATCTATCCGCGCACCGCACCGCACACCGCAATTTATCTGGAACTTTGACACTGCACCGCACCGCACACCGCAAATTACAAAATTAAAAAAAAATATTTTAACGAGTTATTGTTTAGAAAGTCAATTGTAGGAAAAAGCATCCATGGCATATAACTGGTAACCTAGTACCAATACAGTTGTGCACTAATTGGCCAGGCTAACCAGATCATATTCTCTTATCAGCAATGCATCTAAGTTCTAAGACATAATACAAACTAAGACAAATAGAATGTTCCTGGATCCAGTATCAGGACTTTTGAACACTTTTTGTAAGCAATAATGCAATTATAATGCCAGTGGCTATATGAACTACACACACAAGAGTAAAACTTATAGCCTGAACTCACTGGGCTAACTGATATAGTAAATAATGCGGTAGTTGCGCTAGGCCTATAGCCTGGTAACTGAGCTTATCAGCTAGGCTACTAACCAAAAACATTCGTACAGCTTCCCTGACAAGCAAGCCCTAAAACCCTGTCAACTGCAAGCCATTTGCAATTTGCATTTGCATAGCTTTCCATCTTAGGGTTTCCGAAGGGAAAAATAACTGATCCGTGTTTCCAATTTAAATTTGAAGTTTCATAGCTGATTCTTGAAAAGTTGAAAGTTTACGTTTACGAAAGTTTAATTTCTTGAAAGTTTACGTTTACGAAAAATTAATTTCTTGAAAGTTTACGCGGCAAGCGGCGCGGCGCGGCTTTGTCATTTCAACCTTCCACGCGGCGCGGCGCGGCACGCGGCGAAAAAGTCAAAAGCGGCCGCGTACGCGGCGCGGCGCGGCTTGCATCACTAGAACCTATAGTGTCCAGAACTGATAGGTTTCACCAAACACTTCATTCATAGACTTGTTAAAGCATTCGTCATACTTTTCCCGATGTTCGGTGACGACTGGATTGGCCAAGCATACTTCTACTTTATCAGGGTCAGTTGGAATAGTGGACATGACTTGCTGGAAGTTGTCAATTTCATCTGCATCTAAAGTTGTTAAGAATCGATCGTATAGCTTTCTTTCCATGATGCTGGCTGTAATTTCGTGCACACGAGTACAGTAGCCTACACCTATTGTAAAATTTCCTATAATGAACCCTTGTAATGATCCCTCGGCAAGGATCTTTGACTCCGACAATATGGACTCTATCCCGCAATCATTTATGAAGGTTCCTTCTGCTCCGAATAATGCAAGATCCATGTGGAAATTCCCAAGTATAATGAGGAGATTGTCAAAAAGAGGGGCTTCAATGGCTTGAATGGAGTAGGCTTTTTGTGTAACCAGGGGTGTGCATTGTGCAAGAGCTACGTCATACGTCACCACGGCATATTGTTGGTGAGTTTCAGTTGCAACCTTCATGGTTCTAACCAGTAAATAGTGTTTCTTTAACAACGTTATTGTTGGTTGGTGATCTTGTTATTGCGTCCATGTAACATATTCGCTGTAGCGGTAGACAATCCACTCTATTATTGCTCATGACACCAGCATAGAGTGGAGTTGCAACATCTCTACTTTTGCTAAACCAATACATATCTAGCGGCTTCATTTTGCATGTCAAGATGGACTCTTTCTCCATTATTTCCTGAATATGATCAGATGCTTCTCCCACGGGACGTGATTTTTACTTTCTTCCTGTGCTAAAGCGGCGCATGCAAATTCCGGCTCTAAACTTTTCACATCATTGTAAGTTAGTTAATTGTGTGGCCTTCCCTGTTAGGTATCTGCAAAGTTAACTTGGAACCTGTCATTGCTCCTAAACCAAGTATCGTGTGCTTCCATGGCTTTACATGACCTCTACTGACGCTATACAGCATTTGACTACATTGATTCTACTTTTCTTTCCACTGTGTCTGTGTGAGAATCACTGAATTTGGATGTCAACCCACATAATAGTGTGGTAGGCTATAGAAGAGTTGCAATCATTCAGGAAGTTTTGGAGCCATATCCTTCAAGCTCTCTACGATTGTTGGATTTGGGGTTTTGGTTTTGAGTAGCTCGTAAGCTCGTACGTAAGTCAATATTTCACCTCGTAAGAGAAGTGCCACTGCACGAATCTAATCATCTTGATTGGCACTATAATAACCTATCAGAGCATATTTTTCTTCTTGGGTAGAGAGAAGTGAGGTGTAAATAACATTGCCTACTTATTGTTAGTGCTTTACCAAACTTATGAGAAATTTTCCTCACAAGGTTTTATGTGGTGTTAGACCATAGCTCAAGATCATTTTCTCCATTTACCAAATACTCATCTTCGTAAAGATTAAATAATATTGAAAATAGCATTGGCCTTTGCTTTTGCATCTCTTCCTCAACAAATGCGCATATTGTTAGGAAAGGAAGGTTGTGAGTTTGGCAAAATAAAATATTCCAGTTTGTGGTGGTTTGGGGATTGCTTTTAGTCTCTCTATCAAAATGAACCCGGCAAGACTTGTGATATTCTGCTTCTTTGGCAATTAAGTCCAAACCACTACGAATTAGTGATTTAATCCTTTCGTTTTTAGAAAACACTGCTCTTGACTTAAGTGATTCGCATCCATACATCGTTGAGACCTTAACGGTATTTTCTTCTTTGTTTTTGTATTTCTTTCGCTTGGGACAGCAAAATATGCAGGATCATTTCAATAAACCTATTTTGTCCGACTAAGGGAGCGAGCTTCTGCATCTTGTTAGGGAGCGAGCTTCTGCATCTCGACTTTAGCAGAAGATAAAGCAACTGCCTTAGGTTGAAATGTTCTTTTAACTGCTATACAGGTAAACTTTTTGTGACATGACTGATGATAGACACCTATGGGTAATGCAGAGGAACTTGTCTGGATGATTTTACGTGTGATAACAGAAAAGCAATCGGATGATAATAATTGTGGTCGAATGCTTGCAATGTTTTTCAATGACCGTTTTTTTTCATTGATTCAACGTCTGCAGACGTTAAATCAATGAAAAAAAACGGTTGATTTGCTGTCAATGTTTTTTCGAAAGGTTGCTTTTTACACTGTTTTTATATCATATTCTTCAACTTAGCCTACTAATATTTATCCATACTCGTTAGATCGCTAATTTGTTGCGTAGCACTGAATTGTCACTGGCTGCCTGTTTGAAAAGTCTTGTTCATAGAATAATGGTTTGGAGAAATAAAAAACGTAGAGTGCTTGATTATTTATGATTGTGATGTCATATAGTAGCTTATTGTAGGGAGTTTCGAAAAAAGGGTTATCACATAGCTAAATGGTTAGGGTATAGTGCTATAGTCAGATGATCAAGCGCTTTAAGGAGTGAATTGTTAGTAATGTGTCGTTGCCCACTGTAACACAAAAGCAAATGATCCCTTTCAAACTAATTTAGCAGCTTGCACTAGGGCTGTAAAATTCCAATCACCAAACTCGCTAAAAGTAAGACAGCCGGATTTCTTACAAGATTTAAAAGTAAGACAACCGGATCTCAGACAGCAAATCAACCATTTTTTAAATTGATTCAACGTCTGCAGACGTTAAACCAATGTAGAAAACAGTTGATTTACTGGCTGAGATTGTAGTGAGCCAAGCACATGCAAAAACACTTGATATAGTTCCTTGCACTGAAACTATTTTTGTTTGTGTAGACAAATGAAGTAGAATAGTAGATAAATCACGTTCTGTTACTTAGTATACCGTATTTCAAAAGCACAGCTAACAAATCTCTCCTATCAATTGACTTAGTGCAAACCTGGGGGTTACCTAGGTCTATTTCAGGTCGTCTGTCAAGGGACACCCACCACCAAATTTGTCTGTCACATACATTTTTGTGAAGCTTAACACTCACACATTAATTTTCAATTGATTTTATCCGGTAACTATTTCAGCTGACCTAGCTCAAGTTAGGGGGGTCACCTACTTTAGGTCGTCTGTCAGGGGACACCCACCACCAAATTTGTTTGTCACATATATTTTTGTGAAGCTTAACACTCACACATTAATTTTCAATTGGTTTTATCCGGTAACTATTTCAGCTGACCTAGCTCAGTTAGGGGGGTCACCTACTTTAGGTCGTCTGTCAGGGGACACCCACCACCAAATTTGTCTGTCACATATATTTTTGTGAAGCTTAACACTCACAGATTAATAATCAGTTGGTTTTATCCGGTAACTTTTTCAGCTGACCTAGCGCAAATTTTGGGGGGTATAAAACTTGTCTGTCAGAGCCCCCCCACCACAAAAAATGTCTGTCACATTCCAGACAATCGTCTAGAAACAATTTACTTTACAGCCAAATAAGTTTCAAGCGGTAACTATTTCAGCTGACCTAGCGCATTTTTTGGGCCATGAAAAATGCCCCCCATTTCCATACCCACCACCGGCGGCCCGGCAGACTTCCAGATTATGAGTACCCACATACCACCGGACATCGCTGTATGAATAGAAATTGGTAACTTTTTCACCTAGGGTGGACGTCGCGGGCTCCCGGTCTATTATATGACAACAGTTACTTTATAGGTGCAATAACAAATATTTTGTCAACACGTCATGTTAGAATTTAACTGATCGGTTGTTGCATGACATAAGGCTGGTGTAGCCATGTCGGAATGTGATTGCATGTACCTATTCCGACATGGCCTACCGCACATGTAGCTTGTGGCATAAAAGTGTATAACAAATGAGTACAGTGACTTACAATAGCTGCCAAAACATCCGCATCTGCTTCTAACTTTTCTTCCAGATCAAAAAGAGAGCGTTTGTTAGCTTGCTTAAATCTTCATGTAATTAAGGTTAAAACACAATAAAGTAGGACACAGTTCCCTCTTTCGACACTTTCTTACATGCTGTAGGCGTAACCGGGTACAGCAAACTAAGTGCAAAGTAAGGTTTATTGTACAGCAGTCTACCCAATAACTGAGCAAGCGCAAAAGACAATTAATCAGACAAACAGGCTCTTCAAATCAAATCAACCGCGTGTTTGAAATGGCACGTGACTTCAATCAAGCGCAACTAAACGGTATGATGACGAAATTTTTCTAATCAAGCGCGAAGCTCGGCCTTTCGTAGGAAACCAACACCATCTGACGAAACTCGACTGCGCGTTGCCAGCGGAAAGCGAGCGAAAATCGAAAGCGCGTCTCTCGCTCGAAAGTCGACGGCGCAGAGCTAGCAGAAAACGCTCACATTGGCGACATCGAAAATCGTTAGCTGTAGGACAGCGCCTGACTGGCGAATATCGTCATGACTTTAAAGAAAAAAAAATCATGACGATATTCGCCAGTGAGGCGCTGTCCTACAGCTAACGATTTTCGATGTCGCCAATGTGAGCGCTCGCCGCCCTGATGACGCCAGCTGCACGCCGACTATTGCTACCTGGGGTGATGCCAGGTAGCCTACAGGTTGAAACTGCTTCTATAAAAAAACAAAGGATTTGTCGGCATTTCTGTAGCTTTTTAACGTTATTTTGAGAGTCGATTACTTTTGTGAAGACATCATTTGTTTCAAAATTGTTAGCTTAGGCATACCATTGGCGTCGTCAATAAAAAATTTTCCAAGTGTTTGGTTTAGTCCATGCTTTTTGCAAATTTTCCAGAAAAACGCATAAGAACAGCCATGCACGAGATCTGCTTTGTGATAATGCTTCAATAGTTACTGTAGCTTGAAGAACGCAAAATATTGCTAACATCAGGTTTGTGATAACTTAAATCAAACCAGTCTTTGCATGCATGTTTTTGAGATCAACGTAAAAATACGGACGGAAACAACTCATCAAATCATATTTCCTGTTTCAAAGAAGCAAAAGTGATGCACTAGAGAAAGACTGTGTTACTTTGATGTGGGTCGCTGTTGACGTTATATTTATATGAGGTTTGACCAGATGAGTAAAGCGGTAAGCCAGAATGGAAAGAAGATTATTTCATGCCAGCCCATGCCATTACCACGTTACTTGGATAACGCTGCTGAGTTAGGTGATGCATATGATGAGCCTAATAAACAAAGTAAAGCCGACTGAACATGATTTTTTCCAAGATAAACTTGCAATCATCATTTTTATTACCCTTTACCTCATACAATCAGATAAAAATTAAAAAATTGTAGGTTTTATTCTTTTATAACATCGCTTCTCAACCTTTTATCGGTCATGGACCAATGTTAATATAAATTTTAGCCTTTGGATCCTTACTTAAAATTTTCAGAAATTGATTAAAAAATATCTTGTTGTTACGGCACGACCAGAGGAATATTTATTTTAGTATTAAATATAAGTTACACGACAGCTTCTAAAACTTTAATGAAATTAAGCCCAGAGCAATAGATTTTAAACCCATGATTTAACTGCTTGCGACAAATGTGCTAAAGTGAAATAATCACTAAACAAAGTTTGCAGGGCATAGAAGTGAGCACAAAATTTTAACGTGTTTTAGTGCAGTAGCAAACAATATTTACATCAACAAAAAATAACGTCCAAATTAATGATATCAGACAATTTTATACGAAAAGTAAATTTCAGAGTAGAGGGGAAGGGCTGGACAAAAATTTCAACATTTTTTTTTATCAGGGGTGGTCTTAGAATATCTCTTGTATTCTAAAATCAGGGTAAAAATTGATTTTGAGAAAAAAGCCGATTACACTTCCCACCTATTTAATCCTTATCAGCACATGAGTGGATATTTTGTCAACCTCGGTTTTTTATGTGAGGTTGCTCTCGCCCTGTACGCAATAGTTTAGCAACACTCGGTGACGTACAGTAAGAAGGCTTCTGAGTCGCTTACTGCTGTGGAGATTTCAAAACGTAAAATGTTTCCACAATAAGTTATTTGCGTTTTACCTTAATCGACACATCTCTTGACAAAATGTCAATCAGAGGCAATAGGAGATAGTCTTGAAAATAAGGAGTTTGGAATTTGAAATCAATACGTAATAGCTAACTATTATGAACAGCCGGCTGCTTTTAAGAAAGTTACACGTGCATTTAATGATTAGCTTTCCGACTGAAGGAGGTAGATTGCGAGTTCTTATACTCTACCTCAGAAGAATAACAGTGTTACGGATTCCTCTTCAATTCCAATCATTTATTTTGGGGGGGAAGAACAAACACCTTCTCGCGGTCCCTCCCGTCAGTACCATATCTTCAAGAAAAAAAAATATGCGAAGCGAAGCTTGTCACACTCGAGCAAACTAGGCCAAATAAACCCCGACCATCTCCTCCATGCAACATTCAGGCGACCACCACCTATAAAGCAGCGGCTGAAATCAAGACGCCCCTTTGTGCCTGCCGCACAACAACTACTTAAAGGCATACTAAAGGAAAATTTCAAACCGGAATTAAGCATTAAAATGAGTAAACTGAACATTCAAGAATACATTTCAAAAACAATTACCCAAAAAAATTTGTTTTCAAAGGCGCTGGCAAGGCCCAAAGTCCAGTGTTTCATTTATTTTCATTTTTTTCAAAATGACTAAAACGTGCAAACACAGCTCAAGAATACGTCATAAAGTCCAGCAATAACAAAAACCACGTTACCAATCTGATGTTTTGAGCAAACTGTCTGCTGTTTTGATGTTAAAATGTGCTGTTTTGATGTAAATACATACATAGCCTACAGTCAAATCGCCCGCAGTAACAATTATTGCGTGATCGGTTGATTGCTAGACTTTATGACGTAAACTTTATGACGTTCTTTACAGTCGCACGCTTCGTTGCTCAGGCCAATGTCGTTTTGAAAGCTCTGACAAAAGCACGCGCACAATGGTGGTCAGACCGCAATGGGGCAAAATTTTATTGAAAATCGTTTTATGGTAACATGTTAAACACAAAGAACGTGGAAAATCGTCAAGTCAGGTTTTTCCTTTAATACCCCTTTAAGAACGCAGAAGAACTTGGTTTAAGTGCGGCACACTGGACGAACCACATGTGGAACACTGAGTGGCAAAATCACACCTCCACGCTCCGTGACTTCATACCCGACGCCGATCCCCGTCCACCAGGGATGTCCCTCGCAAGGCTTGCGTGGGTCAGGCCTAACCGACTGCGAACTGGCGTCGGCCGCTTTCGTTCGGACATGCACAAGTGGGGCCTGGCTCCTTCATCAGAATGCGAGTGTGGTGCCACGAAATAGACCGCAGACCATGTCATCCACCATTGCCTAACCCACCGGCCTCCACACGGTGCGCATGGTCTGAGGGTCCTGGACGACGAGACTGCTGAGTAGCTGAAGATTTCCTGCCCTCCAATCTAGCCTGGAAAGATCGCGCATACGCCATCATTATCATTTATTTACCTCTCATGGTCTAGTTTGCAATTTGAACAACATTTTGCTATTGTCATTTGTACAAAACGAAAAAAAATGTCCTCATGATGTCTTCTTCACACTCTTCTGTTTCAATAACTGTCAAGATTGTCACAAGAAACCTTCAGTTATCATAGATTGTAAAAAGCATAAAGGCGAAGTTTACATGTTTGATGAAAACTGTGAAGAATTTAATTGCTTGAGGAAAACAAATCGTTGGCCAATATTTATAAATTACAATTCGATAAATGTTGCCAGTCACAATGCATTTATCATAATGAGACCCAATGGGAAAGGTAACAAAAAAACAGATTTTCTCAAAAACAACTTTCAAATTCCTCAACCGTATGTCAACAAAAAGAAATTGGCAGCAGAAACCAAAGTACTTGCTGAAAAGTTGGGATGCATCGATATTGGTACTTCAAACGCTTCGAATCACACAGTTCAAGGTATCAAACGGGAAGAATGCTACAGATTTGGGAAGCATACTCGATCAGCATGTGTCACTTGCAGCCGACTGATTTTCCCGACACACAGAAAACTTTAAAGAACCAATATCGTTTGGAATGCTAAACAATTATTTCTTGTTGTGCTACATGATTCTGCGCGTTTGTTTAGCTTTCTTTGTGCTTCGTCTGAGAGGTAGTAAGTTACAACTAAGCCCTGAGTAGGAAGCAGACCACCCGATTGGGATTTATGATTGTTTTGATAAAATTTCACTTCATTAACAACAAATCATCTAAAAAAGAACTTCACTGAAAACAGCTCATTTGTATCGAAAAATACATGGAAATGCCATGTTGACAATTTGTCAACATCTGTGCCGATTGAGTTACTTAAAATCTCTGCGCTTATAAAGGTTACAACATGCTTTAAAATGGATACAAATATTCAGTTCCCACCAAAACATGAGTAAAAAATCTTTTAAAAAAATATTTTTGCAATCTCATTCTACCTTTAATCTTCCATCGCTGTAGGCTATATTGTGTTATATTGTGTTAATATTGTGTTATATTGTGTTATATTGTGGCTATATTGTGTTAATATTTTGAAAATTATTTTTTATTAATTAGAAATCGATTTCGTTATACTGTTTAGCATCACCAGTCTAACAACGTTCGTAATTAATGTTGTTAGATTGCTGATGCTATAACAATAGGCTATAGCGAAATCGATTTTTAATTATTAAAAATGAAGCTGGCAAACTGTTGCTGCGTTAATAACAAGCAATTTTATACAGTAGGCCTACTATGCTCATTCAGTCCTACAACATTTGCTGAATTTTTAACTTTGTCCCCTGTTCAAATGTTTATCATAATTTTTTGTAAAAACACTGTTCTACTGGCTATTTTCAGCATGTCTAACTTGTATCTGTTAGTTGAATAAATTTTGTTGCAACAAAGTAGCCCACAGTATGACCACTAACAGTTTGCAACTTTTACCTTGCAATGAAAGTAAACCACAATGACTAACTAACTGGTCTTGTCAAAAAAAACTAAAGAATTAACCGTATCTGTCACTGCTTCCTTTTGGCGTCAAGAGTTACTGGCCAAGACCATCAGGTCTACGTCTCTCTTATTGCTAATTACTCCGTCGGCTTATATCAAATAACAACGGGAAAAAGTATGCCGTTGATCAAAAGCCTTATCTATCACTTCAATCAATTTATTTCGCAAAATATATTTGTGATTGTGTATTTTAGGTAGAAAAGGTTGATAAAGACTCGGTTTTTGACCTATTTTCGCCATTTCTTGGTCAAATTTCTTAGTTCACATTTTATTTTGAAAGTCCTTTTGCATAGAACACAGAATTTCATCAATTTTGTTTTTTCGTTTTTGTGCAAACAGTATTCCATGCACTTTTTGCACTACAAAGCAATTTGCGCAAATAATAAATTACCTTCCTAATTGATGTCTGCCAGCAAAGAATGACTCATATCGCGTCAAAGACCAACTCCCTACCCAGACAGCAAAATCAACGTTGAATCAATGTAAATATGACGGATTTTGCTGCCTGGGTAGAGAATGGAATTTTAGCGCCGTTGTGTTATGACTGACAGACACAAAATGAAACCGCACGCTAATAGTAAACTGCCAATCAAGCTATTGAATATCAGGAAATTTCTTGCATTTTATAACTGGCTGTGACAAAAGGTTTATTGTGAACTTCACAAGTATCCGATACCAACATAATCGGGATTAAAAGTTGGGGCAAGAAAAAAAAGTAAAAGTCAAGAAATCTCAGGTTTCTAGCGTCACTGCTTCTATGTGAAATTGCTGAATTAGCAGAGGGCGAGACCATAAGGTCTACGCCAGTAACAGATACGGTTAAGGTACAAAAATCCAAATCAGCTCATGACTTACAATGAAAGACAAAGAAGACGCTTTCTCATTCTCCTCTGTAATGTTTGTTGTTTCGTCATAAAACATTCTCTTCAAACAATCTGTCACATGATCATTGCTCACAAGCATTATTGGTAACGACTAGAACATCACACGCCCAGGGCGAAAGAGAAAATTGAATTAAGTCCTGTCTTTGTCATGAGTTACCATGGGGGGTGGTGGGGACAGGTTATACCTGGGACTGGTATATAAGTCCCCCCCACCCCCCTTGGTAACTCATGACAAAGACAGGACTCAATTCAATTTTCTCTTTCGCCCTGGGCGTGTGATGTTCTAGTCTTTTCCAACATTATTAGTTCCTCACTTGCGCAGTTTCAAAACGCGCATGACCATATTTTGGGAAAGACCTGTTGCAGATTATTTCATCAAACTTATTTGCTGCTTAGTCAAAATGTCGGCATGAGACTTGAAAAATTTCTGTTGTGCGCATATCGAGAATACTCAGCTTTGTGTTAACAAGACACTCAAAAGCAAGCTAAAGGTGGACAAAAAGATTTGCTTTCTTGCCTACCCGTTCAAACCACCGGGCATAAACCTGGACTAGACAAAAAAAACAAATTGATCTTCTATTTCAAACATTTAACAAATTTGACTTTCAACTTAGCAATGCTGCAGCCTACAATTTTTGAGTCAAAACAATTCAACTGTTGAATTAATCTGCGTTGCTTTAATACAAAACAATTTGAGTTAATGAAACAACAAAGCATGATCTGTTTCGAATTACAACTTACAAGCAGTGTCATATAACACAAACTGCTCAAACCAACAGCTCTTTTGTTAAACGTTCTTAATAGTTAATTTCAACATTCAATCTATGTTTTTTTGAACTAGGCTACGGCAGACTACTTGAAGCAAAATGATAGAATCTTAGTGGCTCATTGGGTGGCACTCGGCTTTGTAAGCAAAGCAACGACAAAATCAAGCAAGAAAAGATCTAACTTTTAGACGTGTATGCTAAGCAAGGTGTTGCAGGCGCCATAACCTTTTCACATATGGCTTGACGTTTTTTGGTTCTAATTTAATGGATGTTGATCATAAATCTGAAGTTTGAAAACATTTTATCAATGTTTCCCTTACATACCCGCCCGGGCAGTTTCGTGACCCATTTTGTAAAAAAAATTAACTCTTTGCCAATAGAGGACGCTGGTTGCTGTGTTAAAGTTATATCATTATATGAACTTTCAAAAATGATCTTTGTTTATTTGAACAATTAAAAAAAGATTGCCCTGGTTGGCTTTTGGATTTAGATATATTGTGATCTTTGTAGTCATTCAGTGGCGTAGCCAGAAAAAAAATTTGGGGGGGGGGGCCAAATATTTGATGAATTGTAGAGAACAGCAAAGTGTTTGATTTAAGCCATCGCCACTTGATGTGCAGTGGCGTAACCTGCTGGGTTGAGCAAGGGAAGCAATGAAAGTGGTGGAGGGTTAGAGCGTGCCGAAGGCACGCGTATTGTAAGGGGGTCTGGGGGCATGCTCCCCCGGAAAATTTTTGAAAAATTACACTCAAATAATGGATTATAGCGCTTTCTGGAAACACTTTTAGGGTAATATTTGTATGAAGTTTATTAGCAGATAAACAGCTATTACCTTATTAAAGGTAGCTCTTACACACGACCGGGCAAAAACTGCGGCTAAAATTAGAGAACACCAAAAACTCAGCTACACAAAAACGCAATAACTACACAAAAACCCAACAGAGTAAGCCATTCTGAAATTGCTTTCACAAATTAGTTCAAAGAAACGTAAATCGCGTAAACTTTGCGCGATTTACGATTTGCAAAATTTATTAGTATCTTTCTGGCGTATGGTCTCTGGCGTGTTGTTTTCCAAAAGACGCTGTCGAATCTCGTGAGAGACAATACCAGAAAGGAACGTTTCGCATATAGCTTCGTTTCGATATTCCATTGCCGTCACCTGTCTATAATCACAATCTTTGGCTAACGTTTTTAGCTTTTGTAGATAGTCATCTAGCGATTGACTTATTTCTTGGTTGCAAGTTTTCAATTGGTAACGTGAGAAACTACTGTTGATAGGTTTCTCATAAAGAGCACGTAGTGTGTAGCGACTGCATTGTCGAACGTGTCGCTCTCACTAATATAGTCATAAACGTCGGCATCTACATGCGCAATCAGGCATCTTAGCTTGTCCACATCAGTCGCATCCGGTGTACCTTCTAAGAATCCCGTGAATTGTTTGTACCAATGTAGCCAGGTTTTCTTGGATTGCGCAGAACTTGGATCAACCTTTAAGACGTTAGGTTTATAAAACTTGCTTTCCATTTTCAAATAAGTTAATTAAATTGTTCTGTTACAATAACCAGACATTTCACTTACTGAAGTTTTAATTAACTTAAAAGTATGATATCTAAATACAGAACATAAATACATACGTTAACAGAAAAGAACATCATTACTCTGTAAACATAGGAACCTAACACCAGCTAACAAACTCAAGACTGCAACGAGTTGAAAACACAAAACACCGCGTGTACCAATAAAGAAAGAATGCCTACGTCCGAAACAAAATAATGATGACGTCACACACGCGAATCAGAAGAGCGCAATTTCATTACAAGTTGTAAATTATGAAACATAAAGTTTGCACCTCGTTAGTTAAAGTTTTTTTTTTGATTTATCAATCATACAAACTGAAAGTTTGTAGCTTGTTAAAAATATTTTTGATTGTTGGTTTGTGCAATTAAAAGTTTGTGATTTGTTAAAACTATTTTTCAGTTTAGTAAAACTTAAGTTTGTGATTAATTTTTCGTGTATATGTTATTACAAAACTTTCAGTTTACAATTTGTCAAAACTACTTTTTAGTTTGTAGAACAAAACTTAACTATTTTTTTTGTTTAAAATGATTTTTCGTCTGTATGGTGTTAGAATAAATCTTTTTAGTTTACGATTTGTCAAAACTACTTTTTAGTTTGTAAAACAAAACTTAACTATTTTTTTTATTTAAAATAATTTTTCGTGTGTATGTTATTAGAATAAAACTTTACGATTTATTAAAATTATTTTTTCAGTTTTGTAAGTTGCAGAACTAACATTTTTAATTTCTTAATTTTTTTTTCGTGCTAATGTTTTAAAAAGTTTTAGTTTACAGTTTGTTGAAATAATTTTGTTTTCAGTTTTAAATTATGGAACTTAAAAGTTTGTAGTTTGTTAAAAGTATTTTTTAGTTGTTGGTTTTTGCAATAAAAAGTTTATGAATTATTAAAATTATTTTTTCAGATTTGTAAGTTACAGAACTAACATTTTTAATTTCTTAAAATAATGTGTTTTTTTCGTGTTAATGTTTTAAAAAAGTTTTAGTGTACAGTTTGTTGAAATAATTTTTTATTTCTCTCAAGAATAATACATCTGCTTATTTTTTTATTTTCTTTTGAAGATGAGGTATTTCCAGCAACCATAAGCTTACTCCCAGCTAGGGTTGTAAAGGGGTGGAAAGTTTCCGGGAATTTTGGAAACTTTCCTGGAAACTTTCCGGGAATTTTGAAGGACCCGGGAATATTGGGAATATTGGGGAATTTTCATTTGGCATTTATTATGTTTAAAAAATTTGTTAAATATTTCATCAATTAGAAAAAAATATCAAAAACCTATCTTCAGCATTTCTTATTTTCTTTAATTATTATAAACACTAATTTGGTGTTAATTAAGAATGAAGCTTATGCACACTTTTTCAATATTTAAAAAAATACTGATCAAGTGATCATATTTGGGAACACTCACACCAAGGTCCGCAATAGGCTCGCAAATGAAAGGATGGACAAACTATAGTATCAGTGAGGTCTAACTTGGCATTGTTTGAGCCCTGTGAAGACAAGTCAACTCAAATTAAAGTTGACTCTGAAGTCGATGACGCTGCCAGAACAGTCATTAGTACGGTACATCATCTGAAGTAGCCGAGCAGGAGGAGATGCTAACCGGCAGCAACTAGAACAACGACTTTGTAACTGACTCAGTATTGTTTTTCTTTGTAAAAAACAGATTGGTGATGATTCATTTTTGGAGTTATTAAACTAAACCATGTGTTTGTATGTTCTTAAGTATTTTAGTGATACATAGTACTTTTATTCTAAACAGTAAAAAGCCATTATTTTCCTGTTTCAACATCAAATTAAGATTGTTTTGAATGTTTCCGAAAATTCCCCAAAATTCCTGAAAATTCCCGTTAATTCCCAAAATTTCCATGGAAAGTTTCCGCTCTGAAAATTCCCGGGAATTTTGCAACCCTACTCCCAGCAACCTTAAGCGTATTTCCAGCAACTTAAAGCACACTTATGATTTGCAAACTCTTAAACTGTTTTTATAATCTTAATCTAAAAATCATAAAACACTTTTGATATGTCACATGAGACTTTTAAATGACAATACTGTTTACTTAGGGGTTCACCTCCATTTGGTTCTGAAGGTTTTATTGTTGAGTTGTTGGATTCTTGATCGATCCCACGCTTACATTTGTAAAACGGATTAGTGTCTTGTTTATACTATGATCACAAGTATTTTTTTTTCACATTTTCAACCCCTGTTATTTTTGTTAAACACACGCATGGTTTACTTTGTAGATGCTAAAATTCTTATACTATTAGTTTTATCAAGCATATTACTTAAAGTGATTTATATTTTCTACCTGCTACAACTGCAATTTAATTTCACATTCATTCTTAGCGATTTAAAGATTACTTATGTATATTCTTCCTATTCCATAAGCACAATTCATCTGTAAAGATAATGATTACCTATAACTTACTGTTTTGAAGTAACAACACAATATTTTTTGAATCGTGGTAAGTTGTATTGCATAAACCAGTCTTAATGCTGTTTTATTAAAAACGTCTTTGGTAGGTTTTATTAAAAACGTACATATGCGTTGCATTTTGCAAACTCCAGAACCACTGCACAAGATTGTTTAAGAAACAGAGGAAGTCACGGAGTTGCATTGTTTTGATGAAATGCTTTGAATGGTAAAACTTTTGTAGTATTGACTTAAATTTACCATTCAAGGGTTGGTATAGTTTATAAGTTTATAACACAAGATTCACTTTAGTTATAACTTAACCCTTATTAGCACAGGGATTTTAGCTAGCTTAATCGGCACAGATGTTGACAAATTGTCAACATGGCATTTCCTTGTGTTTTTCGATACATATGCGCTGGTTTCAAAGTGAAGTTATTATTTTAGATGATTTGATGTTGATAAAACCTTAAGAAAACAATCATTAATCCTAATTGGGAGGCCTGCTTCCTACCCAGGACGTAGTTTTAGCTTACTAGCTCTCAGATAAAATGCAAAGAAATTTTAACAAGCGAACTTTTGCCACCTATATTTCAAACACAAAAACGAAGAAACGTGGAGCACTACAACAAATCGTTCAGCATTCCAAGCAATATTGGTTTGTCTGAAGTTTTTTGTGTCGTGGGGAAACCCGCGGCTACAAGTGACACATGCAGATCGAGTATGCTTGGCAGATCTGTAGCATCTTCCCCGTTTGATACTTTGAACTGTGCGATTGAAAGGGCTTGAAGTAGCAGCATCGATGAACCCCAACTTTTCGGCAAGTAGTTTAGTTTTTCCAGCCAATTTTTTTTTGTTGACATACGGTTGAGCAAGCTGAAAGCTAAGTTGTTTGAGAAAATCCGTTTTTTTGCTACTTTTCCTATTGCCCCTCATTATGAAAAATGCGTTGTTACCGGCAACATTTATCAAATTGTAATTTATAATCATTGGCCAACGATTTGTTTTCCTCAAGTAATTGAATTCTTCACAGGTTTCATCAAGAGTGTCAACACCACCATTATGCTTGTTATAATGCATGATAACTGTAGGTTTCTCGTAAGAGTCAGTGATGGAAACAGAAGAGTGTGAAGAAGACATCATAAGGACATTCCTGTTTCGTTTTGATGTATATGACAATAGCAGTATCTTGTTCAAATGGTCATACAACACTTCAGTACTTTCCACCTCTCTTCTCTTGCTGATTTGAGCTGCGATGGAACTTCACGGCGACTAGCCATTACTGTTCCTACCAGTGTAAGATTTTAAAGCAAATGATTGCAAACCAAACTATGAGATGTAAAACATCTGACAGCGTATATATAAATCCGACCAGAACCAAAGTAAACAGAACACAGGTTCCTAACTATATCATCTGCAAGATTTCTGTGAGGAGCCGAGTCAGGTTCTCTTCCGGAATTAATAATGCCACTTAGAGCAAAACCTGATGTGGCTTCACACAGCCAAAAGAACTTTACACCATATTTCCTTGGTTTCGATTGCATGTATGTTCTTCTAGGATTTTTACCTCGATATCAGACCAGTTGTTCATTCACAGTCAATGCTTCCTAATGGAAGTAGACGTTGCGCAAATTGCTGTAGAATGCTTCCCACACCTCTCGAATGGCAGCTAAACTGTCGTCCCTTTGTCTTTTTGGTCGATTGCGATAGTTATCAAAGCGCATGCATCGTAGCAGAAATTTCAATCAATTTAGTGCCATAGCCACTCCACAAAATGGCCTACTATCAAGAGGATCCCACAATCGACGTAAATCGGTGAAGTTATCTCTGTCCAAGCCAGCAAGTATCATAATTGCAAGACCTGCCTCAACTTCTTGTGAAGTTCTTGTGTTTAGAATTAGGCAACATCTTACATTCGTGTCTCACGGCCCTTGCTTTTTTGTTCGTCTCACGTACTATCTGAAGTATAATTTCAGGCCGATAAAATACAGTAATTTGAAGGCATCCAATTCAAGTTCAGGAGCAGCATCAATCCGAAGCTGTTGCGTCAATATATTTCTTCTTCTGACCTTGCCTGGAAAAGGATTTGCATAATAGGTTGCATTGCCAGCTGTTATTGTTACTTGATCTTCATCTTCTGAGGAACCATCATTAGATTCTTGATCTGCTTCACTACCAGTCTCGTCATCTTCACTTTCTTCCTCAAAGACATCTACAGTATATCGGACAGTTCCTCTTCTTCCAAAGGCAGTTCATCAACATCTGGTATGAACTCACATTCACCAGTACTTTTAGCCTCAGCATTAGAGTCGCCATCAACATCATCAGAAGTTATTTGCAGTTGTCTTAGGGCCTCTTGATATAAAAATCTTCTCTGTCTGTCTATCAGTAAATTTGCACCTTACAGTAATTAACCGAAACAACCTTTGAATTTCAAATAGTTAGCATCTCATGTAAGAGCTAATGCACATGTAAAGTCTTATAAGAGCTAGTTAGAGCTAAAGCAAACGTTTCCAACACAACTGCTTAGGCAGTATTTTTCTTCTGAGTTATATCAACTGGCCGTCTAACTCCTACTGGCAGTCTAACTCCAGTCTGAGTAGGACCTACTCAGACAGCTATTCACTAAATACACGTGCAACTTTCCTGTACGTTGCCAGTTATCACTTTGTGATAATACCTAGCTACTGCACAGTGGCTTTAAATTCCAAACTCCTATAGTTTCTGACTGTTGACATTTTGTCAACAGATGTGCCGATTAAGTTAAAACGCAAATAACTCATTGTGGAAACAATTTAACGTTTTGAAATCGCTACAGCAGTAAGCTACTCAGAAGTTCTCCTTCGTCAATGAATGTTGTTGAGCTAGTGCACAAGGGGCGAGAGCAATCTCACACAAAAAAGTCGATGTTGACAAAATGTCAACGCATGTGCTGATAAGGGTTAAGATTCACTTTAGTTTCCTTGTTGACTTGCATAAGTAACTAATCAATGTTGTTTTATGAACTTTCATAACAGGTTGCTGTTTCGTTAGGGTTCTTCAGTTTTATAAAGCTCAGTGCTTAAACTGTTTTGTAATTATATCTAACCTAATAAGTAATCTCTAACAGATATATCAAACTATTTTATCACATTGAAAGATGTTTTGCTAGTAACCCATTGTTCTATACGTTCTATATGCCTCTAACTTTATGTAATGATTTTTCCACATCTACTTATAACCTAATTTCAGTGAGGTAGGGTATATTTAAGCCAACAACTTTCTATGAGTATCAATCTACAACTAAATTTTTTCACTTCATTACTGGGTGAAAGCACACAAGCAGATCTTCGAAACAAAAGATTATTTTATACCAGTGCTAATACATGGTCTTGTATTGCATCCAAACTTCAAAATTTATCTGTTACACTGATTGATTTGTATAAAAACGAACCCATAGTTCCTTAATTCCTATCAAATTCGTCTAACGAAGTGTATCTTACAACTTAATCGCTTCCCTTAATTGGATGACACCCTTTAATAAACTGCTAGCATCTCCTGTTTGAATAGCTTAGGCACCTGCTATAGCACATAATTTCATGATCACGAGTTTTCACAGTCGAATTATGACTTAAGCGTCTTTGTTTTATCATAGTTAAAACATCTTTTAAATGAAATTGCAATAAACTGTTTTATGTTGTTTAAAACAGACGTAATATAACAATTTTTAGTTTGGTCATGCGCACTGAGCACTAAGTTAAGGTGTTGATCTTAAGAACCAATGGACTAGCGTCCGCGTGGGATCGAATCCTACATCTTGTATTTCAATTTTGGGTTAATGTTTAGCATTTAATTCTGTTTGTTTTGTTTCTTAACCTCACGTCAGTTGCTTGTACGCACGGTTGAGATTTTTCTTAATCACTACAAGGTTCAATTTTTCACATAAAAACATAAAATCCTAAAAATTTGCCAATAAAGTCACCTTTTGTTTGCTCAGATTTCAACATAAATAGATGAAAAATCTCTTTACCTTTGATCTATTTTACTATTTTCTGGCAAGCATTCAGGTTTTTGCAACACTTTTGCAACAACTTGTTAGGTGTTTACTTATTTTCTAGCTACAATTTACTTATCGCGGGTTTACTTATAATAAAAACGGCAGATAAAAATAAAGAAACTCAAGTTAGAATGGTGTAACCTTCGTGATTTGCGATAAGTTTGTGCCTACAAAATGTCAATTTTGAAACTGAACCAAAGTTAAACACATACTGTAGTGTATAACAATAACATTTTACTTGTTTGTATACAGAAATACGAAAAGTATTAATTATTTCCAACCATATAACACCACCCATTCGTTTAGAATCGACAAAACCCATTTTTTTTTAAACAAGTCTGAACACGATTTATATGAAATTAGCGGTTTATTTTAAATCGATCACAATATCGTTTCAAATTGATTTTGTGGCAATTAAGGTTTTATTTTAGTTTTCGGTAAATGTTTATTTATTTAAAAAGGGGAGGAAAGCTTCATCAACACCATCAGGACATCATCATCTACCAGCTCATCCATTCCATCACCCACCAGGACAAGAAACAATAACTTAAACTGGATATCAAACCTCAATCGTCTTAGGCTACTGTGTGATGTGCAGTCTAACCATAGAAAGAGCTCAACACCTGCTCTCCTGGGCCACATTGAAACGGGCTTTTGCCTGAGGATGGGTTTCTTTTATGTCCGGTTTTCTTTCTCCATCTTATTATTATTATTAAGACTGCTCATCCACATCAATATTGGAACTGGCAAATTCAATCCACAACACTTTTCATTAGGCTGTCATTTATTACTACATGTGTGCTTCTCTCTGTTTTTGTTTTATTTTTTGCTATTTGTTTTTTTGGGTTTTGTGGCCGTGCTAACTACTGATATATAGCCTACTACATAATTTTTCATTCAGGCACGTTTTAAACCTTTCAAGGTTTTGCCACCTTTTCCCGTTCGTTAACGTGCTGGTAGATTTATATCGATTTTTGTAGTTAGTATCTTTTTCGTCCCGGACGCGTTAATGACGAAAAATAAAATGATTGATTGGTTGATTGATTTACATCATGTAAAGGTACGATTTTTTTTTCATTTCACCGTGTTATTGTTAGGTAAATTTTTGTTAATATCACAGCATTTTGTGTAACTTTAAGTGTTTTGTAAGATCCAAACAAAAATCAAGCAATCTGATACACTTCATGGTAGCTTTTGAACAGGTTTAAACCGGTTTTGATGAAAGTATGCTTGAAAACACATGATGATGCTTTATTAAATGACCCACGTGTATCACCACGAGCCAAACCAGTTGCAATAATTTTGTTTCACGACATCAAAAAGCTTTGTGTTCGTAGATTTTAATAATTGTTTGGTCTGTAATTGACTTTAACCGGTTTGTTTGCCATCAACTTACGTTTAAACATAAGAAAATTACTTGAACGCTCTACTAGGATACATAGTACCATAGCCAGTGGCGTACGCAGGATTTTGTCAAGGGGGGGGGGCATTGAGAGTAGCGTAGCCAGAAATTTTTAAAAGGGGGGTTTTGACGACCGGCGGGCGAAGCCCGACGGCGTTTTTGCTTAAGACGACACCCAGCGGCGGGGGGTCTGGGGGGCCTCCCCCAGAAAATTTTGAAAAATTACTTTGAATTTGGTGCATTCTGAGAGCATTTTCAAGAAAAATGTGGGTATGAATATTCCCGTAAAATGGTGCTGTCAGGTGGCATAGCAAAAGGATAAGATCATGTTTTCTTGGGCATATTTCGGAAATAAAGCTAAGTCTCTATGTTTTCTTGTTAATTCCTGACTGCGGAGATGTTTAAATGTTTGGTATTGGCAAAACTCGCTCTTGTAATGCAGTTTCGTTTAAAATTAGGCAAGTTTTTTTAGACTGAAAGCATCATTCCCAAGCATAAAGAGACTGAAAGCATCATTCTCAATATCGTGACGCCACACGCGTGCCAAAGTGAGGTTGTAACCCCCCAACCCCCCCTTGGCTACGCCACTCGTCATTGATATCTCAGACTACTTCATGATATCCCAGTATAGTTTTAGTTTAGACTTTATCCAATCCTCTCTCACTAATCACTATAATAGACTTACAGAACACTATGCCACATTGGCATACCTGGGGGGGTGTAGGTGGATTGGGCCATGTATTTCGTATTGGCTTAGTCTATAAAACAACATTGTTACAGTAATTGCTTTGACAGAGCAATGCAAAACATATTAAATGCCTTAATCTACGTCGTTAACTACTAAAACATTTTAAGGGGGGGGGGCCATGGCCCAATGGCCCCCCCCCCCCTGCGTACGCCACTGACCATAGCATTTACGCGTGATGATTACTTTTAACAACTGCAAACCAATGACGCCAATTTATTCAACAGATCCATTAAGTAAAGATTTGTTTATCATTATCCGCAACTATTTCTATTGTCTTTTCACCATTGAATCAGTTCCTTGGACTTTCTTTTGTCGTATGTTGTGTAATGTTTAATTCTTAAAAATATGTTATTTGAACAACTTTCCGCTTTTATGCTTATCCTCATCTCAAACGGATTGCTTGTGAAGACCGTATATTTTAATAGTTTCCATATTTTAGTAAAGATTTCCATGTTTCATTTAACTCTTTTATCTTGTTCCTAGATCTAAACTTATTGTTTGGTTCCTCCTGAACTGTCTTTTGGTCACATGTTCCTGGTGCTTCATCTTTATTACCCTATCTCACTTAGAATACACTAGTTTGTGGTTAGTCTATGTAATACTGACGTATACACTTTGTACTAGTTTTTACTTCCAGACAGTAGATTCATCCTCTTTATCTTCACTTAATCTTACAGTACAACTGCTTTAATTTTTTCCAAACACCTCTTCTTTGGTCTTTCTCTGATCATATTGGATCAAAACTTAATAAGTTTACCAACTAGTTTTTCTGTCTTTCCATATACCATATTAAAATGATGTTAAATTATCAAGAACATATTAAGGTGATATTAGAAGCGTCATTCTATGGTTCACCTCTACTTGAGCGTTAAAACTTTATGATTAGCTGAACAGTAAAAATAGCCTCAGTCATGTAAAGCAACAAAAGCTGGGCTGTTATCTACGTAGATATTTAATGCACCTTCTATGGTTTGTAATAATTTGTTTTTTATCGTTATATTTCTTATTTGTTTAGATGATGATAAAGAAATTTATATTGCATTGATGCCACTGATTGACAGAACTGTATTGAATCTTACGTAGCCACAAAGAATATTTCAAAACCGTGCCATACAATTTTTGTTTTTAATTATGTTTTTGGTATGTTTTTTTTTTATGTTTTGAATTCCTTTTTTGGTATGGGCTGTTCATGATATATGTGTTTTTAATAGCGCATTCTCGATACAAACAAACGGTTGGTAGGCTACAATATGCAAGTTACCAGCAAATCAGTAAAAGTAAAAGAGTAACAAAGCCTTGCAGGGATTATAGCCTACTGTGAATGAGCAGTTGTTTACGTGGCAAGCTATAGGCTACAGTTCTGTAGATGATGTGTTAAAACAGCATTTTGTGTTTCACTTTGCCAATATATTTTTAAAGTCGTGCTGTTTCTAAAGGTTAGAATTTTCAAGGAAAGTTACAGCAACAAAAAAAAAATACTTCGCTTATGTCGAAATCATTCTTATTTGGGATTCTGCAACAAGTAAAAGTTAGAAGTTGTTGACGTAAACGCATACAGTAGACCTACTATGATTCTGAAACAACGACTCTATGTGCTGACCTTGTGGTTTTTGAACTTGAACAAAAACAGGACAATAGCCACTTAAACAGGTTAATTTCCAGTAATATCTGAATGACACAGCCAACCAATCAGAATACGTTTAAGTGACCACTATTTTTGTGACCCTTCCAGCACTTAGCCAGACAGTTGATCCTTGTTTTGAACTTTGATTGGTGATTAGAGGAAAAAAGAGTTGTGGCAGGGGTGCGAATCGAACCCACGTCATCGAAATAACTACTTCCCTAACCTTAAACCTAAACCTCAAACAGCTAGGCCACGCTGCCGACTGCGAAACATTCATTTACTTTCTATCATGAATGTTTGCGTTTTTTCTCTGTTCTACTTGTAACTTCTGTTTGGTCGATTGGTTTGAAGTTTCACTGGGTTCTTACAAAAGTTGTTATGTTAAAGTGGCTATGGAACAAGACAGATCAAGGCGCTGGCTTTCTGATAATTATTTATTTCAAATTATTGCCTAATGCGTTTGTATTGTCAACATCAAGAGATTGGTATAAGGGTGTCTGCTCGACACGTTCAAAGATGCTGTTTCGGCCTCGTCGATGTTAGTCGGCTTTGTCTTGGAAATACACGTTATGACAAGTTGGAAAATGGATCATAAGTACAGTAAAAAGTGATCAATCGCTTGATTGATTTAATTCCTGACAACTTAAACAGAATCTTTGACCACACAGCATACGCTTCGATACGACAATCTAAAATAAACCCAGTCAATAAATCCAGACGCTTTTCGCATTGATTCAACATTTGCAGACATTGAATCAATGCAAAAGGGGACTATAATTTGCTGGTTGAAAAACGATTCGTTTTTTATTTGTAAAATTCAAGTACAAACGTCAATTTCATAACCGAAAGCAGCAAGAAGCGTTTGGGCTTAAAATCTATAAACAAATTTTGCGATGCATCGTGTCTCCCATTTGGTTTTGGTTCGAAGCCAGGTCAGGCCACACCAAGGACTTTGAAAATAGAAACTGATTTGGATTTTGTTCTTTAAATTAATATGAATAAACCCGGATAATTGTACGTTCCCACAACAACACTGTGACACAGCCGTAAAAATAGTGGACAAGTTTTAAATAGATAACGATTTTGACGTGACGAATAGAAATGCAATCATCTTCAGGCTATAAAATCTATATTATGTAAAGGCGTATAGCAAAGGACTTCTCAGCCTTCTTTATTGTGCAACCCCATTCAAGAACAAAAATTTTAATGCAAGCCTCTAGGAGCTTAGTTTGCAGAGTAAACTATACACTGTAGGCACACTTTTGACTTGTTTGGTGACTCTAATGTTCTAATAGTAGGATTTGCGACCTCGTTTGGGGTGGTGACCCATAGTTTGAGAAGCCCTGAGCATACAATATAAGAAAGTAACCATTCAATAATGAAAGTATTATTTTCGCATGGTTATTTGGTTCGAAGACATAACATGGTACCTGTATCGAAACTCTCTAATGGAGCAACAAAAACTTGTTAACAATACAATAAATAACAAATAATTTTCGTTGTTTTGATGTTGATTTTACTCTATAGGTCTGGGTTAAAATTGTTTTACTTGTAATTTAGTTCAAGGAGAAAATCCTAAGGAGGTTCGCTATGATTTTGAATGTCAAAAGTGCTTAGAATACAAAATTTTAAAATATTTTATCTAATTCCAAGTTCTTGTTTATAAGTGGTGGAAAAAAGGCAATTCAAGTCAATGATCACTTGTTTTCGCAAACTTAAAATAATACATGTATTTAAAACCATTATTACTTGAACAGAAAGTTAGAGTTATTCTTTGACTAATTATATAGTAGTTCTTTTTGACATGCTAGTAACAACACAATTATTGATCAATGTTCTATCGGCAGTAAGTTAGAAGATGAAAAATGAAGCAATGTGTGAGCCTCTGATTTGTACTCTCAGGCGACACCTCGATGCAGCATTATTCAATCGATTTGCAACTAGAAGCACTAGGACATTCAAGCACTAGAAGGGACTATTGTTGAAGTGAACTGAATGGTGGTGAGACAGAAACGACAAAAAGACAAACATAAATACAGTTGAAACAAAAACTTTGATTTTGTATTCTGAGAGAATTCGCTCAGCATCAAGAGCATGAGGGAGCATCGGAGGCAATGGCTCCTGGAAACACAATACTGTTTATCCAAAAGTCATAATATGACACTCTAGTGTACAAAACTGGAACAACTTCTGTTGAGCATGTGTCAAAAGAAGAGGAAATTCCAGCTATCATCCAGGCACACGTTGAACATCCTTGACACATTAATGGACTGCCCGTATCTCCCTAAAAACAATGAAATGCGGTGTTGTTAATGCTACGCAAGTATTGGTTATTTTAGTAAACGGAAAAGTTTTGACTGACTGGACAATTCGCAATTAACCAACATGCGATTACTTGATGAAATATATCCACATACGTGAGCATTTGGTATTATAAATATATTTGCTGATAAGTGCGGGACGGCATTGCGTCATAATGCAACAAGACATTTAATTGAAAAATGAATTCTATAATATTGTAGAACAATGTTGTTGGAAATTTAACTTGTTATTAATTGACATATTATCTGATTGTGGAAATCTTATCGTTGGACTGAGAAAGCTTCTTTGAGAGCTTATTTATGGCAGTGTCGCATACGTTTAAAGGCCTTGAACCACTGACACAGATCCGGTCATGGAGATTAACAGAGTGAAATTTCAGCATGTTGTTGACGTTTTGTCTGTGAATTATTCCGTTCCCCAGGTGCTCCTAAATGGAGAGCTGTTCTTGAAATGCGTTTTTTAAGCGCACAACTTGAGAGTCGACCCAGCGCTGCTTGATCTTGAAATTTAGTCTTTCGTAAACTCAGACGTTTACGCATCAGCTATTGCGATAAAAGTTTTATGAAATATCTTACAAATAATGTACGTATCCCAGCAAGGCTATGACCAGCGCATATGACCTGCTCTTCCCCTGCTTGCTGAACAGAATTATCTTGATTGGAATTCTTGCAAATGCTAAGAGGAAGAGTCCTGATCTTGTCTTCCTGCAAAGTTCGGGGCGCAAAAGGACTTGGGTTACCTGTAAGAAAATATTTGTAAATTTTTGACATTAGCTGTATGTACAACATAACACAGGCGAGAGCCACTTCAGTGTGGAAACTAATGTCTGACAAGAACAGTTAGCAAAAAAATTTGCAAATATTCTTAAATTGACTAAAAAGAGTAGTTGTTTTTAACATGAAACAAGAAATGAAATAACAGCGGTTTTGTGTGTACGACAGGCCACAAAACCTATGGCTATCGCATGTAGCCTACTGTGAACCGTATTCGTTTTTTTAATACAAACAGTTACTATCCATGATTCGAGTTATTTTTTTTTTATCAATTATTGTTATCAAAACTCACTTGTTCCCCATCCCAGTCCCACGCATTGGTAGTCGCTTGGAACAACCTCTCCCCGGGGAAGACACGCAGTTCGCACGTACAGTCCGATTATGTCGATTTGTCGGTTTAGCTAAATGCATTGATGAGAAATGATTGATGCAATTAACTTGTGTTCTACCAACGGTCAATTGACGTAACTGCCTGTTGATCTTCATTTACCTGATTAGTCACTTATCACTGACTAAATGTACAAGATTCCTGACTCCGAGTCAACAAACATGAGTTCGACACTCATGCAGGCAATGCTATCGAGTACCATCAATCCCTTGTAATCTCAATGCTGGCATGTTGCGCAGTCATATGATTTTGTAGCGAATAAGTAAAATTTTGTTAAGGGAGCATTCTTCCTTTCTATCAGAACAAAGCTGAGCACCAACTAGTACAGCAAGCAATTGGGATTCGCTAACCACCACGGTGATGCTTCCACGCTAGCCATTTGATGGTCTAAATTTTAGACCATCAAATGGCTATGATTCACTGATGGCTAAGTGAAGATGGCTATGATGTTAACCGATCGACTACCGCATCAAGCGAATGTGATGCTAACTATACTTAAACCAAACCTTTCGAGCCATCATCCTATGTGACCGGAAAGGTGGATTATTGACTTAAACTGATTTTGAGTTTGCAAAAGTTAATGAAACTGTCTTCCTTGAAGGAACATAATCGAACATAAATATTTCGTTATCTATGACTGCATTGATTTACTCTGGTTTTCTTTAGCATTTTCTTCACTTATTACAAAAGAAAAAAGAAGACCACAGAAAAGGAAACCTCCAATGCAGCTGTGGAAAAATTACTTTAAATGAAGCTGACTTTGCTATGGTTTAGAAACAAAATAATAATAATAAAGCTTTGATTGACTAACATACAACCAGTATTAGCCTATTTAACGCATTCTGTATCTAAGGCAATGCGATTTTTGTATGATGTCTCAATAAGCAGGTTAGACTATAGAATTATAGCCTATCTAATTTATTTTTAGTCTGATGTGATCACTTTAGTCCATGGCTACAGTCAGGGCCCACAAGAGGGGAGGACAACCGGTGCATTGCACCGGGGCCCGGTGAGTTCAAGGGGGCCCGACAAAATGTCTAAATTCACGCGATATTAAGATTAATTTCAACGATTTTGCATAAAACATTGTTTTTATATTAGTTCCGTATGTCAAATGGGCCCCCCTTATGGGTAGCTTAGGCTATGCCCTTTTTTAAAATTACAGAATTTTCAATTTTTTGAGTTTAGGAGGGCCCGACAAAATGTTTAAACTTGCGTGCTCAGGTCGATTTTGCATAAAATATTGTTTTTTTATATGAATATTAGTTTTGTATTTTGAATTGGCACCCTCGTGGGTATGCCCTATTTTAGAACAACAATATTTTTATTTTTTGCGTTCAGGGGCCAATAAAATGTTTGAATTTGCGTGTTAAGGTCAATTTTGCATAAAAATTTTTAATATTTTGAAGTTGGTATTTCTTAAATGAAGTTGGTATTTCTTATATTGAAGTTGGTATTTCTTAATGTCATGAACAATAGCAATGCATTCATCCTTAATTTGCTGCCCTGGTCTCTGCAGATTTCAAGGTCAGAAATGGTATTGTATGTTAATGTAAAGCTGTAAGCACACATATGCAATGCTATGTCAGCTATGTCGGATAGTATTGCAATTTTTATTTTCGAAATCGCTGATTTTACCCACTTGTTGCCATGGTTACAATCAGGCGTTGCCAGAGTTAGGAAGGGTTAGGGTTAGGAAAGGTTAGGGTTTTGATCTTTGCCCAGGACTAAAAAAAATATCCAAAATACAAGTTTTTGTTTTCAACAGCTATAAACTTTTTCTCAAATTAGGGCAGAATTCCATATCTGACACCGCTATTGAGGCTATATTTAGGCTACACTATGTAGTGTTTTAGCATTTTACAGCATTTTATCTTTGTGTATAACTAGTGTGTATCTGTGAATTTAAAGTTATATTTACAATAGTGCATTGTTTGTGAAATAATGGAGTGTTAATACTTTAACCTAAAAACAGAGAGAGACTGTTCACCAGGCATTTGGTAATAAAATTAATTTGCGTTCTTCTGGTGACTATTTACTAGGTTACCTCGTGATGTTAAAGATGATAACTAGCTTTTGTATTTCCGACGTTTCGTCAGTCAGCACGACTGACTTTATCAAGGTGGCTAAAACAGGTTAACACAACCTGTAGTGTTCAGCAACGATGGCACAACACAAAAACATACTGATAAAATGAATAGAGTAAAGCAGCAAGAATCAGAATTAAAACACGCAACAAGATACCTAGAGGTTAAACTAAATGCAGTGAATGCCTAAAACCAGTACGCTACTTTCCAACAGCGTAAATTTATCTATCTATTGGGCCACTGTCAAGAAACGTTGAAAAGATATTAGACAAGACAGAAAACAAGGGGATTAGCAATGATAGAGAAGACGCAGTGAGAATGGAAAAGGTGAAGCTAAAGTTAAAGTAATTTTTTGTACACAGAGGGGAAATTCTGACCATCTTTCTGGTTAAGAGCATGTTGTGCCTTCTGGTTTATGTACCATTTTTCTGTGAACAATCTTTTTGTATAATCCTTTTCAGTTTTAAGAATGGTGGCGTTGGTCCAAGTAAAACTGAAAAGGATTATACAAAAAGATTGTTCACAGAAAAATGGTACATAAACCAGAAGGCACAACATGCTCTTAACCAGAAAGATGGTCAGAATTTCCCCTCTGTGTACAAAAAATTACTTTAACTTTAGCTTCACCTTTTCCATTCTCAGTGCGTCTTCTCTATCATTGCTAATCCCCTTGTTTTCTGTCTTGTCTGATGTCTTTTCAACGTTTCTTGACAGTGGCCCAATAGATAGATAAATTTACGCTGTTGGAAAGTAGTCTACTGGTTTTAGGCATTCACTGCATTTAGTTTAACCTCTAGGTATCTTGTTGCGTGTTTTAATTCTGATTCTTGCTGCTTTACTCTATTCATTTTATCAGTATGTTTTTGTGTTGTGCCATCGTTGCTGAACACTACAGGTTGTGTTAACCTGTTTTAGCCACCTTGGTAAAGTCAGTCGTGCTGACTGACGAAACGTCGGAAATACAAAAGCTAGTTATCATCTTTAACATCACGAGGTAACCTAGATAATAGTCACCAGAAGAACGCAAATTAATTTTATTACTTTAACCTAATTTATCCTTTGTAAGAACGCACACCGCAAATTTTGCTTGTGATTGGCGAGATATCACGCGACATGTCGCGCTGGGGGGCCCGGCAGCAACATCTGCACCGGGGCCCGGCAGGGCTCTTGGACGCCCTGGCTACAGTAGGCTATACCATCGCTGTACAATGCGCATGCTTTGCTCTAATCGAAGCAGTGGAATCGATACGTTGAAGCAGTGGTTCTCAACCTTTTTGTTTTGGCGGACCCCTTTTGGTACCTTGGAAGCGGTCGCGGACCCTTAAAAAATCTTTATCTGACATTTTAGTATATCGCTTCTCCTATAATGGAATCAAACGTTTCACAAGTTTCGAAACGACACACTTAGAAGAATTTTCTGAACTCGCGACGCACTATGCCGATTGATGACATTGACGAATTTATTTTATGAGCTTTATGTTGGAAAACCATCAAAAATCAGTAATCTAAATGTTGATTTGATGTTTTTCTATAAATTTTCTCAAAAATCAATAGAATTTTGCGACCGTTACAAACAATTTCTCCCTTTTTTCATTTCTAATCAATATTAATTCGTTATAATCTTTGTCATTGCAAAACTGTGAGTGGTAATAGACTGCTGACTAACGTTTGCATTTCTAAGGCATTGATCAATAGACTGCTGTCTCAAAAGAATTAAGTTGAACATAGCCTTATGAAAAAATTAATTCGTTTATGTGATATTTCTTAGTTAGGAATTCAAACCTTTGTGCAATGTCCATTGAAAGTTCAAAAAACATCACACCAGTTCGTTGGGAAGTAGCCTACAGTTTGAAAATCACGGTAGGCTAATACACAAATAAAGCACAACCAACCAATTTTTAAATTTCTTAATTTATCAATCATGCTGAAAACTCGGAAACTTTCACGGACCCCCGGTTGAGAACCACTGCATTAAAGCAAAAGATTATACAGTTTCACCTGAACACGCAAGTAAAGTAGGCTACCGTGTTAACCTATAGAGCAGGATACAAAACATGGTTATAAAAAAAAGCAGTTAGCAAGAAGCTTTACAAAAGCTAGATGAAAGCAGGTTGATTGCTCATGATCCGTACAAGTGCTCCAAAAGTGAAAGCAGTAGGCTCAAAACTTTTGAAAAGTTTGCTGAATCTAAGTACGGGAACATATCTACACTTTGGGCTGTTTATTTTTTTTTGACCAGTAATTTAAGATGCATTAGCGCAGTGGTTCCCAACTCGTTTTTAAGGCGACCCATTTAAAAAAAAAATCAGTTCAGTAAAATCTTGCGACCCAAGCAAATTGTCGTAATATTTTAAATGCCATACAAGATTGTGTTGCAAACAAACAGCACTACAAAAGCAGTAACTTTTTCCGAAAATAATATGTTTATCAAATCATTAATGAGATAGCTGTGCTGGCTTGCTGTCAGTGAGTTTTTGAAACCGAGGCTTCCAGCCGGTTTCGCTGTTCAGTTTTCAATACACACATGGCGCTAAATCCAATCTTACAAAGCCAAGTTTTTGCAAATGGAATCTGTTTTTGAATCCCTAATTGTGAAACCTGTGGGATACACTTTGTACATGGAAACCCAAAAGTGGATGTTTACAGAATCTTTGGGGTATTTGTCTTTGAAGGACGCAAAAGAAATACGGTTTGCTACTTCTGTCGTTATGTCCATAAACTGTTCTGCAACATGGATGGAAAGTTGAGGCAGATCTTTTCCAACAAATGGATCAATTATCCAATCATTTTGGTTATGAAGTGTTAGAGATTCTCCATAGTAGTGCACAAACTTTTTGGCAAACTGTTCCAGGTGTCTAATTATATCGTTTGCTTAATATCAACTTCATTGCCACAGATATATTGCGTTAGCTGAGGAAATATATCGTACTCATCTCTGGTGACATAACTTTTCCAGAATAAGAGTTTTTTGTATTAAGCAGAAACTTTTGCGGCGCGATCAATCACCGTAAAACCGTTGCCTTGCATAATTGCATATATAAATTTAGAGAATTCAGAGAGTCAAATATATCGGCAAGGTAAGCAACTTTTGCCTTGAAATCTTCTTGCAAAAACTTCTTGGCTAGTCTCACACAGTTCTGATGCCTCAGGAAGATAGCAATCTCCTCTCGCAAATTACAAACTCGCTTCAGGACACGACCTTGTGACAACTATCGCACTTCTGTGTGCAACAGCAATGCTTGATAATAATCAGAATCCACAAAGACGAAAACAAATGCCGATTTAGTGGACTTGTTTTGATGAAGTTTACACACTTCACATCATTCAACACTTCGTGCAGCTCTTGAGACAACTTTTTTGCAGCAAAGGCCTCTCTGTGGAGAAAGCAATAAGTCCATACAGCACTTGGGGCTTTGTCTTTGATGCGTTTTACCACATCAGACTATGCGTGGTCCAACGTGTGGAAAACTTTGTCATAGTTTGTCCGACATAGCGTTCGTGACATATAGAGCACGTTACAATATATTAATATATATCCCGTAACTTTGTCAAGTTAATTTATGTTTGAGACTGAAATTTTTGTTGGGTTTACATTTAATAATAATAATAACAATAATAACAGCGACAATTGTTAAAATTTCTTGCACTACGATCATGCTACAAAGCTTTCCGATGTCTCGACATGAAACGCTTCATGACTTGTGTTTATATTTTCCAGTTTTGTGATCGATCTCTTCACGTTTTAAATTTTTTTATTGTTATTTTTTTCGCCCAAGATACAATATGCCTGAAAAACAAGCGACCCAAAAAAATTATCAGGTGACCCAAATTTTGGTCGCGACCCATGAGTTGAGAACCACTGCAATAGCGTTTCATCCATTTTGATAGCGCAATTGGATGAGTGCCGACTTTACAGGCAAAGAAAGGTAGTTCACCTATTAGGAATGCATTTGAGCAAAGCACTTCAACGACAGCTTTCCATTTGATGGCACCTACTCATTTTAAGAATTCAAAAGCCACCGTTCACTAAGCGAAAACTTTTACTAAATGAACCGCTGTGCCCGGGTTTGCATTCATGGTGCAAAGTCTCCATAAATAAGAAACACCATAAGAGATAACGTTTTAAAGTGGCTTTCTTTGTCCGAAGATAACGATTCAATCAACCATACAAACATGGTACTGCTCGTTTGCAATCATCAAATGCTGGCATTTGCACAACAATCTAACCTCTTAGTGTAATTCAGTGGCGTAGCCAAAGGGAGGTTTTGGGGGTTACAACCCCCCCTTTGGCACGCGTGTGACGTCACGATATTGAGAATGATGCTTTCAGCCTAAAAAAAAATTGCCTAATTTTATACAAAACTGCATTAAAAGAGCGAGTTTTGCCAATACCAAACATTCAAATATCTCAGCCAGGAATTAGCAACAAGAAAACATAGAAACTTAGCTTTATTTCCGAAAAAATGCCAAAGAAAACATGATCTTATCCTTTTGCTATGCCACCGGACAGCACCATTTTACATGAATATTCATACCTACATTTTTGTTGAAAATGCTCTCAGAATGCACCAAGTTTAAAGTAATTTTTCAAAATTTTCTGGGGGAGGCCCCCCAGGCCCCCCGCCGCTGGGTCGTCAAAACCCCCCTTTTCAAAATTCCTGGCTACGCTACTGGTGTAATTTATTAAGTTAAGAATCGATTTCGCTATAGTAATAGCATCTTCAGCTAGCACATGTAAAAAAAATTTTGAAAAATACGTAAAACGAACAAATAAAGCAAACTCCGATATTATCAACATGCATGAAAATTATGTTTTAAATAGATGGTCACATAATATTAAAATCAAAATATGCAAGCCTATATCTGAAACTGATGTTCTGCCACGATTTCCAACTATGTAGCTTACTGGTACAAAATTCAAGAAATACATGAACATATATCATCCATCTAGTAAATTACAACAGTTCAACAAGACGAATACCAAGAAAAACGCAATTTAGTTTCGAACAAACGTTAAAAATGACTCTGATGCGTTTGGGGATAATCTAAGTGAGGTTATGCCAAATCAGAATTTTAACCTCTTCTAATTATTGTTGGTATTTGCTTTCAAGCAGACTTTCTGTGTTGTCTTCAATGTTCACTTCACTTTTCGTTTTTTCTGTTTTGCAGCAAATGGAATAGCCACTGCAAATGCAAATAATTCATTACAAGCTACGACTGCTTTTAAAACAATTTGTCGTTTGAAAACAGTTTAAAGTAAAGATGATGTGCCTTTTTTTTATAAGGCCACAAAAACATTTCACCTTTTGAAATATTTCCTTTCAACTAAAAAATCTTGTTTCGAACGGTTCTGAGAAAATACAGTATTTCCACTTCTTCAAAACGTTATTTGGATGTTAGTTTGACACAAAATAACGCACCTTTTTAATTTTAGCATGTCTTCGGTAGTTTCTGGTAAGCCACGGTTTTGGGTATCCGGAAGAAAAAGTAAAGTACAAAATCCTGAGGCCACGGAGAAACAACTCATGATGATATAAGGAGTGTAAATTCCATGCAATTCCACTAAATGAGTAATAATAGTAGGTACGTACGCGTATTTGCAATCTGTAGGTCGCTGTAGCAGATAGGGTGTTTCGACCAATCAGAAGGCAATATTTAACACTGCTCAAAGAAAAGTTGGGGAAAAAAGTTTTGAAAATCAGGTTCTTTACAACTCCCAATGTTTGCTTATGACGTCGAAGTTTCCATAAGCATGCCAGCATTAACACACTGTGATAAATGTTGACAAGTCGCCTACCTGAAAAGTTAGCATTTGAAAATTCGGCCGCAAACCTTATTTACTAAGCTCTTGTTGCAATGTTATCCAAACTTGCCTTTTGAATTTTACAAGTTCGATTTTCACCAATGATGTTGAGAGAAACCTAATCTCTTAAACTTTTTCCAGCAAAATTGTTCTCAACTGAGTTAAATCTTGCATTCTGATTGGTCAAGAAAATACTCTTCTGCTGCCGCGACCTGCAGATTGCAATTACGTCGTACCCGTACGTATGTAAATTTTATCGTTGAGCTTTGTGATCTAAAACATAGAAACATATGAGAATTAAACTATTTCAAGCTGTTTTAGTTTCTGTCAATGAAAAAATTCAAAGCCATTATAAAATTTACACCCCCTGATCGCTTCTCTCGAAGGATTTTAATCAGAAACATTATTGTCCTACCCTTCATTCGGTGTAGATGTGAATCAAATAAAACAATCGCTTTTAACACAAAAATAGACGAAACCATAAAGGGGCTACTACACGACTCCCCTAACATTGCCCTGATACTACTATTTTAAAACAAGCCCATTGCAAAGTGCCACAAAACATCGCGATGTTACAAAACTACTATTAACGCAATTTACCCAGCACAGTAATCAGGTTGTATGTAGATTAATTATATTTCTTTTAATCTTTGCCTGCGGAAATTTAGTTTCACACTTTTGACCTTTTATTTAATTCTTGTTCATAAATAAAATCTGCCAAAATTGTTTATTATGATATTGCACAACAAAATAAACCAATCAATCAATCAGTTAATTTAACTCGATTGAGCTTTCTATATGGCGTGTTCTGATCAAAAGATTTTCGATCTGTAGGCCCCTTCTGAGGCAGCCTTTGTTTTAGCGGATGTAAACACCAGAGGTGGGCAAAAAGTAGCGCCTCTCTCGCTACCGCTACTTTGGAAAAAAAGTAGAGCCGCTACTGCAGACGTTACTCCAACTAAAAAGTAGCGCCGCTGCCGCAACTTTCACCAAAAAAGTAGCGGCGCTACAAAAGTAGCGAGCTATTGCCCACCTCTGGTAAACACGTCGTATAAAGTTTACCTAAGTAGAGAAGGTATGGAGTTACAAGGGAACCCACACGACCACAGAAAGATCCAAAACTCATGGTACTGTTTCGAATCAAAGTAGGAAATACTTCGGCAGTATGAATATATACCAAGTAAAATGCTCCTGCATTGAGAGATTTTCCTGCTAGGCCAACTATTGTTGCAGCTTGTGGCCTGTCTGTAAAGTTATAGAATTATGTAAATCTCAGAAACGAAGTTATATACCGCACTACAGTATATAACGTAGTAAATCTTATTTTGTATGTTATTCACTCTGAGGATGCGCATTGTCATAGAATCCGAAACTCCAGTGAAGCAATAAAACAACTTGCTTGTCTTTGCTTTTACTTTAACCTTCATCAGATGAACGTTGCAGCTAGTGCCATGCTAGAAAGGATCATTATCTTGCTGAACATCCAAATGTTTCAGTATTCCAAAAGCTGTTTTTTGTTTTGTTTACTTATTGTAGTTTGCAACTTGACGTAAATCCATGCATCAACAGTTAGGAAATACAAGTATAGTCATAAACAATAATAAACCAAGAGGATGGAGTAACGTTGTAATGGACTTAAAAGCATAATTGCTCTTCAACAAAAAAATAAATTTTATTCACTTCTCTACAGCTTTGCAAGAAATGAGTTCTTACACCTGCCATCAATGTTGATCAAAACTAATTTACCTTTGCTGAGAAGTGCTGCTCCCATGCAAAATATCCCTGAACCTATCATCATAGCTCCATGGCTGCGAGATCTATTCATGTACTTCACAGCAAGGAACGCCATTACAACCCCGGGTAATTCCGCCAAACCCATCAAAGTATTGTTGATGTAAATATCGCCGCTGAGAGACTGCACGCTTAAAGAAATCCCATAATACACAATTGTAGCACTAAACCTAAAAAGGAAAACCCCCTTTTTAATGACAGCAAAATTAAGTAGGCTATTTTAAATTTATGAAGCGAAATGAAATAGGCTACAATATTTTCTACATGCGCAATCACTTCAATAATAACTATTATTGTTTAATTTTTTTTTCACTTTAGGCTATTTCTACTTTACATGAGAGTACAATTGCTAATGGCTCTCTCCCACTTAACTCTGTCGAATTCTAAAATGCCCAAATTTATGCCGGTTTATTTGCTTAGATTTGGTAACCTGGTTTCATATTTTCAAGTGCTAACTAATAAAGCTTGGCAGTCGCTTCGATATGTGTGAAACTAGCTCATCTTTTTACTGCGATAATTTTGTGTAAAACACTTTAGAAAAAGTTTTAGAAAAAATTCGGTGAGGTTGAGCTCTAACAGGGTGATAGGACCATTTTAGCCATAAAAATGCCATCGCGTCTATAAAAGTGAAATATTTGTGTAACGTCCAGAATCAATTTGAAATTGCAATAATTAGCTCTTCAGCGCGATACAACGCATGAAAGTGATGAGAGTTTGAGATTTCTAACTGGGCTCTTTTTAAACACTTTTTACCTTATTTTTACCTCATTTGGTGTGAATGCAATTATGTTTTTGAGGTATTTCATCTGAGGTGAGAAAAAAATGTTTTTTATGCTTGTTCCTAATTATTATTGTTGATTATGTGAGAACTATTAAGTAGCCTAGAGTATTGAGAGTGAGTTTGATGACCAATGGCTCTGCTTTTAAATGCATAGCCCCAAGAAGAATCACTTCAACTATAGTTGCAAACTTCCAATTAAACATTTTTGTAAAAAAAAATCAGTGAAAAGTATGTGACGAAAACAGGAGAACTGGAAAAAAAAATTAAAAAGACAAAAAATGCTAAAGAGTTGGAAACTGTCCACAACTTGGGATATATTTTTAGATAATAAAATTTTCTTACCAGGCAAAAGCACAAGAAACGATAATCATGAACAATCGTGGTGTCGTCATCATTTTTACCAACAGTTTGCGTTTCTTGTTTGCACTGTCTTTACTTTTGTTCTTCTTTTTTTCGGCCATTAAACCTTCTGCCACCTACAAACATTGTTTATATATCTAACAATATTTTGAATAATAACATAAGTTATACTGGTTATAATATTCTATTTATTAAAAGTTATTAAAAAGATTAATTTACATAATTTGTTGAAGTTTTAAGCCTGATACAAAATGTTAAGCTATTTAACTTACAATAGTAAAGCTAAGTTAATGTATTAACCAATAAAGATCCTTTGATAATTTTACCCAGATGAAACAGAGCACAAGAGCATTACATTTAATTGTAGCTCGTTTTTTTGTTTTTTGCTATTTCAAAATGCTAATTTTTTTTTCTTGAAAAAAAGTTCAGGTCCATGCTTTCAAAATTGATTGATCATTGATTGTGGCAATTTTTAGTATCTGACTGCGTTTTTCAGCACAGATTAAGTGCTTGATTTGGCAGGTCAGTTGATTCTTATCACTCGTTTCAAAACAAAGACCTGTTGCACATCTTTCATCACTTCTTCAATCAAAGCATCGGATTTCTTGTTGGTCTTTCCAATCATTTTCAGAACATTCTTGGCTTCCTCAATTCTCCCTGTTGCCATTAACCAACGTGGAGATTCGGGAGTGAACCTGATGCAATGTAGTTACCTCTTTAACCCTGGCATGCATAACTTGGGTCAAAATGACCCGAACGGTGCTACTTATGTTATATACCAGCAAAAATGTTTGGTTTATGCAATCTAGGGTTAAACTTCGCCATAAATAGGCTATATTTAACTTTTGGTTTAGCGTAGCTACTCATCATATAATAAAAAATGCAAATATTGACTATTGAGTAGCTTCACAGTTACAAAACCTACGATTTGTCAAATTTGAGAGAAAAGAAAAAACATTTAAACACAATCAGGAATTCAAGAAATATTTTTCAATCTCTTTCATATATCTTGAAGAAAAAGTGTCTGTAACCAAATAGAGTTAAAATCTTTGGTGAAGGTCGGCAGCAACTGAAGTAGGCCTGGTTGTCGAGTATGAACCTAATCTCATCTATTTTTCAGTTTTTCTGAGCAAAATGGCATATGGTTGAAACCAGCTGCATGTAAAAGAGTTTTAATGAAGTTAATGATGTTAAGTTTATAAGTTAATGATTGTATATTAATGAGTTCTGATAAACCGTATTTCCATTACACGAGACGCCTTCTGAGGCACACTCTATTTGGTACTATATATCTTGATTCAAATCTTGGAAAATATTAAACTGCACTCAAGCATACGAACAAATAATTATTATCTAACAAAGCATCGATGCATCTTTGTAAATATTTAAAAAATAACATAGAATTCAAATTACACGTTATATCAATGATAGGATTTTGCAAATGATGAAAAGTAATATTGTTGTTATCATAAAGGCTGGTTTTGACCAAATTTAAAATGACGCCATGTAAAACAAAGCAGTGTTTAAAAGTATAATCATCATTTTCAGCCCGTGAGAGCCCACTGCAGAGCGTAAGCCTTCCCCTTTTCATGCCAATTTACATGATTATGTGCTAGTTGGTACCAATTGGTTGTATTGCATTGTTTGTCAATGTCGTCCTTCCATCTCACATTTGGTTTTCCTTTCTTTCTTTTGGTTTGTCGTGGTGTCCATGTTGTTAATTTTTTAGTCCATCTATTGTCCTGATATCTTGCTATATGACCTGCCCAGGACTATTTTAGTTTCTTGATTGTGCTTAATATATCTCGTAATTTCGTTTGATTTCTGATCCATTCGGCAGTCTTTTTATCTCGCCATGTTAAACCCATCATGATTAGTTCATATGCTTTCTGCATAGTTCTTAGTTTACGTGTTAATTTCTTTGTAAGGTTCCAAGTTTCTGCACCATATGTAGCGGTTGGAAGGATGCATTGATCGTAGACTTGTTTCTTGAGAGAAAGAGGCAGTTTGGACTTAAATATCGAACTTGCTCTTCCGAAGGCTTGCCATCCAAGCGATATTCTTCTTTTGATTTCATCTTCTTTATTGGAGTTAGTTGTAATTTTTTGGCCAAGATATATAATATAGTGATTAACTTTTTCGATAGTCGCTCCGTCCAAAAGAATATTGCTGTCGATGTCTGCCAGTTTGTTAAACATAACTTTCGTTTTGTTAAAGTTCATATGAAGGCCAATCTTTTTGCTTTCTGTATTGAGTTCACTTAACATTGTTTGTAGTTGTTTAGGTTGCTCAGATATAAGGATGATGTCATCAGCAAAACGTAAATGGTTTATGTATTCACCATCAATTTTGATTCCTTTTTCTTCCCAGTTAAGTTGCTTAAAAATTTCTTCTAAGGTTGCTGTAAAAAGTTTTGGAGATATTGTGTCACCTTGACGTACCCCTTTTTGAATCTGAAATGGTTCAGAGTCTTTGTGCAGCCGAATTATAGATGTATTTTCCGCGTAAATGTTTTTGAGAAGTTGAGTGTATGATTGGTCGATTCCCTGTTTTTCCAGTGCTGAAATGACAGCTGATGTTTCAACAGAGTCAAACGCTTTTTTATAATCTATTAGTCCAAGGTAGAGTGGGATGTTATATTCGTTTGTTTTTTCAATTAATTGGTTTATAGTATGCAGGTGGTCCATGGTTGAAAACCCTTCCCTAAAACCTGCTTGTTCTCTCGGTTGGTGGTGGTCCAAATCTTTAGCATTTCTGTTGGTAATTACTCGGGTAAAAAGTGTGTAAATTGTTGGAAGAAGACTAATCGGACGATAGTTTCCTAAGTCTTTTTGGTCTCCCTTCTTATGAAGAAGTATGATGATAGCATTCTTCCAGTTGGAAGGAGTTTGTCTTGTTTTAATGCATTCCGTAAACTGATGGGCAAGAGGTGAAGAAATTGTTTCTTCTGCATCTTTAATTAGGTCAGGCGTGATATTATCTTCACCAGGCGCTTTATTTCGTTTCATCTGACCAATTGCATGTTTTATTTCAGAGATATTTACTTCTGGAGTGGTTGCTAAAATTTGAGATTTGTCACTGGAGTTGTCGACCGGCCCTTGACCCTGATTGCTAGCATAGAGATTTTGATAGAATTCTCTTGCTCGTTCCATTATCCGGTTTCTGCATTTCGTAATAGAGCCATCTTGTTCTTTTATTCCAGTCATATGAATTTTTCCCAAGCTGAGCTTCCTTTTGGCAGCTTTAAAACCTCGACCTTTCCGGATTGTTTCTTCAACAACATCAGAGTTGTATTTTCTTATGTCTCTTCTTTGTTTTTTACTGATGAGTTTGTCAAGTTCTGCTTTTTCGATTTTGTTCCTTGCTGATATTGGTTGCTTGAGATCTCTACGCTTCTTCATAAGGTTTAAAGTTTCTTCCTTCACAAGGTAGATTTAAACGATCTGTCTTAGCCTGATGCTGCGAGTTTGCTGTGGCAATAGTAAGTTGCGCAAGTTTTCGGAACACAGTTCCCTAGTCATGTGCTATGATGAATGGTGTTGAAGTCAGTGAGTGGTTCTTTAGTGTGGTTCTTTCGTTTAGCTTGAGGCTGCTGGTTGTGAAGGAAGCTACGATCATGCTGCTAAAAGCGAAACTCAATCAATTTAAAGTTTCTGTTGACAGTTTTGAACCATTGTTAGGCTTTACTTCTCTATACTTTTCTGCTGTTTTTGTAAGATTGATAACGATACTGTTATTTAAATCTTCAACTGTATTTCCTGTGTAATTGATTGGTTGGTCTTCCAAGGCTTGAAACTGATTTTTCAAATCCAACTGGAATGACAATTTATAAAAAGGATCTATTCGTAGTGGTTTGTTTTTTGACCGAAATAACTTTCTTCTTTCTTTCTGAATGTCTAATTTGACAATGCTCCTCAGTATTCTATGATCGCTTCCAGTATTTACTTTGTTAAGAGTTTGAACGTTCTGGAAGATTTTAGGTTTGTTGGTAATTATGTAGTCTATTTCATTATGTGTTTCATCATTTGGGCTTCTCCATGTCCATTTTTTGCGGTTTCTTTTGGAACATGGTGTTTGTGATGCTGAAGTTGTTGCTCAAACAGAAATTGATTAAGTTTTCTTCACGTTCATTTCTTGTTCCGTATGGAAATGTTCCAAAGCAACTTTCTTTTCCTGTACCAATTTTTGCGTTAAAATCTCCCATGATTACATTAAATTGAGTTTTTTGACAGTCTAGAGTTCTTTGTAAATAATCATAAAAAGCCTCAATCTCATCCTGAGAGCTGAGGGTTGTTGGGGCATATACTTGGATAATCCTGAGATCATATCGTTTCGAAATTTTTATAGTTACACTGGCTACCCTGTCCGACTCGCCATGAAATTCTTTTACATTATTGACCGGATTTTTGTGGATACGAAATCCTACGCCCCTCTGCTCAACGTTTTCTCTTCCTTTGTGGTAGAGCAGATGGCCATCCTTGATATTCATTAGTTTTTCTCCTTTTCTTCTGATTTCACAAAGACCAATCACATGCCACTTGATAGTTTTTATTTCTTCCATTAGGCTGTTAAGATGAACCTCTTCTGACAAAGTTCTAACATTGCAAGTTGCGATGAAAAGTTTTTTTTTTGTTTGATGTACCGGTACATTGATTTGTTTGTACGCAGTAGTCATCTTTGCACACAGTATCCCTGCGTACTGCAGGTACTGAGGATGGACCTCTTTCCGTTGATCCACCGGGAACGGGAGGTGATGTCTTTATTGGCATATTTTCATTGGGGAGTTTTTAGTATAAAAAAGTATAATAGACTAAGTTAAATCAGCAGAAATTGAAAATAAAAAATGTAGAATCGAATGAGTTTATAAAATGCCTTGTGTTTTTAGCTGTCGTACCAAGTATAGTTCGGATATAAAAAAAATGTACATATTCAAATAAAATTCAGTCATGCCCACCAAATGTTGGGGATGTAGAGAATGGACAACATTCCAATTACGCGAAGAAACCATCGCCAATTCGGGCATAAGTAAAATATCAACGTTGAAATCCCATAACCGATGGGAAACGAAAAGAAGGAACTGATTGAGATGAAATTTCGCTTTTCTGGTGTGGTAAGTTCAGTACCTGAATTTAGAGTCATATATTTTCAAATACACCAAAACATATGACTTATTACGTACTTTAAGTGTTGATTTAGTTATTGTACAATTACATTAAGGAATAAGAATAGCAAATCTGGAAGTAAAACAACAGACCTTGTGCAACTTTTGCAGTGTCCAAGTCAGGAAGTGTCTAGTTGAGAAGCTCACTTCAAAAACTGTCCCTCAAGTATTCACCCGAGTAAAAAAAATAGCTCACAGGCAGTATAGTAGGCTATTTTAACAAGCGAAAAATTATATCGCTGTCAATACTGGTGCGCAAAGTTGTTAAAATAATATTTTTGAAGAGAGTTTCTCAAGTCAAAGACAATTCTTCCAACCACCAATCAAATTATTAAAAAATCGTTTGCTTATCTTGAGTTTATGATTTGTTTCGTCTTAATTACAGGATATGTGTGTGGTCCTCATAGATCCTAACGCTGAAATAGTGCACTGCTTACAGCAGCTGGGAGATGTTGCATGAATTGCTGACTCATAAGCAATAAGAAGAAGCAATGCTTACCAAGGACAAATCCAGTAACGTAATTTACCAAACTTGTAAGACCGGCAAAAAACAAAACAACCGAAAATGTCAACGTCGTGTAAGTGAAGCTCTCCAAAAACATTGTAAGAAATCCCATAAATGTAAACGAAATAAAAATAGGACGCCTTCCAAACCTGCACACCAACAATGGAAGTGTTAGAATGGCATCTTTTTGCAAGATTCACAACTACTGCAAAATCGATTGGTTCAAGAGTTTAAAGCAACTGAATAATAATAATCATTCGCTATCTCCGCTAACAGCAGATTGCGCATCAACATGGCTTACTTGACAGTGTTCCATGTGATTTTATGAGCCGTAGCCTACTGCTTCCATGCTGGCTCAAGGCAGATTGAAAGAGGGTGATATGTCACCAGATTATTACCCGATTTATCCTCACTGCGTTATGCAAGAAAGAACACAATCGCTACCATTTTTAAAGTCTTTGGTATGACCCGACATGGAATCGAACCCAGGGCTACCAGCACCAGAGCCGAAGGCGATAACCACTGAGCCACGGGTGCTGGTTAACGTTATAATATCATTATACAAGTATAAGTAAGCAACATTATAATATCGATATAAATTCTTGTTGATTGTTCTGTCATCTGCATCACCGAGGGTGACAGTTCCCCCATATCTTTAACCAGGTAGTATCGTCAGCCCAGAAATGACAAAATATTTGCTGTTTTATTATAAAAAAAACATAGCCTAACCTATTGTTACTGTCTGTTCCCCTCCCAATGGAATAACAGGCCTTCGCACACTTGACGATCTGACGAAGAGTTGGCTCCAAGTCCTTCCATTCGGCTAAACACAAACTTTTTTTTCTGCTTCATACGAACGACGACGACTGTCTGTTCCAAATTTCGTGGTCACTCGAATCAGCTCATTTTTAGCCTACCTATTACTACAGCTGCCATATTGATATAGCTTACTCTGAGCCAGGCCGTTAAGATTATTTGGGTTCGGTACCAATGAAATCCTCGGGACCCTAATCAAGATACTTTGAAAAAAATGAGCTATCCAAAAAATATGGGGTGGTTTGTTTAAGATCCCAGGCCCTTTTGAAAGATTACTGGCCCCTAAGATCATCTCGGGCTCATCAAAATTACCCTTGGACATCCTCTCTCAACGCCACTGTTCTGATCCGACCCGATCTGGAATCGAACCAGCATCAGTTACCGGAACATAAAGCAGCCAACGACTAAACTAGTGGTGCAAAGTTGTTAGGAGCAAATGAAGAAGGGGGAACTTTTTTAGTTGTAGAATCGAAGGCCTGAGTTTACAACTACTTAAATCACATTTTGTGAAGATTGAGTAATTACCAAAAATGTATCGTATTGCATAATGGTCAATGCATGTCACAGCGAAATTTTTGATTTAAGAAACAACTTAATTTCGCTATAACACACGCTGGTTTTTGTATAGAAATGAAACATTTTGCAACTTTGAAAATTGCTTTTTCTCAAATTTTAAATTTTAAAACTTAAGTTAAAATTTTGCAACTTAAATTTTGCAACTTAGTTCTCTAAATCAAGTCTTCAATCAGGCTTGTGATTTTACCAACTTTATATTACAACTGACTTTCCATGCACACTATTTGCAAAACTGACCTGTCAGATAAGAATCCTGAGGCTGAACCGACGCAAATCCCCATGTAGAATACAAAATAAATTATGGGTTTGATCTTCGCTTTCTCACAAAAAAGATTAAACTGCGTAAAAAAGCAAGTTATTGCCATCTCTGAATATGTGGTTATTTTAAAATTCTTACAGTGTAGCCTACTTGCAATAGATAATGTTTGCAAAGAAAGTAAACGCTAGTGCCAGGTTGAGAAATAAGGAACTTTGAGACGAAAGAACCTAAGACAGGTAGTCTCAGCCTCCACAAATAAGTAAGTCAAAACCATATATCATAGCAAAATTAGACGACAGGATAACAAATATTAGGTTTTTTTAATATCTTGCTGATGTAATTATTCTTTAGGACAAGCTACAGTTCAGCAAGACATACGTAAAACTATCATAAATTTTGTCTATGGCATTTTGTCTATCTAGACAAATTGAGTTTTGAAATCTACTGAGCATAAATGCATACACTGTATTGTGTAGATCTACTGCATGTACAACACTGAGCAACAACACTTGCATTTACGAAAGAGTAAAATGTTAGGTTTGCATGCTCAGCGATGTGGATGCTGATCAATACAATAACTTAGAAATCTATATTTACCTCTATTCCAGCTGAGTGGACATTGTATGGATTCATCACTTGATAACCATTATCACAAGGCACAGAGGTTACATTTTCAAAAGAATCAGCCCTTTGATGTGTGTCTAAATAATGCTGCAAATTGTTATTTCAACCCATTACCATTAAAACACCAGCGAAGTCTTCGAATGGCTCACATTGCAGCAAGTCAAGCTGAGATGGTAAGCTTTGTTAATTATTTTTTATTTGATTCTTTTTGAAAGAACAATTGCGAGCCTCCAACTCCCCAAACAAATACACAAAAAAATGAAAAGAGGTACTACAAAAAGTGCTCAATGCCAAGCAAAAAGCCAAGCAGAGCGAATTGCATCAAGTATAGCTACTATTCTCTACACCGCTACAGCCTGTTTCACCCTAAAAGGGGGATCATCAGAAGGTTCTTAGTCAAATAGATTCTATTTGAATAATATTTGAATTCTATTTGAATAAAGACCTTCTGATCTTCTTCTTCTTCTTCTTCTTCGTTTGAACCTTGTTCTTCGCCACTTCAAGGGTCGAGGGGCTCTGCCTTTTACCACCCTTGGGCAGTGGCGGCGACGCGGTTTAAATGTTTGGGCAGGTGTCGAGCAGCCATTGAATTGATTCGTCATCCAGTTCACGCAGTCCACGCACACCATTTGGCGCATCTGATGATCCTCCTTTTAGGGTAAAACAAACTGTAGAAGTGTAAAGAATAGTAACTGTATTTGATGTAATTAAGCTAAATAATATGCATTTCTTACTTAGCTAGTTTGCCTAATAACACTAAATTAGTTTGCCAAATAGTTAGCCAGTTTGCCTAATAACACTAGATTAGTTTGTCTAATAACTAACTATATTTTGCTTAATAATTAGCTAGTTTGCCTAATAACTAACTAGTTTGCCTAATAACTATAGCTAGTTTGCCAAATAACACTAACACAAGTTACGTAGCCGAAGTTTTGGAAAATGCTTTTTCTAGTAATTAAGTTGGTGCCAAACTTATCTTAAAAAGTTAAATACGCCTGACACACAAGTGTCATAGCATTCACCTACTTGTGAAAGAAAAGAACAGTTCTTCGGACACAGTCTCCAGCTACAGTATAAAGAAAAAGAAAAAGATAAGAAGAAAAATATACTGTAGACTATATATATCCAAAGTTAAAACTAAGACTAAAAAAGAGTGTGATTCGAAGTGTTAACGAATTAAGGATGAGAATTTATGATTTTAACTTGTTCTACGCTACGAATTACCGCAACTTCTATATGATTTACTGTAGTTTACAATTACCGTTTTGAAGGAAATCCACAAATGATGAAACATCGTTTGTTGTTCTGTTGTACTGAAAGCATTTGCTTCTTGTCCCATTTTCTTTCTCTGGGGGTATTAAGTAGTCCAAAAGCTTTTCCGTTGAAGAAGAGTTCTTTAAAATTTAGGTTTTGCAACTTTCACTTCATGTCGTATCACACAATATTTACAGTAGCCTTTTTAGCCCCAAAAAACCTTGCACAAAACTTACTGTAGATATGAAGCTTAGACTACATCCGATTTTTCGATTGTTGGATTGTGAAAGTATATTTATCCACCCACTAAAAAGATTATTATGAAACTCATCCTCATTTCTGTAATAAATTACTTTTCAAGAAACACAAACTATCAACAATGAAGTCTTGCTGGCCAATAGCTGGTTGAATGATACGTTGGATTTACAATCTCTAACCTGATGTATAAAAATTCAAACGAAATAAATGGAGGCACTTGTTTTGTTTCAATTATAATTGCAATTGTAAAGTGTTGCATGTAATAAGCCCGTTGTACTAAAACAACAAATACCACTCCTACTGTAGTTATACAATAAGTAAGTAGGCTACTGTATTTTATAAATGTATCTCCTACTATCAACTTTTGTAGCCATGCAATTTATACATTATGCATTTAGAATTTTGAATAGATTTATCTATTCTGAAACCAAATCATTTGGTGAAACAAGTACTTTGTAAAAATACTAAATGTGTGATCATCTGACAAGAACCCAAGAGACCTCAAACAAAGCTGTCGGCAGATTTAAATATCTCACTCAACTTCTATTTGAACTAAACAGAATTTACCAAAAGGGATAAATTTTGCCGTTTAACACATGTCAAAATACAAAGTTGCTTTCAATCCCTTCTGCAACTCACTAATAATAATAACTTGATAAGACAAAAAATTCGTTGCATCAATGCAATGAATATAACAAATTGAGAATATTAGCCAATAAAACTTGCAACTTGAAAGAAATATTACGTATACTAAATAGCGTGTTTGCTATATATCACAATGCAGACTGGTTTCTTAAACTTCCTTATGACATTGCAAAGATTTCTATGTTTTATATTGAGCACAATTTTGGTACAACTGCTAGGTGAGCATAATCTTCACAAGTGTCCGAATTTTTAAACGCTACACGATTGATGAGTGAATAAAAAGTTGCTTAAATTTTCAGATCTTGATATCAACTACTTTCAGCAAAGTCAAAATTACATTTTGGTAGAAAATTAAAGGAAAAACATCTGTCAGCACTTTTTATGTTTGTTTTTGGCTGTAGAGTTCAGCAAAAATTGACAGTGATAAACATGTTTTTCATCATTTCACTTTATTTGTTTCTAGAAATCTTTGATTACACCAACAAGTTTTTTATAAATATTCATTCAATGCCAACTTAACTCTTACTTGGGTAAAGTGGGTCATTGCTTCATCAGGAACTTTGCACCAATATCCTCCTGGCGTGTACAAGATTAAGGCTAAAGTTGTGACTAAAAACACGTTTGGTAATCCATTGAGAAAAAAAAGCAGAAACATTCTCTTTTCAAATCGCTTTCCAGAAACTTTTCGTAGAAGGTCGTCGTAATTCATTTTGATGAACAGTAAACTTCCCGCATTTGTCAAAATGTATAAACCTGCACTGTCTCAAAATAAAAGCCGGAAAAGAGTATTCCCTGTTACTGTTGTCACGTGTAAAATATTTAACGCCTAAAATAGATTAAAGATTTTGCATTTTATTTGTTTTATTTATTTAACCGAGATCTTAAGCAATAAAGTTTATTAAATAACAAATTTTATTCATATGGTTTTGTTTTACTACAAGACTTCAAAAACAAGGGCACTTTGTTTTTTGTTGACTGCAAACATTGACAGAATGGATTAAAATACTGCGCATTTGCTCTTCCTTCAATTACCTACTTTAAGTTGTAGATTGCCTGCACAAAAGCAAATTAAAAATTGGTTGGTGAATCTTTATCCTCGGACTGACAAAGCCTTGAAGCCTTGATAGGTTATTCCTGGTAGTTTCGCATACTTGTAGAGGCTCTTGACGCAGAGCCGGTTACCGAGATTGGCAAAGTGAAGTTTCCGATGGTGGAAGTGTTGTTGCCAGGGAATTAGATGCCGCTGAATGGAGAGCAATCCTGATATGCGTTGCTCAAGCGCACACCCCGAGAGTCGAACCAGCGCCGCGTGATCTTGAGCCGGGCGCGTAACCACTGAGCTAACTGAGCTTTAATGCTTTCGTCAGCTTATGAAGTTTTAAGAATTGTATTATGAAGTTTTATACTCTAGTCTAGAGAATGCTAGCTTATAATAAAAATGTATCTATATTTGCATAATTTCGGCGTAAAAATACGGCAGACTATACGTTGTCGGTGGCCAATTATAACTTTGCTGGCTCAAAGCCTGTACCTACACTAAAACCTCAAAAGGCACATCCAGCATTGTATTTTTACCACATGCTGGAATTGGAAATCTTATACTGCAGAACCCAACACTGCAACAATGCACTGGCTGCAATAGACATGGGAAAACTACAACCCGCAGGCCAAATTCGACCCGTTAGGCCTTTTAAGCTGACAAGCTAGATGCTGGAATAAATTAGGACATCGAATCAATTAATTTTCTTTTGGTTTTCAGATCTGTAGTAATGGCTGCTAGAACTGTTTACTGATTTAAGAAAAAAGATTTAAAAAAAAGCAGATTGAAAACTGCAAGCTTTCTGTGATATTAAATATACTACAGCTAATGTGATAACTGACTTTATATTAGCTCTCCAGTCTCCATGTACATTTTAGAAAAATCGTGATAATCAACCATTTGATATTTGCTGAAATTTAACTGTGTACTGCAATTGCAAAGAAGAAACTGATCTTTGGTTGGTTAAGTAAGCGTGACTTTGTTGCATTTCCCATGACAAAGACAACAAAAGAAATCTATAGACAAGCAAACTCCTCGTTCCAGGTGAAACGAACCATAAACCCAATAACGTTAAATCACGTTTTGCGTGAAAATGCTTGACAATAGAAATTTTCGAAGCTTAGAATTGAATTCACAACAAGATTTGTGTTTTATCACTGAAGGTGTTGAGACTGTGCTAATTTTCTTTTTAATTTAGTCGCTGATTTCTGCCTCAAGCACGATATAACATTTTGTCACTTTTACCTTTTTCTAGACTTTTTCTATTTTGACGTGTAGGCTATTGATTTTGCTGTAGCATAATGGTCAAAAATAAAAACAATTGAACAGCTTCCAAAAAGATTTCGTTTATGTAAAGACTCTAGGCCTACACTTATTATATAGGCCTAGTCAAAATTTACTTTTTGTTTTTCTTCTCTGTAGTCCTTCTAGTAATAAGTGCCTCACCTCACTTTGGTTGACCTTATTCTGATGACAAGCACTTGAAGAGAGCGGTAACGACTAGAACATCACACAACTAAGGCGAAAGAGCCACGCAGCTTGAGTCCTGTCTTTGTCATGAGTTACCAAGGGGGGTGGGGGGACTTGTATACCTGGGACTGGTATATAAGTCCCCCCCCCCCCCTTGGTAACTCATGACAAAGACAGGACTCAAGCTGCGTGGCTCTTTCGCCTTAGTTGTGTGATGTTCTAGTCGTTACCGAAGAGAGCATGACTAACGTTCTCTTTGCCATACACTCATGTGTTTATGTTGAACTAATTTCTCCCAAAACTTCTCAATCTGTCAAAAATTTGTCAATTTTTTGTTTTTTTGCACTTGCATTTTTTTTTAACTGGCCTTATGCTTGATGGTTGAAGATTTAAGAAAAGTGGACAAGAATGCAAAAAGGCGATTTTTTTACTATCAAATCAACTAAATGTTTCACAAACATGAGCGATTTCTTTTAGTGTAGTACGGTTTAGTCTACCCGTGTTTACGCCATATGTAAAAATATTTTCATTCCGTTATGCATTGAGCTGAGCTTGTAAGCATGGTTTAAGAATTTTTAAATTAAAATAACCTTAAAAAAATAGTAGTCTAGACCCGTTTACTCATTTTCTTGTTGTTGTATGAGGGTGACAGTTAATATTGTTGTCACAGCGGTCTCTTCATCATCTCATATTCAGATTCGCATCATAATTTGTTTGGTAGACAGAGTTGGGTTAAGTACCAGGTTTCATCGTTTCTAGCACTAGTTGCTACGTTCATCTGATGAAATTGAAAGTAAAATTAACAACAAACACTGGCGTTTCGCGCACCATGACAATGCGCATCCTCAGAGCGAATAACATACAAAATAAAATTTCACCAGGTTGTATACTACTGTAGTGCGATTGAAGGCAAGAAAAAATAAAACACGCAATATTTTAAAAAATTGGCCAATGATGTGTGAGCGGTTACTTTCCACGTTAAAATTACGTAAAAACTTAAAAAAGATTAATAAACTTTTACTTTCAATTTCATCTGATGAACGTAGCAACTAGTGCTAGAAACGATAATTGTCCTGATGAACACCCAACCTTTTCAGTACCAGGTTTCAGTTAAATTACAATTTATTACTCTAATATTTTTTGTTTTTGTCAGTTACGTTGTGTTTGGGCTATTCCTTTCTGAAAAGAACAAATTGTTGCAATTACTATTATTTACGTTTCTACATATTATGCCCCCGTTTCAGATCACATGCCACAAAATTTTAACACATTTGTTTCTTTACAGCAGCACAGTGCACAGTTGCCAAATCAATGTTCGTAAACTGTAGGGTAGAGCCACACATGGCCGAATAGAGATAGAGGGGGCCACTCATGAGCCACACTAGTTACAATTAACCAAGCAGAAAAGAAATGGAAATTAATTTTATTTTTGCATAAACTTTGTAGCAAGAGAATACTGCAAAAAAGTAATTTAAAACGCAGTTTTGTGAAATTTTAAGCACATTAAAGTTACAAAAGAAATTGTAAAAACCTCAGGCAGTGTCAGTCAACTTACAGCTACTGTAGCTTAGACCAAAAAATTGTATTTAATTGTAATTGTCCTCAAATTGTACCGTGATTGATACAACTTTGATAAAAGCGTAAGCTATCCCATTTAATTTACTGTTACAGCTTACTGTAAAAATAAAGCCAAAATTACAGTCTTACAATGATACATACTGTAAATCAAGTCTAACTTACGGGTACATAATACCCAAAGATAAGTGACTGAATAAAGAAGCAACTAGAGATGAACTTTTTCCAACAACAACGGTTAAAAAATGAAAAAAACATTCACAGACATAGAAATCTGTAAAAAATAGCACTATCAGGTATGATACAAAGAAAAAAAAGCAAAGGTCAACAAAAAGTAGCATATTTAAACAACCTGACGTAACCGTAACGTCATATTGAAACGTGGCTAAGTGTCCTTACCCTCTGGATGCGCTTCTGACCGGGCGGTGAGTATCGCAATATTGGAACTCGGCTGGCCCAAACGAGTGCAATAATATTAAATGTAGCAGACTCCTGAGATGGCTTAAAAAAATTTATGAAAAAGGCGGTTTGACTCTTTAGCCTGGGTGACCCATCAAGATGGGTATTTCTTTTTAACAAAGCTTGGATTTTTCTACTAAAGCTTTCTATAAAGTTTAAAGGGTTGAATGGTTGCAAGAAGAAATTTGAGATTGAAATTGCCTCAAGTTTTCCATTTATGTGTTTCTTTTCTACCTCAGTCAAGGGGGTACTACCGGGTCGTCTTTGCGCAGGTCCAATCACAACGAGAAGATTTTACTATGAAACTTTAACTCACTGAAGAAGGAAAGATACAAATTTTAGAAACTATTTAAGAAACTACAAAAACTAAACCACATTTTTACATAGATAATTTTCTAATAAGCTACAACTCCGCATTGTAAAATGATAATGGGAGTGAAGTTGCTCATTGTGTACAATTTCAAGATACGTTTGTCCAAATAGCATGTGAAATGTCGATTATATTTGACCAAGATAGTGGTTTCACAAGCCGGTTTGATTTCTGAAAATAACTGATAGATCTAGAGTATAATGCATTTTAAATGTCAAATTATTACAGTTTGTCTCAATAGCTCAGTCTGTTTAGTGATTGACTTAACGAACGAAACGGCAAGTAGGTTATGTCGCTTAAAGGGGTATTCTCGATGTGCGCACTTTAGCTACGCTTTATTCAGAACAACTCGCCATTTAGCAGCACCGAGTTGTTGGAATAATTTATAGACAATATTTTTACACCCAGCGGAAACATCACGTAGTCACAGTCACTGGACTTATGTCACTGTTTCTCTCTACAAGTATGGGAGATCATTCTGATCAAGCTTCCACATAAGTTTTCTCAGTTCCAGAGGATAGGATTAATCATAGCCCATATACCATCTATCAAAAGTATTCAAAATGTATAAGCCATCGCTTGGAGGCTAGATGAGAAACGGGAGCTTTAAGAGCTTCATTAAATTTAAATAAAGAGTTTCAGCTATTTACAATTCAGAATAAACATCAACAGCAAAGCTTTCAATTTCTACAACTAAAAATTGCGAAATGAGAGTAGGCCTAAGCTACAAATTACATTGCAATATGAGCAATAGGCTACAACTCCTTCCTTAGACTTGAGTTTAAAGCTGCTTACAATGAAAAGTTAATCGATTTTCCAAATACGTTTTTTGATTGAAAAGGTTGAAAACTTATGAAGAAATGTTGTATATTATTTTGCTCTTTGTTTCAGCCGCAGTACGTATTAACTTGAAACATTTTGGTCTTCGTATGATCCTGCAGTGCAATGAATGTAGGGCTTCAAGATCTAATAAACTGTTTCATTTGTACATTGGTGGTGAAATGATTTGCGTGAATTAACAATTTAAAATGGTTGATTGTTCGTGCAGTTGGACAGTTCAGTTAAAATTGTAGATCTTAAATGTATTGCATTTTGTTGTATCATTTTGCTGCAACAGGGCTACCAAACATTTTAACAAAATGACCTCTCATTTCGAGGAAAATTAAGGATGGCTGGCCGGATTCGTTCAATACACACGTTAACAACCTGTGATGCCAGGTACAGGTTGAAACTGCTTCTATAAAAAAACAAAGGATTAGTCGGCATTTCTGTAGCTTTTTAACGTTATTTTGATAGTCAATTACTTTTGTGAAGATATTATTTGTTTCAAAATTGTTAGCTTAGGCATAGCCTACCATTGGCGTTGTCAACAAAAAATTTTCCAAGTGTTTGGTTTGTCCATGCTTTTTGCAAATTTTCCAGAAAAACGCATAACAAGAACAGCCATGCACGAGATCTGCTTTGTGATAATGCTTCATAGTTAGCATGAAGAACGCAAAATATTGCTAACATCAGGTTTGTGATAACTTAAATCGAACCAGTCTTTTTTGCATGCCTGTTTTTGAGATCAACGTAAAAATACGGACGGAAACAACTCGTCAAATCATATTTCCTGTTTCAAAGAAGCAAAAGTGATGCACTAGAGAAAGACTGTGTTACTTTGATGTGGGTCGCTGTTGGCGTTATATTTATATAAGGTTTGACCAGATGAGTAAAGCGTTAGACCAGAATGGAAGGAAGATTATTTCATGCCAGCCCATGTCATTACCACGTTACTTTACAGAAACGTGGATAACTCTGCTGAGTTAGGTGATGCATACAGTATGATGAGCCTAATAAACAAAGTAAAGGCGTCTGAAGATGACTTTTTCCAAGATAAACTTGCGATCATCATTTTTATTACCCTTTACCTCATACACTCAGATGAAAAGTAAAGAATTGTACGGTAGGTTTGAACATGAATCAAAACATGAAACTTAAAGATAGAAGCTCAGCAGATATTTTGTTGTTTTTCTTATTAGCGCATTGTCGAGGCTAAATATTAGATAAGTGGCCTAAGCTTTGTTTGTTTGTTTGGTTTATCTTAATCCTGCATTGCGGGAAAGCGGACTTGAGCGCTATGCATCGGTGTACGCCTTCCGACGTACACCTGACCCACGTTGCATCCGACGGCAATGTCTGTTTCCGGTTGTCTACTCCACTTATGACTTAAATTTGGTACTACCCATTACTCGAAATCGATCACTGGGTAGAGGCAATTATCGTGAAGTTTCTTGCCCAGAGAAACAACAGCAAGTGCGGGTGGCTGGAGTCGAACATGCAGGCTCTCGACTGCGAGCCCAACGCGCTAACCACTCGGCCACTGCTTTATTAAGGAGAACTATTAACAGTCTAAGCAGAAATGTGTAGAATTAGGAGACGCCCAATTACTTGCCAAGCAAAGGGTAAGTAAAGTAAAACGTAGAACTTATGAATTGAAAAGAAATTACAGGCTTTTACATTTAGTACACGAAACATGAAGCTACATGTTTCTGATGTCTACTTTAAATTTACTTGGTTTTTTGTTTATAAAACGTTTGTTTTATATTTTCTAAACCTTTAAATTCCTTTCTAGTTTAAAATTTGGAACTAAACTTACAATCTCGTTGCAAAATAACATAATCATAAATTGCTTTGTATTTTTGTAACTTTTATGTACTAGTTTTGAACAGACGAGGTATAGTCAACCATTACCTTGAAATATTATTTTTACTAACAATTTGAAAAAAATCTGGTAGCATATTTGTTAAAATGCACCTTCGCTTGGCAGGTAAGCGGGTCATCTCCTATTTCTGTGAGTCCTTCAGTCCAAGGTTTGAAATGTATTGGCAATGATTTACATTTGGCCTATAAAGTAATATTTTTGTGGCAGAAGATAAACTTTCATTCCAGGACACTGACTGAGAAAATGACATATGATGATTTACTACGGAAAGTGCACGGAAGCAGTTTTGAAAAAAGGATGTTCTTGGTTTACTTTTTGAATGGAATCCCAAATGCATTATTCATAGCATCAATGGTGCTTGTGATGTATCTACCAACAAATTACAGATGTACTTTACCTGAAAACGCATCCATGTATATCAATGAGGTAGATTGTGTCTTTAAGTGATAACTTTATCAAAGACATTTTCTCAAACAAAAGTTAGAAATATTTTGTGATACTGGATAAAGTATTATAGATACTAACTTGTGCGTTGTTTTTCTTATTCAACTAAACTTGTGCGTTAGAGTAATTTCGTCACTTGACAACCTTGAACAACAGTTTGAGGTTTGAAGATTTCACTTGCATGTTAAGGTTGTGAGGTGAAGCAATGAGTTCACCCCGTTAGATCATTGGTTAAGCACCAAACTCAAGATTAAGCGGCACTGGTTCGGCTCTCAGGGTTTGCGCTTGAGCAACGCGTTTTAGGACTGCTCTCTATTCAGTGTAAGTGTAAGAAAAACCGCGTAAGAAAAAGATGCATTTGCAAAAGATAATGACATATGCTGCAATGTTAAATTAGTTTCTTATTATCGTTATGCTTTTTATGGAATAAGCTAACTGAGAGATGATTATAACATAACACTGTTACAAGTAAAAAACTTCATCAATTTATTTGTATTTTCTTTTTACTTGTAAGTCTACTAACAAACAGAGGGAGGCCTACATGTTTAGAAAATATCACAATGAACCAATGCAGTGTGTTGAGAACATCAAATATATCTTTTCAAGAGTTTTGCGTTTCATGGATGTACAAATATGCAAGAATTTGTTGCTTCAAAGCAACTTGGTAGGAATTCTTTCTCTTACTTTATGCTTTTTTTGATAGAACCCAGCTGCCGAAAACATGACGTTGGAATTTTTTATTCCGCTCGATGCTGAAACAGGAGAGAAAAGTAAATGCAAGCTCTACAATAGGTCAAGTATCGACATATCTTGGTTTCTGAATGAAACAATGACCAGAAATGGTAAGAATGCATTTTAATTGCAACTTGCTTAAAAAGTAAACCTGACGAGAGTTCAACTATTTTTGCAAAAGTTGGTTTAAATTTTTTTTTTATACAGCCGGGTTATTCATGCGATTGCTGGCAAATGGCCCCCACTGATGCTTCCACTCACCCACATGTTTTCTATCTGTTCATCAATGTCACATCCTTATCACCAACACGAGCCTTGCGTTGTCTATTTTTGTCTAAATCCATATCATGTCATGATCAATATGACATTGGATGAGATAGCCAGAAATAAAATAAAATGAAATTGAACAAAAGTTATGTGAGTTACAGATAAATAAAGAAACAAACATAAAAAATAAAATTATTTTTACCTGCCATGACAATATTGTAGCTGTTCGCTTGTGATATAGTCAAATTTTAATCGCAGGCTACATACGCAGATTAAGTTTGAGTCAAATTGTTTGTACGTTTCTTATTTGCACGAAACCAAAAACAACCTAGGATGAAAACCGGAAATCCTGGGTTGTAAAAAATACGAAAAATAATCTAAAATTTCATTTTTGTCATTGACGAACGGTATGCTCTACTAACCTGTCATTGTTAATCTTGCCAGTTTCAAGCGCTTTAAATTTTTGTGCACAGTTTCGTTGGTTGCTGATGACAATGCTACAACAATCGCATGCGATCGTGGCCACACATTTGTTAATCCGATCGGGATTCAATCAATGGCTATGGAGGTAACTGGACTTTTTCAGCCTAGACTTGCACACATTGAAGAAAACGATTTCGTTCTCCAATATCACTCGCCAATTCGAAGTGTAAAGCATATCAAAAGCACCGATCATAATACCAACAATCAGAATTTTTATACAAAAACAGAAACGGCCAAACCATGAAATATTGGCTATTGAAACACCACATCCAATAGCAAACTATTTATTAACATCTTAGCAGTTTTTAGCATGTTATAATATTAATAACAATATCAATCAGTGGTTTTGTTTCAATGCATAGAGACTTTTTTATCTTATAAATGTTGTTCTGGACGCTTTGCGATTTAGAAAATTTACCCCATCCGCATAGAGGCGCTGCCGATCATAGGATTACTCTGAATCCATTGTGTTCCTTCTTGGGCAGGCGGTAAATAGAAGAGAAGTGAAAATCAGCGTCAAGTTTCGAGATCTGCGTGAATATTGAGCCGGGCTTCCGACCAATGTCAGACCCTTAAATCATTACTGTGATAAGCTAATAAGCTACTAAATTACGATCTTTCAACAGTTTGACTGGACATGTGAAAACTCTTGGATGAAGCCAACCGTTATGACGCTTTATCTTGTGGGAAAGGCAATGGCAACTGCAGCAGGGTTCCTTTCAGATAGGTGATTACTATAATACTGTTACCAAAAATAAAGATTTAAGAAAATACACTCACTGCTGTTGCCAAACCTAAGTAATCAAACTATTACACAAAAAATGCTTTTTGATGCTATGCAGTATTTTTGTTGACAACCCACGCAAGCAATACATTAGTAAGCAGACAAACTAACAATGCATTCAAGGAAAATGTACGACGAGTCCAAATTACGTTATCGTGTTGCATATTGCGATTTCGGATATCAAATCCTCATCAGTAGGCTACAACCTTTTAACAGATATAGCAAAATTTTCAACGGTTCAGTTCAGTTCAAGGAATACAACAATTAAGTTTAGAAAGAAACCACAACAGTGTTGTTCGGTTGCTAAGAAACAAATATCGCGATAAGCAACACGATAACTTGATGTAATCTGGTCTCATCGTACATTTTCCTTGAAAATTGATTTACTAGGCAGTGCATCTTATGGATCCGTAATTGGGCTTCTCTATAACACCAACTTGCTGGGCGTGCAGTTGTTCTTTAATACGCTGTATTGCCTACCTCATCATTTTTGAAAACTAATAATTGAACTATGGTTGGTTTAGTTGGTTTTGAATCTTTATCCTCGAACTGAGAAAGCCTTGGTAGGTTATTCCTGGTAGTTTTGCATACTTGTAAAGGCTCTTGACACAATGCCGGTTACCGCGATTGGAAGAGTGAACTTTTTCGATTGTTGAAGTGTTGTTGCCGTGGAATTATTCCATTCACTGGATGCCGCTGAATGGAGAGCAGTCCTGAAATGCGTTGCTCAAGCGCACACCCCAAGAGTCGAACCAGCGCCGCGTGACCTTGAGCCGGGCGCGTAACCACTGAGCTAACAGAGCAGATTTTTAGGAAGTTGCTGCAATTATTGCATTTCCTTTTCAGATTTGGACGACGTATAGTGTTCATTGTGTCAAATTTCTTCTTATTTGGTGTTGCCTTCTTCCAGAGCTTTTCCACATCTACGTTGATGTATGCGGTGGTCTCCTTTATCAGTGGTCTTGCAAGTTTGGTTAATTTTCTTACAGGCTTTGTGTTAGGTAAGCAAACTGATAAAGTTATAGGCTATACCAAAAACAGTATAATTTGAATCATGTATTTCATAAGTTGGCCCACCCAGTAGCGTAAACTAAAACTGCTGTTGGGATTGAAAACAATCTTTTGCATAATATGTCTTTTGCAGAAAACAATATTTTGCTATTGGCTAACTGTAACTGCTACTGTTGACCAACAAAAAGAATACATTATTCAGACTACTAGAAGTAAACGTAATTTTAAAGTTTTCTAGAATCTTCTCTGAGTTGGCGAAAACTTTTAACCTGTCTTAATTAGTAAGAATCTATTATTTGTTGCATTACTAAGATTTTAATTTTTAATTTCAGTTTGTTTGAATATTCATAGTCAGTTTCCAAATTAGTGAAACTAATAAATTTTCGTCACCCGGTTCGTTTAATAAAAAAATACAATTTTTAGATATAAACTATAGCCTATGCTAACGTAGAAGTATGGAAGATGTAATATTATACAGATATGGTCAACAAACAAACTGATAATTTTTTAACGTTTTTGAAAAGACTAGGCCTATTCTTTTTCTTCTTTTGGCTTTATTCCCGCTTCAAATTGGATTGCCGGTGCAGATTGCAGTCCTCCACGTTTATCTGTCAGCAGCATCTTTCTCCTTCACTCCCACTATTTTCATATCTTCTGTCACACAATCTCTCCATCTTCTTTTTGACCTCCTTCGCTTTCTTTCACCAACTTCCAATTGTCTTATTCTTCTTCCGACATAATATTTGCTCTCCTACGACATGAAGGCGTCTCTCTCTCTCAGCTTGTCTTCCAGCTCTCCAACTTGCATTAGTTTTCTACTGATTTCATTTCTTACTTTGTCCTGATTTGTCAACTCGAGAAACCATTGCAACATCTTCAATTTGCCACTTCTCAAGGCTACTACGTGCGTGCCATGCGACATTGCAGGTCGCACCATAGTTTTATAAAACTTTCCTTTAGCTTTCTTGGCACCTTTCTGTCAAACATGACTCATGTTATTTTCCTCCACGCTCTTCATCCTGCCTGGCATCTCTTTGTCACTTTTTTGTCTTTTTTTGCGTTCTCCTGAATTGTCGAACCAAGATATTTCAACTCTGATACTTGTTTCACCGTTTTTCCTTCTGGTTGTATATAATATAACTGTCTCATTTTTTTTGTCATTATCTTCTGTTGACCTTCTGTTTTTTGGACAAACTTGTGATACTAATTAAAATATTTCTTCTTTGCAGGAGCTGAATGCACGATACCGGAAAGACGAAATATAATTTCATTCAGTTCTTTTGCATCCTATTCGTTGGGATGTGTTTTGACAACAATGATTTTCTACATTAGTCCGGACTGGCGATGGTGCCTCAGAATTTATAGCTTTATGGGAATATTTTACATTGCAAACTTATGGTAAAAACAGCTTTTCAATGTATCTTTTCTTATGCTTCATTATTATGCAAGCAGAATTAATCGAAAGAAATATGCCCCAAAACACCAAGGGTTGAATGCTTTAACAGCAGATCATCCACTCATTAAGAAAGTCGGCCGATTAAGCAACTTAATTCATCTACCATTTTTCCTCAAGTATCAACGGAAGTTCTGTTGACTAGAATCGACGATCCACACATAAAATTCGAAACTGAAACTCGATTAACTAATCTGACGATTTCCTTAAATCAAACATTCAGAAAATTCATTGTTGGTACATATTAACTATAAACTAAGGAAGCCTATTATGTAAAAAGATATATTATAGCATATGAAAAATATGCCGTTGGCAGTGAGCAAATAGCAGTCTATACTTCATCTCAACAATTTACTGTATATACTGTATTTATTAAAACGCTCGTTCGTGGTTGGCTACAGACGTCCAACTATACCTTTTATAAAGGAGAAAATGCCCACAAAGAATCCTTTTCATTTTTTTCGTTTGATAATAATCCAGTTCGAACAGATTAGTTTGTTTGTCATATCCAGGCTTACACCTGGTGATTGAAGATTTAGATTAAGTGGACGGGAAGGCAAAGAAGCCAATCTTCGTGTCCACCTTCAGGCATGCCTTAAAGTGTCTTGTTAAAGACACAGCCGCATGCTCTTGAGCGGTGTCGAACCCGCGCCCTTTCGATTGCCGTTCCAGGGTTCTCACCACTCGGCTATGCAGCCAACAGATTAGTGAACACAAAGTAATACATTGGAGTGTTCAAGGGAAAAATCGACTTTATTATCAATATAAATTTTGAAGTAGGCTACAGTATCAAAAACCTTGGAACGCCTATTTAGTTTATTGAAAAAGCAAGAGCTAAAAATATAGAAACAAAATAATCGTCACTTTCAATTTGAAAGATGAAAATGTTGTAGCTTCTGAAACGCTTGCTGAGCATGAATCTAATTTCCACATTTTCGCCTCTTTACATCATCCGCCTACTTTTGATCAGTTTTAGAGTACCGTAACTTTACAACTACAGGCTGGTACCTGAGTCTCCTCGATGGTTGATGGCTAAAGGAAGAATTGAAGAAGCCAAGCAAGTTTTCAAGATGATCGCAAAATGCAACAACAAATCGAATGCTGTTATTGACAAGCTATTTAATGAAATTAAAAAGGTTCGTAGCTAACATTGCAGCCTTGTTGCGGAAAGCTGGCTTAACGTAATCAAGATTTTGTTTGGGAGGTCTGAGCTGAAAAAATTACAAGCGACTGGTGGCCTAGGGTTGCCAGATGTCTGAAATATTGGCAAGTGTTTGTTTTTAATATAAAGAAAATTGTATCAATTGTTACAACCAGTCACCGTATCCATCACTCCTAGCAAAACACAAAAATGAAAAAAAAAATTGTATACACACATTTGAATAAATAGCTACGCTTTGCAATAATTTACTCAGATATCTCATTAAAGTCTGATGCTGCAGCTGCAGTATTGCTGGCCCATAATAACAACAGAACTGCTCTACAGACAATAATAATACAAGGTTGAAGCTACACAAGGCTTTGAAACATTTCTTGTAAATGTAACTGTTACTTTCATTTTTTTTTTTTGGACGCGTCAACAACAAAAATAAATTAAATGTTTCAAACCATCAGATAAAATTTCACCTATAAGTTAGTTGATTGATACTAACGATCGTTAGTATTCTACATTGCGAAGTAAGCTACGATCATGCTGCTAAAAGAGAGCCTCAATGTATTGCTTAATTTCATAAGTCTACCGCAAAAATAAATCCATTTTTTTACACTTGTTGGAATTCACAGGAAACTGAGGATCTTGCAAAACCATCAAACCATCACACAAAAATAAAACGAATTGAAATGCGCCAAGTGATGAAAAGTATTTTCAAGTCTCCGTCTATGGTCGCCCTTGTGTTAGTGGCCAGTTATTCCTGGTAATTACGAAACAAGTTACTCTTTTATTATAAATTACAGTATTTTAGTGAGGCAATTAATTTTCTTTCATTTTATCAATTTGGCAAACATAAAAGATTTAAAAAGCGAGTACTTTCAACACACGTTTTGATGACAAAGTATACCCTTTTTTTTCAAGAATAGGTAAACCTCTTTTTGAGTGTAAAAAAAATGACTTGCCGAAAACTTATATTTTGGAAAGTGAAACAGATGGCCTTTACGTTTTGTTTAAAATTAAGAAGCAATAAAATACGGCGCAACGTGCGATGCTCGTCATTATCCAACCTAGTTGGTCATGTTTGTTTACTTTTTTTATATGTTTGTAGCGAGCTTTTAACTATTGTTTCGTTATTTTTAGGTTTTCAGCTGCTGTGGTTTATTATGGGATATCCTTCAGCAGTCATGCGCTTTTTGGCAATATTTACGTAAACAATTCTCTTGTAGGATTAGTTGAACTTCCAGGGTACTTTCTGGGATATATTGCTGTCAAATACATGAGCAGACCGCTTAGCCACGGAGGGTCCATGATATTAAGTGGATTGATGTGCCTGGGAGTGGCTTTCTTAAGCCAAGGTAATTTCGTATGCCTTATCATTCCTAAAACGCCGCATTAATGTATTCGTGTGTGGTGGACATCTCGATATACAGTGTTTTAGATCATGGAGAGGTGTGTGCTTGGTAAAGTATTATAATATTTATTCATTTTAGGCTAAAATCACAGTTTGTAGAGCTTAAAACAATGATGCTTTTTTCATTAATTTGTTGCAGTGAGTCCAACCGCTGCAACGGTAGCTGGTTTTGTCGGAAAAGCTTTCATTTCAAGTGCATTTTATATTGTTTACATTCACACTGCTGAGGTTTTTCCAACTGTCGTTCGTAACACTTGCATGGGGTGGGGATCATTCTCTGGAAGGATTGGCTCAATCTTGTCGCCATATTTCATCTACATGAGTAAGTTACTAACAGCTTGCAGTTTTCAAATCATGTAGACCTAGAAGTTTTGCCTGCACACTAAAAAGTTAACAAGGAAACAAAGTATGGTTGAAGTAATGTGGTGAAAGGTAAAGGTGAGTCCCATACTTGATCCAAGTGATGTGGACGTATACAAATTATTGGATTTGATGTATTATATCCATATTAAAAGAACTTACATTGTTGTACTAGAAACATCAGAAACAAATAAGTAGGCTAATACTACAAATCAATAAATTGAATTTTTTAATTTAGTGTGGTACTATTGATTTAGTCTGCTCCGATAGCAGCTCAGTTGGTTAGTGCGTGACTTTTAGAACAAAGAAGCTTCAACATCAAGCGGCGCTGATTCGACTCTCGGGGTGTGCGCTTGAGCACACCGTTAAGGACTACTCTCCATTCAGCGGAATCTAATAGATGGAATAATTCCCCGGCAAAACTTCAACAATCGAAAACTTCACTCTACCAATCTCGCTGACCGGCCTACGTCAGTGATTTAAAGCCTACACAAGTATGCAAAACTGCCAAGATCAAGCTCTCAAAGAAGCTTTCCCAGTCCGAGGATAAAGATCCAATCAGTCAAACTATGTCTACTTTGTTTTAAATATTTTATCACACTGTGCAGTGTGCGTCTTACTGGATCATTAGTAAAATCATAAGAAATATTTAACGAAAAGTTTAGCATCGAGATTTTGTTTTGGAATGACACTGCAGAGTTTAAAAAATGTTTAACTAAGCACAAGCAGATCAATGTGATTAAGTATATTCTCCAACAAAACTGTTTAAATTTCGAAAGTCGGAAGCTTTAGTGTCACTGACCACTGTCTGTGCTTGAAACGTATAATATTGCATCCTCACTTTCAGTTGACTTGTATGGATTGTACTCGCCATATGTTGTCATGAGCCTTATCTGCGCATGTTCTGGAATATTGACGCTTATGATATTTCCGGAAACGCTGGATGTTGAGCTACCAGAAACAGTGGAGGACACTCTAAGACTAAAAAAGTAAGATGAAAAGTTATCAGCATTCCTTTTATGGTTCATTTGTAATTTCTGCAGTGGTTTGCCAAAAGTAACACGTTTATTCAGTAGAAACAAATTCAATTCTTCAATATACTAAAAAGCAAAAAGTTTGAATGAATTAGTTATCAACTTTTAGCTGAAAGTTGCATGTAGCTCATTGGTACAGAATGTTAGCGATCAACAAAAAATGTTTCATTTTTGCTGAAAATTTTGTTTTTAATTTGAGATTAATTTGAATTTATGTTTCTTTTAAGTGAAGTAAGTTATGATATATTTGAGAATGAAGACTGGTGATAGTGCAATAGTACTCTGTACTCTTCACTTAAACTACCAACAATTTGCTTGAGCTACTTATATCGGAAACATATGCGCTATTTCTTTGTCTACCTGCCAGATTCTAGCTAAAGAATCACTATTTCTTTCCTATTTATGATTATTTAAGATTAATCTAACTATCTGTTATTGTTTTCAGTGAATAACTTACTCAGAATCCAATTATAATGCTTTGTAGTAATAGTAAAAAAAAAAGAAATATCTTCTGACAGGTGTTCAACCCACAACCATGCTTGATATGACCGACTCGGTTACATGTCTTATAATACAAACAAATTTATTTTTACAAGACTCAGTGAAATCGTTTAAGTGTTAACACTCATTACAGTTGAGAAGGAGCGGTCTTCCTGGCGTCAGCACTACCTGACTACTCACTATAGAACAGCGAGCATTGTGTTTCGCTAACCATGTTTCGCTAACAACTAAACTAACTGTGGCCAGGAAGATCGCTCCTTCTCAACTGCGCATATCCTTGGCGACAGTTAGTTTAGGTATTTTCTTTCCACAACGGTAAGAATTCAATTGACTGACAGAAGCAGCGGTTGAGAACTACGTAGCAACTAGCAAGAACTAGTGGTGCGGTACTGATGAGCCCAGCTTTTTTAGCTTTGTGGCTGAAAGGTGAGAGGGTCTGATTTACAATAAAAGAGTTGTAGATAGATCGGTTTCTCGATGCTATGTCTAACGCCGCAGGGTACAGTCCACAAAGATTGGTTGGTATGCCTTCCCGTTCGCTTATTCTTAAAATTGCCACTCCCGGCACAAAACAGACAATTTTAAAAAAGGAATAAAGATTTTGTGAGTTGGTTTCCTCAGAATATGTCATAGTTACCGATTGTCAACTTAACATTGAAACTATTAAACGAAACTTGCTTTTTGCAAAACATACGGTAGGCTGAAAAAAGAACATATCCAAAAACCTAATAAACAAACGACGAGTTTTTTGTGAAAAGCATGGATTCAGCATGGGTTTGTTGAAGCAACGCCACTTCTGGTTAAAGCCAAGTTTGCATTCATCAGAAAAAAATCTGCAGAAAATTAATTTAGTGTTACGTTATTTTTCAGACTGTACACAAGTTGTCGCAGGAAAACCAGTAGGAAGCACGTTGAGGCTGAAAACGATGAAGATATTTCTATAGCTCATTATGTATAAATCAAAATGAACGACTTTTTTTAATGTTTTTTTTCCAATTTCGAAACAATGGAAAACGTGGCAGCCAAATTCGTTCCCTTTGGTGGTCTTATGCAGGCATGGGAGTCGATATTAAAAAAGTAAAGAATATTCCGATATTCGATAGTGCCAAAAAAAAGTAAAGAATTAACCGATTTCGATACTAGAAAAAAAAGTAAAGAATAAAGAATGTAGCCTAGTAATCGATATTGAAAAAAAAATTATTCCACCACTCTTTCTGAATGCTCAAGGCAGTAACAAATTGAAAAAAATTCAAAGAAGTGAAAAATACTTCCCACTCAAAGGACTAGGCGTAACAAAACATAGTTTTAAATGCAGTCATGCAATAATAATCTTTCTGAGAAGAGTCACAAACACAGTTTTAAATGCAGTCATGTAATGTGCCAAACTGCTGAAGCAAGCATTACTATTAACGCCTTGACAAAATTGGAACCAGAGTCTGTCACATAATGAGTTATTTTGCCACTAAGTTTAAATTCCATGATAACACACTCAATCAGCTTAGCCAAAACATCAAATGTGCATCTTCCAGTCAATCGTCGTAAAGCAATGCAAGCATACTATCTGGTCAGATCTTCAGTGGTATACCTATGTGCGGTGCGGTTTCCCCGCAAAAAAAATTCGCTCCTCCTTTCAATAGAATTTCAAAGTCTGCCTAATAAAATTGTGGAATTCGGTTAATATGTTACGTTGCTTATTTGTAGACTTTACAGAAAAGTACCGAATATCGAATATCGGATTCAACGCACAAAAAAGTAAAGAATACCAGCTAATCGATACTTATTTGAAAAAGAAAAGAAAACACCGATTCGATAGTGACAAAGTAAAGAATAACGCAATCGAATATCGATTCGTAATCGATAGTCCCAACCCTGGTCTTATGATTGATGTTTGTGATAAGGATTCCCAAACAAATTTACAAAAGAGAGAATTTACCATATGAAGAGCACGTGGAATTGCAATGGATTGTTCTTATGCATTAACTTACTTGTCAAATCAAATGCACAAGTCCGTACACTAGCCTGTGAGTTCGCATCCAATCATAGTTTATTACGATTTAACTTAAGTTCAACTGCTCTAAAGTCTAAACTCAGACAGCAAATTTTGTCATTTTTACATTGATTCAACGTCTGCAAATGTTGAATCAATGTAAAAACGACCGATTTTGTCGTCTGTATTGGCATGATTTCATCGTATAGCCTACTATGTAACAAATGTTTTATTAGCATTAGACTAGCAATGTTTGCCTCATACATTCCCAACTGGTGAGACATTTAGAAGCTAAACAAATTATGCAAATGTTCTCTGATGCGTATCAGTTACAATCGTTTGTAAACGTCATATTGTCAATGACACCTAACATCACTATAACGTTGCATCAATGTAACCGGCTACTTGTCGTGCCAGTAGCAGATTCAAAGGAGGCACTTGGTCACGTGATTCCATAAAAGCTAAACAAAAAAGAAAATTTTTTTTATTGCTTTTGAAAAGTTTCTTCGCTAACTTAATCACATTTTTGTAAAGATAACGCGTGTGTTCAGAAGTGAGTGTCAAATGATAACCATAATTTATTTTGCGTCCAAACCGACATATGCGGTATAGCTCGATCACATTTGCAACACAACAAACGTAAACAAAATTTGAAGCAAGTCCCCACACCCCCTATAAACCTGTATTTTGTTTTTTGGACGTATTTTAGAATTGTTGTTGTTTTGAAACTCTGATGATCCTTCCTTTTTTTTCTGAATCCGCTACTGCGTCTTTCCGTCTAAATCTGTTGCTTTGTCTTACATATTCATTACATTCAATAAATTACAATCAGTGAAAGCTTTTTTATTATTTGCAAAATTTACGTTTATATTCGACAAGAAAGTCAAAAAACTCACCAACACAACTTTTTAGTACATCGTTAGCTTCCAAGCAGTGATATTTCATCATAAACAGCATTCGCGAACCTAAATGCGAGATCCCTAACTAACAGTAGCGCCGCCAGACCTTCAACATTGGGGGGGGCAAAATATTGACAGTGCAAGACTGTAGCATAGTAAAAAAATTGAAAGGGGGGGTGTTGACAGCCGGCGGGCGAAGCCCGATGGCGTGTTCGCCGAAGGCGACACTTAGCGGCGGGGGGTCTGGGGGGCCTCCCCAAGAAAATTTTGAAAAATTACTTTCAGTTTGGTGTATTTTGAGAGCATTTTCAACAAAATTGTGGGTATGAATATTTCTGTAAAATGGTGCTGTCCGGTGGCATAGCAAAAGGATAAGATCATGTTTTCTTCGGCATTTTTCGGAAATAAAGCTAAGTCTCTATGTTTTCTTGTTGCTAACTCCAGACTGAGATATTTGAATGTTTGGTATTGGCAAAACTCGCTCTTTTAATGCAGTTTTGTTTAAAATTAGGCAAACTTTGTTTTTGAGACATAGGTTGATTGCTTTTTTTTGCGAGATTATTACACTTTTATTATTTATCAATTTTCTCCTTGGTTGATTCAAAAAACGATCTTATTCAGGTAAGTCACTAGCTTTTATGCTCTGAAGTCAACCCAAAGTTTAGAAAATGTAACGTCATAGAGGTCATACATCTTGATGAGTGTCAAACAAAAAGCTTTGAGACAATGAAGCTACTTTAGGCTATTTCTGATATATTCAAGTTTTGCATAACGAATAGCTGTTTAGATGTTAATCTAGATCGAACAAGCGATCTCAGCAGCTGCAGATGGCTTGCATCCTTGCACAGTTTGACGAGAAATTACATCATAGGCTAAAACTTTTCTTGTAAACAATGTATTAACATCCGTAAATTCAATTTGAAAGGTTGAAACCCCCGAACCCCCCTCCCTTGGCTACGCCACTAGTGCAAGACATGCAAGACAGTGGTATATTATTTAATTTCGCTTGTTTTCTACCAGGGCTGGAAAAACTGTTTACCTTTCCGGGAATCTGTTTTTTAGAGAAAAAATTTCCCGCGGCTTACAATCACGATAATGAGAACCTTATATTTTACTGATCTCCGGAGCTGACGAAAACCTTAAAAGTCATGTCGACATATTCTTGATGCCCCCCTTATCGAAAATTGTTCTTTGTATTACGGTACCGCTTTCTTCTTCTCTCGTATTGTCGCTATATGTTAGGGCATCCGTTGGTTAGCCACTGCCTGGTGTCGTCATCGATGGAAATTAGGCCTTCCATACCATGGGGTGGTTTATATAGCCGGCAATCCTTGATAATGTGGGCTGCCGTCTGCATTTCGCCACACTCACAAGCAGCACTCTCTGCCAAGCCCCAACGCAACATGTCTGCACCATAGCGTCCAACACCAGTGAGCAAACGGTAACGCCTTGATGAGGCAAGTCTAGAGAGGCCATGTCCCATCTGGTTTTCGGACGGGGATCTGAATACTTGGCGAAGTGGGGACGTGCTGCTTGACCATTGTTCACACCACGCCGCGTGGCACCACTGTTTGCTAGGGCTTCCACCAGAGGCTGCCAGAAGGTCTTGTGCAGCGCTTTGGTACCGCTTTGAAGGAGGATTACGACTATGAACAAAAGAATAAATTTTAAACTTCATTTTGAATTGAAAAGACATGACGTAATGTCTTCCAACCTTAGTTATATATTTTTTCATTACGTAACGTCTTGTAGGAATAAATTAAAAATCAGTATGACCACTCAAAATGAAAGCAATGGGACTACGAATCCTCACTAAACCAATCAATCAATGGTCTTGTTGCACTGAAGATGACAACCTTATATTTTACTGATCTCCGGAGCTGACGTAAACCTTAAGGCAGGGACGGGCAACATACGGCCCGCGGGCCGGATCCGGCCCGCGACGGGATTTTGAGCGGCCCGCAGACAGTTTCCGGTCTTTACATAATGTGGCCCGCGGCCACTCTACCGCAATCCTCCACTACTTGTTTACTACGTCAAATAATAGTGACTGTTGGTTATGTTTTAGTTCTTTGATTATTTATTTTCGGTTTTTAGTCAAGTGACAAGCATGTTATGTTCCGTCATTAACGGGCCTTCCATCCCTTTTCTTTGTCTCTTGTAAGAACCTCCTTCAGTCTCAAGCTGGAAAAATAGATCAAAGTGAAATTTGGCTGATTAGTGTAATAATTACACGGGGAACGTATACAAATAATGGTGATTGTTGGTTATTCTCTGGTTCTTTGTGTTTTTAGTTTCTTTGTTTTCAGTTAGAATTAGATTTTGAATGTAGCCTACAATAAATATTTTCCTATGGATTTTGCCAAGAAACGTAAAGTTGAAAAGGAGTGTCGCGAATTTAACAAATATGCTCAAGCGCTTTTTCACACAAGTCGGCAAGAAAGCAGTAGGCTACCGTACGTTTGCTTTGCAATGAAAGTGACAACTTTGATCGACTACAGATGTCTCATTGACTTCAGAAGCTACATTACGTTAATTGTTAATAAATTCATTAAAGACTGTTTTTGGTCTTTATGCTTTAAACTTAAAGTTTACATTACATTAAATAGAATTCATTCTTTGTCTAGGTGGATAAATACACGCTTAATGTAGCAATTCATGAATCCGGCCCGCCAACTACTTCATTTTCCCATATCAGGCCCGCCGCCTGGAGAAGTTGCCCGCCCCTGCCTTAAGGCATAGATCTGTTGACTCAATGCAAACCCTTTGAAGGTTGGGGGGGGGGGGCTGTCAATTCAACTTTTTTGTATCAACAGTTGTATCTCTAAAACCACTGAGGCTGCGACTACTGGATTTCTTGACTTTTCCTAACTTTTATTCACCTCTATTGAGCTGAAATTTTGAGGGAATAAAGGTTATAAATTGAAAGATATAAGGCATTTCTCAGCACATCCTCTGAAATATTTCATATTCTATTGTGAAACATTTTCCCACCAGCTGGATGAAAGTAATTAATTTGGTCCATGTCTCGTTAATCCTAACTGTTTCACAGCGTGAAGGGCATTGGCTGTATGTTAAATAATGTAAAAAAAATTAATCACAACATTAGCCTACTATGCACGTTCTTCATTACTCTACCAAAAAATAATGTGTAAACTCACGCTACAAATTACACTCATAAGTGACCTCAACATTTCAACGTATATGAGCAGTTCTAAAATTCACATAGTTTTAATTTTCGGATATGCTCAGCGTGAATAATTTTACAAAGTGAATCCCAAATTTTGAAACTGTGCCAAAATAACAGAGATATCACTCCTAAACCATAAGAAGAATTGACAGCCTCCCCCCCCCCAAACTGAGCAAGACTCCAGGAGCCAGACCTTCTAAGGGTTAAAAGTCATGTCGACTTATTCTTGATGCCCCCCTTATCGAAAATTGTTCTTTGTAGTACCGCTTTGAAGGAGGATTACGACTATGAACAAAAGAATAAATTTTAAACTTCATATTTGTATTGAAAATACATGACGTAATCTCTTTCAACCTTATCACATTTTTTTCATTACGTAATATTTACCACCACCAAACCACTTTTGACGATCGAATTTGTTAATTTATTATTCGGTAAAATGTTTAGATGATGTCACGTCATTACGCCGATTTGAGATATAATTTCATGCATGACGTCGTATGGATGAAAAACTTTTACAAGTTTTATACTCTACTGAGATTAAAGAAGAAACATAAATGATAAATATTGGAGAAATTGAGTCTCCTTTACAACTTAAGAATCGAACAACTCAAAACTGCTGAAACAAACGTTTTGTTTAAGTGAAAGAATCACTGCAAGCAACCAATGCCAAAATGCGCGCGGGAGAAGTCATGGGAGTGTGAGGTATCAAAAATTTAACAGGCTGTTATTTTTCTACATCAATGTGACGTTAGTTAAAAATTTAAAAAGTCTATATCTTTACTTCTGTAGAAAATCTTTTTATCTACTGTACACTTTAGTCATCAAGGTTTTCCATACTTTTTTTTAAAGAGAGAGCTTTTACCTCCCCCCCCCTCCCCCCCCTTGCAACTTAAGTTGACTTACTTGAGGTTGGGATCCAAATATTAAAAAAATAATATTAATATGTATTAAAAAACAAAAAAAAATAAAAAGATGATGCCCAAAACATTGGGGGGGGCAGCTGCCCCGCCTGCCCCCCCTGCCGGCGCCACTGCTAACTAACTGTGTCTTACTTTAGTTTCGGCTTACTATTGGTAGACAGTTTAAGGGACGCAATTAATAAATTGTTTGCAGTCATTTTCAGCCGTAAAATGTGCCTGAGCGGATAAACTGCAGACTTTTTCACAAACCTCCTGGATAATTGCTCTGATATCAAAAGATGACTAGTTTTGGGTGTGTCATTTTGAACTGCAAAACGGAAGTGCCAAATGTACAGCACGCAACGTGTCATAGCAATATAGATGCATCAAAGTTGCTAAAGCAAGGCAGCAAACAACAAATGCTTGTGTTTATAAAGCTCTTATCTATCATTTCGTTGCATCACCCACAGTTGTTTACTACACGAAGCATTGTTGGGCGGCATGAGTAAGCAAGGCAGAATGTTAAAAGGATTAACTTCAGTCATTTTTTTTTTTCATTTTTAGTTCAGTTCAAACAAATATGCTTCGCCTCATTCAGGCTTACATTGCAGCTAGCGTCAACTAAAGCAAGAAATGTATTTTCTGAAGTTTGTTGTGAACATAACCTACCAACCGGAAAAAGATTCAGGTACCGTATGCTTACAGAAAATAATTTCAAAACAATTTCTCAAGCATGAAGTATGCAATAGCTTCAGGCTTAGAGCGCATTCTGTAGTTAACTTTCGTTAACATTGCAAGTCATCAGGCAGAGTAGGTAAGTTACCGTGAAACTTTTTAACATTCTTCTCAATGCTGAATACAATGAAGACCATGGGCTGGGTGTTCAGTCTCGATTTCAAGTTGTCATGGTTTAACACCAGGGCTGTTGAAAGGAAAATTTGAGCTCGGTACGAATAAAAGGCCAAAAAAATCAATAAAAAACAAATCTACAAAAAGTTTTTTTTTGTCATTTCTGCGCACACTGGAAAAACTATGGATCTCCAAATGTACCCCAGACTATGAGTCTCTAAAAGTAGGCTATATACCTCTGGATCTCCCGGTTAACGCTATTGGTTAGAACTAGGCCTCGAAAGGTTCACTATTAACAGCAAATGGTGTCACAAACGACATTACTTTTAAAGTGTGTGTTTTGGAAAAAAAATCCATTTGGAATGTATTCAAGATCATGTGTTTTTCTTTTTCTCTCTCAAAGCTCGTCCAGTCAGCATAAGGTAGAAGTTGAGGCACTGATTGAACCGACTCAAAGTGATTGCTGACATACTAAATGAGACTAGTAAAAAATCTTTTTGCATAGGAAAAAATGTTCTAAGTAAGAGCTAAATAGCGTGCGGTTAAACAACAAGTTTTCCGAGCTAGAGTACAAGCGCATGCTTTGTCCAAATAAATAAGAACTACGAAAAGAAATAGATAGTTATCAGCAAACGATTTTTCTTTGCGTTGCAGATTTTGAGTCAAAACAAGATATAAAGAAATTTTCAAATAAAATTTGTTCACACAATACAGAAGAAAGTAGTGCACGCAAAACCTCTTGAATCACCTTATGTCGCGGTTGAGTGCTATAAGTTACTTAGAAACGGAAGTACTGTGATAAAGATGCAGTAAGTCGTCGACCTTTTACATGCCTTACGCTACAGTATGACATTGCAAAGATGATGAGCCACAAGAAGGATGAAAGGACCGCATTTTAATCACAATTTTAATTCAAAAATGTAACTTTGTGTGAACCTTGCAGAAAAAGCTAATTTGCCTTGATAATAGTAGCCTATGATGTTGAACACTAGCCTATGATGAGTTCAATAAATTTACACTTACAGTACAGCAAGACTTCCGTTAGTGATTGTAGCCTACGATGTAGGCCTACAATTTTGAATGCATTCCGTAGGATAGCGTAGAAACTATAACTGCAAGCTGTAGAATGTAGATGTCTTATCTTTTGTGATTCTGACACGCCCAATATTATTTTTTTTTATTTGATCATCATGTGACCAAAATTTACTTCTCCCTGAGCTAACTGTCTGCTTCTTACCACGTAAAGACCGTTTAGGTTTTTTATATTGTTGTGACAAGCAAGAGTAGGTTACTTCACAATGTAAATCCTAACGACCTGTTTTAGCCTGATGAGGCAGTATGGCTGCTTGGGGTGAGGCTGCTTGGGGTGAGTCTGATGAGGCTAAAACTCAGAAAGGAAAAAATCATCAGGCTAAAACAGATCGTTAATATCTACATTGGGAGGTGAGAAACGATCATGCTGCTGCTAAAAGCGAAACTTAATCTATTGCAGGAGTAGGCTTAGCGGAAGTAGGCCTATTAACCGAAGGTATTACAGTTTGCTCAGCAAAGGCTAAAACATAAACACTTTGAACGTTTAAATCATCTCAATGTTTAGATTTAATATAAACAAACAAAGTTTAAGTTAAACAACAATGGTGTATGACGATTTACTGCGAAAGGTTCACGGAGCGAGGTTTGAATGGAAAATGCGCATACTTTTCCTTTTAAATGGATTCCCAAACTCACTGTTCATTTCCTCTTTGGTCTTGGTAATGTACCTACCTGAGGATTACAGATGCACACTGCCTGATCAAGCATCAAGTTTTATAGAAAAGGTAGATTTTATTCATATGAGTTTGAGATTAGTAGCTAATGTGTGTGCTTTATGAAACATTTTGGATGATGACACAAATATGCGCAAGCTGGTAGTTAAATGCAGGATCAGCAAAAAATTTGCTACTTGAAATTATTACATTTGCCATTTTGCGTAATAGTTGAACTTGAAAAAACGTAAAAAATGCATAACTTAGACTACAAAAAGCATAAAAGACGAATGATTTTTTTCAACCTTTTTACAGAATCCAAATGCCGAAAATGCAACCTTGGAATATTTGATTCCATATCATGCTGAAACAGGCCAAAGAAGCAAATGCGAGATTTACAACAGAACAACTGAAGATGTTACGCTCTTTCTAAACAATTTCATAAGCCAGAATGGTAAGAAGCAATATTGGCAACGATATTTCCATTACTTAATTATAGCTAAACTTGTGGACCAACCCAAACGGTATAAGTGACAGGCTGCGTGCTCTTAGGTTGTAAACTGCAAAGATAACAGCTCACAGGAGATCGCATGTCTTCCATACGGAACGGATTTAGCACTTTAGAAGATGAAATAACTTTAGCTTTGTCCCTTTTGTGCTCGTGATCATCGGTTGAAGATTTTGATGAACTAGCTAGAAAGGCAATGGCTGAGAACCCGTTTGGAAAGTTCAAATTAAAGCGCGCTTTTAATTAGGAAAGACACTGCTGGAAGTTCGCACTTGTCATATTTTTAGCTCATCACTTTCATTATTCAGTCAGGCATTTACCTGACTCTTTCAGGGGAGCACTAACAAGTTTTATGGTTTCATGCTTGATCAGTAGGTTAGATTTGTGATAGATTTGCTCTTTTGTTGAAGTACACATGCAGTGAATACGATTGCAGCCAATCGTACAACTAGGCTACTTGAGGTTTTTGGAAGATTGCATGAACATACCCATCTTGTGAAAAGACTCTTCTTCTTTCGTCTGAGACATGATTGTTTAGATTTTAGGACATGTGATAGAAAGCCAGGTGAGTGTACAGTGTAGCTTCGTCCAGTCCTGTTACGCCATGCATTCCATTCGGCGCCTTGTAAACGGGGCATTCAAGAACGACAAATTCAGCAGTTTGTTCCTCTGCGCCGCACTCACAAGCCGATGAGGAATCCAAACCCCACTTGTACATATTGGAATGGAAGCGGCCGACTCATGTACAAATTTTGTAGAGGCTCTTTTTGCAAATAAAAAGTTGACAGAGCTTACGTGAGTATAGCAACGATCCATTTATCGTCCACAGGTTCAGTGGCTTTTATTTCAAACGCATCTACAATTGCTTGTGATCGTCACACATTCAATAATCCGATGGGCATTCACTCCTTAGCTATTGAGGTACCGTTTTTAAATGCTGTCAACTCTCAGTTATATTGAAAAAATTAGCATATACTGTAGCCTACCATAGCTTGGTAGAATGGTAACTAACTGCTTTTCTCAATCTTGTAGTTAAATTTGAAAATTCTCCTGCGGTCCATGGACCAGAGTGGGGGACTGTAACTTAAATCGACATATTTTACTTGTTTGTTTTACATTTCATCAGTTTGATTGGACGTGTGGAAATGCTTGGATGAAGCCAGTTCTTACGACAATATATTTGGTGGCCAAAGCTATCGCTACAGCGTCTGGTTTCTTGGCTGATAGGTAAGCTATCGTTATTTTGTTGTTTAATTAAGTTCGTATATAAAGAGCTGGCTTTGTTGAGTTAGATATTGAAATAATTTTGATTCGTGAAAATGCTGTTAAATGTAATCAGCGAACACTCACGATGAGCAATAAGCTACTTTTAATCAAATTTGCTCTTTGCTTACTTTGCTTTTAGACCAACTGCTTTATAAAACTACGGTAGAGATGCAGATCTGATGAATTGTTGCTGTTGATATTCGTTGTTGTATGTCTTATTATTTCCGGCAATTAATCTGACTGCATACGTATGATTGCAACGTGTGTGTTTTAATTTGAAATAATGTTTTTGTTGTGAGCGGTATTCACCAGAAATTTTTTCACCAACTTGTTTTTTGATTTCCCTATTTTTAATTCCAACTGTTTGGAGTGCAATAAAAAACTAAAAAACTTACTCAAATGCGCATGTCATAATAGTTTAACTTCAACATATTGCTCTTGACCAAACGAAACGTTAATAGCTTGAAACATATGAAACTCGCACAAGATAAATCCCATTAATAAAAACTTGAGCTAAATTTTTAAAGATGTGTCTTGAAAATCTTTGAAGCATATTTAGTTTGTGAGAGATTTTACAGAAATCCTCGTTAGCTGTTTTTTCCCCACATCCTTCCGTAAAAGATGACGTAAAAAAAATATCAGTACCAAATTGCAAGCTTGCTTAACATGCAGAGATTGAAAGAAAACGTAGCCCAATGATCCACATACAGTCCAACCCACGTACCATGTACAGTAGGGTGGCTCGTTTTTGAACTTTTTTTTAAAATTCTCTCGGGGTAGTAGGGAAATGGTGCCAATGAGTGAGAAAACAATCATGACAAAATTTGAGATTTGTAAAAAATTGTCTTCAGCCTCCTCATGGGGCCCAAAAATCGAAAAATGGGGTCAAAAACGCAATTTTTTTTAAAAATATTTTTAGTTTGGGTAGATACAATATTGTTTAGATATATCTAAATAACCTATAAAAAAAAATTGAAGTCATTTGAATGATTCCTTCAGCTTCCTCACAGCTTCTAAAAATTTTCATTTTGCTGAAAATTTCGCATTTCTGTTTGTGGTTACATAACTACAAACTTCGTCAGTGACGTAAATTCAAATAAAAGACGTCACTTTTTCCTACCAAATTAACCCAATTTCATTAAAAAATGACGCAACAGCTCAGGGCAGGCCTATAAAGAGAAATACAATGACGTTTTATAGCTGGCAAAATGTCTAACGCAATTATGTATCATGTACCCACCCACAAAAATGCGAAATTTTCAACAAAAAGGAAATTTTCAGAAGCTGTGAGGAAGCTGAAGGAATAGTTCAAATGACTCCAATTTTTTTTCTTAGGTTAATTAGATATATCTAAACAATATTGTATCTACCCAAACTAAAAATATTTAAAAAAAAAATTGCGTTTTTGACCCCATTTTTCGATTTTTGGGCCCCATGAGGAGGCTGAAGACAATTTTTTACAAATCTCAAATTTTGTCATGATTGTTTTCTCACTCATTGGCACCATTTCCCCACTACCCCGAGAGAATTTAAAAAAAAAGTTCAAAAACGAGCCACCCTAATGTACAGTAAGATAAACTTGTTAAAAATTAAAACTTGAAATCTAAACTTTGTAGTGGTGTTAATGTCTTATAATATGCAAAGTAGCGATATGTGGCAGGAAATTCGATAGCTTTTAGTCGCATAATAGAGGAAATGTTTACCATCGTGTTAGTTTTGCGACAAATATTTACTGTCACTTTTTCAGCGACTTTGCTGCAATGACATTATTGTGATCTTAAACCGGCTCAGTGGCTTATTAGTCAGTGCATGCTGTGCGTGCTCTGAATCTGTAGGCATGGGTTCGATACTCTGTCGGGTCTTGTCAAAGACTTTTTAAAAGTAGAACTGAACCTTATTCTTGCTTGGCACTTAGCAGCGGAATGAGGCGCTGAGCGTTTTGTGTAGCGCTGAAAAGAAAAGCATTACCGTATGCGATGAACATACCGCTGTATATAAACGAGCATTATTATTATTCTTTTCAACAAAAATAAAACCAGCTTAACAACAATAATCACTATATTTTCTAGAATTGGACGAAGATTAGTTTTTAACATCTCTACCTTTCTCTTGTTTGGCATTCTCTTCCTTCAAAGCTTTGCAACTTCCACAATGATTTATGGAGCCGTCCTCTTTTTATGTGGACTCACTAGCTTGGTGAACTTTCTCACAGGTTTTGTTTTAGGTAATGTGTTAATCATTTGCTTTGTCTACATATTATACTCAATAAAGATTTCGTCAACGAATTTTAACATTGCATCTCACAGATATGAAATGTCGCCTTTTGAGTAATGCAAAATTAAAAGCAATCTTCAAAAAGAAACAGCCTAAAATTGGCAGTATGATCATAAGCATGGTACGAATAGAGTATTTTTATTCTATGGTATTAACTTATTTCAGCTCAGCCAGAACAAACTGAGCGCTACACACAAATAAACATTTGGATATTCTTCGTGAGCATCTGAGACCGAGTGTCTATTCTTTTACGACCTCAGATTCATGATGTTTTCGTACTACACTAGAGTAACATTTGAGTAAAGAGAAAGCAAGTCTACATTTAAAAACATTTTATTTTTTGTGGCAGGAGCGGAGTGTACCACACCGGAGCAACGCAACTACATTTCCATCTGTTCGTTTTTATCTTACTCTTTTGGATACGGAATATCAACACTTATTTTTTACATGAGCCCAGATTGGAGATGGTGTCTTAGGATTTACGGAATGTTAGGTGTATTTTACATTGCAAATCTATGGTTAGTAGTTAGAACTACACATATGGTAGGATAAACGGATAAAGACCAAAGCGCAAAACTTGATTCATACTTTAAAAAAGATTTGTCAGCATTTTGTCTGATGCATGTTGAAATTTGGATTGAGGAAATCTTTATCTTTGGAATAAAAATACCCCTTTGAAAACATAATGCTGAAAACTTGGCATTGTGAAAATGTATATTTTAAGGTCATATTGACTGTTTATACGCTAATGAATTACATTAAAGTTATCTATGTAACTGACAGGTCGTTGAACTGCGTTTAGTTTTGCGTTTTGCACTACATTTTTTTGAGCTTGCGTAGATATTTGAAAACTTTTCGTTGATTTTTATAAATTTTGCAGTTGGTCAATATTTTCAGGTTTGCTTGTTGCCGAATCTTACGAACTATCAACTTGCAATATATGTTAACCTACAACTGTCTTTTTTTAGACACCTCTTTAAATATTTTTTACCATTTTAGGCATGTCCCTGAATCACCTCGATGGCTAATGTCACAAGGAAGAGTAGAAGAAGCAAAAGATGTTCTTCGAAAAATTGCAAAATGCAACAATAAATCAACTGCTGTAATAGACGAACTCTTGGAAGATGTGGAAAAGGTTATTAATCTATTTTATCATCTAATTTATGCTCCAACGCAACAATTAAAGTAAAACGAGTTTTTCTCGATCACATCCATCTTTAATTTTGAATTTAGCATCGATTTTAATTTCGTGTTAGGCTAAGTCGTATACGTAGGCCTTTGTAGGCTAAGCGCATAATCAAAAGTCTATCTACAATCTACTTTATTACGTTTCTAAACCGAATAATATAATCACAAAAGCCTGTTTAGTATTTACATAATAATAATAATAGCCTAGATGCAAAATGACAAGCAGTGAAAATTTACTCTTATTCAATGGCATATTATAAAAAAAGATTTTATTTACGCCAGAGTCTATAAATACTTCATTCCAGAAATGGCTGTAGCCTAGCCTACCCTTTTATTGCTGAAAACGACTTATTGTTTATAATACTAGGAAACGGAAGTTCTGACACAGGAGCAGGAGAATCAAACAGATAAAAAACGCATAGAAAGGGGAAAAATATTGAAAAGTATTTTCAAGTCACCAGCCATGCTTGGACTCTTGTTTGTAGCAAGTTACTCTTGGTAGGTTAAATAGCGCAATTTCTTTGTTTGTACTTGAATAGTGGATAGTAGCAGAAGGTTTTTCGGTGCGGTTTCGTTTCATAAAATGGGACCAAGAAGGAACAGCAATCGAATGGGCGCCGGTTCGACACCGCTCAAGAGCATACGGCTGTGTCTTTGGCAGGACACTTGAAGGCATGCCTGAAGGTGGACACGAAGATTGGCTTTCTTGCCTTCCCGTCCACTTAATCTAAATCTTAAACTACCTGGATACGACAAATAAAGAACTGGAAAAATAATGTAATATTCCGATGCATACGCATTGATCACCTGAGCAGTTGAAATTTCTTTCTGTATTTCCTTGTTAATAGAGATATGAACTGAAAGGTAGGAAGAGAAAGGTGGAAACATCTCGGACGGGGTTTGAAAATCTCACTGAGAGGCATAGGCATACAACATTATATTAGACATCTTTTATTATTGAAAATGCATAGAGAATCAGCAGAGCCCTATTTATGGCATATGCATTTTGCTCTACAACTGTAGATTTTTAGTATTTGTAATATTTTTAGCTATTTATGATTGAACTGACTCGTGTGAAATAAATTCCTTTGCATTACAACTGTAGAGCATCATTAATGCCTTATTCAAATACAATCCTCTAACGGGACCTCAATCCTTAATGGAACTCAATAAATATATTAGACATATTGCTATTATACATTTTGCCTCAGAGATACATACATGCTACACATCCAAATGCAGGTACATGAAAAAAATGTACATCATAAGGGAAAAAATTACAAACATAAGCATAGGTAGTGCAAAAGTACATAGTTTGGGCCATGACACTTTACTAGGCCTACTACAATAAGTACCACTCAATCTTCCAACAATTTACAAGTAACATCATAAAATTTCCGCCTTTACTACAAAAAACAAAAAGGTCATCGAAATCTTTCTGCAGTCGTAAAAATACGATTTAACATTTAACTTCAGTTTTGTAGCCAACGCTCTTAATCTAATGTTTACAAAAATATAGCTTTGATTTTAAAAAATTGGTAAAGTACAAAAAAAACATTTTACACAAAGAAATCAGTAGGCTATTGGGCCATAAAATACCAAAAAGCGACTAAAACAAAGAAATACTTTTCTAAATTTTTATAAAAAGAAACATCCCACCAGACCCCGTAGCACACTCTGAGCATCTTTGCACCTCAATGTTTTCAATTATCTACTTGATTTTAAAATTTTGACTCATTAAAACTTAGGTTTGCTCAAATAAAAAATTTGTAGGTCCGTCACTGTGACAAATAACTTCATTACAAAGTTTCACGCTTTTTCTACCTAGGTTTTCTGCCGCCTTGGTTTATTATGGTATCACACTCAGCGTGCATGCTCTCTCCGGCAACATTTACGTCAACAATGCGCTCATGGGCTTAGTAGAAATTCCTGGCTTGGCGTTTGCGTTTTTCACAGTCAAATACATGAGCAGACCCCTCAGCCATGGTGGGATAATGATCCTTGCGGGAATATTTTGTATGGGAGTAGCGCTTCTCAGTCAAGGTTTGTACTTCTGTTTCAAACATTTTCTTTGAATTGCACGAGTTCAGCTTGAGACAAATGAAAGCTAAACTCGTGCTGTGTTGAATGTAATGGCATGTAATCGACTTCCTTCCTTTCGATGTATAATACATCATGTATTACACAATGTTCATTGATCACTTCAGTAGCAATTTTGTATGGCACTTTCACACGCGAAGCCCGATGTCCCTAGGCCAGTTCCTAAAACTTCACTTGAGTAACAAAGCTACAACGTTAATACAACGTGAAATCAGTCAAAAACAAAGCATAATGTGAACAGATATTTTCCAATGCCATTCAACTTCTTATGTTTTGAAAATATTTTATGAAAAGTCTAAAACAGGGATGAGCATTGTGCAACCCGCGTGCTAAACACGAACCGCAAAGCGAAAATATGTGGCACGAGATGGTAACTGATCGTAGCCTACTCGAAGTTGTGCTTCTTCCAAACGTATTTAAAACTTATTCGTCAACATACATAAACATGAAGATATGAGTGGTTATGATACGCAAATCAAACTTCATACATTTGGAAAATTGTGCTTAGTCAAATGAGCATAGCATAAAAATAATAATAACTACATTATTCTGTTCGCAGTTAGTCCCTTAGCTTCTACAGTGGCTGGGCTTATCGGAAAATCCCTCAACAATAGTGCCTTTTACATTGTGTACATCCACACGACTGAAGTTTTTCCAACTGTCGTTCGTAACACTTGCATGGGGTGGGGATCGTTCTCTGGGAGGATGGGCTCAATCTTGTCGCCATATATCATCTACATGAGTAAGCTGCTGTATCTTTCATTTCAATTTTGACTGACCAAATATAATTTATTTTTTATTTAGTTTATATGCCTATAGATTCAATTTTAGTAGACTATTGTATAGTACACTTTGATTTTCAAACCGTAACTGCTTTTTTGAGCATAGTGAAATTATTTTTAATGACCACAGCAACGTGTAACTTCAATGAATTTAACTTTATTTTATGCAAAAAATGTGCGGATATATAACAAAGTCAAATCTGAGAGTTTCTTGTCAATAAAATTATGTCAACAGTTTTCTGGGACTCTGAAGAAGTCCCAACTGTAGTGATTGTAAACTTTTCAAAACGTCAAAAAAATGTCACAGAAACTTATCACAAAGTTTTGAAAAAACTGAACGCAGAACTAAAAAGTGTCTGGAGAACCTGTTATCGTGAAACCATCCTCCCCAAAGACAACACTTCGGCTCATTCTGCACGCGGTACAAGAGACATTTTAAGAGCATTTAGATGGAAATTGCTTTTAAATTTACCTTATAATCCAGACCCCGTTCCCATCAGACCTTTTTTATACCCTTTTTTTATACCCGAATATCAAAGAAGATTGATATGTGTCTATTTTAATAGAACAGATAAAGCAAAACGGGAAGAGAGAGACATGTGGTTTGCAAAGAGAAGTGTAGATTTCTTTACAAACGGCCTAAAACGGTGGAAACACCGCCTAGAGCAGCAGTACATTTAAGCTACTTCGAAAAATAAATGAACTACCTTGAAAAATAAACTGCCTACCTTGAAAATAAATTTATTTTAACAAAAAGTCAACAAAAGTAGGGTATTACGAATTTCCGAAAATAATTTCAATGTCCTTCGTATATGAAAAAGTTTTATACTATGTTTTTATTTTTAGTCGATTTGTATGGACTGCACTTGCCCTATCTCATCATGAGTCTCATCACTGTATCATCCGGAGTGCTGACTCTTCTAGTATTTCCAGAAACTCTTAATGTTGAACTACCCGAGACTGTGGATGATTGTTTGAAACTCAAAAGGTAAGCGACTATCCTCTACTAAAAATACACTCTTTGGATAGACTGACTTCGTTGTAGCTTCTACAACATTTTCACGCTATCTAGTAAATGTGTGACTCTGCTAGAGAGAGCCTACTGCAGATAAATTAATCTATTTTTATATCTCGATATTTAAAATAGCCTAGCGGGTGTGAAAAATTGTAAATAACCATAATGATATTCAGTTTGCAAACTGCAGAAAACTGTGCCATGCCTCGCACACGTTTAATAAGTGCTTTTGGTTTTTATTATTTTACGCCTGGCAAGAGATGGTTGTTCTATAATTAGCTTCATCTTATTTAATTTTCTTGATAAAATTAAAGAATTAAAACAAACATAGTTTATCAAGAAAAACTTAAAGTAGCAACTGTTTTCAAATATTATTAAACCAATGCTTCGGCGTAGGGTGTCCATCTTCCAGTCTCAAATAACTTGTAGTGCATATTAATACTAGGCTGTATTGGCTCCTCTTTTCAATTATATGATCAACTTTTCTTAAACATTTAATTATTAGATTTGTTTTGACTTTTTTTCAGATTGTATCATTCAAGTTGCAAAAGAACCTTTTTCAAGCGAAGGAAAAGATTCTGCGTTGCGAACGTTTCAAATGGATATTCTTCGTCAATAACGTAGCTAGGGCGCTTTTTTAAAGTGTGAGAGGTGGTGGTGCTGAGCTCTTACAGCCATCTCTAAATACATTCCTTCCTTTCCTAAAAGCTGCACACATCAGCTGGTGCATCTTTTAACATAAGACAAGTGACGTGTCTGTTCTTAAAACTTGCTGTATGTAAAGTACTTCAGTTAAAGATTAGAAAATTGTGTTTTGGAAATGAACACTGTCTACGGTTTTTCAAAAAATATCATAAATATTTCACAAAGTATTAATTTCGCCTTTGTGGCGATAGTCGAAAAATCGCTTCTTTGAGTCACCGACTAAACCTCTGAAAACAAATAGTTTCTTTTCAATTTCCACAGAAACTAAAATCAAAGTGAAAATGAATTAGTCAAAAAACGTTTTTCTCTTGGTTATTTTTTTATTGGACAATGCATAAATCGACATACGATCCAGTTTGTGACCTGTGATCAACAAATCCAGACAGCAAAATTCGTCATTTTTACATTGATTCAATGTCTGCAGAATATACAAATGGCAGATTTTGCTGTCTTGGGACTGTTTGCACAACTCAGGAGATAAACACTTCATTTGACGGTGAAACATCAGCGCAAGATTAAACAAATACAACATCAGCATTAAACTATTACATAATATGATAATAGCAATAGCCTAATGGCTCAACTCTCAAAATATGAACAAATAAGCAATGTATTTCAGACAGGTTTTCATTCAGCGGAACAAAGAAGTATTTGTATGCTCAAAGTCAAATACTTTGAGAACAAGCAGAATCTTCACACTGTTGTTAACTTCAATGATTGGTCATGCATCAGTGGTTCAAAGTCCCTGCAAATATGCGAAGCGACATTCAGCTTTTACAAAGCTTTATCAGTCAAATGATAAAGATGCCTTAGTCAAGAACTCAACAATCTGAGTGAAATTCTTCTAATTTACATTATCTTTTTATGTTTTGCTACTCAAACGTTGAGAAAGGTCAATTCAAAACATTTTTTGTCAGACTGTTGCTAAACGTCTGACAGGTATGCCATGGAAAATCAGGCCCTATCCCTAAGTAGGCTATCAATTGTGCCCATTTATTAAGTTACGCATATATACATTTTTTTTTGCTTACGTGGTCAGTTATTTTTTATATTTTGTGGTTTATTGCTACATCTTTGACTTTGAGTATTGAACCTTTTTGACCACATTCTTGAACTACATGATTCCGCTTATCTTTCACAGTAATTTAATAAGTTTATGATTTGAAAGTGACGTATTGTGTAGCCCATGTGCTGGACTCAATCCCAGACAGCAAATCAGTCATTTTGGTACATTGATTCAAAGTCTGCAGACGTTGAATGTAAAATAAGACTGATTTTCTGTTTGAGAAATGACAAATATTGCTTGAAAAGAAAGAGTAAAAAGCACAAAAATTATACAATATATTTAAGTGTAGCTTAGCCTCTTTAAACGTGGCACTCGATATTGCACGACCTTTTTCTGGATTATGGCAACTTACGTTTTAAGCAAATTGTTGTTTTTTGCCCGGACTTCATCGTAAATATTAACCTCTAACCACCAAGCTTCTTTAAATTTTCAAAGAATTCGAGCAAGTTTTATAGTTTGAGATTTAGTCACGATTTTATCTTACAAAACAAAAAAATATAATTTTTTTTATGCACTGTGTTGACGAGTTGCAAATATGAATATTTATTGATAGACGGTTTTATAGTTCAAAATTGGAGAAAACCTTTGTTTGTTACAATTTTATCTCATCAAAATTTAAGGTTAAGAAGTGTCGTCATCATCATATCACTTCGTGGTGTCTGTTGCAATCATATTAATATTGTTGTATAAACGCATTATTGTTCCATAATGCAATTTATACAGATAATCGTCTAACCCAGGGTTTCTCAAACTGTGGTCCGCGGACCATTGGTGGTCCGCGACGACTGCACAGTGCACAGGTAGTCCGTGGCGATATGACAAGAAACAAAAAGTCACACATAATTATACGTTGTACAGTACGTACCCTGTCAGAGATAATTGCCGCAGTTCTTTACAACTTAAATGATTTCGAAAGCTTTTGCTATCCAGTATCCAGTATCGTAAATCTTACTTGCTGCACCTTCGTTGCAGTTAAAAAGTTGTTTACGACAAATTAGTGGTCCGTTGCCCAAAAAACTCACAAGTAGTGGTCCGTGGCCCAAAAAAGTTTGGGAAACCCTGGACTCTAACCCTATTTTATGCCTGCGTCATTGGGACGTGTCAAGTGTTTTACAATTGGGTTAGCAACACCTTCTGCAACAATCAGTTCTCTATTCCAACACCTGGCAACTCTGATCTCTTTGTCAAAGTCGATAGATGGTGCGTTCTTTCACACAGCACATTACAATCCCAGAGACATCGCAAAAAGCTTTAGTATACTGCTTCCGGAGTTCATTCGGCACTGGAAGAAACGGAAAAATAAAAAATAAATGCTTGCTATTTGATAAAATCAAGCAGACATACTTTTGGTGCTGGTGCTGTCTTTTATTGGTGTTAAGTCATACAAGTTTTGGAAAACGGTTGTATCCCTCCACTCTCTTTCTCGTAGTATTAACTTTGATTAAAATTATTACAACAAAAACAAAAATCTCCCACATGTTTACAAATGCACAATTGTTTTTATTGTACAATAATAATGGACGATCAACAAACTACTAATTCTGCATCTTTCAATAAACATAGTTTTGGTTATGCGTCAATTCAAAACCTATAATTCAAAGGGGTAAATTCAAAGCGGCCAATCCAAAGCCGATAATTTATTGACAATAAAGACAATAGCCCTAACCCTAACCCTTCGTCTTTGAATCATCGGCTTTGAATTGTCGGCTTTGAATTGTCGTGATACCCATCGTTACACATATGCTATATATGACGATCTTTGATGATTTGGATATCGCCACTTTGTGCTGCACAGTGTTAACCATTGTTGAAGATTGCTAATACTAATTGCTACTTAAGCTTAATTTATTTTTTATGGCTTTTTGGGGGTGAGCAGGGCCGGATTTAGCTGATGGGAGGCCCGGGGCGCATTTAGATAGAGGTCCCCGTGCGAAAAACCACCTCTACGTTTACAATAGCATTAATCCAGCACTGCACTGCATTTTGCAGAAACTTTAAAGGCTAAAAATAAAAAAAATTATGAAACAAAATCACATTTTTCCACGTCGGGAGGCCCGGAGCACCTGCACCCTCTGCATCCCCTAAATCCGGGCCTGGGGTTGAGCCCTTTGTAGATGGCCATGGTTTCATGTGGTCCAATTCTGATTTTTTTCTCATTTGCACGTTCTTTGAATGCGTGGCCGGTGCAAAATATTTTTTTGGCAGACTTGGTGGTAAAGTTAACCAGCTACCAAATTGACAAAAACAATAAGAAAACTCGGTAACCTGACTGAGTGCATAAAGCATCTTCGATAACCCAATTAATTGCGCAAGCGAAATACGTAAACGATGATGATAAGTTCGTAGGGAAAATTCGCTGGCCTGTAAGCTACCGTACATACAGTATTTGTTAAACTATTTTTGCTGCTTGATATATTTGTATAATAATTTATTGCAAAATTGATTTTCTTGTTCGACTAGCACATTCTAACTTTGCAGGGAAGAAGTTATTATGTTTGCTGTTCCAAAATAATATTACTAATTAGTAATTGGTGTGCATTAAATATAGTTATTTCTTTCAAAAACCTCAATAGCCTGTTTCACCCTGAAAGGGGGATCATCAGAGGGTTCTTATTCAAATAGTTTGCTATTAGTGCACATACACCTATAATAACAGACACCTATTGTAAACTATAACAAGCAGAGACAGGAAATTTAAAATTCTCTCCTACAGCTGCCCTCTTTGTGACGGCTGTGAAATCATTTGGTTTAATAAAGTAGAATCTCCGAGAATTTTTGGCATAGTTGTGCAGATAGGTAGACTATTTACTTATTTAGCTAACACAGAAACTATCTCTAAACCAAAAATGAGGTACATTTAATGGCGAGTTTACTTCTTAAGAGATGCACAGCAACAGCTTATTTGAGGTAGCCTACGCACGACACTTGAAATAAAAATTGCAAATTGGCTAAATATTTAACAAAGAAAAATTGACACGACAAAAACGACTTGGATTTTGCAAAATTTGCATTCGTAGTTTATAGATTTTTACTTTGGTTACAAATAGCATTGATAAGCACGACCAGAAGTGGAGTCAGATAGAATTGCATTGAAAACATATTTAATAAAATCTTGAGATTTTGCATGGCCTATTTCAGGAAATAAGGAACAACATTAAATTACAATAATTAAAATTTCAGGAAAAAAACAAATTCTTGCATCTTCTTAATCTAATCGCGTATGATTTGTTTTAATTAAGTTTAAGAAGCGGAATAGATATGTTAAGTAGAAGTCTGTCCACAACAACATTTCAAAGACATCAATATATTAATTTGACCATATTAGTAATGAGATTACCACATCCAAAATAACCCAGTATAAGTGGTTGAACTTTTTTTATCAGTTGTGCAGCCAATATTCTAAACATTCACAAATAATGCTTTCTGAAATGATCAGTCCTAATATTCTAATCTCTGACAAGCAAGTCCATAAATTGCTTAAATGAAAGCATGCTGCCTTCCAAGACCAAGTCGCCACTTACGTAAGCTCCAAGAGGATTTCGTGTTTTTCCTAAAATGTCTTTCCAAACTACCGACGACATTGTTATTTTGGCATCAAACTCTTTTGGAATGAGCAAGGAGTTGTTATTATATTCTAAAATACAATGTCTCATGGTGTAGCCATGAGTTTCATTGATGTCTGGAAATGCAAAAATAACATTTAAAAGTTCTTTATCATCACACAACTCTGCTTTGAAACGAGCTGGAAACTTTTCCATTATTTCAGATACTGCAAGTCCTTTTATAATATTAGATTTTGTTTTTTCCGATGCCCCTATAACTAAGCCAGAGTCCAACTCTTTAGCTGATGTTAAATAATAGTTTCTTGCATTGGAATTAGAAGTGGAAGTAGCCAGTAACTTCAGAGAGGCAACTGCTAATCGTTTTGCTTCCTCATGCAATGAAGAGTCAAGCTGAGTTACTTTCAAAGCATCAAACGACAGTTCTAAAGACCATTGTACATCATCAGTTAAAATATTTCCGGTAGCATTGAAATTTGCAGAAGATTTATCTAAACATTCTTTGGCCTTTTTTACCATCTTTTCTGCACCTGACATACCCGAACCAAAATCTGTAGATAAAAGTTCTTCAAGTCTTTTCGATCGTTTTTCTTTTGAAAGTGGATGCAAATTGACAGGATCGCCATCAAACCAACCCAATTGGCCATTATATGCTGAACGAACAGACCACTGTACTGTACCGTAATGTTGTTGGAGATACGGATGTGAAACTAAGCTTGGAGGAAGTTGAACGCGCTCCACAATTTCGTCAACATCCAATCCTGCGTTCATCCATCGAATAGTCTGGTCGTTTACAAACTGTATGGCATCCCTGTAATGTGTTATGACATCAAATATTGTATCTTGTCCTTCCAGTGGATTGGTGTGAGATGGAACCATGTATTTAGCACGAAGATGGCGGACTTTGTCGAGACTGTGAACCCATTGCATGTAGTCTCTTGGAGGACTTCCCCTGATTGCATAAAGATTAGGAAACGCTTCATATACATTATCAGCTGGCAATATCACACTCCACTCAGGAATCCATATAGTTGTATGATCATCAGTCTCACCAGGAGTATGAATTAATGTAAAATTTATGCCTGCAAAAGGAAAAAGAAAATACTCTATTGATAAATTGTTACCCAACTTTTGTCATCGACACAACAGCAACTAATCCCTGATCTTTCGGTAATGAAATCTATGTCATTTAAACCAGACTTTTTGCTTTAATTAAAGAAAAAAAACTCGGCGTAATTTTGATTGATTGATTCATTGATTGAATCTTTATCCTCGGACTGGGAAAGCTTCTTGCAGAGCTTAATCCTGGCAGTTTCGCATACTTGTAGAGGCTTTGAATCACTGACGCAGGCCCGGTCACCAAGATTGACAGAGTGAAGTTTCCGATTGTTGAAGTCTTGTTGCTGGTGAATTATTCCATCCATTAGATGCCGCTGAATGGAGAGCAGTCCTTAACGTGCGTTGCTCAAGCGCACACCCCGAGAGTCGAACCAGCGCCGCTGTTGATCTTGAAGTTTCTTCGTTCCAGAAGTGACGCGCTAACCAATTGAGCTATCGGGGCAGGGGCAATTTTAGAAAAGTTATCTTTAATTACAGAATAAAAATCAGTTATTTTTCGTTACTTGAAAAGGGCTACCATGTGTATGGCGAAAACGTTCGTAGTTTATAGTTTATGTTCACTTTGATGTATTATGTTAAATGCCGTGTGGTTGCTTGGTTTTATCTGTCTATGGTTGAAGAAAGTCACCTCTTTACTAAAATTAAATAAAAATTACCTGCTAAAACAAAGGTTTTTTCCTTTTCAAATGTATCGGTAGCTTCAACAAAATTGTACCCCATTTCCTCATTAAGACGTAACTTAGGACCGAGCGGAGATTCTTCTTCATCCAAGATAACACCAAACTGCCGATAAGTTCGCTTAGATTTAGCTTTGACAGAAATCACTGCAACGTAAACCATGGATTACTACAAAAGTAAGTCACATTAAAAACATACATACTCTTCAGCATGTGTGCTTACATTCATGCAAATGTAAACTTATACCTTGTCTGGCTATTGCAATGTTACAAGAATAGGTCCCAGGATAAAGCTTGGGATGGAAATGGTTAGGGCATAGCCTACCTAATTTATTTTTCTCGTGAAAAATCGGGATAAGTTTATTTTGTAATAACGAAAATGGTTGTTTGATTAGTGTGTTTGACTGTGTCAACCTCTTCTAGAGCGTAAGTGTTGGCTAGATCCTCAATTCGTTGGCTAAACATGAAACTTTCTGATTTTTTTTTCGAAAACATTCCGAAATCTTTGGATTCTTTTCGATAAACTATCACAACGCATGGTATGTGCCTCTAATTGTTACGCTTACGCATCATTGGAAGCGTACATTTTAAAATCCTAGTGAAAAAATAATTTCTTGATTTAGCATTAATCTAGCAATCATTCATGTGAACTAATTGTAAAAGTGTAGCGTACAATTTTGGTAAAGAGGTCACTTTCTTCAACCACAGACATATACAACCAAGCAACCACACGGCATTTAACATAATCGATTAAAATTGAACAAAACTATAAGCTACAAACGTTTTCGGCCATACACACGTTAGCCCTTATCAAGTAACAAAAAATAAATGCTTATCATATCTACAATGAAAATGAATAACTGATCTAAACACTGAATTGAAAAACGAAATGCAAAATGAAACGGCAGAACATAGGAGAAAGGCACATCACATGGCGTTTAAATTACACCAGGCAAAGACGCATCATATGACGTATCAAGAAAAGACGTTGAGTAAATAAGAAGCAACTGAGGCAAACAACTGTGTATTGAGGCGAGGATTGTATGATTTTATTAGCAAAGCCTCGTGGATTTTATTGTCGAATTCGGTGAAACATTTACGCATAATTCTAAAGGACTCCAAGGATGGTTTGTTATTTGAACATGTTTGACAATCGAATATGTGATCTTTAATGGCACTATGCTTGTTCAAATTAGTTAAATCCAAGTGCTCCCTCACTCTCGTGGCCAAATGCCGCGTAGACATACCGATGTATGTACAATTCGCGTCATGCGAACAAGTGAACTTGTACACGACATTTGAACACAAGTAGGAGGGAGTCCTAGATTTAAGCTGAAAATAATAGCCAACTTTGAACGTTTTATACACAGGAACAATATCCACGTTGAACTTCATTTTGATAAAACTTGACATATTACTGACAAAGCGTCTCGATGCTTTACCCACAAAGGGAACTGTAAGACAGTTTTTCCATTCACGCTCGTCCGCTTGAGAGTGCGTAGAACGTGAATCCAAAAACCCCCTCAGCACCTTATTGAAAAACCATGTGGGGTAGTTATTCGCAATAAAACAAGACCTTAAACGATTGACTTCAACATTAAAATTATCAAAATTAGAGCAAATATCTTGTGCTCGCTTGAGCAGGCATTTAATTAATCCAGATTTGTAGGTTGAAGGACATACAGCATTAAAATTGAGAAGGAGGTTGGTATTGGTTGGTTTTCGCCAAACCCAAGTGTCAAATTTGTTTTTATTAATTTTAATTTCGACATCGAGAAAGGGAATGGTCTGGTTGGCTTTTTCTACCGTGAAAGTTATATTAGGATGTTGCGAGTTGAGAATGTTGAGAAACTGCATACAAGAATTATCATCATTAAATATAGCAAAAACGTCGTCAACATAACGTAGGTACAATTTAGGATGGCAGTTCACATCAGTTTCAGAAAAAATCTTTTGTTCAATATGTGCCAAAAAGAAATTAGCAAGCGTTGGACCCAGAGGCGAGCCCATTGCCACACCATCAATTTGTTTATATAATTTGTCTTTGTATAAAAACATACCTTCGGTGGCTATGTGCAACAGTCTTCCGATTATTTTTCCAAATTGGACAGTATTGTAAATGATACAACAAAGTTTACAGAAATTAACACTACTACCAAAGTTCATCCGATTATTTCCAAAGAAAGATCTATTGGGTATTATGTGAGAAAGTACCTAAAAGAAGTTGATGCAGACGTAACACGAAAATTGATTCCTTCTGGGAGCAGCCCAGGTAAGCTGTACGGTCTTATCAAAGTTCATAAAAAAGATAATCCCGCGCGTCCTGTTGTATCCATGATTTCTACCCCTGAGTACGGTTTGGCAAAGTTTTTGGACTCTATTATCAAACCTTATATACCGAATGATTACATGCTCAATTCTACTAACGATTTTTTGGAAAAACTCAATAAATTCCAGTGTGCTACCAATCAACTGATGGTTAGTTTCGATGTAAAGTCATTATTCACCAATGTTCCTTTAAAAGAAACTATAAACATTATCGCCAATTGTATGTTTTCGCAAGATCAACCCAACCAACCACTTATCAAAAAAGAAATTTTTATAACTGTTGCACATAGCCACCGAAGGTATGTTTTTATACAAAGACAAATTATATAAACAAATTGATGGTGTGGCAATGGGCTCGCCTCTGGGTCCAACGCTTGCTAATTTCTTTTTGGCACATATTGAACAAAAGATTTTTTCTGAAACTGATGTGAACTGCCATCCTAAATTGTACCTACGTTATGTTGACGACGTTTTTGCTATATTTAATGATGATAATTCTTGTATGCAGTTTCTCAACATTCTCAACTCGCAACATCCTAATATAACTTTCACGGTAGAAAAAGCCAACCAGACCATTCCCTTTCTCGATGTCGAAATTAAAATTAATAAAAATAAATTTGACACTTGGGTTTGGCGAAAACCAACCAATACCAACCTCCTTCTCAATTTTAATGCTGTATGTCCTTCAACCTACAAATCTGGATTAATTAAATGCCTGCTCAAGCGAGCACAAGATATTTGCTCTAATTTTGATAATTTTAATGTTGAAGTCAATCGTTTACGGTCTTGTTTTATTGCGAATAACTACCCCACATGGTTTTTCAATAAGGTGCTGAGGGGGTTTTTGGATTCACGTTCTACGCACTCTCAAGCGGACGAGCGTGAATGGAAAAACTGTCTTACAGTTCCCTTTGTGGGTAAAGCATCGAGACGCTTTGTCAGTAATATGTCAAGTTTTATCAAAATGAAGTTCAACGTGGATATTGTTCCTGTGTATAAAACGTTCAAAGTTGGCTATTATTTTCAGCTTAAATCTAGGACTCCCTCCTACTTGTGTTCAAATGTCGTGTACAAGTTCACTTGTTCGCATGACGCGAATTGTACATACATCGGTATGTCTACGCGGCATTTGGCCACGAGAGTGAGGGAGCACTTGGATTTAACTAATTTGAACAAGCATAGTGCCATTAAAGATCACATATTCGATTGTCAAACATGTTCAAATAACAAACCATCCTTGGAGTCCTTTAGAATTATGCGTAAATGTTTCACCGAATTCGACAATAAAATCCACGAGGCTTTGCTAATAAAATCATACAATCCTCGCCTCAATACACAGTTGTTTGCCTCAGTTGCTTCTTATTTACTCAACGTCTTTTCTTGATACGTCATATGATGCGTCTTTGCCTGGTGTAATTTAAACGCCATGTGATGTGCCTTTCTCCTATGTTCTGCCGTTTCATTTTGCATTTCGTTTTTCAATTCAGTGTTTAGATCAGTTATTCATTTTCATTGTAGATATGATAAGCAGTTATTTTTTGTTACTTGATAAGGGCTAACGTGTGTATGGCCGAAAACGTTTGTAGCTTATAGTTTTGTTCAAGTTTAATCGATTATGTTAAATGCCGTGTGGTTGCTTGGTTGTATATGTCTGTGTAGCGTACAGTTTACAAACAGAACTTTTTCTTTGGTACCGTATTCAGATTTTTATCTGTGTGTTTTTTATCTGTTTATGGTTGAAAAAAGTCACCTCTTTACCAAAATCGTATTCGGATTATCCCTCATTTATCATACAGTAGTTTCTAAAGAGATACAGTCTACAATAGGCTAGGTGAGGCAATCAGACAACAAATAAAATCACTCACAAAATTTTGAGATTTCTGCTGCGCTAGACAAATGCTTGAATATTCGTACTCCAACTCCAGAATCATTTGCGATATTTATAAGTGCTCGCGCTCCAACGATATGATCTAAAATGAAATAAAGGTTGCTCATTCTTCCACAAAACTACAGTAATTCATTTTTTGTCTAAAATCTACAGTTTACAGTTGGTATAAGTAATGAATAATCTACAGACACGTAGTCAAGATTAATCTAAACAGAATTATGAGGAGAAAGAGTTTTTTTCTATTTTCTTACTAAAACTGAACCGTCACAAATGCCAAACATGTTTTTCTTAGTCGATTAACCATATTAAAATCATGTCACACAAAACCACAGGGACCATCACTCAAGTCAGCTAGAGTCTAGACGATAGGAAGGGATCGTATTGAGCGGGCTATATACACTTCTTGCTTAAAAAAAGCGTAAATGTTTTTATGACCACTTACCAAGATGAAAATGAGTAATAATTATTCCTTTGAGTGGCTTTTGGGAAATTTTTTGAAATTCTTTCCAAATTTTTGTTGCTGCCAAGGAAGACTCCGTAGTATCCACAACAATTATTCCGTCAGATCCTAAATAAATCCAACATAGTTGTCAGTTATGTTCGTTATTGTATAAGCGCTAGCTCAATTTAAACTAATATTTTTCATCCTCTTTAGCTTAATACTATATATAATATATACAGTAGTGTGTGCATGTGTAAGTTTTTTGTTTTTCTGCTTGTAGGCTACAATTTAGCTTACAGTATGATGGTAGCTATATTATTGAGCTATATGCGCTGCGCATTATCCTTTCCACTTTTCCTAAAAAAAAGTAATTGACAACCCAGAAATCATGTCGCCTCATCTTAAATGGGATGAAACGTGAAACGCAACTAAAAAATCTAAAACATTGGAAAAGAAGCAATTCTAGTTCTGCCATACCAAAAAATATAACAACAAATTAATGGAGTGGAAAAATATTTGCAAAACAATGCTAAAATAATAACAAACAAAAAAAATTGAATCGTTTTTGATAAGACTCTACCCGCTTATCAGGAAAATAATCAAATAACTGCATATAAGAAAACTAAAGTTACTGGAAATGTTGAAATAGTTGTAAATACGCAACTACAGTAGGTTGTTCAGAAGCATGTGATTTGCAGGATCGCCAGTAGTAAAACAGCTTAACGGGTGGCTGACAGGTGCAAACAAGCTTAAGTAGAGCATTATAGAAACAAACGCTAAAAGTTGGGCAAATATGATACACTCCAGTGCATAACTGTTTGTTGAGCCTGGGGTTGCATTCTTTATCTGTGATAGGTCAACAGTAAGTCGAAAGTTTGGGCTTCAAAATATGTTTGACCATTGCAAATGATTTAAAATGCACTCAAAATAAATTTAACGTTGCAACAGACAGTTTGTGATCTTTACCACGATGCACGTTGATATCTGCTAACTAACATATTCCTTTATGTAGCCCAACGTTTAATCCACTTGACACACCAATGAAATGAATGCAGGAATTTTGCAGAACGCACTTCAACTATTCTGTTTATTAGTTTGTTGCATTGAATATTGCTTTCTAATTTCATTATTTTTGTTGTATATTATCTGTTTGAATTACAAAAATACCAGAAAGCTTAATTAACATAAGAAGTAATATTCACAATTTTTCAACTTGAAAAGCTTTCACAACCATATCAAAATTGTTGCTGTATGTTTCATTACCTTCCAACAAAATCATGTTTGCAAGAGCAAATCCGGTTGCAACATAGACATGTTCTCTTACTTTTATGATTGTTTCTTCTTTATACAATTCATTGTGTTTTCTGAGCAAAGCGTCATTATCTTTAGCTGCACTAAATTCATGATCAAATCTGCCTTGCTTTGTTTCAATGGAACTCTTGTATTGCTGGTATAATGTCACAGCTATCAGAGCTGCGACGACAGGTAGCAAACATTTTATAAAACTGTTCATTACGGGGCGTCTCCTGCAAAAATAGTGTTCTGTGTCTTACGTTTCTTCTTTCACAACGATAAAGTAATAGGATAGAGCCTTGGTCAGGGACGTAGCCTCCCGAAGGTTCGGGGAAGCAGTCAGCCCTCCAAGTTTTTATCTTGCTCCTCTAAAATATGAGTTTTTAATGCTATTACAACGTTTAAATAATATTGTAGTACATGTTGAATGACGTTTAATAAATGTTTGGTTGTTTTCAGAAACTATTAAATAAAACTCTTTAATTCAAATACTAAAACGTTTCTCTCCTCAACAATTGTTTTTCTACTTTAAATTCTTCTTTCTTGTTACGCCACTGGCGGCACTGGTCTTGGTAAAAGATTTATTTTGTTGTACCACCGCAGAGATTAGCCCAATTAACAAGAGAAATGGGCTAATCCCTCGTCAAATCTCAAGCAGCAAACCAACCGCTTTTACATTGATTCAACGTCTGCAGACAATAGGCAACATCCCAGACAAACCTACGAAAAACTATTCAAATAGAACAATCAGAGCAGAAAGTGAGTACAGCAAACATATTGTTGCCTATCCCATCCTGGACAGCAAAATTCGGCATTTTTTACATTTTACATCATAGAATAACGGATTTTGCTTTTTGTTAACTTTTAGCAGCACAATTTGTGAAGTAATCTATTTCTTGTTGGTTTAAAATTAAACGTTGAATCCGATAGTGTCACTTGGCCTTGTAGCTTATTTATGATTTGATAAAAAAAGAAAAAAATTTAAGATAAAAGCATAGTCTAAAATTTAAAATAACAGAGCATGCAAGCTCCAAAGCAGCTATATCTAGGCTATCAGGGAGATGTTATTCTGTTACACACGTACAGTAAAAGAGTGCAATAATCTTGATTTCAAGAATAGACATTACATTTCTTCACCAAAGCAACGTTAATTCTCTTCTCTCAAGTTTAGCAGCATTCTCACCTTTTTATAACCACGCTCTTGTTAATAGCTTGTGGGAATCTTTATCCTCGGAGTTAAGTAAGAAAACTTGGTTTGTTTCAAGTTTAATTTTACTTTGTTTAAAGAAATGCATTTAGAATGATTGTTTTGTGAACGATTGTTTTTGCAAACAGCATCCAAAAGAAGTTCTCTCTATCTCTATCTTACATTAGCAGTTTTCTCTTTCTCTGTCTGGGTCTGATCAAGTTTTACTTCTTTGATCGAATAAAATCCCGCCAGTAAGCTATCAGCTATCCCGCTGTAGCACAGATTGCTTCTTGATATAAGGTTTACAATTTTGGTAAAGAGGTCACTTTCTTCAACCATAAACATATACAACCAAGCAACCACACGGCATTTAACATAATCCATTAAAATTGAACATAAACTACAAGCTACAAACGTTTTCGGCCATACACACGTCAGCCCTTATCAAGTAACAAAAAAAAATAACTGCTTATCATATCTACAATGAAAATGAGATATGAAAATGAAAACTTGTAGATATGATAAGCAGTTTTTTGTTTTTTTGTTACTTGATAAGGGCTGACGTGTGTATGGCCGAAAACGTTTGTAAGTTAGCTTATAGTTTATGTTCAATTTTAATGGATTATGTTAAATACCGTGTGGTTGCTTGGTTGTATATGTTTATGATATAAGGTTTGGTCACATGGATCAACGCACAGCTGATAAAAGTAGCAGGCACAAATTGCATTAACAGAAAGCAACAAAAGTGTTCTAAACATTCTCTCACCATTAATATTTCAAAGAATTTTAGTCTACAATGCGGGATATAGTCCAACATATTTACAAAAGCGACGAAATATTCTCAAAATGTTATTTAGTACGGTTTTGAATGACGCAGCTAGGCTAACTCTGACTACGCAATATCAAGATTTGAAGCATTTTACTTATCCCAATCTCAGTTGTCTTTTTGAAATCTGGATAAATTTACAAAGACTAAAAATCATACAGATCCCTGAAGGTCGTCGAACCATATTTTGCAAACTCGAATCTTACCTTTTTTAAGGCTGTCATAAATATTCTATTTAGACAAGCCTATAAGATTCCTTCTTGATCAGAAAAGGAAATTTTAATTGCCTTCCATCCCTGCTACCTGCTCCAACTGACTTCTAAACTGATTAAGTAGCACGGTTAGTCAGTGCTGAATAGTGTTATAGGTAAGTTTTTGTTTACTTGTTTGTTTTTTCGTCCACCAAGCCAGCATCTATGTCGGAAGATAGAAAAGTCAGTTCTCTATTTACATTTATGGTTTTTGAAGGTTGTTGGAGTAATTACAGGAAAATATGAAGGTTAAACGTGTTTAAATATTAACTTTACCAGAAAATTACTAGAAATAGGCCTGAGTTTTATATTGGCATAGTAGACAAGGAAGGATAAACAAAAGCTAAATTTTTATCTTAAAGCATTTAGGCCAAATTAATCTAGCAGATAGCCAACCAGTAGCGGATCCAGGAGGGAGTGATTAGGGCAATCCGAGAAATGCCCCCTATGGTTTTCACTAAGGCCCTTAAGGTTAAAACACACGCCCTCCTTTCCCTAACGCTAAAACACAGAAAAGTAAATATTAGCTTACTAAATGTAGATTTACACATCATTATTTTTTATTAAAATTGCTACCCCTCCGCCTCCCTAAGGCTATTTGCTAGTACCTCCCCTGTAGCTAACAGCCAATTGTGTAGGAAGAAGAGCGTTGTTCCATGCAGTCAGCAGAGTCTGTGGCATGAACTGGTGGTGCGAATTCAGCGTTGCCAGATGCTGGAAGCTGCTTGGCACCAAAAAGTAACTAAAATTTCACCAGATTGCATACAATTTCACCAGATATTTAAAACACTCTAAATAAAGCAATTTCACCTAAAAATACAAATTATTTTTGAGACATAAGACTAAAATGAACCGAAAATGGAAAACACATGTTTTGTCACACATTGCATACACGGATTATAACTGTTCAATGGCAAATTGGCATATTCAATTCACAACACTTTTCATTAGGCTGTCATTCATTACTACATGTGTGCTTCTTTCTGTTTTTGCTTTATTTTTTGCTATTTGTTTTTTTTGGGTTTTGTGGCCGTGCCAACTACTGATATATAGCCTACTACATAATTTTTCATTCAGGCATGTTTTAAAACTTTCAAGGTTTTGCCACCTTTTCCTGTTCGTTAACGTGCTGGTAGGTTCAGTGGCGTAGCCAAGGGGGGAGTTTTGGGGGTTACAACCCCCCCCTTTGGCACGCGTATGACGTCACGATATTGAGAATAATGCTTTCAGTCTAAAAAAAAATTGCCTAATTTTAAACAAAATTGCATTAAAAGAGCGAGTTTTGCCAATACCAAACATCTCAGCCAGGAATTAGCAAAAAAAATTGCCTAATTTTAAACAAAATTGCGTTAAAAGAGCGAGTTATGCCAATACCAAACATTCAAACATCTCAGCCAGGAATTCGCAACAAGAAAACACAGAGACTTAGCTTTATTTCCGAAAAATGCCGAAGAAAACATGATCTTATCCTTTTGCTATGCTACCGGACAGCACCATTTTACAGGAATATTCGTACCCACATTTTTGTTGAAAATGCTCTCAGAATGCACCAAATTCAAAGTAATTTTTCAAAATTTTCTGGGGGAGGCCTCCCAGACCCCCCGCCGCTGGGTGGTCAAAACCCCCCCTTTCAAAATTCCTGGCTACGCTACTGGGTAGGTTTATATCGATTTTTGTAGTTAGTATCTTTTTCGTCCCGAACGCGTTAATGACGAAAAATAAAATGATTGATTGATGATTGATTGTAGCAGTCATATTTACCAGTAAACATCAAAAGTTCTTTACCAAAAAAGTTGCTATTTTTACTTCAAAACAGGCAACATTTACTGCCAGCGTTAAAATGCACTCAAAGATGCAATAACATCCCGATGAAAAAAATTGAAAGACTTTTGCATATCCTGCTCAGGATGTCCAAGGAAATGAAATAAGTGGCCTGTAGCCTATAACTTATAAGGTCACTGATGTTGATAAACTTCTAGTTTTTGGGCAAAAAACAACCTCCTTCAAACTTGTCATTGATTTGGGCCAGTTTTTTGGTAAAAAGAACTCTCCAAACAGCAGTGTCTCGCCACTGCCTGCAACCTTGCCAGTGGCAAAATCTACACGATTGCTGGTACAGTGCTGCTGTCAAATTCAAAAGATTGATTGAAGAGCGCAAATTGGTCACTCTGAACTTGCAATACACTGCCATCACACATGCGCAAATCTCTTGCAATACGTTTTCTGTACGAGGAAAGTTTTGGCTGAAATATTTAAAAAATTTTGTAAAACTTGAGTGGGGAAAATTTCACCAGATTTCACCAAAAAGTTGTCTGGTTCCGAGGTCAAAAAGCTTGGCACCACAGACCTCTAAATTCCACCAGAATTTTTTTATTTGGTATCCTGTTTCCCCATCTGGCAACGCTGGGTGCGATACTGATGAATCCTGCCAAGCAGTCGAAACATGTGTCTATCGCTGACAATTCTTGCTACAATCGGCTGCCGAGAAACGTGAAAGCTACAGTCAGGTTAACTGTCACACGATAGTGAGGTCAGAGTTCCTCAATCTTTTTGTCATCGTGGAATGCTTGATTTACTTTCGCTTTTGTGACGGAATGACCAATAACAAAACTTTAGAAATCACGAAATTTTTGTAAGAAAATCAGATATTTTGTTTTTACACTTCAAAAAGTAATTTGACACTGTCTTCAACATAATTATAAACAGTCTGTTATTAGGCTACAAAAGTTACAGTACAAAATAATGTTTTGTTTAACTGACTGGCCTACTTGAAGTGTGAATGCGGCACAGTGATCTAGCAATTCAAAATGACGCACCAATAAGAATAATAATCGTGTTTTATTTGCGCACATTGCAATAACATACAGTAGGGGAGAGTGTCCAACAGTGCCCCGCTTTTTGGAAAATTGAGGTTTAGACATCAAAAAAAAATTTTTTTTCAAATTTTTTTTTTCTATTATGAAAATTCCTCCTTTTCTTTAGTTTCCACATCAAAAAAAGTTTAAAAGTTTTACACAAACTTCATAATCAGGCGTTAAAAATCACCTGTCAAAGTGGGGCACTGTTGGATATGGTATCCAACAGTGCCTTGAACTCTGAGCGTTGCGCGAAAGAAGAAAGAAAAAAAAAAACCGAAAAACTTTATGCCATACAACTAACTGAAATTGAATTAGCAATAAACTCTCTAAACACAGAAAGCGCGCCTGGGAGTGATGGCCTAACATCAACCTTCTTCTACTTGATAAAGGACGATCTATAACAACTGTATAATTAAAAAACAAATGTCCAAAACCATGTCACAAGCCATCGTTAAATTAATACCCAAAAACAAACAAAGAAAATTGCTCAAAAACTGGAGACCAATATCGCTGTTGAATACAGACTATAAAATATTAAGCAAAATAATTGCAAACCGTATCACACCTACTCTCAACCAAATAATCTTGAACAATCAACAATGTGGCCTGCCACAACGAAGAATAGAAACAATTACATACAACATACAAGCTGCAATTGAAATTTCGAAAACAAAAAATATCCCTTTATGCCTCATGATTACTGATTTTGAAAAAGCTTTTGATAAACTAAATCACAAATTCATACACAAAACTTTTGAACAAATCGGATTCCAACATAACATGCTCTCCCTAATCAAACTAATATACCATAACATCACAAGCCAAATTGAAATTAATGGAGCACTAACACAAAGCATCCAAATAAAAAGAGGAATCAGACAAGGATGCCCTCTGAGCATGCTCTTCTTCATTTTAGCAGCCGACATACTAACAAGACACATTCAACACAACACAAATATTCAAGGTTTCCGATTCCTTACACAACGAGTAAAAATCCAACAATACGCTGACGACACCACTTTTTTACTACAAAACAAAACAGACTTACAAGAAACTAACAAAGCACTCCAAAAATACCAACATGTCTCAGGACAAACTATAGATCATCACAAAACACAAATATATACAGAAAATCCCTACCTTAAACAAACACTACCCACACACCAGAGGTGGGCAGTAACTAGTTACAAAAGTAACTAGTTACTGTAACTAGTTACTTTTTGAGTAACTGTAACGGTAACTTCGTTACTATTTTCCAAAAGTAACGAAACGCGGTAACTAGTTCCTATTTTAGCACTTTTTCAACAGTTACAGTTACAAGTTACTTTTGTATTGAAATTTATGTTTCTAATTGCCGTCCATTACTCTGCACATGTTTGTGTCATGCTTTATGCGTGTTTGCTACGCGTTGCTCAATAATGCATTCTTCTCGCAGCTGTATCGGAGCAGCACTGCCCATGCGCGGCGCTCTTGTTTTGTGATCTTATGGAGCAGAATTGCCATATTGGCAAATTCATCGCCAAAATCCAGAAATCTGGCGATTTTTTAAGACGTTTGGCTTCATATTTATGGTTTGGCGATTTGGCTCTTTTTTAGCGCTTTTTGAGAACTGATTTGGTTAAATTAATTGCTTTTGGTGATTGATCAATATGTGACTTTCTATGCAATGTTTAGCAAAAGTGTTTGGCAACACTTGATAGCTCAGTTCATGCTTGTCGTATAGCTGCCAGAGGTGTACAGGAGTCGTATTTTTGGAGTATTTAGGACCCGGAGTCTCGGTGTTACGTTCACTGTTCGCAACTTTATTACATCATTGTTTTCTCGATTCAAAATTGGAAGTCGATGTCTAAGTAACTTCGAGTCATAGCAGGAAAAACAAATTATTTCCTTTGTTTCGAGAATTTAAAGAGAATATAGTTTCGGAAGAGAGTTTTCTTTTTTGTACCAAAGACAGGCAAAACACAACAATACCACAGGGTTGAGCATTACAACAATATAGTTTACATATTTACAAGTAGTTTAACAGCCAAACGTTTTCGGCTTAACTTAAGCCCTCATCAGGAATCTGAAAATATGTATAAATTGTAATAAATTTAAACTTTTTGAAAGTAACTATAACTAACTGACTATAAGCATCAAGAAACACGCAACGATTATAAGCAATAGTGTGGAAAACAGACAAACGGAAAACAAACTACATTAGGAAAAGGCAACTGCGTAACTAGAAAAGAATTTGCACCACAGGGTGCGTGATACATCTAATAAATGTTGAGGAGAATGGATGCGCCTCCCGCAAATAATTGTTTGTTTAAATTTGGATTACAGCGTTTATGTTGAGATTTATGAGTAACTGAAAGTAACTAGTAACTGTAACTAGTAACTGTAACTAGTAACTGTAACTAGTTACATTTTTGAAATCGGTAACTGTAACGGTAACTCAGTTACTATTTTGGCCAAGTAACTGTAACTGTAACTCAGTTACTTTTGAAAGTAACTTTGCCCACCTCTGCCACACACTTTCCTAACATGCAAATCAACGATAGCGTTAAAATACTAGGAATAAAATTTACCCCCTCAAAAATCCAAACAATGAACAAAAACTGGCAACCAAAAATACATATTATGAAACAAATTATGGATATACACCAACACTGAAACATATCTTTATATGGAAGAGTCCAAATAATACACACACTAATCATCTCGCCAATAATACATATTGCCAAAAACATTATACCAAGCACTAACATAATTAAAACAATCAACTCTCTAATCTTCAAATTTCTTTGGCATCCAGCACCATTTGAAAGTTTAAGCAGAAATAAAACGTATCCACCAATAAAGAATGGAGGGTTAAACATGATAGATTTAGAATCTAAACTCAAAACATGTCGAATAGACAGACTAAGACAAATCCAATCAAACACACACAGAGACCAAATTTGGCAAACTTGGGCGAAATACAACCTGAGCTATAAAATGAGACACATAAACCCTTATCTTTTTACAAACTCTGAACCACACGCCCCATCTCCAAACCCTCTATACCAAGATATATTTAACACCTTCCTCATTCTGAAGAAATAAAAATTCAAATGGCAAAACTCGACCTTCAAATCCATATACTCCAAACTAAAAGAAAAAAGACAAAAATTGATCAACCCCCAAGACTCAAACAACGCAAAAATTTCATGGTCCACAATTATATTAAAAAATCAATCACCAATTCCTATTTTCAACACCAACCAAAAATGTTTAGCATTTAGAATAGCCCACAAAGCCTTCAAGTGGGGAGAATTTTATCAAAAATCACCCGACTTATCTAAAAATCGAATTACAAACTGTAAATTCTGTAAACTAAAAAAAGATAATGTACATCACTTACTTTTAGAATGTCCAAATACTATGAACCTTTGGGAAAAAATAGAACAACTACATCAACAACTAACAAACTCCCGAATCCAAATTTCGCGAGAGCTACTTTTATTCAACCATCTCTCCAAAATTACCGATAATGGCCTAACATTGCTATTTATGTTAACAAATGCAAAAGAAGAACTAATTAAAAGAAAACAACTTCTTGACTTTAAAAACATCTACAATTGGAATAATGAAAATCTTATTAGAAAAATTTTAACAATAATCAAAGTCAAAATTCAAAACAATATTGAATTAAACAATTACTCAACCATAACAATTAACAATCCCTCATTTTTAAATTAAACCAAATAAAACCCTTCTTTTGCATTTCATATATGTGAAAATTACAAAGCGCAACTTATATTACCAACCACTAACATTTCTTAATGTTTTATAGAAAATGAAATATTTCTCTCACTTCAGAGGTTTGTATTTCAACAATCGTGAGTATGCGCTCTTTCCTTTGAACAAAAGTCGAACCCTCTAAAGGCGTCAAGGGAAAGAGAAGCAACTTTATTTTCTAACTTAACTGTAACCGTGATTTCGTATATGCAGGCACAGGGGGCATAAAGGAAAAGCAGCAATGTTTCAATTTATGCTCACTTGTGACTAACTTTATCACTGTACTTTTAACTTTGCAAACTGTAAACATAAATATACGTAAAATGAAACCTTATGCTTAGTACGCGATGACGAACCAGGCAAAATCTAAATTCAGAAACGTAATTACCTTGCAAAACAACACAAAAATTAAAACAAATAAGCCTGATCGCTGGACGAGTATTTTATGATACTCACCCAGCAACATCTGAGCGTTAAAAAAAAAAAAAAAAAAAAACTGTCTCCCTGGCCCGCTCTGCCATTCTAAATTTGCGGACGAGTCATGTAACGTTTTTGATCCACACTCTCCCTCCACAGGTACCTCGACTCCCCAGCCTGGCCCCCGCGACCTAAGCTGGTGGACTTACCCCTCCGGGTGCATCGTCACCCCTAAATCACGCCGCTCCCCGCCGCCGCGGGATGTGGCAGGCCGGTTTCCTAAAGTCTTCGACCTGGCTATGTTTGTTTGTGCTCTCTCGCCGTGTCAAACGTTTGTACCCGTGCGCTGTTGATGCAAATAAAACAGTTGAACACTAGTGGTGCGATATTGATGAACCCAGCCTCATGGGCGAAACACGTGTCTATTGCTGAGTTTCTGCTACACTCGACTGCCGAGAAACACATGTTAAGAGTGTTGTCGGTTGCGTAGCCAAGTGGTGAGAACGCATGCGCGGCGTTCGAAAGGACGTGTGTTAACACCGCTCTAGAGCAGTGTTTTTCGCTTTATCAATGCAACTTTATATCAAAGCACGCTTGATGTCTTCAAGACATAACTTCCCTGGGTATAATTGAATTTCCGCAAGATGATGATGTTGTTTTTGCTAGTTTGTTTTCGTCATTGATTCGTATCGCCAAGTTGTATCTATTTTGTGAGTCGTGCAAGGCCTGGTGCGTTGCGCTTGAAATGGCTTTGCCCGTGGTAGGATTTCTTTGTGGGGTTTTCTTTGCCTGCCTTGCTCTTCTTTACTATGAGCTAAACGCATCAAGACGTGTTCCCCTCACGACCATCAGCACTCTTGATAACGCACCATGACCGATTTTCATAGCGAGTTCGAGTCGAGTTCGGGTCGAGTTTGAGTCGGCGAGACGAGTCGCTCAGAACTCGACTCGTCTCGCCGACTCGAACTCGACTCGTCTCTACACTCGACTGCCGAGAAACACATGTTTTTGGAAAAGTCTTGATGGCTAGTGTGGAGGCTACACCGGTATGGTTAGCGAAACACAATGCTCGCTGTTCTATAGTGAGTAGTCAGGTAGTGTTGACGCCAGGAAGATCGCTCCTTTTCAACAACACTCTTAACTCTTAGGTAACAAACTCCCTTAAAGAATGAGAAACCCTCGCGGACTCCTTTAATCTCATGGCACCCCTATTGAAGAGCACTGGTGTGGTAATACTCTACCTACATGTCGACCTTTCATCTTTTCCAGTCCCACATGCAGGCATACCGTAAAAATCCTCTGGCCCAATCATCCACGGGAGCTCAGTTAGAGGGATAGTTACACTGGCGACTTTTGCGTTGTGGCAAATATAAGGGTAGGATTTGGGCAGCCAAAACCAAAAATTTGTTGGCCATGCCAGCACTGTAGGTGGTATTTACCTATTTCACAACAGATAAAATAAAAGTTTTTTCTATCTCTGGTTTCCCTTTTTAAAGTATCTAAAATATTGCTGCTCCATCTAATCTCTTTTCTAACGGGGATTGATTGGCTGATTGAGTCTTTATCCTTATGAGCTGGAAAAACTTCTTTGAGCATAATAACTGCTGTTATTATTATTATCACCTCACTGCCTATGCATTTCAATTTACTAACCCAGCAGTTTTTCAAAAGTCTTTTAAATCTCACAAGACTTCGTCATTTCATCAGAGACTCTCTCAATCCGAGGAAAAACATTCGAAACCAAAAACTAACCAGCATGCTTCCTCTTTCCAAAGTGTGTCCATATCTCTATATAGACTTAGCGTATATTAGCTATTATTATTTAACAAAAATAAATCAATTAAATTGAAACAACACCATATTTTCTTTTCAGTTGATCATTAGCTTCGATATAATGCATTTTTTTAGTTCTTGGCTTGCGCCAGGCTTAACAGGCTATGGAGTTATGAAGCTCAAAGAAAGCAGCTGAGCTTCCTCGTTGGTACATATAAACTTTTAATCTTGATGGTATCGTACGCCAAAGAGAGCAGCCACGCTTCTTTCAAAAGTCGATCCGTAGGTCTCAACATTAGCACAAGGTCAACATTTGTGGTTGAGACTACGAGTAAAATATTGTTGTCCGTTCAATGGCATTGGAATTGTGCTATGAGAAAGCTGGCATGAAATTAACTTTGGTTGTACCCCTGGTTTACGTGAATGTGACAGCCGGAAAAACGATGTAGGTAGCCTATACTTTTACTTCACAATGTAGATACCGTTTACTGTTCCTTAGTAGTTATGTAGTATGACAAACATAGCACATGACTACTGACCAGGGAACTATGTTTCGAAAGCTAGTGGAATTCGCTATTACCACAGCGAACTCGTAGCATCAGGCTAAAACAGGTTGTTAATATTTACATTGTGAAGTAAGGAACGATCATGCTGCTAAGAGCGAAACTCAATGTATTGCATACTTCGGTTACTCTGTCACATTGATTTCAACATAATATTTACGTTACAAAAACTTGAATCACCAATGTAATAACGTTGTTTAGACGTTATTTAGAATCTAAGATGTCTAGCCAATATTTATTAGGCTTACGCGACAATTTAATGCATTTTTCGTTCATCTCTGAAATAGTGGTAATTAATTCTTCAAAAATATACGTTGATTATCCAATACACAACAACATTACATTTTTGTTGCAAAAAACACAATTGCAGGTATAGCCTATAATAAAGGTTTCTAAGGATTTACTGGCTTAATATTGTAGAGTAGCGATTAGTCACGAGGTAGAAGCATGGTGTGTTCACTGAGAAAACGTTTAAATAAGCTACTAAAATATCACATTTTCATTTTTTAAGTATTTAAAACTTTGCCAAAAGATCAAAAAATTGCTTAAATGAAAGCATGCTGCCTTCCAAGACCAAGTCGCCACTTGCGTAAGCTCCAAGAGGGTTTCGTGTTTTCCTTAAAATGTCTTTCCAAACTACAGACGACATTGTTATTTTGGCATCAAACTCTTTTGGAATGAGCAAGGAGTTGTTATTATATTCCAAAATGCAATGTCTCATGGTGTAGCTATATGTTTCATTGATGTCTGGAAATGCAAAAATAACATTTAAAAGTGCTTTATCATCACACAACTCTGCTTTGAAACGAAATGGAAATTGTTTCATTATTTCAAATGTTTGCAATGTTTTCACTATTTCCGCTTTTGACTTTGCGGAAAGTTCTAACACTAAGCCAGAGTCCAACTCTTTAGCTGAAGTTAAATAATAATTTCTTGCATTGGAATTGGAGGTGGATGTAGCCAGTAACTTCAGAGAGGCAACTGCTAATCGTTTGGCTTCCTCATGCAATGAAGATTCAGGCTGAGTTACTTTCAAAGCATCAAAAGATAGTTCTAAGGACCATTGTACATCATCAGTTAAAATATACCCGGTAGCATTGAAATTTGAAGAAGATTTATCTAAACATTCTTTGGCTTTTTTTACCATCTTCTCTGCACCTGACATACCCGAACCAAAATCTGTAGATAAAAGTTCTTCAAGTCTTTTCGATCGTTTTTCTTTTGAAAGTGGATGCAAATTGACAGGATCTCCATCAAACCAACCCAATTGGCCATTATATACTGAACGAACAGACCACTGAACTGTACCGTAATGTTGTTGGAGATACGGATGTGAATATAAGCTTGGAGGAAGTTGAACGCGCTCCACAATTTCGTCAACATCCAATCCCGCGTTCATCCATCGAATAGTCTGGTCGTTTACAAACTGTATGGCATCCCTGTAATGTGTTATGACATCAAAAATTGTATCTTGTCCTTCTAGAGGATTGGTGTGAGATGGAACCATGTATTTAGCGCGAAGATGGCGGACTTTATCGAGACTGTGAACCCATTGCATGCAGTCTCTTGGAGGACTTCCTCTGATAGCATAAAGATTAGGAAATGCTTCGTATACATTATCAGCTGGCAACACCACACCCCATTCAGGAATCCACACAGTCAGTTGATCATCAGTCTCACCAGGAGTGTGAATTAATGTGAAATTTATGCCTGCAATTTCAATAGAACTGGTTAGAATCTAATATAACATTAGTTTAGTTTACTGACAGCTTTTACAGAAATAAATACATGTAGCTCATGTGTTCAAGTGCAAAAGTGTTTTACGTTTATTTTTCTTTGACTTTGCCATTGATGTGGCAGTACAATATAAACCAGTGTTAATCTGGTGATATCTACGTTACGGAGGGTGGCCGGACCCACCTACACGTGCAGAAAACGTCTTTACACCCTGTCTTTACTTTGATCTGTCTAAACATCTTCTCTTGTCAAGCCGACCTTGCTGCTTTGATCCAATAATCAAATGACGATTCTTTTTAAGTAAATTAACCAGTGGCCTAGCGAACCTTAAAAGGTAATTTTCCGTATTAAGACGTCACACGCACAATTTCAAGTTTTTTTTTTTAATTTGCCAAAAACTTTTAAAATCTCTTCTGTAATACAACACAAGCATAATGTTGAATAAAAGCGTAAATACTTTTCTAAATTAGATAAGTATATACTTTGGAAATCAAACAGCATCAGTGTAGCCTACCTACTTCGGTTTAGTGAAGAAAAAAATGCTTTTGTAGCAACGCTAATCTTTAACATATCAGCAGGTATAATTTCATTATACAGAATACCTGCTAATGAATATGTTTGCTCTTTTTCAAAAGTGTCAGTAGACTCTGCAACATCATAGTCCATATCTTTGTCACTGAGAAGCTTTGGACCAATTCCAGAGTCCACGTGTTCTAACCCAGGCTCCAAGTATGTTCCGAATTGTCTGCTCGCTCTCTTGTATCCGATATCACCAGAAGCAACTATGACAATAATTATCCTGAATACTGAACAGTTTGGGTATTTATCGCAATAATTATTGTTTTTAGCATGAACTGCATCATTCATCTGATTAAAGTTAAATTTTAAAGACTTCCAAAGAAATTGCTAAGGCTTCCCTCAGATGAATAAGCGAGAGGGGTGACAAGTCCTCACACTCGTTGGTCGACGTTGCCTACATGCGAGAGTGGGAGCTCCCGTTGTTGGGTAATTCAGTAAAGGCAAGTCGACCATTCTGTTCTGTCAGGAACAACTTAGGTTCGTGGTACCGAAATAGAGCAAAATCCCGAATGCGGATAAAGCTGTTTCGTGCCACAAACATTGCAACTACAGTAGTGCTAGAAATAATAATTAATTATCCTGATATTTTAACATGCCACCATCAGGTAAAAATCCTCCTTGTTTTAATATAAATTGAGTTGAATTGAATTAAATCCATTCCATTGCTCAGTGCCAAGCAGGAATTAGATTCAGTACCATTTTTAAAAAGTCCTTGGTATGGTATGACCCAACATGGTATAGATGTCACCATGTCAGGTCATACCTCAGATGTTAAGAAGTTGTGTCAAAGCTAAGCGAGAATTAAATTTAAAGGTTGAAACTGTGATAGTAAATTCACTCGAGGGTAAAATATGCAATACACGGCAATAGGATAAACAAATTTTACAAGACCAGCGTTTTTGCGTTTAGAATTTATATACTTTTTTACTTTGACTTTTCTATCGATATACAAAACTGTCTAGGAACAGAAATTTTCATTTACTAAATCTGGAGTTTTCAATGATAGTGGATGAATGCTTGAACACTCGTACTTCAACGCCAGTACCCTTGACATCATCAATAAGAGCTTGTGACCCAAGGACGTGATCTAAGAAAAAATAAAAATCAAATTAGGTTATTCCAGTTTTTTACTGCAAATTTATTGCGCAAAAGCTCGAGTAGGGCTACGCGAAAATGCAGGTTTCTGCAAAAACGAAAAAAGTCCAATTGCAGAGATACAAAAGTACCGCTGTGAAGGCTATTTCGTTTTGTTACACATTATAAATTCAATTGCGTTTCGGGCTTGTTGTCTCGTCTCCAACTTATTTTCCATTTTCTTTGTTTATACTTTAAAATCCTCGTTTTTAGTTCACGTTATAGTTTGCGCTAGCGGTTTTCATAAATCGTTTCACTTCTCAATACCAGCTCAGTGGCCAAGGGGTTCCGCCTTCGGCTCTAGTGTTGGTAGGTCTTAGATCGATTCAAGGTCGGGTAACAGCGGCGAGGACTTTAAAAATGATACCGATGTATTCTTTCTTGAAGATAAGACGAGTAATATTGTGGTCGCATCGTAAACCTGATACAAAATTAAACATGAGCCCTGAAGAACTTGGCAGTCGTAGAGCGATGATAATAAGTCTATAACATTATTATTACCTGTATTTACTTCTTGGTTTGAATTAAAGTGGTAGCTGCACATATAACTATTTTTATGACTTTGGTTGTACGAAGCGAAAACACAACAGGTATACACACGAGGTATAGGTTTGAGAACCCCTTGTAGTACAAACGGTCCGATCTCCGTAGATGAAGATATTAAAAACCGAGTGATGTTCTGCGACCATGCGTAAACTCATTTATGTTCGCATAGTTTCAGCAGTCAAATACAGGGTGGTCCACAAAAATGTGACACATTTCGTTTGTTCATAATTTCTACAAATCTGAAGTTTTTTCAAAATCCTTGCAGCCGGAGATGGGTCATAGCTATAAGTTTTTGCCCTCAAAAGCGCTTTTGTAAAAACGAACCAGTTTCTGAGTTATTTTAATATTTGATAATATGTTCGATCGCTGCTGAATCATCGCTGCCATTCTCACATTGAAATTGTCTATTACTCTCCCTAACATGTCCCTTGGAATTCTTCTAATTTCTCTTCTAATGTTTTCCTTCAGTCTGTCAATGGTATCAGGATTGTCCTGGTAGACTCTATCCTTCAGATATCCCCAGAAGAAGTAGTCAGGAGGGTTAAGATCAGGTGAATATGGCGGTCAGGGGTTGTTGGTCCTCCTTGAAATCAATCAATCCCCAGGAAAGTATTGATGCTGATACTCAAGGGTACGATTGGAACAATGTGGTGGGGCACCATCTTGCTGGAATACAGCTGTATTCAAGTCGGTCCCCCTTCTCCTCCTTACTGCTGGAATGAATTGTCGTCTGAGCAATTTGATGTAACGTTCAGTGTTAACAGTCACCTGGCATCCCTCGTCGTCCTCAAAAAAGTAGAGACCAAAAATGCCATTACGTCCTATTGCACACCAAACTGTGACTTTTGTTACACTCAAGGGTGCTTGCACATGCACATGAGGCTGTGCTTCTGCCCAAAATCTCATATTTTTTTGTTCACATGGCCACTCAAATGGAAGTGGGCCTCGTCGCTAAAGAGAAGCACATCCAAAAGACCGGGATTGTTCTCAATCCGTTCACTGATTTGCTGACCAAATTCAAATCGTTCATCCTTGTTGGCTTGACTTTGAGTCTGAAGAAGCTGAATTTTGTATGGGAAAAGTTGCAAGTCAGCATGAATAATTCTATTGACAGAAGATCTTGAAATCCCCACTTCCTGAGAAAGTCTTCTGGTGGATTTCTGTGGAGACTTCTCCACACGAATTCGAACATCGTGAACTTTTTCGGGGGTTTTTGCGGTGGAAGGTGGACCACTATGGTTCTTATTGTTGTTAATCACACTGCCAGTGTCTCTGAACTTCTCCAACAAGCGTTTGATAGAATTCCGAGACGGTGTTTTCCTTCCAGGAAAGTCATGACGAAAATGTCTCTGGGTCAAAATTACAGATTTTGTCGAAAAGTAATGTTCAATGATTTTTGTCCGCTCAGCCACTGAAAATTGATATCCCGGCTCCATACTGCTACACATAAAACTTATAGCTGTACTCTATAACTAACCTGAAAATCAAGAGGTAAAATTAATTTTTATGGAAATGACTGATAAACAAAATATGTCACATTTTTGTGGACCACCCTTGTATATCTGAAATGTGCGTTTTAAAAAGGCGGAAATTCCTTTTATCTTCAGATAAAGATAATCACTTTCTTTCAATAATCTTGATAAAAAAAATGACTTGCAGCATTATTTGTTGTAAGCCTACAAATATTCTCATATGCTTTGACATGTGCACATTGCACAAACAGTCGATAAAACTACGTACTTTACTTGTACCTACTTCTCACTTGGAGACCATTTGTTTGTCATCATCCGATTAGAGTTGTAAATAAATCTTTGCATTGACCGAAAAAAAATGTTCAGCTAGTAAGTTAGTCTTGTATTGATTCAATCGCTGCAGACGTTAAATCAATGTAGAAAAGGACTTATTTACTAGCAAAGTTTTTGACTTTGCCCTTTGCGCAAGCACGCTCTGTGCAAATGGTAACCTTTCAGTGCAACGAGGGTGGCAGGTCAAGTCGTAATCGGTGTAGTAGCATTGGTAGGCTTAGATAAGTGAACTGATTTGTCACTTTGGTTTGTGCCCTACTCGTTTGCTTTGTGTTCACTTTACCAATACCATGGTGAACATTAAGCTATCTATTGTAAAAGGTAAAAAAAAAGGTAAAGGTGAGTCCCACACTTGATCCAAGCATGGGGGAGATAAGGTTTTCATTATACTAAGCTTTCGGCACTAACGAGAATAGGGTGGCCAGTTCCTTTCTCTCGGCCGATGTTCCTTCAGCAACTACGCCCACCCAATTTATTACACCCTGGGTAGAGATGAGCAGTGTTTTTCAACAACCAGCTGAAACCGGGAATCGAACCAGGATTGCATGATTGGAAAGCGAACGCCTTATCCGCTACGCCATATCATCGCCGTATCTACTGTGCACTTGTACACAATGTACAGTACATAAAAACCAGACATTTTTAAATCATTGCCTTTGATGTTGATAATCGCCAATGAAGATGCATTGGGTTTTCTTCATTGTGCTCAAGATTGGCACAAAAAATAGATTTGATGCAAATTGGTTTTGGTGCAATAGTCTATGTCTTGGTTTTATTTCTCCTCAAATCGAGTAAGTTATTTCGTAGGCTACCATTTTGAACAGCTTTTCAAAGAAAAATAATTTTAACAAAAAATATTTATGATATCTCTGATTACAAGGCTGTGGAATCGGGCGAATAATCTACGATTCCGACTGCTCGGTTTATAATTGGCCAACTCCGACTTCAGTGTTGCCAGACTTCGGAGGGTTGCCAGACTTTTTTTAATTTTGCCTTTTTCATATTTTTAAAAATTAATTTCACTTTAAGTTGTTATCAAATTTGAAGCAGCGACTTTCATAATAACTAACAAGAAAACAATTCTGTTTTTGTTATGAAGTTGTTGAATTCAATACGGAAAACAAGTACCAAAATTTTAAAAAAATATTACAAAATTTTTTTTTATTGTTTGTCGTTTTGTATCCAGCCAGAGTTGGAGTCAGCCTGTTTATAACGACTCCGACTCCGGACATGCCATAATTCTTCTGACTCCGAGTCCATCCACAGCCCTGGCTCTGAAACTTATTCGTATGTAAGTCACATGAAACGCTTTTTCACCTGCATGGAAATGTGTAAGAATAATGCCTTTCAGCGGCTTTTGCGTAAGTTTTCGAAATTCTTTAAAAACCTTCCTGGCTGCGATTGGAGACTCGGTGGTGTCCACAATAATTATTCCACCTTTTCCTGAAATTATAAAATAACAGTGTTTGTGATCGATGGATGTGGAGGATAGACCCACAACTGTTCTATAAACGTTTCTGCAGTGATAGGCAACAAATAGTAGGCCCCGGATAGCTAAAAAAAACTCAATAACGGTAATAAATAAAGAAAAATTAAATAAATGTAATAAATAAAGCAAAACTAAATGATTGTAAAAGGCCACGAAAATAACTTTTAAAAAGCTACCTCGATAAAGGTAAAGATTCTGAAATACCAATGATTTAAGTGCGTGTAGAATTGCTCAGCGCACAATCCCAGAGAACTGCTTGGCATTTTTTTGTTCATAAAGTTGTCGTCGAACCGAACGAGCGATGCGAAAAACAAACAACCAAATACAAAGTTCGTTGCTTTGAACGAGAGTATTTTTGCCGTTTATTGATTCTGTGACTATCTCAGACAACAAAATCCGTCATTTTTACACTGATTCAACGTCTGTAGACGTTGAATTATGGTAATCTGCTTCTGCAAGGACAAAAACACTGAAACACAAAACCAACAGCATTCGTCTGCTGAATATGCCAAGTCAGCAAGTCAGTTCTTTTTTCACGCAAAACACGACTGTTTTTTGGGATGGTTGAGGCAAGACAAGACATTTCATGAAGTAGCTAAGCGTAAAATCAACAAATAAGCAGCTAACATTACGACATACCTTCTAATAAAATCATGTTTGCAATCGCAAAGCCGACAGCTACATATACATGATCTGTAACCTTTGTTATACGTTCTTCCGCATAAAGTTCAGCATGTTTTTTTATCAAAGCGTTGGCTTCCACTGCTGCCACAGGCTTTTTATGTCTGGTTTGATTGGAAGGCGTAAAACACTGGTAGGTTATCAAAGCTAGCAATGCTATGAGAACTGATATTACAAATTTAACCAAAGCATTCATACTGTTTGTTTTATCTAAAAACAAGTACAAATGTATCAGCTTACCAAATACCTATTGCTATTTTAAGTAAGCTGCCAAACAACTTCTATAAATTCAGAAGCAAATCCAGCAAGTTGCCTTAAGGAGGAGAGGGTTTCCATAAAACATAATGATGAGTAGGTCAACATTAGTCCCACCTTGCAAATACACCGTGAATAAAGGAAAGTACGTCTCAATCCCACTGTGTTTATGCAGTCAAATGTAAAATATACTGATATACACTTGCTTTTAATAAGGCTACACAGTGGCGTAGCCAAGGGGGGGGGGGGGGGGGGGGGGGGGTTTGGTGGTTACAACCCCCCTTTGGCACGCGTGTGACGTCACGATATTGAGAATGATGCTTTCAGTCTAAAAAAAATTGCCTAATTTTAAACAAAATTGCGTTAAAAGAGCGAGTTATGCCAATACCAAACATTCAAACATCTCAGCCAGGAATTCGCAACAAGAAAACACAGAGACTTAGCTTTATTTCCGAAAAATGCCGAAGAAAACATGATCTTATCCTTTTGCTATGCTACCGGACAGCACCATTTTACAGGAATATTCGTACCCACATTTTTGTTGAAAATGCTCTCAGAATGCACCAAATTCAAAGTAATTTTTCAACATTTTCTGGGGGAGGCCCCCCAGACCCCCCGCCGCTGGGTGCTCAAAACCTCCCCTTTTAAAATTCCTGGCTACGCTACTGAGGCTACAGCTAATTATCGTAGCCTACTTTAATTTTACCCCAATCAAGATGTTAGGCCTACAGCTTCGGAATTCTACAAGCTTTCTCGTGCTTTTCATAGCGCCAATTACAAGCCTGACCAACTATAAAAAGCAAAACTTTGTGACTTTATTCCGTAGTAGTTATAGTTTTCTACCGTAACACAAGTCACTTTGCCGCACGATTTGGCTTGATCAAAAACAGTTTCCTTTCGTTCACTTGCCTTTTTTCAGCACCCTTCTCTTTCCGACTGCGGCATTGACGGTTTTATAAATTTTCGCAAAATCGTGTCATGCTGTTGGTTGATTGATCAAGCAAAGAAATTCTTTGCTACAGCATTTTGTTGTCTCGCAGCAGATGCTCTAAACTCGTGTTCACTATTCGATTGCTACTATAACTATAAACACCAACCCGGCAACCCGTTGCCTTGAATATACATACCGCCCGAAAACCCCATGGTAGCCGCTTTCGTGGTTTTCATGGCAAGTTTGAAAAGCCTTTCATTTTCTCTGTCTGATTTTTAAAAACCGTTTGTTACTTCTAAGTTAGATTTTGGAAGTACGTTCTGAGGAAATGGTAGCTAATAATTCAAATGTTAAAAGAGTTAAGCAGCCTGGCTGTGAAACTTATTTTTAAGTCTTTGTTTTTTTTGGACATTGCAAGTGTTTTTGGACGCTGTGTTATAGGAAATAATTTTTTTATCTGGCAGCCTTGAGATCCTCTTAGAGTTTTTATTGTAACGGCCTATGGCTGAAGAACCTAACAGTTAAAAACGAACAAACTGAATTAAAAGAGAGCTTAGGCTACTGGATAGCCTAGACTACATTTACATAAAATACAAAACTGAATAAAATACTTTCATAACTATTTTTTCACCTGAGATTGACGAGCAATAATCTCCACCTTACTTCCTGGAAAAACGGAGGTTCAGCAAAACTACGCTTTCCTTATGGCAGACATAGCCTACACAACTCAAACCACTTTAGCTACTTGCATGGTCATAACTTTAACCTTACATACATAACTACGTTAGAGTTTAGACTGCAATATGTTATGTGAAAATGTGACATGTGACTATAGTGAGCCAAGGCTGGGACAAAATTGAAAATACAAGCTATAACTACTTAGGCTACTACTACTAAGCTTACTACACTATTACTACACGGCGCTACTGCATAATATGCCCAGCCAGAAGGTAAATTTTGTTCTCAACAAAATCATTGCAAAACTATGAATCTATAAGAAAGAATTTGTTCTGAACAAATAGCCGAGGTCAAATCTTGCAATGTCAGCAGTGAAAGCACACAATAACGTGTTTATCACCTTTTGAAAGGCTTTTCAACGCAAAGTAACCAAACACGAAATCAACTAAAGTTTGGTTCGCTCACTGAGCCTAGTAGCGAGGTAGGCTATAAAGGCTTTGTCACAAACCAGTGGTTGAGAGAGAAGTTTGGGGTTGTGCCAACAATTAACAGGTCCGCTCTCCCTGAGTCATAAAAGCGATTTTAATCTTAGATTTGTATTAACAATGCCTCAAAATCAACCATAAATAGTAGGGTGGATCGAAAAATCCAAAAATTTTATTTTTCTAAGCTAGTATTTCAAAAAGGTGCGAAATACCCATAATAACATACATGCAAATTTTGTTTGGGTTTTGACAATTTTTTGATCGCCCCCCGCAAAGTTTTAATTTCCTTAATATCGGGTTGGAGAAACTCTCCCACAAACTTGGTCAAAAGCATAAATGCTGTGTGACTCACTTATGCGCTTTATGATGTCATAATAAGCGACTTGTGTTTAAACAGATAGGCTACAATATTGACCCTTTTATCACCATTGCTAAAATACTTGGTTATGTATCTCAACAATTAGCTGATGCAGTATTTGATTCTTCAAAAGAATACTAGATATAAAAGAAGCTTTATAGTAGGCTGCAATTATTGGAATTCGCTTGCACTGCAGGTTCCACAAAGTTTAATAAGTTATATGCGCTTCTTACAGATTAAAAGGCAGTTCACTTAGACCAGGGGTGTGCAACGTGCGGCCCGCGGGCCAAATGCCGCCCGCGAAGAAAAATTGTGTGGCCCGCGAAGATGTGCTAATTTTGAATTGTGTGCGGCCCGCGAAACGTGTTTATAATTTAGTTTAGTCTGGCACGTGTGAACAATTCATTGTGGAGTGGATTATTGTAGATTTCGCACCTTCTGTTAACCATTTTAGAAGTCTCCCATCGGCCACCGCTAATCCATTGTATTTAATTATTTGGAACGTAAAAATGTATGGTCACATAAAAGGCATTATGAACAAAGTATGACTTTGGAAAGCTCACGTACAGACAGGAAATCTTTTCCACTTTCCAACATTAAGAGACTAAGAAATGCATCCTGAGATGAAAACTGAATTTGCTGACCAACTTGAAAAATTGTTGTATGAATTTTTGGCTTGTTTCAAGGACTTCAAATCTCATGAACATTTGTTTGGTATATTCGCTTCGCCATTCAACACAGACAAAGCACCAGAAGATATAACTTGAACTGATTGATCTTCAAGAGAAAACGGATTTGAAAGTAAAGTATTTAGAAATGAATCTTGGCAATTTTTACCAAAAACATTTCAACTAAGATGACTTTCCACATTTGAAAAATCCATGGTTCAAAAATGGCACTTTTTGGCTCAACTTATTTGTGCGAACATTTTTTTCTAAAACGTGCGTCATGAAATCTCCCTATTGATCGGTTCTGACAGATGAACACCTGGAAAATGGAATTCGAATTGCGATCACTTCCATTAAAGTAAATTTGGAAAAAGCCGTCGGGAAAAGAAGCCAGCTGCAAACTTCTCACTGAGCTCGTTTAGAGACTGTGTGACAATAAATTTGAATAGCAGTTTTTTTCAGAAATTTATGCGTCCTAACTTATTATTTCTGGAAGGAGATAACCCCTAATATAAGAATAACATAAATAACAAAAAAACTACTTTTTTGTGCCTGCAACTACTAGAAATCATATGTTAAATAAACGTGCGGCCGCGGTTCCACCCAGTTATATATATCTGGCCCTCCTGTAATAAAGGTTGCACACCCCTGACTTAGACTAGTACGGGTAGCCCTACTGGGCGATGGCCTAGTTTTATTATTACTTGGATCTTCACCATTTAGCGTATACCAGTTTGACTGCACTGGTGAATGTGGCATTGATCTGGCGATGTGAAACCCAGGATGCTTGAATCCCTCAGACACTCACGATAGCTGACTATAGCTAATTAATAGAACCCTTATATGTCAGCGATAACAATCCTTATGAGAAACTGCAAGCATTGGTTATGTTCATTATCCGTGTTTATGCTCCAATGTGGTTCACAATAAAATCACACTCATCTTGCAAAGATGGAGCTAGACACATTCACCAAATGATAACAGCATCACGATATCTTAGTCAGAAGCACAAGAAAAATATCAACCTAGTTATAGGCTTCACCGCAACTGATACTTTGCTCATCCGGAAAATATAATTTTGGCTATGATAACTTACCATCGACCACATATTCGAGAACTAGGCCTGTGTAGAGTGATGAAAGCTAGAGCTGCAAAACCTAGCGGAAAAATACAAAAATTTAAAGTTCGAGCAAAGCTTAATTTTTATGCAGTGAAATACTTCGAATTTATTACCTGGACAGATCTTCGTATCACGGAGCCTCATGTAATTAAAACAATGACGGATGTTGAGCTCCGGCAATTCATCATGATAGATGTGACTCCCAATGTATTTTTCCTCAAATTTCCATGTGACACGCAGGCAGTGAAAGGCTCGTGAAGCTGGTTACCGACGCATCTAAAGCAGTTTGTGGACCGAAATATCGAGACGGCTTCATTCGTGCCCGAATTGCTTCTCGTCAGTTAATGCCAACATTTGAGTCTAAACGTGACTTTATTCACTTCAATTTGTAACTGTTTGTTGTATTGCTTGCAGTCTTTGTATGCATGAGCGCATAAATTAATAGGAAGTAACTTTGCCAATGGGCTACCTGTCAACCCAGTCATGTAAAGTTTAAGCTTGTGAGTCTATAGTTGGCCATCTGATGGTGAATGTTAATAGGCGTTTACCTGTTGGAACCTCGGGAGTCGGGTGGTCCAACCGCCAAGTCACTTTAAAATTAATATGCTGAAAGAGGGTGAAGTCAAAATTCTTAAGTACCCACATTTTCATTGTATTTGGTGTTATTTTAGAACCTTTTGCCCAGGGGCGCCGGAAGCGGGGGGGCAGGGGGGGCGGATGCCCCCCTGCCCTCAAATTTTCTGCAGATGGAGGGGCAGGGGGGCAATGGTGCCCTTTTAAAGTCATGTAAGCAACTGCACATTTTGCAATATAACAAGTTCTGCTATTCGCTTTTAGCCTAATAATAATCTTTCATTTTTGCCTCAAAATAATATTTACGGCAGAAAATTTTGCAACACAGTACAGGCCTTAAAACTCGTTTTTTTTTCGGAAGCTCCTTCTCGGCGGCCAAATCTGTGTGCTTGGAGGCCAAAATACAAAATAAAAATAACGATAGCACAAGTAAATAGAATTAAACTTGCAACAATATTAAAATGATCACTTAGCGTTGTTGAAGTCTGGGCCTGGGCGACGTCCTACAATAGAATCGTCGCACCGCGCAATAACTGCTTTATCGGGATTGTAATCCAGTACTGCGGGACCATCTAACGACACTCGCACGAGTGTCTCCAATGTGGCTGATTTTAAAGAAGTTCGCCATTCCCCTAGAATTCTTTTTAGCAACGAAAAACAACGCTCGACATGATTGTGTTGACGATGACGGCAAGGTAATAAAATAAGTATTTCAATGATGTGAAGGACATTACTAAAAGAAGCATAATTTTTGCAAAATATGATCAAAAAATGTTTTCCCCTTGGATGTCAACTAACCTAGTTCTCCTTTTTAACAACGATTCAATGTCCGACAACATCGAATCGACATAAAAACGACAATATTGCCAGCCGATGTAAATTAGCACTTCGGATTAAGACTTTGTTAAGATAAACGTCGAGAATTACAAACAAGACTTACAGCGCTGGTGATTGCAGCTGGATATATTCCATCAATAACAAATATCCCCGCACAATGCAACAGTGGCGATTATGACTCGCTGACCTAATTTTGCGTCACTCTTTGATACTACATATTTTCGACAGTTAATCCACGACCATTCTATTGCAAAATTAAATAATTGGTTAGAAGAGACCGGCAGCCAAACTTGGCTGATTGAAGAGGTAGCACCGGCGGTCATTTAAGCACTACTTAGCGGCCATGGCCGCAGGCTGCTTTAAGGCTTGACAGTAGGTTACATCATTATAACATAGCATGATGCCCTTCTTTGTATACTGGACACTTGTATGCTATCATTACTCAATACATAGTGAGCTGATAGATTAGCATTATCGCTATATCTTAAAACTTGACAAAAAATTTGCCTTTTAGTAAAAAAAGTGCCCTTTTTTCGTAATCTTGCCCCCCCAGTCAAAAATCGTTCCAGCGCCCCTGCTTTTGCCATATCTACATAGCGAGTTAAAATCGAAAAAAAAATTGCCTTGCAGTTCTTGTATGTGTGAGTGCCTAAATTTGTATGTCGCGGGGGGAGATCAAAAACTTGTTCAAACCTCTTCAATTTTTTACATTGTGTTTTGGTGATATATTGGCAACTTTTGCCATATCTAGCTAATTAAAATTAAGAAAAAAAATTTTTTTTGCCATTTTTGATCCACCCTAATAAATAGCCCATAGATTAGGGTTGCCATACCGTCCGGAAAATTCCGAACATGTCCGGAATTTAGGGTGAAATTTTGCGTCCGGGAGGAATTTAAAAAAATGCTCAAATGTCCGGAATTTTATGATGGGTGTTTTGGGGGAATTAAAATTGCGGGAATAATCCTGTAAATTAATGGTGTCGTAGAAAATTCGCTCAGCCAGCTCATTTTACTGCATCTGCAATCGTACTGTGCACACTGCCAATCCAGAACATTGTTATTTCGTACCGTGTGCATTTTTTTTACTACGAGGTTGTACGGAATTATGATGTAACAGAGCGTTTTCCTTATCAATGATGTTTACCACTTAGAAGTCAGTGTTACCATTTTAGTCTTTTTAAAACCAAATCTGGTTTATCTTGCAACCGTTTGGTTTATTATTTTTCGATTTGGTTTATTATTTTTATTTATTTTTTTGATTTATAATTTGTTTTTTTAACATACTTTACGTCAGATATTCGGTTCGTTGCAGTGATTATTTCACTCGAACAAATTTTTTAGTTTATTTCTGCTTCAATTTGGCTTATTCTGGTCTTTTTTGTTTAGCTTCATGTGTCGTAATGCGATTCATCAGTATTGTATGTTGGTTTATTTTTTAGTGTAAATCTGCTTCAATTTGGTTTATTCTGGTCTTTTTTTTTAGCTTCATCTAAGCGTCATCAAGTTGAGCGTCGCGACTATGAAAGGCATATTGACTCTTCAATATAATTTCAAAGATATGTGCTGTAGTGAATTTTTCTCATTTTTGAAATCACACAAGGCCCTATTGAAGAGAAGAGTAGACTAGACCAGGGGTCCGCAAATACTTTTTGGTGCGACCCAAAAAGCAATCGTTCGAAATCTTCGCGACCCAAACGTTTCGGAAGTATATAGTTTTGCGCAAAACACTTTGCAAATTAATATCAATTCCAATACGGTCGTCCCCACTTATTAAGGCCACATCGGGATCGGACGATTTTGGCTTATTAAGCGGGGGACAATTTTCTACCACTCCAATACCTTCAGTAATTCCGGAATGGACCAAATTGGGCTTAATAAGCGGGTGGACCTATTAACCGTGGGCTTCGTCGTCGTGCAAGCCTCTGGGGCCGAGGGTCTACTCTATCCTTTTATCACCCCAGACTCAAGATGTTCCCGGACTACACTGAAAGGCTACTAGAGAGCAGCCAGTCTTTAGTTTCATCATCCATGACACGCAGACCTTCCACTTCGTTAGGTGGCTTGAAGATGGTACAGTCATTGATGATGTGGTCTGCGGTCTGTTCCTCGGCACCGCATTGATAGGAGGAGGAAGAGGCCAATTCCCCAATGGCGCATGATTAAGCGGAAAAGCCCGACGTCCGTACGAAGACGGTTGAGGCGCACCCATGCTTGTCTTTGTAGTGTCAGGCCGATGGGGCATGTGTCGGCGTCGGGGGATGAACGAATGGAGTCTGGTGGTACTTGACTTCCATTCAGAATTTCATTTATAGTCCGCCCAAGTAGCCGCAGAGATGAAGTTCATTTGCTTCGTTGATCAGAAGTTGAGCGGCTGGCACGAATAGGTGTCTTGATTTTAGTCGACGGGGTGCTGGTTTGGGGAAGCAGAGATCTTGTGGTGGAGAAGATAGTTAGGCTCCAGTGCCCGTCGACCGAGAGACAGAATGGCTTCTTCACGACCAAGCTCAGCAGGTTGGATGCCAGCGAGAATGGCAAAATTGTCCAATGGTATGGGACGCATGCATCCGGTAACTGTGCGCAGGGCGCTGTTTATGGCAGTGTCGATGTTATGACAGTGAGCACTGCAACACCAAACAGGTGCACAGTACTCTGCTGAAGAGTAGACAAGGGCTAAAGCTGCTATACGCAAAGTGTCAGCCCTCGCTCCCAGCTGGAGCCTGCCAGGCGCTTAAGTAGTGCAGCGTGGGATGTCATTTTCTTGCGCAGTGACACCAAATGGTAGCGGTATGTGTACGATCTGTGTAGTGTCACCCCAAGGTATTTTGGTTCGGGGCAGAAGGACAGAGGTTTTCCATTGTTCTGAACATGTAGCTCACGATCAGCTTCCCGATTGTGTAGGTGGAAAGCTGCCGCAAAATTTTGGTTTCGCTGAGTTTGTCGCCAGTTCTGGAGATAAGCTGAGAGAGTTTTCATGCCCTAGCTCAAGCTGTCTTCCAGGCTATATAACCGTGGGCTTAACTACTTTAGCCCTACTACAATCCAAAGTATAAATTTTCTTGTAGCCTACCAAATTGTACGAAACTCAGCACATCAAAGACTATATGATTGTATTTATTTTTGCCATACAACTTATATTTATGGTAAGTTTAAACCGTTTTGCGACCCACTGTGGATGCTCTCGCGACCCAAATTTGGGTTGCGACCCACTATTTGCGGACCCCTGGACTAGACAACCGAAAACAGGCATTGCCGTCGGCTGCAGCGTGGGTCAGGTGTACGTCCAAAGGCGTACAGCGATGCATAGCGCTCATGTCCGCTTTCCCGCAATGCAGGATAAAGATATAACAAACAAACAATTAGATCTTCAGAAAAATATGCATGGTCAGAAAAGTAAATTTGTAGTGACTTGACTTACAAGCGTGTCTTTAATTTGTTTTAAGCATGCAATTGCTTTTCTTCTATTTTCGGCACAACCTAATTCTCATTATTATTTTTCACTCTGAAGTTGAGATTTTTTTCAGTGACGGTCCGTAGCTATGAGAGTGCTTACCCTGCATGGTTTGAAATTCTGCTCGTGACAGAAGACAATACTTTTCACTTCGGTAGCTGGCGCTTTAGCATGAGTATCGTACAACGTTTGCAGCTTTAGCATTTCGGTAGCGCATATATATGGTCTCATGAAAATAGTCATGCACTGTCCGGAATTTTGCTTTTTCAAATATGGTAACCCTACCATAGATACACGATTAAAAGCAAAACCAAATTTCTTTTAAAAGGTGATTTTTTGAGAGATAGGCCACGTAGCCTATGTTCAAACTGAGTGTCTTCTCTAACTCACAGTTTGACAATTTAGACTTGCGTCTATGATATGAGTATGACAATCTCTAACTTGACTAATAAAAATGCTACTATTCTTTTTACAATCCGTGAGAAATAGGTACCAATATTTCCTTTTGCTCGTGTTCTGCGTTACACCACTTTGATTTATTGATTTCATTTTTATCTTCAGACTGAAGGAGCTTTTTTGAAAGCTTAACCTAGTAGCCTACTCCTATAGCAGTTTCGCATATTTGTAGACGTGGAGGCTTTGAACTACTATGGAGGCCTGGTCACCGAGATTGACAGAGTGAAGTTTCCGCTTGTTGATGAAGTGTTGTTGCTAGAGAACTATTCCATCCACTTGGTGCCACTGAATGGAGAGCAGTCTTGAAATGCATTGCTCAGCGCACACCCCGAGAGCCGAACCAGCGCCGCTTGCTATTGAGTCGGTTACGTAACCTCTGAACTAACGAGGCGGACTTTCCGCAACCGAATTGTTTTCTATGCCTGTTTCTAGATAGCAAATCAACCGTTTTTTACGTTCTTTCAACGTCTGCTAGCAAATCTCGTTGTTTTTTTAAATCGAGTCAACATTTGTAAACAATAAATCAATGTAGCCTAAATACATCGGATGTAGGCTACTGTTGGGGTCATAGCCTTGGCTACGTACCAAAAACAAGAATGACTTTGTGTTTAGTCTTTGGTATGGTGCAACGCATGCGCTCGCTTTTCAATCACGTGATCCTAGTCTGGCGCCCATAGCTTAGCTATAGTTGTTGGCAAACATAGGTCACTTGCACTCAAGGTGTGATGAATTGGGTGGGTGTACTGTAGTTGCTGTAGGAAAAGTGGCCGAGATAATAAATAAACTACCTTTCTTATGCTCGTTAATGCCAAAGGCTTTATCATGAGAACCTTAATTGTATTTTCACCCTCCAACGCTTGAAATCAAATGTAGGACCACTTTTACCTCACCTAATGGGACTTAAATTGCCAATCTTCTTGCAGTACGGTAATTCAAGTTTTTGAGGTGAATAGCAACAACCAGAAACCGCAACTCACAGAGCACCAGTGACATTCGGTGGCTTAAACCGTTGGGAAAGCAACTTGGAAATATGGTGCAGCAAGGTAGTAGGCACGAAGGGAGTAGGCCTAACCGTCGGACAAAGCCCGAAGGCGTGTCTTCCAGCGGGGGGTCTGGGGGGCCTCCCCCAGAAATTTTTTGAAAAACACTTTCAATTTTGTGCGCTCTGAGAGCATTTCCAAAACAAATCAAAAATAAAAATCTGTCAAATTGCGCTTCGCCTATGTCGTGATCATACATCCATTTAATGTTTAGAAGTCATGAACAATCTTAATTTTGACGTTGCAGCACCAAAATCCAGTGTTAGACATGGAATAATAGTTGTCTAAACACTTAATTTGTCATGAATGTTCAGCATTCTCAGGTATTCAGTTGGGCCTACACTACAAAAACAAACATTTTAGGCCTTAACATTACAACCGCAAGCAATTTGTACAAAAACCTGGGTAAGTTTTCCTCCTGCGTATAGAAGCTTAACGAACTAAGTATTGCATCCGCACCTGAACGTTTGTTGGCGAAGTAACGTTATATCAACGCTGTAAAATGGACAAAGGCATGACTATAAAAGCTAGTAGGCTAAAGTACATGGCGAGGAGACATCAAAAAACAGCAACAATCTTTTCGCCTTTATGATGCTGTGCTGTGTACCGTGACGAGAGACCATTCTGTGCGTGTGACGAGATAGTCTAGCCATTGTACGCATGGACGTCACTGGGAAAGCAACTCTAACCATAACACATCTGATTGGCTAAGCAGCTGGTGACGTTTTGCAAAACGAGTAAGGATTGAATAAAACGAAGGCGTTTTTTTGACGTTTTTGAGTGTGGGGAAAGCAACTTTGATAGTTGATTTACCTGGAGCCTCAGTGATTGTTTCTGACAGGAACGTTTGCGTTAATTGGCATTTATAGGCAAGACATGCGGTTTGGTGAGGACTTAGACTACTCACAAGCGTTACGAGTAATTCTAGTCACGAACACAGTAATTTTCAAGTTAAAATAGACGTGATAAAAATAATAAGAAGTTAAACCTAGAATTCAGTCATTAGCCTATATTTTGCATAGTTTTCGCTCAGGTAATCACTGCTTTCCTTGCTTTCCCTTACCGATCGTCACTGCAGAGCACCCGTGGCGGTAAAAGGATAAACTCTCGGCCACGGTGTCCAACGAGAGGAAATCATCCTTCTGATCCTGAGCAAGTGCACTTTTCAGTGCAGGCAGTTTCACTTGTCGTAAGGGTTGGATAACACTGTTGAATTAAACCTGCAAGGCCTTGGCCGCCGCAGATCACGGATTTCAGGACGTGATCTGCGGCGGCATCAAACGCAAGAAGACCTCACCTAATAATCATCACCATGTGCCATCTTCGAGCCAAAGGTTGGCTATCATTTGCTTTCACACGTCACATTCTTCCACCATTATTTTTGCTTCTCCGATGCTTGAAAGGTCGTTCTTCGTTGGTAAAGCTGGGCGACTTTACAAACTCCGGCACGAACTTTACAGAGGATTTGATTTGCAAATGCTTTTTTTTAGAGATATTTAGTTTGCTACCGCTGCCTTAATTGCAAGCGGCTTTGTCTGCTTTTAAACCGACACGTCGTCGGTAACCCACCATCATAGGGCTATTAGCCTAACTGTCTAACAGTAGCTTCACCTTCACAGTACCGTATCTCAATCAGTCAATCATTTTATTTTTCATCATTAATGTGTCCGGGACGAAAAAGATACTAACTACAAAAATCGATATAAACCTACCAGCACGTTAACGAACGGGAAAAGGTGGCAAACCTTGAAAGGTTTAAAACGTGCCTGAATGAAAAATTATGTAGCAGGCTATATCAGTAGTTAGCACGGCTATCTTAAATTCAATTGGTTTGGTTTGGTTTGGTTTTGTATCTTTATCCTCGGACTGACAAAGCCTTGATAGGTTATTCCTGGTACTTGTTCGCATACTTGTAGAGGCACTTGACGCAGGGCCGGTTACCGAGATTGGCAGAGTGAAGTTTTCCGATTGTTGAAGTCTTGTTGCCGAGAAATTATTCCATTCACTAGGTGCCGCTGAATGGAGAGCAGTCCTGAAATGCGTTGCTCAAACGCACACCCCGAGAGTCGAACCAGCGCCGTGTGATCTTGAGCCCGGCGCGTAACCACTGAGCCACTGAGCTATCGGGGCTTAAAAAAGATCAGTATTGGCTCTACTTCTATTCAACATCGATAGCCTACTCACGACTTGCCAAGCATACCCGCAAAACATGCAAATTTCATTGATTCAATGAAAGTGGTAGAAGTTGTCCTTGAAAACAAATACTTCCAGTCTAAAAACAATTGGGATTTCAAGTAAAAATCGTAAATTATTTTTGGGAACTCTGGTTGGCAAGTTTGTTTTGTTGGAAGACGTTTATCTCTACAATTTTTATTGTAGCCACTAGCCAGGCCCTGGTGGCGTTACAAATTAAAATAAGTTCGTCTCAACCCAATCAGATCCACCACCACACTTGCATCCGCTATAACATAAAAACATAGTGAATGCTTTAAAATGCTTCGATATCGTGGACCAAGTAAGAAAACTATTGAAGCTGTTAAAAGCCTTGATGCATTCCCCAAAGTTTCTGAGTCATATGTGAAGACAAGTACAAGTGGAGCAACGATTTCAATTATCACTTTTTTGTTCATAGCTTTTCTTGTTGTATCGGAAATTGTATTTTATTTTGATACCAGGTAATTTTGCAAAACATGATATTCCTGACAGAGGCTATGATGATTAATATTAATTTGGCTAATTGATTGACAGAATGTGCTTTAGTGTGCTGTAGCACACTCTAAAGTAAAACTACAAAACCACTTTGAACTGTTTCACAAGATTTGAGTTGTAAGCCTATAGTCTATGTATGGGGCTGGTATACAATCCCCCCCCCCCTGGCAACTCATGACAAAGAGAAATTGACCAAAACATGTGGATTGAAGTGTGTGAACAGTATGTAAAGCTTCTATATCTCCAGAAATGGAAGCTACAGCTCAGCAAGGCAAAGACAGTGTCGGCGGCCTTTCATCTAAACAACAAGGAAGCAAAACGTGAGATCAACATTACCACCGATGACGAACACCTCCCCTACTGCGCCGAACCTACCTACCTCGGCGTAACCCTGGACAGGTCACTCACGTACCGACGACACCTGGAGTCACTGCGCAAAAAACTATCTGCGCGCGTTGCACTTTTGAGGCGGCTGGCGGGTTCCGGCTGGGGAGCTGATGCAAAAACCCTTCGCACAGCTACTTTGGGCCTCGTCCATTCTACCGCTGAGTACTGCGCAGTGCGCACCAGTGTAGTGCCGCAGCTCTCACACCCGCCACATTGACACCGCCATCAATGCCGCACTACGCACTGTGACTGGATGTCTGCGTCCCACTCCAACGGACTGCCTTCCCATCCTTGCAGGCATCCAACCTGCTGAGCTTCGCCGTAAAGGAGCCATGATTTCCCTTGCTCGTCGCGCGCTGGACCTGGACCCCGACCACCTCCTCCGTAGTACACTTCAGCGCCTACCTGGAGGACAGCAGCGACTGAAATCAAGACGCCCATTTGTGCCCGCCGCACGACAGCTTCTGAACAACGTTGAAGATCTTGGAATAAGTGCGGCACACTGGACAAACTACACATGGAACATGGAGTGGCAAAACAACACCTCCCGACTCCGTGATTTCCTACCCGACGTCGATCTCCACCCTTCCGGAAATGTCCCTCGCAAGACTTGCGTGGGTCCGGCTTAACCACCTACGAACCGGTGTCGGTCGCTTTCGTTCAGACATGTGCAGATGGGGCCTGGCTCCCTCACCCGGATGCGAGTGTGGCGCCACAGACCAGACAGTAGATTATATCGTCCATGACTGCCCAATCCATCAACCACCACATGGAACGCTTGGACTGAAGGCCCTGGATGACGAGACTGTTGAGTGGCTGATGACATCATGCCCTAACATATAGTCCGGAAGAAAAGCTCATACGACGAAGAAGAAGTAAATCAATCAATCACTCAATCAATCACTGGTTTATTTTTTTCTCAAATTATCACGACAAATACATTGGTACATTACATAGAAGTGAGAGAGGAAGGAAGCGAAAGACCTTATGAGGTCACCAAGTCAGCTTCCACCCCGGCGGCAGTACCGTATTTTACAAAAAAATACTACCAATGAAAATTATACTGAAAACACTTAGAGAAAATAATGAAACGTTGAATAAGGTTACAATCGCAATGTGGGGGTTAGTAAATGCAAGCCAAAACATGAGAAGATTGTATATGAACATAACATAAAAAAACAAAACAAAAACAGAGAAATCAAACAAAACACAAATTAGATCCCAAAAGTTGTCAGACATGTCAGATCAATTTCACTGAAAAATACACAACAGAGTTGCATTTAGCAAGAGTAACAACCGACCAAGTGCGTTTGATATTGCTTTTTGAATGAAAAGGGAGACAAACATTTAATTTCTGAAGGAACCTTATCCCATGCTTGGGGTCCCAAGTACTGTAGCATTTTTTGCCCGGAGTTATTATTAGTTCTGGGTAAGAAATATTGGGATTTTATCTTGTGGCGAGTATTATGTTGATGGATATTATTTAAATCATTAAAATAAGCACTAAAACAATCAGGTAGAAGTCCATTTTTATATTTGTGCATGAAATTGGCATACTCAATTTCAATTAAGTCATTAAGCTTGGGAACATCAAATTTAACATATAATAAATTTACAGAGGCATGTCTAGGGTAAAATAAACATGCTCTAAGAGCTTTATTTTGAATAACTTTTATGGGATGTAAAATAGATTTATCAGCCCTACCCCAATTTATTAATGAATATTGTAAATGAGATTGAAAAAGAGCAAAATAAACAACACGCAATGTACTAAGTGGTACAAAATGTCTGAGCTTATATAAAATTCCACAAGTTTTATTTAGCTTTGTGCGAAGACAAGTTAAATGTGATTTCCATGATAGCTTGTTGTCAAGGGTAACACCAAGATATTTAATTGAATCTACTTGTTGAATAGGATTTCCATTAATACTTAATTGAAAGGATTTGGCTTTGAAAGGATTTTTACATATTATCATGTATGCAGTTTTTGAATAGTTAATTGACAGCTTATTTTGTCTCATCCAAATATCGACAAATTTCATTTCTTTATTTACTCTTTTTTGAAGGCAAGTGAAGTCTTTATCTGTCATATGTAAATTGGTGTCATCAGCAAATAATGTTGTTTTAAAATTTGTTGCATTTGGTAAGTCATTCACATATAACAGAAAGAGTAATGGCCCTAAAACAGAGCCTTGAGGGACACCACATTTTACCTGTTCAAAGTCAGATGTATTTCCAAGTATTTTAGTACATTGTTGTCTATTAGATAAGTAGGAATTTAAAAGACTCAGAACTTTACCTCGAAGGCCATAATTGTAAAGTTTGCTTAGTAAGATTTTATGATCTACAGTATCAAAGGCTTTGCTTAAATCCAGAAAAATTGAGCATGTGAATTCCTTTTGATTCATGGCAGATAACAGTTCGTCATATATTCTTGTTGTGGCTAGTGAAGTGGAGTCATTACTTTTAAAGCCATGCTGGCATGTAGACAAAATGTTATGTTTGTTGAGAAATTTATTAATTCTTTGATATAGAATTTTTTCAAAGATTTTAGAGAATGTCGACAGTAAAGAAATTGGTCGAAAATCAGTTAAGGCTTTGGGATGAGGGTGTTTTGGTACTGGAGTGATTTGTGATAGTTTTAGACAATCTGGATAAACTTCTTGAGCAATGCATTTGTTGAATAGTTTGACCAGGACAGGAGTAATGACACATTTAGCTAATTTAACAGTTTTAGTGGAGACACCATCCAAACCAGGAGCTGTTTTTGTCTTCATGCCATTGATACAATCAGAGATTTCGCTTTCATCAATATCTTCAAAAGCAAATGATTTTAATTGACTTTTTATATCACTACGTGGATGTACTGATGGTATTTTAGCTGCCATTTTTGTTCCTATTTCAGTGAAATGTTTGTTGATTAGATTTGTAAAATTCATAGAATCAGTTTCATACGTTGTGTCATCAATGATTATATGTTGAGGTAAATTATTTTTTGAGGAAGAGTTTTTGTATGTAGTTAGATCATTAATCACTTTCCACATTTTTCCAGAATCATTTTTGTTAACGTTAAACAGATTGTAGTAATATTGTTTTTTTGCAATTCTTTTTAAGTGTGACAGTTTATTAGAGTATGCTTTGTAGGAAAGAATCTGTTTAGAATCATCATGCCTGTAACACAATCTGAAAAGTTTATTTTTTGTTTTGATTGATTTGTAAATGCCTTTAGTTATCCAGGGTTTAAGTGTTAGTTTTTTTTCACGCCTGAGCAATTAGGTAAACTAGTTTCACCCTATATGTTTGGTTGAGTCCTGTCTTTGTTATGAGTTGCCAAGGGGGGCGGTGAGTGGGGACTTGTATACCAGCTCCGAAAAATATTTTTGTACTCTTAAGTCTTAAACGTGTAATAATGTGGTGGTATTGTGTGTATTAAAATTAGGCTATAACAGTGCATTTTGTGATTGCTGTTTTGATACCAATTTGCGTCCAAACACCACTGTCCTTCTAGCAAGATAATTCAACGCAATCCGCCTAATAAAATGATTTGTAAAAAATGTGTCTTGAAGAATGCGATGGCAGTTACAACACACAAACCCTGATAAAAATACTTCTCGTTGATATGTATATATATGATATTTTTATGTCACTTGAAAGTCAGAATGCCATTGTTTCATTTTTTTATATAAAACAAAATTTTTGGTGTAAAACGATAAAACTTGTACAAATTGTGATAGCATTATTGATAAATATACTGTTAAATTTTTTTCTGACAAATTGTTTTTAGTTACAAAACATTGATAAAATGGATGCAGTTATGTCAATGGTCACAAATTAGTCCATGGATCCTACAAGATGCTGGATATAGGCTACATCAGGACAGTTTTTTTCTGGTTTATTAACACTCCTGAAAGAGCTTGTGTTGTAGCCTTCAATCTTTTATGTTTCATAGCCTATATATTTTGTAGCCTACCATACTTCAATATTTCAGATTTGAATACGACTACAAGGTTGATGTGGAATACGATGCCAAGGTCTGGTTAAACTTTGACATCACTGTAGCAACACATTGTTCTCTAATTGGTGCTGATGTTGTTGATGTCACTGGTCAAGCAAATTCGTATGAAACTGTGAGTTTTGATTATTTATTATTTTATTTTTAATTGCTTTTAAAATGTTTTGTGTTTGAAAATGGGCCACTAAAGCATATATATACAATTTAAAACATAATTTAAACCTTTAACCGTACCTGTTACTAGCGTAGACCTTATGGTCTCGCCCTCTGCTAATTCAGCAATTTCACATAGAAGCAGTGGCGCTAGAACCCTGAGATTTCTTGACTTTTACTGTTTTTCTTGCCCCCAATGCCCCAACTTTTAATCCCGATTATGTTGGTATCGGATAATTGTGAAGTTCACAATACTGTAAACCTTTTGTCACAGCCAGTTATGAAATGCAAGAAATTTGCTGATTTTCAATAGCTTGATTGACAGTTTACTATTAGCGTGCGGTTTCATTTTGTGTTTGTCGGCGGCGCTAAAATTCCATTCTTTACCCAGGCAGCAAAATCCGTCATTTTTACATTGATTCAATGTCGATTTTGCTGTCTGGGTAGGGAGTCGCGATCTGACGTGATATAAGTCATTCTTTGCTGCAGACAATTTAATTAGGAAGGTAATTTGTTATTTGCGCAAATTGCTTTGTAGTGCAAAAAGTGCATGGAATACTGTCTGCACAGAAACGGAAAAAAAATTGATGAAATTCTGTGTTCAACGCAAGAAGACTTTCAAAATAACATGTGAACTGAGAAATTTGACCAAGAAATGGCGAAAATAGGTCAAAAACCGAGTCTTTATCACCTTTTCTACCTAAAATACACAATCACGAATATATTTTGTGAAATAAATTGATTGAAGTGATAGATAAGGCTTTTGACCAATGGCATACTTTTTCCTGTTGTTATTTGATATAAGCCGACGGAGTAATTAGCAATAAGAGAGACGTAGACCTGATGGTCTCGGCCAGTAACTCTTGCCGCCAAAAGGAAGCAGTAACAGATACGGTTAAGGCATATATATACGGTATTATATATATAATTATACTAAATCAAATATAGTTATTACTATCTGATGCCTTTACAAATTGTTTCACCTAACGGATCATCAGAAGGTCTTATTCAAATTAATTCTATTTTTTAAGTCAGGGGTCCACAAATACAGTTTGTTACTTAATTATGAAACTACACAAATATTTTAGAAGCACATTCAACATTCATTCTCGATGCCCACTACTGGAAGTTTAAATTTGTTTTGCATTGTGGGTTTTGTTGGTATTTAACAATTATGCAGTTGTAATATTATATATAATGTGTGTCACATTAGGTATATATATACACATTTAAAACAATGAAAACTATTAACACTACAAAAAGTGCTCAATGCTAAGCAAAAAAGCAAAGCAGAGCGAATTAAATCAAATATATATAGTTATTATTCATACTATCTAAAACTTGAACAGTGAACAGCCTGTTTCACCTAAAGGAGGATCATCAGAAGGTCCTTAAAGGGATACTAAAGGGAAAACCTGACTTGGCGATTTTCCACGTTCTTTGTGTTTAACATGCTACCATAAAACGACTTTCAATAAAATTTTGCCCCATTGCGGTCTGATCAGCATTCCGCGCCCGCTTTTGTCAGCGCTTTCAAGACGACAATAGGCGTGAGCAGCGAAGCGTGCGACTGTGCAGTCTACATCACTATAGGCGAGCAATCAGTTGATCGCGCAATAGTTCTTACTGCGGGCCATTTAACTGTAGGCTATGTATGTATGTACATCAAAACAGCAGGTTTCAACATCAAAACTACAGACAGTTTGCTCAAAACATCAGATCTGATGTTAGTGTTAACGTGGCTTTTGTTATTGCTGTCTATAGTGACGTATTCTCGAGCAGTGTTTGCACTTTTTGATCATTTTGAAAAAAAATAAAAATAAATGAAACATTGAACTTTGGGCCTTGCCAGTGCCATTGAAAACATTTTTTTTTCGGTAATTCTTTTTGAAATGTATTCTTGAATGTTCAGTTTACGCATTTTAATGCTTAATTCCCGTTTGAAAATTTCATTTACTATGCCTTTAATAAGGACCATTGTAGTTTTGGGATACATACATTGGGATAAAACTATATAATAATGCATACAACTAAACATTTTACACAACTTTATCTGAAGATTGCAATGAATTCCTTTTTTAACAGGAGATTGTGCAAGAAGTTACAAAATTTGGGCTAACTCCTGAGGCTGCCAGTAAGAGGAAAAGTTTTATTGCACTTAAACATGGCTTGCTGAAATACAATGATGGCCATAAACTAACAGAAATCACACTAAAACATGGATTAAATGCAACAAAGCTTTTTCATGATCGCAAAGCTGACTCTGTTTTGAAGAATGGAGATGCTTGCAGGTATGTTCATGAAGTATTCAGTATTGAGGACAGTATATATTGAGTAAAGGTATATAGTATAATTTAATGTATAATTATAGTAATTATATAATTATTAGTATAATTAGTATAATTATATAATTGCTCCATTTTTCACATCATTAAAACCCACAAGTAAACTATTGCTAACAACTACCGTACTTATTTTTCATTTCTGCTCTACATCTGAGATAAACACGTTTAGGTGTCATTTTGATGCAGGGATGATTTTTCCGTTTCCATCCATTTGTAATTTTACTTTTCTTAGGGGAGGGGGGAAGTTAATTTTAAATTTGTGGGTTGTCGGTATTTTACCTAACCCAAAAAAAACGGGTGTTTTTTTTTTAATAACCCACTTAAAAAAAAACAAAAAAAAACATAAAAAACCCAGAGCATCATATTTGTCCAATTTTTATAAGAAAATTAAAAAAATGAACCAAAGTACTACAAGGACATTGCAAACTTCAAATTAGGACTTAAGGATGTGATTGTGAAGGAAATTTCCAAGGATAAATTGAAAACACAGTGGATATTTCTGTACACAAAAATCAAGTACTGCCACTTTGTACTACACTAAAACTCATATAAAAATGCAAGAAGGCCTCATAATTAAACAGCCCTAGTGCATTGTTTTATTGAGTTATGCCAGCATGTACTGTTAGTGAGAGGCACTTCATTGGTAAAAAGTAGTATTTGAGGTGAAATAAGCATGATTCTACCTTTTTTGCATCTTTTTTAAATAAAACCCCCAAAAAAAACATGCGGGATGGGCTTTTTTAAAAAAACCCGAGTTTTTCTCAACCCTGACGCGCAAAAGCGTACCGAAAATACAAATATTCTGTATTGAACAAAATAAGAAATAATAATTTTCAGGGTAGGAGCGAGTTTTTGGATGCAAATTTTATTTTTTTTCCCGAGGTCTTGAAATGTTCTGTTGTACTCTAAAACCAGGGCTAAAATTGGATTCGGCAAAAAAAAACGATTAACCCTCCCCCTACTTTTGTTTGATGTTTTTAGCTTGTGTGAAGTGATTAGTGTTCATTGCCGAGAGCATCGACCATTTTTGCTAAACTTTTAATGTTGATTATCTCAAATAAAAACAAGTTTATTAAAGCCAAACTGTTACAGACCAATTTTTACTTTTTCAGATTTTTTGGAAATGTTCCTTTGACAAAAGTAGCTGGAAACTTCCATGTTGTCGCAGGGAAACCGATGAACTTGTTTGGTGGTCACGCTCACCTTTCGCTTGAGTTCTCTGACGTTAAATATAACTTCTCCCATCGAATCGATCACTTGTCCTTTGGTGACTTGCGAACGGGTCTTATAAATCCTTTGGATGGTGACGAAAAAGTTTCAGATAAGCCAAGTAGGTGTAGTTGGGTACCGTCTGTTGCACATAAGTGATTAGGCCTGTATTGGTCTCTAGTTATTTAGTGCTCGGTTTTCCGTCTTTTGTTCCCCGTATTGCGAGGGCTGGACGTCGGCAAACTTCGATCCATCTTGATGGTGGCTTTCCACGCTCTCCTATTGTTATTTTTTTTTATTGTACTGTAATAGCAAGCCTTGTACATGATTGCAATTAAACCTTTGACGAAACATGTTGAATGTGCGATTGATTATTATTATTGAATAAGATTTGATTTATTTGTAAATGACAAAAAGTGTTTCTGTTTATATTTACAGATTATGCGTTTCAATATTATCTGGACATCGTGTCAACGAAAATTAAATCGAGGAAGCTACACGCAGACACCTATCAGTTCTCTGTCACTGAATTGTCTCGCGATATTGATCATTCCTCTGGCAGTCATGGCATGCCTGGACTCTTCTTCAAATATGACTTTTCACCTCTGTGTGTTTCAATTAATGAACATCACATTCCGTTTGGACGATTTTTTGTGAGATTGTGTGGCATTATCGGGGGTGTTTTTGCAACATCGTGCATTTTAGATGGACTTTTTAATGTTTTTCAAGGGTTGTATAAAGACTTCTACAAGAAAACAAATGGCAACGTAGAAGATGATGGTTCCACGCAGCTTGCCACCAAAAATGGATTGAATATTGCTGAACAGGTTTCAGATAACGTTGGTTTAATCCATCCTGTGACATAGTCTATTCCCAAATCATGAAGTGTTTAAAGAAGCACACGTATACGGTATGGGTGAAAACAAGCCTTAATCGCTTGTTTCCTAAGAAGCTGTTCAAATATGTCATCACCTCTTGAGGGATGGATCATAGAGTGATCATATGTTAAATAAATTGGCAAAAAGTTTAAGGTTTAGGGCGATGTAACGTGAAGGTAAGAAAATTATGGGTCATATGAAAAATGTGATATTTGAATAACCCCTGAACGTATTAATATTCATGTTTACGCCAGTTTATTCAAGATTTGAATAATAACGTGGTGAAAAAGCCATCTTTTAATTCATGTAAACAGATTTTTTATATGCTATTTAATTTTGTTATCTTATTAGACACTCTTCCGACTCGAATTTATTGCTTACTGATATAGTATTATTAGATCATTGTAGGAGACTCGCATAGAATGAAGTTTAAGTCAATCGTTGTTCTGGTATCGTTCCAAAAAATTACCTTTGAAGTGACTGGGCAGCGACTTTGAAAGATGTGCCTTTTTTAACTCGAGTTGGCCAGCCCAACCGATTTTGACACAAATTTTTGTATAGCCTACGGTTCTGGACATCATCATCACAATCCATCGTCGGTTTGTTCCCCACTAGTGGGGGTGGCCGATTGTTTCCGCGCAGCAATTGTTTTAATCCCTTTTCTCCATTTCACCCTGTCCCTGACAAATTTCTGTTATCTAGTTTGTTTTTCAATTGGCAATTTTTGTTCAAGTCAGAAGTTAGTAGGCTTAAGCTACTGCACTTTGAGTGGTTCTTTCATTTCCCGAACAATGTTCTGCACATTTTGTGATTTTATTTACACTCTTCCTTTATTTACGCAGACCGAATCGTGCAAGAGCTCTGCATGAAATGTAGAGAAATTAGGCTACAATAATAAATTATTATCGAGATACAGTATAAAAATAAATTTTAAGTTTAAAAGCATTTAGTTGATGACAGCTAGTCCTAAAATGATTTATTTCTGGACATCAGTTTAACTTTTAAAATATTCGTTGATTAAGTAAAAGTGGAGACATTTTCAAAGTAGTATGGCTTTGTAAGCTTATATTTTAAGTTATGTTTTGACATTATAAAAACATTAATTCTGAGAAATCAAGAGCTTTTGGGAAAATTGCATTCATTCCTTTTAAACAAGGACAAGCAATTGCGCGGATGCAAGATGGTAGGGTACAGGCGCGGATTTATGGGGGGTCGCCCCCTAGAAATTTTGTGAGGAATTGTTGAAATTGCATGTTTCCACATCAAATGGTTTGATATGCTTCTAAACAGCTGATATTAGTCCCACAGCGGACTTAACTTATCCCGGGGGGAGGGGAGGGAATATTTTTTTGTTAGGCCTATTACTTTGGTTGAAATTATCCATCAATCAAGACTCCGTTACTTTCTTTCATACAACTTCAAATATATTTTAATAGCAACATTTGTAGTAGCTGACTTAGCTGAAACCAACGCTAAACCAAATGACGTCAGTTGAAATAATCTGAAACTTTGAATGGCTGTTTTATAGTTTTTATTCATTATAATTTCAATCAATTGCCGTATATGCCTGCAAACACACAAATATCCAATTGGTTATGGACACTGCATACAGGGTTTTAAACCAGATTTCAAGTTTACTTTGCATGCTTAGCAATTTTTATTCAAGCAAAATTTATTTTTTAAATATTCACAATTGATAAAAATGGCTGTTTTAATGTCTATTTTATAGCATATCGTATATGTCGTAGTATCATTGTTCATATCTGTTTCATCTTTCTTTTTAATTAATTTTCAAATTTTTTGCTCCCCCCCCCCCCCCCCCCCCTATACCTCGTTGTTTATGAATGAATGAATTGTCCGTCCCGATGGCTCAGTTGGTTAAGCTTTAAGATCAAGCGGCGCTAGTTCGACCATCGGGGTGTGCGCTTGAGCAACGCATTCTAAGGACTGCTCTCAATTCAGCGGCGTCTAATGGATAGAATAATTCCCCGGCAATATCACTTCAACAATCGGAAACTTCTCTCTGTCAATCTCGGTAACCGGCCTTGCGTCAAAAGCCTCTAGTCTACAAGTAAGCGAAACTACCAGGAATAACATTCTATCAAGGTTTTGTCAGTCCGAGGATAAAGATTCAAAACCAACCAACCGAATGAACTCAAAAAGATTTCGTTCAACAATGAAAAAGTAAACCTACCCAGGCCCGGATTAAGGTCAAGTGGGGCCCCTGTGCTAATGAATTTTATGAGGGCCCTTACCAGCTTACGTGGAGCGTAATGGAAGTAAGCTGGTTTTGCTTGCAGAGGAAACCGAGCTTAGCTAAGTTAGATATCTTTGAAATAGCACGGGATCGATGATTAAATAGGTAGGCACTTTAACATTACCCACTGGTCGAAGAGGTACGCAATCATGCGTGACAATGTTCAATCAATATTTGAGGCATTCCATTATAATTCAACAAATCCAAATAACCACTAAGTCTTCAATTTTGATGACTAAAGCATATGTCATAGTATGCGAAAAATGCATCTCGGCAAAAAAAAAATTTTGAAAATCGGACAAGCGGTTTTCGAGATATCGCGTTCTGAAGTTTTGTGGCTGTCACTAGGTGGCGCTGTTGATGTTCCCAATGTTTTTTTGATTTTAGGGTTATATTTGAGGTAGAAAGTCGGTTGAAGTGTCTATTCCACCATTTTTCATGAGGTAGAATTCAAAAATGATGTCAATTTTAGTCTACAAGCATTAGCTAAGGAGTTATGTGGCATTTAAAAAAAATTGGGGGACCAAATGGCAAACCCCAAATTGTCATGTGGGTAACAAGATATCCCAAAATTTTTTTTTGTTCTTTAAAGTTTCTTGCGTATACTTCATGATAATATACTGTTTATTTATGAGACTTTTGTCCTTTTTGCACAATGCAACCTTTTATCAAAGACTTGCATGAGAAGTTATATGATCTATTAATGCAATATTTGAATAATGCATGCTTATGATGTCACAATAACAAATTACAGATTTTCCCAAAAACCTTTTTTCATAGTGAAAATTGCTCAGGAAAACCAGCCCTTGTTTCAAAATTGCAGTCAAATTTTGTTTTCCCGGGCAATTTTCACAATGAAAAAAAGTTTTTTGGGGAAATCTGTAATTTGTTATTGTGACGTCATAAGCAAGCATCATTCAAACATTGCATTAATAGATCTTTGATATAAGGTTGCATTGTGCAAAAAGGACAAAAGTCTCATAAAAAAATATTATACTATCATGAAGTATATGCAAGAAGCTTTCAAGAACAGAATTTTTTTTCGGGATATCTCGTTACCCACATGACAATTTGAGGGTTGGAATTTGGTCCCCCAAATTTTTTTAAATGCCACATAACTCCTTAGCTAATGCTTTTAGACTAAAATTGAGACCATTTTTGAATTCTGCATTATGAAAAATGGTGGAATAGACACTTCAACCAACTTTCTACCCCAAATATAACCCTAAAATCAAAAAACATTGGGAACATCAACAGCGCCACCTAGTGACATTAACAAAATTTCAAAACGCGATATCTCAAAAACCACTTGTACGATTTTCAAAAAATTTTTTTTGTTTAAGTTCAAATTTTGAACACAACAAAATATATCAAAACCAGCATCTTTTGAAACCTAGTGGTTACATTTCTTTCTAAAATTTGTTGAATTATAATGGAATGCCTCATTTGTGTTTTAGTCACAATTTCGACTTGTTAAAGTGGCTACCATTAAGATCCTTCTTGCACTCAGTTCAGTTGCAGAAGAAAAAATAGTATTAGCAGAGGGTGGGAATCGAACCCACGAAATCGAAATTACTATACTCCTCTGCCCTAACCATTACGCAACGGTGGTTGTGGTGAAGCATTCAGTTAAATTTCTTTGTATCAAAATTTTTCGATCAGAATATCACGTCACGAGTCACATGACTGAAATCAGCTGAATCGCGAATGAACATGTCACGCATGATTGCGTACCTCTTCGACCAGTGGGTAATGTTAAAGTGCCTACCGATTAAATAAGCATGTGCAAATTAAGTCAGCAATGTTTACGTTATAATGGATGCAAAATCACACACATTAAATCAACGAAACCGTGCAAGGGAAAACATTGTAGCAAGGGACCACCGTTAGTACTGCACAGTGCACACTACACTGCAAATTGCAATGAAAGGTTATTCTGAATTTCTATTCTAAACTGCTCTTTCATTCACTACTAACTACCAATAGGATTTAGAAAATTAACATGAAATTCAGCCGAAAAACTTTTTTCTGGCTTTCTTTGCTGCAAAGTCTGTAAGGATAACATCAAAATTTAGAAGTCGCAGTTTATCACACTCTATGCTGAGAATACAAGAACCATATTTTATTTCACGTGAAGGGGTAGATATATTGATAAATGTGTTACTTTTTTTATACAGAGGGGCCCCACTTTTCTTAATTTTTTTTTTTTTAATTATTTTCAGGAAAAATTTGTTATTTTATTTATTTCATTTTTAGGAAAAGTGGGGCCCTCTGTCTGCGGGGCCCCTGTGCTTTAGCACACCCTAGCACAATGGTTAATCCAGGCCTGCCTACCAGATATTTTGCTGTCTGCTTGGCGTTAAATCTTCAATTAAACTACGTAGCCTGCGTCAACTATCTTTTCATTGCCTATTAAAGACAAAAGTGGCAGCTTATTGTGATTTAGGAAAGGTAGGCAATAGGCTATGCCATAAAATAAAACTACGGTACGGTAAATCAAAACTGACCAAAATAATGTAGGCTACAAAGAATCCACTGCTGGTTAATTCAAGTAATCTAGTCAATAGTCATAAACTGGAAACTTTAAAGCCCCCTGAAAAAGCAGTTTATGAATTATTACTGATTTGATTGCTAATGCAAGTATTGAGCAACTGTGTCACTGATAGAATGTCTGTTGCATTTATCAGCTGGGCTATAACAAGCAACTTGGTTGGTTTGAATCTTTATCTTCGGACTGACAAATCCTCTTATAGGCAGGGCCGGATTAACCATTAGGCTAATAAGGCTATAGCTTTAGGCCCTGGAAAAATTCGGCCCTCAATTTTTTTAAGGTGATACAGTGATACATGTAAAGCTGATAGTGATACAGATCCAGTACCGGTACAGTAAAGTTATTTGCTTAAAAACAAATGACCGAGTTGAGTTAATCTACATATGAAAAGCCCATTTCCAAAACCACGTAGGCGCCATTTTTACCGAAATTGAGTTTAGAGCAGGGGTTTTCAACCTGGGGGTTGTGAGCCGTTTTTCGGAGAGTTGCGCGGATTTTCGGAGATTCCTCTACTCGGGGATTTTCGGAGATTATTATATCGTTTAAGCCAGTGATTCCCAAACTGTGTGCCGCGGCACACTAGTGTGCCGCCAGAGATTCTCAAGTGTGCCGCGAATCTTTTTGGAGTTTTGGAAAAGAACTGTATAAATATTTAAAATAATAGCTACCTCAATCTGCAGGAAAAAGGATTGATTGCAAGTTACAAAGTGGCTCACTTGTTGGCGAAACGTAAAAAATTACACACGGATGCGGAATCAATAATTAATGGGACCAGCATTAACCATTGTTGTTGAAGAAACGCTTGGTAGTGCTGCCCTGGAAAAAGTTGGAGTTCCGTTGTCAAATAACACAATTTCACGAAGCATAGAAGAGCTATTCTCAATCTCAGATTTAAAAGATCAAGTTAGCGACCACTTTGTTGCTATACAGACAGAGCTGTCTGTACTATGGTCTTAAGCAGTTAACGAATCTACTGACAGAACTTGGAAATCTAATCTGCTGGCTTTTATTCGCTTCATTAACTATGAAACATTGGTAAATGAATGTTTGTTTTGCAAAGAAACGAAGGGCACAACCAATGGAGAAGACATATTCAAATATTTTACTTTCTGAGGTGTTTTTGTTTTGTTTATCTTTATCCTGCATTGCGGGAAAGCGGACTTGAGCGCTATGCATCGGTGTACGCCTTCCGACATACACCTGACCCACGCTGCAGCCGACAGCAATGTCTGTTTCCGGTTGTCTACTTTACTTATGACTTAAATTTGGTACTACCCATTACTCGAAATCGATCACTAGGTAGAGGCAATTATCGTAAAGTTTCTTGCCCAGAGAAACAACAGCAAGTGCGAGTGGCTGGAGTCGAACATGCAGGCTCTCGACTGCGAGCCCAACGCGCTAACCACTCGGCCACAGGTGAAATGGAGTATCTGCGTGAGCGTTTGTACTGATGCTTGTCCTTCAATGCATGGGAAAAATAAAGGTCTCAAAGAAAGTCTTTGATTCGTTTTCTGCTCTTAATAAATCAACTCATTAACAAAAAATCATTCCGCAAATCATGAGCACATTGTTTGGACTTCAGCTTGCACTGCAACATTACTTTCCACCATTTGGAAGCAATGAATCAAGCAATCTTTCTGCAGAAGAAGAAGAACAGCTCATTGATTTACGAAACAACCCGTTTTTTCAAACGCTGTTTCCACAAAAAACTTGGATGAGTTTTAGCTGTCTGCTTTCAAATCCTATTCCATGATCGGTGCAAAACCAATCAAAATTATATTGCCATTTGCATCTTCATGGCTATTTGAACATGGCTTTTCTGTTTTGACTGAAATGAAAAGCTGTAAACGAGAGAGACTGCTTGGAATGGACGATGAAATGCGGGTATATTTGTCAACAATGCAACTTCGTTTCAGTCACAATATAAACAAGCACATCCATTCCATTAACACGCAAAAATAATGTTTTTAAAGCAACTTTTATTCTCTTGTATGTGTGCCGCGAGCATTTTATAATTTTTTTAGTGTGCCACAAGCTGAAAAAGTTTGGGAACCACTGGTTTAAGCTTTCAGACGTTGCAAAAGGCTTTAATTATAGGAAAGCATTCGATTTGTTTCACCAAGTTCTTGTACGTTGCTTTGTGCAGACTAAAGTTAACCAGTAACCACGCTATGGTAAAAAGCAAAATTCTGTAGAATCCTATGCAAATATAGGTTTCTCAGTATTGTTTTCAATGGCATTGAAAAAAATTAGTGTCGGCTATTTTGTTTGAAAGTTCTTTCAGCAACATGAGCACGCATCGACAAACTTAATAGTTAAAAATAGGCTATGCGGCACCAACCATCTCACTGAAATTAATTTAAATAAATCCATAAAAGATTGTAATAGATCCAACCGGTGAAAGTGCGAAAATGTAGATTATTCTCATTTTTTTTCTCCTTTTATCTGGCTAAGATTGATAGAAAAAGAAAATAACAATCGGAAGAAATGTAATAAAAGCCGTGATAACATCGCAAAAATCGTTTTTCGTTTTGAAAATTTACGTTGAAACAGCAAAACAAAACATAACTGGATGTCAGCATGAATCAAATTTGGTTAAATTTTTTATTAAATGCTTTTGTTGAATACTTTTATGGAGGGTCGCGAGATTATTGATTGCTCTGAGGAGGTCGCGGTGGGAAAAAGGTTGAAAACCCCTGGTTTAGAGTGTCATTAGGTTGAGTATTACCAGAGGTCAGGTACCTACTATCCATTCCTTTTTTTGCAAAATCTTTTCCATCGGCTTCAAATTTGACACAAAAATTGCGTTTGTTTCCAAAACCAATTACGCGCCATCATGAGCCATTTTTCAGTTATGTTTATGCTATTTTGCAGTAAATAATTTCAATTTTTCATGTATGTATTCTTATTACTTTTTTTTAGCTTGATTTGCAAAATTAGGCCCTTCTCTAGTAAACAGCCTTAGGCCTACAATACCCTTAAACCGGCCCTGCTTATAGGTCATTTCTTGCAGTTTTGCATAGCCTAGGCCTACTTGCCGAGGCTTTGAATCACTGATGCAGGGCCGGTTAGCGATATTGACAGGGATAAGTTTTTCTTGTTTTTGAAGTGTTGTCTGTGATTTAAACCATCCACAATGGGTGCTGCTGAACGGAGAACAATCCTGAAATGCGTTGTTCAAGCACACATTTCGAGAGCCGAACCAGCGCGCGTGATCTTGAGTTGGGTAGGGCACGAAACCACTGATCTCGCGGACTAGGAATAGCCTAATGTTTTTAAATTTTCTGAAGCAGTCCATCATTTTCAGTTTGTTTTGTTTTTTCGACCATTAGCCTACAATGAAAAACTATCTTTGCCAAACATAGCAAAGGTAACGAGGTCTAGAAAAAAGTAGAGGCATGAAAACGCGGATGTTATACAACGTGCTTATAATACCTTACCGAAACAAGACAATTAGTTTAAAATATGGTACAGTCGTAACCAGGGCCCACAAGAGGGGGGGACAACCGGTGCATTGCACCGGGGCCCGGTGAGTTCAAGGGGGCCCGACAAAATGTCTAAATTCACGCGTTAAAGTTGATTTCAACAATTTTGTATAAAATATTGTTTTTTCTATTAGTTCCGTATGTCGATTGGGCCCCCTCATAGGTATGCCTTTTTTTAAAACCACAGAATTTTCCATTTTTTGGGTTCAAGAGGCCCGACAAAATGTTTAAATTTGCGTGCTCAGGTCGATTTTGCATAAAATATTGTTTTTTATGTTAGTTTCGTAGTTCGATTGGGCCCCCTCATAGGTAGCCTATAGATGCCCTTTTTCAAAACAACAAAATTTTCAATTTTTTGAGTTCATGGGGCCCGACAAAATGTTTAAATTTGCGTGCTCAGGTAGATTTTGCATAAAATATTGTTTTTTATATTAGTTTCGTGTTTCGATTGGGCCCCCTCATGAGTATGCCCTTTTTCAAAACTACAGAATTTTCAATTTTTTGAATTCAAAGGGCCCGACAAAATGTTTAAATTTGCATGCTCAGGTCGATTTTGCATAAAATATTGTTTTTTATATTAACGGTAGTTTCATATTTCAATTGGGCCTCCTCATGGGTAGGCTATGCCCTTTTTTCAAAACTACAGAACTTTTAATTTTTTTAGTTCAATGGGCCCGACAAAATGTTTAAATTTGCATGCTCAGGTCGATTTTGCATAAAATATTGTTTTTTATATTAGGCTACTGGTAGTTTCATATTTCGATTGGGCCCCCTCATGGGTATGCCCTTTTTCAAAACTACAGAATTTTCAATTTGTTGAGTTCAAGGAGCCCGACAAAATGTTTAAATTTTCATGCTCAGGTCGACTTTGCATAAAATATTGTTTTTTACTTCATATTATATTAGTTTTGTATTTTGATTGGGCCCCCTCATGGGTATGCTTTTTTTATGACTACAGAATTTTCAATTTTTTACTTTCAGGAGGGCCTGACAAAATGTTTAAATTTGCGTGCCAAGGTCGATTTTGCATAAAATATTATTTTTTATGTTAGTTTCGTATTTCGATTGGGCCCATCATGGGCATTCTTTTTAAAAAACTACAGAAAACACGTATTGCAGTGTGAATGAATATTTCAGTTTATTTCAGTGGTGTTTTAATGTGAATATTTGGGTGTGTACGGTATGTTTTAATAAGCAATTGATTGGTCAGGTTAGGTTACAGTCATTACACAGAAGGTATTCCATGCATTTTTCTGACATCTTGTCAATTTTCCTTTTTATTTGTTTTCACTAAGTATTTCTTAGCAGTCTTCTCCAGCCAGGCCAATCCAATCTTACTCTTGAATTTCAGGAACAGTGTCAATATTAACTCAAAACAGCCATTCTGTAGTTATGCAGGGTATTTGTAAAGGATTCGATATCGATACATAGTATGTATAGTGATAGATGTAGGTACATTTACATTGATAGGACATGAAAATATAAATACATCAACTTTGTTTTCTACTGATCGCTTGCTGTAGAAATGAAGAGAAAGTGATCCTCAATCCTGCTTGAATGCAGTTTCACTTAAACAAGCAAAGAAAACTAAAGGAGTAACAATAAGAAGCAGCCTATTGATCCTGAAATTAAGTTGGTATATATATATATATTTCTTAATGTCATGAACAATAGCAATGCATTCATCCAAGTTTGGTCTCCTAGTCTCTGCTGATTTTAAGGTCAGAAATGATATTGTACAGTATGTTAATGTAAAGCTGTATGCACACATATGCAATACTACAATACTACATGTATCAGCCATGCCGGATAGTGTTGCCATTTTTATCTTCAAAGTGGATATTTTTACCCACTTTTTGCCATGGTTACATTCAGGTGTTGCCAGAGTTAGGATTAAAGTTAGGAAGGGTTAAGGTAAGGGTTAGAGTTAGGAATAAGGTTAGGGTTTTGATCTTTGCCCAGGACTAAAAAAAATTTCCAAAATATGATACCCTACAAGTTTTTGTTTTTAACAGCTATAAACTTTTCCTCAAAGTTGGGCAGAATTCCTTATCTGGCAACACTATTGAGGCTATATTTACACTACCTAGTGTAACTATAGCCAGTGTTGGGCGCGATAACTCATTTTTCAGTTAAGCGATAACGATAATCGATAAACAAAAAAATGCCTAAAGCGATAACGATAAACGATAAATCAAAAAAAAGTTAAGCGATAACGATAAGCGATAAATTATCGCCGATAATGTCCGATAACGATAATTGTTTTTTTCTTGATTATAGCGCTGCCCCATTCCATGCAGCACGAACTGTTTTCATCAACATGACGAAAAATCGAACATAATATACGGTAAGTTACTGTAGTGTAAAGGGACAAAACTTTTTTAAAGTTATGCATGAATAGAATCGCAACAGCGGCAGTAGGTATCGAATCTTCAACCTCTTGATCCAGAATCAAACCACTGAGGTAACCGCCGTGCTCATAATTATACCTTCAGATGCCAGTTGGCTGCTTTTATCAATTGAGTTACACTGCCGCTTACGTGCAGTAGGCAAAATGAATAAATCAAATGAAAATACCATAAAAAATTTCAAACTTTGTATTTTGCTTTCTGCTCAAAAGGCTGTTTAGGCTACAGCAAAGTCAGCAATAATTTAAAAAATTCCAAAAAACTCCAAATGCTTGAAAATTTATCAGTAATCTTAAACGTTATTGGTAGTAAAAATGTGCATACTGTGAAATCCATCAAGCTTGTCAAATTAGTTGTGTTTGTTTTAGAACAATAACATAATTATTGTAATTTACTGATAATTTTTTTTGTTTTCTTTGTGAACACCATCATTAAAGCAATGGCAGAACGCTGAGTTGTTGAGATAAGAATTACAATGTAGGCACTGTATTAGTGGGAATAAAAATATTTGATTGAGGTAGGCTATGTCGCATTCGCATAAGTAAATGAGAAAGGTAATACTGTATTTGGCATAATTTTACCACGCAACTCGATGCGCCTATTGTCATGCAAAAACTACTACAAGATGCAAAAAATATGATGTCGGTCTGCATGTCAAATGCTTCAAGCAATATCATATTCCGCAATGGCTTGTTTCAGTGATGTTGTGTTACTTTGCTAATTTTCATCTTCATATTTTTTGAACTTTCATTTCAATAAAATGCTCGATGACAATATTGACATGACAAAACATGAACAAGACGTTTCCCATTTATCACTTTGAGCAATAAGTAAAATGTAATAACACTTAAGCAGTACGCACAAGAAACTTGTGAAATTTGATAACGGATTTGCCTAGTGTCTTATATATAGGACGGCTTTTTTTACAAAGTACAAACACAATTAGGAAAAAAATAATTGTGATATATTTTTTAGGTCATAATTATGCAATATTTAAATTTTCCGAATTTTTTTTTAAGTAGGCCTACTTTCACTTTCGGCACAAATGGGTTAACTTTTTAAGTTAAATGGCACTTACGCATTTGGTTATTATTTTTTGATTAAAGTTATATCGCCAAGCTAGAAAAAAATCGATCTTACAGTCTATAACCGATCTTGTGTTGTTATTATGTATGAATTTTGTCTTTTAAACTGAGTTTGTGACGTACACGTCTCAAGGCAAATTCTTACAATTTTAGTTAATCTACTCATCTAAAGATTTCGTGCGCTTAAAACAGTAAGTTTCATGTTTTGACCCGAGAGATTTTATTTTTTTACGACAATTACTAAAAACTATCACTTCCAACGAAAAAAGAAAACACAAAAATAAAATAGTTGGTCGTGAGGTGGCGCGAAAGACCATGTTTCCGATGTAAAAGCGGCCTCGTATTGCGACACTTTCACAAACCACTTGCCCATTTCTTTCGCTTCGCTTCAAAGGAATCTGTACCGCCTTGCGCTTACATTTTAATTGTAAAATTCACTCGCGATTGCTCATTGCAGCAAAACAACAAGAGACTTGTTGCATGCATTTCATTGCATTGCAATTTGCAACTCTAAGAATTATTGTGTTGTCAGGGCCGTCGCTGCAGGGGGGCGTGTCTTCTCCCCTGACAACGACCTGTGCACACACACTTCAGGCACTGAAGAAGAACTGGTTTTAATTTTAGTATCATTAACTACCGTAGGTGGCTAGTAAAAATATTACTTTTCATGATCTTTCCACTTGTGTGTTGATCCGAAATAAAATTTATCGGCGATTAATTATCGGCGATAATCAAATATTGCCTTTGGCGATAACGATAAACGATAACTGAAAAAATAATTAAGCGATAACGATAAGCGATAAAAATTTATCGCCGATAATTATCGCCGATAAATTATCGCCGATAATGCCCATCACTGACTATAGCCACAGCCTTTATTCTTTGTGTATAACTAGTGTGTATCTGTGAATTTAAAGTCATAAACACCAGTACAATACCGGTACTGCATTCTTTGTGAAATGGTGGAGTGTTAATACTTGAACCTAATGTATTCTTTGTATTATTTTTTAAACAGGTCTGGTTTTAAAATAAAAACACTGTGCGGAACACCATGTATGCATTGGCCTTGTGGATTAACGCGCACCGCAAGTTTTGTTTGTGATTTGTGAGTTATCATGCGACATGTCGCGCTGGGGGGCCCGGCAGCAACATCTGCACCGGGGCCCGGCAGGGCTCTTGGAGGCCCTGGTCGTAACACTTTTCAGTACAATCAATTTATTTCTGATTCATTTTTAAGTAAGAATAGCCTACTTGTCAATCAATCTATCCCTTTATTGTTAATCAAAACAAACTTTTGACCATGCCATCCCGATGCCATCCTTGAATGTCCCATTTTTAAGGCACCAAATGAAATGCATGGTATAGGGGCACTGGACGAAGCTACACTAACCTTTCCATCACTTGCCCTGAAATTTTAACAATCCTGTTTTATATGAAAAAAGAATCTAATGCTTGTCAATCTATCCTTTTGTTGGTGTCCGACGTTTTCTTCGTAAACAGTTCTTCGTAAAGCAATTCTTCGTAAGCAATTTTTCGTAAAACAATTCTTCGTAAAGTTAAATCTTTGTAAAACAATTCTTCCCAAAGCATTTATTCGTGCATGCAATGGAGATTTGATGTATACGAAGAAATGCTTTACGAAAATTTTTTTTACGGATTTCATTTCACCAACAACTGTTTACAAACAATTGTTTTACGAAGAATTGCTTACGAAGAATTGCTTTACGAAAAATTGTTTACGAAGAATTCGCCTATAACCCCTTTTGTTGTACTTGGACTCATGGATTACAACACCAAATAATTTTGATATTTGGCAACTCTAATTACAAGTTGATCACTTCAGCAAATTGCGGTAGGCACTTTTACGTATTACACTGCCCGAAAAGGTAACCGCAACCATGCGTGACATACAACGTCGCTGATGTTGGTAGCGCTATCATGCGTGACATGACTCAACACGTGATTAACTGGTCGTCTTTATCGAAAGATTTTGATACAAAGAAATTTAACTGAATGCATCGCCACAACCAACGTTGCCCAATGGTTAGGGCAGAGGAGTAGTAATCTCGATTGCGTGGGTTCGATTCCCACCCTCTGCTAATACTATTTTTTCTTCTGCAACTGAACTGAGTGCAAGAAGAATCGTAGTGACTGCAATCAATGGAGTTTATGAGAAAAGTTGTGACTAAAACACCAGTAATGTCATATACGTTACGCATGGTTGCGGTTACCTCTTCGGGCAGTGTAATACGTAAAAGTGCCTACCGCAAATTGCAACTTTTTGGTGTGGTGTTTGCATTTGCACCAGGGTTGCCAGATGGCCTTTTTTTAGGCCAAATTCCAGAAAACTGGCCTTTTTAAATTGCAGTTGGCCTACAAAAATTGATGCAAATAAGGCCAGAAAATCTGGCCTTATTTGGCCCTTTTTATGGCTGCAAGTTTTGACCGGTTTAGAAAGTATTATTTTAAGGAAATTCAATTTCAAATGTAATATAAAAGTATCACTTATCATCACTTAAAGGCTGACCTATATTCGTTTTAATTTTAATTAGTGAGTAGAGACATTGGTAGAGAGTAGAGAATGTGTTAGCGGTGGACAGGGCGGTTCTATTAAGTTGCACCTGCCGTAAACCGTCAAGTATACACTTGCCTTGTTTGTTAATGTGATGTGTTTGCATTCCATTTGTTCAATTTTGTCGTATTTTGTTTACTGCTAAATAATTTCAAACGCGAGTATTAGTTTTAGTTCTTATGACAACTTAAACGTATTGATTTCGTACTGGGTTGGTCTGTGAATAAGTTTATTATAAAAACCTACGACAACACATTTCACTGATTTTTGAACACTCCACGTTTACCGTACTTCTGATCCGGTTTGCAATACGCAAAATGTTACAGAACGACAGGAAATCTTTGCTTTCGTTTATTTTTGATTTTTTAGATTCGTGGTTTTAAACTTCTATACATCAAATAAGCTGGGATTTTTTTTTGCTGAGACTTTTCGGTCATTTGTCCGAAATGACTTGAAAAAATTCGGTCATTTTTTATTTATTTTGATCATTTTTAGTCATTTTTGGTCATTAATAGTCAATTGACTAAATCAAATGTAGTTATTACTATCTGAAGCCTTTACAAATTGTTTCACCTAACGGATCATCAGAAGGTCTGCAAAAAACATGTAAACAGTAAAGAATCGATAATTCTGAAAAGATATTAAATATTACAACTGTAAATTAATCTGCCAAAAAAAATCTCTAAACCTGTACTTCCTGAGGAGATATTAAATATTACAACTGTAATTTAATCTGCAAAAAACCTCTAAACCTGAATTCCTGAAAAGATATTACTGTAAATATTATAACCGTAATCCAATCTGTAGAAAAAAAACTCCAGAATTACTAAGGACAGCCTCCATCCGCCACGATAAAGTTTCAATCAATTTGTCCCAATGGAAACCAAGCAACAATGATGGCAACATCTATGACATCACAAAGAAGCAAAATGCTTGTTATGATCGGCGAATCCTGTAGTAATCTGAACAGAATGAACAAAAATTGTTTTTAAACCTGTAAAAATTAAATGAGTTTTACAACCTGTAAAAATGAAATGAAATTCAATTTTTTCAAAATTATAACCTGTAAAAATCCCAAGAAATTGTGATGATGTAACCTGTAGTGTCCTGAACAAATGAAATAAAATCTGTTTATAAACCTGTAAAAATTAAATGAGATTTATAGCCTGTAAAAATCAAATGAAATTTTAAAAACCTGTGAAAATCAAAAGGAATTTATTTTATTTTGAAGTACTTGAGTTTAAATTTGTTTCTATGACGACATTTGCCGACCAGTTCCGAACGCTTGTTCAAAAGGTGGCCACTATCAGCCTTCAGAATGGCCAGCTTTTCAGCCAAACATAGGCCACAATTGTTACGACCACCACCACTATAAGGCCGAGCACAGCTGTGGATGGACCAAGTTATTTTAGGATCAACACCCTTGTCCTTAAGGTCCCAAACTGCCTTAGATAGTTCGGTACTGTTTCGTTTAGACCTATCCATGAAGGTACATTTATGGTTGGAAAAACGTTTTTTAAAAGTAGTTTCGCAACAACCAATGTAATTAAGAACCTTCGGGCTGTTATCAATGGTAGCTTTGTAAACAATGGCCTTCTGCAAGCATTGCCCATTCAAAGGACATTCTGGCCTCACCCTACAATTGCAACCAGGCTGCGATGGTATATTATCAGCCTGCAATATTGCTTTATTGTGGGAGGATATGACGCTTGCAACCAGGGCCCACAAGAGGGGGGGACAACCGGTGCATTGCACCGGGGCCCGGTGAGCTCAGGGGGGCCCGACAACATGTCTAAATTCACGCGCTAAAAATTTCAACAACTTTGCATAAAATATTGTTTTTATATCATATTTGTTCCGTGTTTCGATTGGGCCCCCTCATGGGTGTGCCCTTATTTAAAACTACAGAATTTTCAATTATTTCAGTTTAGGGGGGGCCGACAAAATGTTTAAATTTGCATCGGTTTAAATTGTGCAAAGGTTGATTTTTCATAAAATATTGTTTTTTATATTACAGTAGTTCCGTGTTTCGATTGGGCCCCCTCTGGAGTATGCCCTTTTTTAAAAATACATAATTTTCAATTTTTTTAGTTCAAGAAGCCCGTCAAAATGTTTAAATTTGCGTGCTGAAGTCGATTTTGCATAAAATATTGTTTTTTATATTAGTTTTGTATTTCGATTGGCCCATCATGGGCATTCCTTTTTAAAAAAACTACAGAATTTTCAATTTTTTTAGTTCAGGGGGGCCCGACAAAATGTTAATATTTTAGCGCTAAGGTCTTGTTGATTTGGCCAGGCTAACCATCGAATCAAAACTAGCCAAAACAATTGATTTTGACACATCAGAAATTTTTCTGGTAGAAAGGCTAGAAAAGCTCCTCTAAAAAATATAGGCTTTATGTGAATAGGCTTGTTTCAGAGAGTAGATTTTATGTCATATTTCAGTGTGTGCAGGCCTTGAATTTGCAGTTTTTGTGGAGGTCCAACTGAACTGCCTCCTTCGGCTTGTTAAAAATGCAACACCAAGTCAAATTAAATCATTTGCAGATTTTCATTGTCTATTGTAAACACTTCAAGGCTACTACTGGTAAACAAGAGAGATACCCTGAGGCAACTTCCAAAATGTATAACTGTACATTCTTACTCTACAATTAACAATAGTTAGATCAGATGTGCACTGTGCAGTCACTGCTTTGTAATCCTGTTGGAAGTCTAGGTGTAATCATGACAGAGACTAGCGAACATGTCCACCGGCAAGGCCTGCAATCCCTGCATAGTTGAATGTGGTGGAAATGTCTGTCAAGGATTTGGAGGGCTGTATGTGTGTTTTATTGTGAATATTTCAGTGTTTATGTTTAATGCAAATATTGCAGTGTGAGTGAATATTTCAGTTTATTTCAATGTTTTAATTTCAGTGTTAGTCTGGGTGCTTTAATGTGAATATTTGGGTGTGTATGTTTTAATCAGCAGTTGATTGATCAGGGTAGGTTACAGTAATTACACAGAAAGTAATCCATGCATGTTTCTGACAAATTGTCAGTTTATGACACTTAAGCAAGCAGTGACTGTTATGTGTATTGAAATATTGTTAGAGTTGCTGAGCAAGATGTTCTCACTGTCACTTTTTCAGTACGGTACAAAACTGTTTTTTTTGGTTACAAATTATCGAAGTAGCTATTTTTTACCCACTTGTTGCCATGGTTACAATCCGGTGTTACCAGAGTTAAGATTAAAGTCAGGAAGGATTAAGGTAAGGGTTAGGAATAAGGTTAGGGTTTTGATCTTTGCCCAGGACTAACAAAAAATTTCCACAATACAAGTTTTTGTTTTCAACAGCTTTAAACTTTTCTCAAATTGCAGCATTCCTTATCTGGCAACGCTACTGAGGCTATATTTACACTATAGTATATAGTGTAAATATATCTAAACACAGCTTACAATTATACTGAAATCATGAAACTTCTCTGATCTCTGATATATATACAGTACGGTACAATATTTTTGAGTTTTTAGGGTTTGTTAATTCATTTTGCTATATTAATGCAAGCAAGTTTCATAAAAGCAGTGCTGGAAAATAATTTTTGTCCTTGTAGCAGGGCCAAATGTCATAACAGTCTAACAGAAATTGAAAAAAAAAGATGAGTGAAAGTGCGATATTTGAGTAAAAAATCATAGGTCTTCACTTCTGTTGAAGTACAAGTACTTTTAACTCTAGACAGAATTAGAAGTGTCCTAGTTGCAGTGCAACCTACTTTTTCCAGCACTGCAGAAAGGTGCTGATTTTCAAAAATATGTTCAGTATATGAATATCAACAAATATATATATATTTTTTTCTTAAGTTTTTCTTTTTGTTTGTTTTCACTATTATTTCTTAGCAGTCTTTTTTGGCCAGGCCATTCCAATCTTATTCTTGAATTTCAGGAAAAGTGTCAATATTGATTCAAACAGGCATTCTGTAGTTATGCAAGGTGTCTGTAAAGTCTCGATACATAGTATAGTGATAGATGTAGGTACATTTACATAATTGGTAGATTGAAAATAGAAATATATTCAACTTTGTTTTCTACTGAGTACTGACCACTTGCTGTGGAAATGAAGAGAAAGTGACCTCCAATCCTGCATAAATGCAATTTTACTCAAACAAGCAAAGAAAACCAAAGGAGTGAAAATAAAAAGCAACAGCCTATTGAGTATTGATCCAGAAATGAACTTGGTATTTCTTAATGTCATGAACCAATAGCAATGCATTCTTCATGTATTGATGAATTTAAAGTTGTAAACACCACTACAATACTGCATTCTTTGTGAAATAATGGAGTGTTAAACCTAATGTATTCTTTGTATTATATTTTAAACAGATCTGATATTAAAATAGAAACACTGTTCAGAACACCATGTGTGCATTGGCCTTGTGGATTAACCCGCACCCCAAATTTTGCTTGTGATTTGTGAGATCATGCGACATGTCGCGCTGGGGGGGCCCGGCAGCAACATCTGCACCGGGGCCCGGCAGGGCTCTTGGAGGCCCTGCTTGCAACATTCGGAGTACAACTGTAGCTCAGCTTAATAGTATTACGGTTGAATATTTTGTGCAATCTATGATGGGGTGGAAAGTGTATGGAAACAAGTTTGAAAAATTCCTTACCAATATTGCTATCAACCTGCAAGCTGAAAGGAGGGTTAAACCATAAAATTTTCCGGCTCCTTTTCCTATCAACCTCTATTTTTATTATTTATTTTCCTATCAACCTCTATATTTATTATCTATTTTTTTAGTCAATTGACAATATATTTTTTCGGACATTTTGACCGAATTGACTACATTTTTTTAGGACATTTTGCTAAAAAATCAGTCAATGACTGATAAATGACCAAAAAAAAAACCCAGCAAATAAGTTTTGATGTGAGTGAAGGCTATATTTTATATTGTTATTGCGAAATTGAATTTTATACATTCTTTAGTTGATACAAACAGTGTTTTATTTTAATAATTCTTCTGTATTCATGTATAGCCCTGAAAATAGTTTCCAATCCTGTAGTTGTAGACATCCCTGGTACATATACTCAATAAGACAAATTCATGCTTATTGCTTAGCTAGATGTTCCGAATAGCACTGTTCATGAATTGAAGTAATAGTGGTTTCTAGTTTATCTGCTACTACAGTAATTTTTCATTAATCAAATTATGCAAACGAACCGGTCATTATGCTCTGACAGTGCTAAATTATTATCTGTCATATTTGATTGTAAAATGGCATTTTCAAAAAATTATTTCAATTAAGTTGTTAGCGTTTATTTAGCCTTAGAAGTAAATAAAAAATTTGGCCTTTTTTTGGCCTTATTTTATAATGGATTTGGCCTTACTATAGCTTGAGTATCTGGCAACCCTGATTTGCACTTCTACGAGTTCACCAAACGCACTTGTAAGCAAATATGTAGTTTTACATCTAAGGATAGTTTGTTGATATAGGACGAAAAGAACGTGAGCTTTTTGTTAATAAGTAGCGAGCTAGTACAAAAATCATTGAACCATTTGAAATCTGGTCAAGCTCTTCAACAGATCATCTCACTTTTTAAGTGAGATCTGGGAACTTATTGACCTGTTCAAGATGTTGCAATAGAATATCCTTTTTTATAGGAAGTCTAAAGTTTCATTGCCTGGGCAAGCTTGTGTCGAACTGTAGTTTACCAATGTTACGATTGCTTATGAAGTCAGAAAAATCAATTCGTCGTATTAAAAGGTTGGCTGGAATTCTTGATGAAGAAAATCGCAAGCTTTTGTTAACTCGGAAAAAACATGGTTGGTCCATTGTACAATGTACATGTTATTAAAATAAAATTTAAAATAAAATGTTAACATTAAAAAAATAAAACATTAACATACCGTACATAATCTTTGTGTGAAATTCTGTTATCTACAAAAATCAATTAAACCTACTATTTATATATAGGCTAGTGCTTATTGTGGTGTTATTAAACATTAGAAACAAAGATTATCTGTTAGCAGATTATCTGTCAGATTTCTAGCGTACATATCTAAACATAAACAACTAATTGAAAAAATCGTTTGTTACATTCACCTTGGGACCTTTGCAATTTTGGATAAATGACAGTCCTTTACCTGGTTTTCCTAACTATTTTTTGGCCTTGTTACCATACCGTACCTTAGTGGTGCCCCACTCAAGATCAAGCAGCACTGGTTCGGCTCTCAGCTTGTGTGCTTGAGCACTGCTATAGTTTTAGGTCATTGTTGAATGTTGAATTAAACAGGCCTACTTTATGTTACATATATAGACGATTAGACGTTTATTCTAAGTTACGGTAATATAAGTTAATATGACATAGTTAATATTGCTACATAAGTTATGAAGGTGAAAAAGCACTGCTGTGCTTGCAACACCATTATTATTATTATAACTTTTAGCAATGCTTAAAACTTTTATTTTTATTGATGACAAATATATATTTTTGATATTATTATTATTCCATTTTTTCGTTGTTGTTATAATTTGTATTTTGATTGTGTAAATTTTTGTAACTTTTCTTTCAGATGGATTTGTTTCATTTGGAAGCACAAAAGTTCCTGTTAAAGTTCCAAAGCATCCCGAACTTGTTCCATTTGCATTTGGTAGGTTGGGTTGCTGGTGCAAGTTATTCTATGATTGCTTTGCCTAGAAGAACCTGAATTGCTGTATAAAGGCAATAGGTTGGCCTTTAAAAGTGTTGAAAGTTCTGGAGTTTGTAGGTTTTAAGCCGCCTGAGATTTTATCAGAGAGAAATACAAGAGAGACATTGCCGAATGCCGACCATTGGGGGCGGGCGGCTTAAAACCTACTAGCCCAAAGTTCTTTTCAATCAAACCATATAATTTACACTTCATTATTTCTATATCCTTGCTAAGTGTTTTAGCATGCTTGAGAGAATAGACTACATAAAATATATAGTTTTATTTAGCCAGAAATTGAAATCTGTGAGGTCACCTCCAGAACATGTGGTTAGCTAGCCCAAGCTGGGTTAAGAATTGAGCAGTTGGTAGAATTTAATAAACCATGCTAAATACCCAATGATATGAAGAGTGTTTAGAAATAGCTGAGTGAAAGCAAGCCACCTATTTTCAAATCGTATTTCTTTTTCTTGACAGTTTCTGAAAACAAAGATTTACCCCAATCTGTTGTGAGGCATTTGAGATGGATGGCTCAGAAGGATCTGCTCGGACAGGATATATTTTTAATTGGTCCTCCGGGGCCATTGCGAAGACAATTAGCAATGCAATATTTGGTACTATTTACTATTGTTTTTTTATGTTTAGATTATTTTGATCCCACAAACAAAGAGATGAATTATTCTTTTAATTTCTTTTTTAACTGTGAAATCATAATCTTCAGTGTAGGCTGTTATAATCTCACTGTCACTGTTATTATCTGACTGTAACGGTCTGGATTATGGATTTATGTTATTAAAAGTAGCAACAACTTACTACACATAATTTTTTAAATTCACTTTCTAGGAGTTAACGAGAAGAGAAGCTGAGTATATTGCTTTGTCACGTGACACTACAGAGAGCGACCTCAAGCAGCGCAGAGAAATGAGGAGCGGTACTTCATACTACATTGATCAAGTTCGTGCAAGTTTTGACGTTTCTTGGCAATTGAAATTGTTTATGGTTATTTGCACTTTTAAAACAACAAGGTTTACATGTTAATACAAAAAAAAAACGGCCAAGTTTTTTATTATATTTAACATCGTAGACATAACATACAGTATGTAACTATGCTATATTACTACCAGCATGTTATGGTTATGTATTGTGGTCTTGCACTTATTTTCTATTTGTCATTTTGCTTTTTTACCAGTGTGCTGTCAGAGCTGCCACGGAAGGACGAGTATTGATCCTCGAAGGTGTGGAAAAGGCTGAAAGAAACGTTCTACCTGCCTTGAACAATCTGCTCGAAAATCGTGAAATGCAGTTAGATGATGGAAGGTTTCTGATGCATTTCAAGAGATACGATCAGCTCTTAAAGGTTTGTCAAGCACAACTCAATACACAGCATAATAGTAGTACGGAACGTCGGAACAGTCTATGCGGTTCTGTGTTTTTACTTGACATACTACTACCAAGTTTCCTATAAACTACGAAGCAATCATTGAGTTAACCAGATTTAGAGATTGCTTGTATCGTTTTTGTCGGATAACCTTATATTTTGTTTTCAGGAACATTCGAAAGAGACATTGGACAAATGGCAACTTGTGCGAGTTAGCGAAGACTTTCGAGTGATTGCTCTTGGCCTCCCAGTGCCAAAGTATCGAGGCCATCCTTTGGATCCCCCTTTGCGTTCCCGCTTTCAGGCTAGAGATGTCCATCACTTGTCCTACAGTGTGAGCTTTTTTAATAAATCAATCTTAACTATTTATCTCTGATTTTGCAATATAGTAAGTATAATCTGGTGAGAAACATTTAAACAGCTCCCTAGTTTTTTTCCGAAGTAGTTATTAGATGCTAAGATAATTACAGAATGTTAAACATCATGACAATATAACGTATGTGATGTGTGAACATTGTCACTAATGTCACTATCAAAAAGTATTGTATTTGAGTAAATATTAAAATAGACTTGTTTTGTCTGTTCCAGTTTTTGTTTACGTCTGTTACAACTTACAGTGTTGCATGCCATTTGGTCTTAAACATCGGTTAGCTGACTAATTTGTAAAATTTTAAAATTAGAAATTTTCTTCCAGGATCAACTAGAGCAGCTGTACGAACGTGCCCCGTCCTCCGACTCGCATCTTTTAGCGCGGATACTTTCCTGCGCGAGCACTTTAGTGACCCAAGAATCAGCCAGTCTCGGCCTACCCGACTTTCCTCTGGATAACTTAGTCAAAGCTTCCGCAGTTCTTCAAAATGTAAATAAAACCCTGTGAGGCAACAAATAGCCTAGTACTTGTACGACCATAGCCTTTGCCATATTAGGTACTTACTACTTACCTATCCTAGGGATTCTACGTGTACAATAATATTTTTATATTATACATAGTCCTTTCAGAGTGTGACTGTGATGTACTGGATTGTAAAAATCTGCTTAATGTCAAAATTTTGTAATAACTCTGTAGCCCAATGCTTCGTTCTTGTATTCAATTTTTATGCATTTTAGCTAACTATTTTCATTCCTTCTGAGTTAAAGCGAAGCGTTCAAGAGTTCTATTTTGAACTTTGCCTCACTGTGGTAGGCTATATAGAATGTTGTAACTTCACTGCGATAAATTGCATTGTCATCTTAAAGTGGATGTTTGCATAACGTACATACAGTTAAACATTAATTAACATGCGGGCAGGTGCCAGATTATCCTTTGTCAGAACTGATGGCAAGATTGTACCCCTACCATCTCTTGCTTAACAAGGAAGGCTTGCAAGCTGTGGGTGACATATACAAGGTAATAGAACTATTTATGGCGGATTGCGGAGACGTTTAATACCGTTTTTTTCTTTACAACTTTCCCTCATTTGAAACGTTGTTTGCAGGGTGGTCGCTTAAAAATGAAACGGTCAAGAAATATGACGTAAATCTCCATAAAGGCCTTTTATTTTATCTAAAGGCCTCTTAGTTTTCCGGCGACCAAGCATGGCTCCAGAGCTGTTTCCCGGCGATCAAATTCTCGCGCTCGGCAGACAAGATATAAAATCCGTTAAAAACTCGTGTTTTTAAAAACCTGTTAATTAACATCGTGCTTTTGCGTTCATTCAGGTAAGAACAGCGCAAACAAAGCCCTAAAACATATTTGCAGTTTTATGCAAGTGTACTGCTTCTCAAGTAGGTGTAGAGCTAGTCTTCGAGTTTTTATTGGTCTACGCTTAGCTTTTTTGCGAAACTTTGATCAGCAATATTTCTCGTCGGACGTCGGCGTGTGAAAGACTTTGCCTTCGGAGTGAAAAGAAAAACGTCTCACGTCCAACCGCGAGTGGGAAAAAGTTTCAAATACCAACGGAGTGAAGAAAATGTTGGCTTGTGGAAGCCGGCGACTAAACGTTTCCTACCAGCGCGGTAGTTTCGGAAGCCATTTAGCAACTTTCGGCGGTTATCGTCGTCGGGAGCTTAGAGGCCTGCCGTACCAGTTTTGCTTTAACGACTCGTGTTTCATATCTTCGTTTTAGTCTATATGCATTTTAAAATCCATACTGCGTTAACAGAATTTTGAAATCAACTCTTCCAAGAATGAAAGAGACGACAGTTTCAAGCTGGATTCCGTTCGTCTAACCGACCAACCAAACGAGGCAGTGGCCACGGTCATGCTGAACGGCAATGGGCATTCTGTCAGAGTGAGAAATTATACTATTTGAACATGAAGTAGGCTATGATTGCATCAATGTACGCGAATTAGCTGAAGAAAAAGGGTTTTACAACCAAGACCAACGAAAGAAATATAAAATTTTGCTTTAATAAAGCATTTGCAGCTATGATTGTAATGACATAATTGAAATGCTTAAATTTACTTATTAGTTCGTGAAACGTTAAAAAACATTATCGTTTGTATTTGAGCTGTAGAACTTACCAGATAACATTCATCTGAAAAACACAATTTTTTTTAAATCAAGCCAAGCGATTACATACATTACACAATACACACCCAGTAGTAGTTAGTTTCAACTTAGTATATATCATAATTATGTTGTTCAGATGCTTGTACTGTATCAATTGATTGACTTTCAGGTGTCCAGCGGAGATCACCACGTTGTTTCTCAAAGAGGGGAATCCCCGACTGACAACTTTGTTGCCACGTCATACCATCAGCGGTTGCTTGCTGATATGATGCTGACCCACTCAACGATGGATATGTGTGTTGTGGGGGGCCGGGTGAGTTTGAACAATGGACAAGCTAAAAACTTACCAGATTGACCTTGAGAAAATATTTTTTTTAAACTACTGTTCGTTCAATACTAAATTTTAGATTTGAACAAAATTACTATTATCGCCCGTACTTCCTGCTTGTTTCAAGGTTGGCTGCTTTCAACGTCATGGTCAGTTTGCAGCTTCCCGTTGTCATTTGCGTGTGAGATGCAGTTATACCTTTATTTGATTACTTCCTTGTTTAAGTGTTTCTTTTTTAGGTACCCGGTCATTTGGACGACAGGACGTTAGGTCGACAGAACGATTTTAGAGTTAGGGTTAGTTAACTAACTTTAACCCTAACCTAACCCTAAACTGAATCGTTCTGTCGACCTAACGTCCTGTCGACCAAATGTCTGTGGACCAAATGTCCTGTCGACCAAATGTCTTGTCGACCAAATGTCTGTCGACCAAACGTCCTGTCGACCAAATGTCTGTCGACCAAATGACTGTCGACCAAATGTCTGTCGAACAAACGACCGGACACCTTTTTTTACACATTGTGTCATTTTACTATTATTCTCCTGTCGCTGAAATGCACAACAAAATGCATCAATCAATTTTCTTTTTCATAAAGTCTTGTAATCCTCGCCTCAATAGGCAGTTTTTGCCGCAGGTGCCTCCTATCTGCTAAACGTATTCGCTTAATAATTATGCGCCATGTGATGTGTTTTTGCCTTGCGTAATTAAGCATCATGTGATTTTGTCTTTCCTCTACTTTGCCGGTTCATTCTTGTGCATTTCTTTTTTCGATTCATTGTATGTAGATCAGTTAAATTTTTTCAATTTATGTATAGCATCAGTCATTTTGTTACTTAATAAGGGCTAACATGGCCGAAAACGCTCATGTTTTGTAGTTTATTATTCTGTTATCGCGTTATGTTAAATGCCGTGTGGCTGCTAGGTTGCGTTTGTCTATGTTTCCTGTTGAAGTGACATATTTTTACATCATACATTTTCCGCTGTCTGGATCAAAATTGCTTGTTTTGCAAGAAATCTTTTCATTTAAAAAATAGTATTCATATTTTACTTACTTGTCCACTATGTGTTGTTTAGGGTTGTGGAAAAACCAGCCTTGTCAGGGAATTCTCAAAACTTCTAGACTACCGGACCGAACCGGTGCTCATGTATCAAGACATGACTGCTCGAGATCTGTTGCAACAACGTTACACTTTGCCTAATGGTGACACCGTGTGGAGACTGTCACCGCTGATCCAAGTTGCGCTAGAAGGCGGGCTTGCTGTTTTGGACGGCTTGAATCGTGTTAATCCAGGAACGCTTTCAGTTCTGCAAAGGTTGTTCAATGTTCAACGATCAACGTAAAACTAAAATCAACTAAAACTCGTTTTTTTTAATCAAAAAGAGTTATTGTGTTTCATTTGTGTCTTGGTTTCGTGCATTATTCTACTGTTTTTAACCTCATTGACCACGTCATACAAGTAAACGGCGTCTGTATTCATCGCATTTGTTCATCCGGATATGCTTCGTTACACTTAGCCCTTTCATGAAGCAAAGTTGGCTATTGTGTGAGCATCTGTCTTACGTTTGATGGTCGTCGGTTCGAGGCCTACATAGAGCACACAGCTTTGACTTGGAAAAACAAACAAGATATCATTCTTGATGGTAGACACGAAGTTTGACACAATCTTGCCTTCCCGTCCACTTAATTATGCAAATCTTTAACTCTCTGCATAATCCTGAATACGACAAGAAAGCAAGTTTCTTCATCTACTTTTTCAGGCTTGTGCACGATCGGGAAGTGACGTTGCATGACGGAACGAGATTACTGAGGCATGACAAGTTTGATCTTCTGACAGGGAAGTTGGAGTTGACACCTGAAGAGATGAATGCCAAGTGCGGTTAAATTAATATTTCACTTTTCATGGTTCTGATTTCGACGCAGTTTTACTTATCTATAGATTAGGTAGTAGGGTGGGTCGAAATTTGGACTTTTTCTCCGATTTCATTGTTACAAACTTTTTTTCTTGCGAATAGCCATAAAACGACATTCCTGAAAATTTGAGCTTGATCGGACATCGTCTTCATTTCTAAAAATCGCGATTTATAAAGGTACCTGAAGCGATTATTTCGAGGCTTGAAAATGCATTGTTTTTAATAGGAAGTTGTTTTCACGAGATTTGAAAACGTCATAACATACTTAATTCTTATTGAAAAAAGATGATTTATGCGTCAACAGATTCAATATAATTAGGAGAATCCAATTCATTGTGTACTGACTCCGGAAAAGGATGACGTCATCAATGACGTCATTAAACAGTAATTTGGAAATAGCGATAAAACTGATAATCCTACATGCTTCATCTCTAAGTTATTTGATAATGAATTGATGTACTTTCCAAACATAAACATCATGCTGGTGCTTGATGACGTAATTGATGACGTCATCTACATTATTAAATTACATTGCACTATGATGGCTTTTGGAAAATACTGCGTGTTTCTGATAGATAATGGATCGTTATCAATTAGTTATGATTCGCTTGATTTTAAATAACAATATTGCTCTTTAAAGATTTGTTCCACACTGCCTTTCCGGGTGTGCAAAATAGGCATTCTTTTTAACAAATTTCAACGCAATGTCTCGAATTTTATCAGGCAAAAGTGAACAGCACTGCAATGATTTAAGGATATGCTTTGGTCCGTCTTTGTACAATGGTTCACATTTTATATTGAACCAACATGAGGCATATTGAATGACCATATGCGCAACAATTATTTTCAAGTTTTCTGCAATGTCACTTGGCAATTTGTGATCACTGATGTATAGTTTGTAGCAACGTGAAGCGAAAGTTAGCCACCACGAATGATTTAACGGACCAATCTTTGCGTACATCAGTTTAGATGAAACATAGCCATTTCTAATGGCCGGAATGGCCCGATTCGGTGAGTCCGATTCGGTGAGTCCGATCCCTTAACGGGGGATTTTTTCAATTTTTTTTTTTAATTATCGGGTACCGTGGCCTAATTATCATTGCCGTTTTAGGGTTAGGGGTTAGGAGTTAGGGTTAGGGGTTAGAGGTTAGGAACTCACCGAATCAGACTCACCGAATCGGACTCACCGAATAGTAGCAGACCCTCTAATGGCATTGGTAATCTCGTACAGAGATACCTTTGATCAGTCGATAGATCTTTTACTATGTGCTCCGGTAGCAAACGATTTCCTGGCCCCATATTCACAGGCACAAATAAAGGGTTGACTTCTTCAAATTCAACTCTACTTAGCAGCTTCCCTATTGGCCCTTTAAATGGTGTGTCACCACTGGTAGGTCCATCTAATGTAGCGAAGACGTGTCGAAGGGGTAACTTATTGGATGCAACTGTGCAACATGCATATAAACCAACTCACACGATGACCAAGGCGTTGTTCTAGTCCAGTTATCACACCTGATTTAAATCCAGTGTTTACATTCACGGAATCACACCCAACTACTTTGACACAATGCACCATATTATATTTTTTGATACAGTCCATGAGAGCATTTGTAATATCTACAGCTGTTCCTGATATTGGACTGACAACAGTTAAATACTGATTTCCAGGTTTCTGAACAACACTGTAGTGTTTTTCGCGAACAAAAATCTTGCCACCTGTTCTTGATGCTATCTTAACAGTTTCATTTTAATAAAGTGGGTGACGTCATCAATTACGTCATCAAGTACCAGCATGATGTTTATGTTTGGAAAGTACATCAATTCATTATCAAATAACTTAGAGATGAAGCATGTAGAATTATCAGTTTTATCGCTATTTCCAAATTACTGTTTAATGACGTCATTGATGACGTCATCCTTTTTCGGAGTCAGGACACAATGAATTGGATTCTCCTAATTATATTGAATCTGTGGACGCATAAATCATCTTTTTACAATAAGAATTAAGTAAGTTATGACGTTTTCAAATCTCGTGAAAACAACTTCCTATTAAAAACAATGCATTTTCAAGCCTCGAAAAAATCGCTTCAGGTACCTTTTAGAAATGAAGACGATGTCCGATCAAGCTCAAATTTTCAGGAATGTCGTTTTATGACTATTCGCAAGAAAAAAAGTTTGTAGCAATGAAATTGGAGAAAAAGTTCAAATTTCGACCCACCCTATTAGGTAGGCTACCTCAATTTGAGAGAAACGTATTTCGCTGCTGAATCATTTCACAACAATTTGATCACTGAACCAAGTTGAGAGTGTATTGCGGCTTTTATTAATGCACTGAACTCTTTACATCTGTCCAATTAAGGGGCAGACATCGATTCCATGGATGTTCATACCGTCACTAAAAGTGGCATTGAATTTCTTTATCCTTAATGTCACACGAAAAATTAATTTGAATTGTTTCATTTATTCCACTCAGCATATCAGTATTTTTTACAATGATTCAATGTCTGCTGAAGCGCTGAGTGTAAACAAGGGATTGATTTTCTAGCTGAGTGAGTTTTTTTTTCAAGGGGCGTGCATCGAATCCATCCGTCCTTCCGCATCATTGCTCTCGCTGAGCCCCCTAAGCCAGGATCAACGGCCCAGCAGTGGCTTAACCCGGAGCTGTTAACTCTCTTCCTGTACCATCACATGGCACCACTTAATGTACAGCATGAAATGGAAATTATTCAAACCCTGGTGAGAACGAACAGTGAACCTGTGTTGCTCTGTTGCGAAGTTTGTGTCTTATACGCTAGCAATATCACAAGTACCCAAGTTTTTCTTATTTTTCGTATACGCCTACGCGTTGACAAAATGTATTTTCGTGCCTTTAGAAATCTTCCAAAGATGTTTCTACATTTTAACTTGATATAATTTAAGTGAAAGTAATGGCAAAATGTTATAAGACAGAATTAAGTTCAAACACTTCTTAAAACCAGTAGCCATTTGTAGTTCATTTCAACGTCTGCGTTGAAATGACATAAAAATGGCTACTTTTGCCACCTAGAATCAACCTAGACATATCTTGACTAGGTTCCAAAGGTCAACGTATCTGAAGTGAAAGGTCTTCTCAAGCTGTGCCAGCGTCTACGATCTTCAAAGGATGCGAATTCACAATCTTTGGCTTCTTCTTTGTCCACCCGTCAACTCATCAGGATAACGCATCGGTTGGCTGCCAGCTCTCTGGGACAAGACAGAGACCTGCTCATTTCTGATGCTGTGCATAAGGCGTGTCTATCAAGGTACTATTGTAAATTCCCTTCCGGTATGGCTCGTTAGTTGTCGTGATAGAAATGCCGCGTTTTGCAAACGGAAATTCGGCTACTCACTGTGGTGACGCAATTACTCGATAAGCCTTATCACAGATAGCAAAATTTGTCATTTTTACATAGGTACAACGTCTGCAGACGTGGAATCAATGTAAAAATGGCCGATTTTGCTGTCTGGAATGATATTGCTGCAGATAATTAAACTTGTACCTGGTCATTTTGATATATATTTTTTCCTTAGATTCCTTCCTCATCTTGCCAGCACTGCATTAAGTGAAGCGTTGGTGAAATGTGGTTTGCCACCAGATCCTCTGCCAGTCAAAGACTTAACTATGAATGATATTTCATGTACGTGCGTTTGTGTATTGATTTTCTACACTAAATCGCACTGTTTAGTATCAGAAACTGATCTTTCTTCAGCAACGTGTTTTGCAAACTAGCAAGCAAACAGCATTGGTATTGGTCGTGCATAGTCTATATCTTCATACTAAGGATGTCGTTTCAGCTCCATTCATTTGCAACAAACAACATTACATTAAAACTATGGTGTGCAAATATTGTTGGGTTTGTTCCATGTGTTTTTATTTTATTTCCTCCAGTGACACCTGTGATGAATTTTCTTAAAACTTGTAACACAATTTATCTACCAGGCGAAGTTAAAGATGGCGTGCTTCATATTGGTGATGTGTCCTGTCAAACATACTTGGGCGACAAAGAGGCGGTGACGTCATCGTCCGCCGCGAAGATCCCGGATGTTTTGTTCTACGACAACGCCCAACATCTCTCTGTGATGAAAGACATGCTCCAAGACTACATCCTCGGAGAGCACATCTTATTAGTCGGAAATCAAGTTAGTCTAAAGATCCTTGAAAATGTTTGAGCGGTTTAGCTCATATGCAGACGTTGAATTAATGTAAAAATGACGGATTTTACTGTTTGGGTCTTTGTAAACTCTTAAACACACGGCATACGGCAAAGAAACAACAGATGCAGTAAAATATTCGTGTTATGCTTCTTACTTACCGCCAAACCTAATTACTGCAGCTTTGTAAAACTCTGTAGTTTGTGTGCTGCCATAACTGACAACATGAAATATTATCTTTTCGACACAATTTTTTCAGTAAGCAACATTTTGTTAATGTTTTTTGTTTCAGGGTGTTGGAAAGAACAAGATCGTTGATCGCTTTTTGCATTTGCTCAACAAGCCTAGAGAATACTTACAACTGCACAGGTACACTTTTCACGATGTCTTTTTCTGGTCTTTTCATCGAGAAACTTATTTTGTGTGAACATATTAAGAAAAATCATTTTTGACAAACTGTAACAGAGAAAGGTTGCCACCAAACGTACTAAATAACGCATTGGAGAAATGACTGGTAAGATTTTACTGATGTATATCACGAACGTGTAGGTGTATAAATCACAAAGTGAAAAGAAAATTACGAAAACATGATCCGCCAACTTGCCGTTACTGTTCAGTGCTAACATTTCCACAGGGACACTACTGTTCAGAGCTTAACAGTGCAGCCAACGGTGCGTGACGGAATCATCGTCTACGAAGACTCCGCTCTTGTGCGGGCGGCTCGCCTCGGTCACGCTCTAGTCGTTGATGAGGCGGACAAAGCTCCCACCCACGTCACGTGCGTGCTTAAGGCCTTGCTGGAGAGCGGAAGAGCTACGTTGGCCGATGGAAGAAAAATAGTGACGAGTAAGAATGCTTTTGGCGTCTTTATGATCAGTTATATCTAGTTATCACCAGTTTCAACCGGGTGTTGGTCAACCAGCGTTTCTCGTACACCTATTAAAGTTTGAAATCACATCATGCTCCACAGTAGTTTGGATAAAAAGGAAGATTTTTTGAGAATACAATGCACTCACGGAAGCCACTTTGACTTCATCGCCTGCACTTTGACTTCATCGCCTGCACATACCACATCCTTATTATGGCGGCATCATCGTGATGCGCTGAGCTGAGCTTTTGCTCATCCATCCATCCCAGACAGCAAAATCCAGACGTTGATTCAATGTAGAAATGACGGATTTTGCTGTCTGGCTACGACCTAACATCATATGATCTCACTGTTTCAACTCGTCAACAAACGTCTCATTTAGATCCAGCAGAGATGGCCAATTTATCCAGCTCCACCTCCACAAAGGAGATCATCCTCATGCATCCGGACTTCCGCATGTTCGTCCTAGCCAACCGACCTGGGTTCCCGTTCCTTGGCAACGACTTTTTCGGTGTCATGGGTGAGTGCCAATCGAAATATGGTGTCACGACACATGTGCCGTTGTGCCATATGAATGTGCTTTTTTTATTGATATTAAGCAATGACACCAGTGGTGACTATTAATTTCTAGTTTTGACCCGTTTGTTATATGCGCTGTTGCAAGATTTTGTCATATCGCAGCTGTTTGAACAACCGCGTAATCAGTGCGTATTATGTGACGTCATAGCTACAATTCTGGCATACTACGTCACCAGAGTGATAGTAATATAAAATTTTCCTTCCAGGCGATGTGTTCAGTTGCCACGCCGTGGACAATCCAAGCGTCAGTTCAGAGCTCGACATGCTGAGGCAATACGGCGCCAACGTTCCAGAAGCTTCTCTGAAGAAGTTGGTTGCTGCTTTTGGCGAGCTGCGCGACATGGCCGACAGAGGCCTCATATCCTATCCATACTCCACACGCGAAGTCGTTAATGTTGTCAAGCATTTAGAGGTGATTTTCTAACTTTTCGTTGTTACTCATGGAAGTTTTGTTAATTGAAAGGAAATTTTAAAGTTATTTCTGTTTTACTTAGTTTTTGAGATACAGAGCCATTCTTTGTTTCAGCGAGTTTTACCTCTGGCGCATATGTTTTGCCGTTTCATTTTTATCCTTTTTTGTTAATGAATCAAAAAGGCAGCTGTTTCTGTGTGTTCATAACCTGAATTGTTTTGCATGTATTGGTTGCCGGCTTCACAGCAAGATTCTTTTATTGCTAATTCTATTACGCCTGTTGTTTATTTTTCGATTTTCAACGCTGGTTTCGGAATTGACTCATCGTCTGTTAAAGAATAGGTGCAGACGATGGATGAATTTTTTTTTTCTTTTGTACTAACAACAACTACGATATTATTCTTCAGCAATTTCCAAAAGAAGGCATTGCGAATGTGGTCAGGAATGTGTTTGACTTCGACGCCTACAGTAAAGAGACACAGGAGCAGGTGGCCAGCGTCATGCACAAGCATGGCATACCGGTCGGAGCAAAACCTCACGACGTTAAATTATCAAAATTGTAAGGAGCAAGCGCCATCTTTTTACATCGGCTAGCGACCCAAACAACAAAATCCGTCATTTTTACATTGATTCAACGTCTGCAATGTAAAAGTGGCGGATTTTACGGTCTGGGGAATTGGTTTGTCTATTAGAATTGATGTTCCAGTGCCCATTAAAATGCCTTTAAAGTTCATGATACCCGATTTATCGCTTTAAAATGCAACTTAGATGAATAATTTTTTAATATTTATTGTTGTGTTCTTCCTGGCGAAGAATGTGAAGAGCACGTCACCGCTCCAGCTTATAAATCTTCATCTTGGATTTTTCTTTTGTGTCGTTTGTTGTTTTCTGCCTGTTAAGTTTTTGATTCGTTGGATGCAAACTGAACATGAAGGAACTAAGTCAAAATTCAGTAAAATTTTTGTGCACCATTTCTGCATTACATGTTTGCACAGAACCTTTTTTGTAGGGAGTATTTCATCACGTTATAAACCTGCAGAAGTAATTAACTTTCAAAATATTGTTGCATTTGACAAATGTTACCTTGAAATACCATGTTTGAAATTTGTAATTTTCAGCTTGAGATATCCTAACTAATAATTCCATCGTGCGTATGTGGGATCAGCAGAATGTGCAATAAATCAGCATCTCGGCAAAACTTTGTTTCTTACTGATGGAGATTCACCGAGCTAGATATACGAGTTCACTGCAGGTTTATAACATTAGGCAACGGTTACAGTTAAAACTCTTACAAATTTCCGCGTTAAAATATATTATACTCAGCGGTTTAGCCTCTGACTTTTACAAGTGATTGTCTGCGTATGAAGAAGCCTATTTAAAGTGTTAACCTTGCACTGACGTGGCGGATGCATGAACCTATTGGCACTAACTTACAAATTGTGTTTAGTTTACCGCTCGACAAGCCAAAGTTGGATGGATATTGGAATGTTTTAAGCAAATCAAAAGAAACATGTCAAGTTGTTCCACAGAATGTCAGAGTTAAGGTTTGTCTCATGATTGTAACACTCCTTGTAGAGTTGATTTGTAGCACAAAAGTTGAATATACGAGAAAGTTTTTCATCGTCCAAAGCCACAGTTTCATCCGACTCTCTTTAAGGGCCCGTCTTCATTTCACCTTGGAACACAAGAAGCAATGTTATTAAAACTCTTGATTCAGACCAAAAACATTTCCTTAAACTCCCTCGTTAGATTCGTTGGCGTAGCCTATGAGCAGGTCATTCCAGGTTAGATTGGAGGGCAGGAAGTCATTAGATTGAAATTAGATTAGAAATGAAATAAGATTGAAAATACTCCACAAAGATTAGCCAAAATTTATTTTTGTTTTTCTTCTAGTTTCTTTTACCTTTAAACTTTTCACCACATTAAAGTTGACTTTGTTCTGACGACAAGAAGAGAGCCAGACCAAAAGTAGCCTACTACAGTTTCGAGTAACCGAAAATTGTTTCCTCACCGTGATATTTCTTCCTTGTTAATAGTCAAATTGACTAATAAAACTTTTCTGCTTTTATGAACCAACCCAGCAAACTGTCCACTTGAGGCGTTTGACTGTCTCTTATCATTAAATCAGTCCTGCTACTCAACGCAACAAACAGTTTGCCAGCCTCATTTTTGTAATCACAAATCGATTTCGCTAATATAGCATCTTCAGTATGATCTTGTCAAGTCGATTTGTGATTACAAAAATGAGGCTGGTAAACTGTTTGTTGCGTTGAGTAACAGGACTGGTTTGTTAATAGTCAATCACAGTAGTTCGGGTGAACATTGCCAATCTTAGGGCCGTAAAAAGATAAACTCTCGAAGCCAAAAACTCAAACATAGCCCAATTGTGTGGCAACTGCGCTCGTTTTATAGAACCCAAACAGGCATCCGAGAAGTCTTTCCAGGAGATGCAAAATCCTCCTCGGCTCCCAAAACGTGCAAAATTTGTCTAAAATGCAAGAGAAAATGTATTCCATTTACTGTCTGTACAGTGAGACAGCTTGAAATGTTATTTACCTTGTCCATCAGTCATGGACGTCTGTCCCTCTCGAATCCTCGTATATTACTAGGGTTGGGCACACATAGACTTTTTCTCTGTTGTCCCATTAAAAGGAGTGTTTTTTATGGCCATTTTTCACGCTGATCACGAATCCGTTGAAATTTTTGATCTATGATGACGTTTTAGGTTGGTAAAATGCAAAAATTCAAAATGGCCGCCAAATTTACACATTTTTTCAGCTAAAATTTGATAATTATGCCTTATTAAGTCATGTAATATGTCATTTCTTCTGTTGTTAGGATCACTGATATCGATAATCATGTTTTTAAACTTATACAGGTCAACTGGACCGCTCCAGATACATATTGCGATAAAATCTGCACTGAAATGTGAGCAGAACCATAATTTCAAAGGAAAAATTAAGATATAAATTTCCATAAGCTACTTTAATTTTCACTTCAACATCTGCGTACCAGCATCTCAATAACTTTGTTTGTACAAGAGTCCTTTGAATTTCAAAGAACTTTTTTCAGCAGGATATCGACAGCAACAAAAACATTGTCTTCTGGCTTGATAGCATTTCTGATGGATGTTTTCAGTTCGTCTATACTGAACTTCTCAAACGTGAATGTTTTTATACCGTCTGCACATTTAACTCTACGCTTTTGGCGTATATCGGGCGCCACTGTCAATCTAAGGTAACCAATGTCGTTGAGCAGTTGTGATTCATTAAGTCTATCAAGAGAGTCAAGTGTATTTGGAGTCGCCGGACCTCCATGCTTCTTACACTCCTCAAGTACCAGTAGCACTTTGGCTATTTTCTTCTTCTTCGCTTCTTGCTTTATCAGAAGCGCAAGTTGTTGACTTGTTTTTAACTTAACAATAAAGTCTTGTTCAAGCTTTTTCGCCTGGGTAACTTCTTCTGAGCACCTTGCCCATTTTCACTTCTTCCATTTCTCATCTTCATTGAGATCTGTAAGCGACGAATCTATGAGAAATTTATCCGTTGAGACTACATTCTTCCTTGAATGAGTTCTTACTGTCGTCGATCCACCACTGAAAGTTATACGGTTATCAAGTTTGGCGAATTCGCATCCTAAATTTGTCAATGGTGCATGTTTCAATTTGACGTCGTCACTACTTTGACCTGCAAAAAAGTTCATCTCGGACAACTGTCTGTCCATTGCATCTAGAACTTCATTCAGTACAGCACCATACAATCGGACTTGACCCCTCTCCGCGTTCATGCACTCCTCTTGCTTGGCTCTAATTTCTGGTATTTTCTTATCGAAAAACGACCTGACACCTTCCCAAGTTCTCTCACCACCCGTGTCATCTTCACGTTTATCAATATAAAGTGATATTGAATGTGCAGCGTGGCTAGGCGACAACAATTTGGCGATTGCTATCTGTGCCAAAGTATGGACGCTGGTGCTGGGAGATGTGAATACTTTCTCACCAGCAGATACGTGTAGCAACTTTTGAACACCAATCTTTTGCTCTATATTACGAAAAACCTTATCGCAAGCATGGTCAATTCCCAAAATTACATGGGCACAGCATTTTATCATCTTCTCCGCTTCAATACCTAGATGTTGCAAGAGCGTGGTACAGTCACCTGCCCTGTCGGACATCCAAAAATCGATGGCACCCTTGATTTCATCAACGGTTGAATTTGACAATGCTGCCAAGCATTTAAGCTTGTACTCGTATGCTGCGGCGCCATCTGCTCCTGCGTGACTTAGATGCTCTGTGTAACCAGTAGTCATAGTACGTCTGTCACGACTGGGTCCCGATATTGTAATGTGGTCGGCCTTTACATCATACAACCGATGGCCGGCCGCTTTAGTAGTGTCATCGAGGCCGACAGTTACAACAGTCAACACTGTCTTCTTTCTCTAGAAGTATATTAGCGACCCTCTCCAAATTCATATGTGAGGCATCCTCCAAATACCTGTTGAGAGTTCTCCTACTTGGGAAAACGAAGGTCAAATCTTTGGTACATTTTCGTCGTTTTTGTGCAAGTGTCTCGGCTTCGGAGCTTTCGCTTGGAAGCGAAGAGATTAGTTCTTGGCTTTCAGAATCCGATTCATCATCATCTTCTTCATTTTCTTCAATGCTCAAATCCCAGTTTTGATCAAATATCAAATTAGCAGTTTGTACTATTATACCGGCTAAATCCGCAGCACTCACTTTATAATCCGAGAAACATTGCATTGTACATCGCACTATTTTTTCGTTGATTTTATTGCGACTTTCTCTGACTTTGACTTTTGGGAAACGATCACTGTAGAAGTCTTTGACACTGTCCAGAGTATCAAGTAAACTGGACGATTTCTTACTAAGGGTAGTGATGGAAGAAGATGAAGACGTACGAAAGTTTAGATTATCCATTGAAAATTCCACATCTTGTTTCTGCTTATCGCTGATCATGATTGATTGATTATCGCCATCAGCCAGAGACAACGATTCCTCATACTGCAACTTCCTACCATCCATTTTTCGCATTGTAGAAGATTTCATTTCTCCTCTTTTCTTCTCAGCTGATAATTGGCGTGTATCTTGTCGGTGCTTTTGTTTTCGCCAGGAACTTGAAACAGTAGATAGACAAATAGCTTTATAACTTCCAAAGCAGTTATCACGGTAGAATTCTTCATCTTCTGGAGTCATTTTTACTCCAAACTGCTTCTCTAATTTCGCTTGATAGTCGCTGTTTTTTGTTCGAACATTGTATGCATTTTTAGTCATTCTCTCATTAAAACTCATTACTTTACTAATCCACGCATCCGTTTTCTTGTACCTTGTATTGTTATCTTGTTTGCACAAATTTTTGAGAAGTTCATAATCATCTTTGATCTTTTTGGATACCACGCTTTCATGCTCTGGGTATACGTTCTTTTCCAGCCAATCTTTGCAAAGTTCAGTTGCAACTATTTTGCTGCTATCTACTAGTGTTAGTTGTTTTTGTCCTTTCTTTGTTTTGCATACATTTAACATGCGACCGAGGATGTATCTTCCATCGGGTAATTTACTCAACGTCTTTATTTCAGGTTCCTCATGGTAAACCATCCCATACAACGTTTTTTTCACAAAGTCACTTCGTGTATTAAGTATATAACTAGTTTCAGACATCACTGTTGATTATCTGTAATGACACGTACAACATCAAAAACAAAGGATATAGTTAATTAATCAACTCAAAAATGGTTCTGAAATTAAAAAGTAAGTATTTTTCAATAAAAAATACACAGTTTTAGCTATAACTGATATAAAGCTATTATGTATCACTGTTTTGACCTCATATTCGATATCAGTGACCCTAAAAACATAAAAAATGACATATTACATGACCTAGTAAGACATAATTATCAAATTTTATCTGAAAAATGCATGAATTTGGCGGCCATTTTGAATTTTTGCATTTTACCAACCTAAGACATCATCCTAAGTCAAAAATTTCAACGGATTCGTGATCAGCGTGAAAAATGGCCATAAAAAAACACTCCTTGTAAAAAAAGTCATGTTGTTTGCCCAACCCTAATATTACACCAATTGCAACTCTTCTCGAAGTGTTGTAGTTAGTCATGAAAGTAGAATGAAGGGGCATTTTGTGTTGATAAAATGTAGTCTTCCATTTTTCTATGTATTTGTTGAGGCTTCATTTGCACTTTTGTACTCAAGGAATAAAACTAAGTAGCACCACCGATACAAACTGGAAGTGGCATAGAATATTCTCAAAACATTTTAAAACGTAGCCTACATTTTAATCGACTTTAGAAAGAGGTTGAAAATTTTTGACTATTTGAGGCTCGCGCATGCAAACGCTATTATTTTGCGTACGAGTCAAGTTTGCGCACTCTAACGCTAGTCCTATTGTTTTTTTTGTTTTGCATGCAAATTTAAAACTCCTCGGGAGAGCTGTAACATTTGGTTACACTTTCATGCACCGCTTCACTTCATGCATGTCATGTCAGGGTCCTGTGTATCTCAACATCCAACGATACGAAATAGAAAGAGTGGAGGATAGAGGACTCGACTTCTCAGAGCAATGCGCGCACTGGAGCTTGCCGCAGTTCTTCCACACAAACCTCATCACTGATATGGCGGTGAAGAAAAGTAAGTTACTTTAATAATTGTTATACTGTACTTCACAAATTATTTATTCGTCATTCCGCATGACTAAGTAACTCCGAAAGCTCGTAACAAACCGTTACTATCACAGAAAACCCGCAGCATCAGACTAAAACAGGTCGTTTGTATCTACAAATGTGAAATAAATAGCGACCATGCTGCTAAAAGCGAAACTCAATCTATTGCGTATTATTTATTTGTTTCAAATGAAGATTGTAGATTTTTTTTGTACTGCAATCGTCTTTTCTTGGTTTTCGTAGTTTATGCAGTAGAATTCTGGTTTTCTGCTATGGTGATATTTCGCTATGGTGACACTTTTTTAAAATCTCTCCAGGTGTCACTACAGGCGAGTTCTACTGTAACTTGCTTTGGGATTTAATACGTTTGTTTATCGCTTTAGAGCGGAAACCGTAGCCTTGGTTATTAAGAGACAGAGCAGCGATTAATTTATCTTCCTTCACCAGACTTCGACGCCAACGACTCGATTTTCATCGCGGCCGTCAACTCCTCCGCGCTATTCGTTGCTGAGCGCGGCAGCGACATCGTGCAGTTCATTGACCTTTATGACGTTTTCCCCAGTCTGGGCACGATGTCGCAAGCTCGCGTGAAGATCGCGCCACTTGGTAATCCGTTGAAGGGACAAGTTGTTCTCTTTGAAGAAAAGGTGATTGCAGATTTTTAGGTGCTTGTTTTTACTACGACAAGATGGCGATGGTTTAAATCCCAGCGGATGTAATCGCTTTGCTCGTTTGTGTTTAGCCAACCAATGGAGTGAACGACTTTGCTGGTAACATCACATCAACTACGGAGCTTTTTATCGCGGATAACCATTAATGCACCACATCTTTATGATATCATAATGAACTAAAATTTTGTTTTTTGAACTAAAATCGAGTTTTTACCCAAAATACCCCACATCTGACCCCAGGCTTATTGCAAATTGGGAAATGGTGAAAATATGAAACACGCTATTGACCATACTTGCATCACATGTTTGAAATCTTTACAACCTAACTCTCAAAATTGATATTTTGGAAAGACGTTCTCTGTCTGAAGTTAAAAAGTTTTCAATCGATCACTTGTCTTGAAATTTAATCATTCTAGAATTTGTTGTCAGCCTCTGAAAAATTGCACCTAGGGTTGAAGCGTCTAGTAGATGTACAGTTGCGTTTACAGCAGTGATGTTGATCTCCAGAGCAAATTCGTCATTCTTCTGGACACGACCAATGGCATTGTCCGACGCCTGTGCATAGGTGGCTTGGAGGATGACAGCGCCTCGCTCAGTCAAGCGTACAGAGCATTGACGTCATCCCAACAGAAATCATCAGCAGTTCATCGAATGTGCAGCGAATTTTCGGCCGAACATGGAATAGTTTTACTGTATCAGCAAGAAGGGTAAACAATATTATCGTTTACAGATTCGCTTGACAGTCATCATAGTTGGTACACAGTAATTTATTGTTAAATAATAAAATAAAAAACATCTGTTTGCATTGCTAAGCTCATTTTATTATCAGAATTTTTTCGTATCAGTCGTATACTTTGTATTAAAAGCTCAGATTAAGTTCCCTGGTAGGCCAGTCAAGCATGCCATTAACTGTTTTGTATGAACAGCTTGATGATCTGGGTGCGATTTAAATCTGCACCCCTTTGCATTGTGGTCAGACACTCTCACTTTGTGGCGGCCAGTGGAACTAAAAAACTGACCGTTATCTAAACACGATGCTTTAAAAAACTCCTACATTGAAAATCGTACAAGTCCATCAATTGCTTGTTTTTCTTTAAGCGGAACTTTGTAGGTTTTATCTCAGCTTTCTTAGCTGACATTCACTGGTCACTCACTTTTTATCAGCATGGAAATTATGCAAAGCCATTTAAAGAATTCATCTGAATAACCGAGTGGTAAGAGCCCTGATCCAGCTTTCAAAAGGTCACCAGTTCGGCACCGCTCAAGAGCATGTGACTGTGTCTTTAGCAAGACACTTTCAAAGCATACCTGAAGGTGGACACGAAGATTGGCATCCTTGCCTTCCCGTTTACTCAATCTAAATCTTTAACCACCCGGCGTTAGCCTGGATACGACGTCCAACTATTCATCTGATACAATAAATCCCTTTTTGTGATTGTGCCTAACGTGGATACAACGTTACTCCAGGTCAAGCATATACCACGTGAACGTTGTAGAGGGGTCAACCAATCGTGTGGAGTTGCCAGTGAAAGTGCAAGACGTTCAGATGGTGGCGGTGGATAAGTGGCTCGTTACTGAAGTGGAAACTAACAAGTGGGTTCTATGCTTGTACAGTAGAAAGATGTGCAGTTGTGCACTGTACAAAGACAGTTTGTGTTTTTGGGTGGATTTTGTTTGTTTTTTAATCGTTTTCCATGAATTAAAGAGACGCACAACAGCGTCATTTTTTTCCATGAATTAAAGAGAAAACTTATTTCAAGGATGACTTGTCCATTGCCGATTTGATTGTTTGCATCCTTACCCTGTCAACAACGTATTTGTGGAAACTGAAGTGTTACTCCTGTATTCTGCGATACTGTTATTGTATATTTGTGGTGCATCCATTTAGTGTTTTCAGTGTAGATATTAGACTATGCTTGGGTTATGTTCTTTTTTTGCTTTGCCTAGATTCGTGGCCATATTGTTTTAACACTTTCTTTGTCGCCCAGAAAGCATCTCTTGGAAACAGAATCATCAGAGCATTTCATCCCAAATAAATTGATGCAGATCAATGAAGAAGGACTGGACATGGGATTTGGATCTTTCACAAGTAACATTTTATGAGCAAATTATTAAGTTTTGTTTTGCATTGATGAAACGTAGCTTTTTGTCAAACTCTGAAGCTCCGACTGAATGTCAGCTTTGACATAACCAAACTTCTCATCAACAAGAGATTTTTAATTTTCGTGTAGTTTGATTTATCCGAGCAACACAGGCGAGGTGATATTCTGCTTTATAGATTCTTTATAGTACAACTTTAAAATGTTTTGACAGGTTCGACACCTGAGCGACCTCTGACCGTAGCAACACAACCTTTGACCCCTAACCAGCTTTCCACTGCACTGGGTCAGTCAATCGACGCTCCAAACCGCGTGTTGGCTGACCGATCCAGCTATGCCAAGTGTCTGGTTGGATTTCCAGATTTAAAGGTTGTTGACCGTTGCATAGCTTTGTCAGATAATCACTTTCACAAGCACGGCTTTTGTTTTCCAAACTTCTATTTTTTGAACTGGTTTAAAAGCAGTAGGATTTATCACTCATTTTAAGTTTCTTGAGTATGATGCATTGCATTTCACAAACTTACGAGAAAAGATAACATCAACAGTATCAAACTCTTACCAGCCAAACAGTCATACGCAAGCATCGCTACATCTTTTTCTAAGCAGCAATTTGCTTCGTTAGAGGTTCGCAGCTTCCTTTGCTCAAGGACTTTCGGGAAGGAGCCTGAGGTCGGGACTGGCACATGGCAGAACAATGAACTTAGGCCTGTTGTTTTTTCAAGCTCATGCCCGAATATAACTTGTAAAACTCAGGTCGACATTTAACACTATCTTAGTTGGGGTTGAATAAGTCTGTCAAAGAGTTTTCAAACAAGTTCATTTCAGTCTCCAAACGAAGTGTATTCCTTCCCACGCGACAACGACGTAGGAACAAGTCTTGTTGATAAGACCAAGAATTTGTACCGAGGATTGTCGAAGCTGGTTCCACCGAGACCTCCATGCAACTTCCTACCGGAATCCAACCAAATGGTTCGAATCGTTCCGATGAGAGTTGTTCCCGACGCTGCATTTGGGGACGGCAAGTTATTTGGTTGTGGTTTTTCCTAGTCTCATTTACGCTTCATCATGTTAGCCTAAAACTGAAGCTTTCTCGAAGGGACAAATTTTTTTTTTACTCAAACAAGCTCCTGGATTTTCTATGTGGAATATAGCGTGGACGTCGCTATAATAGCATCTGAAGTGGAAGCCAAACGCCAGGCTTCATCTTGCATGGTAAACAGGATTGCCATATTAGCAGTTTTAACGCCAAATTTTAAATTTGAACGTATTTTATTGCGTTTGACAGGCTACTTTGACTTTTGCATTTCAATATATATAGTTATTTAAATCAAATATAGTTATTATCATCTGAATCCTTAACAGCCTGTTTCACCAATAACGGATCATCAGAAGGGTCTTATTCAAGTAAAATCAAATAGGATACAATCAAATAGATTCTATTTGATTAAGAACTTCTGATGATCCGTATAGGTGAAACAGGCTGTCAAGGGTTTAGATAGTAATAACTATATTTGATTTAATTTGCTCTGCTTTGCTTTTTTGCTTAGCAATTAGCATTGAGCACTTTTTGTAGTATTAATAGTTTTTTTTGTATTTATTTAGTTATTTATATATAATATATTTAGTTTTAATATAATAGTTTAAAAAACTCTGTTTTATTAATGCGCAGAAGCCTATTTACAAAACATCAGTTTTGAAAAGGCAACTTTTCCCGAATCTTGATTGATGATGCTTTTCATAATATGCATTTTGGGTTGATTTTGTGAACAGCATGATTACTACCATAGCCTAAGGTGTTGCATGCGACCGTGCCATATTTTAATCTGAAAATGTATTAAAAAACGTCAAGTTTCTAAAATTTGGCGTTAAAACCGCCAATATGGCAATCCTGTCTGCCGTGCAAGATGACGCCTAGTGTTTTTGCTTCCAGTCCAAATGCTATTATAGCAACGCCCACGAATATAGCAAGGAAATCGTTTCACCCTTGAAAACAAATTAAAAAAAAAACAAACACCAGTTTTCTACAATCATTCTAACTTCACCCTTGCTTCGAATGGCACAACAGGAATGCGTCCTGGATCATCCAGTTATTGCTTGGAAGTTGTTGATCTTGAACATCGCAAGTTGAGATACATTCCTCTTCCACCGTGAGTGCTGCTTGTTATAACGCATTTTGTTTCATTTAAACAAAATTTTGGCCTTGGAGTGGTAACGTTGTTTTCGTGTTGATAATCAACCAACAGGCTCACACGAAACTTTTTTTTTAAGTATATCTTTCTGTCAGAAGTGAACTGACGATCTTTCTCTTGGCCTCGTTAGTGTCAAGTTCGATTCTCGTGTTAGTTACTTGCGCCTCTTTGTTCACGCAATACTTGAACGGGCAGTGACGACCCCGTGGAATCGAAACTTGCACAAGTCTTCAGTAATTGTTATATGCTCGTAGGTTGACAAGGCTTTGTGTAGGACGTTGCGTATCGCCCTATTTCCATCTTGACCCGATGTAATGAGAAGAATCACTTTGTGCAAAATAGCACAAGTAGAACTTTACATTAAGATGTTAGCTTATTGAGAATTTGTTTGTAAACTTGATTTCGCGATAATATATTTTCAGTGCAATCTTCACTTCGCCCTATGTGTCCTGGCAGAGCAGCCTATCTGAAAGCGGCTACCACAGCGCACTTGGAGGCAACGACATACTGTACACTGTGGATTCTGGAGGGTAGGAACTGTAACGTTACAATTATATCTAATCTGATAAACGTCTTCAGTTAAAACTTGTAAATGCCAACAACGATAATTTGAGTTGTTGAGAAACTGTTTATCCTCGGACTGAGATAGCCCCATTTAAAGCTCAGTTTTGACTTTTGATAGCTTCGTGTTATTACACTTATCTCGTACTTTGTAGTAATACTCGTCATCGTCTTTCACAATTAACACTTGGCTGCTCTGTTCATCAGTTTCCACAAAATTGAAATAAGCTTTTCAATAATTATTATGTTCCATTTTAACTCCTGTATTCAAATGGTTGATTATCATTTTCTGGATCACAGGATCAAGTGCAAACCTACTGAGTTATTGAAAAGGAAAATTATTATGTTCTCATTCTTAAAGTATTTTTACTTCGCAATCTACCGAAGTTTTGTCTCTGCCACGATGCATTTGTGTCGTTCTTTTGTCTTTCATTCGACTTGATCCGAATCTTTAACCACCTGAATACGACAATAGCGCATTTGTATCCAACTTATTCTTTCCTCAGATGCGTGCGTGAATGGGAAACTGGCTTGGTGAGCTTGCAACGATCGCTGTCGGATTGGAGAGCCATGATAGGCTCGGATGAGAACTACGACCACCTGCAAGTCAGTAGTCAGATCTACCTTAAAGTTCATTTTCTCATTTGAATTCAACGCAAATGACGTTGGTAACAAAATGCTCAATATTTCACTGTAGAAAAACGTTTTGAGTTTGAATACTACGTCTATGTATAATACGTCCACGTATAATAATAATCGGCTTTGTCGAAAAGTCTTGATTCTTTATGTTTTATATCTTTTGTTCTTATTTGCCCCGACAATTTTTTGCGCAGGTGACGACTGAACGTGAAAGCGGAAAGGATGTCACCGCCCCAAAACACGGAAAGTTTGACCCTAAAAACGCCCCCCACGTCGGAGGGAACACGTGGGCCGGTGGCACCGGGGGTAGAGACACAGCGGGTCTGGGGGGCAAAGGAGGCCCGTATCGGTTGGACTCCGGGCATGACGTAACCCAAGTATGGAAACTGATTATTTTACAACAAACAACTGATCATTATTTGTATCGTCATTGAATGCGATTATTTGCTTTTTGAACGTGTTCTGCCGTTAAAATTTATACTGCACGGTTTAGTTGCGCACACACGTATTAATGATGACAATAAAGATTAAACTTGAAGCATTCTATTTCTAAAAACATTTGCAACTATGACAATATACATTTACAAACTACGTACTTGAGTGCCTAAGCATCTCCATTCAATGTCAGATTCCAGATTGGGAAAAAGAAGCAGTACCAGAACACGTCAAGAAAGCCGCTCGCGAGATGGCGCAAAAGGCTTTCAAAGAACGGTAAGCGACGCTCAAAAATACGTTTTACGTAAATACGTAAGTGACGCTCAAAAGTCGAAGTTTTTGTTGTTAACAATTGCCCATGCATGTGGGGGTGACTTTTATTTCAACCGAATTGGTTTCATTTCACTTTTTGCCAGATTAAGCGAAATAAAGATGAGTGAGTTTGACGCTGAAATGTACCAGAAGTTCAGCGGTGGTGTCCGAAAGCAAGTCAAAGCTCTACGCATCATACTCGACAGTCTGCAGGTGAAGAAAAAATGAATTTCTAGTGCTCTTCTGTTTTCTTGCTTTAAGCTTCTTATACCATGTTCCAGCACTGAGTATTATTCATCGTTTACACCTCTATGCTTCAGGCTTCTGTATTTCTGTTGATTGATTTTTTGGTTGCTATAAACACTTTCCAGACCTAAAAACAAATTCGAGGTTCCATGATTGCATTTTCACACGTTCATTTTGACAGAAGGCGCATGATTAAATGGAAATTATTTTAACTGGTGACTTTTATGCTTCAGGCTGAATATATTTTGACAACTGACTTCACTAAAATCAACTCCAGTTTGTTATTGCAACAAAATGTAATTAAGTGATTGATTTTCGATATTGATATGATTTTATGAAAAGCAACCGACTGCGTTGTAATTCAGTCAGCAAATCAGTCATTTTTGCATTGGTACAACATCTTCCGACGTTGTATCAACCTAAAAAAGGAATAATTTGCTGGCTGGGAAAATACTAAAACTCTTCACTCAGGCCAAAGCAAAGGAGCGTCAATGGCTGAAGCATCAGACCACAGGAGAACTTGATGACATGAAGCTCATTGAAGGTCTGACTGGAGAGAAGAATATTTACAAGAGGAGAGCAGAGCAAGAACCGGAGGTGAGTCCAATCACTAATGAGAAGGAGTTGATAAAATTCTCCTCCCAAACTGAGATGATATTTTGCGAAATACACAAATCCATTTGTTAACAAATCCACCATTTAGCCCATCAGCGATATATGTGTCAGATCATTGTTTGCATTTTGATCAAACGTTTTAGAGAGTCACTATTTTAGGTGTGTGTTTGTGGTGCAAGTATTTCCAAGTCTATGCGTTAATAGCAATAAAAACACCAACAATTTATCTTCTGTACTGCTTCATTGCTTCATGACGAACGGTAGAGTTTGCAGTGTCTGGACTGAATCTATGCAATTGTAGTCATCTTGTTGCAATTCAAACATCAACGTATCACTTTCTCTCTACTTAGCCTGGAAGTCCCCAAGAGAAGCCGAAGCGTCTCCGGGTGGTCGTAGATGTCAGTGGCAGCATGTACAGGTGACTCAACAATTTAGGATTGGTACAACTTTGCAATTTTTGATCTTTTCGGTGTTATCGCGTTCCGTTCCTTCTTAGTTTTTGTATTCGTGTTTTGCATTTTGTAGCTGTTACTGCAGTAGGTTATATTTAGCGCTTTAAATTTTTTTACAAGCCTCAAACGAACCCGGAAGGTTGATGGAAGATGCACACAAATCTAACTGCGCATTGATTTTACAACCTTAGATTATCCCAACGTTCGTTGCTTGTTTGTTACCATTCGTTACTGGAGTTGCTTGGCCATTCAAGTGTTCCTCGAGCACAATTTCTGAACATCAATGTTCTGTTTCGGATTTCGCCAACAATTTGGTGAGAAGGGAAGGAAACCCGCGGACTGGACGATGTGATACTGGTTAATTGTGACGTCATAACTTACTGTCGATAGCCTAAGGTTTACATTGGTCAAGAAATGCAAAATCCCAACATCTGCAGACGTTGAATCAATGTAAAAAGGACGGATTTTACAACCTAGATAGTTTCAGACTCGCCCCTTCCGGTCTTCATAAAGTTCATGTTAATTGATTTGTTTCTGTTCTGTCAGATTTAACGGGCTCGATAATCGTTTGGAACGCACCGTGGAAGCAGCTTGCATGGTGATGGAATCCTTTGAAGGATACAAAGAGAAGTTTAAAGTGAGAATTTCAAATTAAAAACAAACAAGACCATAAATCTTCTAGTTATGTATGAGTATTAAGTTGGATTTTATATACAGTAGATGTCATCATAGCTATTTTGAAATTTAACCTGGTGGTAGATGAAATTTAACCTATAGTGATTCTAAGGGAACTCTATTTAAAGCTTAACAAAACTTTAAAGAAAACGAAGACCATCTTAAACAAAACTACTTTTACAACTGTGACTGGCAACTAAACGGTTAATTTATATAACAGTTGTTTGTTAATAATTTGTTACAAATATTTCTAAGGATCAGGCTACCATTTGTTATGAGTTGGCGCTGCATCACAAGAAATGCCTCAGGGAATTCGTCGTTTTAACTGTTTTTTTTTTTTTCTGGGAGCAGGAATAGATTCGTTCGGAGAAGCTTTTCATGGAAAAACGTTTCATATTCTCAGAACGCATACCTTTCTTCAGTTCTATAAATATACCTACTTTTTACTAGAGCAGTGGTTCCCAACCTTTTTATCCGGTGGACCCCTTTAGTCGATATTCCAATCTAAATTCCCCCTATAAATTTAGTTCGTTAAAAACTCGTTTATATTAATATTTTAATCTAAGTCTTGGAAGATAAACTAAACTTTTGGTAGTAGGCTTAGTAAGCTTTTTAGCCTGTAGGCCTAATATTCCTTTTCATACTAAAATAATTTAATTAATGAAGAATGTTGCTGAAACGGGTTTTATTCGAAGAATACACTCAAAATATAAGAGTCAATGCATTTAACACTTTATCAGTCTGTGTGTAGCTTGTGATTTTTTTGTTTCGACAACTCATAAATGTAGTGGAAGAGTATTGGAAAAAACACAACGAATATCATTCTTCACGTCTAATCTGTTTCTCTGTTTTGTTTTCATTTGCAAGAGTTGAAAAACCTGATTGATTTGGTTTTGAATCTTTATCCTCGGACTGACAAAGCCTTGATAGGTTATTCCTGGTAGTTTCGCATACTTGTAGAGGCTCTTGACGCACGGCCGATTACCGAGATTGACAGAGTGAAGTTTTCCGATTGTTGAAGTGTTGTTGCTGGGGAATTATTTCATTTACTAATCACTAGGTGCCGCTGAATGGAGAGCAGCCCTGAAATGCGTTGCTCAAGCGCACACTCCGTCAGTCAAACCAGCGCCGCGTGAGCTTGAGCCAGGCGCGTTACCACTGAGCTAACGGGGCGGACTGATTCACACAGATAAGTAGAAGCAAACGGAAGGATACTTCGAATAGCTTTCTCTGCCACTTTGGGATAGGAATTAAATATTAATGGCCAAAATCCAGTGATTGACTTTTCTCTGAATAAGTCTCTTGCGCAAGAATCCGTTTTGAATTCTAAAAATTCATCCTGCATATTATCGGGAAGGTTTTCCATCAACAATGTGAATGAATTTCGCATTAAATCAAGCTCATCGTCATAAATTTCAGGAAAATATTGAATGAATTCTAGTTATCAATTCTTGTTCCAACTCTGGAAGAACTTGTTCTTTGCCGTCAACAACCAGCACCCCTGATAATTGTTTAAACCTGGTAACATGTTCAATTGTTCATTCTAACTTTTCTCTTTCAAATTATCAAGCTTGCTGGTGAAAGCTTCCAAAGCATCTTTAAATGCTGAGCGGTACTGGCATACGCCCCTGGAAGGGCCACCCAAGCCATGCTGGTCGAAAGGTAGAGGCCTTTCGGTAGAGACCGCGGTCAGGACAGCAGAGCCTTCTAGTAGCCTACTTTAACACAATCTCCTAATAACAGTGACATAACTCAATCATTCTCCTCCAACATGACTTGAGCATGCATGGAAGCAGTACAGCTTGTAAATTCACATGGTATTAATATGTCAATGGCTCATAGATAGCCTACAGATAACCCATGTTGATGTGCAATCTGCTTTGAACGGAGATGGCGATTGGACATATATGCTTGTATTGGTGTTTTTCCCTTGCATTTTCAGATTTAGTTTATTCAATGGACCAAACAAATCAACCAAATAAGCAAGGAATCTAATCCATCTGTCATCATTCAGCAATGCCACAAATTCCAATTTTATTTAAAGGTCAAAAAATAATTTAAGCTCTTCTCTGAGCTCAAGCACTCGCTTGGTTACGTTTCCTCTTGAAAGCCATCGATTATTATTTGAATGAAAAAGAAGTAGGCCTACGTGATGGTCTGCATCCACGTCAGTGCACAGTTGCTTAAATAATTGGGTGTTAACTTAATAATAATTTCCTCTTTAACGCTCTAGTGTAGGCCAACTTACTAGGCTTAAAAAGGTTAACAATCCTAAAACCAAAATCCCCCCTAAAAATTTCAAAATTCCCCCCTAGCGGGGATTTCCCCCCCGGTTGGGAACCACTGTACTAGAGGTAGATGGGGTTCTTGAGCTGCTTCAAACTTATCTTTTTAGTCAAAGTTAGGTTCAAGTCAAGTTCTTCAAACCGATCTTTTTATCTTTACAAAACATTAAAACCCCCCTTCTCTAACCAGCCTACTATAAACTTATAAGAAGGACTTTCACTGAAAATGTTTCGAATATACATTTTAATACTTTTTCTTAAAATCAATGCATTCATTTACTCTCCTCTTCAGAAATTTTATTGATCCCACGGAATCCGTGTATGCTAACTCGAAAACTATTTCTTTTAAAAGATTATGTTCCATTAAAATTGTAAAGAAAAATAGACGTGGCACAAGTCATTTTCCTAAACGTCTTATTCAACCTGTTTTTCACACATAACCTTTTTTATAAATTGAAGATGGTTTGCATGTTCATAAGGCTTATTTTGCCGTTACTTGTCACGTTATAGACAAAAATAAATGCTTGCTGTTGAACTAAAGTTGCATATTACAAAGTTTTGTGACATACCAATGCTTCATTGATTCAACTGAGCATTCAATAACAATACAAGTGGCGTACCGTAGTTCAGTTAATTTTAACCTTTTTTGGACTACGGCACACTTAAGAGTCCGTAGCACATTGAGTTACTACGTCAATCACTTTTCGAAATATTGCTTTTCACTAACTTTTTGATGGCAGCTGCTACGTTTAACATTCGTACACATGATAGAAGTTACGGTACTTAAAGTTAGCTTTATTTTAATGTATATTAGTAAAATTATCTGATTTTATTGCAACGTTAAAGGTGTGCCTGCTTTTGTGTACATACAATATTGATCCAGGGCTTGACATCAGTTGCACTACTCTTGCAACATTCACGCCACCGGACTTTTGCGACCTTACTAGTTGTAGCACATCAGTGTGCAGCGACACACACTTTGGGAAATTCTGCAGTAAACATTAAAATCGATAACAAGTTTATAAAATGCCAAATTGTTTGCTTCCTTTAAACCTATGCAACTTGTCATGCAGTACGAGATATGGGGTCACTCTGGTGATGGGTATGATATCCCGCTAGTGACGTATGACAAGCCTCCAGCCAATGACAAGGAGAGACTGGAGGTTATGAAGACCATGCACGCGCATGCGCAGTTCTGCATGAGCGGTGACCACACTTTGGAAGCCACAAAGCACGCCATTAAGGTAGGTTGATTGCATCTACGGACACTTGTTTTCAGATCATCCAGATTGCTGTGTAACCTTCATATACTTTGTCGAAATCCTTGTAGAGTTGGACAGCCACCAATGGTGATTGATGTGGTCATATTGTTCAAAACACCTGCGTATCCGAGTGGTGAGAACCATCGCTCCACGTTCGGATGGTACTCGGTTCGACACCTACCCAGAGCACAAGGCCGTATTTTTGACAACACACAGACAAGTTTAAAGTTAAACACGAAGATTGGCTTTCTTGCCTTCCCGTCCACTTAATCTAAATCTTCGATCAATGCGACAGAAATTACGTTTTCGATTGAAAAAATGATCAATTACGTTTTGTGAATTTATAACAATTTCAACTCGCAACTTTTCGCAGACGATAAAAGATGAAGAAGCGGATGAATATTTTGTCGTTGTGCTCAGCGATGCAAATCTTGAACGTTACGGTATAAAGCCTTCACGCTTCACTGATGCGCTGACCTCTGACGAAGAGGTGAACTCTTTCGTCATTTTTATTGGTTCCATCGGTGATCAAGCTGATCGGTAAGTCAGATCATGCAAAATATTTTGAAACTCTATAGCAGACATTCTGGATAAATATTACCATTCTGGATAAAATAATAGTTGAATACAGTACATCTGCAGTAGGTACTAGACAGCTATTATACCACTCTCGACTACTACCACTGCATGTTATTTTTATTGCCATAAAAATCCCAGCTACGAAAATCCTTTTTTTAGATTGATGTAACATTTTCAGACGTTCAATCAATGTAAAAAAGATAGTCAACGTGATTGGGTACATCCTGGTCGGCGATAAGTTGTGTTTTACAACATCCAGTGTGGTCGGGTGTCGTATCAGGATCGCATCGTTGAAACCCAAATTCACTCTACCGTCTTTACGTTGATACGATGCAAAAAGACCTTTTTCCAGTTAGAAGTTTAAAAATAATTTTTCTATCAGATCACATATTTCTGACGTTGAGAGGAAACAATAGTTTTGGCAGGTTTTAAACTTTTGTTTTGTTGCTAATATTCTAGTTCGTGTAGGATTGCTGTTCAAATATTGGGCAGGGCGGCTGAGACGTGGTGTGGAATTGATAACTTGGAATGTATCGAAGCAATTTCTCTGCTTAAACTTCAGTTGCACAGTTGAGAATTAGCTTCGATTGTGAGATGGCTCAACAGTGTTCCATTGCTTTCAGATTGAAACGAAATCTTCCATCGGGTCGTTCGTTTGTTTGTATGGACACCAAGAATATTCCACAAATCATGCAACAAATCTTCACTTCCTCTATGTTGCTGTAACGTTGCATTTTCATCACGTTTTGTTTTTTTTTGATTGTTTTTAATTTCTAGATCAATGCGTCATTTTTCATTTATTGATGTTTTATCTATTTCGTTCTCAGAAATAATTCCTGATTTCAACGTTGAGTTAAAGAGTTTTATCGACAGTTTGTTTTTGGTGCTCAGACTTGGGTGACATGGCCGTAGAACTATTGTTACATCATATGAAAAATCAATTGTTGAGTGAAAGTGCATGTTAAGATAATAAAAATAATTTACGCAATCACCTTTGTCCGTCACAGATGTTGAATCAATGTGGGAAAGCTGGTTGGGATCATAATCATATAGATATGTTTAATTGCCTTGATACACCCGCGCAATCAAGTAGTCTATGTTGGGCTTTAAGTCACTCTTTAAATCTACAATCCAAAAAATTTTACCAACGAAGCTGCGTTGCAAATAGCCCAAATTTTTGACAATGACAAATTTGCATAGCCTACAATTAACGCTTCTTCGCACTTTGCTTTGTTTTACTCTTAGATTAACAAACATTTAAATTTTGCCAATGAATCACAATCGCAAACTTTTTCGGTCAAAAAATAAGAAGATCTGCACCTTTTATAAAATCCCATGAAATATTATCTGTCATTCGCTGAAGCCCGACCGCAAACAATAAGCGTTAATTTCTTCTGTGCGCCGGCATGGATACTTTATTCTCGTACCCTGGCCTGTGCCTCATCGTTGAAGATTTAGATGTGGACAGGAAGGTAATGAAGTGATGCACGTTCAACCATGCAATTAAGTGTCCTCATTAGAGATTGCACAGTAGATCACAGGGATGCGAACCTACATCTGCTTTTGGCTTATCCGCAACACTGGAAGGGTTGCGTTTTTTCTGATTTACAATATAATGTAGCCTACTTTTTATGGGTTATTTAAGAAGAGTGAAGATTGTTTTAAAGTAACTGCTTAAGGTTTTTAGTTAAAAGCAAACCAGCAGCAAAACGTAAATAAACTGTCGTTGGCAATTGACCCTTCTAATCTTGACCGAACAACGGAGTTGCGCGTCCCGTAATGTAGGCTACTATCCCTAGTCCTCATAAAAGCTTGATAAAGACATAGCGCTTTTGAACGGTTTAACACCCGTGTTCTGAAGCGCGTTTATGACCTTTGGGGACAATAAATCACTTTGCTTGGACAGCAGAATTACTTCAGCTGAAATTTTAAGGTAGGCTTACGATACACTGTTGCATATCTTACACATTTACTATATTTTATGGAAAAGCTTTGCGAGTTGGGCAAAGTATAGGCTGCAGTAGGTTGTTGATGTACTGTTTTAAATAAGCTACTGTAGCAAATAACATATTAAGCAGACCGCAATTTCGAATACCTGCATTACTTTCGTGAAAGTTTATAGTAAAACTTTGAATTTAGCGTAACAGAATAGAAATCCACAAAAAGTAGAAGTGACAAGAACAGGAACTTTAAAGCGTGCTCTCGACTGAAATGATACATTAAACTTAACTAAGTAGGCTACCAGGGCCGTTGAAAAAATGTTTTGATCGGGCGTCTCCGCGACAATCCTTTCTTCAAAAATCTGAGTAGCTTACGACAAAATCACCGAATAAAGTGTTTTTTCCAAAAAGCAGGGTTTTTTTTACAAAAGGTGGATTGGGTGTAAACGGTTATAGGTGAATTGTTCGTAAACAGTTGTTCGTAAAGCAATTGTTCGTAAAATCAATTCTTCGTAAAGCAATTCTTCGTATACATCAATTCTTCGTATAGGTGAGTTATTGTTCGTAAACAGGTAATAGGTGAATTGTTCGTGAACAATTTTTCGCAACAGCAAGGTTTGTCTTGCAATTTCCGATGAAGGTGCGTAATGCAAATTTTCCTGAATAACCAAGTTACGACGACACAAAGAATTAAGCACAATGAAAAAGCGCATTTTTTGTTATTTGTTGGAATACAACAATTGTCTGTGTTTAGCAATTCTTTGCTTACACTACCAATACTACTTTGAGTAACTTCGTACAAATTGTCCACGAGCCAAGTTTAGTATGAAGTATTGTGTGCAATTCCACGCAAGTAATCACAAATTTCATCATCTTGAAAGTCTTGACGCCAAGTTCGGACGACTCTAGTTAGTCTTTCTGCACTGTCTTTGTACTTCTTCTTTGGAGGGGGTCCTGCCTGGCCACTGACATACTGTTCAATGCGAACCTCATTTAGGTTTTGCTCTCGCTTGATTGCAGATATAAACTTCCAAATATCTGGATGATTTGCAGATACCTGGAACATGAACCCCCTGTGCCATCCTTCAATGCTATTATTAGTTTTGGGAAAGCCACTGAGGACGCTATCATAGCAGTTCCACATTTGAATTGCAAACATTGGAGGACGGCGCCCTTGACGACGATCTGGGCGCCCAACCCAAGTGTCTTCAAAGTAGTCAATTACTGGCTGGGCATCATCTGGTAATACATTCCCATCATATGAGAATGTCAAAGGCCCGGCTGACTTCATCAATAGGCACAAAGGCCAGAGACGACAACATGCGCAGCCTCAGAGCAAACTCTGCACTTGTCTCGTACTGCTGCTTCAGGCCACTTGATTGCGTCTTTCTCCAAATGCACTGGCACAAATGGAAGAAACAGCCACGGTGAGTTGAAAGTGGGTACTCTCTGCTTACTGCATTGACCATGGCTATCTCAAAGTCAGTCATGATTGTCTCTGGAACAGCAACAGCAGGTAACAACTCCTTGATCTTTTGCAGCAGATGAATGTATATCCCTCTCCTTTTGTCCCCCAGCAGGGCATACACCAGAGGCACTGAAGTGTTTTCCGTCAGTCCGTGTATTGTGTAAAGCTGTTCAAACAGTGAAGGCACTGTCCTGAAGGTGCCGTCAGCATACCAGTGCATTGAACGGGCAAGGAGCTGCATATTTCTTTCAGTGGCAAAGAGGACCATACGGTTATCTCCAGGCCCAGAATCATAGGCCAAGAATGTTACACCAGCAAACGTTTGCTTGTACTCTACTGGAAGCACAATGTCACGGAGAGAATGTGGGATTGCTGGGCCTGCATTTTCCTTCAATCGCACTCGGGTGACTGCCCTTTTCATGCTCTGCACACTGGGCAGTTTTGCTGCCGTGGCTTGACTGAGTCCAATAGTTTTTGCTGAGACGAGGTAACTTGGAGCATCACGACTGTCTTTTGCTGCACAACGAATATTTTCCATAACCTTTGCTGCTTCGACATGACCAGCATCTCCAGCATGATTGTGCTCACCTCTGGATTGTACAATGGCTGCCATAGCAGTTGTTAGGCCTACTCGTGCAGGACATTTCTTATTAAAATGCTCACATTTCCAATAAGTAGTTTCTTGCCCTTGTGCGTTAAGTGCACTATAATCTTTGTAATAAAGCTGGCCACTATACAAAAGTTTTGGCTTTCCTTTTTCGCTGCTCACAAACTGTAATGCCATTCTGAATCAGGGAATCTACACTCTGTCTGCTCGTCTACACTCTACAGGTACAGCACGTCTTTAAGCACAATTAGCACATCTCCAGCATATAGGCTACCCTAATTGATTGTTCGTAAACAATTTTAACTGTTTTTTTTTTTTTTAAAGCTGTAGCCTAACTTTTATGAACATTTGTTTACGAACAATTAGTATTACGGACAATTGCATGCCCGAAGAATTGCTTTACGAAGAATTGATTTTACGAACAATTGCTTACGAACAATTGTTTTACGAAAAACTGTTTACGAAGAAAACGTCGGACACCGGTGTAAACATAGGCTACTACTCTTATAGAATACGCGATTTCTTCAAATTCTTTGTCCTTTTAGAAAGCTTCTAGTCCTTTAGAACAAGGGTCACCAACTGGCGGGCCGCATTCGGCCCGCCACGCTGTTTTGTGTGCGGCCGCGGAAGGTATCAGCGTGCAAGTATAATCACAATTACTTTTCTTGAACAGTTAATAATCATTTAGGCAAAAAATCCTTTCCGGTAATCATATTTTCGCTTTGCATACGATTCCACCGACCAATCAGATTGTAGTTCTTGGTGAGGGTTGCTTAAAGTTATTCCAATGCGATGTCCAGCCACACTGTCCCAGTGGTTGATTAAAACGTCTGTTTTCTAAATTGTCTGTAAGTATAGGGTTGCTTATTTTAAGTTTGTAAGTGTCATGTAAACACTAGTGTGCGTTTCACGGCTGTGTTTCACGAGCAGTGTTCCCTTTATGCATAGGTAAAATAGGTCGGTGTGCCAACTCAATTTATAATAAACTGACAAAATATTATACAGTATATAAATTTAAAGACTTTTTGTGGTTGTATTATGAAAATATTTAGCTTAGTAAGCTGCAAAATGTTGTTAATCAACAATTCTTGCCATGCTGATAAGCATCGCAAGTGACAGTTGTCTAATTAATCAAAGAAAGACGGTTTTATAGACTCTCACCAAAACGATAAAAAACCAACTCATTGCTTTTTTAGAGGGAAGACTGTTCATGAGTTACGATAAAAACGTTTTTTCGCTGATTTCTACAAGCGTTTGTTTCATGGTGCCTGGTTTCTTTCTCCCTGTTGTTGGAGCCTATTTTTCACTGATATGTTTGCAGGTCACCAGTGGCGTACCTATGCAAAATGGCGCCCATGGCAAAGTTTAAATGTGCGCCCTTTTTAACAATTGAAGTTAAATATTGCAAGTCTTTTATGAACATTTTTTTCAAATACTAATATTGATTAATTTAATTTGTCGCCGACATTTGTTGGCATGCGGCGGGTTTTGTGACCGTTGGGTTGTATGCTAACTAAGTTAGAGATTGAAGGAACTGATTCCGTAGAGAATCATTTTCAATCCTAACACTGGTGTGTTCTACTACGAATTATGTTCATTTTATCCGTTTGATAACTTGAGGAAGTGAGCTAAAAGTACGGTACCGTATATTCATAAAGCACAGCTTGTGAAGTTGTGGATGAACCTCAAAACTTCAGACTGCTAAGTGCTAGGCAACGCCAGCACAGCACGTAAAATTAAATCATACCTAGCCTAATTCTTGGTCTCAAAATTTCATATACCGGTAATCATGCTTATAGGCTTAATAATACTTTAATGCTAATTTCTTCCAAGAACAGAATGAGTGCTATGGTCAGGCCAAATTGAAGTCATAGGCCAACAACAGATTCGATTTATTAATTCTTATAAAAATAAATAAATAAGTTCTGGTACTACTTCTATAAGCTTCAATTAACCGATGCTTAGCGACTTTACTAAACTTCCAATTGTTGCTGACTGAACGCAAAATGAGCCAGGAGAGGCACAATGTTGCTTTGCAACGTCACAATTGCATTGTTTAACAATGGCTACAGTAAAAGAGAGACTCCTTTTTGACCTTTGTATTGTATTGGGCGCAAATTAGATTTTGAAGACAATCACAGTGTAAGTCACAAATTTTAATTTTTACCAACCGATTTTTGCGCTCCTATCAATGTGGCGCCCATGGCTCGAGCCATGTCTGCCATAATAGGTACGCTACTGCAGGTCACTATTGTTGCCTGTATTCCGATGTGTCAAACATTTCCTTGTTTATTGAAATTGTTAATGGCAAGATATCTTTTGTGAAGCGAAGTGACAACACCACTCTTGCTTGGCGATGAGTATTCTGATGAAACCGCTCGCCTCGCTATAAGTGCGCAAAACAAGTGACCTCGTTTATTAGACAATGAGAAGTCAAAAGTGTTGTTAAAGGAGCTTGGCCTGGCAGTAGCGTTGTTCGACTAATTTTGTTGTTGCAGTATTTTAAGATAAATATTAACAACATGTGACGCTGGATACTGGGTTCAAAATGCGTTCTTTTCTTGCATAAGAATCAACCTACCTAAAATTTTATTAGTGCGGCCCGCCACAGCTCTCCAAAGTGCCAAAGTGGCCCGCATGCAAAAAAGGTTGGTGACCCCTGCTTTAGAACTATCTTCAACCAAGGTCTAAAAGTTCAGTTTAAAAGTACCTCGTGAAAGCATTGCAAATCAGAAACTGCGACACAATTAAACCACATTAACTCATAATAGCAGGAAATATGTCACAATGCCTACTTGGATCAGCGTTATTTTTTCGCAAATTGTTCATTGTTACGTAATTTAAATAATTCTTATAAAACACTTCCTCTTCACAAACGAGGTCTTTTTGAAGATCAACAGTTTGGATTTTAGGAATAGCTTACTGACATTCTGCAATGCAAAAACGCCTAAGCAAGCTAAACCGTCTTCAGCAAAAGTTAGATAGATTTGTCGAGATTTTCCTGGTGAATTTAATGCAACTCCCGGGGGTGATTTAAGGTGCAATTTTTGCGAGTTTATAGTGAAGTGCGATAAAAAGTATTTTGTTGAAAGCCACAGGAAAAGTAAACGCCATGAAGTTGGATTTGAGCGACAACAAGCATCGCAATCAAGGCAAACTTTTATTGAACAAGCTCCTTTTATTGAACACGTTTGGGTCTGAAATCGACAAAACATTTTGTATATGATACATTATGACTTAGCTCTTCGGAGGTGAGTATTTGTTCTGTTTTTACTTTTTACGTGTGGTTGCAATATGGACCATCTTGAGTCTGATGCAAATAAAAACAAACAAATAAATAAATAAGACGCTGGTTTAACCCATTAAACGCCGCACCTATTTCTAGAAGTTAATTTTTTTTTCGTTTTCTGATTATGTTAGTTATTAGTAGCACCCTTCAATTTTCGATAATAATTAGTAAAAAAAAAAATGAAAATTTTTGTTTGTTTATACAAAATCTGAGGAGTTGCAGAAACGCAACGTCAGCGGTTAAGCGATAATTTTTTTTTAATTGTTTGACTAATCGAGGGTTAATACTCCTTTCCCTTTGCGTCTTCTGCGTCTCTCTTTTGACTGTTCTCTTTTTTTCCTCTGAACATATAAAAATCTAAGTGACCATATTTTAGTCAAGTGCGAAAACATAGTTTTCTATTCACAATTGCAAACAACGAAATCATGTGGCATGAAAACATACGAGTAATAAAAGTACACAAAAAATGCACTCAATAAAACACAATGTCCTTGAACACATCTACTTTGGATTATTGCCTGATTGTGTGGTACAATTCATTGCAATGCTGATGAAGAGGAACGTCACACATCCCACAAAGAAAACGAGTTTGGCTGTGACACTGTCTTCAACGACGTCTTTTATTGCAGGGAATAGTTTTTAGAAAGTGGTGCAACGTAGAATTACTTGGTCGGCTATATTCAAGAGCAAAAACACTTGGGCGGCCAGTGGCAGAGATTGCAAAGCGTTTGGAGTTCAAAAGTTTCACAGTCACTTGTCATCGAAACTCTAGTAGCGAGATTTTCTTGTGATGTTGAACATCAAGCCATAATTTCCACGCATTTACCATTACCATACAGACATCAACATAATTAGAAAATATTGGCCACCACCACTTTTTACCTCTAATGCGAATGCGATAGTTGATACCATGTTGTCAGCCAGATCGACACCTCCCATGTAGGCCTACTTATTGTATTGTGAAATCATGTTAGGTTAGCTAACTTGAATCTTCTTCATTTCTGCTACAGCGAGACACACTGCTGACTGGGTCAACTGCTCGGAAATTCGATCCCACTGTCACGGCTTTATTATTGTTCCACCTAGTAATGCAAACTTGATTGTCTCTTCGAAACATGACTCGTACCATTCTCTTTCTTTTTTACCAACAACTTTTTTATCTGCCAGAGGACAATGCCCAGTAGTGATGCAAGCCGCGCCGCGCCGCGTACGCGGCCGCTTTTGACTTTTTCGCCGCGTGCCGCGCCGCGCCGCGTGGAAGGTTGAAATGACAAAGCCGCGCCGCTTGCCGCGTAAACTTTCAAGAAATTAATTTTTCGTAAACGTAAACTTTCAAGAAATTAAACTTTCGTAAACGTAAACTTTCAACTTTTCAAGAATCAGCTATGAAACTTCAAATTTAAATTGGAAACACGGATCAGTTATTTTTCCCTTCGGAAACCCTAAGATGGAAAGCTATGCAAATGCAAATTGCAAATGGCTTGCAGTTGACAGGGTTTTAGGGCTTGCTTGTCAGGGAAGCTGTACGAATGTTTTTGGTTAGTAGCCTAGCTGATAAGCTCAGTTACCAGGCTATAGGCCTAGCGCAACTACCGCATTATTTACTATATCAGTTAGCCCAGTGAGTTCAGGCTATAAGTTTTACTCTTGTGTGTGTAGTTCATATAGCCACTGGCATTATAATTGCATTATTGCTTACAAAAAGTGTTCAAAAGTCCTGATACTGGATCCAGGAACATTCTATTTGTCTTAGTTTGTATCATGTCTTAGAACTTAGATGCATTGCTGATAAGAGAATATGATCTGGTTAGCCTGGCCAATTAGTGCACAACTGTATTGGTACTAGGTTACCAGTTATATGCCATGGATGCTTTTTCCTACAATTGACTTTCTAAACAATAACTTGTTAAAATATTTTTTTTTAATTTTGTAATTTGCGGTGTGCAGTGCGGTGCAGTGTCAAAGTTCCAGATAAATTGCGGTGTGCGGTGCGGTGCGCGGATAGATGAGTCAGTTGCGGTGCGGTGTGCGGATAAAAATTTTGGGTTCGCTGCATCTCTAATGCCCAGTGCGATTTTTTCGCATTGCACCACAAGCGTAGTATCCAACGTCATTTAGGTAAGAAAAGAGATCAAAGGAAGTAAAAAAGTTGTCAAAGTAAAGAGCGTGGTATTCTTTACTCACAATTTGCAGCAGGTCAACAACAACGTTTCCGCCGAGTCCAAGAGAGCTCTCAGAAGTTTTCTCTTTGTTTGATTTCCCGGCATATAGATCAAAAGCATACACATAGCCTACCCATCAGACGATGCAAGCGTCCATGCTTTATATCCGAACCTTACATGCTTCCCTTGCATGAACATTCTTGCTGAGTGACCTCGATACGGAATCATCTGCTCATCAATAGACAAGTTTGTCTTATGAACTCCGAACTGTTGAAACTTTTTGTTCAAGAGTTCCATATATGGCCTAACTTTGAATAACTTATCTTTGTGGATGGTACAGTTATCATTCAGATGTAAATTCATTTTTATATCTCTGAATCTTTGTCTGCTCAGCGCTTGACGCACTATAGCAGTGTTGCAGTCAGGATCAAGAGACCAATACATTTCTTCTCGTGGAAGTTTGTGGTAGCCAGTAAACAATAGGAAGCCTTTAAATGACTTCGTTTCCGAAATCGAACTAGTAAATTCGTGCCTATTGTTTTGTCTGGCGTATAGAACGCTTTGATCAATGAGTAAACTTAGCAATTCTTCATCGAAAAATAATTCGAATACCTCCGTTGGTGACTTTCCCAGCAATTTTGGTTCCTTTCCAAATCTTCCAGCTTGTCAGCTTCTTTGCTTACAGGAGAAGGTAAGAAAGAAGCCTTTTTCCTACTCCATTTTACTTCCGATAAGCTGCGTTTTTTCTTCGGAACTGGGGTCGTTGGCACATCATCACTTTGTACTGGGTTGCAATGAACTTCAATCTCTCCTGCAGCGTCTGGTAGCACTGCTTCACTTTCTGTCAAATTGTTTTCGTCCATGCCTTCTTCGTCGCTAACTACAGCAGGATCTGGTGGTGCTATGACCATGTCAATTTCATCTTCTTCACAATATTCAATATCTTCGAAAGCGGCTAATGCCTCCTCTACAGTAAGAAACTTCTGGCCAGACATTATTTAGTGTAACGCAATGCGTTCGGAAAAAATAGCAGCAGCTCGACCTGCCTTTTGTAACAATCAGTTACCGTGTAAGATAGAAAACAAAATCCAGCTCTTTATCGGTCAAGCCATCAGTAAGACAACTAACCATCGTTTAGAGTTGGACAACTGGTTAGTGGTTACTGGCTAGTCCGCTAGTAATTCTCAGAAATCATTTGCAATTCAGGTCAATTGTCACTTCATTGTTTCGTAAATGCTTTGTTACTAAACAAACAGAAGTTTTCGCCCATAATCAGCATCTCTTTACGAAACAACGATACAAACAGAAGTTTTCGCCCATAATCAGCATCTCTTTACGAAACAACGATGCGTGCCTACTACGTCTACCACTGCATAATAAAGTATCGGTTTTACGCTGACGTTGCGGAAATGGTACAGCAAAGTTTGCACTTAAATAATATCTCCGGCTCTTCACACATTTAGAAGATGTGCTTACACTGGTATGTTCTAGCATCACTACACTATACTTTAAGCCAATTTTTGAAATTATTTTATTGAATTAATTAATGCATATTGAAATACGACTAACAAAATGCGCTCGAAATGCGTGAAAAGTGTCGTAAAAGAGCGATGTTTTTAAGTATACAAAAAAAATATTTTTTTAAAAGGTAGGTTTTAAATACTTTATTTAGAGTTCAAATGACAAGAATATTCACTTTTTTAGATAAAAAGTTGCTTTTGAAATGCGTTTATAGAGGCTCAAAGTAAGTGTTGCAGCAACGCAACGTCAGCGGTTAATGGGTTAATAAGTTCAGCGGTAAAGACACCAGTTTTTTCGATAGTCTGAGTTCGCCTCCTACTATTGACAAGAAATCGTTTCTCCATTGATTTGTTTTCAACACACAGCGAAAACAGATTTTAACCTGTTGTTTATTTTACCCTTGGCTAACTATAAAAAATGCTGAAATTTGAAGAAATAATGTCAAAAATAAATAGCCAAGCAAACATGGCGGATTGACGTTGTTTATATTTGTGGTGTGTTTTGCAAAAAAAAATATTGGCAGCGGTGGGATTCGAACCCACGCCATCGAAATGACTGACACCCTAACCCTTTGAAGCACAATGTAACATAAATATCGCATGACTTCATCTTCAAATATCTTTTTATTTACTACTCTTTTGAGGTTTTGTGACTTCTTGAAACATATTTGAAGCTTAATTTAACTATTTTTTTTATTTGGTTGGAAACACTTTTATTTTTCCATGTTTGGAGTTGAAAACTTATGTGGAGTTTGAATGCAAAATTTCTAGGAGTTTGAAACCTAATTTTCTTTTGTCTAAAAATGTATTTATTTTTATTTTTTTGCGAATTGTATGAAAACATCTTTTAAATTACTTATCACAAGTTTTTGTTTTGATAAAATAAGATGAAGATGCAAAATATTGAAATTCTACATCATGTAACATAATGTGTTACATTGTGCTTCAAGGGTAACTAATCAGCAATCTTGAATGGTTACTGTAACTATAGCTAACTGCTCTTGGCTGATGCTGAGCTGCGTCGGAGTCTGCCTCACTTTCTGACCTAGTCTTATTCTGAAACGATCCCTGTTCCATATCTAGAAAGCTAAAACCTCAATTGCTAAGGTAACAGGGATCAGTTGTCAGTAGATGTTACAGAAAATATATTTCGCACTTATTCAGTGCATCGTCAGTTCTTCTACTGTATATTATACTTCTTCTTTTGTATATTTTACTGTATATGTATATATGGAATCTTCTACTGTATATTATTGTTACTGTAACTATGTTCAGAATCACAAAGACAGTGTTCAGTGTTCTTTTCCCTTACTTCATTTTGTCAGTAGTGTGATTTTTAATTGGTTTGGTTTGGCTTATTGCAGGTTGCCATGTCCGATGGAATGAGGCTTTGAATTGCAATTTTAGTACAAATGTGACAGTTTATCCAAACTGATTTCAGTTCGGGTCTTTTGAAAAAAAAGAGTTTTTTCTTCAATCAGGAATCTTCTACTGTATATTATTATTATTTTTCGTACTGGTTCGAATGTAATAAAGTCCGGATATACAATTTTAAACCTGTGCATGATCGTGTTTGGAAATAATACAGCACAGAAATTTTCATTGATTAAGCACTGTTAATGCGCAATTTAGATCAAAATCAGGTTGGGAATTTTTTTAACTTAGTATTGAAAAAGTATGGAATTTTTAGCATTTAGTATTGAAAAAGTAGGAAATTTGTTTATAAGAAATGTGTGGGAACCCTGAACTAGCTTCACAAATCAATTTAGATTTTTTTTCTTGATTTTTAATGTTTGCTTAGACCTTTATCTGCCATTTTGCTTGTTTTGAACAATCGTTTTGTTGTTTTCTACTAGTTTATTCAACTAGGGTTATTGTAGCATGGATTAAATTGTCATATAGCTTTAAAAAACGGAAGTTCATGTAAAATAAACGCATTGCTCATGTATAATATGTTCAGTAAATACAACTGTATTGTTTATGTAAAATAATTTAGGAAGTGGTTATTTTTCCACACTTAATGCCATGGTTACAATCAGGTGTTGCTAGAGTTAGGATTAAAGTTAGGAAGGGTTAAGGTAAGGGTTAGAGTTAGGAATAAGATTAGGGTTTGGTCTTCGCCCAGGACTAAAAAAAAATTTCCAAAATTCAGGACAAGTTTTTTGTTTTCAATAGCTTTAAACTTTTCTCGAATTAGGGCAGAATTCCTTATTTGGCAACAGTATTAGGCTATTATTACACCATACAGTGTAAATATAGCCACAGCCAATAATTTATCCAGCAAGTACAAATTAGCTACCATATGGCATATTTTGTTAATTGCATGTTGTTTTTCTTTTTCATGACAAGCTAATATTGTGGGCTAATGTACTATTTAATATGACATCATCGAAGAGGACAAAGCACTTTCAACTGAATGAAGATGAAGTGCAACAACTACTATTTTGCGACAACAGTGACTGCGAAGATGCTTTAGAGCTTGATGAAGAAGACATCCAGTTTTTAGAAGATGACATCATTGCAATTGACAGTAACCACCTTCACAATGGTAATGATTTCGTTCCAGTTGAAATAACCATTGAACCACCCACACCATCCCAAATCCAAACTCAAGTACCTTTAATAAATACCAATGATTATACTTCATCCCACAAAAACTTAAAGTTTGTTTGGAAGAAATCAAAATTCAACAATGCAACCAACCAACCTGGTACCAATCACACGGTGATTAATTTTGAATATGGAGAAGTGCTTGCATCAATAACATCTTCTGCCACTCCACTTGAAATTTTTGATAAAGTTGCTAATTTCAGCAAATTAATTGCTGAGATAATAATTCCACAGACGGTTCTTTACAGTCATCAAAAAGGTCATGTTTTCAATATTGAAGCAGATGAACTGAAAGCTTTCTTTGGAATAACTATTGTGATGGGATATCACAAAAACTCGTGTCTAAGAGATTATTGGTCAACCGAAAGCGATCTCGGAGTTCCATATGTTTCAAACGTGATGACTTTGCGACGGTTTGAAGAAATTCGTGCTTTTCTGCATTTCAATAACAATGAGTTAATGAGACAACCATCTGATTCATCTCATGATAGAGCTTTTAAAGTTCGACCTGTTTTAGATCATTTTAAACTTGCGTTTATTGCGGCAGTGGGTCCAACAAAATGTCAGTCAATTGATGAACACATGATCAAATTCAAAGGTCATCACATACTTCGGCAGCATGTAAAAGGCAAGCCAATTGCATGGGGTTTCAAAATGTGGTGTAGATGCTGTTCTAAAACTGGCTATTTGTTTGACTACAATTTGTACACTGGGAAAAAAAGTGGTCAAATTGAATATGGACTTGGAGAAGGAGTGGTTCTTGAACTGACTGAAAATATTAAAGGTTTGAAGTGTGAAGTGTATATCGACAACTTTTTCAATTCCCCGTTGCTGCAATACAAGTTATTGGAAAGAGACGTATTAAGTGCAGGAACTGTACGAGCAAATCGAAAGCATCTGCCAAAGCCACCACAAGTTCCACAGGATAAGACCATGAAAACTGGAGATGTGATGGCTTATGAATCAAATGGCATTTATTTTGTCAAATGGATGGACAGTAAACCAGTAAATATGCTCTCAAACTTTGTTTCTGCCTATCCACTCCTTGAAAAAACAAAAAGAAAAAAAGGTTCCAGCACAAGAGAAACACTAGGTTGTCCTGCTGTTGTAAAAAAATACAATAGCCACATGGGAGGAGTGGATATCATGGATCAAAAAAAGGTAACATACCAATTCGACCATCGATCAAAACACAAATACTATCTCAGAATAGTGCATGACCTTATTGACATTGCAATAAACAACTCGTATATTGTTTACACCAAATTGATGAAGGAAGAAGGTGACAATCACCTTCTTACCTCCAAAAACTTTCGCAGAAGTGTAGCCCGTTCCTTGATTGGGAAGTTTAGTAGCAGGAAGAGAGCTTCTCTTTCAACAGCCATACTAACAGGAAAACGGGCAAGATATACAAGCAGTGCTATTGTTGTTGGGCACACAATGGAAAAGGCTGAGAAGCGTCAACGGTGCAAAGTTTGCACCCGCAGGAAGCTACAAAACCTCACCAACAATAAATGTGTGGAATGTAACGTTCATCTTTGCTTTTTAAAAGACCGCAATTGCTTTCAGGTCTTTCACAGTGCCGACTTTAATCCGCAAGCATAAAATTTAGCCTTGGCATTAAACTTTTTTATGCTCTATTCTGATGATGCAAAGATCTTGCTTTTGATTGCTTTGCACATATCAGGCGATCTTCATCATCACGATATGGAATTGGTATTCCTGTTTAATAAATAAAACTGTTTTACTTGATTTGTGCATATAATGTATATATATCCCACGAAACTACAGTATTCTTTTGTTGTGTTTATCTTCATTTACACCAAGCCATACTATGCAATACTGAAAAAAAAATTACCCTTGAAGCACAATGTAACAAAAAATGTTACATGTCGTAAAATAAAAACTAAACATATTTTGTGTCATTTTTTTGTTAATTGGTGTTAAATTACCTGCCAACAGTTAAAATACAATGTTCAATGTAGAAAAATTATTCTCAATTTCTTATGTGCTTTAAAGGGTTAAGTCAGCGCCTTAGACCACTCGGCCACACTGCCGATGTAAGTCTGTTGTTTTTTTTAGCCATTTATAGGTCATTCACCAATTTTTTCGCAAAACGTCCGAAAAAAATATATAGTCAATTCGGTCAAAATGTCCGAAAAAAGTGTTACAAGGTTGAGTTTCACTGATGATCGTTGAAGAAACGTTTGTCCGTTCTAACTTTTCTCAGATAAAACACACAACGTTTCTCAGCGAAAGTTAATGTTGTAGCTAGTCAGGAAGTGCAAATTTATGTTCGTATCAGCTACTTGAAATGAAATATTTTCATCATAAAATTTGACCGAAATAAATAAAAAATGACCGAATTTTTTCCAGTCCAAAAACCCAGGTTTAAGCAAAACATCTTCAAACAAATTAGGCAGCGACAAGCATCGGCACTTGTTTCTGCAATGAGTTATTTTTATTATTATTTAAATAAGCGTCATAAGCTCGTTCAACAAACACCCTTTATTTGAGAAGGTGACTGATGAATTGTTGAGTAGACCAACAAATAACTAACTAAGTTTGCTCGCCGCCCCTTCCTACCTTTCCTAGTAAATGTCCCCACCAATTTTAGAGAGCGATCGGCGCCCATGCAACAAACCAAACTAACCTACATTATCATACTCGTCAAATGAATAAGCTGTGCTTCTGCAATGGTTTAATTTAATTTTTATTTAAATAAGCGTCTTAAGCTCGTTCGACAAACACTATTTAAAACGTCGGCATGGATGCTTTATTCTCGTACCCTGGCCTGTACCCCATCGTTGAAGATTTAGATGTGGACAGGAAGGTAATGAAGTGATGCACGTTCAACCATGCTACTAAGTGTCCTCATTAGAGATTGCACAGTAGATCACAGGGATGCGAACCTACATCCGCTTTTGGCTTATCCGCAACGCTAAAAGGGTTACGTTTTTTCGGATTTACAAAATAATGTAGGCTACTTTTTATGAGTTGATAAAGCTTTGGTAGAGAGTTTACTTTCCTGAGCTGAACCATAAACAGACAAAACAAAGTAACCTTATAGTGGGTTTAGCATAATGTATTATAGTCTGGGAGCCTACGACAGAAGATTTCACCCCATAAGGTACAAAAGGTTTGACCCCTTGAAGTTACTGGGGTCAACCATGTCACTCACAAAAAGTATGGAAGATTGACCGCACCGGGTGGATCTGGACCCTAGAGCCCCCTAAAAAGCCCAAAAAGGGGGTTAATTTCACCCCATAAGGTACATGGACCAAACTTGGTGAAAACGAAGTTCTATGTCAGGACATCACAAAAATATCAAATCTAACAATATTTTCGAGTGGAAAGGTGATGTAAGACTCCCCCCAAAGTGACCCCCCAGGGGGTTAATTTCACCCCATAAGGTACATGGACCAAAGTTGGTCAAAACGAAGTCTTATGTCAGGACATCACAAAAATATCAAATCTAACAATATTTTCGGGTGGAAAGGTGATGTAAGATGCCTTCAAAGTGACTTCCCTTAATGTGACCCCCTCGGAAGGTTTATTCCACCCCATAAGGTACATGGACCAAACTTGGTCAAAATGAAGTCTTATGTCAGGACATCACAAAAATATCAAATCTAACAATATTTTCGGGTGGAAAGGTGGTGTAAGATGACTTCAAAGTGACTTTCCTTAATGTGACCCCCTCGGAAGGTGTATTTCACCCCGTAAAGTACATGGACCAAACTTGGTCAAAACGAAGTCTTATGTCAGGACATCACAAAAATATCAAATCTAACAATATTTTCGGGTGGAAAGGTGATGTAAGATGTCATCAAAGTGACCCCCAGAGGGTTTATTTCACCATAGAGTACATGGACCAAACGTGGTCAAAACGAAGTCTTCTAGGGCACCACAAAATATCAAATCTAACAATACTCTCAGTTGGAAAGGTGATAAAAGACCTACCCAAAAGTGAATCTCCTCCTATAGTTTAATTTACTTCATCCCTTTCTCGAACCAACCTTGGTGTAACGAAAGTGCTATGCCAGGACAGTACGAATGGATTAAATTTAAAAATATTTTTATATAGGTTTTGATGAAATACATTCACAAGCTGTCCCATGATGCATGAAATGGAACTATAGCCTACTTTACAAAAAGTTTTTGTATAAATCATATTAAGTCAATCGAAAAAAGGCAACAGGACATGACAATACATGGCTTTGTAACACCAAAAACAGAAAGTACACAAGAAGCATATAGGCTACAGTAGCCAGAAAATTGATCCAAGATCTTGATACCACCACTAAATGTGGACTTAATCGAGCAGCTGACTATCCAAATCAAAACGTTTCGAAATGAATCATTTGGAACGTTAATTTAGGCAGTAATGAACATTTTCCAGCTGCTACAATAAATAACCTAATAAACCCAATGCAGTAAATTTTTATTTAATGCCATTTGCTTCATGTCTCCAATCAGTTATCGTAACTGTTCATTCATAAACAGAGATTGTTCGTGTAAATGTAAACGGTCGTTTCTTTATTCTTCATTGTCACTGCTGTCGCTTTCACTTTCTTCATCTTATTCTTCAGATTCATACAATTCTCCTGTTATATACAGAGATAAAGCAAGCTGTCTGCGATGTACCAGCCCCAAGCAATGTGGTTATCCGCACGTCTGACACTGACTGTCTTGTAATTGGCTTAGGTTGCTATGGAACTTTTGATCCTTCATTAAAGATATGGATAGAAGCTGGCTTGCAAAGCAATAACACGCAGCGGTACATCAACATCAACCAGCTGCATAGGCCTACCGCACTTGGAGTGACGATTTGCAAGTGTTTACCTGCATATCATGCCTTTACAGATTCTGATTACACCTCGTCATTTAGCAGGAAAGGGAAAGTGCGGCCGCTGAAATTACTCCAAGCAAACCACGAAGCGCAGGCAGCTTTTAGCCAACTCGGACACGACAAAGAAATTAGTGAAGACACTATCATCGCCATAGAGAACTTTGTGTGTAACATGTACAAAAACAAGAAAATTAATTATGTCAACGAAGTCCGTTTACAAATGTTTTTAGACGGCTACAAACCCAAAAAAGAAAATGAAAGAATATCATGCATACCAGAAGCTACTGTAGATAGTAGTACTCTACCACTTTGTTTACGAGTACTTCTCCAGAAGACAAGGCGCACACATCTCATCACAAGATGGTGGTTATCTTCAACTAGAAGTGAACAAGCAGCAACGTTGCTGCTAGAGTATGGCTGGAAAGAAGAAGGAGGTTCTTATAAAGTGATGTGGTTTGAAGGTAAAGGTATAAAGCATCTTTAGATGTCTCTGCGTGGAATCTGATCTCATCCAGGAAAGTCAAGAAGAAGGTAAACAGCATTGGATGTCGCTTGGGTTACCCTTTATAAATATAAAACTTTCTCCTGGTCTATCAGTCGTTTACTTTCTTACTGTAAACATTAGCCAATAACTGGCTGTAAAGTTTCGTTTTAGGAACCTATAACCAATAGTTTCTGCAATCTTGAGAAAAATGCCTGGGTGCACTAAATAACAAATAAATGTTGAACTTTTTCCAGTTAATAGTAAGTTGCAATGTTGCATTATTCGAAGAAAAATAGACGTCTGTAAAAGATAATAAAATTACTATTGTATGTTACGCATATCTGTAGTGCATAATAGCAATTGTTTCGTACAGTCTTTATTTCTCTGTATATAACAGGAGAATTGTATGAATCTGAAGAATAAGACGAAGAAAGTAAAAGCGACACCAGTGATTGATTGATTGATTGAATCTTTATCCTCGGACTGGGAAAGCTTCTTGCAGAGCTTAATCCTGGCAGTTTCGCATACTTGTAGAGGCTTTGAATCACTGGCGCAGGCCCGGTCACCGAGATTGACAGAGTGAAGTTTCCGATTGTTGAAGGCTTGTTGTCGGGGAATTATTCCATCCATTAGATGCCGCTGAATGGAGAGCAGCCCTTAACGTGCGTTGCTCAAGCGCACACCCCGAGAGTCGAACCAGCGCCGCTATTGATCTTGAAGCTTCTTCGTTCCAGAAGTGACGCGCTAACCAATTGAGTTACCGTTTACATTTACACAAACAATCTCTGTTTATGAATGAACAGTTACAATAACTGATTGGAGACATGAAGCAAATGGCATTAAACAAAAATTTACTACATTGGGTTTATTGGGTTATTTATTGTAGCAGCTGGAAAATGTTCATTACTGCCTAAATTAACGTTCCAAATGATTCATTTCGAAACGTTTTGATTTGGATAGTCAGTTGTTCGATTAAGTCCACATTTAGTGGTGGTATCAAGATCTTGGATCAATTTTCTGGCTACTGTAGCCTATATGCTTCTTACGTACTTTCTGTTTTTGGTGTTACAAAGCCATGTATTGTCATGTCCTGTTGCCTTTTTTCGATTGACTTAATATGATTTATACAAAAACTTTTTGTAAAGTAGGCTATAGTTCCATTTCATGCATCATGGGACAGCTTGTGAATGTATTTCATCAAAACCTATATAAAAATATTTTTAAATTTAATCCATTCGTACTATCCTGGCATAGCACTTTCGTTACACCAAGGTTGGTTCGAGAAAGGGATGAAGTAAATTAAACTATAGGAGGAGATTCACTTTTGGGTAGGTCTTTTATCACCTTTCCAACTGAGAGTATTGTTAGATTTGATATTTTGTGGTGCCCTAGAAGACTTCGTTTTGACCACGTTTGGTCCATGTACTCTATGGTGAAATAAACCCTCTGGGGGTCACTTTGATGACATCTTACATCACCTTTCCACCCGAAAATAATGTTAGATTTGATATTTTTGTGATGTCCTGACATAAGACTTCATTTTGACCAAGTTTGGTCCATGTACTTTACGGGGTGAAATACACCTTCCGAGGGGGTCACATTAAGGAAAGTCACTTTGAAGTCATCTTACACCACCTTTCCACCCGAAAATATTGTTAGATTTGATATTTTTGTGATGTCCTGACATAAGACTTCATTTTGACCAAGTTTGGTCCATGTACCTTATGGGGTGGAATAAACCTTCCGAGGGGGTCACATTAAGGGAAGTCACTTTGAAGGCATCTTACATCACCTTTCCACCCGAAAATATTGTTAGATTTGATATTTTTGTGATGTCCTGACATAAGACTTCATTTTGACCAAGTTTGGTCCATGTACCTTATGGGGTGGAATAAACCTTCCGAGGGGGTCACATTAAGGGAAGTCACTTTGAAGGCATCTTACATCACCTTTCCACCCGAAAATATTGTTAGATTTGATATTTTTGTGATGTCCTGACATAAGACTTCGTTTTGACCAACTTTGGTCCATGTACCTTATGGGGTGAAATTAACCCCCTGGGGGGTCACTTTGGGGGGAGTCTTACATCACCTTTCCACTCGAAAATATTGTTAGATTTGATATTTTTGTGATGTCCTGACATAGAACTTCGTTTTCACCAAGTTTGGTCCATGTACCTTATGGGGTGAAATTAACCCCCTTTTTGGGCTTTTTAGGGGGCTCTAGGGTCCAGATCCACCCGGTGCGGTCAATCTTCCATACTTTTTGTGAGTGACATGGTTGACCCCAGTAACTTCAAGGGGTCAAACCTTTTGTACCTTATGGGGTGAAATCTTCTGTCGTAGGCTCTCGGTCTATTAGGCCTACACACAAAAAATAATATTTTTATGGGTTATTCAAGAAGAGTGCAGTTTGTTTTAAAGTGTTTTAGGTTTTTAGTTTATTCATTCATAGCTTGTCACGCCAGGTAAGAGCATTGTTTTTAAGGTCGTTGTCATCACATGAAGGGCTAAGGGGGCAGTTGGTGAGGATGTGCTTCATCGTCTGATTGTCTGGACCCAGTGGCGTAGCAGCCACCTGGCTCTGCGCCAAGGGCGGCAGGCTGCAAGGGGCGGCAAAATGAGGCTACACAGTGCACACAGCACGAGAAATCAAGTAATGCAAAAATAAATAAAAAGTAACACAAGAAAATGATTTACAAAGAAACAGCTAGCACACCTTCAAAATTTAAGGATAGAACAACAGCTAAAAAGCTCAAGTTGCTTCTTGCGTGATGTTGGATAGCTGTAGCCTGTACTCCGTCTGTTGTTCAATTCTTAGTAACATTTATTACGTCAAAAATATGTTGTGATAATCACGATTCATTTTTTCTATCTTCAAACAGCGTTTGATGTTTTACAGTGGTTAGCTAAATCACACCTACTTGATTCGACACCATATTTATGCTTGTGTCTGAAACTTTATCTTACCATTGGTGTTTCAGTTGCGAGCTGTGAGAGCAGTTTCTCAAAGCTCAAAATGATAAAGTCATATTTACGTTCTACCATGAATGATGATCGGCTATCAGCTCTATCGATTCTTTCTATAGAAAGAGACTACGTTCAAAAACTTGATTTTGAACAAATTATCGCTGATTTTGCTTCGACGAAAGCTCGAAAAGTTGAATTTTGAGGTGGCTATTGATCTTTTATTTGCCTAATACATTTGTTGTCCATTTTTTGTCTTTTAGTTTTGGCCTTAACGCTGAGACAGTGAGGCTTCTTTCTCAAGCAGTATAGAACTTCTGAGACGTGGCACATTATTTGTAATTATTTTTATTGAAAAGATTGCTTGAACATGAAACTATTTCAAAATTTGCTGCAGTCTACTTAGGGCGGCATTTTCAACGAAAGCCAGGGCGGCAGCATATGCTCCTACGCCACTGTCTAGCCCGCAATCACACGTATAGGGTCAGGAGTCATCTTCCATCGGAAAAGGTTGCTTTTCTTTCTCCCGACTCCGCAGCGGGCTCTGTTTCGGCAGCATCACTCTCTTCTCTCAAGGGTGGGAGTTTGTTGAAGACTTTCGGAAGGACTTGGGATGGCAGGATGTTGTGTCCTATCGGGCTCAGAGGTCCAGATTTTTAATCGTGCAGCTGCCGCGCTTGTGTGTTCCAATGGGCCGACTTTGATGAAGCTCTTGCATGACTTGAGTCTTGTTGGAATACGTTTGTGTTCATAAAGAGGGTGGCGTTGGTCGTTTTTATTTAGGAGCAAGTTAGAGGTTTTTAGTTAAAAGCAAGCCAGCAACAAAACATAAACAAACTGTTGTTTGCAACTACACTTAAAGAATACTCGTTGATTTCTTCAAATTTCTAAGTTCTTTAGAAAGCTTCTGGTCCCCTAGGACTATCGCAAACTTAGGTCTAAAAGTATCCCTGAATTCCATTGAAGTCACAGCAAAGTATGCTACGAAGGATTTGGCACTGTCGAAACACCTGATTGAGAACTTTAGAGGTGCGATTTAACTTTAAAAACATGTTGAAAAAATAAAAACCGAGACAGGCAATTGCTGTGTTGGTGGGAATGATGCGTTACAGCATTAAAAATGCTGTTCACGAACATACCTCTTAGTGCGCTTAGTTTAGCTCATAAAGAAAGCAACGTAGCCTACAGATTAAATGTGACAGTTTGTTACACAGTAACTTACTATATAGGCCTATGCAGCATTAGTGCGGTGGTGTACAAACTTTTCCTCAGGCGAGCCAAATTTGATAATGCGAAAGAGCCCTCGGCCCAACAATCTCTGATATTCTTGTTTTGCTCAAAAAATGGTGCATTGTATAGTATTAATGTGCTATTATCATTTTCACACAACAAAGCAATATGCAGGTTTAAGTATTTTGTTATATAAGTTAAGTTACAAATCACGGGATGTGATAAGTTAAGTCTTGTCAGCTTTCCATTACAAATTAAAACATTGGAAAATGTTCGAAGCTACAGCTGTGTTGATGTGAAGAATGAAACTGACGTCTTGATTTCAATAGCCCGTCTTGATTCAGCCCGACGTCTTGATTCAAACTGACGTCTTGATTCAAACTGACGTCTTGATTCAGCCCGCCCCGATAGCTCAATTGGTTAGCGCGGCACTTCTGGAACGAAGAAGCTTCAAGATCAAGCGGCGCTGGTTCGACTCTCGGGGTGTGCGCTTGAGCAACGCACGTTAAGGACTGCTCTCCATTCAGCGGCATCTGATGAATGGAATAAATTGCCCGGCAACAAGACTTCAACAATCGGAAACTTCACTCTGTCAATCTCGGTGACCGGGCCTGCGTCAGTGATTCAAAGCCTCTACAAGTATGCGAAACTGCCAGGATTAAGCTCTGCAAGAAGCTTTCCCAGTCCGAGGATAAAGATTCAATCAATCAATCAATCAATCAATACCCAAGTCAAATTTAGTTCGAGGTTTGAGGTAGATACGCATGAAGTATCTCGTGGTATGCGAGAGTCGCTCAGTTTTGACCTCATGCGGTTCTTATTTAGTTCATAATTGAAAGGTCTTTCAGCGACAGACAGGGCTCATTTTTAATTTTATATTAGGTTTACAATGTCATCACACTATTACCCGACTTATTCTCACTGCGTTATGCAAGAAAGAACGCAACCAGTGCCGTTTTTAAAGTCTTCGTTTAAGCTTGACCCGACCTGGAATCGATTTCAGATCTACCAGAGCCGAAGGCGAAAGATGATGTTGTCGACTTCGGCACTCGGGGTCGCAGTGAAACTCAGTTAGCTGCAGGTGAGCCGGAGCCTCATCAGTAGAGCCAGCAAGAGCGCCGGAAGCGGGGGAGCAGGAGGGCGGATGCCCCCTTGCCCTTAATTTTTCTGTGGAAGAGGAGGCAGGGAGAGCAGTGGTGCCCCTTTAAGGTCAGGTAAGCTACTGCACATTTTGCAATGTAACAATTTCTGCTATTCGATTTTAGCCTAATTATAATCTTTCGTTTTTACCTTAAAGGAATTCACAACACGAAATTCTGTATCACAGTAAGTTACCGGTACATCACTATAACATAGTTTGATGCCCTTCCGTGCCATTGTTCTTTGTATAACGGACACTTGTATCATTATTCGAGTCGATAATGAGCTGATAGATGAGCATTATAGCTATATTTTATCTTAAATTTAAAAAAATGGCCTTTCAGCAACAGTGCCCTTTTTTCATAATCCTGCCCCCCCCCGGTCAAAAGTCGTTCCGGCGCCCCTGAGGGCCAGGGCTGGATTAAGGGTACTGTAGGCCTAAGGCTGTTTACTAGAGAAGGGCCTATAACACTGCGTCACAAAAAAATATGGCATGTCGGTAACTGAGATACCAATATCCATTCCAGACTTAGTTTTGGGCATTGATTCCGAATCTGAACTCGGTTTTGCTCTATCACGTCAGGTTTTTGAGTTATTGACAATTTATTATTTTTAAATTTTTGAAAATTGGGTCAATTTTGTTATAATGTCTCTTTTTTGCCGCAGTCAAAAAAGTCTTTTTAAAATTCATGAAAGAATCTGGAAATTTCTTTTAATCACTGCCAATCAAAAATTCAATTCAACATGAAAAATAATATGCGTAATAAGGAGCCTAACTTTACGAATATTTGCATCAATTGACAGCTATTTTTAAGCTTGTTTTTAATTGATATGCACTATGCAGCATATACGAACAAACTAAATGCAATCGCAAACACTTAACAAATATCACAATTAACAAACTTTTGTTAGCTTAAAAAGTCGTCTTTTAGCATAAAGGCTACGTTATAAGACCAAGATATCAGTCATTTTTTGCAGAAAAAAGGTTCTCATTGAACATTTTAGAAATGCTGTGGGCATCTTCTCTTCCTGCGATGGTCTTCATTGGTGTCTCTTTGAAAAGACCAACAAAAGTCAGCCATCATGGCAGGACTGACATTCCCCTGGTATCTTTCTTCTATGATTTTAATGTCTTGATGAAACTTCTCTTTAGGTTCATTATTGACATCAGCATTGTTGGGTGGAAAAAAATCTAGGTGACTATGCAAAACATGCATTGTCAGCGACATCCGAACCCCCCATCGCTTCATATGACTTTAGCATTTGGTTGACAATTTCTTTGTAATTGGTTGCTTTGTGCTTACCAAGAACATTTTCAACAACCAAAAAGAAACCGTTCCAGGCCGCAAGTTCTTGTGGAGTTAATGTGCTTTTAAAAATTTCATCTTTCAACAATTTTCTTATTTTTGGTCCAACAAAGATTCCTTGCTTCAGCTTTGCGTCAGATTTGTAAGAAAAATCTCGCAAATATGTTTAAATCCATCACTTTGTTTATCCATGGCTTTCACAAAATTGTTGAACAAACCAAGCTTTATGTGTAGAGGAAGGAAAATTTTGTTCGCATCAACTAATGGCTGATGTTGCACATTGAAATTGCCTGGGTTGAAATTTGCATGGGTGGGCCATTTTTCTGTACTATAGTGCTGTTCATCTGCCTAGCTATTCCACAAACAAAGGAAACACATGTACTTAGTGTAACCCAGCTGCAAACCAAGTAAGAGTCCAACAACTTTTAGGTCACCACATACAGTATATGCCATTTATGGTTTTCATAACTGATGCATGTTAGCAAATTCTTCATTGCTTCATATGTTTCTTTGGTCTTGGTACTGTTGGCCACTGGAACTGACGGTTTTTCATTTATATTGTGTAGTAGAACAGTCATGTTTTTTTAATCAATAAAAGCAACTTTGCAGGCAATAAAGCGATTTAGAGGCACACTAGCAATTGCCAATATAATCAACTATAAGACAATTTGGAGAAAATAAAAACTGTGAATAACTCAAAAACCTGACGTGATAGAGCAAAACCAATTTCAGATTCGGAATCAGCGCCCAAAACTACGTCTAGAATGGATATTGGTATCTCAGTTACCGACATGCCATATTTTTTGTGACGCAGTGTAATTTTACAAATCAAGCTACAAAAAGTAATAAGAATACATACATGAAAAATTCAAATTATTTACTGCAAAATAACATAAACATAAAAGAAAAATATCTAATGATGGCGCGTAATTGGTTTTGGAAATTTTTTGTATCAAATTTGAAGCAGGTGGAAAAGATTTTAGAAAGAAAGAAATGAATAGTAGGTACCTATGGTAATACTCCACCAGTCTACTTAATGACACTCTAAACCAGGGGTTTTCAACCTTTTTTCCCATCGCGACCTCCTCAGAGTAATCAATGTACCCTGGCGACCCCCCCATAAAATCGTTCAACAAAAGCATATTCAATGCAAAATTTAACCGAATTTGATTTATGCCGACATCCAGTTATGTTTAGTTTTGCTGTTCCAACGTAAATTTCCGAAACGAAAACGATTTTTGCGATGTTTTCACGGCTTTTATTACATTTCCTCCGATTGTTATTTCCATTTTCTATCAATCTTAGCTAGATAATAGGAAAAAAATAATGAGAATAATCTACGTTTTCGCACTTTCACCGGTTGAATTTATTGCAATCTTTTATGGATTTATTTAAATCAATTTCAGTGAGATGGTAGGTGCTGCATATTTTTAACTGTTAAGTTTGTCAATGCGTGCACCTCTTGCTAAAAGAACTTTCAAACAAAATAGCCGACACTAATTTTTTTCAATGCCATTAAAAACAATACTGAGAAATCTATATTTTACAAAGGATTCTACATAATTTTGCTTTTACCATAGCGTGATTACTAGTTAACTTTAGTCTGCACAAAACAACGTACAAGAACTTGGTGAAAAATATCGAATGCTTTCCTAAAGCCTTTGCATCGTCTGAAAGCTTAAACGATATAATAACCTCAAGTAGAGGAATGGTCGATTGCGAAAAACACAGTTTTTAATCTTTTCTGGCAAAAAAGAATACACTGGAATTTCAAGCGCCTTGCGACTCTCCGAAAAACGGCTCGCGATCTCCAGGTTGAAAACCCCTGCTCTATACTCAATTTCGGTAAAATTGGCACCTACGTGGTTTTAGAAATGGGCTCTTTATATGTATTGAATTGACTCAACTCAGTCATTCGTTTTTAAGCAAAAACTGTAGGACTGGATCTGTATCGCCATCAGCCTTACAAAAATTTAACCTTAAAAAAATTGAGGGCCGAATTTTTCTAGGGCCTTAGTTTATAGTGAAGTGCGATAAAAAGTATTTTGTTGAAAGCCACAGGAAAAGTAAACGCCATCAAGTTGGATTTGAGCGACAACAAGCATCGCAATCAAGGCAAACTTTTATTGAACAAGCTCCTTTTATTGATCACGTTTGGGTCTGAAATCGACAAAATATTATGCTTGGGTAAGTGGTATCAATTCAAGGTAGAACTGTGGCCTCTACAAATAGGCAATTTTGTTAGGTCAAAATAAAGTCAATATTTTATAAAAATAAAGTAAAAAAAGTTTTTTTTAAGGTCAAAATAAAAATGGCCCTACTCATCAGGATTCACGCAGAAAGCAGTGAATAGCAATAAGTCCTTTTCAATTGAGGTAAAATCCCGAAAGCGATTGTGATTTCGCCAACAGGAAAATGAATTCAAAGAAAATGAAGGGGTGTACCAGCAAACATCTATAGGATTGGCCCATGATACAAGAGAAGGATCCCCAGAGGATACAAACTGATATGAATGAATCAACAAGTGAATAAAAAAATAACAGTTAACCTCTCAAGTACATGTAGCTCCACACAGAGTGAAATTTACATGCCTTTTGACTCTTTTTTATTTCTTTAAAAGTATTATTGACTCAAAAAAAATGTCTAAAAAGACATTACGAAAAGTAACTACGGACAAAGGCCAGTGTTTCGATCTTCCGATCTCTTCAGCGTAGTAAAGTGAAAGTAGAAAGTTGTCTTGAAGCGTTGGTTGAGATGATGATTTGAAACTTGAGTGATTGTTGTGACTTGTGAGACAATGAGACTGGATTTAAGTTTTAATTTTGGACCTCAGCGAAACGTAGCTTTACAGCCTATTTGAAGGTGTGATTTTTTTAAGAGAATTTGTGCTAAGAAATTGCAGGAATTTGTTAAAAATAAAAACTAGAAAAAAAGACAAGAATTTACAACTGAGCTAGGACAAAACAATCATCTGAGATGGATCTAAAATACAAGAAATTAGATTCTAGCGGCACATATAAGTATTAAAATTCAAAGAAAATGAAGGGGTGTACCAGCAAACATCTGTAGGATTGGCCCATGATACAAGAGAAGGATCCCCAGAGGATACAAACTGATATGAATGAATCAACAAGTGAATAAAAAAATAACAGTTAACCTCTCAAGTACATGTAGCTCCACACAGAGTGAAATTTACATGCCTTTTGACTCTTTTTTATTTCTTTAAAAGTATTATTGACTCAAAAAGAATGTCTAAAAAGACATTACGAAAAGTAACTACGGACAGTAAGTTTTCAAGGAAAATGAATGGATGAATTCTCGCCTATGAATGCCACCCTCTTAGGAACAATAACAACCTACTTGTTTTTGCAATTATGACGCAACAATGATTCTAACTTTTCTCGCCGGCTTTACTTTGTCTGTGAGAAGCTGTCTTCATTGTTTTTAGAAAATGTATTCTGCGAGCGAAAAGCAACACTTTGTGAAACTAAAGGCGCGGTCTATACAAAAAAGTATCGCGGGCAACTGTTTGTTTCATTTTATTATTGTCGTTTTCAATACACCAATTCTTCTAATAAGTAAGGCCTGCACTTTATCCAGTCTAGGCAGAAAACGTTTAAGACAGCATCTAAAGTGCAATGATAGAAAAATACTTGAAACTATCCATTTCATTTTTAAGTTGGTACATTTTCATTTTAGTATCAAAAATGGGCCCCACTCAAAAACGAAAAAACTACTCGTTTTTCCTTTACAATGTTATGCTAGAGGGGAAAGTTTCCCGACTTCCCATCCCCCTCTCAGAGCCCCTGCCTATTCTTATAAATAAAAACATTAACCACTGGATGACTCACATACAAGACTTCGATAATTCGAAACTTCACTCTGTCAATATCTGTAGCCCAACCCAGTGGCGGCTGGTGGCTTCCTGAATTGGGGGGGCTGCAAGATGGCATATCCGGGAATTGTTGGAAGGCAATATCAGACGAGCTTCGCGGGCGTGTCGCCGAAGGCGACACCCACGGCGGGGGGTCTGAGGGGCCTCCCCCAGAAAATTTTTTACGATTACATTTAATTTGGTGCATTTTGAGAGCATTTTTAAAAGAAATTTGGGAGTGGAATAACAGTCAAAAATGTTGCTGTAGAGCTTGAAAAGTACTAATATTTCAAATTTTTATATTCAAAATAAGTGCTAAATACAAAGGAAACTATGTTCTATGCACTTCGTCGTTTTCTCAATAGTTCGCTTAGTTTGTTGTCTGCAAATATTTATTGTCGATCGCCGGCATCGGGTACGAATGTCCATATACGATCCACAAAAAAAAAATACACAGAAACAAAAGACAAACAGAAGTACATTCACAGCAATGACGCTGAAGTAAGCAATAAATTAATTAATCAATCGTCCATTTCAGATCATGCGATTCATATCGCACAAATTAAACATGGGAAACAAAATCAATTCAAAATGAAATATGACTTAATCTGTTCAAACACCCAATTATAAAAATAAATTTAAACTTTATCAATCGATGAATTTTGATATCACTTCTGTGCCATAGCAGCCATCAAGGTTAGGTATTATATACGGCATACATAGATGATAGTGGTAGGTAGTTTTGTTGTAGTTTTTGTAATGAAGGAGGTAGTTTGAGTTGCGATAGCAGTCAGACATCATCAGGGAAGCAACAATAGAGTTTGACGATGATTCACATCTTCCAGCAAAAGAAAAGGCACATTTCCGTTGTAATGCATCAAATGTTACACAAGACTTGATGTTCACGTACGCTATAATGTTTGGACAAATTGTGAATAATTCTAAATGCATTATTGAATGCAACACGCAAGTGATTAATGTCACGTTGGTGATAATTTTCCCAAAAGAGACATGCATACATTGGGGTACAAAATGAACGGAAGAGAACATTTTTAACTTTACTGGAGCTCTTGTAAAATTTTGATTTTAATTTATTAGCAAAACAGTATAATGATCGCACTTGTCGGTTTACATCCTTGTCATCACACATTGCCGTGTCAAGAAATACACCCAAATATCTGATGCTATCTACAAATTTGATTTGACTTCAGTTGAGCCGTGAAATTGGATTTAAATTTAACTTTAAGTGATTAGTTAGAAAACACACAGCAAACAACTTTTTGCAGTTAAAAATGATCTCATTACAAAGTGCATGATCTTCGCACACACGCAGTATATTGCAGCATACACGCAGCATATGTAACCGTAACTACATCTTTTTTGGAGCACCTTGTATGTATATACCCACTGCTACAGAACTAAAAATGCTTAAAAGTTAACAATTTTTATTCTTTCCTACAAAATTATCTTTTGCCAGCTGAAGCCAGCTAGCAACTCTGCATGTATCACAAAACAGAAGGACAAAGACAATATCTCAATTGTATCACAAGTATAAATGCCCACTGGATGGCAAGTATAAGTCATAACCATTAACCGATTAACCATTGATCTCGCTCAAGCCATAGGTCCCACATTTTATCTTTGCTACACATTACTGAGCATCACATACAAAGGACAGCTGACCTTTATTTATAGATAAATTCCATTCGGCAACTTTTTGCATTGGCAAAATGGTCAATTACCCTCTCATTGAAATCTTTGGTTTCAGTTATCAAGCTATTTTCTATTGACACCATTGCTGATGTAGAAAGTCTTTCAGTACACATGGTGCTGCGAGAAAAGGTTTTAATCCTTTTTAGTGACGGAAAGCAACGTTCTGGTTCTGCTGTTGACATTGGAGTGGTAAGTAGAATTTTAGCTAGCTTTATTACTTCAGAAAAAGTTGATTGCATTCCTTCCAGGTTTAGCAATGAAAGCAGCTGCACAAGTCCATTCACTGAATGCATGTCATTTCTAGAATAGAGAACAGACAGCTCCGGTTTAAGCTTGTCTTTAATTAGCATAGGGTATGCTTCACAACATTTTTCTAAAGCTTTTTCTGGAAACTGTCTTGCATATTGTGAAGCATTTTTCAAATTAAATAAATTGCTTGCTTTAAGATGATTGGTTAACTTGAATCTTTCTTGACACTGCATTAAGACAACATCACATACTTCTTTAGCATCAATTAAAGTCAATATTTTATAAAAATAAAGTAAAAAAAGTTTTTTTTAAGGTCAAAATAAAAATGGCCCTACTCATCAGGATTCACGCAGAAAGCAGTGAATAGCAATAAGTCCTTTTCAATTGAGGTAAAATCCCGAAAGCGATTGTGATTTCGCCAACAGGAAAATGAATTCAAAGAAAATGAAGGGGTGTACCAGCAAACATCTATAGGATTGGCCCATGATACAAGAGAAGGATCCCCAGAGGATACAAACTGATATGAATGAATCAACAAGTGAATAAAAAAATAACAGTTAACCTCTCAAGTACATGTAGCTCCACACAGAGTGAAATTTACATGCCTTTTGACTCTTTTTTATTTCTTTAAAAGTATTATTGACTCAAAAAAAATGTCTAAAAAGACATTACGAAAAGTAACTACGGACAAAGGCCAGTGTTTCGATCTTCCGATCTCTTCAGCGTAGTAAAGTGAAAGTAGAAAGTTGTCTTGAAGCGTTGGTTGAGATGATGATTTGAAACTTGAGTGATTGTTGTGACTTGTGAGACAATGAGACTGGATTTAAGTTTTAATTTTGGACCTCAGCGAAACGTAGCTTTACAGCCTATTTGAAGGTGTGATTTTTTTAAGAGAATTTGTGCTAAGAAATTGCAGGAATTTGTTAAAAATAAAAACTAGAAAAAAAGACAAGAATTTACAACTGAGCTAGGACAAAACAATCATCTGAGATGGATCTAAAATACAAGAAATTAGATTCTAGCGGCACATATAAGTATTAAAATTCAAAGAAAATGAAGGGGTGTACCAGCAAACATCTGTAGGATTGGCCCATGATACAAGAGAAGGATCCCCAGAGGATACAAACTGATATGAATGAATCAACAAGTGAATAAAAAAATAACAGTTAACCTCTCAAGTACATGTAGCTCCACACAGAGTGAAATTTACATGCCTTTTGACTCTTTTTTATTTCTTTAAAAGTATTATTGACTCAAAAAGAATGTCTAAAAAGACATTACGAAAAGTAACTACGGACAGTAAGTTTTCAAGGAAAATGAATGGATGAATTCTCGCCTATGAATGCCACCCTCTTAGGAACAATAACAACCTACTTGTTTTTGCAATTATGACGCAACAATGATTCTAACTTTTCTCGCCGGCTTTACTTTGTCTGTGAGACGCTGTCTTCATTGTTTTTAGAAAATGTATTCTGCGAGCGAAAAGCAACACTTTGTGAAACTAAAGGCGCGGTCTATACAAAAAAGTATCGCGGGCAACTGTTTGTTTCATTTTATTATTGTCGTTTTCAATACACCAATTCTTCTAATAAGTAAGGCCTGCACTTTATCCAGTCTAGGCAGAAAACGTTTAAGACAGCATCTAAAGTGCAATGATAGAAAAATACTTGAAACTATCCATTTCATTTTTAAGTTGGTACATTTTCATTTTAGTATCAAAAATGGGCCCCACTCAAAAACGAAAAAACTACTCGTTTTTCCTTTACAATGTTATGCTAGAGGGGAAAGTTTCCCGACTTCCCATCCCCCTCTCAGAGCCCCTGCCTATTCTTATAAATAAAAACATTAACCACTGGATGACTCACATACAAGACTTCGATAATTCGAAACTTCACTCTGTCAATATCTGTAGCCCAACCCAGTGGCGGCTGGTGGCTTCCTGAATTGGGGGGGCTGCAAGATGGCATATCCGGGAATTGTTGGAAGGCAATATCAGACGAGCTTCGCGGGCGTGTCGCCGAAGGCGACACCCACGGCGGGGGGTCTGAGGGGCCTCCCCCAGAAAATTTTTTACGATTACATTTAATTTGGTGCATTTTGAGAGCATTTTTAAAAGAAATTTGGGAGTGGAATAACAGTCAAAAATGTTGCTGTAGAGCTTGAAAAGTACTAATATTTCAAATTTTTATATTCAAAATAAGTGCTAAATACAAAGGAAACTATGTTCTATGCACTTCGTCGTTTTCTCAATAGTTCGCTTAGTTTGTTGTCTGCAAATATTTATTGTCGATCGCCGGCATCGGGTACGAATGTCCATATACGATCCACAAAAAAAAAATACACAGAAACAAAAGACAAACAGAAGTACATTCACAGCAATGACGCTGAAGTAAGCAATAAATTAATTAATCAATCGTCCATTTCAGATCATGCGATTCATATCGCACAAATTAAACATGGGAAACAAAATCAATTCAAAATGAAATATGACTTAATCTGTTCAAACACCCAATTATAAAAATAAATTTAAACTTTATCAATCGATGAATTTTGATATCACTTCTGTGCCATAGCAGCCATCAAGGTTAGGTATTATATACGGCATACATAGATGATAGTGGTAGGTAGTTTTGTTGTAGTTTTTGTAATGAAGGAGGTAGTTTGAGTTGCGATAGCAGTCAGACATCATCAGGGAAGCAACAATAGAGTTTGACGATGATTCACATCTTCCAGCAAAAGAAAAGGCACATTTCCGTTGTAATGCATCAAATGTTACACAAGACTTGATGTTCACGTACGCTATAATGTTTGGACAAATTGTGAATAATTCTAAATGCATTATTGAATGCAACACGCAAGTGATTAATGTCACGTTGGTGATAATTTTCCCAAAAGAGACATGCATACATTGGGGTACAAAATGAACGGAAGAGAACATTTTTAACTTTACTGGAGCTCTTGTAAAATTTTGATTTTAATTTATTAGCAAAACAGTATAATGATCGCACTTGTCGGTTTACATCCTTGTCATCACACATTGCCGTGTCAAGAAATACACCCAAATATCTGATGCTATCTACAAATTTGATTTGACTTCCGTTGAGCCGTGAAATTGGATTTAAATTTAACTTTAAGTGATTAGTTAGAAAACACACAGCAAACAACTTTTTGCAGTTAAAAATGATCTCATTACAAAGTGCATGATCTTCGCACACACGCAGTATATTGCAGCATACACGCAGCATATGTAACCGTAACTACATCTTTTTTGGAGCACCTTGTATGTATATACCCACTGCTCCAGAACTAAAAATGCTTAAAAGTTAACAATTTTTATTCTTTCCTACAAAATTATCTTTTGCCAGCTGAAGCCAGCTAGCAACTCTGCATGTATCACAAAACAGAAGGACAAAGACAATATCTCAATTGTATCACAAGTATAAATGCCCACTGGATGGCAAGTATAAGTCATAACCATTAACCGATTAACCATTGATCTCGCTCAAGCCATAGGTCCCACATTTTATCTTTGCTACACATTACTGAGCATCACATACAAAGGACAGCTGACCTTTATTTATAGATAAATTCCATTCGGCAACTTTTTGCATTGGCAAAATGGTCAATTACCCTCTCATTGAAATCTTTGGTTTCAGTTATCAAGCTATTTTCTATTGACACCATTGCTGATGCAGAAAGTCTTTCAGTACACATGGTGCTGCGAGAAAAGGTTTTAATCCTTTTTAGTGACGGAAAGCAACGTTCTGGTTCTGCTGTTGACATTGGGGTGGTAAGTAGAATTTTAGCTAGCTTTATTACTTCAGAAAAAGTTGATTGCATTCCTTCCAGGTTTAGCAATGAAAGCAGCTGCACAAGTCCATTCACTGAATGCATGTCATTTCTAGAATAGAGAACAGACAGCTCCGGTTTAAGCTTGTCTTTAATTAGCATAGGGTATGCTTCACAACATTTTTCTAAAGCTTTTTCTGGAAACTGTCTTGCATATTGTGAAGCATTTTTCAAATTAAATAAATTGCTTGCTTTAAGATGATTGGTTAACTTGAATCTTTCTTGACACTGCATTAAGACAACATCACATACTTCTTTAGCATCAATTAAAGTCAATATTTTATAAAAATAAAGTAAAAAAAGTTTTTTTTAAGGTCAAAATAAAAATGGCCCTACTCATCAGGATTCACGCAGAAAGCAGTGAATAGCAATAAGTCCTTTTCAATTGAGGTAAAATCCCGAAAGCGATTGTGATTTCGCCAACAGGAAAATGAATTCAAAGAAAATGAAGGGGTGTACCAGCAAACATCTATAGGATTGGCCCATGATACAAGAGAAGGATCCCCAGAGGATACAAACTGATATGAATGAATCAACAAGTGAATAAAAAAATAACAGTTAACCTCTCAAGTACATGTAGCTCCACACAGAGTGAAATTTACATGCCTTTTGACTCTTTTTTATTTCTTTAAAAGTATTATTGACTCAAAAAAAATGTCTAAAAAGACATTACGAAAAGTAACTACGGACAAAGGCCAGTGTTTCGATCTTCCGATCTCTTCAGCGTAGTAAAGTGAAAGTAGAAAGTTGTCTTGAAGCGTTGGTTGAGATGATGATTTGAAACTTGAGTGATTGTTGTGACTTGTGAGACAATGAGACTGGATTTAAGTTTTAATTTTGGACCTCAGCGAAACGTAGCTTTACAGCCTATTTGAAGGTGTGATTTTTTTAAGAGAATTTGTGCTAAGAAATTGCAGGAATTTGTTAAAAATAAAAACTAGAAAAAAAGACAAGAATTTACAACTGAGCTAGGACAAAACAATCATCTGAGATGGATCTAAAATACAAGAAATTAGATTCTAGCGGCACATATAAGTATTAAAATTCAAAGAAAATGAAGGGGTGTACCAGCAAACATCTGTAGGATTGGCCCATGATACAAGAGAAGGATCCCCAGAGGATACAAACTGATATGAATGAATCAACAAGTGAATAAAAAAATAACAGTTAACCTCTCAAGTACATGTAGCTCCACACAGAGTGAAATTTACATGCCTTTTGACTCTTTTTTATTTCTTTAAAAGTATTATTGACTCAAAAAGAATGTCTAAAAAGACATTACGAAAAGTAACTACGGACAGTAAGTTTTCAAGGAAAATGAATGGATGAATTCTCGCCTATGAATGCCACCCTCTTAGGAACAATAACAACCTACTTGTTTTTGCAATTATGACGCAACAATGATTCTAACTTTTCTCGCCGGCTTTACTTTGTCTGTGAGAAGCTGTCTTCATTGTTTTTAGAAAATGTATTCTGCGAGCGAAAAGCAACACTTTGTGAAACTAAAGGCGCGGTCTATACAAAAAAGTATCGCGGGCAACTGTTTGTTTCATTTTATTATTGTCGTTTTCAATACACCAATTCTTCTAATAAGTAAGGCCTGCACTTTATCCAGTCTAGGCAGAAAACGTTTAAGACAGCATCTAAAGTGCAATGATAGAAAAATACTTGAAACTATCCATTTCATTTTTAAGTTGGTACATTTTCATTTTAGTATCAAAAATGGGCCCCACTCAAAAACGAAAAAACTACTCGTTTTTCCTTTACAATGTTATGCTAGAGGGGAAAGTTTCCCGACTTCCCATCCCCCTCTCAGAGCCCCTGCCTATTCTTATAAATAAAAACATTAACCACTGGATGACTCACATACAAGACTTCGATAATTCGAAACTTCACTCTGTCAATATCTGTAGCCCAACCCAGTGGCGGCTGGTGGCTTCCTGAATTGGGGGGGCTGCAAGATGGCATATCCGGGAATTGTTGGAAGGCAATATCAGACGAGCTTCGCGGGCGTGTCGCCGAAGGCGACACCCACGGCGGGGGGTCTGAGGGGCCTCCCCCAGAAAATTTTTTACGATTACATTTAATTTGGTGCATTTTGAGAGCATTTTTAAAAGAAATTTGGGAGTGGAATAACAGTCAAAAATGTTGCTGTAGAGCTTGAAAAGTACTAATATTTCAAATTTTTATATTCAAAATAAGTGCTAAATACAAAGGAAACTATGTTCTATGCACTTCGTCGTTTTCTCAATAGTTCGCTTAGTTTGTTGTCTGCAAATATTTATTGTCGATCGCCGGCATCGGGTACGAATGTCCATATACGATCCACAAAAAAAAAATACACAGAAACAAAAGACAAACAGAAGTACATTCACAGCAATGACGCTGAAGTAAGCAATAAATTAATTAATCAATCGTCCATTTCAGATCATGCGATTCATATCGCACAAATTAAACATGGGAAACAAAATCAATTCAAAATGAAATATGACTTAATCTGTTCAAACACCCAATTATAAAAATAAATTTAAACTTTATCAATCGATGAATTTTGATATCACTTCTGTGCCATAGCAGCCATCAAGGTTAGGTATTATATACGGCATACATAGATGATAGTGGTAGGTAGTTTTGTTGTAGTTTTTGTAATGAAGGAGGTAGTTTGAGTTGCGATAGCAGTCAGACATCATCAGGGAAGCAACAATAGAGTTTGACGATGATTCACATCTTCCAGCAAAAGAAAAGGCACATTTCCGTTGTAATGCATCAAATGTTACACAAGACTTGATGTTCACGTACGCTATAATGTTTGGACAAATTGTGAATAATTCTAAATGCATTATTGAATGCAACACGCAAGTGATTAATGTCACGTTGGTGATAATTTTCCCAAAAGAGACATGCATACATTGGGGTACAAAATGAACGGAAGAGAACATTTTTAACTTTACTGGAGCTCTTGTAAAATTTTGATTTTAATTTATTAGCAAAACAGTATAATGATCGCACTTGTCGGTTTACATCCTTGTCATCACACATTGCCGTGTCAAGAAATACACCCAAATATCTGATGCTATCTACAAATTTGATTTGACTTCCGTTGAGCCGTGAAATTGGATTTAAATTTAACTTTAAGTGATTAGTTAGAAAACACACAGCAAACAACTTTTTGCAGTTAAAAATGATCTCATTACAAAGTGCATGATCTTCGCACACACGCAGTATATTGCAGCATACACGCAGCATATGTAACCGTAACTACATCTTTTTCGGAGCACCTTGTATGTATATACCCACTGCTCCAGAACTAAAAATGCTTAAAAGTTAACAATTTTTATTCTTTCCTACAAAATTATCTTTTGCCAGCTGAAGCCAGCTAGCAACTCTGCATGTATCACAAAACAGAAGGACAAAGACAATATCTCAATTGTATCACAAGTATAAATGCCCACTGGATGGCAAGTATAAGTCATAACCATTAACCGATTAACCATTGATCTCGCTCAAGCCATAGGTCCCACATTTTATCTTTGCTACACATTACTGAGCATCACATACAAAGGACAGCTGACCTCTATTTATAGATAAATTCCATTCGGCAACTTTTTGCATTGGCAAAATGGTCAATTACCCTCTCATTGAAATCTTTGGTTTCAGTTATCAAGCTATTTTCTATTGACACCATTGCTGATGCAGAAAGTCTTTCAGTACACATGGTGCTGCGAGAAAAGGTTTTAATCCTTTTTAGTGACGGAAAGCAACGTTCTGGTTCTGCTGTTGACATTGGAGTGGTAAGTAGAATTTTAGCTAGCTTTATTACTTCAGAAAAAGTTGATTGCATTCCTTCCAGGTTTAGCAATGAAAGCAGCTGCACAAGTCCATTCACTGAATGCATGTCATTTCTAGAATAGAGAACAGACAGCTCCGGTTTAAGCTTGTCTTTAATTAGCATAGGGTATGCTTCACAACATTTTTCTAAAGCTTTTTCTGGAAACTGTCTTGCATATTGTGAAGCATTTTTCAAATTAAATAAATTGCTTGCTTTAAGATGATTGGTTAACTTGAATCTTTCTTGACACTGCATTAAGACAACATCACATACTTCTTTAGCATCAATTAAAGTCAATATTTTATAAAAATAAAGTAAAAAAAGTTTTTTTTAAGGTCAAAATAAAAATGGCCCTACTCATCAGGATTCACGCAGAAAGCAGTGAATAGCAATAAGTCCTTTTCAATTGAGGTAAAATCCCGAAAGCGATTGTGATTTCGCCAACAGGAAAATGAATTCAAAGAAAATGAAGGGGTGTACCAGCAAACATCTATAGGATTGGCCCATGATACAAGAGAAGGATCCCCAGAGGATACAAACTGATATGAATGAATCAACAAGTGAATAAAAAAATAACAGTTAACCTCTCAAGTACATGTAGCTCCACACAGAGTGAAATTTACATGCCTTTTGACTCTTTTTTATTTCTTTAAAAGTATTATTGACTCAAAAAAAATGTCTAAAAAGACATTACGAAAAGTAACTACGGACAAAGGCCAGTGTTTCGATCTTCCGATCTCTTCAGCGTAGTAAAGTGAAAGTAGAAAGTTGTCTTGAAGCGTTGGTTGAGATGATGATTTGAAACTTGAGTGATTGTTGTGACTTGTGAGACAATGAGACTGGATTTAAGTTTTAATTTTGGACCTCAGCGAAACGTAGCTTTACAGCCTATTTGAAGGTGTGATTTTTTTAAGAGAATTTGTGCTAAGAAATTGCAGGAATTTGTTAAAAATAAAAACTAGAAAAAAAGACAAGAATTTACAACTGAGCTAGGACAAAACAATCATCTGAGATGGATCTAAAATACAAGAAATTAGATTCTAGCGGCACATATAAGTATTAAAATTCAAAGAAAATGAAGGGGTGTACCAGCAAACATCTGTAGGATTGGCCCATGATACAAGAGAAGGATCCCCAGAGGATACAAACTGATATGAATGAATCAACAAGTGAATAAAAAAATAACAGTTAACCTCTCAAGTACATGTAGCTCCACACAGAGTGAAATTTACATGCCTTTTGACTCTTTTTTATTTCTTTAAAAGTATTATTGACTCAAAAAGAATGTCTAAAAAGACATTACGAAAAGTAACTACGGACAGTAAGTTTTCAAGGAAAATGAATGGATGAATTCTCGCCTATGAATGCCACCCTCTTAGGAACAATAACAACCTACTTGTTTTTGCAATTATGACGCAACAATGATTCTAACTTTTCTCGCCGGCTTTACTTTGTCTGTGAGAAGCTGTCTTCATTGTTTTTAGAAAATGTATTCTGCGAGCGAAAAGCAACACTTTGTGAAACTAAAGGCGCGGTCTATACAAAAAAGTATCGCGGGCAACTGTTTGTTTCATTTTATTATTGTCGTTTTCAATACACCAATTCTTCTAATAAGTAAGGCCTGCACTTTATCCAGTCTAGGCAGAAAACGTTTAAGACAGCATCTAAAGTGCAATGATAGAAAAATACTTGAAACTATCCATTTCATTTTTAAGTTGGTACATTTTCATTTTAGTATCAAAAATGGGCCCCACTCAAAAACGAAAAAACTACTCGTTTTTCCTTTACAATGTTATGCTAGAGGGGAAAGTTTCCCGACTTCCCATCCCCCTCTCAGAGCCCCTGCCTATTCTTATAAATAAAAACATTAACCACTGGATGACTCACATACAAGACTTCGATAATTCGAAACTTCACTCTGTCAATATCTGTAGCCCAACCAGTCCTGCGGTAGTGGTTCAAAACTTCTACAAGTATGTGAAACTAAAATTAACCTATCAAGCAGCGTGAGAAACTGTTTTTACCACTGGTCTTAGTTTCTTAGTCACCAATCATTTGACCGGTCGGTTTAACTTCTGTGAAATATTTAAGAGTAATGATTAACGCCGTGCTCTCTGATAATTAGGGCCCGCAAAAGTCAATAGTCAAAATTTTTTAGGACCTCGTCTATCCACGAATCAAAGAATAAAGTTGTTTTCAGCACCTAGGGGACTGTTTCTAAGAAATTTATAGGTAAAAATAAAGTCAAAATTGACAATAAAGTCAAAATTTTCAATAAAGTCAAAATTTGTCAAATTATGGCTTTACGAAGAAGAATTGCTTTGACAATAAAGTCAAAATTTTCAATAAAGTCAAAATTTGTCAAATTATGGCTTTACGAAGAAGAATTGCTTTACGAAGAATTGATTTTACGAACAATTGCTTACGAACAATTGTTTTACGAAAAACTGTTTACGAAGAAAACGTCGGACACCGGTGTAAACATAGGCTACTACTCTTATAGAATACGCGATTTCTTCAAATTCTTTGTCCTTTTAGAAAGCTTCTAGTCCTTTAGAACAAGGGTCACCAACTGGCGGGCCGCATTCGGCCCGCCACGCTGTTTTGTGTGCGGCCGCGGAAGGTATCAGCGTGCAAGTATAATCACAATTACTTTTCTTGAACAGTTAATAATCATTTAGGCAAAAAATCCTTTCCGGGAATCATATTTTCGCTTTGCATACGATTCCACCGACCAATCAGATTGTAGTTCTTGGTGAGGGTTGCTTAAAGTTATTCCAATGCGATGTCCAGCCACACTGTCCCAGTGGTTGATTAAAACGTCTGTTTTCTAAATTGTCTGTAAGTATAGGGTTGCTTATTTTAAGTTTGTAAGTGTCATGTAAACACTAGTGTGCGTTTCACGGCTGTGTTTCACGAGCAGTGTTCCCTTTATGCATAGGTAAAATAGGTCGGTGTGCCAACTCAATTTATAATAAACTGACAAAATATTATACAGTATATAAATTTAAAGACTTTTTGTGGTTGTATTATGAAAATATTTAGCTTAGTAAGCTGCAAAATGTTGTTAATCAACAATTCTTGCCATGCTGATAAGCATCGCAAGTGACAGTTGTCTAATTAATCAAAGAAAGACGGTTTTATAGACTCTCACCAAAACGATAAAAAACCAACTCATTGCTTTTTTAGAGGGAAGACTGTTCATGAGTTACGATAAAAACGTTTTTTCGCTGATTTCTACAAGCGTTTGTTTCATGGTGCCTGGTTTCTTTCTCCCTGTTGTTGGAGCCTATTTTTCACTGATATGTTTGCAGGTCACCAGTGGCGTACCTATGCAAAATGGCGCCCATGGCAAAGTTTAAATGTGCGCCCTTTTTAACAATTGAAGTTAAATATTGCAAGTCTTTTATAAACATTTTTTTCAAATACTAATATTGATTAATTTAATTTGTCGCCGACATTTGTTGGCATGCGGCGGGTTTTGTGACCGTTGGGTTGTATGCTAACTAAGTTAGAGATTGAAGAAACTGATTCCGTAGAGAATCATTTTCAATCCTAACACTGGTGTGTTCTACTACGAATTATGTTCATTTTATCCGTTTGATAACTTGAGGAAGTGAGCTAAAAGTACGGTACCGTATATTCATAAAGCACAGCTTGTGAAGTTGTGGATGAACCTCAAAACTTCAGACTGCTAAGTGCTAGGCAACGCCAGCACAGCACGTAAAATTAAATCATACCTAGCCTAATTCTTGGTCTCAAAATTTCATATACCGGTAATCATGCTTATAGGCTTAATAATACTTTAATGCTAATTTCTTCCAAGAACAGAATGAGTGCTATGGTCAGGCCAAATTGAAGTCATAGGCCAACAACAGATTCGATTTATTAATTCTTATAAAAATAAATAAATAAGTTCTGGTACTACTTCTATAAGCTTCAATTAACCGATGTTTAGCGACTTTACTAAACTTCCAATTGTTGCTGACTGAACGCAAAATGAGCCAGGAGAGGCACAATGTTGCTTTGCAACGTCACAATTGCATTGTTTAACAATGGCTACAGTAAAAGAGAGACTCCTTTTTGACCTTTGTATTGTATTGGGCGCAAATTAGATTTTGAAGACAATCACAGTGTAAGTCACAAATTTTAATTTTTACCAACCGGTTTTTGCGCCCCTATCAATGTGGCGCCCATGGCTTGAGCCATGTCTGCCATAATAGGTACGCTACTGCAGGTCACTATTGTTGCCTGTATTCCGATGTGTCAAACATTTCCTTGTTTATTGAAATTGTTAATGGCAAGATATCTTTTGTGAAGCGAAGTGACAACACCACTCTTGCTTGGCGATGAGTATTCTGATGAAACCGCTCGCCTCGCTATAAGTGCGCAAAACAAGTGACCTCGTTTATTAGACAATGAGAAGTCAAAAGTGTTGTTAAAGGAGCTTGGCCTGGCAGTAGCGTTGTTCGACTAATTTTGTTGTTGCAGTATTTTAAGATAAATATTAACAACATGTGACGCTGGATACTGGGTTCAAAATGCGTTCTTTTCTTGCATAAGAATCAACCTACCTAAAATTTTATTAGTGCGGCCCGCCACAGCTCTCCAAAGTGCCAAAGTGGCCCGCATGCAAAAAAGGTTGGTGACCCCTGCTTTAGAACTATCTTCAACCAAGGTCTAAAAGTTCAGTTTAAAAGTACCTCGTGAAAGCATTGCAAATCAGAAACTGCGACACAATTAAACCACATTAACTCATAATAGCAGGAAATATGTCACAATGCCTACTTGGATCAGCGTTATTTTTTCGCAAATTGTTCATTGTTACGTAATTTAAATAATTCTTATAAAACACTTCCTCTTCACAAACGAGGTCTTTTTGAAGATCAACAGTTTGGATTTTAGGAATAGCTTACTGACATTCTGCAATGCAAAAACGCCTAAGCAAGCTAAACCGTCTTCAGCAAAAGTTAGATAGATTTGTCGAGATTTTCCTGGTGAATTTAATGCAACTCCCGGGGGTGATTTAAGGTGCAATTTTTGCGAGTTTATAGTGAAGTGCGATAAAAAGTATTTTGTTGAAAGCCACAGGAAAAGTAAACGCCATGAAGTTGGATTTGAGCGACAACAAGCATCGCAATCAAGGCAAACTTTTATTGAACAAGCTCCTTTTATTGAACACGTTTGGGTCTGAAATCGACAAAACATTTTGTATATGATACATTATGACTTAGCTCTTCGGAGGTGAGTATTTGTTCTGTTTTTACTTTTTACGTGTGGTTGCAATATGGACCATCTTGAGTCTGATGCAAATAAAAACAAACAAATAAATAAATAAGACGCTGGTTTAACCCATTAAACTCCGCACCTATTTCTAGAAGTTAATTTTTTTTTCGTTTTCTGATTATGTTAGTTATTAGTAGCACCCTTCAATTTTCGATAATAATTAGTAAAAAAAAAAATGAAAATTTTTGTTTGTTTATACAAAATCTGAGGAGTTGCAGAAACGCAACGTCAGCGGTTAAGCGATAATTTTTTTTTAATTGTTTGACTAATCGAGGGTTAATACTCCTTTCCCTTTGCGTCTTCTGCGTCTCTCTTTTGACTGTTCTCTTTTTTTCCTCTGAACATATAAAAATCTAAGTGACCATATTTTAGTCAAGTGCGAAAACATAGTTTTCTATTCACAATTGCAAACAACGAAATCATGTGGCATGAAAACATACGAGTAATAAAAGTACACAAAAAATGCACTCAATAAAACACAATGTCCTTGAACACATCTACTTTGGATTATTGCCTGATTGTGTGGTACAATTCATTGCAATGCTGATGAAGAGGAACGTCACACATCCCACAAAGAAAACGAGTTTGGCTGTGACACTGTCTTCAACGACGTCTTTTATTGCAGGGAATAGTTTTTAGAAAGTGGTGCAACGTAGAATTACTTGGTCGGCTATATTCAAGAGCAAAAACACTTGGGCGGCCAGTGGCAGAGATTGCAAAGCGTTTGGAGTTCAAAAGTTTCACAGTCACTTGTCATCGAAACTCTAGTAGCGAGATTTTCTTGTGATGTTGAACATCAAGCCATAATTTCCACGCATTTACCATTACCATACAGACATCAACATAATTAGAAAATATTGGCCACCACCACTTTTTACCTCTAATGCGAATGCGATAGTTGATACCATGTTGTCAGCCAGATCGACACCTCCCATGTAGGCCTACTTATTGTATTGTGAAATCATGTTAGGTTAGCTAACTTGAATCTTCTTCATTTCTGCTACAGCGAGACACACTGCTGACTGGGTCAACTGCTCGGAAATTCGATCCCACTGTCACGGCTTTATTATTGTTCCACCTAGTAATGCAAACTTGATTGTCTCTTCGAAACATGACTCGTACCATTCTCTTTCTTTTTTACCAACAACTTTTTTATCTGCCAGAGGACAATGCCCAGTGCGATTTTTTCGCATTGCACCACAAGCGTAGTATCCAACGTCATTTAGGTAAGAAAAGAGATCAAAGGAAGTAAAAAAGTTGTCAAAGTAAAGAGCGTGGTATTCTTTACTCACAATTTGCAGCAGGTCAACAACAACGTTTCCGCCGAGTCCAAGAGAGCTCTCAGAAGTTTTCTCTTTGTTTGATTTCCCGGCATATAGATCAAAAGCATACACATAGCCTACCCATCAGACGATGCAAGCGTCCATGCTTTATATCCGAACCTTACATGCTTCCCTTGCATGAACATTCTTGCTGAGTGACCTCGATACGGAATCATCTGCTCATCAATAGACAAGTTTGTCTTATGAACTCCGAACTGTTGAAACTTTTTGTTCAAGAGTTCCATATATGGCCTAACTTTGAATAACTTATCTTTGTGGATGGTACAGTTATCATTCAGATGTAAATTCATTTTTATATCTCTGAATCTTTGTCTGCTCAGCGCTTGACGCACTATAGCAGTGTTGCAGTCAGGATCAAGAGACCAATACATTTCTTCTCGTGGAAGTTTGTGGTAGCCAGTAAACAATAGGAAGCCTTTAAATGACTTCGTTTCCGAAATCGAACTAGTAAATTCGTGCCTATTGTTTTGTCTGGCGTATAGAACGCTTTGATCAATGAGTAAACTTAGCAATTCTTCATCGAAAAATAATTCGAATACCTCCGTTGGTGACTTTCCCAGCAATTTTGGTTCCTTTCCAAATCTCCCAGCTTGTCAGCTTCTTTGCTTACAGGAGAAGGTAAGAAAGAAGCCTTTTTCCTACTCCATTTTACTTCCGATAAGCTGCGTTTTTTCTTCGGAACTGGGGTCGTTGGCACATCATCACTTTGTACTGGGTTGCAATGAACTTCAATCTCTCCTGCAGCGTCTGGTAGCACTGCTTCACTTTCTGTCAAATTGTTTTCGTCCATGCCTTCTTCGTCGCTAACTACAGCAGGATCTGGTGGTGCTATGACCATGTCAATTTCATCTTCTTCACAATATTCAATATCTTCGAAAGCGGCTAATGCCTCCTCTACAGTAAGAAACTTCTGGCCAGACATTATTTAGTGTAACGCAATGCGTTCGGAAAAAATAGCAGCAGCTCGACCTGCCTTTTGTAACAATCAGTTACCGTGTAAGATAGAAAACAAAATCCAGCTCTTTATCGGTCAAGCCATCAGTAAGACAACTAACCATCGTTTAGAGTTGGACAACTGGTTAGTGGTTACTGGCTAGTCCGCTAGTAATTCTCAGAAATCATTTGCAATTCAGGTCAATTGTCACTTCATTGTTTCGTAAATGCTTTGTTACTAAACAAACAGAAGTTTTCGCCCATAATCAGCATCTCTTTACGAAACAACGATGCGTGCCTACTACGTCTACCACTGCATAATAAAGTATCGGTTTTACGCTGACGTTGCGGAAATGGTACAGCAAAGTTTGCACTTAAATAATATCTCCGGCTCTTCACACATTTAGAAGATGTGCTTACACTGGTATGTTCTAGCATCACTACACTATACTTTAAGCCAATTTTTGAAATTATTTTATTGAATTAATTAATGCATATTGAAATACGACTAACAAAATGCGCTCGAAATGCGTGAAAAGTGTCGTAAAAGAGCGATGTTTTTAAGTATACAAAAAAAATATTTTTTTAAAAGGTAGGTTTTAAATACTTTATTTAGAGTTCAAATGACAAGAATATTCACTTTTTTAGATAAAAAGTTGCTTTTGAAATGCGTTTATAGAGGCTCAAAGTAAGTGTTGCAGCAACGCAACGTCAGCGGTTAATGGGTTAATAAGTTCAGCGGTAAAGACACCAGTTTTTTCGATAGTCTGAGTTCGCCTCCTACTATTGACAAGAAATCGTTTCTCCATTGATTTGTTTTCAACACACAGCGAAAACAGATTTTAACCTGTTGTTTATTTTACCCTTGGCTAACTATAAAAAATGCTGAAATTTGAAGAAATAATGTCAAAAATAAATAGCCAAGCAAACATGGCGGATTGACGTTGTTTATATTTGTGGTGTGTTTTGCAAAAAAAAATATTGGCAGCGGTGGGATTCGAACCCACGCCATCGAAATGACTGACACCCTAACCCTTTGAAGCACAATGTAACATAAATGTCGCATGACTTCATCTTCAAATATCTTTTTATTTACTACTCTTTTGAGGTTTTGTGACTTCTTGAAACATATTTGAAGCTTAATTTAACTATTTTTTTTATTTGGTTGGAAACACTTTTATTTTTCCATGTTTGGAGTTGAAAACTTATGTGGAGTTTGAATGCAAAATTTCTAGGAGTTTGAAACCTAATTTTCTTTTGTCTAAAAATGTATTTATTTTTATTTTTTTGCGAATTGTATGAAAACATCTTTTAAATTACTTATCACAAGTTTTTGTTTTGATAAAATAAGATGAAGATGCAAAATATTGAAATTCTACATCATGTAACATAATGTGTTACATTGTGCTTCAAGGGTAACTAATCAGCAATCTTGAATGGTTACTGTAACTATAGCTAACTGCTCTTGGCTGATGCTGAGCTGCGTCGGAGTCTGCCTCACTTTCTGACCTAGTCTTATTCTGAAACGATCCCTGTTCCATATCTAGAAAGCTAAAACCTCAATTGCTAAGGTAACAGGGATCAGTTGTCAGTAGATGTTACAGAAAATATATTTCGCACTTATTCAGTGCATCGTCAGTTCTTCTACTGTATATTATACTTCTTCTTTTGTATATTTTACTGTATATGTATATATGGAATCTTCTACTGTATATTATTGTTACTGTAACTATGTTCAGAATCACAAAGACAGTGTTCAGTGTTCTTTTCCCTTACTTCATTTTGTCAGTAGTGTGATTTTTAATTGGTTTGGTTTGGCTTATTGCAGGTTGCCATGTCCGATGGAATGAGGCTTTGAATTGCAATTTTAGTACAAATGTGACAGTTTATCCAAACTGATTTCAGTTCGGGTCTTTTGAAAAAAAAGAGTTTTTTCTTCAATCAGGAATCTTCTACTGTATATTATTATTATTTTTCGTACTGGTTCGAATGTAATAAAGTCCGGATATACAATTTTAAACCTGTGCATGATCGTGTTTGGAAATAATACAGCACAGAAATTTTCATTGATTAAGCACTGTTAATGCGCAATTTAGATCAAAATCAGGTTGGGAATTTTTTTAACTTAGTATTGAAAAAGTATGGAATTTTTAGCATTTAGTATTGAAAAAGTAGGAAATTTGTTTATAAGAAATGTGTGGGAACCCTGAACTAGCTTCACAAATCAATTTAGATTTTTTTTCTTGATTTTTAATGTTTGCTTAGACCTTTATCTGCCATTTTGCTTGTTTTGAACAATCGTTTTGTTGTTTTCTACTAGTTTATTCAACTAGGGTTATTGTAGCATGGATTAAATTGTCATATAGCTTTAAAAAACGGAAGTTCATGTAAAATAAACGCATTGCTCATGTATAATATGTTCAGTAAATACAACTGTATTGTTTATGTAAAATAATTTAGGAAGTGGTTATTTTTCCACACTTAATGCCATGGTTACAATCAGGTGTTGCTAGAGTTAGGATTAAAGTTAGGAAGGGTTAAGGTAAGGGTTAGAGTTAGGAATAAGATTAGGGTTTGGTCTTCGCCCAGGACTAAAAAAAAATTTCCAAAATTCAGGACAAGTTTTTTGTTTTCAATAGCTTTAAACTTTTCTCGAATTAGGGCAGAATTCCTTATTTGGCAACAGTATTAGGCTATTATTACACCATACAGTGTAAATATAGCCACAGCCAATAATTTATCCAGCAAGTACAAATTAGCTACCATATGGCATATTTTGTTAATTGCATGTTGTTTTTCTTTTTCATGACAAGCTAATATTGTGGGCTAATGTACTATTTAATATGACATCATCGAAGAGGACAAAGCACTTTCAACTGAATGAAGATGAAGTGCAACAACTACTATTTTGCGACAACAGTGACTGCGAAGATGCTTTAGAGCTTGATGAAGAAGACATCCAGTTTTTAGAAGATGACATCATTGCAATTGACAGTAACCACCTTCACAATGGTAATGATTTCGTTCCAGTTGAAATAACCATTGAACCACCCACACCATCCCAAATCCAAACTCAAGTACCTTTAATAAATACCAATGATTATACTTCATCCCACAAAAACTTAAAGTTTGTTTGGAAGAAATCAAAATTCAACAATGCAACCAACCAACCTGGTACCAATCACACGGTGATTAATTTTGAATATGGAGAAGTGCTTGCATCAATAACATCTTCTGCCACTCCACTTGAAATTTTTGATAAAGTTGCTAATTTCAGCAAATTAATTGCTGAGATAATAATTCCACAGACGGTTCTTTACAGTCATCAAAAAGGTCATGTTTTCAATATTGAAGCAGATGAACTGAAAGCTTTCTTTGGAATAACTATTGTGATGGGATATCACAAAAACTCGTGTCTAAGAGATTATTGGTCAACCGAAAGCGATCTCGGAGTTCCATATGTTTCAAACGTGATGACTTTGCGACGGTTTGAAGAAATTCGTGCTTTTCTGCATTTCAATAACAATGAGTTAATGAGACAACCATCTGATTCATCTCATGATAGAGCTTTTAAAGTTCGACCTGTTTTAGATCATTTTAAACTTGCGTTTCTTGCGGCAGTGGGTCCAACAAAATGTCAGTCAATTGATGAACACATGATCAAATTCAAAGGTCATCACATACTTCGGCAGCATGTAAAAGGCAAGCCAATTGCATGGGGTTTCAAAATGTGGTGTAGATGCTGTTCTAAAACTGGCTATTTGTTTGACTACAATTTGTACACTGGGAAAAAAAGTGGTCAAATTGAATATGGACTTGGAGAAGGAGTGGTTCTTGAACTGACTGAAAATATTAAAGGTTTGAAGTGTGAAGTGTATATCGACAACTTTTTCAATTCCCCGTTGCTGCAATATAAGTTATTGGAAAGAGACGTATTAAGTGCAGGAACTGTACGAGCAAATCGAAAGCATCTGCCAAAGCCACCACAAGTTCCACAGGATAAGACCATGAAAACTGGAGATGTGATGGCTTATGAATCAAATGGCATTTATTTTGTCAAATGGATGGACAGTAAACCAGTAAATATGCTCTCAAACTTTGTTTCTGCCTATCCACTCCTTGAAAAAACAAAAAGAAAAAAAGGTTCCAGCACAAGAGAAACACTAGGTTGTCCTGCTGTTGTAAAAAAATACAATAGCCACATGGGAGGAGTGGATATCATGGATCAAAAAAAGGTAACATACCAATTCGACCATCGATCAAAACACAAATACTATCTCAGAATAGTGCATGACCTTATTGACATTGCAATAAACAACTCGTATATTGTTTACACCAAATTGATGAAGGAAGAAGGTGACAATCACCTTCTTACCTCCAAAAACTTTCGCAGAAGTGTAGCCCGTTCCTTGATTGGGAAGTTTAGTAGCAGGAAGAGAGCTTCTCTTTCAACAGCCATACTAACAGGAAAACGGGCAAGATATACAAGCAGTGCTATTGTTGTTGGGCACACAATGGAAAAGGCTGAGAAGCGTCAACGGTGCAAAGTTTGCACCCGCAGGAAGCTACAAAACCTCACCAACAATAAATGTGTGGAATGTAACGTTCATCTTTGCTTTTTAAAAGACCGCAATTGCTTTCAGGTCTTTCACAGTGCCGACTTTAATCCGCAAGCATAAAATTTAGCCTTGGCATTAAACTTTTTTATGCTCTATTCTGATGATGCAAAGATCTTGCTTTTGATATCAGGCGATTTTCATCATCACGATATGGAATTGGTATTCCTGTTTAATAAATAAAACTGTTTTACTTGATTTGTGCATATAATGTATATATATCCCACGAAACTACAGTATTCTTTTGTTGTGTTTATCTTCATTTACACCAAGCCATACTATGCAATACTGAAAAAAAAATTACCCTTGAAGCACAATGTAACAAAAAATGTTACATGTCGTAAAATAAAAACTAAACATATTTTGTGTCATTTTTTTGTTAATTGGTGTTAAATTACCTGCCAACAGTTAAAATACAATGTTCAATGTAGAAAAATTATTCTCAATTTCTTATGTGCTTTAAAGGGTTAAGTCAGCGCCTTAGACCACTCGGCCACACTGCCGATGTAAGTCTGTTGTTTTTTTTAGCCATTTATAGGTCATTCACCAATTTTTTCGCAAAATGTCCGAAAAAAATATATAGTCAATTCGGTCAAAACAGGGATATCTAAAGAAGGGGATATGAAGGCTTTTATTACGTATGACAATAGAAGGGCTATTGTTTATCGTAAGCAATCTCTGTTTATCGTAAAATAACAATTGGCATCGATAGTAGTTTAATAAATCTTGTTATGTTAACCTGCATTGCGCTGTCAGCATCAGGCCTGGAAACTCACTGCATGCTTATGGTTACTTGTTAATTCAACTACCCGTATACTTGCTGTACATTTAGTCCACCGCAAAGGCTTTGTTAAGAAAAACAGCTTTCTGGTAACTTTTCAACTTTCTTTCCAAAGAAGTATTCTTCAAATATGCTCTATGTTACATTTACTAATTGTCTTCTGTAGCTCACTGTACCAGTTGCACTACAAAACTTTCTGCAATTTTGAAAAGAACCGCATGTTTCACGCGCTGCAAACTACCGCCCTGGTAGTGTCATCAGAATAAGGCAATCGCTGTGAGCCTTCGTATCCCCTTCTCTAGATATCCCTGGGTCAAAATGTCCGAAAAAAGTGTTACAAGGTTGAGTTTCACTGATGATCGTTGAAGAAACGTTTGTCCGTTCTAACTTTTCTCAGATAAAACACACAACGTTTCTCAGCGAAAGTTAATGTTGTAGCTAGTCAGGAAGTGCAAATTTATGTTCGTATCAGCTACTTGAAATGAAATATTTTCATCATAAAATTTGACCGAAATAAATAAAAAATGACCGAATTTTTTCCAGTCCAAAAACCCAGGTTTAAGCAAAACATCTTCAAACAAATTAGGCAGCGACAAGCATCGGCACTTGTTTCTGCAATGAGTTATTTTTATTATTATTTAAATAAGCGTCATAAGCTCGTTCAACAAACACCCTTTATTTGAGAAGGTGACTGATGAATTGTTGAGTAGACCAACAAATAACTAACTAAGTTTGCTCGCCGCCCCTTCCTACCTTTCCTAGTAAATGTCCCCACCAATTTTAGAGAGCGATCGGCGCCCATGCAACAAACCAAACTAACCTACATTATCATACTCGTCAAATGAATAAGCTGTGCTTCTGCAATGGTTTAATTTAATTTTTATTTAAATAAGCGTCTTAAGCTCGTTCGACAAACACTATTTAAAACGTCGGCATGGATGCTTTATTCTCGTACCCTGGCCTGTACCCCATCGTTGAAGATTTAGATGTGGACAGGAAGGTAATGAAGTGATGCACATTCAACCATGCTACTAAGTGTCCTCATTAGAGATTGCACAGTAGATCACAGGGATGCGAACCTACATCCGCTTTTGGCTTATCCGCAACGCTAAAAGGGTTACGTTTTTTCGGATTTACAAAATAATGTAGGCTACTTTTTATGAGTTGATAAAGCTTTGGTAGAGAGTTTACTTTCCTGAGCTGAACCATAAACAGACAAAACAAAGTAACCTTATAGTGGGTTTAGCATAATGTATTAGGCCTACACACAAAAAATAATATTTTTATGGGTTATTCAAGAAGAGTGCAGTTTGTTTTAAAGTGTTTTAGGTTTTTAGTTTATTCATTCATAGCTTGTCACGCCAGGTAAGAGCATTGTTTTTAAGGTCGTTGTCATCACATGAAGGGCTAAGGGGGCAGTTGGTGAGGATGTGCTTCATCGTCTGATTGTCTGGACCCAGTGGCGTAGCAGCCACCTGGCTCTGCGCCAAGGGCGGCAGGCTGCAAGGGGCGGCAAAATGAGGCTACACAGTGCACACAGCACGAGAAATCAAGTAATGCAAAAATAAATAAAAAGTAACACAAGAAAATGATTTACAAAGAAACAGCTAGCACACCTTCAAAATTTAAGGATAGAACAACGGCTAAAAAGCTCAAGTTGCTTCTTGCGTGATGTTGGATAGCTGTAGCCTGTACTCCGTCTGTTGTTCAATTCTTAGTAACATTTATTACGTCAAAAATATGTTGTGATAATCACGATTCATTTTTTCTATCTTCAAACAGCGTTTGATGTTTTACAGTGGTTAGCTAAATCACACCTACTTGATTCGACACCATATTTATGCTTGTGTCTGAAACTTTATCTTACCATTGGTGTTTCAGTTGCGAGCTGTGAGAGCAGTTTCTCAAAGCTCAAAATGATAAAGTCATATTTACGTTCTACCATGAATGATGATCGGCTATCAGCTCTATCGATTCTTTCTATAGAAAGAGACTACGTTCAAAAACTTGATTTTGAACAAATTATCGCTGATTTTGCTTCGACGAAAGCTCGAAAAGTTGAATTTTGAGGTGGCTATTGATCTTTTATTTGCCTAATACATTTGTTGTCCATTTTTTGTCTTTTAGTTTTGGCCTTAACGCTGAGACAGTGAGGCTTCTTTCTCAAGCAGTATAGAACTTCTGAGACGTGGCACATTATTTGTAATTATTTTTATTGAAAAGATTGCTTGAACATGAAACTATTTCAAAATTTGCTGCAGTCTACTTAGGGCGGCATTTTCAACGAAAGCCAGGGCGGCAGCATATGCTCCTACGCCACTGTCTAGCCCGCAATCACACGTATAGGGTCAGGAGTCATCTTCCATCGGAAAAGGTTGCTTTTATTTCTCCCGACTCCGCAGCGGGCTCTGTTTCGGCAGTATCACTCTCTTCTCTCAAGGGTGGGAGTTTGTTGAAGACTTTCGGAAGGACTTGGGATGGCAGGATGTTGTGTCCTATCGGGCTCAGAGGTCCAGATTTTTAATCGTGCAGCTGCCGCGCTTGTGTGTTCCAATGGGCCGACTTTGATGAAGCTCTTGCATGACTTGAGTCTTGTTGGAATACGTTTGTGTTCATAAAGAGGGTGGCGTTGGTCGTTTTTATTTAGGAGCAAGTTAGAGGTTTTTAGTTAAAAGCAAGCCAGCAACAAAACATAAACAAACTGTTGTTTGCAACTACACTTAAAGAATACTCGTTGATTTCTTCAAATTTCTAAGTTCTTTAGAAAGCTTCTGGTCCCCTAGGACTATCGCAAACTTAGGTCTAAAAGTATCCCTGAATTCCATTGAAGTCACAGCAAAGTATGCTACGAAGGATTTGGCACTGTCGAAACACCTGATTGAGAACTTTAGAGGTGCGATTTAACTTTAAAAACATGTTGAAAAAATAAAAACCGAGACAGGCAATTGCTGTGTTGGTGGGAATGATGCGTTACAGCATTAAAAATGCTGTTCACGAACATACCTCTTAGTGCGCTTAGTTTAGCTCATAAAGAAAGCAACGTAGCCTACAGATTAAATGTGACAGTTTGTTACACAGTAACTTACTATATAGGCCTATGCAGCATTAGTGCGGTGGTGTACAAACTTTTCCTCAGGCGAGCCAAATTTGATAATGCGAAAGAGCCCTCGGCCCAACAATCTCTGATATTCTTGTTTTGCTCAAAAAATGGTGCATTGTATAGTATTAATGTGCTATTATCATTTTCACACAACAAAGCAATATGCAGGTTTAAGTATTTTGTTATATAAGTTAAGTTACAAATCACGGGATGTGATAAGTTAAGTCTTGTCAGCTTTCCATTACAAATTAAAACATTGGAAAATGTTCGAAGCTACAGCTGTGTTGATGTGAAGAATGAAACTGACGTCTTGATTTCAATACCCAAGTCAAATTTAGTTCGAGGTTTGAGGTAGATACGCATGAAGTATCTCGTGGTATGCGAGAGTCGCTCAGTTTTGACCTCATGCGGTTCTTATTTAGTTCATAATTGAAAGGTCTTTCAGCGACAGACAGGGCTCATTTTTAATTTTATATTAGGTTTACAATGTCATCACACTATTACCCGACTTATTCTCACTGCGTTATGCAAGAAAGAACGCAACCAGTGCCGTTTTTAAAGTCTTCGTTTAAGCTTGACCCGACCTGGAATCGATTTCAGATCTACCAGAGCCGAAGGCGAAAGATGATGTTGTCGACTTCGGCACTCGGGGTCGCAGTGAAACTCAGTTAGCTGCAGGTGAGCCGGAGCCTCATCAGTAGAGCCAGCAAGAGCGCCGGAAGCGGGGGAGCAGGAGGGCGGATGCCCCCTTGCCCTTAATTTTTCTGTGGAAGAGGAGGCAGGGAGAGCAGTGGTGCCCCTTTAAGGTCAGGTAAGCTACTGCACATTTTGCAATGTAACAATTTCTGCTATTCGATTTTAGCCTGCTATTCGATTTTAGCCTTTTCGAGTCGATAATGAGCTGATAGATGAGCATTATAGCTATATTTTATCTTAAATTTAAAAAAATGGCCTTTCAGCAACAGTGCCCTTTTTTCATAATCCTGCCCCCCCCCCGGTCAAAAGTCGTTCCAGCGCCCCTGAGGGCCAGGGCTGGATTAAGGGTACTGTAGGCCTAAGGCTGTTTACTAGAGAAGGGCCTATAACACTGCGTCACAAAAAAATATGGCATGTCGGTAACTGAGATACCAATATCCATTCCAGACTTAGTTTTGGGCATTGATTCCGAATCTGAACTCGGTTTTGCTCTATCACGTCAGGTTTTTGAGTTATTGACAATTTATTATTTTTAAATTTTTGAAAATTGGGTCAATTTTGTTATAATGTCTCTTTTTTGCCGCAGTCAAAAAAGTCTTTTTAAAATTCATGAAAGAATCTGGAAATTTCTTTTAATCACTGCCAATCAAAAATTCAATTTAACATGAAAAATAATATGCGTAATAAGGAGCCTAACTTTACGAATATTTGCATCAATTGACAGCTATTTTTAAGCTTGTTTTTAATTGATATGCACTATGCAGCATATACGAACAAACTAAATGCAATCGCAAACACTTAACAAATATCACAATTAACAAACTTTTGTTAGCTTAAAAAGTCGTCTTTTAGCATAAAGGCTACGTTATAAGACCAAAATATCAGTCATTTTTTGCAGAAAAAAGGTTCTCATTGAACATTTTAGAAATGCTGTGGGCATCTTCTCTTCCTGCGATGGTCTTCATTGGTGTCTCTCTGAAAAGACCAACAAAAGTCAGCCATCATGGCAGGACTGACATTCCCCTGGTATCTTTCTTCTATGATTTTAATGTCTTGATGAAACTTCTCTTTAGGTTCATCATTGACATCAGCATTGTTGGGTGGAAAAAAATCTAGGTGACTATGCAAAACATGCATTGTCAGCGACATCCGAACCCCCCATCGCTTCATATGACTTTAGCATTTGGTTGACAATTTCTTTGTAATTGGTTGCTTTGTGCTTACCAAGAACATTTTCAACAACCAAAAAGAAACCGTTCCAGGCCGCAAGTTCTTGTGGAGTTAATGTGCTTTTAAAAATTTCATCTTTCAACAATTTTCTTATTTTTGGTCCAACAAAGATTCCTTGCTTCAGCTTTGCGTCAGATTTGTAAGAAAAATCTCGCAAATATGTTTAAATCCATCACTTTGTTTATCCATGGCTTTCACAAAATTGTTGAACAAACCAAGCTTTATGTGTAGAGGAAGGAAAATTTTGTTCGCATCAACTAATGGCTGATGTTGCACATTGAAATTGCCTGGGTTGAAATTTGCATGGGTGGGCCATTTTTCTGTACTATAGTGCTGTTCATCTGCCTAGCTATTCCACAAACAAAGGAAACACATGTACTTAGTGTAACCCAGCTGCAAACCAAGTAAGAGTCCAACAACTTTTAGGTCACCACATACAGTATATGCCATTTATGGTTTTCATAACTGATGCATGTTAGCAAATTCTTCATTGCTTCATATGTTTCTTTGGTCTTGGTACTGTTGGCCACTGGAACTGACGGTTTTTCATTTATATTGTGTAGTAGAACAGTCATGTTTTTTTAATCAATAAAAGCAACTTTGCAGGCAATAAAGCGATTTAGAGGCACACTAGCAATTGCCAATATAATCAACTATAAGACAATTTGGAGAAAATAAAAATTGTGAATAACTCAAAAACCTGACGTGATAGAGCAAAACCAATTTCAGATTCGGAATCAGCGCCCAAAACTACGTCTAGAATGGATATTGGTATCTCAGTTACCGACATGCCATATTTTTTGTGACGCAGTGTAATTTTACAAATCAAGCTACAAAAAGTAATAAGAATACATACATGAAAAATTCAAATTATTTACTGCAAAATAACATAAACATAAAAGAAAAATATCTAATGATGGCGCGTAATTGGTTTTGGAAATTTTTTGTATCAAATTTGAAGCAGGTGGAAAAGATTTTAGAAAGAAAGAAATGAATAGTAGGTACCTATGGTAATACTCCACCAGTCTACTTAATGACACTCTAAACCAGGGGTTTTCAACCTTTTTTCCCATCGCGACCTCCTCAGAGTAATCAATGTACCCTGGCGACCCCCCCCATAAAATTGTTCAACAAAAGCATATTCAATGCAAAATTTAACCGAATTTGATTTATGCCGACATCCAGTTATGTTTAGTTTTGCTGTTCCAACGTAAATTTCCGAAACGAAAACGATTTTTGCGATGTTTTCACGGCTTTTATTACATTTCCTCCGATTGTTATTTCCATTTTCTATCAATCTTAGCTAGATAATAGGAAAAAAATAATGAGAATAATCTACGTTTTCGCACTTTCACCGGTTGAATTTATTGCAATCTTTTATGGATTTATTTAAATCAATTTCAGTGAGATGGTAGGTGCTGCATATTTTTAACTGTTAAGTTTGTCAATGCGTGCACCTCTTGCTAAAAGAACTTTCAAACAAAATAGCCGACACTAATTTTTTTCAATGCCATTAAAAACAATACTGAGAAATCTATATTTTACAAAGGATTCTACATAATTTTTCTTTTACCATAGCGTGATTACTAGTTAACTTTAGTCTGCACAAAACAACGTACAAGAACTTGGTGAAAAATATCGAATGCTTTCCTAAAGCCTTTGCATCGTCTGAAAGCTACGATATAATAACCTCAAGTAGAGGAATGGTCGATTGCGAAAAACACAGTTTTTAATCTTTTCTGGCAAAAAAGAATACACTGGAATTTCAAGCGCCTTGCGACTCTCCGAAAAACGGCTCGCGATCTCCAGGTTGAAAACCCCTGCTCTATACTCAATTTCGGTAAAATTGGCACCTACGTGGTTTTAGAAATGGGCTCTTTATATGTATTGAATTGACTCAACTCAGTCATTCGTTTTTAAGCAAAAACTGTAGGACTGGATCTGTATCGCCATCAGCCTTACAAAAATTTAACCTTAAAAAAATTGAGGGCCGAATTTTTCTAGGGCCTTAGTTTATAGTGAAGTGCGATAAAAAGTATTTTGTTGAAAGCCACAGGAAAAGTAAACGCCATCAAGTTGGATTTGAGCGACAACAAGCATCGCAATCAAGGCAAACTTTTATTGAACAAGCTCCTTTTATTGATCACGTTTGGGTCTGAAATCGACAAAATATTATGCTTGGGTAACTGGTATCAATTCAAGGTAGAACTGTGGCCTCTACAAATAGGCAATTTTGTTAGGTCAAAATAAAGTCAATATTTTATAAAAATAAAGTAAAAAAAGTTTTTTTTAAGGTCAAAATAAAAATGGCCCTACTCATCAGGATTCACGCAGAAAGCAGTGAATAGCAATAAGTCCTTTTCAATTGAGGTAAAATCCCGAAAGCGATTGTGATTTCGCCAACAGGAAAATAAATTCAAAGAAAATGAAGGGGTGTACCAGCAAACATCTATAGGATTGGCCCATGATACAAGAGAAGGATCCTCAGAGGATACAAACTGATATGAATGAATCAACAAGTGAATAAAAAAATAACAGTTAACCTCTCAAGTACATGTAGCTCCACACAGAGTGAAATTTACATGCCTTTTGACTCTTTTTTATTTCTTTAAAAGTATTATTGACTCAAAAAAAATGTCTAAAAAGACATTACGAAAAGTAACTACGGACAAAGGCCAGTGTTTCGATCTTCCGATCTCTTCAGCGTAGTAAAGTGAAAGTAGAAAGTTGTCTTGAAGCGTTGGTTGAGATGATGATTTGAAACTTGAGTGATTGTTGTGACTTGTGAGACAATGAGACTGGATTTAAGTTTTAATTTTGGACCTCAGCGAAACGTAGCTTTACAGCCTATTTGAAGGTGTGATTTTTTTAAGAGAATTTGTGCTAAGAAATTGCAGGAATTTGTTAAAAATAAAAACTAGAAAAAAAGACAAGAATTTACAACTGAGCTAGGACAAAACAATCATCTGAGATGGATCTAAAATACAAGAAATTAGATTCTAGCGGCACATATAAGTATTAAAATTCAAAGAAAATGAAGGGGTGTACCAGCAAACATCTGTAGGATTGGCCCATGATACAAGAGAAGGATCCCCAGAGGATACAAACTGATATGAATGAATCAACAAGTGAATAAAAAAATAACAGTTAACCTCTCAAGTACATGTAGCTCCACACAGAGTGAAATTTACATGCCTTTTGACTCTTTTTTATTTCTTTAAAAGTATTATTGACTCAAAAAGAATGTCTAAAAAGACATTACGAAAAGTAACTACGGACAGTAAGTTTTCAAGGAAAATGAATGGATGAATTCTCGCCTATGAATGCCACCCTCTTAGGAACAATAACAACCTACTTGTTTTTGCAATTATGACGCAACAATGATTCTAACTTTTCTCGCCGGCTTTACTTTGTCTGTGAGAAGCTGTCTTCATTGTTTTTAGAAAATGTATTCTGCGAGCGAAAAGCAACACTTTGTGAAACTAAAGGCGCGGTCTATACAAAAAAGTATCGCGGGCAACTGTTTGTTTCATTTTATTATTGTCGTTTTCAATACACCAATTCTTCTAATAAGTAAGGCCTGCACTTTATCCAGTCTAGGCAGAAAACGTTTAAGACAGCATCTAAAGTGCAATGATAGAAAAATACTTGAAACTATCCATTTCATTTTTAAGTTGGTACATTTTCATTTTAGTATCAAAAATGGGCCCCACTCAAAAACGAAAAAACTACTCGTTTTTCCTTTACAATGTTATGCTAGAGGGGAAAGTTTCCCGACTTCCCATCCCCCTCTCAGAGCCCCTGCCTATTCTTATAAATAAAAACATTAACCACTGGATGACTCACATACAAGACTTCGATAATTCGAAACTTCACTCTGTCAATATCTGTAGCCCAACCAGTCCTGCGGTAGTGGTTCAAAACTTCTACAAGTATGTGAAACTAAAATTAACCTATCAAGCAGCGTGAGAAACTGTTTTTACCACTGGTCTTAGTTTCTTAGTCACCAATCATTTGACCGGTCGGTTTAACTTCTGTGAAATATTTAAGAGTAATGATTAACGCCGTGCTCTCTGATAATTAGGGCCCGCAAAAGTCAATAGTCAAAATTTTTTAGGACCTCGTCTATCCACGAATCAACGAAGAAAGAATAAAGTTGTTTTCAGCACCTAGGGGACTGTTTCTAAGAAATTTATAGGTAAAAATAAAGTCAAAATTGACAATAAAGTCAAAATTTTCAATAAAGTCAAAATTTGTCAAATTATGGCTTTACGAAGAAGAATTGCTTTGACAATAAAGTCAAAATTTTCAATAAAGTCAAAATTTGTCAAATTATGGCTTTACGAAGAAGAATTGCTTTACGAAGAATTGATTTTACGAACAATTGCTTACGAACAATTGTTTTACGAAAAACTGTTTACGAAGAAAACGTCGGACACCGGTGTAAACATAGGCTACTACTCTTATAGAATACGCGATTTCTTCAAATTCTTTGTCCTTTTAGAAAGCTTCTAGTCCTTTAGAACAAGGGTCACCAACTGGCGGGCCGCATTCGGCCCGCCACGCTGTTTTGTGTGCGGCCGCGGAAGGTATCAGCGTGCAAGTATAATCACAATTACTTTTCTTGAACAGTTAATAATCATTTAGGCAAAAAATCCTTTCCGGTAATCATATTTTCGCTTTGCATACGATTCCACCGACCAATCAGATTGTAGTTCTTGGTGAGGGTTGCTTAAAGTTATTCCAATGCGATGTCCAGCCACACTGTCCCAGTGGTTGATTAAAACGTCTGTTTTCTAAATTGTCTGTAAGTATAGGGTTGCTTATTTTAAGTTTGTAAGTGTCATGTAAACACTAGTGTGCGTTTCACGGCTGTGTTTCACGAGCAGTGTTCCCTTTATGCATAGGTAAAATAGGTCGGTGTGCCAACTCAATTTATAATAAACTGACAAAATATTATACAGTATATAAATTTAAAGACTTTTTGTGGTTGTATTATGAAAATATTTAGCTTAGTAAGCTGCAAAATGTTGTTAATCAACAATTCTTGCCATGCTGATAAGCATCGCAAGTGACAGTTGTCTAATTAATCAAAGAAAGACGGTTTTATAGACTCTCACCAAAACGATAAAAAACCAACTCATTGCTTTTTTAGAGGGAAGACTGTTCATGAGTTACGATAAAAACGTTTTTTCGCTGATTTCTACAAGCGTTTGTTTCATGGTGCCTGGTTTCTTTCTCCCTGTTGTTGGAGCCTATTTTTCACTGATATGTTTGCAGGTCACCAGTGGCGTACCTATGCAAAATGGCGCCCATGGCAAAGTTTAAATGTGCGCCCTTTTTAACAATTGAAGTTAAATATTGCAAGTCTTTTATGAACATTTTTTTCAAATACTAATATTGATTAATTTAATTTGTCGCCGACATTTGTTGGCATGCGGCGGGTTTTGTGACCGTTGGGTTGTATGCTAACTAAGTTAGAGATTGAAGAAACTGATTCCGTAGAGAATCATTTTCAATCCTAACACTGGTGTGTTCTACTACGATTTATGTTCATTTTATCCGTTTGATAACTTGAGGAAGTGAGCTAAAAGTACGGTACCGTATATTCATAAAGCACAGCTTGTGAAGTTGTGGATGAACCTCAAAACTTCAGACTGCTAAGTGCTAGGCAACGCCAGCACAGCACGTAAAATTAAATCATACCTAGCCTAATTCTTGGTCTCAAAATTTCATATACCGGTAATCATGCTTATAGGCTTAATAATACTTTAATGCTAATTTCTTCCAAGAACAGAATGAGTGCTATGGTCAGGCCAAATTGAAGTCATAGGCCAACAACAGATTCGATTTATTAATTCTTATAAAAATAAATAAATAAGTTCTGGTACTACTTCTATAAGCTTCAATTAACCGATGCTTAGCGACTTTACTAAACTTCCAATTGTTGCTGACTGAACGCAAAATGAGCCAGGAGAGGCACAATGTTGCTTTGCAACGTCACAATTGCATTGTTTAACAATGGCTACAGTAAAAGAGAGACTCCTTTTTGACCTTTGTATTGTATTGGGCGCAAATTAGATTTTGAAGACAATCACAGTGTAAGTCACAAATTTTAATTTTTACCAACCGATTTTTGCGCCCCTATCAATGTGGCGCCCATGGCTCGAGCCATGTCTGCCATAATAGATACGCTACTGCAGGTCACTATTGTTGCCTGTATTCCGATGTGTCAAACATTTCCTTGTTTATTGAAATTGTTAATGGCAAGATATCTTTTGTGAAGCGAAGTGACAACACCACTCTTGCTTGGCGATGAGTATTCTGATGAAACCGCTCGCCTCGCTATAAGTGCGCAAAACAAGTGACCTCGTTTATTAGACAATGAGAAGTCAAAAGTGTTGTTAAAGGAGCTTGGCCTGGCAGTAGCGTTGTTCGACTAATTTTGTTGTTGCAGTATTTTAAGATAAATATTAACAACATGTGACGCTGGATACTGGGTTCAAAATGCGTTCTTTTCTTGCATAAGAATCAACCTACCTAAAATTTTATTAGTGCGGCCCGCCACAGCTCTCCAAAGTGCCAAAGTGGCCCGCATGCAAAAAAGGTTGGTGACCCCTGCTTTAGAACTATCTTCAACCAAGGTCTAAAAGTTCAGTTTAAAAGTACCTCGTGAAAGCATTGCAAATCAGAAACTGCGACACAATTAAACCACATTAACTCATAATAGCAGGAAATATGTCACAATGCCTACTTGGATCAGCGTTATTTTTTCGCAAATTGTTCATTGTTACGTAATTTAAATAATTCTTATAAAACACTTCCTCTTCACAAACGAGGTCTTTTTGAAGATCAACAGTTTGGATTTTAGGAATAGCTTACTGACATTCTGCAATGCAAAAACGCCTAAGCAAGCTAAACCGTCTTCAGCAAAAGTTAGATAGATTTGTCGAGATTTTCCTGGTGAATTTAATGCAACTCCCGGGGGTGATTTAAGGTGCAATTTTTGCGAGTTTATAGTGAAGTGCGATAAAAAGTATTTTGTTGAAAGCCACAGGAAAAGTAAACGCCATGAAGTTGGATTTGAGCGACAACAAGCATCGCAATCAAGGCAAACTTTTATTGAACAAGCTCCTTTTATTGAACACGTTTGGGTCTGAAATCGACAAAACATTTTGTATATGATACATTATGACTTAGCTCTTCGGAGGTGAGTATTTGTTCTGTTTTTACTTTTTACGTGTGGTTGCAATATGGACCATCTTGAGTCTGATGCAAATAAAAACAAACAAATAAATAAATAAGACGCTGGTTTAACTCATTAAACGCCGCACCTATTTCTAGAAGTTAATTTTTTTTTCGTTTTCTGATTATGTTAGTTATTAGTAGCACCCTTCAATTTTCGATAATAATTAGTAAAAAAAAAAATGAAAATTTTTGTTTGTTTATACAAAATCTGAGGAGTTGCAGAAACGCAACGTCAGCGGTTAAGCGATAATTTTTTTTTAATTGTTTGACTAATCGAGGGTTAATACTCCTTTCCCTTTGCGTCTTCTGCGTCTCTCTTTTGACTGTTCTCTTTTTTTCCTCTGAACATATAAAAATCTAAGTGACCATATTTTAGTCAAGTGCGAAAACATAGTTTTCTATTCACAATTGCAAACAACGAAATCATGTGGCATGAAAACATACGAGTAATAAAAGTACACAAAAAATGCACTCAATAAAACACAATGTCCTTGAACACATCTACTTTGGATTATTGCCTGATTGTGTGGTACAATTCATTGCAATGCTGATGAAGAGGAACGTCACACATCCCACAAAGAAAACGAGTTTGGCTGTGACACTGTCTTCAACGACGTCTTTTATTGCAGGGAATAGTTTTTAGAAAGTGGTGCAACGTAGAATTACTTGGTCGGCTATATTCAAGAGCAAAAACACTTGGGCGGCCAGTGGCAGAGATTGCAAAGCGTTTGGAGTTCAAAAGTTTCACAGTCACTTGTCATCGAAACTCTAGTAGCGAGATTTTCTTGTGATGTTGAACATCAAGCCATAATTTCCACGCATTTACCATTACCATACAGACATCAACATAATTAGAAAATATTGGCCACCACCACTTTTTACCTCTAATGCGAATGCGATAGTTGATACCATGTTGTCAGCCAGATCGACACCTCCCATGTAGGCCTACTTATTGTATTGTGAAATCATGTTAGGTTAGCTAACTTGAATCTTCTTCATTTCTGCTACAGCGAGACACACTGCTGACTGGGTCAACTGCTCGGAAATTCGATCCCACTGTCACGGCTTTATTATTGTTCCACCTAGTAATGCAAACTTGATTGTCTCTTCGAAACATGACTCGTACCATTCTCTTTCTTTTTTACCAACAACTTTTTTATCTGCCAGAGGACAATGCCCAGTGCGATTTTTTCGCATTGCACCACAAGCGTAGTATCCAACGTCATTTAGGTAAGAAAAGAGATCAAAGGAAGTAAAAAAGTTGTCAAAGTAAAGAGCGTGGTATTCTTTACTCACAATTTGCAGCAGGTCAACAACAACGTTTCCGCCGAGTCCAAGAGAGCTCTCAGAAGTTTTCTCTTTGTTTGATTTCCCGGCATATAGATCAAAAGCATACACATAGCCTACCCATCAGACGATGCAAGCGTCCATGCTTTATATCCGAACCTTACATGCTTCCCTTGCATGAACATTCTTGCTGAGTGACCTCGATACGGAATCATCTGCTCATCAATAGACAAGTTTGTCTTATGAACTCCGAACTGTTGAAACTTTTTGTTCAAGAGTTCCATATATGGCCTAACTTTGAATAACTTATCTTTGTGGATGGTACAGTTATCATTCAGATGTAAATTCATTTTTATATCTCTGAATCTTTGTCTGCTCAGCGCTTGACGCACTATAGCAGTGTTGCAGTCAGGATCAAGAGACCAATACATTTCTTCTCGTGGAAGTTTGTGGTAGCCAGTAAACAATAGGAAGCCTTTAAATGACTTCGTTTCCGAAATCGAACTAGTAAATTCGTGCCTATTGTTTTGTCTGGCGTATAGAACGCTTTGATCAATGAGTAAACTTAGCAATTCTTCATCGAAAAATAATTCGAATACCTCCGTTGGTGACTTTCCCAGCAATTTTGGTTCCTTTCCAAATCTTCCAGCTTGTCAGCTTCTTTGCTTACAGGAGAAGGTAAGAAAGAAGCCTTTTTCCTACTCCATTTTACTTCCGATAAGCTGCGTTTTTTCTTCGGAACTGGGGTCGTTGGCACATCATCACTTTGTACTGGGTTGCAATGAACTTCAATCTCTCCTGCAGCGTCTGGTAGCACTGCTTCACTTTCTGTCAAATTGTTTTCGTCCATGCCTTCTTCGTCGCTAACTACAGCAGGATCTGGTGGTGCTATGACCATGTCAATTTCATCTTCTTCACAATATTCAATATCTTCGAAAGCGGCTAATGCCTCCTCTACAGTAAGAAACTTCTGGCCAGACATTATTTAGTGTAACGCAATGCGTTCGGAAAAAATAGCAGCAGCTCGACCTGCCTTTTGTAACAATCAGTTACCGTGTAAGATAGAAAACAAAATCCAGCTCTTTATCGGTCAAGCCATCAGTAAGACAACTAACCATCGTTTAGAGTTGGACAACTGGTTAGTGGTTACTGGCTAGTCCGCTAGTAATTCTCAGAAATCATTTGCAATTCAGGTCAATTGTCACTTCATTGTTTCGTAAATGCTTTGTTACTAAACAAACAGAAGTTTTCGCCCATAATCAGCATCTCTTTACGAAACAACGATGCGTGCCTACTACGTCTACCACTGCATAATAAAGTATCGGTTTTACGCTGACGTTGCGGAAATGGTACAGCAAAGTTTGCACTTAAATAATATCTCCGGCTCTTCACACATTTAGAAGATGTGCTTACACTGGTATGTTCTAGCATCACTACACTATACTTTAAGCCAATTTTTGAAATTATTTTATTGAATTAATTAATGCATATTGAAATACGACTAACAAAATGCGCTCGAAATGCGTGAAAAGTGTCGTAAAAGAGCGATGTTTTTAAGTATACAAAAAAAATATTTTTTTAAAAGGTAGGTTTTAAATACTTTATTTAGAGTTCAAATGACAAGAATATTCACTTTTTTAGATAAAAAGTTGCTTTTGAAATGCGTTTATAGAGGCTCAAAGTAAGTGTTGCAGCAACGCAACGTCAGCGGTTAATGGGTTAATAAGTTCAGCGGTAAAGACACCAGTTTTTTCGATAGTCTGAGTTCGCCTCCTACTATTGACAAGAAATCGTTTCTCCATTGATTTGTTTTCAACACACAGCGAAAACAGATTTTAACCTGTTGTTTATTTTACCCTTGGCTAACTATAAAAAATGCTGAAATTTGAAGAAATAATGTCAAAAATAAATAGCCAAGCAAACATGGCGGATTGACGTTGTTTATATTTGTGGTGTGTTTTGCAAAAAAAAATATTGGCAGCGGTGGGATTCGAACCCACGCCATCGAAATGACTGACACCCTAACCCTTTGAAGCACAATGTAACATAAATGTCGCATGACTTCATCTTCAAATATCTTTTTATTTACTACTCTTTTGAGGTTTTGTGACTTCTTGAAACATATTTGAAGCTTAATTTAACTATTTTTTTTATTTGGTTGGAAACACTTTTATTTTTCCATGTTTGGAGTTGAAAACTTATGTGGAGTTTGAATGCAAAATTTCTAGGAGTTTGAAACCTAATTTTCTTTTGTCTAAAAATGTATTTATTTTTATTTTTTTGCGAATTGTATGAAAACATCTTTTAAATTACTTATCACAAGTTTTTGTTTTGATAAAATAAGATGAAGATGCAAAATATTGAAATTCTACATCATGTAACATAATGTGTTACATTGTGCTTCAAGGGTAACTAATCAGCAATCTTGAATGGTTACTGTAACTATAGCTAACTGCTCTTGGCTGATGCTGAGCTGCGTCGGAGTCTGCCTCACTTTCTGACCTAGTCTTATTCTGAAACGATCCCTGTTCCATATCTAGAAAGCTAAAACCTCAATTGCTAAGGTAACAGGGATCAGTTGTCAGTAGATGTTACAGAAAATATATTTCGCACTTATTCAGTGCATCGTCAGTTCTTCTACTGTATATTATACTTCTTCTTTTGTATATTTTACTGTATATGTATATATGGAATCTTCTACTGTATATTATTGTTACTGTAACTATGTTCAGAATCACAAAGACAGTGTTCAGTGTTCTTTTCCCTTACTTCATTTTGTCAGTAGTGTGATTTTTAATTGGTTTGGTTTGGCTTATTGCAGGTTGCCATGTCCGATGGAATGAGGCTTTGAATTGCAATTTTAGTACAAATGTGACAGTTTATCCAAACTGATTTCAGTTCGGGTCTTTTGAAAAAAAAGAGTTTTTTCTTCAATCAGGAATCTTCTACTGTATATTATTATTATTTTTCGTACTGGTTCGAATGTAATAAAGTCCGGATATACAATTTTAAACCTGTGCATGATCGTGTTTGGAAATAATACAGCACAGAAATTTTCATTGATTAAGCACTGTTAATGCGCAATTTAGATCAAAATCAGGTTGGGAATTTTTTTAACTTAGTATTGAAAAAGTATGGAATTTTTAGCATTTAGTATTGAAAAAGTAGGAAATTTGTTTATAAGAAATGTGTGGGAACCCTGAACTAGCTTCACAAATCAATTTAGATTTTTTTTCTTGATTTTTAATGTTTGCTTAGACCTTTATCTGCCATTTTGCTTGTTTTGAACAATCGTTTTGTTGTTTTCTACTAGTTTATTCAACTAGGGTTATTGTAGCATGGATTAAATTGTCATATAGCTTTAAAAAACGGAAGTTCATGTAAAATAAACGCATTGCTCATGTATAATATGTTCAGTAAATACAACTGTATTGTTTATGTAAAATAATTTAGGAAGTGGTTATTTTTCCACACTTAATGCCATGGTTACAATCAGGTGTTGCTAGAGTTAGGATTAAAGTTAGGAAGGGTTAAGGTAAGGGTTAGAGTTAGGAATAAGATTAGGGTTTGGTCTTCGCCCAGGACTAAAAAAAAATTTCCAAAATTCAGGACAAGTTTTTTGTTTTCAATAGCTTTAAACTTTTCTCGAATTAGGGCAGAATTCCTTATTTGGCAACAGTATTAGGCTATTATTACACCATACAGTGTAAATATAGCCACAGCCAATAATTTATCCAGCAAGTACAAATTAGCTACCATATGGCATATTTTGTTAATTGCATGTTGTTTTTCTTTTTCATGACAAGCTAATATTGTGGGCTAATGTACTATTTAATATGACATCATCGAAGAGGACAAAGCACTTTCAACTGAATGAAGATGAAGTGCAACAACTACTATTTTGCGACAACAGTGACTGCGAAGATGCTTTAGAGCTTGATGAAGAAGACATCCAGTTTTTAGAAGATGACATCATTGCAATTGACAGTAACCACCTTCACAATGGTAATGATTTCGTTCCAGTTGAAATAACCATTGAACCACCCACACCATCCCAAATCCAAACTCAAGTACCTTTAATAAATACCAATGATTATACTTCATCCCACAAAAACTTAAAGTTTGTTTGGAAGAAATCAAAATTCAACAATGCAACCAACCAACCTGGTACCAATCACACGGTGATTAATTTTGAATATGGAGAAGTGCTTGCATCAATAACATCTTCTGCCACTCCACTTGAAATTTTTGATAAAGTTGCTAATTTCAGCAAATTAATTGCTGAGATAATAATTCCACAGACGGTTCTTTACAGTCATCAAAAAGGTCATGTTTTCAATATTGAAGCAGATGAACTGAAAGCTTTCTTTGGAATAACTATTGTGATGGGATATCACAAAAACTCGTGTCTAAGAGATTATTGGTCAACCGAAAGCGATCTCGGAGTTCCATATGTTTCAAACGTGATGACTTTGCGACGGTTTGAAGAAATTCGTGCTTTTCTGCATTTCAATAACAATGAGTTAATGAGACAACCATCTGATTCATCTCATGATAGAGCTTTTAAAGTTCGACCTGTTTTAGATCATTTTAAACTTGCGTTTCTTGCGGCAGTGGGTCCAACAAAATGTCAGTCAATTGATGAACACATGATCAAATTCAAAGGTCATCACATACTTCGGCAGCATGTAAAAGGCAAGCCAATTGCATGGGGTTTCAAAATGTGGTGTAGATGCTGTTCTAAAACTGGCTATTTGTTTGACTACAATTTGTACACTGGGAAAAAAAGTGGTCAAATTGAATATGGACTTGGAGAAGGAGTGGTTCTTGAACTGACTGAAAATATTAAAGGTTTGAAGTGTGAAGTGTATATCGACAACTTTTTCAATTCCCCGTTGCTGCAATATAAGTTATTGGAAAGAGACGTATTAAGTGCAGGAACTGTACGAGCAAATCGAAAGCATCTGCCAAAGCCACCACAAGTTCCACAGGATAAGACCATGAAAACTGGAGATGTGATGGCTTATGAATCAAATGGCATTTATTTTGTCAAATGGATGGACAGTAAACCAGTAAATATGCTCTCAAACTTTGTTTCTGCCTATCCACTCCTTGAAAAAACAAAAAGAAAAAAAGGTTCCAGCACAAGAGAAACACTAGGTTGTCCTGCTGTTGTAAAAAAATACAATAGCCACATGGGAGGAGTGGATATCATGGATCAAAAAAAGGTAACATACCAATTCGACCATCGATCAAAACACAAATACTATCTCAGAATAGTGCATGACCTTATTGACATTGCAATAAACAACTCGTATATTGTTTACACCAAATTGATGAAGGAAGAAGGTGACAATCACCTTCTTACCTCCAAAAACTTTCGCAGAAGTGTAGCCCGTTCCTTGATTGGGAAGTTTAGTAGCAGGAAGAGAGCTTCTCTTTCAACAGCCATACTAACAGGAAAACGGGCAAGATATACAAGCAGTGCTATTGTTGTTGGGCACACAATGGAAAAGGCTGAGAAGCGTCAACGGTGCAAAGTTTGCACCCGCAGGAAGCTACAAAACCTCACCAACAATAAATGTGTGGAATGTAACGTTCATCTTTGCTTTTTAAAAGACCGCAATTGCTTTCAGGTCTTTCACAGTGCCGACTTTAATCCGCAAGCATAAAATTTAGCCTTGGCATTAAACTTTTTTATGCTCTATTCTGATGATGCAAAGATCTTGCTTTTGATATCAGGCGATTTTCATCATCACGATATGGAATTGGTATTCCTGTTTAATAAATAAAACTGTTTTACTTGATTTGTGCATATAATGTATATATATCCCACGAAACTACAGTATTCTTTTGTTGTGTTTATCTTCATTTACACCAAGCCATACTATGCAATACTGAAAAAAAAATTACCCTTGAAGCACAATGTAACAAAAAATGTTACATGTCGTAAAATAAAAACTAAACATATTTTGTGTCATTTTTTTGTTAATTGGTGTTAAATTACCTGCCAACAGTTAAAATACAATGTTCAATGTAGAAAAATTATTCTCAATTTCTTATGTGCTTTAAAGGGTTAAGTCAGCGCCTTAGACCACTCGGCCACACTGCCGATGTAAGTCTGTTGTTTTTTTTAGCCATTTATAGGTCATTCACCAATTTTTTCGCAAAATGTCCGAAAAAAATATATAGTCAATTCGGTCAAAACAGGGATATCTAAAGAAGGGGATATGAAGGCTTTTATTACGTATGACAATAGAAGGGCTATTGTTTATCGTAAGCAATCTCTGTTTATCGTAAAATAACAATTGGCATCGATAGTAGTTTAATAAATCTTGTTATGTTAACCTGCATTGCGCTGTCAGCATCAGGCCTGGAAACTCACTGCATGCTTATGGTTACTTGTTAATTCAACTACCCGTATACTTGCTGTACATTTAGTCCACCGCAAAGGCTTTGTTAAGAAAAACAGCTTTCTGGTAACTTTTCAACTTTCTTTCCAAAGAAGTATTCTTCAAATATGCTCTATGTTACATTTACTAATTGTCTTCTGTAGCTCACTGTACCAGTTGCACTACAAAACTTTCTGCAATTTTGAAAAGAACCGCATGTTTCACGCGCTGCAAACTACCGCCCTGGTAGTGTCATCAGAATAAGGCAATCGCTGTGAGCCTTCGTATCCCCTTCTCTAGATATCCCTGGGTCAAAATGTCCGAAAAAAGTGTTACAAGGTTGAGTTTCACTGATGATCGTTGAAGAAACGTTTGTCCGTTCTAACTTTTCTCAGATAAAACACACAACGTTTCTCAGCGAAAGTTAATGTTGTAGCTAGTCAGGAAGTGCAAATTTATGTTCGTATCAGCTACTTGAAATGAAATATTTTCATCATAAAATTTGACCGAAATAAATAAAAAATGACCGAATTTTTTCCAGTCCAAAAACCCAGGTTTAAGCAAAACATCTTCAAACAAATTAGGCAGCGACAAGCATCGGCACTTGTTTCTGCAATGAGTTATTTTTATTATTATTTAAATAAGCGTCATAAGCTCGTTCAACAAACACCCTTTATTTGAGAAGGTGACTGATGAATTGTTGAGTAGACCAACAAATAACTAACTAAGTTTGCTCGCCGCCCCTTCCTACCTTTCCTAGTAAATGTCCCCACCAATTTTAGAGAGCGATCGGCGCCCATGCAACAAACCAAACTAACCTACATTATCATACTCGTCAAATGAATAAGCTGTGCTTCTGCAATGGTTTAATTTAATTTTTATTTAAATAAGCGTCTTAAGCTCGTTCGACAAACACTATTTAAAACGTCGGCATGGATGCTTTATTCTCGTACCCTGGCCTGTACCCCATCGTTGAAGATTTAGATGTGGACAGGAAGGTAATGAAGTGATGCACGTTCAACCATGCTACTAAGTGTCCTCATTAGAGATTGCACAGTAGATCACAGGGATGCGAACCTACATCCGCTTTTGGCTTATCCGCAACGCTAAAAGGGTTACGTTTTTTCGGATTTACAAAATAATGTAGGCTACTTTTTATGAGTTGATAAAGCTTTGGTAGAGAGTTTACTTTCCTGAGCTGAACCATAAACAGACAAAACAAAGTAACCTTATAGTGGGTTTAGCATAATGTATTAGGCCTACACACAAAAAATAATATTTTTATGGGTTATTCAAGAAGAGTGCAGTTTGTTTTAAAGTGTTTTAGGTTTTTAGTTTATTCATTCATAGCTTGTCACGCCAGGTAAGAGCATTGTTTTTAAGGTCGTTGTCATCACATGAAGGGCTAAGGGGGCAGTTGGTGAGGATGTGCTTCATCGTCTGATTGTCTGGACCCAGTGGCGTAGCAGCCACCTGGCTCTGCGCCAAGGGCGGCAGGCTGCAAGGGGCGGCAAAATGAGGCTACACAGTGCACACAGCACGAGAAATCAAGTAATGCAAAAATAAATAAAAAGTAACACAAGAAAATGATTTACAAAGAAACAGCTAGCACACCTTCAAAATTTAAGGATAGAACAACGGCTAAAAAGCTCAAGTTGCTTCTTGCGTGATGTTGGATAGCTGTAGCCTGTACTCCGTCTGTTGTTCAATTCTTAGTAACATTTATTACGTCAAAAATATGTTGTGATAATCACGATTCATTTTTTCTATCTTCAAACAGCGTTTGATGTTTTACAGTGGTTAGCTAAATCACACCTACTTGATTCGACACCATATTTATGCTTGTGTCTGAAACTTTATCTTACCATTGGTGTTTCAGTTGCGAGCTGTGAGAGCAGTTTCTCAAAGCTCAAAATGATAAAGTCATATTTACGTTCTACCATGAATGATGATCGGCTATCAGCTCTATCGATTCTTTCTATAGAAAGAGACTACGTTCAAAAACTTGATTTTGAACAAATTATCGCTGATTTTGCTTCGACGAAAGCTCGAAAAGTTGAATTTTGAGGTGGCTATTGATCTTTTATTTGCCTAATACATTTGTTGTCCATTTTTTGTCTTTTAGTTTTGGCCTTAACGCTGAGACAGTGAGGCTTCTTTCTCAAGCAGTATAGAACTTCTGAGACGTGGCACATTATTTGTAATTATTTTTATTGAAAAGATTGCTTGAACATGAAACTATTTCAAAATTTGCTGCAGTCTACTTAGGGCGGCATTTTCAACGAAAGCCAGGGCGGCAGCATATGCTCCTACGCCACTGTCTAGCCCGCAATCACACGTATAGGGTCAGGAGTCATCTTCCATCGGAAAAGGTTGCTTTTATTTCTCCCGACTCCGCAGCGGGCTCTGTTTCGGCAGTATCACTCTCTTCTCTCAAGGGTGGGAGTTTGTTGAAGACTTTCGGAAGGACTTGGGATGGCAGGATGTTGTGTCCTATCGGGCTCAGAGGTCCAGATTTTTAATCGTGCAGCTGCCGCGCTTGTGTGTTCCAATGGGCCGACTTTGATGAAGCTCTTGCATGACTTGAGTCTTGTTGGAATACGTTTGTGTTCATAAAGAGGGTGGCGTTGGTCGTTTTTATTTAGGAGCAAGTTAGAGGTTTTTAGTTAAAAGCAAGCCAGCAACAAAACATAAACAAACTGTTGTTTGCAACTACACTTAAAGAATACTCGTTGATTTCTTCAAATTTCTAAGTTCTTTAGAAAGCTTCTGGTCCCCTAGGACTATCGCAAACTTAGGTCTAAAAGTATCCCTGAATTCCATTGAAGTCACAGCAAAGTATGCTACGAAGGATTTGGCACTGTCGAAACACCTGATTGAGAACTTTAGAGGTGCGATTTAACTTTAAAAACATGTTGAAAAAATAAAAACCGAGACAGGCAATTGCTGTGTTGGTGGGAATGATGCGTTACAGCATTAAAAATGCTGTTCACGAACATACCTCTTAGTGCGCTTAGTTTAGCTCATAAAGAAAGCAACGTAGCCTACAGATTAAATGTGACAGTTTGTTACACAGTAACTTACTATATAGGCCTATGCAGCATTAGTGCGGTGGTGTACAAACTTTTCCTCAGGCGAGCCAAATTTGATAATGCGAAAGAGCCCTCGGCCCAACAATCTCTGATATTCTTGTTTTGCTCAAAAAATGGTGCATTGTATAGTATTAATGTGCTATTATCATTTTCACACAACAAAGCAATATGCAGGTTTAAGTATTTTGTTATATAAGTTAAGTTACAAATCACGGGATGTGATAAGTTAAGTCTTGTCAGCTTTCCATTACAAATTAAAACATTGGAAAATGTTCGAAGCTACAGCTGTGTTGATGTGAAGAATGAAACTGACGTCTTGATTTCAATACCCAAGTCAAATTTAGTTCGAGGTTTGAGGTAGATACGCATGAAGTATCTCGTGGTATGCGAGAGTCGCTCAGTTTTGACCTCATGCGGTTCTTATTTAGTTCATAATTGAAAGGTCTTTCAGCGACAGACAGGGCTCATTTTTAATTTTATATTAGGTTTACAATGTCATCACACTATTACCCGACTTATTCTCACTGCGTTATGCAAGAAAGAACGCAACCAGTGCCGTTTTTAAAGTCTTCGTTTAAGCTTGACCCGACCTGGAATCGATTTCAGATCTACCAGAGCCGAAGGCGAAAGATGATGTTGTCGACTTCGGCACTCGGGGTCGCAGTGAAACTCAGTTAGCTGCAGGTGAGCCGGAGCCTCATCAGTAGAGCCAGCAAGAGCGCCGGAAGCGGGGGAGCAGGAGGGCGGATGCCCCCTTGCCCTTAATTTTTCTGTGGAAGAGGAGGCAGGGAGAGCAGTGGTGCCCCTTTAAGGTCAGGTAAGCTACTGCACATTTTGCAATGTAACAATTTCTGCTATTCGATTTTAGCCTGCTATTCGATTTTAGCCTTTTCGAGTCGATAATGAGCTGATAGATGAGCATTATAGCTATATTTTATCTTAAATTTAAAAAAATGGCCTTTCAGCAACAGTGCCCTTTTTTCATAATCCTGCCCCCCCCCCGGTCAAAAGTCGTTCCAGCGCCCCTGAGGGCCAGGGCTGGATTAAGGGTACTGTAGGCCTAAGGCTGTTTACTAGAGAAGGGCCTATAACACTGCGTCACAAAAAAATATGGCATGTCGGTAACTGAGATACCAATATCCATTCCAGACTTAGTTTTGGGCATTGATTCCGAATCTGAACTCGGTTTTGCTCTATCACGTCAGGTTTTTGAGTTATTGACAATTTATTATTTTTAAATTTTTGAAAATTGGGTCAATTTTGTTATAATGTCTCTTTTTTGCCGCAGTCAAAAAAGTCTTTTTAAAATTCATGAAAGAATCTGGAAATTTCTTTTAATCACTGCCAATCAAAAATTCAATTTAACATGAAAAATAATATGCGTAATAAGGAGCCTAACTTTACGAATATTTGCATCAATTGACAGCTATTTTTAAGCTTGTTTTTAATTGATATGCACTATGCAGCATATACGAACAAACTAAATGCAATCGCAAACACTTAACAAATATCACAATTAACAAACTTTTGTTAGCTTAAAAAGTCGTCTTTTAGCATAAAGGCTACGTTATAAGACCAAGATATCAGTCATTTTTTGCAGAAAAAAGGTTCTCATTGAACATTTTAGAAATGCTGTGGGCATCTTCTCTTCCTGCGATGGTCTTCATTGGTGTCTCTCTGAAAAGACCAACAAAAGTCAGCCATCATGGCAGGACTGACATTCCCCTGGTATCTTTCTTCTATGATTTTAATGTCTTGATGAAACTTCTCTTTAGGTTCATCATTGACATCAGCATTGTTGGGTGGAAAAAAATCTAGGTGACTATGCAAAACATGCATTGTCAGCGACATCCGAACCCCCCATCGCTTCATATGACTTTAGCATTTGGTTGACAATTTCTTTGTAATTGGTTGCTTTGTGCTTACCAAGAACATTTTCAACAACCAAAAAGAAACCGTTCCAGGCCGCAAGTTCTTGTGGAGTTAATGTGCTTTTAAAAATTTCATCTTTCAACAATTTTCTTATTTTTGGTCCAACAAAGATTCCTTGCTTCAGCTTTGCGTCAGATTTGTAAGAAAAATCTCGCAAATATGTTTAAATCCATCACTTTGTTTATCCATGGCTTTCACAAAATTGTTGAACAAACCAAGCTTTATGTGTAGAGGAAGGAAAATTTTGTTCGCATCAACTAATGGCTGATGTTGCACATTGAAATTGCCTGGGTTGAAATTTGCATGGGTGGGCCATTTTTCTGTACTATAGTGCTGTTCATCTGCCTAGCTATTCCACAAACAAAGGAAACACATGTACTTAGTGTAACCCAGCTGCAAACCAAGTAAGAGTCCAACAACTTTTAGGTCACCACATACAGTATATGCCATTTATGGTTTTCATAACTGATGCATGTTAGCAAATTCTTCATTGCTTCATATGTTTCTTTGGTCTTGGTACTGTTGGCCACTGGAACTGACGGTTTTTCATTTATATTGTGTAGTAGAACAGTCATGTTTTTTTAATCAATAAAAGCAACTTTGCAGGCAATAAAGCGATTTAGAGGCACACTAGCAATTGCCAATATAATCAACTATAAGACAATTTGGAGAAAATAAAAATTGTGAATAACTCAAAAACCTGACGTGATAGAGCAAAACCAATTTCAGATTCGGAATCAGCGCCCAAAACTACGTCTAGAATGGATATTGGTATCTCAGTTACCGACATGCCATATTTTTTGTGACGCAGTGTAATTTTACAAATCAAGCTACAAAAAGTAATAAGAATACATACATGAAAAATTCAAATTATTTACTGCAAAATAACATAAACATAAAAGAAAAATATCTAATGATGGCGCGTAATTGGTTTTGGAAATTTTTTGTATCAAATTTGAAGCAGGTGGAAAAGATTTTAGAAAGAAAGAAATGAATAGTAGGTACCTATGGTAATACTCCACCAGTCTACTTAATGACACTCTAAACCAGGGGTTTTCAACCTTTTTTCCCATCGCGACCTCCTCAGAGTAATCAATGTACCCTGGCGACCCCCCCCATAAAATTGTTCAACAAAAGCATATTCAATGCAAAATTTAACCGAATTTGATTTATGCCGACATCCAGTTATGTTTAGTTTTGCTGTTCCAACGTAAATTTCCGAAACGAAAACGATTTTTGCGATGTTTTCACGGCTTTTATTACATTTCCTCCGATTGTTATTTCCATTTTCTATCAATCTTAGCTAGATAATAGGAAAAAAATAATGAGAATAATCTACGTTTTCGCACTTTCACCGGTTGAATTTATTGCAATCTTTTATGGATTTATTTAAATCAATTTCAGTGAGATGGTAGGTGCTGCATATTTTTAACTGTTAAGTTTGTCAATGCGTGCACCTCTTGCTAAAAGAACTTTCAAACAAAATAGCCGACACTAATTTTTTTCAATGCCATTAAAAACAATACTGAGAAATCTATATTTTACAAAGGATTCTACATAATTTTTCTTTTACCATAGCGTGATTACTAGTTAACTTTAGTCTGCACAAAACAACGTACAAGAACTTGGTGAAAAATATCGAATGCTTTCCTAAAGCCTTTGCATCGTCTGAAAGCTTAAACGATATAATAACCTCAAGTAGAGGAATGGTCGATTGCGAAAAACACAGTTTTTAATCTTTTCTGGCAAAAAAGAATACACTGGAATTTCAAGCGCCTTGCGACTCTCCGAAAAACGGCTCGCGATCTCCAGGTTGAAAACCCCTGCTCTATACTCAATTTCGGTAAAATTGGCACCTACGTGGTTTTAGAAATGGGCTCTTTATATGTATTGAATTGACTCAACTCAGTCATTCGTTTTTAAGCAAAAACTGTAGGACTGGATCTGTATCGCCATCAGCCTTACAAAAATTTAACCTTAAAAAAATTGAGGGCCGAATTTTTCTAGGGCCTTAGTTTATAGTGAAGTGCGATAAAAAGTATTTTGTTGAAAGCCACAGGAAAAGTAAACGCCATCAAGTTGGATTTGAGCGACAACAAGCATCGCAATCAAGGCAAACTTTTATTGAACAAGCTCCTTTTATTGATCACGTTTGGGTCTGAAATCGACAAAATATTATGCTTGGGTAACTGGTATCAATTCAAGGTAGAACTGTGGCCTCTACAAATAGGCAATTTTGTTAGGTCAAAATAAAGTCAATATTTTATAAAAATAAAGTAAAAAAAGTTTTTTTTAAGGTCAAAATAAAAATGGCCCTACTCATCAGGATTCACGCAGAAAGCAGTGAATAGCAATAAGTCCTTTTCAATTGAGGTAAAATCCCGAAAGCGATTGTGATTTCGCCAACAGGAAAATGAATTCAAAGAAAATGAAGGGGTGTACCAGCAAACATCTATAGGATTGGCCCATGATACAAGAGAAGGATCCCCAGAGGATACAAACTGATATGAATGAATCAACAAGTGAATAAAAAAATAACAGTTAACCTCTCAAGTACATGTAGCTCCACACAGAGTGAAATTTACATGCCTTTTGACTCTTTTTTATTTCTTTAAAAGTATTATTGACTCAAAAAAAATGTCTAAAAAGACATTACGAAAAGTAACTACGGACAAAGGCCAGTGTTTCGATCTTCCGATCTCTTCAGCGTAGTAAAGTGAAAGTAGAAAGTTGTCTTGAAGCGTTGGTTGAGATGATGATTTGAAACTTGAGTGATTGTTGTGACTTGTGAGACAATGAGACTGGATTTAAGTTTTAATTTTGGACCTCAGCGAAACGTAGCTTTACAGCCTATTTGAAGGTGTGATTTTTTTAAGAGAATTTGTGCTAAGAAATTGCAGGAATTTGTTAAAAATAAAAACTAGAAAAAAAGACAAGAATTTACAACTGAGCTAGGACAAAACAATCATCTGAGATGGATCTAAAATACAAGAAATTAGATTCTAGCGGCACATATAAGTATTAAAATTCAAAGAAAATGAAGGGGTGTACCAGCAAACATCTGTAGGATTGGCCCATGATACAAGAGAAGGATCCCCAGAGGATACAAACTGATATGAATGAATCAACAAGTGAATAAAAAAATAACAGTTAACCTCTCAAGTACATGTAGCTCCACACAGAGTGAAATTTACATGCCTTTTGACTCTTTTTTATTTCTTTAAAAGTATTATTGACTCAAAAAGAATGTCTAAAAAGACATTACGAAAAGTAACTACGGACAGTAAGTTTTCAAGGAAAATGAATGGATGAATTCTCGCCTATGAATGCCACCCTCTAACATAGAAGCATTGTAATTAAAAACATAGAAGCATTGTAATTAAAAACATAGAAGCATTGTAAATCAGGAACTGTGACTCAATTAAACAATATTAATCCATAAAAGCAGGAAATATGTCACAATGCCCACTTGGATCAGCAATAACTTTTATCGCAAATTGTCCATTGTTTATTCATTGTTATGTATTTGAATAATTCTTATAAAAGACTTCCTCTTCACAAACGCGGTCTTTTCGAAGATCAGCAGTTTGGATTTTAGGAATAGCCTACTGACATTCTGTAAAACAAAAATGCCTATGCAAGCTAAATCGTCTTCAGCAAAAGTTAGACAGATTTGTCGAGATTTTCCTATCGCCGAAAAACACGACGCACTTTTTATAATAATCCATAAAACACCTTGACTTATCGACAAAATATTAGATTTGGGTCTGAAATCGACAAAATAGTATGTTTGGGTAACTCTTATCAATTCAAGGAAGAACTGTGCCCTCTAGAAATAAGCAATTTTGTTAGGTCAAAATAAAGTCAAAATTTGATAAAAATAAAGTAAAAAAAAACTTCTTTTTAGGTCAAAATAAAAATGGCCCTACTGATGATGAAGACATGAAACGGCAATTACGGTCGTATTGTTCTGGCAATACGCTAAAAGCAAGGTTTTGTAAATGTTCTATTGACTTGAAAAATGTAGCCTATTGTTTAGTTCCTATTGTGTGCCTTAATATGCCTGGCAACTATGGCGTAACTATCTTTTATCTAGCAGTAATCGCTAAGGTGTTGGATACGATTTGTTACAGAATGTTGTTCCATTTGCAGAGAAGATGCAGCATAGCCGACTTCTGCTTTCGTTGGTGAAAATACCACAACTTTTCAAGCTCTCATTCGTAAAAAATCATATCAGTTTGTAACACGTTGTCCGTTATCTTCCAACCAATTGATTTTTGAACTAGTGCGAACAGACTGTTACTTAACAGACTGAACAGAGCGAACAGCAGGGAATGGGATGGGATGGAATGGAATGGAAGATGGAATGGAATAAAAGACAGATTTTGGGATGGAAGATGGAAAATGTCAAGGATGGAAAGGAATGGAACATCTTGATGATGGAATGGAAGACAATCTTCCATCATTCCATCCCAATTCCATCATTAACATTCTAACGCTTTATCAAGACATGCATTTTATTACACCAATTGTCTGCGATGCTTCTCAAGTATTTTCGTTAGGTACTTTGTTATCTTCTCCAACGTACAGGGCCGGATTTAGCTGATGGGGGCCTGGGGCACTTTCAGATCGGGGGCCCCCGTGCAAAAAATTTTTTTTCGCGCCTACGGCGCGAAAAACCACCTCTACAACTACAGTAGCATTAATCCAATACTGCTCTACACAGCACTTTGCAGAAACTTCAAAGGCTGAAAGAATAAAATACTAATAACACAAAATCACATTTTGTCCACGTAGGGGGCCCTTCAAAAGTCGGGGGCCCGGCGCACCTGCACTCTCTGCCCCCCCCCCCTAAATCAGGGCCTGCCAACGTAGACTACTACAACAGCTTCTTTAACTTTGCTAGGTGTTGTTTCTTTCTGTATTTATATGGAATCAATTTACGTTTCTAGTTATAACACCAAATGGTACGTAATCTTTAGGAAAATACTGCTGTTAAATTTTTAGCTTAAATTTAGCCTATGGTTTTTAGGATTATTTGTGGCATATTCAACGCGGAGATCACAAAATATGATGGAAGATGGAATGGAAGATGGAAGAGATTTCTGAGATGGAATGGAAGATGGAATGGAAGATTTTTAAGATGGAATGGAGATGGAATGGAAGAAAATCTCAGGATGGAAGATGGAAAAAACGTCTTCCATTCCATTCCATCCCATTCCCTGGCGAACAGACTGAACAGACTGTTACATTATGACTAAGCTCTTCGGAGGTGAGTATTTGTTCTGTTTTTACTTTTTACGTGTGATTGCAATATGGACCATCTTGAGTCTGATGCAAATAAAAATAAATAAATAAGACGCTGGTGACATCAGTCATTTCGATAGTCTGAGTTCGCCTCCTACTATCGACAAGAAATCTTTTCTCCATTGATGTGTTTTCAACACACAGCGAAAACAGATTTTAACCTGTTGTTTATTTTACCCTTGGCTAACTATAAAAAAATATCGAAATTTGAGGAAATAATGTGAAAAATGAATAGCCAAGAAAACATGACGCATTGCCGTTGTTAATATTTGTGGTGTGTTTTGAAAAAAGAAATATTGGCAGCGGTGGAATTCGAACCCACGCCATCGAAATGACTGGTGCCTTAAAGATCGCTCGGCCACGCTACCTGCGTTTAAATAAAACATCTGCTTGCAAATTACCTTGCGACAAGCATCGACACTTGTTTGATGACCACTTTGCATTACCAACAAACCAAACTGACCTACAAGGTACAATACCTTGCTTGTCAAATAAATAAGCTGTGTTTCTGCAATGATTTATTTTTATTATTATTTAAATGAACGTCATAAGCTCGTTCAACAAACACCCTTTATTTGAGAGGGTGACTGATGAATTGTTGAGTAGACTAACAAACAACCCACAGTAAAAGATTTTTAAAATTAAGCCTAAGCCCTAAGTAACAACTTTTTCAAAAAATATATTTAAAAAAGTGTGGCAGCTCTGGAACTCGACAAATAAAAGGGAAGGCACTTTAACATGCAGATATCCAATCCATGGAGTTCTGTCCAATCCAACCACGAACCAATGAGATGCTACGTTATCGGTCCAATTGTGACCATTCCAGCATTCAGCCAGAGAATTACATGTAATTATTACTTTGAACTTTGTTTGATAATTACAGAAGAAAAAAGAGCTATAGCAGAAGTGAGAATCAAACCCACGTCAATGTAATGACTATAACCACCGCCCTAACCCTCTACGCCAAGTCAACCGATGGCAAAGCGATGATTTAATTTAGCTAGAATTTACGTTTTTCCTTTATTCTTCCTATACACAACCTTGATGACGTCATGAACAGCGTAGCTTCTGATTAGTTCGTGATTTATTAGAAATCTGTTTGAAAAAGTGAAGCTCAATTCCCCAACAGCAGAAGCTCTGCAGTAAGCAGCCGAGCGTGCAAGACAGCAAACCTGCCAGTAATTGTGTGACGTCATAGTATGTTAAATCCATTATTTCATTATCAATTTATCTGTAAACAATTGTCGTTTCATCAGCAAGCTGCAGTTTAATGAAGAATAAAATCACCATCAATAAAAAAATATGTATAGTAATATATGAATTAAGTATATATTGCATATCGTGAATGGACTCATACCATCTATCAATTACGTAATATCATTAACAACACTGGATCTGTATTTTCATCTTTCAATATTTTAAAATATCACACACTACCTTCTGACATGCTGCTCTTGCCCGCTCGGATCAACCTCGCGTTGCTTTTAATACATCGATAAACATGATTTCCCGATCAACTCGATGCATCCTCCAAAGTTTCATCCCACTATTCTGTTTTTCCTGGTAACGTAGCCTAGTCATATCTACGCTTCGATCGCTAGTCCCCACGACCCAGCTGAGCAAACCTGCCCCAACGTCTGGCCAGTGCACATCCGTGCTCGTTGGTTCTACGTCAACACTTTTCCGGTAGGTAAAGCATACAATATATTCCCACAATCCATCTTTTTTTTACACCAATTTAATTGAGCCTTTGCTCCAGATTTTTATATAATTTTCGTCTCCCACGAGTATTTAAATTGTCCTTGTAGCTATAAGCTTCTCTTCCTCGTGGGAGACCCCAAAGTTTATCCGCTCTGCCTACGGGCAGACCGGGTATAGGAGTCAAACGTACCTGTGTTACGGTCACGTGATAGAGACGTGGGCGCTGCCCGGCTTTAAAACTTCTGCCGGTACCAGTCGCCCCACACGACGGGCCGCCTGGCCCGTCGTGAGCTGACCTTTTTGCGTTTGCGGAAAACTAAGCCCGTCTCCCTGGCCCGTTCCGCCATTCTAAATTTAGCGGACGAGTCGCACAAAATTTTCTACCCACACTTTCCTTCCACAGGTATCTAAACTCCCCAGCCTGGCCCCCGCGACCTAAGCTGGTGGACTTCCCTTCCGGGTGCATCGCCACCCCATAATCACGCCACTCCCCGCTTTCGCGGGGCGTGGCAGGCCGGTTCTTTAAAGTCTCTGACCTAGCTATGTTTATTGTGTTCTTCTCGCCGTGTCAATTATTTTGTACTCGTGCGTTGTTGATCAAAATAAAACAGTTTATCACCAAATATACAAATTAAAAGAGTCACGAATCGTAGGCTACAGTCTTTGCCTGAGTCTATACAGCCCTGTGGTTAATCCCTCATTGACGCTTACAGTAAGCTATGTCCTATGCTCATAGAAATAGAGATAATCTCCAAGCAAAAAATTAGTAATATGTTTCAAGATATCAAATGTTTTATTGAAAAAGATTTATTAAAAAAAAAAAAAAAACTTTTCTGAGACCCCTAGTCGTTTAAGAAACACTTTTATTGCATACCTAGATCATGTATTTTCTAGCAATCGCACTTCACCACAACAAACAACTGTTTGAGTTTGTCATAAATTTACTGCTTCCAGGAGTAATTTTAAATCGCTTAGCCGGTAAGTAGGCTGTAAGCTTATGAATTTTAAGTATAGGCTAATTTTTTTTACTCAATTTTTTGCTTAGCTGATCTAAATACAAACAGCTAATAAATTGAAATCGCAATATGGTGACGACCGACATTTTGTACTTAATGCAGGGGTATATTTTCTACATTCATGAAATCCGAAAATATAGCCCATGGCCATAGGCTACCCGTCCAAGGTTAAAAGACCAGGTAGCCTACTCGACAGGGGCGTATCCTCAATGGAAGCAAGGGAAGCATTGCTTCCCCTGTCAAAATTGAAAAAAAAGAAGCTGATATTTTTCAGTAAAACGATTTCGTAATTTCTTTACCTAAATGCGATTTAGAACGGTTTTTAACTCATGCCCCCCCGTATGATTTTGAACTCGGTTTTAATTTTAAAAAAGTTGGAAGCCAACGGAAGCGAAGATTCGTATTGCATCCGTTGCTCTCGTTTTTGCAATAAGAAGAAACAAGTTTGAAAGAAAGGAAAAAAGCAGCGCAAAGTTTTCGCAATTTACGTTTCTTTTAACTAATCGCTGGAAGCGATTTAAAAATTGCTTCCAGTCGCGGGGTTGCCAGATTAGCCAAATTCCGCGAATTATTTTTTTTTAAATAACTTTTCAAAATGCATAATAATCAATATTTCTCTAATATTGTAACCTTACCAGATGAAACCATATTCAAAATTGTTCAATACATGTTCTATACTTGTTTAATACTCGTAATGTGGCGGATCAAAACTCATCCGCTACTTTTATAGGCTAACTTGCTATTTTTTGGGCTACTTTCAGAATTATTTTTGCTACAATTTATTAAAATCCACTACAAGTTATAAAATATATATGTAAATTTTATTATTTTTGATAGAAACAGGTAAATATATCCATTTGGCCTTTTCTTTGTATTATTTTGGCTTTAAGACTTTTTCATAGTCTGGCAACTCTGCTCTGTTGGATGTTGTGCCAGTGAGCTATGTAATGAGAAAATCTAGGGCACTGTTATGGTTATAATATCGGCCTTGTAAGCAAAAGTTTGAGCCAAATGTTGGCTTTACACTGTTATCCTGGCTGGATAGACTTTGGAATAAGACAGGATATGTGAGGTCTAAGCTAGACTTGACTTTGTAGCTGAGTTTTTGGTGTTCTCTAATTATAGTCGCATTTTTGCCCTTTGCCCGTTCGTGTGTAAGAGCTACCTTTAACAAGTTAATAGCTGTTTATCTGCTAATAAATTTCATACAAAAATTACCCTAAAGGTGTTTCCAGAAAGCAGTATAATTCATTATTTGAGTGTAATTTTGCAAAAATTTTCCGGGGGAGCATGCCCCCGGACCCCCCTAGAAAACACGTGCCTTCGGCACGCTCTATTCCCCCACGAGTTTTATTGCTTCCCTTGCTCAACCAACCAGGATACGCCACTGCTACTCGACCATGTTAGCCAAGCCTATTCTTGTTTGCCCTTGCAAGAAGGTTCAGAGACAAGTGTTTGTCTATTTGTTAGGCAATCAGTAATTTTGTCATTTCCAATGGAAAAATTCAACAAGTGAACTCAACAAAGGAATTAGCAACAAGAAAACATAAAGACTCAACGGGTGCAACTTATTTCGTCCCCTGAACATTTCGTACCCTAAAAAGATCGAGAAAAAAAAACAGAGCCGAAGTCGCTGATCGGAGTTGCCGCAAACATTTCAAAATTTCTCTCGATCTTTTCAGGAGACGAAATAGGTCGAAATTTGATTTTGTTACTCCGATTTCAGGGTACGTAATCGAGGTACGAAATAAGTTGCATCCAGACTCAACATAGAGACATAGCTTTATTTCCGAAAAATGCCAAAGAAAGCATCATCTTATCCTTTTGCTATGCCACCTGACAGCACCATTTTACACCCAAATTTTTTTTGAACATTTTTTGAAAAATATCTGGGGTTTTCCCCTCAGACCCCCGCCGCTGGGTGTCGCCTTAGGCGATCACGCCCGCAGACCATCAAACCATCCCCCCTCCCCTTTCAAAATACCTAGCTACGCTACTCAATTGGATCATTGTCATTGGGGCCCGGAAAAGCATATTCCGCACAGGGCCCGAAATACCCTAAGACCGTCACTGGCGTAAGCCTTCCCCTTTTCATGCCAATTTACATGATTATGTGCTAGTTGGTACCAATTGGTTGTATTGCATTGTTTGTCAATGTCGTCCCTCCATCTTACTTTTGGTTTTCCTTTCTTTCTTTTGGTTTCTCGTGGTGTCCATGTTGTTAATTTTTTAGTCCATCTATTGTCCTGATGTCTTGCTATATGACCTGCCCAGGACCATTTTAGTTTCTTGATTGTGCTTAATTGGGCTTACTGTAAAGGGGTAGTATTACGTAGCCTAATGATGTCGAGTAAAAAGGCCAAAATGCGACGAATGTCAGTTTATATTAACTTTATTTCCTATCAGCTATGTAAGTAATGGTCATAGATAGCGCTAGAGAAGCGAAACAAAATCAAACAAACACATGCTGGCAGTTCTAGCGGTTTTTATTTCCAAAGATGGCGTCCACGATGCTCCCCAAGCGCTTGAGGTCTTGCGACCGTGCTATATCTTAAACTGATTGTCTTGGTTTGGTAGGCTATCATGCACTTTATAACATCTGCATTTTGGCGCTTTTACCTTTTTTAGACGTCTGCTAAGTTTGGCATCTTTGGTTTTTTGTTGTGATGATCAGATGTAAAAACAAACTGAACTGAACACGTAGGCTACAGCTGCTCCGAATTCGATGGGTTAGCAATCGCACGAAGAAACAATTAACTAGTTGCAACGTTTGCAGACTCCGCATAATGATAATGACTGCGCGTTTTTAAAATTCAAATAGACTGACTATTTTAATTGCAGAATAATTGCATTTCAAGATAACCAAAGTGATTTTCGTTTGTTATGAAAGTAGAAATGCCCAAATTTGCATACATGTAAGCTTTTAACTTACTCTACCAAATCCATTAAGTTTATTCATTTTGTTTGGAAAGATATGAGATGGCCTTATCACGTTTTTGTTTACATAAAGTTAAAATGTCTGTTCATTTACATTTACAGTAGGCTACTATAGGCTAATTTCGAATCAGCACAATTTCTGTCACCAAGACCACAACAAAATGTATAAAGACCAGGATGTTTTATTTAAACATTAAGTTTAATAATTATGCTATTCGTCACAGTGTTTCATAAATGGGAACCTTAGTTCTAAAGATCTAGAGCAGTGGTTCTCAACTTTTTTTTTTCGAGGCCCACTTTCGTTGCAAAAAAATTCTGTGCTCTATTAACTTTCTTATGGAAAAAAAATCTAGCCTACCAAATGTGTATAAAAACTTTAAGTTACAAAATAATGAAAGGGACTAAGTGGCTCCTGTAACAACCACACTGTTTTAGCAGTAGGCCTACAGCGGTAATTGTGGGTAATTACCCCAGGTGAGGTAATTTGGGGCTTTTCAAGGGCTAGTGAACAAGACAGGGCAAACATAAATTGTTACCAATTTTTAATCAAAATTAATTGATTGTTGGTTTTGATATTCCATTTAAGTGATTGCAAAATGTTAATTAGTAGGCTACGAACTGAATTGCATTTTTACGCTGCTATTAGAAGAGATCGCTCTCTTTCTGAAAAGGGCTTGTACTGGAAAGCGGAAGTGTCTCCACGAGAAGATGCAGGATATTGTGTTCTTAACGAAGGTTGCCTATTTGTGTGACTTTTTCCTGACGTGAACACTTGGAACGTTCTCCTGCAAGGCAATCAGTTTCTCATGCCGATCGCCATGGGTAAGGTTGAGAGTTTCAAGAGAACACTGGAGTCGTACATAAGGCGAATCTATGATGGCGATACGTCTGTTTACCCGGAGTTGGCCGAGTTGATGGAAGCTGTTCCGGATACCTAATGCTCCTTTCGAGAAATATCAGCACACCTTGTCGCGGTGACACAAGCGATTAAAGAGTATTTTCTAGGCGAGAAAGTGATGCCTATAGATCATGCAACCATTTATCGCAAGACGGACCGAATTCCGGATACCCTTGTTTGGATGAAGTTGGAGTTTCTGAGGCTGAGGGATAACAACCATTTGAGGACCGATTTTTAAGATAGTGAAAGCATGGTCTCCTTCTGGACAACCAAAAAAGAGGATTACCTTCAGCTGACGGAGGAAGCCCTTACAATTCTTGTCCAAGCCCATTGACGCGTCGCTGTGAAGCAGGATTTACAGTCATTCTAACTATGAAGACCATATCTCGAAACAGGCTTATTATTGATGGGGACTTGAGGTATTGCCTCACTATACTTATGTCTTAAAGTTCAACCGTTTGATGGCAGCGAAGCACTTCGATTTTCTCATTAATCACTTTTCTTTGGATTTGACATAAAGCCATTGCCTTCTCTATTGGCTGTTCTGTTCGTATTTTGGCTGCTCGTTTGTTGGTAACTCAATAAATTATACTATTGCTCTATTCTTCTCGGACATGGGTGGGGTAACCTAATGGAGATGTCCTTGATACTCAAGTGAGTTAGCGGGGCAGAAAAGGTTCAAAACCGTTGCATACTAACTTAAAATCATTGTCCATAGATGAAGCCATAAAAAGCATGAATTGCATTATTCCGCCAAAACTAATACTTTAATAATTAGAATGAAAATTACCACTCTGTAGCAAAAGAGCAGCATCATTCATTGATAGTACAATCAAAACTACTAAACAAACACACAACAGTAGGTGACAGCAAGGAAGCTTAAATTTTCAATAAAACCAGCTATTTTTTAACTACTTTTGTGACTCACCCTGAAATGTTTGCATGGCCTACCAACGAGCCATGGCGCACTGGTTGAGAACCGCTGGTCTAGAACATGATACCCTGCTGTTTAGTAACGTAGCGAGAAAGAAAATTATAGGGGGGTAAAAGCAACTGTTGGCGGGAAAACGTCATTAAACATGAATTTTATTGGTATTAACCCTTTGCTTTTCAACGTTTTTTTGGAAGTTAACTGCTCAAGGGGGGGCCGTTTTTGGATCAAATTCAATCAGCTGTTACGTGTTATCCGCTGATGCTATTTCAACAGAAGTTGCACTGGTGTGAAAGCAAATCATTTGTCTATAAGTTTGAAAAGTCATTATTTTAAAATTTTATATGTTAAACTTGATATTTCAATTTTTGCAAAGGTACCCAAAAACGACAATTTTGATTTAACTTGCCGCTATTTAATTACCATGCTAATCCGATTTCATGCAAACTTCTAAATAACAAAGAGCTCGATCGAACGCACGAAGTGTGTGTGCGGTGTGCCGAATCATTGCATTGATTAGAGTTTACGACTTGCGAGCAAATCTTATTGTAAGCTACTCACTGATTCTAAAATAGTTACAATCAGAGTAACATTGTTACACGAATTTGAAAAAAAATCAAAACTGCGTTTGTTGTCTTACATTTTTATCCTAAACTAATGCATTCCGAAACTCATGGCTAGCTTCTAGTTTTATGGAACCAAATTTTTCATAAGTTACAGCTTAGCCTGCTTGAATAGCTGTTTACATCTTCGTTTGTGTATTTTAGGTCTACAATTGAGTTCGTAGTATGAATATTTTTAGTGGAGAGAAGACAATTGAACATGTTGTTGAAATTATCTGAAATTTCTAAGTCCAAATTAGGTGCTTTTGAAATTGTGGATTTGTGTCAAGTCGCATCACAAATATCATGCAGGCCACATCATAAGTCATTTCGCTTACGGGTGTTTATAAACATGACTTATAAATTACAACCACAAAAATACAGCATTTACATCAACAAAGCTAAGTTGGAAGCTCACTTTTTATTGAAGATTGTGTCAATCAATTTGAAAATACATTTTTAGTCCGCCAGCGTCGTAATAATGCAACAGCGAATTGAGGAACATGCGTAAACAAAGGAAATGTGAAATAACCCACAGTCAGCAAATCTACATAAATTTAACGTTTACAAATGTTGAATCAATGTAAAAGGACTGGATTGCTGACTGGGTCCTTATTGTTTGAAGCACTAAAAATACGCGTAAAAGCGACAACATCAGCAAGGCAGTGATTATGTTTCTGGCCAAAAAAAAAATAACTTTTGACTTCAAAGATAAAAATGATTATAACAAAGCTTCAAAGTTTGTCGCAAAAAATTATACAGAGATACAATAAACATAATCATTTTGTGCCAGATTGTGAGAAGATTTCCTAGATTCTTTCCAACCATTTGCAGGATTGCAAATTATTTTCCATAACTTTATATTGCTAAAAAATGGCTTCTTTGTTGAAACATCGTGGCTACAATTTTATAAAAAATTCTTAGGCCTACTACATTGAAGTAATGAAATTTTTTTTGTGATTTTGCTGATGACGTTTTACAATATCCGAGAAGTAAAAAATAATAATGATGAATTATTTTACAAAACCGTGGTTTGCAAGTGCTTCACAAAAAATTGTTGGGGGAAAATTTACTATTAGACGTAAAACGTTTGTAAAAGAAAATTGTCGGTTTACGTATTTATAATGTTTATTGCGCTGTTATCGAATTATAAACTGCCTGTAGGCTATTGTCTACCTTTGTAGTTGCCGGCCAGCTTAGAGCAGCATGCAAACTAAGCGTTTATGGTATTTGCATCGTGTTATGATTCTCGAAAATTTCCCACAAGGTCTTTATTTTTATGGTGATATTTTGTGCCTCTTCTGTCCTAAACTTGAAGTTATTGTGCAGCACAATCCACATCGGTTTTTAGACTCAGTCTTCATTGAAAATCTTTTGTGTGATGCATCATTTCAAGTAGTGTCTTCCCCTAAACTGTTACACAAATCGCCCAGAACCAGGTTGATTATTATGTATCTTACAGCAATCGAGAGCCCATTATTGTATGTGTGGAATTATTACTGCAGATGTCTGACTAAATTCATGCCAAAGTCGAGCAAATTCTGCTTTCGGGATCCTTGCCGTTATTTACGGTATTTTTTGTTGATAAGTTTAGGCAGCATTTTTCCAAGATAAATGAAGACATCGGTATTGTTCGTCACTTAGATTTACTTTTCTCAGCATTGTATATTCATTCTTTGATCCACTAGTTTGTCCCACTTTTGGTATAATCGGATCGTTTATAAATGGCGGGTCTTCACAATAGCCGGCCTCTTATACATTGGCGCAACGTATTCAGATGTTGAATCAATGATGAAGAAAGCTGATTTGTTGTTTGTCTTATGTGACGCCTAACTTTATGCCTCGTCTACAGTACAAAATATTTTGTAATGTACATTGTGTACATTGTACATTTTGTTTGTAGGCCTACATTACAAAATATTTTGTAATGTAGATGAGGCATTATCATCTTTATTTTGCGCTCTTTGGAACAAAATACAGTGCACTGTGAAACAAAAATACAGGACATAACAACAAGTAGGCGACATAAAGCATTGAAGGGACGCCATCAAGTTAGCTGATACGTGTAAATGGAGCCTATTTCATAATTTTGAGTGTATCTCACAATTACTGTTTGCAAAAACGCTATTTCTCCGGCTTCTCCCAAAAGCATTTGCAGTGATACATTTCCTCAATTGCAAGTTTTGTCAATGAGAGCATTTCCATAGAACGTTTATTTCGAAACCAGGTTTTCGTGTCTTTATCCAAGAGAAGATTTCTTATTGTAACGTTTTTTATTCGTCAATGAATATTATCTGCTTGAAACAACTGTTTTGAATAGTTTGTGGCCTCCATAGCCTACTATTTTGATCGTGGATTGCTATTCTTCTTTGTAGAGCTGATAACGCAAAAAACGTTTGCTATTATTGTTTCTAATTAACAGCTTTACGATCACTGGCTTTTCTTTGTAGCATAAGAAATAACGCGCTTTGTATTATTGAGGTCAAACCAAACAAAGGAAAGCAAGAGGATGCTTCTCTCTGCTCGCGCATATCGATGCACGAAGCAATTATGAGCTTATGGCTTGTTATCGCAATGTAATCCATTTCACGCTTTGCTGGAAGTGAGCTAGAAATAGCAAAAATTCACCAAAATTTTGAATTTACAAGAAAACTACACAACTTTTAGCATTAAATTTAATATCATCAGATCCGCCTGGCAATTTTAGGAAAAGTCAAGAAAAACCAAGTGCATGGCGTTACTGTGCTTCAAATAATTAAAGGAAATATGAGGGGGGGGCCAAATCTGGCCTCCCTTTGAGGAGCAAAGTGTTAAACAGATTAATAGTAAAAACATATTTGGAGAGACAAGATAAAAGTTTGGAGCAGCGATTTCTCCTGTGTTTTCCGTAACTACGTTTCTGCTCAACCACACATGCGACCAGTTTTTGTTGTTGTTGAAGAGTGTATGTTGTTACTTGGCTTAGATGTATCAATGAGGGCTTGAGCAAAAGGAAACCAGCTAATGTTTGTGAATGCAAAGTTGTAAAACAAAAGTCAAATTTATTGAATAAGAATCAGGGATTCGGAATACTGCAGATGACCATCCAAGAAGTCCCGCCCCGATAGCTCAGTGGTTACTCGCCCGGCTCAAGATCACGCGGTGCTGGTTCGACTCTCGGGGTGTGCGCTTGAGCAATGCATTATAAGGATTATAAGGATTCAGCGGCACCTAATGGATGGAATAATTCTCCGGCAACAAGACTTTAACAATCGGAAACTTCAATCTATCAATCTCGGTAACCGGCCATGCGTCAAGAGCCTCTACAAGTATGCGAAACTACCAGGAATAACCTATCAAGGCTTTGTCAGTCCGAGGATAAAGATTCAAAACCAACTAAACCAATCACCGTCCAGCAGATGTTCCTGTGGATTTCTCAAACATCAAACGATTAAATTCATTCTTTTTATCACAGCAAATACGAAATCGATTGAAATCTTTTCCTAGAATTTGTGTCCTTACAAATATGAGATGAATCATCGTCAAGTATTGCAACGTTTAAGCAAAGGCTTAAGACAACTTTCTGTTTTGTGCTGGATTGCGTTATCTAACACTGGTCGGCTTTACATAAAAAGTGGTCAAATGTTTGAAAATAAACCTCATAAAATTGTAAACAACTGATTTTATTTTGAAATATTTACAAATTAAAAAATTTAACCCGACACTAAATACAGTTGAAATGGAAGTTTCAACCTGACAAGTAGCTTTGCACTTTTACCTCCACTTTGTAAGTTATGGGCGTGGCTAACTATGGTTAAGCAATGCCAAATAATGATTTTACACGTGTGTTGCTTTCGAAAAACCGTTGATTCTTTGTTGTTCGTCGTACTGTCAATTGTTGTTGAAAACATTATAAGTCTTTAATTTCTCACAATTACAAACAAATAATAACAGGCCACGGGAGACAATCAACTGCAATAACACTAAATTGCAAGAAGACATCATTCGCTCTCTGTCTTGGGGTAGTTTGCTCACGCTTTTACAGTTTCTTTATAGCCACTCCATTTATTTTTAAAAGACTGCAATAAATTTTGTGTGCCTTGGTGCTTGAAAAGTTTTAGAAAGTGGAAAAATTAAGAAGTAGATCTGGACACTGAGATCGACATAAAACAATGGGATGCTCTTTTTCAGTTGTCGGACCAGCAGTGCCAGTAAAATAATTTCGCAATCTGTCCTGCAAACTTTCATGGGATTTAATTGCTGCGTTTTGTATCACATAGCGAAGTAATGTTGCAACTGGCTGAGACAATCAGTTGATTATAGGCTTGCGGCTGGTTCTCTCAGGCCACAAAGAGATAATCTTTGCCACACCCGTTTCTTCGTCTTGGCAAACAAAGATTTCAAGAAAAATGTTATACGATTTTGATTTGTGACCTTTTAGTCAGAATTGTGAACTTTAACAAAAAATAGATTAAGAGAAAAGATTGAAATGACAACAGGATGTTCCAACTGAATAATACCAACTTACAGGATATTTCACAAAGACTTCCTTCTTTATTCGGTTTGATAAGTTACATGTGGTATAGTTTTAAAGTTGGATGCTTTTCGAGTAACAAGGCAACGTTCAATATGTTTTTCTCAAAGCCAACTTTGGATCATTCCAACAAACTGCTGAAAATCATTTACTTTTTTTTAATAAAATCATGGTCAAAATTACAATGATGCTTGTTTCCAAACAAACTTTCCAAAATATCAATGCAGGCAAGTTCAATTTACGTACCGCCTTAATAACAAAAGATATAGTTTGTGTTTCGTTTCGCTTCTTACCCATTGCATTGTGTTGCAAAGATCTTTGCCTGTCCACAGCAACCTCAAACAAAAACCAGTGATGCCATTTGCTGCTGGTGGGGGCGCAGTAATCTGATCATATGTTCTTCACTCCAACTTGTGGTCAACATATCATACTCACAGACTGTGACAGACCCCACGTTAGGCCTACAAGGAAACGCAAGCTGATTAGCAAGTCGGCAGCAGTGGCCGAGTGGTTGGCACGTTGGGCTCGAAGTCGAGAAGAGCCTGCATGTTCGACTCCAGCCACCCGCACTTTTTGTTGTTTCTCTGGGCAAGAAACTTTACGATAATTGCCTCTACCCAGTGATGGATTTCGAGTAATGGGTAGCCTAGTACCAAATTTTGCCTGTTTTTATTAGTCCAACCTTTGTTAAAATCTAATACACAAAAGAAATTTTCAAAAAAGCTTTTGTAGTACTTTTTGCACATTCATTTGAAAATGCATATTTTTTCCTAAAAAAGGGCTTAGCACAGGGACTAGACATACCTATAGCAGCGAAAGGGTTAAGTCATAAAAATAAGTAGAGTGGATAACCGGAAACAGACATTGCCGTCTACTGCAGCGTGGGTCAGGTGTACGTCGGAAGGTGTACACCGATGAATAGCGCTCAAGTCCGCTTTCCCGCAATGCAGGATAAAGATATGACAAACAAACAAACCGTTAAAACTATAAAACAATATCAGTTTATGTCAAAGTTTAGTTTATTTCTGATAATCAAAGTGAAAATGAATATTTTCCATCACACAAGAAAAGTCTAGAAAAAGTTAAAAGCAACAAAAACGCGAACTTTAAATTGTGTTCGAGTGATATAGGCTACAATACTAGGCATAAGGAATTTGGAATCAAGTACAAGGGTTTACAAAATTCATTTCAAAATACTTAATTTTACAACAGTTTCATGGATTGGGCTATGGCATTACATTTGAAAACTTTTTTATAACGATATACAATACATACAAGAAATACAGTTAGTTTTGAAAAGTTTGTAAAATTCTGGTTTGATGAAGCCGGCAGATCTCAAAATTGTCAGTTTTCGTGCTTCAACTTTGTATCCAGACAAATCTTTATTGCCACGCTCCCCGCATTGTCCCACCCCGTCTAACGCAGATTTCACTGTTTAATTTTTGTTTATTTTGCTTATACCGCTAAGCTTGTTATGGCAACAAACATTTAACGTGTCACGACCTTCAGCGTAAAATATATTGGTCTAGTAAGTAAGAGAATTTCATAGCTCCACAATTAATCACGGATTAATTTATATGCGGCACATCCCGCTCAAATAAACAGAACTTTCTTTGGCCTCCAAATAACAAAATGAAGCCAATTGGAGATTTTTGTGATTTAAGATAGATACGAAAACATGTTCTTGATCAATGCAAGTGATAGGCGTATGCTAGACTTATCTGAAAAATTACTTGGTTAGCGATTCAATGATGTCTGAATATAAGAAATGTTATGAAACTACGGACCCAGTCTACTGCAAATTATTATCGTAAGTCCGTTGCTCTCTTTTTGAAAAAGAAAAATAGATAAAAGTTAAAAGGTATCAGTTGGTTAATTTTAATTGTCATAAAATATAAGTTGTTCTTTTCAAAAATTTCAGTGCTTTTCTAAATTAATTCAACTCGTTTCGACTGATCAATTTAGGTTTCACCCTGGCGTGACTGACGCTGAAAATCACTCCCCTTCATTTATCTTTCTCGAGGATTCTTTGTGCTTTCAATTAATTTAAACTTAGTTAATTATCAACGAATGTCCATGGAATCACAGTTTCATCAAAAACTGTAATTGAAGTTTTTATGTGGATTCCCTGCACAATAATTGCTGAAAGTCAATTGGCTTACATCTCTACAACTTGTGGCCCACTCCTTTACATGTAGCATTTTATTTAGTCTAAACTTCATCATATATGATAAGGGTATGAAAGGTCTGCGTGTCATGGATGATGAAACCAAAGACTGGCTGCTCTCTAGTAGCCTTTCAGTGTAGTCCGGAAACATCGTGAATCTGGGGTGGTAAAAGGGTAGACCCTCGGCCCCAGAGGCTCACACGACGACGACGCATGACAACGACCACATCATCAACGATTGTACCATCTTTAAGCCACTTAACGTAGTGGAAGGTCTGCGTGTCTTAAACAATGAAACAAAAGCCTGGCTGCTTTTTAATAGCCTTCCACCGTTGTCCTGGAACATCGTGAATCTGGGGTGGTAAAAGGATAGACTCTCGGTCCCAGAGGCTCGCACGAAGACGACCACGATAGCAAATTATGTTTGAAATGTACAAGCAAGTTTTTGAAAGCGTAGATCAAACACAAGCTTTGGTTTATCTAAAATGAGTAATTTGTTAATTGAAGTAAACTAATTATCCTATCTATACTGGCTCACAAAAATTGGAACGACATTTTTTATCGATGCCACTCACCAATTGTCGAGTGTTTTTTATACAGTAGTCTAGCTAGTGTTTTTTATAGTTTTTTATGGAATATCATAAATAGACGATTGATAACAACTTGATAGGACTGAATTGCATAATTCAGCAAAGTGCAACGCAATACATAAAACTAACAAAGCAACAAAATATTAAATGCGAACGTTTTCGGCAGGACTTTCTGCCCTTGTCAAGAACTTACCTTATTGTTTTATAATAAAATGCACCCGTTAGCTCAGTGGTTACTTTTCCGACTCAAGATCAGGCGGCACTGGTTCGGCTTTCAGGGTGTGCTTTCAGGACTGCTTTCCATTCATCGGCACCTATAGTAGATAGAATAATTTCCCAGAATCAACACTTCAACAATCTTAAAACTTCATTCTGCCAATCTCGATAACCGGCCCTGCGTCAAGAGCCTCTACAAGTATGCGAAACTACCAGAAATAGCATATCAAGGTTTTGTCAATCTGAAGATAAAGATTTAAAACCAAACCAACCAAAATTTGTTTTTACACGTATCTAGGCTATACTACCGTAAGGAAGCTTACAATAATTTAAACTGTCTCTTTTAATTGTGGATTGGATGAGTTTAAATTGATTTCTAAGACCAAGCCAACTCAGGTTAACGGAAGCCACGCATTCTCAATAAAGTATTTGCACTAATTTTGTTTTCCTAGAAACGTACATCGTGTTCAAAGGATTTGCTTGACAGCAATTCTGTCAAACAGCTGCAGAAACTTTCCATCTATTTGAGGAAACAGAAAAATCCCGCTTCAGGTCTGGCAAACATTATCAACTACTAGTTTTGTGTGCGGAGTTGTAATTTGGGATGAAAAAAACAAAACAAATTGTTTTAAATTTCAATAAATGGTTTGGGTTAGTCAGGGAGTTTTCATTTACTTGCTGACTGCTGTTCATTATTTCTTTGAAGTTAAAAAAGAGCTACAAAAGTATGCACCATCTGCGCAAGCTCAGCTATCTTGACTCTTAGAGCTAACGTTTTGTGCAGCAAAAATATGCTTCCAAAGGCAATGATTAAATGCATTAATCGAAAACCAAAGGCATATGAAAATGACAAGTGTTTTGTGCTTAGAATGTATATCAACGTTAAATTAGAACTCTGTGATCACTTTCATTGCTGCAATGATCTTGCTTTTCAAGTTTGCAATTAGACAATGCTGTAAAAAATTAGCCTCTGCTTCAAGTGAACTGATATCATTCACAAAGAGCTAGAATATTGTAATTGCTAGCATACTGTAAACTGTGTAGAGTGTAATGTAAATGATAATTCTATTATGATAACTTTTATCATGCAGTGTACTGTATAAATACGTCCTTGACGACACCTATAAGGATTTAAGGAACCGAAAAATTCAGTTTATTCTTTATGCTTTTGTTATGAAAGTAATGTAAAATTGTGTACGGGATACTTGATTTCGTATGCTTGCTTTACAAGCAAGCAAAAAATTTATCAAAGATTTGTTTTAAAAAACTAATAAATTACTAAACAAAACAACAGATGTTCGTAAAATGTTAATAATAAATGACTGAAATTAATTACAATCTGCACTGAGTTACCTACAAACACAACTGAAGAACAAATACAGAACGTTAACCTCTTTTGTGTTTGTACGTAGGCAAACTCAGTGCAGATTGTAATTAATTTCAGTCATTTATCATTAACATTTTACGAATATCTGTTGTTCTGTTTAGATGAACTGAGTTATTTTCCTGACGAGGGTAGAAATTTTTTCCGAAAACGTTCGGATTTATGTAGTTGTCTTATGTTTTATGTATTGTTTTTGAATTATGCAATTCAATCCTATCAAGTTGCTATCAAATATCTGTCTATGGTATTCAAGAATTATCTCTCTACCAAAGCTTTACTAATTACTATACATGTACTTGCAGATATAGTAGTCAACAATGAACTGTTGAATAGAATCACCCTACTAAGCCGGCGTCTACAAGTTTGCGCACTGCAAGGCACGCACACAGGAATTATTTTAGTTTAACACCTGTAGGTTACTTTAGCCGACATAAAATTTAATTTAAGAATACCGTTTTAGAAGGGATTATGTTTTAAAAATAAATTGCTTGTTTGTTTTCACAACACAATAAACATAGCATAACCTTTTTTATCATAACTAAAAAAAGCTTTTTTGATTTCTTGTGAATACTTTTTAAAGCAATGAGTTTTCAACGATTGATATACCGCCTATGCCTGAACAGATATATTTGGTATATTTGGTATGATATATATTTGGTAGATATATTTGGTATGACAATAAACAGTAGACTATACAAAGTAAGGGGACTGTATCTTACACCCCTACACCATGACATCCCTATATTTCTATGACGTTTATCAACATAAATCGTATAGAAAATCAATGCCGTCAAATTTTTGAAATTAGACCAAATTGTAATTTCCGTGCAAGTGTATTTTTCTTTAGGGAAGCACTGCTTTGTAATGGCAAAATAACATCCATATATTTTTTCATATCTGATTCTCTATTTTGATTAAAATTAAAAATACATGTTTACCAGCATTTGAGCTGCGGGACGCGTGGCCGAATGGTTGCCAAAATTCTGCTGGAAGCTACGTATGATGCTTATCACGAACAACATTAGTTCATTTCAGAGGATGATAGTTTTACCAAAAGAGAATTTCGTAGAAATACACGCTGTATGAATCTTGACACATTAATCGGCATCACTAATCTGCTGCGTTGTCCAAACGTTATTACATTAATTTGTATGTGATGTAGGCTACATGCACAAATCATTTTTTTTTGCACCAAAAGTTAAAACAAATTCATTGCTTTTCTGAAACTTACATCTGACGAATGCAGCTTTTTTTATTGAAAAACTTGTTCAATCTCACCACACAAGCTCTTTTTATATAAGCTAACTATAAATATGCTGGATTAAATAAACTGATAAATTACCGACATGAAATATCTTGTTTTTATGCAAGCCAAGCTTAATATGCTACTCAGTCCAAGTAAGCCACTTTGTGAAATCCCGCTGTTTTCAAAGAGTTTTTTCAAAATTTGCAAATATAGCTAATGCAATTTCTAATGAATCAATAAAATTTTCCGCAACAGTAGGCCACAGTGGTAGGCTGGGGTCGTATGGTGCGCACATTTCATATATTGGTTTAAGACTTTTCTTTCACCTGCCTACTCCATCCCTTTCCTATCGCTACAGGACTTTTAGGGTTAAGGTGTTCGTGACAAGCATCATAAGAGGCTTATGCACAGCCGTCTACATTACCATTGGAATAATCCAAACACAGTTAAAGAAATATCTAATACTTAATTTAGAGGGCATTACAAACAATAACCTAAATCAAGACAATAAACAAAACTGCAAGTCAAACATTATGTGTGCATGCGTAATGCAATGCCTATTTCATGCGCCACTCACAAAAGCAGATTTCATAGCGAGTTTTTTTTTCATTTTGTTTGAATACTTTAAGACTATAGTGAAAAAGGTGATTTTCACAGTTTTTCGCAGCGACACTCGGTGAAAAAATATATATAAAGGTTAAAGTACACAATATCGACAGTCATGAATTAGTTTTTGGGTGTGAAACGGTTATTGGTTAGATGTACAGAAAGCGTATATAGTTGAAATGCAGTCTATTTGTCCCCTGCACTCCTGTAGGTTACTCCACGAACTTAGAAAATCAAAAGCGTTGCTTGCCGTATCATACTTTGCTGCTCATCCAATAATTAGCTGGGCTGAATAAATTTAAAACGTGGATTAATCGTGAGAATGTTTTGTTCTTAAATTATTGAGAAGACTTTTTAGAAGTTTAATCCCAAAAGCTTCGCATACTGTAAAAAAATTGAACCACTGACGCAAACCCAATTACGAAGATTGACAGTGAAGTTTTATTTCTAGTTAAAATTTGTGGAATGTCCAGCAATGCTTCTGAGATTGACGAGCAATAAATTGCAAAATTGCAAGCAATATTTTATAGAAGTTCGTACTAAAAAGAAGCATGCTTGCTTTTTTTAAATCTTCGGACATAACTTTGGTTCTTGATTTGTTGGAAGATCAAGAAGCAGTGTACAATGGCTTAGTTGTTACAAAATCCCTAATTTTACTTCGCTCGTTCAATCATCAACCTCAGTTGCATGGGCCACGCGTGTTTTGTGCTTTGAAAACTATAGGAAAAGGTGGCATCACCTAGGACAGTTTTTTGAAAATTGAGTAAATGAGTAAAGAAAACTTTGTCACGAGTAATTACTAAATCCTTCTGCGGTTATAAAAAATAATATTAAATTTAAAAGAAGTTTTATCTAAACTTTGTGATCACGACTTTTTCAGAAGACTAGTTTTGATAAATGTAATTAGATACAAAGTGTGCACCTAAAACAAAACAAACATTATTGGGCCAAAAAATATCCAACAAGCGATTAAAACAAGGTAACATTTGTCAAGTTTTTATGAAGGACAAGCGCTCACTCCCTCCCAAGCCATCTCCTTTGGCGGATTTTAATATCTACGTCTTCCATTTTCTTTTAAAAGTTTTGCTTTGTTAAAATTTTAGTGCCTCTCCCAACTTTATAACTTTTATTGAGATACTGTTGTGCGTGTTAGCCTAGTCAAATGTTTTGAAGGTTTAGACTAAGAAAAAAACTATTAATTTGTTTTTTTAATATTATTTTGATGTCATATATTTAGTTAGTTTAGAACAGTTTATTGGATTGATGCAAGAATCAAAATAAATTTAATTCACTGAACTTTTGTAACCTCTGAAAATAACCCAATTGTAAGACGGTACTGTAGCTTGGCTTCACCACGATCGGAACTGCTCGTGAAGCCCCCAGCCTGTCATGTTGTCACGGTTTGCGCTTACCGTGATTGAACGTGTCATGCCATTGGCTACCATGCTTTCTAAAGTCTTCACGTTTTAGTTGGGAATTAGTAAGTGAGTCTCATTAGCACTATATTGAGCCTATATTAGCACTATATTAGCACTATATTGAGCCTCTATATCACCGATAATTAACATGTTTTCCTATGAATACAACAATGTAACCGACTCGGGCGAAAGCCAATTCTAGCCACTGCATGTGAGCATAAATTCAAAAAAGGCCTTAAAATATTTCTAATTTTTCATGAGGTCGTTTTATTCAAAAATTAGTGGTGCAAATTATTTATGGTAAGTCATGGCGTTATTTACAGCAACGCATTTGCATGTTCGACATGCCTTACAAATTACAATCGAGTCGCGACAAGCTATTACACGACTTAAAATTCAATTCAACTTTTTGACTTAGTATACTCAACAAAGTCTTTGGTAAAGCATCAGAGAGGTGATTTCAAGTGAAGATATTTCTGAGATGTTCATCATCTCATATTTTTGGACTTGTTTATATTTTGTGGATGGTAAAGATTTTAATTTTAGAAATATAACAACGTCAGTGCTTCTTGAAGCGGCTTTGAAGGAACCAACTGATCAGTCAACTTGCGAATAGCCAACTTTAGAATTTTAAACTTATTTTGAAGGCCTGAAAGTAAAAATAACTTAAGTCCAAGATAGAATTTTTTTAAATAAAGCGTTTAAACAAAAGCTAAAAAAGTTATTTTTTAACGTTGTTTAGTCATTCAAGGTTACAACTTGTAAACATATAAATTTGTTGTTTAAATTTGCATTTCATGAATATTTTTCATGACTTGCAATATTTTTTCGAAGGTACTGTAGTTACTAAAACCATAACAAAAATACAGCGATTTGAAAAAAGAAAAAAGAAAAAATAACCGGAAAGACATTGAACAGTCAATAGCAAACGTTAGCAGACAATGTGCTTTGCGTCTTTGCCAGCAAATTTAATGAAAATGCTTTGAAATTTAATAGAATTATTATTATTTCACAGTTGAATCATTAGGTTTTCCCATGAGCTAAATAAAAAACGATTTTGACACACTCTAAATGCAGCAAAAAAGCGTTGCGCTGTGTTTGACGCTATATTTACACACTTTTCATCAGCTAACTTCAGTAATGAGCAGTTTTAAACAGAAAAAAAGAAAAACTGATACAACTCTGACAGCTCTGTTAATTATTTCGCAGGGCTGATGTCTCCGTTGTTACATAACCATGTTACGAGTGTCTTCTTTTTTGTGGTAAATGCAACAAATTTTGGCAAAGCTTTCCGTCGTGGAGATTACAAGTTTTTAAACCTTGGTCTACATTTTTGTCTTGTTTTTTAATTAAAACTTTGAAAACTCGCCGCCAAAATAGGCTGCGAGCGTGTTCAGTGACTTTGTTTGAACAAGAGATAGACAGCAAGAGAAAACTTTCAAGAACGTAAAATATAGCACATTGGTTTTTTTCCTACAAAATCTTAAAAATTAACGGCTGCTTCTGAAAATGTCCATATAAAAATCATAGTTTTTAAGTTTGTGAAAATGATGACACAACCTGAGTCAGCCAATATACGTAAAGCAATAGAAAACATAACATTTATTCTATTGTTTCATATACTCATTACTCAGTTTATGTTTCGTTAAACATTGCCACTAAGCTTTCATTTTAATACCGGCGCTATGGAAAGACAATTTATTTGTGTTTTCTTTGGCGTGATATAGTTATAGCTAGGGCCGTTGAGAGAATAATTTGGGCCCGGTACCAACGAGACTCTCGGGCCCTAAATTCAGCCTCTTTTTATGAAACGCACCTAGCCAACGAATACGAAGTGGTTTCTTCAAGTTTCAGGGCTCCCTTAGAATGGTTACGGACCATAAAACCATCGGAATCCGGGTTTAGAAGTCCCCTCTTGACCCCCCTGTCAAAGCTATTGGGTATGGCAAGAAATACCAAATGCAATTAAATCTAAGTTACCTCAGGTGGCATAGAAAAGGTATTTCTACTAATGAAATTTGTGGCCACAAATAGGCAATCTTTTGTACAGTGTGCTTTGGCAACTGAAATTTCAACTACTGTAGGCTATAAGGATAAAAGAACTAGAACTTGCGGCCAATGCTTTGTCTAATCACCAGGGATTTGTTTTAAGCAACGCATTTAGCTCGAGATTTCCAAAAAACGATAATAATTATGCTTGTTCCTACCTAGTAATTGCTTCACAGATAAGTAGTCTTTTGATACTTCTGTGTGAGACACATGGTTATTTGTCTGAAGTTTGCAAACATTTTATCAGTTGGAGGCTGTGAAGAAATACTTGCTTGTATCTACATTTGAGAAGTTAACTACTTGTTATGTGGTATTACAGTACTGCAGTCCAAAAAGGCTAACCATTTTGAAAAAAAAAATGCTGTGCTTGTCATAAAATCGTTGAGTCGAGTTCGTTAGCTGCTGTTGTTGGACATCGAAATCTGTAGAATGTGTATTTTTGTTTCACTGCTCTATTTTGCTCCATTATTTATAGATGTTTTATTTGGATACCATGCACAACAAGATTTGTAATCATTTGCAGTGATCACTATGATACTATGTTACATTCAGTAGTAGTTATTAGTACTACGATAGTCTGCGGTGAAATATAGAATACGATGTAAGTAGAGTAGGATAAATTCCAAAGTTTGCCAGACACTTGGAGAGTTTTTACTTCGACCAAACGTGTTACCAAATGCAACAAATTGTCCAATTTTGAGAAAATGGCCTGGAGAAACTAACTTGCCTTTACTCATGCATACAGTAGATACAAGTTAAAATATTGAGAAAATAAAAATGATTTTATAGCTCCTACCAATAGATTAGTAAAATATGCATGTATATATATTATTGATTAAGATTTATTTTTTATCAGACCATTATTGCTTAGCCTATTAACTGTCAATGTATTGAAAATCATTGCTTTTTCAATCAACTTCAAAGAAAAGAATGAAGGTAAGGGATATCCTATTGTTTATACCTTGCAATGTAAGTCATTACCATCAGTATATTATTTCTGAAAAATAAAGAATTTAAGACTTAGATCATCATCAGCCTAAAATTTTCATACCTTTTCATCTGCAGTAAAACATTGCTATGCCTACTTATCATTATACCTACTTCGAAATAAACTATTATCAAGAATTGGTTAGAAAAATATCTATCATGGCCACCTGGAGATGGCAGCCATGGATCTATTTATTGCTACTCAGAATTGCAAACCATACTTTTAAAATCGGAGAGTAACTTACAAAAGCACGTCAGACTGCAGTGACGACAGACGTAACATCAGTCTTTGAGAAAATGTTTCAGAGATGCCCAAGATGAAATTTTGCAAAAATGCAGAGGTTTGTATTTTTGCCAAAATTTCAAGTTCGCTTAGCTCTCACATCTCACAGACCTAATTAGCGGCACAGAGCGCTCACGTTTTTAGAAATCCATATAAAAAATTGACATTTTGTGCTCTCAAAAGTGCTTGATAAAATAATACAATTTTCCAAACTAAAACACATCTCACTCGACTAAATAACGATTGAATTGCTGTATATCGCTCCAATGTTATTGTAATTCACGTAAAAGAGGAAATGTGCCTTTCACAATGCAGGCAACTATAAAAAAAAAGTGGAATATTTCGGATGAATTTTAGAAAGTTTCTGGAAGATTCTTTAACACTACACATAACTATACAAAACTTAGTCAAAAAATATATGATTTAAAATTGAAATCCTTCTGTGACCGTAAAAAAAGTTGTTTGAAACTTAATTTCTAATTTAAACCAAACCTTGTAAATCTAACTTCTCCAGAAATCTGATTTTTTATTTGATAAATTTGGTCTAATTCAAAGCGTGCGGTTAAAAGGACAGTAGCCTATGTTGATTCAGAAAATAGGCAAACAGCTATGAAAACAAGATAGCCTACAGTTTTTCAATTTTTTCCTGGGGGAAAGCCTTCCAATCCCTCTACCAAACTGTTTGCGTTTTAAATCATCAAATTTTAGATTGTTTGTTCGTCTTAGAATTTTGAATTTTTGGAACTCCGGTGCCTCCCTACATTCCTTTTTTCTAGATGTGTTAATGCTTGCAATTGAAACATGGTCAAATTTCGAAACATATTGTTACAAAACAAAATTTATTCTCTTTGTTTTGTACGTTTCCAGATTAATTTCTTTGTTAAGAATTCTATTTCGACCAAGCAATCTTGCGTCCAACTCATTGGCTCTCAATAAAGGAAACGAAAATGTAGATAAAATATGGGCGTTTGACACAATATAAAATTAGCTGTCCTTATTGCAATATGCCATTTTTCTCAATTGAATTTGCATTTTTTTTCCAGGTTTTCTGTTTTGTTGTTGCGTTTGTTGCACTGCTTGAAATTCAAACGATTAACGCAAAACCAAAAGGAAAAAAGCCTAAATGTGGCAACAACGGCCGGAGACGCGGCCATCGGGTGTCAAGAGACGAGTACAAAACTTTTAGGAAATGCAGAAGAGATCGATCGGTAAGTTCGTCCTCATTCCCAAACAGTATATCAGTCGCTTTTTGCATTGATTCAACTTCTGTATACGTTGAATCCATGTAACAAACGACTGATTTGCTGTCTGGGTTGTTGCCGTGAAACATTGTGCTCAAAAGACAGTTGGCAGCAAATCAATTATTACGTCGATTTAACGTTAGATGACGTTGAATTTATGTGAAAAACAGATTTCTCACTGGAAAGTGAGGTGTTGAGTCATTTTTAGTAAATAAAGTGGAATGCGTTTTATTACTTTTATCTTTTCAATTTGATTTTACCCTTTTATGTCATTAAAATGTTCTTTTTAGAAAGTTTTATTCAGACAGTTACTTGGAAAAATATTGGTAAAAAATTGGCAAAATCTGGAGAAGTCTGCAGAATGTAACCAACCAGGCCGTATCTTTAAGTGACCATGGCCCAAATCATTCAGTATTTAAAATTCGTAGATTATTTTTTAAATGATCGTTCATAAAGGATTTAAAGGAAACAAGTGGTCTCCCTTTTGGAACCAGCGCATAAACCATTTTACACTTAATTTTTTAGCTAATTAAACAGTTTTTTAAGTTTTGTTACGCAGTGTAATGAACTTGTTTCAGTAGGTTAACCTTTTGATGAGCTCAATTCGATTGCAGGTTGAGCATCCAAGTATAGCGGACTGTAGACCAGGTGGAAAGTTATACGATTTGAATCTCCGGTTTTGTGAGATAGCCTTAAATCATCCTCAACTTTGGTGGAGGTCTCCGCTCCAGTATGCTCGTTACTTCCGAGGAAGAAGAGACATCGCAACTAACTTCACCATGAAAAGTCGCCAAAGTCGCGCGCTCCCTGGAAATCCTTGCACAGGATCGGTGGCTGTACCTGTCTATTTCTTTTATGGACTTAAAGTTGCGACAAGTGAAGTTGTTGAAATTATACAAGACCCAGGTAAAGGAAATAACGGAACTAGTTGTATCTAACATAAACGAAAACATGGCTTAAATAATTTTTGCTTAGATGAGCTGTACTTTGAAATTATTTCTCAAATTTCAACCAAATGAAAATGAAGTGTTAGTTTTGTTTAAAGCAGTGTTTTAACCGTTTTTGAGTCACGGAACATTTTATTCATGAAAATAATTTTGCGTAACGCCAAACGAAACTTTATAATAATGCAATAAAATAAACAACACAACAACAATTTAAGTGATTCACTTCAGTTTTTTTCAGTGCGATATCTTGGCCTATTTAGTAGAGCACAAAGTTGATATTACGCAGGAATTGCAGAAAAACAAACGAGTTTGGTTTTCGACCGGTGTTCGATGGAACACGAGTCAAATTAGTAATTTTTTTTTGCGAAACACCTGACGATCTTTCGCTGAACACCGGTTGAAAATAACTGGTCTAAAAGATTGAAAGATTTCTTTTACAAAAGTGTATTATTCTTTTAGTGAATGGACATTATCAGCAATTTTTCACTTATCCATGCGCACAAGCAGGATATGGGGCGTTTGAATGTGCCCCGCAAAGCGTGGAATACCTAATTCAAATCTTTACTCCGATTGGAAACATGGAATTCGCTCAAGTTTCTGTGGCTACGACATGTGGAATTCATGTTCCTATTGGCTAAAGAAAATTATTCAACCATCAAACCGGCTTGTTTGAAACAGGGAACATTTGTGAAAACAGCAACAAAATTGCAAAGTTTTCTGCAGAAGGGAGTGTTCTGCACATTGCTGCAACTGAATGTTGAAAGAGAAAACATACACACAATGGTATCAAGTTGCGTAATACTACTGCATTCATTGGTCAAACATTTAATTCCTAATTGCATGGTGGTGGCGTATATCCTGTTTCAAGTTGAACTGGATTAAATTTACTGTTTCAAACTATACCGTAGCGTATAATTGAAATGTCAAACTTAGGCCTAATTATCGTGTATAGAGCCATTTTGTGCAATTATTCTTCTGTATGCTGATTTCTAAGACAACCTTACCACCAAGAATGTATTGTTTATTTTATGGCTGCTTTGTCGCGTTTAAACTCATTCACAACAAAGCAACAATAATACATTTGAGCAGATGATGTAATTCCGCTTTAATTACAAGTTACTTTAAAATATTTCAATCAAGCTGCAGCAAAACTTACAATAAAACGTGGATTGTAAAAATTTGGTTTCTGAAAATATCAAAAATATTTTCTTCATGTTTGTAAGTTTAAAAGATACAACACTAAAACTGCATTGTGTTTTCTTGAAGCAGAATCGTTTTTTTCAGCACATGTCAAGGCAAATGCAACAAACGTAACTGCAGCAAACTGAGAATAGAATAAACAACCGCACAAATTTATTTCTTTATTTGTTCTTAGCAAGATAATGAAGTCCGAACTTTTTGTATCAACCCAGACAGCAAAATCGCTAAATTTTTACGTTTAAAAGGTCATTTTTAGCGCTTTAACGGTCACGTCTGTAGACATTAAATCAATGTAAAAATGACGGATTTCGCTGTCCAGATAGCTGAACCTTTTAATCTACTACGTTGGCAAAGATGATAGTTCATTCGTTCAAATTGTAATACTGTGTGTGTTCTTATATGACTTGTTCGTAGCGCTTTCAAAGCCTGCAGTGCCAAGGTCGCCTTAGACAGGCTCGGATGAGTAGGCTACTTACTACTTGATTACCTTGAATCTATTAGTTTGGTTTGTTGCTGTCTACAAATCAGTTGCCACTCTGGATAAGAATGACTCAAATTAATTGAAATGTTACAACACTCTATTATCTCTATATGAACATGACATATTACAAAAATATGACACTGCTGTTACTGTGGTTTGCCACTACTGACCCCTTGAAGTCTATATATTTCAAGATTGAAAACGTTTTACCATAATCAGTTTGGTGGAAGAAAACTAGGCGAGAGATATTCATTTCTTAGTACTGTTCGCAACGCTGCTGCAATGCATCATAAGGCAAGCAGCAGCAATCACTAGCAAGAATCCACCTATACCAGGGGTGTCTGAACTACGGCCCGCGAGCCAACTGCGGCACGCGGTCCAGTTTTTATTGGCCAGCGGCAAATTTTGAAAATATAATTGAATATACAATTTTGGTAAAGAGGTCACTTTCTTCAACCACAGACATATTTTTTCTTTCAACTTATTTCGGCCATTTTCGTTAACTGATGGTTGAAAGAAAAATAACTTGATAAGTTGAAAGTTAAAAGTTTGTTACTTGATAAGGGCTAACGTGTGTATGGCCGAAAACGTTTGTAGCTTATAGTTTTGTTCAATTTTAATCGATTATGTTAAATGCCGTGTGGTTGCTTGGTTGTATATGTCTACAATTGAATATGGCTCACACAAAAGCTTGAGATCAACTCTGTTGCACTTCTCATTTTCAACATTTGATGGAGCCAGTCATTGAACACTGTTTCGCAACTGCTTACCGCTATTAAACAAAATCAAGCAAAGAAAAACTTTTACCGCGAGTCACCAGAAATGGCAGCATTCAAGATACGAAAATTAGCAAGTGAGTGTAGAAAATTTTTAACACGATGAGAAAGTGAATATTTTTTCAAAGAAAATGTAGTTTTGCCAAACACATGTGGAAAAAACGTAAACTACAATGGCTATGTTTAGTGGGAGGGTGGTCCGTTCGAGCAAAGTCCGATTGAGTGAGAAAAATTGCACAAAAAATAATTTAGATATGGGACCAGCGAAAAATGGCCGGATTAAACATGGGCCAATCAAGCGTGGTTGATTGTATAACTGAAAACGTTTTGTGACTGCCTTCTTTACAACATACAGTCTTGAAGCTGAGGTCGAGTTTTAAGGACAAAAATGTAATGCGGCCCGCTAAGACTCGCGAATAGCAAAATGCGGCCCGTAGCTAAAAAACTTTGGGCACCCCTGACCTATACTTTTCTTACTCCTCTCACAATTATAGAAGCCAAAAGCTACGTTTGAAAACGATTTGTTTTCAAGCTCCAACATAATAAAAGTAGATTTTCCTAATTCAGTTCGAGTAAATTAGTTCCTTACACAGACATTGCACTGTAATCATAAGCACGACGTAGGCTACTTAACGCACAGATGTGCCTGCCGCAAGTTACAAATCCAATGTTCTACACTTTTCACCACAAAAGCTTTGTAAACGCAAAGTTTTGCAAACGGAATTGTTTAAAATGCTAAAAAGTTAATCCTTTAAAAAATTCAAATACAGTACAACTTCTGCTAATTTGTTCAATTCGTTTATCCACAAAAAAGATATGAAAAAGCAAAAATATTGCAAGAAAATAATGTAATTTTGTAAGAATCTTACATGAAGCATTACTTAAACGTGAGTGGCTTTTACTAAGAAGTGTAGGTACGAGAATGTTGTGGTGTTGGTACACGCTCAGACATGTCATTTCTACGGTGCGAAGAAAACAAACGGTCAAAGCAATGTCCTACGTAATGAATGAAACATTTGAAGGCAATATTTCGTTTTGAAAACTTGTAAAGGCTAATAAATATTAGGTCTTTTAAGGAGCACAAATTTAGACCGTATGCTTAAATTTATGCCACTCTTTACGTTTTAAGGATCAATGTATGATATCTTTTTATTCGATCGCAAAGCAAAATAAAATTAATTAACTTCTGGTATCAAAGCAAGACAAAGAAAATTTGCTTCAAAACGAAGCCTACTCTTGTTTCGTTTCCAACTATTTTTGAGTCTAAAAACCGTAGTCAATAGCCCCTTCTCTTTGGTAGTTCATAAGTTGTAATTACAGGTCAAAAACGGATTGGTAAAGTAAACCAATCCGGAAATTTAAGAAGTAAAAGTCACAACACCATTACCAAACCCGCTAGCATAGACTGGAGGTACTTTTAGGCCTTGCCCGGGATGTCTCTGGAATAGTCAGAAAGTCTCTGGAATAATCATCCGCCCCTGGGTGAGGGTAATATTTGCTAAACCAAGTAGGCTTCGTCTAGTATATTTCAATTTAAGTAAGTTTACATAACTTCAGACTTCGTTAACTGACCTGTACGTTTTACAAGATCACGGCCTTGAATTAAAACGGATCCAGAAAGTAGCTTTACAAGGACTATTTCAACATAACACACTGATGTGTAGGTCTACAAACCAATCCGACCTTGCAAATACACTAGAGTTACTTTTTCGTGCTTTGTTTTTAAGAGGGAGAAGATCGCACCATATGCCCCCCTCCCTCCTGGATCCGCCAATGCGTTCATCTGTTTTACTGTCATTGCTTTATCAAAAGAATAAAGTATCACCAATCTCAAAGAAGAATTTAAAATAAAGATGGCCATTTTGGTCTTTTGTTTACAATCCTTTATGAAAAACCTCACCCGTAGGAAAAAGGAGCTAGTCGCATTTTTGTCACATAAAAGATTTACCGCTCCATCGCTTTAAAAAAAATATCAAAAACCAACTGTTACATGAATATACATGGCTACATGCGTACCTTAAGTGCTCAATACAAAGGATAACTTACCTTTTTTTACAGTATATCATCGTATCGTACTTTTTAATCTTTGTTCTCTACAGTAGTATCAAATTGTCCTGTTTTTGTATGTTTTACATAATAATTGTTGCAATTCGGCGGTGGTATTCACGTTTTCCCCCGTTATTTCAGGAAAACTTTCGCAAGTGCTGCAGCCTATTCTAACACACAATCACATATTGGTCGTTGGTTAATTCTTGGTCGCTGGTTTGAGTCTTCATCCTCGGCTTACTCAGTCTGAGAAAGTGAGAATGGAGATTCAAACCAACAGCAGTTGTTTCTCAATCTCAGTGGCGAACCCTTTTTATTTATTGAAGTAGTGTGCCTGCCTCTGCACACTAGATTTACTGTGATGGGGTGGTGGCTGACTAGATGACTGCTTATGGTCTTTCGCTACCATCCTGATTGCGCCATAATCTAATTCTAACCAACAGTTGTACAATGCATTGTTTTAACAATTACATTTACTCTGCTTGTTTGTTAATATATGGCGCTGTTAAAACAAAATAAATTGACTTGACTTGACTTTGACGAAACCGCAACAAACATAAAAAAATGTTACGTTTTTGAACAAAATTGCCCTGGGCTAGTGACCTTTTTAAAGTTAGCCAGCTTATATTGTTGAATAAGAAAGTGTTTAAATCACTTTCAAATGCGTAAGCTGTAGGAAAAGTATCAAATATTGTGGAACAAAAAAACATGAACACAGTAAGTTTTGTGATAGGCTACAAAAGCAATAAAGCAAGAGAAATACCAAAGAAGCCTAACTTAGCAAAAGCAGAAAATAAACTAAATTTTAACTTTTATTTAACATAACTTCTATTTTGAGTATTTGAGATTTTGATCCTTGTGATCAAGCAGAGTTGATTGCAATTGCCGAATTGTCTTGTGTAGAATAAATTCAAACAAATGCAAATAAATATTTTCTGAGTAGCCTATGCTTCATGTTCACAAATAAACGCAGCTTAGACTAAGTGTAGCGTTAGTTGCAGACTGATCTTGTAATAAATCATGACACGCTTGGAGAAATTAAAACGTCATAGTCACCAACCATGAATGAGAAATATCTACTGTTGCATCATTTCGTGACCTTTAATCTTACTTCGTGCCCACACGATTCTGAGTTAACGAGTGTTTGGTTGACCCAAATGAATTAAAAATAGTTAAAAGGCCCCAGAAAAAAATCTTGAAACATTAGTTTTCAAAGAAGCGCCAACTGTAATTAATTAGTATTACTCTGCCACGCCGAATTTCAAACATTGTTTTCTCGGCCGCCCAGTTAACTCAGTGGTTAAGCGCCCGACTCAAAATGAAGCTGCCCTGGTTCAGCTCTTAGGGTGTGAGCTTGAGCAACGCATTTCAGAACTGCTCTTCATTCAGCTGCACCAAGTAGATGGAATAATTCCCCGGCAACAACACTTCAACACATATCGGTAAATTTGCATTGTCAGTCTCAGTACCCCACCCTGCATCAGTGGTTCAGAGCCTCTACATTCTACAAGTATGCCACACGACAAGGAATAATCTATCAAAGGCTTTGCCAGTTCGATGATAGAAATTCAAAATCATCCAACTATTGCAGTGGCTTTTATTGTAATTCTGGTTCAAGTTTGCGCTTCAACAAAACTAGGCTTGAATTCCGTAAACTTTTCAAATATTCATAAGGCTGATAGACCAGATTTGCTTTACCAATTTTATTCATTACAAAAATAAGGTTTTGGATAAATGGCGGCTTTGAACTGAGTGCAGGACCCAATAAAGCACCCACTTGCAACTCTGTAGCATCGTATAGCGGAAGAAAGATTGAGTTCACCTGATTCTTGGCATATTTTCAAAGTTTGTGATTCGTGAGTGAGGAATTGATCAAAGGTTAAAATAACTTTAAGTTGTCTCATTTCAATGTCGCTTTTTTGATATTGTCTCAATAGACTTGTTCAATATTTCAAAAGATTATGGTCTGTTTAAAATATAAATCCAAATCAAGGGTAAAAAGTTTGTAAAGTTTAGCTAAATTTCACCTTCCAGACATCCACGATTCTTCTCATTCTATCACTGTGCAACTTTCTTTGGATCTCGGAGGGAGCAGGAGCCGGATGGGTTGCTTACAATCCTCCTGCAACATCTTCAACAACAACAACACAACAACCTCCTTCGCGCAATCAAGGATACTACCCAGGCAGGACCCAACCTACTACACAACCTGATGGATCAGAAGTACCGATGCAATTAGTGAGTTCATAAGTTGTTTAAGGTTCTATAGGGTATGGACTGCATAGTCGAGTGGTGCGAGCCTTGGTTCTACGTTAGATAAAGCGACGGTTCGAAACCGATAAAGAGCATGTGGCTGTGTCTTTGGCAAGACAATTCAAGGCATGTCGTCGATAGAGGAGTGGCGCCCTTTCGAATATAGCCCTTTTTCTTTTCTCTCATGGTTATAAACAGAACGCTACTCTAGAGCGAAATACCTTTCGAGCCTTCTTAGGGTTGTGATCTTGCTGAGGTTCTATTGGCAAGATACCCATTTGACATTTTTGTAGCAACATTCCAAAGGTACAGTGTCGAGTAACCAACGGGAAAGGACCGTATTATTACAGTAATACCAAAGATTTAAAACAAGTGTTTTTGAACGTATACTGGAAGGAGTGGTAATTTCAAACTGCGATTAAATAGCCATGTACGCTTGTATCTTTTTTTGTGACAAAATTTTTAAAGAGAAATTTTATTGGTTGGAATATCCCTCTAAGTATTGCTTCAAGTAACATTTAATTATATCAGAGATTTACGTAGGCTGTACGACCACATTAAAGAAGCAGGAAGGATGTTTTAGGATCGGTCAAACCATTAAAGATGAGTTTCTTTTATGCGCAACCATATTTTTTTACCAATGTTAAATTAATTTTGTAATTGATAGGTCTATAGGTTTTGCCTCAGGCAAAATTTCCACAGTTTTGCATTTGTTTTCTACAATCATTGCTACACCAAAACCGCAAATCTAGAATGGAAATGTCATGGGACATTTGGACAAAATTTAATTGTGCGTTGCCTTTCATTTACAAAGTAATGTTGCTTGTTTTTCCCAAAGAATGTTTTGCTTGTCTGCTTCCAAGAAATACACATAGGCCTTTGGATAAAAAAGGTGCACAAATTTGTTATTTTAGCATTCCAACGGCATACAATTAAAAAGAGAAAAGCACACTATACCTATACCTTTTGTGAAACACAAAATTTTGAAAAGTTGACAAAATCTGTTTTTCCTCAGAAACCTAACTTTGGTTTGATGAATTTGATCAAATACGTGGTGTGTGTTTTGAACCAAAAACATTTACAGGTAAAAAAAAAAACTAGGTAAAAACCAAAACAAGGTAAATATTTGTCAAGTTATTTTGACGTAACAAGCACCCCATGCACATTTTGACCTCAGCTTCTATATTGTTTGTTCTTTTTTTAAGCATTCTACTTTGTTATCATTACGGTAGGCCTAAAAATTGTTTTCCAGATCCACTACTTTTTGAAAGCTGCGATTACATTGGTCACTAGCGTGAATAATTCAAAACACTTTTTGTAATTTTACAAAACTATTTTTCTTTACAAATGCTTAACCATTTTTGTTGCTGAAATTTGTAACTCCGATTTTAATTTCAGAATAAGCCTTTGACATTACGGTTATGCAATACAATTGGCTATCGAAATCTGAAGACGTGTCGAGTTGCTTTGTCAAAGGGGCCATCAATGACCATTGTCTCACATAAATTTTTATGTGGCCACACTGACAAATGGGAGGAAGAACTACCAGAGAGAAACCAACGAACCTTAACAAAGCGAGGTGCAAGACAAAATAGTGGAAGAGCGGTGAATTTGTGCAGCGGAACAAGAGTAAAGAAAGTTATACTCCACGCTCATGAAGCAGAATATCCTTATAGGAAAAGAGAGCTGTTGCACGATCCGAGTAAGTAATGTCTGATCACATAACTGATATTTTAAAACACAGCTCTTCTTGTTACAACTTCTGTAACTAGTAAACAAACTGAAAACGTCGACTGTTGGTAGCTGGATGGCTTCGATAGATTGCCGGTGGGGGGGAGGAGGGGGGACTATTTATTATTCGGCAACGAGGAAATCAATTAATGTTGCTGAAATTCGTTCTGATAACAAATCACTGCAAATCTGTTTATGAATATTGTTGAATTGAATGTATTGCATACCTTGTCATGTTGATGAACTTTCACTTTCGTTCATTTTCATTTTGTTGATAAATTGCAGTTTCTCATGCTCTTTGAGCATAACACAAGCTATAACAATGCCAGCCAGTTTACGTTATTTCAATACCTAGCAACATTTATTCAGTGTAGATGTGGTTAGTTTGATTGTCAGAAATGTAAAAATGGCTGTAAAACGGTAAAATCATTGGTCTTTACCAATTACACGTTAAATGTGATTTATAAACATTCCCTTCCAGTTTTCAGGTGGCACTGTGTTTCTTATAGGCCTGTAATATAGTGGTCGTGATTATACAGTAAATGTTGACTTCAATTCTAGGCCAAATTATTTTTGATGAAGAAGTTTATTCGAAATACACGACTCAAGATTTCAAACAAAAGATCCTATAGTTCAAAAATATTTTACAATTTTCTTGCAGGAAATCATCTGTATCAAACTCATTACGTAGAAAGTTGTCAAGACCACGGATCTGTCAACGGATTTTACTGCAAAAAGCATCAAATTCGTTTTATGGCTGCTGTGTGGTCTCTTGATCCGACTTCTGATGAAATTTTTGTTAAAGATGTTGTAACTGATGGCTACTGTGCTTTAAGTCGGGTGTAGGCTCACACCACTTAAGTGGTTAGTGTTCTTGCATGCAAAACAGCGATTGTGGGTGCTAGCGGATTGAAATGTGAGAAGAAGACAAAATGTTGTTAGAATTTGCATAAAATGCTAATTTATTTATCTTATGTACAGTATTATTATGTTAAGACACGGTTGTTGTTCTTGACCATTGAAATTTATGGTTAGTTTCAGAATGTATCTTTTTGTAGTTAGTATCCTTTTCGTCCCGGACGCGTTAATGACAAAAAAATAAAATGATTGATGATTGATTGAAAGAGCTGTGCAGTGTAAAAATATAACTGACAACAAATCGATGATTTGATATTCGTCAACGCAACGAACGTTTCCTTATCGGAAGAAAGATTATTTTGCAGACAACCAAGTTGATAAGACTTGAGCTAATGTATTTTATGAAAATAGGTGCTGTTTACAGTGACGTAGCAAGGGTGTCTACCGCCAAGGACAATGACACTTCTACGATCTCTGATGACCATGTTTTTTGTTTTACATTTAACTTAAGTTTTTATTTCACCTGTGCATCGTTAAATAGAATGTAAAATAAATTGTGTGTCCCATGATGCTCTTTCCAGATGTCACCCGTTGTACCCCTGCTACGCCACTGGTTGTGTATTATTTAGATAGAGCGATTTAACTTACCTTCATATCTGTTATTGAGAGCAATTGCTTTCCTATTCTTGCTGAACATGCAGTTTTTAAAAGTTTAAATTTCCAAAAGCAACTTGTGATAGGTTATGTCCACAATTGGCATACATCAAGAATACTATATTTTTATTTATTGGCCTTGTGTTTTTCAAAAAAGAATATTATCTTATTTGAAATATCAAATACAAGGATAAAGCTAAGTAATGCAGCCTACAAAAGATTCTTAATCTACTTGTTTGAAAAGTTATTGTTTTTTTACAAATGATACAAATTGCTCTGCTGAATTTCAACTAATTGTGTTTTTGTGTTTTTTGTATTTCGTTGTTCAAGCTATTGATACGAAGAGAGTGCTATAACATGTTATTTGTTTAACACACTGTAGTTGACTTAGACTTTGTAAACTTTGTTAGATGAAGCTGCAGAGTTGGAACAGTCTTTTCTGTTTAACAAGATAAAGATACTGCAGTTTCACCTTGTTATTTATCAAATTAATCAAAAAGAAGAGTGAGAAGATGTGAAGAGAAGAGATCAGATAAGGATTTATAGAAGTAAGGAGGACCCAAGAGACTTACACCATACGGAAAGTTAATCTACTTCCAAAAAGGAAATTTAAAGTGTTGCAATGAAATATTTAAGCCCATCTATGTGCAATACACAGCATTACTGCCAATGTAGTTCAAATAGATTTTTAATTGCTATATAGCCTGTAAAAAATGTGAAAATAAAAAACTAAAAGTGGATTTCTGAGTCACAAACATTTTGTTTTATTGCCAACTAAAGCAGCGTATTTTCTAGTAAAATGTGTAATATAGAGTCAAGGGCCATGATAATAGGTTAGCTATGATACAAGCGTTGAATATATGTTAAGGACCGTAATATAGGGATATGTATAATATAATATAGCCAAAGAAATAAAGGGCCTGGATCGAAAACAAACAGCATTTTAAATGGAAACGTCAAAAAGAGTTATACCTGAGGTCTTAGAATAACCAAAAAACAGGACTAAAGTTGAATTTGAAAAATGTTATCAAATAGTCTTCCCCCTAGCAATAGTGCGGTTCCCGAAAGAGCAAGACCGCTATCCATCAGCGCAATTATGTTTAATTTGAGACAAAAAGCGTAACAACTATGATATTTCGTATTTTTGTATCGAAATTACCACACTTTTACGTCTCTAAACGATTAATATCTTTGTAGTAGATCTTGTGCTGATGGTCTCTCGCTTATGGGAAGCTCGCTGTTGACCTGACAGCGTCATCGATATGACGATCGGAGCGCCTTTCTTGCGACCACTAGCGGAAGGAATAATTCTTTTTTAACGATGCATAGTTTATATCGATTGATTATTTAATTTCACCAGTCAAGATTGCGTATATTCAGAGCAAAGTGCTTTAACAGACAAAAAACTGGTAAATCGGAAAAACAGGTTTTACATGTCTTTGTCTTCAAGTAAACACCACGGTAAAGTTAAGGCAAAGTTTTGTGAGATTAAAGGGCAGCAAAGCAATCTTAAAGAAGAAAAGTGTAGTTTGAGAGGTCTGGTGGGTTCTCATTACCCCAGTAAATTGTAATACGCTTTGTTATTACTTGTAGCCTACTAGCCATATTATTTAGGCTACCTTTTTTCTTAATTAACTTATAGAGATGGTATTTCACCAATACGCTGTTGGCGAGCTGTTGGTCCAATGTAGCCAACCTGTATCGTGTTGCAATATAAACATAAAGAGTACAATTGTTTTGACTGACATGCGGCAATAATAGGCCTAATAATGTCATGGTTTATTTATTGTCGCTCTACAATTGCTAAGATATTTTAGCGACAGGGATCATTTCGTACTTTCGTACGATATTTAGGATGCCATCGCATTACCGCCCGACTCATCCTCACTGCGTTATGCAAGAACAAACACTAACGGTAGGCCTACCGGTTTTAAACTCTTCGATTTAACCCCACCTGGAATCAATCTCAGGCCTACCAGCACTAGAACCGAAAGCAATAATCACTTGGCCATTGAGCTGGTTCTGACATGCGGTATAGCTACAGTAGCATACAGTAATTTGAAAACAATGATAAGAAAAAGTGTAAAATTTCCAAAGTGGTGCTTCGGGCAGTAACTTTCCATACTGTATTGAAAATTACTAACTTAAAATAAATCTTGTGTGTGTTGTGGTAATAAGCAAAATTGCTTGAGCTTTAAGCTTAAAGTAATTCACAACACTCGCCGTTGAGTTACGCAGAATCTGTACTTGAAATAGAAATTGCCGGTTATTTTGCTTTCAAAAACGGCTTTAGAATTGAACTGAAGATTCAGAAGCTGACGTTGTGCAAAAAGTTACACCTTATTTTTTTTAAATGTATTACCGTAGGCTAGCTCTGAATGGGTGCTTTCAATAAGTTATGACATCAACTGAATTTACACTAAATAGCCTACAGTTCTGCAGTAAAATATAAGCAGAAAAATTCACATGCCACTTCATTAAAACTCCAGGTTTCTGCAGGTGCGAAGGGAAAATGCAAAAAGAAAACTTACCAGAATAGTTTTTAGTCTACAGGAAGTGCAATGTTTCTGCAAATGACCTAATGTTAGCAGTTTGAACCCACTGTATTGTTAGCAGTTATAGAGCTGACAATACGTGCAATGTTTCAAAAACTATCCTAATGTTAGCAGTTCGAACCTAATGTTAGTAGTTTGATTCCAATGTTAGCAGTTCGCTTCTAAAGAAAAAATAATGCAACATTGTTTCCGTTTTTGCAAACTTTCTTGCTGGCTTCGCTCGCTCAATTATATTTCATTAACGAGACTCGAACCACAGGTCGTTTTCAGTAGTGTATGCAAAGGGTAAAAGTGGTAATGTTTGTGCCTCTCAAAATCTGGAAAAATAATGCAATATTCCGAAGTACAGATTGCTCAATTAAATGTTGATCAGTTAAGAATTAAATATTTCAGTGTTAGCCTAGCCTAATAAAGGTATGAGGTGAAATGAATTTTGTATAGCCTAGAAAAGGAAACAGTGAAGAGACCTCGAACGGAATTTCAAAATTTAATTTTATATCAATTCGATGCAAAGCTTCGTGAAAAAATAAATTGTTAAAATATTTTTTTGTGTTGATGAAAAAGATGATTAGAAACTTTTTCAATTTTGAACGAAATTTTGTAAATATACTTCTGCAAAATCATGCTTTTTTAAAATAAATTTGGTCAAATGCAAAGCGTGCGTTTCAAACGAAAGAAAAGTGTAATGGGCCAGGTACGAAACAAAGTTTTGGTAGAAAGTTTTCATTTTCGAACCATAGACAACAACCGCTAAGGTTACTTTGTTTTTCTTGTTTATGGTACGAAACAAAGTAGCCTACGATTTTTCAGAATTTTCTGGGGACAATCTCCCCACAGCATTTGACAGATCACTTGTTTTTTCATACTTTAAATTTTTGCATTATTTATTTTTTTAAAACTCTTGTGCCCCTTCTGAGACATTGAAATACATGATGCCAACAGAAAGCTTATGTGAATGAGTTCATTTCATGAATTTTACAGAAAAAATGTCATTGTTCATTTTTACTACTGTATAAAAATTTGATTCAAAAATCCGCTTTTCAGCTTACGAGTGAACGATTTAGAAAGAAGCATTACTTCGCATGCACTGTATGTTGCACTACTGCGTTTTAAACTTGAACCTTTTCCTATGAGTACTGTAAGCTTAGCAGCGACAGGACTGCTGAGGTGACATTGTCATCCGCAAAAAAAAAGAATTTTACGTTTGAGTTGAAGATATTGAGCTGTGTAGCTTAAAAATACATCAAGATTTTAACGTTTTTAAAGCCACCTCAAGAATAATTGTTCTGCTTAATAAACCAGGCAATAATTAGGAAGCCTTGCTTAAGCGATTTACAATCGCCGGAGGTAAAAAGCTTCTGCGAATCTAATCGGATTGTTTGTCATTGCTGACACTTCATCAAAAACGAAGCCAGAAGCATCAAACCACAAAATGCGAACGGTAAGTGAACTAATAATAAAATTGTGAAGCAGAAGAGGCCTTTCGTTTAAAAATTCAACAAATTATAAACTTCCATGACTTTTTTTAGTTGCTGATTTTAAATGACGTAGAAGAAGTATAGGCTTCTGTATAAGCTTTTCCAATGCTTTTATAGTGTAAACACATTGCAAAGAGTGTTTCAAAAAACGTTACGGAAATGACAAAAAAGTGAAAATAAGCTTTATGACTGCAGGCAATTGCAGAACATCTATGTTAGACTTTGAAAATTGGCGAACATTGAGAACAGCGTCTTATCCGTGAAAAACAACTTCCCATTAAAATTAAACTGCTTTGTAAGTATCTTTAACCGGTTAAATATAGATTTTAATCCACATTATTAATCCATATCACATACAGTAGGCTATTTTTCATTTTAATTCCACCAAATATGTGCTATTGGATGATGTTAGACCACCAAAAAGAGATCGATTCTTGTGTGATGAGTCATGCAATATATTAGATTTGCAATATATTAGCAATAAGTTTGCACTTTGCAGTGGCCTACATGTATAAAGCTAATGAAGCTAAATAATAATAAAATTAAAAAAATAATATATCTTATACAACCAAGCAACCACACGGCATTTAACATAATGGATTAAAATTGAACATAAGCTATAAGCTACAAACGTTTTCGGCCATACACACGTTAGCCCTTATCAAGTAACAAAAAATAACTGCTTATCATATCTACAATGAAAATGAATAACTGATCTAAACACTGAATTGAAAAACGAAATGCAAAATGAAACGGCAGAACATAGAAGAAAGGTAGTATAGACAATAAAGACGGTTGCTTGGTTGTATATGTCTGTGGCTGAAGAAAGTAACCTCTTTACCAAAATTGTATAATATATCTTAATCAGATAAAATTTAATAAATAACTCCCACATGGTGTGTAGTGGAGGATAACACTCCGACACCCAGGGCCGTTGAAAGGATATTTCAAGAAACTTTTAATAAAAAAATCAAAACACTTTTAAAAAAATTAGATAAATATTTAAGCAATGCGAGGTGATTTCAAGTTTTTGGGCCCCTTGGAAACATTCCGGGCCCCTAAAATCATCCTGGGCTTGGGGCCAAAAGTGACCCCTAGGTCCCCCCATGGCCATCTAAAGATACGGCCTGATTTGTCACATTTTGCAGAAATTTCAAGGTTTTTCTAACTTTGGGCAAACGTTTAAATAAATTTTTCTAAAAATTAGATTTTTACGCTTTCTTTATTCTTTTCCCCAGATGACACAATAGGTTTTAACATCCTCACATGTTGAAAAACAAAGAAAATTTGATTTCGAAGATTTTAGTCAGACTGTTAATTTTCAATAACAGTCTGATTTTGCGTTTTTCAACTTAGTTTTTCTCATTTGCTACTGCTTCCCCAAGGCAACAAAAAAGTTTTATGTCATTAGGTAACCGCAAAAAGTAAAAACATTTCAAAAAATGTCAGTCAAGCACTAGCAGTAGCTGTTATCAAAATCTGCAAAATGTGACAAATCAGGCCGCATCTCCTGGTGGCCATGGTCCCCCTGTCAACGCTATTGCCGGGACTTGTGTGGAAATGACTGACGTGCTTCCGAGTCAACGTTTTGCAAGATGTGCTAGTTGGCTTTTGTTAGTGCCTGGGATAAAAAAAAAACTGAGCCTGAAATACTATAACAGCCTTTGTATACAGTAACGTTGATAGGAGGTACAGGGAATAATTTTGGACCCAGGCTATGGCATAATTTTAGTGGCCCGTTATCTTTCTAAGTGGACCAAAAACTTGACGAAATCACAGTGTATTTTTTTGGATATAAAATAATGTGTCTTTCTTAGAAGGATCTAAACTTGGAGCCGGAGGATCGCATTGGTACCGCCCCAAAATTATCTCCGCTACGGCCCTGCCTATATATACATTAAATACGGACACACTATCGTTTTTATCCTTAAAAATATTTGTTTTTCAGAATGTTTCTGGTTGCACACTGTTTGCAACATGGATTGTCCTGGTGCAACTTTGCTCAGCATACTCTGGCAATAGCAACCAACGTCAACAGCAACATTTCCCCAGAACCACACCAACTACCGTCAACTACACACCAGCGCAGCATTTTTACGCCGTCCCACAGTATCGAAGGCCGAGACCAGGTCCAAGACAAATAGTAAGTTTTAATGACGTTATAGTCTGCAAAGTAGTTGCATTGTTAGGCTATGTGGGTTAATCTGATTGATATAGGTCTACCGCATGGGTAAGGTTACTGTAGTTCTACACTTTACTGCACTTACGGTATAAAAAGACTAAATTGAGCTTTTCTTCTCAAGTCAGCTGAAATAGATGCTGATCCTTTATACCATAGCGTACTCTGTTTGTATGCAAACAATGCTTTCATAAAATATTTACATTTCCGTTCAGTGCAGTCAACAAGTGCAATTTCGTTAGCCTTTGGTCGTAATTCAATAAAGACGAATTAGCACCACAAAACAAACTGAATGCTCGTTTTACAGAAGATCGCTTCTACGTAACATAAACTATCAGATTAGGCTTAATTGCTGTACATTGTACACAGTGGCGTAGCAGCCACCTGGCGGTTCTGGCTCTGCGCCAGGGGCGCAGGCTGCAAGGGGGCGGCAAAATGAGGTTGCACAGTGCACACCGCACGAGAAATGAAGTAATGCAAAAATAAATAAAAAGTAAAACAAGAAAATGATTTACAAAGAGACAGCTAGCAAGTAAGACGATGCATGTTTCAAGCTTTGAACAGATTTAAACTTGAAGCTGAAACTAGGTTTACCGGCATACACCACTTGAATGATATGTTTGGATTATTGAATCCTCACGCGCTGTTGCAAAGCGAAAGTCACAATGGATTCACCAACGCTTTTAAAAGCACTTATGACGACGAGATGGACTTTTTGGAGTTAGCTGTGGAAATTGACAGATTTAAGAGGCTGCGGTCATAGGCGTAGCCAGGGGGGGCGAAAGGGGCCATGGCCCCCCCCCAAATTTTCAAAGTTTGGATTCCGAAGTTGAACCTTTTGTTGAAAAAAATATATAATATAATTTGTATAAATTTATATCGTTTTCCAAGATATCTGGCTATTAATACCCCCCAGGACTTGTTTTAGACACACAGAAAGACACCAATAAATTTTGCAAATCCTAAATCGTGCAAAATTTACTCGATTTACGCTTCTTTTAACTAATCTGTGGAAGCAATTTCAGAATCGCTTACTCTGTTGGGTTTTTGTGTAGCTGAGTTTTTTGTGTTCTCTAATTTTAGCCGCAGTTTTTGCCCATTCGTGTGTAACAGCTACTTTTAATAAGTTAATAGCTGTTTATCTGCTAATAAATTATATGCAAATATTGCCCTGAAAGTGTTTCCAGAAAGCGCTATAATCCATTATTTGAGTGCAATTTTGCAAAAAATTTTCGGGGAGCATGCCCCCGGACCCCCCTAGAATACGCGTGCCTTTGGCACGCTATAACCCACCACCACTTTTATTGCTTCCCTTGCTCAACCCACCAGGATACGCCACTACACATCAGGTGGCGATGACTTAAATCAAAAACTTTGTCGTTCTCTTCAATTTATCAAATATTTGGCCCCCCCCCCCCAAATTTTTTTTCTGGCTACGCCACTGGCTGCGGTGCGAAGCAGTGAAACCAGGTTTGATCGTAATTTAACAGCGTTTGATGCAGGCTATTACAGTGGTTAGCTAAATCACACCTACTTGATTCGACACCATATTTATGCTTGTGCCTGAAACTTTATCTTACTATTGGTGTTTCAATTGCGAGCTGTGAAAGGAGTTTCTCAAAGCTCAAAATGATGAAGTCATATTTACGTTCTACCATGAATGATGATCGGCTATCAGCTCTATCGATTCTTTCTATAGAAAAAGACTACGTTCAAAAACTTGATTTTGAACATATTATCGCTGATTTTGCTTCGGCGAAAGCTCGAAAAGTTCAATTTTGAGGCGGCTATTGACCTTTTATTTGCCTAATACATTTGTTGTCCATTTTTTGTCTTTTATTTTTGGCCTTAGCGCTGAGACAGCGAGGCTTCTTTCTCAAGCAATGTAGAACTTCTGAGACGCGGCACATTATTTGTAATTATTTTGATTGAAAAGATTGCTTGAACATGACACTATTTCAAAATTTGCTGCCGTCTACTTAGGGAGGCATTTTCAACGAAAGCCAGGGGCGGCAGCATATGCTCCTACTCCACTGATTGTACAACATAACAATGCTCGATGTTATGCAAAGCAAAATCAAGTAAAAGAGGTCATTTATTCATGTAGATTGTTATAGGTGATTTACGAAGCATCAATTGCAATAGGCTAATACATCTGCGTGGCAATTGGTTGTAAAGAGAACGGTTAAGGTTGATAACTGTTGGACTTCATTGCCTATAAGCTACCAACTCTAATCATTACTACTCATCTCAATTATCTTGTAGCCTTACCAACTGACCCAACGACGGTGCCGATCAAGACGATTTCGGAGCTTGCGAGCTTGTCACCTTGACCCTGACCAAGCATCAGAACTAGCTTCTGGATACTTATGCCAAACTAGAGATATATGGACCCCACAAGAAGAGCAGCAGTCTCATAGTGTTTCCAAACGTTCAGTCAATGCGTGTGGAGGAACACGAATTCGGCAAGCTATTTTGGAAGCGGTGGACAATGAAGGAAATTTACGAGAACTTGTAATAGACAGAGGTGGGACACTTTGCCTAATGCCTATACAATACAGTATAACTCTAATAAGCCAATTGAGCACTTAACTTTGAGGAATGATCAGTTTGTTTAATCTGAGTCATCTTTCAAGTTAAGCTACTCTTTCTTACACCTACAGTAAGGCCTATGTACCGAAGACTACGTTTTAAAATTTCTGGCAGGACATCTCTATTTTGAGGTGACCAGGCTGACATTTTTTCATTTAATCTCTTTCTTTGGCTTTAAGAGAAATGGTGCTTTTTCTTGCTTGAAGTAAAGAACAATACCTTTCTTTCCAATGGGTATTTTTACTTGCAGACTACTCGATAAAGTTAGTTGTAGCCTATATTATATATATTTGTATAAGCCTACTCGCCAATCTTGGTAAGATTAGTTTCCACAATCCAACAGTCTACGAGGTTTATGAGCTCCGTTAAGTTATGTTAACCCTGAAAGTATGGCCAGTGCAGTCCGGGAACATCGTGAATTTGGGGTGGTAAAAGGATAGACCCTCGGCCCCAGAAGCTCAGACGACGACGACGACGAACCCTGAATTTACGCAACTTTACAAAATAGTTTTTCCACAAAGTTTCAAACTTATAAACTCTCATTACAAATCAGTAGGCTACTACTTGTGGGCATTGTAGTTCAGTCAATTAGTTTTATCGTAAAAAATACAGCGTATCCATCATAACTTAGCCAACATTGAAACTTGACGGTCATGTTGGGACGTTGTATCGTTTCTTTGAAAACATGTAGTCTGCATTGGGCATTAATTTTAATTTTCTTATTTGCAGCAAACAATTTATATCAGACGATTTTAGTGGAGACTTGTTCGACCTTTGGAGGTGTGTCTGGCTTATCGTGCTTGCAGCACCCGATCACATTTAAAGCAGCGGTTTTTGACCTGGATCCCAATTCAAACGATATTTCTGTTATTGATGTTTCGACCGATGGTTATTGCGCGCTGAGCTTCTGAGACGGATGGTGCTCACACGGTCCTGATGACAATGTTTTTATTTCTTAGTTTTGCATTTAGGCCTACTCTTCGTTTTGTAGAGACGAGCCTTCAAATTTGTATCCTTTTCATGATTTGAAAAACACACTTGCCCTACGCAGCTTACCAGACTAGATAAATGAAATGTAGATCTAGTTAAGCGAGCAAAACGTGAGAGACGATTTTTTTGAAATGGAGAAAAATTGTAGGCCTATGTTTTTTTTTGTGTTGAGGACTAGGGCAGGTCGATTTTAAAATTTGATGTGGAATAAAGTACCGGTAGCTGCCAATAAGTGAAAAACGTCTTTTGCAAGTAAAAAAAATAAGTAAAGTGCAACGATCGCTTGCGGAAATACGATTAAGTTCTTAAAAGTTGCTCCCCGCGTTTTGTTTGAAAAGCGCGAATATGTAGCGCCGTTAGCGGAAGTCGTCATAACAGCCGCAAACGCGCGATGACTTTCTCCATACTTTTTAGATGATGTAGGCCTACCTAATCACAGTAAGTTAGCGGAATTTGATAATAATAGGAGACCTGAACAGTGAAAAGTTGTTGTTTAGCTCGAATTGAAATTAAGCACTTAATTCAGTGATAGACTGTAGGCCTAGTGCTTGTTATAAGCCTGACGCGTCTCTATATAGGCCTACTTAGGCTATCCATTAGATTGAGTAATCAGCTTATCATTACAGCATTGGAAATGTGCTTCTTATGAATATAATAAATCGTTTTGAGCAATGATTTGACAAGTCAGTGAATCAGTTGATCTAAATAAAGCTTTTTTAAATCTTATTTAATTTCAGCTAGTATGTAATAAACTTTCTTGTTTACACTCTTACTTAAACATGCCAAAAGAAAATCCGCGTTTAACACGACAAAGTGAACAGCATCATGGAGGAGGTCCTTGCAAGCTTGCTAAAACGGAACCCAGCACTTATAAACAACTACCGGTAATGCAATATTATTACCATCTTAACAATGCTAAAATTAAAAGAATTATTTAAGGTACCGTATTGTTTTGTTCATCAGCGAGGATTTAATTAGTATCTGGCAGGCAGTAAGCTAAATCCTCGCCTACGTTTGATTTCTGACAAAGCCATCAACAGAAAAATTAAAGATTTATTGAAATTGGTTAAGGATATAAACTGCATACACGCAAAAGGCCGAGCAAAAGCTAATCTGGGCATGTAGTTGTTCGCTGGAAGTTGTGGCATGCAGGGATACTCGAGTCAACTGCAAGCTCTTGGATTGCAAGAAAGAGCACATTCTCTATGTATTCTCAGCAAATGCCAAAATTCCATTGGAAGAGCTTATCTGATGGATCAAAGGCTAAAAATTGGTCCTAAAGGTATCTTTCAAATGTTATTGGTTGATCAATCAGCAGTTTCAAAAGCACAAAATAATGAAAAACGGCTACAAAAACTTCCCTATGACTTCCACGAGGAGGAAGGCGACATATCTGGACCATCAGGATTACACGAATGGATAAGTAGCTCAAGCACGTCAAGTCGGCGTCAGACAAGGTAAGCACGATTTATTTAGTCGATTGAAAGTGATACATATGAATTGGTATCACAATGAAAAAATCAACACGTGCATCATATTGATGTTATTTAATAATAAGCGCAGTGCACAAAGAGTATAAGTAACCTAAAAATTTATATACCGAAACTATTTTACCTTTGTCGGCCATAAATCCCTGATGTTTGAATGTTTACAATTTAGGTCAGTAACATTTGATTTGTAGCCTATAACAGATTTAGCATTACCGTAAATTACTTTTTTTTAATGTCATCATGTTTTATTTTAGGACAAGCAAGAGTGCCGGTCTGCGAATACAGCACCGTAAAATTTCCTTTTTTCCGTTTAGAGCTTGTGAGGAGTGACTGTATCATCGCTTGGCAATGCATTATTACATGACGTAAAACATCTTTTGAGACCGGAATTTGATCTCCGTCACATTATTATGAAACAGACAGCAGCAAAATCTGAACTGTTTTTTTTTTTCTTGGCGTCGATAATAAAAATTTTAGCAGTCGCTAACTTATTTTTGTATTTTTCTAGAGAGCACAGGGCAGCAAAAAACATTCCATTAGTCAACTGGAATGCAAACGAGTGGCAAGAGTTAGTAGATATCAGCAATCTTGAAAGCCCAAACCCACCACTGACACAGGAAGTTTCAAACGAGGACCTTCAATCATTCATTGACAACGATCGGAAACTGAACATTTCTGATGTACCAGCACATTCGCTAACTGTGGAGAGATGCGTAAAACTGGTTTCGGAAGCTTCGCAAGTTTCCAACGGTTTCAAAAATCGTCACAAAACAATTGTTGCCAAAGCTCTCAGTAGAAATATGCGCCGGCCGTTTCCGTCTTAAGGTCATTATCGTTACTCTTACGACGAATTGCAGTCCGAGCTGTAGCTCAGCTAACCAACTTTCACTTACTGTAGTTCGCGTATACTGAATATTTGTTTCATTTTTATTAATTTTTTACTTCGAAGAGTACGCCTGAACATAAAAGTTTTCATTTTGAGTTCCCGAAAGGTTGAGTCAAAGCAGTTTAAACGAAAAATAAGCAGCCATTTTCGAAGTTTGGTTTTGCGCCATCTAGCGGTAATGCAATTTTCTTTCAAAAATCGAAAAAAATTCAAATGAATTTCCGCAAGCCGTTTCTCATCCGGTATGGCTGATATTTCACAGAAGTGAGTTTTTCAGCTAAATCTAACTACCGGTACATTATTCACTTTAATATTCCAAAAAAAGTATAAAATCGACCTGCCCTATTGAGGACGTGTGATCAATGGCCCCTTTAAATCTTCTACTGTTGTCATTTTGGTTTATAGTATTGTATTATAATGTACATTGCATTCTTTTCCAATATGTTATGTGATGCTTTTGAATCACTCTAGTCTGCATGAGTGAGACTATTATAAGACTGGTGCATCGTCCAGTGACGACCAGTGAACAAATGTAGGCTAACCACGCCTACTGTGATAATATCATCAGGCATTGAAGCAAAGTAGGCTACTGTAGTGTCAATGAAAAGCCTCTGTTCTGTATAGCCAACAGTAAAACGCTTCTTCAATTTGGCAAGGTAAAATTAGAAAAATGTCAAACTATTATAATTACACAATTTCAAAAAGAAGAAATATTCATTATCAGCAGGCTACATGTATCGTATTGTGCTGTTTGTTTTTTCTCTGTGTACTTAATACTTTGAACTTGCAATACAATAAACTCCTCCTAAAAATGATACGTCAAAGGTCACGTTTGGAAGAATTTTCTGAAAGTTAACACTTCATCAAGTTTTTGCCAGGTAGCAAGTGTAGTTCTTTTTTTTAAAAACGAAACTTTTTAAAAAACGAAAAAACTTTTTAAAAACGAAACTCAGCAAGTCAAGTTGGCCTAAACTAAACTGTGTATGCCAAAAGCAGACGACATACAAGCTTAGACCCAGAGCTGCAAATAATCTTTATCTAATGACTTTGGGTTCCTATGGTTATCCTTGTTTACTAAGCATGAGACAAAACTGCACAAAAAGGGTAAAACTAACATAGAAATCATCAGGCTAAAATAGGTAGTTAAAATCTACATTGTGAAGTAAGTAACGATCATGCTGCTAAAAGCGAAACTCAATCAATAATATAGAAATGTTTGTTAAAATACCTTGGGAGTCAAATACTCAGCGTTTAAAAGAAGGTGAAAATCACCAAAATATTCCTTTATGTTTGGAGAGATTTATCACACGAAGCCATATGATGTCACCAAGATATCTTTTACAGTTGCAATGTATAATATTTTTCAACTTTTAAAATGCTGGTTTTCAACCAATACAAGATAAAAAAATTGATAAACACAATTATCATAGCATTGTGAGTCACTTTATACAGTAAAGGATCTAGAAACTGTCTTGAAGCAGGAAGACAACGGCAAGGAAAAACACCGCAGACCGCATACCATCTGCAACTACGCTATCTATCATGCGCGAAATGATGTACGTGATCTGCGCGAACTGGATGACGAATCAATTCAGTGGTTGTTCGACACCTGCTCAAATATTGAGCCCGAATCACCGCCACTACTCAAGGGTAGTAAAACAGCCGAGTCCCTCGACCCTTGAAGTGGCGAAGAAGAAAGGTTTAAAGTTGAAAAGAAGAAGAAGAATTTTTTACGACATAATGCTTGCGAAGCAGAAATCTACTTTTAGCTTTGATTTTCACATTTTTCTACTGTAACGACTCTAACGAGTTATAGCCTACTAGCGATAACTGCAAAATTGGTGGAACCAAAAGGGCAGTTAGGCTACATGTTGCAAATAGAAAAGTCCAAATATTTCCCTACCACACCTTAAATTATACTTTTTCTGGGTGGAACAATTCTTGTGGCACAAGTTTCCTGGATTTTCCTTACTAGAAAATTTAGAAATAGCCTACTACAAACTAGGAATTTAAAGCACTTGGTTTGCTCTTTGAGAATTTATTATTGAGTGCATATGGATTTCGAGAAGGAAAGCGGAAGATTGATAAAAGTCATCCAAGAAGGCAATTTTAGCAAATAAACTGATTTACAAAAATGAATAACAAATAAAAACATAATTGATAAGCAATATTTAATAGGGGCATCATCATCATCATGTGCCGTCTCCGAGCCGAAGATTGGTTATAATTTGCTTCCACAAGTCAAGTTCTTCCGCTATTATCTTTGCTTTTCCGATGCTTGACAAGTCGGTCCACTGCATGACATCATCTCTCCAAGTTCGTCTCTTTCTTATCATGCACATATTTTCTTCCAATATGATAGATAACAGAAGTAAAAATAACTTAACTTTTGTGTCATATTGAGTCATAAACGAAAGCATGTAGGATAGCCTACTTCTTTTTAATGAATGTAAATCACTTGAAGTCATGTATTTTACTTATTTGAGTAAAAAATACAAAGTTCAAAAACATGACAAAGCGTTCCCAACAAAGTGCTGCTTTGTTGGAAAAGACTGAGTTACAGCAGTTTTGGATGTGACGTTAGTCTGAAGCAATTCTTTTATCAGCATTCTAATTGGTTGCTTTTGGCAGTTTGTCTTGTGCAACATTTCAACAGCCACAGACAAGACAAATTGTTAGTTTCTTTATTAAGCAATTAACTAATTTATTGATTGGATGATTTCTCGAGAGTGATGATTAAGAGAGCGCCGGAAGAGATAAGAGCTTGGCATAAATGTTTCAGTTTGTCTACTTGCAATTCAGTTGGAAAAAGTTGCTGCATTTTGGAAGATGTTTTGAAATTGTATTCACAAGGAAGCTCTGCAAGAATTTTGGTAAGTACAAGCAGTTATTCTTTGTGGTCAGTTGAATGATCGACTGTTTGATATTATTTTCAATGCTTTTACAGTTTCATTTGCAGTAGCTCGGAGCATTTAGTCTTTGACTTGTTATTAGTGTAGCTCAAGTATTGGGAAAAAAACTAGCATTTTTTAAAATGTACGAAATCCAAGTCTTTTACTTTAGGCAAAATATATTGTAGCCTACTAATTAGTCATAGAGCTTTCAAGTAAACTAAATTTAAAAATACGGCAACAGCTTTCGAATCTGTTGTTCAGTTGCAATCATTTTCAGTCTCAAGTAAACTTTTCTCTGCGCCATGCTTTTTTTGGCACAGTGATTCTTTCAGCTTGGGTGCCACATTAGTTTTGCAATTGTTTTGTCAAAACTTTTTGCGTCAAAGGCATTCGCTTCCTCTTTCAGGTTCTTACAGTATTTGAACCTGGACGTGTCGCAACAGTTGTACATAACATCTGAACAAAATTCAGATACATTAATCAAGCTTTTAAAATTCGATTTTTCAATTTACAAACTCAAAATAATCATGGTACGGACCCATTACAAATTGACAAGAACAGTCTACCATGGTCGCACTCGCATTTACGTAGTTCTTCTTCAAGCTGTGGCTTCAATTCTTCAAAATACTTTAAACGAATAAATATTTTGGGATAATTAAAAGTACGGTCTACTGCTTCTAGCTTTCTAAAGATTGCTAACATTTTTAGTTTTGGAAACGCGCAGTAATAGCCGGTTAACATGTAAAATTGTAAACAATGTAAAATTGTAAACAATTGTAAACATGTTAACAATGTAAAATTCATGAGGCACTCCAAATAAAGCAGCACAACCTCAGGCTCAACAAACAATTATTCGCTGGAGGGGCATCTTTTTTGTTGAATTTGTATTAGCTTACGTTTATTTTATGTTATGTTGTCCGCTCACTATCTCGTCTCATGACCACACTCCCGCATAATTATGACAGATTGCTACCACCTTTTGTGTTTGTTCGTCAGTTGTTGCTTGTACGCAGGTCAGTGCAGTTTTATTGAATTTCAGTCATTTATTATTAACATTTCACGAATAATTGTTTTGTTTAGATGAATTAAGATATTTTCCTGAAGAGGGCAGAAAGTTTTGCCGAAAACGTTCGAAATTATGTATCTATTTCATTTCTGTATTAATTTTGAATTATGCAATTCAATGTTATTAAGTTGTTATCGATTGTCTGTCTATGTAAAAAAAAGGTTGGCAGAGCTTTAAGCTTAAAAAGATGAAGATGATCAGATGGCAAAATTCCATCACCTACATGATGGTAAAGTTGCCATTTTTATAGTTGTCGTATATCTTTCAAACCAATTATCTTAGTGTAATATCCGAGGTGGGCTCATTCCTCCACACGTCGCATGTTGGAGAACTATTAGGCTGATGGGTTCGGTTTATTTGGAATTTTTTGCCTTGCTGAATAGTAATACGTAGATAGCATACATTAATTGGTCTTACATAAGACTTACGTTGGTAATTAAAGCAGATTCAGCGCTTACGGAAAGCTGTTGCCAAAGTTACAAACACACCAGTCATGTCACGTTATACTTCTCGTTTCAATAAGTTGATCTTCATCACTCCTTCTACTGTATAAATAACTGCTCCTACAGGGTATATAAGCTTGAACATTGACAGATTTTTCTTTGTGGCACTGGATACAGTTGAGAACCATTGTTCCGAATAAGCATTTATGAGTGCAAAGATATAGTTCCGCTGCTCTATTTTTATTTTTCAAGATATCAGTCGAGATGACTTTGATAGATGAAATTTCTTGTTTTTTAACCCAGTACAATCCGCATATGCTTTTTTGTCCCCTTTTCATAAATCGCGTCACTTTACATTTTGTGAAGAAATCAAAATGCTGCAGTGGATAGGTTATGAGAGGAACACGGGCGGAACCTTTTACAATTTTGTTTTGATGTTACTTGTGACGATTATTGTTATCGCTTTCAATCTTGCATACTCACAATACGTTTGATTTTCAGATATTGGATTTTCTGTATCATTGATGGACGTCAAGTCTCTTGGAAACTTTCTGTGGATAATTATCCGAGATGGAGCTTTTGTTAAAACGACGGCATTGTTAATTGAAACTTAAAGGAACTGTTTGTAACAAAGTAAGCATGATTTTCTCACCAAGCACCTTCGAGTCAATAAACATTTCAGATGTAAATTTACGCTTTCAGATCATAAACACCAGCAGACATCAGCGTGTACAAAAAATCAAAACAAAAATTAAAAACCCTTTTTCATACACTTTATAACCTGTATCCGGCTTTACCGCTCACATTTGGTCCTTAACAATGGCAAACTTTAACACCTGGATGGATTCAGGGCTACTGTGTGTTTATTTTACCGGTGTCACCTGTTTCAAAACGTCTGAGACTGTGCAAGGACGCCCGAGATTGCTGAAAGACATCCGAGGCTTTCTTTGGACATTTGAAGCTTTCGTAAGGCGCCTGAGACGTTGTCCAGGTGTCCGAGACTGTTGAAGATGTCGGAGACTTTCGAAAGACATCCGAGGCTTTCGAAAGACGTCCGAGACTTTCGTAAGACGTCCGAGACTGTTATACGACGACCGAGGCGGTCATGGATTAACGTCCATGGCTGTTGCAGACAGTCGTCTAAGACGGTTGTAGACAGACGACTGAGACAGTTAAAGATGTCTGAGATTGTGTTAAGATGTCCTAGATTGTTGTAAGATATCGGAGACTTTCGTAGACAGACGTCTGCGACCGTCGTAAGGCGTCCGAGATTGTTGTAAGATGTCCGAGATTGTTGTAAGATGTCTGAGGTTTTTGTAGACAGGGGTTTGACACTGTCTTCGACGCCATTTGAAACGGGGCACCGTCACTACATATAGTTACTTACTAAATTGTCCAAGTCCCTGGCTTCCTCGTGACTCGAATAAAGGAAGGTGACGCGCCTTCGAGTGCCGATCCTCACTCGAATGCAGTCCCTGGTCTCCATGGTCTTGTTAATGTGGAAATTTAGGCTGCCTGTAAAGCCGGTGCATCATGAGAATAACGAAAGCGATAACCGAACATTACGAAAAAAAAGGTTACAGCTTGCATGTTTGAATCACAACCTTGCACGTGTGTTTTTGTTTGATTATTATAGCCTATCTGTATTGTGTTTGTATCTGTCTTACTTCTTGCATTGCTCATCAGGTTTCTTCTAACCTTTTTCTCAGGTGGTGAATAAACGCATAGCCTATTCCATTTCAACATGTTTTCCAACTTTATGATTTGAAATGGATTTTTTTCGCGCAGAGTTTTTTCCAGGTTACTTACAGTGATTTTAAGTATCTTTATATCATACAGAGTTATAAGTAATACAGCAGGAGCACTGCTATGATATGCCGTTTATTATTTACCATATAGACGCTTTTTTCAGCATATGTGCTTGTATTGTCAGTGATGGCATTGGCATACATTTTTAAAAGATCTCTCGTGCCGTACTTTGTTTGCTGAAAGAAAAAGGAAACGTGGACTTCTGGTATATAGAAGTTCATATGACGTGGCAAAAGCGTTAATTTCACCTGTGTTTCAGTTCTGTAACGTGATATAGATCCACGTGACAGAGGGACGTCGTAGTTACATTCATTGACAAAAATAAACTTGGAATTACAATGATTGTGACATTGTGGACTTCCTGCCACTTGGTCTTGTTTTGAACTTCCAAGCAGGCTACTAAACTCAAATTAGTGTCTGATTCTGGTGAGGATACAGGTGAGCAACTATCTATCAAAGACTGCTTAACCAAAAACTGATTAACTACCTAGTTAACTAACTATCCAGGTTTAACTGACTGTTTAACCAACTAACTGCCTAACGGACCGGACTGTCAAGGTCCGACTAACTGCCTAACGGACTGTCAAGGTCCGAATAACTGCCTAACGGACTGTCAAGGTCCGAATAACTGCCTAACGGACTGTCAAGGTCCGAATAACTGCCTAACGGACCGGACTGTCAAGGTCCGAATAACTGTCTAACGGACTGTCAAAGTCCAAATAACTGCCTAACGGACCGGACTGTCAAGGTCTAACTAACTGCCTAACGGACTGTCAAGGTCTAACTAACTGCCTAACGGACTGTCAAGGTCTAACTAACTGCCTAACGGACTGTCAAGGTCTAACTAACTGCCTAACGGACTGTCAATGTCTAACTAACTGCCTAACGGACTGTCAATGTCTAACTAACTGCCTAACGGACTGTCAAGGTCTAACTAACTGCCTAACGGACTGTCAAGGTCTAACTAACTGCCTAACGAACTGTCAAGGTCTAACTAACTGCCTAACGGACTGTCAAGGTCTGCTTAACCAAAAACTGATTAACTACCTATAGTTAACTAACTATCCAGGTTTAGCTGACTGTTTAACCGACTTACTGCCTAACGGACCGGACTGTCACGGTCCGACTAACTGCCTAACGGACCGGACTGTCAAGGTCTAACTAACTGCCTAATGGACCGGACTGTCAAGGTCCGACTAACTGCCCAACGGACCGGACTGTCAAGGTCTAACTAACTGCCTAACGGACTGTCAAGGTCTAACTAACTGCCTAACGGACTGTCAAGGTCTAACTAACTGCCTAACGGACTGTCAAGGTCTAACTAACTGCCTAACGGACTGTCAAGGTCTAACTAGCTGCATGGTATCTTAGATGGCAGTGAGATGATAGGCCTACTTGTTTAGGATCAATCACCAGTTGTTTGAAAATTAATTTTAAAAGCAAAAAGAAACAACTTTTCACTTTCACTTTACTACGCTGAGGAGATCGGAAGATCGAAACACTGGCCAGTGGCCACTGTCCGTAGTTAGCCTACTTTTAATAATGTCTATGGCATTATTTTTAAACAAACATAAAAGTTAAAATGTCTTTTCAGGCATTATTTTTAAACAAATAAAAAAAAAGTCAAGAGTCAGGTACGGTAAATTTTACTTTGTGTGGAGCTACATGTACTTGAGAGGTTACTGCTTTTTCTTTATTCACTTGTTGATTTATGCATATCAGTTGTATCCTCTGTGGATCCTTCTCTTGTATCATGGGCCAACCAACCCTTTAGATGTTTGCTGGTACACCCCTTCATTTTTTAGAAAAAGAAACAACCTAGTGAGTTTTTTGGAACTACTCTGTAGGTTAAACTTGCATGACCGAGAGCTAACCACCTGCTGTGATTGAAAATAACTATGAGGCGACACCAAAATATATAGGCATCTAGATAAGCTACCAGTGGTTTGGCGGCAAGTAGGCGACAAGCTAGCTGGAGAATTGTTTTAGTTTAGGGAAAACCTTTGGGGTGGCCTAAGTTTGCAATAACGGTTGAGGACCAATTGCCTGGCTTATAAAGGCTTCAAAGTAGAACCGGATTCTGCAAACCAATTGTGTTTCCTCAGTCATGTGGTTTACATGACACGATATGTGGGACTGAATTCCGTTTATGTTTTGTCAGCTGTTGTTTGTTGTCTTCTTTAAACAAGGTAAGGAGTTTATTAGAACAGTTTTGCACTATGAGAACGAACTGCAACATTAGCCTACACTGACTCAAACAGACGAAGTACGACACAGTCAGTACTGTAAGCTGGCAAATAGCATCATCGCTTTTACTTCGAAAGCACTCAGGAAGTTCTTGGTTTGTGGTTTTCAATCTTTTCCATCAGTTTGCTTTTATTTTTTACCTGAAAAGTTAGAACTGAAAGTGACCTCAATTGTTTTAAAGGTTGCAGAATTCCTTAAGATGTATATCGACTTGCTAAGCAATGACTGTTTGAACGGTCCAATTTCAAACGCCAAAGTGGCAAAAGTTTTTCAATTCTTGGTGGATGACCACATATCTTGTGTAGCCTATTGAGCTCAAGAACTACAATGTGTAACTGTAAAGGAACGACTAATGAGATACAAAAGTTTCACAGAAGGCACATGCAACAGTTCTTCTGTTTTAAATCGAACGGCAGGCCAGCTTTGGTACCTGGGGAAACTCAGAAATCTCGCGCAGCATCCAACAACACAAATATTAGGTGGCAATAGTGAGAGACGCTATTTCTTAGTAGACCTATTTATGCGATGACGGCAAGGCTCAGGACTATGATTAAAAAGATGTAGAGCAAAGTTTCATTTGCGTACCCGAACCAGGTTATCTCTCTTTATATTTAATACTCAAGCAATGTGTATGACTTCAGGCCCCATAAACGATGCCAGCGGCAGGATACCATATTGTTCCACTTTACATGGACAACATGTAAACCTGCCAGGTGTAGTGGTATCCACCTTGAAGTCTGAGCGTTGCTCGAAGAAAAAAAAGATACAATACTAATGTAGGCTACAACATTATGGACGCACGTGAGAACGTGTTAGGTTGACGTACCGTGCCAATCACGTATTTGTCATTGTTCAAAGTAAACCTATGGTGAGTTAAATGACAAAAGATGGCTTTCAAGTGAAGCTCATGTTCTTTTTTGCTCTTGTAGAAAATCAATACGTCAAAAGATTCAAGCCAAGCAAAACCTCATTCAAAAACGCTAAAAAGTCTGACTGGCGTTACAAAGCCCCATCCCTAATTCATAAATTCACAACCACCAATGGGCGTTAAAATGGCAATCTTCAGAGTATATTGATCGGCAACACAGATCTAATGGTACAATCATGAGAACGACTTAAACAAATCTAAGCAGGACAAATTGTAAAATTAAGCAGAGCGTCAACAAATCCTTGCAAAACTATCAGAGGAAAGATTCACGCTTGGGGTGGCGATTGAGGTTACTGTAGTCGTCAATAATACGATAACGCTCGGTGTTTCCTTTGTGCACAACTGCACATGGTACTCAGAGGAGCTCCAGCAAGAGTTGGAGGGGAGAATTCCGCCAAGGTCAAGAAGCACGGAATTTTCTCCTATGTGAGTCAAAGTTGAAGGAGGTTTAGGGCCAGTGAAAAGTAGGAGATTAAGGGCCACCGGCGTTGCGTAAAAAAAAACGCAAATAAACGATGACTAAAAAAAATATTTTTAACCATCCCTAATGAGATATAGGGCTAACTATCACGCGCCCGCTGAGTGGTCAGCTAAATACGTAGCCTAAATATAGGTCTACGGGTAGGCCTAACACCTTGCAGTCCTTCAGTTCCGCAATATAAAGTTGACAAATTATGCATGCAGGGAGTAGTTAAACAGATGAACAATGTGCGTCATTAAAAAATAGCCAAACAAAAAGAAATATAGGCTATAATGGCATGACCATTAGTAATCCGATAGCAGGAAATTTTTATAATGACTTTCAAATGAGTGGTGATTTCAAACGGGATTGAGATGCGACTTACCACACCACTGGGCCTAAGTAAGCTGGTATGTTTAAAGCTACATTGGAGTTTTAAAGAGGTATAGCTACAATATATTGAACATAATAGGCTATCTTTGTCAATTGCATTTCTACTGCTGCAAATATGAACATTTTTTGCCATTTTAAAGCATTTGGGAAAAGTGTGTAGCTTAATGGGAAATTGTTGCCGTATTAAGCAATAACAGGATATCGCGGTTTCTAGTTGGTAGGCTACAAACCTTTTATCTTAAGTTAGGTAAAAAGATATAATCTTTCTTGTTTGTTCTTAGTAGCTTGAAGCGGTTTTAGCAGGGCGTATCTTCAAGAAAAGCATTGCTTCCCCTGTCAAAATTGAAAAAAGACGATGATATTTTTCAGTAAAACGATTTCGCAATTTCTTTGATTGAATACGGATTAAAACAGCTTCTAACTTATGTCCCCATATAATATCAGCTCGGTTTTAATTAAAAAAAAGTTGGAAGCTTACGAAAGTAGAGATTCGTAGCCTACCGCATCCCTTGCTCTCGTTTTTGCTATAGGCCTACGAAGAAACAAAGGAAAAAGCAGGGTAAAGTTTACGCGATTTACGTTTCTTTTAACTAATCTGTGGAAGCAATTTCTGAATCGCTTACTCTGTTGGGTGTTGTACCGACGTAGCCTAATGAGAAAATCTAAGCCGCTGTTAGGGTTATATCGGTCTCCTAGTGTTAGCTTTACACTGTTATCCTGGCTGGATAGACTTTGGCATAAGACAGGATATGGGAAGGCTAGACTTGACTGGAATGAAAACTTGCTTAAGGTACTACGGTACAGAAGTAGGTAGATGAGCCGCAGTTTTTGCCCGTTCGTGTGTCAGAGCTACCTTTAATAAGTTAATAGCTATTTATTTGCTAATAAACTTTATGCAAATATGACCCTAAAAGTGTTTCCATAAAGCACTATAATCCATTATTTTAGTGTAATTTTGCAACAATGTTCCAGGGGGCATGCTCCCGGACCGCCTAAAATACTCGTGTCTTCGGCACGCTCTAACCCCCCACGAGTTTTATTGCTCTCCTTGCTTAACTCACCTACGCCACTGGGTCTTAGTCTACTACCCACACACCTCACAGCAAAAGCATGGAATAACGACATATATGGATTATGGGTAGGCTATTGTCCGATTGAAATCATAAAATAGGCGACATCATAATTTCTATCTACTGGCTGCTTTGAGGATAAAATATCTTATTTGGTAGTAGAAAACCTTGGGCTATACAGTTCACCGTCATATAAATTAACATCACGAAATGGAACCACGAAAAGCCTTCCTGACAGCGTTTCATTCCAACGCATAGGCTACTGCGCTGCTAATAATAAAAATGTCATGTTTTATTTGTTGTCGTGCAACTTACAGCTAAGGTCTTTTGGAGACAGGGCTCGTTTTTAATTTTATATCAGATTTACGATGTCATCACATTATTACCTGACTTATTCTCAATCTCACTACGATGTGCAAGAAAGAACACAATCGCTACCGTTTTAGTCTTCGGTTTGATCCGACCTGGAATCGATTTTGAATCTACCGAGCACCAGAGCCGAAGGCGAAACCACTCAATCACTAAGCTGTCAAAAGCACGAATCTAGTTTTGCAACACAGAGGGACAGGGCTTTACACACAGTTTGTCTTTGGCATGCGACAACAGCGATGATCGAGTGAAGACGCCCGCCGTCCGCGCAGGCAGGCCATGTCGTTGAAAACAAAGCGGATTAACGCAAACACGGTAGCACAAATGTAATTCCAGAGAGGGCAATCGAGCCACCGGAACATTTACATTTGGGCTAATTATTTGAAACAATGGGACACATGATCCAACCCTCTCCCTCCAACAACGATTTTTAATGGTTTGCTCTGAAATGTTTGGAGTTTATCGACACGTGTCTTAAAAGTGAATCCCCTGATTGACAGCCTATTGCGTGTTGTAGGCTAAATCCAGGCCATATGAGGAATGCACTATACCGGTACTGTACCTACAACCAGGGCCGGATTAACCATTAGGCTAATAAGGCTATAGCCTTAGGCCCTGAAAAAATTCGGCCCTCAAGTTTTGTAAGGCTGATAGTGATACAGACCCAATACCAGTACAGTACAGTTTTTGCTTAAAAACGAATGACTGAGTTGAGTCAATACATATGAAGAGCTCATTTTCAAAACCACGTAGGCGCCACTTTTACCGAAATTGAATTTAGAGCAGAGCTTTTCAACCTGGGGGTCGCGAGCTGTTTTTCGGAGGTTCGCGAGGCGCTTGAAATTCCAGTGTATTGTTTTCAATTCTTTTTTGCCAGAAAAGATTAAAAAGTATGTTTCTTTCGCAATCGCCATTCCTCTACTTGAGGTTATTATATCGTTTAAGCTTTCAGACGTTGCAAAGGCTTTAACTATTCGAAAGCATTCGATATTTTTCACTAAGTTCTTGTACGTTGTTTTGTGCAGACTAAAGTTAACCAGTAACACTAACAACGCTATGGCAAAAAAGCAAAATTATGTAAAATCCTATGCAAAGTGTAGATTTATCAGTATCGTTTTCAAAGGCATTGAAAAAAATTAGTGTCGGCTATTTTGTTTGAAAGTTCTTTCAGCAACAGGTGCACGCATTGACAAACTTAATAGTTAAAAATATGCAGCACTAACCATCAAACTGAAATTGATCGAAATAAATCCATAAAAGATTGCAATAAATTCAACCGGTGAAAGTGCGAAAACGTAGAGTATTCTCATTATTTTTTCTCCTATTATCCAGGTAAGCTTGATAGAAAAAGGAAATAACAATCGGAGGAAATGTAATAAAAGCCGTGATAACATCGCAAAAAACGTTTTTCGTTTCGGAAGTTTACGTTGGAACAGCAAAATTAAACATAACTGGATGTGGACATGAAATTCATGCTTCAGAATGATTCAGAATCAAATTTGGTTAAATTTTGAATTAAACATGCTTTTGTTGAATAATTTTATGGGGGGGGGGGGGCCTGAGATCCCGTGAGATATTGAGAATGATGCTTTCAGTCTCTTTATGTCCCTAAAACAAAGTTTGCCTAATTTTAAACGAAACTGCATTAAAAGAGCTAGTTTTGCCAATACCAAACATTTAAATATCTCAGCCAGGAATTAGCAACAACCGGACAGCACCATTTTACAAGAATATTCATATCCAGATTTTTGTTGAAAATGCACTAAATTCAAAGTAATTTTTCAAAAATTTCTGGGGGAGGCCCCCAGACCCCCCGCTGGGTATCGTCTTAGGCGAACACGCCGACGGGCTTCGCCCGCCGGCCGTCAACCCCCCCCCCCCCCATTCCAAATTTATGGCTACGCCACTGGCCATCATTGGCCATTTTTATGTTATGTTTATGTTATTTTGCAGTAGGCCTACATAATTTCAACTTTTCATGCATGTATTTTTATTACTTTTTGTAGCTTGGTTTGCAAAAATAGGCCCTTTTCTAGTAAACAGCCTTAGGCCTACAGTACCCTTAATCCGGCCCTGCCTACAACGAATTGATAGAATTGAATAAGTTTTAATAAAATGATTCAGATGTCTCTTAGCCTTTCGTTCTGGCTTTTCGATGTTACAATTGCAGATCAGAGTTTTTTAAGTTCTACGTAATCTATAAGGATTCAACTAAACGAATAAAATTAGGGAATAAGAACAGTCAGGTTTGAGAGAATCTTATTCTATTTGATTGAAGAGTAGGCAATTTCTTTTGTTCTTGTCCATAGACATCACGCAAAAGCTCTTGGCCAAATCCTGTTAGAGAAGTCTCCTACAAGTCAGCAGTTGTGAACTGAGCAAACGACTACGGTACTGAGCTGGCAACATTTCAGCAAGTGGCTAACGTTGATAAATGATGAAATTGACCCAGCAACAACTGAGAAAGCCATAACTTGGAACGTCACAAGTCAGCAAAATGAGTTTGACAAGCGATGACCAAGCACGTCCAACGTAAGCAGGCAAATCTCATTTGCTGAAGCTGAAATGCAATTGCTGAGTTGAAGCACTTGCTAAAGTTTTCGCATGCCGAGTTGTCTGACTACCGTGCAGAGCACTTTTACGTTTAGAACAGGACATTCGAGTAGATGTTGTATTTGCAACTTGTGTTTCCCAAGGCTACCCCCAGCCCCAGTGTCGCATCAACGTCGATTGTGATACCTGCCAATGCCAGTTCTTAGGTTACTAGGCTATTCTGTTTAGACATCGCCAATAGCCTACTTCAACGGTTCACGCTTTCCAGGAGGAAGGCCTTACTGGAGAGAGCTCCATATTGACCAATGCTGGCATAGACTATATTCACTACATTTTTTGCTGAAGTGATAAACGTAATTTTTTTCAATTGATTGAGTTTCGAAAGCTCGTGTAATTCGATATTGCCACAACTAACTCGCAGCATCAGGCTTAAACAGATCGTTAGAACCTACAGTGTGAAGTAATTTTTTTCCTTAGGCAATTATTGATAGAGTAAGCTACCATAACCTAACGTTTTCTTGTCCTATTTTAAAAGTCATCACTAAACGTGGGGGGCAAGATGGCACTTACGGCTCTGTCTATGACTCTGACTTCTCGATTTATAGTCTAACCAGGTCTAACCACCGCCGATTCCAGCTTCAGTGTTGCGACTTGAAAGTTCAAGATTTTTGACAGTTGCCAGACTTTTTTTTATCGGTGTTTTTCGTTCACTTTTTTAAATTTAAATTTCTTTTAAGCTGTGATCAAAATTGAAATAGCTACTTTTCTCAAAACATGATAAAAACAAACACTTCTATTTTCCGGTGAAAATTTAGAGTAGCCTAATCTCACACTCATGCTTGATTCAAGTGCGCCCTCCATAGCTCAGTTGGTTAGCGCGTGACTTCATGGACGAAGAAGCTTCAAGATCAAGTGGCGACTCTCGGGGTGTAGCCTACGCTTGAGCAACGCATTATAAGGACTGCTCTCCATTCAGCGGCACTTAAAGACATGCTAGATGAAATTTTCAAACGGGAATTAAGCATTAAAATGCGTAAACTGAACACTCAAGAATACATTTCAAAAAAAAATTAACGAAAAAAATTGTTTTCAATGGCACTGGCAAGGTCCAAAGTCCAATGTTTCATTTAATTTTAATTTTTTTAAAATGACCAAAAAGTGGAAACACTTCTCGAGACTACGTCACTGTCGACCGCAATAATAAAAGCCACGCTACCACCCAGCAGTGATGGGCATTATCGGTGATAATTATCGGCGATAATTATCGGCGATAAATTTTTATCGTCTATCCTTATCGCTCAATTATTTTTTCAGTTATCGTTTATCGTTATCGACAAAGGCAATAATTGATTATCGCCGATAATCGCCGATAAATTTTATTTCGGATCAACACACAAGTGGAAAGACCATGAAAAGTAATATTTTTACTAGCCACCCAGTTATAATGAAACTAAAATTGAAACCAGTTCTTCTTCAGTGCGTGAAGTGTGTGTGCACAGGTCGTTGTCAGGGGAGGGGGCACGCCCCCCTGCAGCGACAGCCCTGACAACACAATAATTGTTAGAGTTGCAAACTGCAATGCAATGAAATCCGTGCAACAATTCTTTTGTTGTTTTGCTGCAATCGGCAATCGCGAGTGAGTTTTACAATTAAAATGTAAGCGCACAGGAATTAAAACAACAGAATTTAACCAGCAAGTATAGTTTGGTGTCATTTTCAACAGGTTTAATGTCATCATTTTATGAGGTGGCGCAAACTGGACGACCTTTCGATTTTACATCGGAAACATGGTCTTTCGCGCCACCTCACGATCAACTATTTTATTCTTGTGTTTTCTTTTTCTCGTTGGAAGTGCTAGTTTTTAGTAATTGTCGTAAAAAAATAAAATCTCTCTCGTCAAAACATGAAACTTATTGTTTTAAGTGCATTAAATCTTTAGATGAGTAAATTAACTAAAATTGCAAGAACTTGCCTTGAGACGTGCGGTTACGCCACAAACTCAGTTTAAAAGACAAAATTCACACACAATAACAATACAAGATCACTGTTATAGACTGTAAGATCGATTTTTTTCTAGCTTGGCGATATAACTTTAACTCAAAAATAATAACCAAATGCGTAAGTGCCATTTAACTTAAAAAGTTAACCCATTTGTGCCGAAAGTGAAAGTAGTTAAAAAAAATTTCGGAAAATTTAAATATTGCATAATTATGACCTAAAAAACATATCACAATCATATTTTTCCTAATTGTGTTTGTAGGCTACTGTTTGAGAAAAAAGCCGTCCTATATATAGGACGCTAGGCAAATCCGTTATCAAATTTCACAACTTTCTTGTTACAGTATGTTACTTATCGCTCAAAGTGATAAATGGCAAGTCTTGTTCATGTCTTGTCATGTCATTATTGTCATCGAGCATTTTATTAAAATAAAAGTTCAAAAAATATGAAGATGAAAATTAGCAAACTAACACAACATCACTGAAACAAGTCATTGCGGAATATGATAATGCTTGAAGCATTTGACACGCAGACCGACATCACATTTTTTGCATCTTCTAGGCCTAGTAGTTTTTGCATGACAATAGGCGCATCGAGTTTTGTGGTAAAATTATGCTAAATACAGTATAACCTTTCTCATTTACCTATGCGACATAGCCTACCTCAATCAAATATTTTTATTCCCACTAATAAAGTAGCCTACAGTGCCTATATTGTAATTCTTATCTCAACAACTCAGCGTTCTGCCATTGCTTTAATGATAGTGTTCACAAAGAAAACAAAACAATTTATCTGAAATTATCAGTAAATTACAATAATTATGTTATTGTTCTAAAACAAACACGACTAATTTGACAAGCTTGATGCATTTCACAGTATGCACATTTTTACTACCAATAACGCATAAGATTACTGATAAATTCTCAAGCATTTTGCGTTTTTTGGAATTTTTTCAATTATTGCTGACTTTGCTGTAAACAGCCCTTTAAGCAGAAAGCAAAATACAAAGTTTGGAATTTTTTATGGTACTTTCATTTGATTTAATTATTTTGCCTACTGCATGTGGTATTCGTGTGTGACGTAACAAAGACCCACTGTTACCGTCTTGTTATCGTATGCGCTATGATCAGTCTAGTACTGTAGTTCTCGCTTAGTGGTTGCTAATTGTAAACTGTTGCTCGATTGTACATAGTATTGCTAAGCTGTAGTTCTTTCACAATTCAGATATACAACATGGCGTCGCCGGTATTTTAAAGCCGAGCCAAGAGAAAGCTAGAAGGACATTAAATTTGCTTATAGCCTAGATTTATTGTCAGCTGAGTTTAGCAAGTTTTGGGTTAGCCTAGGCTACCTAGTATTTCTAATCATGCCAAAGTCGCGCAAAGAATTAGAAGCTGAACTTCAAGCAGCTAAAAAGAAATTATCTGAATTAACTGCAGCGCAACCCACAGACACTGAAGCTGATGAAATGGCCGCAAGCTCAGCCACCCCAGCATGGCTTCAACAATTTTTAAAATCGCAATTAGAAATGCAACATCGCGCTCAAGTGCAGACAGCTGAAAGTCAGCAACAAATGCAAAATCTAATTGCCCAAATGATTCAGCCGCAAACGCCTGCAGAAGATTGCCCACCAACTAGGCACAGTGAGGTCGGGAATCATAGACCCTCAAAAGCAGATGCGCAGAAGCCGCCTGTACTTAATGTAGGAGTCTCGTTAGGCGAATTTTCAAGATGGCGGAAGTCGTACAACGATTACGTCACAGTCTCGCAAGCAGCACAGCTATCTCGGAACAGCCAATTAGCGTTAATGAGAAGTTTTTTCTCTATAGAAATGCGAGAAGCTCTCGAACATGTCTTACTCATACCTGATGACACCGAGCTTCAACCGGAAGAAGTTCTCGATAAAATAAAGGATTACATTCGAAGCCAACGCAACATAGCCTTGGATTGTGTAGCTTTCGAAGAAAGAAGACAGCTCGAAGGGGAATCTTTTGATTCGTTTCTTATTGCTATTAAAACGTTAGCTAGAGAAGCCGATCTTTGTGTGAATTGCTTAGATCGCCGCTTAGTTACAAAAGTTATGTCTGGAATTTCAAACAAGGAACTTCGACAGAAATTGTTAGCCATCACGCCGCTTTCAACTCTTCAGAAAGTAACTGATGTTTGTAGATCAGAAGAAGCTGCAAAATCAGACGAAGCTGCCATGGAAAGGACGCGGAGCAGGTTTATTAACCGAAATAAACTTCCGCGACGTCCATATAAATCTAGAGAGAGAGATGTGAAATCATGCAGAAGATGTGGAAAACCCAACTGCCCACCCAGAGGACAAACCCAGTGTCCTGCTAAAGACAAAGTATGTCTAAAATGTCGCAAAAGTGGACATTTTGCTTCTGTATGCCACTCTAAAACGTCAAATTCTGTCAGTCGCGTAACTAACAAGAAACACACAGGTCAAGTTAAACGAAGTGCTATTAATTCATTGCATAAGGATAGCCTACCAGCTCCGAAAATTTTAGTTACATTGCGATCAGCAAAATCTAGAAGTGTTATTGGTTCCAGTCAAGCCACGCCGGATACCGGTGCTGAAGCCACCCTTATAGGAACAGGCAAGCTTAAACAGTTAGGATACGATCTTAGCATGTTAAAACCACCAACTAATGACCCTTTGATGACCGCGAATGGACAGTCACTTACATGCATTGGCACTTTGCACTGCGAAATAGAGTATGGAGAAATGTCTTCAAAAGAAACCATCTATGTGTGTAAAGAAGTTGAAGATTTTTTACTCGCATGGTATGTTTGCAAGCAACTTAGTATTTTGCCACCAGACTATCCTAAACCTCTAACCTTGCATCAATTGCATACTGCCAAGCTAATTTCAAGTGTAAAAGAAAGCAAGTTTCATATTTCAAATCAACCTACTCCAAAAGAAGTCGATCAGATGAAACATACACTTTTGAATGAATTTCAAGATGTATTTGCTAGCGATGGCGAACTCCGTCAAATGAATGTCAAGCCGATGAAAATCTCTTTGAAGAAAGAAGCACAACCATATGCTGTATCTACGCCTCGTCAAATTCCTTTGGCGTACAGACACCTTCTTAAAGAAGAACTTGAAAAACAAGTTGCAGCTGGTGTTATAGAACCAGTTACAGAAGCAACTGATTGGGTTCATCCTATCGTTGTGGTGCCAAAGCCAAAAGAAGGTATTCGATTATGTGTTGATCTTCAAAAATTAAACCAATACGTTCGACGCCCTTACTATCCATCAAAGACGCCGCATGAAGCCGTCACAAATATCCCATCTGGGACAAAATATTTTACTACATTGGATGCGGCAAAAGGATATTGGCAAGTCCCTTTAGCTTCTGAAAGCCAGGACCTCACTACTTTTATTACTCCACACGGAAGATTTAAGTTTCTAAGAGCGCCTATGGGATTAACTTCCTCCCAAGATGAGTACTGTGCCAGAGGTGATGAAGCAATCTACGGCATTGACTTTGTCGAAAAAGTTGTTGATGATATTCTAGTTTACAGCAAAACAGCGCAACAAAGTCTCGACACCGTTGTCGAAGTGCTCAATCGATGCAGAAAGTATGGAATCACACTCAATCCTTGTAAGTTTAACTTCATGTGCACCACCGTTGACTACGTTGGTTATGTGGTGAGTGAGGATGGAATAACAGCAGATCCTAAACAAATACGAGCTATTTCCGATTTTCCCACCCCCAGTAACCTTAAAGGTCTTCGCTCCTTCATGGGTATGGCAAATCAGCTAGGAGGATTCACGTGCAGACTGAGTGAAGTCGCTTCTCCTCTTAGAGATTTGTTGAAACCCAAAAACGCTTTTGTTTGGACCCCAATTCACGATGAAGCATTCAAGGAGACAAAAGCAATCCTTTGCAGTCCTCCCATCCTAGCTTCCTTTGATCCGACGCTACCTACTATGCTTCAAACTGATGCGTCCCGACTCAAGGGATTAGGGTATGCTCTTTTACAGAAGCATAATGACACATGGAAACTCACAAAGGCAGGATCTCGTTTTACGACTGAAACAGAATCCAGGTATGCCATGGTTGAACTAGAATTACTTGCAGTGGTATGGGCAATACATAAATGTCAAATTTACCTGAAAGGTTTGCCTACATTCGACATAGTCGTGGACCATAAGCCATTAGAGTCAATCCTGGACAATCAAACTTTGGATATGGTGGACAATCCCAGAATTCAACGGCTGAAAGAAAAGCTAGGGGGTTACATATTCAAAACTGTCTGGAGAAAAGGCAAAAACCATGAAATCCCTGATGCCCTCTCCCGAGCTCCATGCAGAGACCCAGAAAAAGACGATTTACTTACTGACGAAGTTGTCAGTACGACAATACACAAGGTGTTTGCAATCCTCAGAAATGAAGAAGATGCTATCCGTGCTGATCCTATGTTGGAAGAACTCAAAGAAGCCACTTGCACAGATCAACAAAGTCAAGAGCTTATAGCATCAATGCAAAACAATTTTCAAGACAAGCAGCCGAATTCTGCTTCTCAAGTTTTTAATAAACTAAAAGATCAGTTGTCGATCGAAGATGGATTGATTCTCTTGGACAGTCATCGCATCGTTGTGCCTCAGGCTAAAAGAAAAGAAATCCTGACCAAGCTGCATTCTTCTCATCAAGGCATTGACAGAACCAAACGTCGTGCCCGACAAACTGTTTATTGGCCAGCTATCAACAATGACATAAAGCCTACAATTGAATCTTGTAGCAAGTGTCAAGAGCACTCATCCAGCCAACAGCAAGAGCCAATGAAGTTTGATCCTCCTCCAACTCGCCCTTTTGAAGAAGTATCAATGGATCTTTTCAGTTACGCGGGAAAGTGTTATCTCGTGTATGTTGATCGTTTGTCTGGATGGATAAAGATCACAGAGTTTAACCACGATCCAACTTCTCAACAGGTGATCAGTGTTATCAGGAAATACTTTGTAGATACAGGTGTACCAGTCCGCGTAAGAACAGACGGAGGACCTCAGTTCACTTCCAGTAGATTTCGACAGTTTCTAAAAAGATGGGGTGCTACCTCTGTGCGCAGCACACCTCATTATCCTCAGTCGAACGGACACGCTGAAGCCGCTGTTAAGGCTATGAATAACCTCCTTGCTAAAACGTCTGAAAGAGGCAGCATTGACAGCGAAGAATTTTGTGAAGGCTTTCTAGAATGGCTAAATACTCCGAAAGCTCATGGTTTATCACCCGCTGAAATTTTATATGGATCTCCCATACGATCGATCGTACCGGCCCGGATCCAGTCGTTTAGTGAAGCGTGGAAAAATAAATTTGACAATTGGGATAAAGCTGCAGCAAGCATGAAGAAATATGCAGAACAAAATTATAACAAGCATTCTAAAGTTCTCAATCCCCTTCTTATCGGTCAAAGTGTACGGATACAAAACCCAGTTTCACATAAATGGGATCGTATCGGTCAAGTTGTTGGCATAGGTAAAAACCGTGATTACAACATCAAACTACCCAGTGGTCGAATCTGCTGGCGTAATCGACGATTTTTGCGACCAGAGATAGATGATGCCACCGCAACTCACAAGACAACCGAAGGAGAGGATGAGATACCTTCGCCCAATCGGAAAGTTCATTTCAATGACAATGTTAATGTGCGATCGATACCTCCACGACGGAGCAGGCGACGTGCCAAAGGACCGTCAAAGTTGAATGACTATGTTTGTACATAAAGCTCCGGACGTTGAGAAACAAACTGTTGCTCACAACTTCCTTGTAGAAAAAGGGGGGTTGTGGTATTCGTGTGTGACGTAACAAAGACCCACTGTTACCGTCTTGTTATCGTATGCGCTATGATCAGTCTAGTACTGTAGTTCTCGCTTAGTGGTTGCTAATTGTAAACTGTTGCTCGATTGTACATAGTATTGCTAAGCTGTAGTTCTTTCACAATTCAGATATACAACACTGCACGTAAGCGGTAGTGTAACTCAATTGATAAAAACATCCAACTGGTATCTGAAGGTATAATTATAATCACGGCGGTTACCTCAGTGGTTTGATTCTGGATCAAGAGGTCGAAGATTCGATACCTACTGCCGCTATTGCGATTCTATTCATGCATAACTTACAAAAAGTTTTGTCCCTTTACAGTATATTATGTTCGATTTTTCGTAATGTTGATGAAAACAGTTCCTGCTGCATGGGATGCGGCAGCGCTAATCAAGAAAAAAAATCGTTATCGGACATTCTCGGCGATAATTTTATCGTTTATCGTTATCGCTTAACTTTTTTTTGATTTATCGTTATCGCTTTAAGCAGTTTTCGTTTATCGATTATCGCTATCGTTTAACTAAAAAATGAGTCATCGCGCCCAACACTGAGTCCACATCTGATGTTTTAACATCAGATCTGATGTTTTAAGCAAACTGTCTGATGTTTTAATGTTGAAATCTGATGTTTTGATGTAGGCCTATGGTACACACATACATAGCCTACAGTTAAATCGCCCACAGTAAAAACTATTGTCCGATCAGCTGATTGCTAGTCTATAGTGACGTTGACTGTACAGTCGCACGCTTCGCTGCTCAAGCCCATTCCCGATTTGAAAGCTCTGACAAAAGCACGCGCGGAATGCTGATCAGACCGCAATGGGGCAAAATTGTATTGAAAATCGTTTTATGGTAGCATGAACACAAAGAAGGTGTAGGCCTATAATCGCCAAGTCAGGTTTTTCCTTTAGTATCCCTTTAACGGAAGGAATAATTTCCCCGCTACAACACTTCAACAATCGGAAACTTCACTCTGTCAATCTCAGTAACCGGCCCTGCATCAAAAGCCTCTACAATGAGAAACTAACAAGAATAACCTACCAAGGCTTTGTCAGTCCGAGGATAAAGCTTCAACACCAAGCTTCAAAACCAACCAAACCAAGTGTCGGGTAGGCCAATGAAAAGATGTCGGTTACTAAGCCTTCGGCACAAAGGGGAATAGGGTGGCCAGTTCCTTTCTGCCGCCTTTCTAGCCGGGAGTCGAACCAGGTTTGCATAACTGGAAAGCCAGAGCTTTATCCATTGCGCCATCCCGCCGCAAATTTTAGAGTAGGCTACAATACGAAACATAAGAAACAATAGGCCTACAACTTTGGTACTGTTTGAGATGATTCTTGAATACCGGTACCATAAGCAAATAATTGACAGCAACTAGATTGGATTAAATTGCATAATTCAAAAACAATACGTAAAATAAAAAGATAACTACATAAATTCGAAAGCTTTCGACAAAACTTTCTGCCCTCGTCAGGAAAGTAACTTACGTAATTCATAAGTTTTTGGCAGCCGATTGTAGCATCGAATAGACAGCGATAGACACGTGTTTCGCCCATGAGGCTGGGTTCATCAGTATCGCACCGTATTCTTGCCACTTGAGTAATCGACCGCTGCTTTACCAGTCAGTTTAACTCTTTAACGCCTTTCTTCACATTACGTAATTCATCTAAACAAAACAACAGATATTCGTAAAATGTTAATAATAAATGACTGAAATTAATTATAATCTGCACTGAGTTTGCCTACGTACAAACACAAAAGAGGTTAACGTTTTATTATAAACTATGCGGGGTGTGATCCCAAGATAAGATAGTGAGCGGCATGGCCACCTGGTGGCCTGATTTGTCACATTTTGCAGATTTTGATTGCAGCTACTGCTGGTGCTTGACTGACATTTTTTGAGATGTTTTTACTTTTTGCGGTGTCCTAATGACATAAAACTTTTTTGTTGCCTTGGGAAAGCAGTAGCAAATGAGAAAAAGTAAGTTGAAAAACGCAAAATCAGACTGTTATTGAAAATTAACAGTCTGACTAAAATCTTCGAAATCAAATTTTTTTTGTTGTTCAACATGTGAGGATGTTAAAACCTATTGTGTCATCTGGGGAAAAGAATAAAGAAAGCGTAAAAATCTAATTTTTAGAAAAATTTATTTAAACGTTCGCCCAAAGTTAGAAAAACCTGGAAATTTCTGCAAAATGTGACAAATCAGGCCATATCTTTAGGTGGCCATGTGAGCGGTAACAACATTAAGAAAATGAAAGAAAACCACATAACAACATAAAACTCTGATTGACAATTTCGAATTATTTTGAATGAATCCCATGTAAATTTGATGTTCCAACAATACCTTCATTTGACCATTTTTGTAACGACTTAAATAGGGATGGACTTAAATCATAAATTATTCTGATTTCCCATTTTTAAGCGTGTTAAAACTGATGACTGCATGCTTCTGTGCAGCGTAAAAGTAAAATCAACTTCTATTTTTTGTATATTCAAGAATAATGCTTTTTCCATAACAGTGAACATGATGATTGCACAACACTATTGTATTGGATTCGCCATTAAAAATCTTAGAGCGTCACTTTAGGATTTTTACCATAACTTTTAGTTTGAATTGCAGAATGACGATAATAATTAATGTGCCCGGTAGCCTACTGTAGCCTACATTAAGGCACACATGTGTCACGGACTGCGTCAAATCTGTTTCTTGATATAAACTGTTTTCACAAAAATATGATAGGCTACTAAATTTTCTTAAAAAAAGAAAAATTGAGGCCGCCGCTTTGTCGTTCAAAGTTTCGCCGAATAAAAAAGGTTGGCCTGGTCTATATGATTTTTGCTTCGTATTTATTTACGGATGATTTTTTTGGCGGATAGCGGAAAAATTGTTCCGCCAGAATTGGGATGGTCATGTAGTGTAGTCACTAGTCAGTGGTGCTAGGGCAATCGAGGGCAATACTGTACTAAAAGGCAGAAATGCGGAAGCGCGGAAATAAGCCGGGCGTGAAATGGCGTATTGTCCGCAAAAGTAGCGATTTAATGCCGATGTAAAAAACGCGGAAATACGATCTTGGCGTCCATATTCTTTAACATAGCGATAACTTCATCATGAAAAAATGAAATGTTGCAACATGGAAAAAGGCGGAAATGCGATTTTTAACAACAACTCACTACCAAACCTACTTTTATGTTGAAATATCATTGAAAGATATTGTTTAGAACCAATTGTGAGGTCATTAAATATTTTGACTGTTTTAATTCCGCAGTTATTGGAGTAAATTTCGAAAATTGAAAGGAACTTATTTAAACAGGAAAAAGGCGGAAATGCGCTTTTTTAACAACAACTCACCACCGAACTTTTTCTTATGTTGAAATATCATTGAAAGATATTGTTTAGAAGCAATTGTGATGTCATTAAATACTTTGACTGTTTTAATTCCACAGTTATTGGAGTAAATTTCGAAATTTAATGGAATTTATTGAAATAGGAAAAAGGCGGAAATGCGATTTTTAGCCACAACTCAATACCGAACATTTTCTTATGTTGAAATATCATTGAAAGATATTATTTAGAAGCAATTGTGAGATCATTAAATACCATGACTGTTTTAATTCTAAAGCTATTTCGGCTTATTCCCGCGTTTCCGCATTTCCGCCTTTTAGTGTTGCCCGTGGTGCTACGGCTTGTGTTTTAGCACAAGATCTTGTGTTTTACTTTTGATCTTGTGTTCTTGTGCTTTCCGATCGATTTTTGGCAAAATCTTGTGTTTTTTAATCAAAGTCAAATTAACCATTGCTACCATGGTTTGAGTTTGGTAGAGAATTAAGGACTGGAACTAAAAGGCTTTGGTAACTAGGTTTCTGGTACCGTAGGCTACTTAGGCATATTGACCAATTTTACTCATTGAGTTATCAACCCTGACAAGAATTCACAAGATTAGGTAAAAACTTGCTCTGAAGAGAGTACGGCATGTGCGTGTCGTCAGACTCAGAGGTTGTGTTGCTCGATACTAGATAACAAGAGCAGCGAAAAGAGTACATTGTGGTTATATACTGTATATTAATTATGTTTAAGTATGAGAATGTTTGTTTATGTTTGAATTGATATTAAAGCTCTCTGACTACCTGATGAAAATTCTATCTATATAATTTGATTTAACTATCTGACTCCATGAACTAATTTCCCCACGATTGTTATTCGAATTATAATTTTAAGTTATCAGAAGGTGTTCATATAATATTGTAGGTCTCTAACACAAATTGAATTTATACTTTACAGAATAGTGAAATTACAGATCAGGGAAACATTATTACGAATTATTACATTTTTAACTAAAGAATCAATTTAATGTTTTCTGAGAGCTGAACTGGTCCAACTGAGCTCTCGACAAATGTGAACAAATCATTTTATTTTCTGTTTCCTTTTTTCTATGTACTTCGGGAGCAGTTTACATGGAAAATTACAGAAACACTAGGAAATAAATTTAAGTTAAACTAGTTCACTATAGTAAAAGGCAGGAAAACTTACATGATGTAATAATGGATCGCTACAACATCAGCATCAAATAATGACAATCATTCACCAAGTCCCAAAACAAAAAAGTGGTATAAACAGCCTTTTAATCGTCAACGGTTGAATGATCCTGATTTTAAAAGTTCGATACAAGAAGACAAAACTGATCGATATGTAGCTTTTTGTGAGATTTGTGATATTAGTTCAGTTTTTTTTTTTTTTTTTTTTTTAAATTAAAGACCACGAATCGAAAGAGAACAGTGATTTAGTAAGCATGTATCTCCTCTAACCTGTTGATTTCAGAGTCATGTTATTCTTCAAACTGGCACAAAATGGGTTGCAAAGGTTCAATTTTTCAATCTTGTGCCTTTGTATCCAAATCTTGTGCTTTTTTTCTTAAATCTTGTGCATTTTCCGAATTTGCTGTGGCAGCATTGAGTGTAGCAAGACATCCATGGCAGGGTTGCCAGATGGCCTTTTTTTAGGCCAAATTCCAGAAAACTGGCCTTTTTAAATTGCAGTTGGCCTAAAAAAATTGATGCAAATAAGGCCAGAAAATCTGGCCTTATTTGGCCCTTTTTATGGCTGCAAATTTTGACCGCTTTAGAAAGTATTATTTTAAGGAAATTCAATTTCAATTGTAATATAAAAGTATCACTTATCATGACTTAGAGCCTGACCTATATTCGTTTTAATTTTAATTAGTGAGTAGAGACATAGGTAGAGAGTAGAGAATGTGTTAGCGGTGGACAGGGCGGTTCTATTAAGTTACACCTGCCGTAAACCGTAAAGTACGGTATACACTTGCCTTGTTTGTTAATGTGATGTGTTTGCATTCCATTTGTGCAATCTTGTCGTATTTTGTTTGCTGCTAAATAATTTCAAAACCGAGTATTAGTTTTAGTTCTTATGACATCTTAAATGTATTGATTTCGTACTGGGTTGGTCTGTGAATAAGTTTATTATAAAAGCCTACGACAACACATTTCACTGGTTGTTGAAAACTCCTCGTTGTTTACTTCCGATCCGGTTTGCAATACGTAAAATGCTAAAGAACGACAGGGAATCTTTGCATTCGTTTATTTTTGATTTTTTAGATTTGTGGTTTTAAACTTCTATACATCAAATATGCTTTGATGTGAGTGTTTATATTTTATATTGTTATTGCGAAAGTGAATTTTATACATTGTTTAGTTCATACAAACAGTGTTTTATTTTAATAATTCTTCTGTAGTCATGTATAGCACTGAAAAGAGTTTCCAATCCTGTAGTTGTAGACATCCCTGGTAAATATACTAAATAAGACAAATTCATGCTTATTTCTTAGCTAGATGTTCCGAATAGCACTGTTCATGAATTGAAGTAATAATGGTTTCTAGTTTATCTGCTACTACAGTAATTTTTCATTAATCAAATTATGCAAACGAACCGGTCATTATGCTCTGACAGTGCTAAATTATTATCTATCATATTTGATCGTAAAATGGCATTTTTACAATTAAGTTGTTAGCGTTTATTTAGCCTTAGAAATAAATAAAAAATTTGGCCTTTTTTTGGCCTTATTTTATAATGGATTTGGCCTTACTATAGCTTGAGTATCTGGCAACCCTGATCCATGGTGGTAGGTTAGTAGCCCCAAGCAAGGATGCCAGACCTTGGTTTTTCCACCTAGATCTGGGTTTTTTTGACCACATCTGGGTTTTAAGTTTTTTTATTTCAAATTTAGGTAAATCTAGGTTTTTTGGTTTTTAACTTTGTACAGAGCTTGCACGGTATTAAGGCACTGGGATCTTCGATCAGCTACTGCAGTCAGTGAGGTACAGGATGCTAAAGAAATGATCCAACTTTATGAAAATGTGGATGACTAAAAATTGGAGTAGTACAACTATTTGTGTTACTGAACATTTACTTATTGTGAATTTGAGTTATTCTTTTCAACATTATGTTCAAATGAAAAAGGCTAAGCAGGGTTTATTGCTAAGAACCAAGTTATCGTAGTTGTACACCAAGCAGTAAGCAGGCATGATGATTGTCCTCAGCCGCAGTCTACAACTCACACAGCAAAAAGTTTAGTTCAAAAGTCAAAACTAACCTTATTGGTTTTGTCTAGTCAGTTTTAGAAATTTTGGTTAAACACGCACTGAACCTTGCTAGCTAGACGCTTTACCATAAAGGTAATTTTGAACTAAAATCTTTGCTGTGAGCCCATATAGGCCTACCAAGCTCTTGTTTTTGTATATAGTTACGGTATATTACATATATATTAACTACCATACCAACATAAGCATGTATATATATTGTATAATTACGGTATATATAGGCTACGTGTTACTATTTGTAGCTTTCTGAGGCTTCTGTGTAATGATTTAAAAATGGTGCTGAAAGCGCACGCGGTTTTTTTTAACCGCTTTACTACATATTTTCTGGACCTGGGTTTTTTTTGCCTCATCTGGGTTTTTTTTAGCACACAATCTAAGTTTATTGGAAATTTGTCGCTGGCATCCTTGGCCCCAAGGCCCAATCAGTGGTGTGGTGCCACTCCTAGTGTTTTTCCACTAGATCTAGTGTTTTTGGGTTGCATCTAGTGTTCTAATGGTTTTTTTTTGCTATCTAGTGTTTTTTTAGCGATTTACTGCTATGTTGGTGTGCATAAGTTTGGACAGTGTTCAAAGTAGCCCCACCTATTTTTGTTTGGCTGCATCAATGTGTTTGTAGTGCTTTTCAAAGTGGACTCAAGTTTTTTGTCTAGTTACACCCAGTGATGACCAAATTTGAGGTATTTAGCATAAATACTTCAAAAATACACACAAATGACTGTAAAAAGTGTTCAAAGTAGACTAAAGTACGGTACCGGTACCGTAGGTAGCGTACCAGTAGTCTACGGTACCATAGGGCTTGCATTTCATCGGCTTACATTTGATGAGTGTGGAGTTCTTAGACTACGCTACCTCAGAGATGATTGTGAGTAATATTGCGTTTTTGACAATATATTTTCAAAGGCCAAATTTGGGAAAATTTTGTTTGCCCCCCAAAATGTTTTACTCTCCTACGGTTATGACTTCAGGGCTCTCACTTTCAAGAAAATTCAATTCTAATTTGAAATTTTAAGGACTTTTAACACTCACTAACGCCATTGGCTATCATTTTTGTACATTATGCATGTAAATGATCGTGTATTCGTGTATTTATGATATAACTAGTGTTTTTTTTTGAGAATCTAGTGTTTTTTTCGGTTAAATCTAGTACTTTTTCATGACAAGAGAGTGGCAACGGTGGTATGAACTGTTCAGGGTACGAACTAGGTTGCACCCTCGGAGGCTTATATTTCGTCGGCTTACATTAAATGAGTGTGGAGTTCTTGGACTACACTACCTAAGAGATGATTGTGAGTAATATTGCGTTTTTGACAATATATTTGCAAAGGCCAAATTTGGGGAAAATTTGGGAAAATTTTGTTTGTCCCCCAAAATGTTTTACTCTCCTACGACTATGACTTCAGGGCTCTCACTTTCAAGGCAATTTAGTTTTATTTTGGAATTTCAAGGACTTGTACCGTACCACTCACTAACGCCATTGGCTGTAATTTTTGTATATTGTGCAATGTGCATGTAAATGATCGTGTATTTATGATACTAGTGTTTTTTTTGTGAATCTAGTGTTTTTTTCAGTCAAATCTAGTACTTTTCCAGTACAAGAGAGTGGCAACAGTGGCCCCAATCATTCATGGCTAGTTTGCATAACAATTGATGCCAGATTGTCAGTGTAGGTTGTGCATCACACTTTCAAAACAATAACTATATACCTTGTTATATATCTCAAGGTGCAGTAGCCTAGTTGCTGTTGTGTATAGAATACTACGGTAGTCCATAATTTTTTTCACAAGTTTATGCTGCAAGATACCATTTGCACTTCAGCTGGTTTGTTGGCAGCTTTTTCTTGGAGAAGTAAAACCAAAGGATTATAGTCTATACCACAGAACTGTTTTGATGCATTAATCCTATTTGTACTTGTTATGGGATCGGAAGAATACCCCAAAGTTGCGGATTATTTTGTTGTTGCCGGGTTGACTGAAAACTCCAAACCTTTAGATGAAGACTTACTATTCACAAGTGCCAACCATAAGCTAAGTGACCATCGAAAAGACCCTATTACGGATGTGGTTATTATTGACAAGTAAGTTATATTATAGGCTACTTGTATTTTCATGCATTTCAGAAATTGTTGATGTGTTTCACCGTATTTGGCTTGAGTGTTTTTGTCAGACTACCGTATTGTATTTAGTCTAGAATGCGCTCTATTTCTGTTTACCATTGGATAGGCCTATAGCTTATATATATAAATTATAAAGTTAAAGCAAATGTCTTTGACTATCTTTGATGTGATTTTATTCTGCTGAACTTATAGCTTAGCCTATGCTTGATGGGCAACATTGCATTGATTTACTAAATCACTTATATTATACTACAGTAGAATTCGCCTATAGTGACACCTGAAGGGACCGCGGAAAAGTGTCACCATAACCGAAGTGTCACTATAGTCGAATTCTACTCAACTGTTGCGTAATGCGTATGCAAACGGGACTTTGCAACAGGTGTCACTATAGGCGAAGCGTCACTATAGGCGAATTCTACTGTATGTTGCTCATGAGAAGAAAGGTTTTCAATTGGTTGTGTCATTATTTTTGGTGTTGGGCAGGATGGTTTTAAAACGCTTTGTTTGGAATAATGTTGGGCGATATTGAAAAAAACGAAACGATACAATATTTGAAAAAAATACTCGATATTTTGATACTTTTCAATATTTTTGTTCTAATTAAGAAAAGAGTTTCTCAATTTTCGAAATTAGTGTCGGCAATTGCCGAGGTGATTGCTGACGCAGATGCATGAATGGCGCATTAGCGTCGGCAATAAAAATGCCGAGGCCACAAGATGCAACCTAATTCGTACCATGAACAATTCGTACCATCAATTCGTACCTTGAAAAGATCGAGAGAAAAAAATTAAAAAAAGCTGAAGTCGCTGATTGCAGTTTCCGTAAACATTTTAAAGTTTTCCGCAAACAAACAAAAACTCTTAGAATCATTACCAGAAAATTTAAAATGTTTACGGAAACTCCGATCAACCCTAACCCTTTTAAAATGTTTGCGGAAACTCCGATCAACCCTAACCCTTTGAAACTGTTTGCGGAAACTGCGATCAGCGACTTAGGCAAACTCTTAGGATCATTACCTGAAATTTTTAAATGTTTGCAGAAACTGCGGAAAAACGGAGACTGCAATCAGCGACTTTGGCTTTGTTCTATTTTTTTCCTTCGATTATTTCAGTTTGTTTGTTTGCGGAAACACCCTAAACCAGTGGTTCTTAACCTTTTTTCTATCAAGCCCCCCTTCAATAATGGTCATGATCCTCGCGCCCCCCTAGATTTTAAATAAGTATAATATCATATATACCAAAAAAATTGCATTTTTGTCTGTTTATTGTACACATCAGTAAGATACTTGACACTGCTTCTTAGCAACTAGATTTTTGATGCGAGGTTTAACTCCAAAGAATGAACAACGTAAGTCTCCTTCAACTCTCAACCTGTTTCTGTACTTGGTCTTGATAGCAACGAGAGCAGAAAATGCAGCTTCACAAAGATACGTGGATCCAAACATTGTTAGAATTCGAAAAGCCCGAGTTGCGATAAAAGGGTAAACAGGAAGGTAATTGGCCCAGAACGTCTCAAGTTCCAGTTCTTTGAAGTCTTCTTTAGCTGTGAAGTTGAACTTCATCTCAAGAAACTCCTCTTGTCCTTCTTCGAAAATATCAACTACTTTGCATTGAAACGGGTTTCTGATGAACTTCCAGGCTTCACGCTTCTCATCCAGATCTGGAAAGTATTTGATGAACTCCGCTTTCAATTCATTAAGGTGGATTTCTATTTGTTTCTTCAACTCAGACTCAAAGTTACCATCTATGAGAGCAGAATCCAAGTTACTGAAGTTCGCTGGAGTTCCTTGTTCAATTCGACTCTTCCAGAGGTCAAGTTTAGCTATAAAAGTTCAAATGATGTCATGATGCTTAATGATGTTGATGTTTTTCCCTTGAAGCTAAAGGTTGAGAGTACGGTATTCAATGCTTCGCAGATAAATACAATAAAATACAAAATATGACAAACAGCATAGGTCCTAGGACATTAAAGTAATTAAAAAAAATTGAAATTGTTGTAGAGCTCGTGCCCCCCCTGAGAGAGGCTTCACACCCCCTGGGGGGGCGCGCCCCCCCGGTTAAGAACCACTGCCCTAAACCCTTACCCTTTTTAAAATCATCATTTAAATAATATTTTGGAGCATAGATTTTCCAGCCGGATGCCCTTCCTGACGCTAACCACAGTTATTGGCGGTGGGCCTAGCCTTTACTTAAAAAAGTATTTCCTGCAAGGCAGCAGAATTTGCAGATATTTGCGGAAACTCCGATCAACCCTAACCCTTTTAAAATGTTTGCGGAAACTGCGATCAGCAACTTCGGCAAATTCTTAGGATCATTACCAGAAATTATGAAATATATACTTGCAGAAACTGCGGAAAAACGGAAACTGCGATCAGCGATGTTCTATTTTTTTTTTCTCGAACTTTTCAGTTTGTGTGTTTGCGGATACCGATATCTAACCAGATCTCCGATACCCTAACTACTGATACTCCGATACTCTAACTACTGATACTCCGATACCCTAACCTTGCGGAAACTGCAATCAGCGATTTCGGCTTTTTTAATTTTTTTTTCTCGATTTTTTCAAGGTACGAACTGACGGTACGAATTGTTCATGGTACGAATTAGGTTGCACCCGAGGCCACACAAGCGCTTGTAAAGTTAGTGTTAGACATTCCGCCAGTTGTTATGCCACAGCCATAGATTTGATCCTTAGTCATTATAGTCAACACCCTGATAGAGCTCTGCAAAAGAGGCGTGTGGATGGGTAACAAAGCCTGAAAGCCGCAAAATGTGGACGCTTTATTACAAACGGCAAAGACCGTGTAGATTTACAGCCAAGCGATGAGCCTCTTGATGTGTCCGATTCCAGTGATGATGTGACAACCTCATCCTCCGATATAGCATCTGATGATTTCGATTCTGACAGCTAGTTCTTTATCAAACAGACTTTGTGTTGCTCGCAGTATCCAATTGTGCCGAAATTATGTCAGTGCATACGTAAATCGAGGCAATCTTCTGGCAGGAAGCTATTAATTTATTACTGGTACAGTACTTGGTTAAGCAATTAACGTTATTTTATGATAATTCAACATCGCTAGATGTTGAATTAATGTAAAACAAACGTAAATTTCTTATTGAGCATTGTTGTTATGCAATATAACCCGCCAGGAAAATTAAATCGATTTGTGCTGATTCGAATGTTAAATCAACCCAAAATTAACTTGCTTTTCCTCCCCGTGAGTGATTTAACATTGAATTACCGTAACATCGTGCATATCGCATTGCTCGCTTTATCGCTATTTTTGGTATTATTACATCACAACAAATCAAACAATGCGTTCTTGATAGACTACTCTTGTATATTTTTCGCTTCTCGTTTTACATGTTTTGGTACAATTTTTGGGCAGCAAAAATCTACATGGAGAGAATTCTGTTCTATGTTTGATATGTTCTACAGTATTGCTTGGTACAAGGCAAATTTTTTTCTCAAATTAAAGCTTCTCACAATAAAAAAAAAATCCTTCAAACACTGAAGCAATCAAATAAAAACAATTGAAAAAACATTTTAGCCAAACATAGGACTCTGGTAACATGTTTATTTGCAATTGACTTTAGCCTTCAGTTCTGAAAGCTTGTGCAATTTGTCTAGGCTATATATATATCTATTCTATATTATATTATATATTATATATTAGAGATGTACCGATATATCGGTATCGGCATCGGTATCGGTGATATCGGCCATTTTTTGAGTATCGGTATCGGCATCGGTATCGGCAAAATTTGGCCGATACTGTGGCCGATACTAAACATGTAAAAAAAGGCGTTTGCTGCGGATTTCCTGCGGAAGCAAAGATATAGATTTTTTAAAGTAGTAACTAACGTCACATTGAAGTAGAAAAATAACAACCTGTTCAAATTTTTGATACCTCACAGTCCCATGATTCCCATCATGCAGTCCCATCATGCGCGCACCTTTTGGCATTGTTTGCTTACAGTGATTCTTTCACTCAAACAAAACGTTTTGTTTCAGCAGTTTTGCGTTGTTCGATTCTTAAGTTGTGAAGGAGACTCAATTTCTCCAATATTTATCATTTGTGTTTTTTTTTCTTACTCTCAGCAGAGGATAAAACCAGGCCAAGACTACCCAGGTGGCAGATGTGTAGTTTTGCATCGTTTTTGCGTTGCTGGACGTTTCAGGGACCCGTGTGGCTTGGTTGTTTTTTGGTGGGCTGGTTCTGTCAGTTTGTGATTTGGTTTCCGCCTTTCGTTGTGGTGAACTCACCAGGCTTGAACAATGTTGTGGCGGAGTAGGTGGGCTCGGGGTGGGGCGGTGGGACTGCAAATCCTCACTGAACTAATCAATAAGTAGTCTTGTTGCGCCTGGGATGGCGGCCTCATTGTGGGGGGGGAGAGTGTCCTTCCCTGCTGTCGGCACGGGGCTGGGCGCTTACTGGTGCGGCGGGCTGTTGCGATTCTCTGGCCATAACGGTGTAGCTTCCACGCTAGCCATTTAGCCCATCCAATCAACTATATGTTTCTCGGCAGCCGTTTTGTAGCAAGAATTGAAATGGCTAGTGTGGAAGCTGCACCGTTGTGGTTGGCGGGTCGCGGCAGCTCACTGTGCTGGTGAGTGCTCAGCCTAGTGCTGGTGGCCGGGGGGGGGGGACGCTCCTTTCTTTGCAATGAGGTTGTCATCTTGGGCGCAACAAGACCATTTTGATTGGTTTGGTGAGGATTTGTGGTCCCATTGCTTTCTTTTTGGGCCTACTTATTCTGCCGTGACATTGTTTTGGCTTGGTGAGTTTATTGCGGCGAGGGGTGGAAGTTGAATCGCTGACTGGTGGAGCCGGCTTGCTGGGGGCAGCCGAGTTGCACGGGTTTTTTGAGCATTTGGCGGGGTGGGAGCGATGCAGAATTGTGCATTTTTGCTACCTGGGTAGTCTTGGCCTGGCAAAAGCTTTTCAACCAAACGACAAGCGCCCTTAGGTTGCACATTACTTGTCGAATAGTTTTTTGTGCGACTACACAAATCACTTGGTTTACATTTTACATCTTATTATTAATTATGATAGCCTATTTGGAGAGTTTGCGCAAACACTTTATTAATTTTTCAGAAACCCCAATTATGATGTAATGTTTCTTTCCTTATACTCCAATCATCAATTACGGTGGCCTTTCATTACTAAAACCTACTATTATGACACAACAATGCGGTTGAGATTGGATTCTTGAATCTTTAATAAATTATGCCAATTCAAAGCTTTTTTTAATAGTTTTATGCAAATAAGGTAAAACTTAGCATTTGATATAATTCCTTGCAAATACCAAAATTGCTTCTTTTTGTAACATCAAAGTATCGGCCAAAATATCGGTATCAATATCGGTATCGGCCTAAAAAAGTGATATCGGTATCGGGATCGGTATCGGCCAAAATATTGGTATCGGTACATCTCTATTATATATCTATCTATTTAGATATTTGCAATTTCAACGTTATTTTGGGGTACATGCAGGGTTGCCAGGTGGCATAAAAATCAGGCAAAAGCAATAACTTTGCCTAATTTTATATAATTTGTTTGACAGCTAGCAAATCACTTCCAGGGCAGCAATTTTTTTTCTTTTGTTGTGAATTACTAAATATTATAGGTTATTTGCTTTTTGCTCAATGCTTTTTTAGTTTTTATATATTTGCTTTTCTTTTTCTGCTCAGTTTAATTTCATAGGACGTGTGAACTTGAAGTGCTTGACAATAATTGCATGTTTTATATTTTTTCAAAGTTTAAAAGGTTTGTTTTGGTGAACATTGCCATGTTGGTAAATGGCTTAGTCGCTTTGAAAATGGCTATATATTTAATATCTGTAAAATTGTATATTTGGGTTGTATTAACATTACTCCTGTTAACATTTATGTATTGTAAATTGTATTAAAATTAGGCACTGGTAATGTATTTTGCTTAGTTGTTTTTGTTTGTAAGAAATCCTATTTTTTACAGAACACAAGAAGAAAACTGTCCACAAGGGTTCACATGCATAGAGAAGACACCTGGGGGATTGTCAGCAGATTTAAATCATGGCAGTCTTACAGCACACAATATGTTCTTGTGTTATCGAAGAGGAAAGGACAAAGCCCCATTGATTGATCTTGGGTATGTGTGGCAAAAATATTATTTCATGAATCAAATCGTTGATGGAAACATTATTTCATAGAAATCTTAGATAAAAATTGTTCATAGAAAACCGGACTTTTCAGCAGTGCTTCAGAATTTTAAAACCAGGTTAGCAGTTGAGAATACATTTTAGAAAATTTTATTTATGTTTTTAATTTGTACAAGAGTTCCATTGTTATTACTGTGAGTAAACTTTCTACTCCAGTTCAAAGCTGGTAATAAACAATCAAACATTGCCTGAAGTTTCGATGGATTTCCTTTCAACTACGTACTATGATGGTACATATAACATATCTTTTATCCTGTTCTTTACCTCAGGGTCAAGGGGAATTGGTGTCCAATGAATGTGAGATTTTATTTTTAGAAAATATATATATACCAGAAAATCTAATTTTATACATATTAGGTGTATGCATACTTTTTGGCAATTTTTGAAGTTAATCAAATTTTGGAATGAAAAAATAACATTTTTTACCACTGTGAATTTATCTTCAGAGTTTATTATGAAGGATTAGAAACTGTACGTGAAGGAATATCAGTACTTGACACCACGCCAGCTGGAAGGTCTGCTAATGTAAACAACAAAAGCGGTATGTGAAGTGTAAAATGTAAATGCCTAAGCAAACGTTTTGTGACCGAAGTATACGAGTAGAAGCCTTCCGTGCATTCGAAACTGTTTGCTTATATGTTAAAACAATCCAATATAAATCCATGTTTAGTTGTTTACCATACCATGCATTTAAAGTTACTATCCCACAGCATGACGGTGGGATGGCGCAGCGGATAAGGCGTTCAGTTTCCAATCATGCAATCCTGATTCGACTCCCGGCGTAAGCTAGTTGATAAAAAACACCGTGAGTGGGCATAGTTGCTGAAGGAAAGGCGGCCGAGGGAAAGGAACTGGCCACCATCCTCTCCTTAGTGCCGACGGCTTAGTGTCCTCTCCTTAGTGCCTGATCTCTCATTCCCTGATGCTTGGATCAAGTATGGGACTCACCTTTACCTTTTTACTCCATTTACAACAGAAAACCAAGAGCAGCCTTAAGTTCCAAGCTGGGATTTACCTTTACCTATCCCATAGTATATATTAGAATTGCAGTAAACAGGTTTCGTTTCTCATTTGCAAACATAGTACTTGAAGGGTGGGGCAGTGGGGCACCAGAAGTCACCTGTCATCCAACTCTGTTTTCAGTGACAATCTGACGGCAAATGCATTTCAACCATGGCTTGATTTCAACCCATCACAAAACAATACTTGAAGTAACAAAGCATACCGTACTTGAAGTAACATGGCACTTTGCTCTTGACATGATCGTACTGAGGATGATGTGATAGCACAATTGATTTATGATTAAAAAATGAGGCTGAAACACTGTTTGTTGCATGGAGTAACAAGGCTTATAGTGATGATAAGAGACAGTCAATCGCTTCAAGTGGACAGTTTGCTGGGTTGGTTCACAAAAACAGAAAAGTTTTATTAGTCAATGGTACTTGAAAGGTGGGGCACCAGAAACCACCTGTCATCCAACTCTGTTTTTTTTTATGATAATCTGACTGCAAATGCATTTCAACCCATCACGAAATCTCAACCATATCACATTAATGTTGCACGCTCTGCAAAGTGTGTCGTGTATGCCGGAATGGCCCGGTTCGGTAAGTCCGATCCCTTAACGGGGGATTTTTTTATTTTTTTTTTAAATTATCGGGTACCGTAGCCTAATTATCATTGCCGTTTTAGGGTTAGGGGTTAGAGGTTAGGAACTCACCGAATCGGACTCACCGAATAGGGGTCCATGTCTATTAGGCGCAGACAGTTAGGCGCTGGTCAAATAGGCGCGCACACTGTGGCGTCAGGATATTTATGTGCGGAGCACTGTGGCGCCCTTTCATTTAGGTGCTATTCCTAGTGAAGTCTGCAGATTGTAGCAGCTCAGCTTTGGCAAAACCTAGTCAGGGTTTTGATGGAAAACTAAGTTACTCTTCACTCAAGCCTACCACCCGCTTGAATATAGGCTACGGCATATTTTTTACTGATGTTTAGTGTATTTATTATTTGACTTAGTATAACTAAAAGTGAACTCAGTCATGTTCGGAAACTTGAATAATTTACTGATAAAACTTTTGCCAACGCAAACCTGGACTAACAACAAATAAATGCCGAACACGCCCATTGAAAAACCAATATCTTTTCTGTTCAATATGTAAGATTTTGTGTGAAAAGCATTGCCGGTTTAAGCAGCTTCACTCACAGAAACCATGACATATTTTTCTGTTCAATACAACATTTTGTGTGAAAAGCATTGCCACATAAAGCAGGTTCACTCACTGAAGCCATGACCAACAACAAATAAATGCACGCGCATTAACAAAACAACATATTTTTCTGTTCAATATAACATTTTGTGTGAAAAGCATTGCCCTACCTGCCAAGCTGATACAATCTGCAGACTTTACTAGGAATAGCACCTAAATGAACGGGCGCCACAGTGGTCCGCACCTAAATATCCAGACGCCACAGTGTGCGCGCCTATTTGACCAGCGCCTAACTGTCTGCGCCTAAAAGACTTGCTCTCCCGAATAGTAGCAGACCCGTATATGCAGCTGAAGCAGTATGTGTCAATGTGATCTCGATGCACTTTCAAACTATTGAAATGTTTTTATTGACTGTTGGTAATTGTGGAAAGCAACTAAGCGCATTTCAAGCTCCGTGTTAATTTTTTATTGTAACTTTTTTCAAAAGAACAAATTTGCTTGCTTTTGTACGTTTGCAATTTTAGAAATTGTTTGCATTTGATACAAAGCATACAGAAAAAGTATCGATCGGAAATGTGCATCGAGAACTTGCTTTGGCAGTTATGCTACTTAACGTCTGTCAATCTCGCAAAGTATAACAGTGTTTTGCTTTCTTAGTTTTACCAGCAACATCAACTAAAAAGGCTCGTTTTCATTCTTAGAATTATTTCTTTAATGCCCAAAGCTGTAACGCTTGAGTGAGTTTTGAGCTAAATTTCGCATGGGTTTGCGGCTCTACTCAACTCACGGATTTCAAATCTACTCCTGCTGTATCGAATAATGGTTTGCATTGAGTACCTTGCAGTCTGTGAAATAAGAGTGCTCTTTAGAGCTCTTTGCTCTAAAAGCCATTCAACGCTTGTGCTTGCTAGTGCGTATTTGGGAGTGATAAAGTGATCCTAAAATTAACAAGCTGTGCAAGTATTCATACAACAACATACAAGACAGGTCACGGATTTCCAGTTGTTTTTGTAGAACCTAGTGTGCAACCTGACACGTCTCTATCCAAGGCCTGAGAAAAAATCTTAGTAAATAAAATGTGACGAAAAAGCCTAACGATAGATTTAATCCACTCTGAGTCTGAGGTACCTATTAATTATTCTGAATATATACTTACTTCAACAGTTCCATTTCTAGATCTACAAACAATCTAGGATAAACATTATATATTGTTAATAGATAATCACTTTCGGCCTGGCATGTTGTTTGCATGCGTGTTTACTTTGACTCCTTGTGTTTTTTACTCCATTTTTATTATGATGATTTTTTCTGTGATTATTTTCTTGCATAGACGCTGTCTGTTGCCGCTAGTATTTTGATGTGGCCAAGGAGCTTTGAGGTTGACTGCAAAAATTATGGAATGAAGTAATAGAAACAATTGATAGACGCAAAAAAAGCGATTCTGTTTGTAACTTGTTGAGCAGTGAATAGCATTTTTCAAACAGCAGTTAATTTGTCAAGTTTAGAATTCTCCAGAAATCATTAAGTTTAAAAGCACACTCTTCAGTTGTTACAAAATTTAAATCACAAAAAAATACCTCTTCAAAATTTGTACTTCGGCAACTGCCGATGCCGTTTAACAATCCGTAATTTTCTAATTTTTAGTTTGCAATGAATTTGTCCTCGTAAAATATTTTGGTTAATTGGAAAGTTCTATATACTATTGATGGGGATGTAAGATCACATAAATTCACGAAAAAAATCAACGTTATTGAAGGTAAAGGTTACTGTGACATTATTATTGGTACGACTGCCGTTGTTCTTCCGGCTTCGAGGACGTTCTTCTTCATTTGAACCTTCTTCGCCACTCCAGGGGTCGAGAGGGTTTCAGTCACTTCCAGAACGTTGTCAGGCTTGAAAGAGATTTATTATGTTTTGTAATTTCAATAGCTTATCTTTATTGTCTGCTTGTCTCTTTCTAAGCTTGATCGAGATGTGTTGTTTTAGGCATGGGAAGTCATCCGATCTACATCACCTACCGAAGAGCAAAGGATTCTGCCCCGCAGAACTCTCTTGTTGTTACTGATATTTGCGTCATTCTGGCTAATAAAGGAGAGCGGGTGCCTTACGCTTTTTGTCAAGTGGAGAGAAACCTCAACAAAGGCCTGGTGAGTCTCTCATTCGTTAACTAAATTGCCTTTTACTTGTGACGAAGAAATGGTAGATAAAAAGGGGACGCGCCAGAAAATCAACAAGAGAAATAGATCAGTGTCGCATTTATATCATTTGACTTGATTTACTTCATTGTTGGAACGATCACACAATCGTAGCAATATCGCCACTGGAAGGAACTCAACAACGGCTTAAGAACAAAACCAGTATCATAATATCATCACCCGCAATAGTACCAACAAAGTATCTACATCGCACAATGACGTATATCATCAAATACTTCAAGAACATACAACTTATTATCACAGCAACAGAAACTACACATTAACTGCAAAAGACCTTATCTAATACAATTACATCATTAACTGAACAGTATCAAAATCGACTGCCTAATATCAAAACCGACTGCTTAATATCAAAACCGACTGACTAATATCAAAATCGAGTGAATAATATCAAAATCGACTGACCAATATCAAAACCGACTGAATAATATCAAAATCGACTGAATAATATCAAAATCGACTGACTAATATCAAAACCGACTGCCTAATATTAAAACCGACTGAATAATATCAAAATCGACTGCCCAATATCAATATCAAATCGACTGAATAAAAGCAAAACCGACTGCTTAATATCAAAACCGACTGACTAATATCAAAATCAACTGAATAATATCAAAACCGACTGACTAATATCAAAATCGATTGCTTAATATCAAAACCGACGGATTAATATCAAAACCGACTGACTAATATCAAAATCGACTGACTAATATCAAAATCGACTGACCAATATCAAAACCGACTGAATTATTTCAAAATCGACTACCTAATATCAAAATCGACTGCCTAATATCAAAATCTACTGCCTAATATCAAAATTGACTGCCTAATATCAAAACCGACTGCATAATATCAAAATCGACTGCCTAATATCAAAATCGACTGACTAATATCAAAATCGAGTGAATAATATCAAAATCGACTGAATAATATCAAAATCGACTGAATAATATCAAAATCGACTGACTAATATCAAAATCGAGTGAATAATATCAAAATCGACTGACTAATATCAAAACCGACTGAACAATATCAAAATCGACTGCCTAATATCAAAATCGATTGCTTACTAGGCTATCAAAACCGACGGATTAATATCAAAACCGACTGATTAATATCAAAATCGACTAGCTGCTTAAAAGATCAAAGTCCCAATTGGTGTACAAAAGAAAGTCCATGCCAAGCTTTTGCTGGCGTTAGGCTAATGCGATAAAGCAATTATCCCTTGCTCCTTCCTGCAGACAATAGAAGAATTGCACTTGTATAGCGGATTAGTAGGCCTACAGTTTTCCTAGAAAACTGTTTGATAACAATAGACTTAATCTACTTTCTCGGTATTGTTTGTTTTCGTTCCAACTTTGGAAAACTAGTCCAGCTGTGATTATTATTTAATGTTGAGGTAGGTGCTGAAAATACCGTATTATATTAATAGACAATGTATTTGATCAAAATTATTGAAATTATTTTAATACGCTGTAGCTGAATAATATTTAGGAAAAGTCAAGAAATCTCGTAGTTGTAGCTTCAGTGATTTCAAAGATACAACTGTTGATACAAAAAAGTTGAATTGACATCCCCCCCAACCCAATGACGTAGCCAGCCCAAAATTTTTGGGGGAGGGGCAAATGTTTTGACTTTAAGCGATTAACAATACTTTGTTTAAGGCACTGCCCTTCCAAGCACATCACGACAAAAATTGCTTAGTTGGCAAACTAAGTTACCGTAATAATTAAGCGAAGTCGCTATCAAATTCATCAACATAAAATCCACTTTTCCAAACAATTTTTTTTTGATCTAAAACATGACAAATGTTTATGACGCCATAAGCAAATAGCACTATGATCAAACCTCCATTCGTCGCTTTCCACCAACTACGCTCGTGACAACTTGATTGATCATCTCCTCATTGATCCTTTCACGATGGCAATGAAGCACACACAAGTCGGAGAGGCGATCGGAAATCATCGCTTAGCATAACTATGTCTTCACTTGTTTCATGCACGAAAAAGACCTCTCAGCCTCGTTGCGGGTGACGCCATGATGATTTTGATTGCGTTACTCACGCTTGGGTAATCCTGAGCGCTCAAAAGAAGCTTCTGCAAACATTTTCTGTTGGCTTCAGCGCTCAACGAAGATCTCCACAAGCTTACTTCGCTGTTGAGGTTGTCCAAAGAATACAAGCGCGCAATGTCATTTATCTTGATTGGTTTGTTTGGAGGAAGGATTTAACAGAGCACAAATGAAGGGTTGTCAGTGAATCGTTCTCGAATAGAGTTACTCAAACCGTCGATGTATGGAAGACATACGGAAAGCTGGAAATACTGTGACGCCGATTCAGCACAAACGTTTTCACGATAAACTGCACCTCCACTATTCTGGGCATTTTCAGGTCTTACACCAGGTATTTCACAAGCTTCTTGATGAATGTTTGACGCAATGTTGTAGTCGATGCGTTCTTAATTAGGATCACTTTGAAAAGTAGAAATGAGGTTTTTCACAGATGGCATACTGACTCCGACAGTCTGAAGCTTGGGTTCTAATGGTTCTATGGCCAACCAAACATACAGCATAAGTCACGCCAAACTTCTCTAGCGTAGATTTCAAAGAAAAACCCTTCGCCTTGGTCTGACTGCTGGCATCTCTCATCATAAAGCTAAGAGTATCAAGTATAGGCTGCTCTTAAAGTTACATTTGAATATTCGGATGCTCTTGTCTTTTTCGGACCACCAGGTGGGAGAGAACAAAGGAATGTTAATTCCCAGAATTGCGCGCCGTTTAGGTCTTTCTTTGAAGAAACGATTCCGTAATACTATCACAGAAACTTCTGGTGATTGGAATTTTTCTTTGGTCATTGATCGCCAAGTTTAAACAATGAGAAGCACAGTGCACAAACATAGCACGGGGTACTTATCGCGAATGCGTGTTTGTACACCACTAAGGTGACCTGCCATTGCCGATGCACATTGCACAATCATAGCCCTGCCCAACAAGTTTTTGGAAATCCACTCCTATCCTAAAGAGGTTGGCTAAAATACTTGATGAAATTGAATCTGCTGAAATGGAATCCATTTATTCAAATCCTGTAAAGCTTTTGTACACATTACTGCTTTTTACGTGGGCTGGGCCTAGCCTACCTCAAAACAATGCTGAGTTGTTCTTTTCCAGAAATATCGCACGATTCGTTTGCTATCACAGACACAAACGATTCGTTAGCCTCGGTGACGATCTCTTGCACTATCATATTGCTGGCTACCCCGAGAATCTCATTTTGTATCATTAGGCTTGTATACTTGGCGTTCCCGACCATTCGAGCAACATACTTTGTGAACTCTATCTCTGCGAAATCGATGCGAAATTGAAGTAGTTTTTAAAAATTCCCTTTATCGTCGGAATGCCCGCGCAAAGGGATGTTACTTAAGGCAGTGGTTCCCAACTCGTTTTTAAGGCGACCCATTTTTAAAAAAAATTTACTTCAGTAAAATCTTGCGACCCAAGCAAATTGTCGTAATATTTTAAAACCCATACAAGATTGCGTTGCAAACAAACAGCACTACAAAAGCAGTAACTTTTTCCGAAAATAATATGTTTATCAAATCACTAATGAGATAGCTGTGCTGGCTTGCTGTCAGTGAGTTTTTGAAATCGAGGCGTTATTTTGCTTAGGCATAGCCGCATGTCGGCTTTAACTTCCAGCCAGTTTCGCTGTTCAGTTTTCAATACACACATGGCGCTAAATCCAATCTTACAAAGCCAAGTTGTTGCAAATGGAATCTGTTTTTGAATCCCTAATTGTGAAACTGTGGGATACACTTTGTACATGGAAGCCCAAAAGTGGATGTTTGCAGAATCTTTGGGGTATTTGTCTTTGAAGGACGCAAAAGAAATACGGTTTGCTACTTCTGTCGTTATGTCCATAAACTGTTCTGCAACATGGATGGAAAGTTGAGGCATATCTTTTCCAACAAATGGATCAATTATCCAATCATTTTGGTTATTAAGTGTTAAAGATTCTCCATAGTAGGGCACAAAATTTTTGGCAAATTGTTTCAGGTGTCTAATTATCGTTTGCTTAATATCAACTTCATTGCCACAGATATATTGCGTTAGCTGAGGAAATATATCGTACTCATCTCTGGTGACATAACGTTTCCAGAATATGAGCTTTTTGTGTTAAGCAGAAACTTTTGCGGCGCGATCAATCACCGTAAAACCGTTGCCTTGCATAGATAAATTTAGAAAATTCACAGAGTCAAATATATCGGCAAGGTGAGCAACTTTTGCCTTGAAATCATCTTGCAAAAACTTCTCGGCTAATCTCACACAGTTCTGTTGCCTCAAGAAGATAGCAATCTCCTCTCGCAAATTACAAACTCGCTTCAGGACACGACCTCGCTACAACTATCGCACTTCTGTGTGCAACAGCAATGCCTGATAATAATCAGAATCCACAAAGACGAAAACAAATGCCGATTTAGTGGACTTGCTTTGATGAAGTTTACACATGCACTTCACAACATCATTCAACACTTCGTGCAGCTCTTGAGACAGCTTTTTTGCAGCAAAGGCCTCTCTGTGGAGAAAGCAGTAAGTCCACACAGCACTTGGGGCTTTGTCTTTGATGCGTTTTACCACACCAGCCTATGCGTGGTCCAACGTGTGGAAAACTTTGTCATAGTTTGTCCGACATAGCGTTCGTGACATATAGTGCACGTTACAATATATATCCCGTAACTTTGTCAAGTTAATTTATGTTTAAGACTGAAATTTTTGTTGGGTTTACATTTAATAATATAATAACAATAATAAAAGCGAAAATTGTTAAAACTTCATGCACTACGATCATGCTACAAAGCTTTCCGATGTCTCGACATGAAACGCTTCATGACTTGTGTTTATATTTTCCAGTTCTCATCACGTTTTAAATTTTTTTTATTGTAATTTTTTTCGCCCAAGCTACAATTTGCCTGAAAAACAAGCGACCCAAAAAAATTATCAGGCGACCCAACTTTGGGTCGCGACCCATGAGTTGGGAACCACTGACTTAAGGCACAGAATGTTACAGTTTCAACAATGGAAGTCGTTGTGTTTCTATTTTCTTTCGTTTGCATAACGTATTTTACCTCCAAGTTTGCACACACATTTTGGCCAATTTCAATGCTTTTGACTATATTTTTTGCTGCAGAAGTTGCTTCTTTGTGGTAACCAGCATCGCGGTGATCAACAGCCTTTTCAATAAATTTCTTGAAGTCAATGCATGGTTCTTCGGTATCTAGAAAGCACACGTAAATGAATAACGCGAAGCTATTAGAATATAATTATAGGAAAAAAGTGACTGGTAAATCAGACTTAAAACACCGTTTAGACATTATAAAAAGTAAAATTTGTAAAACATTAAAAACTGCAAAACATTTGTTGCAAAAGTTATTGTAAAACTGTTTATAAATCAGACGTAATTAAATACTGAGAAACAATGGAGGCAAACTTATGCTGACTCTAATTTCCTGATTGATCTGAGTAGCCTACATTGTTTCTCAATATAATTACGTCTAATTTCTGAACAGTTTTACAATAACTTTTGCAACAAATATTTCGCTGATTTTCAATGTTTTAAAAATTTTACTTTTTAAATTGTCTAAAAAGTGTTTTTAGCTTGATTTACTCGTCAATTTTTCTGTATAATATTCTTACAATTTCGCGTTATTTATTTACGTGTGCTTTCCAGATACTGAAAAAGTTACCGAAACTGGATGATTTTGTTTACATTGTACAGTATATTCTATCGTTTGGTCGCATCCTAGTCTATCGATCCTTGTATAATCTTTAATTCTCCATAACACCGAGAAGCTGGAACAAAAGTCGGGGTGCATCAGCATTACTTTCTTACTAATGTAAGCATTGATAGGCAAATCTTAGAAATTTGGGAGGGCATGGCCACTTTGCTCCCCCCGGCTACGCCTATGTCCCAACCTTCAAAGTGATCTTCAAAGTAATATATCGTAAGTGACGCTGGTCTACTGACCCAGTAGCCTACATTCAATAAACTAATCTAGCATGCAAAACAAAACACAAACAACGTTAACTATGAAAATATTATGCAGTCGGTTTTGATATTAGCCTAGGCAGTCGGTTTTGATATTAAGCAATCGGTTTTGATATTAAGCAGTCGGTTTTGATATTAGTCAGTCGGTTTTGATATTGGTCAGTCGGTTTTGATATTATTCAGTCGGTTTTGATATTAAGCAGTCGGTTTTGATATTATTCAGTCGATTTGATATTAGTCAGTCGGTTTTGATATTAAGCAGTCGGTTTTGATATTATTCAGTTGATTTGATATTATTCAGTCGGTTTTGATATTAGGCAGTCGGTTTTGATATTAGGCAGTCGGTTTTGATATTATTCAGTCGGTTTTGATATTATTCAGTCGATTTTGATATTAGTCAGTTGATTTTGATATTAGGCAATCGATTTTGATATTAGGCAGTCGGTTTTGATATTAAGCAATCGATTTTGATATTAGGCAGTCGATTTTGATATTATTCAGTCGATTTTGATATTATTCAGTCGGTTTTGATATTCATCAGTCGATTTTGATATTGGTCAGTCGATTTTGATATTATGCAGTCGATTGTGATATTATGCAGTCGATTTTGATATTAGTCAGTTGGTTTTGATATTAAGCAATGGATTTTGATATTCTTCAGTCGATTTTGATATTAGTCCGTCAGTTTTGATATAAGTGAACTGATTATTTCAATCATGTGTTGATATTGGTGATGTGATGGCAACGATGCTGAGATGGTATTCATATTGCGATGATACTGTTGTGGTGGTGATACAACTACTAGGATAGTATTGACACGTGGCTGATATAAGTAACGTTTAGGTTACGTTCCTTCATTGATATTGCTATGGTGTAGCTCTACGGCTGCTATTGTGATTAATACTACGGATTTGATATCATTCAGTTGCTGTTTTCAGTCTGTTGTTGGTACTAATGGTGGAGTCCGATAAAAAGTATGGCAGCCTGAGGATAGAACCGAATCTTTTTGAAAAACAAAAAAACACGGTCTCGCTCTGTGGGATCTGACACTTGCCTGGATGTCTTCTGAAGAAGCGGCAGATTGCATCTGACTTAATGTCATTATCGATGACAGCCTCATGACAATAATTCAAACCACCGTAACATGACATTCAAAAAGGCTGACATGAACCTTATAAGAAAATATTTTGAGTCACGCATTTTTTTTTTATTGTTGACCGAATAGCTCTCAAAATGTCCTTGCATGGATCATTGTTAATTTTGTCAAAATCAATGAAAGAAAAGCTTGCTAAGCTTGCTTTGTAAACAATGCTGTTCAAAAATGACCTTGTCCTAAAGAACACCTCCAGTGTTGGAATAAAGTTTAAAAGAGGACGGATGGCTTCATGGCGTCTTGCTGTGATCATAGTTAACCTGATCATGGTAAATTTGCGAAAATTTGAGTTTTCTGTGAAATTGTTTGTCCTTTAACCAACGTGGCTTTTTGAGATTTTTAATGCATAGCGTCGCTTAAAATTGACCTGTTCTGACCTGACTGGCTGACCTTGCTTACATCTTCCACCGCTGTGTTTGTAATGTTTTCCAACGTTTACAGACGTAAATGCAACGCCAACATATGTCTGTTAAATGCATTAGTTTATTTGAACAGTGACAAATATGTATTGGAAACTAAACCAACCTGTTTTGCTCACGTGTTTCTTCCGAGCTGATTTAAGAGTACCGTAGCGATTTTGTTTCAGCATAGACGACGTTCACAAGTTGTTATTAATGCTGAAAGTCTTGAAATGTTTTCAATGAGTCTTGTCTAATTTATGAAAGATGGTTGATGATTGATAAAAGATTGGCGAAAGATGGTTAGGAATGTTGATGAGCCTACAGAAGAAACTGGGTAGCTTCAGCACACGAGCGTTGGTGTCTACACTCCACATTCCATTTTCACACCACATCCCGCCTCCCAGTCCGCAAGAGCTGCCGTTCTTCGTCGCAACTCCTCGAAACATTGCAAACGTTGTGCAAGTTGCCCTAGTTCGCGGCTGTATCACATTTTTTCTACCTTATCTGGCCCAGACAGCAAAATTTATCATTTTTACATTGATTCAGCGTCTGCAGACGTTAAATCAATGTAAAAAACGGATTTTGCTGTTTGGAGCGATGAAGGCTCACCTTTTTTGTCATTTTTACCACAACAAGGTTGTTGTGATGTCAAGTCACGCTATTTGGTTCACGTTCTTGTTGACCGCATTTGTGCGTTTCCACCATCGAGAGGTGTCATATCTGTCAAGGTTGCTGCACTGCTTGCATGTGAATAATGCAATCACAGTTTGTGAGATACTGTACATTTATGTGACATCGCGTAACGTGCTGTGATTAGCTTACGTCTTTAAGCTCAAGCAATACAACACGTGAAGTACAAAATTATTTGCGACTTGAACTTCATGCTTGAATTTGTTACCATGCCTATTTGTAACTGCAAATCACTGACTATCACTTGCACCGTTGAAAGTAGTATGTTACCGTATGTAATCTACTTGGCAAGTTGTGACGAAACCGAAGCTTTAACGACTTCCCATTGCCAACGTCATACCCGCAATTTAAGCGCAACAGAAAATATTCGCTCACAGGTCACGATAAAGGTTAAAGTTTTACTTGTAACAAGTTGACCTGTACTTTGGTTGTTTTGCATTACCGGTCTATCATGCACAGGGATTTTATTTAGAAAACCGTATTTAAAATTGTGAAGCCATAATATTAGCTATCCATGATGTCTTTGCCGTTGTTTTTCGCCTGTTTCAAAATGCTTTAAGATCAGTACTGAGCACTTGGAAATTAAGATTTTTGTTATCGCTTCTGCAATAGGCAATTCTAATGAGCAAGCATTTTTGCCTCTTTTCAACCTCATATTTTTGTTGCAGATTGGATCAAGCGTGTATCTTTGCTATAAAAAATCGATGCGACAAGTGGATTTAATTCCGTACAAAGCAGGTTAGTTGAGGTTGAGCGAACGAATTTGATTTGAATGTAACCTCCGTGGATCGCCTTGACTTGCGGACACCACACAAGCATCAGTTGCGTTCCAGCCGCTTGTCGAGCGAGCCAAGAGTAAGCTCCAGCAAGCCCGAAATGACTGTGCATGCAAATATTGACCCTTTTGGTCGGTTTTCCTGCTTTGAAGATAGTCTTCAAAAGATTATAATACAAAACAATAGTCTAATAATTCGTGACATGAATACCGCTTCCGATGCAAACTCTTTTGTATGGTGATGTTTCACCAGTGGCAGACAATGATGAAAATTGTCAGTTTTCCAACCAGCAAATCGGTTCAGTTTTTACATTGATTCAATGTCAGCAGAAGTTAAATCGATGTAAACTATAGACAGATTTACTTGCTGGTTTTATTTCATGACATGTTAACGTCGCAATCAATCATTGGGTAATTTCATGAATGACATGACAGCCTACAATACCGTGACGTAATGCATCCTTTGGAATCCCGTATTTTGTGACCAGACGATAAGTGGTATCATTGTCATCATTTGGCACAATTACGCGCATTCAAGCGAAATTCTATTTTCTAAAAAAAAAAAAATAATGTAGCTTATGTAAACGGTAGGTTATCTGATGCATAGGGAAGATAGTGCCTGGGTTTTGGCTTTATGGAAAGGTATTTTTATGTCACAACTGGTAAAATCAATTGTGAAAAGTTTTAAATCTCCCAAAAAATTAAAAGCACTTACGTATGAGGACCTAGGCTAAGAGCAACCATGCTATGTAAACAAAAAAAACTGCTAGGAACCATATCCGGTTTTGTTTTATAGTGATTCGACGTTTGCAGACATTAAATCAGTGTAAAAAGTTGGCCTGATTTCTTGGCTCTGTGTTTATACCCAGGTTTCCTCTTTTCATCCATGTGACAAGAAACCGTGTGGCACTGTGGCTTATCCGCTGCTACCAACCATGTGATGAATTTGTTCTTCATGTTCATGGCGTGCGTTACGTTGTTTGGTCGTGTGCTTCAGGCGTGGTGGTTTCAGAGCAACTTCGTGTTGTAACTCGAATCTTTTCTTTCGAATTGAATATTTTCAGAATTGAATGAATTTCGAAAGAAATAATTTCAAGGTTTTTAATCTTGTTTGATGTTTTGATCTTATTTTATTCTTAATTATTATCACTATTTAGTGACCTTCTTGTTCGGGTCTGCTACTATTCGGTGAGTCCGATTCGGTGAGTTCCTAACCTCTCAGGGTTGAGAAAAACCCGGGTTTTTTTAAAAAAGCCCAACCCGCCCGGGTTTTTTCAAAAAAACCCGGGTTTTTTTGGGTTTTATTGGGTTTTTTAAAAAAAGATGCAAAAAAAGTAGATTCATGCTTATTTCACCTCAAAACTACTTTTTACGAGTGAAGTGCCTTTCACTCACAGTACATGCTTGCATAACTCAATAAAATAATGCACTAGGGCTGTTGTTGCTTGAATGTTGCATCATCCATTAGTTTCAAGATCAAGTTGGATGTTGCATCATCCACTGACTTCTATACCAAGTTGATGCTACCGTGGTAGAAATCACATTATTGCATCATTTGTTTAGATTTGAAGGCAAGGAGCATTTATGCCATCATGTTTAAATATTTTTTATCATTTATATATATATTATATATAGTAATGGATGAGCAATTGAGCGATTGCGTGGCCAATTAGGCAAATGCTCTGAAACAGCCATGCGTTAGAATCCAGAATCTGTAATTGGTAAATAGCCTCCTAAATTGCATTTCACATCATATATACAGACTACAGTAGAGTAGTACTTTCACCAATTTAACTATAAGGCCTTCTTGCATAAATGAGTTTTAGTGTAGTATACACAAAGTGACATTACTTGATTTTTGTGTACTGTGCAATATCCACTACGTTTTCAGTTTATTTTTGGAAATTACTTCACAATCACATCCTTAAGTCCTAATTTAAAGTTTGTTGTAAGTGCCTTGTTGTGTTTTTGTAAAATTTTTTAATTTTCCAATAAAAACTGGACAAATATGATGCTCTGGGTTTTTTTATGGTTTTTTTTGGGTTTTTTTAAGTGGGTTTTATCAAAAAAACCCACCCGGGTTTTTTTGGGTCGGGTAGAATACCAACAACCCTGTAACCTCTAACCCCTAACCCCAAACCCCCTAACCCTAAAACGGCAATGATAATTAGGCTACGGTACCCGATAATTTAAAAAAAAAAAATTAAAAAATCCCCCGTTAAGAGATCGGACTCACCGAAACGGGCCATTCCGTTCTTATTCTGACTATCTTGTTCTGACTAATAACCAGTGTGCACTGTGCAGTGATGTACTTGTTGTTGTTAGTACACAACAACGAAAAATATAAGTTTCCAATTTTGTAGTTTCCCAAATGGAATATGCCAATACTAGTATTTATTTGTTTTCCATAAAAAATGGAGTCAGTCTGTTTTTTTTATTGATTTGTGATATTTACATTTTTGTAGTTAAAAAAATCTGCCTGTGTGTATCGCAGTCGCTCCCACATGTTTCCAAAGTAATATTTAGTTTTGCGGTGGTTCACTTGTCTCGATCCCAGAAAGCAAAATCCGTTCTTTCCATATTGACTTTATCAATGTGAAAGTTTCGGAATTTGCTACTGCGTGTGTTGAATGTGCGATGCACGACACATATGTGTTTATAGTTTGGTTTCAAAACTAAAATTAAATTCAAAATAAATTAAATTGTTTGATTTTTATAAATTATAATCGCGTGGTGAATTCAGAATGTTTGTTGAGGTCCGGAAACTAAGCAAATAATCTTTTCCCATCGTTTCATGCCTAATCCTAATGATTCAGCATCCTCGTACCCTAGTGGTGCGTGCTCCTCAGGTTAAGGACCCCTGTGCTATAGGGTAAAAGAAACTAAGACAATCGGGAGGCAAAGACAATTGCGGCAAGGGAAGAATTGGCCACCCCCACTAGTAGGCACAGTTTAGATGATAAGTTCGCATTGTTGCTTCCAACTGGGCTATGACTGCTGTCTATTGGCATTTGCAGTCTCGACTGATTGCTTGATGTAATCTTGATTTTAAGCGTATGACTGACCAAAACATCAGATACATTGATTTCCTTTTTTGCCGATGTCGATTTTATTATATGATAGTTTTGCTTTGCTCGTTTGCTCTACAGGAAGTAAGCAATACTTCTTTTGCACTCCTTGAACGTGACCGCTGCCAATGTCAAAGGTGTTGTTGCTTCAGGCTTTATTTTTGTAACATTTGTTAGCTTACGGTGGCGTTGATCTGGCAATACTTCTCGCTCACTGCACTAGCAATGCTCGAAATTCAAGTTTTTAACTCTCAGCCAGGCATTGCATAGCAGCGTTTTTATATTGTACACACAAATGCGTGGATACCACTGACTATGTGGTCGAATGTGTAAAAAGGTTGGAATGGTTGTTTTGATGTTAACTGAATAAAAAATACTGAAAATTTTGGATGTTCGTCAGAATTATTTTCTTTCAATACCGTAGTTGCAAATTGCAACATTCATCTACAATATTTTGTCTTAACTGCTTCGGCCTTATGCTTAATTGTTAGAAAATTTTATCTTTTTCTTCGTTTGAACCTTGTTCTTCGCCACTCCAAATGTCGAGAGGATTTGCCTTTTACCACCCTTGAGCAGTTGCGGTGACTTGGGCTAGATGTTTGGGCAATGGGCATTGGACACATGTTATGTTATCCAACGTAAAAAGTAATCGCTGTCACTTTTTCTTATTTTACTTGCCTTCACCCACACTACTGTATAATTTCCAAAAAATTGCTTGTACGACATTCGCTATGAGAATGTCATGGTGCGTGAAATATCAGGGAAGCGATGAAACAATTCGTATGTTTCTGTTTTTACTTTCGTAATCATAAGGTGAACGTTGACATTGACACTATAATATGATATATATAGTTGAAAAGGTAAAAACTTTCATATGCAACCCTTCTATTCACATTTGCAGCCTTTGTCTCCAACTTATTACGTCATCTTTGTCGTTTATAATAGGATTACTCAGTAGATATCCTCTGGAGGACGTTGGTTCGTTCCCTCTGCCAGCCACTGTACCACTATTCTGCCTTCCCATGGGCGCCACAGTGGAATGCTGGTCAAGTCAAACCCGCCATCCTCTTCCTACCTTTTCGTCATTTGTACTGACCACCGAAACTTCCGAAAAGGTTGGTCTTTTGAATGACACGTTCTAGTCTGCCCAGTGCACAATGCACATTAGGGTGGCCAAAAAAAATGAAAATTTTTTATTTTTGCTTGCACACCCTCTCATTTGAGGAGGATTCTTAAAAAAATGACTCTGTGAAAATTTGAAGTGAATCCGACAAGAAGAAGTGCTCTCCCACCGACCTCAAAGTTTGCTTTCTTTGGCATAATTCGTCAAAATTCCTTGAATATGTGACGTAATTCTTTTTTGACTTATCTACATTGCAGTTGCAGCATTTTTGTGTAAACCATTGTTTTACTCTGAATTTATGATATAATAAGTGTTTCCACATGCAGAAAAACAGAAATAATACACAAAATAGATCACATTAACAAGCGTTTGGTATGAAATAAAATGCACTAAACTTTAGCTAAAACCGCATAAAAGTACGTTCACCAGTCACGATCGCAACGCTTCAGGTGACAACACATTGCCCAGAAATTGCAAAAGAAATGTTTGTAAAGAGTCAAGCCATTGGTTGACTTTATTGCACTTGTTGGAAGCAGCTTTCTGTGGTGCTTGACCACTTGCTAGAGGAGCTGGCGCTGTTGTTCATTTTTTGTATGGACTTCATTGAAGTCAGTAGCTAATTTGACTGCCCGCTCTGCACAATCATTGATGGCTTTGAGATGACGCCAAACTTTGCCTGCTTCTTTATAATCATCACGATCACGCCATGTGTCAACAGAAGCAGTGACTCGAAAAGGTTAAGTGAACGCTGTGTTACAAACTGTGCCAAAGAGAGACGTTAAAACTTGACAATTTTGTTTGGGGCAACACAACGAACATCTTCGGGAAATGGGTCTTTCTTAAGAGCATTAACGATTGCCTTCTTTTCATCATCTGTGTTATTATCACTGAATAAAGGCAGTGCAGCAAGATCCTCACTGATGTACCACAAGCGCAACCTCAACTTTTTTCTGCCACTTGAGAAATTGCATTGTCAACCTCTTTATAATCCTCTGTGAGCTGTAACATTGCTAGGTCATTTGTAGGGGCAGATATTGATGGTGCTGCAAACCAAAAAGTGGCATAGATGGTAGTAGTTAATATTACTTCATCTACAACTGTACTGCATGCAAGTGGCAGTGTAATCTTATTGACCTTCATCTCGTAGTAGACGGCGAAGAACCACACCCCATACAGGCAGCTGGCATGGCCCTCAAGAGAGTCAACAAATGGACACCCACTCTCTAGTGTTGACTCCCTTGAGGGGCTATGTCAGCTGCCTGTATGGGGTGTGGTTCTACGAGATGAAGATCAATAAGGTTACACTGCCACTTGCTTGCAGTACAGTTCTTGTGAGTGAAAGCTAATATCGCTACCACTGCAAAGACTCACGTTGTTACCAAACTAAAACGCATCCATCAAGAGCATATAGGACAGTGGTTCCCAAACTTTTTTGAGCGCGACCCAAATATGAGTTTGGTGAACATCTCGCGACCCAAGACGCAGAAAATCTGTATAAACAGTTTCAGCAGTCTATACTGTTTTTGCAATGTTTGCCTGCTTCTTCTTCTTCTCTCGTTTGACTTGTAGTAGCTTAGATTGGCAATGCCTCATCGTGTAGCCATGATACGGTAGTTGGGTCCGGTTGTCAAATACGGTACCGATGTTTCCACTTGGAGGCCGTAAGATGGGACATTCGTGGAATATGTGTAGCATTGTTTGTTTTACCGCTCCGCAGACACATATCGGCGTATTGTGCAACCCCCACCTAAACAGATTAGCTCCAGTGCAGCCAACGTCACATCTGATCCTGTTCAATGTGACCCATGCCTTTCTTGAGAGGTCTGCTCCAGGAGGGATGGAGAGTGCTGGTATAACTGAAAACTGGGGAGGGATATGTGGCAGCTCGTTCCATTCCTAGGCCCATGTCTCCATGCAGCTGAAGTTCTTATCCACAAGCGGTGTAGCATATCGATGAAATGGTTGATGACAGGCGTTGAAGTTTGACTGGTCCATATCTTTGGGAGTGACTGTGGAGAAGGTGTTGAGGATCGAGTCTTGCATGCAAAGCCAGTTTGTGAGAGGCTTCTTCCCTACGGACATGAGCAGGAGCAATGCCAGCCAAAGTTGGTAGATAAGCAGTAGGTGTGGGGCGGAGACAGCCAGTGATGATGCGCAAGGTGTCGTTAATGCATACATCCATCTTTTTTGTGTTTCTGCTACGGTTCACACAGCTGTGGCATATTTGGCTGAGCTGTAGACCAAGGCTAGTGCACTTGTACGCAAGGTTGATGCTCGGGCTCCCCATCCTGTTCCTGCAAGGCTTCTCAAGAAGTTATTTCTCGAGGTAACCTTGGCACGGAGTGACTCCATGTGGGGTCTGTAGGCCAACACTGCCGGTCAAGTTTTACTCCAAGGTAAGTTGGGTTTGCAGTATAATATGGTAAAGGATTTCCGTTTAGCGAGACAGACATTTGACGCTGTGATTCCCGATTATTTAAATGCCTGCTATAAACAAGACACAGACAACCAGTTGTAGAGTGGTGTAGCCTACTGTAGCTCGTCTTGCTCAGAGAGTAAGTAAAAGTGCTGGATTCGTTGTAGAGTCAAACCGGTTTGGCTTCAGTGCCTCTTCTTGGTGCTTAAAAATAGCCTACGCACATTTTTTTGCACATGTCGGATGTCTCTTCTTGTTCTTCTTTGTATTCGTTTGACAACATTTTATAACACAGCCTACGTAGCGGCTTCCCTGCAACCAGGGTCGCAGATAAAAATTAACTTCAAATTAAAAAAATAGTTCAGAAATCTTAAATTGTCAACTCAGAGAGTAATCTACGTTTAACGTGATTTGTTGAAGGAAGTGACTTGAATGCCGGTAAAACTGTTGGCCATAATTGATTGATAGAAGAGAAGCCAAATAAAAGTGTAGGATGCAATGATACTGTCGATGTTGGGATTAAAACAACTCAATAGAAGAAAAAAAAAGTTTCTTTATAAATTAATTTACAACAGTCCTATTTTGGCAGATTTAGATCGTCTCTGCACGACCCATTTTCTGACCCTTCGCGACCCATGTTTGGGTCGCGACCCATACTTTGGGAACCACTGATATAGGAGAATCAAAGCACAATGGGAGGCGAAATTCAGCTTCCCAGCTGACCTCAGAAGCTGACTTCACCCAGAGCTTAAGTGCATTATTTGATATTGCACATGCTAACTGGGAATGCCGCATAACAATACCAAAAGACTGCCAGTTTCTGATAGACCAAGGTGGTGCATGACAGATACTGATGACAACAGAGGACCCAATGCATCGCAAAGCAGCTGCAAAGTATAGAAAGCGCAAAGATGATGAACAGAGACGCAACAGAAATCGCATTGATCCAGTACCATCAAGTGCTGCTGCTTTCTCATCTGAAAATGATTAGCAGATGATGAAGATTCTTCCAGTGACCCACTGTTTGCACCGTAAATCCAAATAACACCAAAACAAAAGAAAACCCAGTAGGAGCAGCCATTACCAAAACGCTGCATTATCGATAATCCACTGTTTAATGCAGCACTGAACAGAACTATAACATCAAGTCATCAAGCAATGATGATCGTCACTCCTGCTCTTGCTGCAGCTGGAATTGATATATATAAATGAATTGACAATGTCACATTCCTCTGTCATGAATGCTCGAAACACCTCATGTGAAAGCCTGGCAGCTGCAGTGCTGCAAAAATTTAAATTAACAGCTACAGTTCCACTTGTTCATTTTCATGGTAAACATTTGACTAATGCCAATGGCACAAAGTCCGAATCTTTGGCCATTGTAGTTTCTGGTATGCATGTTGAGATACCGCTTGGCATTCCTAAGCTGCCTATTGGAACGGGATCACCAATGGGCCAAAAAGTAGTGGAATTCATACACGAGTTGTAGCAGAGCACTTAGCTGCACTTTGTTTTGACACGACATCAAGCAATACGGGAATCCACACTGGAGCTATCACTGTCATGCAGCAGGCATTTAATCGAAGGCTGCTATTTCTTGCATGCCATGATCTCAAAGTCGTCAATGATTGTGCAGAGCGGGCACTGGGCAGTCAAATTAGCTACTGACTTCAATGAAGTCCTTACGGAAAATTAACAACAGCGCCAGCTCCTCTATCAGGTGATCGAGCACCACAGAAAGCTGCTTCCAACAAGTGCAAGTAAAAGCCAACATGCCAACAGCTCCATTAAATAAAATCAATGGCTTGACTCTTTACAAACATTTCTTTTGCTTTTTCTGGGCAATGTGTTGTCACCTGAAGCGTTGCGATCGTGACTGGTGAACGTACTTTTATACGGTTTTCGCTAAAGTTCAGTGCATTTAATTTCATACCAAACGCTTGTTAATGTGATCTATTTTGTGCATTATTTATGTTTTTCTGCATGTGGAAACACTTATTATATCATAAATTCAGAGTAAAACAATGGTTAACACAAAAATGCTGCAACTGCAATGTAGATAAGTCAAAAAAGAATTACGTCACATATTCAAGGAATTTTGATGAATTATGCCAAAGAAAGCAAATTTAGAGGTCGGTGGGAGAGCACTTCCTCTTGTGGGATTCACTTCAAATTTTCACAGTGTCATTTTTTCATGAATCCTCCTCAAATGAGAGGGTGTGCAAACAAAAATAAAAAATTTCCATTTTTTTTGGCCACCCTAATGCACATCAGTCCTGTTGCACACATCAGTCTTCAGACACTAAATGGATGTGATAAAAACTGATTTGCGGACTGTGAATGTACCGATTATGTTTCCAGTTGTGACTATTTGAATAGATTGTTCATTTGTTCAACAAACATCTACTTTGAAACCTGAACGTTTTTTCTGTTTTGTGTCTTTTGAATTGTAACAAGACGAACTTGCGAGTTCATGGTGGTGGGAGGAGAGTGTTTAAGTATAAGTATATCATAAATCAGAGTTAGAAAAAGCCTTCCTCCGGCCTTCCTTTATTTTTTGTTTTATTTATGTGGGCGCTATTTTAACTCACACAATGGATAACAGAATCTTTATCTAATGAAAATATGGTAACACTGGATTTGTAGTTGGACTCTTCAAAATCAATGAGCTGGAGACGCGTTTTTGTTCAATTTTTCAACCCTGGTTAACCGTCCAACTCACTTCTACAGCAAGAAAGTGTAATTTTAATTATTTTCTTACTACTGCTTACTAACATGTTCTTTTTCTGCTTTCAATGTTTTATTATCACTTATATATTAAGGGGTTGCGAGGTAAAGCGCCCATCGGGCCTCATCCAGTGTCAACCAATTGTGATATCGAATGCAATTCTAACGTCTATTAACTAAACAATTTCAACAGGTGTTCGGAGCAGTTGTTTCTTTTTATGAAAGTTACCCTGAAGATAAGTTGACTGACGAGGAGCGTTACAAACTTGGTCTGTTACGAGGAGACGGCATGCGGTCACGCACCACCAAAACCATCCACACCAACAAGGCAATCTGTTTGCTATCTCGCTGGCCGATGTTTAGCGCTTTCCACGACTTTCTATTGTACCTTTACAGAATGACCATTTCCCCAATAGCTCACTCTGTGCCGGTGGAAAGGTAGAAAATATGTTTGTGCATTTGACATCTCTGATTTTTGTCAACAAACTCTTATTAAAAACAGAGAGAGACTGTTCACCAGGCATTTGATAATAAAAGTAATTTGCGTTCTGCTGGTGACTATTTACTAGGTTACCTCCTGATGTTAAAGATGATAACTAGCTTTTGTATTTCCGACGTTTCGTCAGTCAGCACGACTGACTTAATCAAGGTGGCTAAAACAGGTTAACACAACCTGTTCAGCAACGATGGCACAACACAAAAACATACTGATAAAATGAATAAAGTAAAGCAGCAAGAATCAGAATTAAAACACGCAACAAGATACCTAGAGGAAACTCTTATTAACTGTCCTTCACAACAAGCAAGATTTAAAAGTTACGCTGTTGCCAGAGATTTAAAAAAAGCAAGATTTAAAAAAACCGCTGTTGTGCGTGTTCTTTTTTTTTAGTAACTGACACCATGGCTTTCTCACACTTATTGTCAAGTGTAAGTTTAAAATAACGAATTCTGTTTTTACGTTGCTTCAATGTGACGGACCAACGGCTGTAACAAGTACAAAATAACACTCTTTACTACACCAATATCTGCGTTTCATGTTTAAGCTAACACCAAAGAAGATACCTGTTAAACAAGTGTCATATGTTGTTCCAGGTATATTGGTCACTTTCTTCACAATGTTCCTTGTCCGTCTTCTCAACGCCCCAGAGTGCAATATGAAGTTAGCTTGAGTTTGTTTATTTCGAGTTTACTTTGCTTAAGTAGTGTACGAATGATACGAGAGGCTTACGACAACTCTAAGTAAATTTGCCTAAACAATTTTGCATCATTGCGACATTAAACTGCTTTTAATTGACGTGGATGTATTTTTCTAGTAGATTTATACTTCTGTAAACTTATCTATACTTAGGTTAACTAACAGGAAGTGTTGGCGTTGGTCATTTGAGAAAATGTCAAAATTTAGTTGTCCGATTTATTTAATGTTGTGTGTCATTGTGCCAGTCTGTGAATGTTCACTGCAGAATCTTACGACTTTTTTGTATAATTCTTCAGCAATCGGGAAAAATACTGATTTTGCAGAGGACAAGGTTCCTTCTAAATTTAATAACTGGAACTTCAGCATTGCAATTCACGTGCTATCTTTCGAGGTTATGTATGCATTGCATGTTGCAGATGTCGCCGTTCAATCTTGCCATACTCACAAGACCTCAAATCACTCCCATACCACTCAGGTGAGCACGTAAACATTTTCTGTGGCGCGGAAAGTTTGCATATTTTGCGCTGCTCAATAAAAACAACTTTGCTTTGATTGTTGATTTTGATTGATTTGCATGCATCGTGGCGTCACCTTAACCAGTTTCCTATCAAACTTGCGCTATTCTAATTAGAAAAATTTTCTACTTTTGCCCTGTTTCAACATTTTCAGACGCTCAACCGATGTTAAAACTTTACTTTGGAAAACCTGATTGTTGATAGCTGAGCGTAAACGTACCTTCCATTTGATGACGCTGCAAACAGACGCAGTCTAATCAATGTGAAAAAATGTATTTGTCTTTCTATGCATATCCCAGTCAGCAAAATCCGTCATTTTTACATTGATTCAACGTCTGTAGACGTATTTCGACGGATTTTGCTGGCTGGGATAGGCTTTCATTGAACTTAGATGTTTCTTGGTTGAAAATCGGAACTGGTTAAAAATCCCTTTGTTAACCCAGCTGGCAAAAGTTACTCTTTCATACCGCAACTTTTGCTAGCTGGAAGACAATAAATCTATGTCACCACTGACTTGAATGGCTTTGCAGTGGTTCATCTTTTCTTGCGTTGTTGGATGACTTGGGTCCCGAGAACACGATGTCACTGCTTGTGCTTGCCTTGACCGAGCATAAGATAGTCATTCACTCGCTACGTCCTGCTGAGATATCCAGGGTGGCTGAAGCTGTTATTACTGTAAGTTATTGGTGCTTGGACTTTGCGTTGGTGCAGTTTCCCAGACAGCAAATCAACCGCCGTAAAAAAACGGTTGATTTGCGGTCTGGATTATGGCTAAACGGTTGCAGCAGCGGTCTTGGTTCTTTTTTGGAAAAGTTTTAAAAATATTCCATTCTTAGAAAATGCTTAAAATAAATCTCTATTCTATTGGTTTTACAGTGTGATATACTGATATTCAGAAATTATGATACCCTTTACAGCTGGCAAACAATGCAAATATATTTGAAATGTATTAACTACGGCACTGTTAGAAACAAACCATTGAGAATCATACTGGAAGTGGAAGTGATTTCACTTTTATCAACCGGTAATATTAATGTGTTTTTGTATTGGCCTGTATCCACTGCGGATGTATGTTTGTCCCAGCACTTTGCAAGCAGACAGTTTCACAGCCGAGTACATTAATCATGTAATCTTGTGGCACTTTTTCAGCTTTTGTTTCCTTTCAAATGGCAATGCACGTACGTTCCATTGTGCCCGTTGGAGATGGGCTATGTGCTGGAGGCGCCCTGTCCATTCATAGTTGGGGTAGACTCACGATATTTCGATCTTTACGAACCACCGCCTGATGTCGCATGTGTCAATCTCGACACCAACAGCATCACCATGTGAGTTACTGGTACGAAGTTTATTAATCAAAAAATAATGTTTGTACTTGTGTTGGTTTAGTCACTGGTCAACTTGTTGAGGGCGATGATTTGATCTGTGTTTAGAAACCTTTATCTTTGATTGTGGCTATGGTTATTTATAGTGAATTAGTGGTATGGCCACGATTGCAAAATGATAATTATCATCATTATGATGCTACTGCAATCGCAAGCCACCACCGAGAACTTTTCGTCTGGTATCCACCAAATATTCTTGTTTTGAGCATTGTTGATTTCTTGTGTTCCTTCACAGAATGGAGGAAAAGAAACACTTTGGATGGAAAATGCTTCCCAAGAAACCAGCAAAGATCTTGAGATCAACTTTACAAACTTACTTCAAGGAAGTCAAGGACTGCCCGAGACAAGAGTCGATTGGAGCATTGTCTGTAGTTGATCTCGATCTGGTCCGAATCGAACGGCATCGACACCTCGAGTTGGCTATCCAGGTTTGTGAAGCATTATAACTTCCTAGACAGCAAATCAACCGTTTTTTTACATTGATTCAACGTCTGCAAACGTTGAATCAATGTAAAAAACGGTTGATTTGCCCTCTAAGCGTCGAGTGATGAGACGTTCTACAAGACACTTAGAATGGCTCCGGCTTGACAACGCTTAAAACCATGCGTGCGTGTGTGAATTTCGTAGGAAGCTGAAGCAGTCAGCTAAAAGTAGAAAGAGAGATGATTGGTTTCTGTCTTCCCATCCCCTTCAGTTTAATCTTCATCCACTGGGTGGAAGTCTGGTTACAACAAAAAACATCGTCCAATTTCAAACTCCTAGTTTTGGCTTCTTACTCTGGTGTAAAAGATTTACCTTTTTTACCTCACCATGGGCATTTATTTGGGTTTCAATGCCAGTTGGGTGCTTAGCAAGACTTTTGTTTCTCACGGACGCAGATCCTCCTTTTTCCAGCAAAGGTGGTGCCATTACCGTCATTTTAGGCTTCATTACGTCATGTGATGTTATCATCAATTCGCTCAGTTACGCTTCTTTCTGCAATGCTTTTGTTTCTCAAATAATTCCAACAAAATTTAAAACTTTTACTTGCATTTTGATGACTACCACCTTCCCTACTTTACAATATTACATGATTTTTTTAGTGAAGATGTAACAGTTGCCGCTTCTATATGTTGTAGTAACGATTTCATTCCGAGACGCGTGTTGTGTATAGCACAAACAATAAACGTTGCTATTTTGCTGCTTTTAATCACAATTTTGTTGATCGATCTCTTCAGCTTATCGCTTAGTCTGCTTACAGGAAGCTGTATTGAAGTTGATGGCTGCCATGATGAAAGGATATCGTCAATACTTGCTTCCCATCACTGAAGCGCCTTGCGCTGGCACCACAGATCCAAGCTCCTTGTTCAACATTCAAGGTTTGTTTGGCGTCATTTAACATCATGTTGTCGTAATGTCGTAATGTAGTTCGAACGAACCCACCCACACATACTAGGTTTTTACTGAATGTTTCAGCAGTTTCAGAAAAAAATATCTGTCATACTAGCAAAACGTTGGCACTCTTCTATTTTTGCTAATTAAAATGCGCTTTTCAACCGGGAAGGTCTGTTTCAAAACTATTAACTGTGAGTCGGTAGCATTTTGCCTACGTGTTTTGTTCTGTAGCAGCCTAGAGTAGTTAGTTACTTTCAATGCAAACAACCGCATTTATTTAAGTCTATTTGTTTTATGCTTATTGCAAAACAGGAAGAACATTCAAAATATATACATTTTTTAATCTTTTATATGACTTGACTAGGAATCGAACTCATGTCTACTAATTCAGCGGCAGACTCTTTTGGCCGATGAGTTGTTTTCGCTTTATCATTTAAAAAGGTGTTTATTCAAGAATCTTTTTGGTAGAATTCGTTAAAAGTCGGGATAAATCGAGCCACCGTATCTTCCATGCCCTGATCGGGACACAACTCTTCTCCTCCTTCATTGAGGAGCGATCACTAACATCCTTCTTTGGAGGAGAGGGTGCTGCTGGACGATCTTCCAGCCTGGTCTTCTTTGATGAATGCATCGATCGACTAACTCCAGGCCTCGATTCAGTGAAGCTTATCGAAGCCGATGACTCATTGAAAAGGTAATTAAAAGAATTATGAAGTCACTCCAAAATGTTTTGTTTCTCGACAGTCAAGTGTAGCAAGCATTGACAGTGATAGACACGTGTTTTGCCCATGAGACTGGGCTTATCAGTATCGCACCACTAATTCATGCCACATAGTTCTCCACCTCTGCTTTTGTCATTCAATTGAATCCTTACCTTTGTGGAAAAAAAAAACAACTAAACTAACTGTCGCCAAGAATATGCACTATTGAGAAGGAGTGATCTTCCTGACGACACCACTACATGACTACTCACTTTAGGCTGTGGGCCGAGTCTGAAAATTCGTTAGTTGAGTTGCTTCCCCCCAGTAGACAATACTTTCTTCATATGGTTCGATAGAGTAATTTTTACTGAGTCTAAAACAAAAAAGTTCAAGCAAAAACCTGTGTTCGCTAAGAAGATATTAGGCTTTGAAGATATCAAAAAGAACGCGGATGAACACATTTACAGGCACTACTTCTATGTGACGTTTCATGATTCGGCGCAAGTGATTGGCTGGCAACACCTCGATTACACCCACTTGTCGTGCATTTAACGCATCGGTGCGTACATAACCTAGCAACGATCCAAGCTAAGTCAGGACTCTAACAAGCTTATAACACAAGTACAGACGTACAGTAATGAAACTCTAGCCTACACTAGCTATCTATCAGCACACTATGATATCAAAGTAGAACACTTTTGAGGGTCATATATTGCAAATGGAGAAACCAAAAAAAATTACGTAACAATATGAAGTGCAGAGTGGCATCCAGACTTTTAAAGCAATGCCAGAAACCTTTAATTGCACCGAGTGGGTTGTTTTGTTACGGTAAGTCGGTAATATAAACTTTGCTGCCTGTGGACCAACACCAAGACAGCACCATTGTAATTTTTGGACAGGCTATGCTTTTAGATGTTTTTTTTAGTAACTTTGGATTCTAAACTCACGTTTAGCAAACATTTCGAACACCAAACTGTCTATTTCTGGGCTATATATTTTTTGATTAGATTAACCTTGCATTCCAACCATTTTGCTCCTGACCTTGGTACATTTGTTCAACAACCTTCCTTGTTTCATGACTTCTGTAAAATAACTTTGAATTCTTTGTTCGCTTTTTAATAGGATTGGTTTCTTCATTTAAGCGTTAAAACTATACCACAAGCCCACTACTATATAAATGTGGCCTTGTTCATATACTGTAGTGCCTACATCTAAGTCAGTGAAAATGGCAAATAGCCTACCCCTTGGGGTCATCAAAAGCCTTAGAAAAAGTGCTTTCCTACTTTGCAATCAGCATAAAGAGCACTGAAAATGCCTGCATTGTAAACCACTGAGCAATGCGTATTTGTGATAAATAGGCCTATACAGTAGGCTACAGGCGTATATGAGACCTCAAAGATCACTACCGTATCACTTGTGATGGACTAAATTCTCTGATTGATAGGCTATAGTTTAATAGCTGTTTATTTTCTGCTTTTGTAAAATATTATAAGGCTAATACAAAAAAAACTGAATTCATTCAATTTTATTTGTTACCAGCGAATCAAAAAGATAGAATTTTTGCATTATGGCAGTTTTCTGTATAATTGTTTATAGGCTATGCACAAATAATGAAAAAAGCAGATGCTACAAATTTGGTAGAAGCAAATAAAATAGCACTAACAGAATTAAAAAGGTTGCAAAGTCATAACAATGAAAAACATGGACAATTAATTTTTTGTAATGACAATGTTGACAATGATAAACCACCATTATAGTTGACAATCTATGGCTGTTTATCAACAAATCTATAGGCCTGCAAGTGCAATGGCAGTTATTCACAACAATAAATCATTTGCAGCAAACAAATGCTTTTCCATTAATCTGTCTAATGATGGAAATTACAATTTTCTATATTAACATGTTTGTGTGACACACATATGGAACAATGTCAGTTAATATTACACTTTTGTCAAAACAATTCTTAATGCCTAAGAACACATAGTATAACATGATATGCTATATGTGTGTTCTTACCATTAAATTCCTTTTAAGGGTGTTTGTAAATGAAAAGCACAGCCAAAGTAATCATAAAAACTCCTGATTTCAGAATAATTCATTTTAAGAGTGATTATAATAAAATGCATAGTCAAAGTAACCATAAAAACCCATAACTTCAGAACAATTGAAGGGTATTATATAGTTTCTTTTAATATACCGATGAAATAGGCTATAAGCAAAAGTTTACATGTATACTTTTGGAATAATGTATCATACTAGAGTAGGTGTAGTATTAATTCTGATATAGTATATGCCCATGACAGTACAATGACTATGTAGTTCAAATTCTTTATCATGGACTTTGCATTGATGAAGTAGAAAGTGCAAGGCTTCAAATTTTAACAGCAGAAGAATCATCACGATTCCTATAAGACCACAAACATATCTGCAAAACAAATCAAATTGTGATCAATGAAGATACACATAAATGAAGTTTTTATGCTCATAGCAAAATGTGACTGAGAGACATAGCCTATAAACCTCTGAGAAGGAATATTACTTTATTTTGTCTACAAAGTACAATGGACAAGCCAAAACAGTGTTCGGCGATGGCAATTGTATCAGGCACACTTTGTTTTTATGCAGTACAAATATGATCAAGATATGCATTAAAGGAATAAGATCATCCTCGTATGAGGTTCTGGGGCCGAGGGTCCATCCTAAAACAAACTAATGTAAACTAGGTTGTATAATAGGAACGGTACCGTATAGTAGTAATCTACAAACACATTACTCACTCAACTAGTTGACAATTAATTTGGACTATTTCAATGTATGAGGTGAAATGTGTCATGTAGGCCTACACTAAGGGAAGTTTGGACCACATTAGCAAATTTTCAAAATTATATTGAAAGCCAACACAGCACTATACAAACATTCAACAAATCAATCATTAAAATCTCTTTGTGGCTATGATAAAGATAGCATGTTTAAAACAAAGCTTTAATTTGAAATCAAAGTTTGTGACACAAACTTCTACAGAAGTCCAATTTTGATAAACTTGGTAAAATATAAAGTGTGTGACGGTGTGTCTTGATACAAAATTTACATTATTAGGCCTTAAAGTGTACGAAATGTCACCAAAGCAAGGTAAACTTTTATAGGGGGCAAGCATCCCAGACCCCTCCCACTTTGTTTGTTTTTTAACAAATTTTGCATTGTCTATGTTGTATTACATATTTCCTTTGTTTTAAACTGTGGTGCCCCCCCTAATGTTTTCATATATCCCCCACTGGACATGCCTAGCATGTTTGTGTTTGCGATGACTTTTAAATGTTAAATGTGCGTTCAATTGAATTCATTTTTTTTGTTGAAAGGCAAATCAAGCGATATTGCATCAAAAGTCTCTACAAGTACCGGCATGCGAAACTTCCAGGATTAACTTTTCAAGGATTTTTCAGTCACAGGATAAAGATTCAAAAACCAAACCAATTGTAGAAACAAAATACAGTAATAAAGCCAACTAAAGAAAAGGTGGCAAAACCATAATGGTTTTAAGTAAAATAATCAGCACTTCCAATTTCCAAATATAAAATAGATATTTGGTATGATCATTAGCTTCATACTTTAAAATAACATTTAGGTAGGCTAGTAGGAACTTGATAGTCAACTAGTCATTTTACTCACCTTCTGGTAGCCTCTCATAAGCAATAAGAATGGTGATCACTGGTTGGTTGGTTTTACTTCATAACTTTCATCATAAGTTTTACTTCATACTTCACTGTTACTTCATAATCATAGTTTTTTTTATGTGTAACAATCTATGGAACATAAAGTTCAAAACGGTGGCCTAAACCATGAAGAATGAAAAATAAATTAAGTTTGATCAAGAAAACTTTTTTTTTAAGTTTGATCACTTTCGCAATGATATTGCGGAGAGCCACAGCTAATTAGAAATGATCCATCTGTTTAGAGAAGAAAACAGATAAAAAGATAGGTTTATTTTATTCTTTTTATGTTGCGTTTACGTATTCTACATTGCAACCGGCAAGAACAATGCGAAACTATTGCTACCAAGACCAAACCAACTTTCATGCAGTCCTGACTTAGCTTGGATCGTTGCTAGGTTATGTACGCACCGATGCGTTAAATGCACGACAAGTGGGTGTAATCGAGGTGTTGCCAGCCAATCACTTGCGCCGAATCATGAAACGTCACATAGAAGTAGTGCCTGTAAATGTGTTCATCCGCGTTCTTTTTAATATCTTCAAAGCCTAATATCTTCTTAGCGAACACAGGTTTTTGCTTGAACTTTTTGTTTTGAACTCAGTAAAAATTACTCTATCGAACCATATGAAGAAAGTATTGTCTACTGGGGGGGTGCAACTCAATTGCATTTTTAAAGCGAAAAATCGAGGTCGGCCCACAGCCTACTTATAGAATAACGAGCATTGCCTTTTGCTAACCCTATACCGGTGTAACCTCTACACCAGCCATCAAGGCTTTTCCAAAAACATGTGTTTTTCGGCAGTCAAGTGTAGCAAGCATTGACAGCGATAGACACGTGTTTCGCCCATGACGCTGGGCTCATCAGTATCGCGCCACTAATTCATGCCACATATCTGGCGTTTTTTTGGTGATATCACCTTTTGTGAGATTTAGTTTTGGAGATCGTTATTTTTCAACTGAGGTTTAATCATTGTCCGTTCCTTCGATCTTTTGAAGGGATAGTCTTGATTATGTCATTGTCATATATACTACAGTTTGTAGTGAATAGAGTAAGCACTGCAGTGAATCAAAGTAGCAACTTATTTACCACAATCCCTTATAAAACACACGAGATGCATTTTGCAAATTGTTTCAGGTGATTGTTACACAATGTTATTGTGTTGTATACTGTATATAGGATTTACCGGCGTTTTGATGAGCGTGAGTGTGCGGTCGATCCCATGGTAGCAATATGATCATCATCGTCACTCAAATTAGACTTTGCTTCTCTCACTGGCACTTCAAATTTCTATAAATTTCCCAATGCAAGCTGCAATACTTCAAACTCAACATGTTAGAAGACTATTTATTTTATAAAAGGAATGTTTTTTGCTGTTTTGTCTCCTCCAGCGAGCACACGGTCATGATTATGGCTCCGGATGAGACTGGACTTCCACCTGGTGTTGGTTATCGATACACCACGTTCCCTGAGCTGCAAGATGAGCTGTTCATGGTGGACGATCCGGATACTGATCAAGATCAGAAGAAAGGAAGGTCAAGGAGGAAATCGGATACTTTCACCTTTGGGAGGAGAACGAAACAAGAAGTCCGGACAATGCAGAAGGTAGAGTCTCTTGAGTAATGAGCACATTTAGAATGCATTTGCTGTATGAGAGATTGCTGTTGCTTTGGATGATAGGCTATATGATGGCCGCGATAATTAAGGGATTTCTGCTTTTATGATCTTTTAATGGTGATTAGCTGCTTTGATAAATAAAGCTTTATACTCGTATTTTACAGTTGCTTAAATTTATTTGTAACAAATTAAACACATGACATTCAGCTTTTCTAGTTACTTTGAAATCACTTGATTTCTGAATCAAATGATAAAGCGTTTGACCTGCCGGCTTTAAGTATAAAGATTTTGACAATTTTTAACTTTGCATTTTTTCATTACTTTGCAGGTCTCCAAGATGCACAGCGGCGACCCCCAACTGTGGGCTCGGTTGTTGCTGAGTCATACTTACGGAGCATGGTTTGCTTGCTTGCCCGCCTTTGCTCTCCAATGTCGCCACAAGTCTGCTGCACTCCGCACTGCACACAACGCTCTCCACTCTCTGATGGAGAAAAATTGCTTTCCTCTTCCCGACGAGACGTTCTACCGGATGTTGTTGCATCTTTGCTCCGTCTACAATAAACCAGCTTTAGCCGTCCGTGTTTTCCACTTCATAAGAAACTCAGGAACTCAACTAAGCGCTATCACGTACGGTCTCTACAATAAAGCTGTGTTGGAGGGCACATGGCCCTCTTCAAACAGGGATGGGTGAGTACACTGCTCTCATAGCCAACCCGTGGAAAAGGCTGATGCCATTTTACTTGTGTGCAGTTTTCACGATAGTTTTACAAGCAACATTTTTTGCCACGTTATTCATCCCTACCACAAAGCATCACTGAAATCGTTTGTTGAATTGAATTTTGCTATACTGATAATTGCTTTACCGTTTTTCTGTGAGGAATCATTGCCTTATTTTTTTAAACAATTTAACAACGAAGCACTGGAATCTTTTTTTAAATTAAATTTTGCTTCACCAACTAGCAATGTTTTGCTTGTATGGTGTGAGGAATCATTGTTGCATTTTTTTTTCTGGAAAATTTGCTCTTGTTTAGGTACATGCTGTGGCAAAAGTTACGGAACGTCCTTCTGGCAACCTGCAAGTTTCGTTATGGGATACGACGAAGATCGATCGTGTCCTCGGAAAGAAGTTCCGAGTTTGACACCGCCAGTCACTCAAGCGTGGAAACTGGTGATATGTCATATCCGGTCGATGATATTCCTCCTCGGAAAGCACAATCGGTTCCTGCACTTGCTAAACTTGAAATGAAAGGAGACGGCCTGACCAGAGTCAAACATCCTTCATTACTGAAGCCCGTAGAAGACCGTAGCAGTACAGGTGTTTGAGACAGTTCTTGCGCTGCGCTTTAAAGTATTGATTTTAAATATCTTATCTCAGAAAAGCTCTAAATTTGAAGGCAAACTTGATGTTTTTGGCTGTTAATTTTGTGTGCGTGACATATACAGGCTTATACGAAAGTGCAAAGGAGCCAATCTCCTCCCAATTCAAGTACATTATTCAAAACTGTCTTGAAAACTTTCTAGTTTTCTGAAATTTATAATTTTCTCGCTATCGTCATGTACAGCGTTTAAGAGCATGATTTACGCTGTGTATCTGACGTTACATAAATCCTATGAAGAAATTTTCTACCCATGCAACCAAATTATTTTTGATGCGAAGAACCCAGATGTCTTCAACTTGTCATTTTTTACAGTTCTTTTTCTATCGGTAGCAAGTAACATCTCATTTCTAGGAACCCAAAGTGATCATGGATACAGTTCATTGCCTAAGGATCACAACCTGCACAAGTCTCGCCTCACAAATGCGAAACCTTCGAAGGGACGAGCTCAGCAGGGTGGGGCTGCCGCAGGCGATAGTGCGTGTTTTGTGTTAATTGTATTGATGTTACATGTTACAACGACTGAGGAGGTCTGAAGTACATTTCCGCCGCTTTTTTCTCAATACACTCAGTTAATGAAACGATTCTTGCCATCAATTTATTGAAGCTAAACGGTGGTTCGAACAAATCCGTTTCGGACTTTAGTTGTCATCGTATTCTGCAAAACTATTTCTTTAAACAAGCATTTGTTACGTAACGTTAACGTATTTGTTACGTATTTGCTACTTACGGAAAGTTATCAGCTACTCTGCAACCATACGACGTTTCCTCGTATTCATTGAAGGCCAAGTGCCTTGCGTGGTTTCATTTGCTTATGGTTAAACAAAGTAACTTATCTACCAAAATGGAGTTATATTTTGTAAATTATGCAATATTTCAATAACAGTGCGCTCTACCGCGCTTCTCGGCATTTGCATAATCAAATAAAGCTGTCTTCTTAGTTTAGACGTACATTAGATTTAGTTTTGCGTTTGTCCAAATGCTGGTACTGTATTTTTCTTAGCATCGGATGCCCGAATCCATAGCTCCAGCACAGAAGCTACATCAGACAGTGTCATAAGTTCAAGTGACGAAGCGAAATCGGCTTCTCTTGAGCGGAGTTTGTCAAATCGAAGCGTTCAACCGCCCAGTACCCTTGACATCCCTCCAACGAACAAGAAACTCTTGAACGGAATTCAGTTTCCTGAGCCCAGACTGAGAAGTGATAACACTTTAGTCAACGAAGACGAAAAAGGGATTGCTACTCAACTTGAAAATCAAAGTAAGTGTTTAACGAGTCATTTTTAGCATGTTGCGTTTGTAATACCTGTCATACACATTGTAGAGTTATTACTTAGCTTGCAGAAAGGTGTAATATGGCTGAAAAAAAGGTATTAAACTCTTTGCATCATTTGACAGCACAAATCTGCATTGCTTTAATAACCCACTTTGAATAACATTTTATTAATTTTTACAAAAACACTTGATGTTTGATGTAAAAATGTGTGTTGCACTTTATACCAGCGATTGGTCATCGTTGCACGAAGCCAATGTGCTTCACTCTATGGATTCATCATCATGAGATGTTGGATCGATATAAAATCAGATGTATTTACAATCAGATGTAACGTTTAATAGATATTGCATCGGCGCATGGCCTGAGTGCATCTCTATCCTCCCAAAAGAAACCGTCCAGGACGCTTGCAGCACAAGCATGTGATGTTTTTAATGATGAGGAGCTCGTAACTGCATCTTATGGTGATCCTGCACGTCTCGCTGACTCTTTCGAATCTAAAACTTCCTGTCACATTGGCAATGACTGTGTTGAAGATGTAGATGGCCAAGCGGGCTGTCTCGTTGTCACTAGCAACCTGCTGTCATCAACAGACGACAAAGTTTTAAAAGTAAAAGACGCCAGAACAAGAGAATTGAATATAAAGCGCATCAAGGTCGATGGGTCGAAAGCTAAGTCATTAAATGGTGTGAAGGCAGCTCTTCCGAATGGTTGCTTGGATAACGGACTCGCGTTCAATTTAAACCAATGTGATGACTCTTTACCATTGGTAGAGGTGACAGACTGTGACCCGCTCACTGCAACTGACCAATCCGCACCCTTATATTCTTCATATGATTTAGAACCAGGTAGAACCTGCATGGTTAATTTTCGCTTTTGGCATTGTTAATTTTGTTTTACAGCATGTGGTTTGACTTGTCAACTCACGTAATGTTGTGGCGACTGAACTAGTTTATGTTATGCATTAGATTTGACTAGCACACGACTAGGGGACTAGGGAACTGTGTTCCGAAACCTAGTGCAAATCGCTATTACTACAGCAAACTCGCAGCATCAGGCTAAAACAGGTCGTTAGTATCTACATCGTGAACTAATTTATGCTAACTTTGCATCGCTCAATCGTTTGCCACTCAATTTGATTTATTTTGAAAAATAACAGAAATGGAGTCTTTGTTGATAGATATCTTGCTTTTGCTTTTCTGCCACTTTGACGCTTTTCAAATCTGCAACCAAGAATCGTTTTATTTTTGATACTGAGTTCAATTTGTTCGGTTTTGGAAGTTGTAAACCACACTTGAGCAATACGAGCACGCCTAATGCCTGAATCTCAACTTTAGTGCTTGCCCTGGCCTGTACTGTAAATCATTTTTGGGATAAGTTTCATTCTGTCTCATGAACAGTCTCATTTTGTATTTAGCATCAACAACCTTTTAAACTAACGAGGTGGTTGGTTCGCGGCTGTGATTCAACAGCACATGCGTATTTCTACACAAAACGTGAATGCTCTGCTAAATTCTAAACACTTGTCACTTGGCTATTTCTTGCTATTCAAGACATCACCAAGTCGTAACATGGCCATTGGTTATTGTGTGGATATGGCTGTACAATTGCAATGCTTGCTTGCAGTGAGACCTCGTAGCTGAGCGTTGCATTGTCCATTTTATTGGATTGTTCACATTATTACTTTGTTTAATAACCACTCAGATATTGCACCATCACGTCTATCAACTGAAGTTCTTGACTCTGCTGGGAGCAAAGGCCATTTTGCTGTCAATGACATGGATAGACGCTTAAAGGTAGAATAATTTTCACTGAAAATACTTCACAAACGTGTATTGAAAGTTCAAAATTTTTACTACTTTGTTTTTTTTTCTTATTAATAATTTTTAGTATATTGCTTGACCTTATTGACCTTTTCAGTTGTCAGTAGTTAATGACGTTTATAAATTGGAAGAAAAAAGAAACTTGTCCGCTAACTCGCTAACTTTCAATTATGACCCTACATAAATTTATGTATGACGAACTTATAAATATTTTTCGCTATTATTTTCATATGAAACATTTCAGAATGGTGAATGTTCAAATTTGTTGAAGGATGTCAACCACGCCTCGCAGCCCCTCAACACACCGAAAACCCCTCCCGCCCCTCATGCGACCACTCCTGAAATAGCAAACTTGTTCGGCAGCGACGTAAAGTTTTTGTCCAGTCTGAGTGACTCGGACCAACGAAGGTACCAAGAGTTGTGCGGGCGACGCTCTTCCAGCGTGGAGAAGGAACAAATTGACAAATATCGTTCAACAAGGCACGGATCTCTTGTTCTTACCTCCACCAGCGTAAGAGGAAGATCCGGATCCGCCTTGTTCACAGGTTGGTTGTATGTTGGTGTTCTATAGGTTTAGGTTTCAGTTGTGATATGTTTTAAATATTTAAATATTAAAAAGCAAAAAACTCTTCCCAACCCTACATTTGACCAACACGAACGAGAAGGAACGTCTCAAATATGTAATAGAATGTCTTGCTGTACCCATTCGCTTGCTTTCGTAGGGGTCGAACAGAGCAAAATAGTGATGGAAGATAGTAGTTAAATTTTGCCGTCCTTGTGCATGAAATCGACCATTCGTACACACGCTTTTCTATTGGAACAGGAGTTGGGGGTATTAGTCCCCTGATTGGCCAGAAGCCCTTCCAAGTTGATGGAGATTCCAACATGCCAAACGCACGCAACAATTTCGACAATATGACTGCTGAGGACTTTATGCTTGGAGGAGGCTCCCCTAGTCACTCTGCACTCTCTGGAAGGTAACGCAATAGTTTCACTTTCTAAATACTTTTTTTCAAATATTTCAACAGCACTGAAACGTAGCATGCAGTGGGAAATTCAATATCTGCTTTGTATTTTTTTTTGTATTCATTTCAATGCAGTTTCTAGCCATCCCTTCTGTGCAAAAATTGTATTGTTAAACCAGGGCTTCCCAAACTAGGGGTCGCGACCCCGCAAGGAATCGCGTATCGAACTTCAGGGATCACGGAGAGTATATCGATTTTACACAAAGTACTACATATTATACTATGGTAGCCTAATTGTCAGATTTTTAATTCAAAATGTAGTTGTTAAAACGGGTGCAACTGTTCAAAACATTATTCTGAACTGAGCTTTAGATTCTACGTAAAAATAGGTCTATTCCGAATAGTTCAGTTCAGTAGGACATAGCCCTAAGAATGGCCGTAGGCATTTCTCTCTAGCTAGAGCAGTGTCATGTTCATGCATGAGAGAAATCGAGGGCTATTGTTGAAGGGGCACCACTCTCCAATCAGCAGCGTGCCTTTAGGTGTCTTGCCAAAGGCACATCCACATGGTCTTAAGCGGTGTCGAATGGGCGCCTTGCGAACGTCGAACCAGGGTTCTTACCACTCGGCTATGCAGCCGATAGCCCGAGTAGTAGGACTTTGTTAATTTACTACGGATGAACGTCTCACTCGTATCACAGCAGGATACGTAACTTTTATCTGCGTCACGTTTGTTTTATTACGTCGTGTGACCCTGTCTCTGCGGACGAGAGGCTTATGCTGCCGAGCACCTCCTTCCTTAATCTGAGAAAGAATTTACTGATCTATTTCCTGGTTATAAGTTTCGGGTTGAATTTTCTGGAACAACACTTTAAAATCCTTTAAAACTCAGTAGGTAGTAACCGCAATCACAACAAAATACCGTTCCAGCCAGCAACATTGAGCCACGACTGGACTTGCTTAACAGCAGAAAACAGTCGCACACATCACACCGAATAAATGTGTTTGCTTTTTTTTTTAAAGTAGCAGGCTTCGAGTGCCGATCTTCAATTTTCTTTCAAATAAAGCAAACCTTTTAATAAATATCACAATATATTTCGCACTGTTCATCATTTTAATCGTGCAGGGTCGCTGAAAATTTTAGTAGATTAAAAGGGGTAGCGAGCAAAAACGTTTGGAAAGCTATGGTTTATACAACAAATCACAATATGCAGACTTACGTCTATTGATGATACAAAGTCACTCTGTTTGCAGATCCGTTAGTGGGAGCATATTGACCAATAAGAGCAGGTCACCGAGCAAATTGCGGGCTAGCTCCGATTCGCCTGTGCATCTGCGGAAAGCAAAAAGGCTTGCTGGTAAGTTTGACTGGGAACTTCAACATTTACTCATTAACCTGTAATTTGAACCGAAAGTTGATTTTTCTTCTTCTTGTTATTGCTGTTGGACTGCTAAAAACATGGAATAACATTGTACTAGAGTAAAATAACAAAATAAAAAAGTGACTAAAACCACAAAGCTTTAAAACGCGTGTATAGTATAGGTTTAAAAATTGTTTAATCAGCGAAGATAGGTGAGCAGGGTCACCAAACACCGCGTTTTTATCGCCAAAATTAATTGAATGAGTGACGATTTTTCATCCTATGTTAAGACATGTGAACCGGGCAATTGACATGGTAATAATACCCATACTAATTGCTGAGGTTTCACAACAGTTGTGACTTAAAATTGCAATAAGGAAAACAACACTGAGTTGCTACCTCGTGGCGGAGTTGAACCCACGCCTTCATGTTTACCGTTATTGCACGGTTTAAAATCATTTTAATTCCATCACAGGAAGCAATAACTTAGTGATGAAGGATGGCGTTCCGATGCTTGCCAGCACCCCATTGCGCACAGTCATCGAGCCGCCCACCGATGATTCTGATGCAGCAAAGAACGACAAGCCATTAGGTATTTTTGCGCTTGTTTTTTCTTACTATTGCTTTCCTTTCCTCTGCAATCGCTTGGTTTCAAAGCGTCATTTTTTTGACGGAAATTCATAACAAACCACAAGGAAGGTAGTTTCACCACGATCTTCTACCGGTGACAGCGGCTCCTGTAAGCATGTCAAGCTGCTCAACTTTCATAGAAGTTTTCCCAGTTCGAAAAGAAAAATATTTCTTCGAACAATGAATCAAGATGCAACTTATGGTTTTCCGCTGACTACACTGTGTCTCCCAGTTGGCAGAGTTGATTCTTGCGTAGACAGATAGAATCAAATTGATGTTTTCTTCTTAATTTGAGCTTTACTTTAGAACGTTTTTACCAAAATCTTTTTTTTTTACTAAAACCATCTTTTGTCAAGATCCACTCAATGAATCCTCACCGACTTCCGCTAACATAAAGAGCAAAGGAAGACTTCTTCAATTAAAGCAAAATGTGATCCGGGAGGATATCAGTCATCTTTCCCAAGATCCACTTTCTCCGGGATCAAACGATCCTCTTCCTACTTTTCAGGTCGATGCCAGTGGGGACGCTAAAAGTAAGTATTACAGAAGGAAAAAATACTTTCGCAAATATTGATGTGTTGTTATATAGCGGTGCTTCCATCACAGTAGTTCATTCCTTAGCTCTTTGCCAGGCATACAGTTTTAACACCATACATAGCGCCAGTTGAGTACATTGTTGCTCTAAATTCATTCCTGTCTATACTTCAAGAATTAAAGGTGTGTTAACTTTTCGGCGATTGTTCCACCTATATAAGCAGAAAGTACCACACTAAATTGATAAGTACTAATGTATTGTGGAGCCTTCGCCACACAAGTGCGACTTCGTCTGCACATGCAGTACATTATCGAATTCAAATAGAATAGATATGGTCCAGCATTATATTCACTGCTACTAAAGTCTAATATGTTGCGAGTTATCTTCACTCTGCTAATTGCTGAATTTTTATGCAGCCGTGTTTCCATTACTGCCTCCTCCATATTATAATGCGTTTTATTCACAGATGTGAAGACAAACAGCCTTAGTCGCCATCTGGTAGAAGAGATAGAAGATTACTTGGAAACCGATTCCTTAACGCGATGCTCATCGGATGGGACGGTTGTGCAGGAGCAAAGGAAGAGGATGCAGAGTCATGTCGAAGAGGTGAATGGATCTGTGTGATCTAATCAATGGTCAACATATGACAATACTGTAGAATTCGCTTATAGTGACACCTGAAGCAGCAACCTTCCGAAAAGCGTCTATACAGACTAGAGACATGTCACTATAGCCGAATTCTACTGTTTACCTTTGCATGGCTATTTAACTTGTCCATCATTGCGCTTGTCGAATTCTGTGACCAGTGGTAATGAGGTATCTGTGCTGTTAACCACGTTTCACACTTCAAGAAACACAAGAAAGAGTTCTAATGCTGTTCTTGATTGGATTTTCAATGAATCATTGTTTTTTTCGTTTCACATAAGACGCTATCTTCTGAGTAATTCGTTCATGTATGAGCGAAAAGTGAAACTTAGGCTGACGTACATTTCTCAGGTCTACGTTGGCTTCAAAAACTAATTTACTGCTCCACCAATGACTTAACCTGCTACCCTCAGAATTTGCCAACTCAATGGGTTTGTTTTCTTTCTCAGGACGCATCAAAATCCAAAATCGACAGGTTGAGGAGTCTCTCCACCAACAGCCCCAAGTCAGGTCGCAGAGGAAAGCCTCCTTTGAAAAGGTGGGATGTTCTGAGTGGTCCGCTGTTGAGATCAGCAATAATTATCGCCTTGCTGAGAAAGTTTTAAGCCAAAAACGGGAATACAACTTGGCCCAATATTGTACCTGAACGAAACTGTTCGTCCAGTATCTATTTTATCGTCTGGTTTGTTTTTTGTCATGTATATCACTTAACCCGTCACATAATCTTGTGATATGATAGACAAGTGGTAGCGGTGACTTGATCTGGTTTTTTTTTGAAGATGTCTTGTCTGGTTGACAAAACATCGAAACGTATACAGGGGTTTTACTAATAACATTTTGAAAATAATCAAGCTCCCATCAGCAAAACCCACTGTGCTTTGTATATCGTATTCTTGTAACAATAGTTTTGTTTGGTGCCAGCTGTGCCTCAACTCAATACTGCTGAAGTCTGACTTGATTGAAAAGCGAATATCGGGTCTGTCTGACAAAAAGTTCCTGGCTGGAGTTGTGCTTTGTTCCGCACCTCAATAGAACACTTTGTTTCATCAGAACACTTTGTTTCATCAGAACACCTTGTTTTCATCACAGCACCTTGTTTTCATCACAGAACTTTCGCCAAAAAAATACAAAAATAAACTTTTTCAGATCTTTGACTTACCATGAGAATCAGACCCTTTCATCCAGTGATTCTTGGTTTGGTTCAAATTCAAAGATGAAGGGTTTGAAGACAACCACATTGGGGATGGCCACCAAAGCGAAGAAGGTGGCGACTAGCCTGGCTAAGGATTTGAACGAGACAATGCAAGCCAGCATCGCTTACTACACGCCGGAGAAAGTGAGTTGAAGCTCTGCGCTTGTCGATTCTTTTGTTTGGCTTCATAAAAATGTAACGTTTTACAGGGTAGGAATATACAGTTATACACTGTAGGCTTAGCAGCATTTATCCTCAATTGAGATAACCTCTGGTGTAGTGAAATCGACCACAAATCTTCAGTTTTGAAGTTTTTCTTATGAAACGCAGCTAGGTTGCAAACTGAAGCGAATACCAGAATAAAAGCAGCAAAAGAACTCAAGATAAATTAAGACAATGTGGCAACAAAACAATCAGCAAATACAATGTTATTCATAGCAACATCACGTCATCTGGGACAAGAAGTATCGCTGGGGGTTGCTAACAAATTGAAGCTTTGACCCATTGACTCTCTGGTGTTAAAAGTGGACTATTCAATCCATCTACTAGATGCGTGTTGCGTCAAAATTTGAAGATTACATTATGAAAATGTTTCATTTTAATTCTCCCTCTGTTTTCAAGGTGAAAGGATCCTCATCTGACTTGAGAGGATCACAAGAGGATGTTCATGATAATTCATCGCATCTTCCTCACTCCAAGAGCCAGACTTTTACCCATGAGCAATATAGTAGTCAGTCAAGCTTGCGGAGTAGCGGAAGTGTGCGTAGTGTGCAAGATGTGAGAGAGGGTAAGTTGAACCACTTTCATACTACGTACGGTGTAGCCTAATAGCTCTGCTAATATATAAAAGTCCCATACTCAGTTATTGAGCCTTGGAAAGTGAGAAAATGAGGTTCTCTTTATTCTCAGCCTTTGCACTAACGAGAGTAGGGTGATCAGTTCCTTTCTCTCAGCCGCCTTTCTTTCAGCAACTATGCCCACTCAATTTATTACACCCTAGAGGAGAGCGGTGCTTTTCAACAACCAGCTTAAAAAGGGTGTCGAACCAGGATTGCATGATTGGAAAGCCAACGCCTTATCCGCTGCGCCATCCCACCGCTGATCTATAGATTACTTAAAATTTGATAGCATTTACAATTTACATAACAATATGTTTTATTCGTGTTGTTGTAATGGTGTTGATGTGTAGCCTCACAAAGAACTGGTGGCAAGAAAAAGAAACCTAAAAAATTAGCAAGACCTCTGAGTGTACCGCACTTTGGTGAGTATGCGACTTGAATTTTAGAATCATCCTAATACGTGTGTTTGTTTTTGTATAGCGCTGTTTCTATTGCGTATATAAATCGCTGTGTGCTCTACATAGCAGAGTTTTAGTTCAGAGTGGTGGAGCCGGGTATATTATTATTGTATATTTTCTCTATGTTAAGAACAATGAATTTCAGTATTCTTTTTGAAAAGTTTTGGGTATGACCCGACATGGTACTGACCTCACGTCTACAGTATCACCATAACATGCGTCGGCATATTTTTAATTGTTTGAAAGCCAATCAATTGAGTTGTGATACTCTTTCAAGACTCTGCCAACGCAGCAAACCGCCTCCCACTTCAACTAACCAACTCATGTCTGTCCATCCCGACTGCCAACAACGAATCATCCGACCCCAACATCACATCTTCTATGACTTCGCTAAACATCAAGGTGCGTTGTGTATGAAACATATCAATCTGTAGCACGTATTTTTTCGAAAGATTTTCGGTGTCTAAGAGCTGTTTGAATAATAAAAGCTGACACCATATTCTTGTTTTTCTGCCCTCGTCCTAAGACATGAGGCATATAATAAGCCTGTAGTATTAACCTCTTGGATTGTGTCACAATTTGTGTTACTGTAAAACAGCAGCTAATACTAACTTGCAAGCGTAATGCTTTTAAGACCTTTCCAAAGTTGTCTTAGTTTAAGTCTGCCATGTTGTAAAATAAATTAAATCTAACTGTTTTTCTTCACCACGTCTGATGTGTACATTGCACCCACACAACAGGGCATCTACGATGTCGATGTGATAATAAGCAGCTGCTCGCGATGCCACCGCTGTGAGTCCTTGGTTTATGACGAGGAAATCATGGCTGGGTGGATCGGTGACGACTCTAGCCTCAACACGCAGTACGTAGACGAATGTTCTAGAATGTGACGTTTAAAGTTTAAACAGTGGATGGTTGTATTGAATTGACCACACAAAGCAATTCATTACAATACATTCATTCACCATGTTTTCAGTGCATCGGTCATTGAGCAGCAAGACAAGATGACAATAAGAGTTTTAAATCTTGTGATAGGTATCACTTTGGAGTGTGTAGGTTTTATGGTCACATACATCATGGAGATGATAACTTATATAACAAGCGCATTGGCACTTTTAACTAAAAGCGACAGGACACTTTAGCTCAGATCGTCTTAACTTTAAATTTTCTGTTTCACGTTGTTTATCGGGTATGATCCGCACATTGACTGATCCAGACAGAAAAAATCGTTATATTTACATTGATTTAACGTCTGCAGGCGTTGAATCAATATGACGGATTTTACTGTCTGCGGCGTGCCAGAATTCCTATTAACCGATGCTTTAACCCTTTGAAGGTTTGGGGGGCTGTCAATTCAACTTTTTTGTATCAACAGTTGTATCTCCAAAACCACTAAGGCTGCGACTACGCGATTTCTTGACTTTTCCTAACTTTTATTCACCTCTATTGAGCTGAAATTTTGAGCGAATAAAGGTTATAAATTGAGAAATATAAGGCATTTCTCAGCACATCCTCTGAAATATTTCATATTCTATTGTTTAAAATTTTCCCACCAGCTGGATGAAAGTAATTAATTTGGCCCTCCTAACTGTTTCACAGCGTGAAGGGAATTGGCTGTAAGTAAAATTATGTAAAACATTTTTAATCGCAACATTGCAATGCATGTTCTTCATTACTCTACCAAACAATAATGTGTAAACTCACGCTACAATTACAGTCATAAGTCACCTCAACATTTCAACGTATATGAGCAGTTCTAAAATTCACATAGTTTTAATTTTCGGATATGCTCAGCGTGAATAATTTTACAAAGCGAATCCCAATTTTTGAAACCGTGCCTTAAAAAATAACAGAGATATCACTCCTAAAGCTAGGGGTGTTCAATTTCGATTTTCGATTCGATTTCGATTAAGGTGATATTCGAAACTCGTTTTTCGTATCGGACATATTCGAAATTATAGCCGCCCTTTCGGCTGAACGCGGTTGAAAGTAACTCGAGTGGCGCGAAATCTGTCTTGTCACATTTTACAAGCGAAAAAAGACTTCGACGCATGCGCATCGTCGATCACGTGACTATCACACGCTCTCGCGGGTCCAACGGCCAGGGATGCCAGGTTGGCATGTTTAATGCCAAATTTCACAAATTTCTCTCAAGAATGAAGATAGCTAGGTTGTGCAATAGCAGAAAGTGTAAGCTGAGCTTTGTCGCAGTTTTATCCATTTTTTACCGAATCCATAGGCGCCTAAGCCGTGGGGGCAGGGCCGTAGCCAGACCGCAGAGCAAGGGGGGTCAACTTTTTTTTTAGGGGGGGGCCGAAAAAATTTCAATGGGCAAAATCATTATAATTGTCGCTGTTGCTCGAGAATGTTGAGACTTTGTCAAGGGGGGGGGCGAAATTTTTTCAGGGGGGGAGGCCCCCCTGGCCCCCGGCTGGCTACGGGCCTGCGTGGGGGCAACTTTTTATGCTGTATTGATACATAAAACAATAGATGAACTAGCGATCGGCAGCCGGAAAACACTTTTTGAATGCAAACCGCAACAGCTTCGCGATAAATAATCACTAGAACGAGTTGCGATGCTACAATCCAACAACAGACAACAAAATCTGTCATTTTTACATTGATTTAATGTCTGCAGACGTTTTAATGTCTGCAGACACAGGACACTTAATCTTATGCTTGGGGTGGATGCAAAGATCACTTTCCACTCTTTTCCTTCCATTTCATGGAAATCTTCACTATCAGACTTGTTCTTGGAAAGCACGATAATCAGCCAACTGCATAACGACTTCTTTTTTTTTCAGTTGCCCGTTCTGCAATTCTTTGTTCGTTCCTTTTCTTGATATTGAAATTACTGTAAGTATTTTCACATGGTGGATGTTCAATTTGTTTTGCAACAGCTTGTTGACTTATTTGGCTGTCTCACAAGCAAACGATTTTTCAGTTCTGCTACTCAAAGCTGCAACACGAATATTCCACTCAGCTAAATTTTCCTTCTTTACATCGTTTCAACGTCGCTAAAGAAGCAATTTTGCTCGTTGCAACTCTGATGACTCTAGCAGAGTCACTTGAGAAGTTCTGTTGATTATTATTGCAGGATTATCGAAATCTAGATCGTCGGTCATCTACCTTGCAGTTCAAACCAACGCTACCTATGGAAACTGTTGAAGTATCAGAAGATAAATCACCCCCTTCTGCAGAGGGCTTCAGCGGATCGTTTAACCTTTTTTCAAACCCTGAAGCAACCCAAGAAATCAATGGTACTCTGGACAATATACCCGAAAGCTCATCCCATTCGGAACCCCCAACTATCAACAAGTCTCCTTCTGATCCCCACGATGGTGACTCTGAAAGGTTACCCGCGATAGACGAGTCAACTACACATGCAGCTACTCGGCAGGAAACGATTTCAAGAGCGGAGAGGTACGTTCGAGCGCTGTTGATACCAATTGCAGAAGTCACCGCAAGGATATTTAAGTTTTTATTTCGACGGCATAACTCCTGACATGCCAAGCATTGCTACCAGTGCTCGGAAATTCGGAACCAGCTTTTCTAGGAAATCGAAGCTACCGCCTCCTGTGCCATCTAGCATATTACCTCAGAGTGTACAATTGTCTAGTGAGTGAGGTTGTGGACTAGATTATCCCTAGAAGTAATATTACGCGCAGTGGTGTTTTGTAATGCAACAAATAAACTCTATGTCTATAGCCCACCCAAGTCTTATTATTTTAATCAAGTTTTATATTTCAGTTCCAACGCAATTACTGAACCCAAGACAATATCTGATACTGTCCCAGACAACACATCGGTGAGTCTTCTGCGATCTACTTTCGTTGCTAATCATTAATTAATTTATTATTGCTCAAAAACTTTATTAAAAAAACCTTATTACTCTAAAAAGAACTCTTCGTTTTATTTGATGCGAAGAAACTATAATCACATATATACAAGCAATTTGTCAAGCAAATATTTTCTCATTGTGGACGGTGTCTTACGATCTTTGCCGATTTGAAGGTGTGTTTTTTCTACATTTGGTCACCAAAGTAACCCTCTTGCTCAAAACGAGATAGTACGTTACCTTTCGTTCGTACGGCCTGTTTGCATAACGCGTTCGTTTTATTCAATTGGATCGGAGGAATTACAGACAACACAATAGGACAGCAAAAGAGCCAAGTTGTGCTTTTAACCGACTTAGTGTTGACGTTGCGTGTGTGGAGGTTTTTACCGCTATTGTTTGACAGGAATCTCAAAGCGTGGGAACAAATGAGACTCGTTCCACCGACGATCATTCTGTTCCTCGAGTGCTGGAACCAGTCACGGTCCCTTACCTCAGTTCCCTCGTTTTACGAAAAGAACTAGAAAGTTTGCTTGAAAATGAAGGAACGGTGGTTTTGACCGAGCCAGAATTTGTTGATCATCATCCCATTATATACTGGAATTTAGTAAGTAGACAGTGTTAACTTGTATAAATTGAGCTTTCATGGATCATTTAACTTGTCGCCACGGGTCTGCTACTATTCGGTGAGTTCCTAACCCTAACCCCAAACCCTAAAACGACAATGATAATTAGGCTACGGTACCCGATAATTTAAAAAAAAATTAAAAAAATCCCCCTTTAAGGGATCGGACTCACCGAAACGGGCCATTCCGTGTCGCCACAGGTCTATTCACAGTAGATGGTTTAAAAAGTTACTTTAAAAAGTTTGCAATCTTACTAATTTTGAAAACAGAGAGGCTTAACCTTAAATTTTGACTTATGTTACTTTACGTAGGTGTGGTACTTTAGAAGATTAAACCTTCATTCCAACCTTTACAATCTTCTGTTGCAATCCCAACTGGTTAAAACCGGTTCCAACGAGTCGTTTGCGGCAACGAGTTCATCACAAACGACGAAAGGCAACGTTATGATACACACAATGTGGGATAACCTCAAACTTCACGACGGCGCAGAAAAGCTTCCTTTATACTGCGTCTGGCACCAACGTAAGTGTTCGAATGGCATGCCTTCTAGATGGCATTGGTCAGATCCATTAGGGGAAAGTAGTGTAATTTGGACCCCCTAAGAGAAAAATGGCAATAACTCCACAAAATTAATGTCAATTTTTGAATACAGGTATCACATACAGCATTATGTAGCATATTTATCAAGTATATGATAGTTCAAAAAGTATCAAAAACAAATGAAATAATAACAAAACAAGAAAGTGAAAAAGGGGTCCGAATTAGACACTCCTGAGTGTAATTTGGACCAGGAGGTTGTGTAATTTGGATCACAGATTATCAAGAAAAAAAATTTTTTTTTTTAATAAAGCAACTTGTTCTTTATGTAGGCTACACCAGTTAATATTGATAAAGCTACACCTTCAGTGCAAATGCCCCGACTAATACATATGCAATAAGCAACCTTTGGCCCCTACTAAAATACTAGTCCAAATTGCACATTGCTGTTTTGTCTGAATTACACACTCCTATTGTTGCATCTAACAATACTGCTTGTTTGTTTAGCTATGCAACTAGAATCTTTATATCTGCTGCACTTAAACCTTAGTCACTAAGCAGTGCACCAGCACAATATAAGACTTTATTGGTTGAAGCTCTTCCATACATTCGCTTATTTCAAGCATCACAAAACTATATTAATTTGAAAAGTAGCACAAATTCGAACACAGCTACCACGTTTCTCAGGACAGAGATTTTGGTGATCTGGATTATTTCAACTCTTGCTTCAATTTGTTCACAAACCATGACCAAAAAAAAAAACTTTTACAGTATACAGTAATATAGAAAAGGATGTTGATCGAAATTACACTACATTTCCCTACTATAGAATTAGAAAGGTATTTCCCTACCACGGAAAGCGTCAAATTTGATATGAAAGCTAGAAAAAAACTTTTCAGTGTCAAAGTTTTTGTGTGCTGTGACATAAGTATAACTTGACACTGAAGTGTATTCTAACACGATAGATGGAAGTTTTAGCAGTTGTGCCACCATGTCAAAATGTTTATTTTACTATCCTATTTCAATTACAAGCATGGCTTTAACGTTAGCGTTTTGTCGCTTCTACCTTTTTCTAAACTTCTGCCATTTTTGACATGTATTGTCTTCGCATGGTGAAATCAATAGACAACTTTCTAGCATAGAAATGCCTAAGTGATCTAATACTTTTTTATTGTGATTGCCAGTGAAAAACCAAACTCCGAACAGCGAGTACGCATATTCGTTTTCGTTTCTCGCCGACATTCGCGACAGCATCAAGCGGAACGATGTTCGAGGCCCGCTCGTTGCGGTGCTCAACGAGTTGTACGTCCAAGGGGGGATTCGAAGAAGCGCGTACAGGGAAATTCTATGCCTCATCATCGTGGCACTGGGAAAAACGTCCATTGACATTAGTGAGTGGTAATAAGTGGCTGCTTCTTACGTATGATTCTTTCATTTTGTTGCTAAGTATTAAGGCACCACAGGCTGGTGTCATCGTCAATGGCAAGTAGGCACTCCACACCATGGGGTAATTTGTAGAGCTGTCAGTCCTTGATTTGCCATCTACACTTCACCGGAAGCACTCTGCCAAGCCCCAACACTATGTGTTCATATAGCGCTATCAATGCTTTACAAAGCAGATGTGCCATTGTAGCCGAGTAGGCTACATTATTGCCTGAATCTTTACTGATTGCTTAGCAAGAACGAGATTGAGTGCCACTATTGAAGAACCTTTGATATGACCGGGCAAATTTTATCGATTCAACGTCTGTCGATACTTGACGGTAAAGTCTCTTTTCAGATGCCTTCGATCGCGAGTACAAGCGAGCTTACGACGCTCTCACACCCGATGAACGCGCTCTAGCGAAAAAATGTGATCGACCACCGAGCGACCATGCTGTTGATTGCCGCGACATATTTGGGGAACTAGATTTGTATATATGACGTTATTCAGCTAATTCCGCTGGGCATTCTCGCTTGTGTGTATTGTCACTGTGAATTGAGGTGCTAGCGCTTGGTGTGAGTGCTAAACCATACGCTTAAAGAATTGCCATGGAGTGCAAACGTTGAAATTTCAAGACAATCACTGTCAGTAGTCAACCTTCTTCGCTCGGTCATTACAATTTGTGCCATACATTGCTGCTGCTAGTACTGCCTGGCATGGGAACCACTTCATGTGATAGTGTTCTATTTATCTGAAAACATTTTATATCATAAGTGTCGATTTATAAAGAGAAATGTTAGCCAACAGAACAACGTATCATATTTTAGTACAAACTCCTCATGATCTTATGTAAAAATAAACAGATTTGCATGTCGCACTGTAAAATTTCAGCTGGCATGAGGTGCCATTTTTGTATGATTTCATGGACAACATTTGCTATCTGGGGTGTAAGTTTGTGTTTATAAAGTGAAATTATTTCCGCCAACATGACAAACCGGATTCACAGTGTTAGTTCCAGAATTGTCTATTTTGCGTTGCTGCTGCATGCACGACTTTTGCAAACTTTGTTCTCCCGTTCAAATGCAATACAGAGATATTTTGCTGATTTGTCCGAAAAAAGTGTCGCTTGAAATTTCAATGATCTTCAAACAGCTCTAGGAGTTTGGGTGATAGCTGGTCCTTTCTTCTGGCCAATCATGATGTGATTCATTCCCTGGAGGAAGGTAAATACATGAACTACACTGATTAAGATTATCGGCCGACTAAGCAGCTCATGCTTTGGTGACACCGTGGTGTTGAAAATACTCGATACGTTGCAGTAGCTGAGCTATCTCAGTATTGATGCATAACGCAAAATTTTGATATAGGTCGCACCCAGTTATAGTGCCAAAACAACTGTTGCCATTACTTCCGAGGTAGGTCTGCCCATACGTAATTGTCAGTGTTGCTCCGCTGATGTCAACATTTTACAGAAGTATTAACACTGCACCTTACTATCGCAAATGTACAGCACTACACAATGTTAGGTATATAATGGTTTTGAATTTTTATCCTCGGACTGACAGGTTAAGACAAGCCTTGATTGGTTATTCCTGGTGGTTTCGCATATTTGTAGAGGCTTTTGACGCGGGGCCGGTTACCAAGATTGACAGAGTAAAGGTTTCCGACTGTTGAAGTGTTGTTGCCGAGGAAATATTTCATCCATGACCATTAGGTGCCACTGAATGAAGAGTAGTCCTTGGAATGTGTTGCTCAAGCACATACCCCGAGGATTGAACCAGTGCCGCTTGATCTTGAAGCATCTTTGTCCACATAATCAGGCCTATCCAACCGAGCTATCGTTCTGGTAAAGTGGGAACTATAAGCAGAAGCTCCAGAGATTGGAAGCTTTGGAACCCTTTTGCAGTGTTTATAAGATCGTAAGCGACCTACCTTCCAATGCAGAGGCAAACTTTCCATTGGGTTTTCTCTTAAATCCAGTTTCACAACATGATTCAGGTCAAGCAGGGAATCGTCACTAATATGACATATGTTGTTGCCACAAAGAAGTAACACTTTCAGTTTACGCTTTCCTGAAATATGGAAGTAGGGTTAGATTATAGACAGTCTTATTGTAACAATTGCAACAATAATGGCAATTGCTACAACCAGTAGCGCACCCAGAAAAAAATTTAGGGGGGGGCTAATTCAGAAATGTCGGTCGAGTGATTTGCGATAATAGTGACTGTAGGCCAATGCCCATCAGTGCCGGTGTTTGGGGTGTGCAAACCGTGCGATCGCACAGGGCCCGCAAATTAGGGGGCCCGCAATCTACTCAGAAAATGCAGTAATTTTGTTATTTTCAATGGAAAAATTTAACAAAGTGAATTCAACAAAGGAATTAGCAACAAGAAAACATGGAGACTCAACGGGTGCAACCTTTTTTGTCCCCTGAATGTTTCGTATCCTGAAAAGATCGAGAAAAAAAACAACAGAGCCGAAGTCGCTGATCGGAGTTGCCGCAAACATTTCAAAATTTCTCTCGATCTTTTCAGGGGACGAATTAAGTCGAAATTTGATTTTGTTACTCCGACTTCAGGGTACGGAATCGGGGTAAGAATTTTTTAGGGGACGAAATAGGTTGCATCCAAATCAACATAGAGACATAGCTTTATATTTCCGAAAAATGTTGAGGAAAGCATGATCTTATCCTTTTGCTATGCCACCGGACAGCACCATTTTACAGTAATATTCATTCCCAAATTTTTGTTGAACATGCTCTCATAATGCCCCAAATTCAAAGTAATTTTTTAAAATTTTCTAGGGGAGGACCCCCAGACCCCCCGCCACAGGGTGGGCTTCGGCGATGACACCGTCAGGCTTCGCTCGCTGCTTTCTAAATTCTCTGCTGACTCATTTATAATTTTAAGCAAAGGAGAATCCCAATTTGACACCAAAATTCAGGAAGCACTGTTAACGCTATACGCTACAACCCAAATTTAAACAAGCAATTATTTGCTGGAGGCGCGTCCATTCTCCTCAACATTTACTTGATGTATCACGTTCCCTGTGGTGCAAATTTTTTTATAGTTATTTATGTAGTTGCCTTTTCCTAATGTAAATTTACCTTCAAGAAGTTGACATTTATTGCATTGATTAATTATTTTCTGATTCTTGATTAGGGCTTAAAATTAAGCCGAAAACGTTCGACTGTTAAAACTATTTGTACGGTAATTATGTAAAATATATTGTTATAATGCTCGGGCCTGTTGTATTGTTATGTCTTATTCATATCTAACCTGTAAGTAAAAGGTATAGCCTAGCCTACATAGGGAACATACAAAAACTTTATTTTTTGTGACGAGTTTGGGGGGGGCTTGAGCCCCCTTAGCCCCATGCTGGGTGCGCTACTGGCTACAACAAAACTAATGTGTAGGAACTGGATTTGGCATTGCAGAAAAACATAAATCTAGAATAATATGACATTTGAACAGATACCGGTATATCTCTTGTTCCATGGAGATCAAAAATAAATCCAGGAATGGCATGATAGCACCAACACCTGGTGGACGGAATAATTTCCTAGCAACTATCAAAAACTCTACTAGAGCTGTCAATCTCAGTGACCACTGACCAGGCCTGCATCAGTGGTTGAAAGCCTCTAAAAGTATGCGAAACTGCCAGTATTAAGCTCTCCAATAATCTTTCCTAGTCTGAGGAAAAAGATCATGTTTGCAACCTATTGCACCATCAACAGTAGGCTACATTTTACAATTATCAGTGTACAAACTTGATCATGTGTAAATCATTCATTTAAACAAGAAAAAATATATGCATGGAACAAAACTTAACATGGTATATATATATTATACATTTAATCTCAAACAGCAGGAACATTATATGGTGACAGCTGAACTCCCATACCAAACTATTAAAACATTTCTACCACACAATCTGTTTAAACCCAGATCTTGATAATAATTTTCCCGTTCGTTAATGTGCTGGTAGGTTTATATCGATTTTTGCAGTTAGTATCTTTTTCGTCCCGGACGCGTTAATGACGAAAAATAAAATGATTGATTGAGTAAGCCTAATCGAGTAGCAACTCAACAAACTTTAACAAGCTATGTGAAGAGCCTACTTCTAAGCTATGTGGAGAGTCTACTTCCTAACCCTAACCTAGTTGGGTCCTATCAGCAAAGCATTGTTAGCTTGAGAAAAAATAAGCAAACTAAAAAGACCATGCTTATTACAAAAGCTTTTTTATGATGTCTTGGCCAGGACAATTTGTGTACTGTAGTGGACTGATATGTTATAAAGTTGATGCTTTTTAGTTTACAGTACAACAAAACAGTGAATAGCGCATTTTGTTTAAACCTGATATTAACATTGATCATTTAAAATTGTATTATAACATTTAAAACGTAGATTGCATTGAACAAACAAGAGAAAACATCTATATATCTTGGTACGGTACTCATTTCTAAACTGGAAACATCATTAAGCCTAACTACATTAAAGTTGTATTTCGACTGAAAAAAGTAGTCTGAAGAAAAACAATACAAGAACATATAATATAGGACAATAAAAGAAATTATATAAATAGTTTTGGAATCTCACAGGTTGTCTGCATTTATAGCATTTACAATGGTTTGAAAAAGAAGTGTTTTTAATCTGATTGTAAATGTTGCCTCAACAGTCAAGGTGCAAAAAGCCACACAATAGTCTATCACTGCATCTTATAAACTAAGGGAGCTGGTATACAAATCCCCCCCCCCCCCCTTGGTAACTCATGACAAAGAGGAATTGACCAAAACGTGTGGATTGAAGTGTGTGAACAGTAAAGCAAAGGTAAAGTAGTTTCACCCTATATGTTTGGTCGAGTCCTGTTTTTGTGTTTTTGTCATGAGTTACCAAGGGGGGGACTTGTATACCAGCTCCAAACTAAGCTGGGAGCTTCCAAAACTCACCTTTTACTGGGTCAGGAACAGATTCAAATTTATTACTGTTTAAATTTAAAAAAGATATTTCCTCCGGAAAAGTAATGTTTGATATATCTGTTAAATTATTTTCAGAGCAGTTGAGCCACTGCAGGCTTATGAGACTGCTCAACTCTACAGGTAGGTATTCCAGTCTATTTTGTTTCAAACCCAAACGAACTAAATATTTCAATTTTCCTATTTCTGATGGTACCACTAGTAAGTTACACTGGTTTATCCATAATTCTTGTAAAGTTTCAATGTCTCCAATTTCACTTGGTAAAGCTCCAATATTATTGTTGCTTACACTTAAAATCTGCAAATTTCTTAATGATCCAAGTCCAGCTGGAAGAACTGTTAATTTATTGTTATCCAGTATAAGTTCTGTTAAAGAGTGAGCAAATGTGAGAACTTCAGTTGGTGGAAAAATTAACTGATTATCATTCAAAAGCAAGCATTTGATTGAATTAAAACTTGACAGCTTTTTTGGAAGAACTGTCAATAAACGATGACTTAAATTTAAGCATTTAATTCTTTCAGGGCATTTTGCAATTATTGTATCAACTTCTTCATCCATTAACATTTGTATTTGATCTGTTGACTCTATGTTCAGTGCCAGACTACATCTTTAACTTTTGTAGATTAGAATTTCAACAAAATACCAGACATTTTCTAGTGTGAGCTGTTGCTACGGTATGCTGAGATAAGGTAAGTGAAAACAATCACTCTGTCTCTGCTCTCAAGCAAGGTTGCCAGACCCAAATTTCAAAAAAAGCCAAATGCACGTAGAAAAACTGTCAAATCAGAGAAAAAATGCCAAATATTATTTTAAGCAAGTCAAGCAATAAAAAAAAAGTGTCGTAGTTAGATATTGTTGTTAGATGTTTACTATAGCCTAGTTTTCTAGTAGACCATATGATAGTCTCATTATCTCCCTGTTAGTACGGGAATTTTGTAGCCTACAACTTTTGCAGTGTAGGCTACAGTAGGCCTTACGTGCATATTTTAAACGTGCTGTTCCTGGCAAGTAAACCATTGATTGATTGAAGCTGTTACAGAAGTGAGCCATTTTACACAGGCTATGCCGGTAAAAAATCCTACTTTGCTCCACATCTCACCTCAAAAATCTCTCTAGCGACTGAAGCCAAGACATCCCTTTGTACCAGCTATCCTAGAATTGATACACCACCAGCGCAGCACATTAACCTATACTGAAGACAGTTGGAAGTAAGCATGGTGTGCCACCAAAATCAGACTCCTTAGTCCCTCCTTATACCTCACCCGCAGTGGTTCGCCGCCATCTTTGTGTTGTGTGAACCTATCCTGGCCGACTTGGGTCAAGCGCAATCGAATTCAATCAGGAGTCTTCCGCTTCCATTGGCTAACGAAAGCGGTGCGGAGGAACAATCCGCTGGCCATGTCGTTCTTGAATGTCTATTTACAAGACGCAAAATGGAATACATGGTTAGCAGAACTTAGGAACAGTGGAATACTGGGACGACTCGCTTTATTCAGTCCATATCTTGCAATATGGACAGCTGGAGGGTCATTGCAAAATTTAAAAATTGGTAGAACTGCAAAAAGCTTTTACGTAAATTTATTTTTATCAAATGAAATGCTATATTTTGAGTGAGGTTTGAGATGCTAAAACATCGGTAGAACCTTGCTACTGCAGTGTGAGGCTAACTAACTTACTGTTACTACTGCAGCGCAAAATCTATTGCTGCATTATTATGACTAGTATCATAAAGTATTACCGGTACATAAACATGATATCACATATTTTCATGCATTTATTCTGGTAATAACCTACACGGTTGGTTGACACACATGCAGCCAGATCACATACGCTGCACCTGGGTATGCGACATATGGCGGTAGAACTTAAGCTGCAGTTGCACCAAATTTTGTCATAACACTATGACCCTCCAGTCGTCCACCTTATTTTTGAGTAGGCAATCCCCTACTTCTACTATCCCCAGCAGAACTAAATGAAGCTACACTAACCTGGCTTTCCATCACCTGCCCTGGAATCTGAACAATCCTGTCTCACACGAAAGAATTTACGTAGAAGGAAAAAAGGAGTGTGCTTCACGAAAACAAGAAAATGAAAAGATCACTTTCTTAAACGTTCGTCCCTCTTTTTCGTAAATGAACTATTTTCACTTGTGCCACTACCCGGTGGTCACACGTGTGAGAATGCCATACGAAACTACTTCTGCTAGTGTGACGTACAAACTTATATACTAAATCGTGTTTCTTTTAGCTTACAACGTAATGTTGCCACTGCGCTAATGAGACGCTGGATTGCTTTTTGTTTGTGCCTCTGAAGCTATGAACACTGTTCAGGTGGTAAACGTTTCTTCGGACTAAATCTAAGAGATAGTAGAAAGCAGCCTGAATCTCGCCATATTTTTTTTACCGCAGTTTATACAGTAGATAGATTAACGATGGCGGACGCGGTTGTTAAAATTTAAATTTACGTCCAAGTAAAAAGTGAAAAATTGATCAATTTTCCATCATTTAATCCAGGGGTGGGGAACCTGCGGCCCGCGGGCCGAATGCGGCCTGCGTAACTGTTCTATGTGGCCCGCGTCAAAATTTCGTAAAAATTTTTTTTTTTCTTTTGCAAAAGTGAAATCATTTGAAGCTAAATTACCTGTGGAAAGTACAACTTGAAAACAATAACACCGCACATTTTCCTACCTTGCAAGAGCAAAAGCTTTCTACAACAGCCAAATATAGGCTACCCATTGCCTATGTATGTGTCAATCTTATGGAGACATTTAATGCAAGATTTTTGGACATAAAGAGTAAAGAAATGGAGTTAGATATTTTTGCCTCTCTTTTCAATGTGGTTGCAACTGATGTTCCTAGTAACTTCCAACATGAAATAGTAGAGCTCACAGAGTGACGGTACGTTGAAAGCAATGTACCAAAACATTCCACTGCTCAACTTTTATCAACGCTACATAAATGCCGATGATTTTCCAGTCATGCGGAAACATGCTTTGAAATAGGCTATGTGTCTCTGTTTGGAAGCACCTACCGTTGCGAGCAGTTTTTTTCCAAATTGAATCTAACAAAAAGTCGGCTTCGCTCCAGACTGACTGATAAAAACGTGGAGGTGTAGTTAAGAGTTGCAACATCTTCCGTGTCAGCAGACATCACACGACTCACCAAAAATAAAAACTTTCAGCCATCTCACTAGCTGTGAAAGTGAAATAAATCATTGTCTACTTCGCTGCATTTTTTATCTGTAAATAAAATTTCGAAATTTTAGTGGCCCGCCTGTGTTATTTTTCATTTTATGTGGCCCGCAATACTAAAAAGGTTCCCCACCCCTGATTTAATCAAAAGCATGCAATATCTTTTAAAGAAACCCACTTGCTACGGAGCTTTCGTATCTGGCTTCAAGACGTATGAAGCGTCAGCGCGCACACTCACCAATAACCCAAGCAACACAAAAAGCAATTGTATTAAAGCATGATGACGGACTACCGCTAACATAGCAGTGGCCAAATAGTTTTTACGATGTGAATAAGAAAGCTACTACTCACACACATCACAAATCGAATTTCAAGTTCGAAACGTTTAGAACTGATTCTCGAGTAGAAAGCTACGCAGACAACAAGCTTTGCAGAGATCGTACTCATTAATATAATTAACACAGGCTACTTACTTATGCATACTGTAGTGACAGGAATGAGCAGAAATATTAAATTTCTAGTTTAATAAATTTTAATTCCTGAGCAGTTTTTCGAATCCGTGGTTGAATGATTTGTTGGCTGGGTTTGGTCAAAATCAAGCCAAGAGAATAAAAAAAAAACATCGTTAAAGATTTTTATCATCATGAGATGAAACTTACCTTACGTGATCAAAAATTAAAGCTTCAAAATACAAAAGATTTTCAGTACGACGAAGAACACTGATTACTACTGATGAAATACTGTAAGTAAATAATCACCGTTTCGCTAGAACTACCTTGAGATCTCCAACCATGTATTCAAACCAAACTAAAGCATTGCGTCCCTTCGTTAGCGAAATCTCAAGTATATCAATGGACACGTTTCGAAGCAATTCAATTGGTGACAAAAATCTGTCAGCAGAAAGGATTATACAGTACACAAGTATGTCATATATACAACTTCAGATAACACAGTCACATGCATATGAAAGCATACAAGCAAATCGATGAATGAGATTAGTTATCTGAAATAAGCTAAAGGTAAAAAATAAGATGAATGTACCATAGATTCTTCGTGATGTCTAATTCTAACAGATTCGACGGGCAACAATGAAAAGCTAGACAAGGTAAGTGAAGCCTTTGACACCTCCCACCCAGTGTTTGTATCTTACAAAACATTTTACAAATTTTCAAACCACCGAAACTAATGGTAGAAAATTAAGACAAAGCAGATAAAAAATGCCTGCCTCAGCCGCAAAATTTATCGTTTTTAGACATTAAATCAGTAAAAAAGAAACAATCTTGCTACCTGGGGTTATAACTGACGCTCCAAGCACACGCGTCTGGTCATTAAAAACGTCTCACCAATCTGGAGATTTTCGTAATGACTTGCTTTTTGGGAGTTCACTCTCTACGAGTGCCAGTTGATTTCAATGTATGGCGCAATAAAATGCCAAGACGCGTTTGTAGATTTCACGTGCCCGAATCAATTTTAGCCAATGAAAGTGTCAATTATCACTTTGAAGTTCTGAATGGAAGTCAACCGAGCAAATGGAAGTCTCCCAAACGAGCACCCCCGTCGACTGAAATCAAGACACCCATTCGTGCCAGCCGCTCAACTTCTTATCAACAAAGCTGATGTACAAGACATCTCTGCGGCTGCTTGGGCGGACCATAAATGGAATTCTGAATGGAAGTCATGTACCACCAGACTCTATTCGTTCATCCACGACGCCGACACAGGCCCCATCGCCCTAACACTACCAAGACAGGCATGGGTGCGCCTCAACCGTCTCCGTACGTGCGTCGGGATTTTCCGCTCAACCATGCACCAATGGGGAATGGCCTCTTCCTCCTCCTGTGAATGTGGTGCCGAGGAACAGACCGCAGACCACATCATCAATGACTGCTCCATCTTCAAGCCACCTAACGGAGTGGAAGGTCTGCGTGTCATGGATGATGAAACCAAAGCCTAGCTGTTTTCTGGCAGCCTTCCAGTGTAGTCCGGAAACATCGTGAATCTGGGGTGGTAAAAGGATAGACCCTCGGCCCCAGAGGCTCCCACGACGACGATCACTTCGAACAAGCAACGATCTTGATAGGCTACAATGTACGGGAACTTACGCCAGCAATGTAATAAAATTGATGTTATTACAGTATTTCGTTGTGTGAATAAAAGCAATTCATTAAATAAAACGACCCTTTCAGGCGTCATAAACCAGGCAGCAAAATTTTTACATTGATTCAACGTCTACAGACGTCTTGGATTTTGATGTCTTGGAAAGCCAAGACTTCAGCTAATTTTCGATAAAGCATTGAAATTACAAAGTTTGAATGACCAAGCAATGAGAACGCACAAAAGACATACACTTTTGCACGATAGCATCCACTTTCAAAGATTACGTATGTTAAAAGAGCTTGGTCCTTAGCCTAAGAATGTAGGTGTGTATCTCTTGTCAGACAGCAAATTAATCGTTTTTTACATTCATTCAGCATCTGCAGACATTGAGAACAATGTAAAAAACGACTGATTTGCTGTCTGACAATAGACGCACACCTACATTCTTAGGGCAGTGGAGCAACTTGCATGAATCGACACAATGAGAAGATAAAAAGAAAATTGTGATGAAAGATAGTGACAATAGTAATGAAAAATTAGTGCACATTAGATAGACCACAGCAAGCGTATGAAGTGGCAATAAAAAAGCAAAGGTTAAAGTTTACGATGTTAAAACGGAGATAAAAAGCAATAGTACTTTATGACTGTTTCAATGACTTGCGATTCTGATCCGCAAAACGTGTGCATTGATGTGCAGCTTTAACGTTGATCAGACATAGAATCAATGTGTGAGCACACATCTCTTGGGTTTTTGATGACCATTAAATGCTGTCTATTGAAAAGAGTGCATTGATCATTTCACCAACTTTCTATATGTACAGAAAATCCGTCATTTTTACATTGATTCAACGTCTGCAGACGTTGTAAAAATGACAAAATGTAAAAATGACGGATTTTGCCATCTGGGTTTAAATATTAGCAAGCAACACGTTTTGTTGCGCAGACATTACGGGCAATAAAACCGAGATGGACCAGTCGTTGTATAACTTCTGGTTCGTTTGAAATCCAAATAAAACAAAATCGAATTGATTCAACCACAAGTTAGGTGTTAACGTAGCAAAAACAATGATAGGCTACAACACTGTTGGGAAAGAACAACGCTTGGATCTAAATGTTCTGTAATTACGATGAAATTTTAATACTTTTTAATTGATTTCAAACAATTATAATATTTCTGCTACGGTTTTCAGAAGCAAAAATAATTGTTTTTGGAACGTCATACAACATGTTCTTTGGTTTTCAAACGCAAATCCAACAGAAGCTTTGTTTTAAAGTTTTAAGAAGAACTGAGTGACATTGCAGACCCAAGATTCTTCAATTGGTCACAAGGTTTTCACACTTGTCATGTGACCGTTATTCTGATTTCTGACGCCTTCGATTTTGCACCAGCACAGTCGTACACACCCCAATCCATTCGGCCGTAGCTGTTGGTAGAGATATGATGAAACCGACCCAAAGTCTTAAGAGTACGGGGGGGGGGAAGGGCACGTGACGCTGCTGCCATTCCCTCCAGTGTATTATACATTAGAAAGCAGCAGTATTTCGAATTTATCAATGTGGAGTATGATCACTTTGCAGTTAACAATGATAGATAAAATCCCCAGAGGCCACATCGCAGAGTGCGATTGTGACTTTGATCAACACCGACGTTAAAGCAATGTTGCTTTATGTTGATTTCTTGTCCAAAAACACGATAAAATTTGTTTCAACAAATTTACACTCGAGTCATGTCGTTTCCAAGACCTAAAGGATCTGGAGGAGCGGATGTTGCTTCCACGTAACTCGGAGGAGGAGCATCGTTTGCGTGAATATGTACTTCCACCAAATCACTTCCTCTGAGCCCCGGAGGTGGGAAATAAAGAGGCAAGTTCGTCTCGTCCAGATGAGGAGCTGGACAATAACAAAAATATCACGTATCTCGATGATTGCAAAGTGCAACCTGCAATTCTTTCCTAACGCCAAAATCCGTCAATTTTCCATTGATTCAACGTCTTCCAGATGTTGAATCAATGGAAAAATGACGGATTTTTCTGTCTGGGTTGTGCTCATGACATTTTTACAAAAGTTTTAGAAAAACTATAGCTTCAAAAATAGCGCACGGTAAAAAGATCAAGCATGTTTAAAACTACTATAGTGGCAACGCTCTCACACTTAATGCGGTAGTTGAAGTGAAGATATGTAACGAAAAAGGATGTATTTTATTGCTCAGGAGTGGTTGGCATTGTTCGTGCAAGTTACGCATGTGTGAGTGTGGCAGTGTGCATGATATTTCGTGCCGTGCGGCGTGTATCACTTGTCACCTTCCTAAGCCAAACCTCAAAACGTTCAATCAATACAATGTCATGATCAGACGTACTTTTAACAATCTGGTAGTATCTCTATCATTCTAGGTAATCTCTCCTGCCCAGTGCCCAATGCTCATAGCCACTGGTACAGTAGCCATAGCTTGCGCCCGTGTTTAAGTTCAACAGTAAATGATGAAAAACAAAACTTACACGAATGCAAACACAATAAATTGATCGCACGGTTAGAAAGATCCCAGACGGCAAATCAGACATTCTTACATTCAACGTCCGCAGACGTTGATTCAATGTAAAAAATGGCTGATTTGCTGCCTGGGATAATACATGCTGAAAATAGGTGTTTAACGAACCATACAGTATTTGGCTAAACCACCAAACTACTCCTTTTTCGCATTTAAATAACGTCTACAAACGTTGAAACAGTATAACAAAGACATTTGCAATCGGGGTGCAAGCATGGCTTTGGAACAAGATTACACAAACGCGCTTTTCTTCCGAGAATTATTTCTTCCAAAAATCAACTGTCAACATTACAAAGTTGGAAGACAAACAAAGGACGCAAGTTGCTATCTCTTGAATAACTGGAAATCTATCAATGCCAACGAAAGATGTGACGTAACGGCAGTATTTGATTTAGCGTAACCTGCAAAAGTTTAACTATGTTGCCATACAGGTGGATCAAAGTGCGGTAACCACCGGAGTTGGATCAATTACAATTATAATTGAAAATAATTAATTACACATTTTCATGTAATTGCAATTACATTTGTAATTGAGACGTTTTGATGTGGTGTAATTGTATTTGCAATTTTAAAATTTTAGTCCAAATTACAATTATATCATATTTGGTAAGTTGCACGCATATCAGCACTCTTGTTGAACCGCTATAGCTGGGGTTCAAAGGAACTTCTATATTACAAGATAATCTTTATCAAATGCAATTCTACCGTACTTGTTTTTGATCAAATCAAACTGTAAAAGATCATCGATGAACATAAATATGGAAACATGAAGTTTTTGTAATTGAAATGTGTAATTACTTACAGTGGAAATTTGTAAAATCATTAATGTCCCGATTGAACGAAAATGGAAGACGCCATACTCGAGTTTCACCCTTGTTTGGGATCATCATTGGTGCGTATCCATGCGTCTTGAGCGGAAAGCGAACTTCAGCTTGATAGAAATCGTGGACGTTTTCGACTTGGTTAAGAACGGCATACTGGACACCACAGTAAAATATCTCGACGGAGGTTCAATTTCCAATCACGTGGGAACTTTTCACAATTCCCATCAAGTTGGAAGTTGGATTTCCACTTAAGACACATGGATAATAATTGGATATGCACCACTGATGATCCCAAACAAGGGTGAAACTCGAGTATGGCGTCTTCCATTTTCATTCGATTCGATCGTTGGACATTAACGATTTTATCATATTTGGAAGTAATTGCAATTAAAATTTGAAAATTTCAAAACAATGTAATTGTAACTAAAGTACAATAACTAAAGTAATCAAAAACAAATGATGGTGTAATTGAACTGAAAACTGTGCAATTGATCCGACTCTGGTGTACAGACAGCTAGAACTATAAACGACAGCAGTAAATGCAGCTAGACATACAGTGAATCAACCATATTTCACAACATACTCGTTCTGGCGTACTATCATTTCACCAATGATACAAAATGAGTTACCATTAACAGCAACTTAAAGGCAGCAACACCTAATTATCGCGATAACAAAACCATATTTGGGATAAACTAACACTTTGATGCAGACGCAAATCGCACGGGGCCCCAATCTTCGGATATATATCAGCGAATTGACCGACTAGGGAAATCCATGCATAGGAAACAAACTCACCTGTAGGGACAGTTGATGAAGAGGGTATACTATAAGCATTCATGTCATCGTATGAAGGCAAGGACCGATGGCCTATCACAATGTCTACGGGATTTAAAGGCACGTCAACTGAACCGAACCCTTTCATGGTAACCTTGAACTAAAAAAAAATGCAACAACATCTGAATACATGGAGCGTAGGCAGAATGGGATATTTTGAGTAACAGATTCTCCGACATGTTAAGTATCATCTTCGTGATTTTTAAAGTAATCTAAATAGTGTAGCTTTTCAAAAATAGTCAGAAGCTAGTCATTAAGGTAATATATCGTGTTTTTATACAGAGTTGTATCCGGTGCGGTTAAGCGTTGTTCTCAACTTTTTATATGACAGCTCTTGAATCTGAAATGGTAGAATGGACACCGGAATTTTAAAATCTTTTAAGAGGGGGCTTCGCTACAGAAGCGACAATACAAAATTCATAATGAGAAGCAGACACTAGTCTCAAACAACTAACATAAGGCAACCTACTTTAATAAAGTATGAAACACTGATGAATTTGCAATTTCGTAACGCTGAAGCGACAACCATAGGAATAGTAAGTGTCGGTTCATTTTGAAATTTCTTCCTTGATTGAATCGATATGGGATGCCCTCTCCAGTTACAAATTTCTACAACTTTTTCCCTCGACTTTAAGTTCCCGGATGACGTGAAGGAGAAACCAGACCGTTTTCCATAGCAAGTGGTTTTTTGGCATAATGTCATCAAGAAGGGAAGTACACTTTGACTGAAGATGATGAAAAATAAAAGAGGATTTTTACTTCTGGATAACTAAAAGGCCAAAAAATGCTTTATCAAAAGTAAATTTTACAAAGATTATGGCTTTCGAATGAAAACAGTTTATCAATAAACGTTCTATGCTCGGCAAATTACCAGCATTTACTACGGGTCACCGTCACACTGAGCAGTAAGTGACAACAGAACGGCACCGTCATTGCATGTTTGCAGATATTTTTAAAACGTACGGTAACAAACCACTCTTGAAGTAAAAGTAGGTGTCAAGATTAGTTTTCAAAACCGTACCATCCATTTTCGATGTTCCCATTGATCAACACTCTGTCACCAGGAGCATAAGCACTTTTGTCCAAAGTCAGGTCGATTTTAGCGTTGACTTTATAGCAGCACAGGCAGCAGTCATCTTGGCCCCTTCCTTTAACGTGCAATGGTTTGTAGAAGAGCTGGAACGCAACTTACTGAGTTTTGGCTAACTTCATGAAGGTAAGCAAACACACTCGAAATATCAGTGTCTTCTACCAGGGCAAGAGCCATCGCAGTAGTTTCTTTCGTTCAATTGATAGAAGTTTATCAAAAAAAATATTTAAATACTTACATCATATGTCCAAACACATTGAAATAATGTAAAAAAAAAAATGAAATAAACACTAGCCATGAAAGTTTGTGAAACAACAGCTTGCTCAATTTTACCAGAATTCCCTTTACCAGAATTGACTTTATCATAACTCACTGTGACTTTCAGTGTATGTATGTAGTCTAGATTCTTGAATGTTTCATTTTTACAAGATTTTTGAAATCAAAAATGCTTGCGGTCAAACCAGATCGGATTTCTGTCACATCCAGCCGATCTAAAAAAAAATTTTTTGATCGGACGACTTTTAGAGGGTTTGCAGCCCTCAAAAGTTTTAAAAATTGAAGCGTGGGATAGTTTGCAGGAAGTTTGCGATATCTCGGTAAAAGAAGGAGATAGAAAGACGGACAAGGTGTCAACTTGTTCGGAATGGCCAATTTCCCATCTGCGCTTAATACATTTTACTACTCTATCTGCAATGGAAAAAAGGTTAATTACAAAAATCTGTTTTTTTCATATATTTATGATGTTTTGTTTCCAGTTCTACGAAGCAAAACGTTTGCAGTAACTGCAGCATAACACTTTTATTTTTTAATAAAGGTTTTGTTAATTTTTCTAGGATCTAACAATGCAGGATTGCAGATGGACGAATTGTAGATTATTACCGGTATTAGGCTACTCTGCTTTTTTCGCTTTCAGAACTACATTCTTGTTCGAGTCTGCAGTGGGAAAATTTGCTCCAACAAAGACTGTCAAACCTGAAGCATTTCTTCACTGTTCAGAGCAAGCCAGTGCCCTGTATTTTATTTTGGAACAGGCAGTTGTGGAAGAGCGTCAACAACCACAATTGATCAAATGAGAACGAAAACAACTCAGACAAACAAAGAAAAGTTGATGTTAGACTTAGGTCGTATTAGAGCAATGCTGAAAAGTAATCATTGAGTATTACATGCTGGTAGTAATTTTTTATTCTTGGGTAACATGCCCGATTTCCCGTTCCACATGATGTTGCTTATTTGTTTTTCACAAGTCATGACTGAATCCCTGTTTCTACAGCTGCGTTTGTATATAATATATACCTCTAGAATGCAATCATTGTACATATTGTTGAATTCAAACAAAGAAAAGACGAGGTGTATGACTCTTGATTTGCACAGACACGTCAATGTCAACTGGTCTGTTTAACTGCTCTGTGTTAGTAGCTCATGCTGAAAAGTTTACATGTGAGTGACACTGTGCAAAAAGAGATGACGGTATTCTATGCCAAGCCAATCCTGAAAGGAACTTCATTTCATTGTTTGTGTAAAATTTGATGCACACTTGTACTCTATGCCTTAGCACATAAGGTTTGTGGCTCTCTATAACTTGTTATCATTGTGGTTACTGGAAAGCGTTTGCTTCTGTAAAACTGGGAAGAAAACATCATAAACATGAAAAAAAAAAATTTTTTTTGCAATCCACTTTTTTCCGTTGTAGATAGGGTAGTAAAATGTATTAAGCGCAGATAGGAAGGTGGCCATTCCGCCAAAGTTGACAACTTACGTGTCTACATATCTCCTTCCGTTAACTACCCAAATATCACATATTTTCCCACGCTTTAATTTTTCAAACTTTTGGGTGGCTGCACAGTGCACACCCTTTAATTGGCGTCCGATCGAAAAAAATATTTTGGATCGTTTGTATGTGACCAAAATCCGATTAGACCTCAAACATTTTTGTTTTTAAAAATCGTGAAAAAATGAAACAAACACCCCAATGTAATCATATCTACACATCCAAACACATATCATTACAATGCATGATTGCATGTTTTTCGATTGCATGGGTCAAATTCGGTTTGGGGGGAGGGTGAAATTTGTGGAACTGGAGGCGAATTAAAATCGAGAGTTTTTGTTACTGTGGGTTATTAACTCACTTCAGCAGTAACAGGATTCTGTGTTAAGTCAACTATATCATAGACGCGGAAAGGTCTTGTGCAGTCTTGGTTAATAGATAATCCACCAGGAAATTTGCATGTCACTGTTAAAGTGTAAGTCACATTCCCATACTTGCCTGAAAAGAAAATATTTAACTGTCAGTTAATGTAAAAATTATAACAAAAGACAATGTAAATATCACAAAAAACACATAATTTCTCTTGACATCGATTGGACTCAATTGAGTACAATGTTACACAAGCAAATTGTTTTGCTGCTCAAAAAAAATAAATGTACCGTGTACACAGCAAATATATATATAAATTTTTTATTTCTTTCCAATAGATATAACATATTATGCTTTGCTTTTTCTTATATGATGATATATGTATATATATAACAAATTCTTAAGAAACGCAAGTCATGAGATATATAACGCATTGTGAAGCACTAAACTGGATCAAAGGTTGGTATTTTAACTGACAAACACCATCACTACTGTGCAAGCTTTATGATGGAAAACCATGTGTTTCTGATATAAAGAATAAATGTTATTAATACTACAACAAGTATAATACTCAATGCCAAGCAAATAGCCAACCAGAGCAAATTACATCAAATTCAGTTGCTATTCTCAAAAAACCTCTACACTACAGACTGTTTCCCCTTACTTGGATCATCCAAAGGTCTTTATTCAAATTAAATACAAAGACATTCATATATATATCAAGTATCATGACTCAAATAGATTATATTTGAATCAGGACCTTCTGTAAACCATATCAAAAAAACTAGGCAACACAAAATATGAAACACAACTCTTACTTGAAAATGAAGAAGGACAATTTGCTGATAGGGGAAATGAGAACTCTTTCTGTTGATTACCAAGAGGTAACACTGTGGTCTGGTTGCTCACTGAAATAAAAACAAAAATCAAAAAATATATATACTGCACAAAAATACAAGGAGCCACATCATTGAGAGTAATTACATGTCTTTTGCCACTTGTAGAAATTCTTCTCAGCTGCTATAGTGCTATAGCCTATGGTACACTCCATAGCTAATAGGGATGTGCAATACTCTAATAAGAGATAACCTCACGCTAATGCAATCACTACAAAAACCAAACTCATTCTCCAGTTCGAATTTGGGATTGTTCAAACGCAGTTTCTAATATATTACTTACCTCCGCCCCACAAAACTATCTCTTGCAAAGTATATTCTTCCTTTTCTTTGTAATGCTTCTTGTCATCACTCCCCACAGACCATTTAGTTTTGCAAAAACCATGAATTTTGGCTGTCACAGCTTGTGATAAAATAAATGTGCAATTAATATGATATTAATAATAATAATACAAGTAAACATTAAAAACTGTCCAATTATGATTTCTGACAGAAGTAATTTTTGAAGCAAACAGTGGCACATTTGTAACAGCAACTTTCAAATACTGATCAACTCACCAAACACTTTTGTTGCTTTTGATACCTTGAGAATAACATGACCTGTCACAGCATGGCCAGGTTTAAAAACATTTCGATTGTTGTTGCCAAAGATAATACGAATCTCACTTATTTTACCCATGTTTCTAAGTTGGATCCAAAAATTTGCAGATGATAGACATTTTAAGGTCAAAAAATCCAAACAAAAACACAAATCTATATCAAACAAAGTAAGTTCATAAAAAGCTGGATCACCAAGGTAACAAAATAATTACAAAGTCACAATATAACATTGTATAGGGCTGCAACATTGTTTATCTTAGCAGCTTTAAATAAAAATATGATTATTGAACCTAAGCTGGAATAAATGGAGCGATGTGTAGGTGTGTGTAAGCATCGATTTAAAACACTGCTAAATAGCAAAGTACCAGATAAGCTATCTTTCTTATGATGACACTGCAAAGGATATACAAATTCAACAATGCTTGGACCAAAACATTCAGCAAAAATTAACACATTTAAAAACAAGCTGCATAACTTCATATGGCAAATTATGTTCCCACGGAGCCCAATCTGTTAAAATATGTGAAAAAAAAACTGTTCAAATAAAGATATGTTGTACAATGTTGTACATATTTATTATATACGGTATATATATATATATACTATTTAACACTATTTTATATTAAAATATTGATTTTTTGTAGCAAATGTCTTGAGAAATGTTTTTAGAACTGAGCAAGAGGTAAATACAGATGGTGGCTGCGACCAGTAGATGGAAACTAGTGAAAAAAAACAAAAACATTGTTTAGCATATTGGTAAAATGAAAGTTTTCAAACAATAAAAACAAAACACATTAACATAAAAAAAATTCCATGTATTGTTTCACAAAATATGTGTTGCAAAAGTAGCAAAGATTGAACATAAGTGATTTTATTGCAAAGCCATAAAGCATAAATGCACCTTCACAACTGTGTTAACAGTTTGATGATTTTACAACCAATTTATGTAATAAATTTCAGAAAAGGTTATAACACTCAGATAGCTAGGGCCTATGCAATTAATCGACTATACAAATTACAAAATTTGGAGATATATATCTGTTATCCCAAAACAAAAAATTAGTTATTCCCAAGCTAACCCTACCATAATAGACCCAAACATCATTCAAGAAGCTGAGTTAATGTCAAAGTTTAAACTATCTATGCATATATTTGTATCAGCAACATTTGGTGCAACTACCGTACACTATATGCTACTGTGTATATATTCATGACAATAAGCAGCATAAAATGACACAAAAAAAAACAGTTTACAAAGTACAACTTTTACAAGGCAAACTTGTACTTTGTACACATATGGTTTTGTCATAAATTTCAACTACAAAAAACTTGATTGATTGATTGAATTTTTATCCTCGGACAGGGAAGCTTCTTGCAGAGCTTGATCCTGGCAGTTTCGCATACTTGTAGAGGGTTTGAATCACGTACACAGGCCCAGTCACCAAGATTGACAGAGTAAAGTTTTCGATTGTTGAAGTCTTGTTGCAGTGAAATTATCAGCTGTACACTTCTAAATTACCGGTACTACTCTGAATACAAAAAGCAAAAATCCTTACATAAAACTTTTTTATTGTTTTGATTCACATTGAAAAATTATGTTCGATGCATGCTTTAAGAACTATGATTCCTTTTGCTTTGCCAAATTACTTTGATGGTATTCAAAAGCTTCATGAAGCAATAATTGTCCAACATTACTATCCAATACAATTGATTCACGAACTACTTGTTGGCCAAGAAAGTCCAATTCTAACTGTGGAAATCTCACAAGTTCCAACAGTTCATCTAAATATTGTAAACGTACTGATAACTTGTGCTTTATCCATCGAATAACCATGTGATAAATAACTTCTTCACAGCTCACAACTAAATCATTTGATTGTAAAAACACGACAATGTCATCTTTTGTTAAGTCATCATAAAATTTAGGTTCTCTGATAGCATCATCAAAATTTTTAATAATGTATCGTTGCATTTTTGCATGATATTTAGGTTTGTTGTGGTCTCTGGCCAAACAAAAAGCAAGTAAGCAGCTTTCCATATCTCGCTTCTCTTCAATATTTTTCCCTTCTGTTTCTGTATTTTCATGCATTAGCTTTCTATTAGATTGTAATAGCACCTCACTGGCACACCATGATGATTTCATTCCACTTGGTGAGCTTGGAAGTTCAGCCGACACAATACTTCTGTGCTTCTTTTTGTTTTTACCCATTATAGAAATAAAAAAGTCAAAGTCACTATAACGAGAAACTACAAAACTAACATAAAAAAAAAACATGGTTGAAGGGAGAAGTGTCATACTTGAATCAAGGTACCGGTAAGTACGTAGGCTACAAACACTTCACAGCATCTCATTAGATTATCAAAGCAATTTTCTCCGACAATCAATCAAGTTTATTTCGGCATAGCTCCACATTCATTTTCAATGTACACATCAGGAGATATAACAAATAGCTTTTTTATATGGAAACTACACCATGGAGGCACCGAAAAAACCATGCGGTTATCTAAGTCAAGGTGCCCCCACGACAGAAATAACAAAATGCAGAACAACTCTTCAGGGGTACCTGGTTGATTTGATGATGGGAGTCTGTATTCTCGGGTTGAGAAAGCTTCTTAGAGAGGCTTTCTCTTCTCGACTCAAAGCTAAATGATATCAAGCTATCAGAATCAAAGCGGATTCCCCCGGACCTGATTCCTGAAAGTTTCGCATACTTCTTGCTTGCGATTGTGATTTGTGAGTAAAAAACAAACCACCGTTCAAAGTTGCCAGATTTTTTTTATTTTGTTACTTCAAAGTATCCCAAACACTCACAACTGAATACAAGCCCATAAGTCGCTTCAAATTCGAACCATTGTAGCCTGCAAATTGAAGACCAAAAGCACAATTTTTAGGTAGAAATGTTTTTAAATATGGTTTTAAATAAACTGAAACCAAAAGAAATCTGATCCACCAGCTCAATCAGAGCCGTATCCTCAATGAAAGCATTGCTTCCCTTGTCAAAATTGAAAAAAGAGAAGATGATATTTTTCAGTAAAACGATTTCGTTACTCATCAAAATGCATAATAATCAATATTTCTCATAATATCGTAACCTTACCAGATGAAACCATATTCACCATTGTTCCATACATGTTCTATACCTGTTTAATAGTCGTAATGTGACGGATTAAAACTCATCCGCTACAGTCCTTTTACAGCCTACTTGCTTTTTTTAGGGCTACTTTCAGAATTATTTTTGCTACAATTTATTAAAATTCGCTACAAGTCATAAAATGTAGGCTATGTAGCCTACATTTTATTATTTTTAATAGAAACTGTTAAATATACCAACTTGTTTTTTTTTTTTTAATATTTTCCTTGTTTTGTCCTTTTTTGTATTATTTTCGGCAGCAGTGGCCGAGTGATTAGCGCGTTGGGCCATGTATCGGGCTCGCAGCCGAGAGCCTGCATGTTCGACTCCACCACCCGCACTTGCTGTTGTTTCTCTGGGCAAGAAACTTTACGATAATTACCTCTACCCAGTGATGGATTTCGAGTAGTAATGGGTATAGCCTATAATACCAATTAAATTTAAGTCATAAGTAGAGTAGACAACCGGAAACAGACATTGTCGTCGGCTGCTGTGTGGGTCAGGTGTACGTCGGAAGGCGTACACCGATGCATAGCGCTCAAGTCCGCTTTCCCGCAATGCAGGATAAAGATATGAAAAACAAACAAACAATTTTGACTTTAAGACCTTTTCACAGTCTGGCAACTGAAAATCTAAGGAGCTGTTATGGTTATAGTATCGGCCTGGTAAGCAAAAGTTTGAGCCAAATGTTGGCTTTACACTGTTATCCTGGCTGGATAGACTGTGGCATAAGACAGGATATGTGAGGTCTACCGTCTAGGCTAGATTTGAATGAAATGAATAGCCCACTGGCAGCTACTTCAGCATTATAATTTATAAGTAGTTGAATAAGCTAAGTTTTTGGTGATAATAGTAGGGAGGGGCACAAAATTGCAAAATCAACAATTCAATGATGAGTACACCTGAACTTTATGCTATGGATCAATGTCAAAGCAATAAAAAAAATTTTTTTTACTTTGGTCGCAAAAACCCCCCGGATAATCAGATATCAAAAATGGAGGGGGGGCACAGATGGTTTTTCAGAGATAATTCTAGAACCGCTTGTCAGAAATGCTTGCAATTGGTCTTAAAAGATGCAGAATAACCTTCTGAGCAGTTTGAAACCTTATTTTGTAATCTAACAGAACAACAACATGATATATTTTTTTTAAAGTGAGATTTTTCCTTTTTCGCACCCCTAAAAAACGTTATTTTGCATTTTCTCAGAGTTTTGAATAAAAACAAAACATGCTTACAAATTACCAAATAATAGGTTAGTGATGGAGTAGTTATAATAACAGTTACCAGTCTTCTTCTGTAGGTTGGAAGAAACAGTTAAAGTTTTCTATGGTCTTAAACTGAAGGAACATAATCAAGTAAACTGGGTGAAGTACGCAAAAATACATACAAATAAGTACGCAAAATAACCTCTAAATACACGCAGTAAACACAGGAAAGTGTTGCAGTATGTAAAGAGATAGAGTCCACAAAGTTACAGTACTTCGAACACGTTCTACCGGAAAGTTCATTCAACATTAGATGCGGTTAGCGTTTCAATGGCAAAGTCAAAATCTTCCTATGTTACGGTTGAGGAACGCTGAAGTTTACTCAGGTAAACTTTCAGGTTCTGGGCATATATTCGCATCGGCCAACGTACTCTCAATGTCACTGATGACTTGCAAAAGTTTCCTGTTGAACATAAGGCAAGGATGTGTGTGACAAAGGAGATGTTGAGGAATATGGTCATGGTCAACACCAAGATCAATAGCAACCATTTCATCCACATGAAGATTATGTGTAGCTGAATCTGTCATCTGAAATGTAATTTTCTTGAAAATTTCCTCAACTGCAACACCACTCACAGTGGATAAAATAGCAAGGATGGTTTGCTTTAACAAAGCTTAGTTTTCTCTGTATTCATTGTTCACAGGTAAAGCTGGAAGCCTTCTATAAGTACTACCATTAATGGTGATATCCTCTGTTCCCTGGACCTTAGAGCCATCGGTGTGATAGGTTACCACAGAATCATTGCTATCCATAATCTCCTCTACCAAGCAACCTAGAGACTGGTAGATGAGTGTCCAAGCATGCAAGTGTCCACATGTATAGCACCTCCAGCTCTTTGAATACTTTTGCGGTGGGGAGCTGTATCAAGATCAATTAGCTCTTCATTTTCATTATGATATTTCCAGTTTTTCTGATCAAACATCATGCGATCAGTTTCAATCACTGCAGCTGTTGCTTGCATTTTGGAGCAATGGTTACTTACTAATCAACACATCAACTGTTTTGTAAAAAGTTGGCCTTACAATGTTCGAGCTCTCTCTAATATGTCTGTATTCTTTGGGAATGCAATCACTTGAAGATTCATCAGTAATAATGCGACTATAGGGCCTTTTCTTACTTTTAGATTGTTCCATTTCTGGAGAATAATCATCATGGTCATCAGTTTCCATTGCAACTTCAACATCTTGTGCATCAATAGCTTCAACAGCACTTGCTGTTCAAAGCCAATTCTTCTTTCCTTTCTCCTTTTGCTTCATCTTCTCAAATGTACGTCCTTGATCAATTTTCCTTTCCATGCATTTTTGCCATCTTCTATCCATTGCTTCTTCACAATATTGCTTGCGAACTGTTCTCATATCATCCAGAAACTTCCACTCCATTTCTCCTATTTTTACTCTATACATTTGTTCCAACGCCACTCTTTGTTCCTTATCTTCACAAAATATATCAAATAACTTGGTCATGGATGCATTGAAGTCAGTCAGTGAAGATGGACTTCTTTGCTGGTTGCATATAAAATTTTTGCTTTGACTCTTTCATGGTATCTTTGAACAAACTATAAAGACTAATAGCACGCTTCTTGACTGTCTTCAAACTCCCGTTGCAATACATCCAGTGATCCATTAGATTACATGCCATGATATGACATGATTCATCTACAGTTCTTAGAGCTTTGCCAGCACAGTGATCACGCAGCAAATATATCATCCATTGAACAATATCTTTTTTGGATGGCAAAATTCCTTTTCTCAACTCTTCTGCTTCAGCAGTGTACGTTTCCTCTTCAACTACCCTTTGGCTTTTTGATCTTGTGGTGTATACCCCACTAACAGATGCCATATAATTTGGTTGATTACAACACATATATGTTTTAAAAGTTTTGCTTACAATATAGCATATTAAAAGGTAGCCTACTGTATATAGTGTATACTCATATTCATTGAAAAAGCATTATTTACATTTTTCGGTCTAATATTAGTTTTCTCTTCCTAATATAGCCAACTATATAGCCCATGGAGTATAGTTAACCTATTGTTTTTATTAAAGTACTTCAATACTTAATCAGTAACAAGTAAATGTAATATTAAAATGTATTTTCTCATGAAAATATTTAAAATCCTTGTTTTCTGGAGGAAATTAGTAAAAAATTTCATATATTTTATGATTTTAGAATAATGTTTTTTGGTTGGAGCTCCAAAAGTGGTCCTTAACCACTCACCTAATTTTTCTGCATCTTTTGCGACCAATTTGAACAGTTTCTGACAAGTGGTTGTTGAATAATGTCTGAAAACCACATTTTGCCAGCGCTACTCCCCCGGATTTTTAAAATCCCATTATCCGGGGGGTTTTTCAAACCAATTTCAATTTTTTTTTTCTTAGTGCCCTAAGTATGTCTCATAGCATAACATTAAGGTGTACTCATACCAAAGTAAATTTTAAGCCCCCCCCTAATAATAGCCTATCTGTGTCCTTCTCTTTGGTTTTGCTTATTTTTTGCTGCTTGTTTTTTTGGTTTTGTGGCCGTGCTAACTACAGACATAGGCTATAGCCTAGTAGCCTACATAATTTACTATGCAGGCTCGTTTTAAACCTTTCAAGGTTTTGCCACCTTTTTCTTTTCATTAACGTGCCGGTTGGCATATATCAACTATTGTAGTTAGTAGGCCAGTGTCTTTTTCGCCCCGGACGCGTTAATGACGAAAAATAAAACGGATGAATGAATGATATCAACTGGTACAAAACCCGCGACTGCTAACTGGTAACTCTACTCTTTTAACGTCATTTTAGGAGAGTAGTCCAAAAATGAAAGATTGAATCTTTGTCCTCAGACTACGAAAGCCTCTTCGGAATATTAATCCTGGCAGATTCGCATAGCCTACGTATGAAGGCTTTGAACCATTGACACAGCTCCGGTCACCGACATTGACAGAGTGAAGATTCCGATTGTTGTTAGTAGTTTCATTTGGCAATTTCACACTTGAAGCTCGTTGTCTGAAAACTGTTTTTAAATATATTTCCGCATCGGTAAACTGTATTAAAACTGGCTGAAACTACCAGGTAATGCAGTTCATGAACAGTCTAAATTGAAATGATCAACACTTTGTGAATAACAAAATATCAGTAACCTCTCAAGTAGGCTACATGTAGCTCCACCCTCCACAGCACAAATGAAAATTACACAACTTTTAAAAATGTCTTTTTAGACGTTATATTTAATCGCCATCTCCGCTTGCAGCAGGTTACGCATCAACATGGATTATCTGTTTCCATAGCCTAAGTTACGGTTTTTGGTTAGCTAGCCCAGTGTCGTCAAATTGAGTTCGGTCCATGCCTGGATGTTGTCATGCCATCGCCTTGTTAGTCTGCGTCTTTTCTCTTTCTGAACTTTACCTTCCATGCAAATATTCGCTGACTCCATGTTTAGAACTTTTAATTTTATTGTTGGAAGACTGTCAAGATTTCTTTCTATCTCTTACCAGGAAAAAGACTTGGAAAAGTTCAATGACGTAATTTAATGGGTTAAACCGAAAAGCAGTCAATTAAATTCACGGATAGTTCTACTAGTGAAATGATATATATGAAAACGCTTGAAGGACTCCAACGAATGGTTCACCACTTCCAGCAATTAATCAAAGTAACAGTAAACAGCAATAGATTCCAACGCTTGCGGCTTTTGATCGAGTCTAACGTGATCCACTCACAGCTTCTCATTATTACGATTCTAATTTCAATCAGAAATTATATTAGCATCAGCTTTGCTTTACTCGTATTCAATACTTCAACTCTCGATCAACAATAATTTTTGCGTTTAATAACAGCTGCTACTACTACAACAATGATCTCTCATCACCAACTCATAATAATAATATTCACATATTTCAACTCAATAATAATCATTACGCAAATTACACCACTATTTATAGAAGGTTGTTTCGGTCTAGTAACATCGAGAAGGTTACGTAATGTCACATTGTTCTGTCAAGTTGCAATAAATGTCAACAAGCAGAAGCTTAAAGAAGTCTAAAGAATGTCACGTAGGGTAGAAGATTCTTACATAATAACGATTTCGCAATCTGGTCACAGCGGTAAACCATAATCTCTTCGTGGGAAAATTGTAACATAAGATTCCCCGGATCCGTTCGTCTATATGCAATGACCGAAAAGAAACACTCTTCCGAAACGTCTTTTCAAGAATTGTATTTTTGTAAAAATAGCCTCAAAGCTGTCGAAAATGGGGTGCAACGCGATACACCACTAAAAACTTGTCACTACAATACAAACTACTTAGATAAAAGACGGAATTTTCGTCCAGCTGGCAAGCACCAAGCAAACAGTTAAATATGCCTCCAACTTTCAAGCAACCATTTTACGAATGACTAGAATAATTTGCCATATCTCAAACTCACGTAAACAGTAACTGTGACGCAATAATGAAAGACATTGTCACGCAATTCAAACAGGTGTTCAAAGGCGATGATGCAATGTTTCATCAGGTCTTACGAACGATGGTGCAATATTTGGACATTTTCTAGCAATTTCCATGACGTAAGATGCCAGCTAGGTTAAGTAGACCATAACGGTTTTATAAGGCGTTTAATTTGGTGAATAATTGTCGGGAACATAGCGACCCTAGTTATGACAGTCTGACATGGCATAATTAAAAAAGAATTGGCGACAATTGTGAGCCAATGAATAAAAACACACGATACACAAATTGTTTGAATCACTCACGTTTAAGTTAATACGTAAATACAAAGAGCATGCGAAGAATGAACAACAATACGAATAATAGCCTACACGACGATACATGAAATTGGTACCATAGGTACACGCTATAATGACGCTAGCCTATATACAATGGTTGCGATAATAACCGACTGTTCTGGGCTCATACAAATGTCGGCCACCGCAGACAAAACCAGGCTCAAACCCTAACACTTAGGTGTTCTTTACGGGGGCGAGGCACGAAATATCCCTCAACATGTAGTCTACTTTCACTTTCCCCGTACTCTCATCATAGTTGCAGACGGCAACTTTAGCTCTACGAACCACAGGTTTCCCTTTCCTAATTTGTGGAACTACGTACCTTATGCACCCTCCCAAGTTGATACTTTCCACGTTTACCAATGTCTTGGAGATAACCTACCATTACAAGTTGACCAGGCTCCAAATTCTCGGCCATTTTTAGCCATTTTTTCCGGCCCTGAAGACCTGGCAAGTAAAAATCTATCCATTTACTCCAAAACTGCTGAGAAAGTGACAAATTGAACCGATAATCCCTTCTTAGTTGGTCACGATCATGTGGTTTCCCAACAGCACAGTATGGGTCTAAGTATGGGGTCAAAAGTGAGGCAGGGGTGATGACAGTAAAATCCCTAGGGTCGTCACTCAAGGGTACCAAAGTGCGTTCGTTCACGATCCGAACGCAGCACTGCTTGTGTACGTAAGCAGTTCAATGAAATTGGGCTTACGTAGCGAACAGTCAAAAACGTGAAAAAATACCCCTCAACTCCTTTTACATTTTCTGCTTCACCAGCACGCTCAATATAGCTAACCATTAGATTTAAGATCCTTCATGGTGTCAGTAAGGAAATCACGAAGCTCAGGTTGTTTTAAAGCCTTCTTCTTTAAAGCAGCAGCTCGATCTGACGCCAACACAAAATTGTTAGGTAAATCAATGTCTTCCTTCAACGGTACAGGTATCTCAAATCGACCATCTTTCAACTCAATATTCGGTTCAACAAGTTCTCTAGCCAAAATGTCATTGCGAGACAATTCACAGGTTTCATTTTGCAACGTCAAATCTTGAATGACTTTATTCAGGTCTGCTATTTCCATGTCACGAGACTCAATTTTACGCTGAAAGCCAGAGATGACATCCGATTCTAAAGACGTCTGCACTCTGCACAGGTTAGCAACGCTTTCATCTAAGGGTGACTTACCACCACAAGCCAACCAACCGAGAGGAGTGAGTAAAGCATGCGGTTCACTACGATTCTCACCAACACGCTCTTCTTTGGCCCACATCAAATAAGCGTTGTCGTTGCCAATCAGTACATCTACAGTACTACAATCATTCAAATGAAACATATTGACGTCATGAAAATGACGGAAGCCACTTAAGTCCTCCTTTGCGGTAAAGTTTTAACATCGTCAGCCCAAGCTGAATTAACCACCGAAGTTATATCACAAAACAGTTCATTCGTCTCTAACGACTGAATGTTGAGTTTAACAAGGTTAGCACAAGTAGGTTTCTGACCAGCCAGAGTATCCATTTTAAACGACGCTTTGTCATACGGTTTAACGCCAAGTTCGCACACCAAATCACTCGAAACAAAAGTCAACTGCGAACCAGGATCATGCTGACAATACACCAACTTCGATTTGCCAGTCATTGGATTCAAAACACCAGCACAGCAGTAATGCGATTAAAGGCTGCTTTAACATTTTCAATCTTAACATTACGCACTGGAACTCTGGCACCAGCATCATCTTTGCCAATCGAATCCAGAGAATCACGTGACGTCACATAAAAATCATGCAGACGAAAAAGTGTTTCCTATCGTTGTTGGGGCCACACTTACGACAGTTGTTTGCATGAACGCAATCCCTAACCATATGCTGGCGCAAACAATTCAAGCATTTGCCAGCTTTCACAATGACATCTCTCCGATCTTTAGGTGTCAAGCGCAAAAATTCTTTACAATTAGACAAAAAATGATATTCAACTTGACCACGTGACGAACAATAAAAACATGTTGGTATGTCACTACGTCTGGTCACACCACCGCGCAGTGCGCCAACAGCAGTCGAGTACTGCGAACTCCCTGAAATCACATTATCACGGGGTTTTACCGACGTCTGCCTAACCGGACAAGAAGGCAATTTTCCTTTGCCAAACTTTTTAAAATGCTGCAACTCATAAGAATCGCCCATTAGCATAATGCTAAAATCAGTCGACTTGCGCGTTTCCTCCCGTACTACAAGTTCAAACAAACTCTGAAAAGTAGGCTCATCAGTACCGCCATATTGATCACCTAAAAAGTCAAGATAACGCTGCTTAGCGTCAAACGGGAGTCGCTTAGCCAAATCCAAAACAAAACGTCCTTCCAATTTGTCACGCATTTAATGTCTATTTTATAGCATATCGTATATGTCGTAATATCATTGTTCATATCTATTTTATCTTTTTTATTCTTTTTAATTGATTTTTTAATTTTCTGCCCCTCCCCCGAAAAAAACTCCTAGATCCGCGTCTGGATGGACTTCACTGAATCTATTAATAAAAACGCCCAGGTCTATTTTCTCGGTCATTTCTTTTTCAAACGCCAACAGAGCCAAGTTCGCCTGGAACATAGACTGCGTGTAGGTCAGGAATGCCAGTGGTTGATTGTGGTCACAGCGGTAAACCATAATCTCTTCGTGGGAAAATTGTAACATAAGATTCCCAAATCCGTTCGTCTGCATGTAGATGACCGAAAAATAAACACTCTTTCGAAACGTCTTTTCAAAAGTGTATTCCTGTAAAATTAGCCCGCGGCTATCGAAATCGAGATGCAACGCCTTGCACCTCTAAAAACTGTCACTACGATACAGATTACTTGGATAAAAGACGGAGAATTTGTCCAGCTAGCAAGCACCAAATAAACCAGTTAAATGTGCGACCGACTTCCAACAAACAACTTCAAGAATGAATCAGAAAAATTTGTGATAACTCAAAGGCACGCCAGCAGTAGCGTGACGCAACATTTCATGTCCAAACAGGTTTCAAACTGAAACAGGTTTAAACCGGTTTGACACAGTCTTACGAACGATGGCGCAATTTTGGCTCATGTTTTAGGAATTTCCATGACGTAATATTCAGTAGACTTGAACGGTTTTTATATGACGTTTGACCAGGCGAACAACCGTCTGGAACATAGCGGCCCCTAGTTATGACAGTCTGACATGGCATAACTAAAAAAGAATTGACGACTATTGTGAGCCAATGAATAAAAACACATGATACACAAATTGTTTGAATCACTCACGTTTAAGTTAATACGCAAATACAAAGGGCATGCAAAGAATGAACAGCAATAAAAATAAACACGACGATACATGAAATTGGTTCCATAGGTAGTAGGTACACGCAAAAAATGACGCTATATACAATGGTTGCGATAATAACCGACTGTTCTGGGCTCAGACAAGTGTCGGCCACAGCAGACAAAACCAGGCTCAAACCCTAACACTTAGGTGTTCTTTACGGGGGCGAGGCACGAAATATCCCTCAACACATAATCTACTTTCACTTTCCCCGTACTCTCATCATAGTTGCAGACGGCAACTTTAGCTCTACGAACCACAGGCTTTCCTTTCCTAATTTGTGGAACTACGTACCTTATGCACCCTCCCAAGTTGATACTTCCCACGTTTACCAATGTCCTGGAGAGAACCTACCACTACAAGTTGACCAGGCTCCAAATTCTCGGCCATTTTTAGCCATTTTTTCCGGCCCTGAAGACCTGGCAAGTAAAAATCGATCCATTTACTCCAAAACTGCTGAGAAAGTGACAAATTGAACCGATAATCCCTTCTTAATTGGTCACGATCATGTGGTTGCCCAACAGCACAGTATGGGTCTAAGTATGGGGTCAAAAGTGAGGCAGGGGTGATGACAGTAAAATCCCTAGGGTCGTCACTCAAAGGTACCAAAGGGCGTTCGTTCACGATCCGAACGGCACTGCCTGTGTACGTAAGCAGTTCAATAAAATTGGGCTTACAAATTGAAGAGTCCAAAATGTGAAAAAATGCGATTTTAAATTGTTTAACCATTGCCTCCCAGGCGCCACCTTGCGCCGGAGCATACGGAGGTATAAATTCCCAGTTTATCTCTCTCTGTCTCAGGGCGTTGTGAAATTCAGCTGATTCTATCAACTCGGGTAACTTCTTAGATGCTGCCTGAAAGGTACTTCCATTGTCGGAATAGATAGCATTAACCTGCCCACGTAAATCTGTAAACCGTGTAAAGGCAAGTAAAAAATCACTCAGCGACAATGACGTAACCAGCTCAACATGAATAGCGCGAGATGCCATACATGTGAACAAGAGTCCCCAAGCTTTTTTGTGACTTCTACCTTCAACAAAGGTTAAAGGTCCAAGATAGTCTAAGCCGCAATCAAAAAAAGGGTTTCCTATGCGCAGTTGTGCGAGACAAAGGTAAATCAGACATGAGCTGCCTTATAGGCCGTGCTTTCTCAATCGCGCATACACCACAATCATTAAGATACCTCTTCACGGAGGCATTACCATTAGCGATCCAAAACTTCTGTCGCGTAGACAACAAAGTGTGCTGTACTCCACAGTGCGCATTTCCATTATGATGCGACAGTACAACAAGCCTAGTGAAGGGGTGCTTCGAAGGCAAAACAATCGGATGCTTTGCTTCAAGAGAGATCTCGGGAGAATTACTTAAGCGCCCTTTAATGCGGATTACACCAGCGTCATCTACACAAGGTCTGTACTTTTTAAGTGAACGTAATTCTTTCAAGCGTTCCGTCTCACGTTGCGAAGCGCCAACACTACCTCGCTTTATCACTTCCTCAAGGGCATCCGGCGATCGTTTGGTCATTAAATGTACCACATCGCCATACACGCTCTTCTGAACAAACTTCACAGCCAACTCTGAAGCACTGTTAAGATAAGATGCATCCAGTTTTGGCTTCACAAAGCTACGCTTTCTTGTTTTACAGCACAAAAATTCAACAAAAGCAACCAAATAAGCGATTCTCTTTTTCATAACATACAAAGAAGGTGCGGCCTCGATCAATCTGTGAAGACCACCCTGTCCAACGTCAAGCGACTCCTCTTCGTCACGAAGATATAGGCTATGGACAGGTACTGGAGTGGCATTTTCTACAGATGGAAATTCCTCACACTGGTAGAGAAGACTAGAACCATTTAACCACAACTCTCGAAATTCTTTGTTTGTAATAAGATTTGGCCTTGTGCCAACATCAGCTGGGTTCATATTGGTAGGGCAAAAACGCCAATCCTGGGCTCCAGACAACAATAAAATATGCTCAACTCGACGCGTAATAAACTTATTCAAACGTAAATCAGGGTTTTTAACCCACTGCAACACAGTACGAGAATCACACCAAAAATACTTAAGGCAGTTGGGCATCTTCAATGCCTCGTAGGCCTGCTTCACGAGTCTTGCTGTATTTAAAGCGGCAACAAGCTCTTTCCTAGCTATCGGCCAAGAAAACTGAGTTTTTACAACAATGGTAGATTTACCCAGAACGAAAGACACACTCGGAACTCCGTTAACCAGTCTACGTAAGTAAACAACAGAAGAGAAAGCTTGATTCGAAGCATCACTAAACCCATGCAATTGATATGAAACAATATCATCCGGACTGCACACACCAGAGTTTGCAAAATACCATCTCGGTAACGAAAAATCCTTAAGCAGGTCCAAAGAGCGAAGCCACGACTCCCATTCTTTAACAAAGCTATCAGGGACCTCGGTGTCCCAATCAAACTTGTCTATCGCCAATTGCTGAAGTATAAGGCGTGCTTTTAAAAAAAATGGCGCTCCAAAGCCTAGCGGATCAAAATTTTGTCCAAGCTGACTGAGCATACTTCGGCGCGTGTGTTTAGCTAAGGGCTTTAAGGAACATGCGATACGCATCTCGTCAGACTCGGTTTGCCACACACAACCCAATGTCTTCGCTGATGGCAAAGTCATATTTTCAGTCTGAAAGTCAATGTCACGAATCAAAGGTGAAAGCATCTCATTATCCAAATTTGACAAGACAATCATAGCCTCCTTGTTAGCACTCCACTTACCAAGTTTAAACCCACGGCTATCAAACAAAGCAATTGATTCATGAGTGATTTGCTGAGCTTCCTCTAAGCTATCAGCCGAAAATATAAAATCATCCATGTACATATTATTTGCAATATTACAGAGAGTCAATTCACCAGCACTGCTGGGAATCTGCTCGATCATTTTCTTTATAGCCAAGCAAGCGATATACGGGCTACTCTTTATTCCCCAAGGGTGTACACAAAAACGAAATGGTACCATCCTACCATTTTCAAGGTCATCATCTTCAAACCACAATATACGAAACAAATCCCTTTGCGACTCAGGTAACTTGTTGAAAGAAGCATTTAGTCACATCAGCCATGAGACCAAATCTACCAAGCCGAAATCTAGCCAAGACATCTACCAGAGGGTTTAACAAGTCAGGACCCGAAAACATTACATCATTAACACAAGTTCCTCGAAATTCAGACTTTCCATCGTAAACAATGCGCTTTTTTAATTGTGACGTAACAAAGTATGGTAAATACCATTCAAATCCCTTGACATTTCCTGCTTCACCAGTACGCTCAATATAGCCATTTGATTTAAGATCTTTCATGGTGTCAGTAAAGAAATCACGAAGTTCAGGTTGTTTTAAAGCCTTCTTCCTTAAAGCAGCAACTCTATCTGACGCCAACACAAAATTGTTAGGTAGATCAATATCTTCCTTCAACGGAACAGGTATCTCAAATCGACCATCTTTCAACTCAATATTCGGTTCAACAAGTTCTCTAGCCAACTTATCATTTCGAGACAATTCACAGGTTTCATTTTGCAACGTCAAATCCTGAATGACTTTATTCAGGTCTGCTATTTCCATATCACGAGACTCAATTTTACGCTGAAAGCCAGAGATGACATCCGATTCTGAAGACGTCTGCACTCTGCACACTTTAGCAACGCTTTCATCTAAGGGTGACTTACCACCACAAGCCAACCAGCCGAGAGGAGTGAGCAAAGCATGTGGTTCACTACGATTTTCACCAACACGCTCTTTTTTTGCACACATCAAATAAGCGTTGTCGTTGCCAATCAGTACATTTACAGTACTACAATCATTCAAATGAAACATATTCACGTCATGAAAATGACGGAAACCATTTAAATCTTGTTTATGCGGTAAAGTTTTAAGATCGTCAGCCCAAGCTGGGTTAACCACCGAAGTTATATCACAAAACAGTTCATCTGTCTCTAACGACTGAATGTTGAGTTTGACAAGGTCAGCACAAGTAGCTTTCTGACCAGCCAGAGTATCCATTTTAAACGACGCTTTGTCGTACGGTTTAAGATCAAGTTCACACACCAAATCACTCGAAACAAAAGTCAACTGCGAACCAGGATCATGCTGACAATACACCAACTTCGATTTGCCAGTCATTGGATTCAAAACACGAGCAGCAGTAACGCGGTTAAAGGCTGCTTTAACATTTCCAATCTTAACATTACGCACTGGAACTCTGGCACCAGCATCATCTTTCCCAACAGAATCCAGAGAATCACGTGACCTCACATAAAAATCATGCAGAAGAAAATAGTGTTTCCTATCGTTGTTAGGCCCACACTTACGACAGTTATTTGCATGAACGCAATCCCTAACCATATGCTGGCGCAAACAATTCAAGCATTTGCCAGCTTTCACAATGACATCTCTCCGATCTTTAGGTGTCAAGCGCAAAAATTCTTACAATTAGACAAAAAATGATATTCAACTTGACCACGTGACGAACAACAAATGCATGCCGGTAGGTTTTTACGTCTGGTCACACCACCGCGCGGTGTGCCAACAACAGTCGAGTACTGCGAACTTCCTGACATCACATCATCGTGGGGTTTTACCGACGTCTGCCTAACCGGACATGAAGGCAATTTTCCTTTGCCAAACTTTTTAAAATGCTGCGACACCAGAATCGCCCATTAGCATAATGCTAAAATCAGTCGACTTACGCGTTTCCTCTCGTACAACAAAATCGAACAAACTCTGAAAAGTAGGCTCATTAGTGCCACCATACTGATCACCTAAAAAGTCAAGATAACGCTGCTTAGCGTCAAACGGGAGTCGCTTAGCCAAATCCAAAACAAAACGTCCTTCCAATTTGTCACGCTGACCATATAGTCCAGTCAAAATAGGGTTTGACCTACCACTAATTGCAAATGTTTCGACCCATACATTTTCTGAAAGCTTACATCATACAGAATAACATACTAAAAATCTGCCATGAAAAATTTAGTGGAACCCCCTTTTTAGGGGTAAAAACAAAATGGCCGCCATGTGTCCTAAAAATCTTCATTTTTCCATATTTTTTCACCTAATTTATATAATTTAAGTCTGTAAAAGAGCTCATTCTATATTTCTGGTACAGGAATTCAAAAACAGACATTGGAAAGTTGCAATATTAGACAAAAACGTGTCCCAAAGATCTTTAATTTTTTCATATCTTTTCATCTAATTTAGTTCTGCAAAAGAGCTATGTTAATAACTCACTGTAAATCGAACATAAACCCTTAAAAAGTTTGCTAGTTTAATCATATTCATGTTTCTTCAACTTGCAAATCAATATTTCACAAACATTACCGTTTGTATTATGACGTAGGCCTAACTATCGTGAAAATTGCGCTGCTTTAGTGCTTTGCCTGAAAAATTTAGTTCTGCAACAGACCTCATTCTCTATATCTGATGATCTGGGAAAGACTGTATATCTTTCTTGTAAGTGTGTTGGACTTTATTGATATCTCTACAATCTACATTATGAATGAATGTGTTTTTGCTCGAATTCTATACTGGAATGTGATGCAGCTGTGACTTTGACAACGAAAGGTGTTGACGAAATTGTGAAAGCAAGTGCACAGAGAGGAGAAAATCTGAACATTGTTGTTGGTCAGTCTGTACACGTGGAGTGCAGAAAACGCTACACCAATCCAAAAGCACTCTTGGTACAAATGAAAAATCGTCAGGAAGATCAAGATGAAGATCATCGTCAACACTCACTGCATTCAGAATGCACTTTCTCTTACAGAGACAACTGTTTATTGTTTGGATGTCCTGATATGTATGATGGCAAAAAAATGACCATAAGCTTAATCCGATTAGAGCTTTGGACTTCCGTGATAAGCTACTTGTTTGTTTGTTTATCTTTATCCTGCATTGCGGGAAAGCGGACTTGAGCGCTATGCATCGGTGTACGCCTTCCGACATACACCTGACCCACGCTGCAGCCGACGGCAATGTATGTTTCCGGTTGTCTACTCTGCTTATGACTTAAATTTGGTACTACCCATTACTCGAAATCGATCACTGGGTAGAGGCAATTATCGTAAAGTTTCTTGCCCAGAGAAACAACAGCAGGTACGGGTGGCTGGAGTCGAACATGTGTTGCTTTTCCTGGAACCTGGGCTGATGCTGTCAAGGGGAGAGTCCTCTATGTACACGATCTGCCAGCGGCAGATGCAGTCTACCATACTGCTTGTAATGTCAACTTTCGCACTGGCCACAGCATTCCAAAAGTTTTTGATGGTGGTTAGCAAACTAAAGACAACCTAAAAGCAAACTAAAGACACTCTAAAAAAATTTAGAACAGCACGACTTTGGTTACAATACATTTCGATGGTCACAATCCTGTGCAGATCCATTAAAGCAGAGCGACTAGGCTTATGGCCATTGCATCTGCAGTCCATGTATGAAATACTTCCGTACTTGGCAGCATCAGGTCACAATCACTATGTGAAAAGTATCCACTTGTACCTAGCCAAGATGTCCAAACTTCAAAGTGAGATGCCTCTTGTCCACAAGCACTTCATGGAAGGACATCACGTTGCTCGTCGCACAGACAGATGCTGGGCTGGTCTCTGGACTGACCTGACAATCGAACAATGAGGAGGATGTCTAATGAGGAGCCTGAAGTCAAGGGGTGGACTTACAAGGGGGCGTGGATTGACAGAGACACAACGACTCATCTGGGTTCTATCTGCACCAGCATGCGCCCAAGTAAATGAAACCATGCAAGAGTTCACAGGGGTGAAATTTCTCATCAGTGAGCAACACAAAGAGAGTACCCCAGCAAGGATGAGCAAAGATATGAAAGATCTTCAAGATCTAATTCAGTATTTGACAGTGAGAAATCCATTTCAAAAGGATGGCCCACCAAGCCTGAGAAGCATAGTGACAGGCATTGCAGCTCATGACAGTGTCAACTGTGACTCAGCATGGGATGTAGGTATGAAAATCCTTGCACTAATGCCTGGAGTAAAGGTGACTGAGCATTCCTTCAGAAAGAAACACCAAGCCATCACCATGGGTGCAAAAGAATCGGCCAAAGTCAAGGACAGGGAAGTGAGTGTTGATCCCATCTTCCTATTTCAACGTTCAGTCTGTGCTGGCACAACAACGAATCAGCTACCAGAGGTATTCTAGTATCAACTTTGTCAATTTCCATCAGCCTTGTTTGAATCAAAGTCCATCATTAGACCAGCCAACAAGGCCTCCTTGGCTGACTTCTTGTGGTCTTCATCAATTGAGTCTGCTCCAAAACCATTTAAGCCCTTAGCCCAGCATGTACTAGATGGAGGTGCCCTGCTCCATAAACTTCCTTGGACAAAAGAAGCTGCATGGGATGAAATCATGCAGATGTACACTCATTATGTGATGTCCAAATATGGAGCCTGTATTGTTGTGTTTGATGGTTACACAGATTCGCCTGCCACAAAAGATGGTGCTCACTTCTGAAGAACTGTTGGTAGGATTGGGGCTGAAGTAATCTTCGATCCAACAATGAAGCTCCAAACCAAAAAGGAAGACTTTCTTGCTAACCATAAAAATAAACAGCGACTAATCCATATGATAGGGGACAGTCTCGAAAGAGCAGGATGTGTTGTCCACCTGCCAGAGGAGATGCAGATGTCCTGATAGTAGAAACCGCGATGTCATCTGAATTCTGCACAGCAACAAGACACTGTAATTTTAGCAAGTGATACTGACATTCTGATTTTGCTCATACATTACAAGAAGAGTAATACCACATACAACATCTAGTTGCAAACAGCATCTAAAAAGGGCACTAAAAAACCATCAAAGTGCTGGAACATTTCAGTCACCAGAAAACTTCTTGGAGACACTGTATCAAATAATCTTCTCTTTGCCCATGCACTGTTAGGATGTGATACCACTTCAAGGGTATTTGGAATAGGCAAACAAAAAGCTGTTACAAAATTATGAACTGATAAAATCTTCAGAACAGCTGCAGCAACTTTCTTGTCATTCTCTGCAAATGCAAATGATGTTGTAAAAGCAGGGACGTCGGCTCTAATTGCCATGTACAATGGAAGGCAAGATGACAATCTTGACGATCTAAGATATCAAATTTTCTGTGGAAAGACAGCAAGAAGTACGACTGCAGTAGACCCATGTTCTCTTCCTCCCACGTCATCAGCAGCGAGGTTTCACAGTTTCAGGGTATATCATCAAGTGCAGGTGTGGCTGGGTCATGAGACAGATGTGCCACCGGAACAAATAGAGTTGGCGTTTTAGTGAAGGCAGTCTGATGTCTGTGATGACAGACAAACCTCCAGCTCCATCTCAGTTTCTGGAAATGATTGTCTGCAACTGCAAGACCGGCTGTTCTACACTTCGATGCACATGCCGGAAATCTGGTTTAGAATGTACAGTTGCATGTGGTGAATGTCATGGGTCATGTTCAAATTCGTCATTAGGCCTAATGGAAGACATTGACTCTGATGATGATGCCTTGGTGTGAACTATTAATTGTTTGATAAAATTAGGTCTTTTACAGAACTAAATTGTGCGAATTAGGTTAAACAATAAGGAAAAACGAAGATTTTTGAGATTCATGGCGGCCATTTTATTTTTAAATTTTGTTGTAAAATTTTATTAAGACCAATTTTTATCTCATTTTTCAACTTTCCAGTGTCTGTTTATAAATTGCTTGTACCAGAAATATAGAACGAGCTCTTTTACAGAACTAAATTACATGAATTAGGTGAAAAGATACGTTACAATGAAGATTTTTGGGACACATGGCGGCCATTTTGTTTTTACCCCCAAAAAGGGGTGTTCCACTAAGTTTTTCGTGGCAGATTTTTAGTATGTTATTCTGTATGATGTAAGCTTTCAGAAAATGTATGGGTCAAAACATTTGCAATTAGTGGTGGGTCAAGCCCTATTTTGAGCTGGATTGACTGGACTAATAAGCTTGCGCGTAAAGCAAACACTGCGATAATTCATCTTTAAACTCTTTCAGATCACTGGAAGAGGTCGAAGTCAATTTGCTACCATAGCGATACTTTCTAATTTCTGGTTCTGCGAAAAGACCTCCACGAACCCCAAAACGCTGGGACAAGCGAGCTAACGACATTTCTATCCTGTCTTCCTCTGACAAGCCAGGGGTGTCAGAAACCAAATTAGCAATCGTTTGCGCAGCTGTCCTAACACAAGCTGCTTGTAACAAAGTCAAACGAGTCCCCTTAAAGGGCGAAGCTGCCATTAAGGCCATAACACGATTTTTAAAGAAGATAAATGGCATATTATTACCATCGTAACCAATCAAGGCCGCCTTATCGAAAAACGTCCTACTATTTTGGTATTCAAAAAAGCAATCCTGCTGTTGAAAACTCGATTTAGCGGGAGAAGACAAGCTATATCCCTTAAGGGGCTGAGTGGGCTCAGTCACGTGCACAGCCCGATCACGATCCTCACACACGTTAAAATCAGGAGACGCGATACGCCTCTCACAACCACCCAAATTACGTGTAGCTGGGCGATCAAAACCTAGCGGCGCAGAAAACTGTGAAGGGGGCAAAGCATTACTACTAATGGCGGCTCCGTGACCTGTACGCTCTGGGGGAGGAGTTCGGTTGTAATTCGCAGACCTTGGCTCTACAGCATTCGGAAGACCCTTAGCCGCGGCCCCGAGACCTCCTGAAACAGCTGGAAAACGTGTGGATTGCCCTGGTCCACTCACAGGTTGAACGGGCGTTTGGAAAAGGTTATGTAAATTAAACTGCGATTGATGTTCATTTCTAGAATGCCTAGAAGAGCCCTTCTTAGAGCTACGCCGAGAGCCCACCTCTGATCGATAATCAGCTAAAACTACCTCTTTACGTTCTTCAGCCCTCAACTGAGCGTCTTTGAGTGCAAACTCAGCAGCTCTCGCTTCGGCTCTCGCGGCGGCCTCAGCAGCTCTCGCTTCGGCCTCAGCTTGTATCTGGAGCTCCTCTCGTCTTAGCTGCAGGTTAATTTGTGCCACTATCCGAGACAAAGTCCTAGACATCCTAGTGCTTACATTTGAGGCGCTATCCTCAGGATGTATGTCAGCATCCAACATATCTGAGAACTCACTTTCTTTTTGTTCAAAGTTATTTTTTAACGAGTTAAATTCGGGATCTACCCTATCACGAAGTTCTGCCAAGATTGCAGAATTAAAGATTTTAGTCAAAAGAGCATGGAAATGCCGTAATTCCTCTTCTAAAGTAGAGAACTTAGATCTAAAAATTAACAGTTCCTGCTTATCACTCAAAGAACCTAGGGCTACAGAAAGTTCCCCAATTTGAGTTAAAATATCCCGTCTAAGATGCCGGGCCTCTCGAACTGACTTAGCCTCATCGTTACTGGGTCCCTCCCCAGAATGGCCTGCCCGACCGCAAAGAACATCATCAGGCTTAAACTCAGTCGAGTCTACGGCGGTCGAGTCCTTGTCGCCACCGAGTGTAGACATATTAGGGAGAGTGGGGCTTGTCGGAAAGATTTTTTTTTAAAGTGAAATTTAAAACAATTGGTGCACAACCTGACAACTTGAAGCGGCTTAAATTATCACCTATGGTGTCCTCTATCATACAACCAAAAATAAGTATTGAGTCAATTAACCTTTTAATAAAAATTTAAAATAAACAAACGTACAATTGATTTTTCAACTAACCCCATGCCTGGGGTTAGTTGAAAAACGTCTGTTTGATGCCCACCAATAAACTGGATACTATTTTTTCAACCAACAAACATTTACATGGGGTTGTAAGCAAATATGTTAACTTGCTTTAAAATCAAAATGCAATGAATTCTACATCAAATCATCGTAAAAACATTTTTTAATAAACGCATTGTTAAAACTTGTGTTGCGCATATATAGCACTTTCCAAGTTTATTCAAATTAAAATTTTACAATGTATGTCTGCTTAAAACAAGTACATTGGAGCTTATACTACTTATTATCATACCACGACGATATAGTCGTATCATACTACATAGTCATACCGTCATCAAAACGTTTTCCAACTAACCCCACCCACTATTTTCTAACTAGCCCCATTAGCATATGACAAACTATTTCCTTAAAATATTCAAGCATGGTGCGTTGGACTAAAATTTGTTTCTTTCTTAGTGTTGTAGAACACCTACAGCTGACACACACCAAAAAACTTCTGCCTATCTTTAACGATATCGACGCATACGATGTTTTTCAATACGCCAAAAATTTTACTTCGAAAGTAAGAAAATACAAAATTGTCAGCCAAACAAACATACCTTGACTCAACAAATCGAAACTAACATGGATTTTGTGTTTTTATAAACTACTTCACATGTTGCCAATAAATATCTAAAAAAGTTATCGAGAGTTAAAAAAATGACCATTTTTCAACTAACCCCGCCTTCCAACTAACCCCACTCTCCCCTAAATGTTGGGGCTAAATTAACAATTAAAAAAATTAAGTTACACAAACATACAAAATTATTAGGCTACAGTAGTTATAAAAAACTTAACTGCAAAGACCGTAAAAATACAAAAAAGAATTTAAATGCACGATACCGTAGCTGTACGGGTATGAAGTCCTAAAGTCCACAAAACTTGCTTGGATTCTTCCACTTGAATCTACAAGCACAGATGGATTGTCTGTTAATCTTCTTTCTTGCCAATGAATGTCAAAGTTATTTTTCTTCTGTACCAAACTGAGAAGAATTGTCTTTACTTTTCTTTGCTTCTGTAAGAGTGTAGACTACCAACCAACAAATCTTCTTTTATTATTTCTTGTACTTCTAAGTAGTTCTTCTGCACTAGCTGACAACAAACACGTCGTTTATTTTTATGCCTTCAAGTGCTTCTTGGCCTACCAGCTAACAAATTCGTTTTTTATTTTTCTTGCTTTAATTTCTTCTTGACCTACCAACTGACAAGAACTCGTCTTTTTATTTTTTATGTTTTAATTTCTTCTTGACCTACCAACTGACAAGAACTCGTCTTTTATTTTTTATGGTTACATCAGTAAACCATAATCTCTTCGTGGGAAAATTGTAACATAAGATTCCCAAATCCGTTCGTCTGCATGTAGATGACCGAAAAATAAACACTCTTTCGAAACGTCTTTTCAAAAGTGTATTCCTGTAAAATTAGCCCGCGGCTATCGAAATCGAGATGCAACGCCTTGCACCTCTAAAAACTGTCACTACGAAACAGATTACTTGGATAAAAGACGGAGAATTTGTCCAGCTAGCAAGCACTAAATAAACCAGTTAAATGTGCGACCGACTTCCAACAAACAACTTCAAGAATGAATCAGAAAAATTTGTGATAACTCAAAGGCACGCCAGCAGTAGCGCGACGCAACATTTCATGTCCAAACAGGTTTCAAACTGAAACAGGTTTAAACCGGTTTGACACAGTCTTACGAACGATGGCGCAATTTTGGCTCATGTTTTAGGAATTTCCATGACGTAATATTCAGTAGACTTGAACGGTTTTTATATGACGTTTGACCAGGCGAACAACCGTCTGGAACAGATTGTAGGCTACAGTTTTTTCAGTAGGCTACTATATTGAAATTCTGGTGTTCTGCAACTTCCACATAGTCATGTAGGAACTGCTTTGCGACTTGCAATTCCGCCTCTGATGGAGTATCTATCTTGTATAGAATATAAGTTTCGTAACTTATATAGCGGCATGAGCGATTCATGGTCCAAGAAGTTTTCATTTTTTTCTTAAAAGGGCATGTGTACAACCATGAATTGTATGACAATCTGAGTTTCAAACTGCAAATATAGAAGCATAGGCTACCTGGAAAGCAAATGCCAAGGTGGTGGTCCGGTACTAACACTTAGTGGCAGTCAACTGCACAGTATTCTGGAGACCAATCGGCTATCACACAACTGCTTAGCTCATCAGTTGGAAACTGGTGTAGGCCTACTCTGGATCTTACCAGCAATTCGACCACACCATTAGACACACAATGTTTACAATTAAACAACACAAGAAAATTGGGTATACAGTAAAACTGAAAAATTAGCGAACAGAGCTAATTAACATCATTTTTTCCAGGGGGGGCAACATTATTTCAGAAGGGCTTCGCCGCCCCTAGTTACGGGCCTGCTACAAACGTTGACTTGATGTAAAAAAGGAATGATATGCTGGCCATAGGAAACGGATGACAAGCGATTTGTGATCAAGTCTAACAGCAAACGACAAAAAATATTTCACTTGGTAAATTGACGGGGTTATGGCAAGTTAAGGTTTGTATAGAAACGATGAAGTCAGTCGTCATCATCTGCCAAGAAAGTTCGGTTTCGTTTTACAAGTGGCCTCTGAAGGTTTGCTGGGGAAAATTTAAGCTTGCAGCAATAGCATGTTTTTGGATGAAAGCTTTTGGTATAATGTAAAATTCTTCTCTCCACAAATGTTTGATTAACAGCGCTGTTGAACTTGGAGCAGCAGAACGAGTAGGCCTAACACATTTTTGTGGTTTATTCGCAGACAGAACTGGCCAAGCGTTACGCTTTATATGAGCAATAAAGAAACAAACACACATTGTTTTCCGAAAAGAGCAACTAAGCAAAATTTTAGAAAATAGCCTACCTTTCAAAATGCATGTATTTGCATAGAAATTACAAAATATTGGGTGGCAAAATGTATAGGCTACATTGGGAAACTACAAAATTACTAAAATTTGATTAATCTTTCTATGAAACTGTCTAAATCAGGGGTGTGCAACCTTTATTACAGGAGGGCCAGATATAAATAACTGGGTGGAGCCGCGGCCGCACGTTTATTTAACATGATTTCTAGGCTAGTAGTTGCAGGCACAAAAAAAAATAGTTTTTTTGTTATTCATGTTATTCTTATGGCATTATTAGGGGTTAGGTGCGGATTTATGGGAGCCCGACCCCCCCCCCCCCCCCCGAAATTTTGTGAGGAATTGTTGAAATTGTATGTTTCGCATCAAATGATTTGATATGCTTCTAAACAGCTGATAATAGTCCCACGGCGGACTTAACTTAGCTCGGGGTGGGGGGGGGGAGGGGGGGTATAATTTTTTTTATTATTATGGTTGAAATTTTCCATCGATCAGACTCCGTTATTTTCTTTCATACAACTTCAAGTACATTATAATAGCAACATTTGTTGGAGCTGACTCAGCTGAATTGTTTTATAGTTTTTAGTCTTCATTATAATTTCAATCAATTACTGTAGGTAGAGTGTATATGCCTGCAAACATACAAATTTCCAATTGGTCATGGACACTGCATACAGGGTTTTAAGCCACATTTCAAGTTTACTTTACATGCTCAGCAACTTTTATTTTTTAAACATTCACAATTGATGAAAATAGCTGTTTTAATGTCTATTTTATAGCATATCGTATATGTCGTAGTCGTAGTCGTAGTATCATTGTTCATATCTGTTTTATATTTTTCTTTTTTTTAAATTGATTTTCAAATTTTCTGGCCCTCCCCCGAAAAAAACTTCTAGATCCGCGCCTGTTAGGGGTTATCTCCTTGCAGAAGTAATAAGTAAAGACGCATAAAATTTCTGAAGAAAACTACTGTTCAAATTATTGCGAGTTCAGTGAGAAGTTAGCAGCTGGTTTCTTTTCCCGACGCTTTTCTCAAATTTACTGGAAGTGCTCGCAATTCGAAGTCCATTTTCCAAGTGTTGGTCTGTCAGAACCGATCGATATAGGGAGATTTCATGACGTCCATTTTAGAAAAAAAATTGTTCGCATAAATACGTTGAGCCAAAAAGAGCCATTTTTGAAGCAATGGATTTTTACAAATGTGGAAAGTCATCTTGGTTGAAATGTTCTCTTTAAAAATTGCCAAGATTCATTTCTAAATACTTTGCTTTCAAATCCGTTTACTCTTGAAGATCAATCAGTTCAAGCTGGTTATTCGCTAGTGCTTACGTATAGGCTACTCCGCAAATTCTACGCCGTAGACTTGCGAAGTATACTTTTTGTTTACGCTAACGCTTACGGCCACATTTTTTTGGATAGTTGTCGCTTGAGGCTACGCCGTAAAGTTTTCGCGTTTTTTTTTAGCGTATAGCGTCAACGTATACTTTTTAATGTTTTAGCTGTTGTTTGCATTTTTTTTATCAAACTTTTCAAATTTTGGATAAGTTGAAAGAATGTTTTCAATGGGCAAAGACATATTGAAACCAAAATGCAGCAAAATGTCAGATAAACACTTTCAGATGCTTGTATTTCTTCGTGGAACTTCAAATAAAACTTGTTTGTTTTGAGTGGTTTATACCGTGTGAATGTTTGGCACCTAGCAAACAAAATGAGTTTACGCTAGAGTATGCGCTGACGCTGATGCCGCTAACTATTTTTCAAGTTAGCCTACGTTGACGCATACGGCGTATGGTTTTTCGAACGTTTGCGTTTACGCTGACTGCATCAATTTTTTTGTATACGCTTAGGCTACATCACTGTTGAAGTATAACTAGGACTTGGATATTACAAGAAAAAGGTTGAGATACTGAGTTCACAGAAAGTAGCATAGACGGTTCAGGAAAAAATGCTTCTTTGAAACTGAATACAGTAGTGTTCACCACATGTAGAATTGCTAACTTAGCTTTTCAAGCGGTAGCCACTTTAACAAGTCGAAATTCTGCCACTGCGAATGACTACAATGCAAGTGCAGCCGCCAACCAATCAGAACATGTTATAAGAGGCTACCGTCCAATTGTGACCCTTCTAGCACTCATCCAGAGAGTTCTTCTTCTTTCGTTTGAGACCAGATCAAATCAAATGAAGAAAACTACTGTTCAAAACTACTACGTTGTGGACTACTTGGGACTCATGTTGTCAACCTCCTCGTGGTGAGTCCCGGTAACTGCACAAAACAGGCTAATGACAACAAACAGAGACACATCAGGGCGTCTCTGGGGTGGTAAAAGGATAAACCCTCGGCCCCAGAGTTTGAAGAAAGAAGCCAGAAGTCCCAACATCCTACATCCAGAGAGTTAATGCTTGTTTTGAACTTTATTTGGTAATTACAGAACAAAAAGAGCAATAGCAGTGGTGGGAATCGAACCCGTGTCAATGAAATGACTACTTTCTAGCCCTAACCCTAACCCCTAAGCCAGCCAGCTGACAAAAAATCCATCACTTAATTTGCTTTCTATCTTCTCCTTTTCGCCATTTTTACGTCACTTAAACCGTAGCTTATGATTGGTTGGCGGTTTCATTCTAGTCAAGTTTAGTGGCAGAATTTCAACTTGTTAAAGTGGCTACCTTTTCAAGCAAGTAACATTTTCTGAAATTAAACAAAAAGAAAAAACACGGAGTTGAAATCTAAGTCTGTGTTCAATGTGCAATCGTCTGGTCTAACCTAAATGAATAGAACGAAATTTCACTCTTTGTTGAAATTGAAGAACTCAAGTTTTTGTAGGTTGCTTTACTGTTTTGATGGAACCTAAGCTGGCTAACTACATTGTGTGATTTGGCGTATCCATTAGACACCAATGCCGCGCACTTCCAAAGACATAAAAAGCAACACCTGTAGCTACCATAGGGAGAAAAGAAAAACAGATAGGCTACGTACTTAACCGACAAAGAAATGACAGAAGCAAACAAGGTGAGGCGAGTTTTTTATATTTAAAGTTTTGAAACATTTCATCCAGCTGTTCGAAATTGAATTATTTTTCAAATTGGAACTTTTATGTTTCATTTTGACTCAATAGTCGATTGTCGGTGATGCAGATCTTAAAGAAAATAACGTGACAAAAATAAGAAAAAAATCATTTGTTTGCGTCATCCATTAGTGCAGTTTTGAGAACAAAGAAAATCGACACGACATAGTTTATTGCGTTTGCTGAGATTGCCTTTCCGAAGTTTGTTTAGATAAACAAAAAGTTGAAATAGCTTTTATCATCGCTTGCCTTGCTTTATTTTTACTTAAAATTATTTTGCGCAAAAGAGAGGCATGTTTAACTTTAAGTTTATTAACGAAGTTTTATCAAGTTTTAAAAAATATGTTCAAACTATTATGCCGCTTAAAACAAGAAATTTTGTAAAAATTCATTGATTGCATTATCTTATCAAATGAGATACTAGCCCACACTAAATTCTGAATCCTAAAAGTGAGTTTATCAAAGTAGATTTCAGAATCGCCTAGTCGAACGCTTACATTTAGTATTTGCCAGCAAACACTCTCACATTTCTTTGTCTGAAAAGTAATCCTTTGTTCGCTGAGCTACTGGCACGGAACAGAAGGTCTCTGGAGCGGATATGGAATGTTCAGCTAGTGGCATTCCAGAAGCCTAGCTGACGGTTTGAACTTGATGCGGCTCTGTTCCGGTTCGCCTGTGAGAATATTTAAATAGGCATTTTTGCAGATTATGTTGCTCAGAAATAAGGTCTAACTTTGCAAAACAGAATACGCTTTCAAAAATTTTGAATTTTGGATTTTGAAGGTTGCCTTTTCTTCAAGGATTTTGTAAAAGATTAAGAAAAGTTGTTTTAAGGAAAAGGAGCATATAAGCTTAATAGCTCTTTTCGAAACAAAAAAGTATTTCTATAGAAACAAAATGAGTTTTGTTTTGTTATGTTCTTTTAAAGACTTACAGTAGGCTATGCCTAATTACTGAGAGTTTTAAGTGGTTTAAGCAAAAGTAAGTTACTCAAACATTATTCAAGCGCAAACGCAATGGTTTGTGTAAGTTCAAATAAATGCATTGGCCAAAATTATTTGAACTGCCGTGTATGAAATTGAAATCACATTTCGTTTAGCCCGAAGAAAATTCGTCTGAAACAGCGCTTTAGTAGTACTGTATTTAAAGGTTGTTTTGCAATTAGATCACACTACAAAATGATTTGTTACGCCAAACTCTTGTCTATGTTTATTTAAGCAATACTGGTAAGGCCTATAATAACCAAGCTGTAGGGTACGGTATTTTGAAACAAGTCGTAACTACTGTAAGTGTCAAGCGATTCATGCAGAAGACATCAGTGAGGCCGCCTTCACAATACACACTGTGCAGGTATAAAGTTGTAAATCATGTTGCATGATTGAAAGGAAGGCTTAAAAGGGAGTTGCATGTTAGCTGCCTTTATGTTGTTGCTGTCACAGATACAAAATAACAATACAAATATATTTACTGACTATCCAATGGCAATTTATCGAATAGGCAATTTGCAAAGGTCACGGCTCCAGTCGTGCGGAACTAGTTTTTCCCATTTTTCACTTTTTTAGTTTTTTGCTTGACAGCAAAGTTAAGCAAACAATAGCGCCACAGAAAAAAAAACGTTTGTTTTTGTCATTCATTTGTGCAGTTTTACCAATAAAGAAAATCGACAGGGCATAGTTTATTGCATTTGCTGAGGTTGCCAATGAGACAACGTGGTTTACGGCTTTAATTTTTAACAGAGTGTGGACGCTTTAAAGTTGTTTCGTAGACCGCAAAAGTTATTTGTCCCAACTAAAACAGCACAGAAATCTCCCAGCAGTTTCACAATCTAATTCAAAACGCTACATAAATCAAAATTGGCTTGGTTGGTGTATATTTAACAAGTATTTGATTGAAGTTATGATGATCCATGAATGTACTTAGGCTACGCGTATTTCGATAGTTTTGAAGATTCGTCTTGAAGGAAACAGACCAATGACGTCATATGAATGAGAAAATCGTTTATTGTAGAATGTAGAGTTCTAATCTACTGGACACTGGAGTTTGTATTGGAACATCACAGTGGGCTACTGCGTTCTTATGGGAGGTGATTGAGCTTCATACCGTTTAGAACTTAAATTAAAAAATTTTCGGAACTCTGAAAAGTTTCAACTTCGTTTGGCACAAATTTTTGTGTCGTAGTTTTGCTCCTTTTTATTCTACATCTGCTCATTATGCCATGGCGTAGCCTACTTGTGATAATGGAAACATCAAGAGATAACCAAGTAAGTTTAACGTACATTAATTTAGCAAGTAGAAATTTTATAGTTTTGCATTGACGCAATCAAAAGTAGCGGATACATGGTATCGGAAAGAAGGAATTCTACAATCTACCAAGTAAATAGTTTATTTTTTAATTTTGGTGACGAAGATCTTTCTAGGACACACTCCAGCACAGGCAAGCCACTAAAACCAAGATAATGCTTCTGTTTCGATCTGTCTTGATCAGTGGTTCCCAAACTTTTTCAGTTTATGGCACACTAAAAAAATTATAAAACGCTCGCGGCACGCCTACAAAAGAAGAAAAGTTGGTTTTAAAAAAAATATTTTCATGTGTTAATGCGATGGATGTGCTTGTTTATACGAACATAATAATAGCCTACGTCTGAAACGAGGTTGCATTGTTAACAAACATACCCGCATTTCGTCGTCAATTCCAAGCAGTCTCTCTCGTTTACTGCTTTTAATTTCAGTCAAAACAGAAAAGCTATGTTCATTGTTCACATAACCATGAAAATGCAAATGGGAACATAATTTTAATTGCTTTTGCACCGATCATGAAATAGGATTTGGAAGCAGACAGCCAAAACTCATCCAAGTTTTGTTGTGGAAACAGCGTTTCTAAAAACAGGTCGTTTCGTAAATCAATAAGCTGTTCTTCTTCTGCAGAAAGATTGCTTGATTCATTGCTTCCAAATGGATTAATTACCCATCTAAAGTTGTTAACAGCAAATTCTGGGAAGTAATGTTGCAGTGCAAGCTGAAGTCCAAACAATCTGCTCATGAATTGCGGAATGATTTCTTGTTTATGAGTTGAGCGGGAAACGAATCAAAGACTTTCTTCGAGACCTTGGTTTTCCACAACGTCAACTTTTCGTCTAATGATTGTAGTTTTGATGTTGCTGTAATAATGTTTCCAAATGGACTTGGAGACTAGAAGTCAACCTGTTCAGTTTTTATCGAACAAGTCAGAAAGAAATAGAACTGTCACCCACCAATTTTCATCTAGAAGAGAAAATGCAAAGTCTTTTCTTTGAGTTTCCATGAAAGAAATAACTTGAGTTTTCAAATGCACCATGCGCTTTAACACTTTTTCTTTAGAAAGCCATCGTACTTCAGTGTGATACAGCAGGCACTCGTACTCTGAATCCATGGCTTTACAAAGCTGAGAAAAGAGTCGATTTTGTAGCGGCGAGATCTAATGTAGTTTACCACATGGCTTACTTGATCTATAACTTCTTTTTAATCTGCAGGCAAAGATTTAGCTGCAAGAGCTTCTCTATGGATCATGCAATGTACAACTATCACGTTTGGATTTTTTTGAAGCACGTAGGCTATGCCACAAATCCTTTATTTTTCCCCCGCATTGAAGGACAACCATTAGTACAAACGCTCACGGAGTTACTTCACTTCAATTTAGAAATCAAAATATTTTCATCTATTAATTTGAATATGTCTTCTCCTTTGGTTGTGCCCGTCAATTCGTTGCAAAACAAACATTCATTTACCATTGTTTCGTTATTAATTAACTCGCATATGCACTGTCTGCATACCTTATTATAAATATTTATAAGCTACAGTTTTTTTTCTCCAAAATTCCAAAAAGATTTGCGGCACACTTGAGAATCCATGGCGGCACACTAGTGTGCCGCGGCACACAGTTTGGGAATCACTGGTCTTGATACTTGAAGCGCTTGTTTGAAGTTATTGAATTGCACTGAAATGTTCTTAACTTAAGAACATTTCAGTACAACTCAATCACTCGTAGTTTCAACAGAGTTTTAATACCCCATTAACTTTATTGGTTTTTCTCTGTGTATTTCTAGCACTTACTCTACCACATCTACTTTACTGTAGAACACTTTGGACATTACTGTCAGCATCGAATAGTGGTATACTTTTTGTTTTTTCGTGTTTGCAGTAAAAATAACCAGCATTGCGCCTAAACAACCAAATAAATGCACAAATTAGATAAAAACTGGAAGCAGCGATCAGACAGCATTGTAGTGCGGAATCTAATAGTTTCATGTGGCATTTTCACACTTGAAAGTCGTTGTCTATTAGCCAGTTTTTAAATATATTTTCTCATGGGTAAACTGTGTTGAAACAACCTGGTAGTGCAGTATATTGACAGTCTAAAATCAAATGATCAACAGTTTGCCTACTCTTTTCGTAGTTTGGACAAGTTGGTTTGTTTTGATGGCTCTATCGATGACGCGTGATTGCAGTTCAGGCATGATGGGGTAAAAATCTATTACAACTGATCCATTCCTTTCTGTTACATGTCGAAAAACCTGAGAAGGGTGGCTTTGGATTGTCAATAATGTCTCCACCATATGGTCGATGTTTTTTTGTCTAATATTCTTTCATTTTTTTTTTATTTGTCGTATCCAGGCTTACACCTGGTGGTTGAAGACATTGAGTGGACGGGATGGCAAGGAAGCCAATCTTCATGTCTACCTTCAGGCAAGCCTGTGTCCTGCCAAGACACAGCCGCATGCTCTTGAGCAGTGTCGAACCGGCGCCCTTTCGATTGCCGTTCCAGGGCTCTCACCACTCGGCTATGCGGCCGACGTCCAACGGCTTCTTTCCATTCATGACGTAGATCATAGTGCGAAATCACAATGCCTGAAGTACAAACTCAGACCACTCTTGAGTGTTGTTGTTTTATCTTGAACAGTTGAAGTGAAAAAAAAAAAACTACTTGAAAACAGCAACAAAAGTCTGGAAATAATGAAGTAACGTAAAGCGGTTTGTAAAGTAGCCTATGTCGTCCTGAGATTGACAATGAAATTAAACTTTTGGTGGTTCGCCAGCAAACACAATAAAGCCGTTTTTGCCTTGAACGTCATACTTTAAATTTGTTCAAATATTGCGCTGTATAAAATTGAGTGATTGATCATTTTTGATGGTTTGCCTCACCTTGGTTCATACGGTTTAGCTTTTCTGTTTTTTATGGAGGGTGTAAAGCGGTTGCGCTTTTCCATACAATGCAATGACACAGTTAGACACAGATACAATAGATCTTAAGCAAACATTTATTCAAACCTTTCTAAGTCTAAAAATGACATTTTACATAGAAAGAGCTTCTGCTGGAGTAAAAGAGGTGTCTTCTATCGAGCATAAAATAGCTCAGTGCTTCGTCGACGAAACTATTGAGGTAGTGTATAGGCTACAACTAAGTCATTTGAGAACGTATTAGTTTGATAAATATTTAAAAAAAGTTTTTTTTTTTTTTTTTTTTTTTAAATCAGAAGTATCGTAAGCTTACCTTAGTGTTAAATTGCTCCGTTTCGATCTCATGGAAAATAACGTCGCTTATTTTTCAAAATGAAATGAATCGAAGCCAAAGCAAACAATGTTTGTTTCTCGACAGTCGAGTGTAGCAAGAATTGTCAGCGATAGACACGTGTTTCACCCATGAGGCTGGGCTCATCAGTGTCGCACCACTAATTCATGCCACATACTTCTCAACCAATGCTTTTGTCAGTCAGTTGAATGCTTACCTTTGTGGATGAAAAAAACAACTACACGTAAACTAATTGTTGCCAAGGATGTGCACAGTTTAGAATGAACGATCTGTATGGGGTCAGCACCACCTGACTACTCACTCACTCTTTCTCAACTGTGCAAAAAATGTTGTTACGAATTTTTTTTTTCCAATGGCTCTAACAAAACTTGGCGCTTGCTTACTTGGTAATTTCCTGAACTCTTTTCAGGCGGCAATCAGAAATATATATTAAATTTATCACGGTGACGTCATTTACTTACCATCTCTCCAGAGTTCATAATATTTCAGACAATTTTGCTGAGACTGAACTCTGGTGCTCCAAATTTTTTCAGATCCGCTACTGAGTAGAATCACCCAGTTTATTTAGTCTGATTACTTTTTGGTGGTACCAAATCTAATGTTCAGCGGGCTACAACTCCCACCACATTATAATCCGACTATCTCCGCTTAGTTGCAATAACAGTCGATTTTTTAGAATTGGTTACTTATTGCAAAACCTTGCACTTGTTCTCATTTTATCACTTTGTTATGTTTCAAAACAAAAATGCAACACACGACAACCTAAGAGCGTAGACTGCGTAGCAAAATTTTGAATGTATGAACTTGCTAACGTCGCTTCTATAGGCTACTTAAGTACTTAGGTGTTTTAGACAGGTTACAGTAGTTTTAAAACTTTGTTTCGTTGTGATACTATTTTGCGTTGGTTTCCATTCCAATTAAGCTTCTCAGTGACCACACTTCTTTAACCAATGCATTTTTAACAATCTCAGTCCATTGCCAATTTCAATCACATTTTAGCAAATGCAATCAAGTTTGTTTAAAAAAAAGAAAACGCCAAATTCTAGAATACTGTACCATATGATTTGGAAACAATGTGTTTGTTTTATATACGAATGTTTGATTAAATCAGCTTTGTTAGGTTCTTAGTTGTATAGAAATGTTTTTTTTTTTATAGTTTGGTTATAGTATGATATCCTAGTAGCGTACTGTAAGGTGTAAGATCTGCATAAGAATTGTAGATGCTATATATTTATAGATTTAACTTTCAAACTCAATGTGGCTTTACTGTTTCAATTCTCTTAGCATATATCAACGCTTGCTAAAATTAGTTTATTCTCAAAGAGCGGGTATGGTTTTTCTGCACTAAACATTATCTTTATTGGCCTAAGGCCCTAAGGCAACTAACGTAGAGACATGTTTTCTTGCGGTCATTATTTTTTACTCGCAAGTGTAGGAGTATTTTTGAAGAAAAGATTGCAAACTATTATTTTGAAATACTTCATCTTTAAACTACGTATTATGACTTAGGATTGCTTCGTGATAGAAAGTTTACGATAAAATGTGTTATAAGCAGGTGAAAAGAGCAGGCTATACAAAAAGTTAGCGACCGAATGAAAACAGAAGATCAGAAATGTTCTAATTCAGTAACCTAAATTCGTTTTATCCTTCGGAATAGTATGTGTATTCAATTATCTTAGTTTTCTTTCTCATTTTCGTCTTCACCAATGTAGGAAATTCTCTTAAACAGAGGGATATTGCAAAAAAAGTGAGTCATTTCAACAATAATTAAAATGCACTGCTAAAATATTCTACAAATTTCTCCTAAACAGTGAATAAGTTAGCGTTAAGCTGTTGGATAACAAAGATTACAATGTAAAGGAACAAAGGACTGCACAACCACTGTTGTACGGTACTGTATGTGTAAACCAGAGTTAAACCAATTACATAGTTTTCAGTTCAATTACGATAAAGTTACAATTATACCACCAAAATTTGTAACTACTGTACATTACAATTATATTGTTCTGAAACTTTGAAGTTGCAGTTACAAGTAGGGGAAGGTCGGGACCTGCGAGCCACTTTTTTATTTTAGATGCATATCTTCTACGTTTCTCAATATTTTTCTCTAAAAATTGGTTTTGCAATGCCTTGTATTGCTACCTACTCTACAGCAAAAGCACAAGTTATTATTTCAGCAAATGTTTAATTTACGCTCAAAAACATAAACACGAGCCAAGCCACAATTGCGATAAGCCAAAAATGTAGTATTTTAGCAAAGAAATCACTTCGCCATATCAAAAATACAATTCTAAAACATAGTTGTATTATTTATGTTGTGAAATCAATCTTCAAGCCAGCTTCCAAGCTTTAAATTTTGAAATAAGCGATGGAGAATTTTCAAATGATTCCTTGGGATGAGTTGTCAGAATTTTCATGTGAAATAGCATAATTAATAGTTGCAAACGAAACAAAAGTCAGAATTGTGACATATCCTAATGGAAAGGTGTGAAAACAAAAAAATGATGTCATATGACACTTTAACATCTACTATCACAGGCACTTGTCATGGCTTGTAGGTCCCAACACATGGTGACTCAAGGCTCCCTACCTGATCGTTCAGAAATGAAACAACAGCTGAAAAAAAACTAACATTGCTATCTAAAAAACTTTCAACTTAATCTCATCATAAATACATCACCTACCACTACAAAAAAGTTTATGAACATTTCTTGCATAACAAATGAGTTATTTTAAAACACATTCAGTCAAAAAAATTTACTTTTTTAACCCAAAACCTATAAATCCTCTTTGCACCTTCATTTTTAGTACAATTTTGACCAAAGGATTGTGGGAAAGTTATCCAAGCATAAAAAATATAATGACGTCAAAAAATGCAAAAAGAGTACTTTATATTAAAAAAAACGGGGGTGGATTATGGCTCCCACCATGATCATGGGTCCCGACCTTCCCCTACTTTCAAATGTAAGTAATTACACGTTTGAATTAAAAAATAAAAATATCTTAATATGCATGTTCATTAGGGTGGATCGTTTTTCAACTTTTTTTCTTAGTCGCTTATTAATAGTGCGGAAAAGTTGTGCACTGACATTGTAAGCACAACACAAAAAAAAAATTCAAAATTTTAATATCTTGGGTTGCCCCAAAGAAGTTGAAATATTGGAAAAAGTGGAAAATTTCCAAAAATTTTATCTTTTGTTTTAGTTTTTAATCGCTTGTTAAGAGCGCGGAAAAGCTGTGCACTGACATTGTAAGCACAACACAAAAATAAATTTTCAAAAAAATTAATATCTTGGGGTGCCCCAACAAAGTTTAAAATTCAAAAAGAAATTGCAAATTTTTAAAAATTTCGTTTTTACACATTTGCAACTGCACTACCTCCCGCGAATCATTGTATTTACGCAGAAAATCAATATTTACAAGTAGAATTACAAGTACATATAGGATACGCAAACCTTTTAAGAACATAATCTAAAATCTTGTTTTGTATTGAGACGCGGCATGTCTTTCCTGGATTGTAGCCGACTTCTGATGAATCCATCGTGCTGGTTAGCGGCACCACATACTGCAACAGAGGCCTCCGTGACAACCTTGACACCTCGCTCGACTGCTTGCGTGTGGCAGGGAAAATTAAGAAAATGTTGTCTTGTGTTGATGTTTTTGACCGACAAAAGTTCTCTGTTGTCATTTTTTGTCATCGGTTTGCCAGCATATCTTTATCAACATAACTGACAGCAGTAAAATTGAATTTTGGCAGTTTGAAGCGCCGGATTTCAGTGCAAACGGGATTTTCTCGTGCAAACAGTGTACGGCGTATTCCCAGCTCACTGATTCTTTGTCAAACAGCATTGATAAAAGTATGTTTTCGCTGTGGCCAAAAAATCCATTTCTTTGAATGACAGGATCGACAATGGCCTTTAGTTTATCCGACAGGTAGTGAGATTTGCTGATGGTTTGCCATAAATGAACAGCACCGTTGATACAGAGTGAATTGCGCTTTGTTTCGAACCACATAGGAGCATATGCCTTCATGATAAAGGTAGCCAACGTTTTTCAATTATCAGAGGCTTCTGTGGTCCCTATATGCAGTACAACCGTACAATGCGATTCCCCGCAGTTAGCCAGGGTGAGTGATTAAGCTTACCTGGACTTTTTGTGGCGAGTGAACTGGAAATTTCTCCCGTACAAACGCAATGACAAAAATTAATGTCCCAGAGGTACTGTATCTTTGGTCCGTGCTTAGATCGGTCACACCCATATGAGGAAAATTACTTGGTATTGACTCAAATTGTCGGATAGGCATTTTATCACATGTAAGTAAAGCCTTTCCAATCTGTCCGGAATAACCACGAGGACCAGTTCATGGACTTCTAAATAGTAGCATCTGGACTGGAAACGCAGTGACCAACAAAAGGCCAAACAGTTGGTACAACAGTTGACCAACAGTGGGCCAACAGCCAAGTAACTAACCCTGTTGGCCCTGGAAACCCTGTTGGCCCTGGAAATCTGGACTGGAAACGCAGTGACCAACAAAAGGCCAAACAGTTGGTACAACAGTTGGCCAACAGTGGGCCAACAGCCAAGTAACTAACCCTGTTGGCCCACTGTTGGCCAACTGTTGTACCAACTGTTTGGCCTTTTGTTGGTCACTGCGTTTCCAGTCCAGATGCTACTATTTAGAAGTCCATGACCAGTTGTACTGCCATCCAAAAACTCAAAAAGATGCCGCAGGGGTAATTTGTTTGCGTGGAGTTGATATACCAACCATTGCAGCGGTTTTTGAAACTCTAATTCCAACAGTCGAATAACACCGCCTGCATGACCCTTTTTTCCACAGTACCATCACACCCCACGGCTGTTAGCTGGTGTCTGTTCCTCTATCATGAACTGCTGATATTATGGAGTCGGCAATGCTTCTGGCTGTTCCTGCGGCTGGACTTAAATACTGAGATCCAGGTTCGGCAATAATACACATATATGCTCTTCAACAACAGATCTTCTGTGAGACACCCCATGATCGTCTACTTTAATTTTTAGTGCCTTGTCTTTTCTGCCACCAAAATACAAATCGAGTAAAACGTCAGACCTGGACTCTTGCAATTCTTCTCGATTTCTACTTCTTGATCTCCGAACTTTGTTTCTATCAATAATACCAGTTTTATCAGCACTAACCATTACCATACCTACGTCGTGCAATGCAGCAGACGCTACAAGTCAGGTGGTCTAATATGGTGGGACGAAATTAGAGTTATGGTCGTCGTCATGAGATCGATTTGCGATCCGTGTAGCTGCGTGAGAGAGATAGCTTACAGCTTGAAACCTGCAGTAAGTCAAGTGTGTGCTGTGTTACCTACACATAACACACAAAAGGCCCGCACTAAGGGGAAGACAGCAAACGTTGGTGAATATTCATGTTATTAAATAGGATACAGACAACCATGAGATCACCAATGCGAAGGAAATTGTGACATAGCCTATATTGGAAAATATTGATTTTCGGAAATTTTCTGAAGCGATTAAAAACTAAAACAAAAAATAAAATTTTTGGAAATTTTTCACTTTTTCTAATATTTCAACTTCTTTGGGGCAACCCAAGATATTAAAATTTTTGAAATTTTTTTTTTGTGTTGTGTTTACAATGTCAGTGCACAGCTTTTCCGCGCTCTTAACAAGCGATTAAAAACTAAAACAAAAAATAAAATTTTTGGAAATTTTCCAATTTTTCCAATATTTCAACTTGTTTGGGGCAACCCAAGATATAAAAATTGTTGAAAATTTTTTTTGTGTTGTGCTTACAATGTCAGTGCACAACTTTTCCGCACTATTAATAAGCGATTAGGAAAAAAGTTGAAAAACGATCCACCCTAATGTTCATCGATGATTTTTTACACTATGATTTCATCAGCAACAAGTAGAATTGAATTTAGCCTAATACAGATTAGGTTGCAACGTAGAAGTCCCTTTTGAATCCCAACTATAGCGGCTCAACAAAGGTACTGATATCGTGCTTGCAACTTACCAAATATAATTGTAAATTTTGACCAAGATTTTTTGAAGTTGCAATTACGCAACACGAAGTATCCATTACATCCATAATTACAATTACATTCAATTACAATTGTAATTGATCCAGCTCTGGAGTAAAACAGAGTAGACGTTTTTTATTGCCGCTTCAACGTTACAACTATGTAAAAACTGCTTCCTGGAAAAATAGATTAATATAACTCATAGGCTTACGTTAATAATACGCAGGGCCGGATTAACCATTAGGCTAATAAGGCTATAGCCTTAGGCCCTAGAAAAATTCGGCCCAGAATCTTTTTTTAAGATTAAATTTTTGTGAGGCTGATAGTGATACAGATCCAGTACCAGCACAGTAGCCTATAATTTTTGCTTAAAAACGAATGACCGAGTTGAGTCAGTACATAATTATGAAGAGCCCATTTTCAAAACAACGTAGAAGCCACCTTTACCGAAATTGAGTTTAGAGCAGGGGTTTTCAACCTTGGGGTCGCAAGCCGTTTTTTCGGAGAGTCGCGAGGCGCTTGAAATTCCAGTGTATTCTTTTCAATTTTTTTTTGCTAGAAAAGATTAAAAATTGTGTTTGTTTCGCAATCGACCATTTCTCTACTTGAGGGTTATTATATCGTTTAAGCTTTCAGACGTTGCAAAATGCTTTAATTATAGGAAAGCATTCGATTTGTTTCACCAAGTTCTTATACGTTGCTTTGTGCAGACTAAAGTTAACCAGTAACCACGCTATGGTAAAAAAGCAAAATTATGTAGAATCTTATGCAAAATATAGATTTCTCAGTATTGTTTTCAATGGCATTGAAAAAAATTAGTGTCGGTTACTTTATTTGAAAGTTCTTTCAGCGACAGGTGCACGCATTGACAAACTTAATAGTTAACAATATGCAGCACCAACCATCTCACTGAGATTGATTTAAATAAATCCATAAAAGATTCTAATAAATTCAACCGGTGAAACTACGAAAATGTAGATTATTCTCATTATTTTTTCTCTTATTATCTAGCTAAGCTTGATAGAAAATGGAAATAACAATCGGAGGAAATGTAATAAAAGCCGTGATAACATCGCAAAATTCGTTTTTCGTTTTGGAAATTTACTTTGGAACAGCAAAACTAAACAATAAACATCAGTGGATGTCAGCATAAATCAAATTTGGTTAAATTTTTCATTAAATATGTTTTTGTTGAATACTTTTATGGTGGGTCGCGAGACTATGTTGATTGCTCTGAGGAGGTCGCGGTGGAAAAAAGGTTGAAAACCCCTCGTTTAGAGTGTCATTAGGTAGAGTATTACCATAGGTACCTACTATCCATTTCTTTATTTTCAAAATCTTTTCCAACTGCTTCAAATTTGACATAAAAAATTGAGTTTGTTTCCAAAACCAATTACGCGCCATCATGAGCCATTTTTCTGTTGTGTTTATGTTATTTCGCAGTAAATAATTTGAATTTTTATTTATGTATTCTTATTACTTTTTTTTTTTAGCTTGGTTTGCAAAATTAGGCCCTTCTCTAGTAAAGAGCCTTAGCCCTACAGTACCCTTAATCCGGCCCTGATGATACGGTGCATTCAAAGTCTTAGAAAACATAATATTGTACCACACATAAAATGCTAATGGCCTAGAGGCAAGTGCGGTATCATAATTGAAACTTTACGTCAATTCAACTTCATAGCATAGACTCAAATATTAAAATGCAAACCTGACCAAGACAAAAGTCTGAACATATATTGGAAGACCGAAATATTTGCAAAAGCTAATCTTTTAATAACTCTGGACAATCAGTAAATACGAACTAGCTTATCCGAATGTCTACAAACCCGACTAACAACTTTACTCGATGCAACTTGCTTAGAAAGATGAATTTGCAAAATATTGCCCTGTTGCTGACTAACGTGAACAACATACAATCTGTAAAAAAATTATGCATTTATCCTCTTAAACCACTCTGCAGTAAATTATAATACGCACATTCAGTATGTGTGACAACGTTGTGTTGCTAATGAAATCCGCAACTTAAAGAAGCAACATCTACTCCATTAAATTATTTTTTTTAGTTTGTTAGGATTTTTAGTAGTAGGCTAAAAACAAACAGCTGAACGATGTCTAGTTCCGGTAAGACATTAGTAGCAGCTGACTATGCTGTGTTTGGAGTGACATTGGCCGCCTCCGCTGGTATTGGGATATTCTTCGCAGTGAAAGACCGAAGAAAGACAGAAACAGATGATTACTTGCTTGGTGGAAGGTAATGTTTATACTTTTATGACATGTTTAAGCAGCTACAATAAAGTACCGGTAACCCACAAGTAGGCTACATAGGGCTAACATATGGTATTTTTTTCGCGTGTTATGCCGGTTACAAATTATTCTGGCGTGGAATAACATGCATACCTTACTATGTTTACGTTTGCGATTTTCGCTTTACAGCAATAAACCAAAACGAGGTAACATAACTTTTTTTTAAATGTAATTCAAGTTATAACACTGATATTGAAACCGTTCAGTTATTAAAATGTTTGTTAAGTATATGTTACTTTCTTCGTTTGAGAGCAATGTATTTTTTTTACTCGGACTACTCAAAAATTTCGGCTACTTTACTTCCTAACTTCTTGTTTTTTGTTTGCAGAAAAATGGGAATGGTACCAGTGGGATTTTCCTTAGCAGTAAGCTATTTGTCAGCTATCGCTTTGCTTGGTGTGCCAGCAGAGTTCTACTTCTATGGAGCCATGTTTTGGTGGTGAGTTAATAATGATGTTATGTTTTATTTATTGTCGCTTTAGAACACTGCTACTGTAAGGTCTCATAGCGACAGGGCTCATTTTTAATTGTACATCAGGCTTACGAAGTCATCACATTATTACCCGACTTATCCTCACTGCGTTATGCAAGAAAGAACACAATCGGTACCGTTTTTAAAGTCGTCAGTTTGACCCAACCTGGAATCTTGGTGGTTGGTTGGCAGTAACCAAGTATGCTGATGAGAATAAGTTGCTTGTATGGTAATTCGCGAAAAATTACATACTATTTATGTTGGATTATTGTAAAAAAGTGGCTTGTCGAATATAAATTAGCCGAGTGGTAAGAACCCTGATCCATGGCTCAAGGTTCGAAAGAGCACTGTTTGACACCGCTCAAGAACATACTGTGGTGTTTTTGGCAAGATACTGAATGGCTTGTCACTTCAAAACGCCCTCTCCAGTTTAAGAGAATGTATTTGCTGAGAATGAGACAGGTTTGCCTGGTCTTCAATCTTGCACCTTAATTTCTAAACAGCCATAAAATGTCGCAAACTTAGGAAAACATCTTTAGCCTACATCTTGCAACACTGACACAGGACGACTACTGTTGCATTGCGTCTGTCACAACTCTAATCTCTAATCCAATGGTTCCCAACCTTTTTAAGCTTACGGCACTCCACAGAAAATATACCTTGTGGCACCCCGTGACAGACCAATGATCTTTCCCTTCGAATGCAGCAGGGCGTTAAAATAAACCTGAACTGTTCAAAAGCTTTCCGGTCTGATAAAGACAAATTAATACACTACCTTTATAAATCAACATAATGAATGTAACACGGAAAGTTTACTCAGAGATTGAATGCCACTTTGAAATGGCATTTTGAAAAAAAATTAAAGTAAGTTTACTTATGTCGAAGGCTATGTGAAACTAACATAGGCTTCTGCTGTTCCGTTAGCACTCAACAGCGGTTGAAACATCTCCACACACGGACCGACAATGGACACAACTTGTAGCCTACAGACGTAGATTGTGACATCACAAAGCAATAATACAAGAATACCACACCAAGAATCTGCGATTACGAAACATCGCAAAGGGTAGCCTATCCTATATGACAAAAAATTCCTATTATTGATGTCAGAAAAACAACCGTGCATAAAAATTTCATCAGCAACAATGATCCTAGTCAACCACTTGCAAACAGATAAAAAACGAATATGAAAAATAGCTCGCGGCACCCCGGAGTATTGTTAATGCCATCCCAAAGTTCCCCCTCACCCCGGTTGGGAACCTTTGCTCTAGTCTATAACATACAATTAAATTCAATATTAGTTTCCAATGAAACTCAGACTTAAAAATTAACTGTTTCAGTTCAATTATTTAAGTTTGTTAATATGTGAATATGAATTGCTACATGTTTGACCTACCAAGAATCTGCGTTTATTTTCAGGTTTATTATCAGTTTGTTTATTGGAACTGTCATCACTGCTGAAGTTTTTATTCCTATCTACTACAAATTGAAAATTTCAAGCATGTTTGAGGTAAAGGATAAAAAAGCATTGCATAACTGATTTTTTGCCTGGTTTCATTGTAAAAGTTTAAAAATAGATGCTCAGAAACTGACAAGCTGATGGCCTTGCAAAATTCTAAGTCTCATTATTATTCAAACAAACTCAAACAAACAACCGACATGTTCTACCTTAAAAAACGAAAGGGTGATCCCGAGAGCCCGCGGAGCCCGCGGTAGGTTATATTTATCTCGTCCACGTGTGATTCGATAACTAGGCCCCAGCGAACCAGTCGTCTTTTACATTGATTCAACGTCTGCAGATGTAGAATGAATGTAAAAAACGGCTGATTTGCCGTCGGAGTCCCATTTACTTCATTTTACCCTGCATAGAAGTCAGCGTTGTTTTTTCAACAACCATATTGGACCGGAGTCGAACCAGAATTGTATGATTGAAAATGCTCATGGACAGTGCGCCCTCTCAGCCCACCTTGAAATACTCTCCAGTCAGCAGATTAAACGATTTCGACTGATGTGGCTGAAGACTTTACTTTAGTTTGAGGTTGTTTTTATTTCTGACTATCACAACGAAAAACAATATGCGCCAACCGATTTGCCAGCCAAAACAAGGCAATTCTTTAAAACCAACTTTTCATGTGTATTAGTATTTGGAAAGAAGATTCCATCGCGGAGTCAGAATGGTGGCTACTTTAGCATACATAATTCAAATTATAATGTACGCTGGCATTGTTATCTACGCCCCTGCCTTAGCTTTGAACGCAGGTTAGTAATTTTCTGAGGACAAAATTAACATTTTTAGTAATCTGCCAACTACTTTAGGCTACTTGTTACACTATTTGTAGAAGATCGTGATGTATACATTTAAATAATTCTGTCTACAAGGATAACACTGGTTGATTAGCGCCAATCTAATGTAATTTATTACAGCACAGCAGTGCAAGATATTCATAATATACTTTTTAAGCCAAGAATGAGACAGGTGATATTTAAAAAAGATAATTGTTTAATCTAAAAATCTTTTTTAAAAAATGTTTTCGTTTGATAAAAATGATTTTGCTACAAATACAGTAAAACATGATGACAAAGAGCATGAAATAAATATCGTAGACATCAAACTATAGTTTCTCTTAGTGTGAGTATGCAATCTAATTCATACACATAATTTTATCAGATGTCAAGAAAATTAAGCCTTTTTGTACCAATCCTCGCGATAGGTCAATCACTACAAAAATCATTATTAATGTCTTTTATTTGAGTGCACGATTCAGCAATCTATTGTAGGAAGAAAACTTGCATTTAGAATTAGCAATTGTCCACTTTCGACCCATCAGAACAAAATATCTGCCTGACACCATTATTCTTTTTACAAGAAATTACACAAATATCATCATGATGACCCACCAAAAGATGTAATTATGACGGATTTATTTGTTTAGTGACTGGATTTGATCTCTGGGCAGCGATTTTGTCAACGGGTCTAGTCTGCATTTTCTACACTGCATTGGTTAGTATGATTAGTCCATCGAAGATTTGTTTTTCTCAAAATAAACAAAACTTTTAGTACTGTAAAAAAATACTTTTTCACGTATTTTGAGGGTGTGAAAAAATTTTGTTTTCAAAACAGAGAACAAGCTAATTGAGGTTTAAACCTGTAAATATATCATCAGCTCCGTTGACCAAGCAATGTTTTGGACCAGAGATGATTTTACAGACCCCTTTTTGGAAATGGTTACTTCTTATCAACGGACTTAAATCGATTCCTGAGTCTTGTGCATTTTAAGAGTTATGCAGCGTACATTTTGAAATTTGAACGCCTGGTGCCGGGACCTATTTATCATATAAACGGCCCTGTCTAATATTACTTTAATTTTTCTAGGGAGGCTTAAAAGCAGTTGTATGGACAGATGTTTTACAAGCTACAATCATGATTGTCGGGTTTGTAGCTATTCTTATAAAGGGAAGTATCGAGTTGGGAGGATTTGGTAACGTTTGGGAGATCAATGCAAGAACTGGCAGGACAGTATTTACTCAGTGAGTTAGTGAATACTTTCTCTAAATTCAAACATGGTGCTTGTAAATTTAAACATGGTACTTGTATTGTCAAGCATAGCTTGTGTTTACCGTAGCATATCATGGTTATCAAGACGGATTTCTACTGTAGGCCAAGTGATACATTGATCTTCGTGTTATTTTTAACGAACAGCATAAGCTTACATTGGAGTCCCAACGATCAACAGCGCCTTACTATCAATGAGTAATGGCAGTTATACAATCATGAACACTTGAGGATTTCATTCTAAAAGATTTATGCATTCTAAGAGCAGCTTTTCCTTTTCCAGCAAATCAGAATCTAAATGACCACATGCAGGGCCGGATTTAGCTGATGGGGGACCCGGGGCACTTTTAGATGGTGAGCCCCCGTGCAAAAAATTTTTTGTCCGCCCACGGCACGAAAAACTACAGTAGCATTAATTCAACATTGCACTGCACAGCTTTTTGCAGAAACTTCATAGGCTGAAAGAAAAAATAATAATAACACAAAATCACATTTATCCACGTAGGGGGCCCTTCAAAAGTCAGGGGGCCCGGGGCTCCTGCACCCTTTGCCCCCCCTAAATCTGGGCCTGACCACATGCTAGCTAGAGAGTCATGTCATGACAGCGAACATAATCTTTGTTCAATTTAAAAACAAAACAATCAGGTAACCGAAAGTAGCCTACTGAGAGAGGTTGCATGACAATGTACATTAAAAGACATCAAGTGATATACATCAAAGTTAATTAGGCCCATATGCTAAACTGTAGCTATTTCAGAAAAAGACTAACAAAATACACAGTGACTCAAAAATACTCTGCGACAACACCAACTGAGCAGGCGACCCCCAATTTGAGTTACGATGTGAGACAATTAAAAATACAATTGCAGTGATAACGTATTTCATTGCTTGCAATAATCATGTAAATGTGAGTCACTATTTGTGATTAGCATTTTTAAGTTTAATTTTCTTGATTTTTAGCCATGAATTTGATCCGAGATATCGCCACACAGTATGGAGTCTTCTCTTTGGTGGCCTGTTTCTAGCCATGGGAATGTATTCTGTCAGTCAGTCCCAAGTGCAAAGATATATTTCTTGCAAAACTCTAACTCAAGCAAAAGGGTAAGCTATTTGATGCACATATGTTGATAAAACTTCGAAAAAGTTTTGATGTTTTACAAGCAGAATTAGCTTGCAGTCTCAAATTTCTGAAGCCTGTCTTTGATATTGCTTTATGAATTGTAGATCCCAATAGTTTTTATTAGTCAAAGTAGTGAAACTCATAAAAGTTAAAGCGGATTTTAATCGGTGCATTTTTCCTTTTCAGATCTTTGTACATCAATTGGGTTGGTTTGTTGATCTTGAACAGTCTGTGCTTAATGAATGGAGCTATCCTCTATGCTTATTATGGAACATGTGATCCTCTGATGACAAAGACTATAGAAAAACCTGATCAGGTGATAATCTTTTGATAAAAATCTGGTGGAGCACAGAACAATTACTTTTATATTAGAGTTTACAAGATGAAGTTCTAGGCTTATCACTCTTGATGCTACCGTATATAAAACACATAAACGCAAGAATGGCTTTAAATCTTCGTCGGGCGGCATGATTTTAAACGCTAACAGGCGGCATAAGTTCTAACAGGCGTAGTTCTAACATTTCAATACATCACTTAAACATATCCTATTACGATTGTTGGCAGTTGCTATGTCCAGGGACGTGTGAGCACCATCTTCGATCCCCTCGAAATCAACTAGTGGGCCCCTATATTTAGCGATAGTTCTTAAAAATTGGACATAGAAACGTTAGTTTATGGCCGCAAACTCCTTCAATGTAGGGAAAAAAATCACCTTCATCATTTTCTTTCCAACAAAGCCCTAATTCTAAGATTTTTTGGAAAAAAATACTAAATATGCCGACAATGCAGTAGCGGAACTGGAAAACGTTTGGAAAGGAAGGACCAGAGTTTTAACAAACCAAAATTATAAAATAAATGGACAATACAGAACTTAATGTCTGAAAAAGTGAACTGTGATAATAGTTTTGGGAGGCTTGCCCCCACAAAGTTTAACCAATATAATCTTGTTTTTTGTATAGCAAAAAATTATTATCCCTTCAAAAATAAAACTTAGCCTATGTTTTTTTTTCTTACATTAATTCCATAAAAAAACATGTAAAAGTACGAAGTAGTAGAAAATTTGGGCATGCGCAGTGGTTAACTCAAACACACAGGTCTATTCCTCTGCTCCCACCATCAGACAAAGTTTGGATATCCAATAGGAATTATCATTAAATGGTTGCATTCTTTCTCTGAGGCGTTGATATGTAGACTAACTTAAGCAACTGTTGACATTATCTTATACAGCGTAAGCTCTTTTGTCAACTATTCAAAGCAAGGCCATGCAGCGGTTACATTCTGAGTTTATTTTGTGTTTCGTCAACCGAAACTGAACTTTTCGCATTTCAATTACTTTTTGTTTGATTTTTTAATAAAGTCTGTTCTACATAAGGTGGGCCGTCTGTTTTTGAAACTATTTTACCAACTGTCAATTTGCAGCTTATTCCATTACTAACCTTGGATCTGTTTCACGAATATCCTGGACTTCCTGGATTGATTGTTTCTTGCCTTTTTTCGGGAAGTTTAAGGTAAATTGTAAACTTAAACATTCTATGTCATTTATTGTGACAAAAAGTGAATGGAATCATTTTGTGTTGAAAACCAAAGAAGGTCAAAGGAAAGGAGGTGGTTGGTCGCATTTCTCTTCCCCACAAAAAATGGTAGAGATGTTTTGTTTTTATCTCTGGAAAAAAAATCCTTGCACATTACTTTGCGAATTGAAAAACAACTTAATCAAATTACCGAAGGATCCCTAGTATTGCGTGAGCATCAGCATTATGTCCACAGCGGTCGGGTGGGCGAAAATCCGTTTGCGTGGTACAGAGAACTGAGAATTTTTTTTTGTATATGTAAAAAAAGCCTCGCAGCCTGAGACCAAATCAAGGTAACAATTAAATTAACATATTCCGGTAACAATAAAAGTAAGAGTTTGAAGAAGTTTTGTTGTAACAAAAACGTTTTGTTTTCTCTTTTACCTTTTTAATTGGAATGTGCGGTAAACAACGAGACAAGACAAAATGAATATTTCCCATAAAGAGAAAAAGCTGCCAATAATCTCAATGCGATGACATTGTTTTTTCTAACTGGCTACTCAGCAAAACCCCGAGCAAAACAACAAAAATATCTACAAAAAATTGTAAACTATATTACAGCAGGTCTAAATTGTTCATTTTTGGCCTTTCTCATGCACAATTAAATGAAAGATTGAGCGGTCAGGATAGCTACATGACATCTAGCATTTGTAAAGCATTGTTTTGTATAGGGTAAAGGTTTCCCTGATGAGGTTTCATTTTTCTAAAACAAGTTTTGACTCCTTTTGTCCACTACTAAACTCTGTTAACAGCAACCTATACGGACTCATAAGAAACTGTTTTTAAAAACAAAGGCAGAAGCAAAACCACGTTTTGGTTGCGTCAGAATACATAAAACATTTGTGCAAAGATCCCTGTCTTTACAGAAACAGAAAAAGATAATCATGATTAATATTAAGATTAATATTCTTGGTCTATTTTCGAGAAAAGATATTTTTTATTTTTTATACCAGTTATTTTGTTCTCAGCACTGTATCTTCTGGAATAAATGCCATGGCTTGTGTGGCAATTGAAGACTTTGTAAAACCATTTACAAACTGGAGCGACAGGACATACACATGGATATCAAGAGGTATGTCAAAAATAAGAATCTTCTTCGAACTTGAATCATGCATAATTGTTTGAAGTCATTTACTGTACAACAAATGAAAGTTCTATGCAAAGTCGAACGTAGTCGTATTGTTGGTTAGCCCTACAACTGCCACAGGGGTCCATTAACCTTTTCGAATTTTCTTTTCTTTTTAATTAATTTTATTTTCGAACCTTTTTGAATTTAACAAATCCTTTATTGTTTGTAACCTGGAACTTTTTATTTTTTTGACTTTGAACATACCGTCACCTCCGCAAAAAAAATCTTGAAAAAGTGTTATTCCGAGCGAAAAAAAAACGGAAAATACCAGTGGTTACGCGCCACGCTGTCCTTGCTAGGTCCTTGCTGTGTTCTTGACTATTAGTGACAAACTTTTGTTCGTTGCAGTGTTAGCTGTTGTGTTTGGAGGCCTTTGCCTCGCCATGGCATACTTAGCATCGCAGCTTGGTGAATTACTGCAAGCAGCTTTCAGCATTCTAAGCATTATATCGGGACCATTGGTAGGCCTGTTCCTGCTTGGTATTTCTTTTCCCTTTGCAAACTCTTGGGTAAGTAAATTTTACATCAAGTGGATTAAAACAATTATATTTGATTTATTTTATTCAAACACATACAGGCCTTGCTGTAGGCTACCGATGGGAGGGCTTAAAGTATGAACTTGAGCAAAAATAAAAAAGTTTTCAAGAAATTTATGCTTACGATCTTCTTCGTTTATTGCTGAAACTTTGATCCGTAAAACGTTTCCTTATAGTCTGATATTTGACCTCGTTTTGTTGTTGTAGCTGATTGCGTTACATCTTGACGGGTTTGATGATACAAATGGTCCTTTGCTAATTTACACAAGGAAATGCATTAGTAGCTTGGTAGATTTGATTGCGCGGTAGAAATTGTAACATAAAGCCTGAAGAATGTAAATCTTCTTAATAGTTTATCCAAATTATTTTTTTAAATTTAATCTCTATTTATAATTCCAGGGTGCTATTGTTGGGCTTTTGAGTGGAATAGGAATGACAGCGTGGTTGTATTTGGGAAAGCAGTCGTACTCACTATCTGATGAAGGCGTAAAGTTTTTACGCCGTTTTCCGAGAGATACAAGTACTTGCCCAGTTCTAGTAAGACCCAACAAATGTTTTCGTTTAATTGGTTTGGTTTTGAAACTACTGTATATCCTCGTATTAACAAAGCCGGTTTGTATAGGTTAATCCTGGCAGTTTCGCATACTTGTAGAGGGTTTGACCTAGGGCAGGTTACGGAGGTTGATAGAGCAAAGTTTCCGATAGTTATTAAAGTGTTGGTGCCGGGGAATTATCCCATTCGCCAGGTGCCGCTAAATAGAGAGCAGTCCTAAATGCGTTGTTCAAGCGCAGACGCAGAGAGCCGAACTAGCGCCGTGTAATCTTGAGTCATGCGCTTAACCACTGAGCTAACGGGACGGGGCAAATCAAACAAGGAATTTCTGAACGAAACAAAAACCACTTGTAAACAAACTTAAACAGTTTCATTCAATTTATATGGCAGTTTATTTTAAAAGTAGAGTTCGAAGCGATATGTTCAAAACAAAATATTTCCAAAACAAGAAAGGGCTTGAAATGACCACTCAAGAAAGAATTTTCCACCGAGGTCTTGATAGACTGCTGCTTCCAAAAATACGAAGAAAATCTCAGGACTTGGAAATTTTATCGTTATTTTATCCTACTATAGAATAAGTTTAATTATCGTTTTAATGGAGGAGAAAGCAAATGTAATTGTAATAATGTAAGTGACAGCAAAATTTTACTGTTGTTTTTATTCAACGAGAAAATGTAAGCTTTTAGAATTAATTTGCTGAGTGAACAAACTTGTTTGTCACAGAATGTAACAACCACAACTCTTGCGACTACCACTACACTCGCTTCCTCAACGACAACTACGATTCGACCTGCAGTGGCCGATTACTATGACGTGTCATACCTCTACTACAGCTTCATCGGCGCTGGAACAGTTGTAGTTATTGGTTTGATTTTAAGCTTGCTCACATGTGAGTTGCAAAATTGAAACGTGACAAGCGTGATAAGATAGGCTACAGCATGAGAAATAGGAAACAAAGCATTTATTCTTCAGTTTTGGTGACGTTTTAGAGAGACTATTATTTTCTTGTTCAAAAAATGTGAATTTAGTGTACGCTGTGGAAAGAAAATTGTGTTTCGTTTGTGCTTTCTCTGATACCACAGAACTATACTAGCCTTACATTGCTTAGTGCAGCTTTGCATTATTGCCTGGCATTTCATTGGTTGCCCAGACAAACAGAATTGCTGAAATACTTAGCAAGCAGTGTATTAGTTACATTTGATATGCTAAAAATCGAAATACAGTAATTCAGAAATCGAAATTGTTCTGCGTAGGTGGATGGCGACGGCGCAAAGAAGTAGATCCGGACTTGCTTCACTTTCCCTTTGATCATTGGTCTCTGTCATGGTTACCGGAGAAGTTTAGACGATTCATGCGATGTGGAGTTGAGGTTGATGATGACCAAGAGATGGAAAAATACGAAGTGTATGCAATTACTAGAAATGGCGCAAATGGGGTAAATAATGATTACGCTTAACGGTATAAGTTTGTAAAAGATTCAACAGTGAAGACATTGTTTCCAACTATAAGCCAACGGTACATATTTATGACCCACTTTAGGAGTTAAAGAAAAACTACTTGGAAAAAACTCCTACCGTTCCATTAATATACAGTATTTTATAGTCATATAAGCAGTAACTCATACCTTTTGAAAAAGCAAATTTGCTACAATAACGTTAAAAATTTGTTCAAGCTTGTTTCAGTAGTTATAAAATGTTACAATTAGTCTACTTTATAAAAAGCGAATCCTCAAGTATGGCAATGGCAGTTAACTTTATAGCATGGCTAATGTTCTTCAAGCAATTATATTGCAATTATTTATTTAACTTGATATATAGGAGACGTATGTGTTCTTACAGCAATTCTACACAGTAATCGTCTTTTATTTTTGTTGAAAGAAAGTTCTGTATTACATTTTAGAGTTCTACTGAAAAACCTCCTGGTAAAAATGGCAAGACAAATGAAGCTTATATCCCAAGTCCCAGCATGGAAGTTTAGAGGAAATAGTTTGAAGAAGGCACTTGTATAGCTAGTTCTGATGAATAATAATGTTCTAACTCATGAAATTCAATGCTTTTCATCTTATAAGGTTGGAAAAGATTGCTTTTTTAAGCATATTAACTTTTCAAAATGTTGGCTACTCTATATCTTAATTTGTTAATAAATCAAGCAGTTTTTGATGCAACAAATATGCATCGACAGATAGAGATGCTGACGTCAGCAGTAAACTAAAGATCAATTGAAAGTATAGCGGCATCAACACAAACCTGCTTGAAGAATAAACGTTTCCAGACACCTAAGGTTCTTGGACCTTTGAGAACGACGAATCAAAAACGTTTACACTCGTAGCCTACAAGTTCAGTTAAATGATAACACAACTGGCCATGAGATTTTTATCAAGAATGTTTCATGGTAGAAATTGATTCCAGTGTGGTAATCAGTGCCGGTCTTAGGGTATTTCGGGCCCCGTACGGTATATGCTTCTGAGGCCCCAATGACAATGATCCAATTCAATAGGGTAGCTAGGTATTTTGAAAGGGGAGGGGGTGGTTTGATGGTCGGCGGGCGAAGCCTGACGGCGTGATCGCCGAAGGCGACACCCAGCTGCGGGAGATCTGGGGGCCTCTTCCAGGAAATTTGGAAAAATTACTTTGAGTTTGGGGCATTCTGAGAGCATGTTCAACAAAAATTTGGGTATGAATATTACTGTAAAATGGTGCTGTCCGGTGGCATAGCAAAAGGACAAGATCATGCTTTCCTCGGTTGTTGAATTCTTCCATTGGAAATGACAAAATTACTGCATTTTCTGAGTAAACTGCGGGCCCCCTAATTTGCGGGCCCTGTGCGATCGCACGGTTCGCACTCCCCAAAGACCTGCACTGCGGCAAGACATTGGAATTTTATCCAGTGCAAAAAGTTGTCAACAAAAAGTATTTGTGCTTATTATGTTTTGTTTATATGAAACACACTTTTGGTTTTAAACCGCTATGGAGCTGTTCAAATATCAGATGACACAGTTATTGTCTTTATTTCTCCATGATACCTACTTGATTTCCTACTTGATACCAATATGGTCAGGCCTAAGTTATGTTGCCAGCATGAATATTGTAATGCAGTGGCGTAGCTAGAGTGGGCGGGAGGGGGCACTTTCAGACTACGATTTTTGATTTTGATTATAATCTGATAAAAAATGCATTTCATTTTCACATGCTTTTTCTTGAAAGGGCGGCAAAATCTGAATCCGCCCCGGGCGGCCCATTCCGGCACATTCCCTAGCTACGCCACTATTGTTTTTACATTTCATATTCAAGATAATCATGTGATCCTTGAAAAGCTCTAAAATCATTGTAAAAATAATGTAGCAGATATTTCTTTGCAAAGAAATGCTACTAGTAGAGCGGATTTCCATTCCACACCACTAACACGTAATAAATTGTTATGTCAGAGGTAACGCTTGCTGATGAAAAGTTGGTTTGTTTGAATTTTTATCTTCGGACTGACAAAGCCTCTGAAAGCAGGGCTGTGAAGTCGGAGGGATTTTGACCTGTCTGGATTGGCGTAAGAGTCGTTGACAAAGGCCGACTCCGACTTGATACAAAACGATAAACAACACAATTTTTGTTTGCAATCTTTTTTTAAAATAGTGTTTGTTGTACTAAGACTTTACCATAAAATGGAAAGGTTTCTTTTTGGTCAGTTTTTGTAAAAGTCTCCGTTTCAATTTCAACCACAACTTTAGTGAAAATAAATTTGAAAAATAAAAAAGGCCAAAAATTGATAAAATCTGGCAACACTGAAGTCGTAGTAAGAGTCGTATATTTTTCGTCCGACTTCACAGCATTGTATGAAAAGTTATTCCTGACAGTTTTGCATACTGTACTCGTAGTGGCTTTAAACCATTGGTGCACGGCCGGTTCGCGGTTACTGAGTTAACGGAGTGAAGCTTCCTTTTGTCTGTGTATCATAGCCTAAGTGCCGCTGAATGGTGAGCAGTCTTGAAATGCGTTGCTCAAGCGCACACCTCGAGAGTCGATCCAGCGTTGCTTGATCTTGAGATTTCTTCGTGTACAAAGTCGGACGCAAAGTAGGTCGGTCGGACAGAAAAGTTGCATTATTTGACTTATGGTAGGTTGGTTTCTTTTTGTTTTGTTTCTTTTTGTCAGTTTTGAGTTTTGTCACTTATGAGCAATTGCACCAGATTACACTTCCTTTAGGCCAGTGGTTCCCAACCTTTTTTTGGCTGTTACCCTATTCTCCACTGAAGTGAGCCAATTACCCCCACGATCAATTTTCAAAAACAAAAGTGTTTATTGCTATGTGTTTCAAGGGCTAACTATAATGACAATCAAAATGCAATACAATACCTAATACAAGATAACAATGCGTGGTAAACATTCAATGCGAAGGTTGAGCCTGGACTTCAGCCGCCAGCTTTGTGGTCCTGGGCTTTGTGGTACTGAGGGCGATTCTTGCGTCGCTTTCGATGTCCAGGCGATTGCGCTTCTTTGTCTTCATTCCCAAGACAGTTGAAAATCCTTGTTCGTTATTGAAAAACGTTATAGAAAAACATGTCAGGATATTTAATGCCCGTGTCGCTAATGTTGGTGCGTCCTGGATTCTGCCAATCCAGAAGGGTTCCAAGCGTTTCCCCTTTGAAATCAAGTTTCAATTCGGAAAGTGATAAATTCTTTATCGGCCGGAAAGTTGTCATCATCCACCTGGCTGTCATCACATGTGAAGGGATCAGTGCACCATTGGAGACTAGCCGTGTCCAAATTCGGAAAGTCGATGTCCATCTTTTTGGCTAGCTGGCCTAAGTGGTCAGCTATATCCTCTTTCAACGCCGCTGACAAATCAAGTCCATTGCCTTTTAGGTACCGTAGCCTACATGTCAAGCGTCTGAAACTGTGCCTCTTTGCGATAAATGCTGCTACGGCTACTTTGGTAGTATGCTATAAAAGTTGATGTTTGTGGAATTGTGACAACAGGCTGGGATCTGGGGGCTTGTTCTCGGAAATATTTAACAAAGTTTTAGCCTACTTATTTTGGTTGTTTTTTGACTCAGATAATGCTGTTGGTTCAAGACTCACAAAAATTGTATTTGAGTACGGTACGGTAGGCTACAATTCAACAGATCACAGATACGTTCTGTAAAAGTTAAACTTAAAAGCTTTGGTTTTAGTATGAAACGTTGCAAGTGCGCAGAAGTCAAATCACACTGCGCAAACGGTCTGGTGTTATCATGCTGGTGTTATTATTATGAACACTGGTTGTATCCATAACAGAAATACTTTTTTTCTTATTACTTTTTTTGCTATTGTAACACTAGAACGGCCCAAAAAAAGTATACCTCCAACGGCTGCTGGTGTCGAAATCGACACTTTTCAAAAGAGTTTATTTTTCCGCAAAATTAACAGTAAGGGTTCGTTTTATGTTACACTGATAAAATTATCTGAAGCACTTATTACTTTTGTCACCTATTTGCGCTCTTCATTTTTTGGTTTTAGACCAAAGTTATGACGTTGGCTACCAGGTTTTGATCAGTTCGAAGCTTGACTGTATCTGTATCTTGACTCTGTACGATGATCTAATAATTCAACAGAGCGAAGACATCATTATCATAAAAATAGCACAAAGTTTTCTTATTCAGGAGAAAAAAACAAAAAAACAACAACAAACACTTTACGCAGCGCAGCCTTTGCACTCTGTGCCTTTCCAGTCACCATTATTACACTTCCCACTTTTCGACAGTGGCGGCAAATGGTAACTGTATTGTTTGTTTGCATCAATGTCCAGCACATTTTCTGCGTTTTCTAGATGGTCGTTCCTGCTCTTCTTCTTTGCAGTGTCGGCGTTCGTTTCAGCACATGAGCAGTTCTCAAGTCCTCAACGAGCTGGAGGATAAAATCACGTCGGCTGATGTTGCTGCCGGAACGGTTTCTAAAATAATCCAAGAGTTCAAAGCTGCAACATCTAGCATATTTGTCCAAACTGAAAGAGGCCATATTTTGTTTGCTGCATGTGTGGTGCATTTTCTTGCCATTTTGTCAAACACATTAACTGCTACTTTGTTCTCGCTATAAAAAGGGATCACAGAGGGTTTCTTTTTCTTTGTTGCATCAATACTGGGGCTGTCATGCATAGTGGAAAGGAAATTTGCATTTTTTTTGCACTAATAGTTTACAAGCATGCAGCTGTTCGTTGAATTGTAGAAGAATTTTTTGGAAAATCTCTCTCTTCCACCCTTGGTCAATGGTCATCTCCTTTCTGAGTCCTTTACTGTTAGCTCGAACAGTTTCAACAATGGTTATATTTCTTTCCTGTAGCAAATCAGCAAGATTCAGCCGAGTAAAGAAGTTAACTGTTGTGACGTTGTACCCGCTTTGTCTGTGTAAATTGGTGGTGATCCTGATCACTACATCCTCAGTTAGAAGCCTTCCACTTCGTTGCTCTCTTTCGATAGCTCCGAGGTACAATAAGTACGGTACGGTATTGCATACGTATTTGGAATGAACATCGGCTTCCACCTAGAATTTCATGCCAAATTTGTCTGGTTTGTTTGGCATCAACACGATAAAAGAACATCCGTTTTTCATTGGAAATAGCTGTTCATCGATTGGCAGGCTTCAATCCGGAGTGTAATTGTTGATGCAATTCGCAACAAGTCCTTCAAGTGGCTCTCGAATATGAATAAACTTATCTGTTGCAAATCGCTGATAGATTTGTGAACTCAGTACGATGACCTAAATTGTCCAAATGGTGTGCCGATACCTTGGGTCAAGATCTGTGCTGAAAGATGATGCGTTACTATCAGTTTATTGCATAACAAATAATACAGAAAGAATGAGATTAAGCTTTGCTGATATCGGAAAAAAATTACTAAATTAGCACTGTACGGTTCCATTGATTAGAGCACATCTCGGAAATTAGGGAAAAAAAGTGACCTATAGGCCAGTGCTCTTCAACCGGGTATCCTACTGTATACCCAAGTGTATACTAGATCAAAACTAGGGTATACAGCTGGAGAAGGGTATACGAAGGGTATACAGCTTAGATTTGTGATAGTGGAAGTCACAACAGAGGTACGGTGGCTATCGCGAGGGAAAGTTCTTTCCCGTGTGTTTGAACTTTGCGAAAAATTAGGGGCATTTTACACTGAACACGGAGACCCAAAGGCTTCCAAGTTTTGTGACATATTCTGGATTGCAAAATTGGTATACTTGGCCTCGATTTTTGATCGTTTGAAACAAGTGAACATCAGTCTTCAAGGGAGAGGGGTTGATATATTTCAGTCAACTAGCAAGATCCATGCGCTGAAGATGAAAATTGCACTCTGGAAAAAGAGTGCTTTGTCGAGGAATTTCAATGACTTTCCTGTATTAAGTCAATACATGAAAGAGTCTCTGGGAGTTTGAGGACGTTTCTACTGAAGATAACTTGTCTGCCTTTATTGTTGGTCACCTGAAATTACTTGCTGACAATTTGACTACGTATTTTCCTGAAGTTAAAGAACAATATCTGGAAGCAAACTCGTGGATTATCCAACCATTTAATGACGAACCAACTGAGGATGAGGAATTATTGGAACTACGGGCTGATTTAAATCAAACATACTCATTCCGAGAAGTGGATTACACAGAATGTTGGGTTTCTCTTTTTGAATTTCTCGAATACAAAAATCTCGCGCAAAAAGCCATTGATGTCTTGGTGCAGGTGCCTAGGCCTATCACTCATTTGTGTGAAGAAGGATTTTCCAGTCTTGTTGAGATTCAAGTCAAACAAACGAAACTCGATACTTGACATTGATTCTTTAATGCGGGGAGGAATAGAGAAAGAGCTAACACCACGTTATGTCCAACTTGCCGAAACAATGCAACAACAAGCTAGTCATTAAATCAACTTAAATTTTGACATTTTTTGCACTTTTGCATGCGTAGTTTCTTGTGCCCAGTTCAAGACTACTATAATCACTTTAACAAATAATCACTATAATCACTTCATTTCCTGTGCACAATTAAACATTGCTATTTGCGAGGTATACGAAGTTATTAAAAATTGAAAAAAGGTGTACCACGGACAAAAAGGTTGAAGAGCACTGCTATAGGCTACCGTACTAACATACTGAGTTACAAATTCGAAATTAATGTTTAAGTTTGAACAGTAAAAATATCGTTTTTGTGAAGACAAACTCGTTTTTTTGATTTGTTGATTCCAAAATAGCAAATTACATTTTAAATAACATGAGCCCAGTTTTCACGCCTGAAAACATAACAATGAAAACCAAAATTGAAGTTTCATGTCATGTGGAATCAAATCTAACCCACGGATGCTGGACAAAAAGCAAAAAAAACACAAAAAAAACAGAGGCTGCTGAGATGTGGTTTCTCAAAAGAATGTTGAGAATTGTTTGAACTAAAAAAAATAACAGCCAACGTCTGTATCAGATCAGACACACAATCACTATTTTACAAGATCACCATTCACACAATCACCATTCTGTATCAGATCAGACACACAATCACCATTTTACAAGAGATCATGGTGCCCCTTTCAAGGACCTTATGACATGATGTTGTTTTTACAAATGCTATTTTTACCAAGTAGTTATGCATTTAAGCATGCAAACAAAGAGTGTAATCTAACAGGCCACGGTTTTGAGTGGATTTGAAAACTTTTCAATGACTTCACTTTCAAAACACGATACAACATTTGGTTGGTTGGTTTTGAATCTTTATCCTCGGACTGACAAAGCCTTGATTGGTTATTTCTGGTTGTTTCACATACTTGTAGAGGCTTTTGATGCAGGGCCATTACCGAGATTGGCAGAGTGAAGTTTTTCCGATTGTTGAAATGTTCTTGTCAGGGAATTATTCTATTCATTAGGTGCAGCTGAATGGAGAGCTGTCCTTTGCGTTGCGTTGTTCAAGCGCACACCCCGAGAGTCGAACCAGTGCCGCGTGATCTTGAGCCGGGTGCGTAACCACTGAGCTAACAGGACGGGCTAGTTAGTTAGTTTGTCAAATATCCGTCAACTTACTACGTAAACTCAGTTCTTCCACCTTCTTCACAAATCCTCCATACATTTCCAAACCTTCCTTGTTCTATGCTTCCTTGTACTAAGATAGCTATTAGGCTCCCAACAATAACCACTGCTTGAAAGACGTCTGTCCAAACTACAGCTTTGAGACCACCCTGTCAATATTTGAAGAGAAAATCTGTACATCATCTTAATAATATATAGCTTACAATATTAATACATAGACAATAGTGCTGACAGGGGTTCATGAAGTACTTTTGAACTCGGTTCGAGGTGATTTTAGGAGCCCGTAGCCTTTCCAAGTTTTGTTAGTTTTTCTTATGAGTGTCTCGATTTGAGCCTCAAACTATCCTCTCAACGGCCCTGTACATAAATGATTCAAATTTTGTATTACCAACATTTATTATGTTTTGATATTAAAATTAAACTGATAAAAAAACGGACAGCAAGAAATACATTTGCTTCAAGTTTATATTCACGTAGATATATCTACCATGAGTTGCAGGTAACTACAAACTATATAGTAGGCTATGTAGGCTATATTAAGACAGCTTTGTAGAAAATAACATGGCAACCATTTTTATCTGACAAATCGATTTTAGTGACTTTAAGCTAAACGTTGTTGCATGTTTTTATAAACTAATGCAGCGTGGTAAACATTTTATTGCAAATGTTCAATATTTGACCATTTTCTATATTTACAACTGACCGACGAAAATTCATACTTAAGCTGTTTGATGCAAAAGAATTAAAAGTTTTTATCGTACCTGGCTCATATTTTTATAAGCAAAAAGCAGAAATTGATAGTCTCATCTCTCACTGCCTAAACAGTTCAAACGATGAGGACAAGGCTTCTTTCAAGAGACCAAATTCCTTTTTGCCAAGAATTTCAGACTTCGGCTCAGCTCCGACTCCTGCCTAAAACCGATACTTCGGCTCCTAAATAACCTACTCCAAAATTCCGGCTCGTGTACACCTCTGGCAGTTATGCAATAAAGTTAAGAAATTTAGTTTGTCCGACAATCTGAAAAGTTTGCAATTGTTCATTACAAAAGTGATAAAAATACCACATTTACGAGAATTTTGCAAATTTAATCTATCGAAGTAAAGGAATATTTGCAATAGGCCAACATACCAAGTGGGAAATCTAACATTTGACAAACTTGTAACTTCAGGTTTTATACAGTTTATTGATTTAAGGCTTGACCTAAAGTGCCAGCTGGCCAAAATTTCAATTGTATTCCTTTGAAGGATTACTAAGAAGTCTCTGCATCAAATTCTTTAATGAGTCTAAACCAGGGGTGCCAAAAGTTTTTGCAGTCACGTGCCGCATTTAGCTATTCGTGAGTCTTGGCCGGCCGCATTAAATTTTTTAATCACTTTTTGTCCTTGAAATTCGGCCTAAGCTTTAAGATTGTAATCTGTAGGGTTACCAATCACAAAGCGTTTTTGGTTACGTATTTCAAGACAGCAGAACTCTTACTGTATTTGTTGTGAGTACTATCACATGTTAAATGAGCCATGATTTTTGGTAATCCCACCTCAAGAAAGTCTTTCATAACCGCCACTTTCTGCTTTACATTTTAAACACATAGCTTTCCCTGTGTGTTCAACAAAGGAAAAAGTTTTCAGTCTACTCTTTTTGAAACATGCCACTCTCATATTCAACACGCCTTTCTTGTTCATATGGTTCTTCAAAACGTTTGGAAAATCCAGTGTTGAGCGGAGAGTGATTTTTGAGACCCCGACTACACGAAACCAGACTCTACTCCAATCCGACTTCAACAAATTTCATCACTTTAGACTCCGAATCCACTCCTCTCCAAAGTGTAATTCTGAGTAAACGTGAGACCATAGCGAATGCGTATAACATGAAATAGTTCAGGGGTGCAAAAATTTTGGTTAACTTTTGTAGCACTTGAATGTTTTCAGTGGTGCACACTTATCTCGTAAGGGTCAAAACCTGAAAGCTGTGTTATACTTATATAAATCTGATTTTGTTTAAAGCAAAAATGCCGTTAAAAGCACAACACAACTTCAATAATACAAATGCTTAGCCTATCAGTTCACCGGTAGCCTACGTGCAATTCCAATGGCTTTAATGATCTATGAGTTTATGTAACAAAATCATTACAAACCAAAAAGTCAAGCACATAGGCTTAAAACTTAACCGCAACAGACTATGTAGTCTTCGCTCTCACATACTGCGCTGTTCGCGATATGAAACCTTATTGAGAAGAAACTGGAGGTAGGCCTACTGCAATATCGGGACAACCCGTGGGTGCGACAAAGGACAAAGCGAGCTTTGAATCGACACCCCGTCTTCCAACATACATTTAATGCAAGAACCCAGCGATGCTGGGCGTCTCAGGTATTAAACTGAGAAGAACAGATACTACACTTGATCTTAGCTCTTGAGAGTCAAGAAGTTAGAAAAAAATTGATAAACCCAGATCGTAAGGTTAACCAATTGCACCGGTGAACAAAAAATAAATTCTCCATTCGGTTAAGAATCGAAGAAATGGTTTAGCGCGTTAGGTGCATAACTATTACATTGCAACTTGCGTTGCTGTGTATTTAAAATTTAAAACAACCAACAAAAAAACTGACGGAATCCTTTATTGATAATCCAATTACAAATTCACAATTGTTAGATATTGAAACAAATATCCGTTTATTAGAGAAAAGCATGCACTTTTTGAATTAAAAAACGAAACAACAAAAAGTAGAAATAAAAATCGAAATACGCAACTCTTCGAAGTGAGGTAACCAGTGACGTTCGGTGGCTTAAACCGTTGGGAAAGCAACTTGGAAATATGCTGCAGCAAGGTAGTAGGCACGAAAGGCGTAACCGGCGGGCGAAGCCCAAAGGCGTGTTGCCGAAGGCAACACTTCCAGCGGGGGGTCTGGGGGGCCTCTCCCAGAATTTTTTGGAAAACACTTCCAATTTGGTGCGCTCTAAGAGCATTTCCAAAACAAATCAAAAATAAAAATCTGTCAAATTGTGCTTCGCCTATGTCGTGATCATGCATCCATTTAATGTTTAGAAGTCATGAACAATCTTAATTTTAACGCTGCAGGACCAAAATCCAACGTTAGACATGGAATAATAGTTGTCTAAATATTTAATTCGTCATGAATGTTCATTCTCAGATATTCAGTTAGGCCTACACTACAAAAACTAACACTTAGGCCTAAACATTACAACCGCAAGCAATTTGTACAAAAAGCTGGATAAGTTTGCTTCCTGCGTATAGAAGCTTAACGAACTAAATATTGCATCCGCACCTGAACGTTCATTGGCGAAGTAACGTTATATCAACGCTGTAAAAAGGGCAAAGGCATGACTATGAAAGCTGGTAGGCTAAAGTACATGGCAAGGAGACATCAAAAAACAGCAACAATCTTTTCGCCTTTATGATGCTGTGCTGTGTACCGTGACGAGAGCCCACTCTGTGCGTATGACCAGTTAGTCTAGCGATTGAACGCATTGACGTCACTGGGAAAGCAACTCTAACCATAACACATCTGATTGGCTAAGCAGCTGGTGACGTTTTGCAAAACGGGTGAGGATTGGATAAAACGAAGGCGTTTTTTGACGTTTTTGGACGTGGGGAAAGCAACTTTGCAAGTTGATTTCCTTGAAGCCTCAATGGTGGTTTCTGACAGGAGCGTTTGCGTCAATTGGCATTTTTAGGCAAGACATGCGGTTTGGTAAGAAATTAGAGTACTCACAAGCGTTACGAGTAATTCTAGTCACGAACACAGTAATTATCAAGTTAAAATAGACGTGATAAAAATAATGAGAAGTTAAACCTAGAATTCAGTCATTGTATTTTGCATAGTTTTCGCTCAGGTAAGCACTGCTTTCCCTCACCGATCGTCACTGGGTAACAAGATGTTGTGTCACTTTCGGGTGCCGTGTTCAATGTTTAAAAGTGCCGCGAGATGTTGTCGATTCTTTTAAATTTTGTTCAATTTGTAAGCCTCTTGATCAGGGGCGGGCAACTTTACAAGTTGATGGGCCTGATATGGATAAATGAAGTAATTGGCGAGCCGGCCGAACTAAAAAACAACTAACGATCACTATTATTTGTGTCCGTTTCGCCTTTAATTATTACACTAATCAAACCAAATTTTACTTTGATCTACTTTTCCGGCTTGTGCTTGAGACTGAAAAATATTCAAGCAAGAGACAGAAAAGAGATGGAAAAGCCTTTCATGACGGAACATAACATTCTTGTCACTTGAAGAATCAAACATCACAATAAAAACAAATTAACAATCATTATTATTTGACGTAGTTAGCAGGTAGTTGGGGATTGCGATAGACTGTGGCCGCCGGTCAAGTGATCATGTAAGACCGGACACTGTTTGCGGGCCGCTCAAAATTCCGTCGACGGCCGGGTCCGGCTCGCGGGCCGTATGTATTGCCCGCAGTGATGGGCATTATCGGCGATAATTTATCGGCGATAATTATCGGCGATAAATTTTTATCGCTTATCGTTATCGCTCAATTATTTTTTCAGTTATCGTTTATCGTTATCGCCAAAGGCAATATTTGATTATCGCCGATAATTAATCGCCGATAAATTTTTATTTCGGATCAACGCACAAGTGGAAAGACCATGAAAAGTAATATTTTTACTAGCCACCTAGTTAATGCAACTAAAATTAAAACCAATTCTTCTTCAGTGCCTGAAGTGTATGTGCACAGGTCGTTGTCAAGGGAGGGGGCACGCCCCCTGCAGCGACGGCCCTGACAACACAATAATTTTTAGAGTTGCAAATTGCAATGCAATGAAATGCATGCAACAAGTCTGTTGTTGTTTTGCTGCAATCGGCAATCGCGAGTGAATTTTACAATTAAAATGTAAGCGCACAGACAGTACAGATTCCTTTGAAGCGAAGCGAAAGAAATTGGCAAGTGGTTTGTGAAAGTGTCGCAATACGAGGCCGCTTTTACATCCGAAACATGGTCTTTCGCGCCACCTCACGATCAACTATTTTATTCTTGTGTTTTCCTTTTTTGTTGGAAGTGTTAGTTTTTAGTAATTGTCGTAAAAAAATAAAACTCCTCTCGTCAAAACATGAAACTTACTGTTTTAAGCGCATTAAATTTTTAGATGAGTAGATTAACTAAAATTGCAAGAACTTGCCTTGAAACGTGCGGTTACGTCACAAACTCAGTTTAAAAGACAAATTTCACACACAATAACAACACAAGATCGGTTATAGACTATAAGATTGATTTTATTCTAGCTTGGCGATATAACTTTAATCCAAAAATAATAACCAAATTCGTAAGTGCCATTTAACTTATAAAGTTAACCCATTTGTGCCGAAAGTGAAAGTACTAAAAAAAATTTTCGGAAAATTTAAATATCGCATATTTATGACCTAAAGAACATATCACAATTATTTTTTTCCTAATTGTGTTTGTACTTTTTGAGAAAAAAACTACCTTATATATAAGACGCTAGGCAAATCCGTTATCAAATTTCACAAGTTTCTTGTGCGTAGTGCTTAAGCGTTATTAGGCTACATTTTACTTATCGCTCAAAGTGATAAATGGGAAATGTCTTGTTCATGTCTTGTCATGTCATTATTGTCATCGAGCATTTTATTGAAATGAAAGTTCAAAAAATATGAAGATGAATATTAGCAAAGTAACACAATATCACTGAAACAAGTCATTGCGGAATATGATATTGTTTGAAGCATTTGACATGCAGACCGACATCACATTTTTTGCATCTTGTAGTAGTGTTTGCATGACAATAGGCGCATCGAGTTGCGTGGTAAAATTATGCTAAATACAGTATAACCTTTCTCATTTACCTATGCGACCTAGCCTACCTCAATTAAATATTTTTATTCCCACTAATACACTGCCTATATTGTAATTTTATCTCAACAACTCAGCGTTCTGCCATTGCTTTAATGAAGGTGTTCACAAAGAAAACAAAAAAAATATCTGAAATTATCAGTAAATCACGATAATTATGTTATTGTTCTTAAACAAACACGACTAATTTGACAAGCTTGATGGATTTCACAGTATGCACATTTTTACTACCAATAACGTTTAAGATTACTGATAAATTTTTCAAGCATTTTGCGTTTTTTGGAATTTTTTCAATTATTGCTGACTTTGCTGTAAACAGCCCTTTAAGCAAAAAGCAAAATCCAAAGTTTGGAATTTTTTATGGTATTTTCATTTGATTTAATTATTTTTCCTACTGCACGTAAGCGGCAGTGTAACTCAATTGATAAAGCATCCAACTGGTATCTGAAGGAATAATTATAAGCACGGCGGTTACCTCAGTGATTTGATTCTGGATCAAGAGGTTGAAGATTCGATACCTACTGCCGCTGTTGCGATTCTATTCATGCATAACTTACAAAAAGTTTTGTCCCTTTACAGTATATTATGTTCGATTTTTCGTCATGTTGATGAAAACAGTTCGTGCTGCATGGGATGGGGCAGCGCTAATCAAGAAAATTTTTTTATCGTTATCGGACATTATCGGCGATAATTTATCGCTTATCGTTATCGCTTAACTTTTTTTGATTTATCGTTTATCGTTATCGCTTTAGGCATTTTTCGTTTATCGATTATCGTTATCGCTTAACTGAAAAATGAGTTATCGCGCCCAACACTGATTGCCCGCCATTGCTCTTGATAGAGTTGTTTACTTGTACAGTAGTCGAGAAGAAAAGAAGTTGGATTTATGTGTCTCCTGATATTAAAAGGCTTTGAGCAAAATACAGCAAAATTTGTCGATATCGATACCTCAAGGCGATAAATAAAAGACTTGATACAGGTGAAGTGTTGACGTAGAGTTGACAAATCAACATACCCTATTTTGTTTCTCAATTCCGGTTTTAGTTCACGTAAATGCCTAGTAAAAGTTAAATGTGTTCTCTTAGTTGGATATTCTAAATTTGTATTTAAAAAAATTGCCAAATAACTCGTCTCCCCTACTACTAGAGGTAAATTTGATCTTAAGAGCTGAAATTTAAATTGTGATATTTTTTCACAAACCACCGGAGAAACAAAGGTAGGATTGATCGGTCCAAATTTAATTTCTTTGACAGCGCCTGCAACATCCCAGTATACGTAGAAATACCAAGTAGGCTACTTTGGTTCAATGAGAAGTGAACTACCAATTGCCACGGTTAGTCGCTTCTCTCTCTTTAAATATATTGTTAGTTTACTTTACAATATAATTTTAAGTACAATAGCAATACAATAATAAATTGACCTTTTATAAATTTACAATCAATTTCATCTACAATGGTCATTGGAGACAAAAGCAAGTACATTTATGTGATGGTCTGAAGTCCCAATTTGTAAAACTAAACTTGCAACAACTGTGCTGGTCGCATTTCTCGGAAACATCCCAATAAACCACGTCTACTGAGTGCAGTCAAACTTCGTCCTCACTCGGCTGCTAAAGTTTGTTCTTCTTTATTGATTCAACTTCAACATACACCAAAACAATGCAAACAGATGCATGTTTTACCATATTCGGTTTAAGATTCCTCCTGCTCACTGCCCGTGTCGCAAGGTTGTGCAATGTGCAATTCTTTATAGCGTGACCAAAGAGTAGAAGTCAACGGAACTGAATGCGACTTTGACTTTTATCAAATCCGAGCACCAGGTTATACAGTACAAAGTGACGTTAAAATTATCGTGCTGAAGCATAGTCTATGTGAAGCGTAAGTTGCCAGCCAGTTCAACAAGCCAATCTCAGGCAGCTAGTGAACAGATCAGGCTTCTGAGATGCACAAATGATTATAATTAACTTGGTAGTAAACAGTTAGCAATACCGACAGTGGATGCTTTTCGCAGCTTAGCCATATTGGTGCAGTTCCTGCCAGAGTTCGAAAGTTCCACAAGCGTTAGGGTTTTGTGGAACGTTAACTATTCGATTCATCGGAGATTGATACAAAAGCAATATGATTGAGTTTGCCGCTCTGTGATTGTCGAAATGCAAACCAGTATTAGTTGATGTGTTTCTTTGATTGTAGATGATGAAAGGAGTTATTAAAAAAAGTTTTTAGAATAATGCTGACAATTTTGAGAGTGGCTTAGAAAAAAAAATCAGAAATAAAGTAACAAATATTCGTAACATCAAGGTCTCTTCCCTTAAAAACATCATCATTGGGCAAAAGGAAAATCCGAAACCAATTCCGTACCAGTGTTGGCTGCACAAAATAGACAATAATAATGGTAGGGCTGCAAGACAGATTCAATTACTGTACATGCTCCAACGGCATTAAGTCGTAAATGTCGTTATGATGTACTTATCAGTGGCGTATATTCAGGGTGTTCAAGGTGTGCACTGAACACCCCAAGAAATCCAGAAAAAAAGAAAATTTCCATCGGTTGTCGATGTTCTTTACTTTCATAATATTCTAACATCTTGCTGCATGCTGATTGCTTTCTTTTCAATTGCAAAACTCGTCCTCTTCTAATTTTAATACTCCAACGTTTGAGGTCATTGCCTTTAATTTGTTTCGGTCATTACCTTTAAGCTGGGTGTGCACTGACAGCTTGGCGAGTGCTATTTAAAATAAACAATTAAGAAAAATGACGTCACAATGCAGCGAAAACAGCAATGGTTTTAGGTCAGCCAGGCTGTGCACTCGCTGATCTGAACACCTTGGCGCGTCATTGGGTAATCCCAGGCAATAGCAAGTTTTAGCTTGTTGGATCAGAGTTTGAGATGATCAGAGTTGGAAACAAGATAAGATAAATGTTTTTTATGCACCAAGTGCCAGTAAATTAGGACTAGCTTGTCTGAATCTGCAACAAAGCTTATGGCAACAGCCAATATCATTGATGCACCATTCTAAAACAATACATCTAATCGTTTTGTAATTTCCACACATGGACAAGAAAGACTGAGCTTGCTCAGCTTGCTTTCAATAGAGAAGGAACTTTTGCTAGAACTGAAGCAAAAGCAAGCTTTCTACGTCGATGTAATTCAAACATTTATTGCACAAACAAGAAGAATCGAATTATGCTATAGATGAATTTTCCTTCTGTAGTCGAGGTGTTAAACATTTTCGTTTTTACTAAGTAGTACGGCGGATAAAAGTACAGACGACCAACATAGCAATCGACTTTTTTTTCTTGTTTATTATCGAGTTGCTTTGCTATTGTTTTTTGTTTTAACTTTCACCTGTTTGTTTTTAATTCGCTTGTACATTTCTCAAAGTGTTGCGACCGTGCCTAATCCTTGCATGAAGTAATCATTTCCATCTCGAGCACGCTTTAACTTTCGCGTTTTTTCAGACTCCTGCTGTGTTATGGCAAGTAATATTGTTCGTTTTGATGGTCGGAAATAAAAACTGAACTGAAGTATGTGACTTTAGAAATGCAACTTAATGTTTGATATTATTAAGTCTTTCATTCAATAGGCGCTGTCAAATAAATATCTATTTTGTATTCTTCTCCATTCCAACAACATTATTTTTGTCAGTTCTGTTCATGTTCAGAATTTGTGCTGAAAATGCTCTCAGAACGCACCAAATTCAATGTTAATTTTAAAAATTTTTTGAGGGAGGCCCCCAGACCCCCCGCTGTTGCTTTGCCGTCACTGAAAACCCTGTCAAAGTGGTCACGGTACGCCACTGGTACTTATGTTTTTTTTTTATGTATATTTTAGTTCACCGTGAAACACATAAAGACCTCCCTTATTTATAACACTATTCAGCGCGGAATTTAATAGTATTTCTGCAAGAAGTTCTGTTGATCAAACAACGTATGATCAATAGAACTTCTTGGTCAAGGCGTAGTGGGACTTTCCACAAAAGCTTTGAGCGCTTATCAAGGCTTTGTGTGATTCAACAATACCTTCGGCCCTAAATTCAGAGTGTTTTCCACGGTTAAAAAACTCTTGTTGACAGAAATCAATTATAAGAATATGACCTAAATATCTCTAAGGCTGCTTCTTGCCGAAAAATTCAGACTCTACAACTTTGATTTAAAATTTGATCCACATTTAAACACCAAGTCTATACGTCTTGTATTTCCAATTCACAATTTTTTTTATACTTGTCCGCCCCGATAGCTCAATTGGTTAGCGCGTCACTTCTGGAACGAAGAAGCTTCAAGATCAAGCGGCGCTGGTTCGACTCTCGGGGTGTGCGCTTGAGCAACGCACGATAAGGACTGCTCTCCATTCAGCGGCATCTAATGGATGGAATAGTTTCCCGGCAACAAGACTTCAACAATCGGAAACTTCACTCTGTCAATCTCGGTGACCGGGCCTGCGTCAGTGATTCAAAGCCTCTACAAGTATGCGAAACTGCCAGGATTAAGCTCTGCAAGAAGCTTTCCCAGTCCGAGGATAAAGATTCAATCAATCAATCAATCAATTTACTCAGGTAGATACTGTACATATTTTCGAATATTTTAACCAAATTCACCTCAATTTTTAAGGATACTTTGTTTAAAAATTTGGTCAATGACCGACAGATGACCGAAAAAAAGTAGGCCTACAGTACTAGCATTTTCCACAGCTATGTCAAATCCAAATGATTTTCTGAGTCAAACTTTATGTTTCCATTTCAAGAAGAACCGCATTTATAACACATTTAAACTGTCATTTATATTGGTGGTTTGCAGTGACGTTCGGTGGCTTAAACCGTTGGGAAAGCAACTTGGAAATATGCTGCAGCAAGGTAGTAGGCACGAAGGGCGTAACCGTCGGGCGAAGCCCAAAGGCGTGTTGCCGAAGGCAACACTTCCAGCGGGGGGTCTGGGGGGCCTCCCCCAGAAATTTTTGAAAAACACTTCCAATTTGGTGCGCTCTGAGAGCATTTCCAAAACAAATCAAAAATAAAAATCTGTCAAATTGTGCTTCGCCTATGTCGTGATCATACATCCATTTAATGTTTAGAAGTCATGAACAATCTTAATTTTAACGTTGCAGGACCAAAATCCAGTGTTAGACATGAAATAATAGTTGTCTAAATATTTAATTCGTCATGAATGTTCATTCTCAGATATTCAGTTAGACCTACACTACAAAAACTAACACTTAGGCCTAAACATTACAACCGCAAGCAATTTGTACAAAAAGCTGGATAAGTTTGCTTCCTGCGTATAGAAGCTTAATGAACTAAATATTGCATCCGCACCTGAACGTTCATTGGCGAAGTAACGTTATATCAACGCTGTAAAAAGGGCAAAGGCATGACTATGAAAGCTAGTAGGCTAAAGTACATGGCGAGGAGACATCAAAAAACAGCAACAACTATTTCGGCATTATGATGCTGTGCTGTGTACCGTGACGAGAGACCATTCTGACGAGTTAGTCTAGCCGCTCTAGTGAATGTTCGCATTGACGTCACTGATGGGAAAGCAAGTCTCACCAAAACACATCTGATTGGCTAAGCAGCTGGTGACGTTTTGCAAAACGGGTGAGGATTGGATAAAACAAAGGCGTTTTTTGACGTTTTTGAATCTGGGGAAAACAAGTTTGATAGTTGCTTACCTGGAGCCTCAGTGATTGTTTCTGACAGAAGCGTTTGCGTTAATTGGCATTTATAGGCAAGGCATGCGGTTTAGTGAGGACTTAGAGTACTCACAAGCGTTACAAGTAATTTTAGTCACGAATACAGTAATTTTCAAGTTAAAATAGACGTGATAAAAATAATGAGAAGTTAAACCTAGAATTCAGTCATTATATTTTGCATAGTTTTCGCTCAGGTAAGCACTGCTTTCCTTGCTTTCCCTCACCGATCGTCACTGGTGGTTTGCAATCTATATGCGACACTTGCTTTTGAATAAAATTAAACATTTCTTGTCATTATATTCGCACAACGTAACTCGTAATATTTTTTGCCATGAACCTTTTTCAGATTTTTTCAATCAATAATCTTAAACTTTAAAATATAAAAGTCATTCACTTAAGTTGTGTTTGCAGCCCTGGTAGTGCGCATTGTTTTCTGCTTCAGATGGAACTACCCCTAGCATTGAAGATTTTCTTTTCTATAAGAAATAGCAATTTTTTTTATAAAAAGCGTTTCTTTTTTGACTATAATCTAAAATATGCGAAAATTATTTTTTTAAATAGCATTTTCTTCAATGAAAAACTTGCAAAATATGCTTGCTGAAACTTGAGTAGACTTATAATTACAAATTTTCATAATATTATAATGTTTTTGCTCGCGATGACTTCTAATTCTTGAGTTTCAAGGCGGCAACAGATCGCCTCTCGCGTCTCTCACTTGAACAAAACAGTACAATCCTTTTCACTGAAAGAACGAAACCATCGATGTTCATTATCAATCTTTTTCTTTGCAAAAGTATAGTTTTAATATTCAGTTTGCTTCCAACTCACATTTCGTATGCACTGCTATAGAATTAAGAAGTAGGCTACAGTACTTTTTATCAAAGATATATCGTTAAAGACAACAATGGCTCAAACTAAAACTCTTTTTTCCTTTGTTCAAAATATTGGTTCAAAAAATTGTAAAATTGCTTATCAACATTGTAGATATGGTTTTGTGCCGAAAAACCTTATTTTAAGGTTTTCATGTTTGTTTTATTTAAGCTGAATAGCTTGCAAAACTTTATTGGTGAATAAACTTAGGTTTTCGTTGTAAATTCCCGTTGTGTATAAATTAAACTAAAACGTTTGTATCATGTCTTTGGACGAAGAAGAACTTAAACTTGGGGAAAACCTGAAAGTTATTTGTAACTTGAATGGCAAAGAAAAAAATATTAAGGAATCCGCAAAACTTTTGCATCAATTGGGACTTGTTTATCAAAATAGAAGTCCAGACAAAATCAGCCTCATTCAAAGTGCTGCCTTGTTGAATGCAGCGATAACAAGAGAACCTGATAATGTGGAGGAGGCAAAGAAAGATTTGCAAAAGCTATGCGAAGACATTCTTCATCAAGCTGGTGCAGTGAAAAAGCAAGCGAATATAGTTGACAAAGCAAGAGATGTCAAAGAACAATTAAACAGACTGCGGAAATCGGTAAAAGAATCTTTGCTTCAATTGAAAATAATTCCAAAACAAATAAAAGAACAACAATTGCACAAAAAAGAGCAGAAAAAAGTTGTTAAAATGCAACAAACTCAAGATAAAATAGCTGCTGAGTACACATCAATCATGAAAGAAATCAGTAATTACTGTGAACAAGTAATGGGAAGGCGGCCTTGTGAATATAGTCTTGTAGGCATGGGATCATTAGCCAGAAAGGAGATCACCCCATATTCTGATTTCGAAAACATCATTGTTTTGGAAGAAGGATGCCAAAGTTTAGGCAATTATGAAGCTGTATTGGAGTATTTCAGGTGGTTTTCTGTCATCTTTCAAGTCATATTGATTAATTTACAAGAAACTATATTGCCAAGTGTAAATATTAATTGCTTGAATGATACAACCAAGAAGAACAGAAATTGGTTTTTTGATGCATTCACTACTCGGGGTGTTTCCTTTGATGGCATGATGCCACATGCCTGCAAATCACCACTTGGTCGTCAACAGATCACTAAAGACAAACCATGGACAACAGAATTAATTAAACCTGTGAGTGAAATGCTGAATTATCTGAAAACAGAACAATCTTTAAAGAATGGTTATCATCTTAGTGATATTCTCACTAGAACCACTTTTGTCTCTGGTAAAAGAGAAATCTTTGATCAATTCTTTGAAGGTGTGCAAAAAACATTAAACTCAATTCCTTTTCAAGTTCTGAAAGATGAAATAACAGAACAACTCAAAGACGATTTGACCAGTTTTGCAATAAAGCCAAATCTTTCAGGCTCATCAAATCAAGACGAGTTCAATCATAAACGAATTGTTTATCGAAGTATAACATTATTCATATCTGCTCTTGGAAGACTACATAAGATTTCTGCCAATTCTTGCTTTGACATCATTGTTGAACTTCATAAAAGAAAATTAATCAGCAAATATTCAATGCAAAAGTTGTCATTTTCCGTGGCAGTAGCACTTGAAGTGCGCTTGAAACTTTACATGAAACACCAAGGACAAGTGGATCTGATGAAAAATATTGTACTAACCATTGATTCAAATTTCGAGAAGGCAACGTTAATAGACGTAGTTGGAGAACACAGCTGTATCAGCTTTTTCCAAATTGCTTATTCTTTGCAGTGCGACATTTGTAAACAATTGCAAATGAAAAAGATTCATTTTTATTCACATTTAACTTTGTTGAATGTTCTTATCTGCAACTTTCTCAACTTGAAAGAACCAACAACAAAATTAATGGAATCCTTCATTGATAATCCAGTTACAAATTCACAATTACTGGATTTTGAAACAAGTATCCGTTTATTAGAACAAAGCATGCACCTGTTAGACCAAAACACTAAACAACAAAAAGTAGGAATTAAAAATCAGCCTACACTGATAAAACCAAGCGTATACTTTGAAATAAGCAAAGTTTTGCATCACATGAAAAGTTACAACGACGCACTTGAGTATGGAGAAAAATATCTAGAATCCGTAACACATTCAGCTTCAGAAGACGTTGACGAAAACATCAACACTGCCGTACTAAAAGCAATTGAAATTATTGCAGACTGTTACAGGAACTTACAACGTTACAATAAAGCAGTGACAAATTACAAAAGACTTTTATTAAAAACTGACAAAACAAATATTGGCGATAAATTACCCAATAGAAAACTGGCGAGTATCTTGCGCGATATTGGATGGTGCTCATATGCTGCAGATGAAAATGTGGAAGCAATAAGTTATCTACAAAAATCCCTGGAAATAAACCAATGTTTATCTGTAAATGTAGACACGGATGGAAGTGTAGCCATTACCCTTGGAAAAATTGGTCTCTGTTTAGTGGAAACTAGGAAATTTGAAGAAGCAATGAGTTATCTGCAAAAGGCGCTAAAAATCCAACAACAAGTATCATTAGATGAAGACACTGACAAGGATGTGGCGACCACCTTGCATTACATCGGTCGTTGTTTAATGGAAACTAATAAATTTGAAGAAGCCATGAGTTATCTGCAAACGGCCCTAAAAATCGAACAACGAGCATCATTAGATGAAGACGCTGACAAGGATGTGGCAATCAGTTTGCAAGACATCGGTCGTTGTTTAATGGCGAGTAATAAATGTGAAGAAGCCATGACTTATCTGCAAAAAACGCTAAAAATCAAACAACGAGTCTCATTAGATGAAGACGTTGACAAGGATTTGGGGATCACATTGCACGACATCGGTCGTTGTTTAATGAAGAGTAAGAAATGTGAAGAAGCCATGAGTTATCTGCAAAAGGCACTAAAAATCTACCAACGAGCATCATTAGATGAAGACTCTGACAAGGATGTGGCGATCACCTTGCAAGACATCGGTCGTTGTTTAATGAAGAGTAAGAAATGTGAAGAAGCCATGAGTTGTCTGCAAAAGGCGCTAAAAATCTACCAACGAGTATCATTAGATGAAGACACTGACAAGGATGTGGCGATCACTTTGCAATACATCGGTCGTTGTTTAATGAAGAGTAAGAAATGTGAAGAAGCCATGAGTTATCTGCAAAAGGCGCTAAAAATCAAACAACGAGTATCATTAGAAGAAGACTCTGACAAGGATGTGGCGATCACCTTGCAATACATCGGTCGTTGTTTAATGAAGAGTAAGAAATGTGAGGAAGCCATGAGTTATCTGCAAAAGGCGCTTAAAATCTACCAACGAGTATCATTAGATGAAGACTCTGACAAGAATGTGGCGATCACCTTGCAATACATCGGTCAGTGTTTAATGTCGAGTAATAAAAGTGAAGAAGCCATGACTTATTTGCAAAAGGCGCTAAAAATCGAACAACGAGTATTATTAGATGAAGACGCTGACAAGGATGTGGCGATCAGTTTGCGATACATCGGTCGTTGTTTAATGCAGAGTAAGAAATGTGAAGAAGCCATGAGTTATCTGCAAAGGGCGCTAAAAATCTACCAACGAGTATCATTAGATGAAGACTCTGACAAGAATGTGGCGATCACCTTGCAATACGTCGGTCGTTGTTTAATGAAGAGTAAGAAATGTGAAGAAGCCATGAGTTATCTGCAAAAGGCGCTTAAAATCTACCAATGAGTATCATTAGATAAAGATTCTGACAAGAATGTGGCGATCACCTTGCATTACATCGGTCGTTGTTTGATGGAGAGTAATAAATGTGAAGAAGCCATGAGTTATCTGCAAAAGGCACTAAAAATCTACCAACGAGTATCATTAGATGAAGATGCTGACAAGGATGTGGCGATCACTTTGCATTACATCGGTCGTTGTTTATTCGAAACCAACAAATGTGAAGAAGTCATGAGTTATCTGCAAAAGGCGCTAAACATCCAACAACGAGTATCATTAGATGAAGACACTGACAAGAGTTTGGCGACCACCTTGTATTACATCGGTCGTTGTTTAATGGAGTGCAAGAAATGTGAGGAAGCAATGAGTTATCTGCAAAAGGCACTAAAAATCGAACAACGAGTATCACTAGATGAAAACGCTGACAAGGATGTGGCGATCACCTTGCATTACATCGGTCGTTGTTTATTCGAAACTAATAAATGTGAAGAAGCCATGAGTTATCTGCAAATAGCGCTAAAAATTGACCAACGAGTATCATTAGATGAAGACACTGACAAGGATGTGGCGACCACCTTGCAATACATCGGTCGTTGTTTAATGGAGAGAAATAAATATGAAGAAGCAATGAGTTATCTGCAAAAGGCACTAAAAGTCGAACAACGAGCATCATTAGATGAAGACGCTGACAAGGATGTGGCGACCACCTTGCAATACATCGGTCGTTGTTTAATGAAGAGTAGTAAATATGAAGAAGCCATGAGTTATCTGCAAAAAACGCTAAAATTCAAACAACGAGTATCATTAGATGAAGACGATGACAAGGATGTGGCGGCCACCTTGCAAGACATCGGTCGTTGTTTAATGAAGAGTAGTAAATATGAAGAAGCCATGAGTTATCTGCAAAAAACGCTAAAAATCAAACAACGAGTATCATTAAATGAAGACACAGACAATGATGTGGCAATCACCTTGCATTACATCGGTCGTTGTTTAATGAAGAGTAAGAAATGTGAAGAAGCCATGAGTTATCTGCAAAAGGTGCTAAAAATCAAACAACGAGCATCATTAGATGAAGACACTGACAAGGATCTAGCGATCACCTTGCATTACATCGGTCATTGTTTGATGGAGAGAAATAAATGTGAAGAAGCCATGAGTTATCTGCAAAAGGCGCTAAAAATCAAACAACGAGCATCATTAGATGAAGACACTGACAAGAGTGTGGCGAACACCTTGTATTATATCGGTCGTTGTTTAATGGAGTGTAATAAATGTGAAGAAGCCATGAGTTATCTGCAAAAAGCGCTAAAAATCGAACAACGAATATCATTAGATGAAGACGCTGACAAGGATGTGGCGATCACCTTGCAAGAGATCGGTCGTTGTTTAATGCAGAGTAAGAAATGTAAAGAAGCCATGAGTTATCTGCAAAAGGCGCTAAAAATCAAACAACGAGTATCATTAGATAAAGACGCTGACAAGGATGTGGCGATCACTTTGCATGACATCGGTGGTTGTTTATTCGAAACTAAAAAATGTGAAGAAGCCATGAGTTATTTTCAAAAAACGCTAAAAATCAAACAACGAGTCTCATTACATGAAGACACTGACAAGGATGTGGCGATCACCTTGCATTACATCGGTCGTTGTTTAATGGAGAGAAATAAATGTGAAGAAGCCATGAGTTATCTGCAAAAGGTGCTAAAAATCGAACAACAAGCATCATTAGATGAAGACGCTGACAAGGATGTGGCGATCACCTTGCAAGACATCGGTCGTTGTTTAATGCAGAGTAAGAAATGTAAAGAAGCTATGAGTTATCTGCAAAAGGCACTAAAAATCAAACAACGAGCATCATTAGGTGAAGACACTGACAAGAGTGTGGCGATCACCTTCTATTACATCGGTCGTTGTTTAATGAAGAGTAATAAATGTGAAGAAGCCACGAGTTATCTGCAAAAGGCGCTAAAAATCAAACAACGAGTCTCATTAGATGAAGACGCTGACAAGGATGTGGCAACCACGTTGGAAGACATCTGTCGTTTTTTGATGAAAACTAATAAATGTAAATAAGCTATAAATTATCTGCAAAATCTTTAAAAGTACTATAACAGTAACACTTGTCATGAAATAAAGGTGATCAAAGTATCATTGACTTATGTAAAACAATTTCGTCTTTGTTTAATTAAAAATGACAAAATGTAGTTGTGCATTGGCCTATATTCAATTTATTGCACAGTAAAAGCTCGTCTTTGATGAGCTTGAATGTATCTTCTGTATAGTCTTTTCCCAATGTATGAAGTCCATTGACTAATGACTATGCCTAATGGTCCCTAGATATTAATAACACCCAGGGTCGTGTACCAGTCCCGAGCCTCCCGGCCAAAGGAGAGGGACACGTCTGTTCAGGGGATCACTCATTTCAGTCAATTTGATGTTTTTGACTGTATAAAGAAAAGCCGCTACAAAATATCTATAATCAATAGCTTAAATCAGTAGTTCTCAAACCGTGCGTCAGGACGCCATGGTGCGTCGTTTCAGTTTTCCAATTGCGTCGCAGAATAGTTCCGTTTCTCGGCTAAACTCAGTTTAAGATTACAAAAATGAGGTTAACCCTTTGCGGACCGCTGGGACACATGTGTCCCATGCACTTAGCCGATTACACCGCAATTAACTAAAAATTTTGCCACTGCGGATACCCTAATGTAGTATTGGATGTCTATCCTTCATAAAAAAAAATTGGAAACTCTGAATCATTTTTCTTGATGTTGTTTAAGTTTGAAAACAGTGAAGAATTGAGGTTACAAGTGCGTTATTTTTTTCCTTGAAATTTGCGAAGCATGTTTATTTACATTTGTCCAAGCGCGAGTCGAAATTTGCAAAATACTTTCCGGAAAATTTTTCAAACTACGAATGGATTCGTGATCCTTTCGTAGTAGAAAATCCGGGAAATTTTTGAATTCAATGAATGACGATTATCCAGGTTTGGTGAAAGAAAACACTGCGAATTATTATCCCATTTGCTACGTCGTAGCCTATTTGTGTAAAGAAAATTTTTCTGCCTTGGTGGTGATAAAACAAAATATCGATCACGAATAAACACTGAAAGAGAAATGTGGGTGGCAATTTCAAAAATTCTTCCAAGATTCAATGAACTTTGTAAAAACAAACCAGCCAACAAGTCACATTGAATAATATCCATTGTTTTTTGTTGTATCAATAAACTAAACTTGAATCATAAGTTTCTTCATTTACTTTTATTTTCTGGTGCGTCGCAAGTCCACAAAACTTTTCCAGAGGCGTCGCAACAAAAAAAAGTTTTGCGAACCACTGGATTAAATCATGCAAGGAACTCTTAGCTGCTTTCCAAACCTCCGGCAGGGAGTCTACGCATGTTTAGTTTGTGCAGCTTGTTTCGGTTGTAATTTTTCATGTAACATTTAATATGTATTTTTTTCCATTTTTGTAATGTTTTCTCGCTCGCTTTGCTCGGTTAACTACATTTTATTCACCTAATTAACGAGATTGGGCATGCATAGTTTGTTTCAAACGTGGATTAAGCGAGCAAAAAGTTATTTTGGTCCCACAGAAAACTAACAAAATAATTTAATATTCCGAAGCAAACAATGCTCTCTCAGCCTAGTTAATCAACAATTGATACATTTCAGTGTTAATAGAGATTAGCCATAAACTGAAATATCCCGTGAAAATATTATAAGGCACCTGCAGCTAATAAGGCCCGCTAATTTTCAAACCTCAATATTTTTCTAAATGCTGCATAATTTTGAACGAAACTTGGAATGAGGATACTTTGGGTCTATCTAAACAACATATCTATGAAACAAGTTTATAAGTAAAAGGGGTTGTAAAATATCAAAAAAAATCTCGAGTGGGCCTTATTAAATGCACGTGTTGTGAATAAGGCCCGGTTTGAATTAGCACCAAAAGTGATGGAAAAGGTGTATTTTCACTATAACAACACCACAAAACAAATTCTAATCGACAACACAGGCACAGAACTAATAATTAAATACACAGAGACAACTATTCCCTCCCCCGCCCAATACTCCATTTTTTAAAAAGCGACATGGTGTTTTTAGATATGGTAGGGATGATAAAGTATTTTGATTCTGAAATTATGATATTTCCATTGCAATAACAAATTGGATTAATGGTGTCACAAGAATTGTTTAGGTCACTCAAGTCTTTAACCCTCACTTTCTTAATCAGGGGTGCACAACGTTACCCCAGGGGCCCATGGACCTCATTACCAAAATTAGCCTAGTCTGATCATCATTATCAGTCTTGCTTTAATTAGAAAAAAAGTTCAAAGTTATTGGTTTTATTGCATCAGCATGCACGGTTATAGGTGAATTGTTCGTAAACAGTTGTTCGTAAAGCAATTGTTCGTAAACAATTGTTCGTAAAATCAATTCTTCGTAAAGCAATTCTTCGTATACATCAATTCTTCGTATAGGTGAATTGTTCGTAAACAGGTGATAGGTGAATTGTTCGTGAACAATTTTTCGCAACAGCAAGGTTTGTCTTGCAATTTCCGATGAAGGTGCGTAGTGCAAATTTTCCTGAATAACCAAGTTACGACGACACAAAGAATTAAGCACAATGAAAAAGCGCATTTTTTGTTATTTATTGGAATACAAAAATTGTCTGTGTTTAGCAATTCTTTGCTTACACTACCAATACTACTTTGAGTAACTTCGTACAAGTTGTCCACGAGCCAAGTTTAGTGTGAAGTATTGTGTGCAATTCCACGCAAGTAATCACAAATTTTATCATCTTGAAAGTCTTGACGCCAAGTTCGGACAACTCTAGTTAGTCTTTCTGCACTGTCCTTGTACTTCTTCTTTGGAGGGGGTCCTGCCTGGCCACTGACATACTGTTCAATGCGAACCTCATTTAGGTTTTGCTCTCGCTTGATTGCAGATATGAACTTCTAAATATATGGAAAGTAGTCAATTACTGGCTGGGCAACATCTGGTAATACATTCCCATCAATGAGAATGTCAAAGGCCCGGCTGACTTCATCAATAGGCACAAAGGCCAGAGACGACAACATGCGCAGCCTCAGAGCAAACTCTGCACTTGTCTTGTACTGCTCCTTCAGGCCACTTGATTGCGTCTTTCTCCAAATGCACTGGCACAAATGGAAGAAACAGCCACGGTGAGTTGAAAGTGGGTACTCTCTGCTTACTGCATTGACCATTAGGGTGGGGTGAAAAAGTACTAATTTTGGATTTGAGCATTCTCTCGCAGATATTTCTTGTGGAGGTTTGAGAAAACATCACACAAAAAATTTCAGCGATTTTTGACAACAGGAACCTACCCACTTTTTGAGTTGAAATTTCATAATATTTCAAAATATCCCTAAAATTTCAAACTTTTTTTCGCATTGTTTGAAGTTGATATAATATTGTAATATTTCATTTTATACCTAAAACTATTAGTTTACTAATGTGTTTTTCCCAATATGGGGCCAATAGATGCAAATTAAAGTAGGGAAATGAATCATAAAAGTGTAAAAATCTTGGATTTTTTCTAAAAATTTACCGAAGTCAAAAGTTACACTATCTAGTTTTGTATAGGCCAATAATTCCCGCGTTCAATAGTTTCCTCGTCGAATAGGGCCTCGTCGAAAAGTGCCACGTCGAATAGTCGTTTACCCTTTTGTGATTGTCTGACAATTTGATAGAGACGGTCTTCTTCTTTCGTTTGAAACTAGATCAAATTTCAGGGCAGGTGGTGGAGAGCCAGGTGAGTGTAGCTTCGTCCAGCGTTGCTATTCCATGCGTTCCATTTGGTGCCTTGTAAATGGGACATTCGAGAACGACATGGTCAGCAGTTTGTTCCTCCGCATTCGCAGGCCGATGAGGGAGCCAGACCCCAGTTGTGCGTGTTGGAGTGGAAGCGACCGACTCCGGTTCGGATTCTTTTGAGCTTGACCCAAGTTGGCCAAGGCAGGTCCATACCAGGGGGGTGCGCCACCGGGTGGGGTATAAAACCATGTAGTTTGGTGTCGGTGGCGTACCACGCTGCTTTCCAAGTATCTTCCATGAAGTGTGCTGCGCTGATTGCATGATCGCTGAATGGATGTAGTAATTCAACAGCAGCTGGCACAAAGGGGTGTCTTGACTTTAGTTGCCGGGGAGATTCCTGAGGTGGGATGTTGAGTTTTGCATGGAGCAAGTGGTTAGGATCCCCCGCCCGGCGAGCCAGGTGTATTATGGCTCCCTTTCGGCGGAGCTCAGCAGGTTGTATACCTGCAAGGATTGGTAAGTACTCTATTGGAGTTGGGCGCAGGCATTCAGTCACAGTTCGCAATGCGTCGTTGATTGGGCTGTCGATGAGGCGGGTGTGGGCACTGTGGCACCAGGCAGGGGCGCAGTATTCAGCAGTGGAGTGAACCAGAGCCAGGGTTGCAGTGCGCAAGGTGTCAGCACCTGCACCCCAAGTTGTGCCTGCCAGACGTCTCAGCAGGGCGACGCGAGATGTCAGCTTTTTGCGTAGTGACTGCAAACGGTATGTGAGTGACCTGTCAAGTGTAACCCCAAGATATGTTGGTTCTGGGCAGGGCGGCAGAATTTTGCCGTTAACGGTCACTTTCAGGTCACGTTTTGCCCCCCTGTTGTTGACATGGAAGACTGCCGTCACAGTTTTACTTTCGCTGAGCTTCAGTTTTTATTGATGAAGGTATCCAGATATGGTCGTCACGTCTTGGCTCAACGTCGTTTGTAATGATTGCCAGTCTTTTGCAGAGTACAAGATGGCCAAGTCATCAGCATATGCATATTTGTCAGATGTTGTTGATGGTAGGTCGTGCGTATAGACGTTGAAAAGGAGGAGAGCCAAGACTGATCCCTGTGGGACACCGTTTTTGAGTCGCCGCCGTCTACTTGGTTTTCCGCTTCCGGTGGCAAGGGTAAAACTCCTGTTGTGGATGAGTTCCATGATCATTTTGACCATGTGCCTATCAGGAAGTAGGCGGAGTAGCTTGTAGACTAGGCCACGGTGCCAAACAGTGTCATAGGCTGCTGTTAGGTGGATAAAACAGCCCCCGCTTTCTTTTTTGCCGAGAAGCTTTCCTCAATATCTTAAGTTAGTAGTGTGACTTGGTCTACAGTTGACCTCCGGTGTCGGAAACCAACTTGTTCTTTGGGTAACAGTGGATCAATTATTGGTTCGACACCGGCGTAGATCAGTCTCTCAAGGATCTTGAAAGGGATGCGGAGCAAGGAAATGGGGCGATTTGCATCGTCTAGTGGTTTGTTTGGCTTAATGGCTTAGGGATTGCGACGACCAGAGATCTTCACCATACTTTAGGAATCTTGAGGCGGCACAGGCAGGACGACAAGAAATTGCATAACCAGGACTTTAGAACATAACCAGCGTGCATGATAAGCTCTGGACATATCCTACCTGGACCAGGGGCCTTACCAGGTTTTAGGTGCTTGAGGGCAGCATTGAATTCGCTCCGTGAGAAGGAGCTAGAAATGCTCTCCTGGTCTGGTGTGTTGATCTCCTAAAGCTTTGTCACTTCTTTGGTAACAAACCGATCGGAGATATGGTTACACGGCTTAGATATCCCATTTTTTATTACCTGCGATGCGATCTTATTAGCAGGAATGGGACATTGTCGAGGTGATTGTCTTGATCGTCCTGTAAGGTTATTGAGTGTGCTCTACGCTGTACGGAGATTGGATGGTCTCTGTCCAGCGTTCTTTTCTTTTTGCATCGAGTCTTTCCAGAAGAGCCTTGGCGGCTGAGGGTGTTGTTTGACCATTTGAAGAGCTAACAAAAGATTGGTAGAGGCGCTCGCACTCTGCATCCCTAACACGGAGTGTAGTTACTTCTACGACCGCAGCACACTCTGAAAATGTGATAATGGCAATGCTTGCGGATGACACCAGAAAAGTTCGACAAAATGCAGTCATGGCAATATTGAAAATTCGCAATGGGGCAGATATTGGTGATAGATCCGTTCGGAAGTTTGTTGCTCCAACGATAAATTATGAGGCCAACCATTATTCCGACATCACCGTATATTTATGTTATGAACCTATCTTTGCAACCACAATTTACATCTGATTACATCATCTCATATCGTGAAAGCAAAATAGAAGTGAAAAGCTATCCAAACCACTCCCAATCAGTAGAAAGAGTTGTGAAAATGGTGACTGATGCATCGTACAAAGTGTGTGGGTTTGATAGAAGACATGGATTTATCCGTGCTGGTATAGCTTCCAGGAATCTGATTCCTGCTGCAGATACAAAGGCGCACTACAGCCAAGCACGTTTGTAGATACTGTTAACACTAAAATCAAGTGCTAGTATATTTGTGTTACAATTGAATTAGTGACTGTTGAATCCAATTGATTTTGCATGACTGTCATTTTATATTCCCAAAACTGATTTTAAAACGCAATAGTATTCGATTTTTGAAAAAAATTGCATGTTTTTGCAAAAAAAATGAAAGCAATCGAATCGCAAAACCTAAACAAAACTTGTATTAGAAGCTAGTCCAAGTCTTTATTAGTGCAATGTAAAATAGTATATTGAACATAGCCAAAATAAGTGTCGTTAAAGTTCTATTTTCATAAGCATATGTTTTGCATATTTTTCGAAAAAGGCAGAATTTTCAACCCAAAAAGTGGGTAGGTTCCCAAGGTCAAAATTTCCTCAAATTCGGTTTCTGGTCGTTTTATGTTGTTCCACAAGAAATATCAACGAGACAAAGCAAAATTTTTGGTTCACCCCACCCTATTGACCATGGCCATCTCAAAGTCAGTCATGATTGTCTCTGGAACAGCAACAGCAGGTAACAACTCCTTGATCTTTTGCAGCAGATGAATGTATGTCCCTCTCCTTTTGTCCCCCAGCAGGGCATACACCAGAGGCACTGAAGTGTTTTCCTTCAGTCCGTGTATTGTGTAAAGCTGTTCAAACAGTGAAGGCACTGTCCTGAAGGTGCCGTCAGCATACCAGTGCTTTGAACGGGCAAGGAGCTGCAGATTTCTTTCAGTGGCAAAGAGGACCATACGGTTATCTCCAGGCCCAGAATCATAGGCCAAGAATGTTACACCAGCAAACGTTTGCTTGTACTCTACTGGAAGCACAATGTCACGGAGAGAATGTGGGATTGCTGGGCCTGCATTTTCCTTCAATCGCACTTTGGTGACTGCCCTTTTCATGCTCTGCACACTGGGCAGTTTTGCTGCCGTGGCTTGACTGAGTTCAATAGTTTTTGCTGAGACGAGGTAACTTGGGGCATCACCAGGGGCGCCGGAACGATTTTTGACTGGGGGGGGGCAAGATTACGAAAAAAGGGCACTTTTGTTTACTACAAAGCCGATTTTTTTTCAAGTTTTAAGATCAGCTCACTATGTATTGAGTAATGATAGCCTACAAGTGTCCGGTATGCAAAGAAGAGCATCATGCTATGTTATTATAGGCTTGTCATACGTCCCAGTTTAGCCGGAATAGTCTCGATTTTAAGGCCTTGTCCCGTTGTCTCGCCCGGTTAACCAGTTTGTCCCGGAATTTTTAATTTGAGATTTGTAAAAAAAATTTCTTGAGCTAGTCATTTTAACAATTCTTTCTTAAGTGGGTCTGCAGAAAATATCAACAAAATGTTTCAGAAGCAAATGATCAACATCGACTTCTTTTTCGATGAGGACTTTTTGGTAAAGAAATAGCGTACATGTCTAAGAGTGAGAGGAAAGAATCATGGCAAAATGCAACGACATCTCTTGAACAAAAGTGAACTTTTAACAAAAACATAACCATTCCAAACTTTCAAAACCTTGTCGAGTTTGTGCTTTGTTTGTCTGGGACATCAGCACCAGTTGAACGAATTTTTTCATTTATGAACAATATGTGGTCTGATGACAGAGGCCAAATGCTAGAACAGAATGTCAAAGCTCTCCTCACTTGCAAAATTAATGTTAATTTGACATGTAGCGAATTTTATGAAAAGATAAAATCTAACACTGTAGCCTACTTTCGAAAAAAGTACTTAGCACAGAAAAATATTATTAGGCCTGATTCATGTGCTCATAAATATTAAGTTCCCATGTTTTCGTTGGAGAAATATATTGGTAATTTTCCCATATTAAATAATTAGTTGCATTAAATTATTTTGTATTAGGCCTACATCAAGATTACTTGCAGTTTTCAATATGCGTCCCGGATTTGCATTTTAAAAAAATGACAGCCTATGTTATAATAATGTAGCCTAACCTACTGTCAAGCCTTAAAGCAGCCTGCGGCCATGGCTGCTAAGTAGTGCTTGAATGACCGCCGGGGCTACCTCCTCATTCGGCCAAGTTTGGCCGCCAGTTTCTTCTAGCCAATTATTTAATTTCGCAATAGAATGATCGTGGATTAACTGTCGAAAATATGTAGTATCAAAGAGTGGCACAAAATTAGGTCAGCGCGTCATAATCGCCACTGTTGCATTGTGCGGGAATATTTGTTATTGCTGGAATATATCCATCTGCGATCACCAGCGCTGTAAGTCTTGCTTGTAATTCCCGACGTTTATTTAAACAAAGTCTTAATCCAATGTGCTAATTTACATCAGTTGGCAATATTGTCGTTTTTATGTCGATTCGATGTTGTCGGAAATTGAATCGTTGTTAAAAAGGAGAACTAGGTTAGTTGACATCCGAGGGGAAAATATTTTTTTATCATATTTTGCAAAATTTATGCTTCTTTTAGTAATGTCCTTCACATCATTGAAATACTTATTTTATTACCTTGCCGTCATCGTCAACACATGTCGAACGTTGTTTTTCGTTGCTAAAAAAAATTCTAGAGGAGTGACGAACTTCTTTAAAATCAGCCAGATTGGAAACACTCGTGCGAGTGTCGTTAGATGGTCCCGCAGTAGGCTACTGGATTATAATCCCGATAAAGCAGTTATTGCGTGGTGCAACAATTTTATTGTAGGACGTCGCCCAGGCCCAGACTTCAACAACGCTAAGTGATCATTTTAGCATTGTTGCAAGTTAAATTCTATTTACTTGTGCTATCGTTATTTTTATTTTGGCCTTCAAGCAGGCAGATTTGGCCGCCGAGAAGGAGCTCCTAGTAGGCCACGATGGCTGCCGAAAAAACAACAAGTTTTAAGGCGAATAGCAGAAATTGTTATATTGCAAAATGTGCAGTAGCTTACATGACTTTAAAAGGGCACCATTGCCCCCCCTGCCCCTCCATCTGCAGAAAAATTGAGGGCAGGGGGGCATCCGCCCCCCCCGCTTCCGGCGCCTCTGGGCATCACGACTGTCTTTTGCTGCACAACGAATATTTTGCATAACCTTTGCTGCTTCGACATGACCAGCATCTCCAGCATGATTGTGCTCACCTCTGGATTGTACAATGGCTGCCATAGCAGTTGTTACTCGTGCAGGACATTTCTTATTAAAATGCTCACATTTCCAATAAGTAGTTTCTTGCCCTTGTGCGTTAAGTGCACTATAATCTTTGTAATAAAGCTGGCCACTATACAAAAGTTTTGGCTTTCCTTTTTCGCTGCTCACAAACTGTAATGCCATTCTGAATCAGGGACTCTACACTCTGTCTGCTCGTCTACACTCTACAGGTACAACACGTCTTTAAGCACAATTAGCACATCTCCAGCATATAGGCTACCCTAATTGATTGTTCGTAAACAATTATTGTAACTGTTTTTTTTTTTAAAAGCTGTAGCCTAACTTTTATGAACATTTGTTTACGAACAATTAGTATTACGGTCAATTGCATGCCCGAAGAATTGCTTTACGAAGAATTGCTTTACGAAGAATTGATTTTGCGAACAATTGCTTACGAACGATTGTTTTACGAAAAACTGTTTACGAAGAAAACGTCGGACACCAGCATGCATATATCTTTCACATAAAATGCAAAAAAACGGAAGTCAAAGCGGTTTGTAAACTGCAGAACAGTCTAAATTATGTGAAAATTAATAAAACCACTCAATTTCAGTCCCCCCAAACTTCAACTTTCCGTAACTCAAAAAGTTCTCAACTTTAGGCTGTGAAACTTTACCAGTTAGTGTCAATCACAGAAATCCTAAGAGAGTAGAAGCGTCATAGAGCGCTTTAAATGGCACCGTCGCAACTTGCTAGCCGCCATCTTTGTTAGCACATGGTATTCACCGCTGGAGCTTTCTCAAGTTGATATACGTGCTACAAATTGTTTACAAAATGCCTTATTGTGCAGCTATGAACTGCACAAATCGCCTCAAAAAGGGCTCAGGGAAAACTTTTTCAGGGATGGTCGAACATTTTCAGGGGTTGTCGAACATTTTCAGGGGTTGTCAGGCATTGTAGAGTAGCTACTTTCAGGCATTGTTGGGAATTTACAGGCATTGTTGGGAATTTCCAGGCATTGTCCAGGATTTCCAGGCAGTGCCGGTCTTAGGGTATTTCGGGCCCTGTGCGGAATATGCTTTGCGGGCCCCAATGACAATGATCCAATTCAGTAGCGTAGCCTCAAGGTATATTTGAAAGGGGAGTGGGTGGTTTGGCGGTCGGCGGGCGAAGCCTGACGGCGTGACCGCCGAAGGCGACAACCAGTGGCGGGGGGCCTGGGGGGCCACCCCCAGAAAAATTAGAAAAATTTCTTTGAATTTGAGGCATTCTGAGAGCATGTTCAACAAAAATTTGGGTATGAATATTACTGGGAAATGGTGCTGTGGCATAGCAAAAGGATAAGATCATGCTTTCCTTGGCATTTTTCGGAAATAAAGCTTATATGTCTCTATGTTGAGTCTGGATGCAACCTATTTCGTCCTCTGAAAAATTCTTACCCCGATTTCGTACCCTGAAATCGGAGTAACAAAATCAAATTTCGACCTATTTCGTCCCTTGAAAAGATTATGAGAAATTTTGAAATGTTTGAGGCAATTCCGATCAGCGACTTCGGCTCTGTTGCTTTTTTTTCTCGATCTTTTCAGGGTACGAAATAGGTTGCACCGGTTAAGTCTCTATGTTTTCTTGTTGCTAATTCCTCTGTTGAATTTTTCCATTGGTAATGACAAAATTACTGCGTTTTCTGAGTAAATTGCCGGCCCCCTAATTTGCGGGCCCTGTGCGATCGCACGGTTTGCACACCCCAAAGACCGGCACTGTTCCAGGCATTGTCGATCATTATCAGTGGTTGACAGGTTTGGTGCCGTAGTCATTATGGAACATTTTCAGGCATTGTCGAGCATTTTCAGGGGTTGTCGAGCATTTTCAGGGGTTGTCGAGCATTTTCAGGGGTTGTCAGGCATTGTAGAGTAGCTACTTTCAGGCATTGTCGATAATTTCCAGGCATTATCGATCATTATCAGTGGTTGGCAGGCTTATCAGGCATTATAGAACATTTTCAGGCATTGTCGAACATTTTCAGGGATCGTCGAGCATTTTCAGGGGTTGTTAGGCATTGTAGAGTAGCTACTTTCAGGCATTGTCTAGGATTTCCAGGCATTGTCGATCATTATCAGTGGTTGACGGGTTTGTTAGGCATTATAGAACATTTTCAGGCATTGTCGAACATTTTCAGGGGTTGTCGAGCATTTTCAGGGGTTGTCAGACATTGTAGAGTACTGGTAGCTACTTTCAGGCATTGTTGGGCATTTCCATGCATTGTCTAGGTCTCTAGGATTTCCAGGCATTGTTGATCATTATCAGTGGTTGACGGGTTTGTTAGGCATTATAGAACATTTTCAGCCATTGTCGAACATTTTCAGGGGTTGTCGAGCATTTTCAGGGGTTGTCAGGCATTGTAGAGTAGCTACTTTCAGTTATTGTTGGGAATTTCCAGGCATTGTCGATCATTATGAATGGTTGACAGGCTTGTTGTTAAGCATTGTCGGAAATTTTCAAGCATTGTCGAACATTTTTAGGTGTCAGGGGTTCTCAGACATTGTAAAGTACCTTAGATTCTTTTTGGCAGGCATTGTCGGCAGTGGCGTAGCTAGGGAATGTGCCGCCCGGGGCGGATTCAGGTTTTGCCGCCCCTTCAAGAAAAAGCATGCAAAACCAGCCCGGATTTAAGGGGGCAGACGGTGCAGATGGCCTGGACCCCCCGAATTTTAAAGGGCCCCCATACGTGAAAAAAGTGTGATTTTGTGTTTTTTTTTTTTTCTTTTAGATTTGTAGTTTCTGAAAAATGCTGTGCAGTGGTGGATTAATGCTACTGTAGACGTCGAGGGGGTGTTTCGCGCCGTAGGCACAAAAAAATTTTTTGCACGGAGGCCCCCTGATCTAAAAGTGCCCCGGGCCCCCCATCAGCTAAATCCGGCCCTGTGTGAAAATGAAATGCGTTTTTTTATCAGATTATAATCAAAATCAAAAATCGTAGTCTGAAAGTGCCGCCCCCAGACTTGCCGCCGGGGCGGTCCGCCCCTCCCGCTCCCCCTGAAAATGCTCGACAACCCCTGAAAATGTTCTATAATGCCTAACAAACCCGTCAACCACTGATAATGATCGACAATGCCTGGAAATCCTAGACAATGCCTGAAAGTAGCTACTCTACAATGCCTGACAACCCCTGAAAATGCTCGACAACCCCTGAAAATGTTCGACAATGCCTGAAAATGTTCTATAATGCCTAAAAAACCCGTCAACCACTGATAATGATCGACAATGCCTGGAAATCCTAGACAATGCCTGAAAGTAGCTACTCTACAATGCCTGACAACCCCTGAAAATGCTCGACAACCCCTGAAAGTGTTCGACAATGCCTGAAAATGTTCTATAATGCCTAATAAGCCTTTCAACCACTGATAATGATCGACAATGCCTGGAAATCCTAGACAATGCCTGGAAATTCCCAACAATGTCTGAAAGTAGCTACTCTACAATGCCTGACAACCCCTGAAAATGCTCGACGATCCCTGAAAATGTTCGACAATGCCTGAAAATGTTCCATAATGACTACCAAACCTGCCAACCACTGATGTTGAGCGACAATGCCTGGAAATCCTAGACAATGCCTGGAAACTCCCAACAATGACTGAAAGTAGCTACTCTACAATGCCTGACAACCCCTCAAAATGCTAGACAACCCCTGAATATATTTGATAATGCCTGAAAATGTTGGACAATGCCTCACAAGCCTGTCAACCACTGATAATGATCGACAATGCCTGGAAATTCCCAACAATTCCTGAAAGTAGTTAGACTACTCTACAATACCTGACAATCCCTGAAAATGCTCGACAACCCCTGAAAATGCTCCACAACCCCCCAAAAAGCTGACAATGCCTGACAATGCCCGGCAATGCCTACAATGCCTGACAATGGGTATTTAGAGGTACCTGTTGAATAGGCTTTCACAATTGGTTGTGCTAACAAAAATGGTGGCGGGCGCACTCGAGCGGTGCCATCGCGGTGTGTGGAGCGTGAATGGGAATGACGCTTCTATTCTATTCTATTTTTGTGGTGTCAATTTGCCATAGCAGCAATCAGAGCTTCCAATTTTGTTTAAAAGATTTGTAACAACGGAGATCCAGGGGGTGGGCCTTATTACTGGCCAGGCCTTATTAGCTGCAGGTGCCTTAGGTGAAGAAAACACCTTAGATATATTTTCAAAATTCTAGCTTGTTGAAAGCCTACACCGTACTAGGCTTGAGAAATTTTCAAGAAATAAATTATTGAAATCTTTCTGTGGTCGTGAATAAAATTTGTTTGAATAGGTTGACTAACTTAAACTTCAAACCTTCTACTCAAACTCTATTTTAATATGATAAATTTGGTTACATAGCTTACATAGCGACCAAAATACATACAGCTTTGGTTACGTACAATCCATCATGATAAAAAAAAGCATTAATGTGCCAAAACTATCTAAAAAGCGACCGAATCAAGAACAAGATTATATTTGTCCAAAATTTTCGGGGGACAAGCCTGCTACAACTTCTATCAAACTCTAACCAAGCTTAACTAAAACTCTGGTCTTTTCGCAACTTTTGTTTAGATCCGCTGCTGCATTGTCGACGTATTTACTATTTTTAAATTTAGTGTTGTTTACTCTTTACTAAAATGATGAATGTAAACTTTTCCTTACGTTAAAAGAGTTTGCGATCCTAATCTAACGCTATCTCGTCCTATTTTTAAGAGCCATCACTAAACATTTGGGCCCACCGGTGTATCTTTGGAAGAGGGGGCAAGATTGTGCTCACACGGTCCTGATCAACACCTATCATGTATAAACCCAATTGTTTCCTTCAGACAAAGTATAGCATATATGGCGTTTGTGATATATCAAATGCTTATTGTAATTTCTTTGGTGGTGGCTTTGCTTGTAATAATATACTCTCTGGAGCAATAGATTTTGATGATATAAAATATTTGGGGCAATCCAAGAAAATTGTATAAGTAAAAGTTTGTAAGTTTTTATTGAGAAAGCTTGCCATCTTTTAAACTTTCACCGTTTTGAAAATCTACACATTGAAAACAATGAGCGGTTTCCACTTGCTTAATTTGTTGCACTTCGTATTTCATTCAAAGTTTGTTGTTCAGAAAAGTGTCTGCTTTTATATTATTCCTAGCAAAAGCTAATAGTAAGCTTGGAAAGGTTTAATTCTGCCAGTAAAATTTCAGTATTAATGTTTGGCATTTGGCACAATTCTTGTATTGAAACAAATAAAGTCACAATTCAAGTATTGAAAGAAAGTAAAGTAATCACTATATTTGATGTAATTTGCTCTGCTTGACATTTTTGCTTGGCATTGAGCACTATTTGTTGTAATAATAGTATTTATTGTTTAACCTATCTTCCATTTTTGCAATGTTTTCTCTCTCGCTTTGCTCGGTCAACTACATTTTATTCACCTACTTAGCAACCTTGGAGATGCATAGTTTCAAAAGTGGATTAAGGGAGTACAAAGTTATTTGTGTCCCACAAAAACTAACAAAATAATTTAATACTCTGAAGTTAACAGTGCTCACTCAGCCTAGTTAATTAACAATTCATAAATTTAAATGTTGATAGAGATAGGCAATAAACTGAAATGTCTCTTGGAAATACTATAGGTGAAGGAGAGGACACCTTAGATATATTTTCGAAATTCTAGCTTGCTGAAGGCCTACACCACACTCATCATCATTAAGTTCCTTCCTCTCGTCGAGTGTTGGAGGCAATGAGACGCCAAGTTTCTCTGTTGTGAGGTTTTTCTACTGCAGTTTTGTATTTAAGCCCTGACCACTGACCAGTCTTCAATTCAATATCATTAGTCCAAATTCTTAGTGGCCTGCCCCTATTTCGTTTGTCGTTCATTTTTCCGTCTAGTAGTTGTCTTTGAACAGAATTATTGCGAATCACGTGTCCAAAATATTTCGATTTTCTTGATTTAATTGTTTGTAGAATTTCCATGTTGGTTTGTATTCTGGATAGTACATCTTGTTTGTGATTTTATCCTTCCATGAAATTTTAAGCATTCTTCTATAAATCCACATTTCAAATGCCTCAAGTCGTTTAACCATTCGTGATGACAGTGTCCATGTTTCTGCATTGTAAAGTAACGTATAGTCCATTTATAGCATTTCATAATTCGTTTTCGAGTGTTGATGTTAATTTTGCGTGTTGTTCAATTGTTCATGTCATTTTCATTTTTACGAAGTTGTTTCTTGCTATTTCTATTCGTCTCAATATTTCCGTATCACATCTGCCATTTTCAGTTATTGTTTGTCCCAGATAGGTAAAGCTTTTGACTTGATCGACCAGCATTCCGTCAATAGTAATATTTAAACTTGGTACATTTTCTTTTCTTGTAATAATCATCGTTTTCGTCTTGTTTGTGTTGATTTTCATGTTATATTCCTTTCCAGTATTGTTCACTTTTTCTATTATTGTTTTGAGAGCTTCTACTGATTCCGCCAATAAAACAGTATCATCTGCATACCGTAGTTTGGAAATATTCATACCTCCTATGCTGATACCCTCCATTCTATCAATCTGTCTGTAAATCATTTCAGTATACAGGTTGAATATACATGGAGATAGTATACATCTCGGGCGAACTCCACGTTTTATGTCCATTGCACCAGATAAACCATCTTCCATCTGAATATACGCCATCTGAATATAGGTTACACCACACTAGGCTATAGAAATGTTCAAGAAATAAATTGTTGAAATCCTTCTGTGGTCGTGAATGAAATTTGCTTGAAATGGTTGACCAACTTAAATTCCAAACTTTCTACTAAAATCCAATTTTAATTTGATGAATTTGGTTACATAGCCTACATAGCGACCAACTACATAGGCTACAGCTTTGGTTACATACAAATTGTGCATCATGGTAAAAAAACACATTATTGTGCCAAAAATACCTAAAACGTGACCAGAACAAGAACAAGATTATGTTTGTCAGACTTTTCCGGGGGACAAACCTGCCACACCTCCTAACAAACTGTATTTTTTCGGACAGTAAGTTTTGCATTGTCCATTTATCTTATAATGTTTGCTTTGTTAACTTGTCTCCTGGCTCCCATAGTACTTTTCATCCCACTATCACTTCGTAGAGTATTATAAGTAGGGCTCACAAAAGCCAATAAAGTCAAAATTGTTTAAGGACCTCGTTTATTCACGAATCAAAGAATAAAGTTGTTTTCAGCACCTAGGGGACTGTTTTTAAGAAGTTTTTAGGTCAAAATAAAATCAAAATTGACAATAAAGTCAAAATTTTCAATAAAGTCGAAAATTGTCAAATTATGGCTTTTGACAAACTTTTTGTGTTTCTTGAGAGTAATTTTTGTCAAAATCCTCGTGGAAGCATTGTAAATCAGGAACTGCGACACAATTAAACCATATTAACCCATAAAAACAGGAAATATGTCACAATGCCCACTTAGATCAGCAGTAACTTTTATCTCAAATTGTTTATTCATTGTTACGTATTTAAATAATTTTATAAAACACTCCCTCTTCACAAACGTGGTCTTTTCGAAGATCAACCGTTTGGATTTTAGGAATAGCTTACAGACATTCTGTAACACAAAAATGTCTAAGCAAGCTAAATCGTCTTCAGCAAAAGTTAGACAGATTTGTCGAGATTTTCCTATCGCCAAAAAACACGACGCACTTTTTATCATCCATAAAACACCTTGACTTTTCGACAAAATATTACGTTTGGGTCTGAAATCGACAAAACATTATGTTTGGGTAACTGGTGTCAATTCAAGGAAGAACTGTGGCCTCTACAAATAAGCAATTTGGTTAGGTCAAAATAAAGTCAAAATTTGATAAAAATAAAGTCAAAAAATTTTTTTTTAGGTCAAAATAAAAATGGCCCTAATTATAAGGAATCCCCAGATAGCAACGCAATAAGCTTATGTTCTAATTTTGTTTGATAATTTTTGCTTCATTTTGTCTTTTGGCTATTTCGGAGAAATTAATATTGAACTATTGTTTTCTGATGTAATCGCATTGTTACTGCATTAATGCTGTCAAACTGTAATTATTATCACTCGAAAACAATGTTCCTCATTTTTTTCTCACCTTGCAATAGAGCCGGCAAAGGCGAAGAATACGACGATGAATTTAACTGCGCCATGAAAGATTGGCTATCGAAATCCGTGATGCGACAATTTATCGAAAGACAATTTATCGAACGACAGTTAATCGAGCGACAGTTTATCGAAAGACAGTTTATCTAACGACAATTCATCGAACGACAGTTTATCGAAAGACAGTTTATCTAACGACAATTCATCGAACGGCAGTTTATCGAAAGACAGTTTATCTAACGACAATTCATCGAAACGACAGTTAATCGAACCGATTGTTTATCGAAACGACAGTTCATCGACCCGCTGTTTATCGAAACGACAGTTTATCGGACGACGAATCTCCCGAAACAAATTTTATCTAGGGCTAGGGTTAGTCGTTCGATTAATTTTCGTTCGATAAACTGTCGTTTCGATTAATATCTCACTTGTTACCTCACTTCGAAGTGAGGTAATAGGATGTTGCGACACCTTCGGATGCCGTGTTCAATGCTGAAAAGTGCCGCGAGATGTTGTCGATTCTTTGAATTTCGTTCAATTTGTAAGCCTCTTGATCAGGGGCGGGCAACTTTACAAGTTGACGGGCCTGATAGTGATAAATGAAGTAATTGACGAGCAGGTAGAACTAAAGAATAATATACAATCACTATTATTTGTGTCGGTTTTGCCTTTATTTATTACACTAATCAACCAAATGTCACTTTGATCTATTTTTCCGGCTTGTGCTTGAGACTGAAAAAAATTCAAGCAAGAGACAAAAAAAGAGATGGAAAGGCCTTTCATGACGGAACATAACATTCTTGTCACTTGACTAAAAACCGAAATCAAATAATCAAACATCACAATAAAAACAAATTAACAATCATTATTATTTGACGTAGTAAGCAGGTAGTGGGGGATTGCCACAGACTGTGGCCGCCGGTCAAATGATCATGTAAGGGCGGGCCGTTCAAACTTACGTCGCCGGCCAGATCCGACTTGCGGGCTGTATGTATTGCCCGCCCTTGCTCTTGATAGAGTTTTTTACTTGTACAGTAGTCGAGAAGAAAAGAAGTTGGATTTATGTAACGTGTCTCCTGATATTAAAAGGCTTTGAGCAAAATACAGCAAAACTTGCCCATATTGACACCTCAAGGCGATAAATAAGAGACTTGATACAGGTGAAGTGTTGACGCAGAGTTGACAAACCAACATAACCTATTTTAAATAATAGGAGATGTTCTACTGGTGCAAATTGAGCTCAACTATCACAAGATGTATACAGTGACAATTTGCTTTTATTCCGACGTTTCGTCAATCAGACACGACTGACTTCTTCAAGGGGCTAGACCAGGTAGTGACTACCTGTCTAGCATGGCAAAACACAGGACCATGTTGTTGAAACCAACTAAACACGTAAAATGAAAATTCAACTCTAGACAAAATTATCGCGCGCAAAGTTTGAATTAAGTTAGAAAAAAGGAAAGATTTAAATTTTAACAATTAACAACCCAGACAAAAATCTGTCATTCTTACATCTACCCAACGTCCGCAGACGTTGAATCAATGTAAAAATGATGGATTCTGCTGTCAGGGAAGAAACTGAAATACTGACAAGAGAGGAGGATGAACGGCATGAGTCATGATGAAACGAGTTTAAAAACGCACTACTGCACAGTTTTACAATCAGCGTGAAACCAATTTAAAAAACGTAAAATAACCACTTACAATAGTTTTTTGTAGATAGCAGGAAAAGAGATGCCATCATTGCGATTCATTACATGAGGCTTTTGATTGATGAACCAACTTTCAGAAAACATTCGCTTTCTATAATCACTTTCAACTTTTAGAATTTTAGAATTGCTCCAAGTTATTCTATGGTCTGAAGTTATGGCATGCATGCAAGGAGCAGAATGTTCCGGGCGTTGATATTTGAAAGCTCTTTTGTGTTCATTAATGCGAGATTTAAGATCTCGTTTTGTTTGGCCAACATAAATTAAATTACAATCATCACAAGAAACTTGGTACACCAAACCCGAGATTTCGCTTTGTTTCAAGGGGTCTTTTAAAGACGGCAAAAATTTACTTATTTTCTTACTTATTTTCTTATTTCTTAATTTACTTATTTACTTATTCACTGTATACATCTTGTGATAGTTGAGCTCAATTTGCACCAGTAGAACATCTCCTATTATTTAATTTAATGCCTGGTGAACAGCCTCATTCAATTTTCAGCATAACCTATTTTGTTCCTCAAATCCGGTTTTAGTTCACGTAAAGGCCTAGTAAGGGTTAAATGTGTTCTTTAAGTTGGATATTCTAAACTTGGATTTAAAAAATTTGCCAAATAACTGTTCTCCCTTACTAGAGGTAAATTTGATCTTAAATGAGTTGAAATTTGAATTGTGGTATTTTTTCGCAAACCACCGCAGCAACAAAGGCAGGATTGATCGGTCCAAATATAATTTTTTTGACAGCGCCTGCAACATCCCAGTATACGTAGAAATACCTAGTAGGCTACTTTGGTTCAATGAGAAGTAGACTACCAATTGCCACGGTTAGTCGCTTCTCTCTGTTTAAATATATTGTAAGTTTACTTTACAATATAATTTTAAGTACAATAGCAATACAGTAATAATAGAAAACAATAATAAATTGAACTTTTATAAATTTACAATCAATTTCATCTACAATGGTCATTGAAGACGAAAGCAAGTACATTTATGTGGTGGTCCCACGTCCCAACTTGTAAAACAACTGTGGTCACATTTCTCGGAAATATCCCAATAAACCACGTCTACTGAGTGCAGTCAAACTTCGTCCTCACTCAGGTGTGACAGTTTGTTCTTCTTTATTGGTTCAACTCATGGCGTACTTAACAGAGGCCAAACCAACGTGCGTGCTGGAGTCTAAACTGGAGGCGAACATTTCCATTGACATATTGCATTGCAAACACAGTATATTTAAACCTAAAACGATTATAATGAAAATTTTGCTTTCAAAATGTAAAATACATTTTCATCCATGGCATTTCATATGCTTGACATAGTCTATTCCAATGAATAGTTGTTCCCGTGTGTGTTACAATAATAAAAACAATTACAGTAGATGTGTAAGGTTTTAACTTTGAAGTTATTATTTTGTATAGAGCTGATTCACAAAAATACAATGTATAACCTACATAGTCAAAACTACTACATGAAAGGACTGTGGCCAGTAGCGCAACCAGGATTTTAGTAAAGTGGGGGGGGGGGCTAAACCAAGCCCCCCTGGTTGCGCAACTAATGTGGTGCTACTTTAGTTCAGATAATGAACGAAAAAATTATCTGTTACGACAACTTTAAATAATATCAGTGCAAGGACTTCTCAGGAATGAAAATGGACATTTAAAGAAGTTCTATAACAGTCCTTACAGAAGTCTCAACAACAAAGAAAAACAAACAAAAAACAAGTTTTTAATGCATATATAAGTTTTAAAATCTTTTGTTTTACTTCCTTTTCTGATACAGATGAAAATAGACAACAATAATTTTTAAACATAATATTGGCCAATGTAGCTGCATACTTTTTGTTCACAGATAACTGGTATTGATCTGATATAAAGTGAAAAACACGACATAACGAGGTTCTGCAACAGTGGTTAACAACTTCATGAAACATGATATAACCATAAAGTACCCATAGACAAACTGTGTCACCTGGTATATGCATATATATGGTATATTTCTCTTCAGGATTTCGAGGTAAACGAAAAGTTGTTTCTTTGTTTGCTTCATCATAATTTCCATGGCAATTAGTCACACAACATTTTCTACCCATCTTAATTAAATATCAAATAACCTCTTAACGTACTTTGAAATATACATGCAAATGAAGATGTAATGAAAACTATGCCTGCACTAACTATAGGCTACACTTTGCAATGGCACAAGTTTGACAAAATTAAGGTCACAAATGATGCTTTGAGACCGCATGAACTGACCAAATTCAACTTATCAAACTTTAAGCAGCACAATTTAAATGCACAGTTTTTATAAGAACAATCTAAACATGTTAACGTTTTGCTTTTTTTTAAAAAACTTTGCTGGTCTCAAAATTGGAGACTAAATTTTTATTAATGCACACAAACTTAAAAGCGTTTGTTAGACTATTCCTTCTTATACCACATTAGACTATTCCTATTTATACTACATGCACAGTATAAAACAATCGGGTATTTTAGACTGCAACAAAATTTTAAAACCAGGTTCGAAAATGAGAGTGTCTCTTAATTCCTGGGTGCCTTCATGCCACATTTTTGCTGTACTGTTCTACAGTGTAGCAAAGTATTTGCCTGCACAAGTCTAGCCAGACTAAGCAATTATTTTTCTAAAGTAGAATTTCAAAATGCTGCATAGGATTTCTAGATTTGTCTGAGCCATGGCGACCTTGAAATACTGACCATGCAAGCAATTTTAGGCTCAAGAGCTGAAGGCTGACCCTGCAATCATGCGTTTAATATACTACATCTCTACTAAAAATAAAAACAGCTACACCAATTTGGAAAAAAAACAAAGCAAGCCTCAACAATTCCCATCATTCTCTAAGCTACCGTACAGTAAGTTACTTTTCACACAATTTCATAACACTTCTGGGTGTGCCCTCAAGTAGCCTAACATTATTTTACCAAAACCGACGCGGCTACCGGCATTCGCTAGCTAGCCTTCAGCCTCGGTACTCAATATTTGTTTGCATGGCCAGTATTTCAATAAATCAACATTTCATTTATCCAAATATCCTACCCTAAATAACATTTCAACAGCAAGCACCTTAAAAACCACCACAAAACCTAATTCAATTATTGAACACAACATCAGTGTTGCCAGAAGTTTAAAACAATTAACTTTTTAAAAGAAATGCCATGAAAAGAAGTGCAATTTTCAAAACAAAGCTGGGTAAAATTAAAAAAAACTGTTCAATATATAAATTATAAAAACCGCAGATAAAGCTGCTAAATGAAACGTTTAGTAAAGTTTCATCACATAGGAATTATATTAAAATTGAAAGAAAAAAAAAGTATTTTAAAAACTAAGACTTTTCTGCGTTTTTGAAAAGTATAGATAGTTTTTGTAGATTTTTCCTGTTCAAAGAAGGGTATGTTAAAACAATTGTGCAAATTCAATAACAGAACAACGGGACAGTACCGATTAAAGCACACAGATATCTGTTGGGGTTTTCACACCTGGCAACTCTGCATCGTTTTAGTATGCTTGCGCAAATGGCGAATGAATATACAATTAAAAATTGATTTTCTAGCAAACTTTTTCATATAAGATAAATATTTAAGGTGAAAAACGTTCACTTCAACTTTTTATACATATCTTTTCAATATGGTATGTCAAAGTTATGAAAACATGTTCGCCTCCAGTTTAGACTCCAGCACGCACGATGACATGGCCTCTGTTGAGTACGTCATGGTTCAACTTCAACATACACCAAAACAATGCAAACAGATGCATTTTTTACCATACTAGGTTTAAGATTCCTCCTGCTCACTGCCCGTGTCGCAAAGTTGTGCATTGTGCAATGTGCAATTCTTCATAACGTGACCAAAGAGTAGAAGTCAACGGAACGGAATGCGACTTTGACTTTGATCAAATCCCAGTATCAGGTTACATAGTACAAAGTGACGTTAAAATTATCGTGCTGAAGCATAGTCTGTGTGAAGCGGAAGTCGCCAGCCAGTTCAACCATTCTCAGACAGCAGTTAACAGATCAGGCTTCTGAGATGCACAAATGATTATAATTAACTTGGTAGTAAACACTTAGCAATACCGACAGTGGATGCTTTTCCTGCCACGGTTCGAAAGTTCCACAAGCGTTAGGGTTTTGTGGAACGTTAACCATTCGATTCGTCGGACATTGATACAAAAGCAATATGATTAAGTTTGCCGCTCTGTGATTGTCGAAATGCAAACCAGTGTTAGTTGATATGTTTCTTTGATTGCGGATGATGAAAGGAGTTATTAAAAAGAAGTTTTTAGAATAATGCTGACAAGTTTGAGAGTGGCTTAAAACAAAAAATCAGAAATAAAATAACAAATACTCGTAACATCAAGGTCCCTTCCCTTAAAAACACCCTCATTGGGCAAATGGAAAATCCGAAACCAATTCCGTACTAGTGTTGGCTGCACCAACGTTTGATCAACAAAAACTTTCCACAAAAACTTTGAGTGCTTACCAAGGCTTTGTGTGATCCATCAAAACCTCCGGCCCTACACTCAGAGTGTTTTCCACGGTTAAAAAACGCTTGTTGACAGAAATCAATTTTAAGAATATGAACTAAAAATCTCGAAGGCTGCTGCTGCTTGCCCAAAAAGTTCAGACTTCACAATTTTGATTTAAAATTTGATCAACATTTAAACACTAAGTCTACGTCTTGTATTTCCAATTGACAATTTTTATATTTTTAATTACTGAAATCGATTTACCCAGGTATACATATTTTCGAATATTTTGACCAAATTCACCACATTTTTTAAGGATATTTTGTTTACAAATTTGGTCAATAACCGACAAATGACCGAAAGAAAAGTAGGACTACAGTACTCAGGCCCGGATTTAGGGGGGGGCAGAGGGGGCAGTTGCCCCGGGCCCCCCGACTTTTGAAGGGCCCCCCTATGTGGAAAAAAATGTGATTTTGTGTTATTTTTTCCCTTTTGGCCTTTAAAGTTTCTGCAAAATGCTGTGCAGTACTGGACTGATGCTACTGTAGACGTAGAGATGGTTTTTCGCACCGTAGGCTTGAAAATTTTTTTTGCACGGGGGCCCCCCGATCTAAAAGTGCCCCGGGCCCCCCATCAGCTAAATCCGGCCCTGACAGTACTACCATTTTCCACAGCTATGTCAAATACAAATGATTTTCTAAGTCAAACTGACTGGTCAAACTTTATGTTTCCATTTCAAGAAGAACCGCATCTAGAACACATTTAAACTGTCATCTATATTGGTGGTTTGCAATCTACTCGGAATATTTTTTCCATGAACCTTTTTCAGATTTTTTAAATCAATAATCTTAAACTTTAAAATAAAAAAGTTATTCACTAAAGTTGTGTTTGCAGCCCTGGCAGTGTGCATTGTTCTCTGCTTCAGATGGAACTACGCCTAGCATTGAAGATTTTCTTTTCTATAAAAATAAGCAATTTCTTTTATAAAAAGAGTTTCGTTTTTGAAAATAATTTAAGAGATGCCAAAACTTATTTTTTTAAATAGCATTTGCTTTGATGCAAAACTTGCAAAATATGCTTCCTGACAACTTGAATAGCCTTATGATCACAAATTTTCATAATATTATAATGTTTTTGCTAGCGATGTCTTCTAATTCTTGAGTTTCAAGGCAAAGGAAAGACTTCAACAATCGGAAACTTCACTCTGTCAATCTCGGTGACCGGGCCTGCGACAGTGATTCAAAGCGTCTACAAGTATGCGAAACTGCCAGGATTAAGATCTGCAAGAAGCTTTCCTAGTCCGAGGATAACGATTCAATCAATCAATCAAATACAGCAAAACTTGCCTATATCGATACCTCAAGGCGATAAATAAGAGACTTGATACAGGTGAAATGTTGACGTAGAATTGACAAATCAACATAATCTATTTTGTTCCCTAAATCCGGTTTTAGTTCACGTAAAGGCCTAGTAACTTAAGGGTTAAATGTGTTCTCTAAGTTGGATATTCTAAACTTGGATTTAAAAAATTTGCCAAATAACTCGTCTCCCCTACTACTAGAGGTAAATTTGATCTTAAATGAGTTGAAATTTGATTTGTGGTCTTTTTTCACAAACCACCGCAGGAACAAAGGTAGGATTGATCGGTCCAAATATAATTTCTTCGACAGCGCCTGCAACATCCCAGTATACGTAGAAATACCAAGTAGGCTACTTTGGTTCAATGAGAAGTAGACTACCAATTGCCACGGTTAGTCGCTTCTCTCTCTTTAAATATATTGTTAGTTTACTTTACAATATAATTTTAAGTACAATAGCAATACAATAATAAATTGACCTTTTATAAATTTACAATCAATTTCATCTACAATGGTCATTGAAGACGAAAGCAAGTACATTTATGTGGTGATCCCAAATCCCAACTTGTAAAACTAATCTTGCAACAACTGTGGTAACATTTCTCGGAAATATCCCAATAAACCACGTCTACTGAGTGCAGTCAAACTTCGCCCTCACGCAGCTGTGACAGTTTGTTCTTCTTTATTGATTCAACTTCAACATACACCAAAACAATGCAAACAGATGCATTTTTTACCATGTTCGGTTTAAGATTCCTCCTGCTCACTGCCGTGTCGCAAGGTTGTGCAATGTGCAATTCTTTATGGCGTGACCAAAGAGTAGAAGTCAACGGAGCGGAATGCGACTTTGACTTTTAGCAAACCCAAGTATCAGGTTATACGGTACAAAGTGACGTTAAAATTATCGTGCTGAAGCATAGTCTGTGTGAAGCGTAAGTGGCCAGCCAGTTCAACAAGCCAATCTCAGGCAGCAGTGAACAGATCAGGCTTCTGAGATGCACAAATGATAATAATTAGCTTGGTAGTAAACAGTTAACAATACCGACAGTGGATGCTTTTCGCAGCTTATCCATTGACGCAGTTCCTGTCACAGGTCGAAAGTTCCACAAACGTTAGGATTTTGTGGAATGTTATAACTATTCGATTCATCGGACATTGATACAAAAGCAATAGATGATGAACTGTTTTATTTTGATCAACGACGCACGAGTACAAAATAATTGACACGGCGAGAAGAACACAATAAACATAGCCAGGTCAAAGACTTTAAAGAACCGGCCTGCCACGCCCCGTGGAGGCGGGGAGCGGCGTGATTATGGGGTGGCGATGCACCCGGAAGGGAAGTCCACCAGCTTAGGTCGCGGGGGCCAGGCTGGAGAGTCTAGGTACCTGTGGAAGGAAAGTATGGATCGAGAATTTTGTGCGACTCGTCCGCAAAAGTTAGAATGGCGGAACGGGCCAGGGAGACGGGCTTTGCTTTCTGCAAACGCAAAAAGGTCAGCTCACGACGGGCCGGGCGACAGAGGTTTTATAAAGCCAGGCAGCGCCCACGTCTCCATCACGTGACCGTAACACAGGTACGTTTGACTCCTATACCCGGTCTGCCCGTCGGCAGAGCGGATAAACTTTGGGGTCTCCCACGAGGAAGAGAAGCTTAGCTACGAGGACGATTTGAATACTCGTGGGAGACGAAAATTATATAAAATCTGGAGCAAGGGCTCAATTAGTTGGTGTAAAAAAAAAGATGGTAAGTGGGAATATATTGTATGCTTTACCTACCGAAAAAATGTTGACGTTGAACCAACGAGCACGGATGTGCACTGGCCAGACGTTGAGGCAGGTTCGCCCAGATGGGTCGGGGGGACTAGCGATCGAAGCGTAGATATGACTAGGCTACGTTACCAGGAAAAATATAGAATAGTGGGATGAAACTTTGGAGGTTGCATTGAGTTGATCGGGAAATCATGTTTATCGATGAGTTAAAAGCAACGCGAGGTTGATCCGAGCGGGAAAGAGCAGCATATCGGGAGAAGGTAGTGTGTGATAATCTAAAATATTGAAATATGAAAATACAGATCCAGTGTTGTTAATGATATTACGTCATTGATAGATGATATGAGTCCATTCACGATATGCAATATATATTTAATTCATATATTGCTATTTTATTTTATTGATGATGATTGTATTCTTCATTGAGCTGCAGCATGCTGATATAGTCAGGTTCACTATGTCAAAAAAAAGAGTTTCGTTCAAATTTTTTGGAGATTAGCAAACCTATACATTTTCGGAAAGCTTAGATCATGAGGAATCCGAAAAACGTTGATTACATTTGCAGAGATGTCCGCATGGCCGCCATTTTGAATTTTTAAAATGGCCGCCGCAAATTATATATTTTGATATATCTCGGCTCCTAATAAACTTAGAAACTTTATCAAACATTCTAATTCTATGTTTTAAGGATCAAGAAATCCATTAGAAGCATACCTAGATACCAAGCGTTAACCACTTTGCAATTATCCGCCATATTGGTTTTCAAAATGGCCGCAGAAATTATATTTCGTTACATTACTACTTACTAGTTGAGATATAGACTTCATTCAACAATAACATGCTAGTAACGTACTAAGTTATGTTGACCAAGAAATTCATTAGAAGCAAGCCTGCCCGCCACTGTCATATTTTGGACAAACATTTTCCAACAGCTGCTGTCCTGAGTCTTATTTCCAGCATTACAGTCAACGTCATTTTCGCAGTCTATCCCACACAGGCACAAGTCGGTGCAGGTCAAGTTGTTCCTTCGACACGAACATCTCTGGGTTGAGCAGTTGGTTTTGCATTGGCATCGGTCTAGCTGAATAATGGCTTGCGGTGCAGGTAGAATCTTTGTGGTGATAGGTGAAATCCCACTTTCATGCTGATGGTAGCCATGCTGAAGTGGATCAAGGAGCTGTTGCCACATGACAGTGGTGTGGCACCAGACACGACTCTGAACTCGCACACGTTCAACGTGCTCCTCTAATGCACCAATTGTTGGAGGCAAGTTTTGATCTCCATCAAGTTCTTGCAAAACAGGTGCCATCTCAGTTCTGGATTGTTGTTTATGTGGACACCCTTCGGGCAGTACATCGTGCAGACAAAGCTGCCAGCATTTCTTTAACATTCGGAGATAGTGTGCTGTCCTCAGGTAAGTGTATTAGTGCACTGATTGTTTCCATTCCTGCCTTCAAGTACTGTTGCAACCACTTGGTTTTATCCAATCCTGAGAATCTGCCAACATTATCAGCTCCACTGAAAGTATGGAATACGGGTAATGTTTTTGCCTTCTCTTGTCCTACAGCTCTCCATATTGGTGCGATCACCAGTGTACCTGATAGCATGGAAATGGACGAGTGTTTGCAGAGTTGGTCGTAGTTTGCAACAGCAAGGACACGAACGTCTGTGTCCAGACTGAAGAAGACTAACTGTGCACCAAGACTCCGCTGTGATGCTGCGATCATCAAGGTGTCAGCTTCTTTGTGATTGTTCACTTCAAACGTGATGTTTGAAGATTGCTTCTGGTGTGGCCTGACGCTAAAGTTATCACCAGCTTTGGAGAATGCTTGTTGTATCCGATTACTTCTTCAGCAAGATAATGTGTCAAATCTGCTTTCGTTTGGTCATGGGACAGGAACCTACTCAGTGGTATATGTGCTTGATTCTGGTGTCATCCATGATTTGGTATTAGACGGGATCTTTGTCTTTTCGTCGTCTTGCTCTAGTTTTCTGTTTCAAAGAGTCAGACTTGTACGTGTCGAACACCAGAATAATCTCGTCAAACTCTGCTGTCAACGTCATGAGCTTGTTATTGAAGTGTTGGCTAAGATCTTTGACTGTCGTGATGGCCCAGTATTCTTTGGCATCTTCTGGACGATCACCATGCTATTGACAATGGCAATTTTCTGACTCATGTGCGATGCCGATGGTAACAGTTCTGCATTAGCAGTGTCAACTCTCTGTCCACTAGATGCTAGTTCATGCGCATCATGCTCTGTTCAATCAGTTTCAACCAGATGCTGCCGGCAATGGATGAGCTTTGATTCATCAGTGCATGATAAAACTGATCCATCTGGAGCGAATAGTGCTCTCGGTGTGAGGGTGAACTCATAGTTACTGATAACGTTCTTCTGGTCAATGTCCCGGCTTGATCTGGATAGGACCATGAAGCGCCGTAGGGATCTTTTGTTTCTTTCAGATCGACCGACTGGTCACGAACCTTGACTGTTTCCTACTTGTTTTTTGACATGTACATGGGGTTGTTCTGCTTCTTAACTGGTGCCCATAAGCTAACATCACCATTAATGCGTTCTGCAGCATACTCTTTGTAGAGCTGTTGTCCCTGCTCATCGACGGTCAGGATCTGTTTGACATTTTCTTGTGGAACACATGCGTGTGTGATGAAGTTATACAACTCATCACCTTCAACTGCGAATGGATTTCCGTGACTCAGTATGGTAGCTTTTATCTTGTCAACAGCTTTATGCTCTTTCCTGACAATGGCTGGTTGTACTTCAGGGTGACTTTTTTTTTGGAAGAAGTGTCTCCAAACTGCTCTTTAAACTTTTCTGATAAGCGCGACATCTTTGGTGCAGCCAGGAAAAACCGTTGCCGGGCATTCGTGTTGTTAGAAATGCCAATTAGTCCAGAGCGAACTTTCATCAGCTTGTTGAACTGCTCTCATGCACGATCTGCACCAATGGACACAAATGGGATCTCACCCTTGGTAACAGACACATTGCCTTCTTGAAGTTCACACCAAGTCTCTGGGTGGTTGATCTTCAGGCCATGCATATCTGCAATATACCGTGGCCAAATGCGCTTGTACTTTATCCTATCTAGGGCTTATTCAGTTCCTCACCAACTTGCAAATGGAGATTGAGATCTGCATTCCGGGATGTCTCGACAAAGAATAAGATCGTTTCCACACAGTGAACATAGTTCATCATAGACTTGAACATCACAATAGAGGACTTTTTTGTTTTTTTATTGGTTTTTCTATGGAAGTTTCGAGAGCTCTTAGTGCAACCATCACAGCATGCAGCTCACCCAGTCTGGAAACAATTTCTCTTTTCAGGTCGACCGTGCGTCTAGCAACTATACTGCCTTTTCGTAGCCATGTCGAAGGTTATCACAGTTGGGTACCCCTGGCCAACGACTAACGTCTTCTGCTGGGATACTTGTAAAATCACAGTCAGCATAGTAGGCCACTCGTGGCAACTTCAGGTAGCAGGGGCAGTCCACCAACGTGAGTGAGTGGTTGGCAAGATGAGATGAGTGACTTGTATCCTGCCCATCCGGGGATCTTGCTCTGTTCATCATTTTCTCTTGCTCTGGACAAAGTAGATGCTGTGACCCACCCTAACTGGGTCAGTTTATTTGACTGAGCAACACCTGTTGTGTTGGCCTCAAACCTCCGTGCTTTGTTGTCAAGTTCTGGTTTTGGATTGGCACATGGCTTAATGTGCACATGATATGGAAGGATTGATAAGTTCTTACCTGCAGTAAGTTCGAGCTTTGGTGCGACTAGTTCTCCTGGAATATTTGCTTTCTGATACACTGCAGTGATTGTTCCATGTGTGGTGCCTTTCCAGCACGAGGACAACAAATACGAATAAATACTTTTTCATTTCATTATTTTCATTTTTTATACTTAATTACGGACAAATACGACGTAACACTGTATATAAGTAGTAATGTAACGAAATATAATTTCTGCGGCCATTTTGAAAACCAATATGGCGGATAGTTGCAAAGCAGTTAACGCTTGGTATCTAGGTATGCTTCTAATGAATTTCTTGATCCTTAAAATATAGAATTAGCATGTTTGATAAAGTTTCTAAGTTTATTAGCAGCCGAGATATATCAAAATATATATTTTGCGGCCGCCATTTTGAATTTTCAAAATGGCGGCCATGGGGACATCTCTGCAAATGTAATCAATGTTTTTCGGATTCCTCATGGTCTAAGCTTTCCGAAAATGTATAGGTTTGCTAATCTCCAAAAAATTTGAACGAAATTACATAACGAACCTGACTAATAATTAGGTTTGCCGCTCTGTGAAATAAAATGCGCAAAATATAAAAAAAAAGCTCTGTGATTGTCGAAATGCAAACCAGTGTTAGTTGATGTGTTTCTTTGATTGCGGATGATGAAAGGAGTTATTAAAAAAAGTTTTTAGAATAATGCTGACAATTTTGAGAGTGGCTTAGAAAAAGAAATCAGAAGTAAAGTAGCAAATACTCGTAACATCAAGGTCCCTTCCCTTAAAAACACACCCTCATTGGGAAAACAAAAAATCCGAAGCCAATTCCGTACTAGTGTTGGCTGCACCAAATATACTGTACAATGATAATGCAAGGTTGGGTTAGTTGACTGCAATGTCGTTATGACGTACTTACGTTTTTTCTATTTAGGCCTACCGGTATATTATATTATAGTTCACAGTGAAACATGTAAAGACTTCCCTTATTTATAACACTATGCAGCGCGGAATTTAATTGTGTTTCTGCAAGAAGTACTGTTGATCAAACGTTGTTTGATCAACAAAACTTATTGGTCAAGGCCTAGTGGGGCTTTCCACAAAAACTTTGAGTGCTTATGAAGGCTTTGTGTGATCCATCAAAACCTCCGGCCCTAAAACCAAAGTGTTTTCCACGGTTAAAAAACGCTTGTTGACAGAAATCAATTTTAAGAATATGACCTAAAAATTTCGAAGGCTGCTGCGTGCCGAAACAGTTCAGACTTCACAACTTTGATTTAAAATTTGACGTCTTGTATTTCCAATTGACAATTTTTTTTATGTTTGCAATTACTGAAATCGAGTTACTCAGGTGTACTTATTTTCGAATAATTTGACCAAATTCACTTCAATTTTTAAGGATACTTTGTTTAAAAATTTGATCAATGACCGACAAATGACGGAAAAAAAATTAGGCCTACAGTACTAACATTTTCCACAGCTATGTCAAATACAAATGATTTTCTGAGTCAAACTTACGAGTCAAACATTATGTTTCCATTTCAAGAAGAACCGCATCTATAACACATTTAAACTGTCATCTATATTGGTGGTTTGCAATCTATATGCGACACTTGCTTTTGAATACAATTAAACATTTCTTGTCATTATATTCGCACAACGTAACTCGTAATATTTTTTCCATGAACCTTTTTCAGACTTTTTAAATCAATAATCTTAAACTTTAAAATAAAAAGTTATTCACTAAAGTTGTGTTTGCAGTCCTGGCAGTGCGCATTGTTCTCTGCTTCAGATGGAACTACGCCGAGCATTGACGATTTCTACAAAAATAAGCAATTTCTTTTAGAAAAAGCGTTTCTTTTTTGAAAATAATCTAAGAGATGCGAAGACTTATTTTTAAAATAACATTCGCTTTAAAGAAAATGACAACTTGAATAGACTTATGTCAGGGATATCTATAACTACGGGATTGGAAACTCTGTGGAACTGAAAACACTTTTATACACCAGTTGGGTCACTGTTCTTTGCGTCGTTTAAAGGTTTACATAAGTTGACTTTAAAAAATAGTAAACAGACAAGGAAAAGTGTAACGATCAATACACCTGGCGTAAACTGTAAAGTATTCACTTGCCTAGTTTGTTTAATGTGTATTCCATTTGTGCAACCCTGTCGTATTTCGTTTGTTGCTCAATGATTTCAAAATCGAGTATTAGTCTTACTTCTCATGACATCTTAAACGTAGGCTATTGATTTCGTACTGGGTTGGTCTGTGAATAAGTTTATCATAAAAGCCTACGACAACACATTTCACTGATTGCTGAACACTCCTCGTTCTGATCCGGTTTGCAATACTTAAATGAGAACAACAGGAAATTTTGGATTCTTTGCATTCATTTATTTTTTTATTTTTTGGATTCGTGGTTTTAAACTTTTATATATGAAATAAGTTTTGATGTGAGTGTACATTTTATATTGTTATTGCGAAATTGAATTTAATACATTCTTTAGTTGAAATAAACAGTGTTTTATTTTAATAACTCTTCTCTTCTGTAGTCATAATGTTGAGCCTACTGATGTATAGCACTGAAAAGAGTTTCCAATCCCGTAGTTATAGATATCCCTGACTTATGTTCACAAGTTTTCATAATATTGAAATGTGTTTGCTCGCGATGTCTTCTAATTCTTGAGTTTCAAGGCCGTAACAGATCGCCTCTCGCGTCTCTCACTTGAACAAACCAGTACAAGCCTTTTCACTGAAAGAACGAAATCATCGATGTTCATTATCAATCTTTTTCTTTGCAAAAGTATAGTTTTAATATTCAGTTTGTTTCCAACTCACATTTCGTATGCACTGCTATAGAATTAAGAAGTACAGTACTTTTTATCAAAGATATATTGTTAAAGAAAACAATGGCTAAAACTCTTTTTTGCCTTGTTCAAAATATTGGTTCAAAAAATTGTTCAAGGCAAAAAAGTAAATTGCTTATCAACATTGTAGATATGGTTTTGTGCCGAAAAACTTAATTTCAAGGTTTTCATGTTTGTTTCAGGGTATTTACGCTAAATAGCTTGCAAAACTTTATTGGTGAATAAACTTAGGTTTTGATTGTAATTCTGGTTGTGCATAAATTAAACTAAAACGTTTGTATCATGTCTTTGGACGAAGAAGAACTTAAACTTGGGGAAAACCTGAAAGTTATTTGTAACTTGAATGGCAAAGAAAAAAATATTAAGGAATCCGCAAAACTTTTGCATCAGTTGGGACTTGTTTATCAAAATAGAAGTCCAGACAAAATCAGCCTCATTCAAAGTGCTGCCTTGTTGAATGCAGCGATAACAAGAGAACCTGATAATGTGGAGGAGGCAAAGAAAGATTTGCAAAAGCTGTGCGAAGACATTCTTGATCAAGCTGGTGCAGTGAAAAAGCAAGCGAATATAGTTGACAAAGCAAGAGATGTCAAAGAACGATTAAACAGAATGCGGAAATCGGTAAAAGAATCTTTGCTTCAATTGAAAATAATTCCAAAACAAATAAATGAACAACAATTGCACAAAAAAGAGCTGAAAAAAATTGTTAAAATGCAACAGACTCAAGATAAAGTAGCTGCAGAGTACACATCAATCATGAAAGAAATCAGTGATTACTGTGAACAAGTAATGGGAACGCGGCCTTGTGAATATAGTCTTGTAGGCATGGGATCATTAGCCAGAAAGGAGATCACCCCATATTCTGATTTCGAAAACATTATTGTTTTGGAAGAAGGATGCCAAAGTTTAGACAATTATGAAGCTATATTGGAGTATTTCAGGTGGTTTTCTGTCATCTTTCAAGTCATATTGATTAATTTACAGGAAACTATATTGCCAAGTGTAAATATTAATTGCTTGAATGATACAACCAAGAAGAACAGAAATTGGTTTTTTGATGCATTCACTACTCGGGGTGTTTCCTTTGATGGCATGATGCCACATGCCTGCAAATCACCACTTGGTCGACAACAGATCACTAAAGATAAACCATGGACAACGGAATTAATTAAACCTGTAAGTGAAATGCTGAATTATCTGAAAGCTGAACAATCTTTAAAGAATGGTTATCATCTCAGTGATATTCTCACTAGAACCACTTTTGTCTCTGGTAAAATAGAATTATTTGATCAATTCTTTGAAGGTGTGCAAAAAACATTAAACACAATTCCTTTTCAAGTTCTGAAAGATGAAATAACAGAACAACTCAAAGACGATTTGACCAGTTTTGCAATAAAGCCAAATCTTTCAGGCTCATCAAATCAAGACGAATTCAATCATAAACGAATTGTTTATCGAAGTATAACATTATTCATATCTGCTCTTGGAAGACTACATAAGATTTCTGCCAATTCTTGCTTTGACATCATTGTTGAACTTCATAAAAGAAAATTAATCAGCAAATATTCAATGCAAAAGTTGTCATTTTCCGTGGCAGTAGCACTGGAAGTGCGCTTGAAATTTTACATGAAACACAAAGGACAAGTGGATCTGATGAAAAATATTGTACTAACCATCTATTCAAAATCCGAGAAGGCAACGTTAATAGACGTGGTTGGAGAACATAGCTGTATCAGCTTTTTCCAAATTGCCTATTCGTTGCAGTGCGACATTTGTAAACAATTGCAAATGAAAAAGATTCATTTTTATTCACATTTAACTTTGTTGAATGTTCTTATCTGCAACTTTCTCAACTTAAAAGAACCAACAACAAAATTAATGGAATCCTTCATTGATAATCCAGTTACAAATTCACAATTACTGGATTTTGAAACAAGTATCCGTTTATTAGAACAAAGCATGCACCTGTTAAAACAAAAAACTAAACAACAAAAAGTAAGAATTAAAAATCAGCCTACACAGATAAAACCAAGCGTATACATTGAAATAAGCAAAGTTTTGCATCACATGAAAAGTTACAACGACGCACTTGAGTATGGAGAAAAATATCTAGAATCCGTAAAACATTCAGTTTCAGAAGACGTTGATGAAAACGTCGACACTGCCATACTAGATGCAATTGAAATTATTGCAGACTGTTACATGAACTTACAAAATTACAATAAAGCGCTGACAAACTATACAAAAGACTTTTATTAAAAACTGACGAAACAAATAATGGAGATGAATTAACCAATAGAAAAGTGGCGAGTATGTGGCACAATATTGGATGGTGCTTATATTATGCAGATCAAAATGTGGAAGCAATAAGTTATTTGCAAAAATCCCTGGAAATAAACCAACGTTTATCTGTAAATGCAGACAAGGATGGAAATGTAGCTATTACCCTTGGAACAATTGGACGCTGTTTAATCGAAACTAGTAAATGTGAACAAGCCATGCGTTATCTTCAAAAGGCGTTAAAAATCCAACAACAAGTATCATTAGATGAAGACGCTGACAAGGATGTGGCGATCACCTTGCATTACATTAGTCGTTGTTTGATGAAATCTAATAAATTTGAAGAAGCCATGAGTTATCTGCAAAAGGCACTAAAAATTCAACAACGAGTATCATTAGATGAAGACACTGACAGGAGTGTGGCGACCATCTTGTATTACATCGGTCGTTGTTTAATGAAGAGTAATAAATGTGAAGAAGCCATGAGTTATCTGCAAAAGGCACTAAAAATCGAACAACGAGTATCATTAGATGAAGACGCTGACAAGGATGTGGCGATCACTTTGCATGACATCGGTCGTTGTTTATTCAAAACTAAAAAATGTGAAGAAGCCATGAGTTATCTGCAAAAGGCGCTAAAAATCGAACAACGAGTATCATTAGATGAAGACGCTGACAAGGATGTGGCGATCACTTTGCATGACATCGGTCGTTGTTTAATCGAAATTAAAAAAAGGGGAAGAAGCCATGAGTTATCTGCAAAAGGCGCTAAAAATTAAACAACGAGTATCATTAGATGAAGACGCTGACAAGAGTGTGGCGATCACCTTGCATTGCATCGGTCGTTGTTTGATGGAGAGAAATAAATGTGAAGAAGCCATGAGTTATCTGCAAAAAGCACTAAAAATCGAACAACGAGCATTATTAGATGAAGACGCTGACAAGTATGTGGCGATCACCTTGCAAGACATCGGTCGTTGTTTAATGAAGAGTAATAAATGTGAAGAAGCCATGACTTATCTGCAAAAGGCACTAAAAATCAAACAACGAGCATCATTAGATGAAGACGCTGACAAGAGTGTGGCGATCACCTTGCATTACATTAGTCGTTGTTTGATGGAGAGTAAGAAATGTGAAGAAGCCATGAGTTATCTGCAAAAGGCGCTAAAAATCAAACAACGAGTGTCATTAGATGAAGACGCTGACAATAATGTGGCGATGACCTTGCAGTATATCGGTCGTTGTTTAATGGAGAGTAAGAAATGTGAGGAAGCCATGAGTTATCTGCAAAAGGAGCTAAAAATCAAACAACGAGTATCATTAGATGAAGACGCTGACAAAGATGTGGCGATCACCTTGCATTACATCGATCGTTGTTTAATGGAGAGTAAGAAATGTGAAGAAGCCATGAGTTATCTGCAAAAGGAGCTAAAAATCGAACAACGAGTATCATTAGATGAAGGCGCTGACAAGGATGTAGCGATCACCTTGCAAGATATCGGTCGTTGTTTAATGAAGAATAATAAATTTGAAGAAGCCATGAGTTATCTGCAAAAGGAGCTAAAAATCGAACAACGAGTATCATTAGATGAAGACGCTGACAAGGATGTGGCGATCATCTTACAAGACATCGGTCGTTGTTTAATCGAAACTAATAAATTTGAAGAAGCCATTGGTTATCTACAAAATCTTTAAAAATACAACACTTGTCATGAAATAAAGCTGATTAAAGTATCATTGACTTATCTAAAACAATTATGTCTTGTTTAAATAAAAATGACAAAATATAGTTGTGCATTGGCCTATATTAGATATATCTTGACACTACGTGATGCGAAACTCGAAACCTGCCCGTCCATTGGCGTCCAACTGAAGGGCTAACTATGCTGTCTACATCGTATTGCACAATGCCGTGTTACTGCATGAGAATGTATTTTGCACTGGCTGTTTCCACTTGATCGTTTCATTAAAGTGGTATTTGTTATGTTTTTTTTACAAAAGTATTAATATTTCATAAGTTTATTGCCTATTACATAATAAAGTTACCTGGAGAACGGACAAAATAAAAAAAACAACGACTATTTCCGTATTGTGCATTACCTTGGCTAGCATGTACATAAAACAAAAATAATGCACATCAATATCATTGGACAATTAGATATTACAAATACAAACTGTAACCACAATCAAGTGATGATACAAATTCAAATATTCGCAGTCTAGCGTGAACTAACCACTCATGAGCTTGAGAACTGTTCGAGCCATCTTCGCGGGTTCCTCGCGCCTAGAAGCATTTATTCTATGAAAATGTTCACCTTACCAAACCCACGCTCTGCTTTTATTCGAGCTGTTAAGAATGCCGCAAAGACGTCATTCGGCTTGCAGTCTGATCAAGCTTGTCCCGTAGGCCACTATAACTTTGAATTGATTGTAAAAACTTCGTGTTGTTTCGCCAAAAATAAACTAAAATGTTTGAGCGCTCCCATGTTTACTCTTTACTAAAATGAGGAATATAAACTTTTCCTTATACATTAAAAGAGTTTGCGACCCTATAACTTAACGCTATCTCGTCCTATTTTTAAGAGTCAACACCAGTGGCGTAGCCAAGGGGGGGTTTTGGGGGTTACAACCCCCCTTTGGCACGCGTGTGACGTCACAATATTGCGAATGATGCTTTCAGTCTAAAAAAAACTGCCTAATTTCAAACAAAATTGCACTAAAAGACCGAGTTTTGCCAATACCAAACATTTAAACATCTCAGCCAGGAATTAGCAACAAGAAAACACAGAGACTTAGCTTTATTTCGGAAAAATGCTGAAGAAAACATGATCTTATCCTTTTGCTATGCTACCGGACAGCACCATTTTACAGGAATATTCGTACCCACATTTTTGTTGAAAATGCTCTCAGAATGCACCAAATTCAAAGTAATTTTTCAAAATTTTCTGGGGGAGGTCCCCCAGACCCCCAGCCGCTGGGTGGTCAAAACCCCCCCCTTTCAAAATTCCTGGCTACGCTACTGGTCAACACTAAACATAGGGGCCCACTAGTGTATCTTTGGAAGAGGGGGCAAGATGGTGCTCACACAGTCCTGATCAACACCTATCATGTATAAACTCAATTGTTTCCTTCAGACAAAGTATAGCCTATATGGCGTTTGTGATATATCACAATATCAAATGCTTATTTTAGTTTTTTTGGTGGTGGCTTTGCTTGTAAAAATATACTCTCTGAAGCAATGATTTTAATGATATAAAATATTTGGGGCAATCCAAGAAAATTGTATAAGTAAAAGTTTGTAAGTTTTTATCGAGAAAGCTTGACATCTTTTAAACTTTCACCGTTTTGAAAATCTACACACTGAAAACAATGAGAGGTTTTCATTTGCTTAATTTGTTGCACTTTGTATTTCATTCAAAGTTTGTTATTCTGGAAAGTGTCTGCTTTTATATTATTCCAAGCAAACGTTAATAGTAAGCTTGGAAAGGTTTAATTCTGTCAGTAAAATTTCAGTATTAATGTTTGGCATTTGGCACAATTCTTGTATTGAAACAAATAAAGGCACAATTCAAGTATTGAAAGAAAGTATAGTAATAATTACATGTAGCCTATATTTGATGTATATTGATGTATATTTGATGTAATTTGCTCTGCTTGACTTTTTTGTTTGGCATTGAGCACTTTTTGTTGTAATAATAGTATTTATTGTTTAACCTATCTCCATTTTTGCAATGTTTTCTCTGTCGCTTTGCTCGGTCAACTACATTTTATTCACCTACTTAGCGACCTTGGGCATGCATAGTTTCAATCGTTGATTAATGGAGTACAAAGTTATTTGTGTCCCACAAAAAACGAACAAAATAATTTAATACTCTGAAGTTAACTGTGCTCACTCAGCCTAGTTAATTAACAATTCATAAATTTCAGTGTTGATAGAGATAGGCCATAAAGTGAAATGTCTCTTGGAAATACTAGGGATTGTAGATCATAGGGATGCGAAACTTCATCCGCTTTTGCCTTATCCGCAACACTAGAAGGGTTACGTTTGTTTGTAATTTACAAAATATTTTACTTTTTATGGGTTATATAAGAAGAGTGAAGTTGGTTTTAAAGTACCGTAATTTAAGGTTTTTAGTTGAAAGCAAGCCAGCAGTAAAGCGTAAAAAAATGTAAAATTGGCAATTGACCCTTCTAATGTTGAAGGAACAACGGAGTTGTGCGTCCCGTAATGTACCGTCCCTAGGAAATACTATAGGTGAAGAAGAGGACACCTTAGATATATTTTCGAAATTCTACAGTAGCTTGCTGAAGGCCTAGTAGGCCTACACCACACTCATCATTAAGTTCCTTCCTCTCGTCGAGGGTTGGAGGCAATGAGACGCCAAGTTTCTCTATTGTGAGATTTTTCTACTGCAGTTTTGTAATTAAGTCCTGACCAGTATTCAATTCAATATCATTAGTCTAAATTCTTAGTGGCCTGCCCCTATTTCGTTTGTCATTCATTTTTCCTTCTAGTAGTTGTCTTTGAATAGAATTATTGCGAATCACGTGTCCAAAATATTTCAATTTTCTTGATTTAATTGTTTGTAGAATTTCCATGTTGGTTTGTATTCTGGATAGTACATCTTGTTTGTGATTTTATCCTTCCATGAAATTTTAAGCATTCTTCTATAAATCCACATTTCAAATGCCTCAAGTCGTTTAACCATTCGTGATGACAGTGTCCAACTGTCCATGTTTCTGCATTGTAAAGTAACGTATAGTCCATAATTATATATAGCATTTCATAATTCGTTTTCGAGTGTTGATGTTAATTTTGCGTGTTGTTCAATTGTTCATGTCTTTTTAATTTTTACAAAGTTGTTTCTTGCTATTTCTATTCGTCTCAATATTTCCGTATCGCATCTGCCATTTTCAGTTATTGTGTGTCCCAGATAGGTAAAGCTTTTGACTTGCTCGACCAGCATTCCGTCAATAGTAATATTTAAACTTGGTACATTTTCTTTTCTTGTAATAATCATCGTTTTTGTCTTGTTTGTGTTGATTTGCATGGTATATTCCTTTCCAGTATTGTTCACTTTTTCTGTTATTGTTTGGAGAGGTTCTGCTGATTCCGCCAATAAAATAGTATCGTCTGCATACCGTAGGTTGGATATATTCATACCTCCTATGCTGATACCCTCCATTCTATCAATCTGTCTGAAAATCATTTCAGCATACAGGTTGAATAGGCATGGAGATCGGGCGAACTCCACGTTTTATGTCCATTGCACCAGATAAACCATCTTCCATCTGAATAATACGCCATCTGAATATAGGTTACACCACACTAGGCTATAGAAATGTTGAAGAAATAAATTATTGAAATCCTTTTGTGGTCGTGAATTAAATTTGCTTGCAATGGTTGACCAACTTAAATTTCAAACCTTCTACTAAAATCCAATTTTAATTTGATGAATTTGGTTAGCCTACATAGCTTACATAGCGACCAATTACGCAGGCCTACAGCTTTGGTTACACACAAATTGTGCATCATGATAAAAAAAACAATATTGTGCCAAAAATAGCTAAAACGTGACCAGAACAAGAACAAGATTAGCCTATGTGTGTCTAAATTTTCCGGGGGACAAGCCTACCACACTCCCTGGCCCTATCAAACTTTATTTTTTCGGACAGTACGGTAAGTTTTGCATTGTCCATTTATCTTATAATGTTTGCTTTGTTACCTTGGTGGCTCCCAGCACTTTTCATCCCACTATCACTTCGTAGAGTATTATAAGGAATCCCCAGGTAGCAACGCAATAAGCTTATTATGTTCTAAAGTTCTTTTATAATTGTTGCTTCATTTTGTCTTCTGGCTATTTCGGAGAAATTAATATTGGACTATTGTTTTCTGATGTAATCGCATTGTTACTGCATTAATGCTGCCAAAGCGCAATTATCATCACTGGAAACACTGTGCTTCGTTTTCTTTACACGCTGCAATAGAGCCGCCCAGGCAAAAGCGAAGAATAGGACGATGAAATTAACTACGCCATGAAAGATTGGCTATCGAAATCAATCATTGTCGTGTTGCACACAATGAGAGCGACTGGCTCGAAGAACAATTGTTGTGATGCGAGTTAGAGTAGGGTGATGGGTGATGAATTGGTTTAGTGGGGAATTAGTTTAGTGGTGAATTACTTCAACATGAAGAATTTCTGCCAGATTCCAATGACTGCAATGACACCGCAACTAATTGGAGCATGTCTTAAGAGGCTACCGTCCAACTGTGACCCTTCAACCAGAAAGTTGATCCTTGTTTTGAAATTTGTTCGATAATTACAGAAGAAAAAAGAGTAATGTTAGGTTGTTAGGTATAGAAATGGAACCCAGGTAATCGAAAAGACAATTCGGCCTAGCCCTAACCACAAAGCCAAGCAGCTGACGGCGAAACCATCACTTAGGCTAATTTAGCCTACTTTGTATGATCTTCTTTCCGCTCTTTTTTAAGTCACGGAAAACGCAGCTTATGATTGACTGATTGGTTCAAGGCTTCCGTGGCTGTGTTTGTCATGCAAAAGTGACTACCTGCTGAATCCGCATTTGAGCTCTTTGTTTATCACATCAGATTTTTGAGATATGATACCAAAAATACACTACTTTTTCCAATTGAAATTGTCTATTGAAATAAAATCTTGTTTTTCCAGCAAGCATTGACTGCAAACAAGGTTGTTGCTTATCCGCATGCATAATAAAAAACGACAAAAAGTGTGACATCCTTGGAGACAAACATCAAGCTGGCCGAAACAATTTCTATAGAAATAGACAGTGATGTTTGAATGAAGGATCGATAAGTCAATTGCAGTAGCCTATTACCTTGAAGTTAGTTTTTGCAGTATATTCAGTGGCTACACTTTAGTTTACACTAAAGTTTACACTTTAAAGTTTTGCTTAGTTTAAAGTTTTGTTTACACTTTTACACATAGGTTAAGCCACTGAAACTGTGAATATGCAATTATTGAAAGTTATTATTAATTATTGGACTATATTTAATTATTCAATTATTGAAGTTAGTTTTTGCAGTATATTCAGTGGCTACACTTTATGAAATATTGCAGAGCCAGAGCAAAACTTTATGCTATTTAAATTGGGCAGCAGAAGTCTGATCAAGGGCTCAAGGGCTCTGGAGAGGTAGAACCTTTTACTGACTGATGCGCAATACAAAGCCTCTCGTCTGTTACTGGTCCTCACAACCCAGGCGAAAGGACATGTTGAAGGGAACTTCAGCCTCTGTCTGTGTAGCAAGACCGTCCCAGCTAAAACCTGCACAAGGAGAGCCTGCTATGCTAATCTGGGCGGATCTAGAGAAGCCAACTCGAAAAAATTGGCGAAATTGCTGGCAGCAGGGTGATGGATTTCTTGTCTCAACGGAAGTGCTCCAAGATGAGTTCAACGATGAGGTCAGAATAAGATGTTTGGCGGAAGATCCCTACATGTGGACAACGACAAAGATCAAAAATCTCAGTTAGCGAGATACTGCGATGGTGGAAAGAACTTTGGAGGCTCTACCACCATAATTTTTCATACCTCCAGACTATCTCCTATTATGAACAAAATAAATAAGAAAGCAAACTTTAGTTGGTCAGATAGTAGGCCCCCCAGGCTGTCGGCCAGCTCTGTAATAGCGACTGGGGAAGAGATCCACACTGGTGAAATTGGTTTACATGGTGATGCAAAGCATGCCATTTATGATGTGGCTAGATTAAATCCTTCTGGAAGTCTAGTCACGGAAAATGTAACTGATGAACGTGTGAGACTAAGAAAAGATTTAATGTTTGGAACATGGAACGTAAGAACTTTAATACAACCTGGAAAATTAAATGTAGTTAGTGAAGAAATGAAACAACAACAAAATAAAAATACTTGGGCTCAGTGAAACAAGATTGAAAGAGAAAGGTACTTTCAGAACAGTTGATAATAATTTGCTTATTTACTCGGGGAAGGAGGATGGAGATGGATACTGCCATGGTGTTGGTGTTTTGTTGGAAAGGAATACTTCGAACAGTCTTATGGGATATCTCCCAGTAAATGACAGAGTTTTAATGATAAGAATCAAGGCAAAGTCTTGCAACAACACAATTATACAAATATATGCACCCGACTACATCAGCAGAAAATTCTGTTATCGAAGAATTTTATGATTCATTACAAGATACAATGGACAAAATTCCAAAAAGAGATATTTTAGTAGTTATGGGAGACACAAATTCAAAAATAGGAAAAGTTAATTGTGCATCAAGTACACATGGAATCCATGGACTTGGTCAACAAAATGCACAAGGAGAACAACCAATAGAGTTTTGTGAAAACAACAAGCTTGTAGTAACAAACACAACATTTGCACAGCATCCTCGTCGACTGTATACCTGGACATCACCCGATAGAAAAACACGAAATCAAATTGATTATATCATGATCTCACAAAAATGGAGAAGCAGCATTAAAAAAGTAAAAACTTATCCTGGAGCTGACTGTGGTACCGATCATCAACTGCTAAAAGCAACATTAAAGCTTCGACTACAAAAGATGACACACTCTTTACCCCCACTTCAATTCGATTATGACAATATGACAGAAAATTATTCCATTGAAACAAGTAACAAATTTGAGGTTTTATTGGGTATAGACGGAGAATCATCACCTCAGAAGCTTCGGAATAACACAAAGGAAACAAATTTAAAATCAGCCAAGAACACATTACCAATGAAAAACAGGAAGCAAAACAACTGGATTAGAGAAGAGACATTAATGAAAATAAAACAACGGAAAAAATTGAAAGCAAACATTTCCCATTCAGAAGAGGCCAGACAAGAGTACGCTCAGCTCAATAGGGAGGTACAAAAGGCCATGAGAAAAGACAAACGATACAATATAGAACAACAACGTTGTAAAATCGAAAAATACGCATCAAATAACTCATGTCGTGATTTATACCAAGCGGTAAAGATGGTGAAGTTTTGATGGTGAAGTTTTGTGAAGATGAAGAAGTTTGGTGAAGTTTTGTGACAGAAAGAGGAGGTAAAAAAGAGATGGAAAGAATATTGCGAAGAATTATACAGAGAAAAAGACATTATCGATAATGTACAAACAAATCCAATTACACAATGCAAAGATGAAAATGATACAGAGCCACGACCACTGCTGAGTGAAGTAGAAAATGCCTTAAACACTATTAAAAACAAAAAAAGTCCCGGATCTGATGATATACCCATCGAACTATTGAAATATATTGGAGAAAATGCAGTAAGAACAATTGATAAACTTTGTATCAGAATATGGGAAACCAACATTTGGCCAGATGATTGGGTAAAGTCAATATTTGTCCCATTACCAAAAAAAGGCGATATAACGGAATGCAGCAACCACCGAACAATTGCTTTAATTAGTCATGCCAGCAAGGTAATGTTAACAATAATTAAAAAAAGACTAGAAAACAAAATTGAACACGAATTAGCTCCTGAACAGGCTGGTTATAGACCCCGCAAAGGAACAAAAGACGCAATATTCAATCTTAAAATGCTGATAGAGAAACGAAGAGAACGCAACCTTTCAACTCACTTATGTTTTCTAGACTATCGAAAGGCTTTTGATTCAGTGAAGCACCAACAATTGTGGACAATTCTAAAAGGTTATGGCTTTCCTACACATCTGATCAATTTAATGCGAAGCCTGTATACTGCTCAAAAAGCAGCAGTAAGAACTGGAAATGACCTCACCGAGTGGTTTTCCATTGGAAAAGGTGTCAGACAGGGATGCATATTGTCACTATATCTTTTCAATCTATATACTGAACACATAATGAGAAAAGTTTTGGAGAATTTTGATGGCTCTGTGAAAATTGGAGGAAAAATGGTAACCAACTTTCGATATGCTGACGACATAGTGCTGGTCAGTGGAAGTGTAACGGAACTGCAAGAACTTTTGAATAGGGTCAAGTCAAGAAGTGAAGAATATGGTTTGCAATTACATCCCACAAAAACAAAAGTGATGGCCATAAGTAAAAAGGATGAAATTTGTCCAAACTTATACATTGGTGGTAATGTTGTTGAAAGTGTAAGTAATTTCTGCTATCTTGGCAGTGTCATAACTGACACTTATGATGATAGCACGGAAATTAGAAGGGGAGTTGCTATGGCAAAAACAGCTGTGACATCACTTACAACGGTGTGGAAACATAGGTCAATTGGTAAAAACACAAAATTAAGATTGCTGCGAACTCTCGTTTTCCCAATTGCCACATATGGATGTGAAATTTGGACATGCAAAAAACGTGACATTAAAAAGTTAAAAAGTTTTGAAACGTGGTGTCACAGAAGACTATTACGCATCAGCTGGATGGAAAGAAAAACAAATGAATTTGTTTCCCAACAAATAAACGATAAATGGGGTCTGATTAATAACATTAACCTCAGAAAATTGAGATATTTCGGACACATAGCAAGAAGCAACTCGGTGGAAAATTCAATGTTGACTGGGATGGTGCAAGGCAAACGAACAAACGGACGACAAAAAATGAAATATTTTGACAATATCAAGCAAATTACAGGAATAAAAAGCATACCGGAAACACTAATAAAAACAAAGGACAGAACAAAATGGAGGCAGTTCATAAGGGAGATCACAGATGATCAAACATGATCAATCTGTTGAAGAAGAAAGAAGTCTGATGCAAATAATTTATTAATCATAGGTTAAGCCACTGAAACTGTGAATATGCAATTATTGGACACAATACTAGTCTTACTGTGCTGTGCTTTGAAAAGTTGATAAAAATCGAAGTTTAAATGATAATATTCAAACTAACTAGATGTTGGATAAGGCGTTGCCTTGATGAAGTGTTTATTGTTTAGTTATAAAATATATTTGATGTTGTAGCCATTTGGAAAGCAAGAAGGTGATAATCTCTCTGCAATATTACGACAGATCAACGGTGCAGAAAAAAGGAGTGAATAGCTAGATGGCTTGATTGATTGAGAGAGCATTTATCCCAGGACTGAGAAATAAGTCTGTCTAAATGCTCAGCCTAATCGTAGTAGTTTGTATACCGTAGGCCTACTTGCAGAAGCTTTGAACCACTGACACAAGCTCGATCGCCGAGATTGAGGGATTGTAGCAGGCCTATTTGCTTGTTACGAAGTTTTTTATTTCCAAGGCTGTGGATTTGGATGAATTTTGACGCGTCCAGAGTCGGCCAGTTATAAAGAGGAGTCGGAGTCGTTCTTTTTCGCCCGACTCCACAGCCCTGGTTATTTCCATGACACGCAACGCTCATGTGCTCACACCGAGAGGCAAACCATCGTTTGTCGATCTCGCAGTTTTTAATTCGGAAAGTCAGCGCACCGACAGCGCTGTCATAGAATATTATAATTATAATCCAGTTTAATTTGCATTGATGTTAGAAACTTCAAACACTTTGCAGTCAAACAAAAACACAGCCTATCTCGAGCAACTTCCGCTATGTGAATCATTCTTATGACAGCTTTGTGAGGCAACACTGTTTTCCCGCATATTTCGTCTTAAATGAAGGTGTTTCAACAACTGCCTCACTGTTTGCTGCTGTGCTTTGATGAAGTAAAACGCACCGTATGGTTAAACCAGCTAAGAAGATGCACTTTGTTTCAGTTAGACAAAGTCTGCTATTTAAGAGAAGTTATTGTTAAATCAGTTTTGTAACTTTATGGATTGATGAAATCTCAGATTACAGTTTTTTTAATCAAGCCTGAAGTTCACCAACAGAAAGCGCAAATTAAGTTTAGTCAAGCTTTCAACGGCAGACCAAAAGTTTTCAAGCTAGTGGCTATCATCATTAGTGAGTTTGAGGAAAGGCACTTAGTCACGTGCGTCTTCCTCCACAAAAATAAATCGACAAACGAGTGCTAGTTTTTCTCCGTTTGTGCAATATTTTCTCGCTTGCTCAATCGCATTACGCTCTCCTTGCCAGCTAAGTGAACAGGGCAAAAGAGAAATCAGGTCTGCTCGAGGAGCAATCCAAAAAATGGTCGCTAAAAAGCAACGTTTAGAAAAAATAAAAGCAGCAAATATGTAGGCTATCATGCGTCTTAACCTTAACTTAGCCTACTTTCTTCAGCGTGCAATTAAATTCTATTAAACTTGCGCTTTTGACAACATATCGATATGAAAAAAATTTCTTTCCTTATGAAAATCACTCGACTACACTTGCAGCGAAAATGCCACTGTTGCTAATACAATGCTGGCAAAAAAATATATGATAGCTCAACAATGCATTTAATTCAATTCTTTCCGGATATTTTGCTATGCAAAGTTAAAAATCACAGTATCAAATAATAAAGATTTTGCAACCTCTGATTTGATGCACAAAATGTATAGGCTGGCCCATCAGTTTTGAGTCATGGTGGAGCGGAAATAGTTCTTTATAAACTTCAGTGTGCTAAAGACACGTTTGCACCTTTCAACCGTTGGAAGTAGCCTACCGGAATACGTAAAAAAAAATTTAAATCAGATTTGAAGAAACGTTTCAATGATATTCTTGAGTGGAAATCGTAGCTTTATGGCTAAAGTTTGCTACCTAGCTTTCTTTCAAGAGTAGGGGGAATAAAGTGAAATTTGGACCCTTGTGTAATTTGGACTAATGCCTCTTTCTATGTGATAAATGTGTTTTTTTGGTCATGGTTTATGATTTGTTTTGTTAATTTATTAGTGACAAAATTGAATCAACAGTTGAAATAATCCAAATCATCAAAATCGTGGTCAATTTGTTTGAGAAATGTGATAGCTGTGTTCGAATTTGCAACCTTTCAAATTGATCCAGTTTTGTGATGGTTTAAAAAGTCTTAATTTGCTGCCTACTAGTACACTGCTTGGTGACTAAAGTTGGAGTGCAGCAGATATAAAGATTCTAGTTGCATAAGCAAACGAATATAATCAGTATCGTTAGATGCCACAATAGGAGTGTGTAATTCATACAAAGCAGCAATGTACATTTTGGACTAGTTTTTTAGTAAAGGCCAAAGGTTGCTTTTTGTGACCTGCGATGACATTTCCATAAAAGTTCAAACTTATCGACGATATAGGAGTTTATAGAAGTACGGTAGTTGCAATGTTCATCTAACTAACGAATAGAAACATAGCTTACAAGTTATTTTATTGCTTCACAGACGTTTCGCGCACCATGCCAATCCTCATCCTCAGAGCGAATAACATAAAGATAAAAAGCAGGCTACTAAGTTATATACTGCGGTACTGTTTGAATTTGTTGATACATGCGTTGATAGGCTACCAACAACTTGTGAAGCCTTCGCAACATAAAATACAGTTTGTTTGAATGATTCAACTGGTGAAGCGAAGTTATTGGAGGGTTGTTTTTCCTCAAAAAAGATAATGTTTTTCTTTTAGATACAAGAACTTTAGCTTGCCAGTAGGCCTAGTAGCCTATTCTTCCCAGCATTCTCTAATTTTGATTATATCTTCCTTTAATTTTATTAAATTATTTTTCACCATATAATACAGGGAAGAACAAATGTGAAACTGCTCAAGTAGGCTCCTATAGCACGTCGAAAAAAACAGCAGGGACTCAGCTTCCGATTTAGCTCTCGATTCCAAGTTGTTGCATTTAGATAGGCTAAGGTCTTTAGACCTTCAATTACAAAAAGGTAATGTAAAGCAATGGGTTTGTCTGCCCTATGCTTTGATGACTTTCTCAAAGTAGTTTTTTGCAAAGATAATGAAACAGCTTTAAAATTTCTTATCTGGTTGAACCGAAAATAACATAAGCCTACAGTCAATCAATTACAAGTCAATCAATTACAATTATTAATTCGATTTAAGCAATTGCATCCACTAGCAGAACATAGGAAGAAAAGGTGAAGAAAAGCTTTAGGCTACTTCTTTTTATCTTGCTTGGACACCTTTCATCTTTCCAGACATGTTGAATCCAATATCATAGGCCTGTCCAGCTTTGATTTTGAATTCAAGGTTAAGTTAGTTAAGCAAAAATACTGCAGTACCCTACCCTTTTAGCCAAGGCAGAACCAGTTTTCAGGTTGAAACAACAGAAACCGTTCAGTGATGTAAATATCAGTAACAGCATCAGATTTCACGTTTTGAAGTAGGCTTCATTAGCTTAACATAGCCTATCACGAGACTGCATGGTTGGTTGTTGATGAAAAACACCAGAGTAGCCTACAGCAGCATCTACAAAAATTTGTGTATTTTAAGTTGGTAAATTTTTATTTTAGCAATAAGAATGGCCTCACTCAAAAGTAAAAAATAAAAAAAACTAGTAGTTTTTCTTTAATAAGTTTATGCTAGGGTGGAAAGTTGCCTGACTCACCCCTTTCGTAGCCGCTGTACGGAAAGCGAGTATTTTTGAAATTTCTATTCCTAATTAAATTATATTTGCTAAACCTGTAATAGAACATCTAAATTTGTAAAAGTTAGTAAAAGAGAATAACAAGCGATAAAATGAGTGATACAGAAGAAGATCCGTTTACTATGATGAGTGATGCCCAAAGAAAAGCCTACATCGCTCAATTGAAGAAAGAGAAAGGCATCAAGAGAATAAAGGTAAGCCTACCGTAGCACGTAGCCCACATCATCTTACCACTGACATCTAACATGATAATTAATGTGAAAGGCAACTGGCTACTGTAGGCTTTAAGTTATGGTACCTAAGCCATCCTACCGGTAACTTGTTGCCAGAGCTAAAACTGAAAAGGTTGTTCAGATATTATGTGACTTTATTATTTTCTTTATATTAGGCTATTCCATATGACGCCCAACAGATCATAACGTTGTTTCTTTTTATTAATTTAGGCTACAATGGGCTATAAAAACCACATGAGGATTTCACATTTATTAGTTTACTTATAAACAGTGCCCTATAGACCATATGCCCCAAAAGACCCTCAAACTGCTTGCTAGAAAACTTCACGTAATTACCAGGTGAAAGTTTCTCTAAATATGTAGGCCATGTTTTTACGTTTTTAAATATACGTGGTACATCCAGGGATATTTAAACAAGGAGATGCGAAGGCTCACAGCGATTCCCTTATTCTCACGACACTAGATTCGCGGTAGTTGGTACCGTGTTAAACACGCGGTTCTTTTTAAAATTGCAGAAAGTTTTGTAGTGCAGCTGATGCAGTTAACTACAGAAGACAGTTATCAAAATGTAGACTGTAGGCTAAAGCATATTTAAAGAATACTTGTTTGGAAAGCCGGTTGAAAGGTGCTTACCAGTAAAATGTTTTTCTTGACAAAATCTTTGCAGTAAACAAGGAGTAGCCTACATGTAAAGAAAGTAGGGGGGAGACCGGGGCAGGTTGAGCCACCGAGGTAAGTTGATCCACCCTCTTCATAAGAAAACGGAATAGAAAGAAAACTCAATAAGAAAACTCAATAGCTTCACCAATTCAATCGCGTGTTGATTGTAGATGTATATAAGTAGCTGGTCAATGTACTTCAATCGAATAGTTAAGTGATAGTTATGAAATGATAGTATTTTTCCATGGTAGCAGCAGGACAGCTTAGTGCTTTCTTAGTAAATGTTACTATACGAAAAATGGCGGTAGCGGGGCAAGTTGAGCCACCTTGGCTCCTTGTGGATCAACTTGCCCCGGTAAAATAGTGTGGGCTTTTACAAGCACATGCTCTCATCTAAATATGTTTTTGTCGCAGAAGGTTATAATAAAAACTTAAATATGGCTCAAAATTACAAAAAGAAAAAAAATAGAGAAAAAACAAAGAAGAAATGGAAAAAGCTGCTAAAGATATCGCAGGCGGTTCATCTTTACGGACAGCTGCATCACGTCGTGGGATTGATAGAATGACGCTGCAACGGTATATCAGAATAAAAGGCAGCGATGTGTCATTGTCAGTTAGCTATAAACGAATTGCAGATGCTAAGCGAGTTTTTTTCTGATTCGCACGAAGAAGATTTAGCTGATCACATAAAGGATCTGGCTGAAAAGTTTTATGGACTATCTTATTCCAAATGTCGTGTGCTTGCTTTTCAGTTTGCGCAGAGAAATGGCATATTGGTTCGTCAACCATAGATAAAAAATGAAAAAGCAGGTGAGCTGACGAATCTACCTCACTTTTCTTTTCAATGTTGCTGCACGTATATAGGTTATTATCTTGTTTATTCTGCAAGGAAAAGATGGGAAGGAAAATATCTTGGAAAATATCAAGGAAAATATCTTGTTTATTCTGCTTGGAAAAAGATAAAGACTATCATGAGAATTTTATAAATAATGCTTTGGTGAAAAGGTTTTAAATAATGTTGAGTGATACATTCATGCAGTAGCTAATTGTTCTGCATTTAGGTGATGATTGGCTTGCAAGTTTCCAGAAACGACAAAAGTTAGCTGTCAGAAAGCCTGAAGCACTCTCGCTAGCAAGAACAACAGCTTTCAACAAGCATAACGTGGGAGAATTCTTTGACAATTTAAGAAAGACTACGTCTTACAGTTTGTCAATTCGTATCCTCCTGCCAAGTTAGTGGACAGAACATAAATGAGCGTACTGCGTTAACACCATCTCGCCCTTTTGCGACAAGTTTGTTTATTGAGCAATGACAAAATTGCATCTCAAATTGGTGAAAATTCGGCATTTTGATCGTCGATGCTGGGGCAGTAAACCTTAAGCTTTGAACATGCCTTTACATAGGAAAGTTCTGGGTACATCCCACTTACAATTTATAACTAGCCAGAAGAAAAATTATAAAAAAAAATTATGTTAAAACGGAAAGTGAAATTTCTAACTTTTTTCGAAAAATTAAAAGTTTGACCCTTCTGCAGGGGCAGAAGATGCACCCCCAAACTGATGAAATTTTGCACACGTAACTTTTTTTATGCATGCGCTACTTTTTATTACCAGCCGTTTTTGATTTTCGAAAAAAGTCAAAAACGACCCACCCTATTGGTCATAGAGAAGCTTAGAGAAGAGAAGCTTCTAAATAAGAATAGGAAAAAGAAGGAAAGAACGAATAAAACAAGAAAAGCCTTGCACAAACACAAACGTCCAACAGAGCTCAAGGAATCCAATGTAACCAGTGATAAAGAAAAAGCTTATTCTGTCCACGATTTTGAAAAATTTAGCTTGGGTTCGGATCTTGATGATATTAGCGGAGAAAGTACAGAATACAATGTTGGTGACTTGGTTCTCGTCCGCTTTAAGGGCCCGTCTAAAACTCACCAATACATAGGTGGAATTGAAGAATTTCAAGATGATAGTATTGCTGCTGAGTTCCTATAGAAATCTGTTCGTAGTGCCTTTGATTAAAGGGTTGCTTTTGTTTTCAAAACCGACGATGAGTGTGTGTTTCCGCCTGAAGATGTAGTGAGAAAGCCCTCGGCCCTGAAAGCAATTGAAGGAACTGCTCGACGGCAACAGAAATTTGTCTTCGATAGCTGCAATCTTGACGTTTTAAACATTGAGTAGCAGCAAGTTCTGGTGACGTGAAACTTTACCAGCTTTTTTTTCGCTGGTTGAGGATCACTGCTAATAATGCAAAACCTTATTGTTGATTGTGTCAATGCAACAATAAACTGGTATGTACACAATGCAATATTACGTGCTTATTTTGATATGTTCAATAGAAATGGTATATGGCTCAACTTACCCCAGGCTGTGGCTCAACCAGGCCCGTAACTAGCTTGGAGCAGCAGGGGGGAAAAAGTATTCTAGAGGGGGCCCAACTTTTCCCTTCCGTATCATGTACGAAAACGACGTTTGTACACAATGTGGGTATATTTTACGCAAGAACATTAATCGTAGGCCTAATACAACGTTTACATTAGACTAGTTTATCATAGAAACAGTCAGTGGCGTAGCCAGGAATTTTGAAAGGGGGTGGGGGTTGACGGCCGACGGACAAAGACCGACGGCGTCTTCGCCAAAGGCGACACCCAGCAGCGGGGGTCTGGGGGGCCTCCCCCAGAAAATTTTGAAAAATTACTTTGAATTTGGTGCATTCTGAAAGCATTTTCAACAAACATGTGGGTATAAATATTCCTGTAAAATGGTGCTGTCCGGTGGCATAGCAAAAGGATAAGATCATGTTTTCTAGGGCATTTTTCGGTAATAAAGCTAAGTCTCTACGTTTCTTGTTGCTAATTCCTGGCTGAGATATTTGAATGTTTGGTATTGGCAAAACTCGTTCTTTTAATGCAGTTTCGTTTAAAATTAGGCAAACTTTGTTTTAGAGACAACATTCTACCACACCCTTAAACACACAATGTTTACAATTAAATAATACAAGAAAATTGAGTATAAAACTGAAAAGTCAGCGAACAGAGCTAATTAACATAATTTTTTCCAGGGAGTGCCAACATTTTTGCAGAGGGGGCTTCGCCCCCCCTGCGCCCCCCCTAATTACGGGCCTGGGCTCAACTGCAAAAAAATTAAGTGAATTTTTAAGTGTATAGGCTTATTTGTAAATAAATACAGAAAGGCTTTGGCTCAAATTAAAGCCAAAAAACTTAGCATTATTTTGATCTAGGCTAAGTACATTCTACAAATAAAGCTTTTTGCAGTGAGTAAGTATAGGCTATCTAAGTGGCTCAACCTGCCCCGATCTCCCACTATACGGGTAGTTGAATTAACAAGTAACTATAAGCATGCAGTAAATATCCAGGTTTGATATTAATACCGTAATGCAGGTTATCATAGTAAGCTTTATTAAATCACTGTCGGTGCCAAATGTCATTTTACGACAAAGAGATTATCTACGATAAACAGCAGCCCTTCTATTGTCAGACATAGTATAAGACTTTGTATCCTCTTCTTTAGATATCCCTGGGTACATCTTAAATTCTGAGCCCCCTAAATCTTGAGGCTCTAGGCTTTAGCCTTTTTAGTCTAATGGTAAATCTAACACTGTTAGGTCTACTGAGTTTTGCATATTGTGTTGGACTGCTTAACGGCAATCGAAAGCAAGGAATGCCGGTACAAACGTTGATGAGCAGCATTAATCACTCACTGAACGCAATTCAAATAAGTAAAAGAATTGGCTGGTTATAATCGGTAATCAAAATTTTTATTGCCACCACCATCCAACGATCCATTTTTGCATGTTATGGATTGTGGAATCTTAATCAGACCACTGTAAGAAAACTTCTTTTATGTTTTTGGCATTTTTCCACACTTGGAAGCTTTGAACCACTGACGCAGGCCGGTCACCGAGATTGGCAGAAGCCGTTTGTTGAAGTGATTGTTGTCTACAAACTATTTCATCCACTATGTGCCGGTGAATCGAAAACTTGCCTTAATGGTGACTTTTTAAACAGCATACACTGGACCAGCGGCGCTTGATTATGCCGTTTCTCTGTCTACAAAATTGGGAATTTAACTCAGTGGTTCCTCACTGGGGAGAATTTTCTCCGCAAGGAGGAAATTCATGAGTTCAGGAGAGGAATTGTCACTTTATAGCCTACTTCAGCCTCCAGCTGTTATTCGTTCTGTCCACATGGTTCTGGCCAATAAAACTCTGCATTTTACGTTGACTCTGTCTAGGCTTATAGGGTAGGCTACAGCAACTACTGTAAAGGCTTTGTTGAAAGCCTGAAATTGGGCCTACGATGTTTAACTTATAAATGTAGAAATGTCAGAAAACTTCAGATCAATAGGCCTGCTGCTTCCAGTAAAAAAGTTATTACAATTTAAAAACGCAAAAATTGCAATAAATTGTACCTAGCCTACTGTATGCTGTCAGTGTCAGAAGGAAGGTTAAAAAAACATTTTCTGAAGTATTTTTAAAGTCAGACGCTATTGTTGCTTTCCAAAAATCTTGCCAGCACAGCCGATATCAATATTGTTTGAAAAAGTCTTTCAATATTTTTTATGACTACAATAAACATTCATAATGGTACAGTATGAGTATATAAGAGAGAATGTAAGTTTTTAAACTTTTCAAAAAAATAAACAACCTTTCAGCAAAACAAGAACAAAAGTAGCAAAAACTGTGACTAGTGCTTTTAATATTTTATTCCATCATTATTTTGGGCAGATAACCTAAAAGATCTGCGGTTAATATTGCTTGTTTTTACATAGCGCTTTATCAATCGCAGAATGCGTTGCTCCTCAGCGCTTTACAAAGCAGACAGTGTCAATGTAGCCGTATAGAGGCGCAGCTGAGTACATTGACAAAAATATCTACTGAATTTGCATCTATTGCATTTGATTGTGCAAAATCATCTGTAAAGATTTTCATAAGCTTAACCTATACTCTCAGATGATACAATTTTATCGATGGTCTGACTACAGCGACTTATCCAAAGATGCAATAACGCAACTAAAGGGGGCGATTTAAGATGGTAGCCCATAGTCCAATCCACATTATGTGATTATGAATCTTTCCAAAGCGGTGCTTCTCTATTTCAGGCATTTTGACTATGGTAGGCTACTGTTGGCAATAGGGAAAAATTAAAAAGTTATAAGCAAAGGGGGGAATGCAAAGAGGATGGAACCACTGGTTTAACCACTTAAGCTATCGGGGAAAACCATTATTAGTCAATACAATAGGCTACGGTACTATCAACGTTATAGAGTAATTAGATTTTTCTTTCTTTTTGGTAGACTTCGGAAGGATCAAAGAACATTCTTGATTGGTCCCAAGCCGAAACGCCCAAGGACCCTTTGGTCATAGGCATACCATCAAGTTCAAATCCATTTCGAGAAAAAAGTTCCTGTTCGTTGATATGAGATCACTTCGGATAATAACTGAATGTTTGAAGGATATGAAGCCATGCATTATCATAGTCTCGTAACCTATCGCTTTTCGTCTATTCACGTCACCAGTAAGCTACTGCAGCCTACAAGCTCGGTAATGGAATTTATTGAAAGCCCAATCTTTGCTCGCATTTGGTTTTTACTAAATGCTCACAATTTGTTATTTTTCCATGAATCAACATTAGGGTTGGATGTAGATCATCTACCAATTCCAGATCATACACCGTTGAAAAATTTTAAGAAAATTGTCTAATTAACTTAATCAACCGCTTAAAAAATTTGCTGTTGATGCACCCAATCCTTAGTTGCACAATATAGGAAAGTGACAGATTGTTTGTAAGCTGCATTTTTGAAAGAATACAAACGTTGTGCAGATTAGACTCCCTACTAGCCTACGGTACTAAACTGTATAACCGATTGTTGATCGAATCAACCTGAAAACATTTGAGAATTTGTCTAATATTGAAGCGCGTAGCTCAGGCCACAAAATGCGGAGTCCAAAGCCAGAGTCGTTGACAGGAGGTAGGCTACATTTGGATGCTGGATCATGTTAGGGAACGGAATATTTCCAGAGGGCCTTACAACTACGAAAACATTACATTATGTTATTCTTTGAAACTAAATTATTTTCCTAAAGAGTCTTGTATGGTGGGGCTGGGCGTTTCACTTGTACGGGGCCAAGATTATCCTTCCAATGGTCTTGCCTACAGCTATCTTGTTTTACTCGCTCACCTAATCTAGGGTCAACCAGTCATCCTCAAGAATGTGCGGTGAATTTTTTTCAAGTTTTGTCCCTTGGAAAGGATACGAGGAATTAAAACCATCCCGTGTTTAAATGTCCGCCCCATTAACTCAGTGGTTACGCGCCAGGCTCAAGGTCACGCGGCGCTGGTTCGACTCTCGGGGTGAGCGCTTGAGCAACGCATTTCAGGACTGCTCTCCATTCAGCGGCACCTAGTGAATGGAATAATTTCCCGGCAACAAGACTTCAACTATCGGAAACTTCACTCTGCCAATCTCGGTAACTGGCACTGCTTCAAGAGCCTCCACAAGTATGCAAAACTACCAGGAATAACCTATCAAGGCTTTGTCAGTCCGAGAATAAAGATTCTAAACCAAACCAAAGTAAGGTACGAGGTACCTCTTGTCAACGCTACCGGTTGTACATATTGTCGTGAAGTTGGAGCAAATTCCAGTTCGTCACCTCTTTAGCCTTTATCCAGGACAAAACTTTTGTTCTGATGGTTTGCTCCTTTCAAATTTCACTTAAGCGTTCAAGTAGTATCAACAACATTACGATGGCACGGATCTATTCCGACTGTATTTAGCTGCAGAAGCAGTTCAGGTCAAAGCCAAGACTTAACCTGTTTGTAAAATTACCCAAACAGTAGCCTACATTCATATTTTCTGCATTGATTCAACGCCTGTAGGCCTAGACAATAAATCAGTGTAAAAATGAACAATTTTCTGTCTGTGTGGTCAGTATCCTACGCCACTTTTGTGCAATCTTTCTGAGGTGACGTATCAGGAAAATTGTAGCGTATTTGAATTTTCGAACTATTTGTGCTGCATGTTATCTTGCTTCTGGTTGACTTAATATGCTACCTGGGTCTTTTACAGTGTGGAATAAAAATCAAAGCAGATAACGGCGATAGTGTAACGTTGAGAGTGTAGCCTAAATCAAGTGTTGGAAAACCGTTCATAGGATGTGTTTTTGAACTTGCGACTTACGCAACACTGTCTTGCCTGTATTACAGTGATGGTGGGATGGCGTACCGGATAAGGGAACGTTCAATTACGTAACGCCTTCGAGGGGGAGGGGGGGGTTTATGCAAAGCGTTACGTTAGCGTCACATCGGGGGGGGAGGGGGTTCAAGCAAAACGTTACGTAACGCTTTCGAGTACGGAATGGTAGTTTTTTGTGCTGAATTCGTAGTGAAAAAGCGTTACATGGGGGAGGGGGGGATTGAAAAAAGCGTTACGTTGGCGTTACATGGGGGAGGGGGGGGTCAAAAATTCGGAAAAAAAGCGTTACGTAATATTTGAACGTTCCCTAAGGCGTTGGCTTTCCAATTATGCAAACCTGGTTCGACTTCCGGCTTCAGCTGGTTGTTGAAAACACAGTGCACCTTTACCCAGGGTATAATAAATTGGGTGGGCATAATTGAAGGCTTACGAACTATGCCGAACCTTATCTTCTCATATCCGACTCTTGAATCAAGTACGAGACCACCTTTAACTTTATTACAGTGAAGATATGAACTTGTTTTCACTCTTCGATATCAATTTCCTCAAAACAGATGCGTATTTACAAACACTCGCTTAACCAAAGCATGCCCAACAAGCTTTTCGATGCGTAGGCTAGTCATCTCAAGATTTTCAAGAAAGAACGCATATTAACAATGGCCTACAGACAAGGCTTACATTTATTTGTAACTCCATCAGATCAATCAAATGAAGACAAAAACACAGCAACGATTAAACATCAGTAATAATATCAGTTTGCTGCAAACTAAAACTCAGCATATAGACGCTTTTTCTAGGAAATTATATTACATCCAATGTCTTAAGAAAAGGAATGCATAAAAAAGTCAGCGAGCAGGCACATTGCGAGACACGCTTTACAGTTGATGCAATAGCATAGTGTATAAACACAGGCAGCCTGCTCAAACTTCAAAATGCATCTCTAGCGCCATGCAGCGTATGATGCAGACGGTGAATAGTTTCCGCGAGGTGACAACACAAACAATTTATTCGGTACCCGGACATTTTGCCGAAAGACATTTTGCCGAAAGGACATTTTGCCGAAAGACATTTTGCTGAATGGATATTTTGCCGAAACTCCTTTTGTGTTATATGTATCGATATACTCCACAGTGTGTTTTAGTCTATCGTTCACAACCTTAGTCCTTTCGGCAATTTGACCATCGGCAAAATGTCTTTCGGCAAAATGTCCGTGCACGATTTATTCAGTGAGAACAGTTGCTTGAAACAACGTCGCCAAAAAGTGGCACACAGAAAAACGTTTAGGTATGACAAACGATAAAACACCAGGAATGATGAATCCAGTACCACAGCAGAAATTACACGTGCAGGGGAAATTCCTTTAGCAGCTTACTCGTATCAAGGATTTACGATTTTCTACTGCAAGGGGGTATAAGACACTTTTTGAAAAAAAGTTGGATATCCAGTGTGGATTAGCTGAAAAAGTAGGCTTATGACACAATAAACGTTTCTTGCCACTACCTTCAACGCTTTGAAAATAACATCGCCATTGGTCGTGCAGTTAGATTTTTTTAATTAGATTGGTCGTGCAGTTGGATTACCCATATTTTAACGGTCAAGTTCACTGGTGGCTTGTGGCTATCTTTCATAGATTGGCTGTAAAAGTGTTTTTCTGAAACAGCTTAAAGGGATAGTAAAAGAAAAAACCTGACTTGGCAATTTTCCACGTTCTTTGTGTTTAACATGCTACCATAAAACGATTTTCAATAAAATTTTGCCCCATTGCGGTCTGATCAGCATTCCGCGCCTGCTTTTGTCAGAGCTTTCAAGACGACAATACGCGTGAGCAGCGAAGCGTGCGACTGTGCAGTCTACGTCACCATAGGCGAGCAATCAGTTGATCGCGCAATCGTTCTTACTGCGGGCGATTTAACTGTAGGCTATGCATGTATGTACATCAAAACAGCAGGTTTCAACATCAAAACAACAGACAGTTTGCTCAAAACAGCAGTGGCTTTTGTTATTGCTGTCTATAGTGACGTATTCTCGAGCAGTGTTTGCACTTTTTGGTCATTTTGAAAAAAAATAAAAATAAATGAAACATTGAACTTTGGGCCTTGCCAGTGCCATTGAAAACAATTTTTTTTCGGTAATTCTTTTTGAAATGTATTCTTGAATGTTCAGTTTACGCATTTTAATGCTTAATCCCCGTTTGAAAATTTCATTTACTATGCCTTTAAAACTTACTGCCGAGAATTAGCACCATTGTTAACTGTATTGCGCACTTATGTTATGATAGTATACAGATGAATTGTACACCAGGTCAAAAGACATAGATTCAATCCCTAAAATCCCAAACCCTATGCTCAAAGAGTAGGCTGCAGCCTTGCAGACTACCAGGACGAGCCGCAACTGGTCGAGTTCCTTCATGCAATTGCATGTCCCACGCATATGAGCGATAGTCTCTATTTCTGACCCACAATCGACATGGCCAAAAATCAACACAACGTTGATTCGTATGCAAGTAATTTTTTCCTATCCTTAAAAGAGCCATTGCCGCAAAATTTCAAAAAATCCAGACTTATTTAGCCTTTCCACTTGATAGTTCGTAAAACATTTCTAAAAAATATTAGTCACGACAGCGCTTCACAGCCATGTCATGACGAAGTGGACGCAAAATGTCGCCCAGCAATACACCACAGAAAAATCAGCGCAACAAAACAAGAAGCTTCTTTGCGGCAGACGAAGCAATGCGTTACAGTAAAAATAACATAACTTATTGCATGCTTAAGGTATAGCGTATGTGTTAGAATGGCAAAAAAACTGTTTGTCCTAAATCTATTATTATCACATAAAAAAGTAAAATGGGCAAACCAAAAATTAAAATAAATATTACACGCATTCAAACACAACACATTTAAGATATCCAATCGACATGTCCATAGCAGTTGAGTAAGTTTCAAACCTGGAAAAGAAAATGTATTAGAAATGAATTGAAATACTTTATCCCAAGTAAAGAAATAAAAAAATATAAAACTGTCAACTTTCACATGTCAAACCGTAAGTATTCACCTTTCTGGCCTATCAGCCAGTCGCTATGTGCATTGTGCACACTAACCCAGCTATTGGTTTCGATGACATTCTGGACCACTCGTGATGACGTCACAATGTTTGCTTTTTTCATGAAATTACCTTCTACTTCTAGATGGCGTTGGTTAAACACGGATTGCGCAACAAACATAAACATCGCTCTTTAAAAACTCGGGGTTAAGTGTTAAACAGAGGCGATATCAAAAGTATGAATCAGCAATGGGGCATCCTGCACTTACATTAATACTATGCTACGTCGATAATTATGCGATGTAATTTTGTAACTCACGTCATACAGTAGGCTGAAGAGACAGGATTGATTTATTTCGCCGCCTTTTTCTCTCTCGCTTGTTTCTGTTGCTTTGCCATGTACGTCTGCGCCATCGAGTTGATGATTGAAATGACAAAATACAACACCATGACGATTATCAACTTCTCAAAGAGCCACTGAATCCAACTTTCCGACTGTGAAAAAAGGTAAAATATTAGAACTCGTGAAATGGCTTTAAAATAAAGGAAGTTGGCTGCAACTCTGATCGGGTTTAACTCCCAACAACCTGGCTCAACAAATATGCAAATCCTGAAATTCTCTAACACACACAAAGCTCGCAATAATGGCGAAAAGATGCATGCAGAGAACACTTTGATAGTGAGTGACTATTCACAGTGCTCTTTGCATTCGAATAAGTTCTCTTTTTCATGGTGGAACACATATTCTTTTACCGTCTCAAATTATGACGTCTATCACTTGCTGAATCGACTGGTTTACCATTATTCAACAAGCAAGCCAAACAACGGTACAGAGGCGGAGAGGTCTAAACATTTGTATAACGTTCGAAAGGAGGCCGCTTCGCCACCCACTGAAAGCATGCGGCGGTGCCTCGACAAGTTATTCAATGACATGCTTGAGAGTGGTGATAAAGATTAGCTTTCTTGCCTTCGCGCACAATTCACTGTCAATTTTTAACTATCAGGCAAAATCAGCATACGATAAAAATACACTAAAGCAGACAAACGCTACGTTGTAAGAACATTGTGCCCACTTGACAAAGGCAGTGATGCTCAGCACTCCATATGCTGTAGTAGTGCGGTACCAGGTGAACAAACGGTGGGTTCCACTAAATCAACTTACTGCTGCAACTGGAGTTCCGGGTTTGTGATGAAGTTTTTCTTTCTGCTTTTGAATAAAGTCTTTAAAAGGCAATTGCATAGGTTTTCCAACCAATGGGATGTATCTGCAAGGATGCTAGCTCTTTACTTCCAAAGTAATGGTCAAATAATGTTACGCCAGGCTTGCAATAAGCGTACAATCACATAAAAGTATGCAAAAAGCGAGTGGTTAATTAGAAAACGAAGATGAAGAAAAAAAGGCTTTATCACCAGATTGAATTCACTGAAGGATACAAAAGAATGTTCTATATGCAAAAATTAAGTATATATAATACAGTAGTTCTTATTCTATTTGAATAAGAACTTCTGATGATCCGTATAGGTGAAACAGGCTGTTAAGGATTTACGGAATGGCCCGTTTCGGTGAGTCCGATCCCTTAACGGGGGATTTTTTCAATTTTTTTTTTTAATTATCGGGTACCGTAGCCTAATTATCATTGACGTTTTAGGGTTCGGGTTAGGGGTTAGAGGTTAGGAACTCACCGAATCGGACTCACCGAATAGTAGCAGACCCAAGGATTCAGATAGTAATAACTATATTTGATATAATACAGTAGAAATGAACTTTGTTCAGGGTGTAAGATGCAGCATGCATAGCAAGTGAAAATAAAGGCCTATGAAAAAATTGGTCCATGTCAAATCTACCTCAATGCTTTCCAACAAGAAATTTTAAACATTTGCATACGGAACCAATCGTCTGCATCACAAACTAGAGCTTTTCTAGACAGCAGCTTCTGTATATTTATCGTATTGATCTTACCCGAGCAAATCAACCAACATTTCGACATGGTGTTTACTGAATGTCAATATTACAAACAGCTTTTGGATGTGCATTTTTATGACAGCCTTGCCAATCAATGTAGCACCAAAAAAAGTCCAAAATGGCACAAGAAAGTGTCCGCAAGTGATTCCAGCTAAGTCAAACAGCGGATTAGGTATCTGAAATAAGATAAGTTGTAAAACGACGAGTTAATTGTGTCCAGTAATGTTCACAATAACTCTAGAAATTACAGAACACGCAATAATATGACTCCGTTCTATTGTTTGATCCACCACAACAGTCGAACTGTTAGACATTCGAGTGTATTTCAGTGCTTCTATACTAATTTATGTATCAGTTCAGTGACAAAATGTTTTGCCCTCGCAATCAAGGAACAGTTTATTGTACCGGCATAGATCATTAATTATCAAAAGGTTATACGTAATATGTCAACATATTAACTGACTGGTGATAGCAACACAAAAGCAAAGTATTTTTTTTTAACTATAAGATAGATCTTATATTCCAAAAAACAAGTGAATTTTGTAATTTTGCTACACAATTGCGGTGATACGTGCCCACTGTTATTTAGACAACAGCGTATTCAAACCATTGCTTATCTCAATTACCGATGCACAAAGCAATATTCCAAAGAAGCCAACTTTCTGCACAAGCTTCTTCATTCCAAGTTTTAGTCTGGTGCTGAGAGAATGATCATCACTTAAATCATCCTCGAACATTTGTGCGGCTTCGTCGTACTCTTCATCATCCGGGTCAATACCCGACAAGGTAGCGGCCCTTGCCATGAAGTACGGGGGCAGTTCACCAATTGCTGTGCCGGCACCCTAAGTTAGAATACAGACGTATTAAAAAAAGACAAAGTTTACAAGCTACATTCAGTGCAGATCAGGCAACTGAAAAGAATACGTAATGATTACGAAACGTCTTTTGGTAGTAAAAGCTTAGCACTAAATGTCTTCTCAAAAATCAACCAATAAAGATCTCCGAAATACATAAGCTTGCCCTAATCCTTGAACAAGGTTTGTAAATTATAGGCTACGCTTTATAACAGGTGTATTAACTAAACAAGGTCGCAGATATGCGACACCCACCACGGCCCATATCCGGCTGTTGGATGCTCTAATCTGATCTTCATATATTGGTATAAATAAGAGCCTCAAAGCAATTCATGCTCTTTTTCATTGCCGCATACAGTGGACGACACATAATCAATCTGTTTATTGTTTCGTCACAGTTGGATTAAGCAGGGAGGGGTAAGCAGGGCGCTCAACGCTGAGTGAACAGATAAATATATTTTTCACTGAAGTCGGAACACCGTAATCGTAATGTTGTTTGGGTCTACAGAACATAAATTTGTAAGCATGCGTTTAGCTTGATGAACGCTGACACATCTAGACAGATCTCAGATAACTGAAGCACACCTCAGTCTCCTCAGATATGCCATTCTGCACTGAGCATTATTACAAATAAATGTTCCACGTCTTTTAGGCGCATACAGTTAGGCGCCGGTCAAATAAGCGCGCACACTGTGGCGTCTGGATATTTAGGTGCGAGCACTGTAGCGCCCGTTCATTTAGGTGCTATTCCTAGTAAAGTCTGCAGATGGAATCAGCTCAGCTTTGGCAAAACCTAGTCGGGGTTTTGACGGAAAACTAAGTTACTCTTCACTCAAGCCTACCACCCGCTTGAATACAGCCTACGGTATATTTTTTTACTGATGTTTAGTGTATTTATTATTTGACTTATATAACTAAAAGTGAACTCAGTCATGTTCGGAAACTTGAATAATTTATTGATAAAGCTTTCGTCGACGCAAACCTGAACTGACAACAAATAAATGCCGAACACGCGCATTAAAAAACAATATATATATTTTTTTCTCCAATATAACATTTTGTGTGAAACGCATTGCTCTACCTGCCAAGCTGATACAATCTGCAGACTTTACTAAGAATAGCACCTAAATGAACGGGCGCCACAGTGCTCCGCACCTAAATATCCCAACGCCACAGTGTGCGGGCTTATTTGACCAACGCCTATCTCAAACTGTATGCGCCTAAAAGACTTGCTCCCCAAATAAACACCCAATGCAATTAACCTACCCACATAAATGCCTCTAACCGAACTTTACTCATAATAGTCCATAAGCTCATGGTGTCTTCAGTTTCTTGTGGGCACACGATGCTAAAAACATGGAACAAATCCATATAATTTTGTAAAACATTATATGTCTAAATTTTAAAGATTCGGTAGAGAGTCGGTCTTGTACCACGAACAGTCGAACACGCAAAGCCGAGTAACACAACCAGATTTGACATATTTACGTTGAATTTTAAACAGACACAGAAAAAAAATTCATTAAAAAATTTAGACGGAACGTTTCGTGACCACAAAGTGTCCTCGTTAGGAATAACAATTATAATATGCAGTAATTCTACTAATTTTTATTCAAAATTAAATCAACTATGCTAGACAAAAAGCATGTTTCGAAGTCACGTTTACAGGTACTGCAAAGATCCACTAAACTTCTCTAACACTTATAAAATTACTAAGTGCTGTGCACAAAGAAACATTAGTGTAAGATATCAAGTAACTTCAGAAGCCAAAAAGATATTGTTGGTGTGTTGAGAAGCTTTCAGTGTCTCCTATAAATGTTCATGCACCTTGAGAAAGTAGAAAGTATTTCAATTAAAAACCGTTGTCTCATTATGTACAGACTTCTACCTATGGCTGAAAAATTTAGTTGACTTACTCATCTGGATATGGAGGCTCGGGAAAATTAATCGACATGCATTCAAACGCTGCCAACGTTACGGCGGCAATATGAGGTCCAAGATAAAGCAAAAACGTATGGAGACCAGTCCCAAGGCCAACAGATGATAGAATCCCTAATCCAACCCAGTAACTGCACCAAAACAACTCTTTTTTCCACGTGTGAAAATACTGAAATAAACGTTGGTAATAATTTTATTATACAACGGCATGTTAAAAGGTTTGTGATGAACTGATGATCACATCATGTTACAATGACTAGAAGAACTCAAGTTTGTTCTGTTTTACGTTCCCGTTACAGAACAAACTACTTGTCAAAATTAAAAGAAATATTATGTAGTGATAATATGAGAAAATTTAAAGAGATTTGCATAAAAAACGAGATGAGTTTTCAGCATACGTGACCATCCCAAAGCATTTTGAGAGAGTTTAAGATTTATCAAGCCATGTACTAATAAAACACAAACTAAACAGACTTAACTTGTTGCAAACAGGTGAATGTTTAAAGGGCACAAACACAACAACCACATAGACAGAAAATCATTCTGCAAACGTTGAATTAATGTAAAAAAGGTTGATTTGCTGGTTAAAAGGGTCATGAACTTTGTATCGGCGGTCACTTACTTGGGTGTGTGGTCCTTCAATGTTGTACAAGAGAGTGAAAGCAAGAGAAACCACAGTGAAGAGTAAAACTGCTTTCTTTCGCTCCATCAACCTAATGTTAGCAAACACTCATTGAAAAAATAAACGTAAATAATAGTAAATAAAAAATACACATATATCATACAATGGAAAACAGCATTTCTCCGCACTTCTAAGTTGCAAGCAATACCTTGCATTTTAACAAAAAAGAGGCGTTTTTGTGTTTGTGTAATGTTTCATTCGGAATGACCGGTTTCGGAGAACCCATTCCGAGAAATTCCAATTCAGAGACATTCCTTTTCTAGGAGAAAATCGATTTAGTGGTTTCTTAAATGCAGCGACGGCTTCTATTTATTTAGAGAATTTGAAAGAATTATTTGGGTAAGCTGCTTTTTTGTTAACTTTTTCATACCCAAGCAGACGAGAAAGTTATTGTTTCAGTGAGGTAAATGTAAATTAGCTCATATCATGCGGGTATAGGCTATAGCGATATCTGGCAACTTTAGTCGAGACATTTTCGCTGAGACTTCATTTGTTGAACTACTATTGTTCATCATGAAACGCCGTTTGACAACTATTTTATTTTTTCGCTGAGACTTTGTTTGATTAACCTCTACAATAAGCTAATTTTTTTGAATAAACAGATGCCAATGTGAGATGTTAGAAATCTCCGAAAGAAGCTTTCTCCGAAAAAAGCTGCCTCCGAATTGGATTCTCTAAACAGTAGCAGACCGTGTTTCATTTGCCAAGGCAGACTGTGTGGAAGACTCTTTTGTCGCGAACATTGTGTTGTATTTCTGTACTTAGTATATATATATCGATTATATCGTATATGCAGCATATGTACCGCTCTGCAGTTAGACAGAGCTTTATGCTCACTTTGTATCAAAAAGCAATGTGTCTAGTCTCCAGTGTATATTTTCATTAGAAGTCGATGTATATCATTACTTATGATGATAAACTCAAAAAATGTTAAACTATACATGTTTCAAAAATAATGATTTAAAAATAAACAAAACAAACATGAATAAACTCCTTATCACCTAACCTTGTGCATGACTTTTGAACCTTGATGATTAATTCCAAAACAAAATATTTCATTGTAGTAAAGGGTTGTTTCCATAAGACAAGTCTATTGCGTTCTTCTCTGTCACGAAGCTTCAAATCTTCCATAGCTTTATCATGCTTGGTTCTAACAGAACCTGGAATATATACCATTATGTATAGCATAAATAACAATCACAAAGAAAAATTGTACGGTACTCACTTTACCAATACACACTTTTGTAAATTATATGATAATGTAGAAAAAGTGCAAAAATATCTTAAAGTGTAAAAGCATATTACATTGTACGGATGTGGCTGAACTTGATATGTTACAATGATGCTGGCCGCTTGTAATCTGTACATACAAGGTATGAAAGAAGCAAATCAACGTGAAATTTAAATTGTGCTGAGTAACTATTTTTGAACAAGCAAAATGTTAAATAATCTTCAAAGAGAAGTCGTAAAGAAAGGGAGTAAGTCTTTTAGGCGCAGTTAGGCGCTAGTCAAATAGGTGCACACACTGTGGCGTCTGGATATTTAGGTGCAGAGCACTGTGGCGCCCGTTCATTTAGGTGCTATTCCTAGTAAAGTCTGCAGATTGTATCAGCTTGGCAGGTAGGGCACGGTACACGACAACTGGGCGAGACAAAGTGGGAAATACCCACTTGGGCGAGACCAGGTGGGCGACGAGACAAGTGGGCGACGGACTAAGTGGGCGATGAGTCAAGTGGGCGATGAGTCAAGTGGGCGACGAGCCAAGTGGGCGACGGACCAAGTGGCGACGAGCCAAGTGGGCGATGGCCAAAGTGGGCGACGGAAGCGAAAGTTTAGCCGTTCGGGAAAAAAATTTGACTTTTAATTTTTACTTTAAAATACAATGGTTGATTTGTAAAAGGGAGGCAATGAGAGTTCTCACGCTCAGTTTCACGAAGCATTGGAAGCAACGTTTTCATTATTTTTTGTAGTCTAGTAATAGCGCTTGCTGTTTGATGTTAATTTGCATTGTGACATCATCTTGACACATTATTTTGCAATTTGCGGCGTCAGGGTTTATCGTGAAGCTTCAGAGAAACCTCTCAGAAAAGAGACAAACGAATGGCCAAAGAGTGGTTTAAGCCAGTTATGATTGCTCCCTAACCGTTATCGAAGCTTGTCAGTATAAAATATGACTTTTAATTTTTACTTTAAAATACAATGGTTGATTTGTGGGAGGCAATGAGAGTTCTCACGCTCAGTTTCACGAAGCATTGGAAGCAACGTTTTCATTATTTTTTGTAGTCTAGTAATAGCGCTTGCTGTTTGATGTTAATTTGCATTGTGACATCATCTTGACACATTATTTTGCAACACACAATCCAGTCTCTGAATATTATAAACACTTGCGGTAGGTCACTAGGTCAGCCAGTGCTGAGATCTTAACTACTAAGTAAGTGGTTTGGTAGGTACATGCATTAGACATTTGAATGTTTGTAGTGATTTTCAAGCGAAACAGAAGTTTTTGTTAGTTGTTCGAGTGTGTTATTGTTTAAAATACATGTAAAAACTTACATACGAATCATTAACTACGGAGATTAGCATAACTTTGATGATCTAAAAATAAAGTCATACTTTTTCAATTTTTAGGTCATAAACAAAATGGCCCTAGTAATGACTGCCAGTCACAACGTGTTCTGTAAACTGCTGATGCGGCTACGCAGCGTTTAGACTAGAGCATTCGGATTAAAAATATCAGTTGACTTTAAGTGCCCTAGTTAAAATTATGACTTATGCCTCTTGAGAAGTCTTTGTCTCACATAGTCTGTGGTGGATCCTGTCCATTAAAGTTTTATTGGTACTTTCAGTTTCACAATCAACATTGTAAAATGTAAGTTAATAGCAAGTCTCCATGAGACATTGGATTTTCCGCGCACATACGATTTATAGCGTCAAGAACACTAATTGTGTTTTTTTTTTTTCGGTCATTGACCGATATTTTAGCAAAATGTCTAAGCAAAAAAAAATATAGTAAATTCGAAATGCCCAAAAAAATATACAAATCAACCATTGTATTTTAAAGTAAAAATTAAGTCATATTTTATACTGACAACTGACAAGCTTTGATAACGGTTAGGGAACGTTCATAACTGACTTCAACCACTCTTTGGCCATTCGTTTGTCTCTTTTCTGAGGGGTTTCTCTTAAGCTCCACGATAAACCATGACGCCACAAATTGCAAAATAATGTGTCAAGATGATGTCACAATGCAAATTAACATCAAACAGCAAGCGCTATTACTAGACTACAAAAAATAATGAAAATGTTGCTTCCAATGCTTCGTGAAACTGAGCGTGAGAACTCTCATTGCCTCCCTTCCACAAATCAACCATTGTATTTTAAAGTAAAAATTAAAAGTCATATTTTTTTCCCGAACGGCTAAACTTTCGCTTCCGTCGCTCACTTTGGCCATCGCCCACTTGGCTCGTCGCCCACTTGGTCCGTCGCCCACTTGACCCGTCGCCCACTTGTCTCGTCGCCCACCTGGTCTCGCCCAAGTGGGTATCGCCCACTTTGTCTCGCCCAGTTGTCGTGTACCGGGTAGGGCAATGCTTTTCACACAAAATGTTATATATATATATTAGGCTGGCGCAAAATCTCCAAAAAAATTTTTTTTTCTTTTAAATTTTTCGTCAGTTTGGAATATTGTTCCTTTTGGTAAATGTATCTCCTACACCAAATTTTACAAAAAAATATTAACGTTTGACCCTGGTTTACCTGGTTTGAATTTTTTCAAAATATCGAATTTTCGCTTATCCCTGAAACTGCTCACTCGCTATCTTCTAATGCACTCTAGCATCTTAATGGACACAATAAGAGGCAGTAACACAAACTTGTAGCAAGCAAAGTAGTTTAATTAGCAATTCCATGAACACTGACACGTGTATTACACTCAAAATGTCGAATTCTACCACATTTCAGACATGATTTTCTTTGTGCACTCTTCACGTAGTAAATATCTACTGCTTTCAGTTTCTTGAATCATTTGACGATGTTTATCGATTTTCACAGGCCAACAAAACTTTTTTTTATATAAAGACATGTGAGAGTCATTTTAAGGTATTTCGAGGCCCCTGATTCTAAAAATGCATTAAGTTTTCTCGAATTGGCTTTAGTTTTTGAGTTACAGCAAAAACATTTTTTTCGCAATTATGAGCCCCTATAGATTTAGCGTCGTGTCGTTTACTACATAGACAAAACTGGAAGTAATCCCAGGCACATTTCTGAGTTGTATAAGCGCTATTTGGAACCAATCACGTTGATTACAACCCAAACAAACAGCTATTTAACGTTTACTGGCCTAGTAACAATCAAAATATGATGCGAAGTAAGCCTGAGGATACAAGATGTAGAATATATAACTTGCGTTTTGCATTAATATATTTGTTGATTTCAACAGTCTCAGACTTACTAACTAAGCTACTAAGTACAAACAAAATGCATACATTGTTTTGCTTAACAAACTAGACAAATAAACAAAACAAAGCTATCGATGAACAAACGCAACTCTTTATTATGATTGGCCTACTGAGCAACACCCATCAAGGTACGAAGGCCATTTATATAATTACAGAATACAAAGTTATGTTCTTCAGTAAAGTAACTGCATTTATCCTTGCTGCGGAAGAACGTAATCTTGGCCTTGGAGTCAAGAATGCCATGTTGATCGAGATGAGGAGCCAAGATTGCAGCTACCACTTTTGATAACTAAATCTTTAACTACTACAGTAGGTGGTAGAAATGGTTTTGAGAAAAAAACTTGACCTTGCTCCAAAACATTACTGAAGGTATTGAGGTTACTCTCAGTCATGCTCGTTTTCCTATTGTTTCAAGCAAATCACCACTTGAAACTATAGAGAGGGCAAACAAAAAACAGAAATAGCAACGTCCATGCAATGACTGCCTTGCACACTTCATGTAAACATGATGTTCCAACTTCCTTCGAACATCCTCACCGTGCAGAAGTATCAATTTTCATGGTGATTCCACGGCTCTCTTTATGTCATGGCACTCTGAACTTCTTAGCCTTGAGCCCAGAAACGGGTTTGAGTGCAATGTTTGCATACTTTAGGAGGAACCCAGAACTTATCTTGATCACCCAGCTTCATGTCAAAGTAATAATAATAATGCTTGTTTTTATATAGCGCTGTATCTATCGCAAAATGTGTTGGTCCTCTGCGTTGCTTCATGCAGCAAAATATATCTGGGTTGTTTGTACAGCATCCTACTTGTCAAAGGCATATTTTATTAGCCTATATGCCATTTATTTAGCCTATAGACCAGAAAAAAACTTCTTGCAGCAAAGACTTGGCCTTAGCAAAGGCTTGGAATAAAACTTCATTTGTACAAGTATCCATTTCAGTATGCCTACCTTTTCAATATAAAGCTGCATTCATAAACACATGACTTTCGGGATATTTTTCTTGTGATGTAGGCCTACTGATTCACAACTGTTTTCATTGAGTATTTATGTCTCCCTTACGTTAAACACAGTTCATTTCAACCTTTGCTTGCGTTTTGAACTTTCGTGCATTATGAACCAATTGAACTAGACAAGTGCAATTATGACATCATAATGGTAAACAGGGCTGAAAATAAGTAATTTGCTAATTGAATGTTTTTGAGAAACAATTTCAAAAATATTTTCATTGTCGAATATCTCGAAAACTAGAGCCAATTCGAAAAAACTAAGTGCATTTTCGGAATCAGGGGCCCTGAAATACTCTAAAATGACTCTCATCTTTTATGCCAATTTTTTTTGTTGGTCTACGACGTTATAGATTCACTGACTGCGAAAAGGCTGTAAAATCAACTAAAATGACACTAAAAGCATGCACTATTAGTGACTCTCAGACTTGGAGTAGGGTGAAGATGTTCCACGTGGAAGTTAACAGAGGAAGTGACGTCAAAATCATGTGGTCAAATTTTGAGAAATCCTCTCTTGAGATACTTCTAAACCACTTCAAAATTTACTAATTTTTCAGAAAAATTCAAAATTTCTCCTTGGGTGAACCAGGGTCAAAGGTCAAAACCCAACAAAAATTTTTGGTTTACAAATATCAGTGAGCAAAATGAAACATTATTCCAAACTGACAAAAATTTTAAAGAACATCAAGGAAAATGAGCCACCCTAATATATATGTTATTAAACAGAAAAATATATTGTATTTTAATGCGCGTGTTCATCATCATCATCATCATCATAATCCATCGTCGGTTTGTTAGGCATTTATTTGTTGTTAGTCCAGGTTTGCATCAGTGAAAGCTTTATAAATAAATTATTTAAGTTTCCGAACATGATTGAGTTCACTGTTTGTGAGTCAAATAATAACTACACTAAACATCAGTAAAAAATATACCGTGGCCTATATTCAAACGGGTGGTAGGCTTGAGTGAAGAGTAACTTAGTTTTCCGTCAAAACCCCGACTAGGTTTAATAACGAACAAAGTCGCACCATTATGCTTGCAACTTGTAGCCAGGGTTGATATGCTCTATAAAAATGTATTCATGTAGTAGAGCGTTGTCTCATACGTACTCGCCACACGACCAATCCATCCCGAGTAGAAGTAATTGCGAAAGATAACAGATTAAGTAAAGTTCCATCTGGCTGCAACCTGTGATCAGGATGCATAGCAAATGTCCTGTGGATATGTGCTAATATCAAGAGTAGTAGAGCGTTGTCTCTCACCTCATCTCCACACGCGCTTAACAAAACAACGTATTTTTCTGTTTAATACAGTATAACACTTTGTGTGAAAAGCATTGTCCTACCTGCCAAGCTGATACAATCTGCAGACTTTACTCGGAATAACACCTAAATGAACGGGCGCCACAGTGCTCCGCACCTAAATATACAGACGCCACAGTGTGCACACCTGTTTGACCGGCACCTAACTGTCTGCGCCTAAAAGATGTGGACCTTAAAGAAATGCCTTAGTTGTGGTATATGAATCAAATATAGTTATTACTATCTGAATCCTTAACAGCCTGTTTCACATTTAACGGATCATCAGAAGCATACGCGCCGACTTCCGGGGGGGCCGAGGGGCGGCGCCCCCCATAAACTTATGGTTGAGGGGCAACAAAAATGGCTATTTCAAGGTGTTTCAAAAATAATATATTTTGCGAAAGAGTTTTAGATCATTTGAACGGACTTAAAGAATGCTGAAAGCGAAAATCAGCCTACGTTGTTCTTGCCCGCAAAACAGAAGCTGATCGCATGACTTTCTCTGGAACGTAAATTCTACTGAGACGCTCAGTCACACACTGCTTATCTTCCCGCGCGCGAGGAGCAACTTCAAAGCCAAAAACTTCTTTTGAAACGCTCAAAACGCGTGAGGAGCAACTTCAAACTTTATCGAGTTGAAAACTACGACACAACGAACAATTACGTAAATACAGCTTAAAAGAAAAAATGCATTTTTCAAAACTGTCATCCGTGTTTTGCTTCAATAAGCACTGTGTTGATGTATATTATGTGAAAATATATACATCTCATCCTGCGCTACCGCATATAGCCTACTCGAGTATAGGTAGATCTCGTGTATAAGTCTTTTGAACTGAAAATCGGTGATATTTCCTTCTCCCGTGTATAAGTCGAATAGCTTATTCCTGGCACTACCATTCGATGGTTTATCCAAGTATTGGCATTGACATACGCCGTACGGTGAGGAAATTTCAAAGTAGGACAATATTAAGTAAACCAGGTAAATTAGACGCGCTATTTTCAACGAGGTTTTTCCGCTGTGAGATTAATTATGATTCAACAGAACGCATTGTTGTGTTCGCAATGTGTGAGAATTAAAGTGTAAATCAAAAACCGATAAAAGAAAAGGTGTTTAATGGTCTTGGTCGCAGATATTGTCTGCATTAACGACGTCTCTTACCGCTATTATCACCTAGCCAACCGTACATCATTTTATGCGGCCGCTAAGGTTTGACATCGACTTCAACGGTCATGGAATGTTACATAATAAGAGCGATTATATCCTACACACAAAAAATAAAAAAAATTGATCTCTTAAAACAGCTCTTTCTGCTGTTTTCTTTCGTGAGCTTTGCATATTGCTCAACAAGTGCATAAAGTTTATAATTGACAAGAAATCATTAAATTTGAAAATTAAGTTTGAATCAATGCAAATAAACGTATGCGAACATTTCGACCTATACTCGACTATATACGGTATTCGATAAAAGACTTTCGATAAAAAACAGAAGAGAAAACAAAGGTTATGACGTCATCACATTTCTCGCCCCCCATGGTTTTTTGAAAAGTCGGCGCCTATGATCAGAAGTTCTTATTCAAATAAAATTATATAGAATCAAATAGAATTCAAATAGGATTCTATTTGAATAAGAACTTCTGATGATCCGTTTAAGGTGAAACAGGCTGTTAAGGATTCAGATAGTAATAACTATATATATTTGATTTAATTCGCTCTGCTTTGCCTTTTTGATTAGCATTGAGCACTTTTTGTAGTATTAATAGTTTTTATCGTTTTTATATATATCCTATAGCCTATTATATATCGGAATGGCCCGTTTCGGTGAGTCCGATTCGGTGAGTCAGATCCCTTAAAGGGGGATTTTTTTTAATTTTTTTTTTTAAATTATCGGGTACCGTAGCCTAATTATCATTGTCGTTTTAAGGTTTGAGGTTAGGGTTAGAGGTTAGGAACTCACTGAATCGGACTCAACGAATCGGACTCACCGAATCGGACTCACCGAATAGTAGCAGACCCATTATATATGAATGTTTATTATATACTTGATTTGCAATATAAATTAACAACTTTTCAATAGCACAACTCCAACCAAATCTAAATAATTATAATTTTCTGAATATCTAGTACATATTATACAGTATGTAAAGCCTAACAATAGGTCCACCACATTAACTCAATTGGATAAGCACCGAAATTTGCCATCTGCAAACGACAAAATAGCAAGATCAAATCAAGATGGCTCAAATATTATGTTGGCGCTTAAGCAACACACTATTAGAATAACTCCAATTACTCCATCCAGCAGCATCTAGTAGATGGAATAACTTGCATGCAACAACGTTTCAATGAAAAGCAGAAACTTTGCTCAGTCAGCGTCCGTGATAATATTTAAGTTAATGGTTCAAAGCTTTTACAATGTTTAAAGTGTGTCAAACAGCAAAATTTCCTTGGTTGGATAAGAAAGATTCCCATAATACACAATCAACTAAATTAGGCACACAAAAATCGGTCATGGAACATTTCACAAATAAATGTGTCAGAAAATCAAAGTAAAAACTAGCAAAAGAAGATAGCCTTGACTAATGCGAGATTCACTTGTGAATGCTTTTTAATATATTTTGGGATTCATTCTGAGGAAAGAATGAAGATACCGTAAAAATATTTATGCGTTTATTTATTTGCATGTTTTTAGAACCTTTTGAAAATTCCACTAAAGATGAAACAGGTTACTAAGGAATTTAGTCCACAGTACAAACTGTATTTGTTTCACTATATTATTCATCTATATAGCAGAAAAGATAATCTCATCATGGTGATCTGTCAGCAAACAACAAAATCATTGCATCCTAAAAAAAGACTAGATAGTTTGAAATTCAGAACTAGTTTACACATCAAGATGGGGTCTGACAAATTAATTAAGCACTCGGCCTAGTTACCACACAAAGGACAATGAAACAACTTAACACAGTTTAACACTTTGCCTAGGTAAAGCAAAGTGGTGCCATAACAGTAGGCTAACAGTCATGAGAGGTGTTTTTCATTCAGTTTCAAACAACCTACCAGTACCATATGAGGTTAGGGCATTCTGACATGGTGGACGACTGGACGTTAGAATGACGTGTAAGCTACCCCTACCATGGGCACATATTATAATTGATGATCTACCTTTCCCTGATTTTCTGCATTAAACAGACATTTACCTTGCTGTCTCTCTTCAGGAGACCACGAAAACAGAAAATGATTCAAAATTTAAAAAAAGCAAAAACAGTTGATCTTTTCATCCTAGACTGTCTATAACCTGCACTACCCATGGCTTTCATAGAGTGCACCACTGCAGAAATCATTTCAAAACTGGCTTCAAAAATATAAGAACTGCAAACACAAAACTATTACACTGCTATGTTAAAAAGTCTTGTGATTGAACAATATTATATATATGTAAATAACACATTTTCTCCTGTCATTTGGTATTTTTTAACTGTTGAACAGTTGAACACATTTGTTGTTAAATATACTGTCAGCCTTTGTTCACAGTTAGTGCTTTTGTCATACTACTAATACTATTCAATATTCATATTTGCTTACAGCTCAACTAAAAATGACATCTTACACCAAAAGTTGATATTAGGTACCGTACCGTATTTATTATGAATCATCTTTCACTTACCATTAATGCTTTGATGTTTCATCGAATCACTCTCTTCCATCATCAATCGTGTATCATGAAGAGAATCATGTAATGAACCTGTAGGATCGTAAAGTGTCGGAAGAATACTTTTTGATGATTTAAAGGCAAATTTTTCAAGACCTTTAGCAGCAAATGTTTTCAAATAATGCATTAGCTTTTCCAGCTTATATATAAATACGCAAACAATGATAAAATTATATAGCTTAACCTTACATTCTTTGCAGCATAAGGTGAACAAAAATTGCAATTAAAAGCTTTAAACCAAAATTAGTAGTGCAAGGTTTAATTCAGCAGTTCTCAACCGGGGGTCCACAAAGTGATTTAAGGGGTATACAAAAGTTTCCGAGTTTGCAGCATGATTGATAAATTATGAGATTTAATAATTATTTGTGCTTTATTTGTGTATCATAGTGATTTTCAAACTATAGGCTATGTCGCAACACTCTGGCGCGTCGTAAATGTAAATGAGTTACAAATCTTTAAGGATATGTTCAACTTAATTTCTTCCTTTTAAGACAGCAGATTGTTGATCAATGCTTCACTTAGAAATGCAAACATTAATCAGCAGTCTATGGGCACACACAGTTGAGCCATGAATATGATTACAGTAAGTTAGCGTACAGTTTTACATTCTTTGTTCCCAATATTGCAAGGGTTGGACATCAGTAAATTCCGATCCAGCTTGATGGTGGCTTTCCACGTACTCCTATTTTGAACATTGATTGTCACAAGTTCCCCCTTTCGGATAATCGAACAGCACATTGTTGCACCACTTCTTTTTTGGTTGTCCACATGGATCACGCCCTTCCACTGCCATTGACTGAACCTTCTTAGTTCTTACTCTTAGGCTAAGAGTCTTCTTCCATTTATTATATGTGGCCATACCAACGAGTCTCCTCCATCATACCACCTACTTGGTGGATACCAAGCCTTCTTCTCAATTCTTCACTTGATAGGCCTACTGTCAGCCAGTCGCTTTGAGCATATCTACCTCACCAACATCTACTTACAACCAGCGTTGTCACTATGGCTCAAAGGCTTGATGTCCTCTGCAAGGACTGGCCGCATTGAAAGTGGGGAAAGACTTCAATAATCGGAAACTTCACTCTGTCAATCTCGGTGACCGGCCTGCGTAAGTAATTCAAAGCCTCTACAAATATGCAAAACTGCCAGGATTAAGCTCTGCAAGAAGCTTTCCCAGTCCGAGAATAAAGAATCAATCAAAAAATATCCAAAAATCAGTTGAGTGTTGTCATAAACAATCATCAGTTAGGCTACCGGTATATGCTAAGCTGGAATATTAAGTTTGTTAGGCTACCGTAGTTTTCTTAATTACTATATATTAAGGCAGCCTAAACATGAAGCAGGCTACATCAATTCTTTTTTCTTTAACTGGATGATAAAAAAGGGGTTATTTTATACAATACTTTTAGATAAAGCATCATAACAACACTAAATTTACAATAGATCAAAGGTTGGTTGAGCCTGTGCTAATCTCAAAAGCTTTCATTGTGTTAAAAAAAAAAAAAAACTCTTCAACTAAATTGCAAACAAATTCCGTCAGCATGTAAAAAACTAATGCAATTACTTACTTTTTGTCTGGGTTGAATGGAAGCACAAAGCAAATGTTCAAAGTCCACTTGTTTACTTCAAGCTTTGCCACACAGCAAGTTAGGTTCTTCACATGAATATGTGCAAATTCAGCACTCTTCACGGATCACTGAATCTATCAAACAAGGTTGCCAGATGTTTCAAAGTGTATACAGCAAATATTTGTTCAACTTACAGCAAGTTTGGCATGCATGCAAAAGGTTGGTTGGTTTTGAATTTTCATCCTCGGACTGACAAAGCCTTGATTGGTTATTCCTGGTAGTTTCGCATACTTGTAGAGGCTCTTGACGCAGAGTCGGTTACCGGGATTGGCAGAGTGAAGTTGTCCGATTGTTGAAGTGTGGTTGCTAGAAAATTATTCCATCCACTAGGTGCCGCTGTATGAAAAGCAGTCCTGAAATGCGTTGCTCAAGCGCACACCCCGAGAGTCGAACTTGCGCCGCGTGATCTTGGGCCGGTCGCGTAACCACTGAGCTAAGGGGGCGAAAATATTAAAATCAAACCTGTAACAGTAGTGCACAAATTTTTATGTACAGTATTTAGAATAATTTCGGAATTAAATCAATTCGAAATTATAACTTTTCATAGGCTTTTTAAATCCGAAAAAATGCATTTCAATTTAAACCATAATTTTTTAAGCAACATCTCATTATCAGAGACATCATCTGTTACATGATGCGGAAACAACATGTATTTGATTTGCTTCAAATCGATGTGGCATTGAATATAGCATTTTTTTTTGTTGGTCATCACTGCTTCGAAATTTTTATGTTTATTGTCGGAAGTTTTTACGTAATTTAACGTGGAAAGTAACCGCTCACACATCATTGGCCAGATTTTAAAATATTGCGTGTTTTATTTTTTTTGCCTTCAATTGCACTGCAGTAGCTGCAGTAGCCTATATAACCAACCTTGTGAAATTTTATTTTGTATATTATGCGCTCTGAGGATGCGCATTGTCATGGTGCGCGAAACGTCAGTGAAGCAATAAACCATCTTGTTTGTTGTTAGTTTTACTTTCAATTTCATCAGATGAACGTTGCAACTAGTGCTAGAAACGATCAAAGACCATATCATGGAGTGTTCTTTTTGCACAGATCGAAAATTCTCTACTAATTTAAAATTTTACGCAATGGCAATCCCAATTTGACACAAAAATTCAGGAAGCGCTGTTAATCAAACGTCATAACCATAGACATCTTATAACAACTAGACTGCACTTCTCGCATCTCGATTAAAGAAATTAAAAAAAGGCGTCTGCCATTGGTAGTGTCTCAAATTTGCGTGAATGCTGCGCTGTTACAGCCAACCCATACAACAAAATCCATCATTTTTACACAGTGTAAAAATGATGGATTTTTCTATTTGAGAAACGATAACATTTCTAAGTTGGTTGCGCTTCTGCAGAAAACTAACTTGTTAACTATAATTAAATGAATATAAGCATGTGTTAAATTGCACAGAATTACATACAGTCTATAATAGGCTATAAAGCAAAAACACTGCAATGCGAGATCATGCGTACGTGATACTGTACACTAGGGTGGAGTGAATTTCACTTTATGTTTTGGATGTGAATTTAAGGTGTTGTAATGTTGTCTTTGGGCCTAAAAAACAACCCTGAACATAATTTTGGTTCTCCTACCCCTAAATTGACCCTCTTACCTGAGGTCAAAGGTCACGCGAGGTCAAAATTGCTCTATCTCCACTTCTACTGGTGCTACAAATCTGTTTAATGGCTCAAAAGATTCAGAAGACCCATATTTCTACCTGTTCTAAGAAAACTTTTTCTTCTATTGCTAGTAGAATTTGACTAAACAGCAAAAATACAGTTTTGTGGTATTATTGCTTATACAACATTATAGTTAACGAACTTCAACAGCCAAAATACTAAATTTCAGCAATTGGTTGGATTGTTGTTTGGTTTCCTAACTAAAAAAATCTTATAAATGAATTACATTTTAAGGCTATGTTCAATTTAATTCTTTTGAGACAGCGGATTGTTCATCAATGCTTAACTTGCAAACCCAAATTCAAACGTTAGTCAGCATTCTATCAGCACTCACCGTTTTGCAATGACAGTGATTGTAACAAATTGATATTGATTACAAAGGAAAAAAGGGAGAAATTCTTTGTAAGGGTCGCAAAAATTCTATTAAGTTTTGATAAATCTTATAGAAAAACATCAAATCAGCATATATCTTAATGAATTTTGATCCTGTGTGCCGATATATAGGCTAGCTCATAACATAATTTCGTCAATGTCATCAATCGTCATAAGTGCGTCACGAGTTAACCGTATCTGTTACTGCTTCCTTTTGGCGGCAAGAGTTACTGGCCTAGACCATCAGGTCCACGTCTCTCTTATTGCTAATTACTCTGTCGGCTTATATCAAATAACACCGGGAAAAAGTATGCCGTTGGTCATAATCCTTATCTATCACTTCAATCAATTTATTTCGCAAAATAATATATTCGTGATTGTGTATTTTAGATAGAAAAGGTGATAAAGACTCGGTTTTTGACCTATTTTCGCCATTTCTTGGTCAAATTTCTCAGTTCACATTTTATTTTGTAAGTCTTCTTGCATTGAACACAGAATTTCATTAAGTTTGTTTTTTCGTTTCTGTGCAAACAGTATTCCATGCACTTTTTGCACTACAAAGCATTTTGCGCAAATAACAAATTACCTTCCTAATTATTGTCTGCCAGCAAAGAATGACTCATATCGCATCAGAGCTTGGTCAGAGACCGACTCCCTACCCAGACAGAAAACTCGACGTTGAATCAATGTACAAATGACGGATTTTGCTGCTTGGGTACAGAATGGAATTTTAGCGCGGTTGCGTTTTGAGTGACAAACACAAAATGAAACCGCACGCTAATAGTAAACTGTCAATCAAGCTATTGAATATCAGCAAATTTCTTGCACTTCATAACTGGCTGTGACAAAAAGTTTATTGTGAACTTCACAATTATCCGATACCAACATAATTGGGATTAAAAGTTGGGGTAAGAAAAAAAAGCAAAAGTCAAGAAATCTCAGGTTTCTAGCGTCACTGCTTCTATGTGAAATTGCTGAATTAGCAGAGGGCGAGACCATAGGGTCTACTCCAGTAATATGTACGGTTAAGCAAATTCTACTTAGAAGTGTGTCGCTTCGAAACTTATGAAACATTTGATTCTATTAGTAGACGCGATACAGGCTACCAAAATTTCAGATAAATTTTGTTTAGGGGTCCGCGACCACTTCGAAGGTACCAAAAGGGGTCCGCCAAGACAAAAAGTTTGAGAACCACTACTATAGCATATAGCTCAACAAAATAAAAAAATAAAAAATATTCACCAATACTGATGTCGAAAGGAAGTGGTAATTGGTGTTTGAAAAGTACTGTTTTGTTAAGCGTTTTACGAACCAATTTAGCTTGTATTTGCTTGCAGGTTTCCTTACCAATGCGGTAATGCCTAATTTTTAAATAACATTTGGACACTGTTTTGACTAGTGTAAAAATATGATTATTGGTAAAGGTGCATTCGAACACATGATACGAGAGATTAGTAAATATCTTGGAATAATTTACTCTTTTTATCATCTGAATTGTATTTTCTTCGTTTTCTACATCCATATGCACAGCACGCCATATCGAAAGCATTGACAAACGCGCAAAATTGGTACACTAACAGTGGCGAACGTCTGAACTTGCTTTCTTCAAAAATCGTAAACGAGAGAGATGACGATGCGCAGTCTAGTTGTTATCTAAGGATGCGCATTGTCATGATGCGCGAAACGTCAGTGAAGCAATAAACCATCTTGTTTGTTGTTACTTTTCTTTCAGTTTCATCAGATGAACGTTGCAGCATAGTGCTAGAAACGATCAAAAACCATATCATGGAGTGTTCTTTTGCACAGATCGAAAATTCTCTACTAATTTAAAATTTTACGCAATGGCAATCCCAATTTGACACAAAATTCAGGAAGCGCTGTTAATCAAACGTCATAACCCAAGTTTAAAAAAAACATTATTATTTTTTTTGATTGATTGATTGGTTTATTTTGTTGTGCAATATTATAACAGAAAAATCATTAAATGATGCAGCACGCTTAACTTTATCTGTTACTGCTTCCTTTTGGCGGCAAGAGTTGCTGGCCGAGACCATCAGGTCTACGTCTCTCTTATTGCTATTTACTTTGTCGGCTAATATCAAATAACACCGGGAAAAAGTATGCCGTTGGTCAAAAGCCTTATCTATCTGCCCCGATAGCTCAGTTGGTTAGCGCGTGACTTCTAGAACGAAGAAGCAATCAATCAATCACTATACTTAAGAACGCAGAAGAACTTGGTTTAAGTGCGGCACACTGGACGAACCACATGTGGAACACGGAATGGCAAAATCACACTTCCACGCTCCGTGACTTCATACCCGACGCCGATCCCCGTCCACCAGGGATGTCCCTCGCAAGGCTTGCGTGGGTCAGGCTTAACCGCCTGCGAACTGGCGTCGGCCGCTTTCGTTCGGACATAGCTTACACAAGTGGGGCCTGGCTCCTTCATCAGAATGCGAGTGTGGTGCCACGGAACAGACCGCAGACCATGTCATCCACCACTGCCTAACCCACAGGCCTCCACACGGTGCGCATGATCTGAGGGTCCTGGACGACGATACTGATGAGTAGCTGAAGATTTCCTGTCCTCCAATCTAGCCTGGAAAGATCGCTCATACGCCATCATCATCAATCACTTCAATCAATTTATTTCACAAAATATATTCGTGATTGTGTAATTTAAGTAGAAAAGATGATAAAGACTCGGTTTTTGACCTATTTTCGCCACTGCTTGGTCAAATTTCTCAGTTCACATTTTATTTTGAAAGTCTTCTTGCGTTGAACACAGAATTTCATCAAGTTTGTTTTTTCGTTTCTGTGCAAACAGTATTCCATGCACTTTTGCACTACAAAGCAATTTGCGCAAATAAAATAACAAATTACCTTCCTAATTATTGTCTGCCAGCAACGAATGACTCATATCGCGTCAAAAACCGACTTCCTACCCATACAGAAAAATCGACGTTGAATCAATGTAAAAATGACAGATTTTGCTGCTTGGGTACAGAATGGACTTTTAACGCTGTCGTGTTTTGAGTGACAAACACAAAATGAAACCTCACGCTAATAGTAAACTCGAAGCTATAAGCTATTGAATATCAGCAAATTTCTTGCACTTCATAACTGGCTGTGACAAAAGGTTTATTGTGAACTTCACAATTATCCGATACCAACATAGTCGGGATTAAAAGTTGGGCAAGAAAAAAAAGCAAAAGTCAAGAAATCTCAGGTTTCTAGCGTCACTGTTTCTACGTGAAATTGCTGAATTAGCAGAAGGCGAGACCATAGGGTCCACGCCAGTAACAGGTACGGTTAACGAACACAATTGAAACAAAGAAAAATAACAAATGTACACTGCATCTTTTAAGTAAGTAAATCACAACGGGAAGCTACGAAGTGACCATGAGAGATCATTATCCTCAACATTTACGAGATATATCACGTACCTTGTGGCACAAATTCTTTTGTAGTTACATTATTGTTTTTTCCTAATGTAATTTGTTTTCTGTCTGTTTGTTTTCGTGCTATTGCTGCAAATCGCTGCGCATTTCTTGATGCTTATAGTCAGTTCGCTATTTTTACCTTCAAGAAGATGAGATTTATTGCATTTTTTATAAATAATTTTAGATTTCTGATGAGGGCTTAAGTTAAGCCGAAAACGTTCGAGTGTTAAAACTATTTGAAAATGTTTAAAATGTATTTTTATAATGCTCAACTTCTTTGTTACCAGCACCGAAGGCTTTTTCAATTATTATTATAATTATGTTATAATTATAAAATGGCAACACCGTTAACCTGAAACTTTAAATCAACTTTTGTTAGACATGCACTTATCATATTTACAATAACTTAATGTTACGTAGGTATGTCAGTAGTTGTCACTAATTAATTTGCACAATTACAAGTTGTAAAAAAAATGTCTCTATCTAATAAAGAGGAAAAGGGTGGTTTGAGTCAGTTCTTTTAATATTAGCTATATCTGCAGAAAAGCTTAAGTTTTCATTGCTTTTTTGCTGGGTGGCCTTCCCAAATAAATATTCCATTAAAAGTAAAAGTAACTGTATGCGACATAACATTTCAACTCAAACGTCACGTGGCAAAAATAAAATAAGTTGCATAAAAGTTGTACAGAGGTTCAATTAATTCCTGTGTCCGTGTAATTTAAGCAACTCGACGTCTGGCAACACAGAAGTCCCACGTTTCAATATCACAAAATTCCCCTTTTTCGGTTCCAAAACAAACTTTCAAGACGTTGGCTGGAGTTTACCACTTCACTTCGGTTGCAGTAGAGTAATTTCTTTAAGTTGAGTGTTGCAGACTTGCAGTTTGAAGTGTGCATCAAAATGGATTGTTTACCAAATGATAAAGATTGGAAGTATGGCAAGGCCACGCCAAAAGAAGTTTTGTTGCAGTTTTCTAAAGACAACAAGGTGGAAATTACAGATGAAAAATTGTGTCAATTGTTAGACAAAAATGACCCAATGTCGCACTTCCGTCATGAATTTGCGATTCCTAAATTGTCATCTTTTCTTAAAGGTAAGATAAACTAAAAAAGTAAATTTATCAACTGGTTTTAAGATATGCGACTAACAAATATATATAATATATAGTATGTACATAGTTCACTGATCACTAATAAGTGAAGTTCGGTAGGTTACTGATCATAACATTGATCGGAAAAAGATTGCGGTACATTGACAAAATTCGAAGAGTTGTGAGATTTCTTTAAGTAAAATTATTTAAGGTCCATGTACTAATTTGCGACCATTGACATATAATTCAGTTCAGTTTGTTTTTATTTCTGATCATCACAACGAAAAAACTATGTATGACAAACATAGCAGAGGTCTAAAAAATAGTAGAAGCAACAAAAAGCGGACGTTATAATGTGCATGATACCGGTACCAAAGCAGGACAATCAGCAGCCTGCAGCCACTTCATAACTTTGAAAATAGTTTGCAATTGAAAATCATTTAGTATCATAATAAAAAAATTAGCAATTTATTTATCAGTAATGTTGTCTTAACTTGAGTATGGTAAGTTGTATTTTTTTTACGTCATGACTTGTTTTATGGTTTTAAAATGTCGTTTTTAGAAAAAGTTGTTTTTTTTATAAAAAATGGCATCCTAATTTCCAAGTAGCAGAAAAATATAAAACATCAACAATAAGTCCTTTTATCAGGGTTCGACTGTTGTTGCTGCTATCGCATTTTTTTATTGCGTGTTTTTTACGGAAAGTTTTATGAGGTAGATTGCGTAGAATTTTTATACACAGTTTTGTGTCAAAATAGCAATCACAAAATGTGCTTTAGTAGTTTTAATACACACAACTATTGCTATTTAACTATGACCAAATTATTACACGCTTAAGGAATGAAAATATCTTTGTAATAAAGAAGAAAAATTTAATCGTTTAAGTTAAAAAATATGATTTTCAGAGCTCCTTCAAAAACGATAGTCGTAAATTAGTATGGTATTATTTATATGTGGACTATACATACAACCTGATAGAAATTACTGTCGATATTTTATTACATCAAGAAATGCATAGTAAATAATCAACTAAGATGTCACATCTAAAAATAACAATTGATAAAAAATACTAGTTTATTTTTTTACGCAATGACTATTCTTACCACATATTGTGAATATAGCCTCAGATGCTACATGCACCTGTCCACTCAAGCATGACATATTTTTTCTTGCCTTCTCTTCTTTCAACAAGTGCCGAAGTGCATTTATATCATAACCACTAAAATCGGCTAATTTTAGCGTGAATGGTATGGCTCATAGCGACTGCATCTTCCTCAGATTCCCAAGGGAATTGGTTTGACACCGGCCAGGAGAGTTTTATCCCTCAAGGTTGCTAAAGGAGACTTTCAAATTTAGGAAGCTTGTATTGTAAGTCTCCCTATCCGTTTCTAAAACTTCCTTCAACGCACAACTTTTTGAATCTTATTTGTTTTTCTTTTTAAAGGATTAAAAATAGTTCTTTATAAACACCGAACAATATCAACACCAAAATATGTCAACCATCCAGACGACATTAACAAAAAACTGAAGTGATTGAAAGTAAACAGTGAAACAATACTGGCTCTACTTTTGAGAAGGCACTTTCCTGCAGGTAAAGCACTAACAAAATAGGTGGTTGTGTGCACAGAAACAATTAAACAAATGAGCCTCTGAAACAAGGTTTATGGATAATCTAGTTGGGTTGTTAGAATTTTTTTGATTTTGTTAGAGTTGGGATATTTCTCTTGATAAATTTTCTTTCGGCAAAAGGGGTTGACCACACTTGGCGAACTAACTTGCACATGATCTATACTGCACAACTATTTGCTAGATAGATCATTGAGTCACAATTTTTTTCATGTTATTTGCTAGCAAAGTTTACAAAAATGACTGATTTTATACACTATATTATATATATTATTACTGTCAATGAGTAAGTTCGGTGGCTACAAAAATTAACAATACCTACGTCAAGAAAATAAAGAAAATAGTTTTATCACAGGTATTATTCAAGGATTTTAGTTTTGCCAGTTTTTAATGCTGCCACCTTCATATTATGTTTAATACAGCATGCGCGACTTTACATTGCGCACTTGGCACTATAGTTGCGCAAAAAGATATGCAACCTACGTAGCAACACGCTTGAGTGCATAATTGAGGTCACTGTATTTTTTGAGTAAACAGGAGAATATAGCATCTGAGCCTACATTCACAATGATAGTAAATTTAGTATTATATCTGCCTTTTTTAAAAGTTAACTTTGTGTTTAAGCAATATATAATTTTTGAGATTATTGCTAAATCCTATTCAGCCTACTGTTTGTCTTTGTATGAATCTTTATATACCGGTACCCCAAGAGTCTGTTATAAATCTATTGTCTTCACTATTCAGTCAAAGTAGCCAATGAAAAGTTTCAAGAATGTGTCTATTTCTGTGGGAATTCACTTGGACTTCAACCAAAGAAGACACCTGAAATTGTTGACAAAGTAGGCTATGCACAATTGCACATAAGTCATAAGTTGTATTTTTTTTTTATCAGTAATATGATTATTGATTGGCTTTTGTTCTTACTTTTTCAAGAGAATCTAGGAAAATATTATTTGCTGCTTACAGACAAAACTACTTTTCTTTGTAAAATTTGTTTCAATGTTTATTTAGAAAAAATAATTTACTAAAGAAACATAAAAGCTCGCGATATTTGTCATTAAAAATATCTTGAGCATACTTAACATCAAATTAATTTTAATCTTGCTACTTTAGATGCCTTATTAAGAGAGAACATGTTTTCTTTTTGTCAGCACTGTATTAACTCTGGCTATGGCATGATAATGTCTTTGATAAATTCGTAGGCCTACTGTTTTTACAGATCAAACTAAGTTACTTCAAACATTACCATTTACCAACAGGGTTTTTTCTTGGGTGATTAAAATATACCTGTACATTTTGGACACACAACTATAACAACAAATTGTATTGACCTATCAATTAATAGAACGCGATTATAAATAAAGTAAGACAAATAAAACATAGTTAAAACAACAACACTAAATCATTTCCTCCTCTCCACAGTAGGGCTATGCACTCTAAACAAGAGAAATAATGCAAACCATGGTATATATTATTATATATAATATATATATATAGTGTTGGCGGCTGCCAGTGCTTGTACTGGTAGTGCACAATGGTTAGTGACAAGACAAAATTTTGGTTATATGAAACAGGAAACAACAGTTTACTGCAATTCAATCTTTCTCACTTACATGTCAGCTCTTTGTGGCTTGACCTCCCTAAATTTATTGTATTTTATTCGTGTAGAAGAATTTCACATTTTCATCTGATTCTTGACAGAACCCTTAGAATATATGAGGTTTGTGGGTCTGAAAAAGTTAAAACAAATTTGCAAATCATTTCAAAGATACATATTGGTTTTGCAATGTCGTCCAGTTACATTAACAAGAATTAAATTATTTTTAGTTCTTTCATTACTTTTTGCACCCACGACATAACATGAATCATTATGAGATTTAGAGTGAGTGGCATGACTTAGCAAAAGTGTGGCATTCTTTTCTTGTTTGGTAATGGTCACAAATCACAATGTTTTGCCAGGATCTCTGCCAACGTATCTGCTTTCCTTGGCACTTTTGTCAGCTACTTCAGAAGATACTTCCAGGCAACATTTTCTCTGAGTTAAATCTTTAATCACTTCCGGTTTTCTCAAACCAAGTCTTTGAATTGAAAAGCATTGCTATAAGCTAGCTAAATGTTTTCTCTAGAAACACTGACAGTTTATTTCCATTGCGATCAGCAAGAGATAAACTTAAAGGGCGGGGAAACCCAAATTAACTTTTGCGAGTTTTTTGTTTCAGCGTTATGTCATTGTGTACAACATGCGTTTTAGCAAAAAAAAATCCAAATTTTGTTGCCCTCGTCTCGCTAAGGCCGCTTTTGTTTGATACCCGTTTGCGAGGTCTCGCGCGCATCCAGCCGTGACGCTGTACGCTGTGACGTCACAAGGTGCATATAGTCGTGGCCAAAAGTTTAAGACTAGACTTGATTTATGACAATTTTTGCATTACTTCAAAATACTGCATCAGATATAAGATGATGCAACTGAAACAATATTTGATGCAGTATTTTGAAGTTAATGCAAAAATTGTCATAAATCAAGTCTGGTCTTAAACTTTTGGCTACGACTATCTGTACCTTGTGACGTCACAGCGTACAGCGTCACGGCTGGATGCGCGCGAGACCTCGCAAACAGGTATCAAACAAAAGCGGCCTTAGCGAGACGAGGGCAACAAAATTTGGATTTTTTTTTTGCTAAAACGCATGTTGTACACAATGACATCACGCTGAAACAAAAAACTCGCAAAAAGTTAATTTGGGTTTCTCCGCCCTTTAATGTAGTATTTTATTTTCTACTTTTTGGGTTTGTTTTCTTAATAGCTAAATGTTTAGTGTTGAGTGTTGACTAACCCTTATTTATTTGCCAACGCGGCAAGCACATCTGCATTTCAGAAAAACTTTTTGTACTAGTGAATGTACTATTTCATCATCAAGACAATTTTTTGATTATAGAATCTGGGTTTGCAATGAAGGCATACATATATATATATATAAAACAATGAAAACTATTAATACTACAAAAAGTGCTCAATGCTAAGCAAAAAGCCAAAGCAGGGCGAATTAAATCAAATATAGTTATTACTATCTGAATCCTTAACAGCCTGTTTCACCTAACGGATCATCTAATGATGATCCGTTAGGTGAAACAGGCTGTTAAGGATTCAGATAGTATATAATAACTATATTTGATTTATATATATATGATATACAGTATGTATATATACTATATAGATACATCTGATAAGTAATGACTAAGCTGAAGAAGTAGGCCTATTAAGTATAGGGATAGCCTTGTCAATGTCATGTTGGCCTTGCATATTGGTTTGATTTATCATGAAATAATGTTTAGAATTAGCTATAGTGCTTGTACGTATACTCACTATACTGTATATGTGTAGCCTATTTTATGCACGTCATGTATACATTTGTATTTCAGGTTTTGGAAAATTGGCGTACCAACACGGTTAACTGCCATTTTACTGGTGTGCTTCCAGCTGCTTATTGTGACGAATATGTGCAAGAATCCATGGCGAAATTAGTTGGCGCTCATAAAGATGAGGTAATGCATTAAGACATGGAAAAACGTAAAGTAGGCTATACTCTCTGACCATCCAGCTTAAGTAGTACAAGGAATGATTACATCATTTTGCAATGTGTGGCAACCTGCATGAAAAATATTTGAATATGCTATTCCTACATGTGAATTTGATGTCTGCGGTTAGCCAAAATATATCTTGTTCTCAACTAGTTCACTATTTTATGACTCGTATATATAACGGTCGATTTGTTTAAAGTTTTAATGTTATAGGTTAGTTACTGGCACTGTACGGTACTCCGTTATAACGGTTACGTATATTTATTACTACGGTACTTCTCTTCCAAAAAATTGCCCCTAAGGCTGTGAGCTGTAGGCAAATGATTATCAACAAAGCTATATTTTAATGTAGTGCCAAGCATGCCAGGATTGCCCGCCTACATAACCTTTTTTTAACTACCGATTTTGTATATGCTCAAGGTTTCTGTGGCTTGTCATAATGCTCTTTAAATAACACTTGCATTTTGGTAAACTCGTTTTTGACTAAATAGAATCTTGCTGTTTGATAGCATGACGGGGAATACAAGCAATAGCACACAAGTTGTCTTGAGGCTTCCGTGCAATTGATAACCTGATCACCATTCACCAGTTTCTAGCATAGTTATGTTTAATGAAATGGTGTATTTAGTGTATTTATAACTTTGGTTAAAAAAATTAATGAGATTGTTCACAAGGTGTTTCTGGTAATAATCCGCGTTTATTCTGACATTTCATTAATCAGACTCGAGTGACTTTTCTGGGGCATCAGATCAAGTAATGATCGGAATTGCCCAGTTCAGAGACAGCCTTTTTCGGAAGACCAATTCGGTGCGACGCGCTGTCAAACAGCGTTTTATGATTGAAATACAACTGTCTGTGTGGAGACAGAAGCTCTTGAAAATCTGTTTACTTAGAGTTAGAGATTTATGGGGATTTTTTTTTCAAGAGAATGCTCTACATTTTAACAACATGCAAGTGAGTGTGAAGTGTCGCAATTTTGCAACAACTAAGCCTTCAAAGAATATTATGTCCTTCATGTACTGTGGGCAAAGCGTGGTTTTACCATATTATTACTGAGATGTGTTTTTAGGTTACAGCGATGAACGGGCTTACCGTGAACTTGCATCTGTTGCTGGTTTCCTTTTATCAACCAACTACAACTCGACACAAGATCCTACTGGAAGAAAAAGCTTTTCCATCTGATTTCTATGCAATAGAATCTCAAATAAAGCAAAGAGGATACGACCCGAAAGAAAGCATGTTGTTTGTCAAGCCAAGAGAGGTGCGCATTTTGGTGATGTTAATCCACTGCTTTATTAAGTTGTTTGAGTGTTGTTTTACCTCCAACTAACGTTTTGCTGCGAGCTTATAACTAACATTAGTTCTAGAGTGGTGACTGGTGAGCATTTCATCTTTGGTTTGTTTTGACATCCGAAAACAACGTTTTTTCTGTTCTTTTCATCACTCAGAGCGTTTAACAACGAAGAAATTGACCGGAACCGGAAGAACTCAAATGTTGATACTGTTTGGTTGCTGCCGTGTTATGTTTGATATCAGCTAGAAATCAGATTATTCTAATACTGTGAGCAAGATACACTCCATGAAACTATAACATACATACAATTCTTGTTATGGCTTTTTTACCGTATTATTATTTTTTCTTATTTTTTATTTTATTTTTGTTATTTTTTTGTTTTTAGTATTTTTTTTTATAAATTTTTATTATTCAACTACATTGCAATTAATTCTTTGCATAGAAATTTTAACGAATTTCTTTCGGAATATTTTTGTTAACCAGGAAGTTACCTTGTATAGTTTGTTAGTTTTAATTTCACACAAACCCGAATCATGTGGCCAGCAAAACAAAATAGATCGGAGAATCTTACAAAAAAAGACTTTTTCTGCCAATTTTTTTTCTGTGTATGTAAAGATGCTTAACATTTTTTTTTTTTTTTTGATCTACAAAATCCATTGTGGTTGCAAAAGATTATTTTATACTCAACCACTTATCTTTAAGTTGTTTTCTAAGCTATCGTGTTTAATTGGAGCTCGATTGCAAAGTGTGCATCTTCACTTTAGCTTGCAAACACGTGCCCAGACGCTGATGAGTAAACATAGCATTTTTATTGCGGAACTAGTGTTTAATAAACATGATAGAAACCGTTTATGTCTGATTCGTGACTTGACACGCTTCTGATTTATGTCAGCAGTGCGGATTCGTGATAGGCAAATAAAATTTATTTGCAAGCCCGCTTTCAGCTGCACAAGTTGCATTAATAAACTGGGTTAATTTAACAATCAACAGAATAAACGATCTTTCGAAACGTTTGCTGTTCTAATCTTTAAACTTAAAACTTTTGGCTAATTTTTTAGAATGGCTTAAACTAACTCGGACTTTCCGGAATGACTTACACTTTACAAGGTTGAACTGTGTTTCACAAAGGCATAGAAATGTGTTTTTCCTGCATGTAAATGTTTCACTCATCTGTGCATATCTGCATAGCGGTGTTGTCCCTTTTTATGTGAACAGGAAACTAACTACAACGTTGACAATAAGCTTTTGCTAAACCCAAACTCTCGTTGAAACTCCTATTTTTCAGAGTAACGATTGAATGTCACAACACGGTCTTTTTCGAGTATGAACTTCTGATTACAATTAAAATATATAGATATATATATATTGAAAACCTTCTGTAAGATTTAAGTCTCAAAGACGCAGCATTGAGGCAGTAGTAAAAGATTTGTTTTAAATTAGAGCTGTGTATGAACTAAGTCAAATTACAAAAAAATAAAAGCTCAGTTTTTGCTACTTGTTGGTGATTAATTATAAATAAATAATTATTAAATTAATAATATTTTAAAAACTAGCACCAATTTGACGACACTGATTCCTGCCGAACGAGCACACTAATTTCCCCTTGAAGCCAGGTAAAATCTCTGGCATAAAAAAGTGTTGATCTATGGTCCTGATTGGAAAACTTTGTCCAACCAAATGCTAGGTTTTAGGTGAAAAGTTGCATAAAAGCTTCCTTTCTGCAACCAAATCAACAAAGATACTGCGTCGACCCTGATGGAGTTGTAAAAAGAAATGATTGATTGATTTTATTCTCGGGCCGGTAAAGCTTCTTGCAGAGCTTAATCCTGGCAGTTTCGCATAATTGCAGAGGCTTTGAATCACTGACGCAGGCCCGGTCACCGAGATTCACAGAGTGAAGTTTCCGATCGTTGAAGTTTTGTTGCAGGGGAATTATTCCATCCATGAGATGCCGCTGAGAACAGTCCTTAACGTGCGTTGCTCACCCCGACAGTCGAACCAGCGTCGCTTGATTTTGAAGATTCTTCGTTCTAGAAGTCACGCTGACCAACTGAGCTATCGGGGCGGGCAATCTTTGTATCTGACATCTTGCCCAGTGTTTAGAACTGTTAATGCAGCACTGGGGATACATTCATAACTTTGTGGACATTAGGATACCAGTAGCAAATTATCATGCACCTGTTAGACTTGTCTGTGATCAAATTGATCTACTCAAAACCTGACAAAAACTTTAACCACTAGCAAGTGCTTGCATGACCTAAGCATTGTATTGACCATTTGCCATAAGACGGTGAGTTGATGCAAGTACATCTTCATTGTCTGACGTCCTCTTTTAAGTCGCACATGCAAACTACATTGACGTATGTGGTCTCAGGCTAAATACCTCGACTACCTTTCTACGAAATATAGTAACTTAATCTACTATAACACGTTATTTCACTTACACCATGTCTTTTATTCTATTCATCAGGGTGAACACACATGGCGACCCGAAGACATATTGGATTTGATTGACACTGAAGGTGACAGCATTGCTCTTGTGATGCTATCTGGGGTGCACTACTACACTGGTCAGGTCTTTGACATGGAAACTGTTACAAAGGCAGCTCACAAGAAAGGCTGCATGGTAAGATACAGTTGCTTTGAGATGATTTACATTGCTTTATTGTTTTCGTAAGCTTGCAGAAATTGTTGCTGGTAATGCAGCCTGTGAGCAACCCTGCTTTCAGCTAAAGCCCTTTGTTTTAATGGCTTTTTGAAAATCAAAAATGGTAAAAATTTGAAACATCCCAAATGTATATTACACCGCTATACGCATGTTATTGTAGGTGACTTGTTAACTCTGATTCAGGTTGGTTTTGATCTTGCGCATGCCATAGGCAACGTGGAATTGTATCTACATGAGTGGGGCGTGGACTTCGCTTGTTGGTGCACTTACAAGTATCTGTGTTCGGGTCCTGGTGGGATCGCTGGCGCTTTCGTACACCGGAAACACAATGATACCGAATGTCCAAAATTCGTCGGTGAGTTGTTCACTTTTCAAAATCTGTGTGGCTATTTCCAACACTTGCAATATGTGAAATGCGGGCTTTGCCGAAAAAAAATTGACAGATTGTATCTTCAAATCCGCAGGTCTAATTTAATTAAAGTTTACATTTGTGGTTTATTTGTGCAACAGGACGACATTTTTACCATGGCTGTGGAGTCAGGCGAAAAATATACGACCCCGACTCGATTTATAACTGGCCGACTCCGGCTTCAGTGTTGCCGGATTTTTTTACATTTTTTTTTGAATTTTTTTGAAATTGAATTTCACTTGTTGCAATTGATATTGAAACGACGACTTTCACAAAGCTCGCAAGAACAAACTTTTATATTTTCTGGTGAAGTTTTAAAACCCAATACAGAGAACAAGAAATCAATATTTTGAAAAAATATTAGAAACAAAACATTTATTGTTCATCGTTTTGTATCAAGTCGGAATCGGCCTTTTTTATTAACGACTCCGACTCCGGATATAACAAAATCCTTCCGAATCTACGGCCATGATTTTTACCGATTTTTTTTCTCGGAATCTGGGATTCTGAGTGATCTGGACCTGAGTTTTTTTCTGTTATGTTTTCATCTAAAACTTAACTTTTGCATATTAAGGTTGGTGGGGTCATGAAAAGAAAACCCGATTCGACATGACCAATCAATTGGAACCTTCTCCTGGTGTTCTCAGTTATCGCCTTTCTAATCCTCCTCCTTTGCTGGTCGCCCCCCTCCGAGCAAGTCTGGACATCTTTGACAAAACGAACATGCGAGAGTTGAGAGAGAAAAGCTTTCTTTTAACCGGGTAAGAAATCTTACCACCACACAAGGAAAGCAAAACGAAAAACATCTCTGTTTTTAGAATGACAAGCACGTGGAATCGTGGATATTGGTATTATTTACTGATTTTATTTGTTTAGTTGGATCTTTATGCATGGATCCTAATAAAATTTATCATCTGCAATTCTCCTAACATCGAGAAGCCAGAACGGAGGTTTAAGAGACATCGGAAGCATTTTATTACACATTGATATAATCTGCTTATTTTTTCCAAGCATAAACGAATTCACAGTTTGTATAAAAGAAAAAAAGTTATTGTTTACAATTTCAATACCTATAGTCTTGCCGATTTGAACAAAACAAGAATTTACGTTTTTTTGCTGTTATGTAACATGCAAAGATCCTTCAGCTACAAAGCCAACTTTGTTATCAGCCGCATTTTGATTTTTTTTTTATAAATTTCTGGATAACGCATTACGTAGGTATCTGGAAGTGCTTCTTCAGCATTACTTCTCCAAAGGATCATCCTCACCATACATCGATATTGCGACACCTTCCGATTTCAGTCAGAGAGGATGCCAACTCTCCTTGATATTCAGCTGTCCTATCGATGAGGTGAGAATGGAAGTGACAATCAGATATGTGACGTCAGCAGTAATCCTTCAATCTCTTTACGAATCACTCTGCCGTGCTTCAACTATAGCGATACAATTTCTACATTTTTACATTGATTCAACGTCTGTCTCCAGTCGTTGAATCAATGTAAAAATGATGGATTTTGCTGTCCGGGGGTATGGTTAGTCAGGAAAGCGAGTACATGAAATTTTACCAATCTAGGCTTTAAAGTGAAACACAGAAGAAAAAGCGTGGTGGTGGTTGTGTTGTAATGATAGCGGTGTTTTTAAAATCGTTTTCTTGAAGGTTCATGAAGAATTGGAGAAGCAGGGGGTCATCTGTGATACGAGGAAGCCAAACGTTATGAGAATAGCACCCAAGCCTCTCTATAACACATTCACCGACGTTTACCGATTCATTGAAATCGTGAAAAAAGTATTTTCTGCCATGCAATGACCTCTTCCGCCTGAGCTGGACAATTATGAAACAATTGGTCTAAAGGAATTTCGCGATTCTTGTGTAGGTACATAAAACAGTGTTTGTATTTGAATGGGGAAGGGTATTATTTTAGAATTTAGACAGAACTGCGCATCATACCAGAGTAAAATAACAGGACAGAAATGATCATGTCATAGCTTGTACTATAAGTTTTTCATCTCACGATGTCCACGTAATTAACTCACGATGTCCACGCAATTCATCGCCGCTGTTTTTTAGTCATTTCTCGTGTGATGATGTTGCTAGCAATCGCAGCAGTCACATCCTTTTAAACATTAACACATTGCACACACTGTATTATCTTTGCTGCAATGTAACTTAGCATTCGATAGCGTTAGCTATGTTTTTAATAATATTTTATTGTTGATCGTATAGCAATTTGCATGGCAGTCATACTTGCTGCATTTATTCTGTAAAGTCTTTTGATAAACACGTACCTGACATTACGTATTTTTGCAACCGTTACATTTATCATAAGCGCAGATGTTTTTTGCAAGCCGATATAAAGGGTTGTTTTTCCCCCTGCTTATTAAACGTGTCATATTTACGAAAGTATGAAATAATCTCTATGAAAAGTGCAATTCTTAAAAACTTTCATGCTTCACCCAGTAAACTGGCAACACTGAAAGCTTTAGTTGTAAATGCAGCTTCGAGCTTAATATGTACTTGGAATATATAGGTCTGGTGCACTATTTTTTGATGATAATCATACATTGGAGATATCACCGTCGTTATCATTGCAAATTTTTGCTGCTATTTTCTGTAATGTTGCGTTTATATTGCGAACAGTGTTCTGACCAACAACATACCTAACTTGTCATCCTGTATCTTAAACCCAACCCGAGAATGTTTCAGATTGGGCCTTATATTGCGACCGTGGGCCTGATTCTGACCTTATGTTTAAGCATTTTGCATGTAAGCATAAACATCTTTCCAATTACTGCTGTAACATATTCAATTTATACGCTGCAGCTCAATCATTTAAGCGGTGAGATGGCACAGTGGATAAGGCGTTGGCTTTCCAATTATGCAAGTCTAGTTCAACACCCGGCTTAAACTGGTTGTCGAACCGCTTACTTCTACCCATGGTGTATTAAATTGGGTAGGCACTAGGCATAGTTGCTGAAGGAAAGGCGGCCAAGAGAAAGGAACCGGCCTTTCTACTCTCGTTAGTGCCGAAAGCTTAGCATAATGAGAACCTTATCTTATTTCCCAAAGCTCAGTGACTGAGTATGGAACTTTTACTTTCTACTCAATGATTTACTCCTCGATGCAAGACTCCTGGTATTGATACCTCAATCTACAAATGTTTCTGTTTTTAACGCTTCATCTCCAAATACCGTTGACATGGTGAGTTGATTATTTAAGCTATCGAGATTCAAAACCGAGGAACGACGGCTTCTGTTGTTAAGGAAATCTCAACACGAGCCGAATGTATTTTAACCTTCACAAATTTCTAACTTTTTATTTGCCCATGACGGCAAGTTTAACAGCCCGTTGCTTGCGCAGTTTTAGCTTTTAAAGGTCATGCATGCCACCATTTAAAGTATTTTAAGCTGCTGCTTCCAATTGTACAGGTTTTGTATTGTATGCAACTCCATAAATGACAAGAACGTAAGAGCAATGTGTAATTTTAAATTTGATAATACTGTATTAATAACAATCATTTCTTGCAGTACTAGTTGTAAATAATCGTATACTGAGTTAAGAGTTACTGAGTTAAGATGCGCATATGCATATTTCTTGTTATATTTCACATGGTAATCAGAAATTGATGTATGCGTAATTCAAGTACAATTATGTGATTGTGGAACAGTTAACCTTATGCATGTGGAGATGGGTGTATACAATTTATGCAATAAACAGATGGTAATGATGGTAATCCCAGGTTTCATTTGGTCACTGTTAGCCTACCTAGCTTCTGGTGAGTTTTGAAACTTGGTTAATATTGGATTTTTCTTTTTGATTTTTGTTACAAATTCCCTTATTTCCTCATTTTTAAGCATTTCCTCACTTTTGTTCATTTCCTCTTTCATCAATTTTGAAGTCAGATTTCCTCAAATGAGCAAATTTCCTCACAAGTGAAAGCCCTGGCAATCTGTCTCTGACCGCACAGAGGGCTCCTAATCGACTACATTCCATGTGACAATTATGGTTCAAACATCGTCATAAGGGTGCGCAAAAGATCTCATTGACAAACATACTCAGAAAACACAGAAAAAAAGGAGCAGATCATGTAAGAGTTCGCATTCGGTAGGCTACCTACAAAGTAGATTACACGGTCTATTTTAATGTACTTTTTTTCTAAGGCCGAATGCGAATACTCATGCCTATTGCTTAGGCTATGGTATGCTTTCTTGTTCTATTTATTTTCTGAGCATTTGATTTAAATCGATTTGGTTGGTTATTTAAAGAAAGTTTTGACTTAACGGGAAAACTCGTTTGACTTGACAATTGACATGATTGATCAGTACAGAATTAACACCAGACTGATAAAAGTCTCGACATTGACACTTGTGATACAGTTTGTTAAAATTTTAACTGCCGCCATTTCACTAAAATATAGTAGGCTATGCGAAACCTTCGAAGAAACACTGATAACGCAAACAAATAAATTTTCTATACAAATTCTTTTTATGAAAAGAACCTACTTAGTTATACAGGGCCACCTATGCTATAGGCCTAGGCCGAACTGCATATTGGAAATGGATGTAGCTTACAACTAAAATTTTCGATTTATTTATCCTAAGTAATATACTGTACTTCCAATTTAAATAGCATGATACACGTTCTTCTGATGCAAACTAAGCTGAACTATCACAAAATGTATAGGCTACAGTGATAATCTGCTTTTATTCCGACGTTTCGTCAATCAGACATCTGCAGGGGGCTATAGGCCAGGTTGTGACTAGGCTACAGGTAGTGAAGAAGTTAGTGCCAGAATTGTGATATGGGCCATTAGTTAAGCTTACTACACAAACCATGTGCCCCATGTCACACAATATCACGACCTTGTGTAATTTTTCAATCAAATATCAACATGTTACTTCAAAGCTTTCTGCTACACTGTGCATAGATGCTTTGTGAATGTTTTAATTTTCAACCATTTTTCTACTCGCACTCGCTCCAACACTGTAGGGCCTTGTAGGCTAAAATTTTAACAACTCCTACAATGTTGGTGAATTCCAGTGACGTTCGGTGGCTTAAACCGTTGGGAAAGCAACTTGGAAATGTGCTGCAGCAAGGTAGTAGGCACGAAGGGCGTAACCGTCGGGCGAAGCCCGAAGGTGTGTTGCCGAAGGCAACACTTCCAGCGGGGGGTCTAGAGGGCCTCCCCCAGAAATTTTTGAAAAACACTTCCAACTTGGTGCGCTCTGAGAGCATTTCCAAAACAAATCAAAAATATAAATCTGTCAAATTGTGCTTCGCCTATGTCCTGATCATACATCCATTTAATGTTTAGAAGTCATGAACAATCTTAATTTTAACGTTGCAGGACCAAAATCCTGTGTTAGACATGGAATAATAGTTGTCTAAATGTTTAATTCGTCATGAATGTTCATTCTCAGATATTCAGTTAAGCCTACACTACAAAAACTAACACTTAGGCCTAAACATTACAACCGCAAGCAATTTGTACAAAAAGCTGGATAAGTTTGCCTGCTGCGTATAGAAGCTTAACAAACTAAATATTGCATCCGCACCTGAACGTTCATTGGCGAAGTAACGTTATATCAACGCTGTAAAAAGGGCAAAGGCATGACTATGAAAGCTAGTACAGTACGTTAAGGTACATGGCGAGGAGACATAAAAAAACAGCAACAAGCTTTTTGCCATTATGATGCTGTGCGTTTACCGTGACGAGATACCATTCTGACGAGTTAGTCTAGTCGCTCTAGCGAATGTACGCATTGACGTCACTGGGAAAGCACAACTAACCTACCATAACCATAACACATCTGATTGGCTAAGCAGCTGGTGACGTTTTGCAAAACGGGTGAGGATTGGTTAAAACGAAGGCGTTTTTTGACATTTTTGAATCTGGGAAAGCAAGTTTGATAGTTGCTTACCTGGAGCCTCAGTGATTGTTTCTGACAGAAGTGTTTGCGTCAATTGGCATTTATAGGCAAGACATGCGGTTTGGTGAGGACTTAGACTACTCACAAGCGTTACGAGTAATTCTAGTCACGAACACAGTAATTTTCAAGTTAAAATAGACGTGATAAAAATAATAAGTTAAACCTAGAATTCAGTCATTATATTTTGCATAGTTTTTGCTAAGGTAAGCACTGCTTTCCTTGCTTTCTCTCACCGATCGTCACTGCTAAAGTACATGATATTTTTACCTGCGTTTAAAGCAAGTGATGGGGCGTAGATGGCTATACCCAACGACAGTAACGATTGGACAATGTATCCTAAATTTGCTATCAACTTCACTTTCCGATTGAATCGAAATTCTAAATACTGAAACAAATAACACGTTTCATCAGTGAGTATATTGACATGCAAAATGGCAAAAGTAATTAAAAGACGTTGCAATGAATAACCATCTGAAAAATTTTTTCTCACTTACCTCAAAAACACTTGCAATCTTCAGTTTATAGTAAATAGGAACAAAGACTTCTGCTGTGACGATGCTTCCTATTAAAATGCCAACAAACAACCTATAAAATTAGCAAAGGATTATTATCATCAACTCGAAATAATCATATTGCTTTGAGATACCTAGAGTACTGTAGTTTATTCGTCTTTCCAACACAGATTGATCAATAGCCTAAGCGTTTGTAGCCTATGGATAGAGAAATGTAAACTTTCAGTTTTAGAACTTCAGGGCAATTGTGAGATCAAAATCGTATTAGATCCATAATATTGCAACGAGGCTTGATCTTTTTCCAAATTCTGATTTTTTGTTTCATAGGAGTTCACATCCGATTATAGAAATTTTGAGATCAGACTCAAGATGCACACATTTGTAATAATGAAGTGCATCAATTGACTCTGGCACCACTGTCTGGAACAAGCTGCAGCAGTCACGCTTTTAGCAGCCATGCAAAACGTTAATGTTTTCTGTGTTTAGAGTTGAGCTCAATCGAGGAAGATAAAACTGTTGTAGCCTACTGGAATTTTGTGACAAAACAAGTCATCAGTGTTAATTTAACAAAATATATACAATGCTTAGTTTTGGAACTGTAACAAGATTTGTTTGGTTTCGGCAAACAGTTTCACTGCTTGGATTTTGTTTCGAAATCTATAAAACTCTGTTGCGCCCTGAAAGTAAAGAAGAACTATTATCTATTATGTTGTAACACAGAAATCGTCAATCAATACGTTCCGCAATACTTCCTCAAGATGAAGGTTTTCTAGTCATGATAGGGTTAAGAAGTGTTTTTTTTTTTAATATTACAAATGCCCGTTTTTTATAATAAAGGATCAGATATGTGCAATGACAACTCGTCAACGTCCTATACATTACAATGAACCTGCTTACCACAAAAAAATAAATCCATATCCGTACACTTCCGCCGGTGTGCCAAGAAGACTAGTAGCTGATATGTTGCTGACAGCAAGCGAAACTCCAATTGGTGCCATCCCCGTGGACCTAAAAGCAATAAAATTTATAGCGATGTTTCAGTTTTTTTTTGCTACACTTTGTGATATTCTAACTTACAAAAGTATCATTTTTCGACACAATCCTACAACAGAAATGTAAAAAAACTGCGGCCAAAGAACAAAAATATTTAAGTTGCGGGTCTTATTTGAAGCTTTTGTTTTATGCACAAACAAAAAGTGTTATGATATTTCTAAACGTCACAGATTTGAAGCGATTTTTACAAACACACAAAGTAGCCTAAATTCATAGAAAACCGAGGTATGAGGTCGTAAAAGCTGCATTGTCTCCGTCTGAAGATGGAGCACAAGTGAAAATGGAAATCGTTGCAACCTATTTTTAGTGATATAGTGATATGATATATATTTTACCGTTCGCATTTTGTAGCTATAGTAAAGTGTTTCTAGAAATCGCAGTGACTTGAAATTTATTGATTTTTCTCCATGTCTTCTAAATCAAAACATTTTTCACCAAACGTTGAGACAAAACCATGCTAACAAATAAATCATAAAGTTGTTTTAGTGGTTGCAGTCAAGTTTTACAGTAGAATTAATAAGTTATTTAAAGTCTACAATACATTTTTTGGTCAACTGTACTCGGACTTAAAACAAAAAAATTCAGAGTGAGGAAAAAAAGCACTTGAATGAAAATTTTCATTTTCAAAAAAGTTTTTTAAACACAGTAGGCTAGTCATAAATAGTAGTAGTCCGCTCAGCATCCAGTGATTGAGATTCCCGTGAGTGGATCCATCAATTAAGTGAAACAGTTTGCACTGCGTTGAAGTGTGCTGAAATATCGTTCCACTGTATTTGGCTCCAACAAGCGGCTGGATTTAATGTTTGTGGATCCAAAAAGCGGCGCTACTGTATGGCAAGAATCAGCCTATTAAAAAACGCTTTACCAGAATTTATGGAATAAGCACTGCTTGTTGTTGCTTGCTGAAGCTACATCAACCGGTCAGAGTAAAAATATATTTTACATTATTTTTCATTTATTTTGTTTAATATAATTGTCAGGGTATGAGGTTGGCAACAGGATCTTCTCTAGGCAAGATAAAAAATGACTTTACCTAAAATGAAACTATTAATTGCGCACTTACCGTCCTCCAAGCAAATACCCTTCCGTTCCTTCTTTTGACTTCTTTTCGCGAATGGCGTAGTAGATTCCAATAGCAGCAGAAATGGATAAGGTGAGAGCGAAGACCACATAGTCTGGTATAATGGTCAATGATTTTTCAAAGCCATCTGACATAATGTTAGATATTTAGGCTACTATTAACTAACTTTAACCTACCTTAGACAAGTATTCTATACACAAGCAAATCATTCAAACGATTCAATTAACGATGCTAACACTTTGCAGAAAATGTAGCCTACAACTTTGTAGACATCATTTTTCATGCAAACATCGATACCTTTCTAAACGCATATTAAATGAAAAAGTATTAGGTTATAAAAATACAATTTCAAGCAAAGGTTTGTATTGAATAAATGTGGCTATTGGGCAGTGGGGTGTGAATCACATGCGACCTACTTACTCGACCCTGGGTAGAACTAGATGTTATCTTAAGGTTCCAGGAAAACAAAACTGATCATTTGACCTACAGTACAATTGTAGCCAACAAATGACAGTGCTCTGGAAAGAAGATAATAACAGTAGGCTACAGTACAATTAGGCCTACAATATAGCCTAGTTATTATCGTATTATGCTTGAAAAGTTTTCCACCATTGTTGGCCTCTTTTACAGAACTACCACAGTCTCTTTAGGCTACTTTCTGTAGCCTATCAGCAAAGGAACAACCTATAGGTTTCCTAATATCCTGTCCTGATATCGAAATGGCAACTTTTGTTTTAAAACGTTTGTATATTTTACAAGGCCTGGTGCGCTTTGAATTGTCTTTGTCCATAGTGGGGTTTCATTACCTCGGGTTTTCTTTGCCTACCTTGATCTTTCTGAGGTGGTATACCTAAATCATCAAGAGCTGTGTCCCACACGTCGTCTACCACGTTCTTGACAACGTACCACGTCAGACCAACACGTCAATTGTCTATTAAGTTTTTTATTTTTGTCGTTGATTTTGTTTGTTGTTTTACTAGCCTGTAGGCCTATATTTTTTTCCTCTCAGGCACAAATTTTGGATTTTTCTTTGGGTTTGTTTCAATTTTTAAGATTCTTAAGGTGTTGCAACAGTGTCAAAATCCTTGTATTTAGTAACTGTTTTTTTACCACGTGCACTCTTTAACGTTCGCGTTTTGTCGTTTCTACCTTTTTCCAGACCCTTGCTATTATTATGGCAAGTGATATATATATATTTTTTTTTTGATAGTCTAAAATAATTTATCAAAATTAAAACTTATCTGAAACTGAATGTAAAAACTAGGTCCATTGTGGATAACCGAGTCGTTAGACAGCACTGGATTGATTGATTGATATGATGGTCAGAAATAAGAACAACTGAACTAAACTGAACTGAACTTTATCCTCGGACTAGGAATGCTTCTTGCAGAGCTTAATCCTGGCAGTTTTGCATACTTGTAGAGGCTTTGAACCACTGACGCAGGCCCGGTCACCGAGATTGACAGAGTAAAGTTTCCGATCGTTGAAGTGTTGTTGCCTAAGAATTATTCCATCCATATTAGATGGAGAGTAGTGCTTAACGTGCGTTGCTCAAGCGCACACCCCGAGAGTCAAACCAGTGCCGCTTGATCTTGAAGCTTTTTCGTTCCAGAAGTCACGCGCGAACCAACTCAACCAAACTATCCTTCTTGTGCCCATTTTGCAACAGGGGCTTCACTGCCAACAAAGTTGGGCTATTGCGAACCTGGTGATTAGCCTACTACCTTTTTTCAGACCCCTGCTATCAGTGGTGGCTCGTCCTAATACGCTGCAGCAGCCTACCCTCGTGAAATTAGTGAATGTACTGTAATGTAAACCAATGTAAAACACTTTGCATTCTATCTATTTAAAACAGCCATGAACCACCGCTCACCAGTGGCGTAGCCAAAGGGGGGGTTTTGGGGGTTACAACCCCCCCCTTTGGCACGCGTGTGACGTCACGATATTGAGAATGATGCTTTCAGTCTAAAACAAATTGCCTAATTTTGAACAAAACTGCATTAAAAGAGCGAGTTTTGCCAATACTAAACATCTCAGCCAGGAATTAGCAACAAGAAAACACAGAGACTTAGCTTTATTTCCGAAAAATGCCGAAAAAAACATGATCTTATCCTTTTGCTATGCCACCGGACAGCACCATTTTACAGGAATATTCATACCCACACTTTTGTTGAAAATGCTCTCAGAATGCAGCAAATTCAAAGTAATTTTTCAAAATTTTCTGGGGGAGGCCCCCCAGACCCCCCGCCGCTGGGTTGTCAAAACCCCCCCCTTTCAAAATTCCTGGCTACGCTACTGCCGCTCACTGCTATACTATTGCAAGTAGCCTAATGTTGTTTTTTGCTTTGTGAAGAAAATGAAACTAAAATATACTTTCAATTGACCAATAGCTCAATGTCGCAACTTTGCAACAAATGGTACCTGAGTTGAGAATTAAAATAAAGTTCAACCAGCCTCATGTTTAAAAAGAATATATATTTCGCTACATAGTAATGAGCATCTTCAGTTCTGCAAACAAACAAATTACTGCAATGAATGCTGCATAAAGGGAAACTATGCTGTTAGCCTCTATAATCAAAATTAAAATGATGAGCAAAATGGTGAGCAATCATTTTGCTCATCAGTTTAATTTTGATTATAGAGGCTTACAGCATAGTTTCCATTTATGCAGCATTCATTGCAGTAATTTGTTTGTTTGTTTGCAGAACTGAAGATGCTCATTACTATGTAGCGAAATATATATTCTTTTTAAACATGAGGCTGGTTGAACTTTATTTTAATTCTCAACTTATTTCGATGTGATCAAGTCAACCGCTTCTTGCTGACGGCGTGCCAGGGTTAGGTTTCGGTGTCTCAGATGACATTCACTTTATCAAATGGTACCTATAAATATTCTGTGTTCGTTGTACCACACCTTTTTGAAAAAAAATTTCTGAAATTTTTTTTTTTTTGTGGGCCACTACGAGTTAACAATCAGCCATAGTCTACGTTTTTCACCTAACGTTACACTACTTTTTGTATATTTTGCAAGACCAAGTTCGCTTTGAAATGGCTTTAACCATGGTAGGATATTTTTTCGATAGGTTTTCTTTGCATACCTATTACCTAGCTCTTCTTGAAGGAGGTAATTCTAGCACATCAGGAGCTCTGTACCCCAATTGACAATCAACGTTTCGATAACACACCACTGCCGATCAACATAGCATTGTTCATTAAGTTTTTATTTCTTTGTTATTGTTTTTTTTATAAACTTGTATGTATTTTATTTTGTTTTTCTCAGACACCTATTTTTAAGTTTTTGTTGTATTTGTTTCAATTTTAAATATCTAAAGGTGTTGCGGTCGTGCCGAAATCCTTGTATTTAGTAAATATTTTTTTCTCGGGTTTGCTTTAACCCAGACAGCAAATCAATCGCTTTTTACATTGATTCAACGTTGAATCAATGTAAGAAGCGGTTGATTTGCTGTCTGGAAACGTTCGCGTTTTGTCGCTTCTGCCTTTTTCATGGCAAGTGATCCTGTTTGTTTCTAAGTTGCACAATAACGACGAACTTTAGCTGCACGTTTGGCGCATCACTTCACGATTCATCGATCATTTGAAAAATCACTAATTGCAATGTGCGAAACGCGTTGCTGCGTACCCCAGACAGCAAATCAACCGTCTTTAACATTGATTCAACGTCTACAATGGTCGAATCAATGTAAAAGTCTTTTGGTTTACTGTTTGGTCTGGTGCTTAGCTTTTGTGCCACAACATGTTGGCAAAAGGTTGAATTGAATACCTGGTCGTCTCACGTTTAGCCTGGATATTTGTGTTCAAAAGATTTCGTGCACTGACTAGTCATCAATATTATCGTTTTTACTTCTTATTTTTTTGTAGCTGAGTAAGTTTTGTCTAGGAAGTTTTGGTTGTTCAGAAAAGATGAACATAGCGAGGTGTCATTGCTAGGGCGATTTTTTTGTAACTTAAAAAGTCAAAAAGGTGACTTTAATTTTGGGAAAAAGTAACTTTAGTCAACAAAAACAAGAAAGCGAAGGAAATAGCAGCAACCAGCAATTCAACATCCAAATAACAAAAAGCGTCTAAATAAGTTTCAATATGTGCTCAAATTATAATTACACATTCAAATTACACATTTGAAGGTGTTTTACATTCTCTGGCAGGAAGTATCTGTCAATCAAGCACTTTAGCAGCTATACAGGGAAAACAAGTGGTTAAATATAGTAAACACAATTTGTTTCATCAAAAAATTATTTTACGAGTTTTCGGGAATACACGCGATACGAACAAGCATGGGGTCATGCAAACCTAAAATCCGTACCATAGTAGAAGATATATTAAAAGTCTTGGCATTACATAGAATGTAAATTCATTTCTCCAGTAGCAATGAAAGATAAATAAATAGGGGAATTAGGCCAAAAAGTATGCTAGATAAAGTGACCTAATAAATGAAAAGTAACCTAAAAACACAAAAAGTAACTTTTGGTAACTTTATAACTTCTTACATATTGACCCCACAACCATAAAATCGTGGTTCTTTTACATTCATTTTGTTAATTGGTACAACCAGGTAGCCATGGTACAACTAAAAAATAAGTAACATTAGTGACAAAAATCGCCCTAGTCATTGCTAAAGCTGATGGTATGAGTAGAATATATTGCAAAAGTTAACATTTCAGACGCATCGGCTACGCATACCAAGTCCATTAAATCTCACTTTTCGTGAAAAGTATTTGTTCTGCTTCGTTCTGATTACAAGGGAGCATGCTCGAGTGCATAATTCAGCACGAAAATACATGCTCAACTGATTTCCAAGCTACAAAGTTTGAAAAAATAATTAGCTTTGCAAGAAAACTAAATGAGGCTGTTCACCAGATGATGTATTTTTAAACTAAGTTTGGCTTGTTGACAGTCTTTTGGTTAGTCTATGAACTTTTGTTTGCAGCACTTAGTGCCAAAGCTATTCTCAGGATATCCTGTCATTGTCAAGCAAAATTGCTTTAACACTTTACTTTATCTTAGCAATTGCTCTAGTGCAGCCTAATGCACATATGGATCTCATGTTAGGTGCTAAAAATTGGAAACATGGTAATGCTACTGCAAAAGAAATTCTGATGCGATTTGCTAAGAGCATAAATATGGAAGTCATAGATAAACAATTCTGTCAATGGTTAGACGAAAATGACGAGTTGTCGCATTTTCGAAGTGAATTTACGATTCCAAAATTGGCATCTTTTGCTAAAGGTAACATTGAGTGGATTTAAAAAGTTTCCAAATACATCTTTTTGTAATGAGTTTTAGAATTTTAGCGTTTTGATGCAGTGATGGTATTCAATCTAGTTAGCAATCGGTTCGATTCGACTAAGATTAGCCACACCTGACAACCATACGTAGCATATAGGGTGATTACATTAGGTCCACTGAAAAAAATTGGCCAGGAAATGATCCTGCGCAATCTTTTTTCTTTTTGGGAAGCGGTTCGCGAACCGGTCGAATTCCGTCACAGTTTTTATGGCTTCTTGGCTCCCAAACTTTGAGAACATATTGAAGCCATTAGTAACGTGTAAGCTAACAGCCTAGCACGTTATCCCAAAACGTTGTTGTGTTTGTCTTATTTTAGGTTGAATATTTTCCCTTGACATTTTTTTAATCCGATTACACTGTTTGAAACGATGAAGCACGCAGGGGAAATATAGTGGCATCTGTTTTGGAGTAGCTACAGCATAATGGCTTGCTTACGTTAACAATAACGTAATTAAAATAATCACTAAAAGAAGAGATTATTAGAGGAAGGTAATAACGGAAGCTGAGTCATGTAGAAGACATTTGAAGGCAAAGTGCTAGAAATTGGGCTAAAGTAAGTTTACAAATATTACACCTGAAATTTTAGAGACAAAACCGCGGGGGCTTGGGGAAGCAATCGCCGCCTGCCCATTAAAAATACGTTTTTACCGCGCCCTCCAAAAATATGTTTTGAATACTAAGTTATTACAACCTATTGATGACATTATCTTTTATGTTGAATTTGTCTTGTCATAATTACTACACTGAGAATGCGATGTCTTGGTCTTTCAGTTGAAGCAAGCAATGAAGCACATGAAGAATGTATCTATTTCTGTGGGAATTCTCTTGGACTTCAACCAAAAACGACACCGGAAATCGTTGCAAAAGTAACATACATAGAATAAGTTAAGTAAAAATGTATAATATGAAACATATAAAATAATAACTACTTTTCTGCAATGTGTTTTTTTTTTGTATCCAGGCTTACGCCCAATAGTTGAAGATTTAGATTAAGTAGACGAGAAGGCAACTAAGCCAACCTTCCTGTAGCCTACCAGCATGAGCACACATGACCCGTTTCGTTCAAGATAGAAGATACAACATCGCTGTTAATAATACAGCGACAGTTCTTGCATATTTGCATTTCAGGTTTTGGATAATTGGCGTTTGCACGGTGTTCATTGTTATACTTCTGGTATTCTCCCAGGAGTTTATTGTGATAAATATGTGCAAGAATCGATGGCTAAACTAGCCGGAGCTCACAAAGATGAGGTAACTCTTTAACTCATATAAATAAAACAAAAGATCACTTGAGAGAATAAACATTGGTTATTTTTATATCAAATTTTTAAAGATTAATTTAACCGTATCTGTCACTGCCTCCTTTTGGCGTCAAGAGTCACTGGCCGAGACCATCAGGTCTACGTCTCTCTTATTGCTAATTACTCCGTCGGCTTATATCAAATAACAACGGGAAAAAGTATGCCGTTGGTCAAAAGCCTTATCTATCACTTCAATCAATTTATTTCGCAAAATATATTCGTGATTGTGTATTTTAGGTAGAAAAGGTGATAAAGACTCGGTTTTTGACCTATTTTCGCCATTTCTTGGTCAAATTTCCCAGTTCACATTTTATTTTGAAAGTCCTCTTGCATAGAACACAGAATTTCATAAATTTTGTTTTTCCGTTTCTGTGCAAACAGTATTCCATGCACTTTTTGCACTACAAAGCAATTTGCGCAAATAATAAATTACCTTCCTAATTGATGTCTGCCAGCAAAGAATGACTCATATCGCGTCAAAGACCAACTCCCTACCCAGACAGAAAAATCGACGTTGGATCAATGTAAAAATGACGGATTTTGCTGCCTGGATAGAGAATGGAATTTTAGCGCCGTCGTGTTATGACTGACAGACACAAAATGAAACCGCACGCTAATAGTAAACTGTCAATCAAGCTATTGAATATCAGGAAATTTCTTGCATTTTATAACTGGCTGTGACAAAAGGTTTATTTTGAACTTCACAATTATCCGATACCAACATAGTCGGGATTAAAAGTTGGGGCAAGAAAAAAAACTAAAAGTCAAGAAATCTCAGGTTTCTAGCGTCACTGCTTCTATGTGAAATTGCTGAATTAGCAGAGGGCGAGACCCTAAGGTCTACGCCAGTGACAGATACGGTTAAATATGCCGCAAAATGTCCAAAATATGTTCCAACTGTTTGTTAGCGTAAAACCACTGCTTTCAACACAAGTTGACTGTCTGAGAGCGAATTATGCTACTGTATCATAAAGCAATGAATCCAAATCCAGTGCTTTCGTAGCGAGGTTTACAAGGCCAAGTTTAGTTAACGCCAAAGCATCTTTGAAATCAATTAAAGGTCTTTCCTCTACGGTTATGTTGGTTATAACATATGCAGAAGAGTTAAATCACGGCGTGTTACACCATGCTTAAAATTGATTTATGTTGATCTGCTATTTAGCTTTATCATCATCAGAGAATAAATTTACTGCAACTTTCACCTTAACAAATCTTGGCCAATCTTTAAAATATTGTGTGTTTTTTTATATTTTTTCTTTCCTTCAATCGCACTGCAGTATATATCCTTATGAAATTTTATTTTGTATGTTATTCGCTCTGAGGATGCGCATTGTCATGGTGCGCAAAACGTCAGTGAAGCAATAAACCATCTTGTTTATTGTTGCTTTTACTTTCAATTTCATTAGATGAACGTTGCAATTAGTGCTACAAACGATAATTGTCCTGATGAACACCCAAACTTTTCAGTGTTCAGTTTAACAAAACCAGTTATATATTTAGGTTACAGCGATGAACGGGCTTAGCGTAAACTTGCATCTGTTGCTGGTTTCCTTTTATCAACCAACTACAACTCGACACAAGATCCTATTGGAAGAAAAAGCTTTTCCATCTGATTTCTATGCAATAGAATCTCAAATAAAGCAAAGAGGATATGACCCAAAAGAAAGCATGTTGTTGATGAAACGAAGAAAGGTATCTATGTAATGTAGTTCTTCTACATACTAAAAAAAATTCTCCAAAACAAAATCATGTTACGTCTTTTCAATGCAATAACGTTTTCAACACAACTTGCTTTGTCTAAGGCTTTTTGCGTTTTTAAGTGCAGACTTTGGAATTAATTGCATTTGTAATTGAACATTTCAATCAATCAAATTCCCTCAGATGGATAGCAGATCTATAGGACCGATGATCGTCCCATGTGACTTGTTCGCAATAAATATTCTCATCCAGGACTAATCAAACTACAGCCCATAAGCCTTAGTCTGACCGCGACCGCGACATTAGTTGATCAGGCCTGACGAAAGCAGGCCTACTTGCGTTTTTCTGACAAACAAGTGAAATTCGAGACTTTAGTAAGGTCAGTTTTTTTAGATACAAGCATGGCAAGAATACTGAAGGTTTAAATCAAGCATATCTCTAGTCACCATATCTTTTGACCAAAAGTTGGGTCACTAAAAATATGTTGATTCTGGCATGCAAGTACTACACAAAGTGACCATGCGACACGAAACCGAGTTGACGCTTGTTAAACTTTTAGATATTCAGCACAGTGCATAAAATTGCTTGATAAGCTTTTTTTCCAAAGCAAATGCGATTAAATTGTCGAATGTTTTACAGCAGGAGTCGGTAAACTTTTATTGCTATGCAGACCGGTTTGGGGCAGGCACTGTTTTCCGGACTGGCCATCAATAGAACACATGTGTTTGGTACATGCACATGTATTACAACTCGTTCAGTCGTAGTAACGCTGAAAGCCCTGGGCTTGTTTTCAGCGATTAGTTGCTCCCATCTAGGGAATATGATAGTCAATGACCCGCTAGTCAAAAAATCATGTAAAAGACAGAGTTGTACACATGCTGTTTTACCTGCGCTAATTTAGGTTTTGCAATCTGCTAATGGTTTCAATTACTTTCGGAGTCCACTTAGTCTGCACCGGTTGAGGTTTTTCTACTATGCGACAACAAATCGTTGATTACTGTCCTGACTTAACAAAGCATTAAAAGCGTTGATAAGACATAAAATACAGTCGTTGGTGATTGAAAGAACATTAATTTAATAATTTTGGAAAATAGCTTTTATGCACATTTGCCAACTCGTGTTCATACCAATAGGCTACCATGGTGTTGTGACAATTGACAGTTATTGCAATGCCGCTCGCATCACGTAGACCAGGGGTGGGCAACTTGCATCTCTTTCCCTTTTTAATGTGCCCCTTCCTCTTCTTTCAGCTTTTTTACTTATAAGGTTGTGTCAGTGTTATCGTTAAAACTTTTACTTGTTCCATTTCTTGTTTGAAGGTCTACCAACCTTCTCGCTAACTTATATTTAAACGTTGACATACAATAAATATTTCCTATCTGCATGAAATTACACCAACTTTCCAGCAAAAGCAGTAAATTTGAGTCAGTGTTTATTTGCACTGAAGCCCGTACTAAGCATCATATTTTTCTAACTGACCTTCGTGTTAAAAACGTTGTTCACCCCTGATGCAGACCATTTTAAAGTATTGCTGTTATCGAAGTACTTTAATATAATAGCTTATATTAAACTAAGTTTTGTCAACATTGAAATCCCTCATTGCAACAGGGCACAATTTTTGTCACAATTGGCACAATTATCATAAGTTTCATAGTTTCATTAATCATGATCTGAAATTCTTTCTTGTAGCTATAACTGTTGGAGCTAAAATTCAGCTGCTTTTCTACTCGATTGAAATGTAGCTTCTCTTAAAAATGACTTTTTAAATAAGCTTATTAACATTATTTAACTGTTGAGAAGGAGCGATTTTCCTTGCGTTAGCACTACCTGACTACTCACCATAGAACAGCGAGCATTGTGTTTCGCTAGCCAGACCGGTGTAGCCTCCACACCATGTCTTATATGTTTCATTCTGATCAGGGTGAACACACATGGCGACCCGAAGACATATTGGATTTGATTGACACTGAAGGTGACAGCATTGCTCTTGTGATGCTATCTGGGGTGCACTACTACACTGGCCAGACCTTTGACATGGAAGCTATTACGAAGGCAGCTCACAAGAAAGGCTGCATGGTAAGAGGGAGTTGCTAGGAATAGCAATTTTTGAATTTTGATTGCTTCTGCTTCGAAAAAGTATGGCAAGCAACTAAGCAGCTACGTCTGATCTTGTGAATCTTAGTGTTTGTCAAAAAACCATGGTTTATGTGTTGTAAGGTATACAGTATGTATGTGGATTTTTAGCAACAATTGTTATTGAATTATTCAGTTCTCTTTCATTCAGGTTGTCTTTGATCTTGCATGTTTTTTTTTTGGCAATGTGACCTATGAGCAACCCTGCTTTTTATAACCCTCTGTTTTGATAGCATGTGCTATTACACAGGTTTGTGTATTGCGGATGTTTACGTAAAGCTAACTTTATGCAATAAATGTTATTAACACCACAAAGGAGTGCTCAATGCCAGGCGCAATGCTAAGCAGAGTAAATTGAATCACTATTTGCAAAGTAATCTTTACAGCCTGTTTCAACATTTGCGTGATCGTCAGAAGGTGCTGAAAAACATGCAGAAGAGAAACCGCTCATATTAAAGCAAGCATTGGTAGACATTATCATCGCTCTGTCCTCAGCAAAACTCACAGAACACTCGAAAAAGTTGCCATTAGCAATCCATACGTGATTATGTGTGTTACTTCAGGTTGGCTTTGATCTTGCTCACGCCATTGGCAACGTAGAATTGCATCTACACGAGTGGGGCGTGGACTTTGCTTGTTGGTGCACTTACAAGTACCTGTGTTCTGGTCCCGGTGGGATCGCTGGCGCTTTTGTACACCGGAAGCACAATAAAACGAAACTTCCAAAATTTGTCGGTTAGTATTTGATGAAATATTACCAGATACTTTGTAATTTAAAATAGTTCCCATAAACACTGTAAATCACTGTAATTGACAATCAAAGGAGAAGTTTTTATGAAAGTTTTATCAAAAAAAAAACTGATTAAATTGTCATTTTTCTATGCAAGGTTGGTTTGGCCACGAAGAAGAAACTCGATTCGAAATGAGCAATGAGCTGAAACCTGCTCCTGGGGTGTTAAGTTATCGTGTCACGAATCCTCCTCCTCTACTGGTCGCCTGCCTCCGAGCCAGTCTAGACATTTTTGATAAAACAAACATGCGAGAACTGAGAGAGAAAAGCTTTCTTTTAACTGGGTAAGGAATTCATCACTCATTTTCTTCAATTGTCTTGTCTGAACCACTCATCATCGACGACCACATTCGAATATTCAGTCTAAGTTTTCCCTTGTAATGATTTATAGACAGCCTAATTGTTTCAGAAATTTTCTATCTAAGAAAAAACGACAAGTTTAAAAAATAATGTTTTCAGCTTTACCTTCACTTTGCACGAGTGGCCTGGAGACGAATACTTTCAGCCATAGTTCTTGTTCTTGTACTTATCTGACACTAAGACGTTTCACATTTTCACATGGATGATAACAGAGGATGGAGAAAGTAAACTTCTATTAAAAAAAAAAAAACATTCACTCTTGTGTAGCCTTTCGTAGGCCTACTTTATATTTTTGCAAATTTTTGAATAACGAATTATTGCAGATATTTGGAAATGCTTCTTCAGCATTACTTCTCCAAAGGATCATCCTCACCATACATTGATATTGCGACACCTTCCGAGTTCCGTCAAAGAGGATGCCAACTCTCCTTGATCTTCAGCTGTCCTATCGATGAGGTGAGAATGGAAGTGACAAGTGACAACGAATTGGTGATAGTTTTTTAATGTCATAATAAATAACTTGGCGATTTTAGATTTGATGTAAAAATGTTCAGAAGCAGTAGATGGTCTATTTCTATCACTAAGGCAGACAAAGAGCTCAAGGCAAAATATCTGGAAAAGATCTTTCTGACGGAGCACGAAACTATCAGTTGCGTATGTGACCATTTTTTGGTTGTTCATGTATTTTTTGAAACGTTCAAAACACAGGTTTGATTTGCACAGTGACTCTTTATATCATATCACCAGTTTATTTTGATATGACCGGAACAGCTATTGAGCAAACTGCAAATCTAGTGTGTGTTTTAAACCCTGGTGAAAAAAGTCAACACCGAAAGAAATGGTCATCTTACGCCACTGGAAACTATCTTGTTGATAACAATTAAGCAAATGAAATGAAAACATATTTGTTTTTGGTTGCAGGTTCATGAAGCAATGGCTAAGCAGGGGGTCATCTGTGATACGAGAAAGCCAAACGTTATGAGAATAGCACCCAAGCCTCTCTATAACACATTCACAGACGTTTACCGATTCATTCAAATTCTAAAGAAAATATTTTCTGCCATGCAATGATCTTCTTGGCATGAGTTAAATATCCAGAAAACACATGACCATCAAACTTTTTCTTCTTCTTCTTCTTCTTCCTCTTCTTCTTCAGAAACAATTATTTCTGCTTTGATAATTGTCCGTCTTTGTCGGGAACCCACTTGTCAACAATGTTACTAGTAAAACAAAGATGTTCCATTTTTTTTTTGTATGACGTAGAGTTTTATTTATTTAGAGTAAAACGTTATTATATGTTTTTCTTGCCAGCCATGAAACACATTGCATTTTTTGAAAGAACCGCATTTAAAAAATAAACTACTTTTCAAGTGTTTTCGTTTAAATGCTTTGTTCCTGGCTTTGAAGTTGCCTTAAAAGAGCACTATAAATATAGCAATTAAATCTGTGAACCTTGTCTTGACCCTATGTAATTTTATTGCAAAATTTAGTTTTATTTGTTGGAAGCCTGCTTTTGTTTGAGCTACTTTCAAGTTGAGTTTTATATCCTCTCTTGCCTCCCAATTCACCAATGCACCGTGCCGATGTAGGCTATTCGGATTTTTTGGCTCTTTTAAAAATGTCTCCACACACTAATAAATTACAAAAACATTTTAAACGTTTTATATACAGGATGAATGTTGTAGAAAACAATTTTTTTTTCGTAAGTTGAGCTAGATTTTTTGCAAATTTTGTGGAATATTTTACCAAAAAAGGCACATAAATAAAATTATTAAATTCTACTTCTTCAGGTGTGCCCTTGGTTTATCTGTCATAAAGATTTCTGTTCTAATAATCGACAAATTGTGAAATACTATGCTTCATTCAGATGGATACCTTTCTTCATTTTTCAATACAGTTTTACACACCTTCGCGACTTATAAACCAAAAAACACGACTGAAGAAGTAGATTTTAATATTTTTGGTGTTATTCTTGTGTGAGTTGTTGAATGTTGAGTGAATGCTATTCGGTTCAGAAATATCGTTTTTAATCAGTGCACAGTAAAACATAATCTCTAATGGTCACTTTCTTTTTTATATCTTGCAAATTTAGTTACTAGGCTATTCCAGATGAGGACACAACGATATGTTGAAAACATTTGAAAGATTTTACTTGTTTGTTTATTTTATATCCATATATATTGTTTACGCAACAAAACAAAAATAAAATATATGTTAAACCCATTGAGTTTACTTAGTGTTACACATTTGTAGAACAACACAATGAACACTCCACTCAACCTCTCTGTACTGATAGCCTATGCAGTACAGTATAACAGACATATTCGTAAAGTTCCAATATTGAATAAACGTCTGTGTGGCAGTGATGAGTTGTCATTTCAAATGAGTAAAAAATCCAAGCTTGATAAAAAAACGACAACAGAGGTTGCTCCAATTTTCGTTTAGGCTTATTAATAAATACAATCTCCAGTCTAGGCTATTGGATGGAATCTTAGTTTTAGGCTAAGAGAAGGGTTACATTTTATTGATCTGCAGTATAACGATGAGCGCAAAAAGTCCATAGGTGAAACTATAATGTTTCTGGATTGTAGGCTATTATGCAGCTTTGACAAACATGATGAAGAAGTCATTCAAATACTACACTGTCACGGCAGTGTTTACATCAAAAATGGGTCTCCTGATCCTGTGTCAATGTTTGAAAAAAATTGTTTATTTATTTTGCAACAAAACACGTTAACCTTTCAGAGCAAAGTAGCCACTAGCGACCTTTCATAATTTTAGAGTAACAGTGGTAATATTGGCATTAGCACAAGGTTTGTATGCAACCTCCGACACAAGAGTTCCGGTTTAGAACGCCCCAGTGGGTTTTTGGGCTAGGTGCTTTTCTGGTGTTTTGTTATTTGCGTTTTTACAAACCTGTAGTAATTTGACTTATCCTACATAATAAGCTCTAATTTCCTTTGGTAGAGGGGAAAGTCTCCTATAAAAATCGTAACATAATGACAAAGCAAATGCTAAAACGTAGAACTTGGACTGAATTGGACACTTTCTCAAGTTTAACGAGTTTAAGGTTAGTTAGTTTTAGGGCTTGCATGTTTACTCAGCAGAAAGGAGTTGAAAGAATTTCACGTGCAATTTGTTGAAATTATGGGGTAGTGGACCATGCTTTTCCTAATATGTTTCACAACATAGGCAACTCCCAACTTTCAGTAAACATTTTCAAGAATAACAAGTCCACGTAGCACTAGGCGCGTGCTGTAGGTTTTTCGGAGTGCTAATAAAAATAATATTGTCAAAACCCTTTATTAGTTTGTCATTGGTAGCGTAGCCGCATGAAAGGATCGATTGTACGTCGCTCGGAAGTACGGTGGTTCGACACTTATCCTGAGCATTCGGCTGTGTCTTTAGAAAGACACTTCGTGACATTGCTGAAGATAGACACGGACACTGACGACCTCGCTTCACAGAGAGCCAATTAGTCGTTTTTTACATTGATTCAATATCTACAGGCGTTGATTCAATGTAAAAAAACGACTGATATGTTGTCTGGGTTCTCCTCTACAATTCAAATCGTTAACTACCTGGCATTAGCTTGGATACGACAAAATACTGATACGTCAAACATTCAATAAATTTTCCTGATGCGTCACATCCAGAAAGCTTGAAAACCACTTCACCAGAATCCAAGTTGTTTTGGGAAAGCTTCTTTTCATGAGTTATCGCGAATGTGTTTATTTTGCTGGGCAAACAGTTGCCGAATTAGCATTATTAGGTCTTGAAAATTGTGTATTATATTCGCAAATTTGCTGTAGTTTATCGACTATTCAGTCGGCATATTACATCTTTCCTAGGATAAGGTCGCGTGAACTGTCTTATCTTTAACTTTAAATATCATCAGATTAATCTAAGTGTGATTGCAAATTTCTTTCTTGGATGCTTCATTTATTTCGACTCAGTCATGGCTAGCAATTAGTTGTTGTCATCGATTGCACGAAAGTATCTTTAATTTAAATTTTACAAAGTACAAATTTAGAACATTGAAAGCAATTCAAAAGTTGATATAATGGATTTTATTTTATTAAACACTAGAACAGCCGAGGTGTCGAAATCGACTCTTTTAGAAATTTAGTGCACTATTTTAGGCCTTAATTGCTATCGCATCGTTTTCAAACTTCCAGAAGCTTCCCAAATATGTTTACACTTTATAGTTCAGTATTATTTAAAAAAAAAAATATTTTTATGTTATCTACAATGTGCGGATATACCTCTAACGGCCGAGGTGTCAAAAAGAACACCTCATACAAATTTAATTGTAGAAAGATTTGTATAGTATAAAAGACTTCCTGTGTGAAAATAACTAATTCAATAGTTTTTACACTTACATATAGCGTTTCGCATGGTAATTGTCCAACGCTCGACTTGATGTGTGTCATCGCTCGGCTTGATTTTAGGTCATCATAGGCTACTGAGTTTACAGACACCTTTCACAAATCTGTTTGCGTGGCCAGATTTTTTGTCAATATAAAAACTGTGAGTTCCAAAATGTCTACCACATTCTGTAGTTTTGAACAGACGAGAAATCAGAGATAAGATTTACTGCTAGTCGTTTATTATCATTTATCCATTAATTTTATTTTTCGTCATTAACTCGTCCGGGACGAAAAAGGTACCGTAGGCCTACTACTAACTACAATAGTCGATATAGGCCTACCAGCTAATTAATGAATCGGAAAAGGTGGCAAAACCTTAAAAGATTTAAAACCTGCCTGAATAGTAAATCATGTAGTAGGCTATATGTCTGTAGTTAGCACGGCCACAAAACCCACAAGCCCACTAATCGAGACTTCTGCTTTGCTGTAGGCTTAGTGGAAGGACACTACGACAGTTTATCAAAGACAATTAATCGAAACGACTGTTCATCGAAACGACTATTGATCGAACGACGGTTAATCGAAACGACTTTTTATCGAAACGACTGTTCATCGAACGAAAATTAATCGAACGACTAACCCTAACCCTAGATAAGATTTGTTTCGGGAGATTCGTCGTCCGATAAACTGTCGTTTCGATAAACAGTGGGTCGGTGAACTCTCGTTTCGATAAACTGTCGTTCGATGAACTGTCGTTCGATAAATTGTCTTTTGATAAATTGTCGCGTCACGTAATGGAAGATCGAGAGTATCGAGAAAACTCGAATTATTTTACACGGATAATAAATCTTGTCCATACAATGCATGTAATCATTTATAGAATTTACTGTGTCTTCAAAAAGGTAGGCGGAGATGTCGGCCCACGACTTTACATGTAGATACAACGTACAACGTCACAACAAATAACTTCTTTACTAGGGTAAATCTTGCTGGTTTGCTACAGAAAAGAAATATAATCATTGTTGGAACTGTTCGGGCTGACAGCAAAGGACTGACAAAGGAGATGACCAAGAGTGGAGGAGAAAGATTTTCCAGTAAATTCCTCTATAATTCAACGAACAGCTGCATGCTTGTAAACTATAAGTAGAAACAAAAGAAAAATATAAATCTCCTTTCCACTATGCATGACGGCCCCAGTACCGATACAACAGAGAAAAGAAACCCTGTGTGATTTTTATAACGAGACCAAAGTAGCAGTTGATGTGTTTGACCAAATGGCAAGAAAATACAACACACTGCAGCAAGCAGAAGATGGCCTCTTGCAGTTTGGGCAAATATGCTAGATATTGCAGCTTTGGACTTTTGGATCATTTTTAGAAAAATTTCCTGTAGCAACATCAGCCAACGTGATTTTATCCTCCAGCTCATTGAGAGCCTGAGAACTGCTCATGTACTGAAACTAAACCCGACAGTGCAGAGAGAAGAAGAGCAATTAAGGACGACCATCTAGAAAGCGCAGAAAATGTGCTGGACATTATTGCAAACACAACACAGTTACCAATTGCCGCCACTGTCGAAAACCAACTTGTGGAAAGTATGGTAATGGTGACTGGAAAGTTACAGAGTGCCCAGGCTGCACTGCGTAAAGTGTTTGTTGGTTTGTTTGACTTTTCTCCTAAATAAGAAAACTTTGTGCTATTTTTATGATAATTATGTAGTCGCTCTGTTGTATATTTAGGTCATCGTACAAAGTCAAGATACAGATACAGTCAAGATTCGAACTGATCAAAACCTGGTAGCCAACGTCATAACTTTGGTCTGAAACCAAAAAATGAAGAGCGCAAATAGGTGACAAAAGTAATAAGTGCTTTAGATAATTTTATCAGTGTAAAATAAAACGAACCCTTACTGTTAATTTTGCGGAAAAATAAACTCTTTTGAAAAGTGTCGATTTCGACACCAGCAGCCGTTGGAGGTAGGTTATACTTTTTTCGGCCGTTCTAGTGGTAAGCTAAATGTATGGGTATAATTTTGAACATACGGTTAAAATTCTTTTCTTTATTTGTTTGTAACCCTTCAAGTGATTTAAACCTATCGTAGAAATAGTTTCTTTGGGGTCAGAAGTTTACGACTACCCTTTCAAAAATTTATCGAATTTAACTCAACCTTAATGAGCAAAATATTTCAACGGTTTGCCGATAACAAAATGCTACTTGAGGGGTAGGATTATAGCATTTGACCTGTGCATTTGCTGGTTGGCAAACAGAAATTTGCAAAAATATATATCTTTTTAAAACTAAAGTACTTTGCAATGCTTATTTATACTTTTCTTGGTATTTCACTCGTTGTTTCATGATACTGCAACCCTGTTTAGTTCACTGCAAAACCAATTGCTTTGCTTGTTGGTTACCATTAAACTTAAAAATCCACAAAGCAAACCGGGCATGAAGGGGTAGAAGAACAATAATTTTTGTGGTTATTCTCTGTTGTTCATTTTGAATGAATCATCTATTGAAAAGAGATAGAAAAGTACGTAAATAAGACCTAAAAGTTTTTAGTAAGTTTTGATCGAAGAATGTAAAGGCTTTCTTCTCTGATTCGGTTAGCCTTTTGGTTTGGTTTCAAGTCAGATCATAGCAAAGTCTTTTACACATTATAGCCCACCGATAGTGTTGTTAGCGGGTAAAAAAAAGAATAGGCTATGATAGGAAACTGATGATGAAAACTGATAGAAAACAGTTAGCAGTTCTAAAGTAAGTGATCACAACCACATTGTAGTATTGCTATAACATGTGTCTACAGATCAAACAACATCATTGCAGGAATCGCGTCTTTGCCTACTGTCTTGTTATGCTTTGTTTCAACTTGAGGTGTAGTATTCAAAGATGTAAAATCAGTGTTTATTGAGGGCTAGATAAAACAAAAGCCTTGCGTAGTCGCGGCATTGTGATGATGGTAATTTGGTGTTCACACATTATAAATATGAGATAAAATTAAAAGTCTTAGTGGTCAAAGAAAAGTAGTTATTGAGCAAAAGGAAATCAAACATGTATTTTTTTGGCTTCAAAACAATGGTAAAAATAAGAAAAATATAGTAAATTAAGTGAAACTTCAATGCCAATAATGTTAAATCAAAACCAGCTTGTTGACAACCTTTTGTTGTTTGCAGATTTTCAAAGTCTACAGACAATTTTGCTTAAAAATTTGAAAAATCAACCGTGTTTCATTCGAAAGAAAAACGTTTGTAGTTTTCTGCAAATTTTCCAAAATGGTTGCCCCTGACAGAACTTTCGTGGCTGGAGATTATGTTGTGTTTGCGCTGATGCTTTTTATTTCAACTGCAATTGGGTTCTTTTTCGCCTTCAAAGACAGAAGAAAGCAAAGCACTGACGAATACCTTCTTGCTGGAAGGTAAGCAGCCTATTAGCAGCCCGGTTGAACACAAAAATCCCATCATTGATAACCTGTACGCAAGAATAATCCGATATCCTTGCAAATCTTTGAGCGAAAAAAGACTACGTTTCCACTACTCTCGGTAACCTTTCCAGCACTATTGAGAGTTGAGTGATCGATGACATTTTTACGTTGGAAACAATATTATTCACTTTGGCATGGCACACTCTTGTGTGAAAGAGACGTCATATATTTTATTATGTAACTTTATTGTGCTTCGAAAGTCGAATTTCGTAACGAACTGCAGCGTTTGTGAGTGTAGTTGACGCAGTTTGATTATGCAACAAGTAGCCTAAGGAAATTGTTAACATATTACACAGGCCCTGTAGGAATGTCTGGAGGGTCGAGGGTTATTTTGGACTCGAGATAAATCTAGGTACCTTAATCTTTTCAAAGGGCCCACAAACTTCAAGAAATCACCGTTTATGTTTCAGACATAGCGCATCTAAGATGTGTCTTGATTTTGGGCGTGAGGATCTCGTTGGTACAGGGCCAGAATTACCCTTTTAACGGCCTTGCATAGGCCTAACTTGTCCAATCAATATTTCACTACTTTATTCATTATGGAAAGCCTTCCATGGCTTTGCAGAGCGCGTACACGTGTTCAGTTAGCTTTGAAATTACGACCATGCAAACATGATCTCTTGGGAAACCTTGAAATACATACTTGTATGACGTAAACTGCAGTTGATTTGTGCTAGCCTTTCATGTTTACAATACTGGGTATGCATTTAATACGCCTCAATAATATTTAATTACATAAAATCTAAACTGGCTAATCTAAAGTCATGCGCTACCATGGTATCATGCTAGGTGGCCAAGCAATCATCAGGCGCAACACTTATTCAAATGAAATTTGATTAATCTCTATAATTGTATTAGCTTTGCTTGCAGCATTGAGCACTTTATCAGCAATTGCTACAATTTATTCTTGAAATATCAATACTATCTACTGTACTGTATATTTTCGGCATTTTATTACAGTCAACCCACAGTACACAGTAGCCTATATCTTTATTTTACTAAATACTGTATGTAAAGCGCCTTTTTCTTTACTATATTGTTTTACACGAAATTCAAGCCATTGTATGTTGAAGTCAGAATATGTTTTATACATTCTCCCTTACGCAGTATATTCTGTAAGTTCATTGTTTTTTTTTTTGTTTTGTTTCTCATAAGAAATGTAATTTTCTTTACTTTGTTTAACTCGCAAACTGTGACATTTTTAGGTCAATGTCGCCTTATCCTGTGGCATTTTCCCTGAGCGTATCGTTTCTTTCGGCAGTAACTGTACTAGGAACTCCAGCAGAGACTTATGTGTACGGGACAATGTATATTTGGTGAGTGAATTGCAAATACTATATTTTTATTTCAGTTCATTTATCTCTAACCATCGAAACGACAAACAATCTGAACCATTGATAAAGTCACAAAATAATCTGAACTGAACAGTTACAGTAGTGCATTGTTTTTTGTATATATTGCTTCATATTGCATCAGTTTGTTATACCGGAAGCTATTGTTTAACCTTGTGTATTTGCTACTTCCCAAATCTAGAGATCAAGTTTAAATTTAACTACACATGGGACTGCAACACTGTAACTGTGAGTTGAAATAGACGCCAAAATCTGCATCAAGCCTGCATTGTATTTTTTGTCATTTACTCCTGCAGGCTTCACTCCTGTTTGACCTGCGGTATGATCTATACAGATATATGATGTAGACTTGATGATATGATCTACAGTTTGTCGTCCATGCCAATTTTTTGCAACGGAAGGGGAACATAGTTTGTCTCAGTTACATTCATTTAACTTTTCAATTATTACCAAATCATTAGCATATTTTTCTCATTCGTGCTTGATTTCTTTTTATGCTAGTTGAAACAAGCACATATTTTGATTAAATGTAAATCGTTTTGCCTTTACTACTTCTAACACTGGTAGTTTTATTTTAAAGAAACTGATGGAGAATTTTTTTTATGCAGCATCAATGTTTCTACAAAGCAAAAATTCAAAACGAAACGAATATTGCACGAAGTGAGGTCTTATCAAATTAAAGATTAGATTTCTGTTTAGGTTAAAGTTGCAAGGTTTAGTTTGAGATTGAAGTCAAGCCCCAAACCATTTTTTTTCATGATTGCACATACACATATTTTGTTCATGCTGTTAGACCAATTCTGGGAAAGTGCAGAATATAGCTCAAGTTTAAGTTCACAATATGATTGGTTAGCTTTGAATCTTTATCCTCGGACTGACAAACGTCGGTAAATTGTGGATCGGTGTTCCGGGAATCAATTTTAAAGTTTTTGCCGTTTCGAGTTGTTTACCATTTGGTTTTTGTGGACCACATTCAAAACGATTTTTTTTTTTGTAGTTGCCGAGTTTGTGAACTCCAATTCAAATAACGTTTTAAGAATTAGGGTTTGATTTATTTTAAAGTTGATAATTTAGCTTGAAGGTTTTGCTAAAGCATGACATTGTACTGTATGTGATCACTCAAGGACAACGTAAACTTTGCACAAGAACATTCTCTTTCGTAATGAAGCCTTTAACTCTTACCTTGAAGTATTCGGTTGTTTCTGGCTAACTTTCTGGTTTTGCCCATTAGACCAGAAAGTTATTTTATAAAACCAAACCCCTTTTCTGAGCCAGTTTGATATGTTGACTGCGTCATTGTTGGCAAAAAAGCACGCATAGTTGCAACCGATGCGCTGGTTGTTTTTTTTTTACTGGAAATGTGGTAACTGATTGATTGTGGAAATTTTTATCCTCGAACTGAAAAAGTCTCTTCAGAAACTTAATGTCGCCATTTTCGAAAAGGCTGCTTCAAGAGGCTTTAAGCCGTTGACGCAGGCCTGAAAACCGAGAGATAGTGAGGTTTCCCTTTGTTGAAGTGTTGTAATCTGTAGATTAATTTCATCCACTAAATCAGGGGTGTAAAACGTGCGGCTCGCGGGCCGCATGCGGCCCCTTTCCATTTTTTGTGCAGCCCTTCATCTTCTTCCAGCTATTTTTCCCCAAATAAGGCTATTTAAATTAAGGCTATTTTTGTTTTATTATTTTCATCTCGATTTACACAATTTCGAAACTTAAAAAGTGATATGACCGTCTTTTCACTCCCCTGTACCTGTGAAATAAATTTTGCGCCTGTAGAAATGAATTGAGCTTGAATTCAATTCACTGCAGGAGGATGACATTCTTGTACAAAATTCCAATTAGAAAAACTCCATCGCTGAAAATATGAATTAGTGTTTATTTGATGTGCGGCCCTCCTGTAAGCATTACATTTTCCTAACTGGCCCTACTGTTAAAAAGGTTGTCCACCCCTGCACTAAAGGAATACGAGCGTTCCTCAAAGAACACAGTTCAAGCGCTCACACCGCGAATAGAACAATTGTTTCTAGATTTGTCGTTGTTTCATTGTTCACAAAGTGTAGGCCTACCATATTTTCATCACCTAAAGAGAGGACACGTTTCGCCAGCGAGTAGAATTTTACGCTTGAAGAATCGTTTACATCATTTTAGAATTTAGATCATTATAGTACTATAGACCTACGCAGTAAAAGTTACCAAAAAAAACACAAAAAACAAGAAAACAGACTGACTGAACGTTTAACTTATTTTTTCTCATTTTTAGTGCTTCCTAGACAACAAAAGATTTCATACCAAGCTAAACCCTTTCGCTGCTATAGGTATGTCTAGTCCCTGTGCTAAGCCTTTTTTTAGGAAAAAATATGCATTTTCAAATGAATGTGCAAAAAGTGCTACAAGAGCTTTTTTGAAAATTTCTTTTGTGTATTAGATTTTGAAAAAGGTTGGACTAATAAAAACAGGCAAAATTTTAGACTTTTGCGCAGGTAGATTGTCACGTGACGTCATGGCAGCCATTTTGGATTTTTTAATTTTTGTGAAACTTGTGAAGAAAACGTTTTTTTTGTAATGAAATGTAGTTAGAAAGTCTTTTTGCTTACTAAATATGGATAAAGATACACAAAACAAACAAAATCAATTACTGAATAACATTTAAAAAATGAAACTGGTAAAAAAAAGTAATAAATTAAAAAAAAAAAAAATTTGAAAAAAATATGCATTTTGTAATAAATGTGAAAAAAATAAGCTCCTATAAGAGCTTTTTGAAAATTTCTTTTGTATTTTAGATTTAAAAAAAGGTTGGACTAATAAAAAAGGAAAATTTAAAAATTTTGCACAGATAGATTGTCACGTGACTTCGTGGCAGCCATTTTAGATGCTTCAATTTTTCGAAAATATGTAAACAAAGTTTTTTTCTGGTAAAATGTTGTTGGAATGTCTTGTTGTTCACTGAAAATGGATAAAAATACACAAAACGGACAAAAAGAACCATGTAATACCATGTAAAAAATGAAAGATACATTGAAAAATAGTTATAGTTTGTACATAGTGATTGTAGTCTTCTATCACATAATGCTTTTCAATAAATGTTTTTGCTTTCTTTCACAGTACAAACTTGAGGCTGTTGAGTTTGGTGAGAACATAATTTGGACATTTACTCGTAAGCTATACGTCTAATGAATCTCTGTTTTCTTCATCAGGTGCAGCCAGGCCCGGATTTAGGGAAGGGGCAGGTGTCCCGGGCCCCCCTTTTGAAGGGCCCCCCGACGTAGAAAAAATGTGATTTTGTGTTTTTGAAATTTCTGCAAAATGCTGTGCAGTTCTGGATTACTGCTACTGTACACGTAGAGGTGGTTTTTCGCGCCGACGGAGCTAAAAACAAATTTTGTCCGGGGGCCCTCCGATCTAAAAGTGCCCCCGACCCCCCATCAGCTAAATCCGGCCCTGGGTGCAGCTACAGAATAATCCAATTTTTGTGGAAAACCCTAAAGAAATCTTTATCTGCATGCAGGCCTGGCTAGCTTGGACAGTCAGGGCAAACTTGGGCGGACCATAAATGCGGCTACTTGGGCGGACCATAAATGGAAGTCAAGCGCCACGAATGGAAAGGAAGTCAAAAAGCGCCTAAATGGAAGTCAAGCGCCACCAGACTCTATTCGTTCAGCCCCGACGCCGACACACGCCCCATCGGCCTAACGCTACCAAAACAGGCATGGGTGCGCCTCAATCGTCTTCGTACGAGCGTCGGGCTTTTCCGCTCAACCATGCACCAACGGGGAATGGCCTGTTCCTGTGACTGTGATGCCGAGGAACAGACTGCAGACCACATCATCAATGACTGTTCCATCTTCAAGCCATCTAATGGAGTGGAAGGTCTGCGTGTCATGGATGATGAAACCAAAGACTGGCTGCTCTCTAGTAACCTTCCAGTGTAGTCCGGAAACATCGTGAATCTAGGGTAGTAAAAGGATACACCCTCGGCCCCAGAGGCTCACACGACGACGACGACCACCCTCTTAATCGGGAGACACATCCATGGATCTATCGTCAAGATGTAAATCATCAAAATCATTCAAATCACATTCCCAATCACTCCCCGGCCTGTCATAGTCAACACGCGGAAACGAAACTTCTCTATCAGCAATATCAAAATTGTCCTCGCTGTCTGTGTCATCAAAAATTTGACCTACCGCTTCCTCCGCATTGAATCGACTACCTCGCTCATTGCTCCCCGACATTTTAAAGTTTGACGTTTTGAAACAGCTACAAATAACTTCTAGTGCATAAAAACAAGCCAAGCTGGCGCGTGCAAGTCAATAACTAGCTTTAACAAGGTTTTAACTGACTACCCGGTATTACCGGGTACACGCATTTCACCGACATGTTGCTATACCCGGTAACACCGGGTACACGCACTGAAAGGGTGAGTCAGCAAAAAGTGAAAAAAATACCTAATTTTTAGACAGTTTCAGTCAGACAGACATGAACGCAAAAATCTGCAAAGTGTGACAAATCAGGCACGATCTCCAGGTAGCCAAGCCTTAACTTTTTTCAACAAGGAATGGACAGCCTTAATGAAATTGTTAAATTAGCCTACTTGCAAGAAATATGATTAAAACAGTAGGCTGCAAATAATCGTTAAGATGCTAAAAACGGCGTGAACTAAAAATCTGTCCCTTTCCTTGCAAAGCTGTACCCTATCCATGCGACGATTTCTTTTGCTGTAGGTTAGGTGTTATAACTTACACATTGCACTTATAGACACTGTTTCGATTTGTTTCAAGTAACAAACGAACCAAACTGAGTTGGTAATCAACAATGTCTACAAGCGTTGTTATAATATAAAACGTATGTAGCCTAGGTAAAAGAAGAATTTGTTTGTGAAAGTGTGAGCATGGCCTTTAAATGTCGTTTAATATCTTACAGTGAACCAGGCAATGAACGTTTAATAACAGTTTCATAAAATACGCCAATTTTTATAGAATTTATAAATCGGCATGTTACATTAGTAGCCTATACAAAATGTTTAGAAAACAATATAGCCTCTAAGCCGTTGAAAATATAATCATGAAAACCCAAACTCTCAAAAAAGAGGAAATTTGAGCATTTTTTAGTATCCTCGGAGGACAGTTCATTTTTCTTAAAAAAAAAGGACAAATCCTCTTAAAAGAGGACGTATGGTAGCCCTAACAAAGTGGGGCACAACAGAACTACACTATCGTATAGAGTATAGACGATTGTTTGCAACGTGGAATTTTTGAAACAAATACTACTAGCCTTCTGTAGACCAAATGAAACTTTATTTTAACTGATAGCCTACGACTCGAAACCGAAGTAAAAAAAAATTGCTTCCATAAGAATCAAAGTTTTGTTTTTTGAACTATTTCTTGTTGAACAGTTTAAAGCACTAAAATTAGTCAATTTTTGAAGAACACACCCAAATTCAACAGGCTACGCATTTCAATTTCACAGTTCTTGTTGCATCATGAGCTCCCATACATTCTAATATGGCCGATTATCTTTTGTCAGTTTGCCGCTGATTAGCCTACTGCTGTAATTTTAAACATAACTTCCAGCAAATCTCAATTGCGGTTGAATGATGTTTATTATAATCCAGGAGCGTGGTGGGATACTTCGTGTCTGCGGTGATTACTACTGAAATTTTCATTCCTGTTTATTTCAACTCCGGGATAACAAGCGTATATCAGGTTTGTCAGCTTACTAAAGTTCTAAACCAATTTAGAATTATGAGGGGTGCGCCTAATTGCCTAAGCAGGCATAGGTTACGCCTGGATACAAAAATAAAATGAATATCTGTGGAGAAATGATGCAGACAATTTTGCACAAAAATTAAATGAGATATTTAAAATCCACACAGACTATTCAGTTGCTGTTACGTCAAATCATGTTTCCGTCCGAAAGATAAGTTTGCAAATCCCGTAGATCAGGTTTGCGTTTTCTGCTTTCAAATTTTTATGAATTTGAGTTTGGGTGCTATTTCAGCTGGTGGTCAGGAAAACATGAAGTGTCGATCTTGCATGATTGACATGTCAAAAGACCAAACAGCCAAGATAAAAAATAGTTTGTGCGTATTCATTAACCCATTGCAGTATGCGTAGCAAGTTACTACTGCAGGAATGTTACAGTATAAAGTATAACAAAAAATTATTGACATTTTTATTCGAGTGTGAGTTTATCGACTTTTAAGCTGCAGTGTATAAGCTACTATTTGTTATTGTTAGGCAAAAGCTACTAAAAAAAATATTATGTTTTGTCGTTACAGTATTTGGAGTTACGTTTTCACAGAGGAATTCGAATTGTGGCCACGTTCATTTATTTGGTTCAGACTGTTCTTTATGTTGGGATCGTTATTTTTGCTCCTGCTTTAGCTCTTCATGTAGTGACTGGATTCAACTTGTGGGGAGCTGCTGTGTCCACAGGAATAATTTGCATTATCTACAGCTCCCTTGTGCGTCTTTTTGATTGAAATAAATTTGAAATTCATTTTGAACAGAATTTTAGTATTGTGCCTTGACTGAAGTCGTTTTCAACAAAATCAATAAAATAGATATACAAATTCGTTTTTACTTTGTGTTTCCTGTCTTGGAAACGGGCGTTTTAATAACTATTTAAGTTACAATTTTATAACTTTATATTCTTAAGAACTGCTATAATTTAATAGTCACATAATTTTCTTTAGCAGAAACAGATCTCTCTTCAATGTAGGCCTATTGTTCTTATCACACTAACTTGTAGGCCTACAAGCTTACAATGTTGCTGTTTTGCGACAGTTTTGCAAAAAAATTGACCTTAGATTTCCAAAAACTTAAGTCTTTAGCTTACCGTAGTCGTACGCGTGGTTGCAATGGGAGGAATTTACCTCCGCTACATTGGTTAGATGGTGTGCTGTAAGGTTGTGTCTTGACAATGATATATGTTTATATGTTTAAAAATGGAAAAGGATGGGCTTACATTTCATTCAAGCCTTCCACTCTATCGCTAGGCATGGTCCTGTATAAAATAAAATTTTCATCAACTTATACTTTCTTGCAATACAGGGAGGTTTGAAGGCTGTCATCTGGACAGATGCATTGCAACTGCTTATTATGTTAATTGGTTTTATATCCGTCCTTATCCAAGCAAACCTGGCCAAGGGAGGAATCCAACGCTTATGGAGTTATGCTGAACAAGGAAGTCGAATAGAATTTTGGAAGTAAAAAAAAATCACATGTATAGACTATACATTCAACCGACTTAAACATTTTTAAAGCTGTTATGATAGCAATAACAAAACTGCACTTTATTCAACCAATTTGGCTCATAGAAGGAGGTCTATTGGAAATGTTGCGAAAAAAATTGCTTGTACTGTGATTTGAAACGTTTCTCAGTTCAAAGGCAGGCTATATGAAGTTTTATACAAGTTCTTTTTGTTTCAAAAACAAACTTACTTTGCAACAAAATTGGGCTTTGGCCAAGGTGCAAAAACTGCCTTTGATTTTGTTTTTAGATCAGCAGCCAATTTCATTTTTAAGATCTTGTCTCTTAGGATACTAAGGGATTTTATCGAATTATTTTGTCATGTAATTTCTGCTCATAAAAATAGTTTCCTAACATCATAATTATAGAAATAAAGGATATTTTTTTCTTTAGTTTCGACACCGATCCTCGGATTAGACACACTGTTTGGACGGTTGCGGTGGGTTCATCTTTTCTTACTCTAGCCTTGTACGCCGTAAATCAAGCTCAAGTGCAAAGATATCTTTCCTGTCGATCAGCAAAGGCTGCAAAAACTGCAGTTATGGTTAATTACGTTGGAATATTTGTTCTTAACGCTTTGGCAGTTCTTTGTGGCGTAGTGATGTACGGATATTACCACAGTTGTGATCCGCTAAGTGTGGAGTCCTCGGGATTATCTGGACCTGACCAATTAATGCCTTATATGGTGCTCGAATTATTCAGAGACTACCCAGGGATGCCAGGCGTTTTTATTGCTGCAGTGTATTCTGGCAGTTTGAGCACAGTATCTACAGCTATCACAGCCCTGGCAAGTGTTACGGTACAGGATTTTCTTAAACCATATTTTAACTGGACAGAGTCAAGATACACGTGGATATCAAGAGGTCAGTAGTATTTTTAATGTTTTCTTTTCACTTTGCTTTTATTACTAAAAAATCCGTTGTATAGACAAATACGTTTCACTAAAAAGTTACCTTTGTTGTATTGTAAAAATGCTCGATAGAGCATTCCATTTCATTGACGGGATCTCGAAAACAAATAATTGTAACCTACAGTATCAGCAAAATTAGCCTATCACGTATGGTTGTCCACAAAGCAACATTATGTCATTACGTATCATGAAGAACATAAATTTCAATGCTACATTATACAGAATTATTTGTTGAAGCAACGTAGCTTGTGCTGCTTGTCATCAGGTCCTAGTCAGAACATCAGTGTTTTTTTGCACTAGTTTAACATTTGTAAAAGTTATATCAACATTTTTAACAAACTAATGATTTGTTATTAGAGACGGACTAGACCAGGGGTGAGCAATGGGTGGCCAGCGAGCCACATGTCCCCATTTTCCATAGTTTACATGACCCTTTTATTCTTTCAGTAAACATTTTCAATGAGATTTTATGTATGCATGCAATTGTAGTGCATATATACATGCAATTAAATAGAAAATATGTTTTCTTCTACTAAAAGGCATTTGTTAAAAATATTTTCAAGTAATGGTGGTGATTAAGATAACTACATCAAAGTATATGCATATAGGTTTAGTTATTTTCTATGGTCTTCTGTGCATTTTGTTCGCTTGGCTCACATCGGAACTTGGAGGAATATTGGAAGCAGCCATAAGCGTTCTCAGTCTGGCTGGAGCTCCTCTTGTGGTTGTGTTCACTCTCGGAGTGTTGTTTCCTTTTGCTAACACATGGGTAAGTGGGCTATCCAATATCTTTTATAATCGCATCAATAGCCTTTGCGTGCCAATAGAAATAAACTGTCATAAACAGGTTAATATGCAACATGCATGTTGTAATTGTGAAATTTGTGTTTCTAAAATTGTTCATTAGCCTATAAATTGTTGTGTTCATCTAACAAACAATGTGTTTAAACCAAACCATTAGGGGAAGGTCTAGTTAGTTGAGCCAGAAATCGATGTTTCTGCAATAAAAATTTAACGACAAACTTTACCAAAAATCCGAATCCATCATGATAAATTTCAATCTTATGCCGTTCTTGTGAGCATGTTTGTGTTTGCGATTGACCCTTATTCATATCATTTATCGGCATTTTGAAATTGACATTCAGCCGGCTCAAATGATACCCTAAGTTTCACGGTTGAGCCACCCATTGTTCACGGTTGATCCACTATTATTTCACTTCCAAAAGATATCCCAAAAGAAAGCTCAATCTGCAGCAAACACAATAAACTCTTCTCTTGAACATCTTGCAAATAAACCAATAATATTAACCAGTGGCGTTGCTATCGAGAAAATTATAAAGGGGGAGTGCTAAAAAAATTACCCTCAAACTGGCGCATTACAGAAAGAATTACTTTTATGGAAGTTTAAGGGGGGGCAGTGGACCGCCCCCCGGCTACGCCACCAGTTCTACGCATCAATTACAGTACGGTACAACAAAATTAGGGCTGTACGTAAGGACTTTCGGCTCATAAACTAAAGTCCTTATGATAAACACATGGCTCAACCGTGAACATTGCAAGTGGCTCAACTGTTAACACCGCCGCCATTTGCAAAATTCATGAAAATTTTCCAAGAACCAACTGGCTAATCAAGCAACGAGAACTACTAAAACAAAGAGTAAGTTACCCTTACCTATCCCAGAACTTCGATTAAGACAACCATGAAACATCGTAGGAAAAAATAACACATTTCTTATTTCTCTCAAAACTACTTTTACTATACCATTTTACATTTAACTGCTTCACAATTTTTCTGCTTGTAGAAAATCCCTAAAACTACATGTGCTGATGGACTTTAAGTTTTTCCATATTTTTGTTATAAAACGGTTGACTAATCATGCACGCCGTTGCGATAAAACCGGATGGATCAACCGTTACCCGGCTCAACTAACCAAACCTTCCCCTAGCCTACTGCGGCTACTTGTTCCCTTTTGAAATTTATTGCTATTGCTTGTAAGAAATGTAAGTTTAATTGTTTTGTTTTTTTACAAGGGCGCACTTTCTGGGATGATATCAGCGGCTGCGGCAACTGTATGGATTTTCTGCGGAAAAATTCAATATCCGGTTCCAAATGAATTCAAAAAGGTGCTATCGCAATCAACAGAAGGCTGCGTAGATCCTAGTATCAACAATATAACAGGAAACACCACTTTTATCCCTCAAAGGTTTTTAACGACGATAACGCCATTGGAAAACATAACAACAATTTCGCAACTCCCAGTTGTCACAGAGCGCCCACCAATTGCTGATCTCTATGCCATGTCTTATATGTATCTCACTGCATTTGGATTTTGTATTGGTATGGTTGTTGGAATACTAGTAAGCTTGGCTACAGGTAGGTTACGAAAAGTACTTTTACTTTTGTAAGCCAGTAAATATTTGGTGTTGTAATGTTTTCAACAAAAATTTTATTTTTTAAAGATACTGTACAGTGTACAATAGACAATTTTTAACTGAATCCCATGCAAATCGTTCCTTCTACATGGTGTAAGCTACACACTTGGCGACAGCTGCTGCTGCAATTTGTTTGTATTTTTCCTTCCACGACTCTAAGATTTCAATCTGCTCTAAATAGCAGCAGCAAAGAGTCTTAGGCATAAATTATTAGTGATGTTATATACTGGAGATCCCAGCTTCACGAACAACACATGGAGTCAATTCGTGCTGCCCTTGGCTGCCGAGAAATATTTGTTGAACGGAAAAAATTGCTAGTGTGAATGCCACACACCGTTGTGTTTAGCAAAACTCAGTGCTCGCTGTTCTACTGTAGGCTATAGTGGATAGACTATAGGCTACTTAGCTTTGTGCTGACTCCTTTCTACATAGCCTAATAAAAATAGATTGTTTCTAGCACTAGTTGCAACGTTCATCTGATGAAATTGAAAGTAAATAAACAACAAACAGGATGGTTTATTACTTCACTGACGTTTCGCGCGCCATGGCAATGCGCATCGTCAGAGCGAATAACATACAAAATAAAATTTCACAAAGTTATATACTACTTAATCTTGAAGCTTTTTAGTTAACGAAGTCACGCCCTAACCAACTGAGCTATCGGGGAGGGGGGATGGGATAATAGCTCAATGTCGAGCTGCTTCGTTATTTTTAAAGTGAATTGAAAGACGTTGCAGACAAAATGTAGTAGAAAATGAACTAACTATGTAGGCCTATTGCTTGTCTGATCTATCTGATCAAACTTCGGACTACCCGTTTAAATTCTGCAAACTTACCATTTTAGGAAGCTTAAGAAGTGAGTTGGGCCAACATTTCCATAGCTATCACTTTCAACACAATAGTTTGCAGTAGGCCTACATTGCCGCCTCTTAAAAAGTTATAAAAACGTGAACTGCTCATTTAGATTCTTCTAAATATTTCTCTAATAAAACAATTCTCTATGTATATTACAGGAGGTCTTCGCACTCAAAAAGATGTCGATCCGAAACTAATTCATCCCTTTTTTAGCCATAGCATTTTTAAATGCCTTCCTGAAAAGTTCAAACGAGCTATGTGGTGTGGAGTTTTGCATGACGAAAAGAAAGAGACTACATCATATGGCAAATAGACCATTTGAAATATATGGGCTAGTTTACTTTACATGTCAAAGTAGCAAAGTTGTACCATTATCGGGTGATATCAAAGTAACGTAAAAAATGACAACATCATTTATTGTCTTGTCCAACCTTCTCATTGAATCGTGAGATTCTAGCAGTTAAGTGACATATAAATTTGGTTTATAAAGGCTCAAATCTGGCAATTTGAAGGTCATTTCCAATTCAGTAGGCCTATGATAGTTCTGAAATTGCGCCCACGTAGTGTTTTTGTCGCTACACAAGAGTAAAACTTCTGGGTTTTGGATGTAAAAAATGCAAAAATTAGATAGGGCCTATGTAATCACGACTTTGAAATCTTGTATTGTAGGTACGTAATCCAGAATGACTTTTTTACTAAACGTTGAACGCATAGGCCTAGTCCTGAGATGATGGCCAACCGAACGTCAAAGATTTAAATCTGCTGTTTGTGAACCAGGGAACGTGAATTTTGCAACAAGATCAAAGTATTGAGACGTATATCCAACATATCGATTGCGTAGCAATTTTCCAGCTTTGATATATATCAAACTTTCTTGTTAACTTCGTGTTTGGGCTGATCCCAGCCATCACACACTTTTTTTGAAATTATTAAAGGTGTGCTCTGGCTTGCGTTCTACTTTAGGTCTCAGTCTGCTTTGAAATCTTTCATGAGCTTTTCTTGTGATGCCATGCGTGAGGTAGCCTAAAGTCACCCAGATAGAAAACCTACCTTTTTGCACATTGATTCAATGTCTAATCAATGTCTACCAAAGTAACCAATGTGAAAATTGTGGATTTTACTAGCTGTACAAACGTCATTGAACGTCTGAAGACGTTAAATCAATGCAAAAAGCGGTTGACTTACTGTCCCAGACTGTATCGACAATACCAAAACTATTTCGCCAAAAAACTTTGGCAAAAGCGCATACAATAGGCTACAATACTAAAACTTAAGTGAATTATTTTTTGTTGTTGCAGATAATAAAAATACCAGCACTGTTTCTTCGGAAGTGTGAAGAGCTCGAACAGGAAAGCAAAGTCCCGAAAATCAATAGCTAACACCAACGCTTTCGTTGCAAAAAAATAACTCGACTAATATGTGTTGACCCATGGCTGACTATCCGTCGTTAGGCATGCCTTGTTATCCACATTTAGGCCTAAAGTTAATGTGAATCGGGTAATCGGCATAAGACTATTTGCTTACGCTGTAAGCGACGTTCTGCATTGCAATTTTTAGAACATCAGGCATGGCCGCCTCTAGCGGCCGCCTGCTATCTGTAGTAGGCCATGCATCAGGTTTTATTGTTCCCATTCCCACTACCGTGGCTATAAAAACATAGTTCTGTGCTATTTTGGAAGCAACCAAAAGTATGACGTCAGTGTTGTCGAACATAAACCAAGATGGTTTCAATAAGCTTTTACCAGGGGTTTTTACTAGTGCAAAGGTCGTGTCACGATTATGCTTCTACTGTAGCTAAATCATTGTCTCAATTTCAAGTCATTGCGGTGGTATCTGGAAAACTCTTATTTTTACTTGAACTCTACGTTATATTTAGTCTACGGGGCTTCATTTTAGACCCTTCACAACAGCATGTGATATTTCTGAAGTAATACTGTAAGTTAGTGTGGGTGTAGGCTACACTTGTACAGTGTACACTGCACAGCAATTCCAGAGAGTGTGTTTAACTGGGTGTTGCGATTTAGGCTGCACTGCGTGGTTTTCACGTGGCAATTAAAAATTCGTTTGTTAAAATGCTTTGTTTGGTCAATTTTGATGTACGGATGTGAAACCTGGACGCTAACGACAAAAACCCGAAAAAGCTTGAAGCTGCAGAAATGTGGTTTTACCGAAGAATTCTTAAAATTCCATGGACAGCTTTTCAAACCAACAGAGCAGTTCTCCAACAGATGGGCCAGGAGCAGCAGATAATGAGATCTATAGAAATGCGACAACTGAAGTTCTTGGGTCACAGCATAAGGAAAGGCGAACTTGAAGATTTATCTTTAAGTGGAAAAATAATAGGAAAACGGTCAAGAGGACCTCAGATTCACATTTTTGCACAATTTTCAACCACAAATCAAAAACCCTACTAAAATTTGGCAAGACGCACGAGATCGATCAAACTGGAACATCATTGTACATCGAGGGCTGTATCAGCCATGATACCTACAGAGAGAGAGCGTGGTTTTACATTTCATTTATTAAAAAACAATTCCAATAGTAACATTAGCCTACTCTTTCATGCTACGAATTTGTTTTTTTAATATACAGTAGAACTCGGTTAATCGGGATTCGATTTGACTGGCGATTCCATCCGGATTAACCGATGACGGTTCTATCAAGACTTGTTCATTTGTACTTCCAGTTTTATCCGTATTAGGCGAGGATCCGGATTAACCGAGTTCTACTGTAGTTTGTAAACCATTCTTGAAAACTTACGCGTAAAGGCGAGTCTCGTATCTGAATCCAAACATTGAGGAATGGAAAGATGAGCTTCTCGTCCTAAGCCTTCTGCACTAACGGGATTAAAGTGGCCAGTTTCATTTTCTCGGTCGCTTAAACTTACGAGTAGCTCAGGTCTTCTATAATCGCAGTTTCAACCGATGTGAAAAAATTGAGCTTCAGTCACACCAGGACCTAGCAAAGTGGATAACACTTTTTGCTGCCAGATTTTTGTAGCCTACATAATGAGGCTATTTACTGATGGGTGAAGATTTAATACACGAGAAGACATAAAATCCAACTTTGGTGTTTATCTTCAAGAATGCCATAAACCGTCTTGGTAAGCACACAGCTACGTGTTCTTATGAAGTAAGAAAAGACTTATTCTCGACAAGTGCCAAACACAGGTCCTTGCAAACACTGTGTCAGTGCTATCATTATCCCGCTAATAAAGTGTCGCAAGGAAAGATTGAACGAGAGATTAACGTAACTATGTGATCCCCACAAACAATTTTTTAACATCAGCCATGTAAAAAAAGTATTTTGTAACTAGTGTTCTTTCCAATTTAAATTGACGTAAGAGGTTAAAACTGGGACAAACCTTCAAACTTGTTCACTGTCGTTAATCCTTTATCACTTCCTGAACACCAATTTAATGTAATCAACTATAATTTGGCTGATTGAGTTAGAAGTTCATTTTCAGAATAACATAAAACACTACTTTTTTCGTACGAAAATGCAAATCACGCAAACGACACAACTTGTATTCGGCGTGCAGTTTAATTTTGTGACAAGAGGTAACTCATTATTTCACATACATACGAACATAGGACACTCCTGCGCCTAAACGTAAGCGGCTTCAACGAAATACGATTTTTAAATGTTGAATAACAATGTGTGTCTGGTAATACGTCGCATAGACAATGCGTCATCTCCATCGGCGGTTTTAGCACGCAAAATGCGAGAAGCATTCGAACAATTTGTGCAACACTTGAAAAATGCAGGAACAAAAGAAAATTAGGCAGAAAGATAGCCCACAGATAGACTGACCTTACTGAGTTGTCTAGCAGCAGCTTGTAACAAATAAAGACGTCATTAAATTTGCATTTGATTGCTTTGCAACAGATTTGAAAAACAAAACAGTAACCCACAGTCGGTCCAACGGAAATACTGCAGTGTTGCCACATTTACAAAAATACCATTTAAGGCTCAATGAAAGCATTCCACAGTTATTCCTATTGCCTTCTGGTAAAAGCAAAGGCGAAATGTGTAATGCACATAAACAAACAAACACTTTTCAAAAATAATAAACCGTTTTATATCAAAAGTGCGCGTATCATCGGTCAGAAGCTGTGTTGCTTACATTAATCAGCAATTTAACAGTTTCCATTAAAAACAAGGCAGTAATACAAGTATTTAATTAAATCACACATCAAGTGTTGTGCCACACATTGTTTTTGCCGATCAAACACCCGCCATACAGCAAATCAGTGGTTTTACATTGAATAACGTCAAAAAAAAAAGTTTGCAGACGTTGAATCAATGTAAAAACGACTGATTTGCTGCCTGGGCACGTTCTTTCCTCATGTGATTCTATGCGATGTTAGCCGGAGAATAACAGACAGATAAAAATGACAACAATCTCTAGTAGCACAGGGCGAAATTCAGTAATTCAAGAACGATGCAACTTGACATGGTCAAAACAAAATCTTCATTAATGTGAAATGCGCTTCTATTTCTCTTTGTTTGTTTCCGTTTTATACTTGGTCGCTGAGCGGCTCTCCGAATACGATTTTGGTATCAACCTCCCTCCTTCCACGCCTTCCAGCACATCAATGTTGAAAGGAAGTGCTTCTCGAAGAGACTGACATCTCATTGCATTTGATCCCCGATCACCGAATGGAAGCCAGCACAATGCCTTCAATATACATAGAATCAAAATCTCTATCTATACATTTCAACGTCTCTTGTTCACCGTGTTTCGAGGGTTAGTCGCCAACGAATGTCTACTTTGTCTGATGGTATCACAAAGACAAAATATTGTTCCGTTGAGGTTACTGCAAACCACAATGTGAAGTGAATTTACATGAAAACAAAGACAACACGCAATACTCTCGTGTGGCTACGTTATTTAAACGAAATGTGAAGTGTTGAGCGAGTCGCAGTCTCTTGGAAGTTGTGACAGCACCAGTTCCATTATGTTCACTTTCCATTGTGTCAAGTAAAACAACAGACCTCAGGATAGAAAATGCTATTGCTCAGCCTTTAAAGCCTGAGCTGCAGCATCAAAATGTGTCTTTTAAAGCTGAAAAATCCAGTACAACATAAAAACTGTAGCGTAAAAAAAGAGTAAAAAATTGTGGGCTACTTCTAGCCTTAGACACAGCCTAGTGCAGAGGGGAAACCGTAACTTCCGTTGTAAAGCTTTTTTGGGTAAACTTACCATATCACAGAGAAATCCCAGCGGAAGCCAGGCAGGAAGTAACCCGGTAGAGAACGATGTAACCTGTGAGTATAAGCAATATGGTTACAATTGAAGGTCAACAAGTGACTACAACCTACTGCATAAAACATTACCAAATATTCAGCTTTAAATTGGGTTCACCTTTAGGATGTTTTGAGTAGCTGATCGTGTCCACTTCATTTGAACTGTTAACAACGAGGATTGATGGCTGTGCAAATTAAGGATATATACTGATTCCTGCGTGTTTAAACGATGCACATTCTAAATTTGTTGTGTTTCTCGACAGCCGATTGTAGCAAGAATTGACAGCGCTTGACACCGTGTTTCGCCCATGAGGCTCGTCAGTAAATAAAATGACCATCCATCCGTATCGCACCACTGATTCATGCCACAAAGGTATTCGACTACCGCTTTTACCAGTCAGTTCAAGTTCAACTCTTAGTTATATGGAAAAAGACCCAACAAAACCAGCAAGCGCTACGGGAGGACATTGTGAAGAAGGGAGAATTCTTCCTGGCTGTCAGCACAAGGCTGAGCACTCACTAGTACAGCAAGCTTCTTCACATTTTCTTTTGTTGGTGCGAAATTTTTTTGGTGTTTACTATTTACTTCTCTGCATGTTTGCATCAACAGCAACCAAAAATACATTATAGCTCATCTAAGACTAAGGAATGACACCATTACCACTAACCTGAGCAAGAGAATGGTTTTCTTCAAAGCTCATGTACTTCACTTCCATAACATCAAGCCACCCTGCTGGAGTGTAACAAAACACTTGAACCCAGTTATCTTCATATCGAACCTTGAAAGCAATACATTGGTATAGTTAACAAAAGACACTAACACTGTCTGCTTTGTAAAGCGCTGAGGAACAACGCATTCTGCGATGGATACAGCGGCAGCGCTATACAAAAACAAACATTATTATTACAAGAAAAGATTAATAAAGAGTGCTTCAAAAAGTCAAAAACCAAATTACTGCCCTTCCCTTTTAAAGCAAGTAGAAAATTTAACAAGCAAAATCTTGGAATGATGACGATGATCTCCAAAATTTGGGTCCTAACTGCAAAGAAATCATTAATGCGGGCCATAAATTAATTAATATACAGCATTACACACGCCTTGCCAAAGTGCAAATTAACATAATAATGACTGGAGACCGAAGTAATTTTGATTTGATCTAGGCTAAATGGGTTTTGTATCTCTATGAAATGTTAGTAATGAGAAACCAAATTAACAAAGTGTATCACATCACTGCAAAATTCCCAGTTTTATGATAAATAAAAAAATTTCCCTGTCACCAGTATTGTTAAATGCTGTTCGGATTTTTACAACAATTGCCAAAATCTACTCCTTTATTTGTATGGTAACAATAGTAAAAAAGTAACTGCAACATATGTTACTCAACAAAACTATTATATATATCATATCAACTACTGCTCAAACCATCAAATAATACCAGCGACCATCAAGAGTAGCAGATCGGCCTCCAGTCAAACTTAAAGCTTGCACGTTGGCGTGTAGATGTAGTTCTAAACAGTTTTCAGTGCATGGCCCAAATTTACAACTTAAATTTTGTATCTTATATAGCCATTAGCAACACCCCCAAAAAAAGCAAGTTATAAAAGAACATAATTATATATTACTATAAAACAAAAACAGCAGTTTAATATGAAACTTGATTTCGGCTTTGGTTGTTATTAAGTTTCCCGAAACGATCTGGGAAGATGCAATAACAAAAGGTGGTTAAGACATCAAATCAACAAACGAAAATTAAATCAAAGAAAAAGCTTTTTGGGGACTTAAAAGGGTGACGAATCAGACAAATACTAGCCTGCTGTATTTATAAATATTGTGATTCAAGAATGGAATAGGCCTATACATAATTGGACATCCTTGTGTGGCACAGAGTCTTTGTTCCACATTTATATACCTTGTTAACGTAAAACTCAGTAGGATGTTCTACTTCATTCAAATGCTCCACTGCAATCAAAGTTTCTTCCAAACAGTGGGATGGATCACCATCAACTCGCCAGCTACAAAAAGGTTAAGATTTCATTTGCAAGTGGTTATGTTACATAAAAAATAGTAAACTTTTCGCCATAAGACATCAAGTAATCAATCAGAGCACAACTTGAAGGTATAGACACATAGGCACTTGCCAGGTGGGCATCTACAGAGTGGTGCCAGGATTTTTAAACCACTACTGTGTTTAAAGAAAGGAATGTTTTATTGCGTGTCAAGTTAAAGTTGGCATATGTCACAATGTATCAAAACACTAAATATTGATTTTTTTTTCTGAATTCATGTGGTTATTCAAATAGATTTCATTTGAATAAGGACCTTCTGATGATCCTCATTTTAGGGTGAAACAGTCTGTCAAGGGTTTAGAGCAGGGCTACTCAACTGGCGGACCGCGGTCCGACTCCGGACCTTCTGGGTGTTGCAGGTGCACCTCGGGCTTCCGAAAGAATAACTTCATTGCCACATTTTAGGACCTTTTAAAACAGATTTCCATTAATAGGAAAAATAATTTTTTTGTGATTATCCAAGGAGCTAGGGGTTTCGCCCCCAGACCCCCCAACGCTTTGCCGTCTTTTCTGATGTGCGATCCACACAGCTACACTACAAAGAAACACAATACATTTTTTCCTCTTTTTTTCTTTGTTTGTGTCAGACAAAAATCCAAGTCGTGTTACATACTACCTGAAAAGTGTTTTGGTGCTCGTACTGGTTGTTTAATTTTCGTAGTTGCATGTGAAATATTCACCGGACCGCAGAAATATTCAACTTATCAAAATGGACCTTTGCTAAAATTAGCTGAGTAGCCCTGGTTTAAAGACTAAAAACTATATATATTTGATTTAAGGAAATGGCATATTATATATATGTATAATATGTGTGAAGAACCACATCATTTTTAACAAATATCTTTTGTCAATAAACTTTTCAATCTTAACCTTAATAGGAGCCCTGTTGCTCAACAATTGCAAGTTAAGAAATATATACAAGTTCACTTTAAGTTTAATAAAATAATATATATTATATAAATGATTTGATAGGCACTGGCGACTCTTTATTGTATACATACTGTTCAATATTCATACAAATTTAAATTTTTCACTGTTAACAAGTCATTGAATGAAGCATTGGAAGAGAAAAATGCAGTAGCCCATCAATCCATCATGGTGATAAAAAATCAAACCAGCTCCTTTTAACTTGCTTTCTGTTAAGACTTAATAGCTACTATATAATACAAGACGTTTGTTTATGTAGGTCTACGTAACAAGAAATTGAGTTCGAAAGGAATGAATTGGAAGTTTGAAACAACAGGATTATCTGTATTCCTATCATGATTTTCACATGAAAGTGATATTTGATGTCGATTTGTGATTTGCTTCATTGTTGTTTGCTTTTCATTCATGCAAACTTATCTCAAGTGTCTAATTTCAACATGTTTTGGATTCACTACAATAGTTAGGTTCTGGTACTAAATTAGTCAACAGATTATTAGAAAAATTAATGTATACCAGCAGGGTACCATCAGCAACTGCAACAACCCCAAATGGACTTGTTTTGTTTCATTTGGCAAAGGCATTTCTTGATAAAAACCTCATAGCAATGCCAACTTGTGTTTATCCTTTTTAATAAAAAGTGACCTTCTTCTTTTCATGATTGATGTTTCTCAAGTTTTTTGATCTCTTGTTCTAATTGTAAACTGGTACTAATTCTGCATTTTATATGTATCATACTAATGCATTGCTTTCTTACATGATTGTCAACTGGGTAGAATTTCTTTCATAACAAGGTTTGTTATGAAGGCTACAACATTTATGCTTTGATTCTTTGCCAACTGAGATTTAGCAAAGGGCATGCAAGGAAGCACTTGCGAATGAGTTGAATGTTAAAAGCCTATGCAATTTCTGCATTGCATATTTTTTAAAGGTTTTCAATTGCCTGGCATTTTAGAGGAAAATATAAAACGAATGTGAAGGACTCTTATAATATTGATCATACAGATCTTGTCACTCCTTTCATACAGACCTTGTCCCCATCCTCTTGAAAAAATGAAATTGCAATCACACCAAATGAGGTAAAAATAAGGTAAAAAAGTATGTTTGAAAGGTTTCTGGTTAGATTGTTAAACCTTTATCACTCCTATTTTTTGTATTTTACTGTGCGGGATAACTAAAATTTCAAATTTATTTGAAACTGGGTGAACAAAAATTTTTTGTTAAAAAAAATCATAAACGCAAGGGTGTCTCCACTAAAGCTAAAATGGCCCTATTTTTCTGCTGTAGATAATCTTCATCCAATTTCTCTAAAAAAATTTCTGAGTTTTTACACAAGAAAAAAAGGTGAGATGTTTTCTTTGGGGCGCCTGCAACAGTGCAACACCCTAATACAGACCCCAGGATAGATATGTGGACCTAACAACACTTGATAAAACATAAAATCCATTGGTTACAATGCCTAGATTTAATGCGCAGCCTCAAACGCTAGAAGAAGCAAAAGCAAGGGAAAGTTGTAAAGTGTTTTTCACACATTTCACCCTGTAATGTTAGGGTGCAACCTAGTTTGTACCCTGAACAGTTCGTACCCTGAAAGGATCGAGAGAAAAATTAAAAAAAGCCGAAGTTGCTGATCGCAGTTTAATAGCACAAAGCTGAAGCCGCTGATCGGAGTTTCCGCAAACAACTCAAGTTAGGGTTAGCGGAAACTGCGAAAAAATATTTGCAGAAACTGCGATCAGCGAGGGTTAGGGTTAGAGAGCATAGATTACTCAATGGTTAGAGTTAGGGTAAGCGGAAACTGCGGGAAAATGTTTGCGGACACTGCGATCAGCGAGGATTAGGGCATAGATTAGTCTATGGTTAGAGTTAGGGTAAAGGTTAGCGGAAACTGCGGAAAAATGTTTGCGGAAACTGCAATCAGCAAGGGTTAGAGCATAGATTACGGTACTCTAAGGTTAGGGTAAGGGTTAGCGGAAACTGCAAACTAGCGGAAACTACGGAAAAATGTTTTTGAAAACTGCGATCAGCGAGGGTTAGGGTTAGAGCATAGATTAGTCCAGGGCTTCCCAAACTGGGGGTTGCGACCCCACAATGGGTCACGTAACGAACTTCAGGGGTCGCAGAGAGTACACCAATTTTACATAAAGTAATGCATATTATCCTATGATACTTTTCAGACGTTTATTTTATAACGCAGTTGTTAAAACTGATATAACTGTTCAAAACATTATTTTTAACTGAGTTGTAGATTCTGCGTAAATAGGCCTAGCCCTGGTAGTGGGCTAGCGTGAGGACTGCATGCTAGTATAGCTAAATATTGAAAAAGTAAAACTAATCAAAAGCTGGTTAAAAAAAATCGAACGGTAACGACAATTTCGTCAATTTTTGCACGGAAGTGGGCAATTTTGGAAGGACTGTGTTGGCATGTCTGTGTTAGCTTCTGGAATGTTGGCATGACTGTGTTAGCTTCTGCAATGACAGGACATACACTTGGGTTTCATGCAAAAGTGCGATTTGCGAGTGATAGGCTAGGCCTACACATGTTGTATTAACACACTAAGTTAGTATACATGGGCTATGATATTGCGAGACCTCAATAGCTAAAAAGAATTATCCTCATCGAAATGCTATTGTGCAAGATGCTATAAAAATATTAACTTTGAGTCGCGCACTCAATACCCATATTTTTGCAAGTTTATATGGTAAAATGTAATGAGAGTTCAGTTTAAATCCCTTTTACTGCATTGTGAAGTAAGAGGGCTCTCAAAAACAAAACTTTAAAAACGCTATTAACGTTGAAAAATGAAGTTGTGGTTTTTCCAAGGGAAAAAAATCAAACTTAATTGGTCCATCATTTCTGCAATGACATCTGACTTTCAAAATTATGTTATTTGTAAAATTTGCTTGAAAAATGGAAAGAACTCAATTTATCCATCTAAGGAAAAAACACCAATATTTTTACATTGAAATCAAAAACTTGAAGAGTTTGTTAAAAATTTAAATATTAAGAAAGAAGAAGTTGAAAATGATTCATTTGAAATTTTTTCATCTACTGTAGAGTTTTTGACTAACAGTGATGATGGGGAACCAAATGTTTAAGCCTGTGGTTATCGACTACTTCTCAAATCTGTTGAAGCAGTTTTAAAAGTATTTTCTTCCAGAATTAAACAATGCCAAATTTGATTGGATCTTAAACCTATTTGTAATACAAATACAAAATACCGAGCACCTCTCTTCCAAATCTCAGGAATAACATGCTCATCTATTTTCTGATTCTACGTTGCGGCTTGAATATTCTGGAAAAAGTTTCACACTTTTTGGCTGGTTAAAGCGGAATATCTATAGGCCTAATTATCTCACTCAGCAGTGACTGCACTCCTGGTGTTTGTGTTCACTGTTCACGCTTCTTTGCGAGTCAACATTATCAAAGTTAATGACAATCGTAAGAAAATACCGTTCCAGACTAAGCAAGATTGAAACCGCCTTGAGACCAGCAGTAACAAACATTGAGCACCGATTGGATTTGCTTTGCAGCAGAAAGCAGTCGCACTCATCACACTAGAGATGCAGCGAACCCAAAATTTTTATCCGCACACCGCACCGCAACTGACTCATCTATCCGCGCACCGCACACCGCAATTTATCTGGAACTTTGACACTGCACCGCACATTACAAAATTTTCAAAAAATATTTTAACGCATTATTTTTTAGAAAGTCAATTGTGGCAAAAAGCACCCATGTTATATAACTAGTAGGCAGTGGCTATTTGACCGGCACCGGTCTTTGAATCTGAAAAACTATTCAACTGGTCATGAAGTGACTATATAGGCACTTTTTTTCTTTTTCTCTTTCAAAGCAAAAGACTAGAAGCGCCTATATAAGTTCTAAATTCGACAACTTCACGTTTCCGGGTAGTATCGAACTCATTCCCTATGGAATAGCAACCGGAGAAATATCATACCAACACGGATCGAGTTAAATAAAGTTGTCGAATTTAGAACTGATATAGGCGCTTTTCGTCTTTTGCTTTGAAAGAGAAAAAGAAAAAAAGTGCATGACCGGTTAAATAGTGTTTCAAATTCAAAGACCGGCGCCGGTCAAATAGCCACTGCCTAACTAGTAACCTACCAGTACAGTTGTGCACTAATTGACTAGGCTAACCAGATCATATTCTCTTATCAGCAATGCATCTAAGTTCTAAGACATTATACAAACTAAGACAAATAGAATGTTCCTGAATTCAGTATCAGGACTTTTGAACACTTTTTGTAAGCAATAATGCAATTTTAATGTTAGTGGCTATATGAATACACACCAAAAGTAAAACTTATAGCCTGAACTCACTGGGCTAACTATTATAGTAACTAATGCGGTAGTTGCGCTAGGCCTATAGCCTGGTAACTGAGCTTATCAGCTAGGCTATTAACCAAAAACATTCGTACAGCTTCCCCCACAAGACAGCTCCAAAAACCCAGTCAACTGCAAACCATTTGCAATTTGCATAGCTTTCCAGCTTAGGGTTTCCGAAGAAAAAAAAAACTGATCCGTGTTTCCAATTTAAATTTAAAGTTTTATAACTGATTTTCTTGAAAAGTTGAAAGTTTACGTTTACGAAAGTTTAACTTCTTAAAAGTTTACGCGGCAAGCGGCGCGGCTTTGTCACTTCAACCTTCCACGCCGCGCGGCACGCGGCGAAAAAGTTAAAGCGGCCGCGTACGCGGCTTGCATCACTACATCACACTAAATAAATGTGTTTTCGGTTGTGTTTTGTTTCCAATGGGTTACGTGTAAAGTAGCAGGTTTCAAGTATCGGTAGCTTGATGCTACTCTAGTTTTGTTCGAAATGGTTCAAATTAAGCCTTTTAATAAATCACAAATGTATGTTTTGCACTGTTTATCATGTCAACTGTAAAGGGTCACGGAAGATTTTAGGAGATTAAAAGGGGTCGCGAGCAAAAAAGTTTGGGAGGCCCTGGATTAGTCTATAGTTAGGGTTAGCGGAAAGTGCAGAAAAATGTTTGCGGAAACTGCGATCAGCGAGGGTTAGCGTGAGGGTTACGTTAAGGGTTAGCGGAAACTGCAATCAGCGCCTTCGGCTTTGTGCTATTTTTCTCTCGATCTTTTCAGGGGGAAAATTTTTAAATGTTTGTGAAAACTGCAATCAGCGACTTCCACTTTTTAAAATTTTTTCTCCCGATCTTTTCAGGGTAGGCTACGAACTGAGGGTACGAACTGTTCAGGGTACAAACTAGGTTGCATCCATAATGTTAGGTCGATTTCAATATACGATGCCATGCCAGGTTTGACCAGGACGGAGACTTGGCAGGTTACACCAGCTTCAAAAAATATATTAACTTTTAGATTGTAGTAGGCTATCAGTGCAACTAGAATTACATACCTTTCGCTATGAGTGTGAAGCTCTCTTGCACCTGGCATCCAAACACCTGGACGAAAAAATCCCTTAGCAGGAGCTTGTAATCCTGCTGGAAAACATGGCATGTCTGAAAGATGCCACAGGCGTTATTCTTTTAACAGTTTAAAAACAACCAAATCAACAAAACTTTGCTAGGCCTATACAAAACAGTGCATGGAAAAAAGGCAAGTCTTGAATCTAAAAACAAAAAACACCTTTTGATTATACAAATCCAGCCCAGGCTACCTTGAACATGAGATGTCTTAAGTTCACTGAGCCACCTACCGGTACTAGTATAATATTGGTTTAATTAATACAATTTCTCTTTTCATCTTTCTCGAAGAGCAAAGCTTTGTTCTACAGTCCTTGTTACCATTTTACAAATACTGGTAATTATATATACGCAATAACAAGTTATTGACTTGTCAAGTAGGGTTCCTAATTCTCAGGCTGACTGTATCCTTGCAGGTACAACTTTCGGTGCTGGTTTAGCATCGGCCGCCTTGGTCAGTGACGTCATTAAAATGTGTGACGTCATGCAAAAAAACGCAACTACTTTTAAAAAGGGTGCAAAAACGCGGAACAGAAGTAAAAGCGGAAAGGCTATTGATTTTTTAATATTTGTAGTGAATAGTGCCTCCTAGCTTTCTCATTTCTGCTCGGACTTTAACAATTTTCCTATCGTTGGAAAGCATAATGCCTCATCTACCCGAATGGATTAATTGTCAGTCTAAAGTAGGCATTACATTTATGTAGCGCTAACTTAAACTTTACTATTTTGTACCAATTCTCCGCAATTCATTTTTTACAATAAAAATACCAAACCAACACAAATTAAAAGATTATGTCTTGGTTTATTCATATGTTAACTTTCACATTTATATCTAATCCACAAAACGAGCAATCGTTGTTCAAACGTAACCGCTCGACGAAGCTTTTTTCCAATGCATTTTTCAAGGCGATTCGATCGTGGTTCAGTAGCCTATAAGCCGCCCACTGTTTGCAGTGATCGATGAATACTGCCTCCACCAAATGTGTTGTAGCTTTCTCATTTCTGCTCGGACTTTAACAGTTTTACTATCGTTGGAAAGCACGATACTGCATCTATCCGATTAAATTGGTTGCAAGTTTAAAGTATGCATTACATTGACCTAGCGCTAACTTAAACTTTACTATTTTGTACCAATTCTTAGCAATTCATTTTTTACAATAAAAGTACCAAACCAACACAAATTAAAAGAGTATGTCTTGGTTTATTCATATGTTAACTTTCACATTTATATCTAATCAACAAAACGAGCAATCGTTGTTCAAACGTAACCGCTCGACGAAGCTTTTTTCCAATGCATTTTTCAAATCGATTCGATCGTGGTTCAGTATGAGCCGCCCACAGTTTGCTGTGATCGATGAATACTGCCTCCACCAAATATGCTGTAGCTTTCTCATTTCTGCTCGGATTCTAACAATTTTACTATCGTTGGATGGTATTATGCTTCATCTACCCGAATGGATTAATTGCCAATCCAAAGTAGGCATTATATGTATGTAGCGTTAACTTAAACTTTACTATTTTGTACCAACTCTCCGCAATTCATTTTTTACAATAAAAATACCAAACCAACACAAATTAAAAGAGTATGTCTTGGTTTATTCATATGTTAACTTTCACATTTATATCTAATCCACAAAACGAGCAATCGTTTTTCAAACGTAACCGCTCGACGAAGCTTTTTTCCAATGCATTTTTCAAATCGATTCGATCGTGGTTCAGTATGAGCCGCCCACAGTTTGCTCTGATCGATGAATACTGCCTCCACCAAATATGCTGTAGCTTTCTCATTTCTGCTCGGACTTTAACAGTTTTACCATCGTTGGAAAGCACGATACTGCATCTATCCGAATTAATTGGTTGCAAGTTTAAAGTAGGCATTATATTGATCTAGCGCTAACTTAAACTTTACTATTTTGTACCAATTCTAAGCAATTCAATTTTTTACAATAAAAATACCAAACCAACACAAATTAAAAGAGTATGTCTTGGTTTATTCATATGTTAACTTTCACATTTATATCTAATCAACAAAACGAGCAATCGTTGTTCAAACGTAACCGCTCGACGAAGCTTCTTTCCAATTCATTTTTCAAGGCGATTCGATTGTGGTTCAATATAAGCCGCCCACAGTTTGCTGTGATCGATGAATACTGCCTCCACCAAATATGCTGTAGCTTTCTCATTTCTGCTCGGATTCTAACAATTTTACTATCGTTGGATGGCATTATGCTTCATCTACCCGAATGGATTAATTGCCAATCTAAAGTATGCATTATATTCATGTAGCATTAACTTAAACTTTACTATTTTGTACCAATTCTCCGCAATTTATTTTTTACAATAAAAATACCAAACCAACACAAATTAAAAGAGTATGTCTTGGTTTATTAACCTAACAACTTTCACGTTTATATTATATCTAAAAAACGAGAAATCGTTGTTCAAACGTAGCCGCTCGACGAAGCTTTTTTGACAATTTTACCATCGTTGAAAAGCACGATACTGCATCTACCCGAATCAATTGGTTGCATGTCCAAGGTATACAGTAGCCTACATTTATCTAACGCTAATTTAAACTTTACTATTAAAACATCAATTACTCCAAAAGTGATAGGCCTATGACATTTGGACAACACCATGAACTCCAAACAGACTTAAGCTATGATATCCATAAGCAGACAATAGGCAAAAAGTGTTTACTAATTCCCTTTAATTGAATCTTGCTTGAACATTTTTAATTATTCCAGACATGTTGGATGAATGTGCTTGGCCTACGCAGTTTTTGAAGTCAAGATTCAGTTGGTCAAGCAAAAATAGTAGGCTACACATTTAGCCAAACGCAGCAGCACCACTTTTCAAGATTGAACAATAGAAACCCTTTAATGATGCAGAAATCAGTAGTCTTAACAGCATCAAATTTTACGTCTTGAAGCAGTTTAACATCGCCTATCTTAATACGAGAAGTAGAATGGGGTGACTTTGGTCCAGTTATGAGACACCGCTTACCTTAATTTTACAATGGTTCTGGGAGAAAACTTTAGTTTACCCATATTGAGGGCTATCAAGAGCCCTTACATGTTACCAAGTTTGAAGTCATTTGGTCCATGCGTAGAGTTTAAAAAAAAAAAAAAACTATAAGTGGTTTTCACTCCAGTGTTTTAAAAAAACTATAAGCAGTAATCTTTTTTCAAGACATGCTCATTGCCAACCCCAAAAAGGGGTGTCACTGGCCTCTTTCAGAGTTTTTAAAATACTTTGGTTTGGTATTTTTATTGTAAAAAATGAATTGCGGAGAATTGGTACAAAATAGTAAAGTTTAAGTTAACGCTACATACATATAATGCCTACTTTGGATTGGCAATTAATCCATTCGGGTAGATGAAGCATAATACCATCCAACGATAGTAAAATTGTTAGAATCCGAGCAGAAATGAGAAAGCTACAGCATATTTGGTGGAGGCAGTATTCATCGATCACATGAAACTGTGGGCGGCTTATACTGAACCTCGATCGAATCGCCTTGAAAAATGCATTGGAAAAAAGCTTCGTCGAGCGGTTACGTTTGAAAAACGATTGCTCGTTTTGTGGATTAGATATAAATGTGAAAGTTAACATATGAATAAACCAAGACATACTCTTTTAATTTGTGTTGGTTTGGTATTTTTATTGTAAAAAATGAATTGCGGAGAGTTGGTACAAAATAGTAAACTTTAAGTTAACGCTACATAAATATAATGCCTACTTTGGATTGGCAATTAATCCATTCGGGTAGATGAAGCATAATACCATCCAACGATAGTAAAATTGTTAGAATCCGAGCAGAAATGAGAAAGCTACAGCATATTTGGTGGAGGCAGTATTCATCGATCACATGAAACTGTGGGCGGCTTATACTGAACCTCGATCGAATCGCCTTGAAAAATGCATTGGAAAAAAGCTTCGTCGAGCGGTTACGTTTGAAAAACGATTGCTCGTTTTGTGGATTAGATATAAATGTGAAAGTTAACATATGAATAAACCAAGACATACTCTTTTAATTTGTGTTGGTTTGGTATTTTTATTGTAAAAAATGAATTGCGGAGAGTTGGTACAAAATAGTAAACTTTAAGTTAACGCTACATAAATATAATGCCTACTTTGGATTGGCAATTAATCCATTCGGGTAGATGAAGCATAATACCATCCAACGATAGTAAAATTGTTAGAATCCGAGCAGAAATGAGAAAGCTACAGCATATTTGGTGGAGGCAGTATTCATCGATCACATGAAACTGTGGGCGGCTTATACTGAACCTCGATCGAATCGCCTTGAAAAATGCATTGGAAAAAAGCTTCGTCGAGCGGTTACGTTTGAACAACGATTGCTCGTTTTGTGTATTAGATATAAATGTGAAAGTTAACATATGAATAAACCAAGACATACTCTTTTAATTTGTGTTGGTTTGGTATTTTTATTGTAAAAAATGAATTGCTGAGAATTGGTACAAAATAGTAAAGTTTAAGTTAGCGCTACATAAATGTAATGCCTACTTTAGATTGGCAATTAATCCATTCGAGTAGATGAAGCATAATGCCATCCAACGATAGTAAAATTGTTAGAATCCGAGCAGAAATGAGAAAGCTACAGCATATTTGGTGGAGGCAGTATTCATCGATCACAGCAAACTGTGGGCGGCTTATACTGAACCACGATCGAATCGCCTTGAAAAATGCATTGGAAAAAAGCTTCGTCGAGCGGTTACGTTTGAACAACGATTTCTCGTTTTGTAGATAACATATAAACGTGAAAGTTGTTAGGTTAATAAAACAAGACATACTCTTTTAATTTGTGTTGGTTTGGTATTTTTATTGTAAAAATTGAATTGCTGAGAATTGGTACAAAATAGTAAAGTTTAAGTTAACGCTACATAATTATAGTGCCTACTTTAGATGGGCAATTAATCCATTCGGGTAGATGAAGCATAATGCCATGCAACGATAGTAAAATTGTTAAAATCCGAGCAGAAATGAGAAAGCTACAGGATATTTGGTGGAGGCACTATTCACCGATCGCGTCAAACTGTGGGCGGCTTGTAATGAACACTCGAAACTGATCGCTTTGTGTTTGCATTGTTTTGGTAAAAAGCTTCGTCGAGCGGTTACGTTTGAACAACGATTGCTCGTTTTGTGGATTAGATATAAATGTGAAAGTTAACATATGAATAAACCAAGACATACTCTTTTAATTTGTGTTGGTTTGGTATTTTTATTGTAAAAAATGAATTGCTGAGAATTGGTACAAAATAGTAAAGTTTAAGTTAGCGCTACATAAATGTAATGCCTACTTTAGACTGGCAATTAATCCATTCGAGTAGATGAATCATAATGCCATCCAACGATAGTAAAATTGTTAGAATCCAAGCAGAAATGAGAAAGCTACAGCATATTTGGTGGAGGCAGTATTCATCGATCACAGCAAACTGTGGGCGGCTTATACTGAACCACGATTGCTCGTTTTGTAGATAACATATAAACGTGAAAGTTGTTACGTTAATAAAGCAAGTATTTTTATTGTAAAAATTCAATTGCTGAGAATTGGTACAAAGTAGTAACAGTTTAAGTTAGCGCTAGATCAATAATAATGCCTACAAATATTTAAAAATCAATAGGCTTTCCGCTTTTACTTCTATTCCGCGTTTTTGCACCCTTCCTACAAGTAGTTGCGTTTTTTTGCATGACGTCACAGATTTTTGTGACGTCACTAACCAAGGCGGCCGATCCTAAACCAGCACCCAACTTTCAACTGATTTAGTGAGAGTGCCTCCCTCTTCTGGTCTTTCACAACAAAATTCTGAGCAGTTTTTAGCTGTCTAACTGCAGCCCAGTTTACTTTGTACTCATAAAACTGTCAATTCTAGCTGATAGGCTGCCCTGCACTCAGCAAAACACTTGACAAAGTTTGCATTGCTTGCAATCGAAAGATGATATTATTATTAAGTACGGTAATGCAGAAATAAAAAATAAAAAAGTGTTGCCAGGTGAACATAATACAACAGAAAACAACACTTTTTACAGTAGTTTTGTTTTTTTCTAGATTTGTCAACGCGGAAGCAGCGTGACCAAGGTTCACACAGTCAAATTTCCTTGCAGTGCGATGGTAGGCTACCCGCGTACACTAGGCGGTTGACAGCACTATAAGGCTGCAGCCATCATGACGACAGAAGTTGTTGCGAAACACTTTTGCAAAGTATTGTAGGCTAGTGCGAATACTATAGTGATAGTCCAAAATATAGACTACAGTAGCCTACATAAAGGTTTGCTATCATTTTCAATTAAAACTCATTTCATTCAAACGTCTAGGAAAGTTGCAAATCATCAGGGCTGTTAAGAAAAACTTTTAACACTTTTTATAGGCCCACTTGTTGAATGCAGCCTTCAAAAACATTGCAAATGTCCTATGTTTTATATTGATTTCAAGTTGAATGTTTAGCCTATAGCCTAATTCCCTTGATAACAGCAGAATCGCTGCTGGCGTAACTAAGCTTCGGTGATACAAAGGTAACGCAATGAGTTTCAAGGAATTTCTTTATAATATGTGAGCTTGAATTGCAGAATTTAGAACACCAATTTTTGAACTAGCGTTTTTTTAGAATGAATAGAGTTTTGAATTTGGAAATAAGAATTATCGTAATATAATATTATAGCAGAGTCACTGTATATAGTGACTCTGATTATAGCATCTTATATTACATTATTATATTATGGAAAAACTTGTTTGGTTGGAGGTAAACTAATAGGCTAAAGCACTCTTTCATGATAAGAGAAAAGGCAAGTAATTATGTCATTCAAAATCGGCAGATTCCCACAATATGTTTGCGATTGAACAAAGGTGAACTCATATGAAGATTTCGTCATGGAGTTGAATTGCGGAGATATTGAATAGTTGTTATTTCACAGCAACTTGAAGCTGAAGCTATTTCTTAAAAAGTTATTGCTAATAAAATCACACGATTTGACGTCCATAATACAACGTTTTGCTAAAACGGAGAAAATTGAGCTATCAATCGCTATTGAACAGAATCACTGTTGAAAGCTGCGGTTGTCTTGTTGGGTGGAAAACGATTTATCAATTATTTGTGCTCACAACAAGTGAGTTTTTAAAAGAAAGAAAGTATTATAGAAGAAAAACATTTTGCAAGTTAAAACACTGAACAGTTTAAAAACAAAAACAAAAAACAAGGGTCTCTACATCAACAACTTGTTCATTTTTTTATTGTTTTGTTTGTATTTTGTATCAGACACAATATGGTCCGAATGACAATCAGGCGAAAGTTCGAACTTGCCAACATGGGTAACAATTTTAGGAAAAAAGTATCAGCGGCAAAGAAGAAACGATTGTGCTGGTTTACGAAAAATGAGTGAATGAAAATAACACTTTATCAGTCTTTTTCTCTTTTTCGTTAACCACACTTTTTTTCTTTTGCTTTAGGCCTATGCTTGTTTTTTTTTTAAAAACCTATAGGCCTAACCATTGCAGGGCAGGGGCGCCGGAAGCGGGGGGCAGGGGGGGGGCGATCGCCCCTCTTGCCCTCAAATTTTCTCTGGATGGAAGGAAAGGGCAAGGGGGGCAAAGATGCCCTTTCAAAGTCATGTGAGCTACTGCTAATTTTTCAATATAACAATTTCTGCTATTCGCTTTTAGTCTAATTACAATCTTTCATTTTTGCCTCAAAATAATATTCACACACAGACACAAAATTCTGTATCACAGTAGGTTACATCATTATAACATAGCATTATGCCCTTCCGTGCCGTTGTTTTTTGTATACCGTTATGTAGTTCTTGTATCATTACTCGATAATGAGCTATTGTGTAGGTCACAAACATTGTTTATTGAAATTCTACCACTCCTTTGCTTCTTCAAAGACGGTTTTGTCACAACCATGTTTGATGTTTATCACCAGCTGTGAAAATCAAACGTCAATGATTCCAGGCACCTCTAAGGACCGTTTTGCATTGCATAGGACCAGTCCAAAGGTTGGGCCGGATGGCCGGGTATTGTTGATGGCTTATGAGAAAAGAAAATGTTCCTAGTGGTCTTGGTTTTAGTTAGAAAAAAGATCTGAGTGATACAGAATTGTAGAAAAGTTAAGGAATGGTAGCCGATAAACGTCTTAGCATAGCAAAAAGTGTGAGAACCTGGAAGTTAAATTTTTTTAGAAGGAAAAGAGTAAGTAAAGCCGTTATGACATAGGGTCAAATCGGGGAGGGTCAAATTAGGAAAGGTGAATGCTGACCGCAGTTTTAGCGCCATGAGGAGAGTAAAAATGTGGCTTCGTACCACAATGACAGACAACAGTTTAAACAACCGAATGTTTGCGACTATTCACAAACAGGTGATGGACACCATTGACTTAGAAGCGGTTGCAAATGAGCTTATTCGAGCAACCGACGCGCGTGAAATGTACTTTGGATTGGTTTGATATTTGTCTATATACAATACACATACAGTATACAAATTATCCCGTGGACACATTTTATACTTTGCAGCAGATTGTGACGCTATGAACGTGAAATTTATCTTTCGTTCTTGTTCAAGCTATTTCAATAGGCCTACATTTATTCATTTATCTTCATCTGTCTCACATTTCGATTATATGGCTAATAGGGGAAAAACGATTAACGAACTGCCCAGCATTATCTCTATATCTTATCTTAAAACTTAAAAAAGTGCCCTTTTTCATAATCCTGTCCCCCCAGTCAAAAATCGTTCCGGCGCCCCTGTTGCAGGGTCTTCTGTTTTAGCGCAATTATTTTATTTGGAGTGATGAGAAAGATTGTTGATGACTCTGAGAACAGCAGAACTGCTGCTGGGGTCACTACTGCTTGAATACCGAGATGAATTATAGGCCAGCTTAAGATTCTCGATTCTTTTATTTTTGTGAGTTTGGATTGTTGATAGACGATGAAAAAATAAAACGAGACTGCATTTTGACAAACAAATCCTGATTCGAGTGCCGAGTTGACTAGATTAAGGTGTTGCGGCCGCGCCATATTTTTTAAAACTGATTGTCCTGCTTTGGTATCATGCACGCTATAACGTCCGCGTTTTGTCGCTTCTACCTTTTTTCTAGACTTCTGCTATGTTTGCCATATCGTTTTTTTGTTGCGATGATCAGAAATAAAAACAAACTGAACTGAACTGACTACTTATCAGAAAGTTTCTAAAATCCTCAAATAGTAGGCTAATGAATAGGCTATTTCTCTCAAACCATAAGGAATTCGAGTAGCCTAATGAAAAGTTGTTTAAAAAAGATTAAAAAGTGAAATCTAAGTTCACAAGATCATGCTCAACACTAAATTATCCCTTTGCTTTTCAACCTTTTTTCGCAAGTTAACTGCTCAAGGCGGGCCGATTAGCCTATGCAAATTCAACTTGCTGTTACGTGTGATCTGCTGGTTCTTTTTGAACAGAATTTGTACTAATGTGTAGAAAAATCATTTTTCTATAAGTTTGAAAAGTTAATATTATGACATTTTGTATGCTTAACTTGATACTTCATTTTTTGCAAAGGTACCCAAAAACGATTAGGTAGGCTATTTTGCTTTTAATTATAGTGCTAATCCAATTTTACGCAAAGCGTTGCAAAATAATGAGCACGCTCCATCGCAATGCAGTGTGTGTGTGGCAGTGTGTTAGGCCTTTAGGCCTATTAGATAGCTTTGCGTGCGAATCTTACATCGTGCTTTACTTCTGAAATCTTCGTTCCAAGAAACTCATAGATATTTTACGAGTTGAAGAATATGGCATTGTTCACATTCTGTTACAATGCAAATAATGACTGAAATTTTCAGTAAACAACGACGGTTTACATTGTTGTGCGATGCAAAAATGACTAATTATATCGGCCTGGTATCAATGGTTTAAATCGTTTTCAGTATCAAATTAAAACAAAAAGTGCATTTGTTTTTCATAAGCCAACGCTTTCCGAAACTCATAATTTCTAGTTTTTATGGAACCAACTATCTCTCATCAGTAGTAGCCTACCTAAAATATTGACTTTTTGTTTGTGTGGTTTTGGTTTACAATCGCATGTAGACATTTCGATCTGAGAGGAGTAGCTTGAGATACTATTGAAATTATCTGAAATGTCTAATTTGCAAACTTGTTGATTTTTAAATTATTAATTCTCACGGCAGCGTCTAACAAAGAACCAAAAACCATTCCATTTGCACTGTGGCACGTTTAAGACTAATCATGTAGGATAGACTACTCACTAAAATACAAATAAAAATAACGCTAGGTTTGAGACCTATTTTTATTGTAGATTTCTATCAGACAGTTTACTTGCTCCGTCGTCAGACAAAACAAAACAAACAAACAGTAAATATTGTTGGACAGAAACTATATTACCTGAAAGAGGTGGTCAAACAATGAATAGCAGCAAAGCAGCGATCATTCCAGACAGGAAAATCCGTCCTTTCTCTACAATGATTTAACGTCAACGAAAGATAACGTAGAAAGGCTTCTTGTGAAGATTTTAGTAGAAATCCGAAATTATTTACAAAGACTAGGCTTACCTAACAATACCGGTAATATCGATTGCTTGTGCTGTACTTTTTTGTTTGTAGATATTAACAGCAAACCCAATACTCCATAATCAACACGACACGTTGCAAAAGGGGATGAGAGCTTCATCAACACCATCAGGACATCATCATCCACATCATCATCTACCAGCTCATCCATTTCATCACCCACCAGGACAAGAAACAATAACTTAAACTGGATATCAAACCTCAATCGTCTTAGGCTACTGTGTGATGTGCAGTCTAACCGTAGAAAGAGCTCAACACCTGCTCTCCTGGGCCACATTGAAACGGGCTTTTGCCTGAGGATGGGTTTCTTTTATGTCCGGTTTTCTTTCTCCATCCTATTATTATAATTATTATGACTGCTCATCCACATCAATATTGGAACTGGCAAATTCAATCCACAACACTTTTCATTAGGCTGTCATTCATTACTACATGTGTGCTTCTCTCTGTTTTTGTTTTATTTTTTGCTATTTGTTTTTTTTGGGTTTTGTGGCCGTGCTAACTACTGATATATAGCCTACTACATAATTTTTCATTCAGGCACGTTTTAAACCTTTCAAGGTTTTGCCACCTTTTCCCGTTCGTTAACGTGCTGGTAGGTTAGGGACAGTGGAATACCGGGACGACTCACTTTACTGATTTTTCTTGTGAAATGGACAGCTGGAGGGTCACTAAGAAGTTCAAAAATTAGAAGAACTGCACAACGTTTTCTTTGCTTTTGCCTAAATTCCTTCTCATCAAATGAATTGCTATATTTGGTTAAAATTTTGGGTGTTAGAAAATCTGCAAAACCTTGCTGCAGCAGTGTGAGGCTACCTACCGTTACCGCTGTTGCGTGAAGTTAAGCGCTGCATTACCATGACTTTAATACCTATTAAATAAACATGATATCACATATTTCCTACATTTATTTTGGCGATACACTCTTTGTACACACGTGGGCAGATCATATAAACTGCACCTTGGTATGCGAAATATGGTATAGTAGACCTCAAGCGGTAGTTGCATCAAATTTTGTCATAACATTGTGACCCTCCAGTTGTCCACCTTATTTTTGAGTGAGCAATCCCCTACTTCTACCATCCCTATGGTAGGTTTATATCGATTTTTGTAGTTAGTATCTTTTTCGTCCCGGACGCGTTAATGACGAAAAATAAAATGACTGATGATTGATTGATTGATTGTCTTCGGACGTTAAAGCACTGTAAAAATGCAAAGTTTTCTTTCTAGGAATAGTTTTTAACAATAACAAAGAAATTACCATATGGTTTCAACTTAACAGAAGTGATTTGTACGTAGTTTCAAAGTTTTTGGTAAAAGTTGACATAGAGCTACAATAAAAAACAATTAATTTGTAGGCTGCACAATTGCTACAACACTTCTCCAATTTTTCCAACCCTTTAGATTTAGATACTGCACAGGATTGAGAAACTTTTGTATGACCTCATATTGTCTAAACAACACAACGTTGTTGAAACAATTTGACTATTACAGTATTATCTTCTTCAACAGATTGATCATGTTTGATCAGCTGTGATCCCCCATATGAACTGCCTCCTTTTTGTTCTGTCTTTTGTTTTTATTAGTGCTTCCGGCATGCTTTTTACTCCCGTAATTTGCATGAGATTGTCTACTATTATGATACAAATACAATAGCCTAACTACAGTTTGAAACCTTAAAATATGAAAGAAATCTTCTTCGGGTACTAGCCAAAGCATCGATTTTTCCAAGCCAATTGATTTTCATTTATTTCATCAAATATTAGACAATTGTAGTTTATTTCTGTTGTCATTTTGTATCGTGAAAACAAAAATTTTCTTTCAAGTAAATTAAATCGGAAAAAGAGAACAGTTTGCATGATAAGCATAACCTCAAATCGGAGTTTATCCATAACACAAAATCGATATGAAACGTTGCAGCCTATAATCATGACTGCAACTCAAACAGATCAAAAGTAGGCTATAATTCTTGGAAACAATGCAAATTCATGAAACGGTTAATATTTACGGATGCAATTATTAAGCTCAAAACTTGGGTGAACCTCACATTGAGAATCAAGAAAGCCTGACTCGATGACCAATCTATCAGTTAGGTTTACTATTGGAATAAAAAATGAAGTTTAATGACATTACGGTGTGTGCGTTTCTTGTTTATTTTTGTTTGTAATACACATAACATTTCATCACACCATCAATTACAGTGAAAGCGTTGTCGTAACCTGCTTTTGAACTTTCTTGAGTCATCTTTGAGAGCCTCATTTTTGAGTCACCACGCATGGTTTTACTTTTACATACTTGGCCATGGAGGATTGTTTTCTTCAATATGATGCTGTTACTTTTCTGAACTACTAACTTTCTGAACACTAACTTTTGTTTGCAATACTCAAGGTTGAATACAATACAATCGCAGTGCAAAACTACGTTCTGTTTGCAAAGCCAATGACATATCACTATCAGCTACGTTACTCTGCTAAAGAGCGTTTAACAAATTCTAGAGACTAACTTCAGAACATAGCAGCGCATTTACGAGATCAAATAGTTGTTTAATCATTGTTATAAGTTTCGATGAATTGTCAGCACGAGTTAAGGTGGTATCTTCATACTGTAGGACTAGGAGCATAGGAAAAGAAGATGAAGATATATCCAAATATCTTCGGTTGTCTCCGAGATATGTTTTCCTTTGTGTGGAGTATTGGAACATTTCGGATTTTTGTAAAGGTCACCCTACGATTGTTGTCACGTCTGTTTCATCATGTTCTTTCATAGGCGAGCTAGTGTCATCACGTTCACGTTTTTGTTTGAAAGTGTTACTCAGCGTGATAGGAACATAAGCGCATATTGTCAAACCCTATAGTTCTTGCATCTATTTCTATAGATTTTTGGTCGCGCTATTGTTGTTTTATTTTTTTATGTTGATGACAGGATGCCTACACGTGTTTTCCTGTTTGTAACGCCACAATGGCAATTGTGCATAAACGCTAAGATTAGACACATCAGCATTTTTTCGGAGGAAGTGGTAGTTAGTTTTAAAAACTTGTCGTGTTCTCACGAGTCGCTTTTTATTGTGCGCCAGGTTTTCTAGCATGCCGCGCATTTCAAATATAAGAAGTAGCTTCAGCGAATTAGTTCTTCTTCATCGTGTGTCACACGGCCGTAGCCCAAAGCATCACGCAAGCTCTTGCTCTATCGTTGAAGTCGGCCAAATCCTGTGAGGAGCACCTTTGGAGCGAATTAGTGCAAGGACAGCCTAAGACACTTTGATGGTGTTTCATCTTTCTATACGAATAAGATACTGAAGAAGCAGCCCCCATGGCGGCGAAAGCTTTATGAATAAATTATACAAGTTTTGAACTTGACTGATTTTGTTCACCTGTTATAAATAACTAACATTGTCTAACAAATGTAAAATTTTACTGCAATTTTTAGATGTAAGTTAGCTTTGAAGCATGGTAACTATGAAAGCAGTAAATACCACTGCTGAAAGAACAAGTAGGTTAGGAGTTACAAAAACAATTTTTGAAAATGGAAATCCTTGGGAAAATATATCTGAAGGTCAAAAACTTGTTGAAGTTATATACCTTTCTACGGTAATGGTAGTTGGAACTATTGGCAATTTAGTGGTAATTTTTTCAATTATCTTTGAAGGAAAAGCTCATTTGCATGGAAATGTTTTCGTCATCAACCTCGCAATTGCCGATTTAATAGTAAGTATGAAAAGATTCTTGCACTAACCCTTTGTCTTCGCAAACCGAAACCGGATTTATAGTCCCTTTCACTTGCGCTTGCTCAGTTGCTAATCTCACTGCAATTGCAATAAACAGGTAATAAAGAAAATTAAAATTTTTGTGAAGTAACCGTTTGAATGAAAGATTATTGCATGAATGAGGCTTCTTTTATTCACTTCTTTGCGCTTTTCACATGAGGACATTTGTAAGTCCAACCAAAGTCAATATTAGATGTGTCGTGTATAAGGATTGATTTTTCCTTACCAGTAGCCTATGCTGTGTTGTATGTATAGCCTATGCCATTTTGTATTTCTGCATCGCTTCTTGTATTCCTGTTTTATATTGTACTGTTAAATTTCGTGTGTGTATTGTTTTTTATTTTGTAATGTATACAAAAATATTTGCGTTCAACTCCGACACCGTTCCATGTCAAATAAGCTATGACACCACACGGGTGTGGCAGACTTGATGACCAGTTCGGTCCTTCTGCCACTCCCATCATCGTCAGCAAACATTAAAACAACCTAGTTCACATTGTAATCTTGTATTGTTTTTTCCACATGTGCTGTTGATGCAAATAAAAGAACTTCTCTCTCTCTCATTGCCCTTGCCATTATAGTTAGAACATTGATTACGAAATAGAAACGTTTCAATACAATTCAGCTCTAAAAATTTCTGCAAAGCAAAAAGCAAACCCAGAGAGCTGCAATAAAATATTTTAGATGTTGTACGACTCAACACAACAATTGGTTTAGACAAGGCATGATGATAATATATGCAAAAGTGTTTGTTGAGCTACACTGTTAAAAGAGATTAAATTCTGCAACAGGAGGTCAATAGTGATCTAAAACTTCACAACCAAAGTCTTCCTTTATCAATGAATTACTGCATTGTTTTTGCAGATATTACGCTGTTGTCCACAACCATTCATATGCTGATGTTTTTACGATAAGAAATGTGTACATCATGGCAGTATCCTGTTGGTTATGGTCAGGCATACTTTCTATCTCAGCTGTAACTGGATGGACGCACATAGAGTAAGTGTTATATCAAGATCTTTACTGATGGTTGCTTATGCGTGTAACTTGTAGAGGACTAGTCCAGCATTCCTGAACCTTCTTACTCTCGTTTTCCCTTGTCAACTTTCGAAAGACTTATTCTCCTCAGATATTCTCATCAGAACAGAATTTGAAAATTTATGATGCAGTTTATCATGAATGTTTTTGTAAATTCAGAAACTTGATAGACAAACTGCAGCCCTAAGAAGTAAATTTATCCCCAGTTGAGAACCTCTGGGCATTTGTAAAAAACTCAGCCAAGTTTTATTCAGCGACTTTATTATTTTGTTTAGTCAAATTTAAAAGTACAATTTGAAGTTAACTAATTGCCGTGACTTGAAAGATCCAAAATAACCACAACAACTTTTAAAAAAGAAAATTTAACTCAAAATTTCTTGTGTCAATACTTGAAATGCCGGTATAATTAACCAATTGCCCCCGTAGGACAATTGCCCCCTGACAACTGCCCCCGGATAATGAATACCAAGAGAATAATAAAATTTAAGCATAACTTGATGAAGTTTATTCATAGCGCGAAGATGTTTGGTGGCAACAGCGTTACACCAAACAAAGGAAAGGCAGGCGGAAGCATTGCAAGGCCAATATCAGGCAGATGCTGACTTTGCTCTGAAAATTCGTATGCTTCCATCTGTGGCTTTCATTCGACCAAATGACGTAGTTAGTGCGTTTGAAACACTTCAGGATACCATGCCAACAGAAGCTGATTCGCCCTTAGATTAATTTGAAGATGTCTTTATCGGAAGAAGGCTACGCATCAACAGACGATCACCCCGTTTTCCGATCAGCATGTGGAGCATGCATGATCGTGTAGTGGAAGATCTTCCCCGCGCAAACCATTCGTTGGAAAGATGGCATATCCACCTTCAAGCTAATATTACTGCATGTCATCCAAACGTTTGGAAGTTTATGGACGCATTTTAAAGAGCGAGCAGGCTTTAGCAACAGTAACAATTAACCAAATGGTTGCAACATTTCCTGCACCAAAAAACATTTCCTGCACCAAAAAACGCTATCAAGACTGTTCAGCTCGCATTGCAACCATTGTAGAAGACTATGAAAATCGCAATGTACTTGACTTTTTAAGAGGAATCGCTCATAATTTACATTTCTAGTAGCGATGTTCATAAATATTTCTGTCGCAAATAAGAATCAAACCATTAGCGCAAATTAAGAAAATCTTTAATACGCTTTTTGATGGAATTGTTCGGGGGCAATTATCCGGGGGTCAATTGTCCGGGGGGGTAATTGTCCGGGGGGAAGTTTTCCGGGGGCAGTTGTCCAGGGGGCAATTGTCCTAGAACCGGAAATTTAGGCTACCGTTCAGTAAAGGTTATATCTGTAAGGCCACAAATATTGGTTTATAATTCATTTACGTCTTTATTGTTTTTTTTTGCATTTAAACAGTCAAATAATATCTGCTCCGTTACTAAAACTCGCCTACGTGTTGCAAGACAAGCGCAGTCAGTTTTTGGGTTTTAAACCGATTGGAGCTTTAAATATTGTGTTTAAAAAACCTGCAGCAAGAGATTATAGTTCGATCTAATTGTATTGCTAATAAAAGAGCCAAGCATGTTGGATAGGCTACTTATTAAAGTTATCATCGGAAAAAATATTCTTCTAAAGAATCTGTTGGTTTGCAGAACTGTACAAAAGCACGGAAAGCGGATTAGAAGTATCACTACAACTACGAATTCTCGACCATCCAGAAATCAGAACAGGAGATCTATGAAAACGGAAAATAATCTTCTCAAGACCCTCGCAACTGCAGTCACATTTTTTTATTTGTGATGGCTTCCTTATGGAGGGATTGTCCTGATCCACGCCAGAGGAGTTTCTGTTTTACCTAAAAAGGTAAAACCGCAAACTGTTGTGAAGACGTGATAGTGTAAAGCAGGGCTGCTCAACCGGCGGACCGCGGTCCAAATCCGGACCTTCTGGGTGTTGATTGTGGACCTTGAGCTTTTGGAAGAATAACCTCATTGCCACGTTTCAGGGCTTCTATTAAACAGGTTTCTACTGGGAAGAAGCAATCTTTTAAGCAGATTTCTACTGTGACTATCCTAGTTGCTGGGGGGGCTTCGACTCCCAGATTCCCCAACACTTTCTCAGAATTCCAATTCAAGTTACATTTTTCTTAAAAACGTGGTTTGGTACAGATAGTTTAACTTTCGTTGTTGCGTGTGAAATAACTTATTCCCCGGACCGCTAAAATATTCAACTTGTCAAACTGGACCTTTGCTAAAATTAGTTGAATAGCTCTGGTGTAAAGTAAGAAACCGCAACTGCACACAATGTGTAGGATTCAATTTCCGAGAGCACGGTCGAAAGAATTGTGAAATAAAAATGAGCATTTACAAACAAAATACAATAAAATCAAATAGACTACGAAAGCTCGATGAAGGGGTGTAGACCGAAAAAATTTATAGATTATCATTTGTTTTACAAAAATGACAATTTGTGGCCTGTGGATGAATCATTACAATTCTCGAGCATTCAGCCTGCTGAATAATCAATGCTATGTTATAATTTGTTTCAGGTGGTCGGATGGCTTGCGCTGGGGAATTCAGCAGTTAACTTCATAATTTATGGAGAACTAAACCCAGCTTTCAGAAAAGGATATAAAAATCTTTTCTATCTTTTATTGAGATGCAAAAGAAGAGAAAATGACGCAATGACCTTTCCTCAAGGGATACGATCTTTGCCCAAAACAATAAAACGACTGTAAGTTGGTGGTTTATTCTGCACATGACAATATAAAATAATGGAAAAAAGTTGTATCTGAAATTTGGTTTGGCAATGCTGTGATTAGTGTAAAAAATTTAATGACGAAAACTGTCACGCAAAAAACTTGGTATCTAAGCTACTTACAAATATTTATGATAATGCCTTGCGACAGAGTAATTCCTAAACAACAATCTGACGTCAGCGCACACGGAAACAAAAAATTCTCAAAGAAAAACGCATGTTCGACAGGTTGGTTCATTTTTTATATTGTTTACGAAGGAGAAAAAAAGTAACTTTCACTATCTAGAAGTGAGACAGTGTCTACAGCAGACGTAAATTAATATGAGTTAAAAATGACTGATTTGCGAGCTGTGATGATTTCGTCTTACAGAGGCATATGCTGTTTTGAAGTGGATTATTATCACACATTGTCATAAGGCGGCTACCTGCAGTACGTTGGTTATTTTAGTGCAGTCAGGAAAACTGGCGTTTTTGGCTGATGGGTTCTTATTAAAAAAAATCTCGTGTCACTCTGAAGTTTATTGACATGAAAAATTAAAAAAAAAATTGTCATAGCACATGACAAGGGAACTGTGGAACCTTCAGTAGACATGCATTCGGCCACCATCGGTTAACGGATCAGTTAAAGTACATAAATCATTTATCAGTTGTAAGGCTACAAATTGGAAAACACTTTTATTTGTGCTATAGTATTTTTATGGATATTTTACGTGATTTTACTACTAGCCTGGTATGTTTACTTATTTCATGTTCTGTTCATTCAGGTAGAAGAACTAATTGACGAAGAAGTCAAAACCAGATGAAAATAAGCAGATAATGCATCAAATAATAACAATGTCACAAACTAAAGTTTGAACGTTGTATTGGTCACGAAGTATTCGAACTGCAAAAACCGCAGAGGATAGGCTGCTTTGGAGATCTGCCACTCATGGAGGTGTTGCCACGTTTGAGAAGAGCAGATCTCAAAGATTGAAAGAAAAAAGAATACAAAGAAAAAAACAACAATTACACCCACAACCAATTCTCCAAAAGGATCTTAGTTTTTTCCTAATTAATTGAACTTACATGTAATCGAACTTTTAAAGTCAGGATTGGACATCAGCCATTTAAGAACTCATAAGAACTCAAAGAACTTAGCTTTTTATTTATTGCGAAGACCATCATCCTCGAAGACGAGGAATAGCCATCATTCAAACTGTAGCCTACATCAGGGGTGTGTAACGTGCGGCCCGCGGGCCAAATGCGACCCGCGAAGAAAAATTGTGCGGCCCGCGAAGATGTGCCAATTCTGAATTGTGTCCGGCCCGCGCAACGTGTTTACAATTTAGTTTAGTCTGGTACGTGGGAACAATTTGTTGTGGAACGAATTATTGTAGATTTCACACCTTCTGTTAACCATTTTAGAAATCTTCTACCGGCCACCGCTAATCCATTGTATTTAATTATTTGTGGAAAGTAAAAATGTATGGTCACATAAAAGGCATTATGAACAATTTATGACTTTGAAAAGCTCACGTACAGACAGGAAATATTTTTCACTTTCCAACTTTGAGAGACTATGGAATGCATCCTGAGAAGAAAACTGAATTTGCAGACCAACTTGAAAACATTGTATGAATTTTTGGCTCGTTTCAAGGACTTCAAATCTCATGAACATTTGTTTGGTATGTTCTCTTCGCCATTCAACACAGACATTGACAAAGCACCAGCAGATATAACTTGAACTTATTGATCTTCAAGAGAAAAAAGGATTTGAAAGCAAAGTATTTAGAAATGAATCTTGGCGATTTTCACCGAAAACATTTCAACTAAGATGACTTTCCACATTTGAAAAAATCCATGGCTTCAAAAATGGCTCTTTTTGGCTCAACGTATTTGTGCGAACATTTTTTTCTAAAATGGGCGTCATGACATCACCCTATCGATCGGTTCTGACAGACAAACACTTGGAAAATGGACTTCGAATTGCGAGCACTTCCATTAAACTAAATTTGGAAAAATGCCGTTGGGAAAAGAAGCCAGCTGCAAATTTCTTACTGATCTCGTTTAAAGACGGTGTCACAATAAATTAGAATAGCAGTTTTCTTCAGAAATTTATGTGTCTTAACTTATTATTTCTGAAAGAAGATAGCCCCTAATAACGCTATAAGAATAACATGAATAACAAAAACACTGCTTTTTTGTGCCTGCAACTACTAGCTTAGAAATCATGTTAAATAAACGTGCGGCCCGCGGCTTCACCCAGTTATTTATATCTGGCCCTCCTGTAATAAAGGTTGCACAGGCCTGGCCTACATTATTTCAAAAAGTGGTGGCTTGGTTGGCTGAAACAAAAATCAAAGTACGCGACTGGTCGTGCTGTTGCGATTCAACATCGCGTTATTTATTTTAGTGCTTGATTTCATTTTCACGTAGCCTACGTACACTTTGCCATAGGCTATGTAGGCTACTATATGCAACCAATGCAGTGTTTTTGAATGCAACCAACATAGGCTACTGTAAATTTTTATCAAAGTTGAAAATCGGAACAAGCATTTTGTGTCAGGTCTGGGCTTGTGATGGAAAATAAGTCGGATTCGGTTTAAATTCAATAGATATTTTGGTTTTCACCCTGCATAGCTTCTTTCATTGCCAGATTCTTTCTCTTCGATAGGTAATATTAGGTTACTTTGAAGAGGCCAGGTTTACATCATTAGGATTTGACTTAAAATATTGTGGACACTTGTATACTGTAGATAGAGTTCTTTTAATCACACGATCCTGACTAAAATTCCAGTGATTGTTAAAAAAAAACACCGCGCACCTCACCAGGATATAACAAAGTGAGTGGGCGTATAGTTGCTCAAGAAAAATATGGCGAGAGAAAGTAACTGACCACTCTGCTCTCGTTGGTACCGAAAGCCGAATAGAATGCTTACATCCATCTTCTCATTTCTCTAGGCTCAGTAGCTGGAATGGGACGATCTTCACGTTTCTACAGTAGCCTACTGCACTAATTGTCTATTGGCCAATCGCCGTAGCCTCAATGGCATCAGGTTTTAATTGCTCTACAGTTAGAAAATAAGGTGTGAACCCATGTGGACGTAGACTGAAAATATAGCCTACATCGAGAAAATATCGAATGCAAAGTGTTGTATTCAATATTTATTGTGACTTTCTACATTTATAGAAAATAATAACACAGTATAGCAATAGCATTAACCTTTACATTATACAAAATAAATAGCATTAATTAACAATAAAAACTAAGAAACAACTCTTTCGCTTAAAATATTACTTAAAAAACGCAATGAAAATGAGTGGATAATCAATGATTTGGAGGACCCACTCCCCAATAAATAATAAACATCCAACGACTCAGCAAAAAAGCAATTAAAACATTTAAAACAGCCTAGAATCAAACCTATAGTACCACACTTATCGCAATCAACAGTAAAAGCTCTACTCCTATTTGATCCTACAAGACAACAGATTGGTGAGACAAATATAAATGACCTATAGGGGAAGGTGGGGTTAGTTGAGTCATGTTTCAGCTTTTTCCTTATAATTTTTTACCTATTGTAGATACACCTATCAAAGTCTAAGTGAAACAAAGGTAACGAATTATGCTTTCTGCTACCCATTTATGAAAATGCTATCTCCCATTTAATTGTCATTTTTATTATCTCGAACACAGAGCACCGTTTGACTCAACGAACCCTGCATGCAGGGTTAGTTCAGGCGCAATGGCATTCATGAGGTGCATAATTTTTTGCGGCTATTGGGCACCGTCCCCATCTGGCACCTCTGATCTATACCATCAATGAACGTTTATTGTATCCAGAAGTGGGGAATAACTTACTTTGTACTATGGGCCACAGGAAATATTAAAAATACCAGGCGGCCACATGGCTCCTCTAAATGCGCCCGTTTCCACAAACTTTCCATAAAAAAAGCGTTTTCACAGCAACCAGACACAAATTTTCTTCGAATTTGCCCGACTTCATGCCATTTCTCTAAAAAAAAAAAAAAAGGTTTTCACCGCAAACCAGGCCCAAATTTCTCTCGATTTCGCCCGACTTCATGCCATTTCTCTAAAAAAGGTCTTCATACCGCCTAGACCCAAATTTCACACGTATTATCGAAAGAGACGTGACATCTAATACTTTTCATGCTCCCACAGGCCACATTATATTGCTTCGCGAACCACATTTGGCCCGCGGCCGTAAGTTCCCTACTCCTGAATTAATCACAAGTGGAACATGTAAAAACAGCACTGTTGTCGGTGCACGCTAAATGTGCCCAACTGTTGCATTGGAAACATGTAGAACTACTACTTCCACCATAGGACAGCACGAGTTGCATCCAGTGCTGCAACAACGAATCGAGCAATTCCAAGAGTAGGCCTATTGATGGTGCCGATCATAGTCACCAAATCTCCTCTATCCCTAAAAACAATACACCCAACTTGTTTCATGCCTTGTTTGTGGTTTGAGTATCCCATCTTTACTTTAGAAGCATCAGCCCCAGTTTCATTTATCTTCTGCAAATATCTATGAAACGTTTCTTTGTCCACACCAACTCTTTCTGCTGCCTTTATTAACGACATACCATTTTGCACTAACTTCAAACCAGCTTCAAAAGTCTCCATAAGCCATTGTCCACCACCAGTTTTTTTCATAATTTTTAAGACTTAATTTGAAAATATTTTAAAGCTAAACAGAAAAGTAATAATCAAATAATAGCTCATTTTGTCCAAGTAACTGAATTAATAATGCGAGTTTAGCAATAAAATTCAGAAGTAAGATTTCAGCAGCCTGCAACTTGAGGTAGTGTTAGTTGAGTCATTGCCTCAACTAGCCCCGCAGCCATTGACTCAACCAACCCCAATCCTTCCTCGTGACAATTATTGAAAGTATTATCTATATGTAAAGCTTTATCAGTTTTACATAAATGTACTGTGCATAAGATAGCTATAAACTATAATTATGAAACTTCGACGCTATCTTCGCTTACGCCTATCATAGCTTCAGCATCCCAATCAACTTTGAGCTGAAAATATTTACTTTTTAGTCCAAAAAATAGCATTTTGCTGACTGCATAACCTGTATAACTTACACAGCTGCTAAAACAAGATGGACGCGGTTACCCATAATGCTTATTATTTCAAGCAATTAATCTTCACGAAGTCATGCTTGGTTAGTCAGAAAACAAGTAAGCAAAGTAGACAACCGGAAACAGACATTGCCGTCGGCTGCAGCGTGGGTCAGGTGTATGTCGGAAGGCGTACACCGGTGCATAGCGCTCAAGTCCGCTTTCCCGCAATGCAGGATAAAGATAAACAAACAAACAAACAAACAATGGTGACTCAACCAACCCACTGACTCAACTAACCCCACCTTCCCCTACATACGCTATCTAGAAACAGAATAAAACGCTTATTAAATTAACTTAATAGATCCTCATATTAATTTATTTTTGCATCTCAAAGTTATTTTTTTTTTCCAAACAAAATATGACAAACTTACATTTACGTCATTTCGACAAAATCTTCAAAGTTAAAATTATATCATGTAAAAAAAAAATAATTTTCATGCTTGTTCCAAGCTTAAAGATTTGTAGGCTACTATTCTTATACGTAGCCTACTAATCGTTGTGAAAATATGTGTTGTGAACATTTATGATGCAGGAGTTGATTTGCGTGCATCGTTGCAGAAAACAAGTTGCAAAATATTTGAATGTAAACCAGGGGTTCCCAACCTTTCTTACACCGTGGCCCTCTTTGAAAATTTTAAAAAATCAATGGCCCCCTTATTTTTTTTTAATCTTTTGAAAAAATTAAGAAACGGCATATTAATTAAACAGCTTGTTAATACAGTAATGGTTACTGAGTAACCGGTAGTTAGAATGATATGATAGTACATTAATTATATAGCTATTACATATTGTTACAGACAATCGTTCCCCAAATCAAACGTCACATAAAACCGTTGTCTACTTAACCTGGCCTCTTACATCATGGAATATTGCTAAAAAAATGAGCAGAGATTGCATCATCTCTTCGTAACACCTGTAAAACATTGCACAATCCTTTTGAACGCCTGTGAAATTGCTGAACAATGCTTATCTACTATTACGTCACAGTTACAAGTTATGTGGTTGAAATATCCCAAGTCAGTTTCGCCATTTTAGAATTGTGGCTGGAAAGGTTGGTCGAATATTAAAACTGTTTTGCTTGTGCTTACCCACTAGACGAAATTTCCGTCTTTTAAATCAGTAATCTGTATTGTGGTGACAAGTTTTAGTGCGTACCGCGTTGCGCCTCCTTTTCGACAGCCGTAGCTATTTTTTCTTGAAATACAATTCGTGAAAAGACATTTTCAGAAGAGTATTTTTTCGGTGTTATCGCATACAGACAAAAGAATTTCGGAATTTTATGTTACAACTTTCCCACGAAGATATTATGGTTTTCCGCTGTGACCACATTTGCAGTTAGCAGTTAATGTGATGGTTGAGCTTGTTTTTGCTCTGACAATGTCAATTGCTGGTTTGGTGGTGGAAAGAGTAAGCCGCATGTCATATTGAATATCCAAAACTCTGCGCTGCTTTGTTTTCAGAAGTAACATTGTTAAAAACCTACAGATTTGTCAAAATGTACTAGTATTTTTGTTGAATTTTAATTCATTTCTTTTGTTATATAGTGTCGGAGTGGACTTAGAGATGATAAATTAAAAAAATTAATATTTTTGAAATGTTTTCATGGCCCCCTTGAAAAAGGCTCATGGTCCACTAGGGGGCCATTGCCCTCAGGTTGGGAACTCCTGATGTAAACCATACATAATAAACATAGCCTAACAGCTTACACGACGGTGAAGTCTCAAATTAAGCAGTGTTAGCGAACTACTCATTTTCTTTACCAGAACCCTAGCGATCTGAAGCAGAAGTTTCAGATGCCTATATTTAACCACAAAACAATCATCATATTACGTTTAATATCAGGTAGCAAATTTGTGAAGTTACAGGTTTGTAAGATTTATATATTCACTTTTTGTTGCCCTGATTATCACGAAGTGAAGACTTGGCAAAATAAAGGTTTAAACCGAAGCGGAGATCAACCAAACCGAATGTGTACCGAAACGAATGTGAAAGAATGCAGCACTCGTTAAGCACAAACCAAAAACCTATTAAAATCAAGACATAGGCTACAGCGTTTCATCCAACAACTTCTATTGTTGGATGAAAGGCTGTATGTAGCTATTAGATCACTTAGAAAATAATCTAGAAAAATGATCAGTAAGATGGTTTGGTTTTGAATCTTTATCCTCGGACTGACAAAACCTTGATAGGCTAGGTTATTCCTGGTAGTTTCGCATAGGCTACTTGTAGAGACTCTTAACGCAGGGCCGATTTGACAAAGTGAAATTTTCCCATTGTTTAAGTGTTATTGTCGGGGAATTATTCTATTCACTAGGTGCTGCTGAATGAAGAGCAGTCCTGAAATGCGTTGCTCAAACACACACCCCGAGAGTCGAACCAGCTCCGCGTGACCTTGAGCCGGGGTCGTAACCACTGAGTTAACGGAGCGGACAAGGGCAGATGCCTGGCTTCCTCGCTTTCCCACTTGTTGGATTTAGATTTCCAACCACCGGGCGCAAGCCTGAACACGACAAGAAAGATTATACAAAATTTGTAAAATAAATTGAGTGAGAATTTCAGCTTGATCGCGTTTTTTCTGCAGCCTATTGCACCAAAACCACTCTTTCCCGGAGGTCGTTGTTCGAAATCAACAAGTCGATAGCTGTTACACTTTGTGAGTATGGAGTCGCATCTAGCCTACGAATAGTTTCAATTCAGTTGCACCAGCCTACATTGAATGATTCTATTTTTGTGAACACTTGAACAATCTATCAAACAGTCTAAGAAACAATAACAGTAGGCTAAGGCGATAGTGCGGCATGCACATCGCTCTGAAAACCAAACCGCTAACTTATGTGATACAGGAACAGGAGTAGCCTACGTGATGGCTTAGTATAGGCCTAACGGTACTGGTAATTTGAATAAAAAAGGAAAATTTTGCAATACATTGATGTGATTTAAGCAATTAACCATTTAAGCTAAACTGGGCTAAAAGAGGGGATTGAGCAAAGTAGTGATGAAGATGGAGAAAACGTCTTCTATTTCATCCCATCCCACCATAGCCTACCCTGACTACAACTTTCACTGCTACACAACTAAGGCTATGGCAAGGTAGAATTTGGTTTATTTATAAAATTGCTTCAAATTATTAGTAGATTTTCTGTTGCTTCTACGTTTTTGTTGCAGACAGTTCGTCCATTTTCTTTGGAACACCAGACAACGGCTGTAACTGCGAAAGGCCGTTTGGTCTGTAAAAATTAAAAAAAAATAGCTTATGAGTTAATTTTATAAAAAAAAAAATAGCTGGGCCAGCAAGTCTTAATATCTTCATATAAGTAGAAGCCCAACCCGTTTATAAATGTTTTATGACAGTTCCAGACAATAACAATTATTTTCATAAAATATATGAACATACAAACACAGGGTGTTTTAAAAAAACTGAAATCATTGTACAGTCTTGTAACTTTGCCAATTATTGTTTACAACACGATCTCAAATTTTAACAGTATGTACAGATACAACATAAAATTTTATCTTTTAATTTTCAGGCGTTTTTTTTTAGGTTTTTTGGCGTTTCTTTTTAGATGTAGAAATGCCGTACAATAGCTTAGAAAAAGCATTTTGTGTAGGCTACTGGAGTATGCTAGATTGCTAGAATACAGACGAACAAGGCTATGCAGCGTGCATTTGCACAACGATTTGGAAAAAAGGGCCAGATGGAAAGCAGATTTGGACATGGCATAAAAAGTTCGAACAAGAAGGTTGCTAGTGCAGAGCAAAAGGATCTGGCCCTTTTCTTCCAAATCGTCGCGCAAATGCACGCTGCGCGGTGCACTGCACACTGCACACTGCACAGTCTTATTCGACCGTGTTCTAGCATACTCCAGTACACAAAATGCTTTTTCTACGCTATTGTATGGCATTTCTACACCTAAAAAGAAAAACGCCTGGAAATTAAAAGATAAATTTTATTTTGTATCTTTACATACTGTTAAAATTTGAGATCGTGTTGTACACAATAACTGTCAGTTACAAGACTGTACATTGTACAATGATGTCAAATTTTTTGAAACACTATGTATAGACTAAAGCCAAGTGAAAAAACTCCACAGTGTTTCAAGTTACTTTATAAGTAGTTTTATTTTGAAAAGCTTAATTAAGAAGTTAAATACGCTTATTTCTAAAAAAAACAGTCTTCTTATTCTTTCATAATAACCTGTCTGTAGTAGCTAATAGCCTAGTCCTATAGTACAACTGTACAGTGTACATTACATGAATGCAAAAGAGTTACGGTGAGCCCTACGTTATTTACTCCTATTTTCTTGGTGTTTGATGGAGTGTAGGCTACTATACAGCATTGCATTTTGCTTGATGAATGAAGTTTTGCCATATTTTTAGAGTTCTTATCATACAGTAAATTTTACCACGAATTACCGCATGAAATTTGCGCATCTATCATATTTGATATTTTTATAGGTTATAAGCCACACAACTATACAGTAAGTAGGCTACGTAATCGTAGCTTGTTAACATTAGTGAACGTTTGAAAAACGGGTAAAAAGAAACAAACGTTTTGTTCATTGTATATGAACAAACAACGTTTAACAAACGTTTAGCAAACGTTTCATTTCCAAATTTATAGTTTCTCTAACCCTGAGTGTTACCTTTTGATTTTGCTGCAGCGAAACAAGTAAACGAGATAGTTTTTGTATCCTTTTCGGTAATTCGGATTTAAAAGACCATATATAATAAAATTGACCGCTGAGTTTGTCATTCCAAGCCATCCAAATACCTGTGTGTTGAATGCACACTTTATCAATAGGCTAATCAACAAAAATATCGCTTCACTGAGCAAGTACCAAATATATTGAAGACGCTCTTGTCAAGCTGTAATACTGTACATTTAGCAATCATCATCATCATCATTTTCAGCCTGTGAGAGCCCACTGCAGAGCGTAAGCCTTCCCCTTTTCATGCCAATTTACATGATTATGTGCTAGTTGGTACCTAGTAAATTTTTTTAAACAATGCAATACAACCAATTGGTACCAACTAGCACATACCAACATTTAGCAATACGGTAGCTTTAACATTGAATGCGAGTTCAATAAATATTAAGTGAAGCAGTGTTCTCGTTACGCTTAAGCTTTGTACTGTTCAAACCAGACACTATAATCTGTCACAAGATAGGGCTAAACGAAGAAAACAAATGCTTCATTAGGTTTTTAGGAACAAAACCAAAACAAACATAATACGTTTGTTTCAATTTCTTGCTATCACAACGCTAACTCGGTAGATGCCAAACAAAGAAAAAGTCTAAAAAAATAGAAGCAACAAAACACAAATGTCAAAATGTAGGCTTACTTTCAGACCGATATAAATAATAGGCTTACGAAGTTTTGTTGCAGTAGCAACTAACAAAACTTTCATGTGCACGATTCCTTGCAACAGCTTATGTTGAAACAAATCAGCATTTAGGTTAGAATCAAAAGAAGAATGAAAATGTGCATAGAAAGATAAGCTGAAGGATTCTTTCATCTTTTAGCTAATTCGATTTACCTTTTTGACTTGATGATGTGGTTGTGGCTTGATTAAAGAACCAAACACGTATGGAGCCCAACAGAGTACAAAAAAGACTACTGAAGTCGCTAGAGTGCGCAAGAGATACATTTCTCTTTTCTCAGAAATACGAGTTCCTTCATTCTTGCTTTTTGGTGCTGCTTCCGAATGCACCAGTTTGCTGTGTTTTCTAACAGAACTGCAATCACATTACAGTATACATTTTGCATTGTTCATAGTTTTTTGTAAACTTTTAACATGGGCTATTAGGCTATTTTAAAAACATAGTATTAAATCTAGTACCTTATAGTACAGGATAAAATTGATTGAAAAGTAGCCAATTGTTTTACAAGTGCTTGCCACAAAACGACAGTTTTTATTGAAAGAACGAAATTTAAAATAGCTTTTGAAACATATTTTTTTTTTAGGTTAAAATTTTTCAATACTGTTGCTTATTTTAGTTTGGCGTGCTTTTCCAGTTACCACTACTAACTGCTATAGCGTTTCTAATCCAGATTTACTCGATCCCCAAACCCACTTTTTTTGCCATTTTTTGCAACCCGAAACCAGAGTTTTTCTGGGTTTTTCAATTTTCGATACTTATGTTAATTAATCGTGTATTATTTTCAGGTCTTAATTTAGTAATGAACAGACTAGGTTGACTTACTGAAATAGATTCCAATAGCAGAATGTGATGATAGTCAATGGCAGGAAATGTGTTAAAGTCATTAAAACAATGTTGTAAGACTGCGAAGCTTCGTCGTTCCAAACGCATACCATCATTCTGTAGTCGTACCTTTTAGCATGTAATGACAAACTTCAGTTTTAGTTTGCAACTCATCTCGACTAATGTTAAATGGGATTTTTCAACTTTGTGTCATATAGTGTTGTTTTTATGTAGCATACAGATTTTGGAGTAGCGCAGAAGAAACATACAGTATACCGACTTTGAATGCAGTTTTAGTAAGCAAGAAATTAATTTTGTAAACGCCAAGTTATAGCCTAATCTACTATGTGATTGTGCGTTTTCAATGTAACGAAGCAGCTGTTGTACGGATTTTAAAGCTTTCAAAGGCCTTTACTGATTCCATATAGGCTACTTTTAAGTAAGTTTGTCGACAATGTCGTATAGCCTGAAATGCTGTAATGTGAAAAATACTTTCAGTGAAAAGTGAAGCGGACAGTAAAATTTTTGATTACGTTGAGAAACTTTACCGTGCTACAGTTTTCAAAATTTTCAATACTCTATTGATCAAGGTTATGATATTGAAATCTAAACTAAGTTTTAATTTTTATTTTCTAATATTCTAAGAAAGACAAAAAATCGTAATGTCTACTCAGTGGCGTAGCCTACGCAGGGTTTTCTCAAGGGGAGAGGGGAGGGGCATTCAAAAATTTTTTCAAATCGAATTGAAGCAAAAACAAATCGAAAAAACGTCCATTTGCTAATAATAACCAGTAGGCCTATCATGGTGCACTGTATAAGATTAGCCTACCATAGGCTACTCATCTTGCATTGACGATAATTTTTTAGTTTACAGCAACTAGTTTACTCATTTGGATAGATTTTGTATTGAAAACAAAAAATATGATATAACACTCTTGATGTCGCATGAAAGTTTTACGTAGACGACGTAGTTAGCTTACTCAACCCGATGCATCACCGGTGTTGTGGGGGCTTTCAGTGGCGTCCGTAGGATTTTGTTACTGGGACTCTGGGAGAGGTGAGCATTCGCTATTAAACTGTAATTTGACATTTTTTTATTAATAAGAGTAGCCTAGTGCTAGTTTATAGTCTGACCAAGGCTTAAAAAGTAGTCGAGGTTTTCTGTTGGTGAAGTATAAATTCTCACGGTCTTTGCGTATAGCCTATCACTGCGATTTTGGATTAAATTATTAAATATATGAATATGAAAAGCATGATTGTAGATTAAGCCTACATGGAAAATAGTAAAAACTGTAGTCTAATAGTTCGATTAACAGGCGATGTCCTTAGATTAAAAATCAAAGCTCTCTGTAAAAGTTTAAATATCGAATGCAATTTATTACGGTACTTCAAACAAAATCATTGCACTCTGAACATATACAAAAAAAATAGAAGGCTTACTCTACAGCGCCGTGTGACCACCATTCGGCCCCCTCCAAAATTCACCAGTGGGCCTCTACTTTTTTGTAGAGGTGGCTAAAATGTTTTTCAGACCATAGGTTGTGAATTCGGCTTAAAAACATCAGAATGACTCCACAATCTGTTGGGACTCTATCTTCGACTACATAACAATGCAAATGGCTATGGAGTTTAACTAAAATTATTAAAAAAATTATAGGGCCGTTTTCAAAGGATAATTTGGGAATGAAAAAGGCCGTTTTTAAAACATGTAATTGCATCAATCTTGAAATACAAAAACTAAAAACTAGGGAAAACAATGACGCAGCGTTTGTATTGAAAAAAAAAAAACGCTAGAAGTTTCCTTCCGTATGAATGGCCCCATGTCCCCACCCTCCCCCCCTGCGCACGCCACTGTATTTACTTACACTATGTCACTCCATCCGTAAAGAGTTGGAGACGCAAGGAAGAAAGACCATAACCATGAACAGATCATCATAATAAGCACTCTGGTGTTGGAAAAGTACTTTGGGTATGAGATCATGTGTACCACTGCCCAATATCTTCATACAGTTAAATGTAATGTTTGTTTTTTTTTAAATGAAAGAATAAAAAAATAATTGCAGAAAATAGAACAGTTCACATCACTGAATAGACCAACAGTAGATTTTTAAAGAGTATGATGCGGTATTCACTTTGTAAAAGCAGATACAAAAACATTTCAGGTTTTCTTTCTATTTTACGCAAAGTTGTAGGCTAGTTTATGTTAAAAAGACGCAAAAAAAAATTTTAAACTCAATTTGATAAACAAATTTATAAAGGTTATGTCAGTATTGATAATAATTTAGTTTATTTTAGCTAAAATATATATCACTAGCAGAAACACATGTTGGCAAAACTACCTGATCTGCAGTTATCACTGCACAACCGACCTGTTGAAAGCTATAAGCATCAGGTTCGCAATTGACGTTAGAGCAGTCACAGAAAGAACGAATCCAAAAATTTGACAAGCCGAACGTGGTAGGACGTTTCCTGTTTTAATGACATTTGCGATTACAGTTGGCACAAACACTCCGCAAACCTGTTGATAATACAATGTTAAAAATGTATCGAGCAATTGAAATCAGCCAGTCTCGCACAATTGTATGATGCATTGATAAAGGTTTTGCTGCCGTAAATGTAGCTTTTTCAATAGGTATTTGAAAAATCACTGGCAAATAAAAATATAAATATTGATTTACTGCTAAAATCAACTAAGATCATTGTAAAAATCATTTGCAATAAAAACTTTTCAACAGTTGCAAAGCCACATAAAATTTACTGCTCAAGATAACCTATCACAGAACTTTAATTGCTCAGAAGTAAAGTCTTCTTAAATACTGGTAGGGCCTACTGCTATTTTGCATTCATCAAATGCTGGCATTTGCACAACAATCCAACCTCTTTATAGTGTAATTTATTAAGAATCGATTTCGCTATCGGCTATATAGTAATAGCATCTTCAGCTAGAACATGTGATGTAAAAAAGAAAATTTGAAAAATATGTAAAACGAACAAATAAAGCAAACTCCAATATTATCAACACGGATAAAAATTATATTTTAAATAGATGGTTAGGCTACATAATAAAATCTAAAGCTGCAACCTAAATCTTAAACTGGTGTTCTGCCACGATTTCCAACAATATAGACTACTGGTACAAAATTCAAAAAATATATGAACATTATCATCCATCAAGTAAATTACAACAGTTTAACAAGACGAATACAAAGAAAAACGCAATTTATCTTACAGTCCATTGCAATAAGTTTACATTGATATAACGTCAAAAAGAATAAAGTGTGAGTGGGCATAGTTGGAGAATCTACACTACTGGGGTCGGTGGTTGCTGATGACATAGGAGTAAGAACTAACAAAACAGACTAAGTGGTTGGTCGAATTAATTTCTGTGTGTTAATGGTAGCTTTGATTTTATGTAGCCATTTATCTTCAGCGATGTCTAAATATTATTTGTTGGGTTGTTTGGCAAAAGTAACGACAAAGCAGTCTGCCAGAGCTGGTATCTTTTTCAGTTCAATGTTGTGGAATTTTGCATATCTTTCAATAATGCTGCTTTATTTCCCGGATTTATCAGAGTAATTAAAGCTCTTCCAAATAGATCTGTGTGTGGCCATGGACTTCTTAATAGTAGGCCCAAAGTATGGAAAACCTTATTATGGTTTGTCCTGCATAGTGTTCGTGACATAGCCTATAGTTCACGTTGCACTGTAGCCAACAGTATATCTCGTAATTTCGGCAAGTTAATTTTCGTGTGAGACTGAAATTTTTGTTGGGTTTACATTTATTAGAAGTGCATTTTTTTATCGTAGGTTTATGCGCTCCATGGTTACCGCATTGCACACTTACAGCACGGTTTGGAGAAGCCATAGGTTGGTGTTTCTGTATTCAGGACAATTTTTTTGTATTTTGTAAGTAAATTTCCCAACGTGCTTGGCTTTTTATGTGTAATCATTTGATTGGGCTGTAGTTTTTTTCTGCGTTAGTGGTCTTGAGTAAACTAGGAAATGATGCAGGCCAGATTACTCTGTTGGCTTAGGTTGCATTTTTTTCTGTGAGTTTAGTTATTCGTTCTGTCCATTTTTCAACAAGTTGAACTTTTTCTTTGGTAATTTTTCGGGAAAAGTTTGATTTCAAAGCTTTGTTTTTAAGTTATTCAATTGCGGCAGTATAGTCGTGTTGTGTTTCATTCAATCTCCTGAGTCGTAATGCTTCTTCATGTATGATTGCCTTAAATGTTGATGTGGGGAGATGTGATTTGCCATTGAGTTACAAACGGTCTATTCTTTGTTGTAGTTGGTGGTCACAAATTTAAAGTTCGAAGTTTTGCAAATGCGGTGGTTAACATCTAGAAACTCAACATTTTTATCAGTTTGGGAGGTGTTAATTTTTCTGAAAGTAAGTTACAAGACGTGATTTTGAAATGCTGTAATCAAGCTGTGTTTTATCAATTCTGTGGTCTTTTGGCGAAATGATATCCAAATTATGTTATCTAAAAAGCGTTTGAATATTTCTGCTTGTTTCAATGTGTTGGAAGCTGTTTTGATGACGTAGTGCATGGCAATGTTGGCGATCGATACAGAATGGTTGTCACCTGTTATTATACCCTCTGGTTGCTTATAAAAACTCTCACCGTTTTGCGTGATAACATTGTCAAGAAAATACAACGTCAAATCTGTGGATGTTTCTATTGCAATCCGACGATATGTCGTGTGTTGATCCAACACATATTTCAGCGCCTCTTTAATTAATGATCCTTTGACGTAAGGATATAGAGCTTTGACATCAGCCGCGACTAAATGTAATTGATTGTTTTTAAGCTTTTTTTTGTGATTTGGGTCTGTTTGTCAGATTGCCATTGCATGAGTGTTTCAACATAGTGTTTGCTATCTCTACAGAATTCATTTACTTCACTGTGACAAAAGGTTATGCTGATGGGTTTAAGCAAATATTCACTTAAAGCGGTGATTCGGGATGTTGTGATACGGCCAGATGCCTGTAGCAATCGTACAGGAATTTCAGTGACATTAATGGTTTTTAAATTGTCCGGTGTGAGTTTGTGTGTTTAGAACAGGGAATAGGCAAATGCTGTTCAATAATACTTTTCTGTAAATTGAAAAAATCATTAAAAAATGCTTGATAAATCTTACTACAAAAGGGCATCCTAAGAAGTAAAAACTATGAATCTAATTGTTTCTAGGTAATCTTTCCGAAAACCACAAGGTCGCTGTTCTTGGTGTCCTGAAATAAATGATAGATATACCACCATATTTGGAATGTACCGCTGACGTCATGGAAGTGCATTACAAAGAATCAATAATCTTCAATACTTTAATCTGAAATCAATTAATTATTATCGGTGATGAAAACATTTTGAATATGTGTCAAGACACTATTCAAAAGTTTTTTTTGGGGTGTCAGCCGCACTGTTTTTCTATTTCGAAGCGTTCGGAAGCAGAAATTAGACAAAATCATCCTCAGTAAATTAAACATTAGTAGTAGAGTTGAGAATGAAATCTAACATGAAGTAAATGGATTGTGGAAAGGTGATGGTCAACCATGGCCACCTGGATAGGTAGCCATGGGTCAACACGTGTTCTCAGTTGTTCTTATCACTCTCGATTGCCGAAACAGCTGTCCATCATTGTACATAAGCGACATTAAAAATTGAACACGTAAAGTACGGTAAATATAATCTCCTAGCTGAGTTTGTTTACATTATATAGCATTTTGTAAAAGTACGTCGTGAATGATTGATCGTTGTATATGCCTGTATAGCTTATAATTATCATCGAGAAGCCAAAACAGAAAGTGAAAGATATCAGTGTTTATTTTATTGCTCGTTCAAGATAATAATTAGAAAATCAGTTTGTAAAATAATTACAGTTTTATGGAATGAGGTTCTGAAAACGCTTTTTTGGTCAAGAACAATTTTTTATGAAGAAAATTACGTTAAAGCAAAATTAAGACCAAAAATATTGCATGGAAACGAATGAAATTTGACCTTTATTTTTTATTTATTTTAGCTTCACAAAAATTACGTCAGCCAATACACGCTTTCAAGCTTGGGTATTAGCCTACTTTGACAAACTTGATATTCGGCCAGCCACTATAAAACGCAATGGGCTTTCAGTGCCCGCAGATACGTTTATAAAACAAAATTTATAAAACAAAATTTCTTTATTTTGAAACAAAACGAAGCAAAATATTTCACTAAAAATTGAGAAAGAAATTTTGCAAAGAAACCGAATATTATGGCAATTTTGACTAAGGCTAAGCCAGATATCCACATTTTTTTTCTATGCTGAAAACGGATATATTCAGATATTTGAATATTAGTTAATTTCTGATAAAGATTGCATATTAGGCCTACTAAACATCTTTCCCAATTTATACGTTACAATGAATTTGATATTTAACTCGTTTATTGGTAATATAATTTACTGTCAATATGCACTGTACAAACTGTACACTTGTACAGCATATATGAACGTGATGTAAGTTCCGACATAGCATAGTCTGCATTGCTCACACGGCATTTAGATTTGAAGGACAAACTATTGGTTCTGAAATTGTGTTAAGACGACCGCAGCATGCCAGGAAAGGGTTCACATTTTTGTTCTTACTAAATCTTTTTTTTTACTTGCCACACAAAGGGCCTAGATAGGAAGCAGACTTTCATAAATAAAATTTGACAATTCACACGTCAGAAACTTCATATTTCTAAAGATGTTGCTCTGCTTATGCTTGGACTTGTTTTTTCGAATGCTACTGGCATGTCACAATCCCAATACGTAGGTCACGTTTGTGCGTCACATGCATGCGTGCTTATATCATGTTGAATGCATAACCAGAATTAGTGGTTTTGCTGGTATCTCAGTTGTTAAGGTTATGTAGGTTAGTTTGGTAGCCTACCATAACAATGGTAAAAAGAAATTGCTTGCTACAACCTTCTGTTGTCTGGTTAACCACGATGTAAATACAAGCCAAGATCAAAATACCAAAATGTAAAATACTGGAGCTAAAATTACAAGCTTAAACGGTTATTCGATATCAGGGCGTTCAAACTCTACATTTGATATCTTGTTGATACTTTTTCTACTGCTAAAGTTTTATCTTTTTTAATCTAATCACCAAGTAAGTCCTCATTTTAAAACAATTGATCCAGAATTTTAAACCAGGCTGACCTGCATATAGCCAAAACTATCGCAATCTATCAAATGGAAACAGTCACATATTGCAGACAACAAAATACAATTAAAAATTCAAATTATCTGTTTCGATAAAACTACAATAACATTATGCGCTTGCTAATAAACAAATTGGCCTATGAACTTACAATAAAGTCAGCGATCGCCAGATTTATGATGAACAAATTTCCATGGTTGTGAATCCTCCGCGCATGACTGATCGAGAAAATGACAATCAAGTTTCCAATTGTTCCTATCAAGCTAATCATAGTAAGATAAGCAATTTCAAAACCCTGTTGAGTCCCAAATTGGCCACACCACGGGTTGTCAGGTTCCAAGTCGCATTTTGAAATGTTGCCTGTGTCGTTTTCCATAATTTAGTCTGAAAACAAAGTCTTGTGTAGTGTTGCCGAAATCCTGTTTCTTGAAATAAACAGCATTTGTCCACTGTTGTTGAAGCTCTTCCGTTTCAAAGTTTCACTTTCATGTCTTAACCAATCTAATTGATACCTTTAGTTTTGTAAAATATATAATTTTTGGAAATTGGGGCGTAATTAACACAGTCACTGAATACGTGAGTTAGGGTTAATTGTATCCAGCCTGCAAGTTTATGTATAACTCCAGCAAATCCATCGTGACTTTTGATTTGCTACCAACACTTTTCTAAGCTTTTTCTCTGATTGTTTCCATAGAGTAAAGTCGTAGGCTTATTCTACTGTCATTTAACAACTTATTGTGGTTAAATAATGGAGACCAATGGTGGAAATTGGTAGCTGTTGATAATTGTAGCATTAGGCAAGTTCATCTTGTTGCCTTCGTTTGACGAGATTGCTACATATGGTACTTTGGCAGTAAGTGCACTAAAATGCCGCACATGGTTTGGAATTGTTGGTAAAATTTTAAGTTATTTACCAATAGTGCAATGAAATTAACCAACAATGTGTGCAGCTTGAAATTATTTCGAATAATCTTACTGTTTATTGCTTGAATTTTTATTGATTAATACCCCACTGCAATAAACAAGTGACACGTCTGGCTCTGCTGTAATGACTGTCATAGCCTATCTTGTAGCTACAGACATAACTACTGTATGTGTATTTCAGATTATGAAGGTATTTTAAAGTTGTCATTTTTTTTTCTTCTTACAATAGATTGCGTCATCCAGTACGTCTGAGCTCACTTTTTTGTGTATGTACATAACCAGATGTAGGCTACTGCGTAATAGAAAGTAGATTACAATAACCTTTGTTACGAGATATGCGACCAACCGCGAAGTTGGTTATTGTCTTCTACAGACAGCTATTATGAATCACAATATTTTCTAAGCATCAATAATGCATTTTTTATTTACATTGCTTCTTATCATCTTATACCAGAATGACTTTTACAATTAGTTTTACTTTTGTTACACCGCAATTGTAAAAACACTAAGAATTTTAATCTTTTTTTCTGGCAGGCCATCTACGATGACTGGCATTTACAAACATGACAACACACCACAAAGTATGTAATTTTATCTTTAATGTTTCATATCATTTTTGAACATATGTGGGATAAATTCATTCACCTTTAGACTGCATTTCCTCTAAATAATTGAAATCAGCAATAATTGCAGCACATACTTAATCTCTTATCTACTGTAGCGTATATTGTGTCACAGTATGCTGCAAAATACCGTGCACGACAGACATAAGCTTACTCGCTCGCATCAATTCAGTGATTCAAGCATTTCATCAAGTGTGGATTTTGATCTAAGCAATCATCATCACCCAAAATTATTTATGACATAACCATCGCGTATTGACCGTTATGCATATAACTTCGGTAGGGAGATTACCTTCTTTGATCAAAAACATACACAACAAACCAAATGCACAACGTTTATAACGGCATTTTTTGACGTTTGTAACGGTTTAACAAAGGAATGGTGGTGCTGGCATTTTTGCTTTTAAAAAATGAGAAGTCCGTTTTGCTTTCGGAGATTCGTTTTGTTCAGATTTCCTCTACAATAAATAACAATAGCCTAACTACTGTGCTTTTTGTTGTGATTACAATAGATAACTGTGTGTTGATTTAAGCTTACCATATTCTAAAGACATTTCACTAACGTTTTGAGCCTTTGAGCAATTTTACATTACTGAGCATCATCTATGCATGATCGTGTTCTATCTTGCATCTCATCCTTTTGTAAACCGCCGTCGCATAGAGCAGGCATGCACATTGCACATTTGACCGATATCAAACCGAAAATGTGACAAGCATTCGGTAGAATTTCTTAAAATTGAAAATGGCTTAAAAATTGGTTGTCTCTGACTTGACATCATCAGGAAATATTAATGACATCACCCAGTGGTGACTTCCATGTTAAGCCCGATTAAAATCGTAAAGTATAATTAGAAGGTTTTAAAATTTGACGTTGTATGTTTTTTGTGCCCCTGTGCCTGTAATAGCAACGCTGTATATCTTTTGTATTCTATTAAAAGAGGCTTTAATTTAAATCTGACTTTGAATTATTTTTATTTACTGCTATTTATCCGCGTTAAGGCTTATATATTCAAATCAACCCTCCGGCAGTTAAAACGATTTAGATTGATTGATAGATTTTTAGCGTCTGAAAAAACAGAAAATATACAGTACATACACAAGTAGCTTGAACGTAAAGGATAAAAATAGTTTATTTGCTGTATGGCTATCAAAAAAAAGCAAAAGGGATAGCCTAGGCTATTTCAATTCGGGTCCCTTTTTTCACTGGCAGACTGTTTCCTGGTAGCCTATACGTTTCTTTTTGTGAAAATTAGAACATAAAAGTAGGTTAAACGTTGTCTATTGCTTGTGCTACGACCATCCATGAATATCCTCGCTAGCTGATTTGTTTATAACAATCTCTTCAACTAATTACAATCAACTATTCAACAAATTACTATCAACGTCTTGTATCATGAAGTGCTGCATCTGGTATGAGTCTATTCTGTGCATCTGCTCACTCGGGACTTAAATTTCATTAAAGTGATTAAATTAAGCTAATTGAAGCGGTAGCTATGTAAAGTGATGCAAAAAAGGCTATCTTTGATGGCTGTAAAGGATTACACTCAGCTGGTATTAAAACTCGTCGTGACAAAATGAATCCTGGGTATTGCACTGATACAGTTTGCTTGCCGACTGCATGATTAAAAAATAAAAAAAACACCAAACTGCAGCTTACAATTTAGAACAGGTAGCCTACTACATGACTGTAGTAGGCTAACTTCCGTACAGCTGAGTATTGCTACCGATCGTCCGAAGAGGCGCCGAGCAGTGAGATGTTCCAATAAACACAGATTTGATAGTATTGAGAACATCCAGCTGTAGCCTGTCTTGACAAGACACTTAGTGGCATTCTTGACGTTGGGCAGCAATATGTTCCAGCACTGTCTTCATCCAATTTAATTTAAATCCTCAACTACCAGGTACAGTAGGCCTATTGGCTTGAATATGCCCAAAAAAGCTGCACATCCCACAAAATTTCGGATTTCTAGCGGCTATAGCCAATCAAATTTATTTCTTTACAAAGCTACATTTAGCAAGTTGTCTCACTTCTTTTTTTTTGATTTTTAACATCGGTTTTAATAGAAGCTTTCAGCGGCCTAAACATTTTTGCAAAAAGACCAGCAAAATTGCAAAATTAAAGCAGCAAAATTGATATTTTAATGACTAATGTTGGAAAATTCAACACAGGGTAATTTTTAAAGTTTTTGAAATTCTCAGACTTGGTAATTCTTTAAAAGTTATCATGATCATTGATCACAAAAGGTTAGAAACTACTGCTGCAGGTCTGAAACAAAATGCTCTTTTGAACAATAGCTTTGGTAGAGAGACCAGAGGATAACCTACATTTGGACGTGGGCGGGATTTTCAGGCTTTTCTGGAGTTCGAAATGTTTCCCATTCGGGAAAATCAAGAAATTACAGTAGCCTATATTTTTTAAAGTCATCTTACGTTGTTTAAAGGCGTCTTGTATGAGGGTCTGGGTCTATCAACGATATTTGGCCTAAACTAAACTTTGAACTTCCCTGACTACTAATCGTATCTCGTGTAGCCTATATCCTTTGAGTTCTAAGTTATGTTATCATTTTCTGTAAATACTGCACATGCTACATACTGTAGCATGCTTAAACTAATCAATGAGGTCGAAGATAAACTGGTAATCTATCAGCTATCTTGCGATATCCAGTGGTGAATGTTTCAGGTAGTGCGATATGATAGCTAAGAATCCATTGAAAAAGTGATAAGATAAATGCTTGTTTGTAAGAACTATGCAAAGCACATTTGCGTTGAAACTATGAAGCTTAAAACCCTTTTTGAACCCTAAAACTGCCGAGGGCTCTTTAAAGAGCCCAAGCCCTAAAAAATACACACTGTTTGTAATCATCACAACTCTGGTCTTTGTTTGCCAAACTGCATAGGTCTTACATTTTTAGAAAGACGCCCCTTGTATTTTCTAAAAGTCAAAAAAAAATTACTAGTTTTGTAGCCTACTTGAACTTTTTCTGCAATTTTCTGTCATTTACAGAGAATTTTTTTTTGCAATGTGAAGTTTATTCGGTTCTTTCTTGGCATAACGCATAAACATTACTGTAAGTGTAACAACGTTTGTGTAGAATGCATTGCACTTGCCTGACATCTAGCGGTAAGGTTTACCTCAGTTTGAAGATTTTTTTTTCAGGTGTCCAACGAAAAAGAAAGAAAAACAGCAAACTTTTTGTAATTTGTCAGAAATTATAGTCATTTAGAACATTTGCAAAAAAAAAATAAACAAAAGTTGTGGACTTATTTCAAAAGACTGTTGAAAATGCAACAACTTTCCTGTTTTGATTTTTTTTTGGCAGTTACCCTTCTCAAAATACACCAGTTCAAAATCAAAGCCTTGCTCAAGCTAAATTCTGAAAAATGCATCAAAAAAGCCTGGCAGTCAAGCGGTTAAATCTCTAAATTTATACTGCTTACCTGTCATCTGTTTTATGTTTGAAGTGTTCTTGTTAGTGAATTGCGATAACTTTTCACTTGCTTATTTCCTGACTTCAAAAAACTATGTTCAGACAGCTTATCCTGCGATTTGTAGGCATTGATGCAACCATGGATGCAACATAGCCGGCGTGTACTGCTTCCAAGTATCTATGCGTAAAAATGACGTGTGTATTGCTAGCCTGTAAATTACCCAGTAAACATTGATTGTTGGGGCAACATTGGCAAGAAGGTGGCCGCAACATTGGCAAGATGCAGACGCCAACGTTGGCAAGATGTTTTTTGCACCATTTGGATGCATCTGGCCAGCGTTGGCGTCTGCATCTTGCCACCGTTGGCTTCTGCATCTTGCCAACATTGGATTATGCATCTTGCCAACGCTGGCTACTGCATCTTGCCAACGTTGCCTTCTGCATCTTGCCAACGTTGGCAAAATGTTTTATGCACCATTTGGATGCATCTGGCCAGCGTTGACGTCTGCATCTTGCCAATGCTGGCTTTTGCATCTTGCCAACCTTGGCTTCTGCATCTTGCCAACATTGGCTTCTGCATCTTGCCAACATTGGCAAAATGTTTTATGCACCATTTGGATGCATCTGGCCAGCGTTGGCGTCTGCATCATGCCACCGTTGGCGTCTGCATCTAGCCAACGTCGACTTCTGCATCTAGCCAACGTCGACTTCTGCATCTAGCCAACGTTGGCTTCTGTATCTTGCCAACATTGGCAAAATGTTTTATGCACCATTTTGCTTCATCTTGCCAACGTTGGCATCTGTATCTGGCCAACGTTAGCAAGATGGCTTGTGCACCATTTTGCTTCATCTGGCGCCTAAATTTTGGTTGACTTTTATGCACCATGACGCTGCTTCATCTGACCTATTGACTATTGTGATGCCCGCGCTTTGACCAAGGTTGGCCATGCGAAGCAAGCTGGTGCATAAAACATCTGAACAGCATTGGCATTTACATTTGCCAAACGTCTTTGTACCTAAACTTTGCTCATCACCAAAAGTTTATTGTTGAACCTAGCTAATCCTTGGGCGAAAGAACAGCAGCAACACGGATTTATAAGCAACACTACTCCCTTTGTGACAAAGCAAAGTAACAGACGAGCTTCTTATATTTTCACATTTATTAGAAACAAGCCACATCAAATCGTATTGACAGATGGATATTCATTGCACATCAGCAGCTTTTTCTTGCGTATCTTTATCATTCTGAATTCCTGCAAATGAATAAAAATATTTAATTCAAGAGGGCTGTTTGGCAACAGTGTAGGATTTTGATCAGTTGTCGTCCAGGATAATACGAAGTTAATTGACAATCTGCAATATCAATGTAATATCCCTCTCTCCAACGTGCGTGACAAAAAAACTTATCATTCGATTCTGCGCCATGCAGAGCGATAATCAAGTTCCAATACATTCTAATTGCGTGTACAGATAGTTATTCAACAACTAAAGCAACACATTCGCAGTTGTCTTTCAAACATACAACAAGCTCACCAAAAGTTAGTTTTTGCCGTTTTCGGCCACCTTGCCTGTCCTTCCAATTTCGAAATCACTCTGGAACTCTTCATCAATTTGCTGCACGGCAGCAGCTTTGTCGTGCGCCATCACCATGTCTAATCATGAAAGTAAAAAAAGAAGTGTTAAATCAGTACTGTATATAAATGCCGACATAGCCTACTAACCACCATGTTCGTTGTTCACATCAATGCGAGTACACCACTAAAACATTTTCATACATTACTCAATACTCTTCACAATTACATCATACATTAATCAAAAGAGCAAAATGGCATAGTTATGACATAATCATTTAGTCGTAGTAGAAACATTTATCCGTACTCACCAAGAACAACCTTTTTCAGATTCTTTTTTAAACAATCAAACGAGTGCTTAGACTTCACGATGTTTTTTTTTTCTTTTTTTGTTCTCGACATGACTTGAACTGTGTTGTGTTCGATAATAATAGTTGGAATAAGTCCACTGATACAATCGCTTGCATTTTTGCCAACAACTTGACTTAAATTTGCCACCTGCAAAATGTAAATCGAATGTAATGACAGGGGTTTCATCCATCATATTAAAAAGCTTCAGCACTAGGGTGGAGTGAATTTCACTTAATGTTTTGGATTTTGATTTAAGGTGTTGTAATGTTGTCTTTGGGCCTAAAAAACAACCCCGAACATAATTTTGGTTCTCCTACCCCTAAATTGACCCTCCTACCTGAGGTCAAAGGTCACGCAAGGTCAAAATTGCTCTATCTCCACTTTTACTGGTGCTAGAAATCTGTTTAATGGCTTAAAAGATTCAGAAAACCCATGTTTCTATCTGTTCTAAGAGAACTTTTTCTTCTATTGCTAGTAGAATTTGACTAAACAGCAAAAATATAGTTTTTGTGGTATTTTTGCTTATACAACATTATAGTTAACGAACTTCAACAGCCAAAATAGTAAATTTCAGCAATTGGTTGGATTGTTGTTTGAGAAGAAGTGTATTGAACATCGAAATATTGTTATCTGCAGCATTGATGAGGAACTGAAGTTTGAACTAAGTATGAAATTAATGTTTTGATGCATTTAAGATGACATTTCAATGGTTGAAAGGCATGAAAATTATTGAGAGAGAGATACAGTTTTGTCAAGTCACACTACGTACAATAATAATTATTACACAATCAAAATTTAAATTGAGCATGAACTAACCAGCAACAACGGGAAGGCTGCGAAGGGACCACCGACAGGTCTTCAAGTCAAGCAGCACTTAATGAAAATCCCATTGCTTGAAAATGAAAATCCAGTTGCACTTTTAAACACTCAAAAAATGTCACAAAACATTTTACCTCCCTCATATTTAGGTTCCGGCTATGCCCCTGGTAACTATAAACAAGTGGTTATTATGCAATCGTATTCAGCAGTAAAATTGCTTTTTGGTGTTGAAAGAGGACATCAACTTCCGAGATTTGATCTTTTTGCGGATCACACCATCCCAGGCATCTTTCGAACCCAGCCACATGCATGGAAGCTTCTGTTACGAGCTTCACATGACGCTCTACAGCTTGATTGTGGCATGGGTAATCAAGTTCAAGCTTGTTTATTTTGAAATTTTGTATTGCATCATCATTTATGACTTTGGTTGCGGTAGGTTCTGTGACATGAATTTCATCAAAATTTGCCATGTTGTGGTAGAACTCGGCGTTGATATTGATCTCCGGTATGATGAATTTTCGAACAGTTACTGTCCTCTCTGCAAAAGAATTTGCCTTTGCACTTTCATCATCTGGGGTCATTTCAACATATTTGCTTCTGCGTAGCGATAGCACAATATTGACAGCTTGCGATCGAATTGTATCATCATCGTCAGGCGTCAGCCATCTTCGAAAGAAGAATGTTTTTGGGGTGAGCTGAGAAGCCATTACGTATCAAAGTTTTTGGTGCAATGTCTCTTGCTTGCTTCTAGGGAAATTGGTTGATTCGTTTGAGCATGCGAAAATAGTTGACAGCTACTTTATTTATTTAGAGTTAAGCTATTGACATCAAACCAACTTAGGAAGTAGACTTTTAAAGAAATTCTACCAGAATTGTAAAATTTTGGCTCGGCTTTGTTTGGGAAGTGTAGTATCTCAAAAGACGACATGCAAGTGTCAACCATCTTGCATGTGACAAGCCACCTACTTCAAACTGTGCTAAGTCATTCTCAAGTTTTCCAGATATGACAGCCAAACAAATTTGGTATGCATAAAATTGATCGGAATTCAAACTTTCCATAACTTCTTTTGGCGTTTGAGGAAATTCAATAAAAGATAATGGCTTAAACTTAACCCCATGCCAATCAGACATTAAACCATTTAGCTCTTTGCCAATTGGGCCTGAAAACGAGTCGGAGTTTAAAAAGACTCCATCCAATTAGTGCTTAAAGACATGCCTGAGAGGTAGTTCGTTGGTATGCAGGACACAGATGACCTATTGCGAAGGTCTTTGCACCAACTCTTCTAATGTGGCAATGCTGCAATGGTGTTTACCTGTCATAATTGCGGTTCCATCTGAGTCTATAATTCACAAATTGTTCTGCAGGTCGGTATTTTCCAGTGCTTTGTGATTCTCAAACAACAATCCAACCAATTGCTGAAATTTACTATTTTGGCTGTTGAAGTTCGTTAACTATAATGTTGTATAAGCAAAAATACCACAAAAACTATATTTTTGCTGTTTAGTCAAATTCTACTAGCAATAGAAGAAAAAGTTCTCTTAGAACAGATAGAAACATGGGTCTTCTGAATCTTTTAAGCCATTAAACAGATTTCTAGCACCAGCAGAAGTGGAGATAGAGCAATTTTGACCTTGCGTGACCTTTGACCTCAGGTAGGAGGGTCAATTTAGGGGTAGGAGAACCAAAATTATGTTCGGGGTTGTTTTTTAGGCCCAAAGACAACATTACAACACCTTAAATCAAAATCCAAAACATTAAGTGAAATTCACTCCACCCTATTCAGCACTTGTTACAGAAATTTTCGACTGTTACAAATGACAGCCAACGTTTAAAGTTTTATTTGGGATTCCAGTCGTCTGTTGTGTTGCGTATGTAGGTCGCAGTGTAGGCTACTGTAAGCTATGTTGTCGCAATGGGCGCAAAATAAAACATGTTATTATTATTATTATTCAGTTGACGGCAATGAAAGCTACATTTGCAAATACTCTACAACCATCACAGACCTATCCACACGACATAAAAATACAAACACATTCAAGCAGTCAGGCAAACACTGCCGGAGCAGCAGAATCAAAGATTGAGCAAAACCCTACACATGTTGTGGGACATCACAAGCTCTGCTACTTTGCTGATATCTTCTTAGCACTCATCTAGGAGCACTGGCACTAAATTTGTCACGAAAATATTTCATATGAAAGTTTTCCATTGGTCATTGAGTTTTATAACTTTCTCTAAATTGAGTTTTATAACTTTCTTTAAATTGTGTAAACGTAGCCTAGTGACAAAAACGACTTTACACAATTATTTCAGGTTCAATGAATAAAAGACATTCACTTACCAGGTTTTCATAAACATTGTCGTAAGTCATTCCTATAGTTTCATTTTGATCATTTCTAAAACTTCTTTTGGCTCATTTCTAATTGATCATTTCTAAAACTAATATCTCAATTGAATTCGATTTTTTATATTTTCGATGCAAGAAGCGAAAATTCCTCTTAGCGCTGTTCACATAAGCATTGTGTTTTCGGCTCTCCACGTAATTGTGTATTGCGCACAACCGCCATGCTTGAACAGTCGAAGTGAATCGAGTGACGTCACAATCCCTTTAGCAAAGGATTAAGTCATGGCCTTTGTCTTCCTTCATCAAAACAAACCAAGTTCTTCTGCTAAATTGCATCTCCTCACGTTGATATAACACATCGCCGCATTCTAAAGCTTTGTTGCCTATTTCACTTCAACGCGTCATATTGCCCAGTCAAAGTTTAAGTAGTGACGTCATAATGGAGTTTTCACAACAATTATTGTGCCTGCAGTGTTGTTCTATGCACCGCGGGAGGAGAAAAAACGATTCGCCGGATCGTTGAAAGTAAAAGTAGCGATCGTTTTGTGAAATCTCGCTTCAAAAAATTGAGGAGAGATTTCGACGCAACATCTGCTCCTGAAGCTGGGAATTTCCCACCAGTAGCGGTGTCAGGGGAGTTCAGGGGGTACTTTTGAACTCGGGCCCTGGATAATGTTAGGAGCCCGTAACTTCTTCAAGGTGGCCGGAAAAACAAACAAACTACCGCATATATTTAGATGTAGTGCGTTATTCTTAAAACTGTTTAGAGTCCCAAAGATCTCATTGGTACCGGGCCCAAATTATCTTCTCACTGGCCTGGTCTGTAGCAAATGATGGTGTACATTTGCATAAATTGAAAGAAAACTTTAGAATAGTTGTTCAATTGGCACAACGTTGGCAACATTTCTAACCGATGTTTGCTGACACAAACATATTTTTAAACAAAACCGCATAAAAAAGGTTTGTAGGCTATTGATATTTTTAAAAATGGAAATAAGTAATAAAAGCATTGGCTACTCTTCTGACCAACGCTGGTCTTATATATTCATAATATACTTGTACGGTATCAGAAAATAATAACAGCATTGATAGCCTATTATTAAAATTTAAAATTGTAGCAAAATGATGGCAAGCTTAATTTGAAAGAAAACACCGAAATTGTTATGAATTGGCACAACGTTGGCAATGCTTCTGACCGATGTTAACCAATCACACAACTGTGTTTTGAAGCAATACCACATAAAAAGAGGTTTGTGTTAGTATTTTTCAGGTTTGAAACAAATAAACCTGAAATAAAATCTTTGAGACCTTTTTGAACGCTTAATAAGAAGTATTGAAATTGTTGGCGTATTGTTGGCAATGTTGGACGAAATTGCCGACCTTGTGCCCTCACATCCAGCATATAGCCAACGTTGCAATTGTTTATTTTGTGGAAACGTGTAGGCTAATGGAAACTTTAAACTGTTTCGGTATCAAGCACGTTATCGCATTCGCGTTTTGTTGCTCCTACCTTTTTCTAGACCTCTGCTCAGTTTGGCATAAACAAACTGAAATGAAACTACTTTGTTGGCAAAGCATTGGCTAATCTTCTGACCAACGCTGGTCTTAAATATTCATAATATACTTGTACGGTATCAGAAAATAATAACAGCATTGATAGCCTATTATTAAAATTTTAAATTGTAGCAAAATGATGGCATACATTTGCATAATTTGAAAGAAAACACCGAAATTGTTATAAATTGGCACAACGTTGGCAATGCTTCTGACCGATGTTAACCAATCACACAACTGTGTTTTGAAGCAATACCACATGAAAAGAGGTTTGTGTTAGTATTTTTCAAGTTTAAAACAAATAAACCTGAAATAAAATCTTGAGACCTTTTTGAACGCTTAATAAGAAGTATTGAAATTGTTGGCGTATTGTTGGCAATGTTGGCAAAATGTTGGACGAAATTGCCGACCTTGTGCCAACATACCCAGCATATAGCCAATGCTGGCCCAGCAATCAATGTTTGCTGGGTAATTACTAATTGATTGGCTCAGGTCGTCTGTACACAATCGTTGAATAGAAATTAAAGTGCAAATAAATCTGTTAAACGCTCTTTAGCAGAGTAACGTAGCTGATATGTCATTGCATTTGCAAACATAACGTAGCTTTGCACTGCTATTGCATTGTATTTAACTATTGCAAACAGAAGTTAGTGTTGCATGTTATTTCTATTCTAAAATAGTAGAAAGAATAACAAAAACAAAACAAACCGGAAACGGACACCGTAGTGTCATTAAACTTTAGTTTTTACTCCAATAGTAAACCTAACTGATAGATTGCTCATTGAGTTAGGCTTTATAGATTCTCAACGTGAGGCTCACCCAAGTTTTGAGCTAAATAGTTGTATCTGTAAATATTAACCGTTTCATGAATTTGTATTGTTTTCAAGAATTACAGCTTGTTTGTGACCTATTTAAGTTGCAGTCATTAATGATTAAAGGTTGCAACTTTTGGGCCTATATCGATATTGTCTTAGAAAAAACTCCGATTTGAGGTTATAGTTAGGGCAATATATGACATTTTGTACCCTTACCCCAAAAAAATTGCAACAGAAGGTTTTTCAACTGATTTGATTATTATTGGGTGTCAGTATTGACATATTCAAAATCTTAAGCAATCCAACTTCCGGAAAGTGGTTATTTTCAAGATGGCTTCCAAGATGGCCGCCAAACCCTTAAAATAACAGTGAATTGACCATTACGCAGTCATCATATCACCAAATCATGTAGTTTTGGTGTCTATATCTAGGTTTTTATACCCTGTGAAGTCAATGAGACCATTCTCAGAATTGTTGAATTATCTGATAGCCTATGAATTCAATATGGAAATCCAAGATGGCTGCCAAACCATTAAAATAATAGTAAATTGACCATAACTCGGTCATCATATGACCAAATCATGTAGTTTTGGTGTCTATGTCTAGGTTTTTATACCCTGTGAAGTCAATGAGACCATTCTCAGAATTGTTGAATTATCTGATAGCCTATAAATTCGTGTACGGTACTTAAATTTATCTCTCTCTTTCCACAGTTGGTTGGTCCACTGGATCTTACAAAAACAATTGCATTTTAGCGACCTTTTATTTATTGCAAAAGCAGGTTTAATAATAGTTTGCTGTCAGTTTTTAAGCTAGAAATTAGTCTACAAAGGCCTGACTCATGAAACAGCGCCAGAATTTGTGTTTTTTTTTGTTTCAGAAATGCTATCTTTAACTTTTACTCCTTTAAAAACAACATATGTCATCGTGTGGAATGAGAATTAATTAGCGTCCTTCATCATCTATTTAAACGTTGGCATAGCATGGCCAGCGTTAATGCAACGTCTAAATGTATTAACTCTTTATGCTTGCGCTTAGTTTACCCAAATAGGTATGTAGGCTATAGAAATTTAACGGGTTTTTTAATAACCAATACATTGTTATTGTTCATTTATAAATGTTTTGGCAGCCGTCTTGGATTGCCATATTGACTTTTTTGGCTATCAGATAATTCAACAATTCTGAGAATGGTCTCATTGACTTCACAGGGTATAAAAATTTAGATATAGACATCAAAACTACATGTTTTGATCATATGCTGACCGAGTTATGGTCAATTTACTGTTACTTTTTTGGTTTGGCGGCCATCTTGGATTTCCATATTGAATTTATAGGCAATCAGGTAATTTAGCAATTCTGAAAATAGTCTCATTGACTTTACAGGGTATAAAAACTTAGACATAGACACCAAAACTACATGTTTTGGTCATATGCTGACCGAGTTATGGTCAATTTACTGTTACTTTTTTGGTTTGGCGGCCATCTTGGATTGCCATATTGAATTTATAGGCTATCAGATAATTCAGCAATTCTGAGAATGGTCTCCTTGACTTCATAGGGTGTAAAAACCTGGATATAGACACCAAAACTACATGATTTGGTCATATGATGACCGAGTTATGGTCAATTTACTATTATTTTAATGGTTTGGCGGCCATCTTAAAAATAACCACCTTCCGGAAGTTGGATCGCTTAAGATTTTGAATATGTCAATACTGACACCCAATACTAATCAAATCAGTTGAAAAACATTTTATTGCAATTTTTTGGAGTCAAACCATATATTGTCCTAACTATTATGCTTATCATGCAAATTGTTCTTATTTCCGATTTAATTTACTTGAAAGAAAATTTTGTTTTCACGATGCAAAATGACAATAGAAATAAACAACAATTGTGTAATGTTTGTTCAAATAAATGAAAATCAATTGGTTTGGAAAAATCGATGCTTTTGATTATTTTGAATCAAAATATGTTTACTTATGAACTACAAAGCAATAAAAATATTTTTTAATTCCACAAGCTTCCAATCAATTTACTTTGCCAAACGTAGCGTGGAATTGATCAATAGCAGAAATCCGATATCAAATAATCAACAAGGTAAAAAAACAAGGTAAAACGTAATAACGTTAACAACCAGGAGAAAATAACTACGAGATAATTTTGTTTTGTGCAAATCATTCAAAATCGAAATTTCTAGTGTTTTTCACAACAATTCCTACTGCTGGTCCCGGCTAATCGGGTTTATTCAACACCGAACGTACTTATGCGTTCCTCCATGTTTGTGAATTATAATATGTATTGTCATGTAAGCTTATTGTGTTCCCTACTATAAGAGAATCTGATTGGCACATAAAGTTATGTCTGCCGATTGGACATCGTACGTAATCAATCGTTCTTACGCTTGAGTAGTTTTCAAACTGACGTAAACATTGTAACTGAAGGGCTTAGCACTGAGTCACTTAAATTGCAAGAGATGGCCACTTTCTCCAGACTTTCTCTCTTTTAGCGGATGTAGGATTACACAGAGGTCTTCTTTGCTATCACAATCTGAAAACGTACGAAGCGTCAACATCTAGTTTAGAGAAGTAGCTTAGTCAAGATTGCAGCAAGAAAATAAATAAACTTTTTGCTGGTTTGTTTATCTTGTAAGCTATTTTTTAGCAGTTTCCAAAACTAATTGATTTTCAGAATCGGTAATACATCGTCGTAGTGGAATGTTCCTAGAAATATTTACGTTTGTTTAGTTTGGAAAGTCTTAATTTGGGTCTCAATTTTGGGTCTTAAGTTAACAAACAATACTGGTTTGTGCAAGAAAGATTAACTAGCCCAGTGCTTCCCAACCGGTGGGTCGCGACTAGAGATGTAAAAAAACGGTTTTTTTTGTTTTAAAAAAAAACGAGCTCGTTTTTTTTGTTTTTTATCGTTTTTTTTTGTTTTTTATTCGTTTTTTTTGTTTTTTTTGTTTTTTTTACCTTTTTTTTTATTAAATGTCACAATATGCAGCAATTAGGGTAAACTCATTGCAATAGCGTCTCTTTCAACAAAAAAATAGTCTCATAACTCGTATAACATCTTTCAAATGAGACAATATGTCTCTCAAGTCTCAACACACGAGCCATAAAGGTTTCTCATCGTCTCAAATAGTAACACAGTGTCCTATGGTTGGCACATCTCAAGTATTGTCTGTAATTTGGTTCAGCCAGTTGTTAAATGCAGTACCACACTCGTGTACAGTTTCGAAGCCACCTGGGATTTTGGTTAATGGGCATGTTACGTTAGGACCAGGTGGTCAGGGTCCTGTTTCTCTACTTCACAAAGGCACTTTTCACCAGCACACCACACCATTACCAGTACAACGTCAAGAGATTGTTTCAGTTGATGTGCATTTGGTGCAAACGTGATGAAAATCACACAAGCGGTTCTCGAGTTATAAGTGAAATAACCTTAGCCACTAAGTGGCTTTATAGATAAGGAGCAATAGAAAAACGGCCATATCTCAAGAACCGCTCAACATATTTACATAAGTTTTAGCTCTACCCCCATGTTTTATGGGGTGGGCTATCTGTTTATGAATATTAAAACAAGTTTTGGCTACTACTTTTTGAGCTAAAAAGAAATTAACCTCTTGTCGTTACGCACCAATAAAACCATGGTGCGTAAATTAAAAAAAAAAATAATTGGGTAGAAGAAAGATTGATGACAAGTTTGGCAAAAGCAGTGTAGTGCTAAAGTCCCAACTTTTAGCCCAAATCACATTTAAATGTAGTGAAAGATGGAAACGTTTTGATGTTTTTTTATTTTCCCTGAAGAGATTCAATAATCCTTTGTGACGTCATAGTCATGTTTGTTTTCCCTTAATCACACCATTGTGCTGTCATAGACATGTTTAAAAGAAGTATGGTTATTGGTTGCACTTAATCCATCCAATTTGAACTAGTTTGCAGAACTTTGAGACTTTAGCACTTTTTTTGTTTTTGCCTAACTTTTCGTCAATCTTTCCTCTGCCCAATAAAAAAAATTAAAGTTTGCATCATGGTTTTATTGGTGCGTAATGACAAGAGGTCAATTTCTTTTTATCTCAAAAAACAGTAGACCTAGTTCTCAAATAAAATAAGTTTTCATCTTTGATGTTTGTTTTGTATCTTTATCCTGCATTGTGGGAATATGGGTAAAACTTTATTCTTGTCAGGAAAAGCATTATAAAGCATTTATTCACTATGTGAACACTGAGCACTGAGCAGTGCTGAAAAACTCCACTTTAAAGGAAAAATTTCTTCATTCAAGGTTGGTAGAATGGTAGTTACTAGCAATAGTCAACATGGGTGGTGGGCATTTGAAAGGAACATTAACCTAAACCTTTTCTGACAAATGCACTAACTTTTGACAGCTAAAAATATCAGTGATAAGGTCTCTTGCATTATATGTCCCAAATAATCTGCAAGAAGCATCAATGACGAAGTGTCCAATCCAAGATCTTACAACACACGAAAAGAATACTTCTGTTTCAACATTTATAAAGCATATACATCGTTGGCAAGCTATCAGTTACAAAACATGTTTAAACAAGCTATTGGCAATAGCTTGCATTAGTAAATTACCACGTCCACAAACAAGGTAAATGTGTGTACTGAATACTGCCACCTTGTTTTGTCAAAATTTCGTCAACCCATTGAGTGTGTACAAGAATAACCAGTACCACAGTATACTAACATCATAGGCTAACTTCCATAAAAGGAAAAAGAAATTAACTCATCTACATTATGTCATGTATCAAATTTCATTAATTCAATGTTTGTCAGGCCTACTGCCACAAACATGCCAGAGAATGAAGAAGAAAGCGAAACAACATAGGTCCTCATAGGACTATGCAAGAACATATGCTGCCAAACACAAACACTTAGGAATTTCAGCACACCAATAAAACTATTTTTAGTAATTTAATGTTTTTCAAGAGCACTATAATGAAACTAAGCTGTAAATTGCAAAAAAATTGCAACTTTTTCAGAAAAATATGAAAAAAAACAAAAAAAACAAAAAAAACCAAAAAACGAGTGTTTTTTTTGGCTCAAGTTTTTTTTGAAAAAAAACACGTTTTTTTTAAAAAAAACACGTTTTTTTTAAAAAAAACTGTTCGTTTTTTTTGCATTTACATCTCTAGTCGCGACCCATTGGTGGGTCGCCAAGCTATTTCAGGTGGGTCGTGAAACATTTCTAAATGTTTCTAAATGTTTAAATTTTCTAAAAAATACCGACATTACTATGGATCTCACAAGTCGCAGTTTGGTCTTGAACACTGAACAGTACCGTACTGCGCTTTCGCCATCGCTACTCTTATTATCTTCACTTCATTTGTTGACTTTCCATTTTCATGAACTGTGCAGTGTGCAGTGTGCACTAGGGTGTTACATTTTGCAAAAAGTTTTTATAAATTAGTGCGGCTATGTATTACGGGTTTTCACTTCTGTTAACAAGTATTTTGGTGCATTTTCAGAATTTTCCCGCCAAAACTGTAGTTCTGCCGCCATTTTGAAAAAATGGCGGTCATATAAGATATTATGAAAGTCTACAGCCTTAAACTGGCGTAATGTGATCATATAATATGTCGATTACGGGGTTTTTGGGGTCACAGAACACGAATTTGGAGTCAAAAATGCTCTACGACAACAATTTTGAAAAGTGAAATTTTACCACTTGAAATTTATGGTGAAATTTTACAGACATGGACACAACCTGACCAAGAATACCTCACTCCAGAATGAATATTCCTGAAATATTGTCAAACTTTTGAAATAACAACACGATTCATTTACAAACAAATTGAGTTAATCACTCTCAAACATGATCCATCCCCGTTTCTTCTGCATGCTAATTCCTTATGCTTCAGCCCTGATTGATTTCACTTCCCAGTATTTCATCAACATAATAGCCCACCAGAGTTATGCACACACTCAATTCACTGAATACTTGATGCATTTCTTTAACAATTGAGTCTGGTTGAGATAGCTTTTTTGTAATCTGAGAACTGTTCTCTGTGCCTTTGCACGACAGGCAAGAGAGCTTGCCGGTGGCTCTCGTCAGAATACTTGTCAATAAAATCACTGATTAGCTTAATCCCGCGTTCCGCAATACCGTTGAGGCGTTGACCACCCTTACGTTCAAAACAAATTTGTTTAGTTTCTTATAGCCTAATCACTGAAATTTTTCCATTCTGATACTGGCATTTGTTGCCACTCTTGATCAGGAAGTTCCAAATTGCTTTTCCAGTTGTTGCCTCGAGCAATGTACAAGCACCTTACCACTTCTCTGAATTGGCCGCAGTCGTACCAAACACCCACCACCAATGGCACCTTTCACTCTCCAGTCTTCCACCAATTTTATTACCGCCTGTTCCTGAGATGATCCGGTGCCATCTGGTAGCTCAGGCAACCCCAGCAGTTGCTTCATTTCTGCATTACTTTCATCATCAAAACTAACGCCGGACACATTATACACAGCACTGTTCTGATGAAACATTTCCTCTCATTTTCAGAATCTTAGTCCCAGTAAATTATTGCCAAATCAGGGGGCTGAAACTCATTTCTGATATTTTAGGAGTGAGAGGACCTAGTTTTATTAGCCAGTCTATGAGCTGTTGTGACTGAGATATTAGTATCTTCGACTTGTATGCCGGACGCTTGAGCCACAACGAAAATTGTTCTTTGCCGATAGCTCAATCCAAGTCGATCAGATGTTAAAGCTGTAGGCGACATAATTCCCATTTTCTTTGTCGTCCTTTCAGGAGTTTTCCAGTTGTCACTGTCACTTTCTGTTTCTTCATCTGTACTTAAGACCAACTTTACTGTTTTCAGATTGTCAGCAACACCCTCTCTCTGTTTCCTTTCACCAGCTGCGCTGTGTCATTTTTCTCTAGCTGTCCCGTCTCTTCTACAGAGCATCTCTGCCAAATGCGCAACCTACTTGATCTCGCTGGAGCTGATTTTTCAGATGTTCCAGATCTATCTCCCAGTCGATGATACCAGAACATAGGCGTAGCCAGGGGGGCGAAAGGGGCCATGGCCCCCCCCAAATTTTCAAAGTTTGGATTCCGAAGTTGAGCCCTTTGTTGAAAATATAATAAAGTTTGTAGAAGTTTATAACGTTTTCCAAGACATCTGGCTATTAACACCCCAAGGACTTGTTTTAGACACACAGAAAGACACCAATAAAGTTTGCAAATCGTAAATTGCGCAAAATTTACTCGATTTACGTTTCTTTTAACTAATTTGTGAAAGCAATTTCAGAATGGCTTACTCTGTTGGGTTTTTGTGTAGCTGAGTTTTTGGTGTTCTCTAATTTTAGCCGCAGATTTTGCCCGTTCGTGTGTAAGAGCTACCTTTAATAAGTTAATAGCTGTTTTTCTGCTAATAAATTTCATACAGATATTACCCTAAAAGTGTTTCCAGAAAGCGCTATAATCCATTATTTAAGTGTAATTTTGCAAAAATTTTCCGGGGGAGCATGCCCCCGGACCCCCCTAGAATACGCGTGCCTTTGGCACGCTCTAACCCCCACCAGTTTCATATCTTTCCCTTGCTCAAGCCACCAGGATAGACCACTGCACATCAGGTGGCGATGTCTTAAATCAAACACTTTGTCGTTCTCTTCTATTCAACAAATATTTGGCCCCCCCAAAATTTTTTTCCTGGCTACGCCACTGTACCAGAATGCATGAAAATTGGCCGAATTGACCAAGTAGTCTTTCATATATCCAGATGAACCTTGAGATTTTCTTCCACATCATGCAAACGTTTTTTCAAATGAATCACTATTATTTCTCTCACGCCTGAAATCATGTTCTAGTTGATACCAAGTTTCATACAAATTCCTCAGATACCGGTCTATATCCGCATTTTTAACAATCGTCAATAACCTTACACGATTCCTTCTCTGTTCAGATTGCTTCTCGTTTTTCTTACCAAATACCAAACCCACGCCAAAATGATGTTTCCATACCTGGCGAATTTTCTCCCTTGCCATCACGATGGATTGATTGATCGTTCTGTGACTTTCGTCTCTGAGGAACAACAGCCTATAGCAAGAACGTCAGAGCTTTTAGGAAGCTTAGCAACACCTAGTCTTTCGCTAGTGTTCCCAATGAGGAAATACTTTCTTTTTGGTCTTTGTGCCAATGACGGGTATGCTTCACCGGCCGTCTCATTCAGTGGCATAACTGATATGAATCTTGTAACTTGCATACGATCACTAGCTACTCTTCGAGTTAATGTAGCTAATGGTGATCTCCGTCGTGTAGAAGTAAAGCATTTACCCAGTTGGGAGAGTTCACTTCGGGTTTTCGAACCTTTTGGTCTGCCGTGGGGTACTCTTCTGCCGTCCATTAGTTAATAAGTAGGTAGGTTAGTAACTATATAAGTCACAGGCTACAGGCTACTGTAGACTAGTTAGTAGGTTTTTATCGGATGTGAAAGTACACGAGAAAGTACATGCTAATTTTTCCCTTATGCTGATTGATATAATCACACCAACTAGAAAAGTTTATGCATACATGCATTTTAAGGTTAAAATGACAATAAGATGCTCTTTTTATGTGAATCTGCAATCCAAAACAGTGTGGTCACATCTATATGTCAAAATTTACTTTACAAAATTGTTGCCGTAGAGCATTTTTGACTCCAAATTCGTGTTCTGTGACCCCAAAAACCCCGTAATCGACATATTATATGATCACATTACGCTAGTTTAAAGCTGTAGATTTTCATAATATCTCATATGGCCGCCATTTTTTCAAAATGGCGGCAGAACTCACAGTTTTGGCGGGAAAATTCTGAAACTCCACCAAAATACTTTTTAACAAAGGTGGAAACCCGTATCACATAGCCGCACTAATTTATAAAAACTTTTTGCAAAATGGTACACCCTAGTGTGCACCCTGTTCTCTATTAGATGGGGAAATTATTGCATTATTATTACGTAACAATTATGCAACAATGTAACAAATATGTAACAATTAGATGTGTTGTGTCGCATTAATTATTTCAGTAGTAAAGATGCCATAATAAATATGTCATACTGTATCTCATTGTGGGTGGCATAATAAAACTTGCAAAGTGGGTCGCGAACTGAAAAAGGTTGGGAAGCACTGATACTAGCCAATCGTTTGAGATCCAAGCAATGAGCATTCTTTCCTGCAGTTGGTAGGCATTGTGCGAAAACAAAGCTGCAAACGTAGAACGTACTACATTATGCATTGTTACGCCTTCCAAGCAAGACAAGCTTTCAAGATAATGCCGGGAAGTGAGCCACATGACTAATTAATGAAATTAGTCAATAGAGCGTGACTATCGTCATAAAGGGTTGTCGTGATATCCGACAAATGATGCCGAACGATTGCTGCACGTCAGTTTGTTGATTCAAGTTTAGCAATTGCCGACGTCAAAGTAACGTAAGAATGTTAAATTTTTGAAAAGATGGGTAGCTCCAATGCTACATCTGATGACTGGAATGTAAACACTGCTCTTACATTACACCGAGGTTGCAGTGCGGTTTTGGCTTCTAGAGTTGATGAGCTATATCTGTTCAGTTTCGCTATTGCAGCTAAAAGAGTTGGCTACATGCCATTAGATAGGCATGCATGTAGGCCAAGAAGACAGGTGTATGTCATGCATCAAAACACCGATGTTGAGAAGTACGTAGGCTATGGCCTGCGAACTCGAAAACCGAAATATGATATATTTAGCTTGTATGGGAAGAAGAGTTAAATCAACAGGGTTCAGCCAGTCAACATCCTGGTCATTGCATCTCATCAAAGTAACGAAACGAATTAATACTTAGCATACTTTGCAAAGAAATTAGCAGATAATTATCGGCTGGTAGAGCATTCGTCATTCTTTTCTTTTTACTTCAAACATAGAGCAAATAAAATGTGCCAACTCTCTTTTTTTTAAATAGTCTGACGTTAGTGCAAATATTTGTCAAACTTCCAAGTAAAAACTAAAAAAGTATTTCTCCTCCATCTAAATTGGAAAAGGGGAGTAACCTATTTCATAAGGTCACAGTTTATTATTGATTTTCATAATCAATAGCCTACCACAAAAAAGTGATCTTAGATTAAGATCAAGATCACCAAAATGAAAGTAATCTTGAAGATCAAAATCAGATCTAGATCAGATCAATAAAAAATCTAGGAGTCTACTTGGTCAAGTGTCAGAAAAAAAGAAGAAAATATTTATTTGGAATCACCGAAAACGGAAAGGATGGAACACGTAGGACGGAAATTAAAAATTTCATTGAAGAACATAGCCTACAATACCTCACAAGGTTTTGCAAATTTTGTCGAAAACAAGCGTTGATGAAATCCTTCCGTGACCAATAAAAATAAACTGAAGACACTTAACTTAAAATCCAAACGGAACCGTTGAATTTCAATGTTTACAAACATCATGATTAAGTTAATAAATTTCATCAAAATATAAAGTATATTTGTGTAAAATAAAAAAGTATCCTTTTAAAAAGATCCGCAAAATACGCACGAATAAAACAAGATAATTTTGTCAACATGTTTTGAGGGGTAAGCATCCTGAGAAAGGTACTTTTATGAAGACCTTTAACTTTACCATGGGTCTTTTTTTTAGAATTTTGTTTCTATAAAACCTGAGTGTCCCATTTTTTCTAGATCTGCTATTGACTGTCACAGCTCACAGCTGATCAAGCATAATAAATTTTTGCAGAAAAAAAAGTGAGAAAAGGCGTTGATCGAAACTCAATCAATGGTTGTTTTTGTATTCGTCATTCAATGGATCTCTAAATATAGTTTGGCTTCTTGTTTTCGGTAACAGCTCGATTTAGCTCAAGCGAAACTACCTGTTGAGGGAAAAATTTCTTGCATGAAAGCAGACCGAATGCTATTAAAATCTCCAGTCTGAATTTTATTTTTAAAGCATCTCCTTTGCAGACCAACTCATCGCTGTGAAAACTATTCTGAACTTTGAAAATATGCAGAAATCCAAATCAAAGCAATTTTTGTCAAATTCATCTATGCCAATGGTTCACTTTTTGAGACACGCCTCCCTTTTACAATTCTAACAAAATTCGCGCCACACCTTGTTTCAAAATAAAAAAACATAAAGCAGAACAGCAATTCATTTCCAGGTAAGTTGCATTAATGCGAAAGATGTAACTTTTTTGTGGATACCAAATGTTTAATTTGGGGATTAGTAACAGATAATGCACATCTCAGACCGGCTTCACATCCAAGTTTGTTTCTAGATTTTGTCTTTATGTTTACGAGAGTAGAAAAACCAATTTTGCACAAGTAAGTGGATGAAAATGGAAGAAGTGTGCGTGTAGCCACAGCATCCACACTCTTGTAAATGTGCACATATTTCCCCCAGAACTCTGTTAGTGGCATTGCTTCAAAGTTGTCCCTTGCAGTAGAATTTCATTTTAGCTTCAAGAATTCCTCTTGTAAATTGTCGGGAAGAATTTTCTCATTTACACGAAAGGGATTCCTTGTCATCTGCCATTCTGGAAGTTCGGTGTCACCCAAGTTTGGAAAATAGCGTTCAAATTCTTGTTTCCAAAGTTGGTAGCACTCCACTTCGAACGTAAGTTCGCCCTTCAGTTCAATTTGGTTTTTCTCAAGGACAGTATCAAGGTTGGAAAATGAAGCTGCGTTTCCTTTTTGAACTCGACGATGCCACAGCCCCAGTTTTGCTATAAAGCCTGGATGGCATCATAGTCTTTGATGCGATTAGTAAGCTTATTCTTGCCTCGCAGGAGCAGATTTAAACTACTAAGGGCTTCAAAAATGTCCACGTAGGTCGTAGGCCAACTCGACGATGCCAAATGCGAAAGAAGCTTCTACAACTTTCGCCGACGACGATTGGCGAAAGCACTCGCCAATTGCAATCTTCATTTTTTTAAAAGAGTCTTACTTGCATTGGAAAAAAGCTAAAAGTTTACTTTGGTGGTCAAGGTGTTTTTTTTTTCAAGGTGACCCTGCGAACGAGTTGGTCTCAAAGCGTCGTTGCTCAGATTTTAAAAACATATGACGCATTGTGGTACAACTTGGTCATTTACTATGGCATCTAAAGCTAAACTTCAGATAATTTTGGTCATACTTTCCCTTTTTCCCCACTCATTTTATGTTAATAGAACTGATTAATTAAAAATAAACCTAATTAAATCAATGCTAAAATTTAAAAAATAGTTTACGCATGGTACTATTGTAGAATTGGGAATACTGTTGTACTTCTAGCCTCTGTCATTTGTTGGTCAGTCGTTGCCATTGTTATCACAACTAAAGCTCGAGGTTGCTGTGTCAGAAAGCCGTTGTGTTACGAGAGTTAAGGTGTCGCGCAAACATTTAGCAACGTCTAAAACATCACAAAGAATGCGAGATGTGGCAACAACACGCTCAACAAACACTGTGCCACTGTAACACAAAGTTTCATCTTCAACAATCGACTGTCCAGCGTAATTGTGAAGACACGTTTAGTCATAAATCATACAGAGTTTTTCAATTTCTTGCGCCACCCCCCCCCCCCCCTGTGAGCCTCACACGCCCCCCAAGGGGGGCGCGCCCCCAGTTTAAGAACCACTGATCTATGCAATAACCCTTGAAAGTTAAAGCTATCAAGTCATAAGCTTTCGGTCAATCCATTTGAATAAAAAGTTTTGCGTTATTGTCAATACGAGGAAAGTATTTCTTGAAGATTTGAAATTAAATGCATGAAGTTTCTCAGTCGGCTAAAGCTGAGCAACCATGATAATCTTGGGAGACAGTTCAAATTTAAAAGTGTTTTCATGAAATGTTTGAATGAATCATATTTCAATGCGATAGAAACCGAAAAACTTTTCTTTTCTTCCAAAATATGACATAATATATGGACAGTATTTCTCAGTTTACTTTCAGCGAGTAACCTCGTTGCTTTCAACATTTAATGCCTGGGCGTGAGTAAAGTAGCCTATACTGTACCGGCCCTGCGTCAAGAGCCTCTACAAGTATGCGAAACTACCAGGAATAACCAAACAAGGCTTTGTCAGTCCGAGGATAAAGATTCAAAACCAACCAACCATTTTGAAAACTTCACAATCCTATTTTTTAGTTTTATTATATCATTTTGGTGCATCACGTAAAAAAAAATTGGCCTATTTCCCACACAGTATGTTGAAACATAAAAATAAAAGCGTTTGAGTGATACGTCATCCAAACATAATTGTTGCTGTGCAATAATTTGAAAGCCGTCTTTAACAACTAATTGCTGTAGTATTTCTCTTCCGTGGAGTATCGTAATTTAATTACTAGCCTACAAATTGGCACACATTTCCTCAACAGAGTGATAGCGTACACGGGAAAGTTTCACTTTTAGCACTTTGTAACAAGCTCCATTGTCGTGTGAGCCTCTTGGGCCGAGGGTCTATTCTTTTACCATCCCAGATTCATGGTGTTTACAAACTAAGCTGGAAGGCTACAAGAGAGCAGCCAGTTTTTTGTTTCATAATCCAAGATACTCAGACATTCCACTACATCACGTGGTTTGAAGATAGTGCAATTACCGATGATATGGTCTGCGGTTTTTTTTTAGGCATCACATCCACAAGTAGGTCTAGACTCTAGAGGAAGAAGCCATTCCCCATTGGTGCATGGTTGAGTGGAAAAGCCCGACGCCCGTACTGAGACGGTTGAGGCGCACCCACACCTGTCTTTGTTATGTCAGGCCTGGTGGGAAATGTGTCGGCATCAGGGATGAACTAATGGTCTTGTGGTGCTTGACTTCCATTAGGAGTTTCATTTATGGCCCGCCCAATTAGACGCAGAGATGTTTGGTCCATCAACTTCGTTGATCAGAAGTTGAGCGCAAGTAATGCCGTTTCAGAGTTGATTAAAAGCTGGATGCCTTAACTTCTGGGCATTTATCGACCAAGCAAATTAGTCATAAAATAGCTTATTCCGCAGATCAACCTTTTTCGATTTTGCACCAACCGTATTATGCTGATTAAAAGCGATGATCACCGATCCACAGATGAACTTTCCGCAAACTGATTCACGATTAATTGATTAACAGACGATTAGCTTAATTGAACGCTTAAGATCTTCTATTGGTGCATCCAACCCAAAGAGTTTTCAACCTTGCTGAAGATGATCAGACCAAAGCTAACATCATTCATTATAATGTATGATGGTCATTCTAGACCTGATTTGTTTTCACTGTAGCCTTGCATATGCGATCGTTGAGATTGAATGAAGCACTGTGTATATCCTAGTCTTTTTTCATCGTATAGTGACATTTACTTTTCTGCAGTTAACATTATCTCTTTAGGTGTCTGGTTATGTGATGCGAGCTAGTAGGTGAATCTGGTACTTATTTATAGCTTACCAACACCCATTAATGACCTGATATGAATAATTGAGAGACGAGTTGAGCGTTTTGGAGTGACCATATCTTTACCATTTGAAGCATGGATATTCTGATATGGAATAACACTGAATCGAAGTTGTCGTTTTGAAAGGTTGTGTATTGGAGAATCCCACTAGGAGTATTTAAACTTTCTCATGATATTGTTTCTGATGAGATTAGATAGGTTGAGTCAATGTTTGAACTAGGCTTACAGTATGTACTTGATCAAGATATGTGGGCTGGATAGCTTATATGTGTTTCAGGGGAAAGGAACACAGATCTATTTGTTTCTTCGAAATGTTAGCTTCGAGGAGTACGGTAGCCTATTGTGCTGCTGTGTCAGCTTTTTGAAAAACTTTGTGAAGATTTAGTTTCTTGAAAACGGCTACGAAGGCATTTTCTTGTCAAGATGTACTCAAGTCATCGAAGTACAGTAGCTTATATAAATTTTTGGATGAGGTGGTTTATCACAAGATTTTTAGCGAGAGAGAATAGCTTAGTCTACTACCGTGGGATATTTTTACAATAAAAGAAAAAATAACGGACGACCTGATAAGTGCCAAAGTCTGTTTTGAAGAAGCTGATGGAAATAAATTATTTTTTTACATTTGGCAAGGGGTATGATGAGACTAATGCAATACAGGCCTATTATGCAGCAAGCAAGCAACCATAAGACCATTCCAGTGGCGTACTACTGTAACCATTCTTTTTTTAGGTTTTGGAATTTTCATAAAGTTTCTAAGGTATGCTCGATTTGCACAGTGATTTTATTCATCATATCACATAAGTTTAATTTAGTATGATTTCAACAGCTTGTGAGCAAACCGAAAACCTAGTGTGTGTTTAAAGCCTGCTATAAAAAGTAAACACCTAAAAATGGTCACCTCACGTCACTGAACAATTCCTGTGCCGTAACACCAAGCCTTAAGCACTAACGAGAGTGGAATGACCAGTTCCTTTCTCTCGGCCTCTTTTTCTTCAGCAATTATACCCATTCAATTTATTACACCCTGGGATAGGCCTATAGGTGAGCGGTGCTTATCAGCAACCAGCTTAAGCCGGGTGTCGAAGCAGATTTGTATAAATGGAATACCAAATCCCTGTCCGCTGCTCCATCCCACTCGCTACAGGCAAGGTAAACAAAAGCAAATGCACGTATTGTTCAAAAGATAAAGAAGATTAAACGAATATGGAACTTAGTTTTGTATAATGGACAATATCCGTTCATACTGTCAATGGCTCTTTGTTTTTAGCGACGACCTGGAAACGTCTGTTGAAATGTAACACTGCTAATTAGTAGGTACTGCATCTTCGGACATCTGCCAGATTTTTTAAGCTGGAGGTTGGTTGGTTTTAAATCTTTATCCTCGGACTGACAGCCTTGATAGGTAATTCCTGGTAGTTTCGCATACTTGTACACGGTACAGGCTCTGGGGCCGGTTACCGAGATTGGCAAAGTAAAGTTTTTCGATTTTTGAAGTGTTGTTGCCGGGGAATTATTCCATCCATTAGGTGCCGCTGAATGAAGAGCAGTCCTTAGAATGAGTTGCTCAAGCAAACACCCCAAAAGTCGAACCAGCGCCGCTTGATCTTGAAGCTTCTTCGTTCACGAAGTTACGCGCTAACTAACTGAGCTATCGGGGCGGACAAAGGCTGTGGCTAACTATATCATGTGCCGAGTATAAATCAACAGATGCAACACCATTCTGGAATCAGAATTCTTACAGTAAAACTGCACGATAGCTGGAAGTTCAGTTTCTTTATTTTATGAATGTAAGGTTGGAAATTATGTTATGCAGTAGCCTATACTGCATATTTTATGAAGTGAACTTCATATTTTATGAGGTAGGCCTATAGTGCATCAACCAAAGTAATTCTACTAAATGCTTATTAAGTGATGCAATTATGATCTTCATTTATCCTTTAGACTTTTGGAGAAAAATATTTATTTGGGCATGAGTTTTACTTTTTGTCCATTTTGGGTGCAAAAAATTTGTTTTAAAGGTGTAGCGGAAAAAAAGTAAATAGGTTATTTAGTGTGGTGTTCAAATTTTGCAGTCATATTAAAACTACCGCACTTTCATCAGCTGACTGTTCCTTCGTTCTATTTATAGCACCCGTCAAAAACGGAAAACTGATCGTGCTGAAAAAAATGCGTTTTTTATGTTAGATAGGGAAATCATATATAAGGCAATCACTTTCTTTTTTTAAAAGGCATTGCTCTTAGTATTACTAAAACATAAAGCCTATTGACAAGTTACTTGATTATGGATGAAAGAATTAACGTTTCTCAATCTGGCAACACTTCAGATCCTTGCGATCTGCAGCCTGAGAATCCATGGTGTGGACAATTCGGAGCAAGACAAATGTTTGAAGTCATTTATTTGATGATTGTTTCCGTTGTGGGATCATGTGGAAACCTGCTTGTTATAGGTTCGATTGCCTACAAGAAGAGAATTCACAAGAATGGAAATATTTTTATTGTCAACTTAGCTATAGCGGATTTGATAGTAAGTGGCGGTGATCATTTCATTAAGTGCTTGTTATTTATTAGTAAATTCTAAAAAATAACATCTCCAAGTCTGGTCTCATCTGGTCAAGTTTAGTTATTTCAACAACAGACGAGATTTTAGTCGCAATATGGATTTTCCTGGGGACATTACATTGCGGGACGCGCAGCTGCTCCGCTTTTCCGCGTATATTAGAAAAGTCAATTGCCAATTTGACAATTTGTTCTCACCTGGCTACAAGATTGCTTTCAATCAATACTTAAATTACTTAAAAACCAAATTCACAACTGTTATACAATCATAAAATGTGCAATATTTTGTAAATCATACAAAAAAACAACGTAACTGTTCTAGTGCTGTTTAAAAACCATAAACGGATGTATTTTCGAATCCCCATGATCTAAAATCCCTAATTTTCTCCAGGTAACAGGTATCATCATTCCCACTGTGATTGCAAACGTTTTTGAGACAGGGCAGGCATTGCCCGACATTCCTTGCATGATTATCGGTTACATTGTCACGATTACTTGCATATGCTCCGTTTGCAATCTCACTTTCATAGCTCTCAACAGGTAAAAGTTTTTTATAAGTCACGTACAGTTTGTTTTAAATGAAACCTTCGTGATAAACTTGTTTTTATCCTTTTAGCGTGATGCTTTCTGCTTTTTTGTTTCGAATCTTTCCAGATGTTTTTTTTTCATGGTACTGAAGAATTTGGGTGTTCGTCCGGATTATTTACTAGTCTAGTAATAGTTGCAGTGTTCCCTTGATGAATGAGAAATTAAAATATTATAAGAAACATTATCTGTTTTATTGCTCTGACGTTTCGTGAGTCGTAGTTTGGCGCATCCTCAGAGCGAATAACTTACAGTAAGCTACAATATGAAGTTTCAAAAATGTGCACTGTAAGAAGTGATTGCAAGAGAAAAAGTTAATGGATAGTTCCGTTTCCGAGATTGGATAGCTTAGTCTTTCAAGTACGTTTTTCAACAATACTTACTTCATCATTTCAGCAGAACAAAGAGATAAATCGCTTTTAAAAAACATTTAAAAATAGAAATTGAATTGCACACAACACTAGCATAAGAGCTGACTTTTGTTGCAGCTAAATAGAACATTTATTAATTATTAAACAGAATTTTGCCAGTGAAACACAAGGGTAAGCCATGGGTGAGCTAACCATCTTTGACTGGTCTTTTTCAGGTACTGGGCCGTTGTTCAAGCAGCTACTTATGAAAAGACATTTTCAAAAAATAAAACATTTGTTATGGTGGCCTTTACTTGGTTATGGTCCAACCTGATTGCAACCCCTACATTGTACGGTTGGGCTGGTCTTGGGTAAGATTTGTATTTGTAATTTGTGAAGTGCAAAGTCAACACAATCGAAAGTAGCCTAGATTTGACAACCACTTAATACACAGAAGATATTTTAAGAGTTCAAACTTAAAAATACCCTGCTTTGATGCGTGAGATGCTCGACGTTATAAAGACGAAAGTTTGAAAGACAATAAGTGTTTATTTGCAATTAACTTTACAGAAAATCACGAAATTACAAGGAGATTGTTTTTCAGATACGATTCAAAAATGTTGCAATGTGCCTGGGATGACACTGCGTCCATTTCGTACAACATCGTCCTCATGATTTGTGCTATCTTAATACCATTATGTATCGTATCTTTTTGCTACTACAAATTGTTCTTGTGAGTTTGATTTTCACTGCTAAAAGAACTAATTTATCATAGAGTAGAATTAGCTCGATTTCCTCAGGAACATGAATCCAACAACAAAAAATAGACAGTTATAATTTATAATTAATTATAAAACAATTGTAAATAATTATAATTTTATTATAAATCAACGTTTCTTAAAAAACATCCTTTGAAAACTTAAAAAAAAAAACGTTACGACAGAATGTGAGTTTTTGCTCAGCAATGCTTTTGGCGAGAAAAGAAATCATCCCGACAGGCAGCAAATAATAATCTATTAAATAAATAAAATAATAATACTGTAACAATAAGTGTTGTTTATTTTAGCTTTCACGACCACACAATAACTTTAACCAATCATTTCCATTTCTTTTGCCTTGACAACGCTTTAATGCGTTATGATCATGAACGATAATGATTGCAGCAACAAAAACGTTTCAGCGTAGAATACTTAGTTTATACGCAGCTAGCACTAATTCTTAATGAATAATAATAAATTAATAATTTAAAATTTATTTAATTTTTATTTACCTTTTTTATTTAATCAAAGGCAATATTAAGTTCACAAAAGAATGATAATAACATAAAATTACAATAGAATTTCCTTTGAAAAAGTTGTTATTCCAACGCATTAAGTCGCTTACAGTATGTATAAATTGTATACAGAAAGAATGACATGATCATATAAACTACTATAAATTCGTAGTGAAACGTAAATTTCAGAACAATCCTGGTGTTGTGTATAATTAGAATATCTAAAATAAAACATACCCAAAACCAATTTTCGATAAAGGAAATTCCAAATTTTTACTTTTGGCCCACTCTCATCAAAAGTTAATGACGATAAGCACTGTTGTATCTTTTATAGAAATGTTCGATCGCGTGGAAAATGGATGAGGAAAGTGTCTAATAAAAGCTCTACAGGCAAAAAGAGAGATGCTGGAAGCAAGAAACAGAAACTACTGGCAAGAGAGGTAAACCTCTTGAAGACGCTTGCCACCACTGTCATTATTTTTGTACTGTGCTGGGTTCCTTATGGAATTACTATTCTTGTAAATCCAGAAACAACGTCAAAGAATTTAAAAAAGGTAAATATTTGTACCATTTTTTAAATTTAGTTATCACTAAAAAGTGGGATGGCGGTAACGGTGGGATGGCGCAGCGGATAAGGCGCTCGCTTTCCAGTCACGCAATCCTGGTTCGACTCTCGGCTTAAACTGGTTGTTGACAAACACCGCTCACCTCTACCCAGGGTGTAACAAATTGGGTGGGCGTAGTTGCTGAAGGAAAGGCGGCCGAGAGAAAGGAACTGGCCACCCTACTCTCGTTAGTGCCGAAGGCTTAGTCTAATGAGAACCTTATCTTCTCGTTTCCCGATGCTTGGATCAAGTATGGGACCCACCTTTTATCACTAAAAAGTTTAATTGCAATGGTATAAAATCTCTTTTTTTCTCTTATTGAAAGTCACTAAAACTAAAGCTGATAAAAAATAAATAAACTCGACATATAACATACGGAACTTTGAATTTAAGTACCCACGATCAAAATTAATTTCTACTCACATTAAATTACAATTTAAAGTTAAGTTGTGCAGCCTACTATTTATTATTTCAATATACTGCACATGCAAGAGTGTAGCAAATTTGTAATTTTATCCCAGTGATTTTGTACTAGATTTACTTGGCAATCATGTTGAGAAGATGCCTAAACTGCCTGTAAACCAAATTCAAATTTTTCAAGATCCGTCAATGGCGTTAAGAAATTTTTTCTTGATGAGTTATTGAATTTGTTCACGCAGTGTGCACAAAAATAACACCATGTAACAAAATTTCGCAAAATTTTTAGTTGCAGTAAAATTTTTATGTATTGTGTTCTGTTACTTCAAACTAATCACCAAAATAGCAAAAAAACATCTGAACTGTCCTTACTTTTGATAAAATGTCACTTTTTCTGATTGTTAGTTTTACTCAAGGATTTTCTGTATCTACCAGCATAGTTTTCTATTAAACGTGTAAGCATGCAAACACAAAGAAATATTATGCAAATATAAGCCATATATGCATCATGCAATGATGAAAACACTTCAAAAGTGAGCACATTTGTGTGACTTGTGTCTATACACTGATAACCCTTCTCTTATTACCGATCATACACCCCCCCCTCCTCTTTCATGTTACAAATCCACCGCCCTTGATATTTTCTTTCCATGTGAGATGAAACCTTTCACCACGTTTTCCGCTTCCACCAATCACCCATACAAGGATCAAAACAATCAAGATGGGAGTGCAGGAAATGCATTTTTATGAACAGGAAACACACCATTTTTCATATCCTATTATCACATTGTTTCCGAAAGTTGATAATTATTGCTTCGCTTAACCAATTACCAAAATTCTGAATTTATGTCTGTATTAGGCCTATGTTAAATTCATCATGAGAGACTTTTTCTATATTTTGATACACTACCGTGTCTTATGCAGCTTTTTGCTCGAGGGTTTAAGAAGTGGCAACTCAGCTGCTGAGCGCTATGCGAAACAGGTGCAATAGAACATAATATGGAAGAATATGCAATGTCATGTCGGTTTTTGTTTTTCTAAACCGTGAACTGTCAACCATATAGCAACAACAGTCTTCTGTATGGTTTCGGGGTTCTCTCCAAACTCTTGAAATGGCAAATACTGTGGTATCAAATGTTGTTTTCCCTTAGTCAGCCATCTAAATTGGACCGATGTGTTCTGCAGATCACATAAGGTGCACAGCTTTTATCTTGGTCAATTTGGTCACTAATTTCCATACCAAAATACATTTCATAAGTATAAAAGCTTTGCTTCTAGCTTTGTTTCACTGCACATTTCGCTTGTTAGTCTGATATGATTACAGTACTGATATATAGATAGACCACAGACATAGCAAAAAGTTTCAAAAACAATCTGTAGAAATAAAGTAAACAATATCACACCAAATCAGAAGAATCGGTTTATTTAAATACAGAGCTTTCGCCACACAAGTGTGGCTTAACACAAAGTGTGGTAAAAAAAAGTATACACTAAAAAAAAAAAAAAAAAAAAAAGTAACACAAAGTATGTGTGTAGCACAAAGTGCAACACAAGTGTGGCTTCTTTCGCCATTCAAGTGTGGCTTGAAGCCACACTTGTGTGGCGAAAGCTCTGTATTTAAATAAACCGATTCTTCTGATTTGGTGTGATATTGTTTACTTTATTTAAAATGTTTTGTCACACCGTGCATCCCAGTGGATCATCAGTTGAATTATAGGAAAATTTGATGAAAAGTTTAGGAACGAAGCTTTGTTTTGGAATCTGTAGAAAGTTTACATTCACATGATGATCCAACTCCCAACTTATCTGCAATTTAGGCTAGAGCTTTTTACAGAACACAGTAAGAAACAATGAATGATTGAAACATTTTAATTCCTTTTATTTTCTGATTACATTGATAGTAAATAAAAACAATTTGAAATTTCTGTACTTGCTCTATTCCGCGACTATGATGAAACAAAGATCATTGTTATGATACAGGCTACAATTATGAAGCTAAAATGATAGCCATTATGACGTCACACTTTTTCGACCTTATAAGGAATTTAGAATAAGAGCTTAAGAAACAGGGTACTAAAAGTTCAAAAACCTTAAATAAATACTTTTTGAACGACACTTGTGGAAAAAAATTGCTAGAAGCATGTTTTAATCAGCAATATCTTTCAAAAAATACTAAAAACTTGGCACAACTAATTTTTTGTTACATGGTGTAATGCATTGATAATGCAATTTTCTATAACGTGCCTATAAAAGAGAAAACACGTGTGTATCAGTATTAGCGCAACATTTTTTGATGCATTACATTCTTGAAAACAGGATGCGTAGGAAGTTACGCATGTCGTTGTTAAACCTAGTAATTAGTAGTATTTTTTTTTTTTGATATCTTTAAGTAACCTTACAGGCCTATGCCAACAACAGGCTTTAGAGATAGCCTACGTGTCACAACGTTGTCTAGCTTTTAGGACATCATTGTTTACAACAACCTTTTTTGATTGAGTAAGGGAAATTTTTTTTTGGATTATTGTATTGTCATCGCGTTAAATTTTTAATGCGTTGCCTGAATGCCTTTCAACAGAACTTTTCACATCTTTAATTAAGCACTGTTACATAACCGAATGGGTAGCCTATTGTGTGTAGGCTACGGGGTACCAACAAAGTAACATTTTATTTGTTCGGCTGTAAAATAAATGCAGCAAATATCTATTAACTAACTGGCGACCCATATTTATGTTTTAGATTGTTGGGTGGTTTGGATTGAGCAATTCTGCTGTTAACTTTCTAATCTATGGATTGATGAACAAAGTCTTTAGAAGAGGATATCACGACTTTCTTGTCTATTTATTCTGTTGTGCCCGAAATAAGTAAGACATCTTTTTGTTTAAATCCGTACCATCAGTAGCGTATAGGTTACTTAAAACATTTTTAATGCGAGAAGAGAAAAAAAACTTGAAATGTTTTTCACGACTCCAAAAAATAGCATTAAAGGTAAATTTTACATAATGGAAAATTGCTTTTGGCACAATGTTTACTACCAAAAGAAATTTTGCTGTAACATGTCATGGTAACCATAGTTAAATTCTTCAGTCTTGACGCAGTTTTTTGAAAAGTTTTTTTACGATTGACCTGCGTTATCTTGAGTTTCCTTTGAGGAGTAAGAATTAAACAAACCCGAATGACTTTTGGCATCTGTGCAATGACATATGTACTGTTGAAGGCATAATTTCCTTAATTTCGTCATCAACTTGTTGTCTCAAACTATAATCCAATGACGTGACATGTGAGATAAAACTTATCACAGGAAGTAATTGAACGTAGGTTGGAGCAGCAAAAACTTAATTAGGAAGGGTTGTACATTTTTACAGTGCATGATATGTCATCAAATTTAGGCTTTTACAGTCATGAGTCATATTCAAAAACGTTAAGAAATGAACTCGGCTAACGTGATGTTTCGTCTGGATGAAACAATGTTCGTGCTGTGTTTTGTATCCTATTTCAGTTGTTTTTGCTCTGACTATACTGTTTTTACCGAAAACCGCAGATAGTTGTTGCGTTAATTTTACATACAAAGACGTTGAAGTGTTGTAAATGCAATAACGCTCTGTTAGGTAAAAATATTTGAAACCATCACTTCGGAAATGTCAAAGAAACGCGACCGAAACGTGTTATTACTTGTTACACAAAATCTGGTTTGTAAGTAGGCCCTATGCGTATTAACAAACATACCATCGCTTTAACATAAAAAGATTTTAATGCAGTTATGCACCAAACAAAATGGAATCACAGTTTCAAACAAGAAGAGCAGCTAGTTGAAACAAATCCTTTCTTGATGTATAATTGCACATTTACCCTGTGAGTGTGGCACATTTTTGGTTTGGTTTTGTTAAGAAATGCAACATTAGAAGACAAATGCTCAATTACTATAAATTTGTTTGAATGAACATATCGTTGTAAATCTACTCAGAAACATTATATCATAACGATAATAATACTACGATATTTTTGTGTTCAGTAAATCGGTAGCTTCGGCTTTAGCCTTCACTGGACTGACAGCCGGAGTTCGTGCTAAACCAAAAAAGAAGTCACACTGCAATACCAATGTAAGTCAAAGTCAATTAATAGGTCTTACTATTCATAATTTGTCACATCAAGTGATTGTGTGTAGAAGGAATTATTTTTTTCCTGGCTATTAATCAAAAGCTGGGTAGGCTGCTCACCTAGAACAGAAAGCAACTGCGATTTGCAAACAATAACGGTGTAGCTTCTACGCTAACCATTTTGACTCGCACAAGGAGCATTGGTAGCCTACTTCTCTAGCAATAATTGTCACATCTGATGAATGAGAAACATCCGAATAGATATTTTCGCATCAGATAAAGGTTGCAACTATTACTGAGAAGCGAATAATCTTGGTGAACATATCCACGCTTCTTGGGATTCTGGAATACGGTCAGACGCTATGCTTAGACATTTAATGTGGCGCACCAACTTGATTTCAAGGCACAACAATAAGATATGGCATGGTGGTCATTAGCGTAATATTATCTGAATTTTGACAAAAAGGTGTGAAAAGTGGATATTAAAATGTTAGTATGTTTCAATATAACCTATCTTCTTAGGGATGCATCCCATATAGCCACATTACATGATCTAGATCTTCACCAGTTTGGGTACGGTACTGACCAGATTGCAACCAGATAGAGTGGCTGTCTAGGATGTAGATAAAACTTTATTACGATTCTTTATTTCCCGAAGTTGGAGCAACTTCATATGAAACTCTATTGTAAACTATTGAAAAAAAGTGTAAACTTTGCACAACGTTGTTTGCTAATTCATGAATAACTGACGTATCTTTCTTATTTAATCAACATACAGTTGATTTTAAAATACAATCTGATCCGTTTGATTTTACAGTCCCTCAGCAGCGCTCCATCGACACCAATCTTTTCAAGAAATATCAAGATCCATGAATGTAAAGTTGAAACCTTAAGAGCTTCAAACGCAAGTAACCCATCCCCACTCAAACCATCAACGAAAAATGAAACAACGACAAAAAAATAATAATGGCAGCTCAGAAAAACAATTTATCTTTAAAATAGAAGTAGCTTAGTATTTATAAGACGAATTATTAACATGTCGCAAGTTACTTCGCAGTGATTGATGTATGTTGTATCTTCAAAGTTTTTCGTTTTAGTGTTTGTACAAGTGCATGATAGGAACTCAGGCTGTAGCCTATTCAATAGTTTCAAAAGAATAACTTTTCAGACCTTTTTATTTTTATAAAATTGTTGAATATCCTTTTTCTTAATGTGTATAGCTAATCTATGCACGTTGGACACGTACTATGGCCTTTTAAGGCTTGTTTTTTGTACGAATTTTGCTCAAAAGAATCTACTGCTCAACTATTTCACGAAGATGTTAACATCGATAATATAACTATAGCCTACAACATAAAAGCCCACCATAATGAGAGAGACTATACAGTACACCACGTGACTTACCTTCGCATTTTCCAAATTTGCTGATTGACAAATTTTTGCCCACTATGGCATATGTTTAGTGCAGTAAAAATGTCTGCATTAAGGGTTTTAATTATTCATAATGCAACTTTATTCTTCAACAATAAAATATGCTTTAGAAGATTCCAGGTGCCATATGATAAACAAATGCAGTCACCAGGGTTCGTCACTGTGTAGACTATCAGAATCCCAAAGTTAAGGTTTTGTCTTCTAGATATACTGTGAACAGCTGAAATCCAAGTCAACATGCAATTGAAGGTGTTGTGAAGAAAGGGGCGTTCTTCCCGGCTATCAGCACAAGGCTTAGCACTCACTAGTACAGCGAGCAGCTGCGATTCGCCAACCATAACGGTGTAGCTTCCACGCTAGCCATTCAGACCATCCAATCAACAATATGTTTCTCGGCAGCCGATTTGTAGCAAGAATTGACAGCGACAGACACGTGTTTCGCCCATGAGGCTGGGCTCATCAGTATCGCACCGTATTCTGCCACAAATTTATTCGACCACCGCTTTACCAGTCAGTTTAACTCTTATCTTTGTGGAAACAAAGAAAGAGCCAACAAAACCAGCAGGCGCCAGGGCAGAGGACATTGTGAAGAAAGGGGCGTTCTTCCCGGCTATCAAAGAACGCCCCTTTCTTCACAATGTCCTCTGCCCTGGCGCCTGCTGGTTTTGTTGGCTCTTTCTTTGTTTCCACAAAGATAAGAGTTAAACTGACTGGTAAAGCGGTGGTCGAATAAATTTGTGGCAGAATACGGTGCGATACTGATGAGCCCAGCCTCATGGGCGAAACACGTGTCTGCTGTCAATTCTTGCTACAAATCGGCTGCCGAGAAACAATTGAAGGGTTTAGAGCGAAAAGTGACTAAGTCACAGTTTCACTCGAATTGAGTTAAGTACAAAAACGTATTGCTTTCATTGTCCTTTGTCACCAGACACAAAAATATTTTGGTATAAAGGTTGCTAAGCCATCATTTTCGAATACAGGTTTTGAGCGGAAAGGTAATTTTTTCTTCTAAAAGTAGCTAAGTCCTTTCTGACCAATAGCGTCGAGTCATTTAACCACGTGACAGATTTTTATTTTGCTTTTTGATGGGGTTCCATTTTAGAGGATATAAAGTCATTAGCTGGTTACCGGTTATTTAGACTGGGACGCTGCCTCTGGTGTCGGTAGGGTAGGTGAAGGATTAGGATCATTAGTAGTGCTAAAAACGGTAGTGTTTTTGTCAGCTTTTAATTGTAGATATTTTGCAAATAAGTGATCAAATACCGGTAGTATTTATAGGCCTACTGCTTTCGAATCAAATTCAGCAGTCCACAGGTCCAGTTTGCAAGAAGTTTAGCAGTGCATACTTCAATATTCATGGGACATGATTAGGCTATTCGATGGAGTGTTGGTGCCAGCAGATAACGAAATGAAGTACACTTAACCAGCTAAGATTAAGTAGCCTATTAGATTGGACTATTATTTTTATAACTTATTCTGTAAAAGTCCTAGCCTATCTACCAGTCTTCTTCACTTCTATACTAGCCTAGACTACTAATGAAGGGAAGAAGGTTTTGAGAGTGTACCCAATTATTATTATGTAGTCTAGTAGGCCTAACCCAATTATTATTCTACTGTACATTGCCATTTGCCAATGAAGGTGGGGAAGTCTCTGTACTTTACCAATTCTTTGCAGATTATTCCAATGTCATATTAGTACGAGGTTTGAACAAATATATTTAAATAGCTTACTTTACAGTAGTATCTGGAGAAAGAGATGGCAAATTCTGTTAGGCCTACAGAACACTTAAAAGTGCTTAAGTCCATCATTTGTGTCTAAAAGTGCCTAAGTCCAAAAAAGAATATTATCAATATTTTTTGACAAGTTCAACCAAAAAATCAATTAATAGTGCAATCAGAACTAGGTTGGGGTTGTAGACACTGACATATGGTAAAAACAAAAAAATCTTTTAAATCTTGATTTTACAATGCAATTGAAAACTGTACATGTCAATATCTCCTTAGTAGTATTTTGTGACTTAGTCACTTTTTGTTCTGAACCCTTCAATTATCCAAATCACTTTCAATGGACATCAGTTTGAGAAGTAGGCTATTGGTAGACACATAGAATTGCTTTCTAACATTGCTTCATTAAGAGTGCATTCTTTTACTTTGCTACTTTAGCACTCACAACTCTAAACTTTAGCTCTCTTAACTCAAACTGTTTGACTTTGAACGGTCAATTCGGTGAGCCTTGTAAGTTGTAAATGTACTAAATTAAATATCTACAAAGTAAACTTTCGTATTTTGAGTTTTTTCAAGTGAAATGTTTCAACTGTGGCTTGCTTATACCTCCTGCACTGTCTGCCAAGGGAGAAAGTTTCTTAATAGCATGGAAGATAAAACTACTAATCAAATATTGGGGTAAATCGCATTGTTAAAATTTGATCAATCTGAGAAAAAACGTCACTTTATACCAGTGGTTCTTAACCTGGGCGCTACCGCCCCCTAGTGGGCGCTGTTAACTTTTAGAGGGGCGGACATATTCAGGGGGCGTTATAGGGGGCGCTACATTCAGAAGGTGTAACGATATTTTCCTCACTGCAAATTTGCTTTAGTAATTCTGCTGGGGGTACGAGAATCCACCGAGGATGAGGATCTATATACAGTATAGAGATTGTGTTTAACAACGAAAGTAGTGATTCTCTCTCAGAGCATTCTATGTTGGCCTATACAGCACAATGCACAACACCATCCGACAAGCGTGGACGTCGGATGGTGTTGTGCATGGCCTTTGTTGTTGATAATGGGCATTGTTTCCCTTTCCTTGTAGTAAGTAAATGGCATTTTGTGGTCAGCTTTTGGCAGGGACAGCGGGCAGGCAGTGCAAGCAAACCATAAGGACTGGTCATAATAATAGTCAGTCAATAATGGTTATTAGTGTAACTCTTACTAACTACTAAAAAATCAGCAGAGATGTGCCTTAAGACTTTTAAGTTAAGAGCCTTAAGGCACATCTGTGCTGATTTTTAGTATTAAAACTAACATCGGCTTAAACTAGTTTTTTCTTACTATCTAATAACTAATTACTACTGGCTGTAGGCTAGCCTTATAGTCTTGGAAGAAAATGTCATTAGTAGGCTACAGCCCTTATATTATGGTGGGCGCCAGACTATGGAAATCTCTGAAAAGGGGCGCTGGGGAAAAAAAGGTTAAGAACCACTGCTTTATACCAATGGTTTTTCACCTGGGCGCTACCGCCCCCCTAAGGAGCGCTGTTAACTTTCAAGAACTGAAATGCTCTAGGTACGCTATATTCAAAAGGTACAATGCTATTTTCCTAACTACCAATTTGCCTTTGTACACTGTACAATAGTTCAAGATCAATGTAGCCTACTGTATATTCGCGCTCTGCGTAGGCTTACTAGCCCTATCGTAACTGCATTCGCCTAGCTAGGTATAGGCCTAGTCATTAATCAATGCGTATTTTTTATATATTTATTATTACTGTTATTATTTTGAACTTTTTTTAATTTGTGGCCCATGCATGTTGTACTTGAGAACTGATTGAAATACCGACCTGATTGTGAATGCACTGTATTTATTTAAGTAAATTTACCATATTCTCAGAATTTAAGTTTTAATATCCTAATTGGTTGAATTGAATCTTCAAAACTCATTCGGTTGAGCTTACGAAGCCGTGAAACTGATTGAAATACCGACCTGATTGTGAATGCACTGTATTTATTTAAGTAAATTTACCATATTCTCAGAATTTAAGTTTTAATATCTTAATTGGTTGAATTGAATCTTCAAAACTCATTCGGTTGAGCTTACGAAGCCGTGAAAATTGAGTAAATGCTCACAAACAGAAGCACAACCAAAAGAATATTCGAGTTACAATGTCGAAAAAAATCAAGAATTAACCACTACATTAGCCTACATTGTGTTTAGGGGGATAAAACACAAGTTGATTAACTTAATTTTGTACATTTTTTTTTTAAATGTTGATTGAACTTCTAGTGCATGAAGTTTTTACAACTTTTATGACGCCAATAGAAAGCAGACCTAATATCTCAAGTTATCGAAAAAAATAACAAACTTTAGTGACGTTTCATCAATGACGCACTAATTTACGAAGCAGTGTTATGGTATCGTATCTGCTGTCATGATAACAGGCTATCCATTCAGTAAAAGTAAAGTCTGCTTAAATGAGTTTTTCGGCCTCGATGCAACAAAGAACAGAACGTCAAACCAAAAACCAAATGAAAATTACACTGATTCAGGTTCTTTCGCCCCCATAGCTTGCGGCTGCGTGAAATTGTTTGCTTAGTAATGTGCTGAATGAATGCTTGATGGTTGTACAATAATTGTTTCTACTTTCACTTTCTTGTTTATCGGAAATTGCAACTATTGCTGGAAAAGAAAATGTTCACGCAGACGAAATTTCTTTTAAAAAGAAAAATTCGTTCATATTATAAGTTGATTTAGGAGACTGAGAAAAGGTCTTAGAGATCTTAGCAGTTTCGCATACTTGCAAAGGCTTTGAACCTATGTCGCATGCCCGGATACCGAGATTGACAGAGTGAAGTTGCCGCATGTTGTTAAAGTGTTGTCTGTGAATTATTCCATCTGTTAGGTGTCACAGAATAGGGAGCAGTCCTTAAAATGCGCTGCTCCAAACACACCACACAAAAGCCCGACCAGAGCAGCTGCTTGCTCTTGTGGTCTTTGCGGTTAACCCGATGCGTGCGGCGGGTGGCGTTTTGTAACCCAACGGGTCAACTGAGCTATTGGGGTGGACAAACTTAATGAACTAGAGTTTTTAGAACAATGCTATGTTTGCCATTTTCTAAATACAATCAAATAAATTTGTAAATTTTGTTTCAAAGCTTTTTAGCTCACCTATCTTGAAAATTGATAATAGGCCTACTACAATATACCGGTGCATACATATCGGAAGAACACCGGCTAGGCTTGACTATTGTTAAATCTGATTACCACTGACTTATATAGAGAAGTCCAATGAAATAGTTTTTTTTTACTATCAAAACAAATAAGTTTGGTCATTTTAGCTTTATTATATAGCGATTCAGCCCTATACGATTTTTCCAACCGGGGCTTCTTTGGTATCATCGCCATTTATTCTACATGTTTTTAAGGAGGTGAGTCTCATTGACAATGCTGGAGACGGACGGGAAGTCTGCAAAAATTCAAAAAATTAAATTAATCATTTTCAGTTACGGGAACAACAACGTAAAAATTTATTTAAAATAAATTATTTTCAGTTGCGGTAATATTCAATAATTTTAGAACACAATGCAGTCAAATCAAACCGTAGACCTAATTGCAAAACCATTTCCGTGCAAAGATGCAGCTATTGCACCACTTCCACTACATCAAGCGTACAGCAATTGCAATTGAGTAGCAATACAGTCTGAAAAGCATATTTAACCGAATATCCTTTAGTAGTTTTACAATATTTTTGAACATTTATTTTAAATAAAGTCACATGTAAAAAAAATAACCATTTCAACAATTTTTAATGAGACATTTTACGACGGCCTTGAAGCTACAATTGACGACCTGAGTTGTTGAATTACTTAAGTCACACTTTGTGGAAATTGAGTTATCACCAAAAATATGTTTCATGATTGTTAATCCCTGTTCCAGGGCAAAATTTGATTTACAAATCGCCTTATATCCGCAATAACACACGTTGGTATTTACATAGAAATATGATTAAACGACGTTGACATAATTTCAATTTACTCTATCTCAAAAGTCGTATTTTGGACAAGTAGTTATTCAACTCAGGTCTTCAATTGCAATTTTGAGAGATCTTTTCTTTACAATTCGCGTAATTTAAAGTGTTTTGAAGTACTTGCAAAATGTTTCATCCTCGATCCGACACAATTTTAGCAAACACAAACCTGTTTTGCAGCAACATAGATAGTTCTCTTGTAAATCGGCATTTTATTGGGGCCCTTTTGATGTCGTTTCTTGTCATTTACTTGTGGCTTTGTTAAGTGGCAAAGATACCTATCAAACAGGCAATCAATTAACCAAAAATTATGTTGCTTTGTTCTATCGCGTTCTTCTCCGCTTGGCAAGACTTTCCCACTTTGCTTTCAAGACATACTGTAGAACATTAGGCTACTCTTAGTAAGGTATCTTTATTAAGCTACCCGTTTTTGCGCAAGCGACGTTCCTCGACCTAAAGTTCCGCTATTGTGCTTTCAGACGTTACAAAGGCTTTAACAGTAGAAAAGCATCCGATAATCTCGCACCTTCTAGGTTGCTTTGTACAGATTAATGTTAACCAGCAACCACGCGATGGCAGAAGAGAGAGCTTATTTGGAATCTTATGTCAAATATAGATTTGTAAGTATCGTTTCCAATGGCATTGAGAGACCTCAGCATGAAATGTCTCTCAACAACAGTTCCATGCAATGACAGGAAAAGATGAAACTCCAACCATTTCACTGAAAATAATTCCAATTAATCCATAAATACATGAAAAATTGCTGTAAATTTAATGATGAAAATGTGGTTTTTATTAGATATGTTTTCTATCGTCTAGCCATGCTTCATATGAAATAGAAATTATTGGAGAAAATAATGCAGTAATAACATCGCAGTAATAAATGCAGTAATAACATCGCGAAATTGATTTCACAAATTTACATTAGATCAGCTAAATGAGACGTAGACTGGATGTTGGCATGAGATGAATTTAGTTAAAATTTGCATTATGTATGCTTTCATTAAATATTTTATGGTAGGTCGCAAGGCTACACTGATTGTTCTTTGTGGGTCGAGGTAAAAAAATAGGTTGATAACTACTGAAATATATGAAATGAAATAAGAAATGCAAAAGAATGAAATAAACATGAAATTGGAACACATTGAAGACACATCACATGACAATTTAATGAAATATCTTGAGCAAATATGAGGAACGTCCGCCAAACAACTGCTTATTGGGCAGAAAATTGCAGGATTTGATGAGCATAGCCTTTGGGAGAACATTTAGGTACAATTTTAAAAATCTCTAAGGATGGTTGATTGATTAAAGCATGATTGACATCCGAGAAGCCGATACATGATCATTCGGTTTAGTTCATTTTTTTGCATTTGTTATTTCATTTCATATGTTATGAACTTAAAATGTTCAGGGTGCTTGACAAAGGTTAACATGTTGTAAAGGCTAAAACGCTTGTAACTTTTAGTTTATGTCTTCATATAATGTTACATGCTGTGTCATTGCTTGGTTTGATCTGCTTATAGTTAAACAAGGTTGTCTCCCTGCCAAATTTGTATTATTTACGTGAGACACATTCGCTAAGAATGCATCAGCACTACCTTTAGCAGTTTAGACCTATTCATAAAAATTGTAGCTGTTTTTCTCATCAAAAGCAAATTTCGTTTCTACAATAAAGTAAAATCAGTCTCTGCAATTGCGACTTAAAGCTCAAGTTTGCTAAAGAGTGCGCCTCAACCGTCTCCGTACGGGCGTCGGGCTTTTCCGCTCAACCATGTACAAATAGGGAATGGCCTCTTCCTCCTCCAGTGAATGTGGTGCCGAGGAACAGACCGCAGACCACATCATCAATGACCGTACCATCTTCAAGCCACCTAACAGAGTGAAAGGTCTGTGTGTCATGGATGATGAAACCAAAGACTGGCTGCTCTCTAGTAGCCTTCCAGTGTATTCCGGGAACATCGTGAACCTCGGGTGGTAAAAAGGATAAACCCTTGGCTCCAGAGGCTCACACACGACGACGACGAGATAGGAAAGTTCAATCACTTTGTACAACCTTTTTCTCGTGCTATTAGACGGTGGTTTTATAGAATAGTTCAACTCACCTTCCATTAAAATTCTTGGAACACGTCATTCGTGAAAGAAGATTCTTGTAGCCTTGCCGAAACACTGGATTGATGACACCGTAAATGATGAAATTGATTGACGAATTGAAAAGACCAAAGCGGGCAGCAGCCTTAAATCACAAAAACAATGATTTGTGTAGGTGCAAGACTGCTCAACAGACCTTGTCTACTTTACATGTTAAAGCTTTACATTTTCCAACCATGGTGTACTGTAGGTAACCTGCAAGCAGCCTGCAACATTTGGTTGATTCATTCAAACTGGATATTAAGTAGTGACTGAAAAAAAGTGGGTTAGGAAATGCAATGCTAAATTGTTAATGCTTTGTTGCGTAGAAAATGCAATCTTAATGTTACAACGCAAAAGTGGTTTGAAAATTGAATTTATTTATTTATTTGCATCAGACTCAAGATGGTCCATATTACAATCGAACATAAAAAGTAGAAACAAAGCAGATACTCAGCTCCGAAGAGCTGAGTCGTAATGTACCAAATACAAAGGTTGATAGTAAGTCTGTTCGCATTAGTTCATAAATCCATTGATTGGAAGACAAGTTACCTCGGGTTACAAACTGATATAATTTTTTACGAATGAGAGCTTGAAAAGTTGTGGTATTGTTATCAATGAGGCTGTTCACCAGGCATTTAATTAAATAACATGAGGCGTTCTACTGGTGCAAATTAAGTTTGTTGAAAATAATCTTACAAAAATATGCCTGCCTGTTCCCAAAAAAAGAAATCCCATTTCAAATCAAAATAGAATTTTGCTGATTTTGTTTTGCTTTGAAAAAGGTTTCTCAATAAGTATTTCATTTAGTTTTGTTTTAACAAAAACAAAAACCTCAGAACTGAGAAAGCTCAGTAAAATTCAATTTTTGTAACATGGTCTTGCCGCATTAAAAGACTTATCAATTATTCAAGATTACGATTGAGGAAACAAAAATATTAAGGCTCAATAACAAATATCGTTTGAAAGCAAAATAGATTAATCTTGATTTGCAATTTGTAATGAAGCAGTTCATTTCATACGGAACACTTTCCCACATGATATAAATTTTACTTCGTTTCTACTAAAAAAGCTTTGTTTTTAAAATCAAACTACCTCATCAGTGAACTACATTTTCATATTTGTAAATTTTTAAAAATTCTTCTAGTGTACACTTGTGAAATAAATTACCAACATGCTGCCCCAGGTGAAACTCAATCTATTACATAAAATTTGTAAGTTAACATGATCAATTGATCATAACCACGACACGATAGCTCACATGGTATCGAGGATCAAATTCGAATCACAGGCTTCTGGTTTTTACAGCACAGGTTCAAACGTTGAAACTGGGGTCAATGCAATAGGTTCTCTATTCTTCTCTATTCTCCCACTTTACCGTCACAGATGATTACTATTCACTGCGAATTACGCATAGCGTACTCTTAGATGAATACGCTAATGACTCAATCAATGATTTGATTCAAAGATGTTTTGCATTATGTTTTTGCTAATAGCACTTATCATTTGCTCATAGAATACATGAAAAGTAGATTAATTAAAAATCCTTTTTGCTTCAGTTTGACATACAAATGACCAACATTCTGATAAATTGATTTCAAGCAAGGAGTTCAATTACACTCCAATGGTACTACATCTCAGCTAATGTAAGTTGCTTTTTGCATCTCTTCAACGTTTTCTTTTTTACGTTAAGGCGATGTGAGACAACTTTATCTAGTCAGATAGCTTACGTCCTGCATTATTCATTGTTGACGATGTTTACTGTTCAATTAAATATAAACAACCCACTCATTACTTTTGTTTTGACATCTTGAAAGTGCTGGCGGAAGATTAAAAGTATGTTTTATGAAACACACACACGTTTAAGTCAATCGTATACCTGTATGAGGCTAGATGGTCAATGGTGCTCTAGGCATGTGTTTTGGGTATATGTCAAAAATTGATAGCTTACCCCGTTGATGTTAAACTAAACATCAAGAAAAAATGTCACAAAAAGTGACAAGAAACCTATTGTAGTGCAATTGGCAGGAATGAATAGGAGGATTTAACAATTATGATCATCTGTGCTTTCATTTTGGTATTTCAATCAATAGCACAACTTTGCCTCCCTCTAGTACATGCACAAAAGTCTATTGAGACCACTAATTGTGGAGTAACGGCCATGGTGCTAAAAGCGAAATCCAATCAATTGCTGAACCTTTAATGCTTGATTGTGTCATTTTGCATCGCCAAAGTGTGACTAAACTTACCTTTTTTGCTTGCGGCTGCACCGTTTTAGCAAAGAACATTACTACTACACCGTAGGGAAGCCAACACAGCAAGAACAATGTTACTGTGATCCCCAATGTCTTTAGTAAAGTCATCTCACGTCGCAATCGTGCTTGGTACTGCGCACTGCTACTGTCTTTGTTAATAGCTGTACCTTTAGTCTTGAACCATTTGCCGATGTTTGTCACGTAACTGCATAAGTAATTTAAATGTAAATTGAGCAGAATAAAATACATTCACTATTTTTCCAACAGCAAAAATTGTGACCCTTTACAAGTTTGTATTAAATACAATGAGAAGATAAAACAGAAACGAATATTTAGACACAGCGTTGTACTAATGAGATTCAATGAGTTTACTGTAGTTTTGCGCCTAACTTACCTAGCCTAAGCTCGGCCATTTACTTGTGCAATAATGAATTATTCGGAATGGCCCGTTTCGAAGAATAATAGTTATCGTGGAGAAAGTTCGAGCTGTGTTATTGTAGATAAAAAGATTCGTTTGGGTTGTAATTTTAAAGAGAAATAAAACAAAGTAACTTCAGCGGGTTTAACATGATGTATTACATACACAAAGTATACTTTTGATGTTGTATCTCTGTTTACCAACGTGCCTCTAAAAGAAACTATTTCTATAATTGCTGACCATATTTTTAATGAAAACCAACCTAATCGACTGCCCATTGAGAAAAAATATTTCATAAAATTATTACATTTAGCCACAGAAGGCATGTTCTTGTACAACAATAGTTTGTTTCAACAGATAGATGGCGTCACCATGGGTTCCCCATTGGGCCCAACACTGGCAAACTTCTTTTTGGCACACATCGAAACCAAAATATTTGAATTCTATCGTGATTTTTATCCCAAACTGTATTTACGTTATGTCGATGATATTTTTGCCATTTTTGATGATGATGAATCGTGCTCAAAATTTTTACACCTCTTAAACTCTCAGCATAAATATATCGAATTTACACTTGAAAAATCTAATGATACTATCGCTTTTCTTGATGTTGAAATCGAAATTAAACCCAATTTTTTTGACACCTGGATTTGGCGAAAACCTACCAACACTGGCTTGCTTTTAAATTATAACGCTCTATGCCCTAGCAAATGGAAATCTGGTTTAATTTTGTGTCTGTTGTCTCGTGCTCGTTTGGTGTGTTCTGATAATCAGTTGTTTCAGACAGAAATCAAGAAATTGAAAAACATGGTTTATTTAAATGGATATCCTTCTCACTTTTTCAATAAAGTTTTAAACACCTTCATGGCTGATGAACCAAAAGACACGCCTGAAGAAGTAGATTTTAGTTATTTTATTAGTATACCCTTTTTAGGAAACGATTCAACAAGATTTGCCAAAAACCTAGCTAAACTTATAAATAAGAAATTTTCATGTGACATTCATCCTGTATATAAAACGTTTAAAGTGCACCAATATTTTCAACTGAAGTCGCCTACCCCCTTTGCTCTTTCTTCGAATGTTGTGTATAAATTTAGTTGTTTGCGTGACGCAAACCAAACATACATTGGTATGTCAACCTGACATTTGTTGACAAGGGCCGGGGAGCACTTAAAGCCAACTTAACAACCAAAAGTGCAATTAAAGAGCACATCGCCTCTTGTGAAACGTGCATTGACAATGTCTCGATCGACCAATTTAAAATCATCTCTCGAGGCAGATCTGAATTTCAGACTAAGGTCATGGAAGCCTTAAGAATCAAACGTAATAATCCGTCTCTCAACCGGCAGTTATTCGCCTGTGGCTCATCGTTCCTATTGCGTGTGTTCTAATGGTTTGTCAAATGCCTGTAGTTTACACCTCATGCGTGATCTGTTTCCACCGTATAATTTACTTGTAATCATTCCTGTGTCACTCGTTCAGTTTGTGTGTTTTTCAGTCTGGAGTGTCGTTAGTATACAGTTACAGTTATAATGCAAAGTCAAATTTACCTTACAATTTTCATTTTATTTATATTGCAGATATGTAATTCCTGATGAGGACACATGTACGTGTCGAAAACGTTTGAGTCTATTTTAATTATGTTATATTTGTGTATGTAATACATCATGTTAAACCCGCTGAAGTTACTTTGTTTTATTTCTCTATGGTTCAACAAAGCAAACTCTCTACCAAAGCTTTATAATTTTAAAAACTACAGTACATTGGGTTATAGCCTACTGAATAAAATACCAAAACTCTTACACGTATAGTCTCCAATAGCAGAGCGAAATCACCGAGATTGGTATAAAAATAGCGCATGTTATCAATCCCGCGTTGTAAAAGTATGACGCTTGATCGTCCCAACCACATTCCGCAATCTTCTCGTCGTATCTGTAAATATAAAATGTTTAAAAGCAGAAATAAAATTGAATTGTCCCCCCCAACGCATTAGGACTTGTCCCACTTCTAGAAAAAGTTCTAGATTTGACTGGTGCTCGCAATTTCTCACATTTTTGCAAGAAAAACATGCTCTTTTTGTTGTGCTACTTCATGTTTTGAATACACAATCAAATTGTAAGAATTTTTGATATACAGCAAGCAAAAGCACAACATATAGGCTATTAGCACACCAGAAATAGGCCTATATAGTGTAGCCTGAAATTGTTAGGCATAAAATGCTTACATGAGGTTGCTCCACCCGAATAACGTTGGTGAAACAATAAAGTTTGACCAAAGCCAAGTAAAAATCACCATGAAAGCGACATTTCTTCTACAAAACACCGTCTTGTATGTTTCACTTCGAGCGACATACCAATATCTGAAAAGATATATGTCACGATTTCTTTCTATCTCTTACCAGGAAAAAGACTTGGAAAGATTCAATGACGTAGTTTAATGGGTTATAACCGAAAAGCAGTCAATTAAATGTCGAATAATTCTACTAGTGGAATGATAATCTAACTTCTTGAAGGACTTTAACGAACGGCTTCTCAATTAACTCTAATTTTGATCAGAAATTATATCAGCATCAATTCTCATCTACTTGTATTCGATTACTTCAACTCTCAATCAACAATAATTTCTGCATCAACTACCAATCCACAACTCATAACACAACTCTCATAACCAACTCAATAATAATCATCATAATAATCCATTACGCAAATTACACCACTATTTATAAAAGGTTTGTTCGGTCTAGTAACGTCGAGAAGGTTACGTAGTGTTGCATCACACGAACTCATCGTCGGTCACGTAGCATTGAGCGGCATAAACAAGCAAGTTTAAAGAAGTCTAAAGAATGTCACGTAGGAGTAGAGGACTGTTACATAATACAGATTTCGTCATCAGAGGTTACTTTAGGTCAATACCCGATAATAACACATCGCTCAAAATTCCATAATGAAAACAGCACATTCTGTCAAGACGCAAAGCAGCCCGACGCGAGGCCTTACACATTGATTGTGACAATATATTAATAAAGACTTTTTTTTCTCAGCTAAGTTATAATTACACCTCCATAAAAGGTATAATTAAAACCATAGCTCTTGAGAAAATTTTTAGGGCCTCGTGTAAGATAAAAGCGTTTTCTTAGCAATTTAGAGGTAAGAAAAAATTTTTAAAACTGATTCTAAGTTGACTGACAAATATCCTACAACACATTTATTAGCATGAAGCCATACACTACTGGTTAAAACATGTACACCATGTACCCGTAGCTCTGTCTTTAGCATTTTGCCGGCCTTGTTAAAAATGGATGACTCGGGGCACCTAAGAAAAGGGGAACTCAGAAGGCCTACTCTACACTTTTGCTATGGAAAACAAATTATAGTCAGTAAATTAGGCCAAGTTTTTCTAAAGAAAATTTAAAGCAAAATACACATAGACCATCCCAAAACTTTGTTCAAACTTACGTGCGCTGCACGGAAGTATGCCAAGGAAATGTTATTGTGGAATCTAAAGTGGTCAACAACCGGTAATATAAGAGCTTCGGTAGAGAGTTTATCATGTTGGACCATAGGGGTACGAAGCCGAGCAACTTGATCAAGTTTAATGTATTCAAGTTTATTACATTTATGATACAAAAACACAAAACTACACAACAGATTAAATATCGAACGTTTTCGACATCACAAGATGTCCTCTTCAGGAATAACATACCTACAATTTAACTACATCTGAATAAAATACAATGGTTGCATTTGGTGATGCCGAAAATGTTCGATATTTAATTTGTTGCGTAGTTTTGTGTTTCGGTAAATGTAATAAACTTGAATAATTATGTTAAACTTGATCACGTTGCTCGGCTTCGTATGCCTATGGTTCAACTAGTAATAACATTACCAACAAGGCTAAATTACCTGGAAACTGCAATAAAGGCCATGTTACACACTGAACATGCGCATGTTACAGTTACTATGTAGCCTGCAAATTGGCAAACGGGCATAGATAAGACATTCTCCTTGTATATAGCGTTTAATAGGACAGTGGGCAAGAAGAATCCACTCACCTAAACAAATAATACAAAGTTTCAAAATTTGTGGAGTCAAGGTTAGGCTCTCAGTAACTGATAAAAACCTTCACTCGTGCGATAAACCTATTTTTCGAGACTTTTAAATTGGTCTAGTCATATGAGGTCTAGTTAAAATTGTTGTTTTGTTTTGATAAAATTGTAACTTTGTGTTGTTGTAAAATAATACATTTCAACTATTTCACATCAAAAAGGTTAATGATTCAAAGTGTGGAAACATCTTGTTAATTGAAACTCCAAATATTTCCTTAAAATAAACTGACGTAAATAAATACAGTAGCCTATGTACAAGGCCGTTGAAAGGACAATTTGGGCCCGGTACCAACCAATGATATCTTCAGGCCCACATATCAACACGTTTCTAAGAAAAACACACTGTATCCAAAGAATGCACGGTAGTTTCTTTAAGTTTCAAATCCCCTTGGAAAGATTACAAGCCCCTAAAATATCAAGTATTGTTGTGGGTTTGACACCTGTCAGAAGTTACTTTATTTTCTTGACAAGCCCCTAAAACCATCTAGGCTACCCTGTGTGGTGGACTTGACTCGAATGAAACCAAAATCCGACAAACATTCGAAAGAACGTCGTTTTAATGTCAACCCAAAGTGTATAACTTGACTTTGTCTTGGCCAAACGTGCATGCGCCGATGTGCTTTGAAAGTGGGGACGAAGATTAACGTCCCATTTACTTTACGCTTGTTATTTGAATCTTCAACAACCAAACATAAATAAGGTGAAACATTGCAAAAAAACAACTCATAATCTACTGTAGCCTACGGTTGATTTCGACTTCTGTGATACGCTCTTGATATCTTCAAAAACTAATAATTTGATCAACAAAGTTGTGCAGTTTTGTATACAAGCAAATGCACAAATTAATGCCTTATAAAAGATTTATTTTTTCAAAAAGTGCTAGCCTAGCCTACTTGTTGCCTACAGTGCTTCGGTAAAGGATATATCTACAAAACAAAATAGTTGCAGGCATATACTTACTATTATATCAGTCACTGCTAAGTTGATGTAAAACAGATTTCCATTTCTATTTACTCTTTTGTCTAAAATAATGGAAAATATAACCAAAAGATTTCCAAGAGTGCCCAGGAGGATAAACACAGCAATGAAAAAGACTTCGATAATTTCTCCCACTCCAAACACGGAACAGTATGGATTTTTAGGTGGGTCAGTTTCACAATGCGACAAATCATTGCTGAATGAGCTGTTTTCGTAGTCTTCCGTAGTCACGCCAGGCTGCATCGTCAGCTTACACTTAACCTAAATTAAACGGTCACATATAAAATTAATAGTTACCTAATACCTATATCACAAGCAGTGAAAATTGGGCAGTTTTTTTGTTTTAATACACTGAGAAATGAAACAAATAATTTAAACTTTCGATGACAGGCTTATACTGACTATTTCATACAAAGATTAGCTGACTTTTCTTTAACGTTGAAATTCGTCGCAATTTTTGTTACCTTACCTAAACCATTATTTCATTATTTTTTCATGAAATGGTCTTTTTATTCTTAGTCTTGTCAAGCCCAGCTGGCCAATAGTCAATTAATGACTGTCACTATCACTGTTTTATTATTCAGTAGGCTTATGGCTTGTATGCTATTGATTTTGCAGCACCACTATGGTCAAGGCTTTTTAACAACTGTACATTTAATTTTGTGTGATATTGCGATATAATCAGGGCCTCTGAGAGAAATTTTCACTAGGGGTACGAAGAGTCATTCCGGGCCCCCCTCTCACTCCGGGCCACCTTTGTCTAGGGTAAAGCGCGTGATGTTTGCTTAGACGTATTGCACACCATACAGCACTTTACTGCAGAATTGGACATATTTCTCTTAAATGTTGCCTATAATTATTCCTGATGACACTATGTCGTGTCGAAAACGTTAAATTTAGTAGTTTTTTCTTGTTTTTCTATGTGTTTAATAAAAAATGTTAAATCTGTTAACGTTACTGAGTGTTATATGTATCTGGTAGAACAAGTCAAGCTCTGTACCAAGGCTCAATCATAACATCTTGTTAAAACATAATCAAATTAATCATCTGACCAATAACCTTTCTTAATTAACTTTTGCATTCACCACATGCCTAGCAAAGGTGAACGAAGTCACTTGTTTTTACTCTGCCTCCGCTCCTCCTCCGAAACTATTGACTCCGGCTCATGCTCCAACTCCGAAATTCATTTTGAAGTGGAATAAGCGTGAAACTGTCTTTTTAAATAGTTTTGATACACTATGCCCCCCCCTCCCCCCCGGAAAGGAGAATAACCCACAGTTGTGATTTAAAGCATTAAATCATTAAAGTTTTGCACATAAAGCATTAAATCACCACTTTGGGCCTTTTTTCTAAATTACAGCCCCCCCCCCCCCAAGGACTAACGAATAACAACCTTTATGCTTGAATTTAGTTGTTTAGGATGGTTTTAACCAAACATTTTTGCGCGTAAACTATAAAATCACAATTTCGGGCCCTCTAACAATCACAGGCCTGGGCCCTCAAGGTTACACTGTACTCTCCGTACCTCCCTCTCATAGGCCTTGGATATAATCATACTGTTAGCCCAAATATTCACACTGTTTAACGCAAGATTACAATCGACCAGGGTTGCCAGACTGAAATTTGAAAAAAAGGCCAAACTCAACAAGAAAAAAGGCCAAATTGAGGCCAAATAGGTAGAAAAAAGGCCAAAAATAAGCCAAACTTAAACTAGATAAAATAAGCATTGTAATCAGGGTTGTCAGACTGTAAAAAGGTCTTAATGCCAAAAGAATACAAGAAAAATCCATGGAAAATTTTCTTAAGAGGTGTAGGCCTAGCGCCTGCGGTCTTTTTTTATGTTTGCTTTAGACAGTCTAATTGCCATTGTGAAATTTGTGCTTGGTAGGAATTTGAAACGCTGGCTGAAAATTAGGGCGTTTCTTCGGAATTTTCACCACTTATCATGGTTTGATTTTACATACGTAGTTTTACGTTGTTGTAGGTGTTGCGCATTTGACACATGCTGCCAGGCCCGTAGCCAGCCGGGGGCCAGGGGGACCTCGCCCCCCCTGAAAAAAAATTTGCCCTCCTTGGCAAAATCCCAACATTCTCGAGCAACAGCCACAATTATAATGATTTTGCCCATTTAAAATTTTTCGGCCCTCCCTAAAAACAGTTGGACCCCCTTGCTCTGCGGTCTGGCTACAGCCCTGCATGCTGCATTGCTTGAAGCAATAAGCCCCTTTAAATCAATCGTTCAGCGTTAAATAAACACAGTCAGTTTGTGAGTTTCCAGTATGGTTTCTGTCGGCCAGTTGTGTGGTGCCTTATTTTCTCAGTCAGTTTGTCACGGATGCCTTTCTCGGAAGTCACGGTGTTAGTTTAATTATGGTTTTAGATTGTAGTGTAGTTTTTCATGTTCTGAATTAGTTTAGCTCGTTCTATTTGAATTCAAGGCATTATTTGGCTACAACGTTACGACGTGGAAGTTCATTCATTTCTTTGTAATAAACTCCTACTCGCAAAAGAAGCAAGGTATTGTTCTCAAGATCATCCCCACTACGCGCTAGTACCCGGAATGTTGCTATAGCAGCTACAGCTAGGTATGGGAGGATGTTCAGACCACTCGATGTCCGCTACAAAGGCAATACCTTAGCAAGGTATGAAAGGAATGGTCCAACAGGAAAGAGTCTTACTGTAGTGTCGAACAGACCTGAACACTTTTCATAAGAAGGTCAAATATGAAGGCAATCAATATTAAAATGTCGTCAGTGAATAAAGCTAAATTCATATCGTCATAATTGAATAATTTATGTTCATGTCGTCTAAATTCCTCAATCGTCGTAGGCTAGTGCGTGATGTGCAGTCTGACCATGGGAAGAGCTCAACACTTTGCTCTCCTGGGCCGCATCGAAACGGGCTTTTGCCTAAGGATGGGTTTCTTTTATGCCTGGTTTTCTTTCTCCATCCTATTTTTATTATGATGACTGCTCATCCACATTAATATTGGAACTGGCATCCACATTAATATGGGCAAATGCGAACCACAACACTTTTCATTAGGCTATCATTTATTGCTACATGTGTGCTTCTGTTTGTTTTTTGGGTTTTGTGGCCGTGCTAACTACAGACATACAAGCTACTACATGATTTACTATTCAGGCACGTTTTAAACCTTTCAAGGTTTTGCCACCATTTCCCGTTCATTAACGTTCTGGTAGGCCGATATCGACTATTGTAGCAGAGCCACTATATACTATATACATACATACTATATACTAAAACAATGAAAACTATTAATACTACAAAAAGTGCTCAATGCCAAGCAAAAAGGCAAAGCAGAGCGAATTAAATCAAATATAGTTATTACTATCTGAAGCCTTTACAACTTGTTTCACCTAACGGATCATCAGAAGGTCTTATTCAAATAGAAATAAATAAATAAATAAATAGATAAATAAATAAATAGATAGAAATAAATAGATTCTATTTGAATAAGACCTTCTGATGATCCGTTAGGTGAAACAATTTGTAAAGGCTTCAGATAGTAATAACTATATTTGATTTACATACTATATACTATATACATACTGTATATAGTGACTCTGATTGTAGTTACTATACTTAGTTAGTATCGTTTTCGTCCCGGACGCGTTAATGACTAAAAATAAATGAATGAATGATGTATGTATCATTTAAGTGAACATTACTACAGTAGTTATTAAAAAAAGATTCTTTGTAAAAATTCTATGATCAATAATATATTTGCTCATCACAAATTTATTTATAACATCACAATAATGGTAATTTGAAACGCACTCAATTGCACAACCACGAATCACTTGTATTGCTCAACAATTGAATTTCTGAAAGCATGCTCTGCTGGCAAGCCAGCGGTTGTGTTGGACTACCGATCGATCGAAAATGCAGCTGACTTTAGTGACCTTTTGGTCTTTCGCTGCCATACTTGTTGTGCGAATTATTTGTGTTTATTGTGTTTTTGTATATTTTTGTTTTTTTCTTTCTTTTTTGCCAACAAAACAAAAATAAATTGAACTGAAAAGTGAACACGTTAGTCGTTACATTTCTGTGTGAGCTACCTACTTTTGAGCGTTAACATTATAATTCCAAAGTAATGTCTATAACATTCATATTTATCGATATCTTATGACTTGTAGCGGATTTTAATAAATTATAGCAAAAATAATTCTGAAAGTAGCAAGTATATGTATATAATAAAAGGACTGTAGCAGATGAGTTTTAATCCGCTACAGTGGTGACATCTGGCACCACTGGCTGGCTTAGAGGGAAGCGCAGTCTGACTCGGCGTCACATTACAAGTATTTAACAAGTATAGTCCATGTATTGAACAATGGTGAATACGGTTTTCATCTGGTAAAGTTACGATATATGAGAAATATTGATTATTATGCATTTTAAAGATTAAATTTAAAAAAGGCCAAATTTAAGGCCAAATCTAGAAAAAGGCCAAACGTATAATTTCTAAGGCCAAACGGCTTTAAAAAAAGCCAAATTCGAGAAATTTGGCCTTAAAAAGGCCAATCTGGTAACCCTGCAATCGACCCAATCTATCTTTGCTGCTGTGACCTCACCTGGAACGAAAACAAACCTTGTCAAGCACAAACGTTGAATCCATTCAAAAAAGAATATTTTGTTGGATAGAAACCTATGCAGCTTCTCAGCTGGTTGCTTTTCCCATTGTTACGTAACAGTGTTTTCATTGTAGCATAATACACAAAAGCGCTGTTTGGTGATCCGATAAATTGCGCTTGTACCAGCTGTAGTGTACATTTTTTTCACAAAATTAGTTAATGGCATGTTTTTCTATAAGTACGTTCATGTAAAGACATAACTCAGATAAACCGCAGCAGTGCTGAGCATTTATATGCAATCAACTGAGGAAATGACTAAGGGGAAAAGAAGAGGTTATTTTCTAACCTTATTTGAATTTTACTACAACTTTATGTTTCAAAATGTAACGACTGTCAAATATTTGAAGCACATGATAGTTTGATTCTTGTCTTACATTGCAATGGCAAGACGTAAGCAGTAAACCTTTAGAATAGATAAAATAAAAAATATAATTCCACAAAATCATTCGTTTAAATTGAGTACAGAGATAATCGACAGCTCAAACAAGCTTTCCGGGAGCACCAAAAGTTCACATGGCGGTTTTACTGGTCTATTTACTCATGACATGCCTTCCTTACAAAAAAGTTAACAACACAAAACCAGCAGAGCTAAATAAAAAGTTACGGGCGATAAAACAGGAATGTTTTATAACTTCTGAGCAACGCATTCTAACAACTGCTCTCCATTCAGCGGTACCTAATGAATGGAATAATTCCTCGGCAACAACACTTCAACAATAGGAAAACTTCATTATGTCAATCTCAGTAACCGGCCCTGCGTCAAGAGCCTCTACAAGTAGGCTATGCGAAACTATACCAGGAATAACCTATCAAAGTTTTGTTAGTACGAGGATAAAGATTCAAAACCAACCAACCGTATACCTCATCTTTTAGCATAGACCCCTCTTAGTTGCCATTGAAATGGCTATCTGTTAAATCTGCTGTTTCTTTGAAACACGTGTGCGAATTGCCATGGGCTACTAGTTGGTTGAAGCGAGCGAGTAAACGAGAAAATTTTGCAAAATTCTAGAAAATTTGCATATTTTAACGCGACACGTGACCAAATGCTCCCCTGCACTCGTTACTGTGTGAGGCATATTTAAACTATCTTAGTTTTCACAAGTTAAACCGTGAACGTCGCTATAATTACATGTTTTATTCTAGCCTGGAACCTAAACGCTAGGCCTCATCTTGCACGGCAAGCAGGATTGCCATATAGGCGGTTTTAACGCCAAATTTTAAAAACTTGCCGTTCTTTTAATACATTTTCAGATTAACACATGGCACGGTTGCAACACCTTAGGGCGGCTATGGGAGTAATCATGCTGTTGACAAAATCGGCCCGAAATGAATATTATGAAAAGCATCATCAAGGTTCGATTAACACATGTTCGATTAACACAAGGTTCGATTAACAGTACACAAGGTTCGATTATCACAAGGTTCGACAACATTTGCCTTTTCAAACCTCATGTTTTGTAATTAGGCTTCTGCGCATTAATAAAACAGAGCTTTTTAAACTATTTACAACGCTGAAAAAAATTGAAAAAACGCCAAAAATATATCATAATGCCAAATTCAATCTAGCTTGCCAAACGCTCAAATTTCTAAAATTTAGAAACCGCTATATGGCAATCGGGTTTGGCTTCCAGTCCAGATGGTTAAACTAAAACCAGCAACTAGCTCGTTTGAGGTATAGGCCTAAGGTGCAAGCAGTTGTAAGTGATATTCAGAACTTACTGAATTCGAAAGCTCCTGGCCTCGCACAGAATTTGAAAACTAGTGCCTTCGCCACTGCGCAAAAAAATGGAGCTACAATAAGTCACCTTTTAATGCTTTCCAGATGAACTGTGCTGATTTTTAATGCCCTCGTTTTCTGCTATGGCATCATGGAATAAAGCTACTGGAAGGCTTTCTTTTTTTTCTATAGTTATCTTGCTTTACTGTGTCACATCATGTGCGATATCAGCATATTACGCAAACGGTTGTAAGATTCTGAAAACGTTGTGACGTTACGGTTATATATTTGTGGAAATAAAAACGTTAAATGTTTTCAATGAAGATTCACGCTATTCAAATCAAAGTAATTTTTAAAGGTTAGCGACAACTCGACCTGTTATCAGACGTGTTCAAATGGCCACGCCCTTCACTAGTTTTGAAATTTTATATAGAAGGAATTTTTCTAAAACGCTGATATTTCTTGACTTTTACTTTTTATCATTTGAGCATCGTTTAAACCTAATTTGGTTATTTTTGGAACACTATGTGGTTCACAATAAGCATTTTGTCACAGGTTGTTCAGAAATTTTGTTTAAATTCCTAGATTTTGGCAATCGGCATCGAAATGACTCATCGCTTCTGCTATTGTATACACAGTGGCCGCAGTCAACCGCGAGTCAAGTCATCAATCACACATTAAAACTAAGAACGAAACGCAATAGGACTCATAGTACAATTTATCGTTTTAGCTCAATTCAGGCAGTTTTTGTTGCGTCATTGCAAGGCAAGTGAAGTTGACCAGTTTTTACGAAGATAAAACGTGTTCACAACATGAAAAGCAAACTTTAGCAACTAGTAATGATCCGTTACTTTAGTTTAGTATTTACACTTTGCTACTTTTGAAAAGAAAAACAGAGCTAATCACAACCGAATCATCAACCACAGCCATCCACAAAGCGTTTTGTACCATATGTGTAGACGACATCAGAGGAACAGATTATTCCAAAAAAAGAAATAATCTCGGCAAAATTCCTCATCGTAGCTTCAAATGCAACATGCCTTTTTGCACAAAGCACATGTTGAAACTATGTATGTTATTGTCATTCATGACATGTACAGTTGAGAAAAAGCGATATTCCTGGCGTCAGCACTACCTGACTGCTCACGACAGAACAGCGAGCATTGTGTTTCGCTAAACTGAATTTTTCATAACTCAACGATCATTCGATGTGTGTTGATATAGAATTGTGGTAGCCTACATTTCACTTTGAATCTTGAAAAGTAAAATTAACTTTTCTTACATTGTCTCGACATTGCCAGACTCAAGTTAAACAACCCAGACAGAAAAACCGGGAGAAAAACCCATCATTTTTAGATTGATTCAACGTCTGAAAAATGACGAGTAAAATTAACTTTTCTTACATTGTCTCGACATTGCCAGACTCAAGTTAAACAACCCAGACAGAAAAACCCGGGAGAAAAACCCATCATTTTTAGATTGATTCAACGTCTGAAAAATGACGAGTTTTGCTATCTGGGAAATTTAGCAAAAAGCAGGCAGCCCAGGCAGAAAAGTTGGCTTTTATATCGTTTCAACGTTTAGCTACATTGAAAAGTATCAAAAAGAAGTTTTTTTTTTTCTTTGATTGTAAAACATTTGGCAGGTTGAAATGAAAGCTACACTCGATGAAATGAAACGCCTGACAAAACAGCTGATTGGAAATCGTGTTACCTATACTTCTAACCCAGCCAGTAAATCAACCACTTTCAACAATGATTCGACGTCTGCAGACGTTAAATAAATGTAAAAAGGACCAATTTTGCTGGCTGGGAAAGAATGTAATAAACTAGAGTTATTTCAACCAGAAATTCAATCTGCCAACGTTGAATCAATGTGAAAAAAATGATTTGCTGGCTGGAATCGCTACAACTATTTTATGCTTTCACTCATCTTGATTTGTCATGAGAGATACTGCGATGCTAAGCAGCCATGACCACCTGCGGAGAAGCAATTCATCACAATAACCTCAAAACCGCTTGATGTAGTATGAATATGAAAAATACTGCATTTATTGCAGGAAAAAATAATTAGTTTCAAAATATTGTTGTTGAATGTTCACAAATCATTAAAATTAAAATTCGAACGAACAAAATCGGACATAAAATGCCTAAATGCCAGCAAAATTTGTGTTTTTAGAGCTTTTTTGCAACATATGTTTTCAGAATGCACAAACTAAACATTTGTTTTGAAAACAAATAATTAAAATATAAAATAAAAGCATTTGACTATGTGCATGCCGATTTTCTCAAATGTGCGATGTTTAGCGGCTGAGTTATAAACCAATAATCAGGGCGTGGCCAAATGGTCATGTCTCGTGCTTTTCGCGCGTCTTTAAGACGAATACCAGATAGGGTTAATATGAGATAGATCAGCCCATCTTAGTCTTCAGTCGCAAGGAAATATATATCGATCTTCTAATTGCATAAGTGTAGGAGAAGGTAAATTTTACGGAATGCGAAAGAGTTCTTTCACAAATATTAATCAATTGCGCCTCAATAAATTTAGAACTTTGCCACTGCTACCGATAAACGATAAAGCATAAAAGTACTCTGTCGACTACATTTTCACATTTATGTAGCCTGATATATACATTTTAGGCTATTATTAAGCTACCATTTTGATCATTCTGGAAAATACAGGAAACCTTTGTGCGCAATTTTTTAGAAAATTTTTCTTAAATATGCACCACTGCACTAACCGCTAAGCCAATCTATGAGCAATGCGAATGTAGCCTTTTAGCACCGAGTATCGAAAACGCCGGTTGATAGAGACACAACTTCACTAACCACTACGCCACTCAGTGAGAATGTAGCTATTTAAGAGTTATGTTAGACTTTCCGTGACACTACCGAGTATCGAACACGGGCCGGTTGAGTGAGGCACCACTGCACTAACCACAAAGCTAATCTATGCGCAATGCGAATGTAGCCTTTTAAGAGTTATGCTAGACTTCCCGTGACAGCACCGAGTATCGAACACGGGCCGGTTGAGCGAGACATCACTGCACGAACCACTACGCCACTCAGTGAGAATGTAGCTTTTTAAGGGTCGAATGCAGAAAGGTAGCTCAAAACTAGTTTTAAGCAAGGTGGGCTTAGATAGTGGCTTGAGCCGAGTTTTGCGCTGCAGAAACTATTCTTACTTTAACCCTCTGTCTACCAAAAAAATAATAAGCAAGTTTTACCGTTGGGGTCCATTGGACCCCAAAGTTCAAAGGACTTGTATTGGACAAAAAAATCATCTCCGATGATGAAATTAAAGCTCAATAGGAAAAAACGTAACAGACTACAAATATCATAACCAGAGGTGGGCAAAGTTACTTTCAAAAGTAACTGAGTTACAGTTACAGTTACTTGGCCAAAATAGTAACTGAGTTACCGTTACAGTTACCGATTTCAAAAATGTAACTAGTTACCGTTACTAGTTACAGTTACTAGTTACTTTCAGTTACTCATAAATCTCAACATAAACGCTGTAATCCAAATTTAAACAAACAATTATTTGCGGGAGGCGCATCCATTTTCCTCAACATTTATTAGATGTATCACGCACTCTGTGGTGCAAATTCTTTTCTAGTTACGCAGTTGCCTTTTCCTAATGTAATTTGTTTTCCGTCTGTCTGTTTTCCACACTACTGCTTATAATCGTTGCGTGTTTCTTGATGCTTATAGTCAGTTAGTTATAGTTACTTTCAAAAAGTTTAAATTTATTGCAATTTATACATATTTTCAGATTCCTAATGAGGGCTTAAGTTAAGCCGAAAATGTTTGACTGTTAAACTACTTGTAAATATGTAAAATATATTGTTGTAATGCTCAACCCTGTGGTATTGTAATTGTTGTGTTTTGCCTGTCTTTGGTACAAAAAAGCAAACTCTCTCCCGAAACTATATTCTCTTTAAATGCTCGAAACAAAGGAAATAATTTGTTTTCCCTGCTATGACCAGGCCCGGATTTAGGGGGAGGCAGAGGGTGCAAGTGCCCCGGGCCCCCCGACTTTTGAAGGGCCCCCCTACGCGGAAAAAATGGGATTTTGTGTTATTTTTTTCCTTTCAGCCTTTAAGGTTTCTGCAAAATACTGTGCAGTGCTGGATTACTTCTACTGTTGACATAGAAGTGCTTTTTGCACGGGGGCCTCCCGATTTAAAAGTGCCCCGGGCCACCCATCAGTCAAATCCGGTCCTGGCTATGACTCGAAGTTACAGACATCGACTTCCGATTTTGAATCGAGAAAACAATAATGTAATAAGGTTGCGAACAGTGAACGTAACACCGAGACTCCGGGTCCTAAATACTCCAAAACTACGGCTCCTGTACACCCCTGGCAGCTATACGACAAGCATGAACTGAGCTATCAAGTGTTACCAAACATTTTTGCTAAACATTGCATAGAAAGTCACATATTGATCAGTCACCAAAAGTAATTAATATAGCCAAATCAGTTCTCAAAAAGCGCTAAAAAAGAGCCAAATCGCCAAACCATAAATATGAAGCCAAACGTCTTAAAAAATCGCCAGATTTCTGGATTTTGGCGATGAATTCGCCAATATGGCAATCCTGCTCCATAAGATCACAAAACAAGAGCGCCGCGCATGGGCAGTGCTGCTCCGATACAGCTGCGAGAAGAATGCATTATGGCGCAACGCGCAGCAAACACCCATAAAGCATGACACAAACATGTGCAGAGAAATGGACGGCAATTAGAAACAGAAATTTCAATACAAAAGTAACTTGTAACTGTAACTGTTGAAAAAGTGCTAAAATAGGAACTAGTTACCGCGTTTCGTTACTTTTGGAAAATAGTAACGAAGTTACCGTTACAGTTACTCAAAAAGTAACTAGTTCCAGTAACTAGTTACTTTTGTAACTAGTTACTGCCCACCTCTGATCATAACTTATAAACACTGTAGAAAAAACAAAAATACTCTAAATTTAACAAAGAAGTCATACAGTAGCCCATGCACAAACCAAACTGATACGGAATTGGTCTAATCTTGAGCAATGGTCAAACTATTGAGAGATTTGGCTAAAAAACGCATATTGGGCCTATACATATTATAGTCTGGGAGCCTACGACAGAAGATTTCACCCCATAAGGTACAAAAGGTTTGACCCCTTGAAGTTACTGGGGTCAACCATGTCACTCACAAAAAGTATGGAAGATTGACCGCACCGGGTGGATCTGGACCCTAGAGCCCCCTAAAAAGCCCAAAAAGGGGGTTAATTTCACCCCATAAGGTACATGGACCAAACTTGGTGAAAACGAAGTTCTATGTCAGGACATCACAAAAATATCAAATCTAACAATATTTTCGAGTGGAAAGGTGATGTAAGACTCCCCCCAAAGTGACCCCCCAGGGGGTTAATTTCACCCCATAAGGTACATGGACCAAAGTTGGTCAAAACGAAGTCTTATGTCAGGACATCACAAAAATATCAAATCTAACAATATTTTCGGGTGGAAAGGTGATGTAAGATGCCTTCAAAGTGACTTCCCTTAATGTGACCCCCTCGGAAGGTGTATTCCACCCCATAAGGTACATGGACCAAACTTGGTCAAAATGAAGTCTTATGTCAGGACATCACAAAAATATCAAATCTAACAATATTTTCGGGTGGAAAGGTGGTGTAAGATGACTTCAAAGTGACTTTCCTTAATGTGACCCCCTCGGAAGGTGTATTTCACCCCATAAAGTACATGGACCAAACTTGGTCAAAACGAAGTCTTATGTCAGGACATCACAAAAATATCAAATCTAACAATATTTTCGGGTGGAAAGGTGATGTAAGATGTCATCAAAGTGACCCCCAGAGGGTTTATTTCACCATAGAGTACATGGACCAAACGTGGTCAAAACGAAGTCTTCTAGGGCACCACAAAATATCAAATCTAACAATACTCTCAGTTGGAAAGGTGATAAAAGACCTACCCAAAAGTGAATCTCCTCCTATAGTTTAATTTACTTCATCCCTTTCTCGAACCAACCTTGGTGTAACGAAAGTGCTATGCCAGGACAGTACGAATGGATTAAATTTAAAAATATTTTTATATAGGTTTTGATGAAATACATTCACAAGCTGTCCCATGATGCATGAAATGGAACTATAGCCTACTTTACAAAAAGTTTTTGTATAAATCATATTAAGTCAATCGAAAAAAGGCAACAGGACATGACAATACATGGCTTTGTAACACCAAAAACAGAAAGTACACAAGAAGCATATAGGCTACAGTAGCCAGAAAATTGATCCAAGATCTTGATACCACCACTAAATGTGGACTTAATCGAACAGCTGACTATCCAAATCAAAACGTTTCGAAATGAATCATTTGGAACGTTAATTTAGGCAGTAATGAACATTTTCCAGCTGCTACAATAAATAACCTAATAAACCCAATGCAGTAAATTTTTATTTAATGCCATTTGCTTCATGTCTCCAATCAGTTATCGTAACTGTTCATTCATAAACAGAGATTGTTCGTGTAAATGTAAACGGTCGTTTCTTTATTCTTCATTGTCACTGCTGTCGCTTTCACTTTCTTCATCTTATTCTTCAGATTCATACAATTCTCCTGTTATATACAGAGATAAAGCAAGCTGTCTGCGATGTACCAGCCCCAAGCAATGTGGTTATCCGCACGTCTGACACTGACTGTCTTGTAATTGGCTTAGGTTGCTATGGAACTTTTGATCCTTCATTAAAGATATGGATAGAAGCTGGCTTGCAAAGCAATAACACGCAGCGGTACATCAACATCAACCAGCTGCATAGGCCTACCGTACTTGGAGTGACGATTTGCAAGTGTTTACCTGCATATCATGCCTTTACAGATTCTGATTTTACCTCGTCATTTAGCAGGAAAGGGAAAGTGCGGCCGCTGAAATTACTCCAAGGAAACCACGAAGCGCAGGCAGCTTTTAGCCAACTCGGACACGACAAAGAAATTAGTGAAGACACTATCATCGCCATAGAGAACTTTGTGTGTAACATGTACAAAAACAAGAAAATTAATTATGTCAACGAAGTCCGTTTACAAATGTTTTTAGACGGCTACAAACCCAAAAAAGAAAATGAAAGGATATCATGCATACCAGAAGCTACTGTAGATAGTAGTACTCTACCACTTTGTTTACGAGTACTTCTCCAGAAGACAAGGCGCACACATCTCATCACAAGATGGTGGTTATCTTCAACTAGAAGTGAACAAGCAGCAACGTTGCTGCTAGAGTATGGCTGGAAAGAAGAAGGAGGTTCTTATAAAGTGGTGTGGTTTGAAGGTAAAGGTATAAAGCATCTTTAGATGTCTCTGCGTGGAATCTGATCTCATCCAGGAAAGTCAAGAAGAAGGTAAACAGCATTGGATGTCGCTTGGGTTACCCTTTATAAATATAAAACTTTCTCCTGGTCTATCAGTCGTTTACTTTCTTACTGTAAACATTAGCCAATAACTGGCTGTAAAGTTTCGTTTTAGGAACCTATAACCAATAGTTTCTGCAATCTTGAGAAAAATGCCTGGGTGCACTAAATAACAAATAAATGTTGAACTTTTTCCAGTTAATAGTAAGTTGCAATGTTGCATTATTCGAAGAAAAATAGACGTCTGTAAAAGATAATAAAATTACTATTGTATGTTACGCATATCTGTAGTGCATAATAGCAATTGTTTCGTACAGTCTTTATTTCTCTGTATATAACAGGAGAATTGTATGAATCTGAAGAATAAGACGAAGAAAGTAAAAGCGACACCAGTGATTGATTGATTGATTGAATCTTTATCCTCGGACTGGGAAAGCTTCTTGCAGAGCTTAATCCTGGCAGTTTCGCATACTTGTAGAGGCTTTGAATCACTGGCGCAGGCCCGGTCACCGAGATTGACAGAGTGAAGTTTCCGATTGTTGAAGGCTTGTTGTCGGGGAATTATTCCATCCATTAGATGCCGCTGAATGGAGAGCAGCCCTTAACGTGCGTTGCTCAAGCGCACACCCCGAGAGTCGAACCAGCGCCGCTATTGATCTTGAAGCTTCTTCGTTCCAGAAGTGACGCGCTAACCAATTGAGTTACCGTTTACATTTACACAAACAATCTCTGTTTATGAATGAACAGTTACAATAACTGATTGGAGACATGAAGCAAATGGCATTAAACAAAAATTTACTACATTGGGTTTATTGGGTTATTTATTGTAGCAGCTGGAAAATGTTCATTACTGCCTAAATTAACGTTCCAAATGATTCATTTCGAAACGTTTTGATTTGGATAGTCAGTTGTTCGATTAAGTCCACATTTAGTGGTGGTATCAAGATCTTGGATCAATTTTCTGGCTACTGTAGCCTATATGCTTCTTACGTACTTTCTGTTTTTGGTGTTACAAAGCCATGTATTGTCATGTCCTGTTGCCTTTTTTCGATTGACTTAATATGATTTATACAAAAACTTTTTGTAAAGTAGGCTATAGTTCCATTTCATGCATCATGGGACAGCTTGTGAATGTATTTCATCAAAACCTATATAAAAATATTTTTAAATTTAATCCATTCGTACTATCCTGGCATAGCACTTTCGTTACACCAAGGTTGGTTCGAGAAAGGGATGAAGTAAATTAAACTATAGGAGGAGATTCACTTTTGGGTAGGTCTTTTATCACCTTTCCAACTGAGAGTATTGTTAGATTTGATATTTTGTGGTGCCCTAGAAGACTTCGTTTTGACCACGTTTGGTCCATGTACTCTATGGTGAAATAAACCCTCTGGGGGTCACTTTGATGACATCTTACATCACCTTTCCACCCGAAAATATTGTTAGATTTGATATTTTTGTGATGTCCTGACATAAGACTTCGTTTTGACCAAGTTTGGTCCATGTACTTTATGGGGTGAAATACACCTTCCGAGGGGGTCACATTAAGGAAAGTCACTTTGAAGTCATCTTACACCATTTTTCCACCCGAAAATATTGTTAGATTTGATATTTTTGTGATGTCCTGACATAAGACTTCATTTTGACCAAGTTTGGTCCATGTACCTTATGGGGTGGAATAAACCTTCCGAGGGGGTCACATTAAGGGAAGTCACTTTGAAGGCATCTTACATCACCTTTCCACCCGAAAATATTGTTAGATTTGATATTTTTGTGATGTCCTGACATAAGACTTCATTTTGACCAACTTTGGTCCATGTACCTTATGGGGTGGAATAAACCTTCCGAGGGGGTCACATTAAGGGAAGTCACTTTGAAGGCATCTTACATCACCTTTCCACCCGAAAATATTGTTAGATTTGATATTTTTGTGATGTCCTGACATAAGACTTCGTTTTGACCAACTTTGGTCCATGTACCTTATGGGGTGAAATTAACCCCCTGGGGGGTCACTTTGGGGGGAGTCTTACATCACCTTTCCACTCGAAAATATTGTTAGATTTGATATTTTTGTGATGTCCTGACATAGAACTTCGTTTTCACCAAGTTTGGTCCATGTACCTTATGGGGTGAAATTAACCCCCTTTTTGGGCTTTTTAGGGGGCTCTAGGGTCCAGATCCACCCGGTGCGGTCAATCTTCCATACTTTTTGTGAGTGACATGGTTGACCCCAGTAACTTCAAGGGCTCAAACCTTTTGTACCTTATGGGGTGAAATCTTCTGTCGTAGGCTCTCGGTCTATTAGTTCACAAGAAGTATTGTGAGTTTATATACTGTATTATCGTATTCATTGCAAATGAATTGCGAATATTCTTGGCAAACGTTGAGTTTGCAAGTAGAACAGAATTGTCTGCATTTTTGGTCTTTTTGTCTTTCGCAAAGACAGTATCTAGCCTTTTTTGATTTTGGCGTTGGATCTTCAACAGCTGTTTCTTTTATTTTGTTGCGGATTTAGATGTCTTGTTGATATTGAAGTTGAAGCTGGTAATCCAGCAAGCTCTTTTCCTAGTTGGATCTAAAACTTTCTTCTCTTTCATGCATGCATGCATGCGTCAATGTTGTGCTGCTATTTTCGCCTTGCAATTGATGCAATATCACAAAAACATTGGCAGCAGTGACATCGATCATATTGTAAAATAAAGCTATCGGTCATCTTCTCGTCATTCTTTTGGAAGTGTATTTCCTAAAAATTCTGTCAATAGTGTCGACTCCTCTTTTAGTGCTGTTGTAATACAAGATTACTTCGAATGCAGCAGGCTTGGGGTCCGTTGGACCCCACGGCACAAGGTGCTATTATTTTTTTCTATGCTACCAAATTTTGTTTGAGATCAATAATTATTGTATTGTCCTAAAGATCAAGAAAAGTTGTGAAAAGTCAAGGTATATCAATATCGCATCTGCTATATGTCCTAAGAAATCGCAGAGCGAAATTTGTTTTGGGGTCCATTGGACCCCACGGTAGACAGAGGGTTAAGCCTAGCTTAAAACTCGTTTTATTCCAGGTTTTGAGCCACCAATTTAAGTCGCCAAAAAAGGCGACTTAACAGCGGCGGATCTTGACTTAAGCATTTTTGCAAACTGGATTTCAAAGGATTGCGGTGAAGTTGTGTAATCAGTCCATCGTGCAGGGCACTCTTTGAAGCTTGCTAAAATAATTGTTGGTAAAATTAATTCTTTGTAAAACAATTCTTCCTAAAGCATTTTTTCGTGCATGCAGTTAAAATTTGATGTATACGAAGAAATGCTTTACGAAGAATTGTTTTACGGATTTCAATTTACGAACAACAGTTTACGAACAATTGTTTTACGAACAACTGTTTAAGAACAAATGTTTTACGAACAACTGTTTACGAACAATTTACCTATAACCATTCATTGCATTGGTTTTGTTTGTTCGTAAATTCGACAATAAAATGTACAGAGTTAACAGAAATGATGGTAATGCAGCAGAGCAACAGAAGCCCTTTAAGAAAAGTGTTCAGTGATGAACTGGCTTCGAAACAAGTTGCCTTGTTGATTGTTGTCATTTTGATGTGAATCACTTGAAAAGTCTTCATGGAAGTCCATTCCAGTAATGATATCATTGTGAGAGATAGCAACATTGTGCAGACAGGCCACTGCAACAATGATAACCAATGTATTTTCTAGTTTGGTCCGCAGCGGCGTTCTCATGCAGCGGAATCTTTGTTTAAGAACACCGAAAGCTCTTTCCACAACTCCTCGTGTCTTGATATGGCTTCTATTATAGCGCACTTGTGCTGCACCTAATGGGTTTTGCAGCGGAGTCAATAAATAACTTCGGCAAGCGTAACCACCATCTCCTAGCAGTATTCCATTAACATTGCCTTGTTGAAATTGGGAACAAATCCGGCTATTATCAAAGATCCGTGAATCATGGGTTGTTCCTGGCCATGATGCGACAATATTTGTAATGCGTAATTCTGCATCAACAATGCACTGGGTGTTTATTGAGAAATAGCCTTTCCTGTTCCGAAAAATTTCAGCGTTTTCACCACCAGGTGAAACTATAGGTATATGTGTGCAATCAATTGCACCTATTACACGAGGAAAATTGGCAATAGCATAAAACTTTTGTTTGGTATGCAGAATTTCTGCTGGCGATGATGGAAACTTTATGAATGTGTTTTTCCTTGCAGCTATAATATATGCTGAAACTTTTTTTACCGTACGGCATACAGTCGTTTGGTGACATTGAATCAAGTCACCATCACTCCGTTGAAAATGTCCAGTTGCATAGAATCTCAAGGTAACAAGCAACTGTAGCATTGGTGAGAGGGATTGACTTCGCTCTGTGAAACTATCGGATAGTTGCTGGCACAGTTCTACTACAACAGCTTTGCTAAATCTGTAGCGTGCATGAAACTGGTCATCATCATAATAGTCAAATGGATTTTGTGCATCCCTAATCATCCTGCGTGATAAGTTAACCGTTGATTCTTCATCTTCAATGAATCTTTCAAGCAAGTCTAATGTATCCATAAAGTACCGTATGTTATTGCTAAAAAGTAAACCGTTTTCTGGTAAAAAATAAACAAACGTTTGTTATCCTCCTCTTGCTAGCAAACAAAATATTGGATGCATGATTAACCAATGCTTATCACTTCGGCAATTTTATGTTTTTGTTGTAAAAACTATTTCCGAAGTATACCTGCAGAGGCTGTAGTACAGCATGCAGGTAAGCTATTTTATGGCTATACATTCAGTAAGATGAGGCTCTGCTTTTCTACAACCATTTTTTATCAACGAAGTTCTATAGATATAAAAGAAAAAAACTCTACAGTACTTGTACAATAGGGTGAAGTGAATTTCACTTAATGTTTTGGATTTTGATTTAAGGTGTTGTAATGTTGTCTTTGGGCCTAAAAAACAACCCCGAACATAATTTTGGTTCTCTTACCCTTAAATTGACCCTCCTACCTGAGGTCAAAGGTCACGTGAGGTCAAAATTGCTCTATCTCCACTTCTACTGGTGCTACAAATCTGTTTAATGGCTTAAAAGATTCAGAAGACCCATATTTCTATCTATTCTAAGAGAACTTTTTCTTCTATTGCTAGTAGAATTTGACTAAACAGCAAAAATACAGTTTTTGTGGTATTTTTGCATATACAACATTATAGTTAACGAACTTCAACAGCCAATATACTAAATTTCAGCAATTGGTTGGACTGTTGTTTGAGAAGAAGTGTATTGAACATCGAAATATTCTTATCTGTAGCATTGATGAGGAACTGAAGTTTGAACTAAGTATGAAATTAATGTTTTGATGCATTTAAGATGACATTTCAATGGTTGAAAGGCATGAAATTATTGAGAGATACAGTTTTTGCCAACAAGTCACACTACGTAATAATTATTACACAAACAATCAAAATTTAAATTGAGCATGAACTAACCACTAACCAGCAACAACGGGAAGGCTGCGAAGGGACCACCGACAGGTCTTTAAGTCAAGCAGCACCTAATGAAAATCCCATTGCTTGTAAATGAAAATCCAATTGCACTTTTAAACACTCAAAAAATGTCACAAAATATTTTGCCTCCCTCATATTTAGGTTCCCGTTATGCCTTTGGTAATTATAACGAAAAAACAAGTGGTTTTTATGCAATCGTATTCAGCAGTAAAATTGCTTTTTGGTGTTGAAAGAGGGCATCAACTTCCGTGATTTGATCTTTTGCCAGATCACACCATCCGTCTTTGGAACCCAGCCACATGCATGGAAGCTTCTGTTACGAGCTTCACATGACGCTTTACACTTACAGCTTGATTGTGGCATGGGTGATCAAGTTCAAGCTTGTTTGTTTTGAAATTTTGTATTGCATCATCATTCATGACTTTGGTTGCGGGAGGTTCCTGTGACATGAATTTCATCAAAATTTACTTTGTTGTGGTAGAACTCGGCGTTGATATTGATCTCCAGTATGATAAATTTTCGAACAGTTTCTGTCCTCTCTGCAATAGATTTCGCCTTTGCACAGTTTTCATCATCTGGGGTCATTTCAACATTTTTGCTTCTGCGTAGCGATAGCACAATATTGACAGCTTGCGATCGAATTGTATCATCATCGTCAGCCATCATCGAAAGAAGAATGTTTTCGGGGTGAGCTGAGAAGCCATTACGCATCAAAGTTTTTGATGCAATGTCTCTTGCTTGCTTCTAGGGAAATTGGTTGATTCGTTTGAGCATGCGAAAATAGTTGACAGCTACTTTATTTATTTTAGAGTTAAGCTTGACATCAAACCAACTTAGGAAGTAGACTTTTAAACAAAATTCTACCAGAATTCTCAAAATTTTGCTCGGCTTTGTTTGGGAAGTGTAGTATCTCAAAATGCGACATGCAAGTGTCAACCATCTTGCATGTGACAAGCCATCTACTTCAAACTGTGCTAAGTCATTCTCCAGTTTTCCAGATATGACAGCCAAACAAATTTTGTATGCATAAAATTAATCGGAACTCAAACTTTCCATAACTTCTTTTGGCAATTGAGGAAATTCAATAGAATATAATGGCTTAAACTTAACCACATGCCAATCAGACATTAAACCATTTAGCTCTTTGCCAATTGGGCCTGAAAACGAGTCGGAGTTTAAAGAGACTCCATCCAAGTGCTTAAAGAAAGGCCTGAGAGGCAGTTCGTTGGTATGCAGGAGACAGATGTCCTATTGCGAAGGTCTTTGCAGCAACTCTTCTAATGTGGCAAGGCTGCAGTGGTGTTTACCTGTCATAATTGGGGTTCCATCTGAGCCTACAATTGACAAATTTTTCTGCAGGTTGGTATTTTCCGGTGCTTTGTGAAAAGCTTTGTGATTCTTACATAACAATCCAACCAATTGCTGAAATTTAGTATATTGGCTGTTGAAGTTCGTTAACTATAATGTTGTATAAGCAAAAATACCACAAAAACTATATTTTTGTTGTTTAGTCAAATTCTACTAGCAATAGAAGAAAAAGTTCTCTTAGAACAGATAGAAATATGGGTCTTCTGAATCTTTTAAGCCATTAAACAGATTTGCAGCACCAGTAGAAGTGGAGATAGAGCAATTTTGACCTCGCGTGACCTTTGACCTCAGGTAGGAGGGTCAATTTAGGGGTAGGAGAACCAAAATTATGTTTGGGGTTGTTTTTTAGGCCCAAAGACAACATTACAACACCTTAAATCAAAATCCAAAACATTAAGTGAAATTCACTCCACCCTATTGTACAAGTTGCTGTTTGTTCATACTTGCTAGTTGATTTTTTGGCTCTCATAAAGAATCATCCCTCTCTCGCCATTTTGTAGACTTCAATAATACTTTTAAATTTTATTAATAGCCTACCCCTCCCTATTTAGCCCCTTGACAAACCTCCAGATATTTTTGGTTCACTGCTATTTTTCAGTTACAAAGTTGTAAAACAACTGCTACTTGTAGCCTACAAATTGTTGTCTACCACTACATGCTTGCTAGTTGCTGTCAACATGCTTTGTCAAAAATCACCATGGCAAGTCGAGTGACGTCACACTTTGCGTCAAAAACGTGGCTTAAAACCAGTTTTATTATGAAGCGCAGCTCAAAGGCTGGCTTGGCCAAGCGACCTTGCAAATTAGTTTCTGCAGCGCGCTTAAGTTTTAAACCAAGCTTGACTAAAACTCCGCTTGCCTGAGAAGAGCTTGGCGTTAAGCTAGGTTTATTTTGAGTATCGAACACGGGCCGGTTGAGTGAGCCACCACTGCACTAACCGCTAAGCCAATCTATGCGGAATGCGAAAGTAGCTTTTTAAGAGTTAAGTTAGACTTCCCGTGACAGCACCGAGTATCGAACACCGGCCGGTTGAGTGAGACATCACTTCACTAACCACTACGCCACTCAATGAGAATGTAGCCTTTTAAGAGTTATGTTAGACTTTCCATGACACCACCGAGTATCGAACACCGAGTATCGAACACGGGCGGTTGAGTGAGGCACCACTGCACTAACAGTTAAGCCAATCTATGCGCAATGCGAATGTAGCCTTTTAAGAGTTATGTTAGACTTTCCATGACACCACCGAGTATCGAACACGGGCCGGTTGAGTGAGACTCCACTTCACTAACCACTACGCCACTTGAGTGAGGCACCACTGTTGAGTGAGACTCCACTTCACTAACCACTACGCCACTCAGTGAGAATGTAGCTTTTTAAGAGGTATGTTAGACTTTCCGTGACACCACCGAGTATCGAACACAGGCCGGTTGAGTGAGGCACCATTGCACTAACCGCTAAGCCAATTTATGCGCATTGCAAATGTAGCCTTTTAAGAGTTATTTTGGACTTCTCGTGACAGCGCAGAGTATCGAACAACGCCGGTTGAGTGAGACACCACTTCACTAACCACTACGCCACTCAATGAGAATATAGCTTTTTAAGAGATGTTAGACTTTCCGTGACACCACCGAGTATCGAACACGGGCAGGTTGAGTGAGACACCACTTCACTAACCACTACGCCACTCAATGAGAATGTAGCTTTTTAAGTTATGTTATTAGACTTTCCTTGAAAGCACCGAGTATCGAACACGGGCCGGTTGAGTGAGACACAACTTCACTAACCACTATGCCACTCAGTGAGAATGTAGCTTTTTAAGACTTATATGTTAGACTTTCCGTGACACTACCGAATATCGAACACGGGCCGGTTGAGTGAGGCACCACTGACTGGTGATAACTTATAAACACTGTAGAAAAACCAAAAATACTCGAATTTTAACAACCAATCATTCAGTAGCCCATTCACATACCTAACTGATATGGAGTTGGTGTATTCTTGAGCAATGGTCAAACTATTGAGAGATTTGGCTAAAAAACGCATATTAGGCCTACATACTAGTTCACAAGAAACATTGTGAGTTTATATATTACCGCATTCATTGCAAATGAATTGCGAATGTTCTTGGCAAACGTTGAGTTTGCAAGTGTAGTACAGAATTGTCTGCATTTTTGGTCTTTGTGTCTTTTGCAAAGATAGCATCTAGCCTTCTTTGATTTTGGCGTTTGATCTTCAACGGCTGTTTCTTTTATTTTTTTGCAGATTTAGATGTCTTGTTGATATTGAAGTCGAAGCTGGTAATCCAGCCAGCTCTTTTCCTAGTTGGATCTAAAATTTTCTTCTCTTTCATGCTGAATGTTGTGCTGCTACTTTCGCCTTGCAATTGATGCCATATCACAAAAGCATTGACTGCAGTGACATCGATCATATTGTAAAATAGAGCTATCGGTCATCTTTTCGTTATTCTTTTGGAAATGTCATTTCTAAAAATTCTGTCAATAGCGTTGACTCCCCTTTTAGTGCTGTTGTAATACAAGATTACTTCGAATACAGCAGGCTTGGGGTCTGTTGGACCCCACGGTACAAGATGCTATTATTTTTTTCTATGCTACCAACTTTTGTTTGAAATCAATAATTATTATATTGTCCTAAAGATCAAGCAAAGCTGTGAAAAGTCAAAGTATATCAATATCGCATCTGCTATATGTCCTGAGAAATCGCAGAGCAAAATTTGTTTTGGGGTCCTATGGACTCCACGGTAGACAGAGGGTTAAATCTTAACCAGTTAGATAATATATATATATGTGAAACCTTAAAACAATGAAAACTATCAATACTACAAAAAAGTGCTCAATGCTAAGCAAAAAAGCAAAGCAGAGCAAATTAAATCAAATATAGTTATTACTATCTGAAGCCTTTACAAATTGTTTCACCTAACGGATCATCAGAAGGTCTTATTATCAGAAGATCATCAGAAGGTCTTATATGTGAAACCTTATTAATAAAATTACGTAGGCTACGCTACAGTTTCAGCTTAGCATGTTAGATTACCAGCTTCTCCGATGAAACTGCCGAGGCAAATTTTTTTGTAAATACTGGCTACAACTTGGGAGAGATGTTTCACCAACGGGCCATGTTTCACATATTTGTTATTTTCTATCCATACAAAGCTCATGCGTCCTCCTTGTTTGGCACAACAGTAGGTGACATACCCTGGTACATTCAGCCAAAAACGTTTCTTAGTGTTTCAACTACTAACTGCCTAAAAATAACTATTAAATTATAGTTAAAAATGCTCCGTTGGTCAAACCCCTATACCACCAACGGGCCACTGCTATTCGACCAACGGGTCACTTCTTCATGGCAAAAAGCTAATGCACTGGAGCTTACTTTGGACTATTTAACAAACGAACAACACACAAACAACACAACAACATAAGCAATAAACACGGGAAAAATGCTTTTATTATGAAATTTCACTTTATATTTTCATATTCAATTCAATTTCATAATATGAGATTCAAGTGTTTTTGGTGTTTATTTTACTCTTTTTAAATCTCATATTTTTCTAAATTGGCAGAAAACTTTAAAATATCAGACAGACGTTCTGTAGATGCCACGGGTGTTGGTGCTGTAGTTTTCTCACTATCCATTGATTCATTCTTAAACATAACGAGCCAAACATCTTTGACAGCTTTGTTGAAATTTTCAGAACTAAACAACCCTGTTTTATTGCTAGTTGTTTTAATTTGTGACATCTTTAATTTGAATACATAAAAGATGACATTGTTGAACAATTAGCTAGTGGCCCAATGGTTAAGCAAGTGGGTGGACCGTTGGTCAGATGCATGATAGTTCTTGGATTTTATGGCCTAGTTTAATGATGGATAAAATTTAAACATTTAACTCATTGCAATTTCATTAATCAATGAATAAGCAATCAGCAAACAAAAAACAGTCTTGAAAAAATAAACCGATGGGTGAAAAAAATTGCAGAAGAAAAATGTTCAAAATTTACTTTCTACCCTGTAAACCATACTTTCCTTCATAACAATACGAAAAAAAATCACAGGTCCCAGTAAGGAAGATTCCAAAACCAAAAAGGTTAATCTCGATACCACAATAACATTTTTCGTGCTTCCGACTTTTATTTTATGAAATTAAAGGGTGGTCCGTTGGTCGTATCCCCTATCCGTTAGTGGAACATCTCCCCGACTACACATTATTAAAAGCACTAACCTTATCAGTATGCAGCTATTTTGATCTTCTATGAAAGAAAATTAAATAAAAGTATAAAATTTCAGCCATAGAAAACAATAGTTTGAAACCTTCCAAAATAAAACGTGGGCGTTTTTAGTGGAATTCGTTAACTTTCCATGCATGTTTTTCAACAATAAAGCGAAATCTTGATTAGTTAAGCAAGAAACCAAAAACAAGTTCCTTGATGAAATTCATAAAACATACTTCAATTTCTTATACAAACTTTAACCAAACCTTCCAAAATTCTCAGCAAATTGAAAAGTTTTGAGGTCCGGTGGAACTCCCTGCTCCCCAGTTCCTACTCATATGTCTATTAGTGCCACTTGGACCTACCAAATTAGATAGGTCCAGAAAAGCGTGTGCCCTTCATAGTTTTTGTTACCTTTGTTGCAATTTCAATTGAACAGCTTTCAACTACTTGCCTAATCTGATTTAATCTCAAGTATGTTGCATTCAATAGTGTTTACTTTTTCTTTACCAGTCAGGTTATTACAAGAGTTTAATGTTGCTGCAAGTCAATCAATCTTGATTAGAAAAGTAGCTTTTTTTCCACTACCTTTCCATTAATGAGAATTTTCATGTAATTACAGTTTGGTTTATAGTTGACCATCGCAGATAAAGCAATATCGTGCAATGTCAATAACTTTACAAAGATCAACAAAAGGTTACAAAACGCAGACAGCAGCCTAAGTGCTCGAGACTGAAATCCGAAGAATAACAAAATCGAGTACAGTAATTCGTAACCGTCACTCTCAAATTTTTTTCTTGTTCTCACTCAATGTCACAAAAATCATTCGGTTGGTTTTGAATCTTTATCCTCAGACTAACAAATCCTTTGATAGGTTATACTGGTAGTTTTGCATACTTGTAGACTAATGTAGAGGGTTTTAACGCAAGGGCGGTTACCGAGATTGACAGAGTAATGTTTCTGACTGTTGACATGTTGTTGCCGGAAATTATTATGGAGAGCAGTTGTCCTGAAATGCTTTGCCCAAGCGCACGCCGCGAGGGCCTAACCAGCGCCGCGTGATCTACAGTCGTGCGCTTAACAACTATCCTTGCGGAGCGGTTAGCGGTTTAGTTTATTCTGTTTGCCACTTGCTCATTGCTTTCTGCTAATAATTGCATTTTTATTGATTGTAGTTTTGCTTGTGATGAGAGTCTGGCTAGACTGGTAGTTTAGCGATCAATCCACTGAAAAACCGTTCATCCACTGAGCGCGATGTTACATTAACGTTTATCTCGATGGTTTTAATATGAACAATCCCGTCATGATGTCAATATGACGTCATGACTTATTCCCTCTGAAGACATATTTGACGTCGCTGGACGTAGGTTCTCCAGTTCCAACTCTACTTGTGTCGCATGAATATTTGAAAGCTGAAATAGACAAACTGTTTGTCGTTATTGTGTTTATGCACAAGTGACAATGCAGATACCCAGAAACTATATCTATCGTTGTGTTCCAGTCACGTATTTGGCTACCTAATACTTTTATGTTTACGTATTGGCTGCGTTGCCTGTGGTGATCTCATTCAGGATAGTCGAAAGGTCCTCGGTTCTACATCGCGCCAAACTGCATTACTTTGTCTTGACACGGAATGGCCCGTTTCGGTGAGTCCGATTCGGTGAGTCCGATCCCCGGGGGATTTTTTCAGTTTTTTTTTTTAATTATTGGGTAACGTAGCCCAGTGGCTCCGAGAGGGGGAGAAGTCGGGCGAGTTTCTCCCCTAGCAAAACATTGTAAAGGAAAAACGAGTAGTTTTTTGTTTTTGCACTTTTGAGGGGGGCCCATTTTTAGTACTAAAGTAAAAATGTACCAACTAAATAATCAACAAATTTTTAAATGAAGTGCGTAGTTCCAGGTATTTTTCAATCATTGCAAATGTCACTCTCGATGCTTCTCATCAAGAACAAATCATTTTCGTGTTAAGGTAGGCGATGTTGAACAGCTTCAAGACGTAAAATCTGAAGCTGAAATGATTTCTGTATCACTGAACGGTTTCGATTGTATTGATAGTGTCAACTTGAAAACTGGTGATGTTTTAGCTAAGTGGGAACTATTTTTGCTTGACAACTGAATCTTAACTTCAAAATCTGCGTTGGCCAGGCGTAAGATGTTGTATCCAACATAAGTTATCTGGGAAAGTTAAAGGTATCAGTCCAAGCACGATTAAAGAAAGTAAATCCTGCATATTTTTTGTTTATGGATCATCATCAGTCATCATCTCCGCCTGCAGCAGATTGCGCATCAACATGAGTTATTTGCTTCCAAGAGTGGCGATTTCGAGCCAGCTCGCCCAGTGTCGCCATAAAGTTGAGTCCGGTCCATGATTGGGTGTTGTCTTGCCATCGTTTTGGTTGTCTGCCACGTTTTCTTTTTTCTTCTACTTTTCCTTCTGTGCAAACTTTGCTGATTCCGAATTGTGATCTTTTAGTGTGGCCGAACAGTTTTAAAACTTTTGATTTTATTAACTTATTGCTGCAATTGGGTGTAATTTTGTCATAGATAAAAGATCTTCTGTTTTCGTGTGGTCAAGTAGCCTTTTGTTGGTCATGCTTCTCATGATGTGATTTTGGAAGGTAGTGAGTTTTTTCTTTATTTGAGTTTTTGTTTATGGATGTTGTTGCTTAAATCTAGTTGGAATTCATAATGTTGCCTACAGACAGCGTTGTTCAAATGTCGTATCATTTTTGGAGTAATTGATTATCTGTAAGCTAGTGACATCTTTAAAGTTATAGCCCAGTCAGAGGAAATTTCTGAAAAATCTAAAGAAAGCTGTCCTATCATCTTGCAAAGAAAATTGACTTCCAGAGAGTAATCAAGGCGTGGTGCAGTCAAACCCAATGCTTTACATTACCCTTTTGCAATTGAAGACCAACAACAACAAGAGCTTGATCGGAAGCTGAGTCCAATGCTAAAGTAGCCCACAACTAGCAGTTTTAAATTTGTGACTACTTTGCATTATGTGGATTACGGTCCTAAACAAGATTCACTGATGAATTTAATGAAATTAAAGGAAGATGTAATCTAAGTAAGAGAAAGCTGAGAAGAGTAGGCTACTACTCGCAAGCTAAATTTGCAATTATAAATTTAAATGAAAATGATTTTCTTTTCTTGAGGACTGGTCACAGCGGTAAACCATAATCTCTTCGTGGGAAAATTGTAACATAAAGTTCCCGAATCCGTTTGTCTGCATATAGTGACCGAAAGGAAACACTCCTTGAAACGTCTATTCTTAAAGTGTATTTTACGTAAAATTAGCCCGCGGCTATCGAAATCGAAATGCAACGCCTTGCACCTCTAAAAACTGTCACTACGATACAGATTACTTGGATAAAAGACGGAGAATTTGTCCAGCTAGCAAGCACCAAATAAACCAGTTAAATGTGCGACCGACTTCCAACAAACAACTTCGAGAATGAATCAGAAAAATTTGTGATAACTCAAAGGCGACGCAACATTTCATGTTTAAACCGGTTTCAACAGGTTTGACACAGGTCTTACGATCGATGGTGCAATTTTGGCTCATGTTTTAGGAATTTCCATGACGTAATATTCAGTAGACCCGAACGGTTTCTACATGACGTTTGACCAGGCGAACAACCGTCTGGAACATAGCAGCCCCTAGTTATGACAGTCTGACATGGCATAACTAAAAAAGAATTGACGACAATTGTGAGCCAATGAATAAAAACACATGATACACAAATTGCTTGAATCACTCACGTTTAAGTTAATACGCAAATACAAAGGGCATGCGAAGAATGAACAGCAATAAGAACACGACGATACATGAAATTGGTACCATAGGTATTAGGTACACGCAAAAAATGACGCTATATACAATGGTTGCGATAATAACCGACTGTTCTGGGCTCAGACAAGTGTCGGCCACCGCAGACAAAACCAGGCTCAAACCCTAACACTTAGGTGTTCTTTACGGGGGCGAGGCACGAAATATCCCTCAACACATAGTCTACTTTCACTTTCCCCGTACTCTCATCATAGTTGCAGACGGCAACTTTAGCTCTACGAACCACAGGCTTCCCTTTCCTAATTTGTGGAACTACCTCATGCACCCTCCCAAGTTGATACTTCCCACGTTTACCAATGTCCTGGAGAGAACCTACCACTACAAGTTGACCAGGCTCCAAATTCTCGGCCATTTTTAACCATTTTTTCCGGCCCTGAAGACCTGGCAAGTAAAAATCGATCCATTTACTCCAAAACTGCTGAGAAAGTGACAAATTGAACCGATAATCCCTTCTTAATTGGTCACGATCATGTGGTTGCCCAACAGCACAGTATGGGTCTAAGTATGGGGTCAAAAGTGAGGCAGGGGTGATGACAGTAAAATCCCTAGGGTCGTCACTCAAAGGTACCAAAGGGCGTTCGTTCACGATCCGAACGGCACTGCCTGTGTACGTAAGCAGTTCAATAAAATTGGGCTTACGACTTGAAGAGTCCAAAATGTGAAAAAATGCAATTTTAAATTGTTTAACCATTGCCTCCCAGGCGCCACCTTGCGCCGGAGCATACGGAGGTATAAATTCCCAGTTTATCTCTCTCTGTCTCAGGGCCTTGTGAAATTCAGCTGATTCTATCAACTCGGGTAACTTCTTAGATGCTGCCTGAAAGGTACTTCCATTGTCGGAATAGATAGCATTAACCTGCCCACGTAAATCTGTAAACCTTGTAAAGGCAAGTAAGAAATCACTCAGCGACAATGACGTAACCAGCTCAACATGAATAGCGCGAGATGCCATACATGTGAACAAGAGTCCCCAAGCTTTTTTGTGACTTCTACCTTCAACAAAGGTTAAAAGTCCAAGATAGTCTAAGCCGCAATCAAAAAAGGGTTTCCTATGCGCAGTTGTGCGAGACAAAGGTAAATCAGACATGAGCTGCCTTATAGGCCGTGCTTTCTCAATCGCACATACACCACAATCATTAAGATACCTCTTCACGGAGGCATTATCATTAGCGATCCAAAACTTCTGTCGCGTAGACAACAAAGTGTGCTGTACTCCACAGTGCGCATTTCCCTTATGATGCGACAGTACAACAAGCCTAGTGAAGGGGTGCTTCGAAGGCAAAACAATCGGGTGCTTTGCTTCTAGAGAGATCTCGGGAGAATTACTTAAGCGCCCTTCAATGCGGATTACACCAGCGTCATCTACACAAGGTCTGTACTTTTTAAGTGAACGTAATTCTTTCAAGCGTTCCTTCTCACGTTGCGAAGCGCCAACACTACCTCGCTTTATCACTTCCTCAAGGGCATCCGGCGATCGTTTGGTCATTAAATGTACCACATCGCCATACACGCTCTTCTGAACAAACTTCACAGCCAACTCTGAAGCACTGTTAAGATAAGATGCATCCAGTTTTGGCTTCACAAAGCTACGCTTTCTCGTTTTACAGCACAAAAATTCAACAAAAGCAACCAAATAAGCGATTCTCTTTTTCATAACATACAAAGAAGGTGCGGCCTCGATCAATCTGTGAAGGCCACCCTGTCCAACGTCGAGCGACCCCTCTTCGTCACGAAGGTATAGGCTATGTACAGGTACTGGAGTGGCGTTTTCTACAGATGGAATTTCTTCACACTGATAGAGAAGACTAGAACCATTCAACCACAACTCTCGAAATTCCTTCTTTGTAATAAGATTTGGCCGTGTGCCAACATCAGCTGGGTTCATATCGGTAGGGCAAAAACGCCAATCCTGGGCTCCAGACAACAATAAAATATGCTCAACTCGACGCGTAATAAACTTATTCAAACGTAAATCAGGGTTTTTAACCCACTGCAACACAGTACGAGAATCACACCAAAAATACTTAAGGCAGTCGGGCATCTTCAATGCCTCGTAGGCCTGCTTCACGAGTCTTGCTGTATTCAAAGCGGCAACAAGCTCTTTCCTAGCTATCGGCCTAGAAAACTGATTTTTTACAACAATGGTAGATTTACCCAGAACGAAAGACACACTCGGAACTCTGTTAACCAGTCTACGTAAGTAAACAACAGAAGAGAAAGCTTGATTCGAAGCATCACTAAACCCATGCAATTGATATGAAACAATATCATCCGGACTGCACACACCAGAGTTTGCAAAATACCATCTCGGTAACGAAAAATCCTTAAGCAGGTCCAAAGAGCGAAGCCACGACTCCCACTCTTTAACAAAGCTATCAGGGACCTCGGTGTCCCAATCAAACTTGTCTATCGCCAATTGCTGAAGTATAAGGCGTGCTTTTAGAAAAAATGGCGCTCCAAAGCCTAGCGGATCAAAATTTTGTCCAAGCTGACTGAGCATACTTCGGCGCGTGTGTTTAGCTAAGGGCTTTAAGGAACATGCGATACGCATCTCGTCAGACTCGGTTTGCCACACACAACCCAATGTTTTCGCTGATGGCAAAGTCATATTTTCAGTCTGAAAGTCAATGTCACGAATCAAAGGTGAAAGCATCTCATTATCCAAATTTGACAAGACAATCATAGCCTCCTTGTTAGCACTCCACTTACCAAGTTTAAACCCACGGCTATCAAACAAAGCAATTGATTCATGAGTGATTTGCTGAGCTTCCTCTAAGCTATCAGCCAAAAATATAAAATCATCCATGTACATATTATTTGCAATATTGCAGAGAGTCAATTCACCAGCACTGCTGGGATTCTGCTCGATCATTTTCTTTATAGCCAAGCAAGCGATATACGGGCTACTCTTTATTCCCCAAGGGTGTACACAAAAACGAAATGGTACCATCCTACCATTTTCAAGGTCATCATCTTCAAACCACAATATACGAAACAAATCCCTTTGCGACTCAGGTAACTTTATTTGAAAGAAGCATTTAGTCACATCAGCCATGAGACCAAATCTACCAAGCCGAAATCTAGCCAAGACATCTACCAGAGGGTTTAACAAGTCAGGACCCGAAAACATTACATCATTAACACAAGTTCCTCGAAATTCAGACTTGCCATCGTAAACAATGCGCTTTTTTAATTGTGACGTAACAAAGTATGGTAAATACCATTCAAATCCCTTGACATTTCCTGCTTCACCAGTACGCTCAATATAGCCATTTGATTTAAGATCTTTCATGGTGTCAGTAAGGAAATCACGAAGTTCAGGTTGTTTTAAAGCTTTCTTCCTTAAAGCAGCAACTCTATCTGACGCCAACACAAAATTGTTAGGTAGATCAATATCTTCCTTCAACGGAACAGGTATCTCAAATCGACCATCTTTCAACTCAATATTCGGTTCAACAAGTTCTCTAGCCAACTTATCATTGCGAGACAATTCACAGGTTTCATTTTGCAACGTCAAATCCTGAATGACTTTATTCAGGTCTGCTATTTCCATATCACGAGACTCAATTTTACGCTGAAAGCCAGAGATGACATCCGACTCTGAAGACGTCTGCACTCTGCACACTTTAGCAACGCTTTCATCTAAGGGTGACTTACCACCACAAGCCAACCAACCGAGAGGAGTGAGTAAAGCATGCGGTTCACTACGATTTTCACCAACACGTTCTTCTTTTGCCCACATCAAATAAGCGTTGTCGTTGCCAATCAGTATATCTACAGTACTACAATCATTCAAATGAAACATATTCACGTCATGAAAATGACGGAAACCATTTAAATCTTGTTTATGCGGTAAAGTTTTAACATCGTCAGCCCAAGCTGGGTTAACCACCGAAGTTATATCACAAAACAGTTCATCTGTCTCTAACGACTGGATGTTGAGTTTGACAAGGTCAGCACATTTAGCTTTCTGACCAGCCAGGGTATCCATTTTAAACGACGCTTTATCGTGCGGTTTAAGATCAAGTTCACACACCAAATCACTCGAAACAAACGTCAACTGCGAACCAGGATCATGCTGACAATACACCAACTTCGATTTGCCAGTCATTGGATTCAAAACACGAGCAGCAGTAACGCGGTTAAAAGCTGCTTTAACATTTCCAATCTTAACATTACGCACAGGAACTCTGGCACGAGCATCATCTTTCCCAACAGAATCCAGAGAATCATGTGACGTCACATAAAAATCATGCAGAAGATAATAGTGTTTCCTATCGTTGTTAGGCCCACACTTACGACAGTTATTTGCATGAACGCAATCCCTAACCATATGCTGGCGCAAACAATTCAAGCATTTGCCAGCTTTCACAATGACATCTCTCCGATCTTTAGGTGTCAAGCGCAAAAATTCTTTACAATTAGACAAAAAATGATATTCAACTTGACCACGTGACGAACAACAAATGCATGCCGGTAGGTGTTTACGTCTAGCTTCACCACCGCGCGGTGCGCCAACAACAGTCGAGTACTGCGAACTCCCTGACATCACATCATCATGGGGTTTTACGGACGTCTGCCTAACCGGACATGAAGGCAATTTTCCTTTGCCAAACTTTTTAAATTGCTGCGACTCACCAGAATCGCCCATTAGCATAATGCTAAAATCAGTCGACTTACGCGTTTCCTCCCGTACTACAAATTCAAACAAACTCTGAAAAGTAGGCTCATCAGTGCCACCATACTGATCACCTAAAAAGTCAAGATAACGCTGCTTAGCGTCAAACGGGAGTCGCTTAGCCAAATCCAAAACAAAACGTCCTTCAAATTTGTCACGCTGACCATAAGCTTGCGCGTAAAGCAAACACTGCGATAATTCATCTTTAAACTCTTTCAGATCACTGGAAGAGGTCGAAGTCAATTTGCTACCATAGCGATACTTTCTAATTTCCGGTTCTGCAAAAAGACCTCCACGAACCCCAAAACGCTGGGACAAGCGAGCTAACGACATTTCTATCCTGTCTTCCTCTGACAAGCCAGGGGTGTCAGAAACCAAATTAGCAATCGTTTGCGCAGCTGTCCTAACACAAGCTGCTTGTAACAAAGTCAAACGAGTCCCCTTAAAGGGCGAAGCTGCCATTAAGGCCGTAACACGATTTTTAAAGAAGATAAATGGCATATTATTACCATCGTAACCAATCAAGGCCGCCTTATCGAAAAACGTCCTACTATTTTGGTATTCAAAAAAGCAATCCTGCTGTTGAGAACTCGATTTAGCGGGAGAAGACAAGCTATATCCCTTAAGGGGCTGAGTGGGCTCAGTCACGTGCACAGCCCGATCACGATCCTCACACACGTTAAAATCAGGAGACGCGATACGCCTCTCATAACCACCCAAATTACGTGTAGCTGGGCAATCAAAACCTAGCGGCGCAGAGAACTGTGAAGGGGGCAAAGCATTACTACTAATGGCGGCCTAGTGACCTGTACGCTCTGGGGGAGGAGTTCGGTTGTAATTCGCAGACCTTGGCTCTACAGCATTCGGAAGACCCTTAGCCGCGGCCCCGAGACCTCCTGAAACAGCTGGAAAACGTGTGGATTGCCCTGGTCCACTCACAGGTTGAACGGGCGTTTGGAAAAGGTTATGTAAATTAAACTGCGATTGATGTTTATTTCTGGAATGCCTAGAAGAGCCCTTCTTAGAGCTACGCCGAGAGCCCACCTCTGATCGATATTCAGCTAAAACTACCTCTTTACGTTGTTCAGCCCTCAACTGAGCGTCTTTGAGTGCGAACTCAGCAGCTCTCGCTTCGGCTCTCGCGGCGGCCTCAGCTGCTCTCGCTTCGGCCTCAGCTCTCGCGGCAGCCTCAGCAGCTCTCGCTTCGGCCTCAGCTCTCGCGGCAGCCTCAGCTCGAATGGCCTCAGCTCTCGCGGCAGCCTCAGCAGCTCTCGCTTCGGCCTCAGCTTGTATCTGGAGCTCCTCTCGTCTTAGCTGCAGGTTAATTTGTGCCACTATCCGAGACGAAGTCATAGACATCCTAGTGCTTACATTTGAGGCGCTATCCTCAGGATGTATGTCAGCATCCAACATATCTGAGAACTCACTTTCTTTTTGTTCAAAGTTATTTTTTAACGAGTTAAATTCGGGATCTACCCTATCACGAAGTTCTGCCAAGATTGCAGAGTTAAAGATTTTAGTCAAAAGAGCATGGAAATGCCGTAATTCCTCTTCCAAAGTAGATAACTTAGATCTAAAAATTAACAGTTCCTGCTTATCACTCAAAGAACCTAGGGCAACAGAAAGTTTCCCAATTTGAGTCAAAATATCCCGTCTAAGATGCCGGGCCTCTCGAACTGACTTAGCCTCATCGTTAATGGGTCCCTCCCCAGAATGGCCTGCCCGACCGCAAAGAACATCATCAGGCTTAAACTCAGTCGAGTCTACGGCGGTCGAGTCCTTGTCGCCACCGAGTGTAGACATATTAAATGTTGGGGCTAAATTTAACAATTAAAAAAAATTAAGTTACACAAACACACAAAATTATTAGGCTACAGTAGTTATAAAAAATTAACTGCAAAGACCGTAAAAATACAAAAAAGAATTTAAATGCACGATACCGTAGCTGTACGAGTATGAAGTCCTAAAGTCCACAAAACTTGCTTGGATTCTTCCACTTGAATCTACAAGCACATATGGATTGTCTTTTAATCTTCTTTCTTGCCAATGAATGTCAAAGTTATTTTTCTTCAGTACCAAACTGAGAAGAAATGTCTTTACTTTTCTTTGCTTCTGTAAGAGTGTAGACTACCAACCAACAAATCTTCTTTTATTATTTCTTGTACTTCTAATTAGTTCTTCTGCACTAGCTGACAACAAACACGTCGTTTATTTTTATGCCTTCAAGTGCTTCTTGGCCCACCAGCTAACAAAAATCGTCGTTTATTTTTCTTGCTTTAATTTCTTCTTGACCTACCAACTGACAAGAACTCGTCTTTTATTTTTTATGCTTTAATTTCTTCTTGACCTACCAACTGACAAGAACTCGTCTTTTATTTTTTATGGTCACAGCGGTAAACCATAATCTCTTCGTGGGAAAATTGTAACATAAAGTTCCCGAATCCGTTTGTCTGCATATAGTGACCGAAAGGAAACACTCCTTGAAACGTCTATTCTTAAAGTGTATTCCTGTAAAATTAGCCCGCGGCTATCGAAATCGAAATGCAACGCCTTGCACCTCTAAAAACTGTCACTACGATACAGATTACTTGGATAAAAGACGGAGAATTTGTCCAGCTAGCAAGCACCAAATAAACCAGTTAAATGTGCGACCGACTTCCAACAAACAACTTCGAGAATGAATCAGAAAAATTTGTGATAACTCAAAGGCGACGCAACATTTCATGTTTAAACCGGTTTCAACAGGTTTGACACAGGTCTTACGATCGATGGTGCAATTTTGGCTCATGTTTTAGGAATTTCCATGACGTAATATTCAGTAGACCCGAACGGTTTCTACATGACGTTTGACCAGGCGAACAACCGTCTGGAACAAGGACAGAACGCTTTTATAACTTCACTTAACTAGCTGAATCATTCGAAGGAAATATATTCTACCGTACATTGCAAAGCATTCGATAGTTGTTGGAATTGACAAATGTATCAACAAACTCAAACACATCGTCGATGAGTTTGAAGTTCCATGAAAATTTCATCGTATGTCTGTTGTGCAGTTGCGGGCATGTGGGACAAATTTAAACCATTTGTAAGCTACAACAATGACATTTTTCAAGACAGTTTGGATAAGTTGGTACTTTTGACAGAAAGCCACACAGCAAACTTCAGCTGCAAACCAGAACGAACCACCCCACAATCTCTACACAAGGAATCATCGATTGCAACTTTTGAAAGGTTTTTCCGAATAGTTTTGTTATTATGATTTTTTTTGTGTTCCAGTAGCTACCTCCAGCGGTTGCGCTTTGAGAACGTGGTTTTAGCAATCACTGATATTTGTAAAGAATTGTTTGAGCTCCAGTAGGCCTATGACTCAAAACCGATTGAAAAGCCTAACTATACATGTTGTGCATCAATTCAGATGTCGCAAAATTTTATTATTTGATGCTGTGATCCGTAACTTTGCATTGCAAAAAGTCCAGAAAGGGTTGAATTAAATCAGGGATGTCCAAAGTCCGGCCCACGGGTCAACTCCGGCCCACGAGACGTTTTTGTATGGCCCGCGCCTGTTGTACAATGTGTTATTTTTGGCATGCAGACACACAAAAATCAGATAAATTTAACTTGCAGTTTTCAGAAAAATTATTGTGGCTGTTGGCCCGCGAACACTTATTATCAAATCTGGCTCGCGTGGGAAAAAGTTTGGACACTCCTGAATTAAATGCTTGGTTGAACTATTTTCGTTGCTTGTAGGCCTATTGTGTGTTTACAAAGCTTTCTAGACAAAATAGTTAGCCTCAATGGCATTTTTGCTGCAAGTGTAATCCAGTGATTAAATATTGATGATTTTTACATTGAACGAACTTCTTTTCATGCTGAGGGAAGTAGGCTAATTTCAGCTCAACACGAACATGCAACGCAATATTTTCTAAAAAATATTATGGGGCCCATTTTTCGTATTGTTTCCCGACCAGTGCTGACTTCTCTCGGAGGCCCTGCCGTAGCCTAATTATCATTGCCGTTTTAGGGTTAGGGTTAGGGGTTAGAGGTTAGGAACTCACCGAATAGTAGCAGACCCGTCTTGACAAGACACCAACGCATGCCAACATAACTCGGGACCGCATTACATGATGTCTTGCATCTAATTCTCAATGTACTGCATGTTCTTGCATCTCCGATTTCTCACTTGGTGGGTAGTGTGAATGAACATGGCAAAAACTAGTAGCGCTGCCTTCTCAGGGTGATCGCTTGAGCAAAGCATTTTTAAGGACTGCTCTTGATACAACAGCATCTAGTAGATAGAATAGTTCTCAGACAAGTGAAAATCTCGTTTTATCAATCTCGGTGATTTGACATGTGTCACTGTGTCAAAGCATCTACAAGGATACGAAGCTGCCAACATTACGCATCCAAAGAGGTTTTTCAGTCCCAAGATAAAGATTGATTGATTGAATCTTTATCGTCGAACTGGGAAAGCTTCTTTCAGAGCTTAATCCTAGCAGTTTTGCATACTTGTAGAAGATTTGAAACACTGACACAGCCGGGATTGACAGAGTGAAGTTTCCTATTGTTGAAGTTTTGTTGGCCGGGAATTATTCCATTTGTTAGTTTCCGTTGAATGGAAAACAATCGTTATCACGCATTGCTCAAGCGCATACCCTGAGAGTCGAACCAGTGCAGCTTGATATTGAAGCTTCTTCGTTCACGAAGTTACGCGCTATCCAACTGAGCTATTCCCACAGTCAATCTACTATTGGCACAAAATAAAATGATTAAATATTAATGTTGATATTATCATTATCACATCGTCACCAGTAAGATATTAAGATAACGAACTTACTTCATACAAAGTAGAAATGTTTTGCATGCTATGAACAGATTGCATTGGGTGGTTGCATGTCAGAGGGGGCGAAATCAGATTGTTTGGTTTCCTTTCTATAATTCTGCGCATGGTGGTGGTTGAATTTATATGGACTGCAGTATTTTTTTAAACAGAAAAATATGTCAAGCCTGAATCTAACTATATAGGCTACCTTTCAATGCCTGCATTGAGCCCAAATCTGGCTTGGAAACCCCCAGTCAGACACACAATTCTGCTACGTCGTATAAAGCACATAATATTTAATTTGACACTATTGAACATACATTAGGCCTATAACTTACTATTAGAGTTCAAGGGTTTTAGACATTTTTAAAGGAATTCATTGAAGTTTACACGTGTAATTATATTTTCACACACTCTAAACACATTCATTTTATTTCACTAAGGTTCAGCGTTTAAAAGAACACCACAAATTAATTTAATTTTTTGGGAAGCTTTTACTTAACCTGAACATAGATTCAGAATTAGCTGTATGCGGTAAAGTGGAAGAAGCTTTTTTTTGTTTTTTACATCTGAGCAAAAGATAGAAAAGATTTCGATATCCTCTTCTAAATACCGGATTCATTAATCCGTATATCATAAAGTTAACTGCAGAATTGCTGAGACCAATCCATCCAAATACCTGCAAAAAAAAACATTGCTTCAAAAGATATTGTTTACAAAAAACAAAGACCTACTTAACAATAAAAATAAGTAATCTGCTGTTTTGTATCACATAAAAATAGCAAATAATTTCCATACAAGAAGAATTCATAGACAACAACATTTCAACAACAAGCGAAAACTTGGACAATCTCGATGACTGGGCATCGTTAGTAGTTCAAAGCTTTTACAAATATGCAAAATTGCCATAATTAAACTTTCCCATTCTGAGGATAAAGATTCCCACCATCGAATGAGACATGTGTGATGTAAAATCGGTCAATAACCGATAAATGACCGAAAAAAAAAAAACCCAGATGTGACCTGTGTGGAAACTAGCATACAAGTGTAGGCCCACTGATATAGATCGAATTGTTAACCTAACTAAAGTGAGATAGACCAATCAAAATGAACATGTTTGTCAGCTGGTTTCAATAGCAGCTTGAATGTTATTGCAACTGACTTTCATTTTTTGCCTTTGCGCAACGCTCAGAGTTCAATGTGGATACCACTACACCTTGTAGACTTACATTTTGTCCATATAAAATGGAATTATTGTTATCTGACTCATCATTAGTGCAACATGCGGGAGTGGAAACTCCCGATGTTGGGTTGCTAAGCAAAGGTAATTTCAATCAGAGTCAGACACAACTCAGGTTTGTGGTGCCGAAGTAAGAGCAAAATTCCAAAAGCGGATTAAGCAGTTTCGTGCCACAGTCTTACCTTTTTAACTAAGGCAGGAATTCTATTTGCGTCAATGAGAATTGCTGACCCATATGGCAACCAGCAGACACAAAAACATGCTACAGTTGTGGCCAGCGTTTTCAACAGGTTTTTCTCCTTTTGCAATGATCGCTTGTTTTGTGGACTTGGTATCGGTCTCCCATCAGTTGAAGAAATGCTTCGAACCCATTCTCCTTTTTGTTTAACTGCTCTATGATTAGAAAAGTATACAGTATCTACTGTAATATGGGCTACTGTAACAGGTAAAAGCACTTTCATATGCAGACACATTTCATCCTGTAGGCTATAACAGTGCTTTAATTGTCTCAACTACAAGGTTTGCAGGCCTACGCCTTGATCTAGTGTTAGTCATACTTTTGTGCTTAGATGGATTGTAAGATTTTTTGTGCTGCATTCATAATCTGCTACAATTTAGATCGCAATCAAAGTGTAAGGATTCTGGAGTTTTTCTTTCAATGAATACTTTGTGCTTGGCTTTAACTAGTTTAATTTTTTTTTTTTTTTTTTGTCATTGCACTATAAAGCCGTCCTTGTTAAGTAATTATATCAAGAGGACACAAGTTGCAAAATTAGTCACACTGTTAGCATTGAAAGTACGGTAATGGCTTTTCAGACCATGCTATCCTATAGTTAATTCCTGCATAATAGCCTACATTTGAATTATGGTTTTAGCGTGAATATTTAAACATTGCTGCGCTTCTTAAGTACTTCTGACAAAAACACCAAACAATTTTAAAAATAAATTATCTATTTTAAGTCGGATTTACTTGTATTAAAACACAAAACAAAAAGTTTTTTTTGCAGACCTAATTTTAAAAAACATATTTTCATTACCAAATTGTGGTTGATGATAAATGCACAATAGTATAGCCTACTTTGTAGAATTAAATTGTCCGTCTTCAAATTAACGTCAGGATAATATACTAAAACATTTTTTTCTGGATATCAACATCTTTGTATAAGTAGGTTTCTTGCGCAAATTTGTTCTCTATATTGATAAGCATGCTGAACCGTAAGGTAAAATCCCAGTCTACCTAAAGGCCCATCTTTTGTTATTTCATCAGCCATACGTAGGCTATTTGTAAATTGCTCGAATCACAGCTTACAGATGCTTATTGAGATATGTAGAGATGCAATATGTTTCAACGCAATTAGTTCTTGTATTGTCACAATGGATATCCATCATTACATTGCTTTCAGATTTTAACAAATGTCAACCTTCCAACCACAATGAGGCCATGCGTTGGTTACAGCAATTGGACTTGCCTTATAAGCAAGAAGACACAACGGAAAACGGACATATAGAGTTACGGTATGTTTCCATGAAGTTAAAGTTTGTATTTGCATTCTCGGAAATAACATTATTTGATATGTATTTTGTTTTTACGTATTTTATTGCTAGCGTAATGCAGCATTCCGAATTCATGCTCAGAAATGTATTTTAAATAGGCCTATATATTTGCCTTTCTCAAACTCAATCAAGTTGGCTTGAGCTAAAGCAAAAGTTTGAAAATGAGCACGTTGACAGCATTAAATATACACAAAAACACTGACGAGATTTTAGTGGAAACAATGTGTGATGCATATATACTGTATTATGGCTGACTGTGTTTATTGTGTTCCGACGGTTCATGAAAAATAGATTTTTTTTTCTTCTGAAAATGGGAAGTTTACGAACGATAAGACGATTTTTACAAACAAACTGGAGATTTAATATTCTAGTTTATTTCAGCCAAATCTCCACGACTGCAGTTATGGAATTATTGTTTAAGATTTTTCTTTTTAAGAGTGAGACAGGATGTGTTGGTTTATAATAATTTATAGCCTACCCAGCCGGCAAATCAACCATTTTTCGCATTGTATCAATGTCTGCAAAATACTTTCATTAATTTGTTGTTGAAGCAACACCATTTTAATCGAGCTTCGTGCCTTTAAACCTGGTGATGTGGGTTTTATGGCATTATACTCAGAAGGTGAAAATAATTTGACTGAAAAAATAGGGATTTTTTAACATATAAAAGCTACCTTAAATAATTAAACTAACTTGACTCAATGTTAGTTAACGTGAAAGTAATTGAGTGAAAGAAGGGGGTAGATTTGCTGCATTTTCCTGGTAATTAAACAAATATGTAGGCTAAATGTAATGCAACATGCAATTGACGTATCACCTAATATCTTTAGGATTGTATCGTTGCATAATGGGTGGTGGCCAACAGGGCCTCCAAGAGCCCTGCCGGGCCCTGGTGCAGATGTTGCTGCCAGGCCCCCCAGCGCGACATGTCGCGTGATATCTCACAAATCACAAGCAAAATTTGCGGTGCGCGTTCTTACAAAGGATAAATTAGGTTAAAGTATTAACACTCCATTATTTCACAAAGAATGCACTATTGTAAATATGACTTTAAATTCACAGATACACACTATAGTTATACACAAAGATAAAATGCTGTGGCTATATTTGGCTATATTACTCAATAGCGTTGCCAGATATGGAATTCTACCCTAATTTGAGGAAAAGTTTATAGCTGTTGAAAACAAAAACTTGTGTTTTGGAAATTTTTTTTAGTCCTGGGCAAAGATCAAAACCCTAACCTTATTCCTAACTCTAACCTTTTCACCTTAACCCTTTCTAACTTTAATCATAACTCTGGCAACACTTGATTGTAACCATGGCAACAAGTAAGTAAAATCAGCCATTTCGAAGATAAAAATACAATACCATTTCTGACCTTGAAATCTGCAGAGAGTAGGGGAGCAAACTTAGGATGAGTGCATTGCTATTGTTCATGACATTAAGAAATACCAACTTCATATAAGAAATACCAACTTCATGATATAAAAAACATTTTATGCAAAATTGACCTTAACACGCAAATCTAAACGTTTTATCGGGCCCCCTGAACGCAAAAAATTAAAAGTTTTGTTGTTCTAAAAAATGGCATACCCATGAGGGGGCCCACTCAAAATACGAAACTAATATAAAAAACAATACTTCATGCAAAATCGTTGAAATCAATCTTTTTATCGCGTGAATTTAGACATTTTGTCGGGCCCCCTTGAACTCACCGGGCTCCGGTGCAATGCACCGGTTGTCCCCCCTCTTGTGGGCCCTGGTGGCCAATACGTGATCGGCCTACTGGGTACTCCAATACTCTCAATTTGACGACATCATTAAAAAAACAAACCCAGGTCTACCGCGCAGTGTTGAACGGAATGCAGCAGTCTTCATGTAAATCTTCCGTGCTAGCTTTGATGTTGCATTTTTCTACAAAACCATATTTCCAGCTATGTCACTGTAGCTGCTGTTAATGTGTATAGGCTAATTTTATTTTTACACCGTATTTTTTTCTCCACTTGACATGCATGTAAAAATAAATGAATAAAAAATGAGCTTTGGCGCCAAATTTTCTTTTGTAATTACCATAATTCATAGCTGCATTAAAAGTTTCTCAGGTAAAACATTTTAAATGATATTGCGGTTCAAATTTTTATCACTCCTGTGTAACTGGAATTGTATAAATAACTTACAAATATAACTTTGTGTAACAAAAGAAATTGATCACAACTGGAACAAAAATTGCAAAGATTGTAAGAAAGATTGTGTAGCTGTAAACAAATGCATCATCCCATGAGCAAACCTGCATCTTTACGTCATATCTGAAAAAGTATAAGCAACTTTAAACAATAGCATTTGAACAGGTATAATATTAGTACAGTCAGTTCTGCTATGCTGATGCTGATAGAAAAGTTTTAAAAAAATGTTCTGCATTACAGTTCATCAATTGCTGGGCTAGGTCGTATACCTAAACACTTTGTTGCGATTATTACTAGGAAAAAAAGATTTTTCATGCTGCTAACTATTGTACAGTATATGCTACAACAAAAACGCATCAGTAATTAAGTATAAAATCAATAAAACACTCTAAGTTTAGACGAATACAAAAATTGAATCATTATATTTACATAAAAAACCTCAACTAAAGTTTATTATTTTGTAGCTTTGTGCAGTAAATGTATTTGACTGACAAAAGTAGTTACTTTTTGTCTTGCAAGAAGCCAAATTAGACATTATCAAATCAACTAATCATAAAAGCAAGATTCTCATAAAACGTTCTTGCATGATGTCTACTCCACCAGTTTCAGAAAATACAAATATTGCTTTTGATGCCCTTCTAAAATTATTTCTTAATTTGGGTTACATTGGTGCCCCAACTTGATAGCCGTTCTGGGTTTCCCACAAAGGAAAAGTACTTTAAGTGTGGTAGAAAATGAACACAACAAAAAAATACGTCGGCATAACTCTAATACAAGGAGCAAAAGACCGAGTAACTTGGCAGGTTTTTGTAAAAGAAGCAGTCAATGCTTGGAATGAAATATGACATTTAAAGTAGAAAACCAGTCTATGAACTTACGATATCCTGCTCCATCCAACCAAAGTGGGAAAGGAAAGGATGATTGACCACAACCAGCACGAAGCTGCTATGATGTTCACACTTTTCATTGTAAACTTGTCAATATACGAATGGCTGTGAACCACAGCATAATATCTGAAAAGTTAATTGTCAATACATAATTGATTTTAACAGTCTAAACACTTAGAAATTTAAGTGATTTGCTATGCTAACTGCTTTAGCACCGTAGCTTAGTCAGAGAGTCACGACCTAAAGTGCCAAGCACAGAAGGAAGAATAAGCATTTGTGCGTGCTTTGAAGCTCTTGACCAAGTTGTAAACATTTGATAGCATTGTTTTACTATGGTCCAATATCAGGTTTTACTCGAAGGATCCTTGTTTCCTAACTTCGACTCTGGCCAATAAAGTCGTGATCTGATATAATCGGTCAAACGACTGTTAATGAAAGGACAAATTTATGATAACACAGAAGGTCTAGGGAGAACGCCTTTTCTAACGGAAATTTCAGAACTCCTGCTTTATCCCACTGTATTTTTATTACTTTTGGATCAAACTATGTCTCGTCAAACCCTTCCTTTTTACTACTATCAGTCGCATTACCTGTTAATGGCAATGGCAGTGAGATTCGAGATAGAGCAAGTACACGTAACAGTGACAATGATTCCCACCACTGTACAAGCCCCCATGGACAGAGCATTTGTCCCAGCCACAACATTGGCTAACATCGTTGGAACCACAAAACCGGTCACCTGTAGATTAATAAGTGAAATGTAAAATTACTTGTTAGAATAGCCTTTAAAACCTTAGTCTAATCATGTTTGGTAAGATATGTTTTGTTATGCAAAATAGCATTATCATGGTACGGCAGCCTACTCTTGACACAAAACAGCTTAGAAATTTAAGTATACAAAAAAATGAAAATATATGGCTTACGTCATAGACTACAGTGCACTAAAAAGAAAACTATTGGTCACTTTATGAAACAATCAATATCACAATAGCATTGCATGTCACTCTATTAAATATGCGTGAATTTCATCAAAGAGAAAAGCATCCAAATGCTCTTTGTTTTATATATAAATATCATCTCCACATGATGTAATGGATCAATATTAGGTTCTAGTACAGTAGCCTAGTACTCGCCTATAGTGACATCTGAGGGGACCTTCGAAAAAGTGTCACTGTAGGAAAATTCCACCATAGCCGATATTCTACGGTACCAGTAGTTTAAATATAACACTTTGCTACAGATGCCACTATAACTGAATTCTATTGCAGGCTATTTGATTATTCTACAAAAGAACTTAAACAAACTTTCTACTTACCATCAAATCAGCTATCGCCAAATTTATTACAAATATATTTCCGTGTAAATGAACTCGATCTTCGAGGGTAATTGAGCAAATAACTACTAAATTCCCAATGATTCCCACAAAACTTAGAATGGATAGATATATGAGTTCGACCGCTTTCTGAGCAGGGGGTGTGTTTTTCCAAGGATTGTCAATTTCCGTTGCATTCATAAAGTTTTCTGTTACCGATAGCGTTGTTGAATTTCTTTTTTCATCAGTTATTGCATAAAAGCCAGACATAACTTTCTTGGTAACAAATGTAGGCTAACTAGTTGTATGTAAAAACCTACGAATGAGTCAGTAAGCCATTACCTCATACCTACAGTAGCCTATCAAACTCATATTTTACTGTTGTCAGATCTTCACCTTGAATATGCCAAGTCCTCTTCAATTGATCTGACTTTGTGATTCACTACCAAATTAAACAAAAGTGTAAAATTGAATGCTTGACGTCGTACTGCATAGAATGAGACCAACTCGCTTCTTCTTTTTCACTAAAACCGCAGATTGATGCTGCCGGTACTACTTTTTCTCTCAATCCTTTTTACTTATTGCTACGTTTATTCGTCGGTGGCATAGCCGCGTGGTAAGATCTCTCGTTCTGCGTTCGGTAGGGTTCCGGTTCGACACTGCTCAAGAGCATGTGACTGGGTCTTCATCAATCAATCAATCATCAATCATTTTATTTTTCGTCATTAACGCGTCCGGGACAAAAAAGATACTAACTACAAAAATCGATATAAACCTACCAGCACGTTAACGAACGGGAAAAGGTGGCAAAACCTTGAAAGGCATAAAGAAAATGGCTTTCTTTGGCAAAACACTTAAAGGCATGCCGTCGATTGCAGAGCGGCGGCTCTTCGACTAGAGCCCTTGATTTCTCTCATGATCATGAATAGTATGCTGCTCAACAGATAAATGCCTATGGCCCTGCTGAGGGCTATGTCCTGCTGAAGTGAACGTTTCTCCGATGATTTAGTTTCCAATTTGGTTTAAGTGAGGTTGTGCCTGTGATCGTTTTGTTGTGTTGGTTGGCAAACCTGTGGCACATGCGAGATCAATTAAACCACAGTATTAAAAAAGGCATTAAAACTTTAAGCTTATGAAACTTCTTATACAATTTAACATCTATAGCCTACCGATTGACCTGTGAACTTTTTGCTTATACTTCCGATAACAGTTGAAAAACTGTTTGCTCAAGATAAATGCTGTAGATGAGTGTAGAACCTTGGTATAGCCTACCAAAAGCATCCATAGCCTACTTGATGCATTTCTACAAATAATGCATTGTGCTATCTTTTAGTATAAGCAACGTTATAATAACTTCTTTTTCCGCGTTTTCGATGCATCGTAGACTATTTAGTTTTGCTTTCTAGCCAGAGATTGACGAGTATTTTAGACCGAATATTGTGCATGTCTCTGTCGCCACCATGAGTGCGCTACTTTAGTATAGCCAAGTATTCTATACAAGAAAAAAAAAGAATAAGTATGCCGAGGCAATATTTTGATTTAAATACCCCAACTTCACCTAAAATTCCATCAAGGATATAAAAACTTATGGCACTGATACAACATGGGGGAAGCAATACAAAAACTTATAGCAATTAAGTGAATTAGCAGAAACAGACTTTTTCCATAGAAAGCTGATCGTTTTGTGACAAACAGTGTTATCGTATTTTGTTTATTAATTATTATCAATGCGTTACCAATTTTGAAAAGACCGTAGCTAACTGATACTTTCGGGCAATATACCCTCGGCCGTGAAAAAAGTGAGTTTTTCATGTTTATTTCTACATTGGCATTAGGCTACTATAAAATATCAATGACACAAAGCTTAGGCCATTATAAAGAAAATAGACGTTACACCCGGTTATAAAAACAAGATTTTAGTCGGTTGAATTCCAGACCAAATTGTTAAATGTATTCAGTATAAAATAACACGATTTAAGTTGTAAAGTTGTTGTTAGGCAAAATACGTTACTGGCAACTATCGACTACAAGTTGAAGGTTTTCTGACTCGTGTTTCCAAAAAAAAAACATTTGGAACGGATCATTATTATGTGAACAATATCAGGAAACTTTTGTGTGAAACAGTAGGCTATAGGACATCATAAGCATCAATTCAAGAACATAAATTTTATTTTGAAATCAAAAACAGAGAGCAACATAATAAGGGTTTGAAGCATTGAACGCTTCAAGAATCTGGCTATAATAAACGTAACAGGAATGTGGTCTTACTTGTTTTTTTGAACTGAAGCAATGTTCAGCAGTTCAAAATATTAATACGAAGTTTTCAATGCACAATATTTTCAAGGGTATAAGAAAAATCTATAATTATATCTCCAAAAATTGAAGACATCGTTATAAAGCATAAGAAGGATCTGTAATTATATCTTCAAAAATTAAAGGTCTCGTCATAGACTGATCCCTCATGACGGGAATAATAAGGTGCAATTGTTTACATGTAGTCTATATGAGATTCACCATACTGTACAAACAAAACTAAATATTTTCCAACCACTGCGCTTGAATAAAAAAGTGTATAAAAGCAGCACAACATTGCATTTTTCTGAAAGAGTTTTGTAGCCTCGGCTAGCAAGTGAGATTTTTCTGTATCAATCCAATCTAGATGACGTAGCCTACCCGTTTTTCAAAGAGTTGACGTTTTTTAGAATTGTAGTTTGCTGGTGTTTGTATGTTTACTGTTCTTTCTCACTGGTATCTTTCGATAGTTTTTCTTCATCCTGTGTAACCTGCAAAGCAAAAACTATGGAGTGTTGTAGCATGCTGATAACAGCTCTATACAAGAGTTGTTTGAAAAGTTACTTTTCAAACTTATGTCGTAGCCTACTCTTTATTGCGAAGTACTGTAATGTGTAATCAGCAAACAGCTGAATATCAACAACTCCACAAGTATCAATGTTGCAAAATAAAGTTACCCTAAAACAGCTTTTTATGTGTTATAACTAGTAGTGCACCAGAAACAACATTTTGACCGGAGGCCGGATGTTCCGGCCAGAGAATTGCAACTCTGGCCAGAGGTCGAAACTTCCGGCCTCTGGTAATACCCATTTCATATACGTAATCAATGGTCCAACCAAGAGGTTGTACGTACAGTTACACCAGCACTGTTACCAAGCGCTCTAAAAAGTGCCTCATGGCAATTTTTCGGGTCCTTTAAAAGGATCCATTCAGGAATAAACTTTCAGGTAAATTTCAAATTTAGCAATGTTTTTTTATCCACCCGATATAGTATTGTTTTTAAGATATTGAAGATTTTTAATTAATATCCTTGATCCTATTATCAATGTTAAGTTCTCCGTACAGTCCTATGTTGCATATATGCAACAAAGATTTCTGGGAAGTACCTGACTTGGGAGAGTAGAATGAATATTTGTGAAAGAAAATAAAACAAAATAACACTTCCAAGTAATCCTTTATAAGTCAATGATGCAACATGTTTACTGCTAAATATTTTGATTTTGTGTTGGTTATGCTAGGTTACACCTTTTTGAAAAATAATTCTAACAAATTGATTTTTCTTCTTGGTAGCTACGGGTTGACCAATGTTACAGGTAACATGTGTAGCTAATTTTTGCATTATTGCAGTACCACATTAGTACGAACATTAGTATCATTGTTTAGTACGAACAACAGATATAGGCTACTCTCAGTAGGCGATAGCTTACAGTGAAAAATGTTTAACCTAAAGATCAAACACAATTTTCTACACAATCTATATACCATACAATGATAAACTTTTTTTAAACTGCGAGTCTATTATACTGTAGCCTAGTACACAACTACACATAGACAGATGAAACCAAGCAACCACACGGCATTTAACATAATATATTAAACTAAACTATAAACTACGAACGTTTTCGGCTATACACACGTTAACCCTTTTCAAGTAACGAAACAACAAACCATCCTTGAAATCTTTTAGAGTTCTGCGTACTTGTTTCACCGAATTTGACATTAAAATCCACGAGGCATTGCTAACAAAATCATGGAATCCTAGCCTCAATACGCAGTTGTTTGCCCGCCATGTGATGTGCTTTTCTCCTCTGCTTTGCCGTTTCATTCTTATGCATTTCGTTTTCAATTTATTGTGTAGATCAGTTATTTATTTCAATGTAGATGTAAAATCAGTTATTTTTTCGTTACTTGAAAAGGACTAACATGTGTATGGCCGAAAACGTTCGTAGTTTATGTTCAGTTTAATATATTATGTTAAAAGCCGTGTGGTTGCTTGGTTTCATCTGTTTATGGTTGAAGAAAGTTACCTCTTTACCACGATTGAACTACACATAGCTTGTAAAAACTGTTTAGTACGAACATGTGTAACTGCAGCTTGGCCAGCAGATGCAGTTGACGAAAAGGAAGACTCGCGTTTGACTTCATGGCAAGATGCGTTTGTCGTCGTTTGTGTATTGGGTTGGCTTTGTTCGGGTTCAGCCGAACTGTTGCTGGAAGCCTTTAAAATCACACCGCAAGATTAGATTAGAAACTCAATCTTCAACTCTTTTTATTATTTCAGATCAATGTAACTTATGTCGTCATATCTCATATTCAGGGTTATCTTAACCTCTCCAGCCGGGGGGGCCACTGCTGTTTAGGGGCCTACTCATTTTAGTCTGTTTAATTTTTTTGGGGCTATTTGAAAAATCTGCTACAGAAGCTCGATATTCAATTGCGTAAATCTTGCCACGCCGTATTTACTGCTTTTCAAACTCCGGTTGGAGGCCCACCTATGTCTAAGGACCCACGCATAGTTAGTTTGTGCGTTTTTCGACTTGTAATTTTACATTTAATATGTTAATTTTTGTTATTTCTGCAAAATTTTCTCGCCCGCTTTGCTCGCTCAACCAGAAAGAAAAAAAAAAAAATATTAATAATAATTAAATGTTAATGCTTTTGAAGTGGACTAAGTGGAAATTTTTTTGTGTGCCATAAAAACCTAACAAATAATGTAGGCTAATGTTCCGAAATAAACAATGCTCACTCAAATTGCCTATAATTAAAATTAAATTGATAAAGTTCAGTGTTAATGGTGAGGGCTATAAAGTGAAATGTGCCGTGAATATAGGCCTACTAGGCTTTAAGAAAAGATGGGGATATCTCAGATGAATGTTGAAGTCCTAACCTGCTGAAAGGCTACATCACACTATACTAGTGCCCAAATGCCTGCAGTTATCTTGCCTTATTAATTACCACTCACTCCTTGTGTCACGTGCACTCCGCAGAACCGTTATCGTACTCTGTTTTATTCATGTCATTTCATTCTAGCAAGACTAGCAAACAACAATTTCTTTTGTTCTAGTTCTTGTGTTGAGTCTGATAGTCTTACACCTTCTTTTGCTGTAGTAGTTCAAGTGGTTTAACAATACGCTGTGTATTTTGTTGCAGAAATTGCGATTCTATCATTTTCTTTTGTTAGTACATTCAAAAAAATAACCGTCTTTGTTCAGCTGTTAGCTTATATAAATTTTCAAGAAATAAATTATTGAAATCTTTCTGTGATAGTAAATGATTTTTTTTTTTAAATGGCAGCCTAACTTAAATTTTAAATCCAACCTTCTACCAAAAGCCTAAGTTTAATTTGATTACATAGCGACGTATGGTTGCAGCTGTGGCTATTAAAATGTGCATCTTGATAAAAAAAAACAAAAAAAAACGCGACAGTACCGGTAGGCCTACTTCTAAAAATGGCCCAAAGTGACCGAAACAAGATTACAACAATTTCGACAGGCAAGCCCCTACACCCCCTTTATAACTTTATTTTTTTGACAATAAGTTTTATAAATATTAAAACTTGATTTTTCTCTAATTTTTTTTGTACATGAATGAGGATGTAGGCTTAGCTTATAACTTCTTTTTTTTTGTATAAAATTTCGGAGTAGTGTACTCTTTGCTAAAAAGTACTCTTTGATAAAAGTGAATTTTTCGCTACATTGAAAGAGTTTGCTGCCCTAACTTAACGCTTTCTTGTCCTATTTTTAAGGGCCATCACTAAATATAGGGGCCCACTAGTAAATTTTTGGGGGAACTCAAGATAGTATTCACACGGCCCTGCTCATATTCATTAAATTTTTATTTTATGAAATTTGAATTATAAATAAGAAGTACTTTCGTCATCAGTAGCTTTACAAGATATCAGGACTACCTGATCAAATAATAAAAAGCCTAAAATGTAGATAGCCTACTAAACGCATGTTGTGGGATTGTTAGAAACAAAAATACCGGTAGGCCTATTTGGTTTAGACATTGGTCGGTCCATCGTTTCAAAATTCCGGTGAACAATTCAAAAATAGTTTTAGTTCCTTCAATTCATTGAAAAGAAGTAGGCTACGATGTGTCAGAACATACATAGGCCTAAGCATACAAAATTGTATCAAAATATTTATCTGATTAGGCCACCTGATTTATTTATGTTAAGTGCTTACCTTTATGCAATTTGGAGAAGATTCTTGCCGCTGGAATATGTGGGGAGAAGTACCAAATTTATTGCAGACCGCTGTGATGGATCTAGCTTTTCGTTTATTGATTGTTCTGCCAGAATGTATACAGGGTGGTTCACAAAAATGTGACATATTTTGTTTATCTGTCATTTCCATAAAAATGAATTCTACCTCTTGATTTTCAGGTAAGTTATAGAGTACAGCTATAAGTTTTATGTGTAGCAGTTTGGAGCCGGGATATCAATTTTCAGTGGCTGAGCGGACAAAAATCATTGAACATTACTTTTCGACAAAATCTGTAATCTTGACCCAGAGACATTTTCGTCATGACTTTCCTGGAAGGAAAACACCGTCTCGGAATACTATCAAACGCTTGTTGGAGAAGTTCAGAGACACTGGCAGTGTGACTAACAACAATAAAAACCATAGTAGTCCACCTTCCACCGCAAGAACCCCCGAAAAAGTTCACGATGTTCGAACTTGTGTGGAGAAGTCTCCACGGAAATCCACCAGAAGACTTTCTCAGGAAGTGGGGATTTCAAGATCTTCTGTCAATAGAATTATTCTTGCTGACTTGCAACTTTTCCCATACAAAATTCAGCTTCTTCAGACTCAGCAAATCAGTGAACTGATTAAGAACAATCCCGGTCTTTTGGATGTGCTTCTTTTTAGCGACGAGACCCACTTCCATTTGAGTGGCCATGTGAACAAACAAAATTATGAGATTTTGGGCAGAAGCACAGCCTCATGCGCATGTGCAAGCACCCTTGAGTGTAACAAAAGTCACAGTTTGGTGTGCAATAGGACGTAATGGCATTTTTGGTCCTTACTTTTTTGAGGACCACGAGGGATGCCAGGTGACTGTTACCACTGAACGTTACATCAAATTGCTCAGACGACAATTCATTCCAGCAGTAAGGAGGAGAAGGGGGACCGACTTGGATACAGCTGTATTCCAGCAAGACGGTGCCCCACCGCATTGTTCCAATCGTACCCTTGAGTATCTGCATCAGTACTTTCCTGGGGATCGATTGATTTTAAGGAGGACCAACAACCCCTGGCCGCCATATTCACCTGATCTTAACCCTCCTGACTACTTCTTCTGGGGATATCTGAAGGATAGAGTCTACCAGGACAATCCTGATACCATTGACAGACTGAAGGAAAACATTAGAAGAATTCCAAGGGACATGTTAGGGAAAGTAATGGACAATTTCAATGTGAGAGTGGCAGCGATGATTCAGCAGCGAGGAGCATGGATCGAACATATTATCAAATATTGAAATAACTCAGAAACCAGTTTGTTTTTTCAAAAGTGCTTTTGAGGCCAAAAACTTATAGTTATGACCCATCTCCGGCTGAAAGGATTTTGAAAAATCTTCAGATTTGTAGAAATTATGAACAAACGAAATGTGTCACATTTTTGTGGACCACCCTGTATATAGTTTGAGTCAGCAATTGCATGTTAAAAATATATCTTCCTCTCATTTACTTTGCAACGCAAAGTTTGTCTTGTGCATTCACAGTTACATTCGATTTAACTCTGCCATCACATCCGTGTAGCAACAATATTTTTATAAAATTAGTCTTGTGTTTGGAATTTCTGGTTTGACTCCCGGGGTATGTGCTTGAGCAACGCATTTTAAGGATTGCTCTCCATTCCGCGGCACCTAATTTATGGAATAACTTAGACAATAACAATCGGAAAATACACTTTGTCAAAACTGGATGACCGGGCAGCAGTGATTCAAAGCCTTTACGAATATGAGAAGTCAGGTTTAAGCCCTCTCAGTCTGAGGATAAAAACTCCCACAAACAGTCTACCGACCTGTACATTGAATCGGAATTAGTTCCATGAAGAACAGTTGAAGTTATTTTACGTTGAGTTTTGCATCTCAATAGAAGCAAAAAAAGATTTCGATATCCTCTTCGGAATACCGGATTCATTAATCCATAAATCACGCAGTTAACTGCAGAATTGCTGAGGCCGATCCATCCAAATATCTGAAGGGAGACAACATTTTGCATTAGGCCTATTGATTTCAAGGTTATGTGCAATGTATGGGAACATTCTAATTCGCTTTGCGAAAGATAAATACAATTGCATCGTTGAAACGAATACAGAAAAAGTTAAAATTTGTTCTTAAAATCCGACTTGGAGCATGAAAATTATGTAAGTCTTTAACTCACCGTAAAAACGGGCCGTAAATGTTTTTTTTATTAGTCAAGGGCCCTATTGAATGCAAACAAAGTTAGGAAAGTAACAACTTGTTATCAATCACGAGCCACACGTCACTGATTGCATTCTACAATTATTTATTGTAAAGCTTCACAAAGCACAAAACTAAATTGAAGCGGAAGTGATGACTTCCACCACTGGCCAGAGCTGTATCTATCAATTGGCTGTTTCTTATTTTAAGCTTTTTCTTAATGCCAAGTTTGCTATCGTTGTTGATGTTTACACGCTCTGGTCATACATGAAAGGAATTCATTTTTTATAACCTACGTTTGTACCAGGGATGGTTCATACACACTAGTTTGATGCAAAAATGAGTTTGAAATGAACTGACAAAATATGTTGTTATGGCAGGGGTTTTCAACCTAGGGGTTGCGAGCCATTTGAGGGTCTCGAGACTCCTGAAGATCCAGTGTATCGTTTTCAATTCTTTTTTTGCCAGAAAAGGTTAGAAACTGTGTTTTTTTGCAATCGACCATTCCACAACCTGGGGTTGTTCTATTGTTTAAGCTTTTAGACGCTGCAAAGACTTCAGGCCTAACAATAGAAAAGCGTTCGATATTTTCCACCTGGTTATACGTTGCTTTGTGCAAAATAAACTTAACCAGTAATCACGCTATGGCAGAAAAGCAAGATTATTTGAAATCCTATGTCTAATATGGATTTGTCAGTATCGTTTCCAATGACAGTAAAAAAAATAGTGCAGCCTGTAGGCTATTTTGTTTGAAGTTCTTTCAGCAACAGTTCTACGCATTGACAAGCTTGTTAAATGCAGCAGAAACCATCTCACTCAAGCTTATTTCAATAAATCCGTATAAGATTGCAATAAATTCAACCGGTGAAAATAAAAAAAATGTAGCTTATTCCCATTATTCTTTCTCTTATAATCTAGCCAAGCCGGTTGGAAATGAAAATAGTAATTAAAGAAAATGTAATAAAAACCGTAATAACATCGTGAAATGACCGTTTTGGTTTCACAAATTTGCATTAGAACAGCGAAACGAGATATAACTGGATGTCGTGGTGAACCAAATTCGGTTAAATTTTGCATTGAATATACTTTTTTTGAATATTTTTATGGGTGTAACGAGGCTACGTTGATTGATCTGAGCGGGTCTGAGTGTAAAAAGGTTGAAAACCCCTGTGCTATTGCATCACCTTTTTAACCAATGGTGATATTCCAGCGGGATTGATGAGCATTGCTGAGCCATAAGGAAGCCAGCATAACGAAAAAAAAGCAACTGATGTCGCCAGCGTTTTTAGGAGGTTCCTTTCTTTTCTCACTGATCTTCGGTTTTGATCCATGCATGACTGACTTCTACCTCTTGAACCGAGGGTCCGAACCCATTTTCCTTGTTTTCTGACAGTTCTGCAATATATGGTGTAGGCTACAATTTGATGATGATTTTGAGACTAATTTCATTATTGTCAAGCTTCGTATTTATCAATTTGAATAGAAAAAATGTAGGCTACATCAAATTGTACATTTTTTAAGACTAAAGAAAGCAACTAAGGAAATGTCAATTCATTGTCATGTAAACATGAAGATCTAAATTCTTTAGCGATTTCCGTATCGATCTGTTTGCAATATTAAAAAACTTAAATTGACGGAACAAAGCTATCGGCACTCGGAGTCTTCCCTGTCATTTATTTCAAAATACTACCACTATTATGATGTTGATAAAGGCAGGATTTTTCCAACTTTAGACAGATAGAAGAGGCTTATACGAAGAACAACTTATGCTTTGAGTAAAGAAAAGCATTAAACGTTTAACTGGGCATCGTGTTTTGCTACTCTATGTTTTCCAGCCTACTTTCGCACAAAGCAAGGCATATCATTGCTGCAATTTCTGCAGTTATTGACCTTTCACCTCACACTCCTCTTTGGTGACGTCATCATGCGTGGTATTCTCACCCACCCTTCCTCCCATGCTCTCAATTGCACAGCTTTTGTTATCATCTGGCATTAGGCGTAACTAACACCTCCCTTCAACGTCGTTTTACATTCAAAATCTTTATTTTATTTCTGTTCGCAGTTAGGATATGAGCATTTTTATAGATTGAACAGACATATGGGCCTACGTAAAAAAAAAAAGCAGAATTTATTACATAACTTGTACTGTTGACTAGGAAACAACATGAGCATGTCTAAAATGACACTAAGGAAATTTAAAATTGATTTTAACGACTCATACAAGCAAAACCGTCTCTTTTGAACTGAGTCTCACGAATGGGATTTATAATACTATGACATCGCGTATTGCAGTTTTTTGACTAACCGTTCTATTAGTTAAACGGAGTAAATTCTGGCTGTATGCAACAAAGCATTGTAAGACATAATGCCGTTGGTGCTCGCTTTCTAAGCATACAATCGGTTTGACTCCAGGCTTAAGATGGTTGTTGAAAAACACCGCTCACCTCTACCCAGGGTGTAATAAATTGGGTGGCCGTAGTTGCTGAAGGAAAGGCGGCCAAGAGAAAGGAACTGGCCACCCTACTCTCCTTAGTGCCGACGGCTTAGTGGAATGAGAACCTTATCTTCTCATCCCCGGATGCTTGGATCAAGTATGGGACTCACCTTTACCTTTTTACCTAACTTACAGTAAGCTACTAGTAAAAACTAAACTTTCATGAAAATAAGATTTATCATGTGAAAACGTTACCGAGACTAATCACGTTAACGTCTAAGATATAAATAAAGTCATAGAAAAACTAAAACTTACATAAACAGCTTTGTATAGCAGAAGAAAACAATTAAAAGTGGGACGAAAATCGCAAGGAGAATAAGGAAAGCAGTGTAGCTATAACTTGCAGCTTCGTCCCATGCACAGACTTGTATCTTTACGTCGTACCTAAACGTAAAGGTTAAAACAGAGGGAGTTGTTGAAATGTGCAAAAAAACAGCAAGGGAGCTGCCATTGCTAGTGATGGACTATCGGCACCTACACATGTGCAGTTGTGCACACATGCAGACCTGGTTGAACGAAGACAACACGATTGACTTGGATACGACAAACGTTGGTTTAATCAATCTAAGCGGTTTTACTGTAATTTGCATCTTGTGTTGAAGATTTTGTTTGCAAGGTGGTGATAAAGATTTTGAAGCTTTTAGACTTAGAGGAGGAAGATTTTATGATCTCCTTCCAATAAACCACTAAATTCCGAATCACATTGTTCTCCCACTTTCAACATGTTTCTCAAGGATAAGTATGTCAATTACTGGAACGCAGTAGGCTATAAATTTGCTGTAGCCAAACGGTAAATGCGTTTCCATGACGATTTTACTGACTTCCATGCTTTTTCTTGTTAGTCGAGTTGATCGCTTGGTAATATCTTTAATGGCATATGAGCAAAAACGTGTTCTCTACTGAATTTTTGAATAGAAATGTAGGAAAACTGGCCTGTATTTTGAAAAAAGGCCCTGCATTGCATGTGGCCATTAAAACACAGACTATTGTAAATTATACGTTTATCTATTAACCTTTTCTTTACCAAACCCTATTTAGCACTTACGATATTCTTCCCCAACCAACCAATGTGGGAAGAGAAATAACACATGACCACACCCAACATAGCACTGCTATGATGTAAACCTTTTTCTTTGTGAAAGCATTGACATAGGAATCGCTGTGAACAACGGCGAAATACCTGAACAGATTAAATGGAATTACCTTTTTATGGAATTAAATCTTTTGCAAATAATAATGTAGCCTACTAGAGATGTGACAGGAAAACAAGGCTTTTCAGGCATGGTCACCACTCAAAACATCAGCCTATTAGGTAGCTATTAACTTATTTCATTGTTGAACCATAGACAAACAAAACAAAGTAACCTTAGCGGGTTTACCATGTTGTATTACACAGAGATATAGCATTATTAAAAAACAATCAGTTGCTTTAACAGATGGTTTGCTCCAACAGATAGATGGCATCACCATGGTTCCCCATTGGGTCTAACATTGGCAAATTTCTTCTTGCCACACATTGAAACCAAAATATTTGAATTTTTTATGATTTTTTAAAGTTTTTAATGATTTTGTATCATTCCGTTTCATTGGGATAGTGTTCTAGGTGAACACAAATAAACATAATTACATCTAAAGATGGCAAAAAAGACATCGGCAGATGCACACAAGCAGTGGCAATTTTTGCATGCATTTGCTGAATTCATTCAGAAAAAGTTGTGAGAAGTTTTATTGAGAAGTTTATTACAAATGATGAGATTTGCAGTCGTTCAAACAATGCATAAAAGGACTGATTTGCTAGCTGCTTTGAGTCTAACCTGTTTGAGGCAATGGCAGTAAGGTTAGCTACCGAAGCGGTGCATGTAACTGTGACCAAGAATCCTGTTGCTTTGCATGCAACCATCTGCATGGCGTTGTCTCCAGCTATTACATCCGCTAGTATTGTAGGCATGATAAATCCAGTTACCTAAACATTCAAATGAATGTAGTTAAATGACTTTAATCGGAGGACCTCACTTTCGCTGCATTGCCGAGTGATGAGACATGAGAGCCCTGGAACGACGTTCAAAAGGGCGCCTGATCCGCACCGCTCAAGAGCATGCGACTGTGTTTTTAGCAAGACACTTAAAGGCATGCCTGAAGGTGGGCACGAGGGTTGGCTTCCTTGCTTTCACGTCCACTTCTAAATTTTCAACCACCGCGCACATTAAACCTAGATACGAAAAACAAAATTAGGCTGATGTCTTAAAGTTAAGTCGGTTCAATAAGAAGACTAGGAAACCTTTTTTAAGCATGTGATTAAGTGTCTCGCAAAAACACATGAGCTTGCTCTTGATAGTTGTTGAGTGTTAAACCCACGGATTTTTAACGTTCATCAGACCCGCTTAGCTTGTGGCTGACGTACAGACATACTTTAGTATAAACAACTTGTACAATGATAAAGAAATGCAAATTTTATTGTAAATTCTTTCACAATCGAATGGAAAGTACTACATCATCATTATCATCCGTTCAATCGGCTCCGACTCTAGGTCACTCTATAAACCTTCTCCTTCTACAGCTCTTGATTCCTCATTCCCTCTTTCAGCTCTTCAATGCCCATCCCGCTGTCATTTGTCATAGTATTTAGTCAGTATGCTCCCACACTCACCATTAAATCAGCTATAGCCAGGTTAATCACAAAGAAATTTCCGTGTGAGTGAACTCGATCTTCAAGAGTAATGGAAAAGATAACAACCAAATTTCCAATGCTTCCAACTATTATTATAATGCATAAGTATATAATTTCGATCACTTTTTGAGGCAAAGGTATGTTTTTCCAAGGATTTTCGATGTCGTTTCCGTTAGTAATATTTTCCATTACTGTTACATTATCCAGTCCATCAACAGTTGTATAAATTCCAGACATGATTATGTCCAAATCTGAGTTTTCTTTAGATCTTGTGAAATAGCTACTTAGCTATTAACGTAAAAAAACAGGAATTGAAGTTACTCAAAAAGACTTTAAAGTATCAATTAATAAACATTTTAGCTTTTTTTGTGGGAAACAAGTCATATTTAAAATAACTCTCCTCTAATGGAAAATTTTACTTGAAAGTAGTTTTGTTCAAAAAACGTTAATAAATGAAACAATCAACATTTTTTTTATCTTATTTCAGTTTTGCTGTAGACTACGCCTGTCATACTCAATTCAAATCTTTCAAACCTACACTGTTTTTTTACATAAGAAACGCCCGTTTTCGGTAGATGATCGTAAGTAGCCAAAAAACGTCCCTGTAGTCAGGTAACCAAACTAATGGTTTTAATAGTTCCTAAAACATTTCTGAAAAGTACTTTTGAATAGCGTAGTTACGCTCTAAGTAAACCGATAAATTTTTAACCACCGCTTAACAAAATACTTAACAGATTTTTTGGTCCTTGAAACATTTTCTTGTCAAGTTTTCAACTGCTGGAATATCTGCTACCTACTTTGAGCTGTTCCAAAAATTTATTATCACCATGTTTCAAAATTGAAATTTAAGAATAGGAGACTAAACTTTATTGCCTTGCAAACTCATATTTAGTTTAGCAAATAGAAAGGACAATTTTTCCTTCAAGTTAACTTTTTATGTAAAACTTCATATGTGACAAAATACAAAAGACACTTAACTAAAAGCTTTTCGTTTTGTATTTTAGCAGAAATAAAAGCTTAAACTTATTGTATAAAAATTGTGCTCTAGATATTCTACTACGGTATTGTTCAGTTATTCTATCTATACATTATTTTCTTATCCAAACCACCAATAAACGTCTAGCCAATTATGAGCTAGTGAGCAAACTATTTGAAATATTTTCACAAATATGAAGAGGTGTTTTCTGCGATGTGGTGTGTGCAAGACCACTGTCTTGGGAATTTCTATTGAAATCAACTCTTGAGTCACTCTTACAGCTACGTGAACAATAGAATCTCACAAAGAAATTGCTTGGTAGTTTTTCCCGAGCTGGTACCTTTATCATTTCCTGTTGTTTAGCGGAAGTTGCGTATCATGTGTGTTTTTTGTTTTTTTCAGCCCAAGTAAACGTCATCACGATCTTGAATCAACGCAACAGAAAAAAAAAATTGACTAAAAATTAACATTTGGGCTACAGCAGTTGTTGGATGGACAAGAATTATAAATGAGTTACCAGCACTAGACTAGCTCGTCATTATTAAATTTCTTTTTCTATCTCTGACTAACAGTTTTTGAATGACACATGCTCCTATATCTCCCATTTCTTTGTGAGACTGACATGCACTACTGATCGTAGTAACATCATAATTCAAGAAATAGGAGCTAATATCTCTCAACCTCTGTTCGGGTTTTTCGATGTTATTGAAGATGAAAAGTTATACAGGAATCCTTACTTTAGAATGCAGCCGAACTATTAAACATAATAAGTAAGCAAATTCAGTCAGATTTGGAATCTTGTATAATTTATTGACAAAGTTCTCACCGACGTAGGCCTAAATGCGGCTCTTCTCAGTAGCCTATCTAGAAAAGCACAAGTAGGCCTAAATGAAAATATAACAATTTAAACTTATTTAACCAGTGAGATCTACTATGAAAACTATTTAAAACAACAACTTCTTAGGAAAGATTTCAGTGATTTTATTAGTCATTTTATTTTATTATTACTTTACAAAAAATATGTAGGCCTATATCGTTTTCACGGCGTTTAGGGACGCCTCTATTTTATGCAGCTTCATGATATCTTTCGCAGCTTTGTAATTGTTAAAATGTTATTGTTTTAAATAGTTTTCATAAATAGATTTCATTGGTAGCCTAAAGTCATTTTAAATGGTTATATTTTCATTTACTTGTGCTATTCTAGATACTGAAGAAGCTGCCCTCACGGTGGCAAAAGCGTTGTCAATCTGACTTTGGTTACTTATTATAGTAACATTAATTTGTTTGTTGCATCGCTCAAACGCCTAGATGCAGATTGAACATTTAACTACTTACGTTTTGCTAGACTCCATAGGCCTGAAGTCCCATATGAATTACGCCCCATAGCCTACTGATGCAATTGTATTAATTTTGATGCCTAATTCTCATTTGTATTCGAAATATGTTTTTATTGTTAATTAATGCTATTTATTTTGTTTTATTGTAAAGGTTAATGCCATACTGTGTTTTTATTTTCTATAAATGTGCAAAGTCACAATAAATATTAAATATGACACTTTGCATTCGTTGTTTTCTCGATGTAAGCTATATTGTCAGTCTGCGTACACAAGGGTTCACACCTTATTTTCTAACTGTGGAGCAATTAAAACCTGATGCTATTGAGGCTGCGGCGATTGGCCAATAGAACAATAGAAACATGTAGATCGACCCATTCCAGCTGCATAGCATGGAGAATTGGGAAGATGGATGTTGTCATTCTATTCGGCTTTCGGTACTAACGAGAGCAAAGTGGTCAGTTCCTTTCTCTCGCCATATTTTTCTTCAGCAACTATAAGCCCACTCACTTTATTATATCCTGGTGAGGTGCGCGGTGCTTTTTAACAATTACTGAATTCGAGTCAGGATCGTGTGATTGGAAGACCACTATACAGAGGTACAAGTGTCCATAATATTTTAAGTCAAAGCCTAATAACATAAACCTGGACTCTTCAAAGTAGCCTAATATTAGTTATTGAACAGAAAGAATCTGGAAATGAAACAATTGCTGACCACCCAGACCTGACACAAAATGCTTGTTCCGATTTTCAACTTTGATAAAATTTTATGTTATTTGCATTCAAAAACACTGCGTTGGTTGCATATAATAGCCAACATATGGCAAAGTGTACGTACGGTACGTGAAAATGAAATCACGCTTTAAAATAAATAACGTGATGTTGAACCGCAACAGCACGACCAGTTGCGAACTTTGGTTTTTGTTTCAGCCAACCAAGCCACCACATTTTGAAATAATGTAGGCTACAGTTTGAATGATGGCTATACCTCGTCTTCGAGGATGATGGTCTTCGCAACAACAAAAAAGCTAACGGTGAGTTCTTAAATGGCTGATGAGTCCAATCCTGGCTTTAAAAGTTTAGTTACATTTGAAAGATTTAAGATCCTTTGGAAGAATTGGTTGTGGGTGTAATTGTCATTCTTTTCTTTGTATTTTTTTTTCTTTCAATCTTTGAGATCTGCTCTTCTCAAACGTGGCAACACCTCCATGGGTGGCAGATCTCCAAAGCAGCCTATCCTCTGCGGTTTCCTCAGTTTGAATACTTCGTGACCAATACAACGTTCAAGCTTTGGTTTGTGACATTGTTTTTATTTGATGCATTATCTCCATATTTTTATCTTTGGTTGGGACTTCTTCGTCAATTAGTTCTTCCACCTGAATAAACAGAACATGAAATTAGTAAATATAGGTGAGTTTGTGAAGTGAAAACAAAAAAGTTGTGATTCAAACTTTATTTCGTTTTAGAATATGTCATCTAAAAGTCATCACTCATCAGGTTTGTAGTAAGACATAATGTAAGTTCACAATACATGCAGTTCAACGTAATTGCATTTTAAAGTAATTAATTTGCAAACATGTTGTTAGTTGCATTTTGAACTACTATTACCGTGGGTGTCAAATATTGATTTGCCAATCCATTTGCATGTTTATATTTTTCTCCTGGGAGGTGCTGTTGTGTTGTAGTCGAATCAATTGAACAAATGCTTTCAACCTGAAAATACAAAATTCAAGCTACCAATAATACTAAACATGCAAAATAATGTTCATAATTACTTTAATTTTGCAATAAATTGAGTTCCGCTTTAAGCAGCGTGATCGTTGCTTTCAGAACACAGTTTCCTAGTCATGTGCTATGACAATTTTTTTTAATTTTCACGTAATCAAACTTCAGATTAACGCGAGATTTTTTTAATAAAGACCCACCAACCAAAAACGCCAGTTTTCCTGACTGCACTGAAATAACCAGCGTACTGAATGTAGCCACCTTATGACAATGTGTGATAATAATCCACTTCAAAACAGCATATGCCTCTGTAAGACGAAATCATCACAGCTCGCAAATCAGTCATTTTAACTCATATTAATTTACGTCTGCTGTGGACACTGTCTCACTTCTAGGTGTTGAAAGTTATTTTATATTCTCCTTCGTAAACAATATAAAAAATGAACCAACCTGTCGAACATGCGAATTTCTTTGAGAAGGTTTTTTGTTTCCGGCTGCGCTGACGTCAGATTGTTGTATAGGAATTACTCTGTCGTAAGGCATCACCATAAATATTTGTAAGTAGCTTAGATACCAAGTTTTTTGCATGGCATTTTCCATCATTAAAACTTTTACTCTAATCACAGCATTGTAAAACCAAATTTCGGATACAATCTCTTTTCCATCATTTTATATTGTCACATGCAGAATAAACCACCAACTTACAGTCGTTTTATTGTTTTGGGCAAAGATCGTATCCCTTGAGGAAAGGTCATTGCGTCATTTTCTCTTCTTTTGCATCTCAATAAAAGATAGAAAAGATTTTGATATCCTTTTCTGAAAGCTGGGTTTATTGCTCCATAAATTATGAAGTTAACTGCTGAATTCCCAAGTCCAAGCCATCCGACCACCTGAAACAAATTATAACATAGCATTAATTATTCAACAGGCTAAATGCTGGAGAATTGTAATGATTCATCTACAGGCCACAAATTGTCATTTTTGTAAAACAAATGATAATCTATTGTGTCATAAAAGTTTTTAGGTCTTCCCTTCATCAAGCTTTCGTAGTCTATTTGAATTTGTTGTACTGTACTTTGTTTGTGGATGCTCATTTTTACTTCACACTTCTTTCGACCGTGCTCTCGGAAATTGAATCATACACACAGTTTGCAGTCGCAGTTTCTTACTTTACACTATCACTTCTTCACAACAGTTTGCGGTTTTACCTTTTTAGGTAAAGCAGCAACTCCTCTGGCGTTAATGAGGACAGTCCCTCCATAGGGAAACCAACAAAAACAAAAAAATGTGACTGCAGTTGCAAGGGTCTTCAGAAGATTTTTCTCCGTTCTCATAGATCTCCTGTTTTGATTTCTTGACGATCGAGAATTCGTAGTTGTAGTGAGTCTTCGAATCCATTTTCCGTGCTTTTGAACAGTTCTGCAAACCAACAGATTCTTTAGAAGAATATTTTTTCGATGATTAATTTAATAAGTATCCAACATGCTTAGCTCTTTCCTCAGCAATACAATTAAGTTAGATCAAACTAATCTCTTGCTGCATATTTTTTAAATACAATATTTAAGGCTCCAATCGGCTTAAAACCTATTTCGACTCAAAAATCATTGTAGTTGTGACTTATACACTGCAGTGGCCTACATTAAATCGGTACCCGGTCATTTGGTTGACAGACTTTTGGTCGACAGTCATTTGGTCGACAGAACGTTAGGTCGACAAACATTTGGTCGAGTGAACATTTGGTCGAGAGGACATTTGGTCGACACTCGACAGACATGTGGTCGACAGGACGTTAGGTCGACAGTGGACATTTGGTCGACAGGACATTTGGTCGACAGAACGATTCATTTTAACTTATGATTATGTATAAACTTATGATTATGTATAAGTAGAACGTATTGATGTATCGTATTGTATGTATCGTTCCTTACAAAATGTTTTGTTCATTAAAAAAAATTTTGTTCCTTACAAAAAATCCTTTCGACCAACTGTCCTAAATAAATGTCTTGTCGACCAAATGTCTGTCCTGTCGACCAAATGTCCTGTCGACCAAACGTCCTGTCAACGAAATGTCTGTCGAGCAAATGATTGTCGACATAATGTCTGTCGACCGAAGGACCGGCAACGCATTAAATCAATGATATTAATGCCAATTTTTAAAACGCAATACTTCTCTGGGCCTATTGCAACCTTACAATTTTTAATAACATGAAGTAGGCCATTACTAATATCAAAACAATGACAGAATATTACTTTTAATTGTGCAAGAAGTTATCTAATCAACTTCACAAGAAAGATGTACAACAACACGTCATGCAACTCATCAAAGGCCTGATCAGTTTATTTGTTTATGTTTTTCAAAGTAGAAAGAGGGATATTGCAAAGAAACGCACGACTTTCATTTGCTCAAAACAGTATCGTCTGAAAGTTAATTCAGATACAGATATATTGCTTTACGTCATTTTCTGAAAACACAACTAATCAATTCTGCTTTCAGTACAAAATCAATTGGAAATCTTAATGCAATTTACAAAGAATGTGTTTCATTTTGAAGGTCAATAAAAAATAATTGGCAGTGCGACTGGCAGTGCAAATCCGCGACATGATAAACAACATTGTTTACTGAATAATGAAAAGTTTGGGTGTTTATCAGGACAATTATCGTTTCTAGCACTAGTTGCAACGTTCATCTGATGAGATTGAAAGTAAAAGTTGTAGAACTCAACACATTGTTTACAATGAAACAACCATTCGGGTCTGGCATTGTTTGAATACTAAATAACACTTGGAAGTTAAAATGCACTATATGGACTATCGATAATGACAATTCAAAACAAGGATGATTTTAAATAACCCAGAAAACTGTTTAAAATTTTTAGCGATTTGAAATTGGAAAATTCATTAAATGCTTAATTTACAACAACTTTTTCAAAAACAGCGTTTTTTGGATTGCTACTGAGTAATACATTTTACTTAGAAAATTTCAAGGGAAAGAAATTTCATGAAACCTTAAATTTTTTTTAAAAATTTTGTTGGTCTCTAATGCTAACAAAGAAACAAACGTAATTGATTTCTTTTAGCAATGTAAAAAAAATTGTCTAAGACAATTCTTTATCGAAATATTGCTAAGACTTACAAAAATTTTAAACTGCCTTTGTGTATAATTATTTGTATTGTGTTGGCTTGTTCTCAAATTCTCTTACAAGTAGTCAAAAGAAGAAAATTGAAGTATTTCGGACACACAATAAGGCAAAACTCGTTACAAAGATCATTAATAGAAGAGAAGATAAACGGTAAAAGATTTCAAGGCAGACCAAGAATGATTTGGACAACAAACTTCACAAAATGGACAAAATTAACTTATGAAAGTGCAGTACGCACAGCTCATGGTCGAGAACAATGGCGCATTGGCGCATTGTATCCAACCCTCCATACGAGGAAGGAACAAAATGATGATGATGATGTTTGCTTGTATTGCAGGGCTGGAGAGTGGAGCGATGAATGCACGACCGACAGTTGGTCTTCACTGCTTCGAATTGATGTTTATTGTTGGAAGTTTTTACGTAATTTAATGTGGAAAGTAACCGTCCACACATCATTGGCCAATCATTAAAATATTGTGTGTTTTATTTTTTCTTGCCTTCAATCGCACTGCAGTACAGTATATAAACTTGTGAAATTTTATTTTGTATGTTATTCGCTCTGAGGATGTGCATTGTGATGGTGCGCGAAACGTCAGTGAAGCCATAAACCGTCCTGTTTATTGTTGCTTTTACTTTCAATTTCATCAGATGAACGTTGCAACTAGTTCTATAGAAACGAAAGCACAACCTGCAAGACTCACAAAAATAGCTTTAGGTAGCACACGAAGGCTACTGTAAGAGGAATGAATATTGCAAGGATTATGATGAAGAGTGTATAACCGATGTCTTTAGTATCATCCCACATACAAATTTGTATCTGTTCATCATACCTAAATGCAACAAAAACAAATAATACTTGAGTATAATATTAGTTATATGAAGTTATTTCGTTTTTCAACAATTAATAAATTTCCGTTGGCTGTACACTTGTACAACCGAGCAGTGAGAGTTCTTAAATACAGCACTCAAAAGAGCGCCGGTTAGACACCGCTCAAGAGCATGCGGCTGTGTCTTCGATAGGACACTTAAAGGTATGCCTGAAGAAAGAACACAAAGATTGGCTTCCCTGTATTCCCGTCCACTTCATCTAAACCTAAGCCTGGATAAGACAAAAAAGGAGTTTCTTCTTCACAATGGTGTAACATTTGATCACAAAAGTTGTAGGCTTATTTATTTATTCGTGTTTAGAAACTTACATCAATTTTTCTGCAGTATTAATTGCATTTTTGCTGTATTTTCAATGCAATGCCATTCAATACAACACGTTATTTCTAAACAAGAAGTTCTTTCAAAACCATAAAAAAAACTGTTTGTTTTTATCAGTGAGAAGAATTGTAATAAAATAATGATTTTGAATATGATATCTTTTATACGCAAGGACAGAGATCAAACTATTGCCTGTGACGCAGGTTTTGATTTTAGCCAAGAGCTATTATACCGGCACTTCAAGTTTTGACACAAGACATTTTGAGCTAAATTTGTTTTTTAAAAGTTGTTATGGTTATTTCGGATTTTTCAAGTCACGACGATTATTTAACTTCAAATTATAATTTTAAATTTGACTAAACAAAATAATAATGTCGCTGAATAAAACCTGGCTGAATTGTCTACAAATGCCCAGAGGTTCTCAACTGAGAATAAATTTACTTCTTAGGGCTGCAGTTTGTCTATCAAGTTTGTAAATTTACAAAAACATGCATAATAAACTGTTTCATAAATTTTCAAACTCTGTTTTGATGAGAATATCTGAGGAGAATAAGTCTTTCGAAAGCTGACAAGGGAAAACGAGGAGTAAGAAGGTTCAGGAATACTGGACTAATCTCCATACTGGACTGGACTCTACAAGTTACATGCATAAGCAACCATCAGTGAAGATCTTGACATGACACTTACTGAATGTGTGTCCATCCTGTTACAGCTGGGATAGAAAGTATGCCTGACCATAACCAACAGGATACTGCCATGATGTAAACATTTCTTATCGTAAAAACATCAGCATATGAATGGTTGTGCACAACAGCGTAATATCTGCAAAAACAATACAGTAATTCATTGGTCAAGGAAGACGTTGATTGTGAAGTATTAGATCACTATTGGCCTACTGTTGCAGAATTTAATGGCCTTTAAGTAGATTGCTCAGTGTAACTCAACAAAAACTTTTGCATATATTATCATCATGCCTTGTCTAAACCAATTGTTCTGTTGAGTCGTACAACATCTAAAATATTTTATTGCAGCTCTCTGGGTTTGTCTTTTGCTTTGCAGAAATCTTTACAGCTGAGTTGTATTGAAACGTTTCTATTTCGCAATCAATGTTCTAACTATAATGGCAAGGACAATGAAATCAATCCTTATACACGACACATCTAATATTGACTTTGGTTGGACTTACAAATGTCCTCATGTGAAAAGCGCAAAAAAGTGAATAAAAGAAACCTCATTCATGCAATAATCTTTCATTCAAACGGTTACTTCACTAAAAATTTTAATTTTCTTCATTACCTGTTTATTGCAATCGCAGTGAGATTAGCAACTGAACAAGTGCAAGTAGAAGTGACTATAAATCCGGTTACGGCGCACAAGCCCATTGTAAGCGCGTTATTCCCGACTATCACGTTGGCTAGCACAGTCGGAACAATGTATCCTGTAACCTGGAAATACAGAAGCATGCTTGGATCTAGCTTGAAATATTTTGTAAAATGCGGAAATACCAAAGTGAAGTTTTAATGATAAAAAAGATCTTAATAAAAGTGCGGTTTGCAAACACAAAAGGTTAGTGTAAGAAAATTTTTATAATTAAATAATATGAGGTGTTCTACTGGTGCAAATTAAGCTAAACTATCACCAGATGTATACAGTGACAATCTGCTTTTATTCCGACGTTTCGTCAATCAGACACGATTGTCTTCTTCAGGGGGCTAGTCCAGGTAGTGACTACCTGTCTAGCATGGCAAAATACAGGACCATGTTGCTGAAATCAACTAAACATGCAAAATGAAAATTCAACTTCTAGACAAAGAATCTTTTCATACTTACTATTAAATCAGCGATTGCGAGGTTGATGACAAAAACATTTCCATGCGAATGAGCTTTTCCTTCAAAGATAATCGAAAAAATTACCACTAAATTGCCAATAGTTCCAACTACCATTACCGTAGAAAGGTAGATAATTTCAACAATTTTTTGACCTTCAGATATATTTTCCCAAGGATTTTCAATTTCAAAAATTGTGTCTGTAACTCCTAACCTACTTATTCTTTCAGCAGTGGTATTTACTGCATTGATAGTTACCATGCTTCAAAGCTAACTTACATCTAAAAATTGCAGCAAAATTTTACATTTGTTAAAAAATATTAGTTATTTACAACAGGTGAACAATATCAGTCAGGTTCAAAAACTAAAACTTGTATAATTTATTGATAAAGCTTTCGACGCCGAATAGGGGCGGATTCTTCTGTATCTTATTCATATAGAATAATGGTATTTTCTCTTTACACCATCAAAGTATCCTAGGCTGTCCTTGCACTAATTTGCTGGAACTACTTCTTATATTTGAAATGGTCTGCTAGAAAACCGGGCGCACAATAAAAAGCGACTCGTGAGAACACGACAAGTTTACAAACTTCCACTTTCTCCCAAAAAATGCTGATGTGTCTAATCTTAACGTTTGTGCACAATTGCCATTGTGGCGTTACAGACAGGAAAACACGTGTAGGCATCCTGTCATAAACATAAAAAAAAAAAAAAAATTCCGCTCCCAAAAATCTATAGAAATCGATACAAGAAGTATTGAGTTTGAAAATATGCGCTTATGTTCCTATCACGCTGAGTAACATTTTCAAACAAAAACGTGATGACACTAGCTCGCCTATGAAAGGACATGATGAAACAGACATGACAACAATCGTAGGGCGACCTTTACAAAAATCCGAAATGTTCCAATACTCCACACAAAGGAAAACATATCTCGGAGACAACCGAAGATATTTCGATATATAGTTTCGGGAGAGAGTTTGCTTTTTTATACCAAAGACAGGCAAGACACAACAATAACACAGGGTTGAGCATTACAACAGTATATTACATATTTACAAATAGTTCAACATTCAAACGTTTTCGGCTTTCTACAATAAATTTCACTTCTTGACAGTAACTACTGTAACTAACTAACTAAACAACTAACTAAAAGCATCGAGAAACACGCAACGATTAAAAGCAATAGAGTGGAAAACCTATACAGACAGACGAAAAGCAAATTACATTAAGAAAAGGAAACTGCATGACTAAGTTACAAATGAATCTGCACCACGGGGAACGTGATACACTAGTAAACGTTGAGCAGAATGGAGGCGCCTCCCGCAAATAATTGTTTGTTTAAATTTGGGTTGCTGCTATCACTTTAGTTTCTGTGTGAAATCTGCAAACAGCCTGTGCTAGGCCTACGTATTTCCCTTTTAACTTTAAAGTGTGTGTGTGTGTTTTGTAGCTAGGTTCAGTCGCAACTGTATTGCTTCAGCAATAGCATGTTGTTTTTTGGTAATGATAAGACAACTGATTCTTTTAACTAATTCATTTACTTGATTAAACTGTTTGGTTTGGTGATCGTGTCAAATTGTTTTCCTCTTCGTGTAAACTTTTAAGTCTACATCGTATGCACGTCTAAGAACATTCTGGTTTTGCTACCTTTTTCTTTTGTTGTTTTTGTTTCTGTATTCTATTTTAGCAACACTTCTTGTTTTGCAAGCTGATGAAGAAAAGCTGAATTAAACTATGCAAAGTAGCGAACGACATGTAATTGTAGCCTAGTACTTTGTTGGAGTCTGTTTTTGTGCATGAGGTTTTCGAGGTTAAAATGTCTCCACTACAACACAACCATTAATATAATCGTTCTGACACTACTAAAAATTTACCTCCAGCACTTCTGTTTTGCAATACTTAGTCCAATAACCAGAACAAAAAAACTGTAGCTAACGTATTTAATGACCTCTCATTCTCAGGTCTTGCACTGACTGAGGTTTATGTCAAAATGCTTCTTATTCAAATGTCTTTTGTGCAACGCTTTGCTTCATGCATGCTTGGTAGAGACACGCAAAATAAGTGACATGGCTCACAGCCAGTGAGAAATCAATTCATCTAATTCTAAAGGACGTTGGCTAACTATTGTAAATTTCAGTGCATGCCACAATTGCCACATAGCGCACGACATTTTACAATTTCTGGACGAAACCTTTTAAATTCATTTCAAAGTGGGGATTTTTAATTAAATTTATTATTTTTAAGCATAGAATTTTACGTTTTAAGATTATCTTTTGATATTGTAGACCACTTCCAACCCAGTCAATCAATACTTTTTACCTTGAATTGAATCACAGACATTTAAAAATACTGGATTATGGCTGGTCGATTCATGACTGCTTTATTCATCCATTTGTCCCTTCTTTTTTAGGCCTACAGTAGATATGACCAATGACCAGACATTTGTTTATAAAATATGCTTCACTATAAAGGCAAAGCATGTTACGCAGTCTACAGCATCAATATTCTCATTGTAGTCTATGCATATGATTGAAACTTCTTTTTTAGCGAAACTAAAAATGAACTATCGGTTGCTCGTCGACAAGAAAGGAGTAATTTTTCTTCAAGAATCTCCTTCCTATTTCCTTCTACCTATTGTTCATATGCACTGTTATTTAGTCTATATTGCAAACGTGTCTACCTTTTTCTCTTCGAAGTTTAACACATGAAAGCGTAAAGTAGGATTGTTTGCATTATTTCTGCATACGTTGCGTTTTGTTTTTTTTGTTGATAACAGCCAGTGATGGCATTCAACCGGTTCGCGTGAACTGTGTTTAAAGAACATCGGACCAATTATTGAAGCACTAGTGTAGCCTAATCTCAAATCAGTTTTATACAGTCAAGAAATGTACAGGAGTCACTCCATGCAATCTGCAACAAACGTTAGTTTTAATTCAATAGCCGGTCCGATCTCCTTTACACGCACTTTACGTGAACCGGTTGACGACCATCATTGGTTGTTATCAACAACAAAAAAAGCAACGTATGCAGAAATAATGCAAACAATCCTACTATGCGCTTTCATACGCTAAACTTAAAAAAAAGGTAAACACGTTTGCAATATAAAAAACAGTGTTTACGAGCAATGGGTAGAAGCAAATAGGAAGGACATTCTGGAAGAAAAATTACCCCTTTCTTATCGACGAACAATGAAACAAACCCTAACTTCGACAAACCCATACCCCTGCTAAGCTTCACCAGTTGACTTTTCTCTTTACAGCTTAATTTTTTAATGTAAGCTTATTGATTTAAGAGTCACTGCTGCTTTTTATTCAAAGCAAACCATGTATTGATCTGGTTAATCGTCTTGCAGTGTAGTTTGAATATAATTTTTTAAATCTGTAGCAGACGCAAATCTATTCTTTTATGCAGATCCACTTACGTTTAGGAAATAATCTAGTCTAATTTGAAAATACGTTTTGTCAAAAATAACTGTACAAGTGAACGATATGAGTTGAGTATGAGTTAGCATTCTTAAAGAAATTGCGTACAAGCTGTAAGTTTCGATCAGACATTTCCCAGAAATCTGAAGTCGTTTTTGAGCGTCCTTTATACGTCAACTGCTAAAGTAGCCTCTCGCTTTTGCCAGTTCATGTAACCATTTGCAGTGCATTTACTTGCTCCACAGAAAATGTGTGCCATATTTTCGACATGACCTGTCAATATCTTAAAAACTTTGTTTTTATGTGTTTGTAGCCTATTCTGCTTTACAAATGGAAGACATTAGCGTTAGGCTGCTGCGCTAACACTGTGTGCTTTGTAATGCGCTAAACGCAACTTGTAGAGCTGTAGAAACACACACATTATTACTGCATTATGTGGGCTACTGAGCAGAAAATTTACTGCACTGTCATACAGTTGATGGGTTTTTAAACAACGTGGGATTTTGCAGTATCTTTGTCATAAAAAAATCCAAATTCCACTGCAATCCACATGAAGAAGCAGCAACTGCATTCGATTGCGCCTCCATGTCGCTACCCTGAAACTTTCTTGCGAATAACTGGAAGCAACACGTATCTGTGACAGATACAACGGTACATGAAGCATCTTTTCCGTTTTTGTGTAAGTTGGTCGTTAGTTTCGCTCGCTCAATCACATTTCCCGAAACAACGCCATGCTGCACTTTTGTTCTCAGAAATTGATATACTGCAAAGGGTAGAAATTTTAGACACTCAAAAGCTGGGAGACAATAATGCATTGTTGCGAAATTAACGCATTGCTAACTCATCCAGTTAATAACTATAACTAACTAACAGCAATTAATAACTAAATTGAACTACTGTACTGCGGTGTTAATTGATTAGGTGTTATTATTGTAGTGTTGGTGTACAGTAATTGGTGTATAAGATAATGTGCAATAGTAAATCAAACTAAGTTTTTCCAAGACACATCACACCCAGACAGAAATAGAAATCGTAATCAATTTGCTTCTTTTTAAAACTCTCAACATTAACGATTTCGTTTTTGCTTACGTTCAATTTAAACAATTCCAAGTTCACGAGCAAAGTTGGTCGTTTAATAAACATAAAACAAACAAGAATAGGTGACAATAACGAAATAATTTTGTTTTGAACAAGTCTACTAATCCACCATACAACCCTTTTCTTAGACTCTGAAAAGACTGGAGGACTTGCTACTCGTTTTAAACTGACTAAAACACTAACATAGCTGGAGTTGGCTTACAAAACGTGAAATGTTGCAAAATGTCAACAAGAAAATGCCAAGTTGAACATTTGTCAACGTATGTGAGGATCAAGTTACGGAAAATCTTTGTGCTGATAAGAGCTAATGTAAAACTCATGGCATTTTAAAAAACCGTTTAAGCGTTTATTCCATTTGCAAAATAGTGTTGTCGTAAACCTGCAATAAAAAGTTTTGGAAACATTTTCAGTTTCTGCGTCATCCCAATCTGAGTCATCAAAAACAGTATTAGTGAAATCGCATCTCATTTTTAGAATGACGTCGGAACGTTTGTCTTTTTTTCTTTTTGTGATGCGATACTAATTATTTATTTTCTCGTTTGACAGATCTTGTTGCATAACATATGCTCAGTATCGGATATACAGAAAAAGTAAAAAAAATGAAAGTAGGCTACACCAGAGGTCCGTCGTAGCATTAGTTTGTAAAATAAAATGGTCACTATAAAGGTTAACTTAAAAAAAAAAAACTATGTATAGCCTATACGCCAGCAGAAGTGAAGTCGTGCTCCGGAAATTTTGCCAATTTCAACATTTTCTGTAGCTTTTTAAATATTTTTCTTTTATGACAAGTGAAACATTTAATTGATTGATTTTGACAATGTATTGAATAACCTTTTCAATGATAATAATTAGTATAAAATGCAGCGGTAATAATCTTCGAACAAATTTTCTTTTTTGCTAGTTACTTTATGTAAGTAAATGAGAAAAAATCTTGTTTACAAATACAGTATTAACTCTCGTTTTTATACGCTTAGGTCTAAACTCTCCCCTTCAATACGCTGCTGGCTTAAACATGCAGGTTCGTTGCCAAACAGCAAAATCCGACCTTTTTACATTGATTCAACGTCCGCCGACGGTGATCAAGTGCCCCTTAAATCCGCTATTGTTTCTACTTTCACTATTTTGTTCATTGTGATCATCGTATTCACATCTAGGCTACTTCCGAAGCTTTAAGAAGTTTTACTTATAATAATATAGAAATCCTTTCAGCGTTATTCAAACGTTATCGGCAACTGAACATAAACCTCGAAACCAAAAACTAAAACATTGTTAAAATAGTTTACCTTACCATACTACTGTCAATCAACAAGATATGACCAAAAATGACTGCTGTAAAACTATTCTCTATTTGACCTTACAAACGCAAGGTAGCCTACATAAAGTCACTTTCTTATCGCCCAACCGCTCCCTTCGGATCAATTACTGAATAGGCTCGGAATTATAATCAAATTAAAAATTAGACGCATGGTATATGCATGGCGATGTGTTGCCAAACCGACTCAATTAGCCCTTTGAATTGATAAGTAACCCAACAATTCACGCATGATTAGTCACGCATGAAGAGTCAAAACAGAAGTCAAGCTGAGATTGAAGTTGTATAACAGACAACAGAATCGCCGATACAGTCGTGCTTGAAAAGAAAGATGCTATTAGAGCATATAATTTAACACAAAGGGATTACTCGCAATCTCAATTCTTTAAGTAAAAATTTACACATTTCGAAGTAGATGTATCCATCTACATTTGTAGCCAAACTATTGGTAACAGCCTGCACTTGGACATTCTCAGGTAACTGTCATCTCATCAAGCACGATATCTCGCGGTCAAGTATACAGACGCTACACACAACTTATTTTACTTCCCAAATAATTGCATAAACTTTGTTGTATTGACAAAACAAACAACCGTTTAAAAACAATTTTGCTTTCTAGATCTCGCTTTCAAATGTGTAACTTTCTATAGTCTACTATATCGGTGGCAACGACGGTAAATCTACTTGTATCAGACACAGTTCAAGAAAACAAATTCTATGACCTTTCACGTGTCAGTTACGACAATGCTGATTTAAGATTTTGCTTACATGAAAATTTCAACACGCCTTTTGAGACATAACATCATTTAATGACTCAAAGAAAAGCGATCGACAATTTTGCCAAAAGAAAGGACACCAAAGCAGTGCCGGATTAAGGGTCTGCTGGCCTGTAGGCACATTTTACAAGTGGCCCGAAAATCAGGGTTGCCAACTAAACAATTAGAATTATCAGTGTTGCCAAATCATTGTCACAAAGATCATTGTTGCAACTATAACACAGGATACCGTGCAAAAACTTGGTCATATGCCTAACTAAATAACAATATTGCGCGTTTTTGCGATTGAAAACGCGTCAACTAGTTTTTGGAGGTCAATCTTACGCAGTAGATCGCTTTGAATACACAAAAGTGCCAGTGTACCAAGACGTTGTTGATACATTGTTGATCGTTTAACGTCTTTAATTCGTTTCAGTTGTGAAAACGAGCGTTCCCCCGAGCAATTCGTAGCCATTAGAGACAAGTACATTCTAAGTGCTACTTCAGTGTTCGGAAATGCATTATAAACAGTGGCGTAGCCAGAAAAAATTTTTGGGGGGAGCCAAATATTTAATGAATTGAAGAGAACGACAAAATGTTTGATTTAAGACATCACCACCTGATGTGCAGTGGCGCATCCTGGTGGGTTAAGCAAGGGAAGCAATAAAGCTGGTGGGGGTTAGAGCGTGCCGAAGGCACGCGTATTCTAGGGGGGTCCGGGGGCATGCTCCCCCGGAAATTTTTTGCAAAATTACACTTAAATAATGGATTATAACGCTTTCTGGAAACACTTTTCAGGGTAATATTTGTATGAAACTTATTAGCAGATAAACAGCTATTAACTTATTAAAGGTAGCTCTTATCTACACACAAACGGGCAAAAACTGCGGCTAAAATTAGAGAACACAAAAAACTCAGCTACACAAAAACCCTACAGAGTAAGCGATTCTGAAATTGCTTCCACAGATTAGTTAAAAGAAGCGTAAATCGCGTAAACTTTGCGCGATTTACGATTTGCAAAATTTATTGGTGTCTTTTTGTGTGTCTAAAACAAGTCCTGGGGGGTGTTAATAGCCAGATGTCTTGGAAAACAATATAAATTTATACAAATTATATTATATTTTTAACAAAGGGTTCAACTTCGGAATCCAAACTTTGAAAATTTGGGGGGGGGCCATGGCCCCGTTCGCCCCCCCTGGCTACGCCTATGATTATAAACGCCAGTAATGTGCAGCATTTTAAACATCTTCTGGGCACTTCCTGTTGCTGTTGTTTCATCGCATCTTTGCTCTTTATAGTCTAAAATTTATTTCTAATTTCTTAGACATAACACAACGCCACGTTTGTTTCGTTGCGTCACCCAACGGAAATGCGAATTTTTAAAAACGTTTTATCAAATATTTCTGGAAACTTCCTTGGTTTCGTATTATCAAAAAGGAAGTGGCAAATGTTTCAATTCTTCTTTTTTTAACGATTTTGCAACCTTTAATTCATCTGGAAAGACAGAGCTATTAAGATAAATACTTATTGGTTTAGAAAATAATTATTTTGAAAATATGACTAAATTTCTACTGATTTTAAAGTGGCCTGGATTTTTGACTGGCCTGTAGGCACGTGCCTACTTTGCCTAATGGTTAATCCGGCACTGCACCAAAGGCCAATTTTTGATACTTTTGGCTACTACTGCAGGCCTACGAGCACTTTGTTTACATTTTTCTGCAAGGCTCAAATGTTTTTATTTGCATTCACAGTATGTAAATTTAATTGTATACAGTCGTGACTCGTGATAGGTGTAAAAATATTTTTTGAGATAGACTTGTACACCCCATAACTTGTAGAGAATAATTATGTTTGATTATTACGCAAGTTTATTTCTGAGTTATGCTTGAATCGTACCACTCACAGCCAAATAAGTAGGCTAAAAATGCGCAAAAAGTGCTCACTTTACCATTTCACTTTAACACTGATTGTTGTGACTGGTGTTAACAAAACAATTTAGTAGTTTTGTTTACGTAATCTACTCCATATAGAGTAAAATCCAGTAATAATTTAGAACTTCAGGTTTAATAACCCAAGTAAAATGTGAATGTAATTAATAATGAAAAAGTCTGACTCTTGAAATATGCGTTGTTAGAGAAAGCGACTGCTGGTAATATCTCAGACGTAAAATTACTTCTCTGCGGTCGATAAATATTTTATATTTAAAAAAAGCTAATGTAAATCACAACCAGGCACCTTGTGATGTACGCGCATCAAAAAAATATTGACGCCGTCAGCGTAAACGCGAACGTTCGAAAAACCATACGCCGTATGCGTCAACGTAACTTGTAAAAAAAGTTGGCGGCGTTAGCGCATACACTAGCGTAAACTCATTTTGTTTGCTAGGTGCCAAACATTCACACGGTATAAACCACTCCAAACAACAAGTTTTATTTTCAATTTCCACGAAGAAACACAAGCATCTGAAAGTGTTCATCTGACATTTTGCTTCGTTTTGGTTTTAATATGTCTTTGCCCATTGAAAACATTCTTTCAACTGCAGCGCTGGAAGGTATTGGCGTGTTGTAGCGAAAAAAAGACATTAAAAAGTATGCGTTGACGCTATGCGCTAAAAAACCGCGAAAACTTTACGGCGTAGCCTCAAGCGACAACTATCCAAAAAAAATGCGGCCGTAAGCGTTAGCATAAACAAAAAGTCTACGCCGCAAGTATACGGCGTAGAATTTGCGCGTATACGTACATCTCTGGCTATTACTGGGTAAAGCCCGAGTTCTCCAGTCATCGCTGAATGTATAGTAGGTTATGGACTTACCTTACGAAATATATGGAACAGACATAAGTTCTAGCTCACGACCCCAGGTTACTAATAATTCAACTAAAATTAGTAAAGAGGTGCACAGCTGCCATGGCAGTAGTCTACCAATAGTAAGTAAGCTACTTCGCAAAAATGGCAAGAAAGTTAATGGAAACCCTCCTTCACATATAGCTATTGCATTGAATTATTATAATATCTACAATTTTTTTTGTTTGATTCCTCAATTTTATTATTAGGCTACTTTGTCAAGTCTAAATCTAATAAAACCAATCTAAAAAAATATGGGTTATACAGTAGATAACCTATGAGCAGCTTTATACAACTGTTTAGCAAAACCTGCAAAAACACTTCTTCAATAAATAGGAATTGCAGAAGAGAAATCCACTACCTGATTTTTTCCCATCTCATTATGTTCCTTTTTTTGCATTTCTTGGGCTCGTATTTTTTTTTTGTTTTTTGTTTTTTCCTTCCACCTTCTTTATTGTGTCATTCTGCTGTTTAGGTTTAGGCTAATAAATAACGCATTGAGATACCTGCTTTTGTATGAATCTATTAGAATGAGAGCGTGCAGTCTCGACGACCTTCCGCGACGGTCTTTCACACTTTCTCATTGGGTGCGCTCTGAAAGTTTCGTTTTTTTTATGTATTTAGGCTACTGCACGTTTTGTTTTGTATCCAAACCAAAAATAAATAACTGACTAGCCTATAGCCTTAAAAAAGATTAAACTTTTATGCGTGATTCTACAGATCTACTGCTAATCCTTATGTCATGTTTTATGAACAGCTGTTGGGGTAACGTAGCGGCGTAGCCGATACAGCCAACGTTGAAGCAATATATATAGCATGCTGACCTTTAGCTACTCTTTATAATATAGCCTAAAACAATCTAACCAAAGATGTTTAGCATATTTCTAACCCTAGACATTTAGTCAAATTGCACGTTTTAGTGAGCAAAAAAACATAGCCTAAACAGCATTGCATGATTACACTCCCTAAAATTCCAATGTTCAAGCTTCTTTTTTACTTTAAATTCTCTGTTATAGCGCTACTATAGGCCTATATGTAGGGCCGCAGAGAGGATAATTTAGGCCCAATATCAATAAGATCTCACGCCAAAATAAAGACAATTCTTAGAAACACGCACTATATCCAAAGAATACGCAATCGTGGTTTTCTCAATTCCCGGGGCTCTTGGAAAAAGTTGCTGGCCTCTAAAATCATCCTCTAAAACCATCACGAGTTTAAAAGTAGCCTACCCTCTAGATCTTCGTGTCAACGCTTCTGTCTATAGCAGTGGTTCCCAACCTTTTGATTGTCACGGACCCCTTTAGACAAATTATTAATTCTGCGGAATCCTACCTAAATTTTTCCTCAACTACTGTACTGTGTCATATTGTATTGCCGCTATGACTCCTGCGGCAAATCAGATTAAACAGTTGCTCAAATAAGAAAATGAATCAATTGTTCAAGAAATGTCAGCAGTGTTTGAATATTAAGGTGACCCAAAGTACCATGCCGAAACTTTCTCAACGTAAGCAAATTTAATGAGACGGCTGTTGTTGACTTTTCTGAACTAAACGACTGAACTGTGGTTGAGTTTTTGACAATGCAACACGCATGTCATCTTCAACGTCCAGGCGATTTCGATGTTTAGTTTTTACTGTAACAAGAGCTGAGAATCCTCCCTCGCAAAGGTTACGTGGTTATGAATGGTAAAAAAACAATAATCGCTTGCTTTGCCAAGAATGGGTAGGTTTGCAGTTGTGAGCACCAAAATTCTTCCACAGTTTTTGAATGAAATTCAATGCGTAATAACTCTTTTAATCTCAAATCAATTAGGTCATCTTTACTGAGATCGTCATTGCTTTTTTTTTGCTGATGTTGTTCAAGTCAAAAAGAAAAGGATTTCGAATCCATGTTTCAACTTAATAACATTGAATTGCATAATTCAAAATTAATACAGAAATGAAATAGATACATAATTTCAAACGTTTTCGGCAAAACTTTCTGCCCTCTTCAGGAAAATATCAGTATTTGTTCCAACATCAAATTTACATTAGATTCATTCAAGATAATTCGCAACTGTCAATCAGAGTTTGAAACTAAAATTCATGAGGCACTCCAAATAAAGCAGCACAACCCCAGGCTCAACAAACAATTATTCGCTAAAGGGGCATCTTTTTTGTTGAATTTGTATTAGCTTACGTTTATTTTATGTTATGTTGTCCGCTCACTATTTTGTCTCATGACCACACTCCCGCATAATTATGACAAATTGCTACCACCTTTTGTGTTTGTTCGTCAGTTGTTGCTTGTACGCAGGTCAGTGCAGTTTTATTGAATTTCAGTCATTTATTATTAACATTTCACGAATAATTTTGTTTTGTTTAGATGAATTAAGATATTTTCCTGAAGAGGGCAGAAAGTTTTGCCGAAAACGTTTGAAATTATGTATCTATTTCATTTCTGTATTAATTTTGAATTATGCAATTCAATGTTATTACGTTGTTATCGATTGTCTGTCTATGGTTTTTAAAAAGTACCTCTCTACCAAAGCTATGTTTCAACTTCGTTCGGCAGGTGTTCTCAATTAAAATAACGTCGAAATGAGATTTGCAGGTTTCCAAGTGTGCGCAAAATTTTTCTCTCATAGAGATCAAAAGAGTACATTCTCTTTGAGTTTCATCCATTAAAATAAGATCTTCTAACATTGGAAAGTTAGCGTAACTACCTGCTTCCAATCTGCGATTTCAAACCGGCAACTTGGCTAAAAACGCCTTCAATTTTTCAGGTGTCTCAATTATTGTCACACCTGGTCCTTGATTATGCCATGCAATGCCATGATTAACATTTTTAATATGACCCAAAATATCGGCTAAGTAGGCCATGCCGTATAGAAAACTTTTACTCTCAAATAATTTTGAGAGTGGACTTCCTTTCGCTTTCAAAAGAGTTGATACCTCATTTTTTAGCTGCTGCAGTCGTTTTAAAACTTCTCCTCTAGATAACAAACGCACCTCAAAATGATACAAAAGTACTTCGTAATCTGACCCTACTTCTTGACAGAGCGCTTTAAAAGTACGGTGTACTTGACACATTTGCATTTAAACAGAAAAATGAAAGTAAAAAGATTGCTTTTCGTTTGTTTTTTTTTCAAAATTCATCAAGGTAATCACGGACCCCCAAATGCTTTCCCACGGACCCTCAAGGGGTCCGCGAACCCCAGGTTGGGAACCACTGGTCTATAGGTTATAGCAGTCGTGAGGTCGCGGGCCTCTGTGTTCAGCTACAAAAAGGTGCATTCAGAAGATGCAACAATCGAAGGAAAGAGCCTTCCTGTGACAAACGTTAACATGGTTTTAATTTATATTTATTGCTTTCTGCCCATTTTTACCTCCAACAATGAGGTTAGGCTATCTTTTAAAAAAGTGCAGGCTATTTTATATAGCAGCGGTTATCAACCGGGGTACGCGAAGCGTTTCCGAGTTTGCAGCATGATTGATCAATTATAACATTTGAAAATTGGTTGTGCTTTATTTGTATATAGCCTAACAGTGATTTAATTCTCAAACAGTGTGTGGCGTCACTATGTTGCGTCGTTAAAAATCTTAAAGGTCGACGCTTATATTAACACTTTCAAATATCTGTTGCCTTACCAATTTTTTTCTACATCCACCACTGTTCCCATTCAGCTTGTAGCCTATGTGTTTAAATTGGGTAAGTAGTTTTGTTGAGTGTAGTCTACTTTTACAAAATAAAAGATAGTGCTTAAGTGGCACAGAACTGCCACTAGAGGTCATTGACCTATACGCAGCAATAAAGTTTCCACAAATGGCCTTCTATTGGAGTGTCAGCAAAGTGGTCCATGGATTTTTTTATTTAAAAAATGGTACATAGGACAAAAAAGGTTGAGAACCACTGCTATAGGCTAGGCTACTGATAAAAAATTCAAAAATGATATGGATTGCAATCTTTCTTTGACTTCTTATTAAAATACAATATTTTGTGGTCTTTTCTTTCTATAGTTGCAAGTTGCAACGTTCAGCTGATGTAACTTATGCTAAACAAGTCATGATGCTAAGGTAAAAGCAGAAACATAGGTTACGAGCTATTTTATTGCTTCACTGACGTTTCATGTTCTATGACAATGCGCATCCTCAAAGCAGTGCCGGTCTTTGGGGTGTGCAAACCGTGCGGTCGCACAGGGCCCGCAATTTACTCAGAAAATGCAGTAAATTTGTCATTTCCGATGGAAAAATTCAATAAATGAGTTCAACTAAGGAATTAGCAACATGAAAACATAGAGACTCAATGAGTGTGTAACAGAAGTGGCTAAAGCAGATGTGGCTAAGCTAACATTCTGTATACATAGACAAAGCACTACTGTTGCTTCTCAAAAGGGTTTCTTTATTGATTACCCAGCATGCAAGTGGATGTCATCAGATAGCCGAGACAACGACGTGCTATACCAAGTTGTGTCAATTTGAAAAGAACGAATATTCCATGCTAGCGTGTTTCATCACCAAATATTCAAACGCGGGTTGCCAGGCGCAAAGCTAATTAAATAATAATTGAAACTTGAAAGGGCTAAACAGTAGAATTATGATAACTGCACTGCAGATATGGCTGATGACGAATACGAGACAGCAGTCGGTACAAGTGCAACCTATTTCGTCTCCTGAAAAGATCGAGAATAAAAACAACAGAGCCGAAGTCGCTGATCGAAGTTGCCGCAAACATTTCAAAATTTCTCTCGATCTTTTCAGGGGACAAAATAGGTCAAAATTTGATTTTGTTACACTATTTCAGGGTACGAAATTGGGTTACGAATTTTCAGGTGACGAAATAGGTTGCATCCAAACTCAACATAGAGACATATAGCTTTATTTCCGAAAAATGCCAAAGAAAGCATGATCTTATCGTTTTGCTATGCCACCGGACAGCTCCATTTTACAGTAATATTCATACCCAAATTTTTGTTGAACATGCTCTCAGAACGCCCCAAATTCAAAGTAATTTTTCAAAATTTTCTGGGGGAGGTCCCCAGACCTCCCACCGCTGGGTGTTGCTTTCGGCGATCACGCCGTCAAGCTTCGCCCGTCGACCGTCAAATCACCCCCTTCCCCTTTCAAAAAACTTAGCTACGCTACTGAATTGGATCATTGTCATTGGGGCCCGCTAAGCATATTCAGCACAGCCTGCACAGGGCCCGAAATACCGTAAGACCGGCACAGCTCAAAGCGAATAATGTACAAAATAACAATTTATAGGCTATAGCCAACGTTACAAAAAGAATAAACCCGATGGAAACTCAAACTTTTCAGTCGGGTGGCCTATTGATATTTTGTGGTAAAACGTATTTTTTAAATGAGATACGGATTATTGAAAAATTGATTGATTGTTAGTGGAGGTTTGATTACTATGTAGGAAAGGCCTACATGCTGGTTCATTCGGCTACATTTGAGGCAAGATATTTGTTTAGAAGTTTACCTTCTTTTTTGTCCACCCTGCTTCTGCCTGTGAATACAATCTTAAATTAAAAGACAAAAAAGTTGTTGTTATTAAATGAACAATTTAACCCTCATTCTGCAAGTTTTCCTCTGTTGCAGATTACGGTCAATCTGCAGAAACACTTCTTTTAAAATATATGTTTATATTCTCATCAAGAAAGTGAAGTATCTTCTGACAGGTGTCAAACCCACAAGTCCACAACAATGCTTGATATGAACGACTCGGTTCAGTGGCGTAGCCAAGGGGGGGGTTACAACTCCCCCCCTTAGGCACGCGTGTGACGTCACGATATTGAGAATGATGCTTTCAGTCTAAAAAAAATTGCCTAATATTAAACAAAATTGCATTAAAAGAGCGAGTTTTGCCAATACCAAACATTCAAACATCTCAGCCAGGAATTAGCAACAAGAAAACACCGAGACTTAGCTTTTTTCCGAAAAATGCCGAAGAAAACATGATCTTATCCTTTTGCTATGCTACCGGACAGCACCATTTTACAGGAATATTCGTACCCACATTTTTGTTGAAAATGCTCTCAGAATGCACCAAATTCAAAGTAAATTTTCAAAATTTTCTGGGGGAGGCCCCCCGCCGTTGGGTGGTCAAAACCCCCCCCCCCCCCCTTTCAAAATTCCTGACTACGCTACTGACTCGGTTACATGTCTTGTAATGCAAAGAAATTTATTCTTACACGAGTCAGTTCAATCATATATAGCTAAATATCGATTTCGATCTGTTAGAAGCTAGATCATCTTCAGTTAAGCCTATTAAAATGGAAGCAATTTCTATTTAAATAAGCTTAACTGAAGATGATCTAGCTTCTAGCTGATAGAAATTGATATTTAGCTATATATGATTGAACTGACTCGTGTGAGAATGAATTTATTTGCATGTTTGTATTCTGTATTTTACTGGTAAAAAAGCAAACAAAAAGCTGAACGATGCTATGCTTAGCTATTTTGTTTGTTTAATAGTGGCCTAGTTGCTGAAGAATCTTTAAAACAAATTTTAATCCAATAGTCTTCTTTTCATTATTATTGTTTCAATTGAGAGCTTTCAAGACGCAAAGCAATATAATCAAACGGTTAAAAAAAAATTCTTTCTAGCCCTTGTTGTGTAGGTTTTTTGACCTGATTTCTATGAAAGATTAACGTTTGTTGTTAAATCAGTCAACCACCTAAGAATCACTGAACCATGTCACGAAAGCGGGTTGCCTGAAAGGGTAAATTTGCGATTGTGAGTTTACTTATTGCAGAATGTAATGCTGATTGCCTGACTGATCAGGATCCATACGTTTCCAAAACAATATACCACAACTTAATTTTCAGAAGACCGTAAACTTTAATTAACATTAAAAATATTTTGCAGCATTCTTAAACATAAATATATTTTTGTGTAGACTACATCAAATATAGTTCTACTTTCTAAAATCTCTACAGGATACTACAGCCTGTTTCACCCTAAAAGGGGATCATCAGAAGATCGTTGTGTGGGCTGTGTTTATAATAACTGATTTTTATGTGCTTAACTTGCAAAATGTACTGGTTATGTCATTTTCAGTTAATATTACTAGAAAACTGGAACCTTTTGTCATGTTTTTTGTCTTGAACTGTAACGTGAATTAGAAAACTAATAAAGCAACATGACACATGACATTAGCAGCATGCTTGACAATTGCCCATGATAGCTAATAATTGGCCTGTAGGAAATTAACATATGATTTGGGTGCACAAAGATGTTTACTGGTATATCACATATTCACATGGGCTATAACCTTTTGGTGATCCTTGGCACAGGAAAATGTCAAGTGATGCCTAGCTATAGGCCTAATCTAGTATAAGATTAGTTGTTACTTTGTAAAATATGTTACAAAGCAATGTTAGAGAATTTCTGTTGTTGAAGCTTTGAATGTGGAACTTCACATGGAACTGCAAAGATACCGTAGCTTATGTATATCAAATTCAGTTACTACCGGTATTCTCTAAAACCTCTACAGTCTGTTTCATTTGAGAAGGTCCTTAGGCCTATTCACATAGTTTTAAACATGTTTTAAAAAGTACTTTTTTAAAGTTAGTGAAGGACAAATAGCCTAGTGGTTAAATTTGTTGCTAGGTTAGGCTATATTTCTGAAATTCAGACTACATAAGGTTATATTTGCTGCTTTAATAGACAATTGTTAGTCGGAAAATGCTTTATATTAAGAAAGAACTATTCAATTGGTTATATACACCTACTTAGGCATTTAGGTACCATATCTATATAAAAAATCCTTGCATTTATAAAGAAGAAAATTAAGAATCCATGTTTACGTAAAACTTATATCATCGTTTGTTATGGAAGAACTATTAAAGTCGAAAGGTAAGTTAGTAAGGTTGCCGCAATATATTGATATCATTGTCTGATTTTTGATGTTTTGTGAATCAACTTAAATTGTACAGTAGGTAGGCCTAATGTCTATATTTTTATTATAAAATTATTCAAGACAAAAGCTGTTCGTGTTCACCCCAAAAAAGTGAACATGTACCGTATTAAGCACGTTATCATTTACATGTAAAAAATGTATGCATTGTAGCGGCAATAATATTAGCCAAGGTATTTGTACTATTGTGTGCTGTTTTCATTGACATTGGCATCTAGTTTGCTTTAGCCTGGTTTGTACTTTAATGTCCTATAATTTGTGTATTATAAAAGATTTGGTAGGTTGGGTTTAGAATCTTTATCCCTGAACTGACAAAGCCTTGATAGGTTATTTCTGTTGTTTTCTCGCATACTTGTAGAGGCTTTTGATGCAGGGCCGGTTGCTAAGATCGACAGAGTGAAGTTTTCCTATTGTTGAAGTGTTGTTGCTGGGGAATTATTCCATCCACTAGGTACTGCTGAATGGAGAGTGATCCTGAAATTCATTGCTCATGCACATTCCTCTTGAGCCACATCCCGAATTCTTTACTCATGATTGCATATTCTTAGTTTATCTGATTCTTTGAAAAGGATTTAAGCTTATTGCCAGTAGTGCTATGTTTATGATCTTTCATATTGGTTTCCAGAAAAAAAAAGTACCAGTAACAAATTAAAATCAACACTCAATAGTATAGAATTGTGTGTGTTTTTCTTTGTTTATGTCACTTCATTCTACTTTGCTAATTGTTTTGTTTGGTAATAAACTGACTTTCTTGCAAACTATGGTCCTTATTAATTTAGCGATTGTCTATAGCAGTGGTTCTCAACCGGGGGTGCGCGGACCCCAAGAGGTTTGCAAAGCAATTTCAGGGGTTCTATGAAAGTTTCTGAGTTTGCAGCATTATTGATAAATTACGAAATTTAAAAATTGGTTGGTTGTGCTTTATTTGTGTATTAGGCTACGGTGATTTTCAAGTTTACTGTACTTCCCAACGAACTGGTGCGATGTCCTTTGAACTTTCAAAAGACATTGCACAAAGGTTTGGTTTCCTAACTAAAAAAAATAGCATACATATATATAAATAAATTAATTTTTTGATATGGCTATGTTTAACTTAATTCTTTTGAGGCAGCAGTCTATTGATCAATGCCTAACTTAAAAATGCAAAAGTTATAATACTCACAGTTTTGCAGCAAGATTATATGTATTAAATTAATATATATTGATTAGAAATGAAAAAAGGGAGAAATTCTTTGTAACGGTTGCAAAGTTCTATTGATTTTTGATAAAATCTATAGAAAAACATCAAATTAACATATAGATTACTGATATTTGATGCTGTGTGCCGACATAATGCTCATAAGATAATTTCATCAATGTCATCAATTTTCATAAGTGTGGCGCGAGTTCAGCAAATTCTTCTAAGTGTGTCGTTTCGAAACTTTCTGAAACATTTGATTCCATTTTAGGAGAAGTGATATACTAAAATTTCAGATAATTTTTTTAAGGGTCTGCACTCTGCAAACGCTTCGAAGGTAGTCTACCAAAAGGGGTTTGCCAAAACAAAAAAGTTGAGAACCTCTGGTCTATAGCAAAAAGAAAATTGCTCATTATTGAAAATTTATTGAATAGGCTAACTGCTTTCTGGATTGGATGCAATGATATTTTCTAAATCTTGTTCCAAACCCATTCCATTTATATGCAGATGGGTGGTGTGTACTAACAAACTAAAAGTATAAATGGTTGTAGTATTTGGGGGAAATTTTACAGGGTTTACAATTTGATGTCTTGCCTAACTTAACATTTTTCCCTTTCCACTGATTCTACTGCTGGACTATACACTGTTCTCAAAATTCGGCTTCAACTTTTCTATTGATTAAACTTCATATGATCCAACTTCATATGAATTTGGGATTTAATTTTTTAATTCAAATTTCAGATGAAGAAATCACCAAGTTACTGGCTGAGAATCATGACTTGGTTGATGAGCTTCGGCAGTGCCAGGCAGACAAAGAATTTGTGTGGTCATTATGGAAGCGATTACAAGTGTCCTCTCCAGACCTTACTCAGGTAGTAACTTCAATTTGAGAAGTGTTTTATCTAATATATATACGGTATATATTTAATGTTGTTCATTTTGACTTGTATTGTCTATTGTATGTTGTGCATGGGCATTGGGCATACACTACAGTATATATAATATTATATATATATATCATGTATTTTTGTCATAAATGAAATTAATTCTATTGATGTGATAACATAATAGTCATGTGACATGTCCAACTATGCCATAAATGTGTTATTTCTTCACAAACTATATCTACACATCGTTATGTGTAAATTCAAATCATGCAAAATAGAAATACAACATGATTGATTCACTTCATGCAATAAACATTTCTGATGATCCAGGCTGTCAGCATCATAATGGAAAGAGAAAAAGAAAAGGCTGAACTAAAAGACAGAAAAGTTTTAGAAATTCTACAAACCAAAGATGAAGAAATAAAAGATTTGCAAGAAACTGTTGCTTCTTTAAAGCTGGACAAAGATAAGATTGCGCAAAAGTTAGTTTTCAATGAAATTTTATTAGATATATATATGACATTATACATTGCTCTCATCACTTTGCAAAGCCTTTATTTTTGTTACGTACTACCTTCTATTACCCAATATGAAAGAAGTAGTAGGGTGGTCGTCGGAATGTTGTATTAAAAAAGATGTTCACTTATATTTTGGGACGACCCTACTGTTATGGCATAAGCGATTGTGTTTGATTTTCTTGTTTAAACAAGATTATGCAACAGATTGATTCAATGGTATGTACAAGATAAAAATACTTTAAAAACCCTTACAAACATGCTTTTCATCATGTATCTTTGCATTTTGTGAAATTTGTGCTTCTGGTGGCAAAATCGTTTGCTGTTTCATTTTTCGTAGCATTTTGTTGTGTTGTATACATGGCATTTCTATTCGATACAAAAAATTGTGGATTTCTATGCAATGTTGCTTTTGATAGGCTGATTATTATGCAGGAATCTGGATGTTGAAAGCGAACTGTCTAAAGCATCTTTGGAGCGACAACGATTAGAAAATGAAATAGCAAATTTAACAAAACATTTGAACAGAGCACAGCTTGACAATACTGACAGATCAAACAGGTATGAATGACTGAAGTTATATTTGTAAATTGTGTGTGTTTGTGCGTTACGTGTATGAACTGCGATATATTTGTGTCAGGGTGATCACTTTGTTCTAATCTGTCTGGTTGGATGTTTGAAAACTCCCCCAATTAAAAATCCAACAAGTAAGTAACTCCGGAATGGCCCGTTTCGGTGAGTCCGATTCGGTGAGTCCGATCCCTTAACAGGGGATTTTTTTAATTTTTTTTTTAAATTATCCGGTACCATAGCCTAATTATCATTGCCGTTTTAGGGTTAGGGGTTAGAGGTTAGGAACTCACCGAATCAGACTCACCGAATCGGACTCACCGAATAGTAGCAGACCCCCAGAAAATTATAAAGTGTTTATATATATAATATACAAATCTTTTTCACAAAACAAGCATTTTGCAGGCACTAAGACAAAAAGTTTATCCACCTTGTACACTTCGACTGAAATCACGCTGGATTTTGACAAATATGCTACACTGTGACATATATGTACTAAGGGGGCAGCGTGATTTCAGTCGAAGTGTAAAAGGTGGATAAACTTTTTGTCTTAGTGCCTGCAAAATGCTTGTTTTGTGAAAAAGATTAGTATATAAACACTTTAATTTTCTAGAGGTAAAGCATCGCCTAATAGATTGTAACCTATTTGCACCGATGGTAGATTTGATCTTGAAACAAGGAACGTTGTGAGCAACTTGGCACATATTTGTACAGTATACCGAAAACATGACTAAAGCTCTGATATATATATTTCAATTTAAAATTTTCCTCCACTACAAAAGATTGTGACCAACTTATGCATGGGGTATATATAATTGCAAACGAATTGTTTCTTTCCGATTGTCAGACAACAATCATCATATCCAGCCATAAGCAAAGGTGTGGACTGTGGGACGTGGGTACAGTTTTCCTTCACATTTTGCCTTGAAGGATAATTTGTTCTCTGAAAAAGCATTGACCGACTGCTCGCCAATGCTGAGGCATGCTATAAAAAATAAAGTTTGGTTGCCTTAACCAGCCATCACTAGAAACCCTTTGGGTTTAAGTCGAATAAAAATTAACAAACAAATATCACATATTATACACCACAGAAACGATTGAAAACAGTGATTGTCAAATTTAGATTCGTAAAAAGTTTTAGTTATTCTCTTCTACAAGCCTGCTATAAATGCCTGTATTGTTCCTCTTATATATACGTAAGCATAGTTTATTTAAAAACTTTGCTTGTCGCAAAAAAACTGGTATTTGGCATTAAAAACTTACTTTGACGAAGATGCTTGAAATAAAGGTAAAGTATACTATTTACCAAGAAGACTCATTGATTAGTTTAAATGCCAGCAAAGTTATACTTTCTCTGAACGAGCTTATCGTTGTTATGAAAATGTTCTGTACTCATAATTTAACATGTATTAAATTTTTCAAACGTGACGGACGTCCGGTGATGTGCTCGTGGGTGCTGATACTAGCGAACACCTGTGCTTTGTTGATACCAACGTGATGTAGCGATTTGAATTTTATACTTTCCTTCAATGTTTCAGTGTACTTACCTTCACACACCAGAGCACACACATGAGAAAGATACTAGGCTACTTTGTTTTTAGCGGACAGCATTTTTACACAATTTGTATTATACAACTTTCCTGCTTGTGAAAGATATATATATTTGCATTTTATTCACTTTATGGACCTCAAGAATATTGTAAGTAACGTCACTTCACTTTACTGATTGAACTGTGCCTGCACGCTACGTATGGCATATTTCCGGGGTATTAGGTCATCTCTTATCGTTATTTCTTATCGTCTACTTGTACTGAGTCCTGTGTGCTTGCGTTTTATGTTTTGTGGATGTTTTAATTATCATTAATTCTTTTTTTACATTTTGACTTACTTCCAGCTACAAACGAGCTTTGGATGAAGCTGAACACCAAAAGGATGCTGCTAATGGACAGGTAGTCTATGTGATGTGGGACAACCTTTTCTTTCAAGCCATGTTTTATAATAAATAGTTTTCTCCAATAAATTTTTTTTCTTGTCATCAACATACCCTATACAAAAACGAAGTTCCAAGCAAATAAATGCAATATACCAACATGCCAACAATGAAAAGAGAAATATGGTTAATTGGCTCAACTGTGTAGATTTCGAACGAGCACAAAAACATTTTCAATTGCAAAGTACATATTTGTAGCTAACGCGATTTACCTTGTCAAATCCATATTCATGATTTAAAATAAACTTCAATCAAGCTCCGATTTCTTCACATTGCACAATTAGGAACAATGAATAATTGTCGTTTTCGGTTGGTGTTGTTCTTGTTCTTCTTAAAATAAAGTAGGCTACAGGTTATTTTGCAACACTTAGAATTTTGAAGCATATGGCCCAAAACGTCCTGTAAAGTTTGATGAACCACACAAGCAAAATACCTAATACTACAAAGTATCATTTTATTACCTGGAGAAAATGGTACATTATAGTCGCCGTCTTCCGAACCCTTTAAGAAGCTCTCCCAAGTGACTATTGCAACAAATCGCAAGACAAAAGCCACACGCATTGCTTGGTTTAGTGTATTGCAAGGACCAGCACATTTGTTTTTTTTATTTTTTCATAAAATCTTTGTCGTTTTTTTTTGATCATAACGTCAAAAAAATACAACCTACAATATGCAATAAACTATGCATGAGTTTTACAAAAAATTAGATGCGTAAAAAGTCAAAACGTGCGTAAAATTTTAAACAACTTTACCGTGTTATTAACATTAAACTACCGACTACCTCTATCCTTAAATTGATGGTTTCATGTTGCTGTCAAAATCAATTGTTGCACCTAGATAACTTCTCTTCTCACTGACTTGCAAGAAATGCGAACGAAAGTACAGAACTTTGAGGACGAAAGTGAACGAATATTTAACAAAAACAAGCAATTGGAAAACCAACTGAAAGACAAGGATTCCGTCATCAAGAGACTTATGACAGAGGTGATTTGGTCAAACCATAAGTTGCTACTTCACAGTTTGAAATCCCGTCGAATCGTGTTTTTTTTCTCAACTAGCAAAATCCTTATTTACATTGACTCAACGTATGCAGATGTTGAATCTATGTAATGGATGTATGAGTCGATCCAACGAAACGTTCTGCTGTACGAGAGTATTACACTTTATGTAGTGACAATTATTCAACTTTATGACTCTGCTTCCACGCAACAGAGTAGTAACAGGATCAATTCAGGCATTGGTCGTCAAGTTTGTTATTATATTTGGGGATTAGTAATACAACCATTTCAACTAAATTTTTTTTAATTAGCTGAGATTTTGAATACACGATAAACAAAATGAGAAATGTTGGATATCTTTGTTATTGTCAGTTGACAGCTTGTTTACTGTAAACAAATCAATAATGGCCGCGCTTGGTTTGAGTGATTGTTAAAACTTTTAAGTTAAAACAAAATAGCGTTCAATCGCTATCTTTACGTCTTTCAAACATTCACAACCATCTTATTTCGAAATCTTTTGATCGGGGTAAGAGAGTTTAATGTTTTGTGTAATCAATTTCTCTTATATTTAGTTGTAAAGTCAGTTGATTTTCAAATAGTTGTGCAACAAATAAAGCAGAGACGACAGCTAGCCAAGCTGGCATTACTGTAGAAAACATAAAGCTTTTCGCGTTCGAGATTTTTGAACAAATACTTAAGATTTGGAGAGTTGTTTTTGCAAATCCACCCTTTTGTTTGCAAATCACTTAGCTTTAATGAGTTTCGCGGGGGATTTGAAAAGTAGCTAGCATCCCAGTCACTCTTGTAGTCTTTGTAACGGTCAGCTTCTAAAGTAGAAAGTATTTTTGGTTGCCTATAGATTTGAAGCGTGGAGCCTATAGCTGTTAGGTGTTGGTAATATTTGTTTCAAGTTTATGGTAGTTGAAGTTTCACTTAACTGTCAGTAGACAGCTGCTAGTTAGTCATAGATGTAGAAAGCCGGTTAATATTCTGTCAAGGCATGCTTTCATGCACGCTTTAGCAGAAACGACCAACTGAAGGTGTATGCAGCTTCCTACGTATACGCCAATACTTTTGTTGTGCAAATATTATAATGTTTTTTTATTTATTATTTTACGATGGATAGCCGGCATATTAATTTTTTTATTGATTACATGTCTGTAGACGTTAAAGTAATAAGCCGACTAAGTATTTATCATGATTTCAGAAAGACGAAGCGATTTTCAACTTAGAAAATGCGCAACGTAATTTAGATGATGGGGTGCTAGTAGCAAAGCAAGATTTCAAGTCAAAAGAAAAATATTATCAAGAATTAAAAACTTCTTACGATCAGCTCACCCTGCACAATCAACACCAAAAAGATTTAATTTCACAGGTAGCTGTGACATAAGTTTCTTTACGGCGTAACGAAATTATTCTATGCATAACTTAAAGGTTAATAACGATTTGTTTTTAACCGTAGTTTAGATTTATTAAGTTATTTATGAGTCTTCATTAAGCAACTGTCCGATTTTTCTTCTGCAAAGACAGAATTTTAAGCAATTTGTTGCACATGGCCTTTTTGAACACTGGCATGGTTTCATCAATATCTTGTTTAAGTAAAAGCAATTAGTCGAGACATTCATCATATTCATTGCTCACAGCTTCAGGATTTGCACAGAAATACACAGAAGGTGGCAAAAGAAAAAGAAGAAACAAGTGAAAATGAGAAAAGAAATCTGCAATCTATAAACGACCAACTTATCAAGTATGATTAGTGATTACGTGATTCTAACGTGAATTCAGCTTAGTTCTGTTTTTATTTCTGACCATTTCAGCGAAACGGATATACCCCAACATAGCAGAGTTCCTGAATAAAGGTAGAAGCGACAAAACGCAAACGTTGGGTCGTGCAACCGAAATAAAACAATAATTTAAAAAAATTAGCACGGTTGTAAAAACAAGATAAATTTAAAATAAAAATAAAAAAATGACTAAAAAAATTAAATTTCTTTAATTGCTATATAGAATGGAATATGTATTTTTCGTTTTGCACTGTTAATTCGTACAAGTAATTCTTAAATAAACTTGTTTACCTGACTTGCGTGTGTGCTTCACAGGGCCTAGGTGTGGGCGAAATATGATGTCAACTACTTGTTTTATTTGCTTATCTCAAGCAACAACATAACTGCCATAATTTCATATAACTCTAACTGGGCTGGGAATCGAACCAAGACCTACCAGAAGTAGCAACCGTAAAAACAAGTTCGTTATAAACGAGATGTGTCAACCGTATTATGAGATGCGATGTCACAACTAAGTAGTGATACCATTTTCTTGTGAAAGATCCCAAGAAACCTTGAAACATTACCAAGCAAAATTGCAAGAAGAAAACAGCCAATTGCAACACAGAATCCAGCTGCAAGATCAAGCTCTGAAGAACACCGAGGAGGAACTAAAAAAGTCAATTGCGATGGCTTCCGGTGTCCGAAGGGTTAGTAATATCCTCAACTTGTTTTGCTACTGGTATCTTATTTCGTAATTTATGACTGTCACAATCAATGCGCATTGATTGTGACAATGACGTTCCCCTATTTACCACACCACCATGCCGGGTGGTTGTAGTTTAGATTAAATGAATTTGGAGTTCATGTTCATCTTCAAGCATATCATTCAGTATCTTGCTAAAGTCAGCGGCGTGCTCTTGAGCGTTGTCGAACTGAGCCCCTTTTGAAAATTGTACAAAATTCCCACCACTTGTTGTGAGCGAAGCTTGCAGTGAAACCTAGTAACAAGCAGCTTGAGTTTCTTGCAAACTTATTTTCTTACTACTACTAGAGTCTTATTCCTCAGTAACCTGTCTTATATGACTGAGCCAAATGCCTAATCAATAGATTAAAAATAATGGTTTTTTTTGTTCTTTCACATTAAGCAAATTTAACGTGTCTTTGTCGTTATTTTGACGATACTTGTAGTCATTTTTTGATCTTTGATTATATGTTGTTGGACTTCTTGTCCAAGCGTTTGAGTTTTTGCTACGACTTGCAGGAATACGATTACGGGCAAGTGTTGACCTTGGAAGAAAAAATAGAACAACAGAGAAAAGAAATCGAAGCTTTGCAGAGAAAGATGAAAAGTAACAAAGCAAGGTAATTGACTCCACTATCCGTATGTGAGTAAAATATTTCATTATGTAAAGATGTCAGGAACGTGAAATCATCTCTGTTATCTTGTTCTCAGTATTTGGTTTTTAAAAAAGGCGCCTCGGCTTTTCAACGTTTTTATACAAGAAAAGTGGAGTTAATACTTAGACAAACATTTTATTTGTTAGTTGAGAGAAAATTTCATTTTCCATTGGTTTTCAGAAGGCGTCGCTCACGTTCACCTTACAACAACGACGAAGTTGCAGAACAAACATTTTCCCCCATTGTTGAGCGTGGGGTTGGCAGAAACGTAAGTGCTTACCCGACACCAGTCCACTTTGTCGCCATGCCTATGTGAACAGCTGTTTATTTTCTTGTCAGGCATAAAATAAATATATTTTATCTCCTATTTCTATATTTTGATTTACACCAGATAGTGGCTAGATAGCGTATAGTACAAGCAACGTACAAATCTTCATCACGAAAACTCAGATTCAGTGTGGAACGATCTTGCTCATTACAAATTGGATTGGGTGCCAGCCGCTCAACTTCTTATCAACGAAGCTGATGTATAAGACATCTCTGCGGCTGCTTGGGTGGACCATAAATGGAGTTCTGAATGGAAGTCAACCGCCACCAGACTCTATTCGTTCATCCCCGACGCCGACACACGCCCCACCGGTCTAACACTACCAAGATAAGCATACCAAAACACTACCGCTCAACCATGCACCAATGGGGAATGGCCTCTTCCTCCTCCTGTGAATGTGGTGCCGAGGAACAGACCGCAGACCACATCATCAATGACTGCTCCATCTTCAAGCCACCTAACGGAGTGGAAGGTCTGCGTGTCATGGATGATGAAACCAAAGACTGGCTGCTCTCTAGTAGCCTTCCAGTGTAGTCCGGGAACATCGTGAATCTTGGGTGGTAAAAGGATAGACCCTCGGCCCCAGACGCTCACACGACGACGACGAACGTACAGGCACGGTTGCGTAGAACATTATATGCCTTTAGATACACCATTAGTCCATTACATTTACTTTTGCTTGAGACTCGTTTATCACCCTTTTTGATGTAACCTGATGGGGTTGATGAATAACCTGATGTACCAAACCTTGTTCCACTGTATGCATGGCGCATTGTTTTCAGGTGCCAAGGTCTCGTTCGCTGTCGCCATGCGCTCAAAGCAGGCAACTTCTCATGATGCAAAAGCGATTGAAAGCGACAGAAACTAAACTGGATGACACGAAGCAACTGTTAGAATTGAAGGTAACGTGCTTGACATTTCACAGACAGCAAAATTCCTCATTTTTGCATTGATTTAACGTCTGCAGATGTTGAATCAATGTAAAATGACAGATTTGCTGTCTGACACAATAGCTTCACCCTTAAATTTTCAAGTTTTATTGCAGAAAAGTGAATACTTTTCAAATTTTTGCTGCCACTCGTTCATTGTGATAAGTAGGCTATAATGTCTCAAAAAGTTTTGCAAATTCTCTGTACAACGTAACCTATCAACAAAAAAGTGAGCAATGTAGTCCTTTGAACTAAACTGAACCAAAGATTTCATATGACAATGAATGCGGTATCCATATACCCACAGATTGGTACTTATGAACTACATGTCATGTGTGCAGAGTGGCGCACACGTACATGCCCCAGACAGTAAAATCTGTCTTCTGTCAAAATCTGATTTACTTTATGGGGTTTTTGTATTCCTGAGATTTAAACAATTGAATATAAAAGTGATACTCTGTTGCACTTTTGCAACACGTTGCTGTGTGGTGAACTGAAACCGACGCTTTTTAAATGCTTTTGTGTTTGCGAACCACAGAAAGATGAAGTCAAGGAAATTCAAAAAGCTCACAACAAACGACTGGAAAGACTGAAGCTACTTCAACAAGATTATAGGTTCTGTAGTATACCTGTTTATTTTTTCTACGACCTTTTCCTACAACAATGTGTTCAGTCATCATATCTCTACCGTACAGTATAAGGCTTTGTCTTTTTGATTTGGTGTTATTGTTTGTTGGTAGAATGCATCTTGTTTCTCTACGCTTTTTAATCTTGTATACCAATGTCAATCTGTGGTGCATCAATCTAATTTAGAAGACTCGATAGAAAACCAATCTACAAGATCACTGCAGTTTAACATTTTCGTGCTTAAATTTCTGCGTTATTCAGTGATGCCGTTGATCAAAGCTTCAACCTCAACGTTACAATAATCCAACATAAGCATACAGGTTTCGGTTTTCAGGAAGACACATGATGTTGATCTTGAGTTGTTCTTTTAGGTTACTGAAGTCCGGATGCAACAACGACGATGGTTTCTCCTCTCCTAAAAGAAGCAAGAGCCGGCACAGGAAAACGGATCCCAGGAATCTTCGTCACGAAAACTCGGATTCAGTGTGGAACGATCTTGCTCATTACAAACAAGAAAACAGGGTTATGTCTCAGGAAAGGTAAGTTTTTTTGCTACTTATTGGTTTTAAGTGTTTAGACGTGACGTTAGCCGCTTTTGTATAAATTTAACACATTGTAGAATGGTAAAAGTAATTTGAAAGTGCTCATATCTGCGTGGAATGTATTCATTTCTGAATGGCTGTATTAAACGTTTTAAACTTAGTAAACTTCTTCCATTTTTATATTTCTCCGCCTGTTGGCATATCAATTCTGTAGCTGGTGGCCTGCCTAGACTGCAAAATCCGTCATTTTTTTACATTGATTTATTTTCTGCAGACATTGAATCAATATAATTATGACGGTTTTTGCTGTCTTGTACTTGACTATAACTACTAGCTAACTAAGTAACTAAGCAGTTAATTTTTGTCAGAATGCAATTAGAAGAAGAGATTGACGCTTTGCGCGTCCAATCAGCGATGGACAGAGCAACTATCCAAGACCTCAACGTGTGCTTGAAGAATGAACGAGATGAACTGTATGCAAGGTTAAGACCTACTGCTCATGTCGAAGGTATCTAGAATGAACTCGTTGGAAGCATAATGTAGAGCAATGAGTTATGATGAGACTTTCCAAACGGTTGCACCACTAGCCTATAACCATTGAACATCGATGTGGTTTCTAACCCATTCTTTCTTTGTTTCGCTTTCTTGACCACTGTAGAATCAAATGGGAATTTCGTTGATTAAAGTAAGAATACACTTTCTTCTTTGAATGCAGTAACAATAGGAGGACAGAGGCACCCCCTGGCTTCATCGAGGACACGTTGTGTCTTCTATCAGGCTCGGCTGTTAAGTGTCACTGCTACCTTGCGTTTTTCAGAATTGCTACAGTTTATCACGGTACTACGACAGTTTATCGAACGACAGTTTATCGAACGACAGTTAATCGAACGACAGTTTATCGAAACGACAGTTTATCGAACGACAATTAATCGAACGACAGTTTATCGAAACGACAGTTTATCGAACTACAATTTATCGAACGACAGTTAATCGAAAACCTAACCCCTAACCTAAAACCCTAACCCGTACTCTAACCACTAACCCCAAACACCTAACCCAAACCATAATCCTAACCCTTAGCCCCTAGTCCCTAACCCCTAATCATTAACCCCTAGCCCCTAACCATTAACCCCTAGCCCCTAACCCCTGAGTATTCCATTGCATATGTTCTCCGTCGTTCGATAAACTGTCGTTTCGATAAACAGTCGTTCGATGAACTGTCGTTTCGATGAATTGTCGTTCGATGAATTGTCTTTCGATAAACTGTCGTTCGATGAATTGTCTTTCGATAAATTGTCGCGTCACGGTTTATCACCACCTGCAATATCGCCGAGAGTATATTTGAGACAGACAGCGTTTGCAGTGTACCGTCGCCATTAAACTTTGCTTGTTTTTTTCTGTTCTAAATTTCTTTGTGGTGCTATATTCGCTGAAAACCGACATTTGTCCGCCGTGCACTTTGTAGCGCATTTTTGCAGTATATCAGCTATATGTTATATGAAACGACTTTGCAGATCAGCGAAGTAGCACGCCTAAGAACGACCAATACACCTCAAAACCAAGTAAAAGAACAGTGAAGAACCTTGAAAGAAGACTTGAAAACGCCCTAGAAGATAACAGATTACTCAAGAAAGATAAGGACCGTTTATTTGAAGACAACAGGTACGACATTACAAGTTATCTTTCTACTAGAATTGTGATTGCAAACGTTTTCACCTAGAAAGGATAATGTATTAGCATCAGCTATAATAACTTTTGCTAGGCTGGGTGGAAAGTGCTGTGTTACAAGTCTTGTAGTTGATACAATAATTATTGTTGGTCAAATTATTATTGATAACGTATGTTCAATCAGTGACGTAGCTATAAAGAAAATTTGAGGGGTTGGGCAAAAGCAACCTATGGGAGGTAAATATTTTAATGATTGAAATAAAGAGTTTGTGTAAAAATATAGCTCCTGAATGCAGCCAAACATTTATGAAACGCCATTTAACATGTAATACAATGTCAACGAAGCGTTGTGATAATATTTAAAACCCAATTTTTGGGAAGCAAAATAAAATTTTGGTGGGGTTGCTGCTCCCCCAAGCCCGTTGGTGGCTACATCCCTGCGTTCAATGTGCAATGATCATGCGTAGTAAGCCACTTGCGAAAACTTTGAAAATAATCATTTATTTCAACTACCAGGTTGGTAATATCTGAGCAATAATCAGAAACAGTCAAAAAATATTTGAGAGTCACTTTTCTAACCGCTTCAAATATTTTTAGGAGTCTTAAAAATGACGTAAAATCGCTCAAGCGTGAGATCACGGAAACACGTCAGAGCGGTACGAAATTGCGTCAGGAAAACAACGAATTGCGACGTAAAATTGACGCTATCAAATCCAACAATCATCAGCTGAATTGTGAAGCAAAGGAGCGTACAGCTGATGTCGAATGCCTACGAAGTGAAAACGCCACATTGCAAGCAGAAATTTCATCGTTGAGGTGATTTCATTGTTGCTATAATGTGTTTGGTTGTTTTAAGTTGGCCGAAAAGTCGTAGGAGGAAAATTGATTTTGTGAATATTTATCTTCAAGCTGAAAAATCTCTCCGGAATCCTAATACCTGGGGGTTTGCTATGCATATGAAGGCTTGGGAATTAACTAGTTGACTTCCTTGTCAGGGAAGTCAGCTTTACTTGTATTTTTCTGTAACGAAACGCTGGTTGCATTGAATACTTATTACTTATGCAATCAGTAGCCTGTATGTAATCAGGTATCATTTCAATACTTGATGTTTTACTTCGTGTAATGACGATGATTATCTGTAGTTCATAGAATTTTTTTCGAACTCTGATAGCTTGCATCATCGATTAAATAACCATTCTTTGGTAGAGCCGAAAATAACGACCAGAGGCAGGATATTGCCGACCTAAAACTGGAACTTGCGGACCTCCAAGCCGACCTTGGCGATGTTAACCAGACGTTGGCTGAAGCTGAATGTCAGCAACGGGTACCGGCTGCTAGTTGCGGTCGATTTCCAAAGTCGAAAGCTGCTAAAAAGGTAAATATGCAGCTGGTGTGTCAGAGCCAAAATTATGATTGCGAAATCGTATGTTGATCTTTGGCTCTGACATCTCAGGCAAGAAGGCAATTAGCTAAAGTTCGAAACACGTTCATTGACTTGAAATAAACCTTTGCGAAAGTTTCTAACGATGCAATAGATTGAATTTCGCTCTAAGCAACATGATCGTTGCTTACTTCACAATGTAAATATCAACGACTTGTTTTAACTTGATGACTTCTATGGATTTTGATGAAGACTTGTGAATCATCGTCGACCACGAAAGGTGAAGAACTGAACATCGACTCCAAACGTTAATGTAGCCATTTGGAAGTTTAGCTAGATTCAATGTGTCTCTGATTGAAAAACCATTTGCAGTGCGGAGGCTGAAATTGTCAATGATATTCCAAATATCCCAGACTACAATATCCGTCATATTTTGATTCAACGTTGACAGACGTTAAATCACTGTAAAAATGACGGATTTTGCTGTCTGGGTTATTCTTGATAAACGTTTTTCTTACGGTAATGTATCGTTTTTGTGACTTCATTTCGAATCTCTCACGCAGCATCAGGCATTCCTCAACCAGTCCATTCAGGAACTGCAGGATGCCTTTGGAGGAGACTACTCCGTGGAGGATCCATCCGGAACACCTGCTTCCTTGGACACCTCGGCGCATGAAGATGGAGGAGGAGGAAGATCGGATGCGAGTAGTCTTGGTCAAAACATCGTAAGAGTATCCAGAAGACAAAAGAAGCACAGAGGTAGAAGGATAAAACTCACAGATACGTTTTAAAATATTCCAACAACAAGAATTATTCTTCAATAAGAAGAGAGCATCACACCAAATTGATGAAAACAAGCTTATTGTTGAGCTTTCATTGCTCTTCGTTGTGTGAGTCTCTGGGACCGAGAGTCTATCATTTTACCAACCCCAGATGCACGATGTTTCCGGACTGCATTAGGAGGCTACTGGAGACCAGCTAGTTTATGGCTTCATCATCCAAAACGCATAAACTTGTTTTCATCAATTCAGTGTGATACTCTTTTTTTTGTCGCACTACCCATCCTGCTGGATTGGTGAATTTGAAACAAGAATTGTACTGAAAAGTTCAGTGACTAAGTTTTATTTTGGAACTGATACTTTGAGTTCAAAATGTAACTGTTTGAAGCCGCTTTTGTAATTCACTGATTAACACATGTCAATATGTACCGTGTATCATAAAGGTACTCGAAATTATTTTGTTGAATTAATTTCAAGAAACTAAATTGTATTAACTTTATTATAATCTGTTATAAAGGATTAATGCGTATGACTGTCGACTGTGTCGGTCAACAATGCCGATAATCCCTGTGTTTTGGTCATTCGGCCGTCCTGGTCAGTATTAAACTGATGCTGCTGTAACCATATGTTCAATGGTATACGTTCTTCTGGTGCAAACTAAGCTGAACTATCACAAGACGTATAAGGTGATAATCTGCTTTTACTGCGACGTATCGTCAATCAGACACGACTCACTTTTTCAGGGGGCTAGGTCAGGTAGTGGCTACCTGTCTAGCATGGCAGCATACAGATTGTCACCTTTATATATCTTGTGATAGTTTACACCAGTAGAACGTATCATGTTATTTAACTAAATTCCTAGTGAACAACCTCATTCAATTTTAGCATAATATAATCAAGCTTAACTGAATATGATCTAGCTGCTAGCTGATCGAAATCGATTTTTAGCTATTTATGATTGAACTGACTCGTGTGAGAATAAATTTCTTTGCATGGTTTGGAATATTATGTTTTTTATTTCCAGCAGTTGATGAAGACAAAGATGATGACGACACGTTACTGGAAGAAAGCATTGGTGAGTCAAGGGTTGTCTTTGTCTATTATTATTAAAAATTTAATCCAAATGTCAATTATTTCTCATGTGGCAAGTACCTTTGTTTCATGAATTGTTTTTATGAGAAATTTAGAGTTGCTAAATGATCTGTTTTTTTAGCGCCTCTGTTTTTGAAGATATGACGATAACTTGTTTACGGAATTCCGACTCTAGCATGAAATCAATTTATGTGTGAATATCAATCGATGGTTTATTTGCCAGAAACAGGAACAGTACCTGGTCGAAATATGCAAGTTGTATAGCCTATACACTGCAAAAGTGGCAAACGTTCCCATGCTGATAGGGGGATAACGAAACGACCATATGGTCTATTAGTCAATTGTTTGCTTTAGTTTAAATCTTCTGTTCCTGTTTATACCTGTACAATTTTTTGACCCACGAAGTCAAATACATGTTTCAGTTTGAAAACTTTTAGTTTACGAATAATATCCCTGTTGCTTTCACATCAGAGGACTTTGTAATCGCTGTCATAAAAACTTTGTTTGTGGAATAGGCCTGAAGGAAAGATGTCTTAATCTTAACTTTCATATAATTATAAGTACGATAGTTTTAAAGAAAGGTTTATAACCTGACACTAATATCGTTGTTTCTGCTTCATCTTGGTTTGGACACGCTAACATAACACCAAGAAAGCGGGCCTATACCATCTTTTGTTAATTATCATTAAATTTGATGCCCTAATTCACGTTGTTTCCAGGGACCCACAGAGCGATAAAAAAACCATCCTCCCTCCCCAAGTACGGTGGTGGGAGAATGACAGCGACTCTCAAGCAGCGATTGGCATCACTGCAAACTCAATGCACGTCTCTCAGAAGTGCCAAACAAAATGCAGTGAAAAAGGTACCGTACTACTTATCCTTTGGTAGCAAAATAACTATTTGTTTTACGGATGCTTCTATCTTCCTGTTGCTCGTGTAGATTCTTACACATCTTTGTAATAAGCATTATTGACCATTGGTAAACCACCATCGATGGTTTGTTCTTAAGTGCTGTTGAAGGACTGTGTGTGCAAGGTTTGTGCGAAATTGTAAGGATGTAAGCTTACTCAAATGCAACGTTGCAATTTTCATGGCTTCTAAAAGTGTAAATACAATAATATGAATGTTTTAAGCCGTACTTTTGTCAAAGCTCATAAAATAGAATTATTTATTATATTTTGTGCATTCAAAGATCGATGAAGAAAAAAACAAAAACGCCCAACTTGAGACTGATCTCGCAACCTGCCAGAACAAGCTGAAGAACGCGAAGCAGGTCAGTTGCATTTTTTTCAACGCAAAACCGCTGGGATTTAAACTTGAATCAACTGTGATACTGATCTGAGAATTATAGCGCCATAGAGTGTCGTTAAACGCTCGATTTGCTTTCCTTATGGTGGCGCGTTCAAGCGCTTAATGGGAACTGTGTTTAAGCGCAATGTTTAGTTGTTGACTTCATGTACAATCGCTTTTTTCAAAACTCTTGTGTTTCAGTCCGACTTTGAATTCGTTCGTTGCGCTGGAGCATAGTGATAAACCATATCTATTATTTTCATTTTAGTAAGACAATTCACAAACTCTGCTGCCTACTGCATGTAAATCACGATCGCACGTATCCTCTGCATGAAATAATCTGTTTTCATTGTCTGCTTGTTGACGTCATTCAAACTTAACGCGTCATTATTTTCAACCATCTTGCGGCGTGAAGGGAATCTTGTCACTGACTAAATTAGTCTCACAATCGGCTTTGGTCCATTTGAACTGTGTTCTGACGAGTCTTTTTTTATTCAGTCTATACAACGGTTAAACCGCGAAGTTGAAGTTATGCAAAGAGAGAGAGAAGACCTTCAGAAAGATTTAATCGATGCAAGGAACGATCAGCCTGTTCTCCCGCAGCATACCGACGCAGACTACAAGTACATCGAAACGAAACTGAAGGTGGGATCTATTTTCTAACCTCAGACTATTATCTACCACAGTCGATCTGTCTGCTACTTTCTGTCACGTATGAGTTAAGTGAACAAAAAAGCATTAATTAAAGATCAGCATTAAAAAACTGCTAAGTCACAAAATTCAGTTTTGGTTAAAGAATAAAGATGTTTGCAGTGCCACAGCAAATCCCATCGTCAACAATATTGCCAAGGGTAGTGTAACAAAATCAACGTGTTCAATAAATATTTTACATTGATCGTTAATTTAATACGGCAATTCGGTCCACTCAGCTTTCTACAACGGTTTTCAAAGTAAATATTGTGACAGTCTAAATTTCTATGCTTAAACCCAATCTATCCATTCGCTGGGAAACAAGAGTTTTGCCTACGTTGATGCGTATGCTTGTATGGCTTCAAGGAACCGTTATCTTTAAATAGGACTACACCTCTACACGTGATCTCTACATGCCTACACCTTTAAGTTTTTGTGATCCTTCAAACCACTCAAGTTGCAAATGTGACATGTTTTGGCTTGTGTGGGTAAATTCGATTTGTCTCGCTAAATTCTCTTGCTTCATTGGCTTAAAGTCATTAGCGGAAGTATCACAGCAAACTTTCACGTCGTGAGACGTTGAGTAAACGTAACTGAACGTGGCTCGCTACGGTATCGGTTTTGTCTTCAGCAATCAAACAACGAATTAAACCGGGGAACAGATCAAATCAGAGATCTTAAGAAGGAACTCGAGACGAAGCTTGATCAATTAAGTACCGAGAAAGATAAAGTTACCAGGTAAAAACTTTCTCAAATCGAAAACGATACCTTCCATTATTTTATCATTACAGTAACTTTAGGAAGCCTCAATGTCAAATCATATTTTAATTGCGTATGTTTGTTCACATGATAACGCACTGGCGTCATTACAAGAATGCCTGTCATCATCAAACGTTTATGTTGTAGACTGAAAGTAATTTTATTTCGCCATTGACGTTTCAGGTTGGAACGTGACGTCTCCATGAAGCGACAACTTATTGACGAATTCCGAATTAAAATCAAAGAAAATGAAGCCAGAGTAAAAGAAGCGCACAACGACAAAGTAAACGTGATTTTTCTTGAAAGTGCCGGATCTCTGCAAAAGTCATAATAATACTGTATAATAATCGTGATTTTATTTGCGCCCACTGCGATCACAGATGCGATACAACAGACGACAGGAAGCATCGAAGTGACATATAGCCTTCGAGTCAGCTGCTCCCCTTATTTTGGCTTGCCATTAAGTGTCTTTGCCGAGACACAGCCGCGTGCTCTTGAGCGGTGTCGAACCCACGTCCTTTCGAACGTCTCGCAGACGTTCTCACTACTCGGCTACGCAGCCGACTAACAGCCATACATTTTTGTGCAATGAAAACTTCGGGAATTTAACAATTTTTCATTTTCTTTTCTCAGCTTGATCTTCAGGATCGCGTGAAGCTTATCGAAGAAGACTTGACGCACAAGAAGAACCACGTCGAATCCATGCGAAGGCAGCTGCAGGTCTCCACGAAGGAGAAGAGCAAATACGAAACCATGTACAACAAATCGAGAGAGGAGCTGGAAAAAAGGGTCAGCAATATTTCATTGAAAAGAGATCACTTTGTACAAAAATTGTGCCAACATAGTCATGCGATATACCAGCACGTCACTGAGCGAACGGATGCGGCAACCAACATATAACAAACAAAATCCCACTCGAATTAAAGCTTTTGGCTGAAGTCTGGTGTTGATTCATTGGCAGTATGTAGCTTAAGTAGACGCTGATGTCTTTTTATCTCTGTTCCAGTTTCTCTATGTTAATCAGAATTCATCGTTACAGAAGGATCCTTCATTTAGGATGCAACCGAACGATTAAACATTAAAACCTTTTAGAATTCGAGATGCTCCAGAGGCCGCCTTTACGGTGTCGAAAACTTCAATAAACCATACACGCTGCCGCTTGGCTTATTTGATTTTAAAGTTACATTAGTAACTTTCCATATGCTTCCAATATCTTAATCTGATCTTCATCTTTCTACTTTCAGTGCGAGCAATTGTCTAATGTTCAAGCCAGCAAGTTGGAAGCCGAAAATGTGACGTCACGACTTGAACAAGAGGCCGAACAGCAACTTCACACTCTCGCCACTAGGAGCGAACAAGCTCTTGAAAAACTGAAAGGGAAACTGGTGAAGGCGGAAGAGAAATTGACAGAATTTTCAACTTTTGTGCAGGTTAGCAGACTCTCGGGGATAGTTTCAAACTTTCAACGATTTCTCCACTTCAGAATTCAGATGTTCTGTTTTGCATTAATTGGAATCATGACATTGCATTTATTTGCCTGATTTGTCACATATTCTTGTTTCACTGCCTGAACATTTTATAATCTGGTGTGACAAAGAGCAACAAAAGTGATAAAATGCAGTTTTGAGAATTTTTTGTCAGATTATCAGCGACAGTCAAAAAATTAGCTCAACTTTTATGCAGACGTCTTGCAACATTACGTGACCTTACCTAGCGCTTATTCTGCCGAGACTTGGATGGCTGGCTGCGCTATTGACATGTCGGTCGGATTTGCATGCAAAGTCGAGCTTTTTTGTTGACCAGATTAATCTTTTTGTTTACGTTGCCGCAAGATATTTTGATTATGATACCACACCTATGCTGTAACAAACTTCATTATTTTGCGGCCAGTTCGAGCTGGCTTACCGACAACCGGTTGTTTATTTGCAACTGAAAATATTTATCGTTCGCAGAGCCTCACTTCACAACTCGTCGAGCTACTGTGTCGTCAGAGAGAAGGATTGCTCCGCGAGAAAATGAACATCGCTGATTCACTATCAAGGTTAGATCATCTTGTCTGTTGCGGAGTCACAGCAATTACGTTTACTCATTGGGCGAGATATGAAACCAAATCGTATTTCAATCAGATGCTTTAAAGTTTAGATTGTATCGGTGCTGCCAGATATTTGTTTGATGTGTTTTTTTAATGTAGATCCCGATCAATGACGTCCAAATATGTGGGAAGTGAAAACCATGTTTCTTCTTTTTGTCGTATCCAGACTTATGCTCGATAAAACACTCGAAACTTCGTGTCTACCTTCACGCGTAACTTTGAGTGTTCTGGCAAAGACTGCGTGGTGTACCAAGGCCATCACCACTTTACTGTTCTTGGTTTGAGGGTGGTGAAAGATTTAGATTAAGCACACGTTGAAGGCAATGAATTCAATCTTTAGGCATGTTAGTAACCATCTTGCTTATACACGTGCTCAGGAAGGGAGTTGAACTTACGTTCTTTGTGGCGTCGAGACGCACGTGTCCTATTTCTGACAGATCTGTCATGGAAATTCAATTTTTTTTTTGCTCTTCAGAATAAGTGAATCTTCGCTGAAACGTCCATCTTCATCAATGAGCCATGCTCAAACAGTGGCTTGCAACATCCTTAACATGTCTCGGAGTGATTTCGAGGATCTTATGGCTCCCGTGGATGTAATCAGGAAGAAGAGTGAAAAGGAAGATTGGCAGGACGAGAAAGCGGTTGCCACGCAGCAAGATGAGTCGTGGAAATCTAAAGTAGAAAAGATCGCAACAGAAAATGTAAGTAGCATTGTGTTTGTATTCTCGTGTCCAGCTATTGCCTCACGGTTCCGCCTTTAGATTAAGTGGACGGGAAGAGAAGGAAGTATCTGTCGGAAATGGAATGATTTCGTGTTGCAGTACATTATTAAACGAGAGACAATTATGATTTAACACAGCATAAAGCCGTTGGTTATTCATGTTCAGAAGCACAGCCAGACGGGTTTGTGAACTTCATTCCCTCTTTGTGGCGTCATTATAGTAATGTGATTCAATTATCCCGTCGTTTCCAAATAAGGGCCTTGGAGACCACAAACCCCATTCTTTCTATACTACTGTCATTTATATACCAGTTCCATCATGTGTTTTCGTACGTCCCCTACTTCGTTCATCTGTATCTAACCCACGGCAATAAATTTCCAGCCTCCTTTCGCGAAGTCATTGGTGCGCTTGCTCTGGGATAAGATCCAGGATGCTGTGAAGTTGACGGACGAGAAGTGGAAGCTGCAGACAGATCACCTGGAGGAAGAGTTACTTTCAAGGAAGAAGTTATAAAAATATTTATGAACGAATCGTGATCGTCACAACTACGCTTCAAAGGAGCTAGTTTGAAACAACATTGGACAAGCGAACTTTCCCCTCGCAAGCAAAAAGGGAGGTCTACTTTACAACCTGATTTGGTCAAGCGTCTTATTAAGTGACACGGATTCACGATGACACTGGTCCCTCAAAAGCAGGTTGTCTTGTCGACTTCATTTTTACTTATCTGCTGTTATTATAGACGAATATATCTCCATCGGTTATATTAACAGATGTTAAAATTGAATCAATGTAAAGAGCGGATTTTATTCGCTGAGCTGTTATTTATTGATGCCAGAACCAATGCGGTGAACCGTGATGAAAATTTCTCTGGCAGCAAACCAGTGCTTTTTGCATTGGAAAGCGATGAACTAATTTGGTGGGTAACGCACAATAACGTTACTCGATTTGACTTGTCTTTGCTCGGTTAAAGTTTTCAACCGTCCATGACTCAGATGGCATGTTTACCTTGCTATTTTCCACCGTATTTTCTACTTTTTTATGCACGTTCCGTCATTCGTAGATATGCTGCTAGAGACCGTACGAACTTCATTAATTGTACTTCTTAGATAGAATTTATAGCCATTAGCATTCCTCTATTAAAATATTTTTTTCTAATCTTTGACTCAATTCTTGTACAAGAAGTCATCTGGTTGCGAAAAATAAGTTAATTTTCTGATTGGTCAATTTTTCTGCAATCTACAATTTCCCTGCTTATTGTTTGCCCTTCCAGGCCGCACAGGCTGTTGTAACATCAAGCAATGAAAGAGAGAAGCTCAGGGCAGTCTGCGAAATCACGCTACATCTTCTGGCAGCCATGAAAGAGGAAAACATTTTGCATGTGCCGTGTTGAAGTAAAAATTGATAAACAAAAAGGTCAAAATTAGAACAGTCCCAGACAGCAAAATCCGTCATTTTTACATTGAATCATCTTTACATTGAATCATTTTTACATCAACAGACGTTGAATCAATGTGAAAATGACGAATTTTTCTGTCTGGGGTTGGCGATGCTACATCCTATGTAACCTAAGTTACTCAAATTGTGCGTTGACCATGTTCAACAAGGCTCCATCGAGTGTTTTTAAATCAATTCAAATTTATACACAATCCATAGCTTCACCACGTTTCTATTCCACGGGCACATTGTCAAGTCAGGATCAGCAAATATATAACTTGTGAACAGCATGACGTTAACATGGCTGAGCTACTTTGGCCACACCTGCGCTAACGTCGTCAAAGCCTTTTTTTAAGGTTGTTTAGTTTGTTATTCTTGAATGAGCATAAATTGAGACAGTGCATCTATCAATAGTTGTCTTTCCGATCAATTGAATTCCACGTTCCGTTACCAGCGCTTCCCTCAACCTCGATAGCTCGTAATTAATGACATGTAGAGTCTATAGATACATCACAGATAGACATGTCCGCCCCGTTAGCTCAGTGGTTACGCGCCCGGCTCAAGATCACGCGGCGCTGGTTCGACTGTCGAGGTGTACGCTTGAGCAACGCATTTTAGAACTGCTCTCCATTCAGCGGCACCTAATGGATGGAATACTTCCCTGGCAACCACACTTCAACAGTCGGAAAACTTCACTCTGCTTATCTCGGTAATCGACCGTGCGTCAAGAGCCTCTACAAGTATGCGAAACTACCAGGAAACCTATCAAAGCTTTGTCAGTCCGAGGATAAAGATTCAAAACCAACCAACGCGTGGTATGAGAATAGCGATCAGATTGATACGGATGTGACGTCACTTTTTATAACAAACCGGACGTTGGGTCACATTTTGTAAGATTATTACCCACTTGTCGGTGTTTGAGTGTCGTCTCTAAGTCGTTAGATGTGGGGTCGAACCAGAGTTTTAAAATGAGACTGGTTGGTTTTGAATGTTTATCCTCGGACTGACAAAGCCTTGATAGGTTATTCCTGACAGTTTCGCATACTTGTAGAGGCTCTTGGCGCAGGGCGGGTTACCGAGATTGACAGAGTGAAGTTTTTCGATTGTTGAAGTCTTGTTGCCGCGGAATTATTTCATTCACTGGGTGCCGCTGAATGGAGAGCAGTCCTGAAATGCGTTGCTCAAGCGCACACCCCGAGAGTCGAACCAGCGCGGCGTGATCTTGAGCCGGGCGCGTATCCACTGAGCTAACGGGGCGGACAAATATTGTAATTAGCGGCTGGAATAGTTTATTGACAATAAGAGAAACTTCATAGCGTCGATCCAATCTCGATGTTGGTGGCTGCGTCATCGGATAAATGCTTCTCTAACTATATGTGAATCTCACAGAAACATTGAGCTTCCAAATCGGAAACTTATTACAATAAGTCGTAGTGAGGCTCGCTTTCGTGTCCACCATACCAATTTTTATTCACATTAGGAGCATCCTAAGGTTTGATGGTTGCAATCAATTTTCCAGTTTCGGCAAAAGTTGAATTCAACGCAAAATTGCACTTTTTACTTTGGAATATAATTAAATAATACGGTGCCGTATAATGGAAAATTTGAATATTTTCCTCATATTATAAACCACTTAAAATTCTGCAGCCTAATTTTACAAAGTTTTGCTGTCCAGCAAAGACACATATCCAATTAGCTGATGTTTGATATCATCGCAGTATCCTGGTACTTGACATGCACAGGAGAAAAATAAAACATAAGCACAACTCAAAAACTCACGACGTCTGATATTGTGCATATATTGCAGAGATCCGTTTCAAATAGCTCAAAGAGAATTAAAACCAACTTTCATGTAACCACAAAATGTTAAAAAGGAAGAAATCGCCATTTTTTTTGACAAATCGTTTTCAGATGATTTGAATGTGATCTAGGGTGAAGATGTATTAGCCCTTAAAACGGTTTGATGCATTATAACCGATTATATGATTCATGGACACGTTATTACAACATACAACTATGTGACACAAATGTAAAAACTGTAGTTCAATCGACTCTCTCGGAATAAAACCAACTGATTGTATCGCACACATATCAGTTTTGAAATGGAGATTTAAATGCGCCTTATCTTTAAGACAAAATTCTGGAATTTGAATTTTCGTGTTTTTAGCCTACTTTTACTTTTTCAAGCTAAGTACTGATTTTATCGCGTTGAAAATGATGAATGTACTTAGAAGTGGGACGTACCAATAGTTAGCTAAAGACTTTTTGATATCAGGAAGTCTAACAAATTCGAGCAAACAAAAGACAAAGACATGAAAGTCTCTGCTAAGAAAACGTTTTATTTGTTGTCTTGAGAAGTTTGAATGATTTTTGTGTCCACACTTAGTATTTTTCACGTGCTCAAAGAACCCTTAGTGATTGTGCACACTTCAGGGTTGAACAACCAAATCCTTCAAATGAGTCTTCGAACCTTGAAATTAATCAAAATATATCTTGATTCTTACACCGAATGGCATCTACATCTTTGTACATTTCGTTCAGTTTAAGATTTCAATAGGTTGCTTGACTTGACGTTAAAGTGACAAAAATTTAAATGGATTTTAGCCAAAGTTAGTAAAAAAAATCACTCAAAGGAATAAAACGATCCGTCTTTCTCGATGCCACCAAAGTGGAAGGTTCACACAGCACTGTCTTCTGGTAGGACGATCGATCGTTCACGTCGCATTATCAAACACTGCTTGACTGTCATGTGATTCAACGCTGGAGGCCCAAATAATTTATAGCCGACTGTCAAACACACTTCATCTCGTGATTAATATATCCAGTCTGCCCTTGCGTTGTTTTAATCGCTGTGAGCATAAAATTTAAACTGATGCTTTTCCATTTCAAAAAGCAATTCAGATCTAGGAAGTGTTTGATTAGCGAAGAATGGAAAAAAATGTCAAGCTAACACAATAATGAATTGGAGTGTGATAAAATATTGCGACAACCTATATTCGGAGGCATGTTTTATTGACATTCGGAAATAGTTTGTTCACTTAATTGAACATTACTATTATTGTTTCATCGTTCATTGAGAAATTACGTAGCCTATATCAATAATCGTGGTCAATCAATTTTTGCAGTTCATTAACACCATTTCGACACCAACGCATTTCTATTTTATGTAGGTTGTTTGAAAGTTTTCGGTAATGACCTAAAAGTCCCAAATGTTGACTTGTCTTATTGTAGCCCCATAATGGAAAAACTTATCCTACTCTTGCTAAAAGCGTTACCATGCGGACAGGGCCATTGAGTGGATTGCCCAGTAGGAATGAGATATTAGGGCCAGAAATTAAAACACTTTTTTGGAAAACGCACGATATCCAAAGAATAGACAAATAAAATCTAACAACCAGACGGCAATTAACATAATAACATAAAAATAAACTAAATATTTCAAACGGTTTCGGCCATACTCGTGTTAGCCCTTTTCAAGCAGTTGGTTACTTCAAAAGGGCTAACATGAGTATTGAGTATGGCCGAAAAAGATTATAATTTTTAGTTTATTTTCAGTATGTTAATTGCCGTCTGGTTGTTAGGTTTAATTTGTCTATGGCTAAAAAAATCACCTCTCTATCAAAATTGTATCCAAGGAACACGCGGTGGTTTCTTCAAGTTGACGGGCCCCTTGGAAAGGTTCCGGGTCAGTAAAATGATTTCCGGCCGGGGTCAAAAGTACCTCCTGGACCCTTATGCCAACGCTACTGCATGGGTATAAAGCGATTGGATTTATCAGAGTGATGCATAAGCATGTGGTTACATGCAACCTAAAGATAATATTTAAAATTTGAAAATAAGATATTTGATGTGCTTTAAGATTAATTGTTAGTTTGATACGTAGGGAACAAAGGCGTAAACTAAAGCATTGCATAACCTTGCTGGATATTACACGAGATAGTAATACTTTTGACCAAATTTCGTTTAGTTGTTTGAAGATAAATTACCGCTAACTTGGTTAGTAAAAAAATGTGTAATTGAATACACGGCCTAACAGCTGTAAAGTTTTAGAGCAAGCAGAAAATTGAAAACGCATACACAATGACATCACCGTTACTACTTACTCACAGATGAATAACTAGGGAAACCTTTTGTCACATTACCGTTCATCAGAAGATTTATTGTTGAAAAGTTGTTCTGCTGTATAATTTGATACACACTGCTGTGTTGAGAATTAATTTTCTCCAAAAGAAAACCCACTGATAAAAGATATGCAACAAAACATAACCGCAAGAGCAAATGTCAAAAGCTTGAACAATCTACTACAACTTATTAAGCAATTACTGCCGCTAATGCTGTATGTCGTAAATTTAAGCGACTCAAACGACTTTTGCAATAACCGATACAACAATAATTGGCCTACCTGGTACGGATTGGGCTGGATCTCTGTGTCAGTGACCTTTGACTCACAAACTACGCACAAGCTGAAATACATGATATTTTCCTTTTGATTTTAGATAACCACAACTTGGTACAATGCCAAATGATAGAGTTAACGATAGTGATAGTGCTTTAGAGGTGACACAATGCTCTTTTGCAATAGCGGAGGTCTATGATTTGGCTATACATCTTTGCAGTCCATCATTTTGTCTATCATTCAGAAGTCTACTCTCGTTGCGTTAAATGAATTTCTGTCACAAGGAGATGATAATTTTTGATGATTGATGGAAATTTTTGATGATTTTATCGCGTTTTTATCTTTCCAAAAGCAGCCATTTCAATTACCTCAACGCTAATTTACATGGTTCCTCATCTAGCGACAAGGGAAATTTGAGTAAGATCATCCACTCATAACTATCTTTGCGTGGTTGAAGAGATGAAAACATGAAGATTAACGGATTTTTCGAGCAAAATGTTACTTATTTACTTGTTGTTGCGTACACCGCAAATTATCTTTTCTTTATCTCCCTAACTTAGTGCACAAAATTGAAAAGTATGACATCACGTACAGAGGACATTGCGCAACGTTCATATCTATGGAAGAATAATGTGATGGCATCTCTTTACTGTAGAAATATTTACCAAAATATTATAACAGCTTGTTCCTCCCCCCTCCCAAAAAACAAAACATTCCCTCAGGAATATGTTTTTATTTTAATATTACGTTTCTTGAATCAATGTACGATCTTTTCTGTTAAGAAAAAGACGAACTGGTTTTAAAAACCACTTTTTCTGCTGTAATGTGCTGAGATGCGAAAATTCTGATGATCTTGTAGATAATTGGGAAACACATCCAATTGCAGTTTATATTTATTTTGTGTGGCTTGACCTGGCACCCCAAGCACCATACAAGGTTCGAGTTATGAAAACTTTGATTTAAAAGCTACGTAAAAACTTTCAATATGTTTCAAGGGGAGATGCTGATACATGAAATCTATACCACAGGTCTCAGTAATAACAAACAGAGCAACAAATTTTGTCTTCTGTTTTAATAAACATGCTTAAATTTTGAAATTAAATTAGGCATGAGCTGAATATAAAATCAACGCATTGTAATGTAAAAAAAAACGTTGTAGCTAAGTTTCAATCATGCCTATAGATTCAACTTGTTTTTGTTATTTTAACAATTTTGATAACTGTCTGTTGCCATTTTAAACTGCACATTATAATAAATATCAGTGATAAAGTGCATGCTGATGTCTTTTTACCTCTGTTCCGATTTCGATGTGATCTAGAATTAAAAATTGCGCAAAGACTTTTCGCTTAGGATGCAACCGAACGATTACACATAATAAATATTTTAAAACCGGGTTTAAAAACTTGCATAATTTATTGAAAAAGCTTTCGCCACCGTAAAGGCGGCTTCTTCATTATGGTTTTCAAATGGATTTCTATTATACATTGTACTACAACGTCCGAATCTGGCTGATGATACGTATTTACTTGTTAAAATTATTAGCGGTATATTTATCGTTCGATGAAAACGATTTATAGAACTGACCATAACTTTCCATAACTACAGCAACAGTATAGCAATAATATCAGATTGTCATTTTCGCAAATAACGCATTTACTTGCGAAAACGACAATGTGATATTATGGTTATATACTGTAGTTAGGGAAAGTTACGGTGACGCATTTACTTTACAAACTCTTCTCGAAAGCACAGATTTACTTATTTGGCTATTTATTTTGGAAACTTGTGTTATCAAAATTTAGCTGTCGAGCATAACAAAGTAATAGGCTATAGTTATAGTTTTTAAACCACCTAATACTTCTACTTTTGTAACAAGATAAAAATGAAAAATATCTTAAACATTTTATAAATACGATGTAGCGTGGACTAAGGCACACAATTTTTGCCAAATGATACTATCGTTTGAAATTTAAATCGGTCTGATTTTCAAGATAATGTTGACGTGAAAACACATTATTACAATGGCGTTTTCAATGTACAATGTTACTCTGTTCACACTAATGCCTTTGTTTTGTTGATATTATGTTAGATGTAGATAACGAGCTAAATACCATAGCTCACTGGCAAAGTAACTGTTTATCCAGACGTCAAATCAACCGTTTTTTTTACATTGTAGATAGTAGAGTGTCTGTACACGTTGAATCAACGTAAAAAACGGTTGATTTTTTGTCTGGGAATATTACCCGAGAATGGAAGAAAATGACAAATCTTGGGAATTCCCAAAGTAAAGTTTGAAAAGCTCAAGTAATAAATTGCTAGAAAGATAACATTGCGACAACATCCTGAAAAGAGGAATGAATATACTTAGCACTTAACAAATCAGTCATTCTTTGCATTAATTTAACGTCTGTGGACGTTAAAATGAATGCAAAAATGATTGATTTGTTGTTTAGGTTCTTTTAAAATCCACGTGCAAACCACAAATCTAATCTTGAAATAATTTCTTTTGATTTTGAAATGGAAGATATATATAAGCTATTTTCACTTATCTCTGCCACAGATCCGGATCAATATGACGTTGATTTAGCTTGTGCAGCTGTACGTGTGCAAGTCGAAATCACCGAAATAATGGATGATTTGATGAAGATTTCCTAATGAAAGCTCATGATTAAGTTCATAAACAATTTTCCTTTTTTTTCCAAAAGATTGATTATTATGAAAGCTAAAAGATTGGAAATATTCACCGCGCATCAACAGAATTATTAGCATCTAGTTGAATTGAAGATAGTGTGAAGTACTTTGCTTGTTTAATTTTTTACAACAGCGTCTGTATAGTATGAATAAAAAAAACTATCTGTTTACAGTTTTGGCTTAAGATGTTATGGATGAACTGCTTGAGAACCTATTTTTTAAGTGTATAATAAAACTTCCCCAAATAAATAAAGTTGTAATAATTAACCACTTAACTATTTTGCTTAAGTATTTTACGTCTCAAAATTTTAGTTGATTTGTTAAAATAAGGGTTAAAATTTCGTGAAAATGTTACTTTTGTATCAGCACAACATTCCAAAGAAATACAGTAGTAGCAATAAAACTTAATCCTCATAATAAGCAGTTGGAATAAAAAATTTCAAACAAGATAATGAATAAAATAAAATTGTGCTTCTATTTCCTGGGTTTTGTGAGAAAAACTTCTATTGTAATCAACTTCCGTGTTTTTAAAACAGAATATTTTCTTACTAAATTGAGAAAATAAGTTTAAAAAACGCGAGTTGCTTTATTTACAATGCGTCACGGGCAAAACCCATAGATCTTGGCAAGTAAAAGTTATCCTTTCTTGCTTTGATTATTATGCTTTTTGCTTGGGGTTTACAGTTGGTTCTGACAGGCTGAGATAAGTAAACAACAAGAGGTGCTTAAACCATTACGAGCTCTTTAATCACCTGATTAGTTTCAGGGAAGCGCGACTGTCAAAGACCGTTAATCTTCGTTAAGCATTTTAATCAAATCACAGACAAACAATAGTAATAGTTACGCACATAAAAAAATTGAACTCTTTGTCAAAATGTCTCCTTTCAGGTGGATTTTAAGAAAAAGTAGTGAAACTTTATACTGTTCTGCACATGTGCGATGCTTTCACGTGAAATTTGCCGAGTGGAAAAAATGTCCCACATCAAACTTTAAAAACAAACATTACAACATCACTAGAGTTTTAAACATTATTTGAAGCTCCAAACTTTTGAGAAAAGTAACTTTTGGTAAATGAAGAAGGATTTGATTTAACTTTGAAAGCTCAGTGTGTCAAAATTAAAGTAGGCTACTGCTACTGAGAACAAAATTATTCTTTTTAAGAGAATAATAATTGCAATAAAACAAATATCTTGAAATCAAAACTTTTTCATACCATATTCTTGCCATTGCATGAGCTCAACAAGGAAAAAGTGCAGTTTAAGTTTGCGGCGGTTAAATTTTCATTTAAATTTTTTTTTGCATTCTTCTCATTTTTACATATGCTGACCACTTCAAAATATTATTAACGTATTCCACTTGCATCCTTCAAGCAAATCTGCTAAATCTATGGATTGAGCATATTCACAACGACTCGTTGTATTTGGAGAAATTCTTCTGAGTCAACAAATCGGCGAACGTCAATTTTCTTAGGTTGAGGCGTGGAATAAGACATCCGATAGATTTTGTTGACACTGAAATTCTTGTTTCTAGCACTAGTTGCTACGTTCATCTGATGAAATTGAAAGTAAAATTAACAACAAACAAGATGGTTTATTGCTTCATGACGTTTCGCGCATCATGACAATGCGCATCCTCATTATCTAAATTGACCAAGGGCAAACGAAAGCAAAGCCGGCCCGCACAAACTTTCATGTGGAAGTTTCAAGCCCTTGCAGACCACGACGCAGAAAATTAACTGAAAATTTCAGATTTTAGAGACTCGCTATTAATGTAGAATAAACTATTAGTATTACTTTGGGTTCACTGTAACAGCATGTCCGCAAAGCAACATTAATATACATGCAGTGCAATACACCAGAGAAAGTGTAAATGAAAATTTGTGCAATGCACTTATACGAAAGCTAACGGAATAACAAAACGAGCAAGAATTTTAAAGTTGTCTTTTTTTTAACTCAATTAGAAATTCTATATCAGCTTGTATAAATTCTGCTAACAAACTGACTTGTTTACAATGATTACTTTTGTAACCCACCACCGAGCATTTGTAAACTGAGAAGAAAATTAATTGTAACCGTAAGGGGACGATCGATTTGTAAACGCAGAAGCAAATCGAGATTTAAACTGATGCCACATATATTCATATAAACTTACACAGAACATAAAAGATACAATAAATCTTATTGTGTACCTTGACGTATAGCCTGCTACTGTACAATAAATCAAAATTTCAAATAAAAAGTGCAAAAAAATGTAAAGAATAAATAAAGTATATCTGGATGTTTCCTCACATTTAAAACAACAGCAGACATTCTATGAAGTCGATGTCGCTACTTCGATTACCAGCCAGTACACAAGTTCATCTTTACTGTAGGTTTGAATTATTTGTTATTCAATTTTTATTTCGTTCTGGTTTGCAAATTGAAAAAATTTTGTGCAATCTCTGCTTGCCATTTATTAAGTCGCTCCACCAACCATAGCAAATATTTGATTACCTCGCTGAGTATGGCTTAGTACGACATAACACGGTGTGTATGGTGTTCTATGTGAGATCACCACATTTTTTACTCAACCAAAATCCGTCAAAATTCAAAAAAGTTCTTCAATGTTAGCCTACTGTACAATCACCGAAAAAATAATTAGTCTAATAAATAATCGGCTGCATAGCCGAGTGGTGAGAGCCCTAGAACGGCAATCGAAAGGGCGCCGGTTCAACACCGCTCAAGAGTATGCAGCTGTGTCTTTGGCAGGACACTTAAAGGTATGCCTGAAGGTGGACACGAAGATTGGCTTCCTTGCCTTCCCGTCCACTTAATCTAAATCTTCAACCACCGGGTGTAAGCCTAGATACGACAAAAATACACCGATGCAATACATCAGCTTCAAATTGCTTTAGGTTCGAGTTAAGGAAAGATTACACCTAAGCGCAAAAGCCTCAACCAAGCACACTTCAAAGCCAAAAATGATCATTCTCATATAGGCCTACTATAGATAAGCCAATCTGATTATCATACATTTTAAAGGCAAATATAAACAAAATCTTTCGCATTAGAACAATAAAGAATTTTCACTCCCCTACCCTACATGTTTACAAACAATGCAAGTTGATTATGTTTACCGTGTTTGCAACTGTGAATTTTAATTAAAATGTTAGATTTCAATTGAAAGGCTCCATGGTCTTCACCACAGACGAGATAATGAATGCAAAACCAAGTTTGAAAACGAAAATTCAAAACTATTATCGCTATGATGACAATCTTCTATAATGTTTGAAATTACTGTCATTTTTAGATCACTTCTGATTAAATCAAACATGGTAACTGCGCCTTAAGCATACACTAGTCATTCAATAGTTACCATGAAATTTTTCTATTTTTATAAAATGCAGTTTGAATTAAAAATTGCATTTATTATCTTGTCTAGATACTGTCTTTGTATAGTCAGAAAAAGCAATGCAAAATGACATTCATGCAGATAAAAGGTAAATAATCTCACATATTAACAATGCGTGAAAGTAGATTTTGTTACACCGCGGTAGCTTAAGTCACATCCTTTTGAATCTCAAATTAATATTCTGATAGAAAATTCATAATTTCATGTTTATTCTACTAAACCACAACCATTGATAGACATGTCATGTAACGACTGTAGCCAATACTAAATAATGAATTGGTTCAAGTGTAATACTGATGGAATAATTCTCTGGCAACAACACTTCAACATAATCAGAAACTTCATTCTGCCAATCTCGGTAACCGGCCCTGCGTCAAAATCCTCTACAAGCATGCGAAACTACCAGGAATAACCTACCAAGGCTTTGTTAGTCCAAGGATAAAGATTCAAAAACCAAAACCAAACCAATATTAAAATAAGTGCTATTTAATATTGTTAAAATTTGCATACGTTACTGTGATTAAATTGCCACAACAACATGCATGTAAAAAATAATTGTTTATTCCTAAATAGTTGAAGGCATAGGCGCAACTAACTCATGGGCTTGGTCACAATAGACACAGAAATACTCTTATGAAAAGTTTTTTTTTTGGATAGAAAAAATAAGAAGCGTAGCTTACAAGTAAATTACTTTGTCTTTGTAGAGACTTTTGTAGATATTTTTAATAAGGAAACAGGATGGCACTCCCATTCCTTCAGGGAGAGCAACAACCACACCATGTAAACATCTTTTTTTTTCTCTAAATTTGTTGACATTTAAAAACTAACTGAACTAGAGGCGTAACCAGCCGAAATTTTCTGTGGGGGAAACATTAATATAATTGCACAGGTCAGTGAGTCCGCCAGGCGAAACTCGGCAGTTTTTCGTAAAAGGCGACACATCTAGAGGGGAGTCTGGGAAAGCCTCTCCTAGCAAGTTAAAAAAAGATATTTTAAAAATACGCATCTGAGAATACTTTCACTTAAATTCATAGTAAATTTATGTTCAATAATGTTGAAACAAGGAGTAAAATTTTGTTTAAATTAGGCCTACACAAAACCAAAACAGGTGTAAGCATAAACTGAGTATAGGCCAATAATAATGGTTGGTAGAATAGTAGGCTTAAGCTTGTCAATAAATAGCTCACCTTTCGCACAATACACAACACAGTGCAAATCTAATGCTCACATTAGAACAGAGATGTAGCCTACGCCGTATGTAGACACAAACATTTAATATTACAATAGGCTAGTTTACCGGTGCATAAACGCTACACAAAAAAAATTGCATATCACTGCCTCAGACTACTATTAGCAGCAATAGTGTTGTATGGCTAAATGTCGCATAAATTTAAATTTAATCATAGACATACATCTTGATCTTCTTTCGATAAACTTTCTTATAGCTTTTCAATGGCTTACTCGCCTGTTAGTCGGTTGCATATAAAAAATATTTCAAGAGGAGGCAATTGCCTCTTTTGCTCCTCCCCTGACTACGCTCCTGAACTCCGCGCACAACCACTGAGAAGACTGCGGGGTTTGTAATTTTTTTACCGTTTGGTTAATAAACTTGTTATATAGGATATGTAAACATATTTCAGGATATTATTTTATAATCAAAATTTGTGTAGGTTATTCTCTGCAGTGATGAAAACAAACAAATTTCAAAAAGGTGTGCCTTCATATAATCTATCCACAATCAACAACATAGCCTATCAGATTTGCTTACAGGACAAACGTCAGTTTAAAATTTTCATCAAAACAGATCGCTGTGCTCTAGCATGTAATATAAATACCTGACCACAGATTACGTGTTTTTGTGGATATAAAATATCGAAAACATCGATGCTGCCAAATGATGTGTTTTCAGTTCCTGAACACTATTTAATAAAACGTTAATGTCAGGGTATAGGCAGTATAATGTAATCTGTTAGTGATCTTTTTTAACTTGCTGCTGTTTGGCAAAAGTGGTTTGTACTCAAATAAACGATTTAATAAATAACTATAAACTTCTACTGTAACAATAGCACCCCTTGTATAGGCTACTCGCACGTGAAGAGTATTGAGATTGTTGTCCTTTCAAAAACTAAAAAAAATCAATCGAAAATATGATAATACTTTTCCATAACCGCCTATGTTTGTATGGTTCTTTCGAATATCTTAAGTAAACAAACTAAATAAACAGTTTGTTTTCTTTTTTTTTACAAGTATAATTTGGTATACAAAATCTTAACTATAACTATAATTGTGGATACTAAATACACTTCTTTGAAAGTTTTTTTTTATAAATGCAACAAGTGTTGAGAAGATCATGTTTTGAGGGGTTTGATTCGATTAATTCTGTCTAATTGTCACCACCCCGTTAGCTCAGTGGTTCAGCAACCAACTCAAGATCACGCGGAGCTAGTTCGGCTCTTGGGGTGTACGCGCAATGCGTTTCATGACTGCTCTCCATTCAGCGCCATTTAGTGGATGGAATAATTTTCCGGCAGCAACACTTCAAGAGAAAAACTTGACTCTGTAAATCTCAGTAATCGCCCCTTCGTTAATAGTTCAAAGCCTCCACAACTGCCAGGAATAACCTATAAGAAGCTTTGTCAGGTCGAGGATAAAGATTCAAAACCAAACAAACTCAAAACAAAATCAACTCACGTTTCAAAGATTATGCTGCAAAATATGACTTTTAATAAAATAAAGTAATTTTATTACGAAAACGCATTCAAACAATTGCGTAGATCAGGGGTTTTCAACCTGAGGGTCGTGAGACGCCTTAAAATCTAATGTATCGTTTTCAATTATTTTTTGCCAGAATAAATTAAAAACTCTGTTTTTTCGCAATCGACCATTTCTCGACCTGAGGTTATTCTATTGTTCAAGCGTTTAAACGTTGCAAAGGCTTTAACAATAGAAAACCGTTCGATATTTTTAAAGACAATCCCTAGATATTTTTCACCTAGTTCTTGTACGTTGGGCTTTGTGACAATTAAAGTTAACCAGTAACCACGCTATGGTAAAAAAAGCAAGATTATTTGCAATTCTAAGTCAAATATGAATTTGTCAGTAGACCATCGCTTTCAGTGGCATTGAAAACAATTAGTGTGTAGGTTATTTTGTTAAAAAGTTCTTTCATTTAACGAATTCATAAGGATGACAAACGACAGAGAAGTTTGGAAAACCATAATCGCCAACGTCTGCATCAGATCACAAGCATCATCTGCACATTGACGAGTTTATAAAAAAAATTCAGCACCAACCGTCTTACTGATGATGGCGTATGAGCGATCTTTCCAGGCTAGATTGGAGGGCAGGAAATCTTCAGCCACTCAGCAGTCTCGTTGTCCAGGACCCTCAGACCATGCGCACCGTGTGGAGGCCGATGGGTTAAGCAGTGGTGGATGACATGGTCTGCGGTCTGTTCCGTGGCACCACACTCGCATTCTGATGAAGGAGCCAGGCCCCACTTGTGCATGTCCGAACGAAAGCGGCCGACGCCAGTTCGCAGGCGGTTAAGCCTGACCTACGCAAGCCTTGCGAGGGACATCCCTGGTGGACGGGGATCGGCGTCGGGTATGAAGTCACGGAGCGTGGAAGTGTGATTTTGCCACTCCGTGTTCCACATGTGGTTCGTCCAGTGTGCCGCACTTAAACCAAGTTCTTCTGCGTTCTTAAGTAGTTGTTGTGCGGCAGGCACAAAGGGGCGTCTTGATTTCAGCCGCTGCTTTATAGGTGGTGGTCGCTTGAATGTTGCATGGAGGAGATGGTCGGGGTCCAGAGCGCGGCGAGCGAGAGAAATCGTGGCTCCTTTACGGCGTAGCTCAGCGGGTTGGATGTCTGCTAGGATGGGTAGGCAGTCCGTTGGAGTGGGGCGCAGGCATCCAGTTACAGTACGCAGTGCGTCGTTGATGGCGGTATCAATCTGGTGGGTGTGAGAACTACGGCACCAGACCGGCGCGCTGTACTCAGCGGTGGAATGAACAAGGGCTAGGGTAGCTGTACAAAGAGTTTTAGCACCAGCTCCCCAGCCGGAACCAGACAATCGCCTCAAAAATGCGACGCGTGTAGATAGTTTTTTTCGCAGTGACTTCAAGTGCCGGCGGTACGTGAGTGACCTGTCCAGGGTAATGCCGAGGTATGTAGGTTCGGCACAGTAGGGCAGGCGTTCCCCATCAATGTTGATGTTTATCTCACGCTGTGCCTCCCGGTTGTTAAGGTGGAAGGCCGCCGACACTGTCTTTGACTTGCTGAGCTGTAGCTTCCATTTCTGGAGGTATGCTGATAGTGTTTGCTCCCTGTCAGTGTCTGCTCCCTGACAGACACATGGTCCATATGATGATGGAACTTGTGCAAAACCGCAGTTTTACCCTCACAACCGGTAGCGGTCGTCCAAGCAGACTACGTCGACTTAAAAACGGCGTCCCACAGGGCTCAGTCTTGGCTCCTCTCCTGTTCAACATATACACCTACGACTTGCCCCCCACCATCTCCAGGAAATATGCTTACGCAGACGACCTAGCATTCCTGCACTCAGCAGGAAATTGGCAGTTAGTGGAGAGGAACCTCAGCCAAGACATGCAAACCGTCTTACTGAAGCTGATTTAAATAAATCCATAAAAGATTGCAATAAATTCAAAACGTAGCTTATTCTCATTATTTGTTCTCCTTTAATCTAGCCAAGCTTGTTAGGAAATGGAAATAATAATAATTATAGGAAATGTAATAAAGCCGTAAAATATCGTGAAAAGACGTTTATGGTTCCAGAAGTTTACATCAAGACAGCGAAACAAGACATAACTGGATGTCATCGTAAATCAAATTTGGTTAAATTTTGCATCAAATATGCTTTTATTGAATATTTTTATGGGAGGTTCCGATGCTACGTTGATTGCCCTGAAGGGGTCGCGGTGGCAAAAAGGTTGAAAACCCCTGGCGCAGATTGACGAGCTTTTGCAGTTTACAATATGCTTGTTTGCAGAAAGCAAGATGATAGCGTTTAAAACACAAACATAGGCTACTAATTTTTGACAGTGTCCTTTTTCTACCTGACGACTTTCTGAATACGTTTTGTTGATATCTTTCTTTTCTCATAAATTTGATTTAATTTAAAGGCCAAAGGACTTTAGCTCAAATCTTGTTTAAGTGAACCATTGAGTACTTTGTATAACCGGCTACCACCAACACACAATCTCCTAATTAGTGTAGTTTACATTACAGCGCAAACAAATTTCCTTTGCAAACACAGAAGAAAATATTTGAAAACAATCAGCGTGTGAGTTACTGGGAAAAGGCTGCGTTGTTCTTCGCGTAATCTTCTCACGAGTTTACATTGACTTTAATAAGCAAAAAATATACACACACTTAACAGTCTTCAGCTATTTTATCATGCTTGAAAAATGCCATTTCAAAAATACAAAATAAACACAAAAGTGGTTTGCAAAAATGCAATGGGCTACAATTTTAGCACAGCTATGAGCAGGCGTGATTGTATGAAGTGATATCGCTTTCAACTGCAGTACACATGTAATAACGCAGTACAGTAAACAAGACCACACAACATTATGAATAAGTAGGCCTATGTGCAGATGCAGTTTCAATAATTAATAGGCTGAATTTCATGACAGAAGTTTAAGACTCCTGAAAGGTCGATAGTTTTGTTGTGTTCCCATGCAGTGATTTAATAACACTTTGCCACTTTAAAATACAACTTTCGAATGAAAAGATAACGAATTTGGTCAGCCCTGAAGACAACGAAAAAATTCCAAGTAGCCTAAGCTGCGTCCTGGTGTTTGTACGATTAAACTGGGCCATATAAATGCACATCACAATTGTTTTCATTTGTACCTATTTTTACAGTCTCTAAGAACACCACAGACGAGAATAGTTCGAAAACACCGCACCTAACCTAAATGACTTTCATGTGAACAAGTGGTAAATCAAATTAAACTGTGAGATAAGTTTAAAAAGGCGTTTCTTGCTCTTGTACTGAAGTCATGACCACCAGCAGAACAGATTAACTACTTAAGGTTTAGCATCGTGTCTGCCTCCCACAAAGGAGATTTTCTCTAAAGCGTAAACTATCAAATAACAGCTCATCTCTTGAGGCATGAAGAAATACCAATGGTGGCCAATGTGAAGAACAGGCTCTTCAGTAATTAGCGCCGCTCTGCAATGTTGTCATGGCCGCAGAATCTCATTAGGAATACCGAAAATCAGCCGAACGTGTTGACAATGCAGTTCCTTGGCGGATGTGAGGACACCCGACTATTCGATACGTGAAATCAATTTCAGTGCTCTGACGTTGTTACACGTTAATTTTACTTGAACGTACAGTATTATCAAAAGGTTTGACACACAATTCTCATGTGCATCCACAGCTGACTAAACTTTTTGGGAAATTTTTTTTAAAGCAACTAAGTACACTTATCAAAAAGCGGAAGCATTAACTGATGTGCATTTAAGTAAAGACTCTTGCAGGATTCTGAACTGACAGCGTTAATTAGTAGAAGCAATGTGCCACTAATAGTTAGGCTACTTAGTATCTAATAGGCGGCCTTAAACAAGGGCTATTGATGGTCAAGTCCCAATTACATTTTAAAAACCCGTAAAAACACATCTATCGAGCAAATTACTTCTAAAACAATTGTTGAAAATTCATACAGATTCAAAATTGTGTTTACCTATTGTGATCATCTACATACGTCAGAGTTGCTCAAGCTAACCACTAAAATAAGCAATTAATAAACAAAATGTATTGAATTGTTTAGCAGTGAGTATCTAGTTTGGCTTACATTAAGCTTGGGCGCACCTAAAAGGCGGTGGTTGCATTGAAAGTCATAAGATGATTGTTATTTTTTTGTTTATGTACTGTATAACACGGAGTTAATTATTTTTTTCCTGCTGTAGAAGTAGCCTACTGCTAATGCTATTGACCGAACTGGGCTATTTGTGAATTTAGTTTTGAGAATTATTTGTCTGTTTACAGTACAGTATATCACGTCATAACACCATTCCAAATTCTTTTTTAATTGAAAACTTTTCGTGCGGGCACATCATAGGCTAATTTTATCCAACAAAACTATATGCCACAAACGGATTTCAAAGGATTTTATGTAACAACCAAAGCTATCAATGCGATGCTGTCTGTGTAAGTGGCAAAACTAACTTTTATTCATGGCTTTTAAAACATTTACGTAAGCAAATAGAACTTGTAGCAGTTTGATGGATAAGTAAAAGGAACTGCTTCTTTTCACAACAATGTTTGGTTATTTAAGTGGCTTTCCATTGTCACCTGTGAAACACCGCATTTGATATCAAACATGGGCAACTTATTCACAATGTTTGCTAAAGAACTATTAAAACTCACAAATTGGGCGTGTATGTAGATTTTCTCCTCCGAAAAACACAATAAAATATTTCTAGTTATGCTAGGGACACAGTAGGCCATCAACCTAATGTTTGCTAGGTGTCTGTGTAACCACAAACTGAATGCAAGAGAAAAGTTGTTTGGCAAAATGAATCCGCAATATTGTGAAAAAGTTTCTGTGACCTACGGAGCGGAGACATGTTCTCATTGCGCAAGCAAGCCTATAAAACAAACGAAACGGCAAATTGAGCATCATTTGAGCTCTTAACATTACGGGAAGATGAGCTTAAAATACCTAAAAGGTTTTAGTGAGAATACAATATATTCACAGTTTTATTATACTGTAGCTAAAAATTCCGAATTGCCTTGCATGAAAAATTGTTACTTTAATTTTGACATGGTAAAAATTAAATACATTTGTGAAAGCGTAAACGGAAAAGTAAATGAAACATAAGCATAAAAAATACAACTGTACATCACTAAAACTGTTAAAGACTAAGAGAAATATTTTTAGTGCAAGCTAGAGTTTTAAGGCAGGTCTGCAAAGTGCAAAGTTTGTTTTTCATGTGATGCTAAAAGCAATGTTACCTCATCTTTGCTTCGCATCCTAGTTTTTTAACATGAATAACAAAATTTAACGTTACTTTAGAAACGAATTGTTCTAGCTAATTATTACGCAGGACTTTCATTATCTGTGGTAACCTATCGTGAAGAGTTTTGGAAAGTCTTTAAGCGAGGTGTTTTGTTTTGAACTACTGAGAGCAACCGATCATTTTTACATGGACTTTTAGTCGCCACAAGTCAAAAAAAAAATCAAAAAGACGGGTACTACTGTAGTTAGCCTGATGAAAATAGATTCAAATTTAACAACTCTCTGTTGCTTTGCGGTTAAAAATTAAACTCAAACAACTATATGCCAGCTCTGCGTTTGTGGAAAGTTGTCGTTAGTACAACAGAGAGAGCAGACAACGTTTAAATTTATCAACTCGTCTCAGGATATTAAAATGCTATATCTGGTCGACCCTATTATACAATTCCGAAACTTGGACAGTGTCACAAAAAATGGAGAAACGGATCGATGCCTTCGAGCTCTGGACATACAGGCAAATGTTAAAAATTTCATGGAAACAAAAGATCACTAACGATGAAGTACTCTCCAAATTCAATTCAAGCAAAATGCTCTTACGAACAATCAAAAGAAGAAAATTGAAGTATTTCGGACACACAATAAGGCAAAATTCCTTACAAAGATCATTAATAGAAGGGAAGATAAACGGTAAAAGAAGTAAAGGCAGACCAAGAATGATTTGGACAACAAACATCACAAAATGGACAAAATTAACTTATGAATGTGCAGTACGCACAGCTCATGGTCGAGAACAATGGCGCATTGTATCCAACCCTCCATACGAGGAAGGAACAAAATGATGATGATGATGTCCTTTCGGTAAATATAACAGCAGTATATAAAAAAAATGGTACAATTGTAAAAAATTAAAGAGGGTTCACGTATAAACGGTTTCACCCTCATTAAAGCTACAGTAAAAGTTAATTAGAATAACATCAAGAGCTTCCTATGTTGAACACAAATAGCTTGCAGAATAATGTTATGTAGAAATTCCAAAATTATCTGGCAACACATACTCTCCTTGTTTATTAAGTCAAAAAATCAGCCCTCTTTCAAGAAAACAAAATGACAAAGGAGTCGTGACAAAGAGAAAACGTTTATTTTTTAATCTTAGGCAGATAACACCAAGCAACCACACGGCATTATAATAACTATATATTTATAACTAAGTTTATAGTTTATGTTCACTTTAATGTATTATGTTAAATGCCGTGTGGTTGCTTGGTTTTATCTGTCTATGGTTGAAGAAAGTCACCTCTTTACCAAACTTGTTTATTATTTTTTTCACTCAGTTCTATGCAATACGATAAGTGCATGTATTTTTTCAATGCGCAACACGAACTCAATAAAAATGTTGTTTCGTTACTTTGGCAAACTTTATCAAATAATTGTACTTTGTTTTGGGAGAGTTAACTTTTTATCAGTTTACAAAGTCACTTTCTAGATTTGATCAGAAACTAAGCTATTTTCCCACCTGGTTAAGGCTAATGATATAAATACAGTCGTCACCTGATACCTTATCAATAAAAAATTATTGAAATAGATAACTTTTAGCAGACTTTGCTCAAAAGTTTAGTTAAACATTAAATGCCACCTTTACCGTGTCTGATCAACTAGAATAAAATGGTAGGAATTCAAATATGTTGCTTACTTGATATACTTACAAGTATTTAAAGCCAAAGCGATTATATTTTATTTTCATTTCCATAGAACTACACATCATTAAGTTTTACAACAATTCAACGGAAAAAACGCTTGAAAGGATATTGAAATGCATTCATATTTCGAAATCTGAAAATTAGTCAAATGAGCCAAATCCAATGCTTTGAGCAAGATTCAATTACCAGCAGATAAATTGTTCAATGGCTTGATGTGTCCATTTGAACATCACCAACACGCATTGAATCAACAAAACAAGCAATTAGTTTTTTTTAAAGAAAATGACTGATAGCATCGGAAAATATGCGGAACTGTTTGTAACGCTTGTAATCTGTTTGCACAAAACAAGCGCACAACTCGATCGAGCCTAAATTGAGACTAGTCTTGTTTTTGTACGTTAGCGACAGGAAAGACAAAATGATCAGAGCTTCCATATTGTAAGAAGTTTTGTAAAGCCTTTTTAAACGTTGCTTTTTGTTCCTGCCGATTGAATTTGAATTCTTCATTCACTCTTGTTGTAAAAAGTCTTACTTTCATACAATAACAAAACAAGAAAAATTTTCACATATTATTTTCCCGATAGTGTTGACTTTACAGAGTAAGATGTTTAGTTCATTTAGTAGTAAAAAATATTAGAACTACTCTGGCAACACTCAAATTCATAATTATGTTTATTATTCTCAGCACAAGCCAAAATACGCAACCTATCTGGGTACTTTGAATTGTTTTGCAAATACACGAATGGCAGCAAATATTTGCACAAAAAAGCTTTGTCACGAGCAAAAATGAATAATTGACAATATGATAGTACACAATGGTAATTTACATTGTTGCTATATAATTAGGCGTTCATGGGCAAAAATGATGTAAAAATCATATATTAAACTGGAACATTTAGCATATATCAAATTTTACAGTGCCTATCACAAGATGTATGTGATATTATTTTTGAAAGTGAAAAACAACTTTAGGTATTCACGTTTTGGGGGTCATATAAAACCATTAAGTCTCATGAACAATGTTTGAAAGCTTAGATTTAGACAAAGAACAAAGTACAGTATCAGTAAAGTTGATATCGTATCAACTTCTTGGTGCTTGTAAATGTATAAAAAAGTTTTTCATAGTCGCTCGTTCTAACCGAACCTTGGCAGAGTGATACACGATCTAAACAATTAAGTGATTAAAATACCAAATATTCTTCTGAAGCTGTGTTGGTTTATACGTAATAGCAAATAGAACGTATTTAGTTTCATTTGACATGGAAAGCTATTTTAAAATTACACCATAATAGGCCGCAGGTAGCCTAAATCTGTCGCTTATAGAGACCAGTTTGTAGTTTTTGTCACTCTCGTCTCTTTTGCCTCTGTTTATTCTCACACTAACGATGAAACTCATTTTTAGGAAAATTATTAGAAGCATTTTTTTTATTGTATTGTTTGCATCCCAATTCTCAACATGACATCAGCAGTAACTGAACCTCAAATGTTGCCAAGTGTTGCCAAACAAGCAACCAAACAAGCCCCTCCATGTGTCCCCTGGCCAATACCACCCCCAAATCCTCAATTGGAGATCAAGTATACGCAGGTGAGTCTTTCAATGTACTGTAGCTACCCTTTGCAATTTCACCACGCTTTGACGTTTGTTAAATGAAAGTAGCTTATGCTTTACATTGAAATCCTTTGGATGCTCTTTTTCTGAACAGACTAAAGCGGCTATAGATGCACCACCACATATATACCAATTGATTTTTTCTCATTTACTTGTATCTGTGCTAGTAGGGTGAAGGGAGGGGTAATCGGCGTTTTTTTTTTAATTCAACCTTAGCTTTAGAATACAACAGGACATTTTAAAGCCTCTGGAATTTTTTTACATTTCCGTCCAAAACCCAAAAGCAATGCAACGGATTTTGTCATTAAACTTTTCACAGTGTCTAAAAAGTAATTTTATGATACAACATAGGCTATAACATGATTAAACGCCTACAGTTTTTAAATATAATCTACGTAAACATTTCCATGGACAGTCTGACTTTGCTGTCCGAAAAATTATTTACAGCCCGAAAGTAGGCTATTTCTATCGTAGGAAAAAAGGGTGGATAGACTAGGCCTATTATAAACGGATTACCGTCAGGGACTATTATCTGGAGTAGATTTTTACATGTAGTCTACTCTCACAAACATAATATGAGACTACAGAAAGATTCATGCACTATACGAAAAAGCAAAAAGCCTTTGGAAATTTCGAAACGGATTTTACGTGGATAAGGATTTAGTTACTTTGTTTTTTAATTTAGCCAGCTCAATGCAAAACTCGAAAATAAAACTTCGTGATTGAACTTTTTAATCTTCTGTTGAATTTACCAAGGATCGAAATGGATGCGTACTGCGATCAATACTAATCAAAGAAGTAGCGAGTAGGGTGCCGCACTAAATTGATAAATTCAAGTGTATTGTGAAGCTTTCGCTCCACAAAGGTGGTTTCGTTAGTGACTGCATATAATATTTTATCAAAGAAGGTTTGATGTTCTACTTTTGTAAGAATGATACATGTAGGCAACTTAAGCCATGCTTGTGTGGCAAAAGCTATGCAATACCCTTGGATCAATTTAATGTGGTAGCCTATTCTCTATTTCTTCAATATAAAATATGCGTATTTTTAGTACGTTGTTGCGCATGCGCGTAGTCATGCGCACAAATCGTAATGACCACTTTCCCGTGTTTTACAATGAACCAAGTCCAGAAAAACTGATTGCGGCTGTCATTCAACGTTATTAACGTGTTTTGGTGCAGTAGCAAGCAATAGTTGAACTTCAGATGACATAAACAAAAAGTGACGTCAATGCATTAAAAGGCAATTTTACGCGAAAAGTAATTTTCAGGGTAGGGGTTTTTTGGACGGAATGTTCTGTTGTATTCGAAAACCAGGGCTAAAGTATTAAACTTAACCCTCTCCCCCTCTCTCTGGTACTAGGTTATACGTTTTCTCCATATTTATACTCAGCCTTATCCAAGTAGGCTACTGTAGGTTACAATGGGTACGCCATGCATTTTCGTAGACCACACAAAAAATCTCTAAAAACGACACATTAAAAACGGCTGCAACATTGAGACATAGTATTTAAAGTTTCCAGCAAGTTTTAAAGAAATTTATTTTAAAAACAATGTGTCGTTTCTGGCTTCTTTTTATCGGCGTCAATTACTTTATGACAAATAAAAGGCAAGCGTTTGAAGCAAATCAACTCACACAATAATATTTGGATTAAGAACGCATTGGTATTGTTTATTTTGTATGATAAACCTTGGTCTACTTAAACCCACAATCAGCAAAAGCTTGACTGTTCTTCAATTCAAACGTTTTGAACCGATTAACTTTAACTCGGTTTGATTAATACAAAAATCTTATAACGCAGCTAAAGCCAATTTTTCTTAGACAATTTCAAGTTGTGTATTGATAGGAATATGTGCGCTTGGTGTGTTTCACAGATTCTCCTCTTGACAACACTAGTTGTCGCTAGTATGGTGGAATAAACAAAATTTCTCTGTGTTTGCCGTAGCTTAGTTTGCAAATGTTCAGTTCACCTGACTTTTGAAATCAGCCCGGCTTTTCAACAAAAAATGTGGGCCTACAATTATTATCGAAAACCAGAAAAAGCCAGGGTTTGCAAGCAGGTTGTAATTTCCTTGTCCTTAAATTAAACCACCAGATTTTGTGCGTTTGCAGCTACAAATCACAATTTTGCAGTCAAACTCCAGGTTTCAGAAACTTGCCCATTTTTGGTGGTGGCAGTTTGCTAATTTTTGGTTTTATCACAAACATCTTTCTTGTTAAACCGCAATATTTGAAGGTTTGTTAATGCCTGCAGGGGATGAGGTTTATTGATTAAATCAAGGTTGTGTAACTTTCGTTGAAAAAGCTAAACCCTTCCAGAAGAGACTGCACACAATAAAAAAAGGAAAGATTTCCTATCATCATTTAATGATATCAAACCACCTTCAAATTTATCTCCCATTTTTAAAGTACTGTATTTTATTCTGATGTAGTCCGAAAATTAGTATTGCCACACAATGCAAAAGTGCACCTATTTATTTCAATGTTTAAAAGTATTTGCCTGAGTAAAAACTTATTTTAATTTAGGTATCTCACCGACAGCTTTAATCACACATTTTAACAGATAAACAATTTAATGAAACTTCTACCAACACGGTAGCTCATGTTTAATGCAGGGGATATACTTTCATTTCATTACTTCAGTATAATTTTGTCGAAATTTATTTAAATCAAATATTTTAATTTGTTAAAGCCAGGTGCTTATCAAAAGTGAATATATCATGTTTCAACCCCAATATGTCAACATAACTGTCAAAGATAATTCTAGAAAACTGACATGCAGATGTGATGATTGTATAATGCAAAGCTCAAAAGTGATAAAATTTGAAAATAACCTAACAGCCATAAATTTGAATTCGCACCTTGCACGATTTAAACGCTGATCAGTCATTTTTATTCTTGATAAGGGAAATATTTTGGCAGACGAAATCTGAGTTCGATTGCTTGGCAATTTTGGAACAATGTTTTCTAACAATAAACGAACGTCTTTTCATGATGAAAACAAAACCGATTTCCAGGTGGGAAGTTTGGACTTGACTTGGTTGTAAAAAAGATATTTACCTAGTAGCCGACATCCAATAAACAGCATCAGCGGCTACAAAATAAAACATTTCATATCCAAATACGCCACACCCGTGGACACACTACGTACACATTTAGCTTAAGTTCGTTTTTCAAAAAGTGCACCAAAATGTTTTTATATCCTTCTGAAGAAAATATTTTTCGATTTGTTGCAAAATCCAACACGCCTCTTTGAGTTATGTTTTGTTTTTCCTTTTTCAATTTCGGGAAACTGCACAATTGTTTTCGCAAAACTCACTCGTCTTCGATGGCTCAGCAAACACAACCGTAGCGAGCATACAAAAGGCTACGAATTTAGTTTCCATTATAAATTTATACCAACACATGCTGCATATACTGCTGTTATTTGGTCTTATCCTCAAATCGAAAGGAGATTTTTCCATATTTTTGAATAACACATGAAGTGCAAAGCATTTTTTTGACTTGGTTTTGTCGACGAACGGTTATTAGCTGCTTCATACAAACACAATCACAGCTGAAAATCTATCTATTAATTTATAAGATTTTGCCAATATTCGACAACGCAAAGTTCTTATCACAAGTTTCGTAGCTGTATGTTTGCGTGCGATGGTCAGGAAAACCGCATACTGTGTTGCCATAACATCTCACGTTGCAGTTTTGCAGCATACTTTGGCTCGTATCAAACTCTTGTAAGGTCTTAAATCTCAGATGAATCTTATCTCGGTTTCATCTATATCCTGTAATGGGCGTTTACCAGAATAAAAAAATTGCCTGGTACCTGAAGCAACATCAAACACAAATTTCAACTTAATGTTTTTTTTTTTGCATCACTATCAACTGGATCACACTGTTTAAGTCTCAGTAGTGATACAAATATTTTGAGGTGAGTTACTCTGACAAGGTATCGTTGCATAATGAAAGAAGAGTTAATTGGTCCGATTGGTCTACTTTTGATCATTTTTTTGATCAAATGATCATCGTAAAACGAATGTACCTTCCAAACCATGGCGGTTTAGCTGTTCATCCATTATGATGCTATGCAGAATTGCTACAAAAGCAGTAAAGCAGTTTTGGAAAAACAAATGTTTCTTTGCTATTTTTGCAACAGTTGAGATAACATTCATCCTTTAAACTTCACTGACAATGAAAAATCGACTGAAATTTTAAGAACGCCATTTTTAATTTATGTCAGTGCTTTACCTGTAGAAATAATTGCAAAACAAATTCTAACTCAACACGACGTTAGATTTATATCAAAAGGTCATGATGTTCCACAAATTCAAATTGTGCCATTACTTTTTATCATACAACATTATTCAATTCACTTTGTTTTAAACTTTAGAAAAATGTCAAATGGATTTAAAAGGTTTCTAAATTAACGAATGACTGCTCTCAACGCTTGTCGTTAAAATATTGGAAAATTCTCCTTTCACGTCGGTCACTGGACGCTTTGAGATTGTTGTACCTCAACATTGCAGAGCCAATGCAAAGTTCTGCAGACGCCAGATAATGATCTTGTCGTAAGCGATGCACAAACTAGTTTAGGCGTTTACTCTAAATATTTAGTACACCACCTATCAAACCCAACTGCAAAACACAGCTTTAAAGGTCATAAGCTTTCTTATAAAAGCATACCTTGCACAATGTAATGGCATGGTGAAGTCTCCAAATGTAGAATCAATGTTTTGAAGACACACTTTGTTATTTGGGATACTTTGTGCTACAACATCACATGGGTGCTTTCCACCACTCACACGGCAATCAAGCAGCTCTCAAACGCCACCCAAGGAAAGTTTTACTACTCAAATATTCAACACGTGTGTGCCGAAAACGATTTCTAATTTTTAGTTTATTTGTTTACATTATGTTCAAGGCCATGTCGTTGCATGATTTGATCCGTTTGTATTCCACAGATTTTCATCAACAACGATTGGCATGAATCTGTCGAAAGGGAAAGTTTTGAAGACATTAATCCTGCAACCGAGAAAGTGATAGCGACACTCCCTGAAGGATCCAAGGTCTGTAAGCGATTGTTTGTTTGTAAAATAAAGTCTGTAACACATCCCACGTGTGTATAACACATTCCACAGTTAAGGATTGCTCTCCATTCAGCGGCATCTAATGAATGGAATAATTCCCCGGCAACAAGACTTCAACAATCGGAAACTTCACTCTGTCAATCTCGGTGACCGGGCCTGCATCAGTGATTCAAACTTTAAAGCTTCTACAAGTATGCGAAACTGCCAGGATAAGCTCTGCAAGAAGCTTTCCCAGTCCAAGGATAAAGATTCAATCAATCAATCCGATGTCCGACAAATTGTTCGTAAGCAATTGTTCGTAAAACGATTGTTCGTAAAATTAATCCTTCGTAAAACAATTCTTCCTAAAGCATTTTTTCGTGCATTCAGTTAAAATTTGATGTATACGGAGAAATGCTTTACGAAGAATTGTTTTACGGATTTGATTTTACGAAAAACAGTTTACGAACAATTGTTTTACCAACAATTGCTTACGAACAATTGCTTTACGAACAATTGCTTACGAACAATTTGCCTATAACCAATCAATCCATAGCTAATAGAACAGTAGCTGCTGAAAATTAATGTCTGAAAACAAATATAGGCCATTTTACAATATTAAAAATAAATTTATATGTGACGTATAGTTTGTAAACTGGATCGCAGTATCAAAAGAAAGTGCTCAACTAGAGCTAGTTTGTAAACTGAGTATTCAAGGTTCGAAAGTTTGAAAGCTTTTTATAACATACTGGTACGCTGACTTTTTTTGTTGTTGTTTGGGAAAGACAGACTTACTACTTATAGTTTATAGAGCAAAAATACTTACAAGAATTGAGATAAAATGTAATTGCGGCTTGGCTGCCTTGTCAAAAGCTTAGGCATGAGGTCTGCTGCACGACATTTACACTGACTGAGTGAGACTGGGATCCCTTTTTACAAACAGTTAGTTAATAGCCTGCTACTTTATCAGGCTGACGTGGACAAAGCTGTGGAAGCTGCAAAAGCTGCCTTTGAGCGAGGATCTGCTTGGAGAAAAATGGATGCATCAGACCGTGGTGTTTTATTGAATAAACTTGCAGATCTCATCGATGCCAACAAACACTATCTTGCAGTAAGTTAGCTACAGTGGAGTAACGAAATGAAGCTTCAGGGCCATAATTTTATTCCAGTGTTAAAACATATTTGGTTTTATTTCTTTATTCGGAGTAAGCAACCGCCTCACATTCTACTTTCAGTTAGCAAGTGTTCCGCTATTACATTGATTCAACGTCTGCAGATATAAAAACAATGAGTAACAAAATACCTCCTGGTTTGCTTAGTCTCCGTTCACTTTTTACTTTGTTCAGCAGAAATTCATGTTTTTTTGAAAATCCCTTCATCTTAAAATGGTAGGATACCATTTCTGCCTTTAACATTTTATCTTTTCACTACTTTTTGTTGGATCAGTTTTTTCTAACAAAACTCAATCCAATCGGGCGATGTATCCAGCGTGGGTTTGATGTCAAAAAGACAATCTCTGAAACCTTGTGTGAACTGATGTTCGAAATATAACATGAACTAATGATGAGTCCAGTTTCAGCATCAATTGCTAGAGACTTTTTGCCTCCTTATCTCTTACTTACGACCCTAGTTGTGTGGTATTGTGTGCAATTCGACACTGGATATAATACTTTTAATAGTTTGAAAGATTTTAAAGTTGTTCTAATTTCAGACTAACTGCGTAATTGTAACAAACTATTCGGAGAGTATGTATATTTTAAAATAAATGTCAAGAATCCTTACTGCTTTGAAATTGTCATCACACAAAATTACCTTGGGGCTGGTGCCTAAGCATCATGCAAACCCCAACCTTCGCAAAACTTACTTCAAATTACATCCATGTTGCCAACAACGTGAGCTAATTTATCTCGTAGTCTTATTGATAGTCAATATTGTTCAGCATGCTACTGATGGATATTTTCTAATACAAACCAGTATTGCAATAAATTGAAATGTGCAAAATACAAAAGCCTACATAGCAAACGGTTCTGTGTCTCACGCCCTAAACTACCAGCTGTTGGTAAAACATATTTCCATCATCAGCAACAAATTTATTTTCGGCCACAGTTGAAGGGTGGTCATTGTTTCTACGTTTTATCCCACGGAGTATTTTTGCGTGTCACCCGCAGGGTGGCATTCAATTAGCAGGAAATTCAAGAAATGGTTGAAAGAAGTAGTTAAACATTTTGTGTTTGGAAACGTACAGTAGTTGCCAGTCGACTGCTCAGATTTGCAATCAATGCAATTGCTTGCGGGGTGTCTTGGTTTGGTTTGTTGTCGTAGCGAACCTTGTATGCTATTTAGTACATCATTTTGGTCATGCTTTACATTTTATGTTGTATCATGTTTTAACGTTTGTGTTTTGTCGCTTCTACCTTTTTCAGTCCCATGCAATGTTATGGCAAGTAGGCAGGGGCGCCGGAACGGTTTTTGACTGGGGGGCAAGATTATGAAAAAAGGGCACATTTGTTGCTGAAAGGCCAATTTTTTTTAAAGTTTTAAGATAAGATATAGCAATAATGCTCATCATCGAGTAATGATAGACTACAAGTGTCCGGTATGCAAAGAACAATGGCACGGGAGGGCATCATGTAATGTTATGATGATGTAAGCTAATTACCTATTGTGATACAGAATTTTGTGTTCTGAATATTATTTTGAGGCAGAAATGAAAGATTATACTTAGAGTAAAAGCTAAAATTGTTATCATCATCAGTCGTCATCTCCGCCTGCGGCAGATTGCACATCAACATGGCTTATTTGCTTCCAAGAGTGGCGATTTTGAGCCAACTCGCCCAGTGTCGTCAAGTTGAGTCCGGTCCATGATTGAATGTTGTCTTGTGTCACGATTTCTTTCTATCTCTTACCAGGAAAAAGACTTGGAAAGGTTCAATGACGTAGTTTAATGGGTCAAGCCGAAAAGCAGTCAATTAAATTTCGGATAATTCTACTAGCGAAATGATAATCTGACTTCTTGAAGAACTTTAACGAACGGCTTCTCAAATAACTCTAATTTCTGCATCAACTACCAATCCACAACTCATAGCACAACTCTCATAACCAACACAATAATAATCATCATAAAAATATCTCAGAAATGTAATAATACAAACTACACCACTATTTATATAGTTGGTTGTTCAGTCCAGTAACTTCGAGAAGGCCACGTAGTGTTGCATCACACGAACTCATCGTCGGTCACGTAGCATTTAAATGTAAACAACAGAAATCTCTAGAATGTCACGTAGGGCCGAAGGTTGTAGAAAACACGTTACATAATACAGATTTCGTCATCAGAGGTTACTTTAGGTCAATACCCGATAATAACATACCGCTCAAGAATTCCATAATGAAAACAGCACATTCTGTCAAGACGCAAAGCAGCCCGACGCGAGGCTTTGCACATTGATTGTGACACACGCCCCCCCTTAGAATATTGTTGCAAACAATATGACAACACAATCAATACAAAACACACTACAAAACAATTAATTACTCAATAAAACAGTTCTCATAAGTCCATCGTTGCATGATCTACCAACGATAGCTTTACTCAAAACAATAGTCACGTTTTCGGCGAAAGTCTCCAACGTCCTCAACATCTTCAGTGCATCGGCGAGCAAGATGACCCATTTTCCTACATCGGAAACACCTCCTCTCCGGACAGTCCTTGGCTAGATGACCTTCTTTATGACAATTGTAGCAAGCCTTTTCACCAAAAGGGCAGCTCCTGGCTATGTGTCCAATCTCCCCACATCGGTAGCAGTGGTTGTCACGGCAACGTCTATTTTCCGAATGTCCGCCGTCAGCAACGCACTCCCTGGCAAAATGTCCGCGTCTACCGCATCTATAGCAAACTCCAAATGGTCGTCGCCTGCCTCTTCTCCTCGGTTCATCGCGCTCGTAATATCCGTCATCGTGAGATCGTTGCTGATTATCTACAGAACAATCTCGAGCAAAGTGATCATTCTTGCCACAAGAATAACAAGTAACTTCAGAATTTCTCTCAATAACATTTCCGATTATAAGATCAACTAAAGATTTTTGTAAACATAACGCTTTCACAGTCCCACTACAATATGGAGTTTCGATATATATCTTCGCTAACGGTCCTTGGATTGAAGTGTTATTTATCGACATCACAATTCCAGTTTTTCCCGTTAACTGATTATCTTTAACCAAATCTCTCCTCACTATTATACCCGTAGAACCAGAATCACGTAAAACTTTTACCTTTTTGTTTCCAACTTTTCCATCCACTACTGGCAGGTAATCTTCAGGTATTATTTTTCCGCAAACATCTTCATCCGGTTTCTCCTCGTCAAGCTTGGGTTCAGGAATCATTAACGCACAACCGCATCGATAAACGTCTGTGTCTTTATCTTTTCCAGACTGATTGGGTAGGGAAAACGACTTGTCCTTGCATTCCTTCGCTTCGTGTCCTTGCCTATTGCAACGATTGCACCACTTCCTCGATTCCTGATGATTTCTGTTAGTCTTCTTCCGGCAGTTAACAGACTTATGACCTAAGCCATTACAATTAAAACAACGTACTTCTCTTGGAACAGCACCTCCTTTAAAATTATTTGTTTGCTCCTCGTCATCATCGCATGACAACGTCTCTTCAGTCGACAACTTCTCATCATGAGCAACTAAGTACTGTTCCGCCACACTGGCTATGTCTTCTAGAGTCTTTGGACTTCTCTCCATTAAATAAACAGACAGATCTTTTGAACATGAATCTGTGAATTGTTCCTTAACTATAAGGTTTGCCAATCCGTCCAATGATTGTTCGGCCCCCGAAAGTTCAAACCATTTTAACAAAAGGTTTCTTAAACGTTCAATAAATTGACCTGGGCTTTCGTGTTTTTCAGGCTTTGCCTCACGGAATCTTTGACGGTATCCATGCTCGGTAAAATTGTATCGCTTTAACAGAGCTAACTTCAATCTATCGTAGTTCATGGCTTCTTCTTGCGAAAGTCTTGAATATACATCAAGAGCTTGTCCCGATAATAACATGCTTAACTGGGTAGCCCACGTCGACTTCTCCAATTTGGCTATTGTAGCATATCTCTCAAATCTTAACAAATAACTATCCAACTCATCTTTTTCTTCAACAAATGATGGCAAATCTGGACGTCTAACTTGCGCCACAATAACATCTCGAGCATTATCATTAGTAGAATTAGATCGCTCACCAATGTCCAGCTTTTGTCTTTCTAATTCAAGTTTTAACTTTTCCAATTCATATTGCGCTCTTCTTTCTTCAGCTTCTGCTTCGTACTGCCATTGAGCACGTTTTTCTTCAGCTTCTCGTTGTGCTTGTTTTTCTTCAGCTTCAGCTTCGCGCTGCGCCCGCTTCTCCTCTGCTTCGCGCTGCGCCCGCTTCTCCTCTGCTTCAGCTTCAAGTTGTGCTCGCTTTTCCTCAGCTTCTAGTTCTGCTTTCCTTATTTCACGAGCAGCTCTTCTATCTTCTCTTTCGTCAGCTTCTCGCTGAGCATTTTGGTCCATTATCTTGTGATACTCTTCTATCACAAACTGAGACTTCTCATTACCAGTCAGCCCCATTCGTTCAGCCATGCTCCCTAAGTCTTCAATCATCTCATGTTTGACAGTATCCGCCATCTTGACATTAATTTATTATTCTTTCAATAAATCTTCGATATTCTTCGGTTTTTCGGTTAATTTTTTCGGTTTATTCCCGGACGAGCCCCCAGAATGTCACGATTTTTTTCTATCTCTTACCAGGAAAAATTGATTGATTGATTGATTGAATCTTTATCCTCGGACTGGGAAAGCTTCTTGCAGAGCTTAATCCTGGCAGTTTCGCATACTTGTAGAGGCTTTGAATCACTGACGCAGGCCCGGTCACCGAGATTGACAGAGTGAAGTTTCCGATTGTTGAAGTCTTGTTGCCGGGGAACTATTCCATCCATTAAATGCCGCTGAATGGAGAGCAGTCCTTAACGTGCGTTGCTCAAGCGCACACCCCGAGAGTCGAACCAGCGCAGCTTGATCTTGAAGCTTCTTCGTTCCAGAAGTGACGCGCTAACCAATTGAGCTATCGACTTGGAAAGGTTCAATGACGTAGTTTAATGGGTCAAACCGAAAAGCAGTCAATTAAATTTCGGATAATTCTACTAGCGAAATGATAATCTGACTTCTTGAAGAACTTTAACGAACGGCTTCTCAAATAACTCTAATTTCTGCATCAACTACCAATCCACAACTCATAGCACAACTCTCATAACCAACACAATAATAATCATCATAAAAATATCTCAGAAATGTAATAATACAAACTACACCACTATTTATATAGTTGGTTGTTCAGTCCAGTAACTTCGAGAAGGCCACGTAGTGTTGCATCACACGAACTCATCGTCGGTCACGTAGCATTTAAATGTAAACAACAGAAATCTCTAGAATGTCACGTAGGGCCGAAGGTTGTAGAAAACACGTTACATAATACAGATTTCGTCATCAGAGGTTACTTTAGGTCAATACCCAATAATAACATACCGCTCAAGAATTCCATAATGAAAACAGCACATTCTGTCAAGACGCAAAGCAGCCCGACGCGAGGCTTTGCACATTGATTGTGACAACCATCCATCGTTTTGACAACCATCGTTTTGGTTGTCTGCCACGTTTTTTTTTTCCTTCTACTTTGCCTTCTGTGCAAACTTTGCTGATTCCGAATTGTGATTTTTTAGTGTGGCCGAACAGTTTTAAAACTTTTGATTTTATTATTGCTGCAATTGGATGTAGTTTTGTCATAGTTAGAAGATCTTCTATTTTCGTGTGATCAAGTAACCTTTTGTTGATCATGCTTCTCATGATGTGATTTTGGAAGGTAGTGAGTTTTTTCATTGTTGATGATGTCCAATTTACGCATTCTAGACTGTTATAACGTATTGCAAATTGTTATATCGTATTGCAAAATGTGCAGTAGCTTACATGATATTAAAAGGGCACCATTGCCCCCCCTGTCCCCCCATCCACAGAGAAATTGAGGGCAGGGAGGCAACCCCGTTTAGCTCAGTAGTTACGCGCCCGGCTCAAGATTACACGGCGCTGGTTCAACTCTTGGGGTGTGCGCTTGAGCAACGCATTTTAGGACTAATCTCCATTCAGCGGCAGCTAGTGAATGGAATAATTCCCCGACAACAACAATCGGCAAACTTCGCTCTGCCAATCTCGGTAACCGGCCCTGCGTCAAAAGCCTCTACAAGCATGCGAAACCACCAGGAATAACCGATCAAGGCTTTGTCAGTCCGAGAATAAAGATTCAAAACCAAACCAATCAAATCAAAACCAAACCTAGAAAAAAATCCCGGATCTCCATATGAATCAAAAGCTTACGGCCATAGGCTAACATATAGCCTACAAGTTAACAATGAAGCTTTGAAATTTCTAGGGAAAGTTACTATAGGTGATGAACTTTTAAATTTAAATTCAAATGGTTTAAAAAGAATTTATGTTTTTGTTGCTTTTTCAGATTCTGGCATATTCACCAACGTAGCCTATTAGCCTATAATTTTTTTTTTTTTTTTAAATTAATTTTTTTGTAGACCAATGTTACTTTAAAAAAACGTTACAACTACCTTTCAGAATGTATGAATGAAATTCTGGACTACAGTGAAATTGGGCCACAATAACTCGTTTTATATTTTTATAGTGTTTGGAGACACTGGACAGTGGTAAACCGTACATGCACGCGTTTTTCATGGACACGACAGGAATATCAAAACTTCTGAGATACTACGCCGGATGGACTGACAAAATTCATGGAAAGACTGTTCCTGTTGACGGTGACTATCTCAGCTACACTATAGTGCAGCCTATGGGTGTCTGCGGACTAATCTTGCCGGTGAGTTGACTATTATTATACCAAACATCTAAATCCAGGTACCGTATAAATAATACGGTACCGGATTTAGGTGTTTTTGTGAATTTTTTAATTTGAGATTATGTCTTGACCAGTCAACAAGGGGTAAAATAACTCGTTCTTTTTGTTGAAATAAAAGTGGTTTTTGGCAAATCAATATTGGATCGATATTGTCCCACAATTGACAAATCCAGTCTAAACAAGTTGTAGGGTAATTAGTAGTTCATCTTCGGGATGTAGGCTACGACTGAGTCAAGTACTTTCAGAAATACTCAAAAAGTTTCCTGGACTCGATTCTAACATGCTGAAGAGACTCAGTCTGATAATTTTATATTAAGCTGGCCTACATTTGGGTTAAACACATTTTTTAAACTACAACTAACCTACAACTAGGCTATCTATGTATTTCAGCGACCAACAACAATACTTATTACCTTGAAAATAAATTGTTTTATATTTAGTGGAACATGCCGTTGATATCACTGGGGATGAAGATTGGTGCAGCCCTTTGCTGTGGAAACACTGTTGTGGTAAAACCAGATGAGCAAACCCCTCTTACAACTCTCTTCATTGCGTCACTGACAAAAGAAGCTGGGTTTCCGGCAGGGGTGTTCAACGTTGTGACTGGAGGCCCAACAGCAGGGGAGGCCATTGTGAAGCACGAGGATGTTCACAAAGTGTCTTTCACCGGATCGATTGAGGTTAGTTTGCCTCACTAACATGTAATAGCTTACTTGAGGAATTAATTACCGTAATAGCCTTGTTTTTCAATATTGCAAAAAATACATTGGACCAGAGTAGAGTTGACTAAGCAAAAAGTGAGGCGACAGTTGGCTATTTGAACTATATGGAATTATGAATCACAAGAGAAATTGTTTTGAGTTCTAGTTACGTAATTAGCCTACAGGGCAAAGTTTGAAATGACTTGTTTTTATTTTTACACCTTTCCTGATTAGGTTCAATGTATAAAAAGATAAAACGTCGCAAGTCGAATTCAAAACTAACTCTTATATTTATCACCTTTAGGTTGGTAGAAAAATTAAGGAATCATCATCCAAAACAAACCTAAAGCGCCTAACACTGGAACTGTCCGGAAATTGCCCTAATATCGTGTTTGCAGATGCTGACAGTAAGTGTTCCATCTTTAGCCTGCAATGAGTGAACCACTTGTAGGCCGTGGCATAGCGCAGCGGATAAGGCGTTGGATTTCCAATAATGGAAAACATAGTTTGACAGTTCACCCTGTTTGTTAATAAACACCGCTCACCTCTATCCTGGTTGAAATAAATTGGGTGGGCATAGTAGCTGAAAGAAAGGCGGCCGAGAGAAAGGAACTAACCACCATACCAACATCTCTCTCATACTTTCGTCAGTGCCGAAGGCTTAGAATGATGAGAACCTAATCTTCTCATTTCCCGAGGCTCAATAACTGGGAATATGACAATCTATTGTAGAAGCGTAGGTGTGCATTGCATGCAAATAGCCTCTTAGTTTAGAATAGGCTGCTATGAGTTTCCACCTACGTTAATTACCATGTGATGTGACGTCAGCGTTCAATCGAGGCGTGGAAACAACGCTGGAACGATCGGCCGATTGATTGGCCGATTGATTTCTGTTTCAGTTGATTATGCCGTCGAACAATCCCACCAGGCTGTGTTCATGAACCAAGGACAGATGTGTACAGCAGGAGCAAGGACATTTGTGCATGAAGACATTTATACCGAGTTCGTCCAAAAAAGTGTTGCCAGAGCCTCAAAGAAGATGGTTGCTGACCCCTTCCAAATATACTCCGAACAAGGACCTCAGGTAAAATAATTCAAAATGTCTTCAATGGAAATGTAATTTTCCAACAACAAAAAAGTAAACAAGATTTTAATAACGAAAAACGACCGAATGAATAAAGTCAACAAATAGTACAAATTAATGCTGAGTATTGTAGGATAGTGGTGAATGCCAAAAAACAACACACACTTAAAGAGCATGATACTTAAATTTGGGCAAAACATATCTGGAAGCAGTTACTTGACTTATAAGAGCGACTTGCTTCTTGCTTTGCTGTGGTGCATGGTCAAGCGTTTTTATAATGCTGCTGTGTTAGAGTATATCGTGCTTTAGCTTCATTTAGTAGAATTCTTTGTTTAAAATCATTAACTACAGTAAATGCTTCACAAGGCTTTGTAAAGCTTACAGTTCATTGTGATCTAATTTCGCTTTTTTGATCTCCCCCAAAATGTCTGGTTTTATGTCGTCTACTTGGATTCTCGGGCCCCATGCATTTACAACGTTCCCGTCAGCATCAATCAAATATTTCCAGAAATTCCACGTTGGCGTTTTTCCAGATTTTTCTAAATATGGTGGAACATTTTAAATCATTTGCAATGTTTCACGTTTAAGTTGCAATAAAACTAAATATTGCTCAAGAGTTTAAATGTAGACAATTTTAAAAAGTAAGTACAGCAACTGTACGTAAATCAAATAATTGTCTAACACGATGGTAAACAAGGTTTCTCAAAGAAATAAATTACATAATATTTCAAAATTTGACTAGGAAAATAGCTGTTGAGGATATATTATACTGTAGTAAAAAATGATACGGAGTAGGCTTAAGTTAAGAGTGAAACTTCAAAATATCTGCGTTAGTAGGCTATTGTATGGTGAAGCAAATATTTGCTGACTCATAAGCGAAAACACGACTTTCTAATCAAACTAAAAGCCGGTGAAAGGTAAAATGCAATAAAAAAACGAACGAGATCACAAAAATGCTGAAAACTAGCAAGTGATGATTACCTGCAAGAAAGCGAAAAGCTGCATGGGCACTTCTGTCCGTCACATCCAGCTTAGAAAAAAGTGGAAAAGCAGCTCCGTAACCTTCTCTAGCGAAATTTTCGATGTCGTTATCTTCATGTGGCTCTTGCTCTCCAAATTGGTTGCAAGGAAACCCAAGAACTGTAAACGGCTCCTTCTTTTTGACAGCAAGGTCATCGTACAGAGCTGTTAGCGCCTTGTAGTGATCATCAGTATATCCGCACTCACTGGCTAAGTTGACTACCAGCGACACCTAGGGGAAAAGTACAAAGAATTTGACATTAGAAGTATTTTAAAACAACAGTCTTTTAATAAGGCGTAAAATCAACTTTTGTGTTCTTCATGTTCATCTTTGACTTGGCCATAAACAAGCTTCACACATGATGATTTAAGAAAATGCATTCAATGTATTTTAAAGCGATTTTAAGGTAGTTGTCAGACTTAATATACAAGAGTGTTACAAGTGTAAAAGAAGTTCAACTAAAGTGCACGAAATTACAAACATTAGATTGAAAAGAGGTTTTCGCAGTCTGAGAAAAATATATCTTCACGGCAATCCAATATTAACCACTACAATGTAATGCACTGCGTTTTGACTCAGCCAGCAAATCGATGGTTTATTTGTTTGCTGGGGAATGTTGGTTTCCCACCGCAGAAAACAAAAGTTACCAGTATACTTAATACTTATTTGAATAAACTATCAGCCTAAACTTGGCACCATTACTCCGAAGACCAATAACAAAGCAAGAAGCGCTTCACGCTTCTATCAAAGATGAAAGAGGAACGAAATTTCTCAAGAAACTTACAAAACTTCTTCAACCAATCATGAGAAAGGGCTAAAATGCAAAATTACTTAAGGTGTTTTTGAGTGTATAATGAAAATTCCAAAGCTTAGAGGTATGGACTTAAGCATATCTTTCTGCGATGAAAAATAGCCAATAGGCTTATGTTGTTTTGATGGCGTATGAGCGATCTTTCCAAGCTAGATTGTAGGGCAGGAAATCTTCAGCCACTCGGCAGTCTCGTCGTCCAGGACCCTCAGACCATGCGCACCGTGTGGAGGCCGGTGGGTTAGGCAATAGTGGATGACATGGTCTGCGGTCTATTCCGTGGCACCACACTCGCATTCTGATGAAGGAGCCAGGCCCCACTTGTGCATGTCCGAACGAAAGCGGCCGACGCCAGTTATTTTGAACAACAGTAATGAGTTGAAAATTCCAAATCCAATTTCAGTACCAAAACCGCTGTTAATCGAAATTACTTTTTTCTGCTCACAATTGCGGAGAAGCCTACTTCCTGCTTTGTGACTGGAAAGTAACTTGAAAATGCGAGTGTATTTCACAACCGTATTGTAGGGAACAACAGCTACCATAGCAAGTGGCGACTCTGCTATAAATTCGGTTTCCGGAATTTGCAGTATTGAAGGTCATTGGTTTAACCAAACAAGCTAGCCAACTTTGCTGTTCAAATTGAATTACACATCCAAAACAGACTTGCCATATCTTAGGTGCTAGCTTTGGTAACAGGCTAACAGCACATCATCATTACGATCAAACACAGTGTAGAAAGCAATATTTAGTCCCAATTGCTTTGTTTTAATAACAACTTGACCTACCTTTCCTTTATATGAATTTAGAAATTCTTCTTCTCCTCTGATATTTTTCACTTTGAAACCATAAAACCCATCTTTTTCACTGACTGTTTCACAGGCAAGAAGTGCCAAGGCAGCTGTAACACACACCACCCAACTGCTTGCCATTTAGATTTGACTTGTTTCTGTTCTACAAAACAACTCAGTTGAAGCTCCTGAAGAAAGTCTTCTTTGACACAACCATTGTAAATTTGTTCAATTGCTTTTTTCACTTTTTGAAGAGTTTGCCTTTTTTCGTTTTCTTTTACGCTTCAGCAGTCTCTCTTCAAATGAAAAAGAAAATAGCGAGCAGTAGCAACATTATGGCAATCAAGGAAAACTACTGAACAACATAAAACAAACGTAATTTTACTAAATTAAGTTTGTTTTGTGTTGTTCAGTAGTTTTCCATGATTGTTACCTCATGGAAAACTAATAAATGTTGCTACCTCTTGCTATCTTGTCTTGTGACCACACTCCGCACTGTTTATAACAGGGAAAAAGAAAAGTCTGAAGAAACGTGCTAATTTTTTTCTCAGTCAGCAAATAAGACGTCTTTTGCAACGATTCAACGTGTGTGGACATTGAATCATTGTGAAATATGACTGAACAAAATTACATGATATAAGCAAACCTGAGCAAAATTAGAAGCCACACTACCATCAATATTGTAGAAGTAGAGTGAAAAATAAATACTCAAATCTTTGTGCATTTCTCATAGCTGTGCCTCACCAGAATGTAGACTAAATAAAATGTCATTCAGAAACTTTAAATTTACGTTGTTCAACATACAACATACAGTAGTTAAAATAAAAAAAGGCTGAAACAACTTGGAATAATGAAACTAAAAACAATATTTTGAGAAGTACGACAAAGCTCTCATTTTTTTGAATAATATTTATTCTCAATCTTCTTTCAACAGATAAGTCGGAAACATTTCGATCATGTCATGAGTTTTATTGAGTCGGGAATCGCGGAAGGCGCAACATTGGAATGTGGAGGAAAAAGACAAGGCGAAAGGGGATATTATATTCAGCCCACAGTTTTCTCAGATGTTGAAGATCATATGCGAATTGCTAAAGAAGAGGTAAAATGAGTAAGCTATACTAAAACTTATACGTGGACTACAAACAAATTGATTAAACGAATAGTTCAAAAATCACTTTCTTGAATTGACACTAACGTTGACTTTTGTTATAAAATTTTGCCCCACCACAACGTTGGCTCTGAATGGAGCTTCTGGTGCGATCTTCCAATAATGATCAAACTTAAAACGAATACAGTAATGATCTAACTAAAAGCAAATGAGTACATCTATCCTGCACTTATTTGCTATGTGGGTCCACTTACTTGGATTTTGATCCGCAATAAATTCAGGAGGCAAAAAAAAAAACGAAAGTCAGCAACACAATTCTGAACAATTGATCTGAATCGCCATGTCTGAACTCATTATGACAGCCTAGCCTGCAAATTACACTGTACCGTATATCTTCTTAAAGGTAGAATTGACTTTTTTAGTATACGCCTCATTACTTATCATGTTATTTACAATTTTCGAATCGCTGTAACCTTGCGAAAACACGCTAAACAAATTAGATGACTTTTTTGTTATTAAGATTTTCGGACCTGTTCAATGCATTTTCAAATTCAAAACGGTGGAAGAAGTTGTGAGAAGATCAAACAATACCGAATTTGGATTGGCTGCAGGCATTTTTACAGGGGATGTTGGAGCAGCATTGGAGATGGCCAAAGCTTTAGAGTCAGGGACAGTTTGGTAAGCCTCGGCCAGATCTATCATGCAGTATTTTACCAGAGCTTTATAGCCAGAATACGGCATGGTTGAATTTCCAAATTCTGGGTTTTGTAAATTGGTATTTTCAGCAGGAAAAGTTTAATTGCTTGGGAAGACTGTTTTCTCAATTTATGAAATTTTTCTGGAACTTTCAAGCCAAGCTGATTATAGGAAACAAATTATTGATATTAAAAACTATAGTGGCTCTAGCAGTTAAAAACTTTTTCAACTGAAACTTTGTAAGACCGACGTTTGAACGTTACACACTGGCTTTGATCTGGATACTTGACATTGAAGGGCAAACGCCATATCTGACATAACTTTATTGTTGTAGGCTACTGCGTTAGCAAAAGCTTTTCACAGTTATCACAGTCACAGTTTTTAAGTTTACCTTTTATTATTATTCGAGCTTTTAAAACTTTTCTACATTTATAGGATCAACTGCTACAACGCATTTGCTGTACAGAGCCCGTTTGGAGGACTGAAGTTATCTGGACAAGGCAAAGAAATGTAAGGCAACAAACTTGACGACTCATTTTTATTTTTTGAAACTGCAACCTGTTACTAATATTTTTTTAAACAACTGCAATAGCTAAGTGGAGCTACAGCATGGGCCCAGTGCATGTAGGCTATCTGTGGCACCAAGCCTGAAACAGCAAACCATCTTCTTGTGTGCCCTCAAGCAGGCCCGGATTTAGAGGGGACAGAGGGTGCAGGTGCAGAAAAAAAAATTTGCACGGAGCCCCCGATCTAACAGTGCCCCGGGTCCCCCATCAGCTAAATGCGGCCCTGCACTCAAGATACCACCTAGTGTAGCAAGTGGGATATTTAAATATACAACTCCGTCGCAAAAGACGTGTCGATCTGTGGTGTATCAACCAAACTTAAAAGGCTCGATAGAAGAAGATGTTTTTTTTCTCTTTTTTTAGATTTGATCTAATAATGTTTTGTTTCAGGGGAGAAGAAGGCTTGAAGGAGTTCTCTGACATCAAAACCATCACATTGAAACTTCCCCAACTCCAGAATTTGTCGTTCAAATCCACCGCAGTGACACAATACAGTGCCACAGCCATTTCTCCTGCTGATGACGATTGTAGCAAGTCAGACATAAAACTAAATTCCACGTGAACAGTGCGCTGATTTAGTTGCTTTTTCATGATTTGGATCATTTTCATCTACAGTTTGTTTTTGTTACTCAAGCTGTACAACACTACGAAAAAATGTTGCATTTTTATACAGATTTCTTATCAAGTGCAGTAAAGACATACAGACTTGTCTTACTCTCGTTGCGAGGTGTGCTCTGTGAGAAATGAAAGGAAGCAACTTAAATAAGTGGCCTACTTTTTTCATTTTAGCTTCTATTTATTTTCATTCCAAAATGCAGCGATATCACATCAACAGATTTACAGAGCAATCGTTACGCGCGGAAGAAATCTTCTTGTGTATAGTCTTTGAAAAATTGTTTATTATGCTTTGGAAGTTTCAGCTCGTTTTTCATTCATTGTATACTAGAAAGACTAATACATGCAAATTTGTAGTTTTCTAATTTTTTGTGCCTTTTTGAAACAAAGTTTCGCGTAGCTTACATACCTTTTATATTGTAACATTTTTATAACTGGGTTTTGATTTGAAAAATACTTTAGTATATGCAAGACATTTTTACACCTACCCTTAAATAATTGTTCTCTTAAGTTAACCAGAACAAAACAATTATCACACATAAAAGTGGATATTTAAGTATGTTTAGCTTCAGTGAAGCACGTTGTTTTTGTAAATAAAGATCGTTCCAATTTCGTTTACGCATTGTTGGGTTTATTGACCATTGAAGCTTTTGAAACCGTGGTTCTGATGAGCACGGGTTGCTGAACTGAGCGCAAACATCGTTGCAATTCATTGTATCGATTCAATTGATTCAACGTCTACAGATGTTCAATCAATGTAAAAATGGCAGATTCAACGTCTACAGACGTTCAATCAATGTAAAAATGGCGGATTTTGCTGTCTGAGTATGGGTTGACATCAAAAATAAACCGAAAATAAAACCAGAAGATTGACATAATGAAAAATGAGTGCCACAATTAATTTCCGTGTTGCCAAATATTTTTTGCATATTGTCTGACCAGTTTTATTATACATGTGTAATTTGTGTATTATTTTATCGCTTTCTGACGTGTATTTTATTTGCTGTGTGTTGCGAACAAGAACGTAACAAACCGAAACTTACGTCATTGTTTACAAACAAAAAGAGTCTTCGAAAAGAAACCATGAATATAGTTTCGGGAGAGAGTTTGCTTTTTTATACCAAAGGCAGGCAAGACACAACAATACCACAGGGTTGAGCCGCACAAGACGTCTCCTTATTAAATACCGCAAAAATGTCATCAATGTACCGTATAGGTATTTAATAAGGAGACGTCTTGTGCGGCCTTTTTGGAATTGCTGAACTCTCAACATAAAGACATCAAATTTACAATTGAAAAAGCACGCGAAACTTTGCCTTTTTTGGACGTTGAAATTAAAATTAATGCTACCGAATTTGATACTTGGGTTTGGCGCAAACCAACCCATACTGGTTTGTTTTTGAATTTTGATGCACTATGCCCATCGAAATGGAAATCTGGTCTGATCATGTGCCTATTAGCTCGGGCTAAAATGATTTGCTGTAATGATGCTCTTTTTAATATTGAAACAGAGAAATTAAAACAAATGTTCTATAACAATGGTTATCCAAAATTATACTTTGAAAAAATATTGAATCGCTTTATCTTCACGAATTCCGACCAACAAGAAAAGGCTGAAAATGAGTTAAATATGAAGCATTGTTTGTCCATTCCGTTTGTGGGAAAAGATTCTAAAACGTTTGCTCGCAAAATCGGACAGTTTATGAAAAGTAAATTTGATGTGGACGTTTTTCCTGTTTATAAAACATTCAAAATCAGTTCGTATTTTCAACTAAAGTCCCAGACGCCTTCGCCTCTCTGTTCAAATGTCGTATACAGTTTTACATGTCCGTGTGATTCGGCATTGACATACATCGGTATGTCCACCAGACATTTGACCACGAGAGTACGGGAGCATTTGAACTTTAGAGACTTAAAGAAAAGTGCCATCAAAGACCATATTATGGAGTGTTCCTTTTGCACAAATCGAAAATTCTCTGCTGACTCATTTAAAATTTTACGCAAAGGCAAATCCCAATTTGACACAAAAATTCAGGAAGCGCTATTAATCAAACGCTACAACCCAAATTTAAACAAACAATTATTTGCTGGCGGCGCGTCCATTCTACTAAACATTTACTAAGTTAGATGGATCACGTTCCCTGTGGTGCTAATTCGTTTGTAGTCATGTTGGTTGCCTTTTTCTAATGTAATTTTCTTTTCCGTCCGTCTGTTTGTTTTCCACACTATTGCTTTTAACCGCTGCGTATTTCTTGATGCTTACAATTAGTTAGCTAGTTACCTTCAAGAAGTTGAAATTTATTGCATTTTATCAATATTTTCAGATTTCTGATGAGGGCTTAGGTTAAGCCTAAAACGTTTGAATGTTAAACTATTTTGTAAATATTTAAAAAAAACATGAATACCCGAGTACAGCACAGTAGTAGGCTACACATTAGGCTTACGTACAGGTAGGCTATGTATCAAGGTATGCTATTTTAGCCGGGTAAGCCGACCCTCTAAACAAATATCTTTAAAAGTAGTACAAAATTTAGGTCTTACCTAAAAATCAAGCTAAAAGGTTTATGCAGACCATTATCTTTTATCAACCAATAATATCAATCACTTTTCTTATACAGCTAAAGTGGTTAATCAAAACGTGACTCCTTCTTCTTCTACGGCAGATTGACCATGCTTGATCAGCTGTATCCTCCATTTTCTTCTATCTATCGTTTTTGTTAATAATTTTAACATTCCATTTCATTCTTATTACTTGCTTCATGTTGTCTAGTTTTCTTTTTGTGGTCTTTCTGTTCGTTTGCCTTCCATTTCTCATCTAACATAAGATTTTCTTATGAGTTTCTTCTTGCAATGCGTCCGCAGTATTGTAAGAAGTGACTTTGAAAAGACAATACGGCAAATAAAAGTTTATGTAAACATTCTACAGCACACAGTGGCATCTCGTTGGTGAAATACATTACATTTTCTGCACACTAACTCGTACAGAAGGAGACCGAATGGGAAACTATGAAATGCGATACTAAATTGAACAGCCCGAACGTTAAACCATCTTTACTGAACAGTGAGGACCTCACTGACCCACTGCTTCCGAAAGAACAAGCTGGTTTCCGACACGGGAGGTCAACTGTAGACCAAGTCACACTACTAACTCAGGATATTGAGGAGAGTTTCTCGGCAAAAAAGAAAGCGGGGGCTGTTTTTATCGACCTAACAGCAGCCTATGACACTGTTTGGAACCGTGGCCTAGTCTACAAGCTACTCCGCTTACTCCCTGACAGGCACATGGTCAAAATGATCATGGAACTCATCCACAACAGGAGTTTTACCAGCCTACCGGAAGCGGAAAACCAAGTAGACTGCGGCGACTCAAAAACGATGTCCCACAGGGATCAGTCTTGGCTCCCCTCCTCTTCAACGTCTATACGCACGACCTACCATCAACAACATCTGACAAATATGCATATGCTGATGACTTGGCCATCTTGCACTCTGCGAAAGACTGGCAATCATAACAAACGACGTTGAGCCAAGACATGACGACCATATGTGGATACCTTCATCAATGGAAACTGAAGCTCAGCGAAAGTAAAACTGTGACGGCAGCCTTCCACCTCAACAACAGGGAGGCAAAACGTGACCTGAAAGTGACCGTTAACGGCAAAATTCTGCCGCCCTGCCCAGAACCAACATACCTTGGGGTTACGCTTGACAGGTCACTCACATACCGTCACCATTTACAGCCACTACACAAAAAGCTGACATCTCGCGTCGCCCTGCTGAGACGTTTGGCAGGCACAACTTGGGGCGCAGGTGCTGACACCTTGCGCACTGCAACCCTGGCTTTGGTTCACTCCACTGCTGAATACTGCGCCCCTGCCTGGTGCCGCAGTGCCAACACCCGCCTCATCGACAGCCCAATCAACGACGCATTGCGAACTGTGACTGGATGCCTGCGCCCAACTCCAACAGAGTATTTACCAATCCTTGCAGGCATCTAACCTGCTGAGCTCCGCCGAAAGGGAGCCATCATACACCTGGCTCGCCGGGCGGGGAATCCTAACCACTTGCTTCATGCAAAACTCAACATCCAACCTCAGGAATCTCCCCGGCAACTAATGTCAAGACACCCCTTTGTGCCAGCTGCTGTTGAATTACTACATCCATTCAGCGATCATGCCATCTGCGCAGCACACTTCATGGAAGACACTTGGAATGCAGCGTGGTGCGCCACCGACACCAAACTACATGGTTTTATACCCCACCCGGTGGCGCGCCCCCTGGTATGGACCTGCCTCGGCCGACTTGGGTCAAGCTCAACAGAATCCGAACCGGAGTCGGTCGCTTCCATTCCAACATGCACAAGTGGGATCTGGCTCTCTCATCGGCCTGCGAATGCGGCGCGGAGGAACAAACTGCTGACCATGTCGTTCTCGAATGCCCCATCTACAAGGCACCAAATGAAACGCATGGTATAGCAACGCTGGACGAAGCTACACTCACCTGGCTCTCCACCACCTGCCCTGAAATTTGATTTGATCTATAGTCTCAAACAAAAGAAGAAGAAGTGAGGAGCTATTGCGGAAAAGGGCTTGTTCTATTGACTGAACCATTGAGGTTGATATCAGAAATAACAAGTTGCAAAAAGGAATAACCATAAATGCGATGGGCTACCATTATATCTTCTAAGTCAATGGTTCCCTACTTTTCTCCAACTTATTCTGACCTCAAAAAGTCCTTGAAAATTTGTATAGGGTTTGTTGAATTCATTGATTTTACCTTCAATGAATTCAACAAACCCTATCGATTAAAATTACATTATTGGGTATTAAAATTAAGACACTAAAATTCAATCATCTAAGTTTAACATCACAAAAACTTCTGCCATAAGATAGACACCTTCAAAAAACTGGGGGATTGATACTTTAAAAAGTGCACTACAAAAAGATTGGTGACCACTGTTCTAAACTTATAAGAGAATAGACCTATTCGATTGGTAGGCTACTAGGCAATGTGGTGTTGGGCATTGGGGTTCACTTAATGAGCACAAATAGGCTATTTGAATTAAAAAGCGTGCTCTAAAACGAAAATAACTTAGTCGACGTTGAAGCAAGACCACATGTAAAATCTATTGAGGAAACCATAATTTCTGTTTTTGCCTTTTCTGTGTGTTTTGAGGTTCAATAGATTGGTATAAGGTAGAGCTAAGCGCGTTCCACTTTTATGGTTCAATTAACAAACGAAAGAGTAAAGGAACCATGACATCCTCTTAAATTCTTCAGAGACATAACTAATTGACTATAGGTGGTATACTTGTCCGCCAGGCGTCGCTCAAGATCATGCGGTGCTGGTTCGACTCTCGAGGTGTGCCCTTGAGTGACACATTTCAGGACTGTTTTCCATTCAGCGGCACCTAGTGAAAGGAATAATTTCCCGGCAACAACACTTCAACGATTGGAAAACTTCACTCTGCCAATCTCGGTAACCGGCCCTGCGTCAACAGCCTCTACAAGTATGCGAAACAACCAGAAATAACCCATCAAGGCTTTATCAGTACGAGAATAAAGATTCAAAAGCAAACCAAAAATCTTATGAACAGAAATAGGCTAAAGCTATCAGCAATGAAGCTTGTTGAATAGAAATGATTTTAAAAATGGAGAAAGTGTTTCGCAGAGGCAGCAGTGTTACAAACGCCAAAACGAAAACTTTTATTCATCGAAAATAATGGCATCTAATACTCGATTTGGTGATGTTTTTATGTTTCTTTTAACCACCAAGGTTCAATTTAAGTCAAAAAACTAGATTCACCCCAGACCTCATTAGTCACCAGCGAAAAATAAATTAACCATGTTAAAAATGACATGACCACTAAGAATTTGCAATTCAAAATATGGAAAGAATTTATTTCTACGGCAACAGTTCTCGCTTGGTTAGTGGCTGGTGACAACGCGAAACGCGGTTTCAGGCTTTCTGATTGCATCACACCATCTTCTGTTTCCCAGCGTTGTTTGCAGCCTGAGGGTGTTAGGCGGCTACAGAAGTACAAACTTGTAGAAGTAAATATTAAGTTAGCAACAAAATGACTCTATTTCACATGCTTTAACGAAATAAGCAAGAAAATATTGTGTAGTTTGATTGCGTGATTTTAACACTAAGCCAAGGGAGTTAAAACCGACAAAATTACTTTTGTCAATCAGCAGAGGAATGGACATGGGCATGAAATGCCACGAAAGCATGTTTGTTGCTAACTGCTGAGTAGACGTGCAAAGTATGCGTAGCCTACATCAGCAGGTTTTGTGTGATGTTCAAGAAGAGTTAGTTAGTTTTAGTTGAAAGATTTTATTACGAAAAGTTTAAAGGTCTTTAATAGTGACTATTTAAGTAGTTTTACAGTATTGTTTTATTTTATTTAGCCAACGCTAATTCTAGTTTAGGTTTAGGTTTTTGCTGTTAGCTGAACAAACTTGGCTGAAGAGTTTTTATAGGACATCGACACCTAGCTTTAAAATAGTACACTCCATTGAACTGACACAATCACTTAGTTTTAATGGGCTCATGCAGTAAATAATTTTGCCTTATTCTGCCAATGTACAGAGCTTTTAGAAATCTTGAATTTTCAAGTGATTGCAATATTAGTAATTGCTAAAAGTAGGCTATTACGCCTAGACGTAGGCTATTACGCCTATAGCAGGCCCGTGATTATACATTTTAGCTTGGGGGGGGGGGGGGGGCTCAAAAGCTGTTGCGAAGTAAAAGGCTATGCACATAACATTTGTAGTTGCAATGAGTCTAATTTGCGGTTTTTTGGAAAAAGGCACGGCATACGTTATAAAGTCACAAGGTGCTAGATAGCAGTAATTTTGAATGATTGAGATAATTCCAGCCAAAACATGGGTAATTCCAGCCAAAATGATCTCTTATGCCCCCCCAAGCCCCCCCCCCGGCAATTACGGGCCTGGCCTATAGACGTATAGGCTTAGAATGCAGTTTGATGAGAAATCCTTCACTGAGACACTACATCTGAAAGAGCACAGAATATCTTCAAAACGACAGAGTTTTGCGTTGAAAGAAAGCGAAAATCGCGTAAATGTGAAGCTGTTAATAAATTGTTATGTCACCATAAAAAAGAGAGTAGCAAAAACTTTCAATTTAAAAATTTCTCAGTATGTTTTGACAACCGAGAACAGATATTAATTTATTTTAGCGCTTCTTTAATCCTACACTGAAAGTCATAAAATTTGCAGCTTTGCACAGTGTGAGATTTTATTTATTAGCCGTAGACAACATGAGTTAGGCTACTTACAACCAGGGCCGTTGAAAGGATAAATTTTGTCCCAGTACCAATGAAATCCCTGACCCTTAAACACGATATGTCTAAAAAAGCAATACCCATAAATTATTCAGAAAAGAAATAACTAATAAGGGCAAAAGCAAGTAAGATTAATGAAAAAAGAGGTAGTTTACCCCAAAAGGAGGAGTTATCTCTAAAACGAAATCGACTATTTAGTGCATTACAAAGTTAATGCATTGCAGCAAAATAATGTGATTATTTTTTATTCCTAGGCCCTTTAAAAACTTCTAGGCCCCTAAATCATGCCGGGGTTGAATATAAAAATGCTCCCATATCCTTCCCGTCAATGCTACATATATGTTAGACACCTTTGCACTCCAAATTTGATGTGACCATGAATGACAGTCAAAGACCGCGTTGATGCTGCAACAGTGTTAAAATACACTAGGACTAGAACAATAGGCCTGACTACTTTTTTATTTGGAAATCAACGTTGTTTTATTATTGTTTGAATGAGGGCTACAGAACCGGTAATCTATCATTTTCTATAGAATACGTTTATGTTTTAGCTATATAGCAAACTGGCTAAATTCTTATTTGGCTAGACTTACTCTGTCGGAAGCTGACATATTGTTGATTGAACATTAAGCTACTTTTTACTGGAAGTGTACACTGTACAGTAGTATTGAGATTAAAGTTTAAATTTAAAACGAATTTTTGGTTGAAGCTAAATTTGTTACAAAGAAACTGTAATTCAAACTCAAAGAATTAAAGTTAGGACAAAGATTTTAGGTCACAGCAAAACCTTCCTCGTAATTATAAAATATTTTTGTTTCAAAAATCCTAGATAAAACTAACATAAAAATTAATTAAAGTTGTGCCAACAAACAACAACAATCAAGTCGGATGTAAAAATAATAACAATCTGTGTTTTATATAGCGCTGTATCCAGGGCCGGATTAAGGGTACTGTAGGCCTAAGGCTGTTTACTAGAGAAGGGCCTAATTTTGCAAACCAAGCTACAAAAAGTAATAAGCATAGATACAAAAAATATTCAAATTATTTACTGCAAAATAACATAAATATAGGCTAACAGAAAAATGGCTAATAGCTCGTAATTGGTTTTGGAAACAAACGCAATTTTTTCTGTCAAATTTGAAGCAGATGAAAAAGATTTTGGAAAGAAATGGATAGTAGGCACCTATGGTAATACTCTACCTAATAACACTCTAAACCAGGGGTTTTCAACCTTTTCCCATCGAGACCTCCTCAGAGCAATCAATGTAGTCTCGCGATCCCCCATAAAAGTATTCAACAAAAGCATATAGGCTACGTAATGCAAGATTTAACCAAATTTGATTCATGCCGACATCCAGTTATGTTTAGTTTTGCTATTCCAACGTAAACTTCCGAAACGAAAAACGATCTTATTAAGGCTTTTATTACATTTCTTTCGATTGTTATTTCCATTTTCTATCAATCTTAGCTAGATAATATAAGGAGAAAAAAAATGAGAATAATCTACGTTTTCGCACTTTCACCGGTTGAATTTATTGCAATCTTTTATGGATTTATTTAAATCCATTTCAGTGAGATGGTTACTTTGGTTAGTGCTGCATATTTTAACTACGGTACCGGTATTAAGTTTGTCAATGCGTGCACCTGTTGTTGAAAGAACTTTCAAACAATTTTTTCAATGCCATTGAAAACAATACTGAGAAATCTATATTTTGCATAGGATTCTACATAATTTTGGTTTTTGCCATAGCGTGGTTACTAGTTAACTTTAGTCTGCAAAAAGCAACGTAGGCTACAAGAACTTGGTGAAAAATATCGAATGCTTTCCTATAGTTAAAGCCTTTTGCAACGTTTGAAAGCTTAAACGATATAACAACCTCAACTAGAGGAATGGTCGATTGCGAAAAAACACAGTTTTTAATCTTTTCTGGCAAAAAAGAATTGAAAAGAATACACTGGAATTTCAAGCGCCTCATGACTCTCCGAAAAACGGCTTGCGACCCCCAGGTTGACAACCCCTGCTCTAAACTCAATTTCGGAAAAAAAAAGTGGCGCCTACGTGGTTAAGGAAATGAGCTCTTCATATGTATTGACTCAACTCGGTCATTCGTTTTTAAGCAAACACTGTACTGTAGCCTACTGGATCTGTATCGCTATCAGCCTTACAAAAATTTAACCTTAAAAAAATTGAGAGCCGAATTTTTTCAGGGCCTAAGGCTATAGCCTTATTAGCCTAATGGTTAATCCGGCCCTGGCTGTATCCATCGCAGGTACGCGCTGCTTTCAGCGCTTTGTTTTTCAAAGCAGACATTGCCAGTGCAGATGTGGGCCCATAGAGGCGCAGTCGAGTAGCTACATTATTATCCTGAATACATTTTTTTGCTGAGTGCCAAGCAGAAATAATATTCAGTAGCATTTAAAAAAAGTCTTTGGTATGACCAGACATGGCATCGAACCCATGCCTCTCGATTTAGAAGGGGAACCCACTAACTTATTTTACTGCAATTATGTACTTTTTGTTTCAGAATCAAAGTAATAAGGATTTATTTGTTCGATTTACTCTTAATGAAGCCCACAATGAGATTTTATTTTATATTGATGTGTCTGTGCCATTGTTACAATTACGCGCTTTCAGGGAAGCCAAGATTCACTTCACAGCCTTCTGACCAATCTTGGTTGATCAGCTCCCAAGACAATAATTTACGCTGTAGCGTAACTGGGGAAAGCATCACAAAGATTACATGGATGAAAAATAACATCCCTATTGATTTTGAACGACTGGCACCTCGAATAAGCGAATCCACTATCGTGATTCAGGATAGGTTAAAGACTCACGTCAGCACTCTTTCATTTGTCAGTTTGCTTGGAACAGACAGGGGTTTGTATCGTTGTAAAGTTTTCTTTTCTCAACGTGATAGCTCTACAGTGTCACATATAGCCAGGGTGACCATTGTGGGAAATCAGCCTCCAATTTTAGTGAGGGAACCATATGACAAGCAAGCTCGACCGGACACTAAATCTCTTAGAATGCCGTGTGAAGCTGATAAAGGACCTACTGAAATAGAATGGGAATATTCCATGTATTCGGTACGTGGTCTTCAGCACTCTAATTCATTGGTCAAAGCTCCAAGTACCGATGGTTTCTATTTAGATAAACTTCCAGAAACCAAGATTGCGCTTGAAAGAAATATAAAGTGGTATAAAATCAGATGCATTGCAAGAAACCGATTCGGCACTGCAACTTCCCGCTATGGTAATGTGACATTATTGATTGTTCCGACAAGGCCAGTTGTACTGCTGGTGCGCGCAGAAGTACATAACGCCTTTGTGAAATGGTTTACGAGAAGCCCTTCTAATTTAAAGTCTTGTGATGTGAAATGGAAAAAAGATGGAACTAATTTTGTTTCTTACCATCGATCTGCTGCCTCAGAGTTGTCGGTTATTTTACATAACTTAAACTGGAAGTCTAGATACACTGTTAAAATAAGGTGTGAAAACATGGTTGGATTTTCACAATGGAGCGTGCCATATCCTTTTGTCACTAAAGAAGGCATACCAAGCAAAGAGCCTGGAAACGTTGCAGTAGAATACGCACAGAACTTAACTACAGTTTGTTGGGATCGCATACCGAGCACTGAAGTGAACGGAACCTTGATTGGCTACACTGTACATTTGGCTTCTGATGATATATCGCGATTTCTTAACGTCTCATCAGAATGCGTCGAGTTTTATAATCTAACTTCAAACTCAAACTATTCACTTTCAATTTGCGGCTTTACCTCAGTCGGGTGTGGTCCTTTTAGTGGCAACACAACTCTTGTAATTCCAAACTTTCGGGTTCCTCCGACGCCTATAATTACTAGAATTGTATCCGAAGAGAACTCGGCATCTGTTTATTTTGCGGTCTCCGATATTGACGACTTTCCTGTCACTCAGTGCCAAGCTAACGTTTTTTATCATCATATTCTAGATTTTCTTCTTTTATCTGTTACTACTAACAGTTTGGAAAAAGTTGGCTTAATAAATTTGAACAGTAAAACAAACTACAGCGTCACTATCTATTGCACAAATGTTGTTGGAAACTCAATGCCAAGTTTCCCTATGGCATTTACAACGAAACAAACTGCTCCAACTATTCCTGCGAAAGTACAGGATGTAAAATGTGATCTGCTAAATAATTCAATTGCTGTTATATCATGGACTTCTTTGCCAGAAGAAGTATTGTTTTACAAAGTGGAGCTGACTCCTGAAGATGGGGAGATTATTTCTGTGACAGCTCATTACCCTGACCTGATGGTTCCTGTAGTCAGTGGTGTCGACTACACAGTTATCGTGTCCGCGTGTGCAGCTCTCGATATCTGCGGACCAGGCTCTGATGCACGTTTTGCGCTCAGTGACTATAGTTTCCCTTATACAAGCGAACAGTTTACAACTACTTTAGGCGATGAAAGTCCTACGGCTCTTATTTACAAGTCAGATTTAACCCGTGACATTTCCATTGGTATTGCTTTTGCTATTTTTGCTGTCATCTGTATAGGATTGTTAGCTTATAAAAGATGCCGAACCCGCAAAATGGGCACTGGGGTTGTTCACGATGATCGACCAATATGTCACAATGGAAACAGTGCAACAATACACTCGACCTCGAACGCTTATACGCCCATGTCTGGAATTGTGTCGATTTCTGCAGCAAGTCTTTTGAAAGAAAAGCTCGGTGGTGTCTTGATAGAAAAAGAAAATTTGTTTGTTGGAAAAGAACTCGGAAAAGGAGAATTCGGCGTTGTTTACCAAGGAAAACTTAACTTAATTGAACCCAACGATAGCTCTAAAACAGCAATTGATGTAGCTATCAAATCTATAAAAATGGATTACACATCATTTTCAGAAAAGGAAGAATTTGTAAATGAAGGCTTAAGGATGAAAGAACTTGACCATCCTAATGTTATGGGATTAATTGGAATATGTTTGTCCGATTTCAGTGAGTTTGGAGGAACTTCAAATGACGTTTCACCATTGGTGGTTCTTCCTTTTATGGCGAATGGCGATTTGAGAAGTTATCTGTTCGCAATCAGAACGTCAGGAAACAGTGAAAAACTGAATCTTGTTAAGCTACTGAAGTTTTCTTTAGACATAGCCAACGGTATGAAATATCTCTCCGATCGTAATTTTGTGCACAGAGATCTTGCTGCCAGAAACTGCATGCTTACACAAAACTTCAAAGTTGTAGTTTCGGACTTTGGACTGTCGCGTAACCTGTACTCGGAAAGTTATTACCGTCAGACACATATCACCAAGCTTCCAGTCAAATGGATGGCAATGGAAAGTTTATCAGATAACATTTATACTTCCAAGACTGACGTGTGGTCGTTTGGTGTTACGCTTTGGGAAATACTCACTTTGTGCCAAAATCCATACCCTGGAGTTGCTAACCATGAAATTTATCACTTGCTTAAAACAGGAACACGACTTACGAAGCCAGCTTTCTGCTCTGCTGAAGTCTGGCATCGAATTGTGTACCCTTGTTGGAATCCACAGGTTAAAGATAGAATAAGTTTTTCTCAGTTGGTAAATCATATAACAGACTATATTTCTAGTCCATCCGAAGAGCTTTTGGAGCCCATGCAACAGAAGTCGTGTAACGAATCACTTTCAAACGGCTATGAAGAACCGATTAGTTTTAAACTAGATTACAATATGGCCGACGAAATTGTTGAAAATGGTAAAACCGGAAAACTAGATTCCTTACCGCTCTTAAATGAACCAGAGGATTCAGACAACTCGAGCGTGGTGCAATTGTAAGATGAAATCTTTACCATTTGTGTAGATGTGTTTGTCACTTTTTTCTTTTTTAGTTTTGTGTTTTTGCTGCCTCTCCCAACGATTTTCCACTTTCACAAGGAAGACAATAGGTTTGATTTCTCTTTTTTCCTGATACACTAGGACGTGAATGTGTTTTCATAAAATACCAGGATTTTGTTTTAAACATGTAAGTCATTTCAAACCACCACGTTTTTTCAACTCTAATTGTTCTGGGTAAAAATAAGACATAGCTTACAAATTTATCAAGTGTTAAAAGATGTGTTTGATCATTGTAACAAATACAAAACGTCGTTTTTGAAAAACGATGTCTATGTGATTGTTACTCTCAGTTTCAGGCCACTGTAAGTCTTCAACAAGCCACATGTCAGTCATTTTTGTAGTGCTCTGTCAGTATCATAGTTACATCGTTGTAACGTTGGTTTTTTCCTGTTGCTACGCATGACTTTATCTTCGATCGCTTTGTGGAATATTTCCTTTTTGTTTTCCCTTGGCATATTGATAATACTTTTATACGTCAAATTTATGTTTTTTAATTGTTGTTTTATTGAGTGTTTCCCTGTGTTTGCATTTTTAACGCTAGCCCGTTACTTCATGAAAGCAACATAACAATGATTGCGAAACTTTAAGTAATTATTTTTTTTATCAGGGTTAATGCTTAGGTCTAACTGTCATGCATTGCATATTTACCACAAGCTTGAATTTCTTTGAGGATGAATCATAAACTATAATGGACGAAGTTACTTCTTTTGCATAGCTTTGCTTCGGTTGTGGTATTCTTCAGCTGCCAAGTGAATTTTTCAAATTGTAGCATTGCATCTTTTAAATAGAAGTCATCACCTTCTGGCGTTTGGCTTGAGTCTGTACTTTTGTAATTGAAACTAACTCCCGACTTGTTGAGAGTTCTTTCTCTGCCTTGTGACTTGAAAACTTGCGTCAAGTGCAAGGAAAGCTTTTATAAATAAATTGCCGAAGCAGCATCGAAAATTGCTGTCTTCGATATCAGTTATCGCACAGTTTTCGGAATTTAATTCAAATCTTATAAAACAATAAAATTCCGTCTTATTTATCATTAATGAGAAAACATAGCATGATGATGTGACAGATTTTTCTCGCCTTCGTGATAATTGTGAAAATCTAAAACAAGACCATAAAACTTGCCTGTAATTTGCATCTCATAATTTTGCAAATTGTACTTTTTCATTTTATAGTCTTAATCTAATTTTTGTTGTTGTTTTGAACATCTGGTCTCCATTTTCAATAAAAAAGATTTTATGCCGAAGTCTTTTCGACTCACTACACAAGACATCACCAGCCAGTAAAATTAGTCTTTTCAATATCGATTCAACATTTGCAGACGATGTGTTATAACAAAGCAATCAATTTGCATCCGCTCAAGTGTAAAAGAAACACAATAAGATCAAGTGACAGAGGTTCAATTCCGGGCTTGCTAAGTAACGAGTTTCAAAAGACAGATTTTCATTTAGATTTGTAGTGGGTGCAGTGGGTAACAGCATCATATCAAGTAAGTGTGACATCACACTATATATTGAGTTGACCAAGACAACAAACTAGCTTCTACATTATCTACCCTTTCGCTACAGAAGCATACATCTGCCTCTTAAACACAAACTAGTTGACTACTAGAGCTTTGCCACTAAGCCCGTTCGTTCATTTTCATTGTCCGCCCCGTTACCTCAGTGGTTACGCGTCCGGCTCAAGATCACGCGGCGCAAGTTCGATTCTCGGGGTGTGCGCTTAAGCAACGCACTTTTATGACTGCTCTCCATTCAGCGTCACCTAGTCCTAGTGAATGGAATAATTCTACGGCAACAATCGGAAAACTTCACTCTGCAAATCTCGGTAACCGGCCCTGCGTCAATCGCCTCTACAAGTATGCGAAACTACCTGGAATAACCTATCAAGGCTTTGTCAGTCCGAGGATAAAGATTCAAACCCAAACAGTTGAAAATCATCAACGTGACAGCTGCTGCAACTCACTAGAACTAGACTACCTAAAGCAGGTGGGTTGCATACGGACAGTTGATTAGCCTGATTAACGTACCGAAGTGACCTACAGTATAATGAAGGGTTTCACCAGACACCAGGTTAGGTAGTGTCCGAGTGATTTCTTTTTTCGGCTCTAGTAATGCTGGTAGGTCTGTGTTCGATTTCAGGTCGTGTCATTACGAAAGACATAGTCTACCTTTCTATTTTAAAAATGAGGATAAATTGGGAAATTAGCTTGTTCAGATCGTAAACTGAAAACAAATGTTGTCGCAAAAAGACCTGAGCAGTTAGATAACGTCTGTATAAATCTACGTACCGTATCCAAATAATACCATTATTATTAGTCGTTATTATATGTTGGTAGTAAGAACAAGAATCAAGCTTCAGTCGTGTCATAAATATCTCCGCAATCATTTATATTGACCTATAAGTCCTCAGCTACTGTTTTCAAGATTTTGTGTGCTCTATTCCAATGTATTCTACCTGCACTGCTAATTCCTTTAGGCTTCATCTCTAATGACGCATGGGATGGCGCAGCGGATAAGACATTGGCTTTCCGATAATGCAAACCTGGTTCGACACCCGGCTTAAGCTGGTTGTTGAAAACGCCGCTCACCTCCACCTAGGGTGTAATAAATTGAGTGGGCGTAGTTGCTGAAAGAAAGGCAGCTGGTCACCCTATACTTTCTTTAGTACCAAAGGCTAGTACAAGTAGAACCTTATCTTCTCATAGCCGACACTTGAATCAAGTATGAGACCACCTTTACTTTTCACCAGTGACGCTTCTATAGCAATGAACATAATACCAACGAATTTGAGTCTGATATAAAATGAGCTGGACATCATCTAACTATCGTAGGCGACAGGACACGCATTCAATTTCAGGTTTTTGTTTTAGTAGTGGAAGTGCCTTGTGAATAAGGCTCTTGCTTACAACGGATACACTGCACTTCACAATATGTACAATCTTATGCAACTCCTTTAAATGAAACCTTTCAAACGAAATGAAGTGATTAAAATCTATTTCAATTGGCAATCGTTTAAAACCTTAATATATTTAAGAGTTATCGCTCAACGGTTGTAGTGTAATATTAATTATGTATTACAAATATTTACTGCAATATAATACTAATATTATAGTCTATAACAATACACTGTACATTCGTAGCCTACAATAATATAATACTGATATCACCATTTACCAGCTGGAAACATGTCAGCTGATTTTCGGATCATGTACGTACTATCTTTAACAAAAATAAAATGCTTTAAATTGTACAAAATTGGTGATTAATCACTAAAAAAGCCCACGTGTTTTTCATTAGCCGATTATTTCAGACTTTAAAAAAGTTGGTTTAACTGTAGCCAAGACATTTTAGTGGAGACTGTTGGTTTATTTGTAAAGTTACTAAATTAGAATGTCACATCCTTGCTACAAACTGTAGGCTGGGTTGTCTACTCCCGCGTTGTATGATTTTACGTAAATTTTCCTTTTTGATTCAATTTCAAGCTTCTGTGGTCTCCAAACCATGACATACAAAATTCCGGTCAAAAGGACAACAGCAACCAAAACTCCAATCACTATTCCAGCTACAGCACCTGCATCTAATCCGTTGCCGCCGCTAGGTGGTTCATCGATGTCAGAATCTAATGTAACATAGTTCATTTTAATACTATCAGTTTTAAAAGAAGTTTTAAACGAAAATTAATGTTAAACATCACTTGTTTTAGTTCCAAAACACAGTACAATGCACAGCTCATCTGCATACGTTGGATGAATGTCAAAATTATGTTTTAGCTTGAAATTGATACGGACTGATAAGAAAAAAGAGACCAGAAAATTGAAACTTGAAATATTTACAATTCAATTACAATTAAACTTAGATGACTATTTTGAAAAATGCAGCCAGTAAAATATTATTTTCGATGACAAGAAAGCAATATTCTTGGTTTTTTATGTATTGTGTAGTCTTGACAGGTAAGTCAATTGCTTTCTATCAGAATTTTCAGCATCACGTGACACAGAATATATCGTTACGTCAACATACCTGTTGTCATGGCTGCACTTTCTCTTGTTGTATTGGTTGACAAAACCGTTGAAGTTGTTGGCATTGAATTCTGAAGGGTTGTAGACGCTGTTGTTGTCACTGTTGCAGTTGTTGTCACGGTTGTAGTTGTTATTGCGTTGCTTGTCATCGATTGACTGGTGGTTGCTGCAACATTATAACCAAATCCAATATAAGACAATGTATAATAAAATTATAAATCATTGAACAAAATATGCAATGTGTGTTGTCGTGGTTAATTTACATGCAGTCTTGGTTATACCTCAGATTAAAAAAAATAAATAAATCTGTATTCCACCATGGCCACCTGGAGATGCGGCCTGATTTGTCACATTTTGCAGATTTTGATTACAGCTACTGCTAGTGTTTGACTGACATTTTCTGAGACTTTTTTACTTTTTGCTGTCTCCTAATTATATAAAAGCTTTTTGTTGTCTTGGGAAAGCAGTAGAAAATGAGAAAAAGTAAGTTGAAAAAAGCTGAATCAGACTGTTATTCAAAAATTAACAGTCTGACTAAAATCTTCCAAATCAAATTATCTTAGTTTTCCAACATGTGAGGATGTTAAAACCTATTGTGTCGTCTGGGGAAAACAGTAAAGAAGGCGAAAAAATATAATTTTTAGAAAAATTTATTTAAACATTCGCCCAAAGTTAGCAAAATCTGGAAATTTCTGCACAATGTGACAAATCAGGCCGTCTCTTTAGGCGGCCATGATTCCACTTATGGAATCAATCAAACTTACGGACTCTATTTAATTTTTTAGTTTTCCATCTTTCGCTGTTTGAAGATCGGTGGTGTAGTGTTACGATAATGTAAGCAAAACTTTATTTTCTGTTTTTCTCTCTTATTGTTTATCATAATACGTCACGTTTCACTTCACTGTTTTTCATATAAGCATTTTATTTGTGTAAACATACTAAAAACAGGAAAGTCATTCACGTTTTAAACACACATACTCACTTTTCATAGCTGTCGTATCTCCTTGAGTAGTGGTCTCGGGCTCTGCAAAAGAATCGCAACCTTTTTTTTTGCATAAATTTTTGCTTTCACAAGAAACGAAAGATGATTGAGAAATATCTGGTAATAAAAAACTTGAAAATATTGCAAGAAGATAAAAAAACAAAAACAAAAAAACATCGTCAGTGTTGTTTGTGTGCAATTTGTTAAAACCTATTAGCATGGGAAACTAGAGTCACTAAGAAGGAACGAGCTACAGGTTTGCAAAGTTTAATTGATAAAACGTACAATACAGCAAGTTCATATAGTTAACCCAAGGTTTTACAAAGATTTGTTTCAAAACTGTTGAACGTGACACCGCACTTTGAAGCTTACCGTACATTGTCGTAATTTCAACCACTTTTTTGTGTTACCTTTTTACATGCATAGAACGAAAATCGTCCAAAAAAAAGTAGGACCACCATCTTTATGTTACTTGTATGGATTGTGCTGTGTCAACGGAAATTTAAAATGCGCTAGTTGGAAATTTGTAGTGTTAGGCTACAACTTCAAAGCATTAATTAGAAAACTTCAAATACGCATAAATGGATTTAGTTATGCCACAATAGCCTACGTTTCATCTTAAGAATAAAAAGTGTTAAACAAGAATAAAAGTGGTGATATTGTCTTACGTTGAATCAACGTTATAGACACATCATCGACAGCAATATCTCCCAAATCAAGCAGATTTTTAACTACTTGATGCTCCAAGATTATGGCCCAATCCGTTGCTGCTTCAATGGTGTGACTGAACCTCAGCCATTGATTTCCTTGCTCCCCTTGAAGCCGTAAAATAGAATACTCCGGTTTTCCTGACTCTGAAACATTTAACATAATTTTTCTTGTCTTTTTTGGATTGGTTAAAAGTAGAAATTCTATTTGTTTATAAGTCAACAAGACTAGTAGGCTATTGGTAGAATTCAGTAACTTATGTATGTCTTGGTAAAGATAAGGTAAGACTGAAAGCTACTGTCTTTTTCTTTGCGCAGACCAAGCTATATCACTGCACTGAAAGAGTTAATAAACTACTGCCAGGATGTTAATAGATAATCCGGTTGGCGTGCGTCCGATATCTCGTGATTCGAATCTCCTACAAGTCAGCTGCAGTTGCGAACTGAGCAAGCGACTACAAGAACGTCCGACCTCTTGTGCAAATACAAGAATGCAAATACAGAAATAGAACTTTATCTTTCCACAAATACCTTGAATATATATGTTAAAAATTCCAATTCCATCTCCTTTCATGTGGTAATATAGTTCCAAATCGAATATGTTGTTTGCGTAGTCAGCAAGGTAAATGTAAGGTGAACGAAGTCTGAACAGATCTCCATCGTTTGGGTTATCGTGGGACAAGGAAGTAAAAATGTAGTACCCTTGATCTGTAAATAGTAGATTAGTTATGTTTTTAAGAGTTCCAACCCTAAAATGCTATTTGAATCTTTTCAATACACAAGAAGTACAGATGACCAGAACTTGCTTGCAATTTAAAAACAATCATGCTTTATTTTGCGACAACACACAGAAAAATGTATACGCTGCACAGTACAGTAAACTACGGATGCAACACAGTGGAAGGAACATATGTAGCCTACATCAAGTCAGCTGCTTCCATTATTTTGTCATGCCAATAAGTGATTTGCCGACAAATACCCGCGTGCTCTGGAGCGGTGTCGATCCCACGTCCTTTCAAACGTCACATAGACGTTCTCACCACTTAGGCTAATTACAATAAACTTCTTTTTCCACAGAAGTAGGATAGTAAGCTAACAACCAGCCAAGTAAAATATAACATATTTTATAACTGCCTAAAAACTAATATAGTTTGCATATTTTAATTGTCAATAACGTTTTGAAACCAAAGCTTACTTCTTGATTGGTAAGTGTGGTCCATTTGAGGGCCGCTGAGCGGATAACTATAACCTGGGCCAGTATGTATTGTCCAACTAAAATCCGATGTGGTGTCTTTGACCCAGTTGCAAAAAGATTGTCCTTCAAAATTGCAACTCCCTAACACTGTTTGAATGATAAAATCGTGTTAAAGGTGAAGCAGAAAGTGTACCATGGATGACAGGCATGTGCACTACAGCACAGAAAGCTGTAGGTACCATTTAACTACACACTTTGATCAAAACATTTTTGCACATGAAATTTCTCTCCTTGTGAAAATTGTATTAATGTGAAACCATGAAGGAAGCCAGCGGAAAAGTTTTTGAATAAGACGATAAGCCAAACTGTTTTACCAGGTGAACAGGTTTGATCGTTCAATTTTTGTGTTTCATCGCTTTGAATAAGTCCTGCCATTGGTGAAACAAGGCAAGTAAGAAAGGGAATATGTGCATTTTATTATTTTTACATCACTCGTCATCTTAAAGCCATTCTGCTTATTGCTTCCAGCAACAAGTAGTTTCAAAAAGATGACTATTGGTTAGTAATTTTTGTAGTAGTCTGATGGGTTATCCTCATTGGTTTGGTATTACAAGCAGCCAAGATTAATGTAAAAATAAATATTTCATCAAAAATATATCAGTTCAGCGTCCTCTGTAGCCTTGCCCTAGCTTGCCTTGTCTTGTAAACCTTACCTTTCTCACAATTATCACCAACAAATGTTGAAAGGCAATCACAGGAGTAGGAATTAAGTTGATCAATGCAAGTCCCCCCATTCATGCAGGGCTTGTAAACCATACACTCGTCGATTTCTTTCTCACAATCGACACCTTCATACCCATCGACACATGCACAGTTGTGAGCGTAGTCCTCCGAAGTACAAGTACCACCATTTTTGCAAGGATAGCTAGTACAATAATCGACTGAAATGCAAAACAATAAAATCTATGCTTCAGCCAAAATCGTTTCCCTACAATAAGGTAACTTACAAATACGGTGAGAAATTACAGTGTCATTGATAGTAGGCTACTGTACAACCTTTGTTCTAAAACTTCAACAAATCTGTTGCTAGTGTTTACCAATGTTGAAATTTCTACCAATGCGAAAATACTTCCAAAAACTGGCTTAAAATATCATGATACGTACGAAAGTACAGCACCTCACTCCTATACCAACGTGGTGCGGTTTCGTTGATTCAGAATTAACTTAGAAGTTTGTAACTTAAATCAGCCGACAAGACTTTTTTCCAGCGAGAAGGTAGATTATAGCGCAAAGCTATAGCCTAAACCCCATGATACACCTTTTTCCTTATCATCTTTAAGTTTTGCCCCATCAATCAAGTCTTCAAGTTGTAGCCCACGTATGCACACTCATCCCGAATGAAAAATTAGGTTACTTTGCTGATACATAACCAAGGTATTGAAAATTTTACTTTTGTCGCAAGTTTGATCAAGAAATCCACTCGGACAAAGGCATTGAAACATCCCGTCACTTCCAATCTCACATATTCCTTCGTTTTTGCACGGGTTGGGTTGACATGGCTTGAACACTTCACATCTTGTACCCCCGTAGTCGCTTGGACAGAGGCAGCTAAACACGAAATAGGAATTTTGCGTGGACTATTCTGCGAGCGGCTGATGCTTGCAAGGTCCAAATGAAAATATTTCTGAATCAATTTTAAGGAAAACAAAATATGTCTTGGCGCACGAATTCTTCGTCGTGATTTTCTTTCAAACGTTTTACATCACTACAGGCAGGCAGAAACCGTTATTGTGGATTCAAAAACCACTTTGATTGGAGTAAGTGTTTTCACTGGTCTAACAATCATTTCTCAATATTTATATTTATCTTTAAGATTGTAGACATCAATTCAATCCTTAAACTAAGCTGTAGAGCATCCTACTTGACCCATGGGTCAGTTTAGGGTCACTGATGCGGCGCATAAGTTGTCATTAACAGAATACAGCAAATAAATCAACCCCACAAATGAAGACAAACAATTAATTACGACTGGGTGACATAAAATTATGTAACTTTTTAACCATAACTTTGCCATTTTCATATGAAACCGAGCTATAGCCAATTGAAACTCACGTGAATGAATTCGCGTCTTCAGTAATACAAGTCCCACCATGCATGCATGGTTTAATGAAGCATCCGTCGTAAGCTGAAAAAAAATCATCAAAAATGTTATGGCAAGCCGTTGTGCACAATCTCGTAGATTTAAAACGAATGTAAATTTGAAAAATAATTTATATTTCTGCTGCAGGCTTTTTCCTACGTGGCCAAACGAAGCGCAGAATTTTTTTTTTATCTATAAAATTAATGCTTGTCTTTATATAGCGCTGTATCCATCGCAGAATGCGTTGCTCAGAGCTTTACTAAGCAGATAGTGTCAATGCAACCGTATAGAGGCGCAACTGAGCATATCTGCACTATAAGTACATCAACTGAGTACATCTACTAATGTTATGCTTTGTGATTCAAGATTTATTTGAGTTGGGGAGAAAATAAACCAATTAAACCTTTACATCCACTCTATGGATGTCTGTAAGTTCTAAGACAAAGTCGTGTGTTTTCGATAAACATCAAACTGACATCTGCACCACTTGGCCAAGCAGCCGATTTGTTGTGGCCTAAGTATTTGATTGAAATGATTTTAGGTTTGGTTTGTTGTAAATGCATTGATTTCATTTCACTCCCAACGTTAGATTGTATTTTCATAAAAAATGTTTCAAGTACTGAAACTTCTCTACCTGAGCATAAAATTAGCTTTGTAGTATTCCTTAATAGTTACGAAGGACTTTAATACTTTCTTGGGTAAAGTTAGTAGCTCACGAGCGGAATATCAGCCAAGTACGAATTAAAACTGTAAATTGCAAAAACTGCATAATACCGTAGACTCATTATTTGTATTAAAAACAATAACAGTTCTAAGAGTTTAATTTCATTACTTACAACATCCTACATCAGGAAGTATCTCTACGTCATCAATGGCAATGTCACCACGATTGTCAGAATCTATTAGAGATTTGTCTTCCATGGTGGCCTCAAATACCACCAGATAATCTTGAGGAGCACTGTGCAGTAAAATATGTAAATCGTCGTACGGAACAATGCAGTAAACAATATGAAGCACTTTATATGAGCTACTGATGTTGCAGAAATTCAAGAATAATTTTTTTTTTAGATAAAGAGAAAGCAATAGTTTTTTCAATTGAGTATTTCTAAGAAAATTTCAAGATGCTTCGCGCCATGACTAGAAACCTGGTGAGAAGAACAGTTGATTTCATATTTTTTGATAGGCTACAATTTTCCCGATACTGCAAAAAAACATCTATCACAGATGACTGCTATCACAGATGACTACTATCTTTCGAACGTCCTATAAGGTCATTCACCACTCGGCTTTGCAGCTGACTAAAAGTTGTGCTAAAAGCTATTTATTTTTATCACAAGTATTTAAAATAGCAATATGAAATTGGCTACCTAATGTTTACTTTGATATTCGTCCATCCGTCTCTGTCCCCTCCCATTTTTGTCCATATTGGATTGGCCAACGGTTCATTTTCAAACTCGAGATAAACAGCTAGTTGTCCCACTGATGCCCCAAACATGTAGTACCTGCCAGTAGCACATATCAATCATTTATTGAACGTTTTCATGTATATGTTTATTTTTACAGAAAAATACAATGTTTGTTTCACTCGTAAAACATTCTCGACAAATACCATTAACGTACTGCAGAAAAAACGCGAATCAGGATAATCTTTTTGCATGGACAAGGATTACAAGTTCCCATTATGGTCTACTTTTAAAAAGCAACAAAATGCAGCATACCAAAGTTTGCAAGTAGAGAACCGTTGAAGGATAACTATATTATCTAAACGTTCTCAAACTTTTATGTTAAAACGTGTTTTTTTCCTGTCTACAGAATAGTTTTGCACATTTATTTGAACTACCGTGTTCAAGAATTGTCTAGTAATTTCAAGCCCGAGTTTTTTTTTTGCTGAAAACCGACTTAGATAAATGATAAACTGCGTTGTTATGTTAAAAGTACATATTTAAAGATACTCATACTAATCAAAGCGACGTCGAAGCAGTTGAAATATCGTTGAAGTTTAATATTTCTACTATCAAGCATATCGTACCAAAAACTGAGCTGCGTACAATCATTTCCACTTTTTGGAACTGTGGGAGTTTTCACACGGGCTTTTTGGTCAGCTGTTTTGTCAGTAGCATCCGCATACAAATAGTAGCCTGTGCTTCCCGTGGTGTGGTCGTTGTCTGGCCCAGTTTGAGCTGAAGGTGTTTTTCCAGTATTTGTTTCCCAATAAAAATCTCCTGAAATGTATGTAGGCCCATGGTATTAATTAAACAATTGAGTGATTAATACTGGAAATCTTCAGCTCTACCCTCTTAATTAGAAAACTTCTTTGGAAGCTTAATTCTTACAGTTTCGCTTACTTGCAGAGGCTTTAAACCAAGGACACAGCAGACCAGGTAACTCAGCACTAAGATTAACAAACGAAGCGACGTTTACGCCTGTTGTTGACAAGTTGTTGCCTGTAAAAGCTTCACCACAAGGCAACTACATAACGTGAGCTGTCCAGAAATTGGTTGCTCAAGCGCATACCCAGATAGTTAAACCAACACTGTTTGATTTGCTCTATGTCAAGGGTCTTCATCCTTTTTTTTCACCGCAACCCCTCAGAGCACTCAACGTAGCCTCACGACCACCCTATAAAACTCTTCAACAAAAACAGATTTAATGCCAAGTTTTACTAAATTTGTTTCACGACTACATCCATTTTTGTCTCATCTCCCTGTTCTAATGCAAACTACTAAAACCAAAAACGTCTTTTCGCGATGTTATAATGGTTTTATTACATTTCCTCCTATCATTATTTCCATTTCCTATCAAGCTTGGCAAAATTATGGGAGAAAAAAATAATGATGATAAGTTACATTTTCGAAATTTTATCGACTGAATTTGCTGCAATCTTTTATAATTTATTCAAATCAGCTTCGATGAGATGGTTGGTGCGGCATTTTTTAGCAAGCTTGAAAGAACTTTTAAACAAAATAGCCTACGCACTGAATTTTTTCAATGCGTTGGAAACGATACTGACACGTCTATATTTGATATGGGATTCCAAATAACCTTGTTTTGCCATAGCGTTATTCGTTAACTTTAGTTTGCACAAAGCAACGTAGGCCTACAAGAACTTTCGTAGGTGAAAAATATCGACTGCTTTTCTATTTTCAAAGTCTTTGCAACGTCTGAAAGCTTTATAGAATAACCTCATGTCAAGTTCCCTTGAATGGTCGATTGGGAAAAATACAGTTTTTAATCTTTTTCTGACAAAACTTAATTGAAAACAACACACTGGATTTTCAGGCTTCTCGCGACCGCCAGGTTGAAAACCCCTGCTCTGTATTCATACACAAACAATCAACTGAGCATTCAATATCGACATTCATCTTCCTGACAGTCAATAGCGGCTTGCACTTCTTTCTCGGTGATTATAGTTCATCTGATCACAGTTATTTTTAAACCATAAAAACTGACAGTCGTTGGAGTAGGTTCGTTGTAGCAGTCTAAGCTATGCAGGATCACAAAAATCATCTGTAGCGTGCAACTGTTTTTTCAGTTGGAACATCATTACGTCAATTCCTTGCCAAAAATGGACAACAAACAGTTGGCACTATTTTCCCTGAGTTGAAACTTTGTTGTTTCATTACAAGCTATCGTGAGTACGATATGGCAAACAGGTAACTCTCAAAGCAAGCTTTTTCGGGAAAAGCCTTCAAATTTTTCTATAGCCTAAATTTACACTGAACAAACGTAGGCCTACTAGCCTGTAGGCCTATGATAGGCTAATTGTTAGGCTACATTTTGTGCTATTCTACAGATCCCAAAGCAGGTCTAAAGCAATAAGTTAATCGTTTCCCACGTTTTTAAAAACGAATAATCAAGTCAGTCACCTGTGTGGTCATCGTCGTATCTACATCCCCCTTTGTCAAAATCTTCGAAGTCACAGCTTCCTGTCCAATGCTCGCAGTGTTTTCCTACGTGCAAGCTGTCGCAGACACAACTGAAATCCTTCTCTTCGTCAAAACATGAACCTTCGTTTTGACATGGGTTTTGCAAGCATAGGTTGGAATCTGTAACACATAAAAAGATTTGTTTTGGGCTTCGGAATTTGTTCAATAGCTTCATGTTACAGTAGGCTACTTAAAACTTTTAGTTTCTTTATCTCTGCAGGACGCAGATTTATGTAATTCCTGATGAGGACACACGTACGTGTCGAAAACGATTGAGTTATTATGTTATATGTTATGTTATATGTTATATATTTTTTGTGTGTACATAATGTTAAACCTGCTAAGGTTACTTTGTTTTGCTTGTTTATGGTTCAAAAAAGCAAACTCTTCACCAAAGCTTTACTTGAATATCAATAAAAAAAAACTTGATTGGTTAGCTTTACAGCATTTTCTGCATATGAAACATTTAGAGATAACTTCTTTCCTAACTTTCTTGTATTACAATGGCAATAAAATTATTCATGTAGCTTACTCTATAAAGTTATTAGCATGATACAAATATTCACTTTCATTTTTATAATTACAAACACTTCTTTCGTCTAAGGAAAGCAACCAACCTTCGGTACAAGTCGTTCCAGTCCACAACTCACTGCAGGCGCAAGTATAACTCCCTGCGTTGTCTTCAAAACAAGTTCCCCCATTTTGACAAGGCCTCCCAGAGCAGTGTAAAAAAGCTGCAAAAGACATTTGCTCTAATTTTACGTTACTTGTAAAGTGTCCCAACGCTTTTTCGTACGTGTAGTTGCCAAGATACTACGACAATTGATAAAAAGGTCGTTTTTGTACTCTTTGTTTGTTTGAACTGTTCCTGGTTAAATTCTTGTGTTTAGAAGTAAACTTTTTTTTGGCAGTATGGCTTTTAGCGAAAAGCTTGCTTTTAAAATGTGGAGAGCTTAAACAATTTAGTCCAGTGAGAAAGGTTGATAACTCACGTTTTTTTGTGTTTTTTTTAATTTTATTCACTTCCGAGAAGTGGCAGATCTAAGGATTGGGGTGATCGCTCCCTTAAAAAACACAGTAAAGTAACTTTATTCATGGTTGTATTTTCATGGTCGAATTATTGTAAATCTACTGTACAAACATTGTGTATTGTTAAAATCGCCGCTGCTACTTGCTGGATCCGCGACTGCCATCGTGTCGTGTCATGTAGGCTATGGAATAATAATTTATTATACTGTAATTAAAGTGCAACACCTAATTGCACATTTTCATACGAGTGTAACACGACCTGATTAAATATCACTTTATCTTTTGGACTAGCTTACTTTCTTCTCTTTTTTTTGCAGAAGCGGATTCTTCTTTTTCAATTGCCTTGCCTGAACCAGGCATCGACGGCCTCAAATAAATAATTACACCAAATATTCCTATTGTATGTTGCATGAATAATTGTTTCTGTCTTATCGTTAAATTGTTTCAGATGAGTTTGTCTTTGTCTGCCAGATGCCCGCTTCCCAAAAATTGTACCAGTTAAAGAGAGATGCTCCAGTTTTTGGTTTCTTATTATAAGGCCGAGAAATTTATATTGTTTACCAATGGTAAGACCTTATCTTAATTATTTGTTGCTATGTTAGTATTTTTTTTATAGGTAACGAAATTTTCACATCTGCTCAAAAGGTCTGTTATAAAGCTTCTTCTTCATTTAATGCTATGGGTTTTGGTCATGGTCGCTGTTTCAGTCAATAAAACCTTTAAAACCTATTGCTCCACAGTGTTGATGTGTTTCCTGGTCTTAGTTAGATGAACAAACTATAAGAAAACATTCATTCTTTGCTGGTTTCCTCATCCAAGAGGCAAAGATGATGTGTTTGACAGGTGGTGTAGTTTGTAGTATGTCTCTCTGTATTCAAAACATTTTCTAACCGGCAGTTCGTCAAGCAGGAATTGGGCTAAGCGTGCTTTGTCCACCGTCGACCATTATTGTCGGCCGTCCACCAATATGCAATACAGTATAATCTTATTTCAGAAATTTTTGCTACAAATCAATTAAAAACGATTAACTTTACTGCTTTGTTTTGGTTAAATAACTTTATACTCACGGCACACGTCTGGGCTAATTGTCACATCATCAATTGCAATGTCTCCTCTGTACGTAATAGCAGCTTTTGCTACACTTTCGAAAATAATCTGAAGGCATAAAAGGCTGATATTTTATTCGTGTCCATAACAATCAAACAATTGCGAAGAAACAGACACCTAAACAACAAACTAGTAAAAACTGTAAATCGAGACAATAAACTGATTGCAACAATAATGGAGGACTTCTCTGATATGTTGTTTCAGAAGTAATAGGAAAAATAAAGCGATTTTATTAAAATACTCTAGTCTAGGTTGTGCTTTTCTCCTATGCTTTGCCGTTTCTTTTTGCATTTCGCTTTTCAATTCAGTGTTTAGATCAGTTATTCATTTTCATTGTAGATATGATAAGCAGTTATTTTTTTGGTTACTTGATAAGGGCTAACGTGTGTATGGCCGAAAACGTTTGTAGCTTATAGCTTATGTTCAATTTTAATGGATTATGTTAAATGCCGTGTGGTTTCTTGGTTGCATATGTCTGTGGTTGAAGAAAGTGACCTCTTTACCAAAATTGTATTCTAGTCTAGGTCTATGAGAAAAAATGTTGTTTAAAACTTACCGAATAAGGAACACTGGAGCTTAATTGAAACGTTGCAGGCAGCCACTGGTCTTGTTGTTCTCCAGATATTGTCCATATAGGATTAGTTTCCAGTTCATTATTCCCAGTACCGGAGGCATATACGTTAAGTGTGCCAACAGTATTCCCGCTCATATAATACCTGACAATCGTTTTTTAGCATTTGTCACAATCAATAGGCATACCCCCACGGCAAGCTACATTATATGTTCTAACAAGTGTGCTATTTTATTTGTGTAATTCTTGCGAGTGTCATTGTTCTACAATAACCTTTATTTACGCAATAGCTTAGTACAAAACTTGCTGCTAGAAGATTTTGTGTTTGTGGGATTCTGGAAACGTCTTTGACTTGAAGACCAAAAAACTCCAATGACCAGAAAAACCAACAAGCCTTGGCACGGTACTAGAAAGGGCACTGGTTCGACACCGCTCAAGAGTATGCGGCTGTTGTCTCTATTCTATTTGAATAAGGACCTTCTGATGATCCTCTTTTTAGGTGAAACAGGCTGTCAAGGGTTTAGTAGAGAGTAATAGCTATATTTGATTTAAACATATAAATAATATATTTTTTGACGTTGATCTGCACCAATTGTTCCAATCTTGTGGCAAAATGTATGAGAATACGGTAGGCTACGTTTAAAATTGTAAGCCATTTGTCATTTGTTGAAAGCATGGCCGGTGGATGATATCAATATAGAGTATAGACAGTAAAATTTCAATACAATTTTTCAATTAAATTTTACCACTATTTAACAGTTCAGTCTATGATGTAGCCTACTATGCACTTCTTTTAATCAACCATAAGATCCTATAAAAATTGAACTATAAGCGGTTTTAACAAATCCAACAGATGGTCATCTTTGTTCAATGGTTTAGCTACTGATTTCTGATTAAAATATAACTTTGCAGATTTCCTATATTGTGTCGTTGTGATCTTCTATGCCTTTTAAAAGAAGGAAGCTAATGGCAAATACCCGCTGCAGGAATAATATATCGTAAATTAGACTCTTGTCAACACGAAGAAAAAAGTGTTTGAACCGTTACTTTGATTGTGCGGCAGAAAGTAGGCTCCATGTTGCGGTGCAAAACAAATGTTTCATCAAAGAACTTGGCAGGATCTCTGTTGGGCTACGCCAGCGACCAAAGTAAAATGAAACGAAAATCTTTTCAAAATGTTTTACTCGGTTGAAAGTAAAAAAATTTTTCGAGAATTGTTTTATCAATCGTTTTTTAAAGTTAAAGTTTTGACTATATACAGAACAAAAAGTCAGTCCAGAAAATTTCCCTACCCGTACGTACTTTCGATCCAATTTGATGTTCCGATTGTTAGTTTTTCATTAAACTGTCAAAATGTTTATAACTCACCAAAATTTGATTTCCGTACAAACATCAACGGTTTGAGGGCTTAACATCGGAGAGTAGAGAAGAGCTCTTTCTCCTTGTTCTCGAGACGTTGAATCCGCAAACATATACACTCCTAACAAAATAATGCCATCAACAATGAAAAGAAAAACTATGGTGTGTTGCGACAGAGACAGATTGATCTGAACCGGACAAAATTGGACCAAAAGTTAAAGTCAGGGCAAATCGTATGTTTGGAGATCCCTGCAATATACGCCACATGGCAGAAGATCTCTAAATCAGAGCATTGATGTTAAAAATTTGTAGTAAAAGCATGGAAACTAAATGAGAGCGGTTTAAATCTGGAGGGTTCCGAAAAAGATCCAAGTAGAAAAGGGTGACATTGTTTGGAATAGGCTGCCCAATACTGTAGTTTGTCCATGATCAAAAAGTCAAGAAAAGAAAACAAAGGTTACTAGATGTAAATTGATAGCACGAGATACTACAATACTCAAAATCGCATAGTAGGCTAATGCAACTGTCTGTTTTCTCATGAAGAAATCAGAATTAAAAAAAAAAAAAAAAAAAACTTAAAAAAGCAGCCCTGCTGCCATTGCACAACAAACCAATTATGTTTTAGCAATTTAGTGAATGATTAATTTTACATTTGCCAGTGTTCAACTCTGAATCCCTGGTTCAACTGAAACCAACATAGACAGAATTATGATTTTAAATATTTAGCTATTCACCGTCTCCTGTTGTATGATCTCTATCTGGGCCTGTTCCAAAGCTTGGTGTAGACCCTGTATTTTCTTCCCACTCATAGTCAACAATTGGTGTTGTGCTGTAGTTGCATACTTTGGCCCCCAAGTCAAAATTGCATTCCCCAGCAAGTAATTCGCAGTTGTATCCAGTCCATCCTTAATAACAGAGTTTTAAAGTTTTTTTTTTTACCTTTGACCAAGGCCCACTGTTGTCCGGAATGACCCAAACAAGCATAGCTTAAAATATTACTCATCATAACATACTCATCATAACATATAAAAGCCTACCAATTTAGCACAAAGCAAACACAATAGCGAGTATTATAAATCTATCATATGAATTCCATTTAACAATCTCGTTTTGATGGCTGAGCTTCAACAAAACCAGCATTGACACCTTCACTAAGTGATCTGTCGTGTCTCATCATAATTACTTTATTGTTCTATCGACTGATACTGTTCAAAGCAAACAAAACATATATTTGTGAAGAATTTGGTTTCCAAAATGAAAAACTGCCTTTCCAACATCTCCACCATCACTTAATTCCGTTTGTTTTATGTTGATACAGAGTTTCTTGGTTATTCTCTGAACCAGTGGTTTCCACATCAAGGATCCCATTTATCAAGTAGGCTATTATCAAGTCTACAAAAAAATTATCTCAAAATTTTGAAGACTGGTTTTTAGTGCTTAAATTATTGTATTTTCCCTGAAAATAAATGCACTTTCAGACCCCGTGAAACTAAATAACCCCTTGTTACGGTACTAAACAACCCAAAGTTGTTTAGTACCGTACTAAACAACCTAAAGTTGTTACTAAACAACCCCTTGTTACGGTAGATTACGGCGTGTTTTTAACTAAGAAAGCTGTTTCTATGTAGATCTGGAATTGGTCTAGTAAAGATTTGCACCGGATTAAGAAGCCTAAATGCGAAGTAAACATAAATCCATAAAGAAGAGCAAAGGTAGCAGACCATGAGCAGTCACATTTTCAAATTTTGTTACCCAGATTGCAAATCAGTTTTTTTTTTTTGCAGACGTTGAAGCAATGCCAAAAATGACTAATTTGCTATCTTGGTAGAGATCGTAACTAATGAATGCACAACCTGTTTCACATGAGCATGTGTAACTATTCACAAGATCATTGCATGTTCCATGAACACATGGCAAGGGAGCACAGTCATCAACGTTGGTGTCACAATAGCTTCCCGAGAAGCCGGGCATGCACGTGCAGTTATATGTAACTCCCGTTGGAATGCAAGTGGCTCCGTTCTCGCATCGGTGAAGTTCAGGGCTAATGCATTGGTCGACTAAAGAATATGCATAAACGCAGTTAAACTTGTGAAATTAAGAATTATTCCTTATTCGTCAACATATTAAGAATTATTCCTTATTCGTCAACATAATCTTTATCCTTGGACTGACAAAGCCTTGATAGGTTATTCCTGGTAGTTTCGCATACTTGTAGAGGCTCTTGACGCAGGACCAGTTGCCGAGATTGACAGAGTGAAGTTTTCCGATTATTTAAGTGTTATTGCCGGGAAATTATTCCATTCATTAGGTGCCGTTGAATGGAGAGCAGTCCTGAAATGCGTTGCTCAAGCGCACACCCCGAGAGTCGAACCAGCGCCGCGTGATATTGACCCAGAAACGTAACCACTCGGGCGGACAGCTTAATAAAAATAAACCAAGCAGGCCTAATGTTGAGCCTTAACATTTAATGTAAACCCATATTTATTACTATTAGCTAATCTACGCAGCCTACATTATGCATAAAGCTTATTTCTCTTTACTGTCTTTTTTTCAGTAAGCTAGAAACTTAGCAATTCTTAAGAAATATACTACAATTAAAACGGTAAAATGAGTTGTAGGCTATGGCAATTAATTGTCTCGTAAAGTTTGAACTTTAAACAACGAATCCAAAAGTAAATGAGGAATGTACCGTGGGCATCGGAAACGCAATAACCAAAAAGTAATAGACTTTCTAACTATCAGAGTGAATAAGCATATCTCTGATTAATAAACCACACAATTTCTTACTGTATTCGCAATCATTTCCATGAAAGCCCAAATCGCAAAAGCACTGGTAACTGTTGACAGCATGCGTGCAAGTTCCACCATTTTTGCATGGGTTCGTTGCACATTCGTCCACATCACTTTCGCAATGCACACCTTCCCAGCCAGGGAGACACTTGCATACGTAATAATCGTCCGATGACGTGTCGTCTGTGACATCAATACAAGTTCCTCCGTTCTGGCACCAAGAAATCGTGGAATCGCACACTAATGGTTCTGCATTTGGAACAAAAGATCTTGTCATAAAACTATTTTCATTACAATACTGCAGTCTTCACAAAAACATAGACTTTAATTTGTAGATTTTCAATTATCAACTTCCCATGTGAAGTGAAAGATTATAGTTTTCGATTTTTTTGTAATTCAGTTCAAAGTTGTTTTTGGTTAAAACGTTTTAATGAAAGGCGGAAAATTTAGAATTTATATATGTGCTTTGAGACTTTACCACACAGTGATGAATTGTATTGTTTGTTGAAAGTTTCATCACAGTGTTGTGATCTTGTGTTACATAATTTTCTAGTATTTTTTACGTATATCTTTCAGCGTGAAACTTGTAAAACACCTCGTGTTTCTGATGCCAGCTTGGGATTGGATTGTATTCCTAAATATAAATTTCGGCTGATCAATCAGCGTTTTGCTAGGCTTTTCTCAATTTGAAAAGCTGCGGTTTTTTCAGGATAAAGTTTATTTGGTACCAGCCCAGTGACCGAGTGGTTTTTCTTTCTGCTCTGGTGCTGGTAGATCTGAGATCGATTCCAGGTCGGGTGAAACCGAAGACTTTAAAAACGGTACCGATTATTGCGTTCTTTTTTGCATAACGCAATGAGAATAAGTCGGATAATAATGTGATGACATGTTCAACCAGATATAAAATTAAAAATGAGCTCTGTCGCTAAAAGATCTTAGCTGCTGTAGAGCGACAATAAATAAAACAATAACTTTATTATTTCCCTTCAGTCCGCGTTGAACCATGAACAGTTAAAACAATGAACTTGAAATAGAGTACATTACATTCAACTATGTGAAAAGAAATTACCGACATTTTATCACTTGTCAGTTATTCACTTAAACGTGTTATCGGGGAATAAAGGACTTAGCTCTCTAAATCTCCGAATTGAAGACTTCTTAGAAGTTGCTAGAGGTTACTCCAAATCATAGCATTTGTACCGTGTAAGCATTTGTAGCATTTGTATTCGTAGCATTTGTAAAATTTTAGGCCGTGGTTAGGCCTACTCCAAATCATAGCATTTGTAGTAACCACGGCCTAAAATTTTGTCTCTAACTTTACGCCCATTCTGATTAAAAAATTATTTGTCGATCCGACGTGTTTTTATTTCGTTTTACTTTTTTACCTTCTTTTAAAAGTATGAAGCTGGTGTATAGTTATGTAAATTAAATCAAATATAGTTATTAGGCCTACTATCTAAATCCTTGACAACCTGTTTTATCTAAACGGATCATCAGAAGGTTCTTATTCAAATAGAATCTAACTAGTTAACAAACTAGTTATGTAAGTTTATTTTTTACCTTCAGTCTATGATTTCTTACTGGTTAGGAAAAAGAAACCAAAAAGAAATTTTATAAAGATATAGGCTACTTTGGGAACTTATTAGCCTAATTTACATTTATTTTCTAGCTGCGTAACCTTCTTTTCATGCAACCTATGCTGCCTGATGTGCAGTAGAATAAAGTGCAAATAGTTTTATTAATCGGCTACTTACCGCAATTCCCAATCTCTATCATAATATCATCGATTGCAATGTCTCCAGTATTATCCAAGATGCCTAACTTTGCAATGCCATCGAAAACTAACTAAACACATAATTGTATTGGCTTTAGAAACATGTAACGTGGGCAAGTTAGATCAGCTCATTGATGATACAGGGTGATCAAACCTAATATGAATAACGCAATTAAACAATTACAATGGTGTTGCTTTATGTTTAATTTGCAACAAATGCGTTTCTAACATTCTGCATTGACACATATTGCTCGTCAATAACTTATCTGGTCTTGAGTCAGTGTTTCAATTGATATTTTTCTGAAAGCCGAGGAAGAGTGCACAGCCAAAGGAACTCGTACGGCTACAACATTTTATGATGTAATTTGGTTATTTTTAGCTAACACAAAATACTGCATAAGCAAAGGAACGAGAATGTTATTACTGTACAGTAAATTTAATTTCCAGGGAAACAAACTCATGCCTGTTTGCATACGCTCCTTCTCTTTCTATACGAAAATACACCTCTGCAACAAAAAACTTTTATCGGGAATTAAGGTTAGGCCTATAGCTTAACCAACTGTAATCATCTTAGCCTATTGCACCAAGTGTGTGTAAAATAAACTACTGTATCTAACAAAGTGCTACACCTTAGACTAGACATATACCTTAAAGTTTTCGGGAAGAGTCACGTTAATCTCAGCCCGCATCCAGCCTTTCCCTTGATCTCCCGTTACTCCCCATACCGGATTTTGATATTGACTTTGAGGAGATCCCAAGACAATATAAACGTTGAGAGACCCAATATCATCGCCATACATATAATAATAAAATGAAATTGTGGTGCAGGTTTGCATTGCCACATCAATCTGTGGACTTATTGCTCTTGCCGAATCCCCATTCTTTGCTCTGCTTGATTCCATGTACATGTATCTTCCTAGAAGAGTACACAAAATATCACAAACCGTTAGCGACATTAGCTAAACTTTAAATTAAAACACTATCGATCTGTTGTTAGCGATGACTGTCAGCACAGGTAGGCTACAATATAACTTTCCAATTGATGAGATTGACGGTCACATTTTTGCCTTCACCGAGCTTCAGTTTCCATTTAAGGAGGAAGCTTATCCGAGTAGGTACCACGTTAGAAAATTTGGTCCTGTTTACGTCGAAATACGCCGGCAGATTTTGAATTACAGTAAAAATGAATACTATTACTCTGAGTTGGATTTAGGTAAAGGCAAATGAAGCAATTTTCCTGGCTCCTCTGTTATAGAAGCCGTCCCCTTTAGGCTTTAGTTAGTATATGCGTTTTTAATTTCATATGCATTTACGATAGGTTATTTTTCGAATTTTTTCTTTCGAAATAATTTTTACCAGATAACTTGATCAAATCAACAACAATGCCATGCAAAAGGTGCTAAACAATTATAGACAGAGTAGGCTATTTCCAAAATATAACTGAAAAAATTGCAAATTTGAAATTTTTGTCCCTTGTAATCTAACCAAATAAAAACAAAACTGAACTGAACATTGTCAATATTCGATTTCATCAACGAAAAAAAAGCAGTCATTTTGATCCGCAGAGTCACTATACTTTGAGAGAGCACTCAGTTTACGCACTTTTCTATTTCTACGCTCACAGTAGCCTATATTCAGTTATTCACCAGTTCCAGTTGTGTGGTCTGCATCTGGCCCTGTGTGATCTGTTGGAGTGGAGCCAGACACTAATTCCCAACTCAGCTCGCCAGATGGATCGAAAGTGAATCCACAACCATCAGTTTCAAAGTTGCATTGGAATGGAACGTTTTCACCTAAAAGTAATTATTTGAGCTAGACTATAAAGGATTTTAGGACTTTCCTACATTTCATATGGCGACTCTGAATGGGGTAAGCTAGCAACAGGGGAAGCAGAAGTAGAAGAAAAATAAGGAACGGAAAAAAGCAGCTACACTATACGAAATATCTACTATAGCCTAGGCCTACTGCTATCTACTCTACTTCTGAGCACGCTTTAGGTAGGCTACTGTGCATAGTTTAAAAGGACACATTGATAACATTTGGATGTGTTATCAAAGTGGGCTACACTGTTGTGGAGACTAAGAAGAAGCGTAAAACGGAAATGATGGACTTGAGAAAGTGCAATAATTCACATTCTTTCCAAGTAACCTCCTAATGTGATAAATTTATTCACTAGACCGGTTTGATCGATCACCAATCCAGTGAAGGCATGCATCACATTGAGTGGCCGTACCGCGATGACTTATAAGATGTCAGTAGCCTAAGCTTATTGCTATTTTCGTCAGAGCTGAAGCAGGCCCGTAGCCAGCCGGGGGCCAGGGGAAGCTTTGCCCCCCTCCTGAAAAAATTTCGCCCCCCTGGCAAAATCCCAACATTATCGAGCAACAGTTACAATTATAATGATTTTGCCCATCTTTCCGGTTATAGAGCTCCAACCTAGGCCCAATTAACTACAATTGTTTTGTTTAGTTAACAGCTAAGATGATTAAACAATTTCACCCCCTCCCCCCTCGTTTGGCAACCTCAACATGTTCAATTCAACCAAGGCTAACACGTGTTAGGTTGGTAGAAAAATTGTCAGAAACTGTGTAAAATGAAAATGTTTTGGGAAAGAATGATAACCTAACAAAGAGGGAATGGTTTTCCAGCAGGCCTACAAACCGGTAGCCTACAAATTAGGCTATTTGATATCAGCTGTCGCTATTCTCGGTACCATACCTAATTCTAAGGGTCAGTGCTAACCAATTTGTACAGTGATAAATCGCAAAATGTGCAGTGGTAAAGCAAGTGGTTTTAGAAGACAACGCATGCAAAATATAAACCGTAATCTTTTAAGCAGCGATTATTTTTTCTCTTCAATCCAACCAGTATAAATAAATTTTGTTTCTAGTTTTCTGATCTGTGAAGTGTTCAACCTTGCAGCAGATATTGCTACATTTGGATCTAGCACTGCTGTTTGTGAGTGTGGATTCTCAATGTTAACAAGGGTTGACGCTCCCACTAGACGGGGCATGTTACAACCAAGACAGGCAAACTTGGTGCTTATGGCCTTTGAACATTCTGTATCGAAATCTATCGATTTAGACTTGTTTGTGAGACGGTTTGCATCCAAACATCCGCGACTGCAATTACAATAGACTAGCTCACGGATGTATAGGCGGAATGTAAGCATATATATCAAAATCCTCGGCACTAGCTTCTTCGAGCCAGTTAAAGTTTTTGCTCATAACAAGTACCGCTATTTATACAACAAGTTAACAATTGCTGTGTTATGTTGGTCATTGTGATATGGTTGCCGTGATTAACTAGAGGATAAAATAAGAGACCAGTGTTGGTCTTAACACTAATCTGATATATTGCAATTTTTGTGGATACCTGTATTTAAGAGGTTAAAATGCCAAAATCATTTAAATTTTTTCGGCCCCCTCTAACAAAAAGTTGCCCCCCCCCCCTTGCTCTGCGGTCTGGCTACGGCCCTGAGCTGAAGGCTACCAGTCCAGAACGAAACATTTAATTGAGTAGGCTATTAGGCTACATTGCAAGTACAGTGCCCTATGAAACAACTTGGTCTACATCTGATAAAGCAAATCAGATAAGTTACCATTATACCAACACTTTTGTTCTTGTTACTCACTAATCTGTAATTGTTAGGCCTAGGTTCTTATTATGCAGCCTATCCACCTGATATCCAATGAAGACAGAAGGAAATTACGAGCAAGCCTAAATGGAATTTCATCTCTGTTGATCACAACTGTCACCAGGGCATGTGCTACAACTTTCCCAAAAATATTGCTTTTATTTACGCTGTTCATGATTACAATAATTTGCAAATGACAAACAAATTTGTTTGTTTTGAAAATAGCAACGCAATGTGTTCCATACCTGCCGTGCATTCATTTTTAATTAAACGATTTTGACCACTACGAAAAACAAACATTTACTCACAGCTTAGTTAATTTTTTATCGATTTGATGTCAGTGTCAGCAAGAAAAAGAATTAGCCAGATTGGACATTGCTCGATTCCAAGCAAACATTAGGTAGCTTTGCAAGGGTGGTATCCTAACAATTCCTATCGCACGCCGACCTAAGTTTTGAACTACTCGTTTACTAATGTTTAATTTGCCATTAAAATTATGCTGCAGGCAAACTATCCAGAATCAAGGGAAAAAGTACTGTAATTTTTCTTATAATGCCGTAGCCAACACCGCTCGTGAATGTATAGCCTAATCAAAATGGGTTGACCTGGCTATCAAGTAACCTAAAACAGCTTTTTCTCCTAGTGGGAGACCCTGAGTCTCGAGCCTGCCTTCTGGCAGACCCGATGCAAAAGTCATGTTCGCGGCACGCAGGTCAAATTACTGCCGATTCCAACCATTCCACTACCGGCCGCCTAAGTTTTTTGCCTTGCGGAAAAGTCCAACCTGTCTTCCTGGTCCGCCATTCTTAAGTTTGCGGGCGGGTCCTATGGAGTTTTCGATCTACTCTCTGCATCTATCCGTTCGATCACTCGCTACAAGTGGGTGCCACGACCTAAGCTGGTGGACCCACCTCGCCGGTGCATCGTCACCCCAATCTCATGTGAAAATCGTTTTCTACAACCACAATAATCTGATCTTGATGCGTGATATATTTCTTGCTTCGCATACGGAATATTTTCCAAATAAAATGCGAAAAATCGAAACACATGGACGATTTCTCATAACCAAAACACGCTGATCTCATTCGGACAATTGAAACAACTGTAAATAAGTATTCCGAGAATCTTGAATTAGTAATTATCATACGCAACGTCTCCGTTACTAATTGAGTAACATTCCTACTTGTAGCAGTAACATCAACACGGTAGTTATTCAATTTTGTAAAAACTACAGAAATTCTGCTGAAGAAACAGAACAGTAATATTTCTTGCGACACAAAACATTTTCGAGTTAGAGCGGTGCAATGTAGATTAAACAAAAAAGCAGCCCATTGTTTCAAAAGCAAAAAAAGATTTGGACCAAACCAAAGTTCTACAAACCTCAGGAGTTTTCCGTGTTAATTTTGTCTCAAAAATTATTTTAGTAGGATAATTTACGTGAAAAACCTGCAGCTTTTATATATTTCTTTCTACAAAATAATTCCATTCCACTTGCAGAAGCAAGGAAGGCTACCGGTTCTGAGATCACTCGTCCCAAAGGATATCCTACTTCACTTGAATGTCTAAATGCTCAAACGTAGCCTAAATCTAATGCACGCTATCTAATCAGGCGCATCCAAATGGGCAATTGTTTTAGACTCCCGGTAGCCTTGGGTGACCCATAGATTTTCGACAGAGAAAGAGCAATATGAGGACATTGTAATCATCAGGCTTGGACATGGAATATGAATGATCGCGAGTTTTCGAAAGATTAAATTGTGAAACAGAAACTAGTCACGAAAAACAATAAAATTACAACTGAAAAGCTAAGGTACAGACGACATGTGCACTTGGCAGTGCTAACACTTTAGAAAATAAGGGTCTATTGTACCAGAATTCGAAACAATACTGGGTTGCTGAGCTTTAAAGGTCACATCTATTTCTTAACAAATTTTACAAGATGTTAAAATTACCAAGTGAGAAGCAATTTTCTGAGTAAAACAAGTAGAATGTCCTAATATTTCTACACCAAAATATGTAAGTAAAGAATATTATGTAAAAAGTTCCATCGTAACAAGGGTAGTTAATCCAACGGGGTAAATTACAAGCGTTCGTCTTTTCTGTCAGGGCTGCCAAGTTTACTTAACAAAACTGTGTTAAGTAAACTTGGTAGAGGTGGGCAGTAGTGCAGCTACTTTTTTCAATGTAGCGGCAGCGGAGAGGCGCTACATTTCTTTCTGTGCACTCCGCTACTTTTCAATTTAAAGAAGAAAAAATACTCGTTTTAAAGATTTTTTTATTGAAATAATGCGTAAAAGAATCGAAGTAGAAATAATTCGACTATTGAGGAAAACATCAAGCCACGTTGTGGCGCCGATGAACAGACCGCAGGCCACATCATCAATGACTGTACCATCTTCAAGCCACCTAACGGAGTGGAAGGTCTGCGCGTCATAGATGATGAAACTAAAGACTGGCTGCTCTCTAGCAGCCTTCCAGTGTAGTCCGGAAACATCGTGAATCTGGGGTGGTAAAAGGATAGACCCTCGGCCCCAGAAGCTCAGACGACGACCCACAAAAGTGACACCAACACCAGTCAGAACTCCGAAGATGAATTGTTTAATATGTTGGAGCTATCTCATGAAACGTCGGCACGGAAAGAAAAGTCACTTGTGGAAGTATTTTTTGCGGACAGAAGCAAGGCCTTGGACTTTCCCAATGCCAAGTTAAAATATCTGTCCATTCAAACACCCCACTCCTTCCAGTGCTGCGGTGGAGAGACTTTTCTCGTTTGGAAAGGACGTGTTGAAACTAAAACAGGCGGGACTCAGCGACTGACTCCTTTTTTGAAATGCTAGTATTTTTGAAACATGCGTAATAAACTTCATCTAGAACGTGTTTTCCATTGCGACGTTGACATGACAGTGTAAACGATTAACATCACATACACTGCCATTTACAATGACGTCATTCGTTTTCAAGGTCATTTTTGACTTTGCAAGGTGGTTGAATAGTGCTCCCTAGCGTCAGTTAAGCAAAAGTAGCAGAAGAAGTAGCGGTAGCGCGCGCTACTTTGGTCCGAGCAGCGGTAGCGGGCTCCTTTAAAGTGGCAAATGCCCACCTCTGGTCATGTGCTATATCTATGTTGTTCTGTTAAGCAGCGACCAGCAAGCGTCTGAGTATAGAAATATCAGTTTGCACAAAGAATAAAACATGCGAACGAGATTAAATACGAGGGTGTAAACTTTGTTAACCATTTGAAATAAGTCGTTTGTCAAGATTCCATTGATAACACAAAAGGCTTTTGAAATGTAATTTGGTCATGTGATCAATAACAAGAAGATGATTTTATTCCTTGATAAAATGGAAATGAAAATAACAAGAATAAATGTACCTAGTTACCCACCTAGCAACATCCCATCCTTTTTGACACTGTAAAAAGGGAGGAAGTAACAAAGACAGATTTCGTCGATAGACGGCACAGCACAACTTTTAGATAGTGGGTTGTTTAAACGGTAAATATAATAAGCTTTCGTACAAAATGCAATGACGAAAATACACAACAGCACGCCAGTTTAATAGCATTACAACGTGTGGTTGAAATGCGTTTACGTCTCTGTCGGGAACGACAAAGGAAACGAAACCACATAAAATCTAATGTTCCATTCTCATTCGAAGTGTTCGGTACATACAAACTTGCCTGACCTGTTGCCGTGTGCAAACAAAATGAAAAAAAAACGAGGCAACACGGAAATAGTGAAATTTCATCATTACATATTATTATGGTGAGCATATAAAGTAGCGCATTCTGATAGCAGCGAAGAGTATAATTCTGCACATACAAAGCAGCCGCATCTGATGATTAGTACAAGTGAAGTACTTGCTATAAAGTGTCTTAATGGTGACGATAAAATGTCGTACGTGAAAATATAGGCTCACATATTTCAAATAAAAAACGTGCGCTACTCTGATCTGCTTTAACGTACGCGCATAGATCCTTTGTAACATCAAGAACACATTTGTATATACTTGGAGGTGGCAAAGAAATGATTAGAATATAAAGAAAAATAGCTATATTTGGTTGTCGTGAAAGCTATGACGCATCGAATCAACGGCAACAAAATTAAACATCTATCTATAAAAGGTGTTTACAAAATGTGTGCTATAAAGACCGGGGAGGGGGGGGGGGGTCCCAAGCAATACGTCGGCTTTGTCAAAAGAAATCTTAAAATGATTTTTAAAGTTAAAATTATTAGAATTAGTACCTTGCATCACGATAAGCAGCAACTTAAATTCCAATTGAAAAATATAAAATATAAATTTTCACATAGTTGTTGATATATCTGGGTACAACTTGAAAGATAACTAATGAGCTTGCTGGCAGCGAGAGGCAAAAAGGCATGAATCGTTCCCGTGTTATTTCTTGAGGGGTTTTCGACTGATCTTCTTGGATTTGTCATCTTTCTTCGGAGGAGGAGCAGGATCAGCGTGGATGTGTCGCTTGTACAAACTATGCAGTAAAACATTGTGGATGTTAAGAGGGATAGCAACTAAGCCATACGTCGGCTGCATGGATAAGTAGTGAGAGCTTTGGTAGGATGCTTTAAAAAGCGCCGGTTCGACACCGCTCAAGAGCATGCGTAATGCGTATGTATCTTTAGCTGAATACTTGAGAGCATGCCTGAAGGTGGACATGAAAATTCGCTTCCTTGCGTCCAACTTAATCTAAACCTTAAACCAGCGTGCGTATAAGCCTGGATACGACAATAAAACCTGAACCATTGTTCGTTTGTCTCAACTTTAGTACATGAGACCCAGCGTTTATCCACGCTAGCAGAGTTCTTGGGTCGTTTTGTACTGACATAGTTTGTGCAATGTGCAATGGATGCGGTGCCGTATGGACGCTATCTGCAGTTTTCTTTATAGTATAACGTTATTAGATTGTTGTCTCCGTGACAGCATTTAGAACATAAGCGGGCGACGTGAGTTAGAAACCTAACGGAAATGTAAGACTGGTCTTTATTCATTTACGGTGTTTCAATTAGTGTACAGCTCTAAAAACTTAAAACGCTGTATCTACTGTATGTTCATGAAATCGCACTTTCTCAATACTGAATTAAATACGAGGATTAACTACGCAAGAAAATTGAATGCTGAAAAGCCTGAGTGTTCACGATTAACTTCTTTTTGTAGCAATAGCTGTAACCATTGCTATAGAAAAGATGCGTGGAACAGCAGCGCATTATCAAAGAATAATGATCAGAAGAAGCGAACATATACTGGTGAAGATACAAAGCGGGCCAACTATGAAGTAAAAACAATGCGACTCACTATCCGTAGGTGTCGGAGCGAATGTAATCAAAGACATGGGTGACGCCGAGCATGAACTGCTCTTGGATGGGGAATACCCACGGGTTTCGATCAGCTTTGAACACGTTCTTGGGACCAGTGAGATCGAGGTTGCCTGACACAAAGATCGAATAAACAATAAAAATCCTGATGTAGCAAACAACCAAACTTGCTCTAGTAGTGGGAGTGAAATATTGAACAAAATCTTGTTGGTAGTTCAGTTGGGTATATCATTACACTTTAGTGATGGAAAAGCAGAAAATTATACGTACAGTGGAGAAACATTTAGTAGCTCATTATCTGCAATCCAATTTAGTAAAAACACAATCAGATTAACCTAAGTTCGAAAGTTGTTCACTGAACACAGATGCCCATTGCCCAGGCTGAAAATGATGATGATACCTAGTTCAGGAGGAAGAACTGTCATCCTGTTTCCTTGAATGTGGAGCTCTTTGAGCTTGCTCAATTGGCCAATCTCCTTTGGAATCGATATGAGATCGTTGTCTCGCAAGGCAAGCTGATAAAAAAGAGCAAGTTACTCGTGCGGAAAAACTATGCGCAAGGATCATGTTTCATTTAAAAGGGGTAGGCTACCTTATCCTAGAGAGAAAGAGACCGGCCGTTCATCTATGCCTTACAAACACTCATTACTGCAAAACAAAACGTTCATTGGCAACGATTTTAATTAACGAGGACGTAGAGTAACATACTTGAAGGAAAGTTTCATACAAAGAAGTATAAAAGATAGAATACTGGTAGTTTACAGACAACAGCACTGAGCTAATGCCTGAAGTTTAAACATGCCTTTTGCGGTAATCTAGCTGGCATCAGTGATTTAAAGCGCCTGTTGGCTGTAGCCTGTAAACATGGTGGGATATTATATACGTAGTTAGGTACGGAATACTTTTGTTAAGTGGAGCCTTAACTTAGCCAGAAAATAAATACACCAAGAACAACCCAACACAAAGTATTCCAAATCAATTTATAGTGCTTTAATATAATAAAACAAACTTTTTCCAATACTACAAATGTAATTTTAGACACAAAAAATGAAGAGTCGACAACATACAATTTGAAGATCTTGCAATTTTGATATTTCAGCAGGGAAAGTTTCAAAATCATTGTCAGAAAGGTACAGAGTTCGAAGAGTAGCTGGAAACATCAAAATATCGGTTAACACATAGCCTACGGCATACAAAAAAAACAAAGTGATTCGATGGAGCATACTGCTATTGTAATTTATAAACATAAAATTGGAAGCAGTATCACAAATCCATGGTGTCATATGAATATGATGGTTGTAAATCACCACTCCTAAAAAAAACGACTGGATTCTAAGATATTGCAAGATAAAGTATGTAGGAAGGAAGCACAGCAATGGCAAGTTTGTACACCTTTTTAGAAATTAAACAAAAACTACACACAAAATAATTACAGCAACACATCTCGCATTTAAAATATCATTTCTGTAAAAGCATGAAAATTTTGATATGTTGCTTTAAAATTCACAGTCAAGAACTAAATGCATAAATACATACTCATAACAAAGAAATTGGACGGGAGTGACTGCTCACTAAGATTGTTGTACGTCAAATCAAGCATCTCAAGTTTTGGAAAGGAACCAAAACCTCTTGGAAGATGACCCAATCTATTCATTCTAAAAAAGGAACAAATAATACTTTTTTCATAAATATATACAATACATGTAGTTTAGATGTATAAATCAACGTGATTAAAATGACCACAAAAAATTCATTCATCAGACAATGTCAAATCAGATTATATCATTGCTGATTTATTGCTCCTCATACAAATTATACTAAAATGTAAAGTGTCTCACCCCAAATTTAATATTTTCAGCTTCTGCATGCCACTCAGTGAAGTTGGCAATTCTTCGATGGAATTGCTGAAGAGGTTAAGCAGCTCAAGATTAACAAGTTCTCCAATGCTTGGAGGTACAGCTGATAGCTTGTTGTAACTCATTGTAAGATGAGTTAAATGCTCGAGCATAACTAAACAAAGTATTTATGAGTTGACACAAATGTATTTATACTTCAACAGTTCAACACTATATGCAACTATGATACAATTGCCTTTTGCTGACACATTTAGTGATGCAGATGACATTGCAGTGTTACAAATAAAATTAAAAGGTACGGTAAGTTTTTTAAAACAAATCTTTTGTATTAAACTTATTTTTGTCTACAATTGTTCTTTAATTATGATTTGATTTGAGCATATTTCAACAATCAATGCATAAAAGTTCCAACGGTTTGAAAAAAAACAACACTTCTATCGAATTAGTGTTTCCCACTTTACTCGAGGGGGTTAGCTCCAGGGGGGAAGGGAGGGATTCTGATTGTGGAACCTTCATTTCAGTGTAGAATGGGTATGTTTGAGTTGCTTATGTTCTATTGCTTAAACCTTGTTTCTTCTTCCGTTAAGGATAATGGCTGTACGTGTGTTAGAAAGCTTGTTCTTTACTTCAACCAAAGACGTGCACTGTGCAGCAGTTTTTCACACAGGGTTGATCGGTTTAAACCGCCCGGTTAAAACCTGGCAGTTTTGACTACCTATTACTGGTCAAAACTGATCAAAACCCCTTTAGTGTATGAATCAAGTTGATTTTCAATTGAATTAAAAATATTACCCTCCATGTTTAGTAATGATGTTCAACTATATTTTGTTTTGATCAACAATAACCTAAATGCTGGATTTGGAACAAAAAATATTCAATTTCTCTGTTTATTTTTGATATTTCAATCAGTTGGTTACCGTATTTTACGGACCATAAAGTGCATCCGATTATAAGGCGCACTGTCAATAAATTGCTTTGATTATTTTTTTCTTCAGACATAAGGCGCACAGGGCTATAGAACGCAACGTATTTTAAGGAGTATGGGTTACTATATAAAGCTCATTAAACAACAATGCGTAAGAAATGTAAGCAAGTCACAATATTGGGTCCACGTCTTTTAGGCGCCGGTCAAATAGGTGCGCACACTGTGGCGTCTGGATATTTAGGTGCGGAGCACTGTGGCGCCCGTTCATTTAGGTGCTATTCCTAGTAAAGTCTGCAGATTGTATCAGCCTGGTAGGTAGGGCAATGCTTTTCACACAAAATGTTGTATTGAACAGAAAAATATGTTTTGTTAATACGCGTGTGGAGTGTAGACTGTGGAGATGTGCGAGACAACGCTCTAATACTCTTGATATTAGCACATCTCCACAGGACATTTGCTATGCATCCTGAACACAGCTTGCAGCCAGATGGAACTTTACTTAATCTGTTATCTTTCGCAATAACTTCTACTCGGGATGGATTGGTCGTGTGGCGAGTACGTATGAGACAACGCACTACTTCATGAATACATTTCTATAGGGCATATGAACTCTGGCTACAACTTGCAAGCATACTGGTGCGACTTTGCTCGTTATTAAACCTAGTCAGGGTTTTGACGGAAAACTAAGTTACTCTTCGCTCAAGCCTACCACCCGCTTGAATATAGGCTACGGTATATTTTTCACTGATCAAAGTGATCATGTTTAGTGTACCGTAGTTATTATTTGACTCACTAAAAGTGAACTCAGTCATGTGCGGAAACTTGAATAATTTATTGATAACGCCTTTGCCGACGCAAACCTGGACTTACAACAAATAAATGCCGAACACGCGCATTAAAATACAATATATTTTTCTGTTCAATGTAACATTTTGTGTGCAAAGCATTGCCGGTTTAAGCAGCTTCACTCACGGAAGCCATGACATATTTTTTTGTTCAATATAATATTTTGTGTGAAAAGCATTGCCAGTTTAAGCAGCTTCACTCATGGAAGTCATGACATATTTTTCTGTTCAATAGGTACAACATTTTGTGTGAAAAGCATTGCCCTACCTGCCAAGCTGATACAATCTGCAGACTGGATTAGGAATAGCACCTAAATAAACGGGCGCCACAGTGCTCCGCACCTAAATATCCAGACGCCACAGTGTGCGCGCCTATTTGACCGGCGCCCAACTGTCTGCGCCTAAAAGACTTGCTCCCACAATAGTACAATGAGCAAAAGAAAAAAATGGGCCTAGTGGATATCACAGTTGCTAGTTGCTTTTACCGTAATTTATTGTGTAAGACAGTGGTTTATTTATATAATAATAGTATCGGTACTGGTTTTGAGTGTAGGCAATAAAGCACTACTTGATCCATACATCAGGCACACCAGCTTATAAGCCGCACGATCAATTTATGAGGGAAAAAAAGGATTTAAATTGCGCCTTATGGTCCGTAAAATATGGGTATTTAATTATTGAGAAAATTCAAATTCTAAAAATAAGTTTCTGATGAACCAAAAAATGCTTGGTAGAACGATGAACAAATTGCACAGCCAACTGAAGTACAAGAATTTATTCCAACAAATTTTTTTTTATGAAATACATTTGCCATCAAATTTTGCCTGACAGGTCGGTATTGGCGGCCATTAATGAAAGTTCAGGCGGCCATGGCCGCCAGCTATTTCGAGGCCTGCATATCAAAATGGTCACAACTCACAACTGCTTTTATATTATATATATATACATATTTCCTAAATAGCCCATAGCCCAGGTAGCTGAACATTCACTACATAAAAATATTTTTCTGGGTTTTGACCAGTTTAAACCTAGTTTTGACCGGTTAAAACCAGGTTTAAACCACTTAGTGGTCAAAACCAGTTTTGACCACTTAGAGATCAACCCTGTTTTTACAGAGCTTGTCTTTCATCACATGTTTGCTTTAGCCCTTCACCCTTCAGCTTCACAGATAACATCTCTTCAAATACCATACCAGCAAGCAGGTGAAGTTTGTTGGTATTTGTAGGCTTCAGTCACTTAGTAATAAGGCGACAAGAAGGACTAAGTGCCAAATTTAGTTTCCATGAGTGACAGGACAAGATCTTTATAGGAAATTTAGAGGTTTGTACACTTGATGGTTCTAGGAAATGAGTGTATGACAAAAAAATATTGAGCACCACTTAAATAAGAAATGCACAATGTGTCTTTGAAGAACCTCCTGACAATTTAACTGACTCTACAACCAGGTGCATATATTTTTCTTATGGTTGGAAATGTTGGTGAATAGATTCAGTTCATTGTTAAAACAAAATATATTATATATATATACAAATTATGTAAAACTGTACAGTGTACAGATATATATAACATAATCTAACTGCAGACAGGACGTCACTGTTTTGACCTTAAGGTCTCATCAGTGCAGTAACCGTACACTCGACTTGAACGCCTTATTACTATATAAATAATTCAGTGTGGTAATTTTTCCATTTGTGATAGGCTACGCAAGGAACCATATTTGGATATTTTCACCCACCTATAAAATAATCTGAAGTTCTAATATAGTAATAAGGCATTCAGGTCTAGTGTACGTTTACTGCACTGATGAGACCTTAGGGTCGAACAAGTGACGTCCTGTCTGCAGTTATAAAATAATCTATATTATAATATGTAAAAAAATACCAAGCACTCACTTAATCCAGGGACTTCATTAATGTTTTGGATTCCCCGATCACTGAGATCAATCTCTTTTAGCTTATGATTTTTTGCTTCATCAACAATCTTTTTCAGCTTTGACATTTCTGATTACAGGTGCTGTAGTTTACTTCAAGACTTGATAAGTTATACCACACTACCCTTATCAGCTGAAATACAGGAGTGGCAAATATGGTTGTTTTTTTCAGCATTTGATTATTGCGCTTCCTGTTTCTGTATGATGGATTGCTAAAGCAAAACCAGCTGTAACATCACCAACAGCAGTGGGAAAACAAGGTTAACTGGTAAAAAAACAAAATTAAGATTACTGCAAACTCTCATTTAGTCCTAATTGACACATACAAAAAAGAGACTTGAAAACTTTTTGGAATGTGGTGTCACAGGAGGCTATTACGCATTGGCTTAATGGAAAGAAAACAAATGAATTTGTTACCCAACAAATAAATGATAACTGAAATCTAGTTAGCAACATTAATCTCAGAAAACTATGATATTTTGGACACATTTCTAGGGGCAACTCATTGGAAAATTCAATATTGACTGGTGCAAGGCAAACAAACAAAATGATCACAAAATTGAAATATTTTCAACACGTCAAGCCAATTACGAGACTGAAAAACATTTAAGAGTTAGTATAATACTAATAAAAACTGAAGATTGAACGAAATGGAAGGAGTTCATCAGCAGGGCTTTGGAGCCGGCATAAAAATGAAACCGCTCCAGCTCCGGAGCTTTCTTCTAACAGAGCATAGCTCCAGAGCTCTTTCATACCACTACTTCAGCTCCGGCTCCACTCCTGATGGCAATGCTGGAGCTTTGCTGTAGTAATAGCAGTTTGTCATGAGATTTCGGAACATCTTTCACCGTCATTAAAGTGTTCAAAACAAAATAGCACCAACTGCGATATATAATAATCGATATACTGTACCAGTGTACCAACATATCAATGAAGTGAAAAATGTAGCAAAACCTTAAAAGGTTTAAGACATGCCTAAATATATTATATGTACGGTACAGTAGTTGTTCATGTAAGCTAGGCCAGTGGTTCTCAACTTTTTTTGTTTTTGTGGACCCCTTCTGGTGGCTTTGAAGCAGTCACGGACTCTTAAAAAGTTTATCTAGTAACAGAAACAAATGTTTTATAAATTTCGAAGGGATACACTATTACACTTAGAAAAATTTGCTGAACAAGCGACCACACTTGTGACGATTAATAACATTGACAAAGTTATGTTATGAGCTATATGCTGGCACAAAGGATCAAAAATTAGTAACCTATCATCATTGGCCATGCCTAAATAAGGTGTCGGCTACAGTGATTTTCCACAACAATCGATCGTGTATTGTTTTTATTAAATTTACAAAATCCCGACATTTGTCCATGTTAAAAGCTTCTTAAAAATTTCCAAATGTGGACGTCCCCGTTGTCTCTGACCCAGAAGCTGCTCTATCATTACCGAGTGCTCAATTCTGTGCCCAATAAATGTCATTGCCTTTTTATAGCAGTTCTAATGCGTACGGCAGAGGTACGTACACATTAGGTACACCCAAAGCGACACCACACTTCTTCATCGATGATCTTATCAATCCAGGAAATTCCCATTATTCTTCGTATGAACCAAACTTTAGCACTATTACGGTGGCAGCTGACATGGGTCTGCTACTATTCGGTGAGTCCAATTCGGTGAGTTCCTAACCTCTAACCCTAACCTCTAACCCTAAAACGGCAATGATAATTAGGCTACGGTACCCGATAATTAAAAAAAAAATTGAAAAAATCCCCCGTTAAGGGATCGGACTCACCGAATCAGACTCACCGAAACGGGCCATTCCGGCTGACATAGATGACCTTACAGGTCTTTCGTTGCCATCCTGTTGTGCTGATGGACACTCAATTTGTATATATGTACTTTTTGTTTGTTTATCGCCAGCAAAACAATAAACTGAACTGTTAATCTTTTTTTCTATCTGCAAATATATACATATAGTCCAGGATTCTTTATGCTGATTTAATATTTTTCTATGAATTATATCAAGAATTAAAACAAACCTTTGCGTCTTTTATCTACAAAGAATTTCTCTCCTTTTATATTTTGTTCTAATCGTGCCATGACAAAACTGTGAGTGCTAATAGGCTGCTAACCAACATCTGCACTTTTTAAATTAAGCGATAATCAACAACCTGCTGTCGCAAAAGAATTAAGATGAACATACAGTATGTAATGTACATAGCCTTATCAAAAGATTTAATTTTTGTTAATAATTTTTTTAGGTAGGAAACTGAACTTTTGTACAACGTCATTTGAAATTTCATACGTCGTACCATACGCACAGTTTCAGAATTACTGTAAAGCACAAATAAAACATCACCAATTTTTAAGTGTTGTAATTCATCAATCATGCTAAAAATTCAAAAACTTTTACAAACCCCTCGAAAAAGTTTTGTGGACCCTTTGGGGTTAGCACACCCCAGATTGAAAATCGCTGGTCTAGACTGGTATATGTCTGTAGCTAGCATGGTCACAAAAAAAACCTTTTGTGTCTTACTGTATAGCCAAGCGAAAAAAGCATGTGAACAATGGTCTAAAAAGTGATCACAAAATAGCCTAGGCTTATTATGATTGTGACTGGTGCCCAAAGTTTAACACAATTGCCTACGGTTTACTACGGTATATATATGGTAGCCATACCTGGGTCTGCTACTATTCGGTGAGTCCGATTCGGTGAGTCCGATTCGGTGAGTCTGATTCGGTGAGGTCCTAACTTCTAACCCCTAACCTTAACTCCTAACCCCTAACCCTAAAACGGCATTGATAATTAGGCCATGGTACCCGATAATTTTTAAAAAAAATTGAAAAAATCCCCGGTTAAAGGATCGGACTCACCGAATCGGACTAACCGAATCGGACTAACCGAATCGGACTCACCGAATCGGACTCACCGAAACAGGCCATTCCGCCATACATAGCCTTTAAGGCGATGGACACCAAACCACATTCAGCATGATTCTTGCTTTTTTCTGTCGCCAACTCTTTAACAAACAAAAAAACGCTAGATTTAAAACCTTGCACAGTAAATCATCAGTTTATCCATCCACCTGTGCGGCATGTCTGCAGTGGCTGTGTTCTAGTTCTGTGAAGAGACTAGGTTTCACTCAATTTATTTTTCTTTGTGGGACTACAGTACAACAGTATATAAATGACAAAGCTAAAAAATAGGTTATCATTCAGGAACAAAACCAAAAGGTATCAAAACCAAATAAGTGCACACGATATAGATTACGTAGATTAAAGTCAGCTAAGCACAGCCATTAAACCAGGTGAAGTACTTACCATAGATAAAAGAAACAGTCGGCTACACATACCTTAGAAAGCAACTGGAGAGAGAGAGAGAGAAAACTTTTATTTTGTCTGTTACAACAATAGCACGGTACAATTATACACAACATGAATAGAATAGCACCATAGCCATCTAGGTACCACAACAGACAGGAAGCAGAGAAAGACTACCGGTATATCAGTCATCGAGTCAGCTGCTTCCCTGATCTTAATGTGACAAATGTCAAGCAACGGTAAATTACGTTTTAGTTATTTTTCCAGTTTCCCTTTAGTTAGTTTGCCGTTCACTACGTGTTTGTGCCAACAATTAAAAATAAAATTGAAAAAAAATTAAAAAAATTACAAGTTTCCTGAACTTTTTACTTTGAGTCTTCATAGGCAAGTTAAAAAATGAATTGTGATGTTACAGAAGACCCGGGCCGCAAGATAAAAAATTAAGGAAACCGGTTCAGCGTGACCGCACAACTTGTAGAAAAAAAATAAAGATACAATTGAGCGCAATAACATATAGGCCTAAGGTAATTAGTGAATATTAGCCTATCTGTAATTGATGTACAGTACTACTTTTTACTCAAACTTTAATCATTTAATTTCAGTTTAAAACGGTGGTATTAAAACAAATGAATTAGGTTAAAATGCTACGCAATTAAAATGCAGCTTTGAAAACAAAATGTGGTCTGTTGCAGTTAATGGATTAAGTAGCCTAATTAAGACATCAATATTTGATGTCTTAATTAGGCTACTTGATCTACGTAACCATGCCCTAAAGTCCTGGTTACGCAGATTGCCCTACGTAACCATGCCCTAAAGAGGAATCTATGTAACCATGCCCTAAAGTCCTGGTTACGTAGATTCTTCTCTTCCTGCCTGCACCACCTCACAATCCCAAAAATCTGGAGAAGAGCTTTAGTAGTTGCGATCCCTAAGCCTCACAAGCCACCAGAGGACTCAAGGAGTTATCGTCCGATATCCCTCCTCTGTGTTCCTTTTAAGATCCTCGAAAGACTGATCTATGCCCGCGTCAACCCAATCATCGACCCGCTCCTTCCAAAAAAGCAAGCTGAGTTTCGGCGCGGAAAATCCACCGTAGATCAGGTCACACTCTTAACTCAAGACATCGAGGATTGCTTTGAGGCAAAAACGAAGGCCGGCGTTGTCTTTCTAGATCTCACAGCTGCCTATGACACCGTATGGCATCGCGGCCTTACTTGCAAGCTGCTTCGCCTGCTTCCTGACCGACATATGGTTCATATGATTATGGAACTTGTCAGGAACCGAAGCTTCACCCTCACCACCGGTAGCTCACGGGGAAGCAGACTGAGACGGCTGAAAAACGGCGTCACACAGGTATCGGTCCTGGCTCCACTTCTTTTCAACATCTACACCCACAACCTGCCAACTACGGTCTCCGCAAAATACGCTTATGCGGACGATCTGGCAATTCTCCACTCCACAAAGTCGTGGGAAAATCTAGAAGACACCTTGAGCCAGGACATGATTGAAAACTCTCTCAGCCTATCTCCAGAACTGGCGACTGAAACTCAGCGAAACCAAAACTGTGGCAACAGCTTTCCACCTCCACAATCGGGAAGCTGATCGTGAGCTACAAGTCCAGAACAACGGAAAATCTCTGTCCTTCTGCCCCGAACCAAGATATCTTGGGGTAACACTGGACAGATCGCTCACATACCGCCACCATTTGGTGTCACTGCGCAAGAAACTCACATACCGTGCTGCGCTACTCAAGCGCCTGGCAGGCTCTAGCTGGGGGGCGAGGGCTGACACTTTACGTATAGCAGCCTTAGCCCTTGTCTACTCTTCAGCAGAGTACTGTGCACCTGTTTGGTGCCGCAGTGCTCACTGCCACAACATCGACACTGCCATAAACAGCGCCCTGCGCACAGTGACCGGATGCCTGCGTCCCACACCATTGGACAATCTCCCCATTCTCGCTGGCATCCAACCCGCTGAGCTTTGTCGCGAAGAAGCCACTCTGTCCCTCGGTCGACGGGCACTGGAGCCTAACCACCTTCTCCACCACAAGATCTCTGCTCTCCCAAACGAGCACTCCATCGACTGAAATCAAGACACCCATTCGTGCCAGCCGCTCAACTTCTTATCAACGAAGCTGATGTACAAGACATCTCTGCGGCTACTTGGGCAGACCATAAATGGAGTTCTGAATAGAAGTCAAGCGCCACCAGACTTCATTCGTTCATCCCCGACGCCGACACACACCCCATGGGCCTAACACTACCTAGACAGGCATGGGTGCGCCTCAACCGTCTTCGTACGGACGTCGGGCTTTTCCGCTCAACCATGCACCAATGGGGAAAGGCCTCTTCCTCCTCCTGTGAATGTGGTGCCGAGGAACAGACCGCAGACTACATCATCAATGACTGTTCCATCTTCAAATCACCTAATGGAGTGGAAGGTCTGCGTGTCATGGATGATGAAACCAAAGACTGGCTGCTCTCTAATAGCCTTCCAGTGCAGTCCGGGAACATCGTGAATCTGGAATGGTAAAAGGATACGGTAGACCCTCGGGCGGCCCCAGAGGCTCACACGACAACGACGAAGACATCAATTAGGCTTACTGTAACATGGGAAAACAAAAATAGAAAAAACAAGAAAAGGAACAGCTCGAAAGGTCCAATTTTCAAAAATTGTATTGTTGCGTCATAAAATATGAAAACTAGACAAAAATTATAAAATCAGTCAGACCAAGCTGATTACATTCCTTTAAATTCAAAATTGCGCAGATCCACAAACTATTGGCCAACAAAAACAAAATTAAACAAAAACGAGGTTGTAACATACAGTACAATGAACAGTCCAGATTCAATTCTTTAAAAATTTGATTTGGTAACCATAAACAACATTCTTTTGAGTTGATGATTGCAGCACCAAGCCTGGGTAGGGTTTGAACTTGGTTGAGTGAAAATGAAGGTTGACTACGGTTGGGTGGAATATAAAAAGGCCAAAAACATTTCTTGTGACTTCTCTTTACTTTGTCTTCAAAATTCAATAATAAAAGTGGCTATCTATGAGCGAACCTACTCAGAATATGCAAATAACAAAATGGCTGCTGAATTCACTGGTAGGCCTTTATGCTGTAGCTACTAGCTAGGCTAAATCAAGGTTTCTTTGAATTGTCCCTTCTCCGTGAGTTCTTTATCGATTTTGAAAATTTTTCGACTAAAATGACCACAATTAAATTCCTTTCTCAATTTGTAAAAATCTAGCTATTCTCCAGGCCTAAATTTTTCTAGATTCCAACTTATATATTTAGACCTGGAGAGCAAAAACTTTGCTGTTCACTCTGAAAAAGTGCGGGAAAAACATTTTTGGATGTGTGCCAGTTGTAGATATCAGCCAGATATGCACCCTGATAGCTCAGTTGGTTAGAGCATGACTTTGTGAATGAAAAAACTTCAAGATTAAGCAGTGCTGATTCGACTCTCAAGCTGTGTGCCTGAGCAGTGAGCACTCTCCATTCAGCCTAATGGATTGAATAATTCCCCAGCAACAACACTTCTACAGCCGGAAACTTCACTCTGTCAATCTCGGTGACCAGGCCTACTTCAGTGGTTTAAAGCCTCTACTAGTAGTACGTGAAACTGGAAGTATTAAGCTCTCGAAAAAGCTTTCCCAGTCTGAGGACAAAGATTCAATTCTGGCACGAAGAAGCTTCAAAAATCAAGCGGCGCTGGTTCGACTCTCGGGGTGTGCACTTGAGAAACGCACGTTAAGGACTGCTCTCCATTCAGCGGCATCTAATGGATGGAATAGTTCCCCGGCAACAAGACGTCAACAATCGGAAACTTCACTCTGTCAATCTCGGTGACCGGGCCTGCGTCAGTAATTCAAAGCCTCTACAAGTATGCGAAACTGCCAGGATTAAGCTCTGCAAGAAGCTTTCCCAGTCCGAGGATAAAGATTCAATCAATCAATCAGTTGATGAAGCCAAGTGGAGACACTGACTCGGCAGGAATGAAACCTTTACTTAAATTTGAAAATCTATTCAATGATTGTGTTTTTTGCTGCTTCTAGCTATCCTTTGCAGTTGATGCATTTTTAATTATACAGATATTGTTACAATGAGCACAAAGTGAACTTACCGGTATTAGCCTATTTCGGATAAAATTACCACATTTGGTGAAAATAATAACCTCTCTGACTAAATTCACCGTACGTCGCTCGAGCATGACATACGCACTCAAGCGTATGTTTTTGCAAAAAGTAAGGTCACGCATGAACACGTAACAAACAAATGATGGAGAGAAAGAGATTATGAAACCTTCTATTTCGTCTGTTGCGAGAATCGTATGTGGTACAATTATAAACATTACGAATAAAACAGCACCATAACAATGTATATTCCAGACCAGACAGAAAGCAGCGAAAGACCATATAAGTCATCGAGTCAGCTGCTTAATGTATTTTTAATGTAGCAAATGTCAAGCATCGTCGAATTCAATTCATTTTATTTTTCATTGCTGGCGCGAACATGTAGAAAACGATAAGGTAAATACACAAATTTCTTCGCAACAACAACAAAAAAAAGATGACAAAACCTAAAGGTTTAAAATGTGCATCGATGAAACACTGTTTGGAAAACAATATCTTAAAAATGCACAACCAACAAACCATAGGCGTAGCCAGCGGGACGAAAGGGGCTGTAGCGCCCTGCGTTTTCACTTTAGGTCTTTTCAATCTTCCTTAACGCTTGTTACCGCCTTGATATCATCGTTCTGTTGCATATATGTAATGTTACTCTGTAAGTCAACCAATTCAGGTAGTTTGGCAAGTATGCTTCGGGCTTCCTGAAGTATGATTAGGAATTTGATTAGGAATTTGCTTGCCTCTGAAGAAATCGTTCGCCAATCAGCTAAAAGCATTCTTACAACCTGTAGCTTCAATCACATATGCGTAGTTTTCGTCTTTTCAACGTTATAGCTTACAGATGTTTCATTCCTCAGCGACTATGTATATCGCGTTTTGGCCAACCATTCGACAGACAGAGAATTTTAGTTTTGGTGTAAAGGATATGGTACTTGTAATTGAGAACTTTACTAGACCTTTACTGTAATAGATTTTACTTTACTATTCAACTATATTATTCGAGACGATTCAAGAAGGTTCGCTATTATTTTCTGGTTGCAACCAAGCTGGCTATTTGATTTCTGCAAGTTGAAGTTCTATTTTTTGAAAGTTCGGTGTTCTTAGTTCGCTATGTTTAAATTTCTGTTCTCCTGAAAATAGTGGATCAATTAATAAACGACGGAGCCTTGGAGAATTCAATCTCGTAGTCAAGCATTAGCTGTCAAGCCAGTTAGTAAATAGACAGTGTGAAGACCACCGTGTCCTGGTCATTCCTTGCCAGTCCCAATCTCGTTCTGCCCAGGAATGTCGCCGTCAGCACGGACGGCAGCATATGAGCGCGCGCACTAACCGACGCGTCCGCTACAGGGCCATGGCCCCTCCAAATTTTCAAACTTTGAATTCCGAAGTTGAACCCTTTGCTGAAAATATAATAAAATTTGTAGAAATTTATAACGTTTTCTCAGACATCTGGCTATTCTTCTTCTTCTTCTTTGTTTGAACCTTGTTCTTCGCCACTTCAAGGGTCGAGGGGCTCTGCCTTTTACCACCCTTGGGCAGTGGCGGCGACGCGGTTTAAATGTTTGGGCAGGTGTCGAGCAGCCATTGAATTGATTCGTCATCCAGTTCACGCAGTCCACGCACACCATTTGGCGCATGGTAGATGGCGCAGTTACAGATGGTGTGGTCTGCGGTTTGTTCCTCCATGCCACACTCACAGATCGCGGATGGAGCCATCCCCCATTTGTGCATGTTGAAGCGAAATAGTCCGACGCCAGTACGAAGGCGGTTGAGCCGCACCCAGGCCTTCCTGGGCAAATGCATTCCGGTTGGATGGTGGCTGGTGTCGGAGATGAAACTTTGGAGTCTTGAGGAGTTCTTCTTCCACTCCGAGCTCCATTGGTGGTCCGCCCAGGTTGCCGCACTGATGGATTGGTCTTCAGCACTTTTCATCAGGAGTTGTGCGGCACGTACAAATGGGTGTCTCGATTTCAGTCGCCGAGGTTTCTCGTTCACAGACTCGTAGAGACTTGAGTAGAGTAAGTGGTTGGGGTTCATAGCTCGACGAGAGAGAGACAGGATGGCTTCTTCACGACGAAGCTCAGCTGGTTGGATGCCTGCAAGGACAGGGAGATTTTCCGATGGTGTAGGTCGCAGGCATCCTGTCACGATACGCAGGGCGTCGTTTATGGCAGTGTCGATTTGATGGCAGTGGGCACTGCGGCTCCAGACAGGTGCACAGTATTCTGCTGGAGCGTGAACTAGCGCGATGGTGGCAATGCGCAGGGTATCAACTCCGGCTCCCCAGCCAGAGCCGGCCAGACGCCTTAGCAAAGCTGTGCGTGTTGAGATCTTTTTGCGTAGTGACTCCAAATGTTGACGGTAAGTGAGCGACCTGTCCAGGACTACCCCTAGATATTTAGGGTTTGGGCAGAAGGGCAGGGTTTTTCCATTGGTGCTGATCTTGAGCTCACGCTTTGCTTCCCGGTTGTTTAAGTGGAAGGCTGTCGTCACTGTTTTGGTTTCGCTGAGCTTCAGTCTCCATCTCTGGAGGTATGCCGAAAGTGTCGACATGTCCTGGTTTAGAGTCCCTTCTAATGTTTCCCAATGATTCGACAAGTGTAGAATGGCCAAATCATCGGCATAGGCATACTTTGCGGATACCGTGATTGGCAAGTCGTGGGTGTAGATGTTAAACAGAAGGGGGGCCAGGACAGATCCCTGAGGGACGCCATTTTTAAGGCGTCGTAACCTGCTTGGTTTACCACTTCCGGTGGTGAGAGTAAAGCTTCTGTTGTAAACGAGCTCCATGATCATGCGGACCATGTGCCTGTCCGGGAGCAGGCGGAGCAGTTTGCAGGTGAGGCCTTGGTGCCATACAGTGTCGTATGCAGCTGTGAGGTCGAGAAACACAGCACCAGCCTTCTTCTTTGCCTCAAAGCAGTCTTCGATGTCTTGAGTCAAGAGAGTGACTTGGTCCACAGTAGATCTTCCATGTCGAAAACCAGCTTGCTCCCGGGGCAAGAGTGGGTCTATAATTGGTTCGACTCGAGTGTAGATAAGACGTTCGAAGATTTTAAAAGGGATGCAGAGAAGAGATATAGGTCGATAGCTCTTCGGATCCTCTTGTGGCTTATGAGGCTTAGGGATCGCGACTACTTTGGCTCGTCTCCAAATTTTGGGGATCTTGAGTTGGCATAAGCAGGAAGACAGGAATTTTCGCAGCCAAGACTTCATGGCGGTGCCAGCATGGAGTACAAGTTCGGGGCAGATGTTATCGGGACCAGGGGCCTTACGGGTCTTAGTAGATTGTAGGGCAGCGGTGAACTCATCCGACGTAAACTCATCAGAGATGCTTTCCTCGTCTGGTGTTGGGATTTTCCAGAGATCAGACGTTTCCCTCTTTACAAGTTTGGAGAACTTGCGATCGCCTATTTTGTAGGTCCCATTTTTCACCAGTTCTGATGCGATGTTATTGGCAGTAACGGGGCATTGGCGGGAGGGGCGTGCTGAACGACCTGTAAGGTTATTGACAGTACTCCATGCTATCCGGCTAGAGTGTGTAAAGTCGATAGTGTTGACGGTGTTTTTCCATCTCTCAAGCCTCCTTGAGTCTAGCCGATCGAGCAGTTTTGTTGCGGCTGAGGTAGAGGCAGCACCTGGTGAGGCACGAACATAAGAGCGGTATAAATTTTCGCACTCTGAATCCCAGCACGGCGTGTAGTTCTTTCGGCGGCCGCGAGGGATAGCTTGTTTAGCTGCGGATTTGATAGCACGGCAGAAGTCTTGGTAGGCCTCATCCACGTTGGCGGTAGAAAGTGATGGTAGTTCCGCCACATTTTGATTGGTTATGAGGCTGTAGCGATTCCAATTGGCCTTTCTAAAGTTCCATCGCTTCATTGGGGCACTTGGGATGGGAGAGACAAGCTTAGGAGCAGTGATGAGCGAAGGTCGGTGTTGGGAACGTGGGAACTTCTCCAGCACACGTCTGTCAGGAAGAGAGCTGTCTGTGTCCATGCTTGCAAAGGCCAGGTCAGGGTTGGTGCCCGTTCCCCAGCGTCCGGACCAGAAGCTGGCTGGATCTTTTGGGTTGTAGAGGAGGGCGAGGTTGTTGTTCGCAGCCCAAGTAGCCAGGCTTTCTCCGTCGCTGTTGATGTATTTGTAACCCCAGTCGGTGTGCTGGCAGTTAAAGTCACCAGCATAGATACTGGGTGAGGGGAATGCGGGTAGCCTATAGATGATGGGTTCAGGCGTGAGGATGGTGGCTTGTATACATTGATGATGTTGTAATTTTCAATGCTCACACAAACCCATTCTATTTCTTCATTGACTGAGGAGTTTGCAAGCGTCCAGTTCAAGCTCTCATGGACGAACGTGGCGAGGCCATGTTTCCTGCTTTGGGTTGACCCAGCTAGTGAATAGTGTGGAATTACTAGCTTGTCTGCAGAAGTGCAGTGGGTCTCCTGGAGGAGGATGACAAGAGCTCGGTTCTTATGAGCGAGCTGCTCGATCACATCAATCTTGCTGGATGTGATGCCCTCAGCGTTCAGCTGTAAGATGGTGGGACGACGGTACTTGTCGACAGTGGGACTGCCGCGCTCTGAAAAGAGCGGTTCTCGTGGGGTCTTGTGCTGAGCGCTCCGGGTCGAGGTTCGGTTTTGACAGGCTAATCTGGCTATTAACACCCAGTGTTGTACTTTGACGACGTCAACTTTTTGTTGACGCTGAGGCTAACGCCGTCAGTCTATTTTTTAGTTGACGGAAGTGATATAGCGCCGTCAACTATTTTTCCAATTGCGTCAAGCGCTATGCATCATTTTTTTTTTTCATGGAAAATCTCGTTTCACAATGAGAGTTCCACAATGTATTCTGGCCAGCGCGATTCATCCGAATTTTCCGCTTTCGCGTTGGTTGGAATGGCAACCTGGAATACAAGCGGAAGAAGTTCGCCAAATGGCGATCACTCATATCGTGAGCAGTATCGAGAACGAGAGATCAGAGAGAGAAAGCGAAAAATCAATGAATGTCATCGCGGAGGTTGAAGAAACTTCATTTCAAAAGCTCTATGGCCCTGAAAGAGTGATGTTGGTGCAGTGGACCTCGTTTTAAAAAAAGATTTATGCTAAGCCATCACAGCACGCTTGGAACAGTGATACCTTTCCGAGTAAACGTTTTCAAGACTTGTTTTTGAAATACAACACACCAATACAATTCAGCGCTGCTGTGGAACGCATGTTTTCGCTTGGAAAGGACATTATGCGTCCCAAACGCAGCAGATTTTCAGACAAACGTTTTGAAATGCTTGTGTTTCTACAAAGAAATAACTACACTAGAATTCGCCTATAGTGACACCTGAAGGGACCGCGGAAAAAGTGTTACTATAAGCGAAGTGTCACTATAGACGAATGATGACGTCGTTGATAACTTCACTTGTGCAGTATCTGCGCATGCGCATCCCATGTTGATTTAATTCAAAACCAGTCAGCAAATCAATCCATTATGGTTCAAAATCTGCATAGCCTACGTTAAATCAATGTAAAAAGATGGATTTGCTGGCTGGGAACTGGCGAATGCTGATAAGGACAAAATATGATTCCAACTTAAAGTGGAAATACACCGTAAAGTGTCCTTATACGGAAATTTTTGAGCCCAAGGGACAGAAATGTGGTGTCACTGTAAGCAAAGTGTTCTTATACACGAAGTCACTAAAAGCGAAGTCATTTCTATGCAAAACATATGGTTTGCAAACGGGACTTTGCAACAGGTGTCACTATAGGCGAAGTGTCACTATAGCCAAAGTCACTATAGGCAAATTCTACTGTACTGTAATAAGCTAAAGCAGCTAATTACAATACAGTCTCAAAGCATAAAACCTGGTCTTTATTTATAACTATTGTTAGCCTAAACTTGGTTGAAATACTTCTGTTTTGTGATACCCTGGCTAAAATAGCGTTGACGCTGACGCCGTCAATTTCTTTAAGAGCTGACGCAGTTGGCTACTTTACGCCGTAAAGTTTTTAGGCAATTCGCGCTGACGCCGTCAATTTATTTCATTGACGCGTACAACACTGTTAACACCCCCAAGGACTTGTTTTAGACACACAGAAAGACACCAATAAATTTTGCAAATCGTAAATCGCGCAAAATTTAAGCGATTTACACGTTTCTTTTAACTAATTTGTGGAAGCAATTTCAGAATGGCTTACTCTGTTGGGTTTTTGTGTAATTATTGAGTTATTGTGTAGCTGAGTTTTTGGTGTTCTCTAATTTTAGCCGCAGTTTTTGCCCGTTTGTGTGTAAGAGCTACCTTTAATAAGTTAATAGCTGTTAATCTGCTAATAAATTTCATACAAATATTACCCTAAGAGTGTTTCCAGAAACCGCTATAATCCATTATTTGAGTGTAATTTTGCAAAACATTTCCGGGAGGGCATGACCCCGGACCCCCCTAGAACATAGAATCTTTTCACAAATTGGGACTAGGTGGGCAAATTTAAAAAAAAAGGGCACTTAGCGCGAGAGTTATGTTGAAAAGGGCACTTTTCGCGCGTAGATGATGGGAAAAAGGGCATTTTTTCCCGAGCGTAAACTACGTAAGCTTAAAAATGTAGATTTCTCAGGCTAATTGTGGGTAAAAACTAAAAAGGCATATTATACCTAGACCAGGGTGGTCCAAACCCGGGCACGCGGGCCGCATGCGGCCCGCGAACACTTTGTGCATGCCGGAATAATCAGTGCTAAATCCAAGGTTTAAAAATAAACCTACGTTTCATAAATACATTACATTCACCACAACCCTAAATAGCTTCGTTATGAAGCGATTAAAAAGCGACACACGGAACAGAATAGCTGATGAAACCCTGGATGCCTGCTTACGTCTGTCGACCGCTGAATTTAAACCAGAGATCGACACTATATGCAAAAGCAAAAAACAATAAATTGTTTTGGTTTGCTAATTTGTTGACGTGTTATGTATGGTATCTTTTTTACTAGCTGAAAATCACTTTTTGAGTCGCAAGCAGAGATTAAAAAGTGAGTTATGCGTGCACCAAAACATTAGGTCGATCAGAACAGCAAACTCAGTCCTTTCATTGCAACTGTATTTTGTCAGCGACAAGATTTGTTAATGTTCATAGCCTGCAAACACAGTGCCGGATTAACCATTAGGCAAAGTAGGCACGTGCCTACAGGCCAGTCAAAAATCCAGGCCACTCTGAAATCAGTAAAAATTTAGTCTTGTTTTCATGATAATTATTTTCTAAACTAGTATTAAGTATTTATCTTAATAGTTCTGTTTTTCCAGATGATCTAAACTCTAAAGGTTGCAAAAATCGTTAAAAAAGACAAATTGAAACATGTTGCCACTTCCTTTTTGATGTTTTTAAAAATTTGCATTTCCGTTATGTAACGCAACGAAAAAACGTGGCGTTGTGTGTTGTGTTAAGAAATTAGAACTAACTTTTAATAAGATTCAGAATGATGATCAGATCATATTGAGTAGCCTATTTGGACGTAGGTAGTGCAAGATTGAGTCTCGAGTGCATTTAGGCTAGGCTACTGTATAGCAGATCCTAACGATTATATTTGTAATTTTCCATAGACTAGTTTTATAGTGCAATTGAAGCTGTGAGTGTGACTTGTGAACCGTTTCTTATCGGACGTTTTATGCTTCTAAGAAAAAAAATGTAAGTTTTTACTTGATTATTGATATGAACTTCCTAGCGTTTTATGTGATCATCGACCAACTGAAGAGTGCTTTACAGAAACGTATCAATGCATCGATACGTTTCTGTAAAGCACTCTTCCGTGGTGCTGCAGAGGTTTGGGGTTTTGACTGAGTACGACTCCATGTCTGTGTTCTATATGTAGCCGACCCCTGCAACACTGCTTTATTATTTTATTACGGTTGAATGCTTTCCACGTGTATTCATTGAACTTGAGGTCACCTGACCACCAGTTTGTCTGATGTAAGTGAATGACTGGGAGAACGGCTTCGTGCTAATAAAATATATATATGCACAGATATTACATGGTGTCAGAAGTGAATTAAAGTACTGTATAGCCTACGTAGCTTACAGCATGGATCGAACAGTGCCAGTTCCTGCTCAAATGCAGTGGTCTGATAATATCAGCAAGAATTGGGATAGGTTCATTCAAAGATTTCGCCTTTACGTAACCGCCATCAATTACGATTCAAAGCCTGACAAGATAAAGACTTCGCTGTTGTTATATTCGCTGGGCGAGGATGCCACAGAAATTTATAACTCGTTTCGCTTTGATGACGGTGAGGAACAAAAATATGAAATTGTTGTTGATTATCTTTTCTTTACAATTACTATTATTTGCTTCATTTTTTTGTTGGGGAAGATGTTCTATATGTAGCCGACCCCTGCAACACTGCTTTATTATTTTATTACGGTTGAATGCCTTCCACGTGTATTCATTGAACTTGAGGTCACCTGACCACCAGTTTGTCTGATGTAAGTGAATGACTGGGAGAACGGCTTCGTGCTAATAAAATATATATATGCACAGATATTACAGTCTGTTAAAGACATCGATGTTGCTGTTGCAGGTCTGGTTGGTGTGTATTCAAAAGACCTGTCTTCCGACTTCCCATCAGAATTTCGTCAGCTCATGTGCTGGTATAAAGACTATAAAGAGCAAAGACGCGATGAAACAGCAGCAACAGGAAGTGCTCAGATGATGTTAAAAATGCTGCACACTACTGGTGTTTATAATGCATTTCCGAACACTGAAGTAGCATTTAGAATGTAGGCTACTTGTTTCTAATGGCTACGAATTGCTTGGGGGAACGCTCGTTTAAACAACTGAAACGAATTGAAGACGTTAAACGACCAACAATGTGTCAACAACGTCTTGGTACTCTGGCACTTTTGTGTATTGAAAGCAATCTACTCCGTAAGATTGACCTCCAAAAACTAGTTAACGCGTTTTCAATCGCAAAAACGAGCAAAGGTGTTTTGTTTAGTTAGGCATATGGCCAAGTTTTTGCACGGTACCCTGTGTTATAATTGCAACAATGATTTGGCAACACTGATAATTCTAATTTTTTAGTTGGCCACCCTGATATTCGGGCCACTTATAAAATGTGCCTACAGGCCAGCAGACCCTTAATCCGGCAGTGTGCGAACAGTAAGAATATAGCTAAAACAGATCGAAATCTATACAAAAGAAGTTCAAATCGCAACCTAGTTATGCTTTTATTTCACAACGTTTCTACTTTCAGCAACGCGTTATCATTTCTCACTATGCCGCCCGTGAAGTTTTTCTCAGACCCTAATGTGGCCCTTCATGTTCGCAGTCTTGGACCACCCTGACCTAGACTAAACATTTGAGACCCATAATTGATTCCTATATTCATCCCTGCCCACAATATTTTATAAATAATAATCTAACAAAATTTAATCTAGCGACATTTAGTTGATATAGGCTACTTGAACAACTATGATAATAGCCATAAAAGAAACAGCGATGATAATTTTATGAAACACAACTGCTAAGATATTACAGTGAGTTGAATCTTTGCAGAATTAGATGATTCTAAAGAGCTGGTATTTTATTTTAATGAAAATCAGGAAAGAAACTTCGGTAATTCAGACATTTAGAATCTCACACAAAATTTGAGGTACGGTACTCACAACACAAATTGATAATATAATTAATCTGCTTGAATGGAACATTATAAGGAAATTATAAGTAAAGTCAAAGGTAGGCTGATAAGTTCTAAATGTATGCTGAAGCTTTCCATTTAGCTGTTCATTCTTTAACTTGGATCTAACTTAAACAAAAATTAAGTCTTAAAAATTTCCCACCTAGTTTCAAACTAGGTGGGCAAAGAAAGGGCTAGGGGGGCAAGCAAAGGGACTAGGTGGGCAATTGCCCACCTAGTTTATATGTGAAAAGATGCTATGCCCTAGAATACGCGTGCCTTGGGCACGCTCTCAACCCCACCAGGATACGCCACTGCACATCAGAGGGCGATGGCTTTGATCAAACACTTTGTCGTTATCTTCAATTCATCAAATTGCAACAGGTGTCTATATTCCATATAGGTGTCAACATTCCATACTTCTCAAAAACGCTTACTCAACATTCAATAGAATTCACAGGTGCAAAAACATGGAACGAATTTCCTTCTTCAATTAGAAAGACTGATACAAAGTCACTTTTTATTCACAAACTAAAACAACATTTAAGCAAAACGGACACGCAATAGAAAGACAACGTAGAAAGGCTTTCTTGCATTCTTGTGAAGATATTAGTAGAAATCCGAAATTATTTACAAAATATTAGGCTTACCTAACAATAATATCGATTGCTTGTGCTGTACTTTTATGTTTGTAGATATTAACAGCAAACGCAATACTCCATAATCAACACGACACGTCGCAAAAGGGAATGAGAGCTTCATCAACACCATCAGGACATCATCATCTACCAGGTCATCCATTCCGTCACCCACCAGGACAAGAAACAATAACTTAAACTGGATATCAAACCTCAATCGTCTTAGGCTACTGTGTGATGTGCAGTCTAACCATAGAAAGAGCTCAACACCTGCTCTCCTGGGCCACATTGAAACGGGCTTTTGCCTGAGGATTGGTTTCTTTTATGTCCGGTTTTCTTTCTCCATCCTATTATTATTATTATTATTATTATGACTGCTCATCCACATCAATATTGGAACTGGCAAATTCAATCCACAACACTTTTCATTATAGGCTGTCATTCATTACTACATGTGTGCTTCTCTCTGTTCTTGTTTTATTTTTTGCTATTTGTTTTTTTTTTGGGTTTTGTGGCCGCCCGTGCTAACTACTGATATATAGCCTACTACATAATGTTTCATTCAGGCACGTTTTAAACCTTTCAAGGTTTTGCCACCTTTTCCCGTTCGTTAACGTGCTGGTAGGTTTATATCGATTTTTGTAGTTAGTAGGCTATCTTTTTCGTCCCGGACGCGTTAATGACGAAAAATAAAATGATTGATTGATTGAAATGTTTGCCCGCCCCCAAATTTTTTTCTGGTCACGCCACTGCACCAAACCTGGAAAAGAAAGACTCAGTCAGTATATTGGCCGACTTAAATACAGTCAATAAGATGACAGCCTATATAGTAGGTTAGCCTACATAGCCTACTGTAGTAGCCTACCAACAATGTTAAAACCGAAACAAATTACAAAACAGCCGCCAATGTTGTGACAATAGAAACAATCACAGACAAAGTTTAGTCATGCAATGAATTTTATATAAGTGTTTTCGTGAACGTTTTTATAATCGTAGCCCCGACTATTTCTGAAGGTAAATCATTTCTTATTTTTGGGCCTATCAATTTCAAACTGCTAAAAAAAAGCGAGATCCAGATTCCAACCCAGATCCGGTCAAAAGAAGCAATATCCGGGTCTAGGTGAACGGATTCAATTTTTCAGACAGAATCAAGTCCTCGAGATTTCCCAGTGACGATTTAAAACGTCTCTTCAGTAAATGTAACTCCCCATTGCTTCCAGTGCTGCAATGGAGAGACCTTTCTCTGCTGGAAAAGACCAAGTGGAAGGACTCAGCGACTCGCATTTCTAAATGTTAGTGTTTTTAAAAGATGCGTAACAATAAATTTCAACTAGAACGTGTTTTCTAAGGATGTTGAAATTACAATGTTAACGAATGATATCGTAGATTTTCAGTTCAGTTTGTTTTTATTTCTGACCATCATAACGAAAAAACAATATATGACAGAAGGTCATTTTTACGTTACAATAAAGTGCATTTTGTGTTAGTTTAAAAAAATATTAGCAGTAGAGCGCGGTGCTTTAGCCCGAATAGAGGTAGCGAGTAGAGCGCTACTTTTATCGATTGGTAGCGGAAAGCGGTAGCGCTGGTTACTTTAGCCTGAGTAGCGGACAGGCCTTGCAGGGATGGAGGAACCATTTTAAAAGTAGGTGGGCCCAGAGGCGCAACAGTCAAAGTCAATCCAACTTCTGGGAGGCTTCGCCCTCCATAGCATTGTTGCATTCCTAATATTTGAAATCGTTTACACCAGGAGTCGGCAACGTACGGCCCGCGGTCCGAATCTGGCCCGCCAAGAAAAATCATCCAGCTCACCGCTCCTTTACAAATTATAATAATATGTGGCCAGGCCAGTGGTTTATTACAGTAGGCTATAATCGAATAGAAGAACAAGTATAGCCTACTTTTCAAGTTTTCATTAATCATTTTAGTAGGCCCACGTCTTTGATTTGCAGCGTTTCTGTTTGTAAACAAAGAACTCAATATGAAGCACCATTATGAAACAAAGCATATTATTTTTTCCAAGTTAATGGGTCAAACAAGGAACGGCAAAGTTAATTTACTCAAAAATAGCTTTAAAACAGCAAATTTCTCTGTTACAAAGGAAAGGAAAACCAATGAATCAGAAAATTATTTTGCTAGCTACAAGATAGCACAATCAATAGCAAAAGACAAGAAATCGTATGCAGTGATGGAGAATTTGGGAAAAGATGAAAGATGGATGTTATTGAAAACATATGTCCAGACAAAAAAACAAACTATTTTTCAGATATAAGTTAGGCCTAAGTCTTTCATCAAGAACCGTAACTAGACAAAAAGAAGAGATATCGGAGAACGTAACATCTAGCAAAAAGTTATTGTACTTGTAGCCTATATCTGCAGTTCTACGCAATGGCAATAGATAAGAGCACAAACACGACAGATAAGCCTACAGCTGAGCTGGCAGTATTTGTGCGTGCAGTAAACAAAGATTTTGATGTTTAAGAATTTTTTCAGCTGATTCCCGTCAAGGATATTACTAGCCGATATTCTGAAAGCATTAGGCTACTTCAACGCCTTGAAATCATTCTTCTGAATCTATCAATACTGGTACGGTATTAATAGGCTACGGCTGCCAAGACCATGTAAAGTTTAGCTTTGGCCAGTTGTTAGAAAAAGGTTGCCGACCCCTGGTTTACACATTGCGTTTTCATAATTGCCTTTCGTGCCAACAGGCAAAATTTTTCATTTTTGGGTCGGATTTGGTCAAAAAATTTACAAAATTGTTGAATTGCTTTACAGCACTGTACAAAATGTGGAGATGTAGCCTACACACAAATAAAAAGGCAACAACACACACACAGTTATAATACCAGTGATGTACGCGCATACAAAAAATATTGACGCTGTCAGCGTAAACGCAAACGTTCGAAAAACCATACGCCGTAGGCTATGCAACTTGTAAAAAAAGTTGGCGGCGTCGGCGCATACAGCAACGTAAACTAATTTTGTTTGCTTGGTGCCAAACATTCACACGGTATATAAACCACTCGAAACAAACAAGTTTTATTTTGAATTTCCACGAAGAAACACAAGCATCTGAAAGCGTTCATCTGACATTTTGCTGTGTTTTGGTTCCAATATGTCTTTGCCCATTGAAAGCATTCTTTCAACTGCAGTGCTGGAAGGTATCGGCGTGTTGTAGCGAAAAAAATACATAAAAAGTATGCATTGACGCTATGCGCTAAAAAACCGCGAAAACTTTACGGCGTAGCCTCAAGCACAAACTATCCAAAAAATGTGGCCGCAAGCGTTAGCATAAACAAAAAGTCTACGCCGCACGTCTGCGGCGTAGAATTTGCGGCGTATACGTACATCTCTGTATAATACCACCTGGGGAGTAGGCTAATAAGAAGCAGTGGAGAGTGGGGTTAGTTGGAAGGCGGGGTTAGTTGAAAAATTATCATTTTTTTAACTCTCGATAATTTTTTTAAATATGTAAGTTACTGCCAACATGTGAAGTACCGTACTTTATAAAAACACTTAATCCATGTTAGTTTCGATTTGTTGGGTCAAGGTATGCCTGTTTGGCTGACAATCTTGTATTTTCTTTCTTTCGAAGTAAAATTTTTGGCGTATTAAAAAACATCCCATGCGTCAATATCGTTAAAGATAGGCAAGATTTTTTTGGTGTGTGTCAGCTGTAGGTGTTCTACAACACTAAGAAATAAACAAATTTTAGTCCAATGCACCATGCTTGAATATTTTAGGAAAATAGTTTGTCATATGCTAATGGGGCTAGTTGGAAAATAGTGGGTGGGGTTAGTTGGACAATGTTTTGATAACGGTATGACTATGTAGTATGATACGAGTATATCGTCGTGGTATGATAATAAGTAGTATAAGCTCCAATTTACTTGTTTTAAGCAGACATACATTGTAAAACTTTAATTTGGAAAGTGCTATAGGCGGCATCACAAGTTTAACAGTGCGTTTATTTAAAAAATGTTTTTACGATGATTTGGTATAGAATTGATTGCATTTTGATTTTAAAGCAAGTAGGCCTAAACATATTTGCTTAGAACCCCATGTAAATGTTTGTTGGTTGAAAAAATAATATCTAGTTTATTAGTGGACATTAAACTGACGGTTTTCAACTAACCCCAGGCATGGGGTTAGTTGAAAAATCAATTGTATGTTTGTTTATTTTAAATTTTTATTAAAAGCTGATATGACTCAATACTTATTTTTGATTGTATGGTAACGGACACCATAGGTGATAATTTAAGCAGCTTCAAGTTGTCAGGTTATGCACCAATTTTTTTAAATTTCCCTTTAAAAAAAAAACTTTCCGACTAGCCCCACTCTCCCCTATACAGTATGATATGTGCATATGTAGGCCTAATGATATCACTGTTCTAACCATAGAGAGCATAGAGAATAATTATATTGATCGATAGATTGCTCCACCAGTCACACGCAACCACACCCACACGTAGGCTACGTGCTGCACACAAATAATGGACTCAACAGACAAGTTTGAAGATTGGATTTTATCATTGAGCTATCAAAGATAATCAAACTACTGTGTATCAAATGAGTGAAGACCTTTTTTTGGAACTCCCTCTCTGATTTGCCGCTTTCGCTACCTTTTCAAAGAAATTTGGCTTTCAAAAGTGGGTGGGCCAGGCCCACCCAGAAAATAATGTAAAATAAAATTCAGAAAAATATTTCGGGAAAATATTTTTATAGACGCTTAATGGAAGGCGTCTATAAACGTCAAAATCTCCATTTATTTTTAAATACGTAAGATCTTTACCCCATTTTCAAACCATTCTGCTCGCGTTTCCTTCGTCTGCCGCACCACGGGATTGCCACCCCTGGAAAGTAAATTTAGTTTTAAACACGATTCAAAAATAAAATTCCGAAAAATATTTCGGGAAAATATTTTTATAGACGCTTAATGGAAGGCGTCTATAAACGTCAAAATCTCCATTTATTTTTAAATACGTAAGATATTTACCCCATTTTCAAACCATTCTGCTCGCGTTTCTTTCGTCTGCCGCACCACGGGATTGCCACCCCTGGAAAGTAAATATAATTTTGAACATGATTCAAAAATAAAATTCAGAAAAATGTTTCGGGAAAATGTTTTTATAGACGCTTAATCGAAGGCGTCTCTAAACGTCAAAATCTTTATTTTTAAATACGTAAGATATTTACCCCATTTTCAAACCATTCTGCTCGCGTTTCCTTCGTCTGCCGCACCACGGGATAGCCACCCCTGGAAAGTAAATATAATTTTGAACATGATTCAAAAATAAAATTCCGAAATATATTTCGGGAAAATCTTTTTATAGACGCTTAATCGAAGGCGTCTCTAAACGTCAAAATCTTTATTTTTAAATACGTAAGATATTTACCCCATTTTCAAACCATTCTACTCGCGTTTCCTTCGTCTGCCGCACCACGGGATTGCCACCCCTAGAAAGTAAATTTAATTCTGAACACGATTCAAAAATAAAATTCAGAAAAATGTTTCGGGAAAATATTTTTATAGACGCTTTAATGAAAGGCGTCTCTAAAGGTCAAAATCTCTATTTATTTTTAAATACGTAAGATATTTACCCCATTTTCAAACCATTCTGCTCGCGTTTCCTTCGTCTGCCGCACCACGGGATTGCCACCCCTGGAAAGTAAATTTAATTCTGAACACGATTCAAAAATAAAATTTCGAAAAGTATTTCGGGAAAATATTTTTATAGACGCTTAATGGAAGGCGTCTATGAACGTCAAAATCTCTATTTATTTTTAAATACGTAAGATATTTACCCCATTTTCAAACCATTCTGCTCGCGTTTCTTTCGTCTGCCGCACCACGGGATTGCCACCCCTGGAAAGTAAATTTAGTTTTAAACACGATTCAAAAATAAAATTCCGAAAAATATTTCGGGAAATTATTTTTATAGACGTTTTTGTGATGCTTACTTTTCTTGCCAAATTACATATAGCAGTCTTAATAGCCAATACGATTTTATGTTTTACTTTTCGCAGTTGCACTTGCTTTATCTTTGACAATCCGACTTTTTTATTGAAATTTCTGTGTTCACTGTTCATTTGCCTATAGAAAAAGTATAAGATTTGCTTTGATGTGTTAACGAGAAGTGATTTTATCAGCTTCCGAGTGTTGCTACTGTCATCGCATTGTTTATCGCGCAAATTTTTACGGATCATTTTTTTAGGCGGATCGCGCAGAAGTATTCTGCCAGAATGACGGTGGTTGCAGTAAACATGCAACAAGCAAAACTAATGATTTAAATTTGGAAAAACTATGATCTCACAACATCAACTTTAACCTGCTAAAATTTTAGTGTTGCCACAAATGCAGTGGTTAAAAATTTTCTCCGGTTTGGAAATATTGCTAGAAGTAGCCTACATGAAAAAATTAAAATCTTTGTACACTAAGTTTTAAAAATTCATGAAAATTTAAAATCCAGATCCAATCCGAATCCTGTTTCCTTTATAAAAAAAACAAGATCCAGATCCGGTAAAAGCAGTAAGATCAGGGTCCGGATCTGGTTGCTGTACACCTCTGGTATTGGTAGCTCGAGCTACTTTAGTTAGCCCGAGTAGGTGGTGGCGCAATACTTTTATTGATTGGTAACAGGTAGCGGTAGCTCGCGCTACGTTAGCCCGAGTAGCGGTAGCGGATGCCCACCTCTGACTGCAGGTCGCATGCATCCAGACGTAGAATGCTCAGCTAAATTGAAAAACCAACAAGTTTATTTCCGCATCACCACTTTTTAATCTTTCCGCTGAATTTATTTGCCGCCATAAGAGAGAGTGAACTTAGTGAAGCCTTTTATTTCCTCTGTTGCGAGAATAGTGTAATGATACAATTGCGAACAAACAATACGAATAAAATAGCACCATAACAATCCAGATTCCACAACAAGACAGGAAGCAGCGAAAGACTATAATCACATCATTTGGCCAAAATGAATTTGATAAGACCGCATCTGTTTATGATTTATAAAAAGTGGTTTTGCAGAGAAAGTTTGCTACAACCCTGCTAAGAAATCGTTACTCGTGCACATCTAGGAAAAGTAGTTGGAAAATTTTATGGTTTAATCCTCTTTTCAGCTTACAGGTTGATAGCAACATTGGCAGTGTTCAGCCCTCGAAATTAGCTTCCATCTACGACGGCAAAAATATTGCCGTCGCCAAATCAACAAACCTTGGATTGCGGCGGCAATTGCCCATCGTGTCACATGGCGGTAACCCAGAGCATTACGCAAGCTATTTTATGCGCTGGCAATGCTCTTGTGAACTGTAAAAAGTTTGCAACCTTATAAATAGGCTACTGGCTTAATTGTTACGCAAAAGTTATTCTTTCATCGAATGCTTATTTTTTACCGGTGTGGTTGCGCGTATAAAAAGTGATACAAAATTAGATAAATGGTTCTTCGGCAGTAAAGAAAAATAATCCTTCCGATCATATGGCATCGCGCGTTCATGAACAGGCAGTTTTGCGTCTTGAAGTATCCAGTGACACGTGACAACCTCTTCCTCCGATACAGCATCCGATGATTCCGATTCCGACTAGTTCTTTATCCAACAGACTTTGTGTTGCTCGCAGTATCCTAATTGTGCCGAAATAATGTTAGTGTACTGTATACGTAAATCGAGGTAATCTTCTATTGATTTGTTACCGGTACCTGATTGAGCAATTAACGTTATTTCATGATAACTCAACGTCGCTAGATGTCAAATTAATGTAAAACAAACGTAAATTTCTTATTGGGCATTGTTGTTACGTGATATAACCCGCCGGGAAAATTAAATCGATTTGTGCTAACTCGAACGTTGAATCAACCCAAAATAACTTACTTTTTCCCCCCTCAATGAGTTATTTAACGTGAATCACCGTAACAGCGTGCGTATCGCATTTCTCGCTTTATCGCTACTTTTGGTATTATTACATCATAACAAATCAAACAGTGCAGTCGTGATAGACTAGCCTATTCGATTGTATTTTTCTCTTCTCGTTTAACATGTTTTGGTACAATTTTTTCGTAATAAACGTTCACAGCAATTGCCGAGAAAATCTCAACTTTTGCCGTTTGGCCTTGTCAACGTTTTTGCGAAGTAAAAATATGCTAATTTCGAAGACTGCGTGAGTGCTCACAGCAAGTAAAATAGTCCGAGGTGAGGCCTTGGTGTGATGTTTCTGCTGATTAAACTCCCACTGCGAGTAAATCAAACAGAAAGAAATTTTGAACACTTTTTGTCCGAATTAAGTGCTCGTTTTGCGACGGCATTTTTATTGCTGTAGCAGAATGACCATTATGACGTTTGCGGCGGCATTTACCACGACAATTGCCGTATGCCTCCGCTAATTTCGAGGATTGAGTGTTGGGCGCGATAACTCATTTTTCAGTTAAGCGATAACGATAATCAATAAACGAAAAATGCCTAAAGCGATAACGATAAACGATAAACCAAAAAAAAGTTAAGCAATAACGATAAACGATAAAATAATCGCCGATAATGTCCGATAACGATAATTTTTTTTTTCTTGATTAGCGCTGCCCAATCCCATGCAGCACAAACTGTTTTCATCAACATGACAAAAAATCGAACATAATATAGGCTACTGTAAAGGGACAAAACTTTTTGTAAGTTATGCATTAGACTGGCCCAAAAAAAATAAAAATCGGAAATGTCATGCTCCACAAGCATTTTCTTGTTGCATTTAACCTAAAACTTACTCCTGCCAATTTTTTTTCGATTTGAAGAATGTTTGGAGGTAACTCATAACTTTACATTTTAGGGGAAAGTAGGCGAATTTACGAAATTTGATGCATTTCCAAAATTTTAACAAAATTTTCCTTCATTTTCAGTTGTTTAGTATAGTACATTGCATATTGGAAATTTATAAGGATAATATTTTATTCTGTGTTTGATCATGCCATCCAAAACTAGAAGTTCTCCAGAAATTTGGATGCTGGGGCATTTCCAAGAAAATATTACCTCTTCCGGATTACCAACAAATTAAGAGGTCCTTCGAAAATCCATGTTTCAGCATCAAGAGAAAGGTCTGTGCATAGGTGAAAGTGCTAAAGTTGCAGTAAATGCAACAGTTAGTTTCTGGAACAGGGCACAATATACCTACCCAAAGAATTGGTTCTGCTATCAGAAAATTTAACAAACTGCTCAAAATTATCATGCTTTAAAAGCCAACCGGCTCAAACAGCACGACTGCTATAGAGCAAAGGAGGGATTATTCAAAGCCGATTTAGATAATCTATTTGATATCTCAGCAAAAAATTGGGAAACAACAATGTAAAATGAAGAAGACAAGAAATTCCTGCATATGCAGCAGATTGATACCACTAGCTGCAGCATGGCTGGAATTGATGGCACAAACAGAGTCACATAAACGAATGCGAAGTGAAGCATTTGAATGCCAGATGCAGCGCTCAGCAACCAACAAACTGTACCACTTTCTGAAATCTTATCGGAGTCTGGTAATTCAATTGAATCATCAGAAGATGATTTCAACCAAGCAGCAAGCACTACCATCAACTTCAACGATTAGAGTTGTCACCAGTGAAGTTGCAGCTTCTCTGGATCGCACCAATATTACAGACCGTAATGCTATGTTCATTATGGGAGCATACACCCAGGCCATGGGCTATAATCTAAATGATGTCGTTCTCAGGGAACACTATTAAAAGATCTGTATTGTAACACATAAAGAAACAGCTGCATCAATCAAGGCACAGTTCACACCGAAAATCCCACTTGTTCTGCACTGGGATGGAAAATTATTACTCGATGCTAGTGGCCAGGGAATGGTAGATTGCATTGCTATCCCAGTCACTGGAGGAACAGAAGTAGAGCAGCTTCTTGGTGTACCAAAAATTGGTAGAGGCACTGGGAAAACACAAGCTGATTCATGCTTAAATGCACTTGAAGAGTGGAAGCTAAAAGATAAAATTCAAGGGCTCGTTTTTGACACTACTGAGTACTGCAATAATTTTCCATCCCAGTGCAGAACAAGTGGGATTTTCGGTGTGAACTGTGCCTTGATTGATGCAGCTGTTTCTTTACGTGTTACAATACAGATCTTTTAATAGTGTTCCCTGAGAACGACATCATTTAGATTATAGCCCATGGCCTGGGTGTATGCTCCCATAATGAACATTGCATTACGGTCTGAAACATTGGTGCGATCCAGAGAAGCTGCAACTTTACTGGTGACAACTCTAATCTTCGAAGTTGAAGTTGATGGCAGTGCTTGCTGCTTGGTTGAAATCATCTTCTGATGATTCAGTTGAATTACCAGACTCTGATAAGATTTCAGCAAGTGGTACAGTTTGTTGGCTGTCGGTTGCTGAGCGCTGCATCTGGCATGCAAATGCTTCACTTTGCATTCGTTTATGTGACTCTGTGCCATCAATTCCAGCCATGCTGCAGCTAGTGGTATCAATCTGCTGCATATGCAGGAATTTCTTGTCTTCTTCATTTACATTGTTGTTTCCCAATTTTTTGCTGAGATATCAAATAGATTATCTAAATCGGCTTTGAATAATCCCTCCTTTGCTCTATAGCAGTCGTGCTGTTTGAGCTGGTTGGCTTTTAATAGCATGATAATATTTGAGAAGTTTGTTAAATTTTCTGATAGCAGAACCAATTCTTTGGGTAGGTATATGTGCCTTGTTCCAGAAACTAACTGTTGCATTTTCTGCAACTTTAGCACTTTCACTTATACACAAGCCTTTTTCTTGATGCTGAAACATAGATTTTCGAAGGACCTCTTTATTTGTTGGTAATCCGGAAGAGGTAATATCTTCTTGGAAATGCCCCAGCATCCAAATTTCTGGAGAACTTCTAGTTTTGGATGGCATGATCAAACACAGAATAAAATATTATCCTTATAAATTTCCAATATGCAATGTACTATACTAAACAACTGAAAATGAAGGAAAATTTTGTTAAAATTTTGGAAATGCATCAAATTTCGTAAATTCGCCTACTTTCCCCTAAAATGTAAAGTTATGAGTTACCTCCAAACATTCTTCAAATCGAAAAAAAATTGGCAGGAGTAAGTTTTAGGTTAAATGCAACAAGAAAATGCTTGTGGAGCATGACATTTCCGATTTTTCTTTTTTTTGGGCCAGTCTATTATGCATGAATAGAATTGCAACAGCGGCAGTGGGTATCGATTCTTTAACCTCTTGATCCAGAATCAAACCACTGAGGTAACCGCCGTACTTATAATTATGCCTTCAGATACCAGTTGAATGCTTTTATCAATTGAGTTACACTGCCGCTTACGTGCAGTAGGCAAATAATTAAATCAAATGAAAATACCATAAAAAATTCCAAACTTTGTATTTTGCTTTCTGCTTAAAGGGCTGTGTACAGCAAAGTCAACAATAATTGAAAAAATTCCAAAAAACGCAAAATGCTTGAAAATTTATCAGTAATCTTAAGCGTTATGATATTGGTAGTAAAAATGTGCATACTGTGAAATCCATCAAGCTGGTCAAATTAGTCGTGTTTGTTTTAGAACAATACCGGTAACATAATTATTGTAATTTACTGATAATTTTTTTTTGTTTTTATTGTGAACACTATCATTAAAGCAATGGCAGAACGCTGAGTTGATGAGATAAGAATTACAATATAGGCAGTGTATTACAGTCGCGCTCAAAAGTTTAAGACCACCTGTCAAAATTTTGGATTCTTACAATAATCTATGGAAATCATCTTAAATGTTATGTCACATTGGGTTTTATGCCATTACTGCAGTGTTATGTAACAGAGCCTTCTGTTTAAGCCATTATGAATGAGCTATTTTTTTCAGAAATAAAAAATTTAAACTCTTTTTCAAGATTTGTTGCTGAAAAAAATGGGCAAAAAAAGGAGCTTTTCAGCTGTGGAGAGGTCAGAAATTGTTATATTAAAGGAAAAAGGGTACTCAGAAAGAAAAATATCCGAAAGACTAAAGTTCAGCAAGACAGCAGTCCATCAGGCAATAGTTAAGTTTTAAAAAATTGGAAGTTTAGTGGACTTGAAAAAGGGTGGTAGACCCAGGGTTACCAGTCCAACCATGTGATGAGGAGGGTGGTAGTGCGCTCACCCACGTGCTCCAGTAAAAAAAATAGATCGGTTTTGTTGTGTAAAGATACGTAAGTACATCTACCATAAAACGCCGTCTTAGCGATGAATTTGGCCTTAAAGCACCTGGGTGAGCGCACTACCACCCTCCTCATCACATGGTTGGACTGGTAACCCTGGGTCTACCACCCTTTTTCAAGTCCACTAAACTTCCAAATTTTTTAAATTTAACTATTGCCTGATGGACTGCTGTCTTGCTGAACTTTAGTCTTTCGGATATTTTGCTTTCTGAGTACCCTTTTTCCTTTAATATAACAATTTTTGACCTCTCCACAGCTGAATAGCTCCTTTTTTTGCCCATTTTTTTCAGCAACAAATCTTGAAAAAGAGTTTAAATTTTTTATTTCTGAAAAAAATAGCTCATTCATAATGGCTTAAACAGAAGGCTCTGTTACATAACACTGCAGTAATGGCATAAAACCCAATATGACATAACATTTAAAATGATTTCCATAGATTATTGTAAGAATCCAAAATTTTGACAGGTGGTCTTTAAACTTTTGAGTGCGACTGTAGTGGGAATAAAAATATTTGATTGAGGTAGGCTATGTCGCATAGGTAAATGAGAAAGGTTATACTGTATTTAGCATAGATTTACCACACAACTCGATGCCCCTATTGCCCTATTGTCATGCAAAAACTACTCACAAGATGCAAAAAATGTGATGTCGGTCTGCATGCAGGGTTGGTCGGTATTTTACCCGACCCAAAAAAAACACTTAAAAAAACCCAAAAAAAAAAACATAAAAATACCCAGAGCATCATATTTGTCTAGTTTTTATTAGAAAATTAAAAAAATGAACAAAAACACTACAAGGCACTTAAAACAAACTTTAAATTAGGACTTAAGAATGTGATTGTGAAGTAAATTTCCAAGAATAAACTGAAAACGCAGTGGATATTGTATAGTACACAAAAATCAAGTAATGCCACTTTGTGTATATATACTACATTAAAACTCATTTATGCAAGAAGGCCTTATAGTTAAACTGGTGAAAGTACTACTCTACTGTAGTCTGTATATATGATGTGAAATGCAATTTACGAAGCAGGACATTAAGGCGCGAAGGCGCGAACAAAACGGCGCAGAAAAAACGACGCAGAGACAAAATGGCGCAGAGGCAAAACGGCGCAGACAAAACGGCGCCAAAGTCAATGTATAGAACGATAATACACTGCAACCATAACGAAAGTTTATGTGTGAATAAGGATTTTTGGAGCTGGTATACAAGTCCCCCCCCCACCACCCTTGGCAACTCATGACAAAGAGGAATTGACCAAAACATGTGAACAAAATAAGGAAAAGGTTCTGAGCTTGTTACGTTGACTTTGGCGCCGTTTTGTCTGCGTCGTTTTGCCTCTGCGCCGTTTTGCTTCGCCATTTTGTCTCTGCGCCGTTTTGTCTCGCGCCGTTTTGTTTGTCTTAATGTCGTGGACCGTGCAATTTAGGAGGCTATTTACCAATTACAGATTCTGGATTCTAACGCATGGCTGTTTCAGAGCATTTGCTTAAATGGCCGTTGGCCACGCAATCGCTCTATTGCTCATCCATTACTATATATTATATAATATATATATAAATGATAAAAAGTATTTAAACATGATGCTCCTTGCCTTCAAATCTAAAGCAAATGATGCAATAATGTGATTCCTACCACGGTAGCATCAACTTGGTATAGAAATCAGTGGATGATGCAACATCCAACTTGATCTTGAAATTAATGGATGATGCAACATTCAAGCAACAACAGCCCTAGTGCATTATTTTATTGAGTTATGCAAGCATGTACTGTGAGTGAAAGGCACTTCATTCGTAAAAAGTAGTTTTGAGGTGAAATAAGCACAAATCTACCTTTTTTTGCATCTTTTTTAAAAAAAACCCAATAAAACCCAAAAAAACCCGGGTTTTTTAAAAAAAAACGGACGGGTTGGGCTTTTTTAAAAAACCCGGGTTTTTTCAACCCTGTCTGCATGTCAAATGCTTCAAGCAATATCATATTCCGCAATGACTTGTTTCAGTGATGTTGTGTTACTTTGCTAATTTTCATCTTCATATTTTTTGAACTTTCATTTTAATAAAATGCTTGATGACAATAATGACAGGACATGAACAAGACATTTCCCATTTATCACTTTGAGCGATAAGTAAAACCTAATAACGCTTACGCATTACGCACAAGAAAGTTGTGAAATTTGATAACGGATTTGCCTATCATCCTATATATAGGACAGCTTTTTTCTCAAAAAGTACAAACACAATAAGGAAAAAAATAATTGTGATATGGTTTTTAGGTCATAATTATGCAATATTTAAATTGCCCGAATTTTTTTTAAGTAGATACTTTCACTTTCGGCACAAATGGGTTAACTTTTTAAGTTAAATGGCACTTACGTATTTGGTTATTATTTTTGGATTAAAGATATATCGCCAAGCTAGAAAAAAATTGATCTTACAGTCTATTACCAATCTTGTGTTGTTATTGTGTGAATTTTGTCTTTTAACCCTATCTTAATACGAGCTGTTTTCGTACGCGGAAAGTTCGACACGGGCTATTTTAGCCCCGTGCTAATTAATCGCTAATAACGGGAGCTATGAAAATCACAGAGCCAATATATTTTACAAGATAATAGTCATGTGTATTGTGGGTATAGAAATTAAATTTTTACCCAACAAATTTATTGAAATAAAGTGTTTGAGATGAAAAAACGTCAGAAAGTCGGTTTTTATTCTAATTTCCTGAAAATAGCTTCAAAATTGACCGTTCGAACGCATATTTTTGAATTATAGCATTGAGTAATGCTAAACTAAACAAAAGTTTACTTTTGCTCATAAATATAAGGCATTTTTGGGCGTTTTTACATTACAAAGCAATTGCACTAATATTTATAATCTACCATATAATTTGTTTGCTCAAATATCAAGCAGCGAAAGGTCAACTCTGGTTTGTCGCTCTTGTCCTGACCTAATTCTCATCCTAGAGAAACAAGCACAGCTTGATATGTCCTGTAGTGTCATTGCGAGTGCTAACAGCTCATAGATACTTTGCTTATGTCCGTCGATACAACGTTCAGCAGTGTTGCGATAAACCTAAGAAAGTCATGCGTTTGTTTCAAATTGCATTCCTCTTGAATGAATGCTTTTTTGTTATGCAAAACTTTCGCAGGAAATGTCGGTCGCTTTACAGGGGTTCACCGTCGTCAGACGTTGAAATAGTATAAAGATTTGATCTGTGAAAGTAATTCCTATCAGCGATAATGGAAACACATAATGTCATCCAGGCACTGTTTATTGAAAATGAAGACATGCAGCTCGTCATCGCATTGAGAAAAAAATGACTTATCAAAATTCTTAGAAGACAAGAAATTCCAGTTACAAAAAAATATGACTTGTGCGAAATATTGTACAAAACAGACCGTATTGCAAGTGTAGTAAATTAGCATCGTCAAGTATAATGGTAATGAAATTGAACCGCACAGCTTTACAAGTAATATTTCGATCAATTTATAGATAGAAAAATACCCGCTTTTGAATGAAACGGTGATGGCCAAATACTGTGACTAAAATATCTAATCTCTGCTCAACGATAACATGATAAGAACAAATCTTATGATAATCCGCTATTTCATTATGAAAACCACTGGTAATAGAAAATTTGAGTTTGCTGTTTATCTATAGTTTCGTCCCAAAAATGTTGACATTGTATGGCGGAAAGACCTAAGATGTTAGCGGATCATCTTCACCATCAGATAGAGGCAAATCAACATCACCATCCGAAAAATTTGCATCTCTTTCATCTTCGGTTACTAATAAATCTGCCGCTTGCCTTGCATCATAACACACATTTGAAGCCATAATTTTGAACTGTATTATAAGGCACATACGGGCCATTTGCTCAAACAAAATAACTACATTTTGCCAGAAAAATAAATTCAACATAGGGTGTGAGAAATTTTTTTTCTTTAATTGTTCGTGTTCTGAGAAATGAAGAAGTTAAATTTACAATAATTGGAGGGGGAGCAGACATTCGTTACAATTATTAAGACGCCGGATTACAAATTTTCTTGTGCTAATGTTATATGAACTGCCCAGACCTCTATACTGTCCCTTGCTGGCGGAGTCAGCCGTTTGCATTGATTCAACGTTGAACGACGTTGAATCGTTGTTGAGTGACTGATTTTGCTAGCCGAGGTGACTCAACTACTGTATCGCAATTTTTTCGCTTGATTTTGCCATTGTAAAAACGTAGCTTCATTCTTACTTTTCACTGACGATAAAAACAGCAGTTTTCGAAACGTTTGAATAAAATATTCGCTAATGTGTTAACTTTGATATTCATTGTCCGAATTTCCTCTAAATCCTACGGTTATGCTCCAAAGTTTATTACTTTACTTCTGGCCTTTTCAATATCAAATTAGTTGAGCCATAATAACATATTTTTTTCATATAATGATGTAACCTGACTTGTAATATCGCCATGGTATTATGTGCATTTCTACATTACTCTTGTTCTCAACGTTGGTATTTAGCATATAGCGTAGATGTCGTTTTATTTGGACAGTTGCTCATAATACTCCCAGAGCTAAATATACTGCAAACGTGTTGCAGACAATCTATATCGCACCTTTAGAGGAATTTATCATTACGATTTTACATAATTCAAGAGTTTGCCGCAATAACCAGGAATGCTTTGTGTCTTATTCAAAGTATTCTTCATCTCATAAATAACAAAGTGCCATGAGACATTGAGACATCAAAATGACGTAGAATAGCTGTAAAGTTTATAAGTTTTGCGCAAAGAAATTAAAACGAGCGAGGATACTTTGTTTGCTGTCCGATATAAACTCAGTTATATTTGTCTAAATAGGTTGCATGACAGTAAATTGGCATAATGTGACGGTTACAACCGATTACACAAATATGTGAAACGTAGCAATGATGAGACGGCTTGAAGTACCTCTCATTCTTCATTGTAGCGACGCTATGATCTCACGACGAAAATCAATGACCTAGAATTCACACCATGGTGCTGACAAAACACGTTATGTATGTAGCATGACAGGTGTTATATTATATTGTATCGACGCTCTACGAGATAAATATAAGTGAATATACTTAGAAGAATCTAAGGTGCGATAATGCGTTTTGAAGTCAATAATCGTACAATTTTGTTATGATTGTAGGAGTACAACATGCATCAAAAAGAATCAAATCAAAAATTATTAAATATGTGCTTCAGCATCTTCTGAGAAACAAGCGTATTTATTAGTTCGGCAATGTCGTCGAACAAGGGTAGAGCACATAAAAAGAAAAAATTGTAATGTTTGATTTGTAGTTTGGGCGATACAATCAAAGTAAGCAACATATTGTTACAATAATGATCAAGCATTTTACGTTGATTCAACGTAGAAATTCATCGACGAAATATCAGGGACAGACTTTCTGTAACGGAATAAAACTTGTTTATTCTAACTGGAAAGCAGCGAAATGTGGAAAGCAGTCGCAATTCTAAGAGCATTGTTCGAACACACACAAGATTGTAATTAAAACCCCACAATCCTATTTTACACTTTTGCGGCGAAGCAACGCCTCGGGGTAGGATTAGAACGAATGTCCTAAAACGATATATTGAATAATTGGATCACACAGCGGGAGAAAAACTTCCCACGACAATTAACTGCTATAATGTAGGCAGTTTCATGAAAATGTCTAGCCACCTGGGACAAAATGCTTATTGTGAAGGGCAGGAAGGTAGAAAAATGACCAGTGTAGGTTTAAAAAATTCGCAAAGAATAAAAACTAAAAGTCAAGAAATTTCACGTTTCTAGCATATTTCCTTCTGTGAAATATTTCACTACTAGAGTGGGGCGTCCTCATTAAACCCCGTGTCGTATTAAGATAGGGTTAAACAGAGTTTGTGGCGTAACCGCACGTCTCAAGGCAAGTTCTTGCAATTTCAGTTAATCTACTCATCTAAAGATTTAATGCACTTAAAACAGTAAGTTTCCTGTTTTGACGAGAGAGATTTTATTTTTTTACGACAGTTACTAAAAACTAACACTTTCAACGAGAAAAAAACAACACAAGAATAAAATTGTTGATCGTGAGGTGGCGCGAAAAACCATGTTTCTGATCTAAAATCGAAAGGTCGTCCAATCTGCGCCACCTCATTAAATGATGGCATTCACAATATTGTTGCCCCACGAAAACTTATGACGTTTATTATGTGACCGGCTTTTTTATGACTTGTTCATTAGGTTAACATTTTGGTGCTCTCTCACTTTGGGCAGGTGCCCCCCCTCCCTACTTTTTTCGCTCTGGCGAGAGCACTGAACTATAGGCCTACTGTATTGTTCTTGCATCTTTTCTCATCGGTCATACATAGCCTATCTACTTCATACTTACTGCATGGCTAATTTTCTTTAACTTTAAACAGGAACAACTTTTAACTTGTTATGTTCCTAATCTAAGCCTATGCAATAAAATCCCACTCTCCAGAGTCTTGATCTTGAAAAGTGCGGTAAAATGCACGATGCTTCAATCAGAGTTCTCTTTCTGCTGCAATGCTTACTTGAAAGCGTCCTCGTATTGCGACACTTTCACAAACCACTTGCCAATTTCTTTCGCTTTGCTTCCAAGGAAGCTGTGCGCTTACATTTTAATTGTAAAATTCACTCGCGATTGCCGATTGCAGCAAAACAACAAGAGAATTGTTGCATGCATTTCATTGCATTGCAATTTGCAACTCTAAAAATTATTGTGTTGTCAGGGCCGTCGCTGCAGGGGGGCGTGCCCCCTCCCCTGACAATAACCTGTGGACACACACTTCAGGCACTGAAGAAGAACTGGTTTCAATTTTAGTTTCATTAACTAGGTGGCTAGTAAAAATATTACTTTTCATGGTCTTTTCATTTGTGTGTTGATCCGAAATAAAATTTATCGGCGATAATCAAATATTGCTTTTGGCGATAACGATAAACGATAACTGAAAAAACAATTGAGCGATAACAATAGGCGATAAAAATTTATCGCCGAGAATCATCGCCGATAATGCCCATCACTGAACATCACTTGGTAAGGAATTTTTCAGACTCATTTCCATCCACTTTCCGCCCCAATGTTACAAGCTTCATATCCACCCACAATAGATCAATATTGCAGGCTGTAAATGAACCATCTCAGCCTGGTTGTAATTGTTGGGTGAAACCAGATTGTCCTTTGAATGGGCGATGCTTGCAGAAGGCCGTTATTTATAAAGCCACCATTGATAACGGCCCAAAGGTTCTAAATTACATTGGTTGAGCTATGAAACGACTTTAAAAAAACGTTTCTCCAACCACAAATGTTCCTTCATGGGTAGGTAGAGCTGGACGATATTGGTAAAATAATTTCGATACGATATTACCAAAAATAAAACGATATTATCTAAGTTTCGATATTTTACGGTGAATCGCAAAGCATGGCTTTCTATAACTGCATGAAAAACATACTGAGCACTGGTAGGCTACTGAAATGAACAACATTTATTGTAAACAATGCTGCGATTTAACTGTCGCAAACTAAAGATTTTTGGACAAAAATGTCAGCATGTTGACATTGCAGGGTTTTAGGCACGATCTCTTCTTGGAAACAATTGAGCCACTAAGTGAAAACACCCTTTCACTACTAACACTGGTGGCTTGAATGCACAGAAGTTTTCTTGCAACTTTTGCAAGTGTAGGAAAAGTCAGTGCATTAGCTCGCCACCATGTACAGATGCAGCTATCCTTGTTGATAGTTTTTGATGCAAAATAGAGATGCAGCTGTGAGTAGCAAAACAAAATAAAACATCTACCTAGCTGTAGCTACCGTAGGCTACGGCCGCTACACTATGCTACGGCCGCTATGCTATGCTACGTAAATTCAGTCAGCTTGCAAGTTTCCTATCGTATTTACCGGACTTCATCCTTCGCAACAACGCAACACGTGGGAATAAGTAAGCAGGATTGCGTAATCACAAAGACTGCTTGTAGTGCATAAACAATGCACACACGCTTGAGGGTTGTCTGCGCATGCGATGTCAGACTGCTCGCAATGCGTAAACAAAGCACACACACTGGGTTGTCTGCGCATGCAATGTCTGTGTCACTGCGCATGCGAAAATGTTGCTATAATTTTAGTACATTTATATATAAACGATAAAATCGGAGCTTTGTGAATAAATATCGCTGCCGAAAAAATATCGTATCAGATCGAAATATCGTAATATCGCCCAGCTCTAGGTAGGTCTAAACGAAAGAGTACAGATTTACAGAACTATCTAAGGTGGTTTGGAACCTTAAGGACAAGGGTGTTGACTGTTGATCCTAAAATATCATGGTCCATCCACAGCTATACTCGGCCTTAAAGTGGAGGTGGTCGCAATAATTACTTCTGTCTTGCTGAAAAACTGGCCATTCTAAAGGCCGATTGTAACCACCTTCTGAACAAACGTTCTAAACTGGTGGGTAAATGTCGTCATCCCAACAAATTTAAACTGAAGTACCGGTAGGCCTTCTTCAAAACAAAATAAATTTTCAAGTCAAGTGGGGTAAAAAAAAAACAGTGGCGGTATTGGGGTAAAAAAAAACACCATTTTACATCTGGTGAATACTTTGAGGGGTAGAGTAAAAAGATTGGATTTGACAAAGAAGAGGTATGTTAAATAAAGTAAATATGGCCAGCGAAGGGTGCAATAAAATGTTTGGAGGAATTTATTAAAGGTTTTTGCAAATTTAGTTTTCTTCTCAGGATGCATTCCATAGTCTCTCAAGTTGGAAAGTGGAAACAATTTTCTGTCTGTATGTGAGCTTTCCAAAGTCGTAATTTGTTCATAATGCCTTTTATGTGACCATACATTTTTACGTTCCAAATAATTAAATTCAATGGATTGGCGGTGGCCGGTGGGAGATTTCTAAAATGGTTAACAGAAGGTGTGAAATCTACTCCACACTGAATTGTTAACACGTGCCAGACTAAACTATATTATAAACACTTTTCGCGGGCTGCACACAATTCAAAATTGGCACAACTTTGCGGGCCGCACAATTTTTCTTCGCGGCGGCACGTTGCACACCCCTGCTCTAACCCCTAACCCTAAAACGGCAATGATAATTAGGCTACGGTACCCGATAATTAAAAAAAATAAAAAAATCCCCCGTTAAGGAATCGGACTAACCGAATCGGACTCACCGAATCGGACTCACCGAATCGGACTCACCGGATTGGACTCACCGGATCGGACTCACCGGATCGGACTCACCGGATCGGACTCACCGGATCGGACTCACCGGATCGGACTCACCGGATCGGACTCACCGGATCGGACTCACCGAAACGGGCCATTCCGCACTGCCGCTGTTGCGATTCTATTCATTCATATTCAAAAAAAGTTTTGTCCTTTTAAAGTATTATATATTATGTTCGATCTTTCGTCATGTTGATGAAAACAGTTCATTCTGCATGGGATGGGGCAGCGCTAATCAAGAAAAAAAAATTTATCTTTATCGGACATTATCGGCAATAATTTTATCGTTATCGCTTAACTTTTTTTTGATTTATTATTGTTTTAGGCATTTATCGATTATCGTTATCGCTTAACTGAAAAATGAGTTATCGCGCCCAACACTAAGCATAGGTCTACAGATTGTGTCATAATTTGTGTTTGCATCATTTAAACTGAACTATAAAGACTTGCTTTGTAGGTTTGAACAATTGTGTATTAATGTTTTGTTTTTTTTGCTTTCAAGAATATATCTTATATTTCAATAAATTATAGGCTACACATATAATTTTTCTTTTGTTTTAGACATCAATATAGGAGCAACTGAAATACATTGTTTTGACAAGCTATGAAATGGCATCCAAGCGAAAATCGTCCCTTGGAAATGAGACACAGTCTCCACAGAAACGTAGCTGCTCCGTTTTATCAAGTTTAAATGAAAAGCGACCTGGTGAGAAAGCAAAAAAATCGAAAGATAACTGGGGAATTATTGAAAGTATTTCTCTACGAAATTTCATGTGCCACAACCGTTTGACTATGCGGTTTACCAGCAGTGTGAACTTTATTGTCGGACATAATGGAAGTGGAAAAAGTGCTGTGCTTACTGGAATAATTGTTGGGCTTGGAGGAAAAGCAGCCAGCACCAGTCGTGGAACATCATTAAAAACTTTAATAAAAACTGGTGCAAATGCTGCAGTAGTTGAGATTGCATTGCGAAATAATGGTGATGATCCCGTGAGACCTGATGTTTATGGTGACAAGATAGTTGTAGAAAGGCGAATTACAGCTGATGGCACATCCAGTTATAAAATTAAAAGTGCATCTGGAAGAATTATTTCTAACAAAAAAGAAGATTTGCTGAATATTTTGGATGAAATCAATCTGCATGTAGACAACCCCTTGACTTGTCTAAACCAAGAAATGAGTAAAAACTTTTTGCACTCAAAAAATGAAAATGACAAGTATAAATTTTTCTTAAAAGCTACACAATTGGATCAGATGCACAGTAATTACAGGTACATACAAGAACAAAAGCTTAAAATAAAAACAATTTTGGATAATAAGCAAAAGGTCATTCCAGAATTGGAAAAAGAGGTTTTGGAAAAAGAACAACGTTTTAAAGATTTGGCCACGTTGCAAGAATTGAAAAATAGAGTTGAGTCTTTGAAAAGTGAATTGGCGTGGTCCCATGTTGCACAGCTTGACCATGGTTTGAAACCATTAAAGAGAGATTTAGAGCGAGAAAATTTGCGTCTTCCAAAGTATGATGTCGCACTTGAGAATTGCAAAAAAGATGAATCCATTGCTAAAAAGAAATTAGATGACTTGCAGCAATTGATAAAACAACATCAGCAAAAGATTAAGTTACTTGAACCAGACCGGAAAAAGGCCAAAGCCGCTCATGACCAAGCAAAAGGTCAGTACAAAGCAAATGAAAATAGTCTGAATCGAGCAAAGAAGCAGCTTAAAGAAACCCAAAGAGATAAACATCAAATGGAAGCAAGGATTCAAGAATTAAAAAATAGTGCAAAAACAGATGTGGAAGAAGAAAGAAGAAAGCGTGAAGAGCGATTGGCTAGCCTGCATGATCGTATGAAAGAGCTACAGGCGAAATTGAAAACAACTACTCACCAATCTGAACAGTTTGCTCTTGCCATGCAGCAAGCCAAAGACACAGCTTCTTCCTGTTACAGAGAAATTGGAGATCTCGAAAAAGAGCAAAGTAAACTAAGACATAAAATAAGCAGCTTAACAGCTGGTGCCGGAAGAAAAAACAAGTTGCAGTTGTTTGGTCCCAAAATGCCAGATTTTGTTCAAAAAATTGAAGATGCTTTTGCAAGGCGTAAGTTTAAAAAGAAACCCCGTGGTCCAATTGGCAGTTGTGTTACATTGAAGGACCAATCATTAGCAGTTGCTGTAGAATGTGCAATTAAAGGAGTAGTTTCTAGCTTTATAGTAGACAATCATCAAGATGAAAAAGTTTTGGAACAACTCAGAAACTCAATGTTTTCTCCCTATGAGAGAGCAAAAATTGTGATTTACACTGTTGCCTTCACTGATAAAGTCTATGACGTGTCACAAGGAAAAGCAATTCATCAAAAATATTCAACTGTGCTAGACTTGCTTAGTATTGAAGATCCTGTGATCATAAATTGTCTCATTGATATGAATCGCATTGAAACAGTGCTTGTGATACCAGATACACAAGAAGCTCTCAAAATTATTCAGGAAAATCATCCGCCACGAAATTGTTCCAAGGCATACACCAAAGTAGGTGACGAAGTGTTTCCAGACAGATATTACTCCAATAACAGTGAGCCTGTGTCAAGGTTTCTCAAAGCAGATGTTGAAGGTGAGATCAAAAGAAATCAACATCTCTTGAAGGAAGTTGATGAGCAACTTCAACTTGCGCGGCATGAAAGCAACAAATGCAGAGCTGATATTCAGAAAAACCAACAGGAGCACTACAAACAAGAAAAGATTAAGTCTCGCATTTTAGACGAAATTAAAATAATTAAAACTGACATTAGAGGAATAGACACCACAGAAGAACCACCTCCTCTTGATGTTAAGGACTTGGAAGACGAAGTGGCTAATTATAGCCAACAAATTGCATCTATTAAACTTGTGGTTGAAGATCATTTGGAGCAAATGGAGAGTCTTGGCAAGGTGAGAAAAGAAACCGAGGAAAATCATTCAAAACTCAATAAAGAAATAAAAGACATTGGAGATACTGCAGAAGACCTACCAGAAAAGGTAAACAATGCAGCACGTGAACTAGAAAAGACTAAAATTCACCGAACGCATTTCAGTGATGGTAAGAAGAAACAACTTGAAACTATTCGCAAAATAGAAGCAGATATTACTGCAAGGCAAAAGCAAGTCAAAGACGAAACAGAAAAAGCTTCCATCATTTGCAAAGAAAAAGTCAGTACTCGGCGAACTCCTAAAAATATAGAAAATGAAATAAGGCAAATTAATCTTCGAATTTCTTCTGAAGAACTGCAATATGGAGAACATGAAACTATTGTTCGAGAGTATCATGAAGTTCGTGAAAAATTCTCTTCAATTCAACGACACATTCGCTGGTCCAAGAAATTTCTGCATCAAATAGAACTTTATTTGGTCCAGAGACAGGATTCTTTCAGTCGCATGCGCATGTACATAGCCATGAGGTGTACTATGGACTTCAATGTTCTTCTTTTCCAACGTGGGTTTAGTGGTAAAATGACTTTTGATCATGAACAACAGCTTCTACACATATCTGTAAAACCACATGAAAACTCGTCGCAATCCTCAGACTTGAGAGTCTTGTCAGGAGGAGAAAGGTCGTTCTCTACAGTTTGCTATGTTCTTGCTCTATGGCAAGCAATTGAGTCTCCACTGCGTTGCCTCGATGAGTTTGATGTTTTTATGGACATGGCTAATAGAAGAGTAGCTATGGACATGATGGTTGAGATGGCTTTAATGCAGCGACAGAAACAGTTTATCTTTTTAACCCCACATGACATCAGCGCTTTGCCTAAGTCTGCTCATCTGCATGTGTGGAAGATGGCAGACCCAGACAGGACGCAAACACATTTGCCATTCACCCGAATTAATAGACAGGAAGACATCTGAACTGGCAGAGGTTAGGCTGCGATCTGCAGTTATGTGCTGTACCTGTTTGCATAATATTTTGCATATAGCCTAATGTATTTCATTCATCTCCATTGCCATATTTTAACTGAATAAAACACTGCACAAATTTGCAGTGAATGTGGCACAGCCATTTTCATTTAAACTCATAAATACACATTTAAGATGATGCAATGATTTGAACATGCACTCATGCAGTGATTTTTTTGGTTAAAATGTTGCTTTGCGTTGCTGAAATATGATGCCGTATGTTAAATGTTGTGTTGAGGTGTCCATTGTCCAATGTTGCTTCACCACATTGTAAAGCCGGCTGTACTTGTATCAACACCTCTAGAGAATGAAACAATAATAAAATGATATTTATACAGTATATTGGTAGGCTACACTATTTTTTTCTACATTCCAGTCTTGGTGTAGTGTGTGGAACTGGTAAGGGTTAAATGTGTTCTTTTATCAACCTGATACGGAATATTATGTTTCCATGTACGTTAGGGTGGGCCAAAATTGAGCGTTTTTCAAATTTATCTTTCAATCGCTTCAATAAATTGGTAAAAGTTGCCATTTTCTATATGGTTAACAATGGCAAAAAAATTTTTTTGAATAAAAAAGTTTTTAGGGTCCCGCAAACGCCCCAAAGTGCTCCAATTTTGTTAAATTTCGCAAAAAAACGACTTAAAACGCTAATTATACCATCTAAATTATCGCCAATCGTTCTTATACTTGACAAATATATGAAGCAACTTGATACACAACATGTAAAAAAAAATTGATTAACATGGCTCAAATACTTAGTGAGATATTCATGTTTAAAGTTTTAAAATTTTCAGCCACATGGTGGCGCTATAATTTTGTATTTCCTTTAATAACTGGTGACACACTGAAGCCACCGACATATACTTGTAAGGTATCAATGGAAAGGTAATTAGCACGGCTAAACGATTGTGTATTGAACTTGGTCATGATAATGTTTGATGACGTCATTATGACGTAATATATTGAAAATTGAGTTCATATGAACGATTCATTTGCCTTTTACAGTATATCGAATTCTTAAAGTACAACTTTTAATTAGTGATATTTTCTTCCCAGTTTAAAGTAACATTTTCTTTTGGATGCAGGTGATCGGAAGTACGTGGTTTGTAATTATACACTTATAACCTACAGACAGTAAGTGATACTAATGAACAACACTATAAGTCAAGAAATCAGCCAAAGTTTTTTTGGTTACTGGTTCAGATGCAGTAGCTGCAGATCGTTGGAATTTTCTAACTGCATCAATCACTTTATATGTTGCTTGTAGCTGCTTTTCATTTTTTGGCTTTGTAGGACCATGAAGAGATGTTGCCATGCCGAGTGCTCTTTCGGCACAATCATTTACCACTGACAGATTCTTGACAACAGATATGGTATATTGATAGTCTGGTGATTCAGGCCATTTAAACGCTGACAGTTTTAGCAACTCTTCATTGAAATGTAGAAGATCAAAAAGTCTATATGTGTCGGCCCCAACAAAATCTTTCAATTGCTTATTGGAGAATGAAGAGCATTGTGGCATCTCCTGACTTTTTTGAAGAGGTTTTCCTTTGTATTTCACCAAAGCTGAGCGCATTGCTTCTTTGGTTGAGTTATCCACTGATGTATCGAAAAGAGCAAGACCTACCAGCCGTTCACTCAAGTACCAAGTGTGATCTTAAATCTTATCTAGAGCAGGTTGGACAATCTTTAAAAACTCATAGGGCAATATTCCTTTAGCACTGCAGATTTCCTCTAGTGCTTTGATGAAAGCCAAGTCATTTGAGGGAGCTTTGGAAGCAAACATGCATGTTAGCCACGCTTTGGCATAGTAAACGCTGTAGAATGTTGTCAAACTCCGGAGTCTATGTCATGGGCAAAATATGGCTTAAGCATTGCTAACTTCATAACGCAGAGAACTTTAGACATTCATCTTGCATGATGGTACCGTAAGCAGACGGTGCCCGCAGCTTAAATAGCATATATTTTCGTGGAAGAATACCACCAAGATACACGTAGCAAAGTTGGGCCATTTCTAAATAATCATGCCTTAACACTGTATCATTTTCCAACCAACTTTTCAAAAACTGTTTAGCTTCTTCAATGTGGCGGAATAAAGTGCGTGAAAGTTTCTTCTTATCCAAGAGTTCGAGATTTTGTGTATCTGTATTAATATCATTCCAAGCAGAACACAGCTTCTTAAAAAGTGGTTCATAAGGTGATGTGGTCTTCTTTTTATCTCCAGTTTTAGACAATTTTCCGAGGACAGATTCACTTGCTGCACCACAAAGCAACTCGTAAACATGATCCCGGCAGCTAATTCCAACAGTGCATGGGATAAGGAAGTTTCCAAGCGTTTTACAATGCCAAATTTTACACCAGTATTAACTGCGGTAATTCACAAAACAGAATGTTGTGTCAAATAACTTACGCATGCGATTATTTTGTTTAGTTCTATGCCCTTTTCTATTAGCAGATTAAGAATTTTGGAGTGCTCTTCAGCTGCAGATCCATTTTTCACAGGTATTATTCCGAATAATATCTCGTCTCCCTCAGAAGTGGTTGGTAGCTCGGCCACTCGCTCCTCCTTGTCAGCGCAGTGAGTGAGAGCTTTGAATATTTTCCCGTCCCAGTGAAGTGTCAAAAAATCAGTAGCTGCAGCAAGTTCATTAGCTAAGAGATTTCTTTTTGCTTCAGTAGAAAATTTTATCTGCTTTCAGCGTAGGCCTACAGTATTTACAAAGAATTTTGTTATTAAGACTATTTTCTGCAGTTGCGGCACCTACCATTTCAAACATTTGCCTGTTCGACAAAGAATATTTGGCTGCCAGGCTGCAAACTTGGGGTGTAAGAACTTTCTTTTTCTTGGTTTCCGTTGTCTTGCTTGTTTTGCCGACAAATCCCCCACATAGGTTTGATCCAGAGCTTCTCCACTTTCTTCTGTAGAAGTACTGGATTGCAACAAATCTTGCGGAAGTGGTGTATCTAAAGCATCTTTAAGTTTACGTTTTATACCTTGATCTTGTCTCGTTTTCTTTCTTTTCATTTTTATTTGCTCTTGAATATCTAAAGAACCCAAAGTGGCTTTTCGATTTTTACCCCGAATTGCTTTAAGATAATTCCAGTCCTCCATTTTCTTAGGGTTGGTAGACGTTCTCAAATCGTCTTCTACGTTTTTCTTAACAACCCATAGCGTCTTGCAGATCCTCTAAAAATTTCTTTCTGTTTCTCTTTCTTTTCCTTCTCTGTGTTTGCATTTTTTCAAATTTTTATACCGGTCTGTCAACTTCTTGACCATGTAAGTTATAGCATCTGTGGTTTTAAGACCGATTCCTGTTTTCTTCCACCATTGTTTAATATCTTCGACAACTAGAATTATTGCTTCTCGTTTCGGGGAAGTACCTTTCGATTCTTCTTGCTTAATTGTGTGATAACCATGGAAGTGAAGCAACACTTCCTTCCCACATGGAGGATACTTTCCAATAAATCCAAGTCTATGGACACCAGCGTTGAGATTTAGCAAAGGTGATTCGTCAATTAGCTATAGTTTTTTTTTTGAATACATTTTATTTGATTAATTGCAGAAAGGCAATTTTAAATAGTATGACGTCATAGTGACGTCATTAAATATTAGTTTGGCCAAGTTTAATACATGATCGCTTAGCCTTGCTAATTACCTTTCCATTGATACCTTGAATGTGTCGCTAGCTTCAGTGTGTCACCAGTTACTAAAGTAAATATAAAACTACAGCGCCACCATGTGGTTAAAATTTTCAATGTTCAAACATCTTCTCCACATGAATATCTCACAAGGTAATTGAGCCATACTCATCAAATTTTTTTAATATGCTGCGCATCCAGTTGCTTCATACGCGTATCAAATATGAGGAAGATTGGTGGTAATTTAGAAGGTCTTATTGGCGTTTTATGTCGTTTTTTTGCGAAATTTGACAAAACTGGAACACTTTGGGGCGTTTGCGGGACCCTTAAAAGTTTTTTAATCAAAAATTTTTTTTTACCATTGCTAATCATATAGAAAATGGCAACTTTTTCCAATTTATTGGAACGAAATTCCAAAGTCGTTTTTTTTGGCCCACCCTAATGTACGTTGTACATATTCAGGTACAGATCAATTATTGAAATGTATTATATCATTTATGATGATGATGATTATGTGCCTGATCTGATACAGACGTTGGCGATCATGGTCTTCCAAACTTCTCTGTCATTTGCCATTCGTATAAAATCGTTCGTTTTAACTGTTGTGTTTGTGGCCCATTGATTCAAGCTGTTTAAATAAGTTAATCTTTGTCGACCTCTGCTTCTATCATTCTATCATTATATCCTATCTCCTATCATTTATATGTGATGTCATCCTATCCTCTATACTCCTATCATCTATACTCTATCATCTATACTCATATATACTCATATATGAGTATATATGAGTAACATCTATACTCATATATACTCTATCTATATACTATACCTATCATCTATACTCCTATCATTTATATGTGATGTATTTCATCTTCACTTGAACTAATAAAAACTGTCCATATTTGTAGGACTTGCAGGTGAACTATTGGTGTGAGCAAATTTTACTTTATGATAAAGAATTCGCTGTACTGAAGTAATGATGCTATGGTGTTTCTTTTTTGGTCTGTTGGGACTATAGACTCCTTAAGTAAAGGACTGGAATGTTGCGATCTCTAGGTTTGTAACTTGAGTCTGAATAACTTGAGTCCTGGCTAAAATCACTTCTAGAGAAGCTAGAAACACAATCTTGGATTCCATATTAGGGTTTTTGAGGATGGCGAGTTCAATAGTGTTACTTTCAAAACCATCTGTGGTCATATTCAAGGTCAAAATATTATATTTTAAGGTCAAATTACAGAATTTTGGTCATTTTTGCCCATTTTTGCGTCTAAATCGTAAAGCAAAACTGTTTGAAAGAAGTCTGTGACGAAATATGCTATTACATAAACATCATATGTATTTCTCAACACTATGGCTATTATCTAAAGGAGTCTATGATTACAATATAATACACAAATTGACAATACATAACAAGATGACACCATAATAGACAATGTCAATCACCAGTTAGAAAGCTTTTCTTGCCTCCTGAGGCATCCCAAAGACTTTTCTTTGTCACTTACATTGAGGACATTAGCTTTCAATAGAATGTTAGCTAAGTAGTACAAGCAGCATTATTACTAGCTAAAGGTGTATCTACAAATGATAACAACTCAGCAAAATGAAACCGGCAACGCATTTCAGTCTTGTCATGCAAATTACTGCTATGATTTCAGTAAATTGTTACGTCACAAAAGCTTGGAACCGCAATGTTTTGCAATGGCAATGGCATATAAAATCACCAAAATATTTCCCAAAATAAATAAAAAGAACTTCAAAGAACTTACGCAGTGTAGAGAAAATATCTTACACAATAGATGCAGTAGGTGCACAATATCAGATTTCGTCACAGACTTCTTTCAAGCAGTTTTGCTTCACGACTTAGACGCAAAAATACCAAAATTCTGTAATTTGACCTTAAAATATAATATTTTGACCATGAAAATGACCTCCGATGGTGTTGAAAGTAACACTATTGAACTAGCCATCCTCAAAAACCCTAATATGGAATCCAAGATTGTGTTTCTAGCTTCTCTAGAAGTGATTTTAGCCAGGACTCAAGTTAATCATTCAGACTCAAGTTACAAACCCTGAGCATGGGAGATTCCAGTCCTTTACTTAAGGAGTCTATGATTGGGACGGTGGTTCTCAACTTTCTTGACATCACGCATCTACAAAAAATTGTTTACTTGTGGCATCCTAATGATAGCAAATTAATGGCTGTATTGTTTTTGACATAACTTGGTATTAACAGTATATATGTACAGTTGTACACTACAGTTCAGGGTACGTGTCAAAAAACAAAACTTGATGACTGAACTAATAACTAATGTCACTTAAAATACATAGGCTTCAACCAGTTTAATGTGATATGAAATATTTTTGACAAAGTTTATTAAACCTTGAAAGTTTGCAAAGCTTGTTACTGTCATTCTGTCAAATAATATGGTTTCATCGGCTAAGGATTTTTCGACAAATAGCACACAGATAATTGATTTAATATTTGTAGAATTGCTTTTCTTGTCTATCATTTTATGTTTTTGGTTTTTACCTAGTCTTTCTGGGGAAAAACGACTTCAGCGCCATTTCAGAACATTTGACTGTGTTTTGACGCTTAGAGGCAAGCTTGAAGAAGGTGATTGCAAAGATTTGCAGAAAAAACAAATCATTCGCTTTCTACTTATAGCGCGTCACTTTAACTCGATTGAAATATATTGCCGTTTTTTTCACCTATATGTATATTTTACACTTCTACAGTATGTACATCTGATTTCTATAACCGTCCAAAGTAAATTAAGATTGTGTAACTTGCAGATTAAGTAATTCAACACTGCAGTATGGGATATTATATACTGTATAAACAGAAGTGCTAGGAGATAGTGAATGAAAATTTTGTTGCCTTGCAAAAAATGATGCAGCAGGTACTGCACAACTTGAGAACCACTGCCTTAGCATTCACTTAAAACATTATTACTGGGCCTCAAACAAAAGGAACGCTGAAGTTAAACTCTCTCATGTCTGGTCTGGTTTAAAATAGCAATCTGTTATGAAAATATATACACTACTACCAGTTTCATATCACTTTTTTTGTAAACTTAGTGTATTTAAACTATCGTATATGTCACTAAGATGTTTTACTTCGAGTCTACCTGATGAAGGAACATGCTTTTAACCAATTGTTGTTGCTGCGATATAGTTAAAATACAGTCAGAAGTTCTTGATTTGTATTCTGCATGTGTGTAAGATTATGATTTCCTTGTTATAGCAAAACGTCTTCATAACTGAAGCGTGCTTGTTAAAACCACTCCGTGCCTTTCACTTTTTACAATTACGAATACTACGTTGAAGTTTACGATATGTACTGTACTCACACAATCACATTTTTACAAAAATTGGTGGCTGAGGAATTATCCCAGAAACTGTACTCATGTTGGGTACTGCTGTGCTTGAAAAACTGCGAGGTTATGTATACATAGATCTGTATAATATATTATCTGTGGATTTGTATACATGAGTTTGTTTCATTCAAATAGCAGTACCTTAAATTTGTACTTCTACACTGTAGTGTAAAATTTACAGAGCTGTAACTGTACCAATGTTAAGTATGGTTGGTGCAATCATCCATACTTCATGATAGTTTGTTACGAATGTAAAAAAAAATTGTGTTGTGCTTTCCTGTTGGTCACTTTGGTTTGTTTTTTATGATTATTCTATTGTATGTATTACTCAATCAGTCATTTAATTCAGTGGAAGATTTAACACTCTGCAGAAAACAGTAGATATTTCTGCAACTCTTTCTGTTTTTGAATTTTAGTGGAGTGAAACTTCGAGGTATTCCTTTGCAGTTTGATGACTTTTAGAACAACACAGAAAATTCTTTTTTGAAAATACCGTTTGCAATGTTGGTATTTCTAATTTTTACTCACTTTGTTCCTTACTTTTGGACCATTTCTTTCACTTTTAGTGGGATATACTTTCACAGTTTTCATTTTTTGTACTTTTGCTGCAGTTCTTCGTTTCTTACGATGAGTTTTGACATTTATCAATCGCATCGTAAATGCTTTAACTGATATCTTTGGGCTGTACACTATTCTACCAATACGGGTCTGCTACTATTCGGTGAGTCCGATTCGGTGAGTCCGATTTGGTGAGTCTGATTCGGTGAGTTTCTAACCTCTAACCCCTAACACTAACCCCAAACCCCTAACCCTAAAACGGCAATGATAATTAGGCTACGGTACCCGATAATTAAAAAAAAAAATTGAAAAAATCCCCCGTTAAGGGATCAGACTCACCGAAACGGGCCATTCCGACCAATACAATGCCAATAGCTGTGTGTGGCTGTGTGCTGTAGTTATGTTCTTTCAATGCTTTTCGTAGTTTATTCTGTTTTCGTACAAACTCGAAATATTTTTGAGCATGCTCATCGAATGGCGTGTTCACAAGTGGGTGCTTTTCTATCTTTGTATTCTGTGTTTTATTTACAATGTCACACAAACAGACTGCCGAGAATAGGACGTTGTTCAACCTTAGTTTTCAACATTACTTTTGTATCTGTGCGTGATAAGACATTAAACAGTTGACGACCAAGGATCAACAAAACCTGCTATTTTTGCAAATTCTATTCATATTCACAATCGAATTCTTTAGTCTGCTACGCATGTCAATGTGTTAACAACTTTCTCCATGTATTCTAGAGGTTTATTACGTTTGTAAGCACTTTCTGCACCCACCAATTGAAGTTACCCATCAGATACTCGTCCATAATGGGGTCAAGGTATATTAAAAACATTATATATTTGTTTCATGTAAAAATTTTGAAGTTTCTGCGTAGGAGAGAGTATCAAATTGACAAAATCCTCACATGTTTAAATTCTCACATTAACTTTGCGATCATCACTTGTTACGTTCAGTTTTGTAATAGACTAGTAGTTTTTGAAGTGATTTGCAATGGGTGCTGCTGTTTTCTTCGTGAACGGGTTTGAACTATGTTCATTACTTTTTCTTTCACAGGTCTCGAAAGAGAGAGGAGATATTTAAAGGTCCAAGAAATGTGATTATTCTTAAAACTGAAACCGGCTTTGGGTTTAATGTCCGAGGACAAATTAATGAAGGAGGTGCGTAGACATTTAGACTGTTGTCACTGCTCCCTGGACAGTATATCAATTGATGAGCTTGATTATACGTTTAATTTGTTGCAAAGCTTATTCGATTGATTCGTACCGAGTTGAGAAATATTACAATTGGAGACTTATAGCAAATATTTTAACTAAATCTGCTATGAATACTGAAAAGTTTGGGTGTTCATCAGGAAAATTATTGTTTCTTCCACTAGTTGCAGCGTTCATCTGGTGAAAGTAAAAGCAACGACAGACAGGTTGATTTATTGCTTCACTGACGTTTCACGCACCATGGCAATGCGCATCCTCAGAGCGAATAACATACAAAATAAAATTGCAAAGTTATATACTGCAGTGCGGTTGAAGGCAAGAAAAGGCTTTTGGCCATCATTTAAAATAATTTGTGTTTCATTTTTTTCTTGCCTTTAACCGCACTGTAGTACTGATATATATAACTTTGTTAATTTTTTTTGTATGTTGTTCACTTTGAGGATGTGCATTGTCATGGTGCGCGAAGGGTCAGTGAAACAATAAATCAACCTGTTTGTCGTTGCTTTTACTTTCACTTTCATCAGATGAACGTTGCAATTTGTGGTAGAAACGATAAATCTGCTATCAATCCTATCATACATTCACTTCTAAATAATTTTTTTTTTATGTATATAAATTTAATTTGAGTGCAAATTCCTTGTGAGTCTCTTCAATCATATCAATGTTAGCGTGATTATGAAAACAATATTTTTGATAGTGACCACTCAGCTTTACTCTGCTGACCACTCAGCTTTAAGAAGAAGAAGAAGCTTTACTCTGCTGAAATTTTGCAGCAAAATTAAGCAGGTTTCTTTATGATTTAATTTTTTTTTTTTGAGCAGGTCAGTTGAAAAGCATCAATGGAGTGTTATACGCGCCACTACAGCACGTTAGTGCCATCCTGGAAAACGGAGCCGCAGAAAATGCAGGCGTAAGGCCTGGCGACCGGATATTGGAAGTGTAAGTTTTAAATCAAACAAGTTTTTGTTTACTCAAACCAGCAAGCTTGACGTTGTAGTGTCTTATTTAGGCTCTAGGTTAGGAGGTCCCATTTTTGTTAATCTGGTCAACTAAAATTACGCCCTTGCATATGAGCAAGACATTTTTGCTGTTGGCTTACCTGCATAAGCTGGCAATGCGCATTGGCTTGTGATAACCATCAGCTGTGTTGCAATTCTTCAGATTTCAACGAAAACGTTGTGAAATGTATAGGCTGTGTATGTAAAAACAGAGCTCTTGCGTTTTATTGTGAAATGAGGTCAAATTTGGATAGTCTTTGGAACTTTTTTTTAGGTTCATTTACATTTCTGGCTTGGTATGAGGTTCAGACGATCCACCCAGAGAAAAAATGAATCCATCCAACGTTTCAACTAGGATTGAGGTCTGGGCTTAAATTCGAAATAAATGGCACCCGTTCGGATATTGAGAACTAGATTTTGTAAATCTTTGTATAGACCAGAACCAGCTTGCCTTTTTCGATTTGATGTTTTCAGAAAACTAAACTTCCCATCCTAAAATTTAGTACTCGTGTACAACTGAGTGCTAAAAGGTCGACTTTCTGCACTGAGGTTTGTAAAGCAATTACAACTTTGTGTAGTTTTGCCCAACCTATAATGTTGTTATAGAAACGGCACCAATGTTGAAGGCTCCACTCATCGGCAAGTGGTAGACCTCATAAAAGCAGGAGGTGAGAAATTGCAAATGACCATCATATCTGTTCCTCCGCGTGATGCGCAGAGACTGGATCCTGACGACGACTTCTTCTACGACTACACCGATATCCGAACAATTGATTTATCAATTCCCAGTTTCGAGCACATTGAAGAAAACGGCCATAAATATGTGGTAAGTCTAGGAAGCTGTAAGTGGTTTCATTTTTTTTACCATGTCCACATTATGCAATATGCATCCTAAGAAAAACCGCAACTAAAAGTCTATAAATGTGATTGTTTCCCTTGTTCTCGCTTTTATGGTTATCACATTGTAATTGGGTGTTGCTGTAACAGACAGTATTTTAAATGTTGAATTATAAACGAATAAACATTCGTCGACAACTAACTTGTTTGCGCTTGCTTGCCCTTATTTATAAGAACATTATATTAAACATATTATAAGAGTGGCTGCTTTAGTCATGATTGACTTGAATGTGGAAGAATGATAAAAAAGTAGGAAAAATTGAAAGTGCCTTTGCGAATCCATTTTTATTTTCTCATAGGCATACGCCGTCTTCTACAATGGAAAGCTAGCTGTCAAACGGCGCTACAGTGAGTTCTTGAATGTTTATGAAGAATTGATGAAAATTTTCACGGATTTTGAATACCCGAAATTTCCTGGAAAATGGCCATTTCAACTATCCGAAGTACAACTTGAAAAAAGAAGAAGTCTCTTGGAAAATTTCATACAAAAAAGTAACTTTCAATTGCAATCAGTGTTTTTTGTCGCTTACTACCTGTGGTTAAAAATTTAGATTAAGTTAACGGGAATGCAAATTAAGCAGCCAATCGCCGTGACTTCGCCAAAAACTAAGCTCTTGAGCGGCCTTTGAGCTTCGCCACAGGCTGATGCTTTTGAACAGTGTCGAACCAGCGCCTTTCGAACGTCGTATCAGAGGTCTCACCACCCGTCATGCAGTCAACGTAACCAATGATAACTAATTAAATATTAATGACATATTTCATTATATATTTTATCTTTGTTGATGATAAACAACTCACACTTTTGTTCAACTCACACTGGGTTTTTTTCGGTCATTTATCGGTCATTGACCGATTTTTTAGCAAAATGTCCGAAAAAAATATAGTCAATTTGGTCAAAATGTTCGAAAAGAAGTGTTGCAAGGTTGAGTTTCGCTGATGAACGTTGAAGAAACGTTTGTCCGTTTTAACTTTTTCTCAGCGAAACTTAATGTTGTAGCTAGTCAGGAAGTGCAAATTTTGGTTTGTATCAGCTACTTGAAAGTTTTCATCAGAAAAAATGACCGTATTTTTTCAAGTCATTTCGGACAAATGACCGAAAAGTCTCAGCGAGAAACAAAACAGTAATACCCACATATGTTGTCAGTTGGCCAATCTTATTTCGTCATGATTTGTTCTTTGGTATTTGAAGTTTTAATGTAGAGATTTTGGTTAACGTGTTGCCAATAAGACAATTTTTACGAGTCCAGATAAGTGATCATTCTGTTAACAGTTGGCAAAAATGTTAATCTAGTTCCGTAACAATTATGCGATTGTACATTATATATAACAAAGTCGTTCAAAATACTTTTTTAACAAACACTCGCCCAATGACATATTTCCAGTTTAGTTGCGCATTTTTACTTTAAAAGATGATGCATTAGTGTTGGTATTACAAAATAATTTGAATTGAAGACTTTTTTAAAAGCCTTGTAGAATAGATTATTCATAGTATGCGCAACTGTTCAAAAATTAAATAGTTGTAAAAATTAGCCTTTTGTAACTGAGTTCAGATGAGTTGAAAATTCAACTTAATCTTGTCCCGTACAAAACCTGTTCTAAAGAGGCCGAAGTATCCGAAACGAACGTGACTGAAACAAAACCTTAAAAACTGATATTTTATTGACTTGAACAATGAACATGCCCTAGTCGTCAGCCACGTGAATAGACCTACACTATGCAGACATAAATTCGATGGCATACAAAATTAAGGTTTTAATCGATATTATATAATGCATATAGATTAGAAAGCCATTTCGTGGCCGCGATCCCGTGAGAGATCTACTTGCCTAGGCTATTATAGGCCTCTACATCCAATCGATATCACACGAAGTAACAGAATATTTCACAATAGACAGTATCGTAATTGGAGGGTAATCAAAGTTTTAATGTCTCTCTTAAACGATTTATGCTATATATATCATTTCAATTGCCATATTATGTTTACTGCTGCTGGACTAGTGTTATATTTTCCACTTTTTTGACAGCAAAAAAACAAGCACAACACAACCTCTTATAAACATGTCGTTGTCAAATGGCAAAAGTAAAACGGAAAAATCTATGTGGTAAATTTACAATAACTACTGGCTTGATATTTGACGGAAGAAATTTGCAAATTTATAACTTAGTTTTAATCTCGGCTTGGGAGTACAAGTTTGTATATAAATATTAAGTTGCTGATTAATTTTTGTTTCTCAAACGTTTGGATAGAACTTGATAGAAAAAATTTGTTTAAAAAAAATGACTTTGAAACTACAAGTTATGAGGAGTTCTGTAATACTTTCTCGATTAATTATTATCCGAAGTGAGCGCGGCAACTTTAACTTAAACAATTAAACATGTTTTGCATTCTGGATGCTGTTGTAAACAAATTCACGAATTTGTACTTTGCACCCCAAAATGAAGTCATGATTCAGCATATTCACGTCCACACCAACCCGAAAGCTTTTTCCGTTTTGGTTTAACCTTTTCTGATTATTCAAAGTCTCAGCTAACCCAAGTTGTTACTTTTACATCATTTCAACCACCAGCGACGTTGAAACGAATTAAAATAACAACAATTTTTGAACTTCACCCAGCATTCAAGATCCGTGTGATACAAGAATGCGACCAGGTGCAGGATTTCCTCAAACTCGACACTTTAGAAAACGCTTCAAGCAAGTCGGATGAGCCGGAGACGCATGAGTACAACGCCGAAGAAGAACTTGGTCAAGGTAGTGGCTGGTTTACCCGTAGCGCAGATATATTATATACTTAACATTAACTTTCATTCCACCTTGATTTCTTCAACTCTTTCTTTGGTAAATTTAGGTTGCAAACAAATGCTTCATAGCACAGAGGTTCTCAACTCTTCTACTCTCGCTTACCTCTTGCCGACTTGATAAATTTAACCTTACTGGCTATTTTAGAGTCATAATTGGGATATTGATTATGTTCATGCAGATTATTTCCTGTTTTAGTGAATGTAGTCTGGGTTAAAACCTGCTTAGCATGAGCTATAAAGCCTATTTGTTCGACGTTATTTTGATCATTTGAATGACGTTGTACTGTTCCAGTTGGCCCTGATAAGCCCCCAGCGTATGAAGATGTCACCAGTAACTCCCGTCAGCAAAACGGTGTTGCTGAAGTAAAGAAAGAAAGCAAAAAAGAAGCCGCCTCAGAGATCAGAATAAATCTACCAAATCAAACCACCGAAGTACTTTCTTTGGAAGGAGAGGACTCTCTAAGCTCCTTGACCGCAAAGCACATTCTTAAGGTAGTTTTCTCACTTGTTCATTGTTGTTTAGAATGTTTTCTTTTATGTTCTGCTTTTCTACTGCATGCACTGAATGCATGAAATCAGTAGTTTTTGCGACAGCACACCTAATCAGCTACCAGTCCTTTTTTAGGGAATGAACGTCTGTAAACGTCGAGTCATTGTAAAAAATTGACTATTTGCTAAATGTCAAATATTGCTTAATGCTTTGTACGGCTCTGGATATGAGATTAAACTAAAGACCCAGGTCCCAGATGCGTCAAAAATCTCACAAGTGATTTAAATCTTTTGTTTCTTCTAAAACCCTGATCTATTACAGATTCAGCAGAGTTGTGATTAGAGCAAATGGATCAGCGATCATGATTCTTGCGTCTAACTGAGCTTAATGATCGCCGAGTTTTCTCAACATTGTTCAAACTAAGAAAGTGTTGTAGATTTTGTGAAAGATTTAGGATCTAGAACAGCGACCGTCAACAGTAGAATAATTCATTGGTTCGCTTGTAAATCGATAAGTTGCATGGCATGAAACGCAGTCTACAGACCAAGCTGTCAATCAAGACCGGCATAGAATTTTTGCCATGGTTGCCAATTGGGTCATTCCATATCAACTCAGCCACCCATGTATATGGCACCTCTCAGATTTTGCTGAAAAGTTGTCATACCATACCTTAGGCTACCAAACGAAAGAATCCTAAGTTTTAGATCAATATCTCAAACGGTTTTCACATGGTGGCCATTTGAATTTCGGGCGCTACCCTCGTTTTTGACTTGGGGGGGTAGCAAATAGCAATTTCAGCCATTTTCAGAGCCCCATAACTTTTATTGTAATTGTGGTAGAAGACTAAAAATTGCTGTGCTAGTTCATTATCAACTATACTACACAATTCAATAGTAACAAACAACATCTCTTGATGCATAAGTGTTAGGTGGGTCATCATAATCCTGTTTTTTTGCCCCGTATAAGTGATTTTTTCAATTTTCAAATGCTTCTACCACCCAAACCAATCAAAATATTTCTCTAAAACCTAATTATTTGTAATATTTGGAAACTTTTCTTCTGCCAACTTGAATTTGGGAGTTGTGGTACCATTAACAGAGATCTTATGGGGGTCTGAAAACCCTATCAGGCAGAAATGGCCCTTTTTAGCCCCTATGTTTAGAGCCCCAAATGACCGCGTGGGCATTTTATGGTCATGCTGAAATTTATACCAGACAAACACATACATTTATGCTTTCATTTCATGAAATAAAATGTTTGAGTATCAAACTCCTTCACTATAAATTTTATGTTTTTAAAATGTAACATTTTGGTCATTTTTGGCAAATAATCTCAAGTCCTTAATGTAGGTCAGAGAAAATTCAACAATGATTTATCATGAAAACAGTGAAAATAAGTAGTTACTATGCTTAGTGATCATAAACATTGGAATGCTGACACTGTTGACCATTAATTTATGTTCAAAATGATGCTTTCACCTCTTCTCACCCATGAAAAAGTACCCACCTGCAATCAATAAGCCATTATGTAGAGATAAAATTGTAGGGAAATGATCTATACGTTTTCAAAAAATAAATTGTTTTCAGTTTGCACTATAATTCTGCATTATGTAAAATGCTTAGCTCAAATCAGTATTCCAATTGTGCGGTTGTTGGTACACCACTCTCACCAAGCAGTGAACAATGCTTAGGGTCCTGTAGATGGGTCCATTTAGGAGTATTTTTTAGGTAGATTTCCAATTTGGCAAAATTTTCTATTCACCTGATTTTGTTTTTAAGATATTTATGATTTTTGGTTTGTCATACTTGATCCAATGTTACAGGCTACAGCACAAAATAAAAGGGAATGCATGATCCATCTTTGTGACTCACTCTTGTTACCTCATCTAAAACAGTTTATCCCGAATCTGCACAAAGTGATCTATTTTAGCGATGGTGCAGCTTCACAATATAAAAATTATAAGAACTTCACCAACCTGTGCTATCACAAACATGACTTTGGTATTTCTGCTGAATGGCACTTCTTTGTCACTTCGCATGGGAAAAGCCCATGTGACGGAATTGGAGGCACTGTCAAGCGTTTTACAGCACGTGCAAGTCTTCCGGCCCCCAATGGACATTCTTTTCATTCGTACTATATTGATGGAAATTGGAATAAAGCAATGGTGTGAACGTGTTCCCCTAATAGTTTTTGTCGAGGCATAATGTCTCTCCAATTCATACTCTTCTCAACCATGCACCAATGGGGAATGGCCTTTTCCTTCTCCTGTGAATGTGGTGCCGAGGAACAGACCACAGAGTGCAGACCACATCATCAATGACTGCTCCATCTTCAAGCCACCTAACAGAGTGGAAGGTCTGCGTGTCATGGATGATGAAACCAAAGACTGGCTGCACTCGAGTAGCCTTCCAGTGTAGTCCGGAAACATTGTGAATCTGGGGTGGTAAAAGGATAGACCCTCGGCCCCAAAGGCTCACACGAAGACGATACTTTTCTTTATTTTTTTTAACACCGTCTGCACTAATGAAGAAGAACTGAATGTTTTTGATGTTTGTTGTTGCCCATTCAAACATCTGTAATGGTGTCAAAATATGGTTTGCATTGGGGGCCGGAAGACTTGCACGTGCTGTAAAACGCTTGACAGTGCCTCCAATTCCGTCACATAGGCTTTTCCCATGCGAAGTGGCAAAAAAGTGCCATTTAGCAGAAATACCTAAGTCATGTTTGTCACCAGATTCAATATTCACTGACATCAGTGCAGAACAAATCTGTGATGCAAAACATTTGGATGAAGAACGCTTGCTTTCAGATCAATCAAAAATCTCAAGTCTGTTCCAACCAGGAATATACATTGCCTGTATCTATGATGATGATTAGTTAATTGGAAATATTATTGAACGTTCAGATAAACATGGTGGATGTTTTCGTAAAATTCATGAAGCGTGTAAACAACATTTTGATGTGGCTGCCAGACCAAAGACAAATGCCTTGTTTGGTGCCATTCCAACATATAATTTGTTGTGTATGTGTACCAGAAACCTACAGACACAGTGCTCGAAAATACAAACTTAATCAAAAAGATTAGGGAAATGTTCTGACACCACTTCCACAGTTTCTTAGACAATAGATGATATTCAAACTCAACTGAGCTGATTTGAGATATGCATTTTACATAATGCAGAATTATAGTGCAAACTGAAAACAATTTAATTTTTGAACACGACTTAATCATTTTCCTACAATTTTATCTCCACATCATAGCTTAATAGGGTGTGCCACTTTGTAACTTTTTTTTCATAACCAAGGTCTCAACCCATTTTGGGGTTCCTTTTAGGACCAAAAACTATCCCAAAAATAGATCAGAAAGAAAGAGAAGAGATCTATGTTCGTTTGCTTCTTCTTCGGTAATTATATTGAGTTGAAGAAACTGAAGAGAAGACATCATATCCCTATGACATGATAACCCCTGTGATCAAAAGCATTGGTGCAGTGAGCCATGCACGATGGGTGGCCAAATTACTGTGTGAGTTAAAGCTTGCTCTGTATTCTCTTCAGTTTGTTCAACTCAATACAATTACCGAGGAAGAAGCAAACGAACATAGATCTCTTTCCTTGTTTTTGATATTATTTTATGTTCCTGCATGGATAACAGCACCTGATCCATTTGATGCTCCATATAACGATCTCCATCTGCTTAAAACTCTTCTTCAATTTAAGAAAAAGAATAATCTTCCAGAATCTTTTTCAAAGTTCATTGCAGCAATGATAAACCGTCTTATGCAACATCTGTGGTATCTTAGTGAACCATTTGTATTTTTGGTATTGCTTTCTGCATTATCGTCTGTGCAAGAAAAAGAAAAATGTCGTAAAGCATTGCTAAAATATGAACCAGCTTCTGAATCATCGTTGAAAAACTTGGGAAAATTAGTCACACCTGCAGAAATGACAATGTCAACCAACATGAATTTATTGAATAACTTGTTTGGACCAGATTCTTGGCTTCCCAAAAATTTTTTGGGATAGTTTTTGGTCCTAAAAGGAACCCCAAAATGGGTTGAGACCTTGGTTATGAAAAAAAAGTTACAAAGTGGCACACCCTATAGCTTATTGATTGCAGGTGGGTACTTTTTCATGGGTGAGAAGAGGTGAAAGCATCATTTTGAACATAAATTAATGGTCAACTATGTCAGCATTTCAATGTTTATGATCACTAAGCATAGAACCTACTTATTTTCACTGTTTTCATGATAAATCATTGTTGAATTTTCTCTAACCTACATTAAGGACTTGAGATTATTTGCCAAAAATGACCAAAATGTTACATTTTAAAAACATAAAATTTATAGTGAAGGAGTTTGATACTCAAACATTTTATTTCATGAAATGAAAGAATAAATGTATGTGTTTGTCTGGTATAAATTTCAGCATGACCATAAAATGCCCACGCGGTCATTTGGGGCTCTAAACATAGGGGTAAAAAAGGGCCATTTCTGCCTGATAGGGTTTTCAGACCCCCATAAGATCTCTGTTAATGGTACCACAACTCCCAAATTCAAGTTGGCAGAAGAAAAGTTTCCAAATATTACAAATAATTAGGTTTTAGAGAAATATTTTGATTGGTTTGGGTGGTAGAAGCATTTGAAAATTAAAAAAATCACTTATACGGGGCAAAAAAAAAGGATTTTGATGACCCACCTAACACTTATGCATCAAGAGATGTTGTTTGTTACTATTGAATTGTGTAGTATAGTTTATGATGAACTAGCACAGCAATTTTTAGTCTTCTACCACAATTACAATAAAAGTTATGGGGCTCTGAAAATGGCTGAAATTGCTATTCGCTACCCCCCCCAAGTCAAAAACGAGGGTAGCGCCTGAAATTCAAATGGCCGCCATAGGAAAACCGTTTGAGATATTGATCTAAAACTTAGGATTCTTTTGTTTGGTAGCCTAAGGCATAGTATGACAACTTTTCAGCAAAATCTGAGAGGTACCATATACAAGATATCTTCATATTGGCTGTTTTGATATGGAATGACCCAATTGCCATAATCGCTTGTGGCGAAGTTCTGAATAGTTTGAGACGGCGATTCTGTTCTGGATATGGGTATTGTGCAACTATTGGAAATATGCCTTTACTTTTCGGAATTCATCGAAACAACGGTTTTGTTTCAGAAATGGTGTGACAAAATGGAATTGGAAGATTCACTGCACCACCTGTTCTCTCTCTACGTTAGAAGGGAGAAGAACTTTTGTGAGTAAAGATTTTTGAACTCTTAATACTTGTGTAATGACGAAATACGTAATTGTCAGTGTGCCAGTTATGAAAAAATTCGTCATTTTTACATTGATTCAACGTCTGCTGACGAATTTTACCACCTAGCATAGCAAGTTCTTGCCTGCGTTAGCGCACAATTTCATTACGAAAAAGAATATAAAGAGTATGATACACACTTAGTTTTTGGGATATTATTACTGCTAGTGACGCTCATTATTGCCAAGTTATTTGAAGACTGATGCAGATGTGCCACGATATTGTGGATAAATTTTCCTGTTTTTTGTACGTTGATGCCAATCCGCTCAGTGTTCGCCGTTACTTCTGTGTATCAAATCTCCTGTCAATGCCTGCATGTTTGATTGGTTAATATTAGTCACATCTGTGTGCCGGTCTTTGGAATGTCCCGCTGCATTATAATCGCGCTTGTTAATAATTAATTTACTTGCTGAGACAAGGGCTTTCGGGAACAAAGCCAGTTTGAACATATTGCCATGAACTTTCGTCCATTGTTTCTAACACACCAAAGAATTCCAGGCTCTGTCTACGTTCTTATTGCGGAAGCTTTTCGTATGCCAGTGGCTGTCTTGCGTTTTCGTCGTCCCATGCAGTCCAATACAGTACACAATGCTTGTCCAAAAAAACAATCCAAATGAAAAGTTGCTTTAACACATATTGAGTGACCCTTATCTGGATAACATGCAAATCAAGCACTTTGTTACGTTTCTTGCCGAAGCAATATTATGTATAACTGGGGATAGAAACGCCGCTGTTTTGACCGGTCTCACCAGTGCAGTAAACGTACATCGGATAGAACATTCTATGCATATTGCATATAATGTTTTTGTAGACTAAAATCTCTGGTTTAATCCCGGTTAAGTGTACTCGCCTGAGTACAGTGACTTTCCAACGACTTCAATTTTACATGGATAGCCTTGATTGGGTGTTTTTTTTAACCATCTGTTCCGAGCATAAACGTTGATCAACATTTTTTTAATGGTATTGACGTATAAGAATGCTATGGGCTTCTAAACTAGAACACTTCCAACTGAACTACAGTTCCGTCGTGAAGCAGTCATCTATCACGGTATCACCACATAGATGTTGTCCCCAACAGATTTAAGTCCAAATTTGTACGATCTTTAGGCTTGGCTTGAAATGTGCTGCTAAGATTGAGTTTTTGGTTGTTTTTTTGACCATGTTTCAGTTCGAAAATATAGCAACTTTGTTTAATTCACAATTTCTGAAGTAAACAACGCTCGTGCTACTAATAGCGAAACTTAGTCTACTACTTTGTTGTGACTCATGTTGGTTGTTATCAATCTAGGGCTATGCTAATTGCTAATGACTCAAGCCACGCGACGTGAAAGAATAACCTTTGTCCGTTCTGCAATCTTGTCTTTAGAACCAATTCTCTGAGAATGGTATCATCATTTACTGTATTTTGTAGAAACTGTATCGCGCTCTCAATTACATAAGTTTGTGTCATTGTGGGAAACTGTATTCTCGGACTAAGAAAGCTTCTTTGAGAGCTTAATCCTGGCAACTTCGCATGTTTGTAGAGGCTTTGAACAATTGATGCAGATCCGGTCACCGAGTTTGACAGAGTGAAGTTTCCGATTGTTGAAGTGTTGTTGTTTAAGAAGTTTTTCATCCTCTAGATCCCGCTGAATGAAGAGCACTCTTTGAAATGGGCTGCTCAATCTTTGTGGTATTGAGATGTTATTTTTCCAATTTCTTTGCGTGCTTTTTCAGATTGTAGGTTACGACCTGAGGAAAGCGTCAAGACGTACGCCAGCTTGGCAGTTTCCAATCGCAAGCGATCCGACTTCGCGGTGAGGAAGTGGCTTTTCAATCCAGCCACGGAGAAGAAATTAGTCGAGAATGACAAAACAAGTTTCCTATTCTTTGGTCAGGTACGGACTTTTGATCGCGTGAACTAGTGTGTTCTATTGTCAAAATTAATGAATATGCTTCTCTATTGCGGTGAATAAGATGCAATGCATAAACTTTGTGTGTCCCAACGATTTTTAAAGCAACGCTATGTTCACATTTTTGTGTACATTTCTGCCAACATTGTTCTCTTCTTTTGGCTGTCTTTCTTCCAATCAGCAGAAGTTGTTTTTTTGCGTCTCTACAACGTCTCGCGATAAAAGGGCCACTTTTTCTGATTGGCACCAAATCTGTCATCATCTCATCTGCCAACCTCTTTCACACAACTTGTCGACATCCTACCGATTCTGGCACACAAACTCATAGCCCAGCTTGTAAAAACAACGTGTTTTGCAAGCTGGACGATCACTATTTGTGAGAGTCGTTGGGACTCCTACCTTCTGCTTGGGAAGCAATCAAGCTGTAGTTTGGAGTTTGGTAGTTTGGAAGAATCTTTTCTGTTGTTGGTCCCAGGGCTGTGGAGTCGCGAGACAAATATGCGACTACTACTCTTCAGTTTAAAACTGGCCGACTCGGGCTTAAGTGTTGCCTTTTTTTTTAATTCTTGTTCTTTTTTATTTTTTTTCCTAAATTATATTTTTTTTAAAGTTGTGCTCGAAATTAAAACGGCGACTCTCATAAAAAGAGACAAGAACAAACACTTCTCATTTCTGCTGAAGGGTGTGAGCGCAATACGGAGAACAAGAAACTCTATTTAAAAAAAAAGATTGCAAACGACTCAGACTCGGGACCTGCCAAAATCTCTCTGACTCCACAGCCCTGGTTGATACCCTTGTTCATTAGCTCAGACGGAGAAATGCGAATTAAAAAACTTTCTCTCTGTCCATTTCATTGGTAAAGAATCCAAACGTTTTGTCAAGAATATGTTTAGTTTTATTAAATTGAAGTTCAACAGTAATATTGTTCCCATTCATAAAACATTTAAAGTTGGTTATTATTATTATTAGTTTAAATCAAGGACTCCCTCCTTTTTGTGTTCAAATGTCGTACACAAGTTCACTTATTTGCACGATGCGAACTGTACTATGTACAAACATTGGTATGTCCACTTGGGTGGAGTGAAAAAAACTTTTTATAAAATTTTTATTAGCTTGGGGTTGGAAAACTTGCCAATTACTACTAAAACTAGTTGTGCAAAATTAGAATGTAATCTGACGAGAGCTTGATCTGCCACCAGCCACTTGAAAATTTACCATTGGGCCATTCCGTGTCAATTCACACAGTCAAGAAATTCAACCTCATAAATTTTACACACCTTTTCACTATCTTATATGATGAATACCTGCAAAATTTGAGTGAAGTTTATTGAGAAGCACGAGAGTTATAAAGCATTTAGTTTGGGGGGGTCTGCCGAGAGGGCACAATTTTTTTTATTTTTAGCCATGTTTGAGGTCCTATTACTGCTTAAGTAAATTAGGTAAGAACCCAATTTTTTTACAGGTGATAGTACTGCTGACATGTATTGAAAACACAACACCGTTGACATTGTCACTCTAAAAGGTCAAAGACATCCAAATGTGGCCGTTTCCAGCTCTCGGTTAAAATTTTCCAAAATTTTAAAACCTTGCCAAGACCTTATTTTTGATTGGTGTTGGCTGACATTTAGTAGAAATGTTGTTTACAGGATTCTCCATGAACTGAGAAAATTTCAGTGCAAAATATTAAAGGGGTTGGGAGGTATTTAATGTGAAACCTGGGTCGAAATGACAAAAAGCAAAAAAGAGGTCCTTTTAATATCTCGGTTATTTCTACTAAATTTCAGCCAAAACCAATCAAAAATAGGGTCTTAGCAAGGTTTTAAAATTTTGGAAAATTTTAACCGAGAGCTGGAAACGGCCACATTTGGATGTCTATGACCTTTGACCTTTTAAAGTGACAATATAAACGATGTTGTTTTTTTCAATATTTGGCAGAAGTACTATCACCTGTAAAAAAATTGGGTTCTTACCTAATTTACTTAAGCAGTAATAGGACCTCAAACATGGCCAAAAATAAAAAAATTGTGCCCTCTCGGCAGACCCCTCCAAACTAAATGCTTTATAACTCTCGTGTTTCTCTATAAATTTCACTCAAATTTTGCAGGTATTCATCATATAAGATAGTGAAAAGGTGTGTAAAATTTAAGAAAAATTGAAGAGGTTGAATTTCTTGACTGTGTGAATTGACACGGAATGGCCCAATGGTAAATTTTCAAGTGGCTGGTGGCAGATCAAGCTCTCGTCACATTACATTCTATTTTTGCACAATTAGTTTTAGTAGTAATTGGCAAGTTTTCCAACCCCAAGCTAATAAAAATTTTATAAAAAGGCTTTTTCACTCCACCCTAATGTCTACGCGACATTTGACCACGAGAGTGAAGGAGCACTTGGATTAACAGCTTTCAACAGAAAAAATGCCATTAAAGATCATTATCATATATTCGATTTCAAACACTAAACCATCCCTGGAGTCTTTTAGAATTGTGCGTAAATGCTTTACCAACTTTGATACTAAATTCCATGAGACTTTGCTCATAAAATCCTGCAATCCTCGCCTCAATAGGCAGTTGTTCGCCGCATGCGCCTCCTATTTGCTAAATGTCTTCACGTAATTTTGCGTCATTGATGTGTGTTTTTCTTTGCGCAATTAACCGTCATGTGATTTTGCCTCTCCTCTGCCTTGACGTTAGAAGTTCTTTACGTTAGAAGTTCTTTTATTTTTTTGCACTGTTACATTCTTATGCGTTTCTTTTTTCGATTTTGCGTATCTAGATCAGTTTTGTAATTTCAATTTATGTACTGTAGAATGTCTGAAAACGTTTGTATTTTTTACTTTATTTTCATGCTATTATATTATGTTAAATGCCGTGTAGTTATTAGGTTTTATTGTTCATTAGCACTGACCAGGGCTGCGATTTTTGCCTTTTTCGGTGACGAGGTCACTCGACACGCGCCATCACTATTCGACAAACGCCGTGCCATACGAAAAAAAAAAAAACGAAAAAAAAAGGAAAATAAAAAGGAAATAAAAAAAACTGAGAGAGGACTAAACGTAGTCAGGTCGAGGAACAATCGGGGGGGGGAGGCATTACGTGATGCAATCATAAGAGTGCTGACTTACGTAAACTTTCTTGCGCCAGGTACTTCAAAGCAAGGTCTAAAAGTGACGCTTCACACGAGAAACTCCCAAGGCGTCAGCGCCGCCATTTTGAACACTGCGGGAGAATGCTTTGATCGAAGTTCCAACGCCTGGCATCAAACATTTCGCCACACACGTTTTGTGCTATTCGACACAACGGGTTTCTTTTATAGATAAAATAACCGAAGTAGGCTACTTTAATTGTCAACGTGTTTGCAAGTTTGTATTTATGTCTGACTTATGCACTTGTTGTTCCAAGCTTGCAGAAATGTTTTGCAATGTGAATAAGGAATAGTAGACAGATAAACACGGTTGCAACTTGACTTCCATCCACTAAAAGGGTTTCTGTGATTACGTAATGGGCGATTTTGCATTTGCATTCACAAAAGCACACAACCCAGCTGGCAAAACCCGTCGTTTTTACATTGATTCAACGTCTGCAGACGTTGAATCGAAAAAACGAGAAGCGAAAAATATACTAGAGTAGTCTATCACGAGTCACGACCGCACTGTTTGATTTGTAGTGATGTAATAATACCAAAAGTAGCGATACGCACGCTGTTACGTTAAATCACGTTAAATAACTCAGAGGGAAAAGTAAGTTAATTTTGGGTTGATTCAACGTTCGAGTCAGCACAAATCTATTTAATTTTCCTGGCGGGTTACATTGCGTACCCAGACAGCAAAAATCATCATTTTTACATTGATTCAACGTCTACAGACGTGAAGTCAATGCAAAAATAACGAATTTTGCTGCCTGTGTAATAATGCCCAAGAAGAAATATACGTTTGTTTTTCATTAATTCGACATCTAGCGACTTTGAATTATCATAAAATAACGTTAATTGTTCAACCAGGTACCGGTAACAAATTAATATCTCACTGCGAGATGATTGCCTCGATTTACGTTTACACTAACATAATTTCGGCACAATTGAGATACTGCGAGCAAACACAACACGAGTCTGTTTGATAAAGAACTAGTTGTCACAATCGGAATCATAAGACGCTGTATGGAAGGATGAAGCTGTCGCATCGTCACTGGAATACTTGAAGACGCAAAACTGCCCGTTCATGAACGCGCAATGCCATATGATCAGAAGCATTATTTTTCTTTTCTGCTGAAGAACCGTTTATCTAATTTCGTATTACTTTTTTAACTTGACCCCGTAGCTTTTCTAATTCCGATTTGTTTGCGTCATAAAATTCTTTACAAATTTTGCAAAATACCACACTAACTTTTCCTTCTGTTTGATAATCTATAGCAGGTAAATTCCACTTTTTAACTGTATCTTCTTTCACGATGATTTATATTCGCAACGACACCGGTAAACAATAAGCATTCGATGAAAAAATAACATTTGCGTAACAATTAAGCCAGTATTCATAAGGTGGCAAACTTTTTACAGTTCACAATTGAGCATTGTCAGCGCATAAAATAGCTTGCGTGATGCTCTGGGCTACCGCCGTGTGACACGCGATGAAGAAGCGCATAAAATTTCGTTTGATTAAACAATAAAGCATACGGCAATTGTCGCAGCAATCCAACGTGTGTTGATTTGGCGACGGCAATGTTTTTGCCGTCGTAGATGGAATCACTCAACCAGCGTTAAAAACTTAAAGTAAGTGACTCTGATACCACACAACTTGTGCGGTAACTCGCGGCCAAACGCTTATAATCTGACTCTTGTGGCGTCATATTACTATTCGACAAACAAGCGTAGAATTTTTGGTCGTTCGACAAAAAAGAAAAAATCGCAGCCCTGGCACTGACGAAGATAAACTTCTGGTATCACTTTTACGATTGAGGTCCATACTTCACAAAATGGTCACATTTCTCTTTCTCTGAGACGTGCCAAACCCTAGACTTCCGAATTGAACAAAATTATCGTTTACTTCGGTTGATTAATTCACATATTATGATTCACTTCTAGACTGTTGATGACGTCAAAGAAGGTCGTTTGCATGTTACGTCACGCATTGCATCACAATTGAAGATGTTGGCTTCTCAAGAGAAACATGGCGAGGTGAGGCGACACCATTACCAATAACTTCAGTTTTAATTTCATCAGTTTCTAAATTCAGATCGTTTCGTCAGCAGTTCATCATATCCAAGCACTACTCTAGCCAGCAAACCTCGTTGCTTTTGCATTGATTCAACGTCTAACGACCAAATCAATGTAAAAATGACTTGTTTTGCAAGATGGGACCCAGTCAGAAAATCAGTCTACAAACGTAGAAATGTAGACATATATATAATATGTTTTTGAAATATTTGAACACCCAAAATAATATTTTTTTTTGGAACGTTGAATCAATTTAGTGAAAGCGGTGGTTTGCTGGTCCGGTAACAGTACATCCTGTGTGCTGCAACATCTGGGCATGAGAAACTAAACCAGTCAGTGCAAAGTGGTGTTTTTTGCATTGATACAACGTCTGCAAGCGTTAAATCATTGTAAATAAAAGGTAACTTTGCCAGCTGGGTGCTAAACTTTACTAAAGAACATGTTTCTCCTGCACATGTTATAGAATGTAGAAAAAATTCCTGACTTGAAAACTCATTCTTGGTAGCTTTTTCTGTGCACTGTTCCATTGCAAGTTTTCTGCTCAAGTACAAGTGATCAGATCACTCAACTTATCATTAATCTTCTTTCTTAAACATCTTTTTGTCGTTCGCAGTATCTTGAACTCGCTTCAAAGTCTCAAAGTTACTTGAGCGTGACGTTTCCGCATTGCGCGTGTGATTCACGGAAGCGAGGTCACGTGATTGTCAACATCTCTTTCCAATCCTTCAAACTTTTTGCTTGCACAGAAGACGGAGATTTAGAAGTAAGTGTGCACTGTGCAATGTTTCAAATATAAATGAGTGAGTGTTGATGAAAATGTCACTTTAAAACGTTTGGCAGGCAAACAACTTGAAATGTTGATATGAAAATGATTATTTTCTACTGCGAACATGTTGCAATTACAGTATAATCTGAGAGATGGCTTGAGAAATACTGTTAAACGTACGTAACTAAAGTATCCATCAAATTTCTAAAGTTGCTGCGACTTTATATTTCGGTTGCCTCACGATCGAACCAGTTGGGCAGCGATGAAACACAACCTATGCCTTTCAATAGCAACTGATGCTGAGCGCATTTAAAACAACGTTTTACAGTCGCAAGTGATAGAGTTCGTTTGGGATGAGATGAAGGAGTGGAAGATAAAAGAAAATGATGAGGATTCCCAAGCTGGGTTCTGCTTCCAGTATCAACGAGGCGAAAAGAAAGCACGATGGGTTAAGATTTTCACGGAATATGTAAGGAGTGGTTATCCGCATATAAATGTTTAATGTTTTTTTTCGTTTATCTGTGTTTGTTATGCTTTTAGTGTATTTTCTACCAGATTTTTGGCCTAAAAATGGCCACCCCTTGATTACGTAGTGATTAACAACACTCGTCAAGGAGTCACACTTGGGAAAGACGTAAATGGCTGGTTCCGTATTTTTCGTCGTGTCCAGGCGTACCCCGGTGTTTGAAGGTATAGATGAAGTGGACGAAAACGCAAGGAAGCCAATCTTCATGTCCATCCATCAGACACGCCTTTTAAGTGTCCTGCCACAGACACAGTGCTCTTAAGCGGTGTCGAAGCGACGTCTCTTCAAATGTCTTATCAAGGATTTCACCACTCGGCTATGCAGCTAACATTGACCCCATATGATATATTATCATAAAATTCGTTTGCTTGGTTTGGTATTGTTTTCTCTTTCAGAAGTTTGCGCTGCGTTCAACGATTGGGCAAGACCTTCCGTCATCCATCTATTGTTTTACTTGTTAAGATACGCTTTTTCATACAACTCACATTTTGTTCTTCCGTTTGGTTTGAATTTCTTTTGTTTTCAGCCGGAGTTCATGCATGACTGTTTCGCCAAAGTACTCGCCGAACTAAAAGAAGATTCAAAGCAGCAAGTAAGCGAAGAAGAAGAAGATTCCGATGAAGAATCAAAAGTGAGTTTTATGATTTAATTTGAGCTTGATTCAAGCCACTTGGTAACTTCATCCCACCCCCCTGATGTGTTTGGGAATCTGATACACAAAGAACTACTTCTCACAATGGTATTGGAATTTCCTAATACCATAAATAATATAACTGTTCAACAATTTGTTTTAAATAAAACTACTTCATTGTTTGATTAATTCTGGTTCAACTAACTAGTCTGCTATTTTCCCAACTCACATGAGATGTTAGTTATGTGGCTCAAGTCGTCACGTAATGGTTTCTGACCTAAGCTCGAAGGGTTGCTAGTTCGAACCCACTTCTTGCACTCGACTGTCTTAGCAATATTTTTAATAAAATGCCACTTTTAACCATGATCATCCTGTTCGAAAGTCACACCCAGCTTTTAAAATTGATCCTTTGTTAAAGGTAAAGAATGCGATACAGTATTGCTTACCGCGGGTGGGTACCATCCTGGTTTTGATGGAATAAAACGAAGTTTGAAAAATACTCAGCTTTGATATTTTTGCCGTTTAGTTTGTTCTTAATTTTTTTTAACTGAAGCCCCAGAATTTTACAAATAAAGACTTTTTTTCAGGATATGTTCTGAAAGATTTAGGTTTCCTGATGCTCGTTCACGACTTTCCTCACCAATCGTACGTCTCTCCTCGTGGTGCCAACCATCCAACACGAAGCACAGAAGCAGCAACCGCTCTGGTTTCATTCCCAAAAAAAGACCAATCTCTCATCTTTTCAATGGGTCCTTCCCTTTGCTGTTGGATGCGAAAATTCGTTTGCGTCATTTTGGCTCGACAGTCCATCTGTAGCCTTTGAATCAATGTAAAAAGTGAATGATTTGCTCTCTGGGACGTTAGTTATGCTCAACACAAGATCCTGCTCTCTTTACTGCTCAGCCGTCCTTAGTTTAACCTAAATTTTATACCCAATGATGTTGAATTTACATTGAAATTAACATTGTTGTAATTTGAGAAGTTACTGTTGATTCTGATCCAACCTGATCAATTGTGTTGAGCAAGGTCTTACAATTTTCTTGTCCATCTGCTGGAAGTTTTTCTTTCACGCGCTCCAACGAGAAAGTCTTTTAACAACATAAAAAAAAACGTGTTTCAAGTTGTTGTGAACAATCCCATCAAAGCTGGGGTATGATCAACTTCATTATACGAACAAACAGATGTTTCATTTTATATTTTATTGTACATAAGATTCAACCATTTTCATTTCTCTTGTAACTAATTCTATTGCATACTGTTGTGTATTGTCATGTACTAATCCTGCATGGTCGGGTGTAAAGCCGTAACTTGACGAAAACGAAGTTGTGCTGGTGTGGCAATGCTGTATGACGTCATCCTCAGCAAGATAGCTGAGTTGAATCTGAGACACATACAAAACTATTTCTATAAAAATGTCGGATTTCATTATTGTTTTGCTGGGTTTGACTCCGTTTTTAGCTTATCTGCCACACTAGAAGGATTACGCTTTTTTTCTGATTTACAAAATTCCTACTTCTCATGGGTTATATAGGAGTGAAGTGGTTTTTAAAGCGTGATCTATTTTCGTAGGCCACGTTTTAAAGTAATTTAAGTTTTTTTGCTGTTGAAAGCAAGCTTGTAGCCAGGCTATTAAAATTAGCAATTGACCCTTCTAATGTTGACGGAAAAGCGTAGCTGCCCTTTCCGTAATGCAATGTCCCTATACTGGGAACGTATATTCAAATGCTAAAGAATGATACGTCCGAGTTTCTCCGCTTGGGAAAATATCAGTCAACAACTTCGAATTTTTGTCTGTAGTCGATGACCATTCCTTTTGCGACAAGCATCAGGGGTGTTAAGCAACTTCTGTATGTGGGAGATATCTCATTGCAACTATGTGCTGCGCATAATCACATAATTAGAGATGTTCAACTCATTGTAGCCAGACGTCAGCAAAGGAAAAAGATTTATTTTGTTGTGACATTAACCTGAGAGTAAGGTTATGAGGCAAAATGATGTGATTGTACCTTATGCTTACCAAGGCTACTCAGAATTATATTGCTAACAATCTATCTCTGTGTATGCGCTTTTCACCGTGATAATTTCTTTCGTTCACGTCCTTGTTAGCTTGTCGATTTTATTTGAATCCGCTGATCTTTTTAAAATGTTGTCCAAACGAAAAACGTGTTCATTTTATTTTCAAGGGATGCTCCCTGCTAGCATAAAAGTTCCACACTTGTTTATTTTTTTGAGGTTGTTCATTGTTATAAGACATCAACGTCGCGTCATTTGCGACGTTCCTGTTTTCTGGCACGTTCGCTGAGCACTTGATGGAGCTATAGCCATGTCAAGTTTGTGCACAAGCAAGTGCAGCGATATCTCAACTTTATTAAAGTCGTTTGAATACTTTTTTGAAAGACCAAAGTCGGGTTGCGCAGGTTTGAACAAGATTAAACCGGATTTATTACTCACACGACAACATGTCACGTTTCGTCGTCGTCGTGTGAGCCTCTGGGGCCAAGGGTCTATCCTTTTACAACCCCATATTCACGATGTTCCCGGACTACACTAGAAGGCTACTAGAGAGCAGCCAGTCTTTGGTTTCATCATCCATGATACGCAGACCTTCCACTCCGTTAGGTGGCTTGAAGATGGTACAGTCATTGATGATGTGGCCTGCGGTCTGTTCCTCGGCACCACATTCACAGGAGGAGGAAGAGGCCATTCCTCATTGGTGCATGGTTGAGCAGACCGTACGGAGACGGTTGAGGCGCACCCATGCCTGTATTTGAAGTATCAGGCCGATGGGGCGTGTGTCGGCGTCGGGGATGAACGAATAGAATCTGGTGGTGCTTGACTTTCATTCAGAGTTCCATTTATGGTCTGCCCAAGTAGCTCATGTCACTTTTGATGAAGATCCATAAATACCAAAAGTTGTTCGCAGATGTAGGCTACTTTCTGTGGTAGAAATTGCATTGAATTGCTTACTACAGTAATTGCCGTTCAGTATATGGCTCATTGAATATAACATCAATCGATTGTTTAGATTTGCTTGTGGCGACTAGATTTACTGAACAACCAAACTTTCGCCACGTGGCGTATTCTGATTGGAGGAATGTTGTTGTCGTCACGCGAGATTTTTTTCCTTGCTTTGGCCTTAGAATACCTTACAGTGCTTAACTGATAACGTTTATTTGATGTAAGAAGATGTAGTAACGATGCCGGTTTGTCCCACGATAAAGCCATCATTTGTCTGCGGTTTTTCTGAAACCAGAAAAATTTTGAAACTGAAATAATAATCAACGATTTAGTATTAACACCACAGATTTTCTCGATAGCCATTTTCTCCATACTAATTCTCACCACACCTTTTTGGTTATAAACTTGAATCAATGCAAAAATGATAGTTTTTCTTCCTGGATAGCCATTGTGTGGCTAATTGTTCATCCTCTCATATTCAAAGCATTGAAAATACGAATAACTTTTCTCATAAATGTATAATTTGGTTTTCTTACCAAAGATTATAATTTATAACGTTAATAAAAGAAAAAGTAACTATAAAACAGCGTTTGTCTGCATAAAAGGAGTCAGGTAATGCAAACACACACACTGTTCTTCCATCTCAAAGAGCTCAAATATTTGTTATCAAAGCATTGTCCAGTTTATTTTTAACACATTTTCATACCACGCCAACAAAGTCGCCATTTTTACGTCACATCAACGTCTTAAACTTATGTAAAGTCTTCAAGTAGCCTATCGATGAATTAAATTATCGATTTATATTATTAGGATATGATTTCGTCGACGATGGGAGAGGTTATATTTTTTCATCTTAGTGCCTATCCTTGTCATACAAGCTCCACCCTTACAATGAATGCGACGTTTTGTCACAAGTCCAGCAAAATTTTGCAGTTCTTGTCGACTCAATAATGTTCACACATTATATTAACGTAACATAGGCATCACTCATCCGTGAAGTCACGTGGGTTGTTCTGTTAACACCCACTACGAATCACATGTAGGCTAAAATGGGGCGTAGGCTTTCTTACCGGTCGAATAATTCCTGAAAACTGTAGGCGAATCTGAGATGAGAAAACAATTGTGTTTGTTTGCCATTGTCTTCAAAGGTTGTGCTCGATGACATCTATCACGTGTTTCTTGAATTGGCCTGAAGAGACGCCAAGCTGGTTTGGGAGGACGTGTGTCACAAAATTCTTTTTTCTATTTTGTTAAACGTTTGTTGATGGTCAATTAACCCACAATGGCAACTTATGGCATACAAATCGATCAATGTCGAGTTTGTGTATATTGTGGCTATGCGGTTTAGGCAAGAATATTGGCACCCTTTCAACAATGTCAACTTTAGAGGCAATGTTGCCATTTTTGAACTTGTGATTTTTGCTGCAATATTTTCCATTGTTTTCACCTTACTCTCATTGTTTATAAAAATATTGTAAGTGTAGATCTGAATACATGCATTCACATGTGTTTATTTGCAATACAGGAATATTATGTGCAAAACTGTAGAAATATCAGAGAAAAAATGAAGCCTTTCTTTCAGCATGTGCACTGTGGTCGGTTCCGATTATAAACGTCGTTCTGGAGACGAGAGGTTAGGCCAATGACGGGAGCTAGCAATTAAGGGATGCTTCCACAATTCCAGTTGGAGTTGTGACGAGGGTAGGCTACTCAATACTCATCTATGTCATTGTTTGTATTTCTCCTCTTCGAACCAACAGTTCCGTTTCTTTGGGCTTTGTAAACTGAAAAATTGTACATTAAAACGACTGAAATATAAAGCTGTTGCACAGAAAAGTGCCGCTTGATGAGTTTTGGACAAGAAATCAAAATGAATATCCTCGCATGAGAAAATGCATTTGTAATTTTACAACAGTTTTCCACATCATGTCTCGGCGAGATTGGATTTTTCGTTTTGACCAACACCAAGACAAAAAGGATACTTATTGCTGAGGAAGAAATGATGGTAACTTTATCGAATCTGCACTCAGATTTACAGTAAAGAAGATTTTTATAAGAAAACAAGCACAGATTTCATAGTGACTTCGAAGTAAGACAAGTAGGCTATAGGCCTACTTTTTTTTCTAAATTTTTTTAAAGAGGCATTTAAGTAAAACTACTGTGTTACTATTATTATATTGATTTCTGAAGGTGTTATTATTAATTTGCCTTTCCCAAGAGCACAACATGTGAACTTCGTTTCTTTTCTCCATAGTGCATGAGCCTAGAGCTGAAGGAGAAGCTATGAATACCGTGTCTAAAGTTTTTGATATAAAAAGTTAAAGTTTGTTCCAACAACCCGCTGCATTCGAGATGAGAGTTCGTTGGTCTGCCACGGGATGTCACAAAAGATTAAGTTGTAGAAGCCATGTATGAAGTCTAAAAAGGTTCGGAGCCACTGGCTTAGACTGTTTGCAAACAGGAATGTCACGTATTCACAGTAGGCCTACTCGACAAGGAATTAGATTGTGCAAGACGAAAATATCAGGAAAACTCGCAAATCAAAACACAGGATCCTTTATTGTAGGCCTACAGTCAGTGGCGGCTCGTGTAATGGTGCTGTGGCGCTGCAGCTCCACCAATTTTTTGGGCTCATTCTGTCCGTAAAACATGTCGTGATTTTGCATTATTTTTATCGAATTTGTTTAGGTTTGCAGAACTTTCCCTTTGTTGACTGGAAACGCGAGAGGGAAAGAAAAAAAGTTTCTCTCAGAGCGGGAAACTACCTCGTTGTCACATGACTTCCACTCAAGCTTGACCGCTATGATTTCGCTCTGTCAGGCGCTGCGATTTTCTGTGCACCGAAGCGCAAGCGTCATAAAAGCAAACAAACCAAGTCGAAGTCACGTGACAATGACGTAGCTTATCAGTCTGGCAATGCTAACGTTCGTCGTTTTGGCGCTGTCTTGAACAGCGCGCCTAGGGTTGCCATATTGGCGATTTTATCGCCAAATTCAAAAAATTTGCCCATTTTTAAAGGTGTTTGTCTACATATTTGGGGTTTGGTTATTTGGTTCTTTTTTAACTATTTTTTAGAATCGATTTGGTTTAATTAATTGTGTTTGGCGATTCCCCAACCTATATTAACTTACTTGCAGAACAATACATTGCAAAAGTGTTTAGCAACGCTTTCTGCCACAATAATGGCTGCAGCCAAGCCACCAATTCAATTTATTTTTGCTTGTCTTAATACAAAAGAAACGATATAGTGGAAATAAAACACAACAACGAAACCAACAAAAGGAAAAAGTTCAAACCGCAAAAGCTTTATCCCAACTTTTCATTACAATTTAAAACTGAAGATGCGCACAGAATGCACCAAATAAGTGTCATTTTTCAAAATTTTCTGGGGGAGGCCCCCCAGACCTCGCGCCGTTTTACTCGCCTTCGGCGAAGACGCGGACGGGCGTAGCCCGTCCGCAGCACCACCACTTTCACACCTCACGAGCCGCCACTGCCTACAGTAATTGTCAGCACAATTACATTTTCGAAAACTCCATGAAACCTGAAAGAAGATTATTTTTTGTGTGTCAAATTAATATAGAAAGTAGCGTTGACAGGACCCGAGTCTGAGATAATTTTATCGGCCCTGAACCCTTTTAAGACGCCAGAAACTTGAAGAAACCACAGTGTATTCTTTGGATACAGTTTGTTTTGCTTATAGCCTAACTATCTTTATTTAGGGTCCAAGAATCTCATTGATGCCGGGCCCATAATATCCTCTCAACAGCCCTGAATACAGCTACTGGGTTGGTAGTGGTGAGAGTGGTGGTGCTGCACTCGAAACGGCGCCAGTTCGACACCACTCGAGGGCATGGGGCTGTGTCAAAGATTGGCTTCTTAGCCTTCCCGTCCACTTCACTTCGACCACCGAGCGTAAAGTCTGGATACGACGACTGTGTGCAGTGGCGTAGCCAGGGGGGAGGGTTGGGGGTTTCAACCCCCCTTTGACACGCGTGTGACGTCACGATATTGAGAATGATGCTTTCAGTCTCTTTATGTCTCTAAAATAAAGTTTGCCTAATTTTAAATGAAACTGCATTAAAAGAGCGAGTTTTGCCAATACCAAACATTCAAATATCTCAGCCTGGAATTAGCAACAAGAAAACATAGAGACTAAGCTTTATTTCTGAAAAATGCCGAAGAAAACATGATCTTATCCTTTTGCTATGCCACCGGACAGCACCATTTTACAGAAATATTCATACCCACATTTTTGTTGAAAATGCTCTCAGAATGCACTAAATTCAAAGTAATTTTTCAAAAATTTCTGGGGGAGGGCCCCCAGACCTTCCGCCGTTGGGTGTCGTCTTAGGCGAACACGCCGTCAACCCCCCCCCCCCCCCCCCCTTTCAATATTCCTTACTACGCCGCTGAGTGTGTGCGTATTTGTAATCTGCAGGTCGCAGCAGCAGATCAGGTAACCCATTTCCTTTCCAACGTGCATGAGATGACTTGTCAGCTGATTTAAATCTTGCCTTGAGGGTTAGGGCTAGGGAATAGTCATTTCGATGACGTAGGTTTGATTCACACCCCTGTCTACTCTTTTTCTTTTGTAATTACCAAACAAAAGTTCAAATCAAGCATCAACTCTCTGCTCTGGCAGAGTGCTAGAAGGCTCACAATGCTGCAGTCAGCTGGTTCAAAGAGAAAATTTCCCATGTTAAAGTGTGTGCCGGTGAAAATACCCCATGTGCTGCAGTGAACCAGCCTACAGATTTCTAATACGCCGAGTGTTTTAGTAAACCTTGCAATGAGAGGTGGTTGCTTAAAATGCAAGGCGATGTGTGGTAGCTTAGAACCAAACAATGTAAATGCAAACGCAAATGCTCCTCAAAGCTTAAAGCATGAAAAAAGCTTGAAATAGGCTATGATAGAATTGATGTGAGAAAGGATTGATAACTATGGGCGTGTTGGCAATGCATAAACATTTGCTTTGCACTTCCGATTTGGTATCACATATCGGTTTGTCACGAGACGTTGATAACACCTGTTCATTAATTGAGCCGAATTTGACCAACGAACTAACAAAATTGGTCTCTTTTGTTACGTTGAAGCAACGTCGATTTCAGATTAAGGTACAAAGGTTAGGTTTTGTAAGCTTGTAGGCTGATTAGTGAATCATGTTTCATGTGTGGTTGATGAATCATTGTGAAGGCTATTTACTGTAATCACATTGAATTGGCCCATGTGAAAATTAAATATACAGTAGTTTATTATATGTTCAGCAGTCTTAGGCAACTTTTTTTTTAAATAATTATGTGCTAATGGCAATTCTTTTAATGTTTATTTTTACTGTTCTTTCATTTTTGTTCATATAGCCTATGCTTTACAACACAGTAGCGGATCTAGAAAATAACTTTGAAAGACCACCAAGTTTCAACCAAGTGCAATTCGTAAGAGAAAAAGAGGTCCGAAAAATAAATAATGCCGTTGACGTTGAGGGTCTGAAAAGCTTGCCCCTAGAAAATTTGGACAAACTGAACCTTGTTTTGGTGGCTGTTTGTGCATTTTTAATTGGATTTTTGATCATCAGAGCAACAATAGAAGATAGAGGCATTTGTTTGTTTGTTTGTTTATCTTTATCCTGCATTGCGGGAAAGCGGACTTGAGCGCTATGCATCGGTGTACGCCTTCCGACGTACACCTGACCCACGCTGCAGCCGACGGCAATGTCTGGTTCCGGTTGTCTACTTTAGTTATGACTTAAATTTGGTACTACTAAATTTGGTAATTTGGCATAAAAATAAGCAGGCAAAAGAGAGAATATCTCAAACTCCAGAGGTCAGCAGAAGATAATGACGAATAGACTGAAGTACAGCTGCAAGGAAAACGGTGAAACAAATATCAGAATTCAAATATCTTGGTTTCACAGTTCATAAAAACGGAAAGAGCGACAGTGAGGTGATAAAAAGATGTCAGGCAGGATGGGAAGCGTAGAAGAAAGTAACAAGAGTCATGTGTGACAGAAAGGTACCAGAAAAGCTGAATAAGAAACTTTATAAAACGATGGTAAAATCAGCATTTTTGTATAGGATGCAGGCGGTAGCCCTGACGAAAACACAGGAAGGGAAAATACAAGTGGCAGAAATGAAAATGTTGCAATGGTTTCTGGAGTTGACAAAGCAAGACAGACTAAAAATTGAAATCAGTAGAGAACGAATGCAAGTTGGAGAGCTGGAGGACAAGCTGAGAGAGACACGCTTTAAATGGTTGGGTCACGTCGTAAGGAGAAATGAAGATTATGTCGAAAGAAGAATAAGACAATTGGAAGTTGGTAAAAGAAAGCGAGTGAGAACAAGATAGAGAGATTGTGTAGCAGAAGATATGGAAATAGTGGGAGTGAGAGAGGAAGATACTGCTGACAGAGTGCTGTGAAGGACTGCAATATGTACCAGCGACACCACTTGAAGTAAGAATAAAGCCAGAAGAAGAGTAATTGAAATTTTGATCATTAAAAATGGACATTGGTAGATGTTTGCGTTATAGATTTACCTTAAAAATTGCACTGAGGTTTAGAACAAACTTTCTTCTCGATCACAGAAGGATTTCAATAATTTATTTGCTGAAGGTTTGTAGGGGAGACTCGGGTAAGTTGGCCCAGCAAAATGAAAAATTGAATTTGTGAGCTAATAACAAAACATATGTTAAAGCGAATGCTATTGAAGAGTAGAGAATTCATCACTCTAGAAGTGGACATATTCTTGCATCAAACAAACATTCTTAGGTATATAATTTTTCAAGTTTTCCGAAAAAAATAAAATGGATCATCTTGCCTTCCTGTGAGGGTAATTTGGCCCACCATGAAAGGTAAGTTGGCCACGTGGGCAACATGTCCATTTACGGTATATTAAACAGTGGAAAAGTTTTCTTTCTCCCCAATTTTATTTTCTTTGTAATTATTTCTTGGTTTTATAGAGGCATACTACATACCGTACATAATTTATTCTATGTATGCTTTCATGTATGGTTTATAAACAAGCAAGGTATCTTTAAAGATGAATTCAGTTGTTCTATCTTGATTAGCCTACTTTGGTAAGAAATTCTAGCTAGCTGGTGATCAGTGGCGTAGCCAGGGGGGGGTGGGTATTGCAAAGAGCGAGTTTTGCCATTACCAAACATTCAAATATCTCAGCCAGGAATTTGCAACAAGAAAACATAGAGACTTGTAGCTTTATTTCCGAAACATGCCGAAGAAAACATGATTTTATCCTTTTGCTATGCCACCGGACAACACCCTTTCACAGGAATATTCATAACCACATTTTCGTTGAAAATACTCTCAGAATGCACCAAATTCAAAGTAATTTTTCAAAATTTTCTGGGGGAGGAGGCCCAGACCCCCCACTTCTGGGTGTCGCCATAAGCGGAACACGACGTCAACCCCCTCCCTTTCAAAATTACTGGCTACGCCACTGCTGCTGATCCTGTTATGTTAGTTTTTCAGTGTTATCACGCACCGCATACATTATATTTGGACAATTTCTATAAAAGCGTGCACATTTGGGCAAATTTACGTTCTGCCCCCCCAAAATAGTTTGGTCTCGTACGGCTATGTTATCATTCTATATAATAACTCATGAAGGCAAGTTGGCCATGGTGGCCAACATACCCACCCACGAAATGGGCCAACTTCCCTGAATGGCAACCATATTGTAAAAACTAAAATTTATGTCAAACTATCGAGCTTCTGACAACGGTTTCACCGTCAAAGTGAGCCTTGATAACCACACTAGCGTTGCACTCACTAAATAATAATCTTTCTTATACAATAAGAAAAAACTCACTCGACATCTAAAAAATTCTAAAATCCAAAAATTTTAAAAATCATAATTTTTCATACAAAAATCGTGCTCACATGTTTATTCTGCTTGCTATAGCCTCCCAACCTGGTGATAAGGTAGTTTCAACACAGGGGCGGATCCAGAGGGGGGCGATTGGGGCGATCGCCCCCCCTAAAACCCAAGAAAGTAGCTTTATTGTTCATTTATATGTATACGATTAGGAAAACAACATGTCGAAAGCAATGCTGAATAAGTCTTTCGCCATGTTCAAAGATTAGGTTAGGCTAGGGTAGGCTATAATAATAACATAGTATAAGGCTATTATTTCATCGCAGAGTCTAATTACCGAACGAAATTACTAAAATTTAAAAAATTACTAAACTTTTTGCCGGCACTGTAGAGCATAGCCAGAAATCCCTTAGCCTAGCTAAGTTGGTTGACAGAGCAGATTTTTGCAACTTTGACGGTCAGACATGGAACTAAAACCAATGGTTTTAGTTCCACGTCTGACCGTCAAAGTTGCAAAAACCTGCTCCGTCAACCAACCTAGCCTATCTGGAATTCTACCTTGAAATTGCATCTAGAAACAGCAAAGCTCAATTTTTTTTCAATGAGACTTTAGCATCTTGACACCTAACATCATTGCTACCACGAAATTGCTCAAGTACCGACCCGATAGCATTGACAAAAGTCATTTGGTGGAATCTGCTCTATGTTTAGAGATCCAACTATGGAAGGAGAAGTGGGAAAATAAAACTGTTCTGGCGACTGCTGCAGTCTTACCGATGACTGCAGAAGAAGCTTTACAACCGTGTGATAAAAATGTGTACACAATCGTACACTCTCTTCTAAAAATACTATTAACCTTGCCAGTCAGCGTAGCATCAGCCGAAAGAAGCTGTTCATTTCTTCGGTCGTTGAAAACCTGGCTGAGGAACAACATCGACGAGGAAAGACTGAATGGACTAGCCTTACTATACCAGCATCGGGACATTTTAATTGACACAGACTCCGTGATAAATCGATTTGCCAACAGTAGAAACCGCAAACTTGACTTTGTGTTGTAGTCAAAGGTACGACACCTGTTAGTAGGCTATTACCCGTACCGGCAAAGTAGCTTTTATTTTCATTTTATTTGTGAAGTCCACAGAAATAGTTGTTTCTGTTATTGTTAGTCTCTTTTTTTGTCTGGTGCAGCGACCGTGCATGACACGTTGGAGGACTAGGCCTATATCTTTTGGTCGTCATTAAATTATGTTTAGCTGCCATTCTATTGTACAAATTGTAGTGTTTCGCTGGTCCAAAATAAAAATTTACAATTGATACCTAGCCTATAGTGGCGATTCTACGGGAGGTGGAGCATAACCCAGTGTTTTGACCTGGCCCCCACTTTTGTTGCTCATTATAATATAACATATTATGTTGAATGTATGCATAACCTTTCCTCATTGCTCTTTGTAACAATTCAAAACTTGTCAGAGGAATAAAACCTCGAAGTTATATAGTAAGTCTATAACCTCAATGTTTGCATCAATATTGGGAAGACAGAATTAGGCTACCTGTTATTATCTTTCCGAGGTCAATTTTTAAATTGCCGTGAAACAATCAAGAGTGAAACCTTCAGTCTCAACTATAAATGCGGCTAGGTTGCTCAGGCTTCAACTTGACATGGCAAGGACATATCAGCTCTTCATCCCTCCCTTTGTTAAACAGCAGCATTGTTGAAGGTTTTTTTAAGTTATAGAATTTCAATTTCTCATAATTTGTGTTCGAAATGCTCTCGGAACTCATCAAATTCAACCTAAATTTTCTAGGGGAGACCCCCGTCGTTGTTTGTACCGGGCTGATCACTTGCTTGAATATCAATGACATCGCCCCCCCTAACGTTAATACCTGGATCCGCCCCTGTTTCAACATCACTTTCTCAGTATGCGTACGATACGTAACAATAACTATTGTAGTTAAAAAATTATTTAGAGTGGGCCAACTTGCCTATTGGGCCAACTTACCTGAGTCTCCCCTATGGTGTTGTGCAATCTTTTAGTAAAATATCGTAAATTCGACAAGGTGACCTGTGAACGCATCTTCTTCTATCGTGTACAAAGCACATTTCACCTCATAGACTACATGAAAAGTCAATTGGCCTATATGTTTACTACTTGAGTGAGCAACGAGTTTATTTTGGAAAACTGCATTATTTTCTTAGTTTTTGAGGGGCACGTAAAAATGGCTACTTTATAAATTTGCCGCTGAAACTCTGTGTGCCTGAATTGCCACTGACTTGGTTAATAATTGGAATTGAGAGAGCAAAGCGACAAAATTTTGCAAAAACGGAAACGAAACCCACTTTTCCGGGTTTTGGGGGAGACACCTGACCAAGCGACCACGTGCCCCCTTGGATCTTGTACTGGCTTTGTATCAGCAATAGACTACATTAAATTGGGATAATAGTAGCCTTTCTCATGTGGGTGACCCAGTGTAAAAATAGCATCAAGTTAAGGTTTGCTCAGAGACACGACACCCTAACCGTATCTTTTTCAGCATTTTTGCTTGGGTCGTTCATTACCCAAGCAAAAATGCTGAAAAACAGCAATTTTGAACATTTTGTAATGGTGAGTCAGTACTTGCATTCAAGTCATGCTTGAAAGCTTGACGCAAATCGAGAAGAAAGGACAAACTGAAAAAAAATTTCTTTAAAGCGCTGTATTGTTTTTGTTAAGAAGAGTATCGGAATCTGTGCTATGCAAGTATGCAATGGCTTCGTGGAAAATTAGTCACCACTGTTGTTGTTTTGTCACACTCACTTGCTTTTCATATTTTTAGATTGGGAGATATTACAAATGGTAATTCTTTCCCCTTTTTTAATGATGCTTCCTATAGGCGTGTGGACCAGTTACGTTAACCCTATATGGACATTTGTGACAGATCTGTTACGTTTTAAATTATCGCTATTTATTTTGTCTTGAAATTCCACAAAGAATGAACAGTTTTGTGCTGTTTTGAGTGAAAATAAACTAGTTGCTTGTTACTGCTTATTGTGTGCTTTTGTTGCTAGAGCGCCTGGCGTTTCAGATCTGCTACGTTTCAAAATTCTGTAGGTAGTGCGCATGTGCCTGATGTAACAGAATTGCTACGTTTGAAAAAAAATTAAAATACTTGAAAGAAAAATTTTTAAACATAAAACATATGTTGACTAAAATGTTTTCAAAAAATATAAAAAAAAAAATTTTTTCAGCTAAACAATAATCTTGTCCATATAGAGTTAAGATAATTAAATTGAACAGCTTATTCCGATTTGTTTGATGAGACTCTACTTAAATAAGAGGCAGTAAAATATTTGCTCTATAAACGATCGATTGATACTTATCAACGTTTTGATTCGCTGTGCATGTTATGAACCTCGGTCCTTTGTTAGGAAAGATTGTCCACTACTGAGTTTATTTAAAATTGCCGTTTAAATAGTCTATATTTAACGTTGTTGAAAGTAACCATGGATTTAGCCGTTTAGCACTATCAATTCGGTTTTGCTTTTCCTTTTACTGAGCTTTCCATGAAAGATGAAAACTATATCAAAGAAACCAGTTGCTTCTGCAACTGTAGGCCTATTCTGAAAATTTTTAAAGAAGGTAGACTGTATGGTTCAGCCAAATTTTAGATGCAATAGACATATCTTCTTGTAAACGTATTGTTTTAAATGTAGTTTATCAATTTGCGTGACAGGCTATATAGGCCTAAAAACACTATATAGAAATATTACTCAGTTTTGTAGTTGGGTACTTTTACCAACGTCACAAAAAACGTCACAACGTTGCAACGCATAAAGCAAAGCAGCTCATTAAAATCGTAAAAGCAAAATAGGCTACCTTCAAACATCGTGAGAAACATCTTTCATGTTTCAAGTAAATGTTTTCTGCTAGACATTTCCTTCGAAATTTTGCAAGATAATCATATTTTTGGGAGAAAATTCGTAAACCTGAATAATTTCTTACTGAAGAGAATGCATTTAGATCATGCATCTGGAATTTAACGGCACTTTCTACGATTCATAGCCTACGTGTTTTGTTTCCACAGCACAACAAAACGAATATACTGCGAGTGAAAAACTAACTTAAAAAAGAGCCTACATCACAAAAAGTTTATTTCAAAGTGAAATTAAATAGTTTAGTGTACCACATATCATGATACTTTCATTTCTAACTACACTAGCGTGGCTCTTGTTGGGCGCAGGGGTTCTTAATCGTTTATGGCTGCGACCCCCTTGACGTGACTTGTAAAACTTTGTGCCCTCTTTTTCTCGTGTAGGTTATAAATCAAAGTGAAACTACATAAATTTTGCATGTTTGAATTTTAAAACAAAGTTGATTCTCCATCGTACATAATTGAATGGTCTAGCTGCTTTTTCGAACCCAGCAGTTTAATTATGGCTTAGTTCAGGGGTCACCAAATGGCGGCCCGTCACGCTGTATCGCTGCGGCCCGCGGAAGGTATCAGCGTACAAGTATAACCAAAAATACTTTCCGGGAAGCATATTTTCGCTTTGCATACGATTCCACCGACCGACCATTCAGATTGTAGTTCTAAGTGGGGGTCGCTTAACGTTATTCCAATGCAATGTCCAGCCACACTCTCCCAGTGGTTGACTAAAACGTCCGTTTTTGAATTTCGAAATTGTCTGTGAGCATATGGTTGCTTATTTTAAGTAATAAGTGTCATGTAAACATTAGTGTGCGTTTCACCGTTATTGTGTTTCACGAGCAGTGTTCCCTTCAAGCAAGTTTTTGTTAGCAAAATAGGCCGGTGTGCCAATTCAATTTATAATAAATTGGCAAAATATTATATATAAATTTAAAGACATTTTCTGGTTGTATCAAGAAAATGAAATATCTTCTGACAGGTGTTGGTTGAATTACTTCTGGTTGTATTATGGTTGTATTTTCATAAGACAACTTCTGGTTGTATTATGAAAATATTTAGTTTGGTACTGCAAAATGTTGTTAATCAACAATTCTTGCCATGCTGATAAGCACCGCAAGTGACAGTTGTCTAATAATCAAGAAATATGGTTTTATAGACTCTCACAAAAAGATGAAAAACCAACTGATTGCTTTTTTTAGAAGGAACATCGTTCATGAGTTACGATAAAAACGTTTTTTTGGTGATTTCTACAAGCGTTTGTTTCATGGTGCCTAGTTTGTTTCTCCCTGTTATTGGAGCCAATTTTTCGCTGATATGTTAGCAGCATAGCAGGTTACTGTTGTTGCCTGTATTGCAATGTGTCATACATTTCTTTGGTTACTGAAACTGTTAATTGCAAGATATCTTTTGCGAAGCAAAGTGACAACATCACTCTTGCTTGGCGATGAATATTCTAATAAAACCGTTCGCCTCGTTACAAGTGCGCAAAACAAGTGGCCTCGTTTATTAGACATTGTTAAAAGAAATCAAAAGTGTTGTTAAAGCTTGGCCTGGCAGTAGCGTTGTTCGACTAATTTTGTTGCTGCGGTATTCTAAGATAAATAGTAACAACATGTAACGCTGAATACTGGGTACGAAATGCGTCTATTTCTAGCATAAGAGTCAACCTACCTAAAATTTTATTAGTGCGGCCCGCCACAGCTCTCTTTACTGCCAAAGTGGCCCTCATGCAAAAAAGGTTGGTGACCCCTGGCTTAGTTGAAGACAATACACTCGCAAGTCAAGTTCGCAGTTACGTTTGTTCCGAGCTTTTGTCTTCACACTTGCAATATTGCAGAAAACCCCACGTTTACACAAAATATCTTCACAAACAGTCGTCACAAAATATTGTTATCAAACAGTGGACTAAACAATAACCGCAAGAATAAACGCGGGAAACTAAAGTCAAAACTACGTCACATTGCCAGTCAATAATCGTGACAGAAAGTAGGCTGTTGCCAACATTTCTGTTCACAACTGGTAGCCTACAATCAGTGACCAGTGCCGGTCTTAGGATATTTCGGGCCCTGTGCGGAATATGCTTTGCGGGCCCCAATGACAATGATCCAATTCAGTAGCATAGCTAGGTATTTTGAAATGGGAGGGAGTGGTTTGACCGTCGGCAGACGAAGCCTGACGGCGTGATCGCCGAAGACGACACACAGCGGCAGGGGGTCTAGGGGACCTCCCCCAGAAAATTTTGAAAAATTACTTTGAATGTGGGGCATTCTGAGTGCATTTTCAAAATTTGGGTATGAATATTACCGTAAAATGGTGCTATCCAGTAGCATAGCAAAAGGATAAGATCATGCATTCTTTGGCATTTTTCGGAAATAAAGCTATGTTGAGTCTGGATGCAACCTATTTCGTCTCCTGAAAAATTCGTACTCCGATTTCGTACCCTGAAATTGGAGTAACAAAATCAAATTTCGACCTATTTCGTCCCCTGAAAAGATCGAGAAAAATTTGAAATGTTTGCGGCAACTCCGATCAGCAACTCCGGCTATGTTGTTTTTTTTTCGCGATTTTTTCAGGGGACGAAATAGGTTGCACCCGTTGAGTCTCTATGGTTTCTTGTTGCTAATTCCTTTGTTGAATTCACGTGTTGAATTGTTCCATTGGAAATGACAAAATTACTGAATTTTCTGAGTAAATTGCGGGCCCCCTAATTTGCGGGCCCAGTGCGATCGCACGGTTTGCACACCCCAAAGACCGGCACTGCAGTGACATACCAGTAAAACCTCCTACAACCTTCGCGCCTCCTTCGAAAATTTTCACACACCAAGGGGGCGCACCCTCCAGTTTAAAAAACACTGTATTGAGGCATTACTTTTCATCTTTTTAGGAAAAAGTTATTCTAAGTTGGCCTAATTTGAAAGGCATAAACGTCATATCCAGGTAGAAACATAGCTCTGCAGTTAAAATCTGATACATTCGCTATGCTCACTGTAAAATTATCCAACCTTAGGTGTGAGCTTCTCAACCATGTTGATCTTGCTGTGTATGATATCCTCGGCGTGTAGCCGAAGAATGGCGGAGGATGATGATTGTCGACGAAGAAGCTGCCACCCTCTGAAAACGATCAGTTTCTGCTATGCCTGCTGAACGTTCCAGCCAGAGGTTCGGTCTCGACAGGCTTCGTTTTGCAATTCAGTGCCACTCGGATCTTTGACTGATGAAGAAGAGCACAGAGACATACCAAGACACAACAATATGGTCACAGACAGCAAAATCCGTCATTTTTACATTGATTTGACGTCTGCAGACGTTGAATCAATGTAGAAATAACGAATGTGCTGTCTGGGGTAACAATAAAAGTGACACCTAGAAATTTTGTTATGCTTATTGTTAAACAATACTTGGGGATAAAATAGCACAACCCTTAAGCCAACTGAAATGACAAATGTCACCCCTTGAAGAATTTGATCCTGTGCGGTGTAATAAAATTGACACACTTGAAGCAAAACATTGTCACTATCATCACTGCATATTTATACAGCCTGATGACAGAGCTATAGAGGCCGAACGCGTTTCATTTATTCGTTTTTTAGTGTTGATTACAAAAAAACCTGTATTAGGCTATTACATGTCTTTTTACAGGTCTTATTTATGGTTGCTTGAAACCTTAACAAACTAACCGTTCAATTACCAGCTATGTGGCCGAGTGGTCATCGCCTTCGATTCTAGTGCTGGTAGATCTGAGATCCATTCCAGGTCGGGTCAAACCAAAAACTTTAAAACGGCACCGATTGTATTATTCCTTTCATAACGCAGTGAGAATAAGTCGGGTAATAATCTAATGACTTCGTAAAGCAGATATAAAATTAAAAATGAGCCCTGTCGCTAAAAAACCTTAGGTCTTGTGGGGCGACAATAAATCAAACCATGACATTATTACTATTATTAACCGTCCAATCAAACCACGCGACATCACGTTTTCTATATGCCAGAATCAAAAGACCAAACTCAAACCAAAAAAAAAACAGTCAAGACACCGAACGATAAAAGAAAATGTGTGAGAAAGGGTATTGTAGCCATGGAGACGTGGGCGTGCTTATAAAAATTCATTATGTTCTTTAGGTTTGGATCACGTGTCTAATGACGTTGATATTCAATACGCTGCGTAGGATCAGCTCGTGCTATCACGTGGTTTCACATGATTTCATGACGCAATCCGCTTCAGTGAGTACCAAGCTAATAAAATTAGTTGGTTTGCATTGATATAACGTCCCTAAACTTTAAACTAGTGTACGAAGGTTTGCTTTTGTGAGCTGGACAATAATTGATTTGAAAATTTGAACCGTCATTCTGTGCTAGCAAAAAAAGGTTACCTATAAAATTCCACTGTACAGTCGCAACGTAACCGACTATATAAATACTGATCACTTGTACAGTATAGCCAGACGACATTACAGGCTTCTAGTCGTTGTAATAGTAATATATCATGCATACAGCAACAATAGAGTGACAATAATACGACGCATCTTCAAGTTATTTGAGCGTGTGCGAACAAGGCTGGAAGATTGTAGTTTTACAAACTGTTTCCAAAACTAAGTCGTGTGCATCCAGGGCTACTTGATGATTCAAACTTTAATATGTTGTTCGGAAGGAATTACATTATACTCTGTTGAAATAAAATAATTTAAAATTTTAAAATATGTTTGAAATATTTTCGTTTCCACGGTCTTACTTTTTAAATCATGTTGAAATTAATCGTCAGATTAGAGCCTGTTTGTGTGTCAGTTGGGCCTTGTTTAAGGATAGGGACAAGTGGCGGTTAGCTGGTTCAGGAAAACTCCATCCAAGAATGATTTTAGGCTATTCATACTATTTGTTGCTGGCTGCCGCACAGATGGACATTCAATGACAAGATGGTAGGCTACTAAATTTGTTTTTCTGCACCGCGGTTTTGAAAGGGAGCCTATCCTGTTTGTGCTTGGGGCTTGGACTAGTATAGTGAAAATAGTCTATTTCTGATCTTGCAAATGAGTGATAGTCTAACTAACATATTTCGTTCAAGTTTAACGGTTGGCTGGCTCGTTTGCATTGAGGTTATTTAAGGCCAGGATTTTGCCTTGGCAGATTGTTGTGGTAAAACCGTGTGCCGTGGGCTAAGTTTTCTTCATCGAGGAAGGAGTTTGAAAGAGCGTGAAATTATCTCTTTACAACTAGGCTACTGCAAGATATACATGCCATGTTAATAGAATTTCGTTGGTGGTAGGCTATGCGCGAATATCCGATCGATATAAAAATTATGACAACGAGGCTTGCTTTTTTCAACGCCACAACCGTGCAGCATGGTAGCCTGCCTACATATTTGGCATTATTTCGTGCAAGTTGCAGTAGGCTACGTATTGACATAAGAATTATAGAAACTACATTGCTTCGAAAAAGCCAGCTGGTGTAGAATATCCGAAAAAGCCTCTGCATGGATTTTGCAATTAGCAGGCACACCTGGAGTCTGAAATAAATAAAACGAAAAAAGTTACATTAGAAATTAAACATAACCAGACCTCTCGGTTGTAAGATGTTTGCCAATCATTGTTTCCATTGAAACGAGGTTCATCAACGAACATTTGCTTGACTTGGTTTCCGATTTCCCGGTGTACACTACTCCCGATACCATGTGTAGCTTCACACAAGCAGTTCAACGTAAGGCAAGGCGATGTGTAATTTTTTGTGAACTACTAAGTAAAAATTGATGTAGCCTACGCCAACAGTAGGCTACAAACACTTTTGTATTTTTCAAACACCCTCAATTCTAAGAATAAAAACTAGTGAGCCCTCAACAAAACTATTGTAATGTGCACGATACATGGAACAAAGCGTTTGACAAAAAGCTTGCTGCTTGAAACGTTATCGCTGTCCCTTTGTCCTCTCACCTAACAGAAGCTTAGGGTTCACAATACCACGATGACTCAGCCGATTTCATCTTGCTTGACAACATATCCGGTGGATCTAGAAAGGACTTCACTAAAAACTTGTTCAAAAACATTAGTTTGTTGTTTTGACAATGCCGTAACACTTTAAACTGTTCAGATTTTAGAATATTGTTTTTATAAAAAATTAAACTATGAAAGTTAACATGCCACTAATACTGTACTACAACAAGATAGTGTTGCCATTGAAGAATCACAAACTTATAGGTTTTGTGTTTGTTGTTGATTATCAGTTTTATACGAAAGATAGAGATAATCACTTGATTTTCACAAAATATTGCAACTTGCAAGTGATAGCTTCAAATCCAAAGCATTGAAAGCAACTGTACAATGAACATCAAACGACACTTTCAAATGGTTACCCTTCTTCTATTTGTTGAGGTGACTGGGGCGTTGGCATTCAACGCTAACGAATAATACAGTGTTTGTTTTAGCCTTATTATGTATTATTCAGCATCAGTGAAGCGTGGCATACGTTTACGCAAAAGTCCAAGAAACTATTTCATTTTATCGCACACAGTTTGCATGGTTAGGAGTAGGCTACATTTGCTTTAGTTAGTCCAATGACGAAAGAGTAAAAGATCAGTGATAAGAAGTTTATCTTTCCGTTTGTTTCTCCTTTTTTTTTTTCATAAATAAGTTTATGAAGTCAAATAACATGATATACGTTCTTCTGGTGCAAAAAAACGTATATCATGTTATTTAACTAACTGCCTGGTGAACAGCCTCATTCACTTTTTAAATTTATGAAGAGTTGATCGGCGCGTGGCAACAAACTTCACAAATGCGAGTTGAATGTTGCTCAATAATGCTCATAGCTCGCAACATAAGTTTTCGTTTAACTCACTTGAAGAAGACGATAGCTCCTAAAAAGAGTCAGACGAAAATCTGCAGCTTCGAGCTATGAGCAACATTTTACTCAGAATAAGTTTATCATATTTAAATGCGTAGGCTAATCGAATTCACAAAGTCCCAAGGTTTAATAAGTTGTATTATTAATTTATTATGTCATTTCGATTTTCAAGACATTGAGACATTTTTTGGATGAACTAGCATAACCTACCTGACCAAATCATCATCACCAATGTCTTTTTTCAGGTACTACGTTGTTTGAAACCTAGGTTATTGTTTATTCAAAACTAGTTGCGTTTTATTCATCATGAGCTGCAAGTGCAACATGCATCAAGCTTTGTCGGCTATTACATCTTTCTGTGGATGGGGTAGCTTTGGTTTAACCATTTCAACGATAGCCAATTTTGGTTGGGTGATAACGTCCATATCGCAGAGAGGTCTTTGGAATGACTGTTTTCTCAATGGAGGTATTTGCACTCCGCTTGAAGGTGAGCATCTATGAAATATGTTCTTACTGTATGCTACGAAGGTCATAATACAGCCTAAGATAAATAGCTTCCAAATATAGTAGCTTACTGAAGAAAACTGGTTTAAAAAATGAAAATGCACACACCAGTGACAACATGACTCATGCTGTTGTGACAAAATATTTTATATGAAATATTTTTGACTGAAATTTTTATGTTCTCCATAAAACAATCAACTTTTGCCTTTTAAAATATCTGAAAATTGACTACTAAATATTGCATTAAAACAAAATTGTTGTCAAAAAATACAAATAATATATTTTCAGTCATTACATCAGTCGTGCTATTCAGCCACTTAACTATTTTTTAGATGAAATTAAGATATTTCAACTCTCACCATATTACAAATCCCAGGCTACGTCATAGCTACTGCTACACAGAATAGCAAACCAAACCTTGTTTGGCGTCATGCTGAATGACATATCAGAACACAAGTCTTATTGTAAAATGAAATTTAAAATACAATGTTTACGTTTTAAAATTAAACAATGAAAACTATTAATACTACAAAAAGTGCTCAATGCCAAACAGGCTGTCAAGGGTTTAGATAGTAATAACTAGTAATAGTTTAGATATAGTTATAATATAATAGTTATATAGTAGTATAATATAATATAATAATTATATATAATTAATAATTGTATTATATGTAGATGTAGTATAAGTATAATATAATAGTTATATAATAGTTATATAGTAATAGTAATAACTATATTTGATTTGATGTTTATGTTTTATATTTCTATGCAGCGACTCCATCTTTAAACGCAGTGAGAGCATTTTCTATAATGTCGTTGATCATTATTTGGGCTGGGGCCAGTGCTTTAATCTCAGCACAATGCAGAAACAGTCAACCAACACGAAGAGTTTCGACAGTATTGTTCTTCATTGGAGGTAAGATGAAACGCAATTAATTCATCAAGCTTTTACAATTGATGCTTATGCTATACAGTACATTAATATCATAATAGCCTATACTGCTGAAAACATATGATCGAGAACAATGGCGCATTGTATGCAGCCCTCAATATGGAAAAGATAGCCTACATAATGATGATGACTGAAAGAGCAAGTTACCATAGTGCTAAAAAGGTAACCACTTAATTTGCAATGCAAAATTTGTTGAATTAAGTCAAGATTTGTGAAATTACTTCAACCAATATAATTATTACAGCATTGGCAGAGAGACACTTTTTGAAAACCATAAACAGAATCGATAACAGCTTTATAAGACTGAATTGCATAATTAAAAAAATAATACATAAAATAAAATAGCTACATAATTTCAAACGTTTTCGGCAAAACTGTTTTTTGTTTAGTTATTTGTTTTTGTTTAGATGAATTAAGGTATTTTTCCTGACGAGGGCATAAAGTTTTGCCGAAAACGTTTGAAGTTATGTACTAGCTATTTTATTTTCAGCTAATATGAAACCAAGGAACTTTCAGAAATAATTAATTAAACTACTATTTCAACCTTTTATAGTTCTACGGTTCGAGAAAAAGTTTTCTCTGCCTATAAAAGGTTGAATGGTAGTTTAATTAATTATTTTATTTTATGTATTATTTTTTGAATTATGCAATTCAATCTTATAAAGCTGTTATCAATATAATTATTGACATCAACTTACGGTATAAAAATCTAACAAGATTAACCAACTAAGTGATATTGTATGTTAATTTCATACAAATCCTGTTTTCAGGAATCTTTGGAATCATTGCCATGAGTGTCTATACATCAGAGAATCGCGCTCTTGCAGAATCACCTGCGGCATACTTCGGCGCAGGCTTCATAATGGGTTGGGTGGCATGTCTCTTGGCGATGTGCGCTGGAGGCTTCGGCCATTGGGCATACAAAAAAGTCGAAGAATGCGAAAATTTTTCTTGAAATCTTAATGCGTTGTTTTGTGTTTTTTGTAGCCTAAATACTGTATTCCGCTACTTGTTGCATGTGATGTGTTAACTTTCAGGTTTGTATAAAGGTATGTTTTAAATAGAGTATGCCACCATTTCGCTTCAGTAACATCATGCAATGTATTGGACCGGTACTCAATCGAATTGTTTATGTGACGTTTATTTTTTATATTTAAAACTCTCTTCACGTCTTATTTGTCCATTTTTATTAAATCTCAAAACGTTTTTGTTGTTTAAACTTTAACACAGTAAAACAGTATTGGAAGAGGTTTTTGAAACTGCATGAATAAAAAGTGCTGTAAACCGCTATTAGAATAACCTTTCCTTCCTTTCCTTATACTGGAATGCAAAGAAAGAAACACTAACAATGTTACAAGAATAAATATAATTTACCTCAAAATATTTTGAATATTTTTTGTTAGACCAAGCTTGCATGAAGTTCAGAAGAACATGAGCTGTCAGTCTTTGTTATATTGATCTCCTTTGAAATCCATAGACGTCAGAAAATCCCGCATGCTATACAATCATACTGCAGATATATTGTAGAGGCAAGGGTCGATAATCATGACAAAATATTTAGCATGCGATATATTGTAGGTCATTGGTAGCATAATGGGGACTTTTACGATCAAAACCCCAATCAATGTCTTTCAGAACTGAAACAGTTTTGAGAATACAGCATACTGTCTTAGCTTTGTGCGAAGGTGTCTAAAACCCCGTTCTAAGTTGCTATAGGCCAACTAGGTCAACATGGTGATACTTTACGTTGGAAAGAATATTCACGGAACAATAGATAGTGGCATTCAAAAGAAACTGTTTTTATTTTGGTCAGGGATTTCTAGTAATCTCTGGTTTTGGTAAAACTAAAACCAAAAATTATTCGGAAGGCATTTCAAATTGAAAGAAATCGAAGCACTGTAGGCTTACAAAAAAGTCAGAGCAAAGAAGTTGTGTATTAAAATAAAACAAAAAACCGTTTTCTTTTGAAATATTTTCCAAGTCATTTTGCGATTGTTACTTATTTGTGACTATATTCTTTTATGTAGTTTGCTTCTATCTCCTCCGAGGCATAGGCCATGAGCCTTACTTCTACGCGTTTACCATTATTTCTTGGTTAACATTTAATCAGTGTTTTTGTAAATTGAATAGCCAAGTGATGAAAACCTTCATATAATGCATTGTATCACTTATAAGAATATGTAATTAAGTCTTTTGAAGGACATTCAGTGACATGCTTAGAAGTGAACATGAAGATGGACTTCCCATTCATCTCTTAAACTTAACATGAAGTTTCAATTACCAAGCGTAAGCCGAGATAAGAGCAAGAAATTGTTTACCTACTGTGTGGCATAGCCTACTTCATTTTGCGTCATAAGTAATTTAAAATCTTCATTGCCGAAGTAAGGTTTCAAAAGTACGGTGGACTGCTAGTTTTGTATCTAAAGTATATGAGTAAATCCAGCATGCAACGTTCCCCAATGCAATATCTTGATGTGTATTATACATATAGTATTCGCCGTTTGTCTAATGTTCAATTTACCTCATCAAATACACACTATGACGATATCAATATCTGGAGTTCGACGAAAAAAAAATTTGCCCACTGTCTTATTTTACAGTTTAGCGTCACATTGCATGCACGCTTAAACTATACAATTCCAATATTTAGTGTGCAGCACTCAATAAGCGCTTACATTGTTGTGTCAGTTTAGCCTACTCCTACTGAATAAATATTACGCTTTATGCAGCCACGCTTTTCAAACTATTGTATTCAATTTTACGGCATCAAGTCACTCAACAAGTTCTTCAAGAGAAATCTTTCAAAACTGACGGTACCAAAACCACCTGCGGTCTGAGTAGAAAATTTGTAGCGAACCCAACAACAGTTTAGACACATAACGCTACTTTTAAACGTTACTTCGGCCATAAGCCCAGCCGTGGTTTTCAGGCCAAGGCACCATACAGGGGCGCCGGAACGATTTTTGACTGGGGGGGCAGGATTACGAAAAAAGAGCTCTTTTGTTTACTGAAAGGCCAATTGCGGTTTCAAGTTTTAAGATAAGATATAGCGATAATGTTAATCTATCAGCTCACTATTTATTGAGTGATGATAGCCTACAAGTGTCCGGTATACAAAGAAGGGCATCATGCTATGTTATAATGATGTAACCTACTGTCAAGCCTTAAAGCAGCCGGCGGCCATGGCCGCTAAGTAGTGCTTGAATGACCGCCGGTGCTACCTCCTCAATCGGCCAAGTTTGGCCCCCGGTCTCTTCTAGCCAATTATGTAATTTCGCAATAAAATGATCGTGGATTAACTGTCGAAAATATGTAGTATCAAAGAGTGACGCAAAATTAGATCAGCGCGTCATAATCGCCACCGTTGTATTGTGCGGGAATATTTGTTATTGATGGAATATATCAATCTGCGATCACCAGCGCTGTAAGTCTTGTTTGTAATTCCCGACGTTTGTTTTAACAAAGTGTTAATCCGAAGTGCTAATTTACATCGGCTGGCAATATTGTCGTTTTTATGTCGATTCGATGTTGGCGGACATTGAATCGTTGTTAAAAAGGAGAACTAGGTTAGTTGACATCCGAGGGGAAAACATTTTTTATCATATTTTGCAAAAATTATGCTTCATTTAGTAATGTCCTTCACATCATTGAAATACTTATTTTATTACCTTGCCGTCATCGTCAATACATGTCGAACGTTGTTTTTCGTTGCTAAAAAGAATTCTAGGGGAGTGGCGAACTTCTTTAAAATCAGCCACATTGGAGATACTTGTGCGAGTGTGGTTAGATCGTCCCGCAGTACTGGATTACAATCCGATGAAGCAGTTATTGCGTGGTGCAACGATTCTATTGTAGGACGTCGCCTAGGCCCAGATTTCAACAACGCTATGTGATCATTTTAGCATTGTTGCAAGTTTAATTCTATTTACTTGTGCTATCGTTATTTTTATTTTGGCCTACAAGCACGCAGATTTAGCCGTCGAGAAGGAACTCCCGGTAGGCCACGATGGCTGCCGAAAAAAAACGAGTTTTAAGGCCTGTACTGTGTTGCAAAATTTTGTGCCGTAAATATTATTTTGAGGCAAAAATGAAAGATTATAATTAGGCTAAAAGCGAATGGCAGAAATTGTTATATTGAAAAATGTGCAGTAGCTTACATGACTTTAAAAGGGCACCATTGTCCCCCTGCTCCTCCATCTGCAAAAAAAATTGAGGGCGGGGGGGCATCCGCCCCCCCTGCCCCCGCTTCCGGCGCTCCTGGCACCATATGATAAACTACGCCATCGCTCCATTTCATAAGTCTTTCAATCGATTGTTTTTCATATTTTTAATTGCGTTTTAAATAAACTTTTAAACTCAAATTTGCAAGAGAAATTTACCAAGCAACTACTTGCGGTGAAACTTGCTTATTTGTCAGAAATAGAGTTCTGCTTCAACATAACAATCCGAACACACTTCCATGACAAAAACTACATTGAATAAGGAAAATCAACTACTGTAACATAAAACAACAATTTTGCCTGAGAAAGATGATGGTATGGAAAAAAGTAAAAAATAAATAGCTTAATTATTGGTTCGAAAGGACTTTGTAATCAATACTTGCTTCATTTAGTTGTACATTAATTTGTGGAAACCTATATAGGTTGTTTGTATAGTAGGCTATGTGTGTTGATCAATTTGCTTGTGTTAAATCAATCAGATGTTAGTGGCTATAAAGGAAAGAGACCAGCATAGACAACTAACATGAATTTTCTTAGCATCGCATATGGCGATCAAGTTTATATGGACATGTATGGACATTTGTGTTAAATTATAGAAACTCAGAATAACCAAATTGACAACTTAGGTCATTTGCAATAATTCAGTTTATGAAATGATGATAAACTTCATAAACTAGTTTTTGAACTTTTTTCAGTCTTAACACCCAAAACTAAGATTACATTTGACAATTCTTCTCCAAAAAAGTTGCAATGCACCAGCACTGAGATTAACATCGCAAATATCTGATTTAAAATATAAGATTCCCTTAACTATTTCTTCTTTTTTTCGACCAGGAGTCTAGTGCTTTGAAGCTCAATTTTCTGTAAATTCAAAACAATTCCTTTATTTCTTTTAATAGTAATGACTTATAAAACCAACACAAACTGCATTTTGATAGCTTTAATAAATTTTTGTGGCTGGGGGAGCTTTGGTTTAACTATTTCAGCAATAGCTAACTTCGGTTGGATAGTGACATCACAAAGTCAGTTTGGTCTTTGGAACAGTTGTGTTCTCCATAATGGAAGGTGTGATCCTCATTATGGTAAGTGTCGATCTCATGGGATTCTTAACTTTTCTGGTCCATCCCATGAGATGAAACCAGGGTTCTTAACTTTAAAATCCAAGCAGGGAATCTCAAATTGCATAAATCATAACAGCGTATGGTTTAAAGCCGCTATAGACAAAGCCAGAAAAATTGGTTAAAGTTGTTCAGAAGATGAAACCTGTCGGTGTGTCAAATTTAACTCGAACAATCACCATAAACAGCAAACAAGTGTAAGATATTTTTAAAGAACAAACAAGGTTAACTGTGTATGCAACATAGGCACATAGCATATCTTGATGTTAAATTATATAGGCTATAGCCCACCTCAGGGTGGTCCAAACCCTGGCACGCGGGCCGCATGCGGCCGCGAACACTTTGTGCATGCCGGATTTATCAGTGCTAAATCCAAGGTTTAAAAATACACCTACGTTTTATAAATGCATTACATTCGTCACAACCCTAAATAAGTCGCGCATAATCGGGCCAATAGGTAACTATGAGGGAACAATGTCGGTTTGTGACGACACAAACGTGCGTTGACATTTTGCTTTTGTTGCTAGCACTTTCTCTGTTATGAAGGCACTTTCTCCCTTATGAAGCGATTAAAAAGCGACACACAGAACAGAATGGCTGATGAAACCCTGGATGCCTGCTTACGTCTGTCGACCACTGAATTTAAACCAGGGATCGACACTATATGCAAAAGCAAAAAATAATAAATTGTTTTGGTTTGCTAATTTGTTGACGTGTTATGTATCCAGTGGCGTAGCCAGAAAAAAAAATTGGGGGGGCCAAATATTTGATGAATTGAAGAGAACGACAAAATGTTTGATTTAAGACATCGCCACCTGATGTGCAGTGGCGCATCCTGGTGGGTTAAGCAAGGGAAGTAATAAAGCTGGTGGGGGTTAGAGCGTGCCGAAGGCACGCATATTTTAGGGGGGTCCGGGGGCATGCCACCCCGGAAAATTTTTGCAAAATTACACTTAAATAATGGATTATAACGCTTTCTGTAAACACTTTCAGGGTAATATTTGTATGAAACTTATTAGCAGATAAACAGCTATTAACTTATTAAAGGTAGCTCTTATCTACACACAAACGGACAAAAACTGCGGCTAAAATTAGAGAACACAAAAAACTCAGCTACACAAAAACCCTACAGAGTAAGCGATTCTAAAATTGCTTCCACAGATTAGTTAAAAGAAGCGTAAATCGCGTAAACTTTGCGCGATTTACGATTTGCAAAATTTATTGGTGTCTTTCTGTGTGTCTAAAACAAGTCCTGGGGGGTGTTAATAGCCAGATGTCTTCGAAAACAATATAAATTTATACAAATTATATTATATTTTCAACGAAGGGTTCAACTTCGGAATCCAAACTTTGAAAATTTGGGGGGGCCATGGCCCCGTTCGCCCCCCCCTGGCTACGCCTATGTATGTATCGTATCTTTTTTACTAGCTGAAAATCACTTTTTGAGTCGCAAGCAGAGATTAAAAAGTGAATTCGGCGTGCAGCAAAACATTAGATCGATCAGAACAGTCAGAACAGTCTTTGTCAGCGACAAGATTTGTTAATGTTCATAGCCTGCGAACAGTAAGAATGCAGCTAAAACAGATCAAAATGTATAGAAAAGAAGTTCAAAATTGCAACCTAGTTAAGTTTTTATTTAACAACGTTTCTACTTTCAGCAACGCGCTATCATTTCTCACTATGCGGCCAGTGAAGTTTTTCTCAGACCCTAATGTGGCCCTTCATGTTCGCAGTCTTGGACCACCCTAGCCTACCTGAAAGGCTTTCCCCGAGAAAATGTTGACAAACATGATCCTATTTTAGTCACTTTTTGGCTCAAAAATATTTTTTATCAAGATGCACTCTTTGTATTTAATTATGGAGAGCTACGTATGTATCAAGCTTCATTAAATTAAAATTGAATTTAGGTATTTTTTTTGCAATTGTTTGAGAATGTCTTTTATGGACAGCCCCTAAAACACTAAAATTTATCAATTAAATTGTTATTGTTAATTAACTATCCTAAGACTGAGAAAGTGTTATATTGAAAGCTTAATCCTTGCAGTTTTAGATACAAGTAGAGGCTTTGAACCACTGACGCAGGCCCGGTTACCGAGTTTGACAAAGTTTCCAACTGTTGGAGTGTTTTCTCGGAATATGATTCCACTCACTGGGTGTTGCTAAATTGAGAGCTGCCTTGAAATACGTTGCTCAAGTGCATACCGCGAGAGTCGAACCAGTCTAACTCGGTAATTTTTTCGTTAGTAAAGCCAAGCGTTTAATCAACTGAGCTAACTATCGGCTTCAACAACAGAAGTAATGAAAGAATTATTTATCATACGCTTATTTTTTGTTTGAGAAATATATAGCCTATTTGTTAGTCTGCTCGCTAATTATTTTGTATTGAAACATGTGTTGTATCGTTTTTTCAAATAGTGGAATTAATATGACAGCCTACTATTTCATCACAGAGGAATCATGGCTACTGGCAGTGAGAGCATTCTCTATAATGTCGCTGATCATACTTTTAGTCGGAGGGAGTGCTCTAACTCAAGCGCAATGTAAACCCAGCCCACCAGCACGAATAGTTAGTTCAGTTTTGTATTTGATTGCAGGTACGGTATGATGAAATTAACAGTGGGCTATTATTTCAATAATGTGTTGCAGTTTACAAAGCGAAAACGTTCGACAGTTAAAACTATAACTTATGTAAATATGTAAAATATATTCTTGTAATGCTCAAGCCCGTTGTGTTCTTGTGCCATGCCTGTCTGTAGTACAAAGATCGAACTCTCTTTCTCGAAACTATATTGTATAAATGTGGAAAAGTCTATTCAATAAAAAGTTATTCAGCTGCCTGAGGTTTTCTTAAAAACATAAATTTTTGAACTAGATACAACTTACTGAATAATATGTAAAATTTGAATTTTGAAATTAATATTTTAGCTACGTTAGGCTACATTGTAAGAAAGTTATGATGAGTCTAACCATATTAACTCGGTGGGGAAGAGGGCTGTTTTTTTATGCAAAGCTAAAACATCCATCAACTTCAGTTTTACTTTTGATAACTTTGAGATATTGTAAGTAAAAATAGAAGTGTATCTACAAACATCTGCAGGAATGACCCATGATGCAAGAAAAGAATCCACAAAGGATGCAAGCAAGCTTGTACAGGCTACTGTAGGTTAACAAGTGATAATAAAATAAATCAGTAACCTCACAATTATATGTAGCTTATGAAAATTACATAACTTTACATCACCCTTTTATTTCAAAAATGCTCAAAAGCATTAGTGACAGCGTTAAGAAGTGCTATCAGCGTAATGACACATTGACACCATAACGGCGTACAAAGAACAAAGAAATGGAAAGATGTTTATAAGCAATTTGTATGTTAATGTAATTCCTCTCTTTTAGGAATCTTTGGAATGATTGCCATGAGTGTCTATACATCTCAGACTTCAAGTTATGCAGATTCATCTTTGGTAAACTACGGAGCAGGCTTTATAATGGGCTGGGTGGCATGTCTCTTAGCGCTGTGTGCAGGAGGTTTTGCCCTTTTTTGGTACAGACAAGTGAAAGAATGATGAAACACGTCTTGAAATGTAATCTGTGTATGTTTTATTTTGTAAATATTTTGCTTGTCATGATCTACTTGATTCTCTGATTTGCAAAATACCTATCGCAACTTCGGTTATAATTGGAAACTACCACTCACATTTTAAAATTTAAATCAGTGCTAAAACTGTATGAAATAATGGTTAAAGAATTTTCTCCTGCAATACTCTAACTTTGTGAACAGCTATATTATGTCACACTCATATCAGTGCCGGTATTTGGGGTGTGCAAACCGTGCGATCGCACAGAAGCATCAAGTATAGTGGAGTAAAAATATGGAACTCAATCCCACTAGACATTAAAAAAAAATCTTTTGACTCATTTAAAAAACTTTACAAAAACTATCTAATTGCAGAATGTTAAAGTTGAATGCAGTGTAATTCACTAATGTGGACCGATACTCTTTAAGCTTTTAATCGTTGACTATCAACACCTAATATTGGAACTTGAAATTTTGACATATCTTGGATGCAAGTTTGTTTCTGTTTTGACTCTTTGTTGTTAGTGTAGATATTTTAGTGTAATGTTTATCATTGACTTGGCTGAAGGTGGCTGCTTGACTCGAAGACCGTCATGGTCACTTCGCAGCTTCCCGTTGTGATTTACTTACCTCAACGATGCAGTGTACATTTGTTATTTCTCTTTGTTTCAATTGTGTTCGATAAGCGTGCTGCACCATTTAATGATTTTTCTGTTATGATATTGCACAACAAAATAAACCAATCAATCAATTAGGGGGCCGCAGTTTATTCAGAAAATGCAGTAATATTTGTTATTTCCAATGGGAAAAATTCAATTCGGTTCACAAGCAAGTATCGGTATCCTTGAAGTCAGTTGCGCTTTAGGGTGAAGCAAGTGCTGAGATTGTCGCGTCGGACCACCTTTACAAGCTTACATGCTTTTAGGCCACCCACAACATTGCACCATGTGCCAAATAGTTAACATTGCACTGTGACAACAGAACTTCGTTTTGTGGCAATTGCATTTAAATAGAATACATGCCAAACAAAACATGATCTTATCCTTTTGCTATGCCACAGGACAACACCATTTTACAGCAATATTCATACCCAAATTTTTGTTGAACATCCTCTCAGAATGCACCAAATTCAAATTAATTTTTCAAAATTTTCTGGGAGGCCCCCCAGACCCCCACCGCTGTGGGTCATTGTCACTGAGGCCCGCAAAGCATATTCCGCACAGGCCCGAGATACCCTAAGACCGGCACTGCTCATATTCAGTAAATTAAAAGCGAATTTATCTTACACTTTTCTGTCTTCGTATAATTGCTTATGTTGCTTTTATCCAGACTCTAGAGCAGGTCTGTTAAATTAGCGGCCAGTGGGCCAAATTCGGCCCGTCATGCCCTGTATTCGTGGCTTGGTCTTTTAAATTGCGTGCTTGCATAAATGCATAAGGCCTCATATCGTTACTGTAATATTAGAAACGTGCCTTTAAACTTTTAATTTATTTGAGAACTTGCCTTTTAAGTTTGTACTTTGTGTTTCGCATTTTGCCTTACGAGTTTTTCATGACATCTTGATTGGCCGCTGTTAAATACCCTTTCCTGACAGCGTTGCGCAATTCTCCAACTCGAGTTTAAATAGCAAGTCAATCGTTTTAGTGCCGCAGCGCAGCCATGTGGGCGTTTACGTTGCCAGTTTATGTTGAAGTTTGAGGATATGTGTGAGATTAAAATAAAGTTATCTGCTTGTCTCTGAGAGTTCAGACGTAAAGGATTGCACGAAACATTACAGTTACGACTCTAAATGCTATAGCGCGACATTACAACTATTATAGATGGTATTTAAAAAAATCAAGACTTTAACTGCTATGCAATTTACTTATTCAGTTGATCACCACGAGATTTAGATCCTTTCAAGCTAATCAAAATTAAAGTAGGCTTATTACATTGTAAATTTAGTGACCTAGCTTTTCAGTTTTGCAGTTCGAAGAGCATGATGCTTTCACAAAGAAGCATAAATGACAAACATAGTGTAATGCAGCAAAATCGGAAAATATTATAATTTTTGATGAAGTGAAAAGAAACCCACCAGTGCAACTACATTATACAGTATATATGCAAAACGTTGCTGTAGTTCTTCAAGCCACTGTGCTATAAATAAAAAATAAATGAAAACATCGATCGTGTAATTATTTGCAGAAAATTTATGTACGTGCAAGGCCCACAATTCTAAACGAGTTTAACCCTCCTGCTCTAGAGCATGACTAAACAATTGTAAAAAATTTACCGTATATTGTTTACGAAATGTACTCTTTCCAGCAATGGTTACGGCGTTCATCTGATGAGCGCGAAAGTAAAAGCAGAAATATACGATTTGTTTTTCTGAAACCAGTGATCTACAGTTTGTTGTAACCATAGCCGTACGTGACCAAACTATTTTGGGGCAGAACGTAAATTTGCCCAAATCTGCACGCTTTTATAAGGTACCTGCAGCTAATAAGGCCCGCTAATTTTCAAACCTCAATATTTTTCTAAATACTGCATAATTTTGAACGAAACTTGGAATGAGGATACTTTGGGTCTATCTAAACAACATATCTATTAAACAAGTTTCTAAATGAAAGGAGTTGTAAAATATTAAAAAAATCTCAAGCGGGCCTTATTAGATGCACGTGTTGTGAATAAGGCCCGGTTTGAATTAGCACCAAAAGTGATGGAAAAGGTGTATTTTCACAATAACAACACCACAAAACAAATTCTAATCGACAACACAGGCACATAACTAATAATTAAATACACAAAGACAATTATTCCCTCCCCCGCCCCATGCTCCATTTTTTAAAAAGCGACATGGTGTTTTTAGATATGGTAGGGATGATAAAGTATTTTGATTCTGAAATTTGATATTTCCATTGCAATAACAAATTGGATTAATGGTGTAACAAGAATTGTTTAGATCACTCAAGTCTTTAACCCTCACTTTCTTAACCAGGGGTGCACAACGTTACCCCAGGGGCCCATAGGCCTCATTACCAAAATTAGCCTAGTCTGATCATCATTATCAGTCTTGCTTTAATTAGAAAAAAAGTTCAAATTTATTGGTTTTACTGCATCAGCATGCACATATCTTTCACATAAAATGTAAAAAAAAAAACGGAAGTCAAAGCGGTTTGTTAACTGTAGAACATTCTAAAATATGTGAAAATTAATAAAACCACTCAATTTCAGTCCCCCCAAACTTCAACTTTCCGTAACTCAAAAAGTTCTCAACTTTAGGCTGTGAAACTTTACCAGTTAGTCTCAATTCACCATAGCAGCAATCAGATCTTCCAATTTTGTTTAAAAGATTTGTAACAACGAAGATCCAGGGGGTGGGCCTTATTACTGGCCCGGCCTTATTAGCTGCAGGTGCCTTAGAAATTGCCCAAATATAATGTATGCGGTGCATGATAACAGTGAAAAACTAACCTAACAAGATCACCAGCTAGCTAGAATTTCTTACCAAAGTAATCAAGATAGAACAACTGAATTCATCTTTGAAGATACTTTGCTTGTGCATTAATTGGATGCTTCTGCACTTTGGCATGGTAGGTAGGAATAACAAATATTGTTTTACACACCACAAAAAAAAAAAAACTTAAATATAATATGCTGTATAAAAAGTATCAGGTAGGCTACTGGTTAAAATTAGACCTATATAGACCAAGTGCACTGATTAATAGACCTTAAAGTTGAAACAATGGAGCCTGTCTGCAGTTATATGATTGCACAAATCATATCAGGAAAATCAGCAACAACACATATATTTGTATTTACCAAAATGTAGGGGAAGGTGGGGTAAAGCGGACCAACGGGGTAAAGTGGAACCCCCCTTTTTTTTTTTATTAAAGTTTCACTACTGTGCGGATACCATTAGGTTTAGTGAAGCATGACGAAAAGTAGCTGCAGACGCCATTATTCAAGGTTTCATGGTTTAGAAGACACAAAAAAGCACGGAAATTACTTTTTGCACCCTCTGATCTATTGAAAGGTATGTATGGTAACTTAAATTGTATCTTATGTACATAAGGTAGAAGTTTTTCTGAATGACAAAAATGAGCCTCACTATATCACGTACGCATTACGTAGATTCACTCTTGTTGCTGACTAGCCTAAATTTGGCCAACAGTTAAATTAATAGTAATGTAGAGATGGGGTAAAGTGGAGCACCACCGGTCCACTTTACCCCGTCATAAATATTTTTCTTGTTTATGATTTTTTGACCGAATTAGGTGCTGTGTTACTTATAATCTTGTAGGATATTTCACACAACAGCTGTGTAGGCCTAATTTGCACTCAAGTGGATAGTTGTTCTGATATCCCACCAATCATGATCGAGTAGACGAGCTGGTTCTTAACTTAGTTGTATTCTTGTTTTTTAGAATGCCTCGTTATCACCAAAGGACATCCACCCAACAATCTTGGACCGAAGAGGCTATGGCTGCGGCTATTCAGGCAGTAAACGAAAAGAAAATGGGTTACCTCAAAGCAAGCAAAGATTACGGAGTTCCCAAGACCACACTTAGAAGAAGAGTTAAAGGAAATAATATTAATGCCACTGGAAGCAAAAAGGGACTTGGAAGGTTTCATTCAACATTTTCGAAAGCCCAGGAAAAAGAGTTAGTTGCATATGTGCTTGAACTTGAACGAAGATTCTTTGGGGTTACAAGGAAACACCTCCAATCACTTGCATTTGAACTGGCACAAAAAAATCACATCAAACATAACTTCAGCATGGAAAAGAGACTTGCTGGTCCTGATTGGGTAAGTGGATTTCTTCAACGCAATCCTCAATTAAGCCTTCGCACACCAGAACCAACTAGTGCTGCTCGTGCTAGAGGGTTTAATCGTGTGAGTGTAGGCAAGTTTTTTGCTCTCCTAGCAGAAGTGATGGACTTGTATCATTTTAAGGCACACAATGTGTTTAATGTCGACGAAACTGGAATTACAACAGTTCAGACAAAGCAATCTAAGGTGTTTGCGATGAAGGGGAAAAAGCAGGTTGGAAGTATTACCTCTGCAGAAAGAGGCACATTATGCACTGCAGTGATTTGCATGTCTGCTGGTGGAGGTTATGTCCCACCTTATCTCATATTTCCACGGCAGCGTATGAAAGCAGAATTGCTTGATGGAACTCCTCCTGGCACTGGTTATTCATGCCATCCTTCTGGGTGGATGCAGCTTGATATTTTTACTTCTTGGTTTGAGCACTTTTTGTCGTTTGTTAAACCAACTGAAGAACATCCTGTTCTCCTCATCCTAGATGGTCATATGACTCATACCAGAAACTTACAATTCATTGACATGGCAAGAGAAAATCATGTTACTGTTTTGTGCTTACCCCCTCATTGTAGTCACAGACTGCAGCCCTTGGATGTAACATTTATGTTTCCTCTGAACACTTTTTACTCACAAGAGATAGAGAAATTCCTTAGAGACAATCCGGGGAGAGTAGTAACGCAATTTCAAATTGGAAAATTATTTGGAAATGCCTATATCCGTGCGTCAACTGCTACCAATGCCATCAACGGTTTCAAGAAATGTGGAATTATACCATACAATCCTGAAGTTTTTGGAGAGGCTGACTTTGCTCCATCGGATGTTACTGATAGGCCTATTCCTTTTGATCCTGTTACATCCAACACAGAATCTTACTCAGGCAATGTTGAGACTAGTTTAACTATCATCGACCATGTAAGCCCAGATATAACCGGTCATCTGGAGATGACTGAATCGTTACCCACACAGCCGATAGATGTAGGCCTACAGTGCTCTCCTCAAGATGCAAATTCCAGTTTCACGATTAGAAGTCCTGCTAAACTGCTTCCTATGCCAAAAGCAAAAGATATTCGCCAAAAGAAGCAATCTAAGAGAGGTGCAACTGCTATTTTGACAAGTTTGCCGTACAAGAAACAGTTGACCGCAGTGAAACTTAGCCGATCTTCAGTATCAGGTGGCAGCAGAAAAGCAGGATCCTCGAAAAAGCGGTCTGTAAAGAAAGCTTCCAGATCATCAACGCATCAGAAGCAAGACACTATCAATGAAGATGAAAATAACACTGATGCTGAATGTTTTTACTGCAACGAAATGTATTCAAAATCATCAGAGAATGATGGGTGGATCCAGTGTTCCAAATGTTTGCGGTGGGCGCATGAAGCCTGCGCTGGTTGTAATGAAAAGGATGACAACTTTATCTGTGAACTCTGTTTTTAAAAAAATTCTTCAAAGTTTGATTCGTAATGGACTTATGAACTGCAGTTGTGAAGTTTCATAATTTCTTCGCTAATGATGCTAGTTGTAAACAATTTGATTGCGTGGAAAAAAATTACGGAATTTGCTCAAAACTTACAACGGTCCAGTTTACCCCACATATGTGGGGTAAAGTGGATTATTGGAGGTAATTTTAAAATTAAAAAAATATATATAAAAAATCTGGCAGTTATCAAAACTGCAATTTAAAAATTGTCGAAGTATGTTAGAGTTAACGTTCAAATAAAAAAAGTTAATTTTTTTGGCAAAATCAGTGAACTGTGCTGAATTAACCCTTAGGTATTCCACTTTACCCCACCTTCCCCTACTGTATTGTTGTTTGTATTTACTGCAGGAATACATACAAGAATCCTTTAATGAGAATTACAGGAGAAATTGAGAATTAAAAATAACTTATCTGTGTTAAAACACCTCATTGAGTATGCATTCAAGTGCTTTAATTAATTCTCCATTGTATAATATCTATGCCAATGAGGTAATATCAAAATTAAGATAGGCATAGCACATCCACATATAATGTTTTAGGTATGTTGCTCTCATAGTCAAATTTCTGCAGTATTGTAGGCGCTTGCTAACTGCTGACATCAGAACCAAGGGCTATACAATACATCTGCAGTAGGCCTAAACTATAGTATGGTAGGCTACACATACCAATGCATGCCATCGTGCAGCAGTAACTGTTGAATGCTTGAGCTAAAAACTATAAAAATATGCTTTCTATATCATCACAAAAAACACTTTTTATGCATGCAGCTTGCCAACATTTTTTTGCAACCAGAAAAAACAGGTCAAGTTAATGCAAACAACTGGATCTGTCTCCACAGAACAGAAGTCAAGATATTAACGAAAAAAAGTGGAGCTGCCATGTTTCACACAAGACCTTGCAAAGCAAATATTTTGCCAGCTTGCATGGCAGGTTTTGAGTTTGGAAAGCTTTGAAAATAAAGTAACTCCCAAACTCTCACTTGGCTACGCTACTGATCCAATTTGATTTAAGAAAATCGGTTTACTTTTACTTGGTTGCATAAATATGCATACAAAGCATGAATGAAAATACATCAAAAACACAATGCTCAACTTTCATGAAATGTGGGCATATTGTTTTATGGGAATATTTAAGCATGAAATATAACAATGCAAAAGAAACAAACCCAACCAAATGTACCTGTGCAGCAACCAGCAAGGACTCCTTATTATGCTTAAATTGGTCGGAATCGATCTGAACTCAGAAGTAGGTACCTAGATTGAAGTTGTTTGAAATGCTTGCAAAATGTCCAGCAGGTTCACTTCAGAAAAAGTTTTTACTAAAACTGCTGGCTGCCAAACTCAAAGTAACCCTACAACTGAAGATGGGCAATATTCTCTGTCAGAGTCAGTTTCTATACAGTGGCAGAACAGCATTTAATTAAATTGTTTGCCTCATTCCTGCAAATGCAAGTTAAAACATAATCAAGCAGGCTAGAAATGGATTCGTACATGAAACTAAGCCACAACAGGCAAGACAACAAGGGGAAATTTTGAAGACGAGTGAAGGTGTTATTATTGAAGACATCATGCATCAAGTACGTAAACCATGCAATCATGCATCTTAATACTTTGCGGTGAAATACCTCATGTTATACAAACATATTGAAAAATAAATACAGCTACTCAATCCAAGAAAAAAAGCACATTGAGATGTATATCTCAATAAGTTAAATATGAAGTATCATATATAACATAATAAAAAAATGAAAACCACTGCACGTGCTATTTGCATGCCACATCTAGTAGCTCAGAGTAAAGACATGTTGTAAAACAATTTTAAGGTTATGGTATAGCGCACACTAAGCATGCCATGTAGTTCATTAGGGCTATATAGTGAATGATGTAAAATACATGCAAAAATGCTATGGCCAGGGCCGTTTGAGAAAATATTTATCTGGGATTTCTTATCATCAACACCAAATTTAACTGAATAGACATTTTGTACGCACACTAGCTCTTCGTGCAAAGACTTGGCGTTTAGGTCATTTGGGTAAAAATTAGCCAGCACATCACATTTAGAGGAAATCGAGCATTTCTGCGATTGATCTAACATCATTGCAAGCAGCTGGAGTTTGAATAAGGCAAAGCTGACCTCAGAATTTAGTGGAATTAATCTGTTACCACCAGTAGTGACATCATTTAAGATGTTGTCAAAGAAGTAGATTCACTGGTGTCATTACTGCATTTACTGCAACTAGTATATTTTAAAAACTTAGAAATTGAAGAATGCTTTGTATAATTGCTCAACAACTCTTTTTTTAAATCCTTTTTTTCTTTGCTCCACTTTTACAATGATTAGGTATAGCTAATGGATAAATCACTAATGGTACTCTATTATTGAGTTAAACAACCTTTGCTGGTACAAAAATTACATTGGTATATCATCAATCTTCTTCTTCTTGCTTATGAGGCAGCAATTCAGGTAACAGCTCCCAATTGTTGCAACCAAAGCAGTGTCTTCATATATCATCAATCAATCACAGTCCGGATTATACTACTATTCAGTGAAAAAAATCCAAGCAATGAATAAGTGTACAATGTAGCCTACTGCACAAACTGTACATATCTAAATACAATAACAAGTAGCCTATATTAAGATTTAAAAATTGTTTAGGTTGGGTAGTGGGTACTACAGAGTAATCAACTTGAAACAATTTGAAAAGATCCGGGCCCCTTAAATGTTATTTTTCAACCCATGGAATAACAATGGCATTTTAGTACCGTACTGTACTGGAAGTAACATGTATCTAAACACAGTTGCCACAAGGTTGAAAATTTTGGTTTCTGTTGTCACTGAGCAATGTTAAACATTTGGTAGCCTACATGGCGTTTTGAAAAAACCTGGGTCCCTCAATATTAGATTTCAAAAATTACATGCATAGGGCATAATAATGATAGTTTAATACTGGAAGTAACATGCATTTAAATTTTCACAAGAGTGAAGTTTCCTGAATTCATAGAATATTAAGTGATTTGATACATGGCGTTTTAAAAATCCGGGCCCTTTAAATGATTAGTTTTAAAACTACTAACATGTATTCTATTTAAATGCAATTGTCACAAAACGAAATTCTGTTGTCACACTGCCATGTTAACTATTTGGCACATGGTGAAATGTCGTGGGGGGCCTAAAAGCATGTAAAGGTGGTCCGACGCGACAATTTCAGCACTTGCCTCAACCTAAAGCCGCAACTGACTTCAAGGATACCGGTACTTGCTTGGGAATCGAATTGAATTTTTTCCATTGGACATGACAAAAATTACTGCATTTTCTGAGTAAATTGCGGGCCCCCTAATTTGCGGGCCCTGTGCGATCGCACGGTTCGCACACCCCAAAGACCGGCACTGAAACAGACTAATCAGTTTCATCAGATAATTTCATGTTTTTCAGCTGCCCAAATCAACACGATGCATTTGAGAAAATTAATAAAATTAACTATATAGCAAATTTTGCGTTTTGATTTGGGCAGTTTCACAAAAGTATTAGAGACATATTTTGGTGGCTGCCCAAATTGGCATGATGCTGTTGGTTAAATGTATTTCGTACTACAGTTTGATGATCACCATGCAATGCAATACATCAATACGGGTGTGCCAAATGAAAATTTTGCGGCACATTTCTTGTGCAAATAAAAGGCTGTACTTAGTTTGATAGGTAAAAGATATTAATTTATAGTTTTTCTAACTTCATGCAATTTCGTAGCTTTCATATAGCAATTTTTGCCCAAATAATTGCAAGATTTTGCCCGAATTCGCGACGTTTTGAAACAACAGGGGGGGCGGATGCCCCCTCTGCCCTCCTGGCTCGTACGGCTATGGTTCTAACACTATTGTTTCGCGCACCATGACAATGCGCACCCTCAGAGCGTATGGCTACCGTGCCTGCAGGGTAGTACAATTAAAAGCAAGAGAAAAAAGAGAAAAATACGCTGTTTCTAATTGTAAACAAGAGATGCGAGAGCGGCTACTTCATATGTTGGATAACATAAAACTTTTCAACAATTTAGTACAGGCCGAAGCAGTTGAAACCAACAAAATAGTCGAAACAGAATAAAATTACGAGGACGTCTCAAACTGTGCCAAAATAAGCATGAAACCTGCCCATCAACATAAACATCCCGCAAATATCTTGAACACTTACGTGGAAAGTTGCCGAAACGTTTTTCTGGTACCGGTACAAGGTGTAACAGTAGCCCCTTAGCACTGAAAACAAGTGCTTTAGCATAGTTTGCGTCTCTGCCGAATACTGTTCTGCTGCTTGGAGAAGAAGAGCTCACACTGACCTTGTCGACGTGACAATCAACAATTGCCTGTGAAATTTCTTGTAACAGATGTCCCTGGTTGATTTCGACCAACTCCAACCGACTGCATGTACGTCCTCAAGCATTCAGCCAACTACACTGCAGCCCCAGCGTGCAGTCCTCTTGCGGTGAAACCCAAAAGTCTGGCCATCCGTTACATGCAATTATAACGAGAAAGCCTCCATTCTGCAAATTCGTAAAATAGACCGGTCTTAGTTGCAGGGGTCATTTTTAACCTTATATCAGGTTTACTATGTCATCACATTATTACCCGGCTTAGGCTATTCTCACTGCGTTAAGAAAGAAATCGGTGCCGTTTTTAAAGTCTTCGGTTTGACTTGACCTGGCATCGATCTCAGATCTACCAGCACTAGAGCCGAATATGAAACCACTCGGCCACTAAGCTGGTCCATTGGCTGCTGCACGCAGGGCCTCCGAGAGAAATCAGCACTGGTCGGGAAACAACACGAAAATTGGGCCCCATATTATTTTTTAGCAAATATTGCATTGCATGTTCGTGTTAAGCTGAAATTAGCATACTTTCCTCAGCATGAAAAGAACTTCGTTCAATGTAAAAATCATCAATAGGCTATATAATCACTGGATTACCGTTGCAGCAAAAATGCCATTGAGGCAAACTATTTTGTCTAGAAAGCTTTGTAAACACACCATAGGCCGACAGGCAACGAAAATAGTTCAACCAAGCATTTAATTCAGGAGTGTCCAAACTTTTCCCACGCGAGCCAGATTTGATAATAAGTGTTCGCGGGCCAACAGCCACAATAATTTTTCTGAAAACTGCATGTTGAATTTATATGATTTTTGTGTGTCTACAGGCCAAAAATAACACATCGTACAACAACAGGTGAGAGCCATACAAAACGTCTCGTGGATCGGAGTTGGCCCGCGCGCCGGACTTTGGACATCCCTGATTTAATTCAACCTTTTCTGGACTTTTTGCAATGCAAAGTTACGGATCATAGCATCAAATGATAAAATTTTGCGACGTCTGAATTGATGCACAACATGTATACAGTAGTAAGCCTTTTCAATCGGTTTTGAGTCATAGGCCTACTGGAACGCAAACAATTCTTTACAAATTTCAGTAATTGCTAAAACCACGTTCTCAAAGCACAACCGTTGGAGGTAGCTACCGAACAAAAAAAAAAAATCATAACAAAAATATTTGGAAAAATCTTTCGAAAGTTGCAATCAATGATTCCTTGTGTAGAGATTATGGGGTGGTTCGTTCTGGTTTTCAGCTGAAGTTTGCTGTGTGACTTTCTATCAAAAGTACCAACTCATCCAAAATGTCTTTGTTGTAGCCTACAAATGGTTTAAATTTGTCCCACATGCCCGCACCTGCACAACAGACATAGCCTACGATGAAATTTTCATGGAACTTCAAACTCATCGTCGATATGTTTAAGTTTTTTGATACATTTGTCAATTCCAACAACTATCAAATCCCCTTTGCAATGTACGGTAGAATACATTTCCTTCGAATGATTCAGCTAGTTAAGTGGAGTTATAAAAGCGTTCTGTCCTCAGGAAAACAAAGTCATTTTCTTTGAAATTTATAATTGCCACTGCAACTTTAGCTTGCGAGTAGTAGCCTACTCTTCTCAGCTTTCTCTTACTTAGATTACATCTTCCTTTAATTTCATTAAATGCATCAGTGAATCTTGTTTAGGACCGTAATCCACATAATACAAAGCAGTCACAAATTTAAAACTGCTAGTTGTAGGCTACTTTAGCATTGACTCAGCTTCCAATCAAGCTCTTGTTGGTTCCAACTTGGTGCATTTAAGAAACGTCTTTAGAGCTTCAATTGCAGAAGGGTGATGTAAAGCATTGAGTTTGACTGCACCACGCCTTGATTACCCTCTCGAAGTCAATTTTCTTTGCAAGATGATAGGACAGCTTTTTTTAGATTTTTCAAAATATTTGCTGTGACTGGGCTATAACTTTAAAGATGCCACAAGCTTACAGATAATCAATTATTCCAAAAATGATAAGACATATGAACAACGCTGTCTGTAGGCAACATTATGAATTCCAACTAGATTTAAGCAACAACATCCATATACAAAAAACTCAAATAAAGAAAAAAACTCACTACCTTCCAAAATCACATCATGAGAAGCATGACCAACAAAAGGCTACTTGACCACACGAAAACAGAAGATCTCTTAACTATGACAAAATTACATCCAATTGCAGCAATAAGTTAATAAAATCAAAAGTTTTAAAACTGTTCGGCCACACTAAAAGATCACAATTCGGAATCAGCAAAGTTTGCACAGAAGGAAAAGTAGAAGGAAAAAGAAAACGTGGCAGACAACCAAAACGATGGCAAGACAACATCCAATCATGGACCGGGCTCAACTTGGCGACACTGGGCGAGCTGGCTTAAAATCGCCACTCTTGGAAGCAAATAACTCATGTTGATGCGCAATCTGCTGCAGGCGGAGATAATGACTGATCATGATCCATAAACAAAAAATATACAGGATTTACTTTCTTTAATCGTGCTTGGAATGATACCTTTAACTTTCCCAGATAACTTATGTTGAATACAACATCCTATGCCTGGCCAACGCAGATTTTGAAGTTAAGGTTCAGTTGTCAAGCAAAAGTAGTTCCCGCTTAGCTAAAACAGCGCCAATTTTCAAGTTGGAACTATCAATACAATCGAAACCGTTCAGTGATACAGAAATCATTTTAGCTTCAGATTTTACGTTTTGAAGCTGTTCAACATCGCCTACCTTAACACGAAAATGATTTGTTCTTGATGAGAAGCATCGAGAGTGACATTTACAATGATTGAGAAATACTTGGAACTACGCACTTCATTTAAGAATTTGTTGATTATTTAGTTGGTACATTTTTACTTTAGTACTAAAAATGGGCCCCCCTCAAAAGTGCAAAAACAAAAAACTACTCGTTTTTCCTTTACAATGTTTTGCTAGGGGGGAAACTGGCCCGACTTCCCCCCCCTCTCGGAGCCACTGGCTGCACGTGACCTGCGGTGGCCTCAAACGCAAGAAGAAGTAGTCTCAGTTACAGCCACAGCCTTTATTTTAACACGAAATTTAATTTGTGCGAAGCAAAATGCACGTGTAGTAGTAATACTGTAATTACTAAGAAGGAAATTTTAAAGTTATTTTAACGTACCAAGATCATTTTAATGAAAGTCAATTTGTAACCGTGTTTGTCTGTCGACTGTTTTTATATTTTATTTTGTAAAACACTTTTCCTATTTTAGGAACGAAAAGTGCAAAACTTTAAAATCGTCAACAATTTTTTCTAAAATCTCTCGGGGTTTGCACTTGAGTAGCCTAACGCACGTAATGGACTGCTCTCCATTCAGCGGCATCTAATGTAGGCTATATGAAATAATTTCTCGGCAACAACACTTCAACAATCGGGAATCTTCACTTTGTCAATCTCAGTTACGGTTTCCGATAATTATTGTTGAAGTGTTTTTTTCTGTGAATTATTCCACCCACTGGTTGCCGCTCAATGGAGAGCGGTGCTGAAATGCGTTGCTCAATCGCACACCCGTGAGCGGAACAAGCGCCGCTTGAAAGATGAAAAAAGTTAATTTTGTTGCAGGCTAACAAAAAAAATGCTTGTATTGTTGCACATGTAAATATTACATATTTTTCTCGATTTTGGGAGGGCACGTGACCAAGTGCCATCATTTGATCTGCTACTGCATATCAGATCAACATTAATATAAAGTTACAACTATAATACTTCAGGAGGAGCAAAAGAAACTAGAAATCCAAAACATAGCACACCTAAAACTTAGGCTACCCATGGCCACCTAAAGATACGGCCTGATTTGTCACATTTTGCAGAAATTTCCAGGTTTTTCTAACTTTGGGCGAATGTTCAAATGAATTTTTCTAAAAATTAGATTTTTACGCTTTCCTTATTCTTTTCCCTAGATGACATAATAGGTTTTAACATCCTCACATGTTGAAAAACAAAGAAAATTTGATTTTGTAGATTTTAGTCAGACTGTTAATTTTCAATAACAGTCTGATTTTGCGTTTTTCTACTTACTTTTTCTCATTTGCTACTGCTTCCCCAAAGCAACAAAAAAGTTTTTTGTCATTAGGAAACCGCAAAAAGTAAAAACATCTCAAAAAATGTCAGTGAAGCACTAGCAGTAGCTGAAATCAAAATCTGCAAAATGTGACAAATCAGACCGCATCTCCAGGTGGCCATGGGCTACCCAACAGTAAACTATTAAAATTTCTAACCAAAATTATCTACAGGATCAATGATAGTAACCAAGAAATGTATCTGATGCCTCTTATAAAAATGAAATGGTTATTAACCTGCAAAGTGCGTATGACAACAATTGTCGACCGAGACAATCGCTCTTGCTCCGCATAAGACAATTACGCTGGTCAACACAATTTTTTTGGCAGACAAAGTTAGAGTGTTTTTGGGGGTTTTGAAGGGCGCTGATTCCGAATATGGCCTTAGTTTTCCCGAAGTGGCTCTAGTTTTGGAGATATCGCATGGGGTCATTTTGACCAAAATCCCATATTTGAGCCTTATGCGCTAGATAAAAAAAAAATAATAATAAAAACAGTTCAACCATATTAGATATTTCAGAAACGCAATTTAATGGTCAATTGTGAACAATAAAGACAGTTTTAAGTTTAAATACAGCAAAATCACGAAATTTTTAGGGATATTAGATTTGTCATATTTCAAAACTTGATGTTACCGATGTCATATGCACAAAATACACAATCGTAAACAGTAGTGTAAGTACATACAACAATAAAAAATGTTGCATTAAATCAGTCAATCAACCTTGTATCATAAAATTTAGATAAAAGGAACCACATTATCTTTTTCATTGTAAATTGAAAACAATGGTAGGAAATACAGTAAGATTAAAACTATTAACTTATTTGCGCCGAAAAAATGTCTCTTGTAAGATTTTCGCTTGTGAGAAACTTTTGGGCAGTTTCTCAACAGGTTCCAGCGATAGTCTGCCATCATGTGCTCATTCCATCTGCCCCCTTCTTCCATTGTCTTGTTTTCATGGTGGAACCTTCCCCCTGCTCCTCACTGTAATCACCACAGTTGTCAGGAAATCTGTCAAGGTGGCTGAATAGGAAGTGAACTTTAATGTTCATGTTAGCTCCAAGTTTTCCAAATGCAGATAACATCTTCCGAACTAATTCTCTGTAATTAGGTGCTTTGTGATTCCCCAAGAAGTATTGTACTACATCCTTGAAGGAGTTCCATGCAGTGAGTTCATTGCTGTTCATGTGACTGGTGAAATCCGAATCTTTCATCAACGTTAGAATCTGACGTCAATCAAAGACACCAGCTTTAAGCTTTTCATCGGAGAGTCCTGGAAAATGACTGCAAATGTACAGTAGGCTACTTGAAGCAATTCCTCTCCTTGTTTAATGCTTTGACAAACTGCTTCATTAACCATAATTTGATGTGCAAAAGAGGAAATACAATTCTATCTCTGGGAACTAAAGGTTCATTGATTACATTGGCTGTTCCACCTTGAAGACTGGTGCGTTCTGGCCAGTTTTTTCTTGCGCCAGTGCTGGGTTCTCGCTCTGCTGTCCCACAAACACAAGAAGCAAGGATACTTGGTATATCCACTTTGTTGACCAATACTATTTCTATGTCAACACAGATGAGTCACTTATAGGTATTGTAGTCAAGCTTTTCAAGGACAAGTTTGATGGCATCATACTCCTCTTTCATCTTGGTAGAATGTCCAATTGGTAGCCTACAGGAGCAAATTTGTTTCCGTTGTGCAATAGTACAATTTTTAGGCTTGCTTTAGAGCTATCTATAAAGAGCCACCAATCCTCACAGCGATACGGTGATACCTCCATAAGACCCCCATACCCATAAGACCCCCATACCCATAAGACCCCCATACCCATAAGACCTCCATACACAATAAATAATGAAAAAGGGAGTGCGGAATGTAGGACTTTACAGTAATTTTTAAATTAGCTTTCGCTACTAATTATTATTATGTTATATCAAACAAAATTGATAACATTTACGTTCTTCTTGGTAAGATGTTTAGGGGGTAAATACAGGTAAATAGGCTACACTAATTTGGGCTCTCTCTCTCGTCGTCTGAGCTTCTGGGGCCGAGGGTCTATCCTTTTACCACCCCAGATTCACGATGTTACCGGACTACACTGGAAGGCTGCTAGAGAGCAGCCAGTCTTTAGTTTCATCATCCATGACGCGCAGACCTTCCACTCCGTTAGGTGGCTTGAAGATGGTACAGTCATTGATGATGTGGTCTGCGGTCTGTTCCTCGGCACCACATTCACAGGAGGAGGAAGAAGCCATTCCCCATTGGTGCATGGTTGAGCGGAAAAGGCCGACGCCCGTACGGAGACGGTTGAGGCGCACCCATGCCTGTCTCTGTAGTGTCAGGCCGATGGGGCGTGTGTCGGCGTCGGGGATGAATGAATGGAGTCTGGTGGTGGTTGACCTCCATTCAGAGTTCCATTTATGGTCCGCCCAAGTAGCCGCAGATATGTCTTGTTCATCAGCTTCGTTGATCAGAAGCCGAGCGGCTGGCACGAATGGGTGTCTTGATTTCAGTCGGCGGGGGTGCCCGTTTGGGAAGGCAGAGATCTTGTGGTGGAGAAGATGATTAGGCTCCAGTGCCCGTCGACCGAGGGACAGAGTGGCTTCTTCGCGACGAAGCTCAGCAGGTTGGATGCCAGCGAGAATGGGGAGATTGTCCAATGGTGTGGGACGCAGGCATCCGGTCACTGTGCGCAGGGCGCTGTTTATGGCAGTGTCGATGTTGTGGCAGTGAGCACTGCGGCACCAGACAGGTGCACAGTACTCTGCTGAAGAGTAGACAAGGGCTAAGGCTGCTATTCGCAAAGTGTCAGCCCTCGCCCCCCAGCTAGAGCCTGCCAGGCGCTTCAGTAATGCAGCGCGGGATGTCAGTTTCTTGCGCAGTGACACCAAATGGTGGCGGTATGTGAGCGATCTGTCCAGTGTCACCCCAAGGTACCTTGGCTCGGGGCAGAAGGACAGAGGTTTTCCGTTGTTGTGGACATGTAGCTCACGATCAGCTTCCCGATTGTGTAGGTGGAAAGCTGCCGCCACAGTTTTGGTTTCGCTGAGTTTCAGTCGCCAGTTCTGGAGATAAGCTGAGATGGTTTGCATGTCCTGGCTCAAGGTGTCTTCTAGATTTTCCCACGACTTTGTGGAGTGGAGAATTGCCAGATCGTCCGCATAAGCGTATTTTGCGGAGACCGTGGTTGGCAGGTCGTGGGTGTAGATGTTGAAAAGAAGTGGAGCCAGGACCGATCCCTGTGGGACGCCGTTTTTCAGGCGTCTCAGTCTGCTTCGCCGTGGGTTGCCGGTGGTGAGGGTGAAGCTTCGATTCCTGACAAGTTCCATAATCATATGGACCATATGTCGGTCAGGAAGCAGGCGAAGCAGCTTGTAAGTAAGGCCGCGATGCCATACAGTATCGTAGGCAGCTGTGAGATCTAGAAAGACAGCGCCGGCCTTCTTTTTTGCCTCAAAGCAGTCCTCGATGTCTTGGGTCAACAGTGTGACCTGATCTACAGTGGATTTTCCGCGCCGAAACCCAGCTTGCTCTTTTGGAAGGAGCGGGTCGATGATTGGGTTGACGCGGGCATAGATCAGTCTTTCGAGGATCTTGAAAGGAACACAGAGGAGGGATATCGGACGATAAGGTATCTTCTAAACTAGAGTCAATCTGGCAAAACCAATGTCATATTCGTAATTAGCGACCTTGAAAACCCTAGAAAACACTCTTAGATGTCCTGCTAAAAAAAAATTTCTCATTTTGTTGACCAGTGTTATGGTCGCTGTCGTGATCGCAGCTAATTCATGGCACTTTTAAATTTGCTTCGTGCTATTCGCCTTTGTCTGAACGGCGCTATGAAGAAACTGAGAAACATTGTTTCCAATGATAATTACAGTCTGACAGAAATAATACAGTTATAATGGAATTACATCAGCAAACAATAGTCCAATATTGACTTCTCGGAGTAGTAAAGAGACAGCATGAACCAAAAGCTACAAAAGAAGACTAAAACAACAGCTTATTGCGCTGTGGGGTGGGGACTCCCAAATACTCTACAATATATAATAGGCTAATGCGACGAAAAATGCTGGGAGTCTTAAATTACATGCGCACAATAACTCGGTTAAAGGATGTGATCCGTAGTAAATGGCTGAATTGCTACGCTTATCATGGACGTGATTTTTCAAACATTGTACAAAATGATAGCTTGATTCTATTTTTGTCAGGAAATACTTTTTAGTCATTTCTCGATAGACAAAGCTAACATTAGAAATAAAAGGCTTCTTTATATTAATACAAATCAGATAGGATAGGTGTTTGTGGATTTAGGAAGGAGTGACTGGATATAACAAAGACATTCATCTCTCAATAAAAAGTGATTGCGTAACTCGGTGTTTGCAGAGTTGACAGATCCTGTAGAAATCAGCTTATAAAAGTTCTTCTCAAATGAAGTATGCCACCATATGTCAGAACAAGAAAGCAGAGCTAAAAGCAGAAGAGTATCAAATCATTACAGGATAGTAAAGTGTAGAATATCGTTAGCAAATACAATTTCGCTGGCATGTTTTATTGAAAAACGTTGGTGTTTTGTGGTACCTGGCAGAATCATGACACTTAATTGAAGAAAGTGAAGTGTCCAAGTTGAATGAACCAAGCTCAGATTAAGTCATGAAGAAGATTTTCAGCAAGCTCTTCGGACGACAGTGCTCAAATTCCTGCAGTGCCCAAATCACACCTTTAAAAAAGTGATACGTAGCAGTCGTAGCTAGTGGCACCGCTGCTTCGTTAAATTTATACCAATACCTTTTGAAAAACCAATACCTTGAACTAATTGATTCATCCTCACTTCTGTGTCTTCACCCCAGGCTGTTCTAGTTTAAGAGTTAACTTAGGTCTAGCCTTAACTTGATGTAACTATTAATGGTGGTCCTTTCCACATGAATAAAAGTTACTTTACTTACCCTCGTTACATGAAAACATCAATGTGGCAGATAAAAGCGCAGAAGAAGAAAACGTTTTATTAACATTGCTAGCAGTTAATGCAGTGATGCGACGAGTAAGCCTTCAGCTAAAAACAGATTTATGATGGACCATGGATAAACTTATAAACTATAGTGCTACGCAACTTGAAATTTCTGCTGAAAAGAAAAATGAACTCCAGTAGGCCTATTTCCCTCAATTGTCAAAAGAATTGCTTTCATCCTCTGGCGAGAGGGTTAGCCAATTAAAGCATTTACAAAAACTTAGTTTCCAATTGCCATACGCGTAAACCAATGAGATGTTACTCTGTAGGGGTAGCCGTTTCAGAAGTTGAAGTTATCCAAAGTCTTAAAAAATAGGCCTAACGAGTAGCCTATTCTAAAGAAAACCAATGTCATTTATTTTATGCTGTGGTTGAGAAAAAAACTTCTTCAGTAGAAATGTTCAATAGGGCAGCGATGGCCGAGTGGTTAGCGCGTTGGGCTCGCAGTCGAGAGCCTGCATGTACGACTCCAGCCACCAGCACTTGCTGTTGTTTCTCTGGACAAGAAACTTTACGATAATTGCCTCTATCCAGTGATCGATTTCGAGTAATGGGTAGTACCAAATTTAAGTCATAAGTGGAGTAGACAACCGGAAACAGACATTGCAGTCGGCTGCAGCGTGGGTCAGGTGTACGTCGGAAGGCGTACACCGATGCATAGCGCTCAAGTCCGCTTTCCTGCAATGCAGGGTAAAGATATGAAAAAACAAACAAACAAGGGCTATTCCAACAAAGCCATAAAAATGTCGGAACCAAGGACCTTAGGTCTAAGTAGGCAGTAGAAAACTATATCATATCCACATTAAACTATTAAAAATAGAATAACTAGTCTATTTTTCATTGAATATTGAGCTTGGGTCTTTCAGAGGCCTCATGGATTATCATTTGTTAACTGTTCTGTATCTTTAGATATTTTGTTTGAGATCAAGTTTGTTTTATTAGAAAGAACCTCTTAGGTTTTGAGAAATGCCTTCAAAACGTGTTTTGAATGCTGTCTTTAATTTTTTTACATCGTTTTTTGGCTGGGGTGGCCTGGGAGTAACTATTTCTTCAATATCCAACAACAGTTGGGTAGTGAGTTCATTCACTATGGGGTTGTGGAACTTATGCAGCCGCAGCGTGGGAGGTTGTTTCGCTATTCTTGAAGGTAAGCATTTGCATGCTCAACTTTTCGTCTGTACAACTACAAATATTTAAAATAAACGTTAAATTATACCTTAAAAACAATTTTAAAACTTTTAGAAATGCAACGTTTAAGTTATCATTGAGTAGGTTAATGATACTTTATACCTTTTCGAAAGCTGTTGTCAAATAAAAATATCCTGAAAATCGTGTTAGGCAACATCAGGCCTAGTTTATAGCATGCTGTAGGTTATTGTAACTTCGTAAGCAGTAAAAACATGCAAATGATGCTTTTCTTTAAAACGATTGTGATATTGTGATGATGGATTGATTATTTTATTGATGATTGATTGAATCTTTATCCTCGGACTGGGAAAGCTTCTTGCAGAGCTTAATTCTGGCAGTTTCGCATACTTGTAGAAGCTTTGAATCACTGACGTAGACCCGGTCACCGAGATTGACAGAGTGAAGTTTCCGATTGTTGAAGTCTTGTTGCCAGGGAATTATTCCATCCATTAGATGCCGCTGCATGGAGAGCAGTCCTTAACGTGCGTTGCTCAAGCGCACACCCAGAAAATCGAGCCAGCGCGTCTTGATCTTGAAGCTTCTTCATTCCAGAAATCACGCGCTAACCAACTGAACTATCCGGGAGGACAACAAGTGTATAATGTAACAACATGAAAAAAAACTTGTTGCACTTTAAATACAATTCACTTCTTTTTTTTGTCTATTTAGAAACTATCCCTTCATGGCTGATGGCAGTGCGAGCTTTTTCAATCATGTCTGCTAGCACCATTTTCATTGCAAGCTGTGTGCTTGTTTACTCCCAATGCAGAAATCACAAACCAACTAAACGAGTATGCTCAGTTTTGTACTTTCTTGCAGGTAAGCTGCAATAAATAGATGGCGCACTTAGAATATTGTGGAAATATTGTCATTGTTGTGGTCTCGGGAAACCGTTTTAACAACGTCAGTAAAAACTGTTAAATGGTATAGTCAGATGCAAAAACCTACTTTGGATATTGTTAATGTAGCTGTAGACTGTACGTAAACCTTTTTCATAAAATCACTTCCTTTGGAATTGATTTCCAATCAAAGTAAAGATAACTGTTCTTGCAACCTGACATGTTCTGGCAAATTGGTAATTTAGCCAATATCCCACAAAATTTCTTTGGTAGATACCAAGAGTAATTTTGAAGTCTGGACCTTCTATGAGCTTATTATTGGATTTTTCTCAACAGTTTGTATTTGGGTAGCTTTTGCAATTGCTAAGCAAATACAAATTAATTCAAAAATAATAATTGATGTCTTCTCATCTTTAACACTTAACAAAAAAAAAGAAGATTTTGACACAAAGAAAAAGAAGACGACAAATCAGATAACTTTTTGAAACCAGTGCATTGCAATATCGATTACACAAGTAGTAGGCTAATGTACAAACAAGGACGGCATGCATAGACATCTTTACTGTTGATGCCAGCATTTTAAGTGTCGACTGATATTAGTTATTAAATTATTAATACTTAGTGGTTTTCAACCTGGGTGTCGCGACCACTGTGGCGGTCGCGAGCCGTTTTTCGGGGGATCGCAGAGGCCTGAAAATCCAGTGCATCGTTTTCAATTCTTTTTTGTCAGAAAAGATTAAAAACTGTGTTTTTGTCTCAAATATATTTTGTATCGGCATGAACCAAATTTAATTAAATTTTGCATTAAATATGCTTTTGTTGAATATTTTTATGATAGGGGGTCACCAGGTTACGTTGATTGCTGTTAGAGGGTCGCGGTGCAAAAAAAGTTGAAAACCCCTAATAAGCAAATAAAAAATAGGAAACAATATAAAATTCGTATGACCAGGCGCCATATTGGTTGCTTTTTACATTGATTCAAGTCCGGCAACTGCTGTAACCGTAAAATCGATGAAAAAGGACTGATTTTCTGTCAGGAAGTTGTAACAATCCCAATAAGGTTGGAAATACAGAAGGTTGGAAATACAGAACGTCATGTAGCCTAACGTTGCTGTTGTGTTGCAGGGATCTTTGGCATAGTCGGCATGGCCGTGTACACATCGCAATCAAACATATCTCCAGACACGGTGTTGATATATTATGGAGCAGGTTTCATAATGGGCTGGGTGGGATGTCTGTCGTCAATGTGTGCTGGATTCTTTGGTTTTCTGTCTTACAAAAATATGGACTACTGTGATACTCATGAAGTTGTTTGAAAGAGCTTCAAATGTCTTATTTCAATCGCTTTTTTTTTCTTATTTTCTAATTTCGTATACTTAAATACAACATTGGTAATTGGATTAATTTAAACATTAATTTTATGTTTTACAATAATAGTTATAATAGATATTGCTGAACATAAACGGTATTCGTTGGCTGGTTGAACCAATTATATTTGGTGACTACTTAACTGCTAACTACATGCATTATGTTAACATTTAAAACATGTGATATTTAAGTACAATATGCGTGAACCGAAATCGAGCTAATACTTCCTTTCAGCCCGAATCAAACAATATTTTTTTCTTGTTTCAATTACTGCAACCCTTTTTTACAGCGATGTTGTTACAACTTCATCAACGCGGAGTGTCATCCCAGACAGCAAATCAGTCGTTTTTTACATTGATTCAACATCTGCAGACGTTGAATCAATGTAAAAAACGACTAATTTGCTACCTGGGTTACAACTATGCAGATTGCAGCTCAAACAACTATTTTCAATGCAAAGTCCACGACCACGTTCTTGCTCTACCAGATGACCTCAATAATATTCAATCGTTTGTGAGTTAATTAAATGACTGCTAATTGTCATAATGGTGGACTCCCGATAGCGCACACGACTGAACGCTATTGTACGGTACGAAAGAACATCAATTTCAGAAAACAGTCTCGCGGTGTATGCCGGAACAACACCCTTCTACGTCATGCATCCATTTAGCGACACCTTGCGGATGGAATAATTGCAACCGACGAGATTTCAACGAGCTGAAAACTCTCTGTCTATCTTGCTAACCGGTCATGCATCAATGATTACTGCGAAACTGCCTGGATTAAGCTTCCAAACAGGTTGTTAAAATCCGATGAGTTTCTCAAAATTAATCAACTACCGGTACCTGCTATAATGTAGTAAAAACATCAGGATGTTGTTTGACAAAAATTATTTTCTGAATGTATCCAAATAAACGTTGAATCAAATATAGTTATTACTATCGGAATCCCTAACAGCCTGTTTCACCTAAAAAAGGATCATCAGAAGGTCCTTATTCAAATAGAATCTATCAAGAATCAAGATCCTATTTGAATAAGGACCTTCTGATGATCCTCTTTTAGGTGAAACTGTTAAGGATTCAGATAGTAATAACTATATCTGATTTAATTCGCTCTGCTTTGCTTTTTGCTTAGCATTGAGCACTTTTTTGTAGTATTAATAGTTTTCATTGTTTTAAATAAACGTTGATGTTTCAAACTTGGCCTATTTGTAGTCTGGTTAGCAGGTGGGCTAAATGCATTGCTTGTAGGCTATTAGTGACAAGCGATACTAAAAAAAAAAGAAACGTTTTAAACGGAAAAGAATGTCTTCTGACAGATGTCAAGTTGTCAACCTCACAACAATGCTTGATATCAACGATACTGTCACATCTCTTGTAATAGAAATAAATTTATTTTTGCACGAGTCAGTTGAGTGTAGGCTATAACCCTGAACTAACTTGCTCGAAAATAAGTTTATTTGTTTTGAATTCTACTTTAAAATATCAAACATTCTCATTGAAAATGTAGGCTATGTTAAAACCGATATTAGCATTTGAGTTTATCGATAACGACATTTAAATAACCAACAATAATCATCAGCATCTCCAACCTGTTAAAGGTAGGATTATCAAAAGGTAGTCTACTACGCTATCTTTAAATGTAAATTGGCAATTAGTTTTGAAATGATGTATCTGCAGCTCTGCGTATATAAGCTACACAGTAAATATATTTTGTTACCAGATGACAGATTACAATCAATGCAATCTGAATGTAGCCTTGTTCGATATTTTGTTCTACGCACGAGTTGAATGGCGACCACGAATTTCGATATACAGTACAAGTATGACACGAACACATTGTTTCAAAAAATTTGAGAGCGTGTCAAATCGGTGTCCGACAAATTTTTCGTAAGCAATTGTTCGTAAAGCAATTCTTCGTAAGCAATTGTTCGTAAAGCAATTCTTCGTAAACTTAATTCTTCGTAAAACAACTCTTCCTAAAGCATTTTTTCGTGCATGCAGTTGAAATTTGATGTATACGAAGAAACGCTTTACGAAGAATTGTTTTACGGATTTCATTTTACGAACAACAGTTTACGAACAATTGTTTAACGAAAAACTGTTTACGAAGAATTGCTTTACGAACAATTGGTTATGAACAATTTGCCTATAACCGTCAAATCAATGTCAAATCCTTGTAGGGCTAGGCTACTAACCTAGACAGCAAATCAGTCGTTTTTTACATTGATTCAATCGTCAGACGTTGAATCAACGTAAAAAAACGGTACCCGGACATTTTGCCGAAAGACATTTTGCCGAAAGACATTTTGCCGAAAGACATTTTGCCGAAAGACATTTTGCCGAAACCCATTTTGCCGAAACCCATTTTGCCGAAAGACATTTTGCCGAATGGACATTTTGCCGAAACTCATTTTGCCGAAAGGACTAATTGCCGAAAGGACTAAATGCCGAATGGACAAATTGCCGAAATTATACAAATGCATTTTATGTATTATCATAACCTAATAACACATAAATGTCATTCACAAACAGATTTCACTCACAAATTATGTGCGACAGCGCGTAAGTATCCGACAGAAGTGTTATATGTGTAAGCGAACGTCTAATACTGATCTCCAAAACCTGTGGAGACTGCATAGCCTATAGCCTATACTTATAGATGAGACTTGGTGTCACTTCAAACTAATACTGATTTCCAAAAACTGTGGATACTGTATATAAAGCAATTTTTAGGCAAACAACAGTAGCAAAGTAATTACTACAGTATTTCAAAGCCACTGCTTGCATGGTAACGAGACTTGGTGTCACTTCAAAATAATTATCAGTTCAAAGGCATTGCTTGCATAGCAATGAGACTTGCGACTTGGTGTCACTTCAAAATAATTACCAGTTCAAAGGCACTGCTTGCATAGTAACAAGACTTGGTGTTGCTTCAAAGTAATTCTTAGGCAAAAAAAAAGTAGCCAAGTGATTCTATTTCAAAAGCACTGCTTGCATAGTAACGAGACTTTGTGTCACTTCAAAGTAATTTTTTTCCAAATTGTTTTGGCAATTTGTCCATTCGGCAATTAGTCCGTTCGGCAATTAGTCCTTTAGGCAATTTGTCCATTCGGCAAAATGTCCTTCAGCATAATGTCCTTTCGGCAAAATGTCTTTCGGCAAAATGGGTTTCGGCAAAATGTCTTTCGGCAAAATGTCCGCGCACGAAAAAAACGACTCATTTGTTGTCTGGAAAATAAATTATCTTGATCTGGAGTATGAGTTAAGCCGCTTTTAGGCTACTTGTGTTTCGAATTTGATATTTTATGTCAGGTTAATTGATATTTTTCGATTTAGAGTAACATTACAATCTGAATGAAAACTGAAAATTAATTGATAAACAGATGAATTCATAGATTTATCTCTTGTTTTATCTAGACGATTTTCTTCTATTTCAATTATTTTTATTCTTTTATTTCAATAAAGTTGTCGACAACAGTCACAGCATCCCGTGATAATTGTAATTGATAACATCTATTTAAAAATTAACATGAGAACAGAGAGGAAAGCTTGGGATAACGTTCGTGTAGTGGTTTATCAATTTTTGGGCAATCATGAAGTGGAAAGAAAAAAATGGGTAACTTTAAATCGCCTCCGTACTGGTGTTGGTCGTTTCAAGCACAATATGTTTCACTGGGGTTTGTGTGACTCTTCATCCTACGCTTGTGGCAAACAGCACAGCACATCATTGTGCAATTTTCCTGCATACCTGTAGGGGAGACCGGGGCTAGTTGTAACATTTTTAAATTATTTATTATATGTTTGTAAAAACAAGTCTGAGCGAATTTTTTGGAGATTAGTTGTGTAGGTAGACTATTTACGCATATTGTTCCACCTAAAGCCCTGTGATATCTAGGATTTTGAGAAAATTGGCCTAGAAAAATTTCAATCGGGCGTTACAACTTGCCCCGGATCTGGGGCAAGTTGTAATACAGGCAGGGGAAAGTTGTAACAGAATATTTTTGCTGCTAATAAATAGCAAACACTTTACTGAACATTCACTTTTGCTCAAGAAAGGTTTATTCACTCCTCAAGGTCAGAAAATGTTCACCAAAAAGTACACACTGAAGCAAAACTGCACACAATATAATAGGCATTTCAAAAATTCACATTTTTCCTTTACTCCTCACAAAGGTGACAATAATACTTTGGCAATCCCTCGGTACATTGAGAATGCGACCAACCATGGCACTTTTCGCACCTGACCCAGTTTTCTCCCGGTCTACTGTTCGAATACGCTTCGGAGCACACCAAACAATACCATTCGGTTTTCTTCGAGCAGCCTTGTTTCTTTTTCTTTTCAAAAGTAAGCTTTCGCTTCTTTGTGTGCTTGAATTTGGAAGCATGTTGCTCTTCTTCAAGCTTCTCTTTTGCTGGTGTGTCTGTCAAGATTGCAGACTGCTTAGTTTTGCGTTTCTTTGCCCCAACTTTTCTAGGTACAGCCTTAGGCAGTCCTCCCATTACTTGGATAGGAGAAAACACTGCTGAACCAGCACTCAAAGAAACAGAAGGACTTGGTGTTTCACTTGAACGAAAAGAGGTAGAAAGTGTTGCAACTGAAGGTTGATTAGTAGAAACATCCTTACTTGGAGTGATATAGGATTGTTCATGACTTGTTGTCTCAGTGGAAGTATTTTCATCTGTGATGATAGGTAGAGCAGGGGCAGCATTGCCATGGATAGGGTCATCTCTATCAGTAACAGAAGCAGGAGCAAACCCATGATCTTCAAAGATATTTGGATTAAAAGGCATAATGCCAGTTTTCTTAAACCCATTCATGATATTGATTGGGGTGTTGACTCATTAAGAATGGCTGGCAGATGATAAATTGACGTTACTTCACCAGGATGATTTTTTATCGAATTATCCTGTGCACTAGCAAGATATTTCTTAAGAGGCCCATCAACTGAAACATCCAGAGGCTGGAGTTTATGGGTAGTGTGCAAAGGAAAAGACAGAAACACAAGCCCATTTTCTTTGGCTAAGTTCAGTACAGAAATAGACAAATGTGCAGAATAGTTGTCTAGCAGTAGCAAAACAGGGGTTTCTTTACTGGGTCGCACATGCTTAATAAAGTGATGCATAAACTCCAAGAATTGAGCTTTCCGCATCCATCCTGAACCATTTGCTACACCAATGCAGCCAAGTGGTCCCCCACGATTAACCAGTCCCTATACATTTTTCTAGGAAAAATCAATATTGGCGGCACATTATTGCCGGTGGCATTAACTGCTTGACAAACAGTCACCAATTCTCCCCTTTTCCTTGAAGTAATAGTACCAACTTGTCTGCTGCCTTTTCGAGCCACAACTTTACCGGGCTTTTGCACAGTTGTGACCCCTGTCTCATCCAAATTCCAAATGTCAGAGGCTTTAAATTTGTAACGATTCAAAACTTCACCAAGTTTGTTGAAATACAACTGAACATTGTGTTTATTAAAGCTTGTTGCCCTTGCTATATAATTACGCATAATTGTAACAGTTACCAAGTAATCTAGTACATTTACTGCCAAAGAACATAACACAGCTCTTGTTACATCTTGCCCCAATAGCAGTAAGCCATAAACTGTTCGATATTTCACCAATAAAATGCCACATATTTTTGGTCAACTTTAATTTTTTAAATATCGAAGTAAATGGTTATATCAAAAAAAAAAAAGACCAGCTCTCTAGCTTACTTTTTTTTGTCGTAGTAACTACAAGTTTATTTTTCTAAAATTTTACTTTCAGTAGGCAAAAAATGCTTTTCGTTATAACTCAACTGTACGGAGAGATATTGAAACGAGGGTTTATCTGTAACTTAGCTACAATACACTTGATAGAGGGCGCTATAGAAAAATATATTTTTCTGTTTAGTTGGGGAGAAAATGATAGTGTTCCAACTTACCCCTGTTACTTTTAGCCCCGGTCTCCCCTACAGGACATGTGGACCTAATGGACTCCAATGCTGAAACAGTGCACTGGATAAAGCAGTTGAGAAATGTTGCCTGAACTGCTGCCCCACAAGTAAAAACTTGTCATATACTTCAGAATCACCTGAGTTTCGCTTTAAAACGTACTAGAGTCGAACTTCCTTATCATCAAACACCGCAGTAGCCTAGGCAAGTGATTCTCATGACATGTCACTGTCATTCTCTTTTTTAATGACATGTCATTCTGTGACCGGGCCAGTGTCAGTGGTTCAAAGCCGCTGCAAGTGTATAAAGCTGCTAAGTTCTCATAAAAGTTTCTCAGTCCGAGCTAAAAACTTCCACGATTTTTCAGAATTCACCACGAAAAGGAAAGCAAAACCAATAAATAAATTTATTTGCGTTACAACGAAGTAAAATATTTCAAAATGTTTTTATTCGAACAGCCTTGGCAGCCATCTAATTTTATTTACCTGTATGAAATTATCAAACAATGCAAACAACGATACAGTTGAACGTTCTTAAAACGTAGAGTGGCAATTCAGTTAGTTTAACAACGCTGATGCAAATTAAATTCCGCAATGCTATAAAAAGTCATAAAAAGCGTGCATACCCATGACGTCATCGCACAGCTACAAGCAGCTTAGTTTGACGTCACCTGCCTCGGGGACTAGCCCGCATTGAACAAAACGATCTACATCTCGATTCGTGAGTTTAGTCGTGCGCTGTGACAGAACAGTTGTGATATGCTTAGTTGCTTACTGCTCATATATGTTACTACAAAAAAAACTGACTAAATTATTTTATTCATTAAGAATTAGATTTTTTCTGTGCCTCTACAGTGGACTACACTTCGCAAAAAAGAACTATGCTTCATTCAATAAAAAGTCTGTTTTCACAAAAATGGTTGAAAGGCATTGCAGGTGAACAACTTATTGCGTAGTGGCACGAACAGGAGCTTTCGCTGAATTACAAGCAATGGCGGTCAGCCTGGTATTATGGTTTGAAAGAGTTCATTTCCCTGAAAGCTGATTTATATTGAAGAGTTGAATACAAAAGCAAAATGACTAGAAATGATACAAATTCTAAAAGTAATCTTCCCAGTCTATGAAGTTGAAAAACGTATCATTAATAGCTTATTTCCAAAATCCTAACCTGTTTATTGACGTGGTTAATAATAATAAATTAGTCAGCTAGTTGTCTAAGTAACAAGTAAATTCTGTGCAAAAGGTAGGCTATTCAGTTAGGCTACAAATAAAATGCAGTTCGAGCACAGCTGAAAACAATCTGAGGCTGACTTGAAAATGCTTGCACTGCGTACGAGTTCACAAGCACTGCCGCCGTCTGCAGTATCAGCATAAAACGTTGAACATTAAAATTAAGGGAAAAGTGACGTGCTCGCAATTCCTACCAAATGACGTCACCACATCAGGACCAAAGCTTTAAAACAGGCTCGTAGTATATCGACAGTTCGGTTCAGTAGCAGAGGTTTAGAAAAACATAGAGGGCAAATCGTACGATGCTGCCTACTCGAGACTAATATGAAATACTGTGATAGCCCAAGCAAAAAGATTTAGCATAGATTCAACACCGTTCAGAAGTTTCAAATAGTGAATAAAATATTTTAAATTTTAATGTAACTTCACTGCTTGCCCATGTCTTGCAGCGGTGTACGGTCGTTTGGTCGACAGGACGTTTGGTCGACAAGACATTTGGTCGACAGGACGTTTGGTCGACAAGATATTTGGTCGACAGGACGTTAGGTCGACAAAACGATTCATTTTAGGGTTAGGGTTAGAGTTAGGTTAGGGTTAAGATTAGTTTGATTGATTGATTGAATCTTTATCCTCGGACTGGGAAAGCTTCTTGCAGAGCTTAATCCTGGCAGTTTCGCATACTTGTAGAGGCTTTGAATCACTGACGCAGGCCCGGTCACCGAGATTGACAGAGTGAAGTTTCCGATTGTTGAAGTCTTGTTGCCGGGGAATTATTCCATCCATTAGATGCCGCTGAATGGAGAGCAGTCCTTAACGTGCGTTGCTCAAGCGCACACCCCGAGAGTCGAACCAGCGCCGCTTGATCTTGAAGCTTCTTCGTTCCAGAAGTGACGCGCTAACCAATTGAGCTAACATGAACCCTAAAATGAATCGTTCTGTCGACCCAACGTCCTGTCGACCAAATGTCTGTCGACCAAACGTCCTGTCGACCAAATGACCGGGTACCTCTTGTAGCCTACCTGGCATGAACTATTATGCTAAGTTTTTCGAAACAAAAGGCAAAGGTTCAGAATTGGTTTCATAAATGAAGTGCTACAGTACTGTGGGTCCGGCAGTGTTTCTTCCGATGGCTTAGCTTTCACAAAGCAGTCTCTTCTTCGATTGCTCTAATTCTAATATCTGAATCAAACCATCAATGCAATAGGGATTTGTAAAACAAAGTGTTTTGTGCTGTATCTTTGCAGGCAACAGTTAGATTACACAAAGCCATTAGCAAAATTAGACCTTATTGCATGCGCTCAACGTTCGCTCACGTAAAATTCAATGTAGAATTAGTCTGTTTTGCTAGCTGGGAAAGCAGTAAAATGCCCAACAAAGACAGCACGTTTGCACAAGCTGGCTATAAAATACTAATTACGTCACAGGAACGTTCCCGCTGCGCTATTCAAGATTTTAGTAAGCCAACGAAATGATTTTGTCACGTCGATACCACTTTTAAAACCATTTAATGTCGAAGTAAGCGGGCAACGTAAGTAAGGCAGAGCAACGTTAGTGCGAATTTCTTTGGGATAGAGCAACATGAACCTACAGACCATTTAGTTGCCACTGTTGTAACTGTGTACTGTGTAGCCTGCTCATGTGGTCTCAAAGTGATTTTGTTAGCTGGGTGAAAACCTACAGAAGGACAAACTAGCAAATTCTACTTGCTTTTAAGATAAAGCGATCAGAAATAAACCAAAATAAAGAAAGGATGTTTTATAAAATTAACACAAAGTCTTTTAAATTTAGAGATTCTGTTCCAAACAGCCCCGATAAGAAAGGTTGTGTTATTTTTAATACCTCCATGACAAAAGATGAAAACAGACATATCGTTAAACAAATACATGAATAAACTACATGATCTGGTAACCTAGCCTACTCGTAGAAAAACGATGTAGGCATATAGGCTGACTTATAGGCTATGAAAAGTAGGCTACGCCTGTGTTTTCAACAATTGTGTGTTGAAGTTGTCAAATATTGGGTATTATTGTGAGACTACACTTTAGTTTCAACATATATTTCTATCTTCATTCAAACATAGGCCCATTAAGGATATTTGTCAATAAATTTTGTGATCTAGTTTACAAGTTAAAGTACATTGACAAACTTTCTGAATCATGCTATCTGACCAGAACATTTCGATTATATTTGGAGTCTTTGTTGGTGTGTTCGGTTGGACGGCCTTAAGTTTGTCAATCGCCTCAACTACTCATTCCAGTTGGATAGTGTCTACGACGACCCTCTCCGGTTTATGGTACAAGTGCCCTCGCAATGGAACAGCATGCCTGCCAATATTCGGTAAAAACCTCAATTGCAACAATTAACTAAGTATGTTGGTATGTTCATTTTGTGGACATGCATGTTATTGTAGAGGTAGATTTACACCTATACTCTCGAAATTATGTGTAGTGTAGTCTATAGCCCACTTTATACAGTATCTTGTAAATTAAAACACAAGAAAATGCATAAAAGTTTGTAAACGCCGTTTTTTATCCAAACCGATTCTTATCGAAGCAAAAATAACTTACCAACGTTTTAAGCAATGTGTTATTTACAGTAAAATATAGTCAGTTTAGAGCAGTTTACTACTTCACAAATGAGGTAAGCCTGTAAAGGTATTACCGCTTTATTGCATTAATGGCCTCTGCTAGAGATGTTGACTTGCTACTCTTGTCGTATCTTCTGGTTTTCATAATTTTACTATCAACTTACAATCGATTATATTCGACATTCACTTTATTGCTTTAAAGAATCACGTTTTACAAGGAAAAGCTTAGTGCAGTTACAATTTTCCGCGATAAAGACGCTGCCAAGGCTGCAACCACTGCTTGGCCTGCAAGAATTTAGATTCTGATCAGAAACTGGGCAATACATAAAGGTAAAAGGTGGTCCCATACTTGATTCATGTGTCGGGTATGAGAAGATAAGGTTCTCATTGTAGGCTATACTAAGCCTTCGGCACAAAAGAGTGTATAGGGTGGCTAGTTCCTTTCTCTCGGCCACCTTTCCTTTAGAAATTATGCCCACTCAATTTATTACACCCCAGCTAGAGGTGAGACGTGTTTTTAACAACCAGCTTAAGACGGGAGTCAACCAGGTTTGCATAATTGGAAAGCCAACGCATTATCTGTTGCGCCATTCAAAGCTGAGTTAAATAAATAAAGCTGACCAACGAAAAGAATATTCGAAAGGGCGACGTTGTGGACATTCAAAAGCACCCAGCTGTGTCGTCAAAATATTTAAGAGCATACCAGTATTTGGAGCAGCTGATCCGATGAATGTATGGCCTTCAGCTGTTTACTGCTATATGCAGTAGCGTAGCCAGGAATTTTGAAAGGGGGGGGTTTTGACGACCCAGCGGCGGGGAGTCTGGGGGGCCTCCCCCAGAAAATTTTAAAAATTTACTTTGAATTTGGTGCATTCTGAGAGCATTTTCAACAAAAATGTGGGTATGAATATTCCTGTAAAATGGTGCTGTCCGGTGGCATAGCAACAGAATAAGATCATGTTTTCTTCGGCATTTTTCGGAAATAAAGCTAAGTCTCTATGTTTTCTTGTTGCTAATTCCTGTTTGAATGTTTGGTATTGGCAAAACTCGCTCTTTTCATGCAGTTTTGTATAAAATTAGGCAATTTTTTTTAGACTGAAAGCATCATTCTCAATATCGTGACGTCACACGCATGCCAAAGGGAGGGTTGCAACCCCCAAACCCCCCCCCCCCCCCCCCCCCCCCCTTGGCTACGCCACTGGCTATATGATGTGGTGCATCTCCAGGTTTGCTGTACCTTACGGTACTTCGGCGGTGCTGTTACAATAGGCGTAAAATAAAAGATAGGCCATATGTAGCCTATTGTTTGTTCTGTCGCTTTTTGTAACTTATTTATAAAGACTTATCATTTTTAACAGAAAGTTCATGGGTACTTGCAGTCAGAGCATTTTCAATCATGTCAGCAATAATGATTCTGACTGCTTGTGGGTGTCTTGTTTATTCTCAATGCAAGCATCATTCAAAAACTTTAGTTTTGGCTTCGTGCTTTTATTTTATAGCAGGTAAGTCAAACTAAAAATTTGAAAGTAGGCCATACATACTCCTGTAGACTTATATTTTTTCAAAGATAAATTAAGTGGTAGAATTTATCTATATCGACACCTCACATGGATGAAGAAAAAGGCTCGATATCATAGACGAAATTTTCATATAAACGAAACAATCTAATTTATTCCCAAATTTCGAGTTTAGTTCATTGCAAGAACCTGGTAAGGGTTAAATATGTAGCTTACTCTATTCAGCACTGCCGAGAAATGTTATGTTTTTGCGTAGGCTACAGTATGGCAAAGGACAACGCAAACAAGATCGTATTACGATGCATAATGGAATTTGTTGCCTATTTACACATTAAAAGTCACTCAGACCGCACTAATGTGAGCAATGGCCAAAAAAAAACACATTTCAGGCTCAAAATTTTCCCCAATCAGTCCAAACCTTCGTAAATCTTGAATTAGCTACTTCAGGATTTCCAAATCTTCAGGATTTGTCCGCCCCGATAGCTTAGTGGTTACGCGCCAGGCTCAAAATCGCGCAGCGCTGGTTCGACTCTCGGGGTGTGCGCTTGAGCAACGCATTTCAGGACTGCTCTCTATTAAGCGGCACCTATTGAATGGAATAACTCCCCGGCAACAAGACTTCAACAATCGGAAAACTTCACTCTGCCAATTCTCGGTAACCGGCCCCGCGTCAAGAGCCTCTACAAGTATGCGAAACTACCAGGAATAACCAATCAAGGCTTTGCCAGTTCGAGGATACAGATTCAAAACCAACCAACCAAAAATGATTAGACAAAAACATGTTTTTTAATTTTTTTAGAGTAAACCGACCAATGGATATCAAATGACTGGTTACTGTTACTCCATTTTATGTTTTTATAGGAGCATTTGGCATAATTGGCATGATTGTTTATACTCGTGCTACTCTTCTACCGCCTGGTTCGGACAGAGGATACTATGGAGTGGGCTTTATACTGGGATGGGTTGCAAGCTTAATGGTTGTATGCTCAAGTGTTTGTGGTTACTTTTCCCACAAATATATGACAATTCGACGCTGGGATAGCAGCACATAGTTTATTAATATTGATATTTTTATTGATCTGTTTTTGCCAATTTGCGTACATTTTACTCTTTTGTTTATTTGCGTTGAGCGCATTAAAACAAGAAATATAATTTTTCGATTTTTCAGTAACATCTGCAGAACCTTTTTCCGTACTCAACATTTTCTCATATGTAGGCTACGTAACTTTTAAATCGCAATCTTAAATCTACAGCTATCGTTTTTAAAATTGCTTACTGCACCGCCTCAATGCATTTATGATATTAAATCTGAACTTAGAAAACTCTGTTTTGAAAATGGACTGTGTTCTTTGTAAACAGATTTAAGGTGTGATTGCACTACAGGCCTACAAGGCATGGGTGCAGCCAGCACAAAATTTCGGAGAGGGAGGGCAAATAAGAACTGTTGCACATGTCAGTGAGCCTAGCAACAAGTCAGCGAATGGGAAGCACCCATAGATGTGTCTGGAGGGCCTCCTCTGGGATATTTTCAAAAAAATCCTGAAAAGAGCGCATCCTGAGAGTACTTTCAGCCTTAATCAACAGAAAAACTCTGTCAAATGATGTTGTAACAGAGGGTAAAATGTGTATTTAAATATTTTCCCTTTGACCCCAAGCTCCTAGACATGCGTTTTCTTATTCCTTTAACGGCCAGTTAAGTTAGACTAAGTTAATGGTGAAATTTGAACATTTTCCCAAGTCAGATTTATTTTCTGACATAGGCCTACCGTAAGGTAACCTACTCTCTTTGGTTATAGGCTATAGCTTATTATATGCTGGAAACTATCATTGTCGCATTTGCAGAATCATTCATCCGAAGATGTTTCATTTTGTAACGTGTTAGGGTGTGAACCTACCTAATCATTTCACGCCATAGGCTTATAACCAATGCTATCATAATCTAACACTGATTTTTGTGACATCAATGAAGAAGCGCATAAACAATGAACACATCGGCCAAATGTGGAGCTCATGCTACTTAAAACTTTTTCTTATAAATTGTGTTGTGTATTCTTGAGTTAATTCTGAGAATCTTCCTGTCGCTGTCAATGTTTTATCACTGATTGCCATTATTTGTGTTATAACAAATTTAAAGTTTTTATTTTGATTGTTTTTTTACGTTGTAAGTTACTGTATGTTTCATTTCTCTATTAACTTACTTGTTTTTTTACTTGTCACAGATTAGTCTTCCTATTCTAGATGTACAAATGTTTGAAGGAAAATTTTTTAAATATTTTATTTTTCTCTGGACAAAAATTCTTGTTTTATTATAACACCAATCTTGTATTGTGATAAAGCAGGTAGGCTAATAGGAAAGTAGGCCTAATATGAGCATGGCTCACTGCATACATTTCAATGGGCAAAGACATATTGAAACCAAAACGAAGCAAAATGTCAGATGAACACTTTCAGATGCTTGTGTTTTATCGTGAAAATTCAAAATAAAACTTGTTTGTTTCTAGTGGTTTATACCGTGTAAATGTTTGGCACCTAGCAAACAAAATGAGTTTACGCTAGTGTATGCGCTGACGCTGACACCGCCAATTTTTTTTGCAAGTTACGTTGACGCATACGGCGTATGGTTTTTCGAACGTTTGCGTTTACGCTGACGGCGTCAATATTTTTTGTATACGCGTAGCCTACATCACTGTTTTTGTCAACTAAAAAATAAACTAACGGCGCTAGCCTCAGCGTTAACAAAAAGTTGACGGCGTCAACGTACAACACTGCCACTCATATCAATTTGTTTAGTTTTTTTGGCTATTTGGAAAAAAATGTTGGCCTAAATGATGCTACAGAAGCTCGATATTGTAGCTTAAATTCCGCAAGACCCTATTTACCGCTTCCGAAACCCCAGTTAGTGGATAGGCTACACTATGGGGCCCACCCTTATTCATATTTAGTTGGTGCAGCGTTTTTCAGCATGTTAATATAAACAGTGTTATTATATAGGCCTACTGCTATAAAAACTCCCCATTTTATAGGCTAGCTTAGATTGCATCCATTGGTATTGTATTGTTGATCATCATTTGGCATGACTATTTTAAATCAGCGAAGGAAGTAAATCCATGCTATTGAATGAGGCTATATCCAGTGTCCACCAGGCATTTAGATAAATATTTCTGTTCACATCATAGGCTACAGAAAAATTTTGAGCCAATGGGAGAGCAAAAATTGAACCTTGCCTAGGGTGCAAAATAACCTTGTGTCTGCCCTTCCTATAACCTGTAGGCTACAGGTCTAGTGTTAAATTTGAACCAAGGAAAAGATCATTCAATAAAAATTGCTTTTAATTTGTAAAATTACATTTGTTGAAATTGTTCTCGTTGCTTCAAACGGACCACAAGGCCTTAGAAATTAAGTTAAATTATTAGATTAATTCTCAAAAATCAGATCAAAGATCATTTAAAATTACTGTTCATTGCAATTACAATGCTCAAACATTGATTGGTGATACAAAAACATGAAACTCTATGTAGGCTACCGTGGATAGCTAAAGCACTGTGGTTGAGATATCCTCCATGTGTGGGACATTTAAAGCGAAACTATGTAGCCTATTTCAGGAAGGAAGCCTCTTGTCAGAAAAATTCATTTTTCTATGTGTTATTGGAATACCATAATTGTGTTCCCGACAATGGTTCACCACATCAAACGTCATATAAAACCGTTCAGGTCTACTGAATCTTAGCGTATTACGTCATGGAATTTTTCCTAAAAAATGAGCCAAGATTGCACCATCGTTCGTAAGACTTGTGTCAAACCTGTTGAGAATTGCTTCACAATGTTTCACTATGACGTCACAGTAACTGCGTACGTGAGTTTGAGATATTGCAATCTATTCTGGTCATTCGTAAAATGGTTGCTTGAAAGTTGTTCGCATATTTAACTGTTTGCTTAGTGCTTGCCAGCTGGACAAAAATTCCGTCTTTATCTAAGTAGTTTGTATCGTAGTGACAAGTTTTTAGTGGTGTACGGTGTTGCATCCCAATTTCGACAGCCAGGTGGCTAATTGTACAGAAATACAATTTTGAATAGGCGTTTTCAAAGGAGTGTTTCTTTCGGTCATTACATACAGACGAACGGATTCGGGAATCTTAAGTTACAATTTTCCCACGAAGAGATTATGGTTTACCGCTGTGACCAAATTGCAGTAAATATTGTTTTTGTATATGCCGCCCTTGGCCTTTTTAAAGGTAAGGGAACGTTCAAATATTACGTAACGCTTTTTTTCCGAATTTTTGACCCCCCTTCCCCATGTAACGCCAACGCAACGCTTTTTTCAATCCCCCCCTCCCCCATGTAACGCTTTTTCACTACGAATTCAGCACAAAAAACTACTATTCCGTACTCGAAAGCGTTACTTAACGTTTTGCTTGAACCCCCCCCCGATGTGACGCTAACGTAACGCTTTGCATAAACCTCCCCTCCCCCTCGAAGGCGTTACGTAATATTTGAACGTTCCCTAAGTTATCAGTTAAAACTTGCAACTTTATTTTCTCATAAATATTTTAATGTAAATAACAATATGATCTTTTGCTTTTGCAAATTTCTTGAATGTACTTTAATTAAATATTTATTGTTGGTTTTCCGGGAGCAATGGATAAGACGGAAGAAAACAGTAAGTTGGAACAAACATTTAACTTTTCGGCAATCAATTTTTTTTTTTTTTTTATTAGTTATATAAACCGCACTTGCTAGTTTTTAATAAATGCTTCCTTGTAATTTAAAATGTTCTGTTTTTGTATTTTTTAACATCAATATCTGATGTAAATTATGTTAGCTTACCCTGTGTAGAATTTTTCTTGACACTTGACCGCTGAAAAATTATTGTGAATTTTTTCATATAGATTAGCCTACCAATAACTGAAATTAAACTTTTAAAAAACTCAGCAAAGTAAAAAATGTGCTTGCAAAATTAAACTGCGAGTGTGGAATTTTCAACGAAAAATAAAATGATTAATTGAATGCATTTGTTAGAAATTCTTTTAGTAAAATCTGGCAACACAGTATAAGATTATGAAGTTTGTTTTCTAGCTTTGGTCGGTGGAAGAAATCAGATTATTTTTGTTTCAGTCAGCTGTTTGCCTTTGTCCACAGCAGCTCAAAAAAAAAAAATCAGCAGCGTGGCTTATTGACTCCCCAATAGAAATGTAGTAGTTCATACAGCACCTACTTTTATCCAATATAGTAAAGTACCGTAATAGTCTTATGAAAGAGAGACCAAGCTGAATACAAATTTGATGAAGTACCGTACCGGTATGGTACGTACCCTACCAGTAGGTCTGGTCCGGGTTTAGGAAACACGTTTTATCAATAAAATTGTATGTCAGTAAAAAATGCTATAGATCAAATAGATTATTTTATGCATTAAATGACTGTGGTTATTTCTGCATGAGATTTATCTGTGGAAATGCAATATAAACTTTAACTGTAGGTGTAAGGCCCCATATCCTTTGCCTGTACGTTTTTGTTTCATTGTTTATTCAATTTTTGCTGTTTGTTTTTTGTAGCTTTTTGTGAAGCAAGAAAACTTTTTCTTGTGTGCTGGTGTGTGCTGCTGTGATCGCCTGTGTGCTGGGGTGTGGGCATGTACAGCTACCGCAAAATGACTTCGGACTTTTTTGCGTACAGTAAAATTTACGCCAGTTTGTAGCCGTGCGTTTTACATTAGATCATACGACTAACATTAAGCATTATGACAAACAATGCAAAGATTGTGAAAAATGTCAAGAAGATTTTAATAATGATAAAATATTAAGAATGGTCGATTGTTTTTATTGAAAGGTTTCATTATATACAAAATGTTAGTTTTTCTTGAAAATTTAGAAAGGTCCGAAGTCATTTTGCGGTAGCTGTACTAGTGGATGTCTCAAATTCATGTTCTCACAAGATCGTTCCTTTCTGTTGGTCAGGCGAACTTCTATTGTTAAGAGAAGCAATTCCAGACAGAACGTGTAGCGATATGATGTTAGTTGGTTTAAGATAGCCTGTAATCAAACGACAGCTTTGGTTCAATATGGGGTTGGTTCGGTTTTCTAGGCATGTGCCGAGTGTTTCGAAACTGGGTAGGCATTTTCTTCCACCGAATATCATAAGGCTAAAGTAGTTGACTGTAATGTATTTGGAAGAGCATCCCAATCAAAGTTTCCAAATTTTTGTAGAATTTTATTTTGAGAAACCACCTTAGCTCTTACTTTGTCGATATGGGATTCGTATGTGAGAGACCTATCTAGTTTGACACTGAAGTATGTGGGATTGGTACTGTGTGCCAGTTTGGTTCTATTCGTGGAAATGTTTTGTTGGCGTGATGCATCCCAGGATCTAAGGTGGAATGCGCAAACTTGAGTTGTATTGGACTAGTAGACTGCCTGGTCGTTTCTTTGTCCTGTCAAAACAAAACTTAAACAATGTGTGTCTTTTGATTCACGTCACCTTTGTCTTTTGATAAATAAACAATTGATTGGTTGAAGAATTAACTTCTAAAGACTTAAGCATAAGTAGTAAATATGTGTGGAACTGATGGAAATGCACTGTTTATTGTATTATGATGGCTATGGCATTATTAAGGCAACAAAACAGCAGTCACAATAAATCTCTGAAAATTTTTATTATCAAAAATATTTCTTAGAGTTTTCCTGATTCAATATGATAAACATTAAATTTTAGTTAATTTGATATAATATATTATATATAATATATTATATATCTTTTTTTAGAATCCTGACTTATAACTGCTTATCAAGATGCAATAGCCTACACACTAAAGGTATATTTTTATTTTTAAATAAGCACTAGCAACATCAGAAATCAGTTTATATTACTCATTCATTCCAAGCAAGATGGAAAATGGGATGGTTTGCATTGAAAATATTGACAATACAATTCAGAAACTGAAACAACGCATGAGGAATGAAGAGTCAAGTGATATTGAAATTATAGAGGAAATTTTTCATGGTAATAATTTCCAATCACTTCTTCAAATTTATCAAGCACTCCAATGTAAAAATAGAACTAGACATTCATCTTTTTCCTATGGTACATCCTCAGAGTTGGTTAAGGATGTTCAAGAGTTGCAGATAAAGCATCAAAGCAACAATGTCCTAACTGCTTTAACAGAGATACTCAATTCATCTTCACATTTGCAAGCATTATTGTCCTGTCATGACAAGATTGCAAATAAAGATTTTGATGTTCCTCAATTAAGTGATGTTTCTTTTGAATCACATTTGTTTGATAATGAAAGTACAGAACACTCCATAAAAGTTGTACGGCTCGTTAAAAGTGATGAACCACTTGGAGCCACTATAGCTACTGATGAAGCAACTGGCAATATCATAATCGCAAGAATTATAAAAGGAGGAGCAGCTGATAGAAGCGGACTGATACATGCTAATGACATTCTGGTTGAAATTAATGGCACAGAAGCAAAAGGAAAATGTCCAAGTGAAATTATTAAGCTCTTAGCTGGATTTAGGGGACCTTTAGTATTTAAATTAATTCCAGGAGAGTCTCCAAAAGATGGATCAGATGAGAAAATGTATGTTAGATGTCGTTTCACCTACTTACCTCAAGCTGATAACTTAATTCCTTGTGTTGAAGCAGGATTAACATTTTATCCTGGTGATGTTATTTGTGTTGTTTCAAAAGATGATAATTCATGGTGGCAGGCCACCAAGGTAGAATCAATTGATAAACCTAAACAGACCGTGAACAAAGTTGGCTTGATCCCAAGCATGAAGCTACAAACAAGACGTGAAAAACTAAAAAGACTTGCTGCAGTAAAACCCAGCACTATGGGATCTATAAAAGGAAGTAAGATGAGTCTATTGAGTCATGGAAGAAGAAATGCATGGAACATGATTCGAGCTAGTTTTCGCCGGAAACGACATGACACCTCCTTACCAAATACTTTTGATTCTGTACAACAATTGCCTTTTTTCCTCCCATATGAAATTGTAACTAAGTATTCTTTTTGTGACGATAGACTGAGTGGCACAGGGCTAAAGCTGTATCGACCGATTGTTCTTGTTGGTCCACAAGGGGTAGGTAGAAATGAGCTGAAAGATCGTTTAATTGATTCTAATCCATCTCATTATGGTGTTCCAGTGCCACACACTTCACGAATTAAACAACCAGAGGAAGAAGATGGAAAAGATTATCATTTTGTCACACGAGAGCTCATGGAAAATGGTATCAGAGAAAACCTTTTCCTTGAATATGGTGAATATAAAGGCAACCTCTATGGCACAAGTTTAGAAGCAGTCCATTCAGTGATCGAAGCAGGCTTAGTTTGTGTTTTAACTCCATACCCACAAGCCCTAACAGTTTTGCGGACCAAAGAATTTAAATCTTATGTTGTCTTTATCAAGCCACCATCTGTTTTAGAAATGGGAAATGATACGGAAGACTTGCAAGATGTTCATGGAAAACTGACCATTGAAAGGCCTGGAAAAGCATCATTTACAGATGAAGAAATAAGAAACTTAGTTTCACGTTCGGAAAAGTTGGAGTCTATGTACGGCAGGCTATTTGATGCAACGGTTACTAATGACAACAGTGACAGAGCTTTTGATCAGTTGAAAGATCTATCTCTGAGTCTTGAAAATGAGCCGCAATGGGTTCCTGTAGATTGGGTTTCACAATAATCATTTTCCAATCTCTTCAAACTATTTTCATATCTTACCCTTCATTTTGCACTCTATTAAAGTTGAAGCAGTTGCTTTACATCTGTTAATGTGTTTATTGCGCTCTGCTTTCATTCAATCATCTTTTCATGTGTCAGTGTGCTAAAGAATTCAATTTCATCTCTTATCAACGTGCATTTAAAATTACTAATGACACGGTTTTTTGTAATACCAACTAAATTGATTTGCTTGAATGGAATCACACTGCCAACCTTCAAATTATTTGAATTGCGGTACAACTAAACATGATTGTATTTTCGATTCATATTCATAGTATCCATCCATTGCGCGCTACATATTATTGAATTGGCAAAGCTGTGCTTGTGCAAGTCAAACACATCAAATTTCTTTTCAACTTCTTGTAATATGTTGCTTGAAACATGCTACTGTATGTTAAATATGTGATGTCGATTTGTCTTGCATCGTTTTTCATCGGATATTTGCTTTGTACGGTTGCACTCACTATACAGTTCCGTAACGTATTTTGTTGACGGGTAAAATTGTCTTGTGAATAAAAAATAAGTTTTTTGCATGTCAACTTTTTTGATTAATAGCGTGCTTGCCAAATGTAACCATTTTTATTTTGTATCTGTTACCGGTACTGCTGAATTGCTTATTGAAGTAAAAACCCAAAGCAGTGAAATCTGCCTTTTTTATTTTTACATGGTTTCATCATTGCATGTTTTTGTATTCCGTCAACAATATTGAACTCAACGCACTTTATGGATTGTAACATAATGTCTTCGACGGAATGGCCCGTTTCGGTGAGTCCGATCCCTTAACGGGGGATTTTTTCAATTTTTTTTAAATTATTGGGTACCGTAGCCTAATTATCATTGCCGTTTTAGAGTTAGGGGTTTGGGGTTAAGGTTAGAGGTTAGGAACTCACCGAATCGGACTCACCGAATCGGACTCACCGAATAGTTGCAGACCCTGTCTTCGAAGTCAAATAATTTTAGTTGAAAGTGAAATATTTCTTAGGATCTGCACAGTGGGTCTGCTACTATTCGGCGAGTCCGATTCGGCTAGTTCCCTATTCGGCGAGAGCCTTTTTCGGCAAGTGCCCTATTCGGCGAGTTTTTGAAAGGAAATTATCGGGTACCGTAGCCTAATTATAATTGCCGTTTTTACATCGTTTTAACATCGCTAAACGTTGAAATCGTGCAGAAAGGAATAAAAATAAAATGTTTAAACTATTAAATTAAAATTCGTTATGTCAGTTCAGTTGAGTTGTTTTTATTTCTGACCATCATATGAAACACAATACACGTCAACATAGCAAAGGTAGAAGCGACAAAACGCGAACGTTAAAACGTGCTTGAATTTTTCATGTCAGTTCAGTTGTTTTTATTTCTGATCATGATATCACAAACAATACACGTCAACATAGCAAAGGTGTAGAAAAAGGTAGAAGCGACAAAACGCGAACGTTAAAACGTGCTTGTGACTGAAGTAAGTTATTGAGTTGAAAGAAATTTGGCACGGTTGCAACACCTTCAGAAAAATTTAAGATATGAAGGGAAAATAAAAAAAAAAAATGTTACAAAAAAAAATCATGTTTAATGTCCATAAGATAGTACTTTTGAATAGTTAAAATGATTAGTTTGGATCAACAAATGTGTGGCCTACAGCTGGGATTGAAAGGAAATCATCAGGTACCGTAGCCTAGTTATTCCGACCAGCAGAAATTTCCGTTTTTACATCGTTTTAACGTCGCTAAACGTTGAAATCGTGTAGAAAAGAGAACTTTGCTGACTAGGATACGTTGAAACTGGGAAACATTCACAGAAGCCCTTCGATTTGTTCCAAGAACCCATTTAGCCTAACAGTTCATTTGTACATTGATTCAACGTCTGAATACATTATCTCAAAAATGCAACGTATCAAAGGGCTTCTGTGAATGTTTCTCAGTTTCAACGTATCCTAGTCATCAAAGTTCTCTTTTCTACACGATTTCAACGTTTAGCGACGTTAAAACGATAGACCACACATTTGGTTAGCCTTTTCATTCTGTTACTACAATGTAAAAATGAACTGTTAGGCTAACTGGGTTCTTGGAACAAATTTTTGCTGGTAGGGAGACATTAAACATAAGACATCAAGAACTGATTTCGGTCACAAGCACGTTTTAACGTTCGCGTTTTGTCGCTTCTACCTTAAAAACAACTGAACTGACATGACGAATTCAAGCACGCTTCTACCTTTGCTATGTTGACGTGTATTGTTTTTGATATGATGGTCAGAAATAAAAACAACTGAACTGACATGACGAATTTTAATTTAATAGTTCAAACATTTTATTTTTATTCCTTTCTGCACGTTTAGCGACGTTAAAACGATGTGAAAACAGTTAGGCTACGGTACCCGATAATTCCCTCTCAAAAATAAAATTTCAAAAACTCGCCGAATAGGGCACACGCCGAAAAAGGCTCTCGCCGAATAGGGAACTCGCCGAATCGGACTAGCCGAATCGGATTAGCCGAGTCGGACTCGCCGAAACGGGCCATTCCGCTGCACAGCAGCCATTTATCTTAAGGTTAGACTGATTACCTGCAGGTAACAAAATTTATCAACCATTAGACAATCTTCTCTTATGAAATTGAAATAAAGGTATTTGAAGAGGTTTGAACTGAAAACTGTACAAAATATGATTTGCTCAAAGTATCTACTTCCTACTTGCCGCCATGTTTGGTCGTCTGAATAAAAAATTTCAAATCTGTTCTCATGTTAATTTTGCATTTAAAAGTGAATTCAATTCGGATTTCGGATGTAACTACTTGAAGCCAGCCTATTTGTCATGTGCATATACACTAGTTTTATGTGGAACAATCATGTGTATTCTGGTTTTCTTGATTACTGCTTCAATACACCTTAATCCATTTGCAGTGTAAGGTCACATGTTCTGTGCCTTTGGATTTTAATTTGCAGTATTTGATAAAGTGAAAAAGGGTAATATTTTAATTATATAAATTCACGTTTAACCAGTACCACTGTAGTCATAACTGCGCTCACTTTATTAAACTTTTCAAACACTACAACATCTCGCAGCCAGCAAATCAGTTGTTTTTTTTACATTGGTTCAATGTGAGCAACACTAATTTGCTGTTTGGGATCTAGCAGGTTTAGTTGGAACTCATGAGCGATTGATGAGATTGTAAAGAAAGTATAAGTGTTTCTAGCCCACGCTTTCAAGTAGTCATACATTTGTATTACTCATAATGAGGAAAAAGTCAAGTATGTCCCAAACAGCAAAATTCATCACGTGAAAATGACGGATCTTGGTGCCTGGGTCTATGCACCAAAAGTTAATCAACAGATTTAATTAAACATTTTTATACATTCTACTGGTGCAAACTTGGTGTTGCACGCTCCAAGAGCAGATCAGGTGGTGGAACATTCCGTGTCTGACGAAAGGTTTTCTGTTGTTGATTTTTCAGTATAACGTTGAAGTGACAAACAATGCTGTTTCAAGTGCGTGTGGTTTTGCACTGTTCTGGTGGTGAGCTTTTTTTACCTTTATTTTTGCGATTTCTTGTGTTGTGGCGTTGAATCAACTTAATTCTGCAGAATGTAATTGTACATACCATGTAAAAACATAGCCTGATTTTTTTACCATACAACCTTTTTTATGTTGCTCTGTGGTGCTCATACAATTAGTACTGTGACATTGTATTTGTAGACGCTAAGGAATGATGTGAGTGAATTCATAAGAATGTTATCTTTCTGACTTGTAAATGGTGATGAAAGTATATTCTCAGTCGTACAATCATTGAAATGCCTTCTTACCAGGAAAATGGTTGAGTATGAACAGACAAGAATGTGGTGACTCGGTGAGATGACTGTGCTTTTTATTAAAGTGATTTGTTTGTCTAAATTTGAGAACTGGTCTTAAAATGTTACTTTAAAGTGTTTTAGGCTAGCGTTTTTAATTTACACTTTTACATTCTATTGTCAGACAAATTTATCGCAAGGCTGGCCAGCAAAGGTAGCTACTGCCTATCTCAAGAAAACAGCCCTACTACTAGATCATAAATGTCAGCTAAAATTGAGCTACCGTACGTTTAAATTTGTGGTTGTTGAATGTTTTAAATCGTTGGTTTGTTTAAGTTTAACCCTTGATCTTTGTTGTGTAAAATTGAGATAAGAGATCCATTTGAGGTAGACCAAGCATATCGTACCCTACTTTGTGCATGTGCTCATGAAACAGATCGGGTTTTCGTAAGTTATAAACTACCATCACTTTTGTCCATGATACAAGATCTTTCGAATGGAAGTTTCCCACGAAATCAAATTTTATTTCCACGTTGATTCAACATATTTCACACATGTTGAATGGGACAAGTGCATTTTATTTCCTCGTGATAAAGTTCGATAGGCGACCCTATAAAGCATAGCTTTTATCATCGTTTGAAAGGAAGGCACAGACAGAAAAATACGTTTTTTTACATTAATTCAACGTCTGCAGACGTTGAATTATTGTAAAAATGACGGATTTTTTTGTCTGGGTGTATGCTGCTCCAAAGCCATGTAGAGAGCGCTTTTGCTATAGAAATGACGCATAAAAATGCGTGCGCACACACAGAAATCTAGTTAACTTGACTTCGGCTTTCTAATCTTCTTTCTACCATAATTGAGAGTTTATTTTTCTAGGTACACTTTCTCACGACTTGCCGTGGTTTGGATTTGAGTTGGCTGAAGTGATTTTCAAACTTTCTTGATTATTTGAATCTGAAGTGGTGAGTGGTCGTCTGATTTCACATGGTAAACGTGGGTTGCACAAATCAAGCTCTGAGTAAAATAATATGATAGCTATTCTCTCCTTATCATAGCAAGTCTACCAAATAGGAGGCGATGTTAATTTGATTCTTACTCAGCTAAGCAAAAATAAACTTCGTTTACATTAATTGAACGTAGAAAAGCGTTCTTTTTACGATTCTTTCGAAATAGATATGTAGTCTGACTCATCACCAATTTAAAAGTGTTTAAATAAAGCGATCAATTTCCCAGATATCACATAACCACGTTATCAAATCACTTTCGTCTTTTAGATGTCAGAAGGGAGAAAATCATTTTGAAACTAAATAGTTTTATATTTCTATTCAACTTTTTACAGTTGCCTTTCATTATGTCAACGTATGGTGCTTGAGTTAGAAATTTTAGAAAATACAACATCAGTAAACCAGAAAACTTGTCATACAACCGAAGTTCTTCTGTTGGAGCTTTGTGATTATGATTGGATTTTCTCCTAAATTGAGGCTTCACATTTTCTTAACATTTTAGTTAATGTTACTTTTTTAACAACTTTTTTAACAAACACTTTCCCAGGCAGCAAATCAATGTAAAAAATGGTTGATTTGCCGCCTGGGTTTGCATGTATTGTTCCAACTGTAGAATATCAGTGCTTTCAGTTAAGACCCAACAACAATTTTTCTTTATTGGAACCTCGTCAGATGAACACGTGTTATGATTTTTCAAATTTGTTAAAATTGATTGTTGTTGATGCGAATGCTTTTCTCACGGATGATTAACATATCTTAACTATCTCATCAAACAAAAACATTCCTTTCCAACTGTTCACATCTGCTGACGTTAAAAATGTCTCTGTTTGGTGAAAATTTCCAGTTATCAAAGGTTGCAGTTATTACATCGTTTCAACCTCTTACTTTAGCGTCAAGGTTTCAACAATATTACAATTCGAGAGCAACTATTGGAGAGAATATCTTGGAGAGCATTGTTTTGGACAGCAAAGTAGTATGAAGTGTTTGTGAATTTATTGCATTACCTGTTGCAATACTGCAGACGGGTGAAAACAAATGAAATCAACACAAAATTTTGCATTTTAAAACCTCGACGACACCGATTGTGATGAAAATCACATCATTAGTAAAAATGTATGAAAAAATCATTTTCCCAAAATTTTGTCTTTCTACATCGAGTACTTTTCGAGATAGAGTGATTTGAAATTTTAGTCATTTTCACCACTTGATGGCGCCATTTTTCACATTTTAACCCATATCTCGGCCAATTTTCATTGTAGAGACATGGTTGATAGCTCATTTGAAAGGTAATTTTAAGCTCTATCAATCTATCTAAAAATAATGAAACTTTATTTAATAATGAAAGAGGAATGTTGTGTTCTTGGTTGTAAACTTCCGACGAGCACAGCAAAAATATATATTTTCAAAATCAAATTTTTTTTTATTTTTTTTAAAATTTGATTCTTCTTCTACAGCCATGCAAAATATTGCGTTGTGTTTTGACCATTCTGTGTGTTTTTTAATAATTTTATTTTCCTTAGTCAATTTTTTTTGTTTTGTTTATCCTTACTAATTTTTTTATACGTATCTGCAGGATAACTTACATGGGAATTAGTAACAAGCTAAATGCTGAGATATCTTAATTATAAATAAGTACAACTTCGATGAAGAGGAGGTCTTCAACTCTTCATACAGTGTGTCTTTGATATAATTAAGCAAGAAGAGACTGGGAGTTATACAGAGGCAGATGATTTAAATTATTTCTATATTTTTGCAATGCTGCAACATTTTGAAAAATTCAAATTCAGCTTGAGGAATGAAGTTGGCTACTGTAGCAGTTTGTATTGCGTGTGTCAGGAAATCTTTAAATAATATTATACAACATAGCTTTTTGTAGGTTCTAAAGATGAAATCCAATAGCCAAGATATAATGATAAAAATTCATGATTAAGCAATGACATTGTCCACCGTTACCTTCAGAGGTTAACTATAAGCAAATATAAATAATTTTAGTGGACATAACTCGCTACTAGACTACTAAAAAAATATCCAAACAGTAAAAGCTGGTCACTTTATTTGAACAAGTCAAAAATGTGCAATATACATACATTACATCAGTGTTCCCTCCAAGGTTTTAATAATATTAATTTCTGTTACAGGGGAAATCCACTCAAAGCTAACTGTAGTTTATAAAATACCAAAAAATCCACACTTTACAAACATGCCAATGAAACTTATGCAACTTTATTTGATTGGAAGCAATCATCAAATCAATTTTGGCGATTAGGAGGTGTGCTTACGTCATTGGGTGGGCATGGCTCTATACTTTGCATGCAAAATTGTAACATTATCGCGAAAACAAAAGTTCTGGCACAAATTCCAAGCAGCAGCTATTTCATAGCAATGCATTAACTTTCATTTTAAACCACGAAAATCGAGTACCAGTATGCCAAAAGTACGAACACTGAATCTTTGTTATCGTGATCGTACTGTTAATTTGCATGCAAAGTAGAAAGTACCGGGACTGTATAGGGCTATGCCCACCAAATGACGTAGACACACCTCCTAATCAACAGAATTGATTTGGTGATTGATTTCAAATGAAAGTTCTAAGTTGCACAAAACCTTTAAAACTTTTAGATTTAGTCCTAGAATATTGCTTAAAATACATATTTTACCTAAATAACTGACTTTGGTGGGAACACTGCATTACACGTTAGTTCACTGTTCAAGTTGCAATTGAATTTTTAAAGCTAGCATCTGTTTGGCATGCAACAACTCGTTGTTGGTGAGGGAATATGTCCTTCCAGAGCTTGCAGTAGTTTAAGGATCCACTGATGAAAATAGAGAATTGCGTGGCACTATCAGAACACCATCTTTTCTTGGCAATGAATATGATGATACAGTACCATGTGGAATGTAGATGCAGAAATTTTAGTTCAAGCTCGTCATTACTCATGAACTTCTTCTAAACATATGCTAGCCACCAATTCTTCTCATACACACAATACCCATAGTAACATATATATGAGGTAATTTCTTCCCATTGTAAAATTTTTGAACTGTGTTTGTTGTTGATTGTTACGGTGGAAAAATTGGATGACGATGAATATTCTTTGACTATCAGCTTCTCAGTAGATTTCGTCAGTGGTTCAAAGAAATGTAATTTTTGTGTACCTGGAATCGGGTTTGCATAGGAAAACTTTTCTTCAAGGTCCGATGCATGTCGTTTAATTTCTTCATCTTCAACATACAAACATTTCACTTATTGTTAAGCTCTTTTCTGCCCAAACAAAAAGTTGCGTTGGTGTTTGAATGTGGTCATCAGATACTCTTTGTAGGCTGGCTTTGGCAGCCAAGTGTTTTATGGTACCTCCTACTCCATCACAGCGGCCTTTTCCATGTGATGGTAAAATAGATTGCCTGTTTTACAAGAAACTTAAAAGATTGCAAATATTTGAATAGATGACGTTGAAAGGTGTGAACAGTTACAGCATTGTGTTGAAGAGTATCAGAAATTAGGGCCAAACAAATGTGTTTCAGAGAGGTACTGTAGATGGATCTTCAGCAGTAGGGAAATTGTGGTAAATTACAATGGGTGAACGGTAGCCTGCATATTTGTTCATGTCCAATGATAACTTTGAGCAGCATCTTGTACAAAAAAAGAGTAATTTTCAGCAAAAACACCCAAAATTATAACAGAGCCATCAATTTGTTGTTTCATTTGCTTCAAACTTGCAGATTGTTGCTTAGCTATAAAATCATGTCTTTGAAGGATCCATAGTTTTTCCAACAGGCTCTCTACAAATTTGTCTAGGGGTCTATTAAGGTTTCCAAATGTGTGCGGTCAACAGTTCAGTTGTTTTATTTATTTATTTCAACAGACAACCATGCTTTGTATGTGATTGAATCAACGAGCAGGTTTTCTTCAAATATTTCCGTGATCATACGTTTAAGGTCATTGATATGACTACATTTATCGCATAGGCTAGTCCAAGAAAACATTTTGGTTGAGCACTGAGCAGGGTTGCAAGCTAGGCGGGCAAGTAGGTGTTTGTAGCTAACTATTGTAAAGAAATGATTCAAATTAACTTTTGAAGCATTGTTTGCACGATGGAAAGAACACAACCGTATTTAATGTGTTGCCAAACATCATGGCTATCGATTTTATGCTGGCTTAACCAGCGCAAACTATGCAATAGCCAATAGGTAATATATTTTTACATCTGACTGATAGTTTTGTAGTAGAAAGCAAACATTGTTTCAGTAGATCAAGATTCTAGAATCTAGAAGGCACACTGCATTGTATATGCAGCCCTCGAAATTAGCTTCCATCTACGACGGCAAAAACATTGCCGTCGCCAAATCAGCAAACCTGGGATTGCGGCGGCAATTGCCGTATGCTTTAAAGTTTAAACAAACGAAATTTTATGCGTTTATTCTTCGTGTTTCATACGGCGGTAGCGGAGAGCATCACGCAAGCTATTTTATGCGCTGACAATGCTCTTGTGAACTGTAAAAAGTTTGCAACCTTGTAAATACCTGCTTAATTGTTACGAAAAAGTTATTGTTTTATCGAATGCTTATTGTTTACCGGTGTCGTTGCGAATATAAATCATGGTGAAGGATACAGTTAAAAAGTAGAATTTACCTGCTATAGGTTATCAAACAGAGGGAACAGAAGGGAAAGTTAGTGTGGTATTTTACAAAATTTATAAAGAATTTTATGACGGAAACAAATCGGAATTAGAAAAGCTAAGGGGTCAAGTTAAAAAAGTAGAACAAAATTGGATAAATGGTTCTGCGGTGATCGATTTCGAGTAATGGGTAGTACCAAATTTAAGTCGTAAGTAAAGTAGACAACCGGAAACAGACATTGCCGTCGGCTGCAGCGTGGGTCAGGTGTACGTCGGAAGGCGTACACCGTACACCGATGCATAGCGCTCAAGTCCGCTTTCCCGCAATGCAGGATAAAGATATGAAAAACAAACAAACAAAATAATGCTTCCGATCATATGGCATTACGCGTTCACGAACGGGCAGTTTTGCGTCTTCAAGTATTCCAGTGACGACGCGACAACCTCATCCCCCGATACAGCATCTGATGATTCCGATTTATATATGATATCCGACTAGTTCTTTATCCAACAGACTTTGTGTTGCTCGCACGCAGTATCCCAATTGTGCCGAAATTATGTTAGTATAAACGTAAATCGAGCCAATCTTCTCACAGGGAGCTATTAATTTGTTACCGGTACCTGTTTGAGCAATTAACGTTATTTTGTGATGGTTCAACGTCGCTAGATGTCGAAAAACAAACGTAAATTTCTTATTTGGCATTGTTGTTACCCAGGCAGCAAAATTCGTTATTTTTGCATTGATTTTGCGTCTGTAGACGTTGAATCGATGTAGAAATGATGGTTTTGACCGGAAAAATTATAAATCGATTTGTGCTGACTCGAACGTTAAATCAACCCAAAATTAACTTACTTTCCCCCTGAGCTATTTTACGTGAATTAACGTAACAGCGTGCGTATTGCGTTGCTCGCTTTATCGCTACCGTACTTTAAGTATCATTACATCACAACAAATCAAACGATGCGGTCGTGATAGACTACTCTAGTATACTTTTCCCTTCTCGTTTCACATGTTTTGGTACAATTTTGTTTGTTTGTTTGTTTATCTTTATCCTGCATTGCGGGAAAGCGGACTTGAGCGCTATGCATCGGTGTACGCCTTCCGACATACACCTGACCCACGCTGCAGCCGACGGCAATGTCTGTTTCCGGTTGTCTACTTTACTTATGACTTAAATTTGGTACTACCCATTACTCGAAATCGATCACTAGGTAGAGGCAATTATCGTAAAGTTTCTTGCCCAGAGAAACAACAGCAAGTGCGGGTGGCTGGAGTCGAACATGCAGGCTCTCGACTGCGAGCCCAACGCGCTAACCACTCGGCCACGGCTTCTGTTTGTAATAAATGTTTCGTAATAAATGTTCAGAGCAATTGCCGACGCAATTTCAACTTTTGCCGTTTGGTCTCGGCAAAGTTTTTGCCAAGTAAAAATATGCTATAGGCTAAAATATAATATTTTCGAAGACTGCGTGAGTGTTCACAGCAAGTAAAGTGGTCCGAGGTGAGGTCTTGGTACGATGTTTCTGCTGATTAAACTCCCGCTGCGAGTAAATAACACAAGAAGAAATTTTGAACAATTTTTGTTCTAATTAAGTGCTCATTTTGCGGCGGCATTTTTATAGCCGTAGCAGAATGGCCATTATGACATTTACGGCGGCATTTACCACGGCAATTGCCGAGTGCCGCCGCTAATTTCGAGGACTGTATATGACAACCTGAAATCCACATACCATGCATGCCCCTTGCCTAGTGTCCTTTCAAGATAGCTACAGTACAGACAAGATAGGCTATACAATGCATCCTAATAGGCTATATACAATGTCATGCAGAGCAAACTATGGTGAATTGTTAGAGCAAGGAAAATGAATTGATTGAAAAACACACAGAATGGTCAAAACACAACACAATATTTTGCATGGCTGTAGAAGAAGAATCAAATTTAAAAAAAAATAAAAAAAATTTTGATTTTGAAAATATATATTTTTGCTATGCTTGTCGGAAGTTTACAACCAAGAACACAACATTCCTCTTTCATTATTAAATAAAGTTTCATTATTTTTAGATAGATTGGTAGAGCTTAAAATTACCTTTCAAATGAGCTATCAACCATGTGTCTACAATGAAAATTGGCCGAGATATGGGTTAAAATGTGAAAAATGGCGCCATCAAGTGGTGAAAATGACTAAAATTTCAAATCACTCTATCTCGAAAAGTACTTGACGTAGAAAGACAAAATTTTGGGAAAATGATTTTTTGTTACAGGGCTTCAAATCATGTAATTTTCACTAAAATCTGAGAGATTCGGGTTTCGGTGCTGTGTTGATTTCATTTGTTTTTACCCAGACGTTTTAACACCAAGACACATCTTTTAGTGCTTGGAAATATTGTGTACGGGCACCGTGTGTTTGGCGATCTTGGTTCATGTTTTGTCTGCTCACATTATTGTGGTCGAAACTTCGTACACTTTCTGAATGGTGCTGTACTGTTGATTTACTGTGAAAAAAAATTGCACATTTTTATTCAACTGAAACCAAGGATTAAAGAATTGAAATGTCACTGTATAATCGTTTGCAACCACAATCGTTACGTGTAGGTTTGATGTCTCGTTATGTTGCTCTGTTAATTTGTTGTTTGTTTTTGAGATAAAATTACGAGATGTAACTATAGTGGTTATAAAAGTGTTTTGGGGGATAGAAGAAGGATTGAAGGATTAATTTTGTATATAAATCTCAAAACTAAAGATTTTTAAAAACGTTTTTTTTTTAGTTGTCGATTTTTTAATTGTTTTATTTTACTGTGCTTATTTTTTTGTTTTTTGTCCGTTTTATTTGTCTGTTTTTTTTTTATACTATTTCCAATCGTGTCATACATTCTTTCAAGTAACAACTGTTTTCAGTTATCATAACAAAAGAACTCCAAAAGAAAGTGCTAAATTATAGCTGCTGAATAACTTATTGTAAATTACTGTAGTTCACTGCAGTTTTGACAAAAGTTCTGTAAGTCAAAAGTGTGGTCGCATGCTCAGCAAGTGGTACCAATGAACCAACCAACTTCAAGTGCTACCAATGATGATGAGGTTGAAGCCTGTTCACACTGTTCAGTCCCAGTGGTGACCATTTAACAGTCAACCCCCTTTGTTACTTGTCTTATTTTATTTTAGTTTGTTTGTTTCATTTCTTTCATTGCATATTGCTTATTATGATGAGTAGGCTTATTATCATATAGAGCAGTGGTTCTTAGACTTGGGGGCGTGTGAGGCTCACAAGGGGGGGCGCAAGAAATTGAAAAACTGCACAGATTATGACTAAACATGTCTTCACAACTACTCTGGACAGTCGATTGTTGAAGATGAAACTTTGTGTTACAGTGGCACAGTGTTTGTAGAGCGTGTTGTCACATCTCGCATTCTTTGTGATGTTTTAGACGTTGCTAAATATTTCTGCGACGCCCTCTCGCAGCACAACGGTTTTCTGGCACAGCAGCCTCGAGCTCTAATTGTAATAATAATAGCAACGACTGACTGCGGCTAGAAGTGCAGCAGTATCCCCAACTCCACAACAGTACCATGCGTAAACTTTTATTTTAACATTGATTTAATTAGGCTTATTTTTAATTAATCAATTCTATTGACATGAAATGAGTGGAAAAAAGAGAAAGTGTGACGAAGATTATCTGAATTTTGATTTTATAGATGCCCTAGTTATTAAGTAAATGACCAAGTTGTACCACAATGCGTCATATGTTTTTAAAATCTGAGCAACGACGTTTCGAGACCAACTCGTTCGCAGCGTCATCTTGAAAAAAAAACACCTTGACCATCAAAATAAACCACAGTAAATTGGCAATTTCAACTTCTTTCGAGTTAAATTTGATAAACTTAAATTTGCCAATTTAGTGTGGTATCGCTACTTTGTTTGATTATTTGATCACACTACGCATGCTCATGGCTCATTGGTGAAGTCAAAAGGATATTCTAATGAGAAGTTTAGTGACAAACTTTTATTTTGGTGACTTACCGATGTCTTGATTATTTCAGAACAAATATTTCCGAGGAGCAAAAGTGCAAATTTGTTCCAACATTTAAAATTCTTGCGAGCCATAGGTTACCGACCCCTGTTGTTAGAGACTTTAAACGACCGACGCAGGACCGGTTACCGAGATTAGCAGAATGAAGTTTCTGATTGTTGAAGTGCTGTTGCCAAGGAATTATTCCATCTATTTGGTACCGCTGAATGGAAAGCAATCTTGAAATGCGTTGTTCAAGCGCACACCCCGAGATCAGAACCAGCGTCGCTTAATCTTGAGTCGGGCGCTTAACCACAGCTTATGGGGCGGAAGTCATTGATTAATCGAAGATGTTTTCTATCTTTGGCTGGTTGTGACTTTTTGATTGAATGGCCACTTGGACTGTTTAAGCTTGCATGATTGATGTGTCCAAATTTTTTTAAGTCCTACCCAAATCTGAGTGTGTTGAACATCTCGCGACAAAGACAACCTGTGCGGAAAATTAGCTCTGTGGGCGTGGTTGCGCGCCCGGCGCAAGATCACGCGGCGCTGATTCGGCTTTCGTGGTGTGCGCCTGAGCAACGCATTTCAGAACTAATCTCCATTCAGCGGCATCAAGTGAATGGAATTATTTCCTGGCAACACTTCAAAATCGAAAAACTCTACTTTGTCAATCTCGGTGACCGGCTCTGCGTCAGTGGTTTTAAGTGTTTACTGCGAAACTGCCAGGATTAAGCTCTCAAAGCAAGCTTTCCCAGTCTGAGGATAAAGGTCAAATGAATAGCCTACCGTCGTTTATTTCACTAAACTTATATTTTCCATCCATTGTTTTTTCTGTCCCATTTTGGAAGATTTAGATTGTCCCTGCATGATCCCTTTGCGGCCCATAGTTTGGAAACCACTATCTTAACTGATAGTTAGCCTAAACGCAATAAAATTAGGCTTTGCCCTGGTTGCTCCAAACAAGATATCGAAGTGGAGACCTTAAAGTCAGTTGCCTAGTCTGATTTTTTTTTCTTTCATGACACTTGATGAGCCAAAGCGGAGTAGCCACTTTACCAAGAAAAAATTCAGCCATTGTCACTGAAACCTCGAATCAATCATAAGCTATGTTTTCCGTAACGTGAAAAGGTGCAAAAAGAAGATGATACAAAGCAAATCAAGTGATGGATTCTCTGTCGGCTGGTTGGGTAAGGGCTAAAAAGTACGGTAGTCATTTCCATGACATGGTTTCTAGTTGAAGCTTATACAGTAGAACTCGGTTAATGCGGATTCGATTTGACCGGCGATTCCATCCGGATTAACCGATGACGGTTCTATCAAGCCTGACGTTACCTAGATAGAAGGGTATCGGTAAAAATCACCGAAATTGAACGCATTAGTGTGGTCATCTGCCAATTTCGAGACGCGCGATCACCACATTAGCAACCCAGTGATAGAGTTCTTTTGAAATGAATGTATTTGTAGACTCTGCGTCTAACACACTGGCAAAAGTTACATCTTCAGACATGCGTGTCGGAATAATCTGTAGTCACTCAAAACTTTTGAAAACAGTTACCGAAGACGAGTTTCTATGGAAAACTTACAAAAAATCACGGTCAAACAAAGCAAATCCGGATAAAGCGATAGAGAAAGCGCAACTTTTGTCCGGAATAGGCGAAAATCAGGATTAAATAATCCGGATAATCTAAAGCTGTTTCTCAAGAAAAAGATTACAAATCATTTGTACTTCCAGTTTTATCCGGATTAACCGAGTTCTACTGTATAAAGCTTATAGGCCTATATTTATCTGGTTTCTAGTTGAAGCTTTATCAGTCCAAGGATAAAGATTCCCAGAATCACTAAATAGGGAACGTTCAAATATTACGTAACGCTTTTTTTCCGAATTTTTGACCCCCCCCTCCCCCATGTAACGCCAACGTAACGCTTTTTTCAATCCCCCCCTCCCCCATGTAACGCTTTTTCACTACGAATTCAGCACAAAAAACTACCATTTCGTACTCGAAAGCGTTACGTAACGTTTTGCTTGAACCCCCTCCCCCCCGATGTGACGTTAACGTAACGCTTTGCATAAACCCCCCCTCGAAGGCGTTACGTAATATTTGAACGTTCCCATAGGCTAAAACAGGGGTGTGCAACCTTTATTACAGGAGGGCCAGATATAAATAACTGGGTGAAACCGCGGGCCGCACGTTTACTTAACATATGATTTCTAGTAGGGGAAGTGTGGGACCTATGGAACACCAGATTTGCTCCCAAACCAAAAGTGGATTTTAAAAAATATTTATATTTAGAAACACCGTTTTGACATGTAAGCATAAATCAACTTCAAAAATTCTGGAAAAGGCTATTTTGAAAGACGCAAACGCTTTTTTATGTTTTTGAGCTTGAAAATGTACCTTTGAGGTCTAACTTTGTAAGAATTCTTTAGGAGTTTAGGGCAAGCAGGACTCTTAGCGCAGAATCTCCGATGAAACCATTTATTTAAACAGTATATAGACAAGAATGCAGCACAGTGAAGTGCATCATTTCAAACTTACAACCAGTTATCTAAACATCATGGCTATGTGGGACCTATGGAACACTGTTTCACATAGGTGTTCCATAGGTAAGGGGCGCTATCATTATTCTGGCTGGATTTGTCATTTAAATGGTAAAAAACTAAGAAAGAGACAATGCAGTTTTAAATAAGCTCTGCATGCAGTCGTTGCCGAAATGTTACTGTTCAATGTGAACCCTATTACCCAAAATTTGTTAGTGGCAACACTGTTCAATATATAATGTTCGTTGCATAGTGTTTTTACTGAAAACTTCGGAATAAGGAATTCACTTTGAAAGGTGATATCATTGGAAACGCCTGCACTTCAGTAAGAAAGTTTAAATTTGGAGGGGTAGAGTTTTTAGGTTTTTAATATTTTTAGTAGCCTAACAACTTTACCACGTGACTTTATTTTGTGGGTTTCATTTTTTGTTATTTTTCTGTGTATTCGTTTTTTTCGATTGGTGTTGAATGTTTTCCGTGGTGCTTTTTTAAAAATCTAGATTTTGCTTGACAATGAGCAGTGCTTTTAGCTCTAATGCATTAGCGTTCCATAGGTCCCATCGGGTGTTCCATTGGTCCCATAGGGGTGGGACCAATGGAACATTTCGCAAAATTTTTGTTTTTTCTCGTAACAAGCTAACCAAGCAACATATTTTTATTTCGCTTTATCATAAGTTAAAACCACCCACCAGCATAATATAATCCAAAATTTAGGTAGCTTGAAGTTAAAATACAAAAGTTATGACCATTTCAAAAAAAGTGTGCCATAGGTCCCACACTTCCCCTAGTTGCAGGCACAAAAAAGTAGTTTTTTTGTTATTCTTACGGCATTATTAGAGGACCTTATCTCCTTGCAGATATAATAACTTAAGTGAAGACGCATAAATTTCTGAAGAAAACTGCTAATCAAATTTATTGTCACACCCACTTTAAACTAGTTCAGTGAGAAGTTTGCAGCTGGTTTCTTTTCCTGGTGGCTTTTTCCCAATTTACTTTAATGGAAGTGCTCGCAATTCGAAGTCCATTTTCCAAGTGTTCGTCTGTCGGAACTGATCGATAGGGAGATTTCATGACGCCCATTTTAGAAAAAAAATGTTCGCACAAATACGTTGAGCCAAAAAAGAGACATTTTTGAAGCAATGGATTTTTTCAAATGTGGAAAGTCATCTTGGTTGAGATGTTTTCGGTAAAAATCGCCAAGATTCATTACTAAATACTTTGCTTTCAAATCCGTTTTCTCTTGAAAATCAATCAGTTCAAGTTGGATATCAGCTGCTGGTGCTTTGTCTGTGTCGAATGGCGAAGAGAATATACCAAACAAATATTCATGAGATTTAAAGTCCTTGAAACGAGCCAAAAATTCATACAACAATTTTTCAAATTTAGTTTTCTTCTCAGGATGCATTCCATAGTCTCTCAAAGTTGGAAAGTGGAAAAGATTTCCCATCTGTATGTGAGCTTTCTAAAGTCGTAATTTGTTCATAAAGCCTTTTATGTGACCATACATTTTTACGTTCCAAATAATTAAACAAAATGGGTTAGCGGTGGCTGGTGGAAGATTTCTAAAATGGTTAACAGAAGGTACGAATCTATAATAATCCACTCCACAATGAATTGTTCACACGTACCAGACTAAACTAAATTATAAACACGTTTCGCAGGCGGCACACAATTCAAAATTGGCACATCTTTGCGGGCCGCACAATTTTTCTTCGCGGGCCGCATTTGGCCCGCGGGCCGCACGTTGCACACCCCTGGGCTAAATAATTAAAATCTTTGTATAGTCATAAAAAAAAAAAAAACTAAGTAAAACTTAAATTTTAAATAAAACCTTTGTTGAAATTCTGGTGTCCTCTAAATTTCTAAAAGATTGTTCCAGACCTTCTTGTTGGCTACATGCAGTCATGATACTAGGCTACTTTTCGAGCATCATCAACGGATATTTCAACAAATAATTTATCAACAAACAAAAAGTTAGTAACATGCAACACAAAGCTCCCCCGAAGTTTATGCATAAAGAAAATAATTGTTACCTATTCCACGCTTCATCTAAGTTTAATTGACACCAACATATTAGGCTATGTTGGCAAACCGTAAGTTATAGTTATCCCAACTTACCAGGTGCTCCGGACACTTCCTGAGAGTGGGGGGGGGGGTAATTTAAGCAGGGGCGGGAACGATATTTTGACATCGACAGGGGGCTTATTGGATTATCGCATCACATATACTTCTGGGAGGTCGCCACCCAAACCCTCCTTCGCATTACTGAAAGCTTCAGTTACTTATACAGCGTCGTAGGCGGCATGTTTCGCGCCGAAGGCGCAAAATTTTTGCCTTTTAGCACGATTTAAAATCAAAAAATTATTTCAACGAATCTGAAATCGCGAGCAAAAGCTCTTTAACATTTGCCACATTTTTTGAGGTTTTTAGACAATTTTAACTGGAAAAGGTTGGGACGTACGCAAAAATTTCTCTCTGTATTCTTCCTTGGCTCAAGTTCTCCAAATTTTGCACTTCAGACGCTAAATGGTTAGATTTAAAAGATCAAAAGCGTTAAGGTCAAAGGTTTCTATAACTTAAAGTGCAACTGCACGATCGAATTAACATAGGCTAGAATCCATTGCCAAGCCATCCGGTACTTGTTGAAAAACTCACTTCCTTACAATTGAGGCCCACAGCCGAGAAACCGACCCTTTTCTCACGCTCTCTAGCGCTTCTCTCTCACGCTACCTGGAAGTAGCAAACTCGTCAACGCCACCTAGCGATATGACGTCAGTTGGAGTCGAGCTTAGTGGAGACCAAACTAGCCGAGATAGGCTTGGTTGCTAGGGAATACGCAAATTTATAAGGCATCCATAGTGAAGACGCATCTTTCAGCCAGCATTATACAAATTTAGTTGTTCATGCTTGTGTACCAGGAGTGGTTTGCGAAGCCAATCGCCGAAGGCTAGTTTCGTAGATTACAACAGTCAAACTTAGTTACATCGAAAATATTTTGTATTGCAGGACATAGTACAGTCGACTATCATGCGATAACGCTTTAGCATTCATTGGGACTGTCTTCGGCGGTGTTGACATCTACGTTCTTTAAAAATAAACTAGATGAAGCCAAAAAAAAGACCAGAATAAACTAAATTGAAGCAGAAATAAACTAAAAAATAAACCAACATACAATACTAATGACAAATCGCATTACAACACATGAAGCTAAACAAAAAAGACCAGAATAAGCCAAATTGAAGCAGAAATAAAGTAAAAGAATAAACCAACATACAATATTGATGACAAATCGCATTACGACACACAAATCGAAAACAAACCAAACCAAAAAAACACACCAAATCGAAAAATAAAAATAAACCAAACGGTTGCAAATAAACCAGATTTCGTTTTAAAAAGACTAAAATGTTAACACTGGTCTTCGGAACCCAGCATAGTCTCCATCGTCGCTGGGATACTTTCTGCGGATAAAAGAGACAATGCAGGATGGCAGCACGACTCTGTTGGACTTGCTCAAAACTTCTCCATCCAACAGCCACTCCAGCTGTCCAGCACGTGCCTATAGGCGACCAGCCTGAATTGCATAGGAGATATAATAGCTTCGTAATTGGAGATATAACAAAATGTCACTTTTGCAACAGAAACAAATTTTGTGTGACAGATAGAGCAAATTTTCACCATTTTAAATGTTTGGCTCAGAACTACAATAATCTAAGAAACGAAGTTGCAAGAGAAATGTTTTGTTTTAAAGTTTTATATATTTGAACGAAAGACTTGAAGTTTACAAGAATGTCACATATCATTGGTTAAGATGTACCTTACCTCGCATGGCTTATGACAGCTTTGGTCTGTCCCTCAACCAACAATTTCAATGGATAAGTCAACCGACCTGGCTTATTTTTTTCAAACTCGAGATTGCAAAGAGCCTAAACTACCTGCCTTCACATAAAAAGCACGTGCAACAAGATCGAAGCAGCGAAAAAAACCCTCCTTCCTTTAGGATAAACACAACTAAAAGACTTGCAATGAGTTGCAAAACCAATTATCGCTTCGATCTGACTGACTCCAACTGACGTCATAATCCGCGTGTTGCGCAATGCAATCCGCGATTGCAGGAACGTGGCCAAAAATACAAGCGCGTGGAAAACCTTTACTTTTGATAATTTTTATTGAGATAAATATAGCCTTAAAAAGTAAGGGCGAGGTTGGTATTTATAGATTGAAACATGCTCTTTCAGATAAAGTGAGGTCAAAGTCATCGTGCAGTTGCACTTTAATTTACAATTGTATGAATACAACACGATAAGGGTCTAGCTAGGCCTACATTCAATTCAGAAAAAATTAAAATAAAAGCTAAAATGCATTAATTTTTACATCAACCGAAAGTATTAAGACATTGAAACAATGCAACTGTAGTGGTTTCGTTCTTGAGTGGTAAAAGCGAAATTAAACAGTTTGCAGCAGTGAGAAACTATGACGTTACACAAAGCGCATTGTGATGCGTATATTTTTGACAGGATACATAGTTTGGCCATAGATGACTTCGCGTTGTCTTGCGAGTCAGTTTCCAAGCAAACACTTCAAAAGTTGTGCAACAACATAAAAACATGAAAATAAAACACAAAACTAAACAATATATTAAAATGAAATTTTTATCTCTTCATTAGTGGGGGAGGGAGGTAATTTTGCATTAGTTACCCCCCCCCACTCCGATTGGTGGGGGTAATCACCCCCGCGTCCCCCCCCCCCCCCCTCTAACGGAGCCCATGCAACTTACCACACATGTTTGCAGTCAACGAACGAAACACAATACTGTAGGATATTACAATGATTTACACACCGTAAAAGTGAGAAATTTTGCATTGGAAATGTCTTTTGAGTTGTTTTTGTGTGGGCTAGCCTACTTGCGAGTTGCGAGGCAGAACAGCTTAAAAATTAATGAACACAACATGATGAAGTTATTTTACGTAAACTGTGCTTGTTGGCTACTTCATATTGTTCTGAAACTTTCAGTGTAGGCCTAGACTACGTTACGTCACTTGTAGGCTACACCAGTAGGAGTAGGCCTACTGCCCACATATTGTGGTAACATTCAATTGTAGCCTTTCCAAGCATAGCTATTTACAACGCCCATATTCAGTATGCGTCCCTTGGCAGTACGCTTGGAATCTGTGGCTTTATCTGAAGCATTGTCCGTGAGCTTTGCAACGATTTTCTTGACCGTAGTTGGGTTTCCCTTCTTGTGCTGCCACGGTTCATCCCACCACACCCTACAAAATTGTAAACAAAGTTTAGATACATACATTACTGTAGATAGCCTAATAGAGTATAGGCACAGATGGGCAAGATCACCAGATTGTGTGATTTTCGATCAAGATCAATAAAAGCCGCCTCGTTAGCTCAGTGACGAGCCTGTTTCAAAGTCGCGCGGCGCTTGTTCGACTCTCACGGTGTGCGCTTGAGCAACGCACTTTCAGGACTGCTCTCCATTCAGCGGCCCCTGAGCGGCACCTAGTGAGTGAAATAATTCCACGGCAACAACACTTTAACAATCGGAAAACTTTACTCTGCCAGTGTCGGTAACCGGCCCTGCGTCAAGAGCCTCTACAATTATGCGAAACTACCAGAAATAACATATCAAGGCTTTGTCAGTCCGAGGATAAAGATTCAAAACCAAACCAAAAATATGCGATCGTGAAGATCAGTTCACCAAAATAATGTTATCTTGAAAATCAAAATCATGATCTTGAAGATCAAGATCACTCTTTGTGCACTTGCAAAATGCAATTTTTGTTCAATGAGGTTTCAAAGAAATCATGTTTCACTTGTGAGCATCCCAATTAAAAGTAGGCCATAGCGTAGTTGGTATTAACAAATTTTGCTACAGGCAGGCCTGGATTAACCATTGTGCTAGGGTGTGCTAAAGCACAGGGGCCCCGCAGACAGAGGGCCCCACTTTTCCTAAAAATGAAATAAATAAAATAAAATAACAAATTTTTCCTGAAAAAATTTTCAAGCAAAAAAATTAAGAAAAGTGGGTATTACATTATAGGCCCCTCTGTCTAAAAAAAGTAACACATTTATCAATATATTTCCCCCTTCACGTGAAATAAAAATATGGTTCTTGTATTTTTTCTTTGGCAACAAAGACTTTGCAGTAAAGAAAGCCATAAAGAAGCCGTTTGACTGAATTTCATGTCAGTTTTCTAAATCCTATTGGTAGTTAGTAGTGAATGAAAGAGCAGTTTAGAATAGAAATTCAGAATAACCTTTCATTGCAATTTGCAGTGTAGTGTGCAGTACGAACAGTGGTCCCTTGCTACAATGTTTTCCCTTGCGCGGTTTCGTTGATTTAATGTGTGTGATTTTGCATCCATTATAACGTAAACACTGTTGACTTAATTTGCACATGCTTATTTAATCATCGATCACGTGCTATTTCAAAGTTATCTAACTTACCTAAGCAACGCTCTGTTTCCTCTGCAAGCGAAACTAGCTCACTTCCATTATGCTCCACGTAAGCTGGTAAGGGCCCCCATAAAATTCATTAGCACAGGGGCCCCATTTGACCTTAATCCGGGCCTGGCTACAGGCATCCACCCCGATAGCCGAGTCGGTAAAACAAACATTGAGTAAATTTTAAGCTACGTTTTGGAGTGTTTAAATCAATGACCTTGTTGTAATATGGCGTCTGCTCCAGACGGCGTTGCAGGCAGTTCAAGGCAGGCAAGTTCTGGTATTGATATGCCTTGCCTACATTGCTTCTTTCAAGTAAGGGTAACTTTGAAGATTATCTGTTGATGAAGTGATAGGGCAGACCCAGGATACTTGAGCCATAAGTAGGGTTGATCCCACCCCATAAAAGATAATTTAAAATATTGAAATTTAATATTTGGGCCCTTTCATAAAATTTGTGTAGAATTAATAGCCTACTATTTTGCGAAAATCAAAGCTAAACGTGGATTTTTAAGTCACAAGTGTAGTTATGAAGAAGTAGCAGTTAGTTTCTTTATAATATTTGTAACATATTGTCAATGTTTAGGCTATGCCTTTTTGTCACGATAGACATAGGCTAAGTATTGTCGATCAGTACCACACTGCTAACTTGAGTCTTTCCGACTAAGGTTGACATGGCTTACCTCTCTTCAATAGTTTACTAATGGTTTGCACATCAAAAACCGCAAACAAAATTGCTATCGCGATTTGCCTAAGTAAAGTGTCGCCACTCGCCAGTCAAGGTGTGTAATTAACCGAAATAACGAAAATGTCCATAAAACTTGCAGATATCAGGGTTGCCGAAAGAGGTATGTAAACTATAAATTCTCTTTTTTGAAAGGTGTGTGACATCACATTAATTTGTTAGTAATAATATCATAATTTATTATAATTTTTGGTTCAATTATTTTGACGTCTAATTCTCAAAGGGACACTGACTCTTCTACCTACACTGCCGCTCGGAGAAATAAAAAAACTGCTAGAAAAACGCTTTGGTTGGAATTTAAATAGCATTAAAACTGCTGTTTTGACCGAAGATTTGGGCCCATTGATAACGGACATAGTTGTCACCCTAATACAGCCATTCCTATCGAATTAGATGGTGAAGAAATGTGTCTAACAAGTGACAACGAACCACTGTGTGCTGACTATTACTGGATGATATATTTCATAATACGGTAAGTCTTTTATTTTTGTGTAATCTAGGTCAGAGGTCAGCAATAGCTCAACTCATCTTGAGGCCAGGTGGTGTATTTGCAAGGTCGGATTAATACAGTATACTGTACTGCATTACATACAGTCGGTCTACATTAATCCGACTTTGCAAATATATCATGAAGAAAAATACTTTTTGTGTTTTAGGAAAAGTGATCGTTCTAATAGCCCTCCTCCTGGATCTGCCACTGCTTGAGGTCATGCTCAACTCTTCTGCATCGACGGGAGAGTTGAGCTAGTTGACCTTTTTATTTCATCGGCAAAACACACAGTGACACAGACATGCAATGAGTTTTCTTTTTTTGTATTTGACGGTGAATGATTGCCCTTCAGTTTACCACTAAACATATTTGTGTAACTTGAAAATATATAGCCTACCAGAAAAAAAATCTCACAAAAACGACATGCAGACAGTACAGCAGGATACAAAAAATACATTGAAACTTACTTACCTCATTTTTTTAGGTCTATGCCCTGTCAACCGTTCCACCGACTGTTGTAGTTCATAATTTGTCATTTTCTTACTGTTCAGTGAAAATCTGCACGGCGTGATGGTTCCCCATTTTTCCTTTGGTGCCATGTTTGGTCTACTATTAGGAAAGACCTTTCAGCACTTTTGCTTTCCTTCTAAATAAATCTTTTGGCAGTGTAGCTCTGGTAAAAAAAACTTGAGGTCTGTTAACTATATCGAATGTAATAGATTTCTTTGTACAATTGGTAGCTGATGTATTTTTATTGTGTAACTTTATAGGCAGTCTTTTGTTTCAAACAAGTGACAAAATAAGCTGTCAATGTTTGGTTTCCATTCAACGTTGAACAAAGCACACCTGACATTATAATATCGATTTTGGCACAATGATATTAATGGATAAAATTTTCAGTCGACGTTGATTATCCTTTCAATGATTGTTATTTCCACAGCGGACCTAACTTTCCATTAGTAAAATAATATAATAATAGACTAAATCAAATATAGTTATTAGGCCTATACTGAATGCAAAAGCACAAAAACTGCTGCAGAATTAAAATAATCAATTTGTAACCTTTTACCAGGGATATCTAGAGAAAGGGATATGAAGGCTCGCAGCGATTGCCTTATTCTCATGACACTACCAGGGCGGTAGTTTGTAGTGCTTTAAACATGTGGTTCTTTTTAAAATCGTAGAAAGTTTTGTAGTGCAGCTGGTACAATGAGCTACAGAAAACAGTTACCAAATGTTACGTAGAGCATATTTAAAGAATACTTGTTTGGAGAATACTTGTTTACTTGTATTTAAAATATATGATTCAGGATACAAGGCCGGTTTATGTGGCCAAAAGCGACATGGCATCAGTAACAATAGTAGCCTACAGTATAGGTAGTATATTGCTGCAATGTTACAGCAATTAATAAAAAATCTAAACTTGAAAAAATGCACTGCGGAGCTCTGCAAAACCAGTCTAACTTAAACAGCGATAAGATTATAGTTTCACGTTAGAATTCAAAAATTTTTTGACTTGTTTTTGAGGGGGGTTCAGCGTGGATCGTGTGAAATCGATTTCAAACATGAAGCGTCTGTAGACTCCATGGACACTGCTTTATAGCGCTATACGGTAAAATCATTTATTGAAATGTTTGTATTGTATAGTGCAGCAGCAGTAGATTACTATGGTTAATCAGTATTCAGCAACGATGTGTAAAAACAAGGTAACTCGCTATTTCACTGAAATCAAGAAATATTACCAGCTAATATTAGTGATACCCAATTACTAATGGCAACATCAAGATTATAATCAAAATCAGCTTTATATTTTATTGAATTACTGGAGTAGCCTAAATCGATTTCACCTAAATAGTTGGCAACATTCCATTATCAATGAACAACTTTATAAACATAATGTACGATTACAGTAAACTTCATTCACTTATTCATTCAACAACAGCTACATATCCCTGTGGCTCTAATATTTTGTTGCAAGTGTTTTCCCTCTACAGCTGTAACGAAAATGCACGGCCGCCTTATTTATTTTCTCATATTAAAATTAATTCATTCTATATCCTTTGGTCAATGTTTCTGGTAAAATATTTTGTAAACGCAAACGTTGGTTAATAATACTTTTGCATTATCAACAAACAAAAGTCCTGTCTGAAAGTGCCGATAATTTTACGATTTTGTGCACCAGGCTACTCTGCCATATCGTGCCACATGCTGCTGATTGGTCAATAATAATCTAAACTAGTTGGCAGTTTTATAAACGACATAGACACGTATTTTTCTGTTCAAATTCCAGCATGGTATCATGTGCCTTGCTAAGATGCCTATGCAACCATTTACTTGTAAAGATAAACGCGATTCTGTAGCATAAGGTAAAGATGAGTCTCATACTTGATCCAAGCATCGGGGGAAGAGAAGATAAGGTTCTCATGGTACTAAGCCTTCGGCACTAACGAGAGTAGGGTGGCCAGTTCCTTTCTATTACACCCTGAGTAGAGGTGAGCGGTCTTTTTCAACAACCAGCTAAAGCCGAGGTTCAAACCAGGATCGCATGATTGGAAAGCGAGCGCCTTATCCGTTGCGTAATCCCACCGCCACATATACAGCAGCATAAGCTGTGCTATACACAACAACTGCACCAACTATTTAGATATATTTTATTAAAAATCTGAACTTCAGCAAAAGTTAAATAGATAATAAACTTGTACAAAACACATCAAGTAAATGGTAGGCACTTTAACATTACCCACTCGTCGAAGAGGTACGCAATCATGCGTGACATGTTCACTCGCGATTCAGCTGATTTCAGTCATGTGACTCGACACGTGATATTCTGATCGAAAAATTTTGATACAAAGAAATTTAACTCAATGCTTTGCCACAACCACCGTTGCCTAATGGTTAGGGCAGAGGAGTAGTAATTTCGATTTCGTGGGTTCGATTCCCACCCTCTGCTAATACTATTTTTTCTTCTGCAACTGAACTGAGTGCAAGAAGGATCTTAATGACTTCAATCAATGGAGTTTATAAGGAAAAGTGTGACTAAACAAAACACAAAGCAATTTCACATTGAAAAGCAGGCGCTCTTCGACGAGTGGGTGATGTAAAAGTGCCTACCCAAGTAAATGCTGCAATATTACAACGTTTTCACTGATTTGATAAGCCACCACCTCTTTACAAAGACAACGATTAGTCCAAGAAACCGGTTACTTGCCAATTGTACGCAACGAAATCAGTACACGATCATAAAAGCTCGAAAAATAAAGACGCTGATTAAAAAATGTTATATAGGCATAGATTAATGACATCAGATAGACATAGCTTAATGATGTATATACAACAATGAGGGCGACTCGTGTTGTCACGTCATATAAACCAAACGAACAAAAATGCGAAAGACAATAATTCAGTCTTGTTGTGATTGCATTTTTCACTTGGCTTCTGCCCCATCACACTGCATTGCTGTAAACTGTATCTATAAATAAGTGAAACACTTTTAAAAAAGATTAAATCGCTTGGTAATATTTTATCAAGTTTTCCAACTTGGATAACCTATACTACTGCGTATCTTCACAAAACAACAAGTTGAAAGTTTGAACAAAAATACAAAGGTTTTGTTTATAACAATTTGTTGTCAATTTACAATTTTTGAACGATAATAGCTTTTGCAATGAAATTGAAAATTATTGGTTTCACAATTTCAGTATAAATAATTGTTAAGACAGAGTGAAACTGTTCACCAAGTCACAGAGTGAAACTGTTCACCAACGCAAGTCACTTTATTTATAAATAATTGTTAGTAAAGCATTAGTTATATTTGCACCTTGAAAGAGAACGATTAAGTTAAAGGTTTTTGTCCGTGTACGTAAGCTACTGTTCGAGCAGCAGCGTATAAATACAAGCACCACACTCTGACGACATCCGGGTCACTCGACGTCATATTTCGCGTCTTTCGTCATGCTTCGCTTCACAAGAAGAAAGGGTTGATCTCACGGCAGCAAAGGGCGCCTCATGCGACTGCTGGAACAAGTGTGACAACATCTTTTTCTGTATACACGATAGACACACAATCTGGCTTTCAGGACCTGTTTGCATCTGTACGAATGGTCAACACAACCTGGCTCTGCGTAAAAATAGTTGCGTATTAATCCACTTGTGTAAGGTATCGAATGGCATAGTTACACACTATGTATAGCGAGCCTCATAAAATTGAGCATTGGATATTTCTTTTTTTTTCTATATTGTAATTTATATCTTATGAAGCGAAAAAAAACCATAGAAGTTGTGACAGAAATATTTTGAGTGATATATTACAGTATTACACCCACTAGCTGCCCAAAAAAGCTACTCGGGAGTTGAATACATGTGCTAGTTACTTCAACGAGCAAATGCTCTTTAACGAAAACCATTCTTCAAAATGACAGAAAAAGTTGCTGCGTTTTGTAGCAGAAACTATTCACTGAGTAGCGACCTTTAACACACTGGGTCTCAACAACCAAGTAGCTTTTCCCATTTTCTGCAGACGTTGAATCACTGTAAAAATGATGGATTTTACTGTGTGGGTCCTTATGCTTACCTATCAATGACATGCAACTGGCAGTGTTGCATCTTTCGGCTTCGATGGGTCGGTTTTCAATGTTACATAACGAGCTGTAAGATCCATCTGCGTCCAAGCACTGTATGTCACGTGTCCGAGAGCCGCCTCCACAAGATACCGAACACTGAAACCAGATGTACAATAATTTGTACATCTTACTACGGCCTATATACTTTTATACCATACCAACATACTACTTGTTATATCGTAGCACATTCAAAGTAGTTGCAACGTTGTGTAAATGTGTAGGCCAAGGGTCTCAAACACATGGCCCGCGATACGCATTTTTAAACTTTGGAATAACTAACAATCACAGCACATATTTTTTCTATAGATTTAGAAACATAAAATCCACTTAAATTGCTCAAAAAATCTAAAAATCCCCATCACACTTTACACGACTTTTTAGCGCTAGCTAACTGTCGCGCCATTTAATACCTCGTATTGTTGTATCACAATCACATTGTCTATTACTTATTGTTTCGTTATCGCAATAGTAACCTTGGTATTTGCTGAAGTCAGTTCTTCAAGGGTTTAATTTTTTTCCGCGCTTTTGAAATTTGATTGCTAGATCTGGTGCCGCACTCGAAAGGACACTGGTTCGACACCGTTGAAGAGCACGAGGCTGTGTCTTCGGCAGGACACTTAAAGGCATGCCCGAAGGAGGACACGAAGATTATCTTCCTTGCCTTCCCGTCCACTTAATCTAAATCTTCAACCACCTGGCGTAAGCCCCAATACGACAAAAAGACTACCTTTTTTACTGCGTTTTTAACTGTGCTATTTTGTTTATTGACTTGTCATTGTGTATTGCTGCCCTCGGGCTAATTTATAAGTGTTCATGTGGCCTTAAGAGCAATTTGAGTTTGAGACCCTTGATGTAGGCTATGGTTTAATAAAATATGCTTGTTAAACTAGTTAGGCAAAACGAGAACTAATTTCAATTCTAAACAATTGTTGTTAGTAGTCCCGTTCGAATTGCCAAAAACACAAAGAATCAATTGTTAAGATTTAAGTTCATTGACACTCAAAAGCTTTGTTATCCATACCAGTAGGTTAGCGAGGGGTAGCAGTAAAAATGTAATAAAAATTGCCCGTTTTGTTGTGAGCGTTTGACTTACCTCTGTCCAAGGTGTATAGTGCCATCTAGAGCCACACGATTGTGTGTTGCATGACTGCTCGGTGGCAGGCTTGTCAGCTGCTTGGCATGGAAGAATCCCATTTCTTGGTTCAGCAACAGACATTTCCCCTTCCGTGGTGACGTTCAGACACGTCACTTTTCTCTGCTGGATTCCGTTTCCGCATTTACTCGAGCACTGAAAAGAAGTTATTTGAGCTTTGTTGTTTCGCTTCAAAGCAAGACGATTTGAGAGCTGATACAATGTCAAATTGAAGAAATGCAAATCAATAAATGTTGCAAGAAAAGCAAAGATTTACAGTTGCAAGCACTTGAAAAGGCCATCACTCAGCAGCAGTTGAAAACTGTCAATCAAAACCGCTTGAATCATAGCCTCTGTCATTTTTCATGCTGATTGACTCGCTTAATAAGGGCAAGACTTCACTATGAATGAGATTAAAAATTCACAAACAACTTTTAATAGGACAGGTTTTCGGAAACTACAATAGGCGATCACCGGCCAATTTGTCATGGTATTCTTCTTTTATATAAACCGCGGTTAATAAAGAGACATAAACTGTGTTTGAGTGTGGGAAAATGTATTTTGTTTTGACGAAACGGAACTTGATTTGTGAGAGGGTGGATTTATTAACGATAAATCAACGTCAAATGACAGTGGTCTAACTTAACATTTTGTAGTTCAACAATGAAAACTGATAAAAGTTATTTTAGCTGCTTAGAATATTTCCAGTGTTTGCCCATTAAACATTAAGATTACGTCATAGGTTGTGTTTGGAATAGGATGTTATGGCTTCACCAATAGCCATTTCAGGTCTGTTTCTCAGTGATGGTTACTTCATCATCACCAGTAACAATTTGCCGAATGACTTCCTGTTGCATCAAAACCACATCAACACAACAAAGTCCACATCGAAGCGAAACTGATTGTCAAACACAAAGACCCAATTTTACGTTGTTTTCCTAAGCCATATATATTTTTACAATGAAAAGCAACATCCAATTTTTATAGCTCAACCTCACCACTTTATAAAACACACAAAGTGTTCAGGTATTATGTTTTTCTTCAACCCTTTCTTGAAGAAAGGTTGGTTTTTACTTAACGCAATTTATATCGTAGTGCGTTGAAGCAACACCACAGGTCACCAGCTCAGCAAAAAATGCATTAGATTGCACAAGGCTTCAGCGCATCTTGATCATTTGTGAGATTCACGACTTGACAGAGATGGGAAGATGCCGACAATTGACAATACCACAAGAAGCTTGACGTTTGGGCAATCTTATCTATTGGGTTTGTTGCTTACAGGTTGTTAACAAGCTTGAGATAAAAGATAAGAAAAGCCGACACCAACTGTTGACAACTGATTGATTTACGCAAGGTCAAGTTTTTACGCTCATTGAAGGGAGTCAAAAGTAACATTGGATCAAAGATGGTTCAATTTGTAAGCAAAAAGAACAGGGTTATTGTCTGTTTGTATTACGTTTGTGTTAATTTAAAATCAAACTCATAGAGTTGGTCATATTTTTGTAACTGACGTTACAAGATTTGAATCACCAATATTATTGATTTGCTTCAAAAAGGCATCAAATTTGGATAGTCATAAAGTAAGACGAAAAAGTTGCTTTACTAAAATTCAAAAACTGTGTACCATTTAAGCGTTGTAAATTTAGCTTATTGCCTTCGATATAAAGTTTGTTAAGAAATGGGAACAAGTGATGCTTGGGATGGAAGGAAGCTTTTCATTCGGCGCAATCACTGAAGTATCAGAAAGATTCAAAAGTAGTCACAACCAAGAAAAAGTACAATAAAAATTTTGAAAAATTGACTCACCGCTCCCCAGACCCCCGCAAACCATTCGTGTTTGATACCGCAGGAGCTTCTGGCACAAGTCCTTGTTGAAACAGGCTCCGCTTCAGATGAGCATCCTTCTGCGGCAGCTGCAGTGTTCAGACAATACACGTTTCGTCTTTGCACTCCTCTATCGCAGTCAGCAGAGCACTGCAAAGAACCGTATTCTTCATTGCTTTGAAGTTTGAACAGCGGCTACAAATGAGGCTATCGCAGCCACTACCAAAATTTACCCCATAAACATTCTAAGTTTAGTCCATTCAGTTACTTTCGTCGTTGGTATGAATGGATTGGTTGGTAGAATAATATTTACTTCCCGTGATGAAAATGTTAATGGATTTGTTTCATGTACTTCAAGGCTTTAAATCATTTGGAACCCAACTTTCTTAATTGCATCAGAAAATGATCGAATATTTATGATGGGCGGGAAAGTGGTACAGCATCGCTACGTAAATCCTGTTTAGATGTTTGTGCTTCCATTAAGGCCATTAACTATATTAGAACGTGAACGCGGTGAATCAAAAGTGCGATCATAAAAGCATTAATTTGGTTTTGACTTATTTTAATAGCAATTATCCATATATGTCGCGGTTTAAATTATTGTGTTTGTTTTGATGCATAAATGACCATAAAATAGAGCGGAGAATTTACGCATGGCTTTTAAGCGTACAATGCTTGTTTACTAATTAATCAATTTACCATTCTAAGCAATCTTAGCCCACAATGGGTTGAAATGATTAATAGGATATTTTTAAGCAAGCAAGCACAAAGGAATCATTTTTGGCGCCATCCTGGCAAGAAAAATTAAAATAGTCTTTAATTTTAACCGCGTTTTGACAAGAGCTGTTTTACGTGCGAGACCAACTGGAATCTCCTGTATAGTTATGGCCGCAAAAGGTTAGTATCGCAAGAGTGCTGTGTTTAAAGTTCACACGAAGACTCAAATTTATGCAAAATAGTCGCACACAGTTTTTATTATAATCTAACAGGCCATCCTTTTTGCCGTATCCAGATTTCCGCCCAGTGGTTAAATTTCAATGATAATAATTTTTTGGAGACGTTTACTTTAAAGAATAATTCTCTCACCTCTTCCCAAGTTGTGACGTACCATCTCGTCACACAAGGTCCAGCATCGCACGGTCGGATGTTGGACGGCCTTCTTGCAATGTGACACCTTACATCCGGGAGCGTGACACCGTTACCTCCTTTGCACACGGCACGTCGCATTTGCTTCCCAGTTCCGCACTTGACGTTGCACTAAGGCAAAAAATATGGAAACTATGCGTCAATGTAATCATTATTGTGTTTCCTGTCTATACAGTGTTAGTTTATTTTTGGGTTTGAGCAAATTTATCCGCCAAAAGTTAGATTGTTGATCAACCCCCTTCACTTTTGAAAGAACCCATCTGGTGGTTGTGTGACGTCATAAGAATACACCGATAGTCAAGAATTGTAAAAAGTTAAAATGAAATGTCAACGAAAACCAATTGCGCTTTTACCAACCTTAGACCATTCCCTCGTCACCATCCATCGAGCGCAATCCCTGACTTTGCATTTCTCATGCGTACTTGGTCTTGGCAGTCCTCTGCAGCGCTTGTGAGACACAGCAGTTGTAAAATTCCCAGCAAAGTGCTGACGACACACCACAGAACGGGTCCTTCTGCCATTGCCACACGTCCGAGAGCATTGTGACCATTTTCCAAAATAATAGCTGCACAAAACAACATCTTGCTTTCTACCTTTGTTTAGACTGGACTCTAGTCAAGATTTAGCTTTAAAAAGTCAAGCTTAGGCCGACTCTATAATCTTTGCACACATAAATACAACTAAATCCATACATTAGTCAGTCATATCAACACGAATCTATGGGAAATGAGTCAATTCTTTAAGTGTTGTACCTCAAAACAAACGCCAACACGCAAATAAATGTACGATTGCACAGCTCCTTATTTTCAAAATCAGCTTTTATCTACAAACGAAATTCTCAATGCAACCGCGTACCAAAACAATTCCGAAACCTGTAGGCTACTTAGTAATTTTTACCCAATTGAACTACACTGAAAACAAAAATTCCTGTTTCACAATCAAAACTCGTAAAGCGTCGTCCTATTTGCTCAGACTAATATCAAACACCTGATATGAGAATGAATCATTTACTCACTGAGCTGGACAGGCTTGTCTGTTGCATTTCCTAGTCCTGACCCTGGGCCGTGGACCTGAACAATATTGCTCGTCAACCTCTTCATTGGTCTCCAACTTAACACAACGAATCATGGTGGATCGTTTGCCTGCGAAGAAGAATCGTGTTCACGTTTTGAGAGCAGTAGTTGATTTAGTTCTCACGTCGCTAATATAACAGCAAATGCAGTAGCATTGGTAAAAAGCATTAGCAATAAGATATGGGATTGAAATTAATTGCACTTATTGTAATTGTGTTACATTTATTTTTACGTAAACTTACAGTTTTCTAACGTGAATACGCTAAGGTAAACTAACTATTCTATATGACATCACAAGTAGCCTATCTTGTGATAATTTACACTGGTAGCCTACAGCCTGCACAGTGCACACAGATCAGTAAGAGCCCTAGTTTGATGTTCAAAAGGGAACTAGTTCAAAGCCGTTCAAGAGCTCGTGCATGGACTTCTAAATAGTAGCATCTGGACTGGAAACGCAGTGACCAACAAAAGGCCAAACAGTTGGTACAACAGTTGACCAACAGTGGGCCAACAGGGTTGGTTACTTGGCTGTTGGCCCACTGTTGTACCAACTGTTTGGCCTTTTGTTGGTCACTGCGTTTCCAGTCCAAATGCTACTATTTAGAAGTCCATGGCTCGTGACTGCGTCTTTGACAAGACACTTAAGGCATGCCTGAAAGTGTACAGGAAAATTGGCTTCCTTGCCTTCCCGTCCACAATCTAAATCTTCAACTACCGGGAGTACAAAAAAAAAACGACAAAAAATTCAAGAATGTGAACGTTGCACATACCTTCTGCACAACTCTTTGAACAAGGCCCAAATCCTTGTGCTCGCCAAGCGGTTTCGCCAATCATATCTGGCAGCTTCCGATGAACGTTGACCGTGTCTCGTCGAGTGTTGGTACTTTCTTCATTTCTTGGTTCCATGTCGTATTCGTTTTCTATTTCATCAAGAGAACCACTGCGGCGGGACCAATAAGGATATCTTCCATTTACTCCAGGATTTGGGATATCTCCACCACCTCGGAGCATGGATCGTCCATTATTGTTATGCTGTGCAGGGCTTGGAATTCTGAAACGGGGGTTGTTAATTCCAGAATATCGAGCCGATTGGTGATAAAAACGGCCATCTCTGTTGGTTGGTACAAAACGCGTGGGGTTTCCTATACGACGACGATGACCAAAGTTCCCGGTGGCTCCAATGTTGGGATCATGTCTACTGTTTGTTGGCTGAGGATCACCATCTTGGTCCAGAAGGTCGTGGCGTGAACCATCCATGTCAAGGCTGCGCTGGGTTGCTTCGCTCGGTGTGGGAGTAGGGTTTGGGATTACGTATTCGAATCGGATTCCAGGATTTTTTCCTTGAAAGTAAAGCTGAAATAAACAGGCAGAAGGTTATTATTTCTACAGAGTTTAAACATGATTTGATTAAAATGTGACGTTATATTACCACTTCAACATTTTTGATTCAATCAACCAATATAAAAAGTATTTGTATTCGAAACAGAATTTCCTTATTTCACATGGCATTTGATTAGCACTCAATTGAGTAAGCTATGTTGTCGTTACAGGATGTTTGCAATCCTTGCTTAATATTCTAAGACTGGCCAGTTGTCCGCACCCACGCTACAGCCTAAAGTATAATGAATCTGCCTCGAGCCGTTTCGGAAATCGTAGTTGGCAGTGTAAAAACATTCGATCAACCAACAAGTTATGTGTAGCAAACAATTACGACTGTTTAAGTTTGAGCAATGCCTCGGTCAGGTCCAGAGTAGCCTATGCCCTCACGTGAGAATGCAAACATGCATTTATTCAAGATTTGCCAGAAGGAAAAAACGAATATTATCCTCCTGCTTTCCAGATTTGTGTTTCAGCCAAAATATTTCAAATCCTCGATGAGTTCTGCATCAAAGAAATAGTTTGGCTTGGCAACAAAACTGCAGCTCCCAAAGGAACGAAGATATTCAAAGCCTATTAAGCTACTCAAGATATAGGGTGATGACCTTTGGATTTTCTTTCATTAAAGATAACACGCTACGCTTTATCTTGTTATTCAATTATGGAATCACATGATGACACATTGTTGGACAACTGAAAAAAGGCTGATCTTAAAAAAGTTTACACCGTTGTATGCTTTCTGTAGCTTTCGAAGATAAACGAAGCAGCGAGCCTGCAACCTGTTGCATCAAAGAACTACAAGCGTTATAGAAAGTGCTACTTGAAACTTTGTACGTGAACTCAGCCAGCAGTTTGTGGAACCTAATGCGATCTAATCGTATTTTTGCAAACAATGTATGTTTTGTTTCAAGGTATGAACGTGGCTACTAACTGTGAATGCCCATTGCCCACCAACAGTCATCAAAACAATACTCTTGCAGTGTTGTCAAAATAATCCAATTATCAAGCACAAAGTACTCAGCATATATTTTCTATCTTGATCTACGAATCAAAAGCTAAAAGAGCTGCAGAAATACCACTTAAACTTAATGAGCTTTCTGTGTGAAAGATCTTACGATGTCTGACACTTAACACCTGCAGAGACAAGACAAATTACTTGACACAGTTTTCGCATTTTTTAACCAAAAGACATGACTAGATCCAATTCAACCTTATCGACCTTTTTGTAGGTGTTTGACACAAAAACAGGTATTTTCTTGATGTGTGAAAAATTCAAAAATCTAATTTTCCTTTTTTGTTTTTTGATTAGGTTGTAAAGATTCTTCTAATGCAAACATTCCTGAATCCGGGTTTTAATTAACGTTATCCAATCACATGTTCCCTACTTTTCAAATGAATTAGAAAATTAAAGTAATGATAGGACTATTATTGTTTATTTCAATGTATTTTATGGAATTCACGAATTACGCTACTACATTATGATAAACTCCATAAAAAATAATGAGTTGAACTGCTAAAAGTTAATCAATAGTTTGTTTCAAAATTATTTTTTTTGGTGTCGTACTAAATTGTATGAAATGCGGTAATACAACAATAAAGATCCTTTTTTTTTCTCTTTTCTATCGGGAACCACCACTAGTGAAATGTTTTTGTCTTTTCAATGCCGCTTTATTGAGCTATAATACGTTCAGTAGTATGACCATTCTCAAGGTGATGTACTAATTGTCATATTTGAAGCCGATCTTTTACACAAAACATTAACTGGCGTCAAGTCTAATCAACCAGCAAATCAGCACTTTTTTCATTGTTTCAACGTCTGCAGATGTTAAATCAATGCAGAAAAGAACAGATTCGTTGGCTGAGTACCAGGGCCTATAAAAGAGTTTTCATTTGCTTACTGATGTGATGTGCGGACTGCTGGGATCTTAATTTCAACAGGACTGATTTACTTGATCGTTTTGGCGTCTCTATGACTGGGACTTGCTTCAGTATATAGCTTTGTTGTTCCACAAAATCAGCAAAATCACAGCCACAAAACGTACAGCTTCTCATGTCAACTTAACGTTATCAAACTGTCAATAATTTGTATTTGAAATATTAATTTAGTGAAAAGAATCCAATTTTGTTATCATTTGTAGCACTACCCTCAGCCATAAACAATAATATTTAACGTTGGACGTAAATAATTAAAGTAACTTGCGTTCTTCTGGTGACTATAGGCAACTAGATTACCTCCTGATGTTAAAGATGATACCTAGCTTTTATTACCAACATTTCGTCAGTCATCACGACTGACTTTATCAAGGGGGTTGAAACAGGTAGACACAACCTGTTCAGGAACAATGACACAACACAAAAACATACTGACGAAATGAATATAGTCTGATTGTTGCCACTTTATTCATTTCGTCAGTATGTTTTTGTGTTGTGGAAGTTGTTCCGTTGATATTTGATGATTTCAAGTGCAGGTACTGGTAGTCTCAATGCACGTTTAGCAGGTGGGTTAAATCCTATGAATCGAACCAGTTAGTTGCCGACATTGAACAGGCGAAGCTAGGTGGAACAATTACATCAGCAATCTAATCCAGTTAAAACTGTTTGCTGTGCTTCAGAATATTTTCTCGATTGTTGTTTTTATCAGCTTTCAAGTTTTTATCAAACCTCAACTAGGTCTACCACAAAAACAAACAGGGAAAAGTCTGTTTCTGCATCGCTGCTTTCACGGTGCTTGAATTATTAAGTTTGAAACGAGCCAAGAACCTTCGAAGCTTTTAATGTGCCTCCAATTAAAGAAAAACCACGCTAGTTAGCACGGAAGATTGGCAAGCAAGCAGCAACTTATATAACTAAATAAACTAATCAAATTATAACTTTGTTATTAGATTTTAGCAATTGGATTTCCATAAGGATATAAAATAACACAAATTCTCTTGAGACCACTTTCTGATGCCTCATCTGCACATTCAAAAGTGTTTTTTAGTAGTTCATATTTGCACACTGTCATCACCGTTAGAGCGATAATATTATTATGTATTTTACGAAAAAAGTTATCAAGAAAAAAATATTTTTATCTGCCCAGACATTGATTTGCCGTGTGACCGTGTCTTTATTTTATTATAATAGTTCCAAACTTGGGTTTGTGAACCCTCCGGAATTCTACCAATGCATCGATTCCTGATACATTTTTGCAATTTGAATAATACTTTTTGTATAAAACCGCTAGGAACACTTTTCCAATCGAAAGGCTAAGCTAAGAACATTACCGAAACGTAAAAGCTACAGAAGGGAGGATACACTAAACAAATGTTAAAGTTTGCGTAGAAGTAGCCAATTAAAACAATAGAAAATTTAAAAAAAAGAAGAGAAAACAAGGCGGATGGGGGTTTACCGCTTTACCCCATATCCATCCCTGGCATATGCCAGTGTGATGATTATATCGGCGAGGTTAAGGTGTTAACAGCAACCATCAGTCGTCAAAAGACGACAGCTGAATAAAAACAACACTAATTCTACAAGCAACGGGGGTATTGATACGTAATTCTACCGGACCGAAACAAATAAACGAAAAAAACAAAATTAACTGATTTGAGGATCGCATCACAAATTTAACTCCGACTAATCAGCAAGTTTAATATTAAAAATATCTGATAAAAACTGTAGATTGAAAGGGAAGAATGCGATTACCAATGAAATTATCAGCTAGACCTTATCTTTTTATGAAGAAGTCAAAGTGGCGCTTATACGAACAATAAACTAAGGCCATTGACATTATACTGTAAAATTAATCAGTTTGAAGGTTATTTTTTTTACTTTTTTAGGCAAAGAACACAAAGACCTTCGTGTTTTTGATTCATATCTGATATTGACTGATATTTTGGACTTTATGGAAAAGTGAGAATTTGTAAGTGAAGATATGTAAGCAACTCCTTTGCAAAGTAAACACACTGTCGCAGATGTTTGTTGAAATTAGCAAACGTTTCAATTTTGCCTGCCTGGATTCAACTAATGGTTGACACAAAATTTGTATTTTCTGAACATCAGCTCACCAAAACGACTAACGGTTCGTTAGTCGGCCCAGAGGATAGAATAGATTCTCCTTCTTGTTGCTTGAAAGGTCTGTTGTATTTGAACAACGCTCCAGCAACCACCAAAGAACTGGACGGGTCTGGTCGCCCAAGCTTCAGCTCCCGATTGATATAGAACCCCCCATCTGGGTTGGCCGAACGCAGAGCTGAAAAGAATAAGCGAAATTATAAAAACTGGTGTGATTCTTCTAAAAAAGCTAATTTAAAAAAAAGATCTCCAAGCACTCAGCACTCAGAGCAACAGTTTTTCTCAAAGAGTTGCAAGAAAAGCAACAATGACAAAGTTGTTAATCTACAAAACATCTTTCATAGAAGTGATGCAAAAGTTAGATAAGATAATATAGACAAGGGTTCACCAACTGCCGGCCCGCGGGCCGCATGCGGCCCACCACGCTGTTATGTGCGGCCAGCGGAAGGTATCAGCATACAAGTATAACCAAAAATACTTTTCTTGAAGAGTTAAAGAGCATGAAGGCAAAAAATACTTTCCAGAAGCATATTTTTGCTTTTTATACGATTCCACTGACCGACCAATCAAATTGTAGTTCTAGGTGGGGTCGCTTAAAGTTATTCCAATGCGACGTCCAGCCATTCTGTCCCAGTGGTTGATTAAAACGCGTACAAAGTGGAATTATTATGCTTCCGGGCAGTTGAAAAATATTTAGCTTAGTAGCCTACTGCAAAAGTGTTGTTTATCAACAATTCTTGCCATGTTGATAAGCACCGCAAGTGACAGTTGTCTAATAATTAATCAAAGAAAGACGGTTTTGTAGACTCTTACAAAAAGGATGAAAAACCAACTCATTGCTTTTTTAGAGAGAACGCTGTTCATGAGTTACGATAGAAACGTTTTTTCGGTGATTTCCACAAGCGTTTGTTTCATGGTACCTGGTTTCTTTCTCCCTGTTATTGGAGCCTATTTTCGCTGATATGTTTGCAGATCACTATATTGTTGCCTGTATTGCGATGCATGGGCTCTATGATTTGATCACCCTCCCACTCATTGGAGTGGTTGGAAAGACTAAGACGAGTTGAAAGTTGCTGTTGAAATGACTATGACGATTTTCGCCCACTGTCCAAAAATCACCTCCCCCCTCCCGACTTCTAAAAGTGGATAGAGTGTCAAATATTTTGCGATGTGTCAAATATTTTCTTGTTTACTGAAACTGTTAATTGCAAGATATTATTTGTGAAGCGAAGTGACAACATCACTCTTGCTTGGCGATGAATATTCTGATAAAACCGCTCGTCTCGCTATAAATGCGCAAAACAAGTGGCATCGTTTATTAGACATTGTTATAAAGAAGTCAAAAGTGTTGTTAAAGGAGCTTGGCCTGGCATTAGCGTTGTTCGACTAACTTTGTTGCTGCGGTATTCTAAGATAAATATTAACAACATGTAACGCTGGATACTGGGTACGAAATGCGTTCTTTTCTAGCATAAGAGTCAACCTATTTAAAATTTTATTAGTGCGGCCCGCCACAGCTTTCTTTAGTGCCAAAGTAGCCCGCATGCAAAAAAGGTTGGTGACCCCTGATATAGACTATGGAGCATTGTAAACGCATTCAACAAAACATGAATGAAGAAAAGGAAATTCGCAACGTCTTTTTAAAGTTTTTCGGGTCTTGGTCATCAATAGCATTCGTTCGCTAAGATAGGAAATCAATAAAGGCGTTTCCACGATCGTGTCTGTACATACGAATGGTGTTGTAATAAGACAAAAAGATAACACCATTGTTGCTTGTTTACCAATTTTTCAAGTGAACTGAGTCAAGAAACCCTTGTGAAGATAAGATCTCCATAACCTTCACTAAAAATGACCTAATCTTTGACTAAAAAATTAATTGCTTCGACATCTTTTACAGCACTTAACTTTTCCTTCCAAAAAAACCACTTGGGTCTTGAAGTTGTCACAAAACAAACCACCTGTTTAAACAATAAACTACACATATATATCGACTGTTTAAACGTTTTTCATGCGTTGTAGTAGCCGTTGTATAACATACTAATAAGTTAGACTGGATCAAAGGCAATTTGTCGGTTTTACAAAGCTCATTTTGCTGATAATTTCAAAACAAGGAGATGTAGTAACATGGTTTTGTTTGAACAACGAACAATTTGTGCGCAGCCAGTAGTAATGTTTTGACCTACGCCTTCCACGTCGAGAAGCCTTTGAACTGTGACACAAGTACTCTTTTATAGCCATCTTGGGAATAACTCGAAACAACCATAAAGCAATCTAAATATATACTGTACGTAACCAGCAATGCAACTCGAGGTAAGAAGTAAACACTCATGCAGCTTGCGTATGAAATTCAACAACTTTCAAACGAGTGGAAAAGATTCTGGTACGGTAGTGCAATTTTTCTTGAAGTGATATGAAGGAGATTGAAGAGAAAGATATTTGCATTTGTGAAACTGTGTTTCAAGCATTTCATTTTCTCGTTATACTTTTTCTAAAGAAACTTCTGGAACTTGTTCCAAAGCAGGCCATTGACTACTGATCTTGAATTAGCAAAAAGTAAATTATATTTTTACATGGAAGCAAAACTTACGAAGCAAACTGGATGGTTTGAAAAGCGGTAAACCTGACTCTAACCTAAAGAAATATAAACACAATTTTCCAATGTCAGAACTGTAATGAATCATAGATTACATAGATTATGCAAAATAACAAAACAAAATACAGCGGCTTTGGACGAGCCACAGGCCTCCTTGAAAGCTCCATGTTGTAATTTATGACAAAATACAACAGAGTTTCTTGAGACTTCAAATATGCAACAGCTCAGAAAGCGAAAACAGTTGCAAACATATAGACGGTTTTTAATCAATATTTTTCAAACTTAGCCTTAAATTCAGTTATCAGTTCTGAATTAATACATAACATAATATCTAACTTTATTTAGATGGCAAAATAAAGTTCCATTTCTCCTATTTCAGGAAGCTATTCCAAACCAAATCGCCGAAAAAGATGTTTCCACTTTTTGCATTGAATAAACCGCCTAAGCGTACAAAAAATTGAAGTGTTACAACAGAGAGTTTGGTACATCTGGGTGATACGTATCAGATTACAGAAACAAGGAACTAACAGACATCTCAACATTATCGATTATCGTTAAAGTAAATGCATCACAGGGCAAGTTTGAAATCTCCAACGACGGCTACCTGATTGTTTACCTTTCGGTGAAGGGAAACGGAAAGACGATTTTGAAGAAAGCAGCTGACTGCATGTCTTTCCGAATTGTGAAGTGATGATTGACCTTCACAACAAACTCAGTAATCATAATAATCATTACCTCAATTTTAAGTTATGATTGGCGTTTGCCTATCGGATTACCAGATAACATTATCATTTGTGAAAATTTGGTGAGAAAAAAATCTCAACATCACTCAGTAAGAATTTGAAATTGAAATGAAAAGCACTTAAAATGGTAAAATGTTGTCGTGGACATCCTGAGCAAGCCCTAGATCTTCCCGGAGATAGATGGACCAAGGTAAACGTCCAGTGTGCACACAAATGTGTGTGGCCAAAAGTCTATTAGCTTAACAGAAATTTGAGCTTTCTTAAAATATAAGAAATATTTACACTCTTCAAGGATAGGCTAAACTGCATATAAATAAATCTTACATCTAAGTCAATAAGCTTGAAGCTTGGCAGTTGACAGCCTTGAAGGTGGTAGTTTTATGTAAAAATACGATGTTTTTGCCAAGATTCTGTTGTCAATTGATCAAGGAAACAAAATCCCAAAAAGATTTTTTTTGTTGACCAAGACAGGTGGCAATTTCTCACTCGATTACCTTTGGACATAGATCGCATTGTCATGCAATCGATTCGGGATTGTTCAGTATGATCTTTACACCGTTTCGTTGCAATCTAGTAAGACTACTGCACAGTGCACATAGTTAGATGCGGCAATAGCAGTGTTTTTAGAAATAAAACGACTGGATTGCATCTAGTATTAGATGAGCTTTAAAGTTTCCTGTTCTTATTTTTCGTCGCTTACACATGAACACTGAACAGTTTTTACCATTTCCCTTTTCGTCTTTCCTGGTTTAATCCAAGCAATAAGAGGAAAATCACGATTGAAAGCGAAGAAAAACCGAATATAAATGATGGTGTTTTGACTTCAATGCAACATGTAACAGTTTAAACTTGTCCTCCACACGTCATAAAAATTTTTATCTACTTGAAGCAAATCCATATTTGTGCAGAAATGGATTGAAAGGCAGTAGCAGTTTGTTTCAGGGTTAGGTTTCAAGTTAACATGTTTTTTGCACGTAGCTTGGAATATCAATAATAATAACTGAAAGACACTACAAAGAATACTTGGTTCAGCTACTCGCTAATGCGCAAATAGAACCATTTTGCATTCCCTTCCAAGACCGCGCATCGGCTCATTAACTGAGACATTCGTGTAAAACGATACTTTTGTTAAAATCATACTGCTTTTTGACACAATAACTGAAATGTTCATGTACAGAGTAAAATTGCTTTAAGAATGTATGTTGGTGTTGTTGGTCGTTGTACAAAAGGAAATGAAAAGTCTCTAAATGGTAATGAATACTTAGCCTAGACCTAAAATACCTTCAATTAGCTGCAAATCACATTTTAAAAGCATTAAAAACATCTGCTAATGTTGATTGGATATCATTAAAAATGCACACGAACACAGCCATATAGCATGGTTTCCTTGTTAATTGTGAGTAACATATGCAGAAAGATTAAAAAGACACGAGCTCTTTTTGAAGATTGTTAAAAAATATGTTACTGTGGCTATGGATAATTAGCCACCCAAATAGACTTGTAAATAGCTCAGCCCAAGGCACGTCAAACTTAAAAGGCAATGAAATACTTCAACAAGTAGCAAGTCCTTAATAATTATTTATCAAACTTTGCAGCAGCATTTTATGAAGGTTATCTTTAGCTCATCTCGGTAATTCACAACAAACCTTCCGTGTACGCCCGTGAGCAACTAAGAGTCGAAATTATCGCAGACCTGTTTACTCCTTTGTTGCACGTTCGAGGTGCTTTTGATCCCAATTAAATTTATTGATCAATTGATTTGATTTATTTAATTTTGTCAACCGCTGTCAAGTCTCATCTAACAAGTGGTTAGTTGCAGTTTTTACCTCAGAGTGTTATGCTTCTTCTGACTATGCGTCTCACTATAACGTGACTATACGCAGTACGCATAAGTTTTGCTTGTATATGTAACCGTGTGTGTTTTGTGACTTGTGTTGTGTTTATGAATATGGGCCTGTCTCTTTAGTGCCTGATGCAAATAAATAAATAAAAATAAAAAATAAATTAAACATTAAAAATTATTCTACAATATTCTACGAATTGTAACGTTACTTAGATTCTATAACCTACTCTGTAGTGTATATATCATATCCTGGCTATCATCTGCAGCAAACATCTATTAACAATGCAAAGATGATTCCATAAAATCACCCACTCGGTGGCCAAGTGGTGTTACTTCGCTCTCTTGAGTCCGTAGTTGTGGATTCGGAATTCCGGCAAAGATCCTCAATAATCTTTTAAATAACTTATTCTATCAGATACACAATAAAGCTTAGAATATGGAAGGTTGACGGATCGTCTTTTTCCCTTAGTATTCTCTGGTATAAGTTTCTGTTTCTTTGTTATTTGTCACAGCTCATGTGATGTGTTTTGCGCCGTTTCATGTAGTTTTTGACTGACTAAAATTACGATAACAAATCGAAATTGTTCAAGATAAAGGTTTTAAAAGATCAAACTTTCTGCTAGTGGTTTGAAATTAAATATAAAAAATGCGAAACCCTTTATAGCTTTTTTTTTAGGTAATTTCAAAGTAGCTAGCAATTTTAGCACGTTTGTTATCATCAAGAAACAGAATTCAAATCTTTGGAGATCTTTCTTAAAAAAAAGACTTCAAACAAAGACGGTTTCAAATCCATTTGTAGACAAACTGTCACGCAGACTCGAAAAGCAAAACTTAGCTTAAATTATAGGGTTTGCGTGCTCTTAAGGCACACTTCCTGCTAGACGCTAATCCTTCAGCATTAAAGGACATAACAGGTGATTTGTGAAACCAGAAAACAGCTGTCACAAAGATTTCGTGTCAACTGTTGTTCGTTTTTAGAACAAGCACTAGAACGTAAAAATAATAATTACAACAATTTTGTTAACGGTGGTTATTAGGTTATCGCACAAAAGGAAAAGTACAATTTAGAAAAGAAGAATGCTTGGTGGTGAAAACGGTAAAGTGAAAAATTTCAGATTACAATAGGTTATATTCGCTCACCAAGGTAACTTCTGGAATCTCGTGTCTCAGTAACATTGATGTGGGTAGCTCCTGCAGGAATGGTGGTCACCACATGAAAATCGTTAGCCAAGTTTTGCAGTCGAAATAAACCTGGATAAAAAATGCATTTTTTTTTACAATCGTTAGCCAAGTTTTGCAGCCGAAATAAACCTGGATGAAAAATGTAATTTTTTTTTACTTCATTGAATAAGGAACATACAAAAACATCAAACGTATTCACAACATTATCCTCCCATGAAAACCTTTGATGATAATCTCCAAAAAGCTTATCTGATCAAAACATAAAATCTCTCATACACAAGCTCAACATTTAGCCGATTTAAAAACGGAACGTTGAGTTTAGTTAACGTATAATAAAAAAAGCTTTATTTCTAATCCTATATTGCAAAAACAGGAACCCTTTTGTTAGATTATGCAACGAGAAAACATGATACTTCTAGTATTGATGAATATCAAACACAAAAAACCAATAAAAATTCGAAAAAAGACTGAAAATCACACAATCCATTTTTTGTCATCAATACTCGCGTTTCCCAACCTGTCTCAATGCATTGCGTTGAAAAATTTTTAGCAATAAAACGTCATCAACAAGTTAGCAAAAATGTTTCTCAGGGACGCTTACCTTCAACAACACGACATGACTGTTCACTACCACCGCACACTCCACATTTGTCGACGACCATTTTGGAGTTAATATGCCCATCACAGCCAACCTCCTGCAAAAACGAATTATTGCAAATATCAGCAAAATGGTTTCAACTTCAAAACAGTGAAACAGCAATCTTGAGCTGCATTTGATGATATTGAAGTTAAACAGATCCTTATATTGACCACTCCACTATGCATGTCAAATCACTAAGGTCTAAAAGTGGTAAACAACACAAAAAATAAGGGATCATTGACAGCAAAGACACACAAAACAAAATGACCAGAGACCCTAGGGTTATGGAAGTACGTAATCATAAGAACGATTCAGTGCAGCTGTCGTGATGGCGATCATGCGAGTTGGACGGGTATAAACAACTCAACGCAGACTGATGCTGTCCATGAGCAACCATGACGCCAGAGTTGCTCTGAAACCTAACTAAGCCACGCAAGCACAAAACACCCAAACACGTCACATCATACAAGTTTCGTTGTTCTGCGATGGGTTTGTCTGCAAAATAATTTTCAAACTTTCCGGCTGATAATTTGATTGTTGACGATTTCATTATTTATTTGTTGATGAGAAGAACAGGTTTGTAGTTTGTAGCAGAAATCAACTGCAACATCACTACAAACTAACCGCCACAAGATAATTACTTTTTAAAATATACTCAATACGCCTTCGAAACGACAATTATTTTTTTAACAAATGGTCTTTTATTTCTCAAGCAAGATCAATATCACAATATCAGTAAAATGTCATACCATTCAGCGGAAATAAAAAATATTGAACCTAAGAAAATCTGAAGGAAACTGCATTGAAGACAAAATGCTTGAATTCAAGGTCTAAAAAACAAGCAGGTTGTTTGTTGTGAAAAATGCATCTTTCAAATTTATTTTGGAAGGATAAAGGTAAGTTGGACAGATCTTGACATCAACAAGCGATGTGCTGTGCAGTTCTTGATCTTACAAAGAAAAACCGTCAACGTAATAGATTGTCAACAATTATAGGCTATGCCACAAAGCGTATCCACCAAACTCACATAAATTGCGTTTAAATGAAAAAAATACCAATGGTTCGAAAATCAATCTGGTGTAAAGAGAGCATAGAAGAGAAGCAGAAAATTCTAATACCGCAGAACCTTACCAGCATTCACCTTTAAATTATAGGATTTCAAGATTATCTGAATCTTTATTACATTAAAATTTCTCAAAGTTGAAACCTAACACAATGTCACTTGCAAAAGTGGCCATATTTTAGTTCAGTGTTTTGTGCAAAATGGTGTCGCTTCAGGCGAGCAATGCAAAGAATGGCAGAGGTTGACAAATGATTGTAAAGCTTAACCTCAAAGGTTAAACATCTAGAAAGTGTGTGTTTCTAGAAAACATACTCAAGTAACATTGCACGAAAATACTTGCACAAAAAAACAATCATAACCAAAACCATAAGATTTCCACATGAGTGTCCAAAAAATCATTGCACAATACAGCATCAGGCCTAAAGTATTTGTAAAAAATATAGTATTTTTAACATCCAAAAGACTCCCTTTTGCACATCTAAATGACACCTGTGATCTTTCATAAGTCTAGAAGGGACAGCCTGACTTGAAACGGTCACTTTGTAACTGCCATGTTGCCGATGATGTTATAGCAGAGCTACTCAACTGGCGGACCGCGGTCCTAATTCCGACCTTCTTATGTGCGCAAACGGGCTTGTTCACTTTTCTTTCTTCGGTCTCAGTTTTCAACGCCTTGCAAAATGAAGAGAAACAATAATTGTGCACTTTTGTTTTATTAATTCAGTTTCTTCTCTCTAGTGATAAGCAAAAAAATAAATAACCGTCCTGTAACTCAACCAACTAAAAACTGATGAATTTTGCTCAACGCAGTCAAAAAATGAAACGTGGAACTTACAAAAAATGTGAGATCATCTGAAGGCAAGCGCGAGACTAATTTAGTTTCTCGCGCGGGCTTGCGATGATCGAAGCCAAACGTCACACCAGCCCTCCCCCAGATGAACCATGTGATATTGCAAACAAAAATGGTGAATCGACAAAACATATATGATGTACACAAAAAAATAATGCAATGTATAAGAAACCGACAATAACATAACTGATCTGCTCACTTAAACGATGTTCAAACTATCAACAGTTGCAGAAACCAATTCCTAACTACAATCTATGATAAGGAGTAAGCTGTGGGTTACTAAACTCAGACGGCAAAAATCGAATTCGACAATTGATAACAACTTCATGAGGCATTAGTAAGGTTGTATCTTTTGAAATTGATGCAAATCGAGCGAACTGAGAGCATGGTTTCGCCTTTACAAGTGCGAACACACAATATATCACGCAGACACAATAACAAAATGATTAGTTTGATCAGGGCTACAAGTCGCAAAACAAGCTTAAATTAATAGTTAAACTACCCATCGTGCCGGACAGACCATTCGCAGTGCTGAGCAATGTGTAATGAAGGGTTGCAAAGTGTGGATCTGGTGTGCTGTCGTGTATGTGTTGTGAAAGCTTATCTTCAAGTATTCGCTTTCAATTCCATCAGACCTCTCGCACGTGTATACGGGTCCCTCGAATGTTTTTATTTGTCAGCTCAGATCTCATCGGCCACAAATCCATTCTTTCTGGATGTGCCACAGCGATCTGGAATTATAAATCTGACTGGTGCGACGCCGCCAGGATTGCTATTCAATCCTGCCAGTATATAAAGTGTAAAAAGGAAACCTGTGCGGGGTAGAGGAAAGCGTTATGAAGCGATGTGTAAAAGCGATACTAACAATACTGACGATACTAACATACTAACAATACTAACAAATAAAATACCCGCTTGCATACGTAATTTTAGTTTGAAATTTTATGTTTACAAAATATAGTTTCCATGTTCTTTTCATTTTTATAAGTCCTTCCTTCTTCTTTCTTCTTAAACCGAATTGGCTGGAAAATCGTCTCTTTTCTATAACTTTCTTTGAAATATTTATCCATCTTCCTCTGCTTCGTTGAAGTATTTACTGTTGTTCATACAGTTTCTATAACGATCACGTCCAAAAAATCACGTCGAAAAGAAATCACGTCGAAAAGAAATCACGTCGGGAAGAAATCACGTCGGGAAGAAATCACGTCGAAAAGAAATCACGTCGAAAAGAAATCACGTCGAAAAAATCACGTCGGGGTCACCAATGTGGGCGAACGGGCTACTTGTTCACTTTTCTTTCTTCGGTCTCAGTTTTCAACGCCTTGCAAAATGAAGAGAAACAATAATTGTGCACTTTTGTTTTATTAATTCAGTTTCTTCTCTCTAGTGATAAGCAAAAAAATAAATAACCGTCCTGTAACTCAACCAACTAAAAACTGATGAATTTTGCTCAACGCAGTCAAAAAATGAAACGTGGAACTTACAAAAAATGTGAGATCATCTGAAGGCAAGCGCGAGACTAATTTAGTTTCTCGCGCGGGCTTGCGATGATCGAAGCCAAACGTCACACTTAGTGTTGATGGTGGACCTCGGGCTTATGGAAGAATAACCTCATTGCCACGTTTTAGGACCTCTTTAAAACAGATTTCTACTGGGAGGAAGTTATTTTTTCAGTGATTAGCTTAGTAGCTGGGAAGCTTCGCCCCCAAGACCACCCAACTCTCTGTCAAAAATCCAAGTTGAGTTACATTTTACCCAAAATAAATAGTACGGGACTAGCATTGATAGTTTAACTTTCGTGGTTGCGTATGAAATAATTTATTCACCGAACCGCTAAAAACATTTAACTTGTCAAACTGGACCATTGTTAACATTAGTTGAGTAACCCTGTGTTATAGTATTTGTATCAAATTGATAAAGCTTTGGTAGAGGGTTTGCTTTGTTGAACCACAGAGAAACAAATCTAAACCCGGTGAAGTTAAAATGTTTTGTTTGTCTTGTATCAAATTGTTGTTGTTATCAGCCTTTTATTTTGTTGTCATGTACTTTTTGGCTGCAATATATAAAGATTTTCAGTGTTTTGTTATGTTTCATATGCAGAGTTGAAATCAGCAACACTTCACCTCCACACATAACGCGAAGTAGTAAACCCAATGCATTAAATTCTATTCTTCAGTAATTAAAACAGGAGCGCGTGGGTTGGTCTATGACGGAATGAATACTAGGGCGTTGCATTGCGTCATCACAGTCTTCAGTCACCATAGTCCATAAGCATCAACATCAGCAGTCAGCACAGTGGTAGTATTTTTTTCTCGAGTCGTGTTTTAACAAGACTCAGTGTAATGATACTGCAGATTACTAGATTAACTATTCAATAAGGCAAAAGCAACCAAAATCGTTGGGCAATGTAATATAGTTTCATTGTTTCAGGGCAGCTAAAAAATTGCCAAAAAATATATTTTTGGTTGAAAAATGGAGAAATAAACCTCTTAAAAATGCGATGTACAAACTGTAGCTGGAGTTTCTATAAGACAAGGTTTACCAACCCGAAAACAAACTCAATGTCACTTGTGGCTTTACGTAAAAGTACAGCCATTCTCAAACGTTTATCATCACAGACTAGCAAGTCAATTCGATATCATGCTTTCAACACCCATGGTAAGCCATTAATCAACACAGCACAAAAATAGCACAAAAAGTCTGTTGAAAAAGCAAGTTAGTTAATCATTCTTGCTACAACTGGGGATAATTTTAGGAAAACAAATTTCGAAGAAAGGTTCTGTTCACAAACCGTGAATGGACTGGAATCGAGACTTTTCAGACCTTATCTCTTAACAAAACTTTTTCTAAATTAGGCAACAAGTGACAACAATTGAGTCCTTGTGTTGCCATGATAAACGAAGGGAGCAGCCGTGTGACAAAGAAAGCCGCAAATTGGTTTGCATATGCAGTCGTTGTACTTTGAGCAATCAGATATATCTTAGATATACGTTATGGCAGTTCTGATACTTATAATTTTCTCAAGAAAGAAGTGATATACATTGAAAAGTTCAAGGCATCTGTCAAAAGCGACTGGGGAATCAAGAATTTAAAGTTGTGAAGATTAAAGTTAAAGATCATACAAAAGATTAAAGGTTATGATTTTGATTTAACAAATTTAAAGTTATGGTTTAATCAAAATGCAATGAGGTACCTCGATCACTTTTGTGTGATTTGTGTTTGATCAACAGCAAGCCTCGAATGAGATAATTGACATACTCGGAAGTTTAAAACCATAATAAATCTCTTGGTTCAATCATTATTTTGGCGTAAACGTAACGAGAACATGATTTGGTGGGCAAAGCTAGCCGTCTCATTTCGATCTTCATGGGTTCACACCAACCTCCCATGATAGACGCGTTTAAAATAAATCAATTTTAACGACTAGACAATGTGTGGGATTTTGCAAGAATACTAACGAAAGTCGGCAAAACATGAAAAAATTAACATACATCGTTTGCATATAAACGGGTCCATTCCGTTTCGGTATCTGACTCCCAACAAGCACCAACTACAAAAATTCAATTTCCAACTGTACATGAATTACAAAGCCGGTTACTTAAACCACAGAAACGTTTAAATGATTTCAAGATCAGTTTCTTTTTTGTGTCGTATCCACGCTCATACGCCTGGTAGTTTCGACATCTTGCCAAAGACACAACAGCTTGCTCTTGAGCGATGTCGAACCGGCGCAGTCCCAGGGAACTCACAGTTCGCTTATGCAGCCGACAAATGGGTAAATCATTTTTAACAAAAGTGTGCAGGCGGATATTATGAGATATCGTCATATGATTTAGATACATCCGAGGCTTCGTTCCGCAAGGTGTAACTTACAAAAGGCGTAATAACCGAAGCTTTGCAAGCATTAAAGGCTTGGAAACCCTTCAAGCAGAAAACCTCTTCCGTTTTAAAAAAAAATTCAAAACGTTCTTTTTGTCACGTTCATGTTGAATAGAGCAAGAAATTTGCAGCCGGCTGTAATCGATTTGAAACTAAACAAGATGATCGGAAGAGATCGACTGAATCCCCAGCTTTTGAGATCAAAACATTATTTTGACGCCCCAGTCATTTGTCATCAGAAATCTAATAAATATTTCCTAACCATGTTCCCATGTGAAGATAGATGAAAACCAGTGAAAGGGTGAAGTGCAACTATGATTCAAACTTTTGTGCTGATCAAGCGTCTTTTAATGGAACTCTAAAGAAATAAGATCAATGTTCTTTGCTACAGAGTAACAATGTAAAGATGATGTTGTCATGCGTTGACATTCACAATAAAACCTTTTCTTGCTTGTTGGAAAAATAGTTAAAGATGGGTTTGTGTAGTATAAATATTTACCTTCAAGTTTCCAACACATATCCAAGACAAATCGTAGATTTAACACTGATAGAAAAGAGAAAAAGCTTCTGGTCTACTTTTTTCATTCTCCGACTATGGTGTCTTTGGCAACAGTCGCTTTTCAATAATGGTAATTGACGATTAATCAAGCAATTTCTAAATATCATCATTGGCACAGAATGGTTCCCACCCTACATTCAGTTACAAAGTCAAGCTGATGTTGAAACAGAAGCGAACTAAACAGCGTAACAACATGGCATTCATCACAGTAGGATGTTGCTTTGCTTCGCTTTGTATATGGTTCAACAAACCCATTTCTCTACCAAAATTGTGATACTTTTTTCTTTCACTGGGAATATTTTCTAAAGAAAAAGTATTGGCCAGCCAGTGAAACACATAACTTACAAAGTGTTAAAAAAACTGCACAGATCATTGCTGCCATCGTGAATGTGACTAGACTATCACACCAAATAAAGTAATAACTTTTTCTTTTGCTCACCACACATTTTGCAAATGATAAAGGTCACTGAAAAGGAATTCGATCTGGCATGTGGTTAATCTGAAGGTGTGAAAGGTAATGAGAGTTGCATACATGCATTGCTTGTATGCAAACTCATTCTCCACATGCGATCAGGGGAAAGATCTAGTCAAACAAAGCCACACAGATCTTCAATCAAGAAACCGTCACACTTCGATGTAAAATGGTCAACCTACAAAGGTTGACGATGTCAAACGTTATGATACTGTTTCGTGAGCACGCTCAATTTGCAATCTCATGTAAAATCTATAAAAACATAGCAGATTATGTCAAATAATCATGAAATTTTTAAGCTACTGTAAATTGCTAAGGTCAACTGGTCATCGGACGCACTTGCAATTCACCACTGCTTGAGTAAAAAAGCCCAGCGATTGGCAACCTTGAGAAATTATCTTGTATTTTTTGTCAACGGAGATTAAACCTAAAATTTTACTATTTTCGCTTTGAATTAAAAGGATTGTTGAGGATCAAAAGCTTTTACTATACACATCATTAATCATTTTAATTTTCTATGTGTCACATTTTAAACAAGATTTAAAAGAATAGTTAAAGGTGGTAATTTTTGCATTAAAAACACGTGTTCGACAAGGAGAAAGAAATATTGAGGAATCATGGCTTCGTATTGGCCTCTGTTACTGAACATGTCACATAAAATAACATTGGTTTTACTAAAAATTACATAATTTTGTTTATGTGGTCAAAAAGAACAAAAACCATGTGAGAAGTTTATTAAGAATGCATCAACTATTCGCTTAATTTAGTCCTCTTCAAACAACACCATAAAGAAACTATCCGTTTGTTGTAGTTCATTCTTACCCACGAATTTATTCTAGCAGCATTCCTGGGATTTAAGCTCTTTATCATCTGTTGTATTGTACCCGTGTATTGTAGCCTACGTTGAAGTTTATTAGTCATCTATCCTCCATGAGCGTCGTACTGACGTTGGCGGTTTTGTGATTTGTTGCAGTCATCACGATAGCCATTTTCAATTGTAGTATCATGAGTAGGCTATAAAACGCTCAAAAAACTCATATGAAGCAAATTACTTTTTTTTTCTGTTGTAATTGCATGTAGCCTGAATGGTTATCGGTAAAAATTCATACGAAAAAAAATCTATACAGAAAATATGCACTCGGAAATTCCCCTTCCTGGAAAATAAGGATATTTTCCATTTGAGATAATTTCGATATGGATGTTTTTCGAAAGGATTTTTGCCTACATTCAGCCTACACAAAGCCTATGAAATGCGAGTTCACAATCTTTTCGATTGTGTTGCCCATGTTCCGTTACAATGGCATGTTGTAGCAATTGAGTGACAAGTTTATTCAGTGGTGCAAGTAAATAGCCTACGTCTCTCACAAACGCATTCAGCAGAGTGGAAAGGTGAGATAAAAATGATAAAAAACCACCAACTTCATGCAACACGTGAAAGGTCATTCCGCTAATCCATAGTAAAAGTGTTATCAATCTTTCAAGCCGCCATATCCAATTTCACTTGCAACTTGACATGTGGGTTTTAGAAATCTCGTTTAGCAGCCAAAAACAACTGCGACCTGGCGTTGTTTGAGGAAATGCTATCAAAAAGCGCAATCAAACCTTGTCAATGAAAAAGTATTTAAAAAATGTCTGTCACGGCGGGATTACTTGATCACAAACAACAAGCTGCCATCAATCAGACTTTCAGAAACAAACAAATTTCTTGTAACCATCAACCCTCTACAGTGGGCAACAGTGTAGGCTACTCTCGGGGCGTTTTCAAAACAATATATTCGCCGGCCATCGCAGCAAAACTCAGGCTTCCACATCAGCCCAAAATCATTCCACAGATAATTAATCTCATATTTGAATGCCCAGTAACTAAACTTCGAGAAGGGTACCTCATAGCCTACTACGCAACGACGTCCTCATGGGTTGGCTAAGTGCAAGGCAAACGAACAAAAGGAGGACAAAAAATGAAATATTTTGACAATATCAAGCAAACTACGGAAATAAAAAGCATGCCGGAAGCACTAATAAATACAAAAAGACAGAACAAAATGGAGGCAGTTCATATGGGATACCACTGCTGATCAAACATGATCAATCTGTTGAAGAAGTGAAAACTGCTTGGTCTTGTGGCGTCATACGAATCAATATGAATAAACCTTTCGTGTTGATTAATCAAATCACGTGAAAAATACATTCCTGGGCTTTGTGCAGTTTTAAGCTGCACATTACTGTGAATGCTCTTGCAAGGAAAGAGCGGTTGGGAGAAGAGAATATACAACGGCGTTGAAAAGGCGAGAGGTGAATAAAGCTAACTCAGTGCATGGAATGCAGGTAAAAATCCATGCGGAAAATATCCTTAGAGAAAAAAAAACACAGAAAATATTCAGACTGCAAAATATCCTTATTTTTCGACAGAGGGGATATTTTCCGAGGGGTATTTTTAGTTGGGATATTTTCCGTATGGATTTTTACCGATTTACCCAGTGCACTTTGTACCTATTGTTTCTGCTACATAAAATTGCCGTCCCAGGAGTCAAAGAAAAAGTTATTAGCCATGTGGAAGTGAGAACGTTGAAAAATGCAAGTACAACTTGTGGTGTGAAATTGAACTCTCACTTAACAAACTCGCGGTCTTTGTTTCTCGGCAGTCGAGTGTAGCAAGAATTGACAGCGATAAACATGTGTTTCGCCCATGAGGTTGAGCTCATCAGTATCGCACCACTAATTCATGTCACATAATTCTCAACCGCTGCTTTTGTCAGTCAATTGAATCCTTACTTTTGCGGCTTATTTAAATCGCCACATTTAAATAGCAACAGTGCGGTTTTCCATGTGCAGACAAAATTAATTTATCATCATTTAATATCGATTGATCAGTTGATTTTTGAAAAAATAAAACATGTGGTGTTAATCAGCCCTCTGTCGTAAGCTTCATGTTTTTAATAACGTAGAACATGAAGAGCTCTTTTCAGCAAGCAAGAAAATCTTTAGATTATCATGTGAAACAGGTGACACCGATAAAAGTGCACCTTCATCCCAGCTGATGGAGATTTTGACAATAAATAATCATTGGTGCACATTCCAGATTAATGATAAATGCAGTTGAATCTGCCCATGGTAATTAAAGGAACTTTTAAAAAGTTAATTTCATCAAAAAAAATGTCTAGAATGTTGAATATAGATAAAACGATTACTTTGATGTGGGCTGTTGCCCAAACAACTGCAGGAATACAAGAGCAAAAAATTGTTTGGTCCCAAGACTTCAAATCAAAGCGCTACATTATGTCTCACTATTTCGTTTCGTTATTTCATTAAAGACAATTTTTATCATGAAAATGACGACGATTTTTACATTTCACTGTTTTATTGAAAGCAAACACAGCAAAGGTTTGCGATCCCAACTTTTGTTTGAATAGCTGCTGTGACAAGCCCCTGACCTTGATGATCTATTTCAGTGATATACAAGTAAACGCCACGACAAAACACACCTGGAAGACAGAAATTAATCAAAGCTACATTAATAAAGGCCTAGATTCGGAAAACCATACATCATAATGTCAAATCAAGAGTTTAATAGACACAGCAGATGCCGATCAACTACCGGGACTGGAAATGCTTTTCACACAAATGCTTTTGATATAACCTCTGCCGACTTGTAGCCTACTGTAGTCTAACCTACATTTAAGTATTGATCGTTATCTTTCCAGGGTTTCTAAAATATTAAACTAAACATGCCTTACAAACTCTGCTTTCAAACGATTTTCTGATTTCTCGTAGGTAATAAGCAAATTATCGACTCCCTAAATGAAGTTTTCTACCTAATTATCAATTTGCTTGAGACCATACCTTGTTCTATAATAATCAATTTCTCTTCAGTATTCCTTTTTCATAGTTTAATTAATATGAAACTTGTCTTTCGTGCCATATAAAGGAAATGTCCAATTCTTCTTATTAGAAATTTAGTAAGTGTTTTTTACAGCCAAAACAAGATGACATTGCACTCAAACGTACCACACAGACTTAAGTATAGAGTTACAGCAAAAGTAAACATTCCCAAATGTTGGAAATAGGAAGCTACTGTGTGGCAATACCAATAAATTAACCCCATGACCCCAAGCAATGAGAAGACACCGTCTAGAAGACAATTTCATTGAGCCGAAATACAGATAAAGAGAAGTGAACCTACAAAATCGCTACTTGTGCTATTTTTTTTTCGGGTGGCCATTTTTAAGCAGTTACTAATGTTTATGCCACCTAGAACAAGTAGTTTTAACATTACTAAATGTTCAATCGATAAGTGGATGTTATGGTTGTTAAGTCACGTCACGGTCGGGTAGACACAAGGCTGTACTTCTCATGTAAATAAATATCTTCGTTCAAGGAGCAAGTACAATGATGGGACGAACACAAGAATCGATTTTTAAACCACTAACAACGTTGTTTTTTTGCAAAAATTACATCGCAGAGTTTGTTGGCATTCACAACAAACTTTTTAAAAGTTATCATCTCTAAAAAACTAACCCAAGTCTACTATAAAAGCTATTGATAGCTGCTAAATCTAACATTTAAGCTGTTTTTATACAAGTTGGTCTATAATCTGATTTGTTTATATTCTTTTCGGGCAAAAATGCCAGTTGTAGTTCACAAACGACGTTGTAGAACGATGCTGGGCCGGAAATATGGGAAATTTTTCAACAAAGTTTGGAGTTTTGGAAAATAAGCTATAATTTCTTGAAAACATAGAAATGAGATTTTACAATCGTCAGCCCTGCAGTTATACACCATAGAAATATTTATGTTATATCTACAATCTACAATCTTGACCACACCAAATTAACATCACATCTAACTCCAAGAAAGTTTTCTGTAGAGTCAAAATAAGTGTTTTGTTACTTACAACATTCACCGTCTCAATAGCTGAGCCTCGACAAAGAGTTGCGATTGATGCGAGACATAGAAATGTTTGTATAGAAATGTCCATCTCCACTTGTAATTAATAAAAACGTAGACGCACAGTAAACAGTTTAGTTTGATCAAAAATACTCTATAAGCCTGGACGAGCGAATAAATGAATTAAAATTATACCGACTGCGAAGTAAAATCGATACACGAAAACAAGTATAGCAAGTTATGATACTTTTATATTCATATACATGCGCAGTGGTAACTCTTCCAGGCATTAAATCGCACAATAGTCAACTGACAGCGTACAGTACGCAACACAGGCTGTCTGTTAAGAAATGGTGAAAGAAATTGTAAAAATCTTTAAGAATAAATTTACAACGGTATTACTTTTTATAGTATAAAGTTTTCTATTGTACTATTGTCTTAAGAATTGAATGTAAAACTATTTATTTAGCACTTAAAAACCAAGTTATTTATGCACTCAACATGACAGTCACGGAAACATCGCTCCGGTGTAGCTAAGCTTCACGTTCACGTGAAAGACCTTGCTGAAAATTAATCCAAGTGAAGGAAAATATCTTTCACTATGTTCTCGTAAAGGTTTTACAACTTTGTAAGTTCCTGAACGTCAAAGGCGTTCTGATGTCCAGCAAAGCTTACAAGCGGCCTGATGCTTGCTGTGTGAGATCTATTTACTCTGCCAGACCTTTGACAGGAGCTGACATTTGTTTAACAAACAGGTTAAATCTTTTGACTGATGGGAACTTGTTTCGTGCTTTTCACATACATGATTTCTCAGTTAAAACTTTCTCCAACTAAAAACAAAGAACACGATGAAATGATCCAACTCAACCAAAATTTTGTTTACCAGACCTTTGAAAGCGTGCGAGTGATGCAAAAACAATGTTGCAATGAAGCAGTCGATTTTGACAAAAAAAGAAAATGTTAGTCAGTTGGAGCAGTCTGGGTGAGCGTTTTCTTATCTTAGATTAAAAGATTATTTAGGTCTTATTTCAACTGGCGTAGGGAAACACACACATTTTATATACTTAAGCCTTGAACAACCACAGGTCATTAAAAAGCAATTACGAAATGTGATATTACAAAGAAAATTTGAGGCGAACACATGATGGTCAATTTTCTCTTAAAAATTAAGATTAATTGCGTAAAACGCTTGAAACGAAATACATCAATATTGATGAAGCCTCGACACAGAAGCAGGGATTTGCTAATAAGTTTTAAAGTCGTTGTATTGCTTCTATAGGTTCGCAAGTTTTGCGGTAATGTTCTGGGCTACGTAGCCGTAGTAACTTAAGTGCGTAATAATACTATAGTCTTAGTAACCGAGAAAATGAGTTGTCACAACACTGTATTAACATTGCAAGCGGTTAGAATTCTCTGAACAAACTAACCTTACTGAACAAATAGCACTTGTTAACTTGTCTACTATACGTTGACATAGGTTTCATCTAAGAATAGTTCACAAATGAAGTAAGACTATACCAGCATGTGAATTTCCCAAGGCCAAGCGGACATAATATTCTGCTTGCAAAATTCTTACTCATCTCATCCAAAACTCAGTGCACACAAGAAAGATCGAATTTTATTCGGTTCTATTTTGTGCTTCAAAAGTTCTGTCAGTTCAACTTGTATTGGAAAATAAATAGAAAACGTAGCTGTTTTGTAGCCACTATCTTGTAGTTTTATTATGGCAATTCGATACCTTAAGAACGTTTTTTTTTTCGTAGGTTGCATATTGTAGTGCATGTTTCCATATAACAACTGCTTACTGTAACTGTATAGAGAACAAACTTTTCCAAAAACAAGAACTTACAAGTTTCGACGGCAAGTCAAACCAGACTCAGCTCTTAACTGTGGGAAAGACTCATGTCTACACTAAGCTTCCTAAAGGAAAGATCTACTTTGTCAAAAGCCTAAAAAATTTCTTGCTTTCTGTCTCAAAAAATCTCTGTCTGGTTTGTTTTTTTTAGAAATATAGCCAGAGCACCCTCCACATTCCAAAACCAATTAAAATAGCGGAACTCCTTGTTTCTCAAATCGAACTTTGTATGTTGCGTTTCTCACGGTCAATGCCGGTGTCTGGCTTCAAGTCAACACGCGGATGTTGAACGAACGAGGCTTGGTAAACTTCTAATTGTCTGGAGCTTTACGCTTTTGCATTTGAAGCGGTGTCTACGCACCGACTGTACGTAAAACATCATAGAGGTGAAGAGAAAAAAGGCGATTGTTGGTTGAAGTTGAAGGCTTTGTCGATTTCTCCAACTTTAGTCGTCAGTGATGACAGTTTTCCTTGGAGAGGTATCGCTGGTAACTGTTGAGTACGTAGATATGTGAAACGGACTTCCTGTGTAGTGTATTGCTGAATAATTTACAGTCAACCACATAGCCGACAATGGATAAGTGCGGCAGTTTACTATGATAACGTCGGTTCAATAACTGTACAGAGAACCCGTCTGTTGGTACGTAACTTTATGGCATGCAAAGGTGAAATCGAAAAATGATTTTCTTGCATTATTTCTCTTTGAAATCGAAATCCCACATTACTTAGGATTAGTTTGAATACAACAAAAAATAAAAGAAATTCTTTGAAAGTCAGCACGCCAACAATCACATTCAGGTTTAGCGATTCCCTTCGGCAAGACCAGAAGACGGCTATGAGCATTATATTCAACAATTTAAGGCCTGAAGCAGCATCAAACCGCAGTGTCTGTATAAATACCTCTTCTAAACGCTGTTGTCTGTGCGGCTTAACGTGTATGAGTTTCTTGTTATTCAAACATCAATTAACTACAAAGGCTTTTTCTCGCTTTACATGACTATAAAATATGTTTGACAAAATTTAGCAAGTAGCAAACTCAGCGGTTTTTCTTACACCTCAAAGTCGGTTCATGGAAAACATAGACCAACACCACAATACATAGCTGGAGAAAACGTTGGCTGCGAGAAAATATCTATTTGCTTTTCTTACACTGTCAGCTTCTTAAATGTTTTTCCTTACAAATGACCCAAACCGGCTTTGACGTGAAAAACAAATTTATGTAGAATTTGCTCAGTTCTTTTCAATATTTTCAGGAACCTATTTTCAAGAGGGAGATTGAGGATGGAAACTGATCCTCTATCACAATAAAAAATACTGAGTTACACTGACAAGTACAATAGAACTATTACAACGCACATGCACATGTACATTTCAAGTTTGTTTCGTGCGCAGTTTTCCACTGACTTTGTCATAATTTCCTTGCAGTTGTCAGATCCCTAGAAAGATAAGAAAAAATCGTACTCTATGTTTCCATTATCATAACGTATTATTGCATTAAATTGGCTTCCATGCCTTCCATTCACTCAACGTCGCTATATTGATGCAAAAATTGCTTAATTGAATATTCGCTGCACGCGTAGCCAATAGGGCCTACGTACTGTAGCTTTCCCTTACAAAACAGTGCTTGGTTTCACTGTGGTACGTGCAGTTATTTAATACTAATTCAAGGGTGACGTTTTTCTCTCACATATTTATAATGAAACGAAACCAAACCAACCAATACATTTTATTCAGAACTTGCTTTACAGCAAAAGAATACATTATATTCAAAAGCATTGGAGCATTTTAATACAGAAGAAAATTTTGTGGTCCGTTGAGGTCTTACATAAAATCTTGAAGCGGAACGAGATTACAGAGCAATCTCTCAAACGGATACGACTACTTACATTGCACACTCGAAATAATAAAATTTAGCGAAGCGCTGTTGCTACGGAGACGAAAAAATATAAACTCACTAGCTTAGAAATTCAAACAGAGCATGTACTGCGATCAAGTTTCATTTATTTGAGATATGTTCTATTGGCTGACTGGTACGCTTAAAGTTAATGTAGCTCGGGACATGTGAGACCACCAAACTCAATGCAAAAGTAAAACTCAATCAAATGTTTAACATAGATCGATAAAACCAAGCAACCACACAGAATTTAACGTCATATAATTAGAGTGAACATAAACTATAAACCACGAACGTTTTCGGCCATACTCAAGTTAGCCTTCTTAAGTAACGAAAATAACTGATTTTACAATAACATCTACATTAAAAATAACTGATCTACATAATGAATTGAAAAACGAAATGCACAAGAATGGAACTGCAAAGCAGCTCAGTTTGGAACAACAATGATCAGCATAGTTTTGGAACAACTTCACAGACGCATTGTCTGAAGAATTTTATCAAAATTAGGCTGGCGACAAGTCTGTCAGCAAGAGCCTAACATTTGTGATTAAGTAGTGGCTTATCAAAAGCCAATTCACACTTGATAATTATGTTACGAAATCACAAATCTTTTTTTTTTATTTACTAGCCTTGTTTGCAGCCTACTTGATTTGTGAAGGTTCCTCAGGGCTAAGGACCTATCGACGTGCATTTTTTCTGTTTTCATTTCTAAGATATTGTTTTCAAGTCTGGATAAGTGATGATGCTTTGAATAGCATGACGGAAGGATACCAACTTTAAATTTTACGATCTTTTCTGCGTTCGGTAATTCTCAAATTTAGCTTCGTGCGCAATGTGTTATTCTGATGACAGTAAACAAAATTATTGTTTTATAAAATTGAAACCAGGGCTGTGGAGTCAGGTGAAAAATATATGACTCCAACTCCTCGATTTATAACTGGACCACTGCGGCTTCAGTGTTGCCACATTTTTTAAAGATTTTATCATTTTCCTTTTTTTAAACTTGGTTTCACTTACGTTGTGATAGAAATTGAAACGGAGGCATTCACAGGAACTGACAACAAACACTTCTATTTTCTGGAAAAGTTTAGACCGCAGTAGAGAGAACAAGAAGCAATAATTTAAAAAGAGATTGCAAACAAATAAAATTATTGTTTATGGTTTTATAGTCGGCCTTTATGTAGCGATTCAGATCATGCCAAAAAATCTTCCGACTTCGAAGCCCCGGTTGAAACTAAACCACGACAAAACATTTTGTGTTGCAACGAAACAGTTTGAAACAAAAAAACTAAATTTTTTTTTTCGGACAGCCATATGTTAATACGACTTCATTTCTTTGACTTAACCAGACCGAGTATCAAACTTAGGTCCACAGACGCTATGTCAAAAGTTTAAAACACCACACCAACCAAGTGGCCACTATGATGGAACATGCAGTAGCAAGGGAGCCCGTTAGTTCAACGGAGTTTATTTCTGATTGCATTCCCGCCTGCTATTTCTTTGTTGTGACAAACACAAGAAGCTTTGTGAACATTTTCCCTTATGGAGATTTCACTGGAGGCTATCCCGCGACAGAAACAGAACGCGAAGTGGTATTTGCTGTTTGAATGGCAGTCGATAATGAATACGGAACAATAACTAATTTTGCAAGCCAGAATGCGTAAATCTTCATTACGTAAACTCAATTAACCATTGCTCTTTTGATGAAATCAACATCAAAGTAACATGCCGTTATTCCAATAAATCTCATTTGAAGGGATTTAGCTCGAACAAAATTGACCTTGCTTGCAACCAACATTTTTGCATTTTGACAGAAAAATAAGTAGATGAGGGCCAGATCATTGTCAAAAACCTTGCGCTGTGAAGCCTGTTGGGGCACTGCGCAGTGCGCACCTGCGATGTTTCTAACAAAAACAAAGGGTGGCATTTTAGCACAATTTTACTACAGTATATATTACTTTTATCAAAGTTATCTTAATGTACGTTCGAAAACAGTTTTTTTTTTAAAGCCCAAAAATTTATAGTTAACTAAGTTATACTTGCTTTTGCTAGCACAAAAGCTTTCCTAATGCTCGTTAGTAATAAAAAAGCGTTATTTTGAATGGACAATTGGACATTGATTGCATGTGTAGCCTACATTGGTTGCCCAATCAAGTGTTTTCCAAGCTTTAGTTTAGTTAAGCAAATATCTGGTATGGTCGTTCGTTTGATTTCATCTTAATTCAACGCAACCATTGTTAAAACTCTAACTGTTTATCAGGAAATAAGCATACAAAAGCCATGACTCTAATTGACAATTTCGATGATTTATAAGAAACAACAACGATAAAAAAATTACAGTAGGCTACGTTAAAAGCCCAGAACGCTAATCGATTTTCTGATGCTCAAAACTTACGTCAATACAAAAGGTTTCCACAAACCAAGAAAAGGTTTATCTTTTTTGCTTGGCTGGTGTCTAGTCACATATGACAGGATTATTACCACCCGATAATGGAAAAGTAAACTCGCCATGACTGATATTTTTATGCTATGACAAAATTCAATGCCTGATAAATCGACTTGAATGCTGCTCCGAGTAATTGCCTTTGTCTATGTCCGAAGGAAGCAAATACTGACATACACACGAACGCAAAAGTCTAGTTGCAATATTTTAACTTCATTCCAAATAATATTGCTTTAACAATTAGAAAACTTGGTTTAAACCGAAAAAAAGGGGCCTTATTACATAAATAATGAAAGTACTGACACATCTGGATTCAGTGGCGGAACTGACCGCAGAGGGGTGGCGAACCATTGCTGAGCTAAACGTAATTTCCAGGCCTTTCGCTGAGGATAGTTTTAGATTGATATTAGCGGCTGTTCAGTGTTCATTTAGCTATGCTTGCAACCAGCAAAAGTCTTTTAATTACGCTTTTCACTGTGGTTTACTAACAAACTATAAGCTTTCTCTGTGAATATTAACTTTAAACTAAAAAGACAGATTTTCTGGTTGTCATTGTAGTCTAGCAGCAGCCTAATCTTTTAATCGGTAAAATTGATTTAAATTCTTTAACAGCTTAGAAGTTCCTTTTAACGACGGTATAAAATAGTCTCACGCCTTCTCAAGTCCACATGGCTAATAAACAGACAGTTTAGTTGGTTAGTGGTGTTGTACGCCAGTTAGTCTGAATCACATTATACTTCCAGGTTGCGCAATAATGGGACATACCGTGTGTAAATTTCTGCAATAATTTACAATTGACTGGATTTTGAACATTTGTATTTCAACTAAACGATTGCATTTCGGGAAAAAATTTCAAACGGTTTTCATTAGTCTACTCTACGACAATAGGGAATTTATCGATGCTATTCCACAACACCACGTAAACTACAATGGTAAATAGGCTGGCTATGCTATTATCACAGCATTAGGCTACTAAGTTTTAGATTGATTGCATATACAGGGGCGTTGAGAGGTAATTTAGGCCCGCAGTACCAATAAAACGCTTGAGTTCCCAAAATAAGATGTGGTAGTTACAATTTTTTATCCTCACTCACTTCTTATACTTTATAGCAGCACATTGCCAATGCGCTACATGGCCATTTTTTCAATTTCGATTTTTTTGAGCTAACTAATTCGTTCAGGGCCTTGTGCTTTTATGTAAGTTGAAAACCACTGCAGTTCAATTACTCAACCTTCAGTTCATAGTAAGTTCAAATTAAATTTCATGTGCTGGATAAAACAAATTGCAGCCTAGTCAATTTTGGTGTGGCCAAGGTGTGGTGCATCATCGTTAGACTTTTCTGTCCACTAGTTTTTTCTAGAACTTGGTAAACTCTGTTTGAAGGGAAATAGCCTACTCTTCCTTTGAGTAAAATACGTTCAATACAGAAGTTTCACAAGTTTTACAAATGCTGCAACGAGATGTCATAAATTTTGTGTTTCACCAATTAAATTATTAAAATGTTTAATACAGCACGGAACGTCACCATATTCTTGAAAATTTCTGTTTAAATATGAACTTTTGATATTCTGAATCTTTTTATTCAATAAAAGCACAAAATTGGTCTTGTGTACGTAAGTGTAATGGTTTCCAGCCTGGACCTTAGACGACAAGGTGGTCCGTAAAAAGTTTCAAGAATATTCTTAAATGCATTAATTTTAGGAAAAATACTAAAATTTGCACACAGAAGATCATCTTTCAAAAAGTGAAAAGTTTTGAGAAAGGAGATTCAATGGAAAGGAGACTTTTTGGAGAGATTTTGGGAAAGGAGACAACAAATCAACCGATTTTATATTGATTCAACGTCTGCAGACGGTTAATTCGACCGACCGGAACACAAAAAAAGTGAAAACCGCAGAGGGGGCAAATATAGCCCAAACAAAAATAATTATGTCAAATTATTAACAGATTTTTCTGTAAACTTATATGGTTTATTTCCTGATTCTATCATCATTAGCTATGCTTTGAAAGATGGTAGTGAAGCTGAAAACTCAGACACCATTGCACAACAGACGTGAAAAAATTTCGTTTTCTGACAACAAGTCCGAAAAAGAAATTGATACAAATTAGCTGTTTTCACACGTTTTTAACTGTTCTTTTATTTTAAAGGCAATCTTTTAATCTTTTAATGAACCTAATTACTACTTTCCTATCAGTCACACATTGCTAGACTAATAATGAAATTATTGGCAACTTCTCCAGTCTCCACTTTGTGTAAAAAGCAACTCGATGCTCTAAAAGTAAATATTTTGCAATTCAAAGTGGAAAAATTAATATCTATTTCACATATCTTACAGTTTTTGTTTGAAACATCTCACGTACGGTTCTTACTTCAAAGCATAAATTTCATCCCAGTCAATTTGTTACAGGTAATCCGCGGAACGGTTCAACTCTCATTTCACACACCAGCAATATAACTTGATGAGCATTTTTGATTGAGCTGTGTAAACGGTGCTCAAACTCAAACTAATGTGAAAAGATAGTTTGGTAAAATTTTATTTTCAAGTTCAAGTGCAAGCCGGCCATAGTACAACACTGAACGACTACTGTGACCTAAATAATGTTAAACTGTTGATAAAAGCTTTCATTGTTTCGTTTTTTAAAACATCTGGTCAATGCGTATGTCAGCCGATATCTCAAATTTGAAGGAGAAAAAAATTTGCAGACCTTTACTTAGCAAAAATCTATGAAGCATAAATAAAGCCAGAAGCATTGAACAAAGTAGTTGCAGCTTCCTCTTCCAAACACGATGACCTGTTTACAAAATTACATTAGGTTATTTCAAGACGTGAGGCTATCATTTAAACCGTGTTTAAAATGCAAAACGTAAACTAAGTAGACGTAGCCTACACGGGAGAACTGCAAGTAGACCTTACAATTAGGCTTGGACCAGATGCTTTATTTGAACAACGAAAGTTAAATTTTCGAATTTCTGGTTACTGCCTCCACAGTCCACACCCAAACCATGACTACTGTTGGTGCGACGGCTGACAACTCATTGTCTCATGCTTTGTCTTTTTAGGGTGACAGCTATTAGCGAGATTAGCCATCTTCAAGATAAATGCACTTTATGAAATATAGGCTACAGCTTTTACGTAGCAAACGGGTAGTACTTTGGAGGAAAATTTCTAGAGTTGATTTACATTGTTTGGTTTTGTATTTTGTGATGGGCGGGAACTTACCCCACGTGGTCCGTACTCCGTGATGACGCGTTTCATGTCATGCGTGACAATAATGAAGTTATTATTGATAGTTACAAAAATTAACATATCTCAGTATGTGACGTAAATATTGCTTTCATCAAGCGATTTGTAGCTTGTTCACATGAAACATGTAGATAAGAAACCAGTGGGCGGACTCGTTTAATATGGCACTATGACAGAGACCAAGAAAAGAACGGAGTATTGGGACTTGTGAAAACGATTGGCGGTCAACTTCTGAATCCAAGATGACAAAAGGTTTAGGAGCATGAGTAGCCTAAAAGTGAAAAAAACAGACCAGTCATCGAAGTGTTTGTTGAGATTTAAATTGGTTGAAATAATCGTACCTTCATGATCAGGTCCATGGTAGCTCTAATAAAATAATTGTAGGCCTAATTCAATTGACTTAAAAACGAAAAAAAAATCAGGAAAAAAAGGAAAAGGTTTAATCAGCACAAACATGACCCATATAACGCCATTGAAAACCTCCAGTTGTTGCAGATTCTTTAATCAGTTGGTTCCATTCCGAAACAAGCGGCATGACAAGAAAAAGACTCTCACTTTCTAAAATCAATGGCTCCTAACTTGGGTGGTCACAGGCCGCTTTCTTCAAAGAAGTACCAAATTTATGAATCCCTAAACTAAGCTGCAAAACATAACGTAGACTTATGAGAATAATTGAAACAGAACTTGCAGAGATAAATTTTGATTTCTTTTATCAGAGTGCCAAATGTGAACACTTCGTATAACGTCCAAAGCGTAATTACAAAAACAATGCTTTGTTTTACAACAGTTGGTTGGTTTGCAAAGTGTTTCATAGACACAGTGGCCTTTGAGATCCACAGCGCATTTTAGTTATATGCGCAAACCTTGTACGCTGCTGTATGAGATACAGAGGTCACTGGTGAGTTGTCGTTTGGCAAGCTTCAAGTTTCGAAAACTTTGTTTTATTCATCAATCACACTTCAATATATCAAAACTTCATTCATCAATCAAGTTCAGATGTTGCAGACATCCACATTTTTTAGCTGTGACTGTATTCGATTTACATCAGCTCATTTTCTTCTTCGTTTGACTGCGTTATATAACGGATCATCATTTTCGTGCACTTTTGTTTTTTTTCCCTGGCTTGATTTTTCTACATTACTACTGCCACCTAGTAATATCATAATAAATCTTTTCACCACAAGGTGGGCAAAAGCACGACAGCTGGAAGCCATAACCCAAACGTAAAGTTGACCAGACTAAGTGAGAGTTCACGTTCGATGACACAATTTCCACCAGCTACCGTTTCACTTATTTCAAGTACAAAAACACAATCTCACATAAAACGCAGTGAAAAATGTCAATTTGAAACCAAAAACAAACTGGTTACGACAAAATACAAGCAGGTTTACGCTTTCTAATGTCTTATAGCTCTCAACATTGCAATAGTGGTAAACACACAGCAAATAGCTTGTTTAATAAATCACCAAAAAAATGGTACCAAATTTTAACTGTAACCAACTAAAAAAGCTATTGCTTTCACTGAACAGTTAATTAAGATAAGTGCGCGTTGGAAAAGATCGATACTTAAAAGTTAAATCGTCACCATAGCGGGCTTAATTAAGCCAGTTAAGTAGACTGAGAATGTCCAGGTGTTTAAACCACATTGCCTAAATAGCTTTTTTATTTCATCCTTAAAGATTGTGGGGCTTTTCAATCTTTGTTCAACATGCAAGCTGGAAACCATTGATAGTCTGCGGCTGCGTGAGAAGACGTGACACGATTTGATAATGATGGCTTGAGGGGCAAATGCATTACTGTTTTGTTACGTCGGTTTTACGTTCAGATACTTGAAATCATATCAACTCTAATAAAGAGAAAAAATGAGTGTTTTGAACAGCATTTGTGCAAAAGTACTACTTTTTCTTGCAAGTGCTTTTGAAGTTTTTGTTATGCAGTATTTTTTAAAGTAACACACAAGAACTTCCTTAAACAAATAAAAACAGGTAAATATGATGACAGCAGCATTGTACAAAAACATATTTAATACAATAATACCTAACCTACATTCTCTCCGAAAAAAAACTTGTAGAATCGAAAATATTTCCACTGATGCAAATTGAAAGTTTTGTCACGCTCAAAGTTCAAAGCTAACCTGCTGGATAAAATCGATACGAATCATAATGTTATACATCCTTAAAACGGTAAAGCTAAGTGTTTTTTTAAAATTTAATTTCGAGGTGGAAACGTTGTCAAAAACTGGTAATGTGAAATCAAATATTTAATAATCTACAGTACTCGTACTGTAGTAGGCTGCTAGTAGAATACAGACTGAAGTAAATTTGATATTTTGTTGTTAGGAAGAATTGCAAGTAGAGTAGTTTTACTATCATTTAAACATTCTCCATAAAACTGATTCAAGTTTACCTGATACGTTTACACTGTTCACATATTTGCCTCAAAAACAACATTGAGCAAATGCATCCATCAAAGTGTCATATTGCAAGGGAAAACTACGCAGAGAGCTAATTAACCGTTTTTTTACATTGATTCAACGTCTGCAGACCGTCTGTTTTTCAGTTTTTTTTATCAACTATCAACTGCAGACGTTGAATCAATGTAAAAAAACTAAATCTAAATCAATGTAAAACTAAATCAACGTAAAAAAGAAAAGGTTGATTTGCTGTCTGGGTACTCGTAACATTTTGATGCGCGTCTATTAAAAACTATTCATCCAAAGCGCAAAAAATTCAATCGTAGTATCACTTTGTAATTATAATAGCAAGTAAGCAATAATCAGCCTTGCCTTACCGTTCCGACACCTGTTCCTTTAATTAGAGGTTTGATAGTATCTTCAAGAATCCACCCCTTCTGTAAACTTGACGGAAATGTAAGAACGTCATCATGCCTCCTTCCCTTGAACATTCCACGTGTGTTAAAAACTATTTCCTGAAAGGGGAATTTCTTCGTGGTAGAATTTGCTGATTGGTGGCTGCCTTCTGATTTATTTTCAAATAAACTTCCAAAAGTCATTCTTTGCAGAACACAAGCACAAAGCCATAGAAAGAAACAAAAATACATTTTCTACTTGTTTTTAGAAATCACTGTGTGACTATTGCAGAACCAGAAATGTTAGCGACACTCTAGTCTAAAACAACAATTTCTTTTCTTTATCACTGCAAACTTCCTAAAATCAAACTACCCTTCAGTAAGGTCTATTGAGTTCATTGACTGTCACATATTTGTATTGTCAATACGAATTAGCCATTACAAATTTATTGGCTACCTATCGAAAACCGAAAACTCATTAATTTTCTCAGTTATGGAATCAACAATAAACAATTCTTCAGTGTTGCCAGCTTACTTTCAGTGAGGCTTTTGAAGCCATTGCATTTGAGCGTAGGAACTTTATATTAACGCAAACCACAAAATGATGTCATCTCATTCTGACACGGGCGTCGACTGCAGAGGAGACATTATTTGATTAAGGTCTCTGCATAGAGAATTAACGGAATGCTTAACTGCATAATTCCTTCTAGTATTACAACAAAAAAGTGTTACGACCTGGGTGGCATATTTCTTGCAGTGTTTTGAAAGTGAATGGGTGTGCCCACTGCCTGACTAATATTTGAACAACAAAATTCTTAAAGCTAGAGACAACACTTGCTTGCAACAATATTCAAGGTTCTTTGTATCGCGTTTGTAACAATATTTTGCCAAACAAGCACTTTTGCATCAACACATCAATTGTAACAATCCTTTCAAGACCATTCAACGCAAATAATGCTCAAAAACACTTAGGCTACATGGAAATGTAAAATTTAACTTTATTGACCTAACATAGCTTACATCACCAAACACTTTCATGCGTTTTAAGTTTTATATGGCAAAGAAACACTAAATCCAACAAAAACCTGAATAAACCAAAAAATAGTCGGATCTAGCATCGTCGATGCTTCTGCACTGCACTGCACTGCACTGCAAACGCTTTTTTCATTGACAAAAAAAACGCTTGTTTCATCATCAATATCTTCTGCGTATTGATTACGCTATTCTTACAGAGAAGCAATTCGAAAAATACAGCGGCTGGCTGTATCAAAAGGAAGGTTGACCAAGCGCTCAACTGTGTATTTAAAGGAAATCCTGTAGTTCAAAACCAATGTAATTCAAAAGGACCAGGCTTTAATGCAGCAATAAAGCGTTTGCCAGTTTGTTCAGTTATCAAAATAGTTTTTCAAACCTTGAACAAACTTTGTGTGAAGATGAAGCCAATAACTCCATGGAATTTCTTTCTATTTTTTGTGAGATTGATTTTAAAGATTAAGCTGATTGTGAAATTCACAGGAATGTATGTCAATAGACCACCTACTTCAAACGCATTACAGACTGCAAACTGGCCGACCTTACACTTCAACTTTAAACATATAGTCTATTCTTTTTTTATTTGCCAAAGAAGTCGATTTTACAAGATATCTCTCGATCAATTCTATGAGGTGGTCTTTATCATCGCATTCCCAGACCTGCGGTTTTGTTGCTACCGAGTTAATACAACATTACTATTATTGAAAAAATGAAGATATTGTGAGCTGTTTGACAACATGAAAATTACTACCTGGCAGTTTCAGGTAATATTACAAAGCTACTTTATGAATACACTCTTTAAAAGTTTTTTTTATCAACTTACAAAATATTCTCTAAAACCATACAAAAATTGACATGAAAACCCATTAAACGTATATGTTCTCCCAAAAGGAACATAACATTACTGTATATATTAGAATACTTCTTCAACAAACTACTTCAAATAGATTTCTTAAGAGCAATGGCTAGTTTAGCCTTCTAAATATCGAATAATTTGTCTGACTGCAGTGGTGTAAGGAAGGAAGAAAGGAGATTAATTGGCCGGTTAACTCTTTAGCCATAATTTTTTAAAACATTCGTTTTAAAAACTTTCTTTACAATAAGTATTGCTAGCATGCATAGAGTTCGGCTGGTAAAACAAAAACTGATTGGTATCAGATTAATTATTTTCCTCGTGAGGGCATAAAGTTTGCCAAAACGTTTGAATTTACTATGCACGTTAGTTTAATTGTTTGTGTAAATAATGTTACTCAATTTTAATAATTTTTTTGTCAATTAATTATTATCTGTCTGTGAACTGTGATATTGAAAAATTGCTTCTCACCAAAAAGTATATTCTTCTATCTGCAACAAGTTAAAGTTAGTTACAAACACACAATAAAAGTTTCAAAACCCTATTTTATCCTTGTCTAGCTTTCATTATTTTTCTGTATTTTATTGTAGTGTGATAAATATGATAAGTATCACACTTTTGTATTCTTAGCATAAGCTATGATAAAAGCAATGTGACTTGCAGGCTACGATACGGTAAGGCAAGAGTGGACAAATTTTCAAGCCAATGGTGAAACAATGTGTGAGGTAGAACAATTTTATGAAAACCTCATAGTGCGCCCAATCTTTGTCAAAATGAGTACTTAGTGATTACATTACAAATAGTATTATTTATATTTCAGAGACCACCCAGTTCATGAAACAACAGATTCAAAGCCTAATTGATTAAAAATCCATTGCTGTTTATGCGTTTGCAGTCGATGAAATCAGATCACAATGATGTGTGGGCGAAAAGGTCAAGTATTAACACATAAGAACAGTCCATTCTCAAAACAGTGATATATAAGCTGCACTCAACTACAACCAAACAACTTCTCAGTGTGCATTGCGACCATTGCAAACCATACAAATGCAGAACCAATGCGTAGCCTATTGCTTACTTTTCTTGCTACAGTGCCAGAGAAAACTCTTCGTAAAATAACAAATCGAAGGTAAAACCAAAGTAAACGTAGAGGAAATTTTTCTGTAGCCTACTTATTATCACCATTTTTTTCAGTCTAGTAATTCAAAGACAATTTTAAAGACTATTTCTATGTTGACTTCCACAGTTTCAATTCTCAGTAAAATATATTCACATCAAAACAAGGTTATCAGATCAGAAGACTACTTTTAAACCAAGATCTCTACATTTCCAGCCAAAATAAAAATTCTTTGTTATTTTAGTGTTTTTTTAGTTTGTATATTCTTCTTAATACGAATATACTATAAGAATACTTCTTACTGAAAGCCTTTAACATAACCATCAAAACTAAAAAAATCTGAATTAATTGAAACAAATATATATTGTATGGAACACCTACAGATTCCAGAGCTAAAGCACTTACAGTAGATTTTACACTCAAAACGTATTTTTGTAAACGAGGTTAAATTATATTTAGGCCACTGATTTCTTCTATTCCATACACTCACCAAACACCTTCCATCAATGCAAACGTGCTTTGGCATCTTTCCTTGCATGGTTGTGCTTCCTGCTCCTCTAATGGAATATGAACAGTCTGTGCCGTCAGTGACACGCGTGGAATGGCGAATAAAAAAACGATGACCACGAGCTCTGCAATTCAGCTCACAGGGACCCCCTGGGTAAAAATGAAAGATCAATTAACAGCGTGATTCGTTATTTCAAGAAATGGGCTTAAAAGTGAAGAGTAATGCTTTTAAAACGTCACAGATGATTGGAAATTTAGTTTCTGAAGTCGTGACCTTATCCTTAGTTTTGGATGATTGTGTTGCGACCGTGCCATATTTTAAACCGATTGTCCTGCTTTGGTATCATGCAGGTTATAACGTTCGAGTTTTGTCGCTTCTACCTTTTTCTAGACCTCTGCTTTGTTTGTCATATATTGTTTTTTCGTTGTGATGGTCAGAAATAAGAACAAACTGAACTGAACTGGATACTTTTCGCGTTCTACAGTAGAACTCAAGTAGGCTAACTCTTGTGTTAGCGTATTAAAATTAATAAATATCGTCTATCTCAAGTTTAGCTTCAGCTCGACGTTAATCAGATAACCGAAACCCCACCGAGCAAAATCCACCCGTTTTACATTGATTCAACGTCCGCATGCATTAAATCAATGCAAAAGGACGAATTTGGCTGGACTAGCAATTTCCAGTCAGCGAATCAAGTGCAGGATTATGGAATAATACTTTCAGGTTTGTGTTACGTCATAGCCATGCATATTTTTGTGGCCACTCAACCGGAACTCCATTAATCTATTTGAAGTGATCTTTTTGGAATCAACAAAAGATGGCCATGTGCATTAGCTTCATCAGCAAATCCAATATAACTTTAGCTCATTAAATCAGATCTCAAAATAATTTCAAACTATTGCAATAATTTAGGCTACTACTACATCAGATGAAATCTGACTATCAAATTTAAATTATGTTCTGACTTACCTCGAATCATTGGCTCCCAAGCATATGAGATCCCAGAGAACAGACGCGCGTTGTATTCAGCACATTTCGCTCGTCTACTGTTGACACTACCGTCTGGACAAGGCTGCAAAATCAAATAAATCAATTGGAAGTCATGTTAGACTCGTTTAATACTAAAAAAATTAATAATGTGTTGAATAAATCTGATAAAAAAAAAACTCTTTTAACCACGTGGTAGCAACGTCACGATTTTAAACTGTCAGGGGTAGAGAAACGAAAGATTAGCCGCGCTTCAATAGCTTCTAAAATCTAAGTGATGTCCGAGGTTAGCATCTTCGACTGTTTTAAAATGAAAAAGAACTGTGGCCACAGAGAGAAAAGTGAAACTCAAATGTAGAAGTTTAAATATTTATCAGGTTGAGCCAATTTTTCATGAAAATAAATTTATGGCTTTTAAGAAGCGTTTAAAATTAGAAAGGATGTAAATTCGTTATGAAGCAGACATAAGATACAATTTTTAAATGTTCGGCGAGATTTACACCGAACATACAAAACTGTCTTCAACATACAAATACGTCGTACGAAAAATGGCGCATGTTTGTTTCCTTTTACCATTCACACCGGAAATTGTATTCCTATTTTCCAGGTGTAAACGGTCAATGGAAACAAACATGCGTCATTTTTCGTGCGACGTTTTTTGTATGCCGAAGACAGTTTTGTATGTTCTGTGTGAATCTCGCCTTAGGCTACTTACTACAGAATTGCAGGATCTGTATCTTTTGTTTGAGCCACTGCACTGCCAGGTGGAAACATCAGGGCTTCTGCAAGTACCATATACACAGTATATGAAATAATAGCAAGTCAATGAATTTTGAAGTAAAAAAAAATATCCTGCAAGCAAAATTAAACACAAATAAATGGAAAAGCAAATGACGGAATAATTATGGTTGTGAAGTGGCATTTAAAAAGTTGCTGTCTTGCTGTATAAAGATGAAAGCAATAAAAAAAAGTGAAAAGAACAGAAATATCATAGAAGTTTGCCTTTGTCGTCCTCTGCAATTTCTTCTTTGCTCTGTAATGCCACCACCACATGAACGGCTGCAATCACTCCATTGACTCCATTCTTCCCAACCGTTAGGTAGCGCACTTGAAGCACTAGAAAAAGCTTCCTCCTGCGTTGAAATCACATTTTATAAACACTATTATAAAGAAATAACACATGTAAAGTTATTGCAAACAAAACATGAAACGTCTTGAGAATAAAAGCTTCATTTGTCATAAAACCAAGTTTAATAAAATGCAATCAGTTTAACCGCCCAGAATAAAAAAAAATAAATCTGAAGCTTTGCTTTGCAGGATATCTGTAGCAAGTCTACATCACTGAAGCAGGCCTGTTCCCAAGATCAGCGAATGTTTAACTGCAATTGCTGCATACGCATAATTTTTTAGATACTTTCATAAGGAAATTTAGAAGGCTTCTCAGACTACAGGTTGAGTCTGTAGAACTGCCTTACCACAAGTTATTTGACAACTAATTGGCGTTGAGCGAAGAACTGCAACCCTTGCCAGCAGGCGCAAATCTAAGAGTTTTTTTCGGGGGGGAGCCAGAAAATTTGAAAATCAATTTAAAAGAAAAAGCTAAACAGATATGAACAATGATACTATGACATATACGATATGCTAGAAAATAGACATTAAAACAACCATTTTCATCAATTGTGATGCCGAGGGACTAATATCAGCTGTTTAGAAGCATATCAAACCATTTGATGCGAAAACATACAATTTTTCACAAAATTTCGGGGGGGGGCCCGGGCCCCCGCAATTCGGATGCTCAATCAATGTAAAAACGCCATGATTTGGTGGCTGGGTTGAAGGCCGTTGTGTATATTTGTACAAAGAATCAGTACGTGTTTAGTGTAGGCTACGTTTTGGCGGAAAAATATTATTATAACTAGGTCAACCACATCATAGAATAATCAGTAGTACAGTACAGCATAAGTAAACGTTATTTTTAATTGTTATTCTTAATTGTTTCATTCAATGACGGCCTACTATGCTTCTGGAAGGGGGGGAGGGGGATGTTGTCAAGGTTGCTGCCAACTACTTGCTTACAGTACGCTACATAGCTGCAAAACCAAATTTTAAATTTGCTCTGTTAAGTGTTATAATGGCATATGGCAAAATGTACATTGTCCAAGCTTACGAGACTACACAAATAGAAAAAGCACACAAAGTTATTTTATACAAACAAGCATGACCACAGGAAAGTGAGTAACATTTATTCAAATGACGAAAGATGAATGAAACCGCGCATATTTCAACGCTACTTTTAACCCTATGTAGCTACTAAGCTTTCTTTCATCTTTATGCTTTAACAAAGCTTGTTGTATAGACAAGTCGGGGCTGTAATGAATTTTGTTTAAGGTTTGTTTGAGGAGCAGTGACATTAATACTAAAGTTATCTTGTATCAAAGCTGGACTGACACTCTAACATAAATTTTAACAAGTTTATAAAAACTTTAAGGTCGGGCCATTTTGTTGTTCAAAGCTTCTCCGTTCAAAGCAAAGGTATTATACAACTGTTTACACCCAGAAAGTATCTTAACTCTCACGTATACCTACAAAAGAGAGCTTTACAACAAAAATAGATCTCAATTGTTTGAAAAATGCTTGAAAAGTTCAGCATAAAAAACAGAGAGTAGGTTGTAGTTTGTGAAGTCCCTTTCCGATAAAATAAATTAAGTAGCACGACTCAAGATCACAAGAAATGTGGTCAAGTGCATTTTTGTCATAGCAAACGTATCTAATACATTTGGGGTTGGGATTATATTTAAAGAAATTATTTATTACGTTTTCAGAAGTCCATAAAAACATATCAAACCTAGTGCTTCGTGTGTCCCAAGGAAAACGTATCGTAATAAAATCTCTTGTAAACAACTCACAGTTTTACTTTAATCACCTCACTTAAGTCATCGAATAGACGGATGTATATCTGAGGAAGTGATTATTAATACCCAGACATATCTATAAATTTTAGAATTTTAACTTTTGGTTTATTAAGCCTTGAAATTGATTAAGCCTATATTTTGACAATCTTCAAATCTACAATGCTAAACAGACCATCGCAAAAAAGCACAACTATCAAAGCAAAGGAAAAGAGGATTAAATAATCTTGAGCAACTTACTCCTGCGTATGTTCGGCCGCCACTTCTTTGTTGAGATTTGACGCAAATACAGCACAACGCCAAGAGCAGTCCAAAGCATATTCCGATATGCATCGCTGGTGGCTTGTCAGTACACAAACTTGGCTACTACACAGTATAATTGGCTTTTTTAATTATAACTTTTTTGTTCGACTTATCTGCAATCTGGAAAATAGAAAAAGATGTAGAGTCACAAACTCACAACGCTTGCAACTGGTAGACGTTGCAGCAGGCTACCGCTAATTTGCATCCATCGAATGCTGGAATTTGCACAACAATCTAATCTCTTGCCGTATTATTTTTGAAGAACTGACTTCGCTATAATCATAGCATCTTCAGCATTTTCAAATAAAATAAGACGAGAAATTAACTTATTAAAAAAATAGAATAATTCCATGTAAAGTCTTTCGAATAAAAAAATGGCAATCCTCCTAATCCAAAACTAATTCAACATATTGAGAAAATTATGATCATTAACACCAAAATCAATTAAAACAAGCAAATCTATGAACGCAATTTACAAACACGAATTATGCAAACTGCTGTAGCCTGCAAGGCTGACGGGAACAACGTAATAATGTTCGATAAATAGGTTCTTTTCCAACACGTAACATAAATAGCTTAATCATAAGAAGCTGTAGTGTAGAATAGGCTATATCAAAGGCTAACTTGGTTGATGAGCTTGATCGCAATGACAAAATAACGTTTCTATCTCAACTGGTTTCATGTTTCATAATCGTAAACCCAACACGCTCGAAGAGCTCAATTCTTGCCTGTGTGATTGTCAAGATTTTGACATAAACTAAGCTTGCAATTATTAAGCGGTTGGTTACATGCAAGGACGTGCTTGGGAGTTATTTCTCGAGCTCTTACAACGAATACGTTCAACATCGAATAAGTTAATGATGTATTGTGTGTGGATGTTTTTACGCTTTCACGGCCGGTTGTGCTGAAAAGGTGTTCAATCAAGAGTATGCTTAACATAAACACCATATTAAGTCAATAATTATGCGATATCTATTATATATCGTAGCATCTTTATAGAAAGAGTCTGGGTTTTTTTTTCGGTCATTTATCGGTCATTGACCGATTTTTTAGCAAAATGTCCGAAAAAAATATAGTCAATTCTTTCAAACTGTCCGAAAAAATATATAGTCAATTGCCTATTATATATGATCAAAAATGACTAAAAATGACCGAAATAAATAAAAAATGACCGAATTTTTTCAAGTCATTTCGGACAAATGACCGAAAAGTCTCAGCGAAAAAAAAAAACCAGGTAGGAGTAGAAATGTTTGTCCAAAGCAACCCATGGACCACTAAAACCGCTTCACCAATTTCCAGGGCAACGCAGACTACTCTATAATAAGTGTCTTAATAAGCATCGGGCGATGCGAAATTTGTTTGGAAGTTACTGTAATCCGTAGTGCCAGATATTTGCTATTCCATGCTTTAAATAGTCACATTTAAGTCACAAAGACAAACACAAGAAAAAGAAATTTACAAAGTTATCATTAAACCTATTGATTGCAGGATACCGCTCAGCTTGTCATTTGGAGCTTACAAAACAAAGAAAAAATGCTTTAAATACAATGTGCTTCATTAACAGTTTAATCTGTTTCTCGGGTCACGAGTTCTATGACCTGTCTTAATTTTGCTACCCATACAATGATACCCATTTAGCAGCTGCACAGTGCACATACTACCTTAAAAGGATTTTTTCTTAACGTTCAGAAAACCTTTATCAGGCATTCAAGTGATAATAAGGCTGCCGCTGTTATTTAGTTCAATAACTGAAAATTTTATAATGAAATCTGTACTTCAATCCACCTGTACTGGCGCGAGTAATTAAATGTAACAACATCGCAGCCAAGAAACATTAAATTGAGTGAAAAAAACTCTCAGTCTAAACTTTAAAGTCTACTCTAAAGCAAGACCAGTAGCACCTTTTTTTTGTCGTATCCAGGCTTACACCTGGTGGTTGAAGATTTAAATTAAGTGGACGGGAAGGTAAGGAAGCCAATCTTCATGTCCACCTTCAGCACCAGTCATTTGTCGCACCCACAAACTTTTGACTCTATCTAGCAATACGTTATCCTCTTTCTACTGTACTGAGCTTCGTTTTATTGAGCCAAACATTTCTATATTTCAAATGCAATTGCCGCCGCCCACCTTGTGTAAAGTTTAAACTTTCAAAAGTGTGTTTGAAACTAAACATGTACAAATATTTAACTTGACGTTGAAACAATGTTTTTAAGCCAGTGATACAAAACAGTTTTTGAAACGTCAATTTAAGAAAAACAAACGTTAATCTTATAAACACTTTCTAAAGATTGTTGTTGGGATGTGGAAAATTTCTTTTGCAACATTTAACTGTTCTATTTTTATCATGTCAGTAACATCAAACCTAAGTTTCAGTTATTCCCTTGATATTCTGAACCAGTCTGTGTTGAGAATTTTCTTATTATCTTTTTACTTTCACTATTTTATGACTGCAACTGCTTTGAAAGTGGGGGAAGTACACTGCGTAGGCTGAGTTATAGTTTTAATGACATTTTCAAAAGGTGAAAATGATGGCGTAAGTTGCTTTCCAGTCCCAGTGATTTCAAACTGAATAAACTAAACTTATAATTTGCTTTAGAATCTGCGACTTGACTGCGCAAAGTAGGCTACAAGCTCTAACATGGCCATTGGCCACACGGACTGTAGTAGGTTATAATTAAGAAAATTTAATCATTTTTGAAAAGATGATTTATGCTATTAATTAGGCTGACTAAGCTTTCAATTGCTCAAGTACAATATGACAACATGCCTTCATGCAGTCATGCTACCTAAGTGTAAGTAAAACCATATAAGTTTTGCAAGCAAACGCTTGAAAACGCAGAAGATAACCCAGTGGCGAAAGTGATCAAACATCTCGGATCAAGTGAATATTTAAATAACATAACCTGAGGCTTTGAACTTAGACTTTCATGTAGGGATTTCTTGATTTTCCTGCTTTCATGCTGTTGTCTCTTGAGATTCTCATGCAAGCTTTCCTTTCAAGATCACAACAAAGCTAGTAAAAACTACTTAGATTTTAACTCTAAAAACACTGCATAGCTGTTAAAACTTAATTTCTACAGTACTTCTAGAACTGCTGTGGTTATTTTAAACCAATTACGTCCTGCAAAGGAGTGGTGACAGAAATACATGTCATGAAGTCTATGTTGTTGCGCTGTTTTACGTACTTAGTGGGTTTATTTTCAAGTGCATACAAGACACTCGTATTCTTACATTTCTTCAACGTTTAAACATATCAGATCACAAAAGGGTGAAGTTGCCATGATAGTTCAGCTAATATTTAAACAATGAGGTTTTATCACGCGATTTGTAATAAAACTTCAAAAACGGCGTGTTCTACCATTGTGCTAGAGGTCAAAGTAGGTTAAAAACACATGTTAGTTACATAAATGCAGGTTTTCTTACATCTAACCCATCACAGCATGTTGAGAGGCTTATGCTTCAAAAATATTTGCATTGAAGAAGACAACATAGTAGCGATTTGACACTTTACGGGAAGTTTGTAAATGTGTTTTATTAATCTATATATGTCATAAAAATTCCACAAATATTAGTCAAGACTTAATGTCTGTATAAGATGTCATGTCACCACAACCGCAAGGGATCCTCACCTTACTTTACAATGGTGAATGAAGAAAAGCTTCAGAAATCACTTCTCAGCAAACACTGCCGGACCGCAGTTTCATTCACACCTGCACGTTGCTCAACAAAGAAGCACAATTCAAAATCGACACTTGATAGTCTTTTAGTCAAGTGTTTCATCACCCCAGCTTGAACACATTTTTGATAAGTTTCATCTTCTGTAGCGTTGAGCTGTAATCGTTTCAGATTATCGGCAAATATTTCGAAACCAGTTAAACAAATTAGTAGCTAGAATATCTCCATTATTATCTCAAATCTCGTATATTTTGTTTCAGGTGGTTTTATTAGACGGATGTTTTAAAAAGAAAAATGAACTATCAGAGAAGACACGTGATACGAGATAGGCGGAAAGTACATATTCTTACCTAGATTAAGTAGGCCCATGGTAAACCAACATTAATAATTGTACCACATTAAGCTAAAAATATCTTAAGGGAAAGCCGATGTGGCTTTCAAATCTGGTTCAAGATGGTAATAAAAAATCAAACAGCGGAAATAACTTCTCTGCAAATGTAAATTCCAAGGGTGGTAAAAGGCAGAGCCCCTCGAACCCTGGAGTGGCTAAGACGGTTCAAACGAAGAAAAGAAGAAGCTTCGTTACGTGACGTTTTTGCAGACAAAGTAAAGAATTTGCTGAATATTTACTTTCCTAGCATTTCCATAAAAGTTTATGAGACAATTTCTATATTGAACGGCTTTTGAAACAATGGAACTTTCCAAAGAGAAGTGATAGTAAAAGCACGTGTCAGCAACAACAATATGGCGAATGTGACGCAGATGCAACCTCAGACACCAGAAGCTTATTATTCAGCTCAATCAATGACTACTCATTGTTCCGCTTTGGCTGCTGTCTGTTTCCTTGTAATGTTTGATGATTGCATGCAAAACCATGTGATCAGAATCACTATGAACAACAGATGAGAATAAGTCTTCTGAAAATCACAATCTAAGAACCTCTAATCGCCATTTGCTGAGTGAACTGAGTGCACGGTCACACTCACACTCAAATGGTAAAAATTGTATTGTGAGTTGTAGGAATATCATCCAAATTCGCTTTTTCGAGCTAGCAAGTCATCCTGTTTTAACACTGATTAAAGTCTGCGGAAGTTAACTCAATGTCAAAAGAGATGATTTGCCGGCTGAGTCGCTGAAACATTAATTGGCAAAACCTGCTCCAGAAGCATTGTTTAGATTTAGAATATCGATAAAAAATTTAAATTGTTATATATTTTTAAAGTGTCTTTACAGGTAAAAACACAGATTAAGCATATCTTTAAAATCTGATATCCCATATTTTAGTTCATCCATCCGTATGCAGTGTTTACAAATACACAGAAAAGTCGAAAACAAGTAGTAAATGCGTAGTTTAATTATTTTCTAAAGAATAAACTTTCTTTGATAAAAATTTAGCTCAAAATTATTTTCAAAATTATCAAATGTACTTCAATTCTTTGGTGTAGGGATGAAGCAAAGTTAAGTTAATCTTTCTAAACCATTAAACCGCGTTTCCATCAATCATATTGTTCAAGCAAAGTTCATCCGTCTAATCGGTGTATCTGTTTATCCAATCATCACAGTGCAAAACCAGGCAAAGCATGTAAGACAACCCATAACATAACTTACACTGATAAACGAGATATGACAACACAGACTGGGACACCTACTTGACCACACAGAGTTACACGCTCGCTACATGATAGCAATTTTCTCGGACGCAAATTTATCGGTGCTATAAAATTACACAATGATTAAATACTAAGGATTATTTTAAATTTATTGAGTACCGTACTTCATTGGTCCAGATTTCAATCAATCCTTAAAAAAATCTTATGCGTACATCCACCACAGCCAACTAAATTACCAAACAACTGTCATAGGACCTGTCCTCCACTTACTTGTCATCAGCATAATGAAACATAAGTCGATATCATATGCTTACCTTGGTAGTTTAGTCGATGAAGATCCGGCTTTATGTACAAAGAAGCGACAAAGAAGGCAACCATGGCAGAGTTTTCTACATGTACAGAGCGCTTCACAGCTAATAGCTATATCTCTTTATTCAGTAGACCTAAACAAAATCGTTCACTGGCAAGTCGTCAAATTGGCACCCCTACTCTCGTTGGCAGGGCCTGGGTCAATTTGTGTCTACCTAGAACAGGGGTGGGGAACCTGCGGCCCGCGGGCCAAATGCGGCCCGCGTGACTGTTCCATGTGGCCCACGTCAAAATTTCTTTACCCAAAATATATTGAAACAACAGCTCAAAAAAGAGTAGGCTCTGCATTCTCAGTATATTGCGAATGGCCTTCTTATCACTAGTTAATCCATCATAGTCATGCGGAAGCATGCTTTGAAATATGTGTCTCTGTTTGGAAGCACCTACCGTTGCAAGCAGTTTTTTTCCAAATTGAATCTAACAAAAAGTCGGCTTCGCTCCAGACTGACTGATAAAAACGTGGAGACGCAGTTAAGAGTTGCAACATCTTCCGTGTCAGCAGACATCACACAACTCACCAAAAATAAAAACTTTCAGCCATCCCACTAGCTGTGAAAGTGAAATAAATCATTGTCTACTTCGCTGCATTTTTTATCTGTAAATAAAATTTCAAAATTTTTAGTGGCCCGCCTGTGTTATATCTCATTTCATGTGGCCCGCAATACTAAAAAGGTTCTTCACCCTTGACCTAGAAGTACAGTACACAAAACTGTAAAGAAAAATTTAGAACAGACTGTTATTGTCAGAGGATAATCGTTTTCTCATATGATAAAAATGCTCTCGATTTTTTGTCGCTTTTTACAATAGCCCCGGTCCTATGATGACTGTTCGCTTCTGATTTCAAAAGTGATTTGATTGATCTGATGGGGAATCGAACCAACACCTATCAGGATCATGAACGACTGCTTTGCTGTTATTTATTTTTGACTAAAACGAAAAGTACACTGAGGCAATAAGACGAATTACGCTTTCAGTTTATCGTTCGCTATGCGCTAAATGCTGTGAGCAGTAGCGTAGCCAGGAATTGTGAAAGGGGGGGCTTTTGACGGCGTTTTTGCCAAAGGCGACACCCAGCGACGGGGGGTCTGGGGGGCCTCCCCTAGAAAATTTTGAAAAATTAATTTGAATTTGGTGCATTCTGAGAGCATTTTCAAACAAAATGTGGGTATAAATATTCCTGTAAAATGGTGCTGTCCGGTGGCATGGCAAAATGATAAGATCATGTTTTCTTGGGCATTTTTCGGAAATAAAGCTAAGTTTCTATGTTTTCTTGTTGCTAATTCTTGGCTGAGTTATTTGAATGTTTGGTATTGGCAAAACTCGCTCTTTTAATGCAGTTTCGTTTAAAATTAGGCAAACTTTGTTTTAGAGACATAGAGACTGGAAGCATCATTCTCAATATCATGACGTCACATGCGTGCCAAAGGGGGGGTTGTAACCCCCAAAACCCCCCTTGGCTACGCCACTGGCTGTGAGGGTGGTAAAAGGCAAAGTCCCTCGACTCCTGGAGTGGCGAAGAAGGTTCAAACGAAGAAGAAGACGTTTTCAGCACTAAAATAAAAATAAAGTTAACAGTAACATAAAAGCAACTCTTCTGTTCTATTTGAACCTTGCTGAATTCAGACCTCAGCTTTCTCTAAAAACGCTTTTTCCATCGTGGATCTTAGAGTTTCAGTGCTTAAAAAGTTGTCTTGAATAAGAACTTGAATGACTAACTCTAAAAGTCAATCTTTCAACACGTGAAAAAAGATCAAAACAAAAACTGCAACACGGTAACAGAGCAAATATCTGGGTAAACAAATCCTTATGCGTTTAACGTATACGCTTGATAAGCCTATAGCCTAAACTCAAACTCACTCGCGCATCTCATCTCGACTCTTCTTTGCAATGCTGTTGTACAGTACGTGCCTGCAATTTGTTATGTGAAGAAAAAATGCTAGAGCATGGTTTAAAGATACTATTTCACCAGTCGGCTCAGTGGAAATTGTTGACATCTATCAAAAAGTAATTTATTGAGCATTTCCTGAAATGGTAAAGCTTTGTATTCCTGTATTTTTCGTCAAAGATTCTAATGCGGCTACATTTTCTTTTTTTTCAAATTAAGAACCGTTGATCTTCAGTGCAAAGCATTTCGAGAATTAGTGCAAGAATAAAAACCATCCGGTTTACTAAGTTGGTGGTTTCTGGCAAGTTCAAACGTTTTAGAGAGCGTAACTCTAATACACAACATGAGCGGCAGTCTGGCGACTGGCAATGCTTTCAAAGTGGCTCAAATCGCTGTAATCGGATTCGGATTGAGATCTTGGTTGAGCAGTCACTGAGTCTGCATTTTCAATCTTTTGTCTGCAGTGGTGTTTGCAAAAATTGATAGAACTTTTGTCAATTTGTAATTAAGGTTAAATTTGAATTGAAAACTGACCAAATAACAACACAAGGGTCAAATTCATTAGTTAGAAATTAACAATAAAAAAAATCAAATCAAAGTTATAAATCTCCTGTATTAAGACGAAAATATATTCCTCCTTCAAGCATTTTCTAGTAGAACTTACAAAGAGCACGAGCCTTATCGCGGCTGCCTACGACGCACACTGATTCAAAATGAGATGAATCCAAATCCGTTACTACTGGCATAACTTCCCAGTCAGCACTTCAATGTTTGGAGACGTCGCATCAATTTGAAAAAAAAATATTTGCACGCTGGGTTCTGATCTCAAAAGACGAGACTAGATAACACTGAACCCTCAAAAAGGGATTTAATCCTTTTACAGTTAACCCTAGGATGACACTTGCAAATACTTTCCCTATCAATGTGACGTTATGGTGCAAACAGCCGAAAACAAAACTTTTGGCTGCCCCATTTACCATCTTCCTATTTTCGCTTCACTTAGACTGCTCGACAGCTAAACTACCTCTCCAAACGACATAACGACTGCAGACAACTACATCCAAACCTTTTAGCTTCACACATTCAACAACTTCAATCTACTCGAGACTAAGCATCAGAATACGATTGTTGGTGAGAAACCACAAGCATGCATGGAATTTAGACATTTTAGGCTAAAAAACTAGCTCTTGTACTTCCAGCATAGACGTGGGCGGCGCTACAACACTGTCTTGGTTCGTATAGCCAACGCACAATACAAGCTATCATTACGTTCAAACAGCAAATAACAAAAACAAGTGTTGGCGATCATTATGCCGAACTAGGGTGAACTAGACCTCAACCTTCTACTACTGACGTTATCTTTTGCAGCAGCCATTATGAGGTAACAGCACTTCCGCAATTTGTTTACACGAAACTTTGCTTTATTTCATGACAATGAAGTTCAACTGTGATGACGCAGATCAATCAAGTTGCAAGCACTTTGCGAAAACGTTAGTAATAAACTTTAAAATTCAATTAAAATTTTATAACCTGAAAGTACTTACTGTTTAAAATTAACAAATTACCCACGTTGTACAGTAAACAGGTTTCTACATCTTGACAATACTAAATCAGACATGACATCATCTTTTTTTTCTTTGGGTGAATTTCTAACTGGTTTTTGATGTTAAATGGTTTAATGAAGAATTAGCCTATCACGTAGGCTACGTTTGAAGCAAACGTAAACCCAATGCTACTTGTATTTGTAGCTAAGCTCAATTTCTCAATCTCGAAAGTAGGTCACTGCAGTTATGCAAAATACAACATGGTGAAATTTAACACCAAAACCATATGGAAAGTTTCCAATTACAGCACATTCTGAAAAGATGTAGTAGCGTTACGAGCGCATTCGTGCGTATTGCAAATATTGCACTTCGAAAACAAGGCTAAAGCATTGCGCTAAACACGATCCAGTATCATAAAAGAGCATTGCGGCTGCCTTGGTGATTTAGAAAAAAAACTTTTCTTTAGCACTGCGAACTTCAACCAGATGTGCGTTAACACTGCATCCGACCTGCGCTTACCAATACTGTACAGTGTACACAAAATCACACCATACGTTTCTTTCGAGAATTGGTCTTTGTTATCACCCTAGTAGCAAACAGTATAGGCTATTGGTCGACATGTTTACTGCTAAGACTTCAAGTATAAAATATTATTACCGTTTAGTCCCATACAAACTCCAAGCAAATGATGTTTCTCCGGTAACGTTGCACTAACAAGGTTTTGCATTGGTTTACGAGCATTTTATTCTAAATTCTTAAGTTATGAAAACATGTTGCCTTTGCGTTGATTTATATGATCATGCGCGATATGAGTAGTTGTTGTTAGCCTTCTATAAACCGGATTGACAGCTATCAAAAAGGAAAAAATCAATTATTGAATCACAGCTGTGGTTTAGATCTTGAATTAACATACCTATATTAGCTTCACGCTCTCAAGAGAACTGTGGGCTGAGAAGCTTAACTGATACAATTAATGTCCTTGCATGAAAAGGATTCTAACCTTAAGTAAATAATGGTTTCGAAAAGTAAACTTGCAAATGAAGGCCCTTTAACAACTTTACAATGGACTGAAAACAAAGAAGAATGTCAATAAACAAAGAAAAAACAGTAATTTTGAACTTTTAAAGGGGCATATTTCAGTTCTTTTATAGTGTATGTAAATTCAACGAGTTGAGACATGACTTTACCACAACGCAAGGCCATGCAGTTATACGAGCCTTATCTAACTCACAAATACGCCAGCCAGCAACGGCTTGATTGTTTTTACAAAATAATGCTTTTGAAGATAAATCACAACTGGGTAATTTTTGTAATATTTTTAAGATAGAAGTTACAATAAAATCCGGTCATGAAAGAGAAACCTGCTTATTATTTGCTCTTTTTTAATTATCCACCTCCAACAAGTTACATAAAATTCTTCAGGCCTGTTTCAACAACGAACTACAGATTACAGTGTGATCCCAAACAGCAAAATCCGCCATTTTTACATTGATTCAACGTCTGCAGACGTTGAATCAATGTAAAAATGGCGGATTTTGTTGTCTGGGATGCAAGATTTGTTGGAAAACACTTCGCAGAGGCCGCAACTTCCGTGATAATAAGGCTGCCAAATCCATCTTCGCAACACAATTGTTGTAATTACTACTTGCAAACGTCGTGTTTCAAGTGAGACAGCCTAACATTGACAAAACGTCAAAACAAATTATTATCACATTGCCATGATTAAAAGTGCGATAATTTCCTTCAGACAAGCTTTGATGGTGGTTTCATGAATCGCTTGTCAACAGACTGTCCTAGCTGAAAAGGGAAAGTTTGTCACCTGAAAAAATTATTGTGCGTTTGCGGCAGCCTGCTTTTGCGAATGTAACAAAATGTTATTCTAAACTTTGGTCGAGAAATGTGAAATTGGATAAGTAAAGCGCAATATCTTTAACAAATATGATGTTCACCTAAGTTATATGAAATTAGCGTAAACTTCAACTAATCTGACCCTTGTTTCAACAACAGTTCCAAGACTATCCGAAAAAAGAATTTGTGCATTCAAAGCCAAAGTCTACCCAGATACATCACAAGTTGATAATGTCAGTCGCTTGTTTTCGAAGTGAGAAATAGTTATCCAATTCACAAGTATTAAGTAATTGAAAGCATTTTATCAACAATCGTTCAAAACAAATGGAGTCATTGAACCTGGATACGAATTTAACCCTGCTCATAAACCAGAAATTTATCAGAATTCAAACAGAGACCTTCCCAGAAAACAAACACTGTAGTGTTTATGACGACCCTCTCAGCACGTTTTAATGAACATCAGGCTAGCTAGTACGTCTTGACTTTGAAAAGTGAACAAAATCTTATCAAAAATAGTCAATACCTTCATAAACTGCACAAAGACGTTGACGATACATTAACTTGATGTTGGTCCTTCAAAACCACGAAATGAACATCCGTCTACGCGTCACCGCAAAAGTAAATAGCTTGAAAACAGTTTTAAACTGTAGCCTGTATTTTATAGGGATTACAATTTCCTGGACATGCAATCAATAATGAGTCAACTTCACTTTTGTGAAATTATGTTGAGTCCAAATATCAATACGACAAAAAAGGTAAAGTAATTGATATAAACTCACGCTCAGATTGTTGTCCCATTTAAGATTGGAATGACTACAGTCGATAACGACAGAGCAATCTTTAACTAACGATAAAGAGCCTTAGTATCTGACGATTCTTGACTGGAATAATTATAACAATTGCTTTTCTTACAAGCTTATTTTTACTGTAAAACTTTCACACTGACTGTGCAAGCTGATGGTGTTGTACTGATAGAGGCATTAACTATTGACCCATAGCATGATCTTCTGCAGATTGTTTGACGCAAAATATCTATCTTGAACTTGATTTGAATAAAAATTTACCAACTACAAAAGAAGACACCTTAATCACAAAACATTGTCACAATTAACTGGATGAATGTTCATATTACGCTATGCTTCGGCTATCCGTAGTCGCTGACCCTCAGAGCAGAAATGACCAAGGACCAATTTGTACTTCGGTGCTTGCAATCTATGTTTAAAATAAACTTGTTCAGACCATAAGGCACAATCCATTGCTTATCTTCCTTCAACACTGTTTGCATTTGCTCAAATAACTGTTCGAGCACAGGTGCAGTAGACTATGTTTACGTACAGAAATAGCCTGCCGATAATTCTACAGATCACTAGTGGCCTGATGGTGCTACTTAAAGCTAAACTAAAACACCATAAACTAACCAAAACACAAAGCAAAACAACTAAACACAAAACACTAATCAACTAAAGACCAAACAACTTAAAACTAATTACACAAACTAAAACAACACTTAAGCAAAACAAATACGCAATAAAAAGACCACGTGGAAATGCTGTTTTTACCACCTTTTTCCATTCATCGAGCTGGTTAGGCCTATCGACTATTGTAGTTTAGTGGTATCTTTTTCGTCGCGGACGCGTTAATGACGAAAAATAAACTGAATGAATGAGCTACTTTCAATCGTTTTCAAGACTCTGGTCGAAAGTATTCCGTCGACTTGAATTTAAAAACTATTAAAAACAATGCAATTTAGTAGCCTGGTAGGCGTAGCCTACTCCATGGTTATGCAGGCCAGTCTATGTTCGTAGTAGACTGTAATATAAAGCAGAGTTAATCTTGCAAATTATAATTTCGCATCCAATTAGAAAAGCTACGGTACTTAGGATATTTCTCACTTGTGGAAGTCAGATAAAAATGACCCATAACCTAGCCATTGGTCGTTCAGCATCGCTATTATGCATTCTGCCTTTTGTTCAGGGTGCTTACAAACCCAGTTTAGAACCAAGTCTAATGAAATGATTGTAGGCTATCAGTCGAAATAAAGTCCTAACTTCCAGGGGCTCTATCCACTTTTAGAATTTGGGGGGGTGATTTTTCGACAGTGGGCTAAAAACGTCATAGTCATTTCAACTTCTGGGGGGCGTAGCCCCCCAGACCCCCCATTGCAGCATCAGCTTCATTGATCATCCACATGCATAGGGTTTCCAATTCGTGTTTCGGAAGGCAGTGGTGCCGAAGTTGGGGGGAGGGGGATATACCCCCAGTATTTTGGCAGCATCCCCTCCCAATAATTCATAAAAAATTATTTGCTATGAAGTTGTAGGATACTTCGATCTAGTTGTTTGCAAGCATCTCGAATTGCTGTTGTTTTTCTTTTATTAATGTTTGATCACAGTTCTAAATTGTTTTGGATTTGACGCTAGATAATGCAGGACCTTCATTGAAGGTATTAAGGACGAGTTGGACCAGGCCACTGGCCACGCCACTGCAGTAATGAAGAAACTGCACAAACATATTTGGGACTTGTGCTGATTTTGAAGCCTTTGGCACTTATAGAGCAATTTAGTATCACGTTGCAAGAAAAGCTTGACATTGACTCTTGTGAAGAGCTGTTTCAAACCCTGAAAATCACTCGAGAGAAATATCGTGATTTGGAGTTTGAGAACAATTACAAAAATGCAGTTTCATTTCCGGAAAAATTTGCTGCTTATTTTATCACGCCTTTGCAAGCACCACGGCAAAGAAGAGTCCCTGAAAGATTGGGTGGAGGCTCGGTGGCAACTACTACAGACACTCAACTGCATTATAAAATACTTTACAATCAGTTGATGGACAGAGTTATCTCTAAACTGACCGAACGGTTTAAAAATAGCCTGAATTCCGATTCGGCAAAGTATAAAGAACTTACACGAATTTTCAAGACCGGCTTAGTTCCTGAAATGGTCAAAAATTATCCAGAGCTGAATAGACAATCGATGAGTAATCAAATTGATTCATTCAGTAAGGCAACAGGAGCAAATTCTCTGTACGATGCTAAAAGAGCTTACCAGGCATTGTCCGAGTTGGAAAAATCTCTCTATACTCAACTACTCCAGCTTATTAAGATCTTCTTAGTTTGCCTGTAAGCTCTGCTGCTTGTGAGAGGTCGTTTTCTAATCTTCGTAGATTGGAAACCTGGCTAAGAAATACTTTGGGACAGGAAAGGTTGAATGCTAGCATTGCTTGCAACATTCACCAAAATATTCTTAATGACATCAGGATAAATGACAGTGCTAATGAGTTTTCAATGCGCACTACCGTAAGACGCAATATGATCGGTTGTAACAAGTTCTTGTGATGTGTTTGAAAGTTATTATTTTTGTCATAAATTTGCAGATGTTCTTCTGTAGCTTCGATTGTTTTCAGCCTCCTGACTAGTGACTTTGTCCTATAGTGCACTAAGTGTAGTGATTCTAGTGAAGGAGAGGGCAAGAAGAAAAGTATCTTCCGTTTTTTTTTGGAAAAACTAAGTATTCATTGGAAGGTCATAGGTTCGAATCCCGCTGGAGGTACCAATTTTTCTTTGCTTGTTTCTTAATCTTGCAGCAGTCAATCACAAGGGCACTGGTAGCGCTTTTATCTCTATGATTTCTTGTCTGTATATTATGCTGTTAGCAGCTAATTTACCGAGGTCCGGTGATTGTTTAATAAATTTAATAGTAAATACCAGTAGCCTACCACTAAAATTGTGTATAAAAGTATGCATCCCCCCAATGTTCAAAATCGTCTAAAATTTGATAAAATTGTGATTTATCCCCTCCCCCCCAATTCTCAACTAACTTCGGAATCACTGTCGGAAGGGCATTTTTGGGTAAGCAAACTAAGTTAAAACTCCACAGTGTAAACGCCTGCCTCGTAGTTCAGGGTTGTCAAATCAAAAATTCAAAAAAGTGGTACGGTAACAGCCGAAATATTTTTTTCAAAATTCGATCAATAAAATATCACAATCCTTTTCAAAGCCAAATGAGTAACAACAGCCGAATAGTAACAGCCAAAATATATTTTTTTTAAATTCGATCAATAAAATATCACACAACCTTTTCAAAGTCAAATGAGTGGGGGGGTGATTTTGCATTGCTCACCCCCCCACTACAATGAGTGGGGGGTGATCACCCCCCTCACCCCCCCCCCTCCTTGGATAGAGCCCATGCTAACTTCACTTTAACCTTTCTTTCAGGAGTAGACTACCTCAAACGCATTTACGCAATGCAGTTCACTTCGCGTGAGTTATTTGGTACAAAACATCACACATGCCCAATTGCCCAACCCGCTGCTACTGCTAGCTAGGTCGTACATCGAATCATGTGGAAAGAAACTTTCAATCCAACCAACACAAGTCAAAGCATACATTAAAAAAAAAGAAAATTGAAATAAAAAACTGCCAATTGTATTAGTTGTTGTCTGCAACGTCATCGCATTTTCTCTATTTATCGCGCCAATATAATTTGTTTAACCATGGCCACGGTTTAACTAAGTCACGGCGTGATCACATTATTATTATGAAATAACCTTCTTTATTTACACAACATATGAACACAATTGATACCTTACCATTTCCCGTTTTTGTGGAGATCTATTGTCCTTGCTGCTATTAGACTCGGCACTCGGCCAAGGTTTATGCGGGAAGCAGAGGCAAAACACGTACAAAGAATAACAGACAGTCCGTCACTTACCTTGTTCCCCTTTTGTAGCCTACTCTGTCTCATTTACAGCTCAGCTGCTTTTCTAACAACTTTTGTGCACAGTGTAGCCTACCTTATACGTATATCGCCCCTTTTAAAACTGGCAAAAAGTGATTGGAATTGTAATGCTTTATTTTTGTGACTTCTACAAATGAGCTTTGTGAAAAGACATTTCATAGTTTACCCTCAATACTTTCTGAAAGTTGTTACCGTTAAGGCAGGACGTGGATTCCTAGCTGCGGTTAGTCTTAGTCGTAGTTAGTTAGTTTCTTTGCCATTCTGTGCCCAGCCATCTATCATATTTTATGGTCATTCCAGGCAATAAAATTTCAAATTCCTGTGAATGTTTAATCTTGTGTTGATCATGAAAAGCTAACTGACTGCACGTGCGCTGTAGCGTTAAAGTCGTTCTAGTTATAGACTCGTATTAAAATTCATCGGTTAAACAGAACCTCACTTGTAATCTCAATTTTATCAACAAATTTCAGCTATAATCGTATACACGGCGGTATTTTGTAATAAAAGAAATGTACAAAGGCATTGCGTTGGTTAAAAGAAAATATACAGCACAATTCAAATTTGCTCTTGCTGTATGCCTTTGGCATCTACGATATAGCAACAATGTTACAGCTAACGATGTTAATGAAACATTGGAAATATATGCAATTCGAATCTAGGTCGTATATGTTTTTCTTCCGTAGCCATCATTTCTTTTTTTCGGTCCTTTTTTTTATTTAAAAACAAATCACTTTCACTCAAATTCACCATTTGCTTGTTGAATTAAGATCTAAAACGAACCAAAGTACCTGCAAGGGAAAGTAAGGCTGGTTGACTTATTTCGTAGTTTTTTGTCCTCTGGTAGGCGGTATCTCAATGCAGCTCCATAAAAATTGGCCGTTTTATGGCGATGCTTTATGTGATTAAAATGATTTTCAATAAACATTCGAGTTCAAGTTCTTGACGATATTAAATAATTGAAATAAATATTCTAGTGTGACTGTTTTTAACTTAAATCAGAAACCTATAGGCCTATGAGTAGCCTTAGGCTATTTTATAAACTCTTATAAATGTTACACTCCATTTCTTTGGATTTATAAAATGTGTGTTCAAATACATTAGTTCCATCCATTTCAACACGTACTGCAGCTGTGGCATGACATCTTGATCTTCAAAATGATTCCCTGTAACCTGTACCAAAGCAGGCATTTGTATAGGGTACAGAATTATACATTTGTTGTTACTGTCAACTAAAAGTAAAAGTAGCCTAGCTATAAATAAAGACAACGAACTATAAATAACAACACCGATCGTGTAGCTTCCAGACTCTATGTCTGGAATTGAAGAAATAAAACCATTCCAATTTGGAGTTCGTCCACAAAATTTGGTTGTTTGCGGCTAATATATCACAATGCAAACAACCAACAAGACGATGAAGTTCCGGTCAGAAATGCTATAGTTTGCTTTCGGTTTGTTGTCTTTGGATGTAAATTCAACGTGTCAGAAAAATGGCGATGCAAGATCCTAGTGAGAGATTGGACAAAAGAAAAGCATCGAAGATAATATAATAATAGGAAGCAATCAGCAAACTCTTTTTCCGTAAGCAATAGATTGCTTAATAAACTTTTTCCTCATATTCATTGAGAGCTCACAGTAATTGTAAGATTTTTGCGTACAGTACTTCTAGATCTAGACCAGGGGTCACCAAACTACGGCCCGTGGACCGGAACCGGCCCGCCACGTGCTGCGGAAATAACAGCTGTAGTGTAAAATGCCCTGTATTGTATCACAGCAGGGGATAACTTTTCAAGCAACCTTTTGATTTTCATCACAACTTTGCTATTCCACCGCTGACTTTGTTATTCATTGTGCTCAATTCAAGTAAATGGAGATTTTAAATAGTTGTACATCTTTTCGCAATTTGCATCCGGCCCGCATCTGTTAATCTCGCAGCAATCTGGCCCTCAAAGAAAAAATTTTAGTGACCCCTGATCTAGACTAAAGCCTTTCTGGTATTGACGGGAGCTCGATTTCCAACATCAACAAACTGAAGGTTTGCTGCGAGTTGTTGAAATAGCCCGTCCACTACGTGTCGCTATACCGCTTCTTACCCTTTGTATGAAATTTGATGGGTATGATACTAAAGCGTTCCAAGTTAATTTCTTGAAGAGTTGAAAGAAATGCTACACTACATATAGGTTAAATAGTTAATATTTGATAATCTGGATAAAAATAATTTTGATGGAAAAGTCTGCAAACTGGCTATCTGTTTTACTCTCTTTTGCCATCTTTCGACAGGATCGCTTTACCTGTGTCAACTGTCCACTGACAAAGAAAGAAGAGAATAAACAACAGCTGCTGTTTTTGGATAGATCTTTTTGTATCATCCTTTTTCTGATTACATTGTTACATCCTTTACTTTTTTGTTCAGCAAAAACTATTTGCCGCTGTAACTAAAGCAAAATAAAAAATATGTAGTGGTTAAAACAAATATGATATCGCGGCAGTAGGCTACATTATCAAAGTATTTTTTATGTTTTTTCATCACCAACGTAGCCTATTATTTTCTGTTGTGTTAATCGATATATTTTGCCGACACAGGATTTTTGAAACATTTTGACATTCACGAAACTCATGGAACCCAATGTACGGTACACTATGAAAGTTTGTTTTATTTGCAAATTGTAAGGTAGATTGAACAGTCTAGCATTGGTTTGCTTCTGAGCTAGTCAAAATTTTCATTTCTACTAATTAAACCTTGAAGAACATTAGCCCTTTTATGCAACCACGGTACCAAAACCAAGCAGTTTTGCATATTATTTTTTGCCATTTTGAGAGCACTAGCCCTATGCCGTCGCAACTGCCCTTGGTTTCAGTTTTGCATGCAGGAATCAGAATGACATTCTTTTTCTCGTTTATTTATCATTTACGTAGTCTACTTCTACTGACAAATAAGAGTTTGCACAATCTTTCACTGCACTTTCTTTACCTGCCTTTCTTTCCTTACCAGATGCAATTTGTACAATTGACAACTAACTGCGTTTTACCAAAGTATTAGCCTAAATAACTTTCATTTAAACGCAGTTGTTAGGCTACCTCACTAGCACAATTCTGAATGTTTAAAGAAATTTAAGGACATTTATTGACAACACAAAAGTAAGAGTAAAGAAGCAGTAAGAGAGTAAGTAAGTAGTCACTTCGTCTTACACATTTGATGTTTTTAGATATATCATCTAGATGGTTTAGTTTTGAGATTACCTATACTTGTAGTTGTAGTAACAAAATTTAAGCACGGACTTAATGAAATGATCTTGAGTGCCGCAGGTTTCCCACGGTTGCTCTCTAGATCTAGAGCAGGCCTCAACCTATGAAAAATTGCTTCTTATCAAATAATTTTTTTTAAATGTTAGTAACGCTTCAAATATTTGGACAAGATTGGTGAGAGGTAAAGTATTAACAGCAGCCTAATTGTACGACATAATTTAATTATTTTATGTACAATATGCCATGATATAAATACGCTTACTTTTAAATATGCAGCTGTCATAAGCATAACATAGAGTTAAATCTATCATGGACGTACGTCGCAGACAGAGCTACCTGCAATTATTTTAGTGCTTTCATAGTTAGTTACAGCAATCAAACGTGACGTGCACTAAAACGAAAGTTATTCAATACAATTATTTCCTTTGACTTTAATCACACATTATTAAGAAACCATATGATAAAGGCGAACTTAAAATAATGTAGCCTACGTCTTGGCCAATAATTGCATAGCATCCCTATAACTAGGCTTTCATGCTGATTTGCAATGGAAACGAATTTTCAATGCGCAGTATAGAAATTTCTAAGTAGGCTAAAGCACGGTGTGCAATAGAAAACCTTTTACTTAGAATCGAAGCAGGTTCCGATACTCCACATAACAGTAAATGCATCTTCCATGGAATCTTGTGTCAATGGATTTTGCATATTTTGATACAAAAGTGAGCTGGTTCTATTGTTTATTCGACGAATAGACTTTTTGAGAAACTGTCGTTGAGTAAATTGTCGGGTCAAGATTTTCCAATGTTTATAATATCTCTTTGTTTGTAATTTCATTGACTCCTTGCCAAATAACCAGATCACAGAAGAAGAAAAAACTGATAGGCTATAAAGTGATTTTTCCTAATACTGTAAAGCAGTTATGATTGATGCATTTTTTTTATGGTAGATTCTAAAAATGTGATTTATAGACTAACTTAGCAGATCTTTTCTAACTTTTTTACAGTCAGTTATATGAGACAAAAGGTTGAACGTATGATTGAAGTATACAACATATAGTGTGAAATATTTTTACGTGTGAAACGGCACGAAATAGAAGAAATGTTTCAAAGCCAAATGTAGTACAAGTTATTGAACTACAGTAGCTCGTACTTATTGTTTGTTCCAACCTTTACTGCTGTATTACTGTTCAATGTTCATTACAAAAACTTTCATAAAAAGTTTATGGTTTGGTTCTAGGTTTGCCTGGAATATAAATCTTCACATTCTTTCCAGTCGGTTCCTGCTATTTCCATGAGTTTTTGAAGAAAGAGGTTGACCATTTTCATTCCCGGCAACTTGTACTTTCGAACAATGAACAAGTAATAGAACATCAGTACTATGACTTCATAGCCGATCGCAAGCAAGATTATTGGGTTTGGATTTTGGATGAAAGCAGATACGATGAAATAGACAGATGCAATGATGGTGATTATCGGGCAAATAATAGTAACCTGAAAAAAAAAAAATAAGTGGTGCACCTGAAGGATCGGCCATCGGGGCGGATTCAGAAAATAGCCTGAGAGGAGGGGAGAGTTTTACAAAACACAATGATGTGTAGTTCCACATTGATTCGACTTTGCAAATGCAGTAGCCTACACCGTGAATACAGTTTCCTTTTCTGTGTTTCAAGGGACGGTGGCCCACTACCACGAGTCGACCCCCTCCCACGGCTCCATCAGTGCCGGCCATGTTTAATCAAAACGAATAGTTTAAATTTCAGTTTAGGTTAATGTAGTACAGTGTCTATATCAAAACTGTTTTCTGTATGTTCCTTTGTGTTTCATGGCACATTGGGTATCAGCGATAGCGATTAATCAGCTTCAGTTATTTTCTTTGAAAACCTTCCAGTAAACTATAGGCTATAAGCAGTGGCGCCGGCAGGGGGGGAGGCAGGCGGGGCAGCTGCCCCCCAATGTTTTGGGCATCATCTTTTTAATTTTTTTTTTTTATTAATTCATATTAATATTTGCAGGCTTGTCCATGGGAATGGGATTCCCACGGGAATCCCATGGGAAATGTCCCATGGGATGGGATGGGATGGGACAGCACCAAGACGGACTATATAGTCCGTCTTGGACAGCACGAATTGCATTTCCCATGGGACAGTAGCTAGGCATTTTTATTTAAAAAATGATATGAATTGTCATAGATAGACAACTTTTCTGAACTTTAAAGTTAACAAAGTCAATAAATTTTGTCGTTTTGTATCTCTTTTTGTACATTTAGTCCTATCTAGTACACATTAGACTTAAATTTCCATAAATTTAATAACATTTATTGAATTGTATTTTGATGGGAATCCCATGGGATGGGATGGGATGGGACGGGACAGGCATGAATTGCTATGGGATGGGATGGGACAGAAAAAAATGTCCCATGGACAAGCCTGAATATTTGGATCCCAACCTCAAGTAAGTCAACTCAAGTTGCAAGGGGGGTAAAAGCTCTCTCTTTAAAAAAAGGTATGGAAAACTTTGATGACTAAATTGTACAGTAGGTAAAAAGATTTTCTACAGAAGCAAAGATATAGACCTTTTAAAGTTTTAACTAACGTCACATTGATGTAGAAAAATAACAACCTGTTAAATTTTTGATACCTCACACTCCCATGACTTCTTCCGCGCGAATTTTGGCCTTGGTTGCTTGCAGTGATTCTTTCACTTAAACAAAACGTTTTGTTTCAGCAGTTTTGAGTTGTTCGATTCTTAATTTGTAAAGGAGACTCAATTTCTCCAATATTTATCATTTATGTTTCTTCTTTAATCTCAGCAGAGTATAAAACTTGTAAAAGTTTTTCGTCCATACGACGTCATGAATGAAATTATATCTCAAATCGGCGTAATGACGTGACATCATCTAAACATTTTACCTAATAATAAATTAATAAATTCGATCGTCAAAAGTGGTTTGGTGGTGGTAAATATTACGTAATGAAAAAAATGTGATAAAGTTGGAAGACATTACGTCATGTTTTTTCGGTACCCGGACATTTTGCCGAAAGACATTTTGCCGAAACCCATTTTGCCGAAAGACATTTTGCCGAATGGACATTTTGCCGAAACTCATTTTGTCGATTGGACAAATTGCCGAAATTAATGTATTATATGTATTATCGTAACCTAATAACACATAAATATCATTCACGGCAATTAGTTCTTTCGGCAACTTGTCCATTCTGCAAAATGAGTTTCGGCAAAATGTCCACTCGGCAAAATGTCTTTCGGCAAAATGGGTTTCGGCAAAATGTCTTTCGGCAAAATGTCCGCGCACGGTTTTTTCAATACAAATTGAAGTTTAAAATTTATTCTTTTGTTTATAGTCGTAATCCACCTTCAAAGCGGTACTACAAAGAACAATTTTCAATAAGGGGGGCATCAAGAATAGTCTTGAGTTTGGGGGGGGGGGCTGTCGATTCTTCTTATGCTTTAGGAGTGATATCTCTGTTATTTTGGCACGGTTTCAAAATCTGGGATTCACTTTGTAAAATTATTCACGCTGAGCATATCCCAAAATTAAAACTATGTGAATTTTAGAACTGCTCATATACGTTGAAATGTTGAAGTCACTTATGAGTGTAATTTGTAGCGTGAGTTTACACATTATTTTTTGGTAGAGTAATGAAGAACGTGCATTGTAATGTTGTGATTAATTTTTGTTTACATTATTTTACATACAGCCAAAGCCCTTCACGCTGTGAAACAGTTAGGATTAACGAGACATGGGCCAAATTAATTACTTTCATCCAGCTGGTGGGAAAATGTTTCACAATGGAATATGAAATATTTCAGCGGATGTGCTGAGAAATGCCTTATATCTTTCAATCTATAACCTTTATTCGCTCAAAATTTCAGCTCAATAGAGGTGATTAAAAGTTAGGAAAAGTCAAGAAATCTTGTAGTCGCAGCCTCAGTGGTTTTGGAGATACAACTGTTGATACAAAAAAGTTGAATTGACAGCCCCCCCCCCCAACCTTCAAACGGTTTGCGTTGAGTCAACAGATCTATGCCTTAAGGTTTACGTCAGCTCCGGAGATCAGTAAAATATAAGGTTGTCATCTTCGGTGCAACAAGACCACTGATTGATTGGTTTAGTGAGGATTCGTAGTCCCATTGCTTTCATTTTGAGTGATCATACTGATTTTCAATTTATTCCTACAAGACGTTACGTAATGAAAAAATATATAACTAAGGTTGGAAGAAATCACGTCATGTCTTTTCAATTCAAAATGAAGTTTAAAATTTATTCTTTTGTTCATAGTCGTAATCCTCCTTCAAAGCGGTATCACAAAGAACAATTTTCGATAAGGAGGGCATCAAGAATATGTCGACATGACTTTTAAGGTTTACGTCAGCTCCGGAGATCAGTAAAATATAAGGTTCTCATTCTCGTGATTGTAAATGACTATAATTGATAAGTTTGATAATTGAATACATTGTTTACAAGAAAAGCTTTAGCCTATGATGTAATTTCTCGTCAAACTGTGCAAGGATGCAAGCCATCTGCAACTGCTGAGATCGCTTGTTCGATCTAGAATCTAGATTAACATCTAAACAGCTATTCGTTATACAAAACTTGAATATATCAGAAATAGCCTAAAGTAACTTCATTGTCTCAAAGCTTTTTGTTTGACACTCATCAAGATGTATGACCTCTATGACCAGGGCCGGATTAAGGGTTTATGGGGCCCTGGGTTGAGCTGAAAGTGGGGGCCCTTATCAAGTGACATTTTTCGCTAAAAATTAATGGTGGAGTGGGGCAACGACACGGGCCGAGTTGCATGTATCTGTGGCACCGAGTCCCAAAGAGCGGACCAGTGGCGTAGCCAGAAAAAAATGTTGGGGGGGCCAAATATTTGATGAATTGAAGAGAACAACAAAGTGTTTGATTTGAAGCCATCGCCACTTGATGTGCAGTGGCGTATCCTGGTGGGTTGAAGCAATAAAAGTGGTAGGGGGTTAGAGCGTGCCGAAGGCACGCGTATTCTAGGGGGGTCCGGGGGCATGCTCCCCCGGAAAAATTTTGAAAAATTACACTCAAATAATGGATTATAGCGCTTTCTGAAAACACTTTTAGGGTAATATTTGTATGAAATTTATTAGCAGATAAACAGCTATTAACTTATTAAAGATAGCTCTTACACACAAACGGGCAAAAACTGTGGCTAAATTAGAGAACACTAAAAACTCAGCTACACAAAAATTCAATAACTACACAAAAACCCAACAGAGTAAGCCATTCTGAAATTGCTTCCACAAATTAGTTCAAAGAAACGTAAATCGCGTAAATTTTGTGCGATTTACGATTTGCAAAATTTATTGGTGTTATTCTGTGTGTCTAAAACAAGTCCTTGGAGGTGTTAATAGCCAGATGTCTTGGAAAACGATATAAATTTCTACAAACTTTATTATATTTTCAACAAAAGGCTCAACTTCGGAATCCAAACTTGGAAAATTTGGGGGGGGCATGGCCCCTTTCGCCCCCCTGGTTATGCCTATGCAGCGGATCACCTTCTTGTTTGTCCTCGGCTTGCCACCCGGTGCAGTAGGTGAGACCTGTCAGTGTATAACTCCGTTGCGGAAGAATGTGTCAATCTGTGGTGTATCAACAAACTTTAGAAGACTCGATAGAAGAAGAACTGCATCATATCTAACTGACCATCTTGTATCAGATAATGTCTTCAAAACAGGCAAACCATCTAGGAATTTTCGATGGACTTGCCAACGATGATTAGACGAGACGAGCCATGAATAAAGGCTTTGCAACAACTCAAAAACCTCAGCGGCAGAACGGCATGTTTCTACAGGACATTTAGGCTACCGTACTGATTAAATTAAGTGAATGTGCTGTGCAAGGGACATAATGAGCTACACTACATTTCTCGCGCAGAAGAGCTTGAAGACCGTTATACTTGCCACTCATATTGGCAGCATTATCATAACTTTGACCCGTAATCCGTACCATTTTCGGATATTAAAGTATCAAATAAATATGTTTTTTGTTAAAAAAACGAAGAAAAATTGAATAACTGGGGCTGGGCAGGGGTGCTGCAGCACCGCAGCACATATGGGTGAGCCGTCCTTGCTTGTTTGAGATACGAATTAAAGCAGTAATCTCCAGCTGTGCAACTAAAAAAATTAATAGATTTTTTTCTTTGAGGTGGGGGCCCCCAAAAGTGGGGGCCCTGGGCTTCAGCCCAGTCCGCCCCCCCCTTAATCCGGCACTGTCTATGACGTTACATTTTCTAAACTTTGGGTTGACTTCAGATCCCTGACTTCAGAGCATAAAAGTTAGTGACTTACCGGAATAAGATCGCTTTTTGAATCAACCAAGGAGAAAATTGATAAATAATAAAACAGTAATAATCTCGCAAAAAAAAGCAATCAACCTATGTGTCTAAAACAAAGTTTGCCTAATTTTAAACGAAACTGCATTAAAAGAGCGAGTTTTGCCAATACCAAGCATTCAAATATCTCAGTCTGGAATTAGCAAACAAGAAAACATAGAGACTTAGCTTTATTTTCGAAAAATGCCAAAGAAAACATGATCTTATTCTTTTGCTATGCCACCGGACAGCACCATTTTACAGAAATATTCATACCCACAATTTTGTTGAAAATGCTCTCAGAATGCACCAAACTGAAAGTAATTTTTCAAAATTTTCTGGGGGAGCCCCCCCAGGCCCCCCGCCGCTAAGTGTCGCCTTCGGCGAACACGCCATCGGGCTTTGCCCGCCGGCTGTCAACAACCCCCCTTTCAAAATTTTTGACTACGCTACTGTCTTGCACTGTCAATATTTTGCCCCCCCATTGTTGAAGGTCTGGCGGCGCCACTGGCTATAAGTTATACACCCTGCTACGTCTCAACAACGTACAAGAGGGAAAAATACACGACAATTTTTACAGCTTTGAAAAATATATGGAGGTGTTAAAATAACCTCATTATTTATTTTAATCTTACCTTATAAGGTCTATTCAAATCAGGAAATTTTCTTCTCAGAAGAAGGACACTTGCGGCGCTTAACCCATGCCAGATCCATATGTAGAAATTGAAAGCGCTGACAATCGTGTCAAAGTCTCCGATGAGAATTAAAATTAAAGTGGTGAAAAAGTTCAACACAAGACTCGGAGAAGGGGAAAAGTAACGGGTATGGATCATTCCAAATACCTATTTTAAACAAATAGTTCTCGATCATACTAAAAATATAAGTTGTGAAAGTCATTCATCAACATTACGTTCTCTATTATGTACGAAGTGTACGTAAATACTACATGTATACATTTTCAGTCCTTTCAAGTATAAGATTGATTTTTGATATAGCAATGTTGGCCATTCCTGTGCGATGATCATTAACAAACTAAATCGCGCTTTGTTTGATTTTTCAAGGAGTGTTTTCACCAAGTGCGTTTTGGATCATTTACTATGCTATGAATAAACTCGCTTTCACTAACCTAGCCCGCCATCTGTCAATACAAATCAAGTCATCAACATTGCCTTCGAAATGCTTGAAACAGCTGAAGTTTGAAACAATACAAACCAGATCTAAAAAATTGAAAAAAATACTTACTTTGGGCGCTAACCCGGATCTGCCAGCCACAAAAACATCTCTAGCATTCTGCAAAACCAGCCCATTGACATTCCCAGCAGTAGAGACGCAGACAAATAAAGGAATTAACCAGGCCAATGATCCTAAGGCTTTGTTGCCAAATATTGTTCCGACTGCTTTTGATGACATCATGTCGGTTGCTGGCAACACTGGAAAAGCATGCAAACAAAAATGAAGACATGTAAATTGTAGCCTAGATGTGGAGTTTTTCATTGGAATTCAAACTGAGATTTAAAACCAAATAATACAACAAGACATTATTTCAATTTTAATCAACTATGCAACAAACGCATCGAACATTTTCAGCATGTAGCTGTGCATCGCGGTCAAGTGATAAGAGCGTCCGGTTCTAAATCAGTAGACTTTGGTTCGATACCCTGTCGGTTGTACCAAAGCCCAAAGGCTTTCCAAAAATGGTACTCACGCTTATCCCTGCTTGGCACTCAGACAAGAAATGGATTTAAGGTAATACTGTGTAGCCTACCCGCTTTCTCCTCTACCCGCTTTTCTCCTGCGCTGACACTGTCTGCGCTAACAGCTGAGTAAGCTACAACGGATTGCTGCAATTGATAGACCGCTATGTGAATGTAACACTATTCTCATGACAAGATGGACTTTCATGCTGCAATAAATGCTTTAATTCGACAAAATAGTTATCTTCACTAGAACAATGGTGGCCTACTTTCGAAACTGAGCCAGGCGCACAACCTGACACATGGCCACCTAAAGATACGGCCTGATTTGTCACATTTTGCAGAAATTTCCAGGATTTTCTAACTTTGGACGAACGTTTAAATAAATTTTTCTAATAATTAGATTTTTACGCTTTCTTTATTTTTTTCACCAGATGACACAATAGGTTTTAACATCCGCAGATGTTGAAAAACAAAGAAAATTTGATTTCGAAGATTTTAGTCAGACTGTTAATTTTTCAATAACAGTCTGATTTTGCGTTTTTCAATTTACTTTTTCTCATTTGCTATTGCTTCCCCAAGACAAGAAAAAAGTTTCATGTCATTAGGAAACCGTAAAAAGTAAAAACATCTCAAAAAATGTCAGTCAAGCACTAGCAGTAGCTGTAATCAAAATCTGCAAAATGTGACAAATCAGGCCGCATCTCCAGGTGGCCATGCCTGACATTAAATAGCAGGCATATAATTGTTTGTTTGGTGAAAGATCGGTGTGTAGGCTAACTGGTAGCCTGGGAATTCAAGGATTTCGATTTTCTTTCAGATAAAATTCTGCGTTAGATTTATCGAAATTTTGTTTTACAGTGTAGCATGTTTTACATAAACTAAAGTGAAAAATCTTAATCAAAGCCTAATGTAAAGAACGTCGAACAACACCAGCTTTCCAGTTTCACAATCATGACGGTTGTCAACTAAACGAAATGATTCTGTTGTTGTAACTTGATGACAGGCAGCACACCTGTATAGACTAGAAAACCCGCAAGGACGACAAGGTTATTCGGAGCTGCCAGTCTGTTTTGAATTATATTATGTGTTCTGTTGTGTAATTACTCGATTGTTTTCGTGCTGGAAGGACAAACAAAACATCTTTCTCTTTCTTTCTCTAAGTCTAAGGGACATAATATAGCCTACTGGTCTGAATAACTCTGAGAAATCTGCTGTTTGCGCAAACGGCGCAAGTAATCTTTCATACAATCAGGGGCGTTGACAGGGGGTCCAGGTGGTACTTTTTGACCCGGGCCAGGAATATTTAAGGGGCCCGCATTTAAAAGATTCCCCGCGACTTCAAACATTATCAAGATCTTAATATACCGGTAATCAGATCTAAAGGAATTGCCATCAAAAGTTAAAACAGCCACTTCAGCTGTCAGATGGTAAAGTACCGGGCCCCCTTCCGGATACCGGGCCCACTTCAGCTCTCTGGTGGTAAAATAGCCACTTCAACCACCAAGCAGTAAAATAAAAATTTAGTTTAGTCTGGTATAGTGATTTCCCTAACCACGAATAGGGAAGAGTGGGGCTAGTTTGAACAGGGGCAAGTTTAAACACTGCTAATAGCTCCTCTCCGAAAGTAAATATATCGAAGCTCTGTTGTGCCATCTATGCTTGCATAGTTACCGAGTACCAGCAACGATTTTAGTCGAAATAGATTGATCATGCAACTTTCCAGAAAGTAAAGACTGTTTTGGGGGGGGTAAAAGTAAACTTTTTATTTTTGCTTGTAGTGTTGTAACGCAGTCTGCAGTAAAGTTATTTGAAGTTTCTTTGCAGTTTTAAAATACCTACTCACTGACTTTCAGATGGCCTGTCACTTGAACTGATAGCTAGTTAGCTTGGTAGTGAAATTTAAATAAATGTCCACTGGATGTTATGCGGGCAAGTTTAAACGTGATGTTTAAACTTGCCCCATCAAATTTGCTAAACCGTTTTTGTGTTATTAATTGTGTATTGAATTGTTTTTCCTAACTTAAATTTACATTCAGGTTGTTTTAGTTGAAATAATTATGAGAACCTATAAGAGAAAGACAGATAGGGGCATATCCACTAGTGTTTGTGTGGCCGGGAGTTCTCTGGAGACTGATGACTTTTCTCCCTTAAGGATAATGCCTATGCCAAAAGCTCCAACAAGGCAAAATGCAGGAAAAAGAAGAGCAGCAATCTTGACAGATACCCCGGAAAAAAAAACTTGAAGAAGAACTAAAAGGAAGAAAAAGAAAACCAACAAAACCCTTGAAAAGAAGGCTGGGATATCTCACAAAGGAAACAACCAAACGTGAAGAGATGTGGTTCTGTCTGGTGTGCAGCGAGCCGTATACGAACAGCCATCCTGGTGAAGAGTGGGTAAGGTGTAATGGATGTCGTCAATGGGCACACCAAGACTGCACAAAAGACCTCCCAGACTATGTATGCCATAACTGTGCCACAGATTCTGAGTGAAAACATGCGATGAGACACTTGATTGACATGAGACTGTAATTCGATTTGTGGCCGAATTTTCTTGATTTTCTGTTAATATTTGTGTTGTTTTTTCGATACACCTTGTTCTTTTTTCTGTTTGTTCTGATCTAAACTGCGAAACTGCATTATAACACGAAGTTATCCAGTTGGTAATGGCTATTCTTATGATTTTTAAACTTACCCCTTGCGCGTTTAAACTTACCCCGCACACGGGATAAGTTTAAACACTTGAAAAATATTTTTTATTTCAGTATAAAATCTAAACTGTAAAAAAGTGTTCAATTTTTTTTTTGCGTGGTAGCCTATCTAAAAATGCTGTAGGTATGTAACAAAGCTAAAACAACTTTATTCCATAAACAAACATGACTGTGAGACTAAATAACGTGAAAAGTGTTCAAACTAGCCCCACCTTCCCCTATTTAGTGAAATATAACCCGAAACACGAATTTCAAAATAAACAAGTTAATGTTTTTTTAAACTCAAAAACTGAAATGGCACAGGTAAGAAGATTGCTATCCCTCTTTCTGGACAAAAAATTACTCCAAAACCGCTTTTCAGATTGCAGCAATCATCAAATGTTTGACATAGGCTCAAAAACCTTTCCCAAATCAAATTAAAAACTTTCTGACCGTCTGCACTAACTTTGCTGTAAATTCTCTTCTGGTGAGCCTAGAATGACCAGTGAAACATCAATGGAATCGGGAAGTAATACTCTAGCGCCATGTGACAAATAAAAGTTCAAAAAAGCAACCGCTAGATAGAGATAGTAAATTTTGCGTTTCTAAATACGTTTCAGTTAGTCGCAGCTTTGTCTCATGTCAAAATAGCTATCAAATAAAATAAAAAATGACCTGAGAAGTATCCAAGGTTGACAAACATATATATCGTGATGACTGAAAGGAGACCCAAAATTGTAGCTCTTGGCAGATCTTTTGCTGGGTCTTTTATTTCTTCTGACACTGAGTTTAAAGCATTGAATCCTTGATAAGCGAACATGCCTTGATAAATAGCCATGGAAATGTCAGCAATGGAAAGATGAGATAACGCTTCGGTTTGAAAGCTTTTTTCAAAATTCTCAATTCCTGCAGGGCTTCCCTTTGCTAAATGAACAATTCCAACAATGGCAATCAAAGCCATTGCCAAAAATTTCGCAACAAAAAATATCACTTCAAATTTGACGGTGATTTTCACGCTAGTATAGTTGATGTAGAATAACACAAACAACAACATAATTGCAACAAGCTTGATAATGTTGTCTGGTGGATTGCAGTCTCCAAAAAATGGAGCTGTAAGATATCTTGCAAATATCAGACAAGTAGCGGCACCTCCGTCTCTCAGCTTCCAAATGTAGGCAAAGGACACGATGGGTCCATACACAAGTTTGAAATTTAAAAAGTCCATTCCAGATGTTTTCAAAGATGCTCCGATTTCACAATAACACAAAGATGAACACATTGATATCAATCCACACATCAACCAAATTATTAAGCTCAGTCCAACACTTCCATGGACTCCTTTTAGTATCCCAGTTGGGGACACAAAGATTCCCGATCCCACCATTGCCCCGATTGCTATGGAAACGCCCGACCACAAGCCAATGCGCTTTTTCAAAGCAAAAACTTCAAGCTTGTCATCACTTAACTCAGCTTCGTTTTTCGAACTCATTGTGTTTTTCGTCAATCCAATTTTGATGAAAAATAAGTTTGTTCTGTAAAATGCTTAATTGTAATAAACTATAACAGTTATGATAGAAAGTAAATCGAATAAACATTCTGCTGTAGCCAGCGTATCTTAGTAGGTTAGGGCTAGAAAATGCCTTTCGATGACGTGGGTTCGATTCCCACCCCTGTCATGACTATTTTATCTTCTGTAATTGTTAAACAAAGTTCAAATCACTGATCAACTCTCTGAGTGCTAAAAGGATCATAATTAGACGGTAGTCACTTAAACATGTTTCGATTGGTTGACAGTGTCTTTGGTCTTACTGAGAATTGACATGTTAAAGTGGCTACCGGCTACGTAGCTATCAACAGTAGCTGAACTGAAAGCTTATTCAAGCAGCAACATAATCTGAAATGGTTTCAGTTTTTATATTACGCCTTACGAAAACTATTCACCACATCTTCTCTTCTATAGTTTAAGTTGGTTTCATTCGAAGTTTTGTTTCTATCTTTACCTTACAGTGGAAACTTCGAAAATGCAGAAACACGTTCAATCCTTCTTATTGAGTGTGTTCAGTGCGTAATCTTCAGTGAATGGGTGAGGCAACGTCAAAGTTTTTTTTTTTTTTTTTTATGAATATTTTTACTTCCTGTCCGCATCAATTCAATAGGCTACTGATTGGTTTTAACGCGTTAGTTTCTTTTATCTAACCTAAATCTTTTTCTTTCATTCATAGATCTGCTTGTTTTAAAGAAGTGTTTGCCAAATTAAGCCTACGTTTTATAACCTGTTTCATGGAAGGAATTGCGAGTTGTCATGTCTGAAAATGCCTCATATGGAAACCTATTCGTTGCTGTGCGAAAATTAATGAGGTGTAGCTCTTCTGCACGGTCCAACAAAGCATGTACGCATTGCAATTTTAACTCTTGTTGTAACATAAACAAAAACTGAAAAAGGAATGTGACACAAGCCTTGTAGCCTAGTTAACTTGCTGCAAATTAACTTTCAATAAGATACTGGAAGAATTTAGTGCACTTCATACTAAATTAAATTTTCTGAAGCGTAAAAAGTTAACTTTTCAATTAGCTGTGAGGAGAATCACCAGCACTTTTAAAATTGCATGTGCATACGACTTTAAGAAATCCTAGTCAGAAACAACAATACATAAGCAGTTATTACGTTTGTTTATGAAATGCAACTGTTTTATTCACGAAGACCAACATCTAACTACTCTTATTTCATCATCATCATCATCCATCGTCGGTTTGTTCCCCACTAGTGGGGGTGGCCGATTGTTTCCGCGCAGCAATTGTTTTAATCCCTTTTCTCCATTTCACCCTGTCCCTTGCATCTTCCTTTTTTTAAACTCATCCTTCACTTGTTGTTTCCACGTTCTTCTTGGACGACCGCGTTTCCTCTTCCCATCTACCTTTAGATCTAGTGCCTTTCTAAGAAAACTTTCTTCCTCCCTCCTTATCACATGTCCATACCATGTTACTCCATTTGCCCTTGCCAGTTGGTCTATGGTCTCTCTCATCTCTAGCATATCCAACAATTCTTCAGTCCTTTTTTCCCTTCTCGTTTTCACCCCACACATTGCTTTCACCATTGACCTTTCTGTTCTTCTCAGGATTGCCAGTTCACTCTCTCTCAATACCCATGTCTCGCTACCATATAGCATTGCAGGCCGCACACAGCTCCGATATACTTTTCCTTTCATCCTTAGTGAAAATTTTCTGCCATACAACATTTCCCCACATTCCCTGAACTTTGCCCAGCCCAATCTTGCCCTTGTTGTCACCGCTGCTTCACATCCACCACTTCCATTTATCCGATCACCCAGATAACAGAAGTCTGTCACTGTTTCGATGCCATGGCAGAACTCATCATCATGGCCTTCCACTTCATTCCTTCCTTTACTGCATTTCCCACAAACAAAACACTTCGCCAATCTTGTTGCGGCTCTCTTGACATTAGCACATCTTGCATGTACCCACTTTCCACATTCCTTGCATTGCATTGAATTTCTCATCAATCTCTTGCCACATATTCCACAGGGATCTACTTTGCTCTCAACAACTGTTCTTTCTGCTCCACTCACCATTACTTTTGTTTTTTCAAGATTCACCTTCATACCCTTGGTTTCAAATGCTTCTTTCCATTTCTCAAACTTTCTCTCCATTCCCTCCATACTATTACTTGTCAAGACCAGGTCGTCTGCATACAAAATTTCACTCAATAAGCCCTCCCTCACTCCTTCAGTTACAACGTCAACCACAATAGCAAATATCAGAGGTGACAAAAACTGATCCCTGGTGTACACCAATCTTCACAGAAAACTCGTTTGAATAATTTGATCCAACTCTCACTTTTGTTCTTGCATCCTCATACATAGACATCACAGCTCTCACTAATACCTCCGGTATATTTCTTTTCCTCATTGCCCATTCCATCACTTTCCTTGGTACTCTGTCAAATGCCTTTTCGAAGTCGACGAAACACATATATAGTTTTCTCTGCTTCTCTCGGTATTCCTCCTGCATTCTTCTCAATATAAACAGAGCATCTACTGTACCTTTTCCTGGCATAAATCCAAACTGCACATCATTTAATTTCATCAATGTTCTCAACCTCTTTTCTAGTATTCGCTCCACAATTTTCATTCCATGCTCTATCTAACTACTCTTATTTGAATTCACTATTAAGTAATCATAATTGAATATACTTCCCATGGTAAGTAGGTTATTGATGATACTTATTTTAGATTTTCTCCCCTTGTTTAGATTGACTCACCATGATCTTTTCGGATTTACTCACCCTGACCTTATTAGATTTTCCCACCCTAACCTTATTTAGCTCTGTCAACGTCTTTTGTCGGCTGCGAGGCCGAGGAGCGATAGTGTTGGTACAATGTTCGATAGGACATGAGTTCGACTCCCATTGAGAGCACGTAGTCTTGGCATGGTACACACATACTTGCTGATGAAAACGATGATTTCCTTCTGCACAATTGAGTTTTTCAACCATCCCACATTATCCTGGGGAGAATCAAACGTCTTTTATTTCTACATTGCACAACAAATGCATTTCATCTCGGAACAAACGCAGGAACTTGACGCAGAGCCGGTTAACGAGATTGACAGAGTCAGAGAGTGAAGTTTTCCGATTGTTGGCGGGAAATTATTCCATCCACTAGTTGCCGCTGAATGAAGAGCAGTCCTTAGAATGCGTTGCTCAAGCGCATACCCTGAGAGCCGAACCAGCGCCGCTTGATCTTGAGTCGGGCGCGTAACCTCAAAGCTAAAGGAACTTGACAAAATGCTCCTAAATTCGCAAGGCACTGTTTTAAGCAAAGTTCAGTCATTGTAATGCGCGAATACGAATAATAAACCGGAAACCTCCGGTTCAGTAAAAACTTTCATCCGCAAATAAACTGCAAAATTCTCTTGAATCCACGATGAAGATACAATCCCTTTCTTGAGTCGAAAAAACGAAAGCGATAGACTCGTTACTGACGCAAAAATTCGTAAGTGATTAGAGTCTTGAGTTGCATGCAGAGTAGGGTGGGTCAAACATTTTTTTTCTTCCAAAACATGGCGGCAACCCCCTCAGACTATGAGATTGGTCCTAGAAACTCCCCCAAAAAAATTTGAGCACGTTTGTTCAAGTATTCGCCAAGCAATGGTCCTTTGAAATTTTCAGAATAGGAACATGATAGGCCATATGGGAAAACGTACGGTAAAAAAACAAAACAGCGACAGCGATAGATTCGTTACTGAAGCAAAAATTCGTAGGTGATTAGAGTCTTGAGTGGCATGCAGAGTTATGATTGGACGCCGAATACGATTGACAAGGAACATGATGTTAGAGAACTCCTTTCAAATGCAATGTTAGAAGTCTACGTTTATTGGTTTTGAAGAGCTGGGTTGGTCAGGACTGGAAGTGACTTCACTATCAAAGGCCCACTGATACACGTCGGAGTAGGTTCTCGCAAAGTGAACCTCTACTCCCTCCTTGATGTAATCCGCTAAGTCGTTGAAGTCTTTTTCATTCTCAAAGGGCAAAATAAGGCATTTCACCCCGGCGCGTTTAGCCTGAAAATAATGGATAGGTAAAAAGTCAGCAAAAGGTGTGTTAAGTCACGATAACAATCATGTCCAAAGCAAATGCAACTTAAAATCGTTTATGGCCAAATGTGAAACGGAAAAATATACGGCATGAAATCCTCAGGAAAATTTGGCACATATCAGTACAAAATAGAGTTAGACGAAGAGCAATTACTTGACAATATAAAAATGTTATTGCGTAAGTGTCAACTGTTAAAGCAAGGACTCACAGCCAGGGTTTTCTCTTTAATGCCGCCGACAGGTAAAACCTTCCCTGTGAGCGACACCTCGCCAGTCATAGCGATGTCTTGTCGCACGGGTTGTTTCATAGCGAGAGACACGAGAGCTGTGACGAGAGTGCATCCAGCGCTTGGACCGTCTTTAGGTGTCGCGCCCTGATGGAAGGAGTCAACGCAGTGAAATCAATAACGGAGCAGACGTTAAGTTGAAAAGAATACAGTTACAAGGTATACAAATACAATACGAATACAAGTTACGAGCATGGGGCTTGATTGGGAGAGAAGGCTTTTATCTGAACTATCGTTAAAAGTCTTAAAGAACTGAAGCAAATCGTTCGAACAGTTCAATCTAATGCTGAAGCATCTTAAGTGTACTGCAGCAACCAAACAATCATATTACCAGCCTACTTTTCTAGAATTTGACATAAGCAACATTATAACTACCATGTCGCCTTCCAAAACGTTTTTAGTGCGAAAATAATCTTATTTTCATCAGAAATTATTTGGCATGATTTCAAACACAGCATTTTTCTTTAAACTTTTACTGCTGATAATTAATGCTTAATTGCAGATTCGTTGACATCAATTCAATTTGTGCTGCAAGCCATACCTCAGGTACATGAATATGCAAATAGGCGCCGTCGAAGAAATTGTTCTCTGGGTGTTTTTGCTTGACAACCGATCGTGCCAACGTCGATGCTATCTTCGCCGATTCCTTCATGACGTCACCGAGACGACCAGTGAGCTCAATATTGACGTCACTATTCTTGGTATCTCTGGGTCGGCGTTCGCAGCATTCGATGTACAGCACTGATCCACCTGAAGTGATGGGCAACGCAAAACTGAACTTCCGCGTAAATTAAACTTGGCTGAGGGAGGGAGAGAAAGGGGAATATTTTGTTTTTCACAGTTTATTCTATAAAGAAACCTTGACATGAAAAATTATTCTACAGATAGAGAGGATATAAACTTTGAAGTAAAACTTATTTGCTGGCTGGGATTTATGATTAATATTGCAGAAGTAAACCTTCAACGTGAATTAATACCATTAACGCACAGTTGTTCTCACCCATTGCTGTCCAGGCCAGCCCCATGACGACACCTGGCGGCGTGACGTCATACATTCGGTCGGAGCTGAAAAGGGGATTCCCCACGAAGTCCTTGAGGTTCGATTGATCGACGACTATCGGTTCCGCTTGGTCTCCGGCGCTGACGATCTTGAAAGCTGCTTTTCTGTGAACCTGTAAAGAAGATTGTTTCAAGGGTCACTTCCACTTGGAACATTCCATACCCAGACAGCAAATCGGTTGTTTTTACATTGATTCAACGTCTGCAGACGTTGAATCAATGTAAAAAACAAATGATTTGCGTCAGGGTATAGGCTCAATTCAGACTGTTTTAATGTGTTTCAGACGTGCTAATAACTTTTTAAAGACCAAATAAACACTTAGTTACAAGAAAAGTCGTTGTTATAGAAATGTTGACATTTTGTCGACGGCTACAACCACAAAAGTTAGAGCTAAGTTGCCATTTTAAGCAACAATCTCGCAGCAAAATAATAATGTCATATTCAAAATGCTGGCGGTGAGACTGAAGTCGTTTCATTACTACAGATGAGAGGTCGTGGGTTCGACTTCAACCGTAGACATTTCAAATCCGTCGTTGTTACATTGATTCAACATCTACAGACGTTGAATTAATGTAAAATTGAGGAATTTTTTCTGTCTTCAAAGTTATTACCTTTTCAATTTGTTTCAAAAGGTTTCTGACACCACTCTCTCTGCAATAATTCTTTATAAGCGTTTCCAAAGCTGAATCATCAATGACGGCTTTCTCCTTAGTGAGCCCCGATGAAGTTTGCGATTGCGGTATCAAGTATTGCTGAAATTAACAATGTGTCAAGGTACCGATCGTATCAACATTGATTGCGCTTGCTTTTTGACAATAAAGTACGTTTACTTTCTCAGATGACGTATCGTGGTAAAACCGCAAAGACATTGTAAAACTCAGTAAGAGAAAAATCGTAAAATCGTATTTTTTAATTTGTTCGTAGAGTCAATGCATTGCTTTAACGACTTGGTGTTTTCTGAAAACAAGAATCTAAGTAAAGTTCCCAACGACGTCTTTGTGGTATCAAGACCAGCAGGACGTACTTGTGCAATCGCCATCTTCTCTCTGCCAACGTATCCGGACACTTGTATCATCTCCATTCGGTCGCGCAACGGATCAGGAATGGTATCCAACACATTGGCCGTGCAGATGAACAGGACCTAGTAGAAACAGTAGGTGGTACTTTCAACAACAAAATTGAGAAGCAAGTTATTACTTGAAAATCACTGGTCGTGAAAAAATAAACTGCAAAGTTGACAAAGTATTTTGATTTGGAATGTTTTTTGAAAATACTTTACTCATCATTATCATGACTAAGTTCCTTCCTCTCGTCGAGGGTCGGAGGCAATAAAGCGCCAAATTTCTCTGTTGCGAGATTTTTTTTCGCAGTTTGGTAATTAAATCCTGACCAGTCTTTAATATCATTTGTCCAAATTCTTGATGGTCTGCCCCTATTTCGTTTTCCATTCATTTTCCTTCCAGCAGTCTTTGAATAGAATTATTACGAATCGCATGGCCAATAGACTTCAATTTTCCTGTTTTAACTGTTTGTAGAATTTCCATGTAGGTTTGCATTCTAAATAGTACCTACATCTTCGTTTGTGATTTTATCTTTAAAATTTTATCACACATAAAACTTAGAATTTGTCTATGAGAATAACCTTCGAGAAATAAGAGTTTACAAGAATAACCTCTTCTGAAGAAGCGATGGCTCAGCAATGTCCGGGAGGACTTGCGACAGATCTCGTCTCCATCGACACTAAGAACCGCGTAAAGATGGACAAATACCACCAGACAGATGAAACAGGAGACGTTAAATTGTAGAACGAGTGATTATCACCGCGTTACCTTGGAAAGGTCCACAGTTACATCAAGGTAGTGATCTAGAAAGTTGCTGTTTTGTTCTGGGTCGAGTAGTTCCAGTAGAGCAGACGATGGGTCGCCTTGGTAGCCTTTTCCAATCTTGTCCACCTGGACGTACAATAAACATTATAGTCATGAAGCTTTCAGATGCAAAATTGTAATTTTTTGAAGCAGGAAAACGCTGATTCTCAACTGTAGCAAGTTATCGCCAAAATGCAGCTAGCAAAATTTGTCCTTTTGTCATCGTTTCAACGTTCGGCGACGCTAAAACGACGGCAAAAAAGCACTTTTTTTCAGCTGGACAAGAATGTCTTGAGTAAAAAACTTCACAAACACGTCGCTGCACCTCATCAATGAGTACAAGAGGATTTTCTGTTTTAGTCTTCTTCATGCACTGAATCATCTTCCCGGGCATTGCTCCGACGTAGGTCCTCCTATGACCTTTGATCTCTGCCACGTCATGCATCCCTCCCACGCTAAACCGGAAGTACTGTGTAGTTGAAATTAGATTATTTGTCAGTAAAAAGCAAGGAATGCAAAAACAGCAAGCGGACGTGAAAAAAAAAACGCAAAGATTAGATGCAGCAGCGTCGCATTGACATGGACCAAAAACTTTATCATCAAAGTACGGCAAATAATTTCTAAGCAATGAGTGTCATGCACTTTTACCTTAAAACGTTGCAAGTGCATAATTTGAATACGTTGATGTTGACAACTTAAAAGCGAGCTTACTTTTCGGTTGAGAGCTCGTGCAATGGATTTAGCAATGCTGGTCTTCCCGACTCCCGGAGGGCCATGGAAGCACAAGATCTTCCCGTGGGTATGAGAACGAAGGATGCTAACAGCAATAAACTCCAAGATCCGTTTCTTCACATCCTCCATCCCGTAATGATCCTCTTGCAAGATCTGAACACAAAAAAACGATATTAAGAAAATCATAAAACAGTTAAATAGAAATAATAAAGTTAGGATATCTGAAATTGTTCTGCTTCTTTTTTGTTGTTGATTGTAATCATTTCAACAGTTTTACTATGTACTTGTACATTGTGTTTTGATTTATTGTAGGCCTACATCTTTTTCGCAGCAACCAATAAATATCTATCGATCTATCTGTTTAGAGTGCAAGAAAAATCAAAATCAGGTGGACGCAGAATATCAACAAGTCAAATAAATAGAAATCAGCCAGTTTTCGACACAGAGCAACTGGGGAAATAAACATCTGATGGTTTTGAATCGACCTGCATTGAGAGTGAATCAAAGGTAAACTTTTTCAAAATAAAAAAAACTAAATGACCTCTTCCGCCGTTTTTAGATCTAGGTTGTCTTGGCTGGACTTCCCCCAAGGTATCGATGTCAGCCAGTCCAAGTAGTTCCGAGTCACGCTAAAAGACAATGTAATAATTAACTTCATGCTATACAGTAGAGCTATCAATTACACAGCACCTTCACGTTCAAACCCTTGCAAATCTTCTTTATGCAATTGCATGGTTCTATTTTAAAGTTGAAAGCTGATTCCATGAATTGACATTGATTGACAATGGCATTGCACAAAACATAATGTATTTCAAGACTTTGTTGCAAAAACGCCTTGCAAGTGATGAACGATACAAGAAAACAGACCACTAGGCATAGATTAAAATATGACGGTTTGAATGAAGTAAGTCATTTTTGGGCAAGTCTCCGAAATTTAAATTGTGATGTTTTAAAATCTCAAATTCCTCTGTTTTGTGGTTTGAAGTTGATGATACATTTTCTTCGGGTTCGGACGGATTTTCCGATTCCTAATCTAATAAATTCGTGTTTTGCAACAACATGCACATGTTGTAATGGACAAAAAAGACAAACATGAATCTCAACCAACTTGAACTCTGACGAGTGGTTGTCAAGGAAACCAAGCTTGGTGATTTCTTCATCAATGACTTCCTGGACGTGTTCAGGAACCACGAGATCTTTTAAACGGGAGCGAAACTTCTCCTCGATGGCATCTTTATCTTCCTTTTCAAGTCCTAAAAAAACGAGGAAATACAACGGTCTTTGCAAACGCTTTCCGATTGAAGTTTTAAGTTATGGTAAAAGCCTCAAATTCCTTCTATTTCTAACTGTTGCTCTGTTACAAACTAACATGTACAAAAAGTGTCTATACCGAGTTCTTTCTTTATTATTTTGAGCTGTTCTTGCAGCATGTACTTGCGATGGGCAGTTTTGATTTTATCTTCCACCTCCCGACCCAGCCGCTGTTGTAACTTACTAACTTCGAGTTCTTTCTTTAGAAGAGACAGTGACTTATACAAACGCTCGCGCACCTATACAATTAAAACATGAGATCAAAGGATAAGAATTTCAAGTAGAAGGTGACATGCGGATAACAGCATCTAGTAGGATTTGTTTAAATGCTTTAGTTAATTTCATTGCTTTCCAGGCCAATAAATCTAAATCAAAACCAGCTTGGATATCATAAAACATCAGACTGTTCACACAAAGTAGGCTATCTAGTTTTACATTCTTCTGGTGGAAATGAGTTATCACAAGATGTTTACAGGAAATGATAATTTGATCTGGTTTATTGAAGAAGTCGATCGTATCTGATTGACAAAACGTCGGAGTAAATGGAAATTATCACATACAACATTTTGTCATTGCTTTGCTCATGTTACACCGAAAGAAAGCTTAAAAAAGATGTCATCACGTAAATTCTGCCCTACACTACTCACGTCATTTTCCTCCAGCACGTCTTGAAGCTCAGTGGTATCACCGCTACTTAAGGCCGCTCCAAGGTCGCTCAAATACACAGGGTTGTCAACAACTCTCTGGCCGGCCTAAACATACAACTACACGTAAATGCTTTTTAAGGCATATACGTCGCTTCATCTAGAAACCTTGCAAGACATGTGAACGTATTGTTTTGCTTTTGAACTATGCAATGTGGAACTATAGGCTTACTTCACTCCAGGAAGCTAAGACTGACCAAAGTTAATATTTGAAAAAAAAAACAAAACAAGTAAAATGAATAGCATGAAAAGATACTAAAAACATCGTAAAATAGCTGTTTAAAAACTGAAATATTTACAAGCAGTTTGCGACAACCAAAAGTTACGAACAACTGACAGACTCGTTGTTATAATTATAATAACCTGGATGATTTGTGCTACAGATTCTCTGTACAAAGGATTTAATGCGATGATGTCACGAATAGTTTTCACCACTTCAGCAGTGAGCGCTTTGATCTGAAACAACAACCATTTTAATACAAAAAATTATTCATACGGATTATTCTTAAAAGTAATACGGCAAGCAATTAAAAATAAGTAAGCTAACATACCAGGAGTTACAATTGTGTTACATTGTCACTGACACACACATTTGACGAAAAGCAATTTTTGTGTTCCGGTAATTTTTTGTTTTAATGATGCTAATTGCTTTGACTTGCTATTCGTTAAAACGATGGTAACATATTACTTGTTGTTGTTTGTTGGTCCGCAATGGGATGCAATATGTATAAATTAATGTCAGTTATGATGTATAAAAGTCTCGAAGATTTCATTTATGCAATCGCCAATAAAATTTGAGATGCTAAACTTTAAAAAATATTCTCACATCTTGTGAGGTTTCGACAACGGGACTAGGAAGATTTTCAACTCGGCCCATTAGAACTCCTTCGCTAGCGTCAGTATCTTCCTCGATAACTCTGAAAAGGCACAGGAGTTCAGGTAAAAACTTGTTTGACAAACAAAATAATGAAAACCTACTAAAGATCTTTCCAATAAATTGACGACACGTTGCACTGTGATGGCGTCACTAGTTTCATCAGAAGACTCTGAAATGTCCTTCCCACCTTTTTTTGGAATCTATCGCCTGATAAGCGATGTCGCTCTCTTTGATTTGCTCTAACTCATCAATACTACCGCTGGGTGGCGCAGTACCATCATCATCCACACCAAGAGCACCGCATAGTTTGATTCTAAAATACAAGGAATAAGGTGAAAAAAATATATTTCGAGCCAGATATGAGAGAAGGATCTTTTGACGTTTTATAAAAGACGCCTTTTGCATATGTGTTTTGTCAGGATTATAAAGAGCTTTTAAAATACGATTTTGCCACTAAATTTTTCATAAAAAATCTTAGTTTGACGTCACCAATGGTCTAACAAAATGCATAGTGCGACAAAAACCAGAGAGTATCACAATTGATAAAAACAAGTTTATTATAGCTGCAAGTTAAAACATAGTTTACTGAGCCGTCACAACACCACAAGAATGTGGCTTCGTCAGTACATATCTGGAATAAATAAATCAAATATATATTTGATTTTTTAACAAAAGATAAAGGTGGCAATCTTTGAAATGACTATTGAAATAAGCAAACCTCCTGTGCCCCATCACCACCATCCGGATTTTGTCTCCCATATCGTGCATCTCGTGAATTTGTACAAAAGTTCCGACAGAATAAAGATCGCTTTCAACGCTATTCACAACCTCAGCATCTTCCTTATCATTCTTCTTAACAAACACACCGGCATATGGTAAAGACAACTTCACTTTGCGTCGAATTAATTCCATTAGACGAGGGTCTTTAATCTGAAACATTTAGAATGAAGTGGACACTGCACGAGTAAAACTGCCAATACAATGCATTTATAACTGATAATAATGTAAAACTGCGTTGGAGTGTACGGTCTGGTAACTAAAACAATTCAATGCTATGTTCCAACAACGTATTAAACTTAAATGCTGCAGAATCCAAATCATTCACCAAACCAGTCAGCTGGCATAAAAATCAAAGATAGCCTACTTTGTACTGTAATACCGAACTACGTAAAAACATATCTGGTCATTTGTCTGCGCCTTAACAAAACACACAATACAATCAGCATCGTACCTCAACCATTTTAATGAACTTTGGAAAGATTGGATTGCGAGAAACGGCTATAATCGGGACATGAGGAAAATCTTCAGGAACAGTGGTGGTACTCAAAGCTCCAGCTGCCGGCACTCCAGTTTGGTAGATCACTTGCGGCTGGCCGTGATCTATAAAAATCAGTTTTGATGCAATAATGCAACGATTGGAAAAACACAAACATGGTAATAAACCTGCAGTTTTAGGTTATAGCCTATCTACTACTGGAACCCACAATTTATGACAAGGATATTCATAAAATATTCTGAATCCATTTTAGCTTTGGCTTTCTCTTTACACGGCTTAATTCACAATGTAAGTTATAGAAATGAGTGTTTAAAAATACAGTACTAAACAGTACTAAATAAAAGTTATATTCTTGATGTTTTTTAAAAATATTACCTAAAGCGCCTCCATAGTAGTAGTAGGATGGGTAAGTTGTAGCAGTCGTGGGATGCACAATGCATGTGCAAATGCACGTGACTAACTTTAGACATTATTTTCTTAAAAAAATCTTAAAATTAAACATCTCAGCAAAAAAATGTTGGGAACTTAAATATTATTTGATACCTTGTCCATCAAACATCTTTTCATCACCACCGTCGCTTAGTTTCCCATCATCGGGATTATCATTATCACCATCATCATCTCTAGAGGAGGATGATGACGAATTTCCACGAAGACCTCTCCAAGAAAGCTTCCGCCATTTCTTTTCACTTTCTGATAACAATGAAGATCTTCGTGGCAATGATACAAAAGTATAAAAAGAAGGAATAGTTGTTGAGCAAGAGTGAAAGTTCCTTCTTGAGGCTTTATTGCTGTTTAAACTTTGTTCTTTTAAATTTCTTTGCCTTCTATTTCGAACGCACCAACCAAGGTTACGAGTGAGTATGCGATTGACAGTGGTCTTTGAATGGACAGAACTGATTCCCGTTTTACTGGTCGTGGCTAATATACTTCTCGGCACAGAAAGTGAGTAGTTAAGGACCATATCTGATTGCAGGGGTAATTAAATATATAAATTAAGATTCTTCTGAATATACGACTGCAAAAATTGGATACAAATTTCAAACAACAATGAAATTGAACACATAACTTTTAGAACAGATTCATATTAGTTATATAATTGCTTAAACATAAATCGAACTATTGACAAGTACATAGCCTAGTTCAGGAAAGTCCACTCACGAAGTAAAATGTCCCATTATATATACCTCATCATATCTTATTCTTTTACAGTAAAAACCTGTAACAATATTGAAAAGATAAAAAGCAAAAACACAACATTGACACCAAGGCAATCTATGTACCGGCACTTGCCCTTAACTTGTTGATTTATCTGTCCTGAATATACCCCAAGTCAGACAAAAGCTTCAATCTATGTTTTGGAAGAGTTATAAAATATTGTTTTTGTAATTCACTATATTTTTCTTTAACAGGAAATATATCTCTGTAAGTCCAGTCTTGCCAGTTGTTGTTAAACCTATTTAAGAGTTCAATACGATCAGTCCTTAAGGGAACACAGTCAGAGGATTGGTGATAAGTTAAGTTTGCATCTGTCACGTCTTTAAAAACGATTACACATCGAATCGCAAACCATCCTCCAAACAAAGGATGAATACAAACTCCATAAATGCTCCTCTTTTTATCCCAAGGATCTAATCCATGAGGTTTAACTTCATTCTCCTCCAATCCTGAGCTGGTGGAAGTAACAGTATTTATTAACACTTTGGAAGAATCATCTTGTAAACGATCTTGTTGGGTAGAAACTCCAACAGCCGCTGAAGGAAAATCTTTATTGAGAATCTCTTCCTCATTTTTCAGTACATGGTTTTCAAGAACATCTTTTCTTTGATAGTAAAATGCTGCCCCGGCAACATGTGCTGCAGTTTGTACTAATACTTTCGGTCTTCCATTTGGTAAATGTTCATAGTCAAACATCACTAATAACTCAGAGTGCGGAAACTGTGATTTAACATTAGTAATGTGATGTGAAATGCAGCTATCAATTGGATCTTTGATTAGATTTTTGCCTTGAACATTACTCAAGAATGGAAGAAATGTTTTTTCAAAAAATGATGGTGTTGACAAGATAACAGCACAAATTGTATCCCCATTGTATTCAAACTTGAAAGAATTTTCAACCTGCTCATTGTACCAAGCAAGTTTGAACAAGTAAACTTCCAAACCCAAAGGGTGTAAACAACTTTTTAAAGTTCTTAAAATATCTTGTGTATTCATTTCATTACTTGTTCACACAGTGCATACAAAACATTATTCAAAACTATATGTAGAATAAAAAATAACCTGAAAGTTCAAAGTATGAATTTAAGCTTCAATTCTAAACAAAATACTCACAACTTGATAATCAATTTTAATAAAACTCTAGCAATTATTGTAGCAAACAGTTTTAAAGGCACAAAAATAAAAGGATATATACATATATATATATAGCCTACTATACGTTTTTTCAATGTTTTGAGCTTGAAAAAAATGCGATAGTACAAGATTTTATTTTAAAATCTTTTAAATAAAATGACTTGTATCCTTTTACAACAAATTCTGGGTGAATGAAAGTTTTTAGGTAAAATTGACAATTGTACACAAATCAATGCTGTTTTGAACAAAAAACATTCAAACCGGTACAACACATTTAGAGAAAGCAAACACTGCAGCACTCATAATACCGGTACGCAAAAAGAATAAACTGCAAATGTTTTCATTTGCAAAATATGACAAAGTATATTAAGTGAAAATCTATTCTCTAGTAGTAGCATGTTGGGTTTAGTTTAATGCAATGCACACAAGTCTTCCATATGTCTGAAGATAGTAGTGTAGCTAAATATGAATAAATCATGTATATATATATATAGTTGAAAAACGTTTGTATTTTTTTAATACTTTTTATGTACGGCAACATGGTAAAAGTTGTGTTGTTGCTGGTAATTCAAAATAGTTTTTCACTACAAAACTGTATTTCAAGAAAAAGCGTTCAAAACAATTCTCTATGTTTGCTGTAAAAAACACAATATTTTGTATTTGACAAAATTCAGAAATATAACGTCGTACTTTAAGTTTTCCCCAACTGCCAAATAAAAGGAATAACTACGGTACTTCCCGCATTGAAATTAGTTGCCAACTCATCCAATTCATTTAAAGCAACTATTAGGAATGACATCAGAATTATATCAGAGAGACTTTGAAATTGATATGCAAATTATGCTTCTATCGTTCAATCAACCTAAATTCTTCACATGTTCTGAAATCAGTACATTTAAGTACCTGATGAGTATTTGTGACCCAAATGTAGAACGACTAAGAACTGTTTAATGTACTACTGTATCATTCTGTGAACATTCAATTAAGTATCGATTAATGTATTATGTTTGAATTTCACACTAAGCCTATTTCATATAGGGCTATATTAATTTTAAGTACGGTATTCATTTATATAAGGTAGGAAAATTGGACAAAACTTGCAATTCCTTACAAATGTTAAACTAAATAGTCTAGCAATATCAATTATTTGTGCATGTCTACGTTTAACATTATAAATTACCTAACGCAAAAGTATGGTAATATAGCTCAGTATCAATATTAACACAAAACTAATTTTGTCAAACATTCAACATGCATAGTTCATTGAAACAGCTAGAAAAAGAAGATCACCAATACCTTACCATGAAAAGTCATACCGTATATAATTAATAACTTTTCATGAATCAATTTTTATCAAAAATTGTTTTCTTTTTATTATTTAATTCAGAGTCTTTTTTGGTTTCCATTTTACCGGTTGCAAGTTCTTGTAAGTAGCGTTCTTTACGACTTAATAATACACTAGGCTTGTCATCTGCTTGATCAATTCCTTGCTTCATAAACCATTCTAGCTTGTATCCAATAAAACCAATTGTTATAGTTGCAGGTAAAAGTAAAACTGGAGCATATGCTCGAACAATTCCCCAAACAATAGGAAGCATTAGAAGGAATTTAGTATTTTTGTTCAGTAAATTTAACTTAATTTGTTTCTGCAAATAATAACAAAAATTCGACAGTGTTGTATTATCACTTCAGGTAACATATCAATATTTTATCAATCTTGTATCCTGCAACCTTCTCCTTTCTGGATTGTGCTTGAGCAAAGAATCAAGTGAAGTCTAAAGGCAGGTAGGCTAATTACTCACTATTGCATCACTTTACTCTTGGGCATTCAAAACATTGCTGAGTTGCTGTCTTGGCTGCTGCTTCACTTTCCACAAACTTTAAAAAAATTCAAACAACCCTAGGCAACTTTTTCACATGTGTTATTGCCAATTTTCTAATTGATGTATTACTGTATTAGTTATTATGGTTAAGTTAAATTTGGGTCGCCTTCACTCCCCTGCCATCGTTGCGAATTTGCCATTTCCATCAACTAACAAAGTTGCCAGATAACATTTGTATGATCAGCAAAATACGCCTCTTCGAAATTTCGGCAAATTTACACACAAAACAATAAAATCTTTCTATGCTTAAAAAGTTCGACTATTCAAGAGAGTAGCGTTAAATTTTTATAATTCTTTTTTAAGATATAGTTTTGAGAAATTTTCCAAGCTTGTTTTTGAACATAAGTTAACCAAAATATAACCATTTTAAGAAATAGCCTACAGCAAAACACTCGTATCAAAGCGAAATTGTTTAGATTAGATTTCAGACGAAACAGACGCTCCCTTGTCGAAAAAGCCTGTTTTATTTTCAAAAAAACGTTGTCATTTTTACGAATTTGCTAAATCGCATTTTTTCATAAAGAAAACAAAAGATGTTCAAATTTGTCAAAAAATTGTTCTATCTGGCAATTTTGAAAGTGCAGCATGTCACGCATGACAGGTGATACGAAAGAGAGAACGCTTTAACGTGGTCGTTGATTTAATAAAGAAAAACAATAAGAAAAAGTGTGATTTACGAAAAGGAGGAAAAGAAAAAAGAAAATCACACTAAAAGAAGGGTCTGCTACTATTCGGTAAGTCCGATTCGGTGAGTTCCTAACCTCTAACCCCTAACCCTAACCCCTAACCCTAAAACAGCAATGATAATTAAGCTACAGTACCCTTTAAAAAAAAATCTGAAAAAATCACCGAATAGGGATCGGATTCACCGAATCGGACTCACCGAAACGGGCCATTCCGCTAAAAAAAAGTAGTCTTTCATTCTCTCGTTTTCGTGAAGAAGTCTAGTAGGCTACTTTCTTTGCGCAATTTTTCTTTGCTTATGTTTTTCTTTTGTTAAATCTATGACCGTGTTAAAGCATGTTAAGTGTTGAAGACAACTGAGATTATTTCCCATTTGGTTTGTTTGGTTTCGAATCTTTATCCTCGGACTGACAATGCCTTGGTAGGTTATTCCTGGTAGTTTCGCATACTTGTAGACTGTAGAGGTTCTTGACGCAGTGCCGGTGGCGGTTACCGAGATTGGCAGAGTGAAGTTTTCCGATTGTTGAAGTGTTGTTGCCGGAGAATTATTCCATTCACTAGGTGCCGCTGAATGGAGAGCAGTCTTGAAATGCGTTGCTCAAGCGCACACCCCGAGAGTCGAACCAGCGCTGCGTAATCATAAGCCGGGCGCATAACCACTGAGTTAGCGGGGCGGACTTCTATACAAAGCTTAGGCTACATATATTTTATCAAGACTTATCTAAACTTGTCAGAGAGCATTAAATGATATGTAAACATTAGTGTAGCCTACGTTTCCCTACTAGTCTACTTGTGTTTCATGAGTTTACGATCGGAGTTGGATAACTTGCATAAGTTCCCATTAAATTACAGTAGCTTGCATTACAATTAGGCTACACGCTCAAAATGTTTAATTAGCCTACATTAGTTCTGATTTTTTTTAAATTGCAATTACTTCTAAATGTAGGCTAATTAATTACTGTAGCTACGCGTTTCAATTACAAAATTTAAATCTTTGAAACATTATGTTCAGTGATTTTATCAAAGGCAGTAGAATTGCATTTGATGAAGATTAAGTTGCGCAAATGGCCGTGCCCCGTAGTCTACTCAGTGTCGTAGATATCGTAGTCCCACACAAAATCCAAATTTTTGAGGTATGAACGTTACCAGCTATTCAAAAAAGTATTTTGTTGGAGCTGATTCTGAGTAAACCCTTAATATAGCCTACGTTGTAATTTGGACTATTTTTTTTTTAATTACAATTAGCCTGCATTTCGTTACAACAAAACTTTTCAATCAGCTACAATTACAGTATAAGTGGGTAAAGTGGGGTACCACGCTCCGAGGGAGAAAAACACTTGCAGCGGCTTTGTAAAGTAACTACCGTATGCATAGTATCCCGTGAGCAAACAATCAAATGATGCATAGTTGCAGTCTTCTCCATAATAGAAAGTTTGAGCTTAGTTTAGTTTATGACTTGGATTTTGTGGAAAGAAACTTGTTTTGAAGTCATTTTGAAAAATTTTCAGATAGTAAATAGGCTACGGTGTTTTTTAATATTTTGTAGTGACAGATGTATTTTTTCAAAGTTTGCTTGTATTTAATGGCACATGTTAGGCTATACTGAAACTGTGGTCAAAGTTATATTTGAAAATGCTACAGTAGTTTCTGGGCATGAGAATGAATTGCAATGAAGGACCCCTCGGGGCAAGTTGTGACACATTTGATGGGACTATTTGTTACAGTGTCACAATTTGCCCCCTTTTTAGTGTCTCTTGCAGATAAATCAATAGTTTAATATGTGTTGAATAACAATATCTAAGACTGGCTGCTTTTTAATGATAAGATGTAAAGAATACAGCAGGAGTTGAGTTTTTCAGGGTTTTAAGACAAGAGATGGTTTATCATTGCCAATTTCGAAAAACACAAGTTTAAACAAAGCTGGGTTTTATATCTAGACTTTAACAAAAGACAAATACCGTGGGAAAGTTTTTTGATAATTTGCAGGAAGTATTTTGTAATTAAAAGTTTGGTCATGTATATGTGTACAATGTAGACAAACACTGGTGTTACAACTAGCCTATGCCTAGTAATATGAGAATATGACATTAGTTTTCAAAACGGGTATACACGCTCAGTGGGCCGAATCGTTTCTCAGGAGAGAGACTCGGTATCTATTGTTTGCGTCATCAATGCGATTGGCAATTTCATCCTCTCCATGTTTTTGTTTCCCAGGATGCATTATCGCGATTATTTTATTCATAGGGCTCATCCTAGATCTAAAGAAGTTGCAAATAATATGAAGATTGCACCTTCCCAGTTGTTGCTGCCAGTTGCTGGAATTGTTTGCCTATTTGAGTAAAATAAGATGAAAATTTAAATGAATTCAAAGCTCGCTTGAAAACGTTCTATTTCAATGAACATTATGACTGAAAGTACCGTATTAATTATCACCATTGTCATGTACAGCGCCCAGGAGCATAGTATAATTGTGGATGTGGCGCTATATAAATATTGTTATTATTATTATTATTAAATGTTTCAGAATGTGAGCTATGAAGGAAGATAATTTTTTAGAAAAGGCCTATTGTATGTTCAATATTTTGCAAGTTCTAATAAACTCACTACAGAAATACTTGTACATTACTTAATTTTGACAACCATATTTGTCATCTTTACTTGCCAGGGAATAAATTTTGCACAGAAAATTATATTTCAGGCCTACCATTATCCATTCCTCTTTATTCATCCTACAAATAGGAGCCTTAGATTGAGTGATTCTAGGACACTTTAAAGCTTATTTTGACTAAGATTTCATGCCTGGTAAAAAAAAAACGGAGAAGATCAATGACAATTTACGACGTACGGCCATACAAAAAACATTTGTTTCTATGTATGAAACTTACCCCACTAGTGCAGCAAAAAGTTAAAAACGACACCTTGATTTCAATTATAATTTACAAACAAAGTATTCAATGTTCTGAAAAATACTCATCAAAAATCGATACACCAAAGTTGTAAGGCCCCGCAAGCGAAATTTCGTTGAAATCAAAGTTATAGTTTGACCAGGAGATGGAAAACAAAGAAATAATAAATTTCTGTCCCGCTTTACCCTACCGTAGGCTACAATAACATGAAAATGTGTAATGAGTTACATTCAATTACAATGATATTGATCAAACTCTGGTTACTGTTGAATCGTTTTTCGATGTTTTCAACCTGCTGTTTTTTTTCTCCCTGTTACTGAAGCCTATTTTTGCTGGTAGGCTATGTGTGCAGGTCACTAATGCTGCTCAGTGCTCAGTATTACGATGTGTTAAAATTTCTTTATTTGGCCTGCTGAAATTTTCGCCTTATTTGGCGCAGTTGTTATTTTTGTGAAGGCAGGCTACTTCTATGATTTTGTTTTCTAAGAATCAAGAAAATGAAATGTCTTCTGACAGGTGTCAAACCCACAACAATACTTGATATGAACGACTCGGTTACATAACTTACATGTCTTGCAATGGAAGCTCGTGTGTAATACAAAATCATACTGACTCGTGTGAACATAAATTCGTTTGTATTTTCCAAGAAGTAGCCCAATGTTTTTGATTTAAAAATATGCTTTTTGTTTCATGACAGTGGATAGAGAAGGTATAAGTGTTGTACGTAGAAGTCAGTAAAAAATCTGGATTGTGTTTTATGTTTTGCGTTAGGAGCGCATAAGCCTATGGTAAAAGAATGCACCTCTATTAAATGTAAACTCAACAAAACATACAGTCTCAAACAAAAATTAACTTGCCAAAATTACGGGATATACATTGCAACGTGCACCATATGTCACGAACACTATGTAGGACAAACCATGACAAAATTTTCCACACGTTGGGCCACACATAGATCTATTTGGAACAGTTTTAATTACTTTGATAAATCCGGTGACAAAGCAGCATTATTGAAACATTATGCGAAACTCCACAATATTGAACTCAAAAAGAAACCAGCTCTGGCAGACTGCTTTGTCGTTACTTTCGCCGAACAACCCAGCAAACATTATTTAGACATCGCTGAAGATAAATGGTTACATACAATCAAAGCCACCATAAACATACAGAAATTGATTCGACCAACCACTTAAATCCCATGTCATCAGCAACCTCCGACCCCTGTGGTGTAGAACTGTAGATTCTTCAACTATACCCATTTAAACGTATTCTTTTTTGACGCTTTGTCTATGTAAGCTTATGGCAATGGACTGAAATTAAATTGCGTTTTTCTTTGTATTCGTCTTGTTGAACTGTTGTAATTTACTAGATGGATGCCCATTTACACTTATTCTTTATTGACGCTTTATCGATATAAACTTACGGCAATGGACTGAAACTAAATTGCGTTTTTTCTTTGTATTCGCCTTCTTAAACTGTTGTAATTTACTAAATGGATGATCAGGTTAATGTATTTCTTGAATTTTGTACCAGTATATTGTTGGAAATCGTGGGACCAGTTAAGATTTCGGCTTGCAGGTTTTGATTTTAATATTATGTAACCATCTATTTAAAATATAATTTTTATGCGTGTTAATAACATCGGAGTTTGCTTTATTTGTTCGTTTTACGTATTTTTCAAATTTTCTTCTTTTTTTACATGTGCTAGCTGAAGATGCTATTACTATAGCGAAATCGATTCTTAACTTAATAAATTACACTAAGAGGTTAGATCGTTGTGCAAATGCCAGCATTTGATGAATGCAAATTAGCAGTAGCCTAAGAATGGATTTGGAGTCGTTGACTTCAAATCCGGGATTTTCAGAACAGGAGTCTAGAAAACCTGACTCTGTACACATCTGTCTCTGCACGGCTGAGTTGACATTGTATGCTTTGTAAAGTTGTAAGAGTCTTTTATTTTTTACTTTTTTTTATTTAAAGTACCGTACAGCGCTATACAAAACACAATATTATTGTAATTGCAGCAACACGAACTAGTGGTGCGATACTGATGAGCCCAGCCTCATGGGCGAAACACGTGTCTATCGCTGAGTTCCTGCTACACTCGACTGCCGAGAAACACTTCACTGTCTGTTAAAAATTAAAAAAAAAATATTGAAGACGAGAAAAATTTTGTACCAAAACCAAATTTTTGATTTAGTGGAAGTTTTGACTTTGTTTAAATTAATGACTTTAAAATCTTTTATTGAAAAGTAAGTTGTGTACAGTATATTTCAAAAATAGTAAGCAAGTTTGACACTTGGTTGTTCACTTGCTCTGGTAATGACTGTACAAGATTTTAACTACAAAAACATTACGAAATCTGTCGTGTGTCAATGAAAATATTTTTTGAGTCAAAAACGGAACAAAGTAAATCATTGGTTACAGTAAATTCCGCTACGTTAATCATAGCTTGTAGACTAATGATAAAGCTACAAAGTAGCGCACTCTCTTGTATACTTTAAATTGCGCCTACGATATATAAATATTATAGCTGGTGCAAATTGGACGTATCCTTTAAAGAAATCTTGTTCTGCAAGTTTCATATGTGAGCTGCACTAATAGATCACCAGCTAGAAACTTGATACGATGGCTATAGCTTCAGGCATATACCTAATCGATGAAAATACAGCATATAGTAATTGAATAGCCTATAAGCAAACTTTATTTGGTTGTTAGAATACAAAAGAATATAAGACAAGCAAGACACAACAATACAACAAGGTTGAGCATTATAACAATATATTTTACATATTTACCAAAAATAGAACATAATTTCTGTTATTACAGCTACGTTTTAAACTTTGCTATTTAGTTGTTGATTTTATCGTAGAGAACAGAGTAGCTATGAAACAGCTTAGCATATTCAGGCAATCCAGGCCGCAGCAGTATTTTGTTAAGAATTGTTTGTTTTTCAAAAATAAAAACTTTAATTCTTCAAAAAATTAAATTATTTATGCTCAAGTATTCATCGTAATTAATATGTTATCTAAGTATACGATACTACAACTTATTGTTTATTATTATTAGTAATATTTAAATGCTATGTTTGTAAGTAAGTGTCAATTGGGCCACATGGTAGCAAGCCAATCAAGTATCACAAGTCAATCTTTTCAATAGTTGTTTTTGGGACATAAATGAATAACCAAGGCCAATATTATAGTTTCACAATTAGCGTATTTGTAATACAATAGTAATAGCCTCGTCGTTTTTATGCCCCTTGGGACAAGATACGCTGTAACTTAACTAATTTAGCAACAAAAGTTGTATAGTCATTGAGTCAGCTACTCTCATTTTGGGATGCTGCAAAAATGCTTTTGTCAGGACACAGCCGCATAATCTATAGCGGTGTCCTATCGTTGCCTTTCCATTTCCAATCGGCCACGCAAATAACTATTTTGTTGTTTTCTTATTGAAGGCTACTTACATCAAAAGTAAGCTAAGTTAGGTTTTTACATTATTCGCATTCATCTAGATTCTAGTGAGAACTACGAAAACTTCGGAAGTGGTGTAATATGAATGAACAAATTGGTCTGCACATTCTTGGATTATCATAAGATGACACACTGACGCTAACCATGACTGCAGTATTTGAATCTTCAACCCGAGTGCCACTTATTTTTCTTGCTGTGATAACTATGTTACAAACAATACAAGCAAGTAAGAAATTATCATTCTGTAAAAGTTTGGGCTCGTGACTTGATAATTGGGAGTAGGCTACTTGCAAGACACAGCTCGCTACCACTCTATCTTTTTATCCTTCTTTCTTTTCTTTTGTCTCCCCTGTCACTCTCACTCACTCACTCTCTCTTATTCACTCACTTACACACTCTCCTCTCCCTCCGTTTCTTTCTGATTTTGCTTCAAAGATGCCTGGTCTTTATTCCAAAATATTGGTAGCCAATTTAACAGAACAACTTTTGTAAGCGCCAGCAAAGCATGAACCAATCAGAAGCTGCATTGTTTGTAACGTCATTACGTAAATGAAAGTCAGAGGTGGAACATAAATAAAACGCAAACAGTTCTAATAGAAAATAAATTAAGTGAACATTCCACCGTAGCCAGCGTATCCTAGTAGGGTAGGGCTAGGGAATACATTTCGATGACGTGGGTTCGATTCCCACCCCTGTCATGACTGTTTTATCTTCTGTAAATACCAAACAAAGTTCAAACCACTGATCAACTCTCTGGATGAGTGCTAGAAAGGTCACAGTTGGAAGGTAGTCACTTAAACGCAGCTTCTGCTTGGTTTATGCCTTACAAGCTCTTACAAAAGTTGTTATGTTAAAATGGCTACCAAAATATCAGAGTCGACAAGTGTTGCAATACGCTGGAAGTAACACAAAACTGCATGTCTGTGGGCTGCAATGTCACAGTAATTCAAAGACTTGTAGGGACCCGTAATGAATATTCCTTGATTTCAACTTTGTGCAAAATGTTTTCTCCTATAAAATTTGGGTTCCTTAAAAAACTCACGTGTTGTAAACAGAAATAATTGATAAATCGTTTTCCACCCAATAACCTACTGCAGCTTTCACCAGTGATTCTGCTCAACAGCGATTGATCGCTATTTTCTCTGTTTTAACAAAAAGTTACATTATGATGTCAAATCGGTGACTTCATCCAGAATAACTTTTAAGAAAAAGCGTCAGTTTCAAGTTGTTGTGAAGTAACAACTATTCAATATCTCCGCATTTCACCTCTATGACGAAATTTTACCATGATTTTACCCTTGTTGTTCTACAATCGTAAGCATAGACCTATTGTTGAAATTTGCAAATTTTAAATTAGGCCTACGTAATTACTTGCCTTTTCTTTTAATCTGAAAGTGCTTTATATAACTTCACACAATCTTATTTTGCTATAACACATTATTTTATTTCCAAATTCAAAATTTATTCATTCTAAAACACGCCAATTCAAAAATTGGTGTTTTAATTTCTGCAATTCGAACTCACAAAATAAAGAAAGTCCCCGAAACTCATTTCGTTACCTTTGTGTCATCGAAGCATAGTTAAGCCAGCAGCGGTTCTGCTGTCATCAGGGGATTATAAACATTCAATAAAAAAAACTAGAACCCCTGCAGACTCTTGCCAGAGGGCAGCCTGGTAATTGAATCTGAAACATCGTACTGTGACTTATATGCGAGTTATTTCAGGTTGCATTCATAAGGAAAACGTGACCAGAATGTGGAGAAAGATTGAAACACCTGCATTCCCATCCCCATTTCCAGCAACTACGCAATGCTCATGGAGGTAAGATTTTAATAATTTCTACAAAAAATGCGTAAGAGTTTATCAGAAATTAAGAATTAAAAAATGGTGTCCGACAAATTGTTCGTAAGCAATTGTTCGTAAAGCAATTGTTCGTAAAATTAATTCTTTGTAAAACAATTGTTCGTAAAGCATTTTTTCATGCATGCAGTTAAAGTTTGATTTATACGAAGAAATGCTTTACGAAGAATTGTTTTACGGATTTCATTTTTGCGAAAAACAGTTTACGAACAATTGTTTTACGAACAATTGCTTTACGAACAATTTGCCTATTTATTATTTATTTGCGCCAGACAAAGTTGTCCACATCCAAAACAAAAACAACGAAATAATACACAAACTGCAAATGCACAAAGGTCACAGAGAGCCACTATAACCTTAAAAAATGTATGATAAAATGACCTCAGTTCAATTCAGTTTCAGTTTGATTTTATTTTCGACCATCACGACGAAAAACAATATATGCCAAACATAGCAGAGGTCTAGAATAAGGTAGAAACGACAAAACGCGGACGTTATAGCGTGCATGATACCAAAGTAGGACAATCAGTTTAAAATATGGCACGGTCGCAACACCTAGAATTTTTAAAAATTTAGAAAAAAAAAAACAAAGAGAGAAGAAAAGGCAAGTAAATTTTTTTAACAGTTTATAGGCTATGAGTAAAAAAAGTAAATAAAAAAACAAGACAAAAAGACAGTTGCTATGTTGATCGAATTTGGTGCGTTATCAAAAGTGCTGATGGTCTTGAAGGAAACACTCTTGATGCGTTAGCTCATCATAAAGAAAAAGGTAGGCAAAGAAAACCCCTGAAAGAGATCCTACCGCGGGCAATGCACCAGGTCTTGCAAGACTAACAAAAACGATACAGTAGATATTATTAAAGCAGCATAGAAATATAAACAGTTCGTTGAAGTTTTTTTTAAAGTTTTTTTTTAAAGTGAAAATGATATTCAAAAGTGGGCAATACTGCAGCAAAATTTTACAAATCAATGAATGTTGTGACTTTAACAAACCATTAAAAAATATATTAGCATACCGGAATGGTAATGTTTAATAAGAATAAAGAAATTCTGAACCTTGGAATTTTGATTGCCATAGCTAGGCCTATCACTAATGTTGCTTGAAATGAAACACATTTTGTCAAAACGAAACCACTAATTTGTTGTCATAATCAGCAATCCGAAATATGACAAAATTTTAAGATATTAAGATAAAAATATTTGCTTGGAAGCAAAGCGAAATTTTAATGCTATTTGATTATTTTTTAATAATGATTTGTTATCAGCAATGAGCCAATTACATATTGCCGGCATCTTCATGGCTAAAGTGCATTTTTGTTGGCTAATTTCTTGACTAATCTTGTCTTCATAGCTAATTTGCTTTCTTCAACTTCACACTTGCTTCGTTTTTATACTTGGATTTTGCAACACTAAGAAAAAGTAAGCCAAGGAACACTTGATATTTGAAAACGCATGGAAAAGAAAAAAGAAATATATCAAAATTAAGATTTATTTTTAATAAGTCTAGTCTAGATATAACAGCTCATTGGAGAACTTTGTAATTTCCATTAAAATGTCATGTTTGTGTGAAGTATTTATTGACATACCAACGTGATAATGTTTTTGCATGGCAGCTTAACTTCCCCACGGACATATCGTATCAAAATTCAGTTCACACAATTCTCCTTGATGCCCCCTAATAAAGACGGAGATTGCAAATTCCAATGGCTTTCTGTCATAAACGGACGCAGTACTTCGGCGGGCGAAAAAAATGCATACACTCTTTGTGGAAAACACAGCCCTGGAACTTTAGTTACGACAGGTTTGAGTCTAAATCTTAATTGTTCATTAGAAATTTAGATTTGTAGCCTATCGAAAATGGTTTAATTGAAAATCGAAAACAGGTTAACTCATGAAACATTAGGCCATCTTAGTTAGTTTCAGAGTCGAAGAGATCTGTCCTAATCTTTTTGAATCCCGACGGCTGAGCTACAAGTGCATGGACATTTGTATCAGGAAAGCTTTTGTTTTGACACTACACACTGCCCGGTTCGTTATCGAATTCCTCCACCGGTCAACCCTAATAATGCAGTTGGATAAGACGTGAACGTCGCTACACTAAAATCTAGACTGGAAGCTGAAATTCTACGCCTCATGAAGGCAACAAACAGGATCACCACATTGGCAGTTTTAACGCCAAATCTGAGAAATTTGAGCGTTTTTTTAATGCGTTGGGCAAGCTATTTTGACTTTGGCATTTTAATATATTTTTGGCGTATTTTTATATTTTTTTTCATCATTTTAAATAGTCTAAAAACACTGCTTTTTCAATGCGCAGTACCCTATGTACAAAACACCAGGTTTGAAGAGGCAACTTTTCCCGAATCCCGATGATGTTTTTCATAATATGCAGTTTGGGCTGATTTTGTCAACAGCATGATTACTACTGTAATCTAACTCTAAAGGCGTTGCGACCATTCTATATTTAAACCTCAGAATCTATTAAAAAAACACACAAATTTCTAAAATTTGACATCAAACCGCCAATATGTCAACCCTGTTAGTTGCTAAGATGAGGCCTAGTCTAGATGTTATTATTTATAGCGACGTCCACGGATAAAGGTTCTACTTTATGAACTATGTGACGAGAAGATCAAGCATCACTGGTTCGACTTTCTGGATGTGAGCTTGAACAACGCACTTCAAGGACAGCTCTCCACCTGGCGGCACACAATAAATAGAATAATTTACAAGATACCACATTTCATCGACTGGGATTCTTACTTTGTCAACCTCTGTGACCTGACCTGCATCAGTGCGTCAGTCCTCCCCGTTAGCTCAGTGGTTACACGCTCGGCTCAAAATCACGCGGCGCAAGTTCGACTCTAGGGGTGTGCGCTTGAGCAACGCACGTAAAGGACTGCTCTCCATTCAGCGGCACCTGAATGGACTCCACTCCATTCAGCGGCAACAATCGGAAAACTTCACATTGCCAATCTCGGTAACCGGCCCTGCGTCAAGAGCCTCTACAAGTTCGCGAAACTACCAGGAATAACCAATCAAGGCTTTGTCAGTCCGAGAATAAAGATTCAAAACCAACCAACCAGTATTTTAAAGCCTTTATAAGAATGCGAAACATCCAGAAATCTTTTTCTAAAAAGGCTTTCTCATACCGAAGATAAGGATTCAACTCATCAATCAAAGAAAGCCTATATTATGTTTGCAGGAAGATTTTTACAAATTTATCTCCATTCTACTCCGGCGGCCAGTGGACAAAAATACATTGGTTTTCAAGCCTCTCTTACTACTACACAAGAAAAGCCACTACTTCCAGGCAGGTTTTGTATTCATGGTCTTAATTTCTTCAAAACATCATTTTAATAGGTCCACATGTCCTGTTAATCGAAAAACTGCACAATGGTGTATGATGTGCTGTGCTGTTGATCGACAAATGTTATATATAAAAATTTGAAATAAACGGGCATAGCCTTAAAAACCTGAATTTTTAAGCTGTGCAATGTAATGATGTAGGGCTACCGTTTTCAACAACATTGTTACAAAGAAGGTAGGCTATATGTGGTAAGAGTATCAACATTATACTTGCGTAGGGTTAAACGTCGACAGTATTATGCAAAACGAATCAAAGAAAAAAAAGAAGCCTGTGCGTACAAGAGAGACTCTTGGTTCTGTTTTGAACCGGATACGTCCTCCTTCTAGACCAGGTATGGAAAGAGTAACATTTTATAAGATGCTGTTTATGCTTCAACTAAAGTAAGCTATAAGGTTGAATTATAAACCCCAAAACTGATTCGCAAAGGCAACCACATATTGACCCAGACAGCAAAATCAGTCATTTTTACATTGATGCAATGTCTGAAAAATGAAGGATTTTGATGTCTAGGAACCCATGCTGTTGCGGTTGAACTTTTCAGGAGTCCAGTCAAGTCTTGGTTGCCAGTAGCGCTAATAAGGAGGTCCTTTCCAAGGGGGTCTCAAAGAGTTAGAGAAAACGACGTGTACTGTAATTGGTTTGCTCTTGTGCGTTGGCATCACGTCTATTTATATTTTGGAGTAATTCTGCTTTTGTAGGAAAATTATTGTTCGTAACGATAAAAGAGAGAGAGAAAAAGAGAGATTGTTAAATTGCGTTTCAATAGTGCAAGTCAAATACATACATATAAGCAAGAAGCACCAACAAACCGCAAGGTTTTTTAGTCAAAGTGCTTTTTGCATAAAAACACACAAATTTTTAAAGTTTAAATAAACAGTTAAAAAATAAGTAGACAATGCAAAGATAAACACAAAAGCAACTTGTGAGATACAGACAGTGAAGTATGGCATCCGTACGAGTAGATCATTAACTTCATATCATCATCATCATTTTCAGCCTGTGAGAGCCCACTGCAGAGCGTAAGCCTTCCCCTTTTCATGCCAATTTACATGATTATGTGCTAGTTGGTACCAATTGGTTGTATTCACGACGTTGTATTGCATTGTTTGTCAATGTCGTCCCTCCATCTTACTTTTGGTTTTAATTTTTTCTAACTTCATATACTGTATCATTAAACGCTAGGCTACATAGTTGAATTGTAGGCTCATTCTCCTCTTTAAATATTTCTAAAGGGGAGTCTTTTGCTTTATTTTTTAGCTGTGTCACCAGTACTAGGCATCAAACTACAGCCTTTCAGCGCCGTGTGATTGCTGTTGCAAGTTTGACTAAAGCGTTGAAATCATTGCTTTTCAGTTGTTTTGACACAAAGTCAAAAAATTGAAGAAATGAACAGACGAAGGAATCTTGGTATACCCGTGCGAGAGAATCCAGTGTATGACGCCAACGGTAATGTAATCGAAGGTTTGCAAAGCACAAAAAAGAAAAAGGTCACTACTACGCGTCCCATTGGTAAGAAATATTATAAAACTCCTTTCGAAATTTGTAATTATAAGCAGGGTTGCCAGATGGCCTTTTTTTAGGCCAAATTCCAGAAAACTGGCCTTTTTAAATTGCAGTTGGCCTACAAAAATTGATGCAAATAAGGCCAGAAAATCTGGCCTTATTTGGCCCTTTTTATGGCTGCAAGTTTTGACCGGTTTAGAAAGTATTATTTTAGGCTAAGGAAATTCAATTTCAATTGTAATATAAAAGTATCACTTATCATCACTTAGAGCCTGACCTATATTCGTTTTAATTTTAATTAGTGAGTAGAGACATTGGTAGAGAGTAGAGAATGTGTTAGCGGTGGACAGGGCGGTTCTATTAAGTTGCACCTGCCGTAAACCGTAAAGTATACACTTGCCTTGTTTGTTAATGTGATGTGTTTGCATTCCATTTGTGCAATTTTGTCGTATTTTGTTTGCTGCTAAATAATTTTAAAACCGAGTATTAGTTTTAGTTCTTATGACATCTTAAACGTATTGATTTCGTACTGGGTTGGTCTGTGAATAAGTTTATCATAAAAGCCTACGACAACACATTTCACTGATTTTTGAACACTCCACGTTTACTTCTGATCCGGTTTGCAATACGCAAAATGCTACAGAACGACAGGAAATCTTTGCATTCGTTTATTTTTGATTTTTTAGATTCGTGGTTTTAAACTTCTATACATCAAATAAGCTGGGTTTTTTTTGCTGAGACTTTTCGGTCATTTGTTCGAAATGACTTGAAAAAATTCGGTCATTTTTTATTTATTTCGATCATTTTTAGTCATTTTTGGTCATTAATAGTCAATTGACTATATATTTTTTCGGACATTTTGACCGAATTGACTACATTTTTTTCGGACATTTTGCTAAAAAATCGGTCAATGACCGATAAATGACCAAAAAAAAACCCAGCAAATAAGTTTTGATGTGAGTGAAGGCTATATTTTATATTGTTATTGAATTTTATACATTCTTTAGTTGATACAAACAGTGTTTTATTTTAATAATTCTTCTGTAGTCATATATAGCCCTGAAAATAGTTTCCAATCTTGTAGTTGTAGACATCCCTGGTACATATACTCAATAAGACAAATTCATGCTTATTGCTTAGCTAGATGTTCCGAATAGCACTGTTCATGAATTGAAGTAATAGTGGTTTCTAGTTTATCTGCTACTACAGTAATTTTTCATTAATCAAATTATGCAAACGAACCGGTCATTATGCTCTGACAGTGCTAAATTATTATCTGTCATATTTAATCGTAAAATGGCATTTTCAAAAAATTATTTCAATTAAGTTGTTAGCGTTTATTTAGCCTTAGAAGTAAATAAAAAATTTGGCCTTTTTTTGGCCTTATTTCATAATGGATTTGGCCTTACTATAGCTTGAGTATCTGGCAACCCTGATTATAAGTTTTCTTTTGAACTTCCACTACGATGCGTGTGTCAAGAAATTAATCTCAAACGTTACTACATTGGCTTTACATTACAGTTAGTTTGATTTGAAGAATTTTTTATTACAAAAATAAATAGCACTTGCTTTGATAGGTTTTAAGGTGATAGCCATATTATATCTACTGTACGGTATACAAAAAAGTATAAGCTTTTTGAACTAAATTAAGATCTGTTTTTCGGTACAGGCTACAACGGTGAGCTACCACCGCCAACAACGTTTATTGGTTAAATTTTGGTAAAACTATTGTATTGGTAAGTTAAATACGTTATAAATATACCAACAAAGCATTTAATCTTTAACGAAGGTTTTCTGATTTATTTTCAGTTATTCAGAACGTACCTTCGAAAAAAAGAGGCCCCACGTTGTCCAATGAAATAAAAACTGTTTTGATAGTGATTGGAATTATATCCCTTTGCTTTGGCCTTCTTCTTCTCATTAAAAAGTGTGGATTTCTACAAAGAATCTTGAAATGGCGCAAGAGGAATGAAAGTGAAGACGAAGAGAGCTCGGTGGAAAACTTAAACTATACCAAAGATGGTAATTTTATAAAAAACAATTTAAGTAAACAAACTGAGGGACAGAAGCGAAATGTTAGCTCTAAAATTGCTAACAAGGAGCATAACAATTTCAAAAACGAAAACTCTGGAAAATTTAACCAAGTGGGAAAAAATTACAACAACACGTGCTTTCGTTCGTATCCAGCAAACAAGGTATCAAAGGCACAACAAATAAAAAGAACTATTTCGAAAAAAGCTGGAGTTAGAAGAACTTACCACCACCAAATCCATCATGAAAAGCAGATGAAAAGAAATAGCGAACAAAAGATTGCGGACTGTAACATTCGGAAAAAAGACCCTGGAAAAGTTAATACACGGAGAAGAGACCCCTCTCATTTCCCTGCACAAGTCGTCAGTACCAAAACTACTGCTCATTCCAGAAGTAGACAATCGAAATCTTTGCAAAAACAATTGCCAACCAAAAGTATGAAAGATGGTAGCAATTCTGATAAACACCGTGGTAAGACAAGAAATACGAAATCTTATCGAAATCAAGCTTACAATAAAAGTGGCTGCAAATCTGAGTCCTTTGACTCTCAATCGCCCCAGACTCGATTTTCAAAAAAATCAAAGTCGAACCGAAACCGAGCGAGGAATAGCAGACAAAGTAACAAAGCTCGAACAAAAGTTCAAGCCTGCAGTAGCAGTGAGGACAGCGACGTCATCACAACGTCATCGTATGACTCTACTTCATCAGACAGCTCTTTTGAAATGCGATCAAAGCCAATAAGAAGATGACACAAACCAATTGGGAAATTGTTGTTCTGCTTTATCATATTTTGGAAGCAAAAGAATGTCTCTTTCTTTTATGTAAACCAACTGATTGAAACGCCAAAAGACTGCACATGAGATGTGCACGCCGTACAATTCTAGGCCTACTACTCTACTCTTCGAAAAGCGTGGAATTGCAGCAGAGCTTATTGTTAAATGTGGTTTTGCTTGGCCTGTTGCGACTATTCAACTTCTTGCTTGTTCTTTAAGTTTAATGATAGGTTACGCGTAAATACCAGTTTTGGTAGTGTATAAGTAATGCAGTAGGAGCTGATGTCTCTCTAACTCTGTTCTGGTTCATCGATGTTATTGAGGAAAATAATAATAATTATATGTTTTTTGCATCAGTCAATTAGTTTGCCAATTGAATTTGCAATCTCTGGTTTGTATGTTAGTCTACGCTTTTACGTCTAAGAAGAATACATTTTTTCTTGTTAATGTTACGGCTATTGGCTTTCGCACAATGGCCAGTTTGATTGTGCATCTTTCTACGGATGTGCGATTGAGCAACTCATTTCAGAACCACTCCCCATTCAGCGGCACCTAGTGAATGGAATAATTCACAGACAACGACACTTCAAAACAAGCCGAAACTTCACTCTGTCAATCTCGATGATCGAATCTGCGTCAGAGGTTCAAAGCCTCTACAAGAATGCGAAGCTTCCAGGATTAAACTCTTAAAGAAGCTTTTTCAGTCCAGGGAAAAAATCAAATCAATCAATCAATAGAACTCAGGTGAAAATGTGGTAGCTACTAAAACATGACAATTCCCTGTAATCAAGAAAATGAAATATCTTCTGACAAGTCAAAGACACAACAATGCTTGATATGAACGACAGAAAGATCTTTAAGCCTTGTAGGACACCGCCAACCAATCAGAACATATGTTTAAGTGTTTATTGTCCAATTGTGTCCCCTCTAGCACTCAGTCAGAAAGTTGATCCGTGATTTGAACTTTTTTTAATAATTACAGAAGAAAAAGGAGTTATGATAGGGGTGGGAATCGAAGCCACGTCATCGATATGTATTTCCAAGCCTCAGGGGCTCCGGAGACTTCCTGAGAGTGGGGGGGGTAATTTAAACAGGGGCTGGAACGATGTTTTGACATCGATAGGGTCTTATTGGATTATAACATCACATACACTTCTGGAAGATCGCTCCCTAGACCCCGTTTGCATTACTGAAAGCTTTAGTTTTTTATACAGCGTCGTAGGCGGCATGTTTCGCGCCGAAGGCGCAAAATTCTTGCCTTTCAGCACGATTTAAATCGAAAAATTCTTTTAACGAATCTGAAATCACGAGCAAACGCTTTTTAACATTTGCCACATTTTTTTGAGGCTTTGAGACAATTTTGACTGGAAAAGGGGACGTGTACACAAAATCCCTCTCTGTATTTTTCCTTGGCTGAAGTCCTTCAAATTTTGCACTTCAGACGCTAAAAGGTTAGATTTAAAAGACCAAAACGTTAAGATCAAAGCTTTACACTATAACTTAATTTACAATTACATGAATACAGCACGACAACCTGTGCCATAACATCCACAGTGAAATGAAACGTTTCAGCATCTAGGATTCTAGGGTCTAGGCCTACATTCAACTCAGAAAAAAAAAGAAGCTAAAATGCATTAATATTTACAAGAACTGAAAATAAGGAGACATCTTGATTGATACTACAGGAAGGCCTACCATCTGCGCCGTGTAAGAAACAACACTAAACAAAAAATGCCATAACACCTACGCCGCACCTACGTAATACCTTGTGCCAAAATCTCACAAAAACTACAAAGAAATAACATTATAAACGCACACCTCAACTCAAACAAAACACTGTGTGCATTGTGCACTCTACTTCTATTCTAAGTAGAACAGTCAGAAGTCGCCAAAGACTTTAAATCTTTGTGCATTGTAAAACAAATTCTTTGCAGATTTCATCAACACTATTTCATCCAAATACGCTTGATGGGCATGGCACATGGCAATGAGATTGAGTCTTGAAGCAGTCATTGTGCTTCGGAGCCATGTTTTTAAGTGGCGTAGCGAGCTAAACGATCTTTCAGCTTCTGCAGAAGAAGGGACCAATAGCAATTTTACAAGTTTTTCCACACTGGCATAAAACTCTTTGACAATAATAAGTCCCATCAACTTGTTTCGAACATCGCACACATAGCCTACTTGATCTGCCAAATTTCTGATAAAAGTGGCTTAAGTCTTGGCCCAAAATTTTCACGTCGAAGCCATATTGTTCCAACGCTGTAACAGCACTGTCGTTGATTGTACCAGATATTAAAACTTCTTTATGGTTTTGGTGAGTTTTAATTTCTTCGCCATTGAAGCGGTGGGTGAGGCCTTGCACTATGCTGTCAACAGATGCGTAGGACTACCTTCTGCAATGAGAAGCGAGGTCATGGGAAGCACTTTGCTCGCAGCGCTTTTTTGAAATTTGGACTTTGGCTAAGCCTATGCTATCCACTTGCTGCTGAGATTCCTTGTATAACTGCATAAATTGTTGTTCATTTCTAAGACTCTGGTAATTAACTTTTAAGTTTTCAACCAGCTCCATCATGTCGCTGATGGTATAAGACTTGATCTGCAACAGGCCAGCTATCTTTTAAAGTGGTTTGAATAAAACTTGGCAAAGCTGCAATGCAAAGTATGTGTTGCCTTGCAATAATTGGGAATAAAGGCCTAATAATTTCGCATTTTTGAAATGTTGAAGTGTGTTTAGTAATGCTTCGTAGTTTAACAACACTGAAAAAATGGCCGGCACATGTGTCAGGCATCTTGTTTAGCACAAAGTGTGCAAGCTATGGTGGGATTCTTCCTGCAGGCGATTTTGAACTTGCCAAACCGATTTTGCAAAATACTTAGCTCCTGAACAATTTCCATAGCATGATGCAGGTCTCCATTGCATATTTGCTTTGTCTTGCAGTCGGAGTTTCCAAGGAAAAACTAAAAAGTTGTGCAACAAAATAAAAAATGAAAATAACACAAAAGTAGAAAAAATATTGAAAATTAAATTTTTAACTCTGCATTAGTGGGGGGGGGGGGGTAATTTTGCATTAGTTACTCCCCACTCCAATTGATGGGGGGTAATCACTCCCGCAGCCCCCCTCTAACGGAGCCCATGCCCAGCCTCAACTCACTAGATCACACTGGCTGTGGTTGAACTTTCACTGGTTTTCAGATCACTTTCTATCAGATATGTTTGCGTATTTTCTCTGTTTTACTTGTAACTTTCTAATTGTTTGAAACGATGTTCCTGTAACTTCTGATGGGTCCAATGATTTATTTGTTTTACCAAAAAGTTTTATTTTTAAGTGCCTACCTGACAATGTATTCAACTATGTTCTCACGCGGTTGCATTGAAACGGGTTTTAATCCACTAGATGACGCTAGTGTTCTAAACCTATTTTCGGTATTGATTGCAATACAAATGACTCTACTTGGATATTTGCAAAGTAACCGAGCGGTTTCAACGACTCTTGACTAGCTAACCATGCAATATCAAGTGATCAATGATCATCAATAATCGTTGTTGAGAAGCGTTATCTGTCCGTAACATTGAAAAGTTATTTGTTAATGAAGTAGCTTTTCAGTTTAAATGTCAGCATACGTTGAATCAATGCAACAAGGAACTAATTTGATGACATGCTGGCTGGATAGTTAGTAAATAACAGTGGAATTTTTTGCAAAACACGAGACAGATTTTTCAAAGTTTAGGACATGTGGTGCGGTGGAAAGCCAGGTCAAAGTAGCTTTTTGTGGTGCTGCTATACCATGCATTTCATTCCGATGATTTTCACATTGCCATGCAAAATAACGTGATCAGGAGTTGCTCCTCAGTTGCGCATTTGCAAGTTATTGAAGAAGCAACCTGTTCCTGCTTAGTCGAATGAAAACGGCAAATATTTTTGATTTCATTTGTGCTGGGTATAAGCGAAACAAGGTAGGTCCAGTCCTGGCGCCGCGTTGCTCCGTGCATCATGAAATCATGGAGATCAGTATCAGATGTAAGCTACAAAACACTGTAGCCTACAAGCTGTGAAAATATACGGATAACAACTATTTGAAAAGTTTGCGTTTAAATATGCAGTTTTAAGAAAATATATGTGTGACATAAAAAGTTCTACCAAAGAAAGATAGCATTTTAGTCTAGCAGATGAAACAAGTTTTGTTTTAGCTTAGCTAGAATAAAAATAGTTCTCCAGTATCACATGTTAAAAAATTGAAAAATAGGATAAAAGTGAAAGCGATAGTAAATGGTCTGTGTGTTGCAAGATGTTTTATATTTTTGAGTAAATATTGCAGCTTTATTGCAAACTCGCCGCTTTAAAGTTTTGTAGTATCAGCACATTTTTCTTGTAAAGGAAGAACTCCTGGGCTCACACAGACGTGGTGTTCAAACAGCAATGAAACAATGTAATTTTATTAACCAAACAAATGACTGGCACCCAGTGACCAGTTTTCTGGGTGTTCACTTTTTTTAGCAGATTTTAAACACACACTGCTGTACGTTTGCAGTTTGCTCAATGCATATACGGTACTTGACTCAATAGCTGCTCAGGTCATACCATAACAAACTGATGTGATAATATAATATAAAGAGTCACCTGTGCAAATCAAGCATGTGTTTGAAACTTTCTAAAAAATGTGAACACCTAACAAAGGCCATTGTACGCCATTGAAAATTTGTAGTTAATTTGATTATGTTGAACAGATAACCAATAGGATATTGCAAGCTGTAGTTTATTTAAAAAAGAGAGGCACATCCAGGGGATAAGATAAGTGAGCGCCAAGTCGATAGTATTTTTTAATGTTTCTTACATAAAATTTTAATCTTTCTCACGATCGATGACGTATAGACTTATAAAACAACTTGGCTTTTATCCTGCTGCTATAAAGCAATGGAGGACAACATGGCTGATGTAAACCTTGAGAAGGAAAATAACTGATTGATGATGTCATGATAATACCTTCCCAGTTCCCACCATGCAGACACACAGCGAATCTAAATATTGTATAACCAATTAACCGCATAACTTTGTTGTGTTTAGCAGCCACAAGCTACAGTACTTTTAAGACAGCAAACAATTTAAGATTCCTAAAGACTTAATTTGCAATGCTTTTGTTAATGATCTTAACAACACAAGATGCCTCAAGAAAAATACTAGTTCTTCATGCAGTCAGGTTTTCTTCGGCCAATTTCCATTTGCACCTGGATGCAGAATCCAGCAAGCTGCAAATGTCACAGCTACTGAAAATAGGTCAGAAGAAAAACAAAAGCATACGCTGTAGTAGGTTAGGCTACTTATATTTATAACGTAACTTCTTTCAAATTATTTCAAACCATAGGAAACCATTGGGCAGTACTTCAATGTGCTATAAAAAGTTTTATATCAGGCTCTGTTCATGCGTATACCAAACCAAAGACCGAACTGCAATTGAGATTTTCAACAACGTCAGTTGAGCAATGAGGAAAGAATACAGGCAGGATTGTTCTAGACAAGTTACAGACCATTGAACTACGTGTTTTCAATTTTCGAATAAATTATGAAACCGCTTACCAAAACATACGAATCAGGCCATTTTTCGACGGTTTAAACTGGAAATGGATGTGCAAAAAGCAATATTGTGAACCAGTATAATATAAAAGCCATTGCTTCATACTGCAATCTGCGTCTGGCGGGTCAGAGAGAAGGACTTAAGTGACTCATTTTATTTTTAAAATACTTTCATCTCCAGTTTTTTTCCTACCAAGCTGTAAACTGTATCGCAAAGAAAGCTCATTGCAAGTTTCAAGACTTATTTCAAGAGTTTATGAACTTCGGCTGATTAAAGTCAACTTTGCTTAAGCAGGCTGAAAGAATTAATTAATTTGTATGTTGAAAGATCGGCTGATTTTGAGTTTCTGAAATGCTGCGAAATAAACGTACTTGGGCAATGTCAAAAGGCGTGTGAGAAAAAGCAGACGATTGTAGATCTGCGTCATCAAGATACGAACAAAATCTAGTTTTACTTTTAGAGGTATGTTATTTAAGGTTACCAAATTTGCAGCAACATGCATCAATTGATATTTGATTATTGTATAATATTATGCTTGCGTCATCACAATACAGTTTCAGTATCTTAAAAATACTGACTTTTATGTTGCAGCAACAAAAATGTCTAAGTTTCACCGATTGTTTTCACTTTGTACTGTACTATTGGCATATTCACTCTGTATTGTGTGCTGATTTCAATTTTGGTTCAAAACTTAGAGTAGGTTTTGTCCAAGTCAAGACAAAAACAAAAAGCTCCAATTGTACAATTTTTGGTACTAGTTAATTTCATTTCTCTCCAATCCATAGCCAATCAATGCAGTGGCATTGTGTCTTCAGTCTCCTACAAGTCAGCAATTGTGAACTGAGCAAGCGACAACTGAGCAAGTGACAACTAAGCCATTCAGCAAGTGGCTAAAGTTGGTAAATGATGAAACTGAAAAAGTAGCAACTGAGCAAGCCATAACTTAGCCTGTCACAAGTCAGCAAAATCAGCTTAGCAAGCGATGACCGAGCAAGTCCGACGTGAGCACGTAAATCTCATTGGCTGACTTGGCAGTAGCTGAAATGCACTTGCTGAGTTGTCGCATGCCGATTGGTCCAACGACCTTGTGTTTTCGCTCAAACAAGTGATGCTGTTAAATGCAGCTATGACGTACGTATTGAACAAGGACAATGTTGAAATTTTAATACCTTTAAAATAAACATGGAATGTTTGCAAACTAAGCATGCGTTTTTTAATCTTCACATTCGCACAAAAGCATTTTGTGACCAACAGCAAACAGTTTCATGGGCCTGACTTCATAAATCAAGTTTAATGCAACTGGTACAGCGCTTTTGCTTCATGTGAAGCAGGCATTTGTCAAGTGGCTGGTGCATTCGGCTCTGTGTAGTGCTACTAGTTCTGGTTTTGATTCCAATCTAAGTCATATCAATAGTTTCGAATGTGTTACCGCTTATACTTGCGTAAAGGTGTTGAGATAAGTAAGGATAATAATGTGTGTATATCGTAAAAACGATAAAAGTTGAAAATAGTCGCTAAAAGACTTTAGGCTTATTTGTGTAAAAGACTTAGTTGTGTATCGACAATAAATTAATAAAAGCAGGCTGCATATTTGACTTGCTGAGTGCTGGTAGCTTTCCCCTTTACTCAACAACAGGATATATTCCTAATTACTTGTCTAGGCTAAAAATTCGAAACGTTAGCTGCAGCATTCCCTCTGAGGTGCACAACTACGCAATAAAACTGCATCGTTTGCGCAGTGAAATTTTATTCTTGCGCTCGTGTAGAGCTAGAAATTAAAATTAAAAACAAGTTATTTGCCACTCTACAAACCCAGCCTTAAAATTATTATGCAAAGAAATTTATTCTCACACGAGTCAGTTCAATCATATATAGCTAAATATCGATTTCGATCAGCTAGAAGCTAGATCATCTTCAGTTAAGCTTATTCAAATAGATTCTATTTGATTCTATTTTCTTTACATTACAAGACATGTTTAACCGAGTCGTTCATATCAAGCATTGTTGTGGGTTTGACACTTGTCAGAAGATACTTCATTTTCTTGATCTTGCTTAAAATTATTATGCTCACAAAAAATATTTCGCGTAGTGTAAAATCTTTTTTGAGGGAACACTGGTTTGTAATAAAAAAGTCTTTAGAAGCAAGAAAATATGTCATTTTGGGATTGAATCTTGAGCATGACCAACTGCATGCACTGACAACTATCACCATCCATTCATCTACACAGCAATCAATGGGTTGACGTTGTCGTGAGATAAACATTTAGAACAAACATCCCATTTGCTAGGAAATCCGTAAGAAACCCGTTGATCTTAATTTGATGACTAGCTTTGATACAAGATAAGAGCATTGTTGTATTGCACAAGGTCTGCTTGCTTAGACTACAGAGTAGGCTATATAAAAATTGAAAAGGTTTGTCCGAAAATCAATATTTGCTTTAGTGGATGAGAATACAATGGCTCGTTATTGTTAGCCTGTCGACTTTTGAGTTTAACTTTCATGAGATCTTTTTCTGCAAGCAATTGCGGGCATAGTTCTATTAAAACAAAGCTACATTAGTGGATCTATCAACAGATGAGCCGTCAATATACTGTAGATATGTAAAATTAAACAATAAATACTATTAATACCACAAAAAGTGTTCAATGCCAAGCAAAAAAGCCAAGCAGAGCAAATTACATTAAATATAGTTATTACTTTCTAAAACCTCTACAGCCTGTTTCACCCTGAAAAAGGTTAACCCCCCTTTTAGGTGAAGCAGATTGTTGAGGTTTCAGAAAGTAATAACCATATTTGATGTAATATGTAACACTATGTTCTTAACTTAAAGCAACTAAAAACGAAAACACAAGAATATTAAAGAAACTTTGCTGCCACATTCAACCATGATGGAGGCTTAATGTTGGTACGTCTGGGCTTGATTCCAGTTCATGTGATACCAAAGGCTTCAAAAACAGAAATTGAATTTTTCTGAAAGAGTAGCTACAGAATTCTTTGTAAATGCTTCGCAACTCATGTTGATGGGTTGCAGTTGGGAATCCCCTTCTTAACAAGTGCCTGTTTATCACTTCTAAATAAACAAAGTAAGAACGCATGATCACTTACGTGCACGGACGTGTGTAGCAGGCTATGTTTTTGTGGTTCTTTTGTAAATGTGATATAGCACAATATTTGTTCGGAAATATCAAGCTTAAAGGCCTACTTGTGACGCATTGTGTTTGACTGTTTAAGATAATTTCTTTGCACTCTTGGTTAATAAAAAGCATAGAAAATCCAACTAAACACGCCACAAGTGTTTTCGTGTGATATCCATATCGCATTTGTGAGAAAGAGGTAGCTCAGCTTAAATCACGTTTGCTGATTCAACGTTTGCCAACATTGAATCATAGAAAATACTACTTTTTCATAGTCAGGTTTTCTTCGGCCAATCAGTGATTTCATAAGTTCAAAGACTATTAATCTGCTTATCTTATATTGCTGTAACGTGTTAAAGCTACATCAATTGGAAAAAAATACTTTCAATGATTAGAAATGAACCCAGCCATCTTGTCTATCCGTGTTTTAGATATATTTCGTCTCTCAACATCTTATCACATTAGATTTTTCATTTGCTGTCAGGCTACTGCTGGCAAAGGTAAGAGCTTAGAAACTGAGTGACTAAGGTTAATGATCTCGGAGCAAAAAGAATGCGGCAAAAGATCATTATGCTCCATTCAGTTGCTAAGTAGGAAATTTTACTTTAGTTGAAAGTCTTTGGTTTGTAGCTTTTTTGGCCTTATAAAATGTTTGTTTAGAAACGGAACAAATATACGTAACTTATCATTTTTATAGTAAGGTAGAGTTAGCTAATTATTAAAACAATTCTATGTCGTCTTCTGACACTCCAACTACGCTAAGCGCGGCAGATTATGCTGTGTTTGGTGTGACACTGGGAATCTCAGCCGTCATTGGAATATTTTATGCCATCAAAGACAGACGCTCCGAAGAAGGAACCGATGGATATTTGATGGGAGGAAGGTGTGATAAACTAAAGGCTATTTTTTGTGAAAATTTACATGATTCACAATTGACTAATACAGTAGCTCTATTGGACCAATGCCACCTACTAAAGTAGTTTTCAAAATCGAAGTTCACCGTGTGCCTACTGAATGATTTCGATACATTTTGTTTATGCAGATCTTTGGGTATGGTACCAGTATCTTTGTCGTTGTCGGTGAGTTTTATGTCCGCTATTACTGTCCTTGGAACGCCAGCCGAAGTCTACATTTATGGAACCATGTATTGGTGGTATGGTGCATTACTGTATTTATCGCAGAAAAGTTAAAAGTTGTTTTTGGATACCTGAATCATTGTCTTGCCGTGATTGATGACAAATTTTTGACTTTGTGATGATTTGTGTTTCTTGTCACCTGTTGTATCAATATTTGTTGTACAGAGCCAGACTCCTCAGAGAACTTTCACTTCAAACAACACCACGCCTCATTATTTCATCAGAAAACTATTGAAATAACCTCAAGAACTATTGATAGTCCTTTTCAGTTTTTAAGCTAATTATTTTTTGGGTTTTACATACACGGCCTGTGATATATACTTATTTAAGTTTAATTTTGCTAAAAGTGTTGTAACAATGGAATAAAATAAACATGGCAGTTTCACATCAGGAGACAACAAAAAAATGTTTTGCTGTTATGTTACTAAATTCCAATTACAAAATATTTGATAAAGCACATGGAAAAACAACTCTTTTCAGCATTAAGTTCTGTCAACGGCCCAACTTGATGTTCGAAATCACTATGCATAATTTTTGCTTGCAGGTTTCTAGGAGCAATGCTCATGGTGGCAATTATAACGGCGGAGATGTTTCTTCCTCTTTTCTATAACTTAGGAATTGCAAGCACGTATGAAGTAAGAGATTTGTTGGTCAAAAATAAGCAGAATGAAGTTATTGTACATGCACTTTCTTACACCGATTTTTTTTCTCAAATATTTAATCTGTGGGAAGTGTTTTAGCAACTGTATAGTAAGCTATTTTGTGTGGATTTTGTTTCATTTGTAATTTGTTTTATATGCAGTAAAGATTTTTAGTTTTTTTGTGTTCAAGCCATATACAGTGAAGTATCTTTTCATTACCTTTAATTTGACCTGGCTTTTACAACAGGTTGTGAATGCCAACTTTAAATCGATATTGGTATGTGGGGCACAATTGGACACAATGTTTGGGTATAATTGAACAGCAACACACATGGTAGATCATACTGTAAGAATATTTTTTTTAATATTGCATGGTCTCATGTAATACAATGTCATTTAAACGTTTTAATAACATTCAATCCCATTTTTTTGGGGAAGTAAGATAAAATTTTTGGCGGTCTTGCCATGTGATCCTATAAGTCCCTACTATTGCTAATTTTTTTTTTGGCACATTTGAAAACAAAACTACTTAAAAAACATTTTTTATTTCACCTAAAGTTGTTCTTACGTTAAATTGATGACATTTTTGCTGTATTTAACAAGGAGACTTCATGTGAAGCCTTTTTAGAATTGGTGAACTCTCAACATAAATACATCAAATTTACAATCGAAAAGCACGCGAAACCTTACTATTTTTGGACGTAGAAATTAAAATTAATGCCACTGGATTTGATACTTGGGTTTAGCGCAAACCAACCCATACTGCTGGTTTGTTTTTGAATTTCGGTGCATTATGCCTATCGAAATGAAAATCTGGTTTGATCATGTGCCTATTAGCTCGGGCTAAAATGATTTGCTGTAATGATGTTCTTTTTAATATTAAAACTAAATTAAAACAAATGTTCTATAATAATAGTTATTCAAAATTGTAGCCTACTTTGAGAAAATGTTGAAACGCTTAATATCCGCGAATTCCAACCAAAAAGAAAAGGCTGAAAATGAGTTAAACAGGAAGCATGGCTTGCCCATTCCGTTTGTGGGAAAAGAATCTAAAACGTTTGCTCGTAAAATCGGACAGTTTATGAAAAATAAATTTGATTTGAACGTTTTTCCTATTTACAAAACATTCAAAAATATTTCGTATTTTCAATTAAAGTCCCAGTCTCCCAGACTCCTTCGTCTCTTTGGTTAAATGTCGTATACAGTTTTACATGTCCGTGTGATTCGGCATTGACGCACATCGGTATTTCCACCAAACATTTGACCACGAGAGTAGGTGAGCATCTGAACTTTAGAGACTTAAAGAAAAGTGCCATCAAAGACCGTACCATGGGGCATGGACCATGGAATGTTTTTTTGCACAGATCGAAATTTCTCTACTGACTCATTTAAAATTTTACACAAAGGCAAGTCCCAATTTGACACAAAAATTCAGGAAGAGCTGGTAATCAAACGCCACAACCCAATTTTAAACAAACAATTATTTACAGGAGGCGTGTCCATTCTCCTCAACATTTATTAGTTGTATCATGGCCACCTGGAGATGCGGCCTGATTTGTCACATTTTGCAGATTTTGGTTACAGCTACTGCTAGTGCTTGACTGACATTTTTTGAGATGTTTTTACTTTTTGCGGTTTCCTAATGACATAAAACTTTTTTGTTGCCTTGGGGAAGCAATAGCAAATGAGAAAAAGTAAATTGAAAAACGCAAAATCAGACTGTTATTGAAAATTAACAGTCTGACTAAAATCATCGAAATCAAATTTTCTTTGTTTTTCAACATGTGAGGATGTTAAAACCTATTGTGTCATTTGGGGAAAAGAATAAAGAAAGCGTAAAAATCTAATTTTTAGAAAAATTTATTTAAACGTTCGCCCAAAGTTAGAAAAACCTGGAAATTTCTGCAAAATGTGACAAATCAGGCCGTATCTTTAGGTGGCCATGGTTGTATCAAGCACCCTGTAGTGCAAATTCTTTTGTAGTTAGCCTATGTAGTTGCCTTTTCCTGATGTAATTTGTTTTCGGTCTGTCTGTCTGTTTTCCACACTATTGCTTTTAATCGCCGGATATTTCTTAATGTTTATAGTCAGCTAGCTAGTTACCTTCAAGAAGTTAAAATTTATTGCATTTTTGTAAATATTTTCAAATTCCTGATGGGCTAAACTTAAGCCGAAAACGTTTGATTTGACTGTTAAAACTATTTGTGAATATGTAAAATATATTGTTATAATGCTCAACCCTGTTGTATTGTTGTGTCTTGCGTATGATTAGTTTTAGTACTTGATACACAAAATTGGTTTTTCAGTACTTGGAAAAACGTTTCAACAGACCAGTACGTATGCTGACCACAATAACGTATGTTGTTGAAAACATCTTCTACATCGGTATCGTGATATATGCTCCATCCCTTGCCTTAAATGCTGGTTTGTTGAAGTTTATGTGAACAATTTTTATATACTATATACTCTAAATGCATACATTCTATGACACACATCAAATTAATCTTACCTGATGGACGTTTGTACGGAAAAGGTTGAACATAAAAAAGGTTTAGTTCACTAACTGCAATAGCATTGCGATTACTCCAGGCAGTGGGTCAAATTTCGAGTTGTAATATATATACATGTATATAGTAGTTTAACTGTTCACACTCTTCTGTGCACACGCGGCAAAATATTGTTCTGGAGCGACATCTTTGGCCCAAGAATTGCACAATCCCAGTCGCTGAATTTGCTTCTGAAGCAGTCGAAAGTCTATTTCTTAGGAAACATATTTAATTTTACACAGGTTTCCAACTCTTATGAAGTCCCAAACGTTTTTACAAAATGTAAAGTCTGTCGAGAATAATCAGTAATTTTGACATAACATCACTTAACTTTTGGAAGGTTTGTAAGAATAATTCTGGTTTACAAACGATGGCATATTCTTTAAGTTCTAATGCATTTGCCATGGTAAAAGGTAAAAGAAGCAAAAACCTGCTATAAATTGTCGCTTAGACTTAGGCACATTAACTAATGGTAGTTGCACAATATTGTCAGTAAAACTATATTTCCAGTTTATAAAGCATTATATAATATTATCACTTACTATTGCCATTATAGGCTATGTATTGTTATACTTAATTATTGTATTTGCAATTTGCTTTCATGAATCCCCGAGCTTGAGCTAAGTTCATGCTGCCACGTTAGAAAGAAACAGAGTGATTGCGCTGTTATTACGTAATGTCATTGATTACTCTATTAGCCCTCTTTAAGTTCATGCTACCCACGTTAGAAAGAAACAGAGTGATTGCGCTGTTATTACGTAATGTCATTGATTACTCTATTAGCCCTCTTTAAGTTCATGCTACCCACGTTAGAAAGAAACAAAGTGATTGCGCTGTTATTACGTAATGTCATTGATTACTCTATTAGCCCTCTTTAATAAGGTTAAATTCTATTTGAATAAGGCAAGCATTATAGATAGATTAAAATCCATTTATCATTGTATCGTTTTGAATGTGCAATAGGCTTTGTATATTGTATAATGTGTGCTGCTACTAATTGATTAATCTTTTTTTAGCCAAAGAAGACTTCAGTCAACATTATCATAAAAAATATTACGGACTGTTTGACGTTTGATGTCTAATTAAACTACGCCTCTGTCTTTTCATCGTCTCTGTCAAACATATTCTAAAGCAAGAGTAACATGACACCAACTCAAATACAAACGAATTTCACCAATTTTTTTTTTTCGGGGGGGAGGGAGATCTGCATTGGGATGTTTTCGTTTGCAGCAATTATCTGGTACAACATATTTCCCAAATGTCTACAAACAATTAGTTGTTCTGAGAATCTCAGCCACCGATTGCGCTTAGCGATGTAACAGTTGTTTTATCAGATTTTACGACCTTTCCATTCATTGACAAATCCAACATTTGTTAGCTTGGATTTGCGCACATGCCTAAAATAGTGAAAGGCCAGAAAGCCAATCTTTTGTGCCGTTAGTGCTTTTTAATGACGTGGGTGTAAAGGAAATTTTTGTTCTGCTGTATGTTATAGTCTCATTTATCACTGTGCAAACGTTTGCACGGTACTTTGACAACTACAATAAAAATTAAGCAAATCAATCTATTTACTTTCACTCCGATTTGATTCAGCAAAAGCGTTATATCCACTGTGCTTTGTGACCAAAAGAACAATGAATCGTTTCTGACCAACCCATTGCATAAAACTCAACCTTGTTGGTTGAGTTTTATGCAATGACAACACTTTGCATAAAATATGAAACATGTAAAGTGATTACTCATGCTTCACGTCACAGTAGTAAAACAAACATGAAATTAAGAAAATACACTTAAATAGCGAAAAATTATATGACGTTTTCTTCTCAACAAAATACGTTTTACATCAACAAGTTGTGAAAGGGGTGTTTTACCTTTTAAGACTGATGAGTCAGACCAAGAATATACCCAACTTAATAAACTCTTAAAAACTAAAATCCGATTCCAGCAATGTCACACCTTTCTGATTTTGATTCTTTACTGGAATATTTTAAGGTACCACTGTGGACACACCTACTGGTGCAAACTAAGCTAAACTATCACAAAATTTATAAGGTGAAATTTGCTTTTACTCGGACGTTTCCTCAATCAGACACTATTGACTTCAGAGGATAGATAATGTAGTAACTACCTGTCTAGCATGGCAAAAACCCAGGTCCATGTTGGTGTAAATCAACTAAACATGCAATATGAAATATGTTTATGTTTAATAAACGAAACTCCATCTATTGCACGTTTATGTTTATTTGAATATTAAAGTTGCATTGCTTAGACTAATTCTAATGGTGATGTTTCTTCACTGAACTGTTCTCTTTACGTTTTTAGTGACTGGCTTCAGCTTATGGGGAGCAGTTTTATCAACTGGGTTGGTTTGTATCTTTTACACGACTCTGGTAAGTAGGTTTAGGCAAGGGAAATTTTTGTTTTCGCCTAAAATTATAGATTTAATTTTTTTTCCTTTATTTTTGGTGAATATTAGCTTGGCTTTAATCAGGGATATCTAGAAAAGGGGATACGAAGGCTCGAAGCGATTGCCTTATTCTCATGACACTACCAGGGCGGTAGTTTGTAGTGCTTTAAACATGTGTTTCTTTTTAAAATTATAGAAAGTTTTGTAGTGCAGCTGGTACAATGAGCTACAGACAGGCGCGGATCTAGGAGTTTTTTTCGGGAGGGGGGGCAAAAAATTTGAAAATCAATTAAAAAGAAAAAAAAAGATAAAAAAGATATGAACAATGATACTACAACATATACGATATGCTATAAAATAGAGTCCAGTGGTTTTCAACCTTCTTGTTTTGGCGGACCCCTTTGGTCCCTTCAAAGCAGTCGCGGACCGTTAAAAAAATTTTATCTGAAATTTTGGTATATTGCTTCTTCTATAATAGAATCAAATGTTTCATAAGTTTCGAAGCGACACACTTAGAAAAATTTGCTGAACTCGCAACGCACTTATGACGATTGATGACATTGACGATTAAGTTATGTTATGAGCTTTATGTTGGCATACAGCATCAAATATCAGTAATCTAGATGTTGATTTGATGTTTTTCAATAAATTTTTATCAAAAATCAATGGAGTTTTGCGACCGTTACAAACAATTTCTTCCTTTTTTTATTTCTAATCAATATTAATTCGTTATAATCTTTGTCATTGCAAAACTGTGGGTGATGATAGACTGCTGACTAACGTCTGCATTTCTAAGTTAAGCATTGATCAATAGACTACTGTCTCAAAAGAATTAAGTTGAAGAAAGCCTTATTAAAAAATTAATTCATTTATATGATATTTTTTTAGTTAAGAAACCAAACCTTGCGCAAACCTTTTAACTTTCAAAGGACTTCGCACCAGTTCGTTTTGAGGTACAGTTTGAAAATCACGGTAATACATAAATAAAGCACAACCAACCAATTTTTAAATTTCGTAATTTATCAATCGTGCTGCAAACTCGGAAACTTCCACGGACCCCCCTGAAATCGCTTCGCGGACCCCCAGTTGAGAACCACTAAAATGGACATTAAAACAGCTATTTTCATCAATTGTGAACGTTTAAAAAATAAATTTTGCTTCAATAAAAATTTCTAAGCATGCAAACTAAACTTGAAATCTGGTTTAAAACCCTGCATGCAGTGTCCATGACCAATTGGATATTTGTATGTTTGCAGGCATAGCCTATACGGTAATTGATTGAAATTATAATGAAGACTAAAAACTTTAAAACGGCCATTCAAGGTTGCAGATTGTTTCAACTGACGTCATTTGGTTCAACGTTGGCTTCAGCTGAGTCTGCTCCAACAAATGATGCTATTAAAATGTATTTAAAGTTGTATGAAAGAAAATAACGGAGTCTAATCGATGGATAATTCCAACCATAATAATAACATAAAACTACCCCCCCCCCCCCCCCCCCCAAGATAAGTTAAGTCCGCCATGGGACTAATATCAGCTGTTTAGAAGCATATCAAATCATTTGATGCGGAATCATAAAACTTCAACAATTCCTCAAAAAATTTCTGGGGGGGTCCCCCTGCACCCCCCCCATAAATCTGCGCCTGGCTACAGAAGACAGTTAGCAAATGTTACGTAGAGCATATTTAAAGAATACTTGTTTACAAAGACAGTTGAAAAGTTACCCGTAAGCTGTTTTTTTTTAACAAAACCTGATGCGGTAGGCTAGATGTAAAGCAAGTATATGGGTAGTTGAATTAACAAGCAACCATGATCATGCTGTGATTATCCAGGCCTGATGCTAATAGCGCAATGCAAGTTATCATAACAAGATTTATTAAACTTCTATGGTGCCAATTGTCATTTTACGATGAACACAGTTTATTTACGATAAAAAAAGCCCTTCTATTGTCAGACGTAATAAAAGCCTTCGTATCCTCTTCTTTAGATATCCCTTGTTTTGATCTGGCAATTTGCCCACATCAGTTCAATATTTGGTAGATCAGGTTTGATTGAAAAACTGCAGAAAAGACAATTTAGGCAAATTAAACAAGCTCTTATTCACATTTTGTTGCCAACAGGTCACGATATTTCCAATCTAATTGGACAGTTTTGTTGAAATGATGATATCGCATCACCGCTACATCATTTTTCCCGTAAAGCGGATTCAAAACATTTAAACCACAGAAAATTACAAACAAAACAAAAAAGACAGCATGTTTCATAAGACAAAATCATGGAGCAAATCATCAACTATTGACTAATAAACTTCAATATAAAATTATAAAATGCATTGTCTAAACAAATTAATAAAATGCGAAAAAATATCACGATTACTTTTCAAACGTTCTCAGTTCGACCGTAAAGATCTCCACTATAAATATAATATGCTTCCCACTTTACAGGGTGGATTGAAAGCTGTTATTTGGACAGACGTTTTTCAAGCTGTTGTCATGATAATAGGGTTCCTTGTAGTTACCATTGAGGGAAGCATACAGCAGGGAGGATTCGCAAAAGTTTGGGAACGATGTGAAATGGGAGGAAGAATTGACTTTGTCCAGTGAGAATTGGATATATTGTTACTTGTCTTTTTAAAAATATCATTTACAAATTCCCGGGAAAAGTTTTCAAGGAAATTTTGGGAATTAACGGGATTTTTGAAAAAATTTAGATCGGTTTTTAATATTTTTTTTTTCTGGTTGATGAAATACTTTACAAATGTTTTAAACATAATAAATGCCAAATTTGAAAATTCACAATATTTCCAGGTCCTTCAAAATTACCGAAAAGTTTCCAAAATTCCCGGAAACTTTCCACCCCTTTACGACCCAATGAGCAGTACACTACATTGTTTCCTTGTTTTTTCTTATATTGGTTTTATCATTTTCAGCTTTGAATTTGACCCACGCATCCGCCACACTGTATGGAGTATTTTAGTTGGAGGAACGTTTCTTTGGCTGGGCATATACGCGGTTGGCCAATCCCAGGTTCAACGTTATCTCGCTTGTAAAAGTGTGAGGGAAGCCAAAGGGTAATTATAAATGTTGATTTTTTGATTATTACTTCTGTCAATCATGCTTTTTTTCTCTGAATAGTTTGATGTAATCTATCAGCCTCATCCACATTTCAACGTCGTTAAAATAAATTAAATTTGAATGATGCTATTTCTCTATTACTTATTATTTGTTCACATATTGTTTCTTATTTTTGGTATGTAAGCATGTTTTTGTTATACTATGTGATTGTCTTTTTGTCGTATATACACTATATTATACAGGGTGACCCAAAAAGATGCGTACCCATGTTTTATTCGATATTTTCACATTTGGAACACATCTTGGAAAAGCCATAAATTGACTAGAAATTGACAGAAAAAGCTGAAACTTTGGTCAATGGTCTTCCATAAACTGAATAATGTGTGGTTGAAATTTGAAATAAATAGCTTTTCAATCAAAGTCACAATTGAAATTTTCATGGGTACGCATCTTTTTGGGTCACCCTGTACTTTTCATTTCCTTGATTTTCGAATTAGTTATTCATTGAGATATTGGGCAAAGCATTCTACAGAATACCTCGTCTCAGTTATTTGCAATTGCACAATTACTTTGAGATACAAAAATGTGATCTTGTACAGTAGAGCCCTAATATGATGGAGGGATTTACTGTACTTTTTTATTTCTGCAGTTGATTACTTCAGAAAGCATAACGGCTATAGCATATAATCTTTTCAGTGCACTTTACTTGAACTGGCTTGGATTAGTCGTCATCATTAGCTTATCCATGATGAATGGAGCAATTCTCTATGCTGTGTATTGGGACTGTGATCCGTTAAGCACTGGAAAAATATCAGCAACAGATCAGGTTATTAGACTATGCGTTTGTTTTCATAAAGGATGTTTCTCTTTTAATTTTTCCCAAGGTTATACTGTATACTGTATCAGTCTAGTAAAAACGTTAAAAACCCCTTAAAAATCTTGTTGTAAAAAGTTTGCAAAATTGAATTGCAGCCGCTTCGACCATAATGTATGTAAGTGAATCTTTATTTCGAAGCTTAAAATTTTCAAATCGAAACATTAAAACAGTTGACTACATAATATCACATTATCACAATCAAGTTGCATTGTTCAGCAACAAATTTCTGGCTTGACCTACAAATGAATTTAACAAGGTGTCACATTTAGATTGCTAAATATGAAAATGACAATGTCATCAAGTTGTGTAACCTAATACTTACATCAAAAAAAAAAAAATAGTTTAAAGAAATTTGCTTTATTTTTATTTAGCGTGCTATCCCAAAAAGCAAAGTTCGTCATTTTCTAGTTGATTTAACGTTTACAGAATCAATGTAAAATTGACGAATTTTGTTGTCTGAGATATTTGTGGCACTTTTTAAAATATAGCAAAGCAACTTGTCCCAGTGACTCGTTTACTAAGACATATTACAGTAACCGTGGTTAGAACAGAGGCTTACAAGCTAACAGAACAAAAGAATTAATCGTTTTTCGAAGTTTGTGAATAAAGCAAGAGTTCAACTGAATAAGTTCTACAAGAGTACAATATTATTCCCAATTGGTTAATCTAGAATCGAACCATCGTGTGCTGGTATCACCACGTAATAACAGAAGGCTTAGGTTAATACGTGTCAGTCTGTTCTGGTTGTGCCATTAGCTCCCACAAGTCAGTTGATACGTATAGTCAATCTAGAGCTGATCAAAATATTGGACTATTGGTTTTGGTCGAAATAAAATAAAGCAAATCATGAGCTATTAAAACACGGCAAAATATGAGGAAATTTCTAAGAGTCTGAATTGTTACAGTCATAGATATAACAAACCTGTCATCTTCCCATTTCCAGAAGTAAGTAAAATAAGCAATATTTGCACCTAAATATGTTTTTGGCATGTTTACCCGGAGATTAGGTATGTACGTTGAGCACAGTTTACACAATAATAATGTAATATGTAAAACTTTCCAACTGCACCCTGGAGGTAGCATCGTTTGGTGTGTCGCTTTTGGTGCAATTGCATATTCCATTCAAAATATCAAGGACGTTTTTGTGGATTCTAAGTTATAAGCTGTTCATTTGATGCCAATTTAAAGTTTAGTTCGTTTCGTTTTTTGCCAAGTTTAATTTTGCAAGTAAAATATGACTATTGGCGAAAGATCCTGCTATACAAAAAACTTAACAACTGTATGATGAGACTACCTCCATCATGGCCACCTAAAGATACGGCCTGATTTGTCACATTTTGCAGAAATTTTCATGTTTTGCTAACTTTTGGCGAATGTTTGAATAATTTTTTCTAAAAATTAAATTTTTACACTTTCTTTACTGTTTTCCTCAGATGATACAATAGGTTTTAACATCCTCAGATGTTGAAAAACAAAGAAAATTTGATTTCGAAGATTTTAGTCAGACTGTTAATTTTTCAATAACAGTCTGATTCAGCGTTTTTCAACTTACTGTTTCTCATTTGCTACTGCTTCTTCAAGGCAACAGAAAGCTTTTATATCATTAAGAGACAGCAAAAAGTAAAAAAATCTAAGAAAATGTCAATCAAACACTCGCAGTAGCTGTAATCAAAATCTGCAAAATGTGACAAATCAGGCCGCATCTCCAGGTGGCCATGCCTCCATCAGGATGCAGTTGGAAAGTCTTACATATTTTACATTATTGTTGCATAAATTGTGCTTAACATACATAATTTCCGGCAAAACAAGCCAAAAATATGCTTAGCTGCAAATCTTGTTTATTTTGCATACTTTTGTGAGTTGGAAAATGACAGGTTTGTCATGGCTATGATTGTAACAATTAAGACTCTTAGAAGTTTTCCAAAACAGCAACATATTTGGCCGTGTTCTAGTAGGCCGTGGGAAAATTCCTCTGATGAAAAATTATAATCCAAATAGAAACAATGAAAGTTTAAGTACAACCGAAAGATAATTTTGTTGTAAAAATAAGGAAATTAAAATAGTTTTATTTCCGATTCTTTAACCTGAATTGTTATAAGGCCACATACTATTTGAAGAATCATGTCTTACTCAAAGCCTCTTACTACAAATTATTATGATGTGCTTTCTGCATTTGACGATTCTCATGCATTTTGTTTTCGTTTTAAATTAACAAAGAAATGAAATCACTTTAATTGAAACGTCAAACAAAACAAAAAAGATAGCTTTCGATAATGAATTTATAAACGTGCATCTTTGTGCATTACAATTGGGCTACAAAAAATAATATCCAACAAATTACTGTTTCAGCTTTTGCCTCTCTTATCTTTGCACTTATTTAAAAAGTATCCTGGCTTACCTGGCTTGGTTGTTTCTTGCGTCTTTTCTGGAAGTTTAAGGTGGGTAAATTGGAAAAATGTGTTTTTATACTGCATGTACAATTCTTGTATAGCTTAAGGGAGTCATAAAAGAAAAAATGATAAAATATTTTATTGGTTTATTTTTGCAATTGTTTTTTTAAGACATTTGTATTAACAGCACAGTGTCTTCTGGAATCAATGCAATGTCATGCGTCACTATTGAAGATTTTATAAAGCCATTAACAAACTTAAACGAAACAAAATATACTTGGATTTCAAAAGGTAACATTTTTATTTGTATTTCAAATCTACTTATTTTTTAACCCTTCTTTGCAAGAGGTTTTTCTATACATGATGCAGTTTTGGAAAACGTTATTTTCAAAAATACGTGACGGCTGAGGCTAATATGGAATCTGACTCCAGTTGTGCTAGATGTGGTTTCCATCTTAATAGAGCTGCAAAATAGAAGTAATCATGGCCACCTGGAGATGCGGCCTGATTTGTCACATTTTGCAGATTTTGATTACAGCTACTGCTAGTGCTTGACTGACATTTTTTGAGATGTTTTTACTTTTTGCGGTTTCCTAATGACATAAAACTTTTTTGTTGCCTTGGGGAAGCAGTAGCAAATGAGAAAAAGTAAGTTGAAAAACGCAAAATCAGACTGTTATTGAAAATTAACAGTCTGACTAAAATCTTCGAAATCGAATTTTCTTTGTTTTTCAACATGTGAGAATATTAAAACCTATTGTATTATCTAGGGAAAAGAATAAAGAAAGCGTAAAAATCTAATTTTTAGAAAAATTTATTCAAACGCTCGCCCAAAGTTAGAAAAACCTGGAAATTTCTGCAAAATGTGACAAATCAGGCCGTATCTTTAGGTGGCCATGAAGTAATCTACATTGTAAAGTGTAAAGTGATATTTTTTTCCCGTTATAGTTCAGACTTCTATCGTAGCCTACTTTATGCCGACTTAAAGATATGAGTTAAATGTAATAAAAAACTGCACTACACAGCAACAGCACTTTTGTTTTAATGTGTTCTGCTCAGAAAATTATTTTTATATAGGCTCATTGTGATGCACTAGGTAAGATAATTTCATCAATCACAAGTTTTCGAAACTAGAAAGAAACCCTATGCCAACAGCCAAAAAATTAAATTACACCTTTCAACATAACCGGGTTTGAGAAAAATAGTTTTAATTGACGAAAACAGGAAACCACTTAATATTTTGGTTTGTAGGTTTGGTCGTCATCTATGGACTTTTATGCATTGGAATGGCTTATGTAGCGTCACAACTAGGTGGCGTATTAGAAGCAGCATTGAGTATACTCGGGATGGTTGGAGGCCCATTGGTGGCTGTGTTCACTTTAGGCATGCTTTTTCCATTTGCAAATTCTTTGGTAAGCTTCCATAAGCAATTACAGTTTAAAAGCTAATCTTTATACACAGTGTGCACAGTGCACACTCATGGATTGAAATGTGCGATCCAAAATTATTTTCCAATCTTTGTTCCCATCTTCACTCGTGCCTTCATGTGCCTTGCCCAGATACAGACACATCCTCTCAATTGGAGTCTCGGCAAATCTAGCTTTCGGCATATACGCTGTTACCACTCCATCATCTCACACAGCTGAAAAAAAACACCTTGTTGCAACAATTTATGTGACTGGCCTGTTTAAATTTGTATGCTTTCAAGCTAATCTTGCTTTTATGTTTCAGGGTGCCTTTGTGGGGCTATTAGCTGGAGTAGCAATGTCAACATGGGTTTACGTCGGAAGTAAAACGTATCCTCCTGGCAATGAATTTGTTCGTGTCCTTCCTGTTAGTACATCTGGATGTACCGATGACGTAAGAAATATTTAGTAGTCCATAAGGGTTTGAGGCTGATGAAAGGTTTTGTTGAAATGTGCTTGAACACGATGATTCATAAAGTAGCTTGCACAATGGTTGGTTTTGGTTGGTTTTGAATTTTTATCCTCGGACTGACAAAGCCTTGATATGTTATTCCTGGTAGTTTCGCATACTTGGAGAGGCTCTTGACGCAGTGCCGGTTACCGAAATTGGCAGAGTGAAATTTCCAATTGTTAAAGTCTTGTTGCCGGGTAATTATTCCATTCACTAGGTGCCGCTGAATAGAGAGCAGTCCTGAAATGCGTTGCTCAAGCGCACACCCCGAGAGTGGAACCAATGCGGGGTGATCTTGAACCGGGCGCGAACCACTGAGCTAATAAAGGTCATATAGTTATTACTGCAAACTAGAGCTTTGCTATACAGCTGTGTTATTATGAGTTTTGCTGTTTTTTTTGTTTTTTTTAATTGAGCATATTTGACCACGGGAATCAAGCATGGAAATGGCGGATTTTGCTGTGTGGGTGTGATCCCTCGCATTTATGTAGCCACTACAGGAATCCACTTTGCAGAATGAGTTGTTCTAGTTACGCCATTTTCAAAATCAATCGCGCTGGTTTGATTCTTTTTCTTTGTTTTCGAATGTTTGCTGTTTCAGCGGCGACCATTTCAAGTAGCCTATTTCGTTTCAGTTTAAAATTTCAATTGGGACCATTTTACCTGAGATACTTATACTGTAGGTATAATTACTTTATTTTATGTAGGCTACTGTATAATTTGGTTAACCTCATCATCAGTAAATTGCAGAAACTAATAAACCTGACAAAATCAGATTACGAACATGAGCAATCAACCTTTAAATTGTTTTGTTCTTTAGAGTAACTTTTCAAATGCAACGGCATCTTTACTGACTACACCCATTCCAACAACCACGGATCCAACAATACCAACTCCATACCCAGCAATAGCAGATCTCTACTCGATCTCCTACGTGTACTACAGTTGCTTGGGATTTGCTGCAACTCTCGTCATTGGATTAGTGCTAAGTCTTGCCTCATGTTAGTTGTAACGAACAGACTAAACGTACAAATTAAACTGTTAAGTTGCTAGACTCTCGACTCATCAAATCTTTGGGCAAAAGCAGAATAAGCTTATTCAAAATAATTATAAATGTAAAGAATGTAATCGTTTCTACAAGAATGTAACTCTATTGGATAGCTATACTCAACCGAATGTTATATTCTACAAAAAAACAAATAATTTTAATTATAATATTGTGTGTATTCACATAGTGCTGTCCATCGCAGGTATGCATTGCTTCTTAGCGCTTTACAAAGCAAACAATGTCAGTACAACTACAACCGCAACCAAGTAGGCCTTTATTGGTACCCGAGTCCATTCCATTGCTGAGTGTCAATCAGGAACAAGATTCAGTCCCAATTTTAAAAAGTCTTCTGTAGCCTATGATCGAACTCATGCCTACCGATTTAAAGGCAGACACACTAACCATCCAGCCAAAGAGCCGGTATTAGAAAATTGTCATAGATAGTTTCGTAGATAGTCTCATAATAAATCCGTTTGTAAATACTTTGCATCCAGGCGGATGGCGCAAGCGGAAAGAAGTGGATCCTTCTTTGATTTATTTCATATTTGATCATTGGTTGTTTTCTTGGCTTCCTGCTGGCTTCAAGAATTTCATGCGTTGTGGACTTGACATTGACACAATCAAGGAGGATAAGTTTGAAGAAGTGTTTTCTGATGTACTCCAGAAAAAGGACTTTCAGGTTTCACCATATTTTTTGTGTTTCAAATCTTAACAAATTTGCCTAAAAACAATAAAATAAACAAGGAGTGAAGAAAAAGCTAAGCATTGTTTTTTATTGAACAGGTGACGACAGAAAAATCGGGACACATCAACGAAGCATATGTGAGGTATGATGATATTGATGACAAAGTTGATTCTCCTCACAATCAAGAATCCATCACAAGTACACTATAGTATCACTGTTTTGATCGTTACATGTCTTCTCAAAATGATTTTTTGCTGATAGGCCCATTACTTTTTCGAGTGGGCTGTTCATTCCTCTGCAGCAGTTATCAGCCGAGTGGCTAATGCAAATTTTTATTTTCAACGCATTATATTGATTTCCTAATCTCAATACATTCATAGTCTATTTTAGACTGAAAGTTGTGTCACAAGAGTTGAAGGAGGAGACTTGTGTTAGTGATAAAAAATAGCCAAGCCAGAAACCAGGTCAAAGGAAGACAAATGGCAATGACGTTTATATATCAGATCACATGCCACGGGATCCAGTGTTGTTTCGCGTTGAAGATTGCTGTGATGAAAGTACAGTAGCCTACTACTGTTATGTTTAGTTGATAGCCTACCGAGTAGCCCACAAATCTATGTAGGCTACGCTGTTTTCTACAATCTACTCTTGTATGACTAACTATAATACTGTAAATACTACACTTGTAACGGAAGAAAAGCTGTGGACTGAAATCGCTCTGCAAAAACCATTGTCTTATTTCAATCTTGTTCTGTGAGGCATATAGAAGCCTTTAATGGTCTCAAATTTAGTCGAATTACAAGTGAACTACATGTGCCTTCCTCTCCCGTATGCCTTCCTCTCCCGTACTTGTTACCTTGCCGTGGTGGGGAGGCTTGAGTACCTCAAGGATCCTGTGGGCTATACCGACGGGGGCTCGTAGCACCTGGCAGGTCTAACCATGTCGGAAAGGTTACAGGTGAGAGGTCAGACAAAAGACAGTACAACAACAGCCGGGCAGACGGAGCCCGTCAGCCTTGGACGGCAGTTCGTCTAGGGGAAGGCAAACCCTGATTCAAAAACCTCCGCTGTCTTGCGGCTGCATCCAGTCCTGGAAAAGGCTACGGGAGTCAACCCAGACAGAAAATCCGGAGTGGAGTACGTGAGGCGGTCGACTGTCAAACTCTGACATCCTTCTGGCAACTCCTGCAGCCAAACCGTTGCCGAGTGTCACGCTTTGCGTTTCCTCGGACCACGCGGAGAGGCAGAGAGGGGGGTCCTGTTGTGTTTTTGGCAGCGCAAGACCTCCACGCAGACGCCCAGGCCAGCACTCTGGAGAGGCCACTCCAGTCGCCCCATCCCTGGGTGCGTAAAACAAACCGGAGGACAGCAGACTACTACTACATGTGCCTTGCCATTTAAAATAGCCTACAAGAGAAAAAAATAAATAAAACGAGGAGTAATAGACAAAGAAAGCAAACAATAGCCTAAATGCCAATTTCTCGGAATGTAAGTATGCCACGCCATAAATTAAGTGGGCGATAAAGTTGACAATGTTGTTGGTTGGTTTTTGAATCTTTATCCTCGAACTGACAAAGCCTTGATAAGATATTCCTTGTAGTTTCGCATACTTGAGAGCAGGACCGGATTTAGCTGATGAGGGGCCCGGGACACTTTTAGATCGGGGGGCCCCGTGCAAAAAAATTTTTCTGCCCTCCCTAAATCCGGGCCTGCTTGAGAGAGGCTTTTGACGGTTTTAAGGAGACACCTCTAATGAAATCCCAATATTCGCTGATGGCTGAGAAGCTTGCCTCAGATAAGCTAACTATTGTGGGAACCCCCACATACCATATATTTCTGAAAAGGGCATGAAAAGACACATCTGAATATGCAAGTCTCATGAAATAAAAGTTTAATTTGATGCAATGAGCTTCCTTCAAACACAGACAATATTTCAATAATTATTTTTTGACATGCTAATAGAAAACACTGTTTCTCACTACCAGCATCATATAGCAACAAGAAATGTTATGAAATGCTAGATCTACCTTATATGCAAATACCTATGAGAGCTTTTTTCTCTAAAATGTCACTTTCCTAAAAAAAAAAAAAATTTTTGAAAGTTACCTGTGTGCGAAAATATTTATACACATTTTTTTCAATAAAATGGTCAAGAAATAAAATTTTTAAAAAAGCTCTCAAAGGTTGATGCAATACCATTGTACCAGCATGCATTCCAATTTTTAGCCAGTTCGGACAAGAAATAAACAAATGAGTTTGTTTAAATAAACATTGACTGCAAAAAAATGTCATTTTGAGTAAAACGCGTTTAAAGTTACGGTTTGCAAATACAAAGCAAATCGTGCATTTTCAGCTAGGTTATTGTTACTGTCACTACTGGCTTTGAAATGCTAGGATATAGGAAATTTGTAACTGCTGAAGCATGACCAAAACAACAGCTACAAATACCACAAATATATAAAACCAGAAAGGGCTTTTCTGTTGCTACTATTAGTATATTTTCAGCATATCATATCATCGTTCTGGCATATTTTAGACTTTTGGGTCGCGTGGTAGCTCCACTAGTTCTAAAATTTAACAGGGAATGAATTAGAATTGTGGAGAAACTGCCATATATTCAGAATCCTGATGAAATTCTCTATCTTTTCAGTTCAAAATATAATTTTCTTCAAAAATTTTTTTTTTCATTAGAGGTGTCCCCTTAAGTCACTTTCAAAAATACCGCGCGTCCACTCGGAACCATCTCGCTGGCCATATGCGGCCCGCGGGTTGGACACCCCTGGTATAGCAGCTCAGGACGAACCTGTCTGTAGGCCTACACCACGCGCTTTGAAATTTGAACATTTTGTCATATACAAAAAAGAATAATAAAAAAAATTTCACACTTCAATGTCGCCTATCTGTTGAAATCTCACATCATAATTCACAGGCCAGTCATTTTTGACCAGTGTTGGCTTAGGTAATTGGCCATTGATAGCGCCAAAAAATTTTGAAAACTTTCCACAGAAAACACACTCTTTCTTTATTTTATAAAGAATTACATTCATGTAATGAATTTATTAAATTAGTTAATTTGTCCAAAAAATTATTGTTTATGTGGGGCAGCACATATTGTTGCGAGCAGTTATTTTTATCCATGAAAAACACCAAAGCCGCAGAAAGAAACAGATTGACCGACAAACACTTAGCAAACATCCTATGAATCAAGACAACGTCCTTTAATGCAAATGTTGATTACCTCTTAGCTGGAAAACAATGTAAAAAATCTCATTGACTTGCGGCCCACTATAATAAAAGGTTGGACATCCCTGGCCTAGTAGTATAGAATTGTTTGTTTTTAAAACGACGGAGTTAATTTTTACATATACAACAACGTTTATCAAAAGTCAAAAACCATCAAAAAGCAAGATTCAACAGAGAAAATTGCAGGTAAGCTAGACTAATACTGTGAAATGGTGAATCTATAAACGGTTGTAAAAAGTAGGTACGAGTTGAGTGCAAAAACGAAAATCTGCTCAATGCAGTATTATCTAAAGTCGCTCAAAAATTCATAAGCAACCCATGAAATTTCCCTTTCAAAAGGAAAGGAAATTATCAAAGCAAGGATCATACTCTGAGCGTGAACAACAAGTTTATAACAACAAGCTTTCTGAAGAAGCCATACAGTTTTTTTTTAGATGGCTTACCACAGTATAAAGTACAGAGCGGTAAGCCATGATCCACTGGTGGTCGTAGCACAGTAAATGGATTACACAAGTAGGCATAAAACAAAATAAAATCTCAATTATCTCCGTCTTTCCATGCCCTTAGTCAAGGTTTTAAATCTAAGATCTCTATAGTATTGTCCAAAAGGTTTACATGCTAGCTTACAAGATCCTATTTTGTATGATTTGAAGCAACCCAGGCCACGAGGCAACCTTTTTAGACTATTTTTTAGACACAGCAATAACGATTGGGGATTGTCATGTCAGTGACGTCATAAAGGTCAGTGGGCTATTTTGACAATGACTGGCTACCGCACTGATTTTGTACATGGTCGCAAATTCTGTAGCAAATTATAAATAACAAAACTGAGTCTAATTCTTCAAACCATGGATCAGTTGATCCGATAACTCTTCAAAATTTAAAGCAGAAAGAAGGAATTTTTCAATGTTTTTGGGGCTTCTGCATCTGCTTTTTTATTTGTTGCTAAGGAAAACATTAGTGCTAAGATAGAATACTTTGTTTGTAGTACTGATAACCAAGATAAAACTTATTGATTTTTGAAGTAGGCTAACTCAGTATAGATTCTTTTCATGACGGCATTTGAAGACCCACAAGATGTGCTCGAGACTTCATTCGTTCAGCACGATTTGGACGGTTTAAATTCTAGTCTTGTTCTATCCACAGTAATGTTTTATTCGCTTTTATTTAGTACGGTTAACTGCAGTTACGTGTTTTTTACTTTTAAACTTCGTAGCCTACAACTGAAAACGAACTGCTAAAATTACATCAATTTAAACAACAATCTTCTGTTCGCAATTACATCAACTTCACTAGGAAAATGAAAATCTCATTTTTATTAAACTTGGTATTAAAACGAATCCCAATGTTTTAACAGAATCTACAGGATATGATGCCTGTCGTTGTCATATGGTCTTTGGGAATTCTGTGTCATTTATTAGACCACCCTGGGTTAATGATGTTGAAAGACTACTGGAAAGCATACAATTATTGGGGTATTGTCAATGCCACGCATACCTTCTGATCTAGCCTATGTGGTAAACCCAAGGTGGTAGCCTAGCAGTGTTGGTGACATGATAGTCAGTATGTTTTTTTTTAAAGAAATACTAAAGAATCATACAGTATCACAGCAAAATATGGTTAAATCTAAACATTTGATAAACTGCTAAATGAGCTCACACAAAATGATAAATGAAAAATTACGCAGCACAAGAGGTGAAGTATTTGAGAGGTAAAATTAATTAATTGTTCAGAAAAGGACTCAAGCAGATTACGCAAGATGGACAGAAGCACAGCACGAGATAGTAGCACAAACAAAGCAAAAAGTAGAGAAGCACAAGACGTGACAATTCAATTAAAAACTGTTAAAAGATAGGAGGCTCCGCCAGCAAATAATTGCCTGTTGAGCTTTGGGTTGAAAGATTTGATGCCTCGTGAATCTTGATGCCTCGAACTCGGACAAACACTTACTAACAATTTCGAAGGACTCCAATGAGGATTTAGTGTTTGAACACGATTGGCAGTCTCTATTATAATCATTAACTGCATTGTTTTTACTAAAATTAGCTAAATTCTTATGTTCCCCCAGTTTCGTCGCCAAATGTCGCGTGGTCTTACCAATGTATGTCGAACTCGCATCATGCAAGCAAGTGAACTTATACACGACGTTTGAACATAAGCGGAAAGGAGTTTTAGACTTCAACTGAAAATAGTAACTAGCTTGAAATGTACTGAGGATGCTGTGATAGCGAAATCGATCTATGATTAAAATATGAAGCTGGTAAACTGTTTGTTGCGTTGAGTAACATGACTATACAGCTTTAAATGTTTTAAAGACGAGAAAAATCTTAACGTTAAACTTCAAGGCAATAAATCTGGACAAACTTGTGGCAAAACAATTGGATTCCTTACCAATAAACGGGATTGTTAAAAAGTTCTTGAAATCCAGCTCCTCAACTAGAGACGTAGTGGAAACCAAATTTAAAAACCCTCCAAGACCTTATTGAAAAACCAAGTCGGATAATGATTAGCACCAAAGTATGAACATAATTTATTGATTTCATTATTGAAACAGTCATTGAATACTGAAAAGTTTGGGTGTTCATCAAGACAATTATCGTTTCTAGCACTAGTTGCTACGTTCATCTGATGAAATTGAAAGTAAAATTAACAACAAACAAGATGGTTTATTGCTTCACTGACGTTTCGCGCACCATGACAATGCGCATCCTCAGAGCGAATAACATACAAAATAAAATTTCACCAGGTTATATACTGCAGTGCGATTGAAGGCAAGAAAAAATAAAACACGCAATATTTAAAAAAATTGGCCAATGATGTGTGAGCGGTTACTTTCCACGTTAAATTACGTAAAAACTTCCAACAATAAATATAAAAATTCGAAGCAGTGACGACCAACAGAAAAAAAGTGCGATTGAAGGCAAGAGAAATAGAACACAATGTTTTAAAGATTGGCTAATGATGTGTGGTTACTTTTGACGTTAAATTACGTAAAAAACTTCCAACAATAAACATAAATTCGAAGTACTGAAGACCACCAGAAATTCGAGACAAAATTAGATTGCAATAACGTTTCCAACTGTGTTTAAGTAGGCTTGAAGCCTGCACGTCGAGACAATAATGATTTATAAGGTTTTGGTAAAAAGGTTTCCGTCGTTCCGGTTGAGTACATTGCAATGTTTGGATGTGATGTTGATGAAGCAACTTTCTGCGGTGGTGCGTTGATAATAATTACTTTCATTTTTCAAAATTTTTGTTTCTGACCAGTTAATTTTGTGATCCTCTTCTAGCATGTGTGAACAAAGGGCTGACTTTTCATGTTCCATATTTTTGACAGCTCTGCGATGTTCTTTGACCCGGGAATTTATACTACGTTCAGTTTGGCCAATATAAACTGCGTCACAAGCATTGAGCTCGCGACATAAGGCACCTGATTAAAGCAGATTTGTAGTTTGACAGGAAAACAGCGCTGAAATTCAGAAAAAGATTAGTATTTGTAGGTTACGCCAGACCCAAGTATCAAATCCATTAACATTTATCTTAATTTCTACATCCAGAAAAAGTATAGTCTCAGTGGCTTTTTCTACAGTGAAATTTATGTTATGATGTTGAATCACATGGCTGTATGACTAGCCGAAAACGTTCGCTTATTGTTTTTTGTTTTCATAATGTTAAATGTAGTGTTGTTGCTGAAATAAAAGATTAAACAACTTTGAAAAAAATCAACTTGTTTATTTCAAAAGAGGAATTTTGGACTTCAGTAGTTCTTCAACTCAGGTCTTCGTTTGCAACCTTGAAATCTCGTCTCAACTGAAAAATAGTATTTCAAGTTGGGCAAGTAAGTAAAAATCCAAAAAAGTTTGCAAAAATTCCATATAAACATCTTTTAGTTTCAATAGTTAAGCTACTAGGCCATGACACAAAGTAAACATATTTACAGAAAGTTGTTATGTGACGTTTGCAAGCTTTCATGAAATAAAAAAATCATTTGTTCGAATATCAGATTTTAGTTTACTTTGTGTTTTTTTGAACAAATGAACAAAGAATGACTCGACCTCGTTACACGGCAGCCTTTGGACTTTTAACTTCAACTTAGGCTACTTAGATTTGATTCTATAACAAAGACGGAATGCTGAACAAACAATGTGATAGAATTCAACAATCAACATCAATAGTAGAAGCTGCAACACAAAACTATTAATAAAAAATCAAAATCATTAAGCAAACTTTACTGCCAAGAAAAAGGGAGAAATATCTTCTGTTAAGTGAATAATCCACAGCAATACCTGATATAAACGACGTGGTTTCATGTCATGGAATACTAATAGGCCTAATTTTATTTTCACGGGAGTCAGTTCAAACGAAGAAGTTCAATCTTTGTGAACTAAAAATCAATTCAATCTGCTTAATCATATGAAAGCAATGAAGATGTGAAAAAATTAAAGCTTAGCTAAAGATGGTTTAGCCGATTATTATTTTTTAGCTGCGTAAAATTGAATTAAATCGCCCGAAAATAAATTAATTGGTATAACTTTACTTCTTCTTTGTATATCATACCTGTTCCAGACTTAGGAATTTATACGTTGTTCTTTTAAACTATGCCTTTATTGCTATCTTCATAAAAGCAAAGTAGGTCTTTACCCAACAAGGTGTCTCAGTAATCAATTTGCAGATACAGGTTTGAAAAATATTAATTTTTGAAGTTGAACTTGGCCTATTTCACCTTGTATAGCTTACACATTTTAAGCTAGTCATCGCAAGTTAAATCATAACTTAATTAAAATGAATTAATATTAACATATGGCCAGCAGTTTACATTCATTCTTCAAGATGAGATCATTCAGCCCATGGTATGTAGCCTAAATAACCGTGTCGTATGCAGCACAAACCAATGTGAAGATTCGTTTTCAAATGATGTTATCGTACACGTTTACGTTTTGTTTCCAGTGAAGTAATTTATATAGTTTTACTGAAGCAATCTCATGTCGTCTTCTGGTCCCCCAACTTCCCTAAGCGCGGCAGATTACGCTGTGTTTGGAGTGACACTGGGAATCTCAGCAGTCATTGGAATATTTTTTGCAATCAAAGACAGAAGATCCAAAGATGGAACAGATGGATACTTGATGGGAGGAAGGTGTGATAAACTAAAGGCTTTTTTGTGAAAATCATTGAATTTTGTGATTTATTTAGCTTTGTGGTTTAGAGTTAGTTCAGTTCAGCTGGCCATAGCCTCAAAAAAAGATGTAGGCATGTCTCTCTAGGCCAGCGTACAATTCATGATCGTGAGAGAATTCAAGGGCTATAGTAAAAGGGGTGCCACTCCGCAATCGACGGCATGTCTAAGTGTCTTGATAATAATGACACAGCCACATGCTCTTGAGCGGCATCGAACCGGCGCCTCATCGAACATTGAATCAGAGCTCTCACCACTAGGCTTTACAGCCGCTAAGTTAATTTTAGCTTTAGAGATGGATCAATGTCACATTGAGGTTTTTCTTACGGCCATATGGTCAAGTTTCACATGCATTAGGCTACTAGCTATTTTTTTTAAATTAAAGTAGCTGATGTACGTATTAATTTTATTACATCATGTTTATGCAGATCTTTGGGTATGGTACCAGTATCTTTGTCATTGTCAGTGAGTTTTATGTCCGCTATTACCGTCCTTGGAACGCCAGCTGAAGTCTACGTTTATGGAACCATGTATTGGTGGTACGATATAATTATTTTTCTGAATGTCGCTGGAAATGTTGAACATAACAAAGTCAAAAATTTGTCATCAATCACTGCAGCAATGTCCAAATAAAGTCCGTTACTGTGTCAAATTTAATATTAGTTCAGTTAAGCGGTTGAAGGCAAGGTGAAACATATGCTTTTGTTATTGATTTACTGCAATGATAACTCTTTAGTTTAGTGTGCAGAGATACCAGTTATTCTACTTGCAGGTTTCTAGGAGCAACGCTCATTGTGGCAATTATAACGGCAGAGATATTTCTTCCTCTCTTCTATAATTTGGGAATAGCAAGCACATACGAGGTAAAAATATCGTTGTTCAATAAAACAAAGAAAAAATATTTTCAAAATGTTTTTTTAATTATGTAACGCTGAGCAATCGTTTTATAACTAGGTGTTTTGATCTTCAATGCTATTGAATGAAAGCAATCCCTGGTGTCGCTAATGCAAAAATAACACTGCAGCCCATTCCTGGAAAGTGACAGTGCAAAAAGTGTTATTTGAAATTTATGTATTTGCAAGGGAAGTAGCAACAAGGAGGCAAGATATGTTTGACAGTTTTCAGCTTGCTGGTTGCCGAGCTATTGCCTAGATCATTGGAACTACAGTACCGTATTTACTTGATTGTAAGCTGCGGCTTATAAAGTTTTTTTTTCCATCATGTTTGCGGCTTAAATTCAAGGGCGGCTTACAATCAAAGGCGGCTTACATTTTTTCTTTTTGCCTTTTTCCTTGTCGACTTTGCCATAGATGTTTTGCCGTACTGCGTTGTCTGATGCCGACTATTGTGAAGTTGTGACGTGCATTTTAAATTGTCACATGCATTTATGACGTGCATTCGAAAGAAAAAAAGGAGTTGTCAGTTTTATTTATGGTACTTAACAGTAAACAGTTTCCGCTTTGCATGTAAACAGTATTTGCGGCTTACATTCAAGGGCGGCTTACATTAAATTTTTAATACTATCACATGCGGCTTACAATCAAGAGCGTCTTACAATCAAGCGCGGCTTACAATCAAGTAAATACGGTATTAGCCCAGGTTTCAATTTTGAGTCTCGTCGTACTCAACAATTTATAGATACCTGCTTAATAAAGAGTTTTCTTTCTGGCTATCAGCACAAGACTGAGTACTCATTACAGGACTGTAGAACAGCGAACAATTGCACTTTACCAACCATGCCGGTGTACGGTGTACCCTCCACGCTCCAGTCATCCGTTCGTCGTAAAAGCCCTTGGAAACGAGGAGCTATACCTTTACACAGTAAAGACACTGGACGTGTTTTTTTATTTAAAAATGGGAATCTTATGTCAAGATACAGATGAGTTTACACTGAGTACATAAATAATGAAAACTAAGCAGAAACTGAAGACTTGGCTATTATCTAGCGACAAGAAAAAGCAACTTTTTCTATTGCAACTTCAGAGACCACAAGTTAGCACATTCTCCAGCAATACAGTTTGTTTACTGAAAGACTCGCATGTCTGCAGAGTGATATCAGCTGGAGGCACACGAAAAAATGGTAGGCTGTTTGAGAGTTAGTACCATAAGAACATGTAATATTTTCCGTCTTGTAGCATCTATTTGTACAGTAGGCTACCATTAAAAAAACATGAATACATTAATCCTCGTGCTTTTTTCTTCTACAACAAGGCAACTGTCCTTAGAGACATCAAGAATAAAAAAAAGCTTCTATTATTATAATGCAAACGTGTGAACAGTGAATTTTGATATAGGCCTGAATCGAAAAAAAAAAGAAAAAACAGCAGCGCTTTTGCGGGTTATACTGTTGAATACGTGTTTTTTTTAGTACTTGGAAAAGCGTTTCAACAGGCCAGTACGGATCCTAACCACCATTACGTACTTGGTTCAAAACACCTTCTACACTGGAATCGTGATATATGCCCCATCCCTTGCCTTAAGTGCAGGTTTGTTGTTACTTATCAGCAGCACTTTTATATAACATCATAAAAGTTAACCCGTAAAATGCAGCTCCTGTATACATGTTGTTTCAATGCATTCATTGTGACTAATCATTTAACTCAAGTCTTCATTTGTTGATGTGTCTCCAGCAAATATTTTGTTATTAATTGTTAATATCTTTTGTCTTTAATTGTTTAGTGACTGGCTTCAACTTATGGGGAGCAGTTTTATCAACCGGATTGGTTTGTATCTTTTACACGACTCTGGTAAGTACCATATGTTTTTGTAAAATAGTTAGGCAAATTTACAAAGGGATACTTAATATCTTGCAACTTAACGTATCTAAGACTAACTACAGTATTTAAGACAAGACTGGAAATTCATATTTTCACGCAAATTTTAAATACTAAATAAGGCAACAAATTTGTTATCTCAAGTTTGGATTTGAGTTTTTTTTTTTTTTTTTATCTTAGATTAGCAGCAATACGCTGCAGGGATAAAGCACTTTTCGCAAACCATGTAGGCTACACTAACTGTACAGTAGCTACTGAGTAAAATAACATATTATAGCAACAATCAATAAAAAGCAACACTTTATGCTGTCAACTTTAGCAACCTGGATTGTTTCAGTGGTTCAAAACTTTTAGAAATTTGTAAAATACCATAATTAATCTTGAAAAAGTTTTTGAAGATCCCAAATCCCACAATCCTTTATGTCAGCCTTTTTACAGGGTGGATTGAAAGCTGTTATTTGGACAGATGTTTTTCAAGCTGTTGTCATGATAATAGGCTTTCTTGTAGTAACCATTGAGGGAAGCATACAGCAGGGAGGATTCGCAAAAGTTTGGGAACGATGTGAAATGGGAGGAAGAATTGACTTTCTCCAGTGAGAAATTACACACGAAAAAGAAATAAGATTATCTTTTTAATTTGTATAATTGTTTTAAGTCAATGCCAAGCAATCTTTTCTTTTACCATCCGTTACAATATTTGCAGCAAAGCCATCGACGTGTGTAGCAAATTATAGAAATACTGAATTCTGTCAATTCTGGTACATCTAAAATTGTTCATTATTTGAAACTTGTTTTTTAGATAGAAACACAACCAAGTTGACCTTGGTGCTTATTTGCATTTTGAACATCAATTTACTGTAGAATTCTTAAGACAATAATATGCCAGAGATCTATTTCTGACCACGGCTTAAGTGATCAGATTTATTGGTTTGTTATATAGGCTAAAATTGCGTTTTTCATTTTCAGATTTGGATTTGACCCACGCATCCGCCACACTGTATGGAGTATTCTAGTTGGAGGAACGTTTCTCTGGCTCAGTATATACGCGGTTGGCCAATCCCAGGTTCAACGCTATCTCGCTTGTAAAAGTGTGAGGGAAGCCAAAGGGTAATTATAAATATTGATATTCTGACATTTTACAGAGCTCATTTTTAGAACCTTGTAACAATTTTTATGTAGCCTACCTTACTCAATAACTTACAGTCCACGAGAATGAAGGCGATTTTCATTCATTTTGTTTTTTCATTGTCATTTGGTTTAAATTCATAATGGCTATGATTTGTTCAGTGCTCTTTTCTTGAATTGGATCGGATTGGTCGTCATCATTAGCTTATCCATGATGAATGGAGCAATCATCTATGCTGTGTATTGGGACTGTGATCCACTAAGCACTGGACAAATATCAGCAACAGATCAGGTTATTACATCACGTATATTGCTCAACAACATATTGTTTTTGATTATTGGTTGTTTAGCGGACGTATATGTGTATCAAACTGCCGATTGCAAGAGAACGCACAATTACTGTTCACGTTTCAAGTCCCTAATAAACACAGGTTTCACAACGGAAATAAGACGCAAGCAAACATAAGAAAAGCCGCAGGCGCTACAGCTGTTTACTGTAACGATCTCGTGGGATAATGAATCTCTAACAGTTTATGCAACAAATATGAAAAAAGTCCATCATTTTCTTATTGGCTACTTGTTTGCTAAAAGTCCATCATTATTCTCTGAGCACTTTAAGTGCTCCATTTCAGAATCGAAGTGAAATATTAAATAAAAGTTAATTTGTAAATCACATCGCTTGGTAACTCTATGTAAGTTATGAACATACAGTATATACGCACAGTACTGTATGTGCTTATCGATTGAGGTAAAAGTCTAAACATTGTACTGTAGTTAATTTAAAATCTCAACCAAGTTAAAATGTAGCCTTAACTGCCTAATATAATTTAAAAACTGAATTTTTGAACAAGTTTGCGTGTGGTGTAGGCCTATAGATAGCAAATACAAACGGATAGGCCTACCCAACAACTTCACAAACTTAGCAAACAATCCCAATAATTGTTGATCCTATTCACATCAAATCGCAGTAAGCATTATTCGCCATCAGGACATAATCTTCATCTTCCAACAAATTACTGTTTCAGCTTTTGCCTCTCTTATCATTGCACTTATTTAAAAACTATCCTGGATTACCTGGCTTGGTTGTTTCTTGCATCTTTTCTGGAAGTTTAAGGTGGGAAAATTGAGTAAATATGTTTTTAAGCTGAATGTACAATTGCTTTTTAAAGTAAATGCGATAAGACGTGTTGGTAAAATGTTTAGTTATAGCTTATGTAAACTGTTGTAACTAATAAAAGATTGGTACTCACAGCACAGTGTCTTCTGGAATCAATGCAATGTCATGTGTCACAATTGAAGATTTTATAAAGCCATTAACAAACTTGAATGAAACAAAATATACTTGGATTTCAAAAGGTAAGATATTTCATTTTATAGTTTTCATATGTATGCAAAAAACTTTGCTGGCAGAGTGAGTCTCAAAGTTCAATTGGAAAACATCAGGAAATAGACATCAGAAGGCTTCATTTTACGATGGTGTTGCTTTCCTTTGGTGTCGAGGGCATACCTTTCCACCACCCGGGATATGCCCTGATCAGTCTCTGCTGTCATTAAACTAATTTTATTTAGTTACCCAGACTTACCACTATAGCTGCTTGGTCGTGAAGGTTTTAGAACTCAAACAGGCTTGCGAAAAAAATCAGACAGTCACCTCGACGATATCTCATCCACACCACTATCACACCTCTGCAAATTCGGTTGAGACATGGCTTACTATATTACAGGCCTTCCAGACGCGCAGTGCCAGCTAAAAACTGGAGGCGAGCTTCTCTTTTATGTATAGAGAATGGCAACCCTGAATGTTTGGTCCAAACATTAGTGCGTGATTGAAAGTGCTACAATCTTGTTGTAAGAGGCAGAGAGTTCATGTTATTGCTATAGCCTAGGATGTTTTTATATTGTTTTTGAGGAAGCTTATTTCTTTTCAGTATTTGCACAAACATTTGTTGGTGCTTTCATATTAACTATTCATACTACTAGAACAGTAACTCCAACTAGGGTATATGCTGTACGTACAGTACACCAGTACTAGTTATGCAGTAGGCTACACCTACAGTCCTACACTAGCACTAGCCATTCTTAGCTTTGCTAGTTCAGATCTTGCAGCCTGTGTAGCTTTATAGATAAAAGTCTAGTATTGAAGTTTTGTATTTTATTGAAAAATTCAAATGAAATGATTTCACTCAGACGGCTACTTTAGCTTGAAAAAAGGTGCATGATGCATTTTATAGTAGAACAGTTCTCACATTTTGCAAAGTCAGAATGATGCAAAATGTATGGATGTGGTGTGAATTTTTGAAAAGTACCGGTAGGCTATCTACGTCATACAGTATTCTTGCATGACAGTGAGTGCAAACCTAAGATATTGAGTAATACTGGCCATCTTTGAACAGTAAGTACAAGTTGTGTAAAAGAATAAGTAGTTGAAAAATCAAAGCCGAGAGATGTTTTAATCAGACTAGTGAGCTAATGTGATTGTGATCCAAGAAGCCTTAAGGCAGTTTAGTATTGGAAATTATTTCTGTCAAAGTTGGCATAGTTTAACCTGCGCAAGGGTATGGAGTGGCCGTATAGTTGTAGTTATCATCTTTCAATTGGAATAATTTTCAATGCTAAAGTTCAGGTTTGCCGAAGTGTAGTTATTATAGTTTTTTGTCTGTCACATAGGTATATATATATATCTCGGCCAGAAAATGATTTACCGGTATTGGTTTTGGAAAAATTACTTTTTACCGGTAGCTTACGGTACATAGACAATTTATTGTGTGCAACAACACAGAAATAATATGTTTATATACTTCTTTTTTGATGCAGCCATACATAATATTAATCAAACTTATCTTAAATTAGTCAATACTGAATGGAACGCAAATGTTGTGTGACTCAATGTAATGGAAACTACGACAAGGACAAAAAGCAAAAAATATTCCTGTGAAATATTCGAACAACGTACCTATTTTATTTATTAATGACCGGATACCAGATTTTAGGCTCTAGCGTAATAATCATTCAGCTTGATTTCTTTGGGTTGATAGTTCATTATGTGTATTTTAATTACTGTGTTGTTGTATTTGAATAAGGTCTCATAAGGTAGAAATGTTTTTATCGAACTAGTCTGTGTAGCCTGTGTAGCTATTTAACTATCTGGAATTGACTTATTTGGATGTAAATAGTCTCACCCTTGATATAAAAATACATATGAAAATATGCTGAATCAGACTGGAATTTATTCATTCGATTGAAAACCTCCTTAGGAGTGAGAGCCTTAACAAAAAATAGAATCAATAATTAACAATTCCGTTTACCGTGAAATGCCAAAGAAAAAAGTTGTGGATATCAATTATATCGCGGGATAATGTGCCAGACAGCCCCAATACAGTTATCTGCGAACGGCATTGGCCTAAAAATTATGCAATGGTTAAGTGCTATGGCAAGGATAGACCAGCTGAGTCACCATCTGTGTTTAATGATATCAAACCAAGTTTGCTTCCAACAAGAAATTCTATACTTAAGTCTAGAAGCACTGTCAAAGCATCAAATGCGGCACGAAATGTCCAGCCAGACCAGTATGCCATGTATGCAGAGGCACAAAAAATTAAAAGCTTTGATAACTTGTGCCATCGCATTAAAACTTTTGATTGTGCAAAAAAGTTAGTTTTGCTAGATACTAAGGAAGAATTAATATTGCAATCCTAGCGGTTCTCAGCCATGGAAACATTTTGAGATGGGCCGCAGACCTATTTAAAAAATGCTAGATTCATTGAAAATTTTAGTTTCATTATTTTGTTTCACTGGCAGTTAATTTTACACTTGTGCGTCAGTTTAGTAGTTTTGATAGTGGTAACAATGAATGATGCTGACTGTTTTTTACTACCGAGTGGCAATTTTTGTTCTAATTATAGATTCGGTGGCGTGTTGCAATCAATGCCTTGTATTTCACCATAAACCAACCTTGATTTTAAGCTACTACAACAGTGTGAACAGTATAGTGGGTCACAGAAATTTCTGCTTGGTAAAAATGGGCCACAAAAGAAAAAAGGTTGAGAATCACTGTGTTAACATGTGACTTTCGTATATTGCCAGAAGTGACAATTTATTAATTGGCAATGTAAAACTCAATTAAAAACTCAAAGCTCACAGAAAATAACTGCATATTTGTTTATAAATATTGTTGAATTGAGTGTAATGCATACATTTTCAAGTTGATAAACTTTAAGTTTCTTTTGTTGACATTTGGTTAAATCGCAATTTTGCATGCTTTCTGAGCATTACACAACCTATAGCAAAATCAGTTATTTTATGTTATTTCAATATCTAGCAACATTTATTCTGTGTAGAAGTAGTAGGTTTGACCGTCAGAAATGTAAAAATGGTTGCAAAACGGTAAAATGATTGGTCTGTACCAATCACACGTTAAATGTGATTTTAAAACACTCGCCTCCAGTTTTTAGCTGGCACTGCGCGTCTGGAAGGCCTGTAATATAGTAAGCCATGGGTTGAGACATTTCGATTAAGGCAAAGTGTCAAAATTTTAATGAATATCTGATTAAAGAAGTCTCAAAGTACCAGAAGATTAACAAACTTGGTAAAAACATTTTTAACCTTTTCTCATGAAAAAAGCCATAATAACTTTCTAAGCATAGCTTACACAAACTTTGTCAATCATTAGTTCTCACTGTGGTTGAATTAGGCTATGTTTCATCAATTTAACGTAATTGGATTTAATAAAAACTATGTTAATCAGCTGCAATCAACACTGTCTCTGTTGTAGGTTTGGTAATTATCTTTGGTCTTCTCTGTATTGGAATGGCTTATGTAGCCTCACAACTAGGTGGTGTCCTAGAAGCAGCATTGAGCATCTCAGGAATGATTGGAGGCCCCTTGGTGGGCATTTTCACTCTCGGAATGATTTTCCCATTTGTGAATTCTTTGGTAAGATTTCATAAGCTACCTTTCAGTGTTTCGACCTGCAGAACATGTGGTCCTTCGACCTTCAGAACACTGATATGAAGACATTGCACTGGTTGCAACAATTGGGAGATGTTGCCTGAATTGCTGTCTCATAAGCGTAAAGAAGACAAGCTACCATAGATTAAAACAAGGGATATTAAACTCGATGTTCAATTATTGTATCTTAGGGATGAGCAAAGTCCTATCAAAAAGTAGATCTGCGTTAAAGTTGAAATTATCGCTATAACATATACAGGACCACATGTCTTCCTAATCATTAAAAGGTTTCTCGTATTGTTAACAACTTAATTACCGTATAGTACATTAGTAATTCTGCTGTGTAGCTTTTTGAAACTACTTAAAACGGCTAATCAGGAAGGAAATGAAATCAAAATGCAATCAGTTTTTTTTTCATCATCAGGTCTAGATTTTGAGGATACGGTAGGCTATATGTAATTTGACGCCAGTTATTCACTAGGTTTTCAATAAGCCCTTTCCAACAAGACAAGAATTCAAACTTTTTAAAGTGTATTATTTGCAAAACATTATAGTAGTTGGGTGCTAAATGTATTTTAGACAATGTAAATCATTCAGAGACTTCATAAACGTGAGAAATGTGTAAAAATATTGGTTCTATAAAGGCTTTCAATATTAAAATCGCTTTTTGAAAGACTACTCCGAAGGCATAGAATCAGAATTTTTTTTTGCTGCAATGAGCCATTATTGTGGCATTCCACTGGTAGCCTATCTTTCTTCCATCATGTATCTCTTCCATCATTTTTGGAATCCCGCCTTGGCAGACAAGAAATCCTGCTGAAGGCCAAATACCACTAACCAAAATCATATTTACATGTTTTTGTAACTTTATAAAACCGCGAAAAGAAAAGTGAGTTTTGTCATATTTCTAATATCACTATGTTTTTGAAACAGCATAAAACCGTTTGGAACAGTTTTTGCTAAGGCCGTCGTGGCGTGAATGAAAAAACTAACTTATATCAGGAGTTAAAGAACTGCGTAGGCTTGCAAAACACAAACATTTGCCAAATTTCTTCAGCATTTTAAGTTTGTTTTTGTCTCATCCAACCATTTTGCGGGTGATTAAAGATTTAGAAGCGATGGGACTGAAGTGAAGTTAGAGTTTTTACAATTTACTCGCACTACACGGCCAGGCTGCCCAAAAAAATTATCCAACTTCATGATGATTATCGGCTGCATAGCCGAGTGGTGAGAGCTCTTGAACGGCAATCGAAAGAGCGCCGGTTCGACACCACTCACAAGCATGCAGCTGTGTCTTTGGCAGGACACTTAAAGGCATGGCTGAAGGTGGACATGAAGATTGGCTTCCTTGCCTTCCCGTCCACTTAATCTAAATCTTCAACCACCAGGTGTAAGCCTGGATACGACAAGCAAACATGATGATTTATAAGATGATGGTCTAATATCTGTCTCACTTCTTATGCAATCAAGCAACTGCAACTTTGATATTTTAGGGTGCCTTTGTGGGGGTACTAGCTGGTGTTGCAATGTCAACATGGGTCTACATTGGAAGTAGATTGTATCCTCCTCAAAATCAATTCCTTCACAAACTTCCTGTGAGCACAGCTGGATGTGCAGTTAACGTAAGTAATATTTATTTAACAGCTTATAAGGTTCTAAGTTATATGTTAGATTTAATGCACATGTGCTACACAGTGACATTGGTTGGTTTGGTTTTGAATCTTTATCCTCGGACTGACAAAGCCTTGATAGGTTATTCCTGGTAGTTTCGCATACTAGTAGAGGCTCTTGTCGCAGGGCCGGTTACCGAGATTGGCAGAACGAAGTTTTCCGATTGTTGAAATGTTGTGGCTGGAAATTATTCTATTCACTAATTGCCGCTGAATGGAGAGCAGTCCTTAAATGTGTTGCTCAAGCGCACACCCCGATCGTTGAACCAGCATCGCGTGATCTTGAGCCAGCAGCGTAACCACTGAGCTAACGGGGCGGATGGCATAGGCATAGGCTACACAAAACAAGTTATTTATGTACAGACAGAATGTGTTGTTGAAAACTGAGGTATTACTATAATTCACCGTTAATAAAGATTTAATCAATTGTGTATTATACCAAATACGTGATTAATTAATTGGAAGTTTGAATTTTTCGTTTGTACTCAAATGAAGAGAGAAGTTGCAATGGTAAATGATTTAATAGCCTACAGTGGATGGCAAAAAAAAATCTGCTTTTTCACGATTGAAACAACTTTTGCTTGATCTTTCTATAACCTAATTCAACAAAACAGTGATGATTGAACTGTTCGGAAGATGATTGCATGTTTTATATTTAAGCATAAAATTTTTCATTCCTCATAAAATATTACAGCATAAAATCCCTACGCTTATATTGACAACTGCAGTCCGAAAGGGGTGCTGGACAAACTCGATTGAAAATGACTTTTCTTATATTTCTCTGCAGTCGAGTGCAGCAAGAATAGACAGCAATAGATGTCAAGTCTTGCAGCATTCGACTGCAGAGAAACATTTGTTTTAGAAAGTTTTTGATGGCTAGCGTAGAGGCTACACCAGTAAGGTTAACAAAACGTTCTATACGCAATTCGGACAAACACAGCCGAAGTGCTCGCTGCTCCATAGTGAGTAGGTAGATCGCTTCTTTTACAAAATAACTTTTACTATTTAGAGTGCGTTTTCAAATACAACGGAATCTTTACTGACCACACCCATTCCAACAACCACGGATCCAACAACACCAACTCCATACCCAGCAATAGCAGACCTCTACTCAATCTCCTACGTGTACTACAGTTGCTTGGGATTTGCTGCTACACTTGTCGTTGGATTAGTGCTAAGTCTTGCCTCATGTTAGTTGTAACGAATAAACTAATCTATAAAATAAACGAGTAGATTTTCGATTTGCCATCAATTGCAAACAGAAAATGTATTTCACTGCAAATAACTGTACGAGTTAATTTCTGTGAGCGTCATAACCAAAGCTTCTGAATTTTATCTAAAAATAATGGGAACATTTTGCAAGCGCTAAAATATATCGTATTGTACATGCTGTTTAAATGCGCAACAAGATAAAATATTTTAACAATTTTAAACTATTGTGAAACATGGTCGTCCAGCCTATGACACTTAATCTGTCTTTAAATACCCCACACACAGGCGGATGGCGCAGTCGGAAAGAAGTGGATCCTTCTTTGATTTATTTCATATTTGACCATTGGTTGTTTTCTTGGCTTCCTGCTGGCTTCAAGAATTTCATGCGTTGTGGACTTAACATTGACACAATCAAGGAGGAGAAGTTTGAAGAAGTGTTTTCTGATGTACTCCAGAAGAAGGATTTTCAGGTTTTACAAAAGTTCTGGTATTTAAAATGACGATTCAATGTTCTAGGAAAAAAAAACAGTTTATTAAACTACAGTAATAAAAACTAATAATAATAAACTAACAAACTAATAAACATAATAAGCTAAAATAATAAACTAATAATAATCAAAATAATAAACTACTTAATAATGAATAATAAACTACTGTATGTATTGTTTTTGATTGAACAGGTTGTGACAGAAAAATCGGGCCATATCAACGAAGCATATGTGACGTATAATGATATTGATGACAAAGTTGATTCCCTTCACAATCAAGACTCTGTCACAAGTGCATTGTAGTAATCATGGAATCTTGAAAGCAGTATTTGGAAAGTAGTTCATGATATTTATTTATCTAATCACTGTGTCAGTAACAGTATATAAAATGGATGCGCATCAATTCTGAAGATCTTAATTTTAATTCCAAAAAAGTATTAGACCATTATTTCGACGCGTAGGTGAATTCAACTTTAAACCAGTGTCTTACTTAAAAACAACAAAAAAACAATTGGACCAAATACAATTTTCTGTTTAAAACCTGTGCTAGCCCACATATTTTGTTTCAATGATTTATTATTATTAATGTACAGCATTGGCAGACTTTGTGTATGCCAATTACTATTGTTGACATGTGTGGTACAAAGAAAAGCATTTCATCTTGATTTAAGCAAATGACAAAAATTTCATGTCTAGGCTTATTTAAATATTTTTAGAGTTTTAGATGCATCGACCTACTAAATATTGTAATCTCCGAAGTTAATTTTATGCCTGCAACAATCGTATTCTATTCACTACTTAGCAATTAGCATTAGTGTGACGAGAGAAAAAAGGAGTAAAAACCGAAGACGAGTGCCATTGATTTGCTTATTGTTATTTGCATGCAATGTGAAACACTAAGCTATGTTTTATGCATTAAGCAAAGTCGAATCAAGAGATTGATGAAATTGAATAATTCGGATGACGCATAATTGTTTCCACAGTAACTGATCTGTATAATGCAAGGTTCATTCTTTATTACAAAAATACATGGAAAATCAGCAGAGCCCTATTGGAATATGCATTTCGCTCTACAACTGTAGTGCATCATTAGTGCCTAAAAAGCAAACATAAGAAACCATTACCTAAAAGCTGTCACTAAATAAATAAATAAATGAATCTACATGATGAGTATGCCAATAGGGCTCTGCTGATTTTCCATGTATTTTTGTAATAAAAAATGATTAATTGATACTTGGTGGAGAATCGCTGGCCTGCTGCTTCTTAGTCAGGAGATCCCCTATCCTTAATGGAAATCAATATATATAATGCAAGGTTGTTTGCAATAGCCGACCGGTGGGCAATTAGATTTCGTATGAGCTATACAACCGCTTCAGAGGTATGCACTATGAGCCAGGAGCGGCGCTAGCCAAAAATGAGTGGGGTGGACAAATATATTTCGAATTAATATAAACTACCGTAAAGTATGGTCACTAAAAGTACCAATTGCGATGTGATTCACTGCAGCTCGGTTGTGAAATTTATTGAAAAATAAACAAAAGAAATTGAAAAAGGGCACAAGGTCGTTTTCCATTGAGTGCACTATGAGTTATGAACAAATAGAATAGACAAAACGGAAGTGATCCTTTTTATAGAGTACAAACACGGCCTACTAGAACACGGCCAAATATGTTGCTATTTGAAGAAATTTCTAAGAGTCTGAATTGTTACAATCATAGCTATGACAAACCTGTCATCTTCCCATTTCCAGAAGTAAGTAAAATAAGCAATATTTGTACCTAGACATATGTTTGGCTTGCTTAACCGGAGATTAGGTATGTATGTTAAGCACAACTTATGCAATAACAATGTAAAATATGTAAGATTTTCCAACTGCAACCTGGAGGTAGTATCGTTTGGTGTGTCGCTTTTGGTGAAATTGCATGTTCCATTTAAAATGTCAAGAATTTTTTGTGAATTCTGTGTTGTAAGCGGTTCATTTGATGTCCTAATTTAAATTTTTGTTCGTTTTGTTTTCCACCAAGTTTAATTTTGCAAGTAAAATGTGGCTATTGGCAAAAAATCCTGCTATACAAAAAACCTAACGACTGTATGATGAGACTACCTCCAGGATGCAGTTGAAAATTTTTTACATATTTTACATTATTATTGCATAAGTTGTGTTTAACATACGTATCTAATCTCCTGTAAAACAAGCTAATAATATGTCTAGATACAAATATTGCTCATTTTACTTACTTTTGGAAATGGGAAGATGACAGGTTTGTCATAGCTATGATTATAACAATTCAGACTCTTAGAAATTTCCTCAAATAGCAACATATTTGGCCGTGTTCTAGTAGGCCGTGGTACAAAGGTATCAAAAATTACCAAAATCTTGGTGACATATCAAAATTCCCTTCTCCCGGGTTATGACCAGTGTTTTTAAGGCGTTTTGTGAGGCCAATCGCTCACATACATTTCCTGTGCGGTCCAAAGAATTGCCGACTACGATCTTGATATTAGCCAGCATGCCGTTATTTCATGTAATGGAGCTACTGCAATGATAGGTGACCTCATAAAAAGTTATTGGGTAGCCCCTTAAACACAATTTTAAAAAACCTGGCTATTACCCAATAATACCAATAGCCAATAACCAATAATACCAATAGCCAATAATACCAATAGCCAATAATACCAATAGCCAATAATACCAATAACCAATAATACCAATAGCCAATAATACCAACAGCCAATAACCAATAATACCAATAGCCATAATGTTCAAGAAGAAAACGAAAAATAAAAAATCAGTCAGATACATGAAGAGAAAATTTGAGTAACGTTGGGTGGAAGATATCCAAGTTCACAGCATTCAAAGACATTGCTTAATTATTTTGTATTTCGCACCTGCTTGTTTACTCTAGCGTCGCATTGTTTGCGGGGTCACAATAAAGATACCGTACCAATAACACAAAAATAAGTTTTGCTTACATAACAGTTAACATTTCAATATGTTTCGAATTTATGGTTCGTTACAAGCATATAGGAATTTATAAATTAAAATAATGTCAAACAGTCTCAGTTGTAAAGTCGAAATTTCTAATTTTACAGCGACAAAGTCTGGTTGTCATTGTACACTATAGCCTACAATGTTGCTTTAAATGCTGCTTTCATATGATCTGGTTATGGTTTTCATCAGGCTATTTCAAAAAGCAATATTCCAGATAATATAATTTACCCTTTCTTGATAGCAGAAACATGGATTTGCTATATTCGAATAAAACTAGTTTCATTGCTCATTGATTGATTGAGGCAGTTTATACCCTTGAACTGAGAATGTTTGTGATAAGTTATGCCTGGCAGTTTGACATACTTGTAGCTTTGAACCACTGACGCAGGCCCGGTCATCGATTTTACCAGAGTAAAGTTTCATATTGTTGAAGTGTTGTGGCCTGTTAATTATTCCGTCCACTAATAGCCGCGGAATGGAAAGCTGTTGTTGAAATGCATTCAAGCGCGCACCCCGAGAGTGAAACTAGCCCCGCTTGATTTTGAAGTTTTTTTGTTCGTAAAATCAGACGCTCATCTAACTGACTTATTGAGGCGGACTATTGGAAGACCCAAGACCTTAAAAAATTATATGCAAATGTAAAGTAAAAACTTCTTCCACAAGACATCACATTGTTCAAGCATCAAGTGAATTTTTATCTTTTTCTGAAATTGAAATGACATTCCACTCCGCCCGGTTAGCTCAATTGGTTACGCGGCCGGCTCAAGATGATCACGCGGTGCAAGTTCGACTCTCGGGGTGTGCGCTTGAGCAACGCATTTCAGGACTGCTCTCCATTCAGCGGAACCTAGTGAATGGAATAATTCCCCGGCAACAACACTTCAACAATCGGAAAACTTCACTCTGCCATTCTCGGTAACCGGCCTGCGTCATGAGCCTCTACATCTACAAGTATGCGAAACTACCAGGAATAACCAAGCAAGGCTTTGTCAGTCTGAGGATAAAGATTCAAAACCAACCAACTCCTGCTTGACAATTTTGCTTCCACACCTTGATGGTCTTCAAGCACGGCTCTTTGCACTATCAGTGTAATCGAAGTTTTCTTAATATGTGGATTTTAATAAATGTCTTTGGTTTTTTGACAACTACAATATATTTGAATACTGAATAGTTTGGGTGTCCATCAGGGTGATTATCTTTTCTAGCACTAGTTGAAGCGTTCATCTGATGTAAGTGAAAACAAAGAAATTTATTAAGAAAAACAAATTTATTACTTCACTGACGTTTCGCGCAGCCTGACAATGCAATGTACAATAGTTTCCATGTAAGTCTCAACGCTTAAATGCAGGCCATACAGTGTGTTAAGCACAACTCTACTTTGCTTCCATCAGTATAATTTTACTTGCAATGTAGGACTATTGGGGATGTCTTTTGAATTGCTTCCTGCAACAAATAGTAGATATAGAAAAAATGCTACAAAATATGTAGAATGTTCGAACGAACAAAATTATCACCCTTTCCTATTACAAAATTGGAGCTCATTGATCTGTTTGGTAGAGACTTCTTGCTCCGTTTTTTATAACGTGTAATTTTTAATTATTGATTCAAACAGCCATTGCGGTGCACATTGATAGAACAATATTTTGACACAAAAAAAAAACACCCAAAGTTTTAAATTGACGTCAAAAGTATGTTTAACTTATATCATTTGATTTCATGATATAGCAACCTAATTATATTCTGCAACAAAGATCTTTATTTAAAATCCACACTTTTGGTTATGAGCATTGTGTATTTGTAAAAAACTGTCATTCAATGTCTTTTTCATCAAGCGAATACATGTATGAGCAACTGGGTTTGTAGATGTCAAAGATTCTTTCAGTAGCCTTTTGTAAGCCACAATTCCTTTTCAAGTCAAATTGTAAAGTGTTGCTACTCTTTCTTGATACTGTTCTGAATTCAGTTTTTAATTAATGAAAAACTACTCTCGAAAAAGTAGCTTAACCGATTTAAAATAAAATTCAAGAAAAAGTCAATTTTGGCCTGATAAAATAAAAGTAGGCTTATTAAATTAAACTTCTTCACTCCAGTATACGCAGGCTTTTTGTAACCTACAGTTAATAACATTTAAAGTTATTATGATGTTGATCTCAATCCAGTAAACTGGTGAAGGTTAGATAATTTCAAAGGTCAATCAAAGGTGTTTCAACTTCATTCTTCTTTTCATCGTGATTAACGCCGCACCTCAAAGACTTCTTGATGCTTTCGGGAAAGCACTTGAACATCCAATGATCAAAGAAGGGATATATGAATTGTGGATTAACTGTGCGTCGCGTCTTGAGGCCTCCTTTGACGACAAAGCAATTAACGAAAATAATGAGAAACAACTATGGACGAAAAAATGTTAAAAAGATTAGCCGCAGCACAAGTGATGTTTCAAAGATTTATGGGCTACCATCAGTTTTAAACGTTTTCTGAAAAAGAAGTTTATTTTAATTTCCTTGATAATGTTCTAATCTACAACACTTTTTCTTATCGGTTGGTTAATTGAAAAGGGCTCACATGAGTATGGCCGAAAACGTTTGTAACTTTTAGTTTATTTCATGTTATTATGTTAAATGCCTTCTGGTTGTTAGATTTTATTTGTTTATTGTGTTAGTGTACAATAAACTGTAAATGCGGTTTAGGACTTTTTCTTACCTGTTATTAAGCTAACGGTAAGTCCGACCACAACAGTCCATAAAAATCCAAACGGTGAATACAACATGTAGGACATGAGTAGTAAGAGATGTGGTTCCATTGCCTCGTGTATTGACGGAAGTGGTACAGACGGGTATTGCCATAGGTAGGGTACAGACGGAAGTGGTACAGACGGGTATTGCCATAGGTAGGGTATTGACGGAAGTGGTATCACCACAGACAGGGTATTGACAAATTATATAGGTATATTCGGCGCGTGACATCACTCTATGATAGTATTGGTTTATTAAATTTGAGAAATAATAATTGTTTTTGAAATACGCTGTTAAGTAACTAGGATATTAAAATATAAATTTCATTTTGTCAAAACTAATGAAGTCGTTTTGTTCTACACAGCTGGTGGTGGTTAGACGTAAAACTCGTTGTAAGTCGTTCTAAGGTTTAAAATCCAATAAGCAGTTTTGTTGTGGATGCACGAACTCAACCTGCTTCCTGTATAATGATATCTTCAGAATAGCCCAGTAAGGTCTAAAGTCCAGTAAGCAAAGGCTGGCAGAAGAATTATTTACGGTTTCTAAAGTATTGAGAGTGAGAGCTTGTAAATGATGTGATTTTAACTATTTTTCATCTTCGCTTCGAAGTACTGTCATAATTATTATTCCAATACAAGTCCTAAACACACCTAAAGCATATACTTGAAGATCATAAAGGTTTATTAACGTTATTTATATTTCTTGCTCAACAAACATAAAATATCAACCTCACAAAATATTAGCTAATGTAGTGTTGCTGATTTAAACTGCAGATCTTTTGGTTCTAGGCATATAGAGCAACACGATTTAAATACCATAAACGAATGTTTGTTTTTCTTTTCGTACAATACGTAGTGGGAGCTGATCGCGTTTAAGTTAGCAAACTGTCTGTATGTATTTGTTTTGTATATGTTCTGTATGTGTCTGTATGTTTTGTTAATTTTTTATCGGTTTGGTTGCAGCCATGTTTTTTCGCTAAGCTGTTTGCTTGCAGGAGTGGAGTTTTCACTATTAAATCTGATGGATAGGTCTATTGGTTCGATTCCAGGTCTTTCCGAATACTGTGTTGCATTCTTATGGGGAGTGGATCTTTCGAGTTTCATAACTTGTCATTGATTGGTGGGATCTTTTGGTTCTAGGTATATAGAGCATCACGATTTAAATGCCATAAACAAATGTTTGTTTTTTTTTCTCGTACAATACGTAGTGGGAGCTGATCGCGTTTAAGTTAGCAAACTGTCTGTATGTATATGTTTTGTATATGTTCTGTATGTGTCTGTATGTTTTGTTAATTTTTTATAGGTTTGGTTGCAGCCATGTTTTTTCGTGAAGCTGTTTGCTTGCAGGAGTGGAGTTTTCACTATTGAATCTGATGGATAGGTCTATTGGTTCGATTCCAGGTCTTTCCGAATACTGTGTTGCATTCTTATGGGGAGTGGATCTTTCAAGTTTCATAACTTGTCATTGATTGGTGGGATCTTTTGGTTCTAGGCATATAGAGCATCACGATTTAAATGCCATAAACAAATGTTTGTTTTTTTTTCTCGTACCATACGTAGTGGGAGCTGATCGCGTTTAAGTTAGCAAACTGCCTGTATGTATATGTTTTGTATATGTTCTGTATGTGTCTGTATGTTTTGTTAATTTTTTATCGGTTTGGTTGCAGCCATGTTTTTTCGTGAAGCTGTTTGCTTGCAGGAGTGGAGTTTTCACTATTGAATCTGATGGATAGGTCTATTGGTTCGATTCCAGGTCTTTCCGAATACTGTGTTGCATTCTTATGGGGAGTGGATCTTTCGAGTTTCATAACTTGTCATTGATTGGTGGGATCTTTTGGTGATTTTATTGGTATATGAGGTTTCACTGTTGTTTGGAATGTTTAGGTTGATTGAACATTTCGTTGTACTTTGATGAATCTTTTAATCAGTGGAATGGTTTTAGTTCATTGTAAGGCAAAACCCATGACTTGACCAAAAAAACTTAATAAATACTGCATTTAATCATCTTGAACACTAATAAATATTGCATTTTATCATCTTTTCGGTTTATGTTGGTTTCAGTAAACCTTTATTTCACCAGGTCTTCGTTTCGCTGTAACAGCGGCGTCAGCTAAAACTTTATGGTAAGGTTTGATAAATGTAACTAGCCTGCAGTAATAGCTTGGTCAAAACAACGTAACTTTAGGCTTATCATGCAGGAATAAATTTTACATTTTTATTTTAGATGATGCTAATACCAGCTAAACAATCAACATTTCTTTTAAACAACGAGAACACCCAAATGAACAGCTATAGAACAAATTGTTGCAACATATACTTCTACAATCTGAGGACTGGAAAAAAAATCAACAAACCTAGCGCAATCTACATCACAAATTGTTACCTTAAGACAAGCATAAAAAAATACAAACTCCAGCAGAATATGACACCTGCTGATAAAAACACACAAACAAATATCCAAACACAGATTTTAACGTTACAAATTTTGCAACACGTAATGACACCTGCTGATAAAAACATACAAACAAATCTCCAAACACAGATTTTAACGTTACAAATTATGCAACAGAAACTTGTGATATTTTGTAATAGTTTTTTAAGCTTGTAAAAATAAAATTGCAATTTGTTGAAAATATTTTTTAAGTTTGTAAAGGAAAACTTAAGTTTGTCACTTAACATAATTTTTCATGTGTATGTTTTCATGTGTTAAACTTTCAGATTATAATTTGTTAAAACTATTTTTTTATGTTCAGTTTGTAAGTTATGGAACTTAAACGTTTGTTAAAACTAATTTTCAGTAGTAAATTATGGAACATAAAGTTTGCACCTCGTTAGTTAATGTTTTTTTTTAATTTATCAATCATACAAACTGAAAGTTTGTAGCTTGTTAAAAATATTTTTGGTTGTTGGTTTGTGCAATTAAAAGTTTGTGATTTGTTAAAACTATTTTTCAGTTTAATAAAAGTTGAGTTTGTGATTAATTTTCGTGTTTATGTTATTAGAATAAAACTTCTAGTTTACGATTTGTCAAAACTACTTTTTAGTTTGTAAAACAAAACTTAACTATTTTTTTATTTAAAATAATTTTTCGTGTGTATCTTATTAGAATAAAACTTTATGATTTATTAAAATTATTTTTTTTTAGTTTTGTAAGTTGCAGAACTAACATTTTTAATTTCTTATTTTTTTTCGTGCTAATGTTTTAAAAAAAGTTTTAGTTTACAGTTTGTTGAAATAATTTTGTTTTCAGTTTTAAATTATGGAACTTAAAAGTTTGTAGTTTGTTAAAAGTATTTTTTAGTTGTTGGTTTTTGCAATGAAAAGTTTATGATTTATTAAAATTATTTTTTTTCAGTTTTGTAAGTTACAGAACTAACATTTTTTAATTTCTTAAAATAGTGTTGTTGTTTTTTTTTTGTGTTAATGTTTTAAAAAGTTTTAGTGTACAGTTTGTTGAAATAATTTTTTTTTATTTCTCTCAAGAATAATACATCCGCTTATTTATTCTTTTCTTTTTAAGATGAAGTATTTCCAGCAACCATAAGCTTACTCCCAGCAACCTTAAGCGTATTTCCAGCAACTTAAAGCACACTTATGATTTGCAAACTCTTAAATTGTTTTTATAATCTTAATCTAAAAATCATAAAACACTTTGGATGTGTCTCATGAGACTTTTAAATGACAACACTGTTTACTTAGGGTTTCACCTCCATTCGGTTCTGAAGGTTTTATTGTTGAGCTGTTGGATCCGTGATCGATCCCACGCTTACATTTATAAAACGGATTAGTGTCTTGTTTATACTATAGTCACAAGTATTTTTTTTTCACATTTTCAACCCCTGTTATTTTTGTTAAACACACGCATGGTTTACTTTGTAGATGATAAAATTTTATACTAGTAGCCTAGTTTTATGAAGCATATTACTTTAAGTGATTTATATTTTCTACCTGCTACAACTACAATTTAATTTCACATTCATTCTTAGCGATTTAAAGATTACTTATGTATATTCTTCCTATTCCATAAGTACAATTCATCTGTAAAGATAATAATTATCTATAACTAACTGTTTTGAAATAACAACACATTATTTTTGAATCGTGGTAAGTTGTATTGCATAAATCAGTCTTAATGCTGTTTTATTAAAAACGTCTTTGGTAGGCTTCATATGCGTTGCATTTTACAAACTCCAGAACCACTCCACAAGATTGTTTAAGAAACAGAAGAAGTCACGGAGTTGCATTGTTTTGATGAAATGCTTTGACGGGTAAAAATTTTGTAGTATTGACGTAAATTTACCATTCAAGGGTTGGTAGTTTATAAGTTTATAACACAAGATTCACTTTAGTTATAACTTAAGATTCACTTTAGTTTCCTTGTTGACTTGCATAAATAACTAATCAATGTTGGTTTATGAACTTTCATAACAGGTTGCTGTTTCGTTAGGGTTCTTCAGTTTTATAACGCTCAGTGCTTAAACTGTTTTGTAATTATATCTTACCTAATATGTAACCTCTAACAAATATACCAAACTATTTTATCACATTGAAAGATGTTTTTCTAGTAACCCATTGTTTTATACGTTCTATATGCCTCTAACTTTATGTAATGATTTTTCCACATCTACTTATAACCTAATTTCAGTGAGGTAGGTATATTTAAGCCAACAACTTTCTATGAGTATCAATCCACAACTAAATTTTTTCACTTCAATTCATTGCTGGGTGAAAGCACACAAGCAGATCTCGGAAACAAAAGATTATTTTATACCAGTCCTAATACATTGTCTTGTATTACATCCAAACTTCAAAATTTATCTGTTACACTGATTGATTTGTATAAAAACGAACCCATAGTTCCTTAATTCCTATCAAATTCGTCTAACGAAGTGGATCTTACAACTTAATCGCTTCCCTTAATTGGATGACACCCTTTAATAAACTGCTAGCATCTCCTGTTTGAAAAGCTTAGGCACCTGCTATAGCACATAATTTCATGATCACGAGTTTTCACAGTTGAATTATGACTTTAAACGTCTTTGTTTTATCATAGTCAAAACATTTTTTAAATGAAATTGCAATAAACTGTTTTATGTTGTTTAAAACAGACGTAATATAACAATTTTTAGTTTGGTCATGCGTACTGAACACTAAGTTAAGGTGTTGATCTTAAGAACCAATGAACTAAAGTCCGCGTGGGATCGAAATCCCACATCTAGTATTTCAATTTTTGGGTTAATGTTTAGCACTTAATTCTGTTTGTTTTGTTTCTTAACCTCACGTCAGTTGCTTGTACACACGGTTGTGGTTTTTCTTAATCACAACAAGATTCACTTTTTCACATAAAAAACATAGAAATCTAAAAATTTGCCAATAAGTCCCTTTTGTTTGCTCAGATTCCAACATAAATAGATGAAAAATCGCTTTACCTTTGATCTATTTTACTATTTTCTGACAAACAATCAGGTTTTAGCAACACTTTTGCAACAACTTATTAGGTTTTTACGTGTTTTCTAGCTACAATCTACTTATCACGAGTTTACTTATAATAAAAACGGTGGATAAAAATAAAGAAACTCAAGTTAGAATGATGTAACCTTCGTGATTTGCGATAATTTTGTGCCTACAAAATGTCAATTTTGAAACTGAATCAAAGTTAAACACATATAACGAATAACATTTTACTTGTTTGTATACAGAAATACCAAAAGTATTAATTATTTCCAACCATATAACGCCATCCATTCGTTTAGTATATATTTTACAGTGTCTTAGATTTTGTTTGATAGCTTACAGTTAGCATATCACAATCATATTAAATACAAGTACGTCACCACAAATATTTCGAACAAGTGCTGTTGTGGAAGGAGCACCACTTTGGTAGACAATCACTGTGGAAAGGTGTGTACAGATATTGTGACTTATCTAAAAAAGAAAAAAAAAAAAGTTTACTCAAGCAAAAGATAGATTGTTGTTGTGTAACAGATAGTGATCATCAAAACTGAGTGATTTAACAATTTTGCATCTGTGTTTAGTGAAAAGTATTACGTAGATATACATTTTTTTTCTATTTGTTTCTAAGTTCAAACACAATTTTATGATATTTTGTACATGTCTTAAAAAATCGTTTGACGTTATTTTGAAAATGTTACACAAAATTAAAGCTTTACCTTTGGATTTATATCTGAAAAACACACGAGTGGCGGTAAAATACCATGGATATGTAAAAACAGAAAGACTAGTTGGTGAACTTATTACGTTTTGAGCCAATAAGATCAGAGAAAGACTAAAGAAGAGGAGTTTGGAAGAGATTAAAGCCGTTGTACTGTAAGATTAAGTGAAGATAAAGAGGATGAATCTACTGTCTGGAAGTAATAATTAATACCAAGTGTATATGTCGGTATTACATAGACTAACCACAAACCAGTGTATTCTAAGTGAGATAAGGTAATAAAGATGAAGCACCAGGAACATGTGACCAAAAGACAGTTCAAGAGGAACTAAACAATAAGTTTAGATGTAGGGGTAAGATAAAAGAGTTAAATGAAACATGGAAATCTTTACTAAAATATGGAAACTATTAAAATATACGGTCTTCACAAGCAATCTGTTTGAGATGAGGATAAGCAGAAAAGCGGAAAATTGTTCAAATAACATATTTTTAAGAATTAAACATTACACAACATACGACAAAAGAAAGTCTGAGGAACTGATTCAATGGTGAAAAGACAATAGAAATAGTTGCGGATAATGATAAACAAATCTTTGCTTAATGGGTCTGTTGAATAAATTGGCGTCATTGGTTTGCAGTTGTTAAAAGTAATCATCATGCGTAAATGCTATGGTACTACAGTATGTATCCAAGTAGAACGTTCAAGTAATTTTTTTATGTTTAAACGTAAGTTGATGGTAAACAAACCGGTAAAGTCGATTACAGACCAAACAATTGTTAAAATCTACGAACACAAAGTTTTTTGATGTTGTGAAACAAAATTATTGCAACTGGTTTGGCTCGTGGTGATAAACGTGGATCATTTAATAAAGCATCATCATGTGTTTTCAAGCATATTTTCATCAAAACCGGTTTAGACCTGTTCAAAAGTTACCATGAAATGTATCAGACTGCTTGATTTTTGTTTAGATCTTGTAAAACACTTAAAGTTACACAAGAGGTGGAGATATTAACAAAAATTTACCAAACAATATCACAATGAAAAAAAAAAATCGTACTTTTACATGATGTAAATAAATAAACATTTTTGCCACAAAATCAATTTGAAACGATATTGTAATCGATTTAAAATAAACCGCTAATTTCATATAAATCGTGTTCAGACTTGTTTTAAAAAATGGGTTATGTCGATTCTAAACGAATGGATGGCGTTATATGGTTGGAAATAATTAATACTTTTGGTATTTCTGTATACAAACAAGTAAAATGTTATTCGTTATATGTGTTTAACTTTGATTCAGTTTCAAAATTGACATTTTGTAGGCACAAAATTATCGCAAATCACGAAGGTTACATCATTCTAACTTGAGTTTCTTTATTTTTATCCACCGTTTTTATTATAAGTAAACTCGTGATAAGTAGATTGTAGCTAGAAAACACGTAAAAACCTAATAAGTTGTTGCAAAAGTGTTGCTAAAACCTGATTGTTTGTCAGAAAATAGTAAAATAGATCAAAGGTAAAGCGATTTTTCATCTATTTATGTTGGAATCTGAGCAAACAAAAGGGACTTATTGGCAAATTTTTAGATTTCTATGTTTTTTATGTGAAAAAGTGAATCTTGTTGTGATTAAGAAAAACCACAACCGTGTGTACAAGCAACTGACGTGAGGTTAAGAAACAAAACAAACAGAATTAAGTGCTAAACATTAACCCAAAAATTGAAATACTAGATGTGGGATTTCGATCCCACGCGGACTTTAGTTCATTGGTTCTTAAGATCAACACCTTAACTTAGTGTTCAGTACGCATGACCAAACTAAAAATTGTTATATTACGTCTGTTTTAAACAACATAAAACAGTTTATTGCAATTTCATTTAAAAAATGTTTTGACTATGATAAAACAAAGACGTTTAAAGTCATAATTCAACTGTGAAAACTCGTGATCATGAAATTATGTGCTATAGCAGGTGCCTAAGCTTTTCAAACAGGAGATGCTAGCAGTTTATTAAAGGGTGTCATCCAATTAAGGGAAGCGATTAAGTTGTAAGATCCACTTCGTTAGACGAATTTGATAGGAATTAAGGAACTATGGGTTCGTTTTTATACAAATCAATCAGTGTAACAGATAAATTTTGAAGTTTGGATGTAATACAAGACAATGTATTAGGACTGGTATAAAATAATCTTTTGTTTCCGAGATCTGCTTGTGTGCTTTCACCCAGCAATGAATTGAAGTGAAAAAATTTAGTTGTGGATTGATACTCATAGAAAGTTGTTGGCTTAAATATACCTACCTCACTGAAATTAGGTTATAAGTAGATGTGGAAAAATCATTACATAAAGTTAGAGGCATATAGAACGTATAAAACAATGGGTTACTAGAAAAACATCTTTCAATGTGATAAAATAGTTTGGTATATTTGTTAGAGGTTACATATTAGGTAAGATATAATTACAAAACAGTTTAAGCACTGAGCGTTATAAAACTGAAGAACCCTAACGAAACAGCAACCTGTTATGAAAGTTCATAAACCAACATTGATTAGTTATTTATGCAAGTCAACAAGGAAACTAAAGTGAATCTTAAGTTATAACTAAAGTGAATCTTGTGTTATAAACTTATAAACTACCAACCCTTGAATGGTAAATTTACGTCAATACTACAAAATTTTTACCCGTCAAAGCATTTCATCAAAACAATGCAACTCCGTGACTTCTTCTGTTTCTTAAACAATCTTGTGGAGTGGTTCTGGAGTTTGTAAAATGCAACGCATATGAAGCCTACCAAAGACGTTTTTAATAAAACAGCATTAAGACTGATTTATGCAATACAACTTACCACGATTCAAAAATAATGTGTTGTTATTTCAAAACAGTTAGTTATAGATAATTATTATCTTTACAGATGAATTGTACTTATGGAATAGGAAGAATATACATAAGTAATCTTTAAATCGCTAAGAATGAATGTGAAATTAAATTGTAGTTGTAGCAGGTAGAAAATATAAATCACTTAAAGTAATATGCTTCATAAAACTAGGCTACTAGTATAAAATTTTATCATCTACAAAGTAAACCATGCGTGTGTTTAACAAAAATAACAGGGGTTGAAAATGTGAAAAAAAAATACTTGTGACTATAGTATAAACAAGACACTAATCCGTTTTATAAATGTAAGCGTGGGATCGATCACGGATCCAACAGCTCAACAATAAAACCTTCAGAACCGAATGGAGGTGAAACCCTAAGTAAACAGTGTTGTCATTTAAAAGTCTCATGAGACACATCCAAAGTGTTTTATGATTTTTAGATTAAGATTATAAAAACAATTTAAGAGTTTGCAAATCATAAGTGTGCTTTAAGTTGCTGGAAATACGCTTAAGGTTGCTGGGAGTAAGCTTATGGTTGCTGGAAATACTTCATCTTAAAAAGAAAAGAATAAATAAGCGGATGTATTATTCTTGAGAGAAATAAAAAAAAATTATTTCAACAAACTGTACACTAAAACTTTTTAAAACATTAACACAAAAAAAAAACAACAACACTATTTTAAGAAATTAAAAAATGTTAGTTCTGTAACTTACAAAACTGAAAAAAAATAATTTTAATAAATCATAAACTTTTCATTGCAAAAACCAACAACTAAAAAATACTTTTAACAAACTACAAACTTTTAAGTTCCATAATTTAAAACTGAAAACAAAATTATTTCAACAAACTGTAAACTAAAACTTTTTTTAAAACATTAGCACGAAAAAAAATAAGAAATTAAAAATGTTAGTTCTGCAACTTACAAAACTAAAAAAAAATAATTTTAATAAATCATAAAGTTTTATTCTAATAAGATACACACGAAAAATTATTTTAAATAAAAAAATAGTTAAGTTTTGTTTTACAAACTAAAAAGTAGTTTTGACAAATCGTAAACTAGAAGTTTTATTCTAATAACATAAACACGAAAATTAATCACAAACTCAACTTTTATTAAACTGAAAAATAGTTTTAACAAATCACAAACTTTTAATTGCACAAACCAACAACCAAAAATATTTTTAACAAGCTACAAACTTTCAGTTTGTATGATTGATAAATTAAAAAAAAACATTAACTAACGAGGTGCAAACTTTATGTTCCATAATTTACTACTGAAAATTAGTTTTAACAAACGTTTAAGTTCCATAACTTACAAACTGAACATAAAAAAATAGTTTTAACAAATTATAATCTGAAAGTTTAACACATGAAAACATACACATGAAAAATTATGTTAAGTGACAAACTTAAGTTTTCCTTTACAAACTTAAAAAATATTTTCAACAAATTGCAATTTTATTTTTACAAGCTTAAAAAACTATTACAAAATATCACAAGTTTCTGTTGCATAATTTGTAACGTTAAAATCTGTGTTTGGAGATTTGTTTGTATGTTTTTATCAGCAGGTGTCATTACGTGTTGCAAAATTTGTAACGTTAAAATCTGTGTTTGGATATTTGTTTGTGTGTTTTTATCAGCAGGTGTCATATTCTGCTGGAGTTTGTATTTTTTTATGCTTGTCTTAAGGTAACAATTTGTGATGTAGATTGCGCTAGGTTTGTTGATTTTTTTTCCAGTCCTCAGATTGTAGAAGTATATGTTGCAACAATTTGTTCTATAGCTGTTCATTTGGGTGTTCTCGTTGTTTAAAAGAAATGTTGATTGTTTAGCTGGTATTAGCATCATCTAAAATAAAAATGTAAAATTTATTCCTGCATGATAAGCCTAAAGTTACGTTGTTTTGACCAAGCTATTACTGCAGGCTAGTTACATTTATCAAACCTTACCATAAAGTTTTAGCTGACGCCGCTGTTACAGCGAAACGAAGACCTGGTGAAATAAAGGTTTACTGAAACCAACATAAACCGAAAAGATGATAAAATGCAATATTTATTAGTGTTCAAGATGATTAAATGCAGTATTTATTAAGTTTTTTTGGTCAAGTCATGGGTTTTGCCTTACAATGAACTAAAACCATTCCACTGATTAAAAGATTCATCAAAGTACAACGAAATGTTCAATCAACCTAAACATTCCAAACAACAGTGAAACCTCATATACCAATAAAATCACCAAAAGATCCCACCAATCAATGACAAGTTATGAAACTCGAAAGATCCACTCCCCATAAGAATGCAACACAGTATTCGGAAAGACCTGGAATCGAACCAATAGACCTATCCATCAGATTCAATAGTGAAAACTCCACTCCTGCAAGCAAACAGCTTCACGAAAAAACATGGCTGCAACCAAACCGATAAAAAATTAACAAAACATACAGACACATACAGAACATATACAAAACATATACATACAGACAGTTTGCTAACTTAAACGCGATCAGCTCCCACTACGTATGGTACGAGAAAAAAAAACAAACATTTGTTTATGGCATTTAAATCGTGATGCTCTATATGCCTAGAACCAAAAGATCTGCAGTTTAAATCAGCAACACTACATTAGCTAATATTTTGTGAGGTTGATATTTTATGTTTGTTGAGCAAGAAATATAAATAACGTTAATAAACCTTTATGATCTTCAAGTATATGCTTTAGGTGTGTTTAGGACTTGTATTGGAATAATAATTATGACAGTACTTCGAAGCGAAGATGAAAAATAGTTAAAATCACATCATTTACAAGCTCTCACTCTCAATACTTTAGAAACCGTAAATAATTCTTCTGCCAGCCTTTGCTTACTGGACTTTAGACCTTACTGGGCTATTCTGAAGATATCATTATACAGGAAGCAGGTTGAGTTCGTGCATCCACAACAAAACTGCTTATTGGATTTTAAACCTTAGAACGACTTACAACGAGTTTTACGTCTAACCACCACCAGCTGTGTAGAACAAAACGACTTCATTAGTTTTGACAAAATGAAATTTATATTTTAATATCCTAGTTACTTAACAGCGTATTTCAAAAACAATTATTATTTCTCAAATTTAATAAACCAATACTATCATAGAGTGATGTCACGCGCCGAATATACCTATATAATTTGTCAATACCCTGTCTGTGGTGATACCACTTCCGTCAATACCCTACCTATGGCAATACCCGTCTGTACCACTTCCGTCTGTACCCTACCTATGGCAATACCCGTCTGTACCACTTCCGTCAATACACGAGGCAATGGAACCACATCTCTTACTACTGACATGGAGTAAATGCTTGTGCCACTGTCAAGTGGAAATACCAACGTTGATTCCAACAAATGCGCTCTAAATTAAAAAGATCAATAATAAAACAAAGATCAAAGTTGAATAGCTTTTAAGTTAAAGATATATTATTTACATTTCCAGTACTGCTAAAACGCTTTTTTCAACAAAACAAGACTTTATTTTGTTTGCTGAACAAAACAGACCTTAATATTTAAAATTGCTTCAGTAAAGAATTTTATAATTGTTAATGTCCAGATAGTTCTCGCAGTTTTTTATTGTTTATTTTCAGCTATTGAAATCTTTATAACTGTGTTTCAGTAGGCTACGTTTTCTCGTTTTTCATTTCCGACAAAACAGATAATTTATCAATTCGCATTTTCCATTTTTACTTTTCGTTTGTCGGAATCAAAGCTGTGGCTTGTGTCAGAAAAATGAGTATAATAATATTGTTGAATTGCCTTTATTTATACACAGGTGAAATGCAGAGGACTTTATTGTAGCTTAAAAGCAACTTACCCATGTGTTTGCAAATGGAAATAAAAGACTTAAAGTATACAACCCCAGTACCCCACAAGCGGTCCACCGACCAAACCCAGGACACTGATGGCTGCTTGTAGAATTGCACCAAGCGTTGAAACTAAGTAAGAGAATATGATGCACGCAACTCCATAAAAAATTATCAGACCTGTTTAATGCTAAATAAATGTTGAAGTGGTATTGGACAATAAGAGAAGAAAACAAACAAGTGTGCACAAAATTAATAGGCTACATTGTTTCAATCAATAGGCTACATCTTAAGTGTTGCTTCTCTATCTAAACATATTTGTAGACAAGTTTGCTTTTTACAATTCAGATATTGCTTTGTTACAATTACGAAAACCCTTTCTACGATTATGTGCTGAAATTCAGCAAAACATTGCACTTCTCGATATCCATGTGTAGGTTCTTTCTTCATATTTAGTGTTAGGTTTTAAAAAGTCTTCTACTGTGACACTTGCCATTCCAGTGATAGCAGTTGAGACAGTGCTGCATCAAATAAAAAACAAACAATTTAATTTTAACTGCTTAGCTGTGGTATGACAAGTAGGCTATATTCTGTACTTTCAACTTGTGTTGAAGTTCTACTCCAAATAACATACTTGACTAATCAAATGAACTCACCTAAGACTACCAGAGTAAACACAAGCTATGAACACTCCAGGCATTCCAGGATAATTTTGGAAGAAGCCGAGAACCATATAAGGAAGCAACTGAGGTATAAAAAAATAGTGTAAAGTTTCTGTTGCCAGTACCATTGACATGATGGTGATTAAAACGCCCAGCTTAATAAGTGGAAAGATCCACCAAAAATTCTTAACCAGAAATGGTCACATTACTAAGGGGCCCAAGCAGTGAGTGAATGCTAAATCATAGGGGTTAGTTGTAAAATCGGGTAAAAAGCTCAAATTCTTACAAGATGTTACCCCACACTCTAGATTTCGGATGATCCATATTTTTTCGTCATTCTAGAACGGGACGAGAGGACTGGTCGGTGATTTTAAATTAGTGCCAACAAAGAAATGGTAAGACCCACTGTTCTGCACCAAGCAGGTGGAGTTATTCATACTCAGCAACACGTTTTTATCAAAAAAAAGTTTCAAACAGATTAAACAACTGCCCAGATGACAGTGAGTTTGATACAAAAAGTTCACAATTTTAACAGGTTGCATCGTTATCGAGCAGCCAATGCAGAAAGTTGAGTGATTTGGCTTTGTCTCACTCGAACACGTTTCTCATCAGTGCCGGTCTTAGGGTATTTCTGGCCCTGTGTGGAATGTGCTTTGCGGGCCCCAATGACAATGATCCAATTCAGTAACGTAGCTAAGTATTTTAAAAGGGGAGGGGGGTTTGACGGCCGGCAGAAAAAACACCCAGCGGTGTGGGGTCTGGGGGGCCTCCCCCAGAAAATTTTGAAAATTACTTTGAATTTGGTGCATTCTGAGAGCATGTTCAACAAAAATGTGGGTATGAATATTAACTGTAAAATGGTGCTGTCCGGTGGCATAGCAAAAGGATAAGATCATGTTTTCTCTTGCATTTTTCGGAAATAAAGCTGAGTCTCCATGTTTTCTTGTTGCTAATTCCTAAAGCCACAACTGACTTCAAGGATAACGGTACTTGCTTGTGAATCGAATTGAATTTTTTCCATTGGAAATGACAAAAATTACTGCATTTCCAGAGTAAATTGTGGGCCCCCTAATTTGCGGGCCCTGTGCGATCGCACGGTTTGCACACCCCAAAGACCGGCACTGTTCTCATAATGTCTTTTTGAGTAATCTGACAGTTCAGTTTTTTTTTTTACTTTGTTTTCGGTACGAGAGCAAGGCAGCTAGTTCCTTTCACTTGGCCATCTTTCCTTTAGCAACTACTCCACTCAATGTCCTGGGTAGTGGTGAGCGACGTTTTTTAACATTCTATTCCTGATAGCTTTGTGCTAGAAATGTTTTTCAAATTTCTTCGTTTACATTTATACAATCATGTTTAACGTTAGATTAATGATTATATTAATCATCATAATTCCTGATAACAGTCCCATTCTATATTTACATTATTGAGTTTTGCAAGAACTGCATTAGAAATAAAAGATCTGCTGTTTGTAAAAGGGTGAACTTATGCAATCTAAAACTTGAAGTACAACGACATTGCATGTTCAAGTAAACATCACGAATATCAAATAGAGTTAAGCAAACCTGATCTGGTTTCTCTACGACTCCCAGAAGCATTGGATCACAATCTTGGTAATAAGAATAAAGAGTAACTCCACATAACGTAGCCAAGATATTCAGAAGCCACAATCCTCCAATGTTTATGAAAATGGCTCTGCGTATCAATGGTTATAACGTGAACACTCATTGATAGCTTTTCTTGCTTTATTATAAGTACTTTAATCATGATGCCATGAAGGCTTTCAAAGATCAAACATTGTTTACTTACTACTGCACCATAGTATTGGCTGATGGTAAGCAACACTGTCAGTGTAATAATATCATAATTATGAAGTACAAGATCGAACTGTACATTATGTTTTACAAACTTTTAATATTTGGAAATAGAAAAGAATTCTCAGGAGGTTTTTTGTAACAACACTTCAACTCTATAATTAGTATGTTTATTAATCTCAATATCGGATATAAACAAAAAGCACATTTGAACGCATTGGATCAACAACTTTTTGTAGACCACAGAATAAGTGAAAATGAGACAAAACAAGTCATTACTAGGCACAAACCAGCGAAACCAAAGACAATATGTCAAACCAACTGACTTCTTTGCTTCTCCAATAGAACGACAGGAGAGGTACCTTTGGACTTGTCCTTGGTTCACTGCATACAGAGAAAGAAACATGACAGTTACTCCCACTGAAACTGTCCATGCTGTATGTCGTACTCTGGGGTCTAAATCAAATCTTGAACACAAATGGCTTTGTTACTGCGAAGCATTACTTAGCTAGAATAAAAGTTATAACAATTTGGTTACTTTTACTTCTTGTAATTGGCTGTTGCAGAATGTAAGCTCTGTTGATGGGTCAGTTGGTTAATGATTCAAAATAAATCAAATCTTTTTAAGATGATTGCAAAAATGACAACATTAAACACTCAGTAAATCATAAGAATTTTAGCTTAATGCCATTAAACGTAGCAATACAGTGTGAAGATCCATACCTAAAATCATAGACAAAAACAATAAAATGCGTATTTATAATACAAACTTCCAAAATTCAATTCTTCTTCTTTCTTCACTTCTTTTCCAAACATTTTCAAAACCTCCCATCAGAACGCTTCCTCGGATGATAACACTTAGGAAACCAGTTACCATGATGACAGCTTGAAACGCATCCGTCCATATCACAGCTTTCAAACCTCCCTTTGTTTACACTTGGTATTGTTAGTTGATGAAACATTGGAGTAGTTTGCAACTTGTATAGTAGGCTACCATGTAATTTTGTCACTTAAGAAGGGAACCGCTATTTAACGCCTAAAAGATATCTTCATTTTTCCCACAATAAATAAACAGCATTCCTATTTTCAAGGGGACACAATCTGCTTAAGCTTTGTGACGTAATGTTCATAGCTTGTGTTGTTTGAACTCTTCAAATTAAAATGAAGTAACACAAGCAACGAATTTGAAGCAATTTACCTACCAAACTGCTATAAAAGATGCAGATGACACCAGTAGAAATCACAGCTCCCCACAAATTAAATCCTGTCACTAGAAAAAAAAATACAATGTTAGCTTACAAGAGTTTTGATTCCGCGTACTTAGGTTTTTTAATAATATGACAGCCTATATTCAATTTTCATGTTTCTTTTGTTATAATATAGATTAAGGCTTTTCAATCTTTTGATTAAAATATTCTCTGTTGATCAAAGTGTTCCAAGTGAGCTTGAAGACGATACAAAAGTTATGAATTCACATTCATCACCTGCATTTAGTGCCAAGGCAGGTGCATATACAGTATTACAATGCCGACATACAATGATACAAGATAGTTTGTATCACGTACAGGACGGTCCTTTCTATTCTGATCAAGCGATTGAAGCGTTCATCAAGATACTGAAACAATAAAATGTGATACAAAAAGGCATTTAGTAGATATAATCTGTTACAAAGCTAGCAGTTCCAGCCTTGTCAAATGCCCACACACTTTACTTGCACTTAAAATTGAAAAAAGCACTATTTGCACGGCAACAAGGGTCTTCTATTTACAAAATCATAATAAAATGTAAGCTCTGAAGCATAAACTAGTGGACAAAATGCTTTGTAGCTTCAGTACAGAAGCCGAAACCAATGTTTTATTTTATCATTGCTTCCAGGTTTGGTTGTTGTGAAGCAGCAGTCTTTGATACATATTTCAGTTCAACTTTATTTTTTATTGCCAGAGTGCAAACGAAATGATGTTGTGACAAAAAACAAAAAAAAATCAACAAAAGGAAGATCCTATTCCCTATGTTTCTATACTTTACAAACGTTTTTGTTGGCAGTGAGTTGCAAAATTTTGAAATTTTATAAGTGTGCCATAAGTAGAAAAGGTTGCTGGGCATTGAACTTTATTAGAAAGACCGTTTTTGGGGCGTCCGTTATTACCAGTATTATTCTATCTCTGTAGGTATCATGGCTGATACAGCCCTCCATGTACAATGATGTTCCAGTTTGATCGATCTCGTGCGTCTTGCCAAATTTTAGTAGGGTTTTTGATATGTGGTTGAAAATTGTGCAAAAATGTGAATCTTTGAGCTCCTCTTGACCGTTTTCCTAGTATTTTTTTGCTTAAATATAAATCTTCAAGTTCGCCTTTCCTTATGATGTGACCCAAGAACTTCAGCTGCCGCATTTCAATAGATCTCGTTATCTGCTGCTCCTGGCCCATCTGTTGGAGAACTGCTCTGTTGGTTTGAAAAGCTGTCCATGGAATTTTAAGAATTCTTCGGTAAAACCACATTTCTGCAGCTTCAAGCTTTTTTCGGGTTTTTGCCGTTAGCGTCCAGGTTTCACATCCGTACATCAAAATTGACCAAACAAAGCATTTTAACAAAGTAAAGCATTTTAACAAACAAAGCATTTTAACCAGTAGCCTATTATTAATAGAATGTAAAATGTTTTATGGTCTGCAGCCTACCTCATAAACACTTGTCAAGCCCAACTTGTGAAATATTGGAGCGTAAATTTCTGCTGTTACAATAGACATTATTAAAAATCCCAACAGACTCCTGCAAGAAAGTAAACGATTAGCTTGAGATTCCATATAAAAAAACAAACATATTCACAAAGTACTGTGGTGTATCAAAGTTAATCATTGAAAGTTTTTTTTTTTATTGTAATACGGACCATCTTGATTATGATGCAAATACAAATAAAATAAATAAATGTATTAAATATATTTGTGTCGTACTCAGCCTTACGTCTGGTGGTTGAAGATTTAATTAACTGGACGGGAAGGCAAGGAAGCCAATCTTAGTGTCTACCTTTAGGAATGCCTTTAAGTGACCTGCCAAAGATACAGCCGCATGCTGTGGACTACAGAGGTGTCGAAGCGACCCCCTTTCAAGTGTTGTTCCAGGGCTCTCATCACTCGGCCGCACCTTTTTATTTTTATATAATTTTGCACTCGATAAGATTGTTCTTTTTTATTTAAACTTCTGAGGCCGAAAGTCTCGTATTTTTCCACAATAGATGGGCAACGTTTCCCAGATTAACCAGGAAATCTATCAGATAGCATTCATTGTTTGGTCTCATTACCCAAGACATGCAAACTTTTCGCTCCATTTCTCAAATGAAGGATGTTTTAATTATTGTTGATGAGGTTTGAAGTTATATTCTTCAGCACCACACTTGCATGAAGAAAAAAATGCCTTTCCGTCTACGCCACAAATTGATTTCCATAAACAAAACGCAAATGACATGGCACTAATTATATAACTACCGGATGAGTGCCTTACAACCAATGCAATCAAGTATAAGCGGTTGCAGTGGAGCTTTCTCCCACAGAAGGCGTTCAAAGCGCAAACGCTGGAAGTATAGGCGATGTCTCAACCGCTTAAGAACTGGTATTGGAAGATGTAAGACGTTGATGCGACACTGGGGATATTCTTTGGGAAGCACAAGTTGTAAATGTGGACAGAAGCAAACGATGCAACATCTCCTCGAATGCCCTGTCCTAAAAGCAAGATGCTCTGCACAGGATTTAGCTGAGTTCAACGATAGAGCAAGAGCTTGCGTGATGCTCTGGGCTACGGCCGTGTGACACACGATAAAGAAGAAGAAGCGGTTGCCGTTGTGCTGTAATTAGTTTTGTTTCAACTAAATCTATTTAGCTACACATTTCAACTTGCCAAATGTACATTGTTCCGAATCTGTAAATTTCTGATGGAGTTCCAAGAATTAGAACCGCTGACATGAACCCAACAGACAGAGAAAACGCGACAGGATACGCGCTCATCGACCTATTACAAAGGCAATGAAGTTTACTGGATTTAAAACCCCAGAAAACACTCTTAGATGTCTTGCCAAAAAAAATTTTTCTCATTTTGTTGACCAGTGTTATTATCATTATGTTAATTTAGTTTAAATATACTAGTTAAGTATAAAAACTACGTACTGTCCATGATGATATAAAGCGGCCGATCGACATTATTTGATGTAAAGAGGCCAATAGACAATGCTTTACAATCAGAGTGCTAAACGCCAAAGAAATCTTGCATGCAAACGCAAAGAAATTATAAAAAACTCGTCAAACCTTACCTGCCGGCCAACAAGTATTCTTCGGTGTTTTGCTTCCTTCTGTCTTTTATAACGAAATACAGCCCAACTGCTGAAGAGATGGACAACATCATTGCAAAGACGACGTAATCAGCAATTGAAAATGTTTTGGAGAAAATCCATTTTTAACAATGACGATTTTAAACGTTTTTTCAGTACAGCAATAAACTCTAAATATCATCAAAGTAATGGACAAGATGAGGTCATGGGCATGTTAGTCCTGAACAGTGTTATATAAAATACGTACTATAAATATTTTTTTATATACCCTAAAAATACGTCTTGCAATATGGAAGTAGACTGGGTTGCATAAGTGTATGGAGCCTACTTCCATGGTGTAAGACGCCTTTTTTAGACTATGTAAAAAATATTTTTCTCTTACGTATTTTGGATAAGACATTTCTGGACTAACATCTCCATGGCCTCATCTTGCCCACTCTTTGAAGCAAGTGCTTCCTGTGTTCTGTATTCAGTTTGAAATACTATAAAATAATTTTGCAAAATTGATCCTCGGTATTTGATTAACTGCGTGACCTTCATATGACAGAGGTTTTCCGTTGTTGTGAACATGTAGCTCACGATCAGCTTCCCGATTGTGTAGGTGGAAAGCTGCCGCCACAGTTTTGGTTTCGCTGAGTTTCAGTCGCCAGTTCTGGAGATAAGCTGAGATGGTTTGCATGTCCTGGCTCAAGGTGTCTTCTAGATTTTCCCACGACTTTGTGGAGTGGAGAATTGCCAGATCGTCCGCATAAGCGTATTTTGCGGAGACCGTGGTTGGCAGGTCGTGGGTGTAGATGTTGAAAAGAAGTGGAGCCAGGACCGATCCCTGTGGGACGCCGTTTTTCAGGCGTCTCAGTCTGCTTCGCCGTGGGTTGCCGGTAGTGAGGGTGAAGCTTCGATTCCTGACAAGTTCCATAATCATATGGACCATATGTCGGTCAGGAAGCAGGCGAAGCAGCTTGTAAGTAAGGCCGCGATGCCATACAGTATCGTAGGCAGCTGTGAGATCTAGAAAGACAGCGCCGGCCTTCTTTTTTGCCTCAAAGCAGTCCTCGATGTCTTGGGTCAACAGTGTGACCTGATCTACAGTGGATTTTCCGCGCCGAAACCCAGCTTGCTCTTTTGGAAGGAGCGGGTCGATGATTGGGTTGACGCGGGCATAGATCAGTCTTTCGAGGATCTTGAAAGGAACACAGAGGAGGGATATTGGACGATAACTCCTTGGGTCCTCTGGTGGCTTGTGAGGCTTAGGGATCGCAACTACTAAAGCTCTTCTCCAGATTTTTGGGATTGTGAGGTGGTGCAGGCAGGAAGAGAGGAATCTACGTAACCAGGACTTTAGGGCATGGCCAGCATGGAGCACAAGCTCAGGGCAGATCTTATCGGGCCCTGGAGACTTGTGTGGTTTCACTAGGCGGATGGCGGTGGCGAATTCCTCTGGAGTGAAGTCTCCAGAGATTGTTTCTTCTGGTGGTGTTTCCACTCGCCATAGGGCAGACACTTCCTTGGCAACAAGGCGGGATGCCTTGCGGTCCTTTGTCTTGTACACCCCGTTCTGCACTAGCTGGGAAGCGATGGCATTAGCAGAAACGGGGCACTGACGAGGGGAGTTTGCTGAGCGCCCAGTGAGGTTGTTGATGATGCTCCATGCTTTGCGGCTTGAGTGTGAGAAGTCGATGGTTTGGACAGCTTCGTTCCACCGCTCAAGCTTCTTTGTGTCCAGCCGCTCAAGTAGTCTGGTGGCGGCGGTGTTTGAAGCAGCACCACTTGTGGCGGCTAGGTATGAGCGGTAGAGAGTTTCACACTCAGAGTCCCAGCATGGTTTATAGCTGGTTCGATGGCCACGTGGTATTGTGGCCTTTGCCGCAGTTATTATGGCATTGCAGAAGTCCTGGTATGCCTCGTCTGCGTTGCATGTTTCAGTCGGTGGTAACTTTGCAGCAGACTCATTGGTCAGGAGGCTGTATTGATTCCAATCGGCTTTTTTGAAGTTCCATCGCTTCACCGGTGAACTCGGGACGGGAGCCACAAGTTTTGGGGCGGTGATGAGAGACGGCCGGTGTTGGGACCGCGGGAACTTCTCAAGCACACGTCTGTCTGGAAGAGAGCTGTCGACACTCGCGAAGGCCAAGTCAGGGTTTGTCCCTGTTCCCCAGCGGCCGGAGTGAAAACTGGCTGGTTCCTTTGGATTGAATAGGAGGGCAAGATGGTTTGTAGAGGCCCAGTCAGCCAGCAATTCTCCGTCGCTGCTTGTGTTGTTGTAGCCCCAGTCGATGTGCTGGCAGTTGAAGTCGCCAGCGTAGAGACTGGGGGAGGGGAACGTTGGAAGGGATGATGGCAATATTCGCGAGGGTGGGGGCTTGTAGATGTTGACGATGTTGTAGTCTGAGATACATATGCACACCCACTCAATCTCGGCATCAGTTGGAGATTGGTCGACAAACGTCCACTTCAGGCTCTCATGCACAAACGTGGCAATGCCGTGCTTCCTGCTTAAGGTAGACCCGGCTAGAGTGTAGTTGGGGATGGCTAGCCTATCTGCAGAAGTGCAGTGGGTCTCCTGGAGGAGGATGACGAGTGCCCGGTTGGTATGGGCAAGCTGCTCCACAACTTTGGTCTTGCTTGTTGTGTAGCCTTCTATGTTGAGCTGCAGAATGGTGGGGCGTCTGAACTTGCTATCAATTGCCCCTTGCAGCTGTGCCGTCCGGGTGGAGGCTCTTTGACGACTGAAATCAAGACACCCATTCGTGCCAGCCGCTCGGCTTCTGATCAACGAAGCTGATGAACAAGACATCTCTGCGGCTACTTGGGCGGACCATAAATGGAATTCTGAATGGAGGTCAAGCACCACCAGACTCCATTCATTCATCCCCGACGCCGACACACGCCCAATCGGCCTGACACTACAGAGACAGGCGTGGGTGCGCCTCAACCGTCTCCGTACGGGCGTCGGCCTTTTCCGCTCAACCATGCACCAATGGGGAATGGCTTCTTCCTCCTCCTGTGAATGTGGTGCCGAGGAACAGACCGCAGACCACATCATCAATGACTGTACCATCTTCAAGCCACCTAACGGAGTGGAAGGTCTGCGCGTCATGGATGATGAAACTAAAGACTGGTTGCTCTCTAGCAGCCTTCCAGTGTAGTCCGGGAACATCGTGAATCTGGGGTGGTAAAAGGATAGACCCTCGGCCCCAGAAGCTCAGACGACGACGACCTTCATATGAAATTTAACAATGCTTGCGGCATGTGGTTCAATATAAAATGGATGATGTCTGAAGCAACTATTCCCGTTTCTGTGCCATTCAGATTAGATCCTTTTAAAATTATCTAATTCTTTAGGCCAGGGTTACTCAACTAACCATAACAAAGGTCCAGTTTGACAAATTGAATATTTTTAGCGGTCCGATGAATAAGTTATTTCACACGCAACCACGAAAGTTAAACTATCTGTACCAATCCACATTTTTAGGTAAAAGGTAACTCGAATTGGATTTCTGAGAAAGTGTTGGGGAGTCTGGGAGTTGAAGCCTCCAAGCAACTCGAATAATCATAGTAAAAATTGCTTTCTCCCAGTAGAAATCTGTTTAAAGAAGCCCTGAAACGTGGCAATGACGTTATTCTTCCAAAAGCTCAAGGTCCACCATCAACACCCAGAAGGTCCGGATTCGGACAGCGGCCCGCTGGTTGAGTAGCCCTGCTTTAGGCTATGGCCATATTGCCTATGGTAGCTCATACCAAGTTAACAAACTGGCTACAGCATTAATGTGGAGTGGGTCATTAAAATTTCGAATAGTTTCTTTTTTCATTGATTGACTTGAGTTGGCTTTTAAAAATGTTCAGTACAAAATGACATTGTAAAGGCTATATTAAAAACAGCAGAACAAACCAAGCCATACACAGCCTATTTTAGCATTTTCGGGTGTCTTCAGAAGCATGACACAATGTCCCGAAAGATTCGTCTTTCAACTTTGTTGGACCATAAGATTTATCTGAGATCCAAATTTTTCCTTGATAAATTGTTCTAGTAAAAGTTTACACTGTAGACCAGCAAGACCACGTGCTATTTATTGTACTCATTAAACTTGATGTTTTTTTCCGTTGGTCAACTTACTTCATTATCGATCAACTTTCGCCGATATGATTTGTATTTTTTCTTCCTAAAATAGGTAGGAAATTGAATAGAGGATATAATTTTATTAATATTCAAAAAAATAAACTTGGTAGAAAAACGTTTTGCTTGCAAAACAAGTTAGGTGGAATAAAATCTAATCTGATATATTGGAAGACCACAGTTTTAGAGTGCATCCTCTTTTCACCATTACAAGTAGGCTAAGTTGTTATCTGCGACCAAGATTCTACAAACAGCAGACTCCAATGCTTAATGTACCGGTACTCAAGAAAGCGGTCTCATTTCATGAGCCGGAGTTTGTAAACCAGCTATAGTTTTCGCATCACTGTTACCCACATTATTTTCCACAATCAGCAAAATGGAAAGTTTTAGGTATTAGTGAATATGCAATATGTATAGAAATATAATATTTCAATAAATTTCGTTATCTGGTGATATTTAGCCTACTTACTTTGACAATGTAGTAGGCTATTGTTTTCCGTGATAACCCGTCAGATGGTTAACACAAATTTTCAACCTTGCCTCGTAGAATAGCTCTATAGAACTGCACTGGCCTGGCGCCATTGTAATAATAATAACCCTCAAAGTGGGCAAAATAAAATATAGTCTTCGAGTCAGCTGCTATCCTTATTTTTGCGTGTCAATAGGTTTCTTTGCCGAGACACGGCCCTGTGCTCTGGAGCGGAGTCGAACCCACGTCCTTTTGAACGTCACGTCGACGTTCTCACCATTCGGCCACGCAGCCGGCAAATCCGACATTGGTGGTTTTAAATTGACCAGTATTCTTGACTTCGCGCAACAACCCAAAATCAATCTGGCAATAAAAAAAGAAGTTTTGCACGCTTGCAATGCTGCATGCGGTTTGCTTAATCTTTTATAAGTGCGCTTTCAGACTTTGCAAGGAAAATTCGTTGATATTGTCCATGGAGAACTATTCAAATACAAAACTTGAAGTGTTTGAAAGTAAATTGAAACTATGTGAAATAGTTACTGCACGTCATACACTGAATGGTATATCTTCTGGTGTAATGGTGTTAACGTATTAGTGTCAGCAAGTACAGTGTCTTAAAACGTTAAGATACGTAGATCACATTTCGTCTGAGATGGTTTTATTTATTTTTGAAAGTTCATATTATAATTCATATAAGAGAATTCATGTAAATTGAATTACTATTAATTATCAAACATAATTTTGGGAAGTATTACTAGTTTTCTTCTTAGGCTGCTATATTGCGGATACTCTGTAGCTACGAGACTCGAGCTCACAAAGCGGCCATTTTCTGAACTTTGTTTTAACTTACTTTAAGAATCTTAATTATTGTATGAACAGTTCTACTTTCCATCGTTTAGAAAATCGTCCTTGTACAATTCCATCAACAATATACAGTATATCATCCAATTTCTCACAGTTTTTATCAACTGCTGTCGATTGCATTATTTGATGACTGCTGTAAGAAGCATTCTAAGTCTAATGTACAGCAGCAAATTTGTTTTCTTTCATTTTGATTGAACGTCTGCAAATGGTGGAATGATTTGCTGACTGTAAACTGTAACAATACAACCACTTGCAACTTACACTCTAGAAAAATATCTGCTTGGTATGAATTGAAGCTTTGCCGACAAGCTGGTGTCACACAACAGCAAAAACTATGTAATCTACTTTTGCATTTGTTTGTTTGTTTAGCTTCATAAACAGCTGCCAATCACAATTATTATTGTGTCTATCACTAAACAACAAAGGAAACTGCATAATAAATCTCTGGTTTTGTAACCAGGAAAGAATGACAATAAAATTCCTTCACTTTTCTTCAAAAGTTGGTTTCCAGTTGGGTTGTATTTGTAATTTTCCTGATCAATATCATTTGCTTTTAATTATTCAGCATTATTAGGTATAATTGAGTTTCACAACACAAGCAAACACTGAAGTGTACGTGGGCGGTAGGACTTGCGAATAAAACGACACTTGATACATTTTCAAATACACATCATTTATATGTTAGTTAACTGATTTTGATAACATATAGTACAATACTAAAAAAGGTTTTTGTTGGTTTAAAAGTTGTTAAACTGTTCAAAGTTTATGCAAATAAAATGCAGTTGTACTTAGACTACACATCAACAAATAAACAAAAACATCACTATTCCAATCATCCAATACGATTGCTGGCTTCGATAATGCTATCCACGCAGAATACGTATGTGGTCACATTTTGGTAGGCGAAAGTCACAGGTTGACTTGCAAAAAGCATTTCTTAAGACTAAACGTTTGGATTTTATTTTTTTACAGTTCATTAACAAAATGCTGCAAAATTATCCTGCATAGTCAACAAGCAAAAACAAAAATCTTTGCTTTCGGTAGTTTTTTTGTATCTTAATTCCGTTGTCTTTTGTTGCCTATCCTGCCTCTTCTATGCCAAACGAATGTTAATTGGAATATCAAGTCTTTCAGAACTGTTTTTCCCTATTTAGTTGGAAGTATCACATCTCGCATGAGCGTGCTTTTAGAGAACTTAGCAAAGGTGACACGAGAGGCTTTATTGACACCCATTCTTATAGAGCAATAATTTGCCAAGTGGGTGAAGCATATCACTTGGTTCAGTTTTTCACAACGGTAAACTAAATCCAAGAAAAAGAGACAATAAGCACCCGATATGTGATCAGTGCTTCGCGTTACATCAATTGTACGGAGTGTTGAAGGAAACGTTTTGCTCAGATAACGCAAAAGCAAAATAGTACAGTGGTCGGAAATTGCCATGTATATAACTGGAATGTCAGAGCACAAAACCTCAGACAGTTGTCGTTCATTTTGGAAGCTCAGCTGCGATCCATAAACCCCAACTCCTACCTCTGGAAGGGCTGACCTCATTCTCTTCCACGCCTCACAAGATACTAAATTGATACAACTTTCCACCACCTGTATGCGTAAAGCTAAATATTTAAATGGCGCTCTTCCACTTTCCAATAGAGCATCAATGACTTGGTCATCAACACAGGTGAAGTGGATATGCAATTCTTCCAGGAAAATGCAGTGTTTAACCACCTGTAGCGTATCATGAGGTTCCGCTCTGGGGCAAAGGAGTTTTTGCAGGTTTAGAACGCGCAAGTTTTTATAATTTTGCATAACTGAAAGTATTTTTCTGTCAAAGTTAGAATAAAGAAAATAACAATCAAAGCTTACAAGGGCGAAGCCTTCAAAATTACATTTGTTTTCAAAAAGATGAATAATCTTGTTTGCAAGTGGTTGGTCCACATAGCGTCCACTATGTCGAAAAGTGAAACTTTCCAAAGTCTTACAAGATTTTGCTACTTGGTCTATTATGTAGCCAGCTTTGTGATGGGCGATACCTATTCGTTTGTAATCAATGAAGTCGAATGCCAACGTTATGTGCCTCATAACTTTGCGATACTTTTGAATGTAATAGGTGTAATATCTGGTTACAGCTGTATTGAGTCTTGATGGGTTATCCGCACAGTAAAACATAAAAATGTGATTTTTCCACATCCTGGGATGAGAAAAACACTGGCGCCATCTTCCGCAGACCAAAGAAGCTCTCACTCTGTCTCTCAAAGGTAAATTAAGAAGTATCTCTTCAATGATATGAGGTGGAAGATTGCTCCAATTTAAACCTCCAGTCATGTTGAACAATTGTTGTGCAATAAAAACACAATCAGTTTGCTTAAGTTACTTGAAGCAGAGCAATCCTGATGGCCTGGAAAAATATACAGTTATGCAATAATCCAAACAGAGCCTAACAAGTTAAAACATACAATTTTTTTCTTTTTTACGTCGCGTATGCGGCTTCACTAACCACATACAAGCCTACAAAAACACAATAAACCTACTTGTCTACTCATCATTTTCTGGCTTTGATTTTTGCCACTGTTGCGGCCTGCTTCGAACTATATCAAGCGCTCCTCACATGTAATTGAAACCTTTGTTTGAAAGCTCCCCTAGAACTAAGGGGAGCTTTCCAACGCCATTACTTACTGCTTGAATAAAAATCTGGTGATAGTGCAGTAGAAATGATCGTCAGAACACTTGGCATGCTACAGCCCAGCAAGTACATTTCAGCTACTGTCCAGGTTAGCAAATGAGATTTTCAGCTAGCATCAGATTTGCTTGGTCCTCGCTTGCTAAACTGAGTTTGCTGACTTGTGACATGCCAAGTTTTGGCTTGCTTAATGTTAAGAATTTTGTAAAAAATACGATCTTAAAGTTAAACACGTCACTCTTTGAGTCACTCTTCTTGGTATTTTTATAATTACACGACGTTACAGATTGTAATGTACGGTAAGTTAATTGCTGCATCGCATTAATTGTTTGCAAGAGTCTTCCGTAAACTCTTTCTTCAGGTTTCAAGATCAATCCGGTGGTTGTGAGCGCTAATAAAGGTTCAAATGAATACAAACTTTTATTACCGGTGCGACTTAAAAATGACTTGCTCTGATTTAAACAATACTGTGAAAAAAATGTTTTGGTACGTATTCTCGCTTTTGTTTACACTACTCGTTGTTTATATATTAAACTGAAACAAAATGCAGCTATACCTGATGGGCATACTTCCTAGCCAGAAAAGTTCGGGCTTTTTCCATCGACTCTTCATCTACAGACCTTAAAGGTAACGATTTTAATTGCTGTGTTACTCCCTATTACGTTGAAGTATTAACATCATCTCACACATCACTGCTTGAACCTTCAGATCACAATAAGGTATTTGGCTCCACACAGTAAACTCTACATTTCAAGCTCTCCAACAGCAAGGCAATACAATGCTACCCAGGCATTCTATGGAATACGACGATCCAGTAATTTATGAGACGCGTCGGAATGGACTTCTAACAAACGTTCACAGTCCACCCAAAGCACAAACACATTTTCCACTTGTGATGTAAATGTAACCATTAAAAACTGTTCAAACACGTATTTTAACTCAAACGACGTGTACAAACCCAGACAACAGATCTACCATTTTTTTACATTGACTCAATGTAAAAAATGGTTGATTTACTGTCTGAAAATGTGCGATGTTCCTGTAAGCTAACAGCCTCAAGATTTCCATCACTCTTGGTTTTCATTTTTTTTTTTCAAATTTCTTGATTATTCACGTCAGGCTTCAAATATTTTGTTTAGGCTCATCAGCGTTGTTTTGATGTCAATATGATTTGAATTTAGTTTTTTTGTGATAAATTGCGTTTTAATCAAAAACTTGTTTCAAATAGCCTTAAAATTTTAGAGCTAGAGTAATTTAAATGGAATTGTGGAGGCTGCTTAACATTAGCCTCCTGCAGAATTAGTCATGATGACAAAAGTAACATACTGTAATTCCTTCAAATAAACACACACTTTTGTTTATGAAGCACTTCGACTGCCATGTCACAAAAACAAGAATGATAAAAGTTTGATTTTAATTTAATTCTATCACTTTTTGTTGCAAGACTAGTACAGAGATCAACATAGTTTTCTTTCCAATCGGAAAATTTAGTCATCAAACCGACTCAAATAGGTCAGTAGTGGCAATCTGAGTAATTTTTGTAATAATTTTTCTGTGGAAAATGGTCACACAACGCGCTTGAATAATTTCGCATTATAGTGTTACTGTATTGTAGTCTCATATTCGTATTTCTAGTTCATTTGCAAAGTTTCTGACTCTTATCACACCATACAAAGCATAACAAAATAGTGGAAGGAAAGCAGGGTAAAAGTACGTCCGTTCCGTTTATTTCTTTTTGTTAACGAGAAAAAAAATGTAACCTACTGTACAAATACAATAAAACTAAATAGCAAATCTGCGTCATAAAAAATCTTCGCGAAATTGTATAAGTTTGTACACCAAGCATAGTAAATTAATTAAAAACTGAAACCTTGGGTTGGAAATTAGGCTAGCGGAATGAACAGATCACTGAATCTTGTTTTTAAATTACAACAACAGTCTACTAAAACAGCAAAAACGTACAGTAGCTAACATCATCATCAATATTCCCGCATAACTCAGACAAAAAATCAACCGTTATTTTTTTACATTGATTCAACATCTGCAGACGTTGAATCAATGTAAAATACGATGATTTTGCTGTCTAGGAAACTACGTTTCAGTGCATGGCATTTTCTTTTTTTTGCGTCCATTTCACTTTCTTGACTGTGTATTCACCAAAAAAAATATTTGTATCTTCGGTTTAAAAGATAAATTAATAAATGCCGTGATTGGTTGGCGTTTCTTTTTTGTTGCGAGTATAAATACACACATTCAAAGCAAAGACAAATAATACAAACGATCACATAGAATGTGTGGATGCTGCAACGGGACAAAGAAAAAGTAAAAAAAAGTTTCAATAAAAAAGCAATAATGAACAATCAATTAATAATAAGTATATTCAGCTACATAGCAAGACCATTGGGAGAGAGATTTTTAACCTCTCAATCTCCAGCCTCTTTGCGAACGCCAATAATTGAAGTGCTGCATGTAAAAACAAGTTTGCAATTTTTTGTAACTTCATAACAAACTAATCTTTAAGAAAAGAGATCAAGGTTTATGCAGATTTATCTTGAACTAGTTGCTGCATCCTGGTCATGTTTGTCAATATTTCATGTGTCATCAACATATTTTGTCGAAAATGTTAACAAGCCATTTACACGTTTAACATTAAAAGGCGTATCATCAATCAAGTTTTAGGACGATTAAGGTACAGATAAATATTTATGCTCTTGAAAGAAAATAACAAGTTTTTGTCATCGTAATTACGTCATTGTATCTAAAAAGTCATGTAACAACAAGTCATAAAAAGGCCATGTCTCTTTTATAATTCAGTGAATGAAGCAAATGCAACAATTCCATAAGGCGATTTCAAAGCTGCAACATCATATATGATTCATTGATTGTGGCAAACTTTATCACAGAACTAAGAAAGGTTCTTAATCTCGTTATTTCGCCTCGAAATAAAAACTTTTGAACCAGATCACAAGCCCGATGTCATGGTGTAAGCCCGATCACACAAATCAACAGCGTAATGTTTTCCGTACAGTTTAAATTGTTGAGTTGTGTTATCCACCAGTTAGTCTGAATGAAAGCTCCCTTGCAAGTATATACGTTGCACAAGAGTTGAACTATGGTCTCTTTCTTGTGGTTTATTGATTTATTGAGCGAGGGAGACGGACAGTTACTTGATCACTAGTGGAGCATTTTGTCCGCTATCACCATCATGGCGAAGATTGTAAGTAACGTAGAAAATGCATTATACAGTAGACTAAGTAAGTCTACTGAGATGTAAAAAAATAATGTCGACTTAGGTAAAAATTTTACTTAAAAAGAGCTTATGCAATTCGAAGTATTTATCTAAGCTTCATAGTTGATATTGTTCTTATCAATAGCCTAAAAAGTATAGAAATAATAAAAACGCTACTGAGCTACACGTTTATAAAACAACATCACTGCAATGGCGTAATGTGTGATAGAAAGGTGCCAGAAAATCTGAAGAGAAAACTTCATAAAACGATGGTATGACCCACAATGTGGTATTGGATGCAGGCGGTAGCCCTCACGAAAACAAAGGAAGGGAAAATGCAAGCTTCAGAAATGAAAATGGTGCAATGCTCTCTCGGGTTAACAAAGAAGGACAGAGTAAGAAATAAAATCATCAGAGAACGAATGCAAGTTGGAGAGCTGAAAGACAAAAGAAGACAAGTTGAGAGAGACACGCCTTAAATTATTGGGTTATGCCGTAAGGAGAGACGAAGATTATGTCGGAAGGTTGTTAAAGAAAGCGAGGAAGGCCAAAAAGAAGATAGAGAGATTGTGTGGCAGAAGATATGGAAATAGTACGAGTGAAGGATGAAGATGCTGCTGACAGAGTGATGTGGAGGACTGCAATCTGCACCAGCAACCTCACTTGAGGTGCACTAGATAGCTCACTACAGTTACAACCTGTTGTAAGGCTCTTTTGTAAACCTTTTAGGAAATTAACAAGCTACTTATAGTAATATCTTTTTTGATCTTTAAACCCAACAAACACAGAGACTTGATTAGCATTCAAACAAAGTTAGCATTCTTTTTAATGAAAGCGTTTTGCAGCAAACGCGTGCAAGAGAGACTCTGGAGAGGGGAGAAACACTCTGCACACAGTTAAAGTGAGATACAGAACTTATAGTTCAGCAAGCTACTGTAAGCTACATATCTAATGTGCATGCGGCTGCACTGCCGCAGTGAAATCAACGGAGCATAAAATTATCTGTCAAAATTATCTCCGTTTGGGTCACGTCACAATAGCGTCACGCTTCTGGACAGTTTTAAGCAAGTGATTCGCAAGCCTGGTTTGGAGTAATTTATATTTTAACGCATATTTGGTTTCGAATCATTAGACAAAGCATTGCTTAAAAATGCTTTAAAATAACAAACTTGGACTAGACCAGTAAAGTTGCATTGATCAGGGAAGCAGTGCAATAAACAGTAAATGCTTGTCTTAGTAAACCTTAAAAGTAGAAAGGAAGTGCGTACTATGTGTCTCCGAATGATACACCACAGATTGGAAAACGTTATCATATTAGGCTGGATATGAAAAAAATGTAATCATAAGTAGCATGGTCTAACTTCTATGTGATAATATTCAATAAGTCTGATCAAAATTTGAACTGCCGTTTTAAATTGTTAATTCTTTACTTCCGTAGAAACGATACCAAAGATGGCATCCATGTAGATCAGGGTTGAGAGGTGAGATCTCTAGGACGAAATTGCAAAGAACGTCAATTCGATACCTATCGGAAGCATGTCACAAAGTGTCTTGGACTGCCAAGACTCTTTGTGACATGCTGAATAATGAACACAAGTATTGGCATTCTCGCTTTTTAGATTACTAAATCCAGAAATAAAGTTTCTGAAATTAAAATCCATAAGCTAACTTTCGAGTAAGATATTTCCAATATTACAATTATGTACAGTGGCGTAGCCAAGGGGGGGTTTTGGGGGTTACAACCCCCCCTTTGGCATGCGTGTGACGTCACGATATTGAGAATAATGCTTTCAGTCTAAAAAAAAAAATTGCTTAATTTTAAACAAAACTGCATTAAAAGAACGAGTTTTGCCAATACCAAACATTCAAACATCTCAGCCAGGAATTAGCAACAAGAAAACATTGAGACTTCGCTTTATTTCCGAAAAATGCCGAAGAAAACATGATCTTATCCTTTTGCTATGCCACCGGACAGCACCATTTTACAGGAATATTCATATCTACATTTTTGTTGAAAATGCTCTCAGAATGCACCAAATTCAAAGTAATTTTTCAAAATTTTCTGGGGGAGGCCCCCCAGACCCCCCGCCGCTGGGTTGTCAAAACCCCCCCCTTTTCAAAATTCCTGGCTGCGCTACTGGTTATGTAAACAAACTTAATTCAGCTCTTTAAAAGTTTTGCTGTTGAACAAAAACCGTAGCCTACAACTGATGACTAGACAACAAAATGTAAACGTTTTTCGTCGTATCTAGGCTTGCATCAGTTCAACAAGGAAGCCATTCTTAGGGTACATCAATAAGTATTTTGTCAAAAACACAGCCTCATGCTCTTGGGTGGTTTCGAACTGGCGTTCTTTTGTGAGTCGTGTCAGAGCTTCCACTTATCGGTCGTGCAGCAGACAACGCTATGCGGCATCGCTATGAAGCATAAGCATTCATGAGTTTTTAATCACATCAATCCAACAGTATGAAAGCTTTTAAAATAATGTTCCACAATTGGAATTGATCTTACGATGATGTGGGTGCGAACAGAACACATTTAACAGTCTAAGTTATCTATAACGCTAGATTTATTGTTAGGTCAACAAGTGCGCCAATTTTGCACATAACAAATGACTCATGGTCCATTTAAATGTAATCTATGATAAACGTTCTGCATATCACAAAACAATCGGGAAAAAAATACATTTCTGGAGCATTAAGTAATTCCAGATCACCTCACATTGCAATGAATGTCATTTAAAAAGAGAGCATGTTAAGTGTTTTCGACATTGCAATATATATTTTATTTAGCAGTGATTGCAGAGTTACCAAGTACAAATGTCATAAGATGACTCATTTTCCATGTTTTGTAAGATTAGTTAATTTAATCTCGTCTTGACAAAATAGGCCCATGAATACTCAAAACATGTAGGCTAGTAGGTTAGAACTTAGTCTTGTACAATGAAGCTTTATAAATAGCTTAACTGGAGTTGAACAGACTTTTTAAGTTAGATAAAAGTACTTCTTTGAGTTCTTAAACTGTGTAATGGCTCTTATTTGACTTAAGAGAGAAACAATATCTCTGTTAAACCATTCTAGAGTGTAAATACCAAAAACCGTTATTTGTAACCATGAGTCTAAAGATGTTGGGATGGACATTTTTCAGAAACTGAACCAGATATACGAAACACGGAAAAGTTCAGCATACACTTAAAGTGGTTCCTGTTTCATCATCAAACGCTGAAATATTAGACTTGAAACAATGGCGTTTTTAAACAATAAAATTGCAAGCAGTGCGCTCTGTGTTCTAATGTGTCGATGTTGCATAAAGTAACATAGCAGGTTTAACTGGCTTCCTACAGCAAGAGAGAAACAAGAAAATTTTGTTGAAGTTTTGTGAACGTATCGCAAGCTTTGTGTTTACAAATTTATTATGAATAGCTGGTTGAAATAAATGTCAATAGATAAGACTTGATCGGTTTTGAGAGTAAACGTTTGCAACTGTATTTGTTGAAAATGGATTTTTCTCCAAAGTCGTTTTCCATTGCTGATTACGTCGTCTTCGCAATGATGTTGTCCATCTCTTCAGCAGTTGGGCTGTATTACGTCATAAAAGACAGAAAGAAGCAAAACACGGAAGAATATTTGTTGGCTGGCAGGTAAAATGAGTGAGTTTTTGACAAAAATGAAGTAAGCTATATTTGTAAAGAATAATATTCTTGAATAAACCATAGTTTAAAAAAAAGAGAAAGAAAACTTTTATATTTTTGTCTGCTGTAAGAATGCAAGTACGAACCCCTGCACCACACTGGGTAGAGCGTCGATTTGACACTTGACGAGAGCGTGGGGTTATTATTTTTTTTTTTAACAACACACTTCAAATTATTCTTAAACGTAGGCATGAAGACTGACTTTCTTGCATTCCGGTTCACTTAATTTGAACCTTTAACTTCTTGTACTGGATGAGAAAAACCAGTTTGAATAACAGAGCTGGTTTTCCCGAAACGAAAAGTTGATTAATGCAGTAAATTACAGCAGACATTCTTCACAGCATATGCAGTTTTCTCTCGGATATTTCTATAACCAGTGAACTTCATTGCCTTTGTAATAGGTCGATGAGCGCATATCCTGTCGCGTTTTCTCTTTCTGTTGGGTTCATGTCAGCGGTTCTAGTTCTTGGAACTCCATCCGAAATTTACAGATTTGGAACAATGTACATTTGGCAAGTTGAAATTTTCAATTGACAAATTAACTCTTAACACGACACCATATGAAACCGTAACTTATTGTCCAATCAATACAACATACTCACTTTTTTCGAGAAACCTATTTGTACAATGACAGTTGAGTTTCTTTTATCGAAAACACTCCGTGAAGTGTTGTTTGTGGCCTGCATTCAAAGTTTCATAGTTTTGTAATATCTGAGTATGAATGTATGAATACGATTAACAATCTATCAAATTTAGCTGCATTTTGAGTTAGTCGTTGCTTCCATTTTTCATTAATTGAAAAGTTTTCTGTACATAACTCGTAATTTTTTAAAGACTTAAAGGTATGCATTGCAAAAGTGTACAAACATTTCTTCGTTTTTTGTTGAATTTTGAATGCTAATAAGTTATACTAATAGTCAACTCTACATTTCTGCAGGATGCTACTGGCGTTTATTATAATGTCCGTTGTAACAGCAGAAATTTACATTCCAATATTTTATAAGTTACGGCTGACAAGCGTTTATGAGGTATGTAATTTTTTGTTATATATATTTTTTAACTAGCAGAGATAAATGTACATCAACGTTTTATAGATGAACATGTCATTACATGTTCATCTTTGAATTGTTCAGTAAGACTACTTTAAACAAAAGAATCTATTTCACGTTGCAAATTATTACAAATATATTACGTTGAAAGCAGTTGCTTTTTAAAGTTATGCCTGACTACCTTATTTTGCAATAGTGAGTTTATGATTACACAAGTTGCAATGTTATCACTATTGAACCCATCCCACGCACAACGATTTTTTTTTTGATTTTTTTTTCTTTAAAAAAATACCTGTCTTTGAAATACAAAGTTAAACATTTGAGAAAAATACTTTAACTTATAAGTTGAAGAGTTGATTGGTTTTACAAAACTTGAGGTGGCGGGTAAAACGTTGCTCATGTTAGCTCGAAGCTGCAAGTTTTTGTCTGACTCTCTTCAGTGGCTGTCGTCAGAATCAAATAAGCCTAAAAATGGTGAAGCATTTAGAGTAGAAGAAAAACGAAATGTAAATTTGGCTGATCAGAATAATTGACAATTAACGAAGAAGTTTTAAGACATAAACGAATTCTTTTTGGAGGCATAAGATTGAATCGAAAGTTTTTATAAAGATTGCTTTTAGTGCTACGAGGTGGAACGAGGAACGGCCTTTAGCAAAAATTGAAAACATTTCTAGTCTAAAGGTCAAAGCACATTTTTCGTTATTCAGCAGGCGTTGCCCTATTGAAGAGTCACTGGATATGTCTTGACATCAACCAAATGAAGCTTGCAAAACTGTAAATGACAAAAACATGTCCATTGACTCTGCAATAAGGCAACACCTGCTGAATAACAAAGAATGTGCTTTGAACTTTAGTCTAGAAATGTTTTCAATTCTTGCTAAAGGCCGTTCCTCGTTCCACCTCGCAGCACTGGAAGCAATCTTTATAAAGACCCTCGATCCAATCTTATAATGTCAAAAAGAATTCGTTTAGGACTTAAAACTTCTTCGTTAACTTTGAATTATTCTGATCAGCCAAATTTACATTTCGTTTTTCTTCTAGTATAAATACTTCACCATATAAAACCTGCAACTACGAGATACCATGAGCAACCTTCTACTTGCAATATTTAGTAACTAATTATAAATGCAATTTTCGCATTAATGTTTACAGTATCTTGATAAACGCTTTAATCGCTTGGTCAGGATTGAAGGAACCGTTCTTTACATGATACAAACTATTCTGTATATCGGGATTGTGATATATGCACCTGCTTTGGCACTAAATGCAGGTAATCAAAGAAATTGTGCAGAATATGCTTTCTGTATTTTAGTGTAATCGTCAAACACATAAACTATATTGGCTGCGACGCCGAGGACGACGACGCTTCAAAGAGCAGCAAGCACTCTGTTAAAAATGTGTAAAGTGCTTGGCTGGTTATATTTTTTGAACACAAATTGGGATTATTAGTTGGGTTAAAAACGTTTTCAGATCAAAAATAAAACTGCAGAAAACAAAAGTTCCAAAACAGTGGAATTGACTTTTTAGGTTTTCGAAGTTATTGGTCACTCTAAAACTTTAAAATATTTTTTTTTCTAGTGACAGGATTTAACTTGTGGGGAGCTGTGATTTCTACCGGTGTCATCTGCATCTTCTACAGCACTTTGGTAGGTAGAACAGTTTGAATTAGATATAACTTAACAATTAGCACCTACAATGAAAAATCAAAGAAAAAACTTCAAAGTCAAAAATTGTAACAAGGTGTCGGGTGCTGTACCATGCACAACAAAACGGCATTATTCTGCTGGTTTCGACCATTGTTGGAAAACCTCAATGCAACTTCTTGTTTGTTGTCAAACAATGATTACATAAAATACCGGAAAAATAAGCTATTTTTGTTGTTTTATTGTTTCATTTACTTATTTATTTGGAATGAAGGGAGGTTTGAAAGCTGTGATTTGGACAGATGCGTTTCAAGCTATCATCATGGTAACTGGTTTTCTAAGTGTTGTCATCCGAGGAAGCGTTGTGATGGAAGGATTTGGAAATGTGTGGAAAAGAAGTGAAGAAAGAGGAAGAATTGAATTTTGGAAGTAGGTGTCATATTCTGTATAAACTACAGCCAACAGCACAACGCATATTCATGCGTTAATGTTTTTATTTCGCAGCTCGTCTAATGCAAGTCAAAACAGATCTAAACATGTAACTCTCCTTCAAAAGCACGCGTGAGTGCACTGCATATGCTAGAATTTACGCAACAAGACCACTTAGTAAAATATTCATTTCGTACGTCCTGTCAATGTTGGTCTAAATATTGAAATGATGTAAAAGCCGAAACTTTTACTGATGGGTATTTTACTTGAAAAGTACGTCATATCATTTTTTCTTAACTTTTTTCATGTTGGTACAATGGCGATCACTTACAAATTTCCAACTAGTTTTCGCCAGGCCCGTAACTAGGGGGGGCGCAGGGGGGGCGAAGCCCCCCTGCAAAAATGTTGGCACCCCCTGGAAAAAATTATGTTAATTAGCTCTGTTCGCTGACTTTTCAGTTTTATACTCAATTTTCTTGTGTTATTTAATTGTAAACATTGTGTGTTTAAGGGTGTGGTAGAATGTTGTCTCTAAAACAAAGTTTGCCTAATTTTAAACGAAACTGCATTAAAAGAGCGAGTTTTGCCAATACCAAACGTTCAAATATCTCAGCCAGGAATTAGCAACAAGAAAACATAGAGACTTAGCTTTATTACCGAAAAATGCCCTAGAAAACATGATCTTATCCTTTTGCTATGCCACCGGACAGCACCATTTTACAGGAATATTTATACCCACATGTTTGTTGAAAATGCTTTCAGAATGCACCAAATTCAAAGTAATTTTTCAAAATTTTCTGGGGGAGGCCCTCCAGACCCCCTGCTGCTGGGTGTCGCCTTTGGCGAAGACGCCGTCGGTCTTTGCCCGTCGGCCGTCAACCCCCACCCCCTTTCAAAATTCCTGGCTACGCCACTGACTGGTTCTATGATAAACTAGTCTAATGTAAACGTTGTATTAGGCCTACGATTAATGTTCTTGCGTAAATATACCCACATTGTGTACAAACGTCGTTTTCGTACATGATACGGAAAGTTGGGCCCCCTCTAGAATACTTTTTGCCCCCCTGCTGCTCCAAGCTAGTTACGGGCCTGGTTTTCGCACCTCTTTTTTGGAATGCTTGAATACTAAAAGTATATAAACAAGTGACAGCAGCTGTTTAAATCATTTTACAACTAATCCTAAGGTTCCAGGATCCACTTTCCCAAGGAAACACGCTTCTCATTTCTGAGGAGAGTGGTTCGAGCACCCCTGGTTAAAAAAAACTCCTGCTATTGATAATTACTACTAAACTGATAATGTAGCTAATAATTTGAATCACTTAATAATATATGTATTTAATGACAAGCATTTTAATAGGCTATCATTATTAAAAGAAAATCTTCAAAACGGCAAATTTACTGTTTTGGAACGTTAAGCTGTTAGGCTTAGCAATCGTTCTTTACAATCATTATCTTCGGTTTAATTCCCGATCTAGTAATGGCTCGAAGGAAAAGTAAATTTTAAATTTTTATAAAATATTACAAAATGCACAATCTCTACAGGCGTTCCAACTCCATACCTACCTTTACTTTAGATTTAAGGTAGAAGAAGTAGCACTCTATGGTGACTTGGTTTCTATATCAAAAATGGGTTCGAGTAATAGAGAGAATACTTCTTTAAAACAAAAGATCTACTTTTAAAGTTCTTTGTGTTCTGGTAAAATTTCAAAGCAATGACACATTTCCGATCTGAGATGACCGCTAGAAGTTTTTACTTTAGATTAATTGTTGTTACATCTAAGTTTATCGATCCTCTAGGGGCCAGTAGAGACCTTTCCTTTCGCTTGCACAACTGGAATGTAATGCATAATGCATTCCTGGCTTGCAAGCAAAGCTACGCACCATTTCATCAACGCCCTGAACTTTCAAATCCTGCTTTTTTTACAAAATCAAGAAAAGACCATTTTTTCAGCAACTAGTTTTCTTTTCAAACAAAGGAACTGTTTGTTTTCTTAGGTTTGACTTAGACCCCAGAGAACGCCATACAGCATGGACAGTCTCAGTTGGATCAACTTTCATGTTTCTTTCACTTTATGCAGTGAACCAAGGACAAGTGCAGAGGTACCTTTCGTGCCGTTCAATAGGAGAAGCAAAGAAGTGAGTTCATTACATGAGTTGGTTAGTTTCTTTGCACGCACGTTTTAACTATAGCCTACGAGTATTGGAGCTTTTGTTTTCCATTAAAATAGAATAGGAATTACATTGCAACACAGTGATTTTATCCTCATTCTCTGCAGTCTTGTCTTTAAATAAAATATTGGCGTCATTAGAATAGAGATTGACTCAAACTTTGCTTACTTTTTCATTTGGTTGGTTCTTTCCTTCTGACTTACTGTACACTCTACCAGCTTACCATGTTCACAGATTTAGGATAATCAAGTAAACGTAGGGAAGAACTTGTCCGAAAACTGTCGTTCAACGTAGTTCATTCACTTTTATTGCTTTCGTAGCGCTAAATAGTAAATATTGTAATATATATGACACGAGCTTCAGCTGAAAAAAAAAAAAAATGTTGGTGTGAAAGACCCCGGTATAAGCAATAGATTTAGTCAACATTTTTATTGGATTGTTTTTTCTTGGCTATGGTATCACATAAGCTTCAGAGTTTAGACATACGGTTTTATTAGAGTTGTGAGATTTAGCAATCGACCCCAAACATTCAATAACACTTCTCAGTCTCATCTTTATACAAATATTCTTTCAATTTTATTTTTTTGTGAAAATCGGGGCTCTCAGGCTGCAGAAAACTGTAAATGTTATATGCGTAACATAAAGTTGATGCAACAATGCATTGCAAAATTTGGTTTTGCATGTTCCAGTTACAGTACAATGGGCCACTATTTTTTGCTGCTATAAATAAATGCCAATCTGTTGTAAATGCTGCTGTAAGTGCCAATCTGTATCTTTAATATAACTAATCGATACAAAATCAGCAAGCAGCATCGCCAAAGTCATTGACACGCAAAGTAATCATTTCTGATATACAGAGCAATTTTACTCAACATCGGAGGCTTATGGATATTGAATATATTGGCTGTTTTGTGTGGAATTACTTTATATTCCTATTACCAAGACTGCGATCCAATGCTACTCGGAGTGGTTCAGAAACCCGATCAGGTGGGTATAGTGTCATTCAATGAAGGTTTGTCTTATTTAGCAGCTATTCAATAAGCGTTATTCTTGTGAGGTCATAAAAAAAAAACTGAAAATACATGCTTAATACTGTCTTGTTTTTTGGGCCCATGTCAATGGTACCAGATTCAAATTATCCTCTCAACGACTCTGAGTATATTTTAATAAAGTAAAAGGCTATACAAAGAGAAAATAATCATGGTTTTGTTGTACCTCAGTTGCTTCCTTACATGGTTCTCGACTTCTTTCAAAATTATCCTGGAATGCCTGGAGTGTTCATTGCCTGCGTTTACTCTGGTAGTCTTAGGTGAGTTCATTTGATTAGTCAAGTGTGTTATTTGAAATGGAATTTAATTTTAATACCAAGTATACTGTGGTACGTCATACAACAGCAAGAAAGGTTAGTTTTGTTTGTTTCTTATTTGACGCAGCACTGTTTCAACTGCAATCACTGGAATGGCAAGTGTCACAGTAGAAGACTTTTTAAAACCTGTTACCAACTATGAAGAAAGGACCTACACATGGATATCAAGAGGTGCAATGTTTTGTTAAATTGTAACCAAATTAATGCAAGTGTGCTTATGCTTGAATAAACATAATCAAACTTTTATTTTTAACACCCAGATATTTTTGTTGTGCAATATTTACCTTTCTGTGTTCATACCTTGTTGTACAACACTTTGGCCAATTGATAGTAAGTAAAGAAGTATCGGTTTGAAAAATCAATGCAAGTTTTTTTTTTTTTTTTTTTTAAAAAAAAAAAAAAAAAAAAAAAAAAATCGTCGTGGGCCAATATGCGTATGCGTTGAAAACCACCGGAATGTTTTTTGATTTAAGTTCCACTGAAAATGAATCTTTCAAAGGTTCGCATGCTTTCTTTGTTTCATTTCAGTAATATGATTAAATACTTGTTCTGGAACATTCGCTCTAACAACCCACTCAGACATCTATAGAAATTGATCATAAGACTTTTTAAGAAATGATATAAAAGTCCTCCCTCCCTTTATAAAAGTACCTACTTTAATTGTAGTTTTGCCGCAAGTCGCAAATAAAATGACGATAAACTTCATTATCCGAAGTTCAGAATAATTGTAAAAAAAAGCGTCTTTGCATTTTAGTTTTAAGGAACGAAACCAATTCTATGCATAGTTCCTATTTAGTTTGGAACGTATCATACATTCTGCTATTCATTTTGTGCTCACTTAAGAGGAATTGTTTTGTACAGAATTGTAACATTGTTCATTTTAACAGGATTTGTCATTTTCTATGGAATTGTGTGCATCATATTTTCTTACTTGGTTTCAACCCTTGGTGCAATTCTACAAGCAGCCATCAGTGTCCTGGGTTTGGTCGGTGGACCGCTTGTGGGGTTGTATACTTTAGGTCTTATATTTCCATTTGCAAACACAATAGTAAGTAAACTAAAACCTAACACATAGGCAATTTAGTTGAACGTATTATACAACTGGCACTATTATTATTATTATTGTTATCGTTATTGTTATTGTTATTGTTATTATTATTATTGTTATTATTATTATTATTATCATTATTATTATTATTATTATCATTATTATTATTATTATTATTATTATTATTATTATTATTATTATTATTATTATTATTATTATTATTATTATTATTATTATTATTATTATTATTATTATTATTATTACTATTATTATTATTATTATTATTATGCTGAATATCAGCATGATGAAAATTTATCTTGATTGCTGCAATAAAACTTTTTGAGATGTGGTTATGTGACAAGACTTTAAAGAGCAAAGCAATTGCAACAAAACCTCTTATCTTATTACCAAGAAATGTCGAATACTAATGTGAATCATAGCAAAATTGTCAGGCATCGTTATGATTTTTGCACGTTAGTTTGTGGGGAGGTTTGTCGACAGGACTAAAAAATTTATATGGTTCTGCAACATCCCAGTTAGCAAATCAAATAGTTTACCTTTCATTTTTATTTTTTAAATCATATTCTTTACAGACAGCAAATAAACGCAAAACAACCATTGATTTTCTGAAGGGATGCGTTGTCTATTTGGTCAATAAACTTGTTTTTGCCTCCTGTAGATTTTTCTAAGTACCCTATCAACTTGTCGCTTATACTTAGATAAGTAAAAAGTATTATAACGGTTCTTTTACTGATTTGCTAGATTAACTTTTGTAGCAATTTTGATTATTTAGGGCGCATTTGTTGGAATCAACGCTGGCATTGCTGCAAATGTATGGGTGTTTATAGGAAGCAAAATATACCCAGCAGCACCTCACTTTCTTGACAAACTCCCACTAACGTTAGACGGATGCCCTGAATCCGCATTTCTCTATGCAACCAGTGAAGTCGCTCAAATGAGGAATATGACACAATCATTTGCTGCCAACACAAGCATTGCTACATCTGCTACTCCACTTGACAGTGGCACAAGCATTTACTCCATGTCTTACATGCTGTATTCACCGTTTGGATTTTTATCAACTATTGTAGTCGGACTTGCCGTTAGCTTAATAACAGGTAAGAGAAACATTTTGGTAAAAGAAAATGCAGTAGCTTAAGGACTTTGCTTTAATTTTTAAACATATTTCTTTGGATAGCGTACTTATGCTTATATAAAGTGGTTTTAAATATCGAATGCCAGACGTTGATAAAATAATGCAAAACATTAAATTTTCCCCTTTTCATAAACAGGAGGCCTCAAAACCCGTCACAGAGTTAATCCTCAATATATTTATCCTTTCTTTGATCACTGGATGTTCAAGTGCCTTCCCGAAAGCATCAAGAACCCTTTAAGGTGTGGCGTTAATCACGGTGAAAAGAAAAAGAAAGAAGTTGAAACACCTTTTATAGACCTTTGAAACGTTGTAGTTAGCGTTAAAGTGTTTTGTTACTAGTAGCAATCTGATTAGTCCGTTTAGGCGAAATAGTTTAGAAGTAAATTTTAAATAATGTTGATTTTCAATCTAATTTTAATTGATTAGCCTTCCGCTACATCATTTGTTTTGTATGACAGTAAAAAAAACATAAGCAGTGACATCTTTTCAAAGTTTGCTTTTTAACGTTACTTATTACTTAGCCTATGTTCTAGCTTTTAACGTTACAAGTCGAGGATTTAAAGAATTATGTCAAGGATATCCGAGACAATTACAGTACAAACGTATATGTAATACATGCAAATACTGCACTTTTTTCTTATTCAATTTCATCTTGAATCTGTGTGTAAAAATACAATGTAAAAACTCTTGCAAATGATAGTAAAGGGTTAGGCTATTTATACCGTAGTTTATCGTGTTGATATTCATTGAGGAAATCGTGGAAGATTTATCATATCGAAACCTAAAGATACTTGCGTCCAATTAGAACATCGAGTACTTTTATTTATTTACTCAGTCTTGCCATACAAATATGTTATTAGCTTAATGGTTTTGAAGGAATAAACATGCAAAAACAGCTATAAAATTTTAGGCTATGAGTTTATGAAAATAACATATTTTTCTATTAAAGAACGACCACTGAATATAAGAAGAGTAAATTTTACCTGTATCTAGATAGGCGTAGTGATGTAATCAAACCCCGTAGCGCCTAAGAATAAAATCAAATTTTCAGAACTTTTTTTTAAGAAATGTAGGCCTAGTAGCCTAGGCTACAACTAACACAAAATGTTTACCAATATAACTTGTTCCAAATTTGCAGCATTGGGCTAATAGACTGAAGGTCAATTGAAAATATGTTTTTATTTCATTTTCTTCACAACTATTCATTCTACTATCCCAAAGTCATGTATTTCCCAAAAAACACATAAATAAATAATTTCAAAAGGCAACAATCTTGATGATGCTTCTTATAATATTACATTCTGGGCTGATTTTGTCAATAGCATGATTACTACCATAGACTAAGGTGTTGCCACAATGTCATATCTTAATCTGAAAATCGCTTAAATTTCTAACATCTGTAGTTAAAACCGCCAATATGGCAATCCTGTTTGCTGTGCAAGATGACACCTAGCGTTTGATTTCCAGTCCAGATGCTATTATAGCGACCTCTACGGAATAATCTCTAACTGAGCGTAAGCACCCCGCAGTACAACGGTTTAAAGATTTGATTTTAATAAACAGTGACTTCAAACAAGACTATTACTACTGCGCATGCGCTAAAGATAAAGTAAAGATTGAAATTTCAAATAAAATTAATGAAAATCACTTCCATAAAAGAAGTTAGAACACAATGATGCTATTTCCGATCTTTTCCGTCATATTAAAGCCAAGGGTCAATCTATTTCATTGGTAATTCGTGTATGTAGTAAAACAATTCAGTAGTTTTAGGGTTAAGTTACTAGAATAGAAACTGAATCGTAAAATTGCAATGACAAACTTCATCAATAATTTAGTTTTAATTTTTTTCTGTGCTGCAAAATAATAAGACAAGAAAGGCCAGTGAGGCTCACTGAATTGTAATAAGCTATTGAAAAACACATCTGCTGCGAGAGTAGCCTATGTTCCAACACAGAGACATCAAAACACACTTCACTACTCTTCTTGACAAGATTATCGGCCACTTGTAATTCAAGGCAAGGACTACGTCATGAGATGACTAAGAACTGCGTCTGTGAGTGTGATTGCGTATGCTGTGTTGCCAGTTAGTTAGAAAATATTTAACTCACTTCCAGAATTTCAAACTATAATAGAAACTAGTTAGGCTATCAGTAAATCAGACTAAAAAATATCAAAAGCTTGTGTAGCTGTGGTTCAAATTTTATAAATGTAGTTTTATTGTAGCTGAATATAAAGTTTTCACAAGCGATATATGTTTGACTTAAATTAACGAGTCTGTTGATGCATACCGGGGTTAGTCAATTCATACGTTTCTAATTGATGCTGCAAATAAACCGAGCTTTTTGATCTAAAAAATAAAAGTTAATTGAAATAAAAACTACTTCAATATTTAAATTATAGCTTTCTAAAATATATTCTAAAGTTGCTAACGTTTATCATCAAGTATTAATGTAAACCACAATAGATTTTTTACTGCAAGATATACAGCTTTAAAATGCAGAGTTATCTACATCTTCATCAATGTATCAAAGTTCTTGGTTAACATTTTTTTCTTCATTGAGTGGACTTGTCCGTTACCGCCAGAGAGTTCACTTCAGTAATTGAGCTCATAGTTGTTTGAGTTATCATTTACCAAATGTTTGAAACTTTGAGTTACTATTTGATGTGAGTTACCGTTTTGTTTTAGTTACCATTTACCAAATGTTTGAGTTACTATTTGACGTGAGTTACCGTTTTGTTTTAGTTACCATCTATTGCCTTTGGTGTAACAAGTTATAAAGTTACATGTAGGATATTACAACAAAATAACATGTGACAAAAGCATTTGAAAGTTGATATGAAGGAAATTGAACAGCACTAATTTGAAAGTTTTTTGACGTTTTCTGATGATTAAATTTTCTATTGCGAAACATACATTTATGCCGTTTATGCTTTACAAAAGAAACATATTCAAATAACCCTCCCCTCCAAAAAAAAACTTTAGCAGTTAGTTTCAGCCTTAGTAAGATCTTCAGAGGTTTCTAATTCAAAACGAATTTACTTGAATTTGAGGATATTGAATTGTTGCAGAATCCTTAGAGAATCAGTTTTTTTTTACAAAAATATGTTTATCAAATTGTACGTGCAAAAAAAAATGAGAAAAAATAATTCCCAAGAAAAAAAAACAGTGTTTGGCTCGTGTTTGTCAAGAGGTTTCTCTTAAAAAACAGAGACAGATAAAGGAAAATGTGTTACAAACCAATTACATGCTTGTGTAGGCTATGCATGAAGTACTGTACAATGAAAAGAATTACTCACTGCAAAAGTACTGAACAGATAGGTAACAAGATTGTCGTAGTGAAGACCAGAGATACTTAAACGAACACAAAGTATTCAGCAGAAACAAAACAGAAACTTATAATGCATTAGCTTCCGGTCAATAGCGCAACTGTCGCTTTCAACCAACACTCCCTAGAGATAGAAGACCCTTTGTTCTAACCCACTAAAGATAATGCAAAAGTGCCATAACTAAACTTCTAATCAAAAAAAAAACTTCTAAATGTCAGTCAAATGCCAGATAAAAGTTTATTTTCCAGGTGAACACGCCTACATGACACGTTGAGGATAATTTAAAACGCTATTGATTAGCTGTCAACCAACATATCGTCTGAATGAAGTAACATCTTATTTTCTCCCATAAATATGCACAAACTATTGCTAATAAGGCAACAATGCTATAAGCCTGACAAGCAAGACAATTAAACACAAAAGACGCGTGTGTCCAACCCAGCTCACATGGATGAACTTTAAGCTTTAAATGTCTTTTAGTTTGGGCTTTAAAGCATGAAATCTTTGGCGCTTGATCGCATTCGGTTCCTCACCTGCCAAAGGTATATACTAATTCAACGTCTACAGCGGATTTCATGTGCTCTAAAAAGGCTAGATATATTATATAATGTAAAATAGAACGGATTTAGCATACTGGGAAGAGTGCATCAGTGCGTGATCTAGCACGTCATCAAGGCTTTCATGCTGTAAACGCGTCTTGCATTGCCAAGTATTAGCAGAAGTCACCTTACCTTAATAACACAGCTTATTCCAATGTTCTTGATTCAACTAGAAAACTCTTTTGCAGCTTTCCGATGAACTTTATGTTTCGTTATTTTTTGTCTTTAACCTTGATTTTGTGCTAGGGGTAACATTACCGTCTTTTTAATCTACTAAACTTTCCAATTCCGAAGAAAGCATTTTACTCTTTTAGATGCATTCAACTAAATTATTCCTTTTTTAGATAGTATATAATGTAGATATAGGCTATTTATTGCAGTCTATACAGCTTTTGTGAAAAGTTTATTTTTTTCACCCAAAACTCAACTGGTGCTTTATACTTTATGCCTATAGTTTAAGATTATGTAGAGCTGCATGACGCAAACTACTGAATTCGAAATTACTGATTTTTTTCTGAAAAAACATAAATTTTTACCAGTTTAAAAGTTACGTGGCAAAATGTAGTAGATTAGATTGAAATTAACGTTGTAGTCAGGTTTCACTGTTCTAGAATCTAGGGCTAAGAGATAAAAAAAAATGGGCTTCGAGTTGACACAAAGTGAGCACGTCTCGTTTTCAGTCGATTTTATTCACGCGTTTCTCTTTTCTTTATCACTTTATCACCGTCACGGATTTCAACTGTAGACCTAAGTTTGTTTCTTTTTCCGGCAATGTAAACACTTTGAGAAAAACGTTTGCAAAAATGCTCACTAAGATAGAAAACTATTTTCTGGATAAGATTAGATTTATGCAAGGTGCTTGTAACTGGATAATTGTTAAAATCTCTTTCAGTTTAGCCTCTTATCGAGACCAATAAATAAGTAGAGTACTCGAAAAGTTAGTAGTATCTACTATTAACAAGTTAAAAATGTTGTAGCGTTTAACATTAAAAATTATTTCAAATTATCATAAAGGTTGCCTTTTTTAATACTGTAGTTTTGTTGTGATTTTTACATCAGCAAAGATGGCAATATGAGTATTTTATTTGGAGAGAATAACTTCATTTAAGTGAACAAGACTAAATCTATGTCGATGTAACATGTGTATTGTGTATTGTAGATGGGAAAGTTGTTTAAAAACCCCATAACTGCAAAGTAAAATTGATCGGTTTTCTACACGCTTGACTTTAGAATTATTTTCAATTTCTGTTTGTTTTTTATGATTCAAATTAATGGATTTATGTCAGAGATTCATAGTATAGGGATGATCAACTCGGCTGGATATCTCACAAGCGAAGTGTAAAAGTGTTGCCAAATATTTTTAAATTTTTGTAAAAACTAATTCTTTAGCATTTTTAAAGATTAGTGGCCGCTCAAAGCTTGTTCATTTATTTATGGGCAAGTTTTGGGCAACTATTATTTTAAAAATGCCAAAAGAATATTTTTTCTAAAAATTTAAAAAAAATATCTGGCAACACCTTTACACTCCGCTTGTCAGATATCCAGCCGAGTGGCGATCCCTATATTATGAATCCCTGATTTATGTAAGCATTCTTTTAAAAAAATTACATTATTTATTTCATCGATTACTTTTAATGACAGTAATCAATTATTTATTATTAGTTAGTAGTATTTCTGTTTCACGGGTCTATATTTGACTATTTCCTGCATCTCCAACGCCATTGCCGAGTTACGTTTTGATATTTTTCGAGTTTATATAATAAAGCTGTAGGAGTAAATGTCAAATTCCCAGTTATATAGTCGGCATTAGGCTTCTATGCAGAGCATTTTGCGTTGCTGATACATTGTATTTAAATTGTATCATGCTAAAGTTATATTAAGATAGTGTGAAGAAAAGTGGCAAAAAAAGGAATTACAGAAATCAGATTAGATATCAACGTTGTGATAGCACAATACGTCTTGACATTACAACAATCTAAGACAGACTAAATAATCTGAGAAAGATCTGAACTGGTATCTAATGCTATGTTTGGATTTGTTTTTAAAAACGAAGGCTGTGAAGCCGCAAATGTGTTTAAAAGTAAAATCTTTTGTTTGAATTTGGTGCAAAAAAGAGCAGAATTTGCTTTGAAGACAAGAAATCAATTACGAGTTCAGGAAATAACACTGTGGTTCAAGTTTGGAAAAGAAACCAGAAAATAAAGGTCTATTGTCTCAGTTAGTAGACTAGTCGTTAAATCATACAAGTATTCATTTACTTTTCTGTTGACCTTGTGATCTTTAGGAAAACGTCTTGCAACACATTGTGGGTCTAAAATTTTGAACATATTAAACGCCTGTCGCACTGCGCTTAGTGTTAATTATTTGAAAATGATTTTCAAAGAGCATGATTTTTTATAACATCACTTCTCTCGCTGCACGTCATAATAATGCATCAAATTTGTAATACCCGGTTTGAAACGATTTGAAACGTACTATTACTGGAAAAGTGTCGTTTGAAAACCACGAAATTGAGTAGAAAAACCATTTTGTTTGACACTGAGGTGTTGATGATATTTTCTTACGATCTAAATCTCAGGTTGCATATCAACTGAAACAAGATCATATCATTTGTTAGTGTTTGTCTAACTTTTTGAAAACTACCCTTTTTGCCTTTGCAGAATCCAATACAAATCAATGTTATAAATGTTATTTTAACGTAGTTTGACGTTTCTTTAGTGAGATATAATTGCGCTAAACCTTCTTAGGTGTCAGATTATGAAAGACTCAATTAAACAAATAATTATCATGAACGATTTTGACATTGCAATTACACCAATATAGCAGTTTTTTATTCGTTCTTAGCTCTCATATTTTACTCTAACAAATCCAGATAAATGTTATTACTTTTCCTGGCTGAACTTTTTTGATTTTTGGCTTACGTCTTCACTTTTTTTTTGCCTGCTACAAAATCTTACAAACCTGTAACAAAAATAATTCAAATCTCTGTTTTGTTAATAGACGTCGCGTTTGTTTTTGGACAAAAAAAAGTGTCATAAATTTAGAAACCAACCTGAAGGATTTCTTCAGAGAGATGTAGACAATTCTACGTTTGTTTGCATTTTTGTCATACTCGTACTATTGCAGGCTACACTCCTGCATTAGCCATGTAGTTAACGATCTAGATTGCAGAGTTTTAAGCAACAGACAAAATGCCTCTTTCGCATGCTTGTTAATCACTTGATTAATCTATGTAAGATCTAAGCATCGCCGGAGCGTGAAATTGAAATTTGCTCTTGGTCAAATTTGATGTGAAAAAACTTTTTACAAAATATGCTCGTAAGAAATGTACGTGTTTAAATGAGGCATCCTGATTTACCACTTTTAACCTACCTGACAAAATGATTGATTATACGTCGGGGTAACGTCTGCAGACGTTGAATCAATGTAAAAAATACCAAGTTTTGCACAGAAACATCAGGACAAAAACCTGCTGAAAAGAACGCAGAAAATATCTAAAAGCGTGGGGTATGATATGTAATTCATTTGGCAATATGCGCAGCTTATTTAAAAAAAGTTGTAAATTGTATAAGCACAAAATGCAGTTAAGTCAAAGTCTAACAGTATTTAGTACTTCACAATGAGCGGCAATTGTGAACGACATAATGCTCTAATTAAAAAAATAAACAGCCATATAATCTTTGAATTTATATCACGTCCAAAAACGTAGAAAAGTTTTAAAAACATCCTTGTGAAAACAAGTCAACCGAACGACAATGCCGTACAATAGCTATCCAAAAATGCGCAAAAGGGATCCATGTATGGTATATGCTAATTGCTTTTACACTTGAACTTTTCTTAAACTATTTTTCTGCCAATATGTCAACGTATAAAAACTACATGTCAGGATGATTTATGCCTTTTCTATGAATAATTTTATCTATGAAACATATGAACAGATCTTTTTTTTGTAAGTACAGTATTAATAATTCAAAAGTTTAAATTATTTAATTGATGATCCGTAGCCTATTGTTTAATAAAATATTTACTCTACTAAAATAGCACCAAAATAATGTTGTACGATAAAAAAAATGTCCTACTGATAATTTTTTATAGAAAATTATCTTGCTCACTTAGACGCTATACAGATATAAATTTTATGCACTCTCTAAGTTCTATATACAGGAAGGATATTTCAAAAAGCTGCATTCATATTCTCTGGCTTCCGAAAGACGTTTCCTCGGCGCTTTGTAGTTGTAATAGCAATATTCTGACAGTTTTAAAGAAACAAGAGTGTTATTCAGCATCTACGTAGCATTGTAGCGTCTAGGTTTCATCATTTATGCCAAGTTCAACCTATAGTCTGTGCAGTCATATAGAACAAAATCGAATTTTATTATTGGATAATATGTAAGTATTAAAATAAAAAGATATTGAATACATTAGGTCACTTCCACAGTTGTTTATGTGGTCATTTTAATTTTACATTTATACCACAAAGTTATAAAAAGTTCACAGATCATCTACTGTACAAGTGTACAGCATAGTCTCAAAGAAGTTGAGATTAGAGATGAAAATTACACAATAGAGGATAGAGAATTCAGTTGTTTTTTATTTAAAAATAGAAGAGTGTAAACTTGTAATAAAAATGAAATCGGAACGAAGAAAATATGATGCACTTTCAAATGGGTCAAAAACATTTGAATTTCGTTAAAAACATATGAAAGCTGGTTTAGAATACAAAAGATGTTGCTTCAAGAAAAACAGCATCTCGTCAACATTTCAAAATAAGCGTAAAAGAAATGTAGCTTATTGAGCAGTCAGTTTTGGTGTACATGATTCAAAGTACAAGGTAGCTATGGATTAGAAGATAGTCGATAAAAATGGGAAACAAAATTAAAAAGGTGCCTATATGAAATGTGGAAAACTTCAGTGTCATAACATGCTTTATAAAATAGCATTGAAAAGGGGTCAGCAAAACAAAACCTTTCTCCAGTAATTAGAACGGGACACTGGAGTGTAGAAGCGCGAACTTTCGAGTTTGATTAGGGACAGAAGTGCTTAGAAGAACTATGCCAATGGTGTCAGGCTACGCCAGAATGGATAAGGATAATGATGATAAACTTGCTTTGTCTGCTGTAACAAACGTTTTGATAATGATCTAGTTCCTTTAATAATCTTAAACCTATTATTATCTGTTGTTGCAGTGGCATTTCATGTAGTTTACTTGCAGCTCAAAGCTGCACAAAGTCCTAGTAATGTCAGAATTTATTTTTGAAAACTCTACGTTGAGCTACAGCAACATAACATCTGTTCCCACAAATTGCGATATTCAATCTCATAATCCTTGGTGTGGAAAGTATGGAGTGGAATGGGTCATCGAAATTATATTTTATGCACTGTTGATAGTTGGTGGAACATTGGGAAACGTAACAGTCATTTTTTCAATCATTTTGGACAAGAAAACTCATAAAAATGGAAATTTGTTTATCATTAATTTGGCATGTGCGGACTTCATTGTAAGTATGGTGCAACAGTAGTTCTTTGAGTAGCCTACCTAAACCATATTTATTATTAATTAACGTAAAAATTGTTTTTTTAGTTGCTTAACTTAACTTGCCGTACATTGTTTTTTTTTAAGAGATTCTAAAGGAAAAACCCGACTTGGCGATTGTACACGTTCTTTGTGTTTAACATGCTACCATAAACGATTTTCAATAAAATTTTGCCCCATTGCTGTCTGATCAGCATTCCGCGCGTGCTTTTGTCAGAGCTTCCAAAACGGGAATGGGCGTGAGCAGCCAAGCGTGCGACTTACAGTCTACGTCACTATAGACTAGCAATCAGCTGATAGTGCAATAGTTGTTACTGAGGGCGATTTAACTGTAGGCTATGTATGTATGTACATCAAAACATCAGATTTCAACATCAAAACATCAGACAGTTTGCTCAAAACATCAGATCTGATGTTAAAACATCGGATGTGCTAACGTGGTTTTTGTTATTGCTGTCGATAGTGACGTATTCTCGAGCAGAGTTTCCACTTTTTGGTTATTTTGAAAAAATTAAAAATAAATAAAACATTGGACTTCGGGCCTTGCCAGTGCCATTCAAAACTATTTTTTTTCGGTAATTCTGTTTGAAATGTATTCTTGAATGTTCAGTTTACGCATTTTAATGCTTAATTCTAGTTTGAAAATTTCATTTAGTATGCCTTCAAGCATATTTACAACAGAAACATTTTTTCTGGCACATCAGTGAAAATTGCCAAATTTCTCAAGCTTTTGTGTAACACATCAGCCCTACTTGATAATAAGGACAGTACAATTTCGGGAACACTTGCTTGACTATAGCCTAAGTTTTTTTTTGCGATATGGTCAGGGTCATCGCGAAAATGACGAATTGGTAGAACGGCAAAATATCGTTTCGCTTTTTCGTAAACGCATTGTCAGCAAATAAATTATTAGATTTTGCTTGAAACGTTGGGTGTTACTGTAGTGTGAGGCTACCACACCCTAAATGTGAGATTTATTTTCCGTAACCACTATATCGTAAGGTTTACCACTGCTGCATTATCAAAACTTATATAGTGATCATGCAACCACATATTGCCATACATTTATTCTATCAATGTACGCTTTGTACGTACATGGACTGGACAGGTTACATAGGCTGCACCTGGGCAGCTGACACATGGAGGTAAACGTAACGCTATAGTAGCACCAGGTTTTGTTTTCACTGCATAACCCTCCAGTTGCCCTCCTTCATTTTCAGTAAACAATCCCTTACTTATACCAACCCTATTTGAGAAACATTTGGGTTAGAAGCATTGCTCAAAATACCTATAGGCAACCATTAACCTTTTCAACGGTGTGTGTTTCATGACCTGCAAAATCCGTCATTTTTACATTGATTCAGCGTCTGCAAACGTTAAAATAAATGACGAAACTGACGGATTTTGTTATCTGGGATCGTGGCCTACAAACGTGCAAGTCGTTATACGTCGGTGAGGGCAAATGAATAAATTTAAAATGCGAGAAACGTTGTCAAAACCTTGCCCAATTACTAAACCAAAAACACATATAAATTGTATTTGTGTACTTGCAGTGATTGTTCATGTTATATATCAATGCATTTCAGTTATTGATATTAACTTTATAATGCAAGTAACTGGCAATAAACGTATGTTCACATGAGAGCTTTCAAGAATTTATAAGCTAAACCCTCCAGCATATTTTGACAAAAACATGTTGTTTGGTTAGTGTATAAACTACACCAAATAGTATACTGGTTACAAGAGTAGGTGCTCACTGCCTACCTACAATCCTTCCTCGGTCTGCCTCAATCATACTTGCAATTGTTTCATGTTGTTTTTTGATTTATTGAGAGCGAGTTGGGATAAAAACCTGATTTTGTATCAACTTACATTGGCTTTAACACGACAACTTAAATCCGTGGTACACATTCATTTCTCTAGCTTGCTTTTTTCGATAATGAAATGAAACTCAACACAAAGGCAGGCAAATACTCTCCAGAAACCACGGCTCCCGGCACGCGGCAAATGCGACAATCAGAAATTAAACGTCTTGGTCAGAAGGCTGGCCACGTCACGTATAACAGTGAAAGAACGCAAATTCAACGTTGCTTAATTCAACCAGCCAAGTTACAAATTCATCACAATTTCAATTCTAATCAAGAGGGCAATCGACCCGCCGGAACATTGCGGCCCCTAATTATGGCACATAATTACAAACAAAAGTTGAAGTAGAAGGGTCGATTCCCGACATGCAATACACAGAAAGTATGTACATTAAAACTACACAAAAACGGTGATTATCTTTTGATAGCAGTGCAAGGCACTTGGACACCCTGGCCACAATGGCCTGGCGAATACTTACACGATTAACGATTAATATCTACGTTAGCTTCATGAGACACACATAGTAGCAAACAACTCAGACGCACTACACAGTACCTAACTAGCTACTTATAATGACGCAAATTACTGAGATCGCTTGCGAATACTTACACGGTTAGCATTTACATCATTTGCATGAAACACACAATAGCAAACAAATCAAATGCATTACACAGTAGGCCTAACTAACTAGCTACTTATAACGAGGCCGATGACTGAGATTGCTGTAGAGCATACGTTACTAAGACATGTTGTTGAGTTACGCATATTGGAGCCCTGCGGATGACACATAGAAATACGCAGGTTAAAAACAGATTTGCGCGGTACATATCTACAATACACTACAAATTTAAATGAAAGGCAAGGGTGGTACAGATGCCTCGACGACACCAGCTAACAACAGACCAGGGCGTGGCCGGGTCCTGAACGCAGTCAAGCATTCCCCACAGGAGCAACGCACGATATATCCCTTAGGACCAGGTCCACTTTGACCTCACCCGATGCCTCATCCACCACTGAGACTGCCACCCTGACGCGCCTGACAATCGGTTTTCCTTTTCTAATTTGGGGGATGATCTCATGGACTCTCCCCAGACGGTACCTTCCTCTCTTAGTTATATCTTCTGGAGAACCAACCACCACTAATTGGCCAGGCTGTAGGTTTTCCACCAAACTGGCCCACTTTTTTCTACCCTGCAGGGAAGGTAAATAGAAAGAGATCCATTTCTCCCAGAAACTGTGAGATAGAGCCAGGTTATACCTATAGTCTCTCCGTAACTCATCTCGGTCATGAGGATTTCCTACTGATGAAAAAGGGCTCAAGAAGGGGTTAAGGAGTGCGGCTGGGGTGATAACAGTAGAATCCTTAGGGTCATCACAGACAGGGACTAAAGGTCTTTCGTTGACTATTCTTGTGGCACTACCAGTAAATGTAAGAAGTTCAACAAAGTTGGGTTTCCGTGATGAGTTCCCAATAACGTGGGAAAAGGCAATTTTGAATTGCTTGACCATTGCTTCCCAGGCCCCTCCCTGGGCCGGGGCATACGGAGGAATGAACTCCCAGTTAATTCCCTTTTTTCGCAAAGAAGTTTGAATTTCAGAAGACTCCAAAATTTCTGGTAGTCTTTTAGCTGCCGCTTGAAATGTGGTCCCGTTATCTGAGTACATGTTACGTATAGATCCACGCAAGTCTACAAATCTGGTAAATGCTAAAACAAATTCACTGTAAGATAGTGACGTCACAAGTTCCACATGGATTGCTCTACTCGCAAGACAGGTAAATAACAATCCCCATGCTTTCTTTTGGCTTCTTCCTTCCACAAACGTCATTGGACCAAAATAATCTACGCCACTGTTGAAGAAGGGTTTGTTATAGGCCGTGGTTCGTGGTAATGGTAGATCCGACATAAGCTGCCTGATAGGCTTTGCTTTCTCTAAGGCACATGGAGCGCAGTCATGCAAATAGTGTTTCACCGAGGAATTACCGTTTGCAATCCAAAAACGTTGACGAGTAGATAACAGTGTCTGTTGCACACCACAGTGATAGCTATCACAATGAGCGTCAAGGACAACTAGCCGTGTCAATGCGTGCCTCGAAGGCAAAATAAGAGGATGCTTCGCATCGACAGTTATTTCGGGAGACTTACTCAATCGACCTTCAATACGAAGTCTCCCCCGTGTGTCCACACAAGGACGATACTTTTTTAGAGAGCGCAACTCCTTCAGGCACTGTTTATCAGCACCAGCTTCGCTTGAAGCAAGACGTTTTGTTACCACATCGATCGACTCCGGCAGGCCGTCACAACTTAACAAATCTCTATACACTACTTTTTGTACGTAAGAAACAACCCTATTTAAAGCGTCCTCAAGATAGGATGCATTTAACTTTGGTTTTACATACCCATGTTTCTTGCATTTGGATACAATGAACTCCGTGAAAGCTACAAGATAGGCGGCTCTTTTTTTCAACACGTACAAAGTAGGTGCGGTTTCGATCATCTTGCTAATGGAGCCAGCAGTTGCATTTTCACTTACCGTTATCGCCGGCGACAGTTCCATTTTACGAATAGCAGCATCTGCTCCATTCACCGTTGGGACCTCGCCCTCCTGCATGAGAAAAGATGGACCGCTCAACCACATCTCTCTGGAACCTGTTTTGGTGATGGCATTCGGTCTGGTTCCAACGTCTGCCGAGTTGAGATGTGTCGGACAAAAATGCCATTCTCTCACCTCTGACAAGAGTAAAATACGATTTAACCTACGAGTAACAAACTTGCATAATCGTAAATCAGGATTTCTGATCCACTGAAGGACAGTATTCGAGTCACACCAGAAATGTTTTCTAAGATCAGGCAGGTGTAGTGCATTAGCTGCCTGGTTTAACAGTTCCGTAGTATTAAGCGCGGCTACAAGCTCCTTTCTGGCAATCGGCCATGCACTTTGATGCTTGAGGACAACCCTACTTTTGCCAAAAACGAAGGATACGCAAGGGACTCCGTTACACAGCCTACGTATATACACAACGGAGGCAAAGGAGTGATTGGAGGCATCACTGAATCCATGTAACTGATATACGATATCATCGTCTGCACAACACGGCTCTGTGTTTACAAAATACCATCTAGGTATGGAAAATTCTTTTAGTAAATCTAATGAATGAATCCACGACTTCCACTCTTTCATGTAGCTTTGTGGCACTTCGGTGTCCCAATCGAGGCCTTCAATAGCCAAACGCTGCAGAATTAACTTAGCTTTAAGGAAGAATGGAGCGCCGAACCCTAGTGGATCGAAATTTTGGCCAAGTTGGCTTAACATTGAGCGACGTGTGTACTTCTCTAAAGGTTGGAGAGAGCACTTAATGAAGAATGAATCTGACTCGGTTTGCCACACACAACCTAGAGTTTTTGCTACTGGTAAGTCTGTGTCGTCTTTTTCGAGGTCGACATCGCGAAAGGAGGAAGCCAGCATCTCTTTTTTAAAGTCCGACAAAACATCCAACGCCCCTTTGTTGGCACTCCATTTCACCAAACTAAAGCCTCGGCTATCGAACAAGTCAATGGCTTGTTTAGCAATCTCACTGACCTCATCAAGGCTATTTCCAGAGAATATCAGATCGTCCATATACATATTTTTTCGAATGGCACGCAGGGTCAGGTCACTGGCTCCAGTGGGGTTTTGTTCAATCATCTTTTGAATGGCTAAGCAGGCGACGTATGGACTGCTTTTAATTCCCCAAGGGTGTACACAAAATCTAAACGGAATTACTTTGCCCTTTTCGATATCATTATTCTCAAACCACAGCAAACGGAACAAGTCGCGTTGTTCCATTGGTAATTGAATCTGGAAGAAGCACTTGGTTAGGTCTGCCATTAGGCCAAACTTTCCCAATCTAAAGCGAGCCAGAACTTGTGTTAAAGGGTTTAATATGTCTGGGCCCGACAAAATCACATCATTAACACACCTACCCTTAAACTCAGATTTGCCGTCATATACCACTCGCTTTTTTGCTTGGGATGTCACAAAGTATGGTAAGTACCACACACATGCTGATGAGTCATCGTCTTTTACCGGCTCAATGTACTCACTGGACTGCATTTCAGTCATCGTTTCTACTAAGAATATTCGAACATCAGATTGCTTTAAAGCCTTTCGTCGTAAGCTCAGAACACGGTCAAAAGCCAAAGAGTGGTTATCCGGTAATTCAAAGTCGGTTTTTAAAGGTACGGGCATTTCAAATCTCCCATCTTCAACTTTCATTTGCGTCTCAACAAATTTTTGTGCTATGACATCATTGCGGGACAGTTCTATCGTTTCATCTGTTAGGGTTAAATCCTTTATTACATGTTTTAAACGACTGATTTCAATCTCCTGCGCATCAAAACTGTCAAGACTAAGTGACTCCTCAGCGACGTTACCATTAATGGCAACACGACGTACTTTAGAATCACCAAAGATCATAGAACCTCGACCTCCACTAGCCAGCCAGCCCAGTGGGGTTAAAATAGCATGGGGCTCTTCCCGAGTCATGCCAACACGTTCTTCTAATACTCGCATCAAGTAAGCATGGTCATTCCCGATTAGAATATCGACCGACATTTTGTTAGGTAACGAAATCAATTCAACATTATCGAAATGTGAAAACCTATTTAAGTCTTGATGCTGCGGCAATGTTTCGATATGGTCACTCCAAGGTGCATTTACCACTGCTTCCACATCACCATACAGTTCGTCAGTAACTAAGGATTGGATATTAAATTTAACCAGATCAGAGTGTATTTCTTGTTTGCCTGCTAGAGTGTCCATGCGGAAGGATACATTATCCGTGGCTTTTAGATACAATTCTTTAGCCAATCGGCTTGAAACAAATGTGAGCTGAGAGCCTGGGTCGTGTTGACAGTAAACCAGAGTGGTCTCTCCATTAGATGGGTTTATGACCCGCGCAGCCGTGACACGATTAAACACTGCCCTCTTATGAGCGATGCTTACGCTACGATTAGTGACGGCAGGTGCCGTTCTAAGATCATTGCCATTGCCCGATGTTCCTTGAGGATTCACATAGGCGTCGTGCAGTAGATAATAGTGCTTAAATCGGAAATGTTCGCCGCAGCGCCTACAATTACATGATTGGGTGCAGTTTTTTGCTTCGTGTCCTAGACGTAGGCAGTTTAGACAACGACCAGTCGTGGCGATGACATCTCGGCGTCGCGACGGCGTCAAGTTTAGGAACTCAGGACAATTGGGTAGTCTGTGACGCTCTTGCTTATTCCTACTCTCACAATAGATACAAAGTATGTCCTTCCTCGTACCCTCAAAAGAGCGGCTACCAAACGTTTCTTCTCGGCTCCCAGAACAAAAGCCAGACCCGCGACTGCTACCTTGGGTGACATTTCTGACAGGCTGTGCTGAGGTTTGACGAATACGCATAATGTGATTATCACTTGCCGACCGTTTTGTATCTTTTCTAGCAACGACTTCCTCCATTAAGCGTATGGCGAAGTCCGTAGAGCGACACGTCTCTTCGCAATTTACGAAATCCATTAGGCTTTGGAAGCTTGGTTCCTCGGTGCTACCATATTGCTCTTTCAGATAGTACAAAAAGTCTTTCTTCGCATATCCAGGTAATCGACCTGCTAAGTCTAGTACAAAACGTCCTTCTAGCTGATGACGCTGGTTATACGCTCTAGCGAAGAGGGTACACTGAGCCAGCTCGTCTTTGAATTCCTTTATTGAGGATGATGACATCCCAGATAATTTATTGCCATGCCGTATCCGCCGAATCTCCGGCTCCGCGAGAAATCCGCCTCTAACACCAAAGCGCTGGGATAAGCGATCCAGCGACATATCGATCCTTTCCTTTTCGCTCCAACCAGAAGTATCCGATGCTAAGTTTGAGATGGTTTGCGCGGCGCTACGTACGCAGGCTGCCTGTAGCAAAGTCAGCCGATTTCCCTCAAATGGGCAACTCTCCATTAGTGATTCGATACGGTTTTTAAAAAATATAAATGGCATGTTGTTGCCGTCATAGTTGATCAATGCGGCCCTGTCATAGAAAGTGCGACAATTATGATATTTATAGAACCAGTTTTGTTGATCCTCAGCACCTCTGTTTGCATTAAGCCCTGGCGGGGATGTCATAACATGTCTAGTTTCACGGCCATCATCTTTAACTAGTGGTGAATTACATCTCTCACCTTTAAGATCTTTCCTTACAGTTAAGGGGCATGTTTGTGACGGTTTCACAACCTTCTCTCTATAAAAATCACGTTGATAATCATAATGAGGTTCTCTTTCAGCGGCCCCATGGGTCCCCCCGGGCGGTTTTGCCAAAAAATTATCTTTAGTCCACGTTCTATACTTGTTTGTGAGGGCGTTTCCTGGAAAGAGCTTTCTTAGGGGAGTTTCTCTATGTGGCGGTTCCATTAAATTCTCCTGTTTAGCCTGGCTCTGTTTAGGTTGGGCATCTATGCTAGCGGCCCCATGAATGTCATGGGATCTCCCAGGCGGATTGATAATGTCAGCGTCCCACCTCTGGACCTTTTCTATCGCTGTAGGGATGTAGTCGGTGACTCCGAGACTACTGGCCGTAGGCCGTCGTTGCCCGCGCTCCGACGCTTGATCCGATCCACATTGTGAAAACAAGTCAAGCTTACTTTGCCTTGCTCTCAGTTCGGCTGCCTTGATCTGCATTTCAATTTCGGCTCTGGCTTCGGCTTCCTCTGCTTCGGCTTTGGCTTTGGCTTCCTCTGCTTTGGCTTTGGCTCTGGCTTCCTCTGCTTTGGCTTTGTTCACCCGCATCTGTTTTTCCCACCGCAACTTCTCCATTTCGAGCCGGATTTCAATCTCTTCTTCTTTTGAACGGCGCGAGCGACTACTCGAGGCACTGGTGGTTGATTTTCCTTTTATTGTACCTAATTTTGTATCTACCTTGGAGATTTGCTTCTGTTTTATAGTACGTCTCAATTCCTCAATCTCTAACCTGACCTGTTCTGTAGCTTCAGATATCATAGTGCTATCCTTTAGTTTATTCGCAAGTTCTAACAGTTCTCCAAAGTTGCCCTCTAACTCCGCCATATCAACCAAGGCCCGCTCTAGCAACGCTTCATCATGTACCATGGGGAGACCTCTCCTTAATTCTCCAACCCCCTGCAGCACCTCTCTTTTTTTGTGTCTGACGTCCCTGAGCACAGCTTCTGCACTGGAATCAGCATGGGTAAGGCTGCCATGAACCCCCTGAGGATACACCTGCCCAACGCCCGGGTGTTCCGCCGCACCGCCCCCAGACGCAGCGCCCCCTGTCCCACTGCCAACGGGAAGCGTACGAGACACCGGATGGCCACCGTCACCTTCCATTTATCAATTTAAGAAATTACACTACTGTATACTACAGCCTACACACAGTAATATCGACACACGTAACGTAATGGACAGCGTAACCAACATTAATTAGTAACTTACCGCTCTCTGAGTTACGGTGGAGCAAGCCTTTTGACAAACAATACAGTATTTTACACAAGTTATTATACACAATTAGGCTCCGGTACAATAGAGTTCCAGTTTACATCACAATTAAAGTACGGTTATATTAAAGTCCTTTCGTTGCAGGGATGTGCTGACCACCCCTTCAGAAGTCTTCCTTGGTTGAAATTTAAATTTGTTAGTCTTTAAGTTAGTCCTTTAGTTCTTGTTCTTTCAATTCTGTCAATTTTGTTAGTTCTTTTAATTCTTTTATTTCGTTATTTAGATACTTTATAGTTCTTTACTTCAGTTGTCCAATTATCAGGTTTTTATTTTTGGTTACAAGAGTAGGTGCTCACTGCCTACCTACAATCCTTCCTCGGTCTGCCTCAATCATACTTGCAATTGTTTCATGTTGTTTTTTGATTTATTGAGAGCGAGTTGGGATAAAAACCTGATTTTGTATCAACTTACATTGGCTTTAACACGACAACTTAAATCCGTGGTACACATTCATTTCTCTAGCTTGCTTTTTTCGATAATGAAATGAAACTCAACACAAAGGCAGGCAAATACTCTCCAGAAACCACGGCTCCCGGCACGCGGCAAATGCGACAATCAGAAATTAAACGTCTTGGTCAGAAGGCTGGCCACGTCACGTATAACAGTGAAAGAACGCAAATTCAACGTTGCTTAATTCAACCAGCCAAGTTACAAATTCATCACAATTTCAATTCTAATCAAGAGGGCAATCGACCCGCCGGAACATATACGTTACGCTGATTGCATTCTAAAATGGTCCATTGGTACCGTATACTATTCTGACACTGTCAAGAAGCTGTGTGGGAGTGTTTTACCTTAGCCATGGTATTTGTTTTCGCTAAGCAAATGAAGATTAACTTTCCTACAGTCCCATTGCAACTTAACAGACAATTCCGTTTCATCGCTGCACATCGAATAGTGTTTGTTGGTGTTGACTGACAGAACAATACTGCACCTGTTTTAGTCAAAACACAAACACAATAGATTGATATCAAAACGTTTTGACCACAATCGTTTAAAAAAATTTTCTCTGTACTTCCTGCAGAGCACGTTCGCTAAACGATTTTTTTTTTCTAAACACGTATGGCTAAGCATATAGGCTTGTACAGCATATCGCTTGTGTTTTTAAATTTTCTTTTAACTGTGAGTATTTTTAATTATTTTATTTCAAAAGGATTGAGATGAAATACCAGAAATAAAGCTGAATTTCAACTTTTCAGCATTTCTTGTATTGTTTCAAAAGTGTGCGTGTGACTCTTTTTTCCATCCATGTAAATCTTCTCCTCTTTGTCTTGGTTCATCTTCCGGCTGCATATAATTGTAACAACCATGCAGACAAATCAACCCCGTTTGTGAATCCCTACTGAAAGAAAGAAATTTTCAATAGTTTTTCCCAAAAAAACGTCTCGCAATTGGTGCAAAAATAAACAGAAGCTTTTCTCACTGTTGAAGTAATAGTTTTAGTTACTGTACATTAAATGCGATGGAATTACAATCAGTGGCGGTTCAGGGGGAGAAGCAAATGGGGCGATCGCCCCTCTAGCACCTGAAAATAACTACCGGTACATTTATGATATATTTGTAAGGTCGGATTATGTGTTTTGTTGAAATCGCCCCCCCCCCAAGGCTACTTGTGGACCGCCCCTGATTACAATGTACTGAAGCATTTGACACAAGTTTTTCAACAAACAAACACATACCATTATTACGTTTTATCATTTCGACAAGTCAAACCTGAGAGTTAGAAATCCCTTTCTCATCAAACTTTGACATTCCAGGTATGTGGACTATATGCACCAACAAATCTCGCAAGCATTATCAAAACAGAACAAGCTTTGTCCGACCCATTTTGTCACGTCATGGGCTACGTCATTGTCGTCACCTGCTTGTGCTCAATGTGCAATTTAGCTTTTATCGCACTGAACAGGTGGTGATAGAATTTTGTGAATTTTACCGCTTTTTATGAGAACTGCTCTGTACTGTATGTTTGCAGCTTATTCATCAATTCCAGAGTTATCAACACTACTGCGGTGACTGCTACCTACATAAGCCATAAATGAGAAGTCATTATAGCATTATACCTTTACACGTTGTAATAAAATTGACATTAAAATGCTTTTGACATACAAAGAACAGAAGAAAAAATGTTATAACTGGAGTAGACAAAGATAAGATGTAGGCCTACTGTACAATAAATCAATCGTATTTCGGCTTTTGAGTTTGTTGTTAATGCATCTTCACTCTCAAATCTTACTTTTTTTCGTTTAACATTTAAACAAAAATTTCTCACACATGTGTCTAACCTGGGATTGTTTCTGCAATAATATGTGTTATGTGGAGTGCACCTTGTTACAAGATGTAACTTTTCCACGATTTAATTTCTTTTTTATCAATATATTCTTTAAGAAATTAATAGTAAAGCGTTTAATGCAAAATAAAACAAATATCTTGTTCAAGAAATTTTAAAATTTCAAGCATTTCTCTTTCAAATCAGAGCGCTTTTGGACAGAAACAACACTTAACCTCTACCATCGTTCTTACAGGTACTGGGCGGTAATAAGGAGACTTTCGTACAAAAGATATTTTTCGGAAAAACGAACTATTCTGATGATTCTGTTCTCCTGGGGTTGGTCGATTCTACTGACGTCTCCAACTTTGTTTGGTTGGGGCGGAGTGACGTAAGTATGACGTGCCAAACATTTTGACGTCATGCATCTTAAATTTGTCACTGCTAAAAATAGAGGTGTTTGTAATAAAATAGAAAATGGATGCGGTGACGAAAATATTTAATAAAATTTTGCAAAGCTATTCTTAACAAACAATTTCTGCAAAAAGATTCACAAAGAAATATTAGGTGAATATCCATAGGTTTATGTTTCTCATAAAGGAACTTACATTGGTAGTTATAACGAATATGATATATTATATACTCATATAATATAACCATAACTCATAGCTTATTTGTGCAGGTTTGACCATTACATGATGGCTTGCTCTTTGGATGACAGCAAGGCTTTGTCGTACACTATACTTTGCCTGTTGTTGGCTGTTGTATTACCTCTCGTTGCAACTGTGTTCTGTTACTGGCGTTTGTATAGGTGAGCCTATCACAGCAACCTATGTGCAACAGCAATTGAAGCTGCTTTTTTTATAAGTTAAATGACATTTCTTTTTGTTTTTTCCACTAATCACATAAATCTATTCACGGAAGTTTCTCTATTGAACTCAACTTAATTGATTTGTAGCTTTTGAAAAGCATGTAACCGACTTGCTTATATCGAGCGTTGTTCTTAGCTGGACACCTGTCAGAAGATGCTTCTTCCCTTTCTCTTGATCTGTTTTGTTATCATTGCAAATGTGGCTTTTTATTTTATGTTTCCATTTCTGAAAATATTTTCTTGATATCATGAAAAGTTTTGATGTTTGTTATAACAAAAGTCTCTTTTGATTGTGTAGGCCTACTCTAACTTCATTAGCGGATCTGCTTTTAATGAATTCCATCACCAGCATTGGTGGATTTTTTTTTATTATCCGCGAGATCGCTCTCACGAAACATACGTTCATTTAAATTCGTAAATCTTAACACATCATGAGCTAATCGACGATTTTACTGTAAAAGTTACTTTTACACTTGGCCTACTTCACTTTGAATGACAATAAACTTCAGAAAAATAAGTTGTATTTTTGGAAAAACATAGCTTGTTTGTAAATATTGTTTCTTTACATGTTACCAAATTCATATTCAGGTATGTGAGAAAAAAAGGCAAAAAGTTTCAGCGGCGCAGTTCTCCTGGTCATCAAAAAGGTAAAAAGAAAACGTCGTCATTCATGAGAAGAGAAATCAGTCTTCTTCGCACACTTGCAACCGCTGTGATGGCATTCGTCATATGCTGGACACCATATGGCATTTGCATTCTTTTGGGCAACAAGATACTTCCACATCAAATCAAAAAGGTAACTGGAAGTTTTCACATTTCGTAAGCCCCTCACAAAAAATTTTGAATCTGTTTTCAGCGCAGCTTCAAAGAAGTTTGAAACTATGTGTTGGGCTTAGCAGCACGCAAGGTGGTATCATTTGACTCTGTACTTTTAATTGCCATCAGCTTATTGTACGTGATTGTACGAGAAGTAGTCACAATCGATAGTTCCTATCTCAGGTAGGCACAAAACTGAAAAACGATCTGACCATATCGTAATTCAAATCTCCGTTTGCAGAGTTGAAGAAAGCATTTCAGCCATAACTTCCTTTTTTTTTTGTCGTATCCAGGCTTACACCTGGTGGTTGAAGATTTAGATTAAGTGGACGGGAAGGCAGGGAAGCCAATCTTCGTGTCCACCTTCAGGCATGCCTTTAAGTGTCCTGCCACTGACACAGCCGCACGCTCTTAAGCGGTGTCGAACAGGTGCCCTTTCGATTGCCGCTGCAGGGCTCTCACCACTAGGCTATGCAGCCGACCATGACTTCCATTCAATGATGGTTTGCTGGCAGCAACGTGAGACAAGCCATAAGTGGACAGTTCAAACTACCAACGACAACGTTTGCTTGCTCTTTAACACCATCTTGCGCACAAAGCAGCTGACCAATAGTGGAAAACTCTACAACTGTAGGGCTACCAAACCATCATGGGCTATTATTTCGTTTGTAAATTCAACAAAATAGCAAAGATTTACCGGTTACGCTGATTTAAAACAGTCATTCCACATGATGATCAACAATACAATATCGATGGATGCAACCTAAGCTACGCAATGTCGAGTTTTTAAAGCTGTACATAGCAAGATTGTTTATATTGAAATGCCGATAAACGCTGCACCAACTAAATATGAATAAGAGTGGGCCCCTAAACAGAGATGTGGTCCCACTAACTGGGGTTTTGGGAGCGGTAAATAGGGCCTTGCGTAATTTAAAATATAATATCGATATTTTGTAGCAACATTTACAACATTTTTTTTTTATTTCAAATAGCCCAAAAAAACATTAATCAAATTGAAATGAGTGAGCCCTTAAACAACCGTGCTCCTCCTCCCTTCCTCGGGAAGTATGAGGGACGGTTAATACGGCCTTGCCACCCAAGACTATTCTTGAACAATTACATGTTTGCACTACACGATCACAATAACGCAAAAACAAATCAAATTCTTTTGAAGAGAGGGGGTCATGGCCCAATGGCCCCCACACTGCGTACGCCACTGAATCTGTCTGTTTGATAGATTTTGATATTTTCAATTTTGGGTAGTGCATTACGATTAAGATCTTCGTAAAGAACCAGCCTCAATTATATTCATGAAAAAATTCGCTTTCAAAAAATCGTCAATTTCGTACAACAAGTGTGCCAACGATAAAAAAAAGTATAGGCCTAGGTTGTTATAATTAAGGCAGTATTTGGGTATTTCCAAGTGTATTCCTTTTCAGGCTGCAGGCATAATGTGTATCAGCAATTCTGGATTGAATTTCATCATCTACGGCTTCATGAACAATTCCTTCAGAAGGGGATACATCAAACTCTATCGTCACGTGTTTTGTCGTCATTCATCTAATTCTAAAACGTATGTACGGTAGCCTACAACTAATTGCAGAAACCGTTCATCGTGATCAGAAAAAGCAAGCGAACAATCGCAATTCGTACTTACTGTCCAGTGAAGCCTATTGCGTGTCGCCTGCCAACTCATTGAGCCCATAAATAGGTTCAAACAACGCGTTCAATATTGCTATCAATGCCAACAGAGGCAAACTGAGGTTCTGCAATGTAGGCTATTATTATGTGGTAACTAAAGAAAAATTTTATTCTATGAAATTCGGTTTAAACAATTTAAAGAGAAATTCTTCACCAAGAAACTTGATTGAAACGAAACCAAACAAATTCAAGGCAAATATATTTTGGACTGAAAAGAGGTTTCATTTCGAAATCTGGATACTTGTATTGTTTTGAACACATTTAAACTCGAACGTAATTAGTTACTAAAGTACCTAAGCAAAGCAATGCATATGAGAAAAGCCTAACACAAACTATCATAAACGTCATACCTTCTTCAACAATAGTTTTTTGTTCATCGGCAGCCGATTGCAACAAGAATTGACAGCTACAGACAACTGTTTGATAAAAGTTTTTACTTGGATTTTTTTTTTTTTTCAGGAAAAAGGTGGCAACGAGTGACGAAAGCTCCCCCGCTATTCAATCATCTTTTAAATCGCCCATCCCTTCGAGCAGCATGCGTCGTTAACAAATCTTACTATTTGATTTATTTAGTATTTTTAAAACCTCTTATTTTCAGATATCATAAAATAATATTAAATTGAACTTCATATATTGTATTTTGTAGCCTACAAATGTATTGTAGGCTACATGCATCAATAAAATTGAGAACATTTATTGCCGAGGTAATTGACTTTGTAGAAAGAAACCTGTTTTCATAAGGCTGGGAGATATGGGTAGGCTACAGGTCCTATGTAACTTTTCCAATAAGACTTGTTGTTATTGATTGATTGGCGTTTATTTTGTTGCGAGTATAAATACACACATTCAAAGCAAAGACAAATAATACAAACGATCACATATAGAATGTGTGGATACTGCAACGGGTGGCTGCGAAGTGACCTGAAATGTCTTCTAGTCAAGCAGCCACCTGTTAAGTCCCCATCTGTTGCAGCACGCAACTCCAGATTACCCAAAATATGTCCCTGCGAAGTATTCTGGGTGGCATGGTGGTTCAAATCCATAATAATTACAGAACTGCGACTTTGAGGAGAGAGTTAGAGTTGCAGATTGAGTAGGGCCTGATGTCTACCTACTGTCCCCGGCTCACTCGACTCGGCTGCCAAAAATGCCTTGCGGTTGAAATTGTAAAGTTGAAAACGGATTGTTAAGTCCCCATCTGTTGCAGCACACAACACTATTACCCAAAATATGTCCCTACAAAGTATTCTGAGTAGCATGGTGGTTCAAATCCTTAATAACTACAGAACTGCGACTTTATGGTTTATCAGCATATAAATAGAGTATAGAGATAGAGTATTGGCCTGATTGAGTAAGGCCTGATGCCTACCTACTGTCCCCGGCTCATTCGACTCGGCTGCCAAAAATGCCTTGCGGTTGAAGTAAGCATCATCATCAACAGTATCATAGCCGATGCGGTCTTTGATGAACTAGAATGCTCAGTTCGTAAATTTTTCCAATGTTCCCTTTGTCGTGCAGTGTCCCAAAGTGTTTTTGGTTGGCTGATTGATGTATTTTGTTGAAAATTAGATACAAATGTTGTTCATTGTCTGCCACGAGCACGTCTCTCGAGAAGGCGACCGCTTAGACAAAGATTTTCGAATTCTTCTTTTCTGATGATATGACTGAGAAATTTGAGTTGCCTTTGAGTTATATTGTTCAATAGTTCCTTATTTTGATGTGCCTGGTTTAAAACTTCTGCATTTGTGATGTGATCAGTATATGAAATCCGGAGCATTCTTCTGTAAAACCACATTTCAGTTGCTTCGATGTTACGCCTAGTTTCTGTGTTGAAGGTCCATGTTTCACAACCATACTGGAGAACAGACCACACTAACACTTTGAGAAGTCGCACCTTCAGAGGAATAGAGAGCTTGCGATCCAATAGACAGGCCCGTAGCCAGACATTTTCAAGGGGGGGTTCCCAAATCCAAAAATATGGACCTTTTGATAACACTTTCTTTTTTGCGTGTCTCCAAGCAAGCAATCAAAACATAGGAAGTAGCAGTAGGCTACATAATATATAGACCAGAGGTGACAAACCTGCGGCCTGCGGGCCGCATGCGGCCCGTCAAAGAATTTTGTGTGACCCGCAAAACAATTTGACAATCGCTCATGCATTGCATGCATCGAACAGTTCTTTTCTAAAATGCACTTTACAAAAAGTCGTTACAGTTAAAGTCGAGGCTGACAGATGAAAATCTTAGTAGGCTATGCAGTTGACAGTTGCCACATCGTCTGTTCGACCTAATATTGAACGCTTAGTCAAGCAAAAACTTTCCAAAAATCCCAATATGCAAAAAAATTCAATGCTTCAATGTTATTTTTAAATATTTTATGCTTCAATGCTGCATTAGATAGCTTCAGCTGTAGGATTTGCATGGGCTTTTGTTTGTTGTTTGAGAAAGAAATTTCATTAACTGATTTCTTGTTTCGGAGCATAATGGTCGAAACATTTAGTCAACTTAAGAAAAAAGGATATAGAGCCAAAAAAAGAAGAAATCATACCCATATGAAAAGAACGCTTCTAAAATTAAACTATCTTCATTCTCAGTGCAAGTAGGCTACTGTTGCTCTATCCTTTTTGCTCAAGTTGATTTGTTTTTATTTTTTACTGTTGTAGGCCTTTGTTTCGATTCTGCGTAAGAGAATTTCAACTGCGTGGGTTTTATTACTTTCATCTCCCGTTTGTTACTTTTCATAAATAATATCTTGAGTCGCTTTTAAAAGATTTCATAGAAAGTTAGGCTACGATTAAAAAGTTGTGTGGCCCGATAACTCATGTGTGATTGACAAAGTGGCCCGCGACCGCAAAAAGGTTCGTCACCCCTGATATAGACCAACAAACAAAACAAACTTCATATTGTCAACATTAAAAAAACGAAATAAATAATCAGGCTACAAACAATTTTCACATTAACATAACACATCTATAGGGGCGCCGGAAGCGGGGGCAGAGAGGAGGCGGATGCCCTTTTAAGGCCATGTAGGCTAAGTTACTGCACATTTTGCAATATAACAATTTCTGCTATTCGCTTTTAACCTAAATTCTCTACGAATACGATATGCGAGATTCTAAACCAGGGATCCGCAAGTAGTGGGTTGCGACCCAAATTTGGATCGCGAGACCATCCATGGTGGGTCGCAAAAGGGTTTAAACTTAACTATAAATATAGCTTGTATGTCAAAAATAAATACAATCATATACCGTAGGCTACTCTTTGACGTACTGAACTACTGAGTTTCGTCTCTCCACCTAAAACATCGGGAAGCTGATCGTGAGCTACATGTTCGAACAATGGAAAACCTCTGTCCTTCTGCCCCGAACCAAAATATCTTAGGGTGACACTAGGCAGATCGCTCGCATACCACCACCATTTGGTGTCACTGCGCATGAAACTGACATCCCGCGCTGGGTTACTCAAGCACCTGGCAGGCTCTAGCTGTGTGGCGAGGGCTGACACTTTGCGTATAGCAGCCTTAGCCCTTGTCTACTCTTCACCAGAGTTCTGTGCACCTGTTTTGGTGCTGCAGTGCTCAGTGCTCACTGCCACAACATCGACACTGCCATAAACAATGCCCTGCGCACAGTGACCGGAGGCCTGCGTCCCACACCATTGAACAATCTCCGCATTCTAACTGGCATCCAACCCGCTAAGCTTTGTCGCGAAGAACCCAATCCGTCTCTCAGTCGACGGGCACTGGAGCCTAACCATCTTCTCCACCACAAGATCTCTGCTCCCCCAAACGAGAACCCAAGTCGATTAAAATGAAGACAACCATTTGTACCAGCTGCTCAACTTCTGATCAACGAAGCTGATGAACAAAACAGCTCTGCGGCTACTTGGGCAGACCATCTAAGAATTCTGAACGGAAGTCAAGTAGCCAGTTACCAGAATCCATTCGTTCATTTCCTACACCGACACATGCTCCATAGGCCTGACATTACAAAGACAGGCATGGGTGGGCCTCTACAGTCTTCGTGCGGGCGTCGGGCTTTTCCGCTCAACCATGCACCAATGGTAAATGGCCTCTTCCTCCTCCTGTGAATGTGGTGCCGAGGAACAGGCAGACCACATCATCAATGACTGTAGAACGGAGTGGAAGGTATGCGCGTCTTGGATGATGAAACCAAACACTGTCTGCTCTCTAGTAGCCTTCCAGTGTTGTCCTGGAACATCGTGAATTTTGGGGTGGTAAAAGGGTAGGTCCTCAGCCCCAGAGGCTTACACGACGACGACCTCAGTTAGGAGGTCCACTCGCTTATTATGGCCTATTCGGTCCACTCCTGAATTACAAAAAGTATAGGAGTGGTAGACAATTCCCCCCGCTCAATAAACCCAAAATTGTCCGGTCTCGATGTGGGCTTAATAAGGGGGACGACTGTATTGAAATCGATTTTAAATTGCAAAAGATTATGTGCAAAATTATATACTTCTGAAACGTTTGGACCGCGACGATTTCGAACGATTGTCTTTTGGGTCGTGCCAACAAGTATTTGCGGACCCCTGTTCTAAATAAGCAACAATATATTAACATGTTTATTCGGAACTATCTGGAAGGTTTCAGCTGATCATAGGCAGCTGATCCTGTGATCGTATGTACACTACACCTTCTCCAAAATGTGGACCTTTTCGAATCAAGGGGGGGGTTCCCGGGAACCCTGAGAACCCCCCCTGGCTACGGGCCTGCAATAGAATAGGTCGTAGTCTATTAAAAGCGTCTTTAGCTGGGCCTATTCTTCTTCGTATCTCTTTCTTACATCATGCGTCCGCTGTCAAGAGAGAACTAAGATAGTTAAAAGAAGACACTTGTTCAATTGTGCTGCCTCCCTGGTGAAGTGCAAAGTGGGGTTCAGGACTTTGTTTTGAGATAGTGATGCATTTTGTGTTTTGTCATTAATTTGGATTCCATGTTTTACGCTGATGTCTGAAGTTTTGTTAATTAGTGTTTGTAGACCGTCCGGGGATGTCGCTATGAGCACAGTGTCATCAGCATAGCGAATATTGTTTAATAAGATGCCGTTCACTAAAATTCCCTTATCAATGCATTCTATTTCTCTGAAAATCATTTTACTATACAAGTTAAACAGATCTGGTGACATTACACAGCCTTGTCTGACCCCACGTTGAATTCAAAATATCTAAACAGACCTTCCGGTAGGCGAACTGCAGCTTGTTGTTGGTAATATACATTTTTAATTATGCGCAGGTCCTTGTCATCAACGTTAATGTCGTTCAGCATCTCAAAAAGCTGTTCATGACGATATATGCATACACAACAGTAACACAATTACGATTTCAGAAAGGACGAGTCGCCGGAACACAAAGGTATAGGCAAAACAATAAATGTCATTAATACTATAAAAAGGGCTCAGTGCCAAGCGAAAAGCTAAGTAGAACGAATTACATCAAAATAAGTTACTAGTTCACTAAAACCTCAACAGTCTGTTTCACCTAGGATCATCAGAAAAAAGCTTATTCAAATAGAATCTGAGTATTTTATGTAGTGTGATATTATAAAGGTAAAGGTGAGTCCCATGCTGGAATCCAAGCATCGGGGGATGAGAAGATAAGGTTCTCATTATACTAAGCCTTCGGCACTAACCAGTATAGGGTGGCCAGTTCCTTTCTCTTGGCCGCCTTTCCTTCAGTAACTACGCCTACCCAATTTATTAGACATTCTGGGTAGAGGTGAGCGGTGGTTTTCAACAACCAGCATAAGCCGGTAGTCGAACCAGGATTGCATGATTGCCATCCCACCGCCTAAAGGTGATATTATAAGGATAACAGTAATAATCTGTGCCTCTGCTTTTCATTGCGCTTGGCATTTATCACTCTTTTGTGGAATTATGCCATTTATGAATAATAAATTCTATTTGAATAAGTTTCTTCTGATAATCCTAATAAGATGAAACAGGCTGTTCAAGGTTTTTAGTTAACTTTTTTGTTTATTATCTTTATCCTGCATTGCGGGAAAGCGGACTTGAGCGCTAGGCATCGGTGTACGCCTTCCGACGTACACCTGACCCACGCTGCAGCCGACGGCAATATCTGTTTCCGATTGTCTACTCAACTGATGACTTAAATTTGGTACTATCCATTACTCGAAATCGATTGAGGCAATTATCGTAAAGTTTCTTGCCCAGAGAAACAACAGCAAGTGCGGGTAGCTGGAGTCGAACATGCAGGCTCTCGACTGCGAGCCAACGCGCTAACCACTCGGCCACTGCTGCACTAGTAACTTATTTACTAGTATAGGCCACTGCCAGCACTAGTATACTGGCTATGTCAGTTTTTTATGGTGCGACAAATTGTCCTCCACGTGTGATCAATCACTCATGCCCAAACAATTTTAAGCTGCGGCAAGCTAAACAACAACCAAACACTTAGGAACTGTTACCTGGTTTTGGGTTTTTGAATCTTTATCCTCGGACTGACAAAGCCTTGATAGGTTATTCCTGGTAGCTTCGCATACTTGTAGAGGCTCTTGGCGTATGGCCGAGATTGGCACAGTGAAGTTTTCAGCTTGTTGAAGTGTTGTTGCCGGGAAATTATTGCATTCACTAGGTGCCGCTGAATGGAGAGCTCAGTCCTGAAATGCGTTGCATAAGCGCACACCCCGAGAGTCGAACCAGCGCAGCGTGATCTTGAGCCAGGCGCGTAACCACTGAGATATCGGGGCGAACTACTTGAAGTTTATAAATATATTTTCTTGCTTTACCAAATCCTTTTTTGTTTTTTATGCATCAAATGTATGTCGTTTATTTTTAGATAACAATCTTGATTATTTAACCAAAAAACAAACAAAAGTTTAATTTTTGAAAAACTTTGCAAAAAATCCTCAAATTTTTCAACAAAAATTTTTTAAGCACATTTGCCCAAATTCTCGACAAGTTTTTCTCTCGTATTTTTGCTATGTATCTGGACATCCATCGGTTAGCCACTGCCTGGTGTCATCGTCAATAGAGAGTAAACCTTTCATACCATGTGGTGGTGTGTAGCCTACAGCTAGGAATCCTCTGCTATGCGGGCAGCCGTCTGCATTTCACCACACTCACAGGCAGTACTTCCTGCCAAACCACAACGCAACATGTCTGCACCATAACATCCAACACAAGTGGCTAAACGGTTACGCCTTGATGAGGCAAGTCTAGAGAGGCCATGACTCAACTGGTTTTCAAACGGAGACCTAAATACTTGACGGATATACTTGACATGTTAAAAAAGTCATTCCTCAAATCTTACAACCTAAAACATAAACATTCACAGTTGAGCATCTCAAGCTTGTGATAAACATTCAATGCACTTATTTATATTTAACCACAATCTTGACTACTAACGTGATAGACCAAGCAGAAGTTCAGTTTTAATACAATGAGTTATAATTCTCAACACTACAGAAGATGTTCAAATTTGCAGCAAATGTGCTCGAATTTTCAACATAATATTCTCAACTTGTTCTCATTGTTTAACGTAATAGAGAGTAGAATTGATATCAATTTTTTAAATCACAGCTGTAATTCGACTTGGAATCGAACCTAGGACTTCCATATTATGTAAAATCAAAGACATTGACATCCGCTCTAGAGCTGGCTCGCGATCGTCAAGCATGACAAAGCAACGACCTACGTCAGTAAAACGTGACGTGATGACGTCACGACCAGCCGATTGTGTTTGCTTTTAGCCACCATCAGCTCGCGTTGTTTAGTCTGCTGCCTGCAATCAGTTCAATTGCCTGCAAAGCGTTTAACCTTGAGCAGAATAACTTGAGCTTAATATTTTAAAATTAAAACTTCACAGCAGGTTTTTGCAACGGATATTGTGATTAGTGACAATAAGGCTGTGCAGAGAAAGTGGAAAAAACAGAACGAGTAGATGTAGAACTGAAAATCCTGAAAGCTCTGTTTAATTGCAGCAAAGACATCTTGCCTGCCATTGCAAGTTATCATGAAGGTGAAAAAGCACTACTGTGCTTGCAACACCATTATTATTGTAAGTAATTATAAATCAAATAGGCTACTTGTACAGTATCGTTGAATACTGTGAGTGCCATGCTCAGTAGCGTGTCCAAATTTTTTTTGTTTAAAAAAAAACGTTGAGTTCTGATAATGGCCTGGCCAGCGAGGGATTGATTTACTCACCCTCGATATCAATTTACAAATTTGTAACAGCTAGGGCTATTTCGGATAGGTCGTGCATTAAAGCATGTGATATGAAAGCAAACTACGTAGAAAAACTGGGCTATTGCTTGGCCGAACAACTTTTACCTGATTTAGCACCTAAACAATGTGTTGAGAACTACAGTATTGTGTTCCTCAGCAGTCGAGTGAGTAGTCAGGTGGTGCTGATGCCAGGAAGATCGCTCCTTGCATATTCCTGCATTGCTTAAAAGTTCAAGTATAAATTCAAACAGCTAAATTTGTCACCTAATTTGAAAAGAGCCGTATTAGGCGGTAATGGTGCATTATCTACTGTAGTGTCGTGCTAAGAATGACAGTGAAGATAGCCCAGCAGTCAGCACGTGTCACATTTTCTCTGAAAATGTGTGAAATATTATAAATTTTATGTGCATGAGGATGCATAAAATGCAGCTGCGTACCGCCATGTCTGCAGTCTGTTTAGAGAAATAATATTGTTGAATATTAAGTATTTTTGAACGAGAATTTCGAAATAGCATGGATTGAATTTTGAAACCTTCATCCATGTGTTTTTTTTCTGTACGTTTTTTTGTAAGCTCAATCATCATACATTTTATCTACAATAAAGTTTTTTAAAGCGTTTAAACTTTAAACAAACTTACCGAAGGCTTAGTAAAATGAGAACCTTATCTTCTCATACCCCGATGCTTGGATCAAGTATGGGACTCGCCTGTTTACTTCGAACAGTAGGCTACATTCGATTGTACTTCGACTTCGTTTACTTCGATTGTGTCTTCAAAGTAATTGTTGGTCAAAATTATAGCACGATTCAATATTACAACGTCGTTTTACCGACATTTATTAAAACCTGCCAAGATGATCCCTTCAAATATCTTTAAATTTTGTGATAATCACCTTAACCAAGCTAACAATGTTTATTTTGTGTAGATGATTATTGTGTTGCTTTTCATTAGTTACAGGAGAGCTTGCAAACCCATTGACTAAAAGAAACATCTCGTCACACAGCACTTAATTATGTCAGAGATACCTCTGATTGATTTTTCTAAGTGCGGCCTTGATGCCGATGAAGTTTCACAAGAAGAATTGGAAAAAACAGGGAAACAGATTGTTGATGTTCTTTCTGGAATAGGGTGTGGTATTTACGTCTTGACAACATCTGCAATTTGTGTTTGGTAGTTATGCCATCTGCTGCTTGATTAAGAAGCGCGATGCCTCTGGCACCACAAGCATTCTTTCCTTTCAACTGCTTTGCCAGAGCGTCGCAGTCTTGTGTTTGAAACTATATGTTACAGTAGAAGTTTGTGTTGTATGCCTACTACGTTACCTAATGCTATCAGTTTGTCTTTAGTTCTTATTGTTTTGTATTTCTATATTTCAGTGAATAAAAGCCTCAATTGGTTATTAAATGTCTCATCACAATTTTATTCACTTGTATTAATGGATAAGTTGCTGCGACCCAACAGACTGGAACTCCTTCCAGAGGAGCCCGAAGCAAAGAAAATATGCGATCACTGGAAAAAAACTTTTGAAGCTTTTCTAACTGCGGTTGAAAGAAACGAAGGAAATCAAGAAAACATCGACAAGCTGGGGTTACTAGCAAACTCACTCTCACACAGAACCTACGCCTTCATCGCAGATGCAGGGACCTACGCCGCAGCAAGGACAGCACTCGACAATGCTTATCATAAAAAGAAAAATGTTGTGTTTGCTAGACATTTATTAATGACCAGAGTTCAAAATCCTGAAGAGACCATCGATGAATACATTCACGCATTACGTCAACTAGCAAGAGAATGCGAATTCGAAAACGTAGACGCCGAGACCTACAAAGACGAAATTACAAGAGACGCTTTTATTAATGGCATCAACTCCAATACAATTCGACAGAGATTACTTGAAGAGCAAAAATTGGATTTACCAACTGCCATTAGAAAAGCTCAAATGCTGGACCAAGCCAAAAAACACTCAAATTCTTACTTAACTAATTCACCCCAGCGTGCTTCATCCATTTCTAAGCAATCCAGCAGCGATGTGAAAACGGCAACAATGAAACCTACAGTTTCTAACCGATGCACAAAGCGCAAGTGTTTTTTTTGTGGAGGTAATCTCCATACCGGTGGCAGATACTTCTGTCCAGCGAAAGACAAGCTTTGCAATGCTTGTGGCAAGATCGGTCATTTTCAACGTGTTTGCCAAAACAACCTTCGGAAAGCAGCTGCAATACCATTTGCAGGCCAGAAGTCCCCACTTGACGATGACAACACAGCCCATGATGATGCTGAAAAATCTCACTTGTATTCTGTTCTTGGTACAGTCCCAGAATGCTTAAACAAAACCACACTACGTACACAAATTAAAGGGGTGGATTTCGATTGCTTGCTGGACACAGGTGCATCCGACAACTTCATGAGTGCCAAAGCTGCAAAATTTATTAAACTGCAACCTCAAGGCAAGCCATCTAAAGTTTCAATGGCTTCGGACCAACTCACTGCACAAGTGCTGGGGAAAGTGTGTACTGACGTCAAACTTCAAGAGAGAAAGTATGCCAACGTCGTCTTTGGAGTAGTACCAAAACTTTGTGCCGACATCATACTAGGCCAAGGTTTTCTAAACCAGCATGAAGAAGTTGTGTTCAAGCTTGATGGATCACAAAGAAAGTTAGTGATCGGAGACTCTTACTGCGGAGTATCTGCCTCAACCATGGAATCTCCTCGTTTATTTCAAAGTTTGGAACCTAACTCCAAGCCCATCGCTACTAAGTCTCGGAATTTCAATCAAGAAGATCGTAAATTCATCCGGGAGGAGGTAAGCAAACTTTTGTCCGAGAAAATTATCGAACCTTCTTATTCACCTTGGCGAGCGCAAGTGCTGGTTGCAAGAGATGGACGACATAAACCAAGAATGGTTGTTGACTATTCGCAAACTATAAATAGATTTACGTTACTTGATGCTTATCCGCTTCCTAAAATAAGTGATCAAATTGCGAAAATCGCAGAAGGATCTGTGTTTAGCACTTTAGATTTAAAATCCGCTTATTATCAAATTTCGCTTTGTCCTGCTGACCGCCCATTTACGGCTTTTGAAGCCGAAGGAAAATTATTTCAATTCACGCGTTTACCATTTGGTGTTACTAACGGTGTGTCGTTTTTTCAACGAATTGTTGACAAACTGATCGAAAAGCATAATTTGACTGACACCTATGCTTATCTTGATAATATAACTGTGTGTGGCAATGATCGAGCAGATCATGACGCGAAATTAAACGCCTTGTTTGCTGCAGCTAAAGCCGAGGGCTTAACTTTTAATGAATCGAAATGTGTTTTTGCTCGTAATGAGATTGACTTACTGGGTTATAGACTTTCACACCGTAAAATCAAACCGGACCCCGAACGCCTTAAACCCTTGCTCGAACTTACCTTGCCGAAATCTAAACCAGAATTACAACGGGTTTTGGGAATGTTTTCTTACTATGCCAAATGGGTACCTGATTTCTCTGAAAAGGTTAGACCTTTAGTACAATCCAATCTATCATCTTCTTTTCCTCTACCCTCTGACGCTATTAAAAGCTTCGAAACTTTACGTGAGGGTCTTGCATCTGCTTGCCTCACCAGTGTCAAAGAAGGAATTCCATTTGTAGTGGAGTGCGACGCTTCGGAGCATACCTTAGCTGCCACTTTAAATCAGGGAGGGCAACCTGTTGCCTTTCACTCTAGAACATTTTCTCGTTGCGAAGTAAACTATTCAACTGTAGAAAAAGAAGCTTCGGCTATCATGGATGCGGTTAGAAAGTGGAGCCATTTATTACATGGCCGCAAGTTTACACTTCTGACAGATCAAAGGGCCGTTTCCTTCATGTTTGACCCAAAACGACTAGGTAAAATTAAAAACAACAAAATCCAGCTCTGGCGTGCCGAATTGGGAAATTTCGATTACGACATCTTGCATCGACCCGGTAAAAGCAATCTAGTTCCAGATGCGTTATCCAGAGCGTGTACCCTATCTTCTAACTCGCCCGATCTTACCAAAATCCATGAAAAACTTGGGCACCCTGGCATTACACGTTTGTCCCATTTCATTCGCACTAAAAATCTGCCTTTTTCTATGGAAGATGTCAAATATGTTTGTTTGCACTGCAAAGTCTGCGCTGAATTAAAACCTCGATTTTATCGTAAACCAGCCGAATTGTTGATTAAATCGATGAGACCATGGGAAAGACTTAGCATTGACTTTAAAGGACCCCTCGATGGCAGGAATAAGTATATGTTGATTGTTGTTGATGAATATAGTCGCTATCCTTTCGCATTTGCATGTAAAGACATGACTTCGCCCACTGTTATTCGATGCCTTGGTCAACTCTTTTCTTTATTTGGTCATCCATTGTATATCCACAGCGACCGAGGCTCTTCATTCATGTCTCAAGATCTCAAGCAATATCTTTCAGACAGAGGAATTGCGAGTAGTCGGAGTACACCATACCACCCTACCGGCAACTCTCAATGTGAAAGAATTAACCAAACTGTTTGGAGAACTGTCAAACTCTTGTTAAGAACGTATGACCAGCCTGAGAGCTGCTGGGAGGCAGTTCTACCCGAAGCTCTGCACGCAGTACGATCTCTCCTATGCACTGCAACCAACACCACTCCCCACGAACGATTTCTGGGGTTTAGTCGTCGAAGTATGTTCGGTCAATCTCTTCCTAGCTGGCTTATCCAGCCAGGACCAGTCCTACTCCGACGTTTTGTCCGAAATAAAAGCGATCCGCTTGTGGAAGAGGTCGAGCTATTGGACGCAAACCCGAGTTTCGCCCATGTGCGATTTCCCAATGGTCGGGAATCTTCCGTCTCAACCAACGATCTTGCCCCAACACCTAGAAAAGGATCAAACAATGATAACATGATTTCTACTCCTTCTGAATCTCCCTCTCAAACTTCACTCACACAACAAAATCGTACATCAGAACCTCCATGTACACAACAAAACCCTTCACCAGAAACCGCAGGTACACAGCAAAATCTTACACCAGATATTGATGCAGATGCTCATACTTCTTCGGAATCTAATCATGAAATGACTAAATCTCCCTTAACCATTTCTACGCACCCGAGACGTTCTTCTAGAGTAACTAGACCACCTGAAAGATATGGTCACAATATATACGATGTTTGAGGTGCCTGTAGGTAATGCATTTATTTATCATGTATGAAATGTATCTGTTTGTTATTATATCGTTTTGTCAATTTGTTATTGTATTATTCGAAGATGGTGTTCCGAAGATGAAGGAGAGAAGAATGTGGTATTTACGTCTTGACAACATCTGCAATTTGTGTTTGGTAGTTATGCCATCTGCTGCTTGATTAAGAAGCGCGATGCCTCTGGCACCACAAGCATTCTTTCCTTTCAACTGCTTTGCCAGAGCGTCGCAGTCTTGTGTTTGAAACTATATGTTACAGTAGAAGTTTGTGTTGTATGCCTACTACGTTACCTAATGCTATCAGTTTGTCTTTAGTTCTTATTGTTTTGTATTTCTATATTTCAGTGAATAAAAGCCTCAATTGGTTATTAAATGTCTCATCACATAGGGTTTGCTTATTTGAAAAACGTTGGTGTAAAGAAAAAGTTAATTGATGAAGCCAACAAAGTTTTTGAAACTTTTTTTGAGTCACCATTAGAAAAGAAAAATAAGTATTTGCTCAATGCAAAATGCGGATACCACGGTTACATTGGCTGTGGAGATGAAAATTTGAATCCAAATCGCATTGACTACAAAGAGGCATTCAATGTCCATGGTGGAGCATGCACGGATGACGACTCTTTTCCTTGGCCGGATAATTTGTCTCCCAGATTTTCTCTTGTTCTCAAGGAGTTCATGGGCAAGTGCAAGACCATTGCTCATCGTGTGTTGCAAGCTATAGCAATTGGATTAGACTTGGAAGACAAGCAATATTTCGTAAACAGTCATTCCTTCATAAATGACAAAAGGAATGGTACCACATTGCGAGGTAATTATTACTCTCCGTTGGAAAACATTTCTCCTGGGGATGTCCGACTTGGTGAACACACTGATTATGAAACTTTCACACTTTTATTTCAAGATGATATCGGTGGTTTGGAGATCGAAAATCTTCAAGGGGAATATATTGAAGCAAAGCCGATTGATGACACGGTACTTTTGAATATAGCTGACACATTGCAGTTTTGGACCAAGTATAAGCTGAAGTCACGAAAGCACAGAGTGGTTGCTTCACAAGACTTAGCAAAACGAGCACAAACTCGACAATCTCTTGCTTATTTTGTTGCTGCAAATAATGGGACAGTAATTGACGACCTTCCTATTGTATGCGAGAGTAAAGAATATGAAGAATTTTTCGCACAAATGAAGGGTGAAATGACGACAGACAAATTCATTGACGTTCGAATGTCAAAAGCAGTGCAATGATAACCGAAATAACATCTGTTTGAATCGTTAAATCGCATTGACAAATGCGTAAAATATCCTAAATTAAATATTCCACTCCACAATTTTGTAATGCAAAAATCACCTCTTCATAAAAAGTAATTTCTAATTTAAACACAAGATTTTAAACAAATTTAATTGTGTTATACTTGTGTTAAACACAAGTATCACTACTGTGATAAGTTTCACAAATAATTCTTTGGATTGTCCTTGTTTGCGAAGAAAACATTGTATATTGTAAAGAAAATATTTTTTGAAGAAATAGAACTTATAAATGGATCGAAATGTGACATGTTACATTGTTATATTGATGAGAGTGATAATAATCATAAAAGTTGAAACTTGTTTCTTTAAGAGCCCATACAAACGAAACTAAGGTACAGTGATTGATTACAGTGGGCCTGATGTGAAAAGTTTAAATTTCAATTTGTCATGTTCGTGTGAAACCTACGTCCACAATAGCCCAAGACGAATCTACATTGTGCTGGATTAACTATATAAACAAGCTCTCGAAGGACACAATTAGTGTATGTAGACTACATTTTAAAATCCTTTTCCCAGCTTTTTAAACAAGACTACAAAAAATATGAACCAACATAACAACATAGCTGTGGTTTAATAATAAAACAAGAGTTTCTTTCGCTTAATATGTTGTCTTCTCCACTTACGGTTGCTTTATTCGAGATATGTTTACTATACAAACAAACTACTGCTTGTAGTGTACACAGCGATCCTTTGTAAAACTTTGTTCTATTCCATTTAAAACGTAGCCTCGTTAAAAGTGTGATTTCATTTCTCGAGGTCATGTCAAAGACGGGTTGCAAAAAGAAATTAAAATCATATTCTGAACGAAAGTAATAGGACGGGAAAACCATAATAATATATCGCCCAAAGCACAATTGTATATCATTTACTGTATAGTTTAGCTGGATAGGCTACAAAGCAGTAGGCTTGGATCAGACTGTAGTAGTAGTGAGATACTCGTATTAGATCTCATCAGCATCTTGTTTTAGCATTTAAAAATGTATTTTTGCCTTCGGTCATTCTATTTTAGGCAGTTATTAACAACTTATTTAATGTCAAACAATATCGTTTTGTGCCTTTAGCACAGGTCTAGTTCAAGTGGGATTGTTTTGTATCGCACAGAATACAGCAAAGTTTTTTCCTTTAATTAGCATGTCATCAAATCACACATACTAATCGTTTACGTCATATTAGGGCTAATCATTGTCGTCAGCTGCATAGCCGAGTGGTGAAAGCTCTAGTACCACACACGAAAGGGCGTCGGTTCGACACCGCTCAAGAGCATGCGGCTGTGTCTTTGGCAGAACACTTAAGACATGTCTGAAGGTGGACATGAAGATTGGTTTCCATGCTTCCCGCCCACGCAATCTAAATCTTCAACCAGCCTGGATGCAACAAAAAAACAATTGATACTGAAAAGTAGCCGAAGTCATCAGGGTGAAAAAAACTCCGCCTTTAGCAGTGCTCAGATACTTACAAACAACTTTAAAATGCTCTTTGCACACGAACCATAGTCAAACTGCTTTTGTGTGGTTCAATGTTTAGGCCAAATTTTCTGTAGGCCGTTTGACTTGCTAGATGATTAGTTCTTTGTAAAGATTTGACTCAACGTTCAGGATTTGCTGTAATGGCTGAGCATGATATTTCACTCATGACTGGCAAAGAGTTAGGAGATAAATTAAATCGCTTGGCAGACAGATGCCAAGAAGAAGATGACAAGACTCAAAAGTTTTATGTCAAGAAACGTGGTGGAAAGTTTGAAGTTTTTCGTGTCAAATTTCGTCCAAAGAAAAATCGACTTCGTCAAGGCTTTGTAAGATTTGGTGACGGCCACCGGCCAACTTGGAACGGATTAAAATCCACTTTACGAGACCTTGTTGGGCAGTATAAAATGTTTGCATCCACAGTGATGGAAAGCTACACAAAATACGACTTTTCCACTTTAAAATTTAAAGCAAGCCTTTTACTTCTGCTCGAAATAGCCCAGAGCGGCATCGATGCAGCAACTTATGAAGCAAGATTTGAAACAGAACAAGCGATACGAGCTGCACTAAAAAAGAACAGCTGTAACGCGGACACAGAAGACTTGACCACCATGTTTGCTGTCCGTCGAGGAAGCACCGCAAAAGACACAAAAAGATACAGAAGATCTTTTGAAAGAATTATGATGTAAATAAAAGTGAACATTTTCTTATACCAAGCATAGTTTTACTTACCCATTCCTAAACCATATTTAAATACAAAAGCAAAACGTAGTTGTTTTTAAACTGGGCCTAAATATTTTAGTTTTCAATAGTTTTTACCTTGTATATAGTTAAACCTTAAACTTTCCTTTACATATTATCGAATTATTAGCAATTTATTTTAAAATTGGTATAAGAGTATCAGTTAGACATTCTATCACATGTGCAAAGAGAAGCCGTGTTCATAGAAACTATCTTGTACTGTTAGTTGGAGCCTACAAGGAGACGTCTGTCAAACATTGCGATAATTACTGAGCTATTTTCATGAATTTACGTAGCTAGTTAACAAAAATACCGCATTGTAAATTTTTATAGTTCATTTTCAACCTTGTGACACTTCTTGTCGCTCAAACTACAGCAACAATAGCAAAACAAGTTTTCATCATACTGTAGACATTAGAAAAGCATCTTTTCTCATAGCCTTGCCAGTCAATGTTTGCCTTCTTCTTCTTTCGTGTGAGACAGGATTGTTCAGATTTCAGGGCAGGTAATGCAAAGCCAGGTGAGTGTGGCTTCGTCCAGTTTTGTTATGCGACTATACATTCCATTTGGCGCCTTGCAACTGGGCCATTCAAGAAGGACATGGTCAGCTGTTTGCTCCTCCGCGCTGCAGTCGGTGGGAGCCAAATCCCACTAGTTCATATTGCCCAACCCAATTCCATTCCAATATGCACAATTTTCGTGTTGCATATGTAGTCCAAAACAAGCAGGCTACAATATAGAGGTAGCCTCCGCTAGATTTTCGCTGAATGTATACAGTTTTATAGCTTGCGTCATGAATATACCTATGTGAATTATTAACTAAAACCAAATAGTTTAAACCAGGTTAACTACTTTATCATCCACATCAAGGACAGCTCTTCGTTTATACACGTCCAGTAGATGGAATAATAGATAGACAACACTGCAACAAACGGACACTTCACTTTGTCAGTAGCTGTGACCAGGCTTGCTTCATTGGTTCATACCCAGACAGCAGAACTCATTTTTACATTGATTTAGCGTCTGCATACGTTGAAGTAATGTAAAAATAACGGATTTTGTTGTTTGGGTAGCCTCTGCAAATGGGCAATATGAAACTTCATGATTAAACTTCTAAAGAGGCTATATCAGTCCGAAAATATAGATGTCCATAATCCACCAAAGAAGCGAGAACATGGGCTTATGAGCAGTTTTTAGAAATACCTTTTACTGGAGAAAAAACATTTCAATCCGCTGTTTCAATATAAACAAAGGGAATAAAACTTATTTTGCAGACGTGCTACATCTCGTCGTATGAGAGCGATGTTGAGACAAGGATACTTCACACAGAACACAAAAAAGCGCTTGCGGAAAAACGTATCTTTGTTTCGGCAAACAGAAGATGCAATAATGTAGGCTTATGTGCACAAACTTTTACAATGTTTTGTACTTTTTTGTTTTGTTTGGTAATTAGGCTATGTGAGAACGTGATGCGTAAAACTTAATTTACCCAATGAAAATGAGTAGCAATATGTCAATAAATTGTAAATTACCAAGTCATCTGGGAGCATACACTCTCAAAGGATGCTCGGAAGGGTATTAATGTGACACCTGTCGAGAGAGATTTTGTCTTTATCAAAGTAGTCTACTTAATAGCCTAATATCCTTGAATTTTCAAAACTATCATCTCGAAGACCTTTCAAGTACATTTATCCTAGAGTTTAAAATCTAAATTACAGCAGTCCCCAGACATCAAAAGGAAAAGTAACAGTTGCCATAATGTAGCTGGATTCGAGAAAAATGTTGAAATGAGAAAACATTCCAGACAGAATTGATTTATTAAACACACAGGGATTTGGCACAGTAGCTTCATGTTGTTCTTTGGATAATCCTTCTTTCAAAGAATTGCCATTAGCCTACCTTGTATTGTCACACCAAGTAACTTATTTTTGCATCATTGCAGATACGACGCCACACAAACATTGTTGAAAATCTTGAAAGATGATGAATACTTTGACCTCAGAAATAAAGAAGCTTATAAGATTATTGTATCAGTCTTCGATTCACGAACTGCATGAACCCAGCATCTTCAGGTGTGATTTATTCAGTTTAGCCTTAACCTTCTTCTATTTTGGACTTCAATTTGATGTGATGCTACGTGCTAGATTTTTGGTTTTCATTGTAGGCTACTTGTAGCCTACCGTAAACTTACTGTTCTCACAACAGACGAATTAAAAGTTTTTTACATTCTCTCATAAACTCTGAAGGAGGTACTGTTACTTTCAATGAAACTTTTTTCTTTTCCTTTTATTTTTTTGTCACACCGGTAACAATAATTTACTACGGAGCTCATTGAATCAAAAATTAACAAACCAATTGATCTGCACTGTGATTCCATGCGTTCTACTGAAGCTTCTTCAATATTTGTTTCTGTGTAAGCTACGCATGCTGACTATACTTCTGTTTATTTGCAGATTCAAGACGAGAAGACGCGCATCAATGGGGAATGATGTTTAAGTTATAAAATGTATACCTCACTGTCAATTAAGTACAATAAAATTTTCGTATCCATATCTACTTTCTTACTGACCCCTAAAGTCTTTGTTCGTTTTTATCATCATGTAGAAATTTATTTTTTCTTCAGGATTAAAAACAAATAAAAACTTCACTCTTACGGTATCGACAAGTGGTTTTCCGTCAGTTAGTAGGTTCCATAAGCTAATTATGCAGGTTTTCCATCAGTTAGTGGGTGCAAAACTGCCAAATGTAATCTTCAAAAAGGGCTTTCTCAGTTCATGGAAAGAGATGATCAAAATCAATTAGCAAAGGTTCTGGTAGTGGTAGCAATTAGAAAACTGGTCACAAAAAAGCTGCTGTCGTAAAAAAACAAAATTGACAGAAAAAAATTAGGCTAATAATTACTTAAGCCATGCTTAAGCTTTTCAAATGTAATTAGTATTACATTTGAAAAGCTTTAAACTGACTTTTCATTACTTATCAAACGTGGATCTTCCCGCTTATGATTCTAGGGTATTTTCCGGTAGCCTATCAACAAAATATCATATCGAAATTTGTGAGGTCTACTTGTGAGCTGACACCGAAACAAAACTGAGACAAACTAAGTGTTGAAAAGAATTTTTGTTTCGAAATATAGTTATTTCGCAACTGATAGCAATGTTATATGTAAGTGCAAGACCATTTATGACGTAGGTCGCCAACGTATAGGCTACGATGCAAGAGAAATGCCATCTCCAAAAGGCAACATATAATATTTTGAATATTCGACCATATTCATCAGTGGTTTAAGTATTACCGCAGTCGCAAGTAGTCTATATGCGATATTTTCTGGTATGTTACCTGGTAAATCAATGACCGAAAATGTTGCTAGGTATGTTACCTGGTAAGCATTGATTTTCGGCTCGTTTTCTTTCCTTTGCTTATCTCACGGGCATTCAGGGCAACATTTTCGGTCGAAAACTATATAAATTACAAGTTTGCTTCTGCATGAACAACTGAATCTTGCACTGGTGTTGGAATTTCTTCTGATCGTGCAAAAAACTGTTCAACGTGTTTATAGGCGTAGCCAGGGGGGGTGAAAGGGACCATGCCTCCTCCAAATTTTTAAAGTTTGGATTCCGAAATTGAGCCTTTTGTTGAAAATATAATAAAATTTGTAGAAAATTATATTGTTTTCCAAGACATCTGGAAATTAGCACCCCCCCCCCCCCCCCAGAACTTGTTTTAGGCACACAAAAAAACACCAATAAATTTTGTAAAAACAAATAAACGAAGTATTTTTAAGTCACATTCCGGCTTTGCGTGAAGAGCCAGATTACTTCTCTACAGAGCGTTCTCGACTATGGCCTCAACGACCTGAACGCTTTGCTGAACATATTATACAAGGAAGCATGTGAAGTAGGCCTACTCAGAGTAGAAGAACTGACAATGCCCAGAATAGTGGAGGTACAAGTTTACCGTGCTAACGTCTGTGCTGAATCGGTTTCTCAGTATTTCCAACGTTCGGTATATGCAGTGATGTACGCGCATACAAAAAATATTGACGCCGTCAGCGTAAACGCAAACGTTCGAAAAACCTTATGCCGTATGCGTCAACGTAACTTGTAAAAAAAGTTGGCGGCGTCAGCGCATACACTAGCGTAAACTAATTTTGTTTGCTAGGTGCCAAACATTCACACGGTATAAACCACTCAAAACAAACAAGTTTTATTTTGAATTTTCACGAAGAAACACAAGCATCTGAAAGTGTTCATCTGACATTTTGCTGTGTTTTGGTTCCAATATGTCTTTGCTCATTGAAAACATTCTTTCAACTGCAGCGCTGGAAGGTATTGGCGTGTTGTAGCGAAAAAAATACATTAAAAAGTATGCGTTGACGCTATGCGCTAAAAAACCGCGAAAACTTTACAGCGTAGCCTCAAGCGCAAACTATCCAAAAACAGGTGGCCGCAAGCGTTAGCGTAAACAAAAAGTCTACGCCGCAAGTTTGCGGAGTAGAATTTGCGGCGTATACGTACACCTCTGGGTATATGTCTCTTGCATCGACGGATTGAGTAACTCTCTTTGGGAACGATTCAGTCACAACCCTTAATTTTTTGCGTTGCTATCCATCCTTCCACCAAATAAACCAACCAAGATAGATGAGATTGAGCATTTTTATTCTTTGGATAACCTTGACAGCGAAGTAATTCTCTGGAGGTCTTCTCTGACTTCTCAAGTCAACCAGGAAGGTTTACAAAAACTTCTTCTGACTGCTAAATATTATCCAAGCGTGCACAGTGCAATCCAAGTCATCCTGGCCTTACCAGCAACAACAGTTGAGGCTGAAAGGTTTTTTTCAGGGATGAAGAGGATTAAGACCTGGCTACTCTCAACAACGACTTCCGATCGCCTCTCAGATTTGTGTGTGCTTCATTGCCATCAAGAAAGGATCAGTGAGGAGAAGATCAATCGAGTTGTTACGAATATGGCTGGTGGGAGGCGACGAATAGGCTAGACTTTCGCGATGTTGTCATTTTCTGATCATGCAATAAATTGACTTTGCTGATTACTTTTTGAATCTCTCAGAAAGTCGATTTTATATTAACAAGGCCAGGGAATCATTTTAAACCATCTTTCTTTTGCTGTATATTTGGATGGTTTTTATGAAAAATGTTGATGGGTTTCATCAGTCGATTTTTTTTCTGCGCTTTCAAGGTAATATGTAGGCTACTAGTGTTTGTGCTGGCCGTTCTGAAATGTGGTAGCGGTACCTAATTTGGTTTGCATTTTTTTCGATAATTCTTTTTATATGGACTGTGCATTTGAATTGAACAACCAATTAATTTGCAAAAGCAAGCAGCTTACTTTGCCTACTAATCAACCCTTATAAGTTTTTGTGTCTATAGGATTCTACATGGTGGCGGTGTCTTAAAACAAACACTTTGTATTTCTCTTGAACTCATCAAACATTTCCCCCCTCCCGAATTTTTTTTTCTGGCTACGTCACTGAACGTGTCATTGTCAGCTTCATTAACACAATGAAAACCGCAGCAACCAAAACAGCCTATCCCACAATCACATGATGATTATGTTGGTAGCTACTTGGCCAGAGTAGATAACATCAATGCAGCAATGTGACTTTGAGCGTAGCCATGCATTTATTATTATTGGTTTCCTTTTATACTTGGTGATGTGGGTCATTTTTATGTGATCGTTTTTTTCAACAAACAATTTTTAATAAAAAACATGCCTTTAAAAAACGTGTTTTTGTACGAAAATAAATAACGCTGGCAAAATAGAAGAAGAAACATTGAAAAATTTAAAAAAAAATGTTCAGTCTGTAAAAAAGTTAAATTCTGAAGCAAATTTTGTACTTTGCTTTTCTTGTACTATGCGCACCGACAATGTTTGGGACAGTGGCTGAGGCTGGCGCAAAGCCACTTTCAATGCTTTGTTTCTCTAAATGAGCACCCCCATGGGTTGTCGGCTGATCAAGACACCAACTTCTGTCATCCACTCATCTTTTCTCAACTAAGCTGACAAACAAAACATAAAGTATTATGTGTGCAACTGAAAAGACCACATGTAGAAAGCGGAATGGTAAATACAACCATGTTACGTTCTTTTAAATTTTATTGTTAACACCAATACTATATAGTACCTCCGTAGGCTACTGCAATAAGATTATGCTTACGTCGATTTCCAAACCAAACATCCATAATACAACGCAGAACTCATGCCGTTGAAAGTAGAGCAAGGCGGGGAAAAACGGATATTAGCACTTTTTAAAAAAAAAACTACAGATAAAAATAACACTTTTTTCTCTATCTTCTAATATTACTTGAATAAATATTCCACACAAAAATTTTTGAAACCTTCTTGCGACACTCGGTGGCAAAGAAGTCAAAATAGCTTTTTCAGTACTTTGTTATAAAAACTTGTCTGCAAAAATGTAATGATATTTAGGTGTTTTGTGAAAATCTCTTTAGTTTTGAACATTGGTGGAAAAGGGATCACTATCCTCTAAAAAATGAGCATTCTACTCATTTTAGCTTTGCTTATAGGCTATATAGATATATTGGGACAAAACGGACTTATCGATATCACTTGCAACACAACCTAAAAGAAACAGTAGTTTTTTTAGCATGAAAATTGTTAACGAGACTTTTTTGTTTATGGATATGCATTTTAAAAAGTTCACAAAAATCGCTTGATTTTGACAAATAATTAACAAAATAAACTTCGAAGCAAAGCGGTCATAGCCTATACTATAGGGCTTAGGCCTATGTCCGTTTTTACCCACAACCAGGGTAAAACGGATACCAGAATAAAAATGATTTTTCGTAGATAAAAATAAAAAATTAAAACACTTTAAGTATCCTACTCTGGGCAATTGTTCTTGACATGTTATTTCAAAAAACGCAATAGGTCCATGGTTATTTGTTTGCTCAAGTGGAGCACTTTGAAGTTAGCATGTCCGCTTTCTCTACCTTCCCCTACGTATGATTCTCAACGCATGCAAAGACACATGCAAAATCCAAATCCTTCGCAAAACTACAACTCAAATTTGTGCTTTGTTGAGGTTTCAAATCATTTCCACAAACAGGTTGTGTACGGTACCAGAAAATAGTGAAATGTCAATCAATTGAAAATTCCGACCAAGAAGCGACCAACTAAGAGAATGTTTTGGTTCAATACCTTACAGCTGTAGCATGATCACAGCAATAAAACTTTAAAAATAGCTATTCAGCTGTTCACAATGCATACAACTGCATCATCAATTGTTGGTCTATTCAATGCAACAAAAAAATAAAAGTATCTGTAAATCCCATCAGAGCAAGAGCGGACGGACGTCTTGGGAATACCATGGACAAATGTCACAAATCACAGTCCAGCCAAAAGCAGGTATAGGCCATTGGCTTTGGCGACGTGTGCCGCATGTTTCTGAATGTCACGATTTCTTTCTATCTCTTACCAGGATTTACGTCGATTTCTTTCTATCTCTTACCAGGAAAAAGACTTGGAAAGATTCAATGACGTAGTTTGATGGGTCAACCGAAAAGCAGTCAATTAAATTCACGGATAGTTCTACTGGTGAAATGATATATAAAAACGCTTGAAGGACTCCAACGAATGGTTCACCACTTCCAACAATTAATCAAAGTAATAGTAAACAGCAATAGATTCCAATGCTTGCGACTATTGATCGAGTTTAACGTGATCCACTCACAGCTTCTCATACGATTCTAATTTCAATCAGAAATTATATTAGCATCAACTTTGCTTTACAGTACTCGTATTTAATACTTCCACTCTCGATCAACAATAATCTTTGCGTCTATTAACAACTGCTACTACTACAATAATGAACTCTCATCACCAACTCTTCATAATACAACTCCCATAATCAACTCATAATAATCTTAGAATCTCAGAATAAACATTACACAAACTACACCACTATTTATAGTTGGCTGTTCAGTCCAATAACTTCGAGAAGGTTACATCATAAAGAACCATCGTTCGGTCACGTAGCATTTAAATGTAAACAACCGAAGTCTATAGAAGGTCACGTAGGGAAAATAATTCCAGAAAACACGTTACATAATACAGATTTCGTCATCAGAGGTTACTTCAGGTCATAACCGACAATAACACAACGCACCAGAATTCCATAATAAAAACAACACGCTTGTTGAAGATACAAAGCAAGCCATCGCGAGGCATTTGCACCTTGATTGTGACACTGATTCTGTGCTAATGGCAATAGGCTATGTAATTGTATTAGGTATTTCACAAATGAAGGCTCATGAAATGCAACTACAACATTTATAAAAAAAAAACAAGCAATGATGACGAATAGGCTATACTGCTTTTGTAGGATTTATTATTAATAGCCTACGCTAATTTTTGACGAATGTGAAATTGTACGATCTTGTTCATGAAAGACGAAATAAGCCGGTAGCCTTATATATGCAAAGTTTCAATGGTGAAATGAACCCTAGAACGGCAATCGAAAGGGCGTCAGTTCGACACCGCTCAAGAGCATGCGGCTGTGTCTCAGGCAGGACACTTAAAGGCATCCCTGAAGGTGGACACGAAGATTGGCTTCCTTGCCTACTCGTCCACTTAATCTAAATCTTCAACCACCGGGTGTAAGCCTGGATACGACAAATCAAAACGGTAAAATCTGGAATATTGGTAAGCAATTGGCAGATTAGGTCACTTTTAAACAATTTAGGCTAGTTTTTTACATTACTTGTACTCAATCATTTGATAAATCCAACCAACCACACGGCATTTAACATAATATATTAAACTGAACATAAACTATAACGAACTACGAACGTTTTCGGCCATACACATACTGGTTGAAGAAAGTCACCTCTTTACCAAAATTGAAGAAATCATAAAGATATTTGCACACAAATTGAACTTTGATTTACGTCGAAATGGAACACGAAATTGAATGCTTCAATATCCATCTCACTTCTCGTGTTAAAATGTTGGGTATGATCAGTGTTGCCACATGATTTCTCATTATGGATGCTCAACCCCACTTACAAGAAAGAAACAAGGTTATTCTAAAACAAGGTTAAATAAACCAATATAAATTATAATCTTTTAACAAAAACTATAACAACTAGTTAGTTATTTGTAGAAAGTTCTAAGAAAAATCCTAAAACGTAAACATGAAAAAAAAACTAGTGTATAAATAACCAGATTTGGCCGCACCACAACTTTGCAGCTGTTTATGAACAGAAACGAGTGAAAAATGCGCTGGCCCTCATGCCTGAATAAAGCGATTGAATTCGAAAAAGAAGGTACGATAGGTCTACTCTACAGTATATTAGATCATGTAGTCAATGATACAATGATTGGTTTAATCCTAGGAGTTAGATGAGTTGTGCCCCATGTTGCTGAATGCTGTAGTTTTCAAGTGGTTTTCAGTTTAAAGCAGGGTTACTCAACTTACATAATAAAGGTCCAGTGTGACAAATTGAATACTTTTAGCGGTCCGGTGAATAAAATATTTCATGCGCAATCACGAAAGTTAAATTATTATCAATGATAGTAACGAACCATTTTTTTAGGTAAAATGTAACTTCTCTAGAATTTTTAACAAAGTGTTGGGGGGCCTGGGGGCCCGCTCCCAGCTACTAAGATAATCACAGAGGAAAATGCTTTCTCCCAGTAGAAATTTGTTTAAAGAGGCCCAGAAACGTGACAATGAGATTCTTCCGAAAACCCAAGGTCCACTATCAACACTCACAAGGTCCGCATTCGGACCGCGGTCCGCCAGTTGAGTAGCCCTGGTTTAAAGCAAAATATTGAAAAATGTTTTAATTCATTTGGAGATGTCCAATGAGGAAGTTAATTGTGGTTGAATTTGAAGATGTGTTTTCCGGTTTCAATCATACAAAGTCGGTCAATTACATAAGAAGCGTGATTCATGCTCAGAGCTCAGCAATTATCATTTTTACAAATTTGTCACAGATTTGAGTTCATTATACAAAGTGGCTGTAGCCTACAGCGATACTTTCATTACTTGGGCAGTGCGTCAGATTTCTTTCAAATCAGACATACTCAAGGAAAACCAATGCGTTGGTATTTCAAGTAGGGCAACCTTGCAGATTACTTCACAATTTCTTTGTAGGTTTTGTCGCCAGGAATGCACGTAGGTTTTCCACGACAAGTCTTTGCTCGGCACATAGGCTATTTTCAATAGGTTGATGGTGCACAGACAGTTTGTTTGAGGTGTGTGTGTTTTTCTTCACGTCTCATGGTAATTTATTTTCTGCCAACCAATTTGCCAACCCTAGCATTCCTCAAAGCTTGCAGGTGCAGTGTTTGCGTCAAAGCTGTCATCACAATAAAATAAATAGGAATAATTAAAGGGATAGCCTACTAAAGGAAAAACCTGACTTGGCGTTTTTCCACGTTCTTTGTGTTTAACATGCCACCATAAAACGATTTTCAATCAAATTGTGCCCCATTGCGGTCTGATGAGCATTCCGCGCGTGCTTTTGTCAGAGCTTTCAAAACGGGAATGGGCGTGAGCAGCGAAGCGTGCGACTGTACAGTCTACGTCACTATAGACTAGCAATCAGCTGATCGTGCAATAGTTGTTACTGCGGGCGATTTAACTGTAGGCTATGTATGTATGTACGTCAAAACATCAGATTTCAGCATCAAAACATCAGACAGTTTGCTCAAAACATCAGATCTGATGTTGAAACATCAGATGTGGCAACATGGCTTTTGTTATTGCTGTCTATAGTGACGTATTCTCGAGCAGTTTTCCACTTTTTGGTCATTTTGAAAAAATAAAAAATAAATAAAACATTGGACTTTAGGCCTTGCCAGTGCCATTGAAAACAAATTTTATTCGGTAATATTTTTTGAAATGTATTCTTGAATGTTCAGTTTACGCATTTTAATGCTTAATTCCCGTTTGAAAATTTCATTCAGTAGGCCTTTAAAAAACAACACTGATTTGCAGTGTAATAAACGTATCGAAAATAATTTCACATATATCGAATAGAGTAACACCGAAACATATTTCACGTTCAGTCTACTGTACATTGATTGAAATATTTCTATTACGGTACTTCAAATTGGTTTTGTAAGTTATGCTTCAACGCTCATGAGCACCATCGCCAAGAATAGAAAATCTAGTTAGAACAAGTAGAGGCGCGTCTCAAAACGTCTTGCGCATTTCCACTCTAGCACTGCGCAATTCAGTGGCGGAATACTGTGCTCCTGTCCTGTGTGGAAACGATGTGCACAGTGCACACACTGAAAAAGTTGACGTTCAATTAGGAGTCACTGCGCGCAATCACCGGAGCTCTCAAGTTGACCCCAATACGACAAGCCGAATTTCCCCACAAGCTCTGAAAAGGAGAAACCACAGCCAAACTAAATCAAAGACTTCAAGAAGTTGACAATACTTGGAGTAACTCACCATTACAAAACATAATCCAACAAAAACCATACACCCATGCCCATCGACTAAAATCACTTCATTACGAGAGTCAATTGCGTTACGCCAGGAACGCAGAACTTACGTGCTTCTGTTGTTGTTCATGATGCAAGATTAGCATGCCACCGCACTCTCAATTTCAGTCATTTTCAGTCATAGCCTACATAACAAAACAACGTTGAACAGACAAATTCTAGAGAGAGAGAGAGTGATTGAAATTGACAACCACTTGGTTCTGCATCGGAAGTAGTGCAGACAAGAACTTTCAGAACGCAGATTGCCAAGCTTATAGCCTACAAGTTAAGCATCGAAGAAGAATTGCCATGCGGCTGAGGTGCAGCACCTCATTTCCAAAGTATTCGAGATGCCTTTCCTGCAAGAAACTGTGACTGCAGAATGCAATCTCTGTTCTGTAACAAAAACGACTATATAGTTGCATTGTACTCGTGAGCCAGCCGCTGGACGATGTCAAGCTTGCTTGTCGTGAGCCCTTCGACGTTCAGCTGGAGGATTCGGAAAGACCCCTGCCAAATCATCCTCTCTCCGGTCTTTGTCCCAACTGGGACGACCGTATGCCCCGAAAAAACTTGTTTTCGCTGTGAAACATCGTGAGTGTAGTATTTTTCTCTGACCTTTTGATAAGCTTCGTTTCGCCTTTTCATTTGTAATTGAGCTCGGCCACTCACAGGCAAGGCCTATGAGAGGGGGATACGGAGGGTACGGCGTACCCTTGAAGGTTCAGGACTGTGATTGTTGGGGGGCCCGAAATTGTAATTTTATACTTTACGCACAAAAATGTTTGGTTAAAACCATCCTAAATGACTAAATTCAAGCATAAAAGTTGTTATTCTTTAGTCCTGGGGAGGGCCCGTAATGTAGAAAAATGGCCCAGAAAGGTAATTGAATGCTTTACGCGCAAATTAGGGGCCCAAAGTGGTGATTTAATGCTTTACGTGCAAAAATGTTTCGTTAAAAGCACCCTAAATTAAATCATAAAAGTTGGTTATTCTCCTGCCCATGGGGAGGAGGCATAGTGTAGCAAAAGCAGATTTGAGAAAAACCCGGGCTTTAAAAAAAAAAAAACTATTTGAAAAAGGTAGTTTCACGCTTATTTCACTTCAAAATAAATTTCGGAGCAGAAGCCGGAGTGAATACTTTCGGAGCAGGAGCGCAGCCAGAGCAAAGAAAAAGTGACTTCGTTCACTTCTGCTAGGCATTTGATGAATGCAAAAGTTAATGAAGAAAGGTTATTGGTCAGATGATTAATTTGATTATGTTTTAACAAGATGTTATGTTTGAGCCTTGGTAGAGAGCTTGACTTGTTCCAGATACATAGACCTAGCCTATAACACTCAGTAACGTCAATGGATTTAACACACAAAAAAAGAAAAAAACTACTAAACCCAACGTTTTCAACATCGCATATAGTGTCCTCATCAGGAATAATTATAGACCACATCTAAGAGAAATAAATAAATGAATTTGATAATTTTATATTAAAGCTGTACAAGCGACACCTCTCAACAGCATCATCAATAACTGACACACGAATTCAATGCAGGATACACAAACTGGCGAGGGACAGAGCACATGATATGCACAACACAAAGCACTAAATAATAGTTTTATTGCAGCCTGATGCTATTATTGCGCACAGATGTCCAACTATGCAGTAAAATGTTGTATGGTGTTCAATACGCCTAAGCAAACATCACGCGTTTTTCCCAAGACAAAAGGGCCCGGAGTGAGAGGGGGGCCCGGAATGACTCTTCGTACCCCTAGTGAAAATTTCTCTCAGAAGCCCTGCTCACAGGAGGGACCACGTGAAGGTGCTCATCATCCCATCCCAATATACAGTTCATAAAGCTAATATTTCTATATAGCCTACTGTAACTCTTTTTTTTATTTGTTCTTTTATTTGATATTATTCTTCTGAAATTTAAAATATATTTATGCTACACATTGTCTCTGCCTTTCCAGGTATCATACAGATATAGCCTACACGTTTGGTCACAGCGGTAAACCATAATCTCTTCTTGGGAAAATTTTAACATAAAGTTCCCTAATCCGTTCGTCTGTATATAATGACCGAAGAAACACACACTTGAACTTCTTTTCAAACAGTGTATTCCTGTAAAATTAGCCCGAGGCTACCGAAATGACTGGTGCAACGCCGTACACCTAAAAACTGTCACTACACAACAGATTACTTGGATAAAAGACGGAACCTTTGTCCAGCTAGCAAGCACTAAGCCAACAGTTAAAAGTGCGGCCAACTTTCAAACAATCATTTTACGAATGACCAGAATAGATAGCAATATCTCAAATTCACGTATGCAGTACTGTGACGCAATAAATGAAAGACAATTATGAAGTCATTCCAACAGGTGTTTAAAGCTGATGTAATATTTCCTGTTTAAACAGGCCCAAACAGGCCCAAACAGGTCTGACACAAGTCTATGAACAATGGTGCAATTTTGGCACATTTTCTAGCAAGTTCCATGACGTAATATTCAGTAGACTTGAACGGTTTTATATGACGTTTGATTTGTACAGAGATTGGCCGTAACATAGCGGCCCCTAGTTATGACAGTCTAACATGGCATAACTAAAAAAGAATTGAAGGACAATCGTGAGCCAATGAATAAAACACACGATACACAAATTTTTTGAATCACTCACGTTTAAGTTAATACGCAAATACAAAGGGCATGCAAAGAATGAACAGCAATACGGAATAATACACGACGATACATGAAATTGGTACCATAGGTACACGCTAAATGACGCTATATACAATAGTTGCGATAATAACCGACTGTTCCGGGCTCAGACAAGTATCGGCCACCGCAGACAAAACCAGGCTCAAACCCTAACACTTAGGTGTTCTTTACGGGGGCGAGGCACGAAATATCCCTCAACACGTAGTCTACTTTCACTTTCCCCGTACTCTCATCATAGTTGCAGACGGCAACTTTGGCTCTACGAACCACAGGCTTCCCTTTCCTAATTTGTGGAACTACCTCATGCACCCTCCCAAGTTGATACTTCCCACGTTTACCAATGTCTTGGAGAGAACCTACCACTACAAGTTGACCAGGCTCCAAATTCTCGGCCATTTTTAGCCATTTTTTTCGGCCCTGAAGACCTGGCAAGTAAAAATCGATCCATTTATTCCAAAACTGCTGAGAAAGTGACAAATTGAACCGATAATCCCTTCTTAATTGGTCACGATCATGTGGTTGCCCAACAGCACAGTATGGGTCTAAGTATGGGGTCAAAAGTGAGGCAGGGGTGATGACAGTAAAATCCCTAGGGTCGTCACTCAAAGGTACCAAAGGGCGTTCGTTCACGATCCGAACGGCACTGCCTGTGTACGTAAGCAGTTCAATAAAATTGGGCTTACGAATTGAAGAGTCCAAAATGTGAAAAAAGTATTTGGTCACATCAGCCATGAAACCAAATCTTTCAAGCCGAAATCTAGCCAAGACATCTGCCAGAGGGTTTAACAAGTCAGACAAATCAGGACAAGAAGACATTACATCATTAACACAAGTTCCTCGAAATTCAGATTGTTTTAAAGCCTTCTTCTTTAAATCAGCAGCTCTATCTGACGCCAACACAAAATTGTTAGGTAAATCAATATCTTCCTTCAACGGAACAGGTATCTCAAATCGACCATCTTTCAACTCAATATTCGGTTCGACAAGTTCTCTAGCCAAAATATCATTGCGAGACAATTCACAGGTTTCATTTTGCAAAGTCAAATCCTGAATGACTTTATTCAGGTCTGCTATTTCCATATCGCGAGACTCAATTTTACGCTGAAAGCCAGAGATGACATCCGACTCTGAAGACGTCTGCACTCTGCACACTTTAGCAACGCTTTCAACTAAGGGTGACTTACCACCACAAGCCAACCAACCGAGAGGAGTGAGCAAAGCATGCGGTTCACTACGATTGTCACCAACACGCTCTTCTTTTGCACACATCAAATAAGCGTTGTCGTTTCCAATCAGTACATCTACAGTACAACAATCATTCAAATGAAACATATTCACGTCATGAAAATGACGGAAACCACTTAAATCTTGTTTATGGGGTAAAGTTTTAACATCGTCAGCCCAAGCTGGGTTAACCACCGAGGTTATATCACAAAACAGTTCATCAGTCTCTAACGACTGGATGTTGAGTTTAACAAGGTCAGCACAAGTAGGTTTCTGACCAGCCAGAGTATCCATTTTAAACGACGCTTTATCATACGGTTTAAGACCAAGTTCGCACACCAAGTCACTCGAAACAAAGGTCAACTGCGAACCAGGATCATGCTGACAATACACCAACTTCGATTTGCCAGTCATTGGATTCAAAACACGAGCAGCAGTAACGCGGTTAAAGGCTGCTTTAACATTTCCAATCTTAACATTACGCACAGGAACTCTGGCACCAGCCTCATCTTTACCGACCAAATCCAGAGAATCACGTGACGTCACATAAAAATCATGCAGAAGAAAATAGTGTTTCCTATCGTTGGTAGGTCCACACTTACGACAGTTATTTGCATGATTACAGTCTCTAACCATATGCTGGCGCAAACAATTCAAGCATTTGCCAGCTTTCACAATGACATCTCTCCGATCTTTAGGTGTCAAGCGCAAAAATTCTTTACAATTAGACAAAAAATGATATTCAACTTGACCACGTGACGAACAACAAAAACACGCCGGTATGTCACTATGTCTGGCCACACCGCCGCGCGGTGCGCCAACAGCAGTCGAGTACTGCGAACTCCCTGAAATCACATTATCATGGGGTTTTACCGACGTCTGCCTAACCGGACATGAAGGCAATTTTCCTTTGCCAAACTTTTTAAAATGCTGCGACTCACCAGAATCGCCCATTAGCATAATGCTAAAATCAGTCGACTTGCGCGTTTCCTCTCGTACTACAAAATCAAAGAAACTCTGAAAAGTAGGTTCCTCAGTGCTACCATACTGATCACCTAAAAAGTCAAGATAACGCTGCTTAGCGTCAAACGGGAGTCGTTTAGCCAAATCCAAAACAAAACGTCCTTCTAATTTATCACGCTGACCATAAGCTTTCGCGTAAAGCAAACACTGCGACAATTCATCTTTAAACTCTTTCAAATCACTGGAAGAGATAGAAGTCAATTTGCTACCATAGCGATACTTTCTAATTTCTGGTTCTGCGAAAAGACCTCCACGAACTCCAAAACGTTGGGACAAGCGAGATAACGACATTTCTATCCTGTCTTCCTCTGACAAGCCAGGAGTGTCGGAAACCAAATTAGCAATCGTTTGTGCAGCTGTTCTAACACAAGCTGCTTGCAACAAAGTCAAACGAGTTCCCTTAACACTTTGCTCCTCAAAGGGAGGCCAGATTTGGCCCCCCCCTCATATTTCCTTTAATTATTTGAAGCACAGTAACGCCATGCACTTGGTTTTTCTTGACTTTTCCTAAAATTGCCAGGCGGATCTGATGATGTTAAATTTGATGCTAAAAGTTGTGTAGTTTTCTTGTAAATTCAAGATTTTGGTGAATTTTTGCTATTTTTAGCTAACTTCCAGCAAAGCGTGAAATGGATTACATTGCGATGACAAGCCATAAGCTCATAATTGCTTCGTGCATCGATATGCGCGAGCAGAGAGAAGCATCCTCTTGCTTTCTTTTGTTTGGTTTGATCTCAATAATACAAAGCGCGTTATTTCTTATGCTACAAAGAAAAGCCAGTGATCGCAAAGCTGTTAATTAGAAACAATAATAGCAAGCTTTTTTGCGTTATCAGCTCTACAAAGAAGAATAGCAATCCACGATCAAAATAGTAGGCTATGGAGGCCACAAACTATTCAAAACAGTTGTTTCAAGCAGATAATATTCATTGACGAATAAAAAACGTTACAATAAGAAATCTTCTCTTGGATAAAGACACGAAAACCTGGTTTCGAAATAAACGTTCTATGGAAATGCTCTCATTGACAAAACTTGCAATTGAGGAAATGTATCACTGCAAATGATTTTGGGAGAAGCCGGAGAAATAGCGTTTTATGAGATAGGCTCTATTTACACGTAGCAGCTAACTCGATGGCGTCCCTTCACTGCTTTATGTCGCCTACTTGTTGTTATGTCCTGTATTATTGTTTCACAGTGCACTGTGTTTTGTTCCAAAGAGCGCAAAATAAAGATGATAATGCCTCGTCTACATTACAAAATATTTTGTAATGTAGGCCTACAAACAAAATGTACAAAGTACACAATGTACATTACAAAATAATTTGTACTGTAGACGAGGCATAAATTTAGGCGTCACATAAGACAAACAAAAAATCAGCTTTCTTCATCATTGATTCAACATCTGAATACGTTGCACCAATGTATAAGAGGCCGGCTATTGTGAAGACCCGCCATTTATAAACGATCCAATTATACCAAAAGTCGGACAAACTAGTGGATCAAAGAATGAATAAATAATGTTGAGAAAACTAAATCTAAGTGACAAACAATACCGATGTCTTCATTTATCTTGGAAAAATGCTGCCTAAACTTATCAACAAAAAATACAGTAAATAACGGCAAGGATCCCGAAAGCAGAATTTGCTCGACTTTGGCATGAATTTAGTCAGACATCTACAGTAATAATTCCACACATACAATAACGGGCTCTCAACTGCTGTAAGATACATAATAATCAACCTGGTTCTGAGCGATTTGTGTAACAGTTTAGGGGAAGACACTACTTGAAATGATGCACCACACAAAAGATTTTCAATGAAGACTGAGTCTAAAAACCGATGTGGATAGTGCTACACAATAACTTCAAGTTTAGGACAGAAGAGGCACAAAATATCACGATAAAAATAAAGACGTTGTGGGAAATTTTCGAGAATCATAACACGATGCAAATACCATAAACGCTTAGTTTGCATGCTGCTCTAAGCTGGCCGGCAACCACAAAGGTAGACAATAGCCTACAGGCAGTTTATAATTCGATAACAGCGCAATAAACATTATAAATACGTAAACCGACAATTTTCTTTTACAAACGTTTTACGTCTAATAGTAAATTTTCCCCCAACAATTTTTTGTGAAGCACTTGCAAACCACGGTTTTGTAAAATAATTCATCATTATTATTTTTTACTTCTCGGATATTGTAAAACGTCATCAGCAAAATCACAAAAAAAAATTCATTACTTCAATGTAGTAGGCCTAAGAATTTTTTATAGAATTGTAGCCACGTTGTTTCAACAAAGAAGCCATTTTTTAGCAATGTAAAGTTATAGAAAGTAATTTGCAATCATGCAAATGGTTGGAAAGAATCTAGGAAGTCTTCTCACAATCTGGCACAAAATGATTATATATGTTTATTGTATCTCAGTAAAATGTTTTACGACAAACTTTGAAGCTTCGTTATAATCATTTTTATCTTTGAAGTCAAACGTTATTTTTTTTTGGCCAGAAACATAATCACTGCCTTGCTGACGTTGTCGCTTTCACGCGTATTTTTAGTGCTTCAAACAATAAGGACCCAGTCAGCAATCCAGTCCTTTTACATTGATTCATAATTTGTAAACGTTAAATTTATGTAGAATTGCTGACTGTGGGTTATTTCACATTTCCTTTGTTTACGCATGTTCCTCAATTCGCTGTTGCATTATTTCGACGCTGGCTGACTAAAAATGTATTTTCAAATTAATTGACACAATCTTCAATAAAAAGTGAGCTTCGAACTTAGCTTTGTTGATGTAAATGCTGTATTTTTTGTGGATGTAATTTATGAGTCATGTTTATAAACACCCGTAAGCGAAATGACTTATGATGTGGCCTGCATGATATTTGTGATGCGACTTGACACAAATCCACAATTTCAAAAGCACCTAATTTGAACTTAGAAAATTCAGATTATTTCAACAACTTGTTCAATTGTCTTCTCTCTACTAAAAATATTCATACTACAAACTCAATTGTAGACCTAAAATACACAAACGAAGATGTAAACAGCTATTCAAGCAGGCTAAGGTGTTACTTATGAGAAATTTGGTTCCATAAAACTAGAAGCTAGCCATGAGTTTCGGAATGCATTAGTTTAGGATAAAAATGTAAGACAACAAACGCAGTTTTGTTTTTTTCAAATTCGTGTAACAATATTACTCTGATTGTAACTATTTTAGAATCAGTGATTAGCTTACAATAAGATTTGCTCGCAAGTCGTAAATTCTAATCAATGCAATGATTCGGCACACCGCACACACACTTCGTGCGTTCGATCGAGCTCTTTGTTATTTAGAAGTTTGCATGAAATCGGATTAGCACGGTTAATTAAAGGCGGCAAGTTAAATCAAAATTGTCGTTTTTGGGTACCTTTGCAAAAATTGAAATATCAAGTTTAACATATAAAATTTTAAAATAATGAGTTTTCAAACTTATAGACAAATGATTTGCTTTCACACCAGTGCAACTTCTGTTGAAATAGCATCAGCGGATAACACGTAACAGCTGATTGAATTTGATCCAAAAACGGCCCCCCCTTGAGCAGTTAACTTCCAAAAAAACGTTGAAAAGCAAAGGGTTAAAGGGCGAAGCTGCCATCAAGGCCATAACACGATTTTTAAAGAAGACAAATGGCATATTATTACCATCGTAACCAATCAAGGCCGCCTTATCGAAGAACGTCCTACTATTTTGGTATTCAAAAAAGCAATCCTGCTGTTGAGAACTCGATTTAGCGGGAGAAGACAAGCTATATCCCTTAAGGGGCTGAGTGGGCTCAGTCACATGCACAGCCTGATCACGATCCTCAAACACGTTAAAATCAGGAGACACGATACGCCTCTCACAACCACCTAAATTACGTGTAGCTGGGCGATCAGCAACTAGCGGCGCAGAAAACTTTGAAGGGGGCAAAGCATTACTGCTAATGGCGGCCCCGTGACCTGTACGCTCTGGGGGAGGAGTTCGGTTGTAATTTGCAGACCTTGGCTCTACAGCCTTCGGAAGACCCTTAGCCGCGGCCCTGAGACCTCCTGAAACAGCTGGAAAACATGTGGATTGTACAGGTCCACTTACAGATTGAACAGGCGTCTGGAAAAGGTTAGGTAAATTAAACTGCGATTGATGTTCACTTCTGGAATGCCTAGAAGAGCCCTTCCTAGAGCTACGCCGGGAGCCCAACTCAGAACGATATTCAGCTAAAGCTACCTCCTTACGTTGTTCAGCCCTCAACTGTGCGTCTTTGAGTGCGAACTCAGCAGCTCTCGCTTCGGCTCTCGCGGCGGCCTCAGCAGCTCTCGCTTCGGCCTCAACTCGTATGGTCTCAGCTCTCGCTATGGCCTCAGCAGCTCTTGCTTCGGCCTCGGCTTGGATCTGGAGCTCCTCTCGTCTTAGCTGTAGGTTAATTTGTGCAACTATCCGTGACGAGCTCTCAGACATCCTAGTGCTTACATTTGAGGCGCTATCCTCAGGATGTATGTCAGCATCCAACCTATCTGACAACTCACTTTCTTTTTGTTCGAAGTTATTTTTTAACGAGTTAAATTCGGGATCTACCCTATCACGAAGTTCTGCCAAGATTGCAGAGTTAACAATTTTACTCAAAAGAGCATGGAAATGCCTTAATTCCTCTTCTAAAGTAGATAAGTTAGATCTAAAAATTAACAGTTCCTGCTTATCACTCAAAGAACCTAGGGCCACAGAAAGTTTCCCAATTTGAGTCAAAATATCCCGTCTAAGATGCCGGGCCTCTCGAACTGACTTAGCCTCATCGTTAATGGGTCCCTCCCCAGAATGGCCTGCCCGACCGCAAAGAACATCATCAGGCTTAAACTCAGTCGAGTCGACGGCGGTCGAGTCCCTGTCACCACCGAGTGTAGACATATTAAATGTTAGGGCTAAATTTAACAATTAAAAAATTAAGTTACACAAACACACAAATTACAGTAGTTATAAAAAACTTAACTGCAAAGACCGTAAAAATACAAAAAAGAATTTAAATGCACGATACCGTAGCTGTACGAGTATGTGAAGTCCAAACGTCCACAAAACTTGCTTGGATTCTTCCACTTGAATCTTCAAGCACAGATGGATTGCCTTTAATCTTCTTTCTTGCCAATAAATGTCAAAGTTATTTTTCTTCTGTACCAAACTGAGAAGAAATGTCTTTACTTTTTAGCTTAAAGTTCTTCAGTTGCCTACCGAGAAGAAATGTCTTTAATTTTCTTTGCTTCTTTAGACTACCAACCAATAAGATCTTCTTTTATTATTTCTTTGCTTCTAAGTGCTTCTGTGCCAAACACTAGACAGAGAATCGTCTTTTATTTTTTATGCTTCTAAGTGCTTCTGTGCCAAACACTAGACAGAGAATCGTCTTTTATTTTTTATGGTCACAGCGGTAAACCATAATCTCTTCGTGGGAAAATTGTAACGTAAGATTCCCAAATCCGTTCGTCTGCATGCAATGACTTAAAAATAAACACACTTTCGAAACGTCTATTCAAAAGTGTATTCCAGTAAAATTAGCCCGAGGCTATCGAAATGACTGGTGCAACGCCGTACACCTAAAAACTGTCACTACAATACAAATTACTTGGATAAAAGACGGAACCTTTGTCCAGCTAGCAAGCACTAAGCCAACAGTTAAAAGTGCGGCCAACTTTCAAACAATCATTTTACGAATGACCAGAATAGATAGCAATATCTCAAATTCACGTATGCAGTACTGTGACGCAATAAATGAAAGACAATTATGAAGTCATTCCAACAGGTGTTTAAAGCTGATGTAATATTTCCTGTTTAAACAGGCCCAAACAGGCCCAAACAGGTCTGACACAAGTCTATGAACAATGGTGCAATTTCGGCACATTTTCTAGCAAGTTCCATGACGTAATATTCAGTAGACTTGAACGGTTTTATATGACGTTTGATTTGTACAGAGATTGGCCGTAACAACGTTATTGCCTTTCCAGGTATCATACAGATATAGCCTACACGTTATTGCCTTTCCAGGTATCATACAGATATAGCCTACACGTTATCACTATAAAGGAAAACAAAAATCTCAACATTGTTGTTATCGGTCATGTAGGTTCTGAAAAACCTACAACTGAACATAATTTAATTCAAAGACGTAATGACATGGACGACAAGGCTACAAAGGTATGTGTGCTTAGATTTGTAAGTAGACAGGAGCTTACCATTGTACAGAACTAAATTTTTTACCATGTAGTTTGTGTTTTGTATGGTTGAGAACATATTTTAGTTATAGCCCAGCAATGTATTGTTTTAGTTGTTCAACTTATGGTGCAAAGGTTATCCACCGCAGAGAAATTCTTCTCCAGAAAACAATCGTGTGATTTGGGGCCCGAAGATTTTATTGGTATCGGCCACGAATTTTTTTCTTAACGGCCCTAGCTATAAGAATGGTGACTCATTCAAAGACACAACAATGAACAACTTGACAACGACAGTAACAGAGAATGTGATAACTGAGTGATGATAAAAAGCAACGCTGATTATAATGAGAGATGTATTTAAAGCTCCAACATATGCCAAGGAAGGGATGCAAAAAGCTGGCAAGCATTGGTCTAGCAATTATGACATTATACTGAAGTACTGATTCATTCAAAATTGTAAATTACAGCAAGTAAAACCTGTAGTTTAAGACCGCAATTACATAGGTTTTGTAGAAGAAAGATATTACAAATGAGGTCAGGCATACTTCTAATTTAACTAACTGGTTTAATAGCTGTAAATACTAAAACTGCATATTAGAATTACGCGTATATTGCGTGTTATTAATTTCAATTTTTTATGTTTAGAATGTCCTTTGATATCACTTCTGTGGGTGTTTGTCAAGCTGCCACACCAATTTTAGTCGAAGAAAGAACATACAGTATATTCCTGTGATTGCAACTTGACTAACTTTGCAGATTGTTGAATGATGGAAAATAAAAGCAAAAAAGTTTACTGGTTCTGTTTGCTTATAGAATAAAGCGCAATAAAAGGAATTAGTATAAAAGCTTCAATAACAGTTTTGTCGAGCGGTTTTTCAATCATTCTTCAGTCATGAGCCCCACTAAGTCTGCCAACACCACCTGGAATTTTTTCTTCAAAACATTTAACTAACTTAAACTTATCCTCTCTTGTCGCTTTAAAGATAGAGACAACTTGTGTGCAGTGGCGTAGCTAGGGAATGTGCCGCCCGGGGCGGATTCCGATTTTGCTGCCCCTTCAAGAAAAAGCATGTGAAAATGAAATTTTTTTAATTGACTTAAAGTGGAATTATTGTATGTTTTGAACCAGTAGCGTAGCCAGCAATTTTGAAAGGGGGGGTTTTAAGGGCCAGCGGGCGAAGCCCGACGGCATCCTCGCCAAAGACAACACCTAGCGGCGGGGGGTCTGGGGGGCCTCTCCCAGAAAATTTTGAAAAATTACTTTGGATTTGGTGCATTCTAAGAGCATTTTCAACAAAAATGTGGGTATAAATCCCCTAGTATAAATATTCCTGTAAAATGGTGCTGTCCGGTGGCATAGCAAAAGGATAAGATCATGTTTTCTTTGGAATTTTTCGGTAACTTAATAAAGCTAAGTCTCTATGTTTTCTTGTTGCTAATTCCTGGCTGAGATATTTGAATGTTTGGTATTGGCAAGACTCGCTCTTTTAATGGAGTTTCGTTTAAAATTAGGCAAACTTTGTTTTAGAGACATAGAGACTGAAAGCATCATTCTCAATATCGTGACGTCACATGCGTGCCAAAGGTTGGATTGTAACCCCCAAACCCCTCCTCCCCCTTGGCTACGCCACTGTTTTGAACGTTGCCATTCTGTTTGCTTTTATTTTCCGTGTACTTTTGCATTATCAACAAAAAAACCAAAACGTCCTGTCTGAAAGTGCCGCCCCCCAGACGTGCCGCCCGGGGCGGTCCGCCCCCCCCCCCCCCCCAGCTACGCCACTGCTTGTGTGACAAACTTTTATTGGATAAAGTTGCTCAAACTTAAAGCGCCAAACAGTTTTCACTCTTTTATTATTTAAAGCAGGGGTAGGCAACCTTTTTAACACAAGGGTCAGTTAGGAAAATATAATGCTTACAGGAGGGCCGCAGATCAAATAAACACTAATTCATATTTTCAGCTTTTACTAGGAAATCACAAGTTCAAGCGGATATGAAATATCATAGCAGATACACATGTGGATGTTCAAATAGAAGTTAGTGAGAGGGTTGATGCTGGATATTTTGAACTAAATTGTCGACGTTTGGTTCCATGCTAGATGTGCATGTAAACTATCAACCAGGAGACAGTCAGTCAGATTACTTCTCAGCTTGTTTTTCACGTGTTTCATTTTCGAAAGCGATTGCTCACAGGAATACGTACTTCCAAACATGCATAAATATCTCAGTCAGTCAATCTGCGTGGCAAAAGTCTGTTACACCTTGACCATTCCAAAAGGAAAAAAGTCGACTTTGGTCACGTGAAGTGGCTTATTGCAGACTGCAGTAAACCAACCAGACTGAGAATTGTTTAGGATAATATAGGTTAAGAATAAAAAATAGTACATAAAATGTGTAAATAGATACTATCCCTTTTTATATAGTTTTTGATTTTGTTTGAAACGGTTTGTCTGACCTCAGATCACTGAGCTTTTTGTTAGCAACAGCCAGACACAGCAGTATAGCCTACCAATTACGCCAGATGGGTAACTAATGCGCTTATTGTTGATATATAATCCAATCAAAATTTGCGACAACTACTTCGCATTTCGAATAATAGCTTTGAATGTTAACCAGACAATAATTTGATGAAAAATAGTAGCCTAGTTCAAAAATGTTCTTCCGATTATTCTCCTTTGACATTATTCCATCTTTGAGAGCTTGACAGGCAATTTCGCGTACTTGTTGAGGCTTTGAATCACTGATGCATGCCCGGTTACCGAGACACGCTGAGTAAAGTTTCTGATTGCTGGTGTTGTTGGCTGTTAATCATTCCATTCACTAGGTGTCGCTGATTAGAGAGCTGTCTTTGAAATGCGTAGTTAAGCACACCCCCAAGAGCCGAACCAGCGCCGTTCGATCTTGAGGTTTCTTTGTCAAGTGATCCATTGGAGAACAATTCCATTGGATGCAAATCAAGACAACCATTTGCGCCTACCTCTATCAGAGATGGATGGTCTGAAAGCTCTTGATGAAGATATAACTGTATAGCAGCTCAAATTATGCGCTGCTGGCATCCAATATGGGTCAACTATATACAACCAAAGTACCGTTGTCCTAAAATAACCCTCGGCCTTGAGGTTGCAAACTTACGATCCTACTCAAACTACAGTCTACAGCAACGATTGATGATAGCGACAGTCATTAACATTGTACAATTTTTAGGCCAGTGTTTAAGTAGTTAAAAACAAAAGTTTGCAATACCAATTACCTTTAACTAGGTTGCTTACGAGTAAAATTTGATTTTTTTGCACCCTCATCGATCAAGAACTGCATTTTTTCAAGTACCCCAAAAAGTGATCTTGAAAGTGATCTTGATCTTCAATATCACGATCTTGATCTTCAAGATCACATTGTTGGGTGATCTTGATCTTCAAGATCACTTATTCTTGGTGATCTTGATCTTGATCTTCAAGATCACCCAAACGGGTGATCTTGCCCACCTCTGGTTGCAATATTGGAGTAAGCTCTACCTTTTTGAAGATGTAGGCTACTGCACTATACAGCAAGATAAATGTAACTTTAATGGATCCAGGATTGAAGCTGTAAAATAGAAATCACAGGTGTGATGTTGGTGTATTTGAGTTTGTTCCTGGGTTTCAATGATAAACTGAGACATGAAATAAGTGTGTTTAATGTTTATTAGTCAGCAGTCAAGTTTAATTGCACCTAGCAGTACGTGCAAAAAAAATGTGACATGTTTTGAGGTGGAGCATATTTCATCGCACATTTTTTCGGGCACAATTTATCATATTTGGGCAGAATTTCTTTCGCACCCCTAAAACTACACTTCTCCTACATTTACACCTATGGCCGGGGAATTATTCCACCCATTAGGTGCCGGTGCCGCTGAATGGAGAGCAGTGCATAGAATGCGTTGCTCAAGCGCACACCCCGAGACTCGAACGAGCGCCGCTTGTTCTTGAAACTTCTTCGTTCAGGAAGTCACGCGCTAACTAACTGAACTATCGGATTGTCAATGATCTTTTAGAAAGTCCAGTTACCAACAGATTTCAAATTGGATTACCATACGTCCTTTCACGAACATTATTCTCCTTTTTAATGATAATGATTGATTGATTCCTTATCTTTGGACTGTGAAAGATTCATTGAGTTCTGAATCCTGGCAGTTTCGCATATTTGTAGTGGCTTTTGAGACTTTGACGCTGGCATAGCCTAATTCAAAGTGCAAGCTTACCAATTTGGAAAGTTATTCAAGGAACATGTAGGACGAGTCCAAATTACATAAAGTTATCGCGTCGCATATTGCGATTTCGGATATCAAATCATCTTTAGCAGAACTTTACAACAGGTAGGCTACAGTAAAATTTTCAGTAGGCTACTATAGTTCAGTTCAAAGGATTGCCTACAATAAGTCTAGTTAGTACCAGCTTGCTGGACGAGCACTTGTTCTCTTACGTTATATTGCCTACCTCATTATTTTTGCATAGGAAATTTATTTAAAAAAAAATTATTTTTAAGATGTTTTTGTTCACTATTGGAATAGTTTTCTTCATGAAATATTTGTCCAAAAATGCTACAGTCAAGATGAAAAGGTACCCATCATTTTTTTTCAATTATGATAGTCGACACAATTTTCCAGCATACGATAAAAATTGATTTATCGTAATTTTTGTTGCTGAATCTGCATTTTAGTATAAATGTTTTCCATCAGATTAGGTTTTATATCTTTGTAACAAAAATTGGTATTTTCTCATGATTTGAAAGAAAATAGCCTATAGCAAAACATTTTAGGCGTCGTCATTAAAAAAGTAGGACACACTTTTGGTTTTCAAGAAAGAAGAGGGAGCGAGGTAATTCTCACACGGCACTGGCCACGCGTAATGGAAGTTTAGCTATCACATTGATGCATGCACTTACTAGATGGGAGGTTAGAAACCGCAGACCACATGATCAACGAATGTGCCATTTTCAACCCACTTAAAGGAGTGGTGGGATGGTCGTTCGCTTTCCAATCATGCAATCCTGATTCGACTCCCGGCTTAAACTGGTTGTTGAAGAATACCGCTCACCTCTACCCAGGATGTAATAAAATGGGTGGGCGTAGTTGCTGAAGGAAAGGCGGCCGAGAGAAAGGAACTCGGCACCCTACTCTCATTTGTGCTGAAAGCTTAGTATAGGCTACTGAGAACCTTCTTCTCATCCCCCGATGCTTGGATCAAGTCCTTTAAAGGAGTGGAAGGCCAACGTGTCTTGGATGATGAAACCAAACACTGGCTGCCATCTTTACTCCTTAGTCTGGGAACAGCGTAGTCTGGGAACATCGTAAAACTGGAGTGGTAAAAGAATAGACCCCCGGTACCCCATAGGCTCATACGACGAAGTAAAATAACTTTTAAAAGTGTGTATGCGGACTGGATTCCTTAAACTTACATTACAAACAATAAACGATTTGTGAAGCGTCTGTTGGAAAAAATCATAATCAGTGGTAAACTAAAAAAATGCATCTTGCTTGCGGCTAATGAAATGTATACATTAACTGCAAGAAGATACAAAACAATTGCTCTACAAAATATTTTGTTTCTGGGAAAAAATAAACCGTGTTTCCTGCAAGAACTCCATTGCTGCAAGCTGTGCAATCTGTTGTACGTGTTCAGATGAAAAGGAAGAACAAAGTTTTATGGCACGCTTTGGTTTGCAACACACCATGCTTTATCATCAAGTTTTGCTGCTGTAGCAGCTTACAAGAAAAAAACGTAATTGCTTGAAGTAGGCTAAGCCATTTTGCACAAATAATCACGATCATTCAGTTTTTAAGTGAAACAAGCAACAATACACAACCCGTCACTCTTCAGAACAACGAAATCTTTTTCATGTAGATTGAGCTTTCACCGAAGCAAGGTTGGCTTATGAACATGCAAGCCACAAAGCTTCTAACATTATTGAACAACCAAACCTTGAAGTTTTCAGAAGTAAAACCTCTCTAAAATAACTTGTAGAGTAGGCCTATCTAGTGATGGGCAACCAGATTATGGAGCGGTTAAATCTATGTTTTCATTCAAAAGAAAACACTCTACAAGTAATTTAATTCGAAACGAAACTAAATCAAGATAAAAAATTGTGTCAAAATGATTGATTGTGAAACTCTTTAATCTAAGACTGAGGTTTCTTCTTTGAAAGCTTAATCCTGGCAGTTTCACATACTTGTGTTCAGAGTTTTGAGGGACTTGATATGTATTTTTTTTGAACACTCAACCCGCTTTGCAAGTTCAATCGTATCCGTTTGGTTTTCACTCATTTCAAATTTTGACTTGTCACACAAATCCTAACCTTTCACGATTATGATTTGTCTAATTCGACTTGGCCATGAAGTGGTTCGATTCCGCATGATTGGCTGTAGGCCTACCATCAAATGCATTTGGATTTACATCCTAAAAACTAACTTCCCAACAATTAAAGGGCCTACATCAATGTGATGGCTAAGCTATCATTACGCGTGACCATTGCCGTGCAAGCACCTTCTTACCTCCTCCCCGAAAACAACCACTGTGTCCAGATGATTTAATGATAGCGCCATAAACGTTTTGCGGTCGTGTTTCTCAGACCATTGATTTGTTCAAAAGTGGGATGAAGAAGCAGTGGCGACTCTGGCACTTGGACTGCTCTTGTTTTAGCCCGAGTAGTAAAATAATGTAATTGACAAGCAATAACCACATTTCACTCCAGCAGTTTACCACAATACAAGGAGCCTGCTTGACGCATTATTTTACCTATTATCACGAGTAGGCTTAAAAAAAGCAAAGTAGCCTATCTTGCTGGTGCTATGCAGACATAAGTAAATGTAACCAATACGTTAAATACAAAAACATACAAAACAACTGCTCTGCAAAATGTTGGTTCCGGGGAAAAATCGACCACGTTTCCTGTAAGAGCTCGATTGCTGCAAGCTCTACAATTTGTTGTACCGGTACGCGTTCAGATGAAAAAGAACAACAAAACTGTATGGCGCGCTTTGTTTTGCAACGCATCATATGTTTTATAATCAATCTTTACTGAAGCAGCTTACATTAAAAAATTAACGGTATGAAGTAAGACACCGTTGACAAATAATTATGATGATTTATTTTTAAGTGAAACAGAAACAAAACACAACCCATCACTGATCAGAATGAACCATTCTTTATGTGGATTAAACCTTCAAGAAAGTGAGTGTGAACGTGCAACGTATTACCACAATGCCTCTATAACATTACTGAAGAAGTAAACCTTGGCGTTTTAAGAAAAGTAAAAGCTTTGTAGAATGAGCGTGTAGAGCAGCGGTTCCCAAACTTTTTCAGCTTGTGGCACACTAGAAAAATTATAAAATGCTTGCGGCACACTTAGGCTAGGTACAAGAGAAGAAAAGTTGCTTTAAAAAAAATTATTTTCACGTGTTAATGGGATGGATCGATGGATGTGCTTGTGACTGAAACGAGGTTGCATTGTTGACAAATATACTCGCGTTTCATCGTCAATTCAAAGCAGTCTCTCTCGTTTACAGCTTTTAATTTCAGTCCAAACAGAAAAGCCATGTTCAAATAGCCATGAAGATGCAAATGGCAATATAATTTTGATTGCTTTTGCACCGATCATGGAATAGGATTTGAAAGCAGACAGCCAAAACTCATCCAAGTTTTTTTGTGGAAACAGCGTTTGAAAAAACGGGTTGTTTCGTAAATCATTGAGCTGTTCTTCTTCTGCAGAAAGATTGTTTGATTCATTGCTTCCACATGGTGGGAAGTAATGTTGCAGTGCAAGCTGAAGTCCAGACAATGTGCTCATAATTTGCGGGATGATTTCTTGTTAATGAGTTGATTTATTAAGAGCAGGAAACGAATCAAAGACTTTTATCGAGACCTTTATTTTTCCCCTGCATTGAAGGACAACCATCAGTACAAACGCTCACGCAGTTAGGCTACTCCATTTCAACTCAGAAAGCAAAATATTTTCATCTACCAATTTGAATATGTCTTCTCCTTTGGCTGTGCCCTTCATTTCTTTGCAAAACAAACATTCATTTACCTTTTTGTTTCATAGTTAATGAAGCGAATAAAAGCCAGCAGATGAGATTTCCCAGTTCTGTCATTAGATTCGTTCTCCCTGTCTGTATCAACAAAGTAGTCACGAACTTGATTCTTTTAGTTTAAATCTGAGGATAGCTCTTCTACTGTATGCTTCGTGAAATTGTGTTATTTGACAACGAAACTCCAACTTTTTTCGGGGCAGCTCTACCAAGCATTTCTTCAACAACAATGGCTAATGCTGATCCAATTACTCATTCTGTGTGTGATTTTTTACGTTTTGCCAACAAGCGTGCCACTTTGTAACTTGCAAATTGCAATCAGTCCTTTTTCCTGCAGCTTGAGGTAGATTATTTTAATAGTTATACAGTTCTTTTCTAAAATTCCAAAAAGAGTCGCGGCACACTTGAGAATCTCTGGCGGCACACAGTTTGGGAATCACTGGTGTAGAGACTGACGACGAATCTGACTTGACGACTGAACTGACGACAAATCTTCTTTGGAGGTTTAATTCTGGCAGCTTCATATACTTTTAGAAGCTTTCAAATACTGGCCCAAGCCAGTCAGTGAGGTTGGTGGAATGGAGCTTCCATTAATTTTGTTGGTGTAAGCCTTTACAAGTATGTGAAACTACCAGGAAGAACCTATCAAAGGCTTTGTCAGTCCGAGGATAAAAATTCAAAACCATCCAACCTTGTTGTCTGTGAATTGTTCCATCTACTAGGTGCCTCTTATGTGAAGAGCAGTTTTTGAGATGCATTGTTCCACCCTACATTCTACACTTCCATACCTGAACTAACGCCATGTAATCTTGCTTTCTCCTCTTTTATGGTCTTTCGCTGCCGTCCTTGTTGTGCGAATTATTTGTGTTTGTTATATTTGTATAATTTTTGTTTGTTTTTTGCCAACAAAACAAAATAAACTGAACTGGTTCACAAATCCAACGCCCAACCGAGTTATTTGGCGGACGATTAAAGGAAATGCAAATAGAACAGATGCAAAATGCTTCCGAAATGTTTTTGATCTAAACGCTCGGAATCCTGATTAACCAGTCACGTACAGCAAAACAAAATATTTAGAAGATATCACTTTCAGATAATACTGCATTTGTTTGGTCTTAAAGCTTTGATGCATCTGCTTCAAGATTCAATGCAGAATACAGACTTGTCTTCGTTACCACGCAGGCGCACCGATGGCAATGCTCCTCCCTTCCATCGGTTAAAAGAAAAAAATTTGCATGCATAAAAGCGGAAGTTTTATGCATGGGTTTACGTCGTAAAACAAAAAAGAAATATAACTTAAATTCATACATTCAAGTCGATGGCTTTGTATTTTTAAGCAATCAAGTTGGAACAACTGTTTGTTTCAAGTAAGTACAAGATCTTTGTTGCGGTCAGAATTTAATCTTTGTTTTTTTAGTTCTGACGTAGATTAGTAAAGCTTAGTGTGGCCTTGCGTTTTGCTTGCCATTGTTTTCTGAAAATATCGGCTAATTGTTTTCCTTGTGGTACGTTTATGCAGGTACAGCTAAAAGTTTTAAATTTACATTTATTTAGTTTCTTTTTTGGCAAGATTCAACGTTGTAAAACAGAGACAATGTAATAAAAACGCTTCTGTTAAGCGTACCGTAGCCTTTGTACAAGATTTTACACTCATGAAACTATAATTTCATTTATATACTGTATGTCATTGGACAACATATAGACTAGCTTCGTATTTTCTTTAATCCAAAGATCGAACCGGATTAAACGTAGGCTACTCACTCTCATAAATTTTAACAAATAAAACTTGCTTCTTTTTACAACATATCTCAATTGAATGTAAATTCAAAAATTATTTGGACCAACTAGCCTTCTTTTCCCCAAAAAAGGCTGAAGGTCTTAAGACAGCTTGTTTTTACTTAAATTTGTCTCTGGATTTTGTAGATCCTGGAAGAGCTTCCATGCACGTGGTAAATACTAGCTTGCAACAATTTTCGGCTCAAAAAAAGTCATGTGCTTGAAAACGGCAAAGTCAGTTTTTGTTTGTATTTTAGGTTACAAGAAAATAGTTCAACTCATCAAAGTATTCTGAAAAAGAAGACATCCCAATATTCGTCATTGGCCATGTGAATAAGAAAATGGACCAAACCAATCACAACGTAGCCTATTCTTCGAAAGAAGACAGAGATGAATAGAAGCCTGAGTTTAATTTGGAGTATTTAAGAGCCGGAGTCGGACTTCGGCCAGAGTCATAGTGGAGCAGGAATCTGAAATTCTTGACAAAAACAGAAGCCGGATTGGAGCCGGAGTTTGATTTCTTTGCCAGTTCATAGGCTACTTTTAACATGGAAATATTTGCGTTGTACTTGGAGCAGTTGATATTTTTGTGTAGTTCTATGGTTTATTTTCAAAGCAGTAATTATTTCATCATGACAGACTGACAGAGGATAGGAAAGGCATAAGTGTTGTAGGCCTACGTAGAAGGCTAAACAACAAATCTGGATTATGGTTTATGTCATGCATTTGGAGTCGGATTAGAGTTTGGAGTCTGTTGTTGAGCTGCTGAGGAAGAATCTGCAAAAGTAGGCTACTTGAGTTTACGAACTATTCACTTTCCGTATTTTGGGCTTTTCAAGCTCACATTTCACTTTCAGCAACAATGTAACTATGTTGGCAACATTGCACCATGGGGGTAGGGTAGCCACGGGGGGAAGGGCTTGAGAGAGCAATTTCCCTCTAAAATTTTATCTTTCCCCTCAAATGGAGTTTTAATGCTATTAGAACGTTTCAATGACATTGTATGACATGTTGAATGACGTTTCATTAATTTTTGGCTGCATTTAGTAGCTATATTTTTAAAATGCTTTATTTGAAATATTAAAATGTTTGCCCCCCTCAGCCAAAGTTCCTTTGCCGCGCTAAAATTTTCTTTTTACCTACGTCACTGCATCGCAGTGCAGAACTACGGTTTGTGAATGTTTTGCTTTCAACCATTGCGACTTATGTAAACAGACCTTGCCGATGCTTGAAACTTTTAAAGTGGCTGCAGATAGATGCAATTTTGGCTTTGACCTCAAAACTAAATAGGCTATAGCCCACATTACATAGAAGCCCAGTAGCGTAGCCAGGAATTTTGAAAGGAGGGGTTTTGACAACCCAGCGGCGGGGGTGTGGGGGGCCTCCCACAGAAAATGTAAAAAATTACTTTGAATTTGGTGCATTCTGAGAGCATTTTCAACAAAAATGTGGGTATGAATATTCCTGCAAAATGGTGCTGTCCGGTGGCATAGCAAAAGGATAAGATCATGTTTTCTTCGGCATTTTTCGGAAATAAAGCTAGTCTCTATGTTTTCTTGTTGCTAATTCCTGGCTGAGATGTTGGAATGTTTGGTATTGGCAAAACTCGCTCTTTTAATGCAGTTTTGTTTAAAATTAGGCAATTTTTTTTTAGACTGAAAGCATCATTCTCAAGCATAAAGAGACTGAAAGCATCATTCTCAATATCGTGACTTCACACGCGTTCCAAAGGGGGGGGGGGGGGTTGTAACCCCCAACCCCCCCCCCCCCCCCCCCTTGGCTACGCCACTGCAGCAGCCTACATCTCTTTGAATTGATCATTTTAAAAATCCAAATTGCCAAAATGTTATCAATAAATCTCAAATCACAAAAAAACTCCGAGTTTTATTTCAAAAAACAACAAATCTTATCTTGTTAACAGTGCTACCTAATGATCTATGAATTTCCAGCACCTATACCAAATGCTAGTCCAATGTTTGTATAAATGACTGCATATACTGTATTATAGAACAAGAAAATGAAATATCTTCTGACAGGTGTCAACCCCACAACAATGCTTGCTATGAACGATTCGGTTAGGGGAGACCGAGGATAGTTCGGACGCGGGGTTACCTCGGATAAGGCATTTGACGTCACAGTAGAGTATTGTTAAATCACGTTTACCGAAGCTTTGTGGCTCCATTACAAATCAGGATAAAGTTTGCAAGTATGTCTGGTTTATTTAGAAAGTTGAGGTCGAAAAAGTAACTTTATCAGTGATATTAAGATTTAAAAATTGTACGTGTAAGATCATAATTCTGTTGCAGTTAACCAAAACAAACTTTTTATTGATTGAGGTTGTAGTTAAAAAGCAATACTCTGATAAGCAAGTGATGATTTTGACCAGCAGTTAATCAGGCAGCCATATTTTTTTCATTTATGTGTACTGTGTAGTCACGTGGTCGGGGATACTTCGGCCACAATGGCCGAAGTATCCCCATGGAAAAAATCAAACTTAAACATAATCTTATTTTCATATCTTTTGAATAATGTATTGGATTTTAAAGACATAATGGTGCGGACATACAAAAGAAAAGCAAATATTGAATATGCCTCCTCTGAGAGAATGAAGCTAGCCGTTTTGGCAGTGGTTGAAAAGGGATACTCCTACAGACAGTGTGCCGACCAGTATGGAGTAAATAAGTCAACTCTTTCAGATTACGTGCAACGCCATAGAAGAAATGGTGGCTTAGCATCATATTTTCCTAATTTTAGGCAGAAACAAGTCTTTACAGTGGAGATGGAAACAGCTTTGGCAGACTATCTTCTGAATTGTTCTAAAATGTTTCATAAAAGCCACTCGCCGATTCGCGTACGAATACGCCATTGAAACCGCGGTAAAACTCCCAGAGTCATGGAAATTAAACCAGACTGCTGGAGAAGACTGGCTTTCCGGATTTATGAAACGAAACCGAAATTTAAGCCTCCGAAAACCAGAAGCCACCTCTTTAGCCCGGATGACGAGCTTTAACAGAACGAACGTGACGCTATTTCAAAATAACCTTCGTGAACTGTACGAGAGATATCAGCACTTTAAGTCATCGGAAATTTACAATCTAGATGAGGTAATTGTTGATTGTTTTATGTAAAATGTAGTTGCCTACAATAATATCCGATTAAACGAACCCCATTTGTTTAGACTGGAATTACCACCGTAACAAAGCTTCCCAAAGTTGTTGGTCAACGTGGAGCAAGCCAAGTTGGCCAAGTAACGTCTAGAGAAAGAGGAGAGCTCGTGACCCAAGTTGGCATCATCGGTGCCAGCGGAGTAGCACTGCCGCCAGTTGTTTGGGTATTTCCAAGAGTAAGGCAAAACCCAGTACGGATACTTTGCGGACTTTCAAGTGGATCTATGGCTTTGGTTCATAAATCAGGCTGGATGACATCCGAAAATTTTATTCATGTCCTGGAGTTTTTTGTCAAATTTACCAGGTGCTCCGAAGAAAACAAGGTATTGCTCATCATGGACAACCATGAGTCGCATTTAAGCTTCAAAGGAGTTGACTATGCTAAAAATAATGGGATTGTCCTACTAACACTGCCACCCCACACATCCAACAAACTTCAACCATTGGACAAAACAATATTTGGCCCGTTTAAATCCTTTGTCAGTCAAGGGATTGATGACTGGATGATTGCCCACCCAGGTCAAGTCATTTCAATATATGATCTTCCAAAAATAGCCTTGCAATCATGGGATCGAGCCGCGACACCAGTGAATATTAAATCTGGCTATCTATCCACCGGAATTTGTCCTTTTGATCAGAACATATTTTCGGACGACGACTTCTTGTGTTCTTTTGTCTCCGACCGTCTGAACCTGAATCTGACAATCGACCTTCAGAAGCAGCCGACAATTTGATGCTTGATGAACCTATTGCAGTTCAAGTAGAGGCTTTCACCGAGCCCAGTCAAGAAGAACAGGAGTTTGATATAAACCCAAGTAATGAAGATCTCACACGACTGTCGAGTAGTGAAGATCTCCCACGACCGTCGAGTAGTGAAGATCTCCCACAACCGTCGAGTAGTGAGGATCTCCCACGACCGTCCAATACCTCTTGTTCAATTCAAGTTACGCCAGAATGCATAAGACCATATCCTAAATCTGGGGAACGAAAGCAAACTTCAAGAAAGGGAAGAAAAAGAGGTCGATCTTTTATTGCTACCAACACTCCTGAAAAAAATAAATTGGAAGAGCAGGAAAAACAAAAACAACCCAAAAAATTATCGACCCAAACAACAAAAAAAAAAAAGAGGCAGCCAAAACGAAAACTTTTGATCGAGAGTTCTTCTAGTGATGAATCATAGCATCTTTTCACATATAAACTAGGTGGGCAGTTGCCCACCTAGTCCCTTTGCTTGCCCCCCTAGCCCTTTCTTTGTCCCCCTAGTTTGAAACTAGGTGGGCAACTTTTAAGACTTAATTTTTGTGCTAAATCCAAGTTTTATCCAAGTTAAAGAATGAACAGCTAAATGGAAAGCTTCAGCATACATTTAGAACTTATCAGCCTACCTTTGACCTTACGGATACTTATAATATCCTTATTGTTCCAATCAAGCAGATTAATTAGCAATTCGTGTTGTGAGTACCTCAAATTTTGTGTGAGATTCTAAATGTCTGAATTACTGAAGTTTGTTTCCTGATTTTCATCAAAATAAAATACCAGCTGTTTAGAATCATCTACTTCTGCAAAAATTCAACTCATTATAATATCTTTGCAGTTGTGTTTCATAGATTATCGTAGTTGTTTCTTTTTACTAGTACAAAAGACCTCTGCAACTAAATGTTGCTAGATTAAATTTTATTACATTATTATTTATAAAATATTGTGGGCGGGGATGAATATAGGAATCAATTATGTGTCTCAAAAGTGTAGTCTAGGTATAATATTTTTATTTATTTGTATCAGACAAGGTTGTCCATGTTATAACCAAAACACAAAAAGACAAGACGTAAGGAGTCACTTGGATGACATGTGCAACATATTATTGTAGTGCTTAAAATATGTGGTTTTATAGAAAGCGTCTGAGGACATTAATGCTATGATAAAAGAATTGAGAGATTTGTAACAACGTTGCACAAAGGCATAAACTGTTTTCCCCAATAGAGCATCAAAAGTTATAACATTTGCATTAACTTGACATTCACGTGCACTACAGTATAGTAAAGCGAGGCATACTGTGTAGAATTCGAAATGAGTCATTATAGGCAATTCTAATCCGATTGATCGAAGAACGGCGATAATTGTGCCAAAGTTAAATATGCCTTTTTACACACAATTTGCCTAGGAAATCTACATTTTTAAGCTTACATGTTTTACGCTCGGGAAAAAATGACCTTTTTCCCATCATTTACGCGCGAAAAGTGCCCTTTTTAACATAACTCTCGTGCTAAAAGTGCCCTTTTTTGAAAATTTGCCCACCTAGTTCCAATTTGTGAAAAGATGCTATGTGATGAATCGTTGACCTCTGAAATAATGCATTTAAGTGATGACATGTCTAGTGAAGAAGAGTGTCCACCACCTATTTCAAAAGAAAAACCAGAAGTGAAGGACTTTGTACTGGTCAAATATGATTCAAAGAGGAATAAACCGGTTTTTTGTGTTGGTGAAGTGGTCGATTTCGAAGAATCTAACAATGACGGAGAGGAACAAGAACTTGACATTAAATTTTATAGAAAGAACTCCAAAAGTCGCAATTCATTTGTTGAACCACAAGTCGAAGATATCCACGCTGTTGAAAGTACAAGGGTTGTCATGGTGTTGCCAAACCCTGTACGAATCGGAGGATCTAAGCGTCAAATAGCCGCCCAAAGATTTCCTATTGACCTTTCATGCTATAACATGCGCTAATATTCTAATGTTAACTAATGCTGTTGATAATTTGTTGGGTTTTCATTCTGTAGGCCTAATAGCTGTCAAATAAACTCAAAACGTCTGCATCAAATTGCTGTCCGAGATGACCCCAGGCATGTCCGAAATTACCCCGGTACCGGGGTGACTTCGGACATTTGAGGACCGTAGAGATTATGCTTTTTATAAGCATTTCCGGTTTGCTGAAACAAACGATACTCCTACCCTTTTTCGGCAAAGCTTTAGGGTTTACAACAAAATAACATTTACGAACTTGCTGTGTAATTTAAAAAAAATATGGGCTGTTTTCAAAAAATCGTCCGAGCTATCCCCGGTCTCTCCTACATGTTTTGTAATACAAAGGAATTTATTTTCACACGAGTCAGTTCAATCATAAATAGCTAAAAATCGATTTCGATCAGCTAGCAGCTGGATCATCTTCAGTTAAGCTGAAACCAAACAGCACAAAAAAATGAAATCATGAAAGTGCAAAAGAACGAAAAAATGAAAAACGTTTCACTCTTGCTACGTCAAAGAATTGATGGAAAAAATGATGACGGAAAAAATGAAAAAAAGTTGATGACTCCTGAATTGTAGTAGTTTCGGTTCTTCTAATAAGTCTTCTGTTCTGTGGGTGTTTCTAAAGCTAAACCAACTTCTCAAGCAAAAGAACAAACATACTATTTTAGGATTGCAAAAGGTTGCAAAAGGTTAGTAACCTTACAGATTGTACTTGGGATAAAAATAAACTGACAAAACGTACAATTAAGTCTGTTGTGTTTCAAGATTGCCAGATAGCACGGATAAAAGATCTTTTTTAATTTTTGATTTGATTGTTTTTGAAAAATTAAACCAAAAGCCTCCAAAAACTTAATCTTGCAGTGTTTGAAAATGTTAAATAGGTTCAGCATAAGCATTGTAATAAATACAACTAAACAAAAAATTAAATTAAGATTGGCAACATTGTACAGTAGATACATCTTCACAAAACATGGACTACTGGTAGGCATAACAGTTCATAAGCGTACACGATTCAATTAATTCGTGTAGCAAACAATATGTTTTGTAAAGTGGCCTACTAGAAAAAAATGGTCAGTGGTAAGCTAAAAAAAAACTAATCATCTTGCGTGTGCTGTTGCATACTTACAGAAATGTATACATTAACCCTTTGACGCACATAAGGTACTGGAAATAAATTTTCAGTCAACCATTGTATTATTATGGTTAGTGGTGTTGTTTAAAAGGACTTTTGAAGAAATTTTTAAAAAATTATGTGTAGTAAGAAAAATAATGTATGGCACGTATGTGTGCCATTGTGCCTCAAGGGTAAAGATTTTGTCTATTTTCTTAGCACCAGTCTGTGTTGCCAAAATGGCAATAGAAACGGTAGAACTGTTATATGGTTTTCAACAGCAGCCTGATAACCAATGCAAGGTTTTGCAGATCACATTGATTTAATCACAAACAATGAAATAGACAAACAACGCACCACAAAGACACTGAAAACACAGATAAAAAGTGTGGAATCCAAATGAAATCTGCAAAGTAGAATTTTGAAAACTAGTAAGAACACTCAACACAACATTTGACTGATTAAAAATTAAGCAACCTTCAAGTTCTATGCAAATATTATTACCATGCATTGTAGAGACTTAGGAAACTGACTTCATGACCTTGAACCATCTGGTTCACTAACATAAAGTAAGAGAATGGACACAGCAAATATATATAATACAGTATTCTGAGGTAAAAACAATCACTGCAGATTGAAAAAAAGGTGTACAAATCATTAGAGGATCTATAGCCACCTGAATCAATGTAAAATGATGATGAATTTAGGATACAATTCCCAAGATATTGATAAAAATTGTGCATTGGTTTTAAAATCACATCATACAACATGCATACTATACTATAAAGATTTGTGGTATGCATTGAAACAGTCTCTGTCTTTCACATAGAATAGATGATTACAACAAATACAATATCCAAACATTGGTTGTTGGTCCGATTATATGTTTTCCGAGTAGTGCACAACTTGCATTGCATTCTGTCTTCCACCTTTTCCATTGTATGTTTCATATCAACTGATGCCATGGAGCGACTTCTTTTGGAGGTCATGATATCTGATGATGCGACTGCTCGTTTCCTGTTTGTGAATGTTCCAATCATACTCCTCACAACAAGTCGTCGAAATGTTTTAGAGTCAAGGTTGCTCATATCAGGATTTTCATCACATAGTTTGTTGTAAATAACAAATGCATTATTTACAGCAATGTCCATTAGGTCAAACACAAATCGCAAGTAGTATTTGATTCTGGACTTGCCATCAAATTGATTTGTCACTTTTTTTTTATTCATTATATCTACGCCACCCATGTGCTGATTGTAATGCTAATTGCTTCACAACATCTGGACAGGCAATCAGATTGTTTCGAGCTTGATCCCTTCTTTCTTGTTTCACTTCATCCAATGGAAAAGCTGTCAAAAAGTTTGATACAAAGTTGATGGCTTTGTTGTCCATCCACTTCACAAAGTATATATACAAGATTTTTAGCTTGAAACCAAGCAACATCCCCTCTCTTCATGCTCTTGTCAGCAAGGACTTGTGATTTTAGCAAATGCTTCCTATTGGATCTCACTGTGCCAGTACTGAAAACATTTCTTTTGGAAAGGGCATCCTGCAGTCCGCAAATAACACACGATTGACAGCGACTTCACTCAAATGGAAAACTTTTTGCCTTTTAGCCATATTGTTATTTTGAAAACACTTAGTTTGCACTAATAAAACATGAAAATAAGCTCAGTATCAGGTTACTTTGCAGGGTCTGCTACTATTCGGCGAGTCCGATTCGGCGAGTCCGATTCGACTAGTCCGATTCGGCGAGTTCCCTATTCGGCGAGAGCCTTTTTCGGCGAGTGCCCTATTCGGCGAGTTTTTGAAATTTTTGAAAAGAAATTATTGGGTACCGTAGCCTAATTATAATTGCCGTTTTTACATTGTTTTAACGTCGCTAAACGTTGAAATCGTGCAGAAAGGAATAAAAATAAAATGTTTGAACTATTAAATTAAAATTCGTCATGTCAATTCAGTTGTTTTTATTTCTGACCATCATATGAAAAACAATACATGTCAACATAGCAAAGGTAGAAGCGACAAAACGCGAACGTTAAAACGTGCTTGTGACCGAAGTAAGTTATTGAGTTGAAAGAAATTTGGCACGAAAATGTTACAAAAAAAAAAAAAAAATCATGTTTATGTCTATAAGTTAGTACTTTTGAATAGTTAAAATGATTAGTTTGGATCAACAAATGTGTGGCCTGCAGCTTGGATTGAAAGGAAATTATCGGGTACCGTAGCCTAGTTATCCCAACCAGCAAAAATTTGTTCCAAGAACACAGTTCATTTTTACATTGTAGTAACAGAATGATAAGGCTAAACAAATGTGTGGCCTATCGTGTTAACGTCGCTAAACGTTGAAATCGTATAGAAAAGGGAGCTTTTGCTGACTAGGATACTTTGAAACTTTCACAGAAGCCTTTCGATTTGTTCCAAGAACCCAGTTAGCCTAACAGTTCATTTTTACATTGTAGTAACAGAATGAAAAGGCTAACCAAATGTGTGGCCTACAGCTTGGATTGAAAGGAAATTATCGGGTACCGTAGCCTAGTTATCCCGACCAGCAAAAATTGCTGTTTTTACATCGTTTTAACGTCGCTAAATGTTGAAATCGTGTAGAAAAGAGAACTTTGCTGACTAGGATACGTTGTGTTGTAAAATTACGTTTAGTCTACATTATGTTCCTACGTTCTGGTTTCCTTGCCTAGAGCGCTTCACGTTGATTGTTTTCTCAGTACGCGTTCAGTTCTCAGGTTAGCGCTCAGTTCTCAGTTTTCTCATTGTGTGAAACAGATCTACTTTGTTCGCTTTATATTTATGGTTTGTGTTTTGTAGGTACACTTCGTTTCTTAGTTTTTTAAAACTCAATAAATGGATGTTACACGTTGAAGCTGAGAAACATTCACAGAAGCCCTAAGATTTGTTCCAAAAACCCATTTAGCATAACATTTGATTTGTACATTGATTCAACGTCTGAATACATTATCTTAAAAATGCAACGTATCGTAGGGCTTCTTTGAATGTTTCTCAGTTTCAACGTATCCTAGTCAGCAAAGTTCTCTTTTCTATACGATTTCAACGTTTAGCGACGTTAAAACGATAGGCCACACATTTGGTTAGCCTTTTCATTCTGTTACTACAATGTAAAAATGAACTGTTAGGCTAACTGGGTTCTTGGAATAAATTTTTGCTGGTCGGGATAACTAGGCTACGGTACCCGATAATTTCCTTTCAATCTAAGCTGTAGGTCACACATTTGTTGATCCAAACTAATCATTTTAACTATTCAAAAGTACTAACTTATAGACATAAACATGATTTTTTTTGTAACATTTTCTTGGTTTTATTTTTTTTTCATATCTTAAATTTTTCTGAAGGTGTTGCGACCGTGCCAAATTTTTTTCAACTCAATAACTTACTTCGGTCACAAGCACGTTTTAACGTTCGCGTTTTGTCGCTTCTACCTTTTTCTACACCTTTGCTATGTTGACCTGAATTGTTTTTGATATCATGATCAGAAATAAAAACAACTGAACTGACATGACGAATTCAAGCACGTTTTAACGTTCGCTTTTGTCGCTTCTACCTTTGCTATGTTGACGTGTATTGTTTTTGATAGGATGGTCAAAAATAAAAATAACTGAATTGACATGACGAATTTTAATTTAATAGTTCAAACATTTTATTTTTATTCCTTTCTGCACGATTTCAACGTTTAGCGACGTTAAAACGATGTAAAAACGGCAATTGTAATTAGGCTACGGTACCCGATAATTTCCTTTTAAAAATTTCAAAAACTCGCCGAATAGGGCACTCGCCGAAAAAGGCTCTCGCCGAATAGGGAACTCGCCGAATCGGACTAGTCGAATCGGACTCGCCGAATCGGACTCGCCGAAACGGGCCATTCCGTACTTTGCAATATGTTTTCATTTTGAATTACTATAGTTAACAGATTTTCTTCACACATTGCAAACATTACCAGACTTTCTAACAAAGATTCACATAAACTTGTGTAGCAATTTTTACCCTTGAAGTACAATGGCACATATGTGGGTGCAACAGGGATGCCAGCGACAAATTTCCAATAAACTTAGATTGTGTGCTAAAAAAACCCCAGATGAGGCAAAAAAAACCCAGGTCCAGAAAATATGTAGTAAAGCGGTTAAAAAAACCTGCGTGTGCTTTCAGCACCATTTTAAATCATTACACAGAAGCCTCAGAAAGCTACAAATAGTAACACGTATATATAAGGCAGTGGCTATTTGACCGGCTCCGGTCTTTGAATCTGAAACACTATTTGACCGGTCATGACGTCACTACATAAGCACTTTTTTCTTCTTCTCTTTCAAAGCAAAAGATGACAAGCGCCTTAAGTTTTAAATTCAACACGTTTTCTTCAACTCAGTCCGTGGCGCATACGTAACGTCTCGGGCTGCCATTCTAGAGGGAATGAGTTCGATACTACCTGGAAGCATTCTATTTTTTTTTTTAAACTAAATTTTGACCCAAAGTGCATTTTTGTCGTCAATTTTTAATTTGAGTAGCCTACAGCCCATTTTTTTAAATCTTTCCAAATGTGAGTAATAAAGTTAAGTTTTTTTAATATTTTATTAAAAGAATATTATAACAGTTAGCCTAACCTCTCAAGTACATGTATTGTAGCTCCACACACAGTGAAATTTACATGCCTTTTGACTCCTTTTTATTTCTTTAAAAGTAATATCTAAAAAGACATTATTGACCCAAAAAGAATGTCTAAAAAGACATTATGAAAAGCAACTACGGACAAAGGCCAGTGTTTCGATCTCCCGACCTCTTCAGCGTAGCGTAGTAAAGTGAAAGTGGAAAGTTGTCTTGAAGGGTTGGTTGAGATGATGATTTGAAACTTGACTGATTGTTGTGCGACAATGAGACTGGATTTAATTTTTAACTTCGGACTTCAGCGAAACGTAATCTTACAGCCTATTAGAAGGTGTGAACTTTTCAGAGAATTTGTGCTAAGAAATGAAAGAAATTTGTTAAAAATAAAGACTAGAAAAAACTTTTTTAATTCGTTTTGAAACTTTTTTATTCACTTGTTGATTCATTTATATCAGTTTGTAAAAGTTAAAAAAAAAAAAAAAGAATGCTTCCAGGTAGTATCGAACTCATTCCCTCTAGAATGGCAGCCCGAGACGTTACGTATGTGCCACGGACTCAGTTGAAGAAAACGTGTTGAATTTAAGACTTAAGGCGCTTATCATCTTTTGCTTTGAAAGAGAAAAACAAAAAAGTGCTTATGTAGTGACGTCATGACCGGTCAAATAGTGTTTCAGATTCAAAGACCGGAGCCGGTCAAATAGCCACTGCCTATATATAATTATACAGTATACATGCTTATGTTGGTATGGTAGTTAATATATACGGTATGTAATTTAACTATATATATATACAAAAACAAGAGCTTGGTAGGCCTATATGGGCTCACAGCAAAGATTTTGGTTCAAAATTACCTTTATGGTAAAGCGTCTAGCTAGCAAGGTTCAGTGTGTGTTTAACCAAAATTTCTAAAACTGACTAGATGTATGAGTGTATAAGCTAGCCATTAAGGTTAGTTTTGACTTTTGAACTAAACTTTTTACTGTGTGAGTTGAAGACTGCGGCTGAGGAGAATCACGATGCCTGCTTCCTGCTTACAGTTTGGTGTACAACTACGATAACTTGGTTCTTAGCAATACACTTTTTAGCCTTTTTCATTTGAACATAATGTTGAAAAGAATAATTCAAATTCACAATAAATAAATGTTCAGTAACACAAATAGTTGTACTACTCCAATTTTTAGTCATCCACATTTTCATAAAGTTGGATCACTTCTTCAGCATCCTGTACCTCACTGACTGCAGTAGCTGATGCAAAAAACGGAGCTGGTACACAAGTCCCCCCTCCCCTTGGTAACTCATGACAAAGAGGAATTGACCAAAACATGTGGATTGAAGTGTGTGAACCGTAAAGCAAAGGTAAAGTAGTTTCACCCAATATGTTTGGTCGAGTCCTGTCTTTGTCATGAGTTACCAAGGGGGGGGGACTTAAAAAATAAATTGAATTGTATACCAGCTCCCAAAAAACATTATACCAGTACCTTATCATTTTTGTGTTGCAGTGTGGACCATTTATCAAAGATCCCAGTGCCTTAATACCGTGCAAGCTCTGTACAAAGTTAAAAAACCAAAAAAACCTAGATTTACCTAAATTTAAAATAAAAAAACTTAAAACCCAGATGTAGTCAAAAAACCCAGATCTAGGTGGAAAAACCAAGGTCTGGCATCCTTGGGGTGCAAGTATAGAATCTGCCACCCTGGTCAACATGACGTCACAAAATGGACGCAACTACTACAAAAGGGGTGAAAAAAAGGATGTGGCGTATAAGGGGGTGGCGTATACTGAATAAGGATCGATTCGCCTTTACAATGCATTGAAAAAAAGCTTTGCTGGGCGGTTAAGTTTGAACGACGATTGCTCGTTTGGTAGATGAGATATGAACCTGAAACATTTCAGGTGAATAAAGCAAGACATACTCTTTCAATTTGTATAAGATTAATGATTTTATTGTAAAAATTAAATTGCTGAGAATCGGTACAAGTTGGTGAAGTTTAAGTTATTACAAGATAAAGATAGTAATTGGTTTGGATTTGTAGCCAACTGATTTGGGTAGATGTATGATTGTGCTTTCCAACGATGGTAAAATTGTTCAAATCTGAGCAGAAACAAGAAGACTACAGCAAGTTTAGTGGAAGCACTATTTACCGATCACAGCAAACTGGGGGTGGCGTATACTGAATAAGGATCGATTTGCCTTTACAATGCATTGGAAAAAAGTGTCGCCGAGCGGCTACGTTTGAACGACGATTGCCAGTTTTGTGGATAAGATATAAACCTGAAAGTTTTCATGTGCATAAAGCAAGACATATTCTTTTAGTTTGCAAAGATTTAATGATTTTATTGCAAAAATTAAATTGCTGAGAATCGTTACAAGTTGGTAAAGTTTAAGTTATCACAAGATAAAGCTAGTACTTACTTTGTGCTTGTGTTTAATTGATTCGTGTAGATGTATGATCGTGCTTTCCAACGATGGCAAAATTGTTAAAATCCGAGCAGAAACGAGAAAACTACTGCAAGTTTAGTGGAAGCACTATTTACCGATCACAGCAAACAGTGGGTGGCTTATACTGAATAAGGATCGATTCGCCTTTACAGCGCATTGGAAAAAAGTGTCGCCGAGCGGCTACGTTTGAACGACGATTGCCCGTTTTGTAGATAAGATATAAACCTGAAACTTTCCAGGTGCATAAAGCAAGACATACTCTTTGCAGTTGCGTTAGATTGATACTTTTATTGTAAAAATTAAAATGCGAGCTGAAATTAGATAGCTACAACACATTTAGTTGCAAACGTTTCATATTTTTATTTTTAAAGTTTAATTGGGTAAATTTTTAGCTGAATTGATGCAATTTGGTAAATTTTATGTCATTCTAGGTAGTTATATTCAACACTCGACGTTGGTTTAATGTTTTTATTGTAAAAACAAAGTAAAATTGTCAAAAAATCCATGTCTATTCCGCTTTATCACCTTCATTCCGCCGCTTTTCAGCATCCTTTTTTTCACCCCTTATGTAGTAGTTGCGTCCGTTTTGTGACGTCATGTTGACTAGGACGGCGGATTCTATACTTGCACCCATATGTGTGCCACACATAAATAGTTAGCCTCACAACCAGTAAACCTTAGTTTCCAACTTAAGTAATGGTAAAAAGGTGTCCTAGACACTCTAAAGTGTACTCTGAATAAATATTATGATGAATTAAGAATTATAAACTAATAAAAATAAGTTTTAAACATGCCTCTGAAGCAATAGCTAAAATAGGCAAAACAATTTTAAGGTATGTCTGAAGAAATTAGTTCAGAGTTTCCAACTATTAGTTTCAAATTAAAGTTTGATGTATAGAGAGGTTGCAGCATAAAAATCGTTTCAAAATCTAATGATTTTCTAACATAAAATCACAGTTAATTTTGTGGCACACATGCGTGCCACTGTACCTCAAAGGGTTAAATACAAAAAGAAACAAATTAATTGCTCTGCAAAATATCGACTCTGGGAATAAATAAACCACGTTTCCTGCAAGCTTTACAATCTGCTGTACGCGTTCTAATAAAAATGATAACAAAACTTTATGATAACTCTTGTAGCAGCGGTTCTCAACCGATGGTCCGCGGACCCTGAAGGAGTCAGTAAAGCATTTTCATTTTCTGGGGGTCTGTCAAAGTTTCCTAGTTTGCAACATAGTTCATAGATCATAACATTTAAAAATTGATTATGCTATAGTTGTTTATTACAGTTGTTGTTGTTATTGTTGTCGCATCTAGACTTACGCCCAGTGGTTGAAAATGTAGAAGGGGGGTGAAGGCAAGGAAGCCAATCTTCGTGTCCACCTTCAGCCATGCCTTTAAGTGTCCTGCCAAAGACACAGCTGCATGCTCTTGAGCGATGTCAAACTGGCGCCCTTTCGAGTGCCGTCCAGGGGCTCTCACTACTTGGCGATGCAGTCGACGCGTGTAACAATGATTCTCGACCTGTGCGGGACGACGCCCTGGTGAGTCATTTAAAATTTCAAAGAACATTGCAACAAAAGTTCGCTTTCCTCACTAAAAAAATCATCTAAAAAAATTAAATCTTTTATAAGGCTCTGCATGTGCAACTTAATTATTGGGACAGCAGATTGTTGATTAATGCTAAATTAACTTAGAAATACAAACGTTTTTATTTTAAACACTCACAATTTTGCCATGACTGTAATTACAACGAAATACTGATTGCAAGTCAAAATAGGTAGAACTTGTTGTAAAGGTCGCAAAATATCTATTAATTTTCAATAAAATTTATAGAACAACGTTAAATTAGCATATTGATGACTGATTTTTCTTCCTATATGCCAACATATAGCTCACAACCTAATTTTGTCAACCGTCATAAGTGCGTCGCGAGTTCAGCAAATTTCTCTGATTGTGTCGCTGCTAAACTTCTGAAACAGTTGTTGCCATAAGGAGACGCACGGTACCGGTAGCCTACCAAAAATTAAAATGAAACTTTTTGAAGGGTCAGCGTTCGCTTCGAAAGCAGCAAAAAGAGTTCGCTAAGACAAAAAAGTTGAGAACCAATGCTCTACTGCAGTGGTTCCCAACTTGTTTTTAAGGCAACCCATTTTTAAAAAAAATTCAGTTTGGTAAAATCTTGCGACCCAAGCAAATTGTCGTTGTATTTTAAAAGCCATACAAGATTGCGTTCCAAACAAACAGCACTACAAAAGCAGTAACTTTTACCACATCAGACTATGTGTGGCCCAACGTGTGGAAAAATTTGTCATGGTTTGTCCTACATAGTGTTCGTGACATATAGTGCACGTTACAATGTATATCCCGTAATTTTGGAAAGTTAATTTATGTTTGAGACTGAAATTTTTGTTGGGTTTACATTTAATAATAATATTAACAATAATCAAAACGAAAACTGTTAAAACTTTTTGCACTACGATCATGCTACAAAGCTTTCCGATGTCTCGACATGAAACGCTTCATGAGTTGTGTTTATATTTTCCAGTTTTGTGATCGATCTCTTCACGTTTTAAAAAAATTTTATTGTTATTTTTTCGCCCAAGATACAATATGCCTAAAAAACAAGCGACCCAAAAAAATAATCAGGCGACCCAACTTTGGGTCGCGACCCATGTGTTGGGAACCACTGCTCTACTGTATAATTGTTAACACATCATAGCCTACGTTTTATCATCAAGTTTTTTTCCTGAAGCAGCTTAGATTTGTCTACATTTAGATTTGTCACTGCTTACATTTTGATCCATTTGTCCGCTCCATTAGCTCAGTGGTTACACTGGTTATGCGCCTGGCTCAAGATCAAGCGACGCTGGTTCGGGTCTCGGATGTGCGCATGAGCAGGGGTTCCGAGAGGGCGGTAGAAGTCGGGCAACTCTTTCCTCTACTGTAGCATAACATTGTAAAAGAAGAACGAGTAGTTTTTCACGTTTGAGGGTGGCCCATTTCTTGCTACTAAAATCAAGATGCATCAACATAAAAAATGAACAAATTTTTGAGTGAAATGGGTAATTTTAAGTATTTTTCCATCATTTTACTGTAAATGTTATTTCATTTGTTTCTCATCAAGAACAAATCGTTGTCGCATTAAGGCAGGCTATATTCATTGTTCAACTTCTTCAATACGTAAAATCTGCTGCTATTAAGCCTAATGCTTTATGTGTCACTGAATGAATTGTGTTGTATTAACTCGAACACTGGTGCTGCTTTGGCTAAGTGTGTATAGCTTACTATTCTTGCTTGACCAAATGAACCTTGATTTCATAAACTGGTTGGCCAGGCATATTGATCCAACATGTCTGGAAAGATGAAACATTTATTTTCTGCTTATGAATGGCATTGCTTTAAACTAGTGTTCATAGTGTACTGTAGGCCTACAGTGTTGTCCAGATGTCATTCAAATTTGGAGTAGTTGATCGAATGTAAGCTTGTGTCATTTTCAATTGTAACCGGCCAGATAGCAAATTCTAAAGAAAGCTGTCCTATTATTTAAGCAGCCTACTTGCAGCCTACAGTTTAAAATCTATGCCATTATGTGGATTACAATCCTAAACGAGATTCACTCTACCAACTTATACATACAGCGAAATGACTGTTCAATGGTCAATCAGCTGACCAATTTAATGAAAGTACAGGATGTAAACAAAATTAGTGAAAGCTGGAAAGAGTAGACTACTCGCAAGCTAAATTTGTTGTGGGAAGTATGAACTAAACAGCAAAGCATTTCAGGGCTGTTCTCCATTCAGTGGCACCTAGTGGATAGATAAATTAACAGGATTAGCCAAGATTAACATATCAAAGGCTTTGTAACTCCGAGCAGTGCCGGTCTTTGGGGTGTGCAAACCGTGCGATCGCACAGGGCCCGCAATTTACTCAGAAAATGCAGTAATTTTGTCATTTCCAATGGAAAAGTTCAACAAAGGAATTAGCAACAAGAAAACATAGAGGCTCAACGGGTGCAACCTATTTCGTACCCTGAAAAGATCGAGAAAAAAAAACAACAGAGTTGAAGTCGCGATCGGAGTTGCCGCAAACATTTCAAAATTTCTCTCGATCTTTTCAGGGAACGAAATAGGTCGAAATTTGATTTTGTTACCCCGATTTCAGGGTGCGAAATCGGGGTACGAATTTTTCAGGGGACGAAATAGGTTGCATCCAGACTCAACATAGAGACATAGCTTTATTTCTGGTCAGGGGGAGGTCAGGTTAGCTTCTTGGGAGGTTAGCTTCTAATTGTCTGGGGGAGGCCCCCCAGACCCCTTCGCTGCTGGGTGTCACCTTCGGAGATCACGCCGCCAGGCTTCGCCCGCCGACCGTAAAACCACTCCCCTCTCGTTTCAAAATACCCAGCTACGCTACTGAATTGGATCATTGTCATTGGAGCCCGCAAAGCATATTCCGCAAAGGGCCAGAAATACCCTAAGACCGGCACTGCTTCGAGAATAAACATTCAATAACTTCAAAATTAGGTTGCTTGAAGTAAGGTAGGCTACTGTGAACAAATAATTAATAGGCCTACTATCATTTATATCTTTAGTGAAATAAGACATATTCCGTCACTCAGAACAAACAAGTAAACTGGTTTTTGTGTGGATTAAATTACCTGAAGAGTGTTTTGTTTTGTAGGAAAACATAGTTTCCAAACGCTCTGAAATCTTGATTTCTGTCACAGGCTACTCCACAAACTTATTTTAGAAAGGTTTTACTCCTTCAAGCTCCAATAAGGTTTGATAATTTAATGATGTTAAGAAGCATTGTGACAGTACGTTACCTGTTCACACCCTGCTTCCTGGCTGCATACTTACAGAGATGTAGGCTACAGCCTACATCAAATACAAAAAGAAACAAAATAATTGCTCTGCAAAACATTGTCTCTGAGAAATAATCAAACACGTTTCCTGCAAAAGCTTGATTACTGCAAGCTTTAAAATATGTTGGACGCGTTCAGATGAAAAAGATAACAAAACTTTAGTTTATGGTGTTCTTTGGTTGGCAACACATCATTATGTTTTACCATCACGCTTTAGTTTTACATCAAAACAATTAAATTGCTTGAAGTAAGACACTGTGCATGAATAATTATGATATAAGTAGGCTAAAACAAGACACAACCAGTCAGTCTTCAAAACGAAGACATCTTTGCGGCTACTTGCACGGAGCACAAATGGAATTCTGAATTCTGAATATGAATATGGAATGGAATTCTGAATGGAATTCTGAATGGAATGAAATTCTGAATGGAATGGAGCACAAATGGAATTCTGAATATGAAAGTCAAGTACCACTAGACTCCATTCGTTCATCTCAAACGCCGACATATGCCCCATCCGCCTGACACTACAAAAACAGGCATGGGTGTGCCTCAACCCTCTTCGTACGAGCGTCGGATTTTTCCACTCAACCATGCACCAATGGGGAATGGCCTTTTCCTCCTCCTGTAAATGCGGTGCCAAGAAACATATCACAGACAACATCATCAATGACTGTACCATCTTCAAGCCACCTAACGGAGTGGAAGGTATGATGAAATCAAAGACTGGCTGCTCTCTAGTAGCCTTCCAGTGTAGTCCGGGAACATCGTGAGTCTGGGGTGGTAAAAGAACAGACCCTCGGCCCAAGAGGCTTACACGACGACGACGACGAAGCGCACGGTTAATAGGTCCACCCACTTATTAAGCCAAATTTGGTCCATTCCGGAATTACTGAAGGTATAGGAGTGGTCGAAAATTGTCCCACGCTTAATAAGCCCAAAATCGTCCGGTCCCGATGTGGGCTTAATAAGCGAGGACAAACGTATTGGAGTTGATATTTAATTGCAATAGATTTGGAGAAAAATTATATGCTTCTGAAACGTTTGGGTCGCGAAGATTCCGAACGATTGTTGTTTGGGTCGCGCCAACAACTATTTGCGGACCCCTGGATTAATTAACAGACAAGAACACTTCAGCAACTATCGGAAACTTTGCCAATTTGGGTAACCGACCCTGTGTGAATGGTTCAAAGCTTCTACAAGTATGCGAAACTGCCAGGATTAACTTATCAAAGGCTTTGTAACTCCGAGGATAAAGATTCAAAAACTTAAAAATTAAATTGCTTGAAGTAAGGTAGCTTACTGTGCACAAATAATTACTATCATTTATATCTTTTGTGAAATAAGGCATATCGCGTCACTCCGAACAAACAAGTAAACTGGTTTTGTGTGGATTAAATTACTTGAAGAGTGTTTTGTTTTGAATGACAACATAGTTTCCAACGGTTCTGAAATCTTGATTTCTGTCCCAGGCTACTCCACAAACTTATTTTAGAAACGTTTTATACTCCTTCAAGCTCCAATAAGGTTTGATAATTTAATGGTGTTAAGAAGCACCAGGGTTGCCAGATTGATAAAACAAAAAAGGCCAAATGCGTCCCCAAAAAAGGCCAAATTATAGAAAAAAAGGCCAAACATGAGGTTTTGTTCTCTTTGTTGAAATCAGTGGTGTTTTTGCACTTAATTTTAACAACAAATTATGTAATATTTACCCAGTTTCTATTGTTCTACATGTTATCTGTTAAAGAAGAATTGCTTAGTAAAATTCCTGAAAAAATGCAATCCATAAAGTACAAACAGATAGGTATGGAAACAATTACAAAACAACTGAAATATGTATACAACATTAGGCTAAGCATCATCCTGTAGACTAAAAAGCCATTAAAGTCCACCAGTGAGGCCCTGCTGACTAGTGAGAAGGACTTAATATTGGCATATCACTTAATGCAATATGAAATAGTACGGTATATATATAGCCTACAATATTTATACCCAATACAATTACTTGTAGGCTACATTAAACAGTCACCCAACACTGCAAAATCAGAGAAATCAATTGCATTTATGTCCAACATCCTTCAACAATGAACACTCCTTATTCTAGGAATGCTAGCGCCTCTGCCATTTCGTTACTGCTAGTTTCACCATAAACAATATCAGATGTGAAACGCCTTATCATTATGGCACAGTCATCAAAGTTTCTGCAACATTTTCCATTCAGCAGCATGTCCGATTGTCCGTTTGTATTCGCAAAATCGCTTCCAAAAGCTTAGTCTGCATTAGTGCATTTTGTTTTGTGGTTTTGTTTTCACTGCAGTAAGTAATGAAAAAATCTTCTCTACTACTGCATTACTGACAGGGATGCAGAGACATGTTAAAGCATAGCTAGCAAGGTCTTTGAAATGGGCATGATGTAAAACGCTATACCAAAACTTTTCACTGTTGCTAGGAATAACCAAAAGAACTATGAAAACCAAAAGAAAAAAAGGCCAAACAAATGCCAATCGGAAAACTAAAAAAGGCCAAAAAAAGGCCAAGCGGCCAAACAAAAATTGTCCAGCCAAACACTTTTCAAAAAGGCCAAGCGGCCAAACAAAAATTGTCCAGCCAAACACTTTTCAAAAAGGCCAAATTTCTGAAATTTGGCCGTAAAAAGGCCAATCTGGCAACCCTGAGAAGCACTGTGACAATACGTTACCTGTTCACACCTTGCTTCCTGGCTGCACACAGAAATGTACAGCCTACATCAAATACAAAAAGAAACAAAATAATTGCTCTGCAAAACATTGTCTCTGAGAAATAATCAAACATGTTTCCTGTAAGAGCTTGATTACTGAAAGCTTTAAAATATGTTCTACGCGTTCAGATGAAAAATATAAAACTTTTTGCATTCATGGAGTATTAAAACAAAAAAAGAAATTTAACTTAAATTCATGCATTCGAGTCGATTGCTTTGTATTTCTTCGAGCAACAAGATTAGAACGACCGTTTACTTCAAGTAAGTGGAACTTTTAATTATTATCAGAGTTAAATCTTTCTTTTTTACTTTTAAATCTTTTATTCAGGCTAAACAATTGATTGATTGAATCTTTATCCTCTGACTGGGAAAGCTTCTTTGAGAGCTTAATCCTGGCAGTTTCGCATACTTGCAGAGGCTTTGAACCACTGACGCAGGGCCGGTTATCGAGATTGATCGAGTGAAATTTTCGATGGTTGAAGTGTTGTTGGCGGAAAATTATTCCATTTATTGTGCCGCTGAGTGGAGAACAGTCCTTACAATGATTTGCTCAAGCGCACAACCACAGAGTCGAATCAGCAGCGCTTGATTTTAAACCTTCTTCGTTTACGAAGTCTTGATCATAGATCACAAAATAGAATTTCTGATATTTTCTATTGCAAAGGTTGAACCTGCTGGTTTTCAAAACTTTTGACAATACAAATTAGCCTACTTCTTTTTACAGAATATCTCTAATATATAAAAAGACAAAACCGAGCAACCACACGGCATTTAACATAAAATATTAAACTGAACATAAGCTATCAACTACGAACGTTTTCGGCCATACACATGTTAGCCCTTTTCAAGTAACGAAAAAATAACTGATTTTACATCTACATTGAAATAAATAACTGATCTACATAATGAATTGAAAACGAAATGCATAAGAATGAAACGGCAAAGCAGAGGAGAAAGGCACATCACATGGCAGTTAATTCCGCGAGGCAAACACGCATCATATGATTAAAGAAAAGACGTTAAGTAAATAAGAAACACCTGCGCTAAACTGCAGTTATTTATTTCAATGTAGATGTAAAATCAGTTATTTTTTCGTTACTTGAAAAGGGCTAACATGTGTATGGCCGAAAACGTTCGTAGTTTATAGTTTATGTTCAGTTTAATATATTATGTTAAATGCCGTGTGGTTGCTCGGTTTTATCTGTTTGTGATTGAAGAAAGTCACCTCCTTACCAAAATTGTATCTCTAATATATGTTAACTACAAAAGTGCTTAAACTAATTGGTCACAAAAATAAGAGCTGCTCACAATCCCTCCTTCTTCCTGTCACAACCATAACTTGCAATATTTTATTTATTTTGATTTGTTGAGTACGCGGCAGAAGCCACAATTAAGAGTGAAACGTCCGAGTCCGCAGACAAGCCAAGTCACGGATAACAAAGAAGAAACAACGCAAACTCAACGTCAGCATAAAAATTATAAATCAAGAAGGGAATGGAGTGCCGGAACACTAATTATAGCCTAGGCCCTATAGGGCCTTGCCTTCCGTATTCTAAAAAAGGATAAAAGTATAAGAAACTGTCATATTCGTCTCTACCTAAATCTATTTTAGGATTTAATCATCCCTGGTAGCTTGCATGCACATTTTACATCTTTCCAGCTTGCAAATACTTTCGGTTCAAAAGTTAAAGTCACATATTTGAAAAAAAAAACTTTTTTGAGTTTAGGTCACAAGAAAATGGCCCAACTCATCGCAAGTTTCAGGGAAAAAGGAGACATTCCCCTTATCGTCATTGGGCATGTGGATAAACAATTTGACCCACCCATCGAAAGTTTCTCTGAAAAAGTAGACATCCCCATTGTGGTCATTGGCCATGTGGATTCAGATAGAAGAGCTGTTGAGTAAGAATCTGCAAAGGTACTAAAGTCTACAAACTATTCACTAACAGCATTTTTGGTTTGAGTCACAATTCACTTTTCGCAACAATGTCACCATGTTGGTTGCATTTCAATTTAAAACTAGAGTTTGTAGATGTTTGCTTTCCATTTAGTTCAAAACTTATTTTGTAAACTAATCATAATTGTGAAGAAAGGCGTTCTTCCCGGCTATCAGCACAAGGCTGATTACTCACTAGCACAGCGAGCAGCAGTAACGCTTCGCTAACCAGAACGGTGTAGCTTCCACGCTAGCCATAAAGACCTCCAATTAAACGTTTAAGTTATTTTGGCAGCCGATTGTAGCATCGAATAGACAGCGATAGACACGTGTTTCGCCCATGAGGCCGGGCTCATCAGTATCGCACCGTATTCTTGCCAAAAGTTTGACATTGAAACTTGTGATTCGAATGAAGCCGAAATATTAGGAAGCAAGCATATCATGTGGTAGGATTATTTCAAACTTAAGGTTAGATTTTATCGAATGTATTGTTTTTTCAGGTCTTATAAGTTTTGTGTGGATGTTCCTCAAGTTGAATCAACTTTTCCAGCAAAAGAACAAACATACTATTTTAGGATTGCAACCTAATTAATCCTACAGATTGTACATGGGATAAAAAATAAACTGACAAAATGTACAATTAAGTCTGCTGTGTAACACGATTAGGAATGTGAGTCAGTTTTGAATTTGGGTCAGTTTTATCACTTGAAGTTGGATGGTCCATCGATACCATTTGCTGAGCATGCTGCCACACTTCTGACTTAAAAAACAAAGACACTACAGTATGCCATGCCTCCCTGAGTACACTAATTTATAAAAAGTTATTTAGAAGCTCAAATTTTACAGTTCTTTTTTTCTAATTATTGAAAATAGTTGCAACTTTAAAAAATAGATGAAGCGATTGGAAATAATATGAAAATCGAAAATAATGAAAAAAAAACGATTAAAAACAACGACTAAAAACAAACGTTTTTAACATCCCTAGTGAGAATTATCAGATAGCATGGATGAATTTTTTTATGTTCAATTTTAGGCTTTTCTAGCCAGTTCAGATTCAGTTAAATTCGTATTGAAAAATAAGAAAAATACAATTCAATTTATTGTTCTTTGTCGGAAAACAACAGCAATGATAAAGTTACTAATAGTTTACGGGAACAAACCAACAAAAGGAAACGGCGGCAAAACCACAGAAGTTTAAAACGTGCATGCGATGTAAATTTAAAGTATACGTCGATGAAAGTAAATTTAAGCATGGCCACCAAACCTACCAGTTTAAAATAGATGAATTAGTTGAAAGCTCCACATACCTAAACTAAAGCTACTGGAGGTGTGACAGTTGATGAAGCCATGTGGGGACGACTGAACCTCACAACCAATGCAAAAAAAGAAAAATCAAAAATACAGTAGGCCTACAAGAAAAATTAAAAATACAGTTAAAACTGGTTATGGAAAACACGATCGCACTGCAACTAACCCAAATAATCATAATGTTATGGTTTTATTCATTGCCGCTCTACAACAGCAAAGGTATTTTAGCAACAAGACTCATTTTTAATTTTATACTAGATTTACGATGTCGTCACATTATTAGACTACCCGACTTATCCTCACTGCGTTATGCAAGAAAGAACCCAATCGGTGCCGTTTTTGAAGTCTTTGGATTGACCTCACCTGAAATCGACCTTAGATCTAGGCCTACCAGCACTAGAGCCGAAGCCGAAACCCCTCGGCTACTGAGCTGGTCTAACCCAAATAAGAAGAGAGTGAAAAAAGCAAATGGAATTATCAGGTGAAAGCAGCGCACCACGACGTCAAAGCCTCCAGCTCTCAATTGGAATCTAAAAGGCGCCCGGGTCAATTAAACAGTTCGGATGATTAATACGTAGGCTACGCGTAACACAGGGAAAACAACACAATTTAAACGCAGTGTTGTACGCGTCAATGAAATAAATTGACAGCGTCAGCGCGAATTGCCTAAAAACTTTACGGCGTAAAGTAGCCTACTGCGTCAGCTCTTAAAGAAATTGACGGCGTCAGCGCTAATTTCTAGCGCTATTTTAGCCAGGGTCTCACAAAACAGAAGTATTTCAACCAAGTTTAGGCTAACAATAGCTATAAATAAAGAGCAGGTAGGCTATTATGTTTTGAAACTGTAGTCTATTTTAATGGGCTGCTTAGAGTGCTTATTAGCCTATTAGTTATTTCCTTGTAGAAACACAAGTAGGGGAAGGTCGGGACCCATGATCATGGTGGGAGCCATAATCCACCCCTGTTTTTTTTTAATATAAAGTACTCTTTTTGCATTTTTTAATGTCATTATATTTTTTATGCTTGGACAACTTTCCCACAATCCTTTGGTCAAAATTGTACTAAAAATGAAGGTGCAAAGAGGATTTATAGGTTTTGGGTTAAAAAAGTAAATTTTTTTGGCTGAATGTGTTTTAAAATAACTCATTTGTTATGCAAGAAATGTTCATGAACTTTTTTGTAGTGGTAGGTGATGTATTTATGATGAGATTAAGCCGAAAGTTTTTTAGATAGCAATGTTAGTTTTTTTTCAGCTGTTGTTTCATTTCTGAACGATCAGGTAGGGAGCCTTGAGTCACCTTGTGTTGGGACCTACAAGCCATGACAAGTGCCTGTGATAGTAGATGTTAAAGTGTCATATGACATCATTTTTTTGTTTTCACACCTTTCCATTAGGATATATCACAATTCTGACTTTTGTTTCGTTTGCAACTATTAATTATGCTATTTCACATGAAAATTCTGACAACTCATCCCAAGAAATCATTTGAAAATTCTCCATCGCTTATTTCAAAATTTAAAGCTTGGAAGCTGGCTTGAAGATTGATTTCACACATAAATAATACAACTATGTTTTAGAATTTTATTTTTGATATGGCGAAGTGATTTCTTTGCTAAAATACTACATTTTTTGGCTTATCGCAACTGTGGCTTATCGCTCCCCACATGTGGGGTGCGATAAGCCGCTTGGCACGTGTTTATGTTTTTGCGCGTAAATTAAACATTCGCTGAAATAATAACTTGTGCTTTTGCTGCAGAGTGGGTAGCACTACAAGGCATTGCAAAACCAATTTTTAGAGAAAAATATTGAGAAACGTAGAAGATATGCATCTAAAAGAAAAAAGTGGCTCGCAGGTCCCGACCTTCCCCTATTTCAAAATGTTTGTACGATAATCTGCTTCGTTTGGGACGCACAATGTCCTTTCCAAATAAAAACATTTGTTCCACAGCAGCGCTGGATGGTATTGGTGTGTTGTATTTCAAAAACAAGCCTTGAAAACGTTTACTCGGAAAGGTATCACTGTTCCAAGCGTGCTGTGATGGTGTAGCACAGGGGTCACCAAACTACGGCCCGCGGGCCGGAACCGGCCCGCTAACTGATTTCATCTGGCCCGCCACGTGTTGCGGAAATTACAGCTGCACTACAATTCTGTACATGTGCTTCCCATGGCATTAGCAACCGTCTTTGGCTTTGCCTTTTTGTGTAATAGAGACTTCTTTGTTAAAATTGTTCGTTCTTATAGTTCGTTGTTGTAGGCTATGTTGAATTTGTACATTTTTCCACCAGGCAGCCTGCATGTTGGTGTTCTCTTTTTATCATTAGGCCACCACAAATGGTGACAGCCTAGGCCAAATTTGGAAAAATGTAATGTTTTTTCAAGACCACGATGCCCTGTAGTGTATCACATCAGAGGATAACTTTTCCAGCAACCTTTCGATTTTCATCACAACTTTGCTAATCCACCGCTGACTTTGTTATATATTGTGCTCAATTCAAGTCAATGGAGATTCTAAATAGTTGTAGCCTATATCTTTTCGCAATTTGCATCCGGCCTGCAGCTGTTAATCTCGCAGCAATCCGGCCCTCAGAGAAAAAGTTTGGTGACCCCTGGTGTAGCATATATAAATCTTTTAACGAGGTCCACTGCACCAACATCGCTCATCATAGGGCTTAGAGCTCTTGAAATAAAGTATCTTCAACCTCCGATATTCAGTGATGTTTCGCTCTCTCTCCCTGATCCCTCGTTCTCGATACTGCTCACGATAAGAGTGATCACCATCTGGCGAACTTCTTCCGCTTGTATTCCAGGTAGCCATTCCAACCAACGCGAAAGCCGGTAATTCGGATGAGTTGCGCTGGCCAGAATAAATTGTGAAACTCTCAATGTGAAACGATATTTTCCATGAAAACAAAAAAATGACGCATAGCGCTTGCAGGCCCGTAACTAGCTTGGAGCACCAAGGGGGGCAATAAGTATTCTAGAGGGGCCCAACTTTTACCTTCCATATCACGTACGAAAACGACGTTTGTACACAATGTGGGAATATTTAAGTACGGTACGCAAAAACATTAATCGTATTACAGTGTTTATATTAGCATAGATTATCGTAGAAACAGCAGCCTGAACTGGCATTATAGAGTCAATTACATGCTGTAACTTAAACAGTTATAATGACGACAGCATAGAAATTGAGAAGCAAAATCTTTTTTAAAACATCCGACCATCAACTAGTGATAAAATGGTTAAAAATTGGCATAGAAACCACATGCAGTGAAATTAATGATTTTGGAGTTGATTGTTTTGTTAGTTAATCCATTGCCTTTCATGGACTTCGAGTTTGTTTTAGTTAATTTACATTTTCCTTTAATGCGCTGCATAAATCACACAAAATATATAGCCTACTACACATAGAAAATAGGCGTTTAACTATGATCAAATAGGGCTGCAGCCGCTGCACCTGTCACTCATCGTTTTGTAAATAATAATTGTAGCCTACAATGTGTAGGCTACATTGCACCTCATTTTATCTAATGCAGAATCAACAATCATCTCTTCCAGATCAATCTTTTAATGATAATAGGACTAGTGAGAATGTATTTCACACCATCAGTGAAATGTATCCTCGCCAATGATAGGTTAGGTCCAGACTCCAGACAAGATAGATGGGTTAACAAAAGGCATGGATGGACTTCACTGAATCTATTAACAAAAACGTCCAGGTCTATTTTCTCGGTCATTTCCTTTTTTTAAATCCAACAGAACCAAGTTCGCCTGTCTCGTCTGGAACATAGACTGTGTGTAGGCTTGTCTCCGGTACTTGAGCTTGTCAATCCGAGATAAGACCGGGAAGCCACTCTCACAAACTGCACTACTGGACACCGATGATGCCACAGTAGCGGCAAGTTTATATAGCCTACATTCGGGAATGCCAGTCGTTGATTGTACAGTTCTTTCAGTAGGCTACGTACTAACTTATATGGGAATTCTGGTGTTGTGCAAATTGCACATGGTCATGTAGGAACTGTTTTGCGACTTGCAATTCCACCTCCGATGAAATATCTATCTTCAGTTACGTATATAGTGGCATGAGCGATTCAAGGTCCAAGAAGTTTTCATTTTTTCTTGAATGGGCACGAACAGATGTGTAAAACCATGAATTGTCTGCAACTCTGAGCTTCATGCCCAAAACTATTTTGTCTTTCACAGCATACATCAGTAACTTTCTCAGATCCCTTTCCTCCTCCATTCCTCCAGCAACTGGTAACTCTTCCAGGAAATCAGTAAGGCTTGTATTTAAAGTACGGTACGCTTAAGTTTAGGTCGTAGCAGTGCTTCACCAGTTTCAATTTCATGATCATGTTCTTCTTTAGCTATCTGATCATGCAACTTGCTGCATTCCTGCAGAAGTGCATCATATCCATCATCACTACGTAGTAATTGAATCACGCTTCATAAGGAAGCGTAAAGGCAGAATACGCAAAGTATTCCATAGTGAAAACAGCAGTTATACACTGCAAGTATAGAAGCATAGCCTGCCTATAATGCAAATGCCAAAGTGGTTGTCAGGTAGACTACTTTAATAACGCTTGATGGCAGTCAACTGCACAGTAGCCTACTCTGGAGGGTAGGCACTTTTACATCACCCACTAGTCGAAGAGTGCCTGCTTTTCAATGTGAAATTGCTTTGTGTTTTAGTCGCAATTTTCCTTATAAACTCCATTGATTGCAGTCATTAAGATCCTTCTTGCACTCAGTTCAGTTGCAGAAGAAAAAATAGTATTAGCAGAGGGTGGGAATCGAACCCACGAAATTGAAATTACTACTCCTCTGCCCTAACCATTAGGCAACGGTAGTTGTGGCGAAGCATTCAGTTAAATTTCTTTGTATCAAAACTTTTCGATCAGAATATCACGTGTCGAGTCACATGACTGAAATCAGCTAAATCGCGAGTAGGCTACGCTTTTCGACTAGTGGGTAATGTTAAAGTGCCTACCACTCTGGAGACTGAACGGCTATCACACTGCTCAGCTCACTTGGAAACTGGTGTAGGTCTACCTACTCTGGATCTAACCAGAAATAAATCTCGAGTCTGTCTGTTTAACACAGGGGTGGGGAATCTTTTTAGTATTGCGGGCCACATAAAATGAGAAATAACACAGGCGGGCCACTAAAGATTTCGAAATTTTATTTACAGATAAAAAATGCAGCAAAGTAGACTATGATTTATTTCACTTTTACAACTAGTGGGATAGCTGAAAGTTTTTGTTTTTGGTGAGTTGTGTGATGTCTGCGCTGACACGGAAGATGTTGCAACTCTTAACTGCATCTCCACGTTTTTGTTTTTGTCTAATCTTTCTGGAACATTCTGCTTTCATTACCAATCTTTCTTTTCTTTCCAGAAGCCATTATACAACGTAAAATTTTGCTAATTTGAGAGATAGGCTACTCTGCAAAACACTTTTCACGAATGGCATAACTGACCGATTAACAATAACTGGTCACATTGTGACGGTCACATTGTTGTTACAAATGGCCTTCTATCAGTGGCGTAGCTAGGGAATGTGCCGCCCGGGGTGGATTCAGAATTTGCCGCCCCTTCAAGAAAAAGCATGTGAAAATGAAATGCGTTTTTTATCAGATTATAGGCTAATCAAAATCAAAAATCGTAGTCTGAAAGTTTCGCCCCCAGACGTGCCGCCCGGGGTGGTCCGCCCCTCCCCCCCCCCCCCTCTAGCTGCGCCACTGCTTTCTATGATGGATTAACTAGTCATAGAAGGCCATTCGCAATATACCGAGAATGCAGAGCCTACTCTTTTTTGAGCTGTTGTTTCAATATATTTTGGGTAAAGAAATTTGGACGCGGCCACATAGAACAGTCATGAGGGCCGCAGGTTCCCCACCACTGGTTTAACACAACATTCGACCACACCATTAGGCCTAAGCACACAATGTTTACAATTAAACAACACAAGAAAATCGGGTATAAAACTAAAAAGTCAGCGAACAGAGCTAATTAACATCATTTTTCCCAGGGGAGCAAAATTTTTTGCAGGAGGGGCTTCGCCCCCCTTCTAGTTACGGGCCTGAGCGCTTGACGCTTAAAATGGGCAAAATAGTTGACGGCGCTATCACTTCCGTCAACTAAAAAATAAATTGACGGCGCTAGCCTCAACGTCAACAAAAATTTGGCCGTCAAGTTGACGGCGTCAACGTACAACACTGTTTAAACGTAATAAATTTTACTCTGGTCTCAAGCTAAAGCTGTTCAAACAACTCTGCTCACCTCAAACCAGAGTATAAATAGGGAAATAATTGCATAAGCGTATTTGTTCGGCAAAGGCCGATAAGCTACCGTAATGGATTTCTTCTAGAAAAATATTCAATACAATTCAATTTATTTTTCTTTTTTTCGGAAAACAACAGCAGTGAACCTAACAGTTTAAAATGAAAAGACAGCTCCGGTCACTTTACTGCTCTGGCAATATGCTGAGAGCAAGATTCCCCAGGTGTTCTACCACTGTCAAAAACGTATTATTTCGATCCTACTGTATGCCAATGTATGGATCTCAGCTGTGGTGTAAATATTTTTCGTACAGTATCAATCGTCTACGTGTAGCGTATAATAACAGCTATAGAATTACATTTCATCTTCCGAGACGTATAAGTATAAGCTCTGTGATGGTAACTAACAAAATTACGACGTTTCATGCTCTCCTTCGTAAAAGTATATATAAATTTACTGATCGCTGCTTTAACACATCGAATACGTGGATTCAGCATTTGATGAATTCCGAGTGTTATCATCAATCTGCTTTCTTCCAGCATCGTGATCGTGCTCTCCAGCCTGAAACTTGTGCTTAATATTTGTGTAGTACCGATAGCTGCTAGGCCTACTCGATTTCTGTGTGGTGTTGTATTTCGTTTTCTTTGTGTGTTTGTATCCTATGGACCAATTCTACTTGTGTCTGAAACAAAATCCAAATAAATAAATAAATAAAATAGATGAATTAGTTGAAAGAATCAGTTGCATCTACATAGCCTACCTAAAGCAACTGGAGGTCTGGCAGTTGATGAAGCCATGCGGGGACAACTGAATCTTACAACCAATACAAAAAAAGAAAAATCAAAAACACGAGCATTTAAGAATAAACGTACGGTGAGCTTATTCGTCTTAGTGACGAATAAGCTCACCGTAATTGACCTCAATCGTCTTAGGCTCAAGTGACTTAGGCTAAGTGACCTAGAATAAGTGACCTCAATCGTCTTAGGCTACTGTGTGATGTGCAGTCTAACCGTAGAAAGAGCCCAACACCTGCTCTCCTGGGCCACATTAAAACGGGCTTTTGCCTGAGGATGGGTTTCTTTTATGTCCGGTTTTCTTTCTCCATCCTATTATTATTATTATGACTGCTCATCCACATCAATATTGGAACTGGCAAATTCAATCCACAACACTTTTCATTAGGCTGTCATTCATTACTACATGTGTGCTTCTCTCTGTTTTTGTTTTATTTTTTGCTATTTGTTTTTTGGGTTTTGTGGCCGTGCTAACTACTGATATATAGCCTACTACATAATTTTTCATTCAGGCACGTTTTAAACTTTTCAAGGTTTTGCCACCTTTTCCCGTTCGTTAACGTGCTGGTAGGTTTATATCGATTTTTGTAGTTAGTATCTTTTTCGTCCCGGACGCGTTAATGACGAAAAATAAAATGATTGATTGATTGATTATTATACAAAAAAACTATGTACACTGTACAATGTACATGAGTGTACAGTGCTTCGTTTTTAAATAAAATGTAATTAACTAACAACAGAGCTGCATAACCGTTACGGCGTAGAGCAAAATTGTTTAACAACCTACACAGCCCTGCACGTTGTAGCCTACTTTATTAACCAAAACCATTCTGAGCGGAAGTGCCGGTTCAGTGGTTTTGAGAAAACTCACTTGTCGCATCTGGCAGCCCTAATAGGAGAAGAGAATACTCAGAAGTCAGAATAAAGATTGTCTGATAAAACTTTCGTTGAATAAATAAAAGGTTGGCTTTCCAATTATGCAAACCTGTTATGACTCCCGGCTAAGCTGGTTGTTGAAACACACCGCTCACCTCTACCCAGGGTGCAATAAATTGGGTGGGCGTAGTTGCTGAGAGAAAGGAACTAGCCACCCTACTCTCCTTACTGCCGAAGGCTTAGTACAATGAGAACCTTATCTTCTCATACCCAATACTTGAATCAAGTATGGGACTCACCTTTATACACTCGGTATATAATTCTTTCTACCTTGATATTATTATTGTTTACAACAATCTGAGTGTGTCATCCTGTCTGATTTAGAGCTAAAGTTTAACTGACAGCTTTATGGATAATTCTGAATCGTCAAAAAGTTCAAAAGTTGAACCACCACAATGGTGGAAAAAATTAAAAGAAACCAATTTAACAAGCCCAGATGAGGAAGAAGATAATAACCTCATGCACACATGGCAAGGTAAGAAAATACAGATTTTTATGGTTAGTGCCTGTGCCTTGACATAAAACAAGTCACACCATAAAACAAATATACCAGAAATCATAAAGAAAGAGTAACTGTATGATATTGTACCAGTAACAAACTTACAGAGTTGTATTCTTGTGAAGTACCGGTACCTGTATGGGCTGCATTTTGACAAGCCGTTTGTTCATGCTATTTACCGTACAATGTATTTGCAGCAAAATCATAACCATTAACCTTATATTTTATATACTGTATTTACTAGGGAAAGCAGAAGGATTTAATCTTCCAAAGTTTGGTTGGAGAATTGCCTTAAGTCACAAGTTCAAAGAACATCCAAAGGCATGGTCATTCCCGCCTTTGTCACAAATTCCTTCTGTTATTGGTCTTGGAGTGAGGTATATTTTAAAACTTTTATTTTGTTTCATTAATATATTTCCAAGATGTAAATTGAAACAGACAATTACTGGCATAAAACATTCTGACGTAGGATGTAGGTGCATGTTTAGTTGTTTTACGACAACATGATTGAGTATTTGATCATCTTAAACATGTTAGTCATTGTCTAATTTAACTTTCTGAGGAAGTCAGTTGTGTCTGATTGACAAAAAGTCTACTTGAAATACCTTGTGGTAATTTTTTTTAGTTTGGTTCAGCTTATTTTACACAAGAAAAGCATAGCATATTTTTGACTTAACATCTCATAACATGTCATTCAATTTTTAGCATATAAAATAATGTATGCTTACTTACACACCATTATGCAATTGTACTATGATCACTCCTGAAACGTATCATCCGCTTATTTCTCTACACAGTTTTTTTTATGTTGCCCTGTGTTATTCCATTGTTAATGTATTATGTAAAGTGCTGGTATTGTGCTATATATTATACCCGTATGGGTCTGCTACAATTCGGTGAGTCCGATTCGGTGAGTCCTATTCGGTCAGTCCGATTTGGTGAGTTCCTAACCTCTAACACCTAACCCTAAAACGGCAATGATAATTAGGCTACGGTACCCGATAATTAAAAAAAAAAATTGAAATAATCCCCTGTTAAGGGATCGGACTCACCGAATCGGACTCACCGGAACAGGCCATTCCGATATTATATATGTGTTAATGTTTTAATTTTGGGTCTTTTGTTTAAATGTTTGAGCGGCAGCTGACTTTGGTGACCTTTTGGTCTTTCGCTGCCATCCTTGTTGTGTGAATTACTTGTGTTTTTGCTTTTTGTGTCTTTCTTTTTCGCCAACAAAAAATAAACTGAACTGAACAATTGATTGAAATATGTGATATTATTGATTAGTCATTAACGTTTTTTGTGTCATTCCCAAATCACTCCTATGTTTTAGTATATATGTAAAATGAAAATATTCGAAGCATCTGTGGTTGGGCACATCAGCAATTGAACACTTTTTCATCATGTCATTTCTCCATAAGATACTAATTCGCCAATTTTAAGCAATTTGATATTTTTCAGTAATTCAGTTCAACAATCGATATGATTTCAGAAGACCTCTTTGAAAAATCATACTGCTTACTGTTTGTTTACATGAACTTATATCAACAGGAATACTGTACATACACTGTGTATTTTATTACTTGTCATTGACTATAACCAACGCCACCTAGAGGTAAAAGGCCAGTTCATGAGAAAAGGCAAAATCTGTGATGTCATCACATTGAGTGACAGTGTCAGCGATAACAGCATTCTTTAAATTAAACTAAAATTATCAATTGTATTGATTGATTTGGCAATGTTGTAGTCTAAAACAATGTCAGGAAGATTTTTGAAAGCGTCACAATCACAACCTTTTCTATTTTTGTGTTGCCAAATTTGCCAAAGAAACCGGTTCCATAAGTTTTCATTTGTTTCTTTCAAAATATTCTTTGCACTGTTCTTTCTACAGTAGTGGCAAATCGTAAAGCTTGTCCGTTTTAAATTAATATTTTGCTACGTTTACAGATATTTACAGTACTACAAGCAGCTTCACCATAAAAGTAAACGTCCCTGCATGGACTTTTTCAACCAAACACCTTTGCATCAAATTTACGGTTAGTAACTGATTGAGTTTCGATTTAAGCAGCATGATCATTACTTCACAATGTAGATTTTAACGACTTGTTTTAGCCTGATGCTGCGGCTTCGCTGCGGTATTTGTGGTAATATCGAATTGTACCAGCCCTCGGAACACAGTTCCCCAGCCATGCACCACGACGAACGGTGCCGAAGTCAGCGAGTCTTTCCCCAATGCGGCTCTCCTGTTTGACTTGAGGCCGCTGTCTGCTGAGCATGCGTGCCGCCAGGCATCATCGCTGTGAAATTTTGTTGAATCAGTTGACCAATAAACCAGGTGACGCAGCTCTTACTTTTGGGCACGGCCGTCGACCCTTGGATTCCGTCCACCCATGAGAATGGCCTCCCCGAAGCGTATTGCGTCGCCCTTTCTGGCAACGACTGCAAACTCAAAGTCGACGAAGCACTGTTGTTGATGATCAAAGACCGAACCCCCATCTGAGCCAAGGCGTTCCTCCAGACAGGAGTGTAGTGGGCGGATCATGCCGTCCATGCAGCCCTCCCTGCGGTACACGACATCTGGGCGAAACCCTTTTGGGCGTGACCATGTGGGCGACGGTAGCGGAAGTTTAGCCATTTGGAACGGTGGTGACCTAAATAATTTATCTAGTTGCTTTGCGGCGTCACGGTTTATTGTGAAGCATAAGAAAAACCCCTCAGAAAAGAGGCAAACGAAGACCTCACAAGAGGAATGGCCAAAAAGTGATTGACGTTAGCTATGAACGCTCCCTAACCGTTATCGAAACTTGTCAGTCGCAATACCGATGCTGATGGTGCATTCTGTTGAAACATTTTTTGGTATAAGCGACAGGCAGCAGAATCATCCGGCAACCACTGCGATGTTCTAATTCCGTGTGAGTTCAAGTCTTAAAATGTAATGCCGTAATGGCAGTCAGTCACAGAATGTGTTCTGTAAATTGCTGATGGGCCTACGCAGCGTCTAGACTAGAGCATTAGGATTAAATATATCAGTTGACGTTCAGTGGGCATAAGTCATAATTTTAATGTGGGCACTTAAAATAAAATCATTTATATACTGCAGTAATAGCTACTGATTTGCGTGTGGTTAGTACCATAGGCGCCGACTTTTATTTTTGCACGGGGTGGCGGATAGCACAATATGGCAACCTATAAACTTTCAAACTGCATGTTTTTGTTTGATTTTTACTAAGCGTGTTTCGTAGATGCAATTGTCTTTTCACACCTGATTTGTAGCTCGATAATTTACAAAGCAACTTTAAAACAAAGCACAGGAGGTATGTCGTGAATTTTATTGTTACGTTTCTGCTCTACACTTTACATTTGGCAAAAGTATTTTTGCGAACAGCAGCTCTGTCAATCCAACTGTTAATCAACTGGTCAAGTTGTAACCGTGAAGCTTCAGCTTGATAAACATTTAAAATTAGGACGTGGTTCAATCGCTGTTGCGTCATGGTAGATGGCAAGCAGGTTTTTATACACCTGAGTGCACTAAACGATCGCTCCGCCTAGCAGGTGGTGGAAGGCAACGATAATCTTCCACCTCCCTGATCGTGCTAACGCTTTTTGCAGTGGCACACTTTCGTTTCGTTCAGGCGTTTGGTCACTTTCATGCTGGCTGAAATCCTGACTAGACGCAACAAAAAATGACTCAATGGAGGGCTGCAATTTTGAACGCATTTTCGGTGGCATCTTAAGCTGAATAAAACTGGAATGTCGGCGAAAACTTTTACTGAACAACTTTTCGTAATTTTTTCTATGATGTAACGAGCAACTCCTAAGTCAGACCAATAAATTCCCGCCTCACAGTTTGTCACGCATTGACACGCAATCTTACTGCATGAAGTAGATAACAAAGTAGAAATTAAAGCATGAAGTAGGTGACAGTATACTCCAATTGAAATCGGAAAATAATTCAAAATGCAAAATCTTTAGTAGTTGAAAAAGGTTGCTTTTATTATTGGAAATTGACAGGGGGTGTAGCTTTCTTCGAATAGAATCATGTAAACGTGTAAATTTGCAGAACGAAACGTTAAAAGTTCTGCTATTTTACTAAGTGCACTTTTTAAATAAAACTCAAAAAGTTTCAAAAATTGCATTTTTTTAATGAAATTTGAAAATAGATATTTATTTATTTATTTAGGGGGTGGAGCTATCAATCATCGAGATAATTTTATTTCCAAGTATTTTATAGCTGTCATAATTTATAGCGATATTTTGAGCAGTTTAAAAATTTTCAAAAAAGATTTTTGAGAGAGGCAATGGAAAGATCGTATTTTATTGATTAATAAATCCCATTGTAAACCTAACAAATGTAACAATGACTTATATATGACAAGTAACAAATAAAACGATTGCAACAACAAGGAAAAAACTCGTAGCCATGTGTTGCGTATGGTAATCTTCACGTAGCTTGCTTGATGTTACGCTAGTATCATGCTTGTGACAAAAACAATCATTTTCTTCGCAATACTTTATTGGTTCACCACTTGCTTTACGTTGACTTGAAGTGAAAACCAATGATAAAAAAAAAGATTTAAACGTCCGTTCAAATTACATTTATTTGCAGTAAGTAATGTAACCTAAACGGGGTGGCTGCCACCCCGCCACAGCGGTTACGGGGTGGCGTGGCCACTCTGTAACCCCGTAAGTCGGCGCCAGTGGTTAGTACAACAAGCTGTTTCCTCTGCTAATGAACGTCAACTGATATTTTTTAATTCGAATGCTCTAGAAGTCTAGACGCTGCATAGGCGCATTAGCAATTTACAGAACACATTGTGACTAACAGTCATTACATTTTAAGACTTGAAGTCACACGGAATCAGAACATCGCAGTGGTTGCCGGATGATTCTGCTGCCTGTCGCTTATACCAAAAAATGTTTCAACGGAATGCACCATCAGCATCGGTATTGCGACTGACAAGTTTCGATAACGGTTAGGGAGCGTTCATAGCTAACGTCAACCACTTTTTGGCCATTCCTCTTGTGAGGTCTTCGTTTGCCTCTTTTCTGAGGTTTTTTTCTTAAGCTTCATGATAAACCGTGACGCCGCAAAGCAACTAGATAAATTAGGTCACCACTGTTCTGAATGGCTAAACTTTCGCTACCGTCACCCACTTTGGCCATCGCCCACATGGTCTCGCCCAAAAGGGTTTCGCCCAGATGTCATGTACCGTCCTCCCTGCACTTCCCGCATATGATCTTGCAAACACCGCTCCTTGTGGACACATGCCGTCGCTCCGCAGTGGGCAGCCCGCAGCCGACAAGACTCGGGTTGAGTTTGCAGTCGTTACCACTCGCAGAATCAGGCTAAAACAGGTCGTTAAAATCTACATTGTGAGGTAAGGTACGGTTAGTATTTGGAACCATTGAAATTGTATTTTTGTTACTATTTTTAAGCATCCTTTCCACACTTTGCATCATCATGATCAAGCATTTACTGATTTTGACAGTTGTCAAAAGATAGCTTTTTCCTTGAACACTAATTTTGATCGTTGTCTCTGATATCTAATTTCGTGTATTTCTCAACGTATTTGTAGTGTTTTTCTCGTTCTTGATACTTTTAGATGTTCAGAATATTTTGTTTGAATTTTTGTCAGGGATGTAGGATTCTGGTTTTAGCCTACCAGTTTGTTCTGAAAGTGTTTTAAGTTAATCTGCATTCTTTATTACGTTTAAATTTATTGTTATTTGTAACCAGCTTATATTTTTTTACTTCATTTTAACGTCACCACATGTAAAATAAGCAGCTTTTTCTGGCAAGTGTTGTATTAAAATTAAACTTGGTTATCAGGGGTCCCATTGGGAGGTATAGGAGGTGGCACAATAAACCGTGGATGGAATGGAAGCTTTTGCAAGTGGCAATTGAAACCTGGAGTGTACACTTATGATTGTCCGTTGGCTGATCAGGTTCGTTACTGACGTAGAAAAGACATTACTTTATAAAAAGGCAAACAAAATGCCAAAACTGTCACTTATTGTTTGACGTTTCTTAGTGCTGTGCTTGAAGTGCCCACTTCTACACATAGGGAATGAAATTAGCCAATTGCCTCTGGTTTGAATGACTACCTATTCTTTTCTTTTTGCATATATAATATTAATATACCCAGTACCCAGACTTATCGCGCAACTCTGTAAGAAGTTGACTGTGAAACTTCAGCGAGGTTTGCAATTTTTTGTATTTGCCATTGAGACGTTTGGCGGTTTTTCTTTTGAAATTGTTTGCCAATTGCTTAACTCACACCTAACCGTAGAAACTATGTTGTAACAGCAGTTGGTTTAATCAATTGCAAAACGTTTTGCGTAATCATCAACACGTTATGTGACCGAGTTGTACGATTAAACATTGTCGGATCGACTTCCACCGAAAGTACATGCCTGTATCTTGGCAACATACTTAGTTACAAGCTTGTATATATGCATTGCATATGACGAATGTCTTCTTTGCCTTCCCTACCCTCTTAAACATAATTTTTACATAATACATATTACATAAGCTTGGGCATTACAAAAACATTACCTTCATAATTTGTTACTCAGATAGCAAATCAGTCGTTTTTTACATTGATTCAACGTCTGCAGGTGTTGAACCAATGTAAAAACGAATGAATTGCTGTCTGGGTAACACTTTAACATGTTTTTCCTTCCAGTTCATTGTTTGCATTCGTCGACACGATAGAACTGTTTTCCAACAAGTATTGAGCACAAGATCACCTTCTGGTGAACCTCTGCATGCATGGAACTGGCGCTACTGCAGCTCATACGCCTACTATCATGGCTTGTACCCGCGTGCGTGGACAGTCTACGACTTGCAGGGACAAGGTGTTGTGCTGACGTGCAGACAAGTATCTCCAGTGTTTCCTCACAATTACAAGGTAAGGTTACTATGAGGTTTGCTGCAGTGATAGCGTTGATTATTCAATCTAAATACTCTTGAGGTTGTTTTTTTTTTTTAAACCTCTCATACGAAAGAAGAAGAATACTCTTGAGCATTCAATCCAGATCTTTTGTGATTTCTTGGTTAGTATTTCTGAAATTGATGTTGCAAGTGCTAAAAGCTCTTTAAGAATTAGTATTGATTTGAGGCAACAGTTTACTAGCGTATGTGCATGATAAGTAATTTTGTACTTGTGCTTTCGTTGTCCAACATGCTCTAGAAACATTTTTGCTCATGGGTCATATGATTACGAGTTTTGCTCTTAAACAGGCGTAACATGTTTCTTTCGCTGGTAAGCAATGTTTTTTTAACGTTATCGTTTAGTTCATCTTCATAACGAAGTTCTCATTAATTATTAAACATCTCACAAGCGAGTGGCTCCACCTCACAAGGAAAGAACGTCTGATACATTTTCAAGCCATTCGTGCTTGAACTTTGCCCAGCGAAAGGACAGTGTTTGTCAGTTTCTAATCTGAAATTGAAGGTCGCCGCTTGGAAACAAACGTTTGAAACAAAGCTTCAAAACCCTTGCACGGTTCAAAAAGTATTTTCCACCTTACTAAAATCACACATACGACTTCATATCTAGATAGCAAAAGTCGTCTTGTTACACAGATTCAATGACATTGGACCAACATAAAAATACTGTTTTTTGCTATTTGGATAGCTACCTGTCGCGACAAAGTATATACTTTGTACAACGTACACCGATTCTAACGTTAGTTTCTTTATGCTTGTCTCATGCAACGCGTTTCCTCATTCGTCAGGATACTAGCATACCTGCTGGAGTGTTTGTTTGGACAATTGAAAACAACAGAAATGACGATGCTGAAGTGACAATCACCATGTCTATGGAGAACGGAACAGGTACAATACGCGTTGATAGGTATTTTGTGTCGAAGCATGCTACAGTTTTCATTTCAAACCATGTAAATTCGAAACGAAGGCAACATGACAGAAATGCGTGATCTATCTGTATCTCAGACAGTAAAATCCACCACTTCCATTAAAAATGTAAAAATGACGGATTTTGCTGTCTGGGATAATGAGCACAGCTCAAAAACCTGAAACAAAACCAAAGGTTCAGAAAGCAGTTGATTTAAAAACAAGTGCAGAATCTCAAGATCAAGCTTACATTCAACAAATCGAATGCTCACCACTTTCCTCCATTTCTAGTTTGCAACTTAGTGCTACTTTTTCCTGCACCAAAGTTGTTCTTTTTGCGTTGATTCAACGTCTGAACTTAACGTGAAAAAGGATTATTTTGCTGGCTCGATTCCAACGCAATACAATACTTTTTCGCTCAATTTCTGCGGTTTGTAAATGGACCTGAACCAAGTTTACTGGTCTCATAGAAGTCATATCACTTAAATGTTTGTGTTGTTTTGTAAATGTGTTTTTGTGTTACCACTTAAATGTCTTTTCCCACACAACAAAATCCGTCATTGGGTTTTGCTGTCAAGGTAAGTAAATACTTTTGTCAAAATCAGGAGTTTGCAGTCTTTTTATCACAAGGGCCAGTTAGGAAAATGCAATGCTTACTTGAAGCCGCACTTCAAATATACACTGATTAGTATTTTCATCTTTTACTAGAAAACACTGTAACTACAAGCGGATATAACATATCATTGCAAATATAAATATACAACTTGCAAATACAAAAATAAAACAAATGTACACATGTGAACTGTGAATGTCAGCTGAAAGCAAAGGCCACACAAAAGCGCGAATGCCGCCCGCTGTCACATGTTGTTCACCCCTAGTCTAAGTAGATTAGATTTTTGTTATGTACATCAACGATAGAGCTTCGGTAGAGACGAATACGCACAATGTATCATACATTGTACAATAAACGAAACGAATGGCACAACATGCAATGCAGCATGCACTCCCACTACACATACCCACAAATTGAACGTAAATTTTTAGACCTCCCTTCGCATCTTTGACGTAATGTGGGCTGTGGCTTTTAATATAAATGGAAAATTACAAAATCTTTTTCCGTCGTGCATCGCATATGATGTAATGTTCCATTTTGTTTTTGATGTATTTTTTAGTGGTAAATGATGGTATATTCTAATTGCATATGTTAATGTAATCTTTATTTGTTGTGATTGTGGACTGCAGACGCAAAATAAAGATCATTTTACCAGCTAGCAACGTTGTTCCTTTTTACATTGATGTAACGTTTCCAGATATTGAATCAATGTACCGTGAAAGGACTAGTTTGCTAGCTTGGCCTAGTTTTATAATTTTCTAAACTTTAAATCCGTTGATACACTGATGCAAGCTTCACCCCATCGCTCTTTAAACTTGTTGAAATAAACTACATTTTGGAACATTGTAAATTGATCTAAAGCTATTGGCTGTTTTCCATCGTAATTTGTCACTTTTATTTCAAAATTGTGGCCTAGCTTTTGCTGGTAACAATGTATTGTAGAGGTTGAAGTTGTTCATTTTAAAATTCAAATCAGCATCTCTGCGAGGTTACTGTATTGATTTTCAACAGGTAGGAATATTTTTTCAGACGGCAAAATCCGTCAATTTTACATCCAACGTAAAAATGACGGATTTTGCTGTCTGGGTTAATAATGGTTTCATTAAGTTTTATTTTGTCACCAGGCAGCGCGCATGAGCGAAAAACTACTTCTGGTCTTTGGAATAAACACTTTGAATCCAATTCACACCGCTTTCCAGCCAAGGGTGTAGTGATGCACAATACAACGTACAAAGACATGCCTTACACAATGACTGTTGCTGCTTTGGAAAAGGTTTTTATCTTTTAACATAGCAAAACTATAAGCGATTCTGCAAAGTTAGTCAGTTTGTTTAAAAATTGCAGCTTAAAAAATATTGTACTTTGATTTAAGCTAGCTAGCCTATGCATTGGAATTGAACTAATGAAAACTAAGGTTACTTGTGTGAAATCAACTCAACACGGATATAATTTTAGATGAGATGGGTACAGTAATAGCGTACCGTTCATTTGCTATGATTTCATGTTTGGCTCATACAAAACGATGCCGTTTTGCCGATACACTTCTTTGCCAATATGTGACAACGCATGGTATTGTTTTATAGCGTATTTCTTAGAAACAGCTGCCCATTGCCGTTGATTGTACTTGGAATTTTCAAACAGCAAAATCCCAATTTTTTGCTTTGATTTAACGTCTGCAGACGTTGAATCAATGTGAACATAACAGATTTTTCTAGCTGATTTAGGACATACTTCCGTGAGAAAGTGATTCTATACTTCCTTATTTCAGGACGGTACTTCTGTCACCCGATGTACTTCATTCAACCCCACAAAGAATGGCAACGAGGTTTGGAAGCCTCTGATGGCCACCGGAAAGTTGCATTTCGAATTAGGTAGACATACCTTTACATTTACAACTCTTGCCTTGACGTTTTCTCTCTCGTTGTTTCTTGACTCTCGTGCTCATTACATTGATTCAACGTCTGTAGACGTTGATTCAATGTAAAAAAATATATAAAGCTTCTAACTGAGTGCACTTGTGCTACTTGTGTTTATTGAATTGATCACTACTGTACTTATTGCAATTGTTAATGACCACAAATACATTTTAACACATGTTCTAAGTTGCGTTTGATGAATTGCTTTTCTTTTTTTAAAAGATATATGCGTTGTGTACCTGAACGAATATTTTCAGCTGCACTTTCTTAGCACGGATAGAGTTTAAGCTTTAGTTATGCGATGAAGGATGAAAACAAGCGACCATGCAAGTGTTCAAAAAATCTGCCAAACCTCAGCAGTTTCTGTGTTAGTTTTTTTGTTTATTTTTACACAGAAGCCTCGTACTCACCGGTCTGTTTAACTGCCCCGTCTTATACATTTCATTTAAGACGAATCCTTCACGAAAGAATTACTTTTATGTGATTTAAAAGGTCAAGTTTCATGTTGATTTGATGTCTGGTGATGGCGAAATAACTACTACAAAAATGGTGTTGGTTGACACCCAAGTCTTTATTCCAGAAAAAAGTCACCTGACTGCGAAAGGCGAGCGCATGGCCTGTGCCGTAGCGTGCACTTGTTCTGTCAAAGCAAGCTCTTCCAACACTGTGGAGTTTTGCTTGGCCTGGGATATGCCACAGGTAATGTTAGTTATGTAATCCCTTGCGACATAATAAGTTGCTGAGCTTTTAATTTGGTCCTTGCCTTGTAGTCGATCGAAAAAAACGCCTATTTTCAGACACATGACAAATGACATTTCACCAGTCGCATTTAATAGCTTCATTTGTGATACACAAAACAGTTGTCTCTCAGTTATTCTGGCATTAAAAGTTAAAGATGATAAAGGAACGTCGTGCTCTAAATGCGGCGCGTTGTTTTTTCTTAGAAGATTTTTGTAAGTTTCTGTTCTAAACTGTGCAACAAGTAGTTCTCATCAGTCCAAACCCAGACAACAAAATCCGTCGTTTTTACATTGATTCAACGTCTGCAGACGTTGAATCAATGCAAAAATGACGAATTTTGCTGTCTGGAAATGGACATACTTTGTCTAGTGGTTGAAAATGACATCTATAAAACAGATGTTAAAATAACGTTTATTTTTCCATGTTTTCACGTTTTAGATCCACTTCGGAGACAGCCAGCGATACTACAAGCGCCGCTACACTCGTTGGTTTGGCAGCAGTGGTGTAGCTGGTCCTTCACTGGCGGACTATTCTTTAAACAACTTTGAGGAATGGGAAAAAAAGATCGACGAATGGCAATCCCCGATCCTTGACAACAAGTTAGCTTGTTGCAAACTTTTCACAAGTATTTTTAGAAAGAGAAAACTTCATTCAAACAGCCACCGTTTCTGCACATATCGTGTACTCGCGGAAGGTTTATGTTTCGATACTCCTTAAAAGAATCCAAACACCCAACAGGCTTTACCGAACTGCCGAGAAACAAAAGGTGCTTGTGTTTCAAACCTTCCCCGAATATATTGGTAGTCACTTTAACAAAACAACTTTTGTAAGAGTCTGTAAAGCATGAACCAATCATAAGCTGCGTTGTCTGTGGCGTCATTACGTAAATGGAAGTTGGAGGTAGAACAGAGATTAAACACATAGAAAATAGATTAAGTGAGCGTTCCGTCATAGCCATTGTGGCCTAGAGGGTTAGGGCTAGGGAACAAATTTCGATGACGCTGGATCGATTCCCACCCCCTGTCATAACTCTTTCTTGTTCTGTAATTTTCACCATGAACAAAGTTTAAAGCACGGATCAACTGTCTGGCTGAGTGCTAGAAGGGTCATAATTGGACGGTAGCCTGTTAAACATGTTTCGATTGGTTGACTGTGTCATAGGGTCTTACGAAGAATTGCCATGTTAAAGTGGCTACCGGATGTATTTGATCTGCTTTGCAATACTTTAATGTTTAATGTATCCCTTTTAGGGAAATCCCGGCTTGGTATAAATCTGCGCTTTTCAATGAGCTTTATTACGTCACCGACGGAGGGACGGTGTGGTTGGAAAGTGACCACAGTGAAACAACCTCGGTGCTACAAAATGGCCGCAACGCTGGTGGTGAAACTGGCGGAGTGAATTCTCAAAATGGAAAAACAACTGTCCAGGCCAATGGCGTTGCCGAAACTCCGTGAGTATTGCAATTCCAGGTTATTTCAACGTAGTAGAAACCGCAAAGGTTTTTAAGTGTTTGCCAATGTCATCAACATCCCAGATCGCAACTAGCCGCTTTTTTACATTGATTCAAGGTCTGCAGACGTTGAAACAATGACAAAAACAGACACCAATGTAAAAAAAACGACATTAGCTGTCTGCGCAGCTTCTCGTGTCTGTGTGCTCAGCTTCATTAACTTACCACAGGTTGAGTATGGAAGAAGAAATTCGAAATTGCCAGCACATTGTTGAGTTCGGTAGATTCGCCTACCTCGAAGGGCAGGAATACAAGTGAGTAAAATACTGAAATACTAAATCAATATTGGCATGGAATAACTAAGTAGGTGTTTAAACCGCATTTTTGGCCGTGCTTAAAATTTCCAGCTTGCAAAATATCTCTTGTTTTGCATTCATTCAACGTCTATAAGCGTTTAATTGATATAAAAACAAACGTGTTTCATCTTGCGTTATCAGTGTATCAGTTGATATTACCTACGACGGTGTGAAATAAGTACACAACATTTTCTACGCCCTTAATCAGTCAACACGGCGATACTTTTTGTAAACTTGGTTAAAATTTGTTTGCGGTCATACCTAGCAACGTAATGAAGCAATTCCAGGCATGGCTGCACAAAGTATTCGGCTGTGCACTTGTTCGCAAAGAAATGTCAGTTTTTTGTTTGTTTAATGTGCAAATTGCAGTGATACGTTGTTTGTTGTAGGCAAATTTCAACTTATGTGTTGTTCTTAAACTAAGAAATGTTGAATTTATAGCCACTTGCACGACTCGATCTCTTGATAACTTTCATTTGTATGCCAGCGTTTTATAGGACTTTAGAGTATGCACCGAAAGCAATAAAAATCTGTTCCAAAAGTTACTTACAGAAATGTGAGCACTGAGCACAACTTGCTTCAGTGAAACTTACTTTGACACAACATCGTTTCAGGATGTACAACACATACGACGTGCATTTTTATGCTTCCATAGCTCTCGCTCATCTATGGCCTGAACTGGAGATCAGCTTGCAATATGACATTGGTGAGAATGCAAAGCTTTTCTATCAACGTCTTTTAATCGATTTGGTTGAAAAGAAAAATTAATGTTAGCTTGACATTATAATAATTGTCAAACGCTTTTCTTTTTTGCACGTAGGCATATGATGCTTCTTTACAATGTTGGCAACGTTGAATAAACGTAGTTTGTGGTTCTGCTCTGCCTCTATAGCAGTGGTTCTCAACCTTTTTTCTTTCGTGGCCCATTTTCTTTGCACAAAAATTTTTATGGCCCATTAATTGTTTATGCAAGAAAAAAACTGCAGAATAGATTTAAAAAGAAAAAAACATCAGAAAGTGTTCCAAAACAGATGATACCGTGCATCAATGAGATGCGTTCTCCTGAATGTTATTGACCACTTGTAGTTACAGTGGTTCTCAACATTAATGCTGTATTCCTTCTTTGAAAGACACAACTATTGTCAATTTCTCCCCACAATAATTCATAAAAAATACTAAAAACAGATCGGCACGAATTTCGGTGGGCTACCGCTTTCAGTTAGGCTATGACTTGATGGTAATCAGAAGGTGGTCTATTACATCATAAAGTGTTGTAAAAACTCGACGTTGATGTAAAACTATGTGCTCAGTCATATATAAATTAACCATTTCAATAGATTATTTAGATAAAGTTACATTTCTTCCCAATTCCTTTTAACACGATTATTCCTCCCTTTAAGTTATCGATTTCTATTATTTACTTTTAGTTTATCGATATATTACTTACGCAACAGACGGCATTGATTAGGCTACCTACACCTACATTACGCCAACAAAATTATTATTTCAATAATTAGAATGGAAATTACCATTTTACGGCAAATTACAGCAGCCCCATTCATTGTTGCTACGATCAAAACAACTAAACAAAACACACAAGTGTAAAATTAACTTTAGTAACACAATTGAAACAAAATTTTTCACTAACTCTGGCAAATTTTTAATAGGTCTGTAGCCCACCTCAAAATCTTTCCATAGCCCACCGGTTGAGAACCGCTGCTCTATAGTCTAGTGATGAGAACATGGCAGGGATATCTAAAGAAGGGGATACGAAGGCTCAGAGCGATTGCTAATTCTCATGACACTAGAAGGGCGGTAGTTGGTACCGCGTTAAACATGCGGTTCTTTTTTAAATTGCAGAAAGTTTTGTAGTGCAGCTGGTACACTCAGCTACGCAAGACAGTTAGCAAGTGTTATGTAGAACATATTTAAAGAATACTTGTTTGAAAAGACAGTTGAAAGGTTACCAGTTTAGCTGGGTTTTTTTGACAAAACCTTTGCAGTTGGCTAGGTGTAAAGCAAATATACGGGTAGTTGAATTAACAAGTAATTATGAGCGTTCATTGAATATCCATACCTGGTTGTAATAGTGCAAAGCAGGTTGTTATAACAAAGTTTATTAAATTACTATATGTGCCAATTGTCATTTTACCATAAACAGAGATTATTTAAGATAAGTAGAAGCCCTTCTATTGTCAGACGTAATAAAAGCCTTCGTATCACCTTCTCTAGATATCCCTGAAACATGGGTCCAACGTTCCGAAGGACCTCGGTTCGACACCCAGAGGCCGCAGTTTTTTGTGTTAGCAGGACACCTTGCTAAATGTTTAAAAATGGATTTCGTAGTCTTAGCGAATCAGATATTTTACATTGGTTCAACATCACCAGACGTTGCGTCAAGGTCAATGTAAATGGTTTCAAAACAAAAAGTTTCTGTTTCAGCTGCCAGCATTTTGCATTCGAACCTTGAACAGAAAAAGTATCTGATGGACGGAGTCTGGGCACCGGCGAAGACGCCCAATTGCGTTCCCCATGACGTCGGATGTCCAGGTAAGATTTAGTGTGAACAATCACCTTTGTGTTGAAACCAAATTGCAAGCTCAGTATTATTTTGCGACCAACTTAATCACAAATTGTTGATTTGAACCGTTAACAGCCCATGCCCGTTCAACAGCATTTCAGTCACATTTTCTACTCTTAGAAAACGCTTCAATCGCTTTCTCAGCCCGAGGATAAATTTTTCCCCTAATAAGATTCTCCGAAATTTTAACCAAAGCGTACATATGTGCTTGCGGTGAAATCGTTCTGGCTATGTAGATTTTTTAGTGTAGCAAGATTTAACAGCTATAGACACGTATCTCTCACACCTATGTGGTGGGTGAAACGCATTGCTCGCTCTTCTATAGTGAACATTCAGTCATGTATTTTTTTTTAGTCATTTAGCCATGTATTGACGCCAGGTAGATCGCTTCTTCTGCAAATCTTTCGTTATTTTCTCCTTCAACTACAACATGAATCTGTGAGGTTTTAGCTTCATTAGGATGTGCGTATAAACTGATTTCTAAAATTGAAATCTTGCAGACGACGAACCGTGGCTCACAGTGAACGCGTATTTTGTTCACGACACCGCGGAGTGGCGGGATTTGAATCCGAAGTTTGTCTTGCAAGTATTTCGCGACTATTACATTACCAAAAACAGAAGGTTCCTTGAAACCGCTTGGCCAATCCTCAAGGTGGGTTGCAGACGACATCGCTTCTATTGACTCTGATGCTCAATGAAATCCTACCACGTTTTTATCGTTTTAATTCAAAAACAGGATAATTGATTTCCCTAAAAGCACCTACCAGCTAGCAGATCAAGCCTTTTTTTTTACATTGGCAGACGTTAAATCAATTTAAAAAAAACTTATTTACTGACCAGGCACCATAACACATTCTAAAATTGTCTTGTCGTCCTAGAACAGTTACAACAACACTCGCTTGTGCATTTTCCTTGTAGAAATAAGAGGAATGATTCATTCTTTCATTTGTCAACGTCCTTTGAAGTAACATTAACGCAAAACGTATTAATCCAATCTCAAACTGCTCGTTCTCATTCAACAGATTGTCATGGAGCACAGTATGAAGCACGACAAGGATGGTGATGGAATGATCGAAAATAGTGGAGCAGCCGACCAAACCTTCGATGGTTGGTGTGTGGAGGGACCTAGGTGAGTGACATTGGCGTAACCATCAAGAATTCCAAACTATCGTTTTCTCTCAGTAAGCATCCCGACCAGCAAATTAGTCATATTTTTTAGACTGATTCAACGTCTGCACACATTGAATCAGTGTAAAAATATGACATTTGCTTACTGGGATTATCCCGACTTATCAAAGTCAGTCTTTTTACACTGCTTCAATATCTGCAGACGTAAAAGTCAGTGATTTGGTTAGACGGTGCATGACTTTGAAATGTTTGCTATGTTATTTCGCTTAATGCAACCGTAACATGTTTGCATGAAGTGTTGTTGTACTGTTCACTTGCGTATATGACTATACGTGCACTCATGAATGTTATCATAGGTTTGTGAGCAACACTGGTAAATATGCGCCGTTTCTAAGCTATGTAGGTCGAATATCACTGTGGCCAACTTGTGAAAACTCTTCTAATAAATACCAACCAAGCTTTTTTCTTTGCAAAAGGCGTTTTTCGCTTTCCACCTTCCATAGGGCAAATGTTGTCTGAGACAGTAAACTGCTTTCATCAATTAAATGCTTTGGAAAATTTATTGTACGCTCAAAAAGGTAATTTTTTTACAATTTTTTATCTTGTGTTGGTGATTTATGAATGAGCTGTCGCAGTCGCGTATACCTGTCACGACGTTCAATTTGTTAAACGTGTAAAGTGGCTTCGTAAATAAAAACACAGTTTTTGGTGCATCAAATAACTGTAAGTCTGTTTTTAGCGGACTTCATCACCAGCTATGCTATTTTCTTTTTGTATTTTCTTCATTTAACTTTTTGATCTGGCTTTCCATCAACTGTCCTGAAACTAAACAATAAACAACCATGTCTCATATCAAGGAAGAAGAAGATTAACATTGATTAATCGTTTGAACATGTCAAAAGATCAAATGTTTTTCCGTATTGCTTTCAGTGCATACTGTGGAGGGTTGTACCTAGCTGCTCTGAGGTTCATGGTGGAAGCAGCTGATATCCTCGGGAAAGAGGAGGAGAAAATTAAATACTCGGACATCCTCCAGCGTGGCACCGCATCGTACAACGAAAAACTTTGGAACGGTAAGAACGGGTCTTTCTTGTTATTTCGCAATTATGGACAGATATTTCATATTTCAGTTTGTTTTTTCTGTTTTGTTTTGTATTCGCACTCGTGAACATGTGTTTACTTTACACTTTACAATCTATAATTTTATGTGAAGAATTTTTTGCAAAGCAGCGTTTCGTCAATTTGTATTTTGTCTTACAAGCTTTATAATATTTTTGTTCAGGCAAATATTACGACTACGACAGCAGCCGACACGCCAGACGAAGCAGCGTTATGGCTGACCAGTGTGCTGGTCAGTGGTTCTTGTTTGATGCTGGCATTGATGACGTAAGTCCCTCTGGCGCCAGCACATGCTCTATAACAGCGTTGCGAGACGTCGAGCTTGTTCCCAAATGAAACTAAGTTGACTGGCGCAGAATAAACAGCAGACTACCCCAGACACCAAATCAACCGTTTTCTTCATTGGTTCAACGTCTGCAGTCGTTGAGTCATGTAAAAAAACGGTTGATTTGCTGTCTGGGACAGTGTCGTTTTTTGTGTTGCTGTTCTTCATGCTGCCAATCACCCTGAGTCACTATTGTAATCAGCGAATTAGCAGCGAAACTGTTTCAGTATTTTGACTTATATTATATTGACGTATATCAGGCGCGGAAGCATACTGTAGCCATTAAGTCTGTTTTATGGTTTCGTTTGACGTTTAAGTCAATGTTTGTGATGAGAGAATCCAACTTTTTGTGTTATTTTAAACTCCAGTACGGCCTTGAAGTAAAACACATTGGGCACTTTCTGATTAAATTTTAAACTTAAAATTACTTCCTATTTAGGTTTTACCGCAAGAAAATGTCATGTCGGCATTGAAAACAGTTTTTGAGCTAAACGTTCAAAAATACAACGGAGGAAGACACGGGGCAGTCAATGGCATGAGGCCGACGGGCGTGGTCGATGGTTGCAGTGTTCAGTCCGTTGAGGTCTGGACCGGCGTGACGTATGCCTTGGCTGCAACAATGATTCATAAGGTGAGGTGACGAGGCCAATAGAAACATTTTTTATTAATGATGCACTTTTCCTCCACAAGATTTTTCAGCTTGATTCAGCGTTTCTTGAAAGCATCTATCATTAGCAAACGCTCAAATAAGGTAAATGACACAGTGTGGTTCACATTGATCCATATCACTTCTTTCATAACGTGATGATGCTTTGTCATTGAGTATAAACTTAATCCACAGACTTGTTTCTACTTATTCAAACTTATGTCGATCAGACATCGCGTTGTCAAAAACTTACGCTTGAAAAAAAAATTTTGTTCTGCAGGGTTTATTAAAGGAAGGTTTCCGGACCGCTAGCGGCATCTACCGGACGTGTTGGCAGCGATATGGAATGTCTTACCAGACACCAGAGGCGTTCAATAAGAACCGAACGTACCGATCTTTAGCATATATGCGTCCCCTCAGCATATGGGGTATGCAGCACGCACTTGAGAAGTTGGAAAAGAACGAAAATGAGAAAACAGATTGAGAAGCAAAACCGAAAAAATACGGGACTGGCACTATTCCGTGATCGACACTCGTCGTCAAATTAACTTCTAAATGTCATGACAAATAATTTTTCCTTGTAGACAATAGTAACACTCCACAAAGTGTAAGTAATAAGTATGTTGTGCATGTACATGAACGTGTAGCTTTATCTTTGAAAGCACTGAACTTTCCCTACCATGACTTTAACTCTCTGGCTGTGCAAATCTGTCACGTTGCAGCACAAACCTTCTGCCAAGCTAGCAAAACCCGTCGTTTTTATATTGATTCAACATCTGCAGACGGAAAGTTATTGTGAAAGATCACTTGCACTTGCGGCCCGTACGTGGCAGCACGCGTAGCATCCCTCTGTGCAAACTCTTCTCTTTTTACATTGATTTGACATAGGCAAACATAGTAGCAATGTGAAAGGACAGATTCTACTACTGAGGTTTTATCAATGTGCATTCTTCTTTTTTAACTTCGCATTTCAATTGCTTGCCGTAGTCCAATTGGCTGCTTTAGTTCAATTTTTACGTTCATGCAGCGTTCAATCGACAAAGAAACGATGCATTTGGTTTCTTTGTGACGAATCGCTTGGTGTGCTGGTAGCATGAAATACGTTTTGATATTTTAGAAACGTTTTATTTGCTGTTGTTAACTTAGGAACAGAGCAGTGTTAGTATTGCCGGCGTTCCACAACGCGTTTTAGCAATATTTTTGTCATTCACGCTTGTGTAGTCACTTCTAAAAATCTCTCATTCGTTAACTTTCGGCTGAAAAAACATCAATTTTCTGGTATCTTGCATTATTCACCAACCTGAACTTGATAGGTTGCTATGCACGATATAGAATCTATATAATCAAAATAACTCCTTTTCTGTTGCAGTTAGCGTTTCATATTGTATTGACAACAAATAGGAAATCGTCCCTTCCGGTCATTTTGGCGCAAGTTTCAACTCTCTGGCTCTTACCATATTCGTGATAAGGCCAGAATAGCAAAAGTCCGCTAGCTGGCACTTCAAGATGACGTCATAATGAAAAAAATAACGTCATTTTTGAAATCAGTGACAAAAATCCCGTCAGAATTTGACCCGAACCTAATTTTCCTGAAAAGTCGCCTAAAAGTGGGACACCCTAATATAGATTCATACATTCGTTCTCCAAGTATCAGTTGCAAAAATAAAAGAAACAATATTCAAGTCTTGGAAAACTGTTGAGATATATTGAGAAACTTTAGCTTACTCTTCATGTTCACAATCTTAATGGAAGGATGTTGTTTTCTTTTCTTGATGCAGAATCAGTCAGTCTGCTTATGAGACGCACTACATCGTCTGAGTTGCTCATGCTGTGAGTTCATATTTACATCTATTCACTTTATTTTGCATTTTATTGACACAAAACGTAATTTCGATCACTCACTGGAATTGAGCGGCGTGTGTTATCCAGCGACGCAGCACCAGCAGTTGCTGTGGTACGACTTCTGCCAACATACCAATCCTCTAGCTGACGACTATTTTCTTTGTTTATCGGTTTTGGGCAACTTTTGTAAGCTGGCCATGTCATTAAGAATTTTACATGCAGCACAAACAAGTAGTAATCATAATCTACTGCTGCATAGTTTCTTGCCTTCTTTCAAAGTGGCTACGGTATACTGATGATATCTAACTAGGACGAAGCACTCTGTAGCCTACTCGGTCCCTTAGTTACTTTGTTGACAATAATCGATTGGGCAATCATGGGTGTGACAATTTAGTTGACACGAAACCGTTTTTTCACCAAGGCAGGCATTGCATGGTGGACCGATGTGCTGTGCAACTGGTGTTCTTCACTTAGGCGATATTTTATATGTGGAATTGATTACAATTCCATCACTTATTGTTTAGACTAAAATGTACATAGCTTCATTCTCTCTTGTTTCGATCACTGTTCATATTGTTTATGACAGGGGTGGGCAACCATTTTAACACAAGGGCCTGTTTTACAGATTCATATTCTCAACTTTTTTTTTTAAATTGTTACAAATGCATGCGGACATAAAATATCATTGCAAATATATTCAGACGTGGATGTGCAAATATAAGTTAGGTAGAAGAACGTGGCATGTTGATTCGTTTAAATAAGAAATTAAACAGCAAATGTTTTAACAATGTAAACACTTTTGTAATCTTGTTTGGGAGAAAAACTGTTGAAAGAAGAGAAAAAGCTGAATAGGACAAATGTGGCCCGTGAGCCGCATATTGCCCACCCTTGGTTTATAGCTTTTATGTAGTACCGTATATATGTTTCATCACCTCTGCTGCAGCATTCGAAATGCACATGATGAAGCTTGAGAAATTACTTGGACTACATTTAAGCCCATTGCTATTGCATCAATCCTTGTCTAGGTTGATACATTCCAGATTTTGTGTTGATGGTTAAACGCTTTTAATTGTTGAATAATCGTAAATAATTGCCGAACAAACTAGTAATTGTAATCGATTACATTGTTGTTGTAACTGCTCCATGCAAGGGTTCCGTACCTTGCTCCACAATCATTTCCTTTTGCAATGTTTTGCTTACATGGGCTTCAAAAATAATGAAACAAACATGTTCATTGCACTCCACCGTGCGTGCGCCATTTCGAACTCCCTTCGGTTACGATCATACTTCACTGTACAATTACGTTGCAACTTTCCATACAGGAAAATCCATCATTTTTACAATGATTCATCATCTGCTGACGTTGAATCAATGTAAAAAAGATGGATTTTGTTGTCTGAGTTTGTGCTTTCTAGTTTAATGATAGTTTTGCATGAAAAAACACAGATTTTTTTGCTGGGTTATTGTATATTTATAATATATTTAGTCTCTGGCCATTCTTTTTTGATAATTACACCCCCTGATTCAGCGTAAACACTTCTCTTCGATATTACTTTCCTTTTTATTCACTGCCACCTTGGCAGGGCGATCATCTGGTTGGTTTTGCATCGAAGTCTTGTTTAGGTGATTGTAAATTATTTGTTTTGTCATTTCACTTTTTTGTTTATTTATGACTTCATAGAAATAAGAGCAGAGGGGCGATTGGAGCAACCCCCGCCCCCCCAAAAAAAAGCATAGGAAAATAACTTTATTGGTGGTGCATTTGCATGGTCTGATTATCGTAGACCTACACATCGCCCCCCTTTCCCCCTAAAACTACTTTCTGGATCCGTCCCTGGATAGGAGAGGGTTTGTGATCAGTATATAATCACCCCGTTCTGCATCACCACCTCGCTCCACACAGTGGTACTGTAACAGGTATATAGGCTACCGCTGGTTAAATGCTTTCCTTTGCGGTGGCGATCGTTCACATGTTCTTGCATACCCGGCTAGCAAAATCGGTTCTTTTTGCATTGATTTAACGTCTGCAGACGTTGAATTAATGTAAAAAAATCTAATTTCGCTTGCTGAATGTGTTCATTGAGGTGGGTTTTTAAACATCGTCTGTTACTTTCTACTGATTTGCATGTAATATCCGTGTAATATCTACAGTTGACGGTTTTGGTGCATCCCAGACCACAAAATCCATCATTTTTACATTGATTCAACGTCTGCAGACGTTGAATCAATGTAAAAATGGCGAATTTTGCTGTCTGGAATCATTGTAGATGGGCGGCTATAGTATTTAGCCCAAAATCATTGCACTTTTCACATGTGTGTCATCTGATACGATTCAGCAAAATGTTTCACGTTTAATGTACTGGTGGTAATGATGACGTCATTTGAGGCTTCAGTGCGCTGAAGCTGCGCTGGCTTGCCATCCATCAGTCAATCCTTAGTGTTGGTGCTTGGTTTGTATATGATTTTCAGTGACTTTTTTATCATATTTTCACATTTTGTTTATAACGGTTTTTCATTGGAAAGTGAAAAAGTTTCAGAGATTTTCCATAACCCTTTATTAGATGTACTTTTACCATTTTATATGGATATTGCACAGCAAAAATAACTTGTAGAAACAGATTGTGGTGTTTCTGTATTGTGCTATTTAACCAAGCAAACGAAAACAGTGAATAATTTTGCTGAATAAAAACTTTCTTGTATGAATTCTTAATCCTGTCCAGGTTTATGCGTTGAAGTGAAGATTTAGAATAAGTGAACGGAAAGACAACGAAGTCAGTTCTCGTGCCCTCCTTCTTCAGCACTCTGACCCAAACAACAAATCAACCGTTTTTTGCATTGATTCAACGTGTGCAGACGTTGAATCAATGTAAAAAAACGGTTGATTTGCTGTCTGGGGACATCGAAATCCTTCATTTTTACATTGATTCAACGTCTGCAGACGAGGGATTTTGCTGTCTGTTTAAGGATTCAATGCATCAACAGTGGATCATTTGCCGATTAAGGAAATCAACCGATTAAAATATTCAATTTGTGGACTGTTTTCTTCTGGACCAACAGTAATCCCTTGATTTAATTGAATCTCGGATTACTGATCTACCGATAATCGTTGCACAAACTGATTCTTGATTAAATGATCAGACGATTAGCTTGACTGACCGCTGAAAAAATACGATTTTGGCGCATCTAACCTTTAGTATCTTGCTAGAACACAGCCACATGCTCTAGGTCAGTGGTTCTCAATTGTGGGTCCGCGAAAATTTCCGAGTTTTCAGCATGATTGATAAATTACAAATTTAAAAATTCTTTGTGCTTTGTTTATGTATTAGCCCACAGTGATTTTCAAACTGTAAGTCGCAACGCACTGGTGCGTCGTTTGAAATTGCAAAAGACATTGCACAAATGTTTGGTTTCTTAACTAAAAAATATCATACAAATGACTTAAACCTTCTAATAAGGCTATGTTCAACTTAATTCTTAAAACAGTGCATGCATTTTCTCGACAACGCCCAAGTTTCAAAAAACGAAAGGAACTGATTGTTTGTAGGACATGATTTGTTGTTTTATATCATCTTGAGTGGAGATTTATACTTACCTGTATGGTTCCCTAGCAAACTGTGCATGTATAAAACAGCCTAGGGCAGGCTACATTTTGTTAGTGTGCGTTGGGTGCCTGTCGTTCAGTTGTGGTGTTGTTTTTTGGGAAGGTAGAGCCATATATGATAATAAAGTATAGAAAATATCATTACTACACACACACAACGTTAAGTAGCCTACGGACTACGGTATATGTAATAATTATGATCAACAATATTACAAAAAGAGTGCTCAATGCCAAGTGAAAAGCCAAGCAGAGCGAATTAAAGCAAATATAGGCTACTCCAAAAAAATCTGCGCAGTTTTGTTTCACTTTCTCCCAAGGTGGGACCATCAGAAGGTTTTTTTCAAACAGAATTTTTTTTTTCTGGAATTGGCATTGCCAAAGCCTGGACACCTTTGCAGCAGTCTTGCTTTTGCGAATACGTTCACGCTTATGGACATGACAACGAATTGTGAACGCTGACAATTTGTGTATGAGAGATGGCACGATATCCTCGCATTGACTTTGCCCATGCTGGGATTTTTCTTGGCACAAATCTTTTCTGCACGTAGGTCAGGCTACAGAATAATGTAAAAGTAGCTTCACTTAAAGACACAAAATACCAAATGTTTCGTTGAATGACCATCGGTGGTTTGCGTAGTTTTATCTTATTCCACGTTCGTGAAACTTTAGTAATAACTAACCTTTATGGTTGAATTTGCTACTTTGTTGTTATTTTAAATTTGAAAAGTGTCAACCCTAGTTTGGTAATAATTTGTCAAGTGAAGTGAATGGAAATGATGTCACATTAATGAAACCGTTAGGCGTGTCTCTAATTGTGAAAATTGTCGTAATGTGAGAACTTGTTGTCGCACTTGCTATGACGTCCTGTCACGTCTAGAGGTCAAAGAAAGTCAAAGAAAAGTTTCAGCACTTAACAATTAATTTGCGAATAACTTGTAACACCACGACCGTTGGAGTATTCGTAATCTGCAGGCCGCTGCAGCAGATGATGTTTATCAACCAATCAGAAGGCAAGATTTAAATCAGCTGATCGCAATCATGACTCATGCACGATGAAAGTAAATTAAATGAACATTTTACCGTAGCTAGAGTGGCCTTTCTGCAAGTGCTTGGTTTGGGATTTAGGTAAGAAGTTTAGTAGGCTAAGCACAAGGTAACAGCTACAGTAAATCTAAAAAAAGAAAGCTAACTATGTGGCCTTAAACTGACCCAGTTGTTTCAGTTTTTTTGCAAGATACGACATGACCTTGGTTGGCTTTAGTATAGTTATCACATGTTTGTGCATTGTGATCTCAAATAGCTATATACAGAGCTTTTGTTCAGAAATGTCGATGAGTCATAAGATGGATGCATTTAACATACCTTGATATTCATCTGTCTCAAATATATCTTCACCACCAAAATGTTAAGAATTAGTCATAAAAAATAATACAATGGCTTGCAAAATGAAAGGTTGCTAAAGATGATAAAATGGGTATAATTAAGACATAGCCTATCAAAAGCTACTAACCAATAACCATGACTCAGTATCACTGACCAATGGGTTGAAAGTTTTTTGTGCAAAATCATGTCCTATCTCACAAAACTGTGCCAAAAATTCAGTCATTATATAGTCGAATTTTTTCACCTTTATGTCAGATACTTGATGATTACCGAGCTATCTGACATGTGCCGATATTGATCACTTAATTTGTAGCTTTTAAATGTACAGTAGCTTGGAAGTTAAGGCTTCAAAATTAGCCTGAAAAGTGACTATCACTTTCAAAATCTCACCAATAGGGGCCATGAAGCCTATTGAGTAGTTTTAATAACTCGATCTTTGATATGTTCTTGCAGTTTAAGGGCCAGTTTGCAGCTAAACTTCAGTACAGCATTTTTGATAAAATAAACTAGAATTTTTTTAATATTAGTGCTTATCCCAAGTAAGCTTATTTATTGCCCGTGGTATTACAGTAGTTTCGTTAAAGTATTGGGATAAAGACTGAATGTTAAACACAAATTACTGTTAACTCGAAATAAGGAAATTTTATTTAAAAGTTGGAGCTCTGGTGAATTAAAATTTTATAACAAATCAAAAAATTGTCAACAAACAGATATTTTAATGTCTTACGTTGCGTTAACCGGAACTATCGAGAGTTTTTTCAGCGAAAGAGAAAACTTTAATAACGTTCTTTTTTTCTGACAAAATTTTTTGTTCTAGGTTAATTTATTGCGGAGTTTCCAAGCGCTAGGTTTTATCTGAAGCAACTGAACTAGTTTCGGCTTTATTATCAAGCGAGTGGCGACATCAACAGAGCTATACTAATAAACGCAAACTGAAAAGCTAAAGAATTTCTTCAAGCAAAGACTTGTGATCAAAGAAATGAGGTAAACACGCTAGAACTGTTGTACGCTTATGGGCTAGGTCTCGACATTACTTTGTGATGGCATCGTTGACAAGATTTTTTATATTTTAGATGATTTGACTTTCTTAAGGAAAAAGTCCTTTGTTGCCAGAATATTGACAAACTTGTATATCTAGCAGCTCGTTCCGGTCGAGGGAAAAATATAAGTTATAACCTTGAAGCAAAATTATTAGATGAGTTTTGTTGCCTCAAGAATCTACCTAGTTTTTGCAGGCAAATAAACCTCGCAAAGAAGTTTTAGTGTTTTCATGATAGATTTTTATTTAAATTCACTTTTATATTAAAGTCACTTTTTCAATGAAATTGCGTTCAAAACTGGTCTAATGTGATTTCAATCAGTCTTACTCTTATAGTAGTTAAAAAATCATTTACAATATTTAAAATCAATGAAAATCAATCATTTAAAATCAATCATTTTTTGTTACCAAAATAAACAATTTACAATATCAATGTTAAAATGGCATCAGCTTTAAACATAGCTGTTCTAAAAACTGAGACTTTGTTCGAAACACACTTTTTATCTGAAAAAGGCCAGCGTCAGTTTACAAGCGTTTTTCAGTGTTTTCAAATCTATCTAAGAGACCACCCCGGCTAAATCCATTTCAGCTTTATTAGACATTTTGTTACTTGTCAGAAATCTTATTGCCCTCAAAAATAAGTACATTGTGGCCACATGTGACCTGGCACTCATCCAGCACAGATCACTTCGGTCAGCTAATGTGCGTAATTTTAAACGCTTTAGGCAAAGTTACACTTTATCAGTTTGCACAATTGCTGCTTGAGTTTCCAAGTTAAAAAACAGTTTTGTTTTTCGCATGGATTTAACGTCTGCAGACACAAACAAGACTGGTTTGCTGGCTGGAAAACAACTTCAACCCAGCCAACAAAGCAATTGTTCTTTATGTTAATTCAACGTCTGAAAATATACGTAAAAAAAGCTGATTTGCTGGCTGGAAATTTTTTGTTGTGTTGACAGTAACAAATCGCATTCAAATTTGACGCAAATTTACTTCTTTTTTGTTTTGCCCGCCAACAATCATTTGCTTGCATGTTAATTAAAGAATTTCGCAACAGAAATGTTTTTAGCGCATTTGCATTGCGCCATTGTTTCTCATTCCGGTTTTATGACGAAAGGAAGATTGTAAACAGCCAAGAGCTGTCTTATGGTATGCTGAGCTCGTAAATTTTGCCAACGTTCCCGTTGTCGCGTTGTGCTCAAAGTGTTCTTGGTTGTCTGATTTATTTTGTTGACGATAGATAGAAATGTTATTGGTTGTCTGCCACTGGTACGTCTCCCAAGAAAGCGGTCCCCAAAATAGAGATCGTCCCATTTCTCTTTCATGATGATGTGTCTAAAAATGTTGACTTGCTTTTTGAATTAATACTTTTCTATCTTGTTGCACGCTTGTTTTCTAACTAAAAAACTATATTTCTATATTTACTTGTGTGAACTAGAGTATTTGCCAGTTTGAAGCCTTGATCGCAATTATTTGGACTGAAATTGTTTTGTATTCATGTTTTTGTGTATTTTGACACAAGCCACTTCAAGGTATTCACTGGTTTCAAGCATTTTCAACTGCTTCACAACAAGCATCTCAAAAATGCTTCAGTGCAAAATTATGGAACGCAATGTAGGATTAAACGCATTACGATTTAGTATCATTTGACCTGCTATTATTAACTATGCCATTTGCTGCGACATAAACACAAGATTTCTGACGTCATCTTAATTGCGTTGGAACGTGTAAATAATGTCTTTGCATCAATTTGAAGCAAATCCTGGCTTGAAATTCATTTCTTTGTTGATTGATTGAAACGAAGAGGATTGTGATAACACGTAAAAAGCTAAAACGCTCGAAACATCATGCCCAAGATCTATTGGTAGGAAAACCTACGAGACAAAATGGCAATTCTTTCAAAATCATGTCACACATAGACATGCTGATGAAAAGATACTTGAAAGCTACGAAACACAGTTTGGCCGTGTTGTTGTTAATATATAGGTTAATGAGATTTCAACGCCATTAGGCTACAAATGACGGAAATTTTAAATAACTTTTAAATGATTGGAATTTGGAAATTTTTATGGTTTAACTCAACGCATGTCCGTTTTCAGTACAATAATGCTATTTGTGAAGCATCGCTTCACTTAACCACTTGAAATTTATTCGCTAAATGCAACTTTTGAGTGAAAACAATAAAAAATAAAAGATAAACGCCTACATGTTAGGTTTTTGCATGCTTGCCATCTTTTAGACTCCGCTAATGAAAGAAAGCAATAAAATACAAAACCACTTTATCTTTACTGGGTGCGGCACACTCATACAAACTTTAAGTTTTTAGCAAAGTCATTTAAACCAAAAGACTTTTCAACTGCTTCAATTCGTTTAATATAATTTGCATAGCCTGTTGCCTACGTATTTTATGTAACAATTAGCAGACAAATGCCCTAATTTGTTTCCTTTAATGAGTTGTTTAGTCAAGGATTGAGCTTCTTTTTTTATGGGCTACGTGTTTTTTGTGCTTTGCTAACTCAATCAGATCTTAATCGCAAACTATTTTTCAGGTTTATCATCGTCATCATCACCTACGTGCTGTTCTCATTTGTTACTCCATCTCAAGCAGGTATTGCTGTGGTTCTGATGAAATAAACGTAAATTGTTACAAATTAAAACATTTTTTGGAACGGCCATGCCTAACTGTTAAAGTTGAAAGAAAATATTTTTTTAGTCGAAATGCTTACGACGACCTTTCAAATCTTAAAAGTTTTAGAAAAAAAGACATGTTTGGAAAATTTGACAGGAAATTACGACAAAAATGTTTTGCAAAATTTATCAATCCATCATATAGCGGAAAAGTAAAATATGTTATCAATGTTATTTTCCATGTAAAGTTTTTTAATTATAGCATTCTCAGCACCGAGATGTTTCTCTACGAGAAATTTTTTGTCCGTGTCTATAAAAACTGCGTCATCGAATAGGCTATATAGTGTCGGATTTATGCTAAAAAATAACATTCTACTGCGTATCTTATTGCAAAAAAGTCTATAAAAAGTCAATCTACACTATGGATAGACTTCTAGAAAGTTAAAAACGTTTCTAAAAGAAGTTTTAGAAAAGAAAATGTTATTTACGTTTGACAACCAAAAATATGTTACTCGCAGATACTTGTGATGACACCCTAGCTGAATGTTCTAGTTACAAGAGGAATTGTGGGAACTCTCTTATTAACAGATATTGCCCGAGGACGTGTGGTGTCTGTCCGAATGGTAAGACTGGTAACTTGTTTGCTAGCGAACAAATAGGAAAATGGATTCAGGAGAACAATATATTTGGCTGCCTCTTTATACAGTTAAACTGAACAGAGATGTCGCCACGGGAGTTGCAATTCCCCCCCTCAAGTTTTATCTTCTACGTTTTAATACTATTGTAATTCATGCTACATAACGTTTCACCTCCCCCCCCCCAACAGTTGCTTTTGCCCCCTTCGAATTTTTTTCTAGTTACGTCACAGGAACTGACACTGATCTGAAAAGCGGTGAGATCAATGTTAATCAGGGATGGAGATACAGCGCAATATTTGAAACACATTATTATTAATATAATTCATAAACAATACTTTTGTTTTCCAACTTGCTAGAACAAAGGAATACGCTAATGTTAAAATTTGCCTGATGTTTGTAGACAAGATAAATATGGCTATGGTCAATATACTAAATAATGCAAGAAAAAGGAAACTTTGTGCTTCCCAAAAAAGAGGCCATTTTGCTGCTCCTTTCTTTGTCAGTTTCATTTCTTGTGGTGTTTGCTTGTTTGGTGATAGCTCATACTTGCGCAGTAGCAGATCACTGGATTAAAACTTTTAAGGTTTGTTATTTCTTCTCAATGTATTATAAATGTGAAATCTGCTACAGGACCATGCACAAGAAGCAATGGTGGATGCGATCACTTATGCAGAGAAGTTGGGGAAACTGCTGTGTGCGGCTGCCTCCCTGGGTTTAGAATGCTGAACGATTCCAGAACATGCGCTGGTATGTATAGAGAAATGACACAGCTCATCTGACATAATAAAGTTATTGCAAAGAGCTTATATTACTTTTAGTATTTAACAATTTTATTGCAGACAGTTTTTTTCATATCAAACAAACACAGCAAAACAAGCAAACTAGGAAGTGTCATCAATTAATAATTAATCATAAAAAAATTGCGTGGTGATACCGCCTCAAGTTGTCACGTCTACAAATACAATCGGATGTCATCAAGGGAATTATCTTACTGTTGCTCAAGTGAGCACATCGTTGCACAAACAAACAGTTTTACAAACAAACTATAATCTTTTTGAACAAGACATCAAAAGGGATGCTAATATATTTACAATGATCTTAAAGTTATGTGCTTCGCAATGTACCTTTTCACTTTTTTTCTATTAAATAATACAAAATATTGTTTCGAATCATTTCAGACATCAATGAATGTACGGAAGGCCCCGATCCATGTTTCCTTGGTGCTCCAAGCTTCTGCATCAACAACGTAGGTTCATACTCCTGCGAGCGGTACAGCTGTTCAGAGCCTGGACACATGAATTACTACAGAAGTGGACAGTGCTGTCGTTTTCGAAACAGTAAGTGCAAATGGGTTGATTTCCTTCGTCTCAAAATTGTAATAATGACGTCAACGAAATGTAATTAGTCTTGAAATACAGAACGTTTGACATTTCAAACGTTCCAGATAAACCATTATGTTTTAGAAAATTATTGAATTATTTTCAGTGAAAATGCAAAGTTAGCTATATTTGTTTTCAGTTTATCGTCATTTTAAATAGGCGTTTAAAGTTGGAAGAAGAAATGAAGCTATTGAGAAAAGGCTTTATTATAATTTAGTTTTCTAGAAACAAACGTTTGGATATGTATCAAAGCTATAGTATTTCTTTTTTTTTTATTAGATACAGTAAATATATTTCCATATATTGCCTACATTATGGTTATATAAATACACGAAGTAGTGTGGACAAAAATGGTAAATCATTCACAGTTTGTACTTACATTCGACATCACATCATTTAGTTCTGTTTGCTAAAATACATTAACAAAAACAATCGACCTTTCCACAAGCTCGCCTTCATTGCATTCGAATTGTCACGACCAAAACAGAAGTGAACTTCTAAGGTTACAATTTAATGGCTCACAATTGCCAAAAAAATACTTGTGCTTTTGATGTGTGGTTAAAATCTTCCTCGTTTTTTTTATAATAAAAAGTAGGACACAGAAAATTTTTGTGAGAAAAACTATCTTCGTCATTTTTTGTGAAATTTTGCAACATTTTTGTGCATTTTTTATTTTCAAATCAGAAAATTCTTTTGTATTTGTACTAGTTTAGCCCCATCTAGCGAAAGCGATAAGTTTTCACTAAATTTTAGCAAAGCAAAGCGATAAAATTATAGAACAGTTTGGTGTATTGCAAAAAAAAGTTGCTTAGTGTTTACTGGAATTGATGTCGATAAACCAAACTTTTTCTTTCGATAAAATTGAACTTTATACAGAATCAAACAAAATTAGCCAATTGTATAGATTTTTGACCAGACTACACAAAATATTTTCTTTTGTTCAATTCAGGCTCATGTGGGATCACCGAAACCATCAGAACACGCGTGGACGCGTACAGCTCAGTTGCTAGACGAAGTGGCCAATATTCAAGAGTATTGGGTGGAGCAGACGCAGCACTAACAGCTTGGCCGTGGCAGGTAAGAATTTATTTATCTTAGAACTAGAGCAAGTAGTCGAGAAACTTTTGCGCCAAAAAAAATAGATAAATTAATATTAGAACTTTAGTTGATACACCTCCAGAACAACACACAAAGGAAGATGATAGTGATACAGCATTTTTAAATCCCACTTTTTTCAATGCAACTGTGGTTTCACTGAAGACATTAAAACCATTAAAAATCTTCTTCAAACATGCTGGCCTTTTTCGTCCTTCAAAAACGCAATTCATTTTATGTGAGTGCAGATGCCAATTGCAATTAGCATGGCCTAGTTACCTTGCTAAAGTTTTCAGTGACTGCATTTCATCCTTTATGTGATATATATATTTTTTAGGCTCAAATACTCTTTCAAGGAGGCGCTCATTGCGGAGCAACCTTAATATCAAAGCAATGGCTAATATGTGCAGCTCACTGTTTCATGTAAGTAGACCTTGGCTTATATCATTTTCAATATGAGAAGACTGTCTGTTTGAACCCAATCATTCTTTATACGAACGACTCCATATGGATTAACAGCAGAGGGATAGCAGCCAAATGAAAGCAAACCGCATTCGGCTACACTGGACCTTATTTTGGTATATATTTTAAATAAAAGAAAGTATTTTCATAAACATCGAGGCCACCGCACCTTGTCAAATAGGTTTGTACCCCATTCCAACACCGCATTTTGGTCGTTTGCATAATTGCTAATTACATTTTTCTTGGTCAATAAGTTTGTGGTGATTACAGGCTATTATGTTGTTTAAGTACATGCCTAAATACAGGCTTGTTTATGATGCCTCTAAAAATATTTTTGTTGATACACGCTACAGTAGCCTATATGGTTTCAAAATTACTATTTGGTAAATTACGGTACCTGAAAGTCCGACATTTTATTTTCACTTTGGCCATTTGGATTCTCAAAACTATCATTTAAAGAGACGTAAAGTACATTTAGTTTAGGACTTTAAGCCTTGGAGTTGACAATCAAAATTACATAGGCCTCCAGACATTTGTTGTTTTGCACGTTGGCAAGGCCGTGCGTATAGGTCGTCATGGCTACAACTAACTTAATATTAGAACATGTTGTATTGCAGTGAGAACTCCTACGCGCAGATGATCGTGTACGTGGGACAAATTAGAAGTGCAACTCTGCATGACGTGGACAGGTCTCGCCGACAACAGCGCAGAATATCACAGGTTGCCTAAACTAAAGTACCAGTATATAGGCTACTAGACTACCTGCAAACTGAAATAAGTGACAAGAATTTTTCGAAGTGTTTTCACAGTAATTTTCAAGATTTTAATACTACCTCAATGACCCCCACCTTTGAACATCTGTAAGAGCTTAAATTAATACAGTTATAACCGCATAATCTTGTTAATAGGTTTCCTAATAAGCTTAGTATCAAGTTTGGTTACTTCAAATCCCGTTCAATTAAAATTTCAACGTTAATTGAGCGGTTTAAGATAAAATTGCACGCAAAATGAACATCTCTCAATGTTGAAGCAGCGCAACAGTGGCAGTGCACTGACAACATTTAACCCAATGCAGGTGATAACTCACGAAGATTACAGCAATCTGTACAACAACGACATAGCCTTAGTACAGCTTGATGAACCAGTTGAAATCAATGACATTGTCAGCCCCATATGTCTCCCCTGTGGGGAAGTACCTAAAGTCGGAGACAAATGCTGGGTCACTGGATTTGGACGAACAGGTAGGTTAATATAATATCGTAAAAACAGTCTTCCAATGCAGCTACATTCATTCAAAACACTGTAAACCTACCTGCACCTTATGTCCAAAAGCTCGATTATGTGTTTCAGCCAATGTCACTTTATTTTTGATGACAACAATCTTTGCTGTTTTGATTATCGTAATTTATTTTATATCTTTTGAAGGAAGAGGATAATATTATAGGTGGTTTGTATTTTCTGACAAAAAATAAAATTTTGTAACTCAGACTACCTTTGCTTTAAGAGAGCATTGAAGACTTTGACGAGAGACTGTTTTCACATGTGTAGATATTTTTTCTACTGCACTAAACAAAGTGGACTGTTTTTCTTGCAGAAAATGGCCCAGAAACCTCAGAAACGCTACAGGAAGTGGATGTACCTATAGTCAACGATGAGGCATGCAAAGCAGCATATGATGGTCTTTTCCCAATAAACAAAAATGCAATGTTCTGTGCAGGCTACCCGGAAGGGGGAAGGGACTCATGCTTAGGTTTGGCTATATCGAGATCGAACATAGCAATGCGAAAGCAGATTAGGTTTTACAGTAATACGGTATTTTTCAATTCGTCTTCAGTAGGAACATAGTCAATAGAAAGTTTTGGTGTTTTCACTCCAATCACTCAAAAATTATTTAAGGTAGAATGTTTTAATAGACTAAAAAAATGTTTTAATAGACTAATCTCGGCCACCTACTTTAGCGATGTGAAGTTTCCGATTGTGGTTTGATATGTTAGAACCAATAAAATTTTTCACCCATTGGTGCAGCATTTAAACCACTCAGTATTCATTTCATTAATACAAACTGTCGCTTTAAATCAGAGGTGACGAACCTGCGGCCCGCGGGCCGCATGCGGCCCGTCAGAGAATTTTGTGCGGCCCGCAAAACAATTTGACAATCGCTCATCCATTAAAGACAAAAGACATCTCAACGCTGTGTTTTGCCTTCACTGGTAGGCTAACATACACCTTTCCTTTGCTATTTTCCAGATTCCATATCCGTTTGGTTGGTTCTGAATCTTTATCCTCGGACTGACAACGCCTTGATAGGTTATTCCTGGTAGTTTCGCGCCAAACTTTGTTTAGAAGTCATGTTTTTTGCTTGACTTGCAAGCAAACAAAGTTTGATGTTCAACAAACTGTTGGCTGGATATCATGTTAGGCTTTTCTGAATAAAAATGTATTTCGAACAGGTTAGTCTAAGCAGGGTTAGGCTACTCAATTAATCTTAACAAAGGTCCAGTTTGATAAGTTGAATATTTCTAGCGGTCCGGTGAATAAATTATTTCACACGCAACCACGAAAGTTAAACTATCTGTACCAAACCACTTTTTTACGTGAAATGTAACTTGAATTGGTATAACTCGAACTCGATGGACCCGCCCGATAGCTCAGTTGGTTAGCGCGTGACTTCAGTTTCAGGGTCAAGCGGCGCTGGTTCGACTCTCGGGGCGTGCGCTTGAGCAACGCATGTTAAGGACTGCTCTCCATTCAGTGGCATCTAAGGGGTGGAATAGTTCTCCGGCAACAAAGCTTCAACAATCGGAAATTTCACTCTGTCAATCTCGGTGACCGGGCCTGCGTCCGTGATTCAAAGCCTCTACAAGTATACGAAACTGCCAGGATTAAACTCTGCAAGAAGCTTTCCCAGTCCGAGGATAAAGATTCAATCAATCAATAAAAATTGGACTTCTGAGAAAGTGTTGGGGAGTCTGGGAGTCGAAGTCCCCCAGCAACTAGGATAATCACAGTAAAAATGGCTTCCTCTCAGTATAAATCTGTTTTAAAGAATCCCTGAAACGTGGCTGTGAGGTTATTCTTCCAAAAGCTCAAGGTCCACCATCAACACCCAGAAGGTCCCGATTCGGACCGCGGTCCGCCTGTTTAGCCCTGGTCTATAGGTTACGATTAAAAAGTTGTGTGGCCCGATAGCTCATGTGTATTTGACAAAGTGGCCCGCGACCGCAAAAAGGTTCGTCACCCCTGCTTTAAATCTACAGTTTAAAATTAAATGCTCACAGTAAGAGCTGAACCACCTTAGGGTTTATTTCAACTGAGCCACATCAGCTGAACGCAAGCGTAGTCCTAATGTGTTTACTTTTATTACTTCATCTAAGCATAGGTTACATGACAAACTTAGGTGTGTCTTATCCATTTAAAAGCAGAACAAGATTGTCAATTACCACAAATCATTTTTTCACTCTAGGAGACTCCGGCGGCCCTCTGGCCTGTCAGCGAGCTGATTCGTGTGACTGGTACCTTGCTGGTGTGACGTCATTTGGTCGAGGTTGTGGCTTGGCGGGGTACTATGGGGTTTATGTCAACATCATCAACTACGAGCCTTGGATAAAAGGGAATCTCGGGGAAGATTTTGAATCATGTAAGTTTTTGTAACTAACTGCAAACAGTGACTAACTGTATGAATAAATAAATGCTTCGTAACTAACTGCATCAACAATTCAAGTTTGAAGAATCCTTGATTTCAAACGATCGAATAAGATATTATTACAAAACGTTTGATGATATCCTCAGCAATTACTGACCTCAAAGTGATGTAAAATTAGCTTTTGCTCGATGGAATTATTGTCCATTGGAACAAATTTTTGAAAGACACAAAACTGATAGCCTACATTTTATAAGTTGAGCTAAGCCGAAGTTTTCTTACACAAAAACTATATTTTGCAATTGATTGAGTTTCGCTTTTAGCAGCATGATCGTTGCTTACTTCACAGTGTAGATTCTAACGATCTGTTTAAGCCTGATGCTGCAAGTTAGTTGTGGACAGTTCCCTAGTCATGACTAGGGAACTGTCCACAACTAACTTGCAGCATCAGGCTTAAACAGATCGTTAGAATCTACACTGTGAAGTAAACTATATTTTAATACAGCCTGTAAAAAAACGAGGTAAAAATGAGTCTCATACTTGATCCAAACATCGGGAGATGATAAGATAAGGTTCTCATTGTACTTACTAACAAGAGTAGGGTGGCCAGTTCTTTCTCTCGGCCGCCTTTCCTTCAGCAACTGTGCCCACCTAATTTTTATAGCCTGTCAAGAAGTTTCAGGTGTAATACAGCCACTGTGACAGTGTCAAAAATTTTATTTAAATTAAGAAATTATAAATTTGTCCAAGACGACTTGAAGTGATAAAAATTGCACAGTGATGATACTCTTCCGTACGTTTCCCCAAAACTACGTTTAAAAGTTTATGTTTAAATAGCATGTCTTGATCAAGAACAAACCGAATAATTATGATTGTGTGTCATATATTTGGTTCAATACTAAAGGTGCCGTGCAGTATAACCCTTGTCGGGGTATGGTCAACTACGACGACGAATGCTATGAGAAATTAGACGCTTGTGAGAAATATCCATTCTACATGACCGCCAAGTGCCGTCTGGCTTGCTGTCAATCAAGAAACAATGGTAAGCATTATTTTTTCTTTAATATTAATAATAAGTTTCACGCTTTTGATCTTTTCGAATGCCTTGTTTCATTTTAATAAAACGGAAAATACCCGCTGTTTTTCCGGCACCGTTTGGGCAAATTAGAATTGAAAAAAGAACCTGACATTTTTGTCAGGTTCTTTGTTGTTGAATAAGTAAGCTAGGCCTAAACCTTTTCAATTTCAAAGTACAAAATGCCTTCCATGAGAGTTTGAGTTTCCCAAAGGTTTCACGAAAGTTATTCAGATAGAAACTAAATCGATCCAACCTTACAAAGGTATTGTAGGTTTTTTGACATTTTTTTTATGCTGAAAATTTGTGAAATTCTTTCACATACACAAGCATCTCTAAAATAATCACAAAACGAAAGATGATGTTTAGCAGCTGTCCAAATTGTCTCAGTTAAGAGCTTCTTGATTTGTAAGCCCCGTTCAATTGTACAACTTACGACCGTTCCTGTTAAAAGGAACCGGTAAAAATATTTCTTTTCACTGTATAACGATAATTATTTCTTTGCAAATGCATCATTGTTAGATGACAATAATTTTCTCGGAATTTATCTCATGCAAAATGTTAATTTGTTTAGAAATTCCAACAGAGTTATGTCAGGACGACCCGGAAGTTACCTCCCTTTGTGAAGCTTACAGCTCATTTTGCAACAACCCTATATTTGGAAAATACATGGAGGAAAAATGCCGAAAAACTTGTAATTTCTGCCAATTTCCAAAGCTCTTCTAGTCGTAATGCTGAAGCATCATACAGACTACATAACTTTGTTGCTTAATCGCTTTTGTTTTTGACATAATTATCACGTATTACGAATTAAATAGTTAATTTTTACCACAAATTTACAAACTAGTTAATTTATTGAACTTATTTTTTATATTTCATTAGTTTTTAGGCATGTTAAGAGTACTTTGTGAATGAGCATTGAGCGCTGGTATAAGGCTTTTGTGCGAATAAATTCTCGTGGCAAAAGGCCGATAGACTGAAGTGTCCCATTTTTTACTTTGTTTATATTTTTTCATAAGACTTAAGTTTTTATTTTACTTCATCACTGTTTTGTTACCAAGCAAATGAAGTTGTTCTCAGACTCGATTCAACGTTGTTCTCACACTCGTTGTTCTACATCGATTCAACGTCTGACGTTGAATCAATGTAAAAATGACGGATTTTGCTGTGTGGGTTTATGTGAAACTGACAATCAGTTTGACAATTTTATTTATGTGTGGTTAAATTAAGTACAAAAATGAATATGAAACACAATTTAGAAAAATGATTTTACTTCAACATTGTATAACTCGACAGACAGACAGACAGACAGACAGGCCACACCCTCGACATGAGGATTAATTCATGGCCTGTATAATCAAAATTGGTTGATGATGATGATTGTATATCGTGTTATTGGTGTAACCAGAGATGAGTGTAATCTTCAAGATCACTTTTAATTTGATGATCTTGATCTAAGATCACTTTTATTCTGTGATTATGATCTTGAAAATCAGTGAGATCAAGATCATTTTGGAATTTAAGTTGCCTTACTAGGTAGAGACATTATTTCTATTATTATTCATTGTTTCATGTTATGTGTTGCTCTGTATAACTATTTCCAATAAAAAACTATGAAAGCGGAACTTTCTTCAATCTTTTTGTTGCATGCAGAGGATGTCTTACATTATAACGGAGGATCCTTTATGGAGTGTTTAGTCTTTGACAACTATGGTACTTATTGATTAGCTGAGTGCGAAACCCTACCCTGTCGGGCCGAGTCAACCAATACTGTTGTTAGGTAAAACAGCTAGCGTTCATCATCGGCGCATGAGCAGATCTTTCCAGGCTAAATTGAAGGGCAGGAAATCATCAGCCACTCAGCAGTCTTGTCGTCCAGGACCCTCAAACCATGCGCACAGTGTGGAGGCTGGTGGGTTAGGCAGTGGTGGATGACATGGTTTGCGGTCTGTTCAGTGGCACCACACTCGCATTCTGATGAAGGACCAAGGCCCGCTTGTGCATGTCCGAACGAAAGCGGCCGACGCCAGTTTGCAGGCGGTTAGATTAGTTCTGACAACCACTAAATTCCCAGCGCAAGAAATTAACAACACTCCTCAACTTGGTCAAACGACACTCAACAGCTCGCTAAAACCCTACGCACAGCAGCCCTTGCACTTGTCTACCTCCACTGCTGAGCCTTGCGCACCTTTGTGAAGCGGAATTCTATGTATTCGCTTCAATGACAGCACCTTGGACCTTGGTGGACGTATTCTACTAGTTCACGTTTAAATAATCACGTACAATATGACGTATATGCCTAAATCATGTAGCCTACATACGACATAAAGAGCATTCCGGTCCCGGTCACCGACTTTTGCTGCTATTTCGTGGTCAGACTCAAAATTGCATTATTTCTCCATTGACTCTTCAAAATCATGCACCAAATATTTTAATTTTAAAAAAATCTGCCCTGTGATTTAAACAAAGCGATGTGGTGAGCCGTGTGATGTATGTAGATAAATGCACCTACCACAGTTACGAATAGTTTACATACCATTTTCTGGACATGTTTAAATGCACTTAATTTCTAGCAGGTAAACAGCATAGTCTACTGGACTAAGGTGCTGAACTGCTGAGTGCAACAAAGCATTTTAAAGTTGCGACACTGGCTTTGAATCAGCTGTGGCCCAGCGACTTTCTTATCAGTTTCCTGATAGAAAAAACAGTGCAGCGGAAATTTCAAACACTGAAGAGCTAATAATTTTGTGATTGTTGCACCCAGAGTGAGAGAAATCCTTTTTTAAATTGAAGTATTTTATGTGCTTAACTTGAAGGTATTAACAACATTTCTGCAATAGCTCACTGTGTCGTGAGTTGCTTCAACGTCGTACTGTGAGTAAAAACAACTAACATGTTTTTTGTATTACCAGTAACCGCAATAAACCTGTTTCTTGATTTGTTTTCAAAATCAAAACCACGCCCAACAAAGTAAACAATGAAATTAAGTAATTTTTTTCAATGTTGCCATGCGTTTAATTTACAAAAACAAGAGATTAAAAAAGCAATTATTCATCAGTGGGCGCTGGATTGATTCCAGTCACAAAATTCTTAAAACAAAATTGAAAACAATGATACACATATCACTGATGAAAGGATGAATAGTATTAATACTACAAAAGATGGATTCTTGCTTTCAAGAGCAAATTTTTATCAGAGCCCTGCCGAAGTTGAATTAAAACTGTTTTTTTTTTTTGCACAGATCGAAAATTCTCTACTGACTCATTTAAAATTTTACGCAAAGGCAAATCCCAATTTGACACAAAAATTCAGGAAGCGCTGTTAATCAAACGCTACAACCCAAATTTAAACAAACAAAGTAGTAAATATCGTAAAAATACGATGGATTCTTGCTATCAAGTGCAAATTTTTATCAGAGCCCCGCCGAAGTTGAATTAAAAGTATGATGGATGTCTTGATGTTGTCTTCAATGGTAGAAGTAATGAGCCTTGCAGGTAATTAGGTACGCAACATTCCTTGTAGTGGATGTTCAAGAATGATTCGTTACCGTTCCGCAACGTCAGTACAACGTACTTTTGTGGAAGTGACATTTCCTGTCTGCAAATCAGTACTTTTTACATTAATTCAACGTCTGCATATGTTGAATCAAAGTAAAAAAAGACTAGTTGACTGGCTGGGTTCCTTTTTCTGAAACCTGCTTTAATGTTGGAATGTTTTTGTTGCTCAGCTGCACTGCAATTAGTCTTCGATTCACGGTGATAACGGATTAGTTGAAACTAAACAGATAAGACAAACGCTTCTGTTTGGTTTCGCAAGCAAGCTTGGTTGGCTTTCGCCAATGGGAAAAGTTTATTTCTGCAGGTAAATTGTTTTTACACTGAGCAGGCATTCATAGGCAGCTAAAATTTGTCATTTTTACATTGATTCAACGTCTGCAGAGACGAATTTTGCTGTCTGGTTTGAGTCACCAAGAAAGGTCATGACCAGATAGTGACTGCGTTGTGGTCACGCTGATCAAGTGTCTTCCACTAGTCGTGCTTAGTCTTACTTTTAGAACAATCTCATTTCACTTGAAAGGAGCGAGTTTTGAAAACAATTGGATCTCACTTGGATTTCTTGTGAATGGTCGTACTTTCAAACCAATTTCATTTTATTTGCAAGGAGCCAGTTTAAAAAACAATTGGATAATCATTTAGATTTCTTTAGTTGCTGAAGGAAAGGAAAAGAAAAACATGAATCGAGTGATATGCACTTTGCTTTGCTTGGTGATTTTCACAGTAGCCATAGGAAAAAGCTCAATTACTCCGTGTCCCACAGGATGCTTTTGTGACAACATCATTTGCAGAAGAAAGCGTAAGTTTAATCGGTTTTAGTAGTTATTTGCTGACTAGCGTAGTGAGATTATAATAACGTTATGGTTTTTATTTAATGTCGTTCTACAACAGCTAAGGTCTACGACAGGACTCATGTTTAAGTTTGTATCAGATTTGCGATGTCACCACATTATTACCCAACTTATCCTCACTGCATTATGCAAGAAAGAATGCAATCGGTAACGTTTTTGATATGACCCGACCTGAAACCGATCTCAGATCTTTCAGCAAGTCAGAATCTTTCAGCAAGTCAGAATCTTTCAGCAAGTCGAAACTCTTCGGCCATTGAACTGGCCAGGCGTTGCGAGAAATGTAACGACTGCTGTTTTATGGGGATGTTAGTTTTTCTGTTTTTCTAGAAAAGTTTAAATACTTATTTAACTATTGAACAACCGACATCAAAGACTCTTACACAAAACGCTGAGTGGTCCTTAATGTAAGCAGCTGCAATTTTGTATGTTGTTCTTAGAATTGTTATAGCACTTACTTTGAAAAAACTTTTAGCTTACAGCCTGCTTTATGTTAATTAAAATCATCAAAAGATTCTTACTCAAATAGAATGCATATTTGGAAACTCATCAAGTGCGTTTGCATAAGCTTACACACAACTTTTTAGGTGGATCCAAGAAGGTAGTTTGCTCTGGAGTGGCTGTCAGTTGTGCAGGACAAGGTTTGACCGATATTCCGGATGACATACCTTTAAACGTCACGGGGTTGTTGCTAAGCAACAACAACATTCGGACTATTAACTTGGACCGTTTCGAAAAGTTTCCAAAATTGACCAATTTGATCATTGACAGCAACTCTGCAACAGAACTACGAATAAGCAAAGATTTGAGGTAAATCGTTGCATCCTTTTTGCGTCTATCTGTGTCAGTGCAAAATAATGTTTTTGACTTTTTTCAATGACGTAGCTAGAAAGAAAATGTTTGGGGAGCAAAAGCAAATGTTGGAGGAGCCAACATTTGAAATAAACATTTTGTTTAAAATAAAGCTACTAAATGTAGCCAGACATTTATGAAACGTTATTCAACATGTAATACAATGTCATTAGAACGTTGTAATAAGCATTAAAAACTCTTTTTGGGGGAGAACAAAATAAAATTTTGGGGACGATTGGTTTCCTAAACTCCCTTCCTTCCCCCCCATACGTACGTTTCATTCAGTAAGAAGCTGGTAAAGATGGCTTAACATATTTGAAGCAACTGCATCAGTAACGTTATTCTATCTTTAGGAGATTACAGAAACTATCTTTAGCGAACAATCACTTGATCGCGTTACCGCTCAAGAATCTTACGAAATTAAAACGGCTGGTTGAGCTTAAGCTCGAAGGCAACGCAGTTCAAGATGTTCGATGTAAGTATCGTTGTAAGTTCAAACAAAAGTAACACAAGAAATCAAACTCAGAAACTGCAACTAATAAACAAATTTCTGCCAGTTTGAATAGCATTAACATACTGTATTTCAAAGCTTCTACAGCCATTTACCCATGCACAGTGGAAGATTATGATAAGACTTCGAACTATTGCCAGAAAACCCAAACAACAAAATTAGTTATTTTTCGTCTGCAAACGTTGAATCAATGTAAATATGAAGAATTTTGCTTCCTGGGAAAGTGCCAGTAAGCAAAACTTTCTTTTGTTGTTTCAGGTTTGAAAACGTTGAAAAAATTAAAAAAGTAGCAACTTTTGCGAACCGGAGTGTTGTTTTTTCAGATCAATTTGAATAATTATGTTTTATTTAGATGTTCGTTTCCCGCGTAAGTTGGAGATGCTGAATCTGAACAACAATGACTTGGTGTCACTTTCCAGCGGCACTTTCTCCAAATTGAAAGTTCTTCGCGTCTTGAAGCTGATCAACAACAAGATTGATCGCATTAATCCGAAAGCCTTCAAGCAATTGCCTCTCCTAGAGGTATCAAAGCAAAATTACATTTTCTGGCACCGCAACTGTCGGCCACCTAACTCAGTAAACTTTACGTTTTCAAATTAGGCTGCTTATGGCCGACATAGGTTCAATTCCTGGAGTTGTTATACCAAAAACCTCACAAATGCTGGTACCAGCTCATTGGCCGAGTGGTTTCGCCTTCGGCTCTGGTGCTGGTAGATCTGAGATCGATTCCAGGTCGGGTCAAACCGAAGACTTTAAAAAACGGTACCGACTGTGTTCTATCCTGCATAGCGCAGTGAGAATGAGTCGGGTGATAATGTAATAACATCGTAAACCTGATATAAATTAAAAATGAGCCCTGTCGCTAAAAGACCTTAGCTGTTGTAGAGCGACAATAAATAAAACCATGACATTATGATTATTATTATTACAAATGTTGGTGAGTGCTGCTGGTGAGATGCCAGACTAAAAACGATCCGAACCCGACGCTATGGGTTTACAAACAACAGTGTAGTCCTGTAGGGGATTGCAAATACGATGCATAAATTAAACCTGAACGATCGCTAAAGTAAAACATGATACTATCAATAAACTTTAACTTAACAATGCATTCTCTTGCCACACAACAGAGTGTATTATGTTACATTTTGTTAATAATTCTCAAGTCCGGTATTTTTTGCATCAGGAATACGTAAAACGTCGGCTCATTGCCCTTGACCAACAGTTACATATATAATCACTTCGATCTCGAATGTTACGGTAGGCTACTGAAGTTATATTTCAAGCCTTTAAAAACGGCAGGCTTTAAACATAAAAAAGTTTTGTAAGACAAATGAATCATTGGACCAATCAGAAGTTACAGAATCAGCGTTTCAACCAATCAGAAGTTGCAGGGAAAACATAGAAAAAACGCAAACACTTCTGATACAATACAGTATAAAATAAATTAAGTTACCCTTTTTTTGTCCACAGCTTGCCGTAAAAGGTTAAGGCAGTGGTTGTCATTTCGATGATGTGCGTGCGATTCCCACCTAAACCATAACTCTTTTCTTCATCTGTAATTACCAAACAAAGTTCAAAGTAGGATCCACTTTAATTGAATGCTGGAAGGGTGACAATTGGACGGTGGTTGTGGCTACCCTTAAAAACGGTTTCAGGTGCTTGGTATGAAAAGAAGATTAAGTTAAGCCTCTTATAGTAATAAGCATATGTTGATTGAGTGATAGGCAAAGCAAGTCTACAAAGTTTTCATTTTGATTTTCAGAATCTAGAACTCGAGAACAACAAGCTAAGACAACTACATAAAGATGTTTTTGCCTTGTTGCCAAATGGTTGGTATATCAATCTGAAGAACAACTCTATCAATGAAATTCACCCTATGAGTTTCCGGCTATTTGGTTACAAGAATTTAAATCATCACCAAGTCCATCTTGAAAACAACAAGTTGCATTTTGTGGAGCGTGAGATGCTGGCTCTATTTATTTCAAGAAAGTAAGAAAAATTTTTGCATCTTTATTGCATTAAATTAAGAAATCATTGCATCAAATTCTGGTTGCTGGGATTGGTTGATGGAATATCAGCTTTCCAAGTCATAGGCAGATACAAAGTTTATTATTCATAGAGACCATATCAAAATTTACAAAGACGCAATAAATATAGTTTTTTTACCGCTTTGCATTGAAACTAATTCATGTTCATGGCATAATATTAATACTTTCATTTAAACATTTACCATGCTTTTAGGACACGTTATTCCTTTTACTTTGCTGGGAATCCGATCTTTTGTGATTGCAACCTGATAAACTTCCGTGACGAGGTCGGCAATCTGCTGCAGGACACTTCAAAAATGACCTGCGACTCACCAGAAGAATACATCTCTACTGATGTGCGCCACCTTCAAATTGATGACTGCTGTTTTTGATACCGCATGGTGATGATAAAAGATTTAAACAAGCTTGCCAAAATATCAACTTTGTTATGTTTTACCTATAGAAGATAATGTTGAAAGTTATAGAAAAAAAAAAACAATGCATGGATTTGGTCAAAAACGCAATGTAAAAGAAGCCTTTGCGTCTGCTTTCTAGAACTGAACAAAATCCCAAACGTATTTCCATGTCGTATAAAATGAATTGGATCTGTCATAAGTCTCATATAAATTCACATTTACTTTTTGTACAGTGCAGTTGTGCGCATGTGTGCGTGCCGACTTGCGACAGTTTTTGTAAATAAAATTATCGTTATTGTAGATGCGTTGTTTTGCAAATAACATATATAACATAGTAGCCTAACGGTGTATCGTAACAAAAGTATGGAAGTTTTGGGCACATAAAATTACAAATACTCGTTCTTGAATGTTGCATGCGGGAGAAGCAAATTAATCACGACGTTTTTATGTGAATTCTCTGTCGCGTTAACGGATAACCCCTTGGCGGTCTTGTCACGATATTATTGACCGGGTAACAGTAATCCGATGCTGAAAGAAATTGCTTTGGAACTGAGTTCTTCTATATTGGCCAGTTTGTGCACTATAGATATTTTGTTGGTCGGTCACCGTCAGATGATGTTGTTCATTCATCTTCACTTTGTAATGGTTTGGAGTTTGAACAAACGGCAGGAGTGCTCACTGCTCACGCACGACAACTCACTTGTACTTTGTTCGCTTGCTAAAAGACATTTTTGTGGAAATTAGCTCGAAAGCGTAAAATAAAAAAGGACGAACCATTCGGACAACAACTTGGCCTTTATAAATATAATTTTTTATGGTAGGCTAATTAATGAACTTAAACAATGTTGCGTGGACTGCTTGAACTTTTTCACGAATGCTAGTTTGAAAACCACTGGTGATATAGTAGACCATTTCATTTGCGTGACAAGTTCTTTAAGCATGAATTTTTTTAATAGGCCTACATGAATTAAAATAGTCCAACGCAATGCGTTTGTTTCAGTTTGTTCCAACAGAGTGTTTCGAAATCTTTCAATAGACGTGCTGTGATCAGCTGCGTTTAGTGCCGATCTTCACAGTAAGGTAAAGCAGCCAGGTGTAACAATTAAATGGTCTTTACCAGGGCCGGATTTACCAATAGACTAGACAGGCTGAAGCCTAGGGCCTCAACGTCCAGGGGCCTCGAAATTCGGTTTCGAAGTTGTAATTCTTTTAAAAACTTGACCAGTTTAAACCCTACCTAAAGTATTTATATATCAAGCTTTTCAGAGTAAAAATTCTATACACAATTGGTTTGACAGACTTTTTAAGCGAAGTTAGAGATGACTTTGATCAGCAAGCAAAAGCAACCTTATCGAATATTAACTACAGAGCTGTCACTTGGAGACAAAGAAATGCACCTGACGCTTTAAGTGAACTCTCTTCAAAGGAAAGGTTTGAAATAAATTCCTTTATCCCTATACTCGACGCACTTGAAGCCAATTTAAGAAGAAGAGCGAGTACAGTGACATTGCAGAAATGTTCCTCTTTCTTGCTAATCTGAAAGCAACTAAGGTAGAAATTGTATGGGAGATGCAGGACCTATTATACAGAAGGACTTATTATACAGCGCAGTATTTTCTTTACTTCAAAATGAATGTTTTCGGTTTTTATGGTTTTGGATCAAGATTTTCACAAAAATAAATTCGATTCCCAAGATATTTACATAGTCAATAAACATTGACCTGAGCCGTATTCTCTAAATATTTTGTTTATATTTGATATGAGCTGAAGAAATGAGAGCAAAAAAGAAAAAAAATGTATGATAGGTCCTGCATCTCCCCTACGAGGCGTAGAACTTTTAAAGGAAGCGTATCCGGAAGATGTTGACCCGAAACTTGCTGATGAACTTCTACATTTTCATTTGTACGTGAGACAAACACAAAACCAAGAGCTTGCCGGTACAGAAGAACAATTTATTTCCTTGTCTCATGGAGATCTTTATGAAATTATATGCAAGGAAAAAATTAACACTGCCTTTCCTAACGTGGAAGCAATATTAAGACTGTTTCTAAGCTTAATGGTCACTAACCGATAGCTCAATTGGTTAGCACGTCACTTCTGGAACAAAGAAGCTTCAAGATCAAGCGGCGCTGGTTCGACTCTCGGGGTGTGCGCTTGAGCAACGCACGTTAAGGACTGCTCTCCATTCAGCGGCACTTAGTAAATGGAATAATTCCCCGGCAACAAGACTTCAACAATCGGAAACTTCACTCTGTCAATCTTGGTGACCAGGCCTGCGTCAGTGATTCAAAGCCTCTACAAGTATGCGAAACTGCCAGGATTAAGCTCTGCAAGAAGCTTTCCCAGTCCGAGGATAAAGATTCAATCAATCAAATTGCTCAGGAGAGAGATCTTTCTCAAGGCTCAAAAGCATCAAAAATAAATTGAGATCGACAATGTCTCAAGAAAGGTTGTCCGCAATGAGCATTCTGTGCATTGAGAGTGACAAACTTAAACAGATAAATTTTGATGAACTTTTGCATGATTTTGCTTTGACCAAAGCTAGAAAAAAAATTTGGGAGCCTAGTCTTACTCTCGGCATTTAACATAATCCATTAAAATTGAACATAAACTATAAGCTTCAAACGTTTTCGGCCATACACACGTTAGTCCTTATCAAGTAACAAAAAAATAACTGCTTATCATATCTACAATGAAAATGAATAACTGATCTAAACACTGAATTGAATTTAAACGTCATGTGATGTGCCTTTCTCCTATGCTCTGCCGTTTCATTTTGCATTTCGTTTTTCAAATCAGTGTTTAGATCAGTGGCGTATATTTAGGGTGTTCAAGGTGTTCACTGAACACCCCAAAAAATCCAGAAAAAAAGAAAATTTCCATTGGTTGTCGATGTTCTTTACTTTCATGATATTCTAACATCTTGCTACATGCTGATTGCTTTCTTTTCAATTGCAAAACTCGTCCCCTTCTAATTTTAATACTCCAACGTTTAAGGTCATTGCCTTTAATTTTTTTCGGTCATTACCTTTAAGCTGGGTGTGCACCGACAGCTTGGAAAGTGCTATTTAAAATAAATATTTAAGAAAAATGACGTCACAAGGCAGCGAAAACAACAATGGTTTTAGTTCAGCCAGGCTGTTCACTCGCTGATCTGAACGGTAGGCACTTTAACATGCAGATATCCAATCCACTACGAACCAACCAGATGTTACGTTGTCTGTCCGATTGTGACCATTCCAGCATTCAGCCAGAGACTAGATTATTACTTTGAACTTTGTTCGGTAATTACAGAAGAAAAAAGAGCTATAGCAGTGGTAAGAATCAAACCCACGTCAATGAAATGACTAGCCTACCACCGCCCTAACCCTCTGCGCCAAGCCAACCGATAGCAAAGCGATGACTTAATTTAGCTAGAATTTGCGTTTTTTCTTTGTTCTTTCTCAACGCAACCTTGATGACGTCATGAACAGCGTAGCTTCTGATTGGTTCGTGCTGGATTGGATATTTGCATGTTAAAGTGCCTACCGATCTGAACACCTTGGCGCGTCATTGGGGGAATCCCAGGTAATAGCAAGTTTTAGCTTGTTGGATTAGAGTTTGAGGTGATCAGAGTTGGAAACAAGATAAGATAAAATGTTTTTTATGCACCAAGTGCCAGTAAATTAGGACTAGCTTGTCTGAATCTGCAACAAAGCTTATGGCAACAGCCAATATCATTGATGCAGCATTCTAAAACAACACATCTAATCGTTTTGTAATTAGAGTGTTTGTATGTTACTGGTATTGTACCTTATTGCTGAAACACCTTAATTATGTATTCAATAGGCGTTCAAACATTCAACAGGCGCTGTCAAATAAACATCTATTTTGTATTCTTCTCCATTCCGACAACATTATTTTTGTCAGTTCTGTTCATGTTCAGAATTTGTGCTGAAAATGCTCTCAGAACGCACCAAATTCAATGTTAATTTTAAAAATTTTCTGGGGGAGGCCCTCCAAACCCCCCGCTGTTGCTTTGCCGTCACTGAACACCCTGTCAAAGTGGTCACGGTACGCCACTGGTTTAGATCAGTTATTCATTTTCATTGTAGATATGATAAGCAGTTATTTTTTTGTTACTTCATAAGGGCTAACGTGTGTATGGCCGAAAACGTTTGTAGCTTATAGTTTATGTTCAATTTTAATGGATTATGTTAAATGCCGTGTGGATGCTTTGTTGTATATGTCTGTGGTTGAAGAAAGTGACCTCTTTACCATAATTGTAGTCTTACTCTATTTGATGGCTGTAACTATTTCTTATGTCCTCGTAAATAAACTTTACAATTATTGTAACGGTTGTTTGATCTTTTTTTTTTTTTTTTTTCTTCGCGCAATCAAAAAAATTAAAATTAAAGGCAAAACTGCCTAAACTAAATTTTTATTTTATTAATTAAAAATTTGCACCCATGAATGTGGAAAATGAAAAGAACGAAGAGTTTAATGCACTCACATTTTTAACATTAAGCAATGACATGTTTAGAGAGAAATTCTGAGCTCAAAAATAGGGAGGGGCCTCACAAATGGAATAGCCTAGGGCCTCTCATGGTCTAAATCCGGCCCTGGTCTTTACAGTCTGAGTAATCGTTTAGAGAAGCCTAGCTGCTAGCTCTCCAAAGCAAGAGCGAACTTGAACTTGACAATTAACAGCAAAAGTATAGCCTAATAAAGTATAATACGTAGGCCTACGGTACAAATGTTTAATTTTTTAACATACCATAGGCTACTCCACAACAGCCCTTCTGAACGCCCTTCTTAACTGGTTCAAAATAACTCTGTCAATCTCGGTTACCAGGCCTGCGTCAGTGAATCAAAGCCTCTACAAGTATGCGAAACTGCCAGGATTAAGCTTTGCAAGAAGCTTTCCCAGTCCGAGGATAAAGATTCAATCAATAAAAAGTAGCTTATGTGCTCTTTGAATCTGAGGCAAATGGGTAGTTCAGTTTATGCAATGGTGTGATGTTTTGTTGGTCAGAGCCAAAACAATTTTCATGAAAGGTTGTGCTGTGGGTTTTTATAATTTGAAATTAATGCAATCTCAAAAGGTTTAATTGTTTCTTAATTTATTTTTCTTCCTTTTCGGCGTATTTCAGTGAACATACATTAGTTTAAAAATAATGCAGCTATGAGGACTATGTAATAGAAACTTGCAAGCAAGTCAAAAGAAATATCGTCATGGGTATCAAACAAGTAACGAGGTCCAGCTTTTCAGAGGAAGTCTCAGTCAGGGAATAAAGTTTAAAACCAAATCAAATAGAACCAAAAGTTTAAAATGTGTCTGGCAACTCTATGTTTCATCAAGCTCCGTTGTTGGTGTTGCCAGATAAAATTGCCCGTCGAGCGAGAGACATATTAGCTTCTTTGCGACGAATCTCAGCAAGTTAAATGCCAGCAATAAAGGAGAGATTGTCCAATGGTGTGGGACGCATATATTTGGTCACTGTGCGTAGGGCGCTGTGTATGGCAGCATCGATGTTGTGGCAGTGAGCACTGCGGGCACTAAACAGGCATACAGTAGCCTACTCTGATGAAAAGTGGACATGGGCCAAGGCTGCTATGCCTGCTATGGCCTACGCTAAGTGTCCGCTCTCGCTTCCCAACTGGAGCCTGCCAGGCGCTTTAGTTGCGCAGCGCGCGATGTCGGTTTTTTGCGCAGTGACACCAAATGATGGCGGTAGGCTAGTGAGCAATCTGTGTAATGTCACCCCAGAATATTTTGGTTTGGAGCAGAAAATATTTTCCATTTTGCTGGACATGTCGCTTACGATCAATTTCCGATTGTGTAGATGGAAAGCTGCAGCCACAGATTTGGTTTCGCTGAGTTTCATTCGTCATTTCTGGAGATTGATTGATTGATTGAATCTTTATCCTCGGACTGGGAAAGCTTCTTGCAGAGCTTAATCCTGGCAGTTTCGCATAGGCTACTTGTAGAGGCTTCGGATCACTGACGCAGGCCCGGTCACCGAGATTGACAGAGTGAAGTTTCCGATTGTTGAAGTCTTGTTGCCGGGGAACTATTCCATCCATTAGATGCCGCTGAATGGAGAGCAGTCCTTAACGTGCGTTGCTCAAGCGCACACCCCGAGAGTCGAACCAGCGCCGCTTGATCTTGAAGTTTCTTCGTTCCAGAAGTGACGCGCTAACCAATTGAGCTATCGGGGCGGACATAAGCGGAGAGTAAGCGGCGGGGAGTAAGGGCGGAGAGTAAGAGGGCGGAGAGCGGAGAGTAAGGACGGACATAAGCGGACATAAGCGGAGATAAGATGAGATTGTTTTCATGTCCTGGCTCAAGGTGTCTTTTACGTTTTCCACGACTTTATGGAGTGGAGAATTGCCAGGACGTCTGCGTATGCATGTTTGGTTGGTTTTGAATCTTTATCCTCGGACTGACAAAGCCTTGATTGGTTATTCCTGGTAGTTTCGCATACTTGTAGAGGCTCTTGACGTAGGGCCGGCTACCGAGATAGGCAGAGTGAAGTTTTCCGATTGTTGAAGTGTTGTTGTCGGGAAATTATTCCATTCACTAGGTGACTAGGTGCCACTGAATGGAGAGCAGTCCTGAAATGCGCTGCTCAAGCGCACAGACCGGGAGTCGAACTTGCGCCGCGTGATCTTGAGCCAGGCGCGTAACCATTGAGCTAACGGGGGGAGGATATTTTGTGGAGATCGTGGTTTGACAGGTTGTGGGTGTAGATGCTAAAAAGAAGCGCGGAGCCATGGCCGATCTTTATGGGTCACCATTTTTAGGGGTTTCAGTCTGCTTCGCCATGAGTTGTCGCTGGTGGGGGTGAAGCTTCAATTCCTGACAAGTTCCATGATGATGGACATGGACCAATTGGACCATGTCAGTCTGGAATAGACGAAGCAGCTTGCAAGCAAGGCCGCGGTGCCATACGGTGTCGTAGGCAGCCGTAAGACTTAGAAAGACAGCGCCGGCCTTTTGCCTCATAACAATTCTGGATGTTTTGGGTCAAGAATGTGATCTGGGGATCGCAACTACTAAATTAGCTTAGGGATGGCAACTACTAAAGCATTTCTCCAGAGTTGTGATTAAAGAGCTGTGAAAAAGGCTACTTACAGATTGAGGAATTTTGCATTGGAGAAATTAATCTATTGGTATCTGGCAACACTGATTTAAGTCAGTTTATTTTTTATGCTGGGGTGGAAAAGTAGAAAATCTTAATTCAGACTTTTCGGTTGTTTATAGTTGCACTAATTGATTGATTGTTTTTCATTTATAAGCTTCTTTGAGAGTTTAAACCTGACAGCTTTGCATATTTGTAGAGGCTTAGAACCACTAAAGCAAGCCCGGTAACCAATATTAACATTTGTTACTTTGAAGTAAAGTTTGCTCATATTGAAGTGCTGTTGTCTGAGAACTATTCCATCCAATTATTGCCCCTGAATGGAGAGCAGTCCTTGAAATGCGTTGCTCAAGTGCACACACCAAGAGTTGAACTAGTGCCGCTTAATATCGAAGTTTTGGTGCTCTTCCACAAGACGCCCTGTTGGTCAACCAGACAAAATGATGACGTCTCATACGTCACACACATTGGAATGCACTATTATGAAGGAGGAAATGCGGGGTGGAAATGCAATAAAACAAACCAGAAGAAAACTGTCTCCCATTTATTCATTTGTTGTTCAATTTCAACAGATTTGCTATCGTTGAAAAGCACAAGCATAGATCTAACCAAATAAATTAATACCAAGTCCCAAAATACTACTAGCTCCATCTAGTGGCCACCTAAACTTGATCACAAGCAAACCATAGCATTTCAATGGCGAATCGATCGTCTTCCAGTTCACGCCCTGCATGTTCACGATAATTAATTGTCTCCCATTTATTCATTTCTTGCTCAATTTCAACAGATTTGCTATCGTTGAAAAGCAAAAGCATAGATCTAACCAACTAAATTAATACCAAGTCCCAAAATACTACTAGCTCCATCTGGTGGCCACCTAAACTTGACCAAATTCAAACCATCACCAAAACTTCATTTTAAATGATAAACAATCTAAATCAAATCCAATTAAAAGAACATGTTACTGTTTATTGGAGGGCTAACTTTCATTTTTTTATCTTATTTAATATGCGCGTAATCGTTGTTCGAAGACAGCCCCCCAACGAAGCTTTTGCCCAATGCATTTCAATGGCGAATCGATCGTCTTCCAGTTCACGCCCTGCATGATCACGATAATTAATTGTCTCCCATTTATTCATTTCTTGCTCAATTTCAACAGATTTGCTATCGTTGAAAAGCACAAGCATAGATCTAACCAACTAAATTAATATCAAGTCCCAAACTACTACTAGCTCCATCTGGTGGCTACCTAAACTTGAGCAAATTCAAACCATTATCAAAACTTCATTTTAAATGATAAGAACATTAAACGACAGCCAAATAAAAGAACATGTTACTGTTTATTGAAGTGCTAACTTTCATTTTTGTATCTTATTCAATATGCGCGCAATCGTTGTTCGAAGACAGCCCCCCAACGAAGCTTTTGCCCAATGCATTTCAATGGCGAATCGATCGTCTTCCAGTTCACGCCCTGCATGTTCACGATAATTAATTGTCTCCCATTTATTCATTTCTTGCTCAATTTCAACAGATTTGCTATCGTTGAAAAGCACAAGCATAGATCTAACCAACTAAATTAATATCAAGTCCCAAAATACTACTAGCTCCATCTAGTGGCCACCTAAACTTGATCACATGCAAACCATCACCAAAACTTCATTTTAAATGATAAACAATCTAAATCAAATCCAAATAAAAGAACATGTTACTGTTTATTGAAGTGCTAACTTTCATTGTTATATCTTATTCAATATGCGCGCAATCGTTGTTTGAAGACAGCCCCCCAGCCCCCAACGAAGCTTTTGCCCAATGCATTTCAATGGCGAATCGATCGTCTTCCAGTTCATGCCCTGCGTGATCACGATAATTAATTGTCTCCCATTTATTCATTTCTTGCTCAATTTCAACAGATTTGCTATCGTTGAAAAGCACAAGCATAGATCTAACCAACTAAATTAATACCAAGTCCCAAAATACTACTAGTTCTATCTGGTGGCCACCTAAACTTGACCAAATTCAAACCATCACCAAAACTTCATTTTAAATGATAAACAATCTAAATCAAATCCAATTAAAAGAACATGTTACTGTTTATTGAAGGGTTAACTTTCATTTTTGTATCTTATTTAATATGCGCGTAATCGTTGTTCGAAGACAGCCCCCCAACGAAGCTTTTGCCCAATGCATTTCAATGGCGAATCGATCGTCTTCCAGTTCACGCCCTGCATGTTCACGATAATTAATTGTCTCCCATTTATTCATTTCTTGCTCAATTTCAACAGATTTGCTATCGTTGAAAAGCACAAGCATAGATCTAACCAACTAAATTAATATCAAGTCCCAAACTACTACTAGCTCCATCTGGTGGCTACCTAAACTTGAGCAAATTCAAACCATTATCAAAACTTCATTTTAAATGATAAGAACATTAAACGACAGCCAAAAAAAAGAACATGTTACTGTTTATTCAAGTGCTAACTTTCATTTTTGTATCTTATTCAATATGCGCGCAATCGTTGTTCGAAGACAGCCCCCCAACGAAGCTTTTGCCCAATGCATTTCAATGGCGAATCGATCGTCTTCCAGTTCACGCCCTGCATGTTCACGATAATTAATTGTCTCCCATTTATTCATTTCTTGCTCAATTTCAACAGATTTGCTATCGTTGAAAAGCACAAGCATAGATCTAACCAACTAAATTAATACCAAGTCCCAAAATACTACTAGCTCCATCTAGTGGCCACCTAAACTTGATCACATGCAAACCATCACCAAAACTTCATTTTAAATGATAAACAATCTAAATCAAATCCAATTAAAAGAACATGTTACTGTTTATTGAAGTGCTAACTTTCATTTTTATATCTTATTCCATATGCGCGCAATCGTTGTTCGAAGACAGCCCCCCAACGAAGCTTTTGCCCAATGCATTTCAATGGCGAATCGATCGTCTTCCAGTTCACGCCCTGCATATTCACGATAATTAATTGTCTCCCATTTATTCATTTCTTGCTTAATTTCAACAGATTTGCTATCGTTGAAAAGCACAAGCATAGATCTAACCAACTAAATTAATACCAAGTCCCAAAATACTACTAGCTCCATCTAGTGGCCACCTAAACTTAAGCAAATTCAAACCATTATCAAAACTTCATTTTAAATGATAAGAACATTAAACGACAGCCAAATAAAAGAACATGTTACTTTTTATTGAAGTGCTAACTTTCATTGTTATATCTTATTCCATATGCGCGCAATCGTTGTTCGAAGACAGCCCCCCAACGAAGCTTTTGCCCAATGCATTTCAATGGCGAATCGATCGTCTTCCAGTTCACGCCCTGCATGTTCACGATAATTAATTGTCTCCCATTTATTCATTTCTTGCTCAATTTCAACAGATTTGCTATCGTTGAAAAGCACAAGCATAGATCTAACCAACTAAATTAATACCAAGTCCCAAAATACTACTAGCTCCATCTAGTGGCCACCTAAACTTGACCAAATTCAAACCATCACCAAAACTTCATTTTAAATGATAAACAATCTAAATCAAATCCAATTAAAAGAACATGTTACTGTTTATTGAAGGGTTAACTTTCATTTTTGTATCTTATTTAATATGCGCGTAATCGTTGTTCGAAGACAGCCCCCAACGAAGCTTTTGCCCAATGCATTTCAATGGCGAATCGGTCGTCTTCCAGTTCACGCCCTGCATGTTCACGATAATTAATTGTCTCCCATTTATTCATTTCTTGCTCAATTTCAACAGATTTGCTATCGTTGAAAAGCACAAGCATAGATCTAACCAACTAAATTAATATCAAGTCCCAAAATACTACTAGCTCCATCTGGTGGCCACCTAAACTTGACCACATGCAAACCATCACTTGTCGATTGTTGTAGAAAAATTAAATCTTCGTGTTTCTAATAGTTGCACTGAGGTCTCCACAGGCAGGCCCGGATTTAGGGGGGGGATAGAGGGGGCAGTTGCCCCGGGCCCCCCGACTTTTGAAGGGCCCCCCTATGTGGAAAAAATGTGATTTTGTGTTATTTTTTTCCTATTGGCCTTTAAAGTTTCTGTAAAATGCTGTGCAGTACTGGACTGATGCTACTGCAGACGTAGAGATGGTTTTTCGCGCCGTAGGCTTGAAAAAAATTTTTGCACGGGAGCCCCCCGATCTAAAAGTGCCCCGGGCCCCCCATCAGCTAAATCCGGCCCTGTCCACAGGGCCTCTGAGAAAAATTTTCAGTAAGGGTACGAAGAGTCATTCCGGGCGCCCCTCTCACTCCCCCCCAACTTTTTGTCTTTGGCAAAGCGCGTGATTTTACTTAGGCGTATTGCACACCATACAACATTTTACTGCAGAATTGGTCATCTGTGCGCAATAATAGCATCAGGCTGCAATAAAACTATTATTTAGTGTTTTGTGTTGTGTATAGCCTATCATGTGATCTGTCCCTCGCCAATTTGCGTAGGCTATCCTGCATTGGATTCGTGTGTCAGTTGTTGATGCCGGTGCTGTTGAGAGGTGTCGCTTGTAGCTTACAGCTTTAATGCAAAATTTTCAAATTCATTCATTTATTTCCCTTAGATGTAGCCTATAATTAGTCCTGATGAGGACACTATGATTTGGTGTCGAAAACGTTAGATTTAGTAGTGTTTCTTGTTTTTTTGTGTGTTTAATAAAAAATGTTAAATCCACTAACGTTACTGAGTGTTATATGTATCTGGTACAACAAGTCAAGCTCTCTACCAAGGCTCAAACATAACATCTTGTCAAAACATCATCAAATTAATCGTCTGACCAATAAGCTTTCTTCATTAACTTTTGTATTCACCACATGCCTAGCAGAGGTGAACGAAGTTACTTTTTTTTGACTCGGTTCCGTTCCTGCTCCGAAAGTATTGACTCCGGCTCTTGCTCCAACTCCGAAATCCATTTTGAAGTGAAATAAGCGTGAAACTACCTTTTTCAAATAATTTTTAAAAAACACAAAAAAGCCCAAAATCACCCGAGCTTTTTAAAAAAGCCCGGGTTTTTCTCAACCCTGCTTTTGCTTCCCTATGTCCTCCCCCCCCCCCCCCCGAACAGGAGAAAAACCAACTTTTACGATTTAATTTTGGGTGCTTTAAAACGAAACATTTTTGCACGTAAAGCATTAAATCACCACTTTGGGCCCCTAATTTGCGTGCAATGCACTCAATTACTTTTCCGGGCCCTTTTGCTACATTACGGCCCCCAGGACTAGAGGATAACAACTTTTATGCTTGAATTTAGTCGTTTAGGGTGGTTTTAACCATCATTTTTTCGTGTAAAGTATAAAATTACAATTTCGGGCTTCCCAACAATCACAGGCCTGGGCCCTCAAGGGTATGCCGTACCCTCAGTACCCTCTTCTCATAGGCCCTGAGTCTCCAAGCAAAATATTCAAAATATTCGGACAAGCCATTACACCACCAATTAGGCTATTTGTGTGCCTGATCCTAATCCTTTCTATGACTTTAGCATTTTATCAATATAAATGGGAGACAATTAATTATCGTATTCACGCAATGTGAATCCAGAAAGACGATCGATTCGTCATTGAAATGCATTGTGCAAAAGCTTCGTTGGGAGGCTGTCTTCGAACAACGATTGCTCGTATATTCAATAAGGTATAACAATGAAAGTTAGCACTTCAATAAACAGTAACATGTTCTTTTATTTGGCTGTCGTTTAATGTTCTTATCATTTAAAATGAAGTTTTGATAATGGTTTGAATTTGCTCAAGTTTAGGTAGCCACCAGATAGAACTAGTAGTATTTTGGGACTTGGTATTAATTTAGTTGGTTAGATCTATGCTTGTGCTTTTCAACGATAGCAAATCTGTTGAAATTGAGCAAGAAATGAATAAATGGGAGACAATTAATTATCGTGAACATGCAGGGCGTGAACTGGAAGACGATCGATTCGCCATTGAAATGCATTGGGCAAAAGCTTCGTTGGGGGGCTGTCTTCGAACAACGATTACGCGCATATTAAATAAGATACAAAAATGAAAGTTAACCCTTCAATAAACAGTAACATGTTCTTTTAATTGGATTTGATTTAGATTGTTTATCATTTAAAATGAAGTTTTGGTGATGGTTTGCATGTGATCAAGTTTAGGTGGCCACCAGATGGAGCTAGTAGTATTTTGGGACTTGGTATTAATTTAGTTGGTTAGATCTATGCTTGTGCTTTTCAACGATAGCAAATCTGTTGAAATTGAGCAAGAAATGAATAAATGGGAGACAATTAATTATCGTGAACATGCAGGGCGTGAACTGGAAGACGATCGATTCGCCATTGAAATGCATTGGGCAAAAGCTTCGTTGGGGGGCTGTCTTCGAACAACGATTGCGCGCATATGGAATAAGATACAAAAATGAAAGTTAACCTTTCAATAAACAGTAACATGTTCTTTTAATTGGATTTGATTTAGATTGTTTATCATTTAAAATGAAGTTTTGGTGATGGTTTGCATGTGATCAAGTTTAGGTGGCAACTAGATGGAGCTAGTAGTATTTTGGGACTTGGTATTAATTTAGTTGGTTAGATCTATGCTTGTGCTTTTCAACGATAGCAAATCTGTTGAAATTGAGCAAGAAATGAATAAATGGGAGACAATTAATTATCGTGAACATGCAGGGCGTGAACTGGAAGACGATCGATTCGCCATTGAAATGCATTGGGCAAAAGCTTCGTTGGGGGGCTGTCTTCGAACAACGATTGCGCGCATATTGAATAAGATATAACAATGAAAGTTAGCACTTCAATAAACAGTAACATGTTCTTTTATTTGGCTGTCGTTTAATGTTCTTATCATTTAAAATGAAGTTTTGATAATGGTTTGAATTTGCTCAAGTTTAGGTAGCCACCAGATAGAACTAGTAGTAGTTTGGGACTTGGTATTAATTTAGTTGGTTAGATCAATGCTTTTGCTTTTCAACGATAGCAAATCTGTTGAAATTGAGCAAGAAATGAATAAATGGGAGACAATTAATTATCGTGAACATGCAGGGCGTGAACTGGAAGACGATCGATTCGCCATTGAAATGCATTGGGCAAAAGCTTCGTTGGGGGGCTGTCTTCGAACAACGATTACGCGCATATTAAATAAGATACAAAAATGAAAGTTAGCCCTCCAATAAACAGTAACATGTTCTTTTAATTGGATTTAATTTAGATTGTTTATCATTTAAAATGAAGTTTTGGTGATGGTTTGAATTTGATCAAGTTTAGGTGGCCACCAGATGGAGCTAGTAGTATTTTGGGACTTGGTATTAATTTAGTTGGTTAGATCAATGCTTTTGCTTTTCAACGATAGCAAATCTGTTGAAATTGAGCAAGAAATGAATAAATGGGAGACAATTAATTATCGTGAACATGCAGGGCGTGAACTGGAAGACGATCGATTCGCCATTGAAATGCATTGGGCAAAAGCTTCGTTGGGGGGCTGTCTTCGAACAACGATTACGCGCATATTAAATAAGATACAAAAATGAAAGTTAGCCCTCCAATAAACAGTAACATGTTCTTTTAATTGGATTTGATTTAGATTGTTTATCATTTAAAATGAAGTTTTGGTGATGGTTTGAATTTGGTCAAGTTTAGGTGGCCACCAGATGGAGCTAGTAGTATTTTGGGACTTGGTATTAATTTAGTTGGTTAGATCAATGCTTTTGCTTTTCAACGATAGCAAATCTGTTGAAATTGAGCAAGAAATGAATAAATGGGAGACAATTAATTATCGTGAACATGCAGGGCGTGAACTGGAAGACGATCGATTCGCCATTGAAATGCATTGGGCAAAAGCTTCGTTGGGGGGCTGTCTTCGAACAACGATTGCGCGCATATTGAATAAGATATAACAATGAAAGTTAGCACTTCAATAAACAGTAGCATCTTCTTTTATTTGGCTGTCGTTTAATGTTCTTATCATTTAAAATGAAGTTTTGATAGTGGTTTGAATTTGGTCAAGTTTAGGTGGCCTCCAGATGGAGCTAGTAGTATTTTGGGACTTGGTATTAATTTAGTTGGTTAGATCTATGCTTGTGCTTTTCAACGATAGCAAATCTGTTGAAATTGAGCAAGAAATGAATAAATGGGAGACAATTAATTATCGTGAACATGCAGGGCGTGAACTGGAAGACGATCGATTCGCCATTGAAATGCATTGGGCAAAAGCTTCGTTGGGGGGCTGTCTTCGAACAACGATTGCGCGCATATTTAGTTGGTTAGATCTATGCTTGTGCTTTTCAACGATAGCAAATCTGTTGAAATTGAACAACAAATCAATAAATGGGAGACAATTTCCTTCTGGTGTGTTTCATTGCATTTCCACCCCGCATTTCCTATTTCATAATAGTCCATTCCAATGTGTGTGACGTTGTGACGTATTATGACGTCATCATTTTGTGTGGTTGACCAACAGGGCGTCTTGTGGAAGTGCACCGAAGTTTTTTAATGAAGTCAGATCCTTTACCAACAGCTGTTGGGTTGGACACACTTACGGTACCGTATAGCTTAAAACTTGTTGGCTACCGGTACTGCTTTAAATGTATTGAATTCAAAAAAGTCATCAAAAACAGTACAAAAATTAAACATTTTTCTGTTTAACCAATAAAAGTAAGACACTCATACAATGAGATGTGGCACCTCGATGAAACGACTGGGCAAACTTCTATCTGCACACCATACAACATGCTAACCATATCGGACAAACTCTGTCTGTACACTGAATTAGTAAATCAATTTCTTTCAAGCCATAAGCTTGTGTTGATAGTTGATGTCTTCAGAAGATAAGGCTTTCAAGTATCTTCAAAATTTTTATGATGTTAATGAAAAAGAACTTTTTTCCATACATGAAGGTGTCCACAACACTCGAGGTCACAAATTTAAATTAAAAATCTGTACCTTCAAAACAACAAAGCAAAGAAATTTTTTCTGAATCGGATCGTTAATGAATGGAATAAGTTACCCGAGAAAATTGTCACAGCATCTAGTTTAAACAGCTTCAAAGCAAGACTGGATCACCACTGGCGAAATAGAGAAGTTAAATTTGACCCACTTGGGTAGTCATATTTGCAAGTACTGGCCGCCTCCACTAACGTTGACATTCACCACATCTTGTAACTTGTACAGTACCGTATATAACGTATGTAGCCCACTATTGTATGATGTATTGTATACCTATCTCTACTGACAGTTATATTCATTTTATATGGTGTCTCCAGCCCCAGGTGTTTTTTGTTCAATTTTTAGTGTTATGCTGTGCCTTTATAAGATATGTATGCTCTAGGTAGTATTGACTCGTTTTTCTTGGTGTTTTTGTCCCTTGTTTATGACTTCCTTGTTGGTATTCTATTTCGTTTTTTTTATTTATTAAATATTGCTACGTAAGTTATGAAGGTGAAAAAGCACTGCTGTGCTTGCAACATCATTATTATTATTATCTACTGTGGAATGTTGTCAATAACACAGCCAGTTAAGTGCCTTCCTTACTCTTTAGTGAGCAAAGAAACGTTGAGATTAAGAAATAATAGTCTTAATCTCTGGCAGATCGTTTGAGCTGTGCATTTTAAACATTACTCTTTATTTAGCACCACCTGATGAGTGATGGGTAGACTAATTGTGTAGACTAACCCTTCGCTTGTGTATAAGACTCCGCTCTGGTCAAAAATGCCATGATGTCACCTATGTTGCTTTGCTATTTTCTAGCCTTAAACAGGACATGTGCAACCCACAGGCTGCAGTGTAGCCTGTCGTGTTATTCTGTGTGACCCGCATATTACTCAGCTTAATACTGAAAGTGTATGCTGTATGATGTATATATATAGCCTACTAGCCTTCTCAAATTATATTTCATTATTTTCATCCTTGGTGGTAGCATCAGAATGAAGGAGTAATAAATAGCAAAAAACATTATGAATAGCTGAGCGCACTATTTGATGTGGTCACATTAAAGCAAATGTAAATTTTTGCGCACTGTATAATGTTGCACGCCATTCCCCAATTTTTTTTTTGTTTTTATGATAATGGTTGCGTGAAAAGACGTCACAGTATTGCTGTTGCAGTGCAGAAAGCACATGCCACCATCGTTTTTGTAAAGTTTTCCGGTTTTTTGGAAATAAAAAGTTCTAATAACAAGGTAGGGCGTACATAAATAATACTACTTTTATAAGAACATGATATATACTAAATTTTTTTGTAAAAAGATTGATAGGGCCCGCAATCCTGCATTATCATTCAAATTTTCGTATTTAGCCCACAAGTAAAAAAAGATTGCACATACCTGCCCTAAACCCTGAATGTTAGGGTTTAGTTCAGTTTATTTTTGTTTTGTTGGCAAAAAAATATATATATATATACAAAAACACAAATAATTTGCACAACAAGGATAGCAGCGAATGACCAAAAGGTCACCAAAGTCAGCTGCCACCCAAACAGGATTTAGGTTGAGGAAGTAGCCAAGAAAAGGTGAAGCGGGGAAGACATAAAACAGCTTTCGCATGGTTGAATGCTATTGACACATTTCACCCTATATTTCTTGGTCGATTTCAATTTATGACAACATAGTAATTTGACTAGGGCAGAGACTTGTATATCAGCTTTGATTAATTTATTATTTATACACAACATCAAGTGAAAACTTTATTTAGTCAATCTTAGTGATTGGCTTGTGCCAGTGTTTAAAAGCCTCTACATCTACAAGCATGCAGAACTTATAAAGTTAAGCTTCCCAAGATACTTTTTCAATTCAAAGATAAAGATCTTATAGTATAGTCATTCAACATCATGGTTTAATCTTACAAAAAAAAATATGCCTATTGATGGTTTTTGAAGCCAACGCTTTTGTATTGATAGGGAGTAATTCAGCTATTGTAGCTTGATTTGTAGCCATCAGGTTTTGTTGAAGTGTCAACTATTTATGTCAGAATGTCTGCCATTGCAAATGGAGAAACACTGGAGTCGCTTTTGAGTAAGTTGCATTGTCATTACATTACCTCTTAGCTCCCAATGGCCATGACCACCGAGAATTCATTAAATAGGCTCCAAAACTACTGCGCCAGCGGCCAGTAGGTCATGTTTGGTTGCTGGCTTTCACAAGCCAAAATTTCTCCACTTTTTGGTATTTGAAACTTTTTCTCCACTTGTGTTTGTCTTTTTTCTCTTCACTTGCAACTTTTTTTTCACATAAAATTTCATTTGCTGACGAAAAATATTGCTGAGAAAAGTTTTGCTAAAAATCTGAGCATCCACCTACAAAAACACGGAGACTAGCTCTACATCTACTTGGAACGTACCGTACGGTAGTGCTTTTAAATACAACTGCAAAAAAATTTTAACAGACATTGTATTTTGGTTGAGAATTTGGCTGCCGAGAAGAGACTCGGGTAGGCCATGCATGGTCACCGGAAAAATAAACAAACTTAGAGGTAGTGTTGGGCGATATTGAAAAAAACAAAACGATACGATATTTGAAAAAATACTTGATATTTCGATACTTTTCGATATTTTTGTTCTAATTAAGAAAAGAGTTTCTCAGTCTTCGAAATTAGTGTCGGCAATTGCCGACGCAGATGCATGAATGGCGCATTAGTGTCGGCAATAAAAATGCCGAGGCTACACGAGCGCTTGTGAGGTTAGGGTTAGACATTCCTGCCAGTCGTTATGCAACAGCCATAGATTTGCTCCTTAGTCAACACCCTGATGGAGCTCTGCGAAAGAGGCATGTGGATGGGTATCAAAACACGAAAGCAGCAAAACGTGGACGCTTAATTGCGAACGGCGAAAACAGTGTAGATTTACAGCCAAGCGATGAGCCTCTTGATGTGACCGATTCCAGTGATGACACGACAACCTCATCTTCCGATACAGCATCTGATGATTCCGATTCTGACATCTAGTTCTTCATCAAACAGACTTTGTGTTGCTCGCAGTATTCCAATTGTGCCGAAATTATGTTAGTGCATACGTAAATCGAGGCAATCTTCTCGCAGGAAGCTATTAATTTGTTACCGGTACTTGGTTGAGCAATATAACGTTATTTTATGATAATTCAACGTCGCTAGATGTCAAATTAATGTAAAACAAACGTAAATTTCTTATTGGGCATTGTTACGCAATATAATAGTTACGCAATATAACCCACCTGAAAAATTAAATCGATTTGTGCTGACTCGAACGTTTAATCAACCCAAAATTAATTTGCTTTTCCTCCCCGTGAGTTATTCAACGTGAATTACCGTAACAGCGTGCGTATCGCGTTGCTCGCTTTAGCGCTACTTTTGGTATTATTTCATCACAACAAATCAAACAGTGCGGTCGGGATAGACTACTCTAGTATATTTTTCGCTTCTCGTTTTACATGTCATGGTACAATTTTTTTCGTAATAAACGTTCACAGCAATTGCCGAGGCAATTTCAACTTTTGCCGTTTGGCCTCGGCAACGTTTTTGTAGGGGTTTGCAGCTACGAGTTAGGGCTGTAGTAGTTAAAATATCGAACAATATTGAAATAAATATCGATATTGAAAAGATATTGTATCGAAAAATTTGATATATTGCCCAATACTACTTAGAGGTCTATATTAAACTGAAAGCATTACATTGTGTTTTAGATGTGGCCTATGAAAATACGTGGCCTAGACACGATGCACAAGTCTTCTGAACTGAAGGCTGAAGTCGATTGCAGATAATAATCATGTTACTTGGGTCCCATATTTGCCTAAAAAAGATTTCTATTGTTAAAGTGGACATAAAAAAAACATTTTGATGAAAAAAAAAGTTTTTATCTAAAAAGCAATAAATTTCATCAGGATTCTGAATATAGTAAAATTTTGACTCTATTTAATGTCTTTATGTGTCAAAACTTACAGTGATAAATAAGAATAATGTAGCTTGTGTTTTAATGAGTATTTTTCAAATGCTGTTTTCTTTGAAAGTCATTGTTTAATGTATTCAACTGCTTAATTTACAACTACTCATTTATTTCTTGTCACAATGGCATGAAATTTTGCAGGCGTAATCAATATATACTGGATAAGGGATCTATGAGAGGATTTATGCTATTTCTGTTTAGTTTCACTTAAAATTAAAAAACAATTGCAAATATTTTAAGTTTTTCTAGAACATAAATTCAAAATGCATTTATTATTTAAATATACATAGTAATACACCTGTGGAAGAAAACCTCTCATCATTATTATGGGTAAGGAATGGCGACAATGCCAGCAAAAAGTTAGGAATGCATGATATAAGTTCTCCCTTTGGACTTATTAATTTTTTTACCGGTGGTAAAAATAAAAATGGAAAACTTTTGCATTTCTTTGACATTTTGTATTTACAGAAACGCTTTTCGTCTATTTAAGGGCCATATTTTGATTGCAATGTATAGTATTGTATACTCTTCGCAAAGATATGATATAATATAGGCTATAATATGTAGGTTTTTACCAATTTATATGTAGGTTTTTGACCAATTTATTAAGGGAAGTGCTGAAATTGATATTCCATCAGGAGTGTTCCCTTAAGTGTTTTTATCATGAAAAGTTTTAATTTGAAAAAAAAAATTGCATATTACCGGTATCCACAATTAATTCGTTCAAACATTGAACAGAATTCTTTAAATACAGATTCAATAGTTTTTGTTGGCGAGTATTACTTTATCAGCTGTCAATATGCTGATATAAACCGGTGCTCGGTAGATTGTTGCAAGATTAAAAAAGTGCTGAACATCGAAACAGTTGAACAGCAAAAACTGGTGAAAAATATTTTAGGCAAATGTTGAACCCAAGTACGATTTTATCTGCAATCAAATTCACCCTTCAGTTCTAAAGGCTGTGCACAGTGTCTTCGTAGGCTACGGTTTTAGATTATCTTTCTGCAATGACAAATTTGCTCATATGCTGTTGCACTCTCAATTTTTTCTGGTGATGGAAGACCCTCCGGTTCTTGCCACTTTTTTCAACTCCAGCTCCAGGCCGGAGGTAAATGGCTCAGTAGCCTACTGTATGAACAGCTCATGATCGAAAACAATGGTGCATTGTATCCAACCCTCAATACAAGGAAGGAACATAGAGATGATGATGACTTGTACTTATACAATAAACGAAATAAAGATCATAACAAGAGTGCTCATTACTAAGTTGATTACAACAGCGTTCACGCAAAGAATACCGGTAAATTTTATTGATGATTGTTTGAACCTTATTTTGCATCATACTTTTTCAGACAAAGCTACAAGTCCAATCAATAGAGAGGACGATTGGGAACTCATCAATGACTTCTGTGATAAAGTTAATGCTGAACTCGAGGGGTACTTATGACTGCATTTATGTAAACATGAATATATCATCGCTAATATGGTGAACTGTTAATTCAATACTATCATGGTACTAGACTTATGTTACAACTGCTTATAAGCTCTCAACAGTTGCCATATTGACAATGCTTGCACTACAATCGTAACAGTTAAATTTTGTAGCCACATGCAAGTTTTTACGTTTGTGTGATCTGTTGCATTAAATGCTATATGTAATTTATTTTTAGAGTGCAAATAAGTACCAAGCTGCTTATTCACAAAATGCAGTCACCCCAAGAGAGGGAGTCACTGCAAGCTCTCACTGTCTTGGAGGCCTGCGTTAAAAACTGTGGAGAATCTTTTCACCAAGAGCTTGGAAAGTATCGGTTTCTCAACGAATTAATAAAGCTTGTTTCACCAAAGGTATTTCTTATTGTTTCAATCTAGTTAAACGATTTTGTTTCAAATTCAGTACATATACATCAATATTTGGAACAATGCTCATTTTTGTTGACTGTATTAGATGATAAAAAATATTAGCCTGTTTCACAATTGAAAAATGCTTTGGAAGCATGAGCTAACAAGATTTTCTGAAAATCTGATTTGGTTCACCGAAGGACTAGAAACTTGTCAGAAATCACATTTCATAGTTTTACGGTAGTATTTTTTTTTATCATTCCAACATGTAGTGATTGTACTTTAATAACGGTTGTCAATTTTATCAAAAGGTACTACTGGTGTTACTTGTTGACAGACAGCACCTCGACTAGGAAACCGCCAGGTTATTGGCTGCTGCCAGTAGTCTTTGCAATATATATGTAATTATGTATTATGTGTTCTATTATGTAATTACTTGATTTTTTTTTCTCATGCTGGAAGGGCAAATAAAAAACATCTCTCTCTCTCTCAGTTTAATTAACAGACATATATTATTCACCTTTTTTTTCAATTGCTTTATATTATAATCTCTAAAATTAGTTTATACTTCAGTAAAGACAGAATAAGATAATGGACTATCTTTCTGTAGTACCTTGGCTCACAAACCACGCAGAAAGTTCAACAAAAAGTTGTTGGCATGTTGTACACTTGGAGCGTTGCGCTAACGGAGCAAGTTAAAATTCGAGATGCTTACCAGATGCTGAAGAAGCAAGGTACTCTAATTATGTGAGATATCTTTTTCTAAATGGTGGTTTATCGTTTTGCAAAATGTATTTTCCTGCCAAAACGTACTAATAGTCACGTGTATAAGGTGCTTTCCCGCTAATAGCATTGTTTCGTGGCTAGTGTGGTCAGGGTTAAAAGTAATTGGTAGTGTTTTTTTCTCTGCCCAGGACTTGAAAATTTCCCAAGTCACAAGTTTTTGTCTTCAACGGCTTTAAAATTTTCTCCGATTAAGACCAAACTCCTTTCTAGCAACACCAGTGGATAGATATATAGCCATGTTATTTTTTGCATTGATTCAACGTCTGCATCTGGCGTCCAACGCGTCGGGAAACGTTGAAGCAATGTAAAAAATATTTTCTTCAGTGCACAATGCTTGTAAATTGCATGTTATGCCTTCACAACAATTTTGTATCAATTGAAAGTAGTTTTAGGTAGATTGCTTTTTATTCAATGAATCTTAACCGTTTTCCTCTTTTTTTAAATTCTGATGAGCAGTTTCACAAGTGCGAGCTGAAGATGTTAAAAGTAACAAAACCAATTCTTTATAAATGACATTTAGAAATTGTGTTGCTGTTTAAAGGTTGGATGCACCACCAGCGGATCTTTTAAGCAACCGATTTAGCTAACCATCTGATTAGTTATTCTAGAATCACTTTGCCCAAGGTTATGTGATAGATCGGTAGTCGGTAATTTTAAGCAACGGATTACAATTGGCGCATGCTCAAAAAATAAACCGCAAAATAGATTGGTATCAATCGATAGATAGCTTAATCGGTTAATTTAATCCACTGTTAAAATCCGAACTCATAACTGCACTTAAGCAATTTATATACTTTACAGGTTGCTAGCATAATTTTTGGCAATGATTTATGAAAGTTCATTTTCAAAACTTCCAGGGATTGTAAAGGTTGATCCTCCATTTAATCAATCCCTCATCTCAAATCCACCTCCTCCTCCACCTGATCGTGACACATTATTCACTGATGAGGAGAAGAAGAAACAACTTGACAAGTTACTGAAGAGCACCAAACCTGAAGACTTGCAGGTGATTTATTCATTTATTGTCTTAAGTTGTCAATTTATGTTTCATAAGTCATAATATTATCATCAGGCAACTTGTTTTGGCAGAGGATTCGAAATCGTCGATTCAGTTATTCTAGAAAGCTATATCCTTGTACAAGGCCAATCTCTACCTTAGCTAAAAAATGCCAATTTTTTATCATCCTTAATTTTTTCTCATAAATCTGATGTCAATGCTAAATGATAGGCTATAGAATGTATTGGGAACTCCAGATATTCTCTGCATGAAGCTATGACGCGCTGCTTGTATTAAACAAATAAAATAGGTTATTGATTCGATTATTCTCTCTTATTGCAACACAGTTTATCAAGACTTTCCCCCTTTTTCTCTACAATTCAATTGAAATCTTGCCATTCCTTCCGGTTACATTTTCAAATCTTTGAATTCACGTCGCTTTGCGAAGAAAGATATCCACACGACTGATTGCTTGGAACTAATAGGCCGTAGAGTTAACAGGGGGTACATTTGCACCCCAGGCCTGGAATCTTTCCATGGGGCCTGAAAACACCTCGGTATTTTACCTAGACACCACGTATTCTATGTAGTCTTATTTTTTTAGAGTAGTTTTGTTTTCAGAGCTCCAAACTTTCATATGCACGGGACTCAAGTTTTCTTCTCAATGGTTCTCTTAATAAGCGGGGCAATACCTCCACCTTCCCTTTCTAATGAAAGAATGCAAATTATTCAAATTTGTTAATCGTTAAACTTCGTTTTTCTGGTTTATATGTAATGCCAACAACTAATCTAGATTCTTGTGTGAGGAATTCAATGAGTCATTTTTTGAACCAAATTTTCCTGAAAAATATTTTCTATTTATCGCCACAAATTGAAGCAAAATCATACTCCGCCTGTTTTGAGCAAAAATGATACTTTTGAGTTTATTTTTCAAAACTATGACAAAAACGAGCATGACAAGAGCTTGTTTGAACCTGTTAAAAATGAAAGTGTTAGCAATTTTTAAGCCTTTTATAGATGCTCCAGTGTTTTCATTCTGTCTCGAACATCAATCCGTACACGATGTCATGATTGACTTGAAGTCCTTTGTAATTTTAAAAGAAATATTCGCTCTATTTCTTTGGATCTTGTATTTTAAACGAAAAATCTTATTTGTGAAGATGCTTCAAGCAGCGTTTCAAATTGATTGAGTGTCCTTGAGAAGATGCCGTCAGCGCCCGATAACATCGTCGTAACTTTTTCATTTGTTCTGTCTCGGGCACAATATTCGCTCTGTCGCTGACCGCGGTCCAGTTTAGTTTTCCAAGCAACTTGCATGCAGGCTACTGCATTTTGGGTTATTTCTATTTAACCGGCTGACAAATGTTGCCATTTTTACTTCGCTTCAATGTAGAAGTGGTAATTTTTACTTCACACTAAAACGGTGTAAAGAAAAAGATGATTAGTTTGCTCGCTGGACAAGCAAACTAGACATTTTTCAAACTGCAATACTTTGAAAAATGAGTCATAATCAAAAAGAAAAATAGACCCGTTTTACATTAATTCAACGTCTGCAGATGTTGAATCAGTGTAAAAAAAGGTCAAATTTTGTACCTGGGTTGCTTTACACATCCCTCCCTTGCTAGGCTGCCAACCGCTTGATCAAGAGCGTGGTGAAAGAAGACGAGGCAAAGATGGATAAACTTCGAAAACGAAACAAGACCATTGAAGAAGTGAACAACAACGTGAAGTTACTCAACGAAATGCTTTCACACTTCAATCCTGACGCTGCCGTCGTTGACGATATGCAAATGATGAAGGTACAAATGTGTGAGGTGCAACCCAGACGACAAAATCCGTCGTTTTTCATTGATTCAACGTCTGCAGACGTTGAATCAATGTAAAAATGACGGATTTTGCTGTATGGGAAGGCACCTGCAAAAAAGCGACTTCAAGTAGCGTACTTACTCATTTCCGACCCGTTGAAAGAGTGTGTGTCGCAAATTGGGAAACTTCGTGCTGTTTAGCTTTTCTTTGTACATAGCTGCAGTAAAGTTTATAAGTCATGGCTATCGAAACAGCACGGCACTATTTTTAAAGTTCCTGTTAAAGCAACAAGTTTAATAGTTATCCTAGTGATTGGCATTCATCTAGAGAGGTTTCGAAGGCACTTGCAGACTATAGGGCCTACTATCTTTCTGCAGCAACTTCATTTTAAAGTTCTTTTCACACCACTTATGTATTAGTGCAGCAAAACACGGTAGGTACAGTAAAATTGTTAGTTTGTTTTTAAATTTAGTTAAAAATTTTTTTACCAAATTACTTAAAATGCAATTTTTTTAGTGTTCAAATTAAATTTGTGATTGAATTTATTTTCTATTGAACCGAAACGTATCGCGCCCAGGAACTGTACGATGGTTGTCAGAAACTTCGACCTGCATTGTTCCGTCTCGCTTCCGACACTGACGACGATGAGGCTGCACTGATGAATATCCTCCGTGCAAACGATGACGTATCTAGAACCATGTTGGCGTACGAGAAAACTGTTCAACCAAAACTGACCTCAATGGTTGACAGGAAGGCGGATGGAGCCGCGGAACCGAATAAAGAAGAAACGCCCAAAAGTAACACACTGTCATATCATCCAAATGCTTTCATTTTGTCCATTGACTACAACTTGCATGATGCCGAGAATGGCCCGGTATACCGGTTACCAATTACCTCGCAATGAAAAACTGCTTTTGCACCATTGTTTTAGTTTCTTAGGTTGTTTAAACAATTTGTTTTCGAAATGATACGAAATTTGAAGTTTCTGGGATTCTCGTGTGGTTTGCTTTCTTATCGAACTCTTAGCGAAGTTTCTTAAAGCAAAGAAAAACTTCGTTCTTCATCAAGAACCTCCTTTACGAAAAGCAAAACAGACAAATAGGTTGGCGACATGAGACAAGAAACTTTTCGGCGAAACCAAATACTTTTTTCTTCAAACAACCTAAGTGTTTTAGTACACAAAAATATTTGCATCTTCATTTCTTCCGCGGTCAGTTTACTGATTGATTGACGTTGATTTTTTGTTGCGAGTCTAAATACACGCATTCATTAAGTAAAGTAAAATAATTCAAACGATCACGTAGATTGTGTGGATACTGCAACGGGTGGCTGCGAAGCGACCTGGAAGGTCTTCTACTCAAGCACCCACACAGCTACTGCCAAGTAGTAATGAGCAGTAATTCTTTGATGCCTAGAATAAAAACAACCATACATTTTTATGACAACTGTCACAGCCTCCCAAATTTGCTCGAAGAATTGCACACAATATGATTTAAGCAAAATTGGTGCCATGATTATGAACCAATTTCCTCATCAAGCAATGTATATTTCATAATTATCGCCGTAGCTTGTTTTCTTTTGCAGACAAATCTCTTACTCTACCTTTTTATGGTGGCAGGGTAAAAGCAAAACTAGAAAAGAATGTTAATTTTAGGAGCAAAATGGTTGAAACGCCTATTAATCTAATCAAAAAATAGAGAGCCCAAAATGTAGATACCAAAGTCATGTTCAGTAAACGTTTCGAAAACTTTATTTTCTTTAACTTTATTTGTACACTGAAGATGAAGAAATAATTTTCGAAGTGTTTGCTGAACATGAGTTTAGTATCTACATTTTGGGCTCTTTAGTTTTTGAGCAACATTGATTTTCTTGCCCAATTAGTATTTCTTCAATAGCTTTCTACTATTGCATGTAATAATTAAATTCATATAATAAAAGTCTTATTATTTAATTCCAATCAACTCCTTAATTGTGTCTTGATTGACAGAAACTGAAGTCTCGTCCAGTCTGCTTGACCTCGGTGGACTAAACCTAAACCCACCTACGTCATCTATCACGTCATCCTCCATCCCAGCGGGTGATGACGTATTTAAGCCATTTGCTTCTTTTACACAAAATAATGATGCTACAACGAATGGTGAGTGATTTTGCTGAGAGTCATCAGTTTAGATTCAGCAATGCACATCAAAATGCCACAGCCTCATATAATCTGTCATAGCTTGCAAACAATGGTAGTAAATCGTAAACATAGTTCATTGATTATTTTGTCCATTTCTTGTTGATCAAGATTGTATTTTGTGATTGAGCTTCTTCAATTGATTATAATTTGAGAAGCAACCATAGGATAATATACAGTCAGCTGCATAGCCAAGTGGTGGGAACCCTGGTTCGGCCTTCGAAAGTGTGCCGGCCTGACACCGCTGTGCAGAATATGCAGCTGTGTCTTTGGCAAGACACTAAAGGTTGGCACGGAAATTAGATTTCTTGCCCTCCCGTCCACTTAATCGAAATTTTCAACTACCGGCCATAAGCCTGGATATGACAAAGACAATTATGTAGAGAATGTATATTAGGGTGTTTCATTTTTTCACCATTTTTGAAATTCAAAATGCCTGGGGTCCCATCTGGTGGTATTTGGGGTAAAAAGTTTACACCCCAAATTTTTTTCAATTATGACGTCATATTGAGGTGGTCCACGAGGTTTGAAATTTTTGGGCCTCAAAATCTCGAAATTTGGCCGTATCTCCGGAACCGCTCATCATAGATCGACAAAATTAGTATCAAAATGCGCAGAAGGGTCGGTTTCCTATACCTGATGTAAAGAATATTAAGGTCTATCTGCTTCAAAAAAAAAGTTATTTCAAAAAATCTGATTTTCGGTGTATTTTCTCCTGATGAACAGAGATCAGGTGATCAAGATAAAAGTTTTTCTGTATTTTTCTATCTTGGTAGCTGCTATTGCGTAATAATAGTCCTTGTTCGTTTTGCAAGAGATGAAATGGTAATTTGAAGGTACCGGTATTACAGTACTATTATAATATTAATGTAACTGTTGAGGAAGAGGTATGCTGCTTACCTGCTTTAGATTAAGTGTCATTATGGCATTAAGGTCAGGTATTAGTAAGTTGATGCAAAACTTCAAGGTATTGGAGAGAAATGTGCTTCCCCTGAATTCAGACATAGTCAGTCACTATTTTTACTTGAGGAAGAAAGTAGACGAAACTAATCCTGAGTTTTTTAAGAAAATACCTCATTTCCAAAATTTAAAAGATGAACTGCTGAAAGATGTAGTTGGCATATGGAACAAAGCTGGTCTTCCAGTGCTTAGCAAACAGAGAAACCTAGCACTTCAAGCATACAATCTGCCAAAGCATCGGCACTACTATGTTTGAAACAGAGAAAAAGAAATGAAGTAGCTAGATGTCTACACAGTAGCGAAAGCGACTCTGATGGTGACATGAATTGGGAAGATGATAAGGAATACGAGCCTCTGAAACCAGCTGTTTGGGGAAAAGTGTACAAGAAAGTATATTATTTTTCCATAAATGATAGAAGTTGTGTACTTGCTGATCGTAGGATGACTTCGGTACCCCAGCAGTCAGATCTTATGAGGTCGGTTCTTGGAAAAGATCAAGTAGCTGCAATGCTGCATCACCTTCGACAGTATACCGCCAACGACAAAAAACGAGAGAAAAATCTCTGATGGAAAGTGAGAACCTTCTCAACTCAGCTTCTGTCATGCAGTTATGTTATGATGGGCGCGTTGTCGATAAAATAGATCGATACGTTTTCTTGGGCCAACTTGTTGATGATAATGGCATGAAGCACGAAAGTGTGCTTGCTGTTAAATCTTTTCCCAAAAGTGTGTTGGTCACTGCAGAACTGATTTTTGGCACCATCATCCAGGAGGCTTGCAGAGTTCACCTATCCCAAGTATATTCAGTCATGGCTGATACGACTGCTCTCAACACGGAAAAAAGTCCGGAGTCAATACTCGACTGGTCAATTATTTTAATAATGAAGTTGGTCATGATATTCATACCCTTTAATGCATGTTCTACATAAACGAAATATATCTTTCCCATGTCATTTCTTTTGTGGACGGTGCCAAGAAGAGTCCTGGAGCAATGCAACATGGGGCTTTGCTTAACGAGATAGCAAGACTAGGCAAGCCCAGTACTGAAACCTTAACACCAACTATTATTCCGCAATAACAGCTTCTCAGAGTGCAAAAATACAGAAAAACTTTTATCTTGATCACCCGATCTCTGTTCATCAGGAGAAAATACACCAAAAATCAGATTTTTTGTAATAACTTTTTTTCTGAAGCAGATAGACCTTAATATTCTCTACATCAGGTATAGGAAACCGACCCTTCTGCGCATTTTGATACTAATTTTGTCGATCTATGATGAGCGGTTCCGGAGATACGGCCAAATTTCGAGATTTTGAGGCCCAAAAATTTCAAACCTCGTGGACCACCTCAATATGACGTCATAATTGAAAAAAATTTGAGGTGTAAACTTTTTTCCCCAAATACCACCAGATGGGACCCCAGGCATTTTGAATTTCAAAAATGGTGAAAAAATGAAACACCCTAATGTATATACATCTACTTTCAGTTGCCTTAATCTCATTACAACTTCCATGGAGATTTGTCATCTTTTGAAATTGTTGTCCTCTCTAGGATTGGACGATAATCTTCTTCTAAACTTCCCTGCTCCAGTCACCGCATCTTCCTCCAACAATGTGGATTCCTTATTGGATATGTTGAGTCCGAAACCAGCTGCTACATCACCAACCACATCAGTGTTCCCTTCTCCTCAACCACAGATTCCAAAGCTCCCGACTCCTCCACAACCTAAACAGCAAACAAAGCCTTCTGTGAGTTAATGGTGGACACATTTTAAGATTGATTTTAGTTGCATTGACAAGATGTATAATCGTTTGGTTCGAAGTTTTAACCGGTGTGTTGGAAAGGTGGCATATTCAATTCATCGCTGTAAACTTGACATTTCAAAATTATGGTATAATGTGAAAGGTCCACTTGCCACCCCTTTTTTATTAATGCGTGCTGCCATTTTTTAAGTATGTGAGTTAATGTTGATATCTTAACGTCTCTTGGCATTGTATTTTACGTTTCGAGAACGTGATAACTTCGAAGTAATTCTGTAAACTACTGAAATTAAAAAGAGCATCATAAGTTATATTTACCTGAGCCACTAAAATTAGAGCCGCTAGTGCTTCACTTGTGCATGATTTCAGCCTTTGTGAATCAAATAATCAGTTGATTCTTAACTTGCCTGTCGAGTCGGTTATGTCGATAACCGTGTTCTGCATTCAAAAAGTGGATGCTCTGCAGTTGAAGTCAGCACTCCGATGACTATGCTCAGTAATGTCGGGTGTAATTTCATCCGCAGACCCATCTATTTTATATTTACTTTACATATTCTTCTTTCTTGGATGCAGATGTTTGCTGACATAGGTGATCTTAGTAGAGATTTAATGGAGAAGTCCTTGGGAGGAAAAGTGGCAGGAAGCAGTTTTCCGTAAGTGTCCCGGAGGCTTTATTCCATGTTTGTTCATACCACCACCTCTCGGTGTGTAAGAGATCCATCAATGCAATGATGTATCGGAATTTCAATCACACATCGTCAGCATTGCTGTAATATGTAGCTGGTTGTTGGAGACGATTGCGTAGTTTTGTCAAATCTAACCGCAGTCTTTATGTAAACTTTATTTCGTCATTTGTAGTTGAATACGGAGCAACCAATTATGCATTATTGAATAATAGTTTCCATTATGTCCATCGTTAATTCCTTTCAAGTTGATAGAAACCTTCTATAAATGGTCTGGTTTGGCTACCACCGCTGGTGTGAGACTGCTGGGTATTACTTCAATTATTCATTATCGGATTTGATTGATCTTTATGTTTTACTGCTCATTTTACTCCAGCGAACCGGTTGCAAAGTTGTCTCTCAATGAAATGAGCAAAAATCCGGCCGGCGACAACAAACCAGAGCAGGCTGGAGTTAACGCACAGACGGACACGGCCGCCATATTTGATTTAAGCTTTCCAACATCGGCAACAGAAACCGTCTCTTCCCCGCCGGAACCTCTTTTGCAGCCGGCCACCACCACTGCCGCTCCACCGATGTCGCTACCTGTTCAACCTACTGCAATTCTCCAAGACGCTTCCCTGAACGATATTACGGTTCCGCTTGAGTCCATCAGGCCAAGTAATGAGCTTATAGAAAAATACAGCTTTACATTAAATTCTTGTTATTTATTAGAACATCACTAATTGGCTAACGTGGACTAAAACTTGTAATTGAGATCAAGAATTATGATTTACTGAAAATGGAAATAAACTAAATTGCGATCACTTAACTAAGATTGAGTATTTTTGTTTTGCACGATGGTTGCATGATTTATATAACTGAGGAGCGTTGCTTGTAAAGTAGCGTGTTGCAACATCATCATCATCATAATCCATCGTCGGTTCATTGACCTGTTCCATCATCCATTGACCTTGTTCTGTTCAGTCATCCATTGACCTGTTGCAACAACAATGATCTTGGTGAAGATTGAAAACTTTACTTGGCTCCTAACTTTTGAATATATTTGCAAATATTTCTGAGAATTTTCAATATCCAACAATCGTTGTAATTTGTTACAAACAAAATTCATCGAAGTTGATTCGTTTCATGGTGTAACTTCATTTTAATATGTCAAGTTTAGTTTTTAAAACTTAATTTTCTGAAAACTTTTTTTATTTATGTTTTCTTTCCTACACGACGTGCCATCTTATCGTTTCCTGATCATGTTTCAGGCACATTTCCTCCTCTCACCGCTTACGACAACAATGGTATCCGCATCCTCATCCACTTTGCAAAGGACCATGCTTCTCCAACGAGGACGGACACCTTGGTCTCTGTCGTGTCCATACTAAGCACAAGGACTAACCCAGTCCAGAACATCACTTTCCAAGCCGCTGCGCCAAAGGTGACTTGTTGTGTCTTCACACATGTGTCGATTGTGCCATCACACATGTGCCAATAGTGTCGTCGCATGCAAGTTGCAATAAATTACTGCAAAGAAATCCTGTTTTTTAAATAGGAAACTTTGTGTCCTTATTTTTCAGATAATGAAAGTGAAACTCCAACCCCCATCCAATACGGAACTCCCAGCCTATAACCCCATTTTCTCATCGCCCCCACTAACCCAAATTATGATCGTATCAAATCCTAACAAGGTAGGAGTTTTCACACGGTCTTAAGTTCAAGTTACTTTTTGCTTGTTTTTTTTTTATTCCGTCCGGTTTGCTCCTTACTGAGCTTCATCCTCATAGCAAAGTCGCACAGACGAACCGTGAAGGCTCACATTATCACTTTGTTCACACTCCAACGTCTAAAGTCTAAACTCTTACAAACCAAAAACAAATTCTGTTCTTGAATCAACATTTTCTTATAAATTTTTAACCCCACATTTTCAGAAAATCGAAAAACTGCTCATTTTTACCGGTTAATGTTTATTTGCGTGGTTCCCAAATATTACAGCTGGGTCATTTCATTATAATACAGACAAAATTTCAAAATTTGGGCACCACCTAATTTTTTTTTTATTGGCTTAAAACATGCTTCTCACTTTTCTGAGAAGAATGGTGCAAATTTGATAAAAATCACATAAGCGGTTCTCGAGTTATAAGTGAAATAACCCTTGGCCACTAGGTGGCTTCATAGATAAGGAGCAATAGAAAAACGGCAATATCTCAAGAACCGCTCAACATATTTGGATAATTTTTAGCTCTACCCCCATGTTTTCTGGGGTGGACTACATGTTGATAAACATTAAAACAAGTTTTGGCTACTACTTTTTGAGATAAAAAGAAATTGACCTCTTGTCGTTCCTCACCAATAAAACCATGATGCGTAACTTTAAAAAAAAAAATTTTTTTTATTGGGTAGAGAAAAGATTGATAAAAAGTGTGGCAAAAACAGTGTAGTGCTAAAGTCTCAACTTTCTGCACAAATCACATTTAAAAGTAGTGAAAGATGGTTCCCTGAAGAGGTTCAATACTCCTTTGTGATGTCATAGTCATGTTTGTTTTCCCTTAATCACACCATTGTGTTGTCATAGGCATGTTTAAAAGAAATATGGTTGCACTTAATCCATCCAATTTGAACTAGTTTGCAGGACTTTGAGACTTTAGCACTACACTGTTTTTGCCAAACTTTTCATCAATCTTTCCTCTACCCAATTAAAAAAAAATATTTTTTTTTAAAGTTACGCGTCATAGTTTTATTGGTGAGAAACGACAAGAGGTCGATTTCTTTGTATCTCAAAAAGTAGTAGCCAAAACTTGTTTTAATGGTCATAAACATATAGCCCACCCCAGAAAACATGGGGGTAGAGCTAAAAATTATCCAAATATGTTGAGCGGTTCTTGAGATATTGCCGTTTTTCTATTGCTCCTTATCTATGAAGCCACCTAGTGGCCAAGGGTTATTTCACTTATAACTCGAGAACCGCTTATGTGATTTTCATCAAATTTGCACCATTCTTCTCAAAAAGTGAGAAGCACCTTTTAAGCCAATAAAAAAATTAGGTGGTGCCAACCAATGTCTGTATTATAATGAAATGACCCAGCTGCAGATGTTTAAACAATGTAACGAAAGAGTGATTCTGTCAGCTGGGAATGTGACTTTTGTTTTGGCTGTGGTCATCATTAACCCTTATAGATCCAGATTCCAGAATTAAAATAATGCGCAGCTCAACTTTAATCCTGATGCTGAAACAATGACCTGGTTAGTGGTTATTGCGGTTAAGTTGAAGTTTTGATCACGTCGAATTCCCCTTTTACAGAAAGACGTCAAGATTCGGTACAAGCTTGACTACAAGATCGATCAGCAAACTGCAATCTCTGAAAGCGGGTTAATAACCGGCTTTCCCCCTGTTGAACAATGGGGCAAGCTATAGAGTATCATCTTTGGTAGGTGTTGGCTGTTTTACGAACGCAAGCGAGCAGTTCCGCTTATTTTTAAACAACATTGACAAAAATTTGTGTTTTTTTTGTGATCATGCTCTTCAAAACAGCCAGTGTCTATGATTTTCTTGATCAGGCGTATGGACCAATCAGATCGCATTTCCCCAACTAGATTTCTTTTCGTGAACTTTACTCGTGACGTCAGGTTATCCTGAACCGCTCACAAACCGTCACCCAGCCAGCAAGGTCTTTCATTGCATTGGTTTATTTTTCAATATAAAAACGAAGGGTCTTGCTAGCTGGGAAAATGCCATCTTGACTACTTTATTTCGTATTCCGTGTTTTATTTGATATGATTAAATCGTTACAGTGATAACTTAAATCGTATGTAGTCAATTTGTGATTTCAGCGTTCATATCTGTATATTATATGCGTTGTGTTTTGCGACCTAAGGTACAGTACAGACTTTTACGTAAGAGTACGAAAAGTATTGCCTTAGATATACCTAAAATATAGAAAGCAAAGTGCTAAACAACAGATCTTTACCAGTATAGCCAAAGCCGCTTCACTATATTACTACCAGCTGCAGATTTCCTAAAATGTTATGTCAGTGATTGTCATTTTTACGAAAGCCGCCAACTTTAAGCCATAGAATATTCCGCACACCTATTGCTATGTTTGTGCCATGAATCGACTGGTGGTCCCCGCATTCACAGTGGCCAACTTTTACCACATCAGAAGCTGTCCCTTCCGCCCAAAACTTCAAATTTCAACCTAGCAAAGTCGGCTCCTTTTTCACAAATTCAACTCCTGCAGACGTTGATGCAATCCAAATAGTCCAACGTTGCTAGTTGGATGAATCGTGTATTTGTTGTTAGAGCAGCTGTGCGGTTTCGGAAAAGTGTGTCTACCGATATTCGTTGCTAAATCATCAGAATGCCTATCTTCTCCGTGCTGGTGGTATTCTGCTGCCACTTTGTGATGTCAACCACGACATGACCATTAAGTCATTCAGAAAAACATTGGTCTAAATTTTAGTTCATTTGGACTTAATAATAAAATAAACATTGAAACCTTCTTAATTTTCATCTTTCCGTAATTGCACCAAACGTGTTGCCGATATAATTTTTTTAAATTGTTTTGTGCGAATTATACTACACATCAAGTTTCTGCCACACTGGGATGACTAACCGTCAATCGAAGTGAAAATGGCTCCTTGAAAACTTCCCAGACAACAACGTCTGCAGACGTTGAATAAATGTAAAAATGGCGGATTTTGCTGTCTGGGTTGGGAGAATCTCTTGGTTCGTTTGGGCTTTGGTTGCTGTGTTGACGAATTAAGTCTTCACCTTCGAACGGTCATTACTTTTGCAACGTGATGCTCCACCATCGACCCTGTATTCATCTTGATATCACATCCCCATGTTAGGAAATAGTGTATTCTTTGTTTCAAAATGTGCTGTTTGTAATACAGTAAGAATTCTTAGGGTTTTGTGTAGAAAAAAGGAAACAGATTTCGTTACTTGAAAGTTGCGCGACATTTACATGCATTACAAGCATTCAGCTATGATCCATTTTGTCTTGCGTGTTTATATTGCCGACCGTAACGCTGTTCAGAGCGGTTCCTTTGCCACAGTTTGTGCAGAACGGTAACACGTTTTATTCCTGTTTTTAAGAAACACCTTTGTCGTTTGCGATTGAATTTGTTTTGTGAAAATGCCACGTGCCAGCAGGAAGTAATGTTTTTCCATGAATCTATCAACGAATCGTTGACAGGCTTTCATCTGTTAAGAATTAGTTTTATTTGTCATCGTAAATTGGCTTTAACCACGAATTACACACCAGCTGTTGATGTTGAAAATATCGGTCTCGTAACAGGTTTTTTAACGCAACTCAAGAGGGCGCCAACCTTTTGTAATTAGTTTGCTTGAGACTAACGAAACTGATAACCAGCCAACAAATTTACTCTTTACATCGTTTCAACGCCGCCGCACTTTAAAACGATGTAAAAAAACTAACTTTGCTTGCCGGATATGACAGAAAAGGACGTCGAATTTCTTGTTTAGAAAAGCTATTACTCTTGATTTCTGTTCTTTTTACATTGATTTAACGTATGTAGACTTCAATGTAAATAACACGGGTTTTGTCAGCTCAGATGATGTCTCCTGTCATGGTTTCAGCGAGTTATTACGGTGTCATTTATATTACAATGTGCAATTTAAATAAAAATCGCAGCAAAATCACTACAGACTCAGTTTTCTCGAACTTCCCAAGAGTGTGAACCTCCCCCCACTGTCCGTGATATTCACTTTCTTGCCCACTTGACGTTGGATGGCGTCGCCAAGAGATTTGCTGTCGGTTTTTAACGTTTTCTCTAATTTGGAGCTTATCAAACATCACGTAGCTTTCTTGAGGAGCAGGCAGGGAGCTAACACAATCAAGCTGGGTGTCCGACGTTTTTTCGTAAACAGTTGTTCGTAAAACAATTGTATACGTAAAATCAATTCTTCGTAAACACAATTTTCGTAAAGCAGTTTTTCGTGCATGCAATTGACCGTAATTCTAATTGTTCGTAAAACAGTCAGGCAACAGTTTTTTTTTTTAACAGTTACAATTGTGCTTAAGACGTGCTGTGGAGTGTAGACGGGCAGACAACAGAGGGTAGGACAGAGTCCCTGATTCAGAATGGCATTACAGTTGGTGCGCAGCAAAAAAGGAAAGCCAAAACTTTTGTATAGTGGCCAGCTTTATTACAAAAGATTATAGTGCAATTAACGCACAAGGGCAAGAAACTACTTATTGGAAATGTGAGCATTTTCGAAAGAAATGCCCTGCACGAGTAACAACTGCTGTGGCAGCCATTGTACAATCCAGAGGTGGACACTTAATTTTGGGTTGGGCGCCCAGGTCGTTGTCAAGGGCGCCGTCCTCCAATATTTGCAATTCAAGTGTGGAATTGAAGGGTGGCACAGAGGGTTCATGTTCCAGGTATCTAAAAATCATCCAGATATTTGGAAGTTCATATCTGCAATCAAGCGAGGGCAAAACCTGAGTAAGGTTCGCATTGAACAGTATGTCAGTGGCCAAGCAGGACCCCCTCCGAAGAAGAAGTACAAGGACAGTGCAGAAAGACTAACTAGAGTCGTCCAAACCTGTCATCAAGACTTTCAAGATGATGAAATTTGTGATTACTTGCGTGGAATTGCACACAATAGGCTACTTCATACTAACCTTGGCTGGTGGACCATTTGTACGAAGTTACTTAAAGTAGTTGGTAGTGTAAGCAAAGAATTGCTAAACACAGACAATTGTTGTATTCGAATAAATAACAAAAAATGCGCTTTTTTATTGTGCTTATTTTTTATGTCGTCGTAACTTGGTTATTCTGGAAAACTTGCATTATGCACCTTCATCGGAAATTTCAAGATAAACTTTGCTGTTGCGAAAAATTGTTCACGAATGATTGACCTATCACCTGTTTACGAACAATTCACCTATACGAACAATTGATGTATAGGAAGAATTGTTTTACGAACAACTGTTTACGAACAATTATTTACAAACAATTTACCTATAACTATCAAGCTGGACTGTTGAACTCAAACTATATTTTAAGAGGCCTAATTTTTATACTTAGTTAGGCCTGGTTACTGGTTAGTGGTTATAGGTATCCGTGAAGTACGGTAGTTTTTTGTTTTCTTCACTTTGCGTTTGCATATCTGGTCTTGACTTCGATTGGCTTTGACTTTTGTATTCAGGTCTACCAAGTACAAACAATCAGCCTGCTTCATGATTAGGTTTGAATCTTTATCCTCAGACTGACAAAGCCTTGATTGCCGACCTGGTTATTCCTGGTATTTTCGCATACTTGTAGAGAGGCTTTTGACGCAGGGCCGGTTACCGAGATTGACAGAGTGAAGTTTTCCGATTGTTGAAGTGTTGTTGCCGGGGAGTTATTCCATTCACTAGATGCCGCTGAATGGAGAGCAGTCCTGAAATGCGTTGCTCAAGCGCACACCCCGAGAGTCGAACAAGCGCTACTTGAGCCGGGCGCGTAACCACTGAGCTAACGGGGCGAATATTGTATTCATATTGTGCAAAAGCCAACTAACTTTTTTCTCCCGCTTCCACAGCACATAATTTATGTCACTTTTGAAGACGCGTCTTGATAGGAAGTCCAACCAGATAGCATCGTAAAAACAATACTTCAGTCCTGCTGCTAGCTTATGCAGTCATGGAGAGAAACGATAGAGCTTGAAATGGTTACAAAGGGGACCATTGGCGTAGGCTATGTAGGGACTTCTTGAGTGGGGTATTTTAGAGAATTTAAAACTTTTTTAAAGGAAAAGAGCTCTTTTTCTCACAGTGAACAAACAATTAGTATGCTTAGCCTAATAACAAAGCCGACTTTGCAATATAAAACATCTAGGCTACCGTAATTAAAGATTATTTTACATTGAAAACTTAACATAGACCAGGGGTTCTTAACCGGGTGTAAATTTACCCCCTGGGGGTAAATTTCATCTACCGAGGGGTAAATTTACTGAATCATAAATTAAGGCTTTCAGACAAAATTAGATCTATGGAATAGAAGAGTTCAAAAAGGAATTTACGCAAATTTTCCAACATTTGATGATTGGAAAGTCAGTAGAAGTCGCATCAAGATTTCTGATCTCGAAGTCGAAATATGCCAGCACCTTGCCGCCTTAAAAAAGAACTTTGACCGTTACTTCGAAGGTGAAAGTTTTAACAGTAGGCTACTGCTCTTTGGATAACTCATCCCTTTGAAGCCAAATTTATATTTGATAATTTAATCAAATAATTTATATTTGATACGTAATTTACTTTACTGCCGGCTTGGTTTAGTTTTTATTCAGCATTTTTTCAATATTTACGCTTTTGCTTTTTCAATTTTTTACGCTCATGTTTTGGCATTATTGCGTCACTGTAATGTTGTTTAAAACATTACTTGTAGGTTTTAACTGCCCTTTATCAGAACTGACGATGCACTGAATAAGTGCGAAATATTATTTTCTGTAACATCTACTGACAACTGATCCCTGTTACCTTAGCAATTGAGGTTTTAGCCTTTGAAGCCAAGTTAGAAAGTATTGCTGACGACGATCTTTGCAGAGATGAATTGATTGATCTTCAATGTTCAACAACGCTTTGTTCCAAATTCTTATCGTGCAATGGTGACTTTTCCAAGTTTTGGTGTGGATTAGTCGAAGAGTTTCCTACGCTGACTAAGCGTGCATTTGAAGTTATTATAGGCTACCTTTTCCAACTACTTAACCTATCTATGTGAAGCAGGGTTCTCTTTATTGTTGGCTATATTAAAACAAAACATCGATCTCGCTTAGTTCCCAAAGACGACATGCGAGTAGCTCTTTCAACGACTGTTCCAAGACATTATTTTTTTCACATGACCCCGTCAAGAACAATCGTGTCTTCGGCAAATAAACAGCTTGTTTTTGATATTTGCCAAGGAAATCCAAACAAAAAGGATGTTTTTCATTTGTTCTCATGGTTGACTGGACACGATGACATCACAAAGGGCCACCAAAACGGTGGGGGTAAATTTTACTTTTTTCATTCGGCAAGGGGTAAATGAGACAAAAAAGGTTAAGAACCCCTGACATAGACCTAAGCGGGTTCCGATGCCTGCAAGGATTCGTGGTCCGTTGTGTTGGACACAGGCGTCTAACCGAAAAACAGCATCACTTAAGCTATAATGAGAAACCTTGAGTAATAGTTTTAGTTATCAATGACTTTTGGTGAGATTTTCACTTTTTTGGCCACTGATATCCATTTAACAAGTAAAATCGTATGTTTAAATTTATTTTTTTTTAGCAACGTTTGCAACTACAGTTAATACGGAAAGGAGGTTTTTCAATCCATGACTGTACCTGTAACAAAAAATAAAAAAAAAGATTGTAGCTATATTAAAACAAATCGTCACAGACAATATTTTTATCAATTTGAAAAAAAAAACGTGGAGGAGCCGGGTATCGATCCCGGTACCTCGCGCATGCTAAGCGCGCGCTCTACCACTTGAGCTACACCCCCAGATGAAAACTTGTATCTACAATCTGTATCTCCAACTCTAATCAGTCTTAGAGCTAGGTTACAATATCTAGGTGATGAAGTGCCTTTTTGAGTACCTCGTGCAGATTAAATTGTTGATTTAGTCACGTTGAGCCTTTGACAGTCACACCAACCTTAGAAAATTCATCCTAAAATGTCATTCACTAGGCCTACATCCTTGACGGTGGATAGCGTCGCAAAGTGGTTGGTTGGTTTTGAATCTTTTTCATTGCACTGACAATGCCTTGATAGGTTATTCCTGGTAGTTTCCCATACTTGTAGAGGCTCTTGACGCAGGGCCGGTTGCCGAGATTGACAGAGTGAATTAGTTTTCCGATTGTTGAAGTGTTGTTGCCAGGGAAGTATTCCATCCGTTAGGTGCCGCTAAATGGAGAGCAGTACTAAGAATGGGTTGCTCAAGCGCACACCCCTGCAGTCGAACCAGCGTCGCTTGATCTTGAAGCTTCTTCGTGCACGAAATCACGTGCTAAGTAACTTTTTTTCCATTTTGCTTCAAAGAAGCCTTCTCTTCACCACGAAGCATCAAGGTCGACTGATCATCTTCAAGGTGTCTTCCCTTTATTTACTGTGGTTATCCTTTTCTCAATTTTCCAGTCACCGGTTTTTAACGTTTTCTTTTATTTTGAGCTCATCAAAACTCAAGCGACCTTGTTTTCTTGCTTTCAACTTGATGTTAGAAACTTTATATGGACTCACTTCACATTAGGAGTAGGGAGCTACTCCCAGCTAGTAAAACTGTTTTTTTTTCACTATGATTTAGATTCCGCATTGATGCGTTTAACAATCTGTGCCAGGGAAAAGCTTTTAAAGCGATGATTTAAAGTAATTTACCCCCGCTCAAAGTAGCCTATATTTATCTCGTTTGCGCACTTGGCTATAAGTTCGGTAAACTTTGACTTTTCTATTCTGATCCACCAACTGCAAACAATTTGCATCCATTAGTCTACCGTAGCCTACTTCGAATTTTTCAAAAGCCAACTGATTTTTTTCTCAAATTTTGCAACTTTTGTGATCCACGGCCTTCAATTATCTTTTCCACAACACATTGCCTAATTTGTGGCTCATTTAAAGACGTGACTTAGATGGAAGTTCAACTCAGATCGCATCGTAAAAACAATAGGCCTACTTGGTCATGCTGCCTGCTAATGCAGTCATTAGGAAATGATAGAGCTGCTAATAATGATGAGATAGGACTCACCAAAAAAGGAAACATGAAAGGGGCATTTTTATGGAATAAGTTTTTTCAAAGAAAAGAACCCTATTGCTGATAGATGATAAAATTATCAGACTGAGCCTAGATTAACAATGCCAGTTTTTAAATACAAAACACCTTGGTTATACACACTGACAAATTTGCATTGAAAACTAAACAACAGTAAATTTGGATCAGGAAAATCTATAACTACGGGATTGGAAACTCTTTTCAGTGCTATACATCAGCAGTGTTGTACGTTGACGCTGAGGCTAGCGCCGTCGGTTTTTTTAGTTGATGGAAGCAGGGACGTGCAGTCAGGGGAGGCAGGTGAGGCAGTGCCTCACCTGCCAACATCTGGCAAAGCAAAAGTTATATCAAAGAAATGGTTATCACAGAATAAATATTTTTTGTTAAAAAGTAGTAAATATTGCACGTTTTTAGGTGCTTTAGTTTGTGTGAATTGCTGTAGTCGTGCCCCCTTTCCCCCAAATTTTACGTTTCTACACCCAAACTGTGCTTTAATTTGTTTCTGTTTCTGTGGCGATATTCCTATCGAGCGTTCATGTGGTCAAAATCGTTGAAATACGCAAGGAGAGGCAACGCCAGCTTTGCCTCACTTCAGATCAGAAAACTTCCATACACTGCACTATGCGTGCCTTTTTCTTTCGCAAAGTCGCCAGAAATCATCATGAACGATTTAGCTACGATTTGAGGCACGCCTCAAATGTGACGTCACAGCTATGAAACCTTTTTCGTCAAGCTGGAGTGCCCGCGAGCCTACGTGGTATGTGACTTCTTGCAGCGTAAAGGATTGTTTCTTATAAAATGTAAATAAAATGGAGGAAGATTTAGTATCAAATCTGAGAGATTTTTAAAAACTAAACTTTCAATCCAAAGTTGAAGTCATAAATAAAGGAAGACCTGTTCCAAATTTATAAGGTTTGCATCAGACGACTGAACAAAAAAAAAATAACTTGCAACTTTCAAAGAAATTGGTACTCAAAAAAGAAGTGGCTGTGTGGCTATGCTTTAAAAATTGCCTTTTCTGCTTTCCCGTCTCTTATTTTCAATATCTAGTGATAATATTTGTAGTAAAGAAGGGTCTCTACAACAAAGTCACAGATGTTTTAGTCCAAAAGGATAGGCGCATGGATTTTATTTTTAATAAATGTGAAAGCATGCTGCTAATTTTTTTGATTAGTAAGTTATGACACCGTTTTTGTTGTTAAAAAATTTTATTATAAAAGTGACTTGAAAAAAGTAGTGCCTCACCATCTAGGAACCTCACCGCACGTCACTGGATGGAAGTGATAGCGCCGTCATCGTCAACTATTTTACCGATTTTAAGCGTCACTCGCTATGTGCCATTTTTCGTTTTCATGGAAAATCTCGTTTCACACTGAGAGTTAAATTTTGTTTGACGTTTTGACTTTCAGACTGATAGCAATGAACAATCTTTTTCTGTGGCAGCTGTTCGTCTATCCAATTATGCAGTTTCAAGTTTGTTTATCGTATCCTTGGTTAATCTATCTAAGTCGAGAAAAGACGAAATCGTCTTTCGCAGCTCGAAACAGTCTCAAAAACCAATCTCGTTAGAAGTCGAATACACAAGAATGGCGCACTAACAATAAAGAACCTTTGTCTATGCCCGCAGTTGATGGTCTTACCGTCTCTAATACCTGCTCTTTATTTATAGCTATTGTTAGCCTAACCTTGGTTGAAATGCTTCTGTTTTGTGAGATCTTGGCTAAAATAACGCTAGAAATTAGCTCTGACGCTGACGGCGTCAATTTCTTCAAGAGCTGATGCAGTACTTTACGCTGTGAAGTTTTTAGGCAATTCGCGCTGACGCTGACGCCGTCAATTTATTTCATTGACGCGTACAACATTGTACATCAGTAGGGTCAACATGTTACTATGACTAAAGAATAATTATTAAAATAAAACACTGTTTGCATCAACTAAAGAATGTATAAAATTCAATTTCGCAATAACAATATAAAATGTACAGTAGTACACTCACATCAAAACTTATTTAATGTATAAAAGTTTAAAACCACGAATCCAAAAAATCAAAAATAAATGAATGCTAAAAATCCAAAAAATTCTCTGTCGTTCTTTAGCATTTTGCGTATTGCAAACCGGATCAGAAGTTAACGAGGAGTGTTCAACAATCAGTGAAATGTGTTATAGCAGCCATAGTAGGCTTTTATGATGAACTTATTCACAGAACAACTCAGTACGAAGTCCATATACTTTTAAAACAGTTTTAAGATGTCATAAGAACTAAAACTAATACGTACTCGGTTTTGAAATTATTTAGCATCAAACGAAATACGACAGGATTGTACAAATGAAATGCAAACACATTAAATAAACAAGGCATGTGTATACTTTACAGTTTACGGCAAGTAGGCTACATTGATTGTTACACTTTTCCTTGTCTGTTTACTACTTGCTATTTTTTAAGGTCAACTTGTGTAAACCTTTATCACAGCGACGCAAAGAACAGTGACCCTACTGGTGTATAAAAGAGGTTTTTAGTTCTACAGAGTTTGCAATCCGGTAGATACAGATAGCCTATCCCTGGTTTGGATTAGGGATTGTTCACATCACCGGGATGCGAACTAGCCTATATCCGTTTTTGGCTTATCCGCAACACTACGAGTGTTGCGTTTTTTGTTTTTTTTTGCAAAATAATGTAGCTTGCTTTATATGGGTTAGTTGTTTAAAAGAAATGAAGTTGGTTTTAAGTAATAAGAGGTTTTTGTTAAAAGCAAGATGGGAGTCAGGTGTAAAAATATTGCAATTGAGCCTTTCTAATGTTGCCGGTAAAGCGAAGCTGCGCGTCCCATAATGCAATGTCCCTAGTTTGGATGCCTACAAGGATTGGTAGTCTGCTGGATTCAATGAGAAAATAGCATTAATTAAAATTAGAGAAATAAAGTCTTGATTTATAAGTTAATTTATTATTAGAAACTAACTTTTGGTGAAACTGTTTATTTTTTTGCCCACTGATATCCATAAACAAGCAAAACAAAGTAACAGCGGGTTGAACATAATGTAAGTTATTACATACAAAACAAAATACCGTATCTAACATAATGACTCAAACGTTTTCGACACTTACGTGTATCCTCATCAGGAATTAAATCTGCAATGTAAGCTTACATAAAATGAAAAATCGTAAGATGAATTTGACTTTGCACTATTAAATCGCATGTACAAAATTCATTTTTTCAGAAAAATTTAAAACTACATTTGATATGGAAATGGACTTTTTATGACTGTTGTAGCAGAGTGCATTTTTATTTTCACACATGAAGCTCGTTTTCTTTTAGCCGGTTTTATATAATTCTGCATTGGTAAACTACTCTACGAGAGAAGACCAGCGATCCTAAAACAAATCGCAATGACCAAATTTTTATAGATTTATAAAAAAAAACGTGGAGGAGCCGGGTATCGATCCCGGTACCTCGCGCATGCTAAGCGCGCGCTTTACCACTTGAGCTACACCCCCAGATGAATACTTAGTTCTTCAACATTAGTCTTAGGCCAACAACGATCAGATGATGGAGTATTTTATACTAATTGGAATTGTTGATTTAGGCATGTTGAGTTTTTGACAGTCACATCAAAAGAAAGGCTACACTGTCAGTCTTTACAAACTTCCTAGGTGTGTGAACCTTCCATACTGCCCGTGGGCCGTGGCATCCACTTTGCTGTGAAATTGACGTTGGATAGCGCCGCCAAGTGATAAATTATCTGTGTTTAATGTTCTCTCTAATTTCGAGCTGATGCCATCCGATTGTATTTATCGTTCTGAGAATACTTTCAATTCTTCCAACGCTCCATGTATTTGAACTTATGTGACCTTGTTTATTGATGAAGTTTCGCAAACTTACTTCACACTGGGAATAGATGCTCCCAGTTAAAATGGGGTGTTTTTACATTAATTTAACGTTTGCAATAACGCGTTAAAAGTTTGTGTCATGGAGACAGTAGCGGCGCCACGGGGTGGACTGGGGTGGACATGTCCACCCCAGTCCTATTTAGGGTCAATTTTGTAATTCGTCGAGATCCGATGAGAAAGCTTGGGGGTGTATGCAGGGGGTTAGGGAGGCCTAGTGACTGCGTCATAAATTAATTTTAACTTCTTACGTATGAATTACTACTGCAGCATTGACATACGAAGAAATGAAGAATCTTCATTGTTATCGCTCTGTTGTATTGATTGATTGCAGTCTAATTTTACTATTTTGAGGTGATGGCTTTTATCACAGATGAGACACAAGCTTTGTAAGACCTAATAGGCAAAGGTTTTGATGGGGCCATCAACATGTCAGGCAAGGATGAAGGTGCACAGCAACACCTAGTTGCAGCGGGTGCCAAACTGTCGGTATATTTTCATTGTTTTGCACAACCATTAAATCTTGTGCTTGGGCACAGTGCTGGGCACAGTGTTGGGCACAGTGTTGAAAACGTAGCAACAGTGAAAACAATTTTTGAAACAATTGGTAACATCTACCACTTTATGGACTGTTCTCCTAAGAGACATTTTTTGTATAAAGAGCATTTGAAAAAGGAGAGAATCACGTCTGGAAAAATTGCATTGCACTCGTTGTCTGATAGGCTACTATAGATGGTCTGCACGTTCAGATGATCTGGATGTTGTTACTAATGTAGCCTATATCAAGCACTGCTGTCAATATTCCAACAAATGTCAAACGAAGGTAATGGTGTAGCTACTGGTTTGTTGTTCCGCATCAAGCAAACTGAATTTGTTACTGCTTGTCTTATTCCTCATAAATGCTTTTCGTTAAGTATACAGGCTTCAGATTATTTAAAAAGTGAAGAAATGGATCTCACCACTGGAGTTGCTGCTACCAACGACTTGACAAGAGCATTTGACTCACTGGGTTCAGAGGAAGATTTTTACAAATTGGATTTCAACTCATCGCTGTTTGCGGATAGAAACGCGGCTATAAGCGCTGCCGCTACCCACAAAGCCATTTCCGAGATGGTCAGATATTATTGATAGGTTGCAACAGTCTTCCGTGGAGTGAATCTTAATCCTTTTCAGAAAAGTTAAGAAGAGATTTTTCTTTATCCTTTGACAGAATGCTAAATGAACTTAAAAAGCGTTACTCGGATCAAGCATGTGAATTAATGTCAAATGCAGCTGCATTTTATTTCATGCACATGTCTCCATCAAATTTGCCTAAAGTTGAATATTTTGTCAAATTCTATAATTTCGATGAAAATCAGATTGGGCAGCAATAGGATCTTCTTTTTTTGAGGTCAGCTAATTGTCACAAGTGGAAATTGGAATTTTAAAAGCACCAAAGTAGATTGACCAAGACCGCGTCGTTGTGTTTGCCTTCACTTTTGAAATTGTGTGGACAAAACGATCTTAAATCATTTGTACAGCGATTTGTTTCAAATTATTACCACTGTTGCTACTTTGCCCATGACTGTGGCATCTTGTGAACGTGTCCACAGCAAAGTTAAAACAATAAACAATTATCTGCAACCTGCCATGTCATCACAAAGACTTAAACATCTGGTGCAGATCAGTAGTGAGTGCGACATTGCCGATAACACTAGTCCTCATAAATTGGTGAAAGCTTTTAAACTGACCTGCGAGCGCAAAATAAAACTTTAATGCAGTGATTCTTAACCTATGGCTATGGGTATTATTAGGTAATGGCCAGGTTTTTTTAAATTCTGTTTATGGGGCCACCCAATAAATTTTTATGAGGCCGCCTATTATTGCAGCAGTTCCATGACATAAAATAAGGACAAGCTTGCTAACACCAAGATCGTAGTCGGCAATTCTATGGACCGCAGAGGAAATGAATGGGAGCGTTTGCCCCCATTCTATTCTTTTGTTCATAATTTATAGTGTGCTCAATGGAAAACGAGCTTTTGCCCCCTTTCAATTTCCATTGTTTATTTTTCAATAAATTTTACAACCGAGCTGCAGTGAATCACATCGCAATCGGTAATCTTAATGACCATACTTTACGGTAGTGTTATTACCTCGAAATATTTTTGTCCACCCCACTCATTTTTGGCTGGCGCCGCCCCTGCATGGAGAAGTAAACTTAGCTAAACCGAACAGTGTTGTCGATGCAGTCTATTACAAAAGTCTTATGTTCTCTTAATTATTATTACAAATGTGCATCATCGTTCCTGTGGCTCATCGTTCCTTTTGTGTGTGTTCTAATTGTTTTGTCCAATGCCTGTAGTCTACACCTCATGTGGTCTGTTTCCTACCGCATAATTTACTCGCAATCATTCTCGTATCATTTGTTCAGTTTGTGCTTTCAGTCCAGAGTGTCGTTACAGTTACAGTGCATAGTCAAATTTATCTTACGATTTTTCATTTTATGTATTGCAGATTTAATTTCTGATGAGGACACACGTACGTGTCGAAAACGTTTGAGTTTATTTTATTTTAATTATGTTATATTTTGTGTGAAATAAAGTATGTTAAACCCGCTAAAGTTACTATGTTTTATTTCTCTATGGTTCAACAAAGCAAACTCTCTACCAAAGCTTTATTATTACAAATGTATATCACAAATGTTTTATGCTCTTTTAGCATGTCTGTGACAGCCTATAAGAGATGACTAGCGATTCTAAAACAAATCGCCATAAATAATATGTGTATCGACTTGAAAAAAGTGTGGAGGAGCCGGGTATCGATCCCGGTACCTCGCGCATGCTAAGCGCGCGCTCTACCACTTGAGCTACACCCCCATTTCTCTAACATCAGTCTTAGAACTAGGTTACAACGTTTAGGTAACTGAGTGCCTTTCAAAGTGCTTCATGTCGATTAAATTGTTTATTTAGACATGTCGAGTCGAAGTTTCAGTGGAAAAATTACGAATAATCCTGGGTTTGCGATGTGTCATTTAACGCGCTTAGTCATTACTGATCGTTTTATTCAACTGCAAGGGGTTAGACTCACCTCAATAGTTCTTCTTCGTTATGAGAGCCTATTCTGTGTCTCTGTGGATCTTTCATTGTTGCAGTCGATGTAATTGTAAAGTCTTACACGAGATTGAGTGAGCGAAAAAAGCTCCAAAACGTTGTTTGAACAGAGAAAGGGTGCATGCGCTTTTTCGGTTTTAGAAGAACATTGCCTCTTCAGATAACTATGTAAAGAAATTGCTATGTCATAAATGTTTTTAACCGAACACACATAGTGGGCATAGTTTGTGAGTAATATTATAGCTAGAAAAAGATCAGACCAAGCACACTGATGATGAAAAACATTGGGCAAAAATATACGACAGTCCACACGTATGCAGACTGCAAAGTTTAGAGATGTCAAACACATAAACAATGGGGTGAAATGAGTGATCTGCAGTCTTTGACTCTCAGAGTGGAAACAGCATTTAGTGATTGATTGAGTTCTTATTACGGAAAGAGCAAACTTTTTATAGAATTTAAAATTACTTTACAGCTGGGGAACTTTTCAAATCAAGTAGTTTGAGTGATCAAAATGGCAATAAAATGTGTATGAGAAGCCAGATCTGGAATATACTGTACAGGGCACGTGAAAATGACTAAACTCAGTTTAAAACCGAACTAATACCCGACTCAGATCTCCAAGAAACAGATACAAAGGCAAACGTCACCAAAGAGATCTATAAACATGAGAATAGTTTCGTTGGTCTTGTTTATTGGATTCACTACAAGGCAAGCTTGCCTGCTGCGTGGCCGTAACAGAGCACCATACAATCTGAGGTTTTATGTTACCATTGTTTTGGTGGAAAAGCTCAAACATACTCCCCGCTGTCATCTTCAGCGGTTTTTGCGTAAATACAATGTCAATGGCTACAAAAACAATGTCCAGCCTTTTTGGTGGCAGTTTGGATTCCCTGTGCTGTTGGCCAACAGCTACAAGTTTACAACACATATTGGTTGAATGAAGAATGAGCACGCGTATTTTGGTGGTCTTAACCGTTTCTCGTACGTCCAACCTTTGTTAATGTTGAAGCATTGTACAAATATTATAAGTAACCTGTGAGGGATGATACTAGAACACAGTGGTGATAATTGAAAGTTAGTAAAAGGAAGGGTTAAACTTTATGTACTCCGTGAAGAGCAAACAACTGAAGGAAACGGTTCAATTTATAACAGAAAGCAAACAGTTAAATCTCAAAGCAAGTTATTATTGAGATTAACGGGATGCGCATCACATTCTGTTTAAATGTGCGCTGTACTAGTGAGGTCTTTCTATTGAAATAATAAATGCATTAGTAGCCTAACACAAAGACAGTTTGATGAAGACCATTTGAAAGTAGCCTACAGGGCAGTGGCTAGGTTTTGCGTAAGTACAGCAAAAACTCAGCAAGCTATACTTGATTAAAGACTTGTTTTAGATAAACCATTATCAATATTGCAAAAGAATTCAGTTTTACAGATTCTAGAAAAATTGGTAATGTCATCTTGTAAAAAAACAATCACTTCAAGCCACCATAAAATTAACTATGTGTCCCAAAGAAACTTGAAAAAGCTATCATGAAAATTAAAGAAGAAGAAATGTCTGAGGATTCTAAAGAACTTGCAAGTTCTGAGTCTGACAATGTTTCTGTCAATGATGAAGAAGTGAAAGCAAATAACGTCGAGCAAAAACCCTCTAAAGAGCATTTTACTTTGTTACAAAGAAGGTAGGACTTTTCGCACGAACCTCATGCTAACCTGTAAAGACGTTAATGTATCCAGTCACTCAAAGTTTGAATTATCACTTGATATGATTGAAACGACGTTCAGAAATAAATTAAAAAATCTCGAAATGTCCAACATCGTAATTGCTTCGTTCATATTTGACACAACTGTCTCCATTTAACCTTAAACTGTTGTTCGTCATGAGATGACCTACTACAACTTCGCAAACTTTGTAGAACAGCCCGATTTGAATAAACGTGTTTCATTGCGTTAAATTATATTTACCTCTTTCTAAATAAAAGCTCTTCACAAGAATATTAAAATAGAAAAAAGTATTCAAAAAGTAGATTTAAATTACTCATAGGCTAATGGCATTTCTTAAATCAGGCCAGGCTCATCGGACTCAGACAAGGAAGATTGCAATGTCCACGTTGTGACAAGGTAAGACCTTTTGACATTGTTTTCTGAAAGTCACTTTCCTCAGTTCTTCCATAAACTTGTTTGAAGAAATAAATCACCATCTGTTTGCAACTTCAGAGTTCGTCCTTTGAACCCACAAGAACTCAATCGGAAAGATGGAGTCACAACCCAATTTCCGGGAGATGGCGCAGTTTGGGTGAGTTCCAAACTCCGATGAAACGAATAAGTGTGAATTCTATTACTGGAGTTTAACACAAAAATAAAGTTGAACATTGGGTCTTGTGACTGTGTTAGCTTTAGACATGTAACCTTGCTGCCCATACAACTATGCATGTGCGTTGTAAACCCTTCAAAGTTTTCCACTTTTTCCCATTCGTTGGTGTGCTAGTGTATTGCTTATTGCAACTGGTGCTGTATACTTAGTCTTGAAAATGTTAATCAAAAAAAAAATTTGTTGATCTACTGATATGGTGAGAATCAACTTGAAGCAAAGTGGTGGATAAGCCTCAAGGACTTGGAAGATTTGAAACAAGCACAAAAGGTCCATTCCATGTGCGAAACAAATGTATTGAAATCATTGAAAATGGCACTTATTGCTCACACACTTCCACAGTATGATTAAAAAGCAACAAGCCACGTCTAAGATTAGTAAAACGCAGTATTTAGAACAACTTGTTTGTAATTTTTTTACTACTGTTCCAAACATTCAAACAACATGGAATATACTATATAAGTTTTCAACAGCATTCCCTGTTTGACAAGAACCTGACTGACTCCCTTTTTATTTAAAGACTTGCTTCGTTGGATATGCGAATATCCTGAATGTTGTAACCCATTTGTAAAAATTATGAGTCATGTGCTTAAACCACAGCGTTGCTACCCATACTAACTATTCAGTTTTGGAAAACTACACGTAAAAACAGCGAATTTCACAATACACTAACAACAAAACCATCAACACATGCGTCAAAAATGAATGCAAAAATGTATTGACAGACTGCCTTTCAGCACATTCTAATCTATTACTGCTCAGCTGCAAAATCAAACAATAGATGCACAAAAGGAAGAGTACTGTACAATCAACGCATTTGTTCTACGAGGTTTAAATAATTATTTGCAGTTGGAAAAACGTTGATTCTATGTATTGTAACGCAATGTTTGTCCACGCAGGTCAATGACAATCAAAGCAAGACCAAGTCGTTTTCTTTCCACGGTGCATTCGAACCTGGGTGTACGCAATCACAAATTTTTTTGAACTGTGGTACGTAAACCAATGTGTCATAAAGAAATGTTTGCTTTTCTATAGCCTATTGCCATAACAAACACGATCTTGAACTAAAAGATTTGTAGCACAAAATATAGCACGTACCAAATTCCCCTCACTCAGACTCTACGGCACTACGTATATAATAATTTAGTGCTTGCATTCGTTTTTTCAAAGGATCGTAAAGACTAAAGTATCCCATATTAATTAAAGAAAATTTTGCATTAAAAGAATGGGCATTCGCCATATCATTACATCGTTGAACATAATAGGTATGCAACACTTGCTCAACATGGCGTTGGACGGATACGCGTGTACAGCATTTGCATTCGGGCAAACCGGTTCAGGGAAAACTTATACGATGACAGGACCAGTTACTCCGGTAAGTAATGTTGGGAAAGTTACTACAATTTGGATTTTTGTATAACACAATGTTGACTTTCACTGTAAGTTAAAAGGACATAAGTTTCTTCAGAGAGAAAGAGGGACGTATCGCCTGTGTTATTGTTTGTGATACCAGCGTGTGCAAACTTCAGACATGTTCTTTTATTTGTTCTGTAATTTGCTAACAACAGATGATATGCAATAAAAGCACGGTTTATAGCCCTCTCTCCGCATCACTGCTTATCGTTGATTCGTTGACGTAGTAGTCGTATACTAACAAATGACGCTCGTATATCGCTGCTTATCAAAAACTAGGTGCATCACAGTGATTAAAAAGTTTCTCACAATAAGTGTAAACAGGTACCACTTGTTTGGAGAAACGAAATCAGCTAATGCACTTTCGTGAGTGTTGGAATCAGGCCCGCAACCAACAAATATTTTCGGGGGGGGGGGGGCATTTAATTTTTATCAAAGAACAAACATTAAAATGATGCATTGTGACATTTTTATGTTAATGTCCACGCCCATTGATGATGGCGTATGAGCGATCTTTCCAGGCTAGATTGGAGGGCAGGAAATCTTCAGCCACTCAGCAGTCTCGTCGTCCAGGATTCTCAGACCATGCGCACCGTGTGGAGGCCGGTGGGTTAGGCAGTGGTGGATGACATGGTCTGCGGTCTGTTCCGTGGCACCACACTCGCATTCTGATGAAAAAGCCAGGCCCCACTTGTGCATGTCCGAACGAAAGCGGCCGACGCCAGTTCGCAGGCGGTTAAGCCTGACCCACGCAAGCCTTGCGAGGGACATCCCTGGTGGACGGGGATCGATTTCGGGTATGAAGTCACGGAGCGTGTAGGTGTGATTTTGCCACTCCGTGTTCCACATGTGGTTCGTCCAGTGTGCCGCACTTAAACCAAGTTCTTCTGCGTTCTTAAGGAGTTGTTGTGCGGCAGGCACAAAGGGGCGTCTTGATTTCAGCCGCTGCTTTATAGGTGGTGGTCTCTTGAATGTTGCATGGAGGAGATGGTCCGGGTCCAAAGCACGGCGAGCGAGAGAAATCGTGGCTCCTTTACGGCGTAGCTCAGCGGGTTGGATGCCTGCTAGGATGGGTAGGCAGTCCGTTGGAGTGGGACGCAGGCATCCAGTCACAGTACGTAGTGCGTCGTTGATGGCGGTATCAATCTGGTGGGTGTGAGAACTACGACACCAGACCGGCGCGCAGTACTCAGCGGTGGAATGAACAAGGGCTAGGGTAGCTGTACGAAGAGTTTTAGCAGTTTTATCCACGCCCATTGATAGAGTGTGTGGCACTACCATGTTACGGTTCAGTGGTCATAACTTATGTCAATCACGTTTTTGTTTAGTACAGCATTAAAGGAAACTAGTCTTTGTAACCTTTTCTCATTTAGCTATGACTACCCAAGGAAGAAAATTACGATAACACATTAATGTGTTCAGTCGATTACAAATAAAATACAACATCTGTAGGCTACGAACTGCATTGGCACGACTGTAATCATAAATTAATCAATAACATATATTTACACCAACATAAACAAGCAGATACATATGAATAAACTCAACACGGTAATTACAAATTACAATCCTGAAACGTTTTGTTGGCTCAACAAGTTTTTATGTTTGTAGGCCCAAAGAAGTTGACTTTGCAAATGCAAAATGACATTTTAATTTAGAGCATAATGTCTAACTTTCTACTTGATTTGGCAAGTTCGTTTAACACCAATTCCGCGCTTGGAATTTGAGTACGATGGATTTGCATGAGAGCTAGTCCAGAAAGCCTGTCCTGCCCCATAGTGCTTCTAAGGTAACTTTTCAAGCGTCGTAGACATCTAAATGTTCTTTCTGCAGAAGCAGTTGTGACTGGAAGTGTAGCCAAAATTATCAAGAGTTTGTAAATGTTTGGATAAAACTCTTTTTGGTATTCTATTGCTGACACCGCATCAATCGCACTTGCTGGCCTTTCACTTTCAAGAATTCGTTCCCACTTAATTTTCCATCTGGCAAGTTCATCTATCATGGCTTCGCAGTCAATGTCGATAGTCTACACTCTACAATATGGCTGTACGTGTACGACGTACGTCTATTCATAGTACATTTCATACTGCATAGAACGCTTAAAATTGTTTCAAAAAATTTTGGGGGGGCAAATGCCCCCAATGCCTCCCCCCCCTGATTGCGGGCTTGGTTGGAATGGTTGACATAATTTTATGGTGCAATTTTGAAAGAAGTGCTCCCGTTTTAAGAGTGTGTTTTAAAATATTACCTGTTTTATATGACAGTAGCTTACATTAGGTCTCACACGAGAGCTTAAGAATATTGCTTGAAGTTGCTTGAACTTGCTTGAAACCAAAAACTCGAAGAAAGAAATGATAAGTGATAATTTCATTACCAGGGAAGGGGAATTGATTAAACACAAAACTTTAATTGCACCGTAGCTTTACACAAGCTGGACTTTAAAACATTTATTTGCTTTTCGTTATTTGATCAGAGACTTCAACACAAAAGTTATGATCCACGCAAATCCAAACGTACTTATTCACTTACGATTAACGCAGTATGTCGTAATACACTTTTTAGCGTGTTATTCAGAGTAAATATTTGTGCAGTACTCATTGTATTATTGTAATCAGTGGCGGAACTTAGGTGTTTATTGGAAGGTACAAGAACTTCAAAAAATCAAAATTCTGAAACAAAATGAACAATGCGATAGTTGACCACTAATTAGTTTGATATAAGGTCTAGAGAGCTGCTTGACCCATGTAAAATTTTGACAAATTTACCTTTGTTTTGGTCAGTTTTTGCTACTTTTCTGGCCGAGCAATCGTTTTCTGTGTCAAGACGTGCACTTGTTATTGGCGTTACATGATTTTCTTCAATATGAAAAGAAATTTCTAATTACTATTTTCATGGCCACAAAAGGATATCAATAACTGGTATAAGTTAATTAATTCTTGTCTAGTAGAAGAGTGCGTTTACTTCGGAGCACTAGCGTACGCAGGGGGGGGGCCATTGGGCCATGGCCCCCCTCCCCCCTTAAAAATGTTTTAGTAGTTAACGACGTAGATTAAAGCATTTAATATCTTTTGAATTGCACTGTCAAAGCAATTAACAATGTTGTTCTATAGACTAAGCCAATACGAAATACATAGCCCAATCCACCTACCCCACCCCAGGTATGCCAATGTAGCATAGTTTTCTGTAAGCCTATTATAGTGAGAAAGAAATGGATAAAGTCTAAACTAAAACCATACTGGGATATCATGAAGACGTCTGGGATATCAATGGCCAGTGGCGTAGCCAGGGGGGTTTGGGGGTTACAACCCCCCCTTTGGCACGCGTGTGACGTCACGATATTGAGAATGATGCTTTCAGTCTCTTTATGCTTGGGAATGATGCTTTCAGTCTAAAAAAACTTGCCTAATTTTAAACAAAACTAATTTTAAACAAAACATTAAAAGAGCGAGTTTTGCCAATACCAAACATTCAAACATCTCAGCCAGGAATTAGCAACAAGAAAACATAGAGACTTAGCTTTATTTCCGAAAAATGCCGAAGAAAACATGATCTTATCCTTTTGCTATGCCACCGGACAGCACCATTTTACAGGAACATTTATACCCACATTTTTGTTGAAAATGCTCTCAGAATGCATCAGATTCAAAGTAACTTTTCAAGATTTTCTGGGGGAGGCCCCCCAGACCCCCGCCGCTGGGTGTCGTCTTGGGTGAAAACGCCGTCGGGCTTCGCCCGCCGGTCATCAATGGCCCACCCCTTGAGAAAATCCTGCGTACGCCACTGCTTCGGAGTATTGCATTATTTCTAACGTTTTTGAGGAACACATGAACAACAGGTCTAAGCTTTAAAACCACTTCTGAATACACATTTTTTGTGCCAAATCAAACTTTCTCAAATTGTTTAATTCTGTTTTAAACATTGCATTGACCAATCGTACCGCAGAAAAGTTGTTAGGCCTACTAATGGACGCAAGATCATACTTTTCACTTGTTAGCGTTTTTGAAATGATTGCTATTGTTATTTGCGTGGAATTTCACTGTAGTGTAGACTATTGAGTGTAACTTTCTTTGACAGATCACCAAATATTCGCTGCTTTGTTTATTCTGACAAACGGTTTAATTGATCACATTTTTTTCCTTTTGCTCCACAAAGAAGCAACAATCCTGCTTTTGTTACGGAGCTATCCCATGTCATTTTAGTTAACGATTTAAAAGCAAACTTGTGTTCTTGTTGCAAGTTACATCTTTGAACAACTGTTCGGCCAAGTTTATAAAGTACAGTATTTTTTGCATCCAAAAACGTCAGACCGTCTTGCTGGTTTCGCTTTTTAACCGTCATGGGGTTGATACTGAGAGGAAGGGTGACTAGCTCACACTCGTTGGTCGACGTTGCCTTACAATACATGCGAGAGTGGGTGCTTCCAATGTTGGGTTGCTCAGCGAGAAAAGTCGACCTTTAAGTTCTGTCTGGATCAACTTATGTTTGTGGTACAGAAGCAGAGCAAAATCCCGAAAACGGATTTAGCTGCTTCGTGCCACAAAACCACCAATAGGCCTTTTCTCAAGTCTTTATAACTTTGTAAACTTCATCACAAAATCAGTGAAGAAATTCTTTACAAGCATTTAGGTTTACTTAAAAAAAAAAAAAAAAAAAATTTAGGTTTACTCTCGAAAAAGAAATCTACTGTTTTGAGTTGTCTTTCCCAAATTTTTTTGGAATAGATTGATATTACCGATCATTTTAATTATATTTCAAGCAATTGAAAATCAACACATGGGATTATTCTCAATTCATAAAAACCAACCAGCGGTGAGGTAAAATTTCTGCCCACCTACAATTAACGTTTCAGCACAAAACCTTTCGTTGTATTTAAGACATTTAAAATATTGTTGGCAATTTTAAATTGATAAAAGTGTGGTGACATTGTGTGCTTTATAGTTAAAGGTGCTGCTTGCTTATTTAAACTTTAAAAACATTATGTCCTCTTTATCAGTCACCGACCCACCGGCTCTTTTTGTGGAGCTTTATGACTTAAAAGTTTGGCTGCAATAATACAGAAAAATCCATCTATATAGTGACTTCGGCTATGGATGGTGACATTTCGTTATAGTGGCATCTGCTGTTCCGCTTTTAAAGTACAAGTAGAATTCGGAATTAGTGTCTTAGTTAGACGAGGCTGACATTTCGATGATTTCGTCATAGTGATACTTTTTGAAAGGTCCTTTCCAGTGTCACTGCAGGCGAGTTCTATTGTGTATTCCTAGTATAGACTGACTTCTATTTTATATTTATTTGGATTTAATTGATCATGAATTCACTTTCTTATAACTATCTCATTGTTATTGTTTTATTCAATAAACCTACTATATCTTCAATCCATTTCTTACATACAGGAAGCGACTAAGTTGACTCAAGAGCGCTCTCTAAGGGATTTAGATTGCTACGGTTTGATTCAGTTCAGCTTTGCCTTTCTCATGGATATGGTAGCCAGCAAGCAAGATACATCCTACTCTATCAGAGCGTCTTACCTGGAAATCTACAATGAGCAGGTAAGACTCTTTTTGACATCCGTTATTAAGAAGATAATTTACAGGTAGGGTAGTAGCCTACAGGCCTAAACGAAAATGTGGTTATTTGATTTGAGACACCCTGTCTCTTATTTTCTCTGACAACTCTAAAAAACGATTTCATCTATAGTCTTAAGAGAGATAACATTATTTTGACTTACCATGATTAAACGTGTTATTCGTTTTATACATTCTATTTGACAGCGAGCATATCTTGCATCATAGCTTCGCCAAAATGAGTGCGTGCATGAGGAATCAATTGTTTTGTTCATGAAAAGTGATGTTGTATTTGCAAATGATAAAATTTGCCAAATTTCAAACTCTTCCTTCTACAAACATAGCCCTACGTTGATTTAGGTTCAAGATCTTCTCAACCCGTCTGGTTACGACATGGTGCAAGTGCGGTGGTCAAAGTCGCTCGGTTTCTATGTTGAAAACTTGTTTGTGAAAGAAATCGAAACTCTTGATGATCTTCTGACTGTCTTGGAGGATGGGATGAAGAACAGGGCGGTTGCAGAACATAACGTCAACGAACACTCCAGCAGAAGCCACAGCATCCTCACTGTTTACCTCGACAGTGAAATGGTAACTATGCACACTAGGACCCAGACCTGGAGTGTTTTTAAGAAGACGGAAACCTTTTGAAAAGTCCGGAATATAGTAAAACTACCGCGTTGTTGTTCTCCGTAACAGGTGTTCTTCTTTAAGAGAAAATCCGTTTTTAAAGGCATTTTCTTTGTTTTGTTATTTTTCTGCGAGAGCCAGAATATTTGGCTTGCTACCGGGCGCGATTTGTTTTTTTTTTTGAACAAGTCTGACTAAGTAAAAGTTAAAGTATTGACATTACATCTTATCTCCTGTTCCTTGAACATTGTTATGCCCTTGTGACAAATTGTATGCTTGTTGTTCATTATTCTTGATGAATTAGTTTGCATAAGTTACGAGATATAATGTGATGCAGATCAGCGAAGGCATGTCTGTCACCAAACGTGGTAAGGTCTCATTTGTGGATCTGGCAGGGAGTGAGAAGGTGAAGGACACAGGATCAACGGGAGACACTCTCATAGAAGCTACTAACATTAACCGGAGCCTGTTGACCTTGGGTATAATTAGAAATTTATTTCAGCATCTTTATTTCAATCGAGCTATAATTAATATTATATCACAGTTTTCCATGTGTCAGTTTATTTTTTGTATCTTTAATGCAATCGATAAACGTTGGTATCCAAAAAATTTATTTTGACTTGACTATAATGCAAATCCAATGTATAAATTGGTTGTACGTTTGTTGACATTTGAAACAAGCTGGTTAATTGGTAAAAATTATACGATCAGCAGTTAACGAATCACAAAAGAATGGGACGCTTCGAAACTCTGCTTTGTTTGCTCAATTATCTTTGGCTTGAAGCATATTAGTGGAGGAACAAATCGTAAAAATATTTACTTTTCTTTTACTTTGTTCCTACCAGTCAACAGTTGAGTCACTTTCGTTTACCACTGGACGTATCTACGTGCGTTGTTTTTCTCAGTTAGTTACGAAGACTACGTTTCATAAAAAGATGATTTCTCAGGTTAAAAATAAGTTGAACTACTTAATCAAAGTCGAACCAGTGTTGTTGAATTTCATACTAGCCTGAGTCATGTGCAGTGTAGTCCGAGTAAAAATAAGGACTTATAGAAAGAAGCAAGATCTCGCTACATGTTCCTAAAGTAGTCTACGCTATACTTTGTTGATAAGGGATTTCGAAAACCAGCTAAATTAATAAATTAGACACCAGGTATCTTTCCAACAGGTTTTTAATATTGTAAAATGATCTAAATGGTTATACAGGAAATTGCATATCAGCACTGAGCGATCCTAAAAAGCGTACTGGACATATACCATTCCGCGACAGTAAACTCACAAAATTACTGGCCGACGGATTGGGTGGATCTGGCATCACCTTAATGGCAAGTGTTTTTGATTCTACAAGTTACCGATGCATTTCAATACGTGGTAGAATCTTTTTGCTAGCTTACTTGTGCTAGCTTCAGCTAACCAGTTATATAAACCATTCCACATTAGTGCGATGTTTTAGTCAAAGAAAGATCTAATGTGTTGCCCAGATGATGGCTGTCGCAGATTTAATTATTTTACTGAAGATAAAAACCGGTTAGTGTGACCAGTGGCGTAACAATGGCTTGTCTATCAATTTTATAAGCGCAATATTTCATAATTTCTATTGGTGATAGCACTGTGACCTTTCCTTTTTTGTTTTTGACCTTACTTTTTGAAACTTTCGATGTCGTGGACGTACGTTTTCACCATTTCAAGTGAATACGTGCTTACCGCTGCAACCGAGTTTCTTTTCAGCATGAACCGACTGGAAAATTGACCTGTAATAAATTATTTGTATATATACACGAGTTTAGAGATTTTTCGATTATTTTCCTTCGTTCTGATTTGTCTGTGGGACTGACGAGGCTTGATTGTCACTGCATGACAAGAACTACAAACAATGAAAAAATACTTGTCAAACGTCTCTCCAAGTCTAAGCAAACTATTCCCTTCTTTTCTCTAAAATAAAGAGTCGGCTTCCCAAAGCTTTGTAAAAATAATTTGAAATACTTTTGTTGTCATCAAAACGAATGTATTTACTTAATTTCAATTTTAAAAAAAGAAACATTAATCAAAAACCAAAAGCTCTACACGTTTTTGTTTAATAGAAGCTAATCACTTTACTTTTGTCAATTTATGCAAGATGAAATTTCTTCTAAAATGATGTTTAATATTTATTGGATCATTTTACTACAGATTGACCGTAAAGTGCAATAGATTGAGTTTCGCTGGCAACATGATGGTTGTTTACTTCATAATGGAGATATTAACGACCTGTTTTAGCCTGATACTGCGAGTTCGTTGTGGTAATGGTGAATTGCACTAGCTTTCGTAACACAGTTCTATAGTCATCATAGCACATGACATTTGAGATTCATCGTTATTGCAACACCAGGCCAAAACAGGTCGTTAATATCTATATTATAAAGTGACCGTAAAATGTTCACAGCGTTTCTTCCTAACGTATTGTCAATTGAAAAACTAAGTACCGTTACTCATTTCTTCACATTTGTCTTTTCACTATTACATCTTAAATTGACGACACAATCGAGCGCCGTTACCAAACGTTCACGTAAAGAATTACATAATGATGATGAGCTGCCTTTATTAGAAAAACAAGATCTTTTCAACAAAGACAGGCGCGTGGTTTAGTACGGTTAAGTCCGGTGAAAATCTAATTGTGGGATATAGTAGAGAATAATACACAGGTATATCAGTCAAAAGGATTATTAGATGGTTCTAGCCACAGGATAATCACATAAAGAAGACAAAACGAACTTCGTCGACTTGATCCCCCCTTAAGCTTTGTCACATACTTTTGTCCTAAAGCATTTTGCTTCGAACTTCACTCTAGAGTCAGCCTTTCATAGAGTTTATAAAGTAGCACACCAAAGGTGAGATAGTAGGCCTTTTGAACACGTTTAACCATTGTTCATGAACTGTGTAGTAAATAACCAGACGTAGCAAATTATTAAAGCTATTTGATGCTTTACTTCGCAGACAGTTTTAGCTTTTAATTTCTGTAGTTGTAAACATTCGACGATGACAACTGGATCAACTGGATACAGTATCAAAATGGTTTCTGCTGTCGTGTAGACAGATGTGTGACATAAACTAGAGATAGATATGTTTGCAACAAGCTTGCACAGAGACATGGCTAGAAGTTAGTCAACGGGGAAAGCAACTGCAATACTTGCATTGAGACCGGATTGATTCCTTACCTCTCGTATCAAAAATACGATATTTGCTTCAAAAAAGGAGACAGACTTAACATTTAAGTTAGCGAATGGCTTCCCCAGTTGGCACCTTGTCAGTTACATTTCTTCCCTTTTAGCTCGTTGGAATTTTTAGCATCAAATTAAAAAGGCCGGCTAATTTGGAAAAAGAGGAGTTTTATCATTTTAGGCTGTTATGATGTTATTTTTGCGTGCTTTGTTAGTGAGAAAAGTTGAATGTTTCTGTGGGTTACTTATTGCACTTTGCACCCTTTATGATTATTTTATCAGTTTCATCTTTGTTGTAAAAAGAGCAGTAGCACAAGAATGAACCAGGACAAAAGTGTGTTTGAAAGGGTGGCTTTTATTACAAAAGACCTGTGATTGTAACTGTACTTTGTTGAATTTGAGCAGTGTTTGCATTTTCTAATCAGACTTACTTTCATCTTTGTGTATTTTACCCTATACAAATGAATAAGCTGTTGTTTCCGCACTATAAATGGAGGTCTTCAAACTTGCACTTCTTTTGTCTTGCAATCGATGTTTTATTGAGCGATGGCTATCCTTAGCAAGTGTTATTTCAGAACAAAATTTACAATACTCTGGCGTACTTTTTACTGGTTTAAATCGTTACGCTTTTGAACATCAAAGGTTCCAAAACAATTTTGCTGGTCTTAGAATAGAAAGGGTCATCGAATTGACTGACCGCTTTTATAAGTTAGATGGCATTTTTCACATACTTTTATGGTCAAGTGAAATAGATATCATGGATGATCAAATTTGTTTGAGTGACAGCATTAGCCAGCATGTTATTCTGGTGAAGACTTTAGCGACGTAGGCTACCACAGTTTTGTGAAGACAGTTTTGACCTAATAGTTAATATCTAGGCAACTTTTACGTTACCGTAATCGTTCGAAATTGTTTATGTCATATTTATGTGAAAAGATCACGACTTCTTTGCCAATATTGCGCAATAATTATGCAGAAAAGTAAAACATATCGGGATCAAGGGCAGCCTACCCCAGTATTTAAATTCACTAAAAAAAGCAATTTTATTTAGCAACTAATCCAGATATTTTTTTATTCAATTTGCTATTGTGTAACCAATTATACTTATAAATACAGTAGCCTATGTTAATCCGGTATGAATAACGAACGCTTTTAAAATCCTTTGTGAACTTAGAATACTTAAACTCCTTTGATAGTGCATGTGAATAGAGAATAGACATGCATTATTGTAGAAGTGTGCTGTGAAAACAACCGCCACTGCAGAAACACAACAACACCTGCTAATTAGTTTTGGTGTGCAAACCAAGCTTTGTGTTGCGTAGGCCTTCATAGGCATTTGTCATTATTTTTATGTGAATTGATGTAAGATTTTTTAAAAAGCTTTAGGATATAAGTTGGTTGCAGTTAGCATGAGACAGTCGATTTTATAGCAAGAAATTACCTTTGCAGTGCTTTCCAGGCTGATAAATAATTTCTAGGTGCAAACACTTTTCATCTTCGAGTGATAGGCAAAGCTCATATCTTCGTGAGAAAGATAGTGTTGCTTACGTACTTTCGGCAGAAGCGCATATTTTTAAAAAGCTAAATATTTACTTTCATTCTTGTTTTAATGAAAACGTTTAAACCCTGTTTTTTTTTTCGGTCATTTATCGGTTATTGACCGATTTTTTAGCACAATGTCCTAACAAAATATAGTCAATTCGGTCAAAATGTCCAAAAAAAAATATGTATATATAACCAAAAATGACTAAAAATGACCGAAATAAATAAAGTTGACCAAAATTTTTCAAGTCATTTCGGACAAATGACCGAAAAGTCTCAGCGGAAAAAAAACCTACACTCTAAACTGAACAATTAAAAGTCTCGAAATTGTATTCAAGTTTTCTTGTTCAAACAAACATTATCTTGTAAAGTGACAGAAAGGAATAATGACAAGGGCTACTTCAGTAGTTTCAAGTGCTGGGCTCCGTTTCTTCATCACCTAATTGTGACGAAACCAGAATAGTTTTCAAACATGTTTCTCGCATATTTCACCTTTTACCCTTGTAGTGACAGACAGTAAGTTAGCAAGTTAAATACTGTATACAAGCTGTAGCAAAGAAAAGGGAGTTGATTTTTCATAAGCAGTGAAGTCACTGAAGATTTTCTCCAAAGACAAGCATGGTTAAACCCAGGCCAGTATACGTATTTTTGACACAATGCGTAACATAGCCTACAGTAGTTTTTTACTAGTAACTTATCACATTTGGCATAACAAGGGTAGTTGTCCCATTGTTTTCCTATCAGTATCCATTAAATATTAGCATGTTTTACTTCGTTGATGTGTTTGTCCTGGGCAAGATGACTGGAAACGGTGATCTAAAATCAACTTTTCTTTTTGCTTTTAAAATAAATTTGCTATGAGACGGTGTTTAGTAATGGACGATTTAGACGAAATTGATGTGGACGAAAGCTGCTGGTGCTCTTGTCATGACTTGAACGAGGTGAATCACTTTCGACTATACTTTTGCTGGATAGGCTACAAACTTGTCAGTGGTGGCCCTAGTTGGGTTAATTTTAAACGATCCAAGCAGCCTTATTTTCTACTACTGCATAGACCAGGGAGTCCCAAACTATGGGTTGCGACCAAAAATCAGGTTTTTTGCTTGTATCCTGTGGGTCGCCAACTAAGCCTGAAATATGGGTGGCAAGAATGTTTTTCAGCTCCAATAGTAATGGGAATGAAACACTTGCTTGTTGTGTATGTTTTTACTTTGTTCGCTTTTCTGTTCTAGACTTTCAACATCAGATTCGAAAAAATTTTTAGTCATGAAGTTCAGCGTTATTTCATTCATTGATTGAAAGAGACAATAAATTTACAGAACAGTTTTCAAACTGTTGGGCTACCAATGATTGTTGTCAACAGATAGTCTGGTCCGTTATAGAACCAAAGTAGACTTAGTCGTATGTTGGCAATACAAGACAATTTATCCCACGAGCTCTTGACAGTCTATCGAAAGAGAAGATAGTCGGAACAAACGATATTTCCTGCAAATTCTACAAAGAAGACTATGTAAAGTAAAACTATTTTTCTTCAATGAAAATCAGATTCTCTTTCATAAAACATTGTTCTGATAAGTTTTTACACAAAAGTTATTTTCGATTAACTGTCGGTCACAGAGGCAATGTGTAGTTGCTACAAAAAATACACCTCAAAGAAAAAAATGTAATTACAGAGCTCTTTATCAGTGCATGGGCCGAGCAACTGTCACAATGAGAAGCTAATTTTGTTACAGACTACCCAGCGCTAAATCACAGAATATACGCTACCTTTACTGAACATCTAAAAGCATCGTTGACCAAGATGCTTGTGCTGTTTTTGTCAATAGTTGCAAGCAGCGAACTTGCTATTTTGTCTTTTTAAAGAATTGTTATCACTAAACCTTAACTTTCATATACACAAATAATTTTGACATTTATTGTTTTGCAGATTGCTTGCGTCACCCCTTCCAGTTACAACTTGTCCGAGACCCTCAACACATTGCGCTACGCCAAAAGAGCCAGAAAAATAAAAAACAAGTATGTTGCTGATATTTTGGCACCGATGTCTTCAGTTAGTCACAAATCAATTTACTTTATTGACGGTATCTTTTTTTATCAAAATTTTATCCTGGCGAGATGACGTAGTGGATCAGTTCACGTTCTCGCACTGTGCTAAAGATTTTAGATCGGCTTGATTGTCGATTGAGACCAATTCAGTTCGCCTAGCCATTGTACTGCAAGGGAAAGCCATTGGATAAGGATATTGCCACATTTATTACAATACTTCGTTGATATAGTATTAGGAGTTGGAATCATTGCCACCTACATAGAACGAGCCTTCTTATGCAAAATTTCAATGTTAGGTGCGTGGCCGAGCGGTGATAGAGCCTGCTCCACATCCGAAAAGACGTTGATTTGACATCGCTTTAAAGCACGCGGTTATGTCTCTGCATAAACTCAAGTCGCAATGATATCAAAATGAAAAATGGTTGCTTGTATTAAGCAAATAAGAGAGAAATTTAGCTTTCTCAAATTACCAAAGAAAGATTCGCATGTTAGCGTAACTCATATTATTTTTAAGGCCTGTAATCCGGATTGATCCGCGAGAGGAGCTTATCCTTAAAATGCAGAGAGAGATGAAGCTTCTTGTTCAGGAGAATAGATTTCTTCGGGATCAATTGGAATTCCCCCACAGAGATAAGCCAAAATTTCCTCTTCCAAACACTGCAGACGGCTTACAAAAACGAAATTTTGAAGGTAGGCTACCATGAACTTCAACCTTTAAATCCACTTTTATTTTTAAGATTGGCTTTTTCTTGAGTAGTCAGCACTGCCCCAAAGTATAAAAACAATCGTTACAAAGTTTTCGCATTAGGCTACCGATATTCTTGTTTGCATTGTTGGATTCTATCGAGTGTAAGAACAGCTTGCTCGTTCAAAATGTCTTGTGCTTTATCACAACCACTCAAACTAACACCGATTTTCAGCTTAGAATACATTTGCCTTCCTGCAATGACGTAGCCTAATGTGACTGCAGGTTCGGACCATGCAGGAAGGGAAAATATGGTTGAAATTAACGGTAGTAACCCATTGTCATTTGGCAGTATTTAGGTTTAAAATTGACACATAATATAAGCAAAATGGAAAGGCCTACTTAGTTTCTACATTAGACTGTTTTATGAAAAAGTCGACCCCCCACCCCCGGTCTTTCGGTTGCTTCCCTGGCTACATAATATCTAGGCTACGTTTGAAACAATTGGAGTGGAAAGCAATTCAATCATAGTTGCTGATGGGGTAAATGGTAATGATTTAATTTTGCTTGTTTGAGTTTGTTTTGCCTGATTTCACAATCTTGTAGGAGCAAGCCATGCACCCCTGCCGGGTATCAAACTCAACACAAATTCAATTAACCTCAACAACATCACGTCTCCAGCAGACAGATCTGTTTCTGACAACAGCCTTTATGAAATGTTGCAGGTAAATATTGCAGCCTATTGTCATATTTAACCCTTTTCAAAAACTAAAAAATTTAATCGCAAGGTAAATAATACAATGCTCTTAGATTTGACGTAAAGTTTGTATTTGTGTCACACTACAAGTCATTAATTTTGTCATGATACTGTTCAATTTGTGACGTGATGAAGAATACAATAGCAAGCCTTAAGCTGCTATTTTCATGGAATACTTTCAAACGAAAGTCGTCCAATAAGACATCAAAGTTTTGGTCATTGTAAAGAAAGTTCTCGCTTCATGTAAAAGTAAAACTTATTTTGCACATAAATAAAGGTATTTTTAAAATTTGATGTTTTGTTATCGACTTTATGGCACACGCTGTAACTCAGCACCGCAGCAGGTCAAAACAGAAACATGTTTTTAAGAGCGAGCGAACACCACAAGAAACTGGGATCGTGTCATGTTTGTTTCATGTGGTTTGTTAGTCTTGGAAACGTGGCTTACTGTTTCATTTCTCGGAATGTCTCTGGTGTCGTTGTTAATCTAATCATCCTTGTTTTCAACACAATAGGAGTATATGGTGGAAAACGAAGCGCTGAGAAATGAAAATCAGAACTTGCTCACTCAGCACAGTAACGATGAAATGGAAAGAGGTTTCGTAACGGGAGAAAATGATAAGCTGATAAAAAAGTTGGACGGTTTAAACAGGTCGGCTTACTATTTGATAACATTAAAGACTGGTTAGTTAGCAACACCAGGAATAGCCTACTTGGTGAAATTTGTACTTTTCAAGTTTTTATTAGAATAAATATTTCTACAGTGCTGGGGTAGGCTACAACCTAAGTTATAGACTGTTTCTAAAGTATACGCATGCAGACACTGACCAGACGAAACTAGTTTGTACAGACTTACAACAGCTTCTGCAAAGCGCTTTTATTTTGTCTTTACAAAAAGTAAGCAAAAGTAATGAATTAGTGTCTAATCATCTCAGACAAATTTTTAGTCATAAAAGATTTTTCTATTCTTTATCTAAACTTACACTTGTACTAATATACAAAGCTGTAGGCCTAACCTCACATAATGCAATGCAATATTATAGTAACGTCGTCAGCTTTTTTCTTCGTAGACTATATTTTGGGTTAAAATCTTTTTAATAGATACCTTTACTTGTTAAGGTCGTAGATACTTTTGAGCTGGTTGAACTATGTATGTCGTAGCATTGTTTTTGTACAATGCCACCGAGATCTGGTGAGACACAAGCCAGAAATAATGTATTTGGAGTAAGCAAAATGTATTGAATTACTTCTGGCTCGTGCCACCCCAGTTGGGCTGAAGTATTGTCTCATTAGAACAACTTTGCTTCATTAAATTGATGTCTGGTAGCGTTGAAGTTCTGTTTTAGTAATATATGGGCACGATTGCACGAATATGTTTTCAGTGTAACCAAAAGTCCGACATGATAGCTCAACTAGATACTGTAAGTGTCAAACCTTGTGAGCCAAAAAAAGAACAGTATCAAGCAATACTGGTTCAGCTCTCGGGCTTTGCGTTTGAGCAACGCATTTCCAGGACAGCGTCTGCTCTTCAAGCTACATCTAAGTAATTCACACTAAAAAACACTTCAACATCAAGCAGAAACTTCTCTGTCAATTTTGGTGACCGGGCCTGCATCTGTGGTTCAAGGCTTCTGCAAGGATTCGATAATTCCAGGATTAAGGTTCCGTTAGTGACTTTTTTAATCCGAGGATAAAGGTTTCCACAATCAATTAATCAAATATAGTTGGTATTTTTATGACAATAAGTGTAAATTATTTGATCAACAAAACTCATTTTGTTAAAGTTTTCTTAGCTTCAATTTTCTTTCTATTCAAAAAGATGGAAGAAATTTTAAACATGATTATCTGAGAGCATTTACAGCGTCACCAACTGTGCCTGTTGAGACTATATTTATGCAGCTTCGTATTTTCAGGCTGATGATGTCAACTCCAACATACGGGTCTTCTTTCTTCAGTCGCACAACATCCGGGAGATCTAATCAATCTTATCAAACTCTTAGCGAGTCTACCACTCCTCTGTCACACACTTCCTACCTTTATCCTTCTCACAGCAAACAGTACGGAAAACCTAGTAATGGGTTTGTGCCGTATGGGGTCGGAGTTAAGCCTCCAAATGGCCCCGTGCAGGCCTGGAATTCAACTCCTCCAGCACACCGCCAAGCCAACGGCCTTCCTCCATTAAGAAACTCTCCACAAATGTACGGAAAAGTCTCAAAGCAGTTGAATCACTCTGTACCTCGTGGCCATCATGGTCCACCGCCCCAAAAACTGTAAGTGCACACTTAAGAGATCAGTGTTTGCATATCCAACATTTTTTGTGAAAAACAAAGATATACTTATGGTTTTTGGTCACCAAATACAGTAGAAGACTTAAATTTTCTTATTTGTCAGGAGAACCTAATTTGAGGAGATTACTGTTTCTTGTCGCACAGTTCTCATTTGTTTTTTCCTTGCAGGGGTAAGCCCTCATACGTAACGCAGTTCAAGAAGAAACAACAACGTCCACCGGTTGGTGTGACCAACACAGCTAGTAATGTAGCGTCAAATGACATCATGAAAGACTTTCCAATGCGCGACTACGCTCCGGCGAGAAAGAACAACTTCACTGTATATCAAAATAGCGCTTCTACAGACCGCAGTGAAGAAGAGAACAGTAACCTATCATCAATGAGAAACACTTCTAGTGTCAATAGACTTCCAGCGGACTTCCATGTACGGTTTGGAAAACCAGGATATTTTCATATTCAAAATAACCCTAATGGTGGAGGAGCACTTCCAGAAGAGGCGTATAAACCTCAAAAAATCAGCCCCAACACTTCCATGACCAAAGAACTTTCAGCAAGTACGTAACATTCATCAATACAAACAGTTCGTGCGAAAGTTAAGGTGAACTTTTTGTATGTAGCCCACATCATGGAGAACGCATGAAAAGATCATTTTAGATTAGATATGATCTGTTTGCTTGTGAACCCAGCTAGCATGGTTGCTTTTTTTATGTTAATTTAATGCTAAAAGATGCTAGATAAAAAACAGTTATCGATTTATATTCCATCTGGAAGTCTGCCGGATCGATCGTGGTGTTCGAGACGTTTTTCATGACTTAAAAATGTGCTACATCATTTGTAATAGTTAATAGTTACATAGTCAGACTACTCGGAGTTTGCTACAGGTCACATTATTTATAGAATTTGCTGGTGTTTTGTGCAATGGAATTGCAATGAAAAAATGGTAGCATACAGTATTATTTTAAGCCATGACAAAAAGACCCATCCCCATCACTCCACCCACTACTAGTAGCGTTGACAGGATGGTCCATGGGTTACTTTGGACCGGCCCGGGATGACTTTAGGGGCTCGTAAGCTTACCAAGGGGCACGGGAGCTTGAAGCCAACGCGTGCTCTTTGGATATAGTGCACTTTTAGAAGTGTCTTGATTTAGGGACAGAGGGTCTTACTGGAATCGGGGCCAAATTATCCTCGCAATGTCCCTGCCCACCACAATCGACCGGGCTTCCAGCTAATGAGAAGTACTTACATTCCATCAGATATAAGTGCATATTCGATTTATGGTAGCCTACTACTTTTTATCTGTCAGAAACTATGCCATGGTAAGTTTCCTTTGATTTAAATGTTTTGAACATTAAAGGAGCCATATTTGCAATGTTTTCATGAGTTTCTAGATAATTATTATTATTAAATTTCAGCTTCTCTACGGAGGTTGAACCAAAAAATGCGCCAAGATATGGAAGCCCTTGATGCAGAAATCAATTCATATCAACAAGCAATGAACAAAAATGCAAAGAAAAAAGTTACAGCAACGTGACGATGATGACGTCATATTTCAGGCTTTCGATTTCCACTTTTCATTTTACCTTTGCTATGATTCAGGCTTCGTAAATTATAGCAAGCGCTGTCAAGTTACGGTAAATACTAGACACACGTCCAAGTCTATGTGTGATGGGATGGAAACATTATAGTATAGAATGTCACAAGATTTAACGACTGGTTATTGCCCATGGGTATTTACAGGTCATGTTGGAAACATCACTATGAAGGTCATTTGTCATACATTAACATAAATACTTTGACGAGACCAGGCCTGTGATGAAATTGTTGCACTGAAAGCCTTACTAGTAGGTACATAAATTAGAAATAGAACAAGTAAAGTGATAATGTCAACATAAAATAACGTCAAGAATATTTTCAGCAGTAATCATAACATTCATCTTTCATTATCAACTTTTTATTCATTTGTATTTACTTTTATTGCAAAATCCGTTTTCTTGTCAGTCGTGCGTTTGCGTGCATTGCTCGGTTCAAAGTCGGTCGCATACCGGTCGAGTTCAAACACAGGCATTGAGGTAATGAAATCATTCACACTCTTACGTCACCGCTGATGCTCCGAATGCGGATATTACTGACTCAAACATCACGTGACGTAATACAAAACGAAATTCATCGATTTGACGTAACAGTCTTTACTTTTTTTCTAGCTTGTAATAATGTACAGCAATTGTTAAAGTCTTCAAATCCAGCTATACGACATTTGTAATGTAACCTTGCAACATTTTTTGCCTTGTTGAGAACGTCGTAACTTTTACGTTGTTTGTATCGTTATTAAACATCAGTACGCCTTGCAGTGTTAAGAAAACTGTGAACCAGTAAATTGACGAAAGTTAAAGCAGAAAAGGTTGAAATATTTTTACATAACACATGCTTTATCGTTTTTTTGGTTACACATTTTCGTTAATCTTTATACAGCACAAAATAAAAATACTTTAACTTTACGTTGCATGTATCGTTCTGGTGATGAAACCATGAAAAGGGTTATGCTCTCATCATAAGTTAGCAACTCTATCTACATCATCAGAAAAGCTTGCGAGCAAATTGAATAAACAAACACTTTTAACGCAATAAGCTGGAAAAGTAAAATCTTCAAGTCTTCAGAAAAATTAAGTTTCTCCTACTGATGGAAAGTGCTAAGGAATTCTTTGGTAAAATGCCACCAGTAATATCACAGCTGCCAACTGCAAGAAAAATAGTCAATGGATTCTTGAGCTAAAAACTATCCTTGCGTTTCCCACTACCATTTGCCGAGGTAGTACTATTTGCCACTGTTTCAGACCACCAGATATTATAGTTCTCAAAAAAATTGGTTTATGGGTACAGTGGAAATAAAAATTCTAAATGATAAACCATGTAATCGTAATTCATAAACCATGTAATCGTAACTCATATTAAGTACATTTGTGTTCAATAAATTAAAAAAAGTTTCTTAATTACAGTACAATTCTAAACCATATAAATAAAACATCTAAAGAAAAAAACAGTCTTAGGCTTACCATGGCCGGAATTACTATAACATTAAGTTACTGACAAGTTAATACTCTTTGTACTGAAAAGTTTAGGTGTTCATCAGGACAATTATTGTTTCTAGCACTAGTTGCTACGTTTATCTGATGCAATTGAAAGTAAAATTAACAACAAACAAGATGGTTTATTGCTTTACTGACGTTTCGCGCACCATGACAATGCGCATCCTCAGAGCGAATAACATACAAAATAAAATTTCACCAGGTTATATACTGCAGTGCGATTGAAGGCAAGAAAAAATAAAACACGCAATATTTTAAAAAATTGGCCAATGATGTGTGAGCGGTTACTTTCCACGTTAAATTACGTAAAAACTTCCGACAAATTGGTCACTGTAAAATTTGGAGAAACCCAACTAAGTTGTATGGATTCGCCTCTTGATAATTAGCCTAAATATCAGCATTAGTTAAATGATAAATAGGTTACTAGATAAACAGCACCACTTAAATAATAAACACCCAAGCACATAAATCGTTGATCTCCTTACTTTTAATGGTTTAAACTCCTCATGCAGACACAGTTTACAGTTGTCCATTTCTTTAGCAAGACCCAAAAAATAGAAAACTGTTGTAGTTTGAACGCATTAGTGGCTCAAACTGCTTTCCTGTTTCGTTTTTTAACTACGCTACGACAGACACATGGGCTAACAAGCCGCGGCATATCTTAAAACCTAGAGTTTTCTTACCTCCAAAATAATAATGACGATTGTAGTACAGCCAAGAGCATAGTAGTATCTCTTCAGTACGTACTCGCACCCCTGTTGTGAACAAAGCAAGTTAGTTGCACTTTTTCTAACTGCACTAAGTGAATAAATCCCTGATATCAACAGAATGTTTTTGTGGTAGCCCAGTTAAAGTTAAATGTAAATTACATATAGATCCTTGGAAGAATTGCATCACAAAACAAAAAGCTATGACAAGCTTCATTCAGGAATGGGAATTTGGCTTAAATTGTCTGTCACCCACGACCCCTGCGGCCTTCTAGACCCGCCACAATGTACTAGAACCTGTTAGAACTCCCTTACAGGACGTGGACTCAGAATGATTGACAATTTTAGGTTTTGCTTTTCATTTAAATAGTATATCAGTATCACATCTTTTACTTATCAATGCGTAACTTTCTAAAAGCTCGAGAGTTGTTGACTCTTAGAATGCTAGCAAGATTTAATCTGTTTGATCGAAAAGTTTTACTTGTTAAAAACACTAAAATTCCTGTATCAATCACACTTATGGTAGTCTCTGGATCTAAAACAAAACGTTCTGATGACAAAAATTTAAGTATCCAGTATATTGGAGTTAAAGTCTGCTTTCAAACTAATCTCTTTATTTTCCAGAACCAAAAAGGTAAATACGAAATAGCAAATCAGCAGCTTCAAAATCTACTTCTTACCTCTTCATAAATAAATCCGGATTCCGGTCGTTGGCATCTATCTTCGTCCAATACTTCTCCAGCATTATTAGGGTCAGGAATACAACAGGATGGAGGATATTTTCCAGTATCGTTGTAAAACTGCGAGTTTTCCCAATCTCTGTAACTCAGCAGACCACAGCACTCACCCTGTTGAAAATATTTCCATTAGATTACAGACGACGTTTGCAAGTTTGTGTTTGCGGTCTCTGAGCTGGCAAAATATTGACCTTTTAAAAACAATAACATTGTTTCTATCAGGCAGACTTAACATTGCTGCCAGCCTCCGTGACAAAACGTCTTTACAACATCATTCTTTCTTCTTCTATACGTGAAGCACCAAGCTCAAACCACTGCAGAAATTTGAAACTATAACACTAATAATACATCATTCTCTCGTGCAATTTAAAGCAAACGATTGGTTTGATGAAGATCGAGAGCATCTCATGGCTCAACGTTATTCTTAAATGTAGTTCTCCTTTGAGTAAATGCAAGCACAGCATGATAAATTTACATATATAACTTATTGTAACTTTTAACACATGTCGTTATTTCTCAGGCTGTTATAGCTTTAAATAGATTACAATTTTAACCTCTTCCAACCAGCTGAGCTTCGTCGCGAAGAAGCCATTAGGCCTATGTCTCTTTCTCGCCGCGCTATGAACCCCAACCACTTGCTACACGCAAGTCCCTACGAGTCTGTAAGCGAGCAACCCCGTTAACTGAAATCGAGACACCCATTTGTACGTGCCGCACAACTCTTGATGAACACCACTGAAGACCAATCCATCAGTCCGGCTACCTGGGTGGAGCACCAGTAGAGCTCGGAGTGGAAGAAAAACTTAAGACTTCAAAGTTTCATCTCCGACACTGGCCCCGATCCAACTGGAATGTTTTGCCAAGGAAGTCCTGGGTGCGGCTCAACCGCCTGCGCACTGGCGTCGGACTGTTCCGCTCCAACATGCACAAATGGGGTATGGCTCCATCTACGATCTGTGAGTGTGGCAAGGAAGAACAAACCGGCAGACCACACCATCTGCAACTGCGCCATGTAGCCTACCATGCGCCAAATGGTGTGTGTAGTCTGCGTGAATTGGATGACCAATTAAATCAGTGGCTGCTCGACACTTGCACAAATATCGAGACCGAGTTGCCGCCACTACCCAAGGGTGGTAAAAGGCAGAGCCTCTCGACCCTTTGAGTTACAAAGAAGATTCATATGAAGAAGATGGATTAAAAGTTTATTTAATTTAAGAATCGGGTTAAATATTTTACCTCTACTTGAGCTTTATCCCATGCCTGGTTAATTTTATCCTCTCCAATAGCACCGTACTTTGTTTTATACACTTCAGACAGGAGGCCAGTGGATTCGATGTAGTAGACATAAAGGATGATACAACCAACTGTCTGCAACACAGCAGCAAGCAGAGCCACTGTGCTGTACTGAAATTAATTGGTTGATTAGTAAATTAGCAGTATGAGATAGTCCTCGGTTACATGGCCGAGTGGTGAGAGGCCTAGGACAACAATCGAAAGTGCGCCAGTTTGACACCGCTCAAGGGCTTAAAGCTATGTGTTCAACAAAACAAGTAGTAGCATGCCTAAAGGTGGACACAAAGATTCATTTCCTTGTATTCACGTCTACTTACTATAAATTTTCAAATACTGGTCGTAAAGCCTGAATACGTCTGCAGACGTTGAATCGATGTAGAAAAGATGACTTTTGTTAGCTGGGAATGGTTTGTTTTGTTGTTTATAAAACCATAAGCTTTTGTGACGTAGCATCATTGTCCGCCCTCAAAGCCCAGTTGGTTAAGCGCCGACTTTTTGCAAATAAAAAAAGGCAAGATCGAACGGCGCTGGACCGGCTCTCAGGTGGGCGTTTGAGCAATGCATTTTAAGGATTGTTTTTCATTCAATCACTCACAAGCATCACTTGCATGGAATAAATTACAGACAACAACACTTCCAGAATTGCAAAATTTATCTGTCAATCTCAATAACCGGCCCTGCGTCAGTGATTTAAAGCCTCTACAAGGATGCGAAACTGCCAGAAATAACTTATCAGAGGTTCAGTCCGAGAATAAAGATTCAAAACAAACTGAAAACCAAACCTTAATACTGAAGGAATAATACCCATGTCACCAGTTTAAGTTTGCTGAAATAAAGTCATTAAGTTATATTTAGGTACGCCTACAGTACATACAGTATACATACAGTTTTCCAAAAATAGCTCATTTTATTCTACAAAAAAAATGCCTAAAGATTTGTGAAAAGCAAAATCTATAGTTTGATTAATTCAAAACTTAATATTTTTTTACACTGAAACCAAATATTCAACAAAAACACAATTCCACTTACCACAACAATGGAGGGCTTGCTTTCGTTAGCGCATCCATAGCATCCCAAGAAAGATATCAGCATTACGATGGCACCACTTGCTATGAGAATGTACACTCCAATCAACATGATGCTCCCAAGAAGTTCATAAAGTCCGTTATCTGCCACTACCGACCATATTCCCAATCCTAAAACCACCGCTCCACAAATCTACAAAATAAAATGCAATGTAGTTATACCCAAGTTTGTTCAGTGGAAGACAAAGGTAACCTTTATCTATAGCCTACAGAAAGAATGTTCATATTTTTTTGTTTACTTGAAGTTTATATCATCTTGTTTGACCGACATCCTACATGCAATATGTGATGTTCGACTAGCTCGGATCAGATTGTGCTATCGTGATCATTCAATGACAAACAGCGAACCGGTTGTTGGTATAGATGAGGATCTCGTTGCATAAGCAAGTTAATGGCGATTACCTGACGATACTGTGACGCGACTATTCATTAAAAATTATTTTTATTGCACAATTTACCAACATGAGGCTTTATCCAGCGTAATGTTATGGAACAAAATTAGCAATGTACATATTAAAGTCCTTTATTTCACGAAAAAACCCTTGCATAACGTCCTTGCTGCTTTGCTAAATAGCCCTTCGATAAATTGTCGTGATACTTGACGGTTTGGAGTCCGTTTTTAGATCATACCTTGTCACCGTCCGCAAATTAAAGGCGTGGTTAGCTGATGAGACTCACAGAACTGAATCAGTAGTCACCGCTTGCTTGCATCACAGTTGATTGATTGAAGATATTCATATGTACGTAGAATAGGTTAGCAATGCAAATTTAGTAACCTCACCATCCGTTCAGTTTAAATTTGACGAATATTCAGAAGTACCGTATAGCTACTTACAAACATTATGAAGTTAAAGACATAGATCAATATCTTGAAGACGGAAGACTGGAGTTTCATCCTGATCAACTTTATAGAAGACACAAACTACAAAATTTAATTTAACGTTTTTCCCAAATCAATTCTATCTTCTGTCAACCTAAAAGAAAATATATTTCATGAATAAATAATTTTTCTGCCGAAACAAATCCGTGTAGACGCCTCAAAGCATATTCAACCTTTCGCAAGACCTTTATGTTGGCTGTGTATGATGCGCTATAGCCTCAAGCTACCAACACACGATTAGTGCTAAAGGTAGGTGGAATTGTTCAAGTTATTTGTTGCGACGGAAGTTCGGCTTATTTGCATCGATTCAAGGTCAATTGACATCGCCGTAACGTGCTTGATGAATTCACATTGCGCGGTTTTTCTAAAGAAGGCTTCATCATATTATTTATACGTTTTTGTAGTCTTGTATATACGTCGTTGCTCAATTTTACCAAGAAACATTAGACTGTGATATAATTGAGTTTCAAAATTCAGCCACCACCCACTTACTTGCTCATACAAAGTCTGTGATCTTGTGTTTTTAAACGAAATCATCCTCTTCCGACGAGCCAGGTCGGTTGTGGTTTCCGTGAGAAGACATAATTCCATCCAACAAACCGTTTGTTTTTGTGTTTTTTTTTTATTATTCTGAAGACGTTAAATCAATGTAAAACATGTTTTTCTTGCAAGATAATGGTTGATTGATTGATTGAATCTTTATCCTCGGACTGGGAAAGCTTCTTGCAGAGCTTAATCCTGGCAATTTCGCATACTTGTAGATTGTAGAGGCTTTGAATCACTGAAGCATGCCCGTCACCGAGACTGACAGAGTGAAGTTTCCGATTGTTGAAGTTTTGTTGCCGGAGACCCATTAGATGCCGCTGAATGAAGAGCAGTCCTTAACATGGGTTGCTCAAGCGCACGCCCCGAGAGTCGAACCAGCGCCGCTTGATCTTGAAGCTTCTTCGTTCCAGAAGTCATGCTCTAACCAACAGACCATCAGAGCGGAATAGTTGTACGTTGGTCTGGCCAATCACTGCTTATTCTGGGATAACAACAAAGGAAAGTTGTGCAGAAAAATGTAATTATTGGCGACAATTTACTGTAGCCCGAACCTCTGTGGTTGCTGTGGTCATCGATCCACCACCTAAAATCTTTTGAGGTGAAATCTCAAAAACGTATTGCTGCAAAGCTTTTATTTGTCTTGTTGACAAAAAGAATTTGTTCTGCAGTGCAATCAACTTTGCTTTAACCTTTTGCGGTCCAAGTAGATTCCTGGAATGCAAAATAAAATTATGTAATATGGTCCAACGTCACCCCTGGGATGATGTCTACAACTCTCCATATTGCTGATCAACAAGGTCCAAGCATCTCAAAAGGTTAATCTAATCACATTGGGATAGTATCGGTCTATTTACGGAGGTATTCAAGAAAACAGAATATTTTGGATGGAGGAAATTATTCGGCGCAAGATAAGAATGAGCCGAGTGAATGGATGGACTCAATGAAAATGGATCGATTACGTGGGGAAACTGTACGTTAATACCTTAAAGATTAAGTTTAATTCATGCAGTAAGTTATAAATTTTTGTAGTCATAAAATTTTTTAGAGAGGTGGTTTTCAATTTCCTAATATATCTTGAACTCGTCCACCTTGCGAAGCAAACTTTTGCATAAATCTTCCGCTAGGTAACAGAGGGTCTAAAAGGCACTTAACATAAAAAGTTTTGTAAAAGCAGTGAATCATTGCACCAATCAGAAGTTACAGGAACAGCGTTTCAATCAATTAGAAGTTACGAGTAAAACAAAGAAAAAACGCAAACATTTCTGATATAAAGTCAATTAAGTCAACTTTTCGCCGTCGGCAGCTTCGGGCAGTAGTAGTCATTTCGATGATGTGGGTTCGATTCCCACCCCTGCCAATATTCTTTTTTCCACTGTAATTACCAAACAAAGTTTAAAGCAAGGATCAACGTTCTGGCTAACCGCTAGAAGGGTCACAACTGGACGGTAGCCGCTTAAACATGTTGTGATTGGTTGGCGGTGTCACTGCATTTATCGGGGTCATACTTGGAATTGACTTGTTTAAGTGGTCTCTGCTGTAAAACAATCCTGTGTTGTGTTTTGTTTCTTTAAATATAATAAATGAGTTGCAAGAGGTAGAAGGTTAGAGCAACTTTTGACAAAAACTGAGAATTTATCAACGAGATTGTTGACGAAATTTTCAGTTATTGTTTATTTTTTATTATTATTTTCAGTTATGCTCGTTTTGTATTTTAGGGTACTTTCCATGTTTTGAGATTCTTGTGTGTGTGTTTGTGTGTGTTTTTTGACTGAACAACAAAACGAAATCACTTTGTTTTCAAAAATAAACGATACCAAGACAAAATGTTTATCTCGAAGCAAAATATTTCAAAATGACTAATTGTTTTTTTTGTTTCAGACATTGCTCAAAGATATACCACCATCAGACACTCTAACTTTTAAAAAATTACTAATTTGCAACACTTATGGCGTCTTTTGTGCAGACTGCAGAAGTATCACAATTGTCAGCTGATAGGTTGTCTACTTACTCATCGACGATTCCTTTAAATACCTTGTCATAAATGAATCCAAAATTCACAAATTTAGGAATTCGTTTAGTATTTTGGTTCACGCCTCTTATGTTTTGATAACAATGCAAAAAAATAGATTTCAAAATAAACAATCAAAAGTTTTCAACCGGTTTTTCAACAAGTTGGTTATGATTAAATTAGGCCTTTGTGTCTTTATATTTTATAGGTTTTTCGTGAGTGCTAAAAGAATGACTCCATTCTTGAAAGTGTTTTTTTTTAATCTGCAAGATTAAAAGTAATCATAAAAAATAAGCCCGAACAACTACTCAGCCCAAACTCAACTGCATGATGTTCAAATTACTTAGGATGGAGTCACTTAAAAATTGACAAAATTGACACTGCTGAGGAATTTTGCAGAAGTTTGCTATTGTTGTCACTAATGTAGACACAAAACGCTTCATTTCAAAATAATAAATAAACAGCGCTTTCTAAGCACGTACCGTACTTCCTTCGAATTGTCTTTGTCAATTATGCATATTGGCTTATAGTAGAAAACAAAAATAGCCAATAATAAATTATTAAAAGAGTTTTATTGTAAAGATGGTTAACTAATCAACAAACGTAATATTACTTTTGTTGTAAATCTTTTAGTACAAAATTAGAAAATTATCTAAGTTCTTGTAACGAAATATAACACACAGGCAACGTAATATATCTTCAATAGAAAAGATGTCATGCAAAGAAGTGTGGCTCTACTTTAGTAATCAAATTTAAGCTATCATTATGAAGAAAAAAGGGTCATGATATAATTAGACAAAGGAAAAGCGAAGGCAATTACTAAACAAAGTATACCTATAGAATATAAGATAGCAGGCTGGTGATGCGATGAGGGATAAGAAGGAGTTATAGGCATGATCAGCTATCATCAAGCGATGAGAAAGCGCAGTTAAAGGAGAATCACTTGTCACACCCTAGTGAAATTAACCCATTTATTTTTCACTCGAACAAAACCACATAAATAACTTTTGTTTTTGTTTGCATTTATCTTGCTATAGGAAGCAGTTTTACCTTCCTCGGCTAGGCAAAGCAACACTTTGTTGAATCACAATGCGTAGAAACAAAAAAGACGTCTGTCGAAACGATTCGTGAAATAAATAGGCTAATTCAACTGATGCCAAACGACCTACGATTTTTGTTGTATTCCCTCTGCAGCAATGAGTTGGATAAATCTACGTTTCAGAAAATTGTGGAGCCAATCAAATTTTTGATGATTTGTTTTGTTATACTTTGTTGCAATGAAGTCAAACAAATTTAACGGTCTTACAAGAAAAATATACTAAATAAGAATTTGCAAAAGTTTTTACTATTCTATAGAATAAGCCACTTTGGTTTGACAATTTTGGTACTGATGTTTTATAAAGATTACCCATAAATAAAAGAAAAAAATCAGTTAAATTACCGGTTATGAACTGCTGACTAAAGCATAAGTTATATAAACTACTGTGGTAATGGTAGGTGCTTCTGTGCTTGGTACAATATTCAAAATTATTGAAAGTTTGTTAAACAAAAGTATATAATATCATGTTGCAGACCCAGCAGTAATTTTGCGTTTGTAAAGAAATTGATTGGAATCTCTACAACCAATATTAAAAATATGTGTGAAACATTAGCTTTATATCTGCTCTTCCTACTTCAAATGTCATTCTTGACTGGTCAAAAGTCTAACATGGTAAGTTAGCTGACTACACGGTGATGGTATTAAGCCAGTATAAAGACACAGAATGTTTTTGCTCTTAACAACCCAAAGCGTTTTAAAGTTTGAGCATATCCAAAACGTTATTTCTACCATCTGTTTCAATGCATGCCTCCTTTTCCGCATGTTGCATATCCCGAAAAACAATTTTTTGAAGTTTTTGATGTACGTTGAGACTAATAACAGATTACTTGCGTTTGCGAACTTGTGTTATTTTCCACTTGAATCACTCATCGTCGTCGGCATATCAGCAGATCTTTCCAGGCTAGATTGGATCCAGACTTGAATTCCTGATCAGCGTTGTACAAAGACGTAGATACTAGTTTGCATGTCACCTCTGACTACATGACCAAATTCAGGTGTTAAGTTTTTCAAGTTATCTAGATTCTGTATTTCTTGTCATAGGTGAATGCTGCTGACAACATATTCGCTCTTCCTGAAGGAGAAGGTGGGATGTGGTTTGTAACAACCGATCGCAGACCCGGATGTCCTGCTGCGTCATGCAAGACTGCGCAGTGGCGCGTAGTGATAGGTCGAAACGGAGAAAGAATGATTCAATTTACTATTGTTGGGGACGGTCTTGGTTGGGTTGGGATTGCCATATCAAGAGACATGTTTATGGTAACTATGGCAATGGACGAAAATTATTTTGCATGTTTAATTGCTTTACAGCAACATGGTTCTGTATTCTGTCACTACAGATATCAGGTGGTCATTGCCTGATCTAGCCCGATGAGGAAGTCAGTCGTTTTTAATTGACGTCGTTTTGAATTGAATATCACTGTTGTTTACCTTGTAATTCTAGGGTGACGATGATGCTTACTTTTGCTCGCGATCATCTCCACAGTCGGCCAAGGTTCGAGTGACGTCAGCAGTTTTGAGTGGTGGAGCGCCACCTAGTGGTAACCAACCGGTATGCGTTTAAGAAATAAGTGGTCAAATTTTATTCAACTGATTTAAGAAAACATCATAAAAACTTTAAATTTGACTTTTGCCATCAATTGCAGAAAGAGATGACATTCAAACCTACCATATGAAGAAGTTATCAACCAATCTTTTGAAATTTACCAGATCATTTTCTTTCAGATTGAAGAGGACAGAGTTTTACTTTCGTCCATCGAAGGTGACACATTAATCTGTACTTTCCTCCGACCACTCCGAGTAAGCAAGATCATCAATGACCAGCCGGTGGCTTGGGATTTGTCGCAAGAAAACTCCCACTTGCTGTTCGCAGAAGGAACTGTTTCGCCGGCTGGGTCGCTTCATTATCACAGCTTCCGAAGAAGCACAAAAAAAAGCTTCAATTTCCTTAGCTCGGCAGGATACAAAAGTCTCCTGGGTAATAGCCTACATTAATTTACAGATGTGATAGTCATGTAACAGTAGACTATTAATCTTGCTTTTTTCGCCTATAGTACTGTATAATCCTATAGGCTTAGATCAGCAAATGCAAGTGGTGTGATAGCCTATTGATGAGCCCAGCCTTCGATCTGATTATAACAACGGAATCATCAACCGGTCTTCGGACATGCCGTGATGTCTATTTATCTAAAACCGAGTATTTTTTAGTGTTTTCTGCGGGTATCCCTACAACCGCATCTACAACTACCACAACAGGGAAATCCATTTCCAGAAGCTCTTCAACAACAACAACAACAACAGGGACCCTTGTCAGTTACGATCGTTTAGTGTAGGCTACATATTTTACGATTGTATTGCGTGAAATTGATTAAACCCAACTAACTCCTGTGGTTTTTCTTTTATAACGTGCTGCAGCAGTGTTCGTAGTTAACGTCGTTTGCAACTGCCGGCAAAAGGCTTTGAGCAACAAGCGAAAAATATTTATAATTATTTGAAAAAATTGACGAATTTCACTTTTAGGCTTTGATTGATTTGAAACAATCCTCCTCTGGTGGTATTACATGGACTTTTCCTTTTGGATGCGAGAAAGAATCAGTTCCATGCCGGAGCTTGTCATTCGAGCCTGTGGTGATCAACGGTGATGTGATGGTTCAAACAACGGTATCGGGATCTGCCATGGGAAGTTATGTTGGTTTTTTAATCTCTGACCAGTTGGTAAGTAAGGCTGCTGAATAATTTATTTTTTTTAATTAAATTGTGTCACGGACAAATGATTTTAGAATCGTAATCTTCTTAAACTAGACTAATTAGACTAACTTAGACAAGAGAAACTATGAATATTGGATGTACCTTAAGGAATGATATTTGAGATTAACTTGTTTGCCATTACTGTAAAAAACTAAGTTTCTGACACAAGCCAGCTATTAATATATTTTGTTTGTAGCCTGGTTTGTGCTTGTTTAAGCTTGACTAGGCTCATGCTTTTAATCGACCAGCAGATAAACGGGCTAATTTTTGGGCCCACTTTCAAACATGCCATTAAATGTTTTTGGAAAGAAACAACAGTACGCTCATGTTGGGAGGAATAATTAATAAAAATAACAATTTTTTGTGTCCATTGCGACAATATACCACAACAGACTAATAAAAGCAGCGAATGGACACATGGTCATTGAGTCAAATTGTTTTTCGATGCCATTGCTTTTCCGTGTCTTGCCAAGTCATTCTGAAACTCATTTCATCTCGGTTACACTTTTGTTTGAAATTTGTGAAACTCAAACATTTTCAACCAAAATTACACAAAACACAAAGACTTTTCACAAAAATTAATACAGTGATAAACATATCAAGCTCTGTTTTATGCCATAATGCTCACAGGGCTCCAGTGATTGTTATTATTGTATACGAGAATTGGTGATGGGTGACGTCGTTGTACCAGCTCGAGTGGTGTCATCCACTTGCAACAAAACTCAGTTCTCCGATGGCGTTAAGGTAATTCTTCATTTATTTATTTTACTGCTTTCCTAAACTACGACATAAGTTAACTTGAAATACTGTATAGTGCCATTCCTTAATCTTCTTCAAAAAACAAACACGTTCGATGACTTTCAGTAAAATTAACTTATGAAAAGCTGAGTTGAAAAACCGCTTTAAGTATGCCTTGTGACAAAATCTTACAGTAAAGTCGATGTCGTCACAATGACAGATAGCTAAATGCTTTTAAAAACATGTATTACCGTCTACTAAGTTTACTGATTTTCGTTCAACACCGCTTTAAACTTGATAAGTAATTTGGAGAAATTCTTTTAACTTTGATTAACGTTTAGCTACCCCAGGAACAAATCACAAGAATTGAAGAGACACAAGGCAGTTTGTTGTGTACCTTTCTTCGACCAGTTTCTGTTAACAAAACAGCCAATGAAGGACTAACCGTGTATGACATATCTTCAACAAAATACTCCCTTATTTATGAAGAAGGTCGACTGAACGAGAATGGAAGCATTGCCCATCAAGATTTCACTGCTTCTTCATCTGCTTCTTTGCAATTAATAGATCTTTCAATCTTCAGACAGCAATCAGGTAGGTCTATAAGATAATCTAAAAATATCTAAATCTAAATGGCAGAAGACTATTCAGATAGCAAACCAGTCGTTTTTACATTGATATCCCACCTACAGACGTTGAATCAATGTAAAAAGGGACTGACTTGCTGTCTGAGATAGTTCTCTATGGCCAAAACAGTCTCAAAACAACGTTTGCATCAAGAACACTAATTGCCTTAGTCCACCTACCTTGAATCCTTATGGTAGCGTGCAAACCCCTGCGGCTTTTCAGAAAAGACACGCTGGTGGCATGTGCTTCCTGAAGACTCACTCAATCAATCAATCAATCAATCAATGGTTTAATTTCCAGAAACAGGAACAGTAGGCCTACAAAGTCGAAATATGCAAGTTGTATATAGCCTATAGGCTACACTGCAAAAGTGCTAGATTGTATGATCTTAGCCTTGGTTTGTCCTTCCGCTTTCAGTTACAACAGGATGATACTTGTCCATACCACAACCAAACTTACGGTATGGTTTGGGTTGGCGACACTGGAGTGGTGTTACATTAAGCTGCGAGACTACAATTGTTGTAATCAGTGCCGGTCTTATAGGGTATTTCGGGCCCTGTGCAAAATATGCTTTGCGGGCCCCAATGACAATGATCCAATTCAGTAGCGTAGATAGATATTTTGAAAGGGAAAAGGTGGGTGGTTTGACGGTCAGCGGGTGAAGCCTAGCGGTGTGTTCGCCGAAGGCGACACCTAGCGGTGGAGGGTCTGGGGGGTCTCCCCCAGAAAATTTTGAAAAATTACTTTGAATTTGGGGTATTCTGAGAGCATGTTCAACAAAAATTTGGGTATGAATATTACTGTAAAATGGTGCTGTCCGGTAGCATAGCAAAAGGATAAGATCTTATTTTCATTGGCATTTTTCGGAAATAAAGCTATATGTCTGTGTTGAGTCTGGATGCAACCTATTTCGTCCCCTGAACAATTCGTACCCCGATTTCGTACCCTAACCCTGGTACGAAATAGGTTGAATCCTTAAACATTTCTAACCCTGACGTGATTGCATAGCACGAACAATTGTTGAGAGAATATAATTTCCAGCACATTCTAGGGCGCATCTAGAAAATGTTAATACTGTATCCCTTAGCTTCTATTCAAGCAGAAAAGCTTTGGACTTTTAGGTTGCTTCAACGTTTGATGACATTGAATCAGCATTATAACGGCGAATTCTTTGCTAAGAATGGATGGGAGTAGCCTAACTAGCTTATACCTACTTCTACACTAATCAGTGCAATTTAGTTCAAGTGTTACATCACAATGTCTGGCTTTGATCTCCGAGTAATATTGATAAGGCAAGGTTGGTTACAAAATTAAATTATATATACGAGTTCAGTAGGCTAAGTTTTGGTATTACCGTAAGAAAGAAAAGGCCCAAGAAAAATTCTATAAGTGAGAATGAATACGATGAACCTGCAGTACTTGCTCTCTATCACTTTCGCTCACATGACACGCAAAAATAAACCTAAGGATAAAAGCCTAGTGAAACTTTGCACAGCAGAAAACAGTAACGTTAGTGCAGAAGTTTTCCGACTCCTGCCCAGAGCATTGTGACGCAAGAAGCCACACGACCTTGTTCGGTGGAAGTTAATCAGTTATGTTGTGTATTGGGCAGCTACAGGGCGCTTTGACTCTTCAATGGTCTGGTCTGATGAAGGCCTTTCAGAGTTAAGAATTATATCAACATAAAGTGATTAAGCATGACGATCGAAGTGAAATCTGGTGTGTCCGCCGAGAGACTTAATTTGTCCGCCAAGATAGCTGCTCAGACCGGACACGTTTGTCCGCTGTTAACAAAATAGAATTTTGACCTATTTCGTCCCCTGAAAAGATCGAGAGAAATTTTGAAATGTTTGCGGCAACTCCGATCAGCGACTTCGGCTAAAAGTTATTTTTTTCTCGATCTTTTCAGGGTACGAAATGTTCAATGGACGAAATAGGTTGTTTTTCTATGTTTTCTTGTTGCTAATTCCTTCCTTGAATTCACTTGTTGAATTTTTCCATTGGAAATGACAAAAATTACTGCATTTTCTGAGTAAATTGCGGGCCCTGTGCGATCGCACGGTTCGCACACCCCAAAGACCGGCACTGGTTGTAATACAACTATAGTTCAACTTTATAATTGCAAGTGAGATTTTGCAGTAGAAAAATGCTACTTTTATGTTGTTTAAGCTCTCATTATATGATAATATTGCTCAGCTGTCCGATCAACTCCATCAATAGTCAAAGCTGAATCTAAGACGACTGGTGCGACCGGCGTCAACACTGGAGAAACCACAACAACGGCATTCACAGAAAGAAAAATAGACCAAGCCAGACCAGGAATCCTACAAGCACAAGTTTCAAACTCACAAGCACTGCAACAGCAAAGATCAAAAACACAAAATATACCACTGTTGCTTGAAACAACCACTCGTCTTCCAAGCTCAGACTTTCATCAAACAAACGTGACTGAAGAAAACGATAATCAAGGGAAAATTCAGGAAAGTATAAAACAACGTTTAAACGGAAAACCAAGTCCATCAAATCAAGTTCTAACTACGAGCTCAGGTTCCAATAGAAACTCTCCTTTCTTCAGCTTCCAGATTTTAATTTTGGTTTTATTTGCTTTATCTGCGAGAGTGTAGAAAGTTTCTTTGGCTACCTAATAAACTGTTATTTTATTTGTAGTTTGAGGTGTACTCTATTAAATTAGAAAGTCTCAAAAAACAGATTTGTTAGTATGATCAACTTTTTGGCTAGCCTCTTGAAATAAACAACTGAAATCACTGAATTGTCCAAGCCTGCACCATTGGTATAGCGTCAGCATAAACATAAAATAATAATCAACTTTTTAAATTAGTTCCAAGAATCTCTTGCCAAACATGATTCTCCGCTTTGACCACCTTTATAGCACAATAGTAAAAATATTTTACTTTTTAAATATTACAAAAGTGGGCTACTAGCTTATTTCAGAAACTACTCTTATTGTCAAAATAGCTGCGTGGTCCAATAAAGAAACCTCTTCTCAGAAAAATAACATTTTCCTTTGATGAGTGGTGAACACAAGAAGAAAGTGACATGTCGGGAGTCAAACCTCCCATTGAGATTGATATCTGAAACTTTTTTTACTGTTTAATTGCTCATGGCTTTCTTAGGCAAGTGTTCGTTTCAACGCAACGGTTGTCTAGAGTTGAGATTATGAGGCCTATCGTATGTAATAAAATTTTGCAGCAATTTGAAATTTACCAGTAGCTTTTTCCAAAAAAATCTTTGCGTTCCTTTCGCCCTGTTCGCCATCACATCTTTAAAGATCTGCAGGTGCGCCCAAAGTAAAAAGGTTAAGGAACACTGACCTGAGTTTGAGTAAACGGGATCGCAATGATTAGAACGGTCAGCGTATTAATAATCTGCAGGTCACTGCAGCAACCACTTGATATTTGTGAGAGCTCTTTTCGACAGTTATTGATACGAAGCAAATTAAACGAACGACTCGTTGTTCGTAGATTAGCGTAATGTTTTGGAAGGTAGTAGTTTTGAGGACATTGGTTCGACTCCCGCTGCTGCCATAACATTTTTTTTATTTCTTTAATTACCAACCAACGTTCAAAGCAAGATTCAATTCTCTGTCTGAGTGCTAGATGGGTCACAAGAACTGCAGTCAGCTGGTTCATACGGAAAATTGTCCTATCTTTTGGTGTCTACCAATCAAACCTCCATCTCATGCACGGCCTGTAGGTTATAAATGCGCAAACGGTCAATATTACTGACTTAGGCTACATTTTGTGACCTATTAAAAGCTTACTTTCTTTTCCACAGTTGAGCAAAAGCAGGTCACCATAATTAATTTTACGCAGCCTCATGCATTCTCGTCTACGCATGGAATATGTAGCTAACCGCCCATTAGAATGCCAAGGTATCTTTACATTTAAAACGTATATGGGTTAACAATGGAGTGGAAGAGTAAGCTACACTTGATACGCAATCTAATTTGAAAATGTTGAAGCCGAATAGTAGGCTACAAGATTTGATTGGAAATCCTTATCCTTGGACTGAGAAAGTTTCTGAAGCTTCGTCCTGACAGTTTCACATGGCCAACTTGTAGGCCAGAGGCTTCGAACCACTGACTGAGACCCGGTCACCGAGTTTGACAGAAGTGAAGTAATGGACTTGTTTCTGGAGCTTAAAATTTGAAAAAGCATCAAAATTTCGAAAGATAATATTGCAATCAAAAATCCATGTAATCAAAACAAAATAACATCAAGTAAGCTACATTTCAATACCAATAACTTGCAAACAAAAAAGAAAATTAGCGAGACTCCAACTTGCAATGCGCAACAGCTTTCATAAACTCTTCAAGCGAAGACCTAGTTTGCTGAATGCATGACTTGGCGAATTTCAAATCATCACACTGATCAAGAATGTAACGCGTAGCCTTCGTCAGGTACTGCTGATGGTAAGATTGTACTTTGGATGGAGATTCTGTGAACTAAAAACAGGAACAAGAGACAGTGTGAACTGTGGCAAATATTGAATGGCAAATCCATCACAAAATAAGTGAAAAGCACTTTGTGAAAAATGGCCGAAGTTTTGTAGCGGATAGCCGTGGTAGCCTATGAGGCTATGACCGAGTGCTAATGTGGATGTGCAGATTTTGTAACTTTTAATTTAAAGAATCAAAAGGCCTTTCCATAGAAACCACACCTTGTCCAAATGAAATTGTTTGTGACGTGCCTACAAATTACAATCTTTCAGTTGCCCAAACACGAACAAACGTAATGGCAGTCGTATACTTGATTCCAAGCATCGGGGGATAAGATAAGCTCCTCACCATACTATTACTCATACTCAGAGATGGGCTTGATCTTGAAGATCACTTTTATTTTGGTAATTTTGATCTTGATCTAAGATCACTTTTTCTTGTGTGATCTTGATCTTGAAAATCAATAAGATCAAGATCACTTTGGAATTTCAGTTGACCTACTATATATTATAGAGACATTTTTTTTGAACTGGTACTGTACAAAGTAGCCTAATTAGTGGTAATTACTACCATTTAGCCACTATTAATATGACTCATGCGTCTAATAAAAGTTGATTTGAAGTCTCAATCGAGTTTGGTTAGTGTTGCCATTTCAAAATTGAAAAAGCTTTGTGTGGTAACCAGCTTACGACTGTATATCAACACATGAGAAGAAATGACTAAAATTTGTTTACATTTCTGTTTTGTGAATTCTAAAAATTTGTTTGCTTTCATTGATCTGTGGCGTTCCCCTTTACAATTCTGCCTGCGTCTGAATAGTTCTGTCCGCTAGAGGTCGCCAAGGCTGGAACGTGGCTCGCGCCGCGGATGAATACTAAACAGGGACTTTTAAAAACAACAACTCAGCGATCGGACGTGAAGGAAAGCGATGCACAAAAGACAATAAAGAAATGACATTCGGAAATCGGAACATGGCTACAAGGTTGAACCCGGACTATTGATTAAGGACATTTATTCTATTAAGTAATATTACTGTGTGTGTAACCTGGTCTGCCCTGGTGACCTTCATTTGTATTAGCTTCTACCATTGTTAATTAATGTTAAATTGTGTGTACTTTGAATTATTATACTACTTCTACAATGCTTACTTTTGTGTGGTATTAATAGACAGTGCACTCTAGAAGAGATAAGGTTAGAACATCGCCCCTTCTGAGCTAGGAGTCGCATGTCGGTAGTGCTTAGCGTACACTATTCGACCACCTACAACCCATACGCCAAACTGGTGACCCCCGACAAAGCCTTCTTCTAGCAGTGCATTGCCTGTTAGTGTTTTGTGTAAATTTATATACCATAATGTGTGTAGACTAACTTAATTTGTTTTCTAATCATTTTTTGTTATCATTGTGGCTACACACACCTACAATACACGCCACCAATCACGCATCACACAAAATAACTCTTATATCTCACCAAACATTAGTAACAGCGTGATGACAGAGCATAACCCAACAACTTCCATATTAAAACCGGGTAAACGAGTCACCCAAGAATTTTGCAAATCTGCCCCTAAGGCATGGTTTGCTAATTTTAATAGAGTGTGCCAGAAGTGGAGCATAGTTGAGGATTCAGACAAGATTGAAGCTTTAATGTCTTGTCTGGACTCATCAACTATGATTGCAGTGCAACCACTTTTGGCAAGACAAAAGCAATTCCCGGACATCCAAAGCTTTCTGATAAGCAAGTTCACAGAACCTTTATGCGACCAAATTCAAAAGTTAGTTTCTGTCAAGCAGTTGGGTGATGTGAAACCTTCGGAGTTTGTGGCTAACATGAGAGTAAATATCTCGGAGTCAGACATGTCCGACTCTGTGGTGAAGTCCATGTTGGTCGACAAACTTCCGCAAGAAGTTAAAATTGCATTGGCACCACTCCATGAGGCTTCACTGGAGGAGTATGCAATAGCAGCAGACCATGCTATGAAGCATACTGCCCCTTTATCTTTTGTGGGTGTTGTAAACAAAGAGCCCCAGCAGTCTGAAATAGTTAGGGTAAATTTACAGCTGGAGTCATTGACTAAGTCAGTGCAAGAATTAATGAGGACTCTTCCAAGCCAAGCTTGTTCCCAGAACACAGGTCCATCACATGCTAGGTTTGCACCAAAACCACAAGCTCCACCCTCAAATTACTCTCGCGTGGCTAGAACACACAATATGATGTGTTTCTATCACCAACGGTTTGGTGCAAATGCTCGCAAATGTAACCCTCCTTGCTCTTTCCAGGGAAACTGGTAGGTTGCACTGCGAGATCGACTGTGCCCAGTGCAACAAAACTTCCATTTCATAAAAGTCACAGTCCACTTCTTCACATTAGGGATCACAAGTCAGGTTTATGCTTCATGATAGACAGTGGTGCTGAAATAAGCTTGGTTAGGCCGTATAAGTCTGAAAAACATTTAAAAACACATAGTCATTCTTTATTGGGGGTGAATGGAACTTCCATTGCCACTTTTGGACATCGAACCATGAACTTGCAGTTTGGTGATAAAACTTCAAGGTTTCGGTGGATTTTTGTAGTGGCCGAAGTGTCTCAAAATATTCTTGGTGCTGATTTTCTCAAACATTTTAATTTATGCGTCGACTTCAGTCAATCTTGTCTGAGAAGTGTCAACCAGTCGATTGCATGGCCACTTTACCCAAAAATGGTAGCACATGGAGGTGCACCCAAAGCATTTGTAGCCACCAATTCCTTCTTACAAATTTTAGAAAAATATCCTGATTTAACGCGTCCACCAAACAAAAACAAACCAATCAAGCACAATATCACCCACACCATTGAAACCACTGGCTATCCTTGTTCTGCACGCGTTCGCCCTATGTCACCTGAAAAATTAAAAGCGGCCAAAGAAGAAATTGACATGCTCCATGAAGCAGGCATAATTAGTAGGTCCAACTCTAACTTTTCCTCAGCCCTGCATATGGTACCTAAAGGAAACTCTGGTGTTTTTCGTCTGTGTGGAGACTATCGTTCCTTAAACGTCCAAACAGTGCCTGATATGTATCCTACACCTTCGATCAATCAGTTGTTGCACAGATTGCAAGGTTCTTCTATCTTCAGTAAAATAGACTTAGTTCGAGCTTACCACCAAATCCCTTTGTCGTCCGAGTCAAGACATAAGACTGCCATCACATGTCCTTTAGGTCTGTTTGAATATAATTTTATGCCTTTCGGATTAAGAAATGCTTCCAGCACCTTTCAACGCTTCATTGATCATGTCTGTCATGGTTTAACCAACGTAATGGCATATGTAGATGACATAATTATATTTTCTGAAAATGAGGAAGACCACAAAATGCATTTACATAAGTTATTCCGCAGGCTGGATGAGTATGGAATAATCATCAATCCTACAAAATCTGAATTTGGTAAGAGTGAATTACTGTTTTTAGGGCATCTGGTGTCTAAGGATGGTGTGCGACCCACCCCTGACAAGGTCAAGGCAATTTCTGAATTTCCCTTGCCTGAAACAACAAAACAATTAAGACGTTATCTGGGCATGGTAAACTACTACCACAGATTCATACCACATGCAGCTCAATGCTTAGCACCCCTCAATGACTTGATTTCTGGTAAAACACGTGCTGATAAAAAGATTGTGTGGACTAAATGTGCAGAAAAAGCTTTTTTCGACAGCAAAGTAGTTTTGGCTGAAGCATCAATTTTGGTGTATCCACTGGAAAATGCTCCTTTAAGTATGATGGTTGATGCCAGTGACACAGCAATAGGTGGTGTGTTGCAAGTGAAAATTGATGGGTCCTGGTCTCCTGTAGCTTTCTTTTCGAGACGACTGGATAAGACACAGAAATCTTATTCTGCTTTTGATAGGGAGTTATTAGCGGCCTACAGTACTCTTAAACATTTCCATTATAATGTAGAAGGAAAGGACTTTACTCTTTTCACTGACCACAAGCCTTTAGTAAGTGCATTCCTTTCCAAATCTAATCAATCTATCTTGAGGCGAGTCAGACAGATGAGCTACATCACAGAATTTACTTCAAACATCAAACACATTCAAGGGTCTGCAAATTTTAGCCTACTGCTGATGCTCTTTCTCGAATTGAAATTAATGGTGTGCTACATGTGCAAAGTGGCATTAATTTCTCCGAAATGGCTGCAGCCTAAGAGTGTGATGAAGCTGTTCAGAGCATGCTCAACAATCCACAGGCATCTGGGCTGTTCTTAGACCAGTATGCTATTCCAGGTGTTCAAGATAAACTCATATGGTGTGACACTTCAACTGCTGTGGTTCGACCGATAATTCCACTAAAATATAGAAAGATGGTCTTTGACCAGTTGCATTCATTAAGTCACCCTGGAGTAAGGGCTACTCATGATCTTATTTCGCGGCGTTTTGTGTGGCCAGGCATGCGAAAAGAGATTGCCAGCTGGGTAAAAGAGTGTCAGTCTTGTCAACGAAGCAAAGTCATTCGCCACAACATTGCTCCATTAAAGGATTTCAAAATGCCTCAGTCACGGTTTGAACACATTCACATTGACTTGGTAGGTCCCTTACCGGAATCAAGCGGCTATAAATACCTATTTACAGCAGTAGATCGTTTTACTCGTTGGCCAGTGGCAGTACCCTTGAAGAACATTTCTACAAAATCCGTAATAGATGCCTTTTATGTATGGTTTTGTTTCACAGATGGGAGTGCCCAAAACTGTCACTTCTGACAGAGGAGCTCAGTTTGAATCAAATTTGTGGGGTCAGCTCATGAATTTCCTTGGTTGTCGTCGAAATAGAACTACTAGCTACCATCCGCAATGCAATGGCCTAGTAGAGAACATGCATAGACGACTGAAAGATGCTCTACGTAGTTGTAACAACCCAGGTGATTGGTACCATAATCTACCCCTTGTGCTACTCTCTATGCGCAATACAGTCAAACAAGAGTTGAAATGTTCTCCAGCAGAGCTTCTTTATGGTGCCTCCGTGGCCATGCCAGGAGATTTTCAGGTTGAAGGAACTGCTGCTGCTGTTCCTCAGCATGAGTTTGTAAAGACACTGAAAAATCATTTCAAAGACATTCAGCCTTCACCAACTCGACCTCACCCACAGCACAAAAGCCATATTGACCCAGAGCTGATGTCATGTGAGTATGTGTGGATTAGAAGAGATGCAACTGCATTTCCTCTGCAATCACGTTACACAGGTCCTTACCGAGTGATCTCTAGAAATGAAAAATATTTTACTTTAGACATTAAAGACAATAGGAAAACTGTATCCATTGATCGCTTAAAAGCTGCACATATGCCAGAGCTGAACAATCAGCATACACCTAAATCTTCACCACCTCTGACTCCAGTGACACCGACTGCAACGACAGTTCGTCGCACAAGGTGTGGTCGTAATGTAAGTCTTCCTGCACACCTCAATGATTGTGTGCAAGTGTAAAGTCTGTCCTCTCACTGTATGTTCTTACATACCATAGTTTCTTTGCTTGTAGTAGGAACTAGATTAGGACCAGTGCGAGGAAATATATCAGCTCTTTTCTTTTCAGGCAGTTGTAGATTCTCTTTCAGCAGGTATTTATTCTGGATGACCAATTCTCTAAAGACTCAACATGTGTTGTATATAACAGGACTGCATACACAGTTCACTTGTATTATATACACTTTGTGTCTGATAGCTGCATGTTATTTCTAGTTTTCTTTGCAGAGGATTGTGGCCAACCCAGCCATAACATCTGTCTGTGGGCTAAGTCAAGCATGTAACTTTCCTAAACTCTTTAACGGTGCACACAATGCATTCAACCATTCGTAGTGATGATATCATTATGTCCTCTGTTGTACTCACTCATGTACTTGAGCATAATTGTACCACTCTGCATGTCTGTGGTGTTGTTTGGTACATCCGGAGTACCATTCGACGTTTGGAGAGTACTAAGATCTGCAATAGGCATCAAGTTCTCCCTTCCACATTGTTTTCTTCCATTTTTTTTTTCGTATACAAGCCATACTCCATTTTGACGATTGTTTGAGAACCGTTCATCCAGAAGTATCTTGACTGAGTAACCTCATCTTGACAGGATCTTGCCTTGTTTTTCTTTTGTCTATTCGCACGTACAATTACTGAATCATTGTACACATAGACCTACTACATTTCATTGACATGGAACACACACTGTCACGCATCATGTTGTAGCAGTTGATTCGTTTATTTTTTTGTATGTTCGCAACACTTCTGTGTTGGAGTAGTTTTCACTCTAAGCAACCGCAATTATTGTTAACCCAGCAGCCGTCATGCTGTTATGTTTTGAGTAAGTTTGTGAGCATCATTTTTATTACTGTATGATAAGTCATTGTTTTATGTTTGAACCATTCGAAGTTAACTACTACGTCATTACCAGGGTAGACTTGGGCAGCAACCCCGTCGATAATTGCATTTGTTTACCTATCTTGTGCACGTTTAATGATCAACCGACAACACATAGTTTTGGCCGCATAATTTGAAAGAAAACTAGTGCTACAAACAAGACTGTTATAAAGATTCCTGCAAACGCATCAGTCCGAGCCACCGGCATCCTCATCGAGAAGTCACACCAAGAAGCATGTCGATGTTTGATCATTTCGTTTACTCATGATCTAATCATCTGGCGCCAAGTGATGTGGCATTCCCCTTTACAATTCTGCCTGCGTCTGAATAGTTCTGTCCGCTAGAGGTCGCCAAGGCTGGAACGTGGCTCGCGCCGCGGATGAATACTAAACAGGGACTTTTAAAAACAACAACTCAGCGATCGGACGTGAAGGAAAGCGATGCACAAAAGACAATAAAGAAATGACATTCGGAAATCGGAACATGGCTACAAGGTTGAACCCGGACTATTGATTAAGGACATTTATTCTATTAAGTAATATTACTGTGTGTGTAACCTGGTCTGCCCTGGTGACCTTCATTTGTATTAGCTTCTACCATTGTTAATTAATGTTAAATTGTGTGTACTTTGAATTATTATACTACTTCTACAATGCTTACTTTTGTGTGGTATTAATAGACAGTGCACTCTAGAAGAGATAAGGTTAGAACATCGCCCCTTCTGAGCTAGGAGTCGCATGTCTGTAGTGCTTAGCGTACACTATTCGACCACCTACAACCCATACGCCAAAGATCCAATCTTAGATGTTTGAAAAGTTTAGGTTGGCGATGCTAAAAAATGGATTCTAGGCGACTTTGGTCATGTGAAGTGGCTAATTATTGCAGACTGCAGTGAACCAACCAGACTTAGAATTGTTTTAGATATAGGCATGGCCAGTTGGCCACCTGTAGATGGTGGCCATGATATAGGCTAAGAATAAAAAAATAATACATCAAATGTGTAAATAGATGCTATCCCTTTTTGTATAGTTTTTAATTTTGTTTTCTACGGTACCCCAAAAAGTGATCTTGATCTTCAAGATTATGATCTTGATCTTCAAGATCACACTGTTGGGTGATCTTGATCTTCAAGATCACGTATTCTTGGTGATCTTGAATCTTAAAGATCACCTAAACAGGTGATCTTGCCCATCTCTGCTCATACTAATTTAAGGATTTTGTGTCACAATGACAATGTTATTGCAATGTTAGCTTTAACTTAAAAGCCGTGACGATCACACTATGTATGCTAACAGCATCATCACACTAACACTCACTAACAGCAGCACAAAGGCACAATTGAAGTTGATTCTTTCCGTAAAAGATTTGAAAGAAAAAAGATGGTCGGTCAAGCTAATAAGGGATTTAGTGTCAATTTAGTCTGTAAAATTAAATTCCAAAATTTACTTTTGTTAATAGCTAATCCCCCTGCAAAGTCAATTATGGAGAACAAACTTACCACGGTGCCTTTCATAAAGTCGAAATAGATCTTTTTTGCTTCGATTTCAATCGGGTGTTGTTTTGGTGTCTGCAAGTTGTTTACATGTTACGAAACAAAGTAACATCGGTTGCGAGGCCACTTTTCAAGCTCACCAACATAACTCAGTGGCTACGAAAAAGTAGCCTATGTAGCAAATGGTGACCCGGTGCTGAAGCTGATAGATTCGCTTGTAGGCTGTGACAACAGATGTGGCTTGCAGAATGCAGAATCAACGCAGGATTAGCCTACCATAGCTCATCAAAAATAGAAGTTCAAGATGTTAGGTTGCTTTTTAAGAAATCCAACGGTGGTTTAACATCCATGCAAACCATTTTGAAGATTGTAAATATTCAAAATTAAGTATTTAGTACTTTAGTCATGAAGTCCAAAGCTAACAACAAATTGCTTGAATTTGTATTCGTCACCTGGAGCAAAGAATTGAATGCGTTCACAACAGACTCAAACTCAGAAAGACAATCGATAGCTTGATAAACGGAAACATTTTTTAATATAATCTTCTGGCTCTCAATCAGCAACTCATCGTGATCCTTATCCGTACGCCGCCAAACTTTGCTCTACAAAGTAAATAAATCAATTTGTGCGTCCTAAGAGACAAGTGAACTGAATAGACATAAATTCATAATGGTACGGTAATAATCAAACACAGTCAAGTTTGAAATCACAGTAACGTTTCAACTTTCAAACGTAAGCCAGTGTGTCGATGTTTTGAAACCGCTCACATTACCATTTACCAATAAGAAATCTTGCTGTCAAAGCTAACTTTATAGAGATTGCCAAGATGGTTGGTTGTGCTGCTGGAACTAGTAATGTAATGCCCAAAGCACGATTGTAGTGATTCGAAAAGTAAAGTTTGCAAAGAGGTGTTGGTGGATCTGATCATGGAAAGACTTAAACATTTTTTGCCCCCAAACCACAATACTGCACTAAACATCCCGAGTTGCACTATCAGCACAACTCACTATTGAACAATTCAGACAAAGGTTAGATGTACGTCGTGAGTCGAGAGAACTAAGGCCGCATAAAACCGAAGGTTAAACGGGTGAATAAGCGAGTTCCCGAAGTGTGGCTTGAGCTGCAGCCATTGAGTCAAAAACGTAAGCTTACCTTCACAGTGGCTTTAAAATAATGTTGCTTTGCTGCATTAATAATATCGTCATTGGTTGCAAAAAGCAGGGCCTGAAAATATACCGGTGCAAGGTCTAAGGAAAAACTGTAGAAAAACCTCAGAATGCAAAAACCACATATATATAAGGTTTTCCTACATCAAAATTAGTTACTATTCTCTAACAACCTCTATAGGCTGTTTCACCCTTGTTTTGGATCATCAGAAAGTTCTCATTCAAATAGATTTTGTTACCATTTGATGTAATTTGCTCTGTTTGACTTTGTGCTTGGGGTTGAGCACTTTTTGTAATATTTATATTTGTTTAAGGTCGTCCTATTTGGAACATACAAAAACTGGAAGAAATCTAATCTGAGTGGTAACTTGAGAAACTAGTTTGTACAAAATAAATAACCCATCACCTGATCCATAAAATGTTCCATTAACAGCTGCTTTTTTTGATCGGTATCGGAAGCCTGAAATGCATCGGTTGATAATAGAGCCCTGGAACGACGTTCGAAAGGGCGCGGGTTCGACACCGCTCATGAGCATGCGGCTGTGTGTTTGGCAGGACACTTAAAGGCACGCCTGAAGGTGGACACAAAGATTGGCTTCCTTGCCTTCCCGTCCACTTAATCTAAATCTTCAACCACCAGGTGCAAGCCTGGATACGACAAGCAAAAAAGAGCGCAATAAAACCTAAAGCAGTGGATCTTCAAGCTTTTCCAGTCTAAGGCGCATGAAAAAATCCATGCCCCACTACAAAATTGCTTTAAAGTTTGCACTGTAGGCTTAAAAATATTCACGTAATGAATGTGCCTGTTTTTGAGAACGAGGTTACGTCATTGCCTACAACACCTAATTTTTGTTGTTTCTTCTAAAAAGTTCCAATTATTGCTTTGTCAGAACAAATAAAATCCATATTCAGAGCCATTGTGATGCAAATGGTAAACTAATTTTAATGGCCTCGGTACCGACCACTGAGTGGTAGGCTATTTGTAACAGTGGTCACAACGGTAAACCATAATCTCTTCGTGGGAAAATTGTAACATAAGATTCCCGGATCCGTTCGTCTGTATGTAATGACCTAAAAGAAACACTCTTCCGAAAACGTCTATTCGAGAATTAATTGTATTTCTGTAAAAAATAGCCCAAGGCTATCGAAATTGGGGTGCAACGCGATACACCACTAAACTTGTCACTACAATGCAAATTACTTGGATAAAGACGGAAATTTCGTCCAGCTGGCAAGCACTAAGCAAACAGTTAAATATTCGACCACTCTTCAAGCAACAGTTTTAAAAAAATGACGAAAATACATTGCAATATCTCAAACGCACGTAGGCAGCTGCTGTGACGTAATAATGATAAGCAATAATAAGTTATTCAAGCACCTGTTCAAGTTTGGCTTACACCTGTTCAAGTAATTCAAGATTTAACGATGATGTAATGTTATGCTGCAGCTGCAATGTTTTACAGGTCTTGCAATCTGCTCATTTTTTAGAAATATTCCATTACGTAATGCGCTAAGATTCAGTAGACCTGAACGGTTTTACATGACGTTTGATTTGGTGAACAATTGTCTGAAACAAACAGGAATAAGTTATTTCGGAAGTTATTTTCGGAAATTCCAAAAAGTTTTGCGGCACGCAACTTGAAAACCACCGGCTTAAGGAAAGTATCAAAATCTTAAGAATCCTTGCAGACAAGTTGGCTCAGAGGCAACATGCATCATGACAAACAAAAAAATGCTGGTATCTGGAGACTAAATCAAGTATTAGTCCACGTAAACCCTACGAAGCTTTGCAGTGATATAGCCTACGAGCCAAGTAGGCCTTTTGGCGCTGACGGGATGAAGACCATGCGAATTTGCGAAACCAAGTCCGGGTTTGAAGTACCAATGAAGACAGCAGCCAGTCTGGAACAGTTGTTTCAATACCTTGTTTACAGTAGATCTCCTGGCGATGTTAGTGAGACGTTGGCATGTATGGTCTAACAAACTTAACATCTTGTGTCTTAACTCTTAACACGTTTAGGCTACAATGCTATTGTGTAGTTTCTGTACACAGTGAACAGGGCGCCGGAAGCGGGGGGGCAGGGGGGCAGGGGGGGCGGATGCCCTCCCTGCCCTCAATTTTTCTGCAGATGGAGGAGCAGGGGGGGCAATGGTGCCCTTTTAAGGTCATGTAAGCTACTGCACATTTTGCAATATAAAATTTCTGCTATTCGCTTTTAGCCTAATTATAATCTTTCATTTTTGCCTCAAAATAATATTACGGCAAAAAATTTTGCAACACAGTACAGGCCTTAAAACTCGTTTTTTTTTCGGCAGCCATCGTGGCCTACCGGGAGCTACTTCTCGGCGGCCAAATCTGCGTGCTTGGAGGCCAAAATACAAAATAAAAATAACGATAGCACAAGTAAATAGAATTAAACTTGCAACAATGCTAAAATGATCACTTAGCGTTGTTGAAGTCTGGGCCTGGGCGACGTCCTACAGTAGAATCGTTGCACCACGCAATAACTGCTTTATCGGGATTGCAATCCAGTACTGCGGGACCATTCTAACGACACTCGCACGATTGTCTCCAATGTGGCTGATTTTAAAGAAGTTCGCCACTCCCCTAGAATTCTTTTTAGCAACGAAAAACAACGTTCGACATGTGTTGACGATGACGGCAAGGTAATAAAATAAGTATTTCAATGATGTGAAGGGCAGTACTAAAAGAAGCATAATTTTTGCAAAATATGATCAAAAAATGTTTTCCCCTCGGATGTCAACTAATCTAGTTCTCCTTTTTAACAACGATTCAATGTCCGACAACATCGAATCGACATAAAAACGACAATATTGCCAGCCGAAGTAAATTAGCACTTTGGATTAAGACTTTGTTAAAATAAACGTCGGAAATTACAAATAAAGACTTAGCCTACAACGCCGGTGATGGCAGATGGATTTATTTCATCAATAACAAATATTCCCGCACAATACAACAGTGGCGATTATGACGCGCTGACCTAACTTTGCGTCACTCTTTGATACTACATATTTTCGACAGTTAATTCACGATCATTCTATTGCAAAACTAAATAATTGGCTAGAAGAGACCGGCGGCCACACTTGGCCGATTGAGGAGGTAGCACCGGCGGTCATTCACAGGGTTGTCAGACAGCTTTTGAGAAAAAGAGCCAAACAATGTCGAAAAAAGGGCCAAACTGGGTAAAAAAGAGCCAAATTGTTCAATATTGTACGCCAATGTATGGTTCGCAACTATGGTGTAACTATAAAACTTCTACTTTAAATCACATACGAGTTGCTTACAACGACTCGTACAGAATTATCCACAATTTGTCGAGATGCGACAGTGCTAGAGTGTATCAGGTACAGAACGACATGTTAACATTTGATGCTCTATTAAGAAAAAATTGCTATGCATTTGTAGAACGTTGCAAAAGATCAATTAATCCACTTTTGCGCAATGTTATGTCTTCTGATTATTACTTTAATTCTACATTTTATATTCACTACAACAGTATTTTGTACGTTGTTTGATGTAGCCTGCTTGATGTTGTGTTAGTCTGATATTTTGTGTGATGACTGTTAAAAAATTTAAATTCTATGGACTTTGAGTCTGATTGCAAATAAATAAAAAAAAAAAAATAATAATACTGTTAATAACGTTGCTAATGAAACATTTAACGTTAACAACTTCAATAACGTTATTACATTGCAACAACACAGTCTACATTCAGGGACAGGGTTGTCAGACAGCTTTTGAGAAAAAGAGCCAAACAATGTCGAAAAAAGGGCCAAACTGGGTAAAAAAGAGCCAAATTGTTCAATAATGTTAATAACGTTGCTAATAAAACATACCGTACTAACGTTAACAACTTCAATAACGTTGCAACATTACAACAACACAATCTACAAGAACAAATGAACAATTCCAAATCTTCATCTTCTACAGTGTTTCCACTCGAATCTGTGGCATTGGCATAAACATTGTCAGCTAAACACTGTCTAAAAAATCGTAATAACACTTTTCAGTCTCAATTTCCGAAAGACATTTATTTAAATAGCTAGTTTGATAGTATGTGCCAACTGCTTCCAAAAGGAGCCAAATATTGAAAACAAAGGGCCAGGGGGCCAAACAATTTTTTTGGGGGCCAACTACCTCTAAAAAGGGCCAATCTGGCAAGCCTGGTCATTCAAACACTACTTAGCGGCCATGGCCGCAGGCTGCTTTAAGGCTTGACAGTAGGTTACATTATTATAACATAGCATGATGCCCTTCTTTGTATACCGGACACTTGTAGGCTATCATTACTCAATACATAGTGAGCTGATAGATTAGCATTATCGCTATATCTTTTCTTAAAACTTGAAAAAAAAATTGGCCTTTTAGTAAACAAAAGTGCCCTTTTTTCGTAATTTTGCCCCCCCCCAGTCAAAAATCGTTCCGGCGCCCCTGACAGTGAACGTGCTATGATGAATGAATTTAAAAGCCACGAAATGAAATGTGCATCACTGTGTAATTTAAAAAGCAAGCTAAAAACATTCTCCAAACGCCTGCAGCTTCTTAAAGTAGATTTATCTGACAATCTGAAGTAAACTTACCTGGCAGTCGACCAAGTACTCTCCAAGTTCTTCTTTAACGTTTTCATCTGTCATGTGAGGCTGAAACAATTGAAGCACCAGTAAAAAATGACTTCAAAAAGCTATCCAAGAAAGATTCACCCTAAGTATGAGAAAATATGCCAAGAGTCTAATTTAGACGTGTAACATGAAATCAGTTGGAACGATTTTCCTTACCAGCACCGTAAGACGTGGACTATGACCCACTACAGATGCTTCAGACAATCCAGAGGCTACTTTCGTATCAGCTCCATTCTCCACCTGAAAGACCAAATATCTTACTGCAAACAATGATTTCTATCATTTCTACACAACCCTACAAATAAAATCCTACATGCAACCACACATACACATAATAGGTTAACTAAACGCTTCAAAAACATAACCTAACTCATACTGTGAATACACAATTAAATCAAAGTTGTCACCAACGAGTACATTTTAGCTTTGAAGTTACAATAAACGCCTTACCCGTGTTTGACAGTGTACGTTGACTGCTTTCTTCATTTCAATGTCAAGTGAACTTAACCTCGCCAAGCTTCAGTACCAATCGCTAAACTAAACAAAAAGTGACCGGAAAGAAAAATTACCCGAAAACGTCTACCTGAAAACAGCTATGAACTATTACCTCAAAGCAACGAAATTTTTTTTTAGTTTAAACCAGAAAATAAATTCAACTTTAACCCATCGAAAAATAAGGTAAAAGCAACGCTTGCTTGTAGACTACTGGAAGGGAAACCGTAAAGTGGGAAATCGGCCCCTCAAGGACATGTAAGCAGAAGTGCTGTCAACAGCACTTCCCTAGGTCGGTGCTTTGTAAGATGTCAACATTGAATAGAAGGCAAAACGTAAGGTTCAGTGAAATCACAGGCTAAACAATATCAAGCAACAGTTTTAAGATCATAAAATTGCAGGACAATACAGCACACACGGACTGCAAAATCTTTATTTAGGTTCACGGTTATTTGAAACGTAGCCTAAGTGGCTAAGAAACCAACTTACCACAGAATCTACGTGGCCTAGTACAACTACACATAATTCAACTGTAACTGCACAACCAAACTTCTTTCCAATTTACAGTATTAGCAAACTTCATTCCGCAAATGCAATAATGTTAGTGTTGTAGAACACAGTAAGTGTAGCCCATAAATGCCCTCCTACTACGCGACATCCACAAGAAAATAACTCATTAGCAAACTTGAAAACTTTTATCAATAAAAAACAACAACACTGCAGCAAAGAATAGGTTTGAAATTGTTCCACAGGATTGCAAATAAACGGAGGTCGTTTGGAGGCAAACTTACAGTTGAACCTGTGAGGTAGCCTACAGTTTGTGAATCAGATTTTAAATTGTTGAAAGCTTCAGGCATCCCTCGCTCAAGAAATAAAATTCCACCTAGAAAAAATGTAATGTTTGTTTTACGTTGATTGATGGAAAATGTATTATAATATAAAAGTAGGCTCAAAGGCCCAATCTATATATTTTGGAAACGCAATAGGCTACTTAGGTGCTGTGCAGGTCTCGGGCGCAGCACCTAAGTAGGCTATACTCCGCACTAGGGTATTTCGGGCCCTGTGCCGAATATGTTTTGCGGACCCCAATGACAATGATCCAATTCAGTAGCGTAGCTAGGTATTTTAAAAAGGAAAGGGATGATTTTGACGGTCGGCGGGCAAAGCCTGACGGCGTGTTCGCGTTCGTCCGACGACGACACCCATCGGCGGACGGCGGGGTCTGGGGGGCCTCCCCCAGAAAATTTTGAAAAATTATTTTGAATTTGGTGCATTCCGAGACCATGTTCAACAAAATTTTGGGTATGAATATTACTGTAAAATGGTGCTGACCGGTGGCATAGCAAAAGAATAAGATCATGTTTTCTTTGGCATTTTTGGGTGGGTGGCCTAAAAGCATGTAAGCTTGTAAAGGTGGCCCGACGCGACAATCTCAGCACTTGCCTCACCCTAAAGCGCAACTGACTTCAAGGATACCGGTAGGCCTACTTGCTTGTGAATCGAATTGAATTTTTTCCATTCGAAATAACAAAAATTACTGCATTTTCTGAGTAAATTGCGGGCCCCTAATTTGGGGGCCCTGTGCGATCGCACGGTTTGCACACCCCAAAGACCGGCACTGCTTTGTCTGCTTAAGTGCCCAAATCAGCATGATGCATTTTCATAAATGAGCAAAATTAAGGTTTTATTGATTTTGCGACCACGCCAGCTTGTTAAATTTCATTCCAAGATTCCATGATGTGATGTCTCTGAATCATTTGGTATAGAATGACTTCCCTTTGTTTCTCTGCGATTTTCTTATGCGTGTTTTGTCCAGCCCTTTTTCCCCGTTATTTTTTGGTTGGACGACATTGTTTAGATGGGGTGAAAGATGAACCCGTCACCGCGAAGAGATGTTCAAAGCCTAAAAGTAACCTAGTATATCATCCGTGTGTCAGACGTTATGGACATCGCCGCAGACTGTCTCCAGACCAGTAGCGTTGATAGAGTACTTTTGGACCAGGGCCCGGTATAAATTTCGGGGTTCGAAAAGTTAGAAAAGATGTGTTTCCGTACATTTTGGTTAGAATTCATTTCTTTAGTGGTGTCTTGGTTTGGGAGCTTGAATGATAATGTCATTGGTACCAAGCCCAATGTAGCCTTTCAACTGCTCTGTCTTGGTGAACTTTTCACCACTTTTGATGTTTTTATGTTCTGTAAACAGTAGGCTTATTTCTTGAGCAATTACTCGCACACCTTAGCCTAAATGCTTGTCAAAGTCCGGGCCAGGATCAAAGTATAGTGGGTTACCGACTTTTTTTAGTCAAATCATAAAACATGCATTTTAACTTTTTATCTAACCAGCCACCGCAATGGAACTTTGCCATGGCATAGGACAAGTTATCGTAATTTCGGTAGGTGGGAAATCGAAATTGGACCGTTTCAACGAACTTCCAACACCTTTATGGAAGATGAAAACCATCCATTTTGCTTTAGTTTTAGATGGCATGTATTAATTAACTGAAAGGTATAGTCTACACTTCGATATTATCTACAGCTGTAGACTTTTGAGTAGCCTACATCACAAAACACGTAGCTATTTTGAATTTTGTTTCAACCAGACTTCTTAAGCCAGGGGTGTCCAAACTTTTGTCCTGGCGGGCCAGATTTGATAATGTGGAAGTGCCCGCGGACCAACTGCTTCTGACAATCTTGTTTTGCTTAGAAAAATGCATGTATGGTAATATTGTATAATTCAACGCCTTTTTCATGTAACAAAGCTATATGCATGTGTTGTATAGGCCTACATATCACGGGATATGATAAGTTAGGCTGTAAGCTATAAGTTGTCTGCGTTTCCATCAGAAATTAACACATCCAGAAACTTTGTAAAAACACAGCTGTGTTAATGTGAAGGATGAAACTGACATCTTGATTTCTATACCCAGGTCCAGTTTGGTTCGAGGTGAGGCCAGGGGCGTATCCTCAATGGAAGCAAGGGAAGCATTGCTTCCCCTGTCAAAATTGAAAAAAGAGAAGCTGATATTTTTCAGTAAAACGATTTCGTAATTTCTTTACCTAAATGCGATTTAGAACGGTTTTTAACTCATGCCCCCCCGTATGATTTTGAACTCGGTTTTAATTTTAAAAAAGTTGGAAGCCAACGGAAGCGAAGATTCGTATTGCATCCGTTGCTCTCGTTTTTGCAATAAGAAGAAACAAGTTTGAAAGAAAGGAAAAAAGCAGCGCAAAGTTTTCGCAATTTACGTTTCTTTTAACTAATCGCTGGAAGCGATTTAAAAATTGCTTCCAGTCGCGGGGTTGCCAGATTAGCCAAATTCCGCGAATTAGTTTTTTTTAAATAACTTTTCAAAATGCATGATAATCAATATTTCTCTAATATTGTAACCTTACCAGATGAAACCATATTCAACATTGTTCAATACATGTTCTATACTTGTTTAATACTCGTCATGTGGCGGATCAAAACTCATCCGCTACTTTTATAGGCTAACTTGCTATTTTTTGGGCTACTTTCAGAATTATTTTTGCTACAATTTATTAAAATCCACTACAAGTTATAAAATATATATGTAAATTTTATTATTTTTGATAGAAACAGGTAAATATATCCATTTGGCCTTTTTTGTCTAATATTTTCCTTGTTTTGGCCTTTTCTTTGTATTATTTTGGCTTTAAGACTTTTTCATAGTCTGGCAACTCTGCTCTGTTGGATGTTGTGCCAGTGAGCTGTGTAATGAGAAAATCTAGGGCACTGTTATGGTTATAATATCGGCCTTGTAAGCAAAAGTTTGAGCCAAATGTTGGCTTTACACTGTTATCCTGGCTGGATAGACTTTGGAATAAGACAGGATATGTGAGGTCTAAGCTAGACTTGACTTTGTAGCTGAGTTTTTGGTGTTCTCTAATTATAGTCGCATTTTTGCCCTTTGCCCGTTCGTGTGTAAGAGCTACCTTTAATAAGTTAATAGCTGTTTATCTGCTAATAAATTTCATACAAAAATTACCCTAAAAGTGTTTCCAGAAAGCAGTATAATTCATTATTTGAGTGTAATTTTGCAAAAATTTTCCGGGGGAGCATGCCCCCGGACCCCCCTAGAAAACACGTGCCTTCGGCACGCTCTATTCCCTCACGAGTTTTATTGCTTCCCTTGCTCAACCAACCAGGATACGCCACTGGGTGAGGCCTATAGGCTACTGGCAGATAAGCATAAAATATCACGTACGTGGGAGTCACTCAGCTTTGTTCCTCAAGCGGTTCTTGTTCAAGTTCATAATCGAGAACGTCTGCTCACACAAATAAAGTTGAACTGAGCAAACTCAACATTTTCTTTGCAAATTGTCGCATCTCTGCTTTCGCATTGGTCACAGCGGTAAACCATAGGCTAATCTCTTCGTGGGAAAATAGTAACATAAGATTCTCGGATCTGTTCGTCTGTATGTAATGACCGAAGAAACACTCTTTTGAAACGTCTATTCAAATTGTATTTCTGTAAAATTAGCCACCTGGCTGTCGAAATTGGGATGCAACACCGTACACCACTAAAACTTGTCACTACAACCAACTACTTAGCTAAAAGACGGAAACTTTGTCCAGCTAGCAAGCACTAAGCAAACAGTTAAATATGCCTCCAACTTTCAAGCAACCATTTTACGAATAACTAGAATAATTTGCGATATCTCAAACTCACGTAAACAGTAACTGTGACGCAATAATGAAAAGCATTGTCACGCAATTCAAACAGGTGTTCAAAGGTGGTAATGCAATGTTTCATCAGGTCTTACGAACGATGGTGCAATATTTGGACACTTTCTAGCAATTTCCATGACGTAAGATGCCAGCTAGGTTAAGTAGACCATAACGGTTTTTATATGACGTTTGATTTGGTGAAAATTGTCCGTAACACGCATTTCAGGAAGTTTGTTTTTATCCAGCTGCTGGTAAAAAAGCACGAGAAAAAAATGTTGCTGTCGGCTTCGCAGAGAAGCTTAATTAGCTGCAGGTGAGCTGGAGTCTCATCAAAGTTTAAGCAGAAAGAAGAGAAAAGCAATAATAATCCTTTACAATTGCGGTAAAATCTAGAAAGCGGTCGTTGAATTTATACTATATGTCGCAGAATAAGAGCTCTAACAGGAAAATCTCATTTTTTTGGCATTGATTCAACGTCTGCAGACGTTGAGTTAGATTGTTTGAGACTCAATAAAAAACATTTTATTTGGCAAGCTGGCAGTGGTACCCGACAGCAAATGCATTTTATATAATGATTATATAATAAATTATATAATAAAACGGTTGATATGCTATCCGGAAAATGCTCAACTTCACCCACCCATAGAAGAAAAGATCATGCGGTTCTTCACTCATGGCTGAATTCGGGCTACAATTTTTTTCATTTGTTTGTCTGTTTCACTGGCAGTTAAAAATCACGACAGGAATGCATTTTTCTTATGGTTTTATTATTACAAAATTACTTTAAAAAATACGCAACTACATGAAAAGGAACGTGAGCCTGTCTTCTTGAAAATAGCAGCAGCGTCACTTCAGGAGAAAAAGTTGAATCAAAATCTTGTTACATTCCCTGTCGCCAGGAAGGAACAGCCCTGTGGGAACACAACCATCACTTCAAGCAGCTTTATTTCCATTACAGGATCTCAGACGTTGAATCAATGTAAAACAGATTTCTGGCTGATGTCGGAAGTGAAGGTTTGTAAAATTTAATACGGTTTCATTAATACAACGTTTACAGGCGTTAAACCAACGCATGGGCGACAACTTTCCTTCAATTCCTTTCCAGACAACAAATTTCGGTCATTTTTAGCGTTGCAGACGTTGAATCAATGTAAAAATGACGGATTTTTGCTGTCTGGGTTGTCACTGACGTATGCCAAACAAGAAACTATCATCCACAGCAATTATGCACCAGAAGGCCAATGAACGGGGAAGGGTGGCCAAAACTACGAGGGTTTTATATTAATAATTTATTGGGTAGGAGATGGTAGCTTAGATAGTAATAAAATAATTAACTGAACACAACTGTGAGAATAATAAAAGAAACTATCAAGCCGGTCTGTTTAAAACAGCGCTTCAAACATATACTTATGCGAAGAAAGCAGAGTAGTAAACATAAATGAAAAACTTTAATATCCGACGTCGAATTTTATAACAATTTGAACATTGCCAACATTACCTGTGTGGCAAACCCATGGATGGAGGTTTGTCCACTTCGTCACCTTGCTGCTTTTTGCGCTGGATCCATGCGTCGGTTGGCCGATACAATCTGCTCCTGTCGGATTCAACGTTGATCTGCGTTGGAAAGACGCAAATAAATCAAAACGTCTCGACACAGTTGACCTCTCACTTCATCACCCAGACAGCAAATCCGCCATTTTTACATTGATTCTGCAGACGTTGAATCGATGTAAAAATGACGGGTTAAACTATTTGACATGTTCCTATCTTGGCTATCAAAATTTGGTTCTTTTGACATTGATTCAATGTCTGTAGATGCTGAATAAACGTAAAAAAGAAGCAATTTTGATCGTTGGGATTGCAATCGGACAGAGTGTAACTGTACAATGTGAAACACAAAAAAACTTGACTAAAAGCGCAACTTACGTTAGCCCTGGCTCGCTGAATGCGATTCTTTCTTATCTTCTCATCTTCATCTTTCCTCTGCTTTTCTCTTTGCTTCATCTCCAATGTTCTTTGATCCTTAAAATAATTAAACTTATTACATTACGGTCACCTTAAGCACGCAAATCAACTCAATATAAGCAGACAGAAACTGTTGTCAAGAAACATTAAAAAACTTGGTATGTTGATTGAGCCAATATTTATTCTCCGACTGAGAAAGCCTCATCTGAAGCTTAATCTTAACAATTTCAAGAACTTGTAGACCTTCTAAACAACATAATATACAATACATTAATCAATACTTCTTTGAGAGGCCATACAAGTTATCATCTGTGTTTTTTACCCTTGATTGAAACCTTGCTATTTCCATTTGAGTTTGCTCTCTTCTCATGGCTCTCAGCTCTTCTTCTTCGGACTCCGCTCTCCACCTGAGCCGATCTTGCTCTTCTTTCCTCAAGCGGAGCTTTTCTCTTGCTGCTTCCCTTATCTCCATCTGCGAAAAGTTAGAAACAGGAAAAACCATGAGCATTTTGTGAGATAAAAAAACAATAAAATTGTCCCCAAACTATAAACAAATTTTGCGAGTTAATTTCGAGATAAACTTGACAGTTTAAAACCATAAATCTACCTCTTCCCCTGATGGGATCCGTTGTACAACATCACACCATCAAAGAATAATTACTAATATACAGTAGTTCTTTGAATTGATATTTTGCTTTTCGAATTGAAATTTCTTAAAAAATAGTGTGGGTACTGTCTCAGACATCAAAATCTCTCATTTTTACATGGGTTTAAAGTTTGCAGACGTTGAATCCATGTAAAAATGACGGATTCTGCAGTCTGGGGTGGTAACGGAACACATAGTCAAGCAGACTTGCCATTTTTTTTTGCTCTTCTTCTTTCAACTTCATTTTTCTTTTCTCGTTTCTCTCAATTTCTTCTCTCTCCAGTCTAGCTTGCTCAGCTTTTTGTGCCTGGTGGAGTTGTGTATAAATGGATAAACTTATCCACAGTGTGTCTACTGGGCATGCTTGTTGGTATCACACCGTTCGAAAGATATTCTACTTCTTTAATACGTATGTATTTTTAATGCACCACATGGCGTTAAAAGTAGTCATTGAAAAGTTTTTATTCATGCTGTAGTTTAATAAAAAGAAAAATCATGTGTTCCTGTGACCAGTCAGATGGTGCATGTTTAATCATCTATCTATACGATTTAACGTCTCTTGATCTCTGTGTTGCGACTATACACTTATATTAACGAGAGGCATTCTGATGTACCTTCCAAATTTCCAGTTCCTTTTTTCGTTCTTCCCTTTCACGCTCTTCTTTTTTCTCCCGTTCTCTTCGTAATGTCTCTTTCTTCACATCATCTTCGGCAACGTCGGGAACAATGGCCTGCTGCTCATGCTAAGAAGTACACACAACGTTTTACTCATGCAGATGATAGATAGACTAGACCCATAAAAAACCTAATCGCTGCAATCAATCAGAATGAAGGTCAGTACTATCGGTGGATTGAAACTCAATTTGACAATAAGGAAGACTAAAGAACACGTGGAAAAGGCAAGTTTAGGAGGAAAGAAGAAGGTCGGCATGACAAAAGAGGATGTTTTGGACAGGTTGATGAGGAGGCAAGGTATGAAGGCCATTGGGGCACGTGGAGGAGGATCCGGCCACCCTCGGTAACGGGAACATCGTCGGAATAAAACTGGACTACACTACTGTACTACGTACCTCCTTCTTCAGTTTCCATTGCAAAATAGATTTCTTCTTCGCTTCACGCAGCTCCATAAACTTTTGATACCAATCCTCATGCTCTTTTATGTCATCAAAAGTCCGACCTGGTATGCTGTTCACAGCAATACGCATAAAGGAAGGCTTGCCCTGGAAGATTACATCACAATATGATACGTTCTGTAGACAACAGAACACCAAAGTTAAATAAAACATGTAGGTTTAATCAAATTCCAAGACAAACAATTACCTTCAAACGATTTCTTATTTTTAGAAAGGAGCTATGGTCGTAGTCATCCCACCCTCCTTGTGGACCATACTGTGATAGATATTTCTGCAAATATAAGATCGCTAGTTCCAACAGCTAAATGACTTCAAACGAAAAAATACAAAGCCCAAAATAAAATCATGTTTACCAAACGCTTCGAAAACTTTACTGTGTGCATCTTCAGTATTTGAATCGTTTGCTTAACATGAGTTTGGTATCTACATTTTGGGCTCTTCATTTCTTGGTTAGATTGACCAGGCGTTCCAACTATTTTGCTACAGGATAATTTCTCTATCATTTTGTGTAGGCTAACTAAGCATTGGTAAATAAATATGGAACATTTGTAGATTCACATATCCCAAAAACTACTTGTCGAAATAAGTTTATTTTGACCGAAATCAAACTTGCAAAAGTACTTAGGTAACATATCGTACTAGAATGTTTACATAGCCGATAAATGCCGACAATGTATCAAAATAGTCATATATTTCAACTAAAAGAAAAGGTAGGCTATGGTTACAACTTACAAATTCAATCTGCTTTCCTGTTTTGTGAAGTAAAATTCTACAAGAAAGTTCATCATAAAATGCCATCGCAAGACCTCTGTCAAGCAGTAGCCTAACTGACAAAAAAGAATACTTACATCACATTCACATGCCATCATAATAAGGTACACCATAATTTCAAGATAAGAGAAAAACAAATACGTATGAAAAAAAAGTTACTTAAAAATGAGTACCTCAAAATCTTTGACCTCTTTTGAGACATGTGAAACTTGTGTTAACTTTGCTGTCTTTGTGTTAGAAGCAGTTGCTGCCTCGCCACTTCCAGCCGATAGATTTTCCATTCGAGCTTGGAGAATCTCTATGCCATGTTCTATGTTGCTTTCTTCGGTTAGCAAAGATTCAAACCTGTAAAAAACGAACTGAAGCTATCAATTGGCAGACTTCTTTACCAAACCAGGAAAAGTTATTATTTTAACATTGTTTCAACATTGCTGGATGGGAAGAGTGTAAAATTGGCAACTTTTTACGAAATGATAAGAAAAACATTTTAAGCTTTACAAAGAATTACGCCTTGACCCTTCCAACCTACATTTTTCGCTGCTGTTGCTTGAATGAAGTGATAGTTGATTCAATGTCTTCCATAGTTTCACGAAGTTTTTCTACAACTGAATAGAGGAAATGTAAAAATGACAAAAACAATCGTTTAGATCCCATTGCTTTTTTTTATTGACATGCTCTAGGTCCAAATCTTTCATTTTCAACAAGGTCAATGCTAAATATCACCAAAATAAACTTAAATTTATTTCAAATAACAGATCTTGTATGCAAACAAAATACTAAAACTTTATTAGAATTTTACATGTTAGCAAGAGAATAAAAATGCCTTGCAAAGTTACAACTTCAGAAAAAAAAAACAATACATCAATCAGTAGTCATCATATATGATGTCGGAGATTGTCAAATTTCTGCAAAATATTTTTAAAAGAAGTCTTGTGAATGTAATAATCGGTTTGGTTTTCCAAATTGAAGTATTTAAGTTAAGATGATAGAATAAAATGCAATATTTTTAACCATATAAAACTAAACTAGTGACTTGGTGTATGAGTGAAAGCATAAATCTGCAATGCAAAGAAATAGTCAATTGGTTTTCAGAAGTGTTTATTTAGATTTATACTACAATTTACACAAGAACTTACATTCAGGAGTTGGTTTAACATCTTTCAGCTGATCTTGAAATAGAGTAACCTTGTGCTTAATCTTGCCTAAATGTTGATCAATTTTTTCTCCTGATGAAAAAACAAAGTTACTTGAAAGACGGATAACTTAAATTTTGCACTGGACTATGCGCAATAACTTATCACTATCAGTTGTGAAAATTTGTCAAACAAAAAAATTTTATAACAAAAGTTATTATTTCTTTTGAAATATTCTTTGATATAATGTGCTCTGCTTGGCATTGAGCACTTTTTGTAGTGTTAATAGTATTTATTGTTGATATAAAATTAATATCAATAGTAATATAAAAAAATAACAAAAAATACTTCCACTTACTGCTACTTTCTAGCTAAATACATATCTCTTTGACAAATACATATATATGTATATAATATACTTACTATTGCAGTACTTTTACAACAAAAGTAAACAATAAGTTAATCAAATATATAACTAAGCCACTGTACTTCCATTTTTAGTAATTGATATCAAATCAATCCACTTTACAAATCCATAAGCAGGATACATCAATAACATAATTTCCATCTTTAAAAGTTACAATGCAGGATTGCAGGTGCCCTGCACTTCAGACCATTTTAACAAACAAGTATATATACTTAAATCGCTACCACACTTGACTTACTCTCATTTTTTAGTTCTTCATTTATTGCAAGTTCAATATCCTCCAGTTCACAGTAGTACTTTCTGTATTCTCCACGCTTTGCATAAGCTTGTGATGCTTTTTCTCTTTCCAATGACTTTGATCTGCAAGAATTTGGATTATGGTAAGTTGTTGGAAGCAGCTGATGAAACGTTTGACCATTTTTACTTTTTACTGCTTCCGTTTATTGAACAGTCACTTAGTCATGTGTGTTTACAAATAGGGTTTTTCAACCACGTTAGCGCAATAAACTAGGCTACTTTTTTTAAATCATGTTGAACCGAGCATCAAATAAGTGATCACTATTATGTATGACAGGTGTACAAGCCGTACATGATTATATTATGCTACCGTACTCGTAAAGGTGCGTACATGCTCATTGCCTGCCCCAACAAGGAAGAAAAAGATAAGGTTCTCATCAGTCATCACAACCTAGTTCTCAATGTTCTTGTTATATATATATATTGAAGTTTAGAAATAATGAGAATACAGGGCCACTTTATTTCTCTCGAGAGCCTTTTTTTCAGTAACTAGCCCCACCAAATTGAATGTACTTAGGGTGAGGGTGAGAAATTTACTAGACTTATTTTCCCTCTCTTTTTCTTCTAAACTTCAAAAAAAAAGTTCTACTAAGGTGTTGCAACCGTACCATATTTTAAACTGATTGTTCTGCTTTGGTGTCATGCATGTTACCGTATAACGTCCGCGTTTTGTCGCTTCTACCTTTTTCTAAACCTCTGCTATGTGTGGCATATATTGTTTTTTCATTGTAATGGTCAGAAATAAAAAACAAACTGAAACTGTTAACAAATACAATTTTCAAATACAAATACAAGTCTAATGCGATGTAGGGTATATATATTTTAATTGTCAGCATTGGACAGCAGTCGGCCAAACACTGCAACGAGTCTTCGGCAAATTAAAAACGAAGTCCTTGCACTCCTTGGCGAGGTCATGGAGGTTGATCGAATTCAAAACTTTGTTGTACACATGCCAGACCTTTGCATGATTTGGTCGTTTCTGTGTCATGGTAGATCGTAACCAAGTTTAGAGACGTCGCAAAGTTGAAAATGACCGTTCAGCTGATCACGAGCTGGCTGGTGAAATGAGCAAAAGTCACACAAAAAGTTCCACTTGCGAAAACGTTTTCCGAACAGCGGATGGTAGCCTATCTTTTTGATTATCATTCGAAAATCTTGTGCAAGAGACTCTGTGTGAGAAAACTCAGGATAATCGTCTACCACATGTGATTGTAACTTTCCACTAAAGAGTGATTCTTGTAGAATTTTGTATAGTACTCAAAATCGGTCGACTTGAAATAGTCAGCAAAATTTTGCTGCGCGCTGTCAATGATTGCAAAATACTTTGACCGGTATTTCGTCTGTGGTGTTTGAAGTTGAGGAGGTTGACCATGACCATGTTCATACTGAATACGATTTGGGATCTTTTTGGGACGTGACAATTCTTTAAAAAATTGGCAGGGTAAGAGTTTTTGTAATTGAAAAAAAGCATAAAAGCTGCCTGCCAGCCTTCCAACTGCTGATTTGGCCTATATACAATTTTTTGCAATACAACTTAAAAAACTCCTTTTTTCTCACACAAAAGTAACACAAGCTAAGCCTACTGCACCACATGCTTGTACGACTCTTTGTAAGTAATTCTAACACTCTGCACTGTCTGGCTTTGGCGTAACCAAAACAAATACAATTTGCGAGTTCCACCTTAGTTTCTCCGCCTAATAAAACATTTATACTACGGTTGAGGTTTGCTCGCATAAAACAAAAATGTTGTCCCCTCCTTATAATAGATTTTAAACGTCTGACTGGTAAAGTTGTGACATTCGGTTAATATTTTCCCTTTTACATTACAAAAATAATGTAAAAAGATGGTGGGGACATATAAAAAGATGGTGGGGACATGTCCCCGCTGTCCTATAGGGATCGGCGCCCATGGTTCGTACCCTCAGTTCGTACCCTGAAAAGATGGAGAGAAAAAATTAAAAAAAGCAGAAGTCGCTGATCGCAGTTTCCGCAAACATTTAAAAATTTTCCACCTGAAAAGACCGAGAGAAAGATAGCACAAAGCTGAAGTCGCTGATCGTAGTTTCCGCCAACCCTCGCTCATCGCAGTTTCTGCAAACATTTTTCCGCAGTTTCCGCTAACCTTAACCTAACCATAGACTAATCTATGCTCTAACCCTAACCCTCGCAAATCCCAGTTTCCGCAAACACTTTTCCGTAGCTTCCGCTAACCGCAGTTTCCACTAACCCTTACCCTAACTCTAACCATAGACTAATCTATGCTCTAACCCTAACTCTCGCTGACCGCAGTTTCCGCAAACATTTTTCCGCAGTTTCCGCTAACCTTTACCCTAACTCTAACCATCGAGTAATCTTTGCTCTCTAACCCTAACCTTCGCTGATCGCAGTTTCTGCAAATATTTTTGCGCAGTTTCCGCTAACCGCAGTTTCCACTAACCCTAACTCTCGAGTTTGTTTGCGGAAACTCCGATCGGCGACTTCAGCTTTGTGCTATTAAACTGCGATCAGCGATTTCAGCTTTTTTTAATTTTTTCTCTCGATTGTTTCAGGGTACGAACTGAGGGTACGAACTGTTCAGGGTACGAACTAGGTTGCACCCTAAATTCGTACTTGGACTATAATTGGGGCTAACAAAATCAGCCCAAAGGATCTTACTTCAATCGTTAACCATGGCAAAAAAACAATAACAATATGATTAACGATAACAATATAGTATCATAAAAATTTAAAGATAATTAGCCTCTGTGATCACTACCATACAATAAAAAAGCAGTAGCCTACTGACACTGTAAATATACGGTAGAGCTTTGAGCAAAATAGGTTTATTAGTTTGCAAGTGGTTTTAAAGCAACTAGCAGCAAACTAACAATAAAAAAGTAACCCATCTACTTACTGAAATTTAAGTTGTTCTAGTTCTCTAAAAAACTTGTTCTTTTTTGCAGCTTCAACGCCTTGCTTCCACTCATTTCTAGTGTTTTCCATGGCCATTGAAGTATCAGAAGTTCTGCTACTTCCCAATGCCGTAGAGTAAATAAAGTCTCAGGCACAACTAATGTCGTCGTTATATTGGAAACTTGACCAGCACAGTCATACCAAAAATGAATATAACACACTCACTCAGCCACTCATACAAATATCGAAACAAAAATATAAAAAGTCACAACAAGCTTTCCTTGACCCGTTTTGTTGCTGGCAGGATATGAAAATCTGAATCACTCTGGCACTGTTTCCGCACTGTGGCACTGTTGCCCATATGAACACCGAGATACGTGTAAGACCAAAGCATAAAAAAATTAAGCATTGGAGTTTGTCACTTTTGCAAAAGAATCGTGCGTGATCAACTACATTATCAAGATTTTTACGAGCGTTTCTTATCAGACCAGCAGCTGCACTGTTATCATGTTGAAAGTAGAAATTGAAGTAACTTTTCATTGAAGTAGAAATTGCCTCGTGGACACCCAAACTTTTCAGTATTCAGCCTACTTTTATTAGCTTATTCAACTGAAAGTCAATCAATCAATCAATCAAGTTTATTTCGGCATAGCTCCACATTCATTTTCAATGTACACATCAGTAAATATAACAAATCGCTTTTTTTGACATGGAAACTACACCATGGAGGCACCGAAAAAACCATGCGGTTATCTAAGTCAAGGTGCCCCCACATGGGATGTTTTACTGGATACAATATACGCTATAATTGGATTAATAGTACGGAAAAAAACAAAACACAAACACAAAGAAAAACAACAAAGTAAAACAACAACAACAAAAAGGAGAGAAGTTATCAACAACAGTAGCCTAAAGCAATAATATAATCACAGAAAGGCCCTTAAATGGGTCAGTAAGTAGTAGCCTAAATCAGTTTAGGATGTAAACAATGCCAAAAATCAGCTTTAGTAATTTGAAATGAGTTTGTTTATTTTTGTTTGTTTATCTTTATCCTGCATTGCGGGAAAGCGGACTTGAACGCTATGCATCGGTGTACGCCTTCCGACATACACCTGACCCACGCTGCAGCCGACGGCAATGTCTGTTTTCCGGTTGTCTACTTTACTTATGACTTAAATTTGGTACTACCCATTACTCGAAATCGATCACTAGGTAGAGGCAATTATCGTTAAGTTTCTTGCCCAGAGAAACAACAGCAAGTGCGGGTGACTGGAGTCGAACATGCAGGCTCTCGACTGCGAGCCCAACGCGCTAACCACTCGGCCACGGCTGTTGTTTTTTATATTCCTTTTTGAAAGAAGAAAACGACAACATTGTGATTTGCTTTGGGATATTATTCCACAAGGTTGCTCCAGCATAGTCTATTTGATGCATTTTTTCCCATACGGTGATTCGAATTTATTTGCTGAATATATATGGACTCTTTCTTCGCACTTCTGGTTGAATACTTGTGAATGTCTTTAGATTTTGTGAACATGTTTTCAAAGTGATTCGGTAGTATATTATGATGAATTTTAAACATAAATTTTCCTAGTTCTAGTCGATGAATATCCTCTATCTTGAGTAGGGAAAGGTCGGGGCCTATGAGCATATAGGGTCCTATGATCCACCCCTTTATTTTTTTAAATAAAAAGTTTTTCCACTTCGTTTCAGTCGAGATCTTTTCTTCATGCTTGAATGCATTTCTCACAATTCCCAGAACAATCTCCTGTGAGAATTCAAAGTGAAAAGAGAGTTTTTTTGTTTTTATGTTGAAAAAGTAAATTTTGAGGGGTTCGGAAATTTTACTATAACTTCTTAGTTTTTCAACAGATATTCAAATGGTTTAATTTGGTGACAAGTAGTGTCCTTTTTAAAGGAATAATAAAAGAAGTGCAGTATTAAAGTTAATAGTTTAGAGTCAATACATGTGAACTTGTCAATATGGAGAGTTGGAACCTATGAGCCACCTTGTGTGCTGATCCTATGAGGCCGGCTCATAGGATCCTACTTGGTGGAAATTCAGATAACAACTAGTTTATTGTAAGAAAGTAGTTTATTTATTTTTTATATTTAAGCTAGTTAAAGAGTAGCCTATAGCAAATTGTTTGTGTGTATTTTTCAATTTTTGTTTAACAGTTCAAGATACGTTTGTAGGCTATATCTGTACATAAGCATTTTCAAAAATTAGTTCACAAAACTGACCATAATGCCTCGAACAACTACTAAATAAACTCATCGTGGTAAATTGCTGTTCCAGTTTCCTCTGTAGTCCACCCATCACTACTGGGTCAACAAAAAAAGTGAAGGGAATTAGAAAAATTTTGATTGACTTTTCTGCTTTTGATCTTGTGTAAATAGCCTGTTAGTAGCCTATATTCGATGGATCGATTTTGTAGGCTTGTGATCATAAAAATGGTGGCACGGTTGTGGCATGCTTAATTTGTTTCATATTTTCTAGCCTTCTAGGCCTATATGATCTGTCACTTATAAAAAGATGTAAACCTAATGTGATTATTAGAAATTATTATCTTTTTATTTAAAAATTGTGGAAATCTTCCAGTTTCATGATCACTTAAGCCTCTATTTTCAACTTATCACGTCCCATTATCTTGTAAATGTGTTGTTGTGTATTCATGTAAATGTATTCATCAATGTATTCATGCAAATACGTTTATTCTTTTAATTGTACTGGTGGCTCATAGGACCCCACGCGTTGAATCCTATGAGCCACTTCAACAAATTTACATTTTTTGCTCTACATTAAAAATCTTCCAAGATACGAATTTTCTCTTTGGTGATTCAACAGGTTATATTACAAATTATGCTAGCATGAAATATGAGGTGAAAATATTTAGAAATAAAAAAGTTATGGGACTAAATCAAAAAGGGGGATCATAGGCCCCGACCTTCCCCTATATCAAACTCTTTATATTTGGGGGAAAGTTTTGTATTGTAGTCGCAGTTGGCTATACATCTCAGTGCATTGTTTTGCTGAAAGTGTACTGTTGGGTGCACGCTTGTTTTGTTCTGTCAAGATTATTCAGTGAGAAGCAAGCTACCGAGAAGACGTGCGTCTCGAACTGTTATGTTGTGCTTAAAAATCATCTTTTTTATGCAGTTCGGTTCCGATTGGTTTGGTGAGCAAACGCCTCTTATTGTCTGTGTTATATTTCAAATATCATCATTATTGCAACAAGTTTTTTCAAGCAAAGAAATGTCTTGTGGTTTACAACTTAGCATGGTATTATATCCTGATCGTCTCCCACAAAGAAGAAATACTTTCCCAGAAACGTGCCCTAATCTTTCGGTCTAAGACAGTGCTTCCCAACCGGTGGGTCGCGATCAATTGTTGGGTTGCGAAGCTATTTCAGGTGGGTCGCGAAGCATTTCTAAATGTTACTGAATGTTAAAATTTTCTAAAAAAATACCGACATTACTATGGATCTCACCAGCCGCAGTTTAGTCTTGAACAGTAGGCTACTGCGCCTTCGCCATCGCTACTCTTATCTTCACTTCATTTGTTGACTTTCCATTTTCATGAATTGTGCACCCTGTTTTCTATTAGATCGGGAAATTATTGCATTATCATTAGGCTACGTGACAATTATGCAACAATGCAACAAATATGTAACAATTAGATGTGTTGTGTCGCATTAACTATTTCAGCACGTACGCCAATAGTAAAGATCCCTGCCATAATGAAGATGTCATATCTCATTGTGGGTGGCACAATAAAACTTGCATTAATAGTGGGTCGCAAACTGAAAAAGGTTGGGAAGCACTGGTCTAAGAGGTAGTGGGTTAGGCCGTTGCTGGAGTCGTACAATGAGTCAGATAGCTTTACCAACCGCTACAAACAGGGGCGCCGGAACGATTTTTGACTGGGGAGGGGGGCAGGTTATGAAAAAAGGGCACTTTTGTTGCTGAAAGGCCATTTTTTTTAAGTTTTAAGATGATATAGCGATAATGCTCATCTATCAGATCATTATTATGAGTAATGATACAAGTGTCCGGTATACACAGAACAATGGCACGATAAAGGGCATTATGCTATGTTATAATGATGTAACCTACTGTGATACAGATTTTGTGTCGTAAATATTATTTTGAGGCAAAAATGAAAAATTATTATCATTTCCTCTGTAGGTATCATGGCTGATACAGCCTTCGATGTACAATGATGCTCCAGTTTGATCGATCTATCGTGCGTCTTGCCAAATTTTAGCAGGGTTTTTGCAGGGATCCCTTGTTTGGGAATTTTTGGGTTTGAATTGTGGTTGAAAATTGTGCAAAAATGTGAATCTTTGAGCTCCTCTTGACCGTTTTTCTAGTATTTTTCCACTTAAAGATAAATCTTCAAGTTCGCCTTTCCTTGTGATGAGACCCAAGAACTTCAGCTGCCACATTTCTAAAGATTTCAATTATCAGCTGCTCCTGGCCCACCTGTTGGAGAACTGCTCTGTTGGTTCGAAAAGCTGTCCATGGAATTTTAAGAATTCTTCGGTAAAACCACATTTCTGCAGCTTCAAGTTTTTTTTCCGGTTTTTGCCGTTAGCGTCCAGGTTTCACATCCGTAGCCTACATCAAAATTGACCAAACAACAAACAAATTTTTAAGGTTTTGGAGAGTCTTCGATCTAGCTTTTTGCCATGGTGTTGAAACTTGAGTTTGATAATGCAATGCGTCGTCTAATTTTTTCTTCACATCGGGTGCTTGAAATCAGTATTGAGCCCAAATAATTGAATTTTTGAACCTGTTCACTTTTGTTATCATTGCAGTACACGCAAATTGTTGGTTCAAAAAGATTATAATTAGGCTAAAAGCGAATAGCAGAAATTGTTATATTGCAAAATGTGCAGTAGTTTACATTACCTTAGAAGGGCACCATTGCCCCCTCCATCTACAGAAAAATTGAGGGCAGGGGGAGCATCCGCCCCCCCCCCCCCCCCGCTTCCGGCGCCCCTGGCTACAAACCACATTGAGCGAACATTCAAACTTGCAGGGTTTCTAGTGTTTGTGTTGAGTTTAGATTGGTGCGATTGGTGGCACTGATAAAACAGCAAAACTACTGCTAAAAGTAACTTTGCTTCAATGAAGCAGAGGTGGCTCATGAGTCTCAACTCTTTTATTTTCGTGAGTTTGAATAAATTCATAGAAATGAACGAACATAAAAATTGTGGTAATATATATTAGCCTAGGTCTATACATAAAAGGGTGGTTTTATTGAGATTTTAATGTTAATTGGCTGTCTTAATGAAATTCTGTCTGCCTGATGGATATTCTAACTAATTTGCCTATCTAACTCCATTAAACTAATTCCACACAATTGTCACTCGAATTATAATTTTTAGTTATCAGAAGGTGTTCGAATAGGCTAATATTGTAGCCTAGTTCTATAACAAAAACGAATTTAAGCATTATAGAATGACGAAACAATAAGAGGTTACGAATTATCACATTTTAACTGTTATCCAAATTGTAGGCCTATATAGCCTACGTTCTAGTTTTTTTATTCTCTCTCGTGTCTGTTCGTCTCTTCCCGTCAAAGGGCGAGTGTGAACAGTTTTATTTCCTGTTACCTTTGTTCTATTTAGAACAGCTGAGATGGAAAAATACAAAATCTTTATGAAAGGATATATGGGTTAAAATAGTTCACCTGTTAGGAAGGAAAACGTGTTTGGCATGATATTGGATTTCTATAGAATGTAGCCTATAACGCGAGCATGGACAAATTGGACATGATACAACTGACGAAATAAAATTGAATTGAGATGACTGAATACAACTTGAAATCACCAACACCCGAATGAGCATTTACAATTCAATTTATTTTCTTTCTAAGACAAGCTTCAGCTAAGCTTTGACTCCCAGGTTTCACTTTAACATATTTTGTGAAAAATAGTTTCAAAACACCGTAGTCTTTCAAAAGTTTTTAGTCTATCTGATTTGGTGGAGCTGAGTGATGTTTTTTCACCAGTGCAGCAGTCCTGAGATTAAAACTGTTCAAGTTCAGTGCCCTGGTTTGTGGTTACTACCGTTCGTGTGCACTAATTTGTTTGGTTGTGATAAAATAGCCTACGAATAAAAGTACGCTCTATGCCTTATGCTAAGGTAGTCTACAGGTACAGTAGCGTTTGCAGGAAGGTTCATGGAGTGTTTAATTTTGGGTCCGAGCCCGGAATCATTTTAGGAGCTCAGATTTTTTTTCTAAGGGGCCCGAAAACGAAGAAACGTTACACGCTTTTTGGTGTTCCACTTGTTTGTGAGGCCCTGTCTTTCATTGAAATCGTGCTTTTATTTTTTCAACTTGAGCTCTTGGCGTCGAACTAGGAACCTTCATAGCGTCCATCAGACACCTTCACCACTCCGTCAGTGAAAGTTAATATTTAATTATGCCACAATGACTCCAGTTTTTTTTTTTTTATCTTTAATAGCAGTCTATCTCGTATTCAATTGTTAGTTTACATCGACTTTTATTGAGCATAAACGTTATAATAACAAAATCAAATGCATAGCCTACAGGCTAAATATCTTTTTTTCTATTTGGAACCCTTGCAGGCTACACAGTATCGTATTCTGCATGACAAATGGTATTCGTTTTGATACATCACATAACAAGAGAGTGTTGGCACGGTGATAACAACAATACCAAATGATCAACCAAGCTACAGAGGTTTCAAAGCGCGCCATTTTCCATTGATACCTTAACAATAATGGAAGATTGACAAAAAGAAAAGAACAATTGTGACGACACAATACACCATAATAACAGCAGTTCTTGTGTTCGTATAAGTCAGGTTTGGCTTCTCCGTTCGCCTAATTTTGCTGTTTGTGGTTTTACTTGTCAACAATATCAAACTATACTATTTGTCATAACAAAAAAGATTTAATAGTTGTATAGCTTTTTATTGTTAAAACTATCCCAAATTACTTACAAATGGACAATACACTAGGCTACGATGAGTTCGCAGGTGTATTGCTACTTGCTACGGTAGCCTACAGAGAACTATAGAGAATAACCTGCAGGTACAGCTTGTCGATGTCAAATCATTCGTAAGATGGAAATACCGAAATGTTTTTTTGTTTTCATGAGCTAAGTTATCATCGCTTACCCAACAATAAAAAGAACTCGAATAAAGACTGAAACAAAAAATGAGTCGTGTAAGGGTAGCTTCAGGCAAAGTAGGAATTTTTCACATACAGTTGACTGGTGAAGTAAGCGACTTGTCTTCTGGGTTTTGTAGGCTACAATGTGAAAGCTCGTTTTAAAGGAGGGAGATAATTTCCGATTGACTACAAAGTTTCACAGAATTTTATGTTTCATAGAATATGCATTTCATGTTATGTTTTACAGAACTTAGCCCAGTTACTGCAATTGTTAAACCAACGTCAGCAAGATTCAAGTGACAATTTAAAGGCAAATCAACATGACTCATTTGTTGGGATGTCTGAACCTTCATAGCCTACTGCGTTTAATTCGTGCATCATATAATCCATATTAAACGCCGTGCATGGAGGCCAAAAAAAGCAACCTATTGTATTTAAACAGGTCATCAAGATTTGTCGAATAGGGAGTAGCATAATCTTCTGTAGAACTTTTCAAGTTCGTCGGCGTAGCATCATGACCACCTGGAGATGCGGCCTGATTTGTCACATTTTGCAGATTTTGATTACAGCTACTGCTAGTGTTTGACTGACATTTTCTGAGATGCTTTTACTTTTTGCGGTTTCCTAATGACATAAAACTTTTTTGTTGCCTTGGGGAAGCAGTAACAAATGAGAAAAGTAAGTTGAAAAACGCAAAATCAGACTGTTATTGAAAATTAACAGTCTGACTAAAATCTTCGAAATCAAATTTTCTTTGTTTTTCAACACGTGAGGATGTTAAAACCTATTGTGTCATCTGGGGAAAAGAATGAAGTAAGCTTAAAAAACTAATTTTTAGAAAAATTTATTTAAACGTTTGCCCAAAGTTAGAAAAACCTAGAAATTTCTGCAAAATGTGACAAATCAGGCCATATCTTTAGGTGGCCATGGTAGCATATATTCTCAAAAATGTTATGAATGTAGCCTAGCTTGTTTTTCTATTAGGCTACCTACTATTGTATTAGCATAAACAGCTTTTTCAGAAAATGCTCACGAATTATTTTATACTCTGCAATGTCCCTACACGTTAGGAAAAATCTTATAAGGTTTGCACAGGGATATCTATAACTACGGGATTGGAAACTCTATCCAGTGCTATACATCAGTAGGGTCATTACATTACTACGACTACAGAAAGATTAACAAAATAAATTACCCACTAAAAGATGTACAAAATTCGATTTTACAATAATAATACAAAATGTGCACTCACATTAAAACTTAATTGATTATGAAAGTACATTTACGCTGCTAGAAAAAAAACAATGAATCCAAAAAATGAATGAATGCAACGAGTCTAAAAACCGCCTACTGTTGTTCTTTAGCATTTTGCGTACTGCAAATCGGATCAGAAGTGAATGAGGAGTGTTTAGCAATCAGTGAAATATGCTGTTCTATCATCAACCTGTTCGCAGACCAATCCAGTATGAAACCAATCCGTTTACGATGTCATCAGAACTTAAATCAATACTCATTCTGGAAATTTTTTAAACAGCAAACAAAATACAACATGACTGCACTAATGGAATACAAACAAATAAACAAACCAGGCAAGCATAGACCTTACAATTTAGAGGTGAATTGATTGTTACACTTTTGGTTGTTCGTTTAGCCTACTACTTGCTGCCCTTTGAGGTCAATTTATTTGATTATTTATCAAGGCAGCGCCCAAAGAAAAGTGACCCTACTGGTGTATAAAATGGTTTTGAGTTCCACATAGTTTCCAATCCCGTAGTTATAGATATCCCTGGGTTTGCATAACCATTAGAACAGGATTATGATTTTTTTAACTATAAAGTTACTCTTTTCACAGTTATTTAAGAGCTTGTGTCCAATTCATGGAATTGTAGTGGGCTTACCCTGCGTGCTGCACCTGTAGGCCTACCTGAGTGCAGGTTAATTAGCTTAAATGAAAACAACCCAACAACTAAACCACCAGTAAGCTAAACACATTGTCGTCAAAAGATACAATGGATTCTGTCTATGAAAAAGAAAGGTTCGATTCTGACAACAGTGACACGGCTCTGCAAAACAATGAAGACTCGATTCCGGGCTTCATTAGCTCAAATCAGAAAGAAACAAAAGATAATAATAATGTAGGTGAAGAGGTAAAAAAGTCTTCACAAAGCGCTGTTGAGAAATTCTTCTCCAATGAAAACGATTATGAAAATTCAGAATCATTTGTTGGAACATATCCGCCAGGGGTAACAGCGACTGGGAGTACAAATCTTCCAATTCCAGAAGTAGAGCCAAATACAATCGCTCTTGCCAACACAAAAAGGAAACGCAAGAAGAATAAAGCGCCTGCACCTTACACACAAAACCAACAATTATTGGTGAAAGACCAAAAGTGTAAGTAGACAAAGCAAAAGTACCTTTTTTTCACCTTTACTTGAAAAGAATAGGCCTTCTGACAACGCAATCATTTTCATAGGAAAAATAATTAGACTTTTAATAGCTAAGTTGGGTTGTTGTCGTCTAACGTCGAAAAAGGCTGGGTCTTGGTCACCTATTGGTTAGACGTTGGGTTAACACTCATTTGTTTCTGATCCTCTTGCGTATTCGTTTGCAAAAATATAATTATCATTGAATTGAGGAAGCTTCTTGTAGTAATCAAGGACTTAAAAGGATCACTTGCCCTTAAACCTACGCTAAACCAACAAACACTAACACAATAAATTAACATAATGTTTTTAGACTCGTACTAGTTTTTTTAGTCTGGTGTAGCGTTTCGTTTGGTTAGCGCGTTGGGCTCGCAGTCGAGAGCCTGCGTGTTCGACTCCAGCCACCCGTACTTGCTGTTGTTTCTCTGGGCAAGAAACTTAACGATAATTGCCTCTACCTAGTGATCGATTTCGAGTAATGGGTAGTACCAAATTTAAATCATACGTAGAGTAGACAACCGGAAACAGACATTGCCGTCGGCTGCAGCGTGGGTCAGGTGTATGTCGGAAAGCGTACACCGATGCATAGCGCTCAAGTCCGCTTTCCCGCAATGCAGGATAAAGATAAACAAACAAACAAACAACAAACATCGTTTAAAGCAGACTTTGGAAGTTCAGAACCATCTAAAACTTTATGCTACGAATGCTCAGCCGCTTGCATGCGCTGTGGAGTTAGCCAAAGACATTTCAAAAGCAACTTAGTGCAGTTTTCTTCTTGCGTTTAAAGCCGCCGCAGGTCACGTTGTTATTATATCCAGGCGCAGCAGCCAATGGATTGTGTGTTCATCGAGCGTTGTTAGGTCTACAATTACATGTCTATCCTTGGGTTGGGTCGGTAATGGGTAGACGTACACAGGACATTGGTAGAGAATGTCGCATGCAGTCTAAAAATCTGAGCCACATGCACAAGATGGTGAGTCGGCTAGGCCCCATTGGAAACATGTTCCTATTGAAACGGTTTGTGCAGTCTGATAAAATGAAAACCGTTGAAACATTGCGTTGTTGATTTAATAGCTTTTCTCTTTGTTTTCATCTCCCAGAACTTTTGTTAGAGTGGTGGCGAGATAGTATGTCATCGCCGTTCTTTTCACATTGATTCAACATCGACAGACGTTGAATCGTTGTTAAGGAGGTGATTTGCTTACTGGATATATATTCAGTTAGCCGAATTCAAGTCAATCGCCTTTGCTGTGTTTTCTAGAGATCGTTTGTATTCCTATTCACCAAGTAGGTAACACTCACCTGCGGCTAAAAGTTAAGAGACTTTAAAGTGTTTAATTCATCGCCTGTATGATAGCTACTTAGGTTTAACAAAATAAACTGATGGACGAAGCAAAGCATATTGCAATATGACAGAGCTTCAAGTGATAGGTCAGTTGTGAACTGTAAGCAGATTGTGAACGTCGATAGCAATTCGCTTTGGTACGATAGCTTTGCTTTCACTGAAGGTTTTCATATGAAAATGTCCGGAAATCAAAAGGATGCTAATTTAACTTCATCACCCAAACAGTAGAAGATATAAAGAGCTTTTTTGTGTCAACATATTTGCAATTAACTAGTCGATAGTAATATCTTGGAAGAAAAACCTTTCTCCTAGCAATACAATATCTTGTCGGTGCTTCAGTAGATTATTTATAGCTTTATTGAACTGGAGGCTCGCCCGAGGTGCTAGAATCTATTTTATGCTGTGCTGAAAAGTGATGCGCGTGGCATTTTGTGATAAATATCATTTTATTTTTCTTGCTGTTTATTCTGTTGCGTTTTAGCCTACTTAACTATCCGCTACAGTAAACTACTTGAGTGAGTAGCCTACCTGGAAGTTGAGGATTACTTGATTACATCGAATGTTCCACATATATTTTTCAAAAAACTGTACGCCTAAACTTTAGAAAATATTTCACGAATAAGCAGGTTAAGATTGTCAAATAGTGTAGGCTAATTCATCTTTGAGCTTGCACAAGGTGGTTACTGAAATTACCGATAAACGCTTTTTCCAAGCGTATAGGCTAGTTAGATTTGTTGCATAAAGATTGTAATTGATCGTTTATTTTACAGCAAATGATCCAGAAAATGTGGTTAGAAAAGATAGAAATCTTCAGCACGCATTGCACGTACCTGATTACATTCAACCAGCTCCATCAAGGCTTCCGCCAATTCAGGGAATAAATAACGTTGCATTTGGACCAACTTTAGCTGCGGCTGGCTCTGCTGTCCCTGGTGTTAATAAAACTACTGGGCCGGAACCGACTTATCCCACAGAATTACCTCACAATGACGAAAAAGTAGGTTTTAAAAACGATTTTTTTTCACTCATGTAGTTTCACCACTCGTGACAATCGTCTCAAAGTAGATTCTCAAATCTAAAGAATGCATAAAGTGAGAAAATTACAACGTTTGTTTGCGCTATGACAGCAGTAAAACTTTAATTACCGTATTTCATCAAACTTACGTTACGTCGCCCATAAAATATTATGCAGTTCATCACAACCTACACGAAATGGTAATAAGTATTTTTTTTTACTAATTTGTGAGAATATCGCTTGTTAATGAACAAACACTTCATTTTGCACTCAGGGTGTCACCAATGGAGCGTTTGTGAAGGAAACTCCGTTTACTTCCAACAAAAAGAAGCAAAAGAAACAAAAAATGTGGCAGGAAAAGAAGGTAACAAGGAAGATTGTTTGGAATGATTTCAATTGTTGTTGGCGATAGGCTTATTCGATTACTTTGGCAAAGTTTGTTCTATATGATTTACAAGGAAAAAGAAGGATATCAATCAATCCCGCTGTTCTGGTCAACTCGAGATGACTTCGCGAATCATCTTCTAATCATCTCTTTTCTTCACTCTCGTCAACCCTTCCATAACTCTTTCTTTCAATGTGGATGTTCAAGGCTCCCTAGTGCCTTATATCAACGCTTATATCCACTTCACATTTCGTCTTTGTAGACTTTTAATTTTTTTGTATTTTCTTCAGTATTGTAGGCTATCCATTTCCACACCTGGGCGCATTAACCCATGCCTGAAGTGTAATATTAGCTGATGATAGATTCCATAACTCTTTGAGCCTTGGGATGTTCAACACTAGAAGTGATGGTTGTCTTAACTAGGCTACACATGTTTATAACAGCTAATCTCACGCCCACTTTTCTACCAGTTCAGCTTTCCCAACTGCGAATTCCAAGCATTGGCAATGTTAGTTAAAGCAAAACGCTGCATTGGGACTTGGTGTCCAAAATCACTTATTTATTTGAAATGTGGACATGTTGCTCGATCTTGGAATTACTCGATTCATACATCAACCAAGATTGAAAAAATGTGACAATCCAAGATTATCTTGTAGTCAGTCAAGTCACGTAACCTCACTCTGTAGTAGGCCTAAAGTTGACTCAAACTCTGTTCAGAGAAATCTTTTCGTTTGCTAGTCTCTTGGTTGGTATAGTTCCATTTGGTCTGAGTGAGCATGTTTTTTTAATACCTGGAATTTGCAAAACATACATTTGAAAAACTACTTTCATATAAATAACTTACTTATGATGGGAGATAGGTTGTTGTGCATTGTCTTGAATAGAATGTCTGCTACATATTGCACAATAATTTTATGAAATGTGTAGTGATGGTAATGTTTTTCTAACGTTTTGTAGTACAATATTATGACACCATCATTTCAAGATTCTGAAAAAATGAAAGCAGCCTTAGACACAGTTTATAGTGATGACTGATGAGTGATGATAGTGGCGTAGATTTGTCTATCCAGGTATTTGATGCACAATAATATGGGGCTGAGCTCTGGTATTGATCACTAACGGACTTGGAAAAACAAGCATGAGGCAATGGACAGCCTATGCATTATAAATGAGTTACATTTTTGTGGCCTGTGGAAGCAGTAAAACAAACAGGTTACAAGCGTCCAATCTACAACACAAATTTTGTGAACAATTTATTTTAGTTCAGATATAGCGAATTTATAGGCTATAAGTGTCAAAACGTAAATTGAATGGAAAACTGTTGACGTGTTGGTTTATGCCTGCCATAAGCGTTTACCTATGAGTGATCTTCTTGTAATACTCTATCCTCATCTGTAATCAAGTTTAAAACTAGCTTAAAATAGTTTCGGTTGTTTCACATCAGAGTCAGAAAACCAGGAATTTTTCTTCAACTTTTCCAAGTTAAAGCTTTGGTAGAGAGTTTGCTTTGTTGAACCATAGAGAAATAAAACATAGTAACTTTAGCGGGTTTAGCATACTTTATTTCACACATACATTGGTATGTCAACCAGACATTTGTTGACAAGGGCCGGGGAGCACTTAAACCCAAACCTAACAACTAAAAGTGCAATTAAAGAGCACATCGCCTCTTGTGAAACGTGCACTGACAATGTCTCGATCGACCAATTTAAAATCATCTCTCGAGGCAGATCTGATTTTCAGACTAAGATCATGGAAGCCTTAAGAATCAAACGTAACAATCCATCTCTCAACCGGCAGTTATTCGCCTGTGGCTCATCGTTCCTTTTGTGTGTGTTCTAATTGTTTTGTCTAGGGTTGAAATATCCGGATATCGGTTAACCGGTTAACCGGTTAACCAAGACATTTTCACCTATCTGATATCCGGATAGTTTTATGTCGGTTAACCGTGTAATAAAAAAGTAAAAGTATTACTGTGTGTTGAGTGTTTTACGCCTCTTTTGCAATTTTGAAATCCTGCATGATCCCAGATTTCTGATGGATGATAAACTTGACACGTTTGGTGAATTCGGAAAAAAGAAGCAAGGTATACGCTCTCGCAGCAACCCTATTTCAAAGGTTACTTGGAGAGGTTGCAAGAGATCCTGAACCTAGAGTAGAAGATGAAAGCAACTTGGTATCAACTACTTTTGCAAGGGTAGAAAGAGAGCCTACATCTTTGAAGGAACAACTAGAGCAAGCCATCATGTCAGCATCTGTTGCTGCTACTGCAACTCCACCTTCCAAATCCAATACCATAGAACTTAGCAGAAGGACAATCCGAAAAGAATGTGAATTATGAAGCAACAGCGAAACGGCCGGCCAATCTTCAAATTCTTTATGAAGCGCTGCTTACCATTCAGCCCACTTCTGTAGAAGCAGAAAAAGCATTCAGTGCATGCGGGCTTTTTGCTACAAAACTCCGGTCTCGTCTAAACGATTCAACTATTGATGCGTTGTGCTTTTCGAAATGCATTACAGAAAACATAAGCATTCGATAGTTTTCGTTTTATTGTGTAAAAATGAAACAGAGTTGAACCATTAACTTGTAACTGAGTTGCTTGTAAGATAACATATGTGTATTTTAGTGGTTAAAAGACTAGATATGCTGCGACAGGGTAGGTTTCAGTGTTCCTTCCAATATCCAGTTAACCGAATAATAAAATTGTCAAATATCCGTATATATCCGTTATCCGGATATCAAGCTTTTACAACTATCCGTTCAACCCTAGTTTTGTCCAATGCCTGTAGTCTACACCTCACGTGATCTGTTTCCCACTGCATAATTTACTCGCAATCATTCTCGTATCATTTGTTCAGTTTGTGCTTTCAGTCCAGAGTGTCGTTACAGTTACAGTGCATAGTCAAATTTATTTTACGATTTTTCATTTTATGTATTGCAGATTTAATTCCTGATGAGGACACACGTACGTGTCGAAAACGTTTGAGTTTATTTTATTTCATTATGTTATATTTTGTGTGAAATAAAGTATGCTAAACCCGCTAAAGTTACTATGTTTTATTTTCCAAGTTAAATCATCATAAAGTCACAATGTTAGAAAAAAAGTAGCATCTCTAACACATCCAAGATGTCGTTTCGACCGAATCAAATTTCGCTTTCGAACATCTCAAACACATCCAAGATGTTCGTTTCGCTTTCGAACAACCTAAGATCTAAAAAAAAAACTTCCTTTTACGAATATAAAATAAAAACAATCAAAATATAGTTATTACTATCTGAATTCTTAACAGCGTGTTTCACCTCAAAGGGATCATCAGAAGGGTCTAAAAAACATCAATAATACCTGAAAAGATATTAAATATTGTAACTGTAATTTAATCTGCAAAAAAACTTTAAATCTGTAATTCCTGAAAAGATATTAAATATTATAACCGTAATCCAATATGCAAAAAAACCCTCAGAATTACAAAGAGCCACGCTTAGTGTCACGGTTTGTCTGATTTACAAACGCGCGCGGACTGATATGCAGAAAAGCACTTTTTGTGTAGCCTTAGTCACTTTATTAAATACAGTTTACAACATCAATTAAGTCTTATTCAAATAGAATGCGAGCATGAAAAACAAAAAGAAGGCGGTTAAAAATACATAACACACCCCAGTTCTCTTAGTTAACCAAGTAAATGGATAAAAATTAGTAGTTACTTACAGTCTCATTATAACTGCAGAGCTGGGCTAACTGGTCAGGTGAATACTTAATTAAGGTAAAGTAATAACTATCTAGTTATTACAGACGACACAGGATAAACGATACTTTTACTCAACTATAACAGAATAATTGACCTTTTTACTCAACTATGATACATAAAGATCAAAAACAGATAAAGTAAGCTTTCCTTTGTCTAGCAATAAGCCATGCCTCAGCTGAAAATGAACTTTGACCAGAGTTGCCAAAATAAAATCACACAATAACATAATAAAGTAAAAAGGACCATGATAGGTCACCATAACTGGGCTAGACTGAACGCACAAGCAGCTGAACAATTGAATTTGTGACACTTAGCATTGAGCACTTTTTGTAGTATTAATAGTTTTCATTGTTTTAAAATAAAAACAAAATTCATTAAATTTTGAAATGTCGTTGCGAAGTTCCAACTACTCAACCATACAACGAGCTACATAGGCTACACCAGGCGCAGCCATGGTCCCAACGTAAACCACTGACTATTCTAGCGAATTTACACCAAAAGCAAACAATCGTTTTTGCTTGACAGTAGGCTACACACAGAAAGTCATTGTTTGGTTTACAAAGATGGGATAAAAATTCCAAAAAAATTATGCAGAAGTCTTAGATTAGAATATTCGTTTGTGTCGAAAATCAGGTGGACTTCAGCATGAATATCCCATTCTTTGCTGAAAGGCTTTAAGCTATTTTTATTTTTTTCAACTTTTTTTTGTGAAGTAGGCTAGGTTAGCATTTTTGCAATGATATTATAAAATGAAATATCGAAACAAACCTGGGATTGACAATGATTTGACTGGTTGATAGAAAAAAAGCAGCATGAATTTTCCCTTTAGTTGTGTTTTTAATGAGCACTTCGATGTGAACTAAACTGTCATTTGTCTTTTAATGTTTCATTTATTGAAAAGGGGAGTAATTGAACTCATCACGACTTCCCTCTGCGGTAACGACAGTAAAAAGGTTGAGAACTCCTGGGTCAGTGAATATAGGTAGCTTTCTTCTGTAGAAGTAGAGGCCGCTTTTGACATCACAATTGCAAATTGTCTGCCGCAAAAAATTTAAACAGCCAGAGCCAGAATCTTAGAATAGTTAGGCTACTAATCTGTATTTTATGTTGCGCAGTGCGCACTGAAAGTACAAGAATATTTTAACAATCTACAGTAGCGTGTATCACTGTCAGTGTAGCAGCAAAAAGAAAACTTGCAGTTTAGCTTAATCGCAAATATCCTGTTTTCTGCGGAAAGCTAATTGGAGAGACAGTAGCTGACAATTCTCAGTGTCGTAATGACTTGGCACAGATAGAGCATGAATGGAAATGGCGTGAGTAAAAAGCAAGTTTTGACAGTAGGCCTACAGTGGTTTGTAGGCTATGCTGTGGAATAGATTGTAAAACAATATGTCGAAGTTAAAAGGCTTGAAACGTACAAAACACCGCCTACGTGTTCTTGGTAGAGTGGATGCCTCTGCTTTAGCAATGCTCAATAATTTGTTGTGCAGTATAGTAGTGAGCGAAGGAAGGAGGCTATAAATGTTAGTTTTGCTTCATATTTTTTTCGTTAATATAAGGCAGGCAACAGCAACATGTACCAGTTGTTCAGGTGTATAGTTATTAAACTTGAAAATAAATGTTTGATTGTGAGTTTACAGATGTAAAGCACTAAGATGGGATCTTCTTTCGAGTGCTGTTGTGCTGGTAGTTGTTTCAGCTGTTGTGAGTGTCTTAACCCATTGAGTGCAAGCAGTAAGGTGAAATAAAAACGGTGATTTTGTAACAATAATTCCAATAAATTATGTGTTTGTTCTGTAGCAAAATCATTTCTTGTAGTTTTCTACACTTAAGACAATTTTTTTTAGAACGTTTGAGCTTGTTATATCTTGCACAAAGCTGGCTCAATTTTAATATGTTAATGTACGCCTTACGGTGTAACATTTGTCTTGTACCTGTAGATAAAACGACTTTGTTGTTTTCAGAGAGTGAAGTCGTCCCTTCATTTTCACGATGGCGTAACACCAATTGATTACGTTCTGGCATATGAAGAAGACATTAAGTCACACGATGAAACAAAGAAGAACAAATACAGAGAAACATTTGAACACAACCTTCAAGATGTGGGGTTACAATTGGAAAGAGAGCCGAAGGAGGTAAAGAATTTCACAGATTGCACAATGTTATTCATAAAGTATTTTTGGTCTTTATTATAGCCTATAAGTGGAAGGTTCTAGTGGTATGTATATTAGGTTATGAAAGATATGTCAAACTGCAATTGTTTCAATGCCACAGACTTTATTTTAAAACGGTACTTCGGCTACCGGAGAACTGGTATAGCCGACAATACGTTTTAAATTTCATCATTTTCAAATTACTGTACTTCGACGTTTCGTGAAATTTGTCAAGATAGGTTTCTAAGTTTTGCATTTTTTCCAGAACTCTCAAAACAACAAGACTTGCTTCATTAAAGTTCACGTTCCTTGGGAAGTTGCTCTCAAATACGCTGAGAGAATGAAAATGAAAATGCCACTAAAAGAAGTGAAAGAAGACAAAAATGAGCCTAGCAAAGCGTCGATTTTTTCCCACGAATGCTGTTTGGCATCCAAGAATTGTTTTCACCGTTCCGTCCATCCATTCAAATTGCATAATAAATCTATCGAAGAACAGGTAGAATTTAAAAAGGTGTCTTGTTTTGAGTATGTGGAAACATCATCAAGCTTGGTTGGTACTGAGGGTGCCAGGGTACGAGGATTTATTGGCATGATTTAATGCTTCAATAACTTTATGTTGAACACCGTTTATCCTGTTTTAAAGTTTATACATGAATGGTTGCGCCCAAAAATATATAGCCTACCATACAGCCTGTTTCACCTATACGGATCATCAGAAGTTCTTATTCAAATAGATACATAGGTGAAACAGGCTGTTAAGGATTCAGATAGTAATAACTATATTTGATTTAATTCGCTCTGCTTTGCTTTTTTGCTTAGCATTGAGCACTTTTTGTAGTATTAATAGTTTTCATTGTTTTAGCTTACCATACACATATTTTCAAAACGTTTTGTAACACAAGTTTATTGTTTATTTCAATTTTGTTTTCAGTTTGGAGAATCTGACTACTACACGGCTGAATTTTCACGAGACAAAAAAGAATATTTTGATATTAAAGATCAAAACACCTTTTTCAGCAGCGCTGATCGATCAAGAATTGTGAGCTATTTGACAGCTAAATAAATGCTTTGTAAAAATTTTTTATTTAACATTTTAAATCGAATTTTTAGTTAATTTTTTGCTTTAGTTTATAAGATAGTGAATACTTTCTATCTCTCAACACGCATGCACTTCATACACGCCTTCTCGCCCTAGGCTCACCGCATCTTGAGTGAGACGAAGTACGGAAAAAAGGTGGACGTTGGGATTGGGAAACTTATTCTAAACGATGTGTATTGCGCCGCTTATCCTTTGCACGAGGTAACCTTTCCAATGAAAATTGTTCCGTCTTTTAAAACTTGTCCCATGCTGCACTCGGTTTTGATGGTGTCAGTGATGGTCATTTACATCATTTTGGACATGTTGTATTATTTCCTAGACCATGATGAAATAAACAAAACGCTTACTGTTGTACAGCGTATCGTGTTGACCTCACAGTGTACTTCAAGATAGCAAATCAGTCGCTTTTTACATTGGTTCAACGTTTGCAGACGTTCAATAGCGACTGATTTGCCATCTGGCTGGCACTAACTTCCGTATCCGTGTAACTTAACTGTGTATCAGCAATGTTTTTGTCAATCAGCGTTTTTTCTATATGCCAGGGGTCACCAAACTACGGCCCGCGGGCCGGAACCCGGCCCGCCACGTGCTGCGAAAATAACAGCTGCACTACACAACTGTTAAGGAAAAAAGTTACCAAACGTTTTGTAAAGTACTGACGTTGCTGTTGAGCTACACGCAACCTGCTAATGATTTTTCCATATTGTTTCTTCTTATGTTTCTTTTATCATTAGGCCACCACAAAATGGGGACAGCCTAGGCCAAATTTGGAAAGATGTAATGTTTTTTCAAGAGTACGATGCCCTGCAGTCAGGCGCGGATTTATGGGGGGGGCCCAGGGGGCCCGGGCCCCCCCCCGAAATTTTGTGAAAAATTGTATGTTTCCGCATCAAATGGTTTGATATGCTTCTAAACAGCTGATATTAGTCCCTCGGCATCACAATTGATGAAAATGGTTGATTTAATGTCTATTTTCTAGCATATCGTATATGTCGTAGTATCATTGTTCATATCTGTTTAGCTTTTTCTTTCTTTTTAATTGATTTTTAAATTTTCTGACCCCCCCCCGAAAAAAACTCTTAGATTCGCGCCTGCCTGCAGTGTATCACAGTAGGGGATAACTTTTCCAGCAACCTTTCGATTTTCATCACAACTGTGCTATTCCACCGCTGACTTTGTTATTTATTGTGCTCATTTCAAGTCAATGGAGATTCTAAATAGTTGTATATCTTTTCGCAATTTGCATCCGGCCCGCAGCTGTTAATCTCGCAGTAATCCGGCCCTCAGAGAAAAAAGTTTGGTGACCCCTGCTATATGCCATGAAAACTATTCTTTGAGAATTGGTCTTGTGATATTCTGCCGTCTCACCTAATCACGTTTCCTTTTTTCACATCGCTTTAACGTGTGAAGATGCTGAAACATCGGAAAGTTTGTCTTTCTATTGAAGGCATATTGTACAAGTCGTGCATGTTATGTTAGTGCGTATATGAATGACAGTATTGCACAACATTACTCACCATCTTTGCTCATCAATATGTTGTTGGTTTTAGAATAGAATTAACGTGACAAATATACCGCTGTCACTGATCGAGGATCACCTTTCCTTTTCGATTGCAGAAGCTTTGAAACGACGTTGTTTCTCGGCTAAGAATGAAAAATAGTAAATATTGATTTTTCATTGAATGATCCTCGCTTTAAAGAAAATTTTTGACCTAGGTATTGCATCATTGCATTTGATTTTTTTTACTTTTATCATAAATAACATCACATTTTTAGGGCCCTCATACAAGCAGTGATCCTAACTTCACCAAACACGACAACATGCGGCGAATGCTTTACTGGGAATGGGCAAGATGGGGGCGCTGGTACAAGTTCCAACCTTTAGATTTAATCAGGTACGGCCCAATTGACGATCGCACACTCTCAGCCTGTTTACAGGCACGCGTCGAGGGCAACCTACATTTAAAGGCACTCCTAATGTGTGCATTGGTTACAATCTGCAATCCATATGCTACTGTATATATTTTATACCTTCCTTATGCATACCTAGACAGCCACTTCAACTGGTTCAGATCTTTACCAGATCGTGTACGGATTTGACCAGATCTCTACCAGATCTGGACCAGGTAAAGTGGCGGTCTGGGTACTGGGTAGTGTCAATGCTCGTTGAAGCCGTGTACATTTAGCCCTATAGTAATAGCGGAAAGAAATACTATACCAGCTAACAAATAAGTATTTATTTCATGTAACGTGAAGTTGTTCATCCATGTAAAAAATGTAAAGAAAACATTTTGCTAGCTAGTATACTGCACACATGGAAAAACTACTTCCAGTGTAGGCCTATATGACATAACTTTGAAGGGTTGAGTTTTCGAAGAAGCTTTCTCAAATTGAGAATGCTTTACGCCGAGAGAAAAGTCACAATCGCGTTTTATCACTGCGCCAATCGCAAAACAACTGCATCAAAACAAAATCTAACGACACAAAAGTAGTAGATATCACATAGCAGAACAAATGCTTGACAGTGTTAGGTTTATCCGAACTATTCGAAAAAGTGCGAGTCTTTTCAATCAAAACATGCAAATGTTAAAATTGACAAAAATTAGCATCTTTGCGATCGTGTAGTGGTTATTTACAGTTTTGCTAAACAAATTTTTGTGACACTGAGTGATGTTTCCTGCAAAACCTTATTACAATTTTCAGGATAGTTACGTTCTATTATGTCAATCGAACAGTGATTATAGTTACATGCTGATGATATGCAGGGCATATTTGGGTGACAGAAACACTTTGTATTTCGCCTTTCTTCAATTCTACGTGGTAATGCTTCTGCTGCCCTCAATGGTTGGAATAGTGGTTTTGATGTGGGGTTGCATCACTGTGTTTCATAACCCCATGAGGTATCACTTTGTTGTTGTAAAAGCATGTTTGTCTTGCACATTCTGAAGTGGCAAGGTATTCACTCCTGTACCATTTGTTGTTGTTACCTGCACATGGACATCTCCATCGCTTCTCAGTCCTGCTTAGAAAAGATAGGCTAAAGCAGAAATTGTTGTGCATGGCTCACCGCGGCAACACGATGTTTAGTTTGTAAAATTTAAAAAATCTTACTGTTTGCAAATGATAAAATTTATGGTCCTATCATAATCGACGTACCAAGTTAAACATGTGTGTTTTTGACGTTAAACCATATTTATTTTAAATCAATCCTTTAATGTCTGCCGCGGTTGTTTGAAACTGATATAGAAAAGCACAACACTTTGATGTGGTGGAGATCTATATTTTATACATTTGGCACGGTTTTACCAGTTGTAGCCCATTGTTTTTCAAAGTGTAGGAAAAAAAATTGCATGACCGTTTTGTAAATGATTTTGCTTTTGCTTTCAACATTGAAATCAAGAAGATTTCAAGAAATCTCTGTCTAAAAAAAATTGAGTCTTTTTTAAATGGATATATAGGTCTATAGGACTATAGCAAGCAAATTTGATTCTTTTTACATTGATTCAAAGTCTGTAGACGTTGAATCATGAACAAGAATGGATTCGACCAGCTGGATAGCTTGTTGTTTTTTTGCGTGCTCACTGAATGTATTGTTGTTTGCATGATCTTGCTGATGTTGACGTCACTACTGCACTGTTGCGCCACCTACCAGACACTACTTCGGTGACAAAGTCGCCATCTACTTTGCCTGGCTAGGTTTCTACACAGTGATGTTGCTCATACCGACTGCTGTTGGTCTGCTTTGCTTCATATACAGCATTGCTAGCTTGTGGACCTACCCACCCGTGTAAGTAGACATAACGTCATAATCAACTCCCAGTTTGTTAATTTTGCAAGAAGGTGAACTATGAGTAGGTTTCGATAATGCTTTTCATGGATTTGTGTACGGATGATTTGACTACTTTTGGCATCAGTTATCACTTTTACTTACTGTTTTAAAAACATTACAAAAGTTAAAGTAAGGCGCATTGCATGCTTTAAATGTCATCACTCTTCATCAGTTTTTAAGTCTTGTTTCTTTTCTCATAATTCAATTTATGTGATGGCAAATGTAAATAGCTTTGAAGTACATTGCGTAGTATTCATTCAAGGCTCCTCAAGCTTCGATGTTTCATGTTTGCATTTTTTGCATTGAGCATGTGGAAAGTGTTTCTAGGTTTAGCTTGAATGTCACAGCTGAGACTCAAAATGTTTTTAGTATGGTTTACACTTTACAATATCACTTTAAATATGTAAACCTTTTCAACTGCATCACCTTTTATTGAATTGTGTAGAAAACAATAATTTGTATACTCTTGACTAATCTCTACTGGTAATCGTAATTGTTCATGTGAAACATTGCCAGAGGTTCAATCATTTAAAGGATTTTATGTGTGAAGCATTCTACTTCATCACTGAAACCTCACCTGTGTTTAATCTGACAGCCTGTTAGAAATGCGCACACAAGAATAAAATGTTTTTCAGCCAAGAAGTTTGCGAAGAAACTTATCCAACTTACGCAGGCAATATTACAATGTGTCCTTTGTGCGATAAAACTTGCACATACTGGAAGCTCAAATCATCATGCACTGCTGCACAGGTGATTATATTCTTTAAGTGTTATGATAAAATGACATTGAATTTCTTTCTTTTGTAACACGGTTTTAACTCCTGCAATTGCAGTTTTGTTTTCATATCGTGAATTAGATGTTCAATTTAAAAACAGCTAATCACTACAAAATTGACCTATTGTAAGTTCGACACAAAGGTCTGACGCCACAAACTTTTTATTGCAGATTACTTACATTTTTGACAACTCGTCTACCATCTTCTTTGCAGTGTTCATGTCACTATGGGGTAAGTTCTATTATTACATGTCTCTGTCTTTATGTCTATAATTAGCAGTCAGCAAAAGCATAGCTGCCCAAGGTAGAAAATACAATTCGTTAATACAACGAACATCACAAGAAGGAACATTCAGTTAATTTTTTTTTACAATTTTTAAGTTGACAACACCGGCTTCTAACCGAAGCTTTAAATATCTGAAAGAATGTCCGAGAAGCTATTTTCTGTCTTTGTCGGTCGTTCAGCCATGTAGTGCAGTTGATATTTCTTGTAACATCCAGTGGACGTTTTCCGTTCGTAAATCAACGTCAAATCTGCAAACGCTTTTTTTTGCGCAGCAACGATGTTTCTCGAGTTTTGGAAGCGAACGCAGTTTAGGCTTGCTTACGAGTGGGACTTGGTGGACTACGATGAAGAGCGTGACTTGGTTCGGCCTGAGTACGAGGTCCTTGTAGAACGGTCGAGGTTGAATCCAGTCACCGGCCAAATGGAACCTTACCTTCACCCGAAAGACCGGTACACCAGAGCGGCATTTTCGCTGGTCACAGTCTTATTTTGGGTAAGATATCACACCATTCTGTTTTCTTAAAAGCAGTAGATTTGTGTAATGAAATGTGAAAGAGGCTTTCTCATTCCCAAGATAAAAATTTCTGCAATCAGTCAATCGAAACACGTTGTTTAAGGTAGCTTTAGTTTTCTTCATTTCAACTTAATGCTCTTTTGAAAAAACCCTTGCAAGCTGGGAAAAAATCTTATTTTGTATTGATGTATTGTGAACGTTCAATCAATGCAAAAAAGATGGACTTTGCTAACTGGGTTCCATATTTGTGTTCCAGGTTGCAGTTGTTGTTGTGGCTGTGTTTGCTGTCATTATCTACCGCCTTGCGATCAATGCAGTGTTTGCCGCCTCTGTTGATTTCTCGTCACTTGGAGCGATCGGGAGCATTGCTACACCGTCTATGCTCACAACGATTACTGCGTCTGTAATATCTTTAGTGCTCATCATGGCATTGAACAAGGTGAGCGTTAAAACTTGCCTTCCTTTTTACTTAATTTTTTATATATTTTTTTCTGCCCATGGGATCTACTAATGCATTGCATCTTATGCAACAACGTTAAAAATAAAATTACTCTTGCTTCCAAGTGGTTGCGATTGCTTGCACAACATTCACACTTTACAGTAACACGACTGAATATCCTCAAGTTTTGCTATTTTCATGTAATTTAAACTCATGCAGCAAAACATTTTTACCGTTTAAAATATCACTATAGATAGAGTTTCACTTTTAGCAGCATGATTGTAGCTTACTTACTTCACAACGTAGATAGTAACGACCTGTTTTAACCTGATGCTGCGAGTTCAATTCGCTATTACCATAGCGAACTCCTAGCTCAGGCTAAAACAGGTTGTTAATATCTACATTGTCAAGTAAAATATCAGTGTTGATCACCATAAGAACATGATGAAAAGTTGAATAAGTTGCAATACTGTCTAATCAAAATAATCTAATGATTTTGTTGTTTTATAAAGGTCTATGAAAAGGTGGCCATTTGGTTGACTAACTTAGGTAAGAGAATAGCAATCATTAAATTGTATGTTTGTACAAGAGCGATCGATTGTTGGAATCTTTTCGGACAGAGAAAACGTCCTCGAAAACTCCTGCAAAATTTGTTTTTTCATATTGATTCGACTCGCGCTTAACTTTGCCCTGGTAGATTCGCATACCTGCAAAATTTTAACAAGCGAAAATATCGCTCTGCCAATCTCGATAACCAGGCCTGAGTCAGTGGTCGATCACTTGAAGTGATGCAATCTGGGAATTGTTCCATTCACCTGATGTGGCTAAATGCAGAGCTATTCTTGAACTGCTTTGCTCGAGCACAGATCCCGAGTCTTGAACCAGCGTCGCTCGATCTGTCTTGTTTATTTACTGAGTCAGATGTTCATGCACTGAGCTATCCAGATTGATTGTTGTCTGACGCTATGTGTCACTTTTTGTTGTGGTTTCAACGTTCACAAACTTATTAAATCACAGACGTTTGACAATCAACGTATATGATAACAAACTGGCAATTAAAACAAGTAAATTTGAGAGAAAGAATGAGTTCAACTCCCAAATTTTAGTTCCAAATTCTCAATTTCCTCCTCAGTTCATTTATAATAATAGTTTATATCTGATCGTGTCATCATTTACGACCATCCCGTTTACTAACTAACACCAGGCTAACACAGCGAAATTCGACCCACTTCATGCAATTATTGCAACGTGCTTGTTCTGCTGTAGCTTATATTTAATAAAAAACTTGTTGGATCTACAGAACTTCCCCGCACGCAGATCGAGTTCGATAACAGCTTCACTTTCAAGATGTTTTCTTTTGAATTTGTTAATTTTTATTCCTATCTTTTCTACATTGCTTTCTTCAAAACCTCTTTTGCCGGTCACCCCGCAGACTACAGCTATTTATTTGGCCAGTGGAGATGGGAAGCGGTAAAATACTTTCATTACCTAATGAGCTTATTTTTTTTTCAAGCTAAAAATATTTTTAATATTTGTGAGTAAGCTAAACTGTGTAGACTTGAGGTATGACATGGGTTTATGATATAAATGCGTTCTTATTGAACAAATTGATCTAGTTTAAGAAAAACTCAATACTCGTGATGTGCAAGGCACCAATGGCTTTAAATCATTCAAAATTGCATGATATTAAACAGTAAACATCGTTAAAAAAAAAAAGTTTTGTGATGGTATTTGATGGACTTTTCATTGATACACCTTCACTACATATTTCACTGGCAAATTACGACACTTGAATACACCTAGAAGAGCTATTGAAACTGCAACTATGAGTTTGCTGCAGCCATAATTTACATTTCAAGGCAAAAACGAGAGTCTCATTTTTCAATCTAAATTTTTTTTTTATAACTTAAATAATTTCTTTTCATACACACTCAATAAGTCCATATAAATCCAAGTCTGAGTCCTTATAGAACGAATGTAAGTCATGTTGAATATTGTTGGTGCGCCGCAGTGTAAGTGCAGGTTTTTGTTGTTTTTTGTTTACACATTTTGTAATTAAGAAGTATAACCTTTAAGCACGAAAATCTTTTTCTCGCAGTGCGACGCCGGGGGTTGCATGTACGAACTGTCACTTCAGCTTATTATAATTATGTTGGGAAAACAGCTTTGGAATAACTTTTTGGAGCTCGTTTTGCCATGGGTGATCAATAAATACAGGTTGGAATATGTGCAGACACACCTTGTATCTTCTAAGATGACTTGCGCGGTATAAATTCGTCAATTTTACAACTTACTACAACCAAAAATCAATCAATGCTGGTTGTATCAGGAGCTCAGAAAGACTAACGTAGGCTATATGTAGCTAAATACTAACATACTGATTTGAATGGATCTACTATTCACATTTTAAAGTAAGGGTTGTTTATAAAATAAAACAAATCGAGTTTTCAATGTATACACTTATACAGTCATGTACCATGGCCACCTGGAGATGCGGCCTGATTTGTCACATTTTGCAGATTTTGATTACAGCTACTGCTAGTGCTTGACTGAGATTTTTTGAGATGTTTTTACTTTTTGCGGTTTCCTAAGGACATAAAACTTTTTTGTTGCCTTGGAGAAGCAATAGAAAATGAGAAAAAGTAAGTTGAAAAACGCTGAATATGAAATAAGTTGAAAAACGCTGAAAAACCTGTTATTGAAAAATTAACAGTCTGACTAAAATCTTCGAATTAAAATTTTCTTTGTTTTTCAACATGTGAGGATGTTAAAACCTATTGTGTCATCTGGGGAAAACAGTAAAGAAACCATAAAAATCTAATTTTTATAAAAATTTATTTAAACTTTCGCCCAAAGTTAGAAAAACCTGGAAATTTCTGCAAAATGTGACAAATCAGGCCGTATCTTTAGGTGGCCATGCATGTACCAATAGAAACATTTTAATGATTGAGCTAAATTTTCCAAAGTCTCCAAGATATTAGTGATAAAATTGATGATGATGTACAGGCAGTGGAAATCAAGGAAGGCGACAGAGCAGACGCCAGAGAACGAATACACTAGATGGGAGAAGGATTTCGATCTCATTTCTACCGAAGGAAGAGATTTGTTCCACGAGTATCTGGAAATGGGTGAGTTATATTTGAACTTTTTTCCTCTCTTTTTCAGCCAGCAAATCATTTGATCACTGGATTGTTTGTAGTGCGACATAGGAGCGATAAAAATAGCACACTCTCGTTCTCAATCGTTTATCATACTGTTAAAAATGACCATTCTACATCCCTCGCAGTACATCCACTGTGTTGTTTGTATGTTTCGTTTATTGAAGTTTACGACCAAAGTTTCTTTTCAAGTTATTGATGTCCCTTTCTCCCCCTCCCCCGCCAGTGGTACCGAACACAATGCAGTTATCTCATTAATGACATTAAAGATATAGCTAGCCAGACGGACAGACCTTTTTGATTATTTTGTTTATTTCTGAGACAATATTTCCCAGGCATTTTTGTTTGCTTTCTTTCAGAAGCAGGTTATTTCAATGTACTTTAAGCACAGCATTGGTGACTCGTTTCAAGATGGTTAGCATTGTGAAAAGTTGTATAAAAAAGATTATCACATAATGTAAATTCACTTGAAGCTGTATTAAGGCTGATAAAGTCAAAAATTACATTTTCTGTGCGCTTGTTGTTTGCGATTGTTGCCAAACCTTTAGAGCTAGTCGACTTCACTGCTTGACCATGCAACGCTAGCCTATGCTGCTATGCATCTATGACCGAAACTAATGTAATAGCGATGATCTAAAATCTAGGATTATTGTACCTTTTTCATGTAATTCATACCTTACCACAAGTGTTAATGTTGAGTGAAGGAATTAAAGTAGCCTACTTGCTGGTTTTTCAGTAATCCAGTTCGGGTTTGTGACGTTGTTCGTAGCTGCTTTCCCATTGGCTCCTGTGCTTGCCCTCATCAACAACGTAGTTGAGATCAGACTAGACGCCAACAAGTTCATTTGCGAGCACAGGTAATTATTCTCTTTCATTTTTCGATTATTTTTTGTGTGCTGGCTATAGTAGCCTACTACACGGTTTTGGTTTTTGTTCATTGTACTTTTTATTTCTTAGACCTTCATCGCATTCACGTTTTAAATTATACTAGTTTTGCTACCTGTTTCTTTTATTTATGTACGGTATTATATTTTAACATTGTTTCTATCACATTCCGACAATGAAAATTAAAATTGAACTGAAGTGCGGCATAATAGATACCAAAACGCACAATCACTTTAGTGGTTCTTTATTGGTTCAACTAATACGCATCGGCCCACGAACTAAACTAACCCTACCTACATTGTATTTGTTGAGATTTATGAGATTGCATGATTTGATTGATTGCTTGAATGTTTATCCTCGGACTGGGAAAGCTTCTTGCAGAGCTTAATCCTGGCAGTTTTGCATACTTGTAGAGGCTTCGGATCACTGACGCAGGCCCGGTCACCGAGATTGACAGAGTGAAGCTTCCGATTGTTGAAGTCTTATTGCCGGGGAACTATTCCATCCATTAGATGCCGCTAAATGGAGAGCAGTCCTTAACGTGCGTTGCTCAAGCGCACACCCCGAGAGTCGAACCAGCGCCGCTTGATCTTGAAGTTTCTTCGTTCCAGAAGTGACGCGCTAACCAATTGAGCTATCGGGCGGACGAAGTTATAATGAAAATTGCAGTGAAAGTACCATTTCTGCTTATTTATTCACTATTTTACAAATTACTTTGAGACTCAAGTCTATTTTTATGCTTTGTTTCATCGTGCAATAATTTGTTGCAAATTTTTTAACAATCACTTCCTTTTCAGACGCCCTCTCGCTCACAAATGTTCAGACATAGGAGCCTGGTATTTTCTTTTGGATTTTATTGGAACTCTGGCTGTGGTTACTAATGTAAGTCAGAGATATAGGAGCTCTAGATATCATTTTTATCATCCTCAGTCAGGCCCGGATTTAGGGGGGCAGAGGGTGCAGTTACTCCGGACTGAACAAAGACGGTTATTTTTCTTAAATGTATTAACAAAAGAAAAATGATCGAATCGCAATTTCTGCAACAAAATACACAACGTAAGATTGTTAAACTCAACACTAGAACTAGAACAAAAGAAGCTGTTGTTCGCTGGCCTGCCAGAATGAAATGATACGAATAAAACAGAGTACTGCCTCGCGGAGTACACGTGACAAAAGGAGTGCAAAAGTAATCAAGGAAGCATGCTAACTGCAGGCATTTGTGCATCCCCCCCAGCTCGTAAGGCGAAACTGTAGACTTACGAGTTCGAACCCTTGATTACCCATTGACCAGAGGATGCGTCTAAATCCAATGCCGGCCGTCGAGACCGCGTAGAACGGCGCAAAACAGGCGATTTTTCAATATGAGAGACTCCACTTGTGGGTTCGGTTGGTTCCACTGAATCGAAAGGTAGCGGCTGCTTTGGAGGTTCAGGTGAGTGCTGTGGCTCACAAAGCTTCGGGCTTGAGGCTGGTGTGGGGCAGGAGAGTGCAGGCGGACTGTGATCTGCATCGAGAGGCAACATCGGTGATTCTCCAATTTCTGGGCTAGGGCCTACCTCGAGATGCGGAGGGTGGGGAGGGCAGTAGTCCGTTTCAGGAGGCTGGGCAAAAGAAGATGATGGGAGGCTCTGTGGGTGAGCATTGATGTTTGGTTGAGGAGGGATGGGATCGGCACATGCTTTAGTATATGGAATTACTCGCAAGAAACGTCGATTCCGTTTTGTGATTCTGCCCGACCCGTCAACTTTCACTACATATTTGTCATGCGGCAACGTTTCGACAACCATTCCCACTTTGTCCCATTTTCGAGGATAGTTACCGTTTTGGTTTTGGATAAATACGCGGTTTCCACATTGTAAAGTACGTAAAAGACGAGTATGCTGAGACAGCGCCTTATCGGTTCGACCAGCTCGCAGGCGAAGGGCGTCTTCCTTTGCCTTCCATGTATCCCGCCATGTACGACGAATGTGACGATTGGAGAACTTGATTAGGCGGTTTACAAAACCGAATGCGTCGCGCAGAGGGTGACCGAACACGATCTCTGCTGGAGAGATATCACAGTCAGGATCAGGTGTGTTACGCAACTGTAACAATGCACGTAAGAAGGAATCGTTGTTCAGGTCTCCGTTTGGACTCACATTAGTCATGAGCAAGCGTTTGACAGTTTTGACAGCCACCTCAGCTCGACCATTAGATTGAGGGAAGTAAGATGACGATATGCGGTGCTGCACACCCCAATTTTTAAGAAAGAGTTCAGTAACGGCAGCAGTAAATTCGGGACCCCCATCTGTAGATATTTCCTCAGGAACACCAAACGTGGCAAAGTACGAGCGCAAAAGTTGAGTCAAAGCAGCTGCTCCTGCGGCACTCGATCCTGATGGCGTGGCAAATACATCCGACCACCCCGAGAATCTGTCCCCAATGACCAAAAAGTGACGGCCCCCATAGTCAAAATAATCTGCAAAAATTTTCTCAAATGGTGTAGCTGGGGGATCACATGGCGTCGGGGGAGGAGCTGCTTGAGATGGAGCATTACGATTACATGATGTACACGAATCACGAATAGCATGGATATCATTAGTCATACCGGGCCAAAATACTATAGCACGTGCCCGGCGTTCCATGGCAGACACACCTTGATGACCAGCATGCAACGTTGAGAGTACTCTAGGCCTAAGCGATGGTGGTACAACAATACGATCATGATATAGAATAACGTCGTCTTCAACAAAGAACCCGTCACGATAGGGGAGATATGGGCGAATGTCGCCGGTGTTGGGAAAGGTGAATCCCGTTTCAATAGCTACCATTAACTTGCTAAGGTTTGGATCGGCGGCTGTTTCCCGAACGATTTCAGACCATTGCAAGCAAAAGGTATGGGCGGCATCTGCCTGTATGGTAGTAACCAGCGCCATTTCTGCTACATTATTTTCTGCACACGACGCTACAGCACTGAGATCGCATGATACTGGATGACGTGAGGCAGCATCGGCTGCGCAGTTGATTGTGCCGGGTAAGTGTGCGATATCAAAGCGCCACATTAGTGTACGCTGTTTTAAACGAAACAGGCGAGTGTTAGTGATTTCGTCCAACGTACGGTCTCCGAATATTTTTACCAATGGCTTATGATCCGTTACAATAACCAAATTATCACAGCCGCGTAAAATACTTTGTCTGTTCTAGGCCCCACGCAACTGCTAGGGCTTCGCCTTCTATGGGGGCATAACGTCGTTCGGCCGATGAGAGGAATCGGGATCCTGCAAGAGTCACTTTCCAACCTGATGAGCAGCAGTCCGGTATAGTGGAAGCACATACGCAATGTTTTTGGAGAAGGAAATATCCGATGCCTTTATTAGACCAGTCAGGGCGCAAACATGTTCGACGGCAGGGGTCAAAGATTTCTACCCCATGGCGAATAGCGTCAACAATTGCCGATTTGGAGGCGGCAAATGCGGAATCCAGCTCCTGTGACCATTCGAACTTATGCTTTGGGCTAAGGAACGGCTTGAACGGTGCCATTAGGTCACGCAGTTGAGCATAGTTTCCTACTTGGTTGATTAATCCGAACCAGCTGCGTATGTCTGTGATATTATTCGGGACTGGAAATTCTTGGATGGCGAGCAAGTATTTAGGGAGGGGCTCGACCATTTCTTCTGAGATACGGAATCCAGCAAAATCTACGGTGCGTTGGGCAAATTGAAACTTGTCAGGGTTAAGGACAATGCCAGCCCGTCCCACTAAAGTGAGGAATTCTATGGTTCGCCACCAATGTTCTTCCAGTTCGCTATCATAGAACACTGTGTCGTCGACACAGCGTTCTTTTCGCACAAAATCGGTTAATATGGTATTGAAACGGCGATTGTAGCCATCCCCAGAGGATAGGAATCCTTGCGGTGCCCTAGTGTAGCGCCATCTTCCAAAGGGAGTGATGAAAGTTGTGAGGTGCCGATCAGAAGGACGCAGTGGAACACTGTGATAGCCGTTCCATGCGTCAGTCACCGATTTCCAAGTGTTTCTGGGGACACGACGGGATAGCTGGAATGGAGCTTCAGAGGCGAAGGTTTCTCTCTGGCAGAATTTGTTTAAGGGGGAAAGGTCGACAGTACGGCGTGGTGAGCCATCATTTTTGCGTGTGATAACCATACGATGACACCATGTGGTGGGTTCGCCGTGGGGGACTTTTTCAAGAATTCCCAGAGCCTCGTCGCGGAGGAGATCAGCGTGTACTTTTTCTTGCCAATGCAAGGGGATAGACGCTGGTGTATGAACGGCCACTGGTTTCGCGTTTGGGTCAACATGTATTTCTATGGGAGGACCAGCCATACAATGTAGCGCGCGGTGCGGGCAAGTGTTGAAAGTGGATGCGGCGTACCTCTGGAGTAGCCAGTTTGCCATCTTGTCCTTGTTTTCAGGTGTGCACGGGAACGGAAGCTTGGTTGGGGGAGCTGGAACTGCACCACGTTGAGGGCAAGTGCACGACTCCAGTTGCTTGCTGGGTAATGTGCAGCCACCGTTAACAAGTCTGACGACGTTGATTTCTGGTTCGATAAGATTGTGCGCCATTTCTTGCTTGATCTGATGTTCCCCTAGAGTTGGGAACTTCGGGGATAGGGCACCTAAATGCAATAGTGTGTCATGAGATAAGTATAACTTGTCAACGTCTTGACTGATGTAAATCATGCTCCGACATTCAACATTGCAGCCGTGCGCTGTACCCCGAATGATCGCACGAAATGCTCCTGTAATGGAAATAGTAGAGCGATTTGCAGCTATCAGGTTTGGTGCGGGTACAAGGGTCTCTTGTCCAAAGCCGGATTGCGCAAAGTTCTTCAATGACCATACATTTATTTGGGCACCAGTATCTGCGATTGCTGTTACTTGTGCTATCACGCTAGTGTAACTGCCATGATGACATGAGTCATCCATAGATATGTCTACCCGAACTGTGGGATGTTCTCGCATGCGGGATGGTGTCCAATGCCCTTTTTGGAATGTGTGGTGAGGACCACGAATTGTTGAGCACATTGGGTCTCGGGCTACGATGTCAGTTTGTGTTGAGGCAAATGTGCCTATTTGAGGTACAGTAGGTGCTGCACAGAGTGCTCCGACTGATGCATCTTTAGGAGGAGCGCCCCATTTGTTTTTATGACGAGATGACCGAAAGCATTCGAGACAAAGGGAGTAAGGCGTAGTGTTCCAACCTCTGGGGCCTTCTCTGTAACGATTGAATAATCTATTGCATTTAGGGCAGTGAGTTTGTTTAGACCAATTGGGAGAGGAGGGTGCTGCCTGGATGTGTCCACGGTCTCTTGGAATAGGGCTTTGGCTTTTCTTGCGCTTGAAAGTCGACACTGCCGAAACGTCATGAGATGGTACCGCATTGCGAGCCATTTCTTTATTCTCGACAAGGGCGATGATATCGTTAATGGGAATCGACAATACTTTGTCCATTCCCATCATGTCGCGACGAATCTCATTGTCAGAAATTCCACTGAGTAGTGTGTCTCGGATCATGTGATCTGTATAACTGACTTTCAGGCCGCAAGAACATTTAGTAGTGAATGCACATATATCCGCTTTTCCTCGAGCACGAGCTGCAAAAGCGCGAAATTTTTCGTCGCGCATTTGGTGCATAGCCATAAACTCTGTCCGTAACACCCCTGTGGCGACAGGTATAACGGCCAGTTGTCGCATTGCAAGCAAAAGGTCATCTACAGGTTTACTCACTGTTTCAGCGTCAGCTTGGAGAAGGCTGTCCCCTAGGGCTTGGCCGGTACATTGGAATAACTGGGCTGAAGCTGCTTCATCAGAAATTCTACACCCTTCTTTGAAAGCCTTCCATCTTCTGGTGAACACGTTCCATTCTTCCGGAGAAACTCCAATGTCTACAGTAGGTCGAATAAGCTTCGGACCAAGGTTTACGGGCGCTGGAACGTTGCGCGTCGTATCAGCATGACTACGTGTGACTTTGCAGCACCACACAAGCAACCGCTTCGGGCACGTCGGCTGTTTCAAAATTACAGTTGGGAAAGGCGCATGTTATCACCACCATTCCACAAATTTCTTTAGATTAACCTTATCCTATTGCGATTCGATCATGAACAAAGACGGTTATTTTTCTTAAATGTATTCACAAAAGAAAAATAATCGAATCGCAATTTCTGCAACAAAATACACAACGTAAGATTGTTAAACTCAACACTAGAACTAGAACAAAAGAAGCTGTTGTTCGCTAGCCTGCCAGAATGAAATGATACGAATAAAACAGAGTACTGCCTCGCGGAGTACACGTGACAAAAGGAGTGCAAAAGTAATCAAGGAAGCATGCTAACTGCAGGCATTTGTGCACGGACCCCCCTTTTTAAGGGCCCTCCGACGTGGAAAAAATGTAATTTTGTGTTATATTTTTTTCAGCCTTTGAAGTTTCTGCAAAATGCTGTGCAGTGCAGTGCTGGATTAATGCTACTGTAGACGTAGAAGTGGTATTTCGCACGGGGCCCCCCGATCTAAAAGTGCCCCGAGTCCCCCATCAACTAAATCCACCCCTGTGCTCACGTCTATAGCGGTGTCTAAAAGCGATAGAAAATTAATGACACTGGCTTTGATCTTTCCAGGCTTTCACAATCGCCATCACTTCGGATGCTATACCAAAGTTGGTCTATTATTACATCTACGCTCCGTTACAATTTGGGGATTCGACTTATGTGGTGAGTTGTCCACTCTTTCTGTTGTCATTTGTACGTCTTTTTAGCCTGGGTTGTGAATCACACCAAATATATCCCTTTCGCCTGCGCGTTCGAGATCACAGCTTGGGCTTACTACACAAAAAATGTGTAGTAAGCTCTGTTGGTCATTTTATTTGTAATCCACTAAGTTTGGAGTATTTGGGGCGTCCTTTTGACGAGCTATTCCACATAGACACAATCTGTGTGTATATTGTCAATTCTGCAAATAGCGAGGGATTGGAGCCCTGGTACGATACTCGTAAGGTCACGATATTCGATGATACATTTGGATAGCTTTCAAAGTTGCATTCACATTCACTAATAGGAAGCGTTTTTCAGGAATTTTTATCACAGTTTTAACTCAGAAAATTGACCTTTTTTGATCGACTAATCAGTGAACTGACGAAAATTTAACGTTACTACAATGTCGCGATTGATTGATTTGTTTGGATCACTGAGGAAGTTTTCAATACCGTGTCTCTGTGGCGCAATGGATTAGCGCGCTGGACTTCTAATCCAGAGGTTCCGGGTTCGAGTCCCGGCAGGGATGAATTTTGTGAACGATTTTTTACAGGGCTTTGTGAACAACAGTCTGTCAGTCTTCAACGTCAGTGACTTCACGATTCGAAGCTCGCCAGACAACAGCCAGCCATTCGCAGAAGAAACTGTAACGGAATGCAGGTAAAGCCATGCATTGCTCAGCTATCCAATTTACAACTCAATTGCTGAAGCTGTTTTAAACAGCAAACACCAAAAACATTCGTGGTCAAAGACTGTGTACCGTTCTCTCATTCTTATCAATATCTGTTAATAAAATATTTGCCTTTTATCGTTTTGTATTTTAATCAGCGGTCAGAGATTGGTATAAGTTTGTTATTGTTAACGCAAGGAAACCCGTCCTGTCGATTGACAGCAGGTTATACTTCACATGCAAGATAGAGAATTGCAAAGTGCACATGCAATCTACTAAAGTTGCTATTTTTACGTTTGCTTAAACCTCTGAAAGTGTTGAAATGGTGTTTGAACGACAACTTTTGTTAGCTTGTTGCTATGTATATTTAATGTTACAAAGACTTTGTTCAAATCAATGCTCTGTTCACTAACGTTGCTTGACGACAATAAAACGACTTTGGGTTTGCAGATATCGGGATTATCGCTCCCCACCTACAGCCGTTCCCAAATACGAACTGACGCTTCAGTACTGGCACGTTCTTGCTGCCAGATTTGCATTTGTCATTGTTATGGAGGTAAAGTGTGCTAAAAGAAATCTTTCTCTGCCCAAATTGTAAAATGAAATTCACCTTATATCGTTTCGTGCTGAATTGAATCTGTCAATCAACTCTGTAGAATGCATCCTAAGCTGGTTTGCAACATACATAAACCGAAATACGTATTTTAATATCAAATGTATTTTTAGCACGTCGTCTTCTTCTTGAAGAGATTGCTGGATTACCTAATCCCCGATCGACCCCAGAAGTTGAAAGAGAAGATAAAACGCGAGCATTTCCTGGTCCAGAAAATGCTTCTCCAGGCAGAAAGCGATCAGATGCGAAAGCAATATGGTCAGCAACTCGTCGTTGTTTTTAGCGTGTTTTATGACTAACAATATCTTCCTAAATAGAAAGCTATAGGATCTCGGGGTAGTCTGCCAGTATAGCCTAACTTGTTCTGAGTTGGAGAACAATTGGAACGTGTTACCAAGCGAGTAACAATATTATTCACACCTAAAAGGTCTTCGGAAAAGTAAAATATCTCTTTCAGGATGGATACACCAACTGCGGAAAAACAGCACGAAAGTAGAATTTTTATTACACTCGAGCCAAAAGTAGGCCTACCTTGAACTCCATGTCAAAACATCTGATTAAAGTTTCATTTTCGGACTGAGAAAGCTTCATAGATAACTTACACTTGCGAAACTTGTCAGTTTCGCATATTTGTAAAGGCTTGTAATCACTGATGCAGACACCGAGATTGACTGAGTGAACTCATTGCTTGTTGTTGAAGTGTTTTTGTTTGTGAATATTCCATCCACTAGGAGCCATTGAATGGAGTCTTTAAAACCGCGTTGCTTAAGCGCACACCATGAGAGCCAAACCAGCGCTGCTTGACATTGCGGTGTCTTCGTGCACAAAAGCGCGGTCGCTTAACCAACTGAGCCATCGAGGCGGATTGGTAATACATTAATTAATGTAGACTAATAACTAATAAGAAATGCACAAGAATGAACTAAACATTGCAAAGGAAATGGCCATGTTGTACAAGGTACAGTTGTACACGTAGGCTACATTATAGCCGAAAACATTTTTAATTTTTGGTATATTACTCTAACTGTCTAACAAATGCCGTGGCGTTGCTTGGTTTTATCTGCTTGTATTTTACATGAAACAGATTCAAAGAGACAAGATGCCCCGAGTTCACCAGTAGTCAACGAACCATCACCGGCTGTACTGGTTTACGAGAATGAACGAGCCACTTCGCAGTTTTGAGGACTTGATGCAAGGAACCGTTTACCTCAAGTTGAAGAGTCATCGATCACACCTTCAATGCTGATGCGTACAGTAGTTTTACGCTGCGAAGAAGTGTAATTGTAGACTACTGATAAAGCTGAACGAACGCAGCTGATTTAACTATGATCAGTGCACTCGTAGTGTAGTATTGCAGTGTACTGTAGCCTACAGTGTAGTTTGTTCAAACTGAGTTTTCAGGATTGAATTGTGTCGCGTACCTTGCTTTGTTGTAAACTTTAAATATTCTACTTTGATGAAATTTTTTAGTCCTCACTGTACATTTTTCTCAACGCGCAATTCAATTATCTGTACTTTATCGTTTAAAAATACTGTAGTGCATTATTGTTACTGTGTTTCTAAATGTGATGAAATACCGCAGTTGGGTTTTAAATAAAAATAAACTGTTTAGGTTAGTACTTTATAGCCTACCTATGGTACCTCCGAACCTACTCTGCGTTACAGCCTTGAATAGCGTGACGTCTTACCCCCTTGAAATCCACTAGTGGCCCTACTGTTTAGTGACTACCTAAAATGTTTTGCGAGCCAAAAAACGCAGGACAAGCTAAAAATTGGTGGGTATCTGAAAGACGGTTGACAGTCTTGCTCTGCGCGAAACCAGGGATATCTAGACCAGGACTTCCCAAACTGGGGGTCGCGTAACGAACATCAGGGGTCGCAGAGAGTATACCAATTTTACATAAAGTAGTGCATCCTGTGGTACTTTTCAGTCGTTTATTTTATAACGCAGTTGTTAAAACTAATGTAACTGTTCAAAACATTATTTTTAACTGAGTTTTAGATTCTGCGTAAATAGGCCTAGCCCTAGTATAGTGGGCTAGCTTGAGGACTGCATGCTAGTAGCTAAATATTGAAAAAACAAAACTAATCGAAAGCTAGTGAAAAAAAATCGTAATTTCGTCGATTTTTAGGGGTCGCGAGCAAAAAAGTTTGGGAAGCCCTGATCTAGACCATAACAGAGAAGCTATTCAAGAACCGTGTCAACGTTCCGATGTGGCTTTATAACATAGTATCTGACCTGTCCATATGTTAAGCTTATCCAGACGTGACGCTATTTTCTTGAGCTCTAGATGCTATTGGTAAGCAGCCTACACACACAGTGGCATGTTTAAAACAATGTGTCAAAAGGGAACGTTCAAATATTACGTAACGCCTTCGAGGGGGAGGGGGGGGGGTTTATGCAAAGCGTTACGTTAGCGTCACATCGGGGGGGTTCAAGCAAAACGTTACGTAACGCTTTCGAGTTCGGAACGGTAGTTTTTTGTGCTGAATTCGTAGTGAAAAAGCGTTACATGGGGGAGGGGGGATTGAAAAAAGCGTTACGTTGGCGTTACATGGGGGAGGGGGGGGTCAAAAATTCGGAAAAAAGGCGTTACGTAATATTTGAACGTTCCCAAAGAAGGTTATTCAAAGTAGCAAAACCACTTGTTTTCACATCTTAATCTTTGTTTTGATCAGTTTGCTTGCGCTGGTGGATTGAAGTGGATAGCGCTGCTTCTTGTGTGAATGATTTGCAATGCAGTTCGTTCCCAGAGTGTAGGACTGTAGGTACACAAAGCATTGCATCCTTGTTCAAGCTCTCCCCTTAATTACACTTCCATTATCTCATTTACTGTGCCTTTGTTGACGCAGTATTTCAGTCAGACAACTTTTATTAATAATAAAATTTCAATATATTTGGTTGCACAAGTGCAACAAAGCAAATCTCGCAATTATTCCCGGATCTTCAAATACACCATAAAAGTTTAGACACATTCGTGCACGTAGTAGTAGAGCAACACGAACTCGCGGCTTTTGCATAAATATTCCATGAATTATTGTTTATCTTTGCTAGAATGCGTTTTTTAATTTAATGATAACACAACACGTGATCACCTCCCTTTAAACCCCCCACCTCCAGCTTTTTTACCCGCCCAAACTTTTCTATGGTGATTACCCGCACCGCGTTTTGCCTTGTCCCCTTTCCTTTGATCAATATTTTTATCACTTGATTTTGATGAGTCTTTTTGATCTCCTGGTTCCAGAAAAGGATCTTTTTGGGATTTCTCAAGAGGGGGAACATTTACTGCGGCAGATTTTTTAAGAGGAGCTTCTGGAAGTTTTTCCTCCGAGGGTGGATCCTTGGGATTTCGATCTCTAGGAATATGTTCTTGATACCTTCGTGGAGGATGTTTATGAGAAGTCGGACGTTTCTCTGATGGCGAATGCCTCGTAAATCTTTTTCCTCTTCCTCCTCCTCTGCTGTAGTTGTCACCCTCTCTCTGTCTTCTCTTCGCCTCCTCCTTAGCGCGAAGAATTTCAGGATTTTCAATGAAATGACGAGGGTCCGGGGACTTGTACATTCCGCTGAATGACAAAATGAGAAGATTTATCAATTGCAGTGCTATTGATCAACAAGCAGGAAAACCTTATAACAAGCTACTGCTTGTCGGGGTGGGAACCATCATTTATCCAGTGAGTACTACAGTGTAGTTCATCACCTCAAGGGAATTAAAACATTGCATCACCTCAAGGGAATTAAAAAAGAGTGACGAACTGGCGAATTATGCAAACAGGTCGAAACCAAAGGAAATGCGCCTGAACCAACAAAAGTGTGACGAATAAGGCGAACTGACGAATTAAACGATAACACATTAGAGACGAATTCTACTTTATTTATAACCTCACTAACATGGGTCAAATACTTGTACAAAATTCTGACTCACTTTTCTTCATCGCTCTGTGTTGTAAGTTCTTTATTTCGCTTCTCCATCAACTCATCCGCACTGTCCGCGTCATTCGCACCAACAGCCACGTCATCATATGTGTCGTCGTATTCGTCGTCGTAATCAGGCGGCATGTCGTCTGAACATGTTTTTAAAGACTGGTTGTGAAATTTACATTGTAAATATTAACTTATTTCCAAGACAGCAAATCAATGCAAAAAAAGATTGACTTGCTGTCTGGGTTATCTCTAAAAAGGTTTCCTGCAGGGCTGTGGAGTCGGAAGGATTTTGGCGTGTCAAGAGTCGGAGTCGTTAAAAAAAGAGCCAACTCCAACTTGATACAAACCAATAAACAAAATTTTTGTTCGCAATTGTTTTTTGTTCTCTGTGTTGAGAAGTCAGAGTCGTATATTTTTCGCCCGACTACACAGCTCTGGTTTCTTGTCAGCAGCATCAAAAAAACGTATGAACATCCAAAACAGTCCATTGCAGAATGTCAGGTAGGCTACCTTGGGACGTTCGAAACGAATTTTAATTTTGGTCAAGGTGGAATGGAAATTGGAATTTCACTTGATAAAAGGTGGCCCCAAATTGATGAAATTCTTCACAAAAAACAAGCTCGAAATCATTTTAAGACAAACTAATTTTAAATCGAAGTGAAACGCAACCTTGCTTGGAAATAGTTTTATCTGAACACACGTAAGCCTCAACAATTGGTAATTCTTCAGTTATTTCTTCTTCAACATGGCGCACGGCGCCCACTCAAAAATATATGTGGTGCTTTTAGCGTTCCGAGATTTCTTTTCGAGTTAACTGAGTAACTGCTTTTGTTTGAAAAAATTAAAAATTCTTAGTCGATAAACCTAACCAAAATGAAGACAAGAAATTTAGCGTCAAGAAAAAAATAATCGCAACTTCGTCTTGCAATTGAGCCAGGTCTTGGTAGACACGATGTGGTCAGAATAGGCGAGTCACTGACGGGGCCAAATTTACAGCTGTCCGAACTTTTTTTACTGTCAGCTATCGATGTGTGGTTAGGAGTCACACGACAAGCATAAATGCCACACATGCATGATCAGCGAACCGCAGGAGCTTACTAGACAAATGAGTCCAGCCTTGTGCTAAGACCCAGGTAAAACTATTTAGACTTACATCCACCATGAAAATTACCTTACCTGTTCGTAGGTATCCATCATTGTCTGACATCTCAATGCCAAGACCATATCTACTGTACAATTCTCGCAATTTCTCTGCGTCGGGATCATCATCAATTGCCCAATGAGAAACTTGGGATTTATCACTTTTCCCATAATGCACCGCTGATCGATCAAAACGACTGTGCTCGGCAAAAACATCGAACCGATCATTATCATAAATATTTTTTCGATCTTTCATGTAATCGCTCTGTTGAGAAGTTGAAGGTTGGTCGTCGATGCTTTCGAGTTTTCCTGATGCGGACGACTTGTCAGCTGTGATCGGTTCGAGTCTGCTCACAGTCCTGCGACCAATAATCAAATCAGGTTATGGCATAGACACGAGAATCACCTCTCGTTTACAGTACAAAAGCTGGAGATTTTAGTAATGTCAATTACTATCGGTTTGACTCTCCAGACGATCCCTTCACAAGGATAGATAACTTACTGAAAAGAAGAGCAAAATTATAATAATACGAGCAGATGCAGAATAAAAATGTTTTAGAAACAATAGGACACAAAAAATCTTATCCCTCAATCAGCTAAACCCATCTTTTTCACATGGAATCAACGGCATGTCCAGTCTAACCCTTGAAATGTTGTCGGTCAGAACACTGCGGGAAACATGCGGCTATGTCCTGGCAAGACATTCAATGAAAGTGGACACAAAGATTAGCTTCCTGTTTACTTCGAATTATACATTTTCAAGCAGGCTTTAGCTTATACACAATAAAACACGACACCAATCACTCCGATATGCATTGATACCATTGAAGTTATATTGAAAATTTTTGTACCTGTTCATGTTTTGAAGATGAGGAGGAAGATTATCTTCCAGGATCGCTTGGATTACTTTTTCAGGATCATAATCAAAGTACTGGATACAAGCATTCACAAATTCTACTCCTAAATCAGGAAGAACGTCTCTTACGGATGAGATCAACGACGCAGTTTCAGCGTCACTGGTTCCTCCTGGAGGAGGGTTGGTCAAAGATAAAGAACTTGCTAGACTGCTCTCTGCTTGCGTCCCGTTGAATAAAGTCTCATCACTGATGGTTAAAGATGGATCTTCATGCTCAGGCGGATCACCCATGGCTTGGAAGAAGAACTGGGCTTGCGTTTCACCAACATGAGGACAAGCCTAACAAAGTGAATGAAAGACTAACATAGTATTAGTGCCCAATGAAAACAGTTTCACGCATACGCGGCAAGTAGAATTACAGCAGGAACTCCTGTCACAGAGAATTCTGTTTGACAATTATGTTCATCAAAAAAGAGACGTTACCAGTGACCCGGTCTTTAGGAGGCTGATAAAATACCCAGCCAGCGAATTAGAATTTTTTACATTGCTTCAAAGTCTGCTGACGCAGGGGCGGATCCCGCAAGTTGCCTTAGGCCTAGGGGGAGGGACGATTCCAACAAAACACACTGATGGATAAGTCTACATAATTCCAACCTTGCACAAACACCGTCTTTTTTCTGTGCTTTACGGGGCAATCGCACCTCCTCCCTGGATCCGCCACTGTGAGGATGTAAAGACTGATTTGCCAGCTGGGTAAATATATGACGTGGAATATAGTCGCTTGATCGCTCTGAACACGGTTTGCTAAGCCAGTCAATACTAAACTCAGATACAAACGGTCAACATCTATTTTTAGAAGTGAAGGCTAAATAAGACAGAACGTGATACCTGGGAAAGACTTCTGACATCTTGCCTGATATCAAATTTCTTCTGAAAAGCTTCAAAGAAACGTAAGTCGGAGAGCAACGAAGACAAAACCTGAACACATCGTAAATGAAAGTAGCTTTTTTTACGCAATATAATGTATATGAGATGTTGATGAACAAGAATAAAAGCGACATACATCAAAGTATTCTTCCACAAGACCTTCAATTTCTTCTTGACTGCTTTCATCAATTGCCTCCATAACTGGCTGATAAGCGCATGATTTTATGATTCCTCCAACGATATCCAGCAAGCTTTCACGTGATTGCCTCACGTGAGTTCTCAATTCGTGATATGTTTGAAGAGGAAGTGATGATTGACGGTTACGGAGTTCATCGCGCATGCTAGGCAGCACCTCACTGTAAATCTTTTGCAGCTTCCCAATGATGCCGATCTGAAATCGAAATAAACTTGAAGTTTTGCTGGTCGCAACTGTGTCAACAAATTCACTTGCCACAAATGCAACATAATTGCAATGTCCCCATAGAAAAGTGCATTCAAGATTGACAGAGTGAATATGAATAATAAGTGTTAAAAAAATTTGTGTTGTCAAACTAATTGGTGATTAGTCTAATTAAAAAAGATATAGAAAAAATAGTTTAGATCAACCTAACATCTTTTCACATTCTATCACAAATTTTTTTCTTACTTTAATCAAGAAAAAAAAATAGTCATAAAATTCTGAGGTACTTCATACAAACTTTGAGCAGCTTCTGGAAACACGTCGACGGCGAACAGCTGAATTGTTCGTAATACGTCATGAATGTAGAAAATGATGTCTTTGAAATTTTGTTCCGACATGTCAACCAATGGGGCTTTTGGAGGGCCATTGGTCAGTCTGTTCGGAGTGTCACTTTCGGCAAAAGAAGCGAGACATTTTTGCTCGATTTGACAGATAATCTGCGTAAAGTTGGTGTTTCATTTTATTGTTAATCACAAAACGCCGTTTGACAACTGTTTTATTTTTTTCGCTGAGATTTTATTTAATTAACCTCTATTATAAGCTAATTCCTTTGAATGAACAGATGCTGCTGTGAGATTTTAGAAATCTCCGGAAAGGCTTTCTCCAAAAAAGATTGTCTCCTAATTGGGATATTTCTTCGAATCGTATTCTCCAAATAGTAGCAGACCGGATGTAGGAGTCGATGCAGGCAACTGGTCGGCCCTGATGTTTTGGAATGAAGACCAGGCTTCTTTGAAGCAAAATACATGATGATGAAGAGAATTTCAAATTTCATGCAATATACAGTAGCCCACATACCTGAACCACTGTTTTAGAAGCTTCTTTCAAATCTTCATAATAATGCGGTTGATGATGAAATATATTTTCAAGCATTTTCTTAAGGAGTGGAATGTTATCACGAACACCATAAAGAGAACAAAGATCCATCATTCGCGGAACATCGAATAAAAAGTTGTTATAAATAACCCGAGAAAACAATTCTTCAGTCATGAAATGTTCAGGTGATTCTTTCATAGTCGACATTCTGCAAAATAATGTGGTAATGAAAATCGACATCTAAGTCGACAAGTTAGATTTTCTAATACCTCTAGTCTAAATACATAAAACATTAAAGTTCAGGGAATGTGGGGAAATGTTGTATGGCATAAAATTTTCACTAAGGATGAAAGGAAAAGTATATCGGAGCTGTGTGCGGCCTGCAATGCTATATGGTAGCGAGACATGGGTATTGAGAGAGAGTGAACTGGCAATCCTGAGAAGAACGGAAAGGTCAATGGTGAGAGCAATGTGTGGGGTGAAAACGAGAAGGGAAAAAAGGACTGAAGAATTGTTGGATATGCTCGAGGTGAGAGAGACCATAGACCAAATGGCAAGGGCAAATGGAGTAAGATGGTATGGACATGTGATAAGGAGGGAGGAAGGAAGTTTTCTTAGAAAGGCACTAGATCTAAAGGTGGATGGGAAGAGGAAACGCGGTCGTCCAAGAAGAACGTGGAAACAACAAGTGAAGGGTGAATTTAAAAAAATCGGACTGAAGGAGGAAGATGCAAGGGACAGGGTGAAATGGAGAAAAGGGATAAAAACAATTGCTGCGCGGAAACAATCGGCCACCCCCACTAGTGGGGAACAAACCGACGATGGATTATGATGATGATTAACTACAGTTGTTTGTACTCATTCCTCCAGCTAAAAGTTCATCGAGTAAGTCATATTAAAGCACCCTACCTCAAAAACACCATGAAAACTAATTTATGGGTGTGATCATGTTTTTGTGTAAGGTCTTCCGGCCACGACGACTGTTTGTATCTCGGAGCAAATCTTAAATAGGAATCCAAGCAAGCATGGATGGATTGGTCATTTACTACCTGAGAAATTTAAAGCAGTTAAAGTATAGAAATCACAGCAACCCAAAAGTCTTGTTAAATTAACTTACAAGGATAGAAAAAACAGCTATCATACCGTGCACAAAATAAAGCATTCTTTAACAGTTTAAGGGAAACACTTAAAAAATTCCACATTTTAATTAGTTAACTCATTTGAACATAGGTACTTAAAAACACTTTGGCAATACAAGACATGTGCTAAGAAGACCAGTAGATCTGAACCGCTGCCAGGCAAGCATTTACGTAAATGAGTTACTAATCTTGTTCGTGGTTAGTACCCAAAATTAGTTTATCATATGCAAAATTCCCACAGCTTCACAAAATGTTGCAATGATTTTCTCAAGACTGGTGAAATATGTGATAGAATAAACTACAAATAGCCGAGTAATTTTGTATGAAAACAACACAGATATTTACAATAACAATACATAGGACAAGCAGAACCGTATCTTGATTGCACTAGCACTATTATATATATTACTGTTTAGTAATGAAAACAATTTAATGCACCTGACACCAAAATTTTTTATAAATTAACGATAAAATCCACTGCAAGTCAGAAGAAACTGCATCCAGCATGTCCAACCATTCTTGGTGAGACCCTTCAATTACAGGAGGAATCTTGCGATATAAATTCCCGGACAATTTCTGTTGGCACAAATCGGAATGCAATGCTGGTCGTTGTTCCAAAGTATCTAAAAATAAAACTCTACTGGTACGCTGCATAATATCACTTTGTTCAAGCTTATACTGATTAGAGAGCTACATACTGTGCTCCCAAATTTCACAATTCTTTTTTTTGTAGAGGTTACAAACTTTCAGGTTCAAACAAGTTATTTTATTAAAACCAGCTGTACTAGTTGTGCAATGTGCATGATAGACAACATGTAAGAGATGCAACAAAATGCTATGCATTCACTAGAAGTCATACCCTTGGTGGCAACAACTAACTATGGCCACTGGCCAGTGGCTATCTTACAAACACCAGGTAATAACAAGTACGCTTTACATAAAAAGAAATAACACATGGGACATTTTTCCTCATGGCTAAAGGGAGAATTGTGACAGATTAGATAGAAATTTAATATTAATTGCATGTGCAATTGTGCATATCAATTAAAATGTAGTTTGTATACCGTGCCAAAAGGTTACTGGAGCATGATAAAAAAGTTCTGAAGCTTGTCTTATAAAACAATTTGTTTTTAAGTCACTTGCTGGGTGTAAGAGGGATACAAATTTCAGAACAACAAAGTGTACATTAACCCTATTCGGACTAACGGGTGGATGGGTTCCGTCCATACCTAAAACTTTCATCGATTACTTAAAAGTTACTGGCTCAAATTAGCTGAAGTTTTATGACTTTTCCTAAAAATTATTCATTTTTGTTTTAGTAATAAAATGACATTTTTATGTGGTATAGTTTTTTAGTTATCAGCAGTTTTTGACACCCTACTCCTAAAATTGCCAGGTTATCTGAAAAACTTTATCATCTTGTACAAGCAAGTTAGCAAACATTTGTATTGTTTTGTGCCTTCCAAGATTTACTGCGTGACCTACATGACTACTGAACATTTCGGATTACATGCATGACTGGACCGTGTGCCTTTTACGAAGATATTAACGATTTCAGGAGATCATGACGGAGACATCAGAAAAATTTAAAAAAAATGACTACTTTAAGCAAAAAAGCAGTAGCAAATAACTGGTAGAGTATGTGTGTCCACTTAAAATTTTAACCAGTTTGTCAATAATTTTGCTTTAACTTTGCGAAAAAAGCAACCTCGTAACGTTTTCGTATCAAAAGTTATTAGCAAATGAAAGTGTGGATGGAATAAGTCCACACAACAGGCCATTACCTCACAAAAATAGCTTAGTCCGAATAGGGTTAACAAAAGTGATCCATGGGTTGTTTTTAAAATAGATGCTTGCATGTAGAAACGAATGCACACTGCACAGTCTCTATTGCAGTCATTTAAATGACCATGATATGATAAAAAATGACAGTGAGCTCCGTCCAAGGACTTAAGAAGGCATGCCAGTATCTTGAGAATTTCCCAGTAAATCATTAACATAAACACCTCAATGAACATTTCATATCCAATCATTTAAACACTCTGAAAAGACCTTCCAGTTTTAGCAAATAGTCTGCACTAACTGCTGGCACACTCATGTACCATGGCACTCTGAACAGGCTTCTAGGGTAAGGTAAAAATGAGTCTCATACTTGGATTAGTGTTGGGCGATAGTGAAAAAAACAAAACGATACAATATTTGAAAAAATACTCGATATTTCGATATTTTTGTACTAATTAAGAAAAGAGTTTCTCAGTCTTCGAAATTAGTGTCGGCAATTGCCGACGCAGATGCATGAATGGCGCATTAGCGTCGGCAATAAAAATGCAGAGGCCACAAGAGCGCTTGTAAGGTTAAGGGTTAGACATTCCTCCCAGTCGTTATGCCACAGCCATAGATTTGCTCCTTAGTCAACACTCTGATGGAGCTCTGCGAAAGAGGCGTGTGGATGGGTATCAAAGCACGAAAGCGGCAAAACGTGGACGCTTCATTGCGAACGGCGAAGACAGTGTAGATTTACAGCCAAGCGATGAGCCTCTTGATGTGTCCGATTCCAGTGATGACACGACAACCTCATCCTCCGATACAGCATCTGATGATTCCGATTATGACATCTAGTTCTTCATCAAACAGACTTTGTGTTGCTCGCAGTATCCCAATTGTGCCGAAATTATGTTAGTGCATACCTAAATCGAAGCAATCTTCTCGCGGGGAGCGATTAATTTGTTACCGGTACTTGGTTGAGCAATTAACGTTATTTTATAATAATTCAACGTCGCTAGATGTCGAATTAATGTAAAACAAACGTAATTTTCTTATTGGGCATTGTTATTACGCAATATAACCAGCCGGGAAAATTAAATCGATTTGTGCTGACTCGAACGTGGATCAACCCAAAATTAACTTACCTTTCCTCCCCGTGAGTTATTCAACGTGAATTACCGTAACAGCGTGCGTATCGCGTTGCTCGCTTTATCGCTACTTTTGGTATTATTACATCACAACAAATCAACCAGTGCGGTCGGGATAGACTACTCTAGCATATTTTTCGCTTCTCGTTTTCCATGTTTGGTACAATTTTTTTCGTTATAAACGTTCACAGCAATTGCCGAGGCAATTTCAAGTTTTGCCGTTTGGCTTTGGCAACGTTTTTGTAGGGGTTTGCAGTTATGAGTTATCGAACGATATTGAAATAAATATCGGTATTGAAAAGATATCGTATCGTATCGAAAATTCGATATATCGCCCAACACTAACTTGGATCCAAGCTGGGTTTTTTTTCGATCATTTATCGGTCATTGACCAATTTTTTAGCAAAATGTCCAAAAAAAATATAGTCAATTCGGTCAAAATGTCCGAAAAAATATATTGTAAACACTGCACTGACGAGACCGGAAGGTCGAAACGGTATGCACTGTCTGCAGTTATTGACGCTCTTGGCTTACGCCGATTGAGCACTTTACTGGGGGCACCTTGCTATGCATTGCGCAAAGCTCACTGCTTGCAGTTTGAGCACTTTGGCAAGGTTGGCAGTAGTATTATTTTTGGTGCTTACGTAGGCTACCACAAATAGGAAAATGTCACATGGAGGTATATACCTTCATGGCCATTCCAGCGTAAACACTGCACTGACGAGACCGGAAGGTCGAAACGGTGTGCACTGTCTGCAGTTAGTCAATTGACTATATATAATATGACCAAAAATGACTAAAAATGACCGAAATAAATAAAAAATGACCAAATTTTTTCAAGTCATTTTGGACAAATGATCGAAAAGTCTCAGCAAAAAAAAAACCAGGATCCAAGTATCTAGGGATAAGAAGACAAGGCTCTCATTATACTAAGCCTTCAGCACTTACAAAAGTAGGGTGGCCAGTTCCTTTTCTCAACTGCCTTTCCTCCAACAACTAAACCCACCGAATTTATTACCCCCACTCTGGGTAAAAGTGAGTGGTGTTTTTCAACAACCAGCTTAAGCCGGGAGTCAAACCAGGATTGTATGATTGGAAACCGAACGCCTTATCTGCAACATCTCACTGCCATCCAAGGTAAATACTAAATAAGTATTAAGTGGGCTTCCAAAAACAAACACTTTTTATGCCCAGAACTTAAAAAACCTTATAACGTAAATCTTTCAGTGTATGCCATAGAAATCACGATGTGAAAATGCAATGATAGTTTCTTGTTGCAGTATCATACATTCAATTACTCACCTGTTTTGGAATTTAAAGTAGCAACTTCTGTTTGATCCAAAGGTAAATATTTTTCTTTTGATTTCTTCATCCTTTAAAAAAACTCTGGTACAAAATACGCTACATTATATTATTGAAAGACCTAATCAAAATCCTGGCTGTAAAGCATTGTACTTAGTTAGCAATATCAAAAATGCTCTAAAGACAAGATTTACAAACACTAGGTCTATACTGTAATATTCACTACAAATCCTTGCTACATCTGAACAAATTATTTGTCATGATGCCAAAATGAAATAGCTGTGTTCTCACTAACGATTCAGTACAGTACAAAGAGATTGTAAAAATGTCCCAACCAAGTATTACCGAACTCTTGCATTACACATAAATACTTACATTGCTCAGCAACTTTGTGCAAGCCTTCAGCAATGCATGATAAGTGAATTATCGTCAATTTTCAAAGGAAAATGTTAGGAAACTTGGCATTGCAGCCAATGCGAATAAATCACACAAATACCTAAAACATTGCTGTATGAAATAAATGAACATGCCCTGTCTGCCCGGTTAGCTTAGTGGTTACGCGCCCAGCTCAAGATCACGAGGCGCTGGTTTGACTCTCGAGGTGTGCGCTTGAGCAACGCATATTAGGACTGCTCTAAATTCAGCGGCATCTAGTGAATGGAATAATTCCCTGGCAACAACACTTCAATAATCAGAAAACTTCACTCTGCCAATCTCATAACCAGCCCTGCGTCAAGAACCTCTACAAGTATGTGAAACTACCAGGAATAAACTATCAAGGCTTTGTCAGTCCGAGGATAAAGGTTCAAAACCAAACCAACCATGCATGATTGAAACTTTTTCTGCAGCTTTCTTTAAAAAAAATTGCAATTTTTTTCACTTTCTTATTGCTGCTGCTACCGCAAAAAAGTTAATTCATTGATTAATTATCAGCACAATAAACTGATTGATTTGACGATTTGTAGGGTGGCAATTGACTAGTAGACCGTATGGTCGTCTCGGTGTCTCCCTGTCGGTATGGGAACTTGTGTAACTTTTGCATTGTGTATGTTACTTGCATATTTCAAACATGTACCTATGTTCCTGTTACTGACAAATAAAACATTGATTGATTGATGGTTGAGCTAAATTCAAAACCAAGTCCAAAACTTGGATTTTCAGTACTTTTAAGTGAAATGCGTTGCCAGATGCCAACACATGACTACAGACTACCTGCAATTTTTCATTTCACCTGCGTTTTTCAACGCACGATCTTTAAAAAAAAAATTTCGTTTAGATGGTGTTTTTCTATCAATTTCAACGTGAAGCTAAAAAAAAAGCGAAAATTCCCGTCAAACGCCGTTTTTTCTGCCTTTTTTTTACCCCTATTATATTTGGCTGACTCCGTAGGCCTACCTACACCTCTGGTAACCGGCTCTGCATTAGTGGTTCAAAGCTTCTACAAGTATGCGAAACTGTCGGGAATAATTTGTCAGAGTCTTTTCCTTTCTCAGCCCGAGAATAAAGATTCAATAAAAATAAAACAAAAAAAACAACCAAACCAATTTAACTAAAAGATTTTGAATTTTTTATTTTTTTTATTTGGCAATACTGGAACATTGCGCAAGTGCTTGAAACCAAAATTGCCAGATACAAATTTCATTACCTGTAAAAGAATAATCAAAATTCAGAAAAAAACGTAAATTTTTTCAAAGATATTTTGAAGAAAAAATATGTTTTTCAAAAACAACGTTTTCTCCACCAAAAAAATTCAACTTCGAAAGTTCAACTTAATCGATGAAGTATATCTAAACTTTAAGCAGTTTGCAAAAAAAAAACTTTCTCAAAAAGTTATGATGTTCATCCTTGAATAAATTGATTAAATTTAAAGTGTGGTAGGCATCTTCACGAAAACGAAAACCTAAAATGAGAATTTAAGCCATGAGAATAAGCAGCAAAGAAAAATCCAAACTCCTAATTAAAATGCAAACAACTAAATAATTTGGCGGCACCCACAGTCAAACCAAAAAGTTTCTGCATCAAATAAAAATAATTTTGAAAAGAGTTGTTGCAAAAACAAAACTAACTACAGCTCTGTATCGTATCATGTACAATTTAATAAAGGTCATTTCAAATAAAGTTAGTGCAAAATTTACGCTTGAGTTTTAGCCCAAATCCTTTCAATGTCTGGGCGTATATATGACAACGCTACTCTAATAACTTGCGGTACCCTTGCGAAACGTAAATCATCGGGTGCCGCGGCAACCCGGTTGAGAACCACTGCCTTAGCCTATGCTTCTTTTTGATAAATCGATGGTGATGTTCTAAAGCAGGGGTCGCCAACCATCGGGTCGCAAAAAAGTTGCTAAAATGGTGGTTAAGAATGTGAGTTGGTTAAAACTATGCCTCAGCCATAAAACTTGTTGATTACCGTACGTACAGTGAAAGCAATTGCAATCATGCACTTATAATAGCCTACGTGAGAATCTTGACTGGGTTAGGCCTATAGGCTAACCGTTTTAGCCTAGTACAACGGTCACGTTGGTTCAATAGGCTACAAACCTAATCGAATTATTTCACTTTGAGAAACGTAATCAAACGGAAACCTTTACATCCACTTATTTTACAAATATGGTAGGCCATGTCTGGATACACTTTTTGAAAGTTCATAATGAAAGACTGTTTTTCATTCCATCCTTTTCCCTGCTGTTACACCTGGCGAGAAAGGAAGAGTTAGACTGCGAGTTCAGCATAGACTATTAGACTTGCTTGGTTATACATTTTGACCTTGTGATAGTTTAGCTTAATTTGCACCAGTAGAACGCAACATGTTATTGAACTAAAAGCCTGGTAAACAGCTTCATTCAATTTTTATGCTTGATCTATTGCATTTTTTTAATGTAGCCCAAGACACAATAGATCGATGTGGACATAAACATAGTTTTTCTATCCCTATTTTAACAATTGAAAATCCTATTCAGCAGCCTTGCTAACACACATTTATCGCCCGCCGTACCCAGCATTGGCGAAACTGGAGTTGTGCGTGGCGACATCCAGATCTAGAATTGATTTCTCAGTTTATCAGCATTTCTTAGCTGGATTTCAGGTGTTATACCAGTAAATATTATTTATTATATTGTAAGTTGTTTCTTTTTTTATTTGTGTAGGCTACCATATCACAAAGTTCTAAATTTCCAGAGATTCATTTTTATTTTGTGTTTAACCAGAAATGTTGATAAGTAGGCCCACAATAGGCTAAACAATATTGGCCTACTTGGCAATCGATTAACCTAGATATTTTTTATGTAGGTAAATCAATGGTATCAACCAAATACGAAAATACAGCTCAATATCGATACCGAGTTATCACAGCAGAATATAACATTTTGCGCAATTGCACCTGTTCAGACAAGAAAGCACATACATTTAGTGGCAAGGTGTTTTATTTGAAATAAGATATCTGGTATGTGTTGTATCCACAAAAGATGATCTCGGCTAGCAAAACTTGCTCTTTTTGATTTAAATGTCTGCAGACGTTAAATCAAGGCAAAAATAGCAAGCTTTGTCACAATTAAAAAAATCTGCATTCATAAAAAGCACAGGATTTTGCTGGATGAGGTAATGTTTATCGAAAATGGATTAAAACGAAAAAAAACTCGCTGCTTTTCGAAGCATTTCATACATATCGGGATACTCCAAGTGGGTGATAAACCACATCTTGTTTCTAGCCATTCCCTTAACAAAACCTGATAGCCTTCACTTGTTCAATTCAAAATGCATTGTGCTTACAACAAATGAACATTACAATAATGTTTAAGGGCCACAAGGCCAATTATCATGCACGCCAAGGTGGAATGAATCATCAAACAGTATCATAACAGTAAAAGACTTTTCATTCTGACAAAACCTTAGTAAAATTCGTATTTGTTTAGCACTTCCAGGGGATTAAATGTTTCTCTCCGCTAAGCATGAGTCTAACAATTGCATCATCAATATGAAAAATTTTGTAAACTTAGTCTTGTGACTATATTAGCCACATTAATTTTTTTTCAAATCAAACGTGAATACATATATACGATTAGTATAAGTCACATACCAAACCATAACACGAAAAATCCACTTTTTTCTGCCCAGAGCCAACACTACAAAGGTATCGCATTCGCGAGTTATTCCAGCGCTTGCTAGGTCTACTCGAGCGTAGTAGCTCAAGACCACCCGATCTTGAAAATTAATAGCAAACTTCATATTTTATTACAAGTAACTTCAAATTGATGTGGTAAGGTTCGATGGTTCTCGGGAGACAAACTAAAAGTCAGCTTTATCGTAACTTTCCAGTTTTGTTTAGAAATATCAAAATTAAAAACGAAAGCACGTTTCAGTTGGTTTAACAAAACCGGTAAGTTAGCTTTTGGGTCAAGATCCTAATTGGCCGCACCACAGAAAGTAACCTATCTATGTCGTTAGAAAAACTAAACTGAAATTTAAGTGCGTCAATTTTATGCAGATATTGCCACCTCAAAACACAGTAATCTTAAGATTATATGTTTCCTCGTATTATGACGAGCAGATTATGACGTATTAAAGATCTTCGATATTTGGAATTATTTCCTCATTGTGACAAAGCCATAACCTCCAAATTGCTCCTCATTTTCTCTCTTTAATTGCTCTCACTCCTTCCATCACTACCTTTCGTTGCTCCATGGGCTTGTAATACCTAACACAGCACAGAAAAAGTTTAAATCCACTCTCAAGTTTGCAACACATCATCTCATCTGCGACAATTAGGTGCACAGCCGTAGACGCACAGTTCATGCCAGGTAGGCGACCTCACTGTGGAGCCGGGCAGCACCGAAATCGTCAAGCGCCACACCGAAATTGAAAGGCTTGCGCCTAAATGTCGTGGATTCCTTTTTTACACTAATTAAAACAAGGCAGATTACCACGATATCCCCAACTACAAAGTCTTCACTGACATCGTTTCTCCGCCGCTTCCAAACATCGTCTTGTGACGATTAAAACGAAGTATAAACGACATTTTTGTAAGTTGGGATGTATCTTTATATTTGTTGTCCTACAGATCTGGTGACCCAATGGATAGACATCTGACTGCTAGCTAAGGAAACTTACTTGAAGTTACTAATACTGCGAGAAGTTCAAGCCTTGTCCCGCATAAGCACGCTCGCCTTGGTACGTCGAATCCTGTGACAGAGCGGCGTCTACCTGGGAACGGAACTCATCGCCCATGTAGCTATCCTGTAACGTGCAAGTCGAACAAACGTAAATGTGTAATACTTGCAAAAAATGACAATTTAAAACATCCATTCTCTGTTTTTTCATTGATATGATAATAATACGTAATTACTAATAAACATAGTTTATCATTATCTTTGTTAAGACAAAAATTGATCTAAAAAGGTGATAAAAATCTAAAAATAACAATCAGATTTATAAAAAAAAAAAAACGAAACTGCAACTCTAGACATGGAGTGACCTGCGATAGTTCAGCTTGTGAGAGGCCCAGCTGACTCATCCCTTGACTGATCGGTTGGCTCATGGACAAGCCCGTTCCGTAACCTTGAGTCAATGCTCCTGGAATATACGAAGACGATTAGACGTATCTCGTAACTGCAGACTTGGATTAATTTTTGAAACAGCCTACCGGATATGAGAATAATGCATTAAAGCAAGAAGATAATTCCAAACAAAAAACAATATGTTAAATGGATTTGAAGAAAAGCGTTCATTTGTCGAATCGGAGTATGGACATAGAAAAGGTGTGTTGTATTTTTGCATGTGAATAGAAAAGTTCCGAAAAATTGTAGTCCAAATAAACAACAATCTGAAACGTCGCCGCATTTCTTTTTGTCGGCCGAAAACCGATTAAGATTGACTTGTCGCGATTATACGATCCACCATAGACGTCAATTTACGTTGATTTCGGTCACACGCTCACCTTGAGAGAAGCTTTGTGTCATCTCTTGCGATTGGGTACCCTGCTGGCTGACACCGGCCTGACCAGGACGGGGCGTCTTGCTCAAGCGAGGGGCGCGTCGTGATGGGCGACCTGCAAATGCAAAGTGTTTGTTTGCGATTATGAAGTGAACATAACTTGAAAAGCCTAACCGCAAGAGTCCGGCTACCGTGGATATCTATAAACTTGGAATGCCAAAGACCATATTGGAAACACATAGAAACTCTTCGTTTTTGAAGTCATGACTCATCCGTGATGCTGCATTTTGAGAGAAAATAGGTGCCACTGACTTTGATGAGAAACCGATCACTACATATTTCAGACATCAACATATTGGAAAATACCACAGTGCACCTCAACATAAGCAAACACATATTACCCACCTTGTTGTTGACCATTGAAGTAGTTTGGCGGGATGGTTGGGTTCATGTACATGTTGACTGGGACTGGCAATGTGGCCACGGCCTGTTGGGCTTGGAGGCCAACCTGTGGGTTGATCATCCCGATCTGGTCGTGGGTCCTGTAGTATTGGTGCCGCGGTGGCACGGTTCCTGCAATGAAAGTTGTTTGTGTTTGAACACTGATAAAAAGATAGAACATATATACAGTAAAGACGTGATTGTCGAACAGTGTAGGCCTAAATCTATTAATGATGGTCCGTATACTTGACGAGGGCTAACAATACATAGCCGAAAACGTTTGCAATGTTTAGCTCATTTGTGTATATTACGTTAAACATTAGTTTTTATTGATCAGCTGCTGTTAAATTAAACTACTTCAAGTTTTCTTGTTACTAGCGATTTCATCATATCATGTTTGGCTGACGTCGTTTCCATGGATACCATATATGCAACTCACCATTGTAAGCGGAGGCTCTATCATAAGCTCCTCCAGGTATCAGAGCCTCCCTTGCATCCCACATGGCATTGCTCATGAACCTCCCACCCTGTTTCAAGATGAATACAATTATTTCCAAATGTGTAGAAATGCTTGCGAGGACGCTTGCCCAACCAGCAAAGAGTTGTTATTTTAACATCGTTTCAACGTCGTAAGAATAATTTGTCATTCTTATTTTTTGCGTTTTTAAAATCTAGCGACATTGGTGTGAAAATAACAACTTTCTTGTCAACTGGGCAAGCATTCGTAACACGTTTTGCATACAAAAATATGGGATGCAAAATAAAATAGGGCTCCCATGTTTTTGGAGCTATAGTTTACTGTAAATTTAAATAATTCGTGAAACAGTGCAAGGAACTTTTCATACAAAACGGTTACGAGTTATGAGAATATTCCAAAAAAAAACTGCACAACTCACAGGATTAACGACGTTGGCAAGTTTTCGTGGTTTCGAAAACTGCATCAAACTCTCTTTCAGGTTCCCCAACGGCCCTTCCACTAGAGTGCGTTGTTCTTTGAAGTAAGTTAGCAGGTGGTTCCACAATGGTTGCTTGGATAAAGCCTTGGGGCTTCCGACAATGATCACGCCGAACCTTGAAAAAGTATTTGTCGCACTCAACCGTCAAGTGAGTTTATGCAAAACTTTCCTTGGGTGTCACTACAGCACAGACCTCACCAATGCATATTGGAGTCTTTTAATTTTTACTTATAGAAAATCCACTTCTATATAAAAAACAATATAACAAGTTTACAACCATGAATACCGATGTAACAGCAACAAATTTAACGCAATTGAAGAACTAGTAAATTGTAGTTGAACAAGGAACTTCTGGTAGTTCTTCAAGATGAAACAGGCTTATGAAATGAGCTTTTCGTGATTCAATCACTGGTGCATTTAAACCAATTGCTTGCATTTAACTCCAACTAAGAGGGTCATCTCACCTGGCACGGGTCAGTGCTACGTTAAGACGTCTTGGGTCATTCAAAAACCCGATCCCTTGATGCTCGTTAGCTCTCACGCAAGACAGGATGATGAAGTCCTTTTCTCTTCCTTGAAAGGCATCCACGCTGGCTATCTCCACCTCCTGCGGATGAGGATCAAAAGTCAACGTTAATCAAGAGCCAGCATCAAATCTTCACATGCCGCTGTATCACATCATGATAGATAAGTCTCGAGATCACCAATGAAAAGTTTAACAACAACTCGACTTACGTAACAGGAAAACTATTGTCATTATAATTGTATTGTATATCGCAGTGGTTCCCAACTCGTTTTTAAGGCGACCCATTTAAAAAAAATTAGTTTGGTAAAATCTTGTGACCCAAGCAAATTGTCGTAGTATTTTAAAAGCCATACAAGATTGCGTTGCAAACAAACAGCACTACAAAGCAGTAACTTTTTCCAAAAATAATATGTTATCTAATATCAAATCACTAATGAGATAGCCTATCTGTGCTGGCTTGCTGTCAGTGAGTTTTTGAAATCGAGGCGTTATTTTGCTTAGGCATAGCCGCATGTCGGTTTTAACTTCCACCCGGTTTCGCTCTTTAGTTTTCAATACACACATATGGCGCTAAATCCAGTCTCACAAAGCCAAGTTGTTGCAAATAGAATCTGTTTTTGAATCACTAAATTTGAAACTGTGGGATACACTTTGTACATGGAAGCCCAAAAGTGGATGTTTGCAGAATCTTTGGGGTATTTGTCGTTGAAGGACGCAAAAGAAATACGATTTGCTGCTTCTGTCGTTATGTCCATAAACTGTTCTGCGACATGGATGGCAGATCTTTTCCAACAAATGGATCAAATATCCGATCATTTTGGCTATAAAGTGTTAGAGATTCTCCATAGTAGTGCACAAACTTTTTGGCAAACTGTTCCAGGTGTCCAATTATGGTTTGCTTAATATCAACTTCCTTGCCACAAATATATTGCGTTATCTGAGGAAATATATCGTACTCATCTCTGGTGACATAACTTTTCCAGAATATGAGTTTTTTGTAGTAAGCAGAAACTTTTGCGGCGTGATCAATCACCATAAACCGTTGCCTTGCTTAGATAAATTTTGAAAATTCACAGAGTCAAATATATCGGCAAGGTAAGCAACTTTTGCGTTGAAATCTTCTTGCAAAAACTTCTCGGTTAATCTGTTGCCTCAGGAACATAGCAATCTCCTCCCGCAAATTACAAACTCGCTTCAGGACACGACCTCGCGACAACCATCGCACTTTTGTGTGCAGCAGCAATGCTGATAATAATCAGAATCCATGTCAGTGCACAAAGACGAAAACAATTTTTTCATGAACTTGATTTAGTGAACTTGCTTTGATGAAGTTTACACACTTCACAACATCATTCAACACTTCTTGCCGCTCTTGAGACAGCTTTTTTGCAGCAAAGGCCTCTCTGTGTAGAAAGCAATCAGTCCATACAGCACTTGGGGCTTTGTCTTTGATGCGTTTTACCACATCAGACTATGTAATTTTGGAAAGTTAATTTATGTTTGAGACTGAAATTTTTGTTGGGTTTACATTTAATAATAATAAAAACGAAAACTGACGAAAACGCTTCATGACTTGTGTTTATATTTTTCAATTTTGTGATCGATCTCTTCACGTTTTAAAATTTTTTTATTGTTAATTTTTCGCCCAAGATACAATATGCCTGAAAAACATGCGACCCAAAAAAATAATCAGGCGACCCAACTTTGGGTCGCGACCCATGTGTTGGGAACCACTGGTATATCGTAATCAATTCATTAGAGATCACAGCTGATTATGACATATAAAAATAACTTACAAAAGGCTATTTTTTTAGCTAATTCTCACATGACACACGCGTTACCATTGTTTAAGTGTATGTTCTCAGGAGACAAGATAACAATGTGACTAGACGTCTACTCACCATGTAAAGTTTCGAGTGCAGCGACCCGGAGTATTGCATATACTGGACCAGGTAGGAGCGCTGCCCCTCGTACGGCGTGATGATCCCGATCTGTTCCGGCTTGATTCCGCTCTTAAGGAACTTGGTGGTGATCCGCTCGACAACTGCTGCCTCGGTCCTGAGGAGGAAGAGGAATTAAATGAAACGTTAGAAAACGTTTTGGTTGTTTCCAATTCAAATTGTTTTGCGTGTTATCCAGTTATTTTTGACATTGCAAAGCAGATGAATTGCAAAGCACCTAGACAACAAAAGCTATCTATTTAGATTCTGAAGACAGACGTTGAATCAATGTAAAAATGATGGGTTTTGCTGTCAGGAAAGTAACAAAACCCGAAACTCTCTCATTCGTTTCACGTATAAAAAATACAACATTTCGATATCCACAAATGTTGACAAGACGTTTGGGTTTCGATAAAATGGCAAATTTGAATAAATGTTGAATTAAATATTACGTGAAATAAACGTCAAAATAACCTGTTGAGATAAGATGTTCCAGAACTTGCAATCTCTTCTTGGCCGGCCGTCTTATAGAAGAACATCGGCTTATCGAGAGCAGGCCAAGCGAAGCTGAGCCCTTTCCGCATTCGTTCGCCTGTGAGTGGAATGATGGCAGTGATAATGTGTTAATAGAATTTGGTACTCTATCCACTAAGATACTAAGTTCGTATAATTGTACATAAAAGATGAGTGTTTTTTTTTAAAACACCAAAGCAGCTTGACCACTGTTGCAAGGTTAGCAAAGATGTCCACTATACGCGTGAGATTCTGAAACACACTACAATGAACAGAAACTCTGCGCAATCTATTCGGCTAACTTGGGCAAAATCTTAAAAGCTTTCGCATGAAAATTTTTCGGTCATAAATCTGAATTTACCGGTTTAGTCTCATAATTTTTAACCACTTATAACATAACCCTGACACATTACAACACATTATTAAATTAACATTATCCAATTATAACACATTACAACACAGACACTTATAACCCTGCCCGAAGTTGAACCACCGCTACCTGCAGTGACGCCGTTCTGCAGCGACCCCTCGTAGAAGATGTTCGAAGGGAAAGCGGATAAAGCCGGATGCATGCGGTACTGGACCTGGATGGGAATGGACATAGATCAATAGTGAAAAATGAAAAGAAAACAGTTTAATCGTTGATAAAATCATGATACAGTGGAATTTGTCTAATTCGTCCTCGTTAATTCGCATTACTCGTCACATTTTGGTCAGTCCCGGTTGCAATTCACAAAGTTGGCCGGCCTGCATAATTTGTCATTTTCTTCCAATCCCTTGGAAGTGACGAATTAGGCGAATTCTACTTATACCATTCACCCATGAATCTCTTGTAAATTAACTCATAATTAAGCAAACATATTACCATTCCGACGTAAACCAGTTCAAACCGGTTTGTTTGAAAAAATAGATTTATAGACTTACCTGCAATCTGATTGGGCGAATACCGAGCACAACCAGCCTCTCAAACAAGGACTGGGCTAAGCCGGCATTGGCCGCCTTCTTGCACATGACAACCGGTCCTAGCTGGCAGTGATCACCGACCAGAATTAACTGAAAAATAATAACATGGTGACGAGAACAATTTCGTTTCTAGGCAGTTAGTAGCCAGCAAAAGCATAAGATTCACAAGAAGATAATAACACTGGTCTACACGATTTTTGCTCTGTGAACTTTGAAAACTGATTTAGAGTAATTTTGGGGTGCTGAATCCGAATATGACCTCAGATTTATGCTATCACGTCAGGTTTGTGAGATATGATAACAGCATATTGTTACTTTTGTCTAAAGTGGAAGATTTGACGTTGCGTTTATTGCACATACACATTGTGCAAGATCCAGAAATCCAGGCCATGTGGTGCATAAGTAGCTGAAATACACCACCAATTATAATTTTGATACCAATTTGTTTTCTAAGCAACATTATTAACAAGGCAGTAATAACAAGCTAAAAGGGAGGCTATAAGTGTAACTGACCCCCTCCCCCCGTCAATGTTTTGCATGAAACCACAAAAATTTAAGCAAGCCTATGGCAATGCTTGTTCAGTAACCATATTTAGGCTGTTTTGGCCTGTCTAACACTAACCTTTCGTTACAGCACTGCATATGTTGGTGGTAAACGCAACGCCAAATCTTCCACTTTTGACGAAAGTAGCAATTTGTTGTTATTATATTTCACAAACCTGACGTGATAGGATAAATCTGAGGTCAGATTCGGATTCAGCACCTCAAAATTACTCTAAATCAGTCTTCAAAGTTCATGGAGCAAAAAAAAATTCTTTTTTTGTAGACCAGTGTAATCAATCGTGCAAAAACAGGCAATCATACATGTAATGCTTATGATCTTTTCTTTGACAGAAGCCCATGGTTACAATAATAAGGAAATGCAAACCGCAAAAGACATACAGTAAAGTGTAGTAATTTTTTCATAAATTGCCAAAATAAATCACCATATTTTCATAGCTACTGTCTTGTTGATGTCGAGTTACAAGAACGTGACGTTTGAAAAATCAACTAAATCTCCCATGACGACATTGCCCAATTAAAGGACAATCTCGCATAGGCGTCAATCATCCCTAGCTACTTAGCAAATCAGCCTTTTTAACATTGATACAACGTCTGCAAACGTTGAATCATAATAAAAAAAATACTGATTTACTAGCTGGGTGAGCTACACCAAACAAGTGGTACCTGCTTGGCTCCAAGAACGACCGGTACCATGCACTCCGGTTCCGTGGCCTGCGTGCTCTCATCTATCAAGATGGAACGGAAGCGGAACCGGACCAACCTCGGATCGCCGGCACCAACACAGGTGGAACATATCACGTCAGCGTGCTGGAAAACGGAACTTTATTGTCCAGTTCAATTCAAATAATTTTCAGTGTTGACTTAATTGTTGGTAGAGCTTCGGCAGAGAGCTCACTTTGTTGTACAACAGACATACAAATAAAACTTAGTAACGTAACAAAGTTTAATATATCTGTGGTTTTACCATTGTTTCGAAATTATTATAATCAAGAGCAAAGAGTTATTTTATTGAAGAAAGTTGTGCGGAAGTCTTTAACTTTACATCTGGAGAAAATCGAGATTGATTGGGAAATAGACTGCCCTGCTTACAACAAAAATGAATATTCAAAACTTAGCTGAAAAGAATATTTTAACATGAATACTTCTCTTTAACTAATGATTGAGTCACACCTGGAGCAGTTCCCGCTCAGCATTCCTCTTCAAGGCCCGGTACCTCTTCTCATCGTTGGAAGACAACTCTCCGGTCTCGTCTTTCAGCTGCTGGAGTTTTTGGAGCTCAGGAAGTCTGAAGAGAAAAATCAACACTTTAAAATGCGATAAAAGCATAAAACCATAAAACAGCTTGAAATAAGATACTGACTTTGCCAGCTAAGTTTATTTTTATCGCTCGTGAAAGTCATGCAAAAATCTTTTTTCATTGAGTGACCAACTGACCATATAACCGTTTACTGCTTAAACCTTTAACTAATTTTAAAACATTTCTTCACAGCCAGCAAACCAGACCTACTTTACATTGGTTCAATGTCTGCAGACATCCAATTAATGTAAAATAAGACTGATAGGTTGATTACGCTTTTAAATAATACGAAACTCAGACCAAAGTAATCTTGTAATTTTAATTCTCTACATTAACATTTTTAACTTCCAATAAAGCTTAACCATTTAAAAAAAAACTTAAACGAGTTTTGTTACGTAAAAAAGCATTGCAGTTACATTGCGTCAGTTTCGCGTAAAATGACCCTTCAACTTACGCTTCCATGCTGCGCACTTGGTTGTGAAGAGATAGAAATGAAACGTTCGAATCGATCGCTTCTCGGCTCTTCGCGCACAGTCGGACCACCTTCAACCCGGTCCTGTGGATCTTCTCTGTCAGCTGGTCCACCGCGATGTTGCTGGGAGCACAGACCAAGACTTGCCTGGGAACGAATGGTCGTGCAACGTGGTTAGAAGCATATCATGATTGAAAAAAAAAAGGAAAAAGGCGCAACCAGTGAAAGACGGATTTCTATCGCCGGTACTTTTTTATGCCCATTTTTTTCATTGTTATGAAGTTGTGAAGTTTTGTCTTGGCAGCCACTGACAAGTTTCGTGAGCGACTGATGTCCAGAAAAACAATCGAAATTTAAACAAGCTTCCAATAAACGCAAGCTGCAGCGGTGTCGATTCTATGAATCAATAAATCAAATTACTTCACACCAATTTAATGTTAGACGACGTTACAAACAGACGTAATTGTTACTTAATAATGAAGGTATTGATTGAACTGGCAAACGTAATGGTCACTCAACGATCAACTTACCCTTGGCCACATGACTTGACCAAATGGTAGACAATAGTGGCACTGGTGACTGTCTTCCCTGTCCCAGGTGGCCCTTGAATCAAGCACAATGGGCGCTGAAGCACTGTCTTCACCGCGTAGACCTAATGAGTAAAGGAGCTTGAAAAAAGACGACCACAAAAAAATCTTGTTACAAAACTAGTAATGTAACTAACAAAATATGCTGAATCAGCAAAATACGACAGTGGACCTGCGAGTGATTGAGCTCAGGAAGACCAGGAGCAGAGAATCGCTTCGGAAGATTAGTCTTCAGGGATTGCTCTTCGACTTCGTGACCGAGCAGCCGGTGGTAGATGTAAGCAGACACGGAAGCTTCGTCCACAGCGAATGTCTTCATGGAGCTCTGCATTCTGAATGACATAGTTGTTTACGTTAGAAAAATATAACCGAGATTGAAACAGGATAAAGTCCTGGAAAGGTTGGATTTTTACATAATTGTCTCAAATTTACAATTAAAAGAATGGATTAAAATAATCGGTAAATTGTAATGAACTGTTCGTAATATGTTTTTAGTCTTTCTTTCTTTATTTAAAAGCGAAGAATTTACTTTCTTTGCTTTTTATCTTTGCAGAAACTAAAATAGAAATCATACACAGAGAAACACAAGGTTCCAGAAACAGTAAATCAATTCACGGAATAGCTCAAGAGTTTACATAGAAGCTGACATGAGACAACCAACCAACCGGTCAAAAGAAGTAGACTTCCATACGAAATCAACCTGGAAGTTCCTGGTATGCTCCAGCGGAACTCCAGCAGAGGAGCGGAGTTCCATGGCAATCTCGTCGCCAAAGTCTTCAAGGATCGGTTAAGGACGAACTCGCGTAAATCGTTGTCGAAATGAAACACTTTGTTACAAGCTTAGACTAAAAGCCTGTGCTGGCGTGTGCAGAAAAACGAACAAATTGTACGTACAAAAAACTCTTACTCGTTTTTATATTAATATTAGTGTAGAATTACTAGTAAATATCGCATTTTTATTATATCCAGTATGATTACTATTCACCTAAAACTTTTAACAGGCTGTTTCACCCTCATTGGGATCATCAGAAGATTCTTATTCAAATAGAATCTGTGTGTATTGTGAGTTTGTTTGGAGGATCAAAAAATAACCTTTACAAAAAGCTAACTTTGAAAATGAAGAACCAGTTAATCTTGTGTAGAAATGTTGGTTAATGCGCAAGTGACAACACTGATGAAAAACGCAAAGTAAGGATACTGTCTGGCACTTTTACAACGTGACCTTTGCCCTCCCAAGAAGTTCCAAGATGGCGGAGACTGATTTCATCTCCCTTCATGAGCTTCATATCTGCACAACCAAAAAAGCAACAACAATTAAAAGATGAAATACAATTACCTTGGTCTACCTCAATCGTTTACGTAATGATGATATTTCAAAGTTGGATGAAACACTATCACAATACACTATCACATATCCACCTGGAGATGCGGCCTGATTCGTCACATTTTGCAGATTTTGATTACAGCTACTGCTAGTGCTTGACTGACATTTTTTTAGATGTTTTTACTTTTTGCGGTTTATTAATGACATAAAACTTTTTTGTTGCCTTGGGGAAGCAATAGCAAATGAGAAAAAGTAAGTTGAAAAACGCAAAATCAGACTGTTATTGAAAATTAACAGTCTGACTAAAATCTTCGAAATCAAATTTTCTTTGTTTTTCAACATGTGAGGATGTTAAAACCTATTGTGTCATCTGGGGAAAAGAATAAAGAAAGTGTAAAATTCTAATTTTTAGAAAAATTTATTTAAACGTTCGCCCAAAGTTAGTAAAACCTGAAAATTTCTGCAAAATGTGACAAATCAGGCCGTATCTTTAGGTGGCCATGACTATCATAATACATATTCCTGCTTGTTCTGGCTCAAACCCTTTCGATTCTCTTGAACACAAGCTTTCCGCTTTATACGAACTATGACAATACATATAAAAGCAGTAGCCTGGGTTTCGCATCGGATTTCAATAGGTTGTCTATTTCATCGACAATCAATTGACAAATAAAGCTTAGCCGATGTACCTGAGTCCGTTTTAGGAAGCTGGAAATGAGCCAACCTCTTCTTGTTCAGTCCAATGTCCCACCGCACAGCAACATTGGCCTGGGTCTGGGATTCTTTCAGCCTCCTGTCGTAGTCAGCCTCCAACTTGACAAGCGGGCCGAAGATATTCTGATACTGGTATGCGTCTTCGTACCTGAGAGATATGTGAAACTGAAATTAAGTGCAGACAATGGCACACCGTTTCGGCCTCCTCAGTGCAGTAAGTACAAATTAAAGGCTTTTAATCTCTGGCATGTTACATTTTTTCAAACTTACAAGTTGCAACTGCTGTCTTGTCATTATAAGTGGCAAGGCGGCCGTGAAAATAATAAAACACAACCGCTCCATCTTCAGAGAGCTAAAAAAGAAACGATTTTGTACACAATGCATCCAGATTGAAAATGGTGAGTTTTTTCACCTCAAGAGAACAGCTTGAGGCTCCTCATCAACTCCAGGCTTCTCCAAATCTTCAATCGTCGCATCAGTATTTTCCTGCAAGCAGAAGCATCCCTTTGAAGCATATGTAGATATTCACTCTTTAATGAATGGATGAAATTAAGAACACCGAGATTGGCAATTTACAGTTTCAGTAGCATGCCGATCACAAAATACGATATAAGGCTTCGAAATAGCCTTGAAGATGTAGGTAGCCCTTTGCTACATTTGATCCGTCATAAGCTACAGTACACAGTGTGAACGACAATATGAGTGATGTTCAACCTGGCTTCGGAAAGGGGTCGCAACGAGCCAGAATTCGTACATATATTAGTATCCAGCAAACAAAAGTTTTCATGTTTATGTACTAAGTAGTTTCAACGTATAGTTACGTTGAAATGACATCAAGGAAAAATTTTTGCCAGATGAGAACAAATTTAATAACATTTTAAGTAATTCCAGGGTTGCGTCGAATCAATATCAAACTGAACATCACCTTCCAGAGCTCCTCCAGTTTGTTGATCTGCTGAGCAGTGATCTGCCTGGCTCTCAACTGCTCTTCCTCCGATGGGATCTTTACGAGCCATGAGAGGAAGCAACGGTCCTGGATCAGAGGCTTCCACTGGCTGGCATCCCTGCGCATCAATGATTCACTATCAGAATGTTGAACATTGCTAGTGGGAAATGACATTCATAGCAAACAAAAGCCGCCCTCTTTACACATTATAACGTCTGCAGACGTTGAATCAATGTAAAAAAATAGATTTTTTTTTTAGTTTAATCGTATTATGACTTTTAATAAGTTTGTGTATCACAGCATTTGCGAAAAGCTTCCTCCACTTAAATTTGTCGATTTCTGTTTTCTGCGTTGTTGTCTTTCAGAAAGTTGTCAGACCACTCGGCATGCGTCAACTCAGCAAGTATATTTCCGCTACTGGCAAGTTAGCAAATGAAATTTACTTGCTTAGTTCGGACTTGCTTGATTATCGCTTGTTAAACTCATACTGTATTGCTGACTTGTGACATGCTAAGCTTCGGCTTGTTCAGTTGTCCCTTTTTTAATTTCAGTATTTGCCAACTTCGGCCACATGCTGAAATGTTGCTAGCTCAGTTGTCGCTTGCTCAACTGTCATATGCTCACAGTTAACAAATCTGCTGACTTTAGGAGATTCTTCCAGAAGGATATCATATTTTACTTAGGATTGAAATTAAAGAAACTCCACCCTAAGTGGTTTGCGATAATGCTCAATTCCTTAACATTGTAACATTGAATATGCTTCGTACAAGGCCGTAAAATCCTTTTTTTCACTTTTACAGCACACAGTAATACAACAGTCACAGCAACTGGAAAGTACTGCAGCTGACGGATGGATGATGTAAAAGTTACAGTTTAATCTTTAACCATATAAAGCAGCCTTTGGTATCAGCCATTGGCAAGATTATTTATTCTGATGCAGACTGTGTGTTGAAATAATTCCAATCTCATATGTGTGCTAATAAAAAAGCAACTTTTTCGTTGATACATATAGTCGATTACGTCAATGCGTACCAGCTCATGTCTTTCAGGCTGCTTTGGTTTGCACAAGGTTGCCTGCATAAAACATGAAACAGAATTAGTTATATTGACTTGGACATTCTTATACACAAAACAATAGTTAATATTGTAAACGTTGTAACTCTGGCTATTTTTGAAATCCATTTGAACACACGGTGCTACCAAATCCGATTTTCGATTACAGTGCAAACAAGCTACTGCTACGTCATACTTAACAACAACCGTGGGGGAATTCCACAACTTGTGGTGACATAACCAACAATGTCATCAAAATCAATCCCGGAAATAACGAAAAAGGCGAATTTCAGCAACAAAACATTATTTTTGCATGCTTAAAAACGTGTTCTAAGTGATTCACAGGATTAATACTTTCAACAAGGCCAGGCGAAAGTAAGAGTGATTTTATTACAAGTGTAAATACGATTGCTGTCAAAACGTGAGACGGGTAGATCGGTTGTAATACAATGCCTATGTGACTCTCTTTGTTCTCCATCAAAGCACTCAAGCTAGCCATTCTGCGAGTTGTAGCAAACGAGTGAGCACAATTGTGGTTACATAGAAAAACAATCCTGTTATAAAACACCAACAGTCGACTGGCCTACCTTTCCCTACACTGACCAGTGAATATGGACAGTGAAAAACAATTCAAGCGAGAGTGTCTATGAATAATTTTGCTGACATGCTCTTAGCCTAAATTAGTACAGTATACTATATAATAATCAACGACTAGCATGTTCATTTGTTTTGTAAAATTGGGATCACAAGTAAAAAAAATGATTAAAGCAAATGATTTGTTTGTTTTGTGTGGCTGTGCTGGCTACAGATATACAGTATATATATCGTACTGCACGAACACTGTTCGGTACGTTATAAACCATTTCCTGGTTTTACCACCTTTTTTGTTCATGCACTATATCGCTTATTGTAGCTAGAACTATCGTTTTTGTTCCGAAAACGTTTCTGGATAAGAACTACAAGCATTGGTAAGGGCAAGTTAACAAGCGTTGCACAAGTAACAAGCAGAATGATAACATCAAACGAAAGATATTTCTACTAATCCACCTGCACAACAAAACGACTACGGAGTCCGCCTTTGCTGGGATGAAGCCGAGTAGGAAGACATTCCTGCATCCGCAGTTGTAACATTCCAGCACAGAATCCCCAAGCTGGCCATCCTTGTGCAAGGTCACTTCCTTGCACTTGGACCTAACCAGGTGGTTGATGATGTGACTGTGAAAGAAGAAAAAATAATTTCTTTAATTCTATCCATCTCCTGCTAATTTTAATACGAAATTGATCACTTGCAATTAGGGAATAAAAGCATCAAATAAAATCGCAACTAGCAGAGTATAAAGCATTCAGCACATCAAGAAGCTCCGCGGTGAGTAAGAACGTTTTGACGCAAATACGATTAACATGAGTGAATTTAGCAGCTGATTGAAACAACTATTTGTATCAAGATACAGATGCAAATGAGCAGTGCACTCAACATTGTTTGTAGTGATGGGCCTCTTTTCTAACTTCAATGCATTTACGGCACCCATTAAAACTTTGCACAGATACGTTTGGGTATCCTTGGATCCCGGGTTGAAAACCACTGACATAGCAGGCTTTGTCAAGAATCTCGCACAGAAATCTATTTCCTGCTAAAACGGTACTGACGAAACATTGCAAACCGTTTTCAAGATATTTTGGTGACGTCATCATATACAAACATGGTTAACATTAACACAAAACTACACTCACCTGCCGGATGTGTTTCCTCGTCCATTGCAAAACCATTTACGAGTTGTGTTACACATAACCACGCAATTGGGATCATGAATGCTGCAATACCTGAGTAAAGTACACATCACGTTGAATGCCTTTAACGAGGTATTATTAACCGGGCACTATTTTGCTTTGTTGAAAGCACCACAACAGTTAGTTACGTTACCAATTAGTACTTAACATCCCTTAGATTTAAAACAACTTAAACATATTCTTTGTTTTTACGACCCATCTTAGCTAGCAAAATTCGTTATTTTTACATTGATTCAACGTCTGCATCAATGTAAAAAGAACGAATTTTGCTAGCTGGGATGTATAAAGAGAAAAAAAATCATAAGTTCAGGAAGATACTCTCTCAAAACCTAGATCTCATGCAAAAAAGCTGCTAATTGAAAACCCTAGCATATCATTTAAGTTTTGCGCTAATTTGTTTTCACTCTGACGTTTTGTCGATCACACCTGATTAACTTTTAGAAAGAGTTATATCAACTAATAACTAGCGTTTAAATTACAAATGACAAAAATCACAAAAGGTATTATGACTACCAAACCTGCAAGCATGTTCTGGAAGATCTTTAGTGTAAAAAGCATCTTCATCCTCGTCTTCTTCAAAACAAAGATCAGCAACACCCTGCGTGGCTGTATGGATGCTCTCCTGCAAGCCGCCTATATCTCCTTCTCCTGGTGCATCTTGAGTCTGTTACATGCAGAAACATCAAATTCATTTAGTTCCATTTAAAACCATGGAAACATTGAATCTGAGAAACTTTATTTTTTAAATGTTAGTGATTTCAATTATAAAACATTTTTCTCTTCACTTCCATTTACAATCTTTTTTCACAAACAAGGCAGTCTCTCACACGCCGACCAGAAATATTACTGATAAAAGTTTTGCAAAAGTCTGAGCATTTACCTATATATAAAAACTCGAAAACTAGCTCTACATATACTTGGGAAGCAGTGTATTTAAATAGGCTACAACTGCAAATACGTTTCAGGGCCTTGTTTGTGTTGTTCTTACCTGAGTGAACGCAAAGTGTACTTACTGCACGAAGGAGGCCAAAACGGTGTGCACTGTCTGCAGTTATCAATTAACAGATGTTTAAATATACGATTTTTTAACAGACTTTTTATTTTGGCTGCAAGACGTGAGAATTTGGCCGCCGGGAAGAAGGTCTGGTAAGCCATGCCTGGTCGCCAGAAAAATAAAGGAGCTTAAAGGCCTGAAATACCATATGACACCATTTTCTGCTTTTCTTAAATAGAAGATATTACATCAGTGACCAGTGTGATAATTGTCAAGATGTCAACATCTACATTATGATGGCTTGATGGTTCAAAAAACCTCCCAAGATCACACCAAGGGCATCATAATCATCATATCACATTCAACTACCGTACTGCTAGGAAGATTAAAAATATAATGTAGAAAAAAGGAAAAACGAGCATTATTCCAAACAATGATTCCAGATTTCTGAACTTCAGAGCAACTTAAAATATTTTCTGCAATAAGTCTATAAAAAAATATCACATTTGCTACATAAAACATTCTAATTTATACATGCTGTATAATACTACGCCAAGAATTTTAGGTATCACCTGACTGTTTACAGCAACATCCGGTTGACTTTGGCTGGTGTCATGCTGGGTCTGTGTCTGCGTTTGAGTCTGGGACGGTATGGTGAAATCAGTGAACTCATATTCACTCGCCTGAAATATGCCAAATTTATGAAGCTTGCACAGCTTGAATAAAGACTGGGAGATATGTCTAAGTATGTTCCAACTTGATTTAAATTCTTATGCTGTCATGCAAAGTCTACATGCATCAATCATGTTTCTTTTAAATACTGATTGATTTTCTGTTTTGCACAATATTGAAAATACAGGTACCTCATTGCAACTTCACGAAACTTACAATACACTTAAAATTACATGGCAATTAAGAATATCTTTCACTGGTGACTGTAAGGAAAGCATAGATACAGAATTTACAACTTCTTTTAACCAATGATGACAAACTACAAAAATAAAACAAAGTAACAAAACAGAATATATTTATGTAGCCAGTCCAAAACACAAACTCTTTTAGAAACTCTAAACGATTTCAATTTATTGATTAGAAAATAGGATAGCCTATCAAAGACAAGGAATATTATTTCAAATATACAGCAAGCTAAAATTGATCAATCTTCATTCATTTCACAACTGATTTCTCAAACCTGTGTGTCCCCTCCTGCAGCCAATAAATCACTTTCCTCTGGATCAAAAAAAGTTAAAGTCTGAGAATTTGGTCCATAAGCATCAACACTGCCCATTTTAATTAGTGTTTTTACATATACTGTATCTTAAATAGATCAGTTCTTTAGTAGCTAAATATAATTATATAAAGTTGTGACTTCAATTTGTTCCACAGTATGTGTTGGGACTTGGAATATGTTTGAAAACATAAGTTGAAAAACACCAGCAGATTACATACACTACCAGTGTTCCAACTTCTGAGCACCATACCGTGGCAAAATATGGACTACAAGTAGGATACTTCGACCATTACTACTAAAAAATGCATATAATATATCTTTTTTCAATAATGCATATATATATATTGCATAAAACATTGCACACCAAATTCATTGTATATATAGTCTAGCTCAGAGGTTCTTAAACTGTTTGGGCTGTGCCCTCCTTGATATCACCTTTACACATCCCTTTTCTAATTAAGTTATAAATGAAAATCAAACCCTACGTAATTTTTATGGGTCTGCTACTATTCGGCGAGTTCCCTATTCGGCGAGTGCCCTATTCGGCGAATTTTTGAAATTTTTGAAAGGAAATCATCGGGTACCGTAGCCTAATTATAATTGCCGTTTTTACATCGTTTTAACATCGCTAAACGTTGAAATCGTGCAGAAAAGAATAAAAATAAAATGTTTGAACTATTAAATTAAAATTCGTTAAGTCAGTTCAGTTGAGTTGTTTTTATTTCTGACCATCATATAAAAAACAATACACGTCAACATAGCAAAGGTAGAAGCAACAAAACGCAAAATTTAAAATGTGCTTGAATTCGTCATGTCAGTTCAGTTGCTTTTATTTCTGATCATGATATCAAAAACAATACGCGTCAACATAGCAAAGGTGTAGAAAAAGGTAGAAGTGACAAAACGCAAACGTTAAAATGTGCTTGTGACCGAAGTAAGTTATTGAGTTGAATAAAAATTTGCAAGGCCGCAACACCTTCAGAAAAATTTAAGATATGATGGGAAAATAAAAAAAGAAAATGTACTTTTGAATAGTTCAAATGATTAGTTTGGATCAACAAATGTGTGGCCTACAGCTTGGACTGAAAGGAAATTATTGGGCACCGTAGCCTAGTTATTCCGACCAGCATAAATTGCCGTTTTTACATCGTTTTAACGTCGCTAAACGTTGAAATCGTAAAGAAAAGATAAATTTGCCGACTAGGATACGTTGAAACTGAGAAACATCCACAGCAGCCTTTCGATTTGTTTCAAGAACCCATTTAGCCTAACAGCTCATTTGTACATTGATTCAACATCTGAATACATTATCTTAAAAATGCATAATCTTAAAACTGCAACGTTTCGAAGGGCTTCTGTGAATGTTGCTCAGTTTCAACGTATCCCAGTCATCAAATCAAAGTTCTTTTTTCTACACGATTTCAACGTTTAGTGACGTTAAAACGATAGGCCACACATTTGGTTAGCCTTTTCATTTTGTTACTACAATGTAAAAATGAACTGTTAGGCTAACTGGGTTCTTGAAACAAATTTTTGCTGGTAGGGATAACTAGGCTACGGTACCCGATAATTTCCTTTCAATCCAAGCTGTAGGCCACACATTTGTTGATCCAAACTAATCATTTTAACTGTTCAAAAGTACTAACTTATAGATATAAACATGATTTTTTTTTTGTAACATTTTCTTTTTTTTGTTTTCCCCTCATATCTTAAATTTTTCTGAAGGTGTTGCGACTGTGCCAAATTTCTTTCAACTCAATAACTTACTTCGGTCACAAGCACGTTAAAACGTTCGCGTTTTGTTGCTTCTACCTTAAAAACAACTGAACTGACATGACGAATTCAAGCAAGTTTTAGCGTTCGTGTTTTGTCGCTTCTACCTTTGCTATGTTGACGTGTATTGTTTTTGATATGATGGTCAAAAATAAAAACAACTGAACTGACATGACGAATTTTAATTTAATAGTTTAAACATTTTATTTTTATTCCTTTCTGCACGTTTAGCGACGTTAAAACGATGTGACAACAGTTAGGGAATTATCGGGTACCATAGCCTTTCAAAAATTTCAAAAACTCGCCGAATAGGGCACTCGCCGAAAAAGGCTCTGGCCAAATAGGGAACTCGCCGAATCGGACTAGCCGAATCAGATTACCCAAATCTGACTCGACGAAACGGGCCATTCCGAATTTTTATATGTTTTGGATTTTAAAGCAAACAAACTATTCTCCATCATACATCAATCAAAAGATTAAGTGGAACACAATCTCTTTTTCTTCGCATTAATGAGGATGTAGCTGCTTTTGTGAAGCCAGCAGTTTAATTTGTGTCTTTGAAGACAATGCACATCGCATGTCCAGTTCAGTCAAATTTATTCCAAGCTTGTTTCTTCAATCTTCACACTTGCAAGTGCAGAATAACCTTTTCACATAAAACAATGCAGGCCATTAAGCTCCCAGCGGCCATTGCAGCCGGGAAGTTGTTAAATGGACTATGAAACTAAACCTTGGACATTGTTTGATTGGAAGTGGCTATATCTACGGCGCCATAGATATACACACTTACACTCTTTTCTATATCTCTATGGCAGTTGTACTGCGTGTACGTGCCGTTACTGTGCTGGCATGAAACCATGGTGAAACTGTCACGTCACAAGCAGCAGTGAAGGCTGGCGCAGCAGTTTGATAGTCTAGTCAAGCGCACTAGGTTGATAGCTTATAGTGAGGTCAAAGCTTTTTGATTGGTTGGGTGTTATTTCTCCAACAGAAAAACAGGGCTGCACTTTTTGCCTTTTTCGGTGACGAGGTCACTCGACACGCGCCATCACTATTCGACAAACGCCGTGCCTTACGAAAAAAAAAGGAAAATAAAAATGAAAAAAAACTGAAAGACTAAACGTCGTCAGGTCGAGGAACAATCGGGGGGGGGGGGAGCATCACGTGATGCAATCATAAGAGTGCTGACTTACGTAAACTTTCTGGCACCAGGTACTTCAAAGCAAGGTCTAAAAGCGACGCTTCGCACGAGAAACTCCCAAGGCGTCAACGCCGCCATTTTGAACACTGCGGGAGAATGCTTTGATCGAAGTTCCAACGCCTGGCATCAAACATTTCACCACACTTGTTTTGTGCTATTCGACACAACGGGTTTCTTTTATAGATAAAATAACCGAAGTAGGCTACTTTAATTGTCAACGTGTTTGTAAGTTTGGATTTATGTCTGACTTATGCACTTGTTGTTCCAAGATTGCAGAAATGTTTTGCAATGTGAATAAAGAATAGTAGACAGATAAACACGGTTGCAACTTGACTTCCATCCACTAAAAGGGTTTCTGTGATTATTATACATAATGGGCGATTTTGCATTTGCATTCACAAAAGTACACAACAAAGCTGGCAAAACCCGTCGTTTTTACATTGATTCAACGTCTGCAGACGTTGAATCGAAAAAACGAGAAGCGAAAAATATACTAGAGTAGTCTATCACGAGTCACGACCGCACTGTTTGATTTGTAGTTGATGTAATAATACCAAAAGTAGCGATACGCACGCTGTTACGTTAAATCACGTTAAATAACTCAGGGGGACAAGTAAGTTAATTTTGGGTTGATTCAACGTTCGAGTCAGCACAAATCTATATAATTTTCCAGGCGAGTTACATTGCGTACCCAGACAGCAAAAATCATCATTTTTACATTGATTCAACGTTTACAGACGTGAAGTCAATGCAAAAATAACGAAATTTTGCTGCCTGCGTAACAATGCCCAAGAAGAAATTTACGTTTGTTTTACATTAATTCGACATCTAGCGAACTTTGAATTATCATAAAATAACGTTAATAACCACGTACCGGTAACAAATTAATATCTCACTGCGACAAGATTGCCTCGATTTACGTTTACACTAACATAATTTCGGCACAATTGAGATACTGCGAGCAAACACGAGTCTGTTTGATAAAGAACTAGCTGTCAGAATAGGAATCATAAGACGCTGTATGGGAGGATGAAGCTGTCGCATCGTCACTGGAATACTTGAAGACGCAAAACTGCCCATTCATGAACGCGCAATGCCATATGATCAGAAGCATTATTTTTCTTTTCTGCTGAAGAACCGTTTATCCAATTTTGTACTACTTTTTTAACTTGACCCCGTAGCTTTTCTAATTCCGATTTGTTTCCGTCATAAAATTCTTTACAAATTTTGCAAAATACCACACTAGCTTTTCCTTCTGTTTGATAACACTGGTCTACACGATTTTTGCTCTGTGAACTTTGAAAACTGATTTAGAGTAATTTTGGGGTGCTGAATCCGAATATGACCTCAGATTTATGCTATCACGTCAGGTTTGTGAGATATGATAACAGCATATTGTTACTTTTGTCAAAAGTGGAAGATTTGACGTTGCGTTTATTGCACATACACATTGTGCAAGATCCAGAAATCCAGGCCATGTGGTGCATAAGTAGCTGAAATACACCTACCAATTATAATTTTGATACCAATTTGTTTTCTAAGCAACATTATTAACAAGGCAGTAATAACAAGCTAAAAGGGAGGCTATAAGTGTAACTGACCCCCTCCCCCGTCAATGTTTTGCATGAAACCACAAAGATTTAAGCAAGCCTATGGCAATGCTTGTTCAGTAACCATATTTAGGCTGTTTTGGCCAGTCTAACACTAACCTTTCGTTACAGCACTGCATATGTTGGTGGTAAACGCAACGCCAAATCTTCCACTTTTGACGAAAGTAGCAATTTGTTGTTATCATATTTCACAAACCTGACGTGATAGGATAAATCTGAGGTCAGATTCGGATTCAGCACCCCAAAATTACTCTAAATCAGTCTTCAAAGTTCATGGAGCAAAAAAAAATTCTTTTTTTGTAGACCAGTGAATCTATAGCAGGTAAATTCCACTTTTTAACTGTATCTTCTTTCACGATGATTTATATTCGCAACGACACCGGTAAACAATAAGCATTCGATGAAAGAATAACTTTTGCGTAACAATAAGCCGGTATTTATAAGGTTGCAAACTTTTTACAGTTCACAAGAGCATTGTCAGCGCGATGCTCTGGGCGACCGCCGTGTGACACACGATGAAGAAGCGCATGAAATTTCGTTTAATTAAACATTAAAGCATACGGCAATTGTCGCAGCAATCCGAGGTGTGTTGATTTGGCGACAGCAATGTTTTTGCCGTCGTAGATGGAATCACTCAACCAGCGTGCGATTAAAAACTTAAAGTAAGTGACTCTGATACCACACAACTTATGCGGTAACTCGCCGCCAAACGCTTATAATCTGACTCTTGTGACGTCATATTACTATTCGACAAACAAGCGTAGAAGTTTTGGTCGTTCGACAAGAAAGAAAAAATCGCAGCCCTGGTGTAACTGAGGTAGTTTGATAGCTCAGTGGAGGCAGACGTTATTTTTGATTGATTTTGCATAATGTGTTATTTATCCAAAAAAAAAAGTCTGACTAATGTACTTTGGCAGCTTTATTTTATTGAGTGTGAAAATTGATTGAATTAAAAAAGGCCTTCAAAATTTTAGCATATCTTTACTTTGGCAAAATCATTTCTGACCTAAAACTACAGATTGTGAAATGGCGTTGGCAAATGCCAAAAAAAATCTAGACACAAAATAACTACTTTTTGGACAATAAGATTCACTGCTCAGTAAGCAAATAGAACTTAGAGACGATCAATTTTGTGTTCAAAATTTTATTTTTATGGCGAAAAATGTAAGACGATAAGCTACGGTGCCGTAGATATAGCCACTTTTCATTTGATTCATTGTGAAAATCCTTAACTTTAAACCTATTGAAACAGAGAAAGCCTTTTTGGAAGCATAATCTTCCTAGTTTTACATAATTATTGAGGCCTTCAACCATTCATGCAGACCTGGTTACTAAAATAGACAAAGTGAAATTTCTGCTTGTTGTTGTTTAAGTGCATGCGGTACAACCGATACCCTGAGAGTCAAACCAATATCGTACTACTTGATCATGCCTTAAATTTCATAACTTTTCAGAAGGTATTTTATGTTTTTAAGAAATAAACAGCAAACAAATGGTACTTATCCAGTCAAGTACTGAAAGCAAGTGGTGCAACAGAAGTCTAAAAGAAACTACCGAACATATTGGCTTAAAAGCCCATTTACTAATACAATCCTACAGATGCAACCTATTTTGTCCCCTGAATACTTTGTTCCCTAAAAAGATCAAGAAGAAATATAGAACAAAGCCGAAGTCGCTGATCAGAGTTTTCACAAACATTTTAAAATTGTCCCTTTACATTTATCGGAGCTGGTATACAAGTCGCCTTCCCTCCCCATGGTAACTCATGACAAAGACAGGACTCCACCAAACATACAGGGTGAAACAACTTCACCTTTGCTTTACTGTTCAGACGCTTTAATCCACATGTTTTGGTCAATTCCTTTTTGTCATGAGTTACCAAGGGGGGTGGGGGGGCTTGTATACCAGGTCCCATTTATCACTGACTCTTTATGGGCCACCACAAAACAAGTGTGCCTTTTTCTCATGATCATTTGTAATAGAAGAGTTACAATCTTAATTTGATAACCCTAACCCGAAAGTGAGGTTTGGTTTATCAACTATTATTTCAAGATACTTAGTGTGGTCAACTGTTTCGGCAACTCCGACGCTTTATTTTTTTTCTTGATCTTTTCAAGGAAAAAACTTTGAAAATGTTTGCAGCAACCCCGATCAGCGACTTCGGCTGTTATATGTTTTTTCTCAATCTTTTCAGGGGACGAAATAGGTTGCACCCCAATCTTACCACAGTATCATAACCGATATAGCCTTTGATGCTGAGTTTGTAATTTTTTTCGATGTTCCCTATGTCGTGCAGTACGTATTCTGAAATGTTCTTGATTGGCTGGATCGACTCTCGGTGTGTGCGCTTGAGCAACGCATTCTAAAAACTGCTCTTCATTTAACAGCACTTTATGGATGGAATAACTTCCGACAACAACACTCCAACAATCAGAAAAATTCACTCGGTCAATCTCGGTAACTGGCCCTGCGTCAAAACCCTCTACAAAGTACGGTATAATGAAACTATCAAGAATTTGTTGGAATCTTTATTCTCGGAGTGGGAAAGCTTCTTGCATAGCTTAATCCTGGCAGTTTTGCATACTTGTAGAGGCTTTGAATCACTGACGCAGGCCCAGTCACCGATATTGACAGAGTGAAGTTTTCGATTGTTGAAGTCTTGTTGCTGGAATTATTCCATTCATTGAAGCCGGTAAATGGAGAACAGTCCTTAACATGCGTTGCTCAAGTGCACACTTTGAGAGTCAAACTAGCGCGGTTTGATCTTGAAGCTTCTTCGTTTCAAAAGTAACCAACTGAGCTATCTTGGCGAACGAATGAATATAATATCCTATCAAGGCTTTGTCAGTCCGAGGATAAAGATTCAAAAACCAAACCATTTCACCCAATACAATCTACATCTAAAATTTTGATATTCAATTCATGATCCAATATATAGCCTTTTAGCAACTGTTACAATACCGCATTGACTAAGCATAAATTAAGCACTAACCACACCAGAACAAGCCCAATGGTATGCTCCGATTTTAAAACTTGACTGCTTCCTATTTCTGAATTCTAAAGTAGAATCTCGTGCTCCACCTTGTGGGCAAAACTTGCCAAAACTGTGATGCTCAAATTATTTTGAGAAAACGTTATGATATAAAAAGGGGAAGAAATCGGTTGGTTTGAATGATACAAGGCAAGCAGAAAAGCAGAGCTTCCAAAGCTTCCCTCTGGCTAATTCAAAATGTTATCCAAATTTTAATTGAAATAAGCAAACGGTTTATCTTAAACCTCAAAAAAAAAAACTTTTACCGAGAAGGGTCTAGGCAATTTTTTTTTATTTACAGTTTAGTTTGTTTTTATTTCGGACTATCACAGCAAAAAGCGACACATGCTAAATGGAGCAGACGCCTAGAAAGAGAGAGAACCAAAAACACAAGAACACGTGTTTCGAGACAAGAAAAGCTTTTCGGATCTCAAAACTATCGCTTTCAATCCTTGTGTAAGCTTAATTAAAAATAACTAGAGTAGCCCACTGGTAGCCTATTTATTTGTGGTTGTGAAATGTGCAGTAACTGCCGAGCTTAACCATTGTTTCTGAAGTTTAATTAACCTTGGCAAATACGGCTACCGGTACTGAATCAGCTACGAAGTTTGTTGACTATTGACCGTAAAAAGGCATCTAGTTTCTGTGACGTATTAGCCCCTGTTTGTTTTGGGCCAAGCACGATAAAGTCAGCTCAATCACACTGCGAACAAGTTAGGCTAATAGCAGAAGCCGATTGAAAAAAATTAGCCATCAACCTAACTAAACGAATATTCCTATCAGAACAGTTTTGACATATCTGTTTGACACTTTTGTCAACAAATGAGATACGCCTGAGATAGCCTACTCAACGCACACTGAGATAGCCTACTCAACAGAAAAACCAACAGACACCGTAGGCTACATTTATAAAATGTATTTTAATTTTGGACAGTTCCAGATGTAATGTTACAGTAGCATGGGAGCTCCAGCAGAATGTTGGTCAATTATTTTCCAGGCTGCCCTGGGATCCAATTCATCCAAATCGCGACACAAGGCCCACACATGATGAACTCGAATTACTTGGTTCTGTAATAAAACGGAGGTGAAATAAACTTTTGCATCGAAATGCAACATCAACGAAAATGCAGACCTACAGTAGATAAAAATAATAACTTACTTGAATGCAGAAATTAGAAAATATAAATTATTATAAATGATATCTGTAAATGCAAGATAAGATAAAATCCTAACACAGTGATAACTTAAAATTTTAAGACGCCATTAAGGTGGCGAGTCAGAAGAATCATACTGCCTCACATCGGTTACAGAAAAACATATTCAGCGTCACATATGGGGAAAGAGGGGTGAAAAACAAGAAATGGCGTCATATGACAGACGATAAATGTGCTACTGGAAAATAAACACTAAACAATCAACTACATTTTCAGTGATTTGCAAGTCGCCATATTTTTACCAAATGTCGTTTCAACGTTGGCCTACATTAGGCTATAACAAATACAATTTTACACAAACCTCATCTCCTTCGACAACATTTCCCTTCTTGTCACGGACAACCACAATCTGTTGGGTTTGGAAAGATATGACAAGCACAGGACCTTGGTCGACCTTCGCCGCTCCAGCGATATCCAAGTGATCGATGTCGATTATTTTAATCTCTTGCCGGTTACCTCGTTGCTCTTGCTCTTTGATTGGAAGCATGAGTTGGTTGTATGGCTGACAATAATATGGAATGTACATTAGGACCAGATTATAATGTTCAATCCATGATTATGTAACTTTAACGTTGTTGTTTTTAGTAATTTAATGCAGGGTATGGTTTCACACTAAAGCGGATCTCGGGAGGAGAGCCCATGTGATTAAGCAACGTGACCAAAAAAATATTTAAAAACGCAGCAATTTGTGACAAAACAATGCAAAAAGATATAAATATTGTTTGGCTTTTGGAAAGCACAGTTCAAAATCAAAAGTTTTGCCCCTTAACTACTTTCTTGCAGTGCTCATTTGAGAAACTGCGGTGCCTTTTAAATTGTCTTAATAGGTCCCATATTGCCTTCTCGTGATTTTAAATAGTACATTACAATCAGTCAATATCCACTCATGTGCACTTTCAAATCTTTCTTAATGCTTTAAAATGTTTCTTAATCGTACAGAGCGTTCAACTGTATAACACCCGAGATCTTTGCCAAGTCAACAAGCTCAACACTTTTTTAAAACAAAATATAGTGCAAAATGGTGACTGTAAACGAAGATTGTTTTTGACAGAAGCAATTTGTTTTCTCTACAAAATGGCCCTGAATGATAAAAGCGCAATTGGTATTAGATAAGACCTTTTCAAAAAGCAATGAAAAATATAGCCTCAGCTAGTAAAATCCGTCCTTTTTATATTACTGTAGTTCAACGTCTACACATGTCATATAAAAGTGTTAATACAAAAAAATCTTTTTCTAGTTGGCGGCAACTAAATCGAGTTTTCTGTTTTTAAAATCGATATTTACGTACTGCCTCACTGCACCAGTCTTTCACAATCGCATCTTTTCCATTCGCAATAGCTTCCAAAACATTCGGAACGATGTCATATCGACAAATTTCTAGAAAACCTTGAGCAGAAAATCCAGGTTGGATTCGGGCAATTTCAGTCATGATTTTTGAAATTTCAGTCCCGCCAAAAACGCCACCTGAAAAGAATGCTCAACGGATAAAAAAGTGCAATGGCGTTTCACTAAGATTCGAACTACACAGTACTTTTTTTGAGCAAATTAAAAACACAATTCAGAATGGTCCTGTTCTTTAAGAAAAGTACAAAGTTGTAATATAAAAATAGGCTATTAATACCACGAATGCCAAGTAAAAACAATATGGAGAAAATACGAATAAACTCGAACAATATCGTCAATAAAGCTATACAAACTTTACTCAACAGAAATATGTTACCTGCTACTCCTGATATTTTGTCGGTTATGAATCTTGAACTTCGTATAAATACATTGTCACTTTCATCAAATTTCATCTTAATATCGGATATTCCTGTAAAATTTCAACTTCCTTGTAAGCTTAGTAGGTAACAAATTTATTTCTCTACATCGTCTCAGTTCACTGCAATGGCTAAAGAGAAAATTTGACTGAGCGAGATGATTTTAAAGTTCTTTTTTAATAAATTGACTTGCAACGAAAACACTATCGAAGCGACAATAAAAATCGCATTTTGCACATACAACTATACAATATCTTCGAAAGACGATGTTTTTCGAAACAGTTGCAGTATAATATCTATTTCCGATACGCACGGTTATCTAAAGTTGCGTCATCGAATACTTGCTCTTCAAAAGCAGTGTGTCAGTCTGTGTCTACTACAGTTGTTCGAAAAGAATTCCATAAAGAGGAAATTCTTCAACCGGAAACTTAATCCCAGGTCAAACCCCAAAACCACAATTTTGCGTCGTAACAAAACAAAATTTTCGAGCACTCAAAGCCTTTGAATTCTGCGGCTCTTAGTGTCATTCTCGTGAGTTTCGTTTGTCAAAAATTATTTGAAGTTTGAAGGAAAAAGACTTTAGCATCGAAACGAAATTTCGTTTTGACATAGTCTCATTTCGAACAGTCAGCAATCCATCCATGTGCTGCCAAAGCTGAAATCGAACGTATTACAAGTTTTGCTTAAGGGGTCAGAACTCACTTTCACCAACTTTACTATTTTTAAACGATTCCCATTGCTGGTTCCAAACCGAATCCTTGTGCATAACAATGTACGTTGCATCGGTGTTGGCTTCTATGATGCGTTCCGCTTCGGAATCAAGTGGCTCTTTCCGCATCCGCAGAACCTCTGGAAAGTAAGCACAACAATAATATGGTAAAGTCTCAAATTTTGTTTACGATCAATTCGATCTGCAAAAATACGTTGCGTTTCTGTTGTTCATTTACGTTAATCAAAGTTTTGTTTTTGCAGTTACTGACTGCGTCCAGTTTTCTGTGCTTTTCGTTTTTAGTTTGCCAATGACGTCTCAGGCATATTGCACGTCTTTCAATAGTTTAAGTATCATTTAATTAGCCTTTTCTGATTTTCTAATGTAGTGCTACCGAATTTGTAAATACACTTTACATTTGGTTTGACTTGATGTTGCTGCAACCCAGATGATTGAGCTTTATAACGCGTCTGAGATAAAAAAAAAAAAAAAAAAAAACAACCGGTGAACGGAGAAACCTACCTGGTGGACGATATAGGCTAGACGGGGCCACTCCCGTTCCCTGTGCAATGTTACTTAAACCCTCTTGCACTTTTTTGAAGGCTTCACTGTCAGCAGCCTGTCTTGCAGCGTCGGAAAATCCGCCGGAAATCTTGCCTGCCGCTTTACCAACATCCGTTTTGCCAATTTCTTCTGCAGTCTGTAAAATGTGTAGTCAGTTACTCAAAATGTAGGATACGCCAGTGGAAAGAGTTGGTGGTTATAACCTGGCCGACCTCATCAATGCTACTCTAAGTTAACACGCTTGTTCCATACATGAGTTCCGGCTGCTTCAATCCGAGAGTAAAGTCACCCTCTGGAGGTATATTTTACCCAGCCACTTGGATGAAGGAAAGCACAAAGGCTGAGAACTAGGGATGTGGCCACGGGGTTAGGGGAGCAATCGCCCCCCCCCCCCCCCCCAAAGCTACGTCGCTGCTGAGAACTTCTATCTTGAAAGCGAGCCTTCTTCCACACAAACCTCAAGTAGTTAAAACCATACGAAAACCACCGTAAAATCATATGCTAGGACAACGGTTTTCAAGCTGAAGTCTTACGGACCCTTGATTTAAAACAATCCATGAATGCATTTATGTTAGGAAAACGTGCTAAAATTCATGCACCGAATTTGAGAGCATCTTTGCAAAACTTTTACTCAGAGACACAGACAAGGTTCCCATAACAGATTAGGGTCTACTTACGCGGAATGGCTCATTTCGGCTAGTTCCCTATTCGGCTCCAGTCCGATTCAAAACTACAATTCAAAATTGTAGCCGAATAGGGAACTAGCCGAATCGGTCTATAGCCGAATAGGGAACTAGCCGAATAGAGAACTAGCCGAATAGAGAACTAGCCGAATCGGACTAGCCGAATAGTAGCAGACCCCTACCTACAAGCTTGATGAATCTTTGAAAGCAGTCAGTAGCTACAAACAAGTGAAGGAACCACAGGCTTATGATAAATGGCATGTTTTGTTTTCATAAAATAGTTGATGCTTTTAAAGAATGAAAGACGAAGTATGCGCACTGCTACCTTACCTCTGAGATCTTTGTTTTTACTTTGCCAAGCGCATCTTGAATGACTTCAGAGCTTTGAGTTGTTTCTCGACCGATTTCTTCAAACTTGTGTCGAACTTTCTTCAAAGTGTCGGAATCTTCTAATTCTTGAGTTTCTTTTCGAAATTTTTCGATGTTCTGTTTCAGCTCAGTGTCCTTGTTGTATTCTTGTTTAAAAGTCTCTACTAAATTTTGTACAAAACCTTTCCGGCTTGAATATGTTCTTGAAAAGTTTGTCTGGAATTCAAAGGAGATTATTGAAATTTCGCTTGAAAAAACGCAAGTTTCTTATTGTGTTATTCCCTTGCTACAGATTAAAGGCAAAATATAGCTCCTATGTTTTTCCTCAAATATCCTTCCCCCCACACATCAAACACCGTAACAACTACTGCATTAAACACAATAAAGGTTGGATGTTTGCAAAGATTATTCACTTCCGTAAAGTACCCTTCAATTAAGTGAAACAATAAATCAATGTAATTTGTTTTACACATGCTTCCTATGAGTTTTAAAAATACAAAAGGGTACACAACAGAGTAAATGTGACATTGCAACTGTGTAGTGTATAAGGTGTACATGATTCATGACATATTTCTGAAACAATCTATTATTAAGTGAGAACTACAAGAATTCAACGTATGATATTCACTTACCTTTGAAAAATCTTGCAAAATTCTAACGTCTAATGTTGAATTTTGGCATTTTTTGACGCACGAACTTGCACATGTTCTTACGGTACTACTGGCAATTAAACGCGTCGCATTTAACATTATAAATTTAAATCTAGAAAACTAAAAAAAGCAACAAAATCATTTCAATACTGAGAATCAAACAAGAACGCAAAATTAACACTTCAAATTGCCACTCTTGGTTGACCAAACTTGAGCAAGGCAATTTGAAGCAAACAACATAAAACATATCGACAAAAACAAACAAGGCATCTAGAAGCATCAACAAATGGAAAAGAAAAACCAAATACCCTTTCTTCCGGAATGGCCCGTTTCGGCTAGTCCAATTCGGCTAGTCCTATTCGGCTAGTTCCATATTCGCCTACAGTCCGATTCGGCTACAGTTTTGAATTGTATTTTGTATTTTATTCCACAATATCGTTTCTTTTGCATTCCGACAAAAAAAAAAATTGAAATGAAATTTAGCGCAAAATGTTGAAACTATTCAATTGAAATGTTTGCTCACATAAAATCGACATGTATCCTATGTCACCGTCTGTATGCAAACCAAAACTAAAATCGGAAATTTCAACAGCACAGTTTGAATTTTTACATTAAAAATCATAACAGAGAGATGTATGTCCGATTCTTCTGTTTATAGAGAATTTTGTATTTTATTCCACAATATCGTTTCTTTTGCCTTCTTGCATTTTATCCAGTGTTTACCTTTGAGTGCCTTCCCAGGCGACAAAATCCATCATTTTTACATTGATTCAACGTCTGCAGACGTTGAATCAATGTAAAAATGACGAATTTTGTTGTCTGGGTTCGTTCGAAATAAGTGTTTTACATCAAAACAACATTTTTCATAATTAACAATAGAGGTTAACGAGATAAAGTCTCAGCGAAAACGTGTCAACGAAAAAAAGACAGTTGCCAAATAGCGTTTGACATAAAAGATGAAGTTGAAACCTAAGTGGCAGTTTAGAATAAACCTGGGTTTCGGCGTTACACGACCTGGAATTTTAGTTTTGGTCTCAATCTCATCATCATGATTCGGAGTAAGATCTTTGTTAGATGATTCACAAGGCTAATTGTTCTGTGGAGTGAGCATTCTGTTGCTACGGTTTTCTTTGGTAAAGTTATGAATATGGAAAGTACCATATCACTAGGGATGTTTTCGGTGTGATAAATATGATTTAAGATCTCAGCAGTTAGGTTTAAACCCCACTCATCTAAAGCTTCGATGATTTCACCTATAAAAGAAACGATATTGTGGAATAAAATACAACATTCTCTAAATAAACAGAAGGCGTCGTTGGATTTGGAATTTTGTAATGGTTGAAGATTCTAATTATTCTAAGTTTGCATACAGACGGTGACGTAGGATACATGTCGACTTTATGTGAGCAAACATTTCAATTTAATAGTTCAAACATTTTGCACTAAATTTCATTTCAATTTAGTTTTCTTTGTTGGAATGCAAAAGAAACGATATTGTGGAATAAAATATAAAATACAATTCAAAACTGTAGCCGAATCGAACTGTAGCTGAATAGGGAACTAGCCGAATTGGACTAGCCGAATCGGACTAGCCAAATCGGACTAGCCGAATCGGACTAGCCGAATCGGACTAGTCGAATAGTAGCAGACCCCTTTCTTCAGGTGCAGCTGATCTAAATTAATGGCAGTATCGAAAAAAGTCATGGCAATATATTTTGTTTACAAGTTCCAGCAAGCAATAATTACAAAAGAGTCCTTAAACGTGCACACCATGCAAAGAAAGAAACATCTTAAATATTGCTGCAGAAAGTATCAATAAAAAAGTGTTTCATCGTCATATGAGAACTAGCATGCTATGAAATGTGACATGGTTTCAATTTAATTAATCCTGTCAACAATCAACAGAAAAGAGCTTGCAGTCCTACAATTTTAAAGAAAACAGTTTTCAAACAAAGAATTGTCACTTTGTAAAGTATAAAGCTACAAGTCCTCTCACGCAAACATATTCTCAATTTCTGAATTTTGAACAACTTATTTGGGTTGCCCACAGGGGGTTAGCCATCACGAAATTGTGAGGGGGCAAATATGCATTTTTGCACATGTCAGTGAGTCTAGCAACAAAGTGGCAAAGGACCCAGAGGGTGGTCAGGGGTCTCTCCCAGAAATTTTTTAAAAAATACCTTAAAGTTGGGCATTCTGAGAGTACTTTTAGCCTAAATCAATAGTAAAATTTTGCCAAACGATGGTGTAACTTAGCGTAAAATTTTTGTTTAAAATATTTTGGGGGTCAAATGCCCCCTAACTATACCTCTGGCTGGCCACCAGGTAGGGATGCCCAAAGTAGAATTTCGAATCCTTGAGATTCGAATCCATCCAGATTCGAATCTAAAAACCGCTTTTTTATCGGGTAATTGGATTCGGAAATAATACGGAGAAAAGAAAAAATTATAAAAAAAAAAAATTTTTTGAAAAAATACGCCGGCAAGTCTTGCAACAAAGCAGACTTCCCACTTTTGCACAATTTAGCTGCAAAATACGTGGCCATCCCAGCAACATCAGCTTCTTTGGAGCGATCGTTTTCAAGCGCTGGGCTGACTGTTGGAAAACTCAAAACAAGGTTGACAGGGCAGCAGCTGGAGGAGATAAACGTTCTACATTGCAATTCATCACTGTTGTGAACGATTGAGAACTTGTTAAAATGATGGCTTTGCAAAGCTTCTTTTTCATGCCGTTATGTGTATTTTCTCAATAAAAAGAAAAGGTTAAAATTTACGCCGAGGATTCTAGAATAGGATTCGAAATTCTAGATCCGAAAATAAATTCTAGAATAATTGTAGAATAGGCAATTATTCTACTTTGGGCATCCCTACCACCAGGACCGCATTGAATGCATAGGTCAAAACATGAAAATAATCCTCTCTAAAATCTAATGGTTGTCCAAAATGTCCAATCAAAAAAGCACCAGCCTTCATGGGATATTTCACATGATACAGAAAGTTACACAACTCTGAACTAAGGATTTAATCAGCTATGGGAAACAAGCGAAAAATTAGTTTTCAAACTGCAAACTGATTGTGATAATAACAAAACTACTTTACAGTAAAAGTCATCCTGCAAAAGTACATCATACGGTACGGTACACTTTAAGGTTTTTGTATTTTTCATACCAGAAAGCATGTTATGAGTGATAGGACTGGTATCAGTATCCGCTTTTCACAGCACATGTTATGTTAATGATGTATTGCACTACTACATTGTGCAGTAAGGCGATGTGAAAATCAAAAAATTTTAAAAAATCAAAAATCGAATTATCACACAGGGTGACTATTGCTATGTAGAGTATTTCTGTAAAATTTCACGCAAAAATATTCAGTAACCTTAAACATGTAGTCGATTTTGTCTTTGGCATTTGTTGCCAGCACAGAGTTGCCAGGTACAATTTTTTTGAAGAAAAAACTTTGTTTATCTTTTTTAAATTGTAAAAATTTCCAACTTTAACAACCACAACAACAATTACATATGATACGACTGCTAGTTGCCCTTTTTGGTAAAGTCTGGCGGTGTACGGTAAGATATTAAACAATCACCTGGCAAACCTATTTTTGCTTGGTCAGCAAAAACTGATGATATTAAGCCTTTTTCACTTCTATGGCAAGAGTAGAAATGCACTGTGCATAAGATGACACTTTGGTTTTGTTGTAGTAATATGTATTACATAATCACACAACGCACTGCATTAATATTCGATTGTTTTCGCCGATTTACATTTGTTTTTTGACAGATATAGTAACAGCAACTCTCCAATGGTAGCTTACACATCAACCAACCAACTTTATAAGTGCTTGTAAAACGTGCACAAACGAATGAAAAATAAAGACAATGAACAAGAAACAGTGGTGAATATCAAAACATTATACTGCAGCCAAAGAAAGAAAGTCAGATTTCGTGTCTGCTTTCGGCAAGACCCTACGCGAAGCAATTCTCGCCCGAATGAAACCATCCCGTCGTTGATGGCCAGCAATACTTCCACAGTCGTTAGTGACTTCCCAAATAAGACGCTGCACAGCCTGAGTATGGGCAGGAAAATGAGGGTATTTAAACTTTGTGTTTATCAAACCCTTTAGTTCATCCATGGTCAAGTGTGAAGTAAGGATAGACTCAGTAAGCGTGGCATGGTCCCAATCAAAGAGAACAGTGAGTTGGCATCCAAATTTAATTTTGGTTGGGTAAAAGTGCGGACAGAAACATCACAAGAGTTACTGCCTTTGCGAATGTTTTCTAACATGTTCACAGAAAAAGATCGCAGAGCAGGATCATCACTGAATACCGGGGCATTGTCACATTCAGATGTACCAGGTGCAGCTGGTTCGAAAGGAGAGTCAATTTCTTCATCAATTGCTGCAGAAAACTGCTGTTTTTTCCAGTTCTCTTCCTCTATCACTTGTGACTTTTTTGCTGCAGCGAAATCATCTCCTCGCTGTTGTTTGAGGCTCTTGAAAAACAAGTTTTTTGTGTGATTGATAAATGTAAAGAACACAAAATAATCCATGTAAATCAGTTCAGTTTGTTTTTATTTCTGACTGTCACAACGAAAAACAATATATGCCAAACATAACAATTAATACTCTTTCGGACAAATGGCAGTAAAAATCAGTGATAGTCAAGAAAAATCTTCTCGCCATAGCACGACTAGCTTTAGTGAAAGCACAAGCCTGCCTTTACAGACATAGAAATCAGAACATCTGAATCACTTTCCCACGAGGAAATGCTTTAGGAAATCGAAAAATCCTTAAACCACCTACTATCTAGAGTTGGTTGAACTACATCTGCAATGGTGAAGTGGGGTTGTAGAATTGGCAGCAACCCATTCTCCTTCTCATATGGCTCCATTCAACAAATATTGTTAGAAGAGCCATGTCAATGGCAACAACAGACTAACCCCAGTACACAACATGGGACATGTCTATGCATGACCCTGTTATCAAAGAATATACTTATAAAAGCCTTACATTTCATAGAAAATTACTAGACAAAAAAGTTTGAAAAGATACCGTATGTAAGAACTTACCTTTTTGTTAACTCTCTTTTGAAGCGTTTTCGTTGTCCTTTTGTCAAGAGGCTCAATTTGGTATAACGATGCTTCTACTCTACGATAATGTTGGGAGAGGAGAAACCTCAATTGTTTTAGGAATGCAATCTTCATTTGAAAAGAGAATAGTTAGCTTTTTTCCAGCTTCCTGAAAAATTAATTCCTTATGAGTGTTCTGTCTCTGTAAACGCGCAATTAATTATTTCAACACATTAAGGTTTTGAAAAGTGTCTTCTAGTTGGTTATTGTAGCCTACGTGTACTGTTCATTCATGCAAGCTATATGTTAGTATTTTTAACAACTACCCTTCATCCATACGAAGATATACGAGTTGGTCTATGTTTTATGTCACTACCAAGCTTAATTAAAACCAGTCAGAGAAAAACTTGCAGTAATAAAGTACTTGAGTATCACCTTTAACAAAGTACAGAATGCAAGAACATATCGTAGTGTTGGTAAACCAGCAGTGGGAAGCTCATTGGAGGGTCCAATGACAGAAGAGCTTTCCATGCTTCTTACTCTCTTTTTAGAACTTTTAGGCATGATTTAACAGTTAACAATGCTACCCACAACAAGGTCAGCTTTATGAACTAAAGATAATATGTGAAGAGATTAATGTATTTTTTGAAGAAAAGAAACATAGCCCACTTACACTGTACGGTACACAGAACTAAGAATTTAAGTGCTGAAAACTTAGTTGTCTGAGCCTTCCGTAATACTATGAACTTTATTAGTGTCATTCTCAAAGCTACATATAAAAAATACAGAACCACAAACAGCAACTTCACCTGAATAAGCAGTTCTTATTCCAGAAGACCTGATAATTACAGACACTGCCTCTTAGGCCTACTTTACACAATTTGGAAAACCTAGCCTAAACTAACTTTGAACCGAAGCCTGAATGATTATTTAACAACCAAGCATAAAATTATAGCAAACATTTCGGCTGAACACAACTTCTTATCTGAATTTTGCAGCCTTATCTTCAATAATAATCAGCAATTCAGCATCTCAAGGTATAAATCTCTCAGCAGCAGACAGCAAACGCTCGCGCGCGCGTGTGTGCGGCACACAACGCATTTTCCCTAACTAGCCATTCAGAGCGCGCTATCTGGATCACGTGGATTGATGCGTTGTGATAGTATTTTTTGTGGAATCACTTTGCAAGAATTAGAAAATACTAACCTTAAAACGCTTACATGTTTACGGATACTGGATTTTATTGCATAAAACTTCACAAAAATACTCTACACAACTGTAGTCACCCTGTGTGATAATTCGATTTTGTCCATTCAAATTTCACATCGCCTTATTGTGCAGTACATTATTGAGACAATGTAGCACCCACTGACCTACTAATAAGAATTGATATTAAAATATTGTGTTAAGAATGCAAAAAAACGTTGAGAACATGCGGACAAGGTATATTTTGATCCCCACCTATGCCGGAATGGCCCGATTCGGTGAGTCCGATTCGGTGAGTTCCCTATTTGGTGAGAGCCTTTTTCGGTGAGAGCCCTATTCGGTGAGTTTTTTTTTTAAATTATTGCGCGCCGTAGCCTAATTATCATTGCCGTTATAGGGTTAGGGGATAGGGGTTAGGGGGTTGGGGGGTTTGGGGGTTTTTGGGTTTGGGTTTTGGGGTTTGGGGGTTTTTGGGGTTTGCGGTTTGGGAGTTTTTGGGGTTTGGGGGTTTTTGGGGGGTTGGGGGTTTGGGGTTTTTTGGGTTTTTTGGGAGTTTTTGGGTTTTTGGGGTTTGGGTTTTTGGGTTAGGGGTTTTAATTAAGCTACGGTACCCGATAATTTTCAAAAAAAAATTCAAAAAAATCACCGAATAGGGCTCTCACCGAAAAAGGCCCTCACCGAAAAAGGCTCTCACCGAATCGGACTCACCGAATAGTAGCAGACCCCACCTATGCAACAAATGACAAAAAATTCTTTATCCCATGAATTAGAATTTTGTTCAATAGCTGGGAGAACTCGGCTCTTGATTTGTGTATTTGCACCGCTTGGGTGATAAGGTTAAAAATTGTTCAGATGAACTGCTACTTTCAGTGCAGTAAAGTGTTTCATCACATGATTTGTTTAACATATCAGGAACAGTATTTTCCTTCTCACTACAAAAGCTTCGTTTCACACAATATGTTTGGATGGATTTGCAACGGATAGGGGTTGTTATTTTCCCTTTCTTTCCAGGCAATGTTACTGAACGCAATAATTTTTTTCCGACAGTTGTGGGTGACACTGGTTGATTTAGCTGCTCACTGATTACTTTCGCAAGCTCCTTGTCGCGCTCAATTTGTGCTTGACGTTCTCTTTCTGTTTCTTCCTTCTCTTCTTTCAACATCTGTTGGATGAGTTGAAGTGATGCTGACTCTTCTTCATCTACTTGAGCTTTGTGCTCGTTATCCCACTTCAACTTCATCTTAAGATATTCATTTCGCACTTCGCCATCTTTTGCAACATGAACCTGACTTGGTTGCAAAGTTGAGTAGTTGTCTTCTCCTTTCAAGCGTTTTTCGATAAGTTCAGAACAGTTTTCTTGAATATATTTCCACTTGGTTTTGTTGACAAGTGATCCCTTTGAAACTGCTTTTCGTGCCCAAGAACTTAATCTTTTTTGGCACATTGGACATCGAAAGTCAGCTTTTTCAAAATGTTTATCATAGCATTGTTTGCAAAGTTCATGCTTGCACATTAATGTTATAGGCTCAATGAAAACATCCAGGCAAATAGGACACATTATAGTATTTCTATCAAAGTCCTGTTTTGAGCAAGAAGCCATCATCTCTCAGGTAATAAAGTAAAACTGTAGTAAGATATCTGTTTAACATAGCATGACACAAAATATTTTGGATCTGTAATAAATATTAAAATACGGTATGGGTTAATGGTAAAAAAGGAAGAGTTTGCAGTAGCAAGAAATAAGCATTAAATTATTCCAACAAAATGTGATACAGTATTACAGTATTATGATGTAAGAAAAACAAAGTTTGCAAGTCAATAGTATTTTTCCAAACCAAACCAAACCAGTCACAATAACACTAAAGGATAAATCTTAAAACTAAAATGTTAACCAGGTAGAAGACAAAACATTGGCATTTACATAAAATTGTGAAAGTACCGTAACATAAAAATTAATGAAACATTCCGTATGCTGCCGCTAAGATAGATGGAAAAAAATTTAAGCAATAAAGACAAAGGCTTAGAAAGATTTATACCTTCTTGTATTTATTTCTTCAAGAAATGTGATGTCTGCAAAAACTGCTGTGTTACTACCAGTTTAGGTGCTCCAGAACATGAATCAGAAATACTAAATATTATATCACCAAGTAAGGCATTAACAAGTGTATATTTTGTAAAAACTAACAAAAAATTGGAACAAAAGCAATCATGCAACCTAAACTGCTTGACCTAAAAAAGAAACAACACAAAATATCAAAATAACCCTGAATGATGTCATGCTGCTCTCTAGACAGTGCTGCTACATTTATATTTATCCCACACACATAACATGTTCTGAGCATTACGAGTCTTGTTGATGATGGCAAATATTAAATACACATTAACAATACCATACCATACATATAAACTTTCAATGACAAATAACGTAAAAGCTAATGTTCTTTTATATTGTAAAATTAAGCATTATATATATCGAATCAGCAGTTTACACACATCAGCTGGCAACAGAAGCACATGAAGTGACGTATTGCAAGTGGCATGTAACATCACTATCTCAAAGCATGAACACAAACAACAAGCTCCAGTGAAATGTTTCTAAATTCACTTATAAGTTGTAAGCCAATCTATATAAAAAAAAAACAATATTCAAATGGAATGAAAACAAGGCTTTTAATCAACATAAATCATGGCCTGTTCAGTAGTTTACTAGTTATGTACAGTTTGTACACTCGATGCATTTGAGATCTGTAAACAGCTGCTAGAATGCTAAAAGCTTGCTAAGATCAAACCATTAACGTTATTAAAAGTTATGCAATGAATGGTTGTAAAATGTATGTAATGAAAGCATAATGTAAGAGCATAACAGTAACAATAGAAAGTTATAAGTCTTGTCAGTCATAGCAAGCTTTTGAAAGCATCACGCTGTTGAAGCACATAACATAAAAACAATAGTTTAGTTTAATTAAGATACCATATATGTTACATTATTAACAAAGTTATGCAAAAGCAGTTGAAGTACCATCGCTACATTACGAGATAACCTACCGTATATACTGTAATAACTGATATGATATTCATTACTTTTCAAGCCTATCCAATAAAGTGAGCCAAACAATATATGCAGTAAAATTGTAGGAATAATTTTGTATATATACAATAGCCCACATAGAACTTCAACACCTTTAAATGACACAAGCAAAATTAAAAGTCAATACTTGCAAATACATTATACAGAATGCCCCCATAACCTTGTAACAGATCACATTTTAATAAAACTTACAGCTAATAAGCTTTCAAAATCTACATAAATTTTCGGACACACTTAAGCTATACAAACATATATACCAATGATATATCAGTAGCCTACAATAAAAAGAATTTTTCAGATTTATGTCCACTGAAAAAACATTTTAACTTCATAAATATATGTGAAGAAAGGCGTTCTTCCCGGCTATCAGCACAAGGCTGATTACTCACTAGCACAGCGAGCAGCAGTAACGCTTCGCTAACCAGAACGGTGTAGCTTCCACGCTAGCCATTGAGACCTCCAATAAACGTTTAAGTTTTTGGCAGCCCGTTTTTGGCAGCCAGCAGTTAATACAAAGGAGTAGTAGATGTATGCAAGTGACTATTATCCAATGTACAGTGGCATACAAAACAATTTTTGTTTCACAAGGTACCGTAACTTTTGCTTCAATATAAAATGAATGAGGGGTTATTTGTCTGGGTAACAGTCTTAGTTATGTTACCAGCAATAACTATACTTTCAAAGCAAAGAATTTCTCACTTATTTTTTTCCTGCTTTTGACTTAGCAGAAGGATTTCGTGGAGGTGTCACTGGCCTCCCTGCATTTAATCCTCCATATGGGAATTTCTTTTTGTCTGCTGGTTTCAAAATTTGAAACGAACACATTAATGTTTCATCAACACTCATCATAGCACCTGCATTATCAAATTCTCCACAATAGTTTGGAGCAGAAAATAAAGTAACAAGTTGCCGTTTTGCAAAAAACTCATAACCATCTTCAACAACCTGATGAGCTCTGCAGATCAAATCTAAGTCATGCTTGTGGAGAAACTTTGCTACAACTTCAGCACCAAATGTAAACGACACACCTCGATCATTTTCACCCCAACCGGCCACTTCTTTGTCTGGGTCAGACCACAGCAGATCACACAACAACCCCTGATCTGGTACATCCGTCGGACGCATAATTCGTCTGATTTGTTCCATTGATTGCAAATCAGGTGACAAGCCTCCATGGCAACAAAATATTTTTTCGTCAATTATCGCAGCAAGAGGCAAGCAATTAAAACAGTCAGTAAACGTTTTCCACAACTTGATGTTATATCTTCTCTTGCACTCATCATAAAATCCATAAATTCTGTTGATGCTGGCGCACTCATGATTTCCTCGCAACAAAAAGAAGTTTTCTGGAAATTTAATTTTATATGCAAGAAGAAGAGCAATTGTTTCTAATGACTGTTTTCCTCTATCAACGTAATCACCAAGGAAGAGATAATTTGACTCAGGTGGAAAGCCGCCATATTCAAATAATCGTAGAAGATCATAATATTGGCCATGAACATCACCACAAATTTTTAACGGTGCTTCAAGTTCTAACAATATTGGTTGGCTCAGAAATATTTCTCTTGATTTCAAGCAAAGTCCACGAATGTCATTCTCAGTAAGTTGTACATTTTTGCCAGGTCTAGATCCTCTTACTTCAAGAAGATTGGCTATGATCTTGTCCACATTTAATTTATCTGCATCCGTCATTTTAACAAATTTCTATTTTAATTGAAAAAATACAGCTGAAATTGCCACAACTCTAAAAAATAAGCACAAAATCAAAATTGAAGTAAAAAGTGTTATCTTTGACACCATGGTGCAACACCACTTGCCACCAAGAGCCAGCAATGAGCCACACCAGGACCAACATTTGTCAAATGTCAACAAGGTTGGCAGATGTTTACTGCTACTGTTAAGCAGCCCAATCGTCACAAGTGATGAAACAAGCCTAAAAGTGGCCCAAACAATGACAAATTTGTATGAAAAATAGTTAAAATTGAAAAAACTAAGGTGAAAATACAACAAAACCAAACGAAAGTAAACGCAAATTATTAAAATTATCTATTAACTCCAAATGTACCTATGTTCCTGTTACTGACAAATAAAACATTGATTGATTGATTGAAAACAAACTAGTCCAATTCGCGGAAATTAGCAGAACTGGCAACTCTGCTTGCAGGCTTCTTCATTCGTCATGAATGAATTCTGCCAGAGCCACTGAAACCTCAAACCATCGGAAGCTAAGTTGTCCTTGACGTGAAGTGGCTACAGTCATTGTGACTCTTCTAGCACTCAACCAGAGAGTTCATCCTTGCTTTAAACTTTGTTTGATAATTATAAAAGAAGAAAAAGCTATGGCAAGGAATAAGGATTGACATTGAAACGACTACTTTCTAAACTCTAACTCGTTACACCATGCTGTCGACGGTGAAACCTATGCTTAATTTACTTACAACCAGAGGTGGGCACCCGCTACTTTTAAAGTAGCGCCTGCTACTTGGACCAAAATAGCGCGCGCTACCGCTACCCAGGGGCGCCGGAAGCGGGGCCCTGCCCTCAAATTTTCTGCAGATGGAGGGGCAGGGGGGGCAATGGTGCCCTTTTAAAGTCATGTATACTACTACACATTTTGCAATATAACAATTTCTGGTATTCGCTTTTAGCCTAATTATAATCTTTCATTTTTGCCTCAAAATAATATTTTTGGCACAAAATTTTGCAACACAGTAGCCTACAGGCCTTAAAACTCGTTTTTTTTTCGGCATCCATCGTGGGCTCGTGGCCTACCAGGAGCTCCTTCTCGGTGGCCAAATCTGCGTGCTTGGAGGCCAAAATACAAAATAAAAATAACGATAGCACAAGTAAATAGAATTAAACTTGCAACAATGCTAAAATGATCACTTAGCGTTGTTGAAGTCTGGGCCTGGGCGACGTCCTACCATAGAATCGTTGCACCACGCAATAATTGCTTTATCGGGATTGTAATCTAGTAGGCTACTATTCAAACGACACTCGCACGAATGTCCCCAATGTGGCTGATTTTATAGAAGTTTGCCACTCCCCTCAGAGAATTCTTTTTAGCAACGAAAAACAACGTTCGACATGTGTTGACGATGAAGGCAAGGTAATAAAATAAGTGTTTCAATGATTAAAACATTACTTGTAGACTTTAACTGCCCTTTATCAGAACTGACGATCAGGGTTGCATTCCTGGGGGGGCTCGGGGGGGCTCAGCCCCCCGAAATACGAAAAAGCTTGATGTAGGGGGGCTCAGGGGGGGGGCTCGTTCAAGCTTTGGCCGTGGCCGAGTGGTTAGCGCGTTGGGCTCGCAGTCGAGAGCCTGCATGTTCGACTCCAGCCACCCGCACTTGCTGTTGTTTCTCTGGGCAAGAAACTTAACGATAATTGCCTCTAGCCTACCTAGTGATCGATTTCGAGTAATGGGTAGTACCAAATTTAAGTCATAAGTAAAGTAGACAACCGGAAAACAGACATTGCCGTCGGCTGCAGCGTGGGTCAAGTGTATGTCGGAAGGCGTACACCGATGCATAGCGCTCAAGTCCGCTTTCCCGCAATGCAGGATAAAGATAAACAAACAAACAAACAAACAAAGCTTCCATTTTTCAGCTTTTCTAGCTGAACAACAAGTTTTCGACTGAACAAGTAGCCTAACACTTTAACAGCTTTCTCACAACAGAACTGCAAAAAAACCCGAACATAAGTTGATAGCAATCGCCAATTATCACTTTTGTCAGAAACTCTCCAGACTGGGAATATCAACTTCGTAGTAGCTAATCGTCATGTCAAATGGACTGTTAATTCTCTACTTCAAATAAAAAAAGCTATTCAAGAAGGAAAGTATTCGTTTAATGAAGTTGTTAACTTGAGTCCCGAAAGTACAAAAAACTATTCCTTTAAAGGCACAACATTGGACCAGTTCGAAGCTCGACGTAGAGACTATACGGTACCCTTCTTTTGATCGTAATCGGTTTATTCAAGCTTTGGTTGACAACATTGGAAGCAGGATGGTGGACACCAACAATGAAAATTCTGTGAAGAGCTTGGAAATTATTGTACTAAAATTGTGGCCTGCTGCAGTCGAAGTTCCATGGCAAGAAGGGGAGCACAGATTACGAAAAATAGAGGAGAGATTTCATGTCATCACTCCTATTTCCGATTTTCGATTGTATGTTAACAATCCTTGTCATATAGGCTACCAGATACGATAAAGTTGCTCAAGAACGTAATACTAAACATGATTGCTATAAGTTCTGCTGAAGCCAAACGTGGATTTTCACAAATGAACTTGGTCATCACACCGCTACGATCACGGCTGACCATACCACTTGTTTCAGCATTGTTGTTCATCAGCATCAATGGACCACCTCCTCATTATGGAATGGCACTGCGGCAACTCAGAAGTGGTTGCAGACTCATCGGTCGGCTGTGGATATTCAAGTTAAGCATTCTAAGCTGCCCACATTGAATGAACTCAGATCTGTGCAAAAACTGTTTGCTGGCTAAAATCAAGGACTGTCGTGGTGCTTATAACTTAGCTCATAAAACCAAAGACCTGGCAGACAGGCTATTTGTTTTGTGTAATCTCGTTTGCACCAACTTGAAATATGCTTTTGCTGTAATTGGAGTTTTTTAAACTGTTCGTTAATAACTAAATGAGATTTTAGTGTAACTGTCACATTGGCAGCTTGTTGGTTCTTATATAGCAAATCTGCAACCACAAGCGCTCATTTCAAGAATTGCATTACCTTACTTTCCTATTGCAGTCGATGTTTTTGCAAGTGTGCTTAGGACTGGCTCATACAAATAAGTTTACAATTGAGTTAAGAGATTGGAATTAGCTCATGCAAATCGAGTTTCAAGTGTAGGCCTACGCAGTAAAAAAAAAAGCAAAGGAGATTGCAGTGTAGCAATCAAGCCAAATTTCAAACTTATAATTTATATCGGATTCAACCACGTTTTCACGTTTTGTTGCTTCTACCTTTTTCTGTACTTCAAACTATGTTTTAGCATGGGTTGTTTTTCGACATGATGTTCAGAAGTAAAAACATACTGAACAGTGTTTCCTTTTAAAAAAGGCAAACATTGTTGGCAAACCTACATCGATTACTTATACATACTTTGTCTATAACAACACAGCTAAGTGATAGAGCCCCCCCAAAAAAAATTTTAGGAATGCACCCCTGCTGACGATGCACTAGAAAGTGCAAAATATTTTTTCTGTTACATCTACTGACGTCTGATCTCTGTTGCCTTAGCAATTGAGGTTTTAGTTATTTCAATGACGTACATTAACTTACTATAAGACATTAGTAAAAGAAGCATAATTTTTGCAAAATATGATCAAAAAATGTTTTCCTCATTGATGTCAACTAACTTAGTTCTCCTTTTGAACAACGGTTCAATGTCCGACAACATCGAATCGACATAAAAGCGACAATATTGCCAGCCGATGTAAATTAGCACTTCGGATTAAGACTTTGTTAAAATAAACGTCAGGAATTACAAACAAGACTTACAGCGCTGGCGATCGCAGATGGATATATTCCATCAATAACAAAAATATTCCCGCACAATGCAACAGTGGCGATTATGACGCGCTGACCTAATTTTGCGTCACTCTTTGATACTACATATTTTCGACAGTTAATCCACAATCATTCTATTGCGAAATTAAATAATTGGCTAAAAGAGACCGGCGGCCAAACTTGGCCGATTGAGGAGGTAGCACCGGCGGTTCATTCAAGCACTACTTAGCGGCCATGGCCGCAGGCTGCTTTAAGGCTTGACAGTAGGTTACATCATTATAACATAGCATGGTGCCCTTCTTTGTATACCGGATTATCATTATCGCTATATTTTATCTTAAAACTTGAAAAAAAATGGTATTTTAGTAAACAAAAGTGCCCTTTTTTTGTAATCTTGCCCCCCCAGTCAAAAATCGTTCCGGCGCCCCTGCCGCTACCCGCTACCAATTTACAAAACTAGCGCGCTATAGCCTACCCGCTACCGCTACTCGGACTAATTAAAAGTAGTTCTTCCGCTACTTTTCTCTAAAATGACACTACGAAACATTCTTCAAGTCCCTAGTGACGCAAAAATGACCTTGAAAACGAATGTTATCATTTGTTTGCACTTTCATTTTAACGTCGTTACAGAAAACACATTCTAAGGGAAGTTTGTTGTTACGCATTTTTCAAAAACACGAGCATTTCAAAATGAGAGTCACTATATAAACTCTGCCCGCTTTGGCTTTTTTTTCAACAGAGAAATCTCTTCAATGACTTGCTCCTGTCCGAAAAAAGGCGTCCGCAATTGCTGTTTCCATCTGCACCGACGTTTCACGGGATGGCGTTAACACACCAAAAAATTCATCCTCGGAGTCGTGACGAGATTCGCAAAAGACCGAAACTTTGCAACCAAACCGATTATATAGCTGCTTGACCACGCCATTGTTGCCAAAAAAACGAGTATGTTTTTCACTTTACATTAAAAAGTAGCGGGTAGCGGAAGTGCGACTGAAAAAAAGTAGCGCCTCACCCGCTACCGTTACTTTGGAAAAAAGTTACTTTTATCATAAAAGTAGCGCGCTACTGCCCACCTCTGCTTTCGAGGTTCCAGTGTTTTGCAAAATACGGCAGTCAATGCTGTTATAAAAGGCAAATGGGCTGACCACGTCGTTGTGTGAACCTCTGGGGCCGAGGGTCTATCCTTTTACTACCCCAAATTCACAATGTTCCCGGACTACACTGGAAGGCTACTAGAGAGCAGCCAGTCTTTGGTTTCATCATCCATGAAACATGCTGACCATGTCACACCCTTTTATAACAACTCGATATCATAAAGTCAAAAGATTTATACAACTTTGAAATTGCTAAATTTATGTACCAGTTTAGTTTTAATTCATTACCCGGCACTTTCCAAAACTAGCAACATGAACTAGACAAATTTACCCAAATTTTCAACTAATTTAAAAGTTTGGGGGTGCGGTTGAACCCTGAACCCATGCCCCCTACGCCTATGATCGTAGTAATGTAATACTACGATCTAGTTACTGTAGGCTACTGTAAATCTAGATGAGATTTAATTCTGTAGCCTAATATGTTGACGTTGCAGCAAATTGCTTCCAAACATAAACATTAAACACTGTCAAACAAATTTCCAGTATGTTGTCCACAAACATCATAAAGTTCTTGGAATTGATTTATCGAAATAATTACGAAAGATCATTCCAAAATTTTTTCACTTGGCTACTCTTTTGCCAACGAATCTAAATCATTGGCACTGACTAAACCTTAATATGAATCAGAAATCGACCGAAACACTGCAAGAGAGGTTGCATAATTGAAACATTTGAATTTATTTAAACTCACCGTACATAAATCTGTCAGTCAACCAATTGCTCGCTTTTATATGGCACAAAAATCTAGACAATAGCAAACTGACATTTACAACTTTGTTGCTATAAGAACAGGATAGAGTACAAGAATTACACCAAAAAAGAAAATATAGAATAAAGATCAAAATATTCATAGAACAAATAGGATGATAAAATGCCGTCGGTGACGTAGATGCGAAAACATACAGAGACGAAGCGAAAGAGGCTAATCCATGAGGAAATGATTTGTATCAACTGAATGAAAACAATGCACTTTTACCGCGTGTTTCGTATATTAAAGGTCTTCTGATGATGAAATCTCCAAAATTCATCTCGGTTTATGGTCAACATGCTACACAGACCAAGTTAAAGTTGGAAACGCTTTGTAACTATGTTAAGCATTTTACTCAAATCGGGGGATGACCCAGTATAAGTAGCATGGGGGAGACTCCAATAAAACACAATAATGTGCAGATATTCACATATTCGTTGTCAATTTAGTGTGTAGATCAGTTATTTATTTCAATGTAGATGTAAAATCAGTTATTTTTTCGTTACTTGAAAAGGGCTAACATGTGTATGGCCGAAAACGTTCGTAGTTTATAGTTTATGTTCAGTTTAATATATTATGTTAAATGCCGTGTGGTTGCTTGGTTTCATCTGTTTATGGATTTTGTATTACTCCAACAACACAAATCAAAACACGTTTTACGTATTTATAAAGGGCATGGTGGGGAGACGAACTGGTGCTCCCATAATCACCAGTCCGACTCGATGCCACTTCGCCGCCAAATTACAAAAGCAAGCCTGGAGGTCCGAAAAGCACAAAACCAGCACCGGCTTGAAGGCGGCTGCTTAGCATTTGGCGCCATTTTCTTCCTTTTATCAATCCCTTAAACTTTACTTGGCCGCTTAGATGGCCAACAATTTGTTGCTAATCTACATCTAAGTTGACATGAGATGTTTAAACAAACGCTTGCTCAGAAGACATGGAAATACAGCGTAAAGTAAATGATACGAAAGAGGACGCTTATAGATCAGTAAATAATGATTATGATGTCACAGCAACTGCACACGTGACTTAGCAGTCAACAATGTAAACTGGACAAATTTTTTTTACATTGGTTTAAGGTCTGCAAACGTTAAATCAATGTAAATGTCTGGGGAAACAATTACAGGTTTTAGTAAAGTTTTCGTCAATGTGTCATCTCCAATTCTCCATGGTGTTTTAGTCATGGTTGAGCTGGGACTATGGATATTAGAACAGACACAGAGTTAGCATCCACTTAATATAAGGCGTTAATAATAAAATAAACATAATTTCAAGGTAGACTTGCATAAAATAAAACAAAATTAAGGTTTGTGATAATAAAACAAAGCTAACAACAGGCAACAGTTACAAACTGCTGTATTTCCTTTGCTCGCAATGCTCAAACTTGGATAGCAGAACGCAGCAATCTTAATTGATTTAACGTTACCAGACTCGCAATCGATGTAACAAGATAAATTAAATTTTTCAGGCTTAAATCATAAAGAATCGAACAATACTTCAAAAGGAAAAGAACAAATAGGAAACATGAAAAACAAGCAGCAACGTCAAAGAGTATGTGTCTGATAACGTAATAAAACTAGTCACTTTATCAAATAGCATAAAAGCTTCATCTTCTGGGATAAGAAAAGAATAAAGTTTTTATGGCGCCAGAAAAATGCTGTCATGGGCCAAGTCAGTAAATCTGCCATTTTTTACATTGTTCTGAATTGCAAAAATTAATGGATTTGCAAGCTGGAACACCTTATTCTATGAAATGGTTAAGTGTAATCATTCACGTCGAAAGTCGCAGGTCGGTCAGCAAAAAAAAGTGCTTTTTTACATTGATTCAGCGTCTGCAGACGTTGAATCAATGTAAAGAACATTTTTGTTGCTGACTGCGATGGTACAACACATAGATGAAAGTTAAAAAAACAACGAACATAAACCTGCAGCTAAGATACAAATAAGGTAAAAATGCTCGACGAATGCAAGATCCTGACGGTTGCGTCACCAACAACATCAGACGTTCAAATACAATACACAAGCGACAAACGCGCTCGTGTTAATGCCATAAAAAAAGTGGTCATTTTTACGTCGTTTAAAAATCATCAGACGTTGAACTTGAAGCGATGCAAAATACTATCTAGGTGACATTTCTGGTGACAAAGGGGAAACACCTATCACCTAGCAACAAATCAAACCGTCACTCCCCAAAAGATTCAACGTGGCTTCATGAGTTCAACCAATGTACATTCGTAAGTATTCATCCGACACGGAGAAAATCCCCGTCGCACAGACGTTGAATCAATGTAAAAATGACCGATTTGTTGTCTGGGAATCAATCTACTCCCTCAAAGCCCTGTGTGCTTTCAACGGCCAGGATGAGCTTGTGGCGCAGTTCCTCGAAGGTTCGGTACGGCGGAAGATCAAGTCGATTGAAGCTGTGAACATACAAGGAATAACAAAGTAGAAAAAGTGAATGGCTTTTTGGTAACGTTGAAGTATGATAGTAATTGACCAATTTGGCTATTCAGGGTTGCTAAACTTTGAACCAAATAAGAAGTGAAAATGTTGACTTCAAATACAATACATCCGTTTTCAGAAACAAATTTTGAAAAAATTTGAGAAAAATTTTGAAAAAATTTACGTGTAATTTTGAAAAAATTTGTTCAACCAAAATATATAACAATTCACGACACTATGTGCGAAGGGCATCAAACGTTTGTCACTTTTCAAAACGTTACAAAAACTAAAATCTCCACAACTAATGATAATTAACATATATTGTATATTACAATGTACACAACTATGTCGTGAAAAAGTTTAAAGTGCAAAGAAAATCTGCTACTCACCAAGTGTGGGCGCGGGGTAATTTGTCGGGAGTGCCCCACTTTTCAATGGTGAATAACTGGGGCCCATTGCTCCCCCACAGCTCTCCAAAACCATTCATTGGCACGCGAGAGGTGCCGGTGACAAACTGAAGAAAACGAATCCTGCTCTCTCGGTCCATCAGCAAGATTGTCTAAAAAGATGAAACGAGTTTCCTTTTAGACAGCAAATCATCCGTGTTTTATATTGATTCAACGTCTGCAGACGTCAAATCAATGTAAAAAACGGTTGATTTGCTGTCTGGGTATAAATGGCTTCGTCCTGGATATGAAAGTGCAATATTACCTTCCAAAACCACAGGATGACTTTATGGTTTGCTGAATATTCGCCCTTGTAGTTTGTATTTTTCCTCCAGTCCTTAACATCTACTGTGCCCAGGCCGCACATCAACAATTCCATTTCATTCTCGTCGAAGATTTTCAACAAACCGGTTGGAACCACATCGTTGAAGCCCTAAAAATAAAAACCTCTTTAATGTTCGCGTCAAACCAACAGCTGGCAACGACAGATTCACGTCCACACGAAGAAAATCTTAATTAAACCATCCTCTTACGTGTAGAAAGGCTTTCATTTGATTTTGGACTCTGGAGACAAACCGCCACTTTATCACGAGTCTGCAAAGAAATATAAATATACTTTATTGAGCATACTTGACACTTTTAAACAAACATTTGTCGACTGCATAACCGAGTGATGAGACCTTTGATAGGACGCTCAAATGGGCGCCGGTTCGACGCCGCTCAAAAGCATCCGCTTATGTCCTGAGCAATACACTTAAAGGCATGCTTAAAGGTGGACACGAAGAGGGGCTTCCTTGCTTCCTGTCCACTTCAACTAAAACTTCAACAACCTGACGCAAGCCTGAATGCGAGAAAAAAACAACAGAAATTTGACATTCTCTCACTGGATGTATTCTCGCTTGTTCTCATTGGTTACTTGGATGTTCGATCCTCCTTTTTTCAAGTCATTCATGATCATCTCTCCAAACAACTCTTCATCAACGGTGAAGTAAAGATCCAAATCAGTGGGATCATTCTCCAGGATCCACTTCAAGGAGTTGTAGTACTCGCTGTCCTAAGAGTGGAAGTAAAAGAAAAAAGTTGGTAAGATATTCCGGATTCGCACCGGCAGTTCACAAAGAATCTCTATTTCCATACAAATAGATATTAGATATTGCCTCAACGCCAAAAATGTTTATATAGTAAATGTACTACATTCGTCTTGGATTTAATTGATCATACATTTCTATGGATGCGAATTGCGAAGCTGGAAAAGCAACTTGTCATCTCTTAACCATCTGCAAAGCTGACTGGATCTGCATCAGCAGTCCAGGCATTTACAATAAATTAGGTTTCAGATTAAGCTTACGAAACGATTTCTTAGGTTCAGTAAATCAAATAATTAATTTCTCAATCACTATATCAAAGAAAATGATTTGTTTTCCCAAAAGCAATGCTTACCACAGACTCCATGTCACGCAGCGTTATAGGCTTGCCAAGTACCATCTTGTAAAAGGGGCGAATAAAAAATGCTGAAAATAAAGTTCCAGTTTTGAGATTATTGCGCAATCCGGAAGCATCCGTAAATTCTAGCAGACAATGAACTACTAACTAGATGAACCCAACCAGCCTTCAGATGTGGTCGGTTTTTACATTGTTGCAAAGACACAATACGTAAAAATGATGTAAACAACAACTGTGATTGAAGAGAACGTGATATATTTCTTTAATACATTTTGCGAATGTATTATCAGCGGAGCACTTGTAGAACAGACTTGTTGAAAAAGAACTCTTTTGATTTCGTGCGTTATCCCAGACAGCAAAATCCGTTATTTTTACATGGATTCAACGTCTGCGGACGTTGAATCCATGTAAAAATGACGGATTTGCTGTCTGGAACTGCACCAAACACTATTGCAAGTAAGCATTTGTAATTACCGTCAAGCAACTTCCCATGGAAGACCGCCATTCCTGCCACCCGACCGATGAACTTGAACCAATCCAAGTGGTTCTCGTTGCACACTCCTGAGTTAGGATTGATCTGCAGCGTGTAGTTGTCACTGGGAGTAAAAAATAGGAAGTTCACCAGCCACCGGAATAAATCCTTTTTGAAGCAAAATGAAAAGGTGTGTGTTTTTAGGGATTTTAGATCATAGGCATGCGAAACGACATCCGTTTTTGGCTTATCCGCAACACTAGAAGGGTTACGTTTATTTCTGATTTACAAAATATTGTATCTTTTATGGATTATATAAAATAGTGAAGTTGGTTTTTACGTAATTTAAGTTTTTTTGTTGAAAGTAAGTTTGTAGCAAGGCGTAAAAGAATTCTAAAGATGAGAATCGACCCTGTGTTGATGGAAAAGCGGAGCTTCGCATCCCGTAATGTAAAGTCCTTAGTTTTACAAAACTCACGCCGCTGAATATTCGAAAAGTCCATAGTAAGGATTGAACATTTCCTTGGACAAAACGTAAAACCACTCCCTCGCCACGCCCCCATAGTCAAGGCCCTTCTCTCGATCGAAATCGATCCACAATCTAGCCTTGAGCAAACTCAGCTTTCGAACTGTGCTAATTGCCGCGTACGAGTCATTGAGAACGTTCTTACGATCGATTTGCATTTCAAATTTGCTTGGAAGATCGCGCTGAAAGTAAAACATACAGTTTGAGATGTTACGTACACAAAATGTGAACCACACAAAAAACATTTCATCTTATCAGCAAAATATTTGTCACTATGGAACATGTGTACATTAAGAAAAGCGAACCTAAAAGTAAGACACGACTATGGCATCATTATATCCGTTAGCATCTTCATGTAGTTAATGACAGCGGGAACACAACTGTGAAACCACGACCACTTGTGTAATTATGCAGGCCATGCCAACGCGCAAGCTTTATATTTGACTGGAGCCCGATCTGTTACACTTGGTTGTCATTAAAATCGTCAATATAAGTTGATAGCTTCAGTAGTAACTAATAAATATAGTCTTTGTATATATTTTGGGCGATTTTAAGCTACTCTTGTGTTATTGGTACCATATAAAAAAAAGAACTAGATTTTGAAAGTTATGCCGAAAATCCGAAAAGCATTTAGTAACACTGACAATAGCGAAAGAGTTGTCGATTTTTTAAAGAGAAAGTAGAAGTTCTGCGGTGATTTGAGGTTTAGTGAACACACTTTGAAAATTTGGATTTTTAAAATTATCATTTTAAAAAGACCTTAAGTACATTTCGCCTAGAGTTTAAAATCGAAATTACATCGGGCTCCAGTCATTCTTGTAGCTTCGCAAGTTGGCAAGGCCTGTGTACTGTGTGTTGGATCGCTGTGAGTGAAAACAATCTTGAGACAAACTGAAAGAATTGAAAACATTCGCAGAAGAAAACCTCCGTGCTGAAATTAAGTTGAGTACATCTTGCACAATTCAGAACCGGTATGACTTTTTTTTTCAGCAGAACTCACTGGAGTTATTTCCCGTAGTTTGGTTTTGAAGAATTCATATTTCTGCTTGTAATCTCGGGAATACGGGACGGCCTGGAAAAGCAGAACTGTTGGTCAAATTTTCTTTCTTCTAGAGGGCTTTAAAAAAGTTAATGTAACTGCAGGGCTCCATGTTGCAACCACGTGGCATCAAAACACATATACTATCCAGAGGGTAGGATGATGCAAGAAAGAACACACACTGACACTATGTTTATTGGGAAGGTTGTGCAGGTGAAGCACGTGCTGTACCCTTTTGTATAGAGAGCACATTATATACACATCGTATCATGTTTGTTTTATGAGTTCATCTGCCTCCCATGCAAGCCTGAAAGATATGTGAAAAAGAACGCAATGTTTTTCAACTGAGCTTCTTTCAGTGATTAACAACATATATTAGCTACCAAATTTTTATTAAAAAAGGCAAAAATAGTCACTTACGGGTCCTGTTATTTCAGGACGCATCAGTCTTGGGTCATCCCAGCACGTCCTGTGGTTGACTGTGGAAGATATTGTTTGTATTTAAACACAAGAAAAACTATGCAGCAAAAAACTGCAAACAGGTCAATGGAATTGTAAAAATACCAAGAAAATGAACAAAAATTAAAGACGTAGAGTTTTTCGATCCAGGAAGCTCACACAATGCATCAAAAACTTACTGTGGTCAACAAAAAATGTTCTTCCATCAGTGTGGATCCTTTCCTCCCATCCACCCTGGAAAGAGAAACGGGAAAATTAGTCGCGCTTATGCAGAAGTGTAAAAAAAGTAATACGGAGAAAAACTTGCACAGCTCAACATATCAAAATACTGAATGCTCACACCTCGACACAAGAAATGATCATCATTCATTCATCATCAATCATCATCATTTTTTAGGTTACTACCCAACAAAATGAACTGCTCTATTTGAATAAGAACCTTCTAATGATTCCAATAAGGGTGAAATAACCTGTTAAGCTTTTAGTGATTAGTGAATGTATTTGATGTAAGTCGCTCTGCTTGGCTTTTTTGTTTGACATGGAACATTTTTGTGCTGTGTTAATAGTGATATCACTATTATTGTTCAACAATAATCATTGTTCAATGAACTGCTCATGTAGCCACTCTACGTTTAATCTGTACAAACTACAGTACTCACAGGAAGAGGGCCAAGAACATTGGGGTCGGAGGAAGTATCACCGCGGGGGTCGGTCCAAGTTGTTATCCTTCGAATGTGATCGATAAAGAACGGGCGTCCACTGGGGGCAATTCTAAGTTGAAAGCAACGCATGAGATCGCAGTGTTTCTACAATAGTTGGCAAATCCGTCCTTTTACGCGGATTCAAAGACTGCAGCCGTTGAATCGACGTTAAAAGAACGGATTTGGTGGCTAAATTGGTTCAATCATTGGAGAGCACCACTCTTCATAAATTTCTTAAACCATTAACATTAACACTTTACAGTGACATATCTTGCTTTTAATTCGAGAAAGTTATTCACCATCAAATACATTTTGACTAACTTTTTTTGTAGAAAAGGCGTAACAAGAATTTTATAAACAATTATACAACACAATAAAAGATGTCAAATAATCACAAGATTGTTCAAACAAATAAAATATGCAATATATTATCCCGTAACTAAAATCAGACTTGATTAACAAAAAAAGTTGCGCTCACAATACTCGCAATAAGCAAAAACATGGACACTTTTAACTATAGATGATAATACAATGATGGCTAGGTATTATTTCTCCCGGCATAAGATAAATAAACAAACAAATGAAGAAATTTACTTCATTTCCCATCCACGAGGGAGATGCTTGGATGATTTTGCTGGTGTCAAATCTGCAGCTCCCGATCTTGTGCTCTGAGTTCTCTATACAACAAACTTTAGTCATAAACAGCCCATTATTTACCAACACGTTTATGAGACACGTTGAGAGATGAGTGACCTGGTTAAAGTTAAAAGATTTCGTTATCCAGGAGACCCACTTTGTAGAAATGAAGGAACGGTACGTTGTGGAAAATTCAGCGCCATTGATAAGAATGCGGCGCTCGTGGAGGAAATTTGTGGCCTTTTGTCAAGAAATAAGGTGCCATGGTAGATGAAAGGAAGTGCATGTTGCATGTATAGAAAGTATCATGCTTCAAGGCAGCACGACATGGGTGACCACAAAATAAGAGAGAACAGAAAGGGTAATACCAAAGTGAGTGCGGTATCGTAAGGGGGGAAATGCCAACTGCGAAACCAAAGGAGTTAATGTTGGACTCATATTGGATGTTTGAACGAGAACGGTCGAGGCATTTTCGGAGAAAGAGTAAAAACTGGATCAGAAAGTGGTGCTTTTCGAAGAGAATAGCTACAGAAGACATCCTGTGGAAGAGGACACGTCCAACATTGGGTTGGAGAGACAAGATGAAGACCTTGATCGAGAACAAGAACTGATTTCGAGAAAGCAAAGAAACCCTCGTCTCAGCGGGGGTAACCGTGGTGAAACGAGAAGTTGGTATGATGTTGAACATAAGAATTGCCTCTGTGGAACTACTTTAATGAAACTGTACTGACGTCAGAGATAACCATATATGGAAAGCAGAGACTGAAAATGTTTCAATCATGGTGAATTCATTGATTAAATATTAAAAACCTGTTTCATCAAAAAACCAACAATATAAAATTATAAACATTAACAATATTACCAAAAATAAAATAAACAACAAAAACTATTGCATCATCTTTACAGTTGTGACTAAATTGTAGCGGTTTTGATCTCACCTTAGAACCGCGAGGGCTAACCCAAGACGTTTTGTGGTTGATATGATCGACATAATACTTCCTACCGGTGCCTTTCTGATACCGGGCCTCCCACCCATTAGGAAGCGATTCCTCCTCGTCACCAACAACCGGTAGAGAAGCGGCTATATAACAAGCAACACTTGTTAATTTTCGCATGTAAATTTATTTTTAGGTAAGCACAGTAATACATCACGTGTACTGGAATGACAAACGAATTTATCCTCACACGAAGATATTTATCAGAAGTCAGAAGATATTTTTCAAAAGATGTTTCATTGTCTTGATCACGTGTAGTAGATAGAAATATTGCACTTCCTTGAGATAGAAGTGTATTCCAAAAGCAGCAAATAAGCAACGGCACCGTACTTACAAAAAAATTGCTGCCATGACATTACGCTTTATCACACTTGCCTCATGTCATACTTCAAATAAGTTCACAATATGAAATTTCTGTGCACATTAAATCTACACTGCCATTGCTTTCATCATGCATTTTCGGGTTATTCAAAGTTTTCAAAAAATTATTTGCTGCATTGGCTCATTCTCTTCTTCTACTGGGATCTTGGCTTGTTTTTATATTTTAGACCATTAAAAAAAAACTTGTGATAATCGTTTGCTGGTGATCATTGAGCTTGTGTGAGAAATACACAGACAATAAAACTTACACGTGGGAAGACTGGGCGAGCGGTTGAGGTTTAAGTGACCAGAGGTTGACGGCTGAAAAGTAATTTCGTCTAGGGATGAAGTCAAGTCGTTGAGCCTGTCCTCCAACACTTCCCACTAAACATATAACAACCAGTCTCATCATTTGCTGTCATTGTGATGTCATTGTTGGCGTGAAATTACGTAACTTCACGATTAAATGAAGTTGTGCATGGCTTGAGCCAAAAAAGTAAATTTGCAAAATAAAACAATGCTGACAATCCGTACAGTTGCATGGATGATGAACAATACAGGAGCTTATTTGATGAGTAACATTTGATGAAGAGATTTATGAAGCATTTCAATTATCAATTGCATATTATCATCGTCGTCGTATGGGCTTCTGGGGTAAAGGGTCTATCCTTTCACAACAACAGATTTATGATGTTCTCAGACTACACTGGAAGGCTACTAGAGAGCAGCTAGTCTTTCGTGCAATTGCTCACAACCCTTATGCATTGAAAACTGCGTTGTGTTTCGCCGATGAACCTATGTTTCATTGCAAATGTATTCTACAAATGTTTCAAATTAAATTTGAACCTCTCTGTCGTTATATTGTTCTGTCGATGACGTAGTTGGCTCAGATACATCCTCGCTGATGTGCCTGCGTTGTTGGAACAGCTCAGCTGCAGCGGCAGTTGAAAGTGGCGAATCATTATCCTCTGCTGGAGGTTGAGCTGTGCTCCGGGTATCATGATCGGTTGTGGAGGAATTTGCATCAGGCGACGATTGAGAAGTGGACGCGGGAACACTGATGAAGAAGCGCAGAATGAGGTAAAGAAGCATAAAGATCGTTTCACGTCCACAAAAAAATGAAGAATTGCAATTTTCAGGAAGCTGAATGAAGCAATGAGAGAAAAAACAATAAACCGGGACACAGGCAATTCTTAACAAACCAAACAGGAAAAAAACGCACGCTTTAGCACAAGTATACATCAATTGAACTATCAAATTCACGGTGTCGGAAACAGGATGAGCTACAAAATGCAACGAGACCCACTTTGAAGGTCTTGACCAACGGGTTGTGTGGGTGGCGTGGTTGGCGAAGAATGTTCTTCCCAAATTATCCTGTCTCTCTTCCCATCCCTCCGGAAGAGCCAAGTTGGCTGTCATGGCATCATTCGCCTCTGTCGTGGCATCATCCACCATGTCCCAGTCAGCCTTGAAGAACAATACGTGTTCAATAAATGTCTGATTTAATGTCTACAGCTACACTTATAGCACTGCAGATGAAGACAGTTTAGTTTTCAAAATGTTTGCTGAACATAAATTTAGCATCTACGTTTAGGGCTCTTCATTTTTTAAAACTCATAGATCAATTATGCTAGAGATGCGGAAAAATAGATTTTTTACCTAGTGAAGGAAGTGATAGCAACCCGCCTTTGGAGGTGTGTGTACAAGTCGAAATTTATCCGGCTTGCTTTAAAATAAAAGTATTTGAAAGGTTTTGATGTATGTATGTAAAGAGGTTATTTTCTCTTCTATGTTCAATACGTTTATTGAGTTCCCTTAGAAATAGGGGATCTCCTGACTACGAAGCAGCAGGCCAGTGATTCTCCATCAAGCATCAATTCGGTATTTTTTTTATTAAAAGTGCATGGAAAATCAGCAGAACCCTATTTATGGCATATGCATTTCGCTCTACTGCTGTAAAGCATCATTAGTGCCTTTAAAAGAATAGAGGATTCTATTCTTTCAAAGGGAGATAAAAGAGGATATGTTCAATACGAGAGATAGAAGAGGATTGTGGATACGTACGTCGTTTGGAGAATCATCTTGATTTTCCACCGGACTTCGATCATCCAAGAAAGACAGCTTCAATCTCAAGTGTCCCTTCACTCTCGATTTTGAACTAAAAATATTTGAACATATTTATACCAGGTTGTAATCAGTGTCCATTTCAATTCGTATGTGGTGGGATTTTGGCGGAATTCTCATTCGCCAGTCGCCAAACCAGTCCTATATACATACATTCTAAGTCTATAAATGTCGAATCAATGTAAAAAAGGACTGATCTATTGACCAAGACAAATGTGCTAAGTGGATAAATAGTGAGAGTGTATGAACCGAAACTGAAAAGGACGTTGGTTCGAAACCCACTGAAAGCACTTCACTTAGCCCTGCAACACTTGCTGCCATGCTCGAAGGTGGAAAAAAGACTGGCTGTTTTTTGTCAAGTTAGTTAAAATCTTAAATTACCAGAAGGCAACCAGACAGATTAAACGAGAAAGAGAGCAATTTCCAAAACTAAAATGCTAGACAAGTCTTCATGATACCGTTTTAAAAGTTCAAAGAAAATGTCACAACATTGCATACAAGCCTCGCACCTTCTTGGTCTCAGTGGGAAATCTCTGTGAGGAATCGTTCCGTTTGTAGCTTCGTTCTGCAAATATATGAAATGAATGTGTCTCTAGACCAGTGCTCCGCAACCTTTATTTACTCACGGCACACTTAAAAACTCTTTAAAATTCTGCGGCACAATTCGGCCGACACATTTTCAAAATGTAAAAAAAAACTATAATTTATTTTAATGAGATATTTGCGCTTGTTTCAATGAGCACATTAACTGTATAGTTGGCTCAATATTTGAAAGAACAACTCGAAGTTCACCATCAATTTCTTGCAGGATCTTTTTATATTTTTGATCAATACCAAAGTAGAAAAACTTTGTTCACACAAATAAGTGGTGCAAAACTGGAGCAGAATTTTAAAAGCAGCTTGCGAAATTTGCTTATATTCTTCTTCAATAGAAATCCAAAACTCATCAAGTGGAACATCGCTGAATTTTAATCTCGAAGTTCTGTCATTTCGTAGTTCAAGAAAGTTTTCTCAGGCAAAGTCAAGTTTTGCGTTGATATTTCAGCATTAGCCGCAAAAGGATTTCGGATCCAATCGCATTGTTCCGTGATAATTGTGAAAAGTAATAGTCATATTTCTCATGTAACAAAGTAGGTTCTCTTTGGCCAAATCAAACACCAATTCTTTATCAATACTATTTAGGTTGCTTCTGGGAAACATTTTCAGTGATCCCCTTCATAACTCGTTTCTCCAGAGTACTATTTTCTCTTTAAATCCTCTTATCTTGTCAGAACATGTCAGTATGTTTTCACCTTTGCCTTGCATTTTGATATTGAGTTCATTCAAGTGCTCAAATATGTCGGCCATGCATGCAAGTTTGGCAATTCAATGATTACACTGGTCTACACAAAATTTCAGGTTTGGGTATTGACAACTCATTTTAGCTAATTTTGGGGCACTGAATCCGAAAATGAACTCAGATTTTCTCTATCACATCACGTTTTTGAGATATGAAATATCCCTAATTTAAAAAAAAAAATCAATTTTTGCCCCCCTCTGTTGTCAAAACAAGGAATTCTGATGCAAAAAACACTGTTTTACCTGCAATACTCTAGCTTTAATTAGCAAACAAGCATTCTATATTATATTCACACAAATTTGCGTTGTCTTTATTAAAATTTCATGCCTTGGAATAAAAAATAGGCATGCAAAAGAGCAACTATAATAACATCAAACGCTACATTATGCTGACGAACATGTCGATAGGACAGTGACAAGGTATTATCTGAATTATGGCCTACAGTTCACACAATATGCACATAGACATTCCAATGGAGTGCAGAAATTCTGAAGACACACACAGAAATAGCAAAGTGCCAAAATAAAGATTGACTCAAAGGGACTTGGGCAGGGCGAGTTCAGAAACAGTCAAAAAAAGAGCTTGTATCATAAAATATGAACTCTTCACTTATAAGCTTAAAAATGCTCTTTTGAGGGACTTTCTTTCATGAGCAGCATCTGGAATTTCTCTTTTAAAACTCCAGCAATAGTCAGCCATCATATGACAATCCCACCGACCTTGATAACGTTCCTCCATAATTTAATATCCTGTTCTTCACTAACTTTCCCAAGGTTTTCTGGAAACTCATGCGCATGGCTCTTCAAATAGTGAACTTTGATGCTTGCATTTTTATTAAATTGATAAAGACAGTATTTTCTTATCGACAAATCCAGGCGAGAAAAGTTAAAATAATTGTTGGGTCAGAATCGCAAATCAACTATTATTGCTAGAGAATGTTGTAATGAGTAATACAGTCGAGCAATGCTTCATTTTCATTATTCCCATCTTCGGGATATTTCACGCTTGTCTACCAGTAACCTCGAAACAGACTTGACCTAGGTATAGAATTTAAATAGAAATCAAGACGTCAGTTTCATCCTTGACATATAGCTGTGTTTTACAACGTTTTTGGATGTGTTAATTTCTGATAGAAAAGCGGGCAACATATACACTACAGCCTAACTTAAATGATACCCAATGATATGCATACAGTACAATAAAATGCTTAAATCTGCATATTGCTTTGTTATAATGTATGAAAATGACATTAAATAATACAATATTGCTTTATATGCATCTTTCTTAAAGCAATAACAAGATTGTCGGAGGCTGTTGGCCCGCGGGCACTTCCGCATTATCAAATTTGGCCCGCCTGGGAAAACGTTTGGACACCCCTGTTCTAAACGATGCAACCTACGGTATTCTTTTTTAACGTACCTATAGTAATTAGACCAGGTAGAAAGTCCTAAGTTTTGTCTGGAAACTGAGAGATGCAGAACAGGGATCGTGTGAACGAAACGTTCCCTCGTTTTCATTGCAAACATTCATAACTTTGCTTTATGTTTGTAAACGAAATGCACGTGACCAGCGAAGTACGAAGCCAGTGAAATTTATTCTTTTAAAGTAAACTCAACGTTTACAGACGTTGAGTCAATGTGAGAAAGATTTCGCTGGATAGAAACAATATGCAAAATAGCTTAAAATTGCATAATTTGAAGTCATTTTGTGAAGGGTCACATGTTGCACCATTTGATTTAACGATATTGGTTATTTATATTTACTTGCAATATTATCGCGCACGTTCACACATAGTTACTTACCGTGACGTAAGAACTGTTAATGGGCATATCAACTTGTCCCAAGAAGTCGTCGCGTGTCTAGAAAGCAATATATTTCGAAATTAAAAGCTGTGTGTTGTGATGATGATCAAATCTAGCAATGGTAGAAAGTTCTATGAAATTAACATAAGTCTAGAAAGGAGTAAAAAGAAATGGATTTTAGCTGTACTTCCAGACAGCAAAATTCGTCATTTTTACATTGATTCAACATCTGCAGACATTTAAACGTTGAATCAATGTAAAACTGACGGATTTTGCTGTCTGGGGACCCGACTGGATGCCATCATCTGGTGTTCGCGGTTAGAAATACGCCGATTAATCTTTTTTTATCTTTTATATAGTTAATATCGGGCAAGACTGATGATGAATGATAAATACATTTTATTGGACTTCATAGAAACTCGGATCTTCGAGGGCATTGGAATCTACTACAAGTTATGAGGCAAACTTGCATAAATTGTTTACAAAAATAATTAAAATTTCTTCTCAAGAAAAAATAGAGCAGTTGCGCAGTCAGCAGTAGCAACAACAATTTTCACAAATTGAAATATTGATTTTCCAAGGCAACGCATGGGCAGTGGATACAGCAAGAGTAAACAAGAGCAAGAGTGAACAGAAATTACAGTAATCGATGAGGAAGGTTGAAATCTTTTTATGTCATTTAAAACTTCTTCTTCACTAAATCGGTGTTATTGATGTTGATTGAACGTGAGAAAACGTTAAATCAAGAACAAATTTGTTGGCAAGGGAGACAGAAGACATCACAATTCAACTCACAGGAACAAATTGTCAAATTATTACTTTTTGTTAGGCAAAAAAAAAAGTTCAGACCAAAGTATACATACCGTTGTAATAATTAGCATTCCAAGCAATCAATAGCAGATGGCCCAATACCAACGTCACAAAACGTTGACAAGTTTTAGTGATTTCGAAACTAACTTTCAACGCAAACCACTCAAGAAGCCATAAACAGCTCGTTACAAAAAGGAAAAGATTTGTCAACAAGGCCATGGTTCAATTTCTGAGTTTGGCAACTGACAGCAGTTGTTAAAATCGATAGGTATGGAATAGTTTAGGCTTACTTACGCCTACTTCACTTGGCGACCGATGTGTTCAAGCTGGCAAAGTTCTCATCGTCTTAACGTTGTCAGACGTTAAAACGACATTTAAAGAGCAAATATTTCCAGCTAGCAGTCACATATCGTATGAGGAACCGGATTAATGAGAGAACACAAGCAGAACTCCAAGTCGAGGTCACGTGATGGAGTACGCTCGATTGTTTCGCGCGCGTGAAGCGCGACAAAACTGCATGACGTCACTTAAGCAACAACACTCACGTGATTAAAAATCAGTTATCTAAAATCATGTGGTGGAAATTTTTAAAAGGTGACCCGAAAGCAAGGTAACTTTGTTAAAATTTTCCACAGATTAAGAGATTTGCTTTGGATAGTTGGATACCCAAAAAATAAAAATGCACTGTGGTCACATTCGCCTAGTGCTATTTTGTGTCGTTATGCTGTCAATCAACGGAACATGGGTACATCAATCAGTTCAGTTTGTTTTTATTTCTGACCATCACAACGAAAAAACATTATATGACAAACATAGCAGAGGTCTCGAAAAGGTAAAAGCGACAAAACACGGACGTTATAACGTGCATGATACCAAAGCAGGACAATCAGTTTAAAATATGGCACGGTAGCAACACCTCAAATCAACCAAACATATTGCTCACTCTCAGATCTAAAATTTGCATAGTTTCTATTTGTAAAAAAATTGCAGACAAAAAGGGAAGAAAACTCATCGCAATAATGCTAAACTATCACAAACGAAACATTTGCAAAAAGTCGTGAGATTGCTCACAACAGAAGAGCTATCCCAGAGTGGGCAACAACCAAACCGAGTTTGCGGTCAACGTTTAGCAACGTTGAAACGATGTGATAAAGGCAACTTGTAAAGGAAGGATCATGGACAAGAGTTTCCAGAAAAGGCATTAAACCAACCGCAAGCACAAAGATTGGTGTTGGTTCAATACTCAATCGCCATGCTCGACAAACCATCGAGAGATAGTCCTGGAATTTTTGTGCATAAAACTGAAAAACTTTCTCAAAACAGAGATTCAATCCAAAGAATACAAAACCCAAGGTTCCAAACAAACAACCAAACAACTTAGCCGTCAGCATCAAACAACTAACAACGCTAATCAAACGGCACAGCTGTTTACATGAATCTAATCTATCGTAGAGCAAAGGTAAGCTTCACACAACGCCTCGTCATCAGAATGGTATTCTTAAATAAACTAAAAATGTTTTTAATAGCGTAGGAATGGCTAGGCGAGACCATGATTCCATGAACTTAGCGGTTTATTACCATTGACAGCAAACAAAAGTCATCACTTACATCGCTTCAATGCCAGACGAGATAAGCAGTTTTTGATGGTTGTGTAACGATCCAAATTAGTTTGGTTTTACGTTATGCAAACATTGCATGAAAATCACATGCCACAACAATTTTAACTTTCTACTCGTACGAGTGACAACTATCAACATCATAGAAATCGTTCAGACGCCGGATCCTGGCAAGCATAAACCGCGCGTTTTTAGACGGATTTTTCTTGCGATTTCAATCAATGTGGCTCAAAAATAGATAGTTTTCAATTATCATCTTCACCCACGCAACGCAACATCTTTAAAGTTTTGAAAAATAAATCTTAAACTATCATTATTTTCACGGCTAAGAATCTATATCATGAAAACAAAACAAATGGAAATAGAGCATCGTATTGAAAGGGGCTTTTAGACGTGTTAGCAAAATTTAAAAAAGTTTAACTCGATAGACTGTGATTGTAAAATTCAAATTAACCGATGTAGAAGGGACCTTGGAAGTACAGCATTTCTAGAACAAAATTTTGAAAAATCTGAAAGTTAATTTTAAAGCGTTTGTTCTTATTGGGACAAACTACGTCCTGATGATTAAAGATACTTTTAGTTTTCATATTAAGATGTACGAATTGGTAATCCACTAAATTGTGAAGACACCTAACCTCATGCTTCCGGCCAATATGAAGCTACAAATTTATGGCAAACGTTCACCCTGCAACACTCCTATTTTCATATTATCTTTAAAACCGAGCTTCACCAACTCAAATAGGTTAAAGAGGAGCAAACACAAAGTTAGGTTAGTTTGATAAACTTTTGTAGTATAGCAGTTCAAAAGGAACATGATTAATATTATGATGCTTTAAATATAAATTTTGTTTAACAACTTACCAGCCTGTTTTCATCAAATACTTCAAAAAGGAGTCTGTTTTCTCTGGGGGCGACCTATGTAATACACAAGCATTGTTCAACAAGTATCTTAGGAAAAGTATCAAAATCACTATAAAACCAGTCATGCCAAACTACACTCACTCTGAAGTGAAATTCTTCATCCCAAACAGGATTAAGCGTCTGTAAGAAAAAACAGCTAATAAGCATGTGATGATGTGAATTACACACAATATGCTTGACTCACTTCTACCAAGCACATGCAATTCAATGTTTACTTTGAAAATAAATGGGTACCGGTACACAAAATATGCATGGTTTAATGAGCTTTTGTTATTAAGGTACCATATATCTAACCACAAAATATATCAATCTAAAAATCAATTAAATTAGAGTAAATAGCTGGCAAACCATCGTCAAGCTTTGTTAATTTTCGACAACTTAACTTGACAAAAAAATCAGAAATGAGACAAGAGCAAGTACTTCCATGGATCATAGTCGTTCCCGCAACTACAGTGGGAAACTAAACTTGAGCAACAACTGTCACTGCAATATCAAAGAAAATTTTATTGGGATTTTGTTTCAATATAAGTTAATTAAACGCCTTTACCTTTTTCTTTGTCGTCGTGTCTATGGCATCAAATGTTTTCTTGGATCGTTTCATTTCATACAGTGACACTGTCACATAGGGATCACTGAGCACAAAAACATAAAATTTAAAAGACGGATTGTAATGCTTCCACTGCCAGTTCTAAAGATACAGTCTGACTTGGCCACATTTTGTGGACTAGGCCTACTGCTTATAGTTTTACTGAAAATTACTAAACTCCACATTTAAAACAATGAAAACTATTAATACTACAAAAAGTGCTCAATGCCAAGCAAAAACAGGCCAAGATTCTATTTGAATAAGGTCCTTCTTCATAGGCGCCGGGTTTTGAAAATTGCCGGGAAGGCAAACTATTTAGCCGACCGATTGCTTACATTCAAAATGCTGATGTTTGTCAGCATTGATGTTTGTTTGCGTCTATCTGCCATTGTATATCGCAAAGCTTTATAATGTAGGCTCACGCCTCGAAATTCACGGCGGACATGTCCGCCGTCACAGCATGTGATGTCCGCGGGAAGTACCATCTAGATCGGTCATATTTGTCCGCCGAGAAATAACACAGGAACTAGCGATACAAATCGTCATTGCATAGCACGAACAATTGTTGCGATAATATATTTTCCAGCGCATTCTAGCGCGCATCTACAAAATGTGAATACTGTATCCCTTAGCTTCCATTCAAGGAGGAAAACTTTCGATTTTTACGTTGCTTCAACGATTGATGACATTGAATCAGCGTAACAAAGGTGAATTCTTCGCTAAGAATCGATAGGAGTACAGGTACTTCTACACTAATCACGCGCAATTTAGTTCAAGTTTTACCTCACAATGTCTGGCTTTGATCTCCGAGTAATACTGATACGGCAAGGTTGGTTACTAAATTAGATTATACGAGTAGGGTATTACAGCAAGATGCAACAAAATTCGTTAAGTTTTGGTATTAAAGTAAGAAAGAAAAGACCCAAGGAAAATCCACTGTCGCTCACATGACACGCAAAAATAAACCTAAAGAAAAAAACCTGTGAAAGTTTGCACAGCAGAAAATAGTACCATTGGTGTAGAAATTTTCCGACTCCTGCCCAGAGCATTGTGACGCAAGAAGCGACACGAGCTCGTTCGGTGGAAGTTAATCAGTTATGTGACGTATTGACCAGCTACACGGCGCTTTGACTCTTCAAGCGCAAGTCGTTGGTCTGATGAAAGCCTTTCGGAGTGACTTTACTGATTTTTTAAAAAGCCTTCTAAAACCGCAGTTATAGTTCTGAAATGGAGAAGAATTATTATCAAGATAAAGTGATTAAGCATGACGATCCACGGCTAAAACTGGTGTGTCCGCCGAGATAGCTGCTCAGACCGGACACGTTTGTCCGCCGTCAACAAAAACGAATTTCGAGGCCTGTAGGCTACTTCGAATTATATGCTGGTCACTTTGAACTTTAGCTCTTAATACGCGTAGATACTAAACTGAGCAAACAACACCTTGTTATTGACACTCTCAAGAAAAAACAAAGCGAAGGAAATCAAAAAAAAAAACGTTTTTCAATCATTGTCACTATGCTTCAACGCGGAATGGCCCGTTTCGGTGAGTCCGATTCGGTGAGTTCCCTATTCGGGGAGAGCCTTTTTCGATGAGAACCCTATTTGCTGATTTTTTTTTTAAATTATCAGGTAAGCTACCGTAGCCTAATTATCATTGCTGTTTTAGGGTTAGGGTCTTATTTCAACGTTTAGCTACGTTAAAACGATGTAAAAGCGGCAATCATAATTAGGCCACGGTACCCGATAATTTTCAAAAAAAAAAATTCAAAAAATCACCGAATAGCAAACTCTCCGAAAAAAGCTCTCACCGAAAAGGCTCTCACCGAATCGGACTCACCGAATAGCAGCAGACCCGCTTCAACGGCACCATGCTGGCGTTTATCAGCTACCGTACTTCTGTTTCTTTTGTTATCTTAGGAGCAGCGCTCTTGTTGCAACAAGTAGATCTTTTAATTGAGATCGATCCGTAATGAAGGTCAAACTAACGCAAATCTGAACTTAGAAACATTTGATTTAGGATTTTTTTTAAATAATTTGCGGGGGGGGCGCCGCCCCTCCGCCCCCCCGGAGTCGGCGCCTATGCTTCTGATGATCCTTATTTAGGTGAAACAGGCTGTTAAGGTTTCAGATATTAATAACTATATTTGATTAAACTCCACATTTATAATACCATTTATGCCAAGTGCTAACATTATAATCTATGACCTCAAGAAGTTTCTATTTCGTTTTAAAAAGGGAGTAAAAAAAATGTGATTTTTCATCTGCTTTATTTTCAGTATGTTGCTAACTGTCAGAGTGACAGAAAGTTACACAATTCTAGCTATCACTGCCATGATGATACAATGATCGTCAGCAGCCAACAGAAAAGTCTGACACAGGCTAAATCTTTACGCATAGATGTAGCAAAGTGTTTAGTTCGCTGTGTCATAATTTATGAAAAAAATACGACACTGGAGAATTGGATAGATGCAACAGTTATATAATAGCTTTACTGACAAAGACTACTGCAGTTGAATTAAATAATTTTGTTAATGAAGTGCTTAACAAAGTAATACCATAGGTTTAGAAAACAAGCATGTTAAATTTTGTGGTTAACGACTCTGGTCTGGTTTTAAGAATGTAAAATGGATACACACCTAGCACCAAAGATATCTTTCTTAGCTAAGCGATGTCCGGACAAAACTTGCACTCTCATTACCCGATAGTTAACTCCAGCCTGAAAAAGGGAAATATTTAAAATGTCTGTTAACAAATCATTAAGCGTCATTTTTCCAAACGACAACGATTATTTTAAGAAAATGATGCAACAGAAAACCTTTTGGACAAGTAGTCACTGGCAACCTTTGCTAAAATCATTCACTGAGAACAAAGTAACCAAGCAGATAACTGGCAGAATTTCCATAATTTACCAAGACATGAGGTAAGTAGGAATATAAGGTACACACAAAAGAATGCAGTAAAGTATCCTTCATAAATGTTCCACTGAGAATAAATCCTTAGAACTGATAACATTCAGCTTAATAAATACTGTCTCAGATAAAATCTCCCCAGTCATATTTTCCTAAATAAAAACCCAAACTATTTACAGGGGTAATTTTCTGGGTAGATGTACCTCTTAATTATCATACAATGGTAGCAATTATTATCATACTTGTAGTGTGAGGTAAAGCAATCAAAAACATTCGGAAAATAAATAGATGTTAAACTTATGATGATGATGAGCACATCAAGAAATGACTATGGGCACCTATATTGGTTTGATTTGGAAAAAGTTGAATAGGCCTATTCATTTTGCTACAGTTGTACCAAAAGCAAAGTATCTCTAAAGTCTAAAGAGTAAAACCTCCACGATAGACACAAATCTTGGGTCACTCAAGTAGAAGCCATTAAACAAATGAAAATTCGATAAAGAAGTAATTGAGGCCTTGCAGCATTCCAGGTATGGTGGCATACGAATCACATCATTCAAGATGAAGTAATTCAGTCAGTCTCCACCATAAATGGCCCACTTTCTCCGATTGAACTTTATCAACATTGATGTAATAAACACTTACTTCCTGCAGGTGGTTTCCATAAATAACTTCATCAGAAGGCGCCATATTAACAAAAAGATATGTATTGAGTTACAATAATAAAATTAACAACAGTAGGCTATGAGTAACACAATTAAATATTTTTTTAAGAACTGTCAAAATATTAAAAATACAATGCATAAATTGCATATTAGTAAGTGAGATCTTCCATAATTTAATGAAACATATTTTTAAAAATTTATTCTCAATTTCTACAAGATTATTTTTTTAGCCTCAAAGAACCTTAACGACCTTTTAATGATCTTTTTGACTATAGAAAACAGACAGAAAAATTTTGCACAGCTATATATTCAAAAAAAAAATATATGATATATATATATATATAACAATTGTTTGTACAAACAGTATATATTTATTGGAGTGTAAGATAAAGTCTTTCACGTGTTAAGTCACAAAGTCGAGATGCAACTCAACATACCGTACATTAATAATTTCAAAGTGGGACTTAGAAATTTGGTATCATTTTGCCAGGCATAAGTTAGGGGTGTGACTTGTCTTATACACAAATAAATATGGTATTATTTAGTCTGAATATTGCTAAGCTAGTGAATGAACTGACATGTTTGCAAACATCTTTAAATTTAGACAAAGCTATAACAAAATGTGTTTGGTTTCAAACTTTAATGTTTTTAAAGTTCCTATTTATGACCTTTTGTTTTTACCAACCATAAGGTAGTTGATTTGTAATTCTGATTGTTATTTGCTAACTTTTAAAACACAGTTAAGCCAAAAAATATATGAGGAACCATCCTGATATTAAGAAAGATGATGATTTCATGTCCACACAAAATGCATTTATACTTTTACATAACAATTTTGTTCTCATATTTAATAACTTATCACCATAACATCATGCAGTTAACATGAAAAGCATAAATACCTACCTATTACAATCATAATATTTTTATAGCCTAAGCTTTTTTCAAACTTAGATAGGGCCTAATAAATTAGTGCTACATAGATAATAAATAGTGCAAAAATGATAATCCTGTAACTAAAAAATATATAAGCTAGGTACCAGAGGTGGGCAGTAGCGCGCTACTTTTGTAGCGGCTCTACTGGGCGACGCTACTTTTTTGGTAAAAGTAGCGGCGCTACTTTTTAGTTGGAGTAGCGGCTGCAGTAGAGGCGTTATTTTTATTCCAAAGTAGCGGTAGCGGGAGAGGCGCTACCTTTTTTTCAGTCGCACTCCCGCTACTTTTTAATTTAAATTGAAAAAAATGCTTGTTTTTTTGCAATACTGGCATGGTCAAGCAGCTATATAATCGGCTTGGTTGCAAAGTTTCGGTCTTTTCTAGCTGACGTCAACTTCTTCGGCGAGTATCTTCGTGTGATGAAACCTATCTGCCAGGCTTTAGACATTCTCCAGGGCGAGTCCAAGGCATATTAATGAGTCTTGTTTCCAACCATCACAATTTGCGAGAAGAAGTTGACCGAGATCAGTGATCTTGTGACCTGTGAGGAGTTGAAAGTGAAAGTCCTTGAGGGGTGAAGAAACGATTCAACAAGTGCTTCAACAACATGAAATGCGTTATAGCATCATGTCTTCATCCCTCCTTCAAGACATCGTGGCTACAACTTCTGCACTACGTTTCCACAGATGATGCTGACGCACTGCGAGAAAAAGTCAAGACAGATGTAATTCGACTGTTGTGGGAGACATCAAGCCAGGTTGATACCGAGAAGAGTGACACCAACACCAGTCATGACTCCGAGAATGTATTTTTTGGAGTGTTTGCGCCATCCCGTGAAACGTCAGTGCAGAAGGAAGCAACAATTGTGGACGCCTTTTTTTCGGACAAGAGCAAGTCCTTGAGCTTTTCGAATACCGAGTTAAAACATCTGTTCATTAAATACAACACCCCCATTCCTTCCAGTGCTGCGGTGGAGAGACTTTTCTTTGTTGAAAAAGATGTGCTTAAGCAAAAGCGGGCAGGACTTATAGTGACTCTCATTTTGAAATGCTCGTGTTTTTGAAAGATGCGTAACAATAAATTTCCCTTAGAATGTGTTTTGTATAACGACGTCAAAATGACAGCGTAAACAAATGATAACATTCGTTTTCAAGGTCATTTTTGCCTCACTAGGGACTTGAGTGTTTCCTAGTGTCATTTTAGACAAAAGTAGCGGAAGATGTAGCGGTAGCACGCGCTACTTTGGCCCGAGTAGCGGTAGCGCGCTACTTTTGTAAATTGGTAGCGGGTAGCGTGCGCTACTTTGGCCCAAGTAGCGGTAGCGCGCTACTTTAAAAGTAGCGGGTGCCCACCTCTGCTAGGTACCATACATTCACTATTTTATATTATGCTGCCTTATTTTCTTAAACAGCACCCTATGAAAATATTTTTCAACCTTGCTTCATATTCCAAATTATGAAACCTTGCTTAAAATTCTACATTGTCATGCTCTATTCCATCACATTTGATTTTACAAACCAACATCTAATCTTATTTATTTAATATCTCATCTTATCTAATATTGCTACGTAAGTTATGAAGGTGAAAAAGCACTGCTGTGCTTGCAACACCATTATTATTATTAATAAAATTAATTTGCGTTCTTCTGGTGACTATTTACTAGGTTACCTCGTGATGTTAAGGATGATAACTAGCTTTTTTTTCCGACGTTTCGTCAGTCAGCACGACTGACTTTATCAAGGTGGCTAAAACAGGTTAATACAACCTGTTCAGCAACGATGGCACAACACAACCCTAACCCTAACTCTTTTTTTTTTTATTATTATTATTATTATATATATATAATAATATATTAGATATTGTAAGCACTGAGGTGTTTTTTTTCATATTTTTGATGCACATACCGTAATGCATTTGATGTTTAATTAGGGTGGTTCACAACTTACAAGACTGCAAACTTTGACATCACACAACCGAGGAGACAACATTTAGCCTGAATACCGGCACTAGTTCAATTTGTTTATATTTCTGACCATCACAAAAAAAAGATGCCAAGCATAGCAGAAGTCTAGAATTAGGTAGAAGCGACAAAATATGGACGGTAGGGCCTATAAGATGCTTGATACAAAAACAGAACAATCAGTTTAAATTAATATGGCATGGTTGCAACATCTCAGTAAAATTTAGAAAAAAAAGCAAGTCAGTTTTTCAAAATTTATATGAGTAAAAAAATAAGATAAAAACATGACAAAAATAAAAAAAATAGACAGTTGCTATGTGTAATCGGCCTATGTTGATCGCAGGGTTGCAAGTATCGGTTCCAAATCGCTATTCGATAGCGCTATTCTCTACTTTTTCAATATCGATTACGTCATAGTCTTTTCTTTTTTCGGCCAATATCGTTTATGGTTTTTCTTTACTTTTTTTATGTGAATCGATTTTCTTTATTTGATTGTTTTGCGACTTTTTTCAAGCCTTTAATTTTACTTAATAACATAAGACGGACAAAGATATCATAGCATATTTTGACGCTTATGCGAGAAACGACAATTAAACAATGCCGATCAAGCGGAGTTGAAAGAATAAGCATTTTGTTTGAAGTTATGCATGGTTGAGCAGAAAGGAAGCATTGGTAGGCAGTATAAAATCAGATACTTGATTTGTATTTTTTTTAATTGCGTTTCAATCAAGTTTATTTTCGGCATAGCTCCACATTCATTTTCAAAGTACACATCAGGAGATATAACAAATAGCTTTTTTTTTTATATGGAAACTACACCATGGAGGCACCGAAAAAACCATGCGGTTATCTAAGTCAAGGTGCCCCCACATGGGATGTTTTACTGGATACAATATATAATTGGATTAATAGTAGGCTACAGAAAAAACAAACAAACACAAAGAAAAACAACAACAAAAAAGGAAAAAAAAAAAAAAAGTTATCAACAACAGTAGCCTAAAGCAACAATATAATCACAAAATGACACTTAAATGGGTCAGTAACTGGTAGCCTAGGACAGTTTATCAATGCCAATAATGATTGGATTTTGATAATGATTTTGATAATGATTTAACATCGATTAGCCTATTGTTTATTCTCTACTTTTTTGGGAGGCTATTGAAATCGGATATTTCTCTACTTTTTTGGAAGGCTATCGAAATCGGATATTTCTCTACTTTTTTGGGAAGCTATCGAAATCGGATATTTCTCTACTTTTTTGTTTGACTATCTTGATCGAAACTGCCTAACTGCCTGGGTGAGTCTCGGTACCAAAAAAGTGCTGATGGTCTTAAAGGGAACACTCTTGATGCTTTACCTCATCACGAAGATCAATATTTCTATTTGTGCTGAAGGATTCTAGATAGCTTTAAAATTGCCACCTACATAGTTCATTGTGTCATTATTAACTTTGCTTTTCATAATTTGTCATTTTAACTCCTGCTGTCTGCACTGTTATCTGTAGTTAGCCTAGTTTGTTTCAGAAGAAGATCCCAAGTGGTTACATCGATTTCAAAATTAACAAGATTGGAGTGACTGCAGTGAAAATGAACTCATCTGTGCTGTAGGATATGAGGTCACGCATTTTATATTCAGCATTGTTGTGGGCAACTGGTCAGAAAATACTTCGGCCTTTTTCTTAGTTCTTACACAATACAGTGCTACCAAGTCATGCTCATAAACGCTTTAAAATAAGGAAGTGGCTGCATTTACGGCGCCGTAAATACAGCCGTTCCATGCCTTTTTTCTAATCTTTACGTCGCTTTTAGTGCGCATGCGCGCTGTTGCTGAAAAAAGCTGGATATACAGTATAACTAAATTCATCTGTTTTTGCCAAGTGATACAGTGGCGCATGCGGTCTGCGTCTGACTCGTACTCCCAAGGACATGAGTTCGATACTTCCAAGAGGTGTGTTTTTTTTTTTAAGTTAAATTCTCACCTGAAGTGACTCAATCGTTAGGCTGCGCATTTTTGTGGCCGTTTAGTTTGTTTTTAATTCTGAACATCACAACGAAAAAACAGTATATGACAAACATAGCAGAGATCTAGAAAAAGGTAGAAGTGACAAAACGCGGACGTTATACCGTGCATGATACCAGATAGCCGAGTGGTGAGAACGTCTGCGCGGCGTTCGAAAGGACGCGGCTGTGTCTCGGTAAAGACACTTAGTTAGGGCGGAATTCAGAAACCAGACTTAAGGCGGCTTAAGTCTCTGTCTGGACAAAAGTCTGCGTTAAGCGTCTATTTTGCGATTCAGAAAGCAGACTTACGCTTTAGCAAGGTATTGAAAGTAGGAGGTTTGTTACAGCATTTTTTTTAAAAATAGACCATCTGGTGCAAAGGCCACGAGACTTTTTTGATAGTTTTTAATGTGAAGCAGGTGTGCCTGTTATCTTAGCTTGGTTGCAGGCAGAGTTTCGGTCTGACAGTTGGCTTGATTGTTGAATAACTACACTTCTTTCAGACGCTGACAATAGTAGGTTACTAGTGTTATTGCTGGTGGTGTAAATTTTGAAATGCCTATTTTGTGTTGTTGAACAACCAGACGCTGACACGCAGTTTAGTAATACTGCTTGTAACATCACTTTTGCAAACATACAATTGTGATTGGTCATACTTTTTCCTTTGTCTGCAATGCCAGGAAAAGCAAGTCTATTAACTATCTTACATTTGACAGTTTTCAGACCAAAGGGAGTCTATGCGCCCGCCCTTTTAGTCATAAACTGGCAACGGTATATTACTGCTTATTGACCTCATCAAAGACTTTCCAGTGGTGGAAAATAAATAAAAAAATGATAAAAAAGCCTTTCCAAAATAATCAAGCGAGGAATGATTTAACTAAAGTTTTTAACGCGAACAGCTCTACTGAAAGAACCACCCAGAGAGCAAAACCCGATATATTTACATTGATTCAACGTCTGCAGGCGTTGAATCAATGTAAAAATGACGAATCTTGCTGTCTGGGCACAGATCAGCTGAAAAAGTTAGGGTTAGTTAGTCCATCTGAAACATGCCGCTATTGACACAGATTTTGGTTTGATACTTAGGTCACAGTATATTATTGCATATAATTGTATTTTCGTTTTCTCTCAAATTTTCAAACCATTGCTTTTAGGCAACTCTTCGATGAAGAGTATGCAAATATTTGCATGGAAAGGCCTGTTCGCGATCATGCAGATCCTTTTAATCAACTTAACGACAAGCAGTTTTGTCAACGTTTTCGTCTTAGCAAAACTGCAACTATGGAACTCTTTGAATTGTTTAAAAATGACGAAACGTTGACAGCCCGATCGCATGCAATACGCCCATACTGCAGCTATTGGTAAGCCTTCGATTTTTTGCAAGTGGCCATTTCCAGAGAAGCGATGGCGACTTGGCCGGGGTTAGTCAAAGTTCTGTTTGCAGAATTGTAGCGCGTATTTCTCGGTTACCCATTGTCACCCAATAGGATTCCATCAATTTCTCCATTCTTAAATTTATCTCGAATGATGCTGTTGTCAAAAATCCGCGCATCATGTGTCAATCCTGGCCATGATTGTGCAAGCAAAGTCAAAACTTTCCTATTTAGGCATCAAAAATAACTTGAGTAACCTGATTCTTTCAAATTTATGAATTATTGACTAAACGAAAACCATGTGTATATTGCCATAACGTTGTTTTACGTTGTTGGTCACAGCGGTAAACCATAATTTCTTCGTGGGAAAATTGTAACTTAAAGTTCCCGGATCCTTTCGTCTGCATATAATGACCGAAGAAACACACACTTGAACTTCTTTTCAAACAGTGTATTTCTGTAAAAATTAGCCCACGGCTACCAAAAACGAGGGGGTGCAACGCGTACACCACTGAAAACTGTCACTACAGAACAGATTACTTGGATAAAAGACGGAACCTTTGTCCAGCTAGCAAGCACTAAGCCAACAGTTAAATGTGCGGCCAACTTTCAAACAATCATTTTACGAATGACCAGAATAGATATCAATATCTCAAATTCACGTAGAAAGTAACTGTGACGCAATAAATGAAAGACAATTATGAAGTCATTCCAACAGGTGTTTAAAGCTGATGTAATATTTCCTGTTTAAACAGGCCCAAACAAGTCCAAACAAGTTTGACACAAGTCTATGAACGATGGTGCAATTTTGGCACATTTTCTAGCAACTTCCATGACGTAATATTCAGTAGACTTGAACGGTTTTATATGACGTTTGATTTGTACAGAGATTGGCCGTAACATAGCGGCCCCTAGTTATGACAGTCTAACATGGCATAACTAAAAAAGAATTGAAGGACAATCGTGAGCCAATGAATAAAAACACATGATACACAAATTGTTTGAATCACTCACGTTTAAGTTAATACGCAAATACAAAGGGCATGCAAAGAATGAACAGCAATACGAAATAATACACGATACATGAAATTGGTACCATAGGTACACGCTAAAATGACGCTATATACAATGGTTGCGCTAATAACCGACTGTTCCGGGCTCAGACAAGGGTCGGCCACCGCAGACAAAACCAAGCTCAAACCCTAACACTTAGGTGTTCTTTACGGGGGCGAGGCACGAAATATCCCTCAACACGTAGTCTACTTTTACTTTCCCCGTACTCTCATCATAGTTGCAGACGGCAACTTTGGCTCTACGAACCACAGGCTTCCCTTTCCTAATTTGTGGAACTACCTCATGCACCCTCCCAAGTTGATACTTCCCACGTTTACCAATGTCTTGGAGAGAACCTACCACTACAAGTTGACCAGGCTCCAAATTCTCGGCCATTTTTAGCCATTTTTTCCGGCCCTGAAGACCTGGCAAGTAAAAATCGATCCATTTACTCCAAAACTGCTGAGAAAGTGACAAATTGAACCGATAATCCCTTCTTAATTGGTCACGATCATGTGGTTGCCCAACAGCACAGTATGGGTCTAAGTATGGGGTCAAAAGTGAGGCAGGGGTGATGACAGTAAAATCCCTAGGGTCGTCACTCAAAGGTACCAAAGGGCGTTCGTCCACGATCCGAACGGCACTACCTGTGTACGTAAGCAGTTCAATAAAACTGGGCTTACGTATTGAAGAGTCCAAAATGTGAAAAAATGCAATTTTAAATTGTTTAACCATTGCCTCCCAGGCGCCACCTTGCGCCGGAGCATACGGAGGTATAAATTCCCAGTTTATCTCTCTCTGTCTCAGGGCGTTGTGAAATTCAGCTGATTCTATCAACTCGGGTAACTTCTTAGATGCTGCCTGAAAGGTACTTCCATTATCGGAATAGATAGCATTAACCTGCCCACGTAAATCTGTAAACCTTGTAAAGGCAAGTAAAAAATCACTCAGCGACAATGACGTAACCAGCTCAACATGAATAGCGCGAGATGCCATACATGTGAATAAGAGTCCCCAAGCTTTTTTGTGACTCCTACCTTCAACAAAGGTCAATGGTCCAAGATAGTCCAAGCCGCAATCAAAAAAGGGTTTCCTATGGGCAGTTGTGCGAGACAAAGGTAAATCAGACATGAGCTGCCTTATAGGCCGAGCTTTCTCAATCGCACATACACCACAATCATTAAGATACCTCTTCACGGAAGCATTACCATTAGCGATCCAAAACTTCTGTCGCGTAGACAACAAAGTGTGCTGTACTCCACAGTGCGCATTTCGATTATGATGCGACAGTACAACAAGCCTAGTGAAGGGGTGCTTCGAAGGCAAAACAATCGGATGCTTTGCTTCTAGAGAAATCTCGGGAGAATTACTTAAGCGCCCTTCAATGCGGATTACACCACCATCATCTACACAAGGTCTGTACTTTTTAAGTGAACGCAATCCTTTCAAGCGTTCCTTCTCACGTTGCGAAGCGCCAACACTACCCCGCTTTATCACTTCCTCAAGTGCATCCGGCGATCGTTTGGTCATTAAATGTAACACATCGCCATACACGCTTTTCTGAACAAACTTCACAGTTCAGTCTAAGGCTCTATTAAGATAAGAGGCGTCCAGTTTTGGCTTCATAAAGCTACGCTTTTTCGTTTTACAGCACAAAAATTCAACAAAAGCAACCAAATAAGCAATTCTCTTTTTCATAACATACAAAGAAGGTGCGGCCTCGATCAATCTGTGAAGGCCACCCTGTCCAACGTCAAGCGACCCCTCTTCGTCACGAAGATATAGGCTATGGACAGGTACTGGAGTGGGGTTTTCTACAGATGGAATTTCTTCACACTGATAGAGAAGACTAGAACCATTTAACCACAACTCTCGAGACTCTTTCTTTGTAATAAGATTTGGCCTTGTGCCAACATCAGCTGGGTTCATATCGGTAGGGCAAAAACGCCAATCCTGGGCTCCAGACAACAATAAAATATGCTCAACTCGACGCGTAATAAACTTATTCAAACGTAAATCAGGGTTCTTAACCCACTGCAACACAGTCCGAGAATCACACCAAAAATACTTACTGCAGTCGGGCATCTTCAATGCCTCGTAGGCCTGCTTCACGAGTCTTGCTGTATTTAAAGCGGCAACAAGCTCTTTCCTAGCTATCGGCCAAGAAAACTGATTTTTTACAACAATGGTAGATTTACCCAGAACGAAAGACACACTCGGAACTCTGTTAACCAGTCTACGTAAGTAAACAACAGAAGAGAAAGCTTGATTCGAAGCATCACTAAACCCATGCAATTGATATGAAACAATATCATCAGGACTGCACACACCAGAGTTTGCAAAATACCATCTCGGTAACGAAAAATCCTTAAGCAGGTCCAAAGAGCGAAGCCACGACTGCCACTCTTTAACAAAGCTATCAGGGACCTCGGTGTCCCAATCAAACTTGTCTATCGCCAATTGCTGAAGTATAAGGCGTGCTTTTAGAAAAAATGGCGCTCCAAAGCCTAGCGGATCAAAATTTTGTCCAAGCTGACTGAGCATACTTCGGCGCGTGTGTTTAGCTAAGGGCTTTAAGGAACATGCGATACGCATCTCGTCAGACTCGGTTTGCCACACACAACCCAATGTCTTCGCTGATGGCAAAGTCATATTTTCAGTCTGAAAGTCAATGTCACGAATCAAAGGTGAAAGCATCTCATTATCCAAATTTGACAAGACAATCATAGACTTCTTGTTAGCACTCCACTTAACAAGTTTAAACCCACGGCTATCAAACAAAGCAATTGATTCATGAGTGATTTGCTGAGCTTCCTCTAAGCTATCAGCCGAAAATATAAAATCATCCATGTACATATTATTTGCAATATTGCAGAGAGTCAATTCACCAGCACTGCTGGGATTCTGCTCGATCATTTTCTTTATAGCCAAGCAAGCGATATACGGGCTACTCTTTATTCCCCAAGGGTGTACACAAAAACGAAATGGTACAATCTTTCCACTTTCAAGGTCATCATCTTCAAACCACAATATGCGAAACAAATCCCTTTGCGACTCAGGTAACTTTATTTGAAAGAAGCATTTAGTCACATCAGCCATGAGACCAAATCTACCAAGCCGAAATCTAGCCAAGACATCTACCAGAGGGTTTAACAAGTCAGGACCCGAAAACATTACATCATTAACACAAGTTCCTCGAAATTCAGACTTGCCATCGTAAACAATGCGCTTTTTTAATTGTGACGTCACAAAGTATGGTAAATACCATTCAAATCCCTTGACATTTCCTGCTTCACCAGCACGCTCAATATAGCCATTAGATTTAAGATCTTTCATGGTGTCAGTAAGGAAATCACGAAGTTCAGGTTGTTTTAAAGCCTTCTTTCTTAAAGCAGCAGCTCTATCTGACGCCAACACAAAATTGTTAGGTAGATCAATATCTTCCTTCAACGGAACAGGTATCTCAAATCGACCATCTTTCAACTCAATATTCGGTTCGACAAGTTCTCTAGCCAAAATATCATTGCGAGACAATTCACAGGTTTCATTTTGCAAAGTCAAATCCTGAATGACTTTATTCAGGTCTGCTATTTCCATATCGCGAGACTCAATTTTACGCTGAAAGCCAGAGATGACATCCGACTCTGAAGACGTCTGCACTCTGCACACTTTAGCAACGCTTTCAACTAAGGGTGACTTACCACCACAAGCCAACCAACCGAGAGGAGTGAGTAAAGCATGCGGTTCACTGCGATTTTCACCAACACGTTCTTCTTTTGCCCACATCAAATAAGCGTTGTCATTGCCAATCAGTACATCTACAGTACTACAATCATTCAAATGAAACATATTCACGTCATGAAAATGACGGAAACTACTTAAATCCTGCTTATGTGGTAAAGTCTTAACATCGTCAGCCCAAGCTGGGTTAACCACCGAGGTTATATCACAAAACAGTTCATCAGTCTCTAACGACTGGATGTTGAGTTTAACAAGGTCAGCACAAGTAGGTTTCTGACCAGCCAGAGTATCCATTTTAAACGACGCTTTATCATACGGTTTAAGACCAAGTTCGCACACCAAGTCACTCGAAACAAAGGTCAACTGCGAACCAGGATCATGCTGACAATACACCAACTTCGATTTGCCAGTCATTGGATTCAAAACACGAGCAGCAGTAACGCGGTTAAAGGCTGCTTTAACATTTCCAATCTTAACATTACGCACAGGAACTCTGGCACCAGCATCATCTTTACCGACCAAATCCAGAGAATCACGTGACGTCACATAAAAATCATGCAGAAGAAAATAGTGTTTCCTATCGTTGGTAGGTCCACACTTACGACAGTTGTTTGCATGATTACAGTCTCTAACCATATGCTGGCGCAAACAGTTCAAGCATTTTCCAGCTTTCACAATGACATCTCTCCGACGTTTAGGTGTCAAGCGCAAAAATTCTTTACAATTAGACAAAAAATGATATTCAACTTGACCACGTGACGAACAACAAAAACACGCCGGTATGTCACTATGTCTGGCCACACCGCCGCGCGGTGCGCCAACAGCAGTCGAGTACTGCGAACTCCCTGAAATCACATTATCATGGGGTTTTACCGACGTCTGCCTAACCGGACATGAAGGCAATTTTCCTTTGCCAAACTTTTTAAAATGCTGCGACTCACCAGAATCGCCCATTAGCATAATGCTAAAATCAGTCGACTTGCGCGTTTCCTCCCGTACTACAAAATCAAACAAACTCTGAAAAGTAGGTTCCTCAGTGCTACCATACTGATCACCTAAAAAGTCAAGATAACGCTGCTTAGCGTCAAACGGGAGTCGCTTAGCCAAATCCAAAACAAAACGTCCTTCTAATTTATCACGCTGACCATAAGCTTTCGCGTAAAGCAAACACTGCGACAATTCATCTTTAAACTCTTTCAAATCACTGGAAGAGATAGAAGTCAATTTGCTACCATAGCGATACTTTCTAATTTCTGGTTCTGCGAAAAGACCTCCACGAACTCCAAAACGTTGGGACAAGCGAGCTAACGACATTTCTATCCTGTCTTCCTCTGACAAGCCAGGAGTGTCAGAAACCAAATTAGCAATCGTTTGTGCAGCTGTTCTAACACAAGCTGCTTGCAACAAAGTCAAACGAGTTCCCTTAAAGGGCGAAGCTGCCATCAAGGCCATAACACGATTTTTAAAGAAGACAAATGGCATATTATTACCATCGTAACCAATCAAGGCCGCCTTATCGAAGAACGTCCTACTATTTTGGTATTCAAAAAAGCAATCCTGCTGTTGAGAACTCGATTTAGCGGGAGAAGACAAGCTATATCCCTTAAGGGGCTGAGTGGGCTCAGTCACATGCACAGCCCGATCACGATCCTCACACACGTTAAAATCAGGAGACGCGATACGCCTCTCACAACCACCCAAATTACGTGTAGCTGGGCGATCAAAAACTAGCGGCGCTGAAAACTGTGAAGGGGGCAAAGCATTACTGCTAATGGCGGCCCCGTGACCTGTACGCTCTGGGGGAGGAGTTCGGTTGTAATTTGCAGGCCTTGGCTCTACAGCCTTCGGAAGACCCTTAGCCGCGGCCCCGAGACCTCCTGAAACAGCTGGAAAACATGTGGATTGTACAGGTCCACTTACGGATTGAACAGGCGTCTGGAAAAGGTTAGGTAAATTAAACTGTGATTGATGTTCACTTCTGGAATGCCTAGAAGAGCCCTTCCTAGAACTACGCCGGGAGCCCAACTCAGAACGATATTCAGCTAAAACTACCTCTTTACGTTGTTCGGCCCTCAACTGAGCGTCTTTGAGTGCGAACTCAGCAGCTCTAGCTTCGGCTCTCGCAGCGGCCTCAGCAGCTCTCGCTTCGGCCTCAGCTCTCGCGGCAGCCTCTGCTCGTGCGGCCTCAGCAGCTCTCGCGTCGGCCTCAGCTCTCGCGGCAGCCTCAGCTCGTATGGCTTCAGCAGCTCTCGCGTCGGCCTCAGCTCTCGCGGCAGCCTCAGCTCGTATGGCTTCAGCTCTTGCGATGGCCTCAGCAGCTCTTGCTTCGGCCTCAGCTTGGATCTGGAGCTCCTCTCGTCTTAACTGTAGGTTAATTTGTGCAACTATCCGTGACGAGCTCTCAGACATCCTAGTGCCTCAGAAAAATGCAAAAAAGAATAATAAGAATAATCACAAAAAGCGATTATAGAGCCCATACCAGTCCATTATTTTTTAAAATGAATATCTTAAAGCTGGAAGACATATGTACACTGGAAGTAAAAAAACACATGTTCAGAGTCTGCATGAACTTGTACCCTTCTGCCTACTGTGCATTGTTCACAAGTTCTTCACTCATCCACAACCATAACACTAGATATCAAGCAAACAATAATTATTTTGTTAAACGCACTAATACAGAATTTGGCAAAAAATCCATACAAGTATTTGGACCAGTGGTGTGGTCAGAGGTTCCAAGCAATCTCAAAAAGTTATCTTTTTATGATTTCAAAAAACATAGCAAAGCATCAGCTTTGCAAAGTTATGATACTTGATAAGTGGGTCTTCATTTGGCCTAAGCTCTTACATTCAACAATGTCTATTGTCATGGTGTCCAGTGTCCACTGATTTTCATGATTACTATTTGTTGGAAAATCTCGCACACAATTTTATGAAGCTGACAATTAATTGTAAGCTACTAGTCGAAGTATTAGTCTTGTTTGTGTTTTCTTTTTTGATTGTAACTAATTTGGTTAAATTGTTGATTAGTTTCATAACTCAAATTATTCTTTCCAGGGTGGCAACTGACTAGTTGACCGTATGGTCGTTTCGTTGTCTCCCTATCAATAACAAAACCTCAACATTGTATGTATTATTGTTTTATGTCACTTTTGTGTTTTGTTTTTTGATAAATAAACGATTGATTGATTGATTGATAGTGCTTACATTTGAGGCGCTATCCTCAGGATGTATGTCAGCATCCAACCTATCTGAGAACTCACTTTCTTTTTGTTTGAAGTTATTTTTTAACGAGTTAAATTCGGGATCTACCCTATCACGAAGTTCTGCCAAGATTGCAGAGTTAACAATTTTACTCAAAAGAGCATGGAAATGCCGTAATTCCTCTTCTAAAGTAGATAACTTAGATCTAAAAATTAACAGTTCCTGCTTATCACTCAAAGAACCTAGGGCTACAGAAAGTTTCCCAATTTGAGTCAAAATATCCCGTCTAAGATGCCGGGCCTCTCGAACTGACTTAGCCTCATCGTTAATGGGTCCCTCCCCAGAATGGCCTGCCCGACCGCAAAGAACATCATCAGGCTTAAACTCAGTCGAGTCGACGGCGGTCGAGTCCCTGTCACCACCGAGTGTAGACATATTAAATGTTAGGGCTAAATTTAACAATTAAAAAATTAAGTTACACAAACACACAAAATTACAGTAGTTATAAAAAACTTAACTGCAAAGACCGTAAAAATACAAAAAAGAATTTAAATGCACGATACCGTAGCTGTACGAGTATGTGAAGTCCAAACGTCCACAAAACTTGCTTGGATTCTTCCACTTGAATCTTCAAGCACAGATGGATTGCCTTTAATCTTCTTTCTTGCCAATGAATGTCAAAGTTATTTTTTTTTCTGTACCAAACTGAGAAGAAATGTCTTTAATTTTCTTTGCTTCTTTAGACTACCAACCAACAAGATCTTCTTTTATTATTTCTTTGCTTCTAAGTGCTTCTTGGCCTACCAACTAACTAACTTCGTCTTTTATTTTTTTGCTTCTAAGTGCTTCTGTGCCAAACACTAGACAGAGAATCGTCTTTTATTTTTTTGCTTCTAAGTGCTTCTGTGCCAAACACTAGACAGAGAATCGTCTTTTATTTTTTATGGTCACAGCGGTAAACCATAATTTCTTCGTGGGAAAATTGTAACTTAAAGTTCCCGGATCCTTTCGTCTGCATATAATGACCGAAGAAACACACACTTGAACTTCTTTTCAAACAGTGTATTTCTGTAAAAATTAGCCCACGGCTACCAAAAACGAGGGGGTGCAACGCGTACACCACTGAAAACTGTCACTACAGAACAGATTACTTGGATAAAAGACGGAACCTTTGTCCAGCTAGCAAGCACTAAGCCAACAGTTAAATGTGCGGCCAACTTTCAAACAATCATTTTACGAATGACCAGAATAGATATCAATATCTCAAATTCACGTAGAAAGTAACTGTGACGCAATAAATGAAAGACAATTATGAAGTCATTCCAACAGGTGTTTAAAGCTGATGTAATATTTCCTGTTTAAACAGGCCCAAACAAGTCCAAACAAGTTTGACACAAGTCTATGAACGATGGTGCAATTTTGGCACATTTTCTAGCAACTTCCATGACGTAATATTCAGTAGACTTGAACGGTTTTATATGACGTTTGATTTGTACAGAGATTGGCCGTAACAGTTGTTTCATTGTTAAATGAGTATTCCTTGCTTGTGAATGAACTTTTTGTGCTAGATCTGTTGCGTCATGGATTACTTGGCATCTAGGTTAGTTAACGAACGACTTACTGATGCAACTACAATGTATTTCAACATCATCAAAAAGTGCTTTTTTCTAGTTGTGAGTTTAAAGCACAACATTGCCTTATTTGGTGGTTCAGCAGGAATGTCGCTCAGCTTTACAGCCTTCAGTTTCACGCTTCATTACCTCAACCAAAGAGTTGCTATAGCAATTTCTCTTTCGCGCGAAAACAAAGAGGCTTAATACGGTCTTATATAAGTCGCGCGTAAGTCGAGTTTCTGCATCGCAAATAAGCTTCTCGTATAAGCCTGGCCTATATAACTCTGACTTACGCATAACACTGACTTATTTTGAGACGCAAATCTGAATTCCGCCCTTAATGGCAAGCCAAATTAAGGGGAACAGCTGACTCGAAGAGTAAATAGGTATGTCACTTCGCTGCTTCCTGTTGTCTGTTGTATCGCATCTGTGATCGCAGTGTAGGCTACTGTATGATATCGCAATGGGCGCAAATAAAAACACGATTATTATTATAAAGCAGGACAATCAGTTTAAAATATGGCGTCGTCGTCGTGTGAGCCTCTGGGGCCGAGGGTCTATCCTTTTACCACCCCAAGATTCACGATGTTCCCGTACTACACTGGAAGGCTACTATAGAGAGCAGCCAGTCTTTGGTTTCGTCATCCATGACACGCAGACGGTGCAGACCTTCCACTCCGTTAGGTGGCTTGAAGATGGAACAGTCATTGATGATGTGGTCTGCGGTCTGTTCCTCGGCACCACATTCACAGAAGGAGGAAGAGGCCATTCTCCATTGGTGCATGGTTGAGCGGAAAAGCCCGACGTCCTGTCTTGGTAGTGTTAGGCCGATTGGGCGTGTGTCGGCGTCGGGGATGAACGAATAGAGTTTGGTGGCGCTTGACTTCCATTCAGAACTCCATTTATGGTCCGCCCAAGCAGCTTCAGAGACGTCTTGTTCTCAAACCTTTAGTTAGGCTACGTTACGATTCAATCGTTAGGCCACACATTTTTATGGCCGTTCAGTTTAGTTTGTTTTTAGTTCTGACCATCACAACGAAAAATCAGTTTAATATATGGCACGGACGTAACACCTTAATAAAATTTTTATAAATTTAGAAGAGAAAAAAAAAGGCTAGTGAGTTTTTTTTCTTTAAAATTCCATAACTTATTCATAAATTTTTTAGGTGTTTACGACCGTGCCATATTTTAGGCTAAACTGATTTTTCGTTGTGATGGTCAGAACTAAAAACAAACTAAACTGAACGGCCACAAAAATGCGTAGCCTAACGATTGAATCGTAACGTAGCCTAACTAAAGGTTTGAGAACAAGACATCTCTCCGGCTGCTTGGGCGGACCATAAATGGAGTTCTGAATGGAAGTCAAGCGCCACCAAACTCTATTCGTTCATCCCCGACGCCGACATACGCCCAATCGGCCTAACACTACCAAGACAGGACGTCGGGCTTTTCCGCTCAACCATGCACCAATGGGGAATGGCCTCTTCCTCCTTCTGTGAATGTGCCTCGGCCCCAGAGGCTCACACGACGACGACGCCATATTTTAAACTGATTGTCCTGCTTTATAATAATAATCGTGTGTTTATTTGCGCCCATTGCGATAACATACAGTAGCCTACACTGCGATCACAGATGCGATACAACAGACAACGGGAAGCAGCGAAGTGACATATTTACTCTTCGAGTCAGCTGTTCCCCTTATTTTGGCTTGGCATTAAGTGTCTTTACCGAGACACAGCCGCGTCCTTTCGAACGCCGCGGCGCAGACGTTCTCACCACTCGGCTATCTGGTATCATGCACGGTATAACGTTCGAGTTTTGTCGCTTCTACCTTTTTCTAGATCTCTGCTATGTTTGAAGAAGAAGATTATACTGTTTTTTCGTTGTGATGTTCAGAATTAAAAACAAACTAAACGGCCACAAAAATGCGCAGCCTAACGATTGAGTCACTTCAGGTGAGAATTTAACTTAAAAAAGAAAAACACACCTCTTGGAAGTATCGAACTCATATCCTTGGGAGTAGGCTACGAGTCAGACGCAGACCGCATGCGCCACTAAATCACTTGGCAAAAACAGTTGAATTTAATTATATATCCAGCTTTTTTCAGCAACAGCGCGCATGCGCACTAAAAGCGACGTAAAGATTAGAAAAAAGGCATGGAACGGCTGTATTTACGGCGCCGTAAATGCAGCCACTTCCTTAAAATAAACAAAAGGAAAAAACGTAAACGCCAAATATTGCAAAGTTGCCAGACGTTATCAATTAAATCGCCTCCACACCAGAGTTGGATCAATTAGGCCTGCAATGAAATTGTAATTAGTTACACATTTCTGTTCCAGACAATTGTTCACCTAATCAAACGGCATATAAAACCGTTCAGGTCTACTGAATCTTACGTCATGGAATTTTTCTTAAAAATGAGCCAAAATTGCACCATCGTTTGTAAGACTTGTGTCAAACCGGCTTAAACATGAAATATTGCATCATCACCTTTGAACACCTGTTTGAATTGCGTGACAATGTCTTTCACTATTACGTCACAGTACTGCGTACGTGAGTTTGAGATATTGATATCTATTCTGGTTATTCGTGAAATGGTTGCTTGAGAGTTAGTCGCACATTTAACTGTTTGCTTAGTGCTTGCTAGCTGGACAAAAATTCCGTCTTTATCTAAGTAGTTTGTATTGTAGTGACAGTTTTTAGAGGCGTACGGTGTTGCGTCCCATTTTCGATAGCCGCGGGCTAATTTTACAGAAATACACTTTTTGAAAAGACGTTTCAAAAGAGTGTTTTTTTTTCGGTCATTACATACAGACGAACGGATTCGGGAATCTTACGTTACAATTTTCCCACGAAGAGATTATGGTTTACTGCTGTGACCATAAAAAATAAAGACGCGACTTGTTAGCTGGTAGGCCAAGAAGCACTAGAAGCACATAAAGAATAAAAGACGTTACTCTGTCTAGTGTTTGGTGCAGAAGCAAAAGAAAATTAAAGACATTTCTTCTCAGTTGGTACTGAAGAACTTCAAGCTAAAAATTAAAGGCGTTTCTTTGTCGGTTCTGAAGAAAAAACTACATTGACATTCATTGGCAAGATAAAAGATTAAAGACAATCGATCTGTGCTTGAAGATTCAAGTCGAAGAATCCAAGCAAGTTTTGTGGAACTTTAGGACTTCATATACCCGTACAACTACGGTATTGTGCATTCAAATTCTTTTTGTATTTTGTGTGTTTGTGTAACGTAATTTTTTTAATTGTTAAATTTAGCCCCAACATTTAATATGTCTACACTCGGTGGCGACAGGGACTCGGCCGCCGTCGACTCGACTGAGTTTAAGCCTGATGATGTTCTTTGCGGTCGGGCAGGCCATTCTGGGGAGGGACCCAGTAACGATTAGGCTAAGTCAGTTCGAGAGGCCCGGCATCTTAGAAGGGATATTTTGACTCAAATTGGGGAACTTTCTGTAGCCCTAGGTTCTTTGAGTGATAAGCAGGAACTGTTAATTTTTCGATCTCACTTATCTACTTTGGAAAAGGATTTACAGCATTTCCATGCTCTTTTGACTAAAATTTTTAACTCTGCAATCTTGGCAGAACTTCGTGATAGGGTAGATCCCGAATTTAACTCGTTAAAAAATAACTTCAAACAAAAAGAAAGTGAGTTCTCAGATATGTTGGATGCTGACATACATCCTGAGGATAGCGCCTCAAATGTAAGCACTAGGATGTCTAGGAGTTCGTCTCGGATAGTGCCACAAATTAACCTACAGTTAAGACGAGAGGAGCTCCAGATCCAAGCTGAGGTCGAAGCAAGGGCTGCTGAGGCCATCGCGAGAGCTGAGGCCATACGAGCTGAGGCCGCCGCGAGAGCTGAAGCCGTACGCGCAGAGGCCGTTGCGAGAGCTGAGGCCGAAGCGAGAGCTGCTGAGGCCGCCGCGAGAGCCGAAGCGAGAGCTGCTGAGTTCGCACTCAAAGACGCTCAGTTGAGGGCTGAACAACGTAAAAAGGTAATTTTAGCTGAATATCGATCAGAGGTGGGCTCCCGGCGTAGCTCTAAGAAGGGATCTTCCAGGCATTCCAGAAGTGAACATCTATCGCAGTTTAATTTACATAACCTTTTCCAGACGCCTGTTCAATCCGTGAGTGGACCAGGGCAATCCACATGTTTTCCAGCCGTTTCAGGAGGTCTCGGGGCCGCGGCTAAGGATCTTTCGAAGGCTGTAGAGCCAAGGCCTGCGAGTTATAACCGAACTCTTCCCCCAGAGCGTACAGGTTACGGGGCCGCCATTAGCAGTAATGCTTTGCCCTCTTCACAGTTTTCTGCGCCGCTAGGTTTTAATCGCCCAGCTACACGTAATTTGGGTGGTTGTGAGAGGCGTGTCGCGTCTACTGATTTTAACGTTTGTGAGGATCTTGATCGTGCTGTGCACGTGACTGAGCCCCCTCAGCCCCTTAAGGGATATAGCTTGTCTTCTCCCGCTAAATCGAGTTCTCAACAGCAGGATTGCTTTTTTGAATACCAAAATAGTAGGACGTTTTTCGATAAGGCGGCCTTGATTGGTTACGATGGTAATAATATGCCATTTGTCTTCTTTAAAAATCGTGTTACGGCCTTAATGGCAGCTTCGTCCTTTAAAGGGACTTGTTTGACTTTGTTACAAGCAGCTTGTGTTAGAACAGCTGCGCAAACGATTGCTAATTTGGTTTCTGACACTCCTGGCTTGTCAGAAAAAGACAGGATAGAAATGTCGTTAGCTCGCTTGACCCAACGTTTTGGAGTTCGTGGAGGTCTTTTCGCCGAACCGGAAATTAGAAAGTATCGCTATGGTAGCAAATTAACTTCGATCTTTTCCAGTGATTTGAAAGAGTTTAAAGATGAATTGTCGCAGTGTCTGCTGTACGCGCAAGCTTATGGTCAGCGTGATAAATTGGAAGGACGTTTTGTTTTGGATTTGGCTAAGCGACTCCCGTTTGACGCTAAGCAGCGTTATCTTGACTTTTTAGGTGATCAGTATGGTGGCACTAATGAGCCTACTTTTCAGAGTTTGTTCGATTTTGTTGTACGAGAGGAAACGCGTAAGTCGACTGATTTTAGCATTATGCTAATGGGCGATTCTGGTGAGTCGCAGCATTTTAAAAAGTTTGGCAAAGGAAAATTGCCTTCATGTCCGGTTAGGCAGACGTCGGTAAAACCCCATAATGATGTGATGTCAGGGAGTTCGCAGTACTCGGCTGCTGTTGGCGCACCGCGCGGTGGTGTGGCCAGACGTAGAGACATGCCGGCATGCATTTGTTGTTCGTCACGTGGTCAAGTTGAATATCATTTTTTGTCTAACTGTAAAGAATTTTTGCGCTTGACACCTAAAGATCGGAGAGATGTTATTGTGAAAGCTGGAAAATGCTTGAATTGTTTGCGCCAGCATATGGTTAGGGACTGTAATCATGCAAACAACTGTCGTAAGTGTGGGCCTAACAACGATAGGAAACACTATTTTCTTCTGCATGATTTTTTATGTGACGTCACGTGATTCTCTGGATTCGATCGGCAAAGGTGATGCTCGTGCCAGAGTTCCTGTGCGTAATGTTAAGATTGGAAATGTTAAAGCAGCCTTTAACCGCATTACTGCTGCTCGTGTTTTGAATCCAATGACTGGCAAATCGAAGTTGGTGTATTGTCAGCATGATCCTGGTTCGCAGTTGACGTTTGTTTCGAGTGATTTGGTGTGCGAACTTGGTCTTAAACCGTACGATAAAGCGTCGTTTAAAATGGATACTCTGGCTGGTCAGAAAGCTACTTGTGCTGACCTTGTCAAACTCAACATCCAGTCGTTAGAGACAGATGAACTGTTTTGTGATATATCCTCGGTGGTTAACCCAGCTTGGGCTGACGATGTTAAAACTTTACCGCATAAACAAGATTTAAGCGGTTTCCGTCATTTTCATGACGTGAATATGTTTCATTTGAATGATTGTAGTACTGTAGATGTACTGATTGGCAATGACAACGCTTATTTGATGTGGGCAAAAGAAGAACGTGTTGGTGAAAATCGTAGTGAACCGCATGCTTTACTCACTCCTCTCGGTTGGTTGGCTTGTGGTGGTAAGTCACCCTTAGATGAAAGCGTTGCAAATGTGTGCAGAGTGCAGACGTCTTCAGAGTCGGATGTCATCTCTGGCTTTCAGCGTAAGATTGAGTCTCGTGATATGGAAATAGCAGACCTGAATAAAGTCATTCAGGATTTGACCTTGCAAAATGAAACCTGTGAATTGTCTCGCAATGACAATTTGGCTAGAGAACTTGTTGAACCGAATATTGAGTTGAAAGATGGTCGATTTGAGATACCTGTACCGTTGAAGGAAGATATTGATTTACCTAACAATTTTGTGTTGGCGTCAGATAGAGCTGCTGCTTTAAGGAAGAAGGCTTTAAAACAACCTGAACTTCGTGATTTCCTTACTGACACCATGAAAGATCTTAAATCTAATGGCTATATTGAGCGTGCTGGTGAAGCAGGAAATGTCAAGGGATTTGAATGGTATTTACCATACTTTGTGACGTCACAATTAAAAAAGCGTATTGTTTACGATGGCAAGTCTGAATTTTGAGGAACTTGTGTTAATGATGTAATGTTTTCGGGTAATGACTTGTTAAACCCTCTGGTAGATGTCTTGGCTAGATTTCGGCTTGGTAGATTTGGTCTCATGGCTGATGTGACTAAATGCTTCTTTCAAATAAAGTTACCTGAGTCGCAGAGGGATTTGTTTCGTATATTGTGGTTTGAAGATGATGACCTTGAAAATGGTAGAATGGTACCCTTTCGTTTTTGTGTACACCCTTGGGGAATAAAGAGTAGCCCATATATCGCTTGCTTGGCTATAAAGAAAATGATCGAGCAGAATCCCAGCGGTGCTGGTGAACTAACTCTCTGCAATATTGCAAATAATATGTACATGGATGATTTTATATTTTCGGCTGATAGCTTAGAGGAAGCTCAGCAAATCACTCATGAATCAATTGCTTTGTTTGATAGCCGTGGGTTTAAACTTGTTAAGTGGAGTGCTAACAAGGAGGCTATGATTGTCTTGTCAAATTTGGATAATGAGATGCTTTCACCTTTGATTCGTGACATTGACTTTCAGACTGAAAATATGACTTTGCCATCAGCGAAGACATTGGGTTGTGTGTGGCAAACCGAGTCTGACGAGATGCGTATCGCATGTTCCTTAAAGCCCTTAGCTAAACACACGCGCCGAAGTATGCTCAGTCAGCTTGGACAAAATTTTGACCCGCTAGGCTTTGGAGCGCCATTTTTTCTAAAAGCACGCCTGATACTTCAGCAATTGGCGATAGACAAGTTTGATTGGGACACCGAGGTCCCTGATAGCTTTGTTAAAGAGTGGCAGTCGTGGCTTCGCTCTTTGGACCTGCTTAAGGATTTTTCGTTACCGAGATGGTATTTTGCAAACTCTGGTGTGTGCAGTCAGGATGATATTGTTTCATATCAATTGCATGGGTTTAGTGATGCTTCGAATCAAGCTTTCTCTTCTGTTGTTTACTTGCGTAGATTGGTTAATAGAGTTCCTAGTGTGTCTTTCGTTTTGGGTAAATCTACCATTGTTGTAAAAAATCAGTTTTCTTGGCCGATAGCTAGGAAAGAGCTTGTTGCCGCTTTGAATACAGCAAGACTCGTGAAGCAGGCCTACGCGGCATTGAAGATGCCCGACTGCAGTAAGTATTTTTGGTGTAATTCTCGTACTGTGTTGCAGTGGGTTAAAAACCCTGATTTACGTTTGAATAAGTTTATCACGCGTCGAGTTGAGCATATTTTATTGTTGTCTGGAGCCCAGGATTGGCGTTTTTGCCCTACCGATATGAACCCAGCTGATGTTGGCACACGGCCAAATTTTATTCCAAAGAAAGAATTTCGAGAGTTGTGGTTGAATGGTTCTAGTCTTCTCTATCAGTGTGAAGAAATTCCATCTGTAGAAAATGTCACTTCAGTACCTGTCCATAGACTATATCTTCGTGATGAAGAGGAGTCGCTTGACGTTGGACAGGGTGGCCTTCACAGATTGATAGAGGCCGCACCTTCTTTGTATGTTATGAAAAAGAGAATCGCTTATTTGGTTGCTTTTGTTGAATTTTTGTGCTGTAAAACGAGAAAGCGTAGCTTTATGAAGCCAAAACTGGACGCCTCTTATCTTAATAGAGCCTTAGACTTAACTGTGAAGTTTGTTCAGAAAAGCGTGTATGGCGATGTGGTACATTTAATGACCAAACGATCGCCGGATGCCCTTGAGGAAGTGATAAAGCGGGGTAGTGTTGGCGCTTCGCAACGTGAGAAGGAACGCTTGAAAGGATTGCGTTCACTTAAAAAGTACAGACCTTGTGTAGATGATGGTGGTGTAATCCGCATTGAAGGGCGCTTAAGTAATTCTCCCGAGATTTCTCTAGAAGCAAAGCATCCGATTGTTTTGCCTTCGAAACACCCCTTCACTAGGCTTGTTGTACTGTCGCATCATAATCGAAATGCGCACTGTGGAGTACAGCACACTTTGTTGTCTACGCGACAGAAGTTTTGGATCGCTAATGGTAATGCCTCCGTGAAGAGGTATCTTAATGATTGTGGTGTATGTGCGATTGAGAAAGCACGGCCTATAAGGCAGCTCATGTCTGATTTACCTTTGTCTCGCACAACTGCCCATAGGAAACCCTTTTTTGATTGCGGCTTAGACTATCTTGGACCTTTAACCTTTGTTGAAGGTAGAAAGAAGTCACAAAAAAGCTTGGGGACTCTTGTTCACATGTATGGCATCTCGCGCTATTCATGTTGAGCTGGTTACGTCATTGTCGCTGAGTGATTTTTTACTTGCCTTTACTAGGTTTACAGATTTACGTGGGCAGGTTAATGCTATCTATTCCGATAATGGAAGCACCTTTCAGGCAGCATCTAAGAAGTTACCCGAGTTGATAAAATCAACTGAATTTCACAACGCCCTGAGACAGAAGGATATAAACTGGGAATTTATACCTCCGTATGCTCCGGCGCAAGGTGGCGCCTGGGAGACAATGGTAAAACAATTTAAAATTGCATTTTTTCACATTTTGGACTCTTCAATTCGTAAGCCCGATTTTATTGAACTGCTTACGTACACAGGCAGTGCCGTTCGGATCGTGAACGAACGCCCTTTGGTACCTTTGAGTGACGACCCTAGGGATTTTACTGTCATCACCCCTGCCTCACTTTTGACCCCATACTTAGACCCATACTGTGCTGTCGGGAAACCACATGATCGTGACCAATTAAGAAGGGATTATCGGTTCAATTTGTCACTTTCTCAGCAGTTTTGGAGTAAGTGGATCGATTTTTACTTGCCAGGGCTTCAGGGCCGGAAAAAATGGCTAAAAATGGCCGACAATTTGGAGCCTGGTCAACTTGTAGTGGTGGGTTCTCTTCAAGACATTGGTAAACGTGGGAAGTATCAACTTGGGAGGGTGCATGAGGTGGTCCCACAAATTAGGAAAGGGAAGCCTGTGGTTCGTAGAGCTAAAGTTGCCGTCTGCAACTATGATGAGAGTACGGGGAAAGTGAAAGTAGACTACGTGTTGAGGGATATTTCGTGCCTCGCCCCCGTAAAGAACACCTAAGTGTTAAGGTTTGAGCCTGGTTTTGTCTGCGGTAACCGACACTTGTCTGAGCCCAGAACAGTCGGTTATTATCGCAACCATTGTATATAGCGTCATTTGTGCGTGTACCTATGGTACCAATTTCATGTATCGTCGTGTATTATTCGTATTGCTGTTCATTCTTTGCATGCCCTTTGTATTTGCGTATTAACTTAAACGTGAGTGATTCAAACAATTTGTGTATCATGTGTTTTATTCATTGGCTCACAATTGTCGTCAATTCTTTTTTAGTTATGCCATGTCAGACTGTCATAACTAGGGGCCGCTATGTTCCCGACAATGGTTCACCAAATCAAACGTCATATAAAACCGTTCAGGTCTACTGAATCTTACGTCATGGAATTTTTCTTAAAAATGAGCCAAAATTGCACCATCGTTCGTAAGACTTGTGTCAAACCGGTTTAAACATGAAATATTACATCATCACCTTTGAACACCTGTTTGAATTTCGTGACAATGTCTTTTACTATTACGTCACAGTACTGCGTACGTGAGTTTGAGATATTGATATCTATTCTGGTCATTCGTGAAATGGTTGCTTGAGAGCTAGTCGCACATTTAACTGTTTGCTTAGTGCTTGCTAGCTCAGTGTTAGCTGGACAAAAATTCCGTCTTTATCTAAGTAGTTTGTATTGTAGTGACAGTTTTTAGAGGCGTACGGTGTTGCGTCCCATTTTCGATAGCCGCGGGCTAATTTTACAGAAATACACTTTTTGAAAAGACGTTTCAAAAGAGTGTTTTTTTTTCGGTCATTACATACAGACGAACGGATTCGGGAATCTTACGTTACAATTTTCCCACGAAGAGATTATGGTTTACCGCTGTGACCAATTTCATTTAAACGAAATTGAAATTTTTGTGTAATTGCAATTTCAAACGGTTTTGGTCCAAATTAAAATTACATTTGGTAAGTTGCATTTATAGACTTACCTTAATTTCTTGGGCATAATCTTGGACAAACTCAAAACTATGAATGAAATAACTGGACGAAAGACCGAAGGCCTGAGCTTGGCAAATTTTTATTCCATGTTAATTTATAAGCTTTAATATTGCATAATAAAGTATTCTACTTAGATTGAATAAAAAATTTTATTACTTTATTTAAAGGAAAATACACGTTAATTTAAGCAACACTAAGTCACAAATCAGACATTTATAAGAAAAAAAAAAACAACAAACACTGAAAACAAAGAAGTAACACTAACTCACAAATCAAACATTTATAGGGGGATGCATTCTGAAACCATTGGCTTCATCGTTTCATTGAAGTCAATAGAATAATGACGCAATAAACGTCACTCATTATTCCCTAACTAAATAGTCTAAGCGTAAAACGTATCGACCTGGAATAAATTGCGACCTTAACAAATTAGGTATCGTTGGAAAGCTTATTCACCTATAACCAATGAGACATAGGGCTAACTATCACGCGTCCGCTGAGTGGTCAGCTAAATACGTAGCTTAAGTATAGGTCTACGCCACGGGTAGGCCTAGGCTAACATCTTGCAGTCATTCAGTTCCGCAATATAAAGTTGACAAATTATCAGAGATGTACGTATACGCCGCAAATTCTACGCCGCACACTTGCGGCATAGACTTTTTGTTTGCGCTAACGCTTGCGGCCACATTTTTTTAGATAGTTTGCGCTTGAGGCTACGCCGTAAAGTTTTCGCGGTTTTTTAGCGCATAGCGTCAACGCATACTTTTTAATGTATTTTTTTTGCTACAGCACGCCAATACCTTCCAGAGCTGCAGTTGAAAGAATGTTTTCAATGGGCAAAGGGAGCGTTCAAATATTACGTAACGCTGTTTTTCCGAATTTTTGACCCCCCCCTTCCCCATGTGACGCCAACGTAACGTTTTTGTCAACCCCCCTCCCCCACGTGACGCTTTTCCATTACAAAGCCCGTTTTGCCAGTTTATATCAAAATTATGACGTGGAAACACGTGCTGATAAAATATCTTGGTTTGTATGCACCTAAAGCTTACGCTTGAGACATGAAATTTTAGCTATAGCCTATTATTTTTTTGGTATTAAAACGTTATGTACCTACTGAAAACGTTTAGTAGCCCGTACCGTCCAAAATTTTTCGATCCAAACCTTTTATTGTTTGGTTATGTATTGAAAGAAACATCACAAAAGCGCAAAAGAAACCGCAAGGAAAGCTAAGCATCTTCGAATGGGGTCATCCATGGATCATCAATGCTTCAAAAATGTTTCTATATATTGGAGCAGTAGCCTACTCTCGCTTGTGTGGTTCGAACTTGATGCATAATTGTTTGTTTGTTTGTTTGTTTATCTTTATCCTGCATTGCGGGAAAGCGGACTTGAGCGCTATGCATCGGTGTACGCCTTCCGACGTATGACGTACACCTGACCCACGCTGCAGCCGACGACAATGTCTGTTTCCGGTTGTTTACTCTGCTTATGACTTTAATTTGGAACTACCCATTACTCGAAATCGATCACTGGGTAGAGGCAATTATCGTAAAGTTTCTTGCCCAGAGAAACAACAGCAGGTGCGGGTGGCTGGAGTCGAACACGCAGGCTCTCGACTGTGAGCCCAACGCGCTAACCACTCGGCCACTGCTGCCGACCTCGGCCACTGCTTGTCTTCTTCAGACTCGCACGTATGAATATCTTCTACCTGTTGAGAGGTTTGTGTCAAAGTCGTTTGGTTTTTAATGAACATATGTAGGCCTGGGCCAGTGCTATTCAACCGGGTATACTATAGGCTACTGTATACCCAAGTGTATAGACTACCAGATCAAAACTAGGGTATAGCCTACAGCTGGAGAAGGGTATACAGCTTAGATCTGTGATAGTGGAAGTCACAACAGAGACAGCAATTGGCATATTTGTAAACTTTTAACCGGACCTACTCGTGTGCGGTTATTACTCGCCAACCTGCTTTGTGCTTTTGAAACAGATACGCTCGAATATACTTCGCGAACAATTAGGGGCATTTTACACTGCACGGAGACCCAAGGCAGTGTAAAAGTGTCTTTGGGGTGTGCAAACCGTGCGATTGCACAGGGCCCGCAAATTAGGGGGCCCGCAATTTACTCAGAAAATGCAGTAATTTTTTAACATGCTCTCAGAATGCACCAAATTCAAAGTAATTTTTCAAAATTTTCTTGGAGAGACCCCACAGCTGGGTGTCGCCTTCGGCGAACACGTCGTCAGGCTTCGCCCACTGGCTGTCAACCCCCTCTCCCCTTTCAAAATACCTAGCTACACTACTGAATTGGATCATTGTTATTGGGGCCCGCAAAGCATTTTCCGCACTGGGCCCGAAATACCCTATGACCGGCACTGCCCAAGGGCTTCCAAGTTTCGTGACATATTCTGGATTGCAAAATTGGCATACTTGGCGTCGATTTTTGATCGTTTGAACCAAGTGAAGATCAGTCTTCAAGGGAGAGGGGATGAAATATTTCGGTCAACTAGCAGGATCAATGCGCTGAAGATAAAAATTGCACTCTGGAAAGAGAATGCTTTGTCGAGGAACTTCAATGACTTTCCTGTATTAAGTCAATACATGAAAGAGTCTAGCTGGGAGTTTGAGGACGTTTCTACTGAAGATAACTTGTCTGCCCTTATTGTTGGTCACCTGAAATTACCTGCCAACAATTTGATTACGTATTTTCCTGAAGATAACGACCAATGTCTGGAAGCAAACTCGTGGATTATCCAACCATTTAATGAAGAACCAACTGAGGATGAGGAATTATTGGAACTACGGGCTGATTTAAATCAAAAATACTCATTCCGAGAAGTGAGTACACAGAATGTGTTGGGGTTCTCTTCTTGAATTTCCCGAATACAAAAATCTCGCGCAAAAAGCCATTGATGTCTTGATGCAGATGCCTACCACTTATTAGTGTGAAGAAGGATTTTCCAGTCTTGTTGAGATCAAGTCAAACAAACAAAACTCGATACTTGACATTGATTCTTTAATGCGGGGAAGAATAGAGTAAAAGCTAACACCACGTTATGTCCAACTTGCCGAAACAATGTAACAAAAAGCTAGCCATTAAATCAACTTCAATTTTGACGTTTTTTGCACGCGTAGTTTCTTGTGCCCAGTTCAAGACTACTCTACCGGTAATCACTTTAACAAACAATTAATTAATTATTAGTTTTTTTTACTTCCTGTGCACAATTAAACATTGCTATTTGTGAGGTACCGGTAGCCTATACGAGTAAGTATAGTAGTAAGTTGCTATACTGTAAGAATGCTGCCTTGCAATTCTGCAATGCGAGGTTTTAATCACTTGGAACCTGTATGAAATTACGGGAATTACAGTACCGTAGTTGATACTTAATAGAGATTTCGTTGGTGCTGAATAGGTGCTGTTGGATATGATTTCAGCTTAATTTAGTATCCAAACGACGATACCAGCCAGCACAAATAAACTACCGTACTCGTAAGCGTTACGTAACGTTTTGCTTGAACCCCCTCCATCCCCGATGTGACGCTAACGTAACGCTTTTCATAAACCTTCCCCCTCCCCATCGATAGCGTTACGTAATATTTGAACGGTCCCAAAGACATATTGGAACCAAAACACAAGCAAAATGTCAGATGTACACTTTCAGATACTTGTGTTTCTTCGTGGAAATTCAAAATAAAACTTGTTTGTTTCGAGTGGTTTATACCGTGTAAATGTTTGGCACCTAGCAAACAAAATGAGTTTACGCTAGTGTATGCGCTAACGCTGCCAACATTTTTTACAAGTTACGTTGACGCATACGGCGTATGGTTTTTCGAACGTTTGCGTTTACGGCGTCAATATTTTTTGTATGCGCGTACATCACTGCAAATTATGCATGCAAGCTGTAGTTAAACAGATGAACAATGTGCGTCATTAAAAAAAAACAGCCAAAGAACTATAGGCTATAATCGCATGACCATTAGTAATCCCATAGCAGGAAATTTCTATGACTTTCAAATAAGTGGTGATTTCGTTCTCATTTCAAACGGCATTGAGCTGCAACTTACCACACCACTAAGTAAGCCGGTATGTTTAAAGTTATATATTGAAGAACATAATAGGCTATCCTTGTCAATTGCAATTCTACTGCTGCAAATATGAACGTTTTTTCGCATTGGAAAACTTTGAACGACCCCTACCTAGAACTACAATCTGATTGGTCGGTCGGTGGAATCGTATGCAAAGCAAAAATATGTTTCTCGGAAACTATTTTTTGCATTCATGCACTTTAACTCCTCAAGAAAAGTATTTTTGGTTATACTTGCACGCTGATACCTTCCGCGGGCCGCACATAACAGCGTGGCGGGCCGCGAAATTTTTTTTCCCACGAGATTTCTGTCTCATTTGCATATTTTGGTAAAAGTTTGTACTGCTATTTTGCATTCATCAAATGCTGGCATTTGCACAACAATCTAACCTCTTAGTGTTATTTATTAAATAAGAATCGGTTTCGCTATAGTAATAGCATCTTCAGCAAGCACATGTAAAAAAGAAAATTTGAAAATACGTAAAACGAACAAATAAAGCAAACTCCGATATTATCAACATGCATAAAATTCTATTCTAAATAGATGGTTACATAAAATTAAAACCTGCAAGCCTATATTTTAAACTGGTGTTCTGCCACGATTTTCAAGTTTGTATTAAAACCGTGTGAATGCAACATCTTCTCGTTGGCACGGTTGGTTCAGTGGTTTCATCCTCTTCCTAGTGTTCGTGAGAACGAGGGTTCGACGCCCGTCGAAGTCAAACTTTTTTTTTCTATAAATTAATTTTTGCGGTGCACAGGAGCTTTTCAAAAAAAGCAGGGTTAGGGAAAGCTTATACTTTATTATCATAGCAAAATTTCATTGGCAAATAGTTATTTCGCAATCTGATCTCTCAAAACACTTTCGGAAAATCTTACTTTTAGAGTGACTAGAATCAATGAGACAGAAAGCTCGTGGGAAAAAAAATCGCTGGCGGGCCGCCAGTTGGTGACCCCTGCTTTGAAACCAACAACCCATAAATAACCTTTTTCGTATTCACAACAAAATAATTAGAGTATTGGCCAGTATGTGTTGCAATTTGATGAAAGTAAAGTGAACGAAGGTTTATTCAAGCAAAAACGCTATAACTTATAAAAAATAGTTTGTTGACGCGACGTTGAGCCAATGGTAGGCCCCACAGCGCGTTCGTCGCCGTGGGCATTCGGTTGTGAGCAAGCCCGCAACCAGGGGGGGGCATTGGGGGCATTTGCCCCCCCCGAAATTTTTTGAAAAATTTTTAAGCGTTTTATGCAGTATGAAATGTAGGCCCTACTATACGTCGTACACGTACAGCCATACTGTAGGGTACCCGGACATTTTGTCGAAAGGACATTTTGCCGAAAGGACATTTTTCCGAATAGACATTTTTTCGAAACTCATTTTGCCGAAAGACTAATTGCCGAAAGGACTAAATGCCGATTAGACAAATTGGCGAAATTATAGAATTCGGTAATTAGTCCTGTCGGCAAAATGAGTTTTGGCAAAATGTCCTTTCGGCAAAATGTCCGTGCACGTACTGTAGAGTGTAGACTATCGAAACCGAAAGTAGGCTACGCTGGTTGGAAGCTATGCTAACAATTTTGTTCGATAAATTAGGCTGGCATCCTCATTATCTGTTTCGTTAGCGTATACATAATGTCAGCATCCATCATCACCATAAAAAGCGTTTAAAAACAACTAGATAATTCGAGATCAAAAGCAGCTGCGATAGCGTGGTGAATAAGCTACTCAGTTGGGCTTAGGCATTTGTAAATCTGATTTTAAATGAATTCTTGAAAGTGAAAGGCCAGCAATTGCGATTGATGCGGTGTCAGCAATAGAATCCCAAAAAGAGTTTTATCCAAACATTTACAAACTCTTGATAATTTTGGCTACACTTCCAGTCACAATTGCTTCTGCAGAAAGAACATTTAGGTGTTTACGACGCTTGAAAAGTTACCTTAGAAGCACTATGGGGCAGGACAGGCTTTCTGGACTAGCTCTCATGCAAATCCATCGTACTCAAATTCCAAGCGCGGAATTGGTGTTAAACGAACTTGCCAAATCAAGTAGAAAGTTAAACATTATGCTCTAAATTAAAATGTCATTTTGCATTTGCAAAGTCAACTTCTTTGGGCCTACAAACATAAAAACTTGTTGAGCCAACAAAATGTTTCAGGATTGTAATTTGTAATTACCGTGTTGAGTTTATTCCTATGTATCTGTTTGTTTATGTTGATATAAACATATGTTATTGATTAATTTATGACTCCAGTCGTGCCAATGCAGTTCGTAGCCTACAGATGTTGTATTTTATTTGTAACCGACTGAACACATTACTGTGATATCGTAATTTTCTTCCTTGGGTAGTCACAGCTAAATGAGAAAAGGTTACAAAGGCTAGTTTCCTTTAATGCTGTACTAAACAAAAACGTGATTGACATAAGTTATGACCACTGAACCGTAGCATGGTAGTGCCACACACTCTATCAATGGGCGTGGACATTAACATAAAAATGTCACAATGCATCATTTTAATGTTTGTTCTTTGATAAAAATTAAATGCCCCCCCCGAAAATATTTGCTGGTTGCGGGCCTGGTTGTGAGCCAACCTTTTGCCAACAAATCTTAATTCGAATCAAATAGTTTTCAAATAGAGAAAACACAAGTCTCACGAAACAAAATGTTACAATCACTCATACAAATAGCCTATATTAAATACGGTACTTTATTTCATTGAGAGGTAGCATCATATTCACATGACATGCTTTATTTTTTGCAGCCAGTCGTAGTAGATTTGTTAGTAGTAGCCTAGTCGTAGTAGGCTAGTAGATTTTGTTATATTTGTTAGTCGTAGTAGATTTGTTACTTAGCCTACTGTATTATCGATTCTAAATGGTGGCATTTTCACAACAATCAAGTTGTATAAAACCTTTTCGTGAAATATGATGCCATGTGAAGACAATGTTGCACTTCATCTAGAGGTGGGCAGTAGCGCCGCTATCTTGTTGGCAGCGATAGCGGCGCTACATTGTTGTTAGAGTAGTAGCGGCACTATTTTTTCCTATGTAGCGGATAGGTGCTACATTGGCTTCAGTCGTACTTCAGCTACATTCCAATTTAAACTAAAAAATAAATAAATCGTTGTTGAAGATTTTTCATGGAACTACTGGCGATAAGAATAAAATTTCACCTAGAACGTGATTTTCATAACGACTTTGAAATGGTTGTAATCAGTGGCGTAGCCAAGGGGGGGGGAGGTTGGGGGTTACAACCCCCCCTTTGGCACGCGTGTGATGTCACGATATTGAGAATGATGCTTTCAGTCAAAAAAAAATTGCCTAATTTTAAACAAAATTGCATTAAAAGAGCGAGTTTTGCCAATACCAAACATCTCAGCCAGGAATTAGCAACAAGAAAACATAGAGACAGCTTTATTTCCGAAAAATGCCGAAGAAAACATGATCTTATCCTTTTGCTATGCCACCGGACAGCACTATTTTACAAGAATATTCATAACCACATTTTTGTTGAAAATGCTCTCAGAATGCACCAAATTCAAAGTAATTTTTCAAAATTTTCTGGGGGAGGCCCCCCAGACCCCGGGTCGTTAATCCTCCCCCCACCCTAAAAATTCCTGGCTACGCTGCTGGTTGTAATGTATACACAAATGCGGTACTGAAACGTAGAAGTAGCGCGCTCAACTTTTAACTCAAGTAACGGGAACGGTACCGCGTTACTTTTCATCGACTGGTAGCGGAAGCACCGCTCTTTTAGTTTATTGCAGTGGTAACGTGTTACTTTTAAAGTAGCGGACGCTCACCCCAGTTTATAATACCGCCGAAATATTTTCTTGAATATCCCTGGCTTAGTAGCCTATGACACAATCACAAGTACGTGCAAGTTTTCCACACAACAAAATCCGTCATTTTTACATTGATTCAACGTCTGGTCTGGAGATGTTGACGGATTTTGACCGTCAAAATGACGGGTTTTGTTGTCTGGGATCGCACTGCTTTGTAAGATCCATTCTATTAAATAACAGATTTTGGCTTCATTGGCATAGATTCAAAACTTGCTCCTGCTCATGATGTATTAATCTTACATATTCCTTACAACACACTTTGAGCGCACAATGTACCACTAGAAACGTACAGAAACTTCAAATTGGTAACCACACCTAGGTGTGATTTCAAGCTTCCACTTATTGAGCACCATTACCATACAGTATTTGAAACAGATAAAATCAACTTTTCAGAATACCATTTTTCAGACCAAAGATAAATATTCTCACAACCAAAGGTTAAGGTGCTTAAAATAGCTAGCAAACTGTACATACAAGTGGTATATATATACAATGTAAGTACGTCTTGATTTACAAAATATGACAACAACGTAGAACTCAGTGCAAATACTAATTTGAATTGAACTATGTAGGCCTATTAGTAATTGTTATCTTAAAGACAAGCAACCAATGGAAAAGTGCTTGTAAAAAATGCTTACAATATTACAAATTCTGTGTGATACATTAACAAGCAAGAAAATGACTCGGAATTTGCTTGAAGTGCCAAATTTTTCCACTGAAAAGAGACTGACACAATTATATCATAACAACGGGGGATATTTTTCAGCCTTATTAATATATTCAATCAAAGTTTCAAGTTTATATCTTCCATCAAGATTGTGAAAACTTAAGCGAAAATGTCTTTGCCTAGCCACAGTAGGTGTCTTCCACAGTTGGTGCACAGGGGTGACATCATTCACTTGTAAGGCAGTGAAGCCATATTTGGTTTCAAAGAAATTAGTATCTCCAATTCCCGGGTTTTCTTCCAGTACTAAATCTTTGTTGGGATTTTTTGGGCAACGATAAGGAATTTCACTCCCATAACTCAGTGAAGGCAGATCATCATTTGTCACAACAACACAATCAGATGGCACGATTTCTTTGATGAACGGAACCAGTTTATCAACTTGGGGCATGTTAGATAATCGACTGATATTTAGCCATCTCAATTTAGTGAATATTCTCAGATACGTAAGTGATTCAACTGTTACAGCAGTTCCACTGATATCTAAATATTCTAACACATCAGCAAGAGGGTGTAAACGTGTCATGCAATTATTGTCAAATAGTTTTGAGTCGGCAACGGTTAGAAATCTTACATAACCAACATGATCAAAATACCTCATCCCATCATAATTTAAACAGCTTTTACGTAAATCAATTCCTTCTACTGTACAGTCTTTTTTAGTAGGCGTTCTAATGTTATGCGAATCATCAATCCATCTGTCATCAGTTACTAATTTAAATGAGCCACCAATTTTTAAAATAAGATAACACATTGCCCATTCAGGACCATAATTTTGATAAACAACTTCATCAAAGTTATTGAATTTCTTTCTCAGTTTGTCTGTAATTTCCATTGTTGATTCCCACCAATTATCATACCTTTCTATAGTCACAAATAATCGTAAGCTTCTACCGACTGCAGTCAGTGCAGTTTCTCTAAGTGCCAATCCACGTTCACTTTCCCAAAACCCAACTTTTGTATCTACAGGATGAATTAGCTCTGGAAAGCATGGTTTGGATGGGTCTATACTTGGAAGATCATGACGAATGTTAGAAATTTCTACAGAATGTTTTAATTTGTTATCAGTACTGTTTAACTGTGTGTCTTCCACAGGTTCCCTCACATTTTGTTTCTGAAATTGACATGATGCAATTGCTTTGGTTCGGAAAGGTCTAATAGAAAGCACATGTGACACATCTGCAAGGTATCCAGAACTTTGTGCTACACATGACCTGACAACTTTTGTAAAAGTAAGCATAATTTCAATTACAAGAAGAATATACTGCGCTGAAAAAAAGAAAAACACTAAGCTGGTAGTGTCATCATTTTATAACTCTTTTGGTAAAACAATATGGTCTTTAAAAAAAGTAAATGGTATCATAATAATTAGATGCATCACAGCAATATATAACATGTAAAAAAAATTGGTTTAGTACCAAAAGCATCACAATGGTTGATTGGGTTAAGTCTTTATCCTTGGACAAAAAAAGCGTCTAATAGGTTATGCCTGACAGTTTTACATGATTGTAAGGCTTTGCTGGATCACCGAGTTTCCGCTTGTTGAAGTGTTGTTGTCTGTAAATTATGGCATCCATAATATATCACTGAATGGAAAACAGTCCTCAAAATGCATTGCTTAACTGCACCTTGAGAGCCAAACCAGCAGTCCAGTACTCCTTGATCTTGAGGTTTATTTATGCACAAAATGAAGCATTTAACCAACTGAGTTATTGGGGTGAATATCACTGAATAGCATATGCTCAATCACCACACCTAACTGAGAATATTGTTTCTTTCAGTAATTAAGTAAATTTTAAGTTTTGAAATTTTGGGTAAAGTTGTAATGTTAACGATACTTCTGTTGTTCTCAACCAAACAGTACCGTAATTAGAATTGAATTTCAACAATTTTCAGAATATTCTACCAATTATGTTTGATTTATCTATATCAGCAGTGGCGGCTCGTCATAAGGGACTGCGGGACTGCAGCCCCCCCAACATTTTTGTGCATATGTGAATTATATTACATATAGATAGTTTTGCCATGTTTTTTTTAATTTATTTTGCTTGAAAAATTAAAAAACTTTTAATGTTATTTTGTTGTAATCAAAAAAAACATTGTCTTACAAAAATGAATTGGCAACTCTGGGTCTGCAAATTTTGCAGGTCCGGTGTTGCTTGTTCTTTTTTTTATGACGTAGGTTTTTCAGAAAAAAGTTTTCTAGCATCACTGAACAAGTGCTGTAGGGACTGCAAATAGAACAGACCCTGGTCAGGGATTCCAACTTTGGTTCTCGTAAATCTTTAGGGTAAGCGCATGGAGGCTATCGGTGATTAGGTGAAGGGATCGTAGGTTACTTTACTTGATCTGTGTTTTGAGAAGTCACTGAAACAGACTAGTTTTGATGTGAAGTAAAGCCAATTACTGTAACTATTGGTGCTCTTTCACAATTCACCCTGTTGGTCAATAACTGAATGATGATGTCTTGATACGTCACACAGGTTGGAATGGACTATTATAAAGGAGGAAGTACGGGGTGAAAATGCACTGAAAAACACCTGAAGGAAATTGTCTCCCATTTATTTATTTATTTTTCAATTTCAACAGATTTGCCATCGTTGGAAAGCACAAGCATAGATCTAACCAACTAAGTTAATACCAAGTCCCATAATAGTATTAGCTCTATCTGGTGGCCACCTAAACTTGACCAAATTCAAGCCATTATCAAAAGTTTACTTTAAATGATAAAAACATTAAACGACAGCCAATTAAAAAAACATGTTACTGTGTTACTAACCTTAACCCCTAACTCAGTGCATTTATAACTCAGTCCGGTACAGGTTTATAATTACATTAGGTTAGCCTACTATGGTTGATGCAGCCCCCCATGTTTTGAGACCATGAGCCGCCACTGTATATCAGTTATTCAAAGTATTTATGTAAAGTGAAGGTAAGAAAAGACTTCTGCATTACTGCTATCAGTGATTAAAACTGAGCATTAACTGTCTGTGAAAAAACTTAAAAGTGGTCATCTTCTACTTTAGTTTAAGCCAGGGGATAAGCGACAGTCCAGAGGCATAAACTTGGGCTTGTTGGAATTGTCACATGATGGTCCATATTTCTAGCCTACGGTACAGTATTAGAGCATAACTTTTTTCCAAAAACCTTTCTAAGCCCACTTTAAACCTGTTGGTTTGGTCATTTTTTCCTTTTGTTGGTGCCAAATTCGTGTGTTTACTTTATTGTTCTCTGCATGTTTGCACCAGCAATTAAAAATAAAATTGAATTTAATTGAGTGGCAAACTGGGTTTTTTTTTTCGCTGAGACTTTTCGGTCATTTGTCCGAAATGACTTGTAAAAATTTTCGGTCATCATCATCATAATCCATCGTCGGTTTGTTCCCCACTAGTGGGGGTGGCCGATTGTTTCCGCGCAGCAATTGTCTTAATCCCTTTTCTCCATTTCACCCTGTCCCTTGCATCTTCCTCCTTCAGTCCGACTTTTTTAAACTCATCCTTCACTTGTTGTTTCCACGTTCTTCTTGGACGACCGCGTTTCCTCTTCCCATCCACCTTTAGATCTAGTGCCTTTCTAAGAAAACTTCCTTCCTCCCTCCTTATCACATGTCCATACCATCTTACTCCATTTGCCCTTGCCAGTTGGTCTATGGTCTCTCTCATCTCTAGCATATCCAACAATTCTTCAGTCCTTTTTTCCCTTCTCGTTTTCACCCCACACATTGCTCTCACCATTGACCTTTCCGTTCTTCTCAGGATTGCCAGTTCACTCTCTCTCAATACCCATGTCTCGCTACCATATAGCATTGCAGGCCGCACACAGCTCCGATATACTTTTCCTTTCATCCTTAGTGAAAATTTTCTGCCATGCAACATTTCCCCACATTCCCTGAACTTTGCCCAGCCCAATCTTGCCCTTGTTGTCACCGCTGCTTCACATCCACCACTTCCATTTATCCGATCACCCAGATAACAGAAGTCTGTCACTGTTTCGATGCCATGGCAGAACTCATCATCATGGCCTTCCACTTCATTCCTTCCTTTACTGCATTTCCCACAAACAAAACACTTCGCCAATCTTGTTGCGGCTCTCTTGACATTAGCACATCTTGCATGTACCCACTTTCCATATGCATATTCCTTGCATTGCATTGAATTTCTCATCACTCTCTTGCCACATATTCCACAGGGATCTACTTTGCTCTCAACAACTGTTCCCTCTGCTCCACTCACCATCACTTTTGTTTTTTCAAGATTCACCTTCATACCCTTGGTTTCAAATGCTTCTTTCCATTTCTCAAACTTTCTCTCCATTCCCTCCATACAATTACTTGTCAAGACCAGGTCGTCTGCATACAAAATTTCACTCAATAAGCCCTCCCTCACTCCTTCAGTTACAACGTCAACCACAATAGCAAATATCAGAGGTGACAAAACTGATCCCTGGTGTACACCAACCTTCACAGAAAACTCGTTTGAATAATTTGATCCAACTCTCACTTTTGTTCTTGCATCCTCATACATAGACATCACAGCTCTCACTAATACCTCCAGTATACCTCTTTTCCTCATTGCCCATTTCATCACTTTCCTTGGTACTCTGTCAAATGCCTTTTCTAAGTCGACGAAACACATATATAGTTTTCTCTGCTTCTCTCGGTATTCCTCCTGCATTCTTCTCAATATAAACAGAGCATCCACTGTACCTTTTCCTGGCATAAATCCAAACTGCATATCATTTAATTTCACCAATGTTCTTAACCTCTTTTCTAGTATTCGCTCCACAATTTTCATTCCATGCTCTAGTAGTTTTACACCTCTATATGCACTGCAACTTCTCACATCCCCTTTTCTCTTGAACATTTTTTAGGTCATTTTTTATTTATTTTTTGGTCATTTTTTATTTATTTTGGTCATTTTTTTCTGATGAAAATATGTCCTTTCTAATAGTTGATACAAACCAAAATTTGTACTTCCTGATTAGCTACAACATTAAGTTTCGCTGAGAAACGTTGTTGTGTTTTATCTAAGAAAAGGTAGAACAGACAAACGTTTCTTCAACGTTCATCAGCGAAACTCAACCTTGCAATTTTTTTCGGACATTTTGACCGAATTGACTATATTTTTTTCAGATATTTTGCTAAAAAATCGGTCAATGACCGATAAACGACCGAAAAAAAAAAACCCAGGTGGCAAATAATACTTGAACTTTAAATGCCACAAACTAAAAGTGATGTCAATGCAACTTTATGCGACATGTAATTTCCAGAGCAGGAGGGAGGAGTTTGGATGGAATTTAAAAAAAAATTATACTAAATGTATTGGAATATGCTGTGTTATTCTGCAATCAGAGTTAATGATATATTTAAAAATTTTATCCTCCTTTCTTAAATTTATCATTCTTATTTTTTCAGGACCTTGGCAACTCGACCGTGCCATATTTTAAACTGATTGTTCTGCTTTGGTATTATGCACGTTATAACGTCCGCGTTTTGACGCTTCTGCCTTTTCTAGACCTCTGCTATGTTTGGCATACATTGCTTTTTCGTTGTGACTTGTGTTGGTCAGAAATAAAAACAAACTGAACTGAAACTTTGCTTTAGTACATTTTAACAGTGTTGCCAAATGCAGTAAAATAATTTTTTTAACTTTTGCTCACTTAAAAAATTCCTTATGATGAATTGAGATTGCCAATTGGAGTACAGTATTTTTAAAAATTATAGGGATTTATTTTAGAGGTGAATTCGTAGCTGTGAATAATTAAAAATACAAATTTCGTACTTTGTAGTTTTTTTATCTTTTTGCAATTGAATTTTTTTACAAAATAAATCCTGGATCCTATTTTTGTTGTCAGAAAATTTAGATCTAAAATGAATTTTTTTTAAAAACTTGGCCCTGGCTCCGCTGATTTTTTCCGATTTGTGTTTATTTTTGGGATGTGTTCCCTACTCTTCTCAATTTCATTTTACTCATTTTTTTCACATCAAACAAACATGGCATATTCACGCCACAAAACAAAATTTCCGATTGAGCAACAAATAAATTAAAATTCAATTTTCAATTTTATTCAATTTTCAGCAAATAAATTAAAAATTACTTTTTTTAATATTGAAAGCTCAGTGATACGTTGTTAAAAAAAGGTTTTGATCATCTGGCCTGACCAAAATTGAATCTGATCTAAGTAAAAAATTATTCCAATCTGGAAAGATTTGACTCAAAGAATCTGGATTTTGAACATTTCTGCCAAAGATGTCTGATACTTTCGCGGTTGAAAAAGTGGCTCTGCGTGGACTGTGGAGTCTCAATTTTAGTGGCGGTTTACCATTATCTATGCAATGTAGTTGTCATAATTTATTATTGAGTACGTATATTTTTCAATCAAACCTCATAAACTTATATGTAGCCTACCTATGGAATATGATACCTTTACGGAAATTTTGCATCACTTCTGCTTGGGGGTTGAATAGCAAAAAACGAAGTTCGCCTACTTTGAAACTATGCACGCTTTGTTTTATTGCAAACAAAAACACAGCCCTGGCCTTCATTTATTCCAGTTGCCAATTCGACACAAGGGTCGATCAAAAAGTGTCCGTCACTGCACTTCCATTTCCCCGGAAATAAATAAAATATTTGGCATCAATTTTGCTGTGCAGTCTGCAAACATACGTTTTCACTTTTCGAAATATGCTCGGATATTCAACATATTTTATGATCAAGCTTTGTTATATTTTGGTGTCTATAATTTTCCGACGCTTTCACATTCTTTGCGATACGAATGACCGCCTATCTAAACAATCCACTTGAGCCGACGCGGTCTTTCATTGTGCTTTTGTGGAAGAGTGGTGATGCCGTTTTTGTTTGAATAACTTTCGTTGCGCAAATAAAACGCGGCATAGCTTGATAAAGAAAGAGAAAGTTCGTTTGTTTTCAAGTAGTGAGTGTATAAAACTATGAAAGAGCATTTTGTGAAAGGAGTTGTTTATAAAACGTATATGTTTGAAATAAAATAGCTTCAGAACAATATCACCAGTTTCTATGTGGTGCTAATTTTGTGCTTCTGTTTGAGTTGTAAATGACAGTAGCTTACATTTGGCATCTTACAGATAGCTAGTTTATTTACAAAATTTTCATGTTTTTGACAGGAGTTAAATCTAGGTGGAAAACTGTTTATAGATAAACAACTGGGAAAAACGTATTTGCTGTTCCTTGACAAGTATTAGATTGGAAGAGGCTGATTACGCTGCAGACATCTTATTGAGTAAAAACTGGATCTGTTCCTTGCATTTTTGTTTAAAAGCAGCATACATTCACTGACTGGGCTATTAATCTTTGAAAGGTATAATGGCTGATAATGATCCTAAAAGTGTGCAAGACTTGACAGTATTTGTCCAGCAAATACTCCAAGATATGCAAGGGAAATTTCAAAACATGTCAGATAATATAGTTTCAAGAATAGATGACATGGGAAGCCGTATCGATGATTTGGAAAAAAACATTGCAGAACTTTTATCACAAGCAGGAGTTGATGAAGCTGACTTAAGTCAAGTGGAGTAAAGTTTCTTTGAATTAGCTGAGACTTTTCAACTGTATTCTGAGTAGTTTTCATACATCACATACAAGTATGTAATTTTTTTAGAAAAGACACTTCCTTAATTTTTGTTACAGTGATGCTTCAACAAGCTTGACTAATAGGCTACCTGAAGGCTATGCTCTTGATCTATTTTCAATCACCATAGATCTGAAATACAAAACTGACTGTAGCAGATTTTAATGTGAAATGTTACAGATTTATTCCAATGCACTCATTTTGCAAATATGCTTGATTGTTTATTTCCTTGTTAGTTTGCCATGGACTAATACTTGAAAAATTCTTTTATACCAGTATATAAATTTTTTGATTATTTTTGCAAAAATCCTAAAAGTAGAGCACCTTTTTGTTTATAGAATGTATCAATTTGTTGAAATTACTTGTCTTCATCTAACCATCAGTTGCAAAAAGTGATAAACTTGTAGTAAGAGACAAAATGAAATTCTGAAGTTAATTAACATTTAAAATCACTCAGTTCAATTCAGTTTTATTGTGCATTTATGTTTTGTCATGATGACCCTGATTAAATATTTTCTTGTTGCGAGTATTATTTATAAACTGTGCCTTAATTTTAGTGCCATTTGATACTACACTAAAATATTTTATATCATACTCTTATTGTGCTATAGATGCAAAAATCTATCTCTTGTCCTAATTGATTGAACACCTGCTTTTGCCTTTGTTACCACAAAACTGCATTTGTTTTTTAAGATTAATTAATCAGACTGATTTTGAGTTCCAATTATTATTTTGTTTCAAGTATTTTTGGTTTAGCTGATAGATGAGTTTCAAAAGTTTAAAAACTAATACTGTTTGTCTGAAAACACAGGATGCATTGCATGGTCAAATATAGACTTTCAGTCTGATGTCTGCTGATACATTAGTTTGTATTTCATTTTTATAATAATAATAATAATAATGTATGAGATGTTGTAAAGCAGAGTGCTTATTCATCTTTCAATCACGTACAGTAAACAACTAATAAAGATAATAACAATATTAAGATTAACAGAGGTATCAACAGTGATACACACGCAAAAGTAAACAGCTATATAAGGTAAAAAGACACACAAAAACAATACCAAAATTTTTGTTATTGTACTAAAGCAATATTGGTATGCATCAATTAGGCAGTGACTACTGGAATGCCTAATGCTAACGGTGTAATTGAACACTAGTGTTGGTACAGTAATAACAGTAGGCTACACAATCACAACAATAAATTTTGTTCTGTGTTTAACTTGAAATGATTAAAAACTTGACGAAAATGCAAGAAAATCTAAAATATTGACATGTAAACATCTAAATTGTGAGCAAAATTGCACATTTTTCCATGTTACAGCAACTACACAGTCACAACTCCTATAGGATGACTAATGCATATTTACTTTTTTGAACATTTTTATGGACTGTCTGCAAACACTTGGTGTGCTTCACTTATGAATGTCTGAAACTAGTCAAACTGTATTAGACCACCACATGCGATAATTCTATCACATCTCATTCCTAATGTTTTTTATCATATCAAGGATCTTCTGCATCAATGCTTTACACCTTGCTTGTTTCATAATTTTGTTTGTTAAACAATGGCATGCCACAAGATGATGAGTCTGGGGATGGTCACAAGGTTCATGTTATGACTGGACAATATCTTTATGGCCTACCATCACAAATGTTTTAATTAATATTTGCTTGCACTGGACTAGAGAAATGTACGCATTTTTAAGACACTTTATGATTGTTTACATGTTGTACTGTATGATAATAGCAAATAAAAACCATTTTGCAATTGAGTTGAAGCAATTAATGAACAATATGTAAAATTATACTGGCTCTTCTGGGCGGTATACAAGACCATCCTGGCATCCTGAGATGTCACCAAGTTGTGATATCATCCCATCAAGCTCTTCAAAGAACTAAAACCGATTCAAAATGGGTGCCTGTGGGTATTCATAAAAACCGCATTTAAATATACAAAACTTTAAAAATTGTACTATTTTGTTATTGGCATCTTCATGATACGGTAACCCTAGTTGTGCCGGTGATGATCCAGCACGTATTTATCAGAATGTCTTTGTTCAACAATTGATTGAGTTTCGCTTTTAGCAGCATGATCAATTCAATTCGCTATTACCACAGCGAACTCACAGCATCAGGCTAAAACAGGTCGCTAAAATCTACATTGCGAAGTCTTTGTTTAGATCACCTCACCGCACTTTTTGCCAAACGCTAACGCAATATGTCTGCATTAAAGTGCCCAACACCAGTGAGTAGGAAGCAACTGAACCACTGAACTTTTTGGTAACTTTTTCGCAGGGATATCTAATGAAGATATCCCTGTATAATGTATATCCCTTCCTAAGAATCCCTGCTTTTTCACCTCAGGTTAAGTTATAGTGCATCAATATTAACCGTCGCTTTAATTTTTACAAAGAATTTAGTACCGGTCCTCTATCTAGCTCAGTGGTTCTCAACCTTTTTTCTTTCGTGGCCCATTTTGGTTTGCATGAAAGTTCTGTGGCCCATTCAGTTTTTATGTAAGAAAAAAATTACAAAACAGTGCTTTTGGAATGTTGCTGGAATCCCCCTGTTGAATCCAGGCGCTGACGCTTCACAATATCTTCTTTTCGTTAAAAAAAAAAAATATCTTCATCTTTGTAATTAGGATAAACTTTTTCCAGGTAAAGTTTGAGTTTTGATGGTCCCAATGAATGATGACTAAGAACTTTACAACGTAATACACATTGTCCTTTTTCTTCTCTGTTATCAAAAATTGATGTACGGTACATACATACTGAATGTAATCTTCATCAAACTTAATGCTTCAAGTATTGTCAATTCCTTGCCAAAATAATCCACAAAATAAAATGCTGCACGTGCTAAAAAGCGGATCTGCAGAAGTTCAACAAAGCTACCGCTTAGCCTATAAAGATGGCTTAATTGTAACCACAAACTAGTCTATTACAATTACATCATAAAGTGTTGTAAAAACTGAGTTGATATAAAACTGTATGTTGCAATAATTAGAATGATGATTGCCACTTTGTAGCTAAAAATAGCAGCATCATTCATTGTAACTAAACAAACACACTACTGTAAAATTGACTATAGTGACAAAAATGAAACGAAATGTTTCATTTTTTCAAATATGTTTCAGTTTTTTCAGAAATGTTTCAATTTTTCAAATATGTCTGTGGCCCACTTCAAAATGCTTCTATGGCCCACCAGTGAGCCATGGCCCACTGGTTGAGAACCACTGATCTAGCTTATTACTTTCTTCATTGCACATGACTAGAGAATTTTGTTCCAAAAGCTTGTGCAAACCGCTACCACCATAGCGAACTCGCAGCATCAGACTGAAACAGGTCGTTAGTTTCTGCATTGTGAAGAAATCGATCATGCTGCTAAAAGCGAAACTCGATCTGTTGTATAGCCTATTAGTTTAGCATTATTCCTTCACGGTTAAAACATTATTGACATGATAGACGTGATCATCGGACCAATAAAAACTACCGCATAAATCACAATATCGACTTTCAAGGCCTCCTGCGCAGTCAGTATTCGTTCGTTTATCAGAAACTCATGCAGTCTATTTATCATTGAATCGAAACAAATTCACAACTAATAATTTTGCTTCAAAGCGAAATGACATAAAGAATTTTGAAATTACGAAACAAAATTTAAAAAAATCAAACGAAAAGTAGCAATACAGAGCATTAAAACGATTTTGCATTTTCTGCAAAGAAAAAGTATGATGATTCAAAAATTCGAATTTCATCTTCTCATGAAGAATAAAGTCGAAAAATACAGAATTATTTCGTGCAGCAATGCTGGATCAGATAATTTTAAAACAAGATGAAAGTGTATAGAGACACTACAAAAAAATGAATGTAGGAAACTGGTCATGTAAGAACTGAATCACCTCCGTTCCTTTGAAAAATAATATAAACATTTCACTCTCTGTTACAGCATCATTTGATAAAGTTTTTTTTGTTGATTTTTAGGTTAAAAATACTTTCAGAATGCGCAATTGTTAGGTATTTTTTTAATTTTAGGGGGGCTCAACAGTTCAAGACCCTCTTCTGGTTGCTTTGCCATCTTTAATCCCTTATTACAGGGTTTACTGACATGTGCAGTAGGCCTTATGCTTATTTGCCCCTCCCCGAATTTTTGTGCTGGCTACGCCCCTGGAACCAGCACATCAATATACGGTACTGAAAAATTACTTGATGTTCAAGACCCTCTTCTGGTTGCTTTGCCATCTTTAATCCCTTATTACAGGGTTCACTGACATGTGCAGTAGGCCTTATGCTTATTTGCCCCTCCCCGAATTTTTGTGCTGGCTACGCCCCTGGAACCAGCACATCAATATACGGTACTGAATCAATATAAGGACCGCAAGCAAAACTTAAATAATATTTTGATCGTAGATTTCAAATGAACGTTGATAACATCATAGAAAAGGTTAGAAAGAAATGACACTACCATCATAGATAATATTCTTCCTGCAGTGGAAATCTGTTAAAAGAGGCCGTAGCAGGCCTTGATGAGTCAATCCTAGTGAGGCCATGACCCAACTGGCTCTTGTATGGAAATTCAATCACTTGATACAGTGGAGGTGTTCTACCTGGTCGTGCTTCAAGCCGCATGACACCACTGTTTAATAGAATATCATCAGAAACTGTCAGGCAGTTCTGTGCAGCGCGTAGGCTACAAATGACTTTGTTGGTCCTTATTGTTGTTTTGGTGGTTTTCTCGATGTGGCAGATGGCCGGGGCTTAAGGTTTTATGATTCATGTTGGCGTGGTAGGCCTAAAACTAGAAGATTTTCAGAGGACACATGCTTTCCCTAAAATTTGAGAATAAATGCAATATTTCCAAACATTGGCATTCTCTTCTCACACCTCCAGGTTAATAAACTTTGCCGACTAAGTTTACAATGATAATTGCATAAAGAAAGACGAAGCTGGGACGCCCGCATGTTTTTACCTAAACTTATTTCCAAAGTCGTAGACAATCAGTTTGTTTGGGTTTTGAATTTTTATTCTCGGACTGACGAAGCTTTGATTGGTTATTCCTGGTAGTTTCGCATATAGGCCTACTTGTTGAGGCTCTTGACGCAGGGCCGGTTATCGAGATTGACAAAGTGAAATTTCCGATTGTTGAAGTCTTGTTGCGGGGAAGTATTCCATCCATTAGGTGCGGCTGAATGGAGAACAGTCCTTGGAATGCGTTGCTCAAGCGCACACTCCGAGAGTCGAACCAGCGCCGCTTCATCTTGAAGCTTCTACGTTCACGAAGTCACGCGCTAACCAACTGAGCTATCTGGGCGGACAAGCTGTTGCCATCCTCACTACTTTTGCAAACTAAACTCTTTAAGCTGAAGACAATCATTGCAATCGAAAAATTGATCTGGAGGAATGCGCGATTTTACTTGAAACGTAAACACGAAGCGCTACATTGGAACAGTGCAAAATAAATATTTACAAAACGCGAAACTGAATGATTGACAATATAAAATCATACTTAAAAATTTCATTTGAATCACGATTTTTAAAACAAGTAGCTGAAAATTCCATTTCAAAGAAAATAATCCAGAAAACAAACACAATACATTTCAAACGTTTGGAACTTGAAACAACGTCAATTGTTTTCAATTGAAGGAAAGTTAACGGGAACTCCGGCCGCTGATGCCCTTCCCATTCATAAAAACGAGTACGACGGTTACTATCAAACGAGCGATGGTTGGAAGTCTTTGCTGTGTTGCGCATGATATGCCACTGCCCGAGCGACCGACCCCGCTTCAGCAGCTAATGCTGCCGCTAAGTGGACGGTTGGTTGAGAAGCTGGTTGTCTGGAAAAAAAAACGCTCGATGTAAGTGGACTTTCTGTAGAGCAGATTCTATTTCGTTGGCGGAAAATCGAAGTTGAAAATGAAATAAAAATACGGTACCTGCAAACTGAGTTTTGACACTCACACGACCTACAATCCACATGCTTACTTAATAACTTCCATTGCGATAAATAACTAAAGTTTTTCCTTACATAAACACTAAACTAACTCTTAACTAAAATCGTTTACATGACAACGCATCACATCAACTACCTATCTACACAGAACTTCTCTTGTTCCCGCATTGCCACAACTACATAAAGCAACGTACCAACAGTTAAGTTTTTTTTCACTTGGAGCAGTTATCTCATTGACTCAGTGACTATAAGCAGGCCTTAAAAGTTTCAGCAAACGCAAATAATGTCTGCCAGGACGTTGCCTGGTGACTTACCCAGAACGAGACAGCATGTTTTCAATGGCTCTGATTTTTTTCCGCTTAATTTTTTCTTGTTCGGGTGACAGTTCAACATCTTCATATTCCAGCAACCGATCGGGAATATCGACTTTGTCAGGTGCAATTAACTGGGCAAGCGAACAAAAGTTTGGGTAAGACAAGTCTTGACGCGATATTAATGGTTACGATTAACTACTAAGACTAATTAACAATTACAACGACCACTAAACCTCCGTCAACATTATGTTACCTCTTTACTAAAAAAAAACATGCTTTTTGCTCGCAATTAAATCGAAGGTATCATCATTTTTCAAAATAACTTAACTTTTTACCTGATGGGTCAAGTTAAGATCAACAACAACATCTTCAGGCTCCAGATCTTCTTCTTTACCAGGCGATCGAGGTCCGTCGGAAGCTACTTCAGGCTGGGGGGCTTCAGTAGCTTCCGCTTCAAACTGGTCGATGTCAAATCCGTATTCGTAATCATGCTTGACTGGCTGCCGTTCCGCTTCAGCGCGTTGCATATCCCGTTTAGCTCGTTGCAAAACCTAACCGTGGAAAAAAGTCTATCAAGGACCAAACTGGTTGAACAGTTTTAGGTTTAACAAAGCACAACTGGGCAATTTAAATGATTAAAATAAAAATGATAAACTTTGACTGACAATAGCAAAGATGAGATTCTACTTCATACAAACTCTTAATGAAATTCCACGCAAAAACTATCAGATACTCAAAACCAGTGAGTCACAATGACAAAATGCATGTAGCAGTTACGATGTATCAAACTACAGTAACAAATTTTGCTGAATTACAAGTGCACGGCATTACCAAACTACCACAACATAAAAAGTGAACAAAAACAAAATAGTTGATGAGTTACCTTCGGCATTCTGTGATGCTTGATGGCCTGTTAATGGTAAGAACCACACATTAGTCGACTACACTGACAGCAAACGTACGATACAACCGCAAAAGAAACAAGCCAACAACACACAAAAAATACAAAGTCCCAGACAGCAAAGCAATCGTTTTTTTACATGGATTCAACGTCTGCAGACGTTGCATCAATGTAAAAAACCAATTGCTTTGCTGTTTGGGATGTTGGTTGAAGATGATACAATAAGGCACATACTTAATGATTGAAATGGGAATGTTACATAAACGGTTGTGTGGAAATAAAAAGGTCATGACTTACCATCTGCACATCGATGCCTACTTGCGTGTGGCTATCGTGGGGGGCATAAGACCGAGGGGTGCTACCGCCACTGCGACGAGAAAAGTCACCCGTCAAAGTACGTCGTCGATTTCTGTCGAAACAAAACTGTGGTATTTAGACCGAGAATTTTCTGGAATGTTTTCAAGGACACTTTGCACTTCAGCTATTTTTTTGATTAGTTTAATAAAGCTTGCGTGGAGGCTACATCGCTCTAGTTAGTGACCTTCTTCACAGCCAACTTTATGTTGTTACTTTTATATGAATCAATTCACCCATTTCCAACTTAAGGGCTTTGAAATTGACGTTATCCCTAAAATTGACTCACTGTTGCTAAATCACGATTAATCTATACTCACTGATTAATCTCTCGTTGAATTCTTTTAATTTCATTCGGGTCTTGACTTCCGGCCAAGTTGCCATGGGAACCAGAGAGTAGTCTCTCAGCAGCAGATTTGGTGCGATGGATATTAGTGGAGCGAGCGCTCAGAGGTCGAGTGAAGCGAGCTATCTGGGAAGCTGTGAGGCTTTCCATACTACCAGCTCGTGATACTGATCAAAGTGGGAAAACATTTTATTAAACTATAAAGTGAACTGTGCCAGTTCGAATTGACCAAGCCCATAAATACTGAACCTCATCGTAAAGAGGGCGACGTTCAAGCTACTTTGGCTGGTAGCACAAATCCAAAAAATGAAACATTCCAACCGGACTTTACGCTAAAGAACAGGACGACAACATTGAAAACATTTCAAATTATGGGTTTGTCTAGGTCTCTAGGAGGAGCAACGACTCCATCAGGAGGAAAACAGAAAGTGATAAAAACATAGGAAGCCAACAAAATAAACACAAAGAAGTCCAGACTTGCAAACCCATGTTAGATCAATCCAAATACCTCCATGTCCAGGAAGAGTAAAGTATTTTCCCTCTTGGGAGACGCTGCTGGATGAAGAAGGTGCTCTGGCGTGCTGCAAAGTACCCCCATATGGGCGACGGTCAGTTGACATCCTTTTAACATCACGCGGGGACCTAAAAATGATCCAAAGTTAAAGCGCTCCCTTTTTCGTTTACTAAATCCAAGTCTATGTCTGGTCAAAATTTAAAGTGGATGCCAGAATAAAAAAACATTAAAACTATCTTTGCGCTGTGTACTTCTGTAAGCCCAAAGAGCAAAATCCGTCATTTTTGCATTGACTCAATGTCTGCAGGCGTAAAAATGACGAATTTGCTGTCAGGAAGCATGACATCAAGTGGATAATAAGGATTGAACCGAGGTTCAAGGTCGGTAGAAACGTTGTAAAACGTCACTTTGTAGACTGGGTTATTTTTTTCTGGAATATTTAACCAAGAATAAATACAAAAGCAAAAGATGAACAAACTATACCTTATCATATAATCTTGGCTTCTTTTATCTGAACTTCTGCCAGAGTTCGGAGGTGAAAGGTCAGATTCTTGACTGTCATCTACAACATCAATGTTCACTTGCAAGATAATCTATTCTACATTACACTATTCGAAATCGGAAAAAAAAATACAACAACCATTGCTTAAGATTGAGTTCACAAAACGCTGTTTTCTCAGCGACACGAGAAAGTTTGATGGATATCAGAAATATAAAAAGTTCAATAAATTAAAAATTATCTTTAAAACGTTTTATTTTACAAGTCATTACGCGTAATGTTCCAAATACGCTTGTTTGCTATTGTCGTGTTGTTATTGTTTGGTATTGTCGTGTACAGGACCTAGGAGCACGGTTTTTACTTTTACTATAGATATCGAGCTATTATTGTAATTATGGCCATCAACTAACGTTACGTTAATGTTAAACAGAAATGAGAAGCCGTGCCGCGTGATCTCACCATCAAAGCTTTGTATCTTGTTGACCAAGCCAACTTTGTTTTTGGTGACGCCTTCCATGATGAACTGCACTCGACCAAGCTCCCACTCCAACTGCCTCTGGTTCGTCTTCGATTCGATTCTGATTGCACAATGCAGTCGTTACATTGAATAACATTATGATGATAACAATGAGAAATGGAAATGATTTTTAGCACAGATTGAAAACCGGCTCATTGCTTTGTAATAGCAGAATAATCACATAAGTTTTTCATATAGTCGAAGCAGAAAACTTTATACCAATTGACCGTACACAGCAAGTGATTAAAGATTTTTTTTACACGGATCTTACTTTTGGCTCAATTCTTGCAATAGTTTTGCCTTTAATTTTCTAACTTCACGTTCGAATTCTTCGTTTTCTTTCGCCATTTCCTTCAATTTCTGAACAAATAATTTTTGTTGCATTCGCAGTGAAACTGTCCTAGTCTCCAAGAGTGGCAGTCTCTTAAGGCTAGCGCAGATTTATGTTAACTTAACACAAAAACACAAACATTATACATCCTAAAAATTCACCTCAGTGGAAGCAGCAAGCTGCGACTTGACTCTGGACAAATTTTCCTCCAGTTCAAATTCGCTTCCTACACCTGAGGAGGCGAAGATATATTTAATAAACCAATCTTCCACAGAATTCCAAGCACTAAACTTTCAAAACACTGATATTTGTCAGAAAAGATTGTTTATTCGTCTATAGTCGATGAAATTTTTTTATTGGATTTTTTGCAGATATTTTTTGCAGTCTTAACATACCCTTACGATTCATCAGCAAAGAAGTTTTATATTTACAAGGAAAACATCTACGTTAACCTATATCCACATCCAGTGAGCAAATAACAATTTGCGGAAGTGGAAATAATGAAAAAAAGTTGGATTTGTGACTTGGGCTTGCATGAATTGTACATCACACTTGCAACAAGCATTCAAAAGACACAAAAAATAAGTTTTATCAGAGAGGAATCTTTTCACGTACTCATATTAAAGTTGGACTTGGCTTTTTGTAGCGAGATTTCCAACCGCCGCTTGTCGGTTAGCAAGACCTGCATTTCGAGCGAGAGTTGCTTGAGCGCCTCATCCAGTTCGTTCAGCCGTTTCAGCTTGTCCTGGCAATTGTTGTTGGAAATTTAAAACATTGAAGCTTGGATACACGACAAACTTGAGTAATATTTCAGATTCAAAAAGCTGACAAACAGATTCTAAAAGCCAACACATAGCACAGATGTAATTGTTAAGATAAATCTTTAAAATATTTTGCAACTACTGTAGTTTAATATCCGTTGTTAAATAACAGAGAATGCCCAAGCATATCAGCAATTTTCGCATCGTATCTATAAAGCTCTGCCGCAGATTTAGATTTTTTTTTTTGAACAAGGTTTGATTTCATCCAACAAACGCCCACAAGCTACCTCGATATCATCTTCGTTTAAATTTAGCTTTTTCATATTTTTCTGAAGATCTTCATTCGTTTTCGACGACGTCTAGAAAGCAAATAAAAAAACAAGCGTAAGAAAAGTTTTTGTGAAAAATAACACAAATTTGTTTAAATCCTGTGTCAAAACAATAGATCGGATCACTGTTTTAAATCATAACAGAACTTTGTTTTACAGCAATATATATTCATATGTACGCTGCCATGGTAGGCAAGTGTAAGTACCTGATCTAGCTCCATGAAGAAGTTGGCTGTATTTGATTGACGAAACGTCGGAAACAATGCAGATTATCATTTGCGCAGCCTTGTGATAATTTTAGTTATTTTAAAGCAAGCCAAAAGTGCGGTTAAACAAAAAAAGAGTGAGGCAAGTCTTTTCAAAAAAGATATGAACTTGAAAATAAAACGACCAACACTCAACTCACTGGTGAATCTTTAGGTCTCACGGAAATCGCAAACGCTCGTAGTTGTCCCTGATGAAATAAAAACTGTTAACAGCAATCTCGACTGAAACCTGCTGCGGCATCTCAAGCAAGAATGATCAACCTTTTTCTAAATTTTTTCCTGGTGGCCATTACAGTATCGCGCACACAGTCATACAAACATGTCGGTTACAACATCTTTCACACAATCCAAGCAACAAACACACGTGGGGAGCTGTTGATTGTTGATATGAAAAATAAAAATCACCTGCTTTCCATGCACGTCCATTTGTTTTACTTCATAGCCAGAATTGGAAGTGGTAGGAGATACTGCAGAGTGTAAATATTTTATTAGGGCATCACCCAGGCAGGGTGACAGGCAACAACAATAATAAAGCAAAAATGAATTAACCTAATGATCCCTCCCTTGTTTCAACCAGAGAGGGGTCATTTAGTCAAAGAATTCAATTTACATACTTGCAGCGTGAAACGATGGGGTGCGATTCTTGGATACGGGGTCGTATTTGAAATGTTTGCTATCATGGTAACCGTTTGGTTGGGGAGAGAAGACGTCATCGTATGCCCTAAAGACAGAACTTCCATTTAATAAAAAAAAAAAAATCATTATTGTTCGGTCAACAATCAACATTAAAACGTGATAAAAAAAAACTAAAATTACATTCAAGTTCGACCAAAAGCCAAACTTCTTGAAAAAAAAAACGCTGAATGATTGGCAGCCTACCTCCTTGGCGAGTGAGCGGAATCGGGACTTTTCATTGTATTCGGATAGCCCGCTTGTGGCACTCTTGTGACATCGTGCGGAAGATCATGGGCGGATTTAGTCGCCGCACTATGGCCTTGATGCTGATCTGGCGACAAGTAACCGACACTTTTCGAGTTGGCCATTCGCTGTCGCTGTGTTCTGTCATCGTTGATATCCTAGAACGTGTTAGCAAAATTAGCCTTCTGGGTATTCAGTTGCAAAGGTTAACAATTAACCTATATGGCCTTTGCCAGGTCAAGAGAGTTCGTGCAGAATTTCAATCAAAGGTCAAAAAGTCAATCTCCGCAAAGGTTAATTAACTAATAAATCAATAAAGGCAGGGTTAACAATTATTCGATGAAATAACGACGTTGAAATAAGGTTGAACACTATACCAACCTGACTGGACCTTGGACGAGGCAGAGACTTGACTTTGTTCCTATACATAGGCGGCACGCTCATTATGCTGGATGCAACTTCTGTGGGGTCCATGTAGTCGTTGTACGAACCAGGTTTGTAACGCTTGTCGCTAGACGGCGCTCTTTGCACAGCAGGACGACGTCCGCTTTGTTGATGACGGCTGAAACATTATATTGATGAAATACAAACATTGAAAACATGACACTGTGAATGAATTATGATACTCAGCATACATTTTTCTCAGCGAACGATTCTACTTACCTTTTTTGGTTACTTGTTGAGTTTTTCTTTTGCTTCTGAGACTGTACCCAGCTGTTCAGTTTTACCATTGAATTGTTGCGTTCGACTTTGTTGTTAGGAAGAGCCAAGCGCCTGTGTGACAAAAGATTGTTTACATAAATTAGTAACGAAAAACAATACCAACGTGTGATATTATGACCTGGGAAAGCCTGTAATGAGTTTTTTTTTTCATTTTTAAACCTTATCTTCGACTACAAACTACGTGAAGTGATGTTTTTACTTGTTTTCAGGCGTTGAGACTTCCGAAGAATAATCTCCATTGCGGCTGCTGTGTCTCATCGATCGTTCGTAGTAGTTGGAATCCATCTGCCTTTTCGGTGGGGTTGAATTTTGTCGTCTTGGTTGTGTTCCGCTTGACGGCGTGGTGGAGATATAATTCCTGCTGGACGCAGAAGACGATCGGGCTTGGCGGGAACTGTTGCTGCTGCGTTGCCGTGGCAACTTCGAGCTGGGTGAAGAAACCGAAGATGACGTTGACAGTTTGACGTTGTTATTGTTGCCATTGGCAACGGCACTGGTGTCATTCCTGGATGCAAGTGAGGAAGGAGAGGAGGACGTCTCGCTGTACAGCTCCGTGGGTTTGTTGACAATCTTCCGAGGCTCATTGAATCCAAACTCCGCATCTTCGTCGGTCAGCTTGGTCTTGGTGTTCTCTTTCGTTTCCAAAGACTTTCGTGACCCGCTTTTGCTGCAAATCAAAGAAAGTACAAAATAATATACACTATCGTTTACATCTGTTATTCTGCGTTTAGGCAGTGCTGAATAAATCAAGTAAACGGTAAAAAGAAGACAACACCAAACAAAAAATAACTGGAATATGTCGCAACAAAAACATTTTTCTGTATTACTTCATATTTTAATCATATTGGAACCAGGCAAATTCCATGCAATGATGACGAATAAGGATGCTTAAGGCAAATAAAAATTAAATTGACAGTAAGATTTTAATTACCACAGCTACAAAAATAGTGTGTTTAAAGCAGTAAGATTCATTTGGTAAAGCTTTATTCTGCAGGTTTATTCCTGTATGGTGCATTCGCATTATTGGTTCTCTCATGAGCATTGTTGAAGCAAGTAATGAATTTACTTCCATTTGCACAATAAGCAAGGATACATAGGAAATGTGCAGCATGGCTCGCTGAAGTCTGCTTTACACCCAAGAGAAATTAGTTTTGTGCAGTATAGCAAAAAAAAGTAAGCAACAAAAGTCGAAGTATTCTCAAGTTTAATTCGAACTTGAACCTCTGGAAGACTAAATTCCTGACTGCTTTGGGCTTTCGAGACCACTGTATAGCTACATCCGGGCTAGATAATCAAAGATACACAGACAATACAACTCTGTGATCTCAACCGTTTCAATGCAGCAAATGTTTACACCACACCTGTGACACAGCTTCAGTATCTACGCTTCGATCACACTCAACAAACTCACGGCAAGCAACAATAGTCAACGGAAGGCAGTTACATTCACAGTTGAATTGGTAAAATTGCCACCATTGAATTGGCACCCGGTAGTTGATTTGTAGCATTTTAGAAATAAAACTGGTGATCCGATCTTATTCACATAATCTAAAATGTAACGCAAACTATTTTTAAAATCAACGCACAAGAATAACCCAAACATGTAATTTCTCATGCATATCAAAACCCCATTGGCAGACGTGCCTAACTTTCGACAAGAGAAAATGTTGTAGGCAGATGTAGATTAAAGATAACCTTGTTTCGATAATTACCACAATAATCGCTTCAGTGACACAGAAAATGCATTGTCTTGCAAAGAGGAATCTTATCTTGTCACTAATTGGTTTCCCGCAACATATAATGTGCCAGAAAGACAAACACGCAGCCATAGCCCATAGGCTTAGTTTTTGCTTGCTTCATTCTCTAAATCAGCATCTCGAATTAAGTGATTGTTCAAAAGAAACATGGTAACTTTGTTGTTTTTAATATCGTCATAATACTCAGTTGAATTCAAAAAAACAAATTGAATTTTACAACCCCAAAAACAATGTTCAACATCAAGGCATTGATGAAATAAATTCGTATATTGATAAGGATTAGCAATGACGATACGACGAGATAAGCTATGACGAGACGGCGCAATCTAACAACAGAACGTAGCCTCTGATTGAGGCGATGAAACACACAAATTGGAAGAAATGCGATACTATTATTGGTATGACCTTAAGGCTGGACAATACGGCTGATTTCTGCCTTCTACAGGAGGCATAACAAGCTGATGAAATGAAACAATATACACCGCTTGTTGCCAATTCAATGTTATGCCGGTTGCACATTAAAATGAGCATGTAGAGTAGTGTACAGTATTGCTGACGACCAACGCAATTTTTCATCTAAAATGCAAACCGATTTGGCGAAAAAACAAAAACGATAGAGTAGTTTTGTCATCAAGGATTTAATCGTTTCGAGTCCAATTACTACTTTTGCATGAATCACAGGATTAAACTGATGCATAAAAGCGATCCCAAAATGGACAGCAAACCAAGTCTTAAGCACATTAAACGTGGACTCTATGCAGCATTTCTTATCTTTTTCTGCTTGCACAATGCACATTTAGCCAATGTAGCAAAAATAATCAAACTACCAGATATTGAAGCTATTATGCCTTCAACAACAAAAGTGGCTAATCTGTAAACTTACTTCTAGTTTAAGAATTTAGGTTGTTGCAAACGTGATATTATTATTTAAAGCTACCGTTCCGTCTGCATCTGCAATCTGCACATATGTCATACGAGTAGTGTTGACTCTGTGAATCATGAAGAAAGGTGGAAAAAAGCGCACAAGTCAATTTAGAAAACTTCAAACTGATACAAAGCAAACGATTACGACCACTTTCAAACTTACCGGAATTTCTTGGTAAGTTTGAGCAACATAATCACCAAGTGACAAGGATTGAAGAAAAAATATGGTCGAAGTTAGATCCAAAACGAGCTAATTACAAAGAGGACAGTCTGCAGCTAATACATATGGCTATTCAATATTCATGATCACTTTCTACAAGAACCCTAAACAGCTGTGAAATATATGTATGTTTCTGGAGGAATGCAAAAGCGCCAACTAAGTTTTTCATCACAAGTTCAAATTGGAAAAAAGAAAAGTTTGTCTATTTGCAAACATCATCAATTTTTTTTTTAAATTTGTGATATCGTGCAAAACGTTCTTTGACTGTTTCGACCACCACAGTAGACAGTTTAACACGCATGTGCTAGTTTAGAGTACTTAACGGATAACAACAATACAAGGGTTCATGAAGCCTAAAAATGTAGATCACTTTCAAATATCACTTTGTTAGCGTATAAAGAAAACCTATATATACTTAAGGTCTGGGCAACCAGTAAAATTAATACCATGTGTTGCCTGCGGCAAAACTGCAATATAAACAGCGGGGTCTTAACATTTTAATTTATCCAAGTAGTAATTTGTAGTTTTAAGTTTTATGAAAGCCGAATCAAAACACTGCGCACACCTGGGCAGGACAGCAGTAAGATCAACATCACAAAAAAATCTCCCAATTCAATGTCAAAAAGTAAACCAGATCTTTCAACAGTTGATTTCCGTGAAACTAGTTTTCACGGAGAAATGCTACAGACCAAAAATAAACTTATGCACCTCACACGCAAGAGCTAAGCGCTTTTAAAGCAATTTACACCCCGGCGGGCGATAATAAAACCACATAAAGCTTTTCAGTGCCAATGCAATCTGTCAACTACGAAATCATTCAGTTCTTTTCTAAAGCGAACTTGCTTGAACTCTTGCTGCTGCCACCTGCATTTTCGTCAGTAGCAATCTACCAAACCAGATCACTTTCAGTCGTTTGAACATCTCCAAGCGTAAAATGAGCCGCTATTGGATTCGAAACAAAATGCTCAAACCAATGAGCGAAGCAAGTAACGTATGGTACCAACTACATGTAATGTGCTTCAGCGCTGATCAATTTCACACAAAAAATATTTTGTATTAAAAATGCAGAGAATCATTTTACGTTGTCGCACCATATTTTGTCTAAATGCAGTTTTCTTGCTCGTATCAATTCAACATGCAATGGAATTCGTATGATATAAAGTTTGTTGATGTCTGCGTTCTTAATAACGTTTGTTTTAGAAGTTAAAATAAATACTAGACAAGCCCATCTCATTTATCTTTCTATTGCAGCCATTTATCACGAAAACAACACTAGTTTTGTTAAATTTACAGAAAAAAAAATTATTGTCTTGCTTTCACGTTTGAAACTCTCAAAACGTTAAAACAATAAAATTTTGGTAACAGGTCTACCAAAGCTCACACTCACAGACTACCACAAAGAATTTAAAAATCGGAAAAGCTATGTCAGACAGTCACTCAACTCAATACAATAACTCAACTTCGAACTAGTTCCTAGATGACATCCGAATGACTTTAGTTTGTCGCGAAACTGCAACAGTGTCGACCTGTCGATGTTGCTCGCTCTCCTAACTCTCCTTTCCCAACTAAAAAAAATGCCTATAACGTCAAATATTTTGCACGCATGATCAACCAAGCGATGACTCCAAGAGTGAAACTCAACATCAAACAACATATCTTTGGTGGAACACATCTAATCGTAAAACTTCCGAATCAGCTCAGATGTAACTTTGCTTTGTTCTTGGCTGTCCCAATCTCCATAAAGAATATTTTGATACCAAGTGCCACAACGGGGTAACCCAAAAGCTGGCGTCTTAAAATCTCTTGCGTTTAGTTCAATCAGAGAAAGCAACATGTGCTCTTCCCAAAAGGATTCACTTTCCTCAAAACTAGCAACAATCAGTTTTATTTATGACGCGTGATACATCGTAATGATTCCGCAAATGACATCACACGAAGATGAAGCGCAGATACACTTAATACAACACACGCGCGATTAGTTTCATCTTTTTTCTATAAGATTAAATAATGACTTTTCTTGGATAGAGTTATCATAAGTTTTTGATATGTAAAACATAGCCACAACACCAGCATAACTTAAGCTTCGTTAAGACGGACGGGAAAACGCGACAATGTTGAAATTTCGTGATCATACTACTTCGCACTTTGTGGAAATTTCTATGCTTTACTACTAGTTCTTACTCCTGATGTTTTCCACCGACCACGTTTCACAACGCACATTGTCGGCAAACTCCAATTAAAATAATTAGCATTAACACGCTGTTACTGTTTTGCAGCCATTAGCGAAACGACCTCGCCTTAACTTTAGCAACAAGCAAGCAACAGCACTCATGATGGGCATGGGCAGTATATCTTGCATCGCTGAAGCATGGCTTGATGCTGCAGTAATAGAATGGTGCAAGCATCTAATGTTCTGTTACTGCAGAGTGCAGACAGTGGCACAAAAATCGTTTCATGAGCAATATTAATCAAAATAATTGGACCTAGAACTATTAACGCAGTTTAAAAGACTAAATCGTCGCAAACGGAATTGAAAGCCGTCGTAGCCCAGAATTTAGTCCTTTTTTACTGCAGACGTTGAATCAATGTAAAGGTTGATTTTCTGCTTGCGGTATCGATTTCAAACAACTCGAGTAGAAAATGAGATTCCAATATATTTATAAAGTGATTCCAATAAAAGGTTTTTGTTTCAAAATCAATTTGGTTGATTAGCCCTGTGGCCTATGATGCGAAATCGAAATCTGTTCACATTGACAAGGTGATTTAAAGCTGATAAGTACAAAAAATGCAAGCATTAAAGATGGAATTGCTTTGCTGACATTTCCCACCCAATCTGGAGTCGCATCTCCAAAGCAGAAAATGAGGATGGGGATAAAGGAAACAATAAAACAAACAGGTAAAAAGTGGGTTGAATGAACAACTAACGAAGCCTTCCAATGTTGAGCTGTGTGTCTAGAACCTGGTATCCCAGACAGCAAGATCCGTCATTTTTTCATTGATTCAATGTCTGCAAACAATACAAAAATGACAGATTTTGCTGTTTGAAATCTTTTTACCATTTTATTCCGTCACACTCCGTAATGTGAATGTGTCACTGGATGACTAAGACACAATTCAACCATGGAAAGCAGATTGTAAAAAAATTGATAAAAACAATCCCAACCACATTTAGAACATTGTTTTACAGTGGCTCAAATTACACACCAATCCCTCATAGTTTATTTTGATACCAACATTTGCCATAAGACTTTCTTCAAAATCTATTTCTCAATAGATGAAACTAAAGCAAACAAATTCACAGAAGTACGATAGTACTTGTAAATTGTAAATACTTGTAGTAAATTGCCAAAGTACTCAACTTGTCAAATGTCAAGCTCACTTAAATTTTGCGACACCAGAAATTCTGACACCAAAATGCTACATGTGCAATATTCATAACAAGGATGGTTTCTCGGTTTGGAATCTGATCAAAATGCGGACAACTCTATGTGACGTAATAGATGATGCCACCTGTGGTTAGAGGCCAGACAGCAAAATCCGCCATTTTTACATTAGTAAAGTGTAAAAACGACAGATTTTTGCTGTCTGGGTAGCAACAAGAAAGTGCACAGAGATGGATCGATGACAGGCAAACCCTTCAGAAACATGACTTAGACAAAAATCTCGCCAAAACAATGGGGTCAAAAGTAAAACTGTTAAAGTCACGGTTCGCCATCGCGAGACGGAAACCATATTTGTCACGTTGACGTCTTCCGATCAAGAACAACAGAGTTTATCACCAGCTGCGGTGAGCAAGTCGGCAAAAGAAGCCACTTTTGCATTGTTTCAACATTGGCCAACATAAGGGTACTTGGTTACTTTTTTAGGGTAGAAGAAAAACAATTTGTTGTCAAATCTATCTTATCCCAGAAGAAAGTGACACATGTTCGCTGTGATTTGACAAATCACAACATTAAACGCATATAAAACGTGTAATTTCATTGCTATCATGTGATTGATACTTCGAGTTCGGACGCCTGCCGTCTCGCCAATACTATCACAAACAAGTGAATAAATGTCTACGAAATAATGGGCAATATCACAAGTGGCTTCCTGGGCATGTAAGGGCGCTTTTCCGGACAAAAGTCATTAGATGACATTGACGGAATGTTTGAAGCCTTCTGGGAATAAGCCAGTATAGCAAACCACTCCTATTCAGAGCACATGTCAGCAACAAAACAAAGTGTCGGTATTGACAAAACCAAAATATTGTTCACCAATACAATACGCTGCATGAAAATTGTACTGCATCAAAATTACACTGCACTCGCGTAACTTATGAATAAATACAAAGAATCTTCCACAAAGTTAACAAGCTTAGTTTAATTCTTTTATTTGATGATAGAGTTTTCGTAGAGTTCGTCTTGTTGTACCACAAACATATCTTGAAACACATAAACATCAAAAACCTTAGTTTTTGATAAAAAAAAATCAAGTTGTGATAGACAACGAAAGATGTGCAAGGATACGCACTTCGCAGCAATGAAACTCGCCAACTCTTCTTATGAGTGCTTGGCGAGAATGAAATCAAGATAAAATTCTTGTGACTAAAGCAAAATCAAGTTGAATTTCTGTGAGCTAGGCTAATGCAACTGACTCTGCCATGTTGGGGGGTTGGTTGTAACCCTTCACCAATGACGTCATTGCAACAGAGGGAGAAAACATAAACCGTGACTAAACCCAAGAAGGTTGCACGCCGAAGAAACACAGCTCTAACACAAATTCAACGTTGCATTCCATGAATACGATGCAATATTGTTAAATTATTGTGCTTGGGAGTGATTGTGATCACAGTGCAAAAGCTTCATGGTTGTGCACCTTCCTACGGTTCAGCAATGAAACCACAACACACGCGCCGAAAGTAAACAGCGTCTCTTCAAACTATCAAATTCGACGCTACGGAACAACAACTGAAAAGTTTTCCACCCAGCAAATCAGTTCTTTCTTACATTGAATCAACGTCCGCAGACGTAAACAATGCAAAAAAGGTCTGATATGCTGACCGGGTGGTTTACCACCTACACATAGGCTGACATTTTCATTGCACATACAGTAGTGAAGTGCCCAACCAAGCTAGCAAATCAACTCGTTTTTACATAGATTCAACGTGTACAACTGTACATACATTTAAACAACGAAAAACGTTTGCTGGTAGCTAAAAGACTAATCCTTCTTCATGTAAGAGCATTCGCATGTCACAATTTCGTTACACTCCGAATTAATTCATACACCAGAAAAACAGTCAATCAACAGCAATGTGAAAGATTTGCAGATAAAAAAACTTTAGTGGTAAAAAGTGTTGCTTTGCCAGTTTAAGGTTTTTAAACCTTCTCTTATCTGCTTTCTAGAGAGAGACTATCGGATGTAAACACAAATACTTTTTTTTAATGTTTGCTGCCAGAAGATCTGTGTGATAATAGGAATAATTAGAGGAATGATTATGTTCGCTGCTGAAAAAACTTAATCTTATTGCTCTGGCTAACAACCTTTGCAAATAGCCATCAATATTCTTGAAAATTAGTAAAGACTGTAATTGGAACAGCTAAAGGGCGATTGTGGCTAAGACCTCATTTTGTAATGAATCTTTCTGCAACAAATTAATTATGACAGATCAGAAGTGGCCTCCATCGTAAACTTCGTCCATTTTGTTCTACCTTTCATTTTTGTTGTTAATTCTGGACTGCTTTACAGCACTGCATTTCAGTGGTGTAAATTTCTTGTTATTGTCAAAAATAAAGATACACGTGACTGACTGAGCAAAACTTCAAACAGCAACAAGAGAAGTCGTTCTTAATTTAAAGCGTAAACGTCCCATACTTTCACACCTCTTTGCCTTAGCTCCTTTCAATGTCACAAACACAAACGCGCATTGTTACATTAATTTAACGCGTATCTCACAACTCTAATAAACACCTTTTTATTAAGACTGCAAGTGAAAAGAACAAGCCAGCGTCAGCGAGGTGACAAAGACTCAAATGCTCAAAGTTCGTTCTTTCTCATTGATCAATTGGAACAATACGACCTCATTCCAAAAAGAATATGAAATATAACAACACACTGTAGAGTGTAGACACAGTAAACACATTTTTTCGCAACAATTTTAATAGTAGTAATCCTGTGTTGAATGCTCATCAAAAACAACAAGACTGAACATGGCAGTTGATGAAGACCGTCTTCACATCACTTCACCTCATCATCAAGCCCAGCATGGAGACAAATCAACAAGCCACTCAAATCGGTCACTCAGCTCACAAGTTACAAAACATGAGAAGGTGGAATTTCGAGTGCACTCGAAGTGGTTAAAAAAACAACGTAGACATAGCAACTTGAAGAAAAGGGTATTCTAACTCTGAAAAAAATCAATCCGCAAATTGTTGTCAATTTTACGTTCATACACAGGGAACTTCAAAGTTTCTCGGTATCATAAGCAATAAAACAACCAACTTTCACAAATCTACTACGAGAATTCGTCATAGCACATGACTAGGGAACTGAGTTCTGAAAGCTAGTGCAATTCGCTATTACCACACCGAACTCGCAGCATCAGGCTAAAACAGATCGTTAAAATCTACATTGTGAGCTACCACGAGAAGTTTTTATGAACTTGAAATTTTCTTTCAACCTTGAAATTATAATTCTCAAAATTGTCGACAGCCAATTTTACGGGCTCAGGATAGTAAATTTTAAAATAGAAAAATCCACCTTACAACGCATAAACATCATTGAATAATTCACCGCATGATGAAATATTTATAATAAGCGCCATCTTGGAAACATGATAAGCTTGTTCAGCGAACGTTATCCACTGAACGCATCAAAGTCACACATTACAATTGCATGTCTTCTGCAACTTTTTTCGAGTGAGTATTAACAAGACACAAATACATGCACATCACGTATCTTGATCATTTCAATAAGCTATGCAGTATACACTAATGGCATTAGCAACATTGTAACGAACAAACAGACAAAAAGGCAACGACTTAGTTTGCATTGCACTTTTTGCAATGAACGCTGTCATTCAAGACATTGAGATAGGCTTTGTATCGTCATAAGATGATGCAAATTGTCGTCAGTTAATCTTCACAAAATCAACCAAATTTACAAAGTCCAGAAGACCGAATTTCTCAATTTCAACAAGCATGGACTGTGTTCCGCAACATATCGGCTTGCAACTTCGCATTGGCACCACAAGATGAAGACCACAAGATAAACTTACCCTTGTTCAGTTGGAAAAGTGCAGAGTGGTGTTAATGCTTTCACCCATTCGGCCATGTCATTGTATGACTCAGCACTAACACAGTACGAGCGCATTCCCAGATGTTCTACCTGAAAGAATTTTGGAGAAAGTTTAAAAATTTGATAAAACTACCATTCAACGTTTTATAGGCAGAGAAAACTTTTTCTCGAACCGTTGAAAATTTCATGATCAGATCACCGCTTCAATACGTGATGGAAATCTACAGTTACAGTTTTCTCTGCCTATAAAACGTTGAATGGTAGTTTTATCAAATATTTCTGAAAACTTCCTTGGTTTCGTATTATCTGAAGTTTAAAAATTGGAGAAAAAAAAAGAAACGTGAAATCCTATTTCTGCTTCTTTTGCGCCACCCAACGGACGTTAAATTTGATAAAAATAATTTGAAATTCCGACTTGCTCTGTAAAGCTGCAGGTCCAGTTCAGCCAATGCTTGATGGCACAGACTCATCAATCCAGCCTTGAGCATCAAATAATATTTAAGCTTACAAACTGACCTTGAACGCATACTTTCTATTCATTTTGTCATCTGGATTTACAGTTGATACTTTGTAGCTTGGTAGCACAATGCTTCCAAGTACCTCTTCTTCTTTGGTGTCTGTACATTACAATCAACAAGCTATTTAAACAGCTTACCGTAATTCTAAAATCACATTTTTACGTACTTTAGACAGCCTACAGTGCGCAACACACAAATTTGCAACATAAAACCAGTAGTCTGAGGCCAGGCCAGAGCAACAATAGCGAATGCAATCAACGTTTAATGTCATTTTACTCATGTTCGTGGGCTTATAAATCTACAAAGCGTTTTTATCTGCAAAACTTAAAGCACTTGGTCGTTTAACTACAGAAGTTTCCAATGACTCAAATGTCTCAATGAAAATTACCTTTATAGTAGAACAGACAGAAGTCGGACAGGACGAACCAACGCTTCCGCCACAGCTTGACAGTCCCCATCCCTGAGCTGTCCTGCTTGTAGAGCCATCCACTGCGAGCAACGTGACCGTTAGGGTCGCGGCGGGTCACTGTCATCTGGATGCCTTTAGCGCCACTTGTGGAGTGCTTGCGAGCAGACGAAGGCCGCTTGTCTTTAACCTAAATTTGAGGCTCGTTTCAGCTGAAACAATGCAGGACAGCAATGGTACCTTGCTGGTAGATCGCTTGAGGTCAAAGCAACGCTTAAGAAAGTACCTTTTGCACAAATGGTACACCAACAGGTTATTATTATTTTACCCCATTGTGCAACAAGACAATGTGGAGTTCAGCTCATGAACCGCAGTTGATTACTTATGAAAACAAAATTACTATATTTTGGGCGTTCTTTGTGCTGGATTGAATCATCAGGTGATTATCATACAATAGCTGACAAAACAAATACGGCAATAAATATGTTCCATATTACAATAAACTTATAATAACAAATGTCTCTTTGTGTCTACAGACATACACAAAAACTAGATTCGAGCAATGGATTCGGCGAAAAGTTGCAGCAAATCTTATGAAACTAATAAAGAATCAATAGCCTACAGTAGAAGAATGACCGGCAAAAAACTTCTAAAACAATCATGAATCATGAATTTATTGAGTTTATAATCGTAACAATGTTATAAAATTTCGTAACAATGTTATAATTGTAACAATGATATAAACGTAACAATGTTACAATCGTAAGCATAAGAACGTTTATGAACAGGTGAAGTCTTTAACTGCGGTACGATACTGAAACATGACCAGGTGAAGGAAAACATGAATCATAAGCAAACGTACGTGCACTTTTTCCGTTTTGGTTTTTGATTTGCTCTGAAAAACAAAACAAAAAAACTTTAAATTGATATATACATTATACAGGCAACTAACTTCTCTCAAGAACAAACTGTACTTTTATAATTTCAATGATATTTGACGTTGATGCAAGTTAATGAGGCGGGCGTTAGTGACCACCGCCCCGTTAGCTCAGTGGTTAACCTCCCGACTCAAGATCAAGCGGCGCTGGTTCGACTCTTGGGGAGTGCGCTTGAGCAACGCATTTCAGGGCTGCTCTCCATTCAGCGTCAACTAGTGAATGGAATAATTCCCTGGCAACAACACCTTTAACAATCGGAAACTTCACTCTGTCAACCTCGGTAACCGACCCTGCGTCAAAAGCCTCTACAAGTATGAAAAAACAACCAGGAATAACCTATCGAGGCCTTGTCAGCCCTGGAATAAAGATTCATAAACCAAATCAACCAACCAAGACAAGTTCTTTTTTACATTGATTTAACGTTAATTCAATGCATAAAAAGATCCGTTTGCTTGGTTAAGTAACAAACTTTGATCAACCTGTCTGAAGGCGTTAAAACTGTGAAAATTTAAAGTAAGATCAACGTTACTGAAGCGTTAGCAGGAAAATTTACAAAAATATTTTCATATTTTGATTAACGATGAAAACTTGCCAGCTAAACACAAATTGCACTAGCTCGGCAAACTGCTGTTTGTATGGTGATTGGTGAGTGACCAGCAGTTGTACCGTCATGTAAGTTCGCTTTTTTGAGTCATTTCAACGTCGTGAAACATTGTAACAAGGCAAAAATGTGGCTTTTGTTATGTAGGTGGTAGTTTATCAATCTAAAACGAACGTTTCAAAACAATAAACTCTACTTAAAGTCAACAACTTACGCTGCTTCTTCTGAACAAAGGACGTCGCGTCAAAGTTTCAGTGAACGACGGTTTTCGTTTCTTCCGACTGATCGTCGAATCGCTACAACGACAAACAATATACTTGAAATACAGTTCGAAAACGTTTAAATATTACAGTACATCCAAAAACGTAAGAAAACAAACGGCACACCCCATAACACAGAGTGCAAAAGCACAAATGTCATAATCTTTCTTAACTGCACGATATACAAGACGCTTGCCCAAGCCTTGTATTGGAATGGCGATGCACCATAGCGTTTTGAACTTAACTAAGAGTGTTATTGAAACATTGTGGCAGCATTCATATCAGAACTATGCTGTATGAGTGCACAGTAAAACATCGAATATGTTTGTTTTGTCCATGCACGAAGTTGAGTTTTGAGTAAGGTTTATTGACATTGCCAATGTAAAACCGTATACGTAAGCTGTCTGAAAGCTACGGGAGCGGTGAAATCAAACACCACGAACTACAAGAGTCTTTCGATTTCTACAACTTTGCCCAAAAAAAAAATGCATCAAAAACTTTCAGATTTTAATTCATTTCACCAAGTTATTAACCACTGCCCAAACAATTAAACAAAAAAACGTATTTGATAATAATTATCTAATAAATTACCCAAACTATAAAACTATTCAATGTATCAAACTATTAACAAAAAAGATGCCCCTCCAGCGAATAATTGTTTGTTGAGCCTGGGGTTGTGCTGCTTAATTCGCAACTGTCAATCAGAGTATGAAACTAAAATTCATGAGGCACTCCAAATAAAGCAGCACAACCCCAGGCTCAACAAACAATTATTCGCTGGAGGGGCATCTTTTTTGTTGAATCAAACTATTAGGTGATTAAAGTTGTCACGGAAAGCCAATAAATTCTGGCAGCATTGTTTCACTAGGGTCAAATTCTACCGTAGTTATTAAGTTGTAAATGAAAATTACCCGCCCGTTACAATATTCTAAATCTATTCTAAACCAACTGTGTCCAACATCATAAGTGTTGGTTTAGGAAGCAATTCAGCGGGCTTAGTGTTTCTAAACTATTTTTGGTAGCTATAGCCTAACTAAGTACTTGGCGTGCTGAAAATCTAAGGTGGAAAAGATACATATAACGGAGAAACAAAGTCATTGCCAACTTTGCTCTTTCAACTGGGTTATACTGTAGTTCGCACCGTAGCATCACAATACGAAGAAACGCAGCTGTTGGGAGAAATGAGAATGTTCAGTTATTCAATTTAATATTCAGCTTTTAGCGTTGTTCATTGTTCAACCTAAAAAAAGCGGGAAATCAGAAATAGAAAAGGTGAAAAACAAAAATTGCTGTTTACGTTGATACAATGCAATAAAAACGTTGCTGGGCACTCCATTGCTGTGACAAGTCGCCATTCATTGGCACTATATGCTTGAAGCCAATACAATGCATTTCATATAAAACTGTGTGGTTAAGAAATCTGAACAAACACTAACTTGGGCGTTTCCTCTGCAGCTTGCGAATGTGGATGCTCGAACGTTGTTGTTCCTTCGTTATGGCTGAAAACACGACGTCGAATAATGTTAAACTATCATTGAAATAAAATGCTACACACTACTCAAGTTATGCAGTAATACAAGATGGATAACATAAAAATAATTTGCAGAGCAGTTGGTATCACATATGAAACAAGAAAAACGTATGTTTTCATTTGAATACAAGTTTTATCTTCCTCTTTTTTCAAACATTGAAAAACCGGGTCTGCTACTATTCGGTGAGTCCGATTCGGTGAGTCTGATTCGGTGAGTTCCTAACCTCTAACCCTTAACCCTAACTCCTAACCCCTAACCCTAAAACGGCAATGATAATTAGGTTACGGTACCCGATAATTTAAAAAAAAAATTGAAAAAATCCCCCGTTAAGGGATCGGACTCACCAGATCGGACTCACCGAATCGGACTCACCGAATCGGACTCACCGAAACGGGCCATTCCGGAAAAACCGGTGGTGAAAATTTTGTAAATTCTGAATAATTAAATTGGTTATCTGCCGAATACACAAAAGTGGGTACTTAGCATGTTTGCAGTACCTACTGTAGTAGTCACAGATCAAAAATGTGCAAACGCCATAGCAGGTGTGACTTTGCATTCAGAGTATACCCAAAAGGATGAAAGCATTAAATTATGAAACAGCAGCAAAAGTGAAGTATAAAACCACTTTTCCTTATTAGGATCAACCCACAGCAAGTGGTAAACCACAAAAATTTCAGACATGTGACAACTTTATAGCTGCACATCGCAAAGTTTTGTTGCAACCACTAGCTTTGCAACTAAATGAGAAAACGACAAGAAACGAAGCAATTTCAACCTTAGACCGAGCCAACAAATCAGTTATGTAGACGTCTGTGGACGTTGAATCAGTGAAAAAGGCTGATTTTGTGGCTGGGGATATAGGCCATTGTACTTTGCGGTCATTGTCAAGCATATTATCATCAATTATTCTCGCCAAGATATAGAATTTCATGCAATACAATTTCTGTAAATAGCAAAGAAGCATATGGGTTTGGTTGTTGCAGATATTTCGAATAAAAGATATGAAAGGACTCTATATACCGTACTGAACAAGAATGATTAAAGTGTTCTACTGGGTTGGACACAGGCACACGCAATGTTTGACTGTACTTTCAAAATATTGGCTATAACAAAAGCATATCTTAATGTAAAAGACAATGCTTGCGACTGCAATGAAGATGTTCAAAATCGAAACATTATAGCGCATTTAGCAATTATATTTTTATCACATTTCAATACTTTGTTAGAAACATCATAGTACCCTCGTTATTATAGTGAAAACAAAATTCACCCTAAGTTCACTTTAACCTTCTATAAGGGCAGCCTTATGCTTGGGTTGTTGTTTGACTTAATATCAATTCCAGGCGACAAAAGGCATTAAGGCCACACAAAACAAGCATCAATTGTGTGGCCACAAAAGAAGAACTTAACGATTTATAATTGAATACAAGAAGAATTTATTTCACAAAAGACACAAGTTTTGTAACTTCAGCAAGTATGTGAAAGATTAGATGAAGCCAGACTTTAACGGCAAATAAACGACTTTAGACAATCCGAAACTTAATGAAATGCTTCTACCGTTGCCTATCAAGAAGCACAAGAAATAAAACAACACCTCCAACTCTTCATATAGATCTACAGTAAAACCATTGATTGATTAATCAAGAAAAAGAAATATCTTCTGATAAGTGTAAAATCTCCAATAATGCTTAATATAACCTTATACAATCAAAAAATCTATTTCTTAAAACTTAAATCATTTCAAGTGAAGGTTATTAAAATATAATGTAGAAGCAATCTTAAAGCGCACAGCCCGAAAGCAGAACCATCCTGTCTTTGCTAAGACAAAAGTCGTGGCGATTTACCGACAGCACTTTTGGCAGACGGTAAGCAGATTGAAAACGTATTGGCATAGGAAGCAATAAGCATCAGTTGATCATAAAATATTAGTCAGTCTTAAATGAGGGTACCGTAGTTATGAGTAACACAATCTTTTTTGTAAAATGTTGCACACACAAGTCTTGTTGCTTGATAAGGACGAAATACTTCAAGAGCTTGAAAGCTTCTATCATAAGCAAACGCATTTTACAAGGGCACGTCCCATGCGTGCACAAATCTTGTAAACCGTTAGTTATTACACACTTGTTGTCAAATTTCTTGTAGTGATAGAACGTGATTAGATCGATGCTTGTAACATGTAGGGCACTTCCTATCCAGCAAATCATAACTTTATTACATTGATTGAAAGTCTGCATACGCTGAATCAATGTAAAACGATTCTTATTGGCTGGGTTGACCAGTGAAGATCAAATCCTCATAAATTTCATTAACACACCTCTGTATTAAGTTTAAGGTGTCACTGTCTACTGAGACTAGGAGATATCTTTTGCAGTATAGTTTACAAGAGGTGGTGGCTGGATTTATACATAGCATCACAAACATTGTGAAGAAGGGAGCGTTCTTCATGGCTATCAGCACAAGGCTGAGCAGTGAGCACTCACTAGTACAGCGAGCTGCTGGTTTTGTTGGCTCTTTTCTTTCCACAAAGAGTTAAACTGACTGGTAAAGGCGGTGGTCGATAGTCTGTGGCAGAATTAGTGGTGCGATAGTGACAAGCCCAGACTCATTGGCAAAACACGGTGTCTATCGCAATCAATTCTTGCAACATACGGCTGCCGAGAAACATCACAAACATTGTGATTTTTAATGCCAAACGTGCAAACAGAAAAAGTGCTCAATTTGGTTGTAAAGTTGCCCACAAGCGTAACACTACAATTCTTTTGATGGTAAACAACTTTAACCTTCAAGGCATTAACATTTTTCCCCTTGCAAGCCAGTTAGTCATGACGATACTTTCGGTCATAATTAGTCACTGTCCTTCTTACTGTTCTTGATGCTTAAAACATGATTAAGTTTCCCAGGGCGATATCATCTAACAAACTTTATAACATCAATTTTAACATATTTCCATCTAAAATTGAGAAAAACTAACTGGTAAAGGTGATCAGGTAGTATGACACTTCCTCAAATGGGCGATCAACCTAACGCAGAAAGCAATCATTAAGAAAATAAATCAATAGTTTTTTTTCAAGTCTAAACCTTAAACCATTTGACCAGGTTAACACTCACAATAGTATATAGTACTATTGTGAGTGTTAACCTGGTCAAATGGTTTAAGGTTTAGACTTGAAAAAAACTATTGATTTATATTTCCAACTAGACGTAAAGTGAGGAACAGAGCTCCTTGTAAATACTACAAACGCGAACACTGGTCGATCTCAGGATTGTGGATAGGTCCAATAGTACAACCAATTCGTTTTCCAAAAAAGACATATATATTTATACAAATAAGCTATCATCGCTTATCATCTTAAAGAACAGTAAGTTGCAGATATTGATCAATAATTCAGGTATTACTTACATGTGTATAAAATATACAAAGTATAATCGTTCTATGCATCATGCAATTCAACACAAAAATTGCTTATACATCATTAACCAATTAACAGAATTAAGCTAAATTTCTCAAATTTTTGTCAAAGGGTTATCAGAAACAATTCACTTAACAGAGCCGATTCTTAATACAAATCCTTTCATGTTAATGTTTTATCACCTGAAAAGAATGCAATCAGGATACATGTAGTGTGTATTCACCTACATCTAACAAATTACCTCTGGCAAACTTGCAAGCATCTCATCGATGATAAACGTGTTTCATTAGTTGTCAGTACACTGTACAGTGTACACAATATTCTTATAACATACGTGAATGATATTTTTAAAAATGTGGCATTTAACAAAAATTATTTAAAGCAAAACGATTTCAAGCCCATATCACAACACAATACATACTTGATGTAATATACATTTCCAGCTTGAGTAAATGCCCTTTCCCATCCACTTGGCAGATCTAAACAAGCAAATGGTGTTACGATCATTTATAAATTCAAATATTTTTGGATTTATGGTTTGAAAATGTTAAGCAAAAAGAAGCATTACAAATACATGAGGTAAATGAAGCTTAATATATATAAAAATACACCAAATACGTACTTGTATGCCAAGTAGGCACCATACTGTGATGCCAAGCAATTTAGGTGCTGCACAATTAGTACCGTAACTTATTTAATTTTACTTTTTAATAGCAAATTGCTTAGAATTTTGTATGTTTGCATTGTTTAATACAAATTTTTGTGTGGAAAGCATTGACCAACCAAGCAGAATATCGATGACAATAGTTTTAGACTATAGCATTTTTATTAGGCCTAAAACATATGTTTTATGTATATATAAAAAAAATATTACAATACCATTAGCATATACGGTATAAAACTACATCACCACCAAGCACTCAATACAATACATTATAGACTACACAAAATAACATCTAAATCGCATAGCAACAGAACAGTGTGAGTGCCTAGCTGGCATGCATGTGTCTACCCGTTATATCCCACACATAAACAAGGCTAGAAATAAACTAACCAATGGTTCGGTGGTAGCCAGTCATGGCAGGTTGTCCAGTGTCTGGATGCAACCAAGTTGTTTTCTTTTCCTCATCACTGAAACATAATGTACTATTGTAGTACTGTATACTATACAGCAATAAGATCAGTAGTGTTAAACATAAAATACATGAAAGTAGCAAACTGATACCTTAATTCTTTTTGATAATATGATGCTTAAAGCCGTAAACACCAGAGAAAACCTTTGAAATAAGGCACCACATTGGAATAGATTTTGTCTTGAATATTGTTCAAAAAAAAACTGTTTGGTACTCACTGAGAACACTATTGAGTGGTTGAAAGTAAGTTCATGTTACACATGGAGTAAATAGTTGAGTGATGTCTAGCATCTTACAAGCAATTAAGGAAGTGATCTGCAATTGGTCATTTCCTCAACAAGACACAATGAGTGAATCATCAAAAACATTGCACAACAATAAAAACTCAATAAGATTGTTTGTAAAAACATTCAGAGAAACATAACTTGCTTTCACAACAAAATTTTAAATAAAAACTTTTCAATAGATGTTTCTTCAATTGCAAAAGTGCTCCTGGCTACATTTGAAATAAAATGTAGGCTATAAGAAACTTTTAGATATATATATATAACATTACACTCCAAAGTATGAAAATCTCCAAATCAGAAAAAAAATTGCTAACACCAGTAGAAGCTTACATGTCCTAATTTTATTTTCAGGTTTTTCAGTTTTCAAAAAAAAACAAAAAACAACAAGCACAGTATCATAGAAAATATCTAGTACAGTATATAAATTACAAGTAAAAAATCAAATTACGACATCAAAAAACTTCTCATAGAAGTGTATCAGATAGATTGCAATGTATTTTTTTCACATATGATACAGTATTAAATCTTGTCATTTTATGTAAACCACCATAACAATTACTAAATTATACATATGGTTAATTGGTTAGTAATAGCTTTAGCGAATGCATACTAAAAGTATGGTAGTTTAGAGTTCATCTTTGCCATTCAAATTAAACCACTGCCATTAATTTACCAATTGAGCAATGAAAAAGCTAGTCTAACTTAAAATTCAAAAAGTTGTGCCAATGCTTACTTTATAAAAAACACTCTTCCATCTTGAGTTACTCCAAATGTCCATGGTTCAGCCAAAGGTTCCTTAAGAAGGTCATCAGCCATATTTGATTTTTTGTTACTTTTATAAAATTTCCAAAGATAAACACATAAAAATGGCAGTACAAGCAATACACTATGCCACTGCCTATCAGTAAAATACCGGTAATCTAAAACGTACAAATGCTACAAACAAAGCAACAAATCATGAAAACAAGATGTTACATCTCAGTCCTTATTCAAATAGAAATAATTCCATTTGAATAAGGACCTTCTGATGATCCCCAGTAAGGATGAAACAGGCTGTAGAAATTATTAGAAAATAGTATCTGCATTTGATGTAATTTGCTTTGCTTGTTTTTTGCTTGGCATTGAACATTGTAGTATTTATAGCACTTATTGTTTTATCATATCTCAGTTGTAGAAAAGTTTATATCTTCCTGTATGAAGCTTAAAACAATTATTTTAAAACATTGCATACTTACTCATGTTTTCTATGCATGCATTTCACCTTACAATGACCTTGATCATCATCCAAAAGGCGATTCTTTCCATTTTAGCGATTGTTTTTAATACTATTTTACATCTCCATCTCCAACGCATCTTCTTTCTTCAGTCCAATTTGGCTGCCCCATTCTTCACCTGTCTATTCATGTCCCTTTTAGACACCCCCGTTTCCTATTACTATATATCCTTGCAAGTTGGTTAACATTTCAATCATTTCTACCATAGCCTATCCAATTATACTGTACATATATTCAGAAGGGACCTCTAAGCTCCTTTATTCTTCCGGTGACCAAGCATGGCCCAACAGAGCTTCTTTTCGGCAACCAAAATAAAAATTTAGTTAAAAATTTGTGTTTTTAAAAATCTGATAATTAATATCGTGTTTTAACCATAGAGATTAGAGAACCTTGAACCTTGTTTTCTTTATGGTTCAACAAAGCAAACTCTCTAGCAAAGCTTTATAATATCGTGTTTTATGTTTACTCAGACCAAAGATGGCGTACTGGTGCAATCGTTTCGGAGGCCAACTTTTCGGCAGCCATGGCTGCTAAGAGCTGAGAGGCATGTATCAATGCTTCAAACTTTTTCTGCTCTCTGGTTTTTATTTCATGTACGGTATTGCTCTCATCATTGCCCTTCCTGTTCTTCTCAGAATTGCCATTTTACTCTCTCTTAGTTAGCACCTATGTCTCACTACTGTACAATATTGCAGACTGCACACAACTATTTTTAGCAAAAATTTTCTCCCGTCTGTACAGCATTTTTCCTGAACTTTAAAACTCAGCCTTGCTCTTCTTGTCACAGCTGCTTTGTACGGTATCTAATGCTACCATTTATCTGATCACCTAACAGTAACTGAACAACAAAAGTCTGTGACTGTTTTAATTCCATGACAGAAACTCTCATTGCAAGCATCTAAATCCCTTTAGCCTACCACATTTCTCACTAACAAAATATTTCATAAATTTTGCTGTAGCTCTCCTTGTATTGACACATCTTGCATACAGTAGCCTACCTCCAAAGCAGAGGGCACGTGGCAAATTAAAAACCTCCACACCAATTGACCACAATTTAAAGTACCGGTAGTTCAAGTTCTTACGGTATGTAGCAAAGATTATTCAGTTTGCTGTAAATATACGACCCTGAACAGTTCGTACCCTGAAAAGATCAAGAGAAAAAATCAAAAAAAGCCGAAGTTGCTGATCGCAGTTTAATAGCACAAAGCCGAACTCGCTGATCGGAGTTTCGCAAACAAACTCAAGGGTTAGCGGAAACTGCGGAAAAATATTTGAGGAAACTGAGATCAGCGAGGGTTAGGGTTAGAGCATAGATTACTCTATGGTTACGGTAAAGGTTAGCGGAAACTACGGGAAAATGTTTGCAGAAACTGCGATCAGCGAGGGTTAGGGTTAGAAAGCATAGATTACTCGATAGTTAGAGTTAGGGCCGAGTTAGGGTAAGCGGAAACTGCGGTTAGCGGAAAAATGTTTGCGAAAACTGCGATCAGAAAGGGTTAGGGTTAGAGCATAAATTACTCTATGGTTAGAGTTAGGAAAAGGTGGGTGCAACCCAGTTCGTACCCTGAAAAATCGACAGAAAAGATTAAAAAAAGCCGAAGTGGCTGATCGCAGTTTCCGTAAACATTTTAAAATTTTCCCCCTGAAAAAATCGACAGAAAAAATAGCACACAGCCGAAGTTGCTGATCGGAGTTTCCGTTTTTCCGCAAACATTTAAAAATTTCCGGTAATGATCCCAAAGAGTTTGCCGAAGTTGCTGATTGCAGTTTCAGCAAATATTTTAAAAGGGTTAGGGTTTAGGGATAGGAAAAGATCGAGAAGAAAAAATTAAAAATAGCCGAAGTCACTGATCGGAGTTTCCGCAAACAAACTGAAAAGATCGAGAGAAAAAATAGAACAAAGCCGAAGTCGCTGATTGTAGTTTCCGTTTTCCCACAGTTTCCGCAAACATTTTAAAATTTTTGGTAATGATCCTAAGAGTTTGCCGAAGTCGCTGATCGCAGTTTCCGCAAACATTTTAAAAGGGGTTAGGGTTAGGAAACGATCGAGAGAAAAAAAATTAAAAAAAGCCGAAGTCGCTGATCGGAGTTTCCGCCAACAAACAAACTGAAAAGATCGAGAGAAAAAAATAGAACCGTTTTTCCGCAGTTTCCGCAAACATTTTATAATTTCCAGTAACAGGCCTCGAAACAACTTTTTTTTCTGGCGGCCAAACGTGTCCGACCGAAGCAAGCTGTTCGGCGGCCAATCACAAGCACATGGCGGCCATTGGAACTTCGGCACGCATCAACATAGAGCAGTGGTTCTTAACCTTTTTCTATCAAGCCCCCCTTCAATAATGGTCATGAGCCTCGCGCCCCCCTAGACTTTAAATTAGTATCATACCAAAAAAATTGCATTTTTGTCTGTTTATTGTACACATCAGTAAGATACTTGACACTGCTTCTTAGCAACTAGGTTTTTGATGCGAGGTTTAACTCCAAAGAATGAACAACGTAAGTCTCCTTCAACTCTCAACCTGTTTCTGTACTTGGTCTTGATAGCAACGAGAGCAGAAAATGCAGCTTAACAAAGATACGTGGATCCAAACATTGTTAGAATTCGAAAAACCCGAGTTGCGATAAGAGGGTAAACAGGAAGGTAATTGGCCCAGAACGTCTCAAGTTCCAGTTTTTTGAAGTCTTCTTTAGCTGTGAAGTTGAACTTCATCTCAAGAAACTCCTCTTGTCCTTCTTCGAAAATATCAACTACTTCGCATTGAAACGGGTTTCTGATGAACTTCCAGGCTTCACGCTTCTCATCCAGATCTGGAAAGTGTTTGATGAACTCCGCTTTCAATTCATTAAAGGGGATTTCTATTTGTTTCTTCAACTCAGACTCAAAGTTACCATCTTTGAGAGCAGAATCCAAGTTTATACTGAAGCTCGCTGGATTTCCTTGTTCAATTCGACTCTTCCAGAGGTCAAGTTTAGCTATAAAAGTTCAAATGATGTCATGATGCTTAATGATGTTGATGTTTTTCCCTTGAAGCTAAAGGTTGAGAGTATTCAATGCTTCGCAGATAAATACAATAAAATACAAAATATGACAAACAGCATAGGTCCTAGGACATTAAAGTAATTAAAAAAAATTGAAATTGTTGTAGAGCTCGCGCCCCCCCTGAGAGAGGCTTCACGCCCCCCCGGTTAAGAACCACTGACATAGAGTCTATTAAATTGGCACATTTTTACTTCAGCAGAAACGTTGCCTGGGCCAAACGACAAAAGTTGAAATTGCCTCGGCAATTGCTGTGAACGTTTATTACGAAACAATTGTACCGAAACATGTTAAACGAGAAGCGAAAAATATACTAGAGTAGTCTATCACGACCGCACTGTTTGATTTGTTGTGATGTAATAATGCCAAAAGTAGCGATAAAGCGAGCTACAAGATACGCACGTCGCACGCTGTTACAGTAATTCACGTTAAATAACTTACCGGGGGAAAGTAAGTTAATTTTGGGTGGATTCAACGTTCGAGTCAGCACAAATCGATTTAATTTTCCTGCTCGGTTATATTGCGTAACAACAATGCCCAATAAGAAAGTTACGTTTGTGTTACATTAATTCGACATCTAGCAACGTTGAATTATCATAAAATAACGTCAATTGCTCAACCAAGTACCGGTAACAAATTAATAGCTCCCTGCGAGAAGATTGCCTCGATTTACGTATACACTAACATAATTTCGGCACAATTGGGATACTGTGAACAACACAAAGTCTGATAAAGAACTAGCTGTCAGAATCGGAATCATCAGATGCTGTATCGGAGCACGAGGTTGTCGCATCATCACTGGAATCAGACACACCAAGAGGCTCATCGCTTGGCTGTCAGTCTACACCGTCTTCGCCGTTCTCAATGAAGCGTCCACGCTTTGCTGCTTTCGGGCTTTGATACCCATTCACACGCCTCTTTCTTTTTCGTAGAGATCCATCAGGGTGTTGACTAAGGAACAAATCTATGGCTGTGCCATAACGTCTGGGAGGAATGTCTAACCCTAACATTACAAGCGCTCGTGTGGCCTCGGCATTTTCATTGCCGACGCTAATTTCGAAGACTGAATATATCGCATCAATAAAGTGTATTGTGATGTCACTTGCATCCTGCTTATGTCAGACATCAGCTACTTGGTCAATCAATAATGTTAACAATTCAAGCATAGACAGTGTGTATTGTGATTTATCGGGTACTTTGACTGCTTTCTAATCCTTTGTGATTATAAGTGGCAAAGTACTTTATTCACAAGGCCGCTTGCGTAAATTTTCTAGGAACTTTATGGCAGACAAATTCGGCCGACGGAAGGGCGAGACCCGGCGGACAAAATGTCGGTTTTTGTAGTTTAATTGCGGCCATGGCCGCCTTCAGTTTCGAGGCCTGCAGTAATGATCCTAAGAGTTTGGCATAGTCGTAATCGCAGTTTCCGCAAACATTTTAAAAGGGTTAGGGTTGATCGAAGTTTCCGCAAACATTTTAAAATTTCCGGTAAGGATCCTAAGAGTTTTTGTTTGTTTGCGGAAACTGCAATCAACGACTTTGGCTTTTTTTAATTTTTTCTCTTGATCTTTTCAGGGTACGAACTGAGGGTACAAACTGTTCAGGGTACAAACTAGGTTGCATCTGGAAAAGGTTAGCAAAAACTGCGGAAAAATGTTTGCGGAAACTGCAATCAGCGAGGGTTAGAGCATAGGTTACTCTATGGTTAGAGTTAGGGTAAGGGTTAGCGGAAACTACGGAAAAATGTTTGCGGAAACTGCGATGAGCGAGGGTTAGCGTTAGGGTAAGGGTTACAGTTAGGGTTAGCGGAAACTGCGATCAGCGACTTTGGCTTTGTGCTATCTTTCTCTCGATCTTTTCAGGGGGAAAATTTTGAAATGTTTGCGGAAACTGCGATCAGCGACTTCCGCTTTTTTTAATTTTTTCTCTCGATCTTTTTAGGGTACGAACTGAGGGTACGAACTGTTCAGGGTACGAACTAGGTTGCATCCCGACAAACTTATTGTTATAAAAGTGTGGACTGATAGGGGGTCCAGTTCGGATACAACCTAGTTCGTATTCTGAACAGTTCGTACCCTCAGTTCGTACCCTGAAAAAATCGAGAAAAAAAAATTAAAAAAAGCGGAAGTCGCTGATCGCAGTTTCAGTTAAAATTTTCCCCCTGAAAAGATCGAGAGAAAAATAGCACAAAGCCGAAGTCGCTGATCGCAGTTTCCGCTAACCCTAACACTAACCCTCACCCTAACACTAACCCTCGCTGATCGCAGTTTCTGCAATTTCCGCTAACCCTAACTCTAACCATAGACTAATCTACCGTATGCTCTAACCCTAACCCTCGCTGATTGCAGTTTTTGCAAAGCATTTTTCCGTAGTTTCCGCTAAACGCAGTTTCCGCTAACCCTTACTACCCTAACCTTAGAATAATCCATGCTCTAACCCTAACCCTCGCTGATCGCAGTTTCCGCAAACATTTTTCCGCAGTTTCCGCTAACCTTTACCCTAACTCTAACCATAAAGTAATCTATGCTCTAACCCTAACCCTCGCTGAGCGCAGTTTCCGCAAACATTTTTCCGCAGTTTCCGCTAACCGCAGTTTCTGCTTACCCTAACTCTAACCATCGAGTAATCTATGCTCTCTAACCCTAACCCTCGTTGATCGCAGTTTCCGCAAATATTTTTCTGCTATTTCCGCTAACCCTCGAGTTGTTTGCGGAAACTCCGATCAAGGACTTCGGCTTTGTGCTATTAAACTGTGATCAGCGACTTCGACTTTTTTTAAGTTTTTCTCTCGATCTTTTCAGGGTACAAACTGTTCAGGGTACAAACTACCATAGGTTGCACCCATCCAGTTCTACTGTATACGGTATATTATAGCCTATACTTTTAGGTAGCCTACGGTAACCTGAGTTAATTGCATGTTTGATAAGTGTTTATATTTATTTTGCTTATGCTTACTATAAATTATCATAAAAGCAGGAAATGTCCAGCACAATGCCATCTAAATACTTCCGTTCTCCTTAGTTGTGCAACTTTATTTGGATAGGATACTGATTTAAGTGATTTTACACCTAAAAAAATTAAATTATATAGCCTACAGTATGATACTGGTACCGTACCGGTGCTAATTTTGCACCTAAAAATATCCTCAAAAAATTTCAATCCACTCAACATTCAACGTAGCCTACTACTCGACAACTCTAATACAACGACTAGAAGCTAATACGATTTGCATTACAAATGATAAATTGTAAATCTCCTGGCTGACAACCTGACATTGATAACGGTTGTTGTCTTTTTCTAAAATGACGTACTCAATGTTGCCAGACTCTGGGTGCAAAACTAGTGCAAAATAGCCTTGCGAGGTCCGGATTGAATTCAAAGACGTTCATAAAGGTTGATGGGCATTATTTGCTTTTCGATATGGTATTGCCATTAAAAGCATGAAAATGGTAAAGCAAACAAATAATAATGGTCCGTGATTGTTAGAAAATACACCCTTGTTGTTACAAATAGTATAAAAAACAAAAAAATAATTTTTGTTGAGGCCAACGGTCCAATAAATAAAGTGGGCTTAATGAGTCTGTAGGCTTCTTCTTTCATTGCTATACTTGATTCTAAGCATTGACTGTCTCTTGTATGAACAGTTTTCAAGATTTTCGGACTTTTGCTGTGTGAATTAAATGTATATGGTATTGGTTTTATTGGTTTGTTAGTTTAAGTAGGTTAATCTTTGTCTGCCTTGGGCACGCTTTGCTTCGGTAGCCACTTTAACAAGTCGAAATTCTGCCACTGAAATTGACTACAATGCAACCGCCAACCAATCAGAACGTGTTATAAGAGGCCACCGTCCAATTGTGACCTTTCTAGCATTCATCCAGAAAGTTAATGCTTGTTTTGAACTTTATTTGGTAATTACAGAAGAAAAAAAGCAATAGCAGTGGTGAGAATCGAACACGCGTCAATGAAATGACTACTTTCTAGCCCTAACCCTAACCCCTAAGCCAACCAGCTGACAAAAAATCCATCACTTAATTTGCTTTCTATGATCTTCTTTTCGCCATTTTTTACGTCACTTAAACCGTAGCTTATGATTGGTTGGCGGTTGCATTCTAGTCAATTTCAGTGGCAGAATTTCGACTTGTTAAAGTGGCTACCCTTTGCTTCAATTTTAGCGGCACCTAGTGAATGGAATAACTCCCCGACAACAACACTTCAACAATCGGATAACTTCCCTCTGCCAATCTCGGTAACTGTTGTTGTTGTTGTTGTTGTTGTTGCCCTGCGTCAAGAGCCTCTACAAGTATGCGAAACTACAGGAATAACCTATCAAGGCGTTGTCAGTCCGAAGATAAAGATTCAAAACCTGGTCACAGCGGTAAACCATAATCTCTTCGTGGGAAAATTGTAACATAAAATTCCGGATCCGTTCGTCTGTATGCAATGACCGAAAGAAATACTCTTTTGAAAACATCTATTTAAAAAGTGAATTTCTGTAAAAATAGCCACAGGCTGTCGAAATTGGGATGCAACACCGTACACCACTAAAACTTGTCACTACAACACAAATTACTTGGATAAAAGACGGAAATTTCGTCCAGCTTGCAGCACTAAGCAAAACAGTTAAATATGCGACTAACATTCAAGGAACAATTTTACGAATGACGAGAATACATTGCTATATCTCAAACTCACGTACGCAGTTACTGTGACGTCATAGTGAAACATTGTGAAGCAATTCTCAACAGGTGTGATACAAGTCTTACGAACGATGGTGCAATCTTGGCTTATTTTTTAGGAAAAATTCCATGACGTAGGCTAATACGCTAAGATTCAGTAGACCTGAACGGTTTTATATGACGTTTGATTTGGTGAACCATTGTCGGGAACATAGCGGCCCCTAGTTATGACAGTCGGACATGGCATAACTAAAAAAGAATTGACGACAATTGTGAGCCAATGAATAAAAACACACGATACCGGTACACAAATTGTTTGAATCACTCACGTTTAAGTTAATACGCAAATACAAAGCGCATGCAAAGAATGAACAACAATAAGAATAAAACACAACGATACATGAAATTGGTACCATAGGTAGCCTACACACTAAACTGACGCTATATACAATGGTTGCGATAATAAGCGACTGTTCTGGGCTCAGACAAGGGTCGGCCACCGCAGACAAAACCAGGCTCAAACCCTAACACTTAAGTGTTCTTCACGGGGGCGAGGCACGAAATATCCCTCAACACGTAGTCTACTTTCACTTTCCCCGTACTCTCATCATAGTTGCAGACGGCAACTTTAGCTCTACGAACCACAGGCTTCCCTTTCCTAATTTGTGGAACTACCTCATGCACCCTCCCAAGTTGATACTTTCCACGTTTACCAATGTCCTGGAGAGAGCCCACCACTACAAGTTGACCAGGCTCCAAATTCTCGGCCATTTTTAACCATTTTTTCCGGCCCTGAAGCCCTGACAAGTAGTTTTAAAAATCGTTCCATTTACTCCAAAATTGCTGAGAAAGTGACAAATTGAACCGATAGTCCCTCCTTAATTGGTCACAATTATGTGATTGCCCAACAGCACAGTATGGGTCTAAGTATGGGGTCAACATGCAGTGAGGCAGGAGTGATGACAGTAAAATCCCTAGGGTCGTCACTCAAAGGTACCAAAGGGCGTTCGTTCACGATCCGAACGGCACTGCTCGTGTACGTAAGCAGTTCAATAAAATTGGGCTTACGTATTGAAGTGTCCAAAATGTGAAAAAAGTACTTATAGTCATATCGGCCAAGAAACCAAATCTACTAAGCCGAAATCTAGCCAAGACATCTACCAGAGGGTTTAACAAGTCAGGACCCGAAAACATTACATCATTAACACAAGTTCCACGAAATTCAGACTTGTCATCGTAAACAATACGCTTTTTTAATTGTGACGTCACAAAGTATGGTAAATAGGCTACCACTCAAATCCCTTTACATTTTCTGCTTCACCAGCACGCTCAATATAACCATTAGATTTAAGATCCTTCATAGTGTCAGTAAGGAAATCACGAAGTTCAGGTTGTTTTAAAGCCTTCTTTCTTAAAGCAGCAGCTCTATCTGACGCCAACATAAAATTGTTAGGTAAATCAATACGGTATCTTCCTTCCACGGTAGGCCTACAGGTATCTCAAATCGACCATCTTTCAACTCAATATTCGGTTCAACAAGTTCTCTAGCCAAAATGTCATTGCGAGACAATTCACAGGTTTCATTTTGTAACGTCAAATCCTGAATGACTTTGTTCAGGTCTGCTATATTTCCATATCACGAGACTCAATTTTACGCTGAAAGCCAGAGATGACATCAGACTCTGAAGACGTCTGCACTCTGCACACATTAGCAACGCTTTCATCTAAGGGTGACTTACCACCACAAGCCAACCAGCCGAAAGGAGTGAGTAAAGCATGCGGTTCACTACGATTCTCACCAACACGCTCTTCTTTAGCCCACATCAAATAAGCGTTGTCGTTGCCAATCAGTACATCTACAGTACTACAATCATTCAAATGAAACATATTCACGTCATGAAAATGACGGAAACCACTTAAATCCTGCTTATGCGGTAAAGTTTTAACATCGCCAGCCCAAGCTGGGTTAACCACCGAGGTTATATCACAAAACAATTCATCCGTCTCTAACGACTGGATGTTGAGCTTAACAAGGTTAGCACAAGTAGGTTTCTGACCAGCCAGAGTATCCATTTTAAATGACGCTTTATCATACGGTTTAACGCCAAGTTCGCAGACCAAATCACTCGAAACAAAAGTCAACTGCTAACCAGGATCATGCTGACAATACACCAACTTCGATTTGCCAGTCATTGGATTCAAAACACGAGCAGCAGTAATGCGGTTAAAGGCTGCTTTAACATTTCCGATCTTAACATTACGCACTGGAACTCTGGCACGAGCATCATCTTTCCCAACCGAATCCAGAGAATCACGTGACGTCACATAAAAATCATGCAGAAGAAAATAGTGTTTCCTATCGTTGTTAGGACCACACTTACGACAGTTGTTTGCATGAACGCAATCCCTAACCATATGCTGGCGCAAACAATTCAAGCATTTTCCAGCTTTCACAATAACATCTCTCCGATCCTTAGGTGTCAAGCGCAAAAATTTTTTACAATTAGACAAAAAAAGATATTCAACTTGACCATGTGACGAACAATAAATGCATGCCGGTATGTCCTTACGTCTGGCCTCACCACCGCGCGGTGCGCCAACAGCAGTCGGGTACTGCGAACTACCTGACAGCACATCATCATGGGGTTTTACCGACGTCTGCCTAACCGGACATGAAGGCAATTTTCCTTTGCCAAACTTTTTAAAATGCTGCGACTTACCAGAATCGCCCATTAGCATAATGCTAAAATCAGTCGACTTGCGCGTTTCCTTCCGTACTACAAATTCAAACAAACTCTGAAAAGTAGGCTCATCAGTGCCACCATACTGATCACCTAAAAAGTCAAGATAACGCTGCTTAGCGTCAAACGGGAGTCGCTTAGCCAAATCCAAAACAAAACGTCCTTCTAATTTATCACTCTGACCATAAGCTTGCGCGTAAAGCAGACACTGCGACAATTCATCTTTAAACTCTTTCAAATCACTGGAAGAGATCGAAGTTAATTTGCTACCATAGCGATACCTTCTAATTTCTGGTTCGGCGAAAAGACCTCCACGAACTCCAAAACGTTGGGACAAGCGAGCTAATGACATTTCTATCCTGTCTTTCTCTGACAAGCCAGGAGTGTCAGAAACCAATTAGCAATCGTTTGCGCAGCTGTCTTAACACAAGCTGCTTGTAACAAAGTCAAACGAGTTCCTTTAAAGGGCGAAGCTGCCATCAAGGCCGTAACACGATTTTTAAAGAAGACAAATGGCATATTAACCATCGCATTATTCATCGTATCATCGTATCATATTACCATCGTAACCAATCAAGGCCGCCTTATCGAAAAACGTCCTACTATTTTGGTACCAGTATTCAAAAAAGCAATTCTGTTGTTGAGAACTCGATTTAGCGGGAGAAGACAAGCTATTTCCCTTAAGGGGCTGAGGGGGCTCAGTCACGTGCACAGCACGATCACGATCCTCACACACGTTAAAATCAGTAGACGCGACACGCCTCTCACAACCACCCAAATTACGTGTAGCTGGGCGATCAAAAACTAGCGGCGCAGAAAACTGTGAAGGGGGCAAAGCATTACTGCTAATGGCGGCCCCGTGACCTGTACGCTCTGGGGCAGGAGTTCGGCTAAAATTCACTGGCCTTGGCTTTAGATCCTTCGGAAGATCCTTAGATGCGGCCCCGAGACCTCCTGAAACAGCTTGAAAACAAAACATGTGGATTGTACTGGTCCACTTACGGATTGAACAGGCGTCTGGAAAAGGTTATGTAAATTTAACCGCGATTGATGTTCACTTCTGGAATGGCTAGAAGAGCCCTTCTTAGAGCTACGCCGGGAGCCCACATCTGATCGATATTCAGCCAAAGCTACCTCTTTACGTTGTTCAGCCCTCAACTGGGCGTCTTTGAGTGCGAACTCAGCAGCTCTCGCTTCGGCCTCAGCTCGTATGGCCTCAGCTCTCGCGGCGGCCTCAGCAGCTCTCACTTCGGACTCATGTTTCGCGGCGGCCTCAGCAGCTCTCGCTTCGGCCTCAGCTCTCGCGGTGGCCTCAACTCGTATGTCCTCAGCTCTCGCGGCGGCCTCAGCTCGTATGGCCTCAGCTCTCGTGATGGCCTCAGCAGCTCTTGCTTCGACCTCGGCTTGTATCTGGAGCTCCTCTCGTCTTAGCTGTAGGTTAATTTGTGCAACTATCCGAGACGAACTCCTAGACATCCTAGTGCTTACATTTGAGGCGCTATCCTCAGGATGTATGTCAGCATCCAACATATCTGAGAACTCACTTACTTTTTGTTCAAAGTTATTTTTTAACGAGTTAAATTCGGGATCTACCCTATCACGAAGTTCTGCCAAAATTGCAGAGTTAAAAATTTTACCCAAAAGTGCATGGAAATGCCGTAATTCCTCTTCTAAAGTAGATAAGTTAGATTGAAAAATTAACAGTTCCTGCTTATCACTCAAAGAACCTAGGGCTACAAAAAGTACCCCAATTTGAGTCAAAATATCCCTTCTAAGATGCCGGGCCTCTCGAACTGACTTAGCCTCATCGTTACTGGGTCCATCCCCAGAATAGCCTGCCCGACCGAAAAGAACATCATCAGGCTTAAACTCAGTCGAGTCGACGGCGGCCGAGTCCCTGTCGCCACCGAGTGTAGACATATTAAATGTTGGGGCTAAATTTACCAATTAAAAAATTAAGTTACACAAACACACAAATTATTAAGTTATAAAAAACTTAACTGCACAGAAAGTAAAAATACAAAAAAAATTTGAATGCACAATACCGTAGTTGTAGGGTTATATGAAGTCCTAAAGTTCCACAAAACTTGCTTGGATTCGTCCACTTGAATTTTCAAGCACAGATCGATTGTCTTTAATCTTTTTTCTTGCCAATAAATGTAGTGTTGTTTTTTCTTCAGAACCAACTGAGAAACGCCTTTAATTTTTAACTTGAAGTTCTTCTGCACCAACTGAGAAGAAAACGGCTTTAATCTTTTGCTTCTGTAGACTACCAACCAACAAGATCGTCTTATTTTGCTTCTGTAGCCTACCAACCAACAAGATCGTCTTTATTATTGTGCTTTTGTAGACTACCAACCAGCAGCAAATCGTCTTTATTATTTCTTTGCTTCTGCAGCCTACCAACCAACAACTTTGTCTTTATTATTTCTTTGGTTCTGCAGCCTACCAACCAACAACTTTGTCTTTATTATTTTGCTTCTGTACCAAACACTAGACAGAGTAGCCTACCGTCTTTTATTATTTTTTGCTTCTGCAGCCTACCAACTGACAAGAACTCGTCTTTTATTATTTATGTGCTTCTAAGTTCCAACTGACAACAACGTCTTTTATTATTTATGGTCACAGCGGTAAACCATAATCTCTTCGTGGGAAAATTGTAACATAAGATTCCGGATCCGTTCGTCTGTATGCAATGACCGAAAGAAACACTCTTTTGAAAACATCTATTCAAAAAGTGTATTTCTGTAAAAATAGCCACAGGTTGTCGAAATTGGAGCGCAACACCGTACGCCATTAAAACTTGTCACTACAACACAAATTACTTGGATAAAAGACGGAAATTTCGTCCAGCTGGCAGCACTAAGCAAAACAGTTAACTCGACCTGTTATCAGACGTGTTCAAATGGCCACGCCCTTCACTAGTTTTGAAATTTTATATAGAAGGAATTTTTCTAAAATGCTGATATTTCTTGACTTTTACTTTTTATCATTTGAGCATCGTTTAAATCTAATTTGGTTATTTTTGGAACACTATGTGGTTCACAATAAGCATTTTGTCACAGGTTGTTCAGAAATTTTGTCTAAATTCCTAGATTTTGGCAATCGGCATCGAAATGACTCATCGCTTCTGCTATTGTATACACAGTGGCCGCAGTCAACCGCGAGTCAAGTCATCAATCACACATTAAAACTAAGAACGAAACGCAATTGGACTCATAGTACAATTTATCGTTTTATCCCAATTCAGGCAGTTTTTGTTGCGTCATTGCAAGGCAAGTGAAGTTGACCAGTTTTTAAGAAGATAAAACGTGTTCACAACATAAAAGCAAACTTTAGCAACTTAGTAATGATCCGTTACTTTAGTTTAGTATTTACACTTTGCTACTTTTGAAAAAAAAACAGAGCTAATCACAACCGAATCATCAACCACAGTCATCCACAAAGCGTTTTGTACCATATGTGTAGACGACATCAGAGGAACAGATTATTCCAAAAAAAGAAATAATCTCGGCAAAATTCCTCATCGTAGCTTCAAATGCAACATGCCTTTTTGCACAAAGCACAATGTTGAAACTATGTATGTTATTGTCATTCATGACATGTACAGTTGAGAAAGAGCGATATTCCTGGCGTCAGCACTACCTGACTGCTCACGACAGAACAGCGAGCATTGTGTTTCGCTAAACTGAATTTTTCATAACTCAACGATCATTCGATGTGTGTTGATACAGAATTGTGGTAGCCTACATTTCACTTTGAATCTTGAAAAGTAAAATTAACTTTTCTTACATTGTCTCGACATTGCCAGACTCAAGTTAAACAACCCAGACAGAAAAACCCGGGAGAAAAACCCATCATTTTTAGATTGATTCAACGTCTGAAAAATGACGAGTTTTGCTATCTGGGAAATTTAGCAAAAAGCAGGCAGCCCAGGCAGAAAAGTTGGCTTTTATATCGTTTCAACGTTTAGCTACATTGAAAAGTATCAAAAAGAAGTTTTTTTTTTCTTTGATTCTAAAACATTTGGCAGGTTGAAATGAAAGCTACACTTTATGAAATGAAACGCCTGACAAAACAGCTGATTGGAAATCGTGTTACCTATACTTCTAACCCAGCCAGTAAATCAACCACTTTCAACAATGATTCGACGTCTGCAGACGTTAAATAAATGTAAAAAGGACCAATTTTGCTGGCTGGGAAAAAATGTAATAAACTAGAGTTATTTCAACCAGAAATTCAATCTGCCAACGTTGAATATCAATGTGAAAAAAATGATTTGCTGGCTGGGATCGCTACAACTATTTTATGCTTTCATTCATCTTGATTTGTCATGAGAGATACTGCGATGCTAAGCAGCCATGACCACCTGCGGAGAAGCAATTCATCACAATAACCTCAAAACCGCTTGATGTAGTATGAATATGAAAAATACTGCATTTATTGCAAGAAAAAATAATTAGTTTCAAAATATTGTTGTTGAATGTTCACAAATCATTAAAATTCGAACGAACAAAATCGGACATAAAATGCCTAAATGCCAGCAAAATTTGCGTTTTTAGAGCTTTTTTGCAACATATGTTTTCAGAATGCACAAACTAAACATTTGTTTTGAAAACAAATAATTAAAATATAAAATAAAAGCATTTGACTATGTGCATGCCGATTTTCTCAAATGTGCGATATTTAGCGGCTGAGTTATAAACCAATAACCAGGGCGTGGCCAAATGGTCACGTCTCGTGCTTTTCGCGCGTCTTTGAGACGAATACCAGATAGGGTTAAATATGCGACTAACTTTCAAGCAATAATTTTACGAATGACGAGAATACATTGCTATATCTCAAACTCACGTACGCAGTTACTGTGACGTCATAGTGAAACATTGTGAAGCAATTCTCAACAGGTGTGATACAAGTCTTACGAACGATGGTGCAATCTTGGCTTATTTTTTAGGAAAAATTCCATGACGTAGGCTAATACGCTAAGATTCAGTACACCTGAACGGTTTTATATGACGTTTGATTTGGTGAACCATTGTCGGGAACAAAACCAACCAATTTTGCCTGTGAGAGAGAGAGATGCTCTAATTTTTCTTTTCGCAGCACGTGTCTTAAAAATTAAAGCTGCTTATCTTTGATGTGTTTCAGTAGATCAGGGGCGTCCAACCCGTGGCCCGCTGGCCACATATGGCCCGCGAGAAGATTCTGAGTGGCCCGCGTAATATTTTTCGAAATGACATATATTATATAATCAACTCAATCGCCAACGTAATTTATGGCGAACTTACATTCCGATAAATTGGCATTTATTGTTTGCTTTCTTTCTCTATAATCCCTAGTGCATGGGGTGCGCAACTGTTCAAGTTAATTTTATTGTATCACAATGCACATTGTTACGCATCACATTTTCCACATTGTTGCGTCCACCCTTTTCCACACAATAGTACTGGTGCTTCAAGAGTCAGTCAATCAGCAGTATTTCTTGCTTTTAGCGAGAGAAGTTCAAAACTTTCTATTGCTAGAATTTTACAAAAAAAATTGTTTCTTAAGAAAAAGATCAGAAGATTCATAGATTGGCAGTTTTCGTGACATCATTCGGCAGCACTTACTTGTGCGAGCAAGTTTTTCGTGGATGAACCTAGGGACAGCCGGACAATACATCACGGGACGCGCAACTCCGCTGTTCCGGCAACATCTGAAGGGTCAATTGCCAATTTGCCATTTTTTTAACTTTGCTGCTGGCTTGCTTTCAACTAAAAACCTTAAACCACTTTAAAACCAACTTCACTCTTCTTATATAACCCATAAAATGTACAAACACATTTCTAAGATTAGAATTTGTGTGTGAGGGTTTTAATTAGACATTATCAGACAGTCATTTTTAAGATTACAAATTAGCAGTAAATACTCAAGTGGCCCGCGCAACCATTCGTAAACTACATGTGGCCCTTTGGCCAAAAAGGTTGGACACCCCTGCAGTAGATTCTCTGTTTGATTTAAAACATTTTGGTCTGTTTTTCTGACAGTCCAGGAAATCCTCTAGCCTACATTTTTCGAAATGCCCACATTTCAAACCCATTTGTTCTTTAATTCAGCCATTCTTTTGTTAATTGTCCAGGTTTTTGAATTATACTTAAAAATTGGATAAATGTAGCCTAACACTTTAATACTTTGTAGCCTATCTGGTTGCGAAAGATATGTATGTAGTTGTTGCACAATATTGATTTCATCTGCTGAAAAGCGGCTTTTGCTTGAGCGATAGGCTACGTAGGCTATATTAAACTCCTTAGCCTACCATTTTTTGCGTTCCAGTTTATTGTTGTCCCAGATATCGAAAACTTTGTAGCCTACTTGTTTTATAATTATTCCATTCATTTTAATTTGACAAATTGGAATTTCCATTTTTTTGTGATTAGGCCAGGAGCGATCGCCACCCCTGCCCTCAAATTTTTTCTGGATGGGGGCAAGGGGGGCAAAGGTGCCCTTTCAAGGTCATGTGAGCTACTGCAAATTTTTCAATATAACAATTTCTGCTTTTCGCTTTTAGCCTAATTACAATTTTTCATTTTTGCCTCAAAATAATATTCACACACAAAATTCTGTATCACAGTCAGGGTTGGCCAAGGAGGTTTCCCCCACTTTAGTTTTACCCGGGTAAAACCCTGGGGGAAACTGGGAAAAACCTTTTGGGGGAAACTGGGAAAAACTGGGGGAAACTGGGTAAAACTTGAGTTGTTGAAATTTGCAAATGTGAATGACTAATAATGATTACTCCTCATAGTTAATGTTTATTACCATCATATTTTGAATGAACCTATAAGATTTCCTGTGCTCATCCTATAAAAAAAAAAAAATGCTGTGATTTACTAATATCTAATAATAGATAGGTCCAATCATTAGTTTACATAGATGAACATACGTATGATACCAGTATGTTATCAAGTTAGATGCTCACCTGTGCCTAACATGCAGTCAGCGAACAAAATTGTAAACATTGAACAATAAAAGCCAAAGAAAGAAAGATTAAGAGCCGGTGTAATCTCAGTCATTGATAACATGTCGACAGTCTTCATTGTCGACGTTGAACAGCTCTTCATCTGGGGTTTCAGATTCTTTCCATCTAAAGTGTCTATAAACATGCACTAATTTGGCAACCCTCTCATTGCCCAGTCTATTTCTTTGCTTTGTGTGGATTAAAGCCATGCTACTGAACAAGCGTACTATTCCAGCACTGGATGGTGGGCATGATGATATTGTCATCATCAATGAACAAAACTTCTTTACTGGCTCATTGTTTGCAACTTTTCTTATGTATTGCCAAGATTTAAGCACTTGGTGACAATTTTTTCATTGATTTGATAAGAGATGTTTGGAAAAATAGATGTATCCTTAGTCCTTAGTTTCATATTCTGCCAGTAGGAGAATAAATTGTCATCTTTTTCAAAAACAAAGTTGCGTGCAGTTTCTTGCTCATCTGCAGATAAAGTCATATATTTTTGAAACTGATCAACATTGTCTCCTTCATTTTTCTTCTCACTTTTCTTCTTCCCTGAGAGTAGCACACTAGACATCGTTTTTGAGGCCTTTCTTTTTTTCTGTGCGAGGAAGCGTTTTTAGGAAAGTGCTTACCACTGAGGGACTCGGACTGGGAAGGCTATGTGGACAACCTCTACTGCTTTCTGGCAAAGTGCTGGAAGATATCAGTTGGTTCGCAAGCTGCAATTTAAACTGAAGCAATTAGTCACAACAACACAACACTGACTGGCGTGGTCTTTGAGCTGAGGGTAGACCATCTGAATTCAATAAGAAATTACTATTGGTAGTTTGGTACTGCCAGCAGACAGTGGGTCAGTACGCATTGAGAAAGTGTCAAAAGAAAAACCTGAAATATCACTCTGTGATGATCCGAAGCTTTATCTATTTTATCTAAGTATTGATGCAATTCAATTGGAAAATGTCATGAGATAACAGCTAAACAGCTGGCTAGTCATTATATTGCATAAGAAACTCCGCAAACAACACATTTAGAAGTTTTAAGGGTTTCCCCCAGTTTTACCCAGTTTCCCCCAGTTTTACCCGGTTTCCCCCAGTTTTACCCGGGGGAAACTGGGAAAAACCTCCCAGAGGTTTTACCCAACCAACCCTGATCACAGTAGGTTACATCATTATAACATAGCCTAGCAATATGCCCTTCCGTGCCGTTGTTCTTTGTATACCGGTATGTAGTTCTTGTATCATTACTCGATAATGAGCTATTGTGTAGGTCAAAAACATAATTTATTGAAATTCTACCACTCCTTTGCTTCTTCAAAGACGGTTTTGTCACAACCATGTTTGATGTTTACCACCAGCTGTGAAAATCAAACGCCAATGATTCCAGGCACCTTTAAGGACCGTTTTGCATTGCATTGGACCAGTCCAAAGGTTGGGCCGGATGGCCGGGTATTGTTGATGACTAATTTATGAGAAAAGAAAATGTTCCTCGTGGTCTTGGTTTTAGTTAGATCGAAAAAGATCTGAGTGATACAGAATTGTAGGAAAGATTAGGAATGGTAGCCATAAACGTCTTAGCATAGCAAAGAGTGTGAGAACCTGGAAGTTAAAATTTTTTAGAAGGAAAAGAGTAAGTAAAGCCGTTATGACATAGGGTCAAATTAGGAAAGGTGAATGCTGAACGCAGTTTTAGCGCCATGAGGAGAGTAAAAATGTGGCTTCGTACCAGGGGCGCCGGAACGATTTTTGACTGGGGGGGCAAGATTACGAAAAATTGGCACTTTTGTTTACTAAAAGGCCAATTTTTTTAAAGTTTTAGGTTAAGATATAGTGATAATGCTAATCTATCACCTCACTATGTATTGAGTAATGATAGCCTACAAGTGTCCGGTATACAAAGAAGGGCATCATGCTATGTTATAATGATGTAACCTACTGTCAAGCCTTAAAGCAGCCTGCGGCCATGGCCGCTAAGTAGTGCTTAAATGACAGCCGGTGCTACCTCCTCAATCAGCCAAGTTTGGCCGCCAGTCTTTTCTAACCAATTATTTAATTTCGCAATAGAATGATTGTGGATTAACTGTTGAAAACATGTATTATCAAAGAGTGACACAAAATTAGGTGAGCGCGTCATAATCGCCACTGTTGCATTGTGCGGGAATATTTGTTATTGATGGAATATATCCATCTGCGATCACCAGCGCTGTAAGTCTTGTTTGTAATTCAAGACGTTTATTTTAACAAAGTCTTAATCCGAAGTGCTAATTTACGTGGGCTGGCAATATTGTCGTTTTTATGTCGATTCGTTGTTAAAAAGAAGAACTAGGTTAGTTGACATCCGAGGGGAAAATATTTTTTGATCATATTTTGCAAAAATTATGCTTCTTTTAGTAATGTCCTTCACATCATTGAAATACTTATTTTATTACCTTGCCGTCATCGTCAACACAATCATGTCGAACGTTGTTTTTCGTTGCTAAAAAGAATTCTAGGGTAGTGGCGAACCTTTAAAATCAGCCACATTGGAGACACTCCAGTGGCATAGCCAGGGAATGTGCCGGAATGTGCCGCCCAGGGCGGATTCAGATTTTTCCGCCCCTTCAAGAAAAAGCATGTGAAAATGAAATGCGTTTTTTTATCAGATTATAATCAAAATCAAAAATCGTAGTCTGAAAGTGCCGCCCCCAGACGTGCCACCCGGGGCGGTCCGCTCCCCTCGCCCCGCCCTAGCTAAGCCACTGAGGCACTCGTGCGAGTGTCGTTAGATGGTCCCGCAGTACTGGATTACAATCCCGATAAAGCAGTTATTGCGTGGTGCAACGATTCTATTGTAGGACGTCGCCCAGGCCCAGACTTCAACAACGCTAAGTGATCATTTTAGCATTGTTGCAAGTATAATTCTATTTACTTGTGCCATCGTTATTTTTATTTTGTATTTTGGCCTCCAAGCACGCAGATTTGGCCGCCGAGAAGGAGCTCCCGGTAGGCCACGATGGCTGCCGAAAAAAACGAGTTTTAAGGCCTGTACTGTGTTGCAAAATTTTGTGCGGTAAATATTATTTTGAGGCAAAAATGAAAGATTATAATTAGGCTAAAAGCGATTAAGCGAATAGCAGAAATTGTTATATTGCAAAATGTGCAGTAGTTTACATGACATTAAAAGGGCACCATTGCCCCCCCTGCCCCTCCATCTGCAGAAAAATAGAGGGCAAGGGGGGCATCCGCCTCCCCTGCCCCCCCCCCCCCCCCCCCCCCCCTTCCGGCGCCCCTGCTTCGTACCACAATGACAGACAACAGTTTAAACAACCGAATGTTTGCAACTATTCACAAACAGGTGATGGACACCATCGACTTAGAAGCTGTTGCAAATGAGCTCATTCGAGCAACCGACGCGCGTAAAATGTACTTTGGATTGTCTATAGCAGGGGCGTATCAGGGGCGTATCCTCAATGGAAGCAAGGGAAGCATTGCTTCCCCTGTCAAAATTGAAAAAAGAGAAGCTGATATTTTTCAGTAAAACGATTTCGTAATTTCTTTACCTAAATGCGATTTAGAACGGTTTTTAACTCATGCCCCCCGTATGATTTTGAACTCGGTTTTAATTTAAAAAAAGTTGGAAGCCAACGGAAGCGAAGATTCGTATTGCATCCGTTGCTCTCGTTTTTGCAATAAGAAGAAACAAGTTTGAAAGAAAGGAAAAAAGCAGCGCAAAGTTTTCGCAATTTACGTTTCTTTTAACTAATCGCTGGAAGCGATTTAAAAATTGCTTCCAGTCGCGGAGTTGCCAGATTAGCCAAATTCCGCGAATTAGTTTTTTTTTAAATAACTTTTCAAAATGCATGATAATCAATATTTCTCTAATATTGTAACCTTACCAGATGAAACCATATTCAACATTGTTCAATACATGTTCTATACTTGTTTAATACTCGTAATGTGGCGGATCAAAACTCATCCGCTACTTTTATAGGCTAACTTGCTATTTTTTGGGCTACTTTCAGAATTATTTTTGCTACAATTTATTAAAATCCACTACAAGTTATAAAATATATATGTAAATTTTATTATTTTTGATAGAAACAGGTAAATATATCCATTTGGCCTTTTTTGTCTAATATTTTCCTTGTTTTGGCCTTTTCTTTGTATTATTTTGGCTTTAAGACTTTTTCATAGTCTGGCAACTCTGCTCTGTTGGATGTTGTGCCAGTGAGCTGTGTAATGAGAAAATCTAGGGCACTGTTATGGTTATAATATCGGCCTTGTAAGCAAAAGTTTGAGCCAAATGTTGGCTTTACACTGTTATCCTGGCTGGATAGACTTTGGAATAAGACAGGATATGTGAGGTCTAAGCTAGACTTGACTTTGTAGCTGAGTTTTTGGTGTTCTCTAATTATAGTCGCATTTTTGCCCTTTGCCCGTTCGTGTGTAAGAGCTGCCTTTAATAAGTTAATAGCTGTTTATCTGCTAATAAATTTCATACAAAAATTACCCTAAAAGTGTTTCCAGAAAGCAGTATAATTCATTATTTGAGTGTAATTTTGCAAAAATTTTCCGGGGAAGCATGCCCCCGGACCCCCCTAGAAAACACGTGCCTTCGGCACGCTCTATTCCCTCACGAGTTTTATTGCTTCCCTTGCTCAACCAACCAGGATACGCCACTGGTCTATAGGCTATACAATACACATAGCCTACAGTATACAAATTACCCCGTGGACACATTTTATACTTTGCAGCAGATTGTGACGCTATGAACGTGAAATTTATCTTTCGTTTGTTCTTGTTCAAGCTATTTCAATATATATATTCATTTATCTTCATCTGTCTCACATTTCAATTATATGGCTAATAGGGGAAAAACGATTAACGAACTGCCCAGCATTATCTCTATATCTTATCTTAAAACTTTAAAAAAGTGCCCTTTTTTCATAATCCTGCCCCCCCAGTCAAAAATCGTTCCGGCGCCCCTGGATTAGGCCTACCACTGTTTCCGTTTTCTTTCTATTCATTTCCATTTCAAGTTCTTCACCGTAGGCTACCTTACTTAAAAGTAATTTGAATTTGGATCAGGAATCAGGATCATAATTTAATAACGTACCTAATGCTGATGAGGCACTTGTAGGCTACTCTTTGATTGAAATCATCGAGAGGTTAAAAATTTAATTTCAAACGTTCATGTTTTAACTTACAAAAGGAGTTAATTTGCTCGCTTGGCTTTATAAAAGTTTTTAATCACTGACTTAATTCTGGTCAAATAAAGTAGCCTAAACTTTCCGTTTGTAGTTGAAATGCTGTACGTTACTTCTCTGGCTAGATCAGTGGCATAGGCTGCGCAGAATATTTTCGATTATTTTTTTTACATATAGCCAGAGGTGGGCAGTAACTAGTTACAAAAGTAACTAGTTACTGTAACTGTTACTTTTTGAGTAACTGTAACGGACCGGTAACTTCGTTACTATTTTCCAAAAGTAACGAAACGCGGTAACTAGTTCCTATTTTAGCACTTTTTCAACAGTTACAGTTACAAGTTACTTTTGTATTGAACTTTTAGTTTTTAATTGCCGTCTATTTCTCTGCACGTGTTTGTGTCTTGCTTAGTGCGTGTTTGCTGCGTTTTGCGCAATAGGCTAATGCATTTTTCTCGCAGATTTATCGGCGCAGCACTGCGCATGCGCGGTTCTACTTTTGTGGTCTGGTGGAAGAGAATTGCCATATGGGCGAATTTATCGCCAAAGTCCAGAAACCTGGCGATTTTTTAAGACGTTTAGCTTCATATTTATGATTTGGCTCTTTGTTGGCGATTTTTGATAACTGGTTTGGCTAAATTAATTGTTTTTGGCGATTAATCAATATGTACCAAAGACAGGCAAGACACAACAATTCAAAACAGGGTTGAGCATTATAATAATATATTTTACATATTTACAAATGAGTTTAACAGTCAAACGTTTTCGGTTTAACTTAAGCCCTCATCAGCAACCTGAAAATATTTATAAAAATGCAGTAAATTTCAACTTCTTGAAGGTAACTAACTAACTGACTATAAGCATCAAGAAACACGCAGCGATTAAAAGCAATTTGTTGATGCTTATAGTCAGTTAGTTAGTTACCTTCAAGAAGTTGAAATTTATTGCATTTAGTGTAACGCTTGCAATGCCTCTAAAAAGATTGTCTGACATTAAAACCAGCAACAGCATTGCTGTTTGCTTGCCGTTGGTGGACGTTCTTGTGGAAGCAATACAAACCAGATTTGGTTATTGGTTCGAGGACAGCGACTGCATTCCACCCACAATTTAGACTTATCTGTGTTTAATGCCTGATCATTAAGCGACACTGCTGAATTGAAGACCAAAATAAAACAGAACATGCTTCAAGCAATTGAAGAAGCAAACTGCTCTGCTGAAGAGGGGAGTAGCAGCGACACTGAAGTGGATGGTGGTAGGTAGAGCCACGGAGGATATTTTGCACCACTTTATGCAAAAACCTATTAAAGAAAGCAATGCGCGTTGAATCTGTTACAGGAGTATTTGGAAGCGGACTCCGAGGACAAGTTAAGTGGATCCAGATTGGACCGATGAAAAAAACTGTTGTAAAAACATAACACTCCCATTCCGTCAAGTGCTGCAGTAGAAATATTGTTTTCATTGCAGCACTTGTTCATCACCAGACTTTATTCGTTCATCGCCGACGCCGACACACGCTCCATCGACCTGACACTACCAAGACAGGCATGGGTGCGCCTCAACCGTCTCCGTACGGGCGTCGGGCTTTTCCGCTCAACCATGCACCAATGGGAAATGGCCTCTTCCTCCTCCTGTGAATGTGGTGCCGAGGAACAGACCGCAGACCACATCATTGATTGATTAAATCTTTATCCTCGGACTGGGAAAGCTTCTTGCAGAACTTAATCCTGGCAGTTTCGCATACTTGTAGACTAAAGGCTTTAAATCACTGACGCAGGCCCGGTCACCGAGATTGACAGAGTGAAGTTTCCGATTGTTGAAGTCTTGTTGCCGGGAAATTATTCCATCTATTAGATGCCGCTAAATAGAAAGCAGTCCTTAACGTGCGTTGCTCAAGCGCATGCCCTGAGAGTCGAACCAGTGCCGCTTGGTCTTGAAGCTTCTTCGTTCCAGAAGTGACGCGCTAACGAATTGAACTATCGGGGCGGACATCATCAATGACTGTAACATCTTCAAGCCACCTAACGGAGTGGAAGGTCTGCGTGTCATGAATGATGAAACCAAAGACTGGCTGCTCTCTAGTAGCCTTCCAGTGTAGTCCGGGAACATCGTGAATCTGGGGCGGTAAAAGGATAGACTTTCGGCCCCAGAGGCTCACACGACGACGACGATTGGGCAAGGAAGGACATTTTAAAGCCCAAAAGAGCAGGCCTGAGTGACGAGCACTGTTGTGTGCGACGCGAACACAACAGGTGCGGTAGTTAATTGCGCCGGTGACGTCACGATTTTCCTAATCCACCCGGCAGGACTGAGCAACTGTTAAAGCACGCCAACTTGAAGAAATCACTCGGTTTCCAATGACTGCTTCGCAGCAATGAAGTTTATACGGTTTTTCTGTCAAGAAATAACACAACATAAGACACTAGTCACAATTCAGCAAGCACAACAGTCGAACTGATAAACGTACCAAATTTGTTGACAAACAGTTCTCAATCCACTGTACGGTACACAAGTTCCACAGGTTGGCCAATGACGCACTGAATAAATAAATTCGCGATGTTACCTTACACAATTATTACGTAGGCTACCGTACCGTACAACCATAACGCTAGGTCAATAATCATTAAAAAACAAAGAAACGTGGCAATTCACTTGGCCTAGTTAAGATCGGTTTACGAGAACTAATTTCCATTAGGCTGACAAATTATTGGTCAATAATTCAGTAGTAAACATAAATCCACAATTCACGACACAAATCAATCAATCATACAATTCAGAATAATGAACGTACCGGTAGTATGACCGGATCAGTAATGCCAAATGATGCACTTGTACGCGAAAGATTCTATAGTGATTGACTCTGCAATATTTAAGTTTAAAGTATTAGCCTAACAACAATTTACGCACATCAGAGATACGTTACGTTTGTTTACGGTAGACAGTCAACATTCAGTTATACAAAACATTATTACATCACAAGTACGCTCACCAGTAAGTTGAACTTTGAGAGATAGCAAGCTGCAAATATGGAATTCAGCCTACACGCAAATAAGTATTACCATAGCAGTTGTCAAACTTAAGTCCTGTAGAAATACATAACAGAGAAGCAGCTAACAAAGCATAAACATCACTCAATCAATTTTCATTCACAAACTACAGTAGCTAACAAGTTCGGCTAGCTGGCAAACTAGCAGCAAAAACGAAAACGTCTCGAAAGTTCCATAGACAATCTCGTGGTGAGTGTTGCCATTTGCAAATCCGCGATAACAATGAAGGGGAAACGACGCTAGGTGGCGAATACACAAATCAACGGGAGTAATGCAGTAAAACGAAAGGCAGGCTTTTCTAAGACCTGTTGAAAATCTAACACTCCCGGGCCAAAGAAGGGCCAAACTGGGTCATTCTTTTCATGAATAAAAGTTTTTCAACAGTCTATTGTCATGTAACAGTTCAGTCCTTAGTCTCTTCCTCATCGCTCTGATCTTCCAGCAAAATCTCAACGGTGTCTATTGGTGTCTCATCTTCATCTGGATCATCTTCTTCCCTTTGGACAATTACACAAAGCTTGGATATTGGTCTCTTCAGAGATCCGGTTGCAGTCTTCACTTCTACGGAACGAACAACGCCGTGACGATCAGGAAATGTTTCAATTACTCTGCCTAGTGGCCATCGTTGTCTGGGAGCAGAGTCATCAATCAAAAGGACGATATCTCCTCTTCGGATATTCTCCTTTCTGTGAAGCCACTTTGCTCTTGACATCACAGATCGTGGGTATTCCTTAACCCACTGCTTCCAAAAGGTGTCTGCCAGAAACTGCACATGGCGGTATCGATCACGTGGTCGGTAGCCATCTCTGTCGCAGCTTAACATTGGCGGTAAATTCGCTGAAGAATTCAACTTCAACAAGTGGTTAGGTGTAAGAGGTAAGTCGCCATCAACTTCCAGCTTCACATCGGTGAGTGGTCTTGAATTGACGATGTCTTCCACTTCAAGAAGTAACGTGTGCAATGTGTCATCATCGAGTGGTTGTTTTGGTAAGATGTTCATAAGAATTTGACGTACTGTGCGAATCATTCTCTCCCAGGCTCCACCCATATGGCTGGCTGTTGGGGGGTTGAATGACCATTCTACACCTTGTTGTCGAAGGCTCTGGTGGATCTGGTTCTGATTCCACTCATCGATGGCTTGCTTCAAGATTCTTTCACAACCTACAAAGTTGGTTCCATTGTCAGAGAAGATTTTCTTGATGGGGCCTCTGCGAGCTATGAAGCGCCGCAAGGCATTTATGAATGCGCCAGTTGTCAGGTCTGGTGCCACCTTCAAGTGAATGGCTCTAGTTGTGAGACATGTGAAAAGGCAGCCGTATCTCTTAATGTCACTTCGTCTGTTTCGGACATTTAGCGGCCCAAAAAAGTCAACGCCAGTCTGTGAGAATGGTGGCTGTGACATTTGTAACCTTGCTTCTGGCAGTTCTGCCATGAGCTGTTGTCTAGGTTTTGCGGTCCTTCGTCGGCAAGGCAGGCATCTTGCAAGTACCCTTTTAACCGCAACTTTGGCATTAACTATCCAGTATTTTCGGTTAATATTGTTCAGTGTATGGCTTTCACCCATGTGCTTCGATTCGTTAGTATGACAATGTTCAATTATCAAGTCCGTTAAGTGGCGCTCTGGAGCTATGATAGCAGGATGTCGCGTTTCGAACGGTAAGTCGGCTCTGTCGATTCGTCCGCCAACACGTAGAACATCTTTCATTAGGACAGGGCTGAGTTTTTCGAGTGGGATCCTCTTGGATTTGGGCATGTTTGGGTGTTCTCCTTTGGATAGAGATTTGATCCAGGCAGGAAAACTCTGACGCTGCTCGTATTTGATTAACTCAATTTCTGCCTCATCAAGTTCTGGCACACTGATTGGTCCTTTCAGTGTAATCTGGGTTTCTTTCTTCATGCGCATCAGTAAGTACGATTTGAATCTCAGGAACCAAGCTACTGATAGTTTCAGTCGGCGCAGAGATGAGAAGTAGGAGACTAACTTGTTGGTTCCTTGGCTTTCAGTCGTAGAAGCAGTAAAGGTTTCGATTTCTCTCTTTGGTTTGTAAGCAGCAAAGATATCTTCAGATTGTGGTTGCTGAGCGGTTTGATTGGGCCATTCTTCTGGGGGTTTCCTCAGAAAATCTGGGCCATTGAGCCACATCCCAGAATTCATCAAGGCTTTGGCCGTCATGCCCCTTGATGCTTGGTCAGCAGGGTTCTGCTTCGTGTCACGGACAAGAAAATTTGAAATGTCGGATTCAGCATCGAAATTATCTAAGCCTGTCTCCTTTGGTCGAGTACCTCTAAGCAACCAGCCTAAGGGCGTCCTGACTGCATCAGGTCCTTGCTTCGGGTTAGGTGCAAAGCGGCTTTCAATGCATCGGTGGGAGACAGCATGATCATTTCCGATCAACAGTGTAACTGTACCATGGTCCAGTTGCTTCAAGTCAATGCCTTGGAGGTGCTTGTGCGTTTGCAGATACTCCGGAGAAGGCGCTGGAGTTGGCTTGGTAGGTATCTTGTCAACGACGATCACATCTGTCAGTTCTTGCACTTCGCCGCCAACTACTGGTAGAACTTTCAACGCTACAGTTGAAGAACTGAAGGAATATGGTCCACTCGAAGACAGTGTTTGCACCTGGAAGTCACCACATGGCTCAGGTTTCAGTTCAAGCATCTCTACAAGTTTTTGTTCACAAAAGGTGCGGTTTGAACCAGAATCTAGGAGAGCATAAGTATGTATTACCTTTCCTTCTCCTGTCACACGTACGGGAACGATGTCCAAGTAAGTTGCCGAGTTGCTTGTTCTGGAATGGAAGGTTTCTACAACTTTATTTGTGTTCCTTTCTGATGGTCTTCTTACGGGATCATCTGGCTGGCTATCATTTCTTCTATTAGCAATGGGATTAGGGTGTCGTCTCTGGATTTGTTCTCCAGTTGTGACCAGATACCGATGTAAAAGAGAATGATGTGATGAGCTTCTGCATTCAGTGCATTTACCTCGGCTTCTGCAGTCGGCACGTATGTGATCTGGTCCAAGACAGTTTAAGCACAATTTGTTGTTCCTTACAAATTGCTCACGTTCAGTGACGGATTTGGCTTTGAACTCTTTGCAGTGTTGCAAATAATGTGTATTATCGCACAGGATACATTGTATGAGTCGCTTGTTGCCAATTCGGAGCTGTCCAGATCTTTCAGTAGGTTTTGTCACTACGTTAAACAGTGCAGCCTTTTGTTTCCCTTTGGTGTCAGGCTTGTTAAGTTTGTCGACATTTGATGAAAAGAGTTTCACGCCATAGATTGAATTGGCAATCCTAGATTCGTTCGTTATGAAGTCAGCAAAGTGTTGGAATCCAGCCACTTTTCCAGTGTCATCATTGATTTTCAGAGCTTCAATTACCCACTTTTCTTTCAAAGACACTGGCAGCTTATTCGCAAGGCAGGTGATAAACTGCACGGTATCCAAGTTCGAAGCTTCGGTGTTTGAGCTCAATGATGAACAACATCTTTTTAACAGGACGGACAACTTCTCCAATTGTTCGGGTTCGTGGTGAGAAATTCTGGTAACAGCTCTCAAGCGTTCCTCGCAAGCATGCGCAATAACGTGTGGTTGGCCATACCTCCGTTTCAATTCTTCCCACGCTTCATCATAGCAGTTGTGACCTTCGCTGCTGTCGGCAAGGTGCCTTATTTGTTCACAGACTGCATCACAGCAGTGCTGCATGAGGTAAGACATCTTCCTGTCGGGTGTCAACCAATCAGAAATATGGGACTTAAAACGGTGCCAGAAAGCCCAGAAATCGAGTGGGTCACCAAAGAATTTCTTAACATCTGGTTTAGGTAGAAGTCGTTCTGAAAGATCAGGTTGTCGGCTAGTATAATAACAAGGGTAATTTACCTTTTGGTCTGGCATTCCTGCAGATGTTGCAGTTGGTTCTTGTTTGTGCCGCTCATCACCGTGACGCAGAGGTTCCAGGTGTGTGTCTTTGTGAGTGAAGGTTTGCTGTGGCAATCGTACGGGTGTCATTGATCCAATATTGATAACCGAAGAAGAATCATCTTGCCAGAGTGCGGCTTCAGTTTCAGCAGCTTTAATTTGACGCAGGTCTTCAGCTTCGGCTCTCTCACGTTCAAAGCGAGCTTTCTCTTGTTCCATGCGAACTAGTTCTTCTTCCTCTCGTCGCCTGGCATCATTCTGTTCTTTTGTCAAACGAGCTAGTTCCAATTTGGCATGTGCTTCACGTTGACGCAAACTATACATTGTACTCGATGACCGAATGCTTCCGGATTTGGAGCGATGGGAATGAGTACGCAAGGACGAGTGATGTGAGCGTAGTGGAGGAGTTTTAGTGTCTGTCCTCTCGCATTCCGAGAACCACTGTTTGACTCTATCAGCAAATTCTTCTTTACCTTGAATGTAATCTCGTTTAGTTGAAAGGCCTCCTGGAATTTGTTCATTCTCAGGGACATCGACACAAAGCGCCATTAAAGAGGCATAATTTTTGTCAATTTCTAACAGGATAGTCTGCACTTCTGTGAGGTTTTCACGTTTGCTCATCAGTTGTTCACCACGCTTGTAGCTGTCTCTCAAAGTATCAGCTGCTTGTTGAATAGCTTCGGCTTTGGAATCCATAGCTGTGTATGCAAATCCGCTTCGTAACAGCATAAGCTAACTTCAGCAAATGAGAGATGTCACGTAACACTGATGGGAACTAGGTAAGTAAACGCAAATTTGATCGTCAGGTTGGTGAAGATCAGCAGTTCGGTTCGATTGACGAAATCAGCTTCAGTTCAAAGATGGTCAAGCTTTGATGCCAAATTTGAAAAACGATGTTGTGTGCGACGCGAACACAACAGGTGCGGTAGTTAATTGCGCCGGTGACGTCACGATTTTCCTAATCCACCCGGCAGGACTGAGCAACTGTTAAAGCACGCCAACTTGAAGAAATCACTCGGTTTCCAATGACTGCTTCGCAGCAATGAAGTTTATACGGTTTTTCTGTCAAGAAATAACACAACATAAGACACTAGTCACAATTCAGCAAGCACAACAGTCGAACTGATAAACGTACCAAATTTGTTGACAAACAGTTCTCAATCCACTGTACGGTACACAAGTTCCACAGGTTGGCCAATGACGCACTGAATAAATAAATTCGCGATGTTACCTTACACAATTATTACGTAGGCTACCGTACCGTACAACCATAACGCTAGGTCAATAATCATTAAAAAACAAAGAAACGTGGCAATTCACTTGGCCTAGTTAAGATCGGTTTACGAGAACTAATTTCCATTAGGCTGACAAATTATTGGTCAATAATTCAGTAGTAAACATAAATCCACAATTCACGACACAAATCAATCAATCATACAATTCAGAATAATGAACGTACCGGTAGTATGACCGGATCAGTAATGCCAAATGATGCACTTGTACGCGAAAGATTCTATAGTGATTGACTCTGCAATATTTAAGTTTAAAGTATTAGCCTAACAACAATTTACGCACATCAGAGATACGTTACGTTTGTTTACGGTAGACAGTCAACATTCAGTTATACAAAACATTATTACATCACAAGTACGCTCACCAGTAAGTTGAACTTTGAGAGATAGCAAGCTGCAAATATGGAATTCAGCCTACACGCAAATAAGTATTACCATAGCAGTTGTCAAACTTAAGTCCTGTAGAAATACATAACAGAGAAGCAGCTAACAAAGCATAAACATCACTCAATCAATTTTCATTCACAAACTACAGTAGCTAACAAGTTCGGCTAGCTGGCAAACTAGCAGCAAAAACGAAAACGTCTCGAAAGTTCCATAGACAATCTCGTGGTGAGTGTTGCCATTTGCAAATCCGCGATAACAATGAAGGGGAAACGACGCTAGGTGGCGAATACACAAATCAACGGGAGTAATGCAGTAAAACGAAAGGCAGGCTTTTCTAAGACCTGTTGAAAATCTAACAAGCACTTTGAAATGCTCGTATTTCTCAAAGGAAATAAACATATAAGCCACGAGTATTTTTTTTAAATAAAACCTTGTTGGTTTTGTACTTGTGCTGTTATGTTAGCATGGATGGCTCTAACACTATATATCAAACAATGAGGTTAAACTGGGCTTGCATGCAGAGCTGGCCAGGTGCAGAATTTTATGTTCAGATTTGTGAGTAACTGAAAGTAACTAGTAACTGTAGGCTAACTAGTAACGGTAATTAGTTACTTTTTAAAATCGGTAACTGTAATGGTAACTCAGTTACTATTTTGGCCAAGTAGGCTAACTGTAACTCAGTTACTTTTGAAAGTAACTTTGCCCACCTATGCATATAGCCTACCGGTAGCCTATAGTAGCCTAACATTCAAAAAGTTTTAAAAATATATTTTTCTTCAATTTTTGCAAAAGTTTCTCCCTCGCTTCATTCGCTCAACCACATTTTGTTCATCTCGACGATATTGGACATGCATAAATGGGGATTAAGGAAGTGAAAAGTTTTTTGTGTCCAATAAAAAAAAAGGGGCTATGATGGGCTATGATGCAATATTTAGAAGTAAATACCGCTCGCTCAAATAGCTTAGTTAAACAAGGATAGTTTATGAAGTGAAAATGCTGTCGGTAAAAGTCGAGACACCTCAGATAAATTTTTGATGTTCCAGCCTGCTGAAAGTTTACACCACACTACGCTATAAAAACAACATTGCTTCTAAAAATGTCTAAAAAAGCCTAAAATGCCTAAAAAGCGACCAAAACAAGATTATATTTGGGGGGCAAGCCTCTCACACCCCTTTGCCGTTTTATGTTTTGGCACTTTAATTTTTGCATTGTTCCTTTATAATATAAATTTTGTTCTGTTAAAACTCTGGTCTTTCCCCAACTGTTTACTAGATCCTCTACTACTGCATTGTCGGCAGGGGCGTTGACAGGGGGTCTAGGTGGTTCTTTTAGATCCGGGCCCGGAATATTAAAGAAGCCCGGATTTAAAAAATTCCCTACGACTTCAAACATTATCAAGATCTTAATATAATCAGATCTAAAGGAATTGCCATCACAGGTTAAAACAGCCATTTCAGCCATCAGATGGTTGTTTGTTTGTCGTATCCAGGCTTACACCCGGTGGTTGAAAATTTATATTAAGTGAATGGGAAGGCAAGGAAGCCAATCTTCGTGTCCACCTTCAGGCATGCCTTTAAGTGTCCTGCCACAGACACAGCCGCATGCTCTTGAGCGGTGTCGAACCGGCGGCCTTTCGATTGCCGCTCCAGTGTTCTCACCACTCGGCTATGCAGCAGACATGGTAAAGATGGTAAACCGCTTTGAGATGTCTTTTGTCTTTAATGCATGAGCGATTGTCAAATGATTTTGCGGGCCGCACAAAATTCTTGGACGGGCCGCAGGTTCGTCACCTCTGGTTGTTTAGATTAAAACAACGAAAGCGAAAGCTTCAGCGGAACCAACCTTTAAAATTTTCAATAAGCCTACAAGTCAAACTAGATCTCTTTGACCGGAACTTTTTCTTTCATCACAGACAAGTTTAAACTGTTTTACTACTGAAGTACGTCTACCATGACAACAATTAGACTTAAGACAAAAACCCTGAATAGTTGCGGTAGAAAATAAAAATAAAAGGTAGCCTAACTTATGAAAAAAACATAGACTAATAAAAAATTCGAGCATCGTATTGATATCTTATCTGATAAATAATTAAAAATAATTATCAGTTCTTATCAATGTCTGCACAACTCTTCCAGCACTGATCGAACCAAAGACTAAGTTGAAGTTGATGTCACAGGACCCTACATCAGATAGTTATTTGCTTACCCTATATCTGCACCTTCCAAGTTTGTTTTTTGTTTTGGGAAACTCATTTAAAGTCAAGCCAAAATCAAGTTTCAAATTAATTTGCTTTGTTTGTGTTTGGTTTTTGAATCTTTATCCTCGGACTGCAAAGCCCTGACAGGTTATTCCTGGTAGTTTCGCATAATTGTAGAGGCTTTTGACGCAGGGCAACAACATTTCAACAATCGGAAACTTCACTCTGTCAATCTCGGTAACCGGTCTTGCGTCAAAAGCCTCTACACCAGGGCTACTCATAGTACTCAACTAGCGGACCTTCTGGGTGCTGATGGTGGACCTTGAGCTTTTGGAAGAATAACCTCATTGCCACGTTTCAGAGCTTTTTTAAACAGATTTCTACTGAGAGGAAGCCATTTTACTGTGGTTATCCTAGTTGCTGGGGGGCTTCGACTCCCAGACTCTCCAACACTTTCTCAGAAATCCAATTCGACATATCTTTTACCTAAAAAGGTGGATTGGTACAGATAGTTTAACTTTCGTGGTTGCGTGTGAAATAACTGCTTCACCGGACTGCTAAAAATATTCAACTTGTCAAACTGAACCTTTGTTAAGATTAGTTGAGTAACCCTGCTCTACACTCTCATGCGAAACTACGAGGAATAACCTACCCAAGGCAGGGATTCGTAGATTCGAAATATTTTTTGATTCGAAACGAAAATGAATTTAAAAATGCCCATTTGCTTTATGGTAGGCTAACGAGTAGGAGAAGACGGGGCAAAGCGGGACACTTTTCGTAAAAACGTAATTTCAGCAACAGTGATGGTTGGATTTAGTTAATTTCTCTTTCAATCGAAAGCCTTAGTTGGTCAGCATATTTGGTTCGAAGATCAAGCGGAATCTTTCTACTGTTATAGTACAAATCAAAAAAGAATTTTTTTTTTAAATGTCTCTCTTTGCCCCAGCAGTGAGATAAAGCGGGACACTTCATTTTTGCATGATTTGGTACTGTTTAGCCGCTTCTCTCAAAGACAACTTCTTGCTTTTCACATCTTCTATTGCATTCTTAATATTGTTGCCTATCCGTCCATTTACCTATTTCAGTTTTTCTGTTATAGCGACGAACCATTGTCAGAATTAAATTGTGTAGGCCTACTGGTACAATATAAATGAATGCTGATAAATATTTTACAATCTTGAAGGCTAAAAGAGTTATAAACAAAAATTCAACCAACAGAAGAACCACAGATACAATCTAGAGTTCTAGAGTCTCATATTGCCCTAATGCACTATCCCACTTTGCCCTAATACAGCTGTCCCACTTTGCCCCAAAGTATAGTCTTTAGAAAATAACATCTCTGCTGAAACCTGTAAAGTTTTAGGTAAAAGTTGCTTTTGTTACCAATAAATACTGTCTCAATGTCTAAGATAAAAACAAAGCTACCAACAAATTCGCTTATGCTAACGAATGTGGTAGCTACTTTTCCATCTCTTTCTTATAACAAACCATGCCGAAACACATTTTACTTCCTCGCGACACGCGTTGTGCTCTGCCAGTCGCCATTTTTCACAGCAAATACAGTTTATAGTTGCCTAACTAGTGCTTCCGGTTAGAGGGAGCCAAAGAACACAAAACGTGAGAAATCGCGATGTCCCGCTTTGCCCCGCGTCCCACTTTGCCCCATCTTCCCCTAAGTTATATTGTAAAAGATTAGCCTACTTATTCTAATTATGTTTTTGAGTTTATCAGAAGAGATGTTCAGATAATTTTGCAGGTAGCCTATAACGAAATGAAATTAGACATTGGAGAAGCGAAAAACAAATTTACAAACTAACTCATTTTAGAACTTCAATTACGAACACGCAGAATACAAGATTATTTTACTGTTCTTTTTTCAGCTCTCCCTCTTTGGCTCCAAAGGCCGAATGCAAACCTTTTATTGTTTGTACCTTTTATCTATTTGTCTTGGGAGCAGGTTGCGCGGAAACTTACATACTTTTTAAGAAATGACATTTAATTAAAGTTGTTCATTAGTTAAAGAGAGAGATACACCTACTTATTTGATGTAATAATTGATCGCTACAATGTGAATAGGGGTGGGTCTCTAAACAGAGGTGGTCCCGTAAATCAGAGGTTTTGGAATCAATAAACACTGGTATAGCCTAACATTACAAACCTACATTTTGTCATCTTTCATTATTCTGGTTTTTGTTTTTATGGTGGAGTAAAACTTGCTTGCAAGCTTTATGCAACTTTTTTCAATATCAACATCCCCATGACAATTTTCTGCGTACGCTGTAGCAGGCATGAAATGTTGCTCATCCGAGCCGTTTACAGCCCTTAGTGCGTCGACGACACCCTTGGGCACAGCAGTGGCAAAAGATGACTGGAGAACTTCATGGACGAGTTTATTTCAGTAGTAGGCTACAACTTCTAGCTTTATAGAAGATAAACTGAATCCAAAAAGGAACGGAATATTGTCATTAAAACGTCAGCAGATCAATTCAGTTCAGTTCAGTTGTTTTTATTTCTGACCATCATATCAAAAACAATACACGTCAACATAGCAAAGGTCGAGAAAAAGGTAGAAGCGACAAAACGCGAACGTTAAAACGTGCTTGTGACTAAAGTAAGTTATTGAGTTGAAAAAAATTTGGCACGATCGCAACACCTTCAGAAAAATTTAAGATGTAAAGGGAAAATAAAAAAATAAAATGTTACAAAAAAATAAAATAAAAAACATAAATTTAGGCTATAGCTTTATTAGCCCACATAGCTTTAGCTGATATATTTAAGATTTGTATGGACAGTTGCTAGGAAGATCGGCCATGGTGCGTTATCAAGAGTGCTGATGGTCGTAAGGGGAACGCGTCTTGATGCGTTTAGCTCATAGCAAATAAGAGCAAGGCAGGCAAAGAAAACCCCACAAGAAATCCTACCACGGGCAAAGCCATTTCAAGCGCAACGCACCATGCCTTGCACGAATCACAAAATAGATAGGCCATAACTTGACGACATGAAAACAATGACAAAAACAAATAAAACAAGCCAGCAAAAAAAAAACATGAACAGAAACGGTCCGCTACCCATACCCACACCTGGCTACAATTTCCAAGATTTGAAAATCTGGTGTAATTTTGTGACTTTAGGTGAAATTTAATGATATTTCTGGCGACAGACCTATTAGAGAAAGTGGCAACGCTAATTTGTTTTTAAAATGGAAATTTTATGCCTTCCTGAGAAATGTTTTTAACCGCGCATTGTACGCAGCCGCCGCACGGCGTGGAATTTTGATTGTATAAGGTATAAGCTTTTCCGCACCGATACCGCACAGACTAATCCTGAGAATAAAACCTGTAGCGTTCTCCTTGGCTGGTCAGTCACCCTCCCAAGCAAACCTACACTGTAAAAATTATTATTTTCTGTTCATATTTGGTCAACTGGCAACATTATTTTGTTTTTCCATTTTTATGTTCTATCTGGCAACGCTATAAATATTTCATTGATACCCCTGAATTCCGTGATATTATGTTGTTAAAATTGACAACATTTGTATGTAAATGTTGCATCCTATGACGTGTAAAACTATTCGTATTCACCATCATTTCATTTGAAGGCAAAGCTTTCAATTTTATCAAATTTACTTATGCAAGCATGCCAGTTAATTAAAGTTTTCAGGGTATGATACTATGATAGGCAGTGGCAAAAGGTGACCGTTTTTTTGGGTGTTTGCTTGTTTTCAACAGGCTATTATAGTATTAAACACGCATGAGGTTTGCTGATTAGCTATTCAGATTGTATCACAATAAACTGATATAAAATACAGAGTCACTCTGCAAATTAAACATGTGTTTAAAAGCTTACACCCAAAAAATAGTCACCGTACGCCACTGATGATAGGTTGATGGCAAGAATAAATACCGTGGGTCACTTGTGATGAGACTGGTTTTTGTTTGGTGATGTTGCTTAATATTTTGGATCACAGCAATTTGAGTATGACATGTGATAGTTCATAAGGTGTTCAAAGATAATGGTTATTTTAAAAAGTAATGACTTGATGCCTTTTTACAATCCCTCATTCACTCGTTCTACTGCCCCACACACATGGTAACTTGCAATCCTTTATATTTTTAGCAGAGGCTATATTCCCCTATTTACTTAAGCAAGATGATGACCTCAGTTTTCAATTATGTACTCAGGCGTGTTTTCACATAGGTTCCATATCTTTTTGCACAACAGCACAACCATAGCGCCAAGTGTGAAATGTTAAGTCGTGCGTGCTTTAGTAAAGGAATAAAGGTGGCAGCATTAAGAAAATCACAAAATTAAAACTCTTAAATAATACATGTGATAAAACTATTTTCTTGAAATAAGTATTGTTAATTTTTGCAGCCATCAAACTTACTCCTTGACAGTAAAAATAGAGTGCATCTATGATAGACCCATGCTATGTTAGGTTTCATTTCTGGCTCATGATACAGTGTCATTAGGTGTACAATTGCAGTTAAGCAATATTAGAATGCTATTGACAATGCAATGCACATGTGTGGTTATTTGAAAGTTGCCAGTTACTGGAAAGAGCTAAAATATTTCTGACATTGTTGGCCTATGCCCTATATATACCAGGCCTCGAAATTCCGGCGGTCATGGCGGACATGACCTCCGGAATGACCTTGAATGTCTGCCGAAGCCGACTCATTGGTCGGTCATAAATGACCGCCGCAAAATTCTTGACAAAAATAGAGCTAATGCAGCAAAAATATATTTTAAATTTGAATTGTTACAATTGTTTGTTTAACGCGGTGTCCGACAAATTGTTCGTAAGCAATTGTTCGTAATAACAATTGTTTGTAAAACTAATTCTTCTTAGAACAATTTTTCCTAAAGCATTTTTTCGTGCATGCAGTTAAAATTTGATGTATACGAAGGAATTGCTTTATGAAGAATTGTTTTACGGATTTCATTTTACGAAAAACAGTTTACGAACAATTGTTTTACTAACAATTATTGCTTACGAACAATTGCTTTACGAACAATTGCTTACGAACAATTTGCCTATAACCGTTTAACGCGAACAAATACGGAGCTGAAACAATAATAGTACAGGCAATTGCTTTAAAGATCCCATTAGAGTGGCGTGGTTAACGAGCTGATGGCAAAAGTAGCCATTTTTACATCATTTCAACGCCTTGCAATGTTGCCTTGAAATAAAGTTGTCGAACTTTTCGGCAGGATATGTATTCTAATTTTACCAATTAGGATTATTGCGTTACATTGATCTTTTGTTAAAGGGCGGGGAAACCCAAATTCACTTTTTGCGAGTTTTTTGTTTCAGCGTGATGTCATTGTGTACAACATGCGTTTTAGCAAAAAAAAAATCCAAATTTTGTTTCCCTCGTCTCGCTAAGGCCGCTTTTGTTTGATACCCGTTTGCGAGGTCTCGTTGCGCATCAAGCTGTGATTCTGTTCGCTGTGACGTCACAAGGTACATATAGTTGTGGCCAAAACTTTAAGACCAGACTTGATTTATGACGATTTTTGCATTACTTCAAAATACTGCATCATATATTGTTTCAGTTGCATCATCTTTATGCATCATCTTATATCTGATGCAGTATTTTGAAGTAATGCAAAAATCGTCATAAATCAAGTCTGGTCTTAAACTTTTGGCCACAACTATATGTACCTTGTGACGTCACAGCGAACAGAATCACAGCTTGATGCGCAACGAGACCTCGCAAACGGGTATCAAACAAAAGCGGCCCTAGCGAGACGAGGGCAACAAAATTTGGATTTTTTTATTGCTAAAACGCATGTTGTACACAATGACATCACGCTGAAACAAAAAACTCGCAAAGTTAATTTGGGTTTCCCCGCCCTTTAAAAAGAAACGTCACAGAGAAGCAAGTCTCAGCTGGGTTCCGCACGCGACCTTATTCACGCTGATACTGATAGAAATAGAATTTCTGCACAGAAGGGAGGGTATTAGACTAACATTATTGTGTTAGTTAGTTAGTTAATAGCTAACACTATTGAGTCACTAATGCGCATTTGTCTGGACGGTCCTGACATGGAGATTTACAACCCCGCGCCGGCAGTAATCGCTTGGCACAACGATTCTATAATGCGAAAACCACGGAATAAGTGATCGTAGTTGCTTTTGTAATAAGGAAATTTGGATTGTTGTTTTCAATTGTGTTTATTGCGTCATTACACGACTGTCATTAACGCACTGATTTATTTGCTAGCAATCTGCTCCAGTATACTTCAGGGTCGGTTAATTAAGCCATCAACCATTGCAGAGTTATTCTGTTGTAGAAAATCTTCTTTCTACAAACACGACTTCACAATACTGTAGTGTGATTTTGTGCAAAATCTACATGTAAAAAATATGTCCGGTTGAGACATTAAATGTCCGCTGAAAGGGCCAGTCCGGTAGGACATGCTTGACCGCCGGAAAAAGGTACAAATTTCGAGGCCTGTAGGGTGGGGTGGGGTAATGTGGGGTCTAGGGAAAAGTGGGTATAATTTAAAAAAACTTAAATAGCCGTATACTTTGAAAATATATTGTTTAAAGTTTTGGTAAATATTTAAGTCATGTCCAAGACTATGTGTGACTGAAATCTCAGTGCATATTCTTGGGTGCTTCAGGGTGTTTTTAAGTTCACATTTTCTTGTGGTGAGAAAGTAAAAATAAGTGCATATTTTGAACTTCCTAAAACTTTAATGTTTTTGGAATATTTTGTGAAAGTTGTGATGTCAGGTTGTTGTCAATGACTGAAACCACCATTTACCATTGGTATCATTTATTTTAGTATTGTTTATATTTTTTTACAAGAAGTGAAAAAATTTGGGGTAAAGTGAGTAGAAGTGAATTTTGATATGGGGTAAATGGGGTATACATGATTTTAGTACTATAAATCGTGTTACAGAGTGACAAAGACATTTCACTCTCTGTCTCTGAGTGCACTCTTGTGATGGAGTGATAAGTTAGCTATTGCATTTAGAAGCATTTATATCTCTAACTTTTCTCAAACAAAGTGTGCAGGCTAAAGTTGGAGAAGTTTTAAGGTTGCCTCAAAGTTTACACAGGTTAAAGACTGAAGAGTTTCGCAGAAAGGTGCAGAAACAAGCCAAGAATAAAAAGAGGTCAAAAGAAAGTCCAAAAGGTCAAAGGAAAGCCGTCAAAAGAAAGTGCTCCATAATCAAGAATAGATCTTTTTTTAAATGATGAGTCAGGTTTTGGGGAAAAAAACGACGGATGTGTGATGCATATTATACATAATGAACAAAACAGAAATAAACTATGACTACAAACAAAAATGGAAGGTATCACACCAGTACCAAGTTGAAGATTCTGGACTGGGTGGTAGTTACCTATGAAGATCGAAATTTTTTAGGAGAAGTTGAGGAAGTTGCTGAGGAGGACTTGCTTAAGATCAACTTTCTTCGTCATAAGAAGATTGAAAAAAACTCCCAGTGGTCTCTTCACATTTACACAGAACAAAGTTGTGGAAATAATAGACAAAATGTTTTTGGTGTTGTTCAGCCACCAACTCCAACTAGAAGGGGGAGAACTAAAATTTAATTTGAATGCTCACTTGTGGTGACTGGTGATTTACTTTAGACCGAATGAAAAAACTGTTTAATTTAAGCCGGCTTGCATTTTGTTGCTTCTCTTCGCTTGAAGAACATTTTTGGGTTTGGGGACTATGTACTGTACTTTGGCAGTGGTTGTTTATTTTAAATGCACGAGTCATAAATTCAGATGGAGTTGTTGTTCCATGGTTTCAAAAGGATTTTTGAAAAATTCGCAAAATACAATTTGATAGACATATTTGATCAAACAAGAGCATGGTTCTGTGTTGTCACAGTTTGTTGATTTTTTTTTTATACATTGTTGTATACCCACTTTACCACATTGAAAGGCCAAATGGAGGATATGAGTTTATGTTGGTTACTTAGAAGGAAAAATAGTTGGTACACCCACATTACCCCACAAACTGGGGTAAAATGGGTATACAAAAAAGGAAAAAAAAAATTGTCATTGTAACTTCTGTGAAACATTTTTTTTAATATTTTTTTGTTGGTTGTGTAGGTGAATGCCTTAATGTTATAATCCATAAAAAAAAAGAAAAAATCTTGGTAGCAGAAATTTTTTATAGATCATTACATTGCAAATTCTACCCACTTTCCCCCACCCCACCCTATACTATACCTATCTAGGATGTACCGGTAGGTAATGTGCATAATTTTGTATTATACATACTTAATAGATAAAAAGAAATCAAGAATGACCCTTTTTTCTTTCGCATAACTGTTTGTCACGAGCAAAAGCAAAGTAAAGAAATTAAGGTCACCAGACAGATGGATGCAAGTAATAGAAAAACAAGCGGCTGTAATCCTGGTTTGATTTCATGTGCATTGTGCAAGACATCGTGCCACAAAGATCTAATCTTTGCACAGATAAACTTCATAAAGGCGAAAGAACGAACTATGGAAATAATCACCCTGCAACAGATCTAGAATTAGCATGCTTGGAACAAACACGCAGGTGGTCAAAGTTCATCTGGTGACTTCACAGAAATTGTTAAAGATAAATGATTGCTGCAGTTTGCGGGAAAATGCTTTGATTGTACAATCGATCGCTGGCAATGCAAAGTGTTTTGTAACAAAGCACTAATAAACTCCTTTGAGTGCAATTAGACTTGCAAACAGTTGTAGGATTAAACCACACAGTTCTGAAGCACGATTCAACCGGGTTAGCACATGCACATTTCCACCAATAATGCCTGATCACAATAAACTCCTTTTCTTGAGCAAATTGGTTAAACGTATCAATTGGATAATCATATCAAAATGTCTGGCAAATGGCTGATACAATTAAACAATTTTTTCTGTACCTATAAATTTCTATTTTTAGATGTCACAAGAAAAATGTCTAAAATTAATCAATGGTCTTCTGTGTTAGTTAAATCTATGGTAAGATATAGATTTGTTCAAGCTTCGCAGTTTCACTGCAGTTCAATCCACCAAAAGAAGAAAAATAAATTTTATAATCAATATATCAAACAATATCGACCGCACATTGACACCAGCTATGTTGAATCACATTTACAAAAAACTTACAGAAAGTCAATGTCTAACTTGAATTTGGATGAAGTTGATTTTGAAGCATCTTTATTGAAGTAAGATATAATTAATGATTCACCGGATCCTAAACTTTTTTAATCAGTTTAATTAATGATTGATTGAAAAATAATTCTTTTACATAAAATTTGTTATGTAGGCTTATTTTGAAAGAGTATCTTTGTTTCAATCATTTTTTACAATATTTGCAATAAACAGATAGTTTTTATATACGTAGTCATAGCTTCTGAGGCTATGGTTACCCGGGTATGAGCTCACCTTTTCCTTTGCTGGCTTTTAAACATAAAAAAGAGGTTTAACAGCCTAATTATTATGAGAAGTTCATTACATTGTATTTCTTTGGTGCTTTTAGCCGTTTATTGCATTGCATTTTTAATTGGATAGTAAAAATAAGTGAGAGTAACATCATACTACCACTTTTTTGTTCAAGTGAAGCTCGCAAGCGAAGAAATTCGTATCAGTACAAGAGATGGAAAGCTGAACGGACGGAAAAGAAACCAACTCCCCGGGTCTTCACTACTGATCAAATGCAGCACATCAGATTCCTTCGTGACCAAAATCCGGAATTGTGGACGCATTCTTATTTGGCAAAGTCTTTTGGTGTTGATACTGATGTATGAAGAATGCAAGCCTCAGTGTTTTCTTTCACCTTAACATTTTTTGTTTCAAAGTAATTTTGTCCTAATGCATTCCTATAAGGAAATATTGTATTAATTTCTGTGACCATACCCTTTCAAGTAATGTATTGTTTACAGAAAGACATCGCTTTGAGTCTTTCAACCAATTTTCTACAGCTATTATATACATGTCAATGTAAACTTACAAAATAGTTGATGTGCAGTTATTTTACTCCTTGTTTCACTGTGCTCCTTCATAACCACAAGCATGGGCTAAGAAAACTCATCATTTCTGTTTTACACAAAGCATACGTTTATCAGTGCATTACAATAGTTTTGAAGTGTTGTTAAGTGAACTTATTTGCTAAGAACCATTCAGTTCAACTCAACTTTATGCATAAATAACGTAGACAAATAATACATACTTTCATTTTTGGTTGAGGTATTAGCTTTCTTCACTCAACATTCAAACAAAAAAGTGTATGCAATACCTAGGTTGAGTTTTAGTTTTGTGAAGTGAAAAAGTGTATGTTTACTGCTGCTGTTGCGAAATAGTTTTCAAGTGTTACACAGTAAACATATGCATCTTTAAATGAACGAGACAAGCACACGTTTTTCTATATTTACTAACACAGTCCTATGGAACGCTTTGCAGAGGTCGTTGCACCATTGTTATTGACAGATTGTTTGTTTTCAGATAATTGAAAACATCTTGAAGAGTAGACCAAAGCAATCAACTGAAGACATCGAACTCTATGATCAAGAAGTTGATCGGTATCGAAATAAAACCGCTCTTGTGAAGATAGGCCAAACCAACCTGTCACCAGAACTTAACACAAAAGTTGTGTTACCTCCATCTCGTAATGTTGATGAAGAAATAAAAAGCAATCCTTGGTTTAAACCTTTTGATAAAACCAGCGAAGAATTGGAAATGGAGCTTGCCCATAAAGAAGATCTTGAAGATTTTATTGAACAAGAGTCATTAGTTGATGAACATTATGAGTTGTTTGATTTTGATGACGAAGGCAATGATCCAAAAGAGGAGGATGAAGAAGACCTCATGTCTGATAGCGATGAGATAAAAGATGTTGAAGCAGAAGAGCATGACCAAACTGAAGCTGAAGAGGAAGACATGGTGGTTAAAACTGATGACAATATAACTTTTTATGATAATGAAGGAAGATTTCTGTACAAAGTGAGGTAACTAAGTGCAATGAAAATTCACTCTGGTTTGTTGCATTGTACGTTTATAACGTTTATACGAAGCGAGCTTCAGTGTCATTGTGCTGCTGTATATTTGAACGCAACGGTTCAATCTGTGATTGTTGTGGAGTCAAAAAGGTTTTTGAGAGTTGTCCTGAGAGAATGCGGAGCTTTAGTCCGGCATTTTTGTCCGTACAGAACTGTGGAGGATGTCAACACGAATTTGGTGTTGTGGAAGTTGGTCAATGAACATTTGCGACGTTTAACTCTGAAACGAATAGGCTACCATATGGTGTATCTTGTAGGCTACAAATAAAAAGTGTGTTAGCACTCCAGCAAATTAAGCACCACTGCTAATCAAATTAGAAAGTAATAATGTGTAAGAACACTGGAAATTTTTTGAACTGAATAATTTAAAAAAAACCTTCATGAAATCCTCCCCATTTGCTATAACTTTGTTTTTGTTGTAGCTTTTTTGTGCCTACCACTATCCAACAAAAGCTTACAACCCAACAATAACGGTTTTTGATGGCGAGTATCTTATTGCAATCACTTGCGTGCAAAATTATTCATGAGTGGTTAAATACATGGGCTACAGTAAAACTTAATAGCCTATAGCCCTATAGTCTTTGTTGTTCACACTCGGCTATTGTTATTTGCTATGTGTGCAGTGATACTAATCTGTGTACTTGTCACTTCTTTGTCCAATTGTATTTCTTAGTTTTTTTTTGAGTAATTTGATGGTTCTCATAATTATATTACTCGTAAATCTTCAACAATATAAAACTGTTTATTGACGCCCGAGCTATTAACTTTAAATCCAAAAAGACGAAGATGTAAAATCAATAAATATACGGTAGGCCATATCACCAATTGCCTAACCTGTGTACAGTTGTACACAGAAATCATAGCGCACCAATTCGAAAAATACTGTTTTGAATGACAACCGATTTACATCCATATATTTCATCTGTTGTGAGGCTTGTGGTTTTGTGTTATCATAATGAAGAAAACGGGATGATTCTCATCATCATAATCCATCGTCGGTTTGTTCCCCACTAGTGGGGGTGGCCGATTGTTTCCGCGCAGCAATTGTCTTAATCCCTTTTCTCCATTTCACCCTGTCCCTTGCATCTTCCTCCTTCAGTCCGACTTTTTTAAACTCATCCTTCACTTGTTGTTTCCATGTTCTTCTTGGACGACCGAGTTTCCTCTTCCCATCCACCTTTAGATCTAGTGCCTTTCTAAGAAAACTTCCTTCCTCCCTCCTTATCACATGTCCATACCATCTTACTCCATTTGCCCTTGCCAGTTGGTCTATGGTCTCTCTCATCTCTAGCATATCCAACAATTCTTCAGTCCTTTTTTCCCTTCTCGTTTTCACCCCACACATTGCTCTCACCATTGACCTTTCCGTTCTTCTCAGGATTGCCAGTTCACTCTCTCTCAATACCCATGTCTCGCTACCATATAGCATTGCAAGCCGCACACAGCTCCGATATACTTTTCCTTTCATCCTTAGTGAAAATTTTCTGCCATGCAGCATTTCCCCACATTCCCTGAACTTTGCCCAGCCCAATCTTGCCCTTGTTGTCACCGCTGCTTCACATCCACCACTTCCATTTATCCGATCACCCAGATAACAGAAGTCTGTCACTGTTTCGATGCCATGGAAGAACTCATCATCATGGCCTTCCACTTCATTCCTTCCTTTACTGCATTTCCCACAAACAAAACACTTCGCCAATCTTGTTGCGGCTCTCTTGACATTAGCACATCTTGCATGTACCCACTTTCCACATTCCTTGCATTGCATTGAATTTCTCATCACTCTCTTGCCACATATTCCACAGGGATCTACTTTGCTCTCAACAACTGTTCCTTCTGCTCCACTCACCATCACTTTTGTTTTTTCAAGATTCACCTTCATACCCTTGGTTTCAAATGCTTCTTTCCATTTCTCAAACTTTCTCTCCATTCCCTCCATACTATTACTTGTCAAGACCAGGTCGTCTGCATACAAAATTTCACTCAATAAGCCCTCCCTCACTCCTTCAGTTACAACGTCAACCACAATAGCAAATATCAGAGGTGACAAAACTGATCCCTGGTGTACACCAACCTTCACAGAAAACTCGTTTGAATAATTTGATCCAACTCTCACTTTTGTTCTTGCATCCTCATACATAGACATCACAGCTCTCACTAATACCTCCGGTATACCTCTTTTCCTCATTGCCCATTCCATCACTTTCCTTGGTACTCTGTCAAATGCCTTTTCTAAGTCGACGAAACACATATATAGTTTTCTCTGCTTCTCTCGGTATTCCTCCTGCATTCTTCTCAATATAAACAGAGCATCCACTGTACCTTTTCCTGGCATAAATCCAAACTGCATATCATTTAATTTCACCAATGTTCTTAACCTCTTTTCTAGTATTCGCTCCACAATTTTCATTCCATGCTCTAGTAGTTTTACACCTCTATATGCACTGCAACTTCTCACATCCCCTTTTCTCTTGAACAGTGGAACAACAATACTATGCTTCCACTCCTCCGGCATTCCCTCTCCATCTAATACCCTTTGGCTAAGTTGTAGCATTACTTCAATTCCCAACTCTCCACTTGCTTTTATCATCTCTACGCTCACTTCTGATGGACCAGCTGCTTTATGCAGTTTCATTTGTCCCATTGCCTCCACCACTTCATCACGAGTAACCTTTCCCACTGGACCCTCCACCAGATCAACCTCTGTCATTCTATCATTTTCAAATGCGATACTGCGTTTTTTTCACTTGAAATTCCATTTTATTATTTAAATTTCACTCGAAATTTCAGCCAAAGGAAACTTTCTGTCGTAAACTCCGTGAAGAATTTTTTATCTGTTAGATCCTTTCGTTAGAATTTATCCGTTAGAATTTTTTATCCGTTAGATTTTTTATCCGATGATGATTAGGCGACAGAAAAGAGCAGGCAACAGTTTCTGCTGATGCGGAAACCGATGATAGCGATACACATCAACCTAGCAATTATGATACTTTTTCTAGCTAAGAATCAAGTACTCTATTTGGGTTAAATATGATTACACCGATAAGTTCTTACCCGATACAATGTCGTGTTCATATGGCTATCGAGCAATTAGACTTTTAAAACCAGCAAACAAGGCAGAGACACTGGACAATTTCTTTTCTAAGACAGTCAGCTTAAACAAGTAACACAGTGACTGCAACATGCAGATTGTAGTTGGTTTAATAGAAGTTCTGCACAAATTGTAAACTTGCAAGCAAAATTTATATCGTCGGCTATTTGTAATTTTTTTTGGATTAAAATTAAATAAAGCTGCATAGTTTTTATGTATATGACTTTTGTAAATTAATTTTAATGTTTTTCAGAATTTTTGTGCAGTATCAAAGTGAATTAATTCTTACCTATTAGGAAAGTACTTGAACCACTTCATAGTGATGTCGCAAGAAAAAAAGGTTGGGGTTGTAGTTGTGTTGCAGTTAAACAGAAAGATTTTGTGCTTTGAGACCAAGTCATTGTCGTGTGTAAATGTCTTTCAAGACGATATAGCCTACATTTCTTTACATTGCCAAGAGTGTAGGTTAGTTCCTTTTTAAAAAGAAAACATTCGGTTTGATACAATAATTTACATTTAAAGGAAGTAAAACTATGGGGTGGCCGCTTCGATGCCGCCACGGATGCGCTGATGGAAAAGTTTAACGCGTCTATAAGTTACGACAAACGCATGTGGAAGGCTGACATCGAAGGAAGCAAAGCGTATGCTGCAGCACTTCAGAAAATCAATTTAATAACAGATGACGAACTAAAAGCTATTCACTCAGGTGATCAAAGTTTTTGTTAGTTATAGGCCTAACACAAAACTGTGAGGCCTGGTTTGTAATTATAGTTTTACACTCAAAAAGCGCTATTTTTTTGCTGAGATTAAATTCGAAAAATAATCTCAAAATTTGCAGAAAATGATCTTTCAGCTGTTTACATTACAACAATTTTTCAGCGAATAACGTCTTAAAACAACATTGTTTTGAAGACGCAGTAATGTGGAACTAGCAATCATTATAAATGCGCCACTTCAAAAGCACACATGTGGTAGTCTTACTTTCTAAAAGCTCTGTACCTAACAATGCAACAGATTGAGGCTCATACTTAACATCGGCTTTTCTATCTTTCTAGGTCTTGATGCAGTAGCCCAAGAATGGAGTAACGACGAGTTTAAAATCGTGTCTAGTGATGAAGATATTCATACAGCAAATGAACGAAGGCTCACTGAAATCATCGGCAGCGGCATTGCCGGCAAACTCCACACTGGAAGAAGCAGAAATGACCAGGTAATTATTCGATTAATCTGTTTATTCATTGCTAACAAAAAGAAGACCATTATTCTGAAGACCACTCTCTAGTGGTAGGCTACTTGTAATATTTAGGCGAAGATATCATGCATATTTAAAATTTTAATTAAGTGTTCCGGTATATAAAGAAGGATGCATTATATGTTTTGTATGAAAAAGTCCATTCATCGTAGTGTTTGATTAGGCGACGCTGCGCTAGAGCTTATCGAATTATGTATCTAGAATTCTAGATCATTAAAGTATAGATGTTCAAGAAAATTTTTATTCGAGATGACGTCGATCTCTGTATCGCTAGCTTTGGTTAAATGTTCTGCACTGTGGTTTGTCACGATACTTAAAGTACAAGAAGTTCAAACTCCACTCTCTTTCGATTTTGCTTGGTCTTCATTCCGAAACATCAGGGTCGACCAGTTGTCTACGGCGACTCCTCCATTTCTCTATGTGGTTGGCATTTTCAACTTTTAATTTCATTTTTATCAAATCATCCTTCACATGTTTTCTTTTAAACTCCGCATTGCTGATTTTATTTCTCAGGTTGTTACTGACACGAGAATATGGCTTCGTGCAGAAATAGACTCGTTGAAAGATAAAACGTCGCTTTTGATACGCAGCATAATCAATCGCGCAGAAAAAGAGTTAGACGTTCTAATGCCTGGGTATACTCATCTGCAGAGAGCGCAGCCAATCAGGTAATGCCGTTCAACCTGTCGTAGCTTATGTGCTGCATACAAAGGACTTTGCTATTATATTTGAACAGATACATAGAGCAATATTATTGTTTTAAGGTGCTTTCTGAGTTTGTAGACGCATGTTTTGTTTTGGACGCATTTTATTTACGAAATTTTTCAATAAAAACTTATTCCAAATTTCCAATACGAAACAATGAAATGCAATTCTACTTCTTTAATCCTAATTAGTCATGACGAGTACTGGGCCAGTTTGTGAGAGAAATATTGCAAATGTCTTCATTTTTTAACATCCTGCCGACAGCTGAGTTGCATCTATTTTAGAACGAGTAATTGTAAAATCTCCCTTCTTTAATTAAATGTCATAGGTTGCAGTTTTATTAGATCCTTTTCATTTTATTTGCTTTCTTCGATTGTACCAACTCAAGGCTATTTTTAGGCACGCTTGCTGTTCAATATCATATTTTGCTGCTTCATAAAAGAGCAACAACATTGAGATTGTATGCGTAACAGCTGTATTGACGGCTATGAAGCTCTAATTGTAAACATTACCACGCGCTACGACAGATGCGTGTATACAAAACGGAGCGGATTTCCTTCCGCCTTAACATGCTGCGACGAACGCACAACAATTTTACAGAGAGATTCAAAAAAGGCTTGTTCACGCAATGTCGTTTCAGAATTGACTATTCTGTCATTCAACACTGCGGTTTTCTATATGTTTGACACGTTTGTGAGACTTCAGTATAACTGACTTTTTTATTTTTAGCGCCGAATTATTACCATAATTCAATAATAAAAGCAACCCCCAGACCGTTTTTTGATGCATCAAGCGGTACACCAGTGAGCGTATCTGCCTTTTTTCAACGTCTGTGGATGTTGAATCAACGTAAAAAGACTGATACTGACTGCAGATAAGACAAACCAGAAACCTATTTCTTGTTGTACACCGATAACACAAAGTGATTTTGCAAAACCAGCGATACTTCAGACGTTGTTAAATTCAAAATCATTGTCCAAATCCCTAAACCCTTAAGCAAAGTTATTATTAGCTTCTAGTTGAATTCTTTTGAATATGCTTAATGTAACAACTAGTGTGTTCCGTAGTCAACTAATCAGTTTCCTATAGATATCTATAGACTTACCATCAGATGTCAAATTTTTATATATTTTGATTGCCTGTTCTCTATAGGATGATTTATTTTCAAGGTGGAGCCATTGGTTGATGAGTTACGCGACATCATTGGCACGAGATTTAGAAGTTCTCTCTGAAATACAGCGTCGGGTGAATACGTTGCCATTGGGTAGTGGAGCTTTGGCTGGTAATCCTTTCCAAATCGATCGCGATAGTCTGGCGGAAGATTTAGGTTTTGATTCTATCAGCATTAACAGCTTGGACGCCACAGGAAACAGAGATTTTATTGGTGAATATTTAGTTGCTGATCATTGGCTGGCTGTTGGTCGAACAGCATCCATTTCTATTTTCTGATCGTTTAATTTTGAATTTTAAAAATACTAAAAATCGTCACTGCTCTTATTAAGGTTTATATCCCATTGGATAAATTCGTAGTCTGTTTGTCTGCAGTGTGTGGTGTAGACGTCTTTCAGCCGCCAATGGACGCTGAATCAATGTTTGGAATACTCTTTTATAAGTTTAGTGCATCACATTTGTGTAAAATCATCGTTTGTTGTTAGCCTTACGTTTTGTTGTAACTTGTTAGTAGTTGCTGAGGTAAGGGATGTGTTTACCGTTGGTACGTTACATATTCATGTACTATAGAGTTGAAGCACAACTGTTCTGTTGCTAATTGCTTGTCCAGAACGAAGGTCCAGTGTCTTCCTAACGGTTGATTATCTTTTGAATTTCTTTCGCAGCGGAAGTTCTTTTTTGGGCTTCGCAAGCTTGTTGTCATTTGAGTCGGTTAGCAGAAGACTTGATCATCTACAGCACGAAGGAGTTTTCTTTTGTCCAACTATCTGATGCCTACAGCACAGGTAGCAGCATCATGCCGCAAAAGAAAAACCCAGACAGCCTGGAACTGATTCGTGGAAAAACCGGCACGATCATAGGCAAAGTATATCCGTTTGTTTAACTTGGTTTAATTCTCTTGAATTTTACGGAATGCAGCTATTCTGTGCCAGTATGTTCTGTTGTTTTATTGTTTTCAAAGCGAACTTGGCTCAGAAGAAGAATTACGAATACGTAAAAATCGCGTTTTTTTTCACATTGTTTGTGCTATTGCTGGAGTTGCTTGCTGCAACTGCATCAAAAAATCTACTTTTGAACATACTTTGAAATTGTGATGCTAGCCCAGCTCCCGCGAACTCCACAATTAACTTCTATTTGTATGCTTGCTTTTAGTGCACTGGATTTATGGTATCAATGAAGGGACTTCCCAGCACGTACAACAAGGACCTTCAAGAAGACAAGACGGCTTTGTTTGAAGTATGCGATGCTGTCAGTGCGATGATACAGGTTAGTTTAGAATTTTAGATCACTTACACCTGTTAGTGGGCATATTTTCGTGTTTTATGAGTGACTAAAGAATTTACTACATACCCCAATCGGATAATTTCCTGCGTTGTTTCACGCTTCATTTTTCACTTTTGTTTTCCTTTTTTTTATTGAATAAGCTGAACCGAAGATGATCTGGATCCTAGCAGATGGAAATCGATTTTTTTGCTGTTTAAAATCGAACTGACTCGCGTGAAAATCAATTTATTTGTATTACAAGACATGTAACCGAGTCGTGCATATCAAGGAGTGTTGTGGGTTTGACAGCTGTCGTAAGATACTTCATCCCTTTTCTTCCTTGTTGACTTCATTCCGTGTTTTTTTGTGATGTTATAATTTTCTTCAGGGCTTGGGTGAGATCTGAAATTCTAAATTAAACTCGTTGGGAATCAAGTTTGTTACTTGTGCTCTCACAACACTGAACGCTTGACCAATATGATCACAACACTGATTGCAGATTGCGACTGGTGTAATATCGACTCTGTCAATAAATGAAAAAAACATGCGCGGAGCCCTGAGCATGGACATGCTTGCCACTGACCTGGCATACTACCTTGTCAGAAAGAAAGTAAGCTTGTATGTATGTTGACTTATGCTGCTGATCCAAAATGCTCGTTATAACCGAGGCGCTACAAAGTTAGTTACATGTACACTGTACAGTATTGTATTATGTAATACATGCACTATGCAGCCTACAGGACATATTGTATAAACCGAGTGAATGGAATTTAGATTTTTCCACACCCCTGCTATGTTATGGCAAGTCACGGATATCGTTTTTGCTTGGGGTTGGAAATAAAACATGAAGCTGAACAATTAACCACAAACCTGTATAAATCTCGCTCGCTACTGTCTGCTGTAAGCTAATATGTATGTTTTTATGTGAAGGTGCCTTTCCGAGAAGCGCACAGCCTTTCTGGAAAAGTAGTTAAGAAAGCTGAAGAACTTGGCTGTGAACTAAGTGAAGTGGCGTTGTGCGACCTGCGAAAGATAAGGTGCGTATTGATGATTGACAACGGTTGTTTGCTTTTTGGCATTAGTCATCAAAAGTAAGGTCTTATTGACATGATCGAGGTGTGGTGACAAAGCAGTTCAATTTTTTTATGTTTTTTTATCATTTCTTTTTGCAGCGAACACTTTCACGATGACGTGACTAAAGTTTGGAATTTTGAAAATTCCGTCGAGCAGTATCAATCACGAGGTGGCACTAGCAAGTCCAGTATTTTGTGGCAAATACAAAGTATTCGGCGAAAAGTTGACAATCAAAAAGAAAAATCCTAAAACCAAGGTTTTGAATATTTGTTGAATTCCTTGAAATCGTTCTGTTTCTCTTCGTGCTATATCTGTTTCAAGGTTAGGTAATCGTGCACATTTGTTTTCGATCATTTGGAAGTATTTCTGGGTTGTGCGATAAACGATTTGTTTGTGTCAGTATGGTCTAACCAGGCACATTTCCTTTTGTTTTTCACAATGCTTAAATTCTTGCAGCGTCGTGTAAATTTAGTTAGGTGCAATCAAAGATGTTTTTTAAACAGTGTTTTGTTGCACGTAGTGCTGATCAGTTTTGCATAGCCAAGTAATTTATTGCTTCACTTAATAACGCATAGCAATACACATAAGCAACCGGTATTTTAGTCACAAAGAGAAGCTTTCAACGTTTCCGCAATAAAGTTCTAAGGGAGTCTATATTTCTGTACTTCACTTGGAATGTTAACATTGGTTTGTCAATGCCTTCCTTTAGTTTTTAATAATTGTTGCTGTTCATCATAAATTGTGTGCTGTTGCTGCGATGTTAGATGCGCGGTGTCGTGTTGCGGACAATGTGATGACAGGTTTTGATCAATTCAATCAGAAGGCACAGATCACCCTCTTGGTACCAAGTAATCATACACTGTAGAATGTAGATATTTACATTGTCTGTTGTATCTTACAATCACTCGTCCGCCCCGTTAGCTCAGTGGTTGCGCACCCGGCTCAAGATTACGCGGCGCTGGTTCGACTCTCGGGGTGTGCGCTTGAGCAACGCAATTTCAGGACTGCCCTCCATTCAGCGGCACCTAGTGAATGGAATAGTTCCCTGGCAACAGTACTTCAACAATCGGAAAACTTCACTCTTCTAATCTCGGTACCGTATCCGGTCCTACGTCAAGAGCCTCTACAAGTATGCGAAACTACGAGGAAGAACCAATCAAGGCTTTGTCAATCCGAGGGTAAAGATTCAAACCAAACAACCAAAAAAACTGTTGTTTCTTGTTGGGTTGCAGCATTACAGATTAGACACTTCTCTTGGATATTTGTTTGGGAGTAAACAGTTAATACAAGAATTCTAAGTTCAATTCAAAGTGACGATACTTCCGAAATTTGGTGCCAGCGGTTACAAAATTACAGTAGGCCCTATAAGAGAAAAATTTTTTTTGTCTTTTTGAAGAGTCACTATACACTATTTGTTGTTGATGAGTTCGGTACGTGCAGTTTAATACTTCAATAGTCAAATCACCTAATAGTTTTCACATCAATACCAATGTTTGTTGCATATTGTTCTATTGTAGTAGGCTTATTACAGTATTGGTAAAGAGGTGATTGTGGTTGACGTCAGATGCTATGAGAGTGTCAGCAGTTTACAAGCCTGTCAGTGTATATTTTAAATGCGTCAGCCTCCTCTGGACTCCAATGCACAACCAAGCCAGTTGAAGTGTTGAATATATTGATTGATATGCCAAGGTGAAGGCTGACGATAACTGCAATAAACAAATGAGACCAAGGCAAGTGCCTAACAGATGCGTACCTTATATACTTATTTCCACTCGCACATAATAAACTAAACAGTGTTCATACAATGTGTGCTACTATTCGTACAGTTGTGTTATTCTTACGGCATCATTTGCACCTAAATACAGTAAACCAATTCACATAAGGTAGGCTATGTACTATGTAGCCTACCTGACATTGGCGAAACCAATACCCAAAGGGAAAACTGAATTCTTCGAAACGAACAATCAATTGTCAATGTCTTAGTGCCAATTGTAAAGAATTTGAATGGCGACATTCAAGATTCAGGTAACTATAGACCTATTGCTGTAGCTACAGTAATCTCAAAACTGTTTGAACGTTTTATTTTGAATCATCTATTGCCTTTTTTGAATACCAGTGACAATCAATTTGGGTTTAAGTCTGGCCATAGTACTGACATGAGTGTTTTTTTATTAAAACAAGCAGTGTCCTCTTATATCAGTCATGACACTCCTGTATATTCTGTCTTTTTGGATGCTTCAAAAGCCTTCGACAAAGTCAATCATCATTTATTGTTTAAAACGCTTATCACACGCAATGTGCCTATGTATTTTGTTCGCTTATTAGAATACTGGTATAGTAAACAAACCATGCAAGTGAGGTGGGGAGGTCACCTGTCCCAATCATTTAATGTGTCCAATGGAGTCAGGCAAGGTGGGGTTTTAAGCCCCTATCTTTTTGCAGTATACTGTATATTGATCAGCTTTCTTATGAGCTCAATAAAACAAAAGTTGGTTGCTATGTTGGCAACTCTTGTCTAAATCATATTATGTTTGCTGATGACATTTGCTGCATCTCGCCTAGTTTGTGTGGCTTACAAAATTTAATAGATGTTTGCCACAGCCCACAAGTATGCTGTTGAACATGAAATTACTTTCAATTCAAAAAAGTCATTTGGTATGTTATTTTCGCCAAAAAACTTGTATCTTTCACGTGCTCCCCTGCTACATCTAGGGAAATCTGAAATTGTGTTCACAGACTCTGTAAAATACCTGGGTGTATTTATTGAGAGTTCTCTCTCAGATGAAACTGATATTTCAAGGCAGGTACGCTCTCAGTACTGTGCTGCAAACAGTGCAAAATGTCATTTCGTTAAATGCTCACCCGCTGTAAAAAACATTGTTTTTCGCTCTTATTGTATGTCCTTTTACGCATCCCAGTTGTGGAGCAAGTTTAGATCTTCCAGTATAAAACGATTACGTGTTGCTTACAATGATTCTTTTAGAATATTGCACAACTTGCCTCGTTATGTCAGTGCCCGTGAACATCAAGCAATGAATAATGTAACAACGTTTGATGCTTTATTGAGTAAAAACATGTTTTCGTTTATCAACCGTTGCATTCACTCCTCAATTCGCTTTATATCAGACCTACTGTCATCTGATTGTTTTTATCGTTCTGAATACTTTCAATTCTTCCAACGCTCATTGTATGTAAATTTGTAACAGTAGATAACCCATTTAGGCCAGTGAGCTTTTAAACCGACGGCATCCAAAGTGGCTCTCTGTGACCTTTGTGCATTTGTAGTTTGTGTATTATTTTGTTGTTTTTGTTTTGGATATGGACAACTTTGTCTGACGCAAATAAGTAATAATAATAATAATAATAATTCAATACATATTCGCTAAAGAACACAAATGGACCGATATTGGAGACCTCCCCGCACTCGACAAGCTTGTTCCCGAAACATGGAATGCAATTCCAGACACTTATACTAACATGAAGAAGTAGGCTATGCTATTGGTGTTTTGTCTATTTTTGGATCAACATAATTATGTGAGCAGGTTTTCTCAAGCATGAACTTAATAAAACCCAAGTATCGCTCCCGCCTGACGGATGAAAGCCTGCAGTCCTGTTTGAAGGTGAAAGTAACATCTTTCAACCCTAATATATTGTAGGGACCCGTGATGAATATCCGTTGTTTTCAACCTTGTGCAAAACGTTTTTCTCCTACAATATTTGCGTTCTCTGGGGAACTCACTTGTGAGCAGGAGTGGTTCATGAATCGTTCTCCCGCAGCGTTCACCAGTGATTCTATTTGCGTTTTTTGAGGAACTCACTTGTGAACAAAAATAATTGATGAATCGTTTTCTACCCAATAACCTTTCCACCCGCAGTTTTCAACACTGATTCTGTTCATTAGCGGTTGATCGCTTTCAATTTTCTCCACTTTAGCAAAACGTTACATTATGACGTCAAAGCGCTGATTTTCTTAACATCAAAGCAACAACTATTCAGTATCTCCGCAGTTCACCTCTGTGACGAAATCTTACCATAAGTTTATCATGAGTTCACCCGGAACAACTTGTTCCACAATCGTAAACATATTGTTGAAATTTGCCAATTTTAAATTACGTAATTAGGCTACTTGCCGTTTTCTTTGAATATAAAAGTGCTTTATATACCTCCGCACAAATAAGTTTTGATACATAACACATTATTTTTGTTTCCAACTTCAAAATCTATTCATTCAAAAAAAATTGGTGTTCTAAATTCTGCAATTCGAACTCACGAACAACAATTCCTTGAGGCTTATTTCGTTACCTCTGTATCATCGAAGCATAGTTACGCCAGCAGAGGTTCTGCTGTCATCAGGGATTATTAAACTTTCTATAAAAAAAAACTAAGACCCCTGCAATATCAAAAATTTGCAAGAGCGTTTAAAAGCAGAAGTCACAAAGCTGGTGAGCAGCGTACATTAAGGATTTATGATGTTTATACTAGAAACTTTATACTTACCATTTCAATGTTTTATTTTCAGGTGCATTGGTAATTGTAGCCTCGTCTAGAATAGAGAAAAAGAACAAGAATATAATAGCCCACTAGCTACATATTTACAACCAGGGTTGGAAGCAACCACTGGTTGTCACTATAGACCGATCCATCGCCTAGCAACGCTCAGCCAATCAGAGCGAAGGAGAGCAAGCTATCTTTCCAAGCCCACTATCTAGCATTGCTTTTATGCAGTTTCCATCACATTTATGCTGTGATTTTTTAGAAGTAGAATTTTCTTCTGCGGTACTTGCAGGTTTGACAGCAAATACCTATTTGAGATGTCTTAAAATCGTAAACCTGCTGCAAATAGTGCTTTCTAAGACACAGTTTAACTGGGTTGTTAGAGCCATGCAGTTTGTTTGTTTGTTTATCTTTATCCTGTATTGCGGGAAAGCGGACTTGAGCGCTATGCATCGGTGTACGCCTTCCGATGTACACCTGACCCACGCTGCAGCCGACGGCAATGTCTGTTTCCGGTTGTCTACTCTACTTATGACTTAAATTTGGTACTACCCATTACTCGATATCGATCACTGGGTAGAGGCAATTATCGTCAAGTTTCTTGCCCAGAGAAACAAGTGTTATCAATGGTTTGAATAGTTGATCATATTTTTATAGAAGAAGTTATATAGCCTGGATGGTGCGCTGTGCTGCAACTGCTACGTTGTTTGTTTGATTTGTTACAATTCACTGGAGTGAAAAATTAATCTATAGGCCAAATCTTTTAAATGAAACCCACTTTTTAGCCTGCAAAGAGTGAAAAGTGGCTGATTTTCCAAAGACAATTTCAAACATTTTTCTTTGTATTTAATGGCACTTGTGGCATTTTACATCAAAAAATCAAACAGGGTTTTAAATTGCACGTGACTTAAACCAGTATAGGCCTAATATGCAAACAATTCACTAACAGGAGAATTTAAAATGGATCTTACACTAAAAAATGACCCTTCTTGCAATTGTAGCAAAAGAAGAGATTGTGATTCATGTTGCATTTTTAGAGCACAAAGTTCTTCTTTCAAAGCTTGATTTTCAGTTATCAGCTTACATGATTCTGCAATGAATAGCATAGCCTGTAAACTATGGTTGTTTAAATTCAATGGTTGCATAAGATAAAAAAAATGAACTGAAACATATAATACCAATGGTGGCCTAGTAGCCTACCGTAAGCTACCAGTAGCCTAATTAATTCATACAAATCAAGAAATAAACCATAGCCCAACCCATTGCAAAATGACTAAATGAGATGTCATGGATAATTATAACCTACTAGGCTAATGTTTTGTGCTTTTGAAATACTTTTTTGCTTCTTTTGTAGCCTACATAGTCATCTCATTCACTGTTCATTGCATCATTATTATGCAATGCAATAATGCATCATGTAAGCTGATAACTGAAAATCAAGCTTTGAAAGAAGAACGTTGTGCTCTAAAATTGCAACATGAATCGCAATCTCTTCTTTTGCTACAATTGCAAGAAGGGTCATTTATTAGTGCAAGATCCATTTTAAATTCTCCTGTTAGTGAATTGTTTGCATATTATACTGGTTTAAGTCACGTGCAATTTAAAACCCTGTTTAATTTTTTGATGTAAAATGCCACAAGTGCCATTAAATACAAAGAATGCAAAGAAAAATGTTTGAAATTATCTTTGGAAAATCAGCCACTTTTGACTCTGCAGGCTAAAAAGTGGGTTTCATTTAAAAGATTTGGCCTATAGATTAATTTTTCACTCCAGTGAATTGTAACAAATCAAACAAACAACGTAGCAGTTGCAGCACAGCACACCATCCAGGCTATATAACTTCTTCTATAAAAATATGATCAACTATTCAAACCATTGATAACACTGCATGGCTCTAACAACCCAGTTAAACTGTGTCTTAGAAAGCACTATTTGCAGCAGGTTTACGATTTTAAGTTTTTTAAGACATCTCAAATAGGTATTTGCTGTCAAACCTGCAAGTACCGCAGAAGAAAATTCTACTTCTAAAAAATCACAGCATAAATGTGACGGAAACTGCATAAAAGCAATGCTAGATAGTGGGCTTGGAAAGATAGCTTGCTCTCCTTCGCTCTGATTGGCTGAGCGTTGATAGGCGATGGATCGGTCTATTCGATAGCATTATTCGTTGCTTTCTGAATTTCGAATGCTTATACCCATTCCTTTTAAAAATAAATATCGAATGCGTGTTATTCACTGCTTTTTTATGCAAGCAACAAAATCATTATTCGTTTTTCACTAATCGATATGTAGGAAAACTGCTGAATCATTTTTTGTTGATCACTCACTTCGTCGTCAAAACGAATTTACGAGATTTAGTTTTCAGATTACTATCCGACCTAATCCCGTTCCGGTTTTCAAACTTTAAAGGATTAAAGAAAGTTTTGCGACAACACAGTTCAGAAAAACCATGCCAGTGAGGGAAAAACCTAGAACATCACACAACTCGATCAGGCGAAAGAGAAATTGAAAAAAGAAAACTAATCGGGAAAAATGATGGTTTGCGAAAATGAGAGAACTTGTATACCTGGGACTGGTACATAAGTCCCCCCCACCCCCCTTGGTAACTCATGACAAAGACAGGAGTCCAGGACTCAACGGACATGGCTCTTTCGCCTTAGTTGTGTGATGTTCTTGGCGTTACCGCCAGTGAGAGTAGTTAACAGTGTTGCCAACCTTGCGGTTTTCGTGCAAGTTTTTTTTTTAGTTTGCAGGTTGCTTGTTTTTGGGCTTGTTTTTTGGCAGTCAAACTTTTTTTAACTTGTTTTTGACACTGAAATTGCGAGGTTTTTATTGCAGTCAACATTGTAACCCTTCTTTTCAAGATAATTATTGCATTGGAATGGCGTAAACAAATGTCATTCTTGAAATAAATGAACGTGATGTATGGACTGCAAAGGTTGTATTGAAAATTTTAAACTGCTAAACTGAGTGCTTTATGCTAATTGGTATTGATTGCAAATTATTGGGCTTGTTTTTGTGTTGATTTGCCTGTTTTGGGCTTGTTTTTTAGATTCACTTGCTTGTTTCAAAGAAAACAACCTGACATCACTGGTCGTTAAATAAAATTAACGACCAGTGACTCCAACTAAAACCAACAGCAAACGACCAAAATAGGTTAAAAAAGCAAAAATTTGCATAGTATAATTTGTAATTTGCATATTATGCAAATACTATAAAGTACAATATTTTTAGTAATTGCGATTAGTTGGTTTTTTTGAAATATCGATAGCGGAAAGTCATTGCTTTTTTGGGCACTATCGAATAGTGAAATAGTCATTGTTTTTTGACTAACTACTTCCAACCCTGTTTACAAGTTGCTTCACATTTGTAGTGCCGATTGGTTATTAAGTTGCAGCATATTTTTTAACCTAAAGCATAGTTGTTGGTAGTTTAGCTTTACGATTTTTCTATTCTTCATAATAAAACAGAAAAAAAAAGTTAAAATGTCTGCCGTTTTTAATATTGGTGTTCTGATTTATATTTTCAGGAATACTCCAAACTACGTAGGCCAGGTTACTTTTGTAGCTCTTGCTGATTATATTACCGTTAGCTCATTGGTTACGCGCCGGCTCAAGATCACGCGGCGCTGCGGTTCGACTTTCATGGTGTGCGTTTGAGCAACGCATTTCAGGAATGCTCTCCATTCAGCGGCAGAGGTGGGCAGTAGCACGCTACGTTTGTAGCTGCGCTACTTTTTTGGTAAAAGTAGCGGTAGCGGCGCTACCTTTTAGTTGGAGTAGAGGATGCAGTAGCGGCGCTACTTTTTCCAAAGTAGCGGTATTGGGAAAGGCGCTACTTTTTTTCAGTCGCACTCCCGCTACCCGCTACTTTTTAATATAAAATAATCGTTTTTTTGGCAACACCGGCGTGGTCAAGCGGTAGGCACTTTAACATGGTAGCCACTTTAACAAGTCGAAATTCTGCCACTGCGAATGACTACAATGCAACCGCCAACCAATCAGAACATGTTATAAGAGGCTACCGTCCAATTGTGATCCTTCTAGCACTCATCCAGAGAGTTAATGCTTGTTTTGAACTTTATTTGGTAATTACAGAAGAAAAAGAACAATAGCAGTGGTGGGAATCGAACCCGCGTCAATGAAATGACTACTTTCTAGCCCTAACCCCTAAGCCAACCAGCTGACAAAAAATCCATCACTTAATTTGCGTTCTATCATCTTCTTTTCGCCATTTTTTACGTCACTTAGGCTAAACCGTAGCTTATGATTGGTTGGCGGTTTCATTCTAGTCAAGTTTAGTGGCAGAATTTCGACTTGTTAAAGTGGCTACCCTTTAACATTGCCCACTCGTCGAAGAGTGCATGCTTTTCAATGTGAAATTGCTTTGTGTTTTAGTCACAATTTTCCTTATAAACTCCATTGATTGCAGTCATTAAGATCCTTCTTGCACTCAGTTCAGTTGCAGTAGAAAAAATAGTATTAGCAGAGGGTGGGAATCGAACCCACGAAATCGAAATTACTACTCCTCTGCCCTAACCATTAGGCAACAATGGTCGTGGCGAAGCATTCAGTTAAATTTCTTTGTATCAAATTTTTTTCGATCAGAATATCACGTGTCGAGTCACATGACTGAAATCAGCTGAATTGCGAGTAGGCCTGCGCTTTTTCGACGAGTGGGTAAAGTTAAAGTGCCTACTGTTATAATCGGTTTAAATGCAAAGTTTCGGTCTTTTGGATGTAATGCGACTGTTGTACTTCGACTTATACAAGACAGGTGTAATTTGACTGTTGTGGGGGACATCAAGCCAGGTTGATACCGAGAAGAGTGACACCAACACCAGCCATGACTCCGAGGATAAATTTTTTGGTGCGTTGGCGCCATCCAGTGAAACGTCGGTGTAGAAGGAAACAACAATTGTGGACGCCTTTTTCGGACAGGAGCAAGTCCTTCAGCTTTTTGAATACCGAGTTAAAACATCTGTTAATTATATACAACACCTCCATTCCTTCCACTGCTGCGGTGGAGAGATTTTTCTCTGTTGGAAAAGATGTGCTTAAGCCAAAGCGGGCAGGACTTAGTGATTCTCATTTTGCAATGCTCGTGATTTTGAAAGATGCGTAGCCTAACAGTAAATTTCCCTTATAATGTGTTTTCGATAAAGACGTTAAAATGACAGTGTAAACAATCAATCAATCAATGTATTTTTCGTCATTAACGCGTCCGGGACGAAAAAAATACTAACTACAAAAATCGATATAAACCTACCAGCACGTTAACGAACAGGAAAAGGTGGCAAAACCTTGACAGGTTTAAAACGTGCCTGAATGAAAAATTATGTAGTAGGCTATATATCAGTAGTTAGCACGGCCACAAAACCCAAAAAAACAAATAGCAAAAAATAAAACAAAAACAGAGAGAAGCACACATGTAGTACCGTAATGAATGACAGCCTAATGAAAAGTGTTGTAAACTGAATTTGCTAGTTTCAATATTGATGTGGATGAGCAGTCATAATATTAATAATAGGATGGAGAAAGAAAACCGGACATAAAAGAAACCCATCCTCAGGCAAAAGCCCGTTTCAATGTGGCCCAGGAGAGCAGGTGTTGAGCTCTTTCTATGGTTAGACTGCACATCACACAGTAGCCTAAGACGATTGAGGTTTGATATCCAGTTATTGTTTCTTGTCCTGGTGGGTGATGGAATGGATGAGCTGGTAGATGTCCTGATGGTGTTGATGAAGCTCTCATCTCCTTTTGCGACGTGTCGTGTTGATTATGGAGTATTGCGTTTGCTGTTAATATCTACAAACATAAAAGTACAGCACAAGCAATCGATATTATTGTTAGGTAAGCCTAATCTTTTGTAAATAATTTCGGATTTCCACTAAAATCTTCACAAGAATGCAAAAAAGCCTTTCTACGTTGTCTTTCTATTGCGTGTCCATTTTGCTTAAATGTTGTTTTAGTTTGTGAATAAAAAGTGACTTTGTATCAGTCTTTCTAATTGAAGAAGGAAATTCGTTCCATGTTTTCGCACCTGTGAATTCTATTGAATGTTGAGTAAGCGTTTTTGAGAAGTATGAAATGTTTAGAGAATCATTATCATGGTTTCTTGTAGACAGGCTGTGAACCTCTTTGACATATTTAAAAAGGTTGGTGAAGCAATCTGGTATTAAATTGTTGTGAAATGTAAACACGAAAACACCAATTTCCAGTTTGAACAATTGCTCAATTGATATCGGGATCTGGCTACAACTATCATTGTTTGAACGGAAAATACGATGAAATTTGTCACAGATTTTTTGAAGTTTTGTATAAGTCCTTCGTTGCCATATTTCCAAATCGTAATGCAATACCTCAGGTTACTTTCAATTAAAGACTGGTATAAGCAGATCAAAGCAGATCAAAAATTGAGTCAGGCCAAGGAAACTGATATTTTGTACTCTCTCAATTGGTTGATCATTTATACTTAAGATTTGCTTACACTTATTCGCACGTAAACTGTTAGTATCAAATACCATGTATTTTGTTTTGTTTACATTGAGTGATAATTTATTTGCTACAAGCCATTTGACAACTTCTTGCATTTCTGTATTGGCCGTAATTTTGAGTACATGACTTTGTCTAAGATTTTTGAGACGCAAGACAAAAGACTAACTGGTCTATAGTCACTGCAATTGCTTGGGTCTCCTTTTTTATAGATTGGCACTACTTTACCGATTTTAAATGCTTTTATGAACTCACCATGTACCAAAGATAAGTTAAAAATATGTGTTAGTACTTTTATTATGTTATCGGGGGTATGCCTTAAAATTTTGCCTGGAATGCCATCAGTACCACAACTTAACTTTGGTTTCAAAGATTTAATAAATCCGTAAATTTCTTCAAAACTTGCAGGTTTTAAAAATATTGATTTGGGTGATGAATTTGGAAGATACTTGGAAAAATGATCAGCAGAATGGGGAATTTTTTCAAGTAATTTTTCTGCCACAGAAGCAAAATATGCATTAAAGTGATTGCATTTTTGTGAAGTATCATTTACTACCTGACCATTAATGCTAATGGGGTACCGTAGTCACTTTTAGGTTTTTTCCTTCCAAGCAAACTATTTATGACACTCCAGGTCTTTTTAAGATCATTTTTGTGCTTATGCAGAAAGGTTTTGAAATAATTTTGTTTCTTAAATTTCAAAAATCTTTAATAAGTATTTCTTTGTTTATTATATGCTTGTAGTAGCGGGTAGCGGTAGCGCGCTACTTTAAAAATAGCCGGTGCCCACCTCTGTTCAGCGGCACCTAGTGAATGGAATAATACCCTGGCAACAACACTTCAACAATCGGAAAACTTCACTCTGTCAATCTCGGTAACCCGCCCTGCGTCAAGAGCCTCTACAAGTATGCGAAACTACCAGGAACAACCTATTTAAGGCTTTGTCAGTCCGAGGATAAAGATTCAAAACCAACCATATCTGCTGGAAACTGACGCAAAACGGCACTTTGGAAGAAAAAACTTGCCAACTCCTGGCCAAGATCAAGCTCTCATAAAAACTTTTCAAGTCCGAGTATAAAAATTCAATGAATCAGTCGGTGGAGCGCATTTTATGCCACTAATTTATTGTTTACCAATTAATATTATAGGCGGATCACGGAAAAATTATTTTGAAAACAGTACCAATTCCGGAATAATTCTGCAATATCCGCTTAATAAAGTAGTTCGTAAAACAATGCGATTCCCACAATGACAATCTTTTTGTGGGATCTTTATGTTTTGGATTTATTCAAATATGCACGTTTGTTAAAAGCATTTCATTATTGTTTATTGAAATATTTACCTTCACGATTGATTCTTCGATGTGAAGACTGTGATATTCCACAACATTTGATGGATTTTGTTCATTGTGTAAGTTTTAGTTTTTTGGCCAGATCGCAGTTTTTTACGCCGCAACAGTTTATAAACCATTTTATCAGGATTACGCAAACAGGGGGTACTTTTGCACCAGGAATGTTGTTAGGGGAAGGGGGCTAGTAAAATTTTCAATGAGCCCAGGAACTTGAAGAAGCTATCGCGTATTTTTAGGATATACAGTAGTGGATTTTTTTGCAAAAGTGTCTTGATTTTGGGTCGTGAATCAATTTGGTACAAGGACTCAAATTATCCTCTCAACAGCTGTTGACGATTTTAGCCTGGATACTGTACTTTAGTGGCTGAATGCAGTTCATGGTTTTTACTCGTTCAGTCTGCTGCAGAAAGAGCAGTAGGCTATATTAGTTTCACATGTCCTTTGAAACAGCCTAAGTAGGTTAAACTTTTACTTTGCTATTTTCAAAATGCAGTTTCACAGAGGCATTCCATATCTAAGTAAAGTTGCTGAGTTGCTAAATATTATGTTGATTTCTAAAGGTGTGTTATTATCAATTGTCATTCTCAAGCGCATGATAACAAACTCGCCTACCTTTCTCTATACTGCATTAGAACTAAAAGTCAAGTAATGAAGCTATGAACACCATTTTGAAATCTTTCGTATGAAACGGTAAAGGACAAGGTGTATTCCAACAACCTGCTGCATTCCAAAGGAAAAATTGTTGGTCTGTCACGGGGTGCCACAAACTACTTTAAAACTAAAAAGGTTGGGAACCACTGCTCTATAAGTATGCGAAACTGCCAGGATTAAGCTCTGCAATGAGCTTTCCCATTCCGAGGACAAAGATTCAATCAATCAAACTCTGCTTGACAAGATGACAAAAAATATGCGAGACTAACCAGATGACCAGATAATCAATCAATCAATCATTTTATTTTTCGTCATTAACGCGTCCGGGACGAAAAAGATACTAACTACAAAAATTGATATAAACCTACCAGCAAGTTAACGAACAGGAAAAGGTGGCAAAACCTTGACAGGTTTAAAACGTGCCTGAATGAAAAATTATGTAGTAGGCTATATATCAGTAGTTAGCACGGCCACAAAACCCAAAAAAACAAATAGCAAAAAATAAAACAAAAACAGAGAGAAGCACACATGTAGTACCGTAATGAATGACAGCCTAATGAAAAGTGTTGTGGATTGAATTTGCCAGTTTCAATATTGATGTGGATGAGCACTGAGCAGTCATAATTATAATAATAGGATGGAGAAAGAAAACCGGACATAAAAGAAACCCATCTTCCGGCAAAAGCCCGTTTCAATGTGGCCCAGGAGAGCAGGTGTTGAGCTCTTTCTATGGTTAGACTGCACATCACACAGTAGCCTAAGACGATTGAGGTTTGATATCCAGTTATTGTTTCTTGTCCTGGTGGGTGATGGAATGGATGAGCTGGTAGATGTCCTGATGGTGTTGATGAAGCTCTCATCTCCTTTTGCGACGTGTCGTGTTGATTATGGAGTATTACGTTTGCTGTTAATATCTACAAACATACAAGTACAGCACAAGCAATCGATATGTTTGTTAGGTAAGCCTAATCTTTTGTAAATAATTTCGGATTTCCACTAAAATCTTCACAAGAATGCAAGAAAGCCTTTCTACGTTGTCTTTCTATTGCGTGTCCATTTTGCTTAAATGTTGTTTTAGTTTGTGAATAAAAAGTGACTTTGTATCATTTAGGGGTGTTCAATTTCGATATTCGATTTCGATTAAGGTGATATTCGAAATTCGTTTTTCGTATCGGACATATTCGAAATTATAGCCGCCCTTTCGGCTGAACGCGGTTGAAAGTAACTCGAGTGGCGCGAAATCTGTCTTGTCACATTTTGCAAGCGAAAAAAGACTTCGACACAAGCGCATCGTCAATCACGTGACTATCACACGCTCTCGCGGGTCCAACGGCCAGTCCTGCACCAGGGATGCCAGGTTGGCATTTTTAATGCCAAATTTCATAAATTTCTCTCAAGAATGAAGATAGCTAGGTTGTGCAATAGCAGAAAGTGTAAGCTGAGCTTTGTCGCAGTTTTATCCATTTTTTACCGAATCCATAGGCGCCTAAGCCGTGGGGGCAGGGCCGTAGCCAGACCGCAGAGCAAGGAGGGGTCAACTTTTTTTTAGGGGGGCCGAAAAAATTTAAATGGGCAAAATCATTATAATTGTAGCTGTTGCTCGAGAATGTTGAGATTTTTCCAAGGAGGGGGAGGCAAGGCCCCCCTGGCCCCCGGCTGGCTACGAGCCTGCGTGGGGGCCAGGCCCCCACGCATATTTCTGTGTGGGGGCAACTTTTTATGCTGTATTGATACATAAAACAATAGATGAACTAGCGATCGGCAGCAGGAAAACACTTTTTGAATGCAAACCGCAACAGCTTCGCGATAAATAATCACTAGAACAAAGTTGCGATGCTACAATCCAACAACAGACAACAAAATCTGTCATTTTTACATTGATTTAATGTCTGCAGACGTTAAACCAATGTAAAAATGACTGATTTTGCTGCCTGGGACATAGCAAAAATCTACCATTTGGTGTCGATTCAATGTCATCAGATGTTGAATACACCCAAAAACAACATAATTTGCTACGTAGATGGAGTGTGCGTTTAGCTTTATGTGCTTGAAAACATATTCGATGTCGCTTTCGAGTCGAAACCTTTGCAGTGAAATGTCGCGGCAGTGAATCGCTGTGAAAATGAACTTGAAAGTGTTTGGGGTCCCAGCGACCTCGTCTTCAGCGGAGCGATCGCTTTCAAAAGCTGGCCTGACCGTCACGAAGCTGAGATCCCGACTGATAGGTGACCATGTCGCTTGTGTTCTTAAACACCAACATGGGCCTGGAGCTGTAGACGTTATTTTGTGTTCTTTTTTTGCAAATTTTCATCGCTTTTTTTTGCGTTTTCTGGCGAATTTTCATGTCGTTTCTTTCAATAAAATCACATTTTGCAGTGTGGTGAATAGTTGTGATATTCGAAATTCGGAAATCGAAAATAAATTGAATTTCGAATATTCAAATAATCGAAATTGAACACCCCTAGTATCAGTCTTTCTAATAGTGTATCAGTCTTTCTAATATAACCAGATGACTATATCACGTTTTGAACCATTTTTTACTGAGCAGATTATTTCATCACAGATCAACTTGCGAAATCAGGGCTTGTAGGTTATAAGCCGCTCCTGAGTTTATGAGCTAGAAATATTATGCTCAAGAGACGTTGCCAATCATTAAGTGCAGACAGCTTAAAACCTACAACCGCTGCAAAATCATACATACAATTACAAACCATACCTTACATTAAACGTATGTAAACGTTGAATCAATAAAAATACAAATAAACTTCTCTAGTTTGTAGTCAGACAGCAAAATCCATCATTTTCACATTGATTCATTGTCTACAGACGACTGCAGAATCAATGTGAAAATGATGGATTTTGCTGTCTAGGTAGGCTAGTGAAATAATAAGCAGCTCTGCATTTTGTGTGATGTAATGTTCAGTTACTGTACTTACGGTAGTCACAAGCCCAGTAGCTACCTGCTATACTATTAGAGTATGAAACAAAAATTATAAAGTCGCACAATCTGTTAATTAAATTGTGGGTTTTTGGCTTCCAACTTATAAGATGAAATGCATGGGGTTTGCTTTATTTACGTGGAAAACTCATAGTCCGGCAGCCCGTGACGTATTTGTAACATCATAAGGTACAAAAGGTTTGAGTGTTTTATCAACCATGCCCCACTGTGGGATGTTCAGAAACCCACATCCGAGGTTTCACTGCTGGGGCGTTTGGGGGCTACGGCCCGGTGAAAAACTCATTTTGGGGGTCAAAAAAACATCATAAGGTACAAGAACAAAACCTACGCCAGAGTTTATGCCTTCACTTGTAGACTTTGGAACAAGTCGATCTGGGTGCCCCAGGTGGGGCATTCCCGAATTAGGGGCCCCCAAAGTTGGGGCAAAATACGTAAAAATAACATCATAAGGTACAAAGATGGAACTTCTTTCATCAGTTGGGGCATGTTCCACTGAGTTCGAAACAACTTTTCTTATGGCCCCAAGGTGGGGCTTAACTTCATTTTGGGGGTATAACCCCTAAAATTCACAAAATTAACATCATAAGGTACATGGATAAAACCAAGTGTAGGTGATAGTACCTCACTTAAGGACTTCAGAACATTAAAATTTGGTCGCCCCAGGTGGGGCATTCCCGAATAAGGAGCCCCAACGCTGGGACAAAATACGTAAAAATAACATCATAAGGTACAAAGATGGAACTTCTTTCATCAGTTGGGGCATGTTCCACTGAGTACGAAACAACTTTTCTTATGGCCCCAAGGTGGGGCTTAACCTCATTTTGGGGGTATAACCCCTAAAATTCACAAAATTAACATCATAAGGTACATGGATGAAACCAAGTGTAGGACAGGTGATATTACCTCACTTACGGATTTCAGAACATTAAAATTTGTTCGCCCCAGGTGGGGCATTCCCGAATAAGGAGCCCCAACGCTGGGACAAAATACGTAAAAATAACATCATAAGGTAGGCTACAAAAATGGAACTTTTATCATCAGTTGGGACGCGTTCCACCGAGTTCGAAAAAACTTTTCTTGTGGCTCCAAGGTGGGGCTTAACCTCATTTTAGGATATACAACCCCAAATTCAAGGTTGTAGCCTATTTGGATGGAACCAAGTGTTTGCAAAACGTCAAAAGTTTTTTTGCTTCACCTGAGGATTTTTCCTAGCACAAAGACTGATACCGGGTGCGAAAGTCATAATTCCTTAAGCAACTATAATTCAATATTTCACCGGTTGAAGACTGTAGTGTACAGTAGCATACGTACATGTGGTAGCAAGAGTACCTGTGTGTTACATACGATCTGGCTATTGCAAAACATTCCCTCATCATTCAAGAGCAAGAAAGTCTAAAATGTGACCGCTTGTTCATATTACTGGGTGGTTTCCACATTTCCATGGCGTTCTTTAAAGCTATGGGTACTTGGATGGTTCAGGTGGTCCATACATCCTAACAGAAGCTGGTATTCTTGCCGAAGAATCCCTTAACGGATTTCTGCTTGGTACTCATTACAATAGGTGCAAACGAATACACGTTCTTTTCGGAACAGCATTTGAAATCTTGCATTTTAATCAATTCTTGTTACAATGGCCTGCTCCTGAAAATCTGGACGAAGAACTACGTCGTTTATGTATTCGTCCATCCCAGTCAACGATTGGCTTTTTGGTTGACGATCTTAAAGACTTTTTGAGTTCCTACCAAGAATTTTCATAAAAAACCGAAACAGGAGAAAATGGCAAGACTGCCCAGTACTGGTATGGATACTTAAAACTTGTCAAGACGTACCTACTCTTTGCTCGGAGTATTCATTCTGCAAATCATCAGTTGTTTGTGTACTGCATAGGAGAGATGTCAAGCGTGTTCTTCATTTTCAACCAACCAAATTATGCAAGATGGATTTTGCGACTGCAGGATAACATGCTAAAAATGAAAGAAACTCACCCTGAAATAAGTGATCTGTTTGAACAAGGCATCTTGTCCGTAAAAAGAACTCAAATAAACTTCTGCGGATGTGCTCTTGATCAAACTTTGGAGCAAACAATCAATGCAGAATCTGCCAATCGACTCACTGGGATTTCGTCTTTCACCAATTCAATTGGTGCCAGACAGAGATGGGCACTTACCCACTTTATGTGCCGATCGATCCTTTACAACTTCTATGAAGATCTGGGGATGACATCAGCAGAGGAAGCATCATTTGACCTTCGTCCTTCAAGCACCGATAGAGACCGCAAACATTTGGATAAACTAATGCAAAAAAATAAGCAGTACAGTTAATCCATTTAATGCAAGCTTCGATGTATCATTTCTATTCAATTTTAGCACAGGAAAAGCAGTCGCTTCTGCCACTTCAAATTTTCTTTTGAATGTTTTTCAAAAAGGAACTGAGGATAGAAACAAATTTATAAGTCAATGTCACCAGGACACTAGCACCTTCAACAAGCCAACACGTAGAAACAAAATCTGCAACTTTGCTTCTAAAACTGCCGTTGTGAAAAGCATAACCCGCGAAGGCAATTTTTCTAAGTTGAGAATGGAACGCAATTTGATGGAAAGGCTTCTATGTTCAGCAGTAGATCACAAGGTAGACGTGGAATTGATGCTGTCTTACCCCCTCACACCAGTACCACTGTATTTGTGCCATATGGATGCAACGATGAAATTAACCCAAAAGTTAATGCTTTTGAAGGCTCTTGAAATCGATAGTATGTTTCTTCTTCACACTCTTGGAGATTTGCCGATGACGTTCGGAGGTGTTGCAAAGACGACTTTGAAGAAATTGTGCAGACACAGTGGGAAAACAATACACGTTGTTTTCGATAGAACTGTATCGCCTGTCCATGAAACTGTATCGATAGAACTCTATCGCCGTTGTTTTCGATAGAACTGTATCGAACTGTCCATGAAAGATGCCGAGCGAGATCGCCGAGCAATTCATGGCTTCCGCGATCAGCAATACGTCATCGAAGGAGAGGCCATAAAACAACCTGTTAATTTTGCAGCCGCATGAGGAATGACAACTTCAGGCAAGCATTGGTGCATTTTCTTGTTAATTCTTGAAAATCAGATGAGTATTCCAGCTTTCTCGACTTAAGGTTCTTTTATGCTACACTTGATGAAAAATGTTATGTTTATCGAAAAGATGGCGAAAAAATGTTGTGTGGTGAAGAGGAGTCCTTTTTATTCTACCACGAAGAAGCAGATACGCGCCTAATGTATACCACATTGTCACCGCATGCCAAGATGTGAAAAATGTGGTAGTCCGCTCTAATGACACGAATGTTCTGATTATATTGTTGGGAAATTTGTCGTTTGTACAAAAAGACGTAACATATGGATGGAAGGTGGTGTAAAGGCAAACACCACTCTGAGATATATTGATGTATCAAAGCTTGGCAGTACTTTATCTTCAGACATGCTTCGGTCGCTTCCCGGTTTTCATTGCTTTACAGGCTGTGATCATACAGCTGCTTTTTCGGGTAAAGGGAAGGCTCGACCCCTTAATATATTGGAGAAAAATGTGCATGCTCAACATGCCTTTGCTTCTTTGGGGTATTCGAAAAATCTTGATGAAAACATTGAAAAAGGCATTGCAAAATTTGTGTGCCAGATGTGTGGATGTAAAAGTGGTCATTGCGTTAATGAATTACGATTTAAAAAATTCATTGAGACATACAAACCGAAAGGTTCCAATCCATTGCGACGACGGAAAGGTTCAGATGGAAGCAACTTTCCCCTGAGCAAAACTGTGCTCCATCAGAAAATACTCAGAGCGAATTACATTTGTGGCATTTGGAATCATGCTGCTGAAAAAGGAAGCTTTTTCCAGACACCAGTTGAAAGCGGCTGGCGTTTGGAAGATGGTAAATTCACTGGTTTGGTTTCATGGAGATCCAGTTCCGTCCACGCTGGACAACGTTCTGCAAAGTGAGAAGGGTTTGGACCAACACGGAACAGAATCAGATCATGAAACAACAGAAACGGATGAATATGACTTTTCTGACGACGAACCTGCAAACCTTTAATGAATAGATGTTTTTGCCTTTCTCCACCTCAAGCATAAATAAACTGTAGGCTATAGCCTACATAAGCAACTTTTTACCTTTATTCTTGTAAACATGGGGATAGAGTATGATTTGAACTTGTATTAATTTTATGGTTTCCACCAGAACTTACGAAACCACATAGAACAAAGTGTTAAGATTGATCTTTTCACATGGCTGCAAACCGGGGCCAATGGTGCATAGCCTACCCGAGAGAGATTATGCAGGAGGCATGCTTTTTCAAGAAGCCCTTTGACTTGATGAACAGGCCATACGTTTTTAAATAGTTCAATGTGCATCTTTTCGTTCTACTAGCGTATAATTTAACGTTTCTTTCACACGCCGTTCCAGGTTTCGTTATTTTGTAGCGAGTAATTTTTCCATTCCTTTAAGCAGAAGTCACATGTTATTCGAGAAGTCCTCTCAGTTGTTTAAATAAGACCACATAGTGTGATTTGTTTCTGTTCAGTGTTTAGTCTGAGAGAAACTTAAATGTAGGTAGGCCTACGTACAATCAGGGGCGGATTAGCAAATTGAATTAGCCGGGGAATTTAAAAATAATAACGGTCCACTTCTATCAAAATAGATTTAGCATAAAAATGCTCGTTTCACAAACAATTTATTTCATTTCAGAAAAAGTCTTTCACCGGTAATATGATGTAGGCTATAAAGTTAGACATTGCACGTATTTGTATAGCAAGCTTCGATTTGTAACTTGAATCATTGTCAGTGTTATTCAAACAAAGAATTAGGATATAGCGCTACGACTATTATATTTCAAATAAAATTTTCTTTTGTACATAAAACAGGACAGTGACCCTCTGACCGGCCAACCGGGAACGTTCTAGAATTCCGAGTAGGCTAATGATTAGCCGCCAATCCACCCCTGCGTAGAATATCTATTTTCATAGTGATAAATTTTAACCTAATAAGCAAATGTTATGCTGTGTAGATATTATATCTTACATGCTTCATTGATTTTCCAAAATATTTGCAGACGTTTTGAAATATACACGAGAGACACTTGGTTTTATACCTTATATATGATGTTAATTTTGTGAATTTTAGGGGTTATACCCCAAAATGAGGTTAAGCCCCACCTTGGAGCCATAAGAAAAGTTGTTTCGAACTCAGACGTGGAACATGCCCTAACTGATGAAAGAAGTTTCATCTTTGCACCTTATCATGTTATTTTTACCGGTAGGCTACGTATTTTGATCCAACTTTGGGAGCCCCTTGTTCGGGAATGCTCCACCTGGGGCGACCAAATTTGAATGTTCTGAAATCCGTAAGTGAGGTTCTATCACCTACACTTGGTTTCATCCATGTACCTTATGATGTTAATTTTTTGAATTTTAGGGGTTATACCCCCAAAATGAGGTTAAGCCCCACCTTGGGGCCACAAGAAAAGTTGTTTTGAACTCAGCGGAACATGCCCTAACTGATGATACAAGTTCCATCTTTGTACCTTATGATGTTATTTTTACGTATTTTGCCCCAACTTTGGGGACCCCTTATTCGGGAATGCCCCACCTGGGGCGAACAAATTTTAATGTTCTGAAGTCCGTAAGTGAGGTACTATGACCTACACTTGGTTTCATCCATGTACCTTATGATGTTAATTTTGTGAATTTTAGGGGTTATACCCCCAAAATGAAGTTAAGCCCCACCTTGGGGCCATAAGAAAAGTTGTTTCGAACTCAGTGGAACATGCCCCAACTGATGAAAGAAGTTCCATCTTTGTACCTTATGATGTTATTTTTACGTATTCTGCCCCAACTTTGGGGGCCCCTTATTCGGGAATGCCCCACCTGGGGCACCCAGATCGACTTGTTCCAAAGTCTACAAGTGAAGGCATAAACTCTGGCGTAGGTTTTGTTCTTGTACCTTATGATGTTTTTTTGACCCCCAAAATGGGTTTTTCACCGGGCCGTAGCCCCCAAACGCCCCAGCAGTGAAACCTCGGATGTGGGTTTCTGAACATCCCACAGTGGGGCAAGGTTGATAAAACACTCAAACCTTTTGTACCTTATGATGTTACAAAAACGTCACGGGCTGCCGGACTATCATGTGATGCTTAACTCGATGTTTTTTTCGATTCCCTTTCAGATGTCGAGTGAGACATTTTAATGATTTTTTAAAAATATATCTTTGAGTGCATACAATTACAAGAGAACCATAGCCTTAGAAGGTTGATCACCATATATGCTATGGTAACTAACTAACTATATATAAGTTTTCTGATAAAGGAGTCTGAGGTTCGGAGTATGATGATAAATAAATTCAATTTTAAAGTTAAAAAAAAGTTTTATGATACAGGAATTCATGTTTCAGTCTTCAAGCATTTATCTAAATATATATCAAAGAATGACACCCTGGACCATAATGATGCAAATTTTAATAAATCTAATCTGATTGATTTCACGTGCAGGTATATGTTATCTAAAGTTTTATTAAGTGTGCAATTGTTTTCGTGATAGTATGGCTGAAAAATCTGAATCAGATCATTTTAAAGGATGGTTATATAAGTGGACAAACTACATCAAAGGTTATCAGAGGCGATGGTTTGTTCTTTCAAATGGATTACTGTCATATTATCGCTCTCAAGCAGAGATGGCTCACACTTGCAGAGGAACCATCAATTTAGCAGGGGCATTTATTGTGACTGAAGATTCATGCCATTTCATGATATCAAATGGTGGAGCGCAGACTTTTCATCTGAAAGCTGGAAGTGAGGTCGAAAGACAACGCTGGATAACTGCTCTTGAACTTGCCAAGGTAAAAGCTTCCAGAATGATTGATACTGATGATGAATCATCAGATGATGACATGGAGGCTCATGAATCACAACCAAATGGAGAGGTTCATGCTAATCCATCTATTGAAGCCGAGCGAAATGAACTACGGGCTACGCTGCAATCTTTGGCAAGTAAACTTGATGATCTAGCAACATGCAATGACTTAATATCAAAACATGGAGGGGCTTTGCAACGAGCTCTTACTGACCTCGAAGTTGCGGAAAATCATTTAACAAGTCATAGTGAAAGTGGAACACTGTCTAACAAAATTAAAACTGTTAATGAAAGATCAACATTATTTCGTATTACCTCTACTGCTATGATCAATGCTTGCTCTGACTTTTTACAGCTAGCTCAAGTTCAAGGCAAACGGTGGCACAAATCAATTGTTCATGAGCGAGAACAACGAAGACGTTTACAGGATACTGTTGAAACACTTGCAAAACAGCACAATACTTTAGAGCGAGCAATTCATGGAGAAGCTGGACCACCAAAACCTGGCTCAAAAGTAGCAGAAGTGGATGTAAAAGAGCAGAGTGAAGATGCATCAGAAGATGAAGATGAATTTGTGGATGCTTTGGATATAGATTTTACTGTTGAATTTGTAAAAGGTCATAAGAAAAATGTAAGCTCATCGAGTTCAGCGTCGATCAATTCTGCTGCCAGTGTCAAAGATGAGCAAACTGAAATCAGTCAATCTACCATTGAGTCTACTGCCTTAGTTCAAACCGTTGCAAAGTCTTCCCAACCAGTTGTTGTCAGGAAACGGCGTACTGCAATACCTCAAAAGCCAAATTATAGCCTAAATCTTTGGAGTGTTATGAAAAATTGTATTGGAAAAGATCTTTCTAAGATTCCTATGCCTGTTAATTTTAATGAACCACTTTCTTTTCTTCAGCGTCTTGGGGAAGATATTGAATATTCACATATCTTGGATAAAGCTGCAAAATGCACCAATTCACAAGAACAAATGACTCACGTTGTAGCCTTTTCTGTCACTACGTATGCAAGCACTTTATATCGTGTCGGAAAGCCGTTTAATCCACTGCTTGGAGAAACATATGAGTATGACAGGCGTGACGATCTTGGATTTCGAATGATTTGCGAGCAAGTTAGTCATCATCCTCCAGCAGCAGCTATGCACATTGAGTCTGCTGATGTTGGCCCCAATTCTGGATGGTCGTATTGGACAGAGATATCATTGACAAGCAAGTTTAGAGGAAAGTACTTAAATGTTTCTCCTTTGGGGAGAGTTCATGTTAGATTTCATGCCTCTGGAAACCATTACAGTTGGCACAAGGTAACTACTACTGTTCACAACATCATTGTTGGCAAGTTGTGGGTGGATCAATCTGGCGATGCTGAAGTAGTTAATCACACTACAGGAGATTATTGCAAACACAAATATTTTCCGTACAGTTATTTCTCGAGAGAAACCCCTCGTAAAGTTTCTGGAATTGTCATGGATAAATTTGATAAAGCACATTATGTTGTGTACGGAACGTGGGATTTACACATTGATTGTGCTAAAATTGACAGTGTGAACTTTACAACAAAAAACAAACCCCTCTACAAAACACTTCCTGCTAAAAGGCTTTGGCAAAAGAATTCCTTGCCCATTGGAGCAGAAAAAATCTATTTTTTCTCATCACTTGCTGTTACATTAAATGAAGAAGAACCAGGAGTTGCTCCCACCGATTCCAGGCATCGACCTGATCAACGCATGATGGAAAAGGGAAACTGGGATGCTGCAAATGAACTTAAACAAGGTTTGGAAGATGCTCAGCGAAAGAGACGACGTCTACGTGAAAATGAAGCAGCCGCTAAAAAAGCTGCAGGTTTGCCAGTCGAGCCATATAAACCACTCTGGTTTGTGCCTCAAATCAGTGACCTAACTGGGGAAACCTCCCATGTATATGGTGGAAAATATTGGGAACATAAGGAAAAACAAGACTGGTCTAAGTGTCCACCTATTTTTGAAGTATCATCAGCCTATGCTACATCATCATCATCAGAAAGTTAATTTTTTAGATAATGTTCTTTTTTACAAGACGTTGTGCAATATTAGAATTTTTAATTCTATGTAATTGTCATATTGTGGTGATTTGTTTTATAGTTCAGATATGGTCACAGTAAACACTGAACACACACAAATAGATATGATACTCACTATCACTAAGGAATAAATACAATCACATCTCGTTAATCCCGACTACAATGTTTTATCCGATTATGTTAATTTTATGCTAGAGATTGAGCAACATTCTTTACTTTTGGCAAAGTAGCAATGTTTTATATGTAATAAACCATAGAACTCACTCAAGTCGGTGCTCAAAGAGGAACAGAAATTGACTGCAGATTTTTGATGAACTGTTATATTAATTTGTGCAAATTTGAGATGGTTATTACGGTAGTTTTTTGTATGAATTTCATCTCAGGTGCAAAACAGTTCATACAACATAAACAACAAAATATTTGTGTTAGTTATTCTAGATGGGGGCAAAAATGTGACAATTGCAAGAAATTAAATTTATGTGAAAACATACGGTTTTTGCTTATTCCTTGATCATGGTTAAATGAAGAGAATTTTGCATAGAAATGCATAGTTTGCTGAGTTTTCTTTTGGTCTGATGAGCTGTCTAAAAATATGCTAATAGGATTTGTGATTGCTTAGTTCTTAACACATCCCTCTTTATCAGTATCAGATCGCATGGTTTTTAAATTAAATAAAGAAGAATAATTAAACTTAAAGTTTTTGAATGACAAATTCATGGAAAGAAATCCAGATTGAATTTATATTTATGATTGTTTAAACTTCAGAAAATGTGCGACTGTAATAGAATTGATAAAACTTTTTTTTATGAAAAGTCAGTTTATAAAATAAAAACCTGTGAATGTGTTTAGTTCAACAGTTTTTGATGGTATATCAATTAGTATTTTTAGTTATTCTATCTTTGATTTATTATTGTGAATATTTTGCTTTTGATAAATTGAAGTTATTCACATAGTGAAATCTCACTTCAATCAAGTTGCTTTATTGAATTTTTATTAACGAGTTCTGTAAGTGGTTTGTTTTATGATCATGTTTGACTTTAAATGAATTGGTAAAATTGTACAACTTGTCTGATTAGCACTTTCCCTGCATGAAAATTTTAAGAATTTTTAGGTCTTTTGCATTTCTATGAAAACAATTCTATTCTCACCTGATACTAATTAATTTGAAAAAACTGAACACGAGTTATTTTCATAGATGAATTGTGCAAGTGCTGATCTTAAAACATTTTTGAAACATTACACTGTAATATTTTTTCACTTTACATTTACAGCATGTTGGTGTCGCCCTTTCTGGGACCCACTTTTTTGGAGATATTATAATTCTTGTGCATATGATAAAAAAACAAGTTGAACTTCTACTCTTATGTCTACTGTTGATGGGTCTGCTACTATTCGGTGAGTCCGATTCGGTGAGTCCGATTCGGTGAGTCCGATTCGGTGAGTCCGATTCGGTGAGTCCGATTCGGTGAGTTTGATTCGGTGAGTTCCTAACTTCTAACCCCTAACCTTAACCCTTAACCCTAAAACGGCAATGATAATTAGACTACGGTACCCAATAATTAAAAAAAAAATTGAAAAAAACCCCCGTTAAGGGATCGGACTCACCGAATCGGACTAACCGAATCGGACTAACCGAATTGGACTCACCGAATCGGACTCACCGAAACGGGCCATTCCGACTGTTGATAGTGCAACACTACAGCTAGTTTTGAAAGTTAGAAATATTTCCAGCCTGAATGAATGAATGTATCAAGCGATCATCTGGTAATACTGTATTCTGAATTTATCGCAATAATAATCTACTAATTTGGTCACTTGGCTGTGATCAATCAGTCATCAGAGCATGACTTTTTCAGGATCACTAGAGTGGCATTTTGTTAAGTTTTCCATTTTAAGTTCAAAAATCAAGCCTGAAGGAAACAAAATAGGTAGTGCTTGGTCTCAGATTTCAATCAATAATAGATATATATACAATTTTAGATAAAAATCATGTGCACTATTTGTAGCGAGCTGTCCTTTACTGGATGTCGTGAGAAAATTTGTAATTATGTTACAAAAAATAATTTTATTATACGCTTTTAATGGTAACCTTTATCATGGCTATGGGAGTCAGCTGCTTTTGAGTTTCAGTATGTTTGTTTTTGTAAGGTCATGCTATAATGCAGAATGTACCCTGTCTGTAGAATGATGATATACCGGTATATACTCTCAGTCTTCGAAATTAGCATATTTTTACTTCGGCAAAAACGTTGCCGAGGCCAAACGGCAAAAGTTGAAATTGCCTCGGCAATTGCTGTGAACGTTTATTACGAAAAAATTGTAGGCTACCACAACATGTAAAACGAGAAGCGAAAAATATAATAGAGTAGTCTATCAAGACCGCATTGTTTGATTTGTGATGTAATAATACCAAAAGTAGCGATAAAGCGAGCAACGCGATACGCACGCTGTTACGATAATTCATGTTAAATAACTCACGGGGGGGGGGGGGGGGGAGTATGTTAATTCTGGGTTGATTCAACGTTCGAGTCAGCACAAATCGATTTAATTTTCCCGACCGGTTGTATTGCGTAACAACAATGCCCAAAAGAAATGACGACGACGACTGCATTTCTTAAGACGCTTGAAGCTTAAGCTTGAAGACGCAAAACTGTGCGTTCATGAACGCGCGATGTCATATGATCGGAAGCATTACTTTTCTTTACTGCCGAAGTACCATTTATCCAATTTTGTACTACTTTTTTAACTGGGCCCCGTAGCTTTTCTAAATCCGATTTGTTTCCGTCATAAAATTCTTTACAAATTTTGCAAAATACTACACTAACTTTTCCTTCTGTCTCCTCTGTTTCATAACCTATAGCAGGTAAATTCCACTTTTTAACTGTATCTTCCTTTACCATGATTTATATTGGCAATGACACTGGTAAAGAACAAGCATTCGATGAAAGAATAACTCTTGCGTAACAATTAAGCCAGTATTTATAAGGTTGCAAACTTTTTTTATAGTTCACATGAGCATTGTCAACGCATAAAATTGCACCTGTTGTTACGCAACCAGACATCTATCACAAACCGCAATTAACAAAGCTCACTCTAAAGTCTAAAGGTTAACGCGTTACTAAACTATTACTATTAAACTATTACTTACATGTATTCGACGTCTGTTGATGTTGTGTGGTTCGTTGTGAAAGCGGCGCGATCGTTTCTGATACAGCTGGACGAGATAACGGAAGGCGAAGCGCGATAAGGAGTAAACGCTTACAATAATTTGACGTCTACTGGCGTTGAATCAATGCAAATAGGGTGATATTTCTATAAAAGATTCAATTCTCCCAGCTGGGCACATGTCTAAGCGCCGGCGAAGTAGAAAGTAACCCAAATAAAAACATCAAGCAATAGTAAGATTAAATCAACCTCCTAGTCTGGTGTGGTCTAAGCAAATTAGGGTTATTTTTGTAATCTTGTGGTCCTTACAAGCGCTCGTGTGGCCTCGGCATTTTTATAGCCGAGGCTAATGTGCCATTCATGCATCTGCCTCGGCAATCACCTCGGCAATTGCCGATTGCCGAGGCTAATTTCGAAGACTGTACTCTACAATTCTTAAAATGTATGTGTGTCGATTTTCTTATGAGGAAAATTCACATATTTTTTATTATATTATTTGTACTTAATTGATTCAATGTATGTTGCAAAAGATTTTGGAAAAATCGATTGTATTATGACACAATATCTATATAATATTGTTTGAATATGCTTATCATTCAAACTTTACATGTATGATCGTATTTCTCTAGACACAGGCTTTATCTATAACTACATTATAGAAGCATGTCTTGTACTTTTGATTTCATTTATACTTTCTCAATTTGTGTGACGTGATTTCTCTGTAATAACAGTGTGGACTGTGGGTTGCAGGGATTGTAACATGGTAATTGGTAGTTTTTCCTCTTTATCTTCAAAGCCGTCCAAATTATTAAGTAATAGTAATGGGTAATAATAATTGGTTGGTCGGCTGATATTTTAAAGCTGGAACAAGTTCATACAATCACCTGTGGTCAGCTTTTGTAATACGACATCATTGGTATAGTACTTTGTTCCAAGGTAAGATTTCCAGCCAATCATGTTTATGCAAAACCGAATTAATATCATTCAATATTCTTAACTGGGAGGGCAACCACTAGCAAATAAGTATTACAGCTGATGATGGTGATTTATGTATGCTCGTAAAATGCTTATTGTAACCGCTGACAACTGTGTGATTCTATTATTTGTGTCGAAATTGTCTTAAAGCATTTGTTATATCCCAGCTGATATTGCGTACGATTTTGTTTGACACAACTGTTCGTGTATGAATGGATTGTTTCAAATTCCTTGTTCTTGATGTGTATTTTCAGTGTTTTTTCTTCAAATGGTGACAAAAATGCTTGAAGAGTAAATGACGAAGGCACCTTTAGCTTACTGGCTGTGTACTTTATATATTTATGTGCAGTTAAAGCAGATTGCATGTAGCCTATGTTACGTTATATCGTACATGGCGCACTACAGTGCCATAACTTGAAGTCTTGATTTTGTGTTGCATAGGTCGCCAATGGGTTAAAGTCATCTTTTTATGGCAATCAAACACTTTTTATAAATTGCTTTTGCATTATGATTAAGTAACAACATAAACATGAAAGGATGGATGAAGTACAAGCACAAAAAAGGTAACAGACTAAGAAAATTCAAAGTTGGTCCTGTACAAAAAATTTGAAACGATTGCATAAATTGCTTGTTACTTCAACTGCATTGTCTTTCTGAAATATTTTAATGAGAAAACTTAAAGACGTTATAATGCCATTACTGTGCTCATTGTTTGAAGTATATTTCAATTTTAACTTGAGTTTATTGTGGTGATTTATATTTGACATTAAAATGCCAAAGCCTGTGATTTCTTCGCTCTAATACATTTTTTTAATTTAAAGCACACCCTTTCCATACATTACGTTTGATTTTGATGCGTTCGTTTAAGCATTTGCGTATATGAATACAGGGAGGCTGGGTGGTTTTCGAATGGAATATCATTACTGGTTTGTCCTGACCAATGCCGGTGAACTTGTTGGATATAAAGACGAAGACTCTGCCGCTCTCGGAAAGTCTGAAGTCAACTTGGATATCCGAAACAGTGCAATAACTATATGCCAAGATAGCACCAACCAGTTTGAAATAATTGGAAATAAGTTAGTGTCTTTCCTACTTTTAGCTGGTAACGTTAGTTAGTACCATTTGCTAGTATATATGCAATAATTAGCAAAGGTTTCTATGAAATAAGTTTTAATATTGTTATGAAAATTTCATTTTCTCAATCAATTGACATCAGTTGGTTAACGTTGTTCGCGTAATCTTAACCTAATTCTATGATTTTGATTTCATTTATTCATCAACTGCGTGGTATTCCTCATCAAAAACCGATACGCCATCATCCCATGTAGATTTTGTTCGATGAAATCTCATATCACATAGTCACCAGTATCGAGCTCGGAAATGAAAATGACACCTGTCGAATTGAAAACATCATGCAGGATTTCTCGATTGTTTGTAAATCGCAGCCTGTGAATACTTTCATCATCATCTGTGCGTAGTACAAGCAAGAGCGACTGACAGTTTTTCATGAACCAAAAACGTTGTTACAAAGTTGTAAATATCAGCAGACAGTTTTTAATAATATTACTGACTTATAAAAAGATCAACATTATTATGTTCAAAATGGCAAGAATGTAGTCACACGTTCGCTTGAACAATGCGTCGAACAACACGAAACACTGCATTGTTTATGGTGCTGAACTTTATAGTTCATCACTATTACCTATTATACTTACCTGAAAAGATATGAACTTTATAGTGAATACATTATGGGGACACTCCTGATCGAAATAATTTTATAAAAAAATTATTTGTATCTAAAAAGCAGTAAATTTCATCAGAATTCTGAGTATGGTAAAATTTTGACTGTATTCAATGTCTTTGTGTGTCAAAACTTACGGTGATAAATATTAGTAAGTGGGTCAAAAATGACCCAAAAATTGGGGCAATTTCGCCCCAAATTGAAATATTTTTTTGAAGTCTTTTTTCTGTTCCGCTCCGTGCCAAAGTCCCTTCAGTTGCAAAGTTGCATATATGATTTCGGCAATATGTGTGTTTTACAAAGCTTATCGGTTAAGGAAATTTCCTTGGTTAAAACAAAAAAAATTAAACCGTTATATACCTCAAAGGGTTGGGTGTTTTTCAAATGCTGTTTTCTTCGAGTCATTTTTGGACGTTTTCAACTACTCATTTATTTCTTGTCACAATGGCATAAAATTTTGCAGGCGTAATCAATATAGTGAAAAAAATATTTGAATCAATTTTAAGATATTAACGTCTACCCTTTAAAGTACGTGTTAATTTGAAGAGATAATCAATATATACTGGAGAAGTGATCCATGAGAGGATTTTTGCTATTTCTGTGTAGTTTCATTTAAAATTATAAAACAATTTCAAATATATCAAGTTTTTCTATTACTAAAATTCAAAATTCATTTACTTTTTAAATATACACTTGTGGAAGAAAATCTCTCATTATTATATGGGTATGGGATGGCGACAATGCCAGCAGAAAGTTAAGAATGATATAAGTTCTCCCTTGAGACTTATTAATTTTTTTTTTTAAATGGAAAAACTTTTGTGTCATATGTCTTTGACATTTGGTTTTCACAGAAACGTTTTTCATCTATTTAAGTGCCATATTTTGATTGCAATTTTCATACTCATTTCCAAAGATATAATCATATAATATGTAGGGTTTCTACAAGTTAAGCACATTTTTCTACCAATTTATTAAGGGCGGTGCTGAAATTGATATTCCATCAGAAGTGTCCCCTTGATACCATTACTCACCGTTGCCAATCCAGTGTGCCTCGTACCCACAGCGATACACAATCAATTGAACACGTTACACTCAAACTTAATGCGCGCTATTTATTAAAAAACATCACTGCTACTACAGTATAGCATGAGGTCTACCACACTATGGTGTGAAGTCTACCTCTGCTTTATTGATCCAATATGAACCAAATAGGAAAAATAAACATGTTATTTAACCCGAACGTGTTATCACTAACCCTAATCTTTCATTTGCTGGTTTTGGATTGAGCAATTCAGTTTTTTGTATGCATAAGTCAGTCGACATGTTGTGGTAGACCTCACACTGTAGTAGAATAAAATAAAACGGTACACTGAAAACCACGAGGCCAAGAAAAAGATGTCTTGCCGTGTCTTTTCTTACCCTTTTGATACCATTTTTTCAGATACCATTTTATATTCACTGCTGATGTTGCTGACGACACGTTGAGTTGGGTTTCATCGATCCAGTTGCAGAGAAGCATCAAGCAAGGTGCATCTCCAGCACCGAACAAAGGCGTTTCGAAAACAAATGTAAGCTGGAGTTGTAAATAATTATCCGCTCAAGAGTTCAACATTTCTTGCAGATTCAGTGCTTTTTTGCGGCTGTAAAAATTGCTTGTAGTTGTAGTGCATTCAACAGGAGTGATAATGTTTTATAGAAAACTCGTACCACTTAGTTGTTATTGTCGCATCAGTTCAGATGTCCGAAATTTTCATCGAAGTTGTAGATTTCAACAACTTCATTGGGCTGCATTTATGTTATTGTTGCAAGTGTTCGAAATCACAAATCGTACCTGTAAGTGTCTAAAGTGACGTTCGCGTTTATCTTATCAGTTACGTATGAACCATAAACGTTTTATAGTTGAATTGTGCAACAAATTATTCTGCGTTTTAGACTCTGGAAGATCCCGTAGACAGAGATAGGTCTGGTTCCACCAACAGTGCAAACAACATGTCTACCAAAGCATCTCAAGTTACCAATGGTAACTTGATTCTTTCAGTTCTTCACAATTATTTTGTACTCAATCAGATGCATATTACATAATTTAGCACATTAACAACCGGAATACCGTTTATTTAGTTTTTTTCATTCGACGTTTCTGTATAATCAAAGTAAAATAAACCCGTATTTCAATCTGGGTCAAGATGCGTGCAGTTCTCACGAGTCATTCTTTTTTTCTCACGAGTCTCAGTCTGCAAGGAGTCTTTTTTTGTTGAGTTTGCAATATTTTAACATTTCATGATAGCTATTATAGTGCTTTTGTTGATTAGACCAACCGGTTTTTGACGACCCTCTCAATCCATTGGCAAGTCCGATTGAAAACCAAGACTTTGAGTGGGAGAACGAAGCTGCTACGTCACCAAATGCTTCGCCATGGCCGCCAACTGAAGAAGAAACCAGTGCAGTGTTTCAACTGACACAAGAGCTCGCTACAGCGAAAGCAGAACTTCTACAGTCCCGTCAAAGAATTCAAAGCTACCAAGAAGTGTTGGCCTCAAGAGACAGACAACTGTTTGAGATGCAAGACCAAAAGTATTCGGACGATCACATGACCATCCGCAGTGATGCGTTTCGTGATTTGGAAGAGCAGGCAAGGTCTTATCGCGACCAAAACGCACTTCTCAATGAAGAAGTCTTGAAGCTGCATCAGATGTACAATAAAACCCACACGGAAGCTAGAAAACAAACGAAGTTAGTGAAATAGGAATATCTGAAACTTGGTGCTGTTGCAGTCCTTACTTCTTATTCGTTGACATACAATTATCTGAAAATGCCGCAATTCTTGCGTTTCGGCGCGTGAGCAGCATTTCAGGCATAACCACAAGCGCATGCATTTGTTATTAGTCAAAGCATGGACAAATATCGTTTGCATTAGCACGTAGTTACAGTATTTGAGAAAAATGCTGTTTTGGATTTTCATAGCTATGCTTATCACTTGCTATGTCTCATGTCATTGTGAACAATTTCAATCTTGAAATAGTTTTTCATTTTTATCGTCATCCAGTTCATCCATTTCACGCGCGATGTTTAAGGCGTGCTAGAATATGGGTTTTGTTACATGATTTGCAGTTTGGGATGTGGATTGGAATTTCTATAAATCTAATTTCTGAAAAGAGGGACATTGATTTTCTGGTCAATACCCAGACAGCAAAACGTTGAATCAATGTAAACATGACGGATTTTGGTGTCTGAGTGGACAGCACATTAGTCGTTTTTTACATTGATTTAACGTCTGCAGACGTCTCTCTGACCATTTCTGACCTTTCAAACGTTGAATCAATCTTAAAAACGACTGATTTGCTGTCTGAGGAATTTAATTCATCTGACATCAAACGTTTTTAATGCGCTAAAAATGCAGGAGAGCAGACCAACTTTCAACAGAGCTTCAAAATTATCAGCGGGACTATCTAGCTGCTGTGGGCTCATGTGTCTATCGTCCTCTGGTTGAACCTGATGACGGGGCTCGCTTTGAACTTCCAGAACGTCAACGACATATTGATAATGTGAAGTCTTTAATTCGGCGCATGAAGACAACGAATCATCGAATTCTTGGCTGTTCAATACCAAATTTAGGTGAGTCAGTCACTGAGATTTGTTTTCGATTTGAATGCTAAATCGTTCAATCCCACCGTAAGATTCTCAATTCCAACCATCTTCAAGTTTTGTGTTTTTAATTATTTATGATGTTAAAATTTTAAGCGTTTTCCGTGGAAAATCAACCTCTATGTGACCTACTACACTTTCTTCACTGCGTGAACCTTCCAGTTTCTTTTGCCTCCATAAACAAATTACTCATGACGCCTTTGCTGCAGGAAGATCCGAGCATGTCGATGCTTTTGGATTCGTCCATTCCCTTCCATCGCAGCCTCTTCAGCTTCAATACGTCTGCAACTACTTAGAAGAAGCTTATGATCTGTTGATCGATATGGATGGGAACGGTCAGAAAGACTCTGCAAAGTGGAAGCATTACATCCTTGATAGTAGTGAGCAAGTACGTGTGAATTATGAAGCTACTACTGAAAAGGCTTTCATTCTCATAATCTCTCATTTAATTACTAGATACATTTTCTTTGTACGACGAGTTTTCACGTGATGAGCATTGTCTGTTCAGGTAACAATTATTCACATGACCGGTACAATCGAAACTGGTGTTAAAAATACAGTAGAACAAAGGTCTTATATAAATAGTAATCCTATCTCAGTCCGATGGTTTAGCTGATACTTTAATATATCTAGTTTCATTAAATGGTAAACAGCTGGTGTTTCTGCACATTTTCGTAACTAGATGTCGAAGTAACGTCGGATACGGTATGTGTTGTCTACAGTTCCTTTTGGCAAATTGCAAATAGAACTCCACGAGTTTACTTTGACAAGACTATTGTCTTCCATATGCTAAAAATATTGTTAGTTTGCATTTTTATTCTTCCATCTTTCCATGGACCTATGGTGATTGGTGAACTTCCATGTTCAGAAAGACAGGTTCTTTCACGTTCAATCGTTGTATTACCTCATGGGCAACCGACGCAATCGTTGTTGTGCTTTATTATTTCTAAGTTGTTTTTTTTATTGTACAACTACGTGGATATTTGCAGCCGGATATCGTATTCGACCAAGCAGCCATCTTAACACTCTAGGCTTACTTTGTAAACCATTCAATCGAGCAGTTAAATTTTGCTTCTTTAATTCGGTGTGGAGAGAGGTTTTTCAATTTCGTCCTAATTGCTTTTGCGATGCCAACAATTCGCCATAAAATCCATAATTTTAAAATTTACTCCCAGGTAAGAAACGCATTTAACCCAGCTTTAGAACAGGTACATTTGTTTCTAGTTTGAAGTGACGCCACAGTTACGTAAGCTTGTTCTGCAAGGGATACCGAGCCAATACCGCGCGTATCTTTGGCAAAAGTTGATACACTATTATGTCGCCGATATGAAGCAAGAATGTGGACAAGACTATTACAACCTAATTCTTAGTCAACTGGACCTATTAAAAGCTGACAAGGTGAAACCACTTGTTTCTATTTAAATAAAAGCTTTTAATGATCCTACGTTACGGAGAAATAATTGTTGAGGTAGTGGTGATCTGATTTGTTGGAAAACTTGTTTTGATTAATACCCTTGGGTTGTCATTTAATTAGGGTACGTTGTCATTTATTACTACATGTGTATTTCTCTTGGTCTTCCATTTTTTGCTTACGTTTTAAACCTTTCAAAGTTTTGCCACCTTTTTCCGTTCATTAACGTGCTGGTAGGCCTATATCGACTATTCCAGTTAGAAGTACCTTTTTCGTCCCGGATGCGTTGATGACGAAAAATAAAATAAATGAATGATTTTCCAAACATTTATCTCATTGAAATGAAAAAATAACAAAGCATTTTTGTCATAAAAACATGCACAGTTTTTCGTGTAGATGAAAATGACAAGAAGTTATTCGGCTAGATGACGCTTTTTTTGCAGAAATTTGCCAAAAATTTAAAGCAAATCGCCATGGATGTTCCTCGTACAATGCCGAATAACAAAGACTTCGCAACCGCCGACTCGCCACACAAGGAACGGCTGCAGCATGTACTGGCGGCTTTCTGTGTGCACTCCCCGAAAGTGGAATACTGTCAAGGCTTTAACTTTTTAGCTGGCGGCTGCCTTCTTTTCCTTGAAGAAGAAGACGCGTTTTGGTGAGGTTTTTACTGGCTCTGAACACTTTTCTGGATGCTAGATTATTGACACGCAGCCACTTGAAACCGGTTACAAATAACTGCATTTCCCTGTACATTTTCCTCCGCTGGATAATATCAAAATGGTACATATTCTGCTCAAGATATTACATTTTTCTGTTTTGTTTGAACAACATTTCATAGCACCTGCAATCCTGCATTAATTACAAAACAACTGAGCGAGGTTGCAATTTCTTTCATCATATTTAATTCAAATTCTTGAGTGGTAAGTTATACTTGTTGATGTTTTGCAAGGTTGCGATTTTTGGACTTTGTACTGTTGTTCGCTTGTTTCAACTAATAAGTGTTATCCAATCACGTACGGTATCTACACGTTAACACGTTAATTGGAAAACTTGCTGCTGTCTGACCGAAGAGACGCCATTTATACTTTTTTCAGGTTTCTTGTCGCCGTTGCAGAAAAACTTTTTCCGCCAGATTATTACAGGAACGGTCTCGCTGGCTTGTTGGCGGACCAGTATGTCTTGCAGCAGATCATTGCACAGACGCTGCCTCGACTCCACGAATTCCTAATGAGATATCCTGAAGTGGATCTTGCTGCTGTCACAACTGGTTGGTTCCTCGGCCTTTTCTTTGATTGTCTTCCTTTCCAGGTGAGAATTCGTCGCGTTTTTCAAGAAATGAATAACGACTCAGTTATGTTCCATGAGCAGCTCTTCATCTTCAACTGACATGAAACAGTTTGGTACTTGTCAAATCTATCCCGGTGTCCTCATGATATGTTCAATTGTTCAAACTTATTTTGATAAGTTCAAAGTTATATTAGATTTTGTTTTGAACAAACTTGAGTTTTAAAAGTTAATTTTGAACACACTAACCCTCAACATAAGGATTAATTCATCGCCTAGTATCTAATCAAAATTGGTTGATAGTGATATCTCCAAACAGGCCACATTTTCTTGTACACTGTCCTAGCAACCCCATACATCTTGAAGCTAAAGTTCCATGAACTATAATCATCGTTTTTGTTAGTTTTTTTTTTAAATGTTTTGTTTCAATTGCGGTTTTGCAAACCAGTTAAGTGTTTTTGGTTATAATGGAATTCCATATTATTCCAGACCCTTATCCGTGTATGGGATTGTTTTCTCGCTTTTGGCCACGAAGCCGTATTCCGCGTTGCATACGCGATGTTCAAGATCTTTGAATCTCGTCTTCTTGAACTGAACGAAGCTTCACAAATACTTCACGCTGCCAAAAACATTCCTAAACTTTGCCTGCATCCAGCCCAGCTCATCAAGGTTAGCTGCGACTCATTAAACATTTCAGGATTTGATTTAAATTTGCTTCAGCTGCAAAGAGGCAGTGAGAAAAATTTTGATATTTTTACTTTAGCTAGACCAACTGTAAATTTGCCTTAACAGAGCTATCCTATATTTTTATTTTCGGAGGTTTGGGGTGTGAGCCGAGTGACTTTCGCTACGTTATTTTCTCAGTTAATATTTTGTAATCCAAATAAATCTTGTCTATTTTGGAAAAATAAAATATTTTGTCGAGATCTTGCAATGTTTGATTAAATAAAATTTGCCGTGTGACTTTAACACAGGAAGCATTTCAAGGGCCGTTTCCTCCCTGGGAGGAAATCGAACAACATCGATCAGAAGTTGAGTTAGAAATGGTCGAAAACCACGAAAAGAAGATGGAGCAAAGACGATATTACGACGAACGTCTAATGATGGTAAGTTATCATCAAACTCGTGTTTTAATACTGATTTTTTTTATACGATTTGTCTACCAGATTCTGAAACTTTTTTACTTTTGACTTTCAGCTCGATCAATATGAAGAAAACAACCTTCTCCAAGGTGTTGGGGAAAACAAGTGGATCTTTGACTGCGGCGCTGCCAACGTTAAGTTCATATTGAGCGCGAATTGTAGAGCGACGCAGAGTTCTCGCCTGTACGAAGTGTGTCAGGATCACGTCAAGAACCTTTCCTTGCCAGTGCGTGTTGACAGGTTACGTAACTCCGCCTAGACTTGACAAAACAGGAAAAAAGTTACTGACATCTAGTAACCGCCTGATCTGACCGCATTGGGATCAAATTCAATTGGTTTGGTTGAATGGTTGGTATAATTCTGCAATAGAATGGGAGAAATGGACTTGGTCCAAATGAAATAAAGTCATTTTATAGCTCTTTGCGACACTTAGGCTCTACTCTTTCAGATTGAGTGAAAGTTCTTTGTACAAACTTTCGATGTTATTTTTCAGATCACTAATCGCGTCATGTGTGTTCACGTCATCAATGATGATGTCATACTTGTCGGCTTGTTCACTGGACAGCTGCAGGCCTATTCATGCAGCGAAAGGTAAAAATCTTCACAGCTATATCGTTTTACTGAAGATACACAAAGCCTAAAATTGTCAGTTTAAATTTATACGCCAAATTTGAAAATCTATAACTAGCTACTTAATTACACAACACAGCCTTTATCTTACTACCAAAACTATTGCTATTATTTATACACATTTTCAATTCTTCAAAACTTGTATCGGTTCACTGGCCTGCTTCCATATCGCCACAACACTACTTCAGATACGTTCATGTAGAAAGGGATATGATAAATCACACAACTTAGACATTAATTTCCCTAACATCACGAAAGACTAACACGTTAACTATACTGCTTTAACATCTAAACTATACAGCGGTTGACATTGCTTAAAGGCATACTAAATGAAAATTTCAAACCGGAATTAAGCATTAAAATGAGTAAACTGAATATTCAAGAATACATTTCAAAAACAATTACCCAAAAAAAATTGTTTTTAATGGCGCTGGCAAGGCCCAAAGTCCAGTGTTTCATTTATTTTCATTTTTTTCAAAATGTGCAAACACTGCTCGAGAATACGTAATAAAAGACAGCAATAACAAAAGCCACGTTACCACATCTGATGTTTTGAGCAAACTGTCTGCTGTTTTGATATTGAAATGCGCTGTTTTGATGTACATACATACATAGCCTACAGTCAAATCGCCCGCAGTAACAATTATTGCGTGATCGGTTGATTGCTAGTCTTTTGTTACGTAGACTGTACACTGTACAGTGTACACTGTACAGTCGCACGCTTCGTTTCTCAGGCCCAATCTCATTTTGAAAGCTCTGACAAAAGCACGCGCACAATGGTGGTCAGACCGCAATGGGGCAAAATTTTATTGAAAATCGTTTTATGGTAGCAAGTTAAACACAAAGAACGTGGAAAATCGCCAAGTCAGGTTTTTCCTTTAGTACCCCTTTAATATCATGGCACATCCCATCAGTAACGCGGCACAAAACTTATATCTCCTTTTGTTTTTTAGCTCATTATGTTGGAGTATGTCGCTTTCCGACGTCGTCTTGTGCATTCTCTCACGTGACTGTGTGACGTATGTTGGTACAGCCGACGGAAAACTGCACTTTCTACGATTCAATGATCTGGACTCGGATACACTCTTCCGCCGGAAACCAGTCCTGACGGACACGATCGAACTAAGCAAGCGACCCACCACAGCCGTTTGCTACATAGAAGATCAAGGTTGTCTCTGGGTTGCTTCGGGTCCCGCTATCTACGTCGTTTGCGCAGAGTGAGAAAGATTCAAGTTTTATGTATCAATAACTCATGCTTTTCTTGCAAAAAACATGTTTTTCGATCAGTGCCCGTACTTTCATTCCGTCACTTATGTATCAAGGTCTATTTGAAAAAAACTTTTAAATATCTAAGACTTTTTTTATGCAAGTTTTTTTTGCATATGTGTGACATTTTTAAGCATTACACCGCGTCGCGTTCCTCCTTGTTTATTGGCACAATGCCATGTAGTTCATTACACGAAATAGAGTCGATACAAACTGCGAAAATTGCACCTAAAGGTACAACGAATCAGTCGTTCTAGAATTCTTTTCTGTTACAGAACAAATGAAACGGACGGTTTCTTTTTAATATCCTCTCGCATCGAGCAAGTGTCCTGCATGCTGCATTGGTCGTTGTACGTGCTGATAGCGGTGCGGGGTTACTCTGTCTTACAACTGCACGGCACGGAAGCATTCAACAACCCTCCGCTCCTTGTATACGATGTTGCCAAAGCAATGCCTTTGCCTCCGCTGCATCCGATGATGGTAAAGTGTTATCAGAAAAAAGTCGCTTTTTCGATCGAAGTCATAAGTCGTAAATAGTGTAAACGTTTTTACAAAACTCAGCAGAACTCATATATCAGCATCACCAATTTTCAATGGTTGCACGTGTTGCCAGTTATAAACGAGGAATTTTGCATCATTTTTGTTATAAGACCCGGAGAATTAATCCGATATCTACGGTTATCCGATATATACTAGGGTGTTTCATTTTTTCCACACTTTCGAAATTGAAAACGTTCGGGTTTGCGTATGATGGGATTTTGGACACTGATTTGAAAAAGGTAATTTTTATTCCATTATGACGTCATTTAGATGTGGCACCGCGTGGTCGAAATTCGTGTGGGGCTAAAAATAGGGGATTTTCCGTAGCTCGGTAACGGAACATGGTAGAGAGACGAAATTGGTGTCAAAATGCGCAGAAGGGCCGCTTTTCTATACCTTCTTAAGAGACTTCATTGCCGTATCTTTCCCGCAAAGCGAATTATATCGAAAAAACGATATTTTGCATACACAAGGTGTTGCTATAAGTTTAATTTTTTCGGTCAGTAGAGCTGTTGCTACAAATTTATCTTGCATTACTGCTACAAAGCTAAGAAAAGGAAAAATAATGAAAGTTGAGAGTGAGACCCATTTGGCTAACTTGGAAAGTTCCGACGAAGACGAAACAAGGGCCGCTTTCCTATACCTGCTTAAGAGACTTCATTGCCGTATCTTCGCCGCAAAACAAATTATATCGAAAAAAAAAACGTTTTTTTACAACTTATGATGCACGGTACTTGTTTTGCTCCTAAATAAGTTATTTTTCGTAATACTTCTTTAACGGTCTCGAGGTAATTGTTCTGTTGCAAACTTAGCAATTGTATTCGTAATGCAAAGCTGAGAATTTGCAGAGATAAATTGATACTGGTACGATATCAATACTGTTAAACTTGCTAATGATGTCTATAGTTAATCTTGCAGTACTGTATATCTGAACGATGTTTTGCAAAACCGGCTTACATTTCTGGACGTTCTCATTTCTTTCATTTTATTGCCTGTATTAACTGATTGTTCTAATAACAACATAACTCTTTAACAGCAAACAACGGTACCGGTACTATAATAAGCACTATCATTCCTTGTTGCACAAAAATGCGCGAAGTCGCAAATCGACACGTCGGTTGCTTTCATCACTAATTCGTTCTCCTATAACATTTTTGAGCTTTCCGATTCGTTGCTCAGTGGAACGATTACTGATCAATCGACCTCCAGAAAGATGGAGGTACATCATGGGCGCACATGACGCATGTTGCAATATGAGTTGCATAATGCATATGGTTTCTTGTTTATAAATCAAAAGATGCTTCAAATTGTGTGGTACATCCATAAATGTAGAACAAGCCAACACCAGCATGCACATTTGATCGCTCATAAAATCGTCGTTTTGTCCTTCGGTAACTTCCTTCTGTTCAGCAAACCATTCGATTTGTTTGTGCATTTTTTAATTGACCTTCTGAAGATTTTACTGCATTCTAAACGTTTGTTAACCCCCGACTTTTTACCAGTATTGGCCGCCGTCATGTCTGGCATTACTGAATAAATATTAGGCAAAATACTTTCGCAAGCATCTAGTGTGATGGTATTGTACAAAATTTCACTTGTGACAGATGTACCGGAGGAAAAAGATTTAACTGCGATCAATGCTTCCGTCTTGCCACGCTTCTCATTGATAAACTGGCCAAGGAAAACATTCTGCACTTCAACTTTCTGCAATGCCATCATGCAAACTTTTTTATGTTGACGGAACATCGTCGATCCTAATAGTCGATCCTCTATAGCACAAGGGTTGGTCGGATTGCTGACGGATGCTTGTCATTCGGTGGTCTGCGAGTATGCAACTTTCACTACTCACTTTCAGAGTCTTGCGAACTGACTCCCACATGTGATCGGTTTTAGCAAAAAAGTTGGATCAGTTTCGTCTTTATCAGAACTTTCCAAGTTAGCCAAATGAGTCTCACTCTCAACTTTCATTATTTTTCCTTTTCTTAGCTTTGTAGCAGTAATGCAAGCCAAATTTGTAGCAACAGCTCTACTGACCGAAAAAATTTGAACTTATAGCAACACCTTGGGTATGCAAAATATCGTTTATCGTTTTTTCGATATAATTTGCTTTGCGTGAAAGATACGGCAATGAAGTCGCTTAAGAAGGTATAGGAAAGCGGCCCTTCTGCGCATTTTGACACCAATTTTGTCTCTCTACCATGTTCCGTTACCGAGTTACGGGAAATCCCCTATTTTTAGCCCACACGAACTTCGACCACGCGGTGCCACATCTAAATGACGTCATAATGGAATAAAAATTACATTTTTCAAATCATTGTCCAAAATCCCATCATACGCAAACCCGAACGTTTTCAATTTCGAAAGTGTGGAAAAAATGAAACACCCTAATATATACGCATCCGTTTTATGCGAGTTCTACTGTATGTCATTCTAGTAATGTAACGATTGGTTAAGACTTATTTATATTATTCATTGATAACTCCCAGCCAGACGAAGACAGCACTGGGACGCCATCTTTATGCCGTGTTACGTCGATGACATTGATCAGTGACAATGAATTCTGGGTTGGATTGGCAAACGGAGAAATTAAAATGTACCGTCTTGAAAACAAGGTTAGATTTAAATTACCTAAAACTAACCAAAAAACAACATATTAAACTTGGAATTATCTGATACCGCTTCGGTAGAGATACAGTTTAGAATTATCTCTCTACCAAAGCTATCCTATTCTATAAGGTTAGATTTACTTGAGATTATACTGATCCCTAGTTTAGCTTTTTTGGAGAAATGTTGTGTTGTATAACTTTCTTTCTCAAATCGAAAATCTATAATTCTAGGCTTGTTTTATATTTTGCACAAGAAATTGTCTTGTCAATCTGCTAAGTGAATTGGAATTCGATTACAGGACAACGAAGATGCATCTGCTTCAAGCATATCGGAATCCAAGGTTTACTTTCAATCGGCTACCAATCCATTATCACTTCGCTTTATTGAATCAAAATCTGCTTCAGAAAAATCCATTCGCTGCTTATTGAAATCGAAGTTAGTCGTAAGATTTTTTATGCATAGAAGAATAGCATCTTGTCGATGAGACAAACTTTCCAGGTTGCAGGCCAAACAATTCTTGACATTTGACACGCGGCCGGATTGGTTAAAAACTGTAAATTTATTGAGTTTTTGTAGTTTTGTCGTTGGTATATCTGTAGAATTCTATGGAGGCCAGTTACTGGCTTGCGGTTTGGAGCTTCCCATTTCATCTCCAGACCTTTAAAAACCTGGAGCGCACACCACTTCGAATTTCTTCAAGTGGGAACTATGACCGCATAGCAAGAAACAATAATCAATTTCGTACTTTTCGAATAACCCTGTAATCAATTGATAATGAATCATTGTATCCGCAGCACACAAGTCGTTTCTTGCTCTGGTTGCTATGGCGACGAGGGCTCTGTGAAACTTTGGAGTTTCGACGGGGAATCTACAAACGTGGAGGCCCCTGCTTCGAGCTCATCGAGTTCTGATATTCTTGAAGATTGTCGTTCACTCGCGTCCAGTTCGAAGTCGTTAGAAGCCGCTGCTGCTCCTCCTGCGTCCTCTGATACTTTTAAGTCAGCAGTGAAGTCGGCTGCAGCGACCGCAATGAAGACATACAGGGACAAGAAGCCAGCATTTCGCAAAATTATGAACATGCTCGGTACAAACCAATCCACTGCTGTGTAGCACAATCGTCAATTAGAAATAGTACAACCGCATTATAGCACATTGATCTTCGATATTTCATTGGCTTTATTTTCATTGTCCTATCGTTGGTTTTTATTACTTACGGTGCAATATTGCTGAATTCACGTCTGCTGTACACGTTGGTTATGACCAAGTTCCGCCCGATAGCTCAGTTGGTTTGCGCGTGGCTTCGTGAAAGAAGCTTCGCCTGAACAACGCATTCTGAGGACTGCTCTCTATTCAGCGGAACCTAATGAATGGAATAATTCCCCGGCAACTACACTGTCAATCTCGGTAACCGGCCTTGCGTCAAAAGCCTCTACAAGTATGCGAATTGCGAAACTACCAGGAATAACCTATCAAGGCTTTGTCAGTCCGAGGATAAATATAATAAAGATTCAAAACCAAACCAAGCATGTTGCGGAACTCCATAATCAATTTAAAAGTGATCTCGCCATCTGATTCGTGTTATCCTTTACACGTTATGTGTAGCTTGTAAATACATATATTTTTCAAGAATGTCATACCGTAAGCACATTGAAATCATAGTTGAAAGTTTCTCTTTTTTTGTATTACACGATTGAACGTGCGGTGTGGTACATGTTCGGTGACAGTAATTGATAAAGTGAACTATTTGCCATTATACCTCGCAACAACCGAGGCAATCATGCGATTTTGGTGCTTATTACCGCAGCACAACTTGTGTTCATATTTTGAAGTTTAAGTGAAGCGCTTGTTAAGACTTTCCTGTCAAATGTAAACTTATCACAACTAGTCGTAGCACTGTAGTGACTCTAAATGATTGTGGGATGCCATAAATAAGTTTTTGGTACATTTGCGCTTGTGCAAGATGCTCCCTTTGTTGCTTTTCGCAAAATACTTTATGACCCTTATCAAGTGCAAATTTGCCACGCTCTGCTATGAACGCTGTATTGACAAAAATGTCATGTGTGGCCTCAAGAACTCCTTTGGTGCAACAGTATTTATCAAAATTTGTACAAGCACATACTGAGATTCTATCGATGACCTCGTTAAGTTCTCAAGAATACTGTATTTTTCTCAATCATGCCTTTCACAACCTGTTGGAGGCATTGGGTGTGCGAGAACTCATGCTTGCACACTTTCTATGTAAAACTAAATAATTGATCGTAAGATTTGAATTGCTTTAAATAAAAATACTCCTTGGTAAATTTCTGCTATGACGACATTTGTTATTTGGCTTCACGGCTACATCTTCATCTCATCTCACGGCAGCGAAAAAATAATTTCTGGTCATTCCGTTCTTGAGTCACCGAGGCGAAAGAAATATACTTCGTTAGTTTGTCTAAAAGCAAACGTGAACAACGTTAGAAACAACGATAGAAAACAGAGTCAAAATCATGCAGAGACAAATTTCATGCAGCGCTTTAGTTTTATTGTCCCGCGATTATGGAGACTGGCTCAAAGCATCCTCGATTCTTCTATGCACACATACCGTACCATGAATCGCATTTACCCACATGAGAAATGATGATTTTTGTCTACACAAACATAAGTTGTATTTTCTGAATTTGTAAAGCCAAAATTAAATAGCAACGTTTTAATAACAAGACGTAACGTTAAATTTACAAAACAAATGAAGAAAATTTGCCTTCAAAACGTATAAGAAAACGATCAAAAATACTGTATTGCAAAACTCAGCTTCATGGCCACCTCGTACCAGCACCATTCCCAGACAAATTGCTTCATTCTTGTATTAATTGAACGATTGGAAACAATGAATGGCAATCTGTCTGTTGGCATACTACATCAGCTTCATGTGCAACTCTTTGGCGTCTCGGACATTGCACAGGGTTTTGAACTATTTTCTAACTACAAAAACACTCTGAGTTTATAATTCTTCTTTTTTCTCTTCTTCGTCTTTTGTTTCTTCCGTATTTTCTTTATCTTCTTTGTTTTCCTCTTCCTCCTTAGGCTCTTCTTTCACTAGATTAAACAAGAAGTTAGTCGCAAACTGCAATGTCTTGCGTCACGTGTTACGATTACAAACATGTGCTACATATTAAATTCCCAACAATGCATTGATGTTGGAAAGCTACAGAATCAAAAATTTCTGTGGTTCAGGTAATTTGGTTTCTCCTTATCCGTTTAAAGTTTCATGACGCTGGTCCAACCACGTTTCGAACAGCACATTCCTTGACAATAAATTAACCGAATTATACATTGATTCGACCAATGCAAAAACGGCTGATTTGTCGCCTGGGCTGTCTGCATCACAAGCTAGTTTCGTTTTCTCCCAACTACGGCTACTCCGCCTCCTTCTAACGGTCATAATCTATTTGATAATGACTGTTTCCTGCTGCAGTTTTTCTCACCCTCCTCTTCTTTCTTTTCTGCTTTTTTGATAGGTTTGTCAGGGATGTATCTGGAGTATATGGAAGGATCGGGCTGACACTGTCGACTGACCGGGTCACGCCTGAAAAACCGGGCACACTCGCACTTGTAATGGCCGATCGTGTTGACGCAAACCTCGTACATCCCCAGACAGATGGCGCCACTCGCACATTCGTTAATGTCTTAAAATAAAACGAAGAGTGAAACCGAATTCAACCACAGTGACCCAAAGTGTTAGTGATTTCAAAGAAATCTGTAAACTATGTTCTACTGGTTATTAGTAATTCTCGGCGACATCAAGCACAACCAAACGGAATTTTTCTATTCACTTCATTAAGGTAAATACCGACATTGCTCTACTTGCACTCTTTCGAAGATCGAAGTGTCTGGTGTGGGAGGAATGTGAACATGAAGTGATATTTGCAGCTATGCGACCACAAAACAGCTATTCATCACTACACGACTGGATTTTCTACACCCTATCGTGACAGTGACACCAATGTGACACCAATCAACGAACATACTCGACGCCTTGCCATTGGACAAAACCGATAGCTTGAAATGATGCATGAACCAATAAACACCCTGACTTTACTACTTTCATAACATTATATAAACCTTGAAAATCTCGGAATTAGTCCGCGCCGAAAGGTTGTTTCTTGCTTGGCTGACAACAGATACGCTTTGCGGATCAGACAAAATAACTCTCACACGCTTCTCTACGCTCTGTAACACGTAATCATAATTCATTAGAATATGAATCTACGAGAGTTGGGCTAATTTGCACCTTGGCAGACAAAGGGCTGTCTCATGATAGCGCCCTGCTTACAAGAGAAGCAGTTGGCATGAGTAGGACCATAGCATCGTTCACACATGGGGTGGCATTTCCAGTCTGTTGAAGAAACATGCACACAGGAATTTAATATGTAGCACTAGATAAGCATACAAAAAAAACGCAAAGCATGAAGCTAACCGACAAACTCAAGCCAACAGTCAAACTAATGCAAGATTAAACACTTACCTTCGCACTTATATGAACCTTCAGTGTTAACGCAATATTGACCGACAGGGCATAAATCCTTCTGCTCAACACATTCGTCAAGGTCAACACATTTGACGTCTCCCTCTTCTTCTGTGTTTGTTTCTTCCCTGTATCCTGCTTTGCATGTTTCGCAATCCGTGGCATTGCCGCCTTTGCAAGTCTGGCATGTTTCGTGGCATGCTGAGAAATCCAATGAGCGCCGAGTTATTACAAGTACCGTAAAACAAAGGGTTAAAAGAAACTAAGGAAGGGTGAAGGTAAGTTCAAAAACTGTTGCGAGTCATTAGTTTGCGATACACGGTACAGAAGAAAATAAATAACAAAGTAGATGTGACAAAGTGCAGTAAACAACGACATTTTAATGAGAGAGCATACTTCAACTATTATAACTTTGAATGAATGAACATATAGTATCCTTACCAGCAAAAACTGCATAATTATATCACTTCAACGTCTGGAGACGCTTGAATGATATAAAAAGGCAAATTGTATCGAATGGGATAAAATCGATGCTGCTCACTCAGTGTGAAGTGTTTATTCGTTTTTTAGAAATTAGTGGATCTTGAAAAACTAGACTTACGTGTACAAACAAAAGAGGTATTATTCGAATTATCTTTGAAGTACTTGTCGGCACATTGATTGCACAATTCTCCGGAATATCCCACGTCACAGATGCACGTCCCTGAGCCCTGCTTGTCTCCGGAACCCTAAACGTCGACGCAACTCAATAAGCGCGTGTCACTCTTTCAAGTACCTATATCCTGGTGATATGCTGATACACCGATTAATTGTAATTGTTTAAATTTAAAATAAAACTGTTTGACAGTGGGAAATTAGACTAACTGTATTCGAGAGTAGGAGATGCTACACAACCGGCAACGTAACTAAAAAAGGTCACTAAGATTGGATTTTTAATAATTTCATAACTATGTCTACAGGTTTAAAATTTGGATAAAATGGGCGGGAAGACTACAAAGTCTATCTTCGTACTATTCATTTTGAGGTCTCAAAACGCAGCTAAGTTGTCGAGGGCCTGTGATCTTCCGTAGATTGGGAAGGCGCTCTTCACCTGTCCACATACTGCGCAATAACCTTATATTTATACAATAGTGCCGTTGTACAAATCATTCTCTCACCTCGCATTTTCCTTTTCCGTAACAAATTTCATTTGAATCGCCAGTCGGACAGTCTGTTGGAACAAAAGATTTTGTTTAACTGTTGATTCAAACAAGATATTGTAACTTAAAAATATATATAAGCTGGAAATACGTTGCACAAAAACACAAATGATTTAAAACCGCTTCGATTAAATAAATTTATTGTAACATAGCACAAGGCAGCTTACCTTCACAATTTTCACCAAATTTGTTTTCAGGACAGCAAGCTGAAAATAAAATGAAAATGATATGAAAGATCTACCGTACATTATGATACGAAAGATCGACCTTAAATAAGTTCAAGAAACTACGTTGTGTGCTGCAAACCTGGCAACCTCCTTACCTTGCACAGTTTGAACGCACAAGAAATCTTGAAGACTAATTGGCTCTTCTTGTCTGCAAAAAAATAGAGAAAAGAACACCTTGAGTTCAGTAAAAACTCATTTTATTTCAATTGTGAGATGTAGGTATACTTACTGCTTTTTATACCACGTTTCAATGTCATCTTCATGCTCTTCAAGTATTTTGTTGCATTGAAAGTTATCTTTTGAACAGGCAGTTTCTATGATTTCCACCAATCGTAATTCACTTGTCTTATATTTTAAATTTCTTTTTTCTTCCCAATCCACATCACCTCCTCCAAAGTTCTTACTTATCGTCTTATCCAAACCCTGCAACATTTTGACATTTTCAAATTCTTTCAACTTTTTTTAAAAGAAACATATTCTCATATTTGCAAAGTTGCTTTCTAAACATAAGACGCTTTTTGCAGCTTAATTTGTCATATTGCAACAGAAAAATTTTACTTGAACAAGTTGGTTTACAAGTCATAGTAAAGAAAAGTTTCACAACACCATAATGGATTCAAAATAACATGCAAATTTATGACATCAACACTAACAGCATAAAAACATACTGAATATGCTTTTAATTACGGTACGGTACCTTTAAAAGTCCATCAACCAAATCTCGGCATCCTTCACATGGGGATTTATTACTTGCTGCATTTGTCAGTCCAAAAATGAGCATTAAGGTGAAAAGTGTCTTTCCATTTAGAGCGTCCATTGTAGATTATAAAGTGAGGTAATGATTGTCTTGGCCAAATAGATTCTCAGCAAAGAAATAAAATAGTTACTTATTAAATCCAAACTTTGCAGGATGAAGATTTTGATATTGATACACAGTGATATTGGTTTTATTCTGTTAAATAAAATTAGATAACAAAAAAAACTTAAAAGTAAAAATACGAATGTAAAAATACAATATATATATGATAAAAAAAAACATGCTCCTTAATGTCACACTTCAACTTCTCATGATCCAGAATGCACTGACATCGCATTATTTTGTCCCAACACGCATAAATAGAGGATGGTGCCGTCCAAAACCTGACAAGTGGGACAAGGAGTAACAAAGTGCAGATCATACCATCTGCAACTGTGTCATCTATCATGCATCAAACGGTGTGTTTGGCCTGCATGCACTTAATAACCAATTAATACAACCGCTGCTCTCAACACTTAACCTAATACCTAGCACGAGTTCACTACCACTGCTCAAGAGTGGTATAAACCAAACCCACTTGACCCTTGGACTGGCAAAATATAAAGAATACAGTACCCCTGACAATACTAAACCTTAATATAGTAAACTGTACAATTGTACATGCAAACTGTATTTGCAAACTAGTGTATAAAAACACACGATTGACTGGGTTGGTAAGAAAAGGGGAAGGCCTTCGCTCAGTAGTAGGCTGCCCACAGGCTGAGAATGATGATGAATATACTGCACAAAAAGCATGTTTTTGGATATTTTGTTTCGTGCATTTTTTCTACAATGATAACTGGCTCATATTATAGCTAAAATTAAACTGAATAGGTTATAATATGCACTATTTTCCATATATATACAGAGTCAGACAGAAAAACTTAACACATTTGAAATTTTTACTGTGGCAAAGTTGTTACAGTCAGACAGGTGGTTGAAATGAAATATCAGTAGAGTGAAATGTAAAAACCACCGCACAATCAGCTTGACATCACACATATCACAAAAATTCTACAACGCCTTATCATGAACTGAATCAAGAACAAAATCAACGATGAATTTGCTGAAGAACAGTACAAATTCATGCCAGACCGCGGTACAAGAAATGCTGTATTTTAAGTAAAAAACATCGCTCAAAGATCAATTGAAATGAAGAAAGATCTGTACATTGTTTTCATTGATAAGAAAACTTTCGGCCAAGTAGTAGCCTATACCAAATTATTGGAGATGCTAGATAAAATTGAAATTGACGATATTTAAGGAGCCACGTATTATTCAAAACCTTTACTTTGACCCATAAAAATAAAAAAGGCATTAACAATACATAAAATTAACATCAACACTCGAAAACGAACTATGAAATGCTATGGCCTACGTTACTTTACAATGCAGAAACATGGACACTATCATCACAAATGGTTAACGACTTGAGGCATTTGAAATGTAGATTGATAGAAGAATGCTTAAATTTCATGGAAGTATAAAATCACAAAGATGTATTATCTAGAATACAAACCAACATGGAAATTCTACAAACAATTAAATCAAGAAAATTAAAATATTTTGGCCACATAATTCTATTCAAAGACAACTACTAGAAAGAAAAATGAACGGCAAACGAAATAGGGGCAGACCATCAAGAATTTGGGCTAATGATATTGAGGACTGGTCAGGACTTAATTACAAAACTGCAGTAGAAAAATCTCACAACAGAGAAACTTGGCGCCTCGCCCTCATTGCCTCCAACCCTCGACGAGAGGAAGGAACTTAAAAAAAACGATGATGTTAACAGAAAAATCAATCATGCCACCTCTTACTACTTTAGTCGTAATTAAGTTGCTGAGAGCAAAATTGAGAGTCTGTCTTCAAAAAAAAATCTTGTGGTAAAATTACTGCTGGAATATTTTTTATATATAAAACTTTTAAAAAAAACAAAGACTTTTTAGTACATTTCAGCATCTCCATTCTCCATCTGACACACATTTAAACACAGAATTCCTTGACATGTCAGGAAAAATTCTGATGTATGGCATTCCTAGCTAAATGTATTTGCAGACACTCATAATGTTTTAGCTTACATTGTATTCACATCTCAAACCTTAGTGATTGTTCCAACATTTCGATTTTTTTGGTTTTGTAATTGCATTATTAAATTACAGTATTGTTTCTTTTGGGTATTCCAAAAAAAAAACTTGTTGAATTGTACGGTAACACTAGCCTCTAAACACAGCAGATTAGCTTAGCAGGCTCACCTCTTCAGTACCCTAACAATGACTTCATTTATCACCCTCACCTAGCTTTCACGCTAACTGGGTCTAGCGAGGCTGAGCAGCTAGGTAATTTTTATTTATTCGCATCCTGATGAAGCGCAGTTAGGACACATTACACACGAAGAAAAGGGAATAACTCTTATTGACTTCTGACGTCAGGAAAACACCGGCATTGCGTGTACAAAAACAGCCAATCAAGTTCCGCCAAATCCAGCTGACAGAGCAAAATGATTGTGGGGACTGGGGAAGCGATAACATTTCCCATATCGGTTGCTTATATAAGGCCTATAGTGGGCCCTGTATAATATGTGGCATTTGGTCACAGCGGTAAACCATAATATTTTCGTGGAACAGTTGTAACATAAATTTCTCGGATCCGTTCGTCTGTATGCGATGACACGAAAAAATACTTTTCTGAAAACGTCTTTTTTCAAGAATTGTATTTCAGCAAAATATAGCCACAGGCTGTCGAAAAGGGATGCAACGCGATACACCACTAAAAACTTGTCACCACAATACAAATTACTGCAATAAAAGACGAAAATTTCGTCTATAGTTGGTAAGCACAAGCAAACAGTTAAATATTCCACCAACTTTTCAAAACGACAATTCTAAAATGACGAATTGATTGCGATATTTCAACTGCACGTAACCAGCTTCTGTGACGTAATAGTCCATATGCATTGCTATACAATTTCACAAGTGTTCAAACGGTTGTGCAATGTTATGCTACAGGTGCAATGTTTTACAGGTCTTACGAAGTAGCCTATGTTGCAATCTCGGCTCATTTTTTAGAAATTTCCATGACGTAAGACGCCAGCTAGGTTAAGTAGACCATAACGGTTTTATGTGACGTTTGATTTGTACAAAGATTGTCCGGAACAGCATTACTTCGGAACGAAGATGGAAGTTTAAAATTAGGTCATTTGCAAGCTTTCTTATGACCAAACAGTTCGATGCGCGGTCGCAACGAGAAGATGTAAAGCCTGCCACCGGTGATGGAGTTAAATTCTGAAGGTTTTGTCTATTGCGGCACTTTTCCTGTTTTTCAGTTTAGTGATAGCCTACGCATTTCCTCATACTTGGAGACGGCCTCATGCACAGTGAGCTTCCATGGATCTCTCTTTTCAACAAAATTTATCCAAACTCAAACTCTATAGTGTTTAAAGGTGCACTGCAACGAAACTAGGCATGGCTTTTTGTATTAATTTTTGTAGGCCTAGATCTTTCTGAAATAAAACGTTTTTCAACAATTTTTTTATTTTTTGTGTTACCATTAATTAAAAACCTAAAAAAACTTTTTTGAATTGAATGATTCTGATTGGTCAAACTTTGGTATGGTTGGTCAAACTGATTGGTCAAACTTGACGTCATTGGCTGGCAAAGCCGCATCCAAGGTCTCATGTTTTGCGTGCAAACACAAGGAACAAATCGCGTAGGCTACCGAAACAGCAAACAATTTTGTGCTAAGGGAATTTTTAGGCCCTTAAAATGGTGGCTTCTTGTATGGCTCCCAGTTGTACTAACCGGGGAATCGACAAAGGGGTATGCTTTCATTGTTTACCTCTGAATAATGACGACAAGCTGAAGAAATGGATCTCAGCGATGAAACTCAAAAACCCACCTGCAAACAAGCACTGCCGTGTGTGCAGCAATCATTTTCTGGCCAGCGATTACCAACGTGATCTACAGGCAGAGCTACAGGGCACCAAGTCCAGACACCTGCTCATCCCTGAAGCTGTTTCTTCTGTTTTTGATTTTTAAAGATATGTGAAAGCCACTGTCAATACAGTAGCCTACCCATAAAACTCGATCGACCTAGTAGACCTACATGTCTGTGAGTACGATCGGGCGTTTGGATCGAATAGCAAAGCAAGAAAACAACAAGACTTTGAAACAGGTCAGTAGGACAGTAAAACATTGGCAGGGTAGGCATAGCCTATTAGGCAACTCTGAATACGTAGGCTACTTTTAGTTAATATAAACCACTTGGTTCAAGCAAATTATTTTCCTGCATTTTTTTCAATGCAAATTTTCCATCCGACTGCTAGCTAAATTATATCATTTCGGAATAAGAGGCGTGGCCTATGATTGGTTCATGAGTTACCTGAGTAATAGAAAACAAAGAGTGGTTTTCAATGGCACACTATCTTCTAATGTTAACAACATATCTTTGGGTGTCCCACAAGGGTCTATCTTAGGCCCTCTTCTATTCCTGATTTATGTAAATTACTTTCCTAACTGCCTTCAATACGGAACTGCAATTATGTTTTCAGATGACACCACCATTATATATAAAAATAAAACCATTTCTACGGTAGGCTATATGATACGGCAAATCAAGAGCTTGTATGCATAGATCAATGGCTATCAACAAATCGATTGTCTCTAAATGTCACCAAAACCAAACATATATTATTTTCAAGTCAAGGAAGCAAGACACTATCATACCACCCACCCTTGAATATTCGAAAAAGCAACATAGAACAAGTTGCCTCAATAAAGTTTCTGGGAATAGGCTACCATAATTGTAAACGAGCATTTGTCATGGAAATCTCATATGGAAATCTTACTTCAAAAAATAAGATCAACACTCTGCGTGACAAAAAAAATTAAGCCTTTCCTAAACAAACAAGCACTTCTCTCCATTTACCATTCTCTAGTGGAGAGTCAGATATTATATTGTATCTCAACGTGGTGTCATGAAAACAAAACTACATTGCAAAAGCTACAACGTAGACTACATGCAATAACTTTCTTCGTACTGTATTTGACATTGACCGCAGAGAAAGCATAAAAGGTGTAATGGAACTCAATAGTTTAAAATCAATTAACCACATGAAAACTACAGAGATTGCAACTTTCATGTTTAAATATTCAAAAAAGCTGCTTCCCACAACATTCAATGATATACTTATGTGTAAACAATCAAGTAGCCTAATAACAAGAAGTAATTCTCCTTATATTCCGATATATTGCAGGATTAACACTTGCAAACAATCAATACGGTACATGGGGCCAACAGCTTGGAACAAGCTTCCAACTACCGTACTATAAGAAATGAATGTAAAACTGTAAAAGGCTTTAAATCAAAAATAAACAAGCTAAATCTTCCTTGAAATAATCCCATCTAAGTATTACATCATGCACCAAACATACTAATATATATATATTTTTTTTTATTGCCCAGCAATGATTAGCCAATGTGTGTAGATTTATTAGCAAAATAGTAAGATTGTAAGTACTCCTACTGGCCTTCTGGTTCTTGTGTTTTTTGTCCACAGAAGTTCTACAGAGTCTGCAGAAGTTTTTCCATCCTCTTTGACCAATCTCCATCTTTCGGTGAAGCGGTGGCCATGTGCTCCAACCAGTTGTTTTATTTTAATATCTTGGACTGGATCGTCATGCTATTGTCTGATTGTTTATTAACGTAATATGCCAAATTGGATATTTTTTGTCACTTTAATATGGTTTAACGTGTAAAACATACGGTAACCCAAATTTATCATATTACTGGGACATACCACTACTACATCCCAGCTGGCGATGACTGTCATTTTTGCATTAATTCAACGTTAGCCAACGTTGGATCGGTGTGGAAGTGGCGAGTTTAGCTGACAGGGGTCTAAAATTATCGCTTTATCAACGCAACTTTTATCAAAGCACGCTTGATATCTTTAAGACATAACTTCCCTGAGTATAATTGAATTTCCGCAAGATGATGATGTTGTTTTTTGCTAGTTTGATTTATTTGTTTTTTGTCATTGTTTCATGTCGTCAAGTTATAGCCTATCTATTTTGTGAGTCGTGCAAGGCCTGGTGCGTTGCGCTTGAAATGGCTTTGCCCGTAGTAGGATTTCTTTGTGGGGTTTTCTTTGCCTGCCTTGCTCTTTGCTATGAGCTAAACGCATCAAGACGTGTTCCCCTTACGACCATCAGCACTCTTGATAACGCACCATGGCCGATCTTCATAGCAACTGTCCATACAAATCTTCAATATATCAGCTAAAAGTCATGTAGGCTAATAAAGTTATAGCCTATGTATATGTTTATTTGTTTTGTAACATTTTTTATTTTTTTATTTTCCCTTTATATCTTAAATTTTTCTGAAGGTGTTGCGACCGTGCCAAATTTTTTTCAACTCAATAACTTGCTTCGATCACAAGCACGTTTTAACGTTCGCGTTTTGTCGCTTCTACCTTTTTCTTGACCTTTGCTATGTTGACGTGTATTGTTTTGATATGATGGTCAGAAATAAAAAAACAACTGAACAACTGAACTGGTGTTCTTCGCTGTCAAGTCGCAGTCTTTTTGGTTCAAAGAAAAATCCTTGTCTTGTTTCAGACATCTTGTATATGCTGATCTTCTATTACTCAATATACAATGACCTATGCGACGTTTCTAAGGCAAATGCATGAAGCTGTTTACTTGGTTGCCCGCCGATGACGTCACAAGACACATAGCGCTATCAGGTGGCCGATTTTCATTTGGTTATATCTCTCAAACAAAAAGGCATATCAAAAAAAAATTTCGAAAAATATAATACTTAAACACAAAAGAAAACACCAAACAAATTTTAATTTTTCATTTCAGGTCCCCTTTTAAATTGCATAACTTTAGTAATTTTTTTAGAGTGTCTTTGAAGCGCTTCATGAAAGCACCAACATTACGGTGGCCTGTGTGAAAGTGAAAGCTCTCTGATTAATGTGATCTTGAGGTGTTTGTAATTTTCCATGCTAGAAACATAGCCGACCCAAAGTAGCCTAATTGTTTTTTTAACAGAGATGTTTCAACGCTAGAAATAGATGCCCATTGTAGGATTTCAGTGTCTGCGACATGTTTGCTCCAGCGGATGTTTAGAATAAATCTGAGGCAACGCTGGTGAAAACGTTGAGAGTCATTCGTGTGCCGGTGATAGCCTACAGCAATCATCATTTTGATTCATAGAAAAAGAGATGGTAAAACAACCCAGATAGCCACTTGGTCCAGATCATTACCAGATCTGACTGATCTGACTGGTCACAGCGGTAAACCATAATCTCTTCGTGGGAAAATTGTAACATAAGATTCTCGGATCCGTTTGTCTGTATGTAATGACCGAAAGAAACACTCCTTTGGAACGTCTATTCAAAATTGTATTTCTGTAAAATTAGCCACCAGGCTGTCGAAATTGGGATGCAACATCGTACACCACTAAAAACTTGTCACTACAACAAACTACTTAGATAAAAGACGGAAATTTTGTCCAGCTTATTCAAGCAATAAGCAAAACAGTTAAATATGCGACCAACTTCCAAGTAACAATTTTAAGAATGATCAGAATGATTTGCGATATCTCAAACTCACGTAAGCAGTTATGTGACGCAATAATGAAAGGCATTGTCAAGCAATTCAAACAGGTGTTCAAAGGTGATAATGCAATGTTTCATCAGGTCGTACGAACGATGGTGCAATATTTGGACATTTTCTAGCAATTTCCATGACGTAAGATGCCAGCTAGGTTAAGTAGACCATAACGGTTTTATATGACGTTTGATTTGGTAAACAATTGGTTGGAACATAGCGGCCCCTAGTTATGACAGTCTAACATGGCATAACGAAAAAAGAATTGACGACAATTGTGAGCCAATGAATAAAAACACACGATACACAAATTGTTTGAATCACTCACGTTTAAGTTAATACGCAAATTAGATGCATATCTTCTAGGTTTCTCAATATTTTTCTCTAAAAATTGGTTTTGCAATGCCTTGTATTGCTACCTACTTTACAGCAAAAGCACAACTTATTATTTCAGCGAATGTTTAATTTACGCTCAAAAACATAAACACGCGCCAAGCGGCTTATCGCTCCCCACATGTGGGGAGCGATAAGCCACAATTGCGATAAGCCAAAAAATGTAGTATTTTAGCAAAGAAATCACTTCGCCATATCAAAAATACAATTCTAAAACATAGTTGTATTATTTATGTGTGAAATCAATCTTCAAGCCAGCTTCCAAGCTTTAAATTTTGAAATAAACGATGGAGAATTTTCAAATGATTCCTTGGGATGAGTTGTCAGAATTTTCATGTGAAATAGCATAATTAATAGTTGTAAACGAAACAAAAGTCAGAATTGTGATATATCCGAATGGAAAGGTGTGAAAACAAAAAAAAATGATGTCATATGACACTTTAACATCTACTATCACAGGCACTTGTCATGGCTTGTAGGTCCCAACACAAGGTGACTCAAGGCTCCCTACCTGATCGTTCAAAAATGAAACAACAGCTGAAAAAAACAAAACATTGCTATCTAAAAAACTTTCAGCTTAATCTCATCATAAATACATCACCTACCACTATAAAAAAGTTCATGAACATTTCTTGCATAACAAATGAGTTATTTTAAAACACATTCAGCCAAAAAAAATTACTTTTTTAACCCAAAACCTATAAATCCTCTTTGCACCTTCATTTTTAGTACAATTTTGACCAAAGGATTGTGGAAAAGTTATCCAAGCATAAAAAATATAATGACGTCAAAAAATGCAAAAAGAGCACTTTATATTAAAAAAAACGGGGGTGGATTATGGCTCCCACCATGATCATGGGTCCCGACCTTCCCTACAAAGGGCATGCAAAAAATGAACAACAATACGAATAATACACGACGATACATGAAATTGGTACCATAGGTACACGCTAAAATCACGCTATATACAATGGTTGCGATAATAACCGACTGTTCTGGGCTCAGACAAGTGTCGGCCACCGCAGACAAAACCAGGCTCAAACCCTAACACTTAGGTGTTCTTTACGGGGGCGAGGCACGAAATATCCCTCAACACGTAGTCTACTTTCACTTTCCCCGTACTCTCATCATAGTTGCAGATGGCAACTTTAGCTCTACGAACCACAGGCTTCCCTTTCCTAATTTGTGGGACCACCTCATGCACCCTCCCAAGCTGATACTTCCCACGTTTACCAATATCTTGGAGAGAACCGACCACTACAAGTTGACCAGGCTCCAAACTTTCGGCCATTTTTAACCATTTTTTCTGGCCCTGAAACCCTGGCAAGTAAAAATCGATCCATTTGCTCCAAAACTGCTGAGAAAGCGACAAATTGAATCGATAATTCCTTCTTAGTTGGTCACGATCATGTGGTTTCCCAACAGCACAGTATGGGTCTAAGTATGGGGTCAAAAGTGAGGCAGGGGTGATGACAGTAAAATCCCTAGGGTCGTCACTCAAAGGTACCAAAGGGCGTTCGTTCACGATCCGAACGGCACTGCCTGTGTACATAAGCAGTTCAATAAAATTGGGCTTACGTATTGAAGAGTCCAAAATGTGAAAAAATGCAATTTTAAATGGTTTTACCATTGCCTCTCAGGCGCCACCTTGCGCCGGAGCATACGGAGGTATAAATTCCCAGTTTATCTCCCTCTGTCTCAGGGCGTTCTGAAATTCAGCTGATTCTATCAACTCGGGTAACTTCTTTATAGATGCTGCTTGAAACGTGCTTCCATTATCAGAATAGATAGCATTAACCTGCCCAAGTAAATCTGTAAACCTAGTAAAGGCAAGTAAAAAATCACTCAGCGACAATGACGTAACCAGCTCAACATGAATAGCTCGAGATGCCATACATGTGAACAAGAGTCCCCAAGCTTTTTTGTGGCTCCTACCTTCAACAAAGGTTAAAGGTCCAAGATAGTCTAAGCGGCAATCAAAAAAGGGTTTTCTGTGCGCAGTTGTGCGAGACAAAGGTAAATCAGACATGAGCTGCCTTATAGGCCGCGCTTTCTCAATCGCACATACACCACAATCATTAAGATACCTCTTCACGGAGGCATTACCATTAGAAATCCAAAACTTCTGTCGCGTAGACAACAAAGTGTGCTGTACTCCACAGTGCGCATTTCGATTATGATGCGACAGTAGGCCTACAACAAGCCTAGTGAAGGGGTGTTTCGAAGGCAAAACAATCGGATGGTTTGCTTCTAGAGAGATCTCGGGAGAATTACTTAAGCGCCCTTGAATGCGGATTACACCAGCGTCATCTACACAAGGTCTGTACTTTTTAAGTGAACGCAATTCTTTCAAGCGTTCCTTCTCACGTTGCGAAGCGCCAACACTACCCCGCTTTATCACTTCCTCAAGGGCATTCGGCGATCGTTTGGTCATTAAATGTACCACATCGCCATACACGCTTTTCTGAACAAACTTCACACTTAAGTCTAAGACTCTATTAAGATAAGAGGCGTTCAGTTTTGGCTTCACAAAGCTACGTTTTCTCGTTTTATAGCACAAAAATTCAACAAAAGCAACCAAGTAAGCGATTCTCTTTTTCATAACATACAAAGAAGGTGAGGCCTCGATCAATCTGTGAAGGCCAACCTGTCCAACGTCAAGCGACTCCTCTTCGTCACGAAGATATAGGCTATGGACAGGTACTGGAGTGGCGTTTTCTACAGATGGAATTTCTTCACACTGATAGAGAAGACTAGAACCATTCAACCACAGCTCTCGAAATTCTTTCTTTGTAATAAGATTTGGCCTTGTGCAAACATCAGCTGGGTTCATATCGGTAGGGCAAAAACGCCAATCCTGGGGTCCAGACAACAATAAAATATGCTCAACTCGACGCGTAATAAACTTATTTAAACGTAAATCAGGGTTTTTAACCCACTGCAACACAGTCCGAGAATCACACCAAAAATACTTAATGCATTCAGGCATCTTCAATGCCTCGTAGGCCTGCTTCACGAGTCTTGCTGTATTCAAAGCGGCAACAAGCTCTTTCCTAGCTATCGGCCAAGAAAACTGATCTTTTACAACAATGGTAGATTTACCCAAAACGAAAGACACACTCGGAACTCCATTAACCAGTCTACGTAAGTAAACAACAGAAGAGAAAGCTTGATTCGAAGCATCACTAAACCCATGCAATTGATATGAAACAACATCATCCGGACTACACACACCAGAGTCTGCAAAATACCATCTCGGTAACGAAAAATCTTTAAGCAGGTCCACAGAGCGAAGCCACGACTCCCACTCTTTAACAAAGCTATCAGGGACCTCGGTGTCCCAATCAAACTTGTCTATCGCCAATTGCTGAAGTATCAGGGGTGCTTTTAGAAAAAATAGCGCTCCAAAGCCTAGCGGATCAAAATTTTGTCCAAGTTGGCTGAGCATACTTCGGCGCGTGTGTTTAGCTAAGGGCTTTAAGGAACATGCGATACGCATCTCGTCAGACTCGGTTTGCCACACACAACACAATGTCTTCGCTGATGGCAAAGTCATATTTTCAGTCTGAAAGTCAATGTCACGAATCAAAGGTGAAAGCATCTCATTATCCAAATTTGACAAGACAATCATAGCCTCCTTGTTAGCACTCCACTTAACAAGCTTAAACCCACGGCTATCAAACAAAGCAATTGATTCATGAGTGATTTGCTGAGCTTCCTCTAAGCTATCAGCCGAAAATATAAAATCATCCATGTACATATTATTTGCAATATTGCAGAGAGTTAGTTCACCAGCACCGCTGGGATTCTGCTCGATCATTTTCTTTATAGCCAAGCAAGCGATATATGGGCTACTCTTTATTCCCCAAGGGTGTACACAAAAACGAAAGGGTAGGCTACCATTCTACCATTTTCAAGGTCATCATCTTCAAACCACAATATACGAAACAAATCCCTCTGCGACTCAGGTAACTTTATTTGAAAGAAGCATTTAGTCACATCAGCCACGAAACCAAACCTATCAAGCCGAAATCTAGCCAAGACATCTACCAGAGGGTTTAACAAGTCAGGACCCGAAAACATTACATCATTAACACAAGTTCCTCGAAATTCAGACTTGCCATCGTAAACAATACGCTTTTTCAATTGTGACGTCACAAAGTATGGTAGATACCACTCAAATCCTTTTACGTTTTCTGCTTCACCAGCACGCTCAATATAGCCATTAGATTTAAGATCCTTCATGGTTCATTCATAGCTTGTCACGCCAGTGTCGGAGCCAGGTAAGAGCATTGTTTATGATGTTTTTGAGGTCGTTGTCATCACATGAAGGGCTAAGGGGGCAGTTGGTGAGGATGTGCTTCATCGTCTGATTGTCTAGGCCGCAATCACACGTTGGGTCAGGAGTCATCTTCCATCGGAAAAGATTGCTTTTATTTCAGTAAGGAAATCACGAAGTTCAGGTTGTTTTAAAGCCTTCTTCCTTAAAACAGCAGCTCTATCTGACGCCAACACAAAATTGTTAGGTAAATCAATATCTTCCTTCAACGGTACAGGTATCTCAAATCGACCATCTTTCAACTCAATATTCGGTTCAACAAGTTCTCTAGCCAAAATGTCATTGCGAGACAATTTACAGGTTTCATTTTGCAAGGTCAAATCCTGAATGACTTTGTTCAGGTCTGCTATTTCCATATCACGAGACTCAATTTTACGCTGAAAGCCAGAGATGACATCCGACTCTGAAGACGTCTGCACTCTGCACACATTAGCAACGCTTTCATCTAAGGGTGACTTACCAGCAGAGGTGGGCAGTAGCGCGCTACTTTTGTAGTGGCGCTACTAGCGGAGCTACTTTTTCGGTAAAAGTAGCGGTAGCGGCGCTACTTTTTAGTTGGAGTAGCGGCTGTAGTAGCGGCGCTATTTTTTTCCAAAGTAGCGGTAGCGGGAGAAGCGCTACTTTTTTTCAGTCGCACTCCCGCTACCCGCTAATTTTTAATTTAAAGTGAAAAAAATACTCGTTTTTTTGCCAACACTGGCGTGGTCAAGCAGCTATAATCGGTTTGGTTGCAAAGTTTCGGTCTTTTGGGAATCTCGCTTTCTGGTGTGGAGCTGCGATCAAGGTATGAAATTGATAATGTTCATTTTAATTTTGATAATAGCCGAAGTAAAGTTATATTGTATATTATATGGTTTATAGAATATAGACTATATACATGCAATGAGCATTGCCTTATCAGTCATCAGTCACCTATGCTAAGATGTTCAAAAATAAGGTTTTATCATATTGGTTAAAGTAGGTTAAAACTGTTGACAAATGGTTAGCTAAGATATTTGTTGCTGATAAAATTTTCTTACATGATGGTGGACTGGAGACTGGAGTGTGTTTGTCGGAAGTTGCAACTTCCTGTCTTAATCCACGGTAAGTCTTCACTTACTTTCTAACAAAACACATCCCTGACAAAACGTTTCTTACTTTCAGCCATTCAATTTTCATCAGCCCTGCTTACAACTTAGAAGTTACAACATAGTTTATCTTATTTCTAAACAGTTTATTTTTTTCTAGCTGACGTCAACTTCTTCGGCAAATATCTCCGTGTGATGAAGCCTATCTGCCAGGCTTTAGACATTCTCCAGGGCGAGTCCAAGGCGTATTACGGAGTCTTGCTTCCGACCATTACAATTTTCACGAAGAAGTTGACCGAGATCAGTGATCTTGTGACCTGTGAGGAGTTGAGAGTGATCCTTGAAGTTGAAGGGGTGAAGAAACGATTCAACGAGTGCTTCAACGATATGAAATGCGTTATGGCATCATGTCTACATCCCTCCTTCAAGACTTCGTGGCTACAATATCTGCACTACCTTTCCACGGATGATGCTGACGCACTGCGAGAAAAAGTCAAGACAGATGTAATTCGACTGTTGCGGGAGACATCAAGCCAGGTTAATACCGAGAAGAGTGACACCAACACCAGTCACGACTCCAAGGATGAATTTTTTGGTGTGTTGGCGCCATCCCGTGAAACGTCTGTGCAGAAGGAAACAGCAATTGTGGACGCCTTTTTTTCGAACAGGAGCAAGTCATTGAGCTTTTCGAATACCGAGTTAAACATGTGTTCATTAAATACAACACCCCCATTCCTTCCAGTGCTGCGGTGGAAAGACTTTTTCTGTTGGAAAAGATGTGCTTAAGCCAAAGCGGGCAGGACTTAATGACTCTTGTTTTGAAATGCTCGTGTTTTTGAAAGATGCGTAGTCAACCAGGGCTACTTTGAACACTTTTTGCACTTATTTGCTTGTATTTTTACGCGTTTTTAAGTTAGACAGCTCAGATTTAGCCAAAATTGGAGCTGTGTGTGGACGCTCAAAGAGGTGTAAGCAATTTTTGAACAAGTAAAATTTTGGGGCTTTTCCCGCCAAATTTGTGGGTGTTCAAAGTTAGGGTCGGGGTATCCTAACTTTGAACACTCACTTGTTATGCATATTTTAGGCCATAATTGAGCAGTTTGTTCAATCTTATATGTCACATAGCATTATTTTGAACTAGTTGTTTCATTTAAAAAAAGTTTCATGATGAAACAACTGCTAACAAAGTCAATAACAAGCCCCCCAACCCTCTCCTAGCAAAATTTTCAAATTTCTCCCGGACGACCCATGATATATGATACGGTATTGATGAATATTAAACTGAAGAGGATCATGAAGCAAAACTGCACGTAATCATGCAGCAATAATTACTACTTTTCTTGCAAGGTTTAATAAATTACAAAAAAAAATGGCATTAAATTTAATCACATGAAAAAGCAGTTGTATACAGCGACCAAAACACCAGTCCACTCAATGGTAAATGTACAGCGTGTAAAAAGTGTGAACTGGAATGACAACAAACACAACAGTTCATGCCATGTTGGTCACAGCGGTAAACCATAATCTCTTCGTGGGAAAATTGTAACATAAAGTTCCCGGATCCGTTCGTCTGTATGTAATGACCGAAAAAGAAACACTCCTCGAAACGTCTATTCAAAAAGTGTATTCTTGTAAAATTAGCCCGCGGCTATCGAAAATGGAACGCAACACCGTACGCCTCTAAAACTGTCACTACAGAACAGATTACTTGGATAAAAGACGGAAAATTTGTCCAGCTAGCAAGCACCAAGCAAACAGTTAAACTTGCGACTGACTTCCAACAAACAATTTTACGAATGACTAGAATAATTTGCGATATCTCAAATGCACGTAGACAGTAACTGTGACGCAATAATGAAAGACAATTATGAAGTCATTCAAACAGGTGTTCAAGCGGCTAATGCAATATTTCATCAGGTCTTACGACCGATGGTGCAATATTTGGACATTTTCTAGCAATTTCCATGACGTAAGATGCCAGCTAGGTTAAGTAGACCATAACAGTTTTATATGACGTTTGATTTGGTGAATAATTGTCGGGAACATAGCGGCCCCTAGTTATGACAGTCTGACATGGCATAACTAAAAAAGAATTGACGACAATTGTGAGCCAATGAATAAAAACACACGATACACAAATTGTTTGAATCACTCACTTTTAAGTTAATACGTAAATACAAAGGGCATGCAAAGAATGAACAACAATACGGGATAATACACGACGATACATGAAATTGGTACCATAGGTACATGCTAAAATGACGCTATATACAATGATTGCGATAATAACCGACTGTTCTGGGCTCAGACAAGTGTCGGCCACCGCAGACAAAACCAGGCTCAAACCCTAACACTTAGGTGTTCTTTACGGGGGCGAGGCACGAAATATCCCGCAACACGTAGTCTACTTTCACTTTCCCCGTACTCTCATCATAGTTGCAGATGGCAACTTTAGCTCTACGAACCACAGGCTTCCCTTTCCTAATTTGTGGGACCACCTCATGCACCCTTCCAAGTTGATACTTCCCACGTTTACCAATGTCTTGGAGAGAACCGACCACTACAAGTTGACCAGGCTCCAAATTCTCGGCCATTTTTAACCATTTTTTCTGGCCCTGAAGCCCTGGCAAGTAAAAATCGATCCATTTACTCCAAAACTGCCGAGAAAGTGACAAATTGAACCGATAATCCCTTCTTAGTTGGTCACGATCATGTGGTTGCCCAACAGCACAGTATGGGTCTAAGTATGGGGTCAAAAGTGAGGCAGGGGTGATGACAGTAAAATCCCTAGGGTCGTCACTCAAAGGTACCAAAGGGCGTTCGTTCACGATCCGAACGGCACTGCCTGTGTACGTAAGCAGTTCAATAAAATTGGGCTTACGTATTGAAGAGTCCAAAATGTGAAAAAAGTACTTGGTCATATCGGCCACGAAACCAAATCTACTCAGCCGAAATCTAGCCAAGAGATCTGCCAGAGGGTTTAACAAGTCAGGACCCGAAAACATTACATCATTACCGCAAGTTCCTCGAAATTCAGACTTGCCATCGTAAACAATACGCTTTTTTAATTGTGACGTCACAAAGTATGGTAAATACCATTCAAATCCTTTTACATTTTCTGCTCCACCAGCACGCTCAATATAGCCATTAGATTTAAGATCCTTCATGGTGTCAGTAAGGAAATCACGAAGTTCAGGTTGTTTTAAAGCCTTCTTCCTTAAAGCAGCAGCTCTATCTGACGCCAACACAAAATTGTTAGGTAAATCAATATCTTCCTTCAACGGTACAGGTATCTCAAATCGACCATCTTTCAACTCAATATTCGGTTCAACAAGTTCTCTAGCCAAATTATCATTGCGAGACAATTCACAGGTTTCATTTTGCAAGGTCAAATCCTGAATGACTTTATCCAGGTCTGCTATTTCCATATCACGAGACTCAATTTTACGCTGAAAGCCATAGATGACATCCGACTCTGAAGACGTCTGCACTCTGCACACATTAGCAACGCTTTTATCTAAGGGTGACTTACCACCACAAGCCAACCAATCGAGAGGAGTGAGCAAAGCATGCGGTTCACTACGATTTTCACCAACACGCTCCTCTTTGGCCCACATCAAATAAGCGTTGTCTTTGCCAATCAGTACATCTACAGTACTACAATCATTCAAATGAAACATATTCACGTCATGAAAATGACGGAAACCACTTAAATCCTGCTTGTGCAGTAAAGTTTTAACATCGTCAGCCCAAGCTGGGTTAACCACCGAAGTTATATCACAAAACAGTTCATCTGTCTCTAACGACTGGATGTTGAGTTTAACAAGGTTAGCACAAGTAGGTTTCTGACCAGCCAGAGTGTCCATTTTAAACGACGCTTTATCATACGGTTTAACGCCAAGTTCGCACACCAAATCACTCGAAACAAACGTTAACTGCGAACCAGGATCATGCTGACAATACACCAACTTTGATTTGCCAGTTATTGGATTCAAAACACGAGCAGCAGTAACGCGGTTAAAAGCTGCTTTAACATTTCCAATCTTAACATTACGCACAGGAACTCTGGCACGAGCATCATCTTTCCCAACCGAATCCAGAGAATTACGTGACGTCACATAAAAATCATGCAGAAGAAAAATAGTGTTTCCTATCGTTGTTAGGGACACACTTACGACAGTTGTTTGCATGAACACAATCCCTAACCATATGCTGGCGCAAACAATTCAAGCATTTGCCAGCTTTCACAATGACATCTCTCCGATCTTTAGGTGTCAAGCGCAAAAATTCTTTACAATTAGACAAAAAATGATATTCAACTTGACCACGTGACGAACAATAAAAACATGCCGGTATGTCTCTACGTCTGGCCACACCACCGCGCGGTGCGCCAACAGCAGTCGAGTACTGCAAACTCCCTGAAATCACATTATCATGGGGTTTTACCGACGTCTGCCTAACCGGACATGAAGGCAATTTTCCTTTGCCAGACTTTTTAAAATGCTGCGACTCACCAGAATCGCCCATTAGCATAATGCTAAAATCAGTCGACTTGCGCGTTTCCTCCCGTACTACAAATTGAAACAAACTCTGAAAAGTAGGCTCATCAGTGCCACCATACTGATCACCTAAAAAGTCAAGATAACGCTGCTTAGCGTCAAACGGGAGTCGCTTAGCCAAATCCAAAACAAAACGTTCTTCCAATTTGTCACGCTGACCATAAGCTTGCGCGTAAAGCAGACACTGCGACAATTCATCTTTGAACTCTTTCAGATCACTGGAAGAGGTCGAAGTTAATTTGCTACCATAGCGGTACTTCCTAATTTCCGGTTCGGCGAAAAGACCTCCACGAACTCCAAAACGTTGAGACAAGCGAGCTAACGACATTTCTATCCTGTCTTCCTCTGACAAGCCAGGAGTGTCAGAAACCAAATTAGCAATCGTTTGCGCAGCTGTCCTAACACAAGCTGCTTGTAACAAAGTCAAACGAGTCCCCTTAAAGGGCGAAGCTGCCATTAAGGCCGTAACACGATTTTTAAAGAAGATAAATGGCATATTATTACCATCGTAACCAATCAAGGCCGCCTTAGCGAAAAACGTCCTACTATTTTGGTATTCAAAAAAGCAATCCTGTTGTTGAGAACTCGATTTAGCGGGAGAAGACAAGCTATATCCCTTAAGGGGCTGAGTGGGCTCAGTCACATGCACAGCCCGATCACGATCCTCAAAAACGTTAGAATCAGGAGACGCGTTACGCCTCTCACAATCACCCAAATTACGTGTAGCTGGGCGATCAAAAACTAGCGGCGCAGAAAACTTTGAAGGGGGCAAGACATTACTGCTATCAGCGGCCCCGTGACCTGTACGCTCTGGGGGAAGAGTTCGACTAAAATTCGCGGGCTTTGGTTTTAGATCCTTCGGAAGATCCTTAGCTGCGGCCCCGAGACCTCCTGAAACAGTTTGAAAACGTGTGGATTGTACTGGTCCACTTACAGATTGAACAGGCGTCTGGAAAAGGTTAGGTAAATTAAACTGCGAATGATGTTCACTTCTGGAATGCCTAGAAGATCCCTTCTTAGAGCTACGCCGGGAGCCCACCTCTGATCGATATTCAGTTAAAGCTACCTCCTTACGTTGTTCAGCCCTCAACTGGGCGTCTTTGAGTGCGAACTCAGCAGCTCTCGCTTCGGCCGCCGCTCTCGCGGCAGCCTCAGCTCGTATGGCCTCAGCTCTGGCGGCGGCCTCAGCAGCTCTCGCTTCGGCCTCAGCAGCTCTCGCTTCGGCCTCAGCTCTCGCGGTGGCCTCAGCAGCTCTCGCTTCGGCCTCGGCTTGTATCTGGAGCTCCTCTCGTCTTAGCTGCAGGTTAATTTGTGCAACTATCCGTGACGAGCTCTCAGACATCCCAGTGCTTACATTTGAAGTGCTATCCTCAGGATGTATGTCAGCGTCCAACATATCTGAGAACTCTCTTACTTTTTCTTCGTAGTTCAGGCCCTTAGGGGCAAAAATGAGCATCTTTAGGCTAAACGTGTTACACGTTGTTTTTTTGCATTTTTTTGTAGTTGATAAATCTAACTTCAATTTTAGTGGGTGCCGCAACTGTTTGGGTCACGTGATCACCCCCAAATCGGGGATTCCCCCCAAGTCAATTTTGAGCTCTTTTCACGGCATTTTTATGCAATTAGATACGTTATTTTTTTACATTTGGACTGACTTCCACTACAAAATACACGAGATAAAAATCACACAAAATTATGTTATTAATGACGTCATTGTGACGTCATGTATTAATTTTTTGCTTGTTTTTTTCTTATTGTAGTCGCTTGTTTGTTGTTGGTGTTACTTTTTTGGTTACAATAAGTTACCAATGGTTTTTCAACTGATTTGATTAGTATTGAGTGTCAGTACTAACATATTCAAAATCTTAAGGAATCCAACTTCCGGAAAGTGGTTATTTTCAAGATAGCTTACAAGATGGCCGCCAAACCATTGAACAAAACAGTAAATTGACCATAACTCGATCATCATATGACCAAAACATGTAGTTTTGGTGTCTATATCTAGGTTTTTATACTCTGTGAAGTCAATGAGACTATTCTCAGAATTGTTGAATTATCTGATAGCCTATAAATTCAATATGGCCATCCAAGATGGCCGCCAAACCATTAAAATAACAGTAAATTGACCATAACTCGATCATCCTATGACCAAAACATGTAGTTTTGGTGTCTATATCTAGGTTTTTATACCCTGTAAAGTCAATGAATCCATTCTCAGAATTATTAATTCATCTGATAGCCTATAAATTCAATATGGCAATCCAAGATGGCCGCTAAACCATTAAAATAACATATTAAATTGACCATAACTAGGTCATCATATGACCAAAACATGTAGTTTTGGTGTCTATATTTAGGTTTTTATACCCTGTGAAGTCAATGAGACTATTCTCAGAATTGTTGAATTATCTGATAGCCTATAAATTCAGTATGGCAAACCAAGACGGCCGCCAAACCATTAAAATAACAGTAAATTGACCATAATTAGGTTATCATATGACCAAAACGTGTAGTTTTGGTGTATCTAGGTTTTTATACCTTGTGAAGTCAATGAGACCATTCTCAGAATTGTTAAATTATCTGATAGCCTATAAATTCAATATGGCAAACCAAGATGGCCGCCAAACCATTAAAATAACAGTAAATTGACCATAACTAGGTTATCATATGACCAAAACGTGTAGTTTTGGTGTATCTAGGCCTTTACATGGCCACCTGAAGATGCGGCCTGATTTGTCACATTTTGCAGATTTTGATTAGGCTACAGCTACTGCTAGTGCTTGACTGACATGTTTTGAGATTTTTTTACTTTTTGCGGTTTCATAATGACAAAAAAATTCTTTGTTGCCTTGAGGAAGCAATAGCAAATGAGAAAAAGTAAGTTGGAAAACGTAAAATCAGACTGTTATTGAAAATTAACAGTCTGACTAAAATTTACAAAATCAAATTTTCTTTGTTTTTTAACATGTGAGGATGTTAAAACCTATTGTGTCATCTGGGGAAAAGAATAAAGAAAGCGTAAAAATGTAATTTTTAGAAAAATTTATTTAAACGTTCGCCCAAAGTTAGAAAAACCTGGAAATTTCTGCAAAATGTGACAAATCAGGCCGTATCTTTAGGTGACCATGGTTTTTATACCTTGTGAAGTCAATGAGACCATTCTCAGAATTGTTAAATTATCTGATGGCCTATAAATTCAATATGGCAATCCAAGATGGCTGCCAAAACAATTAAAAATGTACAATAACAATGTATTGTTTATTAATAAACCCGGTAAATTTCTATAGCCTATATATTTGGGTTAACTGAGCAGGCATAAAGAGCTCATACGATGTGGTCATGTAGACTCTTGACATAATCAGCGCAAAAAAAGCAAATGGATCAAGTATTACTAATGCTCATCGCTGTCACTCTCGATGTCATCGTCTGTAATTATGTGATTGCTGTATGGACACATGAACCAGTTTGGCATGGTCCACATCCAGCATGGTATGGTAGCACATATCTCCGGCAACTACAGTGAGGTGAACACGATTCGCAATTGCAGTGATCATTTTCAGTAGGTTGTCCGGGGCAGCTTTCATGTCCGTCATGATTGGAACCATCTGATTATTGTCTACTTTCCATCCCCAGTCTAGAGCATCCATACCATCGTCAGTAGCCTACCCATCCTGACCATAATCTGGTAGTAAACTCTGAGGCAGTGGAATTTGGTAAAGGATGATGTAGGTGGCAAAAGTTCAGGGTGAACAAAGGATTTGGCTGTTTTAATTTTCTTGACCAATGTATTGTATCGCTGTGTTTCTAGGTTACTACTGCCATCGTTGCCAAACATAACGGTCATAGCTTTGTTTCCAAGATCTTTAATGATGTGATCTGTCTGATTTGGGAGAATAAAGCATTTTGCACATTCTTTGATTAATATTGGTTGACTTTTCACTAGTTTCTTGAAAGCGTCTTCTTCCCGATACCAAATATCCTTGACGTTGAATCACAACTGGTGAATGAAGAGAAGCTGTAAGCATAATTATGTCTGGTCCGATGATTGCTTTAAGTTTGTTGATGTCGTGTATCTTGGTTGCGTAAGCCTTTTCGGAGCGGAAGTAGAGGTCTTTAATGTCTGGGTCAGTGTCAGCATAGCGTAGTATCAATATTAAAAGGTCCGTGTCTTCACCAATTAAAGTCGTACTATGTCGATGAGGGCTGTCCATCTGCCGTCTTGACGATGTCAACAGCTGCATCACCTGGAGCGTTCATCACATTGCAGCTTCTATTCCTCAGTTGAGCAGAAATTAATCCTTCCTTGTTGGAAGCTCGAGGCAAGAACTGCTCCTTCTTTCCAATGAACTGGGTGTCTACAGTAAAGTGAACAACCGGGTGGGCGTTCATGCCGCGTCTTTGATGGGTATTGTCTTTGATAGACGGACCACCATATCCATCAAAGACCACCGTTGCTAAGCGACAATGACAAATGGTAAAATCTGCATACGACTGTGCAATAGACCCATAACTGTCTCCAGTTTCCATGGCACTCGATGCAACAAGAACCCTCCATCAAGGACGTAGTGATCGGTTTTCGAGGCAGATTCTTTCACTACTTTATAATCGGTTGACATCACACTGCTGGCATGTTCTGTGATGGCAGTAGCTATTTGAGGCTTATCTTCTGCAAGAAACAGGTTCTGGATGTTACGTGGCTGTCACAAGTAATACTCGTCTTCCTCTCAACTGGTCTGAGTTTTTGGGAAATGACAGCAACACAACTGCGTTATATCAACTGGTTCAACAAGCTGTGATAACTTCAGTCGATCCAAACTTGTTTACGATTGTTGTAACATCGTTAGAACAGCTCTTAACAATCAAACATTGGACATGTCTGAGGTTTCCCCATGTGATCACGAAGAGGCAGACACCCGTATGTTTCTCCATGTGAAACATGGAAAATCTGATGCCATAGTCAAAACAGTAGATACTGATGTGGTAATTATTGAAGTTTCGTGTTTTGACAAGTTAGAAATCTGTAAACTATGGGTTGAATTTGGAGTGGGAGAAAAAAACTCGCTTCACTCCAATCCATGATATTGTTTCATCTTCACCTCAATCTCCGATGATTTGCGCTTCTTTACCTTTGTTTTATGCTATCACAATCTGTGATACTGTCTCATCTTTGGAAAAAAAGGCTTGGGACTGTTGGATGCTTAATCTTACCGCAATGTGTGGCTTATTTAACTCTCTGAATTTCTCAAGCTCACCTAGTTCTATAAATGACATACAAAAGTATGTCATAGCTCTTTATGGCAATGGTCCTACTATCACGGATGTAGACGAATGCCGTTATATGATGTTTACTAATGGTTGCACTATTGAAAAGCTGCCACCAACGTCAGCTGCTCTGATGCAACATACACGCAGAGCGATACATCAAGCTGAAATATGGAAATCAAGCTTCGTAAATGTTCAGCAACTACCTTCTCCTTTAGCTTGGGGTTGGAAACATAATGATGCAAATTAGCTTGTTCCGTTTTGTCAGTCTACTTGTGGCTCTCGATGTTCCTGTAAGAAAAAATTCATAAAATGCACAAGTCTTTGTTCATGCGAGTACGAAACATGCAATTCGACCACAAAATATCCAATCCTCTCTGATTTCGTTTCATCTTCAATCCACATTGACGTTTCATCTCCATTCCACACTGATCATTCAAGAAATGCTTTTGACTTTCTAAACTCTATCTTGTAACTTGAAAAAACTTGTCGTACACGAATTTTTTAACATCAAATTACGTATGGTAGGAATTTAACATCGAAAACCGCTAGTTTTTCGTCTTGAATTAACAGTGTTAAGACTCTGACATTGCATCATCTGGGGTCGTGTATTAATTTGATTTGGAGATCATAATTAGGCCTACATATTATTTTAAAGTGACATGACCAAAAGGAAAATTCACCCCTGGTAGCTGCTCTTCTGGTTATTCCCTTGATGACGTCGTTATTGCGTCATACTGTACTGGAATTATTGTTATTGCTTGCAATTGTAAAATTTTAAGCATTTGCAAAACTTATAATGAGAGTATTTGATCGCTTTTTTCGGAATAAACTTACCTTTGGTTCCTGAATTTGAAGTTGTCTAGTTTTAATAATGTAATGATGACGTCATAAAAGATGCAATCATGACGAAACTACTTTTAGGAATTGTGAAATGGTTTTAGTAACCGGTACTCCAACTAATACCAACAGCAAACGACCAAAATAGGTTAAAAAAGCAAAAAAATATATGTGATGACGTCACAATGACGTCATCAATCAAATTATTTTGTGTTTATTTTGTCTCATTTATTTGTATGCGCTTTTTAAGTTAAAATATACAAAAATCAAATATGTAATTGCACAAAAATGACGTAAAAAGAGCTGAAACGTGATTTCTGGGAAAATCCCCGATTTGGGGGTGATCACGTGACCCAAAAAATTGCGGCACCCACTAAAATCAAAGTTGGGTTGATCAACTGCAAAAATATGCAAAAAAACAACGTGTAACACGTTTAGCCTAAAGATTCCCCTAAGGGCCTGAACTATTCGAAGTTATTTTTTAACGAGTTAAATTCGGGATCTACCCTATCACGAAGTTCTGCCAAGATTGCAGAGTTAAAAATTTTAGTCAAAAGAGCATGGAAATGCCGTAAATCCTTTTCCAAAGTAGAGAACTTAGATCTAAAAATTAACAGTTCCTGCTTATCACTCAAAGAACCCAGGGCTAGAGAAAGTTCCCCAATTTGAGTCAAAACATCCCTTCTAAGATACCGGGCCTCTCGAACTGACTTAGCCTCATCGTTACTGGGTCCCTCCCCAGAATGGCCTGCCCGACCGCAAAGAACATCATCAGGCTTAAACTCAGTCGAGTCTACGGCGGTCGAGTCCCTGTCGCCACCGAGTGTAGACATACGGTATTAAATGTTGGGGCTAAATTTAACAATTAAAAAAAATTAAGTTACACAAACACACAAAATTAAGTTATAAAAAACTTAACTGCAAAGACCGTAAAAATACAAAAAAGAATTTAAATGCACAATACCGTAGTTGTAGGGGTATATAAAGTCCTAAAGTTCCACACAACTTGGATGGATTCGTTCACTTGAATCTTCAAGCACAGATCGATTGTCTTTAATCTTTTTTCTTCAAATGAATGTCAATGTTGTTTTTTCTTCAGAACCAACAAGAAACGCCTTTAATTTTTAACTTGAAGTTCTTCAGTACCAACTGAGAAGAAATGTCTTTAATTTTCTTTTGCTTCTGTAGACTACCAACCAACAAGATCTTCTTTTATTATTTCTTTGCTTCAGTACCAAACACTAGACAGAGCCACGTCTTTTATTATTTATGTGCTTCTAGTGCTTCTTGGCCTACCAGCTAACAACAACGTCTTTTATTTTTTATGGTCACAGCGGTAAACCATAATCTCTTCGTGGGAAAATTGTAACATAAAGTTCCCGGATCCGTTCGTCTGTATGTAATGACCGAAAAAGAAACACTCCTCGAAACGTCTATTCAAAAAATGTATTTCTGTAAAATTAGCCCGCGACTATCGAAAATGGAACGCAACACCGTACGCCTCTAAAACTGTCACTACAGAACAGATTACTTGGATAAAAGACGGAAAATTTGTCCAGCTAGCAAGCACCAAGCAAACAGTTAAACTTGCGACTGACTTCCAACAAACAATTTTACGAATGACTAGAATAATTTGCGATATCTCAAATGCACGTAGACAGTAACTGTGACGCAATAATGAAAGACAATTATGAAGTCATTCAAACAGGTGTTCAAGCGGCTAATGCAATATTTCATCAGGTCTTACGACCGATGGTGCAATATTTGGACATTTTCTAGCAATTTCCATGACGTAAGATGCCAGCTAGGTTAAGTAGACCATAACGGTTTTATATGACGTTTGATTTGGTGAATAATTGTCGGGAACACATGTGCATGGGAAACATGGCGCAAACAAACAGTGGAAGGTGAGCTGGAGCCATTGTTGGTCATATAGGCGAGCCGTCACTGTCAACAAATAAATCCTATCAGCACCAGTTATATGCATGTCAGCAGAATTTATATTCCCCATTCACTTTCAAGATCAGGCACCCTGAAGTAGCCACGCTTATTGATGCTTACAAGCTTACAGCGTTTAACTATTTTGTCCCATTGATAGTCAATTTTGTCGACGCAGTCTGGCCATCGCCAACTTTTACTACATTTTGACAAAGTGGAAACTTTTGCCCCCTCCCCATCTACTTCCGTCACCCTACCAGCCAACACTGTTCAACACTGTTCAAATAGTCGCAAGCCATCATTCTGATGTCAATGAGGGTGAAAGGAAAACCCCACTTTCCAACAAGTTTGATATGCTCCACAAATGCATTCTCTTCATTTTGACTAAAAACTGTAGGATGTCCTGAAGCTCCTGTATGCTTGCTATGCATTTTATGACTCAGAGTACCCAATGGAATATTGTACATTTTACTTGCTTTCCTCATAGACATAGCTTTAGTTTTGACTTTCTCCAAAGCTGTTGCCAATGTTTTATCAGAGTAGGCTTTATATCTCCGTGAGCCTAGAGTTTTCTTGTAAGTATAGACCATGGTTTATGGAGTATGCTTATCAATAATTCAAGTAAATATAGCCAATAAATTAATGTATCTGTATGCTGAACGAAAAATTAATTAAATTCTCATGTAAATGATACTATAGAACCAAAAAACTGGCTAGGCACATCAGAATTGTTCCATGGCATACCTCAATGCAACAACATGTTAGGGCTACTTTGAACATCGCTAAATCACAGTAGTGTAGTCCAAAGAAAATGCGCGGGCTACTTTGAACACTGTTCAAAGTTAGGCAACCTAAACTAAAAAAGTGATGCGATCCAGAACTTTCGTAATTACAAGCGATATGCTCAACACAAATCCAGTTTTCGAATTATCCTCGATATACTAATAATATTGAAATTATTTACTAAAATTACTGGGTCAAAAGCTCTTTTATTTCCCAAGATCGGTATAAAAATTTCCAGCCTACCTAAAACTGTTAGCTGTCTGCAAAAATTACAAATTTCCAAAAAATAGTCTCGAAGCAGTCTTTACTGTCGACAATACCATTATTTTTACATTTTCAGAAAGGACCATTCCTAAAGGTCATTTGATGAAGTTTTCGGTGAAATGCAATTTAAAATGTGCCTTTCACAGGCCTTAATACAATGGGTAGTCGGATTTTTAAATCAGTGTTCAAAGTTAGGCTACCGTTCAAAGTAGCCCTGCTTGACGACAATAAATTTCCCTTAGAATGTGTTTTCTATAACGACGTTAAAATGACAGTGTAAACGAATGATAACATTCGTTTTCAAGGTCATTTTTGCGTCACTAGGGACTTGAAGAGTGTTTCCTAGTGTCATTTTAGACAAAAGTAGCGGAAAAAGTAGCGGAAAAAGTAGCGGTAGCGCGCGCTACTTTGGTCCGAGTAGCGGTAGCGGGTAGCGCGCTACTTTTGTAAATTGGTAGCGGGTAGCGGTAGCGCGCGCTATTTTGGGCGAAGTAGCGGTAGCGGGTAGCGCGCTACTTTAAAAGTAGCGGGTGCCCACCTCTGGATATCAGATGGTGCTTTGTCAATGTCTGTGTCTAATGGCGAAGAGAATATACCAAACAAATAATCATGAGATTTGAAGTCCTTGAAGAGCCAAAAATTAATACCACAATTTTTCAAATTTAGGTTTCTTCTCAGGATGCATTCCATAGTCTCTCAAAGTTGGAAATTGGAAAAGATTTCCTGTCTGTAGGCTATGTGAGCTTTCCAAAGTCGTAATTTGTTCTTAAAGCCTTTTATGTGACCATACATTTTTACGTTCCAAATAATTAAACACAATGGATTAGCGGTGGCCGCTGAGAGATTTCTAAAATTTTTAACAGAAGGTGCGAAATCTATAATAATCCACTCCACAATGAATTGTTCACACGTACTAAACTAAATTGTAAACACGTTTCGCGGGCCGCACGCAATTCAAAATTGGCACATCTTTGCGGGCTGCACAATTTTTCTTCGCGGGCCGCATTTGGCCCGCGGGCCGCACGTTGCACACCCCTGTTTTAGAACAATTCTAATGACCTGAAACGTGACGTCAGAGACTAATGGTCTCTGGCTCTACAATGTTCCTCTACTTCAGTAGTTCAGTTCACATACATAAATAGTCTGGCAACACTGGTTAATTTCATCTCTTTCCCGCCGAATCAGACTACCAAAATAAACGCCATTGCATGTTTTTATTTTCGTAAATATGGTACTTCAACTTATTTAAGTTTCTTGAATTGTGATGTTAACTCCTAAAAGAGGGTCAGACGAATGCATCGAAAAGGTTGCACTATATGCATTGTGCAGCTTTTTCTCGCTATTTTCAAAGTTTGTACCACCAATCAACTCAACGCATTTTATCAGTTTACGTTTTGCATAGGCTATAAGTATAATCTTTGGTTTTGCCATCTATGTTAATAATGTTGCTAACATGAATTTACATATTGTTAAAGTATACTCATGAATTCATGTACTTTATGCTTGATGAACAAGGGAACTATAGTCTCATAGGCTATGTTCGTCTTATGTAGTAGGGCTACCATACCTTATGTCCTCTTTTTTCAAGAAAAATGAATTGTTCTCCGAGGACACTCAGAAATGTTCAAATGTCCTCTTTTTTTGGTATTTTGAGTTTTCTTGCTTAAATTTTCAACAGTAGGCCTATTTTATTGTTGTGCAAATTTTCGGCGATGGCTTATATGTGTTTTCCCAAACAATTTTCTGCACCAATGTAATATTCAAAGATAATTTAAAAAATTAGCGTAGCCTATCTTGTTGATTCGTTGTTGTAAACAATCAGACGTCTACTGAATTGTAACATATCAAACACCATTGTTTCGCGGTTATCGGAAATTTGTGACTTGAAATTTGGAATTTTATACGGTAGTATATAAGGAAATTAGTGACAAAATAAGAAATTTGAGAAATCAAAAAATAAATGAGTGGACTGTGTACTTTGTAGGCCAGGGCTACTCAACTGGCGGACCGCGGTCCGAATCCGGATTTTCTAGGTGTTGATGGTGGACCTTCTAGGTGTTGATGGTGGACCTTGGGCTTCTGGAAGAATAACCTCATTGCCACGTTTCAGAGCCTTTTTAAACAGATTTCTACTAAGAGGAAAACAATTTTCTGTACTTATCTTAGCCATTTTTCTGTACTTAGCTTAGCCATCAAGACCCCTGAACAGTGAACACTTTGTCACAAATTCAAATCGAGATACATTTTACCTAAAAAAATGGTTCGGTAGCCTACTGGCACTGATAGTTTAATGTTCGTGGTTGTGTATGAAATAATTTATTGGTAAAAATCTGAAGTGGTAAAAGGATAGACCCTCGGCCCCAAAGGCTCACACGAAGAAGAAGAAGAAATAATTTATTCACCAGACCGCTAAAAACATTCAACTTGTCGAACCGGACCTTTGTTAACATTAGTTGAGTACCGGTAACCCTAGTGTAGGCTAAATCACGAGGAAATACAATTTTGTAATTTCAAAGCTCATTCTTTCTCACTGAAAAAGTTAAGGCATTGCTACTTGGAGGTGGTGCCACTTTTTGCGGACTTGTTATAATATGAAAGCTTTTTGTTGCCTTGAGGAAGCAGTCAAAAATGAGAAAACTATATTAAAAAACGTTCAAGCAGGCTGTTAAAAAGTCTTTGTAAGCAAGTCCTGTTACCAGTCAGACTGAAATCTTATAGGTTAAATTGTCTTAGTTTTTCCAACTCTTGTGATGTTGAAACTCGTTGTAGTGCTTTTTGCAGGTTCTGTTTTGTTTATATTCGGCTAGCTAGGCTATACGATGGTTAGTCCATGCACAGCTATCAATTGCAAAACTGGCTACCGATCTTATAAGAAAGATCCCACAGTGAGCTTACACTCCTTCCCTCTCAAGAATGCAAAGCTCTTAGAAATTTGGATGAAGAAACTTGCCAGAGAAGACTTTCAGCCGACTAGATTTTCTAAGCTTTGCTCACTACATTTTAAAGCAGACGATTTTATTGTGACTGTTATCAATAAAAAAAACAAGCAAGGAGACAATTGTAAGCAAATTCGTAGGCGTTTGAAACCAAATGCAATACCTTCTGTTTTTAATAATGTTGGTAAAAGTGGGATCAAACATAAAAAAAGTACCAGCACTGCTTTGTAACAATGTTTTTGTTCATTTCATTGTCTATAAAGGATAATGAGTAGATGTTTTGTAAAGTATCACTTTATTCTTTAATGTAATTGTTTAGAATGGGATTTTTTTTATAATTTGATTCGTTGCTAAATTTTGTAAAAATTTTTTTTTAAAGGTCTTAAAACTGTGCATCTTATAAGTTAAAATGCTAGGCTATAAAGGCAAAAAAGTCTCTAGTGATCCAAACATATAATAATAACATATGAGATGTTGCAAAGCAAAATACTTATTCATCTTTCAATTATATACACCAGTAAACAAACTAATAAAGATAATGACTATATTGAAGTTGACAGTTGGTCCAAACATTGACAAATTTTCTGCTTCGAAAACTTATTCCAAAATTAATGAGTTGTTAATGAAATGATTGTAACTTTACCCAGTTGATAAAATACACAATTACAAATAACTTTCATATGTTTTTATTTGAATAAGCTTAACTGAAGATGATTTAGCTGCTAGCTGATCGAAATCGATTTTTAGCTGTTTATGATTAAACTGACTCGTGTGAAAAAAATTGTTTGTATTACGAGACGTGTAACCGAGTCATTCATATCAAGCATTGTTGTGGGTTTGACACCTGTCAGAAAATATTTTCATTTTCCTGAACTTAACACCTGTCAGAAGATATTTTCATTTTCTTGAACTTACACCTGTCAGAAGATATTTTCATTTTCTTAAACTTTCATGCTGTGTTGTTTATTCACCCACCCACCTTATTCTACAAGATAATGTACAATTTCGATATTACGGTATTATTAAGTTTGGATCAGATATTGCTAAGCTATTTCAATAAAATCCTTAAAAAAGAAATTAGTTTAGACCAGTGGTTCCCAACCGGGGAGGAATTCCTCCCTAGGGAGGAATTTCATGAGTTCAGGGGAGGAATTTCAGTTTTTGCCGTTCGTGTGCAAGAGCTACATTTAATAAGTTAATAGCTGTTTATTTGCTAATAAATTTCATACAAATATTACCCTAAAAGTGTTTCCAGAAAGCGCTATAATCCATTATTTTAGTGTAATTTTGCAAAAATTTTCCGGGAGAGCATGCCCCCGGGCCCCCCTAGAATACGCGTGCCTTCGGCACGCTCTAACCTCCCACCAGTTTTATTGCTTCCCTTGCTCAACCGACCAGGGTACGCCACTGCACATGAGGTAGCGATGTCTTTAATCAAACACTTTGTTGTTCTCTTCGATCCATCAAATATTTGGCCCCCCCAAAAAAACATTTCTGGCTACGCCACTGGCCAACACGCCACTAAAAAACCTTCACATACCTTGGGTTCCGCTTGCGCAGAATGAGGATGATCGACACGATGGTTTTGATAAGCCAAACCAAAAACTGGCATATCTGGTAATTTTTATAGACCGCCGGCTGTGCGGTCCCTGATTCCGTTTTTACTTCCGATCGGAATGAGGAAAGAGTCTTAGAACCCTAACATAATGGTGTCTATTACAATCTGGGGGAATTCTAGAGAAACCATTTTAGTTAAAATTCTAGGGTTTCTAAAATTTAAGACTCCCTTTTTTGTTTTTAGTAATATGGGGAGGAATGAATAGTTCCAAAATAGGCAAAGGGAGGAACGCAACAAAAAAGGTTGGGAACCACTGGTTTAGACCATTTTTGTTGCAAAATTAATACGGATGCAACCTAGTTCGTACCCTGAACAGTTTGTACCCTCAGTTCGTACCCTGAAAAGATCAAGAGAAAAAATTAAAAAAGTCGAAGTTGCTGATCGCAGTTTCCGCAAACAAACGGAAATTCTTAGGATCATTACCGGAAATTTTACAATGTTTGCGGAAAATCCAATCAACCCTAACCCAAGCCTTAAAGCAGCCGGCGGCCATGGCCGCTAAGTAGTGCTTGAATGAAAGCCTGTGCTACCTCCTCCGTCGGCCAAGTTTGGCCGCCGGTTACTTCTAGCCAATTATTTAATTTCGCGATAGAATGATCGTGGATTAAATGTCGAAAATATGTAGCATCAAAGAGTGACGCAGAATTAGGTCAGCGCATCATAGTCACTACTGTTGTATTGAATACATCCAGCTGCGATCACCAGCGCTGTAAGTCTTGATTGCAATTCCCGATGTTTATTTTAACAAAGTGTTAATCCGAAGTGCTAATTTACATCGGCTGGCAATATTGTCGTTTTTATATTGATTTAATGTTGTCGGACATTGAATCGTTGTTAAAAAGGAGAACTATGTCAGTTGACATCCCTGTGTAAAACACGTGTCTTCATAGTTGAGAACGCTGTGGGTTAGTGACTTCACAGTTTACACCCTCAATGGTGACATCATAACGGAATAAAGGGTCAGGTTTTGTGAAAGGCGGTAGGCTATGCAGTTGAAACAATTTACTGAGCTGCGAGCAGTTAAAACAATTTAGGGTCGTTAGATGGTCCCGCAATACCGGATTACAATCTCGATAAAGCATTTAATGCGTGGTACAACGATTCTATTGCAGGACGTCGCCCAGACTTCAACAACCGCTAAGTTTCATTTACTTGTGCTATCGTTATTGTATTTTGGCCTCCAAGCACGCAGATTTGGCCGCTGAAAAGGAGCTCTCGGTAGGCCACGATGGCTGCCGAAAAAAACACGAGTTTTAAGGCCTGCTTAACTCTTTTAAAATGTTTGTGGAAACTGCGATCAGTGACTTCGGCAAACTCTTAGGATCATTACTGCAAATTTTAAAATGTTTGCAGAAACTGCGGAAAAATGGTTCTATTTTTTTTCTCTCTATCTTTTCAGTTTGTTTGTTTGAGAAACTCCGATCAGCGACTTCGGCTTTGTTGTATTTTTTTCTCTCAATCTTTTCAGTTTGTTTGTTTGCGGAAACTCCGATCAGCGACTTTGGCTATTTTTAATTTTTTCTTTTCGATCTTTTCCTAACTCTAACCGTTTTAAAATGTTTGCTGAAACTGCGATCAGCGACTTCGGCAAACTCTTAGGATCATTACCGGAAATTTTAAAATGCTTGCGGAAAAACGGAAACTCCGATCATCGACTTCGGCTTTGTTCTATTTTTTTCTCTCGATCCTTTCAGTTTGTTTGTGGAAACTGCGTTTTTCTCTCAATCTTTTCAGGGGGAAAATTTTTAAATGTTTGCGGAAACTGCGATCAGCGACTTAGACTTTTTTAATTTTTTCTTTCGATCTTTTCAGGGTACAAACTGTTCAGGGTACAAACTAGGTTGCACCCATTAATACACAATAATACAGGCTACATAAGTATATATTTTGTAACAACACATTTTGTAAAGTTCTTGGTAAACAACCATCCAAGACTAAGTTTAAAATTTCAACAAATCTTTTCATAGATTTATTGTTTTCATTTTGTTTTACAGGCTGTTGGCCTTTCAAACTTAGTAATAGGTCTGTTGTATATCATGGTTTTTACTTGTGTTGCCTTCAATTGTACAACTGGTTATAAAAAATATAAAAAAGATCCAAATGTGAGTTTGCATAAATTTCCATTCTATGATGAGAAGCTGTTAGAAATTTGGATAAAGAGTCTTGGCAGAGAGAACTTTCAGCCCAATAAGAATTCCAAGCTTTGTTCACTGCATTTTAAAGCAGAAGATTTTGTGGCGACTTTATCAAGAAGAAAAAATGGACAGTCCCTCGAGAGAATTCACAGACGACGCTTGAAACCTAATGCAATACCTTCCATTTTTAACCACTTTACTAAGAGTAGCACTAAACACTAAAAAAGCACTTTGTAACGCAGGTGCTGATTTGTAAATATTGCAAAAATGTCGTATCATAGTCTGATGTAAGTGGCTTAAAAATATTGGATGAGTTACATAAAGCACCGATCACACTAATGTTATTATCTTAGGCAACCCATGATAATTCTGCCACACTTACTTTTTTAACTTTTAAACATTTATCTAAAAAAAAATTTTGCTACATTTTAATTTGTGTTACAATTGGAGTTATATATATATACTTTTGTAACTTACATTGAATCTGAAAGTTAAATATAAAGAATACATATAAATTATTTGTTTAATGAGTGACGATTGGTAAGCATGCAGAATAGAGTGTAAATTAGTGGATGTGTAATTATGTATTAATTATGTAAAGGCAATTACATCGTTTTAACGTCACCAGACGTTGAAATCGTGTACAAAAGGAAGCTTTTGCTGACCAGGTATAGGTTGTACCCAAGAAACATTTACATAAACCATTCGATTTGTTCAAAGAACCCAATTAGCCTAACAGTTCGTGTTTACATTGATTTAATGTCTGAATATTGAATAATATTCAATCGTTGAATTTACAGAAGACGTCGTTGGATTTTTAAAAAATTGCCGAATAGGGAACTCGCCGAATAGTAGCAGACCGTCAAATGCCATGGTCTGCTACTATTTGTAGAACCTGTTATGGAGAAATCTCAATTCGGAGACAGCCTTTTTCAGAAAAAGCCTTGTTCAGAGAATTGTAAAATCTCACTGTGGCATTTGTTTATTCAAAAGAATTAGCTTATAGTAACGATTGATTAAATAAAGATTCAGCGATAGTGGTTAATTAACCGGAATGGCCCGTTTCGGTGAGTCCGATTCGGTGAGTCCGATCCCTTAACGGGGAATTTTTTCAATTTTTTTTTTAATTATTGGGTACCATAGCCTAATTATGATATCATTGCCGTTTTAGGGTTAGGAGTTAAGGTTAGGGGTTAGAAGTTAGGAACTCACCGAATCAGACTCACCGAGTAGTAGCAGACCCTAATTAACAATAGTGGTTTATCAAATGAAGTCTCAGCTAATTCGCTAGAAAACGCGAAAAAAAGTCATAAAAATTTGCGAAAAAAGAACACAAAATAACGTCTACAGCTCCAGGCCCATGTTGGTGTTTATGAAATGCTGATCGACATGATCACTCGTCAGTCGGGATCTCAGCTTCGTGACGGTTAGGCCAGCATTTAAAAACAATCGCTTCGCTGGAGCCGAGGTCGCTGGGATCCCAAACACTTCAAGTTCATTTTCACTGCCACGACATTTCCCTGCAGAGTGCAGAGGTTTCGACTCGAAAGCGACATCGAGTATGTTTGCAAGCGCATAAAGCTAAACGCACGCTCCGTCTACGTAGTAAATTATGTTGTTTTTGGGTGCATTCAACATCTGATGACACTAAATCGACGCAAAATGGTATATTTTTGCTATGTCCCAGGCAGCAAAATCAGTCATTTTTACATTGATTCAACATCTGCAGACATTAAATCAATGTAAAAATGACAGATTTTGTTGTCTGGTGTTGGATTGTAGCATCGCAACTCGTTCTAGTGATTATTTATCGCGAAGCTGTTGCGGTTTGCATTCAAAAAGTGTTTTCCTGCTGCCGATCGCTAGTTCATCTATTGTTTTATGTATCAATACAGCATAAAAAGTTGTCCCCACACAGAATAATGCGTGGGGCCCTGGCCCCCATGCAGGCTCGTAGCCAGCCGGCAGCCAGGGGGGCCTCTCCCCCTGAAAAAAAATTTGCTCCCCCCCCTTGACAAAATCTCAACATTCTCGAGCAACATCTACAATTATAATGATTTTGCCCATTTAAATTTTTTCGGCCCCCCTTAAAAAGTTGCCCCTCCCTTGCTCTGCGGTCTGGCTACGGCCCTGTTCCACGGCTTAGGCACCTATGGATTCGGTAAAAAATGGATAAAACTGCGACAAAGCTCAGCCTACACTTTCTGCTATTGCACAACCTAGCTATCTTCATTCTTGAGAGAAATTTGTGAAATTTGGCATTAAAAATGCCAACCTGGCATCCCTGGTGCAGGACTGGCTGTTGGACCCGCGAGAGCGTGTGATAGTCACGTGATCGACGATGCGCATGCGTCAAAGTCTTTTTTCACCTGCAAAATGCGACAAGACAGATTTCGCGCCACTCGCGTTACTTTCAACCGCGTTCAGCCGAAAGGGCAACTATAATTTCGAATACGTCCGATACATCATCATCATAATCCATCGTCGGTTTGTTCCCCACTAGTGGGGGTGGCCGATTGTTTCCGCGCAGCAATTGTCTTAATCCCTTTTCTCCATTTCACCCTGTCCCTTGCATCTTCCTCCTTCAGTCCGACTTTTTTAAACTCATCCTTCACTTGTTGTTTCCACGTTCTTCTTGGACGACCGCGTTTCCTCTTCCCATCCACCTTTAGATCTAGTGCCTTTCTAAGAAAACTTCCTTCCTTCCTCCTTATCACATGTCCATACCATCTTACTCCATTTGCCCTTGCCAGTTGGTCTATGGTCTCTCTCATCTCTAGCATATCCAACAATTCTTCAGTCCTTTTTTCCCTTCTCGTTTTCACCCCACACATTGCTCTCACCATTGACCTTTCCGTTCTTCTCAGGATTGCCAGTTCACTCTCTCTCAATACCCATGTCTCGCTATCATATAGCATTGCAGGCCGCACACAGCTCCGATATACTTTTCCTTTCATCTGTAGTGAAAATTTTCTGCCATGCAACATTTCCCCACATTCCCTGAACTTTGCCCAGCCCAATCTTGCCCTTGTTGTCACCGCTGCTTCACATCCATTATGACATCCACATCCGATACGAAAAACGAATTTCGAATATCATCTTAATCGAAATCGAAAATCGAAATTGAACACCCCTAGTCTCAGCAAAAATGTCTCAACTAAAGTTGCTAGATATCGCTATAGCCTATACCTGCGTCCTGCAACCTAATTTACATCTACCTCACTGAAACAATAACTTTCTCATTGACATGGGTATGGGAAGGTAAACACAAAAACCGCCTACCCTAATAATCCCTACAAATTCTCTAAATAGACAGAAGCCATCGTTGGATTTAAGCATTCACCGAATGTGTTTTCTCCACAAAAGACTGTCTTTGAATTGGGATTTCTCTGAATCGGGCTCTCCGAAACCGGCCATTCGGCAAATGTCATACTGGTAACTTCTGATAAAAACCCATTGCTGTTCATGACATGACTGGCCTGGATATTGTGTTTGCTATACTGTATGTATAGTGTATATCAGTGGTTCTCAACCGGGGGCCGCGGACCCCAAGGGGTCTGCGAAGCGATTTCAGTGGGTCCGTAAAAGTTTTCGAGTTTACAAAATGATTGATAAATTACAAAAATTGGTTGGTTGTGCTTTGTTTGTGTATTTACCATGATTTTCAAACTGTAGCCTACTTCCCAACGAACTGGTGCGATGTTCTTTAAAAGTTCAAAGGTTTGGTTTCTTAACTAAAAAAATACTTTATAAATGAATTAATTTTTTAATAAGGCTATATTCAACTTAATGCTTTTGAGACAACGGTCTATTGATCAATGATTAACTTAGAAATGCAAACGTTAGTGAGCAGTCTATCACCACTCACAGTTTTGCAATGACAAAGACTAACGAATTAATCTGGATTAGAAATGAAAAAAGGGAGAAATTGTTTGTAACGGTCACAAAATTCTATTGATTTTTGATAAAATTTATAGAAAAACATCAAATCAACATATAGATTAAGCTACTGATTTTTGATGCTGTGTGCCAACATAAAGCTCATAAAATAATTTTGTCAATGTCATCAATCGTCATAAGTGCATCGCGAGTTCAGCAAATTCTTCTAAGTGTGTCGTTTGGAAACTTATGAAACATTTGATTTCATTGTAGGAGAAGTGATATAGCCTACCAAAACTTCAGATAAAATTTTTTTAAAGGTCCGCGACCGCTTTGAAGGTACCAAAAGGGGTCTGCCAAAACAAAAAGGTTGAGAACCACTGGTGTATACTGTATATATTATAGCCTACATCACATGTATTGCTTTGTACAGGTTCATTTTTGTATATACTGCATTACATGGTTAACTAATAATCATGGTTAGTATGAGGTTGATATCCTTTACAACATTTCCAAGTCTTTTTGCAGCGTCATATTCGACGATCACTATTGAAACTATGCCATTCTTGGCTCTATCTATGTCAATCTATAGCCACTGAGAAAAAAATAGAAGCATTTCTGTTGTCTTGAGTTTTACATCATTTTTCAGATGCTAATGCTTAGACCTCATGTCAGCAAACAAATTGCCTTTAACTCCTGTTGGTAGAAATCGTAGGCTATCTGCTTTATCATCAACGAAAGTTCGTTCTGCATTTAAATCTCCTTGCTGTTCTCCAAACCTTGAAGATTTGCCCTCTGGTGGTGAAGCTGTAAGATCTCCTACCACTCCTAAGCCGTTAGCTCGAAAACGGCGGTCAGCACTAGCAAGTTCTTTTGAATCCCCATTAAAGTGCAAGATTGTTAAATCCGAATTGTCATCTAGTGACATTTGCAAACTTGAGGAACACATTAAGTTGCAAGTACGTACTACGTACTGTATTAAACTAAATCACATTTTAACTTGCTGTGTAAAAAGTTACAGATTTTATTTTTTTAATATTTGGTTTGCTTAATTAAAGTTCAAGAATCAAAGATACAGTACATTGACTGGTATGAACGGTGGTCAAAGGCTTTATGGCATTAATCAATGTGATACTGTATACCGTACTGCTAACGGTTCATGGCATTATGACGCTGCTTTAATGATACCAACTTGAATGACTTGTCCTATGCCAGCATAGCCAAATGATGTGAAGCTGTAATAACTTCTTACTCGAATACCATTGCTGTTGTGGCATAATGGGATACATGAATACTCTTAATTTGTTTTGGATTTGTAAAGCTGAAAGTTTTTAAATTACTTTTGTCTTTGAATTTAATTTTTTAGCGTCTTCATAAACATATACCGTATATTACTAAGTTTGGCCAATATGCATGCTGGGCAAGTTGCTGTAACAGGTTCCAATAACAATATTGTTAACGTAATTGTTTCAAAAAAAAATGTTATGTCATTCCTTTTCAAGTATTCAGTACATGAGTACAGTACATTGTATAGTGAATTATATAGTATACACTGCAACAGGTATGTGAAGTGTGCACTTGCAAAGGGTATTTATTTTGATGATGTTAAATAGTATTTAAAATGTATTGCGTTGTGTCTCTATTGCAGTCAAACTCGTTGTGAACAAGCCTGATATTTAAGGTGTTAAAATTTCTTTTTTAAACGTTATTAGGAGGAGGAAATATTGCAGCTCAAAAGTGAAGGTTTAAATGAAGACGATTTGCAAATTTATATTGAAAAATTGCATGAATACAATGAAATAAAGGATACCGCTCAGATTGTGATTGGCCGATTAGCTATTCAACTGCAAACCACAGCTCGAGAGTTGCATTTAAAGTTTGGCTTGACTGCCGAGGATTAACATTGAAAGTAAGTAAATATAATTTTTTTGTTGCCATATTTTAGGTCATCATTTTACTGCTCTTCTAAACATTCGTTGGTCAAGTTAATACAGTACATTAGATTTGAATAAGACACAACTAGAAATGTGATTTTTGCGCCAGTGTGTCTTTCAAAACTTTGAATGCTCGTCAAAGTATGGTACCGTACTATTAAAGGTATTTATGTTTGTCAATTATTAGTTACCGCCGTTTTATGAAGTATTTCAGTATATATTTTATAAAGCTGTGTGATATTGAACTGAGGATTTCTTCAAACTCGAAAACTGGCGTGTTTACAACACTTTATATTTCAGAGAATGGCTGATACTCCTATGATGGATATTCCGGGATCAGATTTGACTAGCATGGTATGGTTCAGTTGACAGTTTGTTTAATTTACACCTGTTTTACCTTTTATTCCAAGGTAAATATCTCTGTGTCTGTTATTTACTTGTGTTGCAATGATTGATGCATTATTTGTAGATTGATACTTTAGTCGCTAAAGAACTGGACAAAACAGACTTAAATATTGTGACCAGATGCTGCAAAGACTTGTCAAAAAAATTTGATGATAACGTCATCCGCAGGGTAAGCTAGATTTTTTGTTGTCTGTAGGCTATAGGGGTCTGCTACTATTCGGTGAGTCCGATTCGGTGAGTTCCTAACCTCTAACCCCTAATCCCAAACCCCTAACCCTAAAACGGCAATGATAATTAGGCTACGGTACCCGATAATTTAAAAAAAATTGAAAAAATTCCCCGTTAAGGGATCGGACTCACCGAAACGGGCCATTCCGGGCTATAGTATATGATCTAGCAAAGTTTTTTAGTGTTTATTCAATATTCGATAAGGAATTCAATATTGGTTCACAAACTACATCTTCACAGGGCAAGATATATTCAATGGGAAATAGATTTTGTATTTTTTAGTCCTCCATGCGGTGCTGGTTCGGCTCTCAGGGTGTGCACTTGAGAAACACATTTCAGGATTGCTTTTCATTCAGCGGCATGTAGTGGATGGATAACTAAGTGTCGCTAAACATTTTAATTCCAGCAACAACATTTCAACAATTGGAAACTTCACTCTGCCAGTATTGGTAACTCCCCCTGCGTCAAAAACCTCTACAAGTATGCAAAACTACCAGGAATAACCTATCAGAGGCTTTGTCAGTTCGACGATAAAGGTTTAAACCCAGCCTACTGTACCTCACACCTATTCAACCACGCTACAATTTCTTGATCCCAAACACAGCTGTTTATTCTTGATTGGTGTCGAACCAACGTGATTGGTGTCAAACCCTTTCAATCTTTTGATAAAATTCTCCCTATGCAATTCTCTGATGTATATCTGTTGATTCTTCCGTGCAAGCTTTTTTGCATGAACTTGAAATAATGATTGATACATCTATATTATTTTGTCGTAATGTTTGAGTAATACTACCGTTGTCCTTTCACCAATTATAGTATCAGCAAATAGTAAGTTTTCTACTAAGCCTTGTTTATTTACAAAGTTGCCAGAAATGCAAGAGATTTTCAAGCAACTTGATGAAGATGTGACGAAAATGGAAATAGAATCTGCTGAGTTTAATGAAGAATTAGCAAAGTTTTCCTTTGATGAAACACCGAATGATTATTCTTCTTTAGAGGTGGTTTTCTTTTCTTATCACTCGGTTTATATGGTTCATTGTTAATTTTTTGTTAATATAATAGTGTTCCATCGAAACTAATCTTACTATTTGGAATAGTTCTTGTAAATACTTCGTATTTGATATGTGTTGCTCTCCAATCTCCATGCTCTGCGCGTACAATTTCAGCACAGCTGTATAGAGGTACAGGTACAGTCGAGTAAACCATCAACTTAAATCTATTCTCTCAACGAAAGACTGAGTGCTTAGCAAGACCAAAACTCAGCACTGCCATTTTTATGAGGTCTTTAGTTTATTTACCTGATTACGTGTAGAACTCGCTTTTACCTGCTTAAAAGTTTGAAGGATTTGCATTTGGTTATGCTTTTGAGTGATTTTTAATTATAAAAACAATCAGTTACGCTATGTTGGGTTTCTAGAAACCTGAAACTTCGATTTTGAAACCTCGACACAGCCAAAGGCAACAGCAGCAACAAGAACAAACTTATGGAGGTGTGGTTCTTTACGTTTTGATCACTTGGTTGTCGACAAATGATTATTTGTCCCTTAAAAACTATTTCCATATGAATATCGATAAATCCTTGTTTTTGCAGGATTTGTAACATCTTTTTCTTATGTTTCTTTAATATCATACAGGTTAGCAATTAGTTATACAATATACAGCGTCACTGCGTCAGCTTATAAAAAAAACTGTGCTGATATGTGCTTGGCAGTTGGCTGATGATTTTGTCAGAACTTTCGGTATAAATTTAGCTAGGTAGTGGTCAAGATGTTATTCAGCAAGAATGTACTGTATGTATGATATTACTTTTCCATCACTTGACTTACTAAATTCACTGTCAAAGCCCGGAAAGTACAATCCTGTTCTTAGTATTATTTATCCCCCATAGCTACGACGGAGTCGCGGAAATTAGAAGAAATGAGGCAATATGTCGGTAACGGTAGAATCCAAGAAGGTGCTCTCCATGTCGGTTTGGCCGTCTTGGGAAAAGGAAAGAAAGAAGAATGGCAAACTGGAGAAATAATTGAAATTCAGAAACATCAGGGCAAATTCAAATACAAGGTGAAAACTGCTCGTATACCAATAATGCATCTCTAATACGAATCTTTTTAGCATATCAACACGTTGATTAAATTTATTTGGTTATGGCAAGCTTACAATCTTTGTTTTTTGGTCCTTGTGATCAGCTCGCATCACGCCAACTGTTACATCACCTTCTTTGATGTATGCATTCCGGCTGTTACTGTGCTTCCCAACCGTTTTTTAGTCACAGACTTCCATCAAGGCTGTGGATCTTTAAACTTTAAAAAAGGAACTCTCAGTCAGTGGAAGTTTAGTAAAATTACCCGTAAATAGACGAATTGCAGCGCCTAAAATTAGAGTTTTTCGATTCTAAAATCAACACATTTACGGACCCCCTAAAAACTTTTCACACTCTCCTTGCTGGGAACCACTCATCTATTGGCTATTGTTGTCATTCGTTTCTAGGTCTTGTTCAACAAGTCAAGACAGAGGAGTTTACTCTACGCTCATCAACTTGCCTGTCTGGAGACTCCTCAACTTTTTCGTCTTGGCCAGATTGGTACCGGCTCCCGAGTTGCTGCCGTTTATAACAAAGAAGGTTAGACAAATTAGTTTACCTAAAACACATGAATTGATTTCGTCAGTTCGATTTTGTGTTAATGTTATCTCCAGGCTTTGGGTGGTTTCATTTTTCGATCCGCCACGCTTGACAGTGTTTTTCAATTATTCCGAGTCGGCAGATCATCTCGCCAGTTCATGGCCAGTCGTGAAACCTCAGTGTTCCAAACTAATAAAAAAGCAATAGCAAATTAAAATTCAGCACGACTGACTAAAATGAATAGTTTTTATCAGCTGCCACGAGTCATGAAATTTAACAAGCCTCAAGAAAGTATGCAACGTAAGCAATTTTGGACCCCTATCTTTTTCAGTACAATCTACAGTACGTACGTTGTAATTTCATTGTATTTCTAATCTTAAGCTTCATTTTCAAATCTCAGGTTTATTTTCTGGTGTGGTTGCGGAAGGGGCCGATCGAAAAACGAACAAAGGTCGTTTCCTTATCTTTTTCGATGATGGTTATGCTTTGTACTGTGCTGTGGAGGAAGTGTTTCTTGTCTATGGAAATATCAAGGACGTTTGGAATGATATCTCATACGAGTACGCAATCGATGCATGCACAATTATTATCACCGGGTTACTCTTTAAACAAATCAATGTATTTTTTTCACAGCTTAATCGTGACACTACGTTTAGAAATGATTTTACACCACAATTACAATCAAAATTAATTTTGATATCTTTCGTTTCTCAACGAATTGCTACTTTTTTACTTCAAATTAGTTATTTGATTAAAAGTTAGTGATTTATAATTCTGAGTATAGAACAGTTTATATTTTCTTCAGGGCTACTTCCAAGTACATAAAGGATTACCTTTCAACTCCAGAACGGCAGATGCTTAGCTTGAAAGAAGGGCAGACTTTGAAGGTAAATTAACAACAGACTATTTCGGATTGCATGCTGTTTTGTCATGTCGAATTTAACTACTTTGGCTTGTCATTGGCTGCGTTTTTTTTTGTCCATCTTGACTTCAAAAGGATGCAAATCTGCTTTGCTTTACGTATCATATAAGAACTCGTGCAGGATAACAAAGTTCACTTCTTTCAGGTCGAATTTAATGGCGAGTGGCATCGAGGCCGCGTTATCCTGGTCGACTGTAGTTTGGTGGAGATTTTGTATTTGTCTGACAACAGCAGAGAGTTGGTGTACCGGGGCTCTATGAGGCTGCAGCCTTTGTTTCAGCAACAACGAACGGTGAGCTTTTTCAAAGTTTTCTTGCTACTAACTTTTGATGTCTGTTTTGGTTCAATGGCATTTTTGAAATGGAATAACATCTGCTGTAAGAGTAAACCAACTGTTGTGCTAATACTTAATAGAGTTAAATAGAATTATCCAGCTTTTAATAACTCGTCAACAAAAAGGCACCAAATGTTTTATAATTATCGATTCGTTCTTCGATTAATGCCATGCGATTTGAGTCCACCATGTTAAAGAGAATGTGTCTTTGTGCCAAGTGAGAAGTGACAAGCTACTTTTAACAACTTAACTAACTTATCGACAGTGCATAGCTTGAAAGAGACGTTTCATCCGAGATAGGATGTTAGTACAGTACCAAGAAAGATGGTATCATTGTTGACAACCTAAAGTATAATATGCAACCTGTTTCTGTTCTACTGTAATCTTGGTTGTACATTTTTTTGCTTCGTTTTCTTGCAGAAGCCGCCTAACAAAATAGCCCGAGCTCATACTGGAGCGAGAAGAAACCTCATAGAAATTGTGGACATAACTGGAGAACCGACAGGTTAATTTAAAATTGGTTGTTTCTTGTTATTCAGACCCATCTTATGCCCGGTTATAAGACAAGTTGATTGATTACATCCATTAAGATTATCTTATGTTACAATGCAGTGTTGCAACACATCATGTGGGGATTTGTTAGTTTGTTTTTCAACCGTTTTGTGTTAGATTTTTTTTTTATCCTGCAGATAATTTGGAATCTTCAAAGGCGTCTGGAACAACCTTCTCCATCAAGATAGACGGTAACCACGCAATCTTTTTACTTTCTTTTTATAACAACCTCTACACAGCTTTCGCTTTTGTCCCACCTACTTTCAGTATAGTTTAGTAAATAGAAAATAGTAATAGTAAATAGAATCAAGCAGCAGTAATAATTTACACCTGTTTAATCCTCGGCAACTAGACATGAGAATCACATAAGGCGTCACATGAGCATATGCCCATGTGGTGGTCCACTTAGTGGTTTTATGTTTGGGTGAATAAATGTCAAAAAATCCATGTTCTCTACAATCATTGGAAATTTTACAGTGATCAGTGAAAAACAAGAGGTTAAAAGCTTTGTTCATTTTCATCAAAGCTTTATTGATTTTACAATACCAACTCACTGCTGATGAGTTCTCCCTTTGATGTGCTATGCACCTGCTCGGGTGACTCTTTTCTCCCAACAGTCTTTCCAAAACGGCGACGTGAGTAACTTTCATGAAAAATTTTGTTGGTCGCTTTCAGACCGGTGGGAAGCTCCGTGGTCTCGCTCGTTGAACGACCAGAAGAGAATGGCGAGCCAAACCACAGCTACACGGATACCAAACTCATTCACTGAGCTATCTGGAGGATTCGACATGGCAAGCCGTATCGCCAACAAGCTCGAAACCAAATCAACTGACAAGTCTGACTCAGGGAATGTCACGTACGCTCAGTTTCTATCCCATTGCGTTTAAGATGTTTCTAATTTACACGAACTTTTATCTCCAGTTTAATTTAATCACTTGTAGCGGAGAAATGCAACAAAAGAATGACACTTTTCTTGGGTAAATAAAAGGTTTATAAAGCAGCTGATTGTTTTTGACAAGTTCTTCGACTGTGAAAATGTGTTATTCTCGTAATCAATTTGTGCGAGCAACAGGGGTTAGAAATGAATCAAATCGCATTTCCCATGAGATTTCAAAGTTATGCTTTATTGTCGTTCACTCTATCTTTTAGTTGCAGTAGTTCGCCAATGTGTTAAAATCATTTTGCTAAGTCTAACACACAATTTCGTATGTCTTTGTTCAGGTCACAATCCATCAAAAGTCGTCAAGACAAGAGATTCCAAAACACGGTTTGTGCTACAAAATTATTGTATTGAAAATTCGATTGGTATGATGTTGAATAGACGTAAAAGCAACGATTCTTTTCGTTTAGATTGACGATGGCATAGAAGTGGATTCTTTCCCGTTGAATTTGCGCATGAAACCACAACGTTTCACCCCCCATCAGTGCTCCTCTCGCTGTGTTGAAGCCTTCTCACAATGGAATTACAAGAAGTTGGCCGGGTAGCTTGCAGGATTGTGTACACAGCCGTGCAAGCTTCATGATTTGTGTTTAAATTTGAAGTGAACTTTCTTCTGCTTACTTTCTGTTCGTCCGTTCAGTCCATGTCTAATCCTTCTTCATGACTCCCATGAAATCCCTCGCAACTTTCTTCTATCTGTTTACATAAACAGAATAAACCAACATACTTTAAATTTAAACCTTGTATTTATGAGACAAACGTTTCAATAAATAATGAGTTTTCTCACCAATTTTTCGTGTTAAGTTCGAATGACAATTTTTGAATATGCTACGTGAAAGATTTTTTCGGTTTATCAGAAGTTGTGTTCCTAAAGATCTTACCTCTGCATAGGGTGAATCCTCTCATCAAGCCTCTGCTATGCGGATGGACCCGGGATCTATGTCGGATCAAGCCTGGTTCCCACAGGACTTCCTTTCACATTTACTACCGTACACCTTGCGGACGCGCGTGCCGGAACAAGAGAGATGTTGGCCGGTACATCCGGGAGTGCCGAGTCACTGTCCTCGACTATGACCACTTCTCCTTCGACCACACTGTGCGCGCCATCATCGGTCACCCGTCGCAAAATATAATGGTCAACAGGCCACGTGATGCCAAGTTCTTCATCCCAGACTACGCAAGTAAGATACTTTGTGTTCTATATAAGCTTCTGCTCGTTTAGGTTTGTCACTTTGGTTTCAACACAACGATTTCTTAACATTTTTTAACCTTAACCTTTGAAGATTTCTTAACCTTTGAAGTAAAAACCTAGTTTACCACAGCCATGATATAAGAATGATAAAAGCAATTTGTATGTTTCTGCTTTTACTTTCGCATTCATTACATGAACGTTGCAACTACTGCTATAAACGATGATATGTTTAGCTAATTGTGTACATTTTGTTAATTTTTTTGTCAAAAGAGTTGGCTGTTTTTAGGTTCAGAGTTATTTTACAGAATTCAAATCACCCTAATTTTCTGCTTCGTCGCCAGGAGGCAAAGAAGACATGGCGATTAGCTGCGTGAACGAGATCTCAATGGAAGAACCCCCTAAAATGCCGTACACGAAGGTGCGGATACAAGGGAGGGGTGTAGAAATCAACACCAACTCACAGTTCATGATTTGCTGCGATTGTCCTGACAACTGCCGGGATCGGTCTAAGTGTCCATGCCAGCAACTGACAGTGCAAGCCACTTCGTGCAGTGGTGGGGCGAAAATTAAGAAAGACGCCGGCTACCAGCACAAACGACTTTACTCGTTCCTTCCAACTGGGTAACGATTTTCGTTCCATATAAATTTCAAGAATACAAGCTTAGACAGACAACCCAGACAACCTTATTAGTCGAGCTACGTTCAACCGGGCACACGCTTAATGGGACCGACTTACAATGTTCTCATATCCATTTTTCTGTGTGTTTGTTTTTTTAAATAAACACCACCCCTTTCATGAGGTCAATTTAACTTGATTTCGATGTGCTTCGATTGAACGTGGTTGCATTTATTTCTATGTTTTTTCGTCGTATCCAGGGTTACACCCGTTGGTTGAAGATTTAGATTAAGTGGACGGGAACGCAAAGAAGCCATTCTTTGTGTCCACCTTCAGGCATGCGTATAAGCGTCTTGTCAAAAACACAGCCGCATGCTCTTGAGCGGTGTCGACCCGACGCTTTTTCGATTGTCATATATCAAAGCTCCATCACTCGACTATGCAACCGATATGTGATTCTTGTAATTAAAACACTGCAGTTACCATCCACAACATTTATGTGGTTCAGGCTGGTAAAGAATCAAACAATGTATGACAGGTACTTGTTGGTTTGTTGCAGGATTTACGAGTGCAACCCTCGCTGCAAATGCAACGTCCAGTGCGAGAACAGGGTGGTGCAGAAAGGCCAACAGTGTCGTCTGCAAATGTTTAAAACACAGAAGAAAGGCTGGGGCATACGTTGCATCGATGACATCGAACGGGGTTCATTTGTGTGCATTTACACAGGTGCATGATACAAAAAAGTATTTACATCCTAGTGTTCAACAATTGATTACATGACTTGGACTTTTACAGTGAATGGCATGTATTTAATGAAGTACTGGACGACCACTGACTGAGCTACTACCCAATATTTTCTGGCAAACAATGCATTAAACTTAAAGATTCCTTTTCAGATTTTTTTCTTTCATTAATGTGATGTAAAAGTATTGAAATTTAACACATAGTTGAAATAATAAATTAGGTGGCTAAAGCAGTAAGATATATTGTGAGTTTAAATATACAGTATTGCGAGAAAAATAACTTTCTACCACAGCTCTGTCAAGTTAAAGTGGCTTTTGTTAAAAGTTGTGTCAATTCCTCAGGAAAGATCCAAACCGAATCCAACGCGAACACTGAAGGTCTGTTGAACGGAGATGAGTACCTGGCCGAGCTTGACCACATAGAGGTAGCAGAGAGCCAGAAAGATGACTACAACTCTGATGCTTCTAGTGGTTTCAACTCTGGGGACGATAGCAGTGATAGCGACTCTGAGTGAGTAACTTGTTCTTGCGTGAAACAGGATAAACCTCATTAACGCAAACCCTACTTTTAACTATCGCGTGCTGATGTGGTTTGAACCAATCATTAAAGTCAAGGGTGGTCTTGAACTCAGTTGTTGAGCCTCGGAGAATGAGAAGATTATCACACTAAGCCGTCGGCATCAACAAGAGTATGGTGGCCCGTTTCTTTCGGCTGCCTTTCCTTCAGCAGTTACGAACACCCTATTTGTTACACCCTGAGTAGAGGCGAGCGGTGTTTATCAACCAGCTTACGCCAGATGTCAAACCAGGTTTGCATTATTGGAAAGTTACCGTATTATCCGCTGCACCATCTCACCACCGAATCAACCATTAATTTGTTTGAATTTCAGCAAATTGAATAGACAGAGAGAAGACAGCACTGACACTGATGAGGACACATCCAACGTGAGTTTTTTGCGGCACATTTTTAAGTATAGTATTGGATTAACATCTTATAACAAGTTTTAAACAACTTTTAAACGAGTTCAGTTAAGTGGTCTCTCAGTAATGTTCTACCTTGTTCAGGAAAACAAAGACCGAACGCTTGGAGCTGTCACAGTGATTGGAGGTAAGAATGTACAATTACACAACGTTAAACTTTTGCTGACGGATAAGTTACTTGAAAGAACTGCGCTTCTTCTAAAAATATTTTTTTCGAAAGTTGGGCTTTGTTAAAGTATGATTTTTGTTCACTGAAATAGAGCTTTAACAATAATGATCATCTTCTGTTTGAAAAATTGCTTCTGTCGCCTTTTATGTGTCATGTTTCGATACTTGTATTGGAAAATTGTTCAGGTCCGACAAAAAAGCTGGGCTACTCAGTGGGCTCCTTCAGTCCTCCTTTGCTGCCAGAGAACTTGCAAAAGAGGCGAGGCAAAGTGATGGTGATGAGGAAAACTTCGGGCGCGCAAGATAAAAGCGATCACGGTGATATATTAGTGGTAGCAGATATTTGACTTCCATGTTGAGAGATGCCGAAGCGATTGTTACCTGCGCACTTCATGGGCACCGGGCTACACAGCCGACGTATGAATATTGTACATGAAATATTAGTTCTATGTAATTGTGAAGCCTAATGGTTATCACTCCTAACTTTAGGATTTGGTCAATCCCGCACTTCTTCTTCGACCCAACGCGATGAGGACACAACCGACACTGACTCTGACATCGAGCCAGTAGTGACTCGACCGCCTACCGCGAGGAAGTCGACAACCTCGCGAACCAGCGAAAAGCGAGCCGATCTTCAAAGCGACCCCGACAACGTCGGCACCCGCAGATTCTTTGGTTCCACCGGGATGTTTATCATCGACGCCAAGCAGACCGGCAACCTGGGCCGATACCTCAACCACTCGTGTACTCCCAACTTGATGGTTCAAAATGTCTTCATCGACACGCATGACTTGCGATTTCCTTGGGTTGCTTTTTTCGCTGGCATGTAAGTAGTGAATATGCATCATTATAAAACGTACTTAACTTTATGACAATTGCGTTCTGAAGTAGCTTAAAAATGATGTTTAAGTTTAATTAATCGTTCATTATTAAAAATGTTGGAATGATTTCTAAAAGTAGAAATTAACTTTGTATTTGGGTCAAGTTATAAATTAGTATTTCCATCTGTTTAACAATCACATTTAAGCTACGTTTGATATGCAGTAGCAAAGCGTACCTGCTGTTACTGGACATTATTAACCAAGAAAACAACATTTGTATTGTGAAATAGCCATAGCCTACTATACCATGATGCTATGTATGGCTTTTCGTACAGAAATAATTGGTAGAAGCGCGATAATGAAAGTTGTTTGTGTTTGAAAAGGAACATACGATCGGGAACTGAGCTGACTTGGGATTACAACTATGAGATTGGTAGCGTTCCAGAGAGAGTAATACATTGCTACTGCGGCTCGACCAAGTGCAGGAAAAGACTGCTTTGATTATTTTGCTTCTGGTGCGCTAACCGCTGCTCAAGGACTGCAATACTGTTGGAACGTTGATTTACCGTATTGATTTTTTACCTTTGCGTTTTCAAGAATTATCACCTTTTCCACACTGAATTCATTCTTTCAAAATGTTTTGTGCTTTTTCATCAAATTTTCGCTTCCTAAGATAAATATTTCGCCGATCGCCGGAAAAAATATGCTTTACGGATTTCTTGTGCCTGTGCCAACATACGATTCATTCATTCATGTTTTTTATTTCCGACCATAAAAGCAATAGCACTTGCCATAGCATCGCAGGGGTATGAAAAAAGGTAAAAACGAGCGTTAAGGCGTGCTCGAGACAAAAGTGATATGTTAAACAAGGATTTTGACACGGTCGCAACACTTAAAGAAATTTAAAAATTGAAGCAAACGTAAAAAAAATAGCAAAAACTGTTTTTGTAGGCTGGACAACGTGATAGACAATTGCTTTCCTGTGTTGTTCGGTCGTGGTGAGTTATCAAGAGTGTTGATGGTCAACGTGAAGGAAAGGACGCAGCTCTTGATGCGTTATGCATCGGCAGCAGTGGCCGAGTGGTTAGCGCGTTGGGCTCGCAGTCGAGAGCCTGCATGTTCGACTCCAGCCACCCGCACTTGCTGTTGCTTCTCTGGGCAAGAAACTTTACGATAATTGCCTCTACCCAGTGATCGATTTCGAGTAATGGGTAGTATCAAAGTTAAGTCATAAGTAAAGTAGACAACCGGAAACAGACATTGCCGTCGGCTGCAGCGCGGGTCAGGTGTAGGCTACGTCGGAAGGCGTACACCGATGCATAGCGCTCAAGTCCGCTTTCCCGCAATGCAGGATAAATATATGAAAAACAAAAATGTTTAGCTCCTCAAAAAGAGCAAGGCATGCAAAGAAAAGATATTCTTTCAGGGGCAAGCCAGTTTAAAACTCACGAGGCCTTGCGAGCTACATAAAATGTAACCATAGGTCTAAATAGGCTGCTGTAGTATCGTGAAACAATGTACTGTATAACTATGCCTTGATTTAACATTTTAAAACAAGGACGTAATTTCGGTAGGCCTACGCCTGGTACATGACAGAAATTTAGGCATAACAAAAAGATCAATAATATCATTCTTATGAAGTAGGCTATTTACTTACCAGTGCAATAACCAGGAAGGCTTATTCATAAATAATTAGTGCGGTAATGGGTAATCCAATTCAGTACCTGTAATGTAACAACCACTGATCAATACCGTAGAAGAAAAGCGACCCAGACAAAACAAATTGCTGTTTTTACATTGATTCAACGTTGAATTAATGTAAGGCAAACCGGGGCGTGTTGTCACAGCAATTTTTTTGTACTTGCACTGACTGCTTCGAGTCTATATTTGTAGCACGTGCTTCCTTAAGAGTCATCTTCATTTTGAGGTTATCAAAGTCAAGAAAAGACAGCAGGTTTAGCTTAAATTAAATTATTATCAAAAATTTGGTCATCGATGTAAATTTCACTAACTTTTCAAAATTGTGTGACGCTTTCGTAAGAGCAGTCTGACCGCAAGTATGAAATCAGATTTATAGCTTATTATGTTGGGAGTATAGCTGACACTTTAGAAGTTAATAGCGTGCCTTTTCTAGCCGCCATTAAAACTTTTGTCTGACTGCGTACGTCGGGGCGAGTTGTCACAGCTGTGATGATGGTCACAGCTTACCAGAAGCAGAAGCAAAATTTGGCATAAACTATCGGACCCTTGGTTGACATGTGAAGGCAAGGAAACAAGACCCAAAGCAGTTGTTGAATTAACTTCAACTTGTTTATAAGTGTAAATTCCACGTAATAAAATTCGATTTTGTAACGCAAACCGGGGCGTGTTGTCACAGGTTTGGGGTTTTTCGATTTGTGCTTTTGCTAGCCTATATACAATGCAAGTGATTTGGTTATATCATTTGTACACTGTCCACTTACACTTCCTTTTGCCACTAGTTAAACTTTTTAATCACAAAAGGATTTCAAGAAAATCAAATTTTTGTAAAAAAAAAAAATTGTGACAACACGCCCCATGCTTTGTGACAACACGCCACGTGCTGGGGCGTGTTGTCACAATTTTTTTTTAACAAAAATTTGATTTTCTTGAAATCCTTTTGTGATTAAAAAGTTTAACTAGTGGCAAAAGGAAGTGTAAGTGGACAGTGTACGCAGTGATGGGCATTATCGGCGATAATTTATCGGCGATAATTATCGGCGATAAATTTTTATCGCTTATCGTTATCGCTTAATTATTTTTTCAGTCATCGTTTATCGTTATCGCCAAAGGCAATATTTGATTATCGCCGATAATTAATCGCCGATAAATTTTATTTCGGATCAACACACAAGTGGAAAGAACATGAAAAGTAATATTTTTACTAGCCACCTAGTTCATGAAACTAAAATTAAAACCAGTTTTTCTTCAGTGCCTGAAGTGTGTGTGCACAAGTCGTTGTCATGGGAGGGGCAACCTCCCTGCAGCGACGGCCCTGACAACACAAAAATTTTTAGAGTTGCAAATTGCAATGCAATGAAATGCATGCAACAAGTCTCTTGTTGTTTTGCTGCAATCGGCAATCGCGAGTGAATTTTACAATTAAAATGTAAGCGCACAGGCTGTACAGATTCCTTTGAAGCATAGCGAAAGAAATTGGCAAGTGGTTTATGAAAGTGTCGCAATACGAGGCCGCTTTTTACATCGGAAACATGGTCTTTCGCGCCACCATCACTGAAACAAGTCATTGCAGAATATGATAGGCTATTGCTTGAAGCGTTTGACATGCAGACCGACATCACACTTTTTGCATCTTGTAGTAGTTTTTGCATGACAATAGGCGCATCGAGTTGCGTGGTAAAATTATGCTAAATACAATATAACCTTTCTCATTTACCTATGCTGCATAGCCGAGTGGTGAGAGCGCTGGAACGGCAATCGAAAGGACAGGACACTATCTTTCGCAGGACACTTAAAGGCATGCCTGAAAGTGGACATAAAGATTGGCTTCCTTGCCTTCCCGTCCACTTAATCTAAATCTTCAACCACCGGGCGTTAGCCTGGATACGACGACAATTTACCTATGTGACATAGCCAACGCTCAATCAAATATTTTTATTCCCACTAATAATACAGTGCCTATATTGTAATTCTTATCTCAACAACTCAGCGTTCTGCCATTGCTTTAATGATGGTGTTCACAAAGAAAACAGAAAAATTTATCTGAAATTATCAGTAAATTACGATAATTATGTTATTGTTCTTGAACAAACACGACTAATTTGACAAGCTTGATGGATTTCACAGTATGCACATTTTTACTACCAATAACGCTTAAGATTACTGATAAATTTTCAAGCATTTTGCGTTTTTTGGAATTTTTTCAATTATTGCTGACTTTGCTGTAAACAGCCCGTAGAAAGCAAAATACAAAGTTTGGAATTTTTTATGGTATTTTCATTTGATTTAATTATTTTGCCTACTGCACGTAAGCGGCAGTGTAACTCAATTGATAAAAGCATCCAACTGGTATCTGAAGGTATAATTATAAGCATGGCGGTTACCTCAGTGGTTTGATTCTGGATCAAGAGGTTGAAGATTCGATACCTACTGCCGCTGTTGCGATTCTATTCATGCATAACTTACAAAAAGTTTTGACCCTTTACAGCACATTATGTTCGATTTTTCGTCATGTTGATGAAAACAGTTCGTGCTGCATGGGGTGAGGCAGCGCTAATCAAGAAAAAAAAATTATCGTTATCGGACATTATCGGCGATAATTTATCGTTTATCGTTATCGCTTAACTTTTTTTTGATTTATCGTTTATCGTTATCGCTTTAGGCATTTTTCGTTTATCGATTATCGTTATCGCTTAACTGAGAAGTGAGTTATCGCGCCCAACACTGAGTGTACGAATGATACAACCACATCACTTGCATTGTACATAGCAAAAGCACAAATTGAAAAACCCCAAACCTGTGACAACACGCCCCGGTTTGCCTTAGAACTATTAGATTTTGCTGTTGAGAAAGTATGCCTGTGGGACGTTGATCCTATCCAACGTCACACAAGAGCTGATGTCCTGTAACCCGGCTCCGCAGTCCACAAACTAGATAGCGACGTAACGTAAATTCTCATCAAACTCTGAAAAAAAATTGGCTGAAGTAGCAAACCATAGCGATCTGCCGATCTATATCATGCAGAGGTCTACAGGAGCCGGAGTTTTAGAGGATATGTATTAATTAGTCGGAGTCGGATCTTTTTTTCCAGCTGATAATTTCGTCCTATATAGCTTAAGTAAGTTATATTTATGCTGTACTGTGGCCTACTTGGAGCAGTTGTTATTTTTTAGCAGATCTACGGTTTCGTTTTTCCAAACAGTAGGCTAACTTTATCAATCAAAAGTATGCCTTTCTTTTTTTAATAAAGGAGTAAAAAAGATGCCTTAATTATTATTTTTAATTTCCAATTAAATTTCTTGGAACAAACACTTGGAACAAATTACCGGAACAGCTAAGAAAACTTCAAACAATTAGTATGTTTTCTAAAAAATTAAAACTGCACTTAATGTCTGAGTATAAGTAACTGATAGCCTATAGTACCATCAAACTGCTTCTACTTATTCTCACCGTATCTCGCTAATTACTGTAGGCTATATTTGCTTTTGTCTTACCAGTATGCTGTGTTGTATGTATATTGTATATGCCATTTTGTATTTTTGCATCATTTCTAGTAGTTCTGTTTTTTTTTTGTTTTTTTTGTATATTGCACTGCTAAATTTCGTATGTGTATTGTTTTTTTATATTGTATATAATATATATCTATCAATCAAATTAATCAATATATCAATCAATCAATATTTGCGTTCAACTTCGACACCGTTCCATTTTAAATAAGCCATGACACCACTCGGGTGTGGCAGACTCGATGACCAGTTCGGTCCTTCTGTCACTCCCATCGTCATCAGAAAACAACCTAGCTCACATTGTAATCTTGTATTGTTTTGTTTTTTCGCATGTGCTGATGATGCAAAATAAAAGAACTTCTTCTTCTTCTATAGTCTGAAATTATGGAGTTTGAAAATGTCTCCAAAATATTTGAAGCAGCAACTTGGAGTCACAGACTCCGGAGTGGAGCAGGTGTACAGAAAACCTGACCCCCCGTTCACCTCTGATGCACAAGCTTTGCCAACGAGCAAACTGGAGGTCAGTGTAATTACCATCTCTAAGCTAAATTTACTTTAGCCTATGTCTCTTTAAAATGATACTCTTGAGAATCTAAATTGCCAAAGTGTGATTACTGATTCTCAAATCACTGCAAAACTCCTAAATTAAAAAAAAATTAAAAATCCTTAACAAGTAGGCTAACAGCGTTTGCAGTTTTTAGATTTCTAGTAGGCCTACAAGTGCCAAAATAGAAACGACTATGACGTGCACGCACTGTCAGGTAGAAGGGAAGATGATGGACAACTCTTCGACCTACCACTGCCCCAGCTGCTCAAATAACTTCAAGGTGATGAAAGCATGCTGTTACCCTACAACTCCATTTTTAGTTCCAGAGACCCAAAAAGGTAACACTTTTGATTGTGGTATGTGCAAGAAGCAAGGCATTGTTTGCTTTTGTAACACTCTAAACACCTTGCCAGAAAAATCGAAAAGTAAGGTTTGCCAAAATATAAAATGCGATAGAATTATTTTGTACTGTAAATGTGAACAATTTCATGTGTATGAATGTGATAAGGAACCTTTTCTGTGTCAATGCGGTTTTCAGTGTTTTCAAAAACAAGATTGATATTAACGATTTATTTACTGTACTTTTATTACAATTTAAATGGCTATGTCAAACTTAAATATTGTCACTTATAATGTAAATGGCCTTGGGGATACGATGAAGCGAAAAATTGTTTTTAATTATTTGAAAAATAAGGCTTGTGACGTTGCTCTCCTTCAAGAAACCCACAGCACGCCGGACGTTGAAAAGCGTTGGCAAATGGAATGGGGGGGTCAAGTGTTGTTCAGTCACGGTACTTCAGCCAGTAGAGGTGTCGCAATTCTACTTTCGAAACGCTTTTCAGACAAATTGGATAGCATTACGGACAAAACTATAGATACAAATGGAAGATACGTTATCTGCAATATCAAATTTGGAGAGTGCAAGCTCACATTATTCAACATTTATGGCCCAAACCTTGACCAACCGCACTTTTACGACAACCTGTTTTCAATTCTTGAAAGCATTGATCACGAAAATTTAATCGTAGGTGGAGATTTCAATCTCGTTTTAAACGAAAATTTGGATAAGCAAGGAGGTGCCCGAAAACATAATAACTTCCGTTCCAGTCAAACACTCCTTCACCACATGGAGCATTTACAACTGCTTGACATATTTCGACTTAAGCACCCAAACAAAAAGCTTTTTACACGAATACAAGCAAATCCCTTCACTGCCTCTAGATTAGACTTTTTCCTGGTATCAAAGAATTTAACCCAACAATGCGAAAGCTGTTCTATTCAACCAAGCGTAAAATCTGACCACAGCGTAGTCAATTTATTATTGAACGTATCTCCAAACCAGCGCGGTAGAGGATATTGGAAATTTAATGGCTCTCTGCTGAGCGATCGCTTGTTTACAACTGAAACAAAAGAGTTCATTCGGGAGTTCATTAGTTACAATGACACACCAGATGTTAATCCCAACACTCTGTGGGACGCCTTAAAATGCGGTCTGCGTGGCCATATCATCAAATACAGTGCTAGTAAATCAAAACAATTAAAGGCAAAGCAAACCGACATTGAAAAACGACTTAAAGACATCAAGCAACGAATCTCTGACACAAGCCCCGACGATGAGTTGTTGAATTCATTGAAGGCTCTGCAGCTTGAGCTTGATAAATTTGCGGAAGCTCGCACCCGCGCAGCGATTGTTCGAAGTCGAGCCAGGTGGGCCGAGGAAGGAGAAAAAAACACTGCGTATTTTCTAAATTTGGAAAGACGACAAGGCGTCAAAAAAACGATAACGTGTCTAAAATCGAATGATTCACACGTGACTAACCCAAAAGAAATTCTTAAAACTCTAAGTTGTTTTTATGAAAATTTATATAAAACACAAAGTACATTTTCTATGACACAAACAATCAAAAAGTTTCTCTCTTCGTTGTCCATACCAACTGTAAACAGAGACAACTTGCTGGTTAATGAAATCACAGAAGATGAATGCTTTTGTGCTATTAAAAAAATGGCAAAGAATAAATCTCCTGGTTTAGACGGTTTTTCTATCGAGTTCTACAAGGTGTTTTGGCCTGAAATAAAGCAAGTGTTTATGAAATCTGTCTGTTTCACAAAACAGCATTCTCAATTAACGCCTACCCAGTCCGAAGGAGTAATAACACTTTTGCTCAAACCAAACAAAGACCCACTATTGCCAGATAGTTACAGACCTATTACCCTCTTGAATGCTGATTACAAAATTCTTAGCAAAGTAATCAATAACAGAGTAAAACGGCATCTAAATGCGCTGGTCGCTCGTGACCAATCAGGCTTCATTCCTGGTCGATATATTGGAGACAATATTCGTTTATTGTTTAACATAATGGATTACGCTGAACACAAACGCATACCCGGAACAATACTCTCAATAGATTTTTATAAGGCATTTGATACCTTAGAATGGGATTTCATATTCGAATGCTTGAAAGCGTTTGGATTTGAAAACGAAGTTATAGAGTGGGTCAAAATCTTTTATAAAAATCCTACATGCGTAATTACCAACAATGGTTTTTTCTCAGAAAAGTTTGATGTTCAGCGAGGCGTGAGACAAGGCGATCCTTTATCGCCGACAATTTTTGCCCTATGCATAGAGATGCTTGCAATAGCGGTGCGATCCAACGACGATATAAAGGGGATTAAAGTGCTAGACAATGAGATAAAAATCTCTTTACTGGCTGATGACACTTTATTGTACACTGATGGCAACGAAGAAACGATAAGTAATGCGTTAACATTGTTTGATAAGTTTGGCTCACTTTCCGGGTGTAAAATAAACCAAACAAAATCTACAGGTTTTCACATTGGTACAAACTTTGGAAATAGCAAGCCTTTAGCTTGCCCGAACCTAATTTGGGCAGAAAACAATTTTACTTACCTTGGCATTATTGTCCCAGTCAGACAGGCATCACCGACAACTATTGGCACTCTAAATTTTGACCCTTGTCTACAGAAAATTTCAACTTTGATAAACATATGGTCTTCGCGAGGCTTAACATTATTGGGGAAAAAAACAATCATTAAAAGTTTGTTGACGTCCACGTTGATGTATAAACTTAACGCTCTTCCTGTTTTGATGCCTAAAAAACTTTTGTCTAACATCAACAGAAAACTTTTCCAATTTCTGTGGGGTTCGTCTTGGGAACGAGTAAGTCGCATGACTCTTTGCTGTGATATACATGAAGGAGGCATAGGAATGCCAGACATACAGTCTTACATCTATGCGTTCCAATCTCGATGGATAAGCAAACTGCTCGATGAAGATTATTCTGCTCCTTGGAAAGTTGTTGAACAAGCTTTGGTATCCCCAACCATGCTCATGTGTCTAGCAACCAGCACCTTTACTTCAATAAACAAAAAAATCAAAAATATTATACCTTTCCAGTCAACCTCTGCTTGCATGAAGTCTCTGCAAATATTATACTGTCACCACAACGCATCACACGCCGAGACTTTGCATCAGCCCCTATGGTTAAATAAGTCAATAAAACTCAATGGGAAACCTCTGTATAATAAAGAATTAGCTGAGGCGCAAATTCTCTTTTTTGGCCAATTGCTAGACCATAACGGACAGTACCAGTCTTATGATGACATATGCTCAGCTTACAACTTGACACCCACCAACGAAACATTTATTAAATTTATCGAACTCATCTCATCATTACCTCCTTCCTGGGATGGAGACAACGGCAATTTAAATCACCCAAACTACACCACCAACATTACCACACTCACATCCAACCTAAACACAATATGCGAGTCAACAAAAACTGCATATCACTTTTACCTTGACAAAGTCAAATTAATTCCTACAAAGCAACAAAACAGATGGCAGCACATTGCTGGAATGAATTGGAACCTGACGCGGTGGGAAAACATTTACAAATCTGTACACTACAGCACGCTAGAGAGCAAACTACGAGCATTCCAAATAAAGTTGAACCTCAGAGCAATTGTGACCAATGACGCGTTGTTTGCGTTTGGTCTGAAGGAGAGCAACCTCTGTACATTTTGCAAAATTGCTACAGAGAATACCTTTCATTTGTTTTCCGAATGTCATGTTGTAAAGAATTATTGGGAAGATGTTTTTTCTTGGATATCAGCAAAACTGAGATATCCTGTTATAGCTAATGACCAGTTGATTCTGTTTGGAACTGTGAATTCTAATTTGTTGAATTGTTTACTTTTATGCGCAAGATATGTTGTTTATCGATGCAAATATGCCGAAGCTAACCCGACGATTTCCCAGTTTATTCAAACGGTGAAAGAAACTCGGCAATCAGAGCGAGTGATCGCCGTAAAGTCTAAGAATTTGAAAAAACACCAATTGAAATGGAACCACATGACATAGATAGTTTGTGAACTAGAACTTGCATGCATCTTGCTGATGTGCTGATGAGTACAATATCTTTGTGTTTGTTATCTGTGTTGTTATTGTTGTGTAATAAAAAAAAAAAAAAAAAAATAAAAAAAAAAAAAAAAAAAAAAAAAGATCGCCGTGATTCAAACCATCCATCTAACCAGAATTCAGAGAAATAGCATTTGGTTTAGACTTCTCGCATCATTTTTTTGCAAAGACATTTTGTGAAGAGCCTCACAAGTTGGTGTTGTAGATTTTTTTGGAGTTAGCTGACTTTAGTCTGGCAAAACATTACATTTTCACTTGGCAAACTTATCTACAGGTTGTTACAAAATGGTATTGCCAGATTGTAAATTTTAAAGACTGTAGGAGGCAAAAACATGCAAATAAATACACGCCATAAATAAGGTCAACAAGGCATAAATAATCACCAAACTAAAATAAACTGACAACAGTTTGTTTAGAAACTCATTGATGTGAGTTAGCAGTTTTGAATTCTGCACGGTATTAAAAGATTTTAACAATAAATAAGTGAAAAAAAAACAACCGAAACTAAAAAATAACTGCTTTGTAGAAATTCCCTCATTAGCTCTGGCAACATTGTTTGGTGTGAGAAGTCAGAACGTCGGCGGGAAGTGAATTTATTGGGTTTGTGAAATTGTGAGATATGATGTGTGATTGGCGAGGTTTTGTTGAACTACATTAACTACAATGGAAATCTTTCAAAAAAAAAAAACTCTTGAGTTAATGTGTTGTTTGTTTAAGTTTTTTTGAAATAGGAAGAGTTTTTGGGTCGGAGTAGCCGACTTCAACATTCGGCTATTTATTGGAAATACTGAATAGAACAGTTTTTGTTTTGTAAGCTACAGTATATATCGCATATTATCGAAATAGCTAACCTACTCTGAATCTACAACTCTGTCATCAGGTTTCTACTACTTTGCAGCAGCTTCATCAAGTTGCTTAGGAACCGACCGTATATATAAATTTATTTTTTAATATATACATAAATATGTTTTTTTGCAGACACACGAATATTCTGAACATAACATGTTAATCCAATTGCTGTTCAAAGCAGCTAAAGGGCATGTAATTAAAAATTACAAAGATTTAGTCCAAAGAAGAAGCTTTCACTGTTTTCCAAATAAAAAAACTCAAAGCTTAAAAGCTGAACATTTTATCAAACCCAAATCCTTGATGTTGAACAGCGCAAGAAATGCACAATCGACCTCAAAATCTGGTGGAAAAGGACTGTTTGTTGTAATTATCCCACTATCACTCTTAGGATTAGCAGTTTGGGCTTTTGTGTTTGGAGGATTCAGTCTAAAGCATGCTCTTAAAGAAGATCCTCTACCTTTAGCTGAAGCAGATGAAATTATATATGTAAGCAAAGTAGAGACTTTGAGTAAACAACGCAGAGAGCGACGAAGAGCTTCTGCAAACCAAGCGAACAATAATAGCCGTGAAGATTTATAATAGACTTTTTATAAACTTATTTGTCATATTAACTTTAAATCAGAACTTTCTGTTGTTTTGAAATACCTGTAGTGTTATTTATTTGTGTAAACAAAATTATGTATTTTACCAAATAATAGCACTAACTAAAATCATTATCACATGTATACTATACAGTATGTATGTGTTAGTTTTTAATTGATTTGGTATTTGTGTGATAGTTGATGTTTTCAAAAAATTGTAATTGACTTCATTATGCTGTTATATCATAAGTAAGAAAGTTTGATTTGAAATCAGTTATATATATATTTCTATCATAATGATCTATAATTCTATATACACAGGCCTTGACATGAAAACTGAAGGCCGATGTAATTTCGATTTTGAAATCTAAGCTAAATTTACCTTATATCTCTTTATTACCATAGCTTTTACTCAAACTATCAACTTATGCTAGTGGTGTTTCTCGGCAGCCGATTTGTTTAGGTTATACCGTTGTGGTTAGCGAATCGCAACTGCTCGCTGTACTAGTGAGTGCTCAGCCTTGTGCTGATAGCCGGGAAGAACGCCCCTTTCATCACTTATGCTAGTGGTTTTGCTACTAACAGATCGGCCTTCACTCAAATTTTAAGCTGCACGTTGTCATGGCCTGTATATAAGTATAAAGATCTCCATGATTTCTATCTTTAATGTATCGTACATGGTATCCCTTTATGTTCATAGCTTACTTTGGAGTTTGCGGTGTGCTGTTTTAACAATAAAATTTATATAGTTGAAGTTTTGAGTTTAGTTAAATTTAACAAATGTTGTCTACCATACACAGTTTGATATGCTTAATTTATTTCAGCTGACCATAAAGCATAGTCTTTAGTCAGTCCATATTTTGAGCAATGTAGATGTACTGTATTTATTCGTGTATAAGTCGCATTCGTGTATAAGTCGCACCCCAAAATTTGGCTCAAATATTGGTACAAAATTTTTTTTAGCAAATTTTATTGAAAAACAACAATCAAAAGTTTAAATCCTTCAAACTCGTTTTGAAGCCTTTGAACTCACATGCGAGAAGTTCGCGTTAAAATTCACATGCATGCTGTGCAGTGAGCATGTTAATGCGATGCTTGCAATCCTCGCACGCAAAATACAAACGCTTAATAGCAGCGCTAACGCGTCATCTGTAGCATTCGTTTGTCAGAAGTTCAGAAGCTTGTGTATAAGTCGCACCCCAACCTTTTTGGGCAAGATTTGGTGCAAAATTTTGCGACTTATACACAGATAAATATGGTACATTTCTATTTTCAAGTTTGACTGTACTGGTTAAGATATTTCTTGGAACTGTAATTTTTAATGTTCATCGTTTTTTCTTTTAGCAGTAAATTTATATCTGTTTGTTTGTTTTTGTATTTTATGTATATACATTTCTAAAACATTTTACGTCATAGCAATAGTAGCTTGTATTGTTGTCATGGACATAGGGACTCGTTGGGAACCTTTTAAAGAACTATGTGACTTCACACAACAGTTTGCTTTGAATAAAATATCCTCTGTGCATACGCTCAAGGCACTTTTGAGAAAGTACAAACCAGACTTTTTGTCTCTGCTTAAAAATCAGGTACGGTAATTATTTTTTTGTCATATCCACTATCCAGGCATATGTCCAATTGTCCATTGTTTGTGTAAACTAAGTGAATGGAAAGACAAGGAATCCAATCTTAATGTCCGTCATCAGGCATGCTTTCAAGTGTCTTGCAAAAGATACTTTTACAATTCACATGCTCTTGAGCGACGTTGAACCGGCGCCCTTTTGTACCTTAATCCAGCACTTTCACCACTCTTCTCTGCAATCAACACTTGGTTGTTTTATTTCTTATAAAGATGATAAAAGTTTTAATCATAAATGCAAAATGTCAGCAAACTACATAATAGAAATTTAATGTCATGATGAATTTCATGTACGGTACTGTATATAAATACTTGCTTATTATCATTGTCATTTTGTATTCTTTGTCATTGTGCCACAACTTCTTAATTGTTTGTTTGTGTATAGCCTCAGAATTCTGATGACAGAGCAACTGTGAAGACTAAGAGTGGTTCAGTTTCACGCTTAGACTCAAAGATTGTCAATGATGATTTCATCGAAGAAGCTTTAATCCTTAGCGATTTATTTCAACTGAATGAAGTTGCTGCTGTTGATCTTTTGATCGCAGGTGAATGATTACAAGTTGAAATATGAAATTATTTTAATGAAAATCATTCAATAAATTTCAATAAATCATCTTCTGTAAATATTGTTAAATCATTGAAGTAGGCTATAGATTTTGTATTTGATCAGCCATTTTTTCTCTTCACAGTCATTTTTATTCTTTTAGGGGAACAACAAAAGCCCAACTATACTGGCCTTAGCAGAGGCTTAGTTGCTGTATTGCTTTATTGGGATGGAAGGCGTAATTTAGTTACAGCATTGCGGACATTAATTCAATGCAGGAAAGGAAAGTCATGGACCCTAGAGTTAAGGTATTTTGCTAACATCGTGCAGTGGTAGTACCACAGTGCAAACTGTTGAAAATATGATGCGTTTGGACGCTGAAAACATCATAATCATTAAAATTTTTGGAACATACCCTTTCCAGCTGGATGCCCTTTGTAACGGCTGACACCAACCACATTTATGGAGGGTGGGCTTAGCCTTTACCAAAAACGGCATTTTCTGCAAGGAAGCAGGAATGTTGCCCATGAGGTGGGACATGTGTAGTGACCACACTGCCTTTCTCAATGAAGTTTATTAGCTCTGCCAAGCATACATCATCACAAACGTAATGCCTTTTTCTATGCGTCGCTTATACTGAGATATTCGAAACTAGAGTGTGATCAAGACCAAACACCAACAACAACATGTTATAAAATTTGCCTGTTGTTTATGTCAGAAACCGTAATCACTTAAACAGTATTTTCTTACCAAACCAAATGATTACCTACATTAAAACGTGGGCAACTGTAAGTGCATTATAATTGCTTTGTAAAAATTAAGTTTAGTTTACATCAATTTCAAGTTTTCATAAACTGCTTTATGCCAAAAATTGAGTCATGGAAATATAGAACAGCGTTTGCTTCATCTTACAAAGTGTGTCGTCATTGTTATGTTTAAGCTTACGGTAATATGTGACAACTTATTTACAAAAGTTTGTAATATAGCATTTGTGGAGCAGGGATGGATCCAGCCTCTTATTTTTGGGGGGGTGCTGCTGAAATCTATTTTCATTCAAGGAGGTCCATCAGTGTGGCACTGTCAAAATGTGTCTCTGCTGTATTTGGCATACTGATAAGCATTCATTTTGTTAATACAGATGTTTTTGTTTAATATTAATAAAGACCTGAAAACGGAGAAAGTGTGCACGAAAAATCAAGTCTTGAAAACAAGCATGAATAAAAAACACTTATGGGATAACAAAATTCAAGAACGTGATGAAATTTTGAGAAATATTCTAAAGTTTAAAAACATGAGCAGTACAAAACACATGATTATTTCCATTGGTACACATTCCATAATCTACACAGCATCAATTCGTTACATGCTGATATAAACTGAAAATTTTGGGGGGATGCGCACCCCCCACAGCCCCCTGGGCCTGGATCCATCCTTGTTGTGGAGTGATTGAAAATCATTGTCATGGTTTGACTTGATGCGATGTAATCAACAATTGCATTGGTAGTTTTAACATTACATCAATCTTGATCTTATTCTTGATTGTGTTTCTGTGCACCTTTAGTGATGATGCTTCTTCTCTTGCTATGTCCTTCACCAATGAGATCTTAGCAAATGGAATGGTGCAACAGATTCTCAAACTTTTGGTTGACATAAAACTAGAAGCTGAAGTCGACAGATTGAGTCGGCAAAGAGGTTTGGGCGGTGCAAAGCACAGGCGTCAGGTCAGTGTTGAAACTTACAAGGCAAACATCCCAGACAACAAAATCCGTCATTTTTATATTGATTCATAGTCGGATGTAATGTCGAATGTAATCATTTTTACATTGATTCAAATGACAGATTTTGCTATCTGGAATGTTATTGAAGGCAAATACCCATTTGTTTAAGAACTTGGATTGGGCTGTTTACCAGAACTCTAATCAATAATCATCCTTTGATTATTTTCGTTTTTCAAATGCAATTTTGTTCTAGAATCTAAAGCACTGGTTTCCAAAGTGGGCGCCAGGTTTCCATAGCGGTTTTAAACTCAAACCGAAGTTCAACATCTCGTAGAAATCGTTCTGGCTGCAGAAGGAATCGGGTCAAAATTTTTATCATTGCCTTTTCCAGCTCATACTTAGTATAGCGTGGCTTCTGTGCCGTGACCGCTCTTCTGCATAACAAAAGAAACCGTCTTGACATAATTAGATGGGGAGACTTAAGATTGTTCTTATCCAAACTGAAACCCAATATCTAATATCAATATCTAAACATAAACCTGATGACATTGCATCAGCATCATCCGTTTTATTTGAGTTGAAATTTAAGTTGTGATAAATGGAAAATAACTTTGGTTTTATTTTATTTTTTGTTGAAGGGGTTTTTGATACTTTTTTTGTTGTCCAGGGAGACGCTATTAAAAATGTGCGAAAAAACACTGATCTAAAGTGTTTGTATTGTTATTAAAATTCATGAAAAGTTCAAGTATCTTTTTTAATTTCTTAATTTTGACTTCCTTGATACACGTTTTGTCGTCTTTTACGTTCGGTGCACGGGAACAATTTAAGTCTGTGTGCTCGGTTTAAATGTTTCACGATGATAGCAATGTATGTCAGTTATTTCGTTACCTGCTTTCAGATTCGTGATTTGATCATCGAAGTTAGGCAATGTCTCGCTGACTGCCTGTTCTACTTTGCGGGACAATCGGCACTTCCTCAAACCGATACCATTCTTATCATTGAGCATTTGCGACAACACACGGAAATTGAAAGTGATGGAAAACTATCTCCAACATCAATGGCTCTTCTATTTGCTTTGCTATATGCCATCAAAGTTCCTGCGGATGGAACGGTTGACCAAGATGAACAATGTTTGTCATGTCATATTTACGCTTTTAAGTTATACAGTTTTTTTAACAAAGTTTTATTGGAAGAAAAATTTATCTACTTGTTCTGGCTGTTTTGTGTTGTTGTTTTTTTTCTAATGGATTCACTGAAAACTGAATATACATTATTTATATATTTTGAATTTTTCAATTTTTTTTAGTGATGGAAGATTTACTCGCTCATCCTTTAGTTGCCGATAAAAATTTTATGTTGTCAATCCAGCAAGCTCTTGTGGACGACAGGTAAATCGTAATTCTGCCGCATTGCTTTTTTTAATTAAAACTGACGAAAAACAATAAATATATTGATCTATTCTTAACTTTAATCGTGATAGCAGATGATAAAGGTTATTGACTTATACCTCAGAAGCCATGCTTTAATTCGGGGACAAACTTATCGTTTTGTGTTATTGATACAGCTTCTTCTGCACTTGAAATAATAGATTGCTAAAATAGGCTTCTTTTTGTTCGCTGTTGATTTTTCTAGCTGTATGAAATCGGATTAGTGCGAAATGTTACGCATGACATTTTGTGACATGCAGTAAGTATTAATCAGCACAATTGCATTTCAGCTTGGATTTCGAAAAAAAAGCAAGCAGAAGAAAGTTCTACAAGATCAGATTAATTCAGAGCAGACAAAAAATCCCTATGCTTATAGGTCTTGGTTTCAGACTGTTTTTTGTATTCAGGAGTCCTTGGAAAGTTCCTTGCATCAGAGCATGTGCTCAGACAGCATGGGCGCTTACTTTTCGTGGCATAGCTCAATCTCCTTTGTCAAGTTCGTTGGATCCAGTTTGCAGCGATCTTTTGGAGCAGGATGAGAATATTCTAGAAGCAGCTTTGTCAGAGGGAGTATTTTTATTTATAAAGGTAACTGCAACGTTAAATAACTAACCTAAAGTAACAGTTTTTAGTTTTGACTTTTGGGATGTTGAAAAACATGATTTAAATGCATGTTTCTTGACTGTCCCGACCACGACCAGTTGCATGTGGGAAGCTTACTTTTTGCATCTTTTCAATACCATATGATACATTTTATGTTGGTTGAATATTATATCACCTTAAAATAGAGGGTAATACAGTATTTACATTAGTTGACCGAACAAAATTTATATTTTGTTGTGATAAGTATTATGTTTTCACACTCGCGCACGTAACTATTTTTTTATTAGGAAAGTATTGTATCAAGCAACGTCTTTCACGCTGAGGAGTTCTACATCAGACGAGTGCATGAAATAATCACAGATCTGATTGTCAATATGCCGTTAAAGGTACGTACAAGTACTCCCTTAGTTGCAGAAACTCTATCTTTCTGACTGCTATTGAAATGTGACTGACATGTTACTTTTATTCCAGATGAAAGAAATGCGAAACCATGGGGATGAAGTTGCTCGTATCATGATGCTCCACTTAGTGGAAGGGGAAGAGCCTCCTCCTGATCTCCGCAGAGACTTTCAACATCTCATGGAGTTGATCACAGCTGTTTACAACAAAGACATCCTCAATCTCCAACTCTCAGCAGATTATTGGTTTCGGACTGACCAGGGCTCCTTGTCGGATGGTTCGTTTGTAGCCACCAGAAGATTACCTCACAGACAGGTATCATCCTGCTATACTTTTTTAAAACACGGCACTTTTATAGTCTGGCGAGTGGCTGTTTGTTTTTGTAAAAAATGCATTTTTTTAGGTGTAATGTAGCTGTAGTTATATACAGCGACACAGTAAAACAACATAAACTAATCAAACTATATGTTTTTAAAACTCAAAAGCGACTTGAAATCACCCAGACCACAAAATTCGTCATTTTTGTTTGTTAAAATCCGTCAACGTCTGTAGACGTTGAATCAATGTAAAAATGACGGATTTTGCCGTCTGGGCACATGTGGGTGGTTTGACGTGCTTGAGCTGTGTGCAGGAGTCAACGCGCACTTTGCTTAGTCAGCAGCCCTAACATTATAGTGGAGAACTGCCGACAGGGGTCAGCAAGGGTCATGACCACTGAGCGATTTTCTCTCACAAAACTAAACATGTTGAATACTGAAACGTCACCTTGTAGTTTACGTCTGAAGGTTTCGCCCTAATGATGAAATAAAGCGACTGGGTGATGAAAATATAACGTTGATATCACGTTAACGGAAAGAAACAGACCATGTTGATATGAAAAAAATTGTTCTTTTCTCATTGTTTCAGATGTCGCTTTCCAAATTCATCCGACAATCTGGCGACATCCTTCCCCCATTGCTCTACATCCCATACCTCCACATGATCGCTGCTTTATCCACAGGGCCTTTGAGCGCAAGAGCGGCGTTTGAGATGCTGAAGGGCAACGGAATGGCTATCAGTAAGTAATAACGAACCATGTTACATTTGTCATTAAAGATCGCTCATACAGTAGTTGAGATTGAAAATATGTCAATGTGAAAGTGTGTTTTCATGCACACTAGTGTGGCATTCATTGTAGTTATCCGTTGTTTTCAGCTTTGTACGAGGCAGACAGTTGTCTGTTTTCCGAATCAACACATCACATTTGCAATTTGTTCTTCATTTTTTATTCTTTCGATGAAATTCCAGGAATAATTTTATTGTATCTTTTTGCAATTTCGGGCTTGGAAGATGATTTCATTCATTGGCAGGTGGTAACGGCGAAACTCTCATCTCGTGGGATCACTTCTTCATGTCCTGCCATCGGTACTTCGACAGTCTGCGACAAGATCGTCATATGTTTGATGTTACTAGCCCGTTTGTGACCCCACAAAGCAGCTTGTCACAGATTGGAGCAAAAGTATGAATTGATTTGTTCCCAGCCAACAGATCATTTCCTTTGCCTACTGTTTTAACGTCTGCCGGCGTTGAGTTGATATAACAAAGGACTGATTTGTTGGCTGGATTAAGATACTGATAAGTTATATAATATATTTACTGGAACTGTAGGCTGTCTTGTTTCGGCGTAAACTGAGACGACCCAACCCAAAACGCTTGTGTATTGTGAATTTTTTCTTCGTTTAGGTCAGGGGTGTCCTAAATCCGGCCAGAGATACGTTTTTGTATGGCCCGCGTCTGTTCTTGCACAATGTGTTATTTTTGGCCTCCAGACACAGAAATCATAATGCAGTTTTTTAAAAATTAATGGAGACTGTATTTTCTCGTAGACAAAATCCGGCGAGAAAAGTTAGAATCATTGTTGCGTCATAAATGCGAACTCAACTATTATTGCCTGGGCAAAGTGGTAATTTACGCTTGTCTGGCCTTCCACTAACCTGGGTATAGAAGTCAAGACGCCAGTTTCATCCTTTATAGTAACACAGCTATGTTTTGCAACGTTTCTGAATGTGTTAATTTCTGACGGAAAAACAGATGACTTATACAGCCTAAAATATTTAAAGCTGCATAATCGCTTGGTTGCATGAAAATGACATTAAATTGTACAATATTAGCATATATGCATCTTTTTTTTACGCAAAATAAGATTGTCAGAGGCTGTTGGCCCGCTGGCACTTACGCATAATCAAATCTGACCCGCCTGGGAAAAAGTTTGGACACCCCTGGTTTAGGTTCATACATTTACAATTTGCCGTATGCTGGTTGGCGTTTATATATTGTGTGTCAGAACTGTCTCGATTAGGTTGCATCAAAGCTTCCCAACGTGCGTGATTTTTTAAGGGAGTCTTTAATTTGTTGTGTTTTCAGCCGCCAGCAAAAACCTGCACCATCACACCACAAGAAGTTGAAGGTCTCCGTGCTGTGATGCAACTTGTTGCTAAGATTGCGTCATGTGTAAGATAATTATATTTTGGCACGTTGCCTTACCTTTGCCTCCACTTTGTTTCTGTCAACTTTACTAAGATTTGAAGTAAAATGCTATCTAAACAAATAGTGCCGATTGTTAAATGTACGAGAAGTTTAGTTTTTATAGTTTCTATTTTCTTAGGACCATTTCTGTTTCTTTTTCACCAACTTGCATATCCTTTGTTTTAGTCATTGCGATAAAATCTAAATGTCTTTCGGAAGTAATCTTTTCAGATGTATATTTCCTTCATGTATGATATATACATTGTTGTTATTTCAATTGAGCATACTCGCAATTGTTTTCTTTGTTGATTATACCTTTAACGATATGCATGGTTGCACAGGACGACATTGCGTGCGTGGGTCTGTACGAGGACAACCAGTGGTGCGTCGGTGGCGTGCTGTTCGGCCTGCTCCAGTGTCCGGTACCGATCGGTTTAAAGGGCGATATCTTGGTCGCTCTATCACAGCTAGGGCGGATCCCTGACATTGCTCTGGGACTTCTACAGGCCGCGGAACGTTCGCAGATCATGCAAACGCAAACAACCTCAGGTGATAATAGAAAGTAGCCAACGCTAAACGGATTCGTAGATTTTTATTGTAAACCTTTTGCCTCACATGTGCGGCTTTGTCAGTACATTTTCCTTTTTCAAATAGCACCAACCAGGACTCCACCTTTGACTAGTTAGGACTTCAAATAATGCATGAAATATAAGTCTATACCGGAAAAAAATACTTTTAGATTGAGTTTCGCTTTTAGCAGCATGATCGTTGCTTACTTCACAGTGTAGATTGTAGACACTAACGATCTGTTTTAGCCTGATGCTGCAAGTTCGCTGTGGTAGTGGAGGTTTGCACTAGCTTTCGGAACACAGTTCCCTATTCCTGACGAAGTCATAGCACTTGACTAGGGAACTGTGTTGCGAAAGCTAGTGCAAATCACTACTACCATAGCGAACTCGCAGCATTAGGCTAAAACAAATCCTTAGTATCTACATTGTGAAATATACTGTAATAACCAGCAATTTAAGCAGGACTTTGCCTTAGGTGAGTTTAAAATCTTTAGGTAATTACGCACCCCATTTTCATCTAAAAAATCATGTTTTTTTTTTCCAAAATACGTTTGTGTTTTGTCAGCTCTGGCTCATTTTTGTTTCAGAAAAACCTGGGGGTCTTGCAATTGAGTTGGAAGAGGTTGAATCAAGAGATGAAGAATATCCCACAACTCAAGGATTTGTGAAGCTGCTTGGAGCCATCGCAAATTTGCAAACGTAATGCCTTGTGCTTTTACTTCTTGTCTCACATTTGTTCAAATACATTTTAATCTCAAACGATTTATGCCACATTTCAAAAAGGCCCACCAAGTTTTCCAATATCAACACGAAACTTCATAAGAAATCGAAAAAAATAAGTTTTTACTTCTCAATTGTCTCAATATTTGTTTGAAAATTATTCTCCAGCGACAGGCTTGGCGATGCATTCCATGCTTATCTTGTCTTTGTGGTTGAATCCGTCTTCACACGGATCATGATGAGAGCTTATGTCAGACCGGAGGAAAAATGGGAGCTCAGCTCTTCCTGTCTTCTTCTCTTCAATCGCATCCTAATTCAGTACCAGCCTCTCCCGGAGCATTTCTATGAACAGAAGACATCTCTCACATCGCAAGACAGCAACTCCTCCTCATTAAGACCTTCAGGGAAGCTCCCGGGATTCTCTTTGCTTCTTTACATTTACAACGAAGGAAACTTTTTTAAAACCGTGAGTTGAAATGCCTTTGTCTTGTGAAAAGCTGTGGACGACAGTTAAAGTTAGTTGATCATTTAGATACACAACATACAAAATGCATACCTTGGCAGTGTGTTAATAATAACAATAATGGTGTTGCAACCACAGTATTCACCTTTTTTGTCGTATTTAGTCTTACGCCCTGTGGTTGAAGATTTACGGTAGATTAATTGGACGGGAAGACAATTAAGCCAATCTTCGTATCTCCCTTTAGGCATGTGTAATTGTGTATATAGGTGTCTTGTCAAAAACACAGCCACATGCTCTTGAGCGGTGTCAAGCTACGCCTTTTCAGTTGCTGTGCCGGGACTGTCACTACTCAGCCACGTAGCCGACTGTCAATGAAATTATTATTATTATTAATAGATTATGCAAACTATTGACGAGTGCGTTCGTTACCTGAGTTCGTACGTGACGAAAGACAAGCTGGAAGAATCGCTTGTGGAAGCTGCAGAACGCTCCATGCAGCTCCTTTTGGTTTCATTGGAGCTCCAGGTATTTACTGAACTTCATTAAAGCTGTCGATTTATTGCTGCTGTTGATCTGGGTTAAAAAAAAGCTTACGACCAGAATTAAAAGACGATTTGGTGTCAATGCAAACCTTTAGCTACTGTTTCCTTTTCAATCAAGGATCCATTTTCCGCATGTCTAAGAGGCAGTGGAAGTTCTCTCCTCATCACTCACGTTGATAAACTCCTCTTCAGCATCAACCCAAGAACGGAGAAGGCTGACTACATCACCACCATTGCAAGGTGGTATCTTTGATAATGGTCTGTTTCCGTCCAAGATAAAGTCACGTTGCTTTAAGTATTTTCCTTTAACTTTACTAACTGGTTAAATCAAGAAACTTCTTTCCCTAAACATGAAGCTCCAAGAACATCGTGCAATGGTTATTGTGGTTATGAGGTCATAGTCAAAGTAAACAATGTGTTTTTCAGCTTTATATCTCACAATGCAACTCATCCTCAATTGAGCCTCCTCTCGATCCGCATCCTCTCGTGGCTGTGCTCCTCCACCAACCATCCTCAACTCGTCACCACCATGATGAACTCTTGCAGCTTAGCAACCAGGCAAAACATCATCCAAGGATTTGTTGAAATCTTGGATTCGGCTTCCTCTGAAGTTGAAGAAGGTAAAGAAATAATTCTTTGGACTTTTTTTTCCGGAAAACCTCCTGATATGACATAAAGAATGTAGGAATTGAGTGTCTTTACTTGTAAGAAAATGTTTTATGCTGAATTTTGGAATGTGAGATCTTGATACCTCACACGGTATGACGAACATTGAATAAGTCGTGGTTGTAAGATGTCACAAAAAAGGATTAATTATAAGTAGGTTGATTTAATGTAGGAAAAGTTCATCACATCTTGAAAAAAGAAAAGCACAGACTCATAACCTAAAATAGAAAAATGGATGATTTGATCGACTGAGGTGCTTTCACCGCACTGTCGGCGTCTTTGGACCGTTATACTTACATGGTTTTCTTTATGTGAATATAATTAATGTGACATGCAGACATGGCTCAGTCGCTGCTGTACGAGAGTCAGTTAGCAATAGTTCGCATGATGATTCAATCCATCGACCAACCGCCGATAAACTTCAGTCATCTGCTGCTGGGCTTCGATTCTAGCAAGCAGCCAAGACATGTCAACATACAGGTACAAACCTTTTCTTTGCAATGTTACTACTTTCAACAAATACCTATTGGCAGGACTTCAAGTTTTAGGTTTTAATTGGTTCACATCACATGAACGTTCTTAGGTTTCAACTTTCGTTTAGTATTTAGAGAATATTCATTTTTCTCGGCTTGGTGTCGGATCAAAAACTTGCTGCTCTCCAGAAGCCCTTCAGTGTAGTCCGAGTTGAAGCTTTTTCTCTGGTGTCATAAACAGAATGGTGTCTGGGACGCTAAGGGAAAGGATTTGACGTTGAAGCAAACAACATTGTTGAAGTTATTGAGAAAACGTTTCAGAGTTGACGCGACGTCAAACGAAATAAGCAGCTGAGAAAATTTTTTCCCAGTGCTAAAAACAATTCGTGAAGGCTGCGAGCTCATTTTCAACCGGGCATTATTGTTATTATCAACTGATTCGTAACAAACTAATCGTAAATGCATATTCACATAAGGATCCTGGCGTGCTGGGGTCATCTCGTTCTTGCTTGCATTCCATTCTGTCGATTCTATCAATCAGCGGTTCCCAGCCTGCTGCGGTGACAAGCAGCCCCAAGTTGGCCGAGTTGTGCTACCAGTTGGTATACAAGCTTGCGTCCAACGCCGAGACAACGGAACCAACACTCAGGTGCCCATTGCTTTTTTAGATTATGCAAAAGCGCTACTGTGTGTTGGATTGTTATGTCAAACACATGAAAATTTTCAACTTTCAGAATAATTATAATGAAAGTTAGTTTATATGGAAAGCTTAATTTGAGCGAGGAATAACATAATTTCCAATTCATTTTTGCAAATTTGCAAGTCATGTTTGCTTATCAACCCCTCCTTATTTGTAGATATCTTCGTTCATCATACGATTTTTTCTACAAGCATTTGCAATGCCTTCCGTTTGATGCACGTAAGAGTCCAAGCTTTGTTGCATTTTTAAACTGGATCGTAGTTTGTTGCCATCGCGTTTGTTTTTATTATCAACTTTTAATCGTTGACTATTCGAATTTAAATCGTCATCGAAAGTCATTGCGTCACTCTGACGTCATCACTTCACAGCTGTCGTCACCAACAGCACCTTGATGCAGCAGTCGTGGCTGTTGAAAACCGCCGCCATTGAATTGCATGTACTTGCCGCTAAACAACAACGAACAAACACCCAAAGACTTATTCAGGTAAAGATTTTTTTAGTTCAAAACAGCTCGTTATTTATAAAACAAGTTTTTGATTATAATAGTGGTTTTCACGTCATAGAATAGGAAGGCTTCACGTGGCGTCATAGTATGACGTGACATTTTAACACGAAATTCATGATATTTTTGATTTTACTGCTATGTCAATATTTTTTGAGTTGTTTTGATACATCACCAGAACATAATTTTACTGTTATTTTCACTGCCGTTTTCCGAACAAAAAGTGAAACTCCATCTGTACTACGTGATGTGACATCAGTGTGGCAATAAAAATATGCGTGGTAACTTGTGCGTGGTGTTCTGTACCAGAAATGCGACATTGAATACACGGTGGTTTCAAGAGTTTCCTACAAGTCAGCAGGTGTGAACACTGTGAACTGAGCAAGTGACAACTGAGCTAGCAACATTTCAAAAATGGCTGAAGTTGGCAAATGATGATACTGAGAAAGTAACTATTGAGTAAACCCAAACTTGGAGTGTCGCAAGTCAGCAAATTCAGTTTGTCAAGCGATGACCAAGCAAGTCCGAACTGAGCAAGTAAATCTCATTTGCTAAGTTGACAGTTGCTGAAATGTACTTGCTGAGTTGTCGCATGCCGAGTGGTCTGGCGACCGATTTCAAACAAATCTAAATTCACCGAACCATTATTACAATGTTCAGGTGCTCTACAGCCAACCAATGTCCTCAAGGTCTGACCAAACATCGTCTGCCATCAACCAATCTGCCACCCTGTCCGACATGACCTTGGGCGAATCGGCCCTTCATTCCACCTCGTTTTTGTCCATGCCCCCCAAGCCAGTATCTGCGATCATCACAATGATCCGAGTGTTTGGTATCGTTGATTTGAACCAAGTAATATATTGCTGCATTCAAAGAAGATGTGTGATTTAAAAAAACAGCGACTTAGTCTATGGGCCTTGCAATTTACATTGAAAGAATGTGATGACTTTAAAATCAAGTATTGCTGTGAAAAATGCGGTTTTAATTTTTGGTGGCCACTTAAACTAAATATCTTTTGCAGTGCTTATTACGTTAAAAAACGTCATTTCCTTGCATCTATTAACCTGTATTTAAAATCAGTTTTGTCTTTTACCCAGGCTTTTCCAGCTCCACTCGTACTGGATCAGTTTGTTCCTTCGGTTGTAGAGGAAGGCATCAAGTCGTGTGAATCGAACAACGAGCATGGAGTTGTGTTCTGTGACATAAAAGTTAGTTATTTCCCAATACATATATTTTTATATCTAAATTCTATTGGAAAACCGAATGCATGGAACACCATACCTTCTTCTTGTAAACAGGGATTCCCAACCTTTTTATGATCTCGTACCACTTGGACGCTCTGTATTGCCAAGCGTACTACTTCTTGCAGAACAACTAATTTGATCGAATCATATTTTATTCAGAACAATAATATTGGCCTAGAATAATACTAAAATAACACTAAAGCACCACAACTAAATTTAATGAGATTTTTGTTTACTATCCACCAATTGGTCGATGCGCGGTGTAAATTTGCCAACAGCGCATCGAAAGTCATTTCTGGACGCACCTATAAGTCGATTTCGATTTTTTGACTTGATGTTCATCATGACTAAAAATCCCTGCTCGCATTCTCACGAGGAAGGGAAAATCAGTAGGCCTACCTGTGGAACAGCATGGAAGCTAGCGTTGAATATGAAGAGGCCATACTGAGCCAGAACTTTCTTGGAGAACATTCCGTGTAACCTTTATTAAACATTTTATTCCGATCTATTTTTAGCTTACAACTAGCATTATTCAACGCTATTTGTAGCTTAAGCTATAAAACAGTAGATGATATCTATGAAGAGCAATCATTTGAGATAATTAACGCCCACTGCCCCGCACCGTTGTACGGTTTTTCAAAGCAACTCTGCTCCTTGTTGATAATTGACCTGACCTGCATTTTGAAGATCGTAATGATGCGAAACAACAGGAATAGCTACGTAACAATACGAATAGGCTTCGGGAAAAAAAATTTTGTAAACAAAACCATATAAATAAAATATAAAGTTGTGAAAAAAACGGAAGTTACCTGCGTACCACCTGACAAACCTTCGCGTACCACTAGTGGTACGCGTACCACAGGTTGGGAACCCCTGTGTAACACAATATAGTCATTAAAATAGTGTCCCAGAAAGAAAAATCAATCGATTTTTACGTTGATTCAGCGTTGGTAGACGATTGATTAGCTGCCTGAGGTAATAGCTCAGTGTAAAGATGCCAACAGCTTCGTATCTTTCACCAGATGCTTCACCGTCTGTTGGAGTCTAGCTTGAGTACCCTCAGTGTGGACGATATCAACCGCAAACGACTGGCCCGTCACGACATGCAGGTATTTCTTTGCAGCTTGGAAGCAGTAGAAGATGGCTTACATTACAAAATTGAGTTATAAAACTGCCGTAAATCACTGTGAACGATGACGCATTTTACCCAACTTTCATCAGGAGGAAAGTAGTTGATGATGTTAAGAAGACATCGCCACTTGACTTTGCAAATGTCAACGCAGTAACGTGGAAGGGTTTCTAACCGTTGGTAACTTTAATCCTCGGTATGCTCTTTGGTTTTAGAGCAGTCCAGATCTGCACCTGATGTACTTTAAATGGTTCTCATTGCTGGTTTTCCTTCTCAATAGTTCTCCTCCCTCATCTGTTTAGAACATCCTCCAAACAGCAGTAGAACGAAACAAGATGAGAGAAAGTCTTCATGGTAAGCTTCACTTCCTTTCCTCCTGGAAACAAGCATTGGAGATCTCCCTCACTTCATGTCCGGACGATATCTTGCCAAAGTCTACTCGACGCCAGGTCAGTAGTTGTCCAGTAATCGACTGCTGCTTCGTTTTCTTCATTGTATTCAGCAAGCTCAAGTGAAAAAAATATTTTTTTCCTGATTTGCCTTAGTGGCTAGTTGCTGAACTGAGCAAGGGCGATCGATGGCCAGCAGCTTTAATAGCCAGCTTGAATTTTTTTTTATATTGATTCAAACTTCGAAGAGTATATATTTCTAGATGTGATGTAGTGACCCAATCAACAAAAGTCGTCATTTTCACCTCAGTTTTTATTGGACGTTGAAGTGCAAACAGGCAACTCTTTCCAGGTGGTAAGATGATTCAGTTTCTTGTCTCTCCAGGTTTTGTTTGCAATCCTCCAGCACATTGTCAAGTCTGTGCTTGAGAATGATGCAGTGCAGGAGCTAACATCTCCCATGGCCGCCCTTGCTTTGACACTGGTGCTGCAAATAAGATCGAGCTTGATCGCTTCTCTATCTGCAAGCAGGTGAGTGAATGTTAAGAAGCTGACAGGCGTTGTTCAAATTCATCAATTGCTTGAAACAACTTTCTTGTTTTTTCGTGTTTAGACTGGATGTGGACGATGAAGGATTACCACAAGACATAATCAACTATCTGACCACCTTTCAGGTTCTTAAATACCTTTGCTTTATTTGAAAAAAAAAGCAAAACCGATAAGATTACGTTTAAACCTATTCCCCCAAAACATGTTGTCACAAATAGACTATGTTCCAATTTTGTTCAACTGTAATTTCTATCTTTATTCGTTGTTTTCACTCTGTTTCCAAGATCATTTGTCTTAAAAAAAAGTTTCAAGCGTTAATTTCAATTTTTTTAGTAAAAATAATTTGTATTAAAAGATTTTGTGACCGATTTTTACACCGACTTTCGTACAACACAACTTTCATTTAGTTCACCCTCGTCGTCGCTGCAAAGCTAAAGGCAGCATAACTTTTAATAATAGCATGTATATTATATACGTCACCAGAGTCTATTTACAAACAGGTGACCATTCGTGGCATTGTAGAGTGGTTGTTGCAATCGGGGACGAACCAAAAAATCCGAATCCATCTTTATGCTTCCTTACTGCACTACTTGCAGCTGTGCCAACAGACCAAACAGAAAAAGTCAAGTAGGTTTTTCGCATTGATTTATTAAAACATTCAACAGTTTATTGTAAGAGAAACTCGTAACTGTTTTAATTACCCTGAACTCTCACCAAATGTAACGATAAAACTATTTCCCTTTTCCGCGTAAGAGCCAACATACTTCTTGTTACAGAATCTTCCAGCTACACTGGCCTCCGTGCCGCCAGTGATGACGTCTATGCCTACGTCACGCGCGAGAACGTTCGCCTATTCAAGGATCACGGAGAGAGCTTTAAAGATTTGCTCTGCAAGGATGCCTTCAACGGTAAGCACATGCTAGCAGTTGCTGTAGCTTACTAAAAAGTACCGATGCAGTAATTAATGTAAAGGTAACGCGCAGTTAGTATTTATTAGTTATTTAAACAATAAATACTATTAATACTACAAAAAGTGCTCAATGCCAAGCAAAAAGCCAAGCAGAGCGAATTAAATCAAATATAGTTACTAATCTCTCAACCCTTGACAGCCTGTTTCACCCTAAAGGTGTTTATTTTTTTATTGAAAGCGTAATTCTGGAAGTTATCTTAGAAGCACGACGTTGATGTATTCGGAGCATATGAATGTGGTGATGTGAAAATGTATTGCCTGTAGCAAACACAGCATACTATTCCTTCTGGTTACTGTCACACTGAAAGTTATTGAACTTTAAATAATGATTGACAGGTCACAGCATCTGTCGTGTGCTTGCATTTGGGTGCCTGGATTCCCTCCTACAGATAGACAACGAGCAGCTCTGGCTGCAGTTCATGATCAAGAATGGATACATCAACCACATAGCAAGCAGGTTGGTATACACTCCATAATGCAACTTATCTGTGCTCTCTGGCGACTAAGCAACGTTGAGTACATCAAGCTACCTTCTTCTGTACGCTGTATTTAATTAAAAAGCTCGGTAGAGGTGTTATGATTTTCACTGGCAAAGTCTAAACTGTTGGCCCGTTAGTCTTTTAGAGAGAGATTGTTTATTTGCTTTTCAACATGACTACTCCAATACGTATTGAGCAAATACATCACATACAGTTACCATTCCCTAAACTTGTTTAATGAGCAAATATATACGCAAGATCACCAACAAACCTTGCGGCTTTTTAATCAAATTGCTTTTTGCATAAGAAGACACGAATTTAAAAATGTTCAATAGACAATTTAAAATAACTTCGACTTTCAGAAAAAAACTTTTTTTTGTGAAGACCCTCGACCCATTTTGGCCTACTGATCTATTTGTCATTACAGTAGTATATTTTTCAACATTAAGTGTACTCCTGATGTTTTCTCGCAGCTTCCTTGATAGTGACGCTTGTCTTCAAAAATACTTGAACCCTTCATCTGGCCCCATTCGCGCTGTTTACATCTACGAGCAAAAGATGGCGTTGTTGTGTTCCATCGTTCATTCGCCAGGTGGCGCAAGGGCGGTCATAGACGGCCAGATCTTGCCAGCATTGTCAAAGTGTGGTTTTCTTGACATGAGACCTAACATGGAGCACGCCGAAGGTACTTGATTGATGAAATATTACCTGTGGAGTGTTTCCGTACCCGCTGGTTCTCAATCTGTAGTCACAGATCACTGGATCTGACCTGCTAATCTGAAAAAATTGTGAAAGTAAAATTTTGCGAGAATATTCTTGAATGTATGAATTTCACTGCATAATTTTTTTTCCTGAAATGAATGCGTTTGTGGAACCCCTTTTAAAGTTTTCATCGACACAAACTATAGTAGTTGGTGGGAAATCATTAATTTATCGCATAGTAATGTTGTTTCACCTAAATTTAAATGAACCAGTGTTGAGTCTGTTCCGGTTTGCTGTGTGTAATACTGCAGCTCGGTGATGATAGTTACTTCTAAATGACTCAACAATCGGTTCAATCTGATGATTGTGCCCAGAAGGAACAGCAGTGAAATCGCTCAACTATTAATATTCTGTCAATGCTTAATATCCGTTTATGATTTTAGAATCGTCAGCGATGAATGGCTTGTCGAGATATCGACAGCTCCTCTTTCCCGTTTTGCACCTGTGTTCTGCACTACTCACTGAACTAGGTAGGTTATGAGTGATTTCAAGACAAAGATTGTTTAAATGCTAAATACCTATCGTCCTGCAGAATACTGTAGCATCTGTGCAGTGATTCAAGATCAGTAAATAATTGTGTATTGCAAAATAGTATATTAGGTAACGTGATACTTCAGTTGCCATTAAGCGACGAATCCCATTGATCTTTCATCTGTATGCAGGTGGACCCTCACATCATGAAGCGTGTGCTCTCGTGCTCGAGTTCATCCTATCCCACCACCAGGCTCTTGTGTCTACGATGTTGATTCTTTCCTCCAACGACCTTCAGGTGTTTCATTTTTAATCGATCAAAGTTATTTGTGCAATGGCTGTATTGATGAAGGTTCAACTATTTTTTCTTTATTTCTGTAAAATAAAAACTAATCTCTTCATACACATACTGCACTATTAATGCGTTCCAGCAATACAAATGCGTCCCTCTTGTTATTTAAGCTGGTTTTGATTGTTTTATTATAAGATTTAGCAGCCTTTGTCCATGGCATGGCATTATGAGCACAACAGTGTTTTACTGACTCGCAACATTTTATAATGAACTCCAAAAGATGTATTTAGTTTCTGGTAAATAACCTTCATAATCAACCTATTTCTGTGCATTTTCAGTGGTTTAGAGCATTTTCTTTCATGTTTCAGACTTTGACGGAGCTGAAGTTGATAACTGGAATTTTAGGTCAGTCTGCGGGGCAAGATTTCGGGGACCCAACCCTTTACCCCAATGTCCCCCAAGCTGTGCTTATTGAGATTCAAGCGCACTTGCTGAGAATCCAAGTATGTTTGTAAACAGTTGCGGTTTTGTGAAATCCGGTTTATTTTCACGTAACCTACCAGAGAGCAAATGACTGATTTTGCTGTCTGAGTGGCAAATAAGTTTCACTTGAAGCGATTCTCATTGCTGTTGTTTTTGTTACAGCGCCAGATGTTGTACCTGCTTCCACAGTTTTTACTATCGGACGAAATGCTTAGCAATATGAAATCTAAGATGACTAACCCAGAATTGTACGATCAGGTAGGCAAGCTCACATTGGTATTCGTTTATTGAATTATTTTTCACTGAAACGTTTTAGCTGACCGTTTTTTTATTTTGATCAGCTATCTCGTTATAAGCTGGTGGTTTACGAAAGTATTTGTGTTCTAATAATCCATGCTGCAACAGACTGTCCTGCTCATGCACGAAATTGCCGCCAATATCCTCACGTACTGCCGAGTCATCATAACTCACTCCAGCGACGGTGACTCAGCACTCTTGTTCTCACCTGAGATTGCAGAACCGTCAAACACGAGCGTGTTTCCAAGTAAGTTTCTGACTTTCTCGAAACTTTAGTGTATTCTGTTCTCTAACTCAACGTGTTTCTCGGAAAAGGTTTTAATAATACATTGGAGTTCGTCACGACAGAAGTCGTCACAGTTTTGACTTGTTTGCATATTTCGTTAGTTCGCCTAATTCATCACTTTTTTCGAATCCCCTCAGGTTAAAAATTAGTCAAATTCCATTTAATAATTAATCATCAACAGTTTTGATTATACTGGCCAGTAGTGAACTAACCCTCATCTCGAGGGTATGGCCTGTCAAAAGCGAAGTCTCTTTTCACGCTCTGCGATCTAGTGGGTTGGAAAAGTTCATATTCAGGGTTGCAAGATCAAAAGAAATAACTTTTCCAAGAAATATCTTAAAAAGTTCGTCTTTTTACTTGGTTTCAATCAAAAAGGATTTATTAGCTGAGTTTTGCATTTCAAGATGATTCCCAAAAGCCATCATTGAGTCTCCTCGTGCAGCTACTCCGTCAGATGTTGGGAAGATTGCTCTCGGAGAGGGATCTCGTCACTCAACTTGAGTACAAGGTGGAAAATATTGATACTCTCAGCTCACAGGATCTTAAAGAGGTTGGTTGACTCACTAATTAAAAGAAGGAGTGGGAAGTTGTTTGAATATTAAGGTGTTTTGGGTGGCTTTTTAAAAGATAAACCGGATGTTTCAATTTATATTCCGACCCCACATCTCTGGTTATATTATGTAACACAGTTAGCCTCGCAATTGATTTAAATTTTAAAGGAGCAGGTTTATTCTGGAGTTTTAATTGATCACCTTTTGTGAAAAGCTGACGAAATGCCGCTTCCCATGTACATTGTTTAGATTCTTGTTCCACACACTGATGTTATCCAACTTTCTGTTCCCCAAGAACAAAGACTAGCATCGCAGAAGTTGAAGGACACAATCGAAACTAAGGTGAGGTGGTACTCATCAAATTCCGTCATGCCTGTGAACTAGCACAATTTGATATTAAGAGCAATTCTATTGGCTGGGTTAAGGTTAAGTGTAGCTTTAAAAACCAGTTTATTCCTGTTTTTAGAGCAAGCTAACCCAGTGCCTTTTGTACGTGCTGGAGAACTGCATGTATCTCCTCTGGCAACACACCGACTACTACTTACTACGTGCCGTCACCATGGAGACGTCCAGAGAGAACATCCTCTATCCTTCTGGTGCTGATGGTCGCTTCAAGTCGAAGATACTGCAAGGTTGGTGCACGCTTGGCTTGTCATCGTAAATGTAGAACATCCCGTTCGTCATTTTTCAAATGTTTCCACAGATCTCTCGAACACTTCGCTGGATGCGAGAAACACCCTACGTCCCAGTGACATCGACAGATTGAAAGCTGAACTGCCTGCCTGCATCACCGACTCTTTCCTGAAGAAGTTGTCCTCTGTCGAGTCCAAGGGATCATTCATTCGGCCGCTGGTCCGACGAATGCAATGCATCAGACTGCAACTTAGCTGAACTGTTTTCATGTTAAAAAATCGCATAATAAATCCACTTTTTTCAAATGGTTGTGTGGTAATAAATATAAGCACTGTATTGCACAATAGCTCTGCAACACAAATATTAGAGCTGTTTTAAACCAGCTTTGATATTACAGATACCGCATCATCATGGGGAGGAGATGGGGTTACAACACACAGGCTTTAAATTTACTAAAAAAACGGTGTTGCTGATTAGTACAGTAAAACATTGCATTCTTTTCCTGCATGTAAAATAAGTGCACATCCACTGCAACAACTTGGATAAAACAACAGATATGAATGGCATGAGATCATACTAAAGCACGTATCTGCAGTAAAAATATGTGACATGACCTTGTGTAGGAAACGGATCGACATATGGATTGTTGAATATCATGACGACAATAACACAATATGCATGCTCCTCTTGGTACCGTATACAAAACATAATTTCAAATATGCACACACAATGGCAGGTTCAGTTCAGCAACATCAGGTCTATCCCCAAGGCCCCCATACACCCCCCCTCAAAGAGGGGTCGCAACGGGGGTCAGGATCAGGGAACTGAACTGGTACAGCTGTTCTATTGTAAGCTGCTATCCGTTCCAACATTTCATCAACGATAAGAGGGTTAACACCGGAAAGGTCATTCCGCTCTTCAGGGTCGTTGACGATGTGGTATAACCGGACACTTGGGACTACTTCGGTGGCTGTTGGCTTAGTGGGACAGTCTGGGTGATGGCCATTTGAAACCAGGCACGACGCATCGAAAGTTGTGTTCGCGTATATTGTCGGCACAGGATCCCAAGTATCGTGCCCTGCGTGAAAAAAACACCCAGTATATTAATGATATGCGTCAGCACATGCAGTGTACACTACAGCACACGTTAGATTTAGAACATAACTGCGAATTCACGGAAATGATATAGTTGCGAAGATTTGTTTGAATATTACGTGAAGACCTTGAATAGTTGTGGAAAAAAATGCGTGATGGGCCAATTGGTAATACGGTCCACCCTTGTTTGGCGTATTTGAAAAGGGCTTGTGGTCACGGTTCTTGTACAACTTGAAAGAAACGCAAAGTTTGATGGAAATTTAGTTTGGGTGAATGCAGCAGCGTGGTGATTGGGTTTTGGTGGGAGTTGTTAGAATTTTTGCTTCAACGCAAATAAGTTACGGTACAGCGTTGAAGCTTGTGCGAGTAGAAAAATGATTGAAAGCTTAAAACATTCACGGAACATCTATGCAGTGTAGCAAGAAGTTTTGAAGTGATTTGATGGGAAGAGAAATTACAAAAAGGTTGTGCTGTTGTATAATACGGGTCACCTGGTTTTGTGTAGTAGCTATGGGCCAGTGGCTCACTACTGGCAGTGACGCTAAATTTATACCAAAGTTTAATAAAAATATAAAGACCAAGACAAGAATGACTCATAACTGTTGTTGTTGTTGTTGTATATTAACTTTTATACTGTGTGATGTGTTCGTTGTTTTGATTGTGTTTTGGTTGCTTGTTTTGATTAAAATCTTTCAATTATTTTTATATATTTAATTATTTATATAACTGAATCAACATTAGACAAGGAACAGTCGACTTTCTTCTAACAGATTTGATGATCCATATTACACAGCAGTTGTGTAATAGTACTGTATCTTAAAATTTTCCCAGTGACGTAAAATTCCTGACACAGCTACAGTCAATAGTTGAATTTTTCTGACTCGCGGTGGTCAAAAGGTAAGCTTTGGTCAATTTTAAAATTAGCATAATTTATCGAAAAAAAGCTTTAACTGTACCATAAACTATTACATATGCTATTATTATCCCTACCTGGGTCACCAGTGAACAGCTTCCAGTTTCCTTTTCGAATCGCTGAATGGCCGTGACGTGTGTCGACTCCATGACGATTCGGATAAGGCTTTAATATCGGGTCACCACCGTAAGCTCGCTTGAACAAGGGATCGATGTTATGCAACAGCTCTTCCCTTGGTGACTTGGTATGGGGCTTGGCTATGGCATCCCATACATTGTAACTGTCTAATGGTTTCGTCCCGTTTGTGTTGCCACCGGCAACAGTGATTAGAGTCGGGAACCAATCAGAAATGTGCATAAGTTCTGATAATCCAAAAAGAAAAGAAGGTTATTAGATTATGTGTCCGAGAGTTTTATGGCACATAAAGAAAACGCAAATAAATGGGGTCGATTGGGTAAATTTATGATGAATCGTTCAAAACAAGTTTTAACGCAACCCAACCGGAGAGACAATTTACCATCACGACCAGATAATTACAAACTGGCAACAGTTGCCTATATAAATCAACGCCAAAGCAACATGTTTGCTCCAGATCACAATATTCCTTTTACTGAAGTCACGAGTTATTGATTTGTCAAAATTATACTTTAATTTCCATCACCAACCTCTGCTGACTCTCGGTGTGTCTTCAATGCCGGCACCATGAGCGATGCCAACTGCTCTCACACCACCTTCCCATAACGTGGCCTTGCGACCTCGCAAAGGCCAGTTGTTGCCGCCATAAAGGGTTTGACCTCCGTTATCTGAAAATGAAGTTGTTTTATCACAACTGATATAAAACGGAGAATGGATAGAAGTATTTTATTTAGATTTATAGTCTGTTCACTCAGTGTTCAGGGACCATATTATGATCACATCTGAAACCAAACACAACGTTTGTTCTTAAACCATATAACACAATATGACAATACTCATACCATAACAGTCACAATGGTAGATCGACGAAAAGAAACAGTCCCAAATGGATGCTGATTGCTGACAGTCACAGAACAGGTGAAGATGTTAACAAATTTGCGCCTGTAGGATATTTCGGACATTGTCTAATGTGAGTGCGGACTGTGGATTAAACATAGTATTCTCTTGCACCACCACCGAAGAACAAAAAACCTTAGAAACTATCACATGACGTAAAATATGCTCCAAAAATGCAAGATAAAGAAGGTGAATGGAAGATGGAAGGACAACGATGAAGAAGTCATTAGGCTTTTTTTTTTATTGCTTTGGAATGGAAACAATAATTTGTCAGTAAATTTACCTGTGGTAAATATGGTAACAGTGTTTTCCCACATCTTTTGCTCTTGCATATCTCTAATAATTGAGCCTACAACATCATCCATTGCAGTTACCATGGCAGAATACAATCGTCTATTGTTGTTCTTGATGTGCGAGTACATGTCTATGTATTTTTGCGGTGCTTCTAATGGGAAGTGAACTGATTGGAATGACATGTACAAAAACAAAGGCTGCAAATAAACATTTGAACTTAAACATACATCAAACGTATATAACTTAGTTAAATTACTTTCTAAAACCTCTACAGCCTGTTTCACCCTAAAAGGGGGTGAGAAGGTCCTGAAAACTATGTAAAAGCAATAAATCGGTATGTAATACCTGAAATAACCTTAATTCAGGCCGCAAAAAAACCTTAACCTTAACCATCTGCAAAAAAGATGAGAATTACAACGGCTACCACTATGAGATGCCACAAAAGTCCCAATTAAGCCGTCCAAAAGAAAATCAACCAGAATTTAATAAATATTATACACTTGTGAGGTCATGGAGAAGCAAAGTGCGATAACCGCAGTAACCTGTAGTTAATCAAACTAAATTCATGTTATTTTGAGGTATTTGAGTTTAAATTTGTTGCGATGACGACATTTATCCACCAGTTCAGAACGCTAGTTCAGAAGGAGGCTACAATCGGCCTTTACTGTAGAATGTTGGCTCTTTTGCTTGGCATTGAGCACTTTTTGTAGTATTCATAGGCGTCGAAATAGGGTGGGCCGGGTGGGCGGTGCCCACCCTGCCGTGAAACGAGAGTGGGCAAGATATGTTTCGCCCACCCTGTTTTTATGACACTTACAAAGTGTTCTTTACAATTATTTCCGTTTTTGTTAAACGCTGAATTATCCAACCAACTGCAGCGCAATTTCTTGTTTTGCGCTATGTCTCTCGCTAGGTATCCGACAGAACAAAGCAATTCCGCAACAACGCTGCGTTGAAAAAAGGCGTTTGGGCACGCTGTAAAACCGCCGAACTCATTTCTCTCTCTCTCTCTTGGGACGTCACACGTTGAAAACCTGTAGGCTATAGAGCAGAAAGCCAAGACAATTAGAATCCGCGTGGCTTAGCTTTTCGTGGTAATCGAAATTGCGCTGACAAGTGTGTCTGTACTTGAAACGCTAAATCGGATGAGCGCATTTACCGTACTCCTCTCTTCTAAAAGAACATGTCGTACGTTTCCTCTATTTACATGTTGAATATTGTCTCGGTTAGAAACAAAAATCAGCATCTGCAAACTATTTTCAGTACTCACTGCATTGTTGTTGCTACGGTAACTGCCACACGCTGGCAATTCCTGGTGAGAGAAAGTTACGTTTGATCTTTTCCCCGAATGGTCTCACGTTCGTTACGTCACAATCAAAGTTCAGTTCCGTGTCAGCGTAAGGGAATATGAATATGACATCATAATGAACATGACAATAAAATAACCGATACAAACTAAAGACGTATTGAAACAATCGCTTTTTACAAATCTTTCCTCACAAACTTGTTGCTGGGTATAAATTGGGGTACCGCGCAATGTTGTCATTTCATTATTGAAAAGTTAAACATGAATAGGCTTACCATAAGTCCCGTTTTAGGTGGGACAGTCCCATTTTTTAACGTCTTGTCCCGGCGTCCCGACCGGTCAGCCAAACGTCCGCTTGGGCGTTCAGCCAGCCAGCATAATACACGAACGTTACTAATTAGCATGTTCTCGTTACTGTTGTTGCTGTGTAGCGTACCAGTAGTTTAGTACATGCTGAAGGTGAATGCGTGATTTTGTTTGTTTCGTTGTTTTTCGATAAAAATGTTATTTGTTATGTCATTGTTAGCGGATAATTGGTACAATTTGTTACGTGTCGCTGGTCAATCACTTCACTTTTGTAGTGGCTGGTAGCCTGGTAGTTAACGTCAATTCCTTTCTATTTTTCGAAATGAAAAGTTCTGACATTTAGACAGAGAATATTCGCATGAACTTTCGATGACGATACGGTCAATGAAGACAGCCGGGATGGCTTTAAATGTAGGCCTATGTAATAATATCGGAAAATTTAAAGTTAAAAAATCACAGCTAAGTGGTCTTGGTCTTTGGAGGCGTCCCGTTTTGAAGTCACAAAAATATGGTAAGCCTAAACATGAAGCAAAGTCAATCATCTATTCACGCATTCTTAAAACCAGCATCCAAAAGGTCTTTGTGAGAAAGACTAACCATTGCGAATTTGCGAACATACACATTCAATGAAATCTGTTTGAAAACTCTCGCCCACCCAGAGCTCCTCTCTTCTGAGAAAAAATCGACGCCTATGGTAGTATTAATAGTATTTATTGTTAGAATTTAAACATATGTGTGTACTTTATCAACAGCAACTTCATCATTACAATATCAACGCACTGCGATTCCCACAAGCAAAATCCGTCATTTTTATGTTGAATCAATAATGTAAAAATGACAGATATTGCTGTCTGTGATACAATGCAACACATCATCGAGTCAACCGCTCCCATTGTATTCGGTGTTTTGCCTAGACACAGCCGCGTGCTCTGAAGCGGTGTCGAACCGACGTCCCTTCGAACGTCACACAGACGTTTTCACCACTCGGCCAAGCAGCTGATATTCAATTTTGCGCTTTGTATATGAATTACCTAGCAATAAGCATCTTCCTCTTGCTGAGGAACATACCGCAAACTACCCAACTCATGAAGTGGAAGGTCTGTGTGTCTTGGATGATGACATTAAATAGTGGCTGCTCTTTATTAGTCTTCCAGTGTAGTCTGGAAACATTGAAAACCTTGGGTGATAAAAGAATAGACCCTCGGCCCCAGAAGCTCACACAAAAGAATGCTTTAGTCAACAGTTTGTACTTTTGTGCCATATTTACAGACTTTGAGAGAGCCAAATCCACTGGTCAATACTGGAATATATCGATAAAACATTGCACTCACCTTGTTTTGGTCATGAGAGGTGATTATTTTGGTTGCACGTTTTTGATACAAATACGTTGAGTAAGTATCGTTGGCATCAAAATCTGGATTCTCGTTGACATGAAAATCTAGGCCAGCAACTGTTTTGGAATGATTTCCCTTTTTAAGAGTAAACTGATTTTCCTTTGTGTAATAATCTTCCTTTCCACAATAATAACCTAAAACAACAAATGGTATACAATTATACATCTTGTTAGTGTCGACCTGTAGCGTAGCAATTTGCAATATATTTTTTGAAAATTTTTGTTGAGGAAAAGAAAAAACGTAATTGTCCTGTCTGTTGCAGAGGAAGTAGTCTTTTTTCCCCCAACAAAATTTTTCAGAAGCTATATTGCAAATTTCTACGTTACCTATAGATTGTACACCTAACTGCATAACCAATAACATTCTGCAAGATAACCTTCAAATATATTGCAGGTAGCATAAAAAAGTTTAGGTTGGTAATTAAGCAAATTTTAATGAGTTGATGCTACACTGCAGACACACTCATAAAACTGAGACAGTCACAAACGAAACTACTCACAACTCTCAATGCATCTTAACACAACAACCTACATTACCTCAGAAGTGAATTCAATTGATGTATTTTTCTCACCATAAAATGAGTCGAAACCACGTTTTGTTGGGAGACATGCTTCTTTATAGAATCCTAAATGCCATTTTCCCACCATGTGGGTTGCATATCCAGCTTCCTTTAATTTTTGTGGTAAAAATACTTCATCAAGAGGTACACAATGGGGTTGGTATGCAAACAATACACTGTGCTGCAAGCCAGTATGAATCTGAAACAGTTGGGCATGATGATAAGTTTGCATCTAAAGTAAGCTTTGCTAAAACCAGAGTTACAGGCCATGAAAACATTGTGTACCTCATAGTGCTCAATGAAAGCACAATCCACTGGCTGATGTGCCTAAATCAAATAACGTGACATTCAGAGCAGCCTCAAATGCAAGAAGTAGGCTATCAAAATAAAACTGTTGTCTTGTGAGAACATTAAAAACAGACTTTACTTTCTGTGCCACAACTTTCAGCTTATTAACTCACCTGATACCTTCCAGTCATCAATTGACTTCTACTTGGTGTGCAAATCGGTTGAACATAGTAATTTTCCAAAACTACACCTTTGGAAGCGAGCTGAAATGGAATCATACGATTAGTTTATGTACTACTTATGTATTTGAAGTGACCATCATGAACTTTCAGGCTTCTAAGTTCCTTTATTTTTCTGGCGACTCAACATGGCAGCCATGGCCTACCACTCAGAGCTTCTTCCTGGTGACCAAATTCTCCCGTCTGGCAGCCAAAATAAAAATTTTGTTAAAATTTCGTGCTTTTAAAAATCTGTTAATTGATATCGTGTTTTTATGTTTACTCAGGTAAGAACAACGCAAACAAGGCCCTAAACCATATTTGCAGTGGTATTTAAATGCACTGCTTTCCAAGTAGATGTAGAGCTAGTCTTCGAGTTTTTATAGGTGGATACTCAGCTTTTTTGCGCAACTTTTATCAGCTATATTTCTCGTCAGCGTGTGAGAGACTTTGCTTTGTTTGTTAAAAAAAGCTTGTGAATGCAAATGAAGAAACAAAGTTTCACGTACACATCAAGTGGAGTAAGAGTAACATTGGCTTGTGGAAGCCGGAGAGCAAACATAGTCTACAAGTGTGGTAGTTTCAGAGGCCATTTAATGACTTCTCGGCAGCCATGACCGCTGGGAGCTTACAGGCCTGACTTTCTTTCCATTTACACTTACAGTAATGGAATACTGTAAACAACACACAACTATATAAAACTTATAAAAACATGTGGTACGGTATGCTACCACCAGAGATGGGCAAGATCACCAGTATTGGTGATCTTGAAGATCAAGATCACCAAGAATAGGTGATCTTGAAGATCAAGATCACCAAACTATGTGATCTTGAAGATCAAGATCGTGATCTTGAAGATCAAGATCACTTTCAAGATCACTTTTTGTGTACTTGAAAAAAAAATGAAGTTTTTGATCAATGATGTTGCAAAAAATAATAACTATAAGCAATCTGGGTAAAGGTATATAGTTGGTATTGCTAACTTTTACTTTTAACTACTCGATCGCTGGCCTAAGAATTGTAATAAGTTAGTGACTGTTGCTATTATAGGCCTATCAATTGTTGACGTAGTTTGCTTAGAATCGCAACGTCACCCCCAAGGCAGAGGTTAATTACAGTAGTTCTGAAAGTCGCAAAATTTGCAATTAGTTTTATACTTTTTATTTATAATAAATAAATAAAAATAAAGTTTAAACCGCATCATTTTTTACCAAATTTTTGTCTGGTTCATGTGGGAGTTTTTATTCGTGTTACTAAGTAGTTTTAACTTTCACTGCATTATGCTATCAAAAAAGTTCAGAGGTTTGCGGTCCGACAAACCGCTCCATACTCAGACCCTAAACAAGTCTTGGTCTGGTTGATTTGCTGCAATAAACCACTTTACATGACCAAAGTCAGCTAGAATCCAGATTTTTTAACACCGCCATTCTATCCTTTTGAAACATCTAAAATTGGGTCAATAAAAGCAAACATTTCTTTAAAATTCACATTAAATCATTTTTTATTATACGTCAACATAAAGTAGGCCTACACGGAAGTTGACTTCTTCATTATGACCAACACAGAAAACTTTTTCAATTTTGAAATGGCAACACTGACCAGATTTGATGGAGACTTTAAATCGTCTTTTGTTGGGCACATATCATATTAACAGTGGCTTAATGTTAGTAGTTGCCACTAACTACTTTGTACAGTACGAGTTCTAAAAAAATGCCTCTTTCTGGTAAGTAAACTTCAATTTTAAAGTGATCTTGATCTTATTGTTCTTCAAGATCACACAAAAAAAAAGTGATCTTAGATCAAGATCACCAAAAAAAAAGTGATCTTCAAGATCAAGATCACGCCCATCTCTGGCTACCACACATAATTTGCCATTGTTCACTATTAATGACGTAAATTAAAAGTTACTTATGGTACATGTGATATAGCCTACAAATGTTTTTCTTTACTGTTCAATACCACAGTAACCACACATTATCAATCTCAACCCCAATGCTTACCTCATCAATGTTTGGAGTCCAGATGTCTGCCCCATGATAACCTACATCATGGTAGCCCAAGTCATCAGCAATAATGAATAAAATGTTAGGCGGGGAAGCAAAACCTTTGCTGACAGCAAACAAAGATATCAGTAGGAGATGCAGAGATACGTTACCAACACACTGAAACATCAAGCTATTTGAATGTGTACTGTAAAGTACCGTATTTTCTGCAAAGTTCATCTCCTTGTAAATATTGTATAGCCTAATTACTGACCTACCGTACATACCCTCACTGCTTCAACAAGATAGTTAACTGTTAACACAGGGAGTACTGTGGGCCGGCTATCTAACCACATTGCGGCCTGGACAGAAAAAACATTTCACAGTTTCTGCAATCTGCACTCTCCATTTGCACTGATAGGATACAGTGAGAGTGAGTTTTTCGTTGGCATGGTCGGAAATAAAAATTTAATTTTGTTGAATTGTTGTCAATTAAAAACAGTGTTGCCAGATTTTTCAAAAGATTTTTACAATGACACTTTGACTATTACACTCCCTTTCTCATTTCAGTGTACCTTCAAAAATCGTTCCCTCCTTCCAGTCAAAAACTTAGCCACGGGGGAAGGATTGAGAGGGAATTAACTCCTCCAAAGTTTTAGCTTATCCCCTCCCCAAAAATTTGTTTAATAATTTCAAGGATATGTTTTTCGTTGTGATGGTCAGAAATACAAACAAACTGAACTGATGTTAACACTGAGAATTATAACGTTTTTAATACCAGTTTATTAACGTTTTAATCATTACAATTCATGTTGAATGACATTTACCTCTCCCAACATTTTCTTTCCAGCTGCGTCATTGCTTTCAATGTCAATTTTCCGTTAAGTATTAGGTGATGTCAAAACTCAAAACAAACAGGTTCTTTACCGTTCTTGGAGATGTTTTTTTTTACCAATTGCAGATAATTTTTACCGTTAAAATCAGTGGAAATTTTTTTCACATGTAACAATAAAAAATTTCTTGCTCATTTCATTCCTACGTTTTAAGACTAAACTTCTTTTCCACCTTTGCTTGTTGAGCTTCGTATTTTTCTCAAATCACAATGTCTGGTCAACCCAACAGCGTCCCTTAGCCTACGTCATCAGGCCCACCACAAGCTAGCCCAGTGGTTCTCAAACTTTTTCAAAAAATTTGTTGAAAGGTCCCCTTGCGATTTTTTCAAAGACTCACGGTCCACGAAAAACTGAAGGCAAATTAGCGCAAAAACCAGGGATATCGAGAGATGGGGATATGAAGGCTTTTATTACGTCTAATAGAAGGGCTTCTATTTATTTTAAATAATCTCTGTTTATGATAAAGTGGCAATTGTCACATATAATAGGCCTAGTAATTTAATAAACTTCGTTATGACAACCTGCATTGCACTATTACAACCGGGTAGGCTATGGATGTTCAATGAATGCTCATAATCACTTGTTAATTCAACTACCCGTATAGCCTACTTGCTTTACACCTAGCCAACTGCAAAGGATTTGTCGAAAAAACAGCTAACTGGTAACTTTTCAACTGTCTTTTCAAACTAGTATTTTTTAAATATGTTCTACATAACAATTGCTAACTGTCTTGTGTAGCTGAGTGTATCAGCTGCACTACAAAACTTTCTGCAATTTTAAAAAGAGCCACATGTTTAACGCGGTACCAACTACCGCCCTTCTAGTGTCATGGGAATCAGCAATCGCCCTGAGCCTTCGTATCCCCTTCTTTAGATATCCCCGGCAAAAACGGTAAATAATAATTTATTTGTTAAATGCAATTAAAAATGCACACGTCAATAAAATGGGTGAACCTGCTTGGGTGTTATCAGTTTCAGTTCTATGTTAGGTTCCGTTTGGTTTAATATGATCTTGATATCATGCATTACATCCAACATGTTTTGAGCTATGTATTCATGTGACATTGACTTCTGTATCTTTGACACCACCAGCAACAAAATGTTTTCCGATAGCTCAGATATTCTCCTTCGCACAGTGTCGTTTGACAGAGACACTTGCTTCAGCTTTTGAGCTTCAGCTTCTCTCAAAACGTTTGATACAATAACTTGGCAACAACGCAAGATTAGTTGTTTTTCGATGGTGTGAGGCGTCTTAGGGATAGCTATTTTTCTTGCAACTTTGTAGGAGGCCATTAACCCTGCAATATTTAAGTATTTTCCTTCCATTGATCACTAGTGCTATCAAATCTTGACCTAATTAAACTATTAGCTTGCCGTTTAAAAAATTGTGCATCTTTGTTTGGATAATTTGGATGATGTGTTACCAAATGCCTTTTCAGCTTGGTAGGTTTTAGAGCAGAACTTGCTAAAACTTTACAGCATACCACGCACTGCGGCTTTTCTTCTCCTCCAGAATGTAGGCTATCACAGTGAAACCAAATTGAACATAGGAATCATTGAATCTTAATTGTTTTCGAGGCTGAGCCATTTTGACTTTTTGTACTCAAATTTAAGTTAAAAATTCAATTAGTAAAGTTAAAAAGTTATTAATTTTTGGCTAATTTGACTAAGGTATTCAATTCAAAACTTAAATTAGTAAAAATAACCAGCCTTAATCAACTTCGCCTAACTCCTTTTTAGTCAAGTATATTTCGTAATTCTGTTCTTGATCTGGCCAGGCTTAAAAAACTGTGTGGAGGGATGCCAAGCCGGTAGCCACTTTAACAAGTAGGGGAGATGTTCCACCAACGTACAGGGTGCGACCAACGGACCACCGTTCTATTTCTTAAAATAAAAGTTGGAAGCACGAAAAATGTTATTGTGGTATCGAGATTAACCTTTTGGGTTTTGGAAATCTTCCTTGCGGGGACCTGTGATTTTTTTTCATATTGTTATGAAGGAAAGTGTGTTTTACAAGGTAGAAAGTAAATTTTGAATATTTTTCTTCTGCAATTTTTTTCACCCATCGGTTTATTTTTTCAAGACTATTTTTTGTTTGCTGATTGCTTATTCATTGATTAATGAAATTGCAATGAGTTAAATGTTTAAATTTTATCCATCATTAAACTAGGCCATAAAATCCAAGAACTATCATGTATCTGACCAACGGACCACCCACCTGTTTGACCAGTGGGTCACTAGCTAATTGAATGTCTTCCTTTATGTATTCAGACTAAAGATGTTAGAAATTAAAACAACTAGCAATAAAACAGGGTTGTTTAGTTCTGAAAATCTTAACAAAGCTGTCGAAGATGTTTTGAAACTAAATATTTTTGTTCGAAACTTGGTGAAAAAATATGATATAGGCTACCACGAACAACGTTGGCTCGTTATGTTAAAGAATGAATCATAGTGAGAAAACTACTGCACCAACACCCGTGGCATCTACAAAACACCTTTCTGATATCTTGAAGTTTTCTGCAACTTTAGAAAAATATGAGATTTAAAAAAAGTAAAATAAACACCAAAAACACTTGAATCTCATATTATGAAATTGAATTGAATATGAAATGAAATTTCATAATAAAAGCATATTTCTAGTGCTTGTTGCGTATGTTGTTGTGTTGTTTGTATGTTGTTCGTATATTAAATAGTCCAACATAAGCACCAGTGCATCAGCTTTTTGCCAAGTAGAAGTGACCCGTTGGTCGAATAGCAGTGGCCCGTTGGTCGTATAGGGGTTTGACCAACGGGGCACTTTTTATTATCATTTGAAAGTTATTTTTCGGCAGTTAGTAGTTGGAAAATTAAAAAGCTTTTTTGGCTGAATATACCAGGGTATGTGACCTACTGTTGTACCAAAAAAGGAGGACGCATGACCTTTGTATGGACAGAAAATAACAAATATGTAAAAAATGACCCGTTGGTGACACATCTCCCCTAGAAATTCTGCCACTGCGAATGACTACAATGCAACCGCCAACCAATCAGAACATGTTTCAAGAGGCTACCGTCCAATTGAGACCTTTCTAGCACTCAGCCAGAGAGTTAATACTTGTTTTGAACTTTATTTGGTAATTACAGAAGAAAAAAGGGCAATAGCAGTGGTGGGAATCCAATCCGCGTCAATGAAATAACTACTTTCTAGCCCTAACCCTAACCCAACCAGCTGACAGAAAATCCATCACTTGATTTGCTTTGTATCATCTTCTTTTCGCTCTTTTTCACGTCATAGAAAACGTAGCTTATGATTGGTTGGCGGTGCATTCTAGTCAATTGCAGTGGCATAATTTTTCCTTGTTAAAGTGGCTACCTGCCAAGCCAGCTTACTAAAATATATCTTTTAACTTTGGTTTGGAAAATGAGTTGCCTGAAAATTTTTACTTTCCACAAATTTTTTTTCTTCGGGATCGTGTTAATTTTTTTGGAAGGTGCTTTGCGGTCCAAGAAAATCGTCTCGCGGACCCCAGTTTGAGAACCACTGAGCTAGCCGAACTTATGCATATAGATCACTTTGGTTAACGTAAATGAATAATAACAGCCCAATGAAAACATGCTACACAAATCCAACTTCACAATTTTTTTTTGTAGTATTCGTGAGGCCAACGAAAGCTCTGAACGAAATGACGCATAAGCGACCACGGAAATCTCAAGTAGCCTACCGTAGCCAAAAAGTTCTCAAAAAATTTCGACCTATTTGCTTTTTTGATCTGAAAAGCGAACACCTCTGCAATCATGTCGAGTAGTCATCTACACTTTCTCACACGCGGTGAAATACCGCCTACTTTTTCTGATAACTTTCCGTGTAGGGCTAGGCTACAATCGAACTGTCAACAGACATATCGTTGGTTGGAGTCAGTTGCTGCAATCGGAATGTTGAAAGCTACTTTGGTTGGGCGAAATTCTGAGAGTGTCGAGAGTTGTTATGTTGTAGAAGATTTTCGTATAAAATGAGAGGAAGAATTTATATTACTAGTTGTGTGAGATCTGCAATACTGTACGGAAGTGAGACACGGTGCTTACGTGAAAACGAATTGGCGATTTTAAGAAGAACTGAGAGAGCGATGGTGAGAGCAATGTGTGGTGTGAAGCTGATGGACAAAAGGAATACCGAAGAACTTATGAACTTGCTTGGGTTGAATGAGAATGTTGATAAGTTGGCGAAAGCGTATGAAGTGAGGTGGTATGGGCATGTTTTGAGAAGGGATGAAGATGATGTTTTAAGAAGAGTTGCAAGTGGGGGATTGTAGAAAACAAGGAAGACCCAAGAAAACGTGGAAAAGGCAAGTTGAGGAGGAAAGCAGCAAGGTGGGCTTGACAAGAGAGGACGCGTTAGACAGATCAATGTGGAGGCAGGGTGTGAAGGCAATTGCGGCACTTGGAGGTGAATCGGCAACCCTCGGTAACGGGACATCACCGGATTATAACTGGACTAACCTACTACACTTCTGGACTTCCATTACTTCACAGCATAAAGTATTGCGCAAACGTTAGCTATGCATAAACTGTATATTGTAAGAAAAACAACGCTCATTAGAAATGGGAATATGGTTAAAGAACATATATACAAAGGCAAAACAATACTGTAAAGTACAATTCCAAGCAAAGAGTGCAGACTAATAATGCTATATACTGTAGTGGTGGTATCTTTGTGTAAAATATCTATGAATTGAAACCAATTCTAATCTTAAAATTGTGGATGATATCAAAACATCAACTTATTGATAGCTTAACGCTTGCATGGAATAGAAATGCACATCGGTTAATGACCTTTCTTTTGTAGATGTATTTTCGAAGAAATTAAACTCAACACGAAGCTTTTCATGCATAGCCAACTTGCCGAGGCAGCAAATCAGTCACTTTTCATATTGATTAAACATCTGCAGAAGTATCTTTTTTTGCCCAGTCCAAACATTCATCAAACAAATATCGAAACATACGAGAGTGAAATTATAATATTAGCGACCTATGGAGGTAGGTTGTCATTATCACATTTCACCAGTTGGAAAACAATGTAAGAAAACTGTCTTTAAAAATCAGAGTTTTAAGAAATGTTAGCTCTGTTTTTTTTTTGCACGGCATTCTGTTACGGCGTGACGGAGTTTTATAAATCTTTCTGAGAATTTTAAACAACATAATGTATGACAAAGTTAGTTAACGCTAACAAGAAACAATGATAATTATTTGTAGGATAGTTTGTTTTAGCATTACCAAGCAAGCAAGGTGTTACACTGCTCACTGCTCATGTACTAAGAGCGAATGATTGGTAATATCGAAACAGTACCGTAGCGACGTCACCATTTGCTTGTATGTGCTCGAAACATAAAGTCGTAATATCCTGTGACGCAAAAGCATAGCACAACAGTTAACTTGGATTTATGTGCGTCACGTGGCTTAGCAGGACACGATAGAATGTGGTTCGAGTAAATATTGAATGGCCAAGCACACAATTTTCACAGCCAATGACTTGACCCTCCAAGCTAAAAGCAAATATCGCCATGACATAAACATTTAACGAAAAAGTAGTGTAAGAACGAAGAAGCTGATACGTATGTGAATTTTTTTTATAGAAATAAGAAAATTTTCTTCAACCGCTGAGCCTAGTTTTGTGTGACACTTAAATTAAATGACGGAGGGAGGCAGCCAAAGGGTCATCCTCTCACAAAGGAGAAATCAGCCAATTTTTATTAAAATAGCACAGTGCAATGAGCAACAAACAAAAGAATTAATTACAAAGAGCCTTTGTTCGGTCAACACACACCATTCTTGACGAGTTTAATGAGAAATGAACTGTTTTATGTACCAGAGGTTAACATATCGCACATTTTAGCGAAAAAAGAATCAAGTGTTTGGCGCAAGAATTGAAGTGTCCTTAATCTGTCTTGGCAGTGATGTGTAAATTCAATGTTTTAAAATTTAAAAATACTTTTAAACGTCTGAGAAAGACTTTCTAAGAGCCTTGTGAAAAAACATACATTTATAAATTGAAACAAACTTTAATTTTAAAAGTTAAAACAAGTAATAATCTTCAACAGCAAATGAAAGCATTAAAAAAAATTGAATCAATATACTGTACAGTGTACATTAGTGTACAGTCAATAGTGATACTTTGGAGACAATATGAAACTTCAAGAGAAGAAGTCTTCATAAAAATGCTTGTTTTCTCAGTAGATAAGGCTTAATCAGTTCAAAAACCATTCTTTGACGTAACAACTTTCAAGAACACGAAAACAATTTTATGATGTTACAACCACTAGGCAGAGATAGAGCTATGCAATGACAGCGCAACAGGAATTCCCATGTAAGCTAATCACTGCGTAGTGTTTTGAAAAATTGTGAATCGCACTTTCGAGTTTGTCGTTTTAACCAAGTAACACAACAATTTCCAAACTTAACAAAGCGTTATAAACAAGTATGTGCGCAGAGTACAACCTGCTAATCTCAACGCCACAACCTCACATCAATACAATTTACTCTTTGCTTCATTGCTGGGTTTGCCTGAATGTGCGCATAGCACGCGCGTGTGTTCAGGATCTGCAACGTGACTTGCTTCAAGATGCTGTCATCAGCACGTTGCCAAGCACTTTGCTGGAAAAGCAAATCAGAAACGGTTGGGAAGGGGATTTTAGTTAAAGTAGTGCTGACACACACATACGAAATGGTAACGAAGAGCTAATAGGGTCTTCTGTGCATGTCTCAAACAACTTCTCTTTTTCGGTGAAAACCTATCCTCATCCACACGAAATGTATCTCGATTAATACGTTTGGCTGGGGAAGCTTAAATGATGTCTAAAAGTGAAGGAACTAAAAAGCGTGGTATTTTTTAAAGTTTGTGGTACGCAACATCAAAGTCAAGTAGGCTACTTCCTGGTGTATAGAAAGACAAAATAAAAATCGCTCTTGACAGCACTATTAAAATATTTTACATAGATTAACAATAAAATCTGTCTGTGCCTGTTTGTATATATCTGCAACGTTTCTACTTTTAAAAATGAGAACATGGTAAAATCAGATTAAGGCACGTTGTCAAGAGAAGAAAATAAAGAACAATAAAAAGAATCCAAATCAAAGTGCTGTAGACATGTACAGAATATATATATACAAATCTGAAACACAGCGATCAAGGTGTTCATAACCTACGGTAAGGCTATTGGTTGCATGGCTGAGTTGTAATCTTCATCATCCCACAGCATGTCCTGCAACTCGTCTTCCACGCCAGCAAAGCGGTAATCTCCACGTGCTCCGAGGGATGCACTCTGCGCTTTGCAAGTGAAGAAAAGGATTCTTTTCTTCTTTAGATTGTAAAAGAAGAAGTTGAAAGACCACAGACACCCGTCATCTCCGTAAGGATCAGAATCAAGATCGGCATTGTAACTGTAGACACTGCAATCTTGCAAAGCTATTTCCTCATCAATAGTAGACCACAAAGAAGAACTTAGTCTGTAATGAAATAGAGTTAGGTTAGGAAATGAAATAAATAAATTGTCAAATACACAACACAATTTTTGGTGGAGTTAACCGAATTCAACAATAACATCTGAGTGAAAACCACAGTACAATAAAGTGATGCTTTTATGCGGGTAGACTTGTAGGCACAGACACGTATTATATATATCAACAACAGCAGAGCTGATGCTACAACACCGTCTCTGTAATGTACAGTAGCTGAGTGCTCTTTAACCTTTCAGTCATCGACTCATCGTAAAATCCCTGATTCACTTTCCCGTTTGTCATATAAACAAAAATTTAGAAATAGCAAATTGCTTGTAAGAAAATCAAATATTTTGTCATTACACATCAAAAAATAATTAAACACTTTAACAAATAGGCTAAACAGTTATTAGTTACAAAGTCAAAAATATCCTCTTGTTTAACCAACTAGCCTACTTGGAGTGTGAATGCGGCAAGATGACCTAAAAATTCAGAATAACGCACCAATATAGTGATTAGTGAAGCAAAAAATCAATTCTGCTAAAATATGAGAAACCCACATGGAACATTTTAAACTCACGGAACCCGACTACATGATCCGCAAAACCCCTGTTGAAGATCACTGATGTATTGTAGATCAGTGCTACTCAAACGCCGGTACGCGTACTGGTGCCGGTACACGAGCACTTGGCTGCTGGTACGCGGTCAGGTAGGAGAAATTGTAAATTGAGTAATTTGTTTTATGTTGATCAGAACGACTAATAATATTTAGGCAACGATAATGTTCAATCTGCTTTCCCAGCTATAGACAATTTGGTGGCCCACTACTACGACGACTTCCAGTTAGGTCACAAAGAAATGTTATTTCGTAATTGTTATCCATTAATTCAATGCAAGGAAAAAATGCTTCACTTTTTGCAACAGCAGATAAAATTGAAGGCATGCAACGAAAGCTGAAAGCATGGAAGATTCGAGTCTCGAATAATTGTTACGACATGTTTCCTAAGTTAGCTACTGTTATTGACGATGCTGGAGACAATTTGGACGTAAAATGTGTTCAAGATACTGCCACAGAACATTTGTCGAATTTGGTGGAACGTATTCAACATTATTTTCCGGAACAAAAAGATCCACGAAGAGGAAATGAATAGATTCGAAACCCATTTGCACCAACTGTAAACGTAGAAGAGTTAAATATAAGTGTCGATTTAAAAGATAAATTAATTATTGGATCTATCTGCTGATGAATCTTTTGAATCAAACTCCTTTGCAAGCTTCTGGGTCAAAATAAAAGCAGAATATCCGAGACTGTGTACCATGGCTATTAAAACACTGCTTCCATTCCCTTCTACATAGCCTATCTATGTGAAGCCGGGAAAACACAGAAACGCGTTGGATATCCATGCTCCTCTTCGAGCAGCATTGTCTTCCATTGAACCGCAATTGGATAAGCTGGTTGCAAATAAGCAAGCGCACACTTCGCATCAAAATTTGAAAGATCATTAATAAAAGTGTTGTTTACTTGTTTTTTTTTTGTGTATTTGTTACAAAAGTAATAATGACTTTTCTCTTGTCTTTTTTTCGCAAATTGACCGGGACGCCAAGTGATGGAAAGTGCTCAGCCGGTACACGGCATAAAAAAGTTTGAGTAGCACTGTTGTAGATGAAGTAACATTTTGGGTGTGTCAACATTTTAACACTACGCGGTTGGCTGGTAGATAAAAAAGGTTGCTCGTTCTCCAATTGACAGCTGGATGAAATAAAATCTCTTACTAAAATGTGAACTAGTACATAAAAAGATTTAAATAATATTGTTACCTGTTGTATGTCTCCCCAAGAACGGCACCCAGACTACTGTTGATGAATTGAGAGACATAAGAAATACTTGGTTCTCGACTGAATTCATCACTTCTAGCATTACTGAAGTCATAATCAGGTCGAAAGGATGCATTTAAAGTTGAGACAAGAAAGTACAAAGTCTTCCTGCTGCATGCATAGTTGAGTGGACTTTCCGTTTCATCTGTACTTGAAACGCTTCGACTGTAGCAAGGAACTGGGCTTACTGAAAGCATTGTTTGAGGTGGGGAAAGCACGGTGAGGTCATTTGGATCCCCCTCATTTGATAAACCTTTGAACAGTCGTTTGTCTTCACCAGCCGGTTTACACGAATAACTTTCAAGTCGACCAATCACTCTACAATCTCCATTCTCAATTGTTAATGCACTACTCAATGCTTCAAGACGACTGTTTTCCAAAAACTTCATTCTCACAGTTAAAAAATTAAAAATGTGTAAGTTCAGAAAATAGACTTTGATCACAGTGAAACTTATATACAATGTCAGTTAATGTTGAATACATCCACTAAACCTTTTCGACTGTAAACAGTTTATGATACTTGAACAGTTAATAAAGGTAAGTTGAAAAAGGCTCATACAAGAAATAACAGGAACAGATTCCACGTAAGCCATTAGCAGAGATGTCGTGCAAGAGTAATATCTGAGTGCGCTGAAAAACATATTGCAACCACTATTACAAATACATGATTTTATGCCACAGTCCGAATGATGCAAACACGAATGACGCCATTCCGAGGCCACAAGGTACAAATAACACAACGCCCAAATGACACAAGAACTGAATGTTGCAAGACACAAATGAGACAAGACTTGGTTACTTCTTACTGAAATTAATTATATATCCTTTTAAACTGTGATAACTGCTTCGAGACTATCCTTTTTTGAATGACTCAAAAGTAGACATTGTTAAAAACGTTTTTTGTAATCGTTTTTTATTTGTGTTTTTTGTTTTTTATACTACAGTATTTCCAATCGTTTCATACATTTTATCGTTTTCATTTAGTATAACAAAGAACTGTAAGAAAACGTGTTGAATTATAGTTGCAGAATAACTTATATATTATAAATTAGTTTAATGCAGTTTTGATGTTATATAAATCAGAAGTGTGGTTGCATGCTTAGCTAGCGGTGCCAATGAACAACCCAACTTTAAGCGTTACCAATGATGACGATGCAAGGACTTTTCAGTACTAGTCTAGTAGTGACCATGTTAACAGTCAACCTAATCTGTTGCTTGTCTTAATTTTTATATTACTTTGTTTCTTTCATTTCATTCCTATTATTTCGTTTATTGCAAATAGCCTGTTATGATGAGTATTGTGGTGTTTTTAAAGTCTAATTGATGAATCTGCAGTCTAGCCGACAGATACACGCATAGGCGCCGACTCCAGGGGGCGGCGCCCCCCATGAATTTAGCTCGGGTGGCTGCCCCCCCCCGCAAATTATTTAAAAAAATTCTAAATCAAATGTTTCTAAGTTCAGATTTGCATTAGTTTGACCTTCATTGTGGATCGATCTCAATTAAAAGATCTACTTGTTGCAACAAGAGTGCTACTCCTAAGATAACAAAAAAAAACAGAAGTACGGTAGCTGATAAACGCCAGCATGGTGCCGTTAAAGCATAGTAATAATGATTGAAAAACGTTTTTCTTGATTTCTTTTGCTTTGTTTTTTCTTGGAAGTGTCAATAACGAGGTACGGTTTGCTGTTTGCTCAGTTTAGTATCTAAGCGTATTAAGAGCTAAAGTTCAAAGTGACCAGCATATAATTCAAAGTAGCCTACAAGCCTCGAAATTCGTTTTTTTGACGGCGGACAAACGTGTCCGGTCTGAGCAACTATCTCGGTGGACAAATTAAGTCTCACGGCTGACACACCAGTTTTAGCCGTCGATCGTCATGCTTAATCACTTTATCTTGATCATAATTCTTCGCTATTTTCAGAACTATAACTATCAATACGTCACAATACTGATTAACTTCCACCGAACGAGGTCGTGTGGCTTATTGCGTCACAATGCTCTGGGCAGGAGTCGGAAAATTTCTACACTAACGCTACTATTTTCTGCTGTGCAAAGTTTCACAGGCTTTTTTCTTTAAGTGTATTTTTGCGTGTCATGTGAGCGAAAGTGAATTTTCCTTGGGTCTTTTCTTTCTTACTGTAATACCAAAACTTAACAAATTTTGTTGCATCTTGCTGTAATAGCCTACTCGTATAATCTAATTTAGTAACCAACCTTGCCGTATCATTATTACTCGGAGATCAAAGCCAGACATTGTGACGTAAACTTGAACTAAATTACGCGTGATTAGTGTAGAGAAGTACCTGTACTCCTATCGATTCTTAGCGAAGAAATCACCTTTGTTACGCTGATTCAATGTTATCAATCGTTGAAGCAATGTAAAAATCGAAAGGTTTCCTCCTTGAATGAAAGTTAAGGGATACAGCATTCACATTTTCTAGATGCGCGCTAGAATGCGCTGGAAATTATATTATCGCAACAATTGTTCGTGCTATGCAATGACGATTTGTATCGCTAGTTCCTGTGTTATTTCTCGGCGGACAAATATGACCGATCTAGATGGTACTTCCCGCGGACATCACATACTGTGACGGCGGACATGTCCGATGTTCGCCGTGAATTTCGAGGCCTGAGCCTACATTATAAAGCTTGGCGATATACAATGGCATATAGACGCAAAAAAACATCAATGCTGACAAACAAACATCAGCATTTTGAATGTAAGCAATCAGTCGGCTAGAAAGTTTGCCCCCGGCGATTTTCAAAACCCGGCGCCTATGGATACACGTTAACTTATCGATAAATAAAAGAGTATATTTTATATACTATAATAAATTGAAAAATTCAAGTCCTTTCAATTTAAATTTAATAAAGTTGAATTTGCCAATTTAATTTGGTACTTCATACTTTTTTCATGATGTTGTCACACACTACTAGTCTACTATGCATCCTTTTGGATCATTGGTGTAGTCAAAAGAAGACTTTAATGAAAAGTTTAGTGACGAAGTTTTATTTTGGCAACTTATTGATGTCGTGATTATTTCGAAACCAATATTTCAAGTGCAAGTGAAACCAAGTGCAAATTTTGTTTCAACACTTAAATTTTAGACAGATTGTTGGTGCAAAAAAACGATTGTTTTTTCTAATTTTCTTAAAAAATAAAAAACAAGTGTAAAAAACGACTTACATTTCTACTCAAAAGTAATGTTGTTTACATGTGGAAATAACAACCATCGTTTTTTAATTTTTTTTACATATATAACATAAAATGAAATAACACAAGTGATGCTTTCCTCATACTTCGAATCTGAAAATCGCGTTTCTTTTCTTGATGTTTTTATTGTTTTGTGTCTCTATCCATCTCTAGGAATTAAGGTCTCCTGTTCTCTGTAGCCTATTGCGAGGGTGCGGAATGGCCCGTTTCGGTGAGTCCGATTCGGTGAGTCCGATTCGGTGAGTCCGATCCCTTAACGGGGGATTTTTTCAATTTTTTTTTTAAATTATCGGGTACCGTAGCCTAATTATCATTGCCGTTTTAGGGTTAGGGGTTAGGAGTTAGGGGTTAGAGGTTAGGAACTCACCGAATCAGACTCACCGAATCGGACTCACCGAATAGTAGCAGACCCGCGAGGGTGGGTGGCTAACAAACATCTATTTTGTTTTATGGCACTTCTCCAATCTCCATGTCACCAGTCCTGAGTGCTAATTGCATTAGCCTTCCCATACTCCCTAGGAACAGCTCTTGAGCTCTCGCATCCCTAAAAGGTGTGAGCACCATGTTTGAGAACCTCTGGCCTAGAGGTTTGCATTAATTACTTCTGTTTAGTCATCTTTGTGCGATAGGCCGCAAGAACCGTAGCCTACTTTCAATAATCAGTTTTCAAAACCCTTTTGCAGGCCTCGAAATTCGTTTTTGTTGACGGCGGACAAACGTGTCCGGTCTGAGCAGCTATCTCGGCGGACAAATTAAGTCTCACGGCGGACACACCAGTTTTAACGTCGATCGTCATGCTTAATCACTTTAGCTTGATATTTCTTTGCCATTTGAGAAGTATAGCTAATAGCTGTACGGTTTAGAAGGCTGTAGATTTCAGCGAAGTCACTCTAAAAGGCTTTTATCAGACCAACGACGTGCGCTTGAAGAGTCAAAGTGCCGTGTAGCTGCTTGATACACCGCATAACTGATTAACTTCCACCGAACGAGGTCGTGTGGCTTCTTGCATCACAATGCTCTGGGCACGAGTCGGAAAACTTCTACACTAACGCTACTATTTTCTGCTGTGCAAAGTATCACTAGACTTTTTTAGGTTTGTTTTTGCGTGTCATGTGAGCGAAAATGAATTTTCCCTGGGCTTTTTCATACTGTAATACCACAACTTAACAAATTTTGTTGCATCTTGCCGTAATAGCCTACTCGCATGTCTAATTTTGTAACCAACCTTTCCTTATCAATATTACTAGGAGATCAAAGCCAAATATTGTGACATAAGACTTGAACTAAGTTACGCGTGATTAGTGTAGAAGTACCGGTACTCCCATTGATTCTTAGCGAAGAATTCATCTTTGTTACGATGATTCAATGTCATCAATCGTTGAAGCAACGTAAAAATCAAAAGTTTTCCTGCTTGAATGGAAGCTAAGGGATACAGTATGGCAGGAGTGTCCAACCCGTGACCCGCGGGCCACATGTGGCCCGCGAGAAGGTTTTGAGTGGCCCGCGTGATATTTTTTGAAATGATATATATCATCAATTCAATGGCCTACGTAATTTATGGCGAACTTACATTTCGAGAAATTGGCATTTATTGTTTGCTTTCTTTGTCAATTGTTCTATAGTCCCTAGTGCAGGGGTGCGCAACTGTTCAAGTTGATTTTATTGCATCACAATGCACATTGTTACGCACCACATTTTCCACATTGTTACGTCCACCTCTTTCCACACAATCGTACTCGTGCTTCAAGAGTCAGTCAATCATTAATATTTCTTGCTTTATGGGAAAAGTTCAAAACTTTCTATTGCTAGAATTTTACAAAAAAATGTTTTTAAATAAAACTATAAGAGAATTTACGGATTGGCAGTTTTCGTGACATCATTATCTGGCAGCACTTGCTTGTGCGAGTAAGTTTTTTCGCGGATGAACCCTGTCAAATTCCCTGAGTGATCACTAATTTGTGACAGCCACATGGAAAAGTCGCTTTGCATTGCTATATCATCCATTTCACTGCATATTGCCAAACTTGTTGGAGAAAAACAGTAGCCTACCAAACTTCACATTGAAACGTCGACGTGTAGTAAAAACTTTGTTGACTTTACTGTATCTTGGTATGTCTAGCCTATTGTTCTTATAATTATTGTAAAAGAGGATAATACACATTTCTAAGATTAAAACTTTGGTGTGAAGGTTTTAATTAAAAATTATAAGACAGCTATTTCCAAGATTACAAATTAACAGTAAATACTCAAGTGCCCCGCGCAATCATTCGAAAACGGCATGTGGCCCTTTGGCCAAAAAGGTTGGACACCCCTGCAGTATGGTATTCACATTTTCTAGATGCGCGCTAGAATGCGCGGGAAATTGTATTCTCGCAACAATTGTTCGTGCTATGCGGTGACAATTAGAATCGTCAGTCTCTGTGTTATTTCTCGGCGGACAAATATGACCGATCTAGAGGGCACTTCCCGCGGACATCACATGCTGTGCCGGCGGACATGTCCGCGGTGTCCGCCGTGAATTTCGAGGCCTGCTTTTGCCAAACCTAATTGGTTGTCTTTGTATAACTGACCTTCTGTGTTGTTCCTGAAGCAAGGAAAATGAGATAACTGCAGAAAGCCAGGTTTATACTGTGAGTTTGCCAGACGTTTCTAATCAGTAAAATTTCTCAGCAACAATGTCCAATAAGATTAAAAGGCAGCCCATGAATTAGTGGCACCTTCGACCTTCGTCTTTATTTTGTTAAGTGCAAAAATATGATTTTGAAATTTTTGCTTGTGTATATAACAAATGAAAAGTGAATTTGTTACCAGTGGCAAATGAAATTACTACCCTATTAAAAAAAACAATTAAATGTTAGTAAGAAATAACAAAATGTTGTGTCATTGATGGGCAACACTAAAAGGCGGAAATGCGAAAATAAGCACGGAAAACTGCCAACAGCTCAAGAGAAGACATTTTGTAAAGTTGAAACAATAGTAAAGTACAAGTAGAAGTTAAACAACGAATTTAATTTATTATGAGGAACAACACTTTCAAATGCGTCACATTAGGTTGGCTTTTGAGTAAGCAAAATACTCAATCAAATAAAAATATATGTACAATTACGAAATCTCATATATTTGCTTTTTGTCATAAAGTATATTCACAAAATTGTCATTTAGGACTGCATTCTTATTTTTTAGAAGCAAAATGCAAATGTTGCAACATTTCATTCTTTCATAATCTGGAGTTATCGCTATGTTAAACAATATGGACGCCAAGATCGTATTTCCGCGTTTTCTACATTGGTGTTAAAGTGCTACTTCTGCGGACAATACGCCATTTCACGCCCGGCTTATTTCCGCGTTTCTGCCCTTTAGTGTTGCCCGTCATTGATGTATAGGAGCACTCAGGACTTGCGTCATTTATGTATTGCGCCACTTGCATCTTGCGACCTAGGGATAGTGTCATTTGGACCGCAACATTAAGTCGTGTACCGCACTATTATAAGTAGGCTACTGTATGTTGTTAAAACATATGATAATAACATATGAGATGTTGCAAACCAGAGTGCTTATTCATCTTTCAATTACATACAGTAAACAAACTAATAAAGATTATTGAAGTTAACAGTTGGTACTATCAACAGTGATATACACACAACAGCAAACAAACAGCTATATGAAAGTCTAATTGAAAGATATGATATTAATATGGTTTGATTAAGTGAAACTGTGACTTTATTAGCAGTAACAATATTCAAGAAATATTTATTTAATATAAGAAAAATATCTTATGGCATTACTTTTTGTTAAGGCATTTTACTCATTTTGGGGTTTAAAATACAAAAATATCTACATACTGCTACTGTACTTACCAAAATTCCAAAACTAAAAATCTTTCAGTGTAGCTTCAGAAAATCTTTCGTCACAGGTAAGTCACAAAACAGTGCACTTACAAAGTTTAAATTACAACAAATGAAATTCAACCTGTCAAAAACTAGTAAACTTCTAGAAACAAGCACTGGGTTGTTTGAATTAGAACACAAAACAGTGAAACTATTTGGAGGCTAAATGACGAAAAAAGCATCGGAAAATACTGCATAAAATTACCTATTCTCGCAAATCCATCTCTGGCAATAATACGGTAAGCCAAATACCATCCCACCTCAGGAAAACAAAACACCAACTACCGTAGCACTAGAGACTAGAGTAGTTAGTTTGTACTCAGAATCGGACAGGCTAGAAAGAGACTAATAAAACTTTTCTGTTTTTTGTGAACCACCCAGCCAACTGTCCACTTGAAGCGGTTGACTGTCTCTTATCATTAGTCTCGTCCTGTTGCTCAACACAACAAACAGTGTACCAGCCTCATTTTTGATTATAAAAATGGACGAGGACGAGGCTAGAAAGTGGACTTAAAAAAAGAGAAAATAGTTTTTTGTTTGTTCTGCTGATCCTTTAGTCTCGAAACAGCAGATTTATTTTTATGCTCAGCTGACTGGCCAAATCATCCAAAGTTTCATGCTGAAGTGAAAGTAAATTAGTTCAGTTCAGTTGTTTTTATTTCTGACCATCATATCAAAACAATACACGTCAGCATAGCAAAGGTCGAGAAAAGGGTAGAAGCGACAAAACGCGAACGTTAAATTACATTTTATTATGTCAACTTGACATTGTTAAGTAAATTCTTTTCGGAGCAAATCGGTCAGCTTTTTATACGTGTTAAAGGGATTTTGACCAAAATTATTTCTTGTTACGACGTCAGATGGATGACGATTTTTAGGATACCGGCAGACGGGTAGTATTATATCGGCTTCGATGATATGGTCTACTCTACCGTCTCTACGCCTACGGTATGTTCTTCAACGTCACACTCGCGTCTCGCAAGAGAAGGAAGACGCCACTTATCATTAGTGGAGCCTACGATTGAGCGAAAAGTCTAACCTTTATGCAAAAATAGAATATGGCACGGTTGCAGCACCCACATCAGAGCCCATATGGTCATAAACATGGGGTGTGAGGAAAACGCCGATTATGGTTAATAGTTTACGACACGAGAGAATAAAAAAAGAAGCTAACATTTAAGAAACTGATCTCTTTATTTTTTAGTTTTTGTTTACCACATTAAATTTTCTTCACCGTTTAAGTTATTCTTTATTAAATCTAAGACCATGTTAAAGTTTGTAATGATCCGAGCAGCTTGCTTTCGCTACCTAGCGGAGGTAAATAACGAAACCAGGCCTGCTCCAAGGTGAAGTTCACCTTGGTGAACAGAAGCTACTGATGCTGAACTGTTCCTGAGTGTGCCTTACTGACCTGAACACCTGCGGTACCAAAACTGAGTTGTGCAATTGCGCTCCATACAATTATGTATATCTCATGCGATGAAATGCAACTTTCAAGAAACTATCTTTCTTGTGACTAAATCCAAAAATTATATCATTGCTTGTAGGTCAGTTGTTTATATGTGGGGTGTCCTCACTAGGAGCCAAGTGTATTTGAAACTACCGAGTAGTTTATTGATTGTTGAATACAATACGGCAGTGTTTGCACTGAGCTGACAATTGTTTGATGTTATTGTATTGAAATTTCTGCTTGCAGAAAAGTTTATAGAGGTGTTTTCTGTAGGTACCGTACGGTACCATACGGTATATACATATTAAATGTTTCATTCATTAGAGTTTATGGCCGGTAGGTGAGGAATTATCTTGGAAATATACAGCGTATCTGTACAGTGTACGTATTTGTAATGTGCAGGTCACTGCAGCAGATGGAGTAGACACCTTTAAGATACCACAATTTCTCTTATAAACCAGCTGACTGCAGTCCTTATGACCCTTCTAGCACTCAGACAATTGATTCTTGCTTTGAAATTTGTTTACTACCGTAATTAACATAAAAAAAAGTAAAGGCAGCGGTGAGAATCGAAGCCACATCATCAAAATTATTCCCTCCTAAACTCTAAGAGACCAAACCATTATGCCAATATACCGAACTGCTTTTTTAATTTATATATATGATATCAGAAAGTTTCCAGAAAGACGCTTACCGGTACTTACAGTATCACATAGTTGCTGCAGCGACCTGCATATTATAAATATGCGTACAGTCTACAGTGGTTCCCAACCTTTTTGTTGTCATGGACCCCTTTAGACAAATTATTAATTCTGCGGACCCCTACCTAAATTTTGCCTGAAACTCAATTAACATACTACTGTATTGACTGCTTGCCAGATGTTTCGTCCCTGAGATCTTTCGTCCCGACGTTTCGGCCCTACAAGACATCGGCTACTTTGGTGGAAAGTGCAAGAGGGAGAGTTTCAAAACACCGCGACCGAAAACAAGTTTTATTCGAAGTTGGCAAGGGCCGAAACATCTTGGGCAGTGGGTTAGGGTTAGAGTCAGGGTTAGATTAGGGTTATGGTTAGTTAACTAACCCTAACCCTAAAATAAATCGTTCTGTCGACCTAACGTCCTGTCGACCAAATGTCTGTCGACCAAACGTCCTGTCGACCAAATGACCGGGTACCTGTCACACGGCCGTAGCCCAAAGGTTGTTAAATTGAAAACTTAAGAGATGTTTCGGCCTCTTGCCGACTTCGAAATAAACTTTTTTTCGCCCACGGAATAAAACTTTTTTCGGTCGCGGTGTTTTGCCACTGTTAATCTCGCACTTTCCACCAAAGTAGCCGATGTCTTGTAGGGCCGAAACGTCGGGACGAAAGATCTCAGGGACGAAACATCTGGCACCCGTATTGACTATTGTAATGATTATGCTACAGTACTCAACTACTGTACCGTACTGTGTCATATTGCATTGCCGCTATGACTCCTGCAGCAAATATCAGGTTAAACAGTTGCTCAAATAAGAAAATGATAGAATTGTTCAAGAAATGTCAGCAGTATTTGAATATTAAGGTGACCCAAAGTGCCATGCCGAAACTTTTTCAACGCAAGCAAATTTAATGAAAGAGCTGTTGTTGCAGTTTATTCTCGCGGGCTTGAGCTTGACACATTTGCATTTAAAGAGAGAAATGAAAGTAAAAAGATTGCTTTTCGTTTGTTTTTATTTCCAAAATTCATCAAGGTAATCACGGACCCCCAAATGCTTTCTCACGGACCCCCAAGGAGTCCGCGAACCCCAGGTTGGGAACCACTGGTCTACACTGTAGATGTAGGCTACTGACCAGTGGTCATACTAGGACGGTAGGACGTAAACGGCCATTGCTTGAAAATCTCATTTTTTAGTTAAATTATAATTTTTTTTTCTCTTTTGCACATACGTAACCAGCAGTGGTGTGGCATGACCATTTTTTTGGGTGTTCACTTTTTCAGTAAATAGTAAAGGTGGTCCCATACTTGATTCAAGTGTTGGGTATGAGAAGATAAGGTTCTCATTGTACTTAGTCTTCGGCACTAAGGAGATAGGGTGGCCAGTTCCTTTCTCTCGGTCGCCTTTCCTATAGCAATTATGCCCACCCAATTTATTACATCTTAGGTAGAGGTGAGCGGTGTTTTCAACAACCAGCTGAAGCCGGGAGTTAAACCATGACAGGTATACTTTACCTATGACAGGCATACTTTTTCAGTAAACTTTCATTAAAAAAAAAATATATATATATATAGTGGAGCTGACTCGGTTGAACAACATCCAAGGTTTTGTTTAAATACAAGTAGTTTAAACTTTGCTGACTAGAATTAAACACTCAAAAAATGGTCACGCTACTCAACTGGCACAGTAGATATGCAAGATAGTTCTCAAACTTATTGATGTCAGGATTGCTGTATTCACTCTTTATGTGAATTTTTTTCTGAACAATCGCTCTGTTTCGCCATCATTCAGTTTATTCCTAAAAAGGATTTTTTGTGATCTGCTGCATCATAAACGGCTTACATGGATTCTTTTTGAATTTTCTTGTTGAATGAATGATAAGGAAATTTTGTTGTGCAATGTACATATTGCTTAAATAGAACTTCATATAATGCTAGAATAGCTTAATAGCAAGTTCAAGTATAAAATATTCATATTTTTTGTTGTATAATAGGCTACTAGGGGCAGTTGAATAGACTCACTTTTCTAATTTTCCTTGCGATATGGACATCTGAAAGGTCACTGTAAAATTCAAAATTGGCAGAACTGCACAAAGTTTTGTTTAGTTTCATGTGAAATCATTCTCATCAAATGATATGCTATATAGGTCACATACGCTGCACCTGGGCATTCGACATATGGCGGTAGACCTCAAGCTGCAGTTACACCAAATTTTGTCATAATACTATGACTCTCCAGTTGTCCACCTTATTGTTGAGTGAGCAATTCCCTGCTTCTACCATCTCTACTTAATACTTTACAGGTAACTTAATGTCTGATAATTATGTTGCGTGTTTTTCGAAAATCCATGTTTGCATCATATCGATATGCATCTCCTGCCATATCTCGTGCAATGTCAGATGAAGGGGGAATTACAGAAGAGGGTGGAAAACTTGCAAAAAAGGCTGCCGCAGATGAAAGCCAGTATGTGAGACAACTGGAAGTGGAGCAGTGGAAAGCCTTGCAAAAACATCATCACGACGAAATTAAGGAACATTTGGAAGACATAAAACGTCATGAGAAAAAAATTAAGGAACATAAAGCACGTTTAGCAGCAATCAAAGGTCCTTCGGCATAACGAATTTTTGTAAAAGTGAATTACTTTAGGTGCTTTTTTATTATTTAATTTTTGTTTTACTCTTTTAGATTCATTTAACTTTGTGCTTCAGTGTTGAAATGTTATATAGTATGATATATAATTATATTTTGGTTGCTGTGAGAGATTGAATTGAAAGTATCAACTATAATGCATAAAAGATTGCTAGTCGGAAATACTTGTACACTGTCATGTATTCACACTTTTCATGATGAAAATGATGTTTTTGGAATGACTAAACTTTGCTGAAAATGTGAAAATGTTATATGGAACGACTATGTATAGAGTTATTTTGTATAAATGCCATATGCCAGTAAAATAAACACGCTTGCAATAATGTGGTGGGTCAATTATGTTTCACTTCATTGAAATAGAGTAGCCTATGCATTGAGCAGATGTTTTAATAGTTTGGGTGTACAGTACACTTCAATGCCCATCTGCATGTTTATTGAAATGGTTAATCCAACTAGGAGATCAAACTGTTGCATCTGACTTTCATTAAATGCGAAAATTTTTTACCCATGACAGGTTGAAATTAGCATCATAAAAGTTGCGATAGGGCGAAAATATCCATGCGGCCAAATGGCAAATTGTAAAGCGTACGTTTCCATAAATCGTTGTTCTGCGTGCTTAAAGTTCCAGCCGGCACTTCGCAATCAAAGTTGACTGTCAGATGTCAAAGTGCTTGCAATGCTTGATGGCCAACAAACAGTTTACCTTCCTGCATCAACGTACACGTTTTGTTTGCAAGTAAAATCGGGCATTTTTTTCACCTTCACCAAAGTTCTAGCACGGCTGTTTTGTCGATTGACTGATCGTCGTCGTCTGAGCTTCTGGGGCCGAGGGTCTATCCTTTTACCACCCCAGATTCACGATGTTCCCGGACTACACTGGAAGGCTGCTAGAGAGCAGCCAGTCTTTAGTTTCATCATCCATGACGCGCAGACCTTCCACTCCGTTAGGTGGCTTGAAGATGGTACAGTCATTGATGATGTGGTCTGCGGTCTGTTCCTCGGCACCACATTCACAGGAGGAGGAAGAAGCCATTCCCCATTGGTGCATGGTTGAGCGGAAAAACCCGACGCCCGTACGGAGACGGTTTGAGGCGCACCCATGCCTGTCTCTGTAGCGTCAGGCCGATGGAGCGTGTGTCGGCGTCGGGGATGAATGAATGGAGTCTGGTGGTGCTTGACCTCCATTCAGAATTCCATTTATGGTCCGCCCAACTAGCCGCAGAGATGTCTTGTTGATCAGAAGCCGAGCGGCTGGCACGAGTGGGTGTCTTGATTTCAGTCGGCGGGGGTGCCCCTTTGGGAAGGCAGAGATCCTGTGGTGGAGAAGATGGTTAGGCTCCAGTGCCCGTCGACCGAGGGACAGAGTGGCTTCTTCGCGACGAAGCTCAGCAGGTTGGATGCCAGCGAGAATGGGGAGATTGTCCAATGGTGTGGGACGCAGGCATCCGGTCACTGTGCGCAGGGCGCTGTTTATGGCAGTGTCGATGTTGTGGCAGTGAGCACTGCGGCACCAGACAGGTGCACAGTACTCTGCAGAAGAGTAGACAAGGGCTAAGGCTGCTATTCGCAAAGTGTCAGCTCTCGCTCCCCAGCTAGAGCCTGCCAGGCGCTTCAGTAGCGCAGCGCGGATGTCAGTTTCTTGCGCAGTGACACCAAATGGTGGCGGTATGTGAGCGATCTGTCATAGTGTCACCCCAAGATACCTTGGCTCGGGGCAGAAGGACAGAGGTTTTCCGTTGTTGTGGACATGTAGCTCACGATCAGCTTCCCGATTGTGTAGGTGGAAAGCTGCCGCCACAGTTTTGGTTTCGCTGAGTTTCAGTCGCCAGTTCTGGAGATAAGCTGAGATGGTTTGCATGTCCTTGCTCAAGATGTCTTCTAGATTTTCCCACGACTTTGTGGAGTGGAGAATTGCCAGATCGTCCGCATAAGCGTATTTTGCGGAGACCGTGGTTGGCAAGTCGTGGGTGTAGATGTTGAAAAGAAGTGGAGCCAGAACCGATCCCTGTGGGACGCCGTTTTTCAGGCGTCTCAGTCTGCTTCGCCGTGGATTGCCGGTGGTGAGGGTGAAGCTTCGATTCCTGACAAGTTCCATAATCATATGGACCATATGTCGGTCAGGAAGCAGGCGAAGCAGCTTGTAAGTAAGGCCGCGATGCCATACAGTATCGTAGGCAGCTGTGAGATCTAGAAAGACAGCGCTGGCCTTCTTTTTTGCCTCAAAGCAGTCCTCGATGTCTTGGGTCAACAGTGTGACCTGATCTACAGTGGATTTTCCGCGCCGAAATCCAGCTTGCTCTTTTGGAAGGAGCGGGTCGATGATTGGGTTCACGCGGGCATAGATCAGTCTTTCGAGGATTTTGAAAGGAACGCAGAGGAGGGATATCGGACGATAACTCCTTGGGTCCTCTGGTGGCTTGTGAGGCTTAGGGATTGCAACTACTAGAGCTCTTCTCCAGATTTTTGGAATTGTGAGGTAGTGCAGGCAGGAAGAGAGGAATCTACGTAACCAGGACTTGAGGGCAGGGCCAGCATGGAGCACAAGCTCAGGGCAGATCTTATCCGGCCCTGGAGACTTGGTTTCACTGGGCGGAGGGCGGTGGTGAACTCCTCTGGAGTGAAATTTCCAGAGATTGTTTCTTCTTGTGGTGTTACCACTCGCCACAGGGCAGACACTTCCTCGGCGACAAGGCGGGATGTCTTGCGGTCCTTTGTCTTGTAGACCCCGTTCTGCACTAGCTGGGAAGCGATGGCATTTGCAGAAACGGGGCACTGGCGAGGGGAGTTTGCTGAGCGCCCATTGAGGTTGTTGATGATGCTCCATGCTTTGTGGCTTGAGTGTGAGAAGTCGATGGTTTGGACGGCTTCATTCCATCGCTCAAGCTTCTTTGCGTCCAGCCACTCAAGTAGTCTGGTGGCGGCGGTGTTAGAAGCAGTGCCCGGGGTGGCGTTTAGGTAGGAGCGATAGAGAGCTTTACACTCAGAGTCCCAGCATGGTGTAGGCTATAGCTGGTTCGATGGCCACGTGGTATTGTGGCCTTTGCCGCAATTATTATAGCATTGCAGAAGTCCTGGTATGCCTCGTCTGCGTTGCATGTTTCAGGTGGTGGTAACTTTGCAGTAGACTCATTGGTCAAAAGGCTGTATTGATTCCAATCGGCTTTTTTGAAGTTCCATAGCTTCACCGGTGAACTCGGGACAGGAGCCACAAGTTTTGGGGCGATGATGAGGGACGGCCGGTGTTGGGACCGCGGGAACTTCTCAAGCACACGTCTGTCTGGAAGAGAGCTGTCGACACTCGCAAAGGCCAAGTCAGGGTTTGTCCCTGTTCCCCAGCGGCCGGAGTGGAAACTGGCTGGTTCCTTTGAATTGAATAGGAGGACAAGATGGTTTGTAGAGGCCCAGTCAGCCAGCAATTCTACGTCAATGCTTGTGTTGTTGTAGCCCCAGTCGATGTGCTGGCAGTTGAAGTCGCCAGCGTAGAGACTGGGGGAGGGGAACGTTGGAAGGGATGATGGCAACATTCGCGAGGGTGGGGGCTTGTAGATGTTGACGATGTTGTAGTCTGAGATACATATGCACACCCACTCAATCTCGGCATCAGTTGGAGAATGGTCGACAAACGTCCACTTCAGGCTCTCATGCACAAACGTGGCGATGCGTGCTTCCTGCTTAAGGTAGACCCGGCTAGCGTGTAGTTGGGAATAGCTAGCCTATCTGCAGAAGTGCAGTGGGTCTCCTGAAGGAGGAGGATGACGAGTGCCCGGTTGGTATGGGCAAGCTGCTCCACAACTTTAATCTTGCTTGTTGTGTAGCCTTCTATGTTGAGCTGCAGAATGGTGGGGCGTCTGAACTTATCAATTGCCCCTTGCAGCTGTGCCGTCCGGGTGGAGGCTCTTTGTTGACAAATTTCGTTTCTCATCTGGTTGAAAGCAGATGATATTCATACAGGATGGGGCACGAGGAGCCATTTGTCGTCCACTCTAATGATCATTTTGTCACAGCAGATTGACTGATCATTTTGTCACAACAGAAAAACACCCCGATTTGACATAACTGAAGACGAGAATATGCAATTATGATAGAAATAACGTAATATACATAGAGGTTTTGGTTATTTTCTTCGCTCATTTTAACAGTCGTATTCGCAGTTATGATTTTTTTTTGGCCATTAGATGAAAATCTTATTTATGTAAACTTTGATCATAATGCAACACTGCATAGTGGCAATGATAAAAATACGACGTTACTTATGAATCCTGTATGCTATTTTCATGCTTTCTATCAGTGGCTTAGCTGACGAGACAAAAACGGCTATTGCCCCGTGACGCAAAGTCGTGGAGTGCCTCCGTGTCCTAAGCCAACACATTGTCGTTGTGGGGAGGCTTGCGAGCACCGAGGAGTTTGTCAAGCAAACATGGTCGTAAAAATCTCATATGATACTTGATTGGACTACAGATGAGCTGTCAGGCCAAGATTGACCCAACCCCAGCAAAAGAGCCATACGAAAGTTGTAAAACATAGGGTTGCAAATGGCGCGAAAATTTGGTAATTGGAATGTTGCAACCGTAAACCTGCGAAGTGTCAAATTAGTTCATGAGAGCACACTTGCTTTTGTGTTGCAATAGCGTACGATAAATTGCAGACAATTAAGTAGGGTACCGTAGCCTACATAAACCGCTTCACCATCAAACTACTCCAACCGTTTAACTGGCAGGCAATGCAATCATTTTAGTGTTAGTAGGCTAGTTCACCAATACGTCGAACTCGAATCATAGGTTTTGTTAATAGAGGATTGATTAACTGTTAACGTATTGTACCGTTCTGCAGTCTTTATTCTCGGACAGAAAAAGCTTCTTTCAGAAATTAATCATGGCTGTTTCGCATTAAACTGACGTTTTCCAACTAACCAGTTCAGTTTTTATTTCTGACCATCACAACGAAAAAACAATATATGACAAACATAGCAGAGGTCTAGAAAAAAGTAGAAGCGACAAAACGCGGATGTTATAACGTGAATGATACCAAAGCAGGACAATCAGTTTAAAATATGGCACGGTCGCAACACCTCAGTCCTCAGCAACCCAAGCAGGTGGTATGGGGTTATTTAGAAAATCAATTGTAGGCTATGTTTGTTTATTTGAAATTTTCATGAAAAATTGAATTGACTCAATACTTGTTTTTGGTTGTATGATAGAGGACAACATAAGTGATTATTTAAGCTGCTTCAAGTTGTCAGGTAGGCTAACTTACCAGTGGTTTTAAATTTCACTTTGAAAGAAAATATTTCCAATTAGCCACAGTCTTTTCTAAATTACTTCATTCATTGGTTGCTTTTGAATGATGAAAAGCTGCTTTTGAAGTGTATCGTGCGCAGCGGACACTCGAGAGTCGAACCAGCGTTGCTCGGTCTTGATATTTGTGTACGAAGTACTTCAGTGTACGAAGTCGAACGCTCAACCAATTGAGCTGTCAGTCGAGATCAAAACGTCTCATGGCGGCAATAGCATCTTTTTCTATTTTGTTGTCTGAAAGCTTGTTGTCGGATAAACCACTTCATCACCACAGGCCTTCCATTTACGGAAATTACGTCACTTCAGTGGTTAAAGTGTGAAGAACAGCATTCAAACGTTTCATTTGAGTAGACGATTAAATTGAAACACATCTATTGGTCAGTGAAATAAAAGAAATATCACATTTGACTGAAAGCAGTGTAAACTCTGCTAAGAAGCTGAGTGCTGAGAAGAAGCTGAAGCTGAAGCTGCTAAGAAGCTGAAGCTACAAGTGCTGAGAAGCGTTTCAGCATTTGTGCAACGCTGTTAAAATCGAATTAAAAAGTGCATAGCTGCAAACAGAACCTTTGAATTTCTGCATGCAGCTCGTAAAATTTTACCGCAAGGTGGCAATATTAAGCAGTGAGTGTGTTTGTGATGTGTTCGACAAGGTTCCAGGTTTCAAATCGTTTGGTGTGTGTTTTTAGCCAACAGTTTTCCTCATTTTAACTTTATGCTTTGTTATTATCAACAATAAAAAGCACCAAATACTTAAGATGTACAAAACAATTATTTTTTGGTCCAACAACACTTATTATTGTGATAAAAGGCGGTTAAAAGTAAACGAAACAAACATTATTCACAAAATATGAATTCAAATAAAACGAAATTGACTTGGGAAATGGTATTGACATGCTTTAAGTCTAGTTCTAGGCGGTAAAATTATCCCGAGCTTTACATCTGGACAAAAGCCCGGGATAATTTTCGGTTTTGTAACCTCCGAGAAAGTAGAAAGAAACACCGGATGTTCTTTTGCTAGTGCGTTTGTACCCAATTTAAAGACCATCCCTGCTTTTAGCGCTAAACTATCTCTCTCCTAGATGATTTTATTAATATTTTCCCACTTGTTTGCGATAGTTATTGTCATTTTTTTAATGGCGTCTTGTTTTGGGTTCCCGGAGGTTTCATTGGCACCCGCCCAAAATATCTTCTCAATGGGCCTGGCCATGGACCAAGAGGCAATTTGTAAGGGATTCCTGTAAGATATTTTTTTCCCGCTGTAGGCCTACCGTATTTTGTTTTTGGTTTATATCGATATTTTCCTGCTCACAAATTGCTGCGGCATACCACCAATCACTTTTCAAACTAACGCCTGTGGCTGTGACACTACGTAGCCTACAGTTGTGCATATCCGCAGCCTACTGTAAAAGGGATGGAGCGTTTGATTGTTTGTCAACATGTAGAAAGTAGGCTAGTTCTCAGTAGGTCAATTAAAACGATGGAAATTACACAATCTGTGGTGTCAACATTTTATTTCGCTGTTGATTCTTGCGCTCATCGGCTGCCGAGAAACATTTTTATTTTTTATCCTAAGTTATGCTAAGGCCTAAACAACTTTCAAAAGCTTAACATATAATTCATGATGTGAAATCTCGCAATGGCACAAAGCCGTTTGAGATAAATGTGCCTTTAAACCTGTTGGTCGGGTAATAAGCGTATGGCGGATTTCAAAAGGTTCAAATATTGAGCTCCGAGGTCATGGATTTTGTCTAATCTCGCCTTTGGAGCGACCTTCCACCTGCTGTTCTATGAAAAATGTCACATTTGGGAATTAAAATCTAAATTGCTTTTCTGATGCTCAATATGAATGACATCATCACAAACAAGTTACTGGCACGTCTCTTAGATTTGGTTTGCACTTGAGAACAAGTTTTGTAATCGCCGAAACTGTGTGCCATTTTTATTTTAGATAGACCTACTCCAGCCATTTTGGAATGTTCTTTCATTCATTTTGATCCACAAAGCTACAGCCAGAAGCCGAAGATTTTGCAAATATTTGGTTTAAGTTTCATACATCGCTGATTGAACTTAGAAAGCAGAACTTGAAGACAAAAGAAGAGAAAAGAAAAAAAAAAAAAACAGAACTCAGAATCGGGAAAGAGTAACAGCTCAAGTGCAAGTTTAATTATGTTAACTTTCGAAAAGCTAAGAGCAAAATAAAGCTTATGGCTCTAGTTCACGTGTGGTTAGTGTTTCTGTTTTTAAAACGTTTTTGTTGTTGCATTCATCATACAAATATCAATTTCCTGTGTAAATGACCTACTTTGGCTAACTCAGGGACTGAGAAACAATGCCAGAATCAAACTGGAATACAATCAACACATGAAGAAGCAAATAAACATTAAAGATTTATTTTATTGCAATTTTTTTCGACTAGTTTTCTCCAAACTGTATACAAACAGAATAAGCATAAAATTTCAACAACACCGTAACATTGTTTGCTGTTTTGCGTCGTTAGCCTACCTCACATTTACAACGCACAGACAAAGACAATGCAAGAACACAGGACACTTCAAAAGTTGGTAAAACAATTCTATTGCTTTGACCTGGGTTGGACTTCAAGATTCAATCAAAAGAAAGTTGCCCATCAGTATCGGTGCAAATTGTATGCTAAATATAAAAGTATGTAGGCTGCTGTATATTTGTTTCCAAGTGGTCACACGTATGCCAAGTTGTGTTTAAATAACATTCACTCAAGCCTGTATTTGCATATAATTACGTGCAAATAATATACACATAATGACACACAATAGGTTAGAAATATAAGCTTTTTACTGGGCAGTGAAACTACAGCATATGAATCTTAGTCCAGGAAAAATCGACCGTACACGTCATAGAGTATATAAAGGTATAAAGTAACATTTTGTATCCATTAGTTGGTATAGACCAATTGCAACAGTCACAAAAGAAAACAACAACAAAAACATTTAAATCAGCTGACAAATTTAACCTATTAGCAAATATAGACTCAGTTAAAAGTTTAAGTAATTTTCATAACGTTTGAGATCTGCAGATTGCATGAGCGTTAAGAAAAAATGTAACTTATTTTACAATGTAGATATTAACGACTTATTTTGGCTAAAATAGGTCGTTAATATGTACATTGTGAAGTAAGCAACAATCGTGCTGCTAAAAACGAAACTCAATCTATTGCAAATCTAACAATCTATGGATGACCAGACCGCATTGCAATAAGATGCTGGGTTCAAAAACACATTTCTTTTAACGAAACATTGTTTTCAAACAACTGAACTTGGTAACAAATCACAATAATAAACTTTAAAAATTAACCAATACATTGAACGGAAAGAATAGCAAAGGGCAGTATATGAGTAAGGAAGGATTGATAAGCTTTTGCAAGTTCTACTGTCATCCTCAAAACTTTAATTTTAAAACACTTTACTTTTGTTGTTTGCATTGCAATACTGTTCTATAAAAGCATTTTATGCGCTGTAGCATTAGTGCTATTTCTTAAATTTGCTTTCGAATAGTTGTCTTTAAAGTTGTAAATTTTTTTGTGGAATAGAATTGTATAGCCACATTACCTTCAAACTCTTTAAATTGCTTACCGTACATCAAGTTCGAAAAAAATATAAATTAACTATTTGTAAGTACAGTCCAACGCTTTTATGTTAGCAACCAAACTTGACCAATATTTTTTGCACTGTTAGATTAGCCTATGTAAACCCATACCATTGATGAAAACAGTTTTAAACTGTGTCTATACAAATCGTTCTCTTCAATATCGCTTTTTGCCACAGCACATAGGCTTAATAAGACATATGAAACTTCAAGAAAACAGATCAAATAAGAAATTCTTTTTTAAACAACAATTTATTGACTTAGCCTACTCGGCAGTTTTTTGCAAGCTCACGCAAGCTTGTTCTGTTTGTACGTGTAAGCTTGTAGCCTACTGCTAGTCAAACTATTAAAATATGACAAACCACTGGCAAAAAAGAAAATACATTTGACTTTTGTAGGTTTATCTAAACACCAAGTAAGCGATAATGTTTGTTAAACAGAGCTTTGGGCACGTGGCTACATCGATATGAAACAACCGTATGGGATTGTTGTTAGGCATGGGATTAAAATTAAAAAAAGATTGAACTGTTGTAGCTTAAAGCTATGTGAAGATATTCCGATTATGTTTATTATTGATTTCCGATTATGTTACTCATAGATTTTCGAGGTTTTGAAGTATTTTCTCATTCAAGGGGTATGTTTTTTTCAGTTCCCACATCGTTGTACTAGGAGTAGAGAGAAAACAGTTCCTAAATCGTTGGTTTCTTTCTACTCCTGGTGTGAAAATTTAAAAGCAAATTAACAGCTTCAAACATTCTAGATGTTACTAAAAAATTTATTTAATCTTTAGTGGGGGGGGGGGGGGGGGAGGTTCAGACACCTCTGTCTTCTACTGTCAACACTCTTCCCAATGATACATTTTGCTGCGGACCAGATCAATCACATTTTACTGATGCTCATAGTAGGACCTTTGATATCTCCTACAGCAACGTTGCATTAAGTTTATGCTGTGAGCAGTGAGTGATTCTTGCGACTCAAGTTGTCAGTCAATCTCGTCTCTTGCAAATCATCTCTTGTAGCGATGCAATAGCACAAAACGACGGTGGCATGAAACACTAAAATACGTCATAACCACGTATGACAGCTATTGCAACGTCATCGAATATGGCCATCCGTACGCGTTCCCAGATAGAAGCATGTCTCTGATAAGAGTTTCAATCGGAGTTTTGCCTACCAGCCGGACGAAGAAAAGCTGCTCTATGGCACTCGCGCTAACAGTCCGAAGAGAGGGAAGTCGAAGGAGGAGCTTGCCAAATCTCAGTGGCTGACTGGGATACTGATGCCGGACGTATTCCTCCAACGCGCATTGTGATTTCTCCTGGATATTCTCGATATGACTCATGTCACTTATACCGTGCGAATCTAAAAAAAAGATTTTTTTAACTGTCTTGTCAGGAAGCGGTTTACATGCAATATGCATGCGGATTGGTTCAGAATTTCATTAACTTTACGTTTCTTTTTTTAGAAACTCAATAGACTTGCGGCAACAAAAACATATGATCATTTGTAAAGCCGTTCATCTGGAAAAGTAACAAAGTAAGTCGTATGCATGTGCAAGGGATTTAAGTGTAATACAATCTTCAAAACATACTGTATTTTTGTAAGCCATATGGAAATTGATTCACAGGCAAAACAACAACCTTTCGTTGATGACAAATGGCATTTGAGCCCACGGATTTTGAGGAGGCAAAGCTTATCAATGCTGATCAGGGATTGTAGTAAATTACATCCCTTTTTATAATGCGTTACATGGAACGAAAACAATCAAGCGAAAGGAAAGTTATGATTTTTTGTTCAACATTTCAAAAGTTAGTGTATGATGAGCAGTTAAGTATTTTTGTTAATTTCAAGTGCCATCTCAGTGGTATTTTGTCCTGTTTTCTTCTAAGTAGGCTATACTCTTGTAAAATCGTGCACATTTTTTGATCTTCAAAAGTTTGTAAATGTATTGGTTATTAATGTATTGTATGCAATCATTATCTGTTAAGCTAACAACTTTCTTTATTAAAGCATACAACGACTCAACGACATACTAAGAGCAAACTAAGCTAGCTGAAGGTTATCGTATCTATTCTGAAAAGGCTTTTGCCATAAGTTGAAAAATTTTAGTACTATTTTGTAACTTTGAAATAAAAGTAAAAAAATATATTTAGCTTTTTACGAAATCATTATTTATTTTTTTGTTTTATAAAAGCATTAAAAACAAATTAGACTATATAACGTTTAGTTTAACTTGTTCAGCGTTGCTAAAGTAATGAAAATAAATTTAACTCATTTTCGAATTTATTGGAATTTTAAATTTATTTTTAAAATTTAACGGTTAAGATTTCAATCACGTCAAGTCTTGGTGATGTACAGTTGTTGCTAAATTTCTTGCGCGAAAACATCGTAAAAAGATTTCCTAACTAATTGCATAACTAATCGATATCAATTTACTTTCATTTCATTTTGTGTTCACAGTTGTCGCAAACACGTAGAAACGACAGCACTCCAATAGTTTCTCGATTTTTTTTCTCAAACTGGATGATGCTTACGTTTGCGTGGGTTAGGCATACGTTTGCGTGGGTTAGGCTACTGAAAGAAAACTGTTTTTTGTGAAATTTTGCAAATTTCAGAAAAATACACATCATGAAACTAGTTTCTTCGACCTATACTGCATTAACTGTGGCAAGTTTTACCACAAATAAAACTAATAACACAGAACTGATTTTCAAACCAATACAGTAGAGCAGCAAACGTATTAAGTTTGTTGGAATGATGTGTTTATAGTTGATCACACTTATCGTACGATAACGCAAAGGTAATGTGAACGGACTTATTTTTTCAAGGTTTTTAAAAAAATTTTTAACTCCAAGGTAGCTTATAAGCCAAATTAACAACCGTCTACTAACAATGGCATTGCATAAACCTTTCATATTGTTCGTTTTGTGAAAATTCACTTCAATTTGAATAAAATATTTTTTTCAGTATTGTAAATATCAATCACTTTGTTTTTAAAATTAAAGTTTTACTGTTTTAAATGGCTTTTATTTTTTTAAGCTTCAATAAATTTAGCTAAAAAACAGCATGCAACAACGACGAGCAATTAACACATAAATATTTCATTTAAAAACGTTTTTTCATAATCACTCATTTTAGATGTACAAGTCGCTTTTTGCCTACCAAGTTACCTGTTTAACTAGCAAAAATTGATTTTTGTGTTATCCGTTTAATCTCTACAAACGTTGAATCAATGCAAGAACGAAATAATGGCTATCAGTTAATTTCTTTAGCAGCTTAATACTTGGACAAAAAACTTAGTTATTGTAAATGAAACATAAATATATTATTCCACATAGCGATGTTTCAAAATAGTTAAATCGTGTTAAAAATGTTAAAAACACGTTTAAGTGTCAAAACAACAGAAAACAATTTCACATATTGTGGCGTCATGTTGCTTTTTAGTTAACATTTTATCTTACCTGGTGTTCAGCTCAGTTGTGTATAATAATGAATACAACATCTGTATTATGTACTGCGTGTGATAAGGTGTGATCAAATGTTAAATTTTTAAAGCTGAAGGGTAGTGAGGATTATATAGGAACGACTGAGTAAGTCACATTTATCATTAATATTGCTCTTGTAGTGAACACGTGCCCACCTACTGTATAACCAGAAACAGAAAATCTTACAATCTCACAAGGCCAGCTTAGAACATGATTAACACCAGCTATGCAATGTCTCTTTTATGAAGTTTACACCTGATTTGCTTGAAAAGTATAGTTAATGTTCTCCGTAAAACCCTTAACAGTCAGTTTCATTCTTGTTAGGATCTTCAGAAGGTTCTTATTGGGGTAGAATATTGCTTAGTTTGCATATGCTGTTTATTCCAAACAATTTTTCAATTGCTTTCCAAACGTGTTTTTTGTTGGTTGGAAAAGCTGACAGAACATAATATGTTTATTATTTTGTTGCGCAGTAAAAAAAGTTGTACAAAAGCAAAAATTTTCAAAAATTTGCAATTTAAAAGTCGTACGTAATCAAGAAAGAATAAGCAGAGTCATTTCTGTTTCAAAATATTGTTTTAAACTTGAGAATGGCCCAACCCACCCGGTATGAGAGGTAATGTATCTAACTGGTAAAGCTTTGATGCAATTGACAAAGTCTTTAAAATGTCATTGTAGTTTTCAAGCGCAGCAGGTAGAAATCAACACAAAAAACTGAGGTGGAAGTAATTTGTTAAAGCCATTAAAGTTAATTCATGCTTATAATTCATAATTACAGAATAATTTATTATTATTATTATTCTGACATAAAAGATAACGAGAAGTAGTGAGTAAAATTTGATTTAACCTGAAATCTTTGGCATGTTATGAAACCAAGTTCACAAACAAACAAAAAATTGAGAAAAACTTCTCTTCTTGTAGAAATGGCGTGTTTTATTGCGTTTAGTTGGGGATTGGGATTGTTTTGGTTCATTCACAAGAAAAACGTTTTAAGGTGGTTAATAAAATATTGAAATTTAATTAGATTCTCTTTCCTTTGTTTTGTGTTAAAAATTTTAATATTTGATAAATAGGTTCCAAGCTGACGTCATCGTGACGGAAAAATATCAATTACTGCAATTGGAAAATGAAAAAGAATAGGTTTTTAAATGCACAAATTTTTATTCAAGATGTAATCTGTGACGCACACCAAACCCGCAAATAAAAAATTCTATTGTTTAAATCGCCACCCCCCCAAAAAAACACTTCGGGCAATTAGCTCAGGATGATGAAAGACAAATTCGAACTTAGCCTATGCGAAATTATTATTGGACGCGTAGCACATCGCTTGATATAAAAAAAATCGACTTGAATCGTGCCGTTTTAAATGACCGCATTAAGGCAATTTTATTCTTTAAAGCCATTTATGGTGAGAATTCACAGCGTGATCGAATGGCTTCTTTTCTTCCCACGATAATAATGCAGAGTTTTGAACAACTCACTTACAGAAGTGCTTTTTGCGGCACAGGCTTGGGTTTAGTCATGTGCCACAACAATCAATGGCACTGATGCTGAGTGATAACCCGAGCTAAAAAAAAAATTGACTTTTTCTTTTCATTTGGTCAAGCCAGCAGTGGCGTCGATTCTAACTTATTTTTCAAAGGAGACCAAACATAAAAAAGGGTTGATTTTTTTTCCAGAATTGTCCGCTTAGGCTATGTTGTATGCTATCGAAGTGTATGTTGTAATCGAAGTTGAAAATCTCGCACTTGCCGCCAAAACGAATCGGCATCGAATAAGTTGTTAAGAGCTTTTTAATTTGGCTTCAAGAGGCACGTTGGGAATGAAACAGTTTTAGCTACTTCACACTTTTAATGTGTATTCAATTCCGCTAAGCAGCTGTCTACGGCATTAGTTTAAAGCTCAAAGTTGGATGCCGACTGCAATACACGATTAAAGCCACACGCTGAGTTTTTCTACACTTTGTCTCTGAGCTTATGACAATTGAATTTCTCATATCTTAGATAGACGATAACACTTTTACAGCGGACTGCTTGAGCACAATAGATACGATACTCCATCAAGGTAAAAAAAGCTCCAAGTTTTGAAACACTTTTCTAAATGGTTCAATTTTACGCTGCTTTTAAGTCACATAGGCCTACACTGCGCCAAGCAAGACAAATCGATAATTTTCCACTTATGCATCAAAGCATGTAACTCGTGCTGAATACACCGTAAAATACATGTTAAATGTAACACCGGGTACAACAACACCAAACAATTACAATTCTAAGGTCGGAGCAGATTAAATTTCTGATTCGTGTATTTTTAACAATTCTGTTAACACTTTTATGCAAACAGTTGTATTTCAAAAAAATAGATTTTTAAAAACCAACTTAAATTTGATACGTTTTTTATGCCTTATAACGTTAGTTTATGTTTTATTCTGCATACCTAAATCTTGCTTTGTTTTTGATTGAAGGTTTTGTTTTCATTATTTTAGAAAAACAAAGCCCAGAATTTTTTTATGTTAAGACATCAGATACAATATCAAAAACCATGTCAACTTACAAGTCACAATTGTGCCTGAGATATGAAACGGGCTGCGATCAGTAGATCTCTCCTATCTGTTGACATTATCTTCAGAATATGAACTTACGACCTCGAAGATCATAAAGTTAGTCAAGGAGTAATATTTTTATCAAGTCTTACTCACTTTGAGTTCGTGTGATTGAATTCAAATGATGTTACCATTGCCATACATGTGTTTTTTTTGTCTAGGACTATACATGAGATTTGTTTTGAAAACCTTTACGCCGAATAAATGTTGTGGAATTTATAGTATTTTTTGAAGCAATATTCCACCTACAGATCGAAATTACTTATTCTCAAAATGGCGGACAACAGGCAACGAAATAGAAATCTTGCTACTCAAAAGCTTATGAAGCACAGATAGCATGATAAAAGATGCGACAAGCAGATTCAGGCATTTGTTTATCGGAAATGCACTAAAGACTGTGATTATGAGATTGCCTAATTTTTATTTGTTTCATGCAATTTTTGACAAAAATAAGCTGATGATGTTTATCGGCAGAGACGGCAGCAGACTAATAGGACGCGTGCAAGTTCATTTGACCTTAAGTGAATTGTATAGCTTTTAATGCACTGTACATCTCTTCACAATTTGTGGGTGGAAAGATTCCAATGAGCTTTCTTAGGTAATAGGTAACTTAAATGTTGCATTATGCACAACCCTACTCACTGTAATCGACTTGTTCCTGTGAGGCTCATGAATAGAGAAAGGCAGCCATTGCATTGAGCGGATATTGGGACTTTTAAGTTGAGACTTATCTGAGAAGCTCGTAACTATTGAGTCACAATGCAGGTAATTATGAGTCACTTTGCAAAGCGCGAAACCCTTGTGTGACATTGTGGTATGACCTCATTATCTATTCTCAAGTCTCCTTGAAAATCTTTATCGAGTCGATCTGTATAAGCCGGGGGCTTGTCAAATTGTCAGCGCAGTTCAATGTTAAAATCACGCAATTTTAAGTCAAGTTGAAGCGACGTAATGATACGTTACGTCCACAGGCGATTATAAAACAAATAAGAACAAATTGTATAAAAACTCATTTGTCGTCTGTAAACAAGAAACAGAGTTTTTTTTTTCAGATTGCTTCAATGTTACCTGACGTCAAAAGGACAATTTTTATTCAACCAGCGCAATATTTTAATACAAATTTGTTCATTCCAACCGAGTTGTGTCTTCACTGATAAACACCAGGTTTGTTAACAGTTGTCTGATTGCCTGAACACTTTGTCTGATTGCCACAAGTCTTCGCATTTCCAATAATTTGGAAGATGTTTTCCACCGCATTTTTTGTACCAATCTTTTACGTTTTGTTTAAAGAAATACTTTTTGATCCATTTAGTTTTTGTTAGTGTAAATTAACCTTTCGTTTTTAGTAATTTGCAAAAACATATGATCATTACAGATTCATTAGATTATTTTTTAAACTAGGTCATTAGGCAACTTGAAAAACGTAAGATTTTACTAACCTGAAGTAAAAAGGACGATGGCTTTGAGACAAGAATACTCTGCAGAGTCCACATGAAGAGACTTCAGCTTTTCAACCTGCTCCTGGAAGATCCGGATGTGATCCATGAATGACATCACGCGGTCGGCTGACATTGAAGTGTGCAAACCTGCCGCTGCTAGAAGAGGAGCAACGTGCAGCGGCATGAGGCTTTGCGCGGCATTCAGCACAAACAGTTCGCTCCAAACCCATTTTAACATTGAGACTTGATCGGTGACTTGAAGTTCAGGAAAGAAAGGAATGTTTCTGGCCCATTCCACTGCGGAAAAGAGAAGGCGGGCGGCGAGCTCACATATATTGTCGATTCCCATGATCTGATTCGGGACCGGGCACTGCATTGCGAACCTGGACGTTGGGTAAGGTTCTGCTCTCAGCAGCATCGAAATGAACCCAGGCATGTAACTTGGACCAAACGTCGACTCGACTCCGTTGGTGATTGCGTACTGTCCCGGATGTGGTTGGGTTGGCTGCATGCGACCTCTTTGAACAGCTGCAAGTAACAGATTGATGTTGTAAAGAAAAAGTATAAAGATGTTGTGAAATATAAACTACAATACTCTTCTTGCTGGTGATAGATCAAAAGTATAGCTTTAACGTATGGAGTATCCAAATTAAAAAGTAATAGGCTACCTGCAAAACAGATTCAAACCTAAATGACTATGTAGCTAACTGCTCTAGGCTGCTGCTGAGCTGAGTCGGAGACTAACAAGTGCAAAATATATTTTCTGTTACATCTACTGACTACTGATATCTGTTACTTTAGCACTTGAGGTTTTAGCTAAATGACTATGACTATTTTATCGTGGTGTGTTCATTAACTATATGACCTATGAGCTTTTTTTTCTATCATGCTCTATTGGGCAAAACGCTTTTTTAGGGTTTCCAGTCTTACAATGGCATGAGTGTTTTACAGCCAAACTTTTGTGTATTAATTTTTATGAGTTTTTTTGCAACCCTCAATCAAAAAAGACATCGTCTTTGTTTCATGTAAAATCTCATGTTTTGAGATTGGCGGCATTTCCAGTTTTTTGCAACTTTTAATTCACAAGCAGCAGTGCACCAGTGCAGAAGAATTTGTGTCATGTTGTCGCATTATCACTTTAACATTTTGGTCTTTTCATTCATGCACTCAGAACTCACACCATATTAAATACTTGTGGGAAATGCTGACCATTCAGTTAAGCTCATTAAAGTTATTATCTGCAAGTTGTCACAAAAAGTACTTGTAGCCTACTTTGATTTGTAGCCATTGCTACAGAGAATCTTCAGCGTTTATCAAAATACATTTTTGCTAATGCGTACAAGGCTGCCATTAAACTTGGTTACGGAATTTGTTTTTGCATATTATATTTCATCACTTTTCATATTCTGTCTGTTCTTATCGTGACTCACCCAATCCTGTTTCAATTTCTAAATCCCTAATGCTGAAGCACAGGACGCCCAAGTCGAGTATTTTGCCAAGTTTTAGCTTCCGGATGCTAAGTTAGTCCCAGTCCAAAATGACACGAGAAAAAAACTGATTCCGGCTTTGTATTTGCACTAAAAGTATCTTACAATCTTTCTGGTTGTTTTATTGTGCATATTCGTGCTATAGATTGGGCTTGCATTAAAAGACAACTGAAACCTGTCATTATTAGATAAAAAACCAAGTTGAAGATTCACTTTAAACTTCCACCTTACTTCGCGTTTTAGGGATGTCCTGAGCTGTCTGCTTTCAAACTTATTGATAAGCTTTCTATTTACTGATCACAGCCTTGCCTCTTCAGGTAAAATTTGATCCAGTTTTTGCAGAACTGTGTAGAATTACCTTCAAAACTATCCATCCCGCACATTGCGCTTTGGCTAAAGTGAAGCAGAAACTAAACGGCTCCGTGCCACAAAATTGCTTGGTGCTGGTGAGCAACCCAATTAACACAAGAAAGCAAATAAACTCCAAGCATCACGTTCTGATGCACAGCGTGAAATTATCTGCACAAAATTCTCAGGAGACGTTGGTTTAATCAGTGTGCTTAAGTTAGAGGCGATTGATTAGGTTTGTGAGTTGTACTACAGTTTGACCTGAGTTGCTCCATAGATAATGAAAAATGATATTTTTACATTCAATCACCCAACTGAGACGTTGCATGCACCTAATGAAACCTTGTAGCCTCTTTTCTACGTGTGCCATTGAAGGTAAAAAATGCTGCCCGTAATTATGCTAGATATGAGAAAATCTCCCATAGTGGCATTTGGAAATCACTGATTCTTGGCCGATAAATATCAATTTCTGACAAAATATAGTATTCTGAAGTGTCGTTCTATAAATAGAAAAACATTTTTTAACAAAGATCCAATCTTGTGTCTGTTCAAAGCATCAACTCTATTTTGAGAGACGTAAATTTACCACGTTTTTGTCGCCTTCAGAATCAACATAGCCTACTATTGTCAAACCATATCAAAAGGAAACACATTTTTTACTGCTTTTGCAGTACCAACTTGCATTAGATAAACTTTTGTGGTAAATGTAAATAAAAGGATGTAACGATTTAAGATTAATATTTGAGTTCAGTGCAGTTGTTTTTATATCTGACCATCACAGCGAAAACAATACACGTCAACATAGCAAAGGTATGGGAAAAAAGTAGAAGCGACAAAACGCGGGAATTTTGCAGATATTTTGCATTTATTGACCAACCTAAGAGAAATGAAATTAATCTCATTAGTCTGCTTACAAGCTCAAAATAGTTTGTCACAAGAAATATGGCAGTAGATCACGTTTTACATAAAAACCCATTATGTTGCACTATTCTAGGGCATTTTATAAAATGCGTGGGTTTTACTGCAAATATGTTTCATTATTATTTGTAGGTTTAGTTCAGAAATAGAAAAACTCAAGCCTAGCAACGCAAATTTTATTTTTTTAGGTCGCTACATCACCAGACATTGAAACGAGGCGAAAACAAGGAAAATTTGTATTTGGTGAAAAGGCCCGCTGCCAATATCAAGTATGCTCAGTTAGCAAGGCTAGGGATATCTAAAGAAGGGGATACGAAGGCTCAGAGCGATTGTTGATTCTCATGACACTAGAAGGGCGGTAGTTGGTACCGCGTTAAACATGCGGTTCTTTCTAGAATTGCAGAAAGTTTTGCAGTGCAGCTGGTACACTCAGCTACACAAGACAGTTAGCAAGTGTTATGTAGAACATATTTAAAGAATACTAGTTTGAAAAGACAGTTGAAAGGTTACCAGTTTAGCTGTTTTTTTGACAAAACCTTTGCAGTTGGCTAGGTGTAAAGCAAGTATACGGGTAGTTGAATTAACAAGTGATTATGAGCATTCATTGAATATCCATACCTGGTTGTGATAGTGCAATGCAGGTTGTCATAACAAAGTTTATTAAATTACTATATGTGCCAATTGTCATTTTACCATAAACAGTGATTATTTAAGATAAATAGAAGCCCTTCTATTGTCAGACGTAATAAAAGCCTTCGTATCCCCATCTCTAGATATCCCTGAGCAAGGCCTGTCCTTTTTATAACTTACTAATTGAATTAGTGTAAAAAGAATTGTTTTGCAATCAGTCAACTGAGTAGATAGTTCAAACGATGTAACAAGGGTAATTAGAAGTTAGATTTAGATAAACAATAATTAAAGCAGAGGTTAACATTTGTATGTATTTCTAAGATTTACAAAAATTATTGCAGCAATAAAAATTGTTTGCTTTTTCTTGCTTTGCTGCGGAACGATAAGACGTAATAAAGTGTTAACTTTTCATCGCACAAAGTCAGAAATAAAATAATTAGACGACGCTTTTGCCAATGCAAGCTTGATGAATTGGTGAAAGATAACCTCAAGCCTTTATTCTTTTAAATCCAAACGCTTTCCGATCCATAGTCGTTCTCAATGAGCCGTGCTGTAATTCGGATGCAACATTTTTCACACCATCGCATCAACAACATTTTGCGGTGTGTGATTTCATCCGTGATGACGTATTGTCTGACGTCACAGCACCATTGACGTAAACGCAAGGCGACGACAGCCATAATTAGTTACGCGTGACCTTGCTTGAGATATATTGACACCAAATTTCAACTTTTCAATCAGGTTTTATAGGGTCAGGCAATATGTGTTGACTTGGCGTAAATCCGATGCTTCTCTTATGTAATATTTACCCAATAACTATAAGAATTTTGTCTGAGATCGAGTCTACAAGTTGTTTGTTAAACTCTGTAAACCTTTCATTGATTTTTTTTGCTGATTTGGTTTTTCGACGTTGATGGAAAGTTAAATTGTTATATTTTGTATTTTTTGACATCGTGAATTAATCAGCTCAGCCCGTGCAGCGAAGTGGAAGATAATAAATTATCGCATGCATTATAGAACATCGTGCGATGAGATAGAAAAGCAAGGACGAGATATCTTTTTTGAATTATATTGCTGCAGATGCTGTGGAAGTAGCACACATCAAGCCAATGAAAACTGTTTCAGCTTGTAACCAAGGGATGAGAGCCCCTGCTCTACAAAAAGGTTTTGATTCGGGCACTTATCGAAAGTACGAAGCTGAGTCTTGGCAGGACATTTAATGACTTGCAAGACTGCGACAAAGAACATCTTTCTTACCTTCCTGTCAACTAAAACAACTCACATATTCGACTCTCAGAAAATCCATATGCCTGGATACTGCAAAAATTCAGCAACCAAAATGGTTGTAAATGTATCAACTACTCCGAAATCATGTGAAATCGTTCACCATAACCGGGTCCTTTTTCTGATTTTAACTTATATAATTATGGCTCTGTCCAGTCCATTGGAAAAATGTTAGTCACCTAATTTTTTATAATAAAAATGAGTTTTTGCATTTCATGAATATCAACGTCTCATTATGATGTCATCATTTCATAAACGCAACTATCAATGAATCAAAGGCAAATGTACTTCAGGTGAATTTTCTACGTGATGAGGATCTGTGTTTAAATAATTATGGCATGCTAAAACTCTTAAAAATACATTAAAGAGCAGTGGTTACATTTGAGATCTGCCATTTGCCACACTTTCTTGCTTTGAAAAGTGAGCAAATTTCTTTTCTCCGCTGTAAACAATGGATATCAAAGTTTGAATACAAACCGATTGCACAGTGCAGTTCATGTCACAGAGGTTTCAATTTCATAATGTTTTTGAAACTAATTTTACAAAAAATTAATATTTAGAAAAAAAAGATGGCTTGATACAAGCTGGAGCAAGACTGGGACTTTTGATCTTGTGACCGAAACTTTTGGATCTTTCTAAATGTAGAAAGTGGTTTGAAAATTGTGCAATATGCTAATAACACTTTCGAACTGAAACGTATTTCTGAATGGAATATGTTGTGATTACGCTGAATGAAAAATTTGACTAAAATAGTTGGGTCGATGACTGAGAGTTTTACTTTTATTTACACCTTGATGATACACGTTTTTGCGCAAAATTTTAATTTTAACTGCTCAGCGATTTCTGCAGAATACAAAAATGCAAAAAATTTTCACTTTTTTAAACTCAGCATTTTTTTAGAATAAAAAAAGCAAAACATTCCACTTTTTTTAACTAAATTCTTCTTCGTTTTATTTTAGAAACTTGCAAAACAGATATTGTTTTTGCCAACTACATAAGGTCTTCCAAAGTCCGAAGATTAACATTAAAACTTGTGTTTCTTTATCTATCTGACGTATTTCTCGCTTAAGGTTGAACTGCGTTCGTTCAACCTATATTTTGGTCAACATAAGTCGGCTCAAGGTTATGAGATGCAACCCTACATGTTATCATCAAGTCTCAACTAATATCGACTTTAAGCCGTCACCTCAAGGGCATGCCATGTCATTTATAAGTTTTAATTGCCACTCCAGTCAGAATCTCTTGCGACAATTTTTGCTTCTTCTTTAAACATTTAAAAAAATTGCTTTCACGCAAAGACAGAAGCTACCTTTTCGAATGGCTCTGGTTTTTAAAAATGTAAAAGGTAAGCCAAGCGAAATGGATGAATATCTTTTCTGCGTTATATCACTTTAAAGTAATTTAAAGTAATCAGTTGCAATTTGTAGATTTTTGGTGCAACCACTCCCTTTTATCTTGCAAAATAAATTTGTTTACAAGCGCTGTGACCACCATGGATATAAATACCGCATATCACTATTTTTTCAATACACGGAAATTGGTAATTTGTGACATGAGTTTATGGGAGTTGTTTTAAAATTAGCAGTTTGGAAGGCGAGGTTATAAGCTTAGTCGATGTAACTCAGAAGTCAGTATGTATTACAACATATATAGCTTATGTTGTTTTTAATGTGTTGCTGGTTGAAATCTTGTTGTCAAAAGATTTCCTTTTTCAAGCATTGGAAAATGTGCGCATACGAAGATATACAGTATTTCTACAAAATTAGTGAAAATATACAAATTCTGAAACAAAAGGAAAACTTATCAAGTGAAAGTCAATTTTTTTGGTTGAATAAATTTTATAATAGAAGATTTTTTTCAGTTAATAAAAGTCAATGTCATTACCTTCGCGTCGCATTCCGATCTTGACACATTTATTTAGCCTGCAATATTGGCATTGATTTCGATGATGTTGGTCGATAGGGCAATTTCTATTTCCCCTGCACGTGTAGGTCAAATTCCTTCGAACGCTTCGTTTAAAGAAACTTTTGCATCCTTCGCATGTGTACTGGCCATAATGCTTTCCACTGGATTTGTCTCCACAAACCTGAAACATTTGACAACAAATCGCTTTTTATGATGATTGGGAAGATTTTTTTCTTAGATCCTTCTTTTTTCATTTTGTTTTTGACACAATAATGAGGCAAGAATCAGAAAATGATAAAAGATATTTGCACTTGAACATGCTCGTTTTTAATATATTGCAAACTTAGCCACTAACCGATCGTTCATTTTAATGGAACTTTACGTATGGTATATCAAACTAAACTAAAAATGAAAATATTTGGCTATCATAGGTTATATTATGTTAAGTTACAACATACAAACACCAAAAAACAAAACAAAAATTCAGTATTTGTATTGGTAATATGAACAAATTAAGACTAGGCAAGTGTAAACTATGCGTTTCTTGGTTAAAACTAGAAAAAAAATATAACGAATGTGTATGTTATATTGTCACAAAATGTCAATGTTAAAACAATCTTCAATGAAATTGAAGCCAAACTTTTTTGTCATGCTTTCTTCATAGTTCGGGCAAGGTCACTGTTGATTTTATGAAACGCAAGTGGCCAGGATTTAAGATTTCTAATTTTAACTTTCAAAGAATCGCAATATCGACATGCTTTAATAGAGCTCTATTTTATTCTGTTTTATGCAATAGTCACCAAATCTTTGCTGTCGAAGAATCATACCTTTGCATTAACTTAATTTGCCGCAATTGCTACAATGTTATTTTGTAGCATCAGCAAACGGCATTCACCCCAGATGAAAATCGATGCATTAAAGGTATAAAATGATAATGCGATACATTGTAATCTTTTAAGATACCAAATAAATCTTTTGTCTCATGTTTATCTCCGCAAATTGGTGATTTGTGAAGATTTTAAGGTAATTCAGCAGAAAAACATATGCTTTTAAATTTGTATAGGCCTATTGTACTACTGTGTGTGGATAATTATTTACAGGAATTGTATTGCCCTTATGATAATTTTATTTTGGTTTCAACAACAAATCTCAGCCCGCCTAATGGAGTGTAAGGTCTGCGGGTCTTGGATGATGAAACCAATGACTGGCTGCTCTCTAGCAACCTTCCAGTGTATTTCCAAAGCATCGCGAATCTGGGTGGTAAAAGGATAGACCCTCGGCCCCCAGATGGTCATACGATGACGACAAGGAGTCTGCTCTTGTTTTAAAAGTTAGTTTGATAATAATTTGTTAATAGCTTTCACCAAAACTGCGTTTTGGTGGTAAATTGATTGCTGAGCGTTTGCAAAAATTTCATTACAACTTATTTAAGATGATAATGATCTGAAATAATACTAACAAAATTAAAGTCAGAAGGCTATTGAGATTTTTACAACTAAACCAACGCCAACAAACAACATTAGTCACTCGTCGATTGGAAAGTTGAACACGGGCGTGCAAAGAGAAGAGTGTTTAATGTTGCAAACAATAGCTCTACTGTTTCCCTTCTCTATATTCGACAAATTGTTTTTACTTTTCTCCCTAATTCACGCGTATAGCAAGACAACCCACATGAAACAAGATGGAACTTGATTGCAGTATTATTAGCCTATGTGGGCTATAATATTCACTGGGGACGATGTTGCATTTTGCTTGAAGGTGAGAAAACTTTTGTTCTTTTTTTTACATTGCCAAATCACAATGGGTAAAGCATCTACATCATAACATGGATTGTTGGGGAAATTCAACCTCTTCTTGAAGTCAATGTTTGTCCATCAACAATTTTTTTATGTCTTAGGACAAAGTAAGCCTCCTTGTTTGGGGACCATCAGTTCAGCATAGGCACTAGCAGTGGTGGATCCAGCAAGTAGGTTTAGTGGAGGAATTTTCAATAAAACACATTGATGTGTAGGTCTACTTCTACATAAATCCGACTTTGCAATTATACCGTAAATAAACTTTTTTTTATTTTTTACTCCGGCGATCGCTCCAATTACCCCCCCCAATGGGTCCGCCACTGGACACTACACGTATATGCTACGGTAAATGTTTGTTTGCCTATAAGGACATATTGCTAAGAAACTTTTCTTGTAACGCTTTAATAAGACCACATTACATCAAAGAGCTGTTTTCTGGATGTAACAATAAGTGCAAGACGCTTTTTCCATTTTCATTCAATTTTTCAAACCAAGTTCAAGAATTCTGTTGAACTTGACTTGAAGAAAATCTTTTTGTCACACCAAATCAATTGTGACAAGATATTGTCATCTGCTTGTGGTGTTAAATTATAACTTAGTTTGACTTCTGCATTGATATTGCCCTAGAAATCGATGGTATATTGATTGCAATATAATGTTAAGACAAAACGTATCGATTCTTTGCAAATATTAACACAAAATACAGCTGAAATATTTCTACGACACTAATCGTAACTTACAGGACTGCGGATCTTTTAAAAATCCCTATTTTTAACAGTTAGTTTTTGCGATGATGTTCTATTTTTATAATTTAAAGAAATCATCCTTTTCCATGTGTTTGTGTTCTGTTTCGGCCAATTTGTTTTACACAGAGCGTTTTTTGTATTTTCTTTTTACGAAGTAACTTATTCGTGAAATTTCCACTTCGAACATGATTAAAGCTGCAGGCTCGTGCAGCCACATCGCGTCGTATCCACGCAAACAATGAAATCCAAAACTAAAATACGTCATGACTCATAGACTACACTCGGTTTTTACTTCTTGTTGCTAGTCTTGATTCTTCAGTGAAATGTAGTACTGCGGGATCTCTACTATAAAGTTTCTTAATTCTAATTTCCTAGTTTGGGTAAAAAAGTTTGGTAGTGATCAGGTCGCAGTAGATGTTAATTTCCATGAACTTAAAATACTGTCTAAAAATAAATTTGCTTTTGCATGTGTTTGTTCTGTTTTTACAGAAGAAGCGTTTAGATTTAGAATAGAAAATGGCGCTTAGCATCGACGTCAGCGCTAATGCTAGGCCTATTCTGGAACGCTGCAAGCTTTTACCTGACCTAAAAGCAGCGCTGCTGTCTTCGTTGTGATGTGGGCGCACCACAAAAGAACAATCCCTTTTTGATAGCTTTTACAACCTCTGACACTTTATCAGTGATAAAAATTCAAATTTCTACGAAAAATGTGGAATAAGAAATGCACTACTTATGTTGTAGGCTATTCTTTATGCTAATGGTTTTCAACCTTTTTGTTCTTGTTTTCATCTGGCCAACTATAAAAAGTAGAAATTGCTATCGTTTTGTCATTTTCAAATCAGAATGCATAAATTCGTGATATCTTTCTTGCTTCAGTAGCGTTGTTATATGGCATATAAAATTTATTTCCCTCTGAGAAGTCATACCTTATAAGGTGTAAACTTGGAAGGCTACATGTGATATTGTATGTACTGATTATGTATTTCGATTATTTAGTTACATAAGTTTTGCAACATGAATTTTGAATCACTTACCACACATTCGATGTGGGGCTTTTCAGTGTTTCCCGTCGTTGCTGGTTGATGAGAATTTCGCTGGCTACTGCAATCTACTAAACTTGTAACGTTACTGCTGTCACTGAGAGATCCATTTCCAGGGGTGGTGGGGGTTTGGGGAGGTCCGGACAAGCTTGGGTCAGATGCTATCGGTTGGACAGGTTGGTGCATTTGAGGCCGTACAGTTTGAGGGGGTTGACTCATCGCTGGGATGTGGGGAGGGGTGGTGACGGGGTCCAAAGGTGTTGATGAAATGGGTGGAAGTCCGTTCACATCGTCTGTGTTGTGATGGGCAGGAGGGCCTTGCCAAGGGCCAGCCACGATTGCCATTGTTGAAGAGTGTTCCGCTATACCGGTGAAACTTTCTCTGATCGGCGGGAAATGAAGCAAATGTCCCCGGCTAAGCAAAGCTACGTTGATCTCAAAGTCGATGAACTGTTGAAAAAATAACAAGTCACTATCTATCATGACGAATTTAACAATTCAGCTTTTATAATATTATATAAAGTTTTAAACGCTACAGGTTTTGTTAATATTTGAAGTAATTTTAGCTGTTTTTTGAAATTATGAAAAATCGGAAGCAGCAGATTCCAATGAACAGTCGGTAATATTATTAATATTTTACTTTTTCGTCAAACACGTAAAAAGATAGCTATTTCAAAATTACTATCTGCACTTTGCTAAAATGCACAATAGGCCTAAGTCTTCAGAATTGGTCCATGTACACCCTGATGTAGCCTACAACAATTTAATTTGTAGTTGTTACATTGGTAATATGTACATTTTGTACATCTTACAAAAGCCTTGGAGGTCATTTGTTTCCCAAAATTAAATGCACTTTAAATGTTTTTCACAGCCTAAAATTATTTTAAAATTTTGTTGGGATAATATCTGAAAAACTTACTGTAGATACCATGAAACAAATATTTTGTTGCGTCTGTTTTTCAAATATTACACTGAAAGTTATATGCGACCATCAACAAATGTTCGAAGAAACACAAGCGTCGTATCACACAGAAACAGCTTTGTTGGTGTCGTTTTGTTAAAGCTTTCTTCCAGAAAATTTTCACACCTTTTCTCACACTAATTGCTTTATTTGTTATTGCTTTAAATTAGATTACTCACCTGTCTAGCATAAAGTTGATTCTTCACTTATGTCTGTATCATTCATTCGTTCAATTTTCATAAAACACTTTTATTACTCCAAAGTGATTTAAAAAATGCACAAGTTCTTATGTAAGCACCTGCAAACAGGTACGCCATGTTTAAAATCACACGCGAGCCTGCAATAATTCACCTTCAAACCAAGCAAACCCTAACCTGATCTGCAATCAAAACAAAACTTCGCGGCTTGTCTCAGCCAAGTTCGCCCACGACCATCGTCATCGCAAGACGAAAAAGTTTTCTTTGGAGAAAAAATAAACTAAAAGCGAAAACCGGAGAAACGAGAGAATCCGAAAAAAAGCCGCTGAAGCAAAGGATTGGCCATCTTTTGGCTGAAGTCTATAGCCGCTTCATGTTGTTTTGAAAACATACACATATCACTATTGGTCATCTGAAAGGCCACCGCTATTTGCTGAGAATGATTTTAGATTTCGTTGTTAATAAATAGATTCCAATAAACTCGATGTTAAGTTGAGACGTTTATCTGTTCATAAACGTACGCCCAAAAAGCGCAGCAGTTTGAAACGAAAACACGTCAAGATGTACTATCGATGGTTCAAATCTCGGCTTGGATAGTTAAATTAAACAATTTATTTAATCCATGTTCGTAGCTACAGCACACGTACGTACGAAGCTGCCAGTGTCGAGCTTTTGCAAAGCCTTTCTCAGTTGAAGGACAAATATTTGTGTTATCAATCTTTCAATCGATCACCGTGTATCAATGCGTGGTTATGTAGAAACCTTAACAGTTTGACAATTGCTTATTTCAATCTATAGGGCAAGTCACACTGTCATGGCTGTTACTTGCACTGAGATTTTAATAAACGATGAAAGTTACAAAATATTACTACTCTTTAGACATAAAGCAAAATAAGGAATAAAAATTAGTTCGATAAAGAACGTTTGAGTTGGGAGTTTTTCTATGGGAGCTCATTAGGCTACGTTTCTGTTGCTCTAAGTCTATTGCATGCGATAGCCTAAAGCTCCAATGTGTTGACTGAAAATTTGCGCATCGTTGACAAGTTGATTTGAAAAAGCCTTTTGCTAAACAGCAAATCAATCGTTTTTCTCTCTGGGATGAAATACGATTTAAAACAATAAAATAATTTTGCATCTTTTGAAAATTCGAATGGTTTTGCAACCTATGACATGAACATGAATGCAACTCATGAAATTTACTGTACCTTATTTTATTTTAAAAATTTAATGAACAGTGAAAATGTATTGGAAACACTGGTAGCATGACCCTTGAAAAAAGTATGCCTTTGAACATGAAAATGTTTGGTAAGACAATTGAATCATTGAACCAATCAGAAGTTACAGCTTTGAGGAACAACGTTCCAACCAATTAGAAAATTACAGGTAAAACGGAGAAAAAATGCAAACATTTCTGGTATTGTGGTCTAGTGGCTTAAGGCTAGGGAGTAAATTTCGAATCGAAACCAATTGACGTGGGTTCGATTCCAACCTCTATCATAACTCTTTTTTCTTCTGTAATTACCAAACAAAGTTCCAAGTAGGATCAACTCTTTGGCTGAATGCTAGAGGGCTGACAATTGGACAGTAGTCACTTAAACATATATTTTGATTGGTTAGCGGTGTCTTGCGGGTAATTGTCATGTTTAAGTGGCTGCCTGAAAAAAGAGTCTAAGCTTATCACGCGTTACTAGCCATCAAATCTCCAAAACTTTTTTATATACGGTACTCAATGTTGTAAAACTTTGCAGACAGATAATTTTCCACTTACTGCCTGTTCTCCCCTTTCGCGATTTTATATATTCAAGCAAGCCTGCGAGTAAGATAATAACTTTTCGTCAACTTTTGCATTGTCGATTTTATATTTCTCAAAGCGTAATTTTTTTGTTTACCTGTCATACAAGCAGGCGGATTGGAATAACTGGTCAGTCCGCTATTGCTGATATTTACGCAAACGCCTGCCCTGACTTGAACTTTCGTGCTTTTACAACAAGAAACTTTTAATGCGATTAAACGATCTTCCCTCCATATTTAATGTCACTGCAATCTGTAAAAGTGGCATAGTAGCCATTCATTTAATAGCCAGTCTCATTTTTGTTATCAAGTATTTTTTATCAGTAGAGTTCTGGTGGAGATTGTTAATATTTTTATTTTAATGAAATTTAAGAAACGGATGGAAAACGTTCTTTAAATATCAACTTTTGAAATTATCTTGCTATTAACAAGTTACAAACGTGGCTATGACTAAGGACGTCAAGAAAATGAATAAATAGAAACAGTCAAAAATAATCTTTCAAATCACTTTTTGTTCGATATCGAATCGACACCCTCTAATTGCCTACGGGACAGTGCGCCTAGCCTGCAAATTCCGCCCTTTACATATTGATTCTACACCTGCAGTTGTTTAAATTTAGTTATAAGCACGGTTTTCGGTGATTCAGAACAAAACTTAAGACGCTTTGAAAAATACATTTATTTTCTTCAAAAAAGAAACAAATTATAAAAATTGCTATAGGCTACGTCCAGACTAATATCAATCTCTTTGCAGTCCCCTCCATTCAACACCGTTTTTGCTTTAATTCATTTTTATGTTGGTGAAAGTTGAAGACATCACTGCCTCTTTTTTTGTACCGACCTTCTGTGGTGTACCGACTTGAAGATGTTAAACTTGATCACGTTGCTCGGCTTCGTATGCCTATGGTTCAACAAGACAAACTCTCTACCGAAGCTCTATCCTTCTGCGGTTAACTTATAAAGCTTTATGCCTTGTGAAGATATTGTTACGAAACTTCAACAGCAAGAGTTATCATCAAACGCAAACACTCCAATGCAGCACTGTTACCATACATTAAGAATACAAGAAATAAAGAGCAGTACCATGCAGAAGAATAATAAATAAACTTAAAATATGACAGGAAAAATCTGAGCGGTATCGCAATATTGATAAACGTACTCGAATCAGTTGTGGCAGATAGAAGACGGTCTTTTCATTTTTTGCTAATTGCAAGCCATGAGAATACACTACAATAGTCTTAAAGCTCTTAATGTTTTCACAATAAGCATTCAAAAGCTTTGAAACTTAAAATAACAACTTAAAAAAGTTATAGCTTAACTGTACTTACTGTACTTACTAAACATTAGAGCAAGCTGTGAGGAATATAAAGCAGTAATTTGTATTGCAATAAGATTTCAATCAGAAAATAAACAATACAATTATGATTAAAAAACAGAAATCAAAAAACTTCAATAACTAATAGTTTCATAAAGCAAACGCTTCGTTTTCCGAGTCAAAAACCAACACACAATTATTTATGCTGGTTTTGAGCTTTTGTTGATAAAATGAAGTAAAATGGCGCTACTGCCAACTCCTAGAAGTTTTCTCGCTTGACTGATGTCAATTTCACAGGGCCTAGCCTAAGCAAACAATATCAGATTATCCTAAAGTTGCCAATGTAATCGTTAAACACTTCAGCCTCACCCTGCAGATATATTTCAAAAATTTAGTTTTTGAAATGTAGTTTTGTGTATAATGGTAGGTAATCAAAATTTGTAGCGCTTTTTGCTAGTTTTTTTGTTAGTTTTTCAAAATTGGTCTATAAAAATGTTGACATAAGTAGAGAATAAAATTCAAAGAAAAATATTGTGATCAATTACATCAACTCACAAAAGTAGCCTCCGTATCTATATGAACTACAGAGTTTACTAATTATAAATCAGAGGTGGGTGGCCAAAGCTTTTCAAGCATGAGCAATAGGCCTACATATCAAACTAGTAGGCCTAATGCTTGGGAGAGGTAAAGCGAGCTAAATTGTGAATATGCAATAAAATACTTCAAATAAAACTGTTTACTTTATCAGACTCTGTACATAAACGACTTTTATTTGTGAGTTGCTCAAAATCTGAGAGGTAAGCTGTTGCAGCAATGCGAACCAGTTCTGTCACTTGGTCGTTAGTTAACTTTTTGTAGATTTATGCTTAGCCTACAATGTAGACGGCATGCATGTGGAAACGTATCCTACTTCAATATACTCTCTGTATGCACCCAATTGGTGGGATATAAATTATTATTACGATAGCTTATATTTGCAAAATTGTAAAAATAATTATTGCTTGAATTTATGTATGTCAGGTAAAGCAGGCTGCAAGTTTATTCAAGAAATTTAAATGCTACAAGTCCTTCTCTTCCAAGATTATGGGTTTAGTTTTATTTAATCAAGTCTCCTTTGTGCACTCAGTGCAGTCGGGGCTATACATTTTTTGTTAAAACAAAAATCTTTCGTCTTAAATGCAACCAGTGAAGCATTAAAAAAAAAAAGAGAATGTTTTCATTTTGATGTAGGTCTACTCAAAAAATCATAAACTTGCTTTATAATAAAGTATTTTTTATCAAACGTCGTACTAGGTGATGACAAATGCTTGTCCTTTTTATGTTTATCTTAAAGCTATTAGCTGTTAACAATCCTGTACAATCATTGAAACATATTCTAATTTCATAAGTGACATAAAAGAAAAAACAAATTAACAACTTTGTCTATCACAACCTCTCATTTTCGCCTTATATCAGCTCTGACTAGTTAATTTCAAACTCTGCTTCTGTCCATGATCAAAAAGTCCGATAAATGTAATCAGCCTATAGTTGAAAACGTTATCAAGAAATCATCAGTTTCATTATGTATAAGGAATCACTTTAGTTTGGCATTAGGAAGCCATAACAAGCACATTTGTCTATCTACAAAATACTGCGGTTGCTTTAGAGTTTCGTTGGTTGTAAGAAGTCTTTTAAATCCATACAAGGTTGAACTTGTAGCTATTGCGACGTAAATAAATTATTCAATGACTAGTCAACTTAGCAGAACATCTGACCAGTTGTTTTAACCGAGTCACGTTGGAATAAAATCGCATTATCCAACATCATTGTACTGTAGCCTGCAATAATTTATATCATGCAACCTAGCAAGTATAGCTTACTTGTTTCTTGAAAACCGATAGCTCAGTTTGTTAGCGCGTGACTTCGTGAACGATGAAGCTACAAAATCAAGCGGCGCTGGTTCGACTTTTGGGGTGTGCGCTTGAGCAACCCATTCTAAGAACTACTCTCCATTCAGCGGCACCTAGTGAATGGAATAATTCCCCCGCGACAACACTTCAACAATCGGAAAACTTCACTCTGTCAATCTCGGTAACTGGCCTGCGTCAAGAGCCTCTACAAGTATGCAAAACTACCAGGAATAGCATATCAAGGCTTTGTCAGTACAAGGATAAAAATTCAAAATCAAACCAAAAACCCAAACTAACTATCCTGTAACGCTTTTTTGGCATATACAAATATTTTTTGGAAAAAATTGCCACAATTCGTCTATGCCTATGGTATTATAGAAAACCTAATTCTTTACCAGCATTGCATTGCACTGCAAGTAACAACGACATAACTACACCATTTCATTGACATGATAAACAAGAAGGCTTCGATTTGAAGGAAAATGCAATCTAAATTTTGAAGACACGTTCAATGAAAAAAGCGACGGTAGATGTAATTGCTGCCTTTTTTTCAAATCATATTGAAAAAAAAAACGTTTCTAAAATCTTGCAAAAAGGTAATTTTCCTGTTGAATTAATACTTTATTTAAAAATGAAGATACCAACTAATAATAACGTTTCTACGTTTGCAAGCTGAAAGAATTCTGTCTCTTATGCAATACACGGTGGAAAAAGACTGTCTCCTCTACTTGACCTCATACAGACCTTTGATGACATAGCCATAACTAATATTAATATCAAGTTATGACAAACACAGAAGATCGAATGTCGCCCCGCCTTCGACCCCCTCATACTTGAAAAGCATTTTTTCTTCTTGTTCAGTGACATTCATTTTACATTTTCATGTTCTTGTATTTCGTGCTAGCTCATCTTTGATGTTTCCAGGCCAGAAAATCAGTCCTTTGCACATAGATTCAACACCTACTGACATTGAATAAATGTAATAAGAGACTGATTTGTTGGCTAGATCAGCACTTCAGCACAACCGTAGCATGACGTTTGATCGACGTCAGTGTGGTCAATGTCCTGAAAAGAATAGGCTCGTGCGAAAACAATAGCTCACGTGGTTTTCGTATTGTTTTACAATAAGCTTGATTTCATGTCTAAAAAGATTTCTTATGGCTCAAATTCTTTCCTATTTCTATACAACTTCAAGACTGCCTGTCAAAACACGTGTTCACTCGGATACATGAACAATGGGATTTGAGCACCTAAGTATTTTTATTTGTTGTCAATAAATCTTTTTGATTTATAAAATAATTTATTGTCTGACTTATAGCGTAATTCTCAAAGGTTTCGATAAAAACAAAAGCAGTTTCTTAAAACAGCCTATAAACTGACAAATTACCGACTGACTGTTATAAGCTATGTGTAAGGTGCTATGAGTGACAAACACGAAGTCTACTTTTTAGGATGAGAAAATTCTACGTTCTCCTTAATTTTTCGGCTATGACTTTACCATAATCTGTCATAACACACACAGTGACATAAATATCACACATTGTTTACCAACTGCACATTTGCCAGTTACTTGATGAAAAAGACAAGTCGCAGACTTGGTCTAAAGACTCTTAACCTGCTGTAGCTATTTGAATCGTATCCCATCTTGGCAAGCACAAATTTTGGCGAATTCATAATTGCAAATTCAAGTTGGTTAATGGTTAATAAATTCTACTTTTATGAAGAAAGTTTTTCGAGTTTGAGCGAGTTTTTTGTCTTCTAGTCAGTTTACATTACGTTGAGTTTCAACAACTTAAAATGATGCAAGTTAATTTATTGGTTCAATATTATGACGGGAAATATTGACATCCAATTGGTAAACAGCATAGACACACATCGGTAGTGTCATCTAACTGGCAACTTTTATGCATCCACACTCTGACACGACCTGAGGTTTTGATATGTTTGATAGGTGATTAAATAAAAAAAATTACGTAAATGTGACATAAAAATTAAATTCGTGTTCATCACTTTAAAATAATCCCAACGATACCTTATATCTCGACTCGGTCCAAAGAAGAAACTGGCAAAGTGAAATCGGTCAGATAAATGATTAAATATTTAAATTTGCCGTTTAGCTTAGATTTTAACAAAAATATAGCAATTCAAAATAATATATTACTATAGAACACAGTCCATAAAAGTTTTTTTTCATGGAATTGAAATTTTCGGAATTACAAACACAAATAGGCTACGCCTTCTCGAGAAAGCCACAGTGCGTTAACTAATCTGTATCATTTGAACACTGATGGAAAAATGAAATACTAATTTTTGGAAAATTATTCACAAACTGAATGTTCAAGTCGTAAAAGCTTTTGCAGTGCAATTGAAGAAAATAGTTGCAAAAGTTTTCTTGTTCCAAAATGCAGTTGTGAAGAAAATGGCTTTACAGGTTGTTTTTGAAGCCTCGTTTGTTCGTAAAGTGCATGCTAGTAAAATTCAGAGTTAGAAAAATTTTCAGGTGCTGATATTTGCAATTACAATTAGTTTTATAAAAGCTTTTCTGCCACTGCTAACTTTAAATCGACTAAAATGGTGACTTATGCAATACTAAAACTATACTCCGCAACTTAAGCAGCACATGCTTATACCTTCAAAGAATGCCTATCTCCACGCTTTATGTAACAACTATAATTTCAAACGTTTGTTTTTGAGTTGAGAATGCTGCTTCAATTGATTTCAGTTTTTATAAAAACCTTTCCGCCATTGCTAACTTTACAGTAAATCGACCAAGATGTGACTTAGACCATTTTTAAACTACACTCTTACATTTTCCTCAACAAGGCGTACGTTGACTTATTGCTCGTATTTTTCTGGCATGAAAAAGTTGCACAAATATCTTACAAAGTTATACACGCTTTCTAATAATTTTTCATTGAAATATTATTTGCAGTAGCCTAAAACTTTTTATGGGATATTGCCTTATATCTTGATAATGCAGATTCTAATACGAGCTACTCTTTCATTTCTACAATAATAAAAAGTAAGTAAAAGTGGTTATTTCACATTTGCTTTTTCATGCCGTCAATCCATTTATTGCAATTTACAACATACTAAAACACTAAACACAATTTTCCTGCTATTTCAACAATTGCAACACAGCCTCTGACGTCTTGCTCTTTTAAAAGACGGTAAGCGTTTTCAAACTTCTTTGCTTGAAAAATCACGTGAGTTGGAGGTATTTTGTAGTTGAAGCAAGCTCGTTGTAAACTCTTTCAAAGAGAACAAACCTCGATTGATTATCGACTAAATCAGTTGGTGATTATGACAAGTATGTTGTTTTAATTTTTTCCTAAGCATAACCACTTCTCAAGTTACTATTTTCTACAAAGTCAATTTGTTGTCTCTATTATCTTTTGCATTATGCACAGCTGATCGCTGTATGCAGACAGAAGTTTCACGATTAGTATCAAAGCAATACCCGACTTGGCTGAAAAAACGTATATAATCGTTATAACGTACTTCTGAAACCACAATGTCTCGTCTGATACAGCTTTATAGCTTGGTAGAACCCTCCGTTACGTTTACAGTGCTTCCTGTGCTGTACTTACGTTTCCATGTGACTATGTCGAAACGAAACTTTCTTTTTGGTCGCATTGCAACGAACTTTCATTCCATGTACGCCGATTCAAAACGGGAGCAATTTTTAAATCTTTACATGCATATTTTGTAAATCGCCAACAGGAGTGCAATAGGTTTGTGTTGAAAAAAATGCTGCTTAAGGTCCTAGTCAGATAAAATTGAAGAACAACAGCATTAGTCGTTGTGAGTATCTTTGTAAAATGAGGTGGGTTAAACTACGTTTGCTTGAAACGAAAGTTTTTACTTTTTTCCCCTTCTGAGGACACCCTGCCCCTTTTCAATGTCTAGCCGTGCGTGTGTTGTCCAATTACAACTCGAACTGGCGAAGTAGTCGATGCTTGTCTTCACCACCCCATGAGTCACGGTAAAGTGATTTTTCAAAGAGCGTTTCAGGTAAAAATTGTGGACACGGATAACGTTTGTATTTAACGTATTTGTAGTGACAAAAATGCAAGCTTTTGTTTGATTGTTTTGAAGAAAACTAATACACAAAGATAAACCAGTTTTTTTTTTATAGCATTTTGAGGAATCATTTCGTGTTTTGCAACGGTTACAAGTTTTATCCAGGCAGCCACTCAGACTTGTTTGCATTGTTTGCATTAAACGTCTACAGGCCGATTTTCTACCTGGGTGGTGGTATGTGGTAGGAAAGCAGCATAACTTAACCGTATAAGCGTTTCCTTGCCTTTTTGGAAGCCAAAAATTGCAATACAAAACCTCTAGCCTATAAAAAGATTTAAAAATAATAAAAGGCGCACTTTTGCATTGTCAGTAGGCCACAATCAACCGCTTTGGCTAATGTGGAGAAAATTAATAATTTAAAACTAATTACATCTTACCTGCGAGAAATATTATATCATCTAGTGATGACCTTTAAACTAACAGTGTTTTATGATTTGCTACACAAAAAGTTTGAAATTTTGCATCAAAAATGCATATTGCAATTTTGCGTTTAGCCACAGTTTTGCCTTAACGAAGAGATTTAGCGGATTATGGAAAAACCCGTTTGTGAAAAAAGCTTGTCAAACTAAGCACGGCCTTCTCTGTCAACCGCATATTAGCTTTCGGTGACGGTTTTAACTGGCACGACAACATTTTGCTTATAAACATTTGTGGCAGATTTGAAACACAGATTTGCATATACATACGAACGTAGATAAGAGTTTTCGTGTTTCTGTTAAATTTTTGACCTTGTTTAAAACTAGAAAACATTGTCACTTCGCAATGAACCCAAAGCGGTGTTTATTCTGGCGAAAAATGTTGTGATGTTTAAATAGCTAATTAACCAAACTTTTTAAAAGAAGTTTGAAAAAAGTGTTTGCATAAAACAAGATTTGTTACGACTTTGCATCAAAATCAGCAAGTTTGTTAAAAATAGAATTCAAAATTATCTCAAGAAATGCCCTTAATTGACAAGCAACTCTTTAGATATACAATTGAATATATTTTTATCCTAGCTGATCTTTACTGCTTGCAAACTATTTTCTCATCGATTCAAAACCACAACAGTTATTATTATTTGCGTGTTATCATAACATAGAAAGAGTCTTGCAACTAAATAAATATTATTGGAAATTTATTCTTATGTCATAAGTAGGCGTATTGCATTATCCTGCGGCTTACACAATCAAACATTTTTTACAGTTGTTTATGTTGAAGTCTATTTCTTGATCTCGATTGTTGCTGTAACTCAGCATCACAAACAAAGCGATAGTCAAACATCACAATGTGTGACGTAATATTGTCGGCCAATAGCTCAGAAAACAAAATCAGACCATTTTACATCGAGACCACGTTTGTAGACGCTGCGAACGTTGATGCAATGTGGAAATGGGTCTGATTTTGCTGGCCAATAAATGAATTGTTACAATGTCTCACGAATAAACACTAATCTGTCAGTTGCAAAGACAAACGAGATCCGTGACATTGCCATGTCGAATTTTGATCTAATCTCACTAAAGCTGCTCCAGGCCAACTGATGGCTTATACATTAGCGGAATAAAATGCAAAATAAGAGGATGAAGTCACTATAAGAACAAGTGACCAAAGCCATCCAGAAATTAAACTAAATATCTGGTTTTTCATTATGTGAGACATCTAAAGTCTGGAAACTTTTAATATAGATGCCAGTGCATCGAAACTTTCCATTTTTTGTTAAATATTATAATTTTTCAAAAATAAAACACGTGTTTTTCGACAGTCAAGTGTAGCAAGAATTGACATAAACACATGTTTCGCCCGTGAGGTAGTGCTCATCAGAACCCTTTCAGAAATCCTTGCCACAGAGCTCTCGGCTGCTGCTTTTGCTAGCCAGTTGAATTCCTACATAATGATGCACGTTGTAGATAAAGAAATAATTTTTAAGTAAAGTTTTTTTCAGCCTATAGGAACAAATTATTATTTTTCAGTAAGTATACAAGTCACTAAACAAATTGCACAGTGGAATTACCACAAATCTAATCTACAAAACGAGCCTACCCTGACCTGGTTGTCCGCTACCTGTTTTGAACTTTACAAAATCTGACTCACACAAAAGAAAACAATAACAGGTCATTTACCCAAGTAATCATATGAGTCGAGAGGTTATGTTTTTTATGTTAGCCTACAGCTCGCTGTTGTAGGTGTTTGTGTTAGTTAACATAGCGATAGCTGTATTCCAGTGAATACTAAAAATTTGCTACTATTGAGCATGTTATCCTCTTGAATTATGCTTTTGTTGTTGCGTTTTTTGACGTCCATAAGTTTTTATTTTTAAATACCACGTTTTGAAGTTGTATCGGCCTTTAAATGTAAAGATGTTACCTGTGGATTCAGAAAAATAAAAAATAGCTAAAACTTGAACTGAACATGTTATTGTCAAATTGTTCCCAGACGGAGTGTTGCACACCATTTCAGACAAGTAATTGATTACACTGCTCTTGATTTCTCTATGAAAACGATAAAACAAAATAGGAGTTTAATCTTCAAGATGAGTAAGCTACAACTGATTATTCCCCTTAATTAATTCAAAAAAGTTCTGTTATTTTGGTGCAAAGATGTAAATCTGAAAGTAAATTATATTTAGGTGACAGTTATTTTGTTACTACAAAAATAAAAACGTCTTAGTTTCCAGAAAACAACTTTAAACCTCTGCATTATGGCATTAGTTGAAAATTTAAACATGGTTTGCGATAGTTTTCAAAACATACATGACACTGGCATAACCTTGTCCTTACTGCAACTTGTTAACTTTGTTGAAATATTACTAGTTTTGTTTGCTGAAACGTTTATCGAAGAGTTCCATAAGTCTAGATTCGTTATCCAGGGCCATTTGCAAACTGTCATTTCAAAAAATACCCTTTCGTCTTTTCATCTTACAAGTAGCCAACTAGACTTGATCATGCGGAAAAAATGCTTAAAAATAGTGGAAAAACGTCTAAGTAACCAATAAATAGTGAGACTGTTTTTTTAACGCTGAAAAATTTGATCTTAAGGTTTTGAATTTTGTTTTGTAAGCTTGTGTATTCTCAAACAATTGAAAATACGATCCACGAGTCTTTTTCACAGTAGTTATATCTTCTGCCAGAAAGACTGGGCTTGGTCGTTTCAATTCATGACCTAAAGTTAAAAACTAGTTAACAGTCATATGAACCATGGCGACTTTCATGCACAGGCCATGATAACGTGCAGCTTAAAATTTGGCTGAAGGCCGACCTGTTAGTAGCCAAAATCGCTAGTATAAGTTGATAATTTGAGCATTAATTAATAAATATAGTCTTTGTGTATATTTTGTGTGATTTACAATCAGTAGCGGATCAAGATCAAGTACATTTTAACTATAACTTGTTAATTTACAAGTTGCACAAAATGGCAATATTGTCATTGTGTTGCTCGTAGTCAGTTAATGGTTAAAGATGTTGGATGCAAAGCTATAAAACGAGCGTTGTGTTAACCTCAAGTATATTGCGAAGTCCCTTGATCAAGTAAAACCGCGTGTTCTAAGTAGGGACATGACACTATGAGACGCGCAACTCCGCTTTTCCTGTCACATTAGAAAGGTCAATTGTCGTTTTGACATTTTCTAACGTCTCGATACAAACTTAATTTCAAAAAAAAAACTTAAATTACTTAAAAACCACTTCCTTACTTTATAAAACCCATAAAAATCACAATATTTGTGAATTAGAAAAAAAACTAACTCTTCTAGTATTGAGGATAAGCCATAAACGAATGTAGTTTCGCATCTCCATGATCTAAAATTCCTATAGTGCTTAGTGAGGGTCTAACTCTAACCGATGTTCTTTAGAATAGTTGTTTATGTAAACAAGGGTGTCCACTGTCCAACCAATGGCCCGCAAGGTAGTTTTCGAAATGCCTTCCTTATATTATCAACTTAATCGCCTAAATAATTTCTGGCAAACTTACAAACCGAGAAATTGGCATTTATTGTTTGCTTTCGTTGTTTATGAGTCTCTACTTCAGGGGCGCACAACTGTTCAAGTTAAGTTTATTGCATCATAATCCGTATTGTTACGCATCACATTTTCCACATTGTTACGACCACATCCTTTCCACACAATCGTACTGGTGCTTCAAGTTCAAGAGTTAGTCAGTCAGTAGCCTAATATTTCTTGCTTCATTGTGGTACATCTGAAATTAGAGATTCGCCGACAACCCATTTTGCAGTGAAAGATCCTCTGCACTCCGCAGTGATACAAAAATAGACCTCTAAAAAAAAATATTAGAGGATTCGCAGATTGGCAGTTTTCGTGACCTCATTATTAGGTAGCACTAACTTGTGCAAGCAAGTTTTCTCGCGGATGAACCATGTCAAATCCCCTGTGAGATCACTAATTTCTGACAGCCATATGGAAAACTAGCTTCGTATTGCTACATCGTCCATCTCACCGAATTTTGCCAAACTTGTTAGAGAGAAACAGTGCCAAACTTCACATTGAAATGTCGGCGTACTGTACTAAAATCTTTGTTGACTTCACTATATCTTGGTGTGTTTATTGTTGTTATAATAATTTTTATTGTAAAAGACGATAATACACATTTCTAAGATTAGAATTTTGGTGTCAGAGTTTTAATTAGAAATTATAAGACAGCCGTTTCTAAAATTACAAATTAGCAGTAAACACTCAAGTGGCCAGCGCAATCGTTCGTAAACCGCAAGTAGACCTTTGCCAAAAAGGTTGGACACCCTGACCTAAGTCAAGGATTTCTCTGATGTAAAACCTCATGTGCATAGCCTACCGTAGCCTAATTTAGATCAAAGTTAATCAGTCTGTTTAGTAGCTAAATGCTAACAAATTTACCAATGTGGTATCGATTGTGTGTACTTTATTAAAATTGTTTTTACTTATAAATATGTAGTGTTTTGTTTGCACTGACTGAAATTGTATTGGCGTGTCGCTGTAGCAAAAATCGATTTTTGAATTTTAATAATTAGGCCGGAGTACAGAGATTTTTACACAATATTTTAACATTTAGAAACACCAATGATGAATGATAAATTAGCTGCTCAACATTAGAGAAATATAGCCTACTGCGTTTGTGAGAATTGTTTTTGATGAAGTTGTGTATTTGATACAAACTCATTGATCAGATATTTCAACTTTTGTTTAAACAAAATCAAGATAATAAATGTTCGACTTTAGAGACAAACTTGCTAATTACTAACCGTAGGCTACTTTTAACTTTGGATGAAAACAAATGTATGGCATAGTTGATGGCTTCGGTTCCTGCCTGTCGCCTTAACAGCATCATTCTATCACTCTGTATCTTCTTTTACGATTGACAGCTCGTTTGTCACTATGGGCTTGTACTAAATTATTTACAAAATATCAATTCTGCTCTTCGTACTTTGTTACTGCACTTCGCACGCGTTTCGATGGTAATGCGCTTGGGACAAAGGCCAACACACATGTTTCTAATCACTTTGTTCAGATCTTTAGCAGCTAATAGATTTTTATTCGGTTTATCGACAAGATTTCACCACTTTGTGAGTTCAAAATAAAATAAAATAAAAAACAAGTAAACTTTAAAAAGAAGTCGAGAGACAACTCGTTTGTTGAGCCTCAGCAAGCACAATCCACTGGAGGGAAAACTAGTCTCATGGAACGATCTCGAATTTTGGTTGATTTATATATCAATGGTGATTACCTTCATCGTTTAGTTAAGATCGAAACACACACTTTACGATTCAAAAGTGAATACAGAAGTTAGGAGAAATTTCCTTTACCAAATATGCAATACTACATTTACAGTCGCAGTTCTAAACGAGATTTACTTAACATGCCATTGAAGTCGAAATGCAAAGCAAAATCTCAACAACTGGTATAGCATTTGTTACAATTTAATTCTTGTTCGAAACTTTTCACTCAAAACACGTTTTCTTTCAATTTATAATCCTGATGTACGTTCTCGCATTTCAGCCTCAAATGTTGCTTAAGACAATTAAGACATGGCTGTCAATTTACAGTTTTTTTTGTTTTTTTTCAGAAGCGCTGTGCAAACTATCCTGTTCGTAAGCGAAAGAAAGTCAGAATATTATAATTTTAAAGATCACTCAGATGTCATTAGCAGTTGGGCAGATGATGCATCACTGGAACAATGCAGTGAGACACACAAATGCAACAGTCTTTTAACAGATTTTTCTTTATGAAGACCCTTTTCTTGTCATTAATTATAGTTAGATGAGTTATAGGCTATAAAAATAATTATTAAAAATAGACAACACCATACGAAATTCTGATACTAATGTATTCTAGTATTTAAGCTCATCTATTTTACGAAGAGCAGCATTGAGATTTGGAAAAATTAGCTCTATTGGGGATGATACAGGGAAAAAGAAGCAGAGGTCGACAAAGATTAACTTATTTAAACAGCTTGAATCAATGGGCCACAAACACAACAGTTAAAACGAACGATTTTATACGAATGGCAAATGACAGAGAAGTTTGGAAGACCATGATCGCCAACGTCTGTATCAGATCAGGCACATAATAATCATCATTTTACGACAAAGATTTTTTTTGTGTTGATAACATTTTTCAACAAACTGATTAATTCAATTTTAAAATCACTCTTATTTTAGCTACACAAGTAGCAGAAAACAGGCTGTAACAGTTTGTTGCGCTATCAGCAGCCTACGCAATTACCCAACCCAAGTTTTATCAAGTTTATAACTACAGAAACAAATCGAATCAAAACGAATTCTTCACACAACGTTTCCAAAAAAGACAAAAACCTTGAACATGCAAAACATCGAAATTCGACAAAGCTTTACAGATCAGCAAAATAAAAAACGGCACAGATATTGTAGAATCCCGCATTTGTTTCTTTTCGCCGTTTAATGAACTTCATGTCAATCAACAAAAATCCTTTAATAACTATGAAAAGTATTTTGTATTAGGCTCAATGCCTAGAAAAAACATCCATTCGTCTCTCTGAACTTCTGAACTTAAATATGTTTATTTACTATGTATTATTGAGAAGCAAAAAGAATAATTATATTTTGTTTAATAGTTTTATTTATTGGAGTCAGGACAGGGCAGAGTATATAACAGATGTGCCAGTTTTCGAGGTTTGGCATCTTCACATTTATATTTAATGCAGATGACTTTGGGAGAAGAAAATTTTGTAGAATTCGCGTAATGTGTGAAAAACTAAAGATTAATCATCTTTTGAATTTTAAATGAATTTGTTTCTTTACCCAGATTGAATTTATCAACTTACTAGGCAAGGAAAGCTGACAGAAGGGGTGCAGAGGGTATATTTTGGGCCTGGAGCTGTTTAGATACATATTTGTATAGTTTAGATGCATACATTTTTCTTACAAATGGCTTAATTTGGGGCCCGAAGATCTCGTTGGTACCGGGCCCAAATGATCCTCTCATCGGCCCTAAATTAGGTATTCCAACAAACTATGAAGCTTCTGTGAAGTTTATAGGACAGCAACAGTATAAAGAATCGGTTTATTATTGTTCAACAATAATAACACTGGTCTACAAAAAAAGAATTTTTTTTTGCTCCATGAACTTTGAAGACTGGTTTAGAGTAATTTTGGGGTGCTGAATCCGAATCTGACCTCAGATTTATCCTATCACGTAAGGTTTGTGAAATATGATAACAACAAATTGTTACTTTCGTCAAAAGTGGAAGATTTGGCGTTGCGTTTACCACCAACATATGCAGTGCTGTAACGAAAGGTTAGTGTTAAACAGGCCAAAACAGCCTAAATATGGTTACTGAACAAGCATTGTCATAGGCTTGCTTAAATCTTTGTGGTTTCATGCAAAACATTGACCGGGGGAGTGGGTCAGTTACACTTATAGCCTCCCTTTTAGCTTGTTATTATTGCCTTGTTAATAATGTTGCTTAGAAAACAAATTGGTATCAAAATTATAATTGGTAGGTGTATTTCAGCTACTTATGCACCACATGGCCTGGATTTCTGGATCTTGCACAACGTGTATGTGCAATAAACGCAACGTCAAATCTTCCACTTTTGACAAAAGTAACAATATGCTGTTATCATATCTCACAAACCTGACGTGATAGCATAAATCCGAGGTCAGATTCGGATTCAGCACCCCAAAATTACTCTAAATCAGTTTTCAAAGTTCATAGAGCAAAACTCGTGTAGACCAGTGTAATCAATAAAAACATCTTTGACAACTTTCACTTGCATCGGTAGTCTACAACGTTTTCTCTCTGAACATAAAAGAAGTGGGTAGTCTGGAAGGAAAATATTGTTGTAGAAACAGAAAGTTTCCTGTTTTAGTTTTTGTAGCTTTTATTTTAAACGAGTCGACACCATGTTACTAGATGTACAGCATACTTAAACATTTAAGTGAAGGAACGTCCAAGATTATCGTTTTTAGATTTATTTTCATGATCTCCACCTTCAGAAAGCAAGCAGATGAATATTAGAGAGACTCTTGATGAAGATGCTTGAAAGTTGAAAGAGGCATTTTTTTTCTTGTTCTTCCATCCATTAAATCGGTTATGTCCAATCCGCATCCCGCGGCCCAGTTGAAAGGTTTTGTTACGACCCTGTTATTATGTCTTGCATTTGCCTTCGTGTAAAAGTGAAAGTCGATTGAATTTGAGTCTTATCAGTTAAACTCTTTCCAAAGAAAATTCTGCAACTTTTAACACGTTTAATACACATTTAAAGCCGAAATGTTTTTTTTTTCCAACACCAGATTGGCAATGTTTCCTGGACTACACCGACAAAGTTACAAAAGAGTGGCCAGGCTTGGTATCATCCAAGAAAGGCCAGCCTCCTCCTCATCCCTTTGATGGGAAGAGGATGATACAATCGTTGATGGCATGGTCTGCATCACTGCGTCAATGCGTCCTCGGCCTCACACTCGCAAAAGTAGGAAGATTTCACTACCCACTGATGCACGATTGAGCAAAAATGCCAAAAACTCATGTGAAGATGTTGAAGCGTAGCCAAAGCCTGTCTCGTTCGGGACCCAAACCAAGCGGAGCAGGTATTGGAATCAGAGATGAAAAAAACAAGGCCAACTGGTATTTAGTCTTAATCTTGATTCCTATTTATGGTCCGCGCTATTTGCCGAAAAAATGTTTTGTTGATCAGCTTTACTGAGGAAGCGTTGAGTGGCTGACAAGAATGGGTGCCTTGATTTCAGTCGATAAGAGTGCTAGTTGAAGGAGCATAGACCTTGGAGTAGAGAAAATGGTTTGGCTTCTAACTTCATCGAGGCAGAGTGGCTTCTTGCGGCAAAAAAATTGCATGAATTGAATACAAAAACATTTCAAATGGTTTACGTTGCTCAATGCCAAACTTGCCTGATGACATCAGTTGGTACGTTTTAATTCAAAACCAAGCATCATATAAAGATTTTGTTTCGTATGAGTCAGCTATTCTAAGTTTAGATCAGGCGGTAGTAAGTCAGGTTACAGTAGCTTTGTCCAGTGATACTACTGTGCATTCTGGTTAGTGTTTTAAAACTTTGATACTCAAAGATAACATCAGTGACACCACATTGAGATTGTTTCGTAATAATAAAAAATCAGTAGAATTTGATTCATTTGCATGTTGTTAAGTTTCAATATTTCATTTAGTCAATTCTTTAAATGTGCTGTAGTTCCGGTCGTTTCTAAAATACCAACATAAATTTTGGCCTAGGTTGACATACGTAACTGCAAAAAATTTAACTATTTACTCTTTCAAGCTAAAGACTGACGTGTCTAGCTCACGCGCACTAACTGCTGGGCCACTAAATGAGTAAACGTTGTATTTTGCCCTCATGTAGCCATTACTTAGTGTTTATTTGCTAATTTTACCGTAAATTATCTAAATTTTACAGCCAATTTTGACGAAATTTTTTTTTTCTATTTCATCTTTGATTGACGGGATATCAGATAATTTATTGTTGCCACCAGGACACCCACACACATCAATGTGTAGTCTGCATAGACTAAAAATTGAGTATGCGTGACAAGCTGTCAAGGTTAGAAGGTGGTTGCACTTTGGACGGTTTTCCGCATTTAGCTTCGTCATTGCGATAAGCGATTTTCAGCTAACCGGCACGCGAAAACTGACAAAGTTTATTTTTGTTTGGTCATGAAATTAGGCAATAATACACACTATGAACACTGGAGTTCTATATTTAACTTGCTACACTGCATAGATTTAAATGAAGATGAAACTTATCGCGAGCAAACTCAGAAGCTTATCAAGATGAAATCTTAAACAGTGTTTTAGTGACGCTTTTTCAAGTTGCATGTCATCTTAACATTGCGTGCAAGGGAGCTATAGCTTCCTTCTGCCAATCAATCTTTACTTTTCTGCTAGTTATTTCTGCGGGAGAAAGATAATAAAGATTGCTCCTGCTTTTCACAGGCAATTTCAAGCTTAACCTACTTGTACTAAACCTGCACCAAGTTTAACCTGTACTAAAAATCTATTCTTCTTAGCACATAAAACATTGACTTCAAGTTTTTATAACAAAAGTAACAGAACAAAAATACATTTCAGGAGTAAAATCCAAAATTAGGGCATACACTTTTATCTGACAAGAGTCATTTCAAAAGCAATATTAGATGAACACGGATTGCCGCATATCTATTATCTAGTGATATAAAATTACTATATATTTTACACTTAAAATTTTGATTATTATGTGCAAAAGTACCTTCAATATATTGTATAATTTTAAAAATACATCTTTTCTTTTGAGTGATACATAAGATTGCAAAAGTCAGGTGTAAGCTACACTATGCAGTATGCAGTGTACAGTTGTACACCTCTATCATAATTTCAAGTAGAGTTCTATAAACTCGTTCTAATGCTATCTGACCATCTCACCTACATCTTAAAGGTGTGTCTGTGTATTCAATATTCTTCCTGAGAAATTGCAAAAATAGTTCAGGGCAGAGTATACTGCTGTGAATTATCTTGAACAAAACGTGACTGGAGCTTAATTCTACAATGATCCAACGACACTTTAAACACTTGAAAATTTTTTTACGTCAAAGACGCGTGTCTCAAGTTCACTCAATGTTACTTTCCAGCGATTTGAATGGCGTGTGAATGATATTCTGAAAGTTAGGCGTTTGGGCACGCTTTGAAAGCAAGAATTGGAAATAATACCTTTGGATAACGCTATTCTAACTCAAACAAACCATAAAATAAATCCAAGCGTTGTCAGACCGGCACTCGTCAAAAAAACAACAACTTCATCTAAAGAAACAATTAGTAACAAAGAATAATAAAAATTATAAAAGAGGTTACCTTTAAATTATACCTTTGCCAAGGTAAGTGACGAAACCATTCAAACTTGCATACAAGCTGTTAGAATTATTTCATTGGAAAAACGTAAAAGTAAACAATTTATTTTACTCTATTTCGATTGTGATCTACAGTATGTGCGACTACAACTGCACGATGAAATAAAAAAAGGAAAATCTCGATGAGATTGAAATGTTGTCAATGGATTTTTTTTGTCATTTTTTTTTAAACATGAATATTAGCGGCTAGACATGAGTCTTCAATGTTTTGCGTATGAGTTCTGCATTGAGGATTAAAACAGCCTTGCCTGCATTTTTCTCAGGACAATTGGCTCTACAGTTGCTTAATGCCATTTCGAAATATTCGAATAGCGACAATCGAATCCGGTTTTAAGTCCGAAGACCCATAGGCCCTATCTTTTTCTACCATAATTTCTGTTATTCACATGTGCATCATGTCAGTTGATTAAGGACATAAGCTGGAAAATGTGCCTGTAGGTACATACTTATACAACCTATACAATCAACCTATACTTATACAAGCTACAGTATTCTAACACACAAAACGTTGTATTTAAGTGAAGTAGCAATGACCCAAAGTTATAATTATCTCCTACCATTTGATCAAACAATGAACAAACAATAATCGGAACAAAACAACCACTGATCAGCATAGCCTATTATCTCTCCCCACCTCCCTCACACCGAAACAAGTTGTTAAGGTGACATTGGAAACATTTCTGAAGTGCTATCAAGCAACTTACAACTATTTCCCGTAAAATTTGATAGTAGCCTAAGACATTCAAAACCTTTGAAAATGCTAAATAGTTTTAGAAATTTACCCTGAAAAAAAGTCTTTTGCCGGCAAACAATAGGCCTGCTTGGTTTCTTGATTCTACAATATTATTTCTTTTCTGTTTGCAAAACCAATTTAACTTACAAGTAGTTGTGAGACTATGTAGCTTAAAATTCAACAGTTAACAATTATTTAGTCTGCTAGATCTAACCTTCCGACTTTAATTTCAATTCACAAATTAACAATTAACAACGAAAAAGAGTTTTAAAAAACTGAAAGAACTTACTAATTAACAACGGGGAACCACATCAGACTCAATCCAGCGCTTTAATTATGGGATCTTTTTACCCAAAAAGTAAACAACAAACTTGGGAAGACAAGGGTCAATAATTCTTTGAATTTAAAGGTTAAAGATTACACGTCTGCATGCATTCAACCGTTATTATCCTGTATCGTGACCCCGAATGCAAGAGTTTGAACGATTCATTTGGTGGTGCAGCTTAACAAGCTGAGCTGGGATAATCAAATTTTGATAGAAAAGCCTAAACATTTGCTATGAATGAGCTGATACAGCGCATTGTTGCTGACTGTAAGTTAAAGCTAGGTTGAGGATATAAATCGGTTTTGAGATGAAATTACACTCTTAAAAATGAACAGTTTAGATTAGAGAATGTGTAGGACTTTGGGATCTATACACATACACAAATGGCCTACATTTCTGTAAACAAGAAGTTATCACTGTTTACCGTATGGAATTTGAATAATTATTTCTTGATGCTGCTGCAGCATGAAGTACAGTGGCCATTGCGGTGATGCAGACTGAGTGACCAGAGGCTAGTTCGACGTTCGAAAGGGCGATAGTTCGACGCCGCTTAAGAGCATGCGGCTGTGTCTTTGATAAACTACTTAAAAGCATGTTTGAAGGTGGACACGATGATTGGCTTCCTTGCCTTCCCGTTCACGTAATCTAAATCTTCAACTACCGGGGGTAAGCCTGGATAGGACAAAAAAGTAACCAGAGTTCACATTACCATCTTTCACTGATCACTTTACAGACCATACTGTTTCACGCTGGTCGCTCCAGCGTTGCACAATGTCAAACTAGGGTCACATGATCGAAACTCAGGTCACATAACTGCTTTATCAAGTCGTTTGCAGGCCAGTTTGCATCAGCCAGTTACGGTATGCTAACGAATTCATATGAAACTCTTTTTAATTTCACTAAACTTTTGCAGTAGCAGACATTTTTCAAAACGGGATTAATTTGAAACAAATTCGTTCCGTATGCTTTTGTGTGTTAACTCAATTAGCCAACCGAACTTGATCGAATGGAGTACGACGCATCCGGCCTGAAGACCTGAAGGGCAAAGGTGACTGACTTTGCGGTATTTGAGGAGGTTAGGTTACAAGCTTCGTATTTGGATGTCGTTTTTTCTGCTTGTTTTGCGTCAAACATCGTGCAATAATCGGTGATCCGTGACCTCTGCAGCTTGACAGTATTTCAAGTCTCACATGACGTTTTCTTCAATAGACTAAACTGAGCTGCAAGTAGCTTTGGTGAATTGAGCAGTAGCAGCCAATGCCAGCAATGAACCACATCTAAAACTTTCCTTCTCCGTGCCTTTGCGTAAACTTTTCTCAAATTATTGCAAGCCCCTGAACAAAGACAATCTGATTTTGAAAGGCCAAGTGATAATCTTTTCTCAAAGGAAAAAAAGAACAAGCAAGTACGACAGAGGAATGTTATCAAAGATTTGTTCTCTGATAAGAAGCAAAAATTTCACCGGCTTCTCACAATCAGCGCATTACGCATCGAGCCACTAAAAAAGCGTCAAATTTAACGTTTTAGTAAGTACAAATGCACTTGAAACCTAGGTCTTATTATTGCATTGCCAGCATTCATTTGCAAGGACAGGTGACTCCTTGTAATTCTATCCAGTCAGACCACACACGAATCATCAAGTTGGGTCTTAATTGTCAAAGTAATTGCAGTTCGATAAACAAAGAAACGGCACACTCAAACCGAAAAACAAACTTTTCCTAAAATTTACAAACTTGACATTTTTTTTATTTTAGTCTCTAAAAGTTTTTGTTTGAAATGATGTTATTTACTGCTCACTGTACAAGTCACAACTGAGCCTAAGCAGCTCAACGCCGCCACTTCGTCTCTAATGAAAGAAGACAGCTATTGCTCGTTTGCTAGCGTTATGAGTTCACCACCCTATCAAGCACCACTTAGTGAGATTGTAACATCAGTTAATCTATAGATATTTTGTACTCAACAATGCGACAAAGAGTGCTTGCATACCCTGTGCATGATTTTTTTTACCTTTACTGTGATAGATCAAAGTTCGTTTGGTAAACGTAAGAAAACAAAACCAAGCAACACCACGGAATTTATCATGACATAAATGAAAACAAAAAAATGTTTAGATAAGAAGCTTGTCTACGGTTATCCCGCATGGAGAGCGGGCTTTTTGCTTTAGTTCTATTCACAGAATATTTGCCACCCAAAATATGCCACTTAATGGTGATGATAAAACAGTTCCTGAACATAAAGGCTAAGAAAGTGTTGGTGAAAGTGCTTTCCTATATTTTATTTAGTCCAGCATTTTACAAATTCTACCGCAACGACCCACAGAAACATTTTTATACTAATACAAGTCTGTATTTCTAAGTGCTCAGTGAATCATGGGCTGATGTGAAATCATTGTAAAAAAAAATCATTGTAAAAACAATAGAAGTTCACGTTTTCGTAGCATCAAATTGGTTATGTTTTTTTTTTACATGAATAATCTCAAATGAAATTACTTTGGTTAATACAGCAGCCTACTTATCATTAGTATTTGTTCATTCCATTTGCGTTATTATTGCGAGCAAATTATGTTTGTTGTTGTTGTCAAAGTGCGATGTCTTGAATTCGGTCTTCAGTAAGACCAACATATTATACTCGTTGACTTAAAAATTTTGCTGAAATGAAATTCGCTTTAATATTTTAAATACAAAAACCTAAATATTCAAGCTTTATTAGGCATATAAAAATGTGAAAAGCTGAACTTTAAAGCTAAATATTTCCAAAAAATAAGCTACAGTTTCAAATGTTTAAACAACGACCTCAAATATTACTGAACTTGCAGCAAAATCTACTTGTGTGTCATAAACAGCGTAAAACGCGTTCGTACCCGGCTTTCTGGCGCTCCGAAATCATTTCCCATGAAGAAGCGATAACTCGTGCAAATAACGGGGCGTTTTCCGTTTCACTCAAATATTCCATTATGTTCAAAAAACCTACATCCTTGGAGTTTAACTAAAATTAGACCGGCGTTCCATTGTTTTAAAATCTGTATGCTAAAGCTAAAGCTTTTTTTTTTAAGAATATACAATAATTACAGTAGGTTGCTTGTTTGAAGATGGGTTTTTAGTGCCTTAAGTTACTTTGCGCTGTTGCAATTAGGCTGGCGTAAGATCAGCCTTGCTCTGTTGCTGCCTATCAGCAAAAGGTAACTGCAGATTCCACAATAACACGTTGCAATGGCAAGCTGTGTGGGCCATTGCTATTGAAGTCAAAGATGATGCGACCCAAGCAAAAGATGACACGATTAAACATTTCAATGAAACGGAATTTGCACCTTTTGAAACAACAAAGTAAGAGTCACAGTGTCTACATTCTTTGCACTTTTTAAGCCGTCACAAACAGGTTGCTTTCAGATCCTACCAAGCGATTATGATTGACAGACTCAGCGTAGATTTCAGTGAGCAGAACTTCAAACTTCACATTACCATAAGAAAGGGGCTTCCTTTAAAAAAATAACAGTTAGTGGCAATCCAAGTTGAAGAGATGGCGAATAAAGCGAAAGGTCACGTTTTCTTTATTGTTCTATTATTTATTGATACTTCCATCTGCTGTTGTCACATGGTAAATCTGTTTTGATAATTTTTAGCAAAGCACTAAGAGATACATATAATCTTTATGCGACAATAGTGTTAATATTTCAAGCGTAGTAGTTTCAATATAAATTGTCATTGTAGGCAGTTAATGCTTTTGTCTATGTAGGAAGATAAAATGTATTTCGATTGTGTTGGTTTGACTTGCCAATCATGTGAAGACTTTGCATCAACCGACAGAAACATCTGAACTGAAATGCGATATACCAAAAGCATGCATCATAAGTCATAACATAAACATTTTAGTTCAAAACATTTTTTAAGCAAGTGTCCCAGTAATGAGGAATCACGTCGGCTTATGTAAAGGACTCGCTTCTCGAAAACTGAATGTCTTGCAAAAGACACAGCCCCTTGCTATCTGGCGGTGCCGAACAGACGTTCTTTCAATGTTGTCGTACAAGGGCTTTCACTACTCGGCTATGCGACTCTCAACAAGAATCTACGGTGGAAATTCAGACTTTTACTAAATTGCCCTCCGCTTTGGCTAGTGCATTAAAGGTGAATCCCAATATCAAGCTTTACATTTTCTGTGTGTATTTTTCGTCCTTTAAATTGCTTTAAATATCGTTCGTCTCTGTGGCTATGTATACGCAATAAAGAGTGCGAATTTAGTTCAAGCACAAAGATTGTTGGTAAATTTGGAACATCAAAAGTATTGGGGCCAGTTTAGTTTTATTTCTTGCCTTCTTTAACTGTATTTTATTAATACAAACTTTTTACCATCAGCAACATCTTTGTGATTGTATTTGAAAATGTGCAAGACTTAATTTCTACAGCTCAATGGTAAAGATTTTTCATACATCATGATCAAAACTTTAAAAAAATGACTGAAAGCTTTTGTTATGCAAGACGTACAACGTAAATGTCTTCAAAAACACAAAATGATATAGCGTTGCTGTGTTGTATAACCTACATTTCTAGAAAAAAATGTGTTGTCCATAAACTTTTAAATATTGGATTACACAGTTTCAAGATCATTCAAAAACATCACCTGCGTATTGTAAAATACAACATCAGCCAGGCAGAAAAGCAGCTGAATATCAATCAAGTATTGCCAACTGTTATGGTTGAATACAAAGACCTGTGAAAATTTATTTTTGCGCTGTTTCACTTTGGTACATTTACAAAGCAGTGCGCATGACCAGGTGAACGAATAGCTTAAAAATCGCACCGTCTGTCACGTCAGAACATGTGAAATATGACGAGAAAAAGTTGAGCTAGCAATTTTGAAAAAAAATCTGCCAATTGAACAGTCTTGTTTCTCAGCTAGCAAATTTAGTTCTTTTTACATCGATTTAACATCCGCAGACATTCACAGAACATCATCTAACAATCAACACCTTTTGCTTATTTTGCAACATAACTTATCATGCTAACTTCAGTTTCCAAAGTTTTGGCTTTTTCTCTAAAAATAGTGTAATTCAATTAGTCAGCAAGGTGACATTTCAAAAACATTCAAGCAAAATTTCCCTTTTTTAACTTCACTGCAACGTCTGATGACGCAAAAGCGATGGAAAAGTGTCTTTGTTGAAACAAAACTGTCGCTTTCAAACCTAACACTACTTTTTCACCGGAAGAACATTTTCTTTCACAAGTTCGTTCCTTGTCACTGAGATTTGTTCGCAAGGGAATTCAAGCAATCAATTGCTATAGCACTCCAATTCTCTAAGAAAAGAATAGAGTTCTCACATTAGATATCATCTTACCTTGTTGCATAAAACCTATTTTTTTATCGAACTGAGTTTACCAGATTGCATTCAGTAAAGCTTCCGAGTAAACCATATTCGAAAATCTGCATGTTCATATTCAACTAAAGCAGAATGATCCGCTTCAATTTGAAAAAAAATTAATCATTTTCTTACTTCCAAGTTCAATAACTTTCCATCAAGTTTATTAATTTTTTATTAAAAAAAACAAACAAATTGTCCAGAACATTCAAGAAAACTTTGGAATTTTCAAGTTTAAAATAGTTAATTCTGACAGTTTGAGTTCATATTTTAGGTTTACAGTCCAGTCTCTAATGACGGTAGGCCTACTTGGTTAAAAAGTAGGCTACTATCAGGAGCTTAACTGGTAACAATTAACAAAACCTTTCTTTCATTAGCCATTTGAAATCAAACCATACGTAAGTTTCTAAATTTTACACCAAACTTAAACAAAGTGTTTCATGAATAGATATTTAGCAAGATACAATAATTTGGTGTTGGTAAACTCTTTTAGTAGGCTCTTTGCCGCACACTACAGCAACTTGACGTAGACGGAAACGACTATAAATGGTAAATTTTCTCGTTTTAGACTTAAAGGCTCGTTACAGTTTGGTTTTCGACTAGATTTATTGTCTCGTGGAGCATAAGTCAAAGTTATTGTACATTTGCACCAAGGTTTTTATTTATTTAAAGATTGCATTACTTTGAATTTTACTCGTTGAATAAGTTGTGAACGACATCGCTAGCTTTGCTTTTGCTATTTCTGTACAACACGCATAAGCTGTTGATGACTTTGATATTTTTTTCGAGATAATTTTCAGAGGCGGTTAATTTAATTTTAAACGACATGCGCACAGCCAAAGACGGGTTTTATGTATTTTTTTTTCTTGTAAGAAATTGTTCGCAAACAGATCAACAACGACATGATATCGTTACTTCAACTGTGTTTGGCGCAATAAAAAAAAAAATACTAGCCAAGCCTCTAAGCCAGCTTGGTAAGTTGTGAGCGAATTTAACCGGTTTATTCTGCTTTTGTGTTGATATTTTGTGACTGGTGTGAATGTGAGTCATGCATTTACGTGAGAAAGCAACGAAAACGTTTCAGGTTGAAATCTTGTCCAGAAAAAGTGACGTCGAGCCACCTAACGGAAGGCGAAAGTTATTTATCCATTCGCTAAGGGGAAAGGTTTTCAACAGATTTGTTAGTGACCAAGAGAGTTATGTTTATGAAGACACAATGCAAATTAAGCTGTCTTTTTACCTTGTATAAACAGTAAACACTACAGGTATCTTCAGTGTTGGAGATTTTCTGATTGTATATTATAGAAACATCAATCAAAAATATTTTGTTTCAATTTCTAAAAAGCGAATTAATTCGGATACAAATATACTAAAAACTTATGTTCAGTGAAAAAACTCAGCAAAGATGAAAAATGTCATTTCACATAAAAAAAAATAAGTTAAATGTTGTCTACAAATTTTTGTTATTAAAACTATATTATAATCCAACAAGTTTCAATCCGATTTGTTTCTCTCATGACTGCTAGCCTTTAATTTATAACAAAAAAGAGCCGACAACATTTCACGAAGTGGTGTTTTTTATTAACATTGACATACAATCACTACGCAGAAACATCACATCACGAAGTCAACACTTTGACTATGATACTGTAGGGCCTACAGAAAAGTTTTAGAGCGGAAAAATCATGACTTTCTATCATAGTTATTTCAACTCAAACAGTAATGTAAAATGCGAATAAAACAAGCTAGTATCAGCAATTGCACACAACACAGTGTCCCATTCATACTTTTGTAGCACCGTTTTATCAGAGTGGTATTTTCTTTTATTGTTACATTTGTTTGTAGGCTACTCATTATGAAGCGCTATAAAGTTAGAAATCCTATAAAGCGCTAGAAAATTTTGCTTCAACATGTATTACTCAATAGATTGAGTATCGCCTTTAGCAGCATGGTCGTTGTTTGCCTTGTTAAATTGTATCTACATTTGTGATGCATGTTGTTTAAAAATAACAACCTCCAATTGCTTCATGTCATTTTTGTCAAATATTTTTGTAGTTTTGGCTTTTGTCAGAAGGCAATTTTTTTCTTGGTGCAAATCACAAATGGGTGTCGGAGAGAGAAAACACTTTCCGGTCCGGTTGCAAAGACGCTGCTGCTCTTGTTTCAATATTTAAATCAGGATCGGGCGACATCATCGATGACGTCATGTATTGCTGCACGTTCAGTTCAGCGATTTGGGGCTTGGTTTCGTCGAGTCGTGCAGCATCCAAAGTGTCTTCTGGAAAAGGAGGAGCGTAGTTAGAAAAGTGTTTGTCCGGCGGCTCGATTGCTCTTTCTGGGATTTGTGATTGTGTTATAGTTGTTTTGGAGTTCTGGTCTGAGATCGATTCCAGGTCGGGTCAAACCGAAGACTTTAAATACTGTACCGATTTTATGCTTTCTTGCATAACGCAGTGAGACTAAGTCTGGTAATGATGTGATAGCATTGTAAACCTGACATAAAATATAAAATGAGCCCTGTCCGTAAAAGACCTTGGCAGTTGTAGAGCGACAGTTGTAAATAAAATCATAACATTATTAATATCGTTGAATTCAGATAATGCCAAGACTTCTTTTTACGTGGACGTGTGTGATAGAGCCTTTTAATTATGTAATTGTATCAACAACTGAAGTTCTTAAATGTCCTACAAAAATCAGTTCACCCCTTCGTAGACTCAATCTGAACGTCATAATAAAGAATTGTAAGATGTGCAAGTTTGGCAGTCGAGTGGGAGAAGCAGGGATTGTAGGTAGGTATCACGCTCTTACTTCATCAACAACAACAATGTCTCTTTAAAGCAGCTTACTCCAACTCAAGTTTAGATGAATCGACCAAACATAAAAGCCTTACCTTCTTTCAATGCTGACATCAGATCTTCGAAATCTACTGCATTTTCGTCGTTGCAATCTATAGCGTTATCATCGTCCACGCTGTTTTCAATTGACTCCCATATTCCCTGTAAATACAGCAATAAAACTACCTTCAAGAACAACAACAAATTCCGCCTTTATTGACATTTTGGAACACCTCTTCCCATTTTTTTTGATGTCAGCAATTTGTGAATAGATGTCATATCTAGTGTAGCAATCCTAGCAATTGATTGAACGTCTTCAGATGTTGAATCAATGTAAAAAATGACATTTGCTGGCGGAGAACGTCCAAAACGACAAAATGTAATAAAACCGGTTGAACAGTCACTTATGTAACTTCTTACATCATCAAACTTCATCAAACTCTGGGTGCTCCTGTTCATAATGTCGCCAGCAACGGAAGCTACGCCATCCAGAACAGCCGTTTCGTAAGCTGAAAATTAAAATGCAACATCTTCACACGCTATATAATATCAATCTATGACATTACCTTCCATCAAATTGGTCTGGAAACTCGCATCTATTGAATTAACATGTCAAAAGTTATTTGATTTGAACAGCATAGTCTATCCAGTATTTTACCATTAGTTTAAGTTGGCAAAAAAATATATATATATTTAGAATATAAACTCATAATTTTCGATATTTACCAGGATTTTCGTGTGTCATTTGTTCCGGCTTGTCCAGACCTCCATCGTATAAATCTTTTGCGTTGTGCAAGATGGGGCTGTGCAATATCCCATATGTGACCAAAATGTAAAAGCCCTGCAAAAACGCGATTTAGGCGTCACATAAATTTAGACTAAAAGAAAAACTATCAGCACGTAAACTATTAAAAAGCATGAAAAATTAACCGTTGAAAAACGTTATCAATAATCTTTTGTCAATGCATATTACCTGCAAAAAATTGCACACCACAAAAAGAATAAGCATCCACAGTTGTCCATACGCTAGATGGAGCCCTCCCCATAGCCACGTGATTGACACGAAGAAAAACAACCAATAGAGAAGAGGGACCTCTGTAAAGAAGAGTGCCACAATGAATCAATGTTTACAATAGTCCGATCTAGCAGCCATTTTGTTCCAATACCATACTACACGAGTTTGGTGCACAATTGAGGCTGAAAACCTTGACACGTTAAAGAATAATCTAATTGTATTTGATAGGGACAAACTCGGCTTCGTCGTTGCCTAAGTGGTGAAAGTATCTCATCAACGACCAGAACGTTGTCGGTTCGAAGCCCACCCTGATTCTTAAATAGCAAAACCTTTAATAAAAATCTTAAAGATAAAAACAAAAGCGAGCTTTGCTTCTTCACCTTTCTTGAATTTGATTGGCAAAGAAAGTGTAGACTTAACCATACAACCAGAGCGACTTTTATATGACATCATCAGTGGCTTACTGTTCAAGGCATACCTGTGGAGTTGAACTTTCCAAAGTAGACGTCATCAAACCGTTTCCATTCTCCTTCCTTTTGATATAAATGCACAGCTATTGTGACGACAATGAGGACACAGACGGTGGCAGGGACTACAGCACTAAGCAAAGCTCCGTTGGGACTCATGATTGTACACCTGTGATGGAGCAGACCATTTTAGATTACTGTAAGCTCAATACGTTTTAGCATGACAAAAATTTAAGTTCGCACAGTTTTTATATGGTTTGAACATTGTGTTTTACACTTTGGTTTTACTCACATGACACCATTGCTGTAGACGTCTCCGTAAATGTTGTGCAAAGAAGCGTTACCAAGGGCGTACATCACAATGACGTACAAAAGGATGATGACAGCGGGGATTCCCCACCCGAATATGAAAAACACGCTCAGTCTTCGATCTGTGTTCTCATTGCTAAAACTTAACACCTGAAAATAAACCTCCGTCATTGTCCTCTACCATTTTGCAACAAAAAAAGGTTTTTAAAATAATTTTTAAGTTGAAAAAGAATATTGCTGAGGATAAAGACTCTTTAAGGCAAGAAAGACAATTAAACGTTGTTACATTAAATTTTTGATCACTTTAATAAAAGTTGTAGTAAGCTTTTCAAATGATTATAGCTTATTTGTATCTACAAGCAAGCAATCTACAGAAAAAGGAAAGGTAAAAAATTTAGGTTCATCAAAACAGGCATATTTCATGACATGAATGAAATAAAAATAAGAGATTACAATATTGCAATGCGTTTTAAGATTACTTGAAGAATATTGACGGATTGAATGAACATCCAAGTAAATTGGGCCAGCCAGAAATAGTGAAGAAATATAGCAAGAGTGGAGCACGCGTCCTTATTCACGTCTGCACTCTTCAAAGCTCCGATTGCAAAAACAAGCTGTAGAATGTAAAAGATAATGCGATTATTTGGAACGCTAATTGAAGAAATGTCAAAAAAGCTGGGTATTATTTTCCACATCTTTCACCTTATGCTGGACTAGTGGCATAATCTACAGCGAGTAAAACTATTTTATTGATAAGATATTTGGTAATTAAGATCTTAAAATTAAGTAGGAGGCGCTTTCATGATGATTGTGTGTCTCTTCACTGCTTCTATTCGTATTTTTGTACACTTCACTGCAGTTTGCAAAGTAGCCGGCTGTCTGTTAGCACAATGGAAGCAAAACCAATGAAAGTATTGGACAAGATATTATAGAATGTCGTGCTAAAATAAATATCTGTAGAAGGAGTGGCGGATCCAGCCAGTAGCGACTTCAACAAGCCACAATGATGTGTAGTTCTACTAATGTGTCTTTGCTAATACGCAGTGAGTAAGGTTAATTTTCTGTGTTTTAGAGGGGGGAGATTACTCCAATCGTGCCCCCCTGGACTGGATCCGCCTCTTTCTAGAAGTAAATATATTTTTGCTTAGACAAAGTATGGTTTCTGTACCTGAGTGGCAGCGCAAGCGAAGCACATATGCATTAGAAGCTTTGATGCCATTTTAAAACGCCTTGTGCACAGATGATGAGCCAACAAGGTGACGAGGAAGCCGAACATTGAAATGAAACAAGCCGCATATGTTGCCTAAACAAAATTCATTCGTAAAAATGCACCAAAGTTTATTTCACGAAATTCAACTACGAAACTCTTCAAAAGGCCTCAAATATCTTAAGTGGAGGATGTTTTTCAAGTTTGCCAGTTTTATAGTTCGCAAAACACGGTCACACGGTCGATCATATTGCAGACGTTAAACAGGTTGTAAACACCTGATTTCACTCTTCAAAGAATTTAGTGCTTTTTGAATAAGAGAACGTTGAAACGAAGGCATATTACCACTTCAACATCTTGTAAAAAATTAACTTGCACAGTAAATGCACACCCGAGAAGCAAGCGTCATACCGTAGATATAAGCTTATATAATAGTACTGTAGTAGCTAACTGCTCTAGGCTGCTGCTGAGCTGAATCGGAGTCTGCCTCACTTTCTGACCTAGTCTTGTTCTGACACGATCCCTGTTCCATATCTCGAAAGCTAAAACCTCAATTGCTAAGGTAACAGGGATCAGTAGTCAGTAGATGTAACAGAAAATATATTTCGCACTTGCTAGTGCATCGTCAGTTCTGATCAAATCAGTACAGTACTGTACTGTAGTCAGCTTCTATAGTCAGTACTGTACTGTACTGTCAGTACTGTAGTACGTCGTACGTCAGTGACGTCGTACGTCAGTGACGTCGTACGTCAGTGACGTCTTACGTCAGTACTGTAGTAGCTTCTATAGTAGATATAAGATATACGTCCGCAACGTTAGCTCAGTGGTTACGCGCCCGGTTCAAGATCACGCAGCGCAAGTTCGACTCTCGAGGTGTGCGCTTGAACAACGCATTTTCAGGACTGCTCTTCATTCAGTGGCATCTCATGGATGGAATAATTCCCCGGAAACAACACTTTAGCAATCGGAAAACTTTACTCTGCAAATCTCGGTAACCGGCCCTGCGTCAAGAGCCTTTACAAGTATGCGAAACTACCAGGAATAACCAATCAAGGCTTTGTCAGTCCGAGGATAAAGATTCAAAACCAAAACAAGCTTAAAAGTATTTGTTAACACTGTGCTTACCTCAACTAACGTTTTAGTTACGATATACAATATTTCACATCGCAGTGACCTTTGGCAATTTACAGTAACTAAAAAATCTGAGTTGTAGTTTACATTGATTGTTGTGATACCTCGTTGTAATTAGCCAAGTTGTCGGTGGGGCCTCTCGCAGCATACACGGACATATGATTGCACGCACACTCCACAAAGTTGGAAGTGTCATCGATCACGTGACACGTACCATGCGACGTCGAGAGCCATCGAGATGAAGCCTGAAACAAAGAGGCATGTTTCTAAAGCTTGAACATGCAAATAAGTTATGTTTTCTTTTTGGTGGACAAAACAGTTTTTCATCAAAATTTAGAGTAGGCCTACTGTAATTATTCTAATGCAAAAATTTTTGAACTTTGCGTTTGTGCTTGGTAAGGTGTGAATATAAAAACATATATTTAAATCATATCAAGAACCGCGACAGAGATTTGGACAGGTATCGTTTGGAACATCAACCCGACACGTTACCACTTTGCCAAGGCAAGATAAAAATATTTTGTTATATTCACTTGTCGCCAAAGAACACATTCCGCTTGTTGTGGTGAGATTCTGGCATCTGTTGTGTACACTCGATAGCGCACTGGAGTGGAAAGAGAGCTGATCCCTTCTTTGTCGACACCAACAGAAAATACTTTGTCGCTCATTGGACTCTGCAAACAGAAAAGAGTAAAATTAAATATGACAAATAACGAGCTTGTGAATTTTAAAAATCACTTTTTAACGCTTCGAAGTGAGTTGCAAAATTTTGCTTTTTAATTTAGTCCACTACAGACAATACCAGCAGTTTAACGGTTATTGTTACTGGTTGAGTTTTTGTAAATTCTGTAAAAAAGAATACAAGAGCGCCCAAATTTTTGTGACTATATCTTACTTTCTCTCCTTCGACTTCAAACCAAGTAGCACTTGAATATTCAATGAAGTATATGTCAAAGCATCGAGGATACTGTGAGTCTGCTCCATGTCGTGCAACATCCAACAGGTCTTGTGGGATCTGAAGATGAATGAAATTCAACAAAACGTTTTAGTTGCAGAAGTGTTAGATGGGTGTACTGCATCTTGGTTTATCTTCTTGTAAATTATAATCGTTATATTTTTATGGTTTGTTTTAAAAGGCATACATTGTGGCCTTGATAAAGGTCTTGGAGTGTATTGCTAAATGGCTCAGAGATATTGATAAGGAAGATGGGTATCAAACGACTAAAAGCGTACAAGACGTGAATGTAGAGGAGAATAGAGAGTGTTAGGTAAAAAGAAGCACACTACAGATGAGAACGTGTTAAAAATGGCAGGTAAAAGAAGATACCTGATTGAAGCAATAAGAAGAGAACATTTTGTTACACCCTTTGGCATGGGAATTGCTGTGAGATACTATCAAAGGTTACATGAAAAGCAGAAGACGAAAAAAATAAAAATGCTAGATTGTATGATGAATGTGATCACTGTAGTTACGAAAGTATGAACAGGAAAACAGATAATGAAGATGCTTGGAAGAGAACAATAGCGCGCTCACCGAAAGGCAGAGAACTAATCAATTAACAACATTGGGAAAAAACATGATAATTAGTTAAATTCATGACAATATTGATGACAATAATTAAAATTGCGATAAAATAAAACAAACCTGAAAAAAATCTTTTCCAGGTCCATTGAAGACGTAGCCGTTGATCAGCTCTGGATACCATCTCGAGGTCTGAAATATGCAATATTGCACCTTACAAGCAATAGTCCACACTAACAGCCATCTGTGCACACTGCTAACTCGTGATGATTTAAAAGCGTGGTCAACTAAGTATCTCTTTATATAAGGTAGCTTTAACTAATCATGATAAAGCAGTAAAGAGAAAATTCCGTAATACATTATCAAATCGGTTACTTGTCAGCGCGGTATGGAATTAACTCAATGTCATCAATGCGAGATTACTTTACTATGCTCCAACAGCGAAAATCAATAAAATAATTAGCTTGTGAAAAATCGATTGATTGAATAACAAGTATTTATCTCAGACTGGGTAATTATTTTCTATAACTTAACCTAGACTGCTTCTTGATTATAGCCTCTTTTATGCAGTCTCTGAGTTTAATGATAAACATTTCGTTTGACTGTGAAGTAGGCAAATTGTCAAGAAGGTGCCTTGAACCAGGTTATGTTGAATAAAAACCAGACCTTCAAACGCTTTTTTTAACTACACAAGTCACAACAGCTTAATTATGAATACAGTATAATGCCACTAAAAATGCTTTGCTTGCATACTTAGGCTACCTGAATCATGGCATGCTTGCATGATGTCATCACTGTTGTTGCGACGTCAGACGTGACACACTCCGACTGTGTCGTCATGCACAAGGCAAATTGGTCAAAAGATTCCGAGAAATCAGAATAACCACGAACAGCATCGGTCCGATCTGGACTTAAAAGCTGTGATAAAACAAACATCTTGAAAACGGGAAAGCAACAAATGCCAAGAAAACACTTGAATATTTTCGGCTTTTATGGGAGCCATTGTCAAGAAATTGAAATATGTTATACGATAATCGTGAACTCAACATTCGCCCACAAGGATGACATGTACAGTAGATGCTGCAGAACTCTCCGCCAGAAACAAATTGTAACTTATGAAATGTGAAAGATACGTTAAAATAAGCAAGACAAGGCAATTACAAAATACACTACAAAAAGATAAGCCACAAGCAACGTTTGCTTGTCCAACAGTAAAAAAGATTATTGTTTGATTTGCAGAACTTCAAAAATTTTGATTTGCAACCCAAGCTTGCTGTTGCATACGATATAATCAAATTGATTCATCGAAGCTTCATCGCATACTGCACATGACATGAGGTCATAGAGTCTTTGATCGCACTTTTGATCGTAAGCGTTAAGTTAATTTGCTTCCCAGTTCCAGCCTACCAACATCTGATTGGCATTTTTGTATACAGTATGTCTAGTTCTCGACTTCGCCACAAGGGTTAAAACTAAAGTTTTATTCTGTGTAGTTGCTTAGTTTTATCCGTTTGCGGTGAAAAAAAGTTAATTCTCTATAAAAGTTCTATCTTTACTTCATTTTATTGCAGAAAAAAATGTTCATAGTAGCTTATAGAAAGATGCAAAAACGATAAAACAAACAAATCAGACAGAGTAATCAATCAGTGAGTTGTATTTACTTTGCAAAACAGCTGATACGTTTTTTCGAGCAGTACATTCGACAACTTTCTCTTGCGTCCTTCTTCGATGACGCGATCAAGACTTGAGTGAAAAATCTTTATCTTTTCGTTGTCAAGGTTGTCATCAGCAAGATGAGAAAGTTGAGAAATGGCCTCTTGCATCACTGTTTCATCCAAGTCCTTCGAACGACAATGTACAGTGTGTAAAAAGTCAAATGTTTTAAAAAGGCAGGTAGGTGCTTCATACAAAGCATATGCGGTATTGCAGTAAAAAACACATCTTAAAAAATGTTTTCTGAAGACTATAAAATATCAGTTACCTGCTGCAAAGTTTCATAAACTCGCCATACTCGTTTCACAGTCGCATCTCTTGCTATCGTTACGTTTGCGACATGATAGGTAGCGCTAAGTTGACTGTTACCACTTGACCAATCAAGGACAACTTGAAAGAGAAGAGGCAATGGATTGGCAGAAGTACTATCTGGCTTCAACTCAACAGTGACGTATGCTTCTCTCTGCAAAACACAAAAAATTAGCCTTGTTCTTTGTTGTTTTATGGCAACAGTTTTGCGAAACGAACCTCTCCTCGTTCAAATACTATGTCTTGACTCTTTGTGACGTAATCGACTCCAGCTTCGGCAGGGTACAACGTAGCTCCAGCAATCGTTGTGACGCGACGCAATTGACGTGTTGCGTAACGTACTGACGCAGACGTGTCAATGCCGCCTTGCCGCTCAATCGTTAATCCCACCGACTTGCTATCTTTAGTAACTACTGGAAATCTGTAAAGCAGAAACAAAGATTCATTTATATATATTGATATTTGAAACGTGACTAACATACCAGACTCACAAAGGTAACCTACAATACACGATGCTAAGAATAAAGGTAAAGGTGGTCCCATACTTGATTCAAATGTTGGGTATGAGAAGATAAGGTTCTCATTGTACTAAGTCTTCGACACTAAGGAGAGTAGGCTAACAATAAACCAGCGAGAAAAAAAACGTATAAACACAAGAGAACAAACGGATGAGTCAAATATTGAGGATCTTAGAGCGAGATGATCAAAAAGCTAATTTTGATTCATCGCCTTCTAAAAGTTTGTGAAAACAAAGAGCATGGAAATTTACCTTGAAGAGGAGGCAAACTGGAACAAACCAAACGGAGAATCGCTGTCTTTTATTGTGACGTTTGTAAATTTACGATCTTCGTCAATCTCTGCTCCTTCACTGACTTCATAGATCTCCAAGTAAAAAGTGACAGAAAATTCGGCTATCTGCTCAGAGGAAAAGGCGAGGCATGAGTTTTGATGAAAACAAAAATGACCTACATTTTTTCAGAATTACAGAAAAAACAACATTACAATTTTTGGTTTTAAAGCTGAATATAAGACTTAGTTGAAAAACAGCGTAGCCTACCGCAGAAAATAATAATGTGACATCAAGATTTGACTAATCACTAGGCCTGGTAGATCAGCAAATTAGGGCTAATATTTCCCTTTGTTCATGAAACTTTTTTCACAGGTAGGCTATAAAAAGGTGCAGCAGCGACAGTTCCTTTTGATTTTTAGCGTTGCAAAATAAACCCATAAGACTTCTTGAGAGTGAAGGAATGCCAAGCCATAACCCTGTGTGTTATCAACATTTCTTGGTATAGCTTACTGTGTCATCTTTCAAGGTGAGTTCAACAAAGCATTCTCTCTGGTGAGCAAGACATGTCATAGACCCTTGCGTGGTTTGAAGCTGATCTTCCAAGTTAATTATGTTTTTATCCAACGTCGGCGGCACGCCATTTAGATCCATTGTGCCAGAATTCTGTTTTGGTGGAATATCATTGCTAGTTGGCAGAGATGACAATGCTCTCCAGTTAATTGTTACGTCACCAAACGCATTCGTGCGTGACATCTTTATGTTAGCCTTACGGCTTGTGTCTTCATCTATGGAATAATCTGAAAATGTAAACAAAAAAATGAATTTCTGCTTTTATGCCTTCAATGAACAAAGAATTTTAAATAGCAGTCTGTTTTTTTAATCTGCCAGCAAGCAACAGAATTACTCCACACCTAACAATCAAGTAGGCCAATCAGTACGCTTTCTCCATTGTTTTCAACTCACCTTCTGCCACAAATCCTACAACACCATTTGGCACATCATTGGGATCAATGATTATTTTCGCCACTCCACCATCAGCGCTTACTTTAGCGCCACCTGTTGGAGAGTGTAAAAACACAAAAAATGATTCAGCAGGTTCGGATACTGCGTCATCCAATATAACAATGGCCACCGATCTCCTTTCAGTTCCATCCTGTAAAAATTAAAGAAAAATATTGAAATTATGAAAAAAAACTGCAGCAATAAATTGATTTTGTATTGCAAGAAGGGTATAGTATGAAATTGACAATTTGTGACGTTTGGCTTCGATCACCGCAGCTCGCGCAAGAAATTAAATTAGTTTCGCGCTTGCCTCCAGATGATCTCACATTTTTTGTAAGTCACATGATTGGGAAACTTCATATCATGCGTTTAATTAACCAAAAGAGAGAACATAAAACCAGGTAGTGCGCACAGATTCACAAGTGCGAGATAGGAATTGTCCGTAATTCGATACATGTTCCATACATGCTCAAACTGAAGTTGTCTTTACATTACAGTGTAGCCTACTATGTGAAGGCTACATATTATTTCCTTCCTTTAATTAGAGTTTGTAATCATTTAGTTAACATTTAGCTATGCAATGAAGCCTTTGTCGTTTACAAAACATGGCTTTAATGTAGACAGAAGGTATTTCCCGACACAATTGGATAGTATCAATGGCTAGCGTGGAGACTACACCATTATAGTTAGCGAATCGCAATTGCTCGCTTTTCTAGTAAGCTAATCAGCCTTGTGCTGACTACCAGGAAGATCGCTCCTTTCAACATATTATGTTAGTAGACTAGTGATGCCAAGGCACATGGTCGACTGGATTAGCAAGAAAAGAAGAAGACTTTCGTTCTACAATGGGCTACCAAAAGCAGGAAATGATGATTTCTTGACTGCAGGAAAAAATCTTACCGGGAAAGTTATGTTGAATTGATGCATTTCGTAATCCACACCACTGGTAGCTTGCTTAGTTCTTTCCTCTGCCGCCATTTGTAAAACTTTCCGCCGGATAGCCTGGTTAGCGGAACTTCCACTGGTGGAGGACTTATCGAAGCCGTTCAACAAGTTTTTGTTTTCAAACGTAGACGCAACTACTGATACGTCTCCAGTAGTTCCTGATGTGTTGGAATAAAAGATCATGTGTTCAAGATATAAGGACGATATTGCAATGTGAATTGGTGAAAAAAGAGATTATAACTTGATTTGGTCTTTAATTGAAACAGAAGAACAAGTTTGGTCAAACGGTTAGTCAAAAGTTTGGTAAAATATTCTTTAGTTGGGAAAAAGTAGGCAAGTCAAAAGTTTGTTCCTGAATAAAATCACCTGTTCTTTCTACGTCTACCAAGAGAATCGAAACGCCTGATCCGTCATTGTTGTTCTCCGCGGTGTGAATAACCGCATCCCGGAAGGAAAAAACTCCTCGAGCGTCTGGAGATTCCGATATTGTTACGTGACTGGAATGTTGACCGGCTATGATCCGAGGAGACAGGCCTATATAAACAACAAAGAAGTTAGTTAAGTATTGATAGTACAGGTATTTCGCAAGATAGCAGGTTCAATGTAACAGTCTTCTGTGTTTAGCAGTGAGAAAATAAGTTATTAATGACAGCAGACTATTGTTTCACTCAACAACACAAAACAAACGCATTTTCGAGTGACAACAAAGTTTTCCATTTGTGATTGATCTTTATCCTCGGATTGAGAAACCTTCTTGTAGAGCGTAATCATGGTAGTTTCGCATACTTGTAGAGGCTTTGAACCACTGACGCAAGCCCGGTTACTGAGATTGAGACTGTGAAATTTCCGATTGTTGAAGTGTTTTTGCCGGGAATTATTCCATCCATTAGATGCCACTGAATGGAGAGCAGTCCTAGACGTGCTTTGCTCAAGCGCACACTCCGTGAGTCGAATCAGCGCCGCTTAATCTTGAAGCTTCTTCGTTTACAAAGTTACAAGCTAACCAACTGACCTATCGGGACGGATGTTTTATGTTTTATTAGTTTACAACATCTTGAAATTTTGAAAAGGAAAAATGTTCAATAAGCCCCATTATATCGTAAATGGAAGCTCTTAATTCTTTGCCGCTATTCTCCCACCTTGAGCATACCATGAAACAAAGCTAGGTGGATATAGGCCTAATGTTGCAGCACAGTTTTTTTTTCTTCTTTATTTTGTGGCACAGCAAGGTGAACTGTCAACCAAAGTTCTGTACATACAATGCGTTGGGTGATTTGTATACCAGAATTCAAAACGTAACGTAATAAGATAAACTTATTATTTTGCAATCTGTAATCTATAACTGTAATCTATTCTAGCAGTAGTTGCAACTTTCGTCTGATGAATGGGAAAGTAAAAACCGAAACATACAAAAACAACTTGTATGTTTCTACGTTTTTTCGCATTTATAAGATGAATGGATTGTTACGCTTGATTCTTAAGGCTTCCATGATCTTAGTCTGAAAATCAGATCTACTTCGAGAGATGATTTTAAATTGATCGATCGATACATTGTCAGTGCACGTTTCGCAAGAGGCGATGTGCTCCTTAATTCACAAGAGGCGATGTGGTCTTTAATTATAAGATGAACGTTGCAACTATTGCTAGAAACGATAATGTCCCTGAAAACTGATAAATGTCCAAACTTTTCAGTACTCAGTACTCAGTATAATCTTATCGGAAAGTTAACTTAGCAAATAAACTGCTCAGAGAGTTTCTTTCTCAGCCATTAACAAACCTTCATAAATATTTTGAGGTTGTTTCGCCGACGTTAGATTGACTCGGAAGATTTTGCTTCTTTCAAGAGAACTTTCAATTAATGGAATTACAATGGAGTTCTTGTTTTCTCCACTAGGAATAACTATTTTGTTCGAAAGGGGGGTGAGATAGTGAACGTTTGGGGATGCTGACACAGGGAGCACAACAAAATCCACCTCTACGTCATATCTAACTCCATACAATCTTTCAACTGTGATGTTAACCTTAAAAATAAAGTTGCAATAATTTATGCTATTTGTTCAAAAAATATAGATCCTAAAATTTAGATGATAAAGTTATCTTCAGTAAACGTTTCGAAAACAAAACTGTTTTCGTCTTTAGTGCATCTTCTTTATGCCATTTCCTCTTCTACAAGTTATTGAAGAAATTAAATTTATGCCGGAACATATGAATAAAAACCAATTAAAAACCAAAGTTTTAACTAATAGTACACTTCTAAAGTATAATTGCTACCTTTCCACATGTCAACCTATTTGCAAACCCAGGCAAACAGTTTAAGCCAAACTTGTTATTGATTAGCATTGAGCAAGCTTACCTCGGGAGTGTTTTGACCGACAACGATGCGCTGGGATAACGGAGAAAATCTTATCGCTCCACAAGGATCAATTTCTACAGTGTCATGATCACTCATCTTCTTTGCACCACCTCCTATTGAGCTTTGCAAACGCGTTATGTGAACAGCATATCCAGGTCTTATGCTGGTGCTTGGTAGCAACTGAAAATATGGTTCAATGTATTCGGTAACAACTAGAACTTAAAAGCAGGCTATCTTATCTAAAAATCATTCTATGAAATACTTTTAACAAAAAAACAAATACAAGAAATTACCGCATAATTAACTATACATCACATTTGAAGTGAACCCAAGATTTGGTTGCAGCTTACCCAAAGATTACACAAGATTTGCTTGCAAGTGCAAGCTTATTCTCACCTTATTCATTTTTTGCACAGAAATTTCAATGAAGAAATGTTACTATGGATGAAGAAAATTCAGAAGCAACAATAGTAATAGCGCATCTACAAAGGCGCATAGCGGCGTAGAACAAAAGAATGACACAAAATGTAAGATTTTGAGATAAAACAAGATAACATGATCAAGATGTTCTGAAGACCTACCATCAGACTTCCAAAGGTAAAACTCAACCCCTTTCAACTTTGCTCTTAATTAGAAACTAAACTGTAATGCCTAAACCCAAAGAAATATACTTTCCAGAAGACTTCTATTATTATTATAAAAGTAGTACCGGAACATTATTTAAAGGGAATTTATTATTGAAGGAAGATTCTTCTATGCCTGAGAGCTGAAAGATTGCAATTCTTATCGAGGCTTGGAACCACAGACGCAGAATCGTTCATCAAGGTTGACAATGTAAAAATATCTTTGTTAATGAAAGACTTCTTGTCCATAAGCTACTCCATCTATTGGATTCCACAGAATATAAAGCTTCCTACCACGTTTGCCTACTGCGTTTGCCAACTGCGTTTGCCAACTGCGTTTGCCAACTGCGTATGTCAGAAGTAAAAAGCCATCGTCGATGCGTAAGTTTGGATTTAAATTTTATCTTTATTAAGAGTATATTTTTTGGGGTTTTATCCTTTTGAGAATTTTTTATCATAGAAATAATTTGAACTTACCGTGACGTCAAAATTAATTGATTTCTCCATGTGATTTATTGTTGCATCGCCAGAGGAGGGAAGAAAACGTCCTTGGTCGACACCAGATGGAACATCTTGAGGCAAATATCCGAACGCCCAGTACGCCGTGACGTCACCGAACAAGCCTTCACGCGTGATGTTCAGTGTGCACAGGTTTGCGGTGACTAAAAGAAAAAAGTAATGTACGATGGACATTAACGATCTTATGTTTCGTGTCTTTACTTAGTCATTTGCATTACTAGTCTTCACTACAGTAAGTTTGAACGGGGTCATAAATGACGATTGGTTGAGATTTTTATTTATCTTAAGCGATTTTTGAGCAAGAAGGCCTTCTTTACTAAGTTTCCTCCACAACCCAGTTGAAAAATCGGTCTTGTTTGACATTGATTCAACGTCTGCAGACGCTCAACCAACTAAAAAGAGAATTGATCTCTTGGTGCACAGATGTCTGCAGACGTTGAATCAACGTAAAAATGACAGATCTTGCTGTCTGGGTGGAGCACTGTGAAGATCAGTTCAAATCATGAAATTAGCTTTTAAATAGCAGTCATACACGGTCTTTTCTGCTTACGCTGTAGTTGGAATAATAAGAAAGATGGAAGTCTAAGACTAGGTAGCATAATTTCATTAATGGATAGCCTACCCAAATTCAAGTAGTTCATCTTTCTTACCATCATAAACGTGTGCAACAAGATTGTTGAAGCCTACGCGAGAATTCGCAACTTCTTCAGTGACTTTAACGTTGACACTTGCTTCCGAAGAAGATATTTTGGGTTTAATTCTCACATCGCCTCCAATAAATTCTACAGTGATAAGCTGAAACAATTTGAAAGTATTTTTGATAACATTGTGTTTCGGTCACTATGTGTGCATTACATTCAGTGCCGGATTAACTATAGTAGCAGATGTAGCAGCTGCTACGGGCCCCGCGCTTCACAAGGCCCCGCGCTTGGTGAAAAAAACATTTTTTTGCAAAAAAACTGTCGAACATAGTTGGTAAGTAATTTTTGGCTTGCAAACCGGAATGACATGGGAGAATATTATAGTTGTAGGATTAAATTACTTAGTCCCAACGTCTTATCCCTTCCTAATTATTGTAAACTTTAAAAACCGGTAATTTCCGCAGGAGGCAACTGCCTGATCAAGTGCCACAAGCCCAAGATACCAGTTGTTTGAAAGATTATTCGACTGTACTGTACACCAGTGAGAAGAGTATCAATCTTGCCGATCGCCTTGGACAGAGTGATTACAACGGGTCCAACATGAGCGGAAAATATAACGGAGTAGGCCTCAAAGGCATTTGTCAAAAAAATGGTGCTATTGCAGAATATATGTTCCATGCTATGCTCATTCGTTGAATTTAGTTGGTGTATGCGCTGCACAATCGTGTCCAGAAACAGTTCACTTCTTTGACTTCATTAAAAATATTTATATAGGCTATTCTTTGCTGCTTCAACACACCGGTGGTCCGTTCTGGAGTGTTCAGGTGGTGGAGTGCTAAAGAAGCTCTCTGAAACACGATGGTCCGGAAGAGCTGATGCCATTAACGTAATTAAAGAACGTTTTCTTTTCAAAAAGGAGACACTGGAGAAACTTGCAAATGACCAAGTGCAAAAAGCAGAATGTCGACAGCAGGCAAATGGACTCCTCGAGAAAATGGATTTGCTCGAAATTGGAATCTTAGTGATTTTTTGAAATAGCTACCCGATCGCTTTCAGGAAAGTCAAGCCTCTCTTCAAACAAAGCGGCAAAATCTCAACATTGCTTCAGCGTTGTGTGCCTCTTTGGCAGGATCCTTACAGAGTTTCAGAGAACAATTCGCTAAGTTTGAGTCAGAGGCGCAGAAGCTGACTAAAGTGCCGAATTACCGACCAACAAGCACAAGAAGAATTGTCCAAAATCGAACGCACGATGAAAATGCAGGCAGTGGCCGTTCAGTTTCAGATGCAATGGATATCAACCAAAGACAGATTCCCGGTGGAAGTTTTCCTTGCAGTATTGGACAGCTTACAATCTGCGTTGGAGCAACATCGCAAGGCATACACCAATTCGTAAAGCACATTGCTATTGATTGCTCCTCTCCAGAAAATATTCAATTACTTCCCATCAGTCATTATCTGTACATCAAATCAATCTGCTACAGGCCTCGCACTTGGTTAATCCGGCACTGATTACATTACACTGTTTTCTGAAAAACAAAAGTCGCAAGATTAGTTACTTACTCATATAGCCAACAAATATCCCTTACATGGTGAAAAAGCAGAATAATAAAGACTTTCAGATATACAGAGATAATTCAAACAATAAGCAAGTAGCCTTTCAAAGTTATTGTAAATGTCACACCAGCAAGTGCTTGACTTTTCAAGGCAACGATACAGTCCTAACCTATCAACTGTTCACAAAAAACATAGTTCATTGTTAAAAACAATGAAAACTATTAATACTACAAAAAGTGCTCAATGCTAAGCAAAAAGGCAAAGCAGAGCGAATTAAATCAAATATAGTTATTACTATCTGAAGCCTTTACAAATTGTTTCACCTAACGGATCATCAGAAGGTCTTATTCAAATAGAATTATTTTTGAATTTCTATTTGAATAAGACCTTCTGATGATCCGTTAGGTGAAACAATTTGTAAAGGCTTCAGATAGTAATAACTATATTTGATTTAGTTCATTGTTATGTAGTAAAAAGTAAGTCCATAACTTTGTTAAGCTGGTCTACTCAGTAGGCTACGCACACCCAATTTTGATGCATATTTCTGGGTTCAAATAACTTTTTGTGTCTCGGCCTATAATACAGCGCAAGCTTAACCCTAAAACTTTGAGATACGAAGTTGAAGATATGGAAAGAAGCTGTTGGGTGTGTCAAACTTTAAACAACACGTTTTTACGCGCCATACAAAGAGCTACCAACATACTTTCCATAGGTGTCAAACTGGTGTCGTTTTTAGCGCCAAGCAGACTTTTCACCGCCGACACACAGTCGGTAATACCAATACAGTTCTGATTTCGCAAAATGGTGTACAATTTTCAAGAAAAACATCTGCTACTTACTTTCACTGTGAAGGATTCTCCCACTTGTAAAAACACAGAAGACGAAATTTCAATTGCTTCTGTCGCCCACTTGGCGTCATCAGCAAAAACAGCTGTTCCGCTGTTGGTTGTGACGTAAGACACACCAGGTGACGGCTAAACATACAACTTAGTAGTTAGTGACATCAGCTCACGTGATCAAGCGTCAAACAAATCAAAATACATATCAGTCAAAAACTCTGAAACTAAAAAGCAGTGTTTGTTCTTATCGGTATATCAAAAGAATGATTCCATTTGCATAAAAAAGAGCACTCTTTCACATATTTATTAGTGTAGCGGACCCCTTTGGGGCCTAAACCAGAGAACGGTCCAAGAGCTCGGTGAGTATCGTAAACTTCGATGTTTTATGCTTACATAATTTTTGTTACCGGTTATGCGTTTTTTGTTCGATATTGATTACTATAGATGAAACAACAGAACGTTCAGCTAAGGAGGAATGTTATCTTTGACTAAAGTATGAAGTTTAACAGACACAACTTTTAAGTGTATTAAGTGAAACTATGGACTTACAATCTTGGCCATTTTCGTAGGCCCGAAGAGTTTTCAGCCACAAAAAGTTAAAAATCATTGAAGCACATTCTTAGAACGATAGCTATGTTGGTTAGCGCGTGACTTCTGGAACGAAGAAGCCTCAAGATCAAGCGGCGCTGGTTCGACTCTCGGGGTGTGCGCTTGAGCAGCGCACGTCAAGGACTGCTCTCCATTCAGCGGCATCTAGTGGATGGAATAATTCCCGGCAACAAGACTTCAACAATCGGAAGCTTCACTCTGTCAATCTCGGTGACCGGGCCTGCGTCAGTGATTCAAAGCCTCTGCAAGTATGCGAAACTGCCAGGATTAAGCTTTGCAAGAAGCTTTCCCAGTCCGAGGACAAAAATTCAATCCATCAATCAACGAAATACACTTTTTTAAATTCTGTAACCTAATTGGTGACTGAATCAGGGATATACTGAAGATAATGGTGTAAACAAATTAATCAGTTAGTTCGCCGCGTCGACTCGGGGCAAGTTGTCACCCAGCCATTACCTAGAAATATGCTATTGCATTATTTTATTGTTAATAGCTATGATGATTCTTACTTTGTTGAATTGCAAAGAAAACCCGACAACGACACGCCCAAATGAACCTTGGTCACGTGTTACATTGACCTGTAGTAACCGCTTCATATCTGGTTCAACTGCAATTTGCTGATTCTCTGTCTCAAGGTGAAAGATTCCGTGTGGATCATCATTGGCTCTGTATCAGTTGAATATCAAAGATTGTGTGAAGATTAATGAATGTCCAATATATATTTCTACATACAACTTTATAAGAGAAGTTACTAGTAGGTCAGTTATATTAAGTCTAATTAATTTGTTAATTGTTTGTGGCCTAAGTTTTGGAAAAGACAAAAGTGTGTTTTTCTGCAAGGTTGACAATGGTGTAATCTTTTACGTCTGAAGTATAGAAAATGAAAACATAATGATCCCCTTACCGTATCATGAAAGCCCGATTTGAATTTCTTCTGTCTATTTCTGAACCCCCATCTACCGACAACAATGTAAGAAAAAACGTTTCGTCCAGTTCAGGAAGATCGTCGGCTACGACGTTGATAAGAATCTCAGCGTCAAGTTGACCGTCGTAAATAAGCACAAATCCTAGAGCACAAGTAATTTCAAAAGCATGAAGCAGGATTAATCAGAGTTCATCATGACATGCTACGCGATATCACAAAAAATGACAACTGGTTCTACAACAAAAGTGATCCAATTGTAGCATGTTATGCTCCAGATCGAGAAGTCTGATGTTCACGTAGCTTGCTCATTCGGTGACACTTTTTCTCTCTAAGCATTGAATTTAGCTCTCATTACTCACTCCTGCTCGGTGAGCTCGGCAGCAAACATAAGGCTGTTAAGATGGCCCACTGCCCACTACATTGGGCCGTGAATGACAATACTAGTACAATACTGTTAGTTTGTGCATCCTCGAAAACAGAAACCATTAAGTTTTGTAGGTTAGGACATCGTAAAACAACAGAAGAACTAGTAACATAGATATTATAACGCGATAGTGGACATGGATATTTTGTTTAAAAAAAAATCGGCAAATCAATTATTACCGGTCGTAGCTGTGACGTCATCGCCGTTGGCGCCAAAACCTTGGTTCCTTCCAGACAAACTCCAGGTGACGTTTAGTTGGCCAAGGGAGCCCAGAAATCTTGTGATGGGAAAGACTAATTGAGTAGTCCCAGAAAGTGGTTCATCAGTTTCCTATTGAAAAGTCAAACGAAACTCGGTTGCTAAAGCTTTGTCACCAAGCGTCAAATAAACCTAACACTTTGACTACAACATGCTACAAATTGCTACATGGAAACACTTTTTTTGAGTGTGGTAAATTAATGCTGAAGTTAAACAATAGTTTGGTCGTGTTTCATAGTCTATCTTGACTAGAACATTATAAATGTTTGCAAGGTACAGAATAATCGTATGCGAATTTGTAAAATACATTAAAACGAAAAATTTTCATAAAAGAGAAAGCGGAAGGAGAAAACTTTAATCTTAAGAAAAAATTATTTGTTTTAGGAGAAATTCTCTTTATTTTGAGCCTATTCACCTATAATTTACAAATTTACGTTATGTAGGTTATGCACAAATTACAGAACCTATGAAATTTAATTAATTTATGGAACGACTAGTACAAACCAGTCTTTGATTGGGCTGGTTCTGCTCATCAGAACGGCCAAATTTCACCACGCCGTTTGGATGGCCCTGCATGTGACAATGTAATCGTTGATATTTCAAAATGTACATTTTTACAAATATGAAATCTACTTTGGAATACAGATTTTAGCTCTTTACATTTCTCAAAACTCGGCTATCAAGCATTGAATAAGTTTTAAGGAGGACGATGTACGTATTTAGTTCAACTATTTTCTATTTTACTTCTATGGCGCAAAGGTAAAGCTGATAAGTAGAGAAGAAAAACCGCTTTTCGCTATGCAAGTAAAGTGTAAAAACGTGCTCCTTTTTGGTTATATTTTGCTTCAAAATACTGCATTTGTATCAAGAATAAATGAGGCAAATGGTATATTCAGCTACGTGTTGAACACCGAACCTGAAACCACAGCCCCAAAGTTTCGTTTAGTGCACGTCCTACCTTTTTCCTCACAGTGATTGTTGCATTGCCCCTTTCTTTGCTCACTTCTGCTGGACTGGGATCTTCAATAGAAATTACAAAATGTTCTTCCACTTCTTGCGCATCATTTGTGGGAAGAACGTTAACGAATATATCACGACGTCCTCCTTGTCCATCTTGGAAAGTGTAAACTCCGCTGGTCGGTGAAGAAATATCTTCTTCCAATGGCGAGACACTAACAAATGATACACATGGTGTTCTTGGAGTGAGTTGGAGATGTCTTCCAAAGGTTTATGCAGAACAACTAAGTCATTGAAAAGATATTACATCAACGGTGAGGGTGGTGACAATAGGTTACTATTAAGTAGGATACTGAAAAGTAGGTTAGGTTTGACTTTCTTCTTTTATTCACTCTCAATTTTTTTTTTTTTGGATAGTCATAAAACGAAGGCTACGTACTACATTACCACTTGCACAGCCTATGTATTTCGGTATTTGCATCGCGCAGGTAGGATGCTTAACGTCATAGATAACCTAATATGAAATAGTATCTAAAAATTCTGGTTAAAGTTGGATTTTAAAACTTTGTTTTTTGTCGTTTCAGGGTGCAGTGATCTAAGAAAAAAGATCATCCAATTGATTTTCTAAATGCAATAAAATCTTCTTACGAAGTTGTTGGCGCAATGATTGGTTCCGCTCTGCTAATTCGCCACCTGACAGATATTGCCCCTTGGTTTCCACCAAATCGTTCCAGCGTAAATTTTAATCGTCCAGCGCTTGTAGCCAGTGGATTGGCAATTGATACATCATTCTCACCTAAAAATCGAATGACCCCATTCGGATAATCACTTTTCAAGATTGTCACCTGCAAAATAAAACGTTTTGTAACATGGAGCTCGTTTTGTATTTATACCAAAATTCACGTCTGTGGATTCATTGCGTCATTAATAAGATTTTATAACAAAGAAATACATTCAAAATATGTCAACATTCGATAAAGACATTAATGGTCTTTATATTGTAACAATGATAATAGCCACATTGTACACACATCCAGTTAATCTTCAAGTTAGCTGCCTACACAGTAAAAAAATGAAAGGTATGGTTTGATATTCAACATCAACTACCTCCAAAAACTTGTTATCACCAATCCTTGCTCCTCCAGATGTGGTAGTGAGAGCAAGAGTAAACTCTTCATCATGTTCCATCAGACTGTCGTCCACCAAGAGAATGGTAACTGAAGCTTCAGTCTGTCCGTCCTCAAAAGGAACTTCAATGCCAGTGGATGGCATGAGGAAGTCAACATTGCGCTTAGCAGTGCGATTCAAAGAGTTAACAGTAACAGAAATGTCACCGTAGTCTCCTTCGTGACGTATCTATGCGTAGCGAAATACACTCAGTTTAAACGAAAGCTGAATTGAGTGAAGAACTATCGGCAGCCGGAAACTAATAGAACGGAAATAGAACAATGGTCAGGGGCGCCGGAATGATTTATGACTGGGGGGGGGCAGGATTATGAAAAAAGGGCACTTTGATGGTGAAAGGCCTTTTTTTAAAGTTTTAAGATATAGCGATAATGCTCATCTCACAGCTCATTACCGAGTTAGTAATGATATAATAAGTGTCAGGTATACAAAGAGCAATAGCACGAAAGGGCATCATGCTATGTTATAATGATGTAACCTACTGTGATACAGACTTTGTGTCGTGAATATTATTATGAGGCAATAATGAAAGATTACAATTAGGGTAAAAGCGAATAACAGACATTTTTATATTGCAAAATGTGCAGTAGCTTACATGACATTAAAAGGGCACCATTGTCCCCTCTGCCCCCCATCCACGGAAAAATTAAGGGCAGGGGGGCATCCGCCCCCCTGCCCCCCCGCTTCCGGCGTCCCTGACAATGGTACTTGTAAGATGTTTGTAGGACAACTATACTCTCAATGAAGTAATTCATTAAGTGAAACTTAGGTATGGTATAATTGTTGTGATAAGGTTTTGTCAACAGTATCTTACAAATGTGCAAATCTATCAAGTTAAGCCCAAAATTAAACTTTTCAAGATCAAAATCGCATTACTTCTTTATCGAATCTTACACACTCGATTACTCGGTAGCTTACCAAAGCAACCTTAACATTTTCTGCCTCTTCCCGTACTTTTATAGAGCCATCTACAGATGCAAACTCTACCAACCCTTCAGCTCCATCACTTTTTGCGATACGCACCACTGACCATGTAATGTCACCAAACATTGGAAATATGTCACGTGACAGATTAAAAGGTGAGTGGATGAGAAAATCGTTTTTGTCATATGACAGAAGTTCGATGTCTAGAAAAATACGGATGAAGTGAAAATACTCTACAATAATACATTCATTTATGCACGTGAATATTTACCAGCCAAGTGCGAATAGGCTAACTAAAAATGTTTGCAACTTTAGGGACCCTTTTGAAGTGTTCGATTTTACGATGAAAACATTTTATATCATCTTGCTGACCTGTCATGTTAATGAAAAATTCTTTTGGTCCTTCTGGAAGACGATCATCGATGATTTCAATATTTATTACTTTCATTGCTTCACCTTCAGTGAAAATAAGCCTTCTGCTGACCGGATAATAATCAACATTTTGCAAAGCGCTTCCGGGGCTTGTTGTTACCTGAACCGCCACCTGTAACAACAGTATCATGATAAGCCACGTGGTGCGTTGGTTTTACAATGCCTTACAAACAGTTTGAATTTTTGTCAACAAATTTCCAAAACGAAGCAAAATTAGGGAAAACCGAGCATCTTACCTCACTCATAGCTCCTTTGTTTCTCAACAAACGAACTGACGCGTATGATGAAGACTGTGATGGTGTTTCTGATGATGAAGGAATAGAAGCTTGGTCGCTTTTTCCTTCTCTAACGTGGTAAATAGGCTGCAAGAAAGTGAACACCCCGTGTGGATTGTCGCTTGCAACTACAGTCAATAAGCAGGAATTTTCACCAGAACCCAACTCTGCACCTCCTGAAAAAAAAGTTGAATGTTTTATCAGAAACTATGCATGAAGTCTAACATCACACTGGACCTTAAATCGTCTTTACAGAAAGTGACGATAGCTCAAAGTGATGCGTGACGAACCTGAGACTGCAACCAATCGAAGCACGTACTCTTGTGCTTGCTCAGGAATATCGTCATCAAGGGTTTGAAGATATATTGTGGTTTCATTTTGAAAGTCTTCAAAAGTAGCTTGACCTGTAGAAAAAATGTAGTTTAAGTATTGGTAAAATTTGTTTTCCTCTCGGATCAGGACCCAAAACTACATCAAGAGTGCAATGTAGTATTTTCAGAATGTCGCCAACCTATGAAATGGTGTAATGAAGCAAACTTTCCTCGTCGCAAATGTAGGTGGAGATTTTTCAGCAATGTTTTTTTTTCAAAACTTCCACAATTTTCGTAAAATGATCAAAATAACAAGTATAACATTAACGAAATTCATAGCACGTATTGTCTATACCTTGCACACGTTTGAAAGCTTTTTGGTCTGCCGGAATAATTTGCCAGTCAACAGTCACTGTTCCGAACATGCTGAAAGTTCTTTGGAGTCCAATTTTGAAAACTTTATCAATACCACTCTCTGGCTCGGAGATGAAAAGCGTGCCTGTCTGAAGAGACACCACACCAGTAGCACCAGGGTTGGCTGCAACGACAACCTATGAACAAAAAAAATTCTATAAATGAAGACAAAAATACGTCATCTTTATTCGTCAACACTTGGACGTGGCGTGGAGCACCGAGGAATTTTCCAGGTAAACAGGGTCATGTAACTCCTATACTGGATTTGACTACTAGTATGAAGATAAATCCAAACAATGTAGGTAGAAGTTTTCCTTGATCGCCTTCACTTTTTAAAGTATAATCTTTGCTGAAGATTGTCACAATCAATATGCGCATTGCGCAGCCCCGCGGCAGGCTGCATAAATGTCCTAAAATAGGTGAACTACTTTGTTGTGTAATTCTAACTGAGTTGTTATTGTCGAATTTTGTCTTGAAGTCACCTTTAATTACGCAATGTGTTATTGCGAAACTTGCTTCTAAAGGATTTTGTGTTTGTGCGATTCTGGAAACGTTTTTGAGTTGTTGATCAGAAGAATAAGTTCTTGTGATGTAATATTACCCTAGTATCTGAAAGCTTCTGGTCAAACAAACCTGTTATAAATAGCCGCGTGATTTCAGTATGATTGTTAGAGTTGTGTTTAAAGTTGTATATTATGGGAAATACAAGTGTAACGAAAAGTATGTTGAAGACGATTGTAGAGTTTTAGCCGATATTGAATAGATTGTGAAAGTGTAAGTTATTGCCAATTGTAAAGTAGCTGTTGCAAGTACAGTAGTAGCATATATCTATTTTAAAATCGAGGAAGACGTTCGCTGTTCAGAATCTGATTTCTTTACGTGCTGGAAGTGGTGAACCATTCGTCAGTTCAAGAATTTCATCTATTGTCTCATAAGCAGAACTATTCGACTATTTATTTGACTGTTTAACGTTTGATATCCCAATGAACTACGTCATCAACCTTTCCAAAGTCTCTTTACGTGTAAGAGATAGAAAAAGCCGTGACAAAGATAAAAGGCACCTTGGCTACTCCTGCAATGGGAGATATTTCTGCTCCTCCTGTAGCTGATATCAATCTTAAATCGTATTTTTCTTCTCCTTCTAATTCGTTGTCAGGAAGAGTCCGGAGAGTTATTGATTTCGATCGTGTTCCAGCGGAAAATTCTAATTTTCCTGAAACTGGACTTACATCCGCATGAGCTGACTCTTCCAGCTTCCATAGTAACGTAACGTCTTCACTAAATAAATAAACGAATACGAAATAAATAATAAATAAAAAAGATAAATAGTTAATAAACAAAATGTCATGCTGGAAATAAATAAAGGAACACGTTAGACTTCTGACAAACTTGATTATTATCAAAAGCAAAATTACAAGATTAATTAAATTTAAATTTGACATTTTGCACCGATGTAACACAAAAAGACATAAAATAAAGAACTGTAGCACTTTTTGGAGGCAATCTTTGCTCACTTGCTGCCTTGAAACCGTTTCACTTGGTACACTACAACTCCTCGAGGATCATCTGAAGAAGTTGATTCTTCCACTGTCTGCGACTCTTGAAGAAAGCCAAACATTCCACTTGGCGAGTCATTAGGAAGAATGTTGACCGTAACCGTGAGATCTCCTCCTAACTGAGCTCCTCCTAAAAGTTGTTTCAGGTGAAATAATGAGTTTCTCACCGATATTTGTCGCAGTAACTCTCAAAAGAAAAAAACAAGAAAACAAGAATGTATGCCTTTTCATAAACTTGTTCTCACAATACAATACATCTGCGCTCTTAAATAGGTCTGAGCCACTGGAATATTGAATCCATATCTACCGGTTCAGAGTCGAGCACTTTATACATTGTGCCAGAAAACTGTGAAATTGCATCAAAGCATCAAAGCGGCATGGCATCAAAGCATCATGGCATCAAAGTGTTGGCATCTTACCTAACAGAATTTTAAAAAGTGGTAACATCTTATCAACAAAAACTTAAAATTACCTGTTGTAGCAACGAGTTGAACGGTAAAACTTTCCATGAACTCAACCTTTTCATCATCGATGATGAAGATTTCAATCTCAGAAGATTTTTCTCCATCCATGAATTCGACGGAACCAGAAGACGGAAAGAAATCAGTGTTCATTGCGGTGACCGGTCTTGCTATCCATTCCACTCCGACAGAGTGCACAAAACCAACCAAACGCATGAGAGGAAGCTGAAATAATGCAACAATAAGTGAACAGCCAATACAACAAACAGAAGCAAAGATTAAAGACAACGAAGTAACGCATTAGCATAAAGCAGATTAATTCAAAAAACACATTTGCTGGACCAGTATTGCGCTTTGTACCGTCTCGCTTGCAATTAACAATAAGAGAAATTTATTGGTGGAAGCGAATAAATATACTGTACTATTAAATGTAAGCACAAAAGTACTAGAAAACGGAACAATACAACTAAATGTAGATGCACGTTATTCGTGTCCCAGCTAAGAAAAACTACGAAGTGATCCTTCAAGGTCTTCGGGTCAAGCACCCATATTTAAACATAACAATGATAGTAGGCTAATTAAAAAAGAATAGTGAAATATAATAAGTAAAACTGATAGAAGAAAATTCTCTCTATAACGTGACGCTTTAGTTCTTCATGACGTTTGTTGAACATTTTTGTTTAGTTTTCATGAACATGAACAAAAGGTAACTTTAAACCTTAACGAATTCACTGCAAAATGAGATTTGTTCGGACCATGCTGTACGAAATATTGCAATTTGAATCAGACTGTACCTTTACTGTGTTATTGGTTCTGGGAAGTTCAAAGGCATCCACCGCTCCCTCTTCATTTCTCGTCACGTTGAATTGAATAAAACCACGAGCATTGTCGTTCTCGTCAATCGTCACTTCTGCCACGTCATTTCCGTCTGCTCCAATGCCTAGGAAATAACGAGATGTTTTGAAATACTATACAATGGTTACATATTTGTCTACTTATTTCATTTTTTCTTGTAGAAAATTGTATTTTTTTGCATCCAATGAAAGAATGACCCAATTTTGATTGCATTACACCAGAGTGTTTGTCAAACATCACAGCTTCTCGACAAGGTTTGAGCAATTTTGCAAAACATATTCAACACACCCGGCAACCCTTCGATTTCTGACTCTCCTATCAATGTGACATCATCAATGACGATGTAGAACGATTCTTTGTCCTCGGGTATTTCATCAGGCAGTATACTGAAAGAAGCAGCCGCCCTGGTGGAGTTCTCCTTCATGACCAAATTCGCATCTCTCGATATGAAATCAACATCCGGGATTGCTTGTGATCGGAAAGGAAGATTTTTTGCTCGGGTTGTTTTGAAATGAACCTGGATTTATATTTGTAGGTAAGCTCAGTGATCACACTTTTTTTATAAATTTGACATCAAATAAATGCACAAACTCACGATATTGCAATCCTATTTAGAGTAGTTACCAATGCACGCGTTTATGCAGTAAAAGCTCATCAATTCTGGAAAAGGAAGGACTGGGCCTATTTGTCAAGGTCATTATCCTATGCAAAAAATTAAACCTTTTAATTTTTCGATTGCTGTGCTTACCTCTATATCCCCCATTGCTCCTTGCTCTCTTATCAGGTCGAGTGTGATCAATCTTGAAGCTCCTTGGGGAGTTTGCGCTTCACTGACAACTTTGCGCAAAGAATTTGGCGCCCACGAAACAACGCCATGAGGAGAATCGTTAGCTAGGATTCGAACTTGCGACCTTGAGGTGGTCATGTTTAGTCGGGGTTGAACCGACGAGCTAAAGATAGTTGAAATCCCATTGAACAATCAAAGACGACCAAATTTTAGTAGTTTATTGTTTTTTTTTGCAGCAAAATGACATTGAAAAGAATACTTTGGCACCAAACAATCTCGAAACATTAAATCGAGCAAGGTATGACGAAATAAAAACCGGTTTTGCTTTAAATCAATTTTAACAAGTCATTTTTTCATCCTGAATACTGAATTCATTCTGAATACAGACATTGTATAAACTACATATGTGTAACACTCAAAAATTTTGCCTGTTATAGCACTTCACCTGGCGTATCCAATTACACGAACATGAAGCAATTGGATTTCTACAATTTCTTCGACTTCAGGAAAGTCATCGGCCAGTACTGCCAGTTGAATTCCAACAATTGATTGACCTTCTTCAAACGTGATCTAACAACATTATGTGAGCAGTTAACAAAAAAAGGTTTCTTAATTGCAGAATATACGTAGAAACATCCATTTGATTAAAGCTTGGTGATAGACATGTATCGAAACACCGCTAAATATCCTACATGTGGTATAAAAGGGATGTTTCACAACAGATTCAGCTACTTTGGATACTCAGTAATACCTTTCATACCTGGCCAGAGACAGGTGTGACGTCATTAATGCTTCCTTCTGCCGACCAATCAACAACAACCTTTCCAAACGTGGCACTACGACGTACAACATTCAGCGTGAAGTCGTTATCGCTTGCTGTCTCTTTGACGCTTTTTTCAATTGAATCCTACATACAAGTTACATTTGAAATTACGTAACCGATGTATGTGCTGTTGGCATATGCAAAACAAGGAACGCAAATAATCAACGACTGAATTGTGAAGTCATCAAACCTCGGAGAATCCAATCACGCCAAAGGCGTCATCATTTGCTTCAATGATGACGTTTAAATTGCTTGTGATGTCATTGATGATGGCACGAGCGTCATTCTGATTCGATAAAGTGATCTAATAAAAGATAAATATGTCTGTAAGAAATTAATATACGTAGTTGCATTTTTTACAACATTCACAAATAAATGAAACACAAGTGACACGGACACACAATAGCGGCTCAAGATAATGTTGCATAATAAAACATTAAAAGGAAAAATGTCATAAATCACAGTATTTCCCTACTGTTTTAATAAAAACATTTATTCACGGGCTAAAGCTCGTAGAAATTTAGTTCAGAAGTTGAAGTAATCAAACCTTAAATACTTCGTCCTCTTCCGAAATATTGTCGTTCAGTATCGTAACTGCAAGAGTGTGGACAGTTTGTCCAGGTTCAAAGGTCAAAGTGTTCGTTGTTTCGATAAAATCTCCTTCCGGGCGCTGTTTAGCATACGACAAACTTCCCGTATGGAGATTACAAATGTCGTAAATCCCCGAAATCGTAAACTGCGTGTAATCCAGCGCTTGGTACATAGAGCGATCCAGTGACGCAGGATTCAATTGCATCATCGTGTCGTCTACAGCTACAGCTACCACCACGTGCGAACGGAATGCATTGACTATCTTGTGGGGATAGATGTGCACGGATGGCATGGCATCCAACAAGGGTTCGAAAAAGGATGAGGAGAAGTTGAAAACAAAGATGCGAGAGGACACATCGGAGGAGACCATCAACATCGTAAATTCATTGTTCTTCAAAAATGATGGCTGGATGAAAAATAATTAAAGTCATTTTGAATTTTACAGCAGTATGTGTTATGGATTGCCTAACTGCATACGAAAATTTCTTAACAAGATTCATTCTGTCTTTCTTTCTCTTCGTCATAATTAAAAGTCGAAATCGTTTGACATTTGTTGGTATGCATAGTAAGCATAGTAAAAAACATATTGTAGAAAAAAACTTTTTTTTACATTTAACCTATAGTATCAATTGTGCAAGTACATAGTGTACATGGATGAGCAAAGTGGTCATGCAGCTGCTACAACAATACCGGTACATAAAAAAATCGACAAAGTAATAAGTGGAAAAAGAGAAATTAATTTCCAAGACGCTTATACCAGGCTACTGTTTGAATGTGAGATGCCGAAAATAACTACTAATTACCTAAATAATATTTCACTTGAAATACTAAAGTCTTGTTCATTACAAGGTTTCGCGTCAGAATGAAATGACGTAAGCTACGTACAAGAATTAAAATGACACGCATAACTTGAAACTTATCATGAACTACTATATTTTTACAGTTATTAGCTTTCTTACCGAAACTCTTCCTCGAGCATCTAGCATGTCAACCGTTGACGTCATCACTTCAATACGACGCGGCCTTGTAACTTTCAAGGATTGGTGGGAACGTAATAGTCTGTTTCCATGACGGTCATTTTGTACAACCTGATGCAGGAAAAAACTATGTGGCAACTGATGAAACAGAAGTTAAACACCTTAACATAGATATTCAAGACATTTTTGTTACATTAAACTTTTGGTAAATTGCTGTAAGCAACATATTAGTTGACAGATAAGTTCGTTTTGAAATTAACTTTAGACTTTGCTTCATTTTTGTTGTTGTTAAGAAAAGTAAAAAATAAATCTTTTTGCAACAGGGAACGCAAATCCTGCTTGAGACCATTGCGCCATCAAAGCGATAAAAGTTTTGCTTTTACGACCTTGCTTTGATTACATCAAAAAAGTTTAAAATCCATGGGAATCAAGGTATGGGACAATTTACCCCAAAAATAAAAAAACACATGAAAAAAGGCTACAGATTGTTCAGTAAAGCTTGCAAAAGATACTTCTTCAATAATCAAGAGCTATAGAAGCGACATCCACTACGTAACTATCTCCAATGTCAGTAGTATTTCATTTTTGCATTTCTTCTGTCCTTATATTCGTCTTTTTTCTGTTCTACCTTCTTTCTTATTTTTTGTTGTGTCAATTTGTCAGTTAAAAACGCAATACTTGCTTTCGTATAACTGTTTGAATGAGAGAGTGCAGACTCGACGACCTCCTACGCCATATCGGGGCGATGGTCTTTTGCACTCTCTCATTGGATGTACATTGTACACTGTACGTTTTTGTTTTTTTGATATACGGTTTGTTTCGCATCCAAAAAAAAAAATAAATGACCATCCGTCCTACTTAATGACCTGGTAGACTTCCACAGCATGGTCGTTCATATTTGAGGCAATCCTCGTTTGCCTTTCAACCGCAGAAGCAAATATCAGGAAACTGTGTTCGCCAGAAGAATAATGCTGAACATCGACAGCGTTGGTGACAACCATCGTTGCAGGCTGAGTGAACGAACTTGTAGCTGGGTTCCATTTGTAGACTACCGATGCAACCGGGGCGTCGTTGCCAATTTCAGAATCAAATCTGCAAAAACATGCAGAACGTTGTTTTGTCTCTTGACGTAGTAACAATGACATTTAGTGTTTTGTTTTAGGTTATCGTGAAGAAATTGATGCCAGTCGTCCAAACTTTATATTGGTTGTAAAGGAACATACGTAGGCTTTGTTCAGACGAAATTAGGCAAATACGTTACGAAATGAACACAAGGCTACATCCTTACCTATTAGCAACTGCTAGATAGGTGCTATTGTTCAGATTGAACACAACCAGCCCACTAGCCCCTCTGGTAGGCAACGATTGCACTTCTTCAAGTAACCGTGTGATCGCATTGAAACGAAGTACCACAGAGTCCACAGTGGAAACCTAGGGTAAGATTTAGTAGGGTAAAGATTAATTACATGTTTTTAAGCGAGGTAATGTTGAAGTTTGTGCCATGTTATTGAGTCCTTGTTGAAGACGAATGACATAGTGGACATACTTTTACTCTCTTTGGACATAATGTCAGTCTATCGTTTATACACTGAACGCAGGGCTAGCCTTTACTGTACATTCTTACCATGCATAACTTTTTAAAATCAAAACGTTATGTTGTTTCAGCGACAGCGGTCACAAGTCTGCATGCTAAACTACTAAGAATCTACTACAAAAGTGAAAACTGCTTTACTATAACCGAAGCTCAAAAGTTTTGTGAAGTATGTAAGCGAATGACAATCATTTGTTGTGTTAAAGATCCCACACAGCAACTCAATCGTTTTTGTACATTGATTCAACGTTTGCAGACGTTGAATCAATGTAAAAAACGGTTGGTTTGCTGTCTGGGATATTTCTCTGCTTACCATATTGTTATCCATACTGTTTGCAATGATCAAGTAGTGATCTGTGGTGTTGAAGTGCACGACATATGAAGCCCCTTTGGTGGGGATATCCTGCACCACTAAGAGATTGCCTGCATCCGTTACTTTGTATAAACGAGAGAAAGTTTCTCTCCTGCAGTAAATATGCCAATATAGTTTGAACTAAATTTAAGGACGATTTGCACAAAATGATCAAGTCAAGCCAGAAAATTTGTTTCGATAGCGCCATATGACATAGTACTGGTAAATAAAACTCTCATTACAATACGTTGTGTAATGGAAGGTTAAATCAAGGTACACTAGTTGATAGTTATTAAGAATAGTTAGAGCCTAAGTAGTTAAAAAACTATTCCAATTGTTCTGTCTTGAGTTGAGCAAGAAAATAATTAGGTTGCAACGTAAGTTTTTCGTACAAAGTGGAACAACGTACAATCGTTCCAGCAGCGCATACAAGTCAGGCATGCATTATTGTTGCTTACTATTTATATAAGCATTGCATTATGCTCTCTTATTTCGATACTGTAGTTAGTGTAAGGTTTGTGTGAACATACAAAGTTCTGTATTATAACTAAAAGGATAAAACGAGCTTATCGATTGTTTTACATCAAATTACCTTCTCTCGATCCCACTGTTTGCTATGAATAAATAATGAACTCCTTCTGCCGTGAATGTTGTGGCACAACTTGCCCCGTCAGTTTCTATACTCTATGAAACCATTACCTCTTGTTATTACTGTATTCAGTTGTTTCTACATTTGAAACAGGTTGAAAGCGCATTTGTTTCAGCAAAGGAAATCAAACACAGTTCAGGCCACATTATTCATTTGTACAGTAGTAACATTTACGACTAACCTTACAACAATATAAACAAGTCACTCATGCCGTTTATAAGTTACTAACTATTTAACAACCAGTGCTAAATACTATGTACAAATATTCACTATTAAAATGGATTATATCAATTGATATAGCCTACAGATAAAATTCATTGCTCTTTCGCTTTTGAAGAATACTTACTTGCACTGGAGTGTAGACGCCCGTCCATTTGTACAACGTTGAATAAACGTTTGCTGTGAGTGTAGTGAGACTGCCCGAGCTTCCCACAGGAGAGGAAAGGGGCAAAGCGAGGATAGGGGTCAGATAGACCAAGTAAATAACCCCATTAGATTCGAATGAGTGAAACCACACGCCGTTTGACCTTGGAAAGATTTGAGAAGGTGCTAGGAGAGGTGGGTAAGTATCGGATGGAACCAGAGGCATTGCTGTATCTGTAAATAAAATATACAAATTTAAACCAAAGATAAGATGACGTGTTTATTTGCAGATTGGGGAATGCTTTTCGCCATTTTTCACGACGTTAGAATTATTAATTATTTTCATCTTTCTGTTTTCTTTAACTTTGCAAGTAATGGCCTACGTAACGAGAAAACCAGATAACGCTTTTAGGCACATCAGTACAGGATGAGTTTAATATTAATAGTTTTCTGTAGATTCTATTTGAATAAGGACCTTCTGATGATCTCCCTTTTAAGGTGAAACAGGCTGTAGTGTTTTAGAAAGTAATAACTATATTTGATGTAATTTTCTCTGTTTGGCTTTTTTGCTTGGTATTGAGCACTTTTTGTAGGATTAATAGTATTTATTTTTTAGTTTTCTGTAGAAATATAAACTATACAATATTCTATTCAACGTGATGTGCCTGACACCTAACAGAAAATCGAAGCAAAAAATACGAAACATGATGTAATCGATTCTTGATTCAAACGTTGCAAACTTTCTTTGATAACGCAGGTAAGTTGTATCTTGAGTAAGCCTAGATTTTCTCCATACCCTGAGTTGTCTTGACATCCACAGTGACGAAGCCAAGAGCACCTTGCCGACGTACGACATCAACTTGCAACAACTTGTCCGTGTCTTCGGATATTCGGTAGTTTCGGCTTTCGTTTCTGTCCATGTAAATAAAATATGTAGTTTCGTATGCAACATACTGAAAGTATCATAGAAAGTGTCTACGAGAATGACAAGTTGTGTTTTATCACTTAGTTGAATTAAGATTATGATGTGATAAAGGTCTTTCACTTGTTTAGACAGTAAAAATTCGCTTATTTCCGTTAAAAGGGATCGCATTTATGAAAAAAATCTTTACATTTCGCCTTACAGGCACTAGGGATTTAGGCACACACCCACGCGTCCCATCTAAAAAGTTCCCGAAACTCCCGGTTGACTTATTTACATATGAAAGCATAAGGTTTATATCGACATGGCATTTTATGGTATCTTATAACTATGCGAGCTGGAAATTACCGTAAGCCAGACGGAAAGACTTGAAATTCCCCGTAAGGAGCATCGTTCTCTCTTATGACGATCTCAGTAGAAGTGGCAGTGTTATCCAAGGTGGCGCCATTTTCTGGGTCGTGTAGAGTAACAAGGAATCTCTCTTCCAACTCCGCAGCATCATCAGCCACAGCCGATATCTCGATCACCTGCAACAGATCATTTACTAGTATTATGATAATCATTGAACAATCATCATCATCATTTGTTTAGAAAGCAGCGTACTTCCAGGCTGAGAACGCACTAAAACAGCGAACAATTGCGATTCGCTAACCATAACGGTGTAGCTTCCACGCTAGCCATTAAGGCTATCCGATCAACTAAATAATTTTCGGCAGCTGATAGACAACTGTGTTTCGCCAATGAGGCTTGGCACGTCAGTATCGCACCACTAATTCTGTCACAGACTATCCACCACCGCCTTTACCAGTCAATTGCTTTTTTTTCTGGCAGATTACAGCTCATTTATTGTGAAGCCAGAACAAAAACAAGCTAAGTAAATTTTTGTCGGCTAATAGTATGATGCAGTGTTGAAAACTGGATTGTCAGCACACGTATGCTTTCCAACAGACAATTTTTTGCATCCCACTTGTCGAAAAACGTTTCTAACAAAGATACAAACACACCAAAACAATGTTACAAGCCACTTTACCCCAAACGAATTTCCATTTTCAATTACGACATAACCATCAGCAGGTGTGAGGTCGCTAACATGTGAATCAATAAAGTCACCGCTGGATGAGATTTGCTGAACTTTGTAACGAACGCTAACTTGACCAAACACGCCATCTGGCGGACTGCGCTTGACGTAAAGTTCTGCTTTGCTTGAAGTGATGCTGAAAAAGGATGCCACAATGATAAATTTAAGTTACACAAGTTGTTTTTTAAATATATCAAAGTAAATCGAAAACATAGCATTAGAAAATCTTAACAGCTAATAAAAATAAAACTTATATTTTTTATGTAGTTAACCATTGGATATCGAAGCTGGAGAGATGCTTTAGCACAGGCGTCTACTGTTCAGAAGGAAACATTTCATTATCAATTACCTTTTCATATTAAAATTGAAATTGCGTCACTAGAGACTTTGCTGGAAGTCAACATCTTTTTATCAAAAACATGACTTGGAGTGTAAAATTCGACTTACTTTGGACCAGCAGGCTCATCTAAAGTTATTTCAAAGTCATTGTCGAAAGACAATTTTCCATGCGCATCGTCATTGGATTGTATGGTCACAGTAACAGATGTTAAATTTCCCAACTCCAAGCCAGGCGAGGGGCTATCAAGCAACACTTGAAAAGACTCGTTTCCCTCTGGTATATCGTCGTCTACGATGGTGATGTCATAAAGAACACTGTCTTGGCTGTCAGCAAGAGTCACGGTCTAAAATAAAAATAACACTGTTGCAATGTTCTTAGGTTTGTTGCAGGGGAGATGTGGGACCTATGGATACAATGGGACCAATGGAACATCGGATTATTTAGTCCCCTGTAAAATGTAAAAAAAAATTTTCGATTGCGAAACACAAATTCCATAACTATTTCAAATCAAAACCAGAATAGTGGAGATTTCTTTTATTTACTATGAGTAGCATTGGTGTAATTTGATAGGTGGAAACAAGCATTTTTGCTCTCTATATGTAAGGATTTTTCTTTAGTCCTAGTAAACATATACCCATAAGTTGTAGCGCATTGACAAGTAAAAGTATTAAGCATAAGGTGAATATATGTTTAGCACACCCAAGCTGAGCTTACACAAGTTAAAAATGTCGTTTTCTCCTTTATTGACTATGTGAGACCAATCGAACAAACTAGCGCTTTATCGGACCCTTGTCTTTCAGGTTTTACCTACTTTAAGCCAAATAAAGCAAAAAGGGTCTATTGCCTGAACAATTGCAGAAAACGGTAACTCATAATATGAGTTTAGGAAGTCTGCATTGTGCATTTTTTTGTATTTCTTTTATTTTTATTTAAAATGTTCAAAAACAAGACTTGGTATATGGCTGTAATGTTTTGTTTGGTAAACATGTTTTGCAAATGATGAAAACTTTAAAATTTCCAGATTGCATTTTTTACAGCAGTGATTAAATACTGTTCCAAACATCCCATTAGGTGTTCCATTGCTGACACATGGATGAGACCTTTGGAACAATTGACAACTTTTTAAAACTTTCTTTTCATACACTATTAAACTAAAAAAATTGAAAATTAATTAGTTGTGGAGGTAGGTTAGTCCCACAACAATGTAGAAAAAAAATGGCAAATTTTAATTTAATTTGTAGACATGGTTGCCAATTAACAAAAACAGTTCCATGGGTCCTACACTTCCCCTACCAGTGGATATAGAACACGATTTTTCGTTTCAATCAAAGTTATGACTTTACCACCGGTTGGCAGGAGTAGTCTTCCTCAACCTTTGCTTGGTTGTTCTGCGGGTAAACGAAGACGGTGACTTGTCCGTAGGTGCCCCTTTTTCTGATAATGCGTAGTGTGACGACTGAACCCTGCAATGAGAAAAAGGTTATGAGACTCATCACACAACTCTATGTGTTAGTCGTATGCGCTATTGTTAAAACCCAATTCTTCCTACCTCGGTTGTGAGCACATTGGAACTTGAGTCGTCAAATGACACAACTCCTTTGGTTCCATCGTTGGCGTCAATCACTACCTGGGCCAATGAACTACTCTCATCTGATAAGTAAAGCAGTTGTGAGACAAAAGGACAAACGATAGCCAACTTTAACGCCTCAGCAGCACTAACTGGATGCTTTTGGATGATAATAACTAAATGGATGATAACTGTCAGCGTACTTTATGAGACGACAATAATATGCTCAGATTTGAAAAAAAGACTGATTTTAATCAGTCAACACTTACAAAACGGTAGTGTGAATGTTTTTCTTAAAAACTCTGCTAAAAATGACAAAAAACGCAAACCATGCAGCAATATACAACACAGTATAAGAATCAAAAGTTTCACAAAAATAACTTTAAAAATCTTTCCGTTTTTAAATATATGGTGACTTCTAACACGCTCACAGAAGTGGATGACAACATCTGTCAAAACTTTTTCTCACCAATTTTTGGTGGGAGCAACGGCGTGACGTCATATCCGTCGGGTCCAATAAGACGAGCGTACGTCAGATTGACGTAAAATATCTCCATTAACTCTGGTACATCATCATCAACAATTTGCATTTCGATTGCTGCTGATGTCTTTCCATCATCAAAAGTGACGTAATTAGATAAGGGATACGTAAAATCAGATCCAGGCGTGGCAACGTCTATATCAGGATTGATAGTGCTCAAGATTTCTTGAAAAAAAAAAGAATTGAAAGATTTAGATTGAAATGATACATGCTGGAAGTGCTTAAGCAAAGACTAATCTAAATGAACTTTTTAAAAACTGTTTTGTGCAAATCCTAACCTTGAATGAACATGGATTCAGACCTATCCAACACCTTGAAACTCGAAAGCATAGGCTACACCAAATTAGCAAAATAAACAGGGGGAAAAATTTTTATACATCAACAACGCAGCTTTGAACACAAGTATTATGAAGTAGATCAATTATGGTATTGTAGTAGAAGTTGGTTTTTAATATATGACAAGATATCATAGCGAATTGTCTTGCCGCTGTTCATATATTCTAATGACCGTGTCTCGTCAAAGTTTCTTCCTATTTCATGAATGAAATGTTTTTCAAAATTGTAGGGGCACTGGTGAGATCCAGAAAACTAAATTTGCTCTCTATCACTATTGATGCTTCCATGGTGAAGTGCCAATACACTGTTTCTTTATGTGAGCATTATCAAAATATTACACACGTTTAGTGATCAAAATTTTATTGCAATCACCTGATATGATGTCATAATAAACACGAACGGTACCGATGGATCCGAACTGTCGCGAAATTACGATTTCTAACTTTTCATCGTTCTCTTTGATGTTAATTCTTTGAAACGTTGGAGCGAATCGAAAGATGCCGTGGGGGTCGTCGCTTTCTTGAATAGAAATCTCAGATGCTGATGACTGAGGGTTAAGGATTGCAGCCCCAGAAGATGCAATATCTGTAACGTAAAGAAAATACTGTAATGATAAATCTAAATCCTTGTGAGCTGCCTTATAGTCAATTAGTCATTTGTTCCGACTACTTGAAGCAAAAATGTGCAAATGTCAACTTGACAATAATGTAACTTTGTGAGAAAATTAATTTTCTTGTGTCATAAACTGATTGATAGCAAAGTAATTAGGTTAAAAAGCATTAATTAGATGATACAAAAAGTATCAAAGCAAAATAGAAGGTCTGCCGCACAGCGTTGTGCCAGAGCGAAAAGAAGTAACCAACTAAATATAAAGAAAGATACTAACAACAATCAATCATCACAATGATAATAACAGCTTGGTTATAAAGTAAAGAATTATTTTGAGAGATGTTCTTGTTACATATGGAAATCAAACCAGAGTGGTGTTACATAACAAAACCTGTAAGTGAAAGAGCACCGTCTCAAATGTTCTATTCCACGAGTTTGGTAGCGACTTTCTAGGGTAAAGTATTTCTACATACTTTCAAGGTTTACTGAAAACACATTTATACTGTATATAAATAAAATGACCCGTGCCTGATGTTTCAACTTGGTTGAGCACGATCCTATATTCTTCTTTACTCTCAGGTATGTCGTCAGAGTTGATTTGTATCTTCAGTTGAGCCTCAAACTGGCCAGACTCAAACGTGATCACTCCTTGGGTGACGTTCAACCCATTTGTGATGTCATTATCGCCGACGCTTTCTCCATGCCACGATACGTGACACCTTCCTAGGGCTGGTTCGCTTCTTGACAAATGAAGAGTGATAGATTCTCCTGAAAATGTAAGTTAGGTAATTCAAAGAAATTTAAAGCAAAGTTTAGAAAAATGCAGTGAGTTTCATTTTAGCTGGTAAAGCCTATCTTTACCTTCTTGGCCAATTACAGATCTTGAATTAGACTTGAAACCAATGATTCCACCTACAACATCATTTGCCAGTATAGTGACGACGGAGTGATCTTGCTCGTCGTTGAGAACCGCACCGTTAGTGGGATTGGACAGACGGATGTTGATGGACTCACTTGGTTCAGGAGTCGAGTCATCTATGATGCTCAAACTTATTTCTGCAAAAAAAAGATGGAACGTAACATTTATAAAGGCATCACAACCAGACATTATGCCATGCTTTTTTCGAGATACAATACTGCATCCAGTTTTTATGGATATCACCACTTGTGTTTTAGTCAAGAATAAAGCTATTCGTGCGAGAGTTGCAAATAGAATTCCCTACAAAATACTTTACAATATAGAGCTCAAGTCAAACATTGAACTTCAGATGTACAATACACTAAAAAAACTGCAAGTATCCAGCAAGAAAAAACAAATGCATGCTTTACATAATTTAAAGAATAGAAAACCAACTTTTGATAGTTTCTCCATGGGAAAATTTGAGAGTTGCATCATCTCCTATGAAGTCATTGTTACGTGATGCTGTTCCACCAGTAACTGACCAATCCACTGTGACGTCACCAATGCTTCCACCTGAAAATATTCATTCAGGCAACTAAAATAAACTTGTTAACTTATCACGTAAAAAGCAACAAAAAGAAATAATCATGAAATAGCAATATGCAAAAGATATTAAATTGAGCAACAAATAACTGGAAGCGAAATAATCATAATATCTCAGACAGCAAAATCCGTTATTTTTACGGACTTTGACGGACTTTGCTGTCGGAGAAAGCTTCAGCAAAATCCGTCAAGTTACAGCTACCTTTTCTTTCGACCAACAATTCCACAGATAATTTATCTTTCTCCTCAACTTCAATCGGATCACTTGGATTGGATGAAGATCCTTGAGTCCTCAGCACAAACATACCATAGGGATGATCATTTTCTTCAATGGTGATGCGAGTCGTTGAAGGAGAACGAATTCGAGGAAGATTGGAAGACAAAGGTTCAAAATCGACCATTATGACATCTAAGATTGCGACCTAAAATATGTTAACCTTGAATCAATCACGTAATGGTATACTGTATATCAGGAGCGGCCAATCAACTGCAGCTCGTTGAATGTGGCACCTTAAACTTACACATCACAATATAATTTTTTTCTTTCCTTGCAATAAATATATTGGCAACACAACACTAGTGTCAATTATACCATTTGCAAGTTTTTTAAAAGTAGTATTATTGCAACCAACACAGAATTGTTGTTTTATAAATCTTTGCCAAGAAAAATATCGTTGTCGAATACCTAATTACAAAGTTTTTGATAGCAAGTAAATAAAATCTTATTTTTGACGTTTTTGTGTTGCGGCTCTTTAAAAATAGACTCTTACGACATGCAGCACGAGCATGAAGCACGTGGCCACTGCTGGTATATATCATATAACGAATGAAAATATCTTTAAATCATTCAGAAATTGCCGATTCTACAGTAACAGCAGAAAGTTCTGAAGTTACCAACTAGAAAAACCTAAATGTTAGAAAAACATCCCAGACAGCAAAAATCGGATTTTGTTGTCTTGGATGGCATTACAATACTCTACTTTAAAGTATTCGCTCAGTTCTGGTTCATTATCATCTTGTATTGTGATGTTGATAAAAGCCGATTGTTGTCCGGGATGTAACAACACAGAAGCACCAGATTGTGGTATAAAGTCTATTCCAGATCTGGCTTGAGAATTGTATAAGATGCTCGTCTAAACAATAAGCGTAAAACATGATCAGAAAATCTGAGTCTTTTGTAAGTACTGTAGTCAAACTATTTTGTTGCTAGTTTGTCAACATTCTAAGTTCAATCAGTTTGTTGCCACAACAAAAACTCTCATGAAATTAAAAATAAATAAAGTTCATAATTATAAAATTTTACTTTAAAAACAAGTAACAAACGTGTTTCTATCATGCAACATTGCAAGCATCGCTTACAGTTTTGATATGAGCCTGCTACAATAATAATTAATTTTATAATTCATAACTTGCTGCAGTGACAAGCAGGCCGGAAAGTCACCAGGCCGCAGTTACTGTATAAGAGGCTTAATTCGCTTTCAAGAGTTGGTCATGAAATAAGCTATGTTTAGTTGTTTACAAACCTGAGTTAAGTTTTTCTCATACAAAGAATATCTACTGGCTAGTTGGGATGGCGTCAGAGTGACGTCATCACTCGTGTATGTAATGTATCCACGTTCCAACGAATCACCAGTTGTCCATTTGCAACTATAAGACATTTCTTGGTATAGAAAGGCTTGACAAACTCTCTCACGCAGACATTCTTCCGCACACGTGACCAAGGGATTGTCAGAAGATATGATATCAACTGATTGAAACACAACAGTTGATTCTAAAACAAAAATGCAAATTATTGAAATTTCTATGGACGACAATAAACATCTAAAGCCAAAATCTATTCTAGAACATGATGTATACCAATGTTGTCCACAATGCGAGGTGTCACATATCTTGTTATCAGGTTTTCTTCGTTTTCCAGCATTTCTGTCACAAGATCAATTTCGGATGTGCTATATATGACCCTCACAGTTCCATAAAGGCCCCCACTGTAAACATAAATCTATTAAAAATTTTGAATAAAATAACTCTAAAATGATTGAATTATAGCCTAAGTAAACATAAGTTATACAAATATAGGTGAATTTTTATATTTTAAGAACATAGTTTATATACTCTTAAACAACTTTATTCTATTGAAAGCATACTAAGTAGAATTTGTCTAATTTGTCATTTCGCCTTACTCGTCACATTTTTGTCGGCTCCGGTTGCATAGTTCTAAGGTTAACCTGTTTGCATAATTCGTCAGTTCGCCTAACTCGTCACTGCATTCTAATTCCCTTGAGATGAAGAATTAGGCGAATTCTATTGTGGTATAAATTTAACAAGCATTGATGTAAAGTTAAAAAAGGGCGTTCGGTTTAGCTTTTAACTTGAACACACCTTCGATTTGCAATAACAGTGACGAAGTTATTGCTGGTTTCTTCATGCGCAAGGTAAGCGTGATTTTGCAAGCTCACATCCCCGTATGGCCTGTCGTTGGCAGGTACTAGCACTTGGACTTCATTTCGGTCGGGATTGATTCGCCCGCGATGACCAGGTGATATATCTTCCAATCTGACCACCACTAGTTCATCATCTTCTGGGATGTCATCGGGAAGTATCTGACGTTGAAGATAGGTTTAGGACTTTTAACACAATTCATTGTTAGGCATTTATTATCACCCTTAGATAAAAATCAAAAATCTCATTAACAGTATCCAGTTGTCCTTGCAAGTTCAATTGATATTCCTCGACAATCTTGTACATTCTGTGTGTAGGTAAAGGTAAAGGTGAGTCCCATACTTGAATCCAAGCATCGGGGGATGAGAAGATAAGGTTCTCATTATACTAATCCATCGGCACTAACGAGAGTAGGGTGGCCAGTTCCTTTCTCTCGGCCGCCTTTACTTCAGCAACTACGCCCACCCAATTTATTACACCCTTGGTAGAGGTGGGCGGTGTTTGTCAACTACCAGCATAAGCCGGGAGTCGAACCAGGATTTCATGATTGGAAAGCGAGTGCCTTACCCGCTGCGCCATCCCACCACTCTGTGTGTAGACTAGCCTGCATATTAAAAAAATAAATGGTTTAATTTCTTAAATATGTAAAAATGTACATTTGTACAATGTACACTTCTTTCTTGATAAACTACCTTGATTGTAAAGTGTTTGGTTACTTCTCCGGTGGTAAAATATATTAGCCCTTCAAGGTTATCAACATCGCGATTAGATCGTGCCGCATATTCTCCTTGGCCGTTCCCTCCCTCGGCTGCAGATGAAGCCGGACTGACGTCAACCTTCCATTTGAGGCTAACAACACTTCGGTCTCCATTTCGTCTGTGGACAGTAAAAGTGACCGGGGTACGTTGACCACTGGCCGGTTCCTCAACCCTATCTTTGTCAACGGATAATTCTGAAAGGAACAAAACAATGCAACAACAAGAGTAAATCTAGATTGACGAAACCGTAATTCCTAGTTGAGAAAAATGCCTGAAAATGAGCAAATTATAAGTTTAAAGTGGTGCAAATTGGAACCCAAATTAAAGCATATCTCAGTTCATTGATTTAAGTTTAAAGTGGTGCAAATTGGAACCCAAATTAAAGCATATCTCAGTTCATTGATTTAAGTTTAAAGTGGTGCAAATTGGAACCCAAATTAAAGCATATCTCAGTTCATTGATTTAAGTTTAAAGTGGTGCAAATTGGAACCCAAATTAATGCATATCTCAGTTCATTGATTTAAGTTTAAAGTGGTGCAAATTGGAACCCAAATTAATGCATATCTCAGTTCATTGATCTGATTGTTAGGACAATAACTATTCATTCAAATAACAATGACTATAACTTACCAAATAAGCCATACGGATCATCTGATTCGTTGATCGTCACTCTGCATGTATCTTCATCGCCCACTCTAGCACCTCCAGTGACGCTATCGGGCAATAATTCAATCAAAAAATCTTCTTCAATTTCAGGAGTGATATCATTGACAATGTAGATTGGAACAAACTTGCTTGACTCTCCATCTAACAAAGTGACCTGAAAAAAGGGAAAAGTCGCAGTTTGAAACTTTTATCACAAGGCTGTGAAGTCAGATCTTGAAACATCCGACTCTAACTTTCTCCACGTCAAAATTTTTCGACTTCAACTACGCAGCATTTTGATAGAGAAAAAGGGAGTCGACCTTTCTTTACATTCCACGAACGATATGAAATCCTAATTCATATCTACTGATCGAAATACTTTTTTATTACACGTAAATACTAACTTTACCTCCGAAGAAACAACATTGTAATCTTCGTTTGCGGTTGCTGAGTTCGGGATGACATTGAATCTCACTGTGACATCACCAAACGTGCCAAGTCTTCGGACTACGTTTACAAAACCTTTCATTTCGTCATTCTTCTGAAAACTTTTTGTGGCATTGACCGCGTCACTGTCTTCGTCTACTTTAACCGATGACGAACTAAGCTCAAGAATCCCATGCGGATTATCGTTTTCCACAATCGAAACTTCCGTCATAATGGCGCGTCCCGTTCCCAGCCGTGGAGAGTTTGGAACTGAAATTTCACTAGTTAGTTTTATGATTTTTGTTACTTTTCTAGTGCACTGTTGTATGACATGTATTGACAAAACAACGTTTCATACGATGAGTTGCTAAATACCTTCGACTCCTGATGATACCATTTCAGTGGACAAGAGCTCAACAAAGAAAATCTCATTTGTTTCAGGAATGTCATCATCAAACAAGTTGACTGACACATTGACAGTAGTAACATTTTCATCAATTAAAACACTGTCCATTACTTGTTGGAAGTCTTGGCCTGATACAGCAACCCTAAAATATACGCCAGTGGTAATAAACTGGTGTTTTCATGCTGCACAAAAGACGAGTTGCGTTTAGGTCTGAACAACCCACGTAGTTTCAACATGGCGGTGTAGAGACAAAATCGAGTGTTCTGTGTTATCCCAGTATTCTACATGTTGTCGTAATGGACGCAAAATAAAACATTATTATTATTATTACAAAAAATTAACTGCAACAAACTTGTGAGTTTTGCAAGCTCTCTGTGGGAAATGATCTTACGTTTCACTGTACCCATACCTACCGATAGAAGAACAAACAATATATCGGAATACCCCCTGAAAGATCACAGATTTATAGACTAGATGTCTATCTAGTCTAGATATCTCTGTGAAAGACTATACTGGCATGATAATATCTTGCATCAAAGTTATCTCAAAAGCATAGTAGCCTACCCAATTTAAGTAGATTATGCTTTGATTCATTTCTATGAGAAAAAAATACATATAAAAACATAGCTTGGTTTTATGTCACTTTTATTTTCTAATTTTATAACACTTTTATGCAGATCGTTCGTTATTTTTGTATATTAGTGTTGACAAGGGTTATTCATTATTGCATGTGTGTATCAAGGTGTGTATTGCGTGTGTTTATCCAGGTGGCCATATGTGTATGTATTGTATATCGATGTGTGATTTCGCTAACAATGTAGCTTACCCTTGGGACAAAGAGCTATTGACGAATGTGTCCATTGTTGTGTAATAGACTCGTATTGTGCCTGCCAACCCTTCAGAGCGTCGTATCGTTAGCGTCACATTTTTATTTTCCTCTCTCGCGGAGATTGATATTGGATCAAAGATGACCACACCACGAGGGTCGTCGTTAGCCAATACGGTAAGAGTGCACGTTTTGACTGCTCCCAAAGCACCTTGAGTCACCTACAAAAATGCAAACATGATATGACTAACTATAAGAGTCTTAGTGTTTCCCTCCTTCAGCTCTAACTTTGCATTGGATTGTATGCAATTGTCGTTTACATCATTAAGTTGAACACAAATTGAAAAGATTTTTATCATTTTTATTATTGTTATAAAGTTCTCTGGTTATAATGCCTATTGTGGTTGTTCTTTTACGTTGTTTTTCTTTTATATTTTGTGATAGTACAGTAGTAAACCAATTTACAATTTCACTTTCAATCCTTACTTGGACCAGATCAATTTTAAAATCTTCATCAAATTCCGGAACATGATCAGCCAGCACATTTATGAAGATATCATCAGTGGTTTGGCCTTCTATGAAATGGAGTTGGCCTTGGTTGGGTGAAAGGTCATCAGATGCGTTGTGACGTATCTGCCAATCAATTGTCGTTTCTCCAAGATGACCACCACTTCGAAGGACCTAAAATAATGTCTGTATTCTTTTTGGAATATTTTTTTTTCCTTTTCCAAGGGCAAATTGCTTGTTTGCAAAGAAACAAGTCAAAAATAAACTACAATTGATCTGTGGGTTTAATATGTTGAAATAGAGTAAAAACTTGGAGATTCCATCGTTCAGTCACAGCTTGGAATGAGTTTTACATTTCTAAAAGAGACGTGTAGAAACTATTTTTTGAAGTTAAGTGGAGATAGAATAAGAAATAATCTGTATCATTGTTGCCATGTTCAATGGCACTTTAATGAAAATTAAAATAAAATCAAATACCTGCAGCCGAACAGTGCTAGTGCCAGCATCAGGCTCTTCCATTTGTCGTGATGATTGGTTGAAGTTGAAAACGCCAAAGGCATTGTCTGAAGGGTCTATGATTATTTTCACTCTTGAAGCGTTGTTGAAACTTGCTGAAATAAAAACGTTTGTTGAATATGTACTGTAGGCCTACTTACTGCCATAAAGCATGGACTTCTAAATATTAGAATCTGGACTAGAAACCGACTTTACGAAGTGTACAACAGTTGGCCAAAAAGTTACCAGTGCTTATTTTAGTGCTTTTTCAGTTGCTGCCCCACCCCTTCTCGTACAGTACCAGCACTGTACGAATTAGGGATATTCGCTAAGGGAGGTTTTTTGATACCTTAGTAACTAACCCTAAACTTGGCTGTTGGCCAACTGTTGGCCCACTGTTGTACCAACTGTTTGGCCAACTGTTGTACACTGCGTAAAGTCGGTTTCCAGTCCAGATTCTACTATTTAGAAGTCCATGCATAAAGCCATCCGATTGTTCAATTTAAGAATTAAAAAGACTTTGTCTGTGTTACGTTGCATAGCCAGATAAGTAATTTTAAGGAGGCATAAACAGTTTGGGCAGTCCCGAAACCCTTTTGGCAGTTATTTTTTCGAATTCCTTTAACTACGTCCTTGATTATGTGCTGCACTACAAACGTGACTCAAAATCTATATATAGCTTTGAACAATACACAAAAAATTCAAAGAAATAAACTTGAAGAAAATATTTTTAATTTTCAAACCAATTCCATCAAACCGGTAGGAGCACAATACGTTAACGGAATTCAAATCATGTTCACCTCCTCCAGTAGCAGTGGTTAGTTCGACATAAAAGTACTTCTCCAACTCTGACACATCATCATCCACCAAAGTCAACGTCAACGATGCATAGCCTTGCCCGTCATCAAAGCTCAGTGTTCCGGCAGAAGACTGAAACGAAGTTTTATGAGAAATAAGTTCAGTTTCGATCTGTGGTTTCGATGAGGCATATAAGCTGTACGGTTACAAGGCAGAATTGCAAGCTTCTCTTAATGAATGACTGTTAAGAAGCACGAATGGAGGTTATAGTTTTATTTATTGTCACTTACAATTTTACTAGATTATTGCCCGACTTTTCTCCTTGCGTTACGCAAGCAAGACCACAATAGGAACCGTGAGCCTTCGGTTTGACCCGACCTGGAATCGATATCAGATTTTCCAGCACCAGAGCCAAAGGTGAAACCACTCGGCCACTGAGCTGGTCTCGAATAGAGGTATCTTTGCACAGCTCTTCGACCAGAAGCAAATGAACGATGAGGCTAGTCATTACAAACTTTGGGATTGAATCTTACCAAAATTGAAATTCCTTAAAAAGCAGTAGCGGATCCATTGGACCCTTGGTCACTTTAAGTAATATGGCTCGTTATTGGCCTGTGATAACAGTTAAACAACTAAGGCCATACCAGCAAAGCACTTACGCGGTGAAGATAAAAATCCTTCAACTGTGCAACAATAAATTTAAATAAAAACCTCGAAGTCTTTTGGCTCTTGATTTGAAATAGCTGTTCCATCTCTTGTTCGCCATTCTGAAGTCACGTGACCAAACCAGCCACCAGCTCGAACAACCATGAGAATCACCTGGTCGTCTTCCTCAGCTACGTGCACCACAAGGGGTTCATCCCGTTCTGGTATTTTTCCGTTCTCTTCGAGAGTTGGTGGTGAGGTATCGGAAAACTGGAATAAACTAGTAGTTAACGATATGTTCCGGAATGAAATCTTTTCATCTAGTGAACTGTTAAAATACAAAAACAGATAAAGTTACTAGCCAGAAAACTATTGCCAAGATTCATTAAGCTTTATTCATGTTAGTGCTGCACATTTTAACGTGTAGAAAAAAACAGTCATGATCTTTTGGTATACATTGACATTGCTCATAATATGGTTCGTCAGAAACTGTAATCATGTTGAGTTTGCGAACGTACAATGACTACTGAAAACTTGACAACACTAAAAGCAGTTAGTCTATCCGACATTCGAAAGAACATTGATTCGAAGATTTAGTGCTTGAACCATCTTTTTCGCTTTGGTGGAAAACCGCAATATACTAACTATTGGCAATAAGCTACATATGTGAATCTAAAAAGATTCTCCACTGCTTAATTTCCAGCAAAACTGTCTTAGTTTTCATGAAAAATCCCTTGATCTAAGATAGCAATTCACTTTAAAACTGCAGTTTGCTTCTATGTAGATCTGCACTTAAGCTTAATTGAATGGTACTGCAAACTAAGCGTGTTTTTATTTTTGGTATTTCAAACTTTCCGTCCCGTTAGCTCAGTCGTTACGCGCCCGACTCAAGATCACACGGCGCTGGTTCGACTCTCGGGGTGTGCGTTTGAGCAACGCATTTCAGGACTGCTCTCCATTCAGCGGCACCTAGTGAATAGAATAATTCCCCGGCAACAACACTTCAACAATCGGAAAACTTCACTCTGCCAATCTCGATAACCGGCCCTGCGTCAAGAGCCTCTACAAGTATGCGAAACTATCAAGAATAACCTATCAAGGCTTTGTCAGTCCGAGGATAAAAATTGAAAAACCGACCAACCAAATACACGTTTATGCGTTTATTGGATATGCCATGATATCAGATACACAAGTTTATCAGATATGCTACAAGTCTTTCATTAAAAATGATTCATGCTTGCAGTGTAATTAAACTACGATATTACAATAAACCAATAGAAAGGTGCCTAATTATAGGACTGTTCAAGCTAAGAAAAGATGGTAAAGTTCATTTTTCTTTAGCACTAACTTGTAAAACACCATTCGGTTTATCATTTGCCAGGATGGACAGGAAACTGGTGGCAAGGTGTTTATCAATGGAAGCACCACTGGAAGGAGTGCTGCTTGAAACATCGTCAAGAGATGCAGCGTTGATCAGGGTTATAGAATGAACTTCATTGATTTCAGGAATTTTATCGTCTATCGTTGTAATGTTAAAACTCTGCAATGATAAAAATTAACCATTTAGTTATAGACTAAAAATCGCATTCAAAGGATACTGTAAAATTGTTATAAATAGGCCAATATTATATGAGTAAGGAATTATTCAAGCTAAACATTTCAACAAGGGTTCAGTGCCAATATTATTACTTAACCGGTTAGTATGACGTGAAATGACGTCGCTTTAACTGGTAGTACAGTTGTCGGCGTAGTGCAAGAGGTAATTTTAGACCCGGTTTATGCTTTTTGGAAATATTCTAAAGCAGGAAAAATCTTGCACACGGGAATTATGACGATTTTAAAAATGTACAGAAATTAAATTGAGAAACCTTTTCTCTCTCTCCATGAAAGAATTTAACTTCTCCTTCAAAGTGATCGAAATCCTTATCGTCGCCTTCTGATTGGTTGTAAGTTGCTTTCCATTGAACCATGACATCTCCGTCATAGCCACGGGATCTATTGATGAAGCAGATGAATGACTGACCTTCTGTGACGTGATCAGGTTGGCAAGGTTGCGAAAAGCTAAACAAGCCGTTGGCATTGTCGCTTTTCAACACTATACAGAAAAAACAAGGTGTTGAGGCGAAGCATGCACAAAATGATAATTGAGCAGAGGCGTGGACGTCGCTATAATAACATTATATGTTACTATGATGTTATTATAGCGAAGTCCACAGCAGAGGAAATTGGACAATGAGATTAATTTTGTAGACTTCTTCTTCGTGTGAACCCTCTTCACCACTCCAGGAGTCGCAGGGCTCTGCCTTACACCTTTCTACCTTTAACTTTGTACACTATTGCTTGCAATGAAACAATATTGACTAAAAATTGAAAATTTGCTTCATTGATTACTATGGGGTGAGGTGTATCTTGTTAATGTTTGCAAGTAGCACAAAATAAAACGTGTGAAAATATTCCATTTAGAAAGTTTAAAAATACGTTTTGTTAGATCTGATTTCCAGATCAGATTTAACGTAAATGAGAAAAATTGAAAAAATATGTTAAAGCACAAGTTTCACACCTCTACTCGCAAATTACGCAATTTAGTAAATTGGCAGCACTTTTGCTCAAGTTAACACTTTGATAGGAATGTTGCCAATTAGTCACTTAACACAACTTGTATCAAGTTAAAAGAAAATCACCAATAAAATAAATGTATGATAAAAAGTTTTGCAGATAGGTATAAACGAGTAAAAAGACCATGCAGATGGACATCCAGACGATGCGGTGGGGATCAGCAAACTACCTGTAAGAGTTATAGATCCGTTATCTTGATTGACAGCTGCTCCTCCAGTCGCATCCATGAGAACCAGTTGAAAATTTTCATTGTTTTCGATATCCAAATCATCAATTGATTGTAACGTGAAATTAGCTGTTCTTACATTGTGACTGCATGACAAAATACATACAGTTGACAAAGACACACAATTTTAAGAAAAAGAGCAACAATAGAGAAAATTAGGCTTGTCTATTAAAATTTTATCATATTAATGCGAAGTAGTCACTGTTCATTACCACTCACATCAATAGTTAAATAAAAAATAGAACCTAGACATTTGCTTTGCTAAGTAGTATTTCAACGTCTTTTCAACATTCAATAGCAATAACTTACTCATATTTTAAATATCCAGATATGGGGAAAAGATCAGAACGAGCTGGCATTACAAACAGCTCGTTTACTTGATTCGGTTTCAAGGTCACGTTGTAAAGCCGGACATCTTGCAGATCGTAATCAATGATGGCATTGTTAATGTTATAATCTGGACCTAGAATAATGTAATCTCCTCCAGAGAATGCATCGCCGATCAATGACGTATCAAGTTGTCTGAAATAGTGAAAGTAATCGCGGATGAATTTTGATGAGATATGAATTGAAAAAGTTTCTTTTGATCACTAACAGTACGTTCACGTTTTGTCGTTTCTACTTTTTTCTAGACCTTTGCTATGTTAACATGTAGCCTATTGTTTTTTCAGTAAACGTAGCAAATAAAAACAACTGAACCAAACATTAGTGAATATTGAATAAACGTAGTGTAACACAATAATCAGCATTGAGGATACAAACAAAATAGTTTTTGCCGAACACAGTTAGGCTACGTAGCCTACATTTTTGAACAAGGGTTATAGTAAGCTGAATCACTCGTGAAAGGCATGTTTGACTTGAATCAAAATTAAACAAATAATTTTCTGAAAAATTAGAGCAGATGCTTTATATCCATACTTGCTGTCAACTAGTTTCCCTTCCGAGTATGCTGTAATGATGTCATCGCCAAAACTAACCACAAGATGATGCCATATATTCGTTTTGTTGAATTCTAGATTCAGTGACATAGATTGAAGCGAGTGTCCCGAATTTAGTCTATAAAATAGAAAAAGGAAAGAAAAAACTACAAAATAATGTTTGTGTAAGTTCTAATATTGAAAAGTTTTCAAATAACTCATTTTTACGGTAATCAAATCAGCAAAGACATATTGTTTCTTCCTGTTTCTACCTGTTTTATTTAGACGTAGCTTATCTTGTCAATAAACAGATATTGAACGCCAACCATACAAAAATAAGTCAAGCAAAATTGACAAGATTGAAAGATCTATTTTGAAATTATTGCTGTAGGATGTTCTTGCAAAGCATTTACACCAAATTAACTTTCAGTTGAAGTTCAACTTTTACCTGACTTTGACTTCAAGGTTGTCTATTTGCACAGCCTGTTTTTTTAAACTGAGTAAAAATATTGTTGAGTTGCCATCCTCAGATTTAGACAATATTTTGCATAAAGTTGATTCTGCAACACTGGCTGGAAGAGATGAATTGAACTTCATCCACAATAAAAGCGAAAATCCTTGACTTGAAACTTTTGTGTTTGTTCTCGAACTTTTAATCAAAACTGAAGAATCTAAAACAAACATTTAAACAGAGCTCCATTATAACATACACAAGCTATTTTGGCTTCACAATTCACCATTGTTTTAAGTTATAAAGTTAAAGTAATTTCTTACCCGCAGCAAAGTTCACAGCTGGCGTGTCAGTGTGAGGACGACCTTGCGTATAAGCAGCACTTCCCAACAATTCTCCAGCCAAAATCAAATCTTTACACTTTGAGGGAAGTGAACTATTGAAATGAAGGACTTCCCACAACACCTGTGAATAAAAAAACTCATCTTTTGAAGATTACCAACTCACCTTTTGCAGTGATGACGTCGTTCTTTATGAGCCCAACCGTCATAAGTCATGATCACACTTGCCAGAATGTACAGTAAAGTTCAGTTCAGTAGAGTTGACTGAACTGAACTTTACTGAGCTTCGTTGCATCCTTTTACCACAACAGGTTGACGGTGTTTCCCCGATTACAAGAAAAGAATACTATGAACCATGATATATGAACTGCTGCTATGAATACAAAGGCTGTAGAGTGTAGATACACCGCTATATATGACACGCACCTTTGGGCCTGAAGTATTACATAACCAATAACCATGCAACAATACATCATTAAAGGTTGACAGTTTTGTGTCACCTGAATATTTCCGTCACTTCCCATTTCTCGTACTACTTCCACTGTAAGCTCATGCTCCACGTCACCATCTTCCGGCAGTAATATCGGAGTTGTTGCATTGACAAATGACATCAAGCCATATGGGTGGTCATTAGTCTTCACAACGATTCGTACCATAAGGCTTGAAAGGTTTTGACTGAGACTGGCTTGGCCAACTTGAAAGAAAACATTGAAGCATTTATTTTTTATCGACGTAAATTTTAGATTTTTGCGCTTTCATCATAAAATCTAAAACTGCATCCTTTTTGTTACAAAGCGGGGTCCAGTTATTTGTATGTTTTTGCATAAAAAAAATAGCAAAATGTTATGAAATCAACGAAAGGCTCGGAAAACTGACTATATGACAACTCAATTCGTCTTGTTATCAATTATACTGTAATTTATATTCAGCATATACTTTTATATAAAATATGAAAGTTTTGGCAACACTAAGTATTTTCTACTCACAAGTAACGTTCAATAATGCCAGTGTAAAATATTCTTCGTATTCTGGCTTTGAATCAGCTAAGGCCTCGAGGATAAGATCTTTCGTAAGAATTCCTTCTTTAAACTTTATTTCTCCATCACTTTGCAAAAACTCATCCAGTTTTTCATCAATAAGCTGGAAATGTAAAATTTAAAGTTTTTTGGGCTTTTCGCTTCTGCTGGTCTCCCTCTCATTTTAAATTGGTTCTATGGTGCAGATGCTATGTTCCTACACCGAATCTGATTCAATATCTTAAGAAGGTAATGATAAAGCATAATTTGCATATGTTACAGTGTTTGTTTACATGTAATACAGGTAACGTGATTATCCAAAGTTCATCAAGATTAACACCAATATCAATCATGAACATAGACAGAAACTTTCCTATTGATGTACCGAGTTTTCTTGGAAACTTGTGTAAGTCATGTTATGACCACGTAGGATCTTCCAGTGCAACGACACATCTCCGAAAGCTCCTTTGTCACGTCGAATTCTATATGAGAAAATAAATGTAACAAGGATTCAATAGACTAACAAAAGCAGCAGTTAAGAACTATGTGGCATGAATTAGTGGTGCGATACTGATGAGCCCAGCCTCATAGAGGAAACACGTGTCTATCGCTGAATTCATGCTACACTCGACTGTCGAGATACATAGGATTTTCCTTCGGTTATTTTGCATCATATAAACTAAAAAGATTTCTTGAATTCACTCTGTGCACTCAGATTAAAGGTCATCTCACTGATATCTTCCATTTATCAAATAGCAGATGATGACTGATGAAAAATCAAGTTTCTTACGGCAAAGAAAACGGTTTTCCTTCTTCCATCTCAACCTCGTTCGGCGAGCCGAAAAAGAACACTCCGTTTGCATCATCGCTTTGCAAAATGATGACTTCTACGTTATCGTTACCGGATGTGACGTAGTCATGCTCGGCAGAATACAGCTGAAAAATAGCAAGTGAGCTGACAACATTGAAAAAACATAATTGCTGCTGCAAAAGTTGTTTTTCTTCATTTTATGTTAACTTTGTTTTCACTCCGCTACCTTTACTGTCGGACTGAATAAGACATAATTTCTGTTTTATATTTCGTAACTTCCGCATTGCACATTTTGCACATTAAAATAACTGTAATTTTAACTCCATAAAAACAAATATTTATCGATATTTACTGTTTTAATTCGTCATTAGGTTGCAGTAACTTACTTCCACGAAAAAACTTTCATCATCTTCAGGGATGCTGTCATCAACAATAAAAACTTTAATGTCCATATCCAAAACGCCAGGTCGAAACGTGACTTCATTGTCAATTGCCTCTTCAAAGTCATCATTGGGTGTGGCTATGTGTTGCTCAAGAGAATCATTGAGACTAACAACCCGGGTTCGAAACCGCACAGAAGTAGCATCAGATCCTGTTCCCTTTCGATGTATGGTCAACTTTAGATAATCTCCTTCTTTTACCTTAACCACTGAAGGGTCTGTAGGAGTAAAAGGATGTTTTTGTTTATAAATTTAATGAGAAATGGTCCAACCGCTTAAAGCAACCATTATAACCTTTTTCATCTTGCAAGCCAAAAAAACAGAAGTTGTCTGGTAAAAAATTACCTGTATATTAAACAGTTATATTTAAATACAGTAGTTAACGTCAAAAAAAAACGTCTACAGAACTTTTTTCTAGTATTATTGTTGTTTGGTTTGGATAAGTTCTTATAAAAAAAAATGTGAAAAAATACATACAGTTACCCAAAAGCAGAAGAAACCGGCTCATTAGTGTGATGTAAGTAGCTTGCAAATTTGTTTTTTATAGTTCAATTAAGCGCAACCACAACAACAACACCCACTGTCGAAGAAGATGGCCTTATCGTTTGGCTCAATGATGAGGGTTGCGTTTTCTCCTTGTTCAATCATTGCTCCACCGGTTGCATTAAAAAGATGAAGAGAGAATTCCTCCAAGGATTCTGGTATTTCATCTCGGGCTGATTGCATGGATAAAATTAGCTAAAAAGAAGAACAATTATAATAATAATGATGTAGAAACGTGTTGAAAAAAATACCAAAAACAAAATTATATTGAAAGAATGTACTTTGAACTATTTTTTTGTAAACATTTCAAGATAAATTTTTGTTTTTAATCTTACAATTACAGTTACAACTTTTCTTCGGACGAATTCAAAATAAAACAAAATATTTCGAAATAGCCTACTTTCATAACAATTTTCTGTTCTGTTGTCCTAAAGGACACTAATCGTTCTATAAAGTATTTAGGCCTACAGTGATGAATCTCTGATGTTGAATGTATTGTAAGCAAGCATGTTGCTTATTGGAGGCATTTAATTTCAAATAGTGCTGCTGGTAGCACTGGAATTGCACGTAGTTGGTTTCCAAGCTGCTCATATCTGTTATTTGAACTTCTACTAGCTCAGAAACAATGAAAGCGCGTAAACAGCTCAGGTGGTGAATATCTAAGAATCATATTTCTGGTAAGCCAAAGTTTGACTCCAAGCCTGGTTATATCATTGACTTTCTTAGTAGCTCCGTATGAGCGCGTTTTATTTTGTGAAAATTAGTGATCGCGGTGACAGCACTTGAGCATCTAAATGAGAAATTGAAGTCGTACATCCGTCAAAACGATAACTTTTTATAGGTTATAAAACAAAGCAGAAAATTATTTGAAAAAAGAAGCACTGCATCATTCTACGGGGTGGAAGTTCCTCTACAGTTCTTAATTTACTTTATTCACATTTTTTATTTGCTTTTCAAAACTTTACCAACCTCAGTGTCACCTTCGGAAAAGTACAGAATTCCTTCAGTGGGAGTGACGTCGTTCGTGTCATCTGGCATCACTTTCCATGAAACACTGACGTCACCGTAAGTACCCATGGTCCTGCGTACCCGATAGTACGCCGATGAGTTGCGATTCGCCTTGCTTTCACCTATTGATTGAGGAGGTGATAATAAGTAATAATCCTGTTTTATTTTACGCTCATTGTGACAACATACAGTACACTTACTACATAGCGATTACAGATGCGATATACGGTAACAGACAACAGAAAGCAAAAGTGACATATAGTCATCGACTCAGCTGCTCCCTTATTTTGGCTTGCCATTAAGCGTGTTTGCCGAGACACAGTCGCGTGCTCTGGAGCGGTGTCGAACTTACGTCCTTTCGAACGTCGTGCAGACGAACAATTGCTTTATAGACCACGTTTGACCTTCTTGAGACCACAAACTATCTGTTTTCTGTAAACTATATATTCCTCGACAACCATGAAGCTTTACAACATCGGATTAGTTGTTTAAAGCTAGAAACAAAAACTCCATGACATGCAAAGCAAAATGAGTAAATGACCAAAAAGTAGATCAGCTCAAAACAGATACAGATGATCGCTTCATCGTCGCGAGAGAAGGTTTCGCCAAACAAAAAGTAAAACTATTTATCTTAGACTATGTTCACGCCGATAGCACAGAAGGTAAGCCAAGTAGCGTTTATGAATTCACACTTGGTGAATGTTGTAGTGTTAGTGGCTTACCACAATCACAAGAAAAGGACTTTTATTGCTTTACACTTTGATTAACCGCAAAAATAACAACTAAAACAAACTTTGAAAGAGACTAATTCATGAGAAACTTTATTCCATTCTCCTCCTTGTTAACAACATTGTGCCAAGCAGCCAAAATTGACATTTTTTGTATGTAGAACTTTCTTACCAATACTTTGCAGTTTGGGCGTGTCATCTTCATTTGCAAATACAAACAAGCCATGAGGATAGTCATTGGCTAATACCGTAACTTGTACTGAAGTGGGTGGAGCTAGAACACTTTGCACAGTTCCTTCTCTTTCGTCCGAGAGAATAACTGCAAGTTTTTACACCGTACAAATAAAATAGACAATGCAAAAAAATCGAATATAGTTATTACTTTCTAAAACCTCTGCAGCCTGTTTCACCCTGAAAAGGGGATCACAAGAAGGTCCTTATTCAAATAGATTACAAAGCAAAGAATATATATACACAAACCAAATGTATATCACAGCTATACATTACTTTTAAATGTACCAATATCGCTGTTGTTTCAACCAACTGCATCCTGTTTATACTTGATCAAATATGGAGAGTTACTGTATCACTATATCCAAAAGAGTTTGTTAATAAGTTCAATTTATTGCTTGATGAAGAGCTTTATCAAAATCAACTGAACAAAGAAGAAATGAAGCCAATCTTTATATCCACCTTGAAACATTAATTAATTCTGAATTGTAGCAATATTCACCTAAAGTATAATTAATATCCAGCTCTGGTATGACATCATCGATTGGCACCAAAGCAATAGTCGCCGAAGTCTTGCCTGAGAAAATAATTTGTTAAAAACGAATCAGTGCTAGGTGCGAGATATATGATTAAAAAAATATATGTAGGCTATACTTTATAGGCTACATTTGCTAGGTCTTTACATCATGGACTATTATAAATAACATGATGCGTTCTACTGGTGCAAATTAAGCTAAACTATCACAAGATGTCTAAAGTGACAATCTGCTTTTATTCCGACGTTTCGTCAATCGTGTTGAGAAAATTGAGAAAATCCTGCGTACGCCACTGGTAGAGGCTGTCACTATTCAGGTAGGCAGCCAGTGCTTTACAGTGTGTTGATAAAAGATTGTTACATTTCAGCTGTATCTCTCACAAACCAAACGTGTGTCGCGTCAAAGAGCCGTTACCTGGAGGAAACACAAGTGTGTCTGGAACGGCATAAAACTGTTGGGATCCATCTGGGATGACGTCATACGTGATCATTCTGGACGCCAGGCTTCCTTTAGTTCGTTGAACAGTTACAATTACGCTTTCTGTTTCTTTTTCCTGAAGTGGAAATATAAACACGGTTTAACCAATCAAAACATTCTCAAGCAAGTAACAACCACGCTAATAGTGACGTAATATCTACTTCAGGCAAGCTTAAGTTCAAACCAAGTTAAAACCACGCTGAAGCAACTGTGATTGTCAAAAACTAAAACAAGTTTTAAAATAGTTTATTTGTCATACAAACCCAGTGAGCTCGTCAGTTTTAAACTCCTGCACTACGTTACATGACACAAGTCAACTTCTGATTAAACAGTACAAAATAATAATTAAGCTACTTATTTTTGAAACCACTAATTGCTACAGAAAAGCCAACCTGGATAACATAGTGAGCAGGCGTTTGGTCCGAAAAGCTAAATACGCCACCAGGACTGTCATTTTCCGCAATAATCACTTGCATTTCAGATTGAGAACTTTTCAGCTTTTGATTACCCGGTTCCACACTACACAACAAAAAGAAATTTATCCTTTTTTCGGTTAGATGTTATATAATATATGAAAGTGTGACCTACCTCTTTAAATGTGCAACAAAATCTAACGTATAAAACATCAAGCTATGACATGACAAATTGCCGTGCCCCACCTATCTAATCTGATCAAAATCTTTTCCTCTATTTCTGGAATTTGATCAGACAGAATTTCTATCTTGATCTGGTGAAGTCGCTCTCCTGGTTGAAACTGCACAACATCCGGACCTTTCAAGTAGTCTAAACCTTCTATAACATCAACTGCGTTGTCTCCAAGGCTTCGGTAGGATATCTGCACTGTAGCAGGCCCAGATAAACCTTGACAAGATAAATATTGTAAGACATGATTAACTCCATCAAGCAGTCGATTATTATATGCAAATTGATAAACAAATGTTAACTGACACCCAAAAGGGACACTAAGAGTCACACACACATGAAAGACACCATTTGTTGGTGTCCTCTGAAGCGACCATCAGATACGTTAGCCACAGGTCTGTCACACACACTAATATACTACTGTAATAATAAACTTATTTTTGTTGCAACGAAATGTCATTTCATATTTCTTCAATGTATCAATTCTACAGAATGCTTTGCTGTTTTCGAACAGATCTAATGCAAGTGCTGCAGATATGAAACCTTAGTAACTTAGGTTACTTAAATTTCTACTGTAACCTTTGCATTCCAGCGGACCTCATAGAATCTCAATCAAATGCTGTAGGTAGCATTCCTTTGCAGATGCCTGTTATAAAAAGACCACATATGACTAGCAAAAAAGGAACCTTGTCTATGCAGCTCCAGTACGACATCTAGCGAATTTTCATCATCAGCAGGCTCAGACACTCGAATGGGTGTTTGGTTTCGAAAACCAATTTCCCCATTTGCAAATTGTTCTGTTACATTGACTGTAACATTTCCTGAGGTTATTCGCGGCGTGCTAGCAGGAATCACAGTCTCACGTCCAATCAAGTTTACAGAATTCAACACCAAGAAAAAGCTTGATCCCAATTCCAAAAACGCATTTTTTTCTATTTCAACAATGATCTCTTTGGTCGCTGCAACAAAAATTAAGTATCTTTTAACACTGTGAAGAAGAAGCGTTCTTCCCGGCCGTCAGCACGAGGCTGAGCACTCACTAGTACAGCGAGCAGCAGTTGCGATTCACTAACCATAACGGTGTAGCTTTCACGCTAGCCATTCAGACCTCCAATAAACGATAAGTTTCTGGGCAGCCGATTTGTAGCAAGAATTGACAGCGATAGACACGTGTTTTGCCCATGAGGCTGGGCTCATTTAAATATTCAAAAAGGCTACTTCCCACAACATTCAATGATATAATTATGTGTAAACAATCAAGTAGCCTAACAACAAGAAGTAATTCTCCTTATATTCCGATATATTGTAGAATTAACACTTGCAAACAATCAATACGGTACATGGGGCCAACAGTTTGGAACAAGCTTCCCCCTACTATAAGAAATGAATGCAAAACTGTAAAAGGCTTTAAATTAAAAATGAACAAGCTAAATTATTCTTAAAATGATCCTACCTAAGTATTACATGCACCAAACATACTAATATTATTTTTTTTGCCCAGAAATGATAGGCTAATGTGTGTAGATTCATTAGCAAAATAGTAAGGTTGTAAGTACTCCTACTGGCCTTCTGGTTCTTGTGTTTTTTGTCCACAGAAGTTCTACAGAGTCTTCAGAAGTTTCTCCATCCTCTTCGACCAATCGCCATCTTTCGGTGAAGCGGTGGCCATGTGCTCCAACCAGTTGTTTTTTATATCAATATCTTGGACTGGATCGTCATGCTATTGTCTGATTATTTATCTATTTTTCTAACATGCCAAATTGGATTTCTTTATCACTTTTGTTATGGTTTAACGTGTAAAACATATACACGGTAACCCAAATTTATCATATTTCTGTGACATGCCACTACTACTTCCCAGCTAGCGATGCCTGTCGTTTTTGCATTAATTCAACGTTTGCTAACGTTGGATCAGTGTGGAAGTGACGAGTTTAGCTGACTGGGGTTTAAAATTATCGCTTTATCAACGCAACTTTTATCAAAGCACGCTTGATATCTTCAAGACATAACTTCCCTGGGTATAATTGAATTTCCGAAAGATGATGATGTTGTTTTTGCTAGTTTGTTTTATTTGTTTTCGTCATTGTTTTCAGTGTCGTCAAGTTATAGCCTATCTATTTTGTGAGTCGTGCAAGGCCTATGGTGCGTTGCGCTTGAAATGGCTTTGCCCGTGGTAGGATTTCTTTGTGGGGTTTTCTTTGCCTGCCTTGCTCTTCTTGCTATGAGCTAAACGCATCAAGACGTGTTCCCCTTAAGACCATCAGCACTCTTGATAACGCACCATGGCCGATCTTCATAGCAACTGTCCATACAAATCTTAAATATATCAGCTAAAACTATGTGGGCTAATAAAGCTATAGCCTAAATTTAGTTGTTTTTTTTTGTTTATTAACATTTTCTTTTTTTTATTTTCTTATATCTTAAATTTTTCTGAAGGTGTTGCGACCGTGCCAAATTTTTTTTTTCAACTCAATAACTTACTTCGGTCACAAGCACGTTTTTAACGTTCGCGTTTTGTCGCTTCTACCTTTTTCTCGACCTTTGCTATGTTGACGTGTATTGTTTTGATATGATGGTCAGAAATAAAAACAACTGAACTGAACTTGCTACAAATCGGCTGCCCAGAAACTTATCTTTTAACACTTTTAACCAGTCACACTGTTCAGCACTGTTAGCCATCTTAACAACAAATCTTTCGCGAATTTTGCAATTAATATTTTGAATAATTTTTATCTGAAATCAATGCAATAAAAGAAATTATTCTTGAAAATTCTTAAATAAGATTACATGTCTTAAGATCAGTTTTAATAAGTTGCCTGGATAAAGCTTGTTCCAAAAATATTATTATGGTACCTTCTGTTTCTGCAAACAACAAACTTCCTTCACTGACAGATGTGATTCCTGGCATAGATTGTTTGATATCGTTTACTCCGGGGGGAAGATAGTATACAGAATACTCCAGATTCACAGCTCCAGTTGTTCTACCAGCCCTCGTCACGCCAACGACAAGGTTTCTAAAGCACAGAACACTTGTATAATGCAAGCATAAATATAGCTAAAGTTGTCATTTTTTATTTCAATGTCTGCGATGTTTAAGAGTTATAAATCAACATTATGTTTCTTGGTGGGAACATGAAGCTCTAGAAATTTAGACATTGTTTAAAATGTTTTATTTAACTAATTTTTCAGGAGCATTATTTTTGCTATTGATGCGAGACAGAGTATAGCCTACTGTATAGGCCAAATCTTAAACACTATTTCTAGTAATGAAAAACCAGACAGATAACATATGAGTTCGTGACACGCAGCTTGGCTGAATACCTTTGCAATTCGTTAATTTCAATTCGGCTGTTACCATCATCAACACTGAAAACTCCATACACGTCATCCGAGTCAGCAATGACAACAAAAGCTTCAGTAGGTTCCTCGACAATCGCTCCACCTTGAAGAGAATCAGGAAGAAGTCTGAAATAAAGAAGTTGTTCTTTTAAACCAAGCTAACTTGCAAAACAAGACTAAAAGCATAGAAAGTATAGTTGTCTATTTTTTTCCAACACAAGCGATATGTTTAACTTCCTAATGTTAAAGAGTTTATTTGGTCATGAAATATGCATGTAGGTTTTTAATTTTAATGAATAACGAGAATCAATTTTCGACACGTGTCTCTCCTTAGCAGCAGCTGTAATTCAACTGCATTTGTTATATCTTTGGTTTGCGTTATCTCGTCTACGAGGTTGGGCTACTATTTTCTGACAGAAAATTGAAAATCAAGATTTAATTTCACCTGAAAATAACTGATTTCGCTTCTTCGGGGGTATTATCCTGAACTACAGTTAAAGCCACTTCAGCTTGGGTTTGACCTGGTTGAAATACCAAAAGTCCCGAAGTAGGTCTTACATCATCGACGGCCTCATCTTTAGAAGAATTAGCAACCAAGACCCATTGAATGGTCACCTCCGAAAAAGATCCTCCATGGCGTGCAACAGAAATATTTAAAAACCTGCGAGAAAAATCAATCGATCATGTCCATTGTCCATGTCACTGTAACTCCACATTTTTTTCAATGTACATCAGTAGAAACTACAACATATTATTTTTATTTATGTTGAACCGACACCGTGAAGTACCGAAAGCATGTATATAGTTTTTACTATAAATTAGAGAAAGCTTGGTGTATCGAAGCCAATTATTACCAATTTGTAGTAGTTTTTGCTAACATTACTGTAGTTTAGTAGCGGAGATAACTCGGACATTCATTTAAAACTTGATGGTAGGATAGTGCAGCGGATAAGGCTCTCGCTTTCTAGTCATGCAATCCTGGTTCGACTCCCGGTTTAAGCTGGTTGTTAAAAAACACCGCTCACCTCTACCCAGGGTGTAAGAAATTGAGTGGCCGTAGTTGCTGAAGGAAAGGCGGCCAAAAGAAAGAAAGAAACTGGCCACCCTACTCTCGTTAGTGCAGAAGTTCAGTTCAGTTTATTTTTTGTTTTGTTGGCGAAAAAGAAAGACACAAAAAGCAAAAACACAATAAACACAAATAATTCGCACAACAAGGATGGCAGCGATACTGAAGGCTTACTGCAATGAGAACCTGATATTTTCATCCCCCGATACTTGGATCAAGTATGGGACTCACCTTTTTTACTATAGTTTAATAATCGCTTAATGTTTTTTCTGACAATTATGATGGCTTAAAAAGAATAAACCAATAACATACTGTTTACATACAACAAAAGTATTGAGCCTTGTGGGCCTCAATCTAATATATGTTTACGGTTAGATATAGTATAATCGTTAATGCATATATATAATCGTTTTTAACAATAGCCTAAAGCATGAGCAATAATATCGAATGCTTTTGACAAACCCAGTGGTAGGCTACATGTAAGTTACAATGTCTTTTATCTTTGTTGGATAATAGCCTATATTCTTACAGACATCAGAGACTGTAAAAAATGTAGAGACCATTTCGATAACCATATTGACAATCTGATATGAAATTATTTTTCTACATAATAGATACGTAATGAGGTCATTTTTTCAACAACCTTTAATAGAAGAAGAATAAGTGAAATGGGGCAATATGTGCTACACTCAGATTTGGAATTTCTTTTATAAGTTGGTACTATTTGAGCAATTTTCAGACAGTGTGGAAAAATCCGTTGATTTAAGCGTTTATTTGTCAAGTTCCTAATAATGACACTAATAACGTTTTGCAATGGTTAAAAACCTATCCATAAATCTGCTAAGTTACTATGATTTTATCAACTGTTGACCAAAAAACACAATTTACGTTTGACTTACTCAGTCATTTCATCCTCGTTTATCACAAAGAAGTCGCTGTCATCTTGTGCTTTGTCAAAATCTATGGAAAGAACTCCCTTTGCATTGTCGTTAGTTTCTATAACAACCGTGCAAGATGAAGGATCTGTGACGATCACGTCTCCGTATTTGTCGTCGGCAAGAAGATGTATAGTAAAGTTTTCGCTTAGCTCGGGTATGTCATCTTCAAGGATGAACACCTAAACACAAGACTTGAGAGTCTAATTTGTTACAAATTTCAAAGCTAAAAGGCCAGTCAGCGCCCTTAGCAGTAAGTATGTATGACTATTATGTCCATGTCGGCTACATAACCGAGTGGTGAAAACCCTGTAAAGGCAATCGAAAGGGTGTCGGTTCGACACCGCTCAAGAGCATGCGGCTGTGTCTGTGGCAGGACACTTAAAGGAATGCCTGAAGGAGGACACAAAGATTGGCTTCCTTGCCTTCCCTTCCACTTAATCTAAATCTTCAACCAACGGGTGTAAGCCTGGATAATACAAACAAATGTCCATGTAACGATGCCTTTAATGATAGCTTTCATAAATTAAAACTGGTGCCTACGTTAGGTTCTCAACCTGGGCTACATTTACACCTGGGGTAAATTACATTTAGTAAAGGGATAAATCTTCTGAACGAGAAAGGCACTGACTGCTTCATCAGTTCCTAAAGGATGATCCAAAAATACCTGGAGATTATGAATTTATTCTTTGAAAGTTTGCAGGAGATGAGACTAGAAAACGGAAAGAAAATGTAAAGAAGAGGTATAGGCTAATAAAAAACAATTGTCTCAAGCCAACTTTTATTCTTATCGCAAATCTTTTGTCAATGACGTGAAAAGACAATAATATGTTTTGATAACATCTCGCAAATAATATTCAAAGTAGTTAGATTGACCAAAGCACAAGTTATCTCCGAAGTAAAAAAAAATCGTAGGCTAGTCAGGGTTTCCCAAACTGTGGTATGTGACGACTACATACAGGTGGTCCGTGAGGATGCAACAAAGCAATTAAGGATGCAACAAAGCTAACCTAGCCTATATATAATCAAGCTAGCCTAGCTTAGTGTATAAGTACATAATTAATACTGAATATAATTAAGCTAGGAGAGTCTAGACAGCAAACAAAAGTAAAATCAACAATAGGTTTGTGACCTTCAACGTTAATAGCCTACATAATTTAAACAGAAATTTATGTCAATCTGATTGGAAAATTTAATCGGAGGCTATTGCCATGCTATGTGAAACCAATGCAGTGATATTGGACTTTTGTTAAACAAATTAACAAAAACGTTACTACTTTACAACCTTGGCGCCACAGATGAATATTGAAAATTTGATACAAAGAAAGCATTATAAACAAAGAAATTTAGAATTGAATCAAAATTCAAGATAGATGGTCAAATGATTTTGAAAAACAAAAGTGAAGTTTTTAAAACGTGTTTTGAGGGATTGGCAGGATAGATGCATCAATTGAACGTTGGAGGTGTTGTGGAAAGAAAAAGATGCGAGGGAAGAAGGAGAAGACCGTAATTTGTAAAAATAATTGACAGTCAACCTTCGGCTCAGATGATCTAACAAGTTACGGTATCGCTACCTTCATAGTGGCTTTGTGCTCCTGATCACTGAAGGAAAATGTTCCTGATGACTGGAGATGGTAATCAAGGTCAGGCGTCGCTGTTCCTTGCACTGTAGCGTATTTCACCCAAACCTGAAAAAAGGTTCCCTCAATAAACAAATATAGCCTACATAAGAATTAGAATTTAGTGTTTGCAGCCAACAAACCAGTTCTTCTTTGATTAACTTTTTATTAGTTTAAAATGAGCTGCTTTTAAATTATTACAAAAAAGACACTAACTTCCTGTCTAGCCTACTTGTAGGATGAATACACTGAACACTTTTGAGATAAAGTAGATTGGAAAAACGTTACGCAATTCATTGCTAACAATACTTAGTATTATTTTTTCACCGATCCTTGGTCTGGCCCAATACGTGAGATCCCTTTCTTATCCAGTCCACGGAAAACAACCACTTCCAAGAATTTTGCATCTTCTTCTACTCTGTACACCTTTTGTGAAAACCTTAAATGTTCAATAGAGGTTTGGTGTCAGTGGATACCTTAAGTTTTGGTGAACCAGCTTTTAATATCTTCAGACAAATTGTTCAGAAACCTATTAAATTCCAGCATAAACTAGTTTATCATGAGCAAAGTTAAGAACCAGTTTGCCTCAAACCGATTTATTGCTGTCGACGATATCACCGCTTCTAGGGCAATGTAAGACTTTAAAGAACCCCTACTCCGGACTTAAAGCTTCGTAATTTAATTCAACAAGCAACTAACCTGACCAGTGGCTCAATAAAACTGGCTGTGAACCTCAAATATCTAGCTATGCGGACAACAAACCACAAGATCAAGCAATGATTGTTTCAATCTCAACTCGTGCTCCCTTAAATTCTTCATTCACTAAAAGGTTGTAAATGAAATAACTACAAGAGTTTAGAGATAACCTAAAGAAGTAGTCTTCTGTAGGAAGTTCTAAAGTGGATTATGCACTTCAGTGAGGGGGTTTATGCAAGTAACGACTAAACGTCTCTAAACCATTTTTGAAAATTAGAAAGCCTACTTTTCTAGCCCTCATGTTCACAATATGTTAAACTTTATCATTATGCATAACGCGAAGTTTATAGTTCATAAATAACTTCCATCTACCAACACATAAGAGGACAAGGTAGCCTGGTATTTGAACTTTTACACAGCGACAATTTTTCAGATCATCTATAATTTTTCTATAAACGGTTTTAACAGATTGTGAATTTCTGCAACACAAGTGTGAGAAGAAGTTCACGAAATATGACTAGGCTTTTAAGCTACGTTTTGGAACTATTATACTATTAAGTACGGCTATCGCAGTGTAATAAAACAAAATCTTACTGACTCGACGCTATGTACCTCAGAGGACTGTCGTTGCTCTTCACCACTATAGATACAGATCTGGAGGTTTCATCGATCTTCAAACCGCCCGTTGTATCGCGCAGTGTCACTTGGAATTGCTCAGCATCTTCAGGGATCTGTTTGAAAAATTGCAAATAGGACAATTCCTTTGCCATAGAAAGCTAGTGTAACTATTTTAAAAAGCATGCATCCTTGGGCTAAAAAAACAGCCATTTACAACACAGAGGTAAATAAGCTGCTTTCTACACTGCAAGCTATATACTGCAGTAATATATGGGTCAACATGTGGACACAAGCTTTCTCTTCTTTCAAATAAAAAGGCTACAAAGTATTAATGTTTTCCCACCTGGTCATCGATGACTTCCAAATGTAAATCCTTTTTGTACTCGCCTTGTGACATTGTGACAGTGCCTTGTAGCGGAAATATGTCCTTTTCATAACTCTAAATTGAAAATTGGTTACAAGTTAATTAAAAAACATTATTAAAAGGTTGTTCAGATGTATTGCAAAAGTATAAACTTTTTAAATGGCAGTTCGAGAAGTTATTTTTGCAACATTGTAAAAACGTTTGTGTGTTTCAGATTATTTTCATGAAACTATTCGCAACTTAAAAAAGCGGTAATAACTATTAAAGAAAATAAAGGGGTGTAGCCAATCAGTAAATATCTATAAGATTGGCCCGTGATACAAGAGAAAGATCCACAGAGGATACAAACTGATCTGATATGCATGAATCTACAAGTGAATAAAAAATAACAGTAACCTCTCAAGAACATGTAGCTCCACACAAAGTGAAATGTGTACGACTTTTGACTCTTTTTATTTCTTTAAAAACTAATGTCTAAAAAGACATTATTGAAAGCAACTACGGACAGTGGCCAGTGTTTCGATCTTCCGATCTCTTCAGCACAGTAAAATGAGAGTAAAAAGTTGTCTTGAAGTTTTGAGATGATGGTTTCTAAGGGTGATTTTAATAAGCCAACAAGAATTGACTTAATTTTCAATTTTGGACTTCAGCGAAACGTAATTTTACCGCCAATTTAAAAGTGTGATTTTTTTGTGCTAAGCAATGAATGGAATTTGTCAAAAATAAAATCTTGAGAAAAAAGACAGGAGTTTGTCAGGGTGCCAGGAAATAACAATCATCTGTAGGCCTACACCCCTTCATTTTCTTGGAACCTTAATACTTATATGTGCTGCTAGTATCCAATTTATTGTATTTTGGATCCATCTCAGATGATTATTATGTCCTGGCTTAGCAACAAATTCCTGTATTTTTTCAAGTTTTTATTTTTAACACATTCCATTCATTGCTTAGCACAACTTTTCTCAAAAAAATCACACTTTCTAATTGGCGGTAAAAATACGTTTCGCTGAAGTCCGACTTAAAAAATTAAATCAATTCTCATTGGCTTATTAAAATCACTCTTAGAAACCATCATCTCAAAACTTCAAGACAACTTTCTACTTTCATTTTACTGCTAAAGAGATCGGAAGATTGAAACACTTGCCATTGTCCGCAGTTAGTTGTTTTTAATATCTTTCTAGACATTAGTTTGTAAAGAAATAAAAAGAGTCAAAAGTCATACAAATTTCACTTTGTGTGGAGCTACAAGTACTTAAGAGGTTACTGTTATTTTTTATTCACTTTATAATTATCAAATACCGCATTTAGAAAAGAATTACTTCAGGTCTTGAAATTTCATACGTCACAGATACGTCACCGAATCTTCCTCTTTGACGTAACAGTGACAAAGTTACAGACGCGTTTTTATTTGATTCTTCATCCACTTGCACAGGTGATAGCTACAAACCGTTAAAAATACTAACTTAAATATATAATAGCGTGTGTATATAGCGCTGCATTCATTACAAATATGCTGCATTCATCGCTTTTAGCGTTTTTAAGAGAAGCAGGCAGTTTCAGAGCAGCCATGCAGAAGCATCAAGCAAGTTCAATAACTTTTGGGTCTACATTTATCGAAATTATATCTTTCGCTACAGTGAAAGTAAAAGTTAATCTTTTACAATTTAGAATGCATAGGCACTAGGTAGCCTATAGATTTAACCCAGCCAACAAAACCAGTCGTTTGTATTCTACAATCTACATTGTTTCAAAGTCTGCAGTTGTTGTATCAAGTAAAAAAGGTTTATTTTTTATCTGGAAAATTGATACTGTAAAAACATAAAAGCTAACAGGTAAATTCTTAGAGGTCAAAGAACTACAGAAGTTGTACATGACTACATATATATATATATACATATAACTATAAAATATACGCTCTTACAGTGTCAAAGCCAATAATTCCATGTGCATCATCGTTGGCTAAGATAGTCAATTCAGCAATGGACGGTTCGCCAATTCTAATTGCTATTAAAGATCTTATGCTGAACCTAACAAAATATTTAAAATAACGTTATAACAACTTTGCTTTTGTCATTAGTGATTGGTCAGTGCCCTGATAACAACATCTCTGCTTCACAAAATCCACTGGTAGACTCCTACATTTAGTGACGGCGCCAAAAATATTTTATGGTGGCGCTTCTCAATAGCAATTGTAACACTTACAAATCTTGCAATTGTAACACTTATAAACAACAGAAATTAAAGACAAGGAGAGATGGAAGTAGCCTAATGAAGGGCTACTTCCATCTCTCCGCTGGGCTACTCCGCTGGGATAGATGCTAATAAGGCACTACTATAAAGTTAGCTTTGTAAAATGTGGTTTTGCAAACTTTCGTTCATGTTGCAGACCACTTAAATAGATCTCTCCCCCTTGGGTTTCTAAAAGATGACGCCCCCCTCCATCCGGTCGGGGGTACGGAGACGGTTAACACAGCTCTGGTTACAGACATCACTTGATTGTCACTGATTTGCGTTAAAACAAAAAGTAGTAGCCTACGGTAACCTACATCACAAACCTGGTAAAATTTAAATAATTTTACTTGTGTCAGGTACCGTATGAGGTAAAGCTATCACAAAATGATTGAAGACAAGACTTGGTTTTGGCTTAATGAAATTACTTTATCAAGAAGAGATCAAAATTTTTTTCGATCACGAGTTAGAAACTTCAAAGGATCGCAGATACAGAAACCCAGCTTCAAAAAGACTAGCCGAGACGTAATTTCAGTTTGTCTTAAAGAATATTTGTATGATGCATAATTTGTTGAATTAACTATTTTTTTTTTACCTTACAACTTCATCTTCTTCAGGAATATCATCTTCAGCAACAAAAACATTGAAACTTTTGACAGACGCTGAGTCAGTTTTTAAGAAAGCAACAGTCCAAGAGTTGGTTTTAAGATCTGAGGTTTGGTTTTCTACCTGAAATTAGAAATGAAAAAAGTTATTTTTGAATACTAAAAAGCTAGTTTTTGGTTCAAATGCTAAATATTTAGAAACATGGTAGCATACAACCAGGGCTTTGGAGTGAGAGAGATTTTGGCGTGTCCGGAGTCGGAAGGCCAAGAATAAACCGAGGAGTCAGAGTAGTCATATATATTTCGCCTGACTCCACAGCTCTGGTTAGGGGCTTATAAAAGACGTCCTCATAAAATTGCAAAAAAGTGACCTCTCCTTACCCCATGTCCGCAAAATCTCCGTACTGTGGTATAGAAAAATTCGAAATTTACAACCCCCCCCCCAGGCCCGTAACTAGGGGGGCGCAGGGGGGGCGAAGCCCCCCCTGCAAAAATGTTGGCACCCCCTGGAAAAGATTATGTTAATTAGCTCTGTTCGCTGACTTTTCAGTTTTATACTCAATTTTCTTGTGTTATTTAATTGTAAACATTGTGTGTTTAAGGGTGTGGTAGAATGTTGTCTCTAAAACAAAGTTTGCCTAATTTTAAACGAAACTGCATTAAAAGAGCGAGTTTTGCCAATACCAAACATTCAAATATCTCAGCCAGGAATTAGCAACAAGAAAACATAGAGACTTAGCTTTATTACCGAAAAATGCCCTAGAAAACATGATCTTATCCTTTTGCTATGCCACCGGACAGCACCATTTTACAGGAATATTTATACCCACATGTTTGTTGAAAATGCTTTCAGAATGCACCAAATTCAAAGTAATTTTTCAAAATTTTCTGGGGGAGGCCCCCCAGACCCCCCGCTGCTGGGTGTCGCCTTTGGCGAAGACGCCGTCGGTCTTTGCCCGTCGGCCGTCAACCCCCACCCCCTTTCAAAATTCCTGGCTACGCCACTGACTGTTTCTATGATAAACTAGTCTAATGTAAACGTTGTATTAGGCCTACGATTAATGTTCTTGCGTAAATATACCCACATTGTGTACAAACGTCGTTTTCGTACATGATACGGAAGGTAAAAGTTGGGCCCCCTCTAGAATACTTTTTGCCCACCCTGCTGCTCCAAGCTAGTTACGGGCCTGCCCCCCCACCCACAATGACTGCGGACGTCTTTTATAGACAGTCCCTCATAACAAAAGATGCATAATTCTGAACGCAGAAGAATTGCGCATCCGTCTATCCCATAACAAAACAAGCAATTGAGCTTATCTTTCGCTAGAACTATATATCCACTAACCACTCCCTAGGCCTATCCTATTGGCATAACTTTAAGATTCTAAGATACAACCAAACGTTTGGAATAAACTACTATACTATTCCATTTTGTCGAATGTTTTATAAAACAGGATCGAATTACAAAGTTACGAATTATCTGAAACAATCGACCAGAATAGTCTACATCGCTATCACACAATTTAATGATAAAGCAGCCCAACAAGTCTGGGCTACTTGTGTAAGATATTGTAACAGGTTCACGCAATGAAAGAAACAACGTGCATAATGCTCTCCCGTCTTTTATGCAGAAGTAATACAAGTATTTACTTCACAGTGTAGATTTTATAGTATTTATGTAGATTATATAGTATATGTGTAGATTATGGAGTATATTAGAGCGTGTTTGTTTGGTGACAGGAAAACTTCGACGACCTACATGTACAGCAAATTTCAGGTATTAAAAGTGAGTGACCTTGCAAAGCTGGCATATGCACAGTTCATGTTCAAGTACGAAAATAATTTTTTGCCAGCATGTTTCTCTGGTTACTTTGTTAAATTAGACGACATACATCAACATGATACAAGACATAAGGCTAAAACCAGATTTTTTCTTCCCAGGTTTGAAACAAACTTTGGCAAAAAAACACTCCATTTCTTGTGTGTGCAAGTGTGGAGTGAAATTTCACACGATGTAAAAGATTTACCGTTCCATTGCTTTAAAAAAAATCTCAAAAACCAACTGTTACATGAATATACATGCGTACCTTAAGTGCTCAATACAAAGGATAACTTACCTTTACAGTAGGCCTATATCATCATATCGTAAGTTACTTATTAATATTTGTTCTCTACAGTTATTAGTATCAAATTGCCCTGTTTTTGTATGCTTCACATAAAAATTGTTGCAATTCGGTGGTGGTATCCACGTTTTTCCTCGTTATTTCAGGAAAACTTTCGCAAGTGCTGTAGCCTATTATAGCACACAATCACTAATTATTGGTGGTTGGTCAATTCTTGGTCGTTGCTCGTTGGTTTGAATCTTCATCCTCGGCTTACTCAGTCTGAGAATGCAGATTCAAACCAACAGTAGTTGTTTTTCAATCTCAGTGGCGAACTCTTTTTATTCAATGAAGTAGTGTGCCTGCCTCTGCACACTAGTGTGTATGAATGTGTAGTTAGATTTACTGTGATGGGGTGGTGGCTGACTAGATGACTGCTTATGGTCTTTCGCTACCATCCTGATTGCGCCATAATCTAACCAACAGTTGTACAATGCATTGTTTTGACAATTACATTTTACTCTGATTATTTGTTAATATATGGCGCTGTTAAAACAAAATAAATTGACTTGACTTGACTTGACTTTGTATTTACTTTACTACACTGTGAAGCAAGCAACGATCATGCTGCTAAAAGCGAAACTCAATCAATTGCACAATACAAGTATACTCAGACAATGTTGTTAAAAAAACAACTGTAGAGGAAATTTGTAGCCTACCTGAATGATGACTGTAAAATCCGATCCAAATTCTCCATCTTTTTCAATCGAAAGCGTTGTAAATGCGCCAGCAGTTTCATTCAAGGCTCCGTAATTTTGCTTGGTGAATCGAACAGATACGTCTTGGCAATCAATGAAGCCCGCTTGTGACATCACAAGCGCAAGAACAATGTGTTCTGATGGAGAAAATATCATGTCGCAGGATTTTACAACTACGTTGCAGGACACCTGGGTGTGGAAACTATCCAAAGCTTTGAAACTACAGCTTGAGCTGTGAGTCAGTTGATGGTCGAATTTGTGTCAGCTGCGTTAAATAGTTGTTGGCTAGACCTACACTAGCAAGAAAACTGTTGACAAAAGAAAATTTTTGCGATAGCTACATTCTTTAAGAAGCATGTATGTAACATCATAATTGCTTTATAAAATATTTAGCCATCTCGAGTTGTTTATGATGTGAAAGTTGCAGACGATTGAGTTACAATGCTGTAAGACTACGTAGCGTAGTGGAGATTGGTTACAAACTATAGTAGTCTTATGCCACTGTTGTGGTCGTTCTCAAAAAATTAGTTGCATTATTGGTTGGTGGTTGTAGCTAGTGACATTTGCAAGATTTTCCTAGGGGGATCATTCTTTTTCAGAATAACGCTCGTTTAGTCATAACATCCAGTGTAGGATAGTACCGTACTACCATGCCTTGACTACGCGACAAATTAGGCTTTCCGGCTTTAAGCTCATATTTTTTTCTTGATGAAGGGAATAAAATTTACCAGATTTTTTGCACAGTATAGCCTGTGGCTAATCATAGCCATTTTGTTAAGTTTATTGTAAATTAACATTAACTGACATTTTCATCAATACATAGCTTGTTACTGTAAAATATTTCACCATGGATGGACGGACCTAAAATTGGGCGTTAATCATCTCATGTTGTCTGTGATTTCTTTAATTGCCAATGTGTGTGAACTGCATTAAGAATAAAAAATAATGCCTTAGTTTATTGAAATGCGTCCTCCACTGATTGATTTAAGAATCATTTTCCGCGGGATGGAAAAGCTACCTTGAGAGATAATCCTGACAACTATACTTGTAAAGACTTTGAACCACTGACGTGGGATCGTTCACATAGACCAGACAAGGTTTAATACTAGTTTCAGTTTATTAAAGATTTTTTGTCGTAATCTAATTCATTACGACCGCTTAAATCAGGGGTCGGCAACCTACGGCCCGCGGGCCAGGTCCGCCCCGCCAGGCGCTTCGTTCCGGCCCGCGAGCAGTTCCAAGCAAAAGCACGCAATTCGGCCCGCGACGATAAATAAGTTGTTTTTCGCATGCTAAAATCACAGTGCAACAAAACCACGAATACTACCTCGTGCTACAAATTATATGCTTCATTGCACACGTTTCATTTTTGTGCAAAAGTTTAACTAGTTACTAGACTGATTCAATAAGATGATGCAATCTTGAACAAGCCAGATGACATCACAATGCTGGAAATCAAGAAAAGCCTTTTTGGTGGATTTAACAACCCATTTGAACGATTTGAATTTAAGATTACAAGGTCGCGGACACCTGATAAGTTCTCTTTATGATTCTATTGCTGCATTTGAATGTAAGCTGCGACTTTGGGAACACCAACTTCGTAATTCTAATTTTGCACATTTTTCCAATCTTGGTAACAACAGTCCGTCAAGTACGTTGAAATATGTGGAGGTTATTGTGGACATCAAACAGCAGTTTGCTTCCCGGTTCCAGGACATGCGAAGGCACAAACACGAATTCGCGTTACTGGCAACACCTTTTGATGTGGATCCAGCCGATGCGGACAATAGCGTGCAGATGGAACTGATTGAACTTCAGAATAATACAACGTTAAAGTCGAAGTTTCACGTTACTTCTCCGGAAGTGTTTTACAAAGAACATGTATCTGCAATCCTATTTCCGAAATTACGAGATAATGCGAAAAAAATTGCATCTATGTTTGGGAACACTTATCTTTGTGAACAATTATTTTCCAAGATGAACTTTGCAAAAAATACACTTCGATCACGTTTATCTGATGAACATGTTAATGATGTTTTACAAATTTCTTGTTTCAATATCAAAACTGACTTTGGCAATTTGGCAAAAAAATGCAAACAACATCAACATTCACATTAAATTGTTACACACAATTGTTCTTTTAATAATCGGTTTCAAAGTAATAAATTCCTTTTATCATATCAATAAACATATTATATAAGCATGAATAGGAGTGTAAAACGCCGTGCAATTTAAGGGTAAGATATTCGCGTTTCGGAAAAGCTGTCCCGGAGGTGACGGCCCGCCAGTATATTTTATTTTATCAAATTGGCCCGCGGCTCAAAAAGGTTGCCGACCCCTGGCTTAAATAGAGCGCTGTCCTCGAAGTGTGCTACACAAGCGCACATCAAAAAGGCTAACATAAGCTTAGTTTTAACACTATAAGTTTTGAATTAGACTAGGTTCATCAATTGTATTTTTGAATACATAAAAGCCTAACCTTTGCCAACTATCAACTTTGCCAACAAGATTCAACTTTGCTAATTTATTAATCTATTTGTTTATTTATTCTTTATTTATTTTATTTTTATTTGTTTATTTATTATTATTATTTATTTAATCTATTTGTTTATTTATTAATATATTTTATTAATTTATTTGTCTATTTTATCAACTTTGCCAACAAGATTCTATTTGAATAAGACCTTCTGATGATCCGTTAGGTGAAACAATTTGTAAAGGCTTCAGATAGTAATAACTATATTTGATTTAAAAGCCTAACCTTTGCCAACTATGTAACTTGTCCTCTGGATAAACTTCACTTTTATTAACATTTAAATAAAAATGCTTCTGGTGTAAATACTAGTGATAATTTTATAATACCGTAATCTATTTACAAAACCTCAAAAAAAAGATTGTTGCGAATTTCAACATAGATTTAGAGTAGAGCATCACCACGAACATATTTACAGTCGAAGTGATTCACACTACAATCAAGTAGCCTCTTTCAAAGTTGCTCGTTTCTAAGTAACCAAGTACCCTCAACAATCCAATTCAAGTTGAAACTTCAACCGCCGTTAATTATAACTCGAAAAAACATAAAATTTCAATGACGTCAATTTATTGGCAACGATGTAACATAGCCTAAGTAGATCAACATGTGCGATAGTTAAAACATTTCAGGTCAAGTAGGCTGCATATTTTGCAAAGAAAGTTTCACAATTTAAAAACACAATTAAACGCATGTTTACTGATTTTTTGTGGTGAGTTTTGTGATGTAAATTTATCATTTTTTGTCATAGACCTATTTGTACTGTCGCATTGCTATGAAGGGTTGCATAATCTTTTTTTGGCAGATTTAACCACTTTTACAACGTGGCATCAAGTTAAGGCACACATTCAATGGGTTTTCGGAAGTCGAAAATGACTATTCGCCACCTTAAGTTTGATATTCCTGTATAATTTAATCCGCATATAGGCTACTGTAGGCCTACTGTTGACACAATGTAGGCCTACTGTAGAGCAGTAGAGGATGCACTTGCTTACATACAAAACAAGGCGCACTGAAAAAAAATAGTAGCCTATTCTATCTGTGAAAGCAACAAATCTGAACAATCATCACTAAAATAGATAAATCAACAGCTGTTCAATTTTTATTTCATTAGCCTATGCCCTATGTTCTTAAGCTATTACGAAGTCCATCGCAATGGACTTCTTCAAATTAGACTAAGTTATCTCATAAACAATTAGCCAACTGTGAACTGTGCAATAGGTTTGCCATAACTTAGCTGAGAGCCTACTCGTTTTAAAAAGCTTTATCCACCTCATAAATCTATTTCATCTTTGCAAAGCTCCATGTAGGCTAATAACCCTTCAACTTATAATATTAGCCTATGTTTGGGACCATACAACACTAAAAGCTGCTTTAACGAATACACGAACTTAATTGTAGGCCTACCTGCCAATTGGAGAACGAGGTATAATAGACGTATGCCTACTGTTTTAAAATGTTCAGTATCAATAGACGAAGAAGCAGCATGCTGTCATTTGCAAAGTAGTTTTAAATTATTTATTTAAAGACCTAATGTGCGTGGTATTACGATAACATCGACAAGTTCTCCACAAAAGCTCAACTGACACACAATTAGCTCTGGAAATGGTGAAGCTGCTAAATGATACAAAATAATATTACCGGTAATACATTCTAAACCAGTGGTTTTTAACTTTTACTAACCTGCCGAGTGCCGAACCTTTGCGTTAATCTGCGAGCTTTCGTTGAATCCCAAATTTTCGCTGAATCCCAAAAACAAAAACCTACCACATTTAATAGTAATACATTAGTAACATTACTGTATCAATGAGGCTTCTGTTATTTTTATGTAACCAGCAGTGAGTGAGATTCGAGGCTTTCGAGTCGAGGATTCGAGTCTCGAAAACAGCAATTTTCATGTCATTTTCGCATGCAAGCCAGTTTCGTTTTTTTTTTTTTGCTAAACATCCACCAGAATGGAAAACGCATGCTCGCATAAGTAAGTGGTTACGAATGGCACAAGAACTTCAAGGGCAACTTTTGTAATAAGAGGATAACTTTCCATTTGTTGGCAACAAAACGTTTGAAGATTGTGTTGAAGTTTCTTTTTGCATCTCGTTTTCTTGAAACTCGATAATGTTATCCAAGTATGGACTGTTTATAGCCTACCTCCTGTTGTTGAAAAAACTTGAAAATAAAACTAAATTTCCTTAACGTAAGAAAATTTCCTCAAAAGTAAGAGCCCGGCTCCTGCCGTTCCATGCAAAAAGCAAACGTGAGGAAATTCATGTTTGGAGAAAATTAAGTTTTTCTTACTGATTGTTTTTACAATGTTACGTAAAAAATTTTTTTTGCATTTTGTGTTACATGCAAATGGCATCATTACATCACGCGTCAAACCCACAGATGTTCATGGTGGCCACTTTAACAAGTCGAAATTATGCCACTGAAATTGACTAGCCTACGGTTAAAGTGACGTAACAAATGGCGAAAAGAAGATCATAGAAAGCAAATTAAGTGATGGATTTTTTGTTTGCTGGTTGGCTTAAGGGTTAGGGTTAGGGCTAGAAAGTAGTCATTTCATTGACGCGTGTTCGATTCTCACCACTGCTATTGCTCTTTTTCTTCTGTAATTACCAAATAAAGTTCAAAACAAGCATTAACTCTCTGGATGAGTGCTAGAAGGGTCACAATTGGACGGTAGCCTCTTATAACACGTTCTGATTGGTTGGCGGTTGCATTGTAGTCAGTTTCAGTGGCAGAATTTCGACTTGTTAAAGTGGCTACCGATGTTTATTAACCATCACGTAAGGGAACGTTCAAATATTACGTAACGCTTTTTTTCCGAATTCTTGACCCCCCCCCTCCCCCATGTAACGCCAACGTAACGTTTTTTTCAATCCCCCCTCCCCCATGTAACGCTTTTTCACTACCAATTCAGCACAAAAAACTACCATTTCGTACTCGAAAGCGTTACGTAACGTTTTGCTTGAACCCCCTCCCCCCCCGATGTGACGCTAACGTAACGCTTTGCATAAACCCCCCCTCCCCCTCGAAGGCGTTACGTAATATTTGAACGTTCCCTAAGCTGCAATCAAGTTTCGGCTGGACAATATTTTCCAAAAATATTTGCTGATAAGCTATACCATTCAGTAGGCCGTGTGTAAATGTTTCAGAGGACGTTCGCGCCGAACCCCTGAAACAGCTTCGTCGAACCCCAGTTAAGAACCACTGTTCTAAAGGAAAACTATATTGATAGACTACGTAGCCTAAATTGCAAAATGAAAACGACTGTGTCTGTGTGAGAGAACTTGTCTGATCACGTTACGTAAGGCAGCTATAAAGATCACCAAAATGAGATTCATAGTTCACAAAGCCGGAATTGTTAAAAATGTGAAACAAATCTTTATCTACCCACTAGTAGCCTAAGCTAAGTTTTTTAAACGGCTACAGTAGCCTACCGGTACTAAATAAAGTGTAGGCTAGCCTATCCTAAGTGCGGTCGGTACAAAAGTGTTCAGAATCGCCCATCCACAAGTGTAGCCTAGACTAATTGAAAGCGATATGGTAGGCTACCGTAGCGATTTTGTTTCTATATGCTACTTCAGCATAAATCTTGCAAAGTTAATTTACTGATACCGGTATCAAAAAGATTACAGCGGAGTAAAAACAAAGCCCGAAGAGACTTAGGCTATTCTGCTCAACAGAAATTTCTTACCAATCTAAATAGGCCTACTAACGTCGATTGAAGTCGCAAAAGGAGATGAGAGCTTCATCAACACCATCATCTACCAGCTCATCCATTCCATCACCCACCAGGACAAGAAACAATAACTTAAACTGGATATCAAACCTCAATCGTCTTAGGCTACTGTGTGATGTGCAGTCTAACCATAGAAAGAGCTCAACACCTGCTCTCCTGGGCCACATTGAAACGGGCTTTTGCCTGAGGATGGGTTTCTTTTATGTCCGGTTTTCTTTCTCCGTCCTATTATTATGACTGCTCATCCACATCAATATTGGAACTGGCAAATTCAATCTACAACACTTTTCATTAGGCTGTCATTCATTACTACATGTGTGCTTCTCTCTGTTTTTGCTATTTGTTTTTGTGGCCGTGCTAACTACTGATAGGCTATATAGCCTACTACATAATTTTTCATTCGGGCACGTTTTAAACCTTTCAAGGTCTTGCACCTTTTCCCGTTCGTTAACGTGCTGGTAGGTCTATATCGATTTTTGTAGTTACAGTATCTTTTTCGTCCCGGACGCGTTAATGACGAAAAATAAAATGATTGATTGTGAAGCACATTTAATGCAAAAAAAACTGCCCCGATAGCTCAGTTGGACAATAAACGCTGGTGGATCCTGCATACAATGAAGAAAACAGCACAATGGAGCAATTCAATTAACGTTGGCCAACGGCAAGGCTATTCAGGCAGTTTTATATTTGGCGGCTCCGAGTGGATGATATAATTCACAGATGACAACATTTCAATAGGCGTAAAATTCGGTCTATCAATCTAGGATTGGCGATTGGACCTAGGTAAACGTGCTTGCGTCGGAAGTCCAAAGCTTTTACTGGTGCGACATCGCCAGGATTCCAAAGAAGCTCTCTTAATTCGGGGGTAAAGATTCAATCAAATCAACGACAGTGGCCTAACTCTAGTTGGCTAAGTAGTTTTTTTTTCTCCAACTAAACGTCAATATCACCATACACACTAGCCTACGTAGGCTATTAACTTATTGTAAGATAATATTTCGCGTTTTTCTGGTGACTGCAAACTTGGCTACTACAAGCAGTGTTGGGCGCGATAACTCATTTTTCAGTTAAGCGATAACGATAATCGATAAACAAAAAATGCCTAAAGCGATTACGATAAACGATAAATCAAAAAAAAGTTAAGCGATAACGATAAACGATAAATTATCGCCGATAATGTCCGATAACGATAAATTTTTTTCTTGATTAGCGCTGCCCCATCTCATGCAGCACGAACTGTTTTCATCAACATGACGAAAAATCGAACACAATGTACTGCAAAGGGACAAAACTTTTTGTAAGTTATGCATGAATAAAGTCACAACAGCGGCAGTAGGTATCGAATCTTCAACTTCTTGATCCAGAATTGATTGAATCTTTATCCTCGGACTGGGAAAGCTTCTTGCAGAGCTTAATCCTGGCAGTTTCGCATACTTGCAGACTGTAGAGGCTTTGAATCACTGACGCAGGCCCGGTCACCGAGACTGACAGAGTGAAGTTTCCGATTGTTGAAGTCTTGTTGCCGGGGAACTATTACATCCATTAGATGCCGCTGAATGGAGAGCAAACCACTGAGGTAATCGCCGTGCTTATAATTATACCTTCAGATACCAGTTGGATGCTTTTATCAATTGAGTTACACTGCCGCTTACGTGCAGTAGGAAAAATAATTAAATCAAATGAAAATACCATAAAAAATTCCAAACTTTGTATTTTGCTTTCTGCTTAAAGGGCTGTTTACAGCAAAGTCAGCAATAATTGAAAAAATTCCAAAAAACGCAAATTGCTTGAAAATTTATCGGTAATCTTAAGCGTTATTAGTAGTAAAAATGTGCATACTGTGAAATCCATCAAGCTTGTCAAATTAGTCGTGTTTGTTTAAGAACAATAACATAATTATCGTAATTTACTGATAATTTCAGATAATTTTTTTTGTTTTCTTTGTGAACACCATCATTAAAGCAATGGCAGAACGCTGAGTTGTTGAGATAAGAATTACAATATAGGCACTGTATTAGTGGGAATAAAAATATTTGATTGAGGTAGGCTAGGTCGCATAGGTAAATGAGAAAGTTTATACTGTATTTAGCATAATTTTACCACGCAACTCGATGCGCCTATTGTCATGCAAAAACTACTACAAGATGCAAAAAATGTGATGTCGGTCTGCATGTCAAATGCTTCAAGCAATATCATATTCCGCAATGACTTGTTTCAGTGATATTGTGTTACTTTGCTAATTTTCATCTTCATATTTTTTTGAACTTTTATTTTAATAAAATGCTCGATGACAATAATGACATGACAAGACATGAACAAGACATTTCCCATTTATCACTTTCAGCGATAAGTAAAATGTAATAACAGTTAAGCATTACGCACAAGAAACTTGTGAAATTTGCTAACGGATTTGCTTAGCGTCTTATATATAAGATGGGTTTTTTTCTCAAAAAGTACAAACACAATTAGGAAAAAAATAATTGTGATATGTTCTTTAGGTCATAATTATGCAATATTTAAATTTTCGGAAAATTTTTTTTAAGTAGGCCTACTTTCACTTTCGGCACAAATGGGTTAACTTTTGAAGTTAAATGGCACTTACGAATTTGGTTATTATTTTTGGATTAAAGTTATATTGCCAAGCTAGAAAAAAATCGATCTTATAGTCTATAACCGATCTTGTGTTGTTATTGTGCGTGAATTTTGCCTTTTAAACTGAGTTTGTGACGTAGGCCTAACCGCACGTCTCAAGGCAAGTTCTTGCAATTTTAGTTAATCTACTCATCTAAAGATTTAATGCGCTTAAAACAGTAAGTTTCAGGTTTTGATGAGAAGGATTTTATTTTTTTAGGACAATTACTAAAAATTAACACTTCCAACGAAAAAAGAAAACACAAGAATAAAATAGTTGATCGTGAGGTGGCGCGAAAGACCATGTTTCCGACGTAAAAGCGGCCTCGTATTGCGACACTTTCACAAACCACTCGCCAATTTCTTTCGCTTCGCTTCAAAGAAATCTGTACTGTCTGTGCGCTTACATTTCAATTGTAAAATTCACTCGCGATTGCCTATTGCAGCAAAACAACAAGAGACTTGTTGCATGCATTTCATTGCATTGCAATTTGCAACTCTAAAAATTATTGTGTTGTCAGGGCCGTTGCTGCAGGGGGCGTGCCCCCTCCCTTGACAACGACCTGTGCACATACACTTCAGGCACTGAAGAAGAACTGGTTTTAATTTTAGTTTCATTAACTAGGTGGCTAGTAAAAATATTACTTTTCATGGTCTTTCCACGTGTGTTGATCCGAAATAAAATTTATCAGCGATTAATTATCGGCGATAATCAAATATTGCCTTTGGCGATAACGATAAACGATAACTGAAAAAATAATTGAGCGATAACGATAAGCGATAAAAATTTATCGCCGATAATTATCGCCGATAATGCCCATCACTGACTACAAGACGTTGAGAATGATAACCACTTTTATTTCCGATGTTTCGTCAGCCATGTAGAAACCCTGTCTACAGAGACTATTTGAAATGAGCACTAGCAAACTTGTATGAAAATGCAGTTTATGAATGGGAGCTAGCAAATATGTGCAACAAAGGCAAAAACTTGGTCACCCAGGTCGTACATGGCCGAGAGGCATAAAGGAAAGAAAGTACACAAACAAGGATGAAAAACAAAAGGTTCAAACCTAAGCAAATACCAAATCACCAGGTAACACCAAACAGGAATCAGAGAACAATAGCCAACAATGGCGTTTATGACAAATTAATTGTGTCTTTCAGCAGGTGATCAAAAACTGATTTAAATTTAACAATGTTCCAGTGCTGAAACATAAAAACAATATTAAAAGATTAAAACACACATTTACTTACAGTAGGGGAGGCCGGGGTACAGTGAATCACGGTACACAGTGAATCACCCGATCAAACGTAAAAAGTATATATTAAATTTTCTCTGTAATCACTGTTGCGTGACCACAGTAAAGCTTTCGTTTCACGTGCAAAACCACAGGCGGAGCATAGTTCAGCATTTTGTCCAAGATAGAATTTGTCAATTTCGTTAGTAAAAAGTAAAAAAATGATGTTGAAGAGTTTTGATCATATCTTTGTGCATGGTCAAACTTATGCAAGAGTGTTTATATAGAAAAGTACAGTTATAAGTGGGCATAAATAGGAATAAAACTTAAAACTAAACTCGTTTGAGAAAAGCATGTTTTTCTCATTTTTGTTTTGAGGATAGGCATAGTACACAGTGAATCATGCCTCAGTGAATCAATGGCGGATTTGATTCACTGTGTACCGGACTTTAGCATACTGTGATATGTGTATAAAAAGTTTTTTTTATTTTAGATACGTTTGTAACTAAATATGCCTAGAGCTAGAAATAAGCCAAGAAAAGTTGGTGCTACTCCTCCGGAGTTGATGAAAGAAGCTGTAGAACAGATCATCAAAAATAAAACTTCAATGCCGGGGAGGCAAGCTTGCAATCGGGGGGATGGCTCCCCCTTCCCCACCCCATGACTATGCCTCTGTGTAGCTGATGGATCTGTTCCTTTTGCCTATTTACAAGAAGAAATTTATGTCTCACTTTTAAAAAGTAACTGATTGTAACCGTGATTCACTGTGGACCGGCACCGGTCCACAGTGAATCAATTTTTTGTTTACATTTAAAATGCAAAATTTCAAAAACTAAAAGTGCAACAGATCTTGCATTAGAGTCATGTATAGTTTAGATCATGCGGAATCGTGTGACAAAATTTGATGTTTCTATGTTGATTTGAATGTGAATACATGCAAAAATAAACATTTGTGATTCACTGTGCCCCGGTCTCCCCTACTCTTTCCATGGCGGACAAAAACCCAAAAACTAAATTTATTGAAATCTACAAGGCGTCAGGCGTGCCTTGCGGAAGGCGGTAGAGAGCACCAACAAAACAAAAAAGGGAGCAAAGGAAACTGGCCGCTACACCCGCCCCAATGTAACCATGCCATCAAATGGTTATATTTAAGTTAAAGTACACGCACAGAAGTGTGGCCAACATCCAAAAAAAAAATATTAATGTAAGATGACGAGACAGGCTCTAGCGCTACGACTGTGTGATAGAAGACACACAAGATCGAAACAGGCCAACGACACAAAAGTTTGGAATACAATAAAAACGCATGCACACACATAGGCCTAAACGAAAACAGCGATGAAAAACAACAATCCGTCGTACAATTGTCTCTTAATTACTCCACGGCCTCCAACAGGCAAAGTTTTCGCACGTCTCGACGGTAAGTCGAACTTGCCGTTTTAATCTTTACAGTCCGCACCGTACCGTGCTCGTCGGGGTAAGCTTCGATGACACGCGCTTTGGGCCACAGTCCCCTCTTTAACGACTCGTCGACCATCAAGACTAAGTCACCATCGCGAAGATTCCTGGCAGGTTGGAGCCAACGCTGTCGGATTTGTAGTGTTGGCAGATAACTCTTTACCCATCGATTCCAGAACTGACTGGCGAGGTAGTTCACCAGTCGCCAGGACCTCTTGTAGCCATCTGACTTCAAAAATTCGTCCGGTGGTAGAGAATTGTCTATCTTCCCAAGCAAAAGGGCGTTCGGCGTCAAGGCGTCCATGTCGTCCCAGTCGGAACTCACTGGTGTCAAGGGCCGCCCGTTGAGAATGCGCTCCACTTCGGTAACAAATGTCAGAAGTTCTTCATCATCTAAAGCCTTTTCATCAGTTAATGCACATAGGATTTTACGAACCGATCTTATCATTCTCTCCCATACGCCACCTTGATGGCTCGCGGCTGGAGTGTTAAACTTCCATTCGATCCCACGGCAACTCAGCTTGTTGGCAATTAGGTTTGCATTCATCTTCTTCAGACCTTCTTTGAGCAAGCGGTCGGCGCCAACAAAGTTGCTGCCATTGTCACTGACAATCTGATTTGGAGTACCACGGCGACAGGTAAACCTTTGCAAGGCTTGAAGAAAAGAAGCAGTTTCAAGAGAATAAGAGATTTCTAAGTGAATGGCTCTAGTGGCCAGACAGGAGAAAACACAGATGTAACGCTTAACCATGCTTCGACCACGTTTGACGAGGATAGGCCCCATGTAATCTACCCCAGTGCACGAAAATGCCGCATTCCCGGGAGCTACGCGGAACTCTGGAAGGGGTGCCATTATCTGTTGGCCACGAGAGGCGCCAATGCTGCGACATTTTAAGCATTTCCTTAAAAACTTTTTTACTGATGAGTGGCCCTTAACAATCCAAAATTTTTCACGGGTGGCATTAAGTGTGTGTAATGTGCCACAGTGTCCTTCTCTACGATGGAAAAAATCTACAATGAGGCCTGTGACATGATGATTACTAGGCAAGATAATGGGGTGCCTCATTTCCAAGCAAAAAGGTGATCTCTGCAGACGACCCCCAACCCGTAAAATGCCATGCACAATGATGGGACAAAGCTTGCGCAGAGGGGAGAACTTAAGGTTCACAGTAGAAGTATGACTTGAAGCATTAAAGGTCTCGTGATCAGGCAGCTGCGCCACCTCTCTAGCAAAGGTCTGCTTCTGCACAAGCCTCACTATGTCGTCTGCTGCCTCGTCTAGCTCCTGGGCCGTCAAGTTTGCTTTACTTGGTTGCTTAAAGGTACTTCCCTTGACCTTAGATTTCAAGAATTGCTTGAAACGTCGCATCCAAGCCACAGCTCTTTTAAGGCGAAGGTATGAGGAGAAGTGATTCAACAGGCGATCCAGCGCGGTGGTATGATCGTCAGACTGCATGGTTAATGCATTGATGCGATACTGCTTTTTCAACTCGGGATCACTGCTTGCCACAGAAGGCACCGGATTTGGAAAAGAAGGCCAGCCAGTTTCACTCATTTTTAAAAAATCTGGACCCGTAAACCAGTTTCTAGCTTTGTCAACTAAGTCCGGCATGATACCCCTAGAAGCTAGGTCACTTGGATTGTCTGTGGTATTGACATACCGCCATTGAGAAGGTTCTGACCCAGAGTGGATGGCAGCAATTCTGTTAGCAACAAAAACCTGAAACCTAGTTGAAGTATTTTGAATGTACTGCAGCACCGAAGTTGAATCTGTCCAAAAGGTTGTGGTACTGATCACTACATCAAGCTCTTTCCTGAGAAAAGTAGCAAGTTTTACTCCAACCACAGCAGCAGTGAGCTCCAACCGAGGAATGGTCTGAGACTTTAAAGGGGCTACTCTCGATTTTCCCATAAGAAAGGAAACCTGCACATTGTCACAACTGTCAACCACTCGCAAGTAAGCCACTGCGCCATAACCTGTCTGACTCGCATCACAAAAACAGTGTAATTGAGCATTGCTGTCAACTGCTAAACTGGTATTGCAGAGGCAGCGTGGGATAGAGATGCCCTCCAACTGAGGGAGGCGACTAAGCCATTGTTCCCAGATTTTATGCTGATTTGACGGAATAGTCTCATCCCAACCCAGGCCATCAGCACACAACTTTTGCATGAGTACCTTCACAGGGAGGACAAAGGGCTGCACGATGCCTAAAGGGTCATACAATTGGCTAACCATCGATAGAATTCCTCGACGGGTGGCTGGGCGTGGCTGAATGTTGACCTTAATGACAAGACTGTCTGTCTGGGTGTTCCAGTGCACGCCCAAGGTCTTCTCGTCCTCTGTTGCCTCCAAGTCCAAGTTGATGCTGGCTGATGAACAGTCTTCACTTGGAAAGGCCTCTAGTACCTTACTCGAATTGCTTCGCAGTTTTACAAGATCAAACCCACCACACTTTAATAAGGCCCGCAACTGAGTTACAATCAGTACGGCTTCAGGGACACTTTTAAAAGATTTGAGAAAGTCATCTACATAGAAATTTCGACGAATAGCATCTAACACAACGGGTCCCATGTTCAGCATGTTGTCAGTCGCAACCTTTCTTAAAGCAAACCCACAACAACTGGGAGATGAGACTGCACCGAAAAGATGAACCAGCATTTGATAATCTTCTGGGTCCCTAGACAGGTCGCCATCGGGCCACCAAAGAAACCTAAGGCTGTCACTATCGTTAGGGGGCACCAACACCTGATGAAACATTGACTTTATGTCCCCTACCACCACAAATGGATTAGTGCGGAAACGGTTAAGAACTCCAACAAGGTTGCTGGTGTGGTCTGGTCCAGATAACAATGCCCCATTCAATGATTTTCCTTTGTATTGGGCTGCGCAGTCAAAGACAACTCTGAATTTTCCACTGGTTGAATGGTGGGGAATGTACCAGGTTTTATTTGTTGGTGCCAATCGGTCTTCAGGAACCTTTTGTGCATGTCCGTTTATGATATACCCAGAAAGTTTATCCTTGTATTGTTGAAATAACCCATCATCTTTTAAAAATCTCTGCTTTAAATACATCAATCTCTTGTAAGCTATAACACGATTGAATGGTAACTCTGTGTTTTCTGACTTCCAGGGCAAGGCAATCTCATAGTGGCTTTCTACTCTTTTCACTGACTTCTCCATTAGCGAAACAGCCTTTTTGTCATTGATGGAAAGAGAAAAACCATCAACGTCAGGGCCATCATTGAAGTCATGGTTATACATACGTTCCATCTGAGCATGGAGAAGAGAGCTGTCTTTATGAATGAAGTTAACATACGCCAAGCTACTGTTAGAAGCTTGGTCATTAATCGGGCCTACCAGAGTCCATCCAAGTTCAGTCTTCAATGCTACAGGACCTCCAAGCGGACTTTCTCTGCGCTCCAGTGAACGGTGGGCAACTTGAACATCTGCACCGATCAAGATTTCCACTTTCTCACCCACAAGCTCTGGGAATCTTACATCGTTCAAGTATGCCCGTCCTTTCGTGTCCCTCATTGTAGGGATGCTGTCACTTAACTCTGGTAGGTTCGCAACAACAAGTACATTTTTCAAGGGCACCACAGTGCTCTCATTGATGCCTTTAACCAAAAAGGAAAGCCTGTATCCTTGCTCTACACAGGTGCCACTTACAGTAGAAAGAGAGTACTTCACACTTTGTCCTTTCATTTGCAGCCGATCCATTAAACTAGTGGAGCACAATGTGGTATTAGACCCCTCATCCAAAAACGCATATGTGTTAATACAATGCTGGCTATCACTTCCGTACACTGTGACAGGAACAACCTTTAACTTCACCATACCATCCCCTCGAGAACACACATCGCTACTTGCACAAGTGACCGCTACGTCTTCAGTACCACCTTCAATAATCATGTTTGTGGACACCCTTGGATGCCCTTCATTCCCACCATGCAAGGGGCCTTGCTCTCCTTCTCTCCCATGAGATCTTCCGTTATGAAGCAGGGAGTGATGTTTCTCTGGACAAATCCCACACTTGCTATTGCTTTGGCAACGGCGAACGAAGTGGTCTCCTAGACAGTTGAAGCACAACCGATGGTCCAACACCAACTTCCATTTTGATCTTTGAGGCATATGCTGGAATGTTTTGCAGTCAGCTAACATGTGATTTTCGCTGCAAACCATACAATTAGATCTCTCTATTGGTGCGCCATGGGTGAAGTATGAGGATGCCCCTGTACTCCGCCAGTTAGATGCATCCGGCTTCATTTTATCTTTCCTTTGGCCAATCAATTGACCAAGAAAGCTTCGGTCAATTTCGGCGCGAGCTTGAAGAAACTCCATGAGGTCGAAGAATTTAACCCGGTGACCGGCTCCTAACAGCGAACTTGCTTTGCTAGCAAAAGCCTGCTGCAGATGGACTGGAAGCCTGCTGAAGATCTTTCCAATTGTCTGTTGTGTATCCAGATCAGACATCTCATAACCCTTGCAAGCCATTTCACAATTTCTCATCTCCCTGGCCAATCTGTTTATACCAGCAGGATCATTGGCCCTGATTGGTGGACCTTCAGTTAACTTGCTTACATAAGCACCAACAATGGTATGCCGTTGGCCATAGTGGGACTCCAGTAACTTCCTTGCTTCTTGGTAGCCATGCTCAGAAGAGAAACACAGTACACAGCTCGCAATGCAATCTCTTGCATCACCTGTACAGGAAGATATAAGTCGATCCAGTTTAACAGCTGGATCCAACACACCTCGTATGACAAAGGAATCAAAATGAGAAATGAATTGATGGTACTTAGTAGGCGTACCATCAAACAATTCTTCCTCACGCAAGGATTGGCTATGATATTGCATGGAACTAGCCATGCTGTAAATAGCGTTGGCTAAGGAATGTGACTCACCAAGACTGGGTGCTTGTAAGCTTGACCCACAAGGCGTACCGCATGTGGCAGAATTGACAGATTCTGGTGTCCATGAGTGGTAAACACCTGACGACTGTTCACCAGTTGCAGGTACTGGCAACTGCTTGTCGTTTTGGTGAGACTTTGGGTCGTCGCAGCAAGAAGTCCAACTTTCAGGCCTCCCCCCTGTTTGGTCGAGAGTAATAAAGTCACTTTTATCGGTCGCTTTGGGGGATTTTTTTAAGACTTGTTTTGGATTTGTTTGACTCGCAGACACTGATGGAGAAGTAGATTGGTTTTGGTTAGGGGCACTTAGCTCATACTCTAGTATGGCTTCACGAGCCAATCTACGCATTCTTTCCCTGGTGCCGCTAGAGGGACAAAAGGGTTTATCTACCTGATTGAGAGATGAGTGCATGGCACTAGGGCCAACAGCCTTATGTTGTTTTGTATATGTCGCACACCGGTTATCCATTGCCAGTTTCAGTGAATTCAACCTCTCACACTGAGCTCTGACAATGGATTTCCTTTCCATGTGCACATTGTCCGAAGGAATGGCACTCATAAGATCCAAGCAAGCACACATTGTGTTACTATGGCTATCGAAAAAATCTTTTTCTAGTTCTCTGACCTTAGGAGCGCTAAAGCCATCAGCTATGGCAGCTAAAACATTTCTTTCAGATTCGAGCAATCCCCTCATTTTAGTATTGTATATTGCTTCTAACTTGGAAAGTCTACTACCAAAGGGGCAATTAGGAGTTGTCTGATACATGTTTAAATGAATTCAGACCTAATGAAGTAGTTTAAACTTTAAACCAACAAAGGATATGTCCTACTGTTAAATTTAAATGATGTAGAAACCCTGTCTACAGAGACTATTTGAAATGAGCACTAGCAAACTTGTATGAAAATGCAGTTTATGAATGGGAGCTAGCAAATATGTGCAACAAAGGCAAAAACTTGGTCACCCAGGTCGTACATGGCCGAGAGGCATAAAGGAAAGAAAGTACACAAACAAGGATGAAAAACAAAAGGTTCAAACCTAAGCAAATACCAAATCACCAGGTAACACCAAACAGGAATCAGAGAACAATAGCCAACAATGGCGTTTATGACAAATTAATTGTGTCTTTCAGCAGGTGATCAAAAACTGATTTAAATTTAACAATGTTCCAGTGCTGAAACATAAAAACAATATTAAAAGATTAAAACACACATTTACTTACAGTACTCTTTCCATGGCGGACAAAAACCCAAAAACTAAATTTATTGAAATCTACAACGCGTCAGGCGTGCCTTGCGGAAGGCGGTAGAGAGCACCAACAAAACAAAAAAGGGAGCAAAGGAAACTGGCCGCTACAAGCCAAAACGACTGAATTTGCCAAGAATGCTGAAACAGATAAAATTTCTTGTTCAATAGCACAATACAGAAACACGTTGACGAAATGAAGAGATTTGCAAGATACAAAGTTTAAAAAACGCACAAACTTGTCTACCTGTCCATTCATCATTGCAACATAATAATTAGCTTTAGGCTACTATAATTATTCATGACAGGACCGGTAACTTTCGCTGTCGAGTGCAACATAAGGGAAGCTAGGGTTGGTTGGATTATTTTCCAGGAAAGTCTACGCAACAAACGTTTTACAATTCAAAGTAAAAAGTTTTTCAATAACCTTGATTAACCTGTTCTCTAACAGGGATGATAAAGAAAAACTCACACGTTCAAATATTTGTCATAATGTTAATTTTATGAACACCAGTCAAACGTTCCTCCAAACCCCTGGTGCTTGTTGGAACATTACTTTTTCTCAACAAACTAATCGCAAAAAGGAGCATATTATTGTATTTTCATTCAAAACAGGATTCAGTGCCGGTTTTTGGGGTGTGCAAACCGTGCGATCGCACAGGGCCCGCAATTTACTCAGAAAATGCAGTAATTTTTATCATTTCCAATGGAAAAAATTCAATTCGATTCACAAGCAAGTACCGGTATCCTTGAAGTCAGTTGCGGCTTTACGGTGAGGCACTGCACACCGCAATAGCTCTACTGAAAAGCACAAGTGAGTACTTGAGAGCATATCGTACCACAGGATTTGAAAAAGCTGTTGAAGCAGCAGTTGAGATAGCACCCCATTTTGATGCTGAGGCTAGTTTTTCTGAAGAAAATGAGAAGAGGACAAGAAGGAAGAGATGATGTTTTGATTATGAGGGAGATGATGAGCCACTAGCTCCAGAGGAAAAATTCAAAGTTGATTATTTTTATGTACTTAGGCTATTGATCAAGCCATCACAAAACTTGAATAACGGTTTGAGCAGATGGTGAAATTTGATAGCAAATATGGGTTTTTGCATCAACTTATATCAAGTAAACTGTTAGATATAGAGGATCTAAGCGAAGGTGTGGCTGCTGATTTTGAAAGCGATGTTTCATTTGATGATCTTAGCACTGAAATTATAAGCTTTCAGGGTTTGTATGCTGAGCACCGAACTGATGCAGACACTGCTCTGTCTCTTCTTCAGTACATTCACGACCACCACTTGCATGAGATTTACCCCACCTTAAACATCATTCTGAGAATGTATTTGACGGTTCCTGTAACAGTAGCTTCAGGAAAGCGATCATTTTCTAAGTTGAAGCTCATCAAGGATTATTTACGTTCTTCAATGTCCCAAAGCCGGCTCTCGGGCCTGGCGTTGATATCAATTGAGCACAAAATTGGACGTTCAATCGACTCTATCATCATGACAGCACCGAAAAGTGTCTTTCACAGATAGATTTTGGATTAAAATTTGCCACTGAATGCAATGAATTTATCAAACAAAGCGAAAATCGAAAGATTGAAGTGGACAATTTAAAACTAAGATGTAAAAAACAGGTTTCAAGAAGCAATTGATCAATAGAAGGAAAGCGTTGGTAATCGCCTTCCCTCTGCCAAAGACACATTTATAAATGTATCAAAATTAAGCCCAAAAGAGGTGCTGAGTCAAGCTTCGCGAGTTCCGTTTTTAGAGCTGCCCATGCTTCACATCGTCGAAGAAAAAAATGATGTTGTGGAAGAACAATACAGAAAGATCTTAGTTGTCGACTGAAGTGAAGAATCTTACTTTCAGTATCATGAACTTGCTTCAGTTGACAGGGAGCAGTTTTGGACAGGAGTACGCCTGCACCAATCATTTAAAGACCTTTCAATGTATGCATTGACGTGTCTGGCTACTCCTGTCAGCAATGCGGTTGTAGAGAGGGTGTTTTCTCTTGCATCATCGACAAAAACAAAGCCACGTAGTTGCATGCAGCTGTTGGATGATTTACTCTGGATATGCGTGGAAATGATTTTGTCGAAAAGATGTTCTTTGATTCTTTATTTTCGGATTTTAGTCAAGTGACAAGCATATTATGTTCCGTCATAAACGGGCCCTTCCATCGTTTTTCTTTGTCTCTTATAAGAATCTCCTTCAGTCTCAAGCTTTGCCTCAAGCAGGAAAAATAGATCAAAATGAAATTTGACTGATCAGTGTAATAATTACTGAAAAGACTGGGTGACCGTGTAGCAGAGGTCGATTGCACCAGGGAGCTAATATTTTTACATTGTATGATACACCAGGAAGTGCTATGTAAAAGTGTGCTTAACATGAAACATGTTGTGAATCCAGTTGTGAAAGCTGTTAATTTCGTCAGGGGGGGGGGGGGGGTCTAAATCACAGACAGTTTATCAAACTTCAGGGAGAATGCGGCTCGGATCACAGTGATGTTTTGTATCATACCCCTTTTTACCGCCTGCTAGGGATAGGATGATGAGCACCTTCACGTGGTCCCTCCTGTGAGTAGCCGAGTTCAACTACAAATGAAAAGGCGAAACGAAGCTCATCAAAAAGTCAGAGAAAAAGACTACTACTACTACCGCCTGTTAAATCAAATAGTGGGGGAAAAATGTTATGTTTTACTGGTATGAAGTTATGGAGTGACATTTCTAATGAACAGAAAGATAATACAGTACATATAATGTCTTTATAGCTAAGTACAAAGGTTTTCTTCTTGGTCAATATGGTAATTAATTCATATTTGCTTTAATGTTGATATTTCTTTTCTTTTTTTCTGTATTGGTGTTCATATTTCCGTTTTTTTTTTGTTTTTTTTACTGCGATTATTTTTTTGTTTGTTTTTTTATTACTGTGTTACCTGCAACAGGCTAGGGTGGCAGCTGACATAGATGACCTTACAGGTCTTTCGTTGCCATCCTGTTGTGCTGATAGACACTCAATTTGTATGTACTTTAGTTTGTTTATCACCAGCAAAACAATAAACTGAACTGAACTCATACTGCTGTACGGTGGTTGAATTTGGGGAAAGTTCTGGGACCTGCAAACAGAAATATTACGGTTTTTGGAGAGAAAAGAGAAAGGTAGGCTACAGAACATCCTCAACTTAGAAATTCCAAATGGCTATCAGATCTGGCGTTTTTAGTTGAACATATGAATGTATCTCTTTGAACATATAAATGAATTGAACACCAGACTTCAAGGGAAGGGCACTTTTGCTCACGAAATGTACTCAACAGTGAAGGCATTCAGGGCAAAGCTAAAACTGTTTTCTCGCCAGCTCAATCAGAATATCACAACACACTTTTCAACAGTCGAAACTATGGCACACCAGATGATGACAATTGAGAAGTCCACCAGAAATTGACAAGATATCTGCACTAGACAATGAAATTAGTCGTCGTTTTGCAGACTTACAGAAACTTTCTGCTGAGTTTGATATCTTGTCATCACCTTTTACAACTGACTTTGAAAAGGTGCTGGATGCTCTACATCTGGAATAGATTGATTTGCAGTGTTGAGTGTGTGACTCTGCCCTGAAAGAGATATTCCAATCTAAAAGCAGTGGCAAATTTTATGCGTCACTGAATGAGTCCAAGTTTGCCAATCTGAGAAAGATGGCCATGAAATTACTTGTTCTGTTCGGGTACACATACATTGGCGAGCAAACATTTTCGACCATGAACATTAACAAGACAAAGCTGCCAGCCAATCTCACTGATGTTCACGTGCAGTCTTTACTGAGGGTTTCTACGTCCGACATGCAGCCAGAGTTCAAAGAACTTGTTGACAACTTTGATCGACAGATGTTTCATTGACTTCAGCAGCTATTGAAGTACATTACGTTAATAAAATCATTAAATACTGTTTTTGGTCTCTATGCTTTAAACTTAAAGTTTACATTACATTAAACACGATTTATTCCTTGTCTAGGTAGATAAATACGCGATTAATGTACCGATTCATGAATCCAGCCCGCCAAGTACTTCATTTTCCCATATCAGGCCGCCGACTGGAGAAGTTGCCTGCCCCTGCTCTACAAGCATGCGAAACTGCCCGGATTAAGCTCTGCAAGAAGCTTTCCCAGTCCGAGGATAAAGATTCAATCAATCAATACACTGCAATTAAAAAATTAACAAGCGCCAACTTTAAAAAATTAACAAGCTCCACCCCCTAAATGAATATCTATTTTCAAAATTTCATTAAAAAAAATGCAATTTTCTTAACTTTTTGAGTTTTATTTAAAAAGTAGCAGTTTTAACGTTCTGCAAATTTACACGTTTACATGATTCTATTCGAGGAAAGCTACACCCCCTGCCAATTCCCAATAATAAAAGCAACATTTTTCAATTACTCAAGATTTCAATTGGAGTGTACTGTCAATCATCTACTTCATGCTTTAATTTCTACTTTGTTATCTACTTCATGCAGTAATATTGCGTGTCAATGCGTGACAAACTGTGAGGCGGGAATTTATTCGTCTGACATAGGAGTTGCTTATTACATCATAGAAAAAATTACGAAAAGTCGTCCAGTAAAAGTTTTCGCCGACATTCCAGTTTTATTCAGCTTATAGATGCCACCGAAAAAGCGTTCAAAATTGCAGCCCTCCATTGAGTCACTTTTTGTTGTGTCTACTCAGGATTTCAGCCAGCATGAAAGTGACCAAACGCCTGAACGAAACGAAAGTGTGCCACTGCCAAAAAGCGTTAGCACGATCAGGAAGGTGGAAGAACCGAGCACGAGCAGGATAATCGCTGTTGAAGGGAGAAGCTATCAAAAATCGTGGGAGAGCAAATTCCCGTGGCTAGAATACGATAGATGCAAAGATAGAGCATTCTGTCCGATTTACAACTATGTCGCAACTGCTTGATCTATTTGCAAGCAATGAAATAATTTCATTAATGCTTCAAACGTGGTCTGCATTGTGAAAATATGCTTATCGTTGCCTTCCACCACCTGCGAGGCGGAGCGATCGTTTAGTGCTTTCAGGCGCATAAAAACCTACTTGCGATCTACCATGACGCAACAGCGATTGAGCCACGTCCTAATTTTAAATGTTTATCAAGCTGAAGCTTCACGGTTACAACTTGACCAGTTGATTAACAGTTGGATTGACAGAGCTGCTGTTCGCAAAAATTCTTTTGCCAAATGTTAGGTGTCAGTGCAGCAACGTAACAATAAAATTCACGACATACCCCCTGAGCTTTGTTTTAAAGTTGCTTTGTAAATTATCGAGCTACAAATCAGGTGTGAAAAGACAATGGAATCTACGAAACACGCTTAGTAAAAATCAAACAAAAACATGCAGTTTGAAAGTTTTTAGGTTGGCATATTGTGCTATCCGCCACCCCGTGCATAAATAAAAGTCGGCGCCTATGCTTCCACCGATATCAAAACAGTGTTTATTTTAACACTACAGTACACAAGTGATATGCATGCCATATGGCTATTGCAATTTGAATTTTTTTTTTATAAAATTACAGGTGCAAGTGCGACAACTGTGATATCCTTCCAACAGTAGCGGAATGCAGGTGTTGCACCGAAATAGAGTGCATTACCCGAAAAGTAAGAGAAGGACGGGAGACGTATGGCATCGAAATAAAGTGCATAACAGAGCACCCTGGGTTTCAGGCAGCCTGTCTCAATGTGGATGTGTTAGAAATTGCCTGGCTGCAGTACAAGCAGCAGTATGGAGTTGATGGGGCTGCTTAACATAAGCACCATAGGCAAATTGCATATAGGCAATTAGCCCGTTGGTGTTGGGGGTACCTTGGTCAAAACCTTAGAGTGGTTCTTCCAGCATGCGCAGTGACTGGAACAATGGGAGCCATTAAAGTGCTTTTTTGTAGAAGAATCAAAGACAGATAAGGTTGACGGTGCTTCGTCTATTTATGAAACCATGAACACTCCAGGTACAAAGCATATGCTTTTGTTTCTGCACTTTGTTTAAAAAAAGTTGACATTATGAGCTTAGAATTTTGATTGCACCAAGTCTTCAATACGACTGCTGATGAAAATCGTTATATTTTGAGCTACATGAAAGAGAATATTGTGGATTCGTCCCAACTGGGTGACATTAACCCTACAACTCCAAATAATTATGTACAAATTGTATGATGAGATTACTGTTGGTGGGCGGTGTGAAGCCATATTATTACCAGAACCTTTGGGGAAAAAAGATAAGAAATTCCGCATGGATATTTTGTCATTTTTGGTGGAATTATGTAACCAAATTAAAATGAGATTTTCATTCTCTGAAACAAGAATTTCGGCCCAGCTGCAAACAATTGACCGAAAAATTGCTACATCCCGTTCTAGAAAGGTGAAATCCTTGCTCCTTGGTAGCATTGGCCAGCAACTTTCATTCTTTTGTTAATGCAGAAGATTTAGATGATTTGCAAGAAGAATGGGGAGCTTTGCCTCAAGCATGCAATGCTCTCCATGATAGTGATAAACTTAGCCCACCAGAGGTTTGGCTAAAACTGAAAATGGACAGCCAAGGTTTAAAACTTTGGCAAAAATGATGTGCTGTCTGTTAGCATTACCACATTATACTGCATGTGTTGAAAGGCTATTTTCTCAAGTAAACATTGTAAAAACAAAATTAACCAATTGGCAATAGTATGCAATGCATGCATCAACTGTTGCCAACAGACTTCTTGCCAAGCAAGAAATTACAAGGAATAACACAGAGTGTTATTCTTAGAAACCAACCAAGAATTTGATACCTGATGCAAAGTCAAAAAAGTCTTATCAAGTCATCAGCGATATGCCAAGTCTTTTCCAGAAAATGGAGATTGTGATGCTGTTTATGAAATTTATACAGAGCCAGACAAGCTTTTGTAACTGTATTTTGTGGATCATTAATTTGTTGCTAATTTGTAAGTACATGTTTGGTAAAGAGGTCAATAATAGCATTTCTGCTATATTTGATAATATGAGAATGCTTGTATGCAGTTTCTTAACATAACTTGCAACATCCCAATACAGTAGACTCTGCTTAACTGGCTCATGGATAACTGGATGATTTGGTTAGCTGGATCATAAGTCCTGAATCACATGTGCATTTTCAATGTATATGTATGCCGCTTTTCTGGATCACTTTTTTTCATATAATTGGATCACTTTTGCACCAAAACAGACAGTAAAATCCCATAATTCACATGTCATTGATCACACGCAACAAATGGACGAATGTGAACTGGCCACTGCATGTGAACTGGCAAAAGTTACACTTTTGGATGGGATTCTGCTCATGAGGGCAGCCTGGGAAGAAATTGATTCAGTCACAATTAGAAACTGGTGGGTGAAAGCTGAATTGAAAATGGGCCCTCGTGAAATACCTGCCCACACTTCTCAAATGACTGCTCCTTCTGAGCTACCAATGAACCAAAGCCAATGGGAAGATTTTATCAAAGCTGATGATGACCTGGAAGTTGGACATGTAGGAAGAAATTGTGGATACTGTGCGAGCTCACCATGAAGATGAAAACAAAAAAGATGAAGAGGAAGATTATGAAGATAAGGATTAAGGAACCTAACTATTACAGAGACCAGCAATGCATTGAATGCTCTCAAACGGAGTATGCTGGGATGACGTTTTGCAGACCATGACAATCTGTTGGCAAAGTTGGAAAAACATCAAGCCAAGTACTTACAGCTGAATTGAAACAGGCGACTATATTGCGTTTTATTCAGCAGAAATAATACTGTATTGGTATTTTAATACAATATAAATAAATCTTACTGTAGGCCTAGTGATTATTAATTCTTAATTCATTATTTCTTTTAGAACTGGCTTGCTTTGATGACTAAATAAAATTTGATCGTGTTTTAAATTCAGTACTGTATCTTTTTGGCTAACTGAATCAGAAGCCCTCTGCTTGAAAGTGATCCAGTTAAGCGGAGTCTACTGTATAATATAACTTTTACAGTACAAAAAGCCAATCAGATCATCCCCTTTCTCGATGTCGAAATCAAAATTAGTAGTACGGTAACAAATTTGATACTTGGGTTTGGCAAAAACCAACCAATACTAACATTCTTCAGAATTTCAATGCTATATGCCCTTCTAAGTACAAGTCTGGATTGATAAAGTGCCGATTGAACATGAGACAATTGCTCCAATTCTGATTGTTTTAATAATGAAGTCAATCGATTACGTTCTTATTTTAATACTAACAACTCTCCTTGTGAAGAGAGGGGCGTTCTTCCCGGCTTTCAGCACAAGGCTGAGCACTCGCTAGTACAGCGAGCAGCTGCGATTCGCTAACCATAACGGTGTAGCTTCCACGCAAGCCATTCAGACTTTCCAATCAACGATATGTTTCTCGGCAGCCGATTTCTGGCAGTCAATTCTTGCTACAAATCGGCTGCCGAGAAACATAACAACTCTCCTTCATGGTTTTTTAATAAAATGCTGCTAGGGTTTTTGGATTCATGTTCTACGTACTCTCAGATGGAGGAACGTGAACACAATATAAAAAAACTTTATCACTGTCCCTTTTATTGGTAAAGAATCCAAACGTTTTGTCAAAAATATGTCTAATTTTATTAAATTGAAGTTCAACAATGATATTATTCCTGTGTATAAAACATTTAAAGTTGGTTATTAGTTTCAGCTTAAATCTGAAACTCCAACCTTTCTGTGTTCAAATGTCATGTACATTGTACAAGTTCACTTGTTTGCACGACGCGGACTCGGTATGTCTATGCAACATTTAGCCACTAGATGGAGGGAGCATTTGGATTTAACTGAGCTCTCAACAGAAAAAGCACCAATGATTGGCTATATATACTCGATTGTCAAACAATAAACCATCCCTAGAGTCTTTTAGAATTGTACGCAAATGCTTCACCGAATTTGATACTAAAATCCATGGGGTTTTGCTCATAAAATCTTGCAATCCTCGCCTCAATAGGCAATTGTGTATGTAGATCAGATCTGTAATTTCATTTATGAAGAACATCGGTCAGTTAGTTACTTGAAAAGGGTAAACATGAGTATGGCCGAAAACATTTGTGATTTTTAGTTTATTTTCATGTTGTTATGTTAAATGCTGTTTGGTTGTTTTATTTGTCTTGAGGTTTTATTTGTCTACTTTGTAAGTATTGTTTATGAAAGTGGTTTGTATGTTGGGATAGTGAAGTTTTTGTAAATTATCACGCTTTGTAATAATGTTTTCAAGTGCTTGTTATTCTTTGCCCCCGTATTAAGTTTTTACACTGACTTTCTTTTTGTTGCAACAAATGATATAGGATTGAATATGTTGAAATATTTAAAGTGTTGGTGTAACTGTAATAGTCTATGTCGGAACTATTTTTGGATGAAGTCCAAAAATAGGGTTCGAGGAAAGGTCCCCCGGCTGAGGGGAGCCAGGCTGTGGAGTCGAGGTGCCTGTGGAAGGAAAGTGTAGATCAAAAATTTGTGGACTGTAACATCTGTCCGCAAAATTAAAAATGGCACAACGGGCTAGGGAGACGCAAGCTTAACTTTCCTCACGCAAGAATATATTGCTGCTTGAGTTAATTTACAAGTGTTCATTTGGCCCTCAGAGCAATTTCAGTTTGAAATCGTTGATCTAAAGCAGTGGTTCCCAAACTGTGGTACGCGTACCACTAGTGGTACGCGAAGGTCTTTCAGATGGTACGCGAGAAACTCACTGAAGTTGACACGTGGATGTCCATGGTTGACAGCAGTTAAAATAAAATAATACAATTTGCAATTTTGCGCAAACTTTCTGATTACTCAATGTGCATTATTGTGTCATAATTAATTTTATTCGTAGGAGATTCAAGTATTTATTACGCAACATGTAGGTCAGTGGCTTACTTTTCGTTTCGACGTTTTTAAAAACATTGTTGGACTTGCAACGCACTCAGCGTCAGCGATAGGAATTTCAGTCATTTTTATTTATTTGTGTCTCTGTAGCCTTTATTTGTCGCGCAACGAAATGAATTTAGAATTGCGCTATGTGATTGTTAAACCATAAGCATTTGCAACAGTTTCGTAATGATGAGTTCTCATGCGCATGTCAGGCAATAACAATATCTGTGAGCACTTTATCATGCAATGGAGCTTAGATACGAAGCGGAATCATTGTGCGACGCTCTTGAAAATTGAAACTACGCACCAACAGCGTGGCAACGTACAGTTTGAGAACCTCTGACCAGGGTTGTTTAACAGAAAAGCCAAAACTTTTCAGTGTTCAATGTTGCTACTGATAGTAGCAGCAGTAGTGCACCCTATTTGTTGGTCTTCTACTAATTCGACAGCTCAACAGCTTACTGTAATTATATTTAGACTAATATTAAAATCTTTTAGTCTTAAAGCGCTGTGCTAATATTTGTTAAAAATTTCTTGCCTTTTATTGTATATTTTTGAGATTTTTTGGTTGTAGCGGTTGGTGGTACGCGAGCACTGTATGAACCTGCTAAATGGTACGCGAATAGAAAAAGTTTGGGAACCACTGATCTAAAGTGATATATATATTATCAGAGCTTTTCTGAACAAAACAAGTGTTTAGTTCAATTGATTTAAAATGAAAAATTTAATATTGCTTGTAGGGTCTCAGAAAATGTTATCACAACACTGAATGCCACAAATATATCGAGGATTACATAGGTAAATCCACGGAAAACACAATTTTTCATTGGGGACGTTTAGTGTCTTTCACATTGAATGGTTTTGGTAACCTAAAAACGATGTCACTAAGGTGATGACTAAGGGTCAGAAATAAAACAGAACTGAACGGATGTGTGAAATCAAAATTGTCACTGTTTTCGGAATGAGCAAATGTAGAACATTTATCAAATATTTGGGATCATCTCATGGCATGCATTATTGCATATCAATTCTAATGATTGACAAAACCGAGTTTGGATGAAGGTAGCAATACAATGTCCGTGGAGCACTTCACAGTGTAAAAGCAGTACAGGCAAAAAAGTACATGATAAAAACATTATACTAAAAAAAATAAATACCAAATTTTATGTAAAAATTATCACAATCCTAACAGCGCCATTACTTACCCAATAACGACAGTGGAGTGATAAAAATATAACAAGTTACCAAACCCAGTATTAAACAAGAAATAAAAACAGTTACAATTGTTTTCTTTTAGGCTTGATTGGTTTATTAAAACAATTGGAAAAGAGTTGATCAATTTCTTTATCATCATCAAGTTGTTGTGCATGTGGTATGATGTCATCCATCATTACACTTTCAAATTCAACTATAGTTTTTTCAGGCCTTTGCTTTGCAACTGATACAATATGATTTGGATCTACCAAGCATTCTTCAAATGCCCAATCGTGTTTAAGCTTACCACCACTGAAGAGTACAGTATCACAAACACTATGAGAATACATTAATGGGGAGCTGATTTTAAAACTTAAAGAAAGCAATGGATAACTTATTCCAGCACCAAGAGCTTTAACATAACTTTCTTTCAAACACCAATGTCGATAAAATGCTTCCATCTGAGCTTTAGAGTCATTAGATGATTTGATATATTTCCATTCTTCTATTGTAAATTGTCGTGTCATCACTTTAAAAAACTCTTGTACATCCCCATGACTTTCTCTCTTATCCATTACATCAACGCCAATGTTAGCTAGATCTGTGACAACAACAACATAATCCCCCTGATGAGATACATTAAAGCTGATATTTTCACAATGAAAACGATCAAGTATTGGCTTGGATCTGTCACCACGCAACAGTTTCAATTGTTTCCATGAAATTCCAGTTGATAAAACAAGTGCATATCTCAAAAGAATTCTTCCAGCAAGGCAGTGTTTAGCGTCATCCTTATAATTAAAATCAGCTATTCGTTTTCTTTCTTCTTTTTGAATGCATTTACCAGCATAAATCCACTCTGATTTTGATGGTAGCCATGCTGCAGTGTTACAAGCAAACCTTAAACTTGATTTCATGGTAGCTTATAAACTTAGCTGAATAAATAAAAACTGCAATCCTTGAGCCCTTTTTGGAGAACTTGGTTACTGGTTAGTAGGTTGCAAGTACAATAGACAGTAAGATTACACAAAAACAAATACTAGGCTGCAATCAGTTATCATAACACATCACTTTTCACTCTACCAAACCTTACTAAACGATAATCACTTTTCACTCTACCAAACCTTGCTAAATGATAATAATAATTTTTCTTGCTCTGCAACAGCTAAGGTCTTTAGTTCAGTTTATGTTTTTCTGCTGGCAAATAAACAACTTCAAACAACAATAATCTTTTTTAAACTTTGTATCTTGTTTAATACGTATTATGTATCAAATCAACCTATATGTTCAAATTGTACCCAAGTGAGGCTGTCTTCTATAGCCTTGCCGTGGGTTGCATGACTGAGAATATCAGTTTGACGTTTGAAAAGACATCAGTTCAACACTGCTTGGAGCAAGCAGTTTGTCTAGGTAAGGTAGCCTACTTAATAACATGCCAAATAGTTTGAGAAAAGCTGACTTTTGAAAAAGGCCGGAAATCCGATGTAACCACTGCAGAAAAGGCGCGAATCCAGTCTAAGCATCTATAGCAGTGGTTCTCAACCTTTTTGTCTTGGTGGACCCCTTTTGGTGTCTTCGAAGCGGTCGCGGACCACTAAAAATTTCAATTTGAAATGTTGGTATATCGCGTTTCCTTATGGAATCATATGTTACATAAGTTTCAAAGCAACACACTGAAAAGAATTTGCTGAATTCGCAACGCACTTGACGATTGATGAGATTGACAAAATTATGTTATGACTTATGAGCAGAGATGGGCGTGATCTTGATCTTGAAGATCACAAGTGATCTTGATCTTCAAGATCACTTTTTTTTTGGTGATCTTGATCTAAGATCACTTTTTTTTGTGTGATCTTGATCTTGAAGAACAATAAGATCAAGATCACTTTAAAATTGAAGTTTACTTACTAGATAGAGGCATTTTTTTAGAACTCGTACTGTGCAAAGTAATTGTGGCGACTACCAACATTAAGCCACTGTTAATATGATATGTTTCCAACAAAAGATGATTTAAAGTCCACATCTAATCTGGTCAGTGCTGCCATTTCAAAATTAAAAAAGTTTTCTGTGTTGGTCATAATAAAGAAGTCAACTTCCGTGTACTTTATGATGACGTATAATAAAAAAATGATTTAACTTTGTTCACAATTTCCATGCGTGAATTTTAAAGAAATGTTTGCTTTCTTTGACCCAATTTTAGATGTTTCGAAAGTCTAGAATGGCGGTGTTAAAAAATCTGGACTCTAGCCGACTTTGGTCATCTAAAGTGGTTTATTGCAGCAAATCAACCAGACCAAGTCTTGTTCAGGGTCTGAGTATGGAGCGGTTTGTCTGACCGCAAACCTCTGAACTTTTTTGATAGCAGACAACAGTATCAAGGTTGCCAGATGGGTAAATGGTGTAATAAACATTGACATAATACAGTGAAAGTTAAAAACTCCCACATGAACCAGACAAAAATGTGGTAAAAAATGGTGCAGTTCAAAGTTTATTTTTATTTATTTATTATAAATAAAAAGTATAAAACTAATTGCAAACTTTGCGACTTTTTCAGTAGCCTACTATACTGTAATTAACTTCGGCCTTGGGTGTGACGTTTCGCTTCTACGCAAACTACGTCAACCATTGATAGGCCTAATAGCAACAGTCACTAACTTATTACAATTCTTAGGCCAGCGATCGAGTAGTTAAAAGTTAAAGTTAGCAATACCAACTATATACCTTTACCCAAGTTGCTTATAGTAATTATTTTTTGCAACATCATTGATCAAAAACTTCATTTTTTTTTCAAGTACACAAAAAGTGATCTTGATCTTCAAGATCACGATCTTGATCTTCAAGATCACATAGTTTGGTGATCTTGATCTTCAAGATCACCTATTCTTGGTGATCTTGATCTTCAAGAACACCAATACTGGTGATCTTGCCCATCTCTGCTTATGAGCTATATGTTGGCACACAGGATCAAACATCGGTAAGCTATATGCTCATTTGATGTTTTTCTATAACTTTTATCAAAAGTTAATAGAATACTTGCGACTGTTACAAAGAATTTCTCCCTTTTTTCATTTGAAATCAATATTAATTCGTTATAATCACAGTCATTGCAAAACTGTGAGTGGTGATAGACTGCTGACTAACGTTTGTATTTCTAAATTAATCATTGATCAACAATCTGTTGTCTTAAAAGAATTTAGTTGAACATAGCCTTATTAAAAGGTTTAAGTAATTTATATGATATTTTAGTTAAGAAACCAAACCTTTGTGCAATGTCCTTAGCAATTTCAAACGACGCATCAGTGCGTTGCGACTTACAGTTTAAGAATCACTGTAGGCTAATACATAAACAAAGCACAAACAATTTTTAAATTTCTTAATTTATCCGTCATGTTGAAAACTCAAAAACTTTCGCGGACCCCCGGAAATCGCTTCACGGACCCCTTGGGATCCGCGGACCCCCGGTTGAGAACCACTGATCTATAGCATACCGGTACTGTACAACACAGCAATAAAGTCATGTTGAAAAACATCAAACATCGTTTTATGGCTTCATAGATTCATTCAGGCTTGTTGTGAGTCACGGGCAGCCGGGGCAGGACCAGGATTTTATTTCCAAGATAACAAAAACCTTCTTCGTATTTTTTGATTGAAGTTTATTGAGCAGTGGCTATTTGATCGGCTCCGGTCTTTCAATCTATCATTATTTGAACGAATGCCCGATCATGACATATATACTTTTTTCTTTCACCTTCTCTTCTCACCCAGAAGCATTTTACTTTAAACTAAATTGCCTGCTAAAAAACACTGCCCAAAAGTAAACTGAACATTGATGAGAAAACCATTTTTTAAAGAGGTATTGTAACTTTTTACAGCCACCAAACTAACTTGTTAAGAGCAAACTTAGCCTACCCAGAGAAATTCTCAAATTCCAGCAAATTAAAAAAATTCCAACTTTATTACTCATGTTTGAAAAGACATAAAAAATTGGGCCGTAGGCTATTCAAATTAAAAATTGACCAAAAAATGCAGCACCCTAACTCATGCCCTTGAAAAAACCAGCCTGAGAAATATCGCACGCGCCACTGATTCAGTTGAATAAAACTGCTGAATTTAGAAATTATACAGTATAGGCACTTTTTTTCTTCTCTCGTCTTTTGCTTTGAAAGAGAAGGTGAAACAAAAAATAAGTCATGACTGGTCAAATATAATACTGTTTTAGATTATAAGACCGGAGTCGGTCAAATAGCCACTGCCTTTATTTTGCCTAAATAAATTATCATCATCATCCAAATTTGGTTTTCCAAAGATTCTTTCCTTGCAGCAATGGCCTTAACTCTTATGCTCCATCTCGTTTTGTCCATCACATCATCTATCTTTGACCTTTAGTCCGGGGGGACAAAGTGTTCAGGGGATGGAGTAGGTTGCATCCGAGTCAAACCAGCGCTACTTCATCTTGAAGATTCTTTATTCCAGAAGTCACGTGCTAACCAACTGAGCTATTGGGGCAGCTTTTGTATAACTGTTTGAATGAGAGATTGCAGGTACTCGCCCTCCTACGCCTTTTCAGGACTACCGTATGGTCTTTCGCACTCTCTCATTGGATGCACACTGTACGATTTTGTTTTATGTACGCTTGTTTCGCATCCAAACAAAATAAATGATCATCCTCACTGGTGATTTATCAGACACAACACTGGTTACCCTAGCCAAAGATATGAGCTATAGCTATTTAGCAAAATTAAGGCAGTGGTTATTTGACCGGCTCCGGTCTTTGAATCTGAAACACTATTTGACCGGTCATGACGTCACTACATAAGTACTTTTTTCTTTCAAAGCAAAAGACGATAAGCGTGTTAAGTTTTAAATTCAACACGTTTACTTCAACTGAGTACGTGGCGCATACGTAACGTCTCGGGCTGCCATTCTAGAGGGAATGAGTTCGATACTATCCGGAAGCGTTCGTTTTCTTTTCTTTTTTTAACTATAAAAGGATACAAACTCATATAAATGAATCAAGTGAATAAAAAAGTTTCAAAACGAATTAAAAAAGTTTTTTCTAGTCTTTATTTTTAACAAATTTCTTTCATTTCTTAGAACAAATTCTCTGAAAAAATCACACCTTCTGATAGGCTGTAAGATTACGTTTCGCTGAAGTCCGAAGTTAAAAATTAAATCCAGTCTCATTGTCGCACAACAATCAGTCAAGTTTCAAATCATCATCTCAACCAACCCTTCAAGACAACTTTCCACTTTCACTTTACTACGCTACGCTGAAGAGGTCGGGAGATCGAAACACTGGCCTTTGTTCGTAGTTGCTTTTCATAATGTCTTTTTAGACATTCTTTTTGGGTCAATAATGTCTTTTTAGATATTACTTTTAAAGAAATAAAAAGGAGTCAAAAGGCATGTAAATTTCACTCTGTGTGGAGCTACATGTACTTGAGAGGTTAACTGTTATTCTTTTGAAAATTGAATGAGGCTGTTCACCAGGCATTAAATTAAATGATATGAGATGTTCTACTGGTGCAAATTAAGCTAAACTATCACAAGATGTATACAGTGACAATCTGCTTTTATTCCGACGTTTCGTCAATCAGACACGACTGACTTCTTCAGGGGGCTAGACCAGGTAGTGACTACCTGTCTAGCATGGCAAAACACAGGACATATTGCTGAAAACAACTAAACATGCAAAATGAAAATTCAACTTCTGGACAAAAACTTATCGCGCGCAAAGTTTGAAATAAGTTAGAAAAAAGGGGGACTTAATTGCGATCAACAAGAAACTTAAATAACAACAAGATAGGAGAGTGAACGGCATGAGTCATGAATCGAGTTTTGTACGCACTACTGCACAGTTTTACAATCAGCATGAAACCAATTTAAAAAAACGTCAAATCAGCACTTACAATAGTTTTTTGTAGATAGCGGGAAAAGAGATGCCATCATTGCGATTCATTACATGAGGCTTTTGATTGATGAACCAACTTTCAGAAAACATTCGCTTTTTATAATCACTTTCAACTTTTAGAATTTTAGAATTGCTCCAAGTTATTTTATGATCTGAAGTTATGGCATGCATGCAAGGAGCGGAATGTTCATGGCGTTGATATTTGAAAGCTCTTTTGTGTTCATTAATGCGAGATTTGAGATCTCGTTTTGTTTGGCCAACATAAATTAAATTGCAATCATCACAAGAAACTTGGTACACTAAACCTGAGATTTCGCTTTGATTCAAGGGGTCTTTTAAAGATGGCAAAAATTTACTTATTGTCAAGAAAGGTTTCAAAGCGACTTTTACACCAATTTCATTTAAGATACGCCGAATTTTTTCAGAAACTCCCTTAACATAAGGTAAAGAAACAAAAGACTTATACTGGGTAGATGGGGGTACTAAACTTTTAGGTTGTCGTTGGCAAGCATGCTTTCTTGGAAATCCATTGAGGCGCAAAGTATTGTGTAATGCTTTGTTCTGTCGTGAACGTTCATGCGGATCTGCGACATGTGTGTCAATGCGGTCATACAAAGTTTTAGCTACAGTAAGTTTTTGATGTTTGGGATGGTGTGAATTAAAATTTAAATATCTGTCAGTGTGTGTGGGTTTTTTGAAAATTGTAGTGGTCAACGTGTTTGTGGCATTGTGACGAATAACTGAGACGTCTAAAAATGATATGGAGTTGTTTTTTTCATGTTCTGTTGTGAATTGAATTGAAGAAGATATGCTATTCAAATGTTGATGAAATTGGTTGACCGCAGACTTTTTTATAATGCAAAAAGTGTCATCTACATATCTCACCCAAAGTTGCGGTGGTGTATGGAATGAAGTGATGGCAGTGCGCTCAATGTATTCCATGAAAATGTTAGCCACGACCGGGGAAATGCAAGAACCCATCGGCGTACCATAAATTTGACGATAAAGAACGTTATTATAACAAAATACAGTAGACTCAAAACACAATTTCAAAGCTTCTGTGACGTCATTGATAGAAAGTTTAGTGCGTTCGTGTAAAGACTTATCTTGCGAAAGTAGTAGAGAGATAATCTGCAAACATTCTTTGAGAGGAACGGAAGTAAATAAGCTCACAACATCAAAAGAAACAAAGCAATTATTGCAATCAACAGAGATGTTTTTGATTAATTGTACAAACTCAGATGAATTTTTTACAGTGTACACAAATTAAAAAAACTTAACTTTATTACTCACATTTGGAAAGATTTAAAAAAATGGGCTGTAGGCTACTCAAATTAAAAATTGACCACAAAAATGCACTTTGGGTCAAAATTTAGTTAAAAAAAAAAAAAAGAACGCTTCCGGATAGTACCGAACTCATTCCTTCTAGAATGGCAGCCCGAGACGTTACGTATGCGCCACGGACTCAGTTGAAGAAATCGTGTTGAATTTAAAACTTAACGCGCTTATCGTCTTTTGCTTTAAAAGAGAAAAAAAAAGTGCTTATGGAGTGACGTCATGACCGGTCAAATAGTGTTTCAGATTCAAAGACCGGAGCCGGTCAAATAGCCACTGCCCAAAATTAAGCACCTGCTCAAAATGTCCAAGGTACCGGAAGGTAAACTTACAAAAGTGATCTGACAACACCATTATTACAAATTAGCCAGATTACATCGAATTTTCTCTGGTTCAAAGGGGCCAACTGAAGATGATCTATGTCATGAAAACAAAGTCGATTTTTCAGTTGTTGAATGTTGGTTAAACCTGACTTGCGAGTTGCGATGCGTGCGTCGTGCGAGACATAACACTGAAAAAAAAAATTGTGACTGTGTTGAAAAATAGAGTTGCCAATCTGAAATTCGAATGTTTGTGACGAACAATCCTTTCTTCATACAATCTACGGGACGTGCAACTCCGTTGTTCCGCCAACATTAGAAGGGTCAATTGCCAATTTGACATTTTTTTCACGCTTTGTTGCTCTCTTGTTTTCAACTAAAAACCTTAAATTACTTTAAAACCAACTTCATTCTTCTTATATAACCTATAAAATGTACATTATTTTGTAAATCAAAGAAAATCGTAACCCTTCTAGTGTTGCGGATAAGCCAAAAGCGGATGTAGTTGCGCATCCCGATATTCTACTGTCCCTAATACAATCCTTTCCTTATCTTCATACTATACAGTAGTTCTTCATTTCAATTTGTTTTTATTTCTGACCATTACAACAAAAGACAAGATATATGCCAAACATGACAGAGGTCAAGAAAAAGGTAGAAGCAACAAAACGCTGATGTTATAACTCACATGATACCTAAGCGAAACATCAAAGTAGGAAAAATCCAAATTCGACAGTTAAAATTCAGTTTTATTTTTAATTGCCGGCACGAATATGTAGAGAACGATAAAGTAAACACACGAATTTGACACCAACAAAAAATAAAGATAACAAAAAGTTTAAAATATGCATCGATCAAACAGCGTTTGGAAAATACTGTCTTAAAAACACACACACAGTCACCAAACCTAGAAAAGAAAGAAAGAAACTTTATTTCTTTGGTTGTAAAATAGACCTATAATAGACCTTTCCCACAATTCCATTCAATAAAGCTTGACTTGGAAAACAATCACGCTGGCTGCTTCATTGGCAAGCACCAAATTGCTTGTGAATACTTAATAACTTCTTTAGCGGTTAGTTACCGTCAGGTTACCGTTAGTAGAATCATCGTAAAAACGTGGAATCAACGTTTAAAAACGAACAACTTAGGCCTACTTATATTTTATTCAAGTTACCGGTACGGTACTTTTACAAGAAAAACAGCCCAAGTGATACAATAATAAGCCACTTATTAGTGGATTTTCGTAACTGCGCATAAGCTATGACGCTTGAAAGAACTGCTGGTAGCATACGTGGATTTATGGGGGGCCAGGGGCCCATCCCCCACCCTGAAATTTTGTGAGGAATTTATATTTTCGCATGAAATGGTTTGATATGCTTCTAAACGGCTGATATTAGTCCCACGACGGACTTAACTTATCCCTGAGGGGGGTGGTTTTTTGTTGTTGTTATTATGGTTGATATTATCCATCGATCAGACTCCGTTATTTTTTCTTTCATACAACTTCAAATACATTTTAATAGCAGCATTTCTTAGAGCTGACTCACCTGAAACCAACACTGAACCAAGTGACGTCAGTTGAAACAATCTGAAACCTTGAATGGCTGTTTTATAGTTTTTAGTCTTCATTATAGCCTATAATTTCAATCAATTACCGTATATGCCTGCAAACATAAGCTACAAATATTCAATTGGTCAAGGACACTACATGCAGGGTTTTAAACCAGATTTCAAGTTTACTTTGCATGCTTAGTAATTTTTATTCAGGCAAAATTATTTTTCAAACATTCACAATTGGTGAAAATGGCTGTTTTAATATTTATTTTATAGCATATCGAATATGTCGTAGCATCATAAATCATGTGTGCTTTATAGTTTTCAAATTTTCTTCCCCCGCCCCCCCCCCCCCCCCGAAAAAAACTCCTAGATCCGCGCCTGGCTGGTAGTGTATTACGGTGTTTATAGGCTATGAAAGAAAAATGCTGTTGGTTTAGGCTACAATTCAGACTTGAAATTCTTTCCTGTGTTGATTGATTGAATCTTAAATAGACCTTTCCCGCAGCTCTGTGCAATGAAGCGTGACGTTGAAAACAATCACGCTGGTTGCTTCATTGGCAAGCACCAAATTGCTTGTGAATACTTGATAACCTGTTGAGCAGTTAGTAGAATCTTTGTAAAAACATGGAATCAACGTTAAAAAACAAGGATCTGACTGTTAAATTTTATTCAAGTTACTTTTGTATGAAAAACAAGCCAAGTGATACAATGATAAGTCACTTAGGGCTCTAGTAACTGCGCATAAGATATGGCGCTTGAAGGAACTGCTGGTAGTGTGTTAATGTCTAAACAAAACGCTGTTGGTATGCAATTCTGATAGACTTAAAATTTCTTTCTGCTTTAGCTACCATGTCTTAGCCTATATTATAATAATAAGTTAGAAATACTGTCTTATTTGCTACAATAAGTAGGCTAAGTGGTTTTCAGTTTGTAGTCTTTTTTTGCTTCTTTACTTGTGAAAGCAATGCCCATAACTTATGGCCTACTTGCATTGAATATGAACCAAGTGAAGTAGGCTAATAAGCTGGACTGCCATTCAATCAGGGCCGTAGCCTAACTTCCTCAGATGGAGCTCCGACACAATTATGAGGCCTCCATTTGTTTCTGTGCTTAGGCTATTATAGAACGTAGAAATGACGCATGTAAAGCTCGCATGAGCTACACACCACGAAACACCGGTGTCTATCGTTGTCAATTCTTGCTACAATCAGCTTCTGACAAACATTTATTGTTAGGCTACTATACGCTTATACCTTCTTTTGGCCGCTTTTAGCTCAGTTGACCAACGGGTCAACCTATTAATAAAGACGTAAAGCACACACTTCGCATTTGCCCAAACTCATCCAATAAAAACTGGATTTCCGCAAAAGTTTGGTGATAGGCTAACTTTCGATATGAAATCGAAGCTACGTTTTAATCTTTTTTCCGACCACAGAAGGATTTCAATTATTTGTTTGTTTGGCCTACCCAGTTTCATATAAGCCACCCAGAAAAGTTGACATGTTATTTTAGCATGCCATTAAGTCTTAAGTGTCTTTGCCGAGACACAGCGCAAACTCTGGAGAGGTGTCAAACCAACGTCCTTTGCGAACGTCGCGCAAACGTTTTCACCACTCAACCGTGCAGTTGCTACGTTACTATAAATTGTTTGTACTTAATTAGAGTTTTATAATGTTAAAAAGTTTGCTAAAATTTTAGACTACAGTTAGTACGCTAATAATTTAATAAAATTGTATTAGCTGTTCCCGACAATTATTCACCAGATCAAACGTCATATAAAACCGTTATGGTCTACTTAACCTAGCTGGCATCTTACGTCATGGAAATTGCTAGAAAATGTCCAAATATTGCACCATCGGTCGTAAGACCTGATGAAATATTGCATCACTACCTTTGAACACCGGTTTGAATTGCGTGACAATGTTTTTCATTATTGCGTCACAGTACTGCGTACGTGAGTTTGAGATATTGCTATCTATTCTGGTCATTCGTGAAATGGTTGCTTGAGAGTTAGTCGCACATTTAACTGTTGGCTTAGTGCTTGCTAGCTGGACAAAAATTCCGTCTTTATCTAATTAGTTTGTATCGTAGTGACAAGTTTTAGTGGTGTACGGTGTTTCATCTCCATTTCGACAGCCAGGTGGCTAATTTTACAGAAATACAAATTTGAATAGACGCGTTTCAAAGGAGTGTTTCTCTTTCGGTCATTACATACAGACGAACGGATTCGGGAATCTTATGTTACAATTTTCCCACGAAGAGATTATGGTTTACCGCTGTGACCATTAGCCTAACCAAAAAGTATGGTATCGGGGATTCCACTTGCGCTGTAGTCCAAGTTAAAATGAATGCCTGTGTGTTTCAAACTTGTGATAAGATTATTTCTATTTCGACAGAAACTAATAATTGCCAAAAATACATAGGCCTATGCTGTCTCAATATATTAATTCCATAAAAACAAAAGAAGCCAAACCAAACACAAACATTAAGTGGCTAGAAACCTGAAGTGACCAAAAGCATAGGGTAAAATATAAACGGAAAAGCTGCATGAAAAAAATATAACTGTAGATTCTAAATGAAATGATAACACGTTTAGGCTACCTACTTTAGTTGTTACAAAACAAAATTTGTCAATGCGAGGTCCTTTCGTTCAGTGGTCCTGTGCAGTGCAGTTGGCTATAGCGCTGTGCCGGCGATAGTTAGGCCCATGGGCTAACCCCCAGTAGTAAATTCAAATTTTTTTCTAAAAATGAATAACTCAATTGTAATATTCAGTCAAAAAAGTACTTTTAGTACAAAATTTACGTCTAAAATGAGCGATTGTTCGATCAAAACGTTCAAAAACTGTGCTTCAGTACTACGATTTCATTCTTGAAGTGGTTTGTTTTCAACGTCACGCTTCATTGGTTGGCTGCGGGAAAGGTCTATTAATCCTCGGACTTGGGAAAGCTTCTTGCAGAGCTTAATCCTGGCAGTTTCGCATGCTTGTAGAGGCTTTGAATCACTGACGCAGGCCGGTCACCGAGATTGAAGGAGTAGAGTTTCCGATTGTTGAAGTGTTGTTGCTGGAGAATTATTCCATCCATTAGATGCCGCTGAATGGAGAGCAGTCCTGAACGTGCGTTGTTCAAGCGCACACTCCGTCGAAACAGCGCCGCTTGTTCTTGAAGCTTCTTCGTTTCAGAAGTTACGCGCTACTGAGCTATCGCTATCGTGACAGACGGAGTTGCAGTGTCGTTTTAATAATAACTGAGAATCAGTGCCGATCTTTAGGGTGTGCAAACAGTGCGATCTCACAAGGCCCGCAATTTACTCACAAAATGCAGTAATTTAGTCATTTCCAATGGAAAAATTCAACAAGTGAATTCAACAAAGGAATTAGCAACAAGAAAACATAGAGACTCAACGGGTGCAACCTATTTTGTCCCCTGAACATTTCGTACCCTCAAAAGATCAAGAAAAAAACAACAGAGCCGAAGTCGCTGATCGTAGTTGCCGCAAACATTTCAAAATTTCTCTCGATCTTTTCAGGGGACGAAATAGGTCAAAATTTGATTTTGGTACTCCGATTTCAGGGTACGATATCGGGGTACGAATTTTTCAGAGGACGAAATAGGTTGCATCCAGACTCAACATAGAAAGTTAGAGACATAGCTTTATTTCCGAAAAATGCTGAAGAAAGTATGATCTTATCCTTTTGCTATGCCACTGGACAGCACCATTTTACAGTAATATTCATACCCAAATTTTTGTTGAACATGCTCTCAGAATGCCCCAAATTCAAAGTAATTTTTCAAAATTTTCTGGGGGAGGCCCCCCAGACCTCCCGCCACTGGGTGTCGCCTTCAGGCTTCGCCCGCCGAGCGTCAAACCCCCCCTCCCCTTTCAAAATACTAGCTACGCTACTGAATTGGATCATTGTCATTGGGGCCCGCAAAGCATATTCCGCACAGGGCCCGAAATACCCTAAGACCGGTTTGTTTTCCATGTCACGCTTCATGGGTTGGCTACGTGGAAAGGTTTTGCAAGTATAACGATTTAACAACAAAGAAATTAAAAATGACAAGTTTTCCAAAGTTTTTGCTTTGAGGGTTCCCGTACAAAAACTTAGTTGTGACTTCATAAAAGAATCACAAATCTAAAAATTGCAGGAAACTGGCTCGATCAGTGTGACCTTGAAGATTCAGAAAAAAGTAAATAAAAATAGAGATATAATTAAATATAATAAAATAGGCTACAGACATAGTAATTCTGCTCAAATAAACTTTCATCAATCAATTTTAAATAAAATGGCTTAAATCCAAATCCGTTTGCTAATGTCAAATCCGGCAGGATTTAAGTTCAAGTCAATATTCAGTTCAGTTTGTTTTTATTTCTGACCATCACAACGAAAAACAATATATGACAAACATTTCGAAAGAAAGCATCGATTCTTTCTTGAATCGATGAACTTGTTTAAAACTTTACCCGTCAGCAGTGGGAAGTGAGAAAGTATTTAAAGGATTTTGTAAATTATTTTTTCCCTTAAAAAAGCTTGTGGGCTACGTTTAATTGTTTAACTGTTGAACAATCGACATGTTTCAATGTCAGTTACTAAAAATTTAATGAAAATTTGAAATAAAAAAACAATAGTTCCGTTTTCTGGCATCTGTAGAGGATCAGGAAAAAAAAGAACCTTTAAGCAAGTTGCAAAGTGGCTTAAAATTAAGACATAAACGATAACTTGGCCAAGTTTCACATCGACGTCTAGAAAACTATTCGGATATTTAGTTTTTTTTTGTTTTAATGTTGCTGAATTTTTCTAGTCTCGGAAAAGTTTCTGTTTGGATGCAAAAAGCTTGCTCTTTCAATCTGCATTGCAAAAGTCCGAAAAAGAATGAATATATTAGTTTATATTTAAGTTTGCTATGGGCATGGCCTAGGCCAGTGGTTCGTAAACGCCGGTCCGCCGTCCACAGTAACTTTTGTGTCGGTCCGCCAAAAAAGTTGGCTTCATTTGTTCAGTTTACTCAACGAATAAAACATTTTTTATAATCTATATAGTCTAAATCTCAGACCAATACTTTCCGAGATCATCTCGGATTACCTGGCAACGCTACATCTAGGAACCACCATGCCGCCAGTTTTCCGGCAAAAATGAATGACAAAAATCTGATGCAAGTAAATGTAACTTATGGCAGTGTGCTGCTCTGGGGAAATAAAGTTCATGTATATATATATTGCTTTTTTTGCCAATTCGTAAAAACATTTAAAAATGCAACGTTTAATTTCAAAACAATTTTAAAATGCTATTTATAAATATATGAGAGCCAAATAACTGATAGCCTGCCTTAGCCTAGGTACAGGGTTGGTTTTGAATCTTTATTGTAGGACTGATGCTTGCCAGATGTTTTGTCCATGAGATCTTTTGTCCAGACGTTTCGGCCCTACAACACATCGACTACTTTAGTTATGGGTTATTAAGGGTTTATTAAGTTGGTATATAGGGTTAGCTGGATGCAACCTAGTTCGTACCATAAACAGTTGGTACCGTCAGTTCGTACCTTGAAAAGATCGAGAGAAAAAATTAAAAAAGCCAAAGTCGCTGATCGCAGTTTCGGCAATCATTTTTAAATTTTTCCCCTGAAAAGATTGTGAGAAAAATTAGCTCAAAGCCGAAGTCCGCTGATCGCAGTTTCCGCAAACATTTTTCCGCAGTTTTCGCTTACCCTAACCATAGAGTAATCTATGCTCTAACCCTAACCTTCGCTGATTGCAGTTTCCGCAAACATTTTTCCGCAGTTTCTGCTAACCCTAATTCTAACCATAGAGTAATCTATGCTCTAACCCTCGTTGATCGCAGTTTCCGCAAACATTTTTCCGCAGTTTCCGCTAACCTTTACCCTAACCATAGAGTAGGCTAATCTATGCTCTAACCCTCGCTGAACGCAGTTTCCGTTAAACACAGTTTCCGCTTACCCATGGATCACGGAATTAGAAATTAATAAAAATTAAAAATAAGAATAAAAAAATCTAATTAAAAGAATTAAAAATCTAATTCAGTGATCCATGGCTTACCCTAACTCTAACCATAGAGTAATCTATGCTCTAACCCTCGCTGATCGCAGTTTCCGCAAACATTTTTCTGCCGTTTCCGCTCTCCATGGCTAACCCTAACCCTCGAGTTTGTTTCAAATTGTTTGGGGAAACTCCGATCAGCAACTTCGGCGTTGTGTTATTAAACTGCGATCAGCGACTTCGGCTTTTTTTAATTTTTTCTCTCGATCTTTTCAGGGTACAAACTGACTGTACGAATGGTTCAAGGTACGAACTAGGTTGCACCCGGGTTAGCCTATGCTGACTCCCAACTTCGAATAAAACTTCTTTTCGGTCGCTGTGTTTTGCCACTCTCAATCTGGGTCCACGTCTTTTAGGCGCTGACAGTTAGGCGCTGGTCTAATAGGCGCGCACACTGTGGCGTCTGGATATTTAGGTGCAGAGCACTGTGGCGCCCGGTCATTTAGGTGCTATTCCTAGTAAAGTCTGTAGATTGTATCAGCTTGGCAGGTAGGGGCGTAGGGCAATGCTTTTCACACAAAATATTATATTGAACAGGAAAATATATTGTTTTGTTAATGCGTGTGCGTTGTTGGTCATGGCTTCAGTGAGTGAAGTTGCCTAAACTGGCAATGCATTTTCACACAAAATGTTATATTACACAGAAAAATATATGGGTGAAGCTGCTTGAACCGGAAATGCTTTTCACACAAAATGTTATATTGAACAGAAAAATATGTTATGGCTTCCGTGAGTGAAGCTGCTTAAACCGGCAATGATTTTCACATAAAATGTTATATTGAACAGAAAAATATGTTGTTTTTTTTAATGCGCGTGTTCAGCATTTATTTGTAGTTAGTCCAGGTTTGCGCCGGCGAAAGCTTCATCAATAAATTATTCAAGTTTCCGAAAATGTATGAGATTGAGTTCACTTTTAGTTAGGTCAAATAATAACTAAACATCAGTAAAAATGTACCGTAGGCTGTACTCAAGCGGGCGGTAGGCTTGAGTGAAGAGTAGCTTAGTTTTCCGTCAAAACCCGGACTAGGTTTAATAACGAGCGAAGTCTCACCATTATGCTTGCAACTTGTAGCCAAGGTGTAGTCTATATGCCCTGTAGAAATGTATTCATGTGAACAGTAGTAGAGCGTCTTACGCGTTCTCGTCACATGGCCAATCCATCCCGAACAGAAGTAAGTTATATTTAATCTAAATTACCAGACATTTTTCACACAAATCTGTTGTATTTACGCGGTAAAAACATGTCATGTGATCGACGTAGACGCACAATCTTGACATCAAATGAAAGCATACATCTTCAGCTATCCGAAGATGCAAAGCTTTGCAATAAAATTTAAAACATTCTATGTACAACTAGCAACTTTCCAAAAAATATTTTTTTAATTTTTTAAAAAATTAAAAATTGGCAGAAAAGTGTACTTCATTATAATTTTTACTACCCAAGCATGATACAATAATATGAAAATATATGTAGTTTAATCGAATGCCAAAACAATTCTGCACATGAGAAAAAATTTACTTCGTTTCTGCGCGCAATGCTTTAGGAGGTACAACAGAATGATTATGGAGAAATTTGGAAAATTTTAAGCAAAAAGTTTACGTAATTTAGCCTACAGTCTTTTTGATCGAGAAATTCCAAATTAAGGGGTTGCCTAGCCAGTTTTGACTGCCAATTCCAATGAGTGAAAGAAAAAAAATCCAATGTGTCCCCATCTTTAAGAAGTCCTCATCTGATAACTGCACCGCCAAATTATTTTTTTTTAATTAGCCAAAAAAGGATAGGCAAAGACTATGGATCTGCCATCATTTACATTATTTTTTTGCTCGAAATAAGCTACCTTTTAACCTTGGACGTAGGGATACTTCCTTGGTCACCATGGCAAAAATCCCAAGACGTGTGTATACGTCCGTGGTCGCGAAAGAGTTAACTAAAAATGAACTCAATAATGTTCGGAAGCTTCAATAATTTATTGATAAAGCTTTCACCAAAGCAAACCTGGACTAACAACAAATAAAACAATAATAAATCAATAAAACAACAATATATTTTTCTGTTCAATGTAACATTTTGTGTGAAAAGCATTGCCGGTTTTAGCAGCTTCACTCACTGAAGCCATGATATAATTTTCTGGCAAGCTGCCAAGCTAATACAATCTACAGACTTTACTAGGAATAGCACCTAGATGACCGGGCGCCACAGTGCTCCGCACCTAAATATCCAGACGCCACAGTGTGCGCGCCTATTAGACCAGCGCCTAACTGCCAGCGCCTAAAAGACTTGCTCCCCTCAATCTCGCATGCTTGCCAGATATTTTGTCCCTGAGATCCATGGGCTCTGTTAGAGGGGAGGCCGCGGCGGTGATTACCCCCCCACCAATCGGAGTGGTGGAGTAACTAATGCAAAATTGGGTGCAACCTATTTCGTACCCTGAACACTTCGGACCCTCAGTTCGTACCCTGAAAAGATTGAGAGAAAAAATTAAAAAAAGCCGAAGTCGCTGATCACAGTTTAATAGCACAAAGCCGAAGTCGATGATCGAAGTTTCCACAAACAAACTCGAGGGTTAGGGTTAACGGAAAAAGCGGTTAGCGGAAACTGCGGAAAAAATATTTGCAGAAACTGCGATCAGCGAGAGTTAGAGAGCATAGATTACTCGATGGTTAGAATTAGGGTTAGGGTAAGCCGAAACTGCAGTTAGCAAAAACTGCGAAAAAATGTTTGCGGAAACTTCGATCAGCGAGGGTTACAGTTAGAGCATAGATTACTTTATGGTTAGAGTTAGCAGGCCTCGAAATTCACGGCGGACACGACGGTCATGTCCGCCGTCACAGCATGTGATGTCCGCTGGAAGTACCATCTAGATCGGTCATATTTGTCCGCCGAGAAATAACATAGGAACTAGCGATACAAATCGTCATTGCATAGCACGAACGTCGAACAATCGTTGCGACTTGCGAGAATATAATTTCCCGCGCATTCTAGCGCGCATCTAGAAAATTAAAGGCAGTGGCTATTTGACCGGCTCCGGTCTTTGAATCTGAAACACTATTTGACCGGTCATGACGTCACTACATAAGCACTTTTTTCTCTTTCAAAGCAAAAGACGATAAGCGCGTTAAGTTTTAAATTCAACACGTTTACTTCAACTGAGTACGTGGCGCATACGTAACGTCTCGGGCTGCCATTCTAGAGAGAAGGAGTTCGATTCTATCCGGAAGCGTTCTTTTTTTTTTTCTTTTTTTTTAACTACAAAAGGATACAAACTGATATGAATGAATCAACAAGTGAATAAAAAAGTTTCAAAACGAATTAAAAAAAGTTTTTTCTAGTCTTTATTTTTAACAAATTCCTTTCATTTCTTAGCACAAATTCTCTGAAAAAATCACACCTTCTAATAGGCTGTAAGATTACGTTTGCTGAAGTCCGAAGTTGAAAATTAAATCCAGTCTCATTGTCGCACAACAATCAGTCAAGTTTCAAATCATCATCTCAACCAACCCTTCAAAACAACTTTCCACTTTCAAAAATTTAGTTAAAAAAAAAAAAAAGAACGCTTCCGGATAGAATCGAACTCCTTCCCTCTAGAATGGCAGCCCGAGTTGTTACGTATGCGCCACGGATTCAGTTGAAGAAAACGTGTTGAATTTAAAACTTAAGGCGCTTATCGTTTTTTGCTTTGAAAGAGAAAAAGAAAAAAAGTGCTTATGTAGTGACGTCATTACCGGTCAAATAGTGTTTCAGATTCAAAGACCGGAGCCGGTCAAATAGCCACTGCCAAAATTAAAATACTGTACGATATCCTCAGCTTCCATTCAAGCAGGAAAACTTTAGATTTTTACGTTGCTTCAACGATTGATGACATCGAATCAGCGTAACAAAGGTTAATTCTTCGCTAAGAATCGATAGGAGTACGGTACGATTTTTCTACAGCAATCACGCGCAACTTAGTTCAAGTCTTACGTCACAATGTCTGGCTTTGATCTCCGAGTAATATTGATAAGCCAAGGTTGGTTACAAAATTAGATTATACGAGTAGGCTATTACAGCAAGATGCAGCAAAATTTGTTAAGTTTTGCCAAGGTTGGTTACAAAATTAGATTATACGAGTAGGCTATTACAGCAAGATGCAGCAAAATTTGTTAAGTTTTGGTATTACAGTAAGTAAAAAAAAGGTCCAGGGAAAATTCACTTTCGCTCACATGACACGCAAAAATAAACTTAGAAAAAATCCTAGTGAAACTTTGCACAGCAGAAAATAGTAGCGTTAGTGTAGAAGTTTTCCGACTCGTGTCCAGAGCATTGTGACGCAAGAAGCTACACAACCTCGTTCGGTAGAAGTTAATCAGATATGCGGCATATTAAGCAGCTACACGGCGCTTTGACTCTTCCAACGCATGTCGTTGGTCTTTTCAAATGGCGAAGAATTATCAAGATAAACTGATTAAGCATGACGATCGACGCTAAAACTCGTGTGTCCGCCGTGAGACTTAATTTGTCCGCCGAGATAGCTGCTCAGACCGGACACGTTTGTCCGCCGTCAACAAACTGCGGTTAGCGGAAACTACGGATAAATGTTTGCGGAAACTGCGATCAGCGTGGGTTAGGGTTAGAGCATAGATTAGTCTATGGTTAGCAGGCCTCGAAATTCCGGCGGTCATGGCGGACATGACCTCCGGAATGACCTCGAATGTCTGCCGAAGCCGACTCATTGGTCGGTCATAAATGACCGCCGCAAAATTCTTGACAAAAATAGAGCTAATGCAGCAAAAATATATTTCAAATTTGAATTGTTACAATTGTTTGTTTAACGCGAACAAATACGGAGCTGAAACAATAATAGTAGCCTATAGGCAATTGCTTCAAATCACATTAGAGTGGCGTGGTTAACGAGCTGATGGCAAAAGTAGCCATTTTTACATCATTTCAACGCCTTGCAATGTTGCCTTGAAATAAAGTTGTCTGAACTTTTCGGCAGGATATGTATTCTAATTTTAACAATGAGGATTATTGCGTTGCATTGATCGTTTGTTAAAAAGAAACGTCACAGAGAAGCAAGTCTCAGCTGGGTACCACACGTGCTCAGGCGAATGAGGCGACCTTATTCACGCTGATAGAAATAGAATTTCTGCACAGAAGGGAGGGTGTTAGACTAACACTATTGTGTTAGTTAGTTAACACTAACACTATTGAGTCACTAATGCGCATTTGTATGGACGGTCCTGAGCTGGAGATTTACCACCCCGCGCCGGCAATAATCGCTTGGCACAACGATTCTATAACGCGAAAACCACGGAATAAGTGATCGTAGTTGCGTTTGTAATAAGGAAATTTGGATTGTTGTTTTCAATTGTGTTTATTGCGTCATTACACGACTGTCATTAACGCACTGATTTATTAGCAAGCAATCTGCTCCAGTATACTTCAGAGTCGGTTAATTAAGCCATCAACCATTGCAGAGTTATTCTGTTGTAGAAAATCTTCTACAAACACGACTACACAATACTGTAGTGTGATTTTGTGCAAAATCTAAATGCAAAAAATATGTCCGGTTGAGATATTAAATGTCCGCTGAAAGGGCCAGTCCGGTAGGACATGCTTGACCGCCGGAAAAAAGTACAAATTTCGAGGCCTGGGTTAGCGGAAACTGCGATCAGCGACTTCCGCTTTTTTTAATTTTTTCTCTCAATCTTTTCAGGGCTACGAACTGAGAGTCCGAACTGTTCAGGGTACGAACTAGGTTGCATCCTGCAAAATTACCCCCCACTAATGTAGAGATAAAAATTTCATTTTTACTATATTTTTTACTATTGTGTTTTATTTTCATTTTTTTATTTTGTTGCACAGCTTTTGAGGTTTTTGCTTGAAACTCCGACTCGCAAGACAACGCCAAACTATGTAACTTGTCAAAAATGTACGCAGCACAATGTGCTATGTGTGACGTCATAGTTTTTCACTGCTACAAACTGTTTAATTTTGCTTTTACCACTCACGAACGAAATCCACTACAGTTGCATTGTTTCAAGGCAGTGGCTATTTGACCGGCGCCGGTCTTTGAATCTGAAACACTATTTGACCGGTCATGACGTCACTATGCAGCCACTTTTTTTCTCTTTCTAAGCAAAAGACGAGAAGCGCGTATATAAGTTTTAAATCCCACCATTTTATTCAACTCGTTACGTGGCGCGTGTGGTACGTCACCGCTTCCCATTCTAGAGGGACTGAGTTCGATACTTCTCAGAAGCACTCCTTTTTTTTATTTATTTATTTTTTAAACTAAATTTTGACCCGAAGTGCATTTTTGTAGTCAATTTTTAATTTGAGTTGTCTACAGCTCATTTTTATCTAGGTCTTTTCAAATGTGAGTAATAAAATTAGAGTTTTTTTAATTTGCTGGAATTTGAGAATTTCTCTGGGTAATTTTCCGTTTGTGGCCGTGCTAACTATAGCCTACTACATAATTTTTCATTCAGGCACGTTTTAAACCTTCAGTCTTCGAAATTAGCCTCGGCAATCGGCAATTGCCGAGGTGATTGCCGAGGCAGATGCATGAATGGCACATTAGCCTCAGCAATAAAAATGCCGAGGCCACACGAGCGCTTGTAAGGACCACAAGATTACAAAAATAACTCTAATTTTCTTAGACCACACCAGACTAGGAGGTTGATTCAATCTTACTATTGCTTGATGTTTTTATTTGGGTTACTTTCTACTTCGCCGGCGCTTAGACACGTGCCCAGCTGGGAAAATTGAATCTTTCATAGAAATATCACCCTATTTGCATTGATTCAACGCCAGTAGACGTCAAATTATTGTAAGCATTTACTCCTTATCGCGCTTCGCCTTCCGTTATCTCGTCCAGCTGTATCAGAAACGATCACGTCGCTTTCACAACGAACCACACAACATCAACAGACGTCGAATACATGTAAGTAATAGGTTAACGCGTTAACCTTTAGAGTGAGCTTTGTTAATTGCGGTTTGTGATAGATGTCTGGTTCATGGACTTCTAAATATACTACTATTTAGAAATCCATGTCTGATTGCATAACAACAACAGGTGCAATTTTATGCACTAACAATGCTCATGTGAACTATAAAAAAAGTTGGCAACTTTATAAATACTGGCTTAATTGTTACGCAAAAGTTATTGTTTCATCGAATGCTTGTTCTTTACCAGTGTCATTGCCAATATAAATTATGGTAAAGGAAGATACAGTTAAAAAGTAGAATTTACCTGCTATAGGTTATGAAACAGAGGGGACCGAAGGAAAAGTTAGTGTAGTATTTTGCAAAATTTGTAAAGAATTTTATGACGGAAACAAATCGGAATTAGAAAAGCTACGGGGCCCAGTTAAAAAGGTAGTACAAAATTTGCAGCAACGGGACCAACTGATGAAAAAGTTCCAAATGGCCCATTTCTTGGCTTCGAACAATTTTACAAAGAACTATATAAATTTGAAAAAAACGTTTTTAATGCTGACTTGAGAATTGGATACTCTACTGATAAGGCTTGTAGAGAAATGATTCATTTTTTATCCAACGCATTAATGCAAGACGAGGTTAATGTGCCTTTAAACAGTAAAAGCAAGCAATATTTCAGTATTTTGTACAATGGGTCGTCAAATGCCAAAACTATGGACAAAAAGAAGTTTTCGTCATTAAGACGTGTTCTTTGGGAAAACCTACCTGTCACGTGCTATCTGTCGAGGAACCAGAGGACCGTAATGCGAAAGGTTTGAAGGATGCATTCGACGAAGCGTATTGAAGGGGAACTTCGAATTTCCGAAAAACAGCCGACTGATAGGCATTGGGTCCGATAGAGCCAGCGTGAACAAGGCCGCGTTCAACTTGCAAAAGGCAGAAGTAGGCGATCATTTGCTTTTAATGTTATGCATTGACGAGACAACCTCATCCTCCGATGCAGCATCTGATGATTCCGATTCGGACTAGTTCTTTATCAAACAGTATTTGTGTTGCTCGCAGTATTCCAATTGTGCCGAAATTATGTTAGTGTAAACGTAAATCGAGGCAATCTTCTCGCAGGGAGCTATTAATTTGTTGCCGGTACCTGGTTGAGGAATTAACGCTAGTTTATGATAATTCAACGTCGCTAGATGTCGAATTAATGTAAAACTAATGTAAATTTCTTATTGAGCGTTGTTGTTACGCAATACGTAAATACAACCGGTCGGGAAAATTAAATCGATTTGTGCTGACTCGAACGTTGAATCAACCCAAAATTAACATATTCCCCCCCCTGAGTTATTTAACATGAATTATCGTAACAGCGTGCGTATCGCGTTGCTCGCTTTATCGCTACTTTTGGTATTATTACATCACAACAAATCAAACAATGCGGTCTTGATAGACTACTTTAGTATATTTTTCGCTTCTCGTTTTACATGTTGTGGTAGACTACAATTTTTTCGTAATAAACGTTCACAGCAATTGCCAAGGCAATTTCAACTTTTGCCATTTGGCCTCGGCAACGTTTTTGCCAAAGTAAAAATATGCTAATTTCGAAGACTGAACCTTTCAAGGTTTTGCCACCTTTTCCCGTTCATTAACGTGCTGGTAGGTCTATATCGATTTTTGTAGTTAGTATTATATCTTTTTCGTCCCGGACGCGTTAATGACGAAAAATAAAATGATTGATTGATTGATGTGACCGTGTTTGCCGAACAAAGCAATACATTTTTGCTCTCAACAAGTTAGTTATATACAACGCTTCTTTTAAAAAAATGGTAATGGTATGTAAATGTAATGCAACTCAAATTAAAAATTGACTACAAAAATGCACTTCGGGTCAAAATTTAGTTAAAAAAAGAACGCTTCCGGGTAGTATCGAACTCAGTCCCTCTAGAATAGGAAGCGGTGACGTACCACACGCGCCACGTAACGAGTTGAATAAAATTGTTGGATTCAGAACTTATAGTGATTCCCCCAACCGCGAATTTTTGGTAAAATTACCCCAATCACGAATTTCAAAATAAACAGGCTAATATTTGTTCAAACTCAAAAACTGAAATGGCACAGGCAAGAAGATTGCTATCCCTATTTCTGCACTAAAAATTAGGCCAAAACCGCTTTTCAGATTTTAGCAATCAGCAAATGTTTGGCCTAGTCCCAAAACCCTTTCCCTAAAAAAATTAAAACTTTCTGACCGTCTGCACTAACTTTGCTGTTAAATCTCTTCTAGTGAACCTACAATGACCACTGAAAGATTAATGAAATCAGAAAAGAATACTCTACCACCTTGCGGCAAATAAAGTTCGAAACAGCAACCACTACATAGCGATAGCAAGAAGCGCGGTTAGAGCAATTTTACCACTGCGCAATAGCGACCATGCTTTTTTCCAGGGATGCCAGGTTGGCATTTGTAATGCCAAATTTCATAAATTTGAAATTTTTTTATGTTGTTTGGCATGAAAAAAATCCTGTTAGGCATTTTTTCAAAATTGTTTTTCTGAAGAATACGGTACTCTCAAGAATGAAGATAGCTAGGTTGTGCAATAGCAGCAAGTGTAGGCTGAGCTTTTTTGCAGTTTTACCCATTTTTTACCAATTCCATTATTTATTAATGAAGAAACCTTTGATTTTGCTCCGATTTGCCTATTTGGCATTTTTTTTAGGTCATTTGGCATTTTTTGTTTAGTTGTTTGGCATTTTTTCCATAAGTGGACCTGGCAACCCTGCTTTTGTCATATCCGTTTTCTTCTTCGTCGTATGAGCTGTTCTTCCTGACTATATAAATATATCCGTTTTGATCAGGTCATAGAAAAAGTGAGGAAGTTGCATGCATGCACGAATAAATGCTTTGGGAAGAATTGTTTTACAAAGAATTAACTTTACGAAGAATTGTTTTACGAAAAGTTGCTTACGAACAATTGCTTTACGAAGAACTGTTTACGAAGAAAACGTCGGACACCGTTTTTGATTGATTGCTTGATTTTGATTGATTGTTTTTGATTGATTGATTTTGATTGATTGTTTTTCTTATGCTGTGTTGTTCATTTTAATTTCTTTAATAAATTTCTTTTTTCCACTGTTGCGTTGTGTAGTGGCGTCCGCCCGATAGCTCTGTTGGTTAGCGCGTGACTTCTGGAACGAAGAAGCTTCAAGATCAAGCGGTGCTGGTTCGACTCTCGCGATGTGCGCTTGAGCAACGCACGTCGCACGTTCACGACTTCTCTCCATTCAGCGGCAACTACTGGATGGAATAATTCCCAGCAACATGACTTCAACAATCGGAAACTTCTCTCTGCCAATCTCGGTGACCGGGCCTGTGTCAGTGATTCAAAGCCTCTGCAAGTATGCGAAACTGCCAGGATTAAGCTCTGCAAGAAGCTTTCCCAGTCCGAGGATAAACATTCAATCAATCAATTGATGAGTAATGTTAACTCTGCTATTGTGTTCTCAAGTCTTTAAAATCTTTGGATTGATATTTTTTCACTAAATAAATAAAAATTAGGAAAATTGCGGATCCGAGGAAATTTATGCATATTTTCCTACCGACCAACATCGTTTTCGGGATCCATTACGCCAAGGTTTGTTCTTTTTTTCAAATGAAACTATGTGAAAATAATCAGTAGGTATGCAGGAGCTAACCATGTCAAATAGAAGCAAATTTATTACGAAATAAACGTGCAATTGAAAGATTTGTTGTATCCACGAATTTCCCCAACTGCGCATTTACGCATTAGGGATTTTTCCCCTTTCTCGAAAATGCTTCCCCCATGTGACGCTTTTGTTCCGTCTATCCGAAGTTGATGGAGTTTTTGCCTGAAATAAATTGTTTTGTAAGGTAGACGCAACTAGCTAGAAGTGGATTACCACCAAAATAATATATCTTCAGAATTAAAGAGTGGGTGATGAAAAACATTTCGTGCTTCAAAAAAAAAATTCGCGGTTGGGGGATTCACCATATATAGCGCTTCTCGTCTTTTGCTTTGAAAAAGAAAAAAGTGACTGTACAATGACGTAATGATGGTCAAATAGTGTTTCAGATTTAAAGACCGGCGTCGGTCAAATAGCCACTGCCTTGTTTCAATGTCTTTATATTTTTGGTTGTTGTAAAAGTTAATGCATTTTAGCTTTTATTTTTTTCTGAATTAAATGTAGGCCAAGACCCTAGATGCTGAAACTTTTTCTTTCACTGCGGATGTTATGGCACAGGTTATCCTGTTGTATTCATGCAATTGTAAATTAAGTTATAGAAAACTTTGGCCTTAACGCTTTTGATCTTTTAAATCTAACCATTTAGCGTAGAGATGTACCGATATATCGGTATCGGTGATATCGGCCATTTTTTTAGTATCGGTATCGGCAAAATTTGGCCGATACTGTGGCCGATACTAAACATGTAAAATAAAAGGCGTTTGCTGCGGATTTTCTGCAGAAGCAAAGATATAGATTTTTTAAAGTAGTAGCTAACGTTACATTGAAGTAAAAAAACAACAACCTGTTTAAATTTTTGATAAGTCACACTCCCATGACTTCTTGCACGCACGTTTTAACATTGGTTGCTTACAGTGATTCATTCACTCAAACAAAACGTTTTGTTTCAGCAGTTTTGCGCTGTTCGATTCTTAAGTTGTGAAGGAGACTCAATTTCTCCAATATTTATCATTTGGCTTGGTTGTTTTTGGTGGGCTGGTTCTGTCAGTTTGTGATTTGGTTTCCTCCTTTCGTTGTGGTGGACTCACCAGGCTTGAACAATGTCGTGGCGGAGTGGGTGGGCTCGGGGTGGGGGCGATGGGACTGCGAATCCTCACTGAACTAATCAATAAGTGGTCTTGTTTCGCCTGGGATGGCGGCCTCATTGTAGGAGGAAGTGTCCTTCCCGGCTGTCGGCACGGGCTGGGCGCTCACTGGTGCGACGGATGTTGCGATTCGCTGGCCATAACGGTGTAGCTTCCACGCTAGCCATTTAGACCATTCAATCAACTATTATGTTTCTCGGCAGCCATTTTGTAGCAAGAATTGAAATGGCCAGTGTGGAAGCTGCACCGTTGTGGTTGGCGGGTCGCGGCAGCTCGCTGTGCTGGTGAGTGCTCAGCCTTGTGCTGGTGGCCGGGGGGACCCTCCTTTCTTCGCAATGAGGTTGTCATCTTGGGCGCAACGGGACCATTTTGATTGGTTTAGTGAGGATTCGTGGTCCCATTGCTTTCATTTTGGGCCTACTTATTCTGCCGTGACATTGTTCGGGCTTGGTGAGTTTGTTGCGGCTAAGGGCGGAAGTTGAATCGCCTACTGGTGGAGCCAAGTTGCACGAGTTTTTTGAGCGTTTGGCGGGGTGGGAGCGATGCAGAATTGTGCATTTTTGCAACCTGGGTTGTCTTGGCCTGGCAAAAGCTTTTTAACCATACGACAAGCGCCCTTAGGACTTAGGTTGCACATTACTTGTCAAATAGTTTTTGTACGACTACACAAATCACTTGGTTTACATTTTACATCTTATTATCAATTATGATAGCACATTTGGAGAGTTTGCGCAAACACTTTATTAATTTTTTAGAAACCCCAATTATGATGTAATGTTTCTTCCCTTACACCCCAATCCTCAATTACGGTGGCCTTTCATTACTAAAACCTACTATTATGACACAACAATATGCATTTGAGATTGGATTCTTGAATCTTTAATAAATTATCCCAATTGATAGCTTTTTTTAATAGTTTTATGCAAATAAGGTAAAACTTAGCATTTGATATAATTCCTTGCAAGTACCAAAATTGCTTCTTTTTGTAACATCAAAGACCAAAGTATCGGCCAAAATATCGGTATCAGCCTAAAAAAGTGATATCAGTATCGGCCAAAATATTGGTATCGGTACATCTCTATTTTAGCGTCTTAAGTGCAAAATTTGAGATGCAACCTACCTAGTTCGTACCCTGAACAGTTCGTACCCTCAGTTTGTACCCTCAGTTCGTACCCTGAACCTCGCTGATCGCAGTTTCTGCAAACATTTTTCTCCAGTTTCCGCTTAACCTAACTCTAACCATCGAGTAATCTATGCTCTCAAACCATAACCCTAGCTGATCGCAGTTTCCGCAAATATTTTTCCACAGTTTCCGCTAACCCTAACCCTCGAGTGGTTAGGGTAAAGGTTAGCGGAAACTGCGGAAAAATGTTTGCGGAAACTGCGATCAGCGAGGGTTAGAGCATGGATTACTCTATGGTTAGAATTAGGGTAAGAGTTAACAGAAACTGCGGAAAAATTTTTGCGGAAACTGCGATCAGCGAGGGTTAGAGCATAGATTACTTTATGGTTAGGGTTAGCAGAAACTGCAGAAAAATGTTTGCGGAAACTGCGATCAGCGGACTTCGGTTTTGAGCTATTTTTTCTCTCTATCTTTTCAGGGGGAAATTTTACAATGATTGCGGAAACTGCGATCAGCGACTTCAACTTTTTTTTAATTTTTTTTCTCGATCTTTTCAAGGTACGAACTGACGGTCCGAACTGTTCATGGTACGAACTAGGTTGCATCCGTTAAAGAGCTTTTACTCGCGATTTTAGATTTGTTGAAATAATTTTTTGATTTTAAATCGTGCTAAAAGGCAAAAATTTTGCGCCTTCGGCGTGAAAAATGCCGCCTAAGACGCTGTATAAGAAACTGAAGTTTTCAGTAATGCGACGGAAGGTCTGGGTGGCGACCTCCCAGAAGTATATATGGTGCGATAATCCAATAAGCCCCTGTCGATGTCAAAACATCGTTCCCGCCCCTGCTTAAATTACCCCCCCACTCTCAAGAATTGTCCGGAGCCCTTGCTGAGATCTTTCAGCGGTGTTTTGCCACTCTCAACCTTGCACTTCCCATCAAAGTAGCTGATGTCTTGTAGGGACGAAACATCTGGCACCCGGACTGACAAAGCCTTGGTAAGTTATTCCTGGTAGTTTTACATAGCCTACTTGTAAAGGCTTTTGACGCAAGACTGGTTACCGAGATGAACAGGGTGAAGTTTGCGATTGTTGAAGTGTTTTTGCTGGGGAATTATTCCATCCATTAGAATTAGATGCTACTGAATACGGTGAATAGAGAGCAGTCCTTAGAATTCATTGCTCAAGTGATAAATGAGCTGATAAAATTTGTTCCTATAAATTGTTGTGCAGAAGTCAGATATTTGACAAATTATTTACCGTATACTATATATTATGTTCAATTGTCCACTCCTTATTATAATACCGTAGATCTATTTTATGTACAGTAATAATGTCATTATTTTTACTTACTTACAGTGTAGCATTTGGAAAATATAATATTATTTTCAATACTGCTCAATTGATCGTTGACATTTTTGTACTGAGGTAAACAGCTTAGGCAACGTTAATGGTTATGGCAGAGGAATTATCCACAACAACACAAAGCCAGCCTCATTTATCAAAACAAGATTTGTCCACATTGGTATGTTTCTGGTTGGTTAGCATTTTATAGCTCGACTTAAAGTGATAGATTTTGATTTAACAGATTGTTATATTGTTACAGATTGTATGGTAGGTCTATATATACATTATTCAGATACACAGATTGTATTGTTATATCTGAACTTTTTATATTGATTGATTGAATCTTTATCCTCAGGCTGGGAAAGCTTCTTGCAGAGCTTAATCCTGGCAGTTTCGCATACTTGTGTAGCGGCTTTGAATCACTGACGCAGGCCGTTCACCGAGATTGACAGAGTGATGTTTCCGATTGTTGAAGTCTTGTTGCCGGGGAACTTTTCCATCCATTAGATGCCGCTGAATGGAGAGCAGTCCTTAACGTGCGTTGCTCAAGCGCACACCCCGAGAGTCGAACCAGCGCCGTTAGTTCGGTTGTTCTATATTGGAAATGACCTGTTTGTTGTTGCTTCTATTTTTAGGATATTTACTTTTTGTCATGTCCAGTATAGGCTTCTTTGTATTTAATTGTGTTGGTTTTCAGTGTGCTTGCACATATTGTTGTAGCAAACGCTATATCCAGCTGTACGCCTTTTTAGATTGACTTGAGGAATTAGCAAACGCAAATTTATGTTCGTCTTCAGTCATACCATTAACTTTTCTGTCGAAGCTATAGGCGTATGCTCGCATGGCAGGGCTGTCATCGCTTAGCCAATGCTTTAGTATATATGTTATATAATAAAAATTCCATTGTGCCCACTGCCAATAATACAATAAATGAAACAAATTATATCTTCAGAGTTGCATGATTATTTCACAAAACTTGTTGACAAAACCTAGAGGGCCATAATTTGCCAAGTACTTTGTACTGCGTTTTGACGGTCGAAAACAAAAAAGTCTTAAGTGACATTTTAAGAAATTCCCTTTTTTGCATTTTCAAAACCTATGCACTTAGGGCTATCTACTACTATTTTACTACTATAGTTATAGATATTAATGCTCAAAGTAAAAGCATTAACAAAATTCAAAAAAGAAAAAGAAAATTTTTTTTTTTTTTGCTTTTTATTCCAAAGTGTAAAAATGCACTTACGACTTTTTTGTTTTTGACCATCGATTTAGTAGTGTCGTGGCACTATTTGAAGATGTGCCACCCATATACAGCTGCAGTAGTGGAACAACATCCCGGGCAAGGTATTGGTGGAGTTGGATAGCTAACAACGTCTATATTCTTCATAGCAGTTTATTGCGATAATTATCACAAGCAAACTTAACACACCAGAACAAAAGAGAGTAAGACCGGTCTGACCAAATTAAGCCAACAACGAAGTGCAAAACTAATTGTGATCAACCTTGAAACTGAAGATCATAATCAGAGTTTCTACAGTCGGAGCATACTGCTCATATTCAAAACTATTAAAACTACTTTTCTACATTCAACTGTATGTTGAAACTTTTTGAAACATATACCAAACTTGCATACTGAAAACCAACTCATTTCATGACTTATCAAAACTTACATGCCAAGAGTTAATGCTTCCACTAGTTTTCGTAATAAAAATTAAGACACTGGGCGTTGCAGCTCAAGAACTAGATTTTAGATTGCAAACATGGCCCTGACTTATTGATTACACACAACAGACCAACAACATAGATATACGCAAAATGATGCGAGCAAGCAAGCACGCGCTCTGTGTAATGCCTGAGGATTTGTACGCAACACAGGAAAAAAAACTATGAACCTGTAAGGCCACACGGATTCCAGAATCAATTATGTAAAGATGTATGCAAAGCTCGCAGAAGCTACAGTAGCTTGAATTAGCATTGATTAGATTAACTCTTCATGCTTTCACCATAAAAAACATCATATATTATATATGTGTAATTTGCATGCATTCTAAAATGTTGAGATTGATACACACTGAAAAAAGTTTTATGACTATTTTTCTTATCCAGGATGTTACTACTTTGACACCATTGACACCAGATGTGATTAGTCGTCAAGCAACTATCAACATTGGCACAATTGGTCATGTAGCTCATGGGAAATCAACTGTTGTGAAAGCCATTTCCGGTGTACACACAGTCAGATTCAAGAATGAGTTGGAAAGGAATATTACGATTAAACTTGGCTATGCCAATGCAAAAGTATGGCGCACAGTGTTAAGCCAAAATAGTTTAAATTTGTCTTAATTTTTGTATATACTGTTCATCAATGCAGTTAATTTATTGTCAGTCATCTGTTTCTCATTTTATCTTAAATAATTGTTTTTTAACCCATTAACCGCTGACGTTGCGTTGCTGCAACGCTTACTTTGAGCCTTTATAAACGCATTTCAAAAGCAACTTTCTATCTAAAAAAATGAATATTCTTGTCATTTGAACTCTAAATAAAGTGTTTAAAACCTTATTTTAAAAAAATAATTTTTTTTGTACACTTAAAATCATCGCTCTTTTACGACACTTTTCACGCATTTCGAGCGCATTTTGTTAGTCGTATTTCAATATGCATTAATTCAATAAAATAATTTCAAAAATTGGCTTAAAGTATAGTGTAGTGATGCTAAAACATACCAGTGTAAGCACATCTTCTAAATGTGTGAAGAGCTGAAGATATTTAAGTGCAAACTTTGCTGTACCATTTCTGCAACGTCAGCGTAAAACCGATACTTTATTATGCATATGCAGTAGATCGCTTCAAAAACAGCCCAAAAATTTTTTTTTTGGAAACTTTCAAGTCTTACCCCCCCAAAAGTTTCCATTTACTATAAAAACACCTTGTGTGAAATATTTTTTAAAAATATTAATGTTTAGGGGTTCCCCTGCCCCCCCGAAATTTTGGCTTTTTTAACGAAAAATGTCAAACTTCAGATGGCTGTATCTCAAAAACTTTTCATGCAAACATATAAGTGTCGGGGGTTCATTTTCATCAGCATGGTGAGCACTATAAGTAGAGAAAGTCAAACAAGGCAAAATTTGTTATTAAAATATTTTCGATTATTAATTTTTTTTTGTTTATTGTAATATGGAAAAGGTTAAGTTTAAAAAATTGAATTTTGCAAATTTACCTTGTGAAATTAGTAGCTTAACAGGATTCAGATCCCTCAACAGTATACACACAAGGTCGTAGTGGGTCCCCCACCCCAAAAGTAGGTATTATCTGTTTAGAACAGGGGTTTCATGGTGATGGTCAATTGGTCATGGTTTCATGGTCATGGTGACCAACTACTCAAACGTCTCCCTATTGCCCAGTTAAGGTGTTTTTAACTGGCTAGGGAAAGTCCTTGCGGTGACGAGAAACAACTTGCAAAAGATACTGTAGCTGATCTTCATCCTTTGTTAAGTGCCCAGAAAAGCTTTGCACAAGGGCAACGCCTCTTTCTGCATGGTCATTTATTACAACAAGTGACTTGCAGAAAGCTCTGGCAGTCTGGTAATCTTCATTTCCTTCCCACTGTGTTGCTGGCAGCTGAAGAAAAGGATCTAGAATCTTCAGTTTTTGGAACAGTGATTGTGTATTAGAAGTAGCAAAGGTTTGCAATGTTTTGCTGTCGATGCTGTCTAATGCCACAGTAACTCTTTTTGCTGGGCCCTCATTGTTATCATTATGGAACGTTGCTTTTACCATCTGATCCTTGATGTTTTGTAAGACATCCTCGTTAAAAAGGGAAAGACCAATGAACTCTTCTGAGAGATACCATAAATGGTGAGCCATCTTCTCTGTTGTCACCACAGAAATCGCTTTATTAGTGGTTGCATAACCCTTCAAACTTTTCAGAAGGAATAGATCATTATTTGGTGCTTTCACTGCAAGTGGAGCAGTAACCCACGCTTTGACATAAATGCAGGAAAAGAAAATGCAGAGATCACGCAGTGCTTTCTCTTCACTGGACGTCAAAGGAAACTGGCCCCGGAACATCCATACCTTGAATGTATAAATAACTTTAGCCATCCACCGTGCATGATAGTTAGCACCAGGGGCTCGAAACCGGGTTTCTCGAGATGATAGAGCTCCAAGAATTAGCAATGCTAACTCCACAACCTCCGATAATCATTACGGGGTTGCGATTTCATGGTCAATGCTTTGTTGAGGAATTCTATTAGCTGTTCCTTAACGTCCTTTACACCATTATCTGCAACATCATCTGTAGAAGCATCTTCCCACTTTTCTTGATCTATGAAATTCCACTTCACTTTAAAACGTTTGAAGAGCTGGATCTCTGGTGCAGAAGGTGATGTCATCACTTCTTTAAATAAGTTCCTGTATGTGATGTCGACACGCAAAGTATAACAAATCTTGACCAAGCATTTATTTGATATTTACACAAACACCATTTATGCGGCCAGTGTTGGTCTGTTGGAGCTTGTAGTGTCAAAGCAAATGGCCTCAACAAGTGCATCAACTACCGTACTGCCTGCCTTTGAGCTTTGCCTGTTCCTGATGGAAGCTTTAGTACCGAGAGTGATTGTGATTCTCCGTCAAAAGATACAAGAATGGGAAGACGATCAACATTATTGTCCCCAGTTAAATCTGGAAGGAGTTTTTCGTCACAGTGTAGGCTACAGTTAGAGGTGAGTTGGAGGAAAAGTTATTTAAAATTTCTTTTGAAAACGTCTCCCTACGTTTACGCCTATTGCGCCGTATGTTGGATGCACTCAAGGTGAACTCCTGAATATTGCAACCAAGGCTCTTTGCGGTTTGACTAACTATAAACATAGCAGCTCGATCCGACACATTTGCACAGTCAAGGCTTTCTGACAGATTTGCTGATATTATTTCTTTCCTTCATTCTTCTTTCTTCCTTCTTTTATGGGGTACCCGAGAATATGGACCATCTTCATCATCGGAGGCTGATTTCTTCAGCAGTTGAACTGCTGTCCTCTAGAATAGTCACTGCCTGAGATTCATCAGCAGCTTCAAGCGCTATTCGACGTCGCTTGCTTTCATTTTGTAACGCAGAGCAACGTCTTCTTTGCTTTTGCAGAATAGTTGCATCAAGTTTACCCATACATCCACAACTTCCTTTTCCTGCTGGGCCAAGAGAAAAGCTTTATCTTCCTCAATCGTCATCATGCTTAAAACATCAGCATGAGCAATATCAAACCAGTTCTCGAAAGATTCTTTAAATTCTTCCTCAAGTCTTACTTGAGTAACTGTATCCCTTTTTTTGTGTTTCTGCAAAATCAGTTTTATTTCCTGTTCTTCTTCATTGGGTTAAAGGAGACCAGGTATGATCATGCACAATTAGCTGCATCATATGGACTATTGGACTTTTATAGAGTTAATCAAAATTTCTGTGTTTGTGACAGTGACCACAAAATATAGACTAATAATTAAGAAATTATCAAAAATAACCTATTCTTAAAAAATTGTGATAAAATTGTGATAAAATTGGATATTGAAAAAGTAGATATTTTGAACTGTTACTCTGTTCCAACCAACAGTTCTCACCATGCTGATGAAAATGAACCCCAACACTTATATGTTTGCATGAAAAGTTTTTAAGATACAGCCATCTGAAGTTTGACATTTTTCGTTAAAAAAGCCAAAATTTCGGGGGGGCAGGGGAACCCCTAAACATTAATATTTTTAAAAATTATTTCACACAAGGTGTTTTTGTAGTAAATGGAAACTTTTGGAGGGGTAAGACTTCAAAATTTCAAAAGTTGGTTTTTTTGAAGCGGCCTAATATGCAGTGTAGTAGACACGCACCGTTGTTTCGTAAAGAGATGCTGATTATAGGCGAAAACTTCTGTTTGTTTGCTAAGAAAGCATTTACGAAACAATAAAGTGACAATTGACCTGATTTGCAAATGATTTCTGAGAATTACTAGCCAGTAACCAGTAATTTTGTCCAACTCTAAACGATACTTAGTTGTCTTACTAATGGCTTGACCGAAATAGAGCTGGATATTGTGTTCTGTCTCACAAAGTCGCACGGTAACTGATTGTGACAAGAGGCAGGCCGAGCTACTGCTATTTTTTCCGAATGCATTACGTTACACTAAATAATGTCTCGCCAGACGTTTCTACTGTAGAGGAGGCATTAGCCGCTTTCGAAGATATGGAATATTGTGAAGAAGATGAAATTGACATGGTCATAGCACCACTAGATCCTGCTGTAGTTAGCGACGAAGAGGGTATGGACGAAAACGATTTGACAGAAAGTGGAGCAGTGCTACCAGACGCTGCAGGAGAGATTGAAATTCATTGCAACCCAGTACAAAGTGATGATGTGCCAACGACCCCAGTTCCTAAGAAAAAACGCAGCTTATCGGAAGTGAAATGGAGTAGGAAAAAGGCTCCTTTCTTATTTTCTCCTGTATGCAAAGAAGCTGACAAGCTGGAAGATTTGGAAAGGAAATTGCTGGGACTAGAGTTTCGACGACAAGTGACTGTGAAACTTTGGAACTCCAAACGCTTTGCAATCTCTGCCACTGGCCGCACAAGTGTTTTTGCTCTTGAATATAGCCGACCAAATAATTCTACATCGCACCACTGTCTAAAAACCATTCCCTGCAATAAAAGACGTCGTTGCAGACAGTGTCACAGCCAAACGCGTTTTCTTTGTAGGATGTGTGATGTTCCTCTTCATCAGCATTGCAATGAATTGTACCACAAAAACAGGCCATAATCCAAAGTAGATGTGTTCAAGGACATTGTGTTTTATTGAGTGCATTTTTTGTGTACTTTTATTACTCGTATGTTTTTATGCCACATGATTTCGTTGTTTGCAATTGTGAATAGAAAACTATGTTTTCGCACTTGACTAAAATATGGTCTTAGATTTTTATATGTTCAAAGGAAAAAAAGAAACGGTCAAAAGAGAGACGCAGAAGACGCAAAGGGAAAGAAGTCTTAACACTCGATTAGTCAAACTATTAAAAAAAAATTATCGCTGACGTTGCGTTTCTGCAACACCTCAGATTTTGTACAAACAAACAAAAAAAATTCAATTTTTTTTACTAATTGTCCAAACTAGAAGGGTGCTACCAACATATCAAAAAATAAAAAAAGATTAACTTCTAGAAACAGGTGCGGCGTTTAATGGGTTAAAATAACCACAAACCTGAATGCTATATTGCATCACGTTTACCTATTACGTAATACTATTTGTTCATCCCTTCTGCAGATATATAAAGCTGATGGTCAAAGACCAGAGTGCTTTTGTGCTTGTAGCAGCAACAAAGAAGATGAGTTTCCTGCTGAATTCAATGGTGCAAAAGGACCTTTCAAGCTTGTACGGCATGTTTCTTTCGTTGATTGTCCTGGTCACGATATTCTTATGGCTACCATGTTGAATGGGGCTGCTGTTATGGACGCTGCATTACTTTTGATTGGTAAGATGAATCAATGTTATCAATACTTTGACAACACTAATGAACGTTTTGTTTGTAAACTGTTTCCCAATACTAACATTTGTTCCCAATGATAAATTTAGATTTAAAACAGTTAGAATGCCTATGCTGCAAATACAGCACTTTCAACATTATAATATACTTTATATGTCATAATGGTTTTATTAAATACCTTAAGTGCACATTTGATTTATTAATCACCTTGCTTGTTTTTGTAATTTTTATGCTAGTGTGCAATTACTGTGGAGTGTGGACGTCATAATTTTTTGTTGCAATAATTTCAGCTTCAAACCTTATTCATTCAAAGAAAAGCTTTTTTAAACTATTCAAGAACCACCTTTTATGCGGACCAAAGAATTTTGAAGTGCAACACAATACAGTTGTGAAATTGAATGATTCTTGTTTTTCAGCTGGCAACGAGCCATGCCCTCAACCACAGACATCAGAGCATCTTGCTGCGATTGAAATTATGAAACTGAAACATATAATTATTTTACAAAACAAAATTGATCTTGTTACTCAAACACAAGCAAAAGAACAATACCAGCAGATTATCAAGTTTGTGCAAGGTAAAGACGGAATGGCCCGTTTCGGCTAGTCCGATTCGGCTAGTCCGATTCGGCTAGTTCCCTATTAGGCTAGTGTCCGATTCGGCCAGTCTGATTCGGCTAGTTCCCTATTCGGCTACAGTTTTGAATTGTATTTTATTCCACAATATTGTTTCTTTTGCATTCCGTCAAAGAAAAATAAATTGAAATGAAATTTAGTGCAAAATGTTTGAATTATTAAATTGAAATGTTTGCTCACATAAAATCGACATGTATCCTACGTCACCGTCTGTATGCAAACCAAAACTAAAATCGGAAATTTCAACAGCACAGTTTGAATTTTTACATTAAAAATGATAACAGAGAGATGTATGTCCGATTCTTCTGTTTATAGAGAATTTTGTATTTTATTCACATGGTTTAAAAAGAAAGAGAAAAGGAAGGTGACTTACAGCTCAGGAGGACATGAGTCAGAAATTGATTTTATTGTGGTTGGGCAGGAACAGAGAAAGTACTTGAAAAATGTGAAAGTAATTCCGTGGGAGTTGCAGCATAGACTAGTAGTAGGAGACTTAAATATGAAAAAAGTGAAGAAAATTGTGAAGAAAGAACGAGTTTTTGTGAGAAATGTGTGGAAACTGGAGGAAAAAGAAGCGAGAATTAAGTTTGTGAAAAGAGCAAAAGAGCTGGTAAACATGAGTGCGCAGGACTTGTGGGCTTCATTTCAGAAAGGTGTCCTAGCAGCATGTGATGAAGTATGTGGGAAAAAGAAAGTGAGGAGGGATCGTGGAGACACATGGTGGTGGGATGAAGAGGTGAAGCATGCGATTTCACAGAAAAGAGATGCATACAAGCAGTGGCGCAAAAATGGGTCAGAAGAGAATAAAAAGAAGTATAAGAGTATGAAAAAGAAGGCAAAGAGGGTTATTGCAAGAGCTATGAAGAATGGTGCTGAGGAGGAACTTAATAAAATGGGGGAAAGCCAAAACAAAGTATTCAGATTCATAAAGCAAATGAAAAAGGATGGGAAAGATATTGTAGGGGGAAGATGTATAAGGAGTGGAGATGGGAAGTTGCATTTCAGCCCGGACAGCAGAGGAGAAGTGTGGAAGGAACATATGGAAAATGTTATGAATAAGGAGAATGTATGGGATCATATGACAGAGGTTGATCTGGTGGAGGGTCCAGTGGGAAAGATTACTCGTGATGAAGTGGTGGAGGCAATGGGGCAAATGAAACTGCATAAAGCAGCCGGTCCATCAGAAGTGAGCGTAGAGATGATAAAAGCAAGTGGAGAGTTGGGAATTGAAGTAATGCTACAACTTAGCCAAAGGGTATTAGATGGAGAGGGAATGCCGGAGGAGTGGAAGCATAGTACTGTTGTTCCACTGTTCAAGAGAAAAGGGGATGTGAGAAGTTGCAGTGCATATAGAGGTGTAAAACTACTAGAGCATGGAATGAAAATTGTGGAGCGAATACTAGAAAAGAGGTTGAGAACATTGGTGAAATTAAATGATATGCAGTTTGGATTTATGCCAGGAAAAGGTACAGTAGATGCTCTGTTTATATTGAGAAGAATGCAGGAGGAATACCGAGAGAAGCAGAGAAAACTATATATGTGTTTCGTCGACTTAGAAAAGGCATTTGACAGAGTACCAAGGAAAGTGATGGAGTGGGCAAAGAGGAAAAGAGGTATACCAGAGGTATTAGTGAGAGCTGTGATGTCTATGTATGAGGATGCAAGAACAAAAGTAAGAGTTGGATCAAATTATTCAAACGAGTTTTCTGTGAAGGTTGGTGTACACCAAGGATCAGTTTTGTCACCGCTGATATTTGCTATTGTGGTTGACGTTGTAACTGAAGGAGTGAGGGAGGGCTTATTGAGTGAAATTTTGTATGCAGACGACCTGGTCTTGACAAGTAATAGTATGGAGGGACTGGAGAGAAAGTTTGAGAAATGGAAAGAAGCATTTGAAACCAAGGGTATGAAGGTGAATCTTGAAGAAACAAAAGTGATGGTGAGTGGAGCAGAAGGAACAGTTGTTGAGAACAAAGTAGATCCCTGTGGAATATGTGGCAAGAGAGTGATGAGAAATTCAATGCAATGCAAGGAATGTGGAAAGTGGGTACATGCAAGATGTGCTAATGTCAAGAGAGCCGCAACAAGATTGGCGAAGTGTTTTGTTTGTGGGAAATGCAGTAAAGGAAGGAATGAAGTGGAAGGCCATGATGATGAGTTCTGCCATGGCATCGAAACAGTGACAGACTTCTGTTATCTGGGTGATCGGATAAATGGAAGTGGTGGATGTGAAGCAGCGGTGACAACAAGGGCAAGATTGGGCTGGGCAAAGTTCAGGGAATGTGGGGAAATGTTGTATGGCAGAAAATTTTCACTAAGGATGAAAGGAAAAGTATATCGGAGCTGTGTGCGGCCTGCAATGCTATATGGTAGCGAGACATGGGTATTGAGAGAGAGTGAACTGGCAATCCTGAGAAGAACGGAAAGGTCAATGGTGAGAGCAATGTGTGGGGTGAAAACGAGAAGGGAAAAAAGGACTGAAGAATTGTTGGATATGCTAGAGATGAGAGAGACCATAGACCAACTGGCAAGGGCAAATGGAGTAAGATGGTATGGACATGTGATAAGGAGGGAGGAAGGAAGTTTTCTTAGAAAGGCATTAGATCTAAAGGTGGATGGGAAGAGGAAACGCGGTCGTCCAAGAAGAACGTGGAAACAACAAGTGAAGGATGAATTAAAAAAAGTCGGACTGAAGGAGGAAGATGCAAGGGACAGAGTGAAATGGAGAAAAGGGATTAAAACAATTGCTGCGCGGAAACAATCGGCCACCCCCACTAGTGGGGAACAAACCGACGATGGATTATGATGATGATGATGATTCCACAATATCGTTTCTTTTGCCTTCTTGCATTTTATCCAGTGTTTACCTTTGAGTGCGAATTTTGTTGTCTGGGTTTGTTCGAAATAAGTGTTTTACATCAAAATAACATTTTTCATGACTAACAATCGAGGTTAATGAGATAAAGTCTCAGCGAAAATGTGTCAACAAAAAAAAGACAGTTGCCAAATAGCGTTTGACATAAAAGATGAAGTTAAAACCTAAGTGGCAGTTTAGAATAAACCTGGGTTTCGGCGTTACATGACCTGGAATTTTAGTTTTGGTCTCAATCACATCATCATGATTCGGAGTAAGATCTTAGTTAGATGATTCACAAGGCTAATTGTTCTGTGGAGTGAACATTCTGTTGCTACGGTTTTATTTGGTAAAGTTATGAATATGGAACGTACCATATCACTAGGGATGTTTTCGGTGTCATAAATATGATTTAAGATTTCAGTGGTTAGGTCTAAACCCCACTCATCTAAAGCTTCGATAATTTCACCTATAAAAGAAACGATATTGTGGAATAAAATACAACATTTTCTAAATCAACAGAAGGTGTCGTTGGATTTGGAATTTTGTAATAGTTGATGATGATTCTAATATATTCTAAGTTTGCATACAGATGGTGACGTAGGATACATGTCGATTTTATGTGAGCAAACATTTCAATGTAATAGTTCAAACATTTTGCACTAAATTTCATTTCAATTTATTTTTCTTTGTTGGAATGCAAAAGAAACGATATTGTGGAATAAAATACAATTCAAAACTGTAGCCGAATAGGGAACTAGCCGAATCAGACTAGCCGAATCGGACTGTAGCCGAATAGGGAACTAGCCGAATCGGACTAGCCGAATCGGACTAGCCGAATAGTAGCAGACCCAGGTAAAGACAAACTTACATGCCTATGTTCTTTACTTACTTTTTTAGCCTCCCAATATGAAGAAATAAACTTCTCATTATGCTAAGTCTTCGGCACTAACGAGAGTAGGATAGCCAGTTCCTTCTTTTGGTTCAGCCGCTTTTCCTTCAGCGTATTTATTACGTAGTAGAAATGATAAAGTGAATGTCTTCTGAGACACCGAGACCTAACCCTGGCACGCAGTCAGCAAGAAGCGGTTGACTTGATCACATCGAAAATTTTGTTTGAGAGTTATTAAAATAAAGTTCAACCAGCCTCATGTTTAAAAAGAATATATATTTCGCTACATAATGAGCATCTTCAGTTCTTATTCAAATAGAATCTTTAAACATGAGGCTGGTTGAACTTTATTTTAATAACTCTCAAACAAAAAGTAGTAGAAATGAATGACGTTTATTCATAACCAGCTTTTTACCTAAGCCGAATGACGAACTAGGCTCGCATTATTGGAAAGCCAGCGCCTTATCCATCCCACTGCCAACAAAGTATGTATTTGTAGCAACCATCAACAATATTACTCTGTCTGGAAAATAGAAAAGTGTCTGTTGTGAAGTTTCGTCACAAGAATGGTGTGTTAATGTTCAGTGTACATTAGGGTGTCCCACTTTTAGGCAACTTTTTAGGAAAATTAGGTTCGGGTCAAATTCTGACTGGATTTTCGTCACTGATTTCAAAAATGACGTTATTTTTTCATTATGACATCATCTTGATGCGCCAGCTAGCGGATTTGTGCTATTTTGGCCTTATCACAAATATGGTTAGAGCTAGAGAGTTGGAACATGCGCCAAAATGACCGGAAGGGACGATTTCCTATTTGTTGTCAATACAATATGAAACGCTAACTGCAACAGAAAAGGAGTTACTTTGAAAAAACATGTTTTTGCTCATTTTTGGCCAAAAAAATGAGTAACACGGCAATTTTGCTACAGTGACGCCTTTATTTCGATTTTGAAGTTGCTGTGCGGCGACACAATGTTTAACAATTAAGTACAGTGGTAGTAGTTTAGCATATTTTATTTACAATTGATTACCTCAGCATTGATTTTTACATGCATGTTGCAATTACTAATACTAGCTTACTTTAATTCCTTGATCATTTTGTTCAAAAATCTGTCAAACAAAACCACCACTCAACAACACAACACAGTTCAATGGGATTATTTATCACACCATACTGTGCAAAGCAGCACAAATGCACAAGTCTGTTTTGGCCAAATTATCTTGTTCATCTCAAATCAAGCCGTTCACAACGCATTTCAGTCTGCCAATGAAGCGCTCTGTACGCCAAAACACTGATGGAGATGAAAAACATGCAATGCATGGAGCCATCTTACTTTCTTCGGAGAAAAAAATCACGTAAGTTGCCACGCTTCAAAAGCGTTTGCTCGATATCAACTTTTCTGTCTTATACCGCATCAGCAGCAAATGGCGGAGCTTCAGCGTGGAAACTCCAAGCAACGTTTTTAGGGCCCAACCATTGGGATGCATGCTTAACGAAATGTTTCACAACAGCGTTACTGGTTCATCAACAGATTTATATGCAAGTAATAAATCTCTTGTAAACAGTACAATTCAGGGGCCTTCAGCAACGAAAGGTTTAAGATGGATGACTAAAAATGTTGGCAAATAAACACAAGCAATGATAGAAACCATACGTTGAAGTTTAGGGACATACTGAGGCTCAACACAATACCCAAAAACCAGCATTCTTACGTAACCACTCGCTGTTGTTATTTACGCGCATGGGACACACCTTCTTGACGATAAAACAGTAGGGGTTTCAAATTTCCTGGAACATCCATCAATAAATGAGGTGCCAGAGCAAGAAGACACATATGGTCGCTCCGAAAAGATGAATCTTTACCTTCTTTCTTGTCAGAAAACCATAGGATCTTGGCTTTTAAATGATTTGGGGTAGAGCTGAGATGGAAACTTTACAATCTTGTCGGATTTGCAGATTACTTAAGCTTAAGGGTTGCCATCACTCTTAGATGTACTGCTAAAACTGTATTTCGTAATGCTTTGCCAAACAAAATTTATGAATCTTGTATGCAAAATATCCCAAACAAAAATGATGTAACATTGCATCATTTTTACGTTAGGATCTACAGTTTATGACATAACAATCGGAATAAAAGCGTCACTACATCTATTGTTACACTACTACCACTGTACTTAATTGTTAAACAAGGTGGCACAGCTTAACAATCGAAATAAAAGCATCACTGTAGCAAAACCTAAGCAAATTGCCGTGTTTCTCATTTTTTTTGTCCAAAAATGAGCAAAAACATGTTTTTTTCAAAATAACTCCTTTTCTATTGCAGTTAGCGTTTCATATTGTATTGACAACAAATAGGAAATCGCCCCTTCCGGTCATTTTGGCGCAAGTTTCAGTTCTCTAGCTCTTACCATATTTGTGATAAGGCCAAAATAGCACAAATCCGCTAGCTGGCGCATCAAGATGACGTCATAATGAAAAAATAACGTCATTTTTGAAATCAGTGACGAAAATCCAGTCAGAATTTGACCCGAACCTAATTTTCCTGAAAAGTCGCCTAAAAGTGGGACACCCTAGTGTACATGCTGTGCATGTGTACTATGTAGGTTTTAAAGCAGAATCTGTTTCTATCTTTACAGGCACTGTTGCAGAAGGAGCACCTATTGTCCCTATATCTGCCCAGCTTAAATATAACATTGAAGTTCTATGTGAATACATTGTTAAAAAGATTCCTATCCCGTTGCGAGATTTTACTTCCAGACCTCGTTTAATTGGTGAGTATTCAATCGAATGTTTTATGGTCATTGACTACAATATTAGATTATGTTTACCAAGCTCAATAGGCTATGCACCATGCATCATTATCAAAGTTAAAAATTGTGCGTCAATCACTTTCCAAGTTAAGTTTTGTTGTCAATCCCTTCTATTAAATTGTTGGTTATGGGAAAAACTGGGCTATTATCTGCAATTGCAAAATGACAATGCATTTAAAAAAAAACGACCAATGTATCGATAAATGAAGTTTAATGGCCATATTTTCCCTATTCGTTTCCAGTTATTCGTTCGTTCGATGTCAACAAGCCCGGATGTGAGCATGACGATTTAAAAGGAGGGGTCGCTGGTGGAAGCATCCTGAAAGGAGTTCTCAAGGTACTTGTAACTTTTTTTGTGCATTCTCTCTAAACTCTGTTGGAGTAGGGTTGTGTTTGACCAGAGCTCGGTAACTATTTTTTTGGCTTTTTCTTTCTTTTGATGTTAATGTCCTCATTTGTTTTGCAAGATCGGACAAGAAATTGAGATCCGGCCAGGAATTGTCGCCAAGGATGCCGAAGGCAAACTGCAAGTTCGTCCGATCTTTTCAAAGATTGTATCGCTCTTTGCCGAACACAACGATTTACAGTATGCTGTACCTGGAGGGCTCATAGGTAACGTGAAGTGTTGCTTTTCTTTGAATATTTTTATGCAATATTTTTACGTGTTAGTTTGTAATATGAGTAAAGAGATTCTTGAGTGTGACAGAGCACGCAACTTATAGAAATTTGTTTTGCAATGTGAAAGCTACCAACTTGTTAAAGAGTCTGGGTGATGTGACCGACAAGATGTTAAAAACAGCAATTAGGTGATTGCTTGATATATTTGTATAACGCTTTACTGGAAAATTAATATAACCTTTGTGATCTTAATCAATATAATATACATCGATTGATGACTGTGCTGTGCTCAAAGGCCACAACCATACTAATATCGTTTTCACGCACTTACATTGGTCTCAACTTGAAACGTGATTATCTGTCAAAAATGCAAAGTTTCTTGCACTTTGCCTGATCATCATTGATCTTGTTACTGGTTGTCGCACTGTTTGTTAACATGAGTTTCCAGCAATATTCCAACACAGCGTTGCATGTTATCTTCCTTCAGTTGAATGCTGTTTGTTTGCAGGAGCTGGTACCAAAATCGATCCCACCTTATGCCGTGCTGATCGTATGGTGGGACATGTGTTGGGCGAAGTAGGGTCACTACCCGATATATTTACGGAAATTGAAATTTCCTATTTCCTTCTACGCCGCTTGTTGGGCGTGAGGACAGAAGGAGACAAAAAAGGAGCTAAAGTAAGTCGCTGTACGTGGTAGTGGTGCGGCTGTTTGGCTGGCGGTCAAATGTTGGCGTCTTACGACCACCAAAAGCACGTGACTTGACTTTGTCTTCATGAAATGCTGAAAGGGAAATAAGTTTGCCTTCTGGTTCATGTAATCTAACCACGCGTCATAGAACGTTTGTGAACACTAACCACGCATGGCTATTGGTTGACATAGTAATCAATCGAAGTTGCATCAGGCATTTTCTTTCAAGATGTTATGTTATGAAAACGAATTTTAAAACGCGAACGAATTTGAATTATATTTGTTTCCCTTATTAACAAGTGCTATCTTTTCCCTGCAATCGAGGATGACAAGTTGGGGTTTAACATTCATCATGTTTGAAAAACTGTGATTATTATTTGACCAGCTATTCATAACTCCATATTTGTTTCGGTTAGACCTCTTTCTACTTAAATCTCAAAATAGATTCGTATTTCAGGTTCAAAAACTGAGCAAGAACGAAGTTCTGATGGTGAACATTGGCTCACTGTCCACCGGAGGCCGAGTGTTGGCCATCAAAGCTGATCTCGCCAAGATAGTGCTGACGAGTCCTGTATGTACGGAAGTTGGAGAAAAGATTGCTTTAAGCAGAAGAGTGGAAAAGCATTGGAGGTTAATCAACACAGCGTGAAGTTTGATAAGATCTAATGATCTTTTTAGCATTCAACTTCCTCTCTTCGAGAAATTGTATTTTATGACGTTACTATTGTTTTCAAGACCTGCTTATTGTTATGGTGCGAGTAGGTGAGTCCATTTAGCTCGGTCGGAATTCATTTTTACGTGAGTGAACCCAAAGAGACTAATTGCTCATCAGTGAGGACGATGTTTGAAGAATTAGTTAGATTCGTACATAATTTCTAGGCTCCACTTCTCTATCAAGCAAGTGTGTCTGTAAATCGAGATCATGGAGAATGTTTTAGGCATTTATACATTTCTTTTTCATGATGGAATTTCATTCATATTTCTCTTTTTTTTGTTTCAGGTTGATTGGCTGGGGTCAGATTCGTAGAGGTAACGTCATAAAGCCTATGTCATCGGGAATGTCGAAATCCTAAATATTTCTGGAAACCTTGAACGTTTGTTCTCTAAAAACTTATGGACACAATATGCACAATAGAAGTTTTTTAAAAGCAAATTTAGTGTTGTTTTTGGGATAAACGACGCGTTAATTTGCCAAGATTGACTGGCTTTTTACAAAGCTTAGGTCAAGTTCATCTCATGGAAATTTATCAACTAACTTGTTTGTGCTTCGTTGATGTAAATTACGGTGTGGGTTGATGACTCCTGTTGGTTAATTGGGCAGCAGCTTTATGAATAGGCAATTCTGTTTGACTTAACATATCATGGTTAATAATATTTTAACGCAGAATAGTTTCAGGGTGATTTTGTGTATAAAATAAATTAATGTCACCCTGTGATGTCAACTGGTATAACTTTTCACCACAATGCAGCTTGATTGCGTTTGCTTGTCACGTCACACGCAGGCTTGCTATATTATGTGAAGTTGCGAAGTAGTTGGAAATATTTACTGCGAATGTTAGGTCTTATTTATCTCTGCTCAGGATGAAAAGTAAAGGTTTGCTTTTTTTTCTTGTAACTGAAACCTACTTTAAATTTTCCGGAGCCATCTCATGAATTGATTTGAAAATACCTCCGGTTTCAAGACATACTCGTATTGCTGTTGTGCTGCTGCGTTAAATATGATTCACGCAATAAACTAGGTTGAAAGTAGTAGTACTCCAGTTTCAATCCGGTGATATCCTCGTTATCGAGGGTGGCCGGATTCACCTCCAAGTGCCGCAATCGCCTTCACACCCTGCCTCCACATCGATCTGTCTAACGCGTCCTCTCTTGTCAAGCCCACCTTGCTGCTTTCCTCCTCAACTTGCCTTTTCCGCGTTTTCCTTGTTTTCTACGATCCTCCACTCGCAACTACAACGCTCTTCTCAAAACATCATCTTCCCTTCTCAAAGCATGCCCATACCACCTCACTCCATTGGCTTATTGAAATTATTGCAACGACGATGGAGATGATGATGAGCCAAGGTGCAGGGTAGGATTGTTGCCAGCTGATCAGACCAATTTTAGAAAATGGTTTGATGCGGATCTGAGGTGCGACGTCTCGAGTACGAATGGCGAAATGGTTGGATTTAGTTTATACCAGAGGTTCCCAACCTTTTTGGTGCCGTGACCCTTTTATAACATTTGCCAAGTTACGGTGACCCCAAGGATAAAATTAGTTAGGTTGATCCTCCTTCACTGCACTTTTGGAACTAACTAGTAGGCTACTAGGCTATATATTAAATTTGACTTCTAAATAAACAACACATCAAATCAACAGAATAATTTGTTCAGTGAGAAGGCTGTGCTTGCTTTTTTTAGCCAGATCTGAAATCCTTGGAGCAATCTTTGCAAGAGCACAACGCAGATCATCTTCTACATCAAGTCTGCTCCTGTATTTAGATTTGATAACCAACAAGCTTGAAAAGCCTGTTTTACAAAGGTATGTTGTTGGAAAAGGAAGAATCAGGCGCAATGCGATCTCAGACAGAACGGGATATGACTGCAAACTTTTGATCCAAAATTTAGCAACTGACATTGAAGAAAAATCAGTTTTTGCTGCATCGCTGGTAATAAGTTCAATGAACTCCTCTTGTGCATTCTCTGAGATAGAGAAAATGAATCGTGATTATAACAACAGATTTATGACGTAATAAATGTTACTAAGAATTGAACAACAGACGGAGTACAGTACAGGCTACAGCTATCCAACATCACGCAAGAAGCAACTCGAGCTTTTTTGCTGTTGTTCTATCCTTAAATTTTTTAAGGTGTGCTAGCTGTCTCTTTGTAAATTATTTTCTTGTTTTACCTTTTATTTATTTTTGCATTACTTCATTTCCAGAGATGAACGTATGCGCCGCAAATTCTACGCTGCACACTTGCGGCGTAGACTTTTTGTTTGCGCTAACGCTTACGGCCACATTTTTTAGGATAGTTTGCGCTTGAGGCTACGCCGTAAAGTTTTCACGGTTTTTCAGCGCATAGCATCAACGTATACTTTTTAATGTCTTTTTTTCGCTACAACACGCCAATACCTTCCAGCGCTGCAGTTGAAAGAATGTTTTCAACGGGCAAAGACATATTGGAACCAAAACACAGCAAAATGTCAGATAAACACTTTCAGATGCTTGTGTTTCTTGGTGGAAATTCAAAATAAAACTTGTTTGTTTCGATTGTTTTATACTGTGTGAATGTTTGGCACCTAGCAAACAAAATTAGTTTGCGCTAGTGTATGCGCTGACGCCGCCAACTTTTTTTTACAAGTTGCGTTGACGCATACGGCGTATGGTTTTTCGAACGTTTGCGTTGACGCTGACGGCGTCAATATTTTTTGTATGCGCGTACACATAGCCGTACGAGACCAAACCATTTTGGGGGGGGGGGGGCAGAACGTAAATTTGCCCAAATCTGCACGCTTTTATAGAAATTGCCCAAATGTAATGTATGCGGTGCATAATAACAGTGAAAAACTAACATAACAAGATCACCAGATAGCTAGAATTTCTTACCAAAGTAATCAAAATAGAGCAACTGAATTCATCTTTGAATATACCTTGCTTGTGCATTGCTTGATGCTTCTGCACTTTGGCATGGTAGGCTAGGTAGGGGTAACATTTAGGAGTATTATATATTTCAGCAGTAGCATTTTAAATGTTGGTGAAATTAACATGACACAGTTGCATATACTGTACAAACTAAATATTTATTTTGAAGCGCAACTGCATCATTTTAATTTGCGTAGTTTTATAAAAGTAACCAAACAAAACTAAGCAACACCACAACATTAACATTACATTTAACAGGTACAGAATAACATTTTTTTGTTAAATGTTGTGGTGTTGCTTATAGCTATGTCCGTTTATAGTTGAAAAAGTACTGTAACCTCTCCACCCGAACTGTTTTATAAAAGTATTCACCAGATTTATATAAATTCATATTTTGTAGTTGCCCAAATCAAGATGATGCATTTATGGATATTATGAAAAAAATTAAAGACTTTGTAAATTTTGATGCCGACGCAACTGCATCATGCCAGTTTTGGCAGTTTTATAAATAGACTATGATCAAACAATTTCATATTTTTTTGTTGCCCAAATCTAAACGATACAGTTATGTAAATGGGAAAAATTAATGAATTTGTTCATTTTGGGGAAACTGCCTCACGCTAATTTGTGCAGTTGCATAAACAGACTAATCAGTTTCATCAGATAATGTCATGTTTTCAGCTGCCCAAAACAACACGATGCATTTGTGAAAATTAATAAAATTAGCTATACATATATAGCAAATTTTGTGTTTTGATTTGGGCAGTTTCACAAAAGTATTAGAGACATATTTTGGTGGCTGCCCAAATTGGCATGATGCAGTTGGTTAAATGCATTTCGTACTACAGTTTGATCACCATACAATACATCAATACGGGTGTGCCAAATGAAAATTTTGCGGCACATTTCTTGTGCAAATAAGAGGCCGTACCGTACTTAGTTTGATAGGTAAAAGAAATTAATTTGTAGTTTTTCTTAATTCATGTAATTTTGAAGCTTTTCATACAACAATTTTTGCTCTAATAATTGCAAGATTTTGCCCGAATTCGCGACGTTTTGAAACAACAGGGGGGGGGGGCAGCTGCCCCCCTGGCTCGTACGGCTATGCGCGTACATCAATGTTCATTTCTTGTGCTGTGTGCACTGTGCAGCCTCATTTTGCCACCTCCTTGCAGCCTGCCACCCCTGGCGGAGAGCCAGAACTGCTACGCCACTGAGCCTACACTGGCTTGCCTAGGCTATCAACTGATGCAGAAATAATATCCTAGCTCTCAACTTGCGTCCTAGCTGCTCAATGTTTGAAAATTTAACTTTTTATCACAAATATCAACAAAAATCGCGACTTCAAGTCCAACTTTTGCTTAAAAAATGCATTGTCTAGTACTCTAATTACTAGACAAACCATGGTAAAATCGCGATTTTTACTAGGCTCTAGTAAAATCGCGATGCATTCTGAGTTGAGCTGCCCATTGTTAAGAGTTAACTTTCTAAATTTCTAAACTTTTCAGAAGGCCTCAGGTGACCCCAGACAAATTGTCAGGCGACCCCAGTTGGGGTCGCGACCCACAGGTTGGGAACCGCTGGTTTATACAAACAGCATTAAATTTGTTATCATTTTTTACATAGCCTACAATACGCAGGCACTAGAGGTGGGTAGTTTGATGAGCAAGATTCTTTTTCCGAGTGTCGAATTTACCGTGAAATACAAAAATAATATTTTTGATGTAGCCTAAAGATAACTTTTCTGTAACAGAAAGCTAGGATCTATATACCGTAGCTTAAGAATTAGAACGTAAAGTTTGTGCAATGAAAAGGTCGTCGGACTTGCTTGGTGATCGCTTGCTAAAATGAATTTGCTAAGTTGTGCCATGTTAAGTTTCGGCTTGCTCAGTTACTAGTTCATTATTTACCGTACTAACTTCAGCCACTTGTTAAAATGTTGCTTTCCCAAGCTTGCTCAGTTAACAATTGCTGATTTGCAGGAGACTCGTCGGAAAAAAATACCAATAGGGTTGTGAGGAATGAAATGTGTTGTCATGACAGTGAAGGATGGATAAAATGAGTTGAAAGAAAGATAACTGTTAATTTGAGACAATAAAGTTAGCCTACAATTCAGTTGATTTGCGGTAGGTAATTAGACGCAAGAATCGGAAGATAATGTAGCTTCTGCTAGGCCTACCATATTTTGATTCCCTAAAAAGAGGACACGTTTCGCCAGCCAGTAAAATGCAAGTAGAATGTGACGTATAAAGAAGTTTTTACATCCTTTTGGATAATTATAGACGTAAGCAGCAAAAGTTACACCAAAAAAACAGACACAAAAAAACCGATTTGTTAGATTTGTGTGACAAAATAAAAATGTGCTGTGATAATGTGATAAAAATGTGAGGCAAGCAGTATCTGTAGGTAGCCATGCCTTAACTCTTTTCAGAAAAAAAAAAGATCAGCTTAAACGAAATCATAAAATTACTTGCACGAAATATAATTGAAGTTGTATACAGCTGTTAATAAGATAGTAAGGACAGACTCAACTAAAAAGCTGATTCCTTTCTTGTACCATTGTGGCTGCATCACAAATAAAATTTATTCTACATTTGCACCCACATAAGTTGTAAGTATCCAACTATCCATGCCACGATTTATTTTGAAATAGGTTATATATATATAATTGTATATGTTATGCATTGTGCACATTGGATTATTTTTTTCGATTTGCTTCACTTGACAAATTAGCCAAACTATTAAGTTGGTAATCAACAACGTCTACAAGAGCTGAATCAATATAAAATAAATCTGGGTGTAACAACAATTTATTGTAGGGGAGGGTGGAGTAAGATGAGCAGCTTTTTGCTTAAGTCGCTTTTACAAAAGAACGGTTTGTTTTGGAAAATTTCAATAAGGTGAACTTAAAGCACTAATGAATCAGCTACATTTTAGATTGAGTTTTATCACCTTGCGATTTTTATATTGATACTTATTTGCGTGTTGCTCAACTTACCCCGGCATAAATTGTATGGGGTAAATGGAGCAATGACCTGGGGTAAGTTATGCAATTTGATTAAGTTGAAACATTCCCATGTCAGTTTGTTTGTATTCTTACGAGGCATTATGCTTTACAACACAACACTGCTTTTTTTATCCAATACGAACCTAAAAAGACACAAATTCAGCAGTTCAAACATTAAATAAGCTGAGGCTATTTTTTTTGGGTGTAAGTTGAGCAACTGCTCCAAGATACGTCAACTATAGCATTGCACATTTTACCCCATCCTGATTTTTTTGACAAAATTACAAATATTTAAAAAACTACAAGACTAACCAACCTGAAGGTTTTATTGAATATCCTCACACTTTATACTTACCAATACAAAAAAACAGATTTGATTTACATAGTGTAACAATAAAGTTATTCAGTTTTTGGCAAAAAAATAAAAATTTTGATTTTTCGACATAAACAATATAATTGCGTGCCATTGTAAAATGCAACTCGCAGTGGACATAACAAACACATTGAATGAAGTGGTATTATGAGTGATATATCCAGAATAAAAAAAAAATAATTCCGCCGACTCGTTTTTCCAAAAACAGGGGTTGCTCATCTTACCCCTTTGCACACTTTACCCCAGTCTCTCCTAAAAGTGTGAGTACTTCAAAATGTGAACATGTCAAGCTCTTTTGCACGTTTTTGGGTTATTTAATTTTTTATTTCTTTGTGATTTAGACTCATTTTTCAAGTTTCTCAATTTTTTTTTAGTTTGTCACAATTTTTCTTTTTCATGAATTTGTTGATCAGATCTCTTCAAATAAAGCAATTCCCTCACAAGTGGATTTGCAGTTCGCTCGCACTCATCACTGACCGCCATTTGGCTACCTACGACAATCGCAAAGCAATGTAGTTTGTTTCAATGAACGTCTAAGATTGTTTAGATTAAAACAACAAATCAAATAACTTAGTAGGATACGGTACGCCAATGTTTTTTCGAAAATCTATAAATCAACATGTTGCATTGATACAGAAATTGTTAAAAATTGCGAAAAAGTCACATAACAATGAAATCCTGCTGAAAATATGAGCAAGAAAACTGAAAATGTTAAAAAAGAGGACATTTGAGCATTTTTGGGTGTCCTCGGAGGACAATTTATTTTTCTTCAAAAAAGAGGACAAATCCTCTGAAAAGAGGACATATGGTAGCCCTAGCTTCTGCAGGCTCTGTATGTAGGCCTATACGTCTTTTCATAATTTATTCTGAAATCCGTGTGGCCTCACAGGCTCCTGGTTTTTCTTGGTGTTGCGTACAAATCCGCAGGTTGGAATTTCACAGAGCGCGTGCTTGGTCTTTTGCATTCCCATGATTTTACGTTTATCTGTGTTGTTGGTCTGCTGTGTGCAGTCAATAAGTCTGGGCCATGTTTGTAATCTAAAAGCTGGTTCTTAAGCTGCATCGTCCAGCGTCTTAATTGTTAATATGAAAATTTGTGGAAGTCTTGGTATGTAAGTTTCGATAAGTGATGGAATGAATTGGTTTTGTGACGTTTTCCTTTTGTTGCTTTTATTACTGAATGAAGGCTATTTCTTTTTCACAATAGCCTATCATTTCTTCTGCATTCTGACAAAGAAAAATAATTTGAATTGAACTGAAAATTATTTTTCAAAAAAATCTACTTGGCTTTAATTTATCTTATTGTGATAGCTGAGTAAACTCATTGAGTGCATTTGGCTTCTGTCGACGAAAATGTGCTTTGCATTTTCAATTTAAGCCCTGGATGCTGATATTCTCCACCTAATTTTTTTTCATCTAGCCTCTACTGGGATTTCTATTTTTGTGATGCAAGCTTAATGATCTTTAAATGCCCCATAATATCCTTAAATACAGCCTTTCCTGAAAAATAATTTTCGGTGTCGCTTGGGAAATTGAAAAAGAAATTAGAAAAACAAGATATCAGAGATTTTGAAGATATCCTGTTGCATCCAAAAATCAGCCATATTTTGAATGTAGTTTTGTGACAAACTTAAAAAGTATTTACTTTTCGGGTTCACGCAACCTACAGGCTAATCAATCGTAGATAGCAAGCTCCAGTAGCGTAGCCAGGAATTTTGAAAGGGGGGTTTTAACTACCCAGCGGCGGGGGGTCTGGGGGGCCTCCCCCAGAAAATTTTGAAAAATTACTTTGAATTTGGTGCATTCTGAGAGCTTTTCAACAAAAATATGGGTACGAATATTCCTGCAAAATGGTGCTGTCTGGTAGCATAGCGAAAGGATAAGATCATGTTTTCTTCGGCATTTTTTTGAAATGAAGCTAAGTCTCTGTGTTTTCTTGTTGCTAATTCCTGGCTGAGATGTTTGAATGTTTGGTATGGGCAAAACTCGCTCTTTTAATGCAATTTTGTTTAAAACTAGGTAATTTTTTATTAGACTGAAAGCATCATTCTCAATATCGTGACGTCACACGCGTGCCAAAGGGGAGGTTGTAACCCCCAAAACTCCCCCCTTGGCTACGCCACTGGCAAGCTCTAAAGCAACTGCTTGCTTGCAATGCCACCACTGAAAGAGATATGAAACATCACCATAACCGTGGATAATTCAGTGACGAATGACAGAAGGAACTTTTGAGGGCAAACGTCATTCAACATGATTACAATGGTACGGTATCAAAACGTTGTAGGCCTAATAGCATGAAAAATGAAAAAACATTTTTTGGAGGGGGGCAAGATAAAATTTTAAGTCTACGCTACTTTCGCTTAAGTTTGATTTTAAAACCAATCTCTCGTAGTGCCAACAAAGGGCCTATGTCCAATTGTCCATGGTGATTGCACCGGGTGGACTTCATCAAAACAGAGAACGTAGTCAGGAGAAAGTCTCTTTAAATAACAAAGCATCTGTCAAGATGCATTCTACAACTGTCAACTGACTAGCATAATAGCATGAAGAATACAACATAAATTCTATATCAGTGGTTCTCAAACTCTTTCAAAAAATTTGTTGAAAGGTCCCCTTGCGATTTTTTTAACGACTCACGGTCCAACAAAAACTTATAGCAAATTAGCGCAAAAACGGTAAATAATAATTTATTTGTTACATGCAATTAAAAATGCACACGTTATTATTTTCCTTCCATTGATCACTAGTGCTATCAAATCTTAACCTAACTAAGTTAAACTATTAGTTTGCCGTTTAAAAAAATCTGCATCTTTGTTTTGATAATCTGGATGATGTGTTACCAAATGTCGTTTCAGCTTGCTAGGTTTTACAGCAGATTGCAGACCTTGCTAAAACTTTACAGCATAGCACGCACTGCGGCTTTTCTTCTCCTCCAGAATTTATCACAGTGAAACCAAATTGAACATCGAATCTTAATTTTTTCGAGGCTGAGCCATTTTCACTTTTTGTACTCAAATTTAAGTTAAAAATTCAATTACTAAAGTAAAAAAGTTATTAATTTTTGGCTAATTTGACTAAGGCTAAAAAAGCTAACAGTTCGGAAAGGCATTCAATTCAAAACTTAAATCAATAAAAATAACCAGCTCTAATCAACTTCGCCTAACTCCTTTTTAGTCAAGTATATTTCGTAATTCTGTTCTTCATCGGGTAAACACGAGTGTTGTAGAAGTACGTCACCACTATGCACTCCTTGAAGTCACAAAGGCGATAGAAAGGAAACAAAGGCTATCACAATGAAACGAAAAGGCCAGGCTTAAAAAACTGTGTAGAGGGATGCCAAGTCAGCTTAAAAATATATATCTTTTAACTTTGGTTTGGAAAATAAGTTGCCTTAAAATTTTTACTTTGCACAATTTTTTTTTCTTCAGGATCGTGTTAATTTTTTTGGAAGGTGCTTCGAGGTCCCAGAAAATTGTCTCGTGGACCACAAATAAAGGACCGCAGACCCATGTTTGAGAACCACTGTTCAAAAGGCCTATAATTTCTTTTATAAATTTCGTAATTTTGTAACTTATTATTTAACTTAAATAACCTCACCAGCAGAAATTGCCAAACAAAATAGTTGCAGTGAAACTCAAAAGAATCGTTTGGATTTTATTTTTCTTGTCAACCTGAAAAAATCTCGACTTGGATTGAAATTGTCTCCAAAAAGTGCAAGTCATTAGGCTACCTACAGTTGGGTCGTATTTAGGGATTTTTATAACTATGTCCGTATTACTTGTGAAGTTGTGACTGCAAAGTGTCACCATTCATCTCGCTACACCAGCATTTTCAGTGAAATACAAATGTATTATTTCTATAGTTTCAGGAGAGAGTTTGCTTTCTTGTACCAAAGACAGGCAAGACACAACAATACAACAGGGTTGAGCATCACAACAATATATTTTACATATTTACAAATAACTTAGTTTAACAGTCAAACGCTTTCGGCTTAACTTAAGCCATCATCAGGAATCTGAAAATATTTATAAAATTGCAATAAATTTAAACTTCTTGAAGGTAACTAACTAACTGACTACCCAAGTAGCAAAGATTGGCGTCTAGCCAGCTCCACGCTAGCGAAGTTATTGGCGATGCGCCAGCGATAATCGCCATCCAGCCGCCACCGATCTGCTCATCGCATAGCCGGCGTAACGCTGACGAAAATCGACAATAAAGTCGGCTGTGCGTAAGCGCCTCGATCGCGAAAGTCGCTCAAGTTAGTTAACGGCGCGCTGTCTGTACGCCAACAAACTTCGCTAAACTTACTGGCACGTTTTTGCGGCTGCGCGCGCTGTCGCTGGACTGACGAATGTCGGACTGACGAATGTCGCCCTGCTGAAGCCCTTTTTTTTCAGCCACCAGAAGCAGCTGTTGTTTGCGAAATTATCAAAACAAAACACTAAAACTTTTTGAAGCATTTCGTGTATTATTCGTCTTTTTGTGGTTAAAGCGTTTGGTTTGTGGCAATTCAAGAATGTAAAACAACGAAAACAATGAAGATTTTTAATACACAGTCTTACCACAGCTTCATTTTCGTAACACAATGCTAAAAAATGTTTCAGTTAATAATGAATGGCGGTTTTTCTGATCATTTGTAATACAAATAACAGAATAATTTTCAAGTCCAAGCCATGTGAGAGCAAAGCTAAAGACTGTAAACATGAGATTATTTGTAAAAGCCCAGCAGCTGTTAAGTGAATTTTGACAGTTTTCGCGAAACAATAATTTTTAAGCAAAAAATTATATTAAAAAAAACTTTCTTGGTTTTCGAAACTATAATGAGTTTGATTAAAATGTTTGCTTGCAAGATTTACCTTAGGCCTAGGGTAGGGGTAAGTAAAATTTACTCCCGGTTAGAAACCAATTGTGTACTACATACGACAGTATCATAATTATATAAGCATATATGATAGGTATTGCAATACGTCAAAATCACAGCACTGGAAGAAAATACACAGCAACATCAAGAACACTACTATTGCTTCCACTGTGCTTTATGATGTAATAAAGATTAATACGTAGCCAGCAGGGAAATTCAAATTAATGAGTTTTTTGTGCTATCTGGCTTTGAGGGTTGCCAGCACGGCAGCCACAATTATAGGGAAGGGCCGCCTGAACGACGACCATAACGCATTTTCGTTTGCACATCTGTTGTGGCTGTCATGCTGGCAACTTCAAAGCCAAATAGCACAAAATTCAAACCCACATAACATACCATTGCATGAAAAAAAATGTAAATTCACGTAGGATACATGCAGTAGGCTATACCAACAATCATGAGTGATTAATGCGTTCCGACATCCATTAGGTCAGTGCTCTCCAACCTGTGGGTCGCGACCCCAAGTGGGGTCGCCTTAACTTTTCCTGGGGTCGCCACAACTCACCATAGGCTATTCAATTTGTTACCGTTTCAATTCATTACCGAAAAAAAGACTGATACTTTTTTGTTCTAGTTTGCAACCTTTGCCTGTGTTTTGGAGTACAGCTTGCTACCTCGTGGTGCAATAATAAAAAACGGAATAGTTGCGACAAGTAGGACAGAGCAAAAGCATTTGCGATGCTAGTTTAGACTAACTTTTTATTATTCAAGGTGACTCCAGAACGAGCGAATAGTTATTTTTGCAAGTGTAGTGTGCAACATTTCATCGGCTGTTTATGGTTTGCTTTGCAGCTAGTAATGGTAATTTGTAGCTAGTAAGTATAGCTAAATATTATACAAAAATGGCAGCAAAAAAATACCAGAAAAATATCATATGACGAGGCTTTTTTAAAACTTGGTTTCACTGAATTTAATGGCAAACCAAAGTGTGTAATCTGTCTTAAAGTTTAGCGGGTTTAACATAATGTATTAAACACAAAACAAAATATATAACATCATAACTCACGTTTTCGACACGTAGGTGTGTCCTCATCAGGGATTCAATTTGCAATATATGTAAATGAAAAATTGTAAGATAAATTTGACATTGCACTACAACTGTAACGACACTCTGGATTGAAAAGCACCTTTTCAGTCCAGAGTGTCGTTACAGACAGTGCAAAGTCAAATTTTTCTTACGATTTTGGGAAAAACAAAATGGGGTCGCATGTAAAAGTTGAAAATCATTTTCATGTAATTTGGGGTCGCTTCTTAAAAAGGTTGGAGACCACTGCATTAGGTAAATCATGGCCACCTGGAGATGTGGCCTGATTTGTCACATTTTGCAGATTTTGATTACAGCTACTGCTAGTGCTTGACTGACATTTTTTGAGATGTTTTTACTTTTTGCGGTTTCCTATAATGACAAAAAACTTTCTTGTTGGCTTGGGAAGGCAGTAGCAAATGAGAAAAAGTAAGTTGAAACACGCAAAATCAGACTGCTATTGAAAATTAACAGTCTGACTAAAATCTACAAAATCAAATTTTCTTTGTTTTTCAACACGTGAGGATGTTAAAACCTATTCTGTCATCTGGGGAAAAGAATAAACAAAGCGTAAAAATCTAATTTTTAGAAAAATTTATTTAAACGTTCGCCCAAAGTTAGAAGGGTCTGCTACTATTCGGTGAGTCCGATTCGGTGAGTCCGATTCGGTGAGTCTGATTCGGTGAGTTCCTAACTTCTAACCACTAACCTTAACTCCTAACCCCTAACCCTAAAACGGCAATGATAATTAGGCTATGGTACCTGATAATTTAAAAAAAATTTGAAAAAATCCCCCGTTAAGGGATCGAACTCACCGAATCGGACTAACCGAATCGGACTCACCGAATCGGACTCACCGAAACGGGCCATTCCGGAATTAAGAGGCACGCAAAAATAATAATTCGCAGCAAGATGTCAAAAGAGAACACTAAAAGGTCAACGAACAATCAAAAAACAGATAGCGTTCATGTATCGTCCGAATTTTTATCTGCGCCGGAAGTTTTGTTTGCCCGGTTCTTTTTTTTTCATTTCTGTCACCAGCCACCTTCAAATAGCGCTTCACTGCAGATTTAATAACTTTGTCCGTCGCCTTGGCTTGCCTTCGAATCACATCTGTAATAATACAATAGGAGCTCTCTGTGAAAACAATTTCGCTCACAACAACAACTTAATTACACTACTAACTCATTATTAGGGATCGAACCGATGGCAAGTATCCTTAACCTGCATGAGGACATGAGCGGGGTTCATTACAATTAAATGTACTGTATAAACCCCCCTATGACGTAGCAAGACGGGAAGTAATATAAAAAAATTGTAATTAGGGAACGTTCAAATATTACGTAACGCCTGCGACGGGGGGGGGGGAGGGGATGTAAAGCGTTACGTTAGCGTCACATCGGGGGGAGGGGTTTAATATAATTCATCAGTGATAATACTCAGCATTATTGAAACATCTTTTGTGATAAGGTGCTGCTGAAACCCGTGTTTTATCCTGCAACAACAACCACACATGTGATATTGGGAAGGCATGCCTAAATAGTAGAAACTGATATATTACAGGACGTTGTCACATTTTAACGTTTATATTACAGAAAAATATTTCATTCCTTGATAAATCTTCCAATTTGTCAATCCTCAGTTGATTTGATTTATATTTAACTTCCATTCATAAAAACAAAGAAGCCTGGCATTTTCCACCATCGTATCGTACTGTAGTATGCATGGTGTTAGCAATAGCATTGCAGCACTTATTACTGACGGTAGCTCGTAAAACTACTTAAATATACAATTATATAAATACAAACTTACCAAATAACACTTTTTTATTGTCAGATCAAGAAAGGCAGTTTTTTCGTTTTTTCCATTCCAATTAAACTGAGCGGCCAGATCGTCATTCATTAAAAGTCGCATAACTCTCCACACAGTTTCCGTACAATCATTTCCTCCAACAGTTGCTATTTTCCATCGCTGTTAAATGAACATCCACACGTTACTCAATAGTCAGTTTAGAACTGAACAAGGTAACAAGCGAAGTCTAGATCGTAAACTCAAACCAAACAACCACACGTTCTATATATATTGGTTAATCGTTAGGTTATTCTTTAAAAATCATCATAAATTGGTTTAATAAACATGATTCTATTTTACAAACTAAATTATTTCTGCACACAAAATGTATGTGGAAGCATTCAGAGCAAAACAAACAAGTTTTAAAAATTGAAACTGAGAGTTGAATAATTAAAAGCCCAGACAGCAAAATCTGTCATTTTTACATTGGTTCAATGTCCGCAGACGTCACATTAATGTAAAAATGACGGGTTTTGCTGTCTGGGAGGTTCTAATCTTTTTTGAGTATGATTTACTGTAGTTACCACCTGCAAAGCGAAAACAAACATGTAACTACTGTAATATGACAACAGTTACTTTATAGGTGCAATAACAAATATTTTGTCCACAGGTCATGTTAGAATTTAACTGATCGGTTGTTGCATGACATAAGGCTGGTGTAGCCATGTCGGAATATGATTGCATGTACCTATTCCGACATGGCCTACCACACATGTAGCTTGTGGCATAAAAGTGTATAACAAATGAATACAGTGACTTACAATAGCTGCCAAAACATCCGCATCTTCTTCTAACTTTTCTTCCAGATCAAAAAGAGAGCGTTTGTTAGCTTGCTTAAATCTTCATGTAATTAAGGTCAAAACACAATAGACTAGGACACAGTTCCCTCTTTCGACACTTTCTTACATGCTGTAGGCGTAACCGGGTACAGCAAAATAAGTGCAAAGTAAGGTTTATTGTACAGCAGTCTACCCAATAACTGAGCAAGCGCAAAAGACAATTAATCAGACAAACAGACTCTTCAAATCAAATCAACCGCGTGTTTGAAATGGCACGTGACTTCAATCAAGCGCAACTAAACGGTATGATGACGAAATTTTTCTAATCAAGCGCGAAGCTCGGCCTTTCGTACGAAGCCAACACCATCTGACGAAACTCGACGACGCGTTGCCAGCGGAAAGTGAGCGAAAATCAAAAGCGCGTCGCTCGCTCGAAAGTCGACGGCGCAGAGCTAGCAGAAAACGCTCACATTGGCGACATCGAAAATCGTTAGCTGTAGGACAGCGCCTGACTGGCGAATATCGTCATGACTTTAACGAAAAAAAATCATGACGATATTCGCCAGTGAGGCGCTGTCCTACAGCTAACGATTTTCGATGTCGCCAATGTGAGCGCTCGCCGCCCTGATGACGCCAGCTGCACGCCGACTATTGCTACCTGGGTATAAGCATCAAGAAACACTCCGTGATTAAAAGCAATAGTGTAGCCTACAGTGGCCTAGCCAGAAAAATTTTTTTGGGTAGACCAAATATTTGCTGAAGTGAAGAGAACGACAAAGTGTATGATTAAGACATTAGTCACCTGATGTGCAGTGGCGTATCATGGAGGGCTGAGCAAGGGAAGCAATAAAACTGGTGGGGGGTTAGAACGTATTCTAGGGGAGTCCGGGGGGCATGCTCCTCCTGAAAATTTTTGCAAAATTACACTTAAATATTGGATTATAGCGCTTTCTGGAAACACTTTTAGGGTAATATTTCATATTTGTATGAAATTTTTTAGCTGATAAACAGCTATTAACTTATTAAAGGTACCGCGGTAGCTATTACACACGAACGGGCAAAAACTGCGGCTGAAATTAGAGAACAACAAAAACCCAGCTACTCAAAAACTACACAAAAACCCAACAGAGTAAGCGATTCTAAAATTGCTTCCACAGATTAGTTAAAAGAAGCGTAAATCGCGTGAACTTTGCGCGATATAGGCTACGATTTGCAAAAGTTATTGTCTTTCTGTGTATCTAAAACAAGTCCTGGGAGGTGTTAATAGCCGGATGTCTTGGAAAACGATATAACTTTCTACAATTTTATTATTTAATTTTTACATTATTTAATTATTTTTTACAAATTTACATTTTAATTTTATTAATGATTATATTTTCAACAAATGGCTCAACTTCGGAATCCAAACTTTGAAAATTTGGGGGGGGCATGGCCCCTTTTTCACCCCTGGCTACGCCAAGGATAGTGTGAAAAACATACAGACAAACAGAAAATAAATTACATTAGGAAAAGCAACTGCGTGACTACAAAAGAATTTGCAACACGGGTAGGGGAGACTGGGGTTAGTTGGAAAGTTTTTTTTATTGAAGTGGAATTTAAAACAATCGGTGCATACTGCATAACCTGACCACTTAAAGCGGCTTAAATTATCACCTATGGTGTCCTCTATCATACAACTAAAAATAAGTATTCAGTCAATTTAACTTTTAATGCAAATTTAAAATAAACAAACATACAATTGATTTTCCAACTAACCCCATGCCTGGGGTTAGTTGAAAAACGTCAGTTTACAGCACACTAATTAACTGGATACTCTTTTTTCAACCAACAAACATTTACATGGTGTTGTAAGAAGATATGTTTACTTGCTTTGAAATCAAAATGCAATAAATTCTACACCTAATCATCGTAAAAGTTTTTTTATAACGTTTTTTAATAAACTCATTCAAAAAACTTGTGATACCGTATAGCCTATATTGCACTTTCCAAGCTATTCAAATTAAAATTTTACCAGTAGCCTATATATATCTGCTTAAAACAAGTACATTGGAGCTTATACTACTTACTATCGTACCACGACGATATACTCGTATCATACTACATCTTCATACTGTTATCAAACCATTTTCCAACTAACCCCACCCACTATTTTCCAACTAGCCCCATTAGCATATGACAAACTATTTTCCTAAAATATTCAAGCATGGTGCATTTGACTAAAATTTGTTTATTTCTTGGTGTTGTAGAACACCTACAGCTGACACACACCAAAAAACTTCTGCCTATCTTTAACGACATCGACGCAAAGATGTTTCTTAAAACGCCCAAAATTTTACTTCGAAAGTACGAAAATACAAAATTGTCAGCCAAACAGGCATAACTTGACTCAACAAATCGAAACTAACATGGATTATGCGTTTGTATAAACTACATCATATGGTGGCAGTAAATATTTTAAAAAGTCATCGAGATTTAAAATAATGATAATTTTTCAACTAATCCCGCCTTCCAACTAACCCCACTCTCCCCTACATGATGCATCTAGTAAACATGGGCTGTATCCAAGGGGGGGGGGGGGGGGGTTGTGGGGGTGATCACCCCACCACTTATTGAAGTGGTTTGGAATGACTAAGACGATTTTAGCCCACTGTCTATAAATCACCCCCCCCCCTCGAATTATAAAAGTGGATAGAGCCCCTGCTAGTAAATGTTGAGGAGAATGGACGCGCCTCCAGCAAATAATTGTTTGTTTAAATTTGGATTGTAGCGTTTGATTAACAGTGCTTCCTGAATTTTTGTGTCAAATTGGGATTTGCCTTTGCGTATAATTTTAAATGAGTCAGTAGAGAATTTTCGATCTGTACAGTCAATGTAGTTTTAAAAACCTTTTTTCTGGAATTTTCTGAGTCGTTGTGAAATCATTCAAGCCTGTGATTAGGCGATGTCATGGTTAAAGTTGCCAGATGGCCTTTCTTTAGACCAAATTCCAAAAATCTGGCCTTTCTAAATTGCAGTTGGCTTAAAAAAATTGATTTGGCCCTTTTTATGGCCTTATTTGGCCCTTTTTATGACTGCAAATTTTGAACGGTTTAGAAAGTATTATTTTAAGTAAATTGCAAATAAAAGCATCACTTATCATCACATAAAGCCTGAACTATATCCGTTTTAATTACTAAGTAGAGACATAGAGAGTAGAGAATGTGTTAGCTGTGGCAGGGTGGTTCTATTGAGTTGAACCGGGTATCGGGACTATTGCCAAGTAGCCTAATTAGTGAATTCTCTTTAGCTTAGTCAGCAGTCAGTACATAGTAGGCTACCAACTGCATAGTAATGTGTAAGCAATTGATTCTGTAAACCATCTAAAAACTTCATAGACCTGCTGATTATAGGGTAATATTAATAAGAATTAATAGAAAGAACCAATTTTATCAGAAACAGTTATATTTTGATCATTTTTTTGAAAGGTTAAGGTAGCCTATAGCCTATTCTCCAAGTATTGAAAATGAGTAAGTACGTATACAGTAAGTAAGGCATACTGATGATGAATTAAAGTGATAATGAATTCTAGTTTTTCTGCTACTACAGTAATTGTTTATTAAACAGATTATCCAAATAAACATTATGCTCTGACAGTGTTAATTTATTTTCTGTTATGCTTGATCGTTAAATGGCATTTACAAAAAAATATTTTAATTAAGTTGTGAGCGTTTATTTAGCCTTAATAGAAGTAAATAAAAATGTTGGCCTTATTTTATAATGAATTTGGCCTTACTATAGCTTGAGTATCTGGTAACCCTGGTCATGGTCGGTCCTCCAGAATCTCGATTTCAACTCTCGAAAAATGAAAATTGAGAGTCCAAAATCTAATTTTAAGTTCAATTTCAGCGCCAATAAAAACTGTGAATATTCAAAGTTAAGCTGTTGAAATGAAACCAATCACTTTTTTCAGTAGGCATTGGTGGAGTTTCCACTTATGAAACTGACTTCAACTTATTAAATTTTTGTCTTGTCTAGGTGCTAGTTGGTTGCAGATTTGGATTGAGCAGATGGAAAAGAAAACAAGTTAATGGTAGTGTGTAGCATCAGCTAGGCCTACATGCACTTCAAAATTGCATGATTAATTGTTGAAATACTCACATCACTTACTGGTAACAATTCCGTCATGATATATAAATTTGTACAGTGAGTGGAGCAGAAGGAACAGTTGTTGAGAGCAAAGTAGATCCCTGTGGAATATGTGGCAAGAGAGTGATGAGAAATTCAATGCAATGCAAGGATTGTGGAAAGTGGGTACATGCAAGATGTGCTAATGTCAAGAGAGCCGCAACAAGATTGGCGAAGTGTTTTGTTTGTGGGAAATGCAGTAAAGAAAGGAATGAAGTGGAAAGCCATGATGATGAGTTCTGCCATGGCATCGAAACAGTGACAGACTTCTGTTATCTGGGTGATCGGATAAATGGAAGTGATGGATGTGAAGCAGCGGTGACAACAAGGGCAAGATTGGGCTGGGCAAAGTTCAGGGAATGTGGGGAAATGTTGTATGGCAGAAAATTTTCACTAAGGATGAAAGGGAAAGTATATCGAAGCTGTGTGCGGCCTGCAATGCTATATGGTAGCGAGACATGGATATTGAGAGAGAGTGAACTAGCAATCCTGAGAAGAACGGAAAGGTCAATGGTGAGAGCAATGTGTGGGGTGAAAACGAGAAGGGAAAAAAGGACTGAAGAAGTGTTGGATATGCTAGAGATGAGAGAGACCATAGACCAACTGGCAAGGGCAAATGGAGTAAGATGGTATGGACATGTGATAAGGAGGGAGGAAGGAAGTTTTCTTAGAAAGGCACCAGATCTAAAGGTGGATCGGAAGAGGAAACGCGGTCGTCCAAGAAGAACGTGGAAACAACAAGTGAAGGATGAATTTAAAAAAGTCGGACTGAAGGAGGAAGATGCAAGGGACAGAGTGAAATGGAGAAAAGGGATTAAAACAATTGCTGCGCGGAAACAATCGGCCACCCCCACTAGTGGGGAACAAACCGACGATGGATTATGATGATGACAGTACGGGTACCGTATACTATTTTTCGCAGTAGACAAAATAAAAGGTTTTTTTCTCTCTAATGTACTGTATGGTAATTGTAACCCTAAAAGTCAGTGCATTTTTGATAGAAGGTACAGTAAACTTAATAAAAATAGGTAATCGTAATCAAAAATGTGGCAGACATTCTAAACAATGACAAGACAATGAATATTAATGGATCAGATTTAACCTGACAATAAGAAACAAACTTGCACAAAAGAAAAATTTTTGGAAGCAAATGCTCACTTTGTACGTTGATAAAAGTATTATTTTAAACAAGTATTGTTGATTTTAGCAGCCCCAAACTTACTTGTTGGAGCAAAAATGCATTGCATGAAAACAAAGATCACATTCAAGTTTCAATGACAGTTCAGCAAACGGGGTCACATTCCTTTTTGATACCTAAACTTCACGTAAACTTACCCAGAAAAATTCTCAAATTTTAGCAAATTAAAAAAAATACTCTAACTTTATTAATCATATATAATTAAAACATAAAAAATTGGACTGATCTCAAATCAAATTTGCTGAAAAAAAAGCAGTAGGTACCGGTAGCCTAACAATTGAGTCGCTGCGAATTAGACCTTAGTTTAAAAAAGAGCGTCCAGGTGGTGTCAAGGTAATAATTTTCAGAATGTCAACCCAAGAAACCATGCACCAGCAAACAATTCAATCAAGAAAAAAAATCTTAAAATTAGAGGTTATCATCGTTATTCTCTTACTTTTTGTTTTAAAGAGGTGAAAGAAAAACTGTGTCATGTTCGAGTGAATGTGTGCATATTGCCTCAGAGGCTATATTTATAAAATGTGGTAAGAATAGTGATTGCGTCTTTATAAAGTGGCCAATATATGTTGTTTGGGTCTGAGACATCAATGAAGCAAATGTATACGTAGCTAATGTTAAACTTTTGATGTCAAACATTTAATAAATTTTTGCAAATTGATATTGATGAAAGCTGCTTTATACTGGTAATTTTCTCAATAAGAAAAAAATTAATATTAGCAGTAATGCTGATTTAGCAGTATATAATCAATAAAGTTTTTTTTTTGTTATGAAAAAGGCAGTGGCTATTTCACCGGCGCCGATCTTTGAATCTGAAACACTATTTGACCGGTCATGGCATCACTTAGGGATGCACAATACAGAATATCGAATCTTAGAGATTCGAATCTCAATTGCAGTTTTTTTTTGGGATATCAGGATTCGAAAATAAATCTCTTAAATGAACAGTGTGCAACGTTAAACAATGTAAAGTTTATATTTTTCGTCTTGCGCACCGACTTTTTTCTTCATGGACTGTTTGTTCCAAGCAACTTTTTTCTTTCTTCATAGGGTTTGCGCAGTTATCAGAACTGCAGACACGCAGTGCGTTTCCGTGTGACCGTATGATGATGCATCGTATGATGCATAGGCGCCGACTTTTCAAAAAACCTTGGGGGGCGAGAAAGGTGATGACGTCATAACCATAACGCTGTTTTACTCAATTAAAATAGTCTTTGATTAAGCTTAGTGTCTTGTTCATATTGACACCTAGGTCGCAAATCGAATTTATTACAACCGCTGTTTAAAACAATTAGTTTTACACAAGCAGTAGCCTACTCCCAGTTGTAAAAATGTTGATATTGTTAGCTCATAATTGGAACAGTTGGAAAACAAGCCGATTCATTTCCTTTTCGTGCGAATGAATAACAATGACCAAGACAGTGAAGTTATCGAAATGAAACGCAAAAAATCATGATCTCAAGCAGAGTGGAAACCCGCTATCAGTCTTATTAGCTTAGTTTCGCTCATTTTGCTAATTACTTACCTTCAAAGCGTTAACAGCGGCGAAGTGTTTTCTCTTCTGTTTTTTTAACGAAAGTCTTTATCGAATACCGTATATACTCGAGTATATATGGTATTCGATAAGATAAGATCGAATACCGTATAGGTCGAGATGTTCGCAAGTAATTTTCCCTCAAAAAGGCAGGTTCAACTTATACACCAGACAACCCATACAGAATAATCCGTAATTTTTACATTGATTCAACGTCTGCAGACGTTAAATTAATGTAGTTATGACCGATTTTGCTGTCTGGGAAGCTCGGCAGTTTTTAAAATGAACGCATTTTTGCTGCGGCAAAATCATTGGCGACGTAGATTACGCAGTGTTTGAATACGTTTATTTGCAGTGATTCAAACTTAATTTTCAAATCTTTCTTGTCAATTCTAAACTTTATGCACTTGTTGAGCAATATGCAAAGCTCACGAGACAAAACAGCGGAAAAAGCTGTTTTCAGAGATCAAATTTTTCATTTTTGTGTGTAGGATATAACCGTTCTAATTACGTAACATGATCGTTGAAGTCGATGTCAAACCTTAGCGGTTAGCTAGGTGATAATAGCAGCAAGAGAGGTCGTTAATGCAAGCAATATCTGCGACCAATACCATTAAACACCTTTTCTTTTATCGGTTTTCGATTTAATTCCCCCATATTGTGAACAAAACAATGCGTTCTGTTGAATCATAATTGATCTCACAGCGGGAAGACCTCGTTGAAAATAGCGCGTCTCATTTACTGGTTTCTTAATATTGCAATTTTGGTAAAGAGGTTACTTTCTTCAGCCACAGACATATACAACCAAGCAACCACACGGCATTTAACATAATGGATTAAAATTGAACATAAACTATAAGCTACAAACGTTTTCGGCCATACACACGTTAGCCCTTATCAAGTAACAAAAAATAACTGCTTATCATATCTACAATGAAAATGAATAACTGATCTAAACACTGAATTGAAAAACGAAATGCAAAATGAAACGGCAAAACACAGAAGAAGGCACATCACGTGGCGTTTAAATTACACCAGGCAAAGACGCAACATATGACGTATCAAGATCTACTCAACGTCTTTTCTTGATACGTCATATGTTGCGTCTTTGCCTGATGTAATTTAAACGCCACGTGATGTGCCTTCTTCTGTGTTCTGCCGTTTCATTTTGCATTTCGTTTTTCAATTCAGTGTTTAGATCAGTTATTCATTTTCATTGTAGATATGATAAGCAGTTATTTTTTGTTACTTGATAAGGGCTAACGTGTGTATGGCCGAAAACGTTTGTAGCTTATAGTTTATGTTCAATTTTAATCCATTATGTTAAATGCCGTGTGGTTGCTTGGTTGTATATGTCTTAATATTGCAGTAAATAGTTAGTTACGTGACTATTCCAGCAGCGTAAGTTACTCTACATCTACTTTAAAATTTCCATATGTATGAGAAAGCCATGCGACCAGCTGCTGTTTTGCGGGCAAGAGCAACGTAGGCTATTTTCGCATTCTTTAAGTCCGATTAAATGATGTAAATCTCTTTCGCAAAGTGTTTTATTTTTGAAACACCACTTGTAATAACCATTTTTGTTGCCCCTCAACCATAAATTTACGGGGGGCGCCGCCCCCCGGCCCCCCCGGAAGTCGGCGCGTATGGTATGATGCTTGATTTATCATATGTTGTACTCTGTTTGACATGTGATACTAATACAATTCAAAATATAGTATGTTACAAATATTTTTGCTTTTTGTTTGATATTATTTGGAAAAAATTGACGCGTAATTTCAGAATAGATTCGAAATTCTAGATTCGAAATTAAGTATTCTAGAATATTCTAGAATAGCCAGGTATTCTGTATTGTGCATCCCTAGCGTCACTATATAGACACTTTTTTCTTTTTCTCTTTCAAAGCAAAAGACGAGAATAGTGCGTATATAAGTTCTAAATTCGACAATTATGTTCAACTGATTCGGTGGCGTGTAGGATACGTCTCAGCTGGTGTTCCAGAGGGAATGAGTTCGATACTACGCGAAAGCGTTTTTATTTTTTTATTTTTAACTAAATTTTGACCCAAAGTGACTCAATCGTTGGGCTGCTGCATTTTTGTGGTCAATTTTTAATTTGAGTAGCCTACAGCCCAATTTTGTATGTCTTTTCAACTATGAGTAATAAAGTTAGAATTTTTCAATTTTCTTGATTTTGAGAATTTCTCTGGATAATTTTCTGTTCGTCATAAGAGGATGTGACCGTGTTTGCCGAACGACGCACAAATGTAATGCGTATATTACTCATAGTTGAAAGGACATGAAAAATTGGGCTGTAGGCTACTCAAATTAAAAATTGACCACAAAAATGCAGCAGCCTAACGATTGAGTCACTTTGGGTCAAAATTTAGTTAAAAATAAAAAAAAAAAAAAACGCTTCCGCGTAGTATCAAACTCATTCCCTCTGGAACACCAGCTGAGACGTATCCTACGCGCCACCGAATCAGTTGAACATAATTGTCGAATTTAGAACTTATATATGCACTATTCTCGTCTTTTGCTTTGAAAGAGAAAAAGAAAGAAGTGTCTATATAGTGACGTCATGACCGGTCAAATAGTGTTTCAGATTCAAAGACCAGCGCCGGTTAAATAGCTACTGCCTATGAAAAAATCTTTTAATTTTGATATAGCCTACTGCAATGCGATTATTTTTGTAATAATTGCTGATTTCCAGCACTTCTTAACAATTTTTTTTCTTGGAAGCATCGATCAATAACTTTGGTGCTGCTTCATTGTTGTCTCAATTTTTTCAGGGGTCCAATTCGGGGAATAAATTGTTCAGGAAAAAATTAGTTGTCACCCAATTAATTTTTCCAAAAGTTCCATAACAATTTTCCATTTTAAAACTAAAATATATTTATCAGCATGGCTGTATTTTTTGTGTCTGCTACGATTTGGCTACTCTGATTCAGCTAGATCCCTATTCGGCTAGTTCCCTATTCGGCTACAATTTTGAATTTTATTTTGTATTTTATTCCACAATATCGTTTCTTTTGCATTCCGACAAAGAATGAGGGTTCTAATATATTCTAAGTTTGCATACAGACGGTGACGTAGGGTACATGTCGATTTTATGTGAGCAAACATTTCAATTTAATAGTTCATACATTTTGCACTAAATTTCATTTCAATTTATTTTTCTTTGTCGGATTGCAATAGTGTAGGTACAGGTGAAAATAACCAACAGGGCGACTCGTGGAAGAACACTCAGACTTTTAAGGTTAGAGAGCGTTTTTGAATGACAAAACTCAGATTCTGTTTTAATTTAATTTACTAGGCTTGTTTAAGGAATTGACTAATTCTACTCACTATGCTTTTACTATTGCTGAGTACCGTATTTTACGGATCATAAAGCGCACCCGATTATAAGGAGCACTTTCAATAAATTGCTTTGATTAGTTTTTTGGGAGCTGGTATACAAGTCCCCCTCACCACCCTTGGCAACTCATGACAAAGAGGAATTAACCAAAACATGTGAATTGAAGTGTGTGAACAGTAAAGCAAAGGTAAAGTAGTTTCACCCTATATGTTTGGTTGAGTCCTGTCTTTGTCATGAGTTGCCAAGGGTGGTGGGGGGGGACTTGTATACCAGCTCCCTTTTTTACTTTTGCCTTTTTTTTTCTTGCTGCCATCTTTATTTATCGTATATTAATTTTCATATGTTTGTTTTGCATGCACGACTTCATGTTTTGCAAAAAGATGCAAATAAAACACGCTTGAGCAAACATTGAAGTCAAACGTCTTGATTAAATAGGGAAATGTAGACTCAGAGGCTATATTCACAATGCATAATAAATATATATAGACTTTCTCTATAATTATATATCAGGCAAAACGGAATGGCCCATTTCGGCGAGTCCGATTCGGAGAGTCTGATTCAGAGAGTTCCCTATTCGGAGACAGCCTTTTTTGAGAGTTCCCTATTCGGAGATTTTTTGAAATTTTTTTTTAAAAATATTGAGTGCCGTAGCCTAATTATCATTGCCGTTTTTACATCGTTTTAACGTCGCTAAACGTTGAAATCGTGCAGAAAAAAATAGAAAATTATCTGGTATCGTAGCCTATTTATCATTGCCGTTTTTACATCGCTTCAACGTTGAAATCGTGCAGAGAAAATAGAAATAAAATGTTTGAACAATTAAATGAAAATTTGTCATGTCAGTTCAGTTGAGTTGTTTTTATTTCAATGTAAATCAATGTATCAATCAATGTCAAATCAATGTAAAAATGACAAATTTTGTTGTCTGGGTTTGATCAAAATATATGTTTTACATCAAAACAACAGTTTTCATGATTAACAATAGTGTTAATGAGATAAAGTCTCAGCGAAAACGTGTCAACTAAAAAAAGACAGTTGCCAAATAGCGTTTGCCATAAAAGATGAAGTTAAAACCTAAGTGGCAGTTTAGAGTAAACCTATAATTAATAATAATTTTCAATAAAAATTTCAAAAAATCTCCGAATAGGGAACTCTCCGAAAAAGGCTGTCTCCGAATAGGGAACTCGCCGAATAGTAGCAGACCCCAGGCAAAAATATGGCTTCACTAAAGTTTTGTTGACAAATATCAGCAATATCTTCATTCTTCACAATATTTAATTTTGGAACACTTTGGTATTGACAACACTACGGGTTGTTGTCTTATATATAAACTCCTTTTTTGATATTTTGACAGGTGATTTAGAGTTTTTGAAATATCTTGTCAATACTTAGTCTTGTTAAAATTCTATAAAACAGTGTGATTTGGAAATTTGAAGTCGAGAAAATCTTGTAACTGAAAATAAGTTATTATTTGCTACCATTTCAAGTCCATTTGACATCTATAGTCTATCAAAGCCACAGTTTCGAACAGAAAAACTTGGATTATAATAACAATTTTGCTAAGCATCATGAAGTGTTTTATTTGAATACAAGTCTAGTTGTGTTGTGTGAAAAATGGCTTATCAAGATGTTTTAAAGAAAGATCTCAACATTCCTTATATAGATGAAGACGCTGAAAATATTTCTTCTGATGAAGATGTAACAAAGGAGATAGTGCAACAGAAGGAAACGTTATGCATGGAAAGCAGTAAAGATGGTAGGCCTAGCTTAGAAATGCATTCTGATAAACAGGTGTCAATTCCATCTAGCCAACATTGCATTATTGACATGCCTGTGGCTGATGAAGTCATTGGAGCTTCACTAAACTTTGGATTGACTAGCAAGGTGGCCAAAGAAAATACTCAGGAAAATCATGTTACTGAGTTAATTGAAATGCACAACTTATCCAGGTTAGTGTGTGAAAAAGACATGAAATTATGACAACATTCAATGACTTATATAATTATGTATGTAGTAGGGTGTTGCAGGCGCCCCGACCCTCTCGGATTTTGCTTACCTTTTTTGTGGTACTGTGTTTAGATCAGTAGACCACAAATATGAAGTTTCATAAATTTTCATCGACGTTTACCTCCACCGCCGAGACCATTTTGAGGCCCACTTTTTGAATTTTTTTATGTTTTTTGCCACTAGAGGGCAGTGTATAAGTTTTGCAATATTGGGGGTATATTTAAAAGATGCTCTATGATGTTCTGAATAATGTTTAAAAAAAATTAGAGAAATGGGATAAGCATATCCAAAAATATTTAAGTTTTGTCACTAATTTTCTGCACAATACTGCCCCTAGTGGTGAAAAGAAAAATTAAAATATCTTAAAAACTACTCATCATATTGTAATGGAACTTGCATGCACCCCCCCATTTTCGTGGGTAAGGAATTTGATTTTAGCAATATTTTTGCAAAATATTACCACTAGAGGGCGGTAGTTCTAATTTTGAACTATTTTTCTGTAAAAAGGCGATATTGTTGCATTTCTTGAGCTATGCTATCTGAAGAATACAATTTCATGGCTTATGCACAACAAAATTTATTCAATTGTAAAGAAACTGCTTGCATGCATGTACTATATCAAAACATCCAAACAGGCAATGTGAGTCTTAGTTAACACAATTTACGCAAAGGCAGTTGTGCATCTTCATTGTGTTGATAAACGACGTTTTCTAAGATTTGGTATCTTTCTTCGATCCTCCTCCACCACTTGAATATAGTTTTGCAGATTTTTTTCTTGCTTTGCTAGATGAAGAAAGTCGGATACTAGGTTTACCCCTCTCTCTGCTGAATCATTGCAGACTCTGAGTGCACTTATGATACCATTAGCAGAAGCATAGCCATCATCTATTTCCCACTCTTTCGAGTGTTTGGCAAGAAAAGTTGTTGAAATGTGCAAAAGTTCAAAACACATTTTGCTGCTGGCATTTGCATAGGAGCACAATGAGTTATCATTAACAATGTCTGCCAGCTCTGGCTTACCATATCCATTACCAAACCTGTTTGTAACCTGGTCATGGAAACTTGCATTTAAACGCAGAGAGTTCTAGCCAAAGCTTCGTTTTCATCCATAGTGACTTTTTTGTCCCATAGAACTAAGGGGATCAACTCCCCAGTTACATACCATGTGTGCCTACCTAAAGCTTTTAAAGCAGCAACACTGATAATTTTGTCTACTGCATCATAGCTTTTGATGTCACTTACCAGTTGCAAATCTTCTCCGGGTGCTGATGCAGCAATTGGACAGTTAAACCACCATCCATTAAATTAATACAAAAGTGCAAAAGTCAACAAATCGCTCTATTTTTTGTATTTGTGACTTGGAAATGATTCCTTGTGGTAGAAAGTCTTGCAGCATTACTATCTTATACCAATAGAGCTGCTTTCCCACCCACCTTGCTCGATGGACTGCACCACATTTTCCAATATGTTTTCTGCATGCTAGGCAGAGAAGTGGTTTGTCTAGCTTTATTTGAAGAGAAGTGCATGCAGCATTAGGGTGTTGCGTTTTTCAAAAAATTTTTGAATCTCTTTTTGGAAGTATGATTTTCTGACCGGAAATGGCGTGAAACGACACCAGTAGAAAAAAAATTTTGAAAAATTTTATGTTTTAGGTGTCCCACGCTCACCCCGAAAATTTTGCGTTTTGCCGCAAATGAACATATTTTCAAACGCAAGCAATTTCTACATTTTACATCATAACCACACCATGTTGGGTATCATTTTGATCAGAATTTTATGGAGAACATCACTAAACTATCAAATCTTAATTTTCTGCAAGAATGTAAAAATTGAAAATTTGGCCTGGCGTAATATTTTGACAAAAATCCATTCGAAAAAGGTGGAAAAATTGGAAAATTAGACACAAAATGTTTTGAAACATACGGTATGTTATATACACAATACTACAATAGTCTTATCAGTTAAATGCCAAACAGTGTCAAAACTAAGTGTTAAAGATCATTGGGCTTGTCAATCGGGTCTGCTACTATTCGGCGAGTCCGATTCGGCGAGTCCGATTCGACTAGTCCGATTCGGCGAGTTCCCTATTCGGCGAGAGCCTTTTTCGGCGAGTGCCCTATTCGGCGAGTTTTTGAAATTTGTGAAAGGAAATTATCGGATACCGTAGCGTAATTACAATTGCCGTTTTTACATCGTTTTAACGTCGCTAAACGTTGAAATCGTGCAGAAAGGAATAAAAATTAAATGTTTAAACTATTAAATTACAATTCGTCATGTCAGTTCAGTTGTTTTTATTTCTGACCATCATATGAAAAACAATACACGTCAACATAGCAAAGGCGTAGAAAAAGGTAGAAGCGACAAAACACGAACGTTGAAACGTGCTTGTGACCGAAGTAAGTTATTGAGTTGAAAGAAACATACGCGCCGACTTCCAGGGGGCGGCGCCCCCCGTAAATTTATGGTTGAAGGGCAACAAAAATGGTGATGACAAGTGGTGTTTCAAAGATAAAACACTTCGTGAAAGAGATTTAGATAATTTAAACGGTCTTAACACTTTGCTCCTCAAAGGGAGGCCAGATTTGGCCCCCCCCTCATATTTCCTTTAATTATTTGAAGCACAGTAACGCCATGCACTTGGTTTTTCTTGACTTTTCCTAAAATTGCCAGGCGGATCTGATGATATTAAATTTGATGCTAAAAGTTGTGTAGTTTTCTTGTAAATTCAAGATTTTGGTGAATTTTTGCTATTTCTAGCTAACTTCCAGCAAAGCGTGAAATGGATTACATTGCGATGACAAGCCATAAGCTCATAATTGCTTCGTGTATCGATATGCGCGAGCAGAGAGAAGCATCCTCTTGCTTTCTTTTGTTTGGTTTGACCTCAATAATACAAAGCGCGTTATTTCTTATGCTACAAAGAAAAGCCAGTGATCGCAAAGCTGTTAATTAGAAACAATAATAGCAAGCTTTTTTGCGTTATCAGCTCTACAAAGAAGAATAGCAATCCACGATCAAAATAGTAGGCTATGGAGGCCACAAACTATTCAAAACAGTTGTTTCAAGCAGATAATATTCATTGACGAATAAAAAACGTTACAATAAGAAATCTTCTCTTGGATAAAGACACGAAAACCTGGTTTCGAAATAAACGTTCTATGGAAATGCTCTCATTGACAAAACTTGCAATTGAGGAAATGTATCACTGCAAATGCTTTTGGGAGAAGCCGGAGAAATAGCGTTTTTGCAAACAGTAATTGTGAGATACACTCAAAATTATGAGATAGGCTCCCTTTACACGTAGCAGCTAACTCGATGGCGTCCCTTCACTGCTTTATGTCGCCTACTTGTTGTTATGTCCTGTATTTTTGTTTCACAGTGCACTGTGTTTTGTTCCAAAGAGCGCAAAATAAAGATGATAATGCCTCATCTACATTACAAAATATTTTGTAATGTAGGCCTACAAACAAAATGTACAATGTACACAATGTACATTACAAAATATTTTGTACTGTAGACGAGGCATAAATTTAGGCGTCACATAAGACAAACAACAAATCAGCTTTCTTCATCATTGATTCAACATCTGAATACGTTGCGCCAATGTATAAGAGGCCGGCTATTGTGAAGACCCGCCATTTATAAACGATCCGATTATACCAAAAGTGGGACAAACTAGTGGATCAAAGAATGAATAAATAATGCTGAGAAAACTAAATCTAAGTGACGAACAATACCGATGTCTTCATTTATCTTGGAAAAATGCTGCCTAAACTTATCAACAAAAAATACAGTAAATAACGGCAAGGATCCCGAAAGCAGAATTTGCTCGACTTTGGCATGAATTTAGTCAGACATCTACAGTAATAATTCCACACATGATACATAATAATCAACCTGGTTCAAGGCGATTTGTGTAACAGTTTAGGGGAAGACACTACTTGAAATGATGCACCACACAAAAGATTTTCAATGAAGACTGAGTCTAAAAACCGATGTGGATAGTGCTGCACAATAACTTCAAGTTTAGGACAGAAGAGGCACAAAATATCACGATAAAAATAAAGACCTTGTGGGAAATTTTCGAGAATCATAACACGATGCAAATACCATAAACGCTTAGTTTGCATGCTGCTCTAAGCTGGCCGGCAACCACAAAGGTAGACAATAGCCTACAGGCAGTTTATAATTCGATAACAGCGCAATAAACATTATAAATACTGTACGTAAACCGACAATTTTCTTTTACAAACGTTTTACGTCTAATAGTAAATTTTCCCCCAACAATTTTTTGTGAAGCACTTGCAAACCACGGTTTTGTAAAATAATTCATCATTATTATTTTTTACTTCTCGGATATTGTAAAACGTCATCAGCAAAATCACAAAAAAAATTTCATTACTTCAATGTAGTAGGCCTAAGAATTTTTTATAGAATTGTAGCCACGTTGTTTCAACAAAGAAGACATTTTTTAGCAATGTAAAGTTATAGAAAATAATTTGCAATCATGCAAATGGTTGGAAAGAATCTAGGAAGTCTTCTCACAATCTGGCACAAAATGATTATGTTTATTGTATCTCAGTAAAATGTTTTTTTTTGGCCAGAAACATAATCACTGCCTTGCTGACGTTGTCACTTTTACGCGTATTTTTAGTGCTTCAAACAATAAGGACCCAGTCAGCAATCCAGTTCTTTTACATTGATTCAACATTTGTAAACGTTAAATTTATGTAGATTTGCTGACTGTGGGTTATTTCACATTTCCTTTGTTTACGCATGTTCCTCAATTCGCTGTTGCATTATTTCGACGCTGGCTGACTAAAAATGTATTTTCAAATTGATTGACACAATCTTCAATAAAAAGTGAGCTTCGAACTTAGCTTTGTTGATGTAAATGCTGTATTTTTTGTGGATGTAATTTATGAGTCATGTTTATAAACACCCGTAAGCGAAATGACTTATGATGTGGCCTGCATGATATTTGTGTTGCGACTTGACACAAATCTACAATTTCAAAAGCACCTAATTTGAACTTAGAAATTTCAGATTATTTCAACAACTTGTTCAATTGTCTTCTTTCTACTAAAAATATTCATTCTACAAACTCAATTGTAGACCTAAAATACACAAACGAAGATGTAAACAGCTATTCAAGCAGGCTAAGGTGTTACTTATGAGAAATTTGGTTCCATAAAACTAGAAGCTAGCCATGAGTTTCGGAATGCATTAGTTTAGGATAAAAATGTAAGACAACAAACGCAGTTTTGTTTTTTCAAATTCGTGTAACAATATTACTCTGATTGTAACTATTTTAGAATCAGTGAGTAGCTTACAATAAGATTTGCTCGCAAGTCGTAAATTCTAATCAATGCAATGATTCGGCACACCGCACACACACTTCGTGCGTTCGATCGAGCTCTTTGTTATTTAGAAGTTTGCATGAAATCGGATTAGCACGGTAATTAAATAGCGGCAAGTTAAATCAAAATTGTCGTTTTTGGGTACCTTTGCAAAAATTGAAATATCAAGTTTAACATATAAAATTTTAAAATAATGAGTTTTCAAACTTATAGACAAATGATTTGTTTTCACACCAGTGCAACTTCTGTTGAAATAGCATCAGCGGATAACTCGTAACAGCTGATTGAATTTGATCCAAAAACGGCCCCCCCTTGAGCAGTTAACTTCCAAAAAAACGTTGAAAAGCAAAGGGTTAAAGAATGCCGAAAGCAAGAAAAGCCTACGTTGCTCTTGCCCGCAAAACAGCAGCTGATCGCATGGCTTTCTCATACGGTATGGAAGTTTCAAAGTAGATGGTAGAGTAACTTGCACTGCTGGAATAGTCACGTAACTATTCACTGCAATATTAAGTAAACCAGCTAAATTAGACGCGCTATTTTCAACGAGGCCTTCCCGCTGTGAGACAATTATGATTCAACAGAACGCATTGTTTTCTTCGCAATGTGTGAGAATTAAATCGAAAACCGATAAAAGAAAAGGTGTTTAATGGTCTTGGTCGCAGATATTGCCTGCATTAACGACGTCTCTTACCGCTATTATCACCTAGCTAACCTGACATCATTGTTTTATGCGGCCGCTAAGGTTTGACATCGACTTCAACGATCATGGAATGTTACGTGAAAATAATAACGATTATATCCTACACGCAAAAATAAAAAAATGATCTCCTCTTTCTGTTTTGTCTCGTGAGCTTTGCATATTGCTCAACAAGTGCATAAAGTTTAGAATTGACAAGAAATCATTGAATTTGAAAATTAAGTTTGAATCACTGCAAATAAACGTATTCAAAAGTTTTACTTAGGCCGACGCGATTTCACACTTACGTAATCTACATCGACAATGATTTTTAGTGCGTTCATTTTGAAAATTGCCGAGCTGGAGACAACAGCTTGTCCCGTGTTAGTTGAACTTGTCTTTTTGAGGTGAAAATCACTTGCGAACATCTCGACCTTTACTCGAGTCTAGGCCACGCTCGAGTATAGCCTACTGTATTCAATAAAAGACTATAAAGACTTTCGATAAAAAACAGAAGAGAAAACACTTCGCAGTTGTTAACGCTTTGAAAGTAATTAGCGAAACGAGGTTAATAAAACTGATAGCGGGTTTTCACTCTGCTTGAGATCATGATTTTTTGCGTTTTATTTCGATAACTTCACTGTCTTGATCGTTGTTATTCACTCGCACGAAAAGGAAATGAATCGGCTTGTTTTCCAACAGTTCCAATTATGAGCTAACAATATCAAAATTTTTACGACTAGGCGTACTGCATGCGTAAAACTAATCCTTTCAAGCAGCGCTTCTAATAAATTCAGTTTGGGACCTATTTGTTAATATAAACAAGACACTAAGCTTAATCAAAGACTATTTTAATTGAGTAAAATAGCGTTATGGTTATGACGTCATCACCTTTCTCGCCCCCCAAGGTTTTTTGAAAAGTCGGCGCCTATGGAAAGAAATTTGGCACGGTCGCAACACCTTCAGAAAAATTTAAGATATGAAGGGAAAATAAAATAAAGAAAATGTTACAAAAAAAAATAAAATAAATTTTGTTTATGTCTATAAGTTAGTACTTTTGAATAGTTAAAATGATTAGTTTGGATCAACAAATGTGTGGCCTACAGCTTGGATTGAAAGGAAATTATCGGGTACCGTAGCCTAGTTATCCCGACCAGCAAAAATTTGTTCCAAGAACACAGTTCATTTTTACATTGTAGTAACAGAATGAAAAGGCTAACCAAATGTGTGGCCTATCGTGTTAACGTCGCTAAACGTTGAAATCGAGTAGAAAAGGGAGCTTTTGCTGACTAGGATACTTTGAAACTGAGAAACATTCACAGAAGCCTTTCGATTTGTTCCAAGAACCCAGTTAGCCTAACAGTTCATTTTTACATTGTAGTAACAGAATAAAAAGGCTAACCAAATGTGTGGCCTACTGTAGGCCGCCTACAGCTTGGATTGAAAGGAAATTATCGGGTGCCGTAGCCCAGTTATCCCGACCAGCAAAAATTGCCGTTTTTACATCGTTTTAACGTCGCTAAATGTTGAAATCGTGTAGAAAAGAGAACTTTGCTGACTAGGATACGTTGAAGCTGAGAAACATTCACAGAAGCCTTTCGAATTGTTCCAAGAACCCATTTAGCATAACATTTCATTTGTACATTGATTCAACGTCTGGATACATTATCTTAAAAATGCAACGTATCGTAGGGCTTCTGTGAATGTTTTTCAGTTTCAACGTATCCTAGTCAGCAAAGTTTTCTTTTCTACACGATTTCAACGTTTAGCGACGTTAAAACGATAGGCCACACATTTGGTTAGCCTTTTTATTCTGTTACTGCAATGTAAAAATGAACTGTTAGGCTAACTGGGTTCTTGGAACAAATTTTTGCTGGTCGGGATAACTAGGCTACGGTACCCGATAATTTCCTTTCAATCTAAGCTGTAGGTCACACATTTGTTGATCCAAACTAATCATTTTAACTATTCAAAAGTACTAACTTATAGACATAAACATGATTTTTTTTGTAACATTGTCTTTGTTTTATTTACCCTTCATATCTTAAATTTTTCCGAAGGTGTTGCGACCGTGCCAAATTTCTTTCAACTCAATAACTTACTTCGGTCACAAGCACGTTTTAACTTCGCGTTTTGTCGCTTCTACATTTTTCTCGACCTTTGCTATGTTGACGTGTATTGTTTTTGATATGATGGTCAGAAATAAAACTAACTGAACTGATATGACGAATTTTAATTTAATAGTTCAAACATTTTATTTTTATTCCTTTCTGCACGATTTCAACGTTTAGCGACGTTAAAACGATGTAAAAACGGCAATTGTAATTAGGCTACGGTACCCGATAATTTCCTTTTAAAAATTTCAAAAACTCGCCGAATAGGGCACTCGCCGAAAAAGGCTCTCGCCGAATAGGGAACTCGCCGAATCGGACTAGTCGAATCGGACTCGCCGAATCGGACTCGCCGAAACGGGCCATTCCGTTGTCAATCATCCTTGAAAATCACCATCTCATCTAAAACTTTGAAGCTATCCAACTCTTGTATCATGGGCCAATCTAATTGATGTTTGCTGGTACACCTTCTCTTTTTCTTTGAAGTGTCAAAACTGTGTCGTCGTCATCGTGTGAGCGTCTGGGGCCGAGGGTCTATCCTTTTACCACCCCAGATTCACGATGTTGCCAGACTACACTGGAAGGCTGCTAGAGAGCAGCCAGTCTTTGGTTTCATCATCCATGACACGCAGACCTTCCACTCCGTTAGGTGGCTTGAAGATGGAGCAGTCATTGATGATGTGGTCTGCGGTCCGTTCCTCGGCACCACGTTCACAGGAGGAGGAAGAGGCCATTCCCCATTGATGCATGGTTGAGTGGAAAAGCCTGACGCCCGTACGGAAACGGTTGAGGCGCACCCATGCCTGTCTTGATAGTGTTAGACCGATGGGGCGTGTGTCAGCGTCGGGGATGAACGAATAGAGTCTGGTGGCGGTTGACTTCCATTCAGAACTCCATTTATGGTCCGCCCAAGCAGCCGCAGAGATGTCTTGTACATCAGCTTTGTTGATAAGAAGTTGAGCGGCTGGCACGAATGGGTGTCTTGATTTCAGTCGACGGGGGTGCTCGTTTGGGAGAGCAGAGATCTTGTAGTGGAGAAGGTGGTTAGGCTCCAGTGCCTGTCGACCGAGTGACAGAGTGGCTTCTTCACGACGAAGCTCAGTGGGTTGGATGCCAGCGAGAATGGGGAGATTGTCCAATGGTGTGGGATGCAGGCATCCGGTCACTGTGCGCAGGGCGCTGTTTATGGCAGTGAGCACTGCAGCACCAAACAGGTGCACAGTACTCTGCTGAAGAGTAGACAAGGGCTAGGGCTGCTATACGCAAAGTGTCAGCCCTCGCCCCCCAGCTAGAGCCTGCCAGGCGCTTGAGTAGCGCAGCGCGGGATGTGAGTTTCTTGCGCAGTGACACCAAATGGTGGCGGTATGTGAGCGATCTGTCCAGTGTCACCCCAAGATATCTTGGTTCGGGGCAGAAGGACAGAGATTTTCCGTTGTTCTGGACGTGTAGCTCACGATCAGCTTCCCGATTATGGAGGTGGAAAGCTGCTGCCACAGTTTTGGTTTCGCTGAATTTCAGTCGCCAGTTCTGGAGTTAGGCTGAGAGAGTTTTCATGTCTTGGCTCAAGGTGTCTTCTAGATTTTCCCACGACTTTGTGGAGTGGAGAATTGCCAGGTCGTCCGCATAAGCATATTTTGCGGAAACCGTAGTTGGCAGGTCGTGGGTGTAGATGTTGAAAAGAAGTGGAGCCAGTACCGATCTTTGCTGTGGGACGCCGTTTTTCAGGCAAGGTTTGTTTGCTCTCCTTGTTTGTCACTAGGCCAGCCTAATTATTGGTTGAATGGGTGTCCTTCAAAAACAACCAGATGGCGAATGAGAGGCTGATTGGCAACATCACCAGATGTTTGAATAACCGAAAGGTTGAAGACAGAAACGATGCAATGTCAGACGACAAAATAAAAGAAACTGATGACAAAATACGAGCTTATGTCACATCAATATGTTCGGATATCACACAGTTTTGACACTTCAAAGAAAAAGAGAAGGTGTACCAGCAAATATCAATTAGATTGGCCCATGATACAAGAGTTGGATAGCTTCAAAGTTTTGGATGAGATGGTGATTTTCAAGGATGATTGACAAGCCCAATGATCTTTGACGCTTAGTTTTGACACTGTTTGGCATTTAACTGATAAGACTATCGTAGTAACCATAATTATGTTTCAAAACATTTTGTGTCTAATTTTCCAATTTTTCCACCTTTTTTGAATGGATTTTTGTCAAAATATTACACCAGGCCAAATTTTCAATTTTTACATTCTTGCAGAAAATTAACTTTTGATAGTTTAGTGATGTTCTCCATAAAATTCTGATCAAAATGATACCCAACATGGTGTGGTTATGATGTAAAATGCAGAAATTGCTTGCGTTTGAAAATATGTTCATTTGCGGCAAAACGCAAAATTTTCGGGGTGAGTGTGGGACACCTAAACCTTGAAATTTTTCAAAAAAAAATTTTTTGGTGTCGTTTCACGCCATTTCCGGTCAGAAAATCATATTTTCAACATAGGTTGTAAAATTTGCAACACCCTAATGCAGCATAGTGATGGCCAGAAAAAAAAAATTTAAAACAATACCCAAAACATTTTTCAAGCGATCTCTCTGCTGCATTTTTTCTTCAAATAAAGCTAGACAAACCACTTCTCTGCCTAGCATGCAGAAAACGTACTGGAGAAGTTATACTTTCTCATGTGTGGGAAGCCCTGAAAGTCGAAACGTCAAGATCTCCAGACATTGAACTATTCAAAAGATTCCGGAACAAAGGATTCAATGCAACCCCACATGCTGCAGCTGTACTGCATACCAAAGATCCTCAAGAGTTGGGAGAATTTGTAACAATCCAAAGTAGAAAAGTGGAAGCACTTATAAATTTTGAGAGATATGCAAAATTATCAGAGGGGTGACTACAAAAAACTTTTAGACCTGATGGCGGTGTACATTGGAATCAACAGTGGACAGTACAACTTCATGAACTGTGGTGCAGTCCATCGAGCAAGGTGGATGGGAAAGCAGCTCTATTGCTATAAGATAGTAATGCTGCAAGACTTTCTACCACAAGGAATCATTTCCAAGTCACAAATACAAAAATTAGAGCGATTTGTTGACTTTTGTATTTAATGGATGGTGGTTCAACTGTCCAATTGCTGCATCAGCACCCCAAAAAGATTTGCAACTGGTAAGTGACATCAAAAGCTATGATGCAGTAGACAAAATTAAAAGCTTTAGGTAGGCACACATGGTATGTAACTGGGGAGTTGATCCGCTTAGCTCTATGGGACGAACAAGTCACTATGGATGAAAAGGAAGCTTTGGCTAGAACTCTGCTGCGTTTAAATGCAAGTTTCCAAGACCAGGTTACAAACATGTTTGGTAATGGATACGGTAAGCCACAGCTGCCAGACATTGTTAATGATAACTCATTGTCATTGTGCTCCTATGCAAATGCCAGCAGCAAAATGTTTTTTGAACTTTTGCAAACTTCAACAACTTTTCTTGCCAAGCACTCGAAAGAGTGGGAAATAGATGATGGCTATGCTTCTGCTAATGGTATCATAAGTGGGGTCTGCTACTATTCGGTGAATCCGATTCGGTGAGTTCCTAACCTCTAACCCTAACCTTAAAACGGCAATGATAATTAGGCTACGGTATTAAATAATTTAAAAAAAAAATTGAAAAAATCCCCCGTTAAGAAATCGGACTCACCGAATCCGACTCACCAAATCGGACTCACCGAAACGGGCCATTCTGTCATAAGTGCACTCAGAGTCTGCAGTGATTCAGCAGAGAGAGGGGTAAAACTAGTATCCGACTTTCTTCATCTAGCAAAACAAGAAAAAATCTGCAAAACTATATTCAAGCGGTGGAGGAAGATCGAAGAAAGATACCAAATCTTAGAAAACGTCATTTATCAACACAGCGAAGATGTACAACTGCCTTTGCGTAAATTGTGTTAACTAAGACTCACATGGCCTGTTTAGATGTATTAATATAGTACATGCATGCATGCAGTTTCTTTACAATTGAATAAATTTTGTTGTGCATAAGCCATGAAATTGTATTCTTTAGATAGCATAGCTCAAGAAATGCAACAATATCGCTATTTTACAGAAAAATAGTTCAAAATTAGAATTACCGCCCTCTAGTGGTAATATTTTTCAAAAATATTGCTAAAATCAAATTCCTTACCCACGAAAATGGGGGGGTACATGCAAGTTCCATAACAATATGATGAGTAGTTTTTAAGATATTTTAATTTTTTTTTTCACCACTAGGGGCAGTATTGTGCAGAAAATTAGTGACAAAACTTGAATATTTTTGGATATACTTATCCCATTTCTCCAATTTTTTGTTTTAACAATTCAGGACATCATAGTGCATCTTTTAAATATATCCCCAATATTGCAAAATTTATACACTGCCCTCTAGTGGCAAAAAACATAAAAAAATTCAAAAAGTGGGCCTCAAAATGGCCTCGGCGGTGGAGGTAAACGTCGATGAAAATTTATGAAACTTCATATTTGTGGTCTACTGATCTAAACACAGTACCACAAAAAAGGTAAGCATGGTGAAACCAAGATTTAAATTTCATGGGGCGCCTGCAACACCCTAGTATGTAGTGTATATTCACAAAGAAAGTTGTAGTGTAGAGAAGAAAGACATAAGTGCATTATGTGCATATAATAGTTATGCACGCTTTGTGTGAAAGTTTTTTATTACAAACTTGAATTTTTCCATTACTGTGCGATGTGTTATGCAAATATATTGATAATCAAAATGGATTCCTAGAATTTCCTACTTAATACTATTTTTTTTATCATATTGTTTTCGTAGTGTCACGCCAAGTGCAGTGTCTACTTGGAAAAGTGTTGATAATGAAAGTGCTACCACAAATAGTCCTACTGTGGAAATTCTAAAGAAGGTTAAGAAGAAAAAAAGACACAAACCAAAAGGTTGTACAGCATAGCCTATGGAAATAACAAACAAAGGAAGATATACATTTTGTTTATTGCTCAACGCAGCAATAATTTTCACATTTTTGTATAGCTTTTATTGTGGTTGCAATTTGGCTCAAGAACATTCTTAGTCGCCACAATTATTTCTCCAGACTCATTAAAATGCTGATTTTAATTTGAGGAAGTGCCTGTAGTCTGGGATATATGCATACTGATTTGTCTTGACTGAAACTAATCATTTTACAAATGATTTGCTTTAAAACATATGGTCTTCATTAAGTGTTCTTTGCTGCTTTAGGATTTGACTTGAAAGGTTTCTTTCTTGGTGTTTAAGCTTGATTCAGGCTTTGCATCTCTGTTGTTCAAGTTTGTGTTGATTTTCTACTCCACTTTTGCCTGTTTGGTATATATATATATATTATATATATTTGCCAATACCTAGAAACTTTTTGTGAAGTTTATAACAAAAGTGAAGCTAACACATATTCTATCATTTTCTTTTTAGGGGCTGGTGACCAGCAGGATATGACTAAAGAAGTTGAAGAAAAAAAGGAAGCTTTGAATGGTTTGTCAAATTGTTTATAATTTTTGTCTTTTTATTCAGTGTTTTGAAGCGCAAGAGTTAAAAACAGAGAATTTCAACATGAAGTCACTATGCAATTCTACATAGAGTTAGTTATAAACTGTTTCATTGACGACAACTATTTTATGAATTATACTATTATTGTAGACAATGAAAGTTTGGCGAGTTCTATCAAAAAGTTGGAAAGATCTGGTACAAGTGATTGGCCAAAGAAATTAGAACATCAGAAATCGGCTGACTCCGAGAGTCAGCCATTGTTGGGCACAGATACAATCGGCAACAAAGGAAATGGTGGTGGATCAAAATCACTAAAGAAAAGAGCCAGTAAAACACTTTCAGCTAAAAAGGATGCGTTAAATGACCCTATTTCTCAATCTGTAAATGCTTCCCAAAGCTCTAATCAACCAAGCAAAGACAAACAAGGGAAAACGAATAAAAATGAAGAGGTTGGTAGGAAAAATATATTTTTCATTTAACTCTTGACTTAAGTTGCTTTATCTTTTAAAAGTTTGCTGTTTATTGTACACAATGTTTGAAGAAAGAGTTTGATGTACCTAGATTTTAGTGTAAGTAGAATATCGTAGTTGTTTGGAACAAAGTACATACTTCCATCAATAGAATAACGTTTAACATTCTCTTATAACAATAACATTCTCTAAAAATTGTCTGTAAAAAGATGCACAACCATATTATGCTTTTTCAGGAGGATGTGGAAGAAATTATGAAGAAACATGGTCTATTCGATAGTTCAACTACAAATAAAAAGAAATCCAAAGACAACAAACACAATCTTCCAAAAAAGAGCAAAAAGAAGTTGAAAAAAACAAAAAAAGAAGACAAGCAAAAAGATAAAGAATCTTCTGAGCAGACAGAAACGGAACCGACAGAAAGACTTGAACAAACTCTCATTGACACATTGCAAGATGACTCGGTTTTCTGCGTTTCTGGTATGCATTGTTCGAACTTCAATCTATTGCTATTGCTACCCCCTTCCAGAAAATCATTCTTTTTATTTTCATATTTTAGGTGAAGTCCTGACAAAAGATAGCAGTGAGGAGTTTGTCACACAAGGAAGGCGCAAAGCTACTCCTAAGCAACCTATAAGTGGGCGGGAATCTCCGAAAACTATAGGTAATATCTTGCATAGCAAAAAGTGAAACATTATACATACGGTACATGCGTGTTGCCGAGTTAACTGTCCAATGTTTATCAATATTTGACCTAGTGTTATTACTGCTACAAGTACAATTGAACAAACGCTTGAACTCAATCTCATGTCTGTTGGCATTGTTTCACATGGTGGTATCTTAAAGCTGAATCAAAATGTAACTCGGTTTTATGGTGAGCCTATAGTTTCAATGTTTTTGAGCCAAAGTTTTCAATGAACTGCAGTTGCAATGGTATTTTTGTATTCATTGCTCGCACAAGAACGGCATTGACATGCTCATAGACTGATAGAAAACAGCCTTTCGAAGCATCACATATCACCAATATCTGGATGAAGATTGAGGTAGCTTGTGCAAGCTGACCTTGCAACTATAGGGTGGCTTTTTCTCAGGCATCAGTGAAAAGGAATAGACCACTAGACCAACAGCAGTTATTTCGAAAATGGTTGTTTATTACGAAATTTAAGGTTCATCTGTCGTAATTCAGATTGTCGTTATTTTTAATTGTAAAATGATTGGTAATTTGAAAGCGCCAAGGCTGCTTACATCTATTCTTATATGAACACAGAACCTATTTTATCATTATGTTGTTAAGTTAATACGGTATGTTTGAAACTTTGAATAATATTTCTGTGCTAGGGATGGTTTAAAACGTTTTTTTTTGGTTATCGTTTTTTAATCGTTTTTTTTTTAAAGTTTTTTATACATACTATTTCCAATCGTTTCATGTAATTTTTCAAGTAACAACTGTTTTCTTTTATCATAACAAAGAACTGCAAATAAAAGTGTTGAATTAAAGCTGCTAAATAACTTATAAATTCTAAATTAGTTAGCTGCAGTTTTGACTAAGATCTGTAAGTCAGCATGGTTCTGTGGTCGCATGATCAGCAAATGCTGCCAGTAAACCACCCAACTTTAAGCGTTACCAATCATGAGGATTAGGGTTGCCAGGTCCTTTTGATAATGTCAATCTTAAAGTATTAATGTGCATTTCCATCTACATAAAACTATGAAAATTGCTGCTTTGCGATCAACCGTTGGGAAACATTGAGTCTTGAGCGTAAATACCAATATGCCTGCAGTATCCAACTATCCAATGATCAGGCATCAGTAGACAATTTCTCAGACAATGGTAGGGTAATTTTGCTGATCTCTGATTTTATAAAAGGAGCTGCAGACGACAAATATAACCCAATTTTCGCAGGTTACCATAATTCTTAATGAAAGGTTTACAAATGTTTTTAGAAGATTGGTGATATTTTATGAACGAAATCTGTTTTTTTAATTGCTCTGGTCTTTTAAGTGTGCGTAAATAGCAACATGCTTTGGCTTCTTTTTTGGGCTCCTTACAAAAAATTTTGCTTGTTTTAGGCTGGAATTTTTTTTAGGTTTTGGAAGCTTTGATGAGAATGAGGTTCCGGTGGTGACCATGTTAACAGTCAACTTCCTTTGTTCCTTGTCTTAATTTCTTTTATTTTCATTTCTTTCATTGCATATAGCCTATTATAATGAGTATTATATGGAGTATTATGTGTTCTTTAAAGTCTAATTGGCGAATCTACAGTCTAGTCGACTGATACAAGTTAACTTATCGACAAAAAACATACACAGTACCTCACTAAATTGACAAATTTAAGTTCTTTAAATTTAATATACTTAAATTTGCCAATTTTAGTGTGATACGCTATCCTCTGTTTATTTTGTCACACTACGCATCCTTTTGGATCCTTGTTGAAGTCAAACCAAGATTTCAATGAAAAGTTTAGTGACGAAGTTTTGTTTTGGCAATTTATCGATGTCTTGATCACTTCAGAACAAATATTTCAGAGAAGCAAAAATACAAATTTTATTCCAACACTTACATTTTCGACAGATTGTTGGTGCAAAAAAAAAACGATCGTTTTTTTAAGCGAGTAGAAAACGACTCACATCTCTAATCAGTTCACATGTTTTACTTTCTTTTATCGATAAAAGCTCTGTTTTGTCAGAGTTAACACGGTATTATGTTTCAACAGGTACGAGAAAGCGCAGATTTAGCGACCCTTCTCCTTCTGCAAACAAAAGCCCGAACGGAACGTTTGCCAACAGTCAACGATCTTTTCATAATCGAAAAGCAAATAGTCACTTGAACGATAAAAAACATGACAATACCTTTGCTGTGGCGGAAGCGCTGTGTGACCGGGAGAGTCAACTACAGTGGCCAACGCTGCCTTCCTTTGTCGACTCCGCAAATTGCAAAAGCACGACTCGTCAAAGCACTACTTCCTATGCAGGCAAGCTGAGAAGCAACTTAGACAGCACTGGATGCAGCTTGGCAAGCAGCAGCGAAGACGGATCTTCCACTGCTTCGTCGTCGTCGAACAATTATTCTTCGTGCTCCGCGGAACAAATTAGCCCAGATGGTGAACACCATGCCGCTGCTATACCATTTTTCATAGGAGCAGCTGCTGCTCAATTGATAAAGGACACTAGGCCAGCCGCTGATTCCCCATCGCCAACTGTGCGTGATCAAACAAAACCTTCACCGACTTCTATTGCTAACAAGGTTGTCGGTCATGCCAAAGGTGAAGAAAACAGTAGTGTTGTTTCAGTTTGTGTTGAAAGCGAAGTGAATCAACCAAACAATGCTGCTCTTTCATTTCTAAAGCAAGGGTGCAGTAGCAATACTTTTGCAGTTTCTAACGTGGACGTTTTATTGCCAATTGAGCCAAAAACAAAAGCGGTTGTTTTAAATGACGAATTTGAGTTTGAAAGCAACGAAAACAATGAAATTATATTTGAATTTATGACAGACATTGATACCACAACGTCATCTGACGTCAAAGTGATGTCAGAGCTAGAAAACGAGTGGGGACTAAAGTTTTTTACTGATGATTTTTCGCGCGATAAACTGGACAACAATGAGCAAATGTACAATGAAATTGTGGAATCCAGGAACACAATGGTGCATGTAACTTTTGCTGCTGACAAGTTTATTTTTAACGGAACTGTATCAGAATCTGCCTTGAGCAATCAGAGTAAGCCTAAATCAAAAACCTCAAGTGCTACATTTTCGCTTCCGCTTGTAAATATGCGCGTTGATGGTCCGCGAACTGCGTGGAACGACCCTGGTGATTTTGATTTGAAAAAAGCTACAAACGTTCTGTTGCAAGGTGAGATCTTGTATTCTAGTTGCTTTATCACTTAGATTCAATGGCATGTGTTTTATTGCTGAATTTATGCTTGTTTTATAAACTTCTTCAAAATATATACAATGAGCATTTTTGAAGCTATTTTTTACCAACTAATCGGCGACTACATCGTGTTCGAGCTAGGTTGGTTTTCGTAGTGAAAAATGAGGAGGAAAATCTCATATAAACTGGTAAAGACCACACTGCTGTTGGTCATGCATGCATTAATGGTTATTGGTTATTGATCACCTGCTTAAGAATATGGAAATCAGCTCTTTTGCGAGTACGTTGGTAAGCTCGAAACTACTCTCATGTGTTAACTACTTTCAGTAGCGTTGACAGGGGTTAGTTTTGGTCCGGGATGATTTTAGTGGTCCGTAACCGTTTCAAGAGGCCAGGCAACTTAAAGAAGCCACAGCGTATTTTTCGGATATAGTGCATTTTGTGGCAACAGATACTGTATTGTAATCTACAAAGATAAAGTGCGTTTTTTTTTCTTTCCCAACCTCAATTGAATTGGCTGCATCGCCGAGTGATGAGCCGTCGGCACGGGTTCACCACCGCCCAAGAGCACGCCACTTGGTCTTTGGCAGAATACTTAAAACTATGCTTGAAGGTGCACACGAAGATGGGCTTCCCATTCACATAATCTACTGTAAATCTTCAACCACCGGCGTAAGCGCGGACACGACAGAGAAATTCTGTTTAAACTTTCACGAGTAACAACGGTGCTGTATGCTTTGATTTAATTAACTTGCTGATTCTCATTTGTGTTTTTCAGAATGGAATACTGCAGTGGCGAAAGGACACTATTATGGAGAAGAATGAAAAGACGTGGTATTTAATTAAAACGTACTTTTGCGATATATATCTAAGAAAGGCTTACGCTTTTATAAATTGTTTTTAAGCCGTCACGGCCCAATACATGGCGATGTGGACAAGGAATTTAAGTTGTTCTTTTAATTCATCTATTTTTTGCTTTGGAAACAGAGTTTTAATATGAATTCGTTTGGTTATTTGCTTATTTTTGTGGTTGTTACAGCTAACAAACGTTGCCTGTTTTACGTCACTTTAACGTCTGACGCCGTTGGATTGATATATAATGAGCAGTCTTTGTTGCTGGATTAGACATACTTCTGTCTTCGGGTTTAGCTGAGCTCATGCAAACAAATTCCAACTAATCTAACAGATACTAACTTTCTGATGGTAATTTGACGTTTTCAAATGGTAAATCATTTTAAGAAAGTTAAGGGTTTTGAATTTTGATTGATGGATGATAAGCTTGAACTATCTCTGTGGTTATGGCCTGACGTGGTCTGTCACAATTATTGTCGCCGGTTTATTAATTGTTATCGTCACGCTTATGATTTCTCTATTATAGCACGGTTGGTTTTAGAACAACAGCTTATATGGAGTCTGAGTATCACACTAATGTCCTTGCAGCTACACAAAAAAAAAATGTTATCAAAATTGCAATATCAGTTTAATATCGTTCAATGTGCAAGCTGACTTCGTAGCAAAGAATGAACATTGTGAAAAAGAACGTTTAATGATATTGTTTAACATTATATTTTTCTCACCAAAACCTACCTTTTTACTAGTTCTCTCACGACAAGTTAGTTTTGTGATGCTACAGATCAAGCTTGAGATTTTTTTTGCCTTAAAACTCTGAAGTATTTTGAAACCGAACACACAGCCTCAAGCTGGGCCGCATTTAGCACACTGCACAAAAATCGTGTTTAATCCGGCTACGATTTACAGCAATGCGTCCTAGTTGGCTTGTTTCCGTTGCTGCTTGTTTTTTGGCTGCATAGTTTTGGTTTAGTTTGAAATTCGTACTTCGAATTGAATTTGACAGTCTGCTAGAAACGCCTTTGCTATGTTTCAATTGCTTTCAATTCCATCAGCGGTGATTCCATTGTAGGAAAGCAATTTTAAGCGGTTGACTACAACTTCGTTGCACGGGAGTTTCGTGGCATCTCGCGAAATTAACTTTCCACATTTTGAAAAGTATTAAAATGGGATTGTTTGAAGAACTGATATTATCTGAAGTAAAAGTAAACATGTTATGCTTAATGCACAGAACCTATTCTCATCTTTATTTTGTTTTTTCTGTCAGGAAATTCTTTGCAAGTACTTGTGAAGTGAAACAATTTTGTAAGGTTTCGCTTGGGTGATAGAAGTTTATACGAGGGTTTGCTTGTTAAACGTGGTATCGCGATTGTGACGGATTTAAGTCTAGTTCATCAAAACTGTCGGCTTTATCGCTTTAGCGTCTCCAGACGTTGAGTAAATGTGAAATGTCAGCTTTATTAGCTTGACAATTTTGGACAAATGAAATTGAAGTGTGACACAATGTGATGTCATTGGCTACAGAGCAATTATTTCCATTTTTAATTGATTTGTTTTAATAACCTACATCACAAATATGTTTTGGGTGGTTCAAACGAAAACAGGGTTGATCTCTAACAGTCTAAGTGGTCAAAACTGGTTTTGACCACTAAGCGGTTTAAACCTGGTTTTAACCGGTAAAAACTAGGATTAAATCGGTCAAAACTGGTCAAAACCCAGAAAAATATTTTTTTGTAGTGAATGGTCGGCTACCTGGGCTATGGGCTATTTAGGAAATATAATATAAAAGCAGTTGTGAGTTGTGACCATTTTGATATGCAGGCCTCGAAATAGCTGGCGTCCATGGCCGCCTGAACTTTCATTAATGGCCGCCAATACCGACCTGTCAGGCAATATTTGATAGCAAATGTTTTTCATAAAAAAAAAACTTTGGTTGGAATAAATTCTTGTACTTCAGTTGGCTGTGCAAATTGTTCATCGTTCTACCAAGCATTTTTGGTTCATCAGAAACTTATTTTTAGAATTTGAATTTTCTCAATAATTAAAATACCCATATTTTACGGGAGCAAGTCTTTTAGGCGCAGACAGTTAGGCGCCGGTCAAATAGGTGCGCACACTGTGGCGTCTAGATATTTAGGTGCGGAGCACTGTGGCGTCCGTTCATTTAGGTGCTATCTCTAGTAAAGTCTGCAGATTGTATCAGCTTGGCAGGTAGGGCAATGCTTTTCACACAAAATGTTATATTGAACAGAAAAATATGCCATGGCTTCCGTGAGTGAAGCTGCTTAAACCGGAACTGCTTTTCACACAAACCGGAATGCTTTTCACACAAAATGTTATATTGAACAGAAAAAAATATTGTATTGTAATGCGCGTGTTCGGCATTTATTTGTTGTTAGTCCAGATTTATCTATAAATTATTCCACTTTCTGAACATGTCTGAGATCACTTGTAGTGAGTCAAATAATAACTGCACTAAACATCAGTAAATAATATACCGTAGCCTATATTCAAGCGGGTGGTAGGCTAGAGTGAAGAGTAACTTAGTTTTCCGTCAAAACCCAGACTAGGTTTAATAACGAGCAAAGTCGCACCATTATGCTTGCAACGTGTAGCCAGGGTTCATATTGCAAATAGAAATGTATTCATGTAGTAGAGCGTTGTCTCATACGAAGTCGCCACACGACCAATCCATCCCGAGTAGAAGTAATTGCGAAAGATAACAGATTAAGTAAAGTTTTATCTGGCTGCAACCTGTGTTCAGGATGCATAGCAAATGCCCTGTGGAGATGTGCTAATATCTAGAATAGTAGAGCATTGTCTCGCACCTCATCTCCACACGCGCATTAATAAAACAACATATTTTTCTGTTCAATATAACATTTTGTGTGAAAAGCATTGCCCTACCTGCCAAGCTGATACAATCTGCAGACTTTACTAGGAATGGCACCTAAATGAACGGGCGCCACAGTGCTCCGCACCTAAATATCCAGACGCCACAGTGTGCGCGCCTATCTGACCGGCGCCTAACTGTCTGCGCCTAAAAGACGGGGACCCTATTTTACGGACCATAAGGCGCAATTTAAATCCTTTTTTCCCTCATAAATTGACCGTGCGGCTTATAAGCCGGTGCGCCTAATGTATGGATCAAGTAGTGCTTTATTGCCTACACTCAAAACCAGTACCGATACTATTATTATATAAATAAACCACCGTCTTACACAATAAATTACGGTAAAAGCAACTAGCAACTGTGATATTCACTAGGCCCATTTTTTTCTTTTGCTTATTGTAATATTGTGACTTGCTTACATTTCTTACGCATTTTTGTTTAATGAGCTTTATATGGTAACCCATACTCCTTAAAATATGTTGCGTTCTATATGGGTCTGCTACTATTCGGTGAGTCCGATTCGGTGAGTCCGATTCGGTGAGTCTGATTCGGTGAGTTCCTAACCTCTAACCCTAACCCCAAACCCCTAACCCTAAAACGGCAATGATAATTAGGCTACGGTAACCAATAATTTAAAAAAAAAATTGAAAAAATCCCCCGTTAAGGGATCGGACTCACCGAATCGGACTCACCGAATCGGACTCACCGAAACGGGCCATTCCGGTTCTATATAGCCCTGTGCGCCTTATGTCTGAACAAAAAACTAACCAAAGCAATTTATTGACAGTGCGCCTTATAATCGGATGCGCTTTATGGTCCGTAAAATACGGTAACCAACTGATTGAAATATCAAAAATAAACAGAGAAAGTGAATATTTTTTGTTCCAAATCCAGCATTTAGGTTATTGTTGATCAAAACAAAATATAGTTGAACATCATTACTAAACATGGAGGCTGTAATATTTTTAATTCAATTGAAAATCAACTTGATTCATACACTAAAGGGGTTTTGACCAGTTTTGACCAGTAATAGGTGGTCAAAACTGCCCGGTTTAAACCAGGTTTTAACCAGTTTTAACCGGGCGGTTTAAACCGCCCTGGTTTAAACCGATCAACCCTGAACGAAAAAGGGTTGTGTTTGGGCTTATATGGCTGCTTTCATCGACAGTAAAGCAATCTTTGACTTGTTTTTATTCAGTACAGTGGTTCCCAACATTTTGTAGTAAACGATCTCTTTCTATAGGATGTCTACACCCCCTACCCTTGTAACAATGTCCCTAAGTGAAAATATTTTTTCTTCTGAAGTCAATGCATTCGTGTTCCGGCCCATGGATCCCGAGTTGGGAACCACTGACAAGGTTTAGTGATAACACGCCGAGTGGGATGCCTCATGTTGTTTATCGGAAGGATCCCGCATAATAGTATTGCCAACTTGTTACTTATGCTAATAGCTTATATTTGAATCGTATCGTGTAAAGAAGTTACAATGTTTTTTGAGATGCATGTCAATTGTAGCTCTTGATAAACGACGTTGTTACAGTGAGAGGACAGGCCTTGTATGCAAGGATATCTGTGAGCATTGAATATAGTGTTGTGCAGTGGGGAGTGTTATCCGGATGGCTAATACAGTAGATATGATAAAAGCTTTTGTAGCTCTGCCTTAGTTGTTGGTTATTACTCAATCGATTGTATTCGAGAGTTTATGAGGTTATTTTAATGATTTTTTTGTTTTCATGTTGCTGCTTTGTCATTGTGAAAGTGAGTTTCAATTCATTGTTTCTTGTTTGTCGCTGCAAGGAGGCCAGAGATTAAGCCAATTACAGCACATGTTTATTACAAGTTATTGTATTTCAGATTCACATGCGATTCTACTTGACAATTCTTACTTAGTGTATTAGGCAGAAAATGGAACCTTAACTGTTTGCTTTGAACAGATTTTTCCCAACTTATGGAGTTTTGCGTTTTGTGTATGATCCAAATTCAACGAGATTTCAGCAGCTTGTAGCAATTGTTTGTGCTGTCTTCAATATTTGCGCTGCGCACGTGATGACGTCTTGGCTTGTGCTAACTGGTTGTTCTGCTCAGCAAACATACTTGATAATGCTTTCATTGCATCCAGGCAGACAAAAGCATAAGAGTTTTTGTGATTGCTTTGAAAGTCGTTCAATCTACTTACATGGTATTTCAAATAAGCGACGCTTCTAGCGAAGAAACTGTGCTTTGTTTTTGATGGTCGTTTGCAGAAGAAACAGTATTGTCTGTTGTGATAAGCATCACCTGCACCTCACAATGGTCTCGCGATTCAGTAATGACAATATAGCTTTGGTTTGATTTTGGTGTCTAATAGTTCGTACAATCGTACATGCACACAACTTATATTTTTGAAACGTATGCTCTGTTTATTTTTAGAGTTATTTAATACTTCCGTCGCCTTTATTAAAAATTCACAATATTTAAATAAGTAAAAACAGAGAGAGACTGTTCACCAGGCATTTGATAATAAAAGTAATTTGCGTTCTTCTGGTGACTATTTACTAGGTTACCTCCTGATGTTAAAGATGATAACTAGCTTTTGTATTACCGACGTTTCGTCAGTCAAAACGTCAGTCACGTTCAGTCACGTTCGTCAGTCACGTTTCGTGACTGACGAAACGTCGGAAATACAAAAGCTAGTTATCATCTTTAACATCAGGAGGTAACCTAGTAAATAGTCACCAGAAGAACGCAAATTACTTTTATTATTTAAATAAGTAGTTTGTTTTATAAGAGAGGCTGTAGGTATTCTAAAATTACAATTTGTCTGATAAGGCACGCTGTAGGAAGATTGTTACATGAAGACCCCTTTATAACAAGATTTATTGTTGTCAGTTGGAGTTGGTTGGTTGCTGAAATTTCGACAGGTTTTTGTGAAGGCGTCTTTATTTCTTTGCAGTTTGTTTCCCTGTTCAAAGATAACAATTGTTTAGTGCTTTTTGAAAATCATCTTGAATGACATTCGCCAAAATTTTCTGTTTTTGAGCAAAATTTTACATAATACATGTGTCAAGTTTCTGTCAAACTTCGTCACCAAGGTTTTGTTTTCTGCTCATTTAATCACAGTTTAGTTGTATGTGGAAGATTAGCCTGTTTTTTTGATCATTTCGGCATCGTTCATCTCAAATTAGCAAGGTTATTGAAACGATTTCTTTTTGAACGAATGACGTCACGTTCCAAGGTGGAAGCGATGATTGCATGATGGATGAGCTACGTCGTTGATTCTGCATGTATCAATGTGAGTTCATGCTACCAAGACAGTGCGTTGCATGTATTTGAAAGTGACTGTTTCTGTCAAGAAATAAAGGCACGTTAAGCAAATTAGTTTGGTAACATGTCGTAGCTCGAAGCAGTTGTTTGTAGGACAATCTGGTTTTGCATTTGAAACTGTGAAGAATTTTCTGTCAACTTTATTAAAAATCTAAAAGTCGCGTTGTTTGCTGAGTTGCTGACTAGCAACAATATATGGGTCTTCGGGTTATATTTGTTGACCTGCAATGGTATTTATAAACCCCTTACCTAAATAAAGCTAATTATATCTAGTTGAATAGCGAATTTATAGCTTTTATCAAGCATCTACAACCCCTGAATTATTGCGTTATTAGATATTCATTTCAACAATGCTGTGAAGTCGGGCGGATTTTGGCGTGTCGGATTCGTTAAAAAGAAAGTCGACTCCGATACAAAACAATAAAATATTGTTTCTTATTATCCATATGGCGCTCTAAAACTTTACCAGAAACTAAAAGTGTTTTTTGAAAGTTGCCGTTTCAATTTCGATTACAACTCAAGCGAAATGAAATTTTAAAAAATTGGAAAGAGACACACATTAAAAAAATTTGGCAACGCTGAAATCGGAGTCGGCCAGTTATAAACCGAGGACAGTCGTACACTTTTCGCCCGACTCCCCTGCCATGCATTTCAACACAAAATTTAACAATTTTCTGAGACAAATACATAGTGACTGTTGGAACAATGTAATCTTTAGCAACTGTTTGCGCCGAACACTGTTAGTTTGTCTAATGATTACTCAACTTCACGAGGCACATTAGAAACTACGGTCTATTTTCATACCGTACAATGCGAGGATAGAATTAGTTTTTCTCAAAGAAAAGTTTTATAGTGAAAATGATGTTTCTTGTTTTATTTGTACTTGATCGCGTTTTAAAATTTGCTTCACTTTGTGTTAAACTTAATTCCTTAATCGCAGTGGATGATTGTTCGTGACTAATTGCTTGAAATCAAAAGCATAACCCCCATCACGTTATTTAAGGATTGAATTTAACGCTTTTCACCACAAGCTAAGGGGATGTCATAGTTTTTCTGCTTTCAAAACAAAAATATGATGACATTCGCAATATCTTGAAACCTTTCAATGATTTTCATTTTAGTACTTAGCAGAAGAATGTTACTAGGGCTCTGTATGCTCAGTTTGTTGCTTTGACCGGTTTGCGTTGCTAAGCAATGAGTAGATTGACTATTGTCTGCTTTTGAAAATTGCTCTTAATGTCTTATTTTTGCATCCACACGCTCCTTTGGACGTTTGGTGTTCAGTTATTCTTTGTTGTTTTTTAATGCCCTTCAGAACATACTCTGAAGCCTTCAGTGACCGTAATCTTAGTTAAGTTGCAATTTTAGAATGTTACTGTTGAGAAGTTTTCTATTTGTTTCGGTGTGCTTGTAATAAAATACAACTTGATTTGAAATTACAGTAGTTTAGTTGAGTGGTTTTGTAAAATGTAAACCAGTTTAATGACATGTATCTTCAAAATCACGAGCTCATAAATTGTTTGCTTGTGAAGAATATCTTCTGTTTGCTTTTGATCATAAGCTTTCAAGGAGGAATTAATTATTTAAATGCGTGTGTCATACCATGTAAATGTGCTGCTTAAAATCTACGTGTAATTTAGTGTACGGATAATGGAAATTAACTCTCAGCAAATGCTTTGTTTAAACTGCGATAGTTTTTTTTTTCCGTGATATTTTCTAAGGGCTGCAAACAATCACTATTGGTATGTATAACGTATTTTTGAATGGAAAACTCTGGGTTGTGATAAAAAGTATGATGTATTGAAAACAGATTGTGAATTTTTTAATCTTTACCAGTTTGTGATTGTAGCAAAACTTTTTCACTGAGAACGCACTGATTTTTTCCCTTATCCACTGCTGTGATCACCCCAATCCACGATTGGTTGTTTTGCTGCCTAAATTCTATGTCGTTGTTTGCAAATAAGCAGGTACGAAACCGTAAACGCAACATGTCACAGTAGTGCTGCTTTGTTTACATTATAAAGAAATCATAATGTCATTTAATTGGCTTCAATAAATTTGTGTTCCTTTATATACCATACGCACAACTGTCCACTTGAGTTATTATGCTGCTGAGCAAAGTGAGTTGCCATTAACTATCTACCAACATTTTTTACAGTGAAACAAACCTATAAAATGTGCGATAATGATTCGATTAAAAATGTGATCTATGAGGATTTCAATCACAGTGTTCGTAAAACGTTGCATGGCAATATTGGTGTAATCGTAGCGTGGCTTACATGTTGATTGTATGATATCTTGCAGTTGAATTTCAAGTCGCAAAACCCATCATTTATATATATATTGATTGAATATCTTCATAGATGTTGAATTGAGAAGTGATGGGTTTTGTGAGAAATAATGGTAAGTTATTGCTTCAGTGATGGCTCGTTGTGAATGATCGCAAATAAACGCACAGCCTGGAAATGTTGCGTCACAAGAAAGCACCAATTCACGTCCATCCTTGAGAGAAAATGATCGAATACTGAGTTCCTTTGCTATGAAAGATTTTCTATCTCAGAAAATGCGAGGGATTTGTTTATGTTTTATTTTAATGCTCTTTTGTATAGCAACGGTATGTGAAAAACTGAACATTGAACACATTATTGTCATTGTCATAACAGTCAGTGTATTTCACCTGTCGGCTGCATAGCCGAGTGGTGAGAGCCTTGGAACTGCAATCGAAAGGGCGCCGGTTCGACACCGCTCAAGAGCATGCGGCTGTGTCTCTGGCAGAACACTTAAAGGCATGCCTGAAGGTGGACACGAAGATTGGCTTCCTTGCCTTCCCGTCCACTTAACCTAAATCTTCAACCTCTGGGTGTAGGGTCTGCTACTATTCGGTGAGTTCTTAACCTCTAACCCTAACCCCAAAACGGCAATGATAATTAGGCTACGGTACCCGATAATTTAAAAAAAAATTGAAAAAATCCCCCGTTAAGGGATCGGACTCACCGAAACGGGCCATTCCGCTGGGTGAAAGCCTAGATACGACAAACAAAAACCGTCGACAGCCAGGGTTTTTTTAAGGTTTGGGTGACCGCTAAGTAGTTTTAAGAGACCGCAAGTGTTTCATTTAAATACCAAAAAATAGCCATATTTGCTTCTGCTTGTTATGTTTCCACACGTAAAAACTGATCATTATGCGCCATAAATCAGAAATAAACATTGACGAGTATCGAAGGTGCACTTCTTTTGCGAATAACTCTTTGATTCAGCTGTTAGCTGTACCTCCACTTATTCTTTTAAACCACCATTATTTTTCTACTGTAGTTGCAAGTCCAAATTTTGGGAAACCACTGGAGAAATTTGGGGGACCGTTTCGGTCTCCCAAAACACCTTAAAAAAAACACTGAAGACAGCTATCCTAGCTTCACTTTCTATATTCACACGGACAGGAATCGGACGCTTTTAGCCTTTTGTCAGTTTCTAATTAAAATCTATTCGAAAAGCAATGAAAAATCTCAATGATACATCCGGTACCTGCATTTGTGGCTTTCATAAAGAACATAATCTTCAAAATATCAGTAAAAGCTGTCGGTTAATTCCAAACATCGGGGATAAGGCTCATCGACATTTAATGCAAGTAGTGTGAGTTCATTTCTATCGACGCCTTTTCTTCAGCAACTACACCCACTCAATCTATTACACCCCGGGTAGAGGTGAGCAATGTTTTTCAACAATCAGCTTAAATTGGGAGTCGAACAAAAATTGCATGAACGGAAAGCAAGAGCCTGATCCGCTGTGCCATCCTACCATCAAATTTTAAATAAATGTCCAATTTATCTCTTCACCCCTCTTTTTTGGGCTGGAATTCGTGCGTTCATCACCGGCAAATTGAATTTAAGATGGTTGGTACGACAACAAGGTTTATTTCCAACATTTCACAACTGCAGTACTTGCTTAATAACAAGGAATTACAACAAGTTATATCTGTCTGTCGCGTTGAAAGTCACAGACCTGGTAAAAATTGATATCTCAAGGTAAAACATAAGATCTTGGTAAAAATTTTAACGACCATCGAAAATATAACTTTCCTCGCAATATATTCAAGCGTCAGTAGTTACAGAAGTATATTGTAATTACACATGAATGATGATAAAGACAACAGCAATAAAGTTAGAGAGAGTATGAACGTCACGAAAAAACGCAACTATCACTGAACAACGTTATTTCACTGACTGACTTGATCATTCAAGTTAAGGTCCCGAACATGATATTGATAATAAAATGCTCATTAACAATTATTGTGATTGTTGTAGACTTATATCATTACAGTATTTTATATGAATAGGAATATGACATCTATAAAAACCTCGTCCTCAAACGGGAAAAGCCACGATTAAAAAGATTGGCAAGAAAAACACGTTACTTTTGGTACTGAAGGTTGCTTGTCTAGGCAATGTTCCAAGAATGCAATAAAATACACATAATTATACAAAATGTCATGTAAAAGATAAAACAGTGATGTGAAAGGTCACATGGGCTTCATGATTAGCGTGTAAAGCGTAGGGTGAAGAAACAGCTACTTAATGAACAGTGCTCTATGTGGCGAGGCTATCTTGCTTTGCTTCATACGTCGATCCAGTGATTGACCAATGAGAACGAAGTGTCATTAGCTGTAAAGCAAACCATACTTGTTATGGTGAAACGTCTTCAGATGACCGTTCAAAAATGTCAGCATGAAACGATAAGAAATTGCATTCAGACCTACAAATAATGGCTATTTACAACAATGAAATATACAATCACATGGCAAAGTGCGAGAGATGCCGATCTTCCGATACCCGGTACTCATCAATAGAGATGGGCAATGTCCCATTAACTATTGGTCAAACACCTACACAACAATTGCCAGCGGAAAAACTAGCATTCGGCTGTAATTACAGGCAATAAAAGACTGTTCCAATTAAACGTCAGAATCAAGCGTAGGGTAATGGTAATTAGGCCTAGATGATTGATTGCATTCACTAGAAGAATACATTTTAAATGTAATCGAATTCATTGTCAAAGCAATTGTAATGAAATGCCTTAACCCATAACTAAAATATGTATGTACTGCAATTATGGTCACATTGGCAGCACTGATTACATACAAATTGGCAGCACTGATTACATACAAATTGGCAGCATATTGCCAAATACGACACCATTTGATGGGTCTTTAAAAATTGGACTTGGGGCAGGACTGAGCCGGATCATTGTACAAGATCTTTGGGTCACAATGTTTCAGTAAGCTAGCACTGTCATCAAACTGAAAACTAAGTTTGGTGAAAACTACGCTTTATCGTATTTATCACAGTCAACATACCTTATCTTTAAGAGATTGGCACAGCATCTGAGCGTTTGATGCGGTTCGAAGTGCACTCGTGAGAAGAGGTATTGTGCATTCGGATTTATTGGCTGAGGACACCTCGTACCGAGCGCCGCCGTATTCTCTAGAAACACAATGCAATACCCCACGATACAATGTAAAGCCTCTTAGAACACTGTTATTAAAGCTATTATTTATTGCATTCGACAGAATCGGACATACTTGTGCAATCGATACCTAAAATGGTTTGATCCTGTACGGCTAGTCTCAATCATCACTTATAAACACAAAATTAAATACTACCGGTAGCAAATTTATGTATTGCTTAAAAATGAAAACGACAATTGTGCATTTTATTGTGTGCTTGAGCAACGCGCGTTAAGCACTGATCTCCATTCAGCGGCATCTAATGGCTGGAATAATTCTCCGGCAACAACCGGAAACTTCACTCTGTTAGTCTCGGTAAGAGGGCCTGCGTCAGTGTTTCAAAGCCTCCACAGTCTACAAGTATGCGAAACTGCCAGGATTAAGCTCTCAAAGAAGCTTTTCCAGTCTGAGGATAAAGTTTTAATCAATATTTATCTAACTAATGCATTCACGTTCCAGTGCAGCATCTACTCGTAAACGTATCTTGTAGACTTACAAGATGGAACCGACATTGTGAAATAAAGCTTTTCCAGCTGGCGGTGCATCGGATAGCTTTCCTCCTTTGCTTGCGTTCAATGACGCGTTTGTATGAGCTTGTTGAACTGTGTAATGTGTAACAACCAAGCGATCTTCAGTCACAAATACATTCATCAAGGTATCACCAGGCAGTGCTGGGGCAAACATTTTCTGTAAAAAGTGTTTTTTTAAACAAACAAAATAAAAATCGGATAGTCCTATGTCTTTTCCGTTTACAAGACAACCCATTCACACATTTTTAACACAAATTCAAAGATTCGGTTATTGGCTACAAAAAGTGTTGATTCTGATTTGGCAAGTAAAATTTATAAAAAAATGTATAAGCTGAATAGCAACCAACTCTACAAACTCACCGTAAAACCGCTTCCTATTAACGCTTGAAGAGAAAGTTGGCACGGTGAGATTAATCTGGTTTGACATCTTGTTAAGTGCTTTATTATGTTATCCAATTCACACACCATGGCGTGTGGGGACTCTGATGTGTTACATTGCTTTATTGCTGCTAGAATTAAATTTGCTTTGAGCAAGTGATTGAAAGCATCTTGAACCTGTGACAACATGGATATAAATGTCACTTTTATTTAAAGGCAAAAGCAGATACAAGTAAACAATTTTAAAAAAGAGGGGGTTGCATGCACTAACAAACATTTGTCAGATTGGCCCAAGAAACATAAAAAATAACTTGAGATTGTTGATGCTAAGCTGTGTTCTTCAGTTTCAAAAACAACTTTCGCAGTTTCAGTAAGTGCCGAAAAACAAAAAGTTCTGTTTTCATTTTTACTGGCTTTATTTTTACTACATGTCCTGTTTTTGTGATTAAATACATATATTCATATAATATAAGATCCAGTGGTATTGCTTAAATTTATAACTTTGGTCTAGTCAGAGATGGGCATGACCTTGATGATCACAAGTGATCTTAATGATCGTGATTAGCAAATCGCTTAACTCACCGTTTTTCACATTCCCCTTCAAGTGTCGAGTTAGGTATATTCTTACGTATAACACATACCAACTCTGTACAAAACAGTTGAAAATAATTGTTACCAATTATTTGTGGTAATACTAATATAATTTTAAAATTTGAAAACCACCAATCACCTGTTGTAATTTCCATTGTTTATCATTTCGAAAAGAAGCTTTAATGGAAGAAATCGTTTTACTTGGTTTGATGAATAATTCCATAGAACATAATGTGTCTCGATGTAACATCACGCTTCCACGCAAAGCTTCGGCTCCACTAAAAAACAACAGATTACCATAGTTTAGTATTTCAAATCACCTTGAAAAGCATTACATGTTATTCTAACATGCAATAAACAATACATAATAACTTATATTTGGATTGGATGTCATCTGAAACATATCATAATGCTATTAAAATCATAAAAACTTTCATCAGAAATAAAAAGTGATTGGATAGAACCTGGATAGAAAATATTTTCAAAAGCAGACAAAGGCATTTTCAAAAGATTACATTTAGACTGGGGCAGGAATAGGGAATGTAAGGTCTCTACATTTTGGTTGAAAGATAAATGTAGCCTTGTGGCAACCTTGCAGTTATAAAATAATTTGAAAACAATGCATCAGAGTATTGTGATATTACATTTGACAGCCTTTACACTAGTGTACTGAATTTAAAATTCAATATAAAAGCTATGCATAATTACAAAAATTAAAAATTTTTAAATCTATGAACCTTGTTGAAGATGTGCACAGCAACTTATATTTGCTTAAAGACTTTGAACTGGTGTCTTTCAAGCACTTTGTCACAGCCTGTTCCAAATAATCTATCACAAGTGGAACTTCATTCCTCAAAAGCCAAGCAAGTTCCTAAAAATATCATCAAATTAGAGTATCGTGGCAACATGATGGAATATTGAGATGGTGAACATTGTGTTCCAAATCAAAAGGTTTTGTACGGTACTGTGATCTGTAGAAAAACTTTAGCCTAAACATAGAGTACTTTTTTTCAAGGACATATCAGCAAATCTTATTACAGTTCTACGGTAGTAAAGCTAGTAGATACCTATTTCTGCCAGCAGTATCAACAGAAATAATTTTATTGTCTTTCTCACTTTTTCATACCTTAGTAACATTTTAGATTAAGCTTTGCCAAGATCATAAATGTTTTGCAGATAAAAAAGGTTGCAGATTATTATTGCACTGGCTCATATTGTACAGGTGTGCAGTATGCACATTGCACATTAGATTTGTCAACTCATTATTATACTATTCACCTGGTGAACTAAATGAGGTAAAAGAAATAAGTCTGATCTTATCTCTATGTCATGTAGATGCAGGTGGAAAAACAAAATTCAACTTTGATTAACAAGTTTGATAAATTCTAAATTTTGATTGAGTAGGGATAATTGGAAATCACAACAAATTCTGTTCTCCACACAAGACAAACAGCACAAATTAAGTTTTGTACAATTGAACAACAAAGTGGCTATATTTACACACTTGTTGCCATGGTTACAATCAGGTGTTGCCAGAGTTCGGAATAATGTTAGGGTTTATATCTTTGCCCAGGACTAAAAAAATTTCCAAAATACAAGTTTTTGTTTTTAATAGCTGTATATAAACTTTTCTCAAATTAGGGCAGAATTCCTTATCTGGCAGCACTATTGAGGCTATTCTTACACTGCATAGTGTAAATATAGCCACAGCCAATAAACAAAGACAAGTCTAAACAAAATACATGTTCATTTAGTTGTTAACTAATTGGTGTGGTTGGCTCAGAGCTGTACCGTAATAAGATTTTGTAAAGAAGTTGAAGCTGCTACATATCAAGAAAAATAGCAAAATTTGCTGCATGAGCAGTTTAAAAGGAAAACAAAGATTTGCTCGCAATCCTAAATTTTGCAAAAAAATGCAATTTTATTCTCATAGGCCAGTAGGCTTAGGCTATAAACATTAATCCAGTTTGCCTAGTAGTTACCTCATGAAGTTTGGACGTCTCCATTGGCCTTAACATCTATCAATAAAATGCTCACTCCAAAGTGACTCATCAAATTTCCAAAGTTGTGCAAATGTTAACTAGACTGTTTGTTGGTTATATGGCGTTATCGAAACAAATAAACTGAATTCACTAAATTTGAAATAAACCAGTGTGATGCTTGTTGAGTGTTGACAATTATAAAGTCTGTTACCGCTTCCTGTCTGTTGCGGAATCTAGATTGTTATGGTGCTATTTTATTTGCATTGTTTATAATGGTGCAGTAGGTAGCCTATTCTTGTAACAGACGAAACAAAAGGTTTCTCATTCTCTCGCAATGCAACCTGGCTCGGCCCGATAGCTCAGTGGATACGCGCCCGGCTCAAAATCACGCGGCACTGGTTCGACTCTCGGGGTCTGTGCTTGAGCAACGCATGCTATTTCTAACTTCCAAGGACTGCTCTCCATTCAGCCTCACCTAATGGATGGAATAATTCCTAGGCAACAACACTTCAACAATCAGAAAAACTTTACTCTGTCAATCTCGGTAACTGGCCCTGCGTCAAGAGCCTCTACAAGCATGCGAAACTACAAGGAATAACCAATCAAGGCTTTGTCAGTCCGACTCCGAGGATAAAGATTCAAAACCAATCAAACAAGCTGGCTGCTTTGCAGTTTGGATTTTGGTATCGACTATTGGTATTAAACTACATTGAGGGTGAAAAGAAAATATATTTAAACATCAAGAACAAACACAAGTAAGAAAAACCTTTTGGGGCTTATTAATAACTTAGTTCAGTTTGTTTTTATTTCTGACTATCCCAACAAAAAATAATACAGTATATGCAAAACATAGCAGAAGTCTAGAAAATAGTAGAAGCGACAAAACACGGACGCTATAGCGTGCATGATACCAAAGCAGGACAATCAGCTTAAAATATAGTACGGTGGCAAAATCGCAACACCTTATTAGAATTTTAAAAAATTTAGAAAAAAAAGAAGAAGGGAAAAATGCAAGTCAATTTGTTTTTTATTTTATATTGGCAAAAAAATAAAAATAAACCAAAGAAAAGAAAGTTGAATTGAGTTGATGTAGAATGTTGAATAAGATATAGGCCTATGCATGAAAATTTGTCCTTTAAAACGCAATGATGCCCTCTTCAAATTAGCATTGGTTTGATTTGTTTGTCAATTAAAATAAATTGTTGATAGGCGTTTGAATTTTCTCAAGTTTAAGCAGCCACCATAGAGAGTTAGTAATATTTTGGGGCTTGACAACCAACTAACCAGCAAAATTTTTAGCCAACCAAGCATGTATGCTTGTGCTTTTCAACGATAGCAAATTTATTGAAATTGAACAAGGGATAGTCAATTTAGCGCAGATACGCTGCTGTCCAGCACATTTTCACCCTGTATTTACTTTATTGCTATAGTCAATTCTAATATGTGACGTCTTTTGACATCATTGATCATTTCTGGTTGACCAACAAGACAAGGCGACTTTTGGAAGAACACCGATCATTCATTCTCAGTCTAGTTAACAACGTTATTGCTCGCCTAATTCAGAGTTAAATCATGAAAGTATTGACTGTGCGTAATTACATTCTTGTACTAAAAGTAGTTGGATAATGTGATTGAATCAAGACTACTAGTACTATGCTTTAATTTTATGAGAATATGGTGGATACAGAAAAGAGGTACGGTACCATATGTTACTTTTGCAAGATCACATAGGGGTAGGCTACTGTTTGATACAGAATACTGTCAGTTTTTTATTAATTTATCTTATAATTGCCAGTAATAACATTAATTTTTCAGAAAAAGATAGATTACTTTGGTCAACAAAAATACATGACCTGAAACTAAATAAATGCTATTAAGTATTAATACTACAAAAAGTACTCAAAGCAAAGCAGAGTGAATTATATCAAAATCAGTTACTAATGCTAGTTCACTATAAACCTTAACAGACTGTTTCACCTCAATTGGATCATCAGAAAGAACTCATTCAAATATAATCTATTTGAATAGCTAGCCTCATCTTCTGATGATCCTAAAATAGATTCTATTTAAATAAGTTCCTTTTGATAATCCTATTGAGATGAAACAAGTTGTTAAGGTTTTTAGTGAACTAGTAACTAAGTTGAACCATAGGCATATGAAGCCGAGTAACGTGATCAAGTTTAACATCTTCAAGTTTATTACATATAGAAGCACAAAACTACGCAATAAATTAAGTATCAAACTTTTTCGACATCACAAGATGTCCTCTTTAGGAATAATATACATATAACTTAACTACATCTGAATAAAATACAATGGTTAACTAAATCTATAAACAGGAAAAGACAAAAACTGCACAGTACTTCTGACTAGCTCAAACTCAACGATAAGCTCCACGAGAATCAAGCTAACGTTGAGTTTGAGCTAGTCAGAAGTACTGTGCAGTTTTTGTCTTTTCCTGTTCATAGATTTAGTTAACCATTGTATTTTATTCAGATGTAGTTAAGTTATATGTATATTATTCCTGAAGAGGACATTTTGTGATGTCGAAAGCGTTCGATACTTAATTTATTGCGTAGTTTTGTGTTTGTATATGTAATAAACTTGAAGATGTTAAACTTGATCACGTCACTCGGCTTTGTATGCCTATGGTTCAACAAGACAAACTCTCTACCGAAGCTCTAGTAACTAAGTTTGACCTAAAACTAATGTTTTTTTAGGTTATCAGAAAAGCAAAATTTATTTCAAGAATTGAAGTCCACTGTGGAACGCATTCTTAGTCAGCATTCTTATGATATCTGGTCTGTGCATGGTGGTTTGGAATCGTTGGTATTCTGTCTTGATGCAGTATTTCAGCATGGAAGTAGACCTCATGATGTATGTATTGTGGTTGGTGTAGCATGCTTCATAGCAATGTTTTAACTTCTTTTTAATTGTAAGCTCCATAAATTAAAAATTCAATTGTGTTTGGTATTAGTTTTGCAGTGTATCTTTTCATTTTTCAATTTTAATTAGCACTTTAAAATTTATGTTGATCAATTTTATCATTGTGTAAGCTATAGCCTATTGTAGTGTAACAAAATATATACAGTCAGACCTTGTTAGTCCGTACTCCAAAGAAGCGGACTTTTGTCAGAAAACCCCAACAAAAAAATGAAAAACAAATGTGCTGAATCAATAGCATTGAAATCTGGTAAATGGGATTATTATGCCTCACTAAACTGACATTTTATGAAAAAGCAAATTGGTCTGGATTAACGAGGCCTGATTACCCCAGTTGTGCCTCGGTATTTCTGACTATTTCCTTGTTAATCAAATTGAACTTTATTGAAACAAATTTTTCCCATACGTTGTTTACTCTTTTGATTCAGAAGTTGGGATATCTGTCATTATTGGAGATGATGGCGAGATAATAACTTTTTAAAGATATAACTGCTATATTTTGAAGAAATTACAGACGTTTCTTATAAGCTAACAGTTTATGTTTTCATTTTAGTCATCTGCTTTGGTGACTAGGCTAACAGTAAATTTGCATTCAATATATCATACATATTCTATTTGAATATCATAAGACCTTTTGATGATCCGTTAGGTGAAACAATTTGTAAAGGCTTCAGATAGTAATAACTATTTTTGATTTATATATGTATTGTAACATTTATTTACATCTATATCATTCGCATGATTTTCACCTCACTACACCCAAGGACAACATTACTATGTTATTATCTTGGAATATCTTGCTACCACAGTGCTGTACACTGTACACACATTGTATATATGACAGGATGTAATAGTCCGCATCACAAGCATGAAGGTTCGACTCTATACCAGCTTTTGTAATTCATATATTTTGTTTATATTGTTTTGAAGTATGCATTATCATAGACCTATGATTTATTTTTGATGCCATTCCTAGAGCAATGGTTACCCGTATGTGATGTTGTATTTACATGAAACTTTGCACTGTGATGTACTCTCAACTGTTGTTTACTGTTTGTAATTGTTTTAGATTGAGTTTGTCTTGATGGACCTTGAAAAGGCTAAGAAAAAACCACTTCATACCAGCTCACTTAACAACTGTAGTCAATTCTTTTTGCTGTAGTATAAAATTTACATAGGTATCATATATATTTTTTACCAGAATGGTTTTGTGGACATCTGTGCCTTCACAACTGATTTCTAATAATCTAACATCACATATATACCAGTTACAACTACATACAACATACACATACAATTTAATATCACTGGTAGCAGTGTTGCCCACTGCTGGTCACTTGTTTGCTTCCGTGCAGAATCTATTCTATGGTAGCAAAGATTCTGTGGCAGAGAAAAGTGCTCATTGCTATCACTGTTGTGATCATTTGCATTTGTTTTATTGCTAGGGCATACTCGGTACTGTTGTTGACTACTGGTTGTTTGTACGAGGACTACGATGGCTAGAACCCACTCTAGCTCCGACTATTGATCGGCTTTCAAAACTTTCTGCTGCTTCACCATCTAAACCAATTCAATGCAAGACTTTGAATTCAAGGTATAGCACATGGTATAGCACTTTTTGTTGCTGGTGTTTACGTCTAGGGGTGTTCAATTTCGATTTTTGATTCGATTTCGATTAAGGTGATATTCGAAATTCGTTTTTCGTATCGGACTTATTCGAAATTATAGCCGCCCTTTCGGCTGAACGCGGTTGAAAGTAACGCGAGTGGCACGAAATCTGCCTTGTCGCATTTTGCAAGCGAAAAAAGACTTCGACGCATGCGCATCGTCGATCACGTGACTATCACACGCTCTCACGGGTCCAACGGCCAGTCCTGCACCGGCCTTTGGACCATTAAAGATGCCAGGTTGGCATTTTTAATGCCAAATTTCTCAAGAATGAAGATAGCTAGGTTGTGCAATAGCAGAAAGTGTAGGGTGAGCTTTGTCGCAGTTTTATCCATTTTTTACCGAATCCATAGGCGCCTAAGCCGTGGGGGCAGGGCCGTAGCCAGACCGCAGAGCAAGGGGGGGCAACTTTTTTAGGGGGGCCCAAAAAAATTTAAATGGGCAAAATCATTATAATTGTAGCTGTTGCTCGAGAATGTTGAGATGTTGCCAAGGGGAGGCGAATTTTTTTCCAGGGGGGCGAGGCCCCCCCGGCTGGCTGCGGTCCTGCGTGGGGCCAGGCCCTTTTTGAATGCAAACCGCAACAGCTTCGCGATAAATAATTAATCACTAGAACGAGTTGCGATGCTACAATCCAACACCAGACAACAAAGTCTGTCATTTTTACATTGATTTAATGTCTGCAGACTTTGAATCAATCTAAAAATGACTGATTTGCTGTCTGGGACATAACAAAATCTACCATTTTGTGTCGATTCAATGTCATCAGATGTTGAATGCACCCAAAAACAACATAATTTGCTACTTAGACGGAGCGTGCGTTTAGCTTTATGCGCTTGCAAACATACTCGATGTCGCTTTCGGGTTGAAACCTCTGCACTCTGCAGTGAAATGTCGCGGCAGTGAATCGCTCGCTGTGAAAATGAACTTGAAGTGATTGGGATCCCAGCGACCTCGGCTCCAGCGGAGCGATCGTTTTCAAAAGCTGGCCTGACCGTCACGAAACTGAGATCCCGACTGACGGGTGACCATGTCGATCAGCTTGTGTTCATAAACACCAACATGGGCCTGGAGCTGTAGAGTAGACGTTATTTTGTGTTCTTTTTTCACAAATTTTCATGGCTTTTTTTCGCGTTTTCTAGCGAATTTTCATGTCGTTTCTTTCAGTAAAATCACATTTTGCAGTTTGGTGAATAGTTGTGATATTCGAAATTCGAAAATAAATTGAATTTCGAATATTCAAATAATCGAAATTGAACACCCCTATTTACGTCATTCAAATAATCATACTGTTTGACAGATTTAGATGTCATATTTAAAATACCCGTATAATGAATTTTGCTCACCTATAACAATTATGAACTAATCCCACAACAACCATAATAAGTGCACTTCACAACGATCGGCTTTTCTTTTGCTTGAAGATTGCTTTTCCAGTTGGAGAATGTATTGTATAACACGCTTCGTCATTATGTAGGTACCCATTGTATGATGTTTATAAACATTGAATTTATTATTGTTTACAAATATAATTCATAATCATTGATTTGTTGATGCAGCATAATGAAACAGTGTTTTTTTATAACGTGGCATCCTTTTTTTTGATTAATATTGAATTGATCAAATACAATAATTTTTGTATATGGATAAATCGGTGTCCGACGTTTTTTCGTAAACAGTTGTTCGTAAAACAATTGTTCGTAAACAATTCTTCGTAAAACAATTGTTCGTAAACAGTTGTTCGTAAAACAATTCTTCCTAAAGCATTTCTTCGTGCATGCAGTTGAGATTTGATGTATACGAAGAAATGCTTTACGAACAATTGTTTTACGAACAACTGTTTACGAACAATTGTTTTACGAACAGCTGTTTACAAACAATTGTTTTACGAACAACTGTTTACGAACAATTTACCTAGCCTATAACCGGATAAATCTAGTAGTTTTCAATTTTTTATTTTGTAGTAAAATATTCTGCAAAAAGTAAGGTTTGATGGAAAGTATTCTTTTTCATAGTTTTGCTTTTATGACTACTAAATCTCAAATCAAACTGCTTTCAAAGATAAAGGAAGTTTAAGATTATTTTGTTGACAGAAAAGCATAAAGTGTAAACAAAATAAGAATAATATTATAGCAGGAGCACCATGCAACTCACACATGGCCAGCAGTGGTTGGACAGGTCTTTGAAAGACAGAAGCCTTTCTAGACAAATTAAAATTCTTACTTCTGATCACAACCATGTACAAGAGCATTATTTCAGTAAGTCAATTCACATTATAATAATAATAAAGTGAAATTGATAAGGCAGTACCATAGTCATTAGATACAGGTGAAATTGTTATTTTGTGTTGTACGGTATATTGTGAATTAGTAAAATGTGTTCTCTTTGTCAGCTCTGATAGCTTTGTTGGTTAAACTTTTGAAACGACAAGATCAAACGTCGCTGGTTCGACTCTCAGAGTGTGTGTAGCTTGAGTAACGCAGTTTATAGATTGCTTTATTTAGCGGTACTTCATGGATGAGATAATTTACAGACAACAACACTGTTGGAACATTCGAAAACTTCACTTTGTCAAATCTGCGTGGCTTGGCCTGTGTCCATAATTTAACCCTATCTTAATACGACACGGGGTTTTATGAGGACGCCCCACTCTATTAGTGAAACATTTCTCAGAAGGAAATATGCTAGAAATTTGAAATTTCTTGACTTTTAGTTTTTATTATTTGCAAATTTTCTACACCTAAACTGGTCATTTTTCTACCTTCTTGCCCTTCACAAAAAGCAATTCGTCTCAGGTGACTAGACATTTTCGTGCAATTCTAGTTATACATCATGTTAATGTTAGTGCAATATAAATAGTAGTGCAATTACTTTGAAGTGTAGAAACGTTCAAAAATGCCTTATTTTAATGAGTAAAAGTAATTTTTTGTTCAGTTTAGTTATAATTCAAAAATTTCAATTTTGAAGCTATTTTCGGGAAATTAGAATAAATACCTACTTTCTGACGTTTTTTCATCTCAAACACTTTATTTTAAAGAATTTGCTGAGTAAAAATTTAATTTCTATACGCACAATACACATGACTATTACCTTGTAAAATATTTTGGCTCTGTGATTTTCATAGCTTCCGTTATTAGCGATTAATTAGCACGGGGCTAAGAAAGCCCGTGACGTGCTTTCCGCGTACGAAAACAGCTCGTATCAAGATAGGGTTAAAGCCTTTACACATATTATGCGGAACTAAAGAGCCTTTCTCAGCTCAAGGGTTTAAGATTTAATTTTGTTTTAATTATATGTATCTCCTTGCAGATTGGGCGTATCTTCTGGATGATGCATTTACGGCCGCAACCTTGACATGCATCACTGCACTGGAACAAAACTCTTCTGTTCTTCTGGCAAGCATTCCATCGTCTTTGGTAAGCACAAACTTTAACACTTTATAGAAGTATTTTAATCTAGAATAGCTAATTTTACAAAAAAACAGTTAAAGGTACTAACAGTCAACATACCCTACCTACGTCCTACGTATTACAACAAAATTATGATATGCTATTTAAACAAAACACCATACGAGGAGCAGCTAGTATCTTGAAATTAGTTATCACTTATCATACCGTTTTCCATTCACTGACCACCTAGAATTCATTTCGAATTCTACATTTGAAGTAAACATGCAGCCTTTTCCACAATTTAGACGAAAAAGGTCGTCACTTGAACAAAATTTACATTGTACAATGTCCTGTAAATTTGTACTTTTGTACATCAAAATTATATGATTAATGTTATAAATCCTCTAATACTCAATGCTGTTTTTTTCATCACAGGATTCTTTCTTGTTAACAGCTTTGCGTTAAAACAAAATTCTGGCTGATATCTATTGTTTCTTCCACATATCGGGCCTCCAAACTTTTGCACTACATTTGTGCACAAAAACAATGGGATGGCTTTACTTTACACCTATTATAATTTCTCCTTTTTAATTCTAAAAAGTTTGAAGGTCTAAATTGAAATAATGTTGTTGCGCACCATGTTATTTCTTTCAAATATATATATAGTCCAATAGCTTTAGAAACTACCTAGTCATTGAAATTTCATATTTAATTATTGAACTTTCGGAGAGAAATCATTTTAATATTTAGTCGAAATTAAATGATATGAGATGTTCTACTGGTGCAAATTAAGCTAAACTATCACAAGATGTATACAGTGACAATCTGCTTTTATTCCGACGTTTCGTCAATCAGACACGACTGACTTCTTCAGGGGGCTAGACCAGGTAGTGACTACCTGTCTAGCATGGCAAAACACAGGACATATTGCTGAAAACAACTAAACATGCAAAATGAAAATTCAACTTCTGGACAAAAACTTATCGCGCGCAAAGTTTGAAAATAAGTTAAAGAAAAAGGGGGGACTTAATTGCGATCAACAAGAAACTTAAATAACAACAAAATAGGAGAGTGAACGGCATGAGTCATGAATCGAGTTTTGTACGCACTACTGCACAGTTTTACAATCAGCATGAAACCAATTTAAAAAACGTCAAATCAGCACTTACAATAGTTTTTTGTAGATAGCGGGAAAAGAGATGTCATCATTGCGATTCATTACATGAGGCTTTTGATTGATGAACCAACTTTCAGAAAACATTCGCTTTTTATAATCACTTTCAACTTTTAGAATTTTAGAATTGCTCCAAGTTATTTTATGATCTGAAGTTATGGCATGCATGCAAGGAGCAGAATGTTCAGGGCGTTGATATTTGAAAGCTCTTTTGTGTTCATTAATGCGAGATTTGAGATCTCGTTTTGTTTGGCCAACATAAATTAAATTGCAATCATCACAAGAAACTTGGTACACTAAACCTGAGATTTCGCTTTGATTCAAGGGGTCTTTTAAAGACGGCAAAAATTTACTTATTGTCAAGAAAGGTTTCAAAGCGACTTTTACAAGTTTCTTGTAAAAGTCGCTTCTTGTAAAAGTTTCTTGTTGATCGCAATTAAGTCCCCCCTTTTTCTCTAACTTATTTTCAAACTTTGCGCGCGATAAGTTTTTGTCCAGAAGTTGAATTTTCATTTTGCATGTTTAGTTGTTTTCAGCAATATGTCCTGTGTTTTGCCATGCTAGACAGGTAGTCACTACCTGGTCTAGCCCCCTGAAGAAGTCAGTCGTGTCTGATTGACGAAACGTCGGAATAAAAGCAGATTGTCACTGTATACATCTTGTGATAGTTTAGCTTAATTTGCACCAGTAGAACATCTCATATCATTTAATTTAATGCCTGGTGAACAGCCTCATTCAATTTTCAGCATTTAGTCAAAATATTGAAAAATTAAATCCTTGCACGATTTCAAAACTACCGTACTATTTGTAGTTTTGAAGTGAAGCTGATGAGCTCTTGAAATCTACTGGTTCTACATTTCAGTTCAAAGTTTTGTGGTGTAATTAAAAATTGCTGTTTGGCTAGAACTAGATCATCTGGCTCACGCACTATTGACCTACGTTTCTGTTTTGTTGTTTCTGTTCCTGTTTTAACACCCAACTAAAATGTATTTTCGTTTCCATAGTAATTTGGGACATGACTACAGTCTATACGTATATCAGCTTTTTTGGTTGAGTTCTTTTTTTGCTCTAGCATAGCATTTTTTTCACATTAATTGAGCTGAACAAGCTGAAACACTTTTGTTTACAAAGTGCAAGAGCACAGTCAAACTATAGTATAAGCCGTATCCTTATTTGACAAGCTTGGCCAATATTTTGTATTGCATGCCAATAAAGATCACTGGGAAGTTGTTTTGAGAAAGAGATGGGCTCTAGAAACCAGATTGAGAAACACAGTTCCCATTAAAGTACGATTTCCACAGTCCTGGAAACACGGCATGTGACACCCAATACAGAAAAATCCCTCCTTTTTACATTGATTTAACGTCTGCAGATGTTGAATCAATGTAACAATGACAGATTTTACTGCTTGATAGGAACAAAAACAGTTTGTAATACTCGCATATACTCCCAAGCAAGATAGTCCTTTGTTACATTGATTCTGCGCTCTCATACATTGAATCATTGATTAGGTACCGTTTGCTTTTAACTAAAATAAACCATGTAATTTGTCAAGTTTCCAAAACGGTAGTAATTACGAGATGTACATGTGGACGTGGTCATGCCGATTGGAAGAATTTTTCAAGTTGGCCAGAGGTTTATAATTGTTTACTGTTCAAAGAAACTTTACGTAGATTTCATACTTGTAATAAAGTTCCTGATTTTAATACTATTGCGAACTGAATTACAGTATATGACTTGTTTGGGAAACTCCCATCAACGCTTACCCAATGGTTATACGAGATTGTGAATGGATTTGTAGGCAGTTGTATTGTTCAATATGGTAAAAATCATGTTGCAATGCAGGAAGCGGAACGTTATACGTTGCATTCTTTATTGCAATGTTCTCAGCTGTGTGCGATATAAACAGTTCACCAGTTCACTATACATCAGTATTATAGAATATTTGAATAGATACGGAAAGTTTATTGACAATTTTCGTCATAAACTTTAGTTACTTTTAGTCTTTGAGATGCAAAGGTACAATGGAGTTTTTGCAAATGTAGCCTAAATTACGAAGCTGAAAAGGACAGCAGTATTATACTGTATTTACTTTGGAACCACCGGACCGATTAAGCAACCGGAACACAAACCAAAAAGACTAGTTTTAAAAGTTACCAAGTCGCTAAGTGTCACTGTTAATAAAATAGGATTCACGTTTTCTGATGATAGGTATGCGTTGCTAGTAAAAAGTGAACTTTGGCACTTTTTTCAAGCTGAAAACACGCGACCACGTTTAGGATTCTGCCAAAGCCTTCCCATTGCTATTTCCAAATTGACTAAAAGTAGGCTGCACTTTACACACTTCAATAGCAGTATTAATATTGAAGAATCATCGTTTCCGTGTTTTGCATGTGATTACAACGTTCAGGCTTCGTTTGCATATATTGATAAATGATTCTTCAAATTTATAGTTGTATGACGTGCAATGTCTGCTCTCCAAAGGAAAATTATACAAGTTAGTAGGCAATTACGGTACCTACGGTAATAGTATTATCATTGCTTTTAATGAGGCAATTTTGGGTAAAAATATTATTCAGAGACAAAACACAATTTTATCTTGGTCTGTAGTTGTTTGATCTTGAGATTTGCAAGTTACTTTTGTCGCAGAAACAGTGTTTTTTCCTGTGCTTTCATCGCAGCGCAAAGTTTCAATATTGTTTCTATTCCCAGTTGTTGAAATTATGCGGTTTTCGATATAAATTATTATTTGCAATATCAATAGCTAGCAATATCTAGTTTTTTTTTTTTTCATTGAATCAATGTATGTTTGTAAACACAGAATCACTGAATGAAACAGTGATAAACAACGTATTGAAACAATGATCATTCGTCGCAAGCTGCCACCAAATATATAATTTAAGTCTGGGTTTAAAAACTACTAAATATGTTGTATGATGGCCAATGCTTGTTCCTGCGCAAAATTTGATAAAAAAAAACTACGTAATTTCTCTATAACATGCGTTGGTGTTTGCATAGAAATAAAAAAATTAGAACAACGTTACAACAACCTAAACAACTTAGAAAAACGTTTAACTTGCTTTTTCTCAAAAGTCGTATTTTGGATTTAAGTACGGTACTGGTAGTTTAATTCAGGTCTTCAATTGTAATGTAATGATTTGTTACAGTTTACACACTTAATGATTATTTTTTTTTTCAGTTTGCTAGACGACAGTCTCCAGGCAGAAGTTCAGTGCGGATGCACACTGCATTAACTTGTGAGTCATGGGTAATTAATGGCGTATGAGGCCTTGGATGATGTTGTTAATTACTCAGTGTCATTAGATCGGTGTTTGCTTATTCATTGACTTTAAATTTCGCTTTCAAATGCTGATATTTAAAGTAGAATTTCTAGACCACGTGTGCAAATTCAATTGGGTTTTGATTTTATGTTTTGGATATTTAAATTTATATACTTGCTAGCTTATTGAACGCAGTATATACTCAAACTTGCCTCTTCATTGCCTCCGAGTCTCCATGAGAGGAAGAAACTTAATGGTGATGATGAACACTTTTTCTTGTAACGCAGTATAAGTATGACTCTTGTTAAATTCTAGTTCTCAACATCACGAATAACGTCAACACAACTTGTACACGATGTATGTTCCCTTCATTTTTAACTTTCCACTTGTTGTTTAGCAACGTTGGTGGATGTATTCGCTTCGTCAGATTTTGATGCGATTGCTGCAGAGAGCGCATCGCTACCTTCTCAAACAGAACTTGTGGATGGGTCACGTGACAAAGAAGATGAAAGTGATCCTCTGAGCTCCAGCTTGAAAACCAGCAGCATTTCCGAGCGCAAAGTTTCGTGGGTCGAGACCAAAAGAACCACCCCGGCAATGGGTTCTTACAGATATAATTCTTCTGTCTCTTCCCTTTCACATTTTGATGATGACGTTGATACCGACACAGTAACGCTTTGTCAAACTGATTTCGCTGCTGCAAGCCCCCCTCGAGCTTCAACGTTGCACGAACCTTCATCTTCAAACAAAACTTGTTCATCTACCTCAGCTGCAAACCAATTGTCAAAGGCGAGAAAACCATTGTTTTGCGATTCCAGTGACGACGAAAACGACCAAACCGACGATCTCGCTTTTCTTCTCTCACCTAGAACAGAATTGTCGATGAAACCCACAGATGAAAGTAGTTATTATTTAACAATGGAGTCGAAATCGCACTTAATTCGAAACGCAATTTCTTCCTCGCAAACAAGCAAACAGTCAAGCCCAAAAGATAGCAAAACTTTGTTTCAAACGCAAGAACCGTTAACGACTCCACTTCCCGACTTAGTGATGTCGGCAGAGGTTTCAAGATCAAACAACTTACAAAGCAATACAGTGACGTCATCGTCGAATAGCGCTCCACGCACCGATTGTGATCTCACAATGATGGATGGTGTTGGCTTCAGTCACTTGCAAATCATTTCCACACAGAAAAAAGGTACTCATGTTAGTTTTTAGGATGAATTTTAGCAGCCTGTAACTAACCGACTCCATGATGATGATAAGTTAAATCAGTGGTCGGTAAACTGTGGGCCGCGACCCAAATGTGGGGCAGCAATTTTTAGTGGGCCGTGAGCTATTTATTATATTAATTCAGTTTCATCATCCATGTAGCTGTGGGCTGCGTGATGGCGGTACATTCTTTGTAATGTATTTTAAAAGTTTGGCCATCTTCGGAAACGAAGGGCGAACATCATCATCATCATCATCATCATTTTAAAAGTTAGTGTAGAGCTAAGAGTTTTTATTTTGGCTCATTGTTGTATCACAATTTCATTGTTAAGTCTAGTATTCTTATTATTTGGACTTCTTTTAAGGTGGTCATCTTTTTTTAATGGAGTTTCAAAGCGAATTGCTTTGGAGTCTGAGAAAGGGTAAAGTTAGCCACTGCAGTTTAACTTTGCAAAACGTTACGATTAGTAGACACACTTGGTTAACCGATTTACTTGGAGCGACTGATGTTTTTGTTTAACAATTGTTTGTTTTGTCATAGTGGTTTCTCGTAGTGAGCTTTTAATAGTTCTTGAAATAGCATTTTGGGTCGCGACAAAAAAATTTGCCGACCACTGAGTTAAGTGCTGGTCTCCGGACCATTAGCACTGGAAATCGTTAAGGTAACACGGCGTTGATTGAACGCTTTGAAGGGATTTTTCGTAAATTAGAACAAAGACAGCTTTTACGAAATTAAACTCTAGTCTGTATGTCTGTTAATATGTATTTGAAAAACATATATTGTAAATTAAAGTCTCTTCGAAAGTTGTCATGATTGAAAACTCATGTTCCATGAACCTAGAAACTTGCATGAAGGAAAATTATAGTATGCTCACTTAAGCTTGTCTTGAAGTTTTATCTTGCACAACCATTCTTGTTATGTCGGTCAATAAAAGTTTGATAGAATTTTCATCGTTATGCAATTACGCGTCTTTTCACGACAAATGTTGTTGAGCGGATCATGTGACAAGATGACATTTCCAACTGTTGTACTCCATCCAATAAATCAATCCTTTCATACATAATACATTGATTCAACGTCTGCAAGCATGTATGCAGACTTTGAATCGATGTAAAAATTGACTAAATTGCTGGCTAGAAAAGAAGATCAACGCTGCAAATTTTCCAACCATGCTTAAGTTACAACTCTAATCTATTCTAGGTCAAATCGAAGCAAAGAAATCATTCCATCGGCGTTGCAAGTCTGATCATTATCGTCCTACCAAAGGTATTGCGCACTTTTCAAGCAGTTCCTTATTTCTGTTAGAACAGTACAATACAGAAAGTATGAAAATGTTTTCGGCCATTTATGAATCCTAGCAATGTTGCCATTTGATATTTTAGAAAAAGCTAGGAAAGTGTTCTTAAAGGTAGTCTTAATGTGTGAGAGTGTAACTACACGTTACGTTCCAGTGGATGGTTAAAAGTTAACACTGTCAACATCTGTGACCAAGCCTGCGTGTGTGGCTTAAAGCCTCTCTGTCTATACAGTACTGTCAGGGTTAAGGTTGCGGTAGATTACATGAGTTTTCTCATCCCGATATAATTGTTGTCTTGTCTGTTCATATTGAGGCGAGGTAATTCAGTCGGTCATCAAAGCAATGGCACAACCGGCTGGTTGTGTGTTGAGTGCTTTTGTAATGTAGTTTTTAACCCATTTCAGATTCCTATTTGACTGAAAACAGAAGTGCAGATGATCTGTCGCTTGATGGGATCAACAGCTCTTTGCATCCATCAGCGCTGCATCAGACGACACCAGTCCGTCAACCTGTCACTGGTGGTGAGTGTTGCCCAGTAAAGTAACGATAGCCAATTTTCTCTTATTTTCAAAAAGAAGTGTTGAATATTGTGAGAAAAGCGTGGAGATCAATTATTGTTTATAATTTGAGTTCAGATAAATGATGAAGGATTAATTCTTTTGCTTCAACTAAACAGCCTTTCAAAGATGTTGATCATTGATTGTTGAAAAAAGGGTTTCTGAAACTAAGCATACCCTTTTAAGCTTATTGGGTTAGTTCCACACACTCTCAAAAGCTAACACTCAAACACGGCTAGTTTTTAGCAACATAGTCTTTCTTGGATGTCATTCTTCTCTTAATAAGAAGGTAATAGGCCTACATTAGATTTAAACACATCTTTCGAATCTATCATGCGTCTTTTATCACCATATCTAATCGGTATTTTGATTTTTTGCACTTACGTTTTTGTGTCTTTCAAATTTTACCTGGCGAGCGAGCTCAATTGGTCTGCAGACTGAAGTTACATCTTGCTGTGTGATCAACACTAAAGTTTTCGAACATTTATGGATAACTGCATCGTTCGATTTGTGTTGCTTCAGAAACCCATTTTCCGAAGTCACAAAGCTTGATGATGTATTTGAAAAATCAAGATCTCGCCACTTGCGCTGACATTGATAAGGTAAGTTATGCGTTTTGTACAAACGTCGTTGATGTATTTTTTAAAGATGAAACATAATTAGAATTTTGGTTTTGAATATCGCTATTTGCTTTTGAAAACAAGTGATTGTTGTTTTTCTTGCCTTTACCAGCTATGCTTGAGTATACACAATTTTCTTGTGTTTAAAGTTTTTTTTTCATTTGTTTTCATGTTGCCATGACATGAAAAAACCTTGAATCAAAATATAACCAAGTTCGTTTATTTTCATCCAGGAAAACGCGCATTTTAACTTCAGCGAAATGTTGATTGTAGCCATCGAGCAGATGAAATGTCGCGTGAAGGAGGGTCAGGCGTTGCCTCAGAATGTTCACAAATCAATTGATGATGAGCCATCGATGCTAGATGACGAGGTATGATAATGCAAGTTGCTTATGTTCGATGTAGCCCAACGTAACATCCTTGACAGCAAAATCTGTCACTTTTACATTGATTCAATGTCTGCAGACTAAAAATGACGGATTGAGATATTACCTCATTGACATGCGTTTGTTTTATACTGTTTTAAAATAGCAATTTTTCATTTCACTTGTTTGTTATGACTGCATTCATCTCTTACTGAAGCATAGGGCTAAGGCAAACAATGCTAGTTAATAATTATATCATTTTGAAGAGTAAATAATGGAAACGGAAGGATACGACCAAGTTGCTTGTTCGTTACTGCGGCAAATATTGTTCATTGTTACCACACAAATCCACTTCTGCTATGTTGTTTCGCACTCGACATTAAAAAGTTAAAAGGTAAAGTTTCCATACATAGTTACTGAGCCTAAAGGAAGACGATAGTTGGCTATCAATAGACTAAGCCAACGACACGAAGGAGAGTAGTGTAGTCAGTTCCATTCTTTCGCCCGCCTTCAGCAACTACCCCCACCCAATTTATCACATCCTCGGTAGAAGTGAGCGGTGTTTGTCAACAACCACCTTATGTCAGGTCTCACTAGGAAAAGAATATCGTACATATATTTTAAATTTCTTTTCGTTTGCTTTGCAGAATGAGCCATGCTTTGACGAGGGCGTGCTGGCTGTATCGAGGAGCTACCACTCTCCAGTTGGGAGTTTTGTGTCGGAGCCCCTTGATTCCGCGTCAGGATCCCGCTCGGGTTTGCCCCAAGTATCAGAGAGTAAGAACATTTCAAGATCTATAGTTGAATCTTGGCACTTGCAAAGCTTAGCAGTATCCGGTTTTCCAAGAGGTGGTGTCTTGATGAAGGCACTTTCACTTTTTACCGCCTTATTGTCAAGAAATTGTTCGGATGCTTATCACGATTGTTTCTTCTTTGTCGCGACACTGTTTTTGGTTTTGGGCGATGTATCATTTTAAAACTGTATTTCAGCAATGCAGATGTCCGTCGTTATAAGCAAGCGGATACTTTTTGTACGGTATCCTTGCATTCAAAAGTTTGTATTATAATTTTTGTATGTCATAAAAGATTTGAAGAATTTAGTTCGCTGTGAAATTATGCCGTTTTGCTTACCACTGGGGAAATAGACGAAAATAATCAAGTTTCGAAAACAAAACAGGACATTTACCGTTAGAGAAAAACAAAGCCTTAATTTGAATACAAGTAGTGCCGATTTAAAGCTACTGTGGCTATATATCTTCTCATGCTTTGTAGTTGCACAATAAATAACTGGCTTCTCTGGTAGAGCTCATATGATAAAATCTTAACAGTTATTTGTTAGCTTGGCTGACTTGCACCACACAGCTATATTTGTTTACTTTTTATTGTTGGTGCTAAGAGTATCAATAGCCCGCAGCAGCCTGTATAACAAGTCGTATTTTACTAAGGTTCAATTGCTGTTTCTCCGCAAAGAAGAAATGCTGAAAGAAAAAGCACAACATCGTAAGTGTCATTGTTAAGTCTTTTCTTCGATTTTAGCACTAATAGGACAATTTCTGTCTGGTTTTCATTGCAACTTTGTTTGCGATGCACCCAGGGTGTATTAGCCTACTTGTGCGGTCTCGTAAACTAATTAACAGCGTTTATCGGTTCCGCAAATCGCATTGCAAGATTTTAGAATATCAAAAAAAATATAGACGAATAGTCATTATTGTCTCGAAGGTTCTTGTATAAGGTTTTATCGGGTCTTCAAAACTCACATCGCTGTTCTCATCAATTAAACCAAAAACTAGTAAAATGAGGGTTTTGGAAGACAAGCTCGGAAATATTTTTCAGACAAGCTAACACAGATACTAAAAGACAACCACAGCCTGTTTGTGTGCATACTGGCTTCGTATGGATTATATTAGCGAGTATTAGTAATGTTGATACAATGCTCGTTTCCTTTCTATTGTTTCAGCGATAGCTTGTCGAAGGCTGATTCATTGCGAACTGCAGAGTCGATCGCGATTGGCTTGCTGCAAACGTTTTCGGACCAACGTCACACCACTGCAAGTGAGATTGATTGGTTGATATCGGAAGAAGATGTACCACAAAAGGTAAAGAGTGTTACTTGCAACGGTTACATTACTTTGCTTTATGGTGCATTAGTTGCAACACTAGTATCATATTTTTTCTCATCAATCGGCCACATCGCCGGAACAAACTGTTGTTCTGTGTTACATATAGCAGATTCGCGAAAAAAGACGGAAAATAAATTACATGAGATCCGCAACGAATACAGAAGACTAGGACAGAATGTCGTTTTATTATTTTTAGAATCATTGTTCTTGTAAATCTTATTATTTCTCTAACAGTCTAACCAATTGTCGTGCTGGTGTTGAAACAATTCAAATCTTTTCAGCTTCTCCCCCTTCCCAAGTCAACTGCGGTTGATCCTGATGCGACCCCTGACCAAGGGATTCGTATACGTGGAAACCAAGACTGGGCACCCCCACGGCCTCAAATCATATTCAAAGCCCCAATCAAAGTGAAGTTAAAGCAGGCCATGGCGAAGCAGAACAACCGTTGCGCTGGTTGTGGGACTTACGTTGAAAAAGGTGAGAAAGCTAAAATTTTGAAACGATATTTTCTTGTTCTGTTGATGAATCGTTTCTTTTGTATAAACCTTCTTGTAAGGCTTCTCTAAGATGAGTTACTTATCTTCACTTAGACGATTTATGCTAAGTCTTTGAGTTAATTTCACGCTTAGCGTATAAGTGCTATAAACTCTTGCGTATATTTTCTACACAATTGTTACGTGTTGTTCTTTAGAATTCATGAAGCGATTCCGTTACTGCGAGTACAATGGAAAGTACTTTTGCACTTGTTGCCATGACAACAAGCCGGCAGTGCTCCCCGCGTATGTCCTGCAAAAGTTTGACTTTAACAAGTGAGCGACGCGATTAGAATTTGTGCAATATTCGCGCAACGTGTAAAGCAGCAACCCATGAACTTCACGCTTTGTGTGCTTCGCAGGGGAAAAGTGTCCAACTTCAGCTACGACTGGCTCATGAAAATCAACCGTGAACCATTATTCAATGTCGTCGACATTAACCCTTCCTTCTATTCCAAATTTAAAGTCATGGTCGCTATACGGGTATGATGGTATTACTTGATTACACCTAAGAATGTTATAAGTTTTTGCTCTCGACTTGAGTCCGGGCCCCAGACAGCAAAATCCGTTATTCACATTGATTCAATGTCTGCAGACGTTGCATCAATGTAAAAATGACGGATTTTGTTGCCTGGGGCAATTATTGTTGTGAGATTTCATTATTCAGTTTCTCCAAATTTCAGGATCTTCGCTTGCAAATGACCTCATTGTACAAATATCTACAACTATGTCGATTTGCGAATTCTCCGTCACAAGAGTTCAAAGGTGACTCAGTGTTTCATTCAAACTTTTTTTTACTAAGTTCGTTTACAACCGTCGTGAAAAATGAGTTTCCAGCCGTTATTGTTCTATAGCCTATAGTGAAGCTACCTCTTTTCTAAGTTTGGCCACATAATTAAGTAAATATAGAAACTATTGTAATTCTAACAGCATCAATATTGTCACATTTTATGGACACCGGAAAGAGTTATACAGTTTAAGATTGCTTCACACTTGTTTGATTTGTTGAGTAACGTCGTGAAGAAAAAAATAACTGTTTAAGTTTTTAAGACGTCTACTCTGACAATATCATTTTTGATACATTATTGGGATTTATCAGCTAACAAGCTTTTTTTTTCATTTCAGATGGATTCACGAAAAAGGTGTCTTCTTCATTTCTTCCTTACTTTTTTGAAAGTGATCCTCATCTCTACTCTCTCCATGACCTTGAAGGAGCAAAGAGCGGAGAATTGCTGGAGAAGTTAAAGATCGCAGTTGATGAAGCATCCCACCATGTCACCACGTGCGAGGTATCTCGCGAGTAGATAAAAAAAAAAACTATATACGGTAGAATTCGGCTATCGTGGCATCTGCTGCAAAGTTCCTTTTTTAAACTTCAAGTATAAGTCGGCTTTTGTGTCTTAGGCTGTAGTGACGTTTCGCCATTGTGACACTTTTTCAAAAGTCCCTTCATGTATCAGACAGCAAAATATGTTTGCAGACGTTGAATCAATGCAAACAAATGATGGATTTTGCTGTCTGGGTATAGGCGAATTCTGCTGTGGTTTAATGTTCTCTATGTATTGGGGGTATGCTTTCCTCTCAACATTGCTCACATCTATTGTTTCCCTGAATCCTTCACTTTGCTGAGTGCTAAACAGCAACAAGATTCAGTACCGTTATTACAAAGGCTTTAGTATTACCGGACACACTATCGAACCCACGTCCACGGATTTTGTGGTTCAAACCACAAAGCCACCTATTCACTTTACAATAATATTTTGTTCTACATTAAAATCCATCATTTTTGCGTTGATTCAACCTTGTGTGTTGGAAATAGTCAAACTTTGACGGTGATTCTTTTGAACTAGATCTGTCGAGCATTTTAGACGACTCTGTGTTTTTGTTTGCAGCTATGTCGCATGAAAGGTTTCATTTGCGAAGTTTGTCAGTCGAACGAAATCATCTTTCCCCATCAGACCTTCACTTTCACTTGTAATTCATGCAATTCATGTTTTCATTTCAAATGTTTTGTGCCAGCTGACTGTCCAAAGTGCACCAGGTTACGTAGAAGGTGAGTTATGAGTGAAGTTTATTAAATGTAAATCGACGGAAATTTTTTACTCGACTTGATCTACTATGGAGTGTGGAACGCATCATTTTATTGTTGTAATATTGTTTTGACATGTTTAGATCACTCTTTCAATTAGAATTAACTTCGGTAACTTGCGAAATTAATTAAGTGATGCTAAATTGAGTTTATGTTTTTAAAGTTACTAATTGATGGACCTTAAAAGAAAAGAATTTCTATCGTACATCTCATCATCATAATCCATCGTCGGTTTGTTCCCCACTAGTGGGGGTGGCTGATATAATATTTTGGAGCATAGATTTTCCAGCCGGATGCCCTTCCTGACGCTAACCACAGTTATTGGCAGTGGGCCTAGCCTTTACTTAAAAAGTATTTCCTGCAAGGCAGCAGGATTTCTAACAAGTTTTAGCCAACCAGTCGAGGTTGTTGCCCATGAGGTGGGACGTGGACCCACTTGTTAGTTTGGTGTGTGATCAAGACCAGTGTTCCCCGAGACTCATGGTGTAACAATCCATGGCGACTGCCCAGGGTTTAAAGGTGCTACTTGTACCCCACACTTACCTCACACATCTGACATGTGAATAAGCACGTTGGCCGTTGATGGAACTAATTGTTTTGTCTGACTTGATGCAGTTGTTCAGTTGAAAACCACGCTAGCAATATCGATCTCTTGTATTGTCATTGAAGCTTTGATTTTTTAGGAGAGAAGCGCTTCAAAAGATTTCCGAAGAGTAGACAATTTTCTGAATATATTTTTCAATTTGTCTTATTTACTGGTGTAGTATTCATATGTTAATTTATTAAAGTGCAATAAATTTTTTTCTGATTAAGTTATGTGGGTTGATATTGAGTCCCTACGGTATGAGTAAGATGCTTTTATTTGTTCTGTGGCTGCAGAAATAGTCACTGAGAGTAAGACATAAGCAGTCACACTGTTGTGTAGCATTATTTAGTGGTTCTATACAAGAGCGATAAGGACCGGGAATTCATAGAACTGGTTGTCAAGCGAATGGCGTGTTAAACAAAAGTGCAGCCGGATGTTTTTAAATGTTTTCCCAAAAATAGAATTTTAAAGTAGGCTACTGGTTGCCCAAAGCTTGTCTGTTCGAAACTAGCCTAAAGTTAGAAGCTGCAAAAGATTGATTGTATTGTGTCATCTTGCAATGAAATTGCACTTACAGAATTTCAACTGCAAAGAAATTACAGATCACAATTTTTTCTTGTTTGAAACCCACAGTTCGAGGGCTGAACTTTGCGTAGGCCTATTGCGTTGATTTTGCCGTTTTTCGTTCACAAAGTGGGGCTCTTGTCTAACAAACTAAACTGTAACTCAGTCATCAGAGCGGAGAAATTTGCAATAAAAAGCAACGATATGTGGATGAACTTTGCGTTTAATTAACTTGAAAGCCAGGGTAAGCTACCCGGCAAAAGAATGCTCAGCTCTATCGCACGTGAAAAAAAAGTTTGAAAACGACATCTGTTTGTCGTCAATCTCATCTATGGCATTTTTTGGTAAACTCTTGAAACTTCGTAGAGCTCGTCAAGATACATTTATAAGTAGGCTATAAAAGCTGAGTCCCATACTTGATCGAAGCATCGGCAGATGAGAAGATAAGGTTCTCATTATACTAATGTATTCGGCACTAACGAGAGTAGGGTGGCCAGTTCCTTTCTCTCGGCCGCCTTTACTTCAGCAACTACGCCCACCCAATTTATTACACCCTGGGTAGAGGTTAGCGGTGATTTTCAACAACCAGCTTAAGCCGGGAGTCGAACCAGGATTGCATGATTGGAAAGCGAGTGCCTTATCCGCTGCGCCATCCCACCGCCATAGCCTAATTCTATTGTAAACCAGCGTTACAAACACAAGACTAGCTGCTAGCCTACACCTTGAAAGCCCAGTTGGTTAAGAGCCGAAAGCAGCGTAGGCTAAGTTCAGTTCTCGAGGTGTGCGCTTAAGCAATGCGTTCTATAGGCTCCTCTCCATTCAGCTATGTCTAGCAGATGGAATATTTCCACAATATTTTTCGTTAGTTATTTTTATTTTTTCAACGTTATTTTTCAACAGTTATAGCCTACTACTAATTGTTAATTTTATAATCGACTTGAATATCATCCGATATCATCTCAAGTACCAGCCGAACAAGCAAGTCTTGTTGTTTTAAGAAAACCTTTGAAACGTCAATCGCGGCTTCGTGTTGATAGAATTGTTAAGTTACGTTACTTTTACAGACATAAAGCTTGTGTTTACTTAAATCCTTATATCTCTTTCCACGGAGTTGGTGATCTATTAAATTGTACGAAAACAATTACATTTTTAGCAATTCTTTATTCGTTCTGAAAAACAAGTAAATAATTGCTGTCAGTTTTTAGACGAGAAACTGAAGTTTGCAAGGGATTGACTCATGAAACGGCACCAGAGTATCTGTGGTGTGCTATTTTAAAGCACTATTTTTAACTTCTATTCCCCTAAAAAACAATTTATGTCATCTTGTGGGCTGAAAATTAATCGCTGTTTTTCATCATCCATTTAAACGTTGGCATAGCACGGACAACGGTAATTCAACGTCTAAATGCTGTGTGTCTGTATGTGACTATAAATACTGGCTAAGCGCGTTATTTCTTCGAAGTCTTTCGCCGCATCTTGAAAGATGTTGTATCAACGTTGGCGAACGATTGTTATCTGCTTGCTTGCTTCAACCAAGGCATATTATTGAAGCTATTTTTTCTTATCGTTGTCTTTAAATAACACAGTTCCTTTGTGTTTTGCTGCAATCAGCATAAAAGCTTAGCAAAGCGAAGTCTGTTTACTTGTGAAAGCATAGACGAGCAATTCTCTTTGAGTTTGTACTAGCTGCATTCTGTAAACGAGCTGTTTAATGTTAATTCTTAAGCATAAATTGAGAAACTTTATGTTAAATATTTCTTGACCATTTACTAATTGTAAATTTTGTGTTCTAATTCTATTTGAATAAGATGCACTAGTAGAATCAATTGCTGTATGACTGTTACGACTATTATTATTTGGATTATTGTTTGTACGGATTATCACTTCAAGCCCTGCTTCTGCTGCATCGGTGAGTCGACTAAACTGTCCCCCACCAGCTCTGTATAGGATTGAAGTAGCCCATATCTGCGGACTAAATTTGTTAAATAAACTTGCGACCTGCAAAACTTGTGGCTGAACTTGCGACCTGCAACCCCGTGAACTTGAGATCTGCAACTTGTGATCCTGTGACTTTGTGACCTTTTGACCTTGTGATCTTTCAACCTTTCTGCCACAATAAACTAACAAAATTCAAGACCGTGTTCAGGTTCAATCTACTTGGCTTGTTTCGCTGTATGTTGTAGGCGCATAGCCTAACCGTATTAACTAAGCGACGCATATAATAATCCAATCCACTGTTTGGCGCCAGTGAGAAAGATATTCTTTAACGTAGAATTCGCGTCAAAATTCTACACTAATATTCGGAACCCTCACTCTGTCAATCTTGATGCCCGCGCTAGTGCTTCAAAGCTTCTACAATAATGCAAAACTGGTTAGATTAAGCTCTAAAATGAGCTTTCTCAGTCTGAGGATAAACATTTCCACAATCGATCAGACACTGTGTTTCTATCTTATTCTTAAATATCGCTGCAGCAAATTACCTAACTTTTTTTTCATTTTACTGAACATATCAGCCTATTTGTTCAGTCAACAATCGGAAACTTCACTCTGTCAATCGCGGTAACCGGCCTTGCGTCAATGGTTAAAAGCAAGAAGATTTCTGCTAGTTTACAAAACTGCCAGGAATAGGCTAACCTACGCCATCAACAAAGGTTTTGTCAGTAGCCTACCCGGTAGGCTATGAGGATAACGGAGTACAAAACTAATTGAAATCAACCTTGAAACTGAAGCCTATAACGAGAGTTTTTATAGTTGGAGGCTGGAACATAGCCTAGGTCTACTACTCATCTTGAAAACTACTTTTTTACATTCGATTGCAAGTTGAAACTTCTTGAAACATATAACCTACCAAACTTACATAAATGATTGAAAACCAACTCATTCCATAAGTTATCAAAACTGCCGTACGGTACCAAGAGTTAAGACTTCTAACTTACTAATTTTGCAGCTTAAAAACCAGCATTTAGATTGCAAACATGGCCACGAGTTATGGCCCCGACCAGTGCCGGTCTTAGGGTATTTCGGGCCCTGTGCGGAATATGCTTTGCGGGCCCCAATGACAATTAATCCAATTCAGTAGCGTAGCTAGGTCCTTTGAAAGGGGAGGGGCGGTGGTGGCGGCGTGATCGCCGAAGGCTGCAATCAGCGGCGGGGGTGTGGGGGGTGTAGTGAAACCATCTACAATTCCTCTATTAAGAAGTTTATTACGCTAAAATGCAACTAGGTTGTTCTGACGACATAAACTGCAAACTGAATTGAGACTGAAAATGAACACCAGTAAAAACGACAAAGGAACTTAAGGCAACGTAACAAAGCAATCAGCAACGAAGTAATCAGCAACAACGTAAATTACAATGCAACTTAAAGCAATAACACGTCATTCACCCCTTCCATAGATTATCAATAGGGATCAACAAAAATTAAAGGTGCTAATACATTAAATACATTTAATTAATTTACAAATCTGTTTGGCGGTCGCCTTGAACGAGATGAGCGCCGGGGCATGGGGCGCTCGCTGGAATCAGTCGGTATATGAGTTTCCGATGACGGGGCAGGTGCATCTTCATTGACAGACTCATTATTAGTTGTTATTTGTTCGGGAAATTCCACAGATGGATTGTTTATCCCTTCGTTTGGACTCCCGGGATCCGGAAAACTAAGAGTCGACTCGTCAAGGCTACCACGAGCAGTTGGAGCGATGTCACGAATTGACACGGTGGTTTCGCGTCCGTTCGCGAAACGAACGTGCGCGTAGTTCGGAGTTGCATGAGTCATTTCCACTTCTTCGACAGGCGGTTCATACTTGCTAGCACGAACGTGTCGTCTCAATAAAACCTTTTGAGGACATTTAACCCAAGTAGGTATGGAAAGACCTAGACTTGAACGACGCTGAAAATTAAAAAATCGCTCGTGTGGCGTCACGTTTGTTGCAGTACATAATAAAGAGCGCATAGAATGTAAAACATCAGGTAGAACACACTCCCATTTAGAAATAGGAAGATCTCGAGTTTTCAAAGCAAGTTTTACAGAAGTCCAAATTACGTCGTTGTATCTTTCGCATTGGCCATTAGCCCGTGGATTGTATATAGAGGTTCTGCTGGTAGGAATACGCAAACTGTACATGTAAGACACAAAATCCTTAGACATAAACGATGCACCTCTATCCGAATGCACATAACCACATTTACCAAACATTGCAAAAAGACTAGACATGCACGAGATTACAGTTTCAGTGTCTACTTTACTGCAAGGAAAGGCGAAAGGAAATCGAGAGTACTCATCTACTACAGTCAGAATGTATTTGTTATTCGTAGCAGAAGGTAAAGGTCCTTTGAAATCGATGCTTAAGCGCTCCATAGGTTGCGTAGCTTTTATCAATGGAATTTCAATCGGCTTGTAGAACTTAGGTTTCAACTCAGCACAAATTTCACAAGCGGATGTCATTTTACGGATGTCATCAATAGAATAAGGCAAATTCTTTGTTTTAACATAATGATGCATGCGAGTTACTCCAGGGTGGCATAAGGCCGCATGAATTTCATACAACGAATTGTCCATCATAGTTGCACAATACACTCTAGATAAAGTGTCGGGAGCAGTATTATACTTCCCTGCTCGATAAACAATTTCATAATCGTACTGTGATAGTTCCAGTCGCCATCTCAAAATTTTTGCGTTTTTTACCTTGCCATGGTTGTTGCTGTTGTACATGAATGCCACCGATTTTTGATCTGTGACAAGTTTGAATCGGCGTCCCGCTAGAAAATGACTCCATTTTCGAATGGCTTCGATAATTGCCGTCGCTTCTTTTTCTATGCTTGAGTGAACTTTTTCACTTTTGTTGAGTGTCCTGGAAAAAAAAGCAACGGGTCGCCCGTTCTGATTTAAAGTGGCTGAAATGGCAATGTCAGATGCGTCAGTTTCTACTGTAAATGAAATTTCTTCATCTATCACCCCAAGCGTAACTTGAGCCAATTCAGCTTTCAACGTCGCGAAAGAGTTTAGGGCTGCATCATTCAGAGGAAAAGTAGTGTTTCGAATTAGAGGCTGAATCTTGTCAGAATAACGCGAAATCCATTGCGCATAATACGCAAATAAACCGACAATCCTCTGCTGTTGTTTACTACTTTTTGGAGGCGGGATTTTTAGTAAAGATTCCACTCTTTCGGGGTTAGGACTTAAAGTACCTTTAGAGATTCTATATCCAAGCAAGTCGATTGTATCTGCCGAATAAGTACTTTTTGCTTCATTGAAAGTTAGATTGCATTCTCGAGCTACTGCAAGAAATTTTGATAAATTTTGATCGTGCTCTTCTTGGGTTTTCCCACAAATGGTAATATTGTCAAGATAAGCGTACGTACCTTTGCACTCGTAGTCTTTGATAATGTTGTCCATTATCCGTTGAAAACCAGGTACTGCATTCGTTAGACCAAACGGCGTTCTCTTCCATTGCCACAAGCTTCCATCGGCTTCGAAAGCAGTGTAATTTCGATCTTGCAGAGGAACTTCTACCTGGTGGTACGCACTTTTTAAATCTAGCGTTGTATAGATGCTGTTCCTAGCAACATTGTTCACTACGTCTGACATAAGAGGTAAAGGATACGCGTCCAAACAAGTGAATTTGTTTATGGTTTGGCTAAAATCGATGACCATACGCTTTTTGTGATTTTCTTGAGTGACCACAAGAGGTTGTGCTCGCCATGGCGAACGACTCGGCTCAATTAAACCTTCCTTATAAAGTCGCTGCACCTCTGAAGAGATAAAACTTCTATCGGCTTGAGAATACTTTCTAGGCTTTGTAGCAATCGGATGGCACTCTTTCCTTAAGTGTTTGAAAAGCTGTATTGAAGTAGACGTTTTAATAGCTTCTAATGCTCCGATCTGTAACGTTGGCATATAGGCCCTCCAAATTGAATGTTCACGCTTTTGTGCTGTTTCATAAAAGTTTGTCCGATAATTAGGTCGGTGAGCAAATTTTTCAAAACAGTGACTCCTACATTATCATATTCTTGTCCAAAAAGCGCGACTTTTACGTTACAGATTCCTAAACTTTGCGATGAACATCCTTTCACGGCTAAACCAATGCGGCATTCACTTTCTTCAAGATTTAGTTTTAGACGCTTTCTTAAACGGTCGCTCATGTGACAAAGGGTAGAGCCAGTGTCGATGAGAGCATTGGCTTGAACTCCGTTAACTGTAACAGGGACGTTGACCTTTGCGTGGGTGTCGAAAGATTCGGTTGTCATATTCATAATGACATCTCGTGGAGTAGAAGCAGATGAATAAATAGGTTTTCGATTTACCTTGGAAAGACGACAAACTTTTGAGAAATGACCTTTTTTAGAACATTTGAAACAAATAAATTCACGAGCAGGGCAATATCTTCTACTATGTCGCCTATTTCCGCAATAGTTACACTTTTCAACCAACGCGGCGCTAACATCTGAGCTTTCTTCCTTATCTGAAGAATCTTCAATTTTAAAGGTAGGACGTGTTTCAAAAGCTGTTGCGCCACAATCAAGTGAAGACGGAGTCTAGCTCGCAGTCATTTCGACACGATTGCAAAACGTTTGGGCATCATCTAAGGATCGAGCTTTATCAAAAGTTTGTTGTAGCGAAGCATTTTTGTCCTCTAGCAAGCGTTGTTTAATGTGATTTGACGAAATCCCAGCGATAAACGAGTCACGTATAGCTTCCTCTTTATGCGCAACTGCCGATACGGCCCGAAAGTCACAGGAGAGGCTCAATCGCTTTAAGGTCTGCATGTACTCGTCTAGTGATTCATCTGGCTTCTGCTTCCTAGTTTTTAAAACAAATCGAGAAAACATGGGGTTAGAAACCTTTTCAAAAAGGCGCTTCAGTTGTTCGATAGCTTCATCATAATTTGTTGTCTCACACACCAGTTCATATATTGAAGCGTCTATATGATTTATAAGCAAATTCAACTTGTCTTCAGCTGAAACTTCTCCGAGCTTTTCTAGATAAATTGTAAAAGACTTGTACCAATGCACCCATTGTCGTTTAGCGTCTTTACTTTGCGGGTCCGCAGCTAAGAGTCTAGGGCGCAAGTCTTTTAGATCCATACTTTATTAGCGTAATAAAATGTAGTGAAACCATCTACAATTCCTCTATTAAGAAGTTTATTACGCTAAAATGCAACTAGGTTGTTCTGACGACATAAACTGCAAACTGAATTGAGACTGAAAATGAACACCAGTAAAAACGACAAAGGAACTTAAGGCAACGTAACAAAGCAATCAGCAACGAAGTAATCAGCAACAACGTAAATTACAATGCAACTTAAAGCAATAACACGTCAGGGGGCCTCCCACAAAAAATTTTGAAAAATTACTTTGAATTTGGGGCATTCTAAAAGCATGTTCAACAAAACTTTAGGTAAGTATGAATATTACTGTAAAATGGTGCTGTCCGGTGGCATAGCAAAAGGATAAGATTATGCTTTCTTTGGCATTTTTCGGAAATAAAGCTATGTCTCTATGTTGAGTCTGGATGCAATCTATTTCGTTCCCTGAAAAATTCGTACCCTGAAATCATGTAACAAAATTAAATTTCGACCTATTTCGTCCCCTGAAAAGATCGAGAAATTTTGAAATGTTTGCGACAACTCCGATCAGCGACTTCGACTATGTCGTGTTTTTTTCTCGATCTTTTCAGGGTACGAAATGTTCAGGTGACGAAATAGGTAGAATTCGTTGAGTCTCTATGTTTTCTTGCTGCTAATTCCTTTGTTGAATTTACTTGTTGAATTTTTCCATTGAAAATGACAAAATTACTGCATTTTCTGAGTAAATTGCGGGCCCCCTAATTTGCGGGCCCTGTGCGATCGCACGGTTTGCACATCCCAAAGACCGGCACTGCCCCGACTAAGGCCACACGGATTCCAGAACCAGTTATGAAAAGACGTAGCAGATTGATTGATTGATTGATTTTATTTCGTTGTAGGTAAATATAGTACAATAAATACAGCAATAAAAAAGGAATTTCCAGCAACGGAAATCTGCGAAGAGACCATGGGTCTTCGAGTCAAGCAGATACCCCAGATTCTAATTGAAGATCTAAAATTGCGATAACAGCTAGTTACGAAATCTAAAAGATCACTACGAATAAGCGACATAGGATAGAGAACACAATGAATAATTCAATAACGAAAATTGAGACAAGGTGTTAGATGATGGTCTTGCACAGAGAAATATATTTAGTAGCCAAAGTAGCCTATCGGTAGCATGAAGGTAGTACAAAATTAGTCGTGCTAATATTTGGCGATGAGTGAATATTTGTGTTGCTTTTTAAAAGAATAAAATGACAATTTACGTAAGCTCGTTGGAAGGAGATCCAGACTTTCACTCCGGCATATTTAATGCTGCGCTGGAGTCGGGATGAGGCACGTGGGACAAAATAACAACCATTGGAAGAGTGTCTAGTAAGACGTGCATTATACATGAGTTTGGTTTTTTCAAAGTAGTGTGCGAAAGGCAGAGGCAATACATCCGTATCAAATTTAAACATGAATTTAGCAATCTCGTGTTCGTACAAATCTTTAAGCTTGAGTATGTTAAGTTTCTTATAGAAAGGTGTGACATGATCAGACCACCTGCCACCTGCTACTATTCTGACAGCCTTATTTTGTAAGGTGCTAATCTTGTTCATTTGTGTCTTACAGCATGAACCCCAAATCGTTATCCCATATACGATATGAGAATGTACCAGTGCGTAGTATAATTGTAATAATGTTTTGTTTGGTAAAATGTATTTGAGTTTCAACAATATTCCTACAGATATAGAAAGTTTCTTGTGGAGCATATTAATATGACGTTCAAAATTTAGACATTGTCAAAAATAATGCCAAGGTATTTGGCAAACTTAACTTGTTCTATCTGAGCACAATTATAAAGTAGGCTACATTGATATCTTCTGGGTAGCTACATTTTTTAGGAGGGATCGCAATGACATTTGATTTGGAAGGATTGATAGCTAATTTATTGGCATTAATCCAGTTCTTGATGTTAAGTAATTCAGATGATATTTCTTTTTCTAAGTAGGATGGATTAGGAGCGTTAATTACCAGGCAGGTATCGTCTGCAAAAAGTCTTGGAACAGAAGACGTGCAGTTTGGTAAATCGTTTACGTACAATAAAAACAGTAGCCTAATGGACCCAGCGTTGAACCCTGAGGTACACCGTGTGTTTTGCATCTCTGTTCAGATTCCTGTTCATTAATCGCGACATACTGCATTCTGTCTTTTAGGTAGGAGGAGAATAATTCGTTTGCTGTAGCCTACCTCGGATTCCATAGTGGTTGAGTTTGTATATAGTAGAATGGGATGGTATACCGTGTCAAAGGCTTTTTTGAGATCCAAGAGAACCAAACCTGTGTACAGGTTGCTTTTTACGTGTTCATAGGTGGCACTAATAATATCAATAGCGGCATATGAAGTAGAGGAGCCAGACCGAAATCCAAATTGCGTAGGAGCAAGGACAGAATGTTTGTCTAGAAAGGAAGAGACCCTTTTATATATGAGCTTTTCCAAAATTTTTTCGAAAGACGATAAAAGGGAGATAGGTCTATAGTTATTTACCTCAAGTTTGTCTCCAGATTTGAAGACGGGTACAACTTTAGCAAGTTTAAATGTATCTGGGAAAATACCGAACTGAAAGGAATAGTTAATAAGATTTGAGAAGGGCAATAATCACGGAGGCGATATGCATGAAATATGCTGAAATGTCATCGTAGCCAGTTGCTTTGTTGGGTTTTAGAGAAACATCGTTCGATAAAATGTGATCAATAAGTGTTGACGATTTGTCAGTAGCCTAACTCTTGTAGGCTGAGTAATTATATAGGGCAAGTAGCCTACCATTGCTGTTTAGCATATTTAGATAATTTGTGACGGGTGAAATAATTTGTGACGGGTGAAAAAGAGCCCACAGGGGCTACTTATGGTACTCCTGAGTTGTTTAAACGCTCAGATAAACAATAAAATAAAAAAACAGCATAGGTTAGGCTACCGTAGGCTACCAGTTCTTCAGTTTTTCCAAATTTTAACATTTGTTTCTAAATTTAAAAAAATTGAATTTACCGTTTGTGGGGAGATTGATTTGTTTGATTTCGCTTTACTTTGAATTGAATTTCACAAAATACGTGCCTTCTCCATAAAATTTTGTTTTTGATCACTTTTCTTTTGCACAAATTTGAAAGCTTTTAAACTAATGATTGTGCCTCACTTTTAATTGATTATCCTGTTTCGTTTTTAAACATCTTATAGCTTTTGTGTTTTACTGCTTTCACTTTTTTCTGGACCTCTGCTATATTTTGCATGTAACCTACTGTTTTTGCCATGATGGTCAGAAATAAAAACAAGGTGGATTGCTAAACTTTTCTCAAATTGTTCGTGGCTGTTTAGCATGAAAGGTTAATTACATCTGGCAACAGTGTAATCTATTTTCACTAGTGTTCCCAGTACCAACGCAAGTGTGACGAGAATTTCAGAGTTAGAATTTGTTTCGTGGAAAATACTTTGTAGGGACGTTTGTTGGATTTTATAGAAACGTTCACTGAAAACGCAAAAAACCAAAAATCCTTGCAATGATAGACCTTTAGTATAGCCAAAACAAAGGAGAAAAGAAGGGGGGCAGCTGACTTGAAGACTACTGAGACAGTATTTGTCACTTCGCTCCTTCCTGTCCTTTGTTATATCGCAGTGTACTGTATGTTATTTCAATGGGCACAAAAAAGAGCATGTACATATTATTATTGTAAAAAAGGGCCAGTTTTACGCTGTTTATGTAAATATATATACTTGTAAAGTTACCTTTGTTCAAATTCCAAAATGTTGGATTTGCCAGATGTCTTGAAGAAAAGTTGGTGAGTCAAATCATGCTTCAAATGGAAAGTTCATGTTGCCTGTTTAACATTGAGTCACTGGAATGTCTGTTACAACTTTTGGCAATATGTGGTCTTTCAGTTCATCCCAGGCAGTGGTTCTTAACCTTTTTCTTCAGCGCCTTCCTTTAACAACATTGATTATATGTTCTGTGCACCACCATCCAGTTTTGAACAACTGTGATACCAAAAGTAATTTTGTTTTTGTTGATTATGGTCCATATTAGCAAGGTACTTGAAATTGATTCTAAGCAACTAAACTTTTAACTTACTAGTAAGGTTGAACGCCAGAAATTTGGCAACTTTGCTTATCTTCAGTTCTCAACCTGCTTTGGTCATGACAGCAACTGCAGTAGAAAGTTCAGTTTATTTTTTGTTTTGTTGGCGAAAAAGAAAGACACAAAAAGAAAAAACACAATAAACACAAATAATTCGCACAACAAGGATGGCAGCGAAAGACCAAAAGGTCACCAAAGTCAGCTACCACTCAAACATTTAAACAAAAGATACAAAATTAAGAACATTAACACATATATATATATATATAATAGGCTATATAGAACAATACCAGTACTTTACATAATCATTAACAATGGAATAACACAGGGCAACATAAAAAAAAACTGTGTAGAGAAATAAGCGGATGATACGTTTCAGGAGTGATCATTGTACAAATTCTTTAATAAACATTTGTATTTAAATTTAAAAACATTATATCATATATAAGACTTTTCTTTTTATTTCTTTTGGTACTTGATTCCATAGTTTCACCCCATTAAAACATAGCATCTTCTTACCAGAGTTTGACGTTGTAGAAGGCAAATATAAATCATTCTTTTGGTTCTGACGGGTTTTATGATGGTGAATTTCGTTTACAAAAATAAAGCAGCCAGCAAAGGCCTGGGGCAGCATTTTGTGCACATATTTGTACATAAATTTTGCAGTCTCTAATTTAATAATATCGGCAATTCTGAGCACATTAAATTGGTGATAAAGAACAGTTGGATTTGTTGACCTCGGCAAAAATAAGCAGGATCGAATGAACTTGTTTTGTAACACTTGTAGTGGAGCAAGCAATGTAGAGTTTGCTCTTCCCCAATTTATAATCGAGTATTGGATCTTGGATTGAAACAAAGCATAATATAAAGTTTGTAATATTGTTAAAGGGGCAATGTATCTCAGCTTAAATGCTATGCCGCAGACCTTTGCAAGCTGCTTTCTAAGATTAATAATATGCAGAGGTGGGCAGTAGCGCGCTACTTTTGTAGCGGCACTACTAGCGGCGCTACTTTTCAGTTGGAGTAGCGGCTGCAATAGCGGCGCTATTTTTTTTCCAAAGGAGCGATAGCAGGAGAGGCGCTACTTTTTCTCAGTCGCACTCTCGCTACCCGCTACTTTCAAACCCTAGTTTGAACTACGTTTCCATGGATGATGCTGGCGCACTGCGAGAAAAAGTCAAGACAGATGTAATTATTCGACTGCTGCGGGAGACATCAAGCCAGGTTGATACCGAGAAGAGTGACACCAACACCAGTCACGACTCCGAGGATAAATTTTTTGGTGTGTTGGCGCCATCCCATGAAACGTCGGTGCAGAAGGAAACAGCAATTGTGGACGCCTTTTTTTCAGACAGGAACAAGTCCTTGAGCTTTTCGAATACCAAGTTAAAACATCTGTTCATTAAATACAACACCCCCATTCCTTCCAGTGCTGCGGTGGAGAGACTTTTCTCTGTTGAAAAAGATGTGCTTAAGCGGGCAGGACTTATAGTCACTTTTATTTTGAAATGCTCGTGTTTTTGAAAGATGCGTAACAAAAATTTTTCTGTGTTTTCTATAACGACGTTAAAATTAATGACAGTGTAAGTAAACGAATGAGAACATTCGTTTTCAAGGTAATATATGCGTCACTACTCACTAGGGACTTGAAGAGTGTTTCCTAATGTCATTTTAGATAAAAGTAGCGGAAGAAGTAGCGGTAGCGTGCGCTAATTTGGTCCGAGTAGCGGTAGCGGGTAGCACGCTACTTTTGTAAATTGGTAGCGGTAGCGTGCGCTATTTTGGTCCAAGTAGTGGTAGCGGGTAGCGCACTCCTTTAAAAGTAGCGGGTGCCCACCTCTGATAATATGACTATCCCATGTCAATCGCTCATCCAAAGTTACACCTAGATAGTTTATACATTTCTTCCTTTCGATGGATCGGCCACTGATGGACAGACTAAAATTTTCTGCTGCACTTGTTTTGTTGCAGAGGATCATATAAGTAGTTTTACTATAATTTAATGAAAGTTTATTGGATTTCATCCACACATCAATTTTTCCTATTTCTCTATTGACATTTTTTTGGAGAGATGACAGGCATTTATCTGACATATGAAAGTTTGAGTCATCAGCAAAAAGTGTAGTTGAAAAAGAAGATGCATTTGGAAAATCATTCACATAAAGAAGAAAAAGCAAGGAACCAAGGATTGACCCCTGTGGGACACCACATTTAACAACATTGAAATTAGAATTCTTACCGTTAATTTTTGTACTTTGCATTCTATTTGTTATTAGTTATCTGACATATTATTAGTTATCTGACATATGAAAGTTTGAGTCATCAGCAAAAAGTGTAGTTGAAAAAGAAGATGCATTTGGAAAATCATTCACATAAAGAAGAAAAAGCAAGGGACCAAGGATTGACCCCTGTGGGACACCACATTTAACAACATTGAAATTAGAATTCTTACCGTTAATTTTTGTACTTTGCATTCTATTTGTTAGATAAGATGTTAAAACGTTTAAAAACTTGCCACGAAAGCCATAATGGTGAAGTTTTTTTAAAAGTATGCCATGATCAACTGTATCGAAAGCTTTACTTAAATCAACAAAAACCGACCATGTGTATTTGTGATCATAGAAAAAGGAGCAAAGACATGTGTGAATAGGAAGAGAATCTTGAGATTCAGTTCTTTCAACTGTTCCAGATGCATAATTTGGACTTTGGAAAGAAAACTTCTCATTAGTTTTTTTTTGGATGACCGTCAATCATTTGTGTGAGAATTTTTCCTGATTATGCATTATTTACATTCATATTGCATCTCTATGCTCAGGTGGAAAAGGTAACTCCAAATAGGTCCAGCTTTTCATATAGCCCTCTGCTTTAGTAAAGTTGATTTACTTGATTACCTTGCAAATTAAGTTCAGTATATATACCCTTCATTGTTTTACTGGAGGCAAAATTTTGGATGCAATGAGTATTGACATTTACAAGATTTTTATTCTTTTTGTTTTCACGTATAACCAAACCAGAACAAGGGCAACAAAAGCTACGTCTGCAACTCTGCATATAACCCTACCAATGATGTAGTAAAAAAAAAAATCTTGAACATTGAAATCACTGCAAAAAGATTAAGTATATTTGTAAAGATTAAATATTGCCTCTCATAAAAAGCTGTTCAAGACCCCCCCCATTTAAAAAAACATTGGTGTAGCCTCTAGAAAACTTGAGTTGTGACCGTGGCCATAAATTTTTTCATGTTTTACAATAACACACAGCAAATACAATTTTACAATAACTCATTCGGTTAAGACACCAATTGTAAATGAAGAAATAGTAAGATTAAGCAATCGTAGTTCAACTCTCAGGGTGTGTGCTTAAGCAATGCATGTCAATGGTGGCTCTCCATTCAGCTGAACCAAGTGAACTGAATATAAAGCAGGCAACAACACCATACAGACAAGATGAAAAGGTGGTTCAACTAGTCAACTCTTTCAGTGTGCATTTGAACAATGCACTTCAAGGACTGGAATCTAAACCGTAGCAACCAGTCTGGATTAATCTTTTCTTTTTTTATTGTTTGAATAATCATAAGATTTTTTCATTTTAAATAATCATGATTGTGTACAATTTTTTGCCAGAATATTTAATTTTAACTTGTTTAAAAATGAGTCATCATGTAAATTTTGATGCTGCTATTGCTGAACAAAGACGTGAGTCGCCAAAGCTTTCTAAAAGTAAAGAAAACTCTGCTCGACGTCGGGAAAATAAGAAATTGGAAATAGACAACAAGCAAATGGAGTGGAGGTTAAATCAATTGAAATTGGTCATGGAAAAAGAAAAAGAAGAGCGTGGAAAACAGAGTTATATTTGGAAGTCTGCTCATGATGGGAAATTAGATTCACATGCAAGAAATATTTTAGGTCGAAGTGTTAAATCTTCAAGTAAACCTGCACAAAAACTCCCTAAAACCAAAGTAAAAATCTTAACCGATGAACCTTTGGACATTCCAAAACGTAAGTCCCATTCAAAGGAGTTAATTGAGAAGTTAAAAAAACCTACTCCTCCTAAAAAGAGGCTATCACCAAGTCCAAGTAATACTGAAAGTGTTAACCGTGAATGTTGGGTGTCTGTTGCAACAGACAGAGACAGTGATGAAGTTTTGGAGTTGCAAAGTGATAAGGATGGAAATATGCCATTATCAAGCTTGCACGGCATCAATCCTTCGGCAATTGGGCTTTATTATATGCAGTATGGTCGTAAAAGGCTTCTTTTGGCAATTGAAAATAAAATAATGCAACCTAAAGCTGGATGGGGAGTTGAAGTTTATTTTCCATATGTTGCAAACATCTCACCCCAAAAATTGAAGGTAGAGCCCACACCTCCATCCTCTTCTCATAGGAAGGTTGCTAAAGAAGAATTATCTGAGAAATCAAACACTGGAGGAAAATTGCTAAATGGCAGTTTCAATGAGGAAGAAAATGCAAAGGCATTTCAGAAAGCTTTGATGGAATGGAGAAAAGGAAAAGTTGAGTCTCCACCTGTGCAGCAGCAGAGGTCTGTCGAAATGGTTGTCCATGATGTTCAGTCTGATCCTGTTGCTGTTGACATCACTTTTTCTGAAACTTCAACACTCACTTACATGGAAAAGCTGCTAGTCAAGAAACATAGAGAAACATCGGTTCCACCACTGCCTAGTACTACCACTGCAAAAGAATTAAATGACACTTCTGTGGAATTTGATTCCGATTTGACCACAAAAGAGTTGGAAGATCGTGTCAGATTCCGAGATCTCTTTACCCCATATCCACCAGATTTTAGCAGAAGTTCTTCGTCCGCATTTGGTTCTGAGGGAACTTGCAGAATAACAGAGGTCGTAGATAATAGTGCGGAAGGATTTGATGTAAGTGAAATTGAACATGTGCAAAGCGAAACTATGTGTTATGTCCAAGAAGTTGATGATGAAGATGAGAACTTATCTTACAACAAACCTAATGGTGATGGCCCTTATGCACAGCAAGTTAAAGAAGAGCAACAGCACTATGTTATTCATCAAGATGTAAACACTGAAAGTAACAGCATTGATTTTAACACTGAGCAAGTCTTGCCAAGTAACCATTCAAAGCAACGATTCCCCACTGCTGATGCAAACAAGATGAAATTCACAGATAAACAGTTGTCACCTTTATCTGACAGGACTAATTCTCCAAAATTTTCAACAAATGCCAATGATGTTTTTACTTCTGAAATTGCAAAGGCCTTATCATTTCATGACAAAAATGTTGATTCATCAAATCGTCTGTCTGGTTTAGTACATGCTATTGGTGATATACCTTTAAATCCTGATGCTGTCTATCAAAATGATCTCTCTACATTCAAATCAGAGATAGCTGCTGAACAAGAAAACCTTTTCAGCAACCTTGATCAATCACATGCCAACATCATGTTGTGTAGCCAAGGAACATCATTGTGGTCAATCTCGGACAGTGTTGATATTACAAGAGCCCAAGATACTAGAATTGACAACAGTTTACTATTGCAAGCGCAAATGGAAGAGAAAGTTGAACGAGAAAATGAAGATACTCAAGCAATCAACCAATTGGAATGGGAGTTAGCGTCGCAAACTGGAAACTTAACTAGTGATGGTCGTATTTCAAGACTCATTGATGAGTGGTCTTCAGATGAAGATGAATTGGGTATTGTCAATGATCCTGGACTTGGTTCTGGCTTGTCTACTCCTGACCATGATCCAATTAGTCTTGTTGGAACCTCCATGTCATGGCAAGAAGATAATGCAACACAACATGAGTCTCAAGAAATTGAAAACTTTATGCTCGCTGACGTGAGTAGTGACAATGGTGATTCGTCTTCATAACTTGATGTCATGAAGTTATTGATGTAGAATGTATGTATTATAGGCCTGTTTGATTTTAGCATTTTTATATTATTTCACTGAAGTTGTGATAATGGTGGTTTTACTGTGAAATCGCTTTTTTTCAGTCTAGTGGTAATACAAAATAGTTCCCAGTACCGTATATGTAATGTTAAAGCAAAATGCTATTAAAGATGTCAAATTTTTTTGGAAAGGATTCCTTTTTTATGTACCATATGCTAAAATGTCGCCCACGGTAATTGAAATATATGTAAAGTCTGTTAAGAATATCTGTATAATGGAAGTACATTTGTGTCACTGGGTTTGGATATAGATATATGTGTTACAGTTGTGGTTGTCATTTTTAGCATTGCGTTTATTTGTTTCCAAACTTAGTTATTGCTTGACAAGAAATGTGTCACCAGGTACTATTTTGTAGACGACTTCTTACATACATAGTAGATTATTAGTAGCATTTTCATATTTTTCTTCACTCATATTTTTGTATTAATGATGTATCTGTGTTTTTAGAAAAACAGTTTCTTTTTATTTGTTTTCATATTTTGTCTGTGAAAGTGAGTTATATACGTTTATAATTGGTGGTTTACACTTCTATTCAAAGAAAAGCATTTCTTATATGATGCACTGTTATTCTCTGACGTATGAATGTTTATCAACATTTTTATTGTCAAATAGTGGTTGAAGATTTACATTGAACATTTAGTGAATGGAATGGCTGGAGATTCAAATCTTTAAGCAGCTTCAAGCAAGTCTTTTTGTGTAGGTCAGAATTGGTCATGCTTTTACATAACACTTTCATACAAAAACAGCATTAACACAAGCAACCATGGAATATAAACGAAACATTTTTTCGCCAGACACTCATAGAATGTGAGATATTTCGTTTCATAGTATGCTCAGGATAGATCGGTTAGCGAGTAATTACAAAGGTAGCTATTTTGGGAATGTCTAATAAAACCTTTTACTGCAAACTTAACCCAGCAAACTGTTTATCTGAAGCGGTTGCCAGTCTAAAACTGTATAAAATGCCTTGTTTGTTAACGCAGCAACAATTTATCAGCTTTATTTTTAATAATAAGAAAACGATTTCACTATACTGTTGTAGCATCGTCCGTCTCACAACGTAAAGCACTGAGCAATTTTGCAATTTTTTTCAAGATTTTGTGTGTTTATAATTATATTCATGAAGATGGTTCTATAATTTGTTTTTTGTTGTGATTTTGATCAACAGTGAGCTGTAATACAGAAGGTAGTCATTTTAGAAATCCTTTAATTGTCGTATAATTTTGAATTCTGCTCTATTTGTAATTTGTTTTACAAATTTTTACACTTCAGCACGTAATGTGAAACTGGTGCTTCAAAAGTAGTTAGCAATATATTTTCATCATCCTTATTGTTTATGACTTTTGCATAAAATGTTTAGATAAGTTAAAATATTTGCAAATATGAGTGATGGGCCAAGCACATCAAGTAGTGATCAACCACAAGCAAGTCAGTTTGAATGCAACATATGCTTAGACACAGCTAAGGACGCTGTTATCAGTTACTGTGGCCACTTGTTTTGGTAAGACTATTTTTTCTTGGCAATAGTTTTAAAAATATTTTTGAAGTTTCATGTTGAATTAGAATTGAATATTTTGCATTGTTAAAATCTCCCTTTTTTGATGCCTAGATAGATTGAGCCAAAGTGTGTGTGCAGCAACCATTAGAGTCTCTTCATGTGGTACTGGTACGAGTATTTTGAGTGGTCTGGAGATGTGCTGATAGCATGTCTGCTTGTTTTGCAATGTATTATTGATCTATGTGTTTGCAGCTGAGCTTATAATACCCTATATTTACTATAGATAGTAAATACATCACATTAGTCTACAGCATATTTCGTTGCTTTTTAGCTGGCCATGCTTGCACCAATGGTTAGAAACCCGACCAAACCGTCAGTTGTGTCCTGTATGCAAGGCCGGGATTGGAAAAGATAAAGTGGTGCCTCTTTATGGAAGAGGAAGTTCAAATAACACTGATCCGCGTGATAAACTGCCACCCCGACCACAAGCTCAGCGACCTGAACCGGCAAACAACGTAAGTTTTAGTTTATCAATGTACGATATTATGTACCTGGGTTACTAAGAAGTGAGAGGTGCTTTGGGTAACACATGTTGTGATGTTAGCGAAAGAGCGCTTTCGCATTTAACAATTGTGAGAAGGTTTGTGAATCTTCGAGTAGTTTTTCAACGATCAGTCGGACGCAAATCAACCATGAAAATTCTTAGCTGGCATTTGACGACCAATCTAGAATCTTCCACATGCATTTGTGAACAAACTCACTATTGTTACTTTTATGGTTTGGTGCTTTTTGGGTGATTGAAGTGAGATTACGACAGTTAAATCATTTTCAACTGTTTTCGATTTATCGTGAACTGTACTGAAGTTTCAAATTGATATAAGCTGTTATAGATAATTGAGCCATCAGCGTTGTCTATAGTTTAGTTTGACATTTTATTGTTCCACGCCTAGGGAGGGTGGAACAATATGAACTTTGGTGACGGATTTCAGATGTCTTTTGGTATCGGGGCGTTTCCTTTTGGATTTTTTGGAACCATGTTCAACGCCCATGACGGCCGACCCCGCCCTCCCCCTCCTAACACACAGCAGTATGAAGACGAGCAGACACTTTCCAGAGTCTTTATGGGGCTCGCCTGTTTTTTATTATTATGGCTTTTAATGGCTTGAGAATATGTTTTTCTTTCATTTAATAAGAGCATTTAAAAATGTTTTGCCCTGAGCTTGCAAACTTTCCCATATGGTTTCCGTGGACATCCTCCTTTGATTCCAAAGAAGTGGTTTCGTAGATCCCCGTTTTGAAGTTGTTTTATGGCGAGAAAAAAAGTTATTAATGCTCAATGTCCTATCAACATTACCGTACCAGTGTGGTGTGATATTGCTGCTAGTGTATGGTGTCTTATTTCCATTCTGCAGCAGCGATTTCAGCCGGCGTGCCGCGGAAGACCATTTACGCAATAAGTCAAATCGTTTTGACTCTCACGTGATACACCATTGTCGTCACGGCGAGCTTCTGTTAAATAATAACACAAAGGAAACCACTATGCTCGTTGTATAAAGTGCAATAATTCTGTATAACCTTAGGCTAATTACCGGTAGCCTACCACGTGTTAGCTGGATATGGCTTGCGCCTGCCACAGCAAAGCATGTCCATTGTCCATGTGTACAATCAAAACCAAACGAACAAAAAATCAATGAATTCTGATTGAGTTTATTTTATACATCGATACAATTCAATTTTTTTGTGTTGTACAAGAGTTTGTCAATGCAAAAACGTGTTCCGTGGCACAAGAAAGGTTGAATGAACACTACTACACTATATATGTGCGAGGATTTGATATTATACCCTAGACCAGGGGTGTGCAACGTGCGGCCCGCGGTCCAAATGTGGCCCGCGAAGAAAAATTATGTGGCCCGCGAAGATGTGCCAATTTTGACTTGTGTGCGGCCCGCGAAACATGTTTATACGGTAATTTAGTTTAGTCTGGTACGTTTGAACAATTCATTGTGGAGTGGAATATTGTAGATTTCGCACCTTCTGTTAACCATTTTAGAAGTCTCCCACCGGCCACCGCCAATCCATTGTATTTAATTTTCTATTCTGATGTCTCTGGATTTATTAATATTCAGTTGAACACTGAGAATATGTCCTTATAATGTTTGTAATGTATTGTATTGAGTTTAAAGTTAACCGTTGTTATTACGTTCATAAACGTAGTTGCACTGGTGAGAATTTAATATTCGAAAACGCGTTCTGCAACACTGTTTTTTGCACTCTGTAATGCCAGATGCAGATTTATCTGTAGCATTCCATCACGCATTGAAGCGGTGATCTGATCATGAAATTTTCTACGGTTCGAGAAAAAGTTTTCTCTGCCTATAAAACGTTGAATGGTAGTTTAATCAATTATTTCTAAAAATGTATGGTCACATAAAAGGCATTATGAACAAAGTACGACTTTGGAAAGCTCACATAGGCTACACACAGGACATCTTTTCCACTTTCCAACTTTGAGAGACTATGGAATGCATCCGGAGAAGAAAACTAAATTTGAAAAATTGTTGTATGAATTTTTGGCTCGTTTCAAGGACTTCAAATCTCATGAACATTTGTTTGATATATTCTCTTCGCCATTCAACACGGACATTGACAAAGCATCAGCTAATATCCAACTTGAACTGATTGATCTTCAAGAGAAAACGGATTTGAAAGCAAAGTATTTAAAAATGAATCTTGGCAATTTTTACCGAAAACATTTCAACTAAAATGACTTTCCACATTTCAAAAATCCATGGCTTCAAAAATGGCACTTTTTGGCTCAACGTATTTGTGCGAATATTTTTTTCTAAAACGGGCGTCATGAAATCTCCCTATTGATCGGTTCTGACAGACCAACACTTGGAAAATGGACTTCGAATTGCGATCACTTCCATTAAAGTAAATTTGGAAAAAGCCGTCAGGAAAAGAAGCCAGCTGCAAACTTCTCACTGAGCTCGTTTAAAGACAGTGTGACAATAAATTTGAATAGCAGTTTTCTTCAGAAATTTATGCGTCCTAACTTATTATTTCTGGAAGGAGATAACCCCTAATATAAGAATAACATGAATAACAAGAAAAATTACTCTTTTGTGCCTGCAACTACTAGAAATCATATGTTAAATAAACGTGCGGCCCGCGGTTTCACCCAGATATTTATATCTGGCCCTCCTGTAACAAAGGTTGCACACCCCTGCCCTAGACTAGACCTAGACCTCGCTCTGTTGTATTTGTCTGGCGTATCTCGCAAATGAGTGAGATTTACTGCGCTTTCTTTCCGTTGTGATCTTTTACCGCATGTTAGAAGAGAACTCTGATGTTTGGGTGACGTCATTATTGGAATGCTCATGTTTTCCTAGGAGGGAAAAGCAGTCAGTACCGGATGTCATCCTTATTTTGCATGCTAGCATGGACTCACCGAAAAGTGATTGCTAGCTAAAAACACCGCTCTTCATGCTTATATTGTTGTGATCAGGGCTTTGAAGCTAGTATAAAAGTAAAACTGCCCCAGCTCCGAAGCTCTTTCATACCACTGCTCCAGCTTCATTATCGCATTGTCTCGAATAATATACGACTTGATTAATAGTCACCCTCGACCAGTAATCATCCCAAATTTAAAGTCTTACAATTAGACGCACAACAAGTTGTAGACGCACAACAATTAAAAATACCAGCCAACAATTGTCAATTTTGTGATGGGTTGCTGTTAACTTTTCAGATATCAGCCAATAATAACACTGGTCTACAAAAAAAGATTTTTTTTCTGCTCTTTGGACTTTGAAAACTTTATACTTTTAGCCTCCCTTTTAGTTTGTTATTAATGCCTTGTTAATAATGTTGCTTAGAAAACAAATTGATACATATCAAAATTATAGTTTGTAGTGGGTGTATTTCATCTAGGCCTACCTGTACGGTAGTGGTCGTAGTTCAACGCTTGACCGTAGGGCATGCTGAGTTTCACCTGTAGGCCTAAAGCGTGTCAGTTTTTTGGCTGCAAGACAGCAATTCGATTTTGGTAAAGAGGTCACTTTCTTCAACCTCAGACACATAGCCGTACGAGACCAAACCATTTTGGGGGGGCAGAAAGTAATTTGCCCAAATGTGCACGCTTTTATAGAAATTGCCCAAATATAATGTATGCGGTGCATGATAACAGTGAAAAAGCAACATAACAAGATCACCAGCAGTGGCGTAGCCAGTAATTTTGAAAGGGGGGGGGGTTGAGGGCGTGTTTTGCTTATTACGATACCCAGCAGCGGGGGGTCCGGGGGGCCTCCCCCAGAAAATTTTGAAAAATTACTTTGAATTTGGTGCATTCTGAGAGTATTTTCAACAAAAATGTGGTTATAAATATTCCTGTAAAATGGTGCTGTCCGGTGGCATAGCAAAAGGATAAGATCATGTTTTCTTCAGTATTTTTCGGAAATAAAGCTACAATTCTCAATGTTTCCTTGTTGCTAATTCCTGGCTGAGATATTTGAATATTTGGTAATGGCAAAACTCGCTCTTTGCAATACCCAGCCCCCCCCCGGCTACGCCACTGATCACCAGCTAGCTAGAATTTTTTACCAAAGTAATCAAGATAGAACAACTGAATTCATCTTTGAAGAGCATGGTAAGTAGGAGTAACAAATATTGTTTTACACATCACAAATAATAAACAAGGCCACTTAAATATTCAGTTGTGATGTCATAAAAGACTCAGAAAAATAAACATTGCAGGAAACCGGCTCAGGGTGACCATGCGGATTCAGAAAAAAGTAATTAAATGTAATAAAACACAGACATACCGTACAACTTCTGTTCAAATAAACTTTGTTCAATCAATTAAAGTAGTTTTGATGATACGAATTTTAGTACAAAAATAAAAAGGTCTGGCAGCACTACTTCTAAAAATATGGTTAGGCCAGGTAATTTGATGAGAAAAATAACTAAGTTTAATATGTTCTAAGTTTGCATACAGACGGTGACGTAGGATTCAAAGAAACCAATTAGCCTAACAGTATGTATTTACATTGATTCAATGTCTGAATATTGAATAATATTCAATCATCGGATTTGCAGAAGGCGTCGTTGGATTTTCAAAAAATCGCCGAATAGGAAACTCGCCAAAAAAGGCTCTCACCGAATAGGGAACTCGCCGAATAGTAGCAGAACCTTTTATGAAAGTAACCAAACAAAGCTAAGCAATACCTTAACATTACAGTACTTTTAACAGGTATAACATGTTTTTGTTAAATGTTGTGGTGTTGCTTAGCTATGTCCATTTATGGTTGAAAAAGTACTGTGACCTTCCCACCCGAATTGTTTTGTAAAAGTAGGCTATTCACCAGATTTATATAAATTCCTATTTTGTAGTTGCCCAAATCAAGATGATGCATTTATGGATAGGCTATTATGAAAAAAATTAAAGACTTTGTAAATTTTGATGCCGAGGCAACTGCATCATGCCAATTTGGGCAGTTTTATAAATAGGCCTAGACTATGATGAGATAATTTCATATTTTTGTTGCCCAAATCTAAACGATACAGTTATGTAAATGGGAAAAATTAATGAATTTGTTCATTTTGGGGAAACTGCCTCACGCTAATTTGGGCAGTTGCATAAACAGAACATAAACAGACAGTTTCATCAAATAATTTCATGTTTTTAGCTGCCCAAATCAACACGATGCATTTGTGAAAATTAATAAAATTAGCTATATAGCAAATTTTGTGTTTTGATTTGGGCAGTTTCACAAAAGTATTAGAGACATATTTTGGTGGCTGCCCAAATTGGCATGATGCAGTTGGTTAAATGCATTTTGTACTATAGTTTGATCACCATGCAATACAATACATCAATACGGGTGTGCCAAATGAAAATTTTGCGGCACATTTTTGTGCAAATAAGAGGCTGTACTTAGTTTGATAGGTAAAATATATTAATTTATAGTTTTTCTTAATTCATGCAACTTTGTAGCTTTTTATATAGCAATTTTTGCCCTAATAATTTTAAGATTTTGCCCGGATTCGCGACGTTTTGAAACAACAGGGGGGCGGCTGCCCCCCCTGCCCCCCTGGCTCGTACGGCTATGCTCAGACATATACAGTACAACCAAGCAACCACACGGCATTTAACATAATCCAATAAAATTGAACATAAACTATAAGCTACAAACGTTTTCGGCCATACACACGTTAGCCCTTATCAAGTAACAAAAACATAACTGCTTTTCATATTTAAATTTAAACGCCATGTGATGTGCCTTTCTCCTATGCTCTGCCGTTTCATTTTGCATTTCGTTTTTCAATTTAGTGTTTAGATCAGTTATTCATTTTCATTGTAGATATGATAAGCAGTTATTTTTTTGTTACTTGATAAGCAGTGCTGGATTAACCATTAGGCAAAGTAGGCACGTGCCTACAAGGCCAGTCAAAAATCCAGGCCACTTTAAAATCAATAAAAATTTAGTCATGTTTTCAAAATAATTATTTTCTAAACTAATAAGTACCGTATTCATCTTAATAGCTCTGTTTTTCCAGATGAATTAAAGGTTGCAAAAATCGTTAAAAAATACGAATTGAAACATGTTGTTACTTCCTTTTTAATGTTTTTAAAAATTTGCATTTCCGTGGGGTGACTCAACAAAACAAACGTGGCGTTGTGTTATGTTAAGAAACTATAAATAAATTTTAGTCAGATTCAGAATGATGATCAGATTGAGTGTTTGGACGGAGGTAGTGCAAGATTGAGTCTCGAGTGTATTTACTGTATAGCAGATCCTAACGATTAGGCCTATATTTGTAATTTTCCATAGACTAGTTTTATGGTGCAATTGAAGCTGTGACTTGTGAACCGTTTCTTATCGGACGTTTTATGCTTCTAAAAAGAAAAAATGTAGGCCTAAGTTAGTTGATTATTGATATGAACTTTCTAGCCTAATGTTGTGATTTAGAGCAGGGTGGTCTAACCCAAACGCGGGCCGCATGCGGCCAGCGGAGCACTTTTGATGCACAAGAAACCATTGGCAGATAGCCTACTTGAACTTACTGGCTGAACCTTCAAAGTACTGTTGCCACTCTCTTGTCATGGAAAAGTACTCGATTTGACTTGAAAAAACACTAGTATCATAAATACACGATCATGCACAATGTACAAAAATTACAGCCAATGGCGTTGGTGAGTGTTAAAAGTCCTTAAAATTTCAAAATAGAACTGAATTTCCTGGAAAGTGAGAGCCCTGAAGTCATAGCCGTAGGAGAGTAAAACATTTTGGGGGGCAAACAAAATTTTCCCAAATTTAGCCTTTGGGAACGTTCAAATATTACGTAACGCCTTCGAGGGGGAAGGGGGGTTTATGCAAAGCGTTACGTTAGCGTCACATCGGGGGGGGAGGGGGTTCAAGCAAAACGTTACGTAACGCTTTACAGTTAACAGTACGTACGGAATGGTAGTTTTTTGTGCTGACTTCGTAGTGAAAAAGCGTTACATGGGGGAGGGGAGGGGGATTGAAAAAAGCGTTACGTTGGCGTTACATGGGGGAGGGGGGGGGTCAAAAATTCGGAAAAAAAGCGTTACGTAATATTTGAACGTTCCCTTTGCAAATATATTGTCAAAAACGCAATATTACTCACAATCATCTCTGAGGTAGTGTAGTCTAAGAACTCCACACTCATCAAATGTAAGCCGACGAAATGCAAGCCTACCACAAGGTAGGCTACGCTACCTACTTTAGTCTACTTTGAACACCTTTCACAGTCATTTGTGTGCAGTGGCGTACGCAGGATTTTCTCAAGGGTGGGGGGGGGGGGGGTCATTGAGAGTAGCGTACCTAAGAATTTTGAAAGAGGGTTTTTTTACGACTGGCGGGCGAAGCCCGTTGGCGCTTTCTCTTAAGAGGACACCCAGCGGCGGAGGGTCTGGGGGGCCTCCCCCAGAAAATTTTGAAAAATTATTTTGAATTTGGTGCATTCTGAGAGCATTTTCAACAAAAATGTGGGTATGAATATTCCTGTAAAATGGTGCTGTCAGGTGGCATAGCAAAAGGATAAGATCATGTTTTCTTCAGCATTTTTCGAAAATAAAGCTAAGTCTCAATGTTTTCAGTAACTTATGATTTTAGTTTAGACTTTATCCTTTTCTCTCTCACTAATCACTATAATAGGCTTACAGAACACTATGCTACATTGGCATACCTAGGGTGGAGTAGGTGGATTGGGCCATGTATTTCGCATTGGCTTAGTCTATAAAACAACATTGTTACAGTGATTGCTTTGACAAAGCAATGCAAAACATATTAAATGCCTTAATCTACGTCGTTAACTACTAAACCATTTTTAAGGGGGGGGAGGGCATGGCCCAAGCCTGAAGCCTGACACCCAGCGGCGGGGGGTCTGGGGGGCCTCCCCCAGAAAATTTTGTAATATTACTTTGAATTTGGGGCATTCTGAGAGCATGTTCAAAATTTGGGTATGAATATTATCCTACTGTAAAATGGTGCTGTCCGGTGGCATAGCAAAAGAATAAGATCATGCATTCTTGGGCGTTTTTGGAAATAAAGCTATGTTGAGTCTAGATGCAACCTATTTCGTCCCCTGAAAAATTCGTACCCCGATTTCGTACCCTAAAATCGGAGTTAACAAAATCAAATTTCGTCCCCTGAAAAGATCGAGAGTAATTTGAAATGTTTGCGGCAACTCCGATCAGCAACTTCGGCCATGTTGTTTTTTTTTCTCGATCTTTTCAGGGGACGAAATAGGTTGCTCCCATTGAGTCTTTCTTGTTGCTAATTCCTTTGTTGAATTCACTTGTTGAATTTTTCCATTGGAAATGACAAAATTACTGCATTTTCTGAGTAAATTGCGGGCCCCTAATTTGCGGGCCCTGTGCGATCGCACGGTTTGCACACCCCAAAGACCGGCACTGCAAGAATCCAAGTCTGCGGTTGCCGCATGTAGCAAACAAGCAATTGACTCGCCAGCCTCAGCTTTGAAAGAATAGGGATGAGGAAAGTAAATTATTCTCCAATGAAGCAATTGAAGTACAGTACGGTAGAAAATTTATCAAACAACGATTAGTAAGCCATGTGGATTAATTGTTTTACATTCTATTGTGTAACATCTTGTTTGCTGCCCTTTATCAAATCGGTTCAAAGTTTGTCCTAAAATTTTTTGTTTTAAATTCAGTTGTTTTTTAAACTTTTCTGGATTAGTGTGTGTTGTATCTGTATAAATCAATTTAATTAAACCAGGGCAAGAGTTTTTAATAATAAATTACTTAGTTTTTGACATAAAAATTAAACGTTGGCCAGCAATCAAGCCAAGTCAGTTTTTAAGCAGGGCTGCCAGACAAGTTTGTATCAATCACACTTAGCCTAACTCGACAAAAATACTTTTTTTTTCTTGTTTTTATTTCAATGCGAAGTGTTTGATTTTTTTTTAATTGAATTTAAATTTTGTTGCTTTATGTCTGTGGAATAGTGACAAAAATTGTCATAAATTGTTATTTTGGGCTCAAACTTTGCAATGATACGTCGCCTGGATTTGATTTGTTAAATTTCGTCTGAAGAAAACATTATTGACCTTATTGTGTTATTCGGTTACACTCAATTATTTCTCATTTACATTCTATTCGATTTGTTTGTCAAATTATACGGTTACATTGCGCTAGTTTCATGCAGCCTAACAGGTCACACTGAGAGTCACTCAGCCATTTCTTTTATGACAGAACAATAGGCCTATACCTTTTTTTAAATTGTGATTATTTTTGTATTGTAATACTGTTACTGAAAATGTTTTTACTCGTAGCCTTGTACTATTTATTGGCTTGAACTTTTCTTGGTTGCACTGAAGTTTAAACGCCCTTGCTACAAGAGTTTATTGATTTCAAAAGTTTTTCCTATTTTTAATCACCCGGAATAAAGTTTATATTTGAATAAAACCACAGGACTTCACTTATGAATCGCAGCAGCATATGATTTCTTTTCTTTCATTAATATCACTGAACATCAACCTATCTTGTTTCAACGTAATTTGCCGATGCTGGACATTTGTCACATTAAGAACTGGGAAGCAGCTGACTCGATGACTGGTATAGTCTTTCGCTGCTTCCTGTCTGTTGTGGTCAGTGGCGTAGCCAAGGGGGGGGTTTTGGGGGTTACAACCCCCCCTTTGGCAAACGTGTGACGTCACGATATTGAGAATGATGCTTTCAGTCTAAAAAAAATTGCTTAATTTTAAACAAAATTGCATTAAAAAAGCGAGTTTTGCCAATACCAAACATTCAAACATCTCAGCCAGGAATTAGCAACAAGAAAACACAGAGACTTAACTTTATTTCCGAAAAATGCCGAAGAAAACATGATCTTATCTTTTTGCTATGCTGCCGGACAGCACCATTTTACAGAAATATTGGTACCCACATTTTTGTTGAAAATGCTCTCAGAATGCACCAAATTCAAAGTAATTTTTCAAAATTTTCTGGGGGAGGCCCCCCAGACCCCCCGCCGCTGGGTGGTCGAAACCCCCCCCTTTCAAAATTTCTGGCTACGCTACTGGTTGTGGTATTTAGATAGCTATGGTACTATTTTATTCGTATTGTGTATAATTGTACCGTACTATTGTCGCAACAGACAAAATAAAAGGTTTCTCTCTCTCTCTCTCAAATTTGGTCATCATTGGATGTAACTAGACAAAAAACTCGAGTCCACTTTGAAAAGCACTACAAACACATTGATGCAGCCAAACAAAAATAGGTGGGGCTACTTTAAACACTGTCCAAACTTATGCACAGTTGCACACCAACATAGCGGTAAATCGCTAAAAAAACACTAGATAGCAGAAAAAATCACTAGAACACTAGCTGCAACCCAAAAACACTAGATCTAGTGGAAAAACACTAGGAGTGGCACCACTGCTTCAAAGTTTTTAAGGTTTTGTTGCTTTTGCAAGCACTGTTTTTAGATACTTTATTAAAACGTTTGTTACGTAATAAGTGGCTTGGGAAAAGTTTTCCATAATCAACGTTTTGTTACGTAATGAAAGTTAGCAAAATCTTCCATTTCTACATTGATTCAACGTTTGGCGACGTTAAATCAATGTAAACACGGATGATTTTGTTAGCTGGGTAGGCTATGACTTAGACTGAGTGGACGTAACTGTCATTTTTCTATGCTAATTAAACTAGCTATACCACACTGGTTCACTAATTAAAAATGATATAGCCCAGGAGTGGGCAAACTTTTTATCTCGAGGGCCGCATTCAGAATCTGAATTTGTTCGAGGGCCGCAGTATAGTATAATTAAGATTATAAGCCTAAACATAAAGTCTAAAATAGTCAAAACACAAGCTTTTATATATTTTTAAAGTGACGAAAGAAACGGAGATTTTATCTACAGTAGGCCTATACATGTGTTACATAAAAGATATAAAAAATATTTGTCTCAATTATTTATTTGAATACAACCCACATCAAGATAACACTTTGCCAGACGCACTTAGAGCGAATTAAACAGAATCTTGGCCTAACAGAATACATCTGTGAGAAAATTAACATAACCAGAAAAACTGTCGCCATCGCCCCTTTTCTCTCTATCAACACGAAGGGTCTTGGCCTTGATTCAAGGCTAAAACGAAAAAGAAAGTCTCATAATGCGACAGGCTGAAGTCAGAAATTTCGATTGTGATGTAATCGGTTGTTTAGCAATGGCTGCTTTGACACTAATAATAGCCATACATTCATGCAAGATCATAATGGGGCTGTGGAAACAAACTACCACAATGCGACAAAAATACTACGTATAATTTATCTTTATCAAGATGAAATATATGAAAAAAAAGTTTAATTAAGTCATTATAGTAATTAAAATTTTCAAGCAATTTTAGGATGATTTTTTATATAATTGCTTCAGGCTTTCGCGGGCCGCACAGAAAGTTTTTTCGGGACGCATGCGGCCCGCGGGCCGTAGTTGGCCCACCTCTGATATAGCCCGTGTGGTTGCTTGGTTGTATATGTCTGTGGTTGAAGATAGCAGTTAGTCGCCATGTTTGATTTAGTAATGCATCTCGAATAGAAACGCAAGCTCACATCACCCAAAAAATCAATCCTTTGTTATATTGAGTGAACGTTCGGGGATGTTGAATCGATTGAAAAACGCATCGGTTTGCTGGTTTGGACATGATACTTTACAAGGATAACTCCTTCGTTTTCAATTTTTACGCGCAGATTGTTGAAGAGTAGCCTAGTGCAATGTATTACTATTAGGCCTACCGTACCGTAATGCAGATAGAGTCATGCTATCTTTTTTGATTCAAAGTAATCCACATAATAAAATTTAAGTTACAATAGTTCAGTGAATAACTTATTTACTGAACTGCTTTAATTTTGATTACCAGTATGTGGATTGTAATGTCTGACCACAAATTCAACTGTTATGAAAGTCCAAATAAAGCTAAAAAGAGTGAAAAGAACAAATATGTCAGAACATATGGACATGAACAATGAACATGCTTAAAAATGAACAATATCGAGAGAAATTCAGTATCACAAGAAACAGAAATTCTTCAAGTAGGCCTATAGGTGTTAAGGCCAATCTCTGTACAAATCAAACGTCATATAAAACCGTGATGGTCTACTGAATCTTACGTCATTGAAATTCCTAAAAAATGAGCCAAGATTGCACCATCGTTCGTAAGACCTGATGAAACATTGCATCATCACCTTTAAACACCTGTTAAAATGGCTTCATAATGATTATCATTATTACGTCACAGTATGAAAGTTATGCGTTTGAGATATTGAAATCTATTCTCGTCATTTTAAAATTGTTGATTCGAAGGTTGGTCGCATATTTAACTGTTTGCTTGGTGCTTGCCAGCTGGACAAAATATCCGTCTTTATCTAAGTAGTTTGTTCTGTAGTGACAAGTTTTTAGTGGTGTATCGCGTTACCCCCCATTTTCGATAGCCGCGGGCTAATTTTACAGGAATACACTTTTTGAATACACGTTTCAAAAGAGTGTTTCTTTTTCGGTCATTACATACAGACGAACGGATCCGGGAATCTTATGTTACAATTTTCCCACGAAGAGATTATGGTTTACCGCTGTGACCACTAGGCTAATTTCACAAATAAGTACCGTAGAGATAGAAGTTGGAATGAAATTAAAGAAACCTTAAATGATGCAGCTACTGTAGGCTACTAACATTCTACCATCAAAGAGGAAAACATTTAAACAACCTTGGATTACTGAGAAGATACTTGACTTAAAGTGCCCCTGACAGGTTGGATCCAAGTATAGTAACTTTTTAAAGCATTTCCTAGCGCAGAATTACACTTAGCGAACTTTTTAATCTTAACCTCGTAGCTCGACTGGTTAGGGCGTAATTTAATCAAACGACTGCTCCGCAGCGCCACCACAGGCGAAACTCCATATTTCACTGCTCTGAGACGACTTTGGTGGTATTACGTCATCCTAAGTGGACGTCGTTAGCAACGGATGAAACAAACGCTTCCTAGATGTAATTGGTGGATCACAGTTTGGTCGGAGTTGGTACAAGAGGTTGCTTTTTTCGAAGATTTATTGTTTTTTGCAGTTTAATAAAACTGTACTGGATACGTTCCTACAAAACCTAAAATATACTTGAAGTAAAAAATGAAGAAATCGTACGAATCATCATTCATATTTAATTCATCATCACTATTCAAAAATAAATAAAAGTTTTCTCTCTCTCTCATAATGTGCCTTCAGATGGCCATTGAAATCCTGTGTAACTGCCATCTGGATCTGGAAAATTGTTTCGGATTCGCCAAACAATGCATGACGGCATTACAATCCGATTGTTGCTTCCGAGAGCACCACCTTGTAGTATACATTCCAACACATGCCTGTAGGCATTTTTACTTGAGTGGTATTAACAAAATCATATTCAGTGAAGTAAACATATACGACTAGTTTTGTATGGCCCATCCCACTTTCGAACAATTGAAGAAAACTTTGACCATTTTCTTCTCAGTACCTTGTTTTGTGGGAAAGTGGGAAAAGAAAGCACACGGTCTTTGTCACTGACAATGTCACATAAACAGCAATTTGTAGACATTGCCTCAACCATAAATTAAAGGTACTGTTTGTGAAATACTGTTGTTACACTGCAAATGGCTATAGCCAGATTAGGACAAATAAAAAAGTATGAAAATTGTAGCCCTATGAAACTGCAATTTCAATTGAATTGAGATGCTGTTTGATAAAAGTAAACTCAACCTATTTGATCGAAACCTGATAGTAATAATAAGTTCACTTTTTCATTTCGATAAGTCTTAATTTGCACATGATTAAGACCAACAGAGCCCCACACCTTCACGTTTTGCAGTAGCCGTACCATACTTTACCAAGTCATCACAGAGAAAGAATGTATCCTTCCCGCTTACTGTGACGTCACAGCGGTGTTGCCGTTTTTATTTTCGCAATTGAATGAGTGCCAGATTCGCCGATGTCAACGAAAGTTTGCAAGCGTGTAACTTAGTAGCCTGTTGATATTTTTTACGATTTGTTGGTCAGGGAAGTTTGTTAGTGTCATCTTTTTGGTATCTTAGGTAAATTTAGCGAATTTATTTACCTGTCAGAGGCACTTTAATGCAACAGTGAAAGAAAAACAAATTCAAAATCTGCTTAAAGAAGCCCTGAAACGTGGCAATGAGGTTATTCTTCCAAAAGCTCAAGGTCCGCATTCGGTCCGCCAGTTGAGTAGCCCTGCTTTAGTGTAACTTATAATTTCAAAAATGGAATAATTTTTTCAAAAGAAAAGAGATTAAGTTCAAACAGCGCTGATAAATTTCTAGTTTGGCGTTTCCAGAATTCCAGATAATTGTTATCGTATTATAACGGTGGTCGGGAACCTTTTTGAGTAAGAGAGCCATTAAAGCTACATTTTTGGAAATACATTTCCGTGAGAGCCATAGGTTATACCCTACTGTAATGCTTTAACGCTTAATACAATTAAGTGGCACTGGTAAAGTTTTGAAAGTGGGAACGTGTCTTAGCAAGAGGAGAAAAACAGCGGGGGCTTGGGGGGTTTCCCCCACCAAAAAAATAAAAAAAATTGCAATTAATTTGGTGCATTCTGAGCGCATTTTCAGCTTTAAATTGTAATGAAAAGTTAAGATAAAACTTTTGCGGTTTGCACTTTAGAAGATTGTTTTTTTTTGCGAGCCAGATGCCGTCTTCAAAAGAGCCATGTGGCTCGCGAGCCATAGGTTCCCGACCCCTGCATTATAGGCTACTGTTTTTTGTTACGTAGGCTATGTTTATTACGTCACTTTTCACATTTTTGTTTTTGCCGCTATTTGAACATAGAAAAATTTTATCAGTTGCAGTAGCTAAGCTTGACGTCAGCACGCTAGGTTAAAATTGTGAAAGGTTTATGCATATTCTCTTCTGGAAAGAGAGCCATGGCTGCTAACTGCTATAATCCCTTTTGCGACTACATATTTATGTGAGTCAGGATTTTCATCCTTGGTAACTATCAAAACAAAGAGTCGAAACCGTTTGGATGCAAAGGGTGACATGCGTGTTTCCCTATCAAAGACGAAGCCACAATTTCATTTTCTTGTTCAAGACAAACAGCAGCATCCTTCACATTAATGAAATTAAATCGAATATATTGAAAAACAATCTGCATTCGCTAACTCTAAAATTTAATAAAACATACATTTTGCTACCTCAAATCAAATAGCCTATGGTTAGCCTACCATACTTTCTAAACCGTTGACAGCCTGTTTCATCCTAAAAAGAGGATCATCAAAAGGTACTTATTCAAATAGATATAAATTTTGTTACCAATTCATTTTAATTTTATTGCGTTATGTCCAATTCATGCTGATCAAAAAAGTTTGTCGGACTAACTAGGCCATAAAGGGGGTCCACGCAAACCAAAAATTGTTTTAAGGGGTCCACGTTAAAAAATTTTTAAGAATTCCTGTTTTCGAGACTGATACCTACAGTAGGCCTATATTTGATGTACAGTAAGTTTCTGACTTAATTCCTTTGTGTTTAATGACGCAGTTTTAACATAAACCAATTTTGAAATATGACGCAACAATGCGTACTGTTGCATCAAAGTTAATGTTTTAAACAGTCTTCTGTTTTTCGTACAGTTTCCAAATGCAGAACAATGTAAACTAAACTGTAGCAGATATTTGCGTTAAAACCCCAGAAAAAAATATGAGCTTAGACTTTGTGACAGTGGTAGTTAATTTGTAAGTAATTTGACAAGAAAAAGCTTTAGTTAGCCAAGCAAGATAGTTTTTCAACCATCTATGAAATACGTAGTCAAACAAGATGCCTTTCAGCTTTAAAAACTTTGCTCAAGATCTCGCCGTCGGCGGCACAGCTGCAGCGATTTCCAAGACTTTGGTTGCTCCAATAGAAAGAGTTAAACTTCTTTTGCAAGTTCAAGCGGCTTCAAAGCAAATTGCTGTGGAAGATCAGTACAAAGGAATTGTAGATTGTTTTATTCGAATTCCAAAAGAGCAAGGCTTAATGTCATTTTGGCGTGGTAATCTTGCAAACGTCATCAGATATTTTCCGACACAAGCATTGAATTTTGCTTTCAAAGATACCTACAAAAAGATTTTTCTTTCTGGTATAGATAAGAAAACACAGTTTGGTCGTTATTTTATAGGAAACCTGGCGTCTGGAGGTGCTGCTGGTGCAACTGGTTTGTGTTTTGTTTACCCCCTTGATTTTGCAAGAACCCGTTTAGCAGCAGACGTCGGCAAAGGCACATCAAGAGAATTTACTGGATTGGGAGACTGCATCACAACAATTGCAAAGCGAGATGGCGTTAGAGGTCTCTACCAAGGCTTTGGAGTTTCCATACAAGGTATCATTGTATACCGTGCAGCGTACTTTGGAACTTATGATACAGTAAAGGGAATGTTACCAGACCCAAAAAACACTCCAATTGTAGTAAGCTGGATGATTGCTCAAGTTGTTACAACGGGAGCTGGCATCCTGTCTTATCCGTTTGACACTGTGCGAAGGCGAATGATGATGCAGTCTGGGCGTGGAATAGAAGATCGTATGTACACTGGTACCATTGACTGTTGGAGAAAAATTCGAGAACAAGAAGGTGGCAAAGCTTTCTTCAAAGGTGCTTTCTCTAACGTTCTCAGAGGCACTGGCGGCGCTTTGGTGCTTGTTTTATATGATGAATTGAAAAGTTTGTTTTTTGGAACCTCTGTGCACTAATTTTGGAAAAAATTGATTATGTTTGTAATACTAATTGATCGTTTTTATATACATTTCATAAGTGCTTGATAGATTGATTTAAACTAATGTAGCCTAACCAACCTATATCAGTCAAATTTTCCGTGTTTTTATAATATACTGATACGCATGTTGAAGATTGTATTTTTCTGTTAGTTTATTTTACTGTTAGACCTAAAATATATTTTACGCAAAGTTGCACTGCTTAATTTGTGATAAGCAGAGTAGATCATTTTATGCAATAAATTTTTATTTGAAATTATCTAGCCTATGTAAAAAAGTTAAGTTGGCATACAACGCAGGCTGCAAATACATGGAAGGGCTGCACCTACAAGCCAATTTTAAATAAATCTTACATATTTTTTTAATTGGTGTACCGGTATCAGATTCGTTTCAGTCTACGTATATTCGCCTATCTGCAGTTTCTATACCTAACCGGACTTTTAGCATGTTGCGGCGGAAGCGGAAGTCCCGAGTGCGAAAAATGCAGTGTCCGCCAAAGTGGTTCATACTCATACGGCCCGCCCGCAAGTGAAGGTCATACACCCACTTGTGGAGGGTTCTGTAAGCCGCTTGAAAAAATCATATCGGTAAAATTTTCAATTTCTTCAACCGTTTGATGTTGAGCTGTTGTCATGCTATGAGTTTTTATGGTAAAAGAAATATCAAATGGAAACATTGAATGTGTAGCCTACGCTTATAGGAAAATCTCTCTTGTTAAGAACACAAAAGCATCAATGATAATTTTATTTTCAGCACAAATGAACAAGAAAATAATCCATGCACAAGTTTGATTCATAATCAGAAAATTTGAGAAACATGACTAAGTTTTTGATTGGTTGGTTGTTTTTTGAACCTTTATCCTCGGACTGACAAAGCCTTGATAGGTTATATCCGGGTAGATTTGCACACTTGAAAATTTTGCGTGAATTGAACTTGGAGACCTGTTTCATCGTTATAACTTAGCCTTGTGATCTTTTGTTTCCATGAAATTTTTAACATTTACCTTTACATTTACCTGTATGTCCAGAGCTCGAAGACATCGATCCGTTTCTCCATTTTTTGTGACACTGTCCAAGTTTCAGAATTGTATAAAAGGGTTGACCAGATAGGCTATAGCATTTTAATATCCTTTGATGAATTGATAAATTTAAACTTTGATTGATTAAAATATTTTTCATTTTTCCTAATGCAGTTCTTGCAGTTTCTCTCCGTCTTAGAATTTCATGGTCACACCTCCCATCTTCAGTTATTAAATGTCCAAGACAGGAAAAACATTTTACATTTTGTATATTTTCGTTGTCAATTATAATTTGGAGTACTGGAGTGTCTGGTGATTTTAAGATTATCATTGATTTGGTCTTTTTAGCGTTAATTTTCATATTAAATTTTTACCAATTGAGTTAGGCTAACATTGACCAATATTTCTTGAAGATCTTCTTGTGAATACAAATATTATTTTATAAAAAATAAATAATAGCCTACATAGGCCTAGGCCTACTATTAATACTACAAAAAGCGCTCAACGCCAAGCAAAAAAGCCAAGCAGAGCAAAATTAAATCAAATAGGCTATAATACCGTACTTTCTAAAACCTCTACACTACGGCTTGTTTCACCCTAGGCCTAAAAGGAGGATCATCAGAAGGTCCTTATTCAAATAGAACCTTGTCACCCAGTTTTGCTTTAGAGTTGCCAGATCCTTTTTACACTTTGTAGCCAAAAATCCAGGCTAGAGGAGTTGAGCCGGAGTTTTCCCGATTTTTTAGAAAATAGAGTAGTTTCGAAGTTAAAGTTTTGAAGTGGAGTAAATTCGAAGTTTAGTTCAGCAAAAAATATGTCACGCCTTAATCAAACTCAATCTAAACTAAAATGCAGCTAACTTACTACTGCTTCAAGCCACCTCTTTAAAAGTATTTCAAAGCAAACCGTTTTTTTTGCAAAAGCAACTTTGGCAAACAAGCTTTACTTTGATTTTAAAAATACATCCAAATTCCCACAAGACATACCTTTGAAGTTGTAGCCTACTGAAGCGTTGAAATTCCTATTGTCGTCTCAACGGCCATTTAATTTATTTCTTTTTTCCACTAATTCTGCATTGGTAAAAAAAGCCTCCACGTTTGCGTTGTGAGGCCCAAATAAGCAAATTAAGTTTGTATTAAATAATCAGTAACGCAATCATGCGTGACATTGCACTCAGTTCAGTTACAGAATAAAATAAAAATAGGAGGTAGGAATCGAACCAAAGCAATCGAAATGATTATATCTCCTAAAATAATAAGAATGATGGTGTTGCAAGCACAGTAGTGCTTTTTCACCTTCATGATGACTATTGACTAACGTAGCAAAAATAGTAAAAAAGAAAACGAAATAGAACACTAATAAGGAAGTCTTAAACAAGAGAAAAAACACCAAGAAATACGAGTCAATGCTACCAAAACCATACATATCATATAAAGGCACAGCATAACACCAGAAAAATAAAACGAAAAATACCTGGGGCTGGAGACACCTTATAAGATAGAATATAACCGTCAATAGAGATAGGTAATTACTAATTTTCATTAGGATTTTCATTCTGAAAAACCTCGCTCAAAGATCAATCCAAATGCAAAAAGACCTGTAGGCCTACTTGTGCTTCATCGACTATAAAAAAGCTTTTGATAGAGTTCAACACAATGAAATGTTATGCATGCTCGACAGAATTGGAATAGACGACAAAGATCTAAGAATCATTCAAAATTTATATTACGAACAATCAGCTGCTATCAGGAGAAATGATGACTGCAGTGACTACACGCCCATTCAGAAGGAGTAAGACAAGGTTGTGTGCTATCACCTGACCTTTTTTCATTATACAGCGAAATAATTTTAAGACATATTGAAGATGAAAGAGGTATTAGTATTGAAGGAAACAACATTAACCACATACGATATGCTGACGACACCGTTTTGATAGCCGACTCGGACGTAAAACTGCAGAACATATTAGATATTGTGTGTACGAAAAGCAAGATATTTGGCATATGGAATTAAATAAAAAGAAAACAGAAACAATGGTCATAGCAAAGAAAAAAGCAACCGAAACTCCTATTTGTAATTTATCAGTTAATGGAACAATTCTTAAACAGGTCCAAAAATTCAAATACCTCGGTACTATGGTGAATTGGGATGCAAGAGACGAAACAGAGCTCAACATAAGAACAGCCCAAGCAAAAGCAAGCTTCCAACAAATGAAACCAATTCTTTGCAATAAAAATATCTCTTTCAAAACAAGATCTAGAGTTGTAAAATGCTATATTTATCCTGTTTTTCATTACAACTCTGAAACCTGGAATATTTGAACAAAAATGGCAGAAAAGATTAATGCTTTTGAAATGTGGTGCTTCTGTAGAATGCAACGCATTTCATGGCTGGCAAAGAAAACAAATAAAGAAATTCTACACCAAGTGAACCAAACCAGAACTCTGTTAAAAAGTATGAAAACCAGATAATATAAATTTCTCGGCCATGTAATAAGAAAGCAAAAACTGGAGCATCTCTCTTTAACTGGTAAAATTTTTGGAAAGCGGGCACCTTGCAGACAAAGACAAACACATCTGGGACAATTTTTAACGACAAAACAGAAGCAATCATCCATGCAACATATAATAGAAACAGTTGGTTGAATTATTCATCTGAGGCCGTCGATGCCTGGTTCAGGCAAGGCAATTGAAGAAGAAGAAGAATTACTAATTAGATATAGCCTACATGATACATCATACATAGTGGGCTACATAGGCCTACGCCCTACGGTAGGCTACAAGTTACAAGATGTAGTGAATATCAACTTTAGTGGAGGCGGCCAGTACTTACAAATGTCCATCCAAGTGGGTCAAATTTAACTTCTTTGTTTTTCCAGTAGTGATCCAGTCTTGCTTTGAAACTGTACAAACTAGGTGCTGTGAAAATTTTCTCGGGTAACTTATTCCATTCATTAACGATCCGATTTAGAAAAAAAAAATTCGCTTTGTTGTTTTGAAGGTACTGATTTTTAATTTAAACTTGTGACCTCGAGTTTTTTCCCAAACTCTTATCCACTAGGTTACGGTATCAGCCCACAATAAACCAATTAAAAACACAAAAATCCATGTAGTGTTATACATTTTAAAGTTTGTGTATTTTTTACTGTGTTAGGTTGTTTTTTGGTTGAAGTTTGGCAACAAAATTATTTAGATCTGGCAACCTTAAGAGAATGGTGAAACTGCAGTTTTGGCTTTGCTTTCCAATCCATCCTGTGTTCGTGAATCGTGTTGCCTTGGTTAACTTTTGTCTTAACTTAAAAGCAATATTTGAAATTTAGTTTATCTCACAAGTAGGCTTGTATTTGTTTTTCCTCTTCATTGGCAGGTCTAGGTCTGATCATATTTGAAATATAGATTGTTTTTTGTGTCAAACTAGGCCTAGTGTAGTCACTGTTAGGGGTGGGCAAAATAGAATAATTACGTAGGTAGCTATTCTAGAATACTGAAACCGAATATAGAATACAGATATTTATTTTAGAATAATTGACCGTTTATACTATCGACACATTTTAATAATTTGAGTTTACAAAGACAATGAACATCACAAAAATTGCTTATTGCAGTGTAACAAATTTAGGCTTTCTAAATTTTCACCAGTCAAACCGGATCTCAACTTGGTGGCAGGTAAACCTGCACTTGAAAAACATCTCTCTTAAGAAGCAGATGTGGCAGGTACACAAAAATATTTTAAAACTGGGATATATAAACAAGAAGTTTGGTTTTCATTTGCTTTCCACCAAACAACAAGGGTGTTTTCAAAAGACGTAGTGGATGCTTTCAACAACGTGAGATAGGTAGCTATTTCTGAAGGTGGGAAAGCCAAATTTGCTGATTCATTTTCACTACTGCATGTAGCATCTTCCATTGGCGTCGACTTTTATTTTTGCACGGGGTGGCGGATAGCACAATATGACAACCTAAAAACTTTCAAACTGCATGTTTTTATTTGATTTTTACTAAGCATGTTTCATAGATGCAATTGTCTTTTCACACCTGATTTGTAGCTCGATAATTTACAAAGCAACTTTAAAACAAAGCACTGGAGGTATGATGTGAATTTTATTGTTAAAGTGCCTCTGACAGGAAAATAAATTTGCTAAATTTACCTAAGATACCAAAAAGATGACACTAACAAACTTTTCTGACCAGCAAATCGTAAAAAATATCAACAGGCTACTAAGTTACACGCTTGCAAACTTTCGTTGACATCGGCGAATCTGGCACTCATTCAATTGCGAAAATGAAGACGGCAACACCGCTGTGACGTCACAGTAAGCGGGAAGGATACATTCTTTCTCTGTGATGACTTGGTAAAGTATGGTACGGCTACTGCAAAACGTGAATGTGTGGGGCTCTGTTGATCTAAAGCATGCGCAAATTAAGAATTACCGAAATGAAAAAGTGAACTTATTATTACTATCAGGTTTCGATCAAATAGGTTGAGTTTACTTTTATCAAACAGCATCTCAATTCAATTGAAATTGCAGTTTCATAGGGCTACAATTTTCATACTTTTTTATTTGTCCTAATCTGGCTATAGCCAATTGCAGTGTAACAACAGTATTTCACAAACAGCACCTTTGATTTATGGTTGAGGCAATGCCTACAAATTGCTGTTTATGTGACATTGTCAGTGACAAAGACCGTGTGCTTTCTTTTCCCACTTTCCCACAAAACAAGGTACTGAGAAGAAAATGATCAAAGTTTTCTTCAAGTGTTCGAAAGTGGGATGGGCCGTACAAAACTAGTCGTATATGTTCACTTCACTGAAGATGATTTTGTTAATACCACTAAAGTAAAAATGCCTACAGGCATGTGTTGGAGTGTATACTACAAGGTGATGCTCTCGGAAGCAACAATCGTATTGTAATGCCGTCATGCATTGTTTGGCGAATCCGAAACAATTTTCCAGATCCAGATGGCCGTTACACAGGATTTCACTGGCCAACTGAAGGCACATTATGAGAGAGAGAGAGAGAACTTTTATTTATTTTTGAATAGTGATGATGAATTAAATATGAATGATGATTCGTACGATTTCTTCATTTTTCACTTAAAGTATATTTTAGGTTTTGTAGGAACGCATCCAGTACAGTTTTATTAAACTGCAAAAAACAATAAATCTTCGAAAAAAGCAACCGCTTGTACCAACTCCGACCAAACTGTGATCCAGCAATTACATCTAGGAAGCGTTTGTTTCATCCGTTGCTAACGACGTCCACTTAGGATGACGTAATACCACCAAAGTCGTCCCAGAGCAGTGAAATATGGAGTTTCGCCTGTGGTGGCGCTGCGGAGCAATCGTTTGATTAAATTACGCCCTAACCAGTCGAGCTACGAGGTTAAGATTAAAAAGTTTGCTAAGTGTAATTCTGCGCTAGGAAATGCTTTAAAAAGTTACTATACTTGGATCCCACCTGTCAGGGGCACTTTAAGTTGTTGCTCTGACACTTAACATTTGGCAAAAGTATTTTTGCGAACAGCAGCTCTGTCAATCCAACTGTTAATCAACTGGTCAAGTTGTAACCGTAAAGCTTCAGCTTGATAAACATTTAAAGCTAGGACGTGGTTCAATTGCTGTAGCGTCATGGTAGATCGCAAGTAGTTTTTTATGCGCCTGAGTGCACTAAACGATCGCTCCGCCTCGCAGATGGTGGAAGGCAACGATAAGTATATTTTCATAATGCAGACCACGTTGGGAAGCATTAATGAAATGGTTTCACTGCTTGCAAATAGATCAAGCAGATCATAAGATCGTAGCTTGTGACAAAAACAATCATTTTCTTCGCAATACTGCATTGGTTCATCTCTTGCTTTACGCTGACTTGAAGCAAAAACCAATGATCAAAAAAAGATTTAAACGTCCTTTCATTATTTGCAGTAAGTAATGTAACCTAAACGGGGTGGCTGCCACCCCGCCACAGCAGTTACGAGTGGCGTGGCCACCCCGTAAGTCGGCGCCAGTGGCATCTTCAATCCCACAGCTCAACAATTCGTCCATGTCACTGTACTGGCATAGTAAAAGCTAAGACAAAGCCAACTAACCGTACGTACTTCCAAAAGACTGTGACGACTGCAAAGCGCTTGACAAGAAAGATCTGTTTAATGCAAACAACAAAACTTGTGCGTTTTTCTTACACCGGATTGCACCAAATCAATAAACAATTCTACTTCCGCTGTAGCGAATTCGTTGTGACCAGACGGAATGGTACGAAGTCGATCTTTAAAGCGATTTCAATTATCCGATTTCATGTGCATTTTGAAACCGGTTAGGCTTCACAACTGGTTATTCTATATTCGGTATTCTATTTTGCCCATCCCTAGTTACTGTATGGTTCAGTTTATTGTTTTGCTGGCGATAAACAAACAAAAAGTACATACAAATAGCAGTGGGCTATACTGGGGTGATTTTTCAAAAACTACAGAACTAGAGTTTAAAAGGTGCCTATGGGCATACCTCATCATCAGTCGTTATCTCCGCCTGCGGCAGATTGCGCATCAACATGGCTTGTTTCATGTGGTTTCACCTAGGAATGTTTAAAAAAAAATTTTTGATTTTGTGCAAATTCCGATGGAGCCCGGACTTTATGTGAAAAATACAAGATGGTCGCCATACAGATTGACTAGTCTACAATAAATTTGCTTCCAGTCAAGCTTTTGGGCTGGTTTTGGTGTCAAAAGAAGCAAAAAGTTAAGCCTATTTGTTTTAAAGAGCAATAAACACTTAGTGTGTATGGGAACTACAAAACAAGGTAAAAAAAGGGGCTTTTGAAGCTTTTTTCAGCTTGCTTTCTGTCAAATTTTTTACATTTTACTTCATTTCAGATCGGTTCTGCCAGATGTTAGAAAAACGAGAGCTGAGACTAAAGTCATACCTTTGAGTAGGCAAGTCAATTGTTTGCCTGTTTTTTTTTTTTTGCTAAGACTTTTTGGTCATTTGTCTGAAATGACTTGAAAAAATTCGGTCATGGCGTTCTAGCATCAGCCAGTCAAAAGTTATATAGCAATTGTAAAAAAAGTGTCCGCATGCTGGTGAACCCACTGTGTAGCACTTTTTCAGCAGAGAAAAATCTCTCTACCGCAGCGCTGGAAGGAATGGGGATGTTGTATTTAATAATGAGACATTATAAATCGGTACGGTACTAGGAAAGCTCAAGGACTTGTTTTTGACTGAAATAAAAAGATCTCCACAATTGACTTTCTGTATTGACGTTTCATGAGATGGTATCAACACATGAAAAAATTCATCTTCAGAGTTGTGATTGATATTGGTGTCACTCTTGTTGGTGTAAACATGGCTTGATGTTTCCCGCAATATACTAGTCGAATGATTTTTGCTTTGATTTTTTACGGGTTGGTTCCATAAAAAATCTCCAAAATTATATAAGTTATTTTTTTCACTTTAAATTGGAAAGCAGTGAGAGTGCGATTAAAAGATGTGTAGCGCCTCTCCGCTACATTAAAACAAAAAGTAGTGCCGCTATTGCAGTCGTTTCTCCATCAAAATGTAGCAGTGCAACCGCTAACAAAAAAGTAGTGGTACTGCAAAAGGGGTGCTTGCTATCTCTTAAGCAAGACTGATGTGTGTCATCTTAAGCAAAACTGATGCTGTAGGGTTGATGTTTTGTTGAAAGACACGATTCTATCTCCAAACAACCAAAATTGATACTTTGCTTCCCCCAAAAAACTAACAGCCATATGTCACTAGCTTATAGTATATAAAAATGGTGAAAGTTTTAATGCTAAGCCTGTGTTTTATTTATTTTAGACAATTATTATCAAACTGTTGTTGTGTTATCAAACTGTTAACAGGAAGTTGTACTGCATTATATTCAACAGCTAATCACTATGTCTAACAATGAAAAGAAGGTTCAGTATAAACCAAAGACTCAGACTGCAAGACGATCAAAAACGCCAAGAAAACGACTAAGTGAAAGTGAAGGAGATGGCTTGTGTGTAGTGTGTGCGCATCCGGTAGAAATTTATGCTATTGGCCATTGCAATCACATCATATGTTTCAAGTGTTCAACCAAACTGAGACTACTTTGTGAAGAAATGTTTTGTCCAGTGTGTCGTAAAGACTTGAAAAAAGTGATATTTACTAAAACCAAAGCAACATTTGATGAACTAAACACCCTCAAACTAGTTAGAGACAGAGCATACGATGTTGGAATATTCTTTGCTGATATTGCCATCATCAAAGAATACCAAAAAATAATTGAGCATAAATGTCCGATTTGCAAAGATCGACCTCCTGACAGGACATTTGAAGGTACAAAGTTGCACCTTCGAAAAGAGCACACACTTTTTTATTGTGATATTTGTCTTGAGCACAATCGCACTTTTACAAGTGAATGTAAAGTGTATAACAGAAAAGATTTAGCAACTCATAAACGAGTTGGAGACCCCGATGATAGATCGCATCGTGGACATCCATTATGTCAGTATTGTGATGTTCGTTTTCTTGACGACGATAAGCTTTTTCATCATTTAAGAACAAGTCATTATTACTGCCATTTGTGTGACCATGGTGAGACCAATGAGTTTTATGGAACTTACCCAGATTTACGGTTTCATTATAAAGACAAGCATTTTCTCTGTGAGATTGACGGTTGCGCCAAAGAGGAGTTTACCTCTGTTTTTGCGACTGAGTTAGACTTCAAAGCTCATTGTGCTTCTACTCACAAAGAAAATAAAACCAAGATGCAGCAGAAAATGGATCGTCAAATTGATCTTGGTTTTCAATATGCCAGAAGAACTCCAGCAAGTTCAAGAGATAACAGACAACATAGTCTTGGTGAGCGCAGGCCACGATCTCAACAACCAAAACGTGATAATAATCACAATTACAGTGATGCGTTTGAAAGAGATGGAGATCTAGAAAAAGCACTTTTGTTATCAAAAGAAGAATTAAAAAAGTCCAAAGCCTCGGTGGAAGCAAATGTAGTAAAAGATCACAAACTAGATGGAGAAACTTCATTGGAAGAAGGAAGATCTGCGTTGAATCAATCAGCTGATTTTCCTAAACTTGAAGCATCTTCTGATAAACAACCACAACTTTCTGAAAAAAGCAAGAATCCACCAATTGAAAGCAAGAAAGAAATCAAATCTGAAAGTGCTGATTTATTATGGAACAAAAACGCAAGCTTGCAATCGAGTATTCAATCGGTGGAAGACTTTCCATCTTTATCGTCTAATAAAAATGTTTCGGTTGGTGTGCCAATGTGGGGTAATTCCAAGTCTGCTAAAGGAAAGAAAGCCAAACCCACTTCAGTCCCAAAGACGCCCATTTCAAACAACATGAGCAGTTCTCAGCCCAGTGCAAGCAATTTTTCTGGTAAACAAAAAGTAAAACATGTCAAAAAAAGCTACAAAAATAATGATGATGATTTTCCTAAATTAAATTCAATGAATTCAGTACTTGTTGGGCGTGGATCTGCAAAGCATGTAGAAAGTTTTGAAAGTTATTCTAGTGGTCCCTCATCCAATGTAAAGCTAATTTCTAACGAGATGTCAAAAGGAGTAGAAAGTTCTCAAACTTCATCTGGGCACATAGGATTTCCGCAAGACTATCCTTCTTTGTCATCTCTTTCAAGTGTTTCAGCCCCACCAGGATTTTCTACCAAATCTAATCAAGAGGTTTCTAAAAGTAATACTGGTTTGCGTGCATATGAATTAGGAGATTCTCAAGCTGATTTTCCCAGTCTACCACCATCTACCACCGTTAAACCTTTACGCGCGCCTCCTGGTTTTACTTCTTTATCAAACCAACCTAAGAAAGAACAAAAGCCAAAGAAGAAAAATAATGCTTTTCAACAAAATGATTCGAAAAGTATGGCTAAAAAAAATGAAAAGGTGGTTGGCTATTCAGGATATGCACAAGATGTTGAATTTGATACGTTTTCAACATGTTTACCCAATCAAAATGAGATTCAATCATGTGATTCAGCAGATAAAATAGCACCTCAAAGTGTCAATGATCACTCTTCCTCTTCAAAAAAGAAAAAGGGATTTTCCTCCAAAAATCTTAATGCAGATTTTCCAAGTCTCTCTTCTCAACCAATGCCTCAAGCCTTCCATCCACCGCATTCTAACAAGAGCAAGCCCAACGGAAAGAAAGAAAACTCTCGATCAAATACCAACACCACTAATTTAAGTTTAGCCAATGTGTTTGATAATTATCCTTCACTGTAGTGAACAGTTGAGATGTATCTTCAATGTGCATCGTTTTCTGTTTTGTTGAAAAGATGCATACCTAACCAGCCAAACAGCTCTTCTTCAGACGTTGATTCGATGTAATAGCGGACTGAGTTGTTTGCTGCGTTGATTGCAAACTTCAGTGCCCAAGCTAAATTTTAGCTCTTTTAGAAATGTAAAATATTAAATATTTCAATAAAAAATCACTTCTTTTGAGCACTGAACAATCTACCAATGTTTTTCTTTAGGCTATTGAAGAGCAAGGACTGTAAACTAGGATTGGATTGAATTAAAAATATCAGAATTTTCATTTCATTATCCTAGAATGAACAACAATATAAATATATCCATTCAAACTTAATAGAAAGTGTTTGGTTATAATATTGGGTGGTTTACCTTTCGAGATTAACAAAAAAGACGTGAATTCTTCTAGTTTGCAGCCCTGCTCAAGTGCATTGTGCCCCAACATGTTCATAGATGCTTTCGTTTTGCTTAATTGCTATTAACTTTTTTCGGTTTGTCGTTGGATTGGAGTGGTCCCTGCTTTAATGCGATTTTAAAACTTTTTTATGAGTGTTGCACAAATTTAGCACGCTAAAACGATCAGTTTTATCTGTTAATCCTTTGGCTGGGTGTGGGGCTATGAAAACTGCTGCTAAAGCTATTGGTGGTTGCATAGATGCCGAGGGGTACAACACAGGTCCTTCCATTAAAGAAAAATGATAAATGCTTGCTTAACGTACGGTAGTTAAGTAATTCAAAGTTACTTAATTAAATTATTCGTTTATGGATATACAATTTTGGCTATGCAGGTAGGATCATTTTGAAAAAAAGTCTGATGTGTGCTTGGTGGGCCTGCGAGTTGATTCTGCCATTAGTGTGGAGAAAATACAGTACCGTAAAATAGTTTTTTTTGTGGCTATGTCTCATGACATCTCGGTAGATCGCCCATTTGAGGATGTGTCATAGTACCAGATCACCTTTTCCAGTTAGTTTTTCTCACTTTTGATGTTCAAATAATACATCTCATTAAAAACATATTTGTCATTTTATTCTGAATTAACAGCGATTGTACTCCCAACTAAACCCATATCAATTCTCAACTAAAGTCTCCCGAAGTGGTAGAAAACAGTGTGTAACTGTATTTCTGTAGTACAATTTTAATTTATTCGTGATAATACTGATTCGCAAAAGAGATGTAAAAATAGGATTGTTCATCAAGCTCATGATTTTTAGCATGCTTCAAATATTATATGACGCTGTTGTCTTGCTGTTCTTCCACCTGTTTGTTTTATGATGCCAATACAATGTCTTTCGCCAACCTATGGAACGCAATACAACGATTCTGGCACTTCGCTCCCCCTATAACGTCATATTTAGGTGGCCCATTTACAAAAATTCATTTTGGAAGTTGTAATTAATTGTGAAAAACGAGGCAAGTTGTACGGTACTTAAATGTTCGATAAAAAAAGGCAACGACTTTATGTGGCCTACAAAGTTTATTTTTTAATACCGGTACGTTACTTATAACTTAATTGTTAGGTTTAATTCACTGGTTTGAGCTAAAGTAAGTAGGCAAGCACTAGATCTACATAAATAGCTATTTCATTAAGACTTCGTCATTGTCAGGCCAGTTTTCATAAATTTTTGCAGTATACAGTACAGGGTATATTTCTTGCACAGTATGTGTTAATAAATTAGCTTTAACATGGGTTGCAGTTAACGCAAATTTTATGTTGTTAGTGTGATCCTGTTGATTGAAAACTTTGATGCTAGTTGTGGTATTCAGTAAGCAAAGTTCCCTTCATTGATTCAATGCCTGCAGACACTGCAAAAAAAAACTATAGCCAATGCGTAGTTTGTTGCGCTTTGGGGTGTTCCGCCCTCGATGTTGGAGAGAATAAATTTTTAGTAAACTTTCGACATAGTGATGGTCTTAGAAAGAGCTTGTTAAACTTTTCAGTAATGCCAGTTACGTTGATCGTTGATGTAATTTGGTAAAACGTTCTTAAAAACCAAAACAATTCCTTTTTTTCTTGGCTTGTGGCGTGACCAAGTGCCCCATTTCAGATCCGCTAATATCGGCAAACATGCCTATTTGTTGAATGCCTGTTGTAATTATGGAAAGCTATGAATGTTATTGACACACATACTATCATAAAATGGCTGTCAAAATATAAGTGGACCAAAGTTACGGTACAGATGTGCGTTGCGTAGTCTACTGCTAGGTGGTGATATTGATCTATCAGCACATGCTTATCGTTTTCATTGAGTCTTTGAGTTCTAATTGATGAGTGACCGAGCCATAAAAAAACAGCCCAAATGAAGTCACTCGTCGCTGTTTCGATCACAATCATAGAACAAGTGCAACATGCGGTTATAAAGTCTTAAAATTACGTGACAGCAAAATATCTCATGAAACTTCTGTTGTGTTAGCAGTGCCGGATTAAGGGGGGGGGGGCGGACTGGGCTGAAGCCCAGGGCCCCCACTTTTGGGGGCCCCCACTTCAAAGAAAAAAATCTACTAATTTTTTAGTTGCACAACTGGAGATTACTGCTTAAATGTGTATCTCAAACAAGCAAGGGCGGCTCACCCATATGTGCTGCGGTGCTGCAGCACCCCTGCCAAACCCCAGTTATACAATTTTTCTTCGTTTTTTTTAACAAAAAAACATATTTATTTGATACTTTCATATCCGAAAATGGTACGGATTACGGGTCAAAGTTATGATAATGCTGCCAATATGAGTGGCAAGTATAACGGTCTTCAAGCTCTTCTGCGCGAGAAATGTAGTGTAGCTCATTATGTCCCTTGCACAGCACATTCACTTAATTTAATCGGTAGCCTAAATGTCCAGTAGAAACATGCCGTTCTGCCGCCGAGCTTTTTGAATTGTTGCAAAGCCTTTACTCATGGCTCGTCTCGTCTACTCATCGTTGGCAAGTCCATCTAAAATTCCTAGATGGTTTGCCTGTTTTGAAGACATTATCTGATACAAGATGGTCAGTTAGATATGAATAATGATGCAGTTCTTCTTCTATCGAGTCTTCTAAAGTTCGTTGATACACCACAGATTGACACATTCTTCCGCAACGGAGTTATACACTGACAGGTCTCACCTACTGCACCGGGTGGCAAGCCGAGGGCAAACAAGAAGGTGATCCGCTGTATAGGCGTAGCCAGGAAGGCGAAAGAGGCCATGCCCCTCCCCAAATTTTCAAAGTTTGGATTCTTAAAGTTGAGCGCTTTGTTGAAAATATAATAAAGTTTGTAGAAATTTATATCGTTTTCCAAGACATCTGGCTATTAACACCCCCAAGGACTTGTTTTAGAGTTTAGACACACAGAAAGACACCAATAAATTTTACAAATCGTAAATCGCGCAAAATTTACGCGATTTACGTTTCTTTGAACTAATTTGTGGAAGCGATTTCAGAATGGCTTACTCTGTTGGGTTTTTGTGTAGTTGTTGAGTTTTTGTGTAGCTGAGTTTTTAGTGTTCTCTAATTTTAGCCGCAGTTTTTGCCCGTTCGTGTGTAAGAGCTATCTTTAATAAGTTAATAGCTGTTTATCTGCTAATAAATTTCATACAAATATTACCCTAAAAGTGTTTTCAGAAAGCGCTATAAACCATTATTTGAGTGTAATTTTTCAAAATTTTTTCGGGGGAGCATGCCCCCGGACCCCCCTAGAATACGCGTGCCTTCGGCACGCTCTAACCCCCCTACCACTTTTATTGCTTCAACCCACCAGGATACGCCACTGCACATCAAGTGGCGATGGCTTTAAATCAAACACTTTGTTGTTCTCTTCAAATCATCAAATATTTGGCCCCCCCCCCCCAAATTTTTTTTGGCTGCGCCACTGGTCCGCTGTTCGGGGCTCGGTGCCACAGATACATGCAACTGGGCCCGTGTCGTAGCCCCACTCCACCATTAATTTTTAGCGAAAAATGTCACTTGATAAGGGTCCCCACTTTCATCTCAGCCCAGGGCCCCATAAACCCTTAATCCGGCCCTGTGTGTTAGTCTCGAATGACCACAAAAACCTCAGTCATCGCTCACGTAGCAGTCCTTGCGTCGCCCAACGGCAGGTACGCGCACAGTGCTGCGTAATTACCATTGCGTGGCGTCTCAGGGCATAACATGTATTATGCCTTTACACTACAACTTCAGGATCGAAAAATTGTCTTGATTGCGCTAATTAACAAATAGCAGGATCGCTAAAACAACGAATCGTCTATAGTTCAATCATTTTGATGCCGTAAATTTTTGTCTAATTACTCATCAACGCAGGTTATTCCGTCACACTCGCTGCACAGTACGCTAGGTTGGAAGAATATATGTTGTTTGCTGACCCTTGAATTGAGCTGCAGGACGAATGAAGTCTTTTCATGAAAGCTTTAATTCTCATTCACACAAAACGGTATCACGGCAACTGGGTTGCATTTGCACACGATGAGACAGCCTAACTGTTGAGATTCAACCGCCTAACTGTTGAGATTCAACTGGAGATCCCAACAGTAGCATAGGGGTGGCCAACGTAAAACGACATTAAGCTATCGGTGTATTATTTTGTGTACCACAATGAAATGACTGAAGGCTAACAATTTGGCGTTGCTAAACAGCATATGCATATCCCCGCAGTGATGGATAGAACACATTCATGTGATGATAGCCTACTGTAAACGAACGAATTAATCATCAAATCGCTTTATACATAAGCATGGGAAATCAAATCATTGAATAAAGTGTGTGAATTATCACAGCACATTTCAATCTAGGAATACAAAAGAATTAGGAATACTTCTCGCACAGTTACAATGGTCCTAAAAATTGCAAAGGGTTTGATCAATGATCACAAGCTTGCATCGACAAATAAGGTTAATCTCACTTGATTTGCAATTCACGAGTAGCCTACATGATGTAATTTCATTGACAAAAATCATACAGTAAAACAAAAACAGTGATTAGAGGCTCAGTTTTAACAAAAATGCGCCCTACACTGTAGCGTTCTAAACAACTCAACATGAGTTACTTGGGAGCCTTGGCGCCATGATTGACAGTCGCAAAACCAACACGATCGTTGTCAAAGTCGAAAGTGCTGTAGAACTTTCCCATGAAGACGTCACCAAGAATGAAAAGAGGACCTGCTGGAGGTGGGACATCCATGGGCATGAATCCGGACATGCAAACTGTTTCTCCCTGCTGCACCTCCTGAAAAAAAGTGCGGTCAACATAAACGAATGCATGTAGCCTATACCAAAAGTAAAGAAATGATGAAAGGAATTTTTACTTTTGGGGGCTACACATGCATTCTGTATTGCTGAAAGGAATTTTATAAAAATTAGTCAGTGATATTAGACTGCTAACTGCAGTGGAGGGTTGCTAGAAACGAAGGTCTTTTAAGTTGAGCCCAAAACTTACCTTCGTAAAAACGTAGTTATAAATTCCAGTATTAAGAGTGAAAATGATAGGCTATTACACGAATACAAATGTCGTTATGATTTTATATGAATTGAAAAACTGGCTAAAAAAACAACGAGCTTTAAGTGTGAAAATGGCATGTGATTACGAAACTACTCCTACAAATGACAGAGAGATTGGGAAGACCATGATCGTCAACGTCTGTAACAGATCAGGAATCATAAAGAGTATTTGGAAATTCTTCAAAAAAAAAAACGGGCATGACCAATCAGTTTCTGCATTCGGAGTTTCTCGTGCGTCAAAATGAACTATTTTGTTTTAAACAGCACCACTTGGTTCCCAAATTAAGGTTGTTACATCCAGATATATTTTGAAACTGATGGAGCAGCCTACGCTGTCTGCCCTTTGAAAGCGAGTAAAGTTGGAATTCTTTAGAACGTGGAAAACAGCTTTCAAAAATGTAATTATAAATCTTGTTTTTCCAAAGAGATTTCCATCACAGAAGAGTAGTCAACAGACCTATGATTACAAGCCGTGTGGCATTCCACTACAACAGAATCATAAAGGTTATCACCAGTGTTGTACGCGTCAATGAAATAAATTGCCGACGTCAGCGCGAATTGCCTAAAGACTTCACGGAGTAAAGTACTGCGTCAGCTCTTAAAGAAATTGACAGCGTCAGCGATAATTTCTTGCGCTATTTTAGCCAGGGTCTCACAAAACGGAAGTATTTCAACCAAGTTTAGGCTAACAATACCTATAAATACAGAGCAGGTTTTATGTTTTGATTCTGTCTTGTAATTAGCTGCTTTTAGCTTATTAGTTATTTTCTTGTAGAAACACAAGCATTTTAAAACGTTTGTCCGACAATCTGCTGCTGCCGCTTTCCCAGTGAAAACATGCGTTCCACAGCAGCCCTGAATGGTATTGGCATTGGTGTGTTGTATTTCAAAAACAAGTCTTGAAAACGTTTACTCGGAAAGGTATCATTGTTCCAAGCGTGCTGTGATGCGTTTGCTGTGATGAGGCTTAGCGTATATAAACCTTTTAACAAGGTCCACTGCACCAACATCGCTCTTTTCATGGGCATAGAGCTCTTGAAATAAAGTATCTTCAACCTCCGCGATGACATTCATTAATTTTTCGCTTTCTCTCTCTGATCCCTCGTTCTCGATACTGCTCACAATATGAGTGATCAGTGATCACCCTTTGGCGAACTTCTTCCGCTTGTATTCCAGGTAGCCATTCCAACCAACGCGAAAGCGGGTAATTCGGATGAGTCGCGCTGGCCAGAACCAGGGGCTCCGAGAGGGGGGGAGTCGGGCTACTTTCCCCCCTAGCATAACATTGTAAAGGAAAAACGAGGGGTTTTTCGTTTTGTCACTTTTGAGGGGGGCCCATTTTTACTACTAAAATAATAATTTATCAACTTAAAAATGAACAAATTTTTAAATGAAATGCGTAGTTACAACTTACAAGTATTTTTCGATCATTGTAAGTGCTACTTTGGATGTATCTGATCAAGAACAAACCGTTCTCGTATCGAGTCCGGCTATGTTAAACTGCTTCAATACGTGAAATCTTGCTGTTAAGCCTACTGATCTCAATAGCCTATCACTGAACGTTTTATCTTGTTCTAACTTGAAAACTAGTGCTGCTTTGGCTAAGCGTGTACGGTATTATGTTTGCTTGACCAACTGTACCTTGACATGAGAAACTGCGTTTGCCTGGCATATGATAATGGATCCAACATATCTGGAAAAGTGTCCAAGCAAGATTGAAGGAAGTAAAACCTTGCCTAATGCCTATTTTCTGCTTATGGATGTCATTGCTTAAATGCACTAGAGTTGGATCTACTCAAGGAAATCATTCATTGCAATTTTCGAAACACTTTTCCAAATATTTTTGTTGTTTTGAAAATTTGTTACGTAAGGGAAAGTTCAAATATTACGTAACGCTTTTTTTCCGAATTTTTGACCCCCTCCTCTCCCATGTAACGCCAACGTAACGCTTTTTTCAATCCCCCCTCCCCCATATAACGCTTTTTCACTACAAATTCAGCACAAAAAACTACCATTCCGTACTCGAAAGCGTTACGTAACGTTTTGCTTGAAGCCCCTCCCCCCCCGATGTGACGCTAACGTAACGCTTTGCATAAACCCCCCCTCCCCCTCGCAGGCGTTACGTAATATTTGAACGTTCCCTAAACCAGTACTTCCAACGGTTGCGAGTTGAAAACGTGGTTTTAGCACATTGAAATTTGTAAGAATTGTTTACGTTCCACCACGACTCAAAACCGAGTGAACAGTTTATGCATGTTGTGCATCAAATTAGACCTTGCAAAATCTTTATTATTTGATGCTGTGATCTGTAACTTTGCATTGCAAAAGGTTCAAAATGGATTGAATGCTTTGTTGAGCTGTTTTCATTGCCTGCATTGCGTGTTTACAATTTTTCCTCTATCTACTGTAGTTATACTGAGGTTATACTAAGGTTATACGTAGGTTATATACTAAGGTTATACGTAAGGTTATACGTAGGTTATACTAAAATTACCACCTATAACAATTTCGATTCACAACATGGCTGAAACCAACGCAGACGCAGTCTTGTCAAGGGAGAAGACGTTATCACCGACCCAAAAGCGGCTCTTCCAGGATTCCACACAACAGACAAGAACTCATCAGCAAACACGCCCACAGTGCCCAAACACCAGAGAGTTTGCACAAACTACTGCATTCTTTGGATATCATGGTGCATTTTTCTTGGAAGTGTCTTATTTGGGGCCAGAGAATCGTTTTGGTACGAATTCTCCTCCCAACGGCCGTGGACAAAGGCATCATGTAGCCTATGAGATGTGCATGTGCACATCATAAAACTTCACTGCAATTCTTTCAAGCAAAAATTTTGCACAACAATGGCAATTTTGCTGCAAGTGCAGTAGTCGAGTGATTTCTGTTGATTTTCATATTGAAAGAAGTTTTTCATATAAATTAGATAATTAGGCTATATAGGCTATGTTGTTTAAAATTGAAATTTTAAAAGAATTCAATTTTACGATGAGGAAAGTAGCCAAGTTCGGCTTAAGACAATATAGACACATGATGCAACGCATGATACAAATTCGTTACCCTTGTATTTTTGCTGAAAAATATTTTTTGGGGCCCACTTTTTATATTGTTTCCCGACCAGTCATGATTTCTCTCGGAGGCCCTGGCCAGAACACACCGTGAAACTCTCATTGTGAAACGATATTTTCCATAAAAACAAAAAATGACGCATAGCGCATGACGCTTAAAGTCGGCAAAATAATTGACGGCGCTATCACTTCCGTCAACTAAAAAATAAACTGACTGCGCTAGCCTCAGCGTCGACAAAAAGTTGACGGCGTCAACGTACAACACTGGTTATTACCAGGGGCGCCGGAACGATTTTTGACTGGGGGGGCAAAATTACGAAAAAAGGGCACTTTTGTTTACAAAAGGGCCAATTTTTTTTTCAAGTTTTAAGATAAGATATAGCGATAATGCTAATCTATCAGCTCACTATGTATTAAGTAGTGATAGCCTACAAGTGTCCGGTATACAAAGAAGGGCATCATGCTATGTTATAATGATGTAACCTACTGTCAAGCCTTAAAGGCCGCTAAGTAGTGCTTGAATGACCGCCAGTGCTACCTCCTCAATCAGCCAAGTTTGGCCGCCGGTCTCTTCTAGCCAATTATTTAATTTCGCAATAGAATGATCGTGGATTAATTGTCGAAAAGTATCAAAGAGTGACGCAAAATTAGGTCAGCGCGTTATAATCGCCACTGTTGCATTGTATATTTGTTATTGATGAAATATATTCATCTTCGATCACCAGCGCTGTCAGTCTTGTTTGTAATTCCCGACGTTTATTTTAACAAAGTCTTAATCCGAAGTGCTAATTTACATCCCCTGGCAATATTGTCGTTTTTATGTCGATTAGATGTTGTCGGACGTTGAATCGTAGTTAAAAAGGAGAACTAGGTTAGTTGACATCCGAAGGGAAAACATTTTTTGATCATATTTTGCAAAAATCATGCTTCGTTTAGTAATGTCCTTCACATCATTGAAATACTTATTTTATTACCTTGGCGTCATCGTCAACACATGTCGAACGATGTTTTTCGTTGCTAAACAGAATTCTAGGGGAGTGGCGAACTTCTTTAAAATCTTGCCACATTGAAATCAAGCCACATTGGAGACACTCGTGCGAGTTTCGTTAGATGGTCCCGCAGTACTAGATTACAATCCCGATAAAGCAGTTATATTGCGTAGTGCAACGATTCTATTGTAGGACGTCGCCCAGGCCCAGACTTCAACAACGCTAAGTGATCATTTTAGCATTGTTGCAAGTTTAATTCTATTTACTTGTGATATCGTTATTTTTATTTTGGCCTCAAAGCACGCAGCTTTAGCTGCCGAGAAGGAGCTCCCGGTAGGGCACGACGGCTGCCGGAAAAAAAAACGAGTTTTAAGGCCTGTACTGTGTTGCAAAATTTTTTGCCGTAAATATTATTTTGAGGCAAAAATGAAAGATTATAATTAGGCTAAAAGCGAATAGCAGAAATTGTTATATTGCAAAATGTGCAGTAGCTTACATGACTTTAAAAGGGCACTATTGCCCCCCCTGCCCCTCCATCTGCACAAAAATTGAGGGCAGGGGGGCATCCGCCCCCCTGCCCCCCCGCTTCCGGCGCCCCTGGTTATTACCCAAGCAGATAAAACCGACAAAGGTGAACGTCCTGGCTAACACCTACACAGGTCTTGAAGGGTGTTTGTCGTTGGAGAAAAAACAAGATTTTCAATTTATCTACGCTTTAATCTTAGCCTAAAGTGGTAGGAACAGTCAGGTGACGGTTTTCGGCTAATAGTCACCATAGTAATCCATATACAGAACCTCGAGAACACGACCTTCTGGGAAGCAACACATGGTCAAATAAAATTAACCTATTCGAAAAAACAATGCTTCACAAGACAAACAGGTTGTTTGATCAATCAGCGGTTGCTGCAACCTTTTTTGCACCATGGACGGGTACAGGGCAACAGTGCTTGCACTGACCACCAAAGCGTCGAGGATAAATCAGTAAAAAGTATAGAAAGCTCAGTTTTTTATTTCTGACCATTACAACGAAAACAATTTATGCCAAACATAGCAAAAGTTTGGAAAAACGTAAAAGCGACAAAACGCGAACGTTATAACGTGCATGATACCAAGGCAGGACAATTAGTTTAAAATATGGCACAGCTGCAATACCTTAAATGTCATTTGCACTTTATTTTAACACAATTTTCTAAAACCTGAATGTATGAGACATTTGGATTGGTAAAGTTCTTCTAATTATTCTGGTTTAAATTACAACTCATTCAGTAGTACTACTGATTCCGGTTTACTCAGGCGAGGTCCCCTTTATCGAGGGTGACTAAATCCACCTCCACGTGCCACAATCGCCTTCTCACCATGCCTCCACATCAACCTGTTTAAAGCGTCCTCTCTTGTTAAGCCGACCTTGCTGCTTTCTTCTCAGCTTACTCTTTTTTGATGGGTCTACCTTGTTTCCTTCGACCATCCGTTCGTAGCTCCAGCAGTTTTTTCAAAACATCATCTTCATCCCATCTCATAACACTCTCATACATCACTCCATTCGCCTTCGCCGAGTTAACATTCTCATTCAACACAAACAAATCCATAAGTCGCCATTTCTTTTGTCCATCAGCTTCACACCACACATTGCCCCTCACCATCGCCCTTTCAATTCTTCTTAAAATCGCCAACTCGTTTTTCCGTAAGCACCGGGTCTCACTTCCGTGCAACATTGCAGATTTCACACTACTGCTTCAAATAAAAAAATTGAATTGATGCTTTTTGTGCGAAGCAAGAATGAAGGCCTTAATAGCCGGTAGTTAATGCTTTTTTTTTTTATACAAAATAAGACCTCCTATCACGAAAGGTGCGGAGGTGGTGCAATAACATTCTCTCCAGTGACTATTTGTGCAAAGAAAAGTAACTCTGCTATTAGAGAAGTTGTTTTTATTACATTAAAACTGCAACGCAGTACGCACTGGAAGATGAGTGTCGCATACAGTCTTACCGTAAACTGGTTAGAATTTAGAAAGAAGGAAGCAAACTTTTCGTGATCGTCTTCGATCTCACTTACAAAAGCGTTATTTTTTGTCATTGCAGGTTGTTCCTGTTGCCTTTTTCTAATGAAATTTGTTTTTTCATCTGTCTGTTTTTCACGGTAGCCACTTTAACAAGTCGAAATTCTGCCACTGCGAATGACTACAATGCAACCGTCAACCAATCAGAACATGTTATAAGAGGCTACCGTCCAATTGTGATCCTTCTAGCACTCATCCAGAGAGTTAATGCTTGTTTTGAACTTTATTTGGTAATTACAGAAGAAAAAGAGTAATAGCAGTAGTGGGAATCGAACCCGCGTCAATGAATTGAATGCTTTCTAGCCTTGACCCTACCCCTAAGCCAACCAGCTGACAAAAAATCCATGACTTGATTTGCTTTGTATCATCTTCTTTTCGCCATTTTTTACGTCACTTAAACCGTAGCTTATGATTGGTTGGCGGTTTCATTCTAGTCAATTTCAGTGGCAGAATTTCGACTTGTTAAAGTAGCTACCGTTTTTCACACGATTGCTCAGGGTTGCCAATTTGGCTTTTTTGAAGCCAGATTTTGAGAATCTGGCTGTTTTTCAACTCCCTTAATTAATAAAAAGCCAAGATAATTTTGGCTTTTTTTGGCTTAATTTTATCTTTCCCGATTCTTTTTAGAACTAGAAAAAATAATTCAGTCAGCGTCAATCGGGGCAGTAATTTTTACCTTATATTTGGTTGTAGTGTCCGACCGAATGTCGTTTTGAAACCGAAACTAGAAAATTTTCTAGTTGCTTGTCTTTTCATTATTAACTATGTTTCTCCGTTGTCGCTAAAATTAAAGTCCGCTGGGACACTATTTGGTTGTGCAATTTTTATATGTGTATGTTTAATGAATACTAATTGGCTTTTTCAGATATTTTCTTCTGGCTTTTTTTAGGCTGTTTTTGTGACTAGGTCTGGCTTTATTTTGGTGAAGACAGGTTGGCAACCCTTCTATTGCTTTTAATCGCTGCGTATTTCTCAATGCCTACAGTCAGTTAGCTAGTTACTTTCAAGTTGAATTTGTTGTATTTTATAAATATTTTCAGATTCCTGATGAGGGCTTATGTTAAGCCGAAAACGTTCGGCTGCTAAACTTATTTGGAAATATGTAAAATACGTTGTTGTAATGCTCATTTTTCCGGAATGTAGTTCTGATGTGTGACTGCTTAGGAACCGCTCATACGTTCGTTTGATTGAAAGATAAGTTTCTCCAAATAAGAATACCATATACAGTCAGTATACTCACTGTGTGTTTTGAGCTGGCGTCCAATATTTAATTTGCCTTTTCTGAAATCTATCCTTGAAGTAACAATACCTACGGTAGAACTTCCTATTAAGTCCAAATTCAACGTTTAATCCCCATATTTGACAAGAGTTGCACCGGCATTAGAAAATTTTCACAGCCAGTTATTCAATGCGCACAAACCCTTGAAGCAAAATATATTTCAGGTGATAGCCTTGAGGTACGAATTCTGGCACGACGATTAGAAAATAAGTTCTCTGGAAACGATTGACGCGTGGTCTTGTGATAATCGAAGTAAAACATCACAAGAGTAACTAAAGGGTGTTTCATTAAGACGGATCGATAAAAACAGTAAATAAAACAATGTTAATGGGTAAATTTTATTGATTTCTTTATGGAATTTATGGAAATGGGCTTCATCACTAAAGATGATTTTTTGTGAAAAATCCTCATCGATTTGTCTTTGCTCGTGCGCCCAATCGGCGAACGTACGACCCTTCAAATGGTCAGCAGGCTTGAGTTCTTTTGTCAATTGAATTTATAAGCGTGTAAAGATAAATGTTTCGTCAAAATTCGATGCAACGTGGTTGCGGAGAGGTTCAATTCCTGTGCTCGATGGCGAATAGAGGTGCCTGGACTCTCGGCCACATTCTCGCGCACTGTAGCAATGTTTTCAGCTGAACGGCATGAACGAGCACGCTGTTTCGAGAGATGATGCGACCTGGGAACCGAGAGTAACACCATTGCGTGCTCGTTTATGCCGTTCAGCTGAAAACATTGCTACAGTGCGCGAGAATGTGGCCGAGAGTCCAGGCACCTCTATTCGCCATCGCGCGCAGGAATTGAACCTCTTCGCAACCACGTTGCATCGAATTTTGACGAAACATTTATCTCTACACGCTTACAAAATTCAATTGACACAAAAACTCAAGCCTGCTTACCATTTGAAGCGTCGTACGTTCGCCGATTGGGCGCACGAGCAAAGACAAATCGATGAGGATTTTATAAAAAAAATCATTTTTAGTGATGAAGCCCATTTCCATAAATTACATAAAGAAATCAATAAAATTTGCCCATTAACATTGTTCTATTTACTGTTTTTATCGATCCGTCTTAATGAAACACCCTTTACATACAGGAGGGAGAACTAGAGAAAATGTTTGCAATGCTGTGCATTCAGCAGTAAAGTGTTCTAGGGCAGTTGAAGTAAGTTTACGAGTAGACTGAAAAATTGCAAACAATTGTCGTTTCTTAGCATCATGTGAAAACAGCTGACGTAACTATGTTCAATTGTCCGCCTTCAAAGCGTCACGTCTGGCGACGTTGAAATGATGTCAGTGGTAACTTTTGTTACAAAGTTATAGCTGACTCAACGTCTCAGTGTTGGAGAATGTATATCATATGCAGTGGCGTAACTACCCATTGGATTTTGTGGATAAATCCAGGGGCGGCACGTTGTTAGAGGGCGGAAAAATGTGATAACGTTTTAAAGTTTAAACGAACAAAGACAGTCACATTAATTTATTCTCGGAGAGACTCAGACTTAAACGACTTAAGTTAACACTTATCTAAGTGAAGCCAAAAAATTAAACAAGTTATGCCTATAAACTAATTCGCAACTTTTTTAGATTGTGCCTCAACATGTGGTATTTGTGAAGGTTTAATGATAGCCTATACTCATGCTGTTGAAGTAATGATAGAATGTCGGTTGTAACTAGTAAGCTTAAGCTATAACATTGTTCAGTCAATTTAGCTTTGGTAGTTAACTTCAGATTAGTTTTAAGCTTATTTCACTTTCTGGAGGAGACAGGAAGGGACCGTGAGGCTGCCACCTTTATCATCTGTCTGTGGTAGATAGACGGGATTCCTCCATCTTCATGTGTGAAGATATCTTCATGTGTGAAGATGGGTTAGGTTAGTGAAAGGTTTAAAGCTTCAGGTCTGAAATAGATCACTTAGCTTAACTCAGCAAATTTGCAATTACATGGTTATTGTTTTTAACTAATGTGCTGCATATTCCAGAGCAAGATTTAAGTTGCAATTTTTTAAGTTAGTTTTTGCCTATGACGAGAGTGAAAGAAAGTGAAGATTTTTTTTAGAAAGAAAAAGAAAGCTAGAGAAGAGGAACTAAAAAGAATGAAGGAGTCATTTTGAAGTTCGTAAAAATTGCCTCTGCTAAAAAAACAGAAGAGATTAGCACAGCAGTAGGCTAAATCTCTACCTCAAGTTGAGACGGAAGAAGAAGTGGAGGCTACCTCGAGCAAAACAATAACAAATTGATCATAGAAAGAAAGTCTATGAAGAAAACACTTTCAGATAAAGATAAAACAGACGATATCTATTATTCTCATAACCAGTGGCGTACGCAGGATTTTCTGAAGAGGGGGGGCCATTGACAGTAGCGTAGCCAGGAATTTTGAAAGGGGGGTTTGACTACCGGCGGGCAAAGCCCGACGGAGTTTTCGCCTAAGACGACACCCAGCGGCGGGGGGTCTGGGAATTTTGAAAAATTACTTTGAATTTGGTGCATTCTGAGAGCATTTTCAACAAAAATGTGGGTATGAATATTCCTGTAAAATGGTGCTGTCAGGTGGCATAGCCAAAGGATAAGATCATGTTTTCTTCGGAATTTTTCAGAAATAAAGCTAAGTCTCTATGTTTTCTTGTTGCTAATTCCTGGCTGAGATGTTTGAATGTTTGGTATTGGCAAAACTCGCTCTTTTAATGCAGTTTTGTTTAAAATTAGGCAAGTTTTTTTAGACTGTAAGCATCATTCCCAAGCATAAAGAGACTGAAAGCATCATTCTCCATATCGTGACGTCACACGCGTGCCAAAGGGGGGGTTGTAACTCCCCTGGCTACGCCACTGGCCATTGATATCCCAGACGTCTTCATGATATCCCAGTATGGTTTTAGTTTAGACTTTATCCATTTCTTTCTCACAATAGGCTTACAGAACACTATGCTACATTGGCATACCTGGGGTGGGGTAAGTGGATTGGGCCATGTAGGCTATTTCGTATTGGATTAGTCTATAGAACAACATTGTTAATTGCTTTGATAGTGCAATCCAAAACATATTAAACGCCTTAATCTACGTTGTTAACTACTAAAACATTTTGAAGGGAGGGGGCCATGGCCCAATGCCCCCCTGCGTACGCTAGTGCTCATAACGATGTGGCTACTTGGCCAGAAACATTAACTCATAACATGAGAGTTGAGATGATCAAACTAGGGCCCGAAAGGTTTCAGAATAAAGAAGGGCCATTCAAGCCAGTGATTAGAGTAATTAAAGTAGACAAAGAATCCTTCAGCTGTCTGATGAAGAAGTGGTTTTATATTGAAGTTTCAATAAAATTAAACAAAACTGCTTTGATTCTTCTGTTGTGTGGAATTTTAATCAGCTTTTACGACGGTGTCAAGAAAAGGGTTAGGGGCGGCGTTTCGTGCAAAAATCCAAGGGCGGCATACTGCGTTGCTACGCCACTGATCATATGACCCTTCTTTCGCAACAGATCCAAATTAGGAAATAAAGAAATGTTTAAATTGTACATAGCGTGACCAAAAATAGATCTCGTTATTTGCAACATCGTCAACTAAATGTTTGGAATTAAAGCAAAGTTTAACTCAGCGTTGCACAAATCAACATAGACGAACAAAAAAAATGGCAGCAGAAAGTAATTAGTGCCGTGTGTACGTACTATCTCGTTGAAGAGGATCTCACAAGTCGGATATGAGTATTAAGTCTTGAAAACCTAAACTTCCTAAATATGATTGGTCGAAAATTAAGCGGGGGTTTGTAATTCTTAAAAAAACTGTAGGTGTACAGTACAAGGCAAAACAATAGGCCTATGAGTTAATTCAATTGTAGAGTTTTAAAGGGCAATCGATCAAGCGACGTGGAGACTTAGCTGCGTAACATGAAGTTTCCTTGTGTAAGTCTACGAAGCAAAGATGATTTCCCAGCTAGCAAAACCCACGGGACGTCCGCCGAGGTAAAATCAATTTAAAAGGGTGGATTTTGCAAGCTGGGTTGCATAATATCCGAGAATGCCGGTTTGTTATTGCTCACTCGTCGCAATGGAATAAAATTGACAAAGCACTTCCTTCTGTTTGCACACTTGCAAAGTCTACTGGAGTAACTACTTAAGACTCATAAAAAGCTGGCATTTACTTGTGAAAAAAATAGTTTGACCATCTAGTAACGCGTTCATCAGGTTGGAAGTTGCTTCACTGGCGCCTGACCTCCTTAGCATCTTGCTGACAGTGCGAACTACAGGAATCGAAGACAATAGACTCTAAAAACACTTGCGTTGACACACTGTGTTTTATTCTCTCGTGATTACTTTATTGAACGCTCTCGATTCACTTCAATGTAGCAAATCCAACTTGGTTGGTATCAAAGTCGAATGTAGTATAGTAAACTCCCATAAAAGCGTCACCAAGAATCCAAAGTGGACCAGCGGGAAAGGGAATGTCCATGCCCATGAAAGCGGAGAGACAAGTCGTCACTCCATCTTGAGTCATCTGGAAGATGCACCATTTAATTTGAAAAGTCCACAGAGTCGACGTCGCAGAATTAAAGGTGAAATTAGCTTCAAGTTCATGGCATGCTTTACCGTCATTGATTTCCGCTTTTCTTTCAGAAGACAACTCAAAGTTGTGAAGATTTCAATACAAAAGAAATTTCAAGACTCAGGCAACCACCACCAGCAGAAAAGCAATCGCTGCAACTCTTCAAATTACAATTATAAAAACTTACCTGACTGCCTGATAGAAAAGAACTGATACGATGAACTAAAGACAGTTAGCCTGCGAATCCTCGTGAAGTCTACTGCTCAAACTTGAAATGTTAAAAACCCGTAACATTTTTGAATTTTAACCCTGTAACACCATGCAAATGCATTTCAATCCAAGTTGAAAGTCACACCCAAAAATTTCGAACCGTTGTTCTCAGTACCCACAACAATACCTGTATGTTGCACCAATACCTGCTTATAAACGTTGAAGACAAACTGTAACAAAAAATTATACACAACCACCCCTGTAAACACCACTGCGTAACACCACACCCCTGTAAACACCACTGCGTAAAAATTGTCCAACACAGTAAATCAGAATCCCATATAACACAAAATCTTACCTTAATGACGTAATCATCTGGAGTAAGAGTGTATGTGATGCCATCAAGCACGAAATCAATGTTGGGCATGGATGGGATGTTTCGGCACAAGACAAGGTACTGAAAAATAAAGTCAATTAGAACCACATTGGTAGCAGGATGCGTTGTTACGCTTTACAATAATTTTCTTCACGTAACATTTCAGCTGCAATTGATATTATATCTGCTTAGCTTCAGCGATGTACATTACTATTCAATATGCCATGTAACTGGAGAAAGTTCACAAAGCGACTTTGTATTACCACAATTTGTGGTATACAAACGACAAAGCACCAAAGCATAAACGCATTTTGTGTGCGCATCTCGGTAAGATCATTAGATATAACCTTTCCCAGATAAAGATCGTTCAGATATTTTGATGAGATCGTTTTTTGGATGAGTTTACTACATGCTTTGAAAAAACATACGGCATGGCGAAAACCACTTACCTCTCCATTAATGAATTTGATTGCTCCAATGGCCTTGTTGATTGCATCTGTATCCTCAGTTGGGCCGGTAATGAGGGATGTGCCGGAATCGACAATGACTTGACACCCACCGACGCAGGTGGCGGTCTGGGCGCTGTCTTTTACAGTGGCGCTATCCATTTTCAATTGCCAGTATCCCTAAATATACGTAATCTCAAAAATGGTAGGCTACAGGTGCAAAGTGAATCTGCTCGCTTTTTTACAGAAATGACGGAAATGCTTGACACTCCATAGTACGTTCATGAAATCGGCAGCACAACAAAGCGGCATTCCGTGTGTATTCTATTAACAAAAGTGAGTAGCACAAACCCTTTCTCAATGACAGTCAGTTCCTCTTCGACAAAACCTCGGAGAATTTTGTCAGTCATTTTCGGTAAACGGGTAAGTCTGCCAGAAAAAGCGCCCCTACCTTTTTGATACGCATTGTGGAACAAAAAAGCAAACGCAAGTGATTGAGCCTGTGTGGCTACCTTAGTGTGTGGTTTGGAGGCTTCAATTTATGCGCATCAGTCGATGAGAGGTGAGTTCATGCTGGGAATCTCTGCTTTAAAGTTTTTTAAATAATCAGCGCTTTTGAAGAAATCAGAAAATCACTAAAGTACAATTAGATTTCGGAAAAACATTGCGATTTTGACCCAAGAATAAAAATAATAGACAAAAAAAAGACCCACTTGCTTGGTTACTTTGTGGTAGTTGAAATCTCCAGTGTAACGTGCAGGGTTGACACCTCCCAAATAAAGTTCACCACCTTCAGTGGCAGATGCATCTCTAAAGGAAAAATTATGATTGGGTAATTAAACACACTAAGTTAAAAAGATGCTCTAGGAACAACATCAAGTCTTCTAACGTAAACGGTATAGCAACCAGCACATAGTTCATGCTGAAATAAAAATCATAAACTTGCTCTATCAACGATCAGTTACATTCCAAACTAATGTGTAGATTTACGTGCGGAGTGTGGTGTATGAGTCTTTCGGATACTGGCTACGCGCATTGGGAATTGCGCGTAGGCTACTTTGTGTGAACGTGGCAAATGCTTAGTGCTTACGTTGGGAGCGACGGTGTGCACTTAAACTTCTTACGCGACTTACAGAATACTTAGCATAGATAAGATGTCACCTGTTCAAGTAGAAAGAGAACTGGTTCTTTGTAACAGCTCCTTCCTTGACCATTTGGTTGAAAACTGGGGTGATTCCATTGACAGCAATGGTGGGATATCCCATTCCAAGAATACCGTCAAACTTTGCAGCCACAAAAGTTATACCTGGCTCTTGAGTAGCTTCAGCAAATACTTGGTTTTTCGAAGTAATTCCGCCAATCTAAAACAACATATTAAGTTTACAAAACTAAACGCCAGCACGGAGAAAACGGGTGGTAGTCAGTTAATTGACATGGTCTACAAATAAATTCCTTCCAATAAGCACAAAAGTTCAGATTCAAAATATCAGACATTATAAAATATGAGGACCTAGCTCGATTCAGAACATGTCCATTGTCCAACCCCTTTCGACTCAACCCTGACTATGACAAATATAATTATCGCGTTCTGAGTAAAACTTAAGAACGTGTTTTATTTGACAGACTAGAAAACACTGCGTGCTTTCATAACCTGGTGGAAAGCATTCTTTCATATTGACTGGAATTGCATTGCTACAATTGTTAACACATGCACCATGTTAAACCTACATTTAGTCACTCAAAAAATGCATTCAGTTAGGCTGAAGTTTTATGATAGCATCGATGCAGAGTTTCTACGTCCGTGATGAGGTTTGTCATCAAGCTCTGTCAGAAGTATGATTACAACCCCACAACCAATTGGTCACCGCAGTTAAGATCTTACAGCGACATCATCGCTACTGGTAAATCCCTCCATAGATCCAGTTCCATAGTGGATCTCAAAACTTTCACCCTCAGCAGTGTAAGTGGATGATGTTGTGGAATCATATTTGTGGTGAGTCACTATAACAAATTGCTAATAACTATCTCACAGGAGGAGATGAAACATAGAACAGCTAAAAAAAATCCAATAAAGAGAACCTGCAACCATTTGTTTATATCGATAATACAATACCTACAATATTAAATATCAACAGCTTTAAAATCTCATGCAAGTTTTCTATAAATTCACATAAATCAAGTGTTGGAGAACTAGCTTTTCCAACAATGAGGGATCACTTCAAGCAAATTGACCAGACTGGTCAATAAAACCTTTATGAAAACCTTTTTTAGAAATTAACACCTCAGGTAAAAGAGGGTAGCCTATAACATGATATTTTGGAAAACAAAATTTGGTCATTTTATGGAATTTACGGCCAAAAACGACTCGACTTCAATGAAACTTTCATTTTCATAAACAATAGCAACCTTCCAAAATTAAGGGCTTTGGAAAAGGCCAATGGTCAGTCTGATTTAGTCACATAAACGTGATTTTAAAGTACAGGTATTGAGCACAACCGTCACCAATATAATCTACACAGATGCTTTTGAATAGTAATTAGGCTGTAGTAGGAACCCACCGTTACTTTATCTTTGCTGCAAAAGCCAGATAAGCTACCGGTTCCATATCTGATTGCAAAGGCTGTGCCATTTTTAACATAAGTAGATGATGTCTTATGATCGTACTTGTGATGGACCACTAAAATCAATTAAATACCACAATATCATGCATTAGAAATATGATACCAGGCAAAAAACAAAATCTCAATATCAAAACTAATTGGAGTAATATGGATTTTTCAATTACCTGTGCTTCAAAATTGCAGCATTTAGGCATTCAATAAGTGTTTTGATCAATAGTAAAAATTACAAATGTCAATTACACAAAAGGTTCCACCGCTCTGCCAAAATTTGTATGATTTTCTTGTAATTATACACCACTTACTACATGCAGTATCTGAAGTAGGACATTCTATGGAAGGCACCCACAAATTAGAAGAGCCAGTATCAAACACAACTGTAAATTCCTGGGGAGGAGTTCCAATGGAGATTGGACCAAAATATTGAGCCTGTAGGAGAATTAATGTGTTGACACGTAAGTCAAACACCACCCACACAAAAGTCAATACCTTGGAGAACTCAAATTTATATTCTTACAAGCTGCCCAAGATGAGCCTTATTTCAAGCTACTACTCACTACAAGCAATGTTGCTGGTGGGACATGTAGCTGATGGAATCCACAAATTGGATGAACCAGTATCAAAAATGACAGTGAACTTTTGTGGTGGAGTTCCAATTTCAATTTCACCATAATATTGTGCCTGTATATGCACGAGGTTTCTTAATAAAATAACTTTCTCTGAATGCTTGCAATAGTATTGAACACTTTCTAAAGCAAAATACCATACTAATTCTTGGAAAAGTGTGATAAAGTGAAATGCAGAATAATACAACACCAAAATTTAGTGAGTATGATTTTTACAATGCAACCATTTATACCGTATACTCGAGTGTGGGTCGAGATTTTCGCAAGTGATTTTCACCTCAAAGACAGGTTCGACTTATCCACAATGCAACCATTTATACCGTATACTCGAGTGTGGGTCGAGATTTTCGCAAGTGATTTTCACCTCAAAGACAGGTTCGACTTATACACGGGACAAGCTCCAGACTCCAGCTCGGCAACCTTCAGAATTAACGCATTTTTGCTGCGCAAAATCATTGGCGACGTAGATTACGGATTTTGAAATGGCGTTGGCCGTGGAAGTAAAAGTTTTGAATACGTTTATTTGCAGTGATTCGAACTTAATTTTCAAATTTAATGACTTCTTGTCAATTCTAAACTTTATACACTTGTTGAGCAATATGCAAAGCTCACGAGACAAAACAGCAAAAAGAGCAGTTTTAAGCGATCAATTTTTTATTTTTGCATGTTGGATATAATCGTTCTTATTACGTAACATTCTATGATCGTTGAAGTCGATGTCAAACCTTAGCGGCCGCACAAAACAATGATGTCAGGTTGGCTAGGTGATAATAGCAGTAATATAAGAGACGTCGTTAATGCAGGCAATATCTGCGACCAAGACCATTAAACACCTTTTCTTTTATTGGTTTTCGATTTAATTCTCACACAGTGCGAGTACCTTTGCTTCAAAAACCTCGTGGGAAGTCATAATAGCACCTTTTGCTGTCCTAGTTTTGTTTGAGTTCAACCACTCACGTCAGAAGTTAGTTTTTCCTTCGCACCACTAAGATAATTTTACAGAATAAATTTCTTTCGGTTTTATACAGGAAGGCCAAGTGCTAATTTTCATGTGTTAATGAGCGGATTTTGGTTCTCGTGCGTCTGATAACAAAACAATGCGTTCTGTTGAATTATAATGATCTCACAGCGGAAGACCTGGTTGAAAATAGCGCGTCTAATTTAGCTAGTTTACTTGTTATTGCCGTGAATGTGTTACGTGACTATTCCAGCAGCGTAAGTTACTCGATCCACGCTCTACTTTGAAATTTCTTCACCGTATGTCAATGCCAATACTTAGATGAACCCAGGGCCGGATTTAGCTGATGGGGGGCCCGGGGCACTTTTAGATCGGGGGGCCCCCCGCGCAAAAAATTTTTCGCGCCTACGGCGCGAAAAACCATCTCTACGTCTACAGTAGCATTAATCCAGCACTACACTGCACAACATTTTGCAGAAACTTCAAAGGCTGAAAGAAAAAAATAATAATAACATAAAATCACATTTTTTCCACATAGGGGGGCCCTTTAAAAGTCGGGGGGCCCGGGGCACCTGCACCCTCTGCCCCCCCTAAATCCGGGCCTGGATGAACCATTGAATGGTAGTGTCGGGAATAAGCTATTCGAATTATACATGGGAGAAGGAAATATCACCGATTTTCAGCTCAAAAGTAGGGGTTCGACTTATACACGAAATCGACTTATAGGCTACTCGAGTATATACGGTAGTGCAGGAGTGTATATACAGTAGATGAGAGTATGAGATGTATATATTTTCACAATATATACATCAATACAGTGCTTATTGAAGCAAAACACGGAGGAAAGTTTTGAAAAATGCATTTTTTCTTTAAGGTGTATTCACGTAATTGTTTGTTGTGTCGAGATCGACTTACACACGAGATCGACCTATACTCGAGTATATACGGTAGGCTAATTAAAATATTACTTGTGTTGCTTATGACTACATTTCAATAACTTTATCGGCTAATCAAAGTATATATTGGCAACTACATTATATTCTAGTAGGCTATCAATCCAATTAAAAACTATATTCTCACGTCCATGTAGTTGGTGAGTGGCTCAGGTGCAGTGCTGCTTCTTCCAAGGTATTTTCCATATCGCTGAGGCATCAGCTTTGACATGCTAACCTTTTTTTCTTTCATATCCTGGCGAATGGTTTTGTGCTTGCGAAGCCGAACCCTGCAAACACATTTTGTGAAGCATATAAATTACAAAATTAGGTAAGATACCATAGCCAGGGCCGGATTAAGGGTAGGCTACTGTAGGCCTAAGGCTGTTTACTAGAGAAGGGCCTATTTTTGCAAACTAAGCTACAAAAAGTAATAAAAATACATACATGAAAAATTAAAATTATTTACTGTAAAATAACATAAACATAACAGAAAAATGGCTAATGATGGCGCATAATTGGTTTTGGAAACAAACACAATTTTTATTGCCAAATTTGAAGCAGATGGAAAAGATTTTGGAAAGAAATGGATAGTAGGCACCTATGGTAATACTTCACCTAATGAAACTTTAAACCAGGGGTTTTCAACCTTTTTTCCACCGTGACCCCTTCAGAGCAATCAATGTAGTCTCGCGCCCCCCATAAAAGTATTCAACAAAAACATATTTAATGCAAAATTTAACCAAATTTAATTCATGCCGACATCCAGTTATGTTTAGTTTTGCTGTTCCAACGTAAACTTCTGAAACGAAAAACGTTTTTTTGCGATGTTACGCTTTTATTACATTTCCTCCGATACATTTCCTCCGATTTCCATTTTCTATCAAGCTTAGCTAGATCAGCGTGGTCCAACTGCAGGCCCGCGGGCCAAACTTGGCCCTCGAGCTCCGTTTTTTTTTGGCCCGCAAACTGACAGTCAGCTTTGCTTTAATCTAGCAATATCACTTCAATTTTTGTTTCTTTGTTATTGTAATTGACAAATAAAACTTTGTGAATGGTCCTAATTGTGATGCATAACAATACCACTTTGTTTAAAATGTTTTCCCATGGGCGTGAGAGTTAGTACACAGCCCCCAGAGCTTCAACTTCAATTATGTGAACTTCAGAACGATCCGTTTTTCCAGTCAAAGAAAATGGAAAATCCTGCAAGCTTTTGGAATTTAGTGTCAAAGGAGAAGTTTCCCCTTTCAAAAGATGTTGTTCTGACCTGTAGGCTTCTCGATGTTTGGAACTTGGAAGTACACACATTTGCGAATGTACGTTTTCGGCAACGCACAATATTAAAACCAAAAATCAAAATCAACTTGGAAACGAGGCTCTTTACGCTTACGTTCGGATGGCCACAACTACGATTCTTGTGGATACCAACGCTATTATCTAAACTTAAAATCTAAAGTTAAAGATGATCCCCCTTTTAGGGTGAAACAAGCTGTAGAGATTTTAAAGCGTAGTGACTATATGCCATAGGCTATGTATAATTTGCCAGCAATAAGCCTATGAATCGCTATTTAAAAACACTGGCCCGCAAGATAAAAAAAAAAGAAGTTGGACCACGCTGAGCTAGATAATAGAAGAAAAAATAATGAGAATAATAATCTACGTTTTCGCACTTTCTCCGGTTGAATTTATTGCAATCTTTTATGGATTTATTTAAATCAATTTCAGTGAGATGGTTGGTGCTGCATATTTTTAACTATTAAGTTTGTCAATGCGTGGACCTGTTGCTGGAAGAACTTTCAAACAAAATAGCCGACACTAATTTTTTTCAATGCCATTGAAAACGATGCTGAGAAATCTATACTTTGCATAGGATTCTACATAATTTTGCTTTTTTACCATAGCGTTGTTGCTGGTTAACTTTAGTCTGCACAAAACAACGCACAAGAACTTGGTGAAAAATATCGAATGCTTTCCTATGGTTAAAACCTTGCAACGTCTGAAAGCTTAAATGATATAATGACCTCAAGTAGAGGAATGGTCGATTGCGAAAAAACACAGTTTTTAATCTTTTCTGGCAAAAAAGAATTGAAACAATGCACTGGAATTTCAAGCGCCTCGCGAACCTCCGAAAAACGGCTCGCGACCCCCAGGTTGAAAAGCCCTGCTCTAAACTCAATTTCGGTAAAAGTGGCGCCTACGTGGTTTTAGAAATGGGCTCTTCATATGTAGCCTATTGACTCAACTCAGTTATTCGTTTTTAAGCAAAAACTGTACTGTACTGGATCTGTATCACTATCAGCCTTACAAAAATTGAGGGCCTAATTTTTCCAGGGCCTAAAGCTATAGCCTTATTAGCCTAATGGTTAATCCGGCCCTGACCATAGCGTATCAAAAATTGAATGACATCTTATGACTTTGTCAGCTCTGTGCTTACTATGTTATGTCAGCTGGGTTGAGGGCTGAACCAACACCACAGAAAGTGTTGGTCAAATGTTTTCAACCTATAGCCACAGAACACATGGTTCAGAGCATCACAAAGTATTTAAAACTGTTTAGAACTTTCTTAATTTTTAGTCCAAAGATATCTTATATATTTAAACAACCATTTTACTAAATATCAAATGATGTGGGCCTAATTCTTGTCATAGGTATTTTTAGTTAAAACTTCAGCATTTTACTCAAACTCCAACTTACACATGGCCAGCATTACAAACAGCGGCGATCAACAAAATAGTTAAGGCAATCTTCATCTTGATGATTCAAAGTGAAATAATTACAATCACTCATGAAAACTTAATTTATAGAAGAGGAAATAGCTAAAAAAAACGTGAGAACACAACATATGTAAGGTTCAGAGTACGTTTAACAGTAATAATTTTCCAGCTTGATTAAAGCAATATCCACTTAACATGTGTGCTATTTCTCACCACAGAAGAGTGACATAACACAAGTCTAGCTGGAAACATCGTGGGAAAAATAACCTTGCAAATGCACAATAACCTTTGTTTTGGGCACTGCATTTGAAGATAGACTTGAGAAGGACTGGTGTTTTTATTCCCAGGCTAGCTTACTTAACGTATTGCTTTTAAAAAACAAAGCAACAGATCATACTAGATGCTTTATCACCAAAATTGACGTCGTCGCCAATTTACAACGCTGCGGTATAGCCTTTTCTGTGGCTAAAGCTAAACTGTGGTCTCTGCTGACACTAACATTCTTACATTGGCACTGGCGCAATTCACCACTTCTCACTTCTCAGCACGAGTCAGCACGTGTTCTTAAATGTTGGAAGGGCTTCAGCATCAGCGGAATTTTTGTTTATTCTTCAGCAGACGTGGCATTTTTAATTTTCACAACACGCGACGTTAAAATAACACACAACGACAGTTTTACATTGTTGGGTCAGAACAGGCTTGCACGTTAGAAATGCAATCCAGACAACAAATCAACCGTTTTTTTACAATAATTTACCGTCTGCAAACGTTAAATTTCTGATGGAAATCACGAGACTTGTCCCTTGAGCATTAACTTCTCAGCCTTGCGCTATACGCACTCACAAACCTTTTCTCAGGCAAAAAACAATAGATTAATAATTTAGGACTGTCCGAAACAAACTTTATTTTGTTGAAATAGAAAAAAATGAAATTCTTTACAAAGAAATGTAAGCTAATTCAAACGGAAACAAATAGCCTTGTTTTTCGCGTTTTGTCGTTGACGTTTTTATAGACCTTTGCCAGTGGCGAACGCACCAGAGGTGTACAGGACCAGGAGTTTTGGAGTATTTAGAAGCCGGAGTGTCGGTTTTTGGCCAGAGCCGGAGTCTGTTTTTTTTAACACCTTACTCAGAGTCAGAGCAGTTGTTATTTTTGTGAAGATAGGCTACTTCTAACAACTTCTATCTGTTTGTGATTGAACAGACTCGTGTGAAAATAAATTTGATTGTATTAGGCTACTTCTATGCTTTTATTTTCCGAGAAGTAATTTTTTTCATTTAAAAATAAGCAATGGCCGAGTGGTTAGCGCGTTGGGCTCGCAGTCGAGAGCCTGCATGTTCGACTCCAGCCACCCGCACTTGCTGTTGTTTCTCTGGGCAAGAAACTTTACGATAATTGCCTCTACCCAGTGATCGATTTCGAGTAATGGGTAGTACCAAATTTAAGTCATAAGTAGAGTAGACAAGCGGAAACAGACATTGCAGTCGGCTGCAGCGTGGGTCAGGTGTACGTCGGAAGGCGTACACCGATGCATAGCGCTCAAGTCCGCTTTCCCGCAATGCAGGATAAAGATAATCAAACAAACAAACAAACAAACAAACTTTTCGTTTCATGACAGCGGATAGAGAAGGTATAAGTGTTATACGTAGGTAAAAGGTTATAAAAAATTTGGATTGTGGTTTATGTTTGGAGTCAATCTTCCCAAAATATTTGGAGCAGGAGTAGATTTGGAGTCGGTGTGGAGCACGAGTCCAGAAAACCTGACCCCGTACACCTCTGGTATGCATGGGGGAAGTTTTGTAGGTTAAAACCCCCAACGAGCTTAATTTTTGAATTTTTTACTGTTTTATTGCTTATTATGGCTTTATGTAAATGCTTTGCCCTCCATTTTTCTTCGCCAACCCAACTTATTAGGCCTAATAGTTTGTATGTAAATCGGGTTACTAAACACGTATTTGGTTTGATTTTGAACCTTTATCCTCGGACTGACAAAGTCTTGATAGGTTATTCCTGGTAGTTTCGCATAGCTGTAGAGCAGCGGTTCCCAAACTGGGGTCCGCGGACCAACCGGGGTCCGTACAGTAGTTTCAGAGGGTCCGCAATGAGAATTCTTTTAATGATTGGGTTTTGTGGCCATGCTAACTACTGATATATAGCCTAGGCCTACTACATAATTTTTCATTCAGGCACGTTTTAAACCTTTCAAGGTTTTGCCACCTTTTCCCGTTCGTTAACGTGCTGGTAGGTCTGTAGCCTATCGATTTTTGTAGTTAGTATCTTTTTCGTCCCGGACGCGTTAATGACGAAAAATAAAATGATTGATGATGATTGATTGATTGTGATTCGATAATACAGCTTTTTCAGGTGTAATGCTTGCTTTATTATTAGTCTTTAGTTAGCGAATCTTTTAAACATTATAGCTGTACTAATACGTCATCTCGCGGTAGCTGTAGCACTGATGGTGCTCCAGCAATGCTGGGATGTCGCTCTGGTTTCCAGACTTTGGACAAAGAAAAGTCCCCAAATGCAATTGGCACACATTGGATTCTCCATCGTCAAGTACATAGTAAAGACGATGTTCGATAAGTTGTCATGCGTTGCTAGCGTACCACTGTAATTAAAGCAGTGAAATTTATTATAGCGAATGAACTTAATTCTCGTCTTTTTCAAGAATTGTGCAAAGAAAGTGATTCTGCATTCCAAAATATTTTGCTTTATAGTTTTATGCACATGTCGGATAGCTATCTAAGGGAAAAGGTTCTGAAAAGAGTCTTCCTTTTAAGGAAAGAAATACAGGAGTTTCTGAGAGCGGAAACCAGAACTACACAATAACTTTTCTGACAATAGTTTTTAGACGCTTCTTGCATTTTTGAATCTGTCAACGTCGTCAACATGGCTCTGCAAGAAAATAAAAATAAACGCTCTTCACTCCCATCAAAAGTTCCAATTTGGAAAAGAAAAACTTTTCCCCGTTTCCATTGCTAAATCAGTTTTTGGTGATAACGAACTTGAAGCAAATGATGATATTCTTCTTCTTTTTCTTCTTCTTCTTCATCGTGTGCCACACGGCCGTAGCCCAGAGCATCACGCAGGCTCTTGCTCTATCGTTGAACTCGGCCAAATCCTGTGCAGAGCACCTTGCTTTTAGGTCAGGTCATTCTCAGTGAAGAAATCTGACATTATTTTCCAAATTTACTGGAATTTGGCAAATTGCACCTTTTCCTTAACACCCCATTTACACTCAAGTTGGACGATTTACCTTCAGAATCGAATGAAATTCGAGAAGAGTTCATTGACATGATTAACGATGGTGGCGCAAAACTTCTTCACCGAGAAATGGCAGCCGTGGCTGAGTGGTTATCGCGTTGGGCTCGCAGTCGAGAGCCTGCATGTTCGACTCCAGCCACCCGCACTTGCTGTTGCTTCTCTGGGCAAGAAACTTAACGATAATTGCCTCTACCCAGTGATCGATTTCGAGTAATGGGTAGTACCAAATTTAAGTCATAAGTAAAGTAGACAACCGGAAAACAGACATTGCCGTCGGCTGCAGCGTGGGTCAGGTGTATGTCGGAAGGCGTACACCGATGCATAGCGCTCAAGTCCGCTTTCCCTCAATGCAGGATAAAGATAAACAAACAAATGTGCTGCAGTGACTTTTGGATAGAAATGGGACAGTCCTATCCAAATCTTTCCAAGATGGCTTTAAAAGTCCTCGTTTCTTTTGTAACCGCACCTACGAGTGTGAGACAGCTTTTTCCACTCTACTCAATATGAAAAACAAATAGCCTACCGAAACCGACTGGATGTAGTTCACGACATGAGAGTTGCGCTATAGCCTATGCAAAACCAAACCAAGCATTGACGACTGCAGCAAAACAAGTGCATCCATCCCACTAAACACTTATCGTATTTGATAGTTTTTGCTTTTTCTTTCATTAGTGTGGTTTTTGCATTTTTCCTATAGCATTCTTTGATTTTTATAGGGCCGCGAAATATCAAAATAATTGCAAAGGGTCCACCAGGCAAAATTTTAAAAAAAGTTTGGGAACCGCTGCTGTAGAGGCTCTTGACAATAATGCCTTACAATTGGACATTCTGAAAGTACTTTCAGCCAAAGTCAACAGTAAAACTCTGTCAAATGATGTTGCAACAGAAGAAAAAAACTACGTTCCTGATCGCAGGCCTAGCATATGCGTAACATAACAAATTTTAAAGAATCTTTATCACTGCACATTTTCTTAGAAAATATTTACATAGTGCCATATGGCATGGAAATTATGAAATTGCAAACTTAAGCAAAAGCTGCTTTTCCAGTTACCTCGCTCTTGGTTTTGCTTGCTACGCGCATCACAGTTTTATTTAGGTTAGCCTACTGGGTAAAGTCCTTTTTGTTTGTGAAATTAGGGAGAGGCGATTCCAATCAAGTTGTATTTTGATAAGTAAAACAGATAAAAAGTATTAAAAATGCTTAATTTTTTATCTTTTAAACCAGTTAAAGCGCTTAGTTAGTTTAATTAAAACCGCTTTTGATGTGATGTCACCTCAAGAAAAACTTTGAAAAACATAAAAGAGGTTTTCAGCAGAACTATAGGTAACAGGTTAATCATCAAGAAACCGATGTCATGTCAATGTACATTGTAGTCCTATATAATCTTACGCAGGAATAAGGAAATTAACTTTCTGAAAGTTTGCATTGAATTGTTTTTGTTTCGTCTGAAATTGCACCTTTATCATTATTATGAAAAACTTTTGCAAACCACTCTTGATTCCCTGTTTTTGGCGTTTTTTTTATCGTCTATCCACCTCAAAATAGCAGGTTTTGGGTTATACTCAGAGAGCGGTGACATATTCATGTTGAAGTAGGCCCTACAAGCAGTCACTGGGATAGTTTGATGTACCGTAGCCTAATAGTGATTGTCTGCAAGTGGTCTCATGCAGGAGCAGGAGCGTTGACAAGGGGGTTTAGATGGTACTTTTGGACCCGGGTCCGGAATATTTAAGGGTCCTGGATTTAAAAAAATCCCTGCGACCAGTGCCGGATTAAGGGGGGCGGACTGGGCTGAAGCCCAGGGCCCCCACTCTTGGGAGCCCCGACCTCAAAGAAAAAAATCTACTAATTTTTTTAGTTGCACAGCTGGAGATTACTGCATTAATTCGTATCTCAAACAAGCAAGGGCGGCTCACCCATATGTGCTGCGGTGCTGCAGCACCCCTGCCCAGCCCCAGTTATTCAATTTTTCTTCTTTTGTTGAACCATAGAGAATATTTCTTCTTTTTTAACAAAAAACATATTTGATACTTTCATATCCGAAAATGGTACGGATTACGGGTCAAAGTTATAATAATGCTGTCAATATGAGTGGCAAGTTTAACGGTCTTCAAGCTCTTCTGCGCGAGAAATGTAGTGTAGCTCATTATGTCCCTTGCACAGCACGTTCACTTAATTTAATCGGTAAATGTCCTGTAGAAACATGCCGTTCTGCCGCTGAGCTTTTTGAATTGTTGCAAAGCCTTTATTCATGGCTCGTCTCGTCTACTCATCTTTGGCAAGTCCATCGAAAATTCCTAGATGGTTTGCCTGTTTTGAAGACATTATCTGATACAAGATGGTCAGTTAGACATGATGCAGTTCTTCTTCTATCGAGTCTTCTAAAGTTCGTTGATACACCACAGATTGACACATTCTTCCGCAACGGAGTTATACACTGACAGGTCTCCACCTACTGCACCGGGTGGCAAGCCGAGGGTAAACAAGAAGGTAATCCGCTGCATAGGCGTAGCCAGGGGGGCGAAAGGGGCCATGCCCCCCCCCCAAATTTTCCAAGTTTGGATTCTTAAAGTTGAGCCCTTTGTTGAAAATATAATAAAGTTTGTAGAAATTTATATCGTTTTCCAAGACATCTGGCTATTAACACCCCCAAGGACTTGTTTTAGACACACAGAAAGACACCAATAAATTTTGCAAATTGTAAATCGCGCAAAATTTACGCGATTTACGTTTCTTTGAACTAATTTGTGGAAGCAATTTCAGAATGGCTTACTCTGTTGGGTTTTTGTGTAGTTATTGAGTTTTTGTGTCGCTGAGTTTTTAGTGTTTTCTAATTTTAGCCGCAGTTTTTGCCCGTTCGTGTGTAGGGACGGTACATTACGGGACGCGCAACTCCGTTGTTCCTTCAACATTAGAAGGGTCAATTGCCAATTTGACATTTTTTTTACGCTTTACTGCAGGCTTGCTTTCTACTAAAAACCTTAAATTACTTTAAAACCAACTTAACTCTTCTAATATAACCCATAAAAAGTAAAATATTTGGTAAATTAGAAAAAAACGTAACCCTTCTAATGTTGCGGATAAGCCAAAAGCGGATGAAGTTTCGCATCCCTATGATCTACAATCCCTAGTTCGTGTGTAAGAGCTATCTTTAATAAGTTAATAGCTGTTTATCTGCTAATAAATTTCATACAAATATTACCCTAAAAGTGTTTTCAGAAAGCGCTATAATCCATTATTTGAGTGTAATTTTTCAAAAATTTTCCGGGGGAGCATGCCCCCGGACCCCCCTAAAATACGCGTGCCTTCAGCACGCTCTAACCCCCTACCACTTTTATTGCTTCAACCCACCAGGATACGCCACTGCACATCAAGTGGCGATGGCTTTAAATCAAACACTTTGTTGTTCTCTTCAATTCATCAAATATTTGGCCCCCCCAAAAATTTCTTTCTGGCTACGCCACTGGTCCGCTGTTTGGGGCTCGGTGCCACAGATACATGCAACTGAGCCCGTGTCGTAGCCCCACTCCACCATTAATTTTTAGCGAAAAATGTCACTTGATAAGGGCCCCCACTTTCAGCTCAGCCCAGGGCCCCATAAACCCTTAATCTGGCCCTGCCCGCGACTTCAAACATTATCAAAATCTTAATATAATCAGATCGAAAGGAATTGCCATCAGAGGTTAAAACAGCCCTTTCAGCCGTCAGATGGTAACTTAAAATACCGGGCCCCTCTCTGGGTACCGGGCCCACTTTAGCTTTCTGGTGTTAAAATAGCCACTTCTGCCACCAAACAGTAAAATAAGAATTTAGTCTAGTGTAGTGATTTCCCTAACCACGAATATTACCCGAAACATGAATTTCAAAATAAACAGGCTAATATTTGTTTAAACTGAAAAACTGAAATGGCACAGGTAAGAAGATTGCTATCCTTATTTCTGCGCTAAGTATTAGACCAAAACCGCTCTTCCAAATGCAGCAATCAGCAAATGTTTGACCTAGGCCCAAGCACCTTTCCGAAATCAAATTGAAAACTTTCTGACTGTCTGCAAGTGCTTTAAATTCTCTTCTGGTGAGCCTAGAATGACCAGTGAAACATCAATGGAATCGGAAAGTAATACTCTAGCGCCATGTGACAAATAAACATTCAAAAAAGCAACCGCTAGGTAAAGATAGTAAGTTTTGCGGTTGAAGAAAATTTAAGATTGAGCAAGATTTGTTAAATCAGTAGCGTAGCCAGGAATTTTGAAAGGGGTTTCGACGATCCAGCGGCGGGGGGTCTGGGAGACCTCCCCCAGAAAATTTTGAAAAATTACTTTGAATTTGGTGCATTCTGAGAGCATTTTCAACAAAAATGTGGGTATAAATATTCCTGCAAAATGGTGCTGTCCGGTGGCATAGCAAAAGGATAAGATCATGTTTTCTTCGGCGTTTTTCGAAATTAAGGCTAAGTCTCTATGTTTTCTTGTTGCTAATTCCTGGTTAAGATGTTCGAATGCTTGGTATTGGCAAAACTCGCTCTTTTAATGCAGTTTGGTTTAAAATTAGGCATTTTTTTTTTTAGACTGAAAGCATCATTCTCAAGCATAAAGAGACTGAAAGCATCATTCTCAATATGGTGACGTCACACGCGTGCCAAAGGGGGGGTTGTAACCCCCAAAACCCCCCCCTTGGCTACGCCACTGTGTTAAATGACCATGCTTAAACGACATCAATAAAAGTTTGTACACAACCTTTATATTCATAACTTCGGCGATGAAGGGGGCCCGTAAATAAATTGTTACTGGGCCCGAGAAATCCTGTCAACGGCCCTGGTCTCATGTCTCTTTGCGAACACTGATGTTCACAGCGTAAATGACCTGATAAAACTCCAGACGGACGATCGGACAACTTTAAACGAAATTTATTTTACACTGATTGGTTTTTTGAAAAAAAAAAAAAGGAAACTGGACAACATAAAAAGAAATCTGCTATGTGTTTTGTAGCTTATGCGTTGTTCATTGGTAGGGGAAGGTGAGGTAAGTTGTGCCAGTGGGTAAGTTGAGCCACCCCCTGTAACTCGAAAAATATAAAGCTCATCAACTTTCTACTGCCACCTACCTGACCGTTTACCTTCTTTGGAGCTGTTCTGTAAAGATTATAGGTCTTTGTCTTGTAGAAAGACAGAAAAACAGTTTTGAGTAATTTTGGGTAGTTTTTTGAACTTTTTGATAAAAAAGTTTTTTTGAGTTGTACAAAATGTCTGTGGCATACACCAGTGTTGATATGTATAACAGTAATCACTAATGTTAGCTTATTCAGAAACTATTAAAGTGAGGTTGCTAGCTCATGTAGGTCTGGAGAAATTTCAGTTTAACTTTTAATGGCGACCTTGTGGTAAGTTGAGCCAGTGATGTACAGGTAAGTTGAGCCGGTGGCTCAACTTACCTCACTTCAGCTGCCAGTGTTAAGTGATGATATATGTAGTCATTAAATAGCTAACAAAGTGTATTTTACTCTTTAATAGTCTAACTCTTTGGAAAAATAATTTGTCCATTGGTCTATTGAAGTTTGAATTTATTTATAACCTGTAGCCTAGTCTACTAGCAACATGCCTTCGCAACCGCAAGCGTACAACAGAGCGTGGTCAAACTGATCCAAAAATTATGGAAAATGCTGCAAAGCATGTTCAAGATAACGGAATGTCTATACGTGCAAGTGCAGAAGAATTTGGAATCAATAGAATGACACTTCAGCGTTACATTGCCAGAAGGAAGGAGAATGCTGGTTCATGTTATGGTTATAGCAATGTTTCCGATGCACAACGCGTATTCTCGAAAAGCCATGAAGAAGATTTAGCCAAGCATGCAAAGGATTTAGCCAAACGATTTCATGGTTTATCCTCGGCGAAGTTTCGAAAGCTGGCATATGACTTCGCTGTGGCAAATAATGTGGAGATGCCTCGCAGCTGGACAGAAAATAAAGAGGCCGGTGAGTTTTGTGTGCTGTTATGTTGAAGAATTTAATAGGTCTACCTGGTCTACACACCTAGGCCTACAGTGTGATTTCCCATTTTCTTAATCAGAAGCCTCAACTTTCATCTTTATAGTCTACATTACTCTAATAATTTGCTTGATTTTTGATCTAGGAAGAGAATGGATGGTGGCTTTCAGCAAACGACATCACCTCTCCAACAGAAGGCCAGAAGCAACTTCATTGGCACGTGCAACCGCTTTTAATAAGCACACCGTTTCGGAGTTTTTCACAAATTTGACCAGCGTTCTAGACAGGTAGGTCAATCCATTGATTTTGTCTTTTGCTCATGACTAACAAACTCAATAAAAACATGACATTTGAACTAAGGCATTGCATATATTTTCAGGTATCAATTTTGTCCATCAGATATTTACAATGTCGACGAAACAGGCGTGACGACGGTCCAAGTGCCACGAAATGTGTTGTGCGAAACCGGGCATAAGCAAGTAGGCTCTGTCACATCAGCTGAACGCGGTGAACTTGTGACTGTTGTGTGCACTATTAGTGCATCTGGAAATACTGTTCCACCGGTTTTTATTTTTCCCAGAAAAAACTATCATGATTACTTCCTCGCTGGAGCTCCCATGGGATCCAAAGGATTATCGTCTCCATCTGGTTGGATTAATGAGGACTTGTTTGCCATATATTTGCAGCATTTTGTTGAGAATGTTAGGTGTTCAAGGGAAAAAAAGGTTCTTTTAATTTTGGACAATCATGAGTCCCATGTTTCGTTCCAAGCTCTCACCATTGCTCGGGATCATGGAATTGTGATGTTAACGATTCCTCCCCATACTTCCCATCGTCTGCAGCTATTGGACAAGACAGTCTACGGACCATTTAAGTCCTATTTCAGCAGGGCAATGGATTGCTGGATGCGAAACCATCCAGCGCAGAGGTTAAAGCACCATAACCTGCCAGCTTTGGTCAACTCGGCATATTTGTCTGCAATGTCCCCAAGCAACATTTTGTCAGGATTTAGGAGCACAGGAATATGCCCTTTAAACATAGACATATTTGCTGAAGACGAATTTGATCCCAGTGAGCTGACAAATCGCGCCATGCTTGCTAATTTGGAGGAAGCACATGCATCTTCATCGGCTGCTTCACATGTGGAAGCTAATGCTTTTCCTGCTACCAGGCCTGCCGCAGATTTGAGTGCTCCTGAATCGAGCAACATTAATTCACCTGCCCCTTCGAAAACCCACTCTCTTGCTGCAGCTGCACATAACTGTGACTCGCCTCATGCTTTACAAACACAGGCGCCAAGTTACTCTTCCAACGCAACTAATTATACACCTCCTGTTGTCTTAATTCCATTTCCCAAAGCACCTCCTCGAAAGGAAAAGCGGAGTCGAAAGCGAAGAAAAACAACCATTTTAACTGACACCCCGGAAAAACGTCTCATAGAACAGCAGTTTAATGAACGGCAAGAAAAAATTGCCAAAGCGCAAGCTAACAAAGAAAAAGGGAGACTTGCTAAGAAGCCTAGAAAAAAAATTGAATTTCACAAACACTGAAGAAGAAACTGCATTTTCAATTCAAGATTCAGAAGAGTCTCTGAGCGTGGCAGACGATGAGCCTACAAATCATAATACCAAAAACACTGCTGAAAATGATGGCGAGGAAATTTACAACGAAGGAGATTTTGTTCTTGTCCAGTTCGTAGGGAAAACTCGACCTGTGCATTACATTGGTCAAATCGAATGCTTCAATGAAGATGGAGAAATTGAGGCCAAGTTTTTAAGAAAAGTGCCTGGAAAGTCCGAGGAAAAGTTGTCCTTTGTCTTTAAAGAAGACGATGAGTGTGCTTTTCTTAAAGAAGATGTCGTGAAGAAGCTTCCTCACCCGACAACAATTGGAGGAACTTTCCGCCGTCAGCAGAAATTCCGGTTTCCATGCTCTCTTGATCAGCGGCATATTGAATAACTAAGACCTGACAGACAATGGACATTGATTTAGCAAATTCACATTTGGAGGTTTCTTTAATCAGGATTGTGCTGTATTAATTCATCGTTTTATTTTCTGCTCAGCAGCTCAGTTAACACAATCTGCTAGTTCTACATTGATTCAACGTCTGTTGACGTTTAATCAACGAAAAAGTGGCGGATTTGTCGGCTGGGAAGTGCTCAATTTCACAGTCGAACAGTCACAACAAAATAAATGTATCTTTTCACATGTTGTTCTGTCTTCCTGGTAGCAGCTGTGTATTAACTGCTACACAACCTGTCTTCTTCCTAACGTTTGACTCAAGTTTCACATATGTTGAGTGAAGATTACATATTGTCAACAAGAGACGGGTTCAATTGTGATGTGGAATAGTCACTGCAGACTCTAATACGGGACGTCCGTCCGATAGATTCGCACATCGTAAAAGACCGAACAACCTTTTCGCCAACTAGCGAAAGCACGAGTTAGTAAATAGAGAAAAAATAATGAGAGATTGTCGCTCAAGCGTGACAGTGCATCGAAATGATGATGTCACCATTGCGTCACAGTCTATGTTACAATGCGGGGACAAATAGCTGCGCAATAATTTCGTGAACACATGTATTGCATAGCATTTTATATATACCATCGCTACAGCTTTTGTTATTAAACTTAAACGAGTGGCTCAACTTACCTCACACACCGGCTCAACTTACCTCGTAGAGTAGGTAAGTTGAGCCAAAATGACATAGTGTTTGAATGATGTTTTTTTTCAATATTCTTATGAGTTATGAAAAAAATTTTTTTTTAAAATTGAGGCCAAATCATCAACCATTACGCTGCTACTTTCACTTTTATTGTAAACCAAGCGGTTTTCTCAGCAGAAGCGTTTAAGTAAAAAGTGGCTCAACTTACCTCATCCTCCCCTACTCGGTCAAAAAACACTATTTTATCATTGCACATTTTCCGGTTTTTCTTTCGGGTTTTCAGGATTTCTTTCAGGGGTTTTCTTTGCCTACCTTGCTTTTGTGATGAGCTAACGCATCAAGAGTGTTCCCCTCAGGACCATCAACACTTTTGATTAACCACCAAGGTCAATCAACATAGCAACTATCTTTTTGTCTTGTTTTTTTTTACTTATCTAAATTGTTAAAACAAAATTACTAGCCTTTTTTCCCTCTCTTTTTCTTCTGAATAAAAAAAAATCTATTAAGGTGTTGCGACCGTGCCATTTTTTAAACTGACTGCTCTGCTTTGGTATCATGCACGACTGCACGTTATAACGTCCGCGTTTTGTCGCTTCTACCTTTTTTAGACCTCTGCTATGTTTGGCATATATTTTTTTTTCATTGTGATGGTCAGAAATAAAAAAAAAACTGAACTGAAACAGTTTATTACCGTAGGCTAGCCTACTGCACAAAATGATTATCACAGCACCTTAGAATTAAGCATGATACAATAGCCTGCAAACGTTTTGGTATGCAAAGCTTTAAAATAAAAAAAATCTTTTGGGAGTTTGTCACAGATAGGCTAGTAGCCTACTAGAAGTGTTAGTTAAGTTACATTTGAAATTGAAACATTTAGCGAATTGCTTGAAAGTTTTTGCTGCACTAGAAACAGCAGCACATCGTGAGGTAACATAGGCTAGATTGCGAGAGTCTTCTAGCGATTGCTTTTAGTCACAGCTCAAGTCATTGCTGTAAGGCGTAGGCTATAGATATCCAATATCTCTGCTTCTCCTTTGAGTCATAGATTGTTTTGAAGCTGGTAAAAATATCTTGTGACGGTCTTTTTCGAATTCATTTATTTTCCATGCCATGTCCAAAACAGAAAATTTGAAATCTAATCTACATTTTTGCACTTTATTTCGAATTGCTGTTTTTTTCTCCTGTCTAGGGCTTAGTCAAGTGATGAAATTTCTACTTCTCTGGCTACTTCAGTGGCACTGGCATCCACTACAAAGTTTTGCGTTATTAATAAATCAGAAAACCTCTAAAAAAAAACCTCAAGCAAATAGTAGCCTAAAATTATTCAGGAAAGAGATGATTTATAGTTAGGCTTGGCATTTTTTGAAATGCAAATCCGGAAAAACTGCAAATGAATTCAATGTAGGCCTAATACAAAATAATTTAATGCAGCTTATTGATTAATATGGGCAAATCACCAATATGTGTACGCCTACTTCACCAACGTAAACAAAAGAACTTAATATTTATGAGCGAATGAATCAGGCTCAATGACATTAGAAAAAGGTGCTTCGCACTGAACAAAGTACAGTGTTCGATTTTATCTTTTCATAAAATTCACTACATGTCAAATGAATTTTGCAAGTGAGAAGAGCTTTGACATTCTGTTCCAGCATTTGGCCTCTGTCACCAGACCACATAGCCTATTGTTCATAATTGAAAACAATCGCTCAACTGGTGCTGATGTCCCAGGCAAACAAAGCACAAACTCGACAAGTTTGGAATGGTTATGTTTTTGTTGATAAAAGTTTGGAACAATTGGATCAACTTTTGTTCAACAGATGTCGTTGCATTTTGCCATGATTCTTTCCTCTCACTCTCAGACATGTATTTCTTTACCAAAACGTGCTCATCGAAAAGGAAGTCGATGTTGATCATTTGCTTCTAAAACCTTTTGTTAATATTTTTATATAAGGACAAAAACAATGCTGGCGATAGCCTGTTGTTCTGGCGAAGCCTGAACTATTTTAGACGACACAGGCCGAAGTGGATCTTGGGTCAAAAATGTGAAGAACTAACGTATAGAGTAGACGAACAAAAATTCGACTGCGGTGATCGAGGAAAAATAGCAAATAACCTATGCGAAACAACCGTAATAAATCATGTCAATTGTCACCGTCCAGCTTAACAGAGGATGAGCTATCTATCGCGTTTGGGCACGCAACGGCTTGAGCAAACATAAACGACCAACGGAGATATCATTTATTCTTGCGATTGAAAAATGTAGGCATGCATTAAAACCCTTATTCAAAACACAAAACAGTGCTCCGGTAGCAAACACATGGTAGCATATTTTGGCACACAAGTTTAATAGACCTAGCGGTAATCTCAACATGTTGACCACTAAAGATGCGCCATGGGGCTATAAGTCACTGTATAATTACACCACGCCGCTTTGGGATTTTCGTCATCTCCCTCCCGATGTCAGTCGGCAACCTAGGCCAATATAACGCAATTATCAGTGTTCTAATACCCATCCGCCACTTAAGGGCGTCATATATTTCGAACAGTCCTTAGAAATACGCCAAATAATGCGGAAAAATGTATTTTTTTTAAGTAAAATCTTTCAACTTTTCAAGTAGGCAGTTTCCAAAGTATTTGACACTAAGTCAAAGCAATTATTAAATTCATTTTTGTTATTATAAATTGATAAAAACGTTGGATGGCACCGGAAACCCACTACCAAGACAACCCACGCTATTGCCTTTACCCATGCCTTCATTTTGCCGTAAATTAAAATTTAGAGGGGGTGGAAACCAAAAGTAGGGTTAAAATAGGCAGTTTATATGTATACTACCCACCAAGGGGTATGGAAACTTACTTTCTGAAAGGGGGTGAAACATAAAAAGTTTGAGACGCCATGCACAAGATTACCAAACAACGGCGTTTTCAATATTGAGAGCAATAATCAAAAAAAACTTGACAATGATACGTAATCACAAGTGATGACCTCTCACTTCCCTAGCCAATATCATTGCTATGCTTTTAAGGGCACAGCGTTTTGGACCACAATTGTTGTACTGTGAACATGGGGTTTTATGAGTGTCACTGCAGCAGGCCACAGAAATGATGCAGAAATATCGCTGAAGCAGGAAAGCAGCTTTGTATTACAAATTCGTCAACTATAAAATTAGCAGATGCAAATTACTTATTGAAAGGTATATATTATACAGGACAGAAAACGCTGAATGAAAAGTTACTGAACTGGTTAGCCTGAAAAAAAGGCGTATGGGTTAGATCTGCAAAATACAATTCAAACAAGTACATGAAGACTTTTCCGTGATACGCTGAAGGCGAGCAAATAAAACATCACGGCGTGTTCTATTCGCTCATAATTTATAGTTTCCATCGAACAACGAACCGTTTAACGACAGCAGAAGAATCTTCGCATTTTTTTAAAAAGTACCTCATATAATATGTTTTGTACACTTTTTGTAGTTGTATCAACAATTTGTGGACATGATTTGATTCTACAATACGTATTTACGTAAGTTAAGGGGATTTGTTTGAGTTTTCATATCAGACCAATGAAAAGTAAGCATTTCAATCTAGCGATTCCCTAATGTCATAAAAGCAAAAAGTCCCTTGCAACACGAACGTGGCTTTAAATTTTGATATTCACATAAAAACTTCTTGAAGATCACATGAAGTCGTCTAAATCGTCATATTGTGAAAAATCTTCAACTGCGTCATTTCGTGATGCTTTCATCCCGCCACCTAGTTTCGCTTTCTGACCTTTCTTCGCTCCTTTCTTTTGTTGCTGCGGCAAAGAAAAGTTGATGTTAAAATATTGTTCGACCTAGAAGCGTTGCAGCTGCCCCAATTCTTCTAAAGATTAATAACTTAAGACAGCAAATCAACGTCTACAGACGTTGAATTAATGTAAAAAGTTGGTTTGCTGTCTGGGAACATAAAAAGCAAGATCCGTTATGTCGGATTATAGCCCATTTGCGAACGACATGCATGTTATGTGTAGTTGTACATCATGCTAAAGATTGAACAATTGAACATTCCAAAGGTGTTTACCGTATTGACATAAAGATAGTGTAGTTAGTAAACTACTTGCAAGACAAGACTTACCTTTTCTAGTTTTAATTTTTCATTAGAGAGAGCTGTGATTGGCAGACTTAGCTTCTTCAAACTTTCAGCATCCACTGAAATACAGTTTTTGTTTTTTAAACATGGAGTTGGAATGATTGACAAAGATTATTTTACTTGCGAAGTTCCCAACTAGCAAATAAGTCCTATAACATTGATTCAGCTTTAGTAGGCGCTGAATCAATGCAAAAAGGACTGATTTGCTGTCCGTTCCTGGAACATTTTTTTATGTTTTTTTTTAAAAATCCAGATTGCGATAATTGCATAGAAAAGTGTTCAACACTTTAGAACAAACTCGGGCAGTTGGCATTATAGTATCAGTATCAAAAAGCTACATACATTTAATGGTTTATTTGATAAATATGGACCCTGATGGGTGATAGGCCTACCACCGCATGGTGCCACTACACTAAACTGAGTAGGCTAATAAAAGTGTTAAATTTTATACTAACGTGATAAGTCTACGAGTTACACAAAATCTGCGAAAGCATTGCGCAGCGCGTATGAGAAATAGGTAACACAAACATGTACTTAATGGTACATAAAATAACGCACATAGCCCACTTCATGCAGTGTTCTTGAAATGCCACTATTCACACCAGCAAGTTAAGTTATGTTTTACATTACAGCAAAAGCCGAGTGATTAACTGATTACTGTACAGAAAATACTTTCATATAAATTATACAACAAATCAGTTATCAAATGCATCACTCTCTTACATTTGATCACTGCAGAAGATATGACAGTTTCCAAAAGGTAATAATAGTGGGGGGAATCTTCAACTGTCAGCAACTTGTTTTTCAGGAGATCCGCAAATTTGTTAAATTCTTCTTTGGTTTTTGGTTTGAAGGAATCAATGGTTATCTTTTCAGGGTCAATATCATCAGTATCTGAAATCAATAACCAACAACGTGAGAAGATGCATTGTTCTTGTGTAATCAATTGCGACTCTATGGCAGCCAATTCCAATGATTACCATAAGAATAAGATGTTCGCTATCCAAAATAAGTCACATTTCCAAATCTGTGATATGATTTCATCTCAAGTTTTGAATGTAATCAACATTGTCAGTGACTGTATTACTTCAGCATGTCACAATTGTCACACATATATAGTTTGTTTCGAACAAAGCTGACCTCAGATTATAATAAGGTTAAGAGAGATTATAAAATTAAGAAAGTTCTTGTGTGATTCACCTTGGAAATCTTGATGTTATTATCCTATTTGTATCAATTGGCTAGGTGCTTTACTATTTTAATCAATTTACAGCTTTTGTGCACAGCAAAAAAAAAATCAAAATTAGCATTATTAGCTAAATTGTAGATTTAAATGAAACTAATTCAATGAAATAAAATTTACTCTCAGAAAAGCAAATCTGTGACACTGGTAAATAAATATGTTAAACGTCCACACTTACTAAACTGTTCTGTCAAAATTTCTAATTCCGATTCCTCAGCCAGCTTCTGCGCAAGAAGCCGATCAGCCAACTTTTCTTCAGGAGTTTGATTTTCTTGTTTTAATCTTTTTTCCTCAGCCATCTTTTTCTCCTGTTCTTCTTTTTCTTTTAACTTTTTGTTCAAAGATTTCTTTCCACCTTTTTTAGGTTCTTGTTTTGGCTTAGGTTCTGAAGAAAAAGTTGTGACTGAACAGTAGGCTGCTGAGTCAGTGCATCACACACTGTTCTGACTGTTGCAACGTATAAAAATAATAAAAATAAGCAAATAAAGCAGCAAGGCTGAAGTCAGTGAAACATTTGTGTATTGAAACTTCATTGAATTTTTAATATTCGTTGCAATGCTTTTAAAAAATGCTATTCTTCTTGGCTAAAGTATCTTTATTCTTAGTCAAATATGAGCAAACACTACAGAAGGGTTCACGTCTTCTAAGTGCAGACAGTTAGGTGCCTGCCAAATAGGTGCGCGCACAGTGACGTCAAGATATTTAAGTGCGGCGCACTATGGCGCCCGCCACCCAGTCATTTAGGTGCTATTCAGTGTGCCAAATTACACTCATAATCATTTATCACAAATGCTTGATTATATGTGATAGGTGTTTCATACTGTTTGTTTTAAATACAAAATCTATCCCTAGCTGTTACAAACTAACAAAATAATGCAAGCTGAGTATAGCATGCTAATCTTATACTTGTAATACTTATACAACCGGAATGGCCCGATTCGGTGAGTCCGATTCGGTTAGTCCGATTCGGTTAGTCCGATTCGGTTAGTCCGATTCGGTGAGTCCGATCCCTTAACGGGGGATTTTTTCAATTTTTTTTTAAAATTATCGGGTACCATAGCCTAACTATCATTGCCGTTTTAGGGTTAGGGGTTTGGGTTAGGGGTTAGAAGTTAGTAACTCACCGAATCAGACTCACCGAATCGGACTCACCGAATCGGATTCACCGAATAGTAGCAGACCCTATACAACTTGCTGGCTATAATTAGCCAACAGGCATTTTTCATTTCATTTCAAATGGTCCCTCCTTTTGTGAAAATCTTGAGTATGCCACTGTCTGCAGTATTACCATCACACAAAAATAGACTTTACTGGAAATAGCACCTAAAGAACTGGGCGCCACAGTGCGCCGCATCTACATATCCTGATGCCACAGTGTGCACACCTATTTGGCAGGCACCTAACTGTCTGCACCTAAAAGACGTGCTCCGCTACAGAATATCAAAACGCCACAATAGAAATCACACTTGCTTCAGTTGCTTGTACTTATGCTAACAATGATACTACTGTAGTTAAGATAAGTTGCATCTACCTTCTACTTTTTTCGGCTTTTTCTCTTCTTCTTCATCATCCCAGTTGTCTTTTAGTGCTGAATCTTCATCTTCTCCTTCCCATTTATCAGAAACATCTGCAGTTAGACTATCACCTCCAACATCTTCATCATCTGTAGCAGAAAAGAATAGTTTAAGCATTTAAGCAACGATCATTGATGGTGAGGAACAATATCACTATTTAACTATAACTTTACTGTTATACAATGCAAATGTTGGAATTGCAATTACAAACAAAACTGGTTAATTGCATACTGCTTGGAGATATTAATTGCTTTATTGTATCAAAATCCTAAATACCAAACCTGTCTAATGTTGAGCAAAACCATCAATTAACTGTTGTGTTTCTCGGCAGTCGAGTGTAGCAGCATCCTGCTACACTCGACTGCCGAGAAACACATGTTTTTGGAAAAGTCTTGATGGCTAGTGTGGAGGCTACACCGGTATGGTTAGCGAAACACAATGCTCGCTGTTCTATAGTGAGTAGTCAGGTAGTGCTGACGCCAGGAAGATCGCTCCTTTTCAACAATTAACTGTTTTCCATTAAAAGGAGTATATTGGATAATTATATCAAGGGGTGCGGCAGCAAACAAAATGAGTCATGTGACAAACATTTACCAGTGAGCAAAAGGACAGGAGGATGTCCTTTAATTTTCTTTTGCATGTTTGTCTGGGACGTTTGAAAGCAAAGTGTAGAAAATAAGTTTACAAGACAGAAGCAAGTAATCAAAAGAAAAACAAGTGACTGCAGTGAACATGCTGTAATCGCACGCACACGACATTGTGCTGCAAACATCCAATCTTCACAAAGCTGGACATTGGACAGCATAAAGACAAAAGGAATGATCACATTACCGGTACGGTAACCAATATGCATAGCCATGCAGAAGCTACAGAGCTAAAACAGCACAATGAGACAATGGCACCAGTGGTACCATATAAAACATGTGTTAAACTGTGGCGTACAGGTTGAAAATGACATATTGACAATAGATAATAAAGCTTAAAAGATGGGGATTGATGTAAGACTGGGCTATAGTATTCACATGCAATCGAACAGATATTTCTTTAAAATTGAAAAAGTAGACAAATTTTTGCCTTATGTCTTGCTACTTTACCCCAGTTATCCATGGATTACTTGACCAAGTCTCTTTTATTAAGCTGAAAAATTGTTATATATTGTGTACAGAGAATCAGGGATGTATCCAATTCGTTTACTGTTTCAGCATCCAAAATATCTTCAACAGTTAGAAAACACTCAATTACAAGCTAACAGTGCTAGTGCAATCTGACTACATTTCAACAAAACATAATATTTAAATAGGCCTAGATCTACATCAACACCCTTCCCAGTTCAGTTGTTTTTATTTCTGACTGTCACAGAAAAAACAATACACATCAACATAGCAAGGGTCGAAAAAAGGTAGAACCGACAAAACGCAAATGTTTCAATGTGCTTGAGACTGAAATTTGCATTACACTTTGGCATATTTATCAGGGTGCAACCTAGTTCGTACCTTCAACCATTTGTACAGTCAGTTCATACCCTAAAAAGATCGAAAAAAAAAAAATTAAAAAAAGCCGAAGTCGCTGATCGCAGTTTAATAGCACAAAGCCGAAGTCGCTGATCGGAGTTTTCCCAAACAATTTGAAACAAACTCGAGGGTTAGGGTTAGCAGAAACTACGGTTAGCGGAAACTGCGGAAAAATGTTTGCGGAAACTGCGATCAGCGAGGGTTAGAGCATAGATTACTCTATGGTTAGAATTAGGGTAAGGGTTAACGGAAACTGCAGAAAAATTTTTGCGGAAACTGCGATCAGCGAGGATTAGAGCATAGATTACTCTATGGTTAGAATTAGGGTAAGGGTTAACTCAGCGAAATGTCACGCAGATGGATGACGTAATTACTGTATGTCGTCACACTAGGATTGCTTTTATTGCCACACTCGGAGTTATCGCTACGTTCGAACTTCGACCTACCGTTAATTATTATAAACAAAACTCGACCAAAACACATGCTATGCGCCTGCGTTGGCTAGCGGTTGATGGACTGCGACTCTTTAAGCTAAGCACAACATAAAGTTTAGCAACGAACTAGATTTATTAGCATGAAACAAGAGACGAAAAGGTTTATTAAAAGGTACCGTATCTGTAAATGGAATGAAAATACTAACTTGATCATATGCTTGAAAAAGAAATGAAAAGTAAAATCTTTGAAAGCAAAATCATTCATGTTTAGTGTTTACATCAATTCAACAGCACATCACCTTGAGTAAATTTAAAAGTTGCTGACATCAGTAAACAGCCCTTGAAAAATAGTTACGGAGAGACGTTTGATTAAGTTTTCGACTTAACATTGCTCCCTTTTCACTATAATATCGCAACTTATCGCTGACCAGCTTTCAAGTTTCAATTTGCTGTAATACGCCCGTTTTCGTGTTGCAGATGAAACAAAAGATGCGCATATTCCCCGCCTTTGATCGGGTTTCTATGGCAACGGTTGTGTGTGCACCATGCAGTTTGCGCGAGTCCGTTGTTGTGTTGATTATGCCGCGTGTGCGCAATGCGGTTTGTACCAGCCCTTGTTACGTTGGTTAATGGTTACCTCAAGCCGAGACGTCAAGTTGATTTTCACAGCAAGCGATTCACTGCCGCGACAATTCTCTGCAGAGGTTTCGACTTTCGAAAGCGACATTGAGTCTGTTTGCAAGCGCATTAAGCTAAACGCACGCTGCGTCAACGTAGCAAATTATGTTGTTTTTGGGTGCATTCAACATCTGATGACATTGAATCAACGCAAAATGGTAGATTTTTGCTATGTCTCAGGCAGCAAAATCAGTCAAAAATGACAGATTATTTTTTGTCTGGGGTGGGATTGTAGCATCGCTACTCGTTCTAGTGATTATTTATCGCGAAGCTGTTGCGGTTTGCAATTAAAAATGTTTTCCTGCTGCCGATCGCTAGTTCATCTATTGTTTTATGTATCAATGCAGCATAAAAAGTTGCTCCCATGCAGAAATATGCGTGGGGGTCTGGCCCCCACGGCTTAGGCGCCTATGTAGATTACTATATGGTTAGAGTTAGCGGAAACTGCGGAAAAATGTTTGCAGATAACTGCGATCAGCGGACTTCGGTTTTGAGCTATTTTTTCTCTCGTTCTTTTCAGGGGGGAAATTTTAAAATGATTGCGAAAACTGCAATCAGCGACTTCGGCTTTTTTTAAATTTTTTTTCTCGATCTTTGACTAGGTTGCATCCGATTTATCATAGTTCTTTTCATTCATATTATTGTATTTTTATGACTAATATATATATATTTTATAATCTTTAACATTTATGAAAGTGTTACAATCCGAAGTGGATCAATAACACAGTTTTCAGCTTAATTACATTACAATTGTACATCAACAAAATTTTTAATTTATTACAATTACTTACCGTACTTCTAAATTACTTCTACTGTAATTACCGTACTTCTAAATATATTACACATTTCAATTACAAAAATTAACTGTTTTAATATTTATGTTTAGTTCAATGATTTTTCAATTTGACTTTATCAAAAACTACGGTACCGTAGTGCAATGGCATTTGATCAAGATTAGGTTTTTTTAGAAGCCCTTTTGAAACCCAACTAGCATCTCAGTGGTTACAATATGCATCTGACTAAACATCATGCAGCGCTGGTTTGACTCTCGGGGTGTGCGCTTGAGCAACACATGTCAGGACTACTCTCCATTCAGTGGCACTTTGTAGTCTTGTAGATGGAATAATTCCCGGCAAAACATCTCAACAATCAGTAACTTCACTCTGTCAATCTCAGTAACCGGCATTGCATTAAAAGCCTCTACAAATAGGTAAAGTTACCAGAAATAACCTATCAAGGCTTTGTCAGTCCGAGGATAAAGATTCAAAACTAAATCAAACTGATATCACAGGTGTAATTTACCCAATGTAATAGTAATTTGGACCAATTTTTTTTAAATTACTATTACACAACACTTATAATTGCATGAAAATGTGTAATTAATTACATTCAATTACAATTGATAAGTCTGGAAATTGCAATCCAGAGTATTCAACTCATTTGCTCTCAAATCTCAAGCACATGGCATCTGAATTTCCACCATTTGTCACCTTCACCTCTGCTATTGTTTGGTAAAATGTAAAATATGTCTAGCTAAAACAGTGAGAAAAAAAAAAGTGAATTTGCTTATTAAAGAAAAATTCTCCCTGAATTACGGCAACTTCATCAGATAGCTCAGTTGGTTAGCGCATCACTTCGTGAACGAAGAAGCTTCAAGATCAAGCGTCGCTGGTGCGAGTCTGGGCTTGAGCAACGCATTCTAAGGACTGCTCTCCATTCAGCGGCACCTAAACAACCAACCAACTCTTCATCTGTGTGGTGCCAATGTTGTCTCAAATTACTACCCAATAGCTTATTTCTTAAAAATCAGGCCTCAGAAAACAAATGAGATAATCGAAAAATATTTTTAGCTATGCAGTAACCACAAGTTAACACTTCTGGTTAGTGTTTTATTTTCGATAACACAGGCAGCTCTTGCCTCTTGGTTTGGAAATTGGAACTTGGAATCGAGGTGGGCAAAATCACGTTGTACTTGTGTGTGGCTATGTGCACTGGTGCGTGACTACTGGTACTGCATCACCAACCTTTGGAAGTTTCTATTTAAGTTTATTTATTATTATTTATTGAATGCAAAAACAACAAAGTTTCTTTTTTTACTGATTATTATTTATTTCTATTTAAGTTTTCTTATTTAAATTAAAAAAAAGTTTACAAATCCCAGGATTGATGCTGGTGTAGGGACCCGTGATGAATAATCAGAGTTTTCAACTTTGTGCAAAATGTTTTTCTCCTATAACATTTGCGTTTCTTAAAAAAAACGTGCTTGTTGTGAACAAAAATAATTGATAAATCGTTTTATACACCTGCAATTATGCAAACTAAGTACAAATATCTTGTAGGCTTATGCTAAATGATGCATTGCCACTTAGCTACACCAACCAATAGGCTAATGACTAACAAGACTCACTGATGCATGGAGCATGAGAAAACATTTCAACACATCAACTGGAATATTGGAATGTAAATTTGCAATGGCATCTAATGTTCAAAGAAAAATCGCAAAACTTTTGAATTTTGACCACCGTTAGTGTAACTTTTGTGTTTAGCGGAATAGATTATGTATTGGCTAGACTCTACATTGCCTACCACACCAAATGTTCAGAAATATGTGCATGATAACTTATTAATTTGCTTAATACCTTTTTTGTTTTACAGAGTTTAGTGTTGTGTTTTTCTCTCTGAACAGGTCTTCCTCCACATAATGATGATCTTCTTGAAGAACAAGATCGTTTCCTCGATCTTGTTCCACCTCCACAGCTTTTCGTACAACCGGACCAAGATCTCCATTTTTCCCATCGTGATAGCCTAATCATAAAAAACTATCAGCTACTTATTATAGTAAAATACCAATCATTGCATATTTGTAGTAAACGTATAAGAATAAGACAGGCAGGACACAACAATACATCAGGGTCGAGCATTTTAACAATATACGGTACGGTATTTTACATATTTGCAAATAGTTTTAACAGTAGGCTATAGGCTAATAGTACAAGAATAAGCGATGTACAAGTGATGTGCAGTAACCTAGGCTACCAACAAACATACGATGGAATATTTTTATTCAAACATAGCAACAAGATATCAAACAAGCAACAACTATTTTATAAATAGATCAAACACAGAACTTTGCAAAAAATCCAAGCAGGTATTGGGACCAATGGTCTGGTCAGAGGTTCCAAGTACCGGTAGGCTAAAAAACTTATCATTTCATTGTTTCGAAAAAGAGATCAAAACGTTAATTTTACAAAGCTACAGTGCATCGTAATTAAGTGATATGTTATGGAAACCAATTTGTCATTTGTGTTTAGGTCTACGTTATCTTAAATACGCTTTTTTTTTGGTGCGTATGTTGAAGCGCGGGAACGTTTTAACGTTTTATTTATTTTTTCTTTTGTAAGCTTATTATGGCAAAATCGTCATTTTCGTAGGGTGGCAATTGACAAGTAGACCGTATGGTCGTCTCGTTGTCTCCCTGTCGGTATGGGAACTTGTGTAACTTTTGCATTGTGTATATTACTTGCATATTTCAAACATGTAGCCTAGCTACCTATGTTCCTGTTACTGACAAATAAAACATTGTTTGATTGATTGAAATCGATTTTTAGCGGTTTATGATTGAACTGACTCGTGTGAAAATAAATTCGTTTGTATTACATGACATGTACCCTATAACCGAGTCGTTCACAACCATTGTTGTGGGTTTGACACCTGTCAGAAGATATTTCATTGTCTTGAGTTTTATAGTAGGCTAAACAAACCTTTTATTTTTGCTAGAATTTAATCAACGTAAACATCGGCTTTAAAGGTCCCATTCAAGTTTCTTTTTCGAAAGTAATCTACCATTGCATGCAGGGCCGGATTTAGCTGATAAGGGGTCGGGGGCACTTTTAGATCGGGATTTTAGACTAAATCCGGGCCTGATTTCATATATAAGCTGACAGCATGGATCGGACTATCTATAGCGTATAGCAGTTGTTCCTCAACCCGTGGTTCTCGAAAGGTTTTTAGGGAGAATGTGAAAGTTTTCAAATTTCCCGCATGGATGATCAATTATGACATTTAAAAATTCTTTGTGCTTCATCTGTGTAGCCCATTAGGTTTAATGCATTATTAGTGCATCGCGACGCAAAGGTTCGGTTTTTTAACTAACTAAAAAACATTCATATAAACGAGTTCCTTCAAGTTCTTTTTATAAGGCTATGGGCTATATTTATGTACAACTTCATTCTTTTGAAACAGCAGATTGTTGATCACTGCTTTTGAAATCCAAACTTTAGTCAGCAGCCAGATAGCCCTCACAGCTTTGCCATGACTGTGAATGCAACAAAACATTGATTACAAATTAAAAGAGAGAAATTCTTTGTAAGGGTCGCAAAAGTTATATTATTTTCCAATATTACACAGAAAAACAGTAAATCAGCATACAGATTACTGATCCTGTGTGCCAACTCATAGATCATAACTTCCCGCACAGCAAACAATGTCGGCTGATCGTTGGCCAACGGTCGCGAACGTCGCGGTCGGCTTTTCGCCGCAAAACAACCATTTGCCAACTAACATTATTTCTTTAACTGGACAAAGAATCAGTAAAAAAGGGTACAACATGTTATAATTTGGTGATATAAACCACATAAAACATTTTTTTTACCAAATATATATTGTGTAAAACTTGGTTGTGGACACAATGCTAAGACAATGGTGGGCCAACGTCGCATTTGTCGTCGTGGGCATTCAGTTGAAAACCAACCTCCAGCCACCGATTGTTTATTTTGATATTCCGGGTAAAATAATCTTACATAATGAAAAGTACCCATTACAATTCTGTGAATTGAAGCTTTTATAAATTTTTATTTCAACAAACGTCAATATCATAAATAGGTTGTTAACACAACGTTGAACCAACGAAGAACCAACGTCACGTACGTCACCGTGGGCATTCGGTTGTCAGCCAACCTTTTGAGAATAAATCTCAATTTTGGTGTTTCTGGCAAACGAATTAAGAGATATGGCAAGTAGCCTATGTATTATAATTCTGTGAAATGAAGAATTTTTAAAGTTCATTTCAACAAAAATTTAATATGACTAATATAGTTGTTGACGCGACGTTGTGCCAATGGTGGATCCCACAGCGCGTTCGTCGCCGTGGGCATTCGGTTGTGAACCAACCTTTCTACAACAAATATCATTTTTCGTATTCACAACAAAATAATTCGAAGCATTGGCCAGTATATGTTACAATTTGACGAAATTAAAGTGAACAAAGGTTTATTCTAACAAAAACGCTATATAAAAAATATTTTGTTGAAGCGACGTTTAGCCAATGGTGGGCCCCACAGCGCGTTCGTCACCGTGGGCAATCGGTTGTGAATCAACCTTTCTACAACAAATATCATTTTTCGTATTCACAACAAAATAATTCGAAGTAGGGGAAAGTAGGGCAAAATGAGGTGGTAGGGCAAAACGAGGTTCTCGTTTTTTAAAAAAACTACTTACGCAACATAGTGGAAATTTTGGTAGGAAGTAGCCATCTTGGAATTGAATCAGTTTTTAGTTTAATTCTGTAATTTTAGTGTACAGAGATGTTTTGTGCAGCAGAATTAAAAAAACAGGTAATTCGTTAAAAAAAACGGCCAAATGCTTCCGTGATTTTTTTATACTAAATAATTATTTGTTGCAGTTGTTGCTTTTTCTCATAATACTTTAGGAAGTAGTGATAGCATAAGAAGGAAAATATTTGAATTTCCTTTCACTGCAAGTGTTTTACAGCCAGTTTTTTTCTGTGTAATGCAATGGGGCATAATGGGATAGTTACATCATTGCATGAAACTACATGTGAAATGGGTTTCTTCATTTTTGTTAGCCTGCTTCTGGAAGCTATATGCTACAGGACATAGCAGAATTAAACTATTTGTTTATTAATAGATCTCAGGGATTCATAGTATAGGAATCGCCAACTCGGCTGGATATCTGACAAGCGGAGTGTAAAAGTGTTGCCAGATATTTTTTAAATTTTTACTAAAAATATCATTTTGGCATTTGTAAAGTAGCGGTTGCCCAAAATTTTCCCGTAAATAAACGGACAAGCTTTGGGCAATCACTACTCTTTAAAAATGCTAAAAAATTAGTTTTTCTAAAAATTTAAAAAAATATTTGGCAACACTTTTACACTCCCCTTGTCAGATATCCAGCCGAGTTGGTCATCCCTGCACTATGAATCCCTGATAGATCTTAAATTATAGCTTATAATCATTCAGGAATATCCCAGCTAATATTTTTTATCATAATTATGGTTCAAATGTTATTTCTGCTATTTTGCATGTTTATTGTTTAATCATCAACGATAAACTTGTTTCAAGACTGTCAATGCATTGTTGCTGTGCAAATTTCTGATTCACTTCTCTCATCCCATTTTGCCCCACCCATGGGGCAAAATGGGAAAAAAGGCACCTCTGGAATTTATTTGATACTTAAATGAGTATTATCATTTTTGATATTTTTTTGTTTGATTTGTGTAGCATGATGCCTGACCTTAAGCTAAAAAAAAAATTGTTCGTTTTGCTTAAGTTTCTAGAATTTTATGACTGTTTAGGCTTAAGTATCCCATTTTGCCCTACTTTCCCCTATTGGCCAGTATATGCTACAATTTGACGAAATTAAAGTGAACAAAGGTTTATTCTAACAAAAACGCTATGTAAAAAATAGTTTGTTGACGCGACGTTGAGCCAATGGTGGGCCCCACAGCGCGTTCGTCGCCGTGGGCATTCGGTTGTGAATCAACCTTTCTACGACAAATATCATTTTTCGTATTCACAACAAAATAATTCGAAGTATTGGCCAGTATATGCTACAATTTGACGAAATTAAAGTGAACAAAGGTTTATTCTAACAAAAACGCTATGTAAAAAATAGTTTGTTGACGCGACGTTGAGCCAATGGTGGCCCCACGGCGCGTTCGTCGCCGTGGGCATTCGGTTGTGAACCAACCTTTCTACAACAAATATCATTTTTCGTATTTACAACAAAATAATTCGAAGTATTGGCCAGTATATGTTACAATTTGACGAAATTAAAGTGAACAAAGGTTTATTCTAACAAAAACGCTATATAAAAAATATTTTGTTGACGCGGCGTTGAGCCAATGGTGGGCCCCACAGCGCGTTCGTCGCCGTGGGCATTCGGTTGTGAGCAAACCTTTCTACGACAAATATCATTTTTCGTATTCACAACGAAATAATTCGAAGCATTGGCCAGAATATGCTACAATTTGACGAAATTAAACTAAACAAAGGTTTATTCTAACAAAAACGCTATATAAATATAGTTTGTTGACGCGGCGTTGAGCCAATGGTGGGCCCCACAGCGCGTTCGTCGCCGTGGGCATTCGGTTGTGAGCAAACCTTTTGCCAAAAAATCTTAATTTTATTTTATTTATTTATTTGCAATCAGACTCAAAGTCCATAGAATTCAAAATGCTTAGCCTACGCAATTGAATCAAATAGTTTTCAATTAGAGAAAACACAAGTCTCACGAAACAAAGTGTTACAATCACTCATACAAATAGCCTATATTAAAATGTTGCATGACCAAATGCTGCATAAATTTGATTAAAGAAATTCATCTTTTGATAAACGTTTTTACAGCTTTTCAATAGTTTATAAGTCAGTAAATCGGTTGGATATCGGAAATTTTTGAAAATGAAATATAAGCCGTCGCCAAAAATTCATATAAAAATAATATTTTGTTGAAAATACAACCAAGAAAACTCAAAATGCAAAAATTTTGTCTTGTTTGAGGATAAGGATTTAAACCGCATACATACGTTAGCCTACATCTGCCGTATTTAACGTTTGACTAGAATTAACTACATCAAAATAAAATAATTTAATTTGGACCAAAAAAATGATTTCATCATGTTTTTACAGTAACCGCAAATATCCCCCATAAAGTAGCCTACAAATGATCATATGAATGTTTGTGGTGGGCAAAACTATTTCTCAACCATTCAGACTTTCGAGTGTTCAATACAAATTACTTCCTTTAGCCACAAAACTTGTTGTTCTCATCTCGTTTGCTTCGAATTTTCGAAGTATTTCGTTTCGACCTAAAAGTTTCTATTGAAAAGCAAAGTCCAATTTTTTCACATTCATCCAATGTTTGAAGATGTTGAATCAATGTAAAATGCCTGATTTTGTTCGCCAGTGATTTAACCCAAATAGAATTGTGGTTTAATTAAATCCAAAGTTTGATTGAATTGAATTAAGTTTAACTACTAGATTCACCCGGACAACAGAGCAGAAATTGATTTTCATTGATTCAACGTTCACAGATGTTGATACAAAAGCATGCTTTGCTGGCTGGCAATAAACAGCTCTTTGTTAATTAGGTCATGCATTGGTGTTAATTAGGTCATCCTCTTCTTTTTTCATTTTTTTCCCATGCTGCCCTGCTTTCAAATTTATTCACAGTGAGTTGTGACGGCTTGAGGGCTTGTACGAATTACAAAGATAATATTGCGGTGCTTTGGTATGTCAGCAAGGTCCAACCAATGAAATTGCGAAAGATTTTAAGCCTACAAGCTCCAGCCTCGAATACTATCATTAGTCGCCTGGAAAAGCATTGGTGAGTGTATACTAGGTACTGCATATCGCTGTTTTTATTGTTGTTAGCATTTTTGATAAAGCATGAGATGGTTCAATTAGTTCGATGTAGTAGCCTACTATAATTAATTATAATGCAATACCGATACATAATTATTCATAAATTTAGACTTTAGGACACACCTGGGTGTGTACTGTGCAGTGCATTGATTTTTGTGTTAGTTTCGATAATACTAAATAGCTTATCTCCTGTTTTTTCGATGAAGTCAACTTTTTGTAGCAAGCTTGCGCGGTGCGTTTTTTGTAAGGATTCTGAAAGTAACGAAAAGGTTCCAGATGCTTGTTTAATAGATCAATGAAAAGTCAATTCAATACCATTACTTATTTTAAGTCAGTTTGTTTTAAATGGACACTGGTAAGCAAAATGTTTCCTCCTACATTGATAAAAAAAGCTCACCCTCAATAATTTGTTTATTTTTATGTCGCCAGTTTTGTGGCTCAGACTACTGTCTTGTATCGCAATTTTGCAATTTTGGTACGATCTAATTGATTAAAAGCAATTAGTTTTAACATAAAATCTAAAAAAAACACTAAATTATTGGGTCAAGTTTTTGTTAGGTCATTGAGGTCATTTTCACATTTTAAAGTAAATTGTTTTGAATATTCAGGTCGATGAAAACTTGCTCTATTTGTGAGGAATAGGCTGATGATGATGGATGATGGTGATGACGGATGATGATGAAGCTACATCAGATTTCGATAATTCTTTTTCACTACAAGCACAAGCATGGTCAGCTTAAGCATTTACTCCTTTACCTTATGTTTCTTTTTCAACAAACTCTCAGTTTTTAATGAATAATAACTACAGACAAAGCTTCTGTAGTTAATTTAATGCAAGGTTGCATGAAAAAGGTGTTTATTACAGTGACGAAAAATCATAATTTTGTATTTGTAATAGAAGTAATTCGCAAAATCTTTGAAGAAATGATTTCAAAGTTTATTTGTAGCAGGATAATTCTCATTTTCTTTTCCAGACTGTTGTAATCAATGTAATTCTGAGTTTATCCATGGGAGATACTTTCAGAACTTTTTCAGTGTGATTAGTTCATTGCTTTATGGGAAAAAGTTGCTTGTTAGAGTTAGTTACGTGGCTTCAGCAACCAACCTTTTCTACTAGACATATTGGTTTGGACCAGCTATTGGCAATTTATCCCAATGACATTATTATTTTTAGATGGAGTACGAAGAACCCATAACTTGTCCACAGCAACAAATTCAAATATCCATGCCGCTATTTCAGACTGGCTGAAATACGCAAGAGATGAGGACTGAGAAGTTTGAGAAGAGGAAGACAGGAAATTTGATTTAATTTGCCTCATGCCCTTTTCTAGACCGCCGTTATATTTAGCATGTTCTTTGTTTTTGCTGTGATGGTTAGAAATAAAAACAAACTTAACTGCCATCTGTCCTACTCTTTGCTTGTATGAGTGCCTTTTCTAGCAATGTTGTACCGAGTGGAATGCTAGTATGGTAAGTGATAAGGTTTAGTGCGAATTGAGGTCTCGATCCCACGTCTTCGTGGTCATCATTTTCAGCACAGATTAACTCGAAAAAAGTGAGTTAACAACACGCCACCATGTGGTCAAAGTTAAGAAACGTTTTCGGTTTGGTGAGGTCGTAATGTCTAACCCTTGTCAGAGCAAAACGTGAGCGTTTGGTCGTAGATTAGCAAATGATGGCCAACGCTAGGCCCACGAGTAACCAAATCGTTTTCGCCAGAGGGGATGATAGTAAATTGCGTCTTCCACGTCGACCCAACGAAAGCGTTTGGTCGTAGGTTGGCCAACAGTGCACTAACGTTGGTTCTACGATTAAACAACTCTTTTTTGCCACAGTGAGGATAGCTGTAGGCTAAATTGCGTCGTGGATCCCACGTCGAACCAACGAAAGCGTTTGGTCGTCAGGTTGGCCAACAGTGCACCAAAGTTGGGTCTACGATTAGCCAAGCATTTTTTTTGCCACAGTGAGGATAGTTGTAAATTGCGTCATGGATTCCACGTCGAACCGACGAAAGCGTTTGATCGTAGGTGGCAAATGGTCGGGAAAGGGTTGGCCAACAGTGCATCAACGTTGGGTCTACGATTAGCCAAGCCTTTTTTCGCCACAGTGAGGATAGTTGTAAATTGCGTCGTGGATTCCACGTCGAACCGACGAAAGCGTTTGGTCGTCAGGTTGGTCGCAGGTGGCAAATGGTCGGGAAAGGGTTGGCCAACAGTGCATCAACGTTGGGTCTACGATTAGCCAAGCCTTTTTTCGCCACAGTGAGGACAGTTGTAAATTGCGTCGTGGATCCCACGTCGAACCAACGAAAGCGTTTGGTCGCAGGTTGGTCGCAGGTGGCAAATGGTCGGGAAAGGGTTGGCCAACAGTGTGCCACCGGGGGATCGACGTTTAACCAACCGATTTTTGTGACTGACGATTCGCCCAAGGTGGCCCGCTAGCCAAATTTGTTACGCACCGACGTCGGAAACCAACGGAGGGCCCACGGGACGTTTCCAATGGTCTAACGTTGGACCAACGACACGTTGTTGTGCGGGTTAGTCAATGTTATCAACTTTCATAAGTGCATCGCAAGTTCAGCAAATTCTTCTCAGTGTGTCGCTTCGAGACTTATGAAACATTTTTTTTCCATTAGGAAACACGATATACTAAAATATACCCCCGATTTAAACCCTACTTCCACAAAATGTCCGCACTGTGTCAACCTCCCTCTCCCCTTGTCCATGCGGACAACATTATACCGATATCTCTGAAGTGTAAGTGGCCATGGCCGTTCTCTAAACTTGTATCGCTTAGTGAGACTACCGATAGGCTATAGGCTACTACTTCAACGTAGTTTAGAAACCTCTTAACTCCATGAATTCAGATCTCCATGAAGTGTACTAAAGCTTAAATGGTTTCATACAAAATTGGGTTGTAACACCACACTTCTCAAGTAGCCTATACTGTACACAAAACGTATTTACGACTGCATACAAACATGTAGGCCTAATCTAATAGGCTAGCCATTTTCGCTCCAAGGGCATTAGGCTACAAGACATTAAAAATGTTTCTGTAGATCATCATAGCACAGTCATCAATTTTCCCCAATTAAAAAAAAGGGTTGAAAATAAGTGTAGATACAGTCAATCGGACTGTTTTTTTCAACGAACTAGCCATAGGCTTACGTCCCGGTTTAGCTTGGACAGTTCCACACTTGATTTGCAATAGCTGCATTGAATTACAGTGAACTACAAAAAGTGATAAAAAAAAGGAAGGAAAATTGTTCAGACTTTCTGAGGTCAAATCCTTCCAGACATAGCCTACCAATTTACGTTTACTTAGTCGGAAATTTAGTGCTTCAAATTCTTTTTAGATGCGCCACTGCTGAACTCCATTTTATAACTTTAAAACTAAGAGCTGAAGTCATGTTATTTTCGCAACGTGTGGACTGGATCTGCATGTCCAGAGACATTGCTGATTTTTTATTGTGATGTTTTTATTTTGCCTTGTAACAATTATTCGACATAATTTGATGTTTTGGTTCCTGAAGTTCGACCTTTGTGTTGGTCAACATCTTGCCTGACAAACATAGTCGAGAATGTATAAGTCCACGTGTTGTGTATAAGGCCTACTGACAAAGCATGTCTGACAGTTCATTTCCCAAGCGTGATTGAAATTGGACGAATAAGAAAACTTATGAATAAAGGCATAAAAAGCAAATGGTTTTTCCTATATGTTGAAGTCGAAGAACCAACACTTGGCAAACATTTTCCCCTCATTTTTCCCCCATATTGTTCATGTGGTCACAACTCTTAAGCACATCGTTTTTTGTTGCATCTCGATGATTGAGATGATCTTCCTTTGCACGCTGACTGCTTCCTAGATGAGCACTTTCGACGTCGTCTCCTTGTTCCACCTTCACAAGTTTTGGTACATTGTGACCAAGCTCCCCATTTTCGCCATCGAGCTGCAACGGTATTTTCCTTTTAGTTTTACAAACGTTAACAATCACAAGATTGCTGAACAATGGTTAATTATAAATTTTGCATTATTTGAATATTTGTGAATATAGCTTGATAGGTGAACTGAAAGTATGATACTATGCAATATTAAAATAAACTTGCAATAAATTTTTACAAAATTCTAAGCGTGAATAGCCAAAAACAAGCATACCAGCAAAGATGCATCTTTTTGTATTGCATTCTCGGGACTGAGATGGCTTTCCTTCACAAGCTTTTGGTCGGTTGGAAGAACACCTCCTTTGCCGTCTTATTCTTCCTCCACCGCAAGGTTTTGAGCATTTGGACCAAGAGCTCCAACTTCTCCATCTGACTACTTACATGCCGTAAGTCACATACCAAAACAATGTGAGTAAGATCGATTAACCACATAGTTAATCGCAAGGTATTGCGACCCTTCCAAATTTTCTGTATTAAGTAGCCTACAACATTTTTACTTGAACACGTGTTAACGTTTGCATTTTCTCGCCTTCACTTTTTTCTAAACCCCTGTCATGTAACGGCGAGTGATATTGTTCTTTTGCTTTAATCGGACATAAAAATCATGAAGAAATGAAACTTTCGACATGAATAGGTCTATGAGAATTTTTGAAGTTTACGAGACTTAATTTATTAATAATAGAGACTTAGAGAGACTTCATAATCATATAAACAAATTTTGTGCTTTTGTTCGAAAAAGACAGTTTCTAAAGGCAACGCAACGGCTAAATGAAATTTACAACTTTTTGCCTTGACATAGATTTTCTGACAGTAACAATGTTCACTTAGTTGGCGAATATATTGATACCTGCAATTCGTACTGGGCTACCATGCGTAAAAAAATTCATGTCTTTTGTTGATTTAGTCAGTACCGTTTCTATATTTGCATTTAGTTAAAGTTGTGTTCAGTTAATCAAAGCGATTTTTTGAAGTGGTAAAGTAAAAGTTGTATATTTAGATCTTGAGTTTTAAGTCAATAAAAACTTAATTTTACGGAACTGAAAAGGCACTTATGCGAGCTACGGTAGGTAAAATATCTTGTATGCTAAATGATGTATTATCGCATACTGACCAACAAGACTCACTGATGCATGGAGCTTGAGAAAAAATTCCAACACATCAACCAAAGGGTAAATTTGCAATGGCACCAAACGTTCCAATAAAAATTGCAAAACTTTTAGATTTTGACCACCGTTAGTGTAACTTTTGTATTTAGTGGAATATAGGCTACATCGGCAAGGTAATTTTTTTATTTTATTCCGTACCAAATGTTTAGAAATTTGTGAATGATAACTTATCAATTTGCTTAATACCTTGTTTAGTTTTACAGAGCTTAATGTTGCATTTTTCTCGCTGAATAGGCCTTCCTTTACATAATGATGATCTTCTTGAAGAACAAGTTCTTTTCCTCGATCTTCTTCCACCTCCACATCTTTTCGTACAACGAGACCAAGATCCCCATTTTCCCCATCGTGCTAATCATAAAAAACTATCAGCTACTTATTATAATAAAACATCAATCATTGCCTTCATAAATATATTTGAGTTGGATGTAAAAGAAAGTTTTGCCTTATATTTGTTACAATTAAATTAAACGATTAATATTCTGTGTCACTGCATAAGCTCGCAAACTTATTCTGTGTCACTGCATAAGCTCGCAACCTCAGTTCCTTTGTCCATCAATAAGCAATTCACATTCAAAGTTTATCTCCACACTAATTCAACATGATCCTACACCCCTCATCATACTCTTTGCAAACGATTTGTTTACCTCGTGGGGGTGTGCATCTGTTTGTGTTACATGTTGTTGCTTGAAGTGATTTACCACGACACGCACGCGGTCGTCGAGAAGAACAAGTTCGTCTTCTTGTTTTTCTTCCTCCGCCGCATCTTTTTGAACACTGAGACCAAGAGCTCCATTTTCTCCATTTCGCTAGACAACAATATCTTTAACGTGTTTATCCATGGTTTTTCTATCTTTATCGGATAGTTAAAAATTAGGATTAATTAAATGGGATGATAAAGCGAACGGTCTTTGCGTCCATCCGAAGGCATGACAGTTGGTATAGTGCCAAAATAAAACCATGTGCTTTTGTGTAGCATCCAGTCATGTAGGCATTGAGCTGATAAGTTTTAAGTTTATATTCGAAGATTTACTGAAATTTGTCACCTTTAAATGTGTACAAACGGAAGGTGGCACTTTTAATTCAAGACAAGTGATATTTAGTACAGGCTACCACTAGTGTCCTAAGAATATTAAAAGACAGAGCCCGTTTACCAAAAAATCGTTGACGATATATTCAAACTATAGTTAGGGCGGCCGAGCAAGGTTATACCCTGTAGTAGTAAGCCTACAACAAGAATAATTGTAAAGTAACATATGAACAAGTTTTCTGTTTTTTAAATAAATGGAACATAGGATTTTTAAATTGTTTAATCTAATTTGTATTCATGTAAACAACAAACCTTATTCCAACACATAACAGTGTTGGAATCACATAAATTGTGTCATAAGATTTATAGGTCTATGATGTCCAATGTACGTCGTGTTTAGTGCTTATCTTTCCCCAGAAAATTCAAAAGTTTTAAACACAAACCTTCTTTAAATGGTTTAGATGCTCGCTTCTTTACGCAAAGCTTATTTTCGCAGCGTTCTGAGGCCGCGCATCGACTGCAAGGCTTTCCTCGCTTGTAGGGTTTTCTACACAAGGAAATACAAAACAATGAATTCATTGAAACATAAATATAGAACCAGTGGAGAGATGAATTGCAAGAGCAAATTTTTTCCAATCTTCTCTAAAAGTTCAACGCTTCTAAAAAGTTGCTATTTTTTAAATGTTTTTTCAAGGGAAGAAATTTTTTTAATGCATGTCGTTTTAATAAAATTGGCAATTTTTAAATATTGCTCAAAAAATCATTTTTAGACGTTCTTCAGCCAAACTAGAGATGAGCTAAGCAGAAAATTTGTGTTAATATGTTTAGTGTTTACAAAATACAATTATATTTGCTAATTATAATACGTAGCCTATTACAAATTAACACATAAAATATTAACATACAACATAACTCGCAAAATGTTTGACATGAAACGAATTAAGAAATTTTATTTTACCGTCCATTAAAATTCCCTCCTGGCGAGTAATTGCAAGCAATTAGAGTGGCCTGACGGAATACGGATCCAAAAACTGATACTGTAGAGCACAGGGCGGCACCGCAACCAACTTTATAGCTATCAGCCCAAGCGACCTAACAGTGAACAAGCTATTTCAGGTAAAAAGTCAAGTTTTATTGCTTCATAAAAGAAGCTTTTTCATTTGATTTACCATCCAAAATCTAAACCTTTATCACAAATGGATGATTCTATTTATAACTTTTATTTCAATAACATTCTATGAGCTCGAATTGATTCTATTAGATTGCTTAAAATCTAATAACAAATGCTTTGAAAGTACTTGTGGTTCAAGTTCAAATAAGTTGTTCAAGTTTTTTCTTCCTATGTTCTTACCTGAGTGTAGTGGCCACATACTTTGGATGGTTGACAGCGGTTAGTTCTGAGATTGTAGTATCTTTTTTCGGCGTCATAAAGCTGCACCGAGGAAGAAATCTTGTGTTCAATTCTTAAACCTCCGCTGCTAACATAAAGATTTTCTCCAACATACCCGGGCACAGTCAATGAGCGACGCTGAAGAGGCGAAACAATAAAGGAGTTACATGAGCATAGTTGGCTGCGAGCAGATCACTTTGATTAGTTGATGACCAAACAAATTTTATGAAGTATAGCATGGTAAGAATATTGCCTGACATTGTAAACCAGCGGTTTACTTGAAAACAATTCGACAACGACAAGAAATTTAAAGTGTAACTTTAACTTGGATTTTTTGTTTCAAGCGCAAATGTATCTAAATGATGTAAAATTTCATTAACAAAGCTTAGTTAGTTTGATTGGTTAGTTTTGGATCTTATTCTCGGACTGACAAAGCCTCTGATACGTTATTCATGCTAGTTTCGCATACTTGCAGAGGGTTTGTCGTAGGGACGATTGCCGAGATTGACAGAGTCATGTTTTCGATTGTTATTGAAGTGCTCTTATCTGTGAATTATTCTATACAATGGGTAGCCTACCTCTGAAAGGAGAGCAATCCTGAAATGCGTTGCTCAAGCGCACATCCTGAGAGCTGAACCAGCGCCGTTTGATCTTGAGTAGAACGCTTAACCATTAAGCTAACAGGGCGGATTTAATATCAATATTATATCGCACGAAAGACGATTCCATGATGAACGTGTCAGTCTCACCGGATTGTGCTCAAACACACACTTCTTGACATAATTGGTCGCTACTCTTCCTAAGGCATTGTCCCAAACCATTTTCTTCATATTGCTCGCAGATGGTACAACTCCACGCCTTGCCGAGTTGTGAGCATCAACAGCAATTTTGCGTAGTTTTTCTGCGACACAAAATACATGCCTTTGATCAATTAAACAATTTGTCTGCTTGTCGACCAAAAGCATTCCAAAATTGTGATACAACCAGATTGTCACAACTTTCACAAGAATCAAAAGAAAATTGAAAACAAGTTTTATCAAGTTTTATCATTTATCAATTTTTAGTCATGGACGTTTCGAAACAGTGATTGTAACACAGAAATTGAAACAATGTTTCACATGTTTGTCATTAAGTTTTAAAAATTCAAAATGTTTTTACTCGAACATGTTCCATCATTACAGACTTTGAGCATTGTGTGTTGGAATACACAAACCATATCTTATGTTAACGTATTATAATGCCAGACATAAAAATTTAGCCAAACTAGGAGAATGTTTTCTTTTGAATGCACTATCATCTGTTCAGTGGTTCTTACTAGTAACAGTAACACAAGCCGAGAGAAGAGGCAGAACTTTATTTGAAATTTTTTTGCCTGCTTTCCTGGTTAATTTCGAAACGGATGCCAGAAAATCACTTAGCCAATAACTTTATCGCCTGTCACTTCCAATTAGGCTACATATTAGGCAATTAGTCATATTTGGAATTTCATGAACAAAATTTGTTTTTACTCCAACAGCTGCCAATTCTTTGGTAGTTTTACCAAAATTAGTAGCATGATAGAGCGATAGAAGCGAGCGAAAACACACTGCAAAAACTGAGATAAATTGTATTTTTTTGACTTTTGGAAAACACGTGACCTAGTTCTCTGAGATTCGTTAGTGGATACAGTACTGTACACAAATAATTAATTATTCAATACAGTAGCATAAATTGTTTGGATTTCCGTGAATGAGTTTAATCAAAGACCACCACGAACTTTGTCATCGAAGTTCTTTTTTATGCTAAAATTAGCCCTAACATTTATAACAGGACTCACGGTCAAACACAAAGCTTTTGATGAGACTTCTTGCGTTGCGTCGAAAGCGTGTCTGTGGACTAGTCATCATTTCTGTTGCGTTGTCGTAAAAAACAGGCGCTTCTATGAAAAATCTGCAATAATGCAAGATATGATTTCGTAGATTAGGCTACAAAGAGCAGATTAAGGAAGTAGTCTAATTTTAAATTTATCCGGTAAACTGGTAAATGTATTTTGTATTTGTATGATATAATTGATAACATAATTTAAAAAAATCTATTTCCCAGTGTCATCAAAACAAGTTGTTTTGTTAAATTGAAAGTTCGAGAAGCTCTCGGATCGGCACCCATGGAAATCACGTGACTCTGTGGTGTAAAAACAAACAAACTCAGTAGTTATTAAAAGTGGACACAGAAAACCCGAACTTGGCCCAAATTCGAAAGTATTTAAACCCCAAAGTAAGCTTGAAAACGGTAAATTTTGTGAATTAATTGGCAAACTGTCTTGTGTAAAAAATTGTTAATCAGCCAATAAATAATTGAAGCCGCAATATGGGTTGACTTATATCAAATAAACGATTGTACCTAAACTAAAAAGTTTAATGTTCCTTTCAACTACTCTGCATCCAGTGAAGCAGTTTCTGTAATACTAAGTCTAAGCTGGAACTCGTTAAATACTTTGCTACTGGCTTTCTACCAAGTAAGCTTTATAATTTTGGTGAGCTTTATCTGTTTGCAAAAATGTTTTGCGAAAAATCACCTATAAAGCACTGATAGAAGCATCGGCCACCTTTTTTACCTCATTGGGTCGTCACTTTCTTCACCCACGGCTAACTCCAGTAGACTTGCTATAAATAAAAAGAATACAAATTGATGAAAATTCATCTTTCAAGCTTTTTTGCTTGCAAAAATTTACACAAATGTTTTAATTTTTGTTGTTATTTGGCCAATTGAAGTTCGTTTTCTCCAAGTCGAGAGCTGTTCAACATTGCTTCAATATAATAACTCTCAAAGACATAAACGAAGGCAATTTTCTTTGCTCTTATATATTTAAGTCACAACGACCTCTTGAATGCCGTTATATCTTTATTAGGAAAATCGTGTTACTTAAAAGTTGCATCGAGAAGTAGTAAGCGTTTGTTATTTGCTTGCTTGCCATATATACACATCCACTTTCACTTGTCTTGTCATTTTCTTCCGATTAGAAAGTGGAGTCATCTGTATCTTGGAAAATTGGATGTCGCTTGATGTAGATCGCTAAATATTGTTAGATCAAATAACAATCAAACAAAAACATGTATTTTAAATGTCAAAAACACTGTTTTGACCTTTTCTAGTATTTAAGCAGTATAAATGGCGGCCTTTTGTGAAAACTACCAACCATTGCAAATATAGACTAACGCTAAGTCGAACTGTTGGCACGTGTTTAGTCTACTATTTTGCAGTCACGTGATACCGCTAGTGAATGAAAGAAACAGTTTTAAAAAATAAACTCAACGGAAAGGAAGACATAGTATAGGCTAATGTTAAAGTTATTTATAGTTTTATTGATTAATTTTATTTTGACCCAATTTTGACACAAGTTTAGGCATATTCTTAAATAACCAGCCTATACATCACATACCCATCTAAGAGCATATAAAAAACATTTTCAACGTTAATAGAATTTTGATTATGAATCTAAAAATAGGCTAGGCTTACATAAATTTTGAAAGTGTTTTCTTTTTAAAGAAATTGCAAAAAAGTAGAGGTAAGATTTCCGTTGCACAATAGGCTAAATATAAAATTTCGTGGTATTTCCAAAAGGACATAGTGAGTGAATGTAGGCAAATAAATCAAGGATATTTAAAGAGGGAGATGCAAAGGCTTTTTTCGTCTGACAATTAAAGGGCTTCTGTTTATCGTAAATAATCTCTGTTCATCGCAAAATGACATTTGGCACTGATAGAAATTTAATACACCTTGGTATGATAACCTGCATTGCGCTATGAGCATGGCCTGGATTGCTCACTGCATGTTCACAGTTACTTGAATTCAACTACCCGCATATTTGTTTTACACCTAGCCTACTACAAAGACTTTGTTAAGAAAAACAACTTACTGGTAACCTTTCAACTGTGTTTCCAAACAAGTATTCAATAAAAATGCTCTACATAACATTTGCTAACTGTCTTCTGTAACTGAGTGTACCAGCAGCACTACTCAACTTTCCATAATTTTAAAAAGAGGGGCATGTTTAACCTGCTATCAACTACCGCCTTCTAGTGTCGACAAAAAGCAATCATTGCCAGCTTTTGCATCCCCCCCTTGAAATATCCTTGAAATAAACTTAACAGAACATGTTGAAATTTTGAAATCTTGAGAAAAAGTGTCCCCATTCAGATATTTTTTGATTTTATTGATAAATTATACCTAAGAAAAGCAGAGAAAGCTATGTGCAGAATCAACTCATAAAAATTTGGTAATCCTCAGGGTTTTACACAGATTTTCATTTTTTCTGGCATTAGAGAAGAATTAGAGTTAAGAAAAATGTTTCTCAATTTTAGGACCAGAATTGTCCGTGATTTTAATGTTAGATGGGATATTCTAAATAGTATGCGCCTTTATGTCTCATGAAATCAGTTCCTCATCGATGGATCAAAATCAATGGCTGCCATGAAATGTTCTACAACTGTGGTGATGCTTTCAAGGTTTGGCTGAACGCTAAACAAGTTGCATGAGCAGTGCACACCAGAGATGTACAGGAGCTGGAGTTTAGAGTGAGTTTATTTAGGAGCCGGAGTCGAAGTGGAGTCAGGGTATGAAATTCTTAGCAAAAACAGGAGCCACATTAGAGTCGGATTTTTTGATAGTTAATAATTTTAGGGTACAAATATTCACTCTGCAGGCTACTTTGGACAGTTATTATTTTTGTATACTTCTGTAATTTTCTTTTCCAAGTTGTATTTTTTATTTAAGAATTAGTTTTCTTTTCGTGATGGAAATGGGGGGCGTTTAAGTTGTAGCATTAAAAAATCTTGTTTGTGGTTTATAGTTTGGGTTCGGAGTGGGTAGTTTGAAGTCGGAGTTTGGAGTCATAGATTTCTGAGTCGGAGTGAGGCGGAAGTTAAGAAAACTTGACTCCGTAGCTACCTCTGGTGCAGACTAAAGCACTCGAGTAGGCTATAAGCTTACTCTTTGTTACTCAAATACTGCATCAATAGGTCAAATGCTTGGGTTTAAAACTTTAATCTCAGCAGCAAGACAATAATTATAACAGCAACATGTATCTACGAAACATATGAAATAAACTCAAGAACAAAAGTAACATTTGGTAGGGATCTACACTAGGTCCATTGCTCTTCTTGTTGTATATAAATGACTCGTCCAATAGCATATCATCAATATTAAGATTGTTTGCCGATGACACGTGTCTCATTGTCAAAGCTGAAAACTTAAGTCTGTTAGAAAACAAGCTCAACTCTGATCTAGTAGAAATTAATAGCTAGATAAATGCCAACAAGTTAACTATCAATGCTTCCAAATCAAATTTATTAGTAATTCCGCCAAAAAAAAAAAACTACAGTAATCTTGATGAAATTCATGTTCTCTACAACGGTGATAAATTAGAAATAGTTGACCACGCTAAATATCTTGGAGTAGCTATTGAAAATCAACTTTCGTACCCCACATCGATGATCTAAAATTGAAACTTGCTCGGTCCGTTGGCATTTTGTCTAAATTGAAATCTTTCATTCCTCCGAAAACCAGACTTCAATTATATCACTCGCTTGTGCATCCCCATATACAATATGCAATAACAGTATGGGGTTCCACTTTTAAGACACATGTCGACAAACTCCAAGCATTCCAAAACAAAGCAATAAAAATAGTAGCGGGAGGTAGATGGTCGGATCGCGTGTCTCCATATTTCAAACAACTAAACGTTCTTAAAATAAAAGATTTGTTCAAACTCGAAACTTCAAAATTAATGCATAAATATGAAAACAATTCACTACCATGTACCTTTTCCAATTATTTAAAAAAAGCAAAAAAAGTTATTTCTCGCAATACCAGAAATGCAATTGACAAGGATAATTTTTATGTTCTTCAATATTCATCTTCAAAACTTCAACGTAGTTTCAAGTATACAGGTGTGGAAATTTGGAATTTAATCCCATTGAAAATGAGACAAAACTCACCTAACTCATTTAAAAATCTTTATAAAAATTTACTACTGTCGTATTACTAATGATGATGGCTTCAGGCCTATATAGATCTCTTATTAGTAGGGCCATTTTTATTTTAACCTAAAAAAAAAATTTTTGACTTTATTTTTTATCAAATTTTGACTTTACTTTGACCTTACAAAATTGCTTCTTTGTTGAAGCCACAGTTCTTCCTTGAATTGATACTAGTTACCCAAACGTAATATTTTGTCGATTTCAGACCCAAACGTAATATTTTGTCGAAAAGTCAAGGTGTTTTATGGATTATAAAAAGTGTGTCGTATTTTTTGGCGATAGGAAAATCTCGACAAATCTGTTTAACTTTTGCTGAAGACGATTTAGCTTGCATAGGCTTTTTTGTTTTACAGAGTGTCAGTAGGCTATTCCTAAAATCCAAACTGTTGATCTTCGAAAAGACTACGTTTGTAAAGAGGGAGTGTTTTATAAAAATTATTTAAATACGTAACAATGAATAAATAATGGACAATTTGCGATAAAAGTTACCGCTGAATGCTGATCCAAGTGGGCATTGTGACATATTTCCTGCCTTTTTGGTTAATATGATTTAATTGTGTCGCAGTTCCTGATTTGCAATGCTTCCGCGAGGATTTTGACAAAAAATACTCTAAGAAACACAAAAAGTTTATCAAAAGCCATAATTTGACAAATTTTGACTTTACTGAAAATTTTGACTTATTGTCAATTTTGACTTTATTTTGACCTATAAACTTCTTAGAAACAGATAGGTGCTGAAAACAACGTTCTAAGTAGGCTACTGAAAACAACTTTATTTTTTGATTCGTGGATAGACGAGGTCCTTAAAATTTTTTGACTATATTGACTTTTGCGGGCCCTAGTCAATAGTCATAACACATAACTATAGATGCCAGTGCACAGCCAGTGCAATTCGCTATTTCCACAGCTAACTCGCAGCATCAGGCTAAAACAAGTCGTTAATATCTATATTGTGAAGTAAGCAACGCTTGCATGTTTTACATTACATTTACATTCACCAATTTCACAGGGTATAGGGTGCAGCTTGCAGCCCATCAAGACGAGCCGCAACTGATTGCATGAGTAGTTGGAGATGTATGTCTATGGCCCCATCGGTATCACCGGAAGTAGCACCAAAGGTGGACCCAAGGGTATTGACGGAAGTGGTATCCCCGGGTATCACCACAGACAGGGTATCACCATCTGATTTCGGCGCGTGACATCATTCTATGAAAGTATTTTTTTAAATATGATAAATAATAATTGTTTTTGAAATGAGTACCTTTCTTATTTTTCGAATCTGTTAAGAGTGATATTAATGAAACCGTTTTGTTCTTCACAGCTGTTGGTGGTTAGGCGTAAAACTCTCATAAGCAGTTTTGTTGTGGATGCACGAACTCAGCCTGCTTCCTGAAGTAGACTTTTATAAACTAGCCTAGCAAGCAGCTGGTACAATGCACTCTTAGCCAGTTAACATTATCTAGTTTTTCTTGTGTTGTTAGATTGTCAGAGTATGATAGTAAAGTTTAGATGTGATAATTTGTACTGAAATATGTTAGCAAAGTTTAATATTGGTTCGTTTATCTAAGCAGACAACACAAAGATTGTTATCGATGACTTCTGTCTCCACCCTTCTTTGTGGTCGTTGAAGGCCTTCCATGAGTAACTCCCCCGCAGGTCTAGTTGTTTCACTTTGTAGGCGTGAAGTATCAGGTTCCCCGGAGAAGAACATATATCGTTGTTCTGTTCTCGAGCGATGGTTGTTGATCAAAACCCGTCCATCTCTTGTGAAACTGCTATGTGGACCGTTTAAAAATTGACTGGTGATGATTTCTATGAAACGCGTTCCTTTCTTATTTTTCAAGTATTCACACCTGTTAAGAATGCTCATGGTAAGTTGTTTTGTTCATTTTTTTTTTAAATTTAATTTGATTGGTATGTTACTTACAGAGGGCTCCATTTTGCAAAGTTTATGAAATGGATGGGTATATTCTTTATAAAAAAATTTCAATAGGCGTTTTTTTAATTATTTAAACTTAAATCCAATTCATTAACCAAAAAGCGAACCTAGAAATAAAAAAGTATTGGCTCCCTTACTGATCATGACTCTTCAACAAATTTATTACAACGCAATACCATAAACGAATGTTTGTTTTTCTTCTCGTACAATACGTAGTGGGAACTGATCGCGTGTAAGTTAGCAAACTGTCTGTCTGTATGTATATGTTTTGTATATGTTCTGTATGTGTCTGTATGTTTTGTTAATTTTTTATCGGTTTGGTTGCAGCCATGTTTTTTCGTGAAGCTGTTTGCTTGCAGGAATAGAGTTTTCACTATTGATCCTGGTAAGTAGGTCTACTGGTTCGATTCCAGGTCTTTCCAAATAGTGTGTTTCATTTTTATGGGCAGTAGATCTTTCGAGTTTCATAACTTGTCATTGATTGGTGGGATCTTTTGGTAATTTTATTGGTATATGAGGTTTCACTGTTGTTTCGAATGTTTAGGTTGATTGAAGATTTCGTTGTACTTTGATGAGTGTTTTGATCTGTGGATCGGTTTTAGTTCATTGTACGGCAAATGATCAAAGGGTTGGTTATAATTATTATAATCTATGACTTGTCCAAAAACCTTAATAAATACTGCATTTAATCATCTTGAACAATAATAAATACTGCATTTTTTCATCCTTTCGGTTAATCTTCGTTTCGGTTTATGTTAGTTTCGGTAAACCTTTATTTCTTTAGGTCTACGTTTCGCTAAAACAGTGGTTTCAGCTAAACCTTTATAGTAACGTTTAATACATGTAACTATAACCGGGAGAAATAGCTTGGTCAAAACAACGTGACTTTAGGTTTATCATACAGGAATAACAGTTACGATTGTGTGTTATGATGCTTATTACAACTAAACCACACTCTATGATAATGACATGACGATACAACTCAATACACAACCACTAAATTAAGACATGTAGAACCTCCTGTTTTAGTTGTGTTCAGTTTAAACCCATGTATCTTATCATTGATAATAATTTTGATAAATACAGCTAACTTGGAAATTATTTTTGTTGATATAGTATCGCTTAAAGATTGTAAGAATAATGGCTTGGTTAAAACAACGTAACTTTAGGTTTATCATGCAGGAATAAATTTTATATTTTTATTTTAGAGAATGCTAATACCAGCTAAACAATCAACATTTCTTTTTTACAATGAGAACACCAAATGAACAGCTATAGAGCAAATTGTTACAACATATACTTCTACAATCGGAGGACTGGAAAAAAATCAACAAACCTAGCACAATCTATATCACAAATTGTTACCTTAAGACAAGCATGAAAAAATACAAACCTGCAGAATGAGAGCTCAAATTTTGCAACACGTAATGACACCTGCTGATAAAAACACACAAACAAATCTCCAAACACAGATTTTAACGTTACAAATTATGCAACAGAAACTTGTGATATTTTGTTGTAGTTTCTTAAGCTTGTAAAAATAAAATTGCAATTTGTTGAAAATATTTTTTAAGTTTGTAAAAGAAAACTTAAGTTTGTGACTTAACATAATTTTTCATGTGTATGTTTTCAGAGGTAAACTTTCAGTTTACAATTTGTCAAAACTACTTTTTAGTTTGTAAAACAAAACTTAACTATTTTTTTTTTTTTTATTTAAAATAATTTTTCATGTGTATGTTGTTAGAATAAAAGTTTTTAGTTTACGATTTGTCAAAACTACTTTTTAGTTTGTAAAACAAAACTTAACTATTTTTTTTTATTTGAAATAATTTTTCATGTGTATGTTGTCAGAATAAAAGTTTTTAGTTTACGATTTGTCAAAACTACTTTTTAGTTTGTAAAACAAAACTTAACTATTTTTTTTTTATTTAAAATAATTTTTCGTGTTTATGTTATTAGAATAAAACTTTATGATTTATTAAAATCATTTTTTTTCAGTTTTGTAAGTTGCAGAACTAACATTTTTTTAATTTTTTAATTTTTTTTTTCGTGCTAATGTTTTAAAAAGTTTTAGTTTACAGTTTGTTGAAATAATTTTGTTTTCAGTTTTAAATTATGGAACTTAAAAGTTTGTAGTTTGTTAAAAGTATTTTTCAGTTTAATAAAAGTTATGTTTGTGATAAATTTTTCGTGTATATGTTGTTAGAACAAAACTTTCAGTTTACAAATTGTCAAAACTACTTTTTAGTTTGTAAAACAAAACTTAACTATTTTTTTTTTTCGTGCTAATGTTTTAAAAAGTTTTAGTTTACAGTTTTAAATTATGGAACTTAAAAGTTTGTAGTTTGTTAAAAGTATTTTTTAGTTGTTGGTGTTTGCAATGAAAAGTTTATGATATATTAAAATTCTTTTTTTTTTTCAGTTTTGTAAGTTACAGAACTAACATTTTTAATTTCTTAAAATAATGTTTTTTTTGTTTTTTTTTTGTGATAATGTTTTAAAAAAGTTTTAGTGTACTGTTTGTTGAAATAATTTTTTTATTTCTCTCAAGAATAATACATCTGCTTATTTATTCTTTTTGTTTAAGATGAGGTATTTCCAGCAGCCATAAGCTTACTCCCAGCAACCTTAAGCGTATTTCCAGCAACTTAAAGCACACTTATGATTTGCAAACTCTTAAATTGTTTTTATAATATTAATCTAAAAAGCATAAAACACTTTTGATGTGTCACACATGAGACTTTTGAATGACAACACTGTTTACTTAGGGTTTCACCTCCATTCGGTTCTGAAGGTTTTATTGTTGAGCTGTTGGATCCGTGATCAATCCCACGCTTACATTTTTAAAACGGATTAGTGTCTTGTTTATACTATGGTCACAAGTATTTTTTTTTTCACATTTTCAACCACTGTTATTTTTGTTAAACACACGCATGGTTTACTTTGTAGATGCTAAAAATTTTATACTAGTAGTTTTATGAAGAATATTACTTAAAGTGATTTATATTTTCTACCTGCTACAACTGCAATTTAATTTCACATTCATTCTTAGCGATTTAGAGATTACTTATGTATATTCTTCCTATTCCATAAGTACAATTCATCTGTAAAGATAATGATTACCTATAACTAACTGTTTTGAAGTAACAACACAATATTTTTGAATCGTGGTAAGTTGTATTGCATAAATCAGTCTTAATGCTGTTTTATTAAAAACGTCTTTGGTAGGCTACATAGGCGTTGCATTTTGCAAACTCCAGAACCACTGCACAAGATTGTTTAAGAAACAGAAGAAGTCACGGAGTTGCATTGTTTTGATGATATGCTTTGACGGGTAAAACTTTTGTAGTATTGACGTAAATTTACCATTCAAGGGTTGGTAGTTTATAAGTTTATAACACAAGATTCACTTTAGTTATAACTTAAGATTCACTTTAGTTTCCTTGTTGACTTGCATAAGTAACTAATCAATGTTGTTTTATGAACTTTCATGCAGGTTGCTGTTTCGTTAAGGTTCTTCAGTTTTATAAAGTTCAGTGCTTAAACTGTTTTGTAATTATATCTAACCTAATATGTAACCTCTAACAAATATTCCAAACTATTTTATCACATTGAAAGATGTTTTTCTAGTAACCCATTGTTTTATACGTTCTATGTGCCTCTAACTTTATGTAATGATTTTTCCACATCTAGCCTACTTATAACCTAATTTCAGTGAGGTAAGGTATATTTAAACCAACAACTTTCTATGAGTATCAATCCACAACTTAATTTTTTTCACTTCAATTCATTGCTGGGTGAAAGCACACAAGCAGATCTCGGAAACAAAAGATTATTTTATACCAGTCCTAATACATTGTCTTGTATTCATCCAAACTTCAAAATTTATCTGTTACACTGATTGATTTGTATAAAAACGAACCCATAGTTTTTTAATTCCTATCAAATTCGTCTAACGAAGTGGATCTTACAACTTAATCACTTCCCTTAATTGGATGACACCCTTTAATAAACTGCTAGCATCTCCTGTTTGAAAAGCTTAGGCACCTGCTATGGCACATAATTTCATGATCACGAGTTTTCACAGTTGAATTATGACTTAAACGTCTTTGTTTTATCATAGTCAAAACATTTTTTAAATGAAATTGCAATAAACTGTTTTATGGTGTTCAAAACAGACGTAATATAACAATGTTTAGTTTGGTCATGCGTACTGAACACTAAGTTAAGGTGTTGATCTTAAGAACCAATGAACTAGAGTCCGCGTGGATCGAATCCCACATCTAGTATTTCGATTTTGGGTTAATGTTTAGCACTAACTTCTGTTTGTTTTGTTTCTTAACCTCACGTCAGTTGCTTGTACACACGGTTGTGGTTTTTCTTAATCACAACAAGATTCACTTTTTCACATAAAAAACATAGAAATCTAAAAATTTGCCAATAAATCCCTTTTGTTTGCTCAGATACCAACATAAATAGATGAAAAATCGCTTTACCTTTGATCTGTTTTACTATTTTCTGACAAACAATCAGGTTTTAGCAACACTTTTGCAACAACTTATTAGGTTTTTACGTGTTTTCTGGATACAATCTACTTATCACAAGTTTACTTATAATAAAAACGGCGGATAAAAGCAAAGAAACTCAAGTTAGAATGATGTAACCTTCGGGATTTGCGATAATTTTGTACCTACAAAATGTCAATTTTGAAACTGAACCAAAGTTAAACACATATAACGATAACATTTTACTTGTTTATATACAGAAATACCAAAAGTATTAATTATTTCCAACCATATAACGCCATCCATTCGTTTAGAATCGACATAACCCATTTGTTTAAACAAGTCTGAACACGATTTATATGAAATTAGCGGTTTATTTTAAATCGATCACAATATCGTTTCGAATTGATTTTGTGGCAATTAAGGTTTTATTTTAGTTTTCGGTAAGTGTTTATTTATTTACATGATGTAAAGGTATGATTTTGTTTTTTCATTTCACTGTGTTATTGCTTGGTAAATTTTTGTTAGTATCTCAGCCTTTTGTGTAACTTTAAGTGTTTTGTATGATCTAAATAAAAACCAAGCAATATGATACATTTCATGGTAACTTTTGAACAAGTCTAAACCGGTTTTGATGAAAATATGCTAGAAAACACATGATGATGCTTTATTAAATGACCCACGTGTATCACCACGAGCCAAACAAGTTGCAATAATTTTGTTTCACGACATCAAAAAGCTTTGTGTTCGTAGATTTTAATAATTGTTTGGTCTGTAATTGACTTAACCGGTTTGTTTACCATCAACTTACGTTTAAACATAAGAAAATTACTTGAACGCTCTACTTGGATACATAGTACTATAGCATTTACGCGTGATGATTACTTTTAACAACTGCAAACCAATGATGCCAATTTATTCTACAGATCCATTAAGTAAAGATTTGTTTATCATTATCCGGCACTATTTCTATTGTCTTTTCACCATTGAATCAGTTCCTTGGACTTTTTTTGTCGTATGTTGTGTAATGTTTAATTCTTAAAAATATGTTATTTGAACATTTTCCGCTTTTATGCTTATCCTCATCTCAAACAGATTGCTTGTGAAGACCGTATATTTTAATAGTTTCCATATTTTAGTAAAAATTTCCATGTTTCATTTAACTCTTTTATCTTGTTCCTACATCTAAACTTATTGTTTGGTTCCTCCTGAACTGTCTTTTGGTCACATGTTCCTGGTGCTTCATCTTTATTACCCTATCTCACTTAGAATACACTGGTTTGTGGTTAGTCTATGTAATACCGACGTATACACTTTGTACTAGCTTTTACTTCCAGACAGTAGATTCATCCTCTTTATCTTCACTTAATCTTACAGTATAACTGCTTTAATTTCTTCCAAACACCTCTTCTTTGGTATTTCTCTGATCATATTGGACCAAAACTTAATAAGTTTATCAACTAGTTTTTCTGTCTTTACATATCCATCGTATTTTACCACCACTCGTATGTATTTTCACAGATATTAATCCAAAGGTAAAGATTTAATTTTGTGTAACATTTTCAAAATAACCTCAAACGATTATTTAAGACATGTACAAAATATCATAAAATTATCTTTCAACCTAAAAACAAGAAAGAAAGAAAAAAAAAAGGTATGTCTATGCAATACTTTTCACTAAACACAGATGCAAAATTGTTAAATCACTCAGTTTTGATGATCACTGTCTGTTACACAATAACAATATATCTTTTGCTTGAGAAAAACGTTTTTTTTCTTTTAGATAAGTCACATATCTGTACACACCTTTCCACAGTGATTGTCTAACAAAGTGGTGCTCCTTCCACAACACTTACTCGAGATGTTTGTGGTGATGTGCTTGTATTTAATATGATTAGGTTATGCTAACTGTAAGCCATCAAACAAATTCTAAGACAATGTAAGACTTTCACCAAAGCGTATTTGTCAAGAAAAACTAGAATATACTATATAGAAAAATACTTTATGTATTCTATATAATTTTTATAGGTATAATATGATATAATAGGTATAATATGGTATAATATGATATATATGTAATAAGAATATAATAGAAAGATATATTTTTATAGGATAATCTAGTTATAATATGTTTTTCTGCAAACGCGCTTTGGTGAAAGTCTTACATTGTCTTAGAATTTGTTTGATGGCTTACAGTTAGCATAACCTAATCATATTAAATACAAGCACATCACCACAAACATCTCGAGTAAGTGTTGTGGAAGGAGCACCACTTTGTTAGACAATCACTGTGGAAAGGTGTGTACAGATATGTGACTTATCTAAAAGAAAAAAAAACGTTTTTCTCAAGCAAAAGATATATTGTTATTGTGTAACAGACAGTGATCATCAAAACTGAGTGATTTAACAATTTTGCATCTGTGTTTAGTGAAAAGTATTGCATAGACATACCTTTTTTTTTTCTTTCTTTCTTGTTTTTAGGTTGAAAGATAATTTTATGATATTTTGTACATGTCTTAAATAATCGTTTGAGGTTATTTTGAAAATGTTACACAAAATTAAATCTTTACCTTTGGATTAATATCTGTGAAAATACATACGAGTGGTGGTAAAATACGATGGATATGTAAAGACAGAAAAACTAGTTGATAAACTTATTAAGTTTTGGTCCAATATGATCAGAGAAATACCAAAGAAGAGGTGTTTGGAAGAAATTAAAGCAGTTATACTGTAAGATTAAGTGAAGATAAAGAGGATGAATCTACTGTCTGGAAGTAAAAGCTAGTACAAAGTGTATACGTCGGTATTACATAGACTAACCACAAACCAGTGTATTCTAAGTGAGATAGGGTAATAAAGATGAAGCACCAGGAACATGTGACCAAAAGACAGTTCAGGAGGAACCAAACAATAAGTTTAGATGTAGGAACAAGATAAAAGAGTTAAATGAAACATGGAAATTTTTACTAAAATATGGAAACTATTAAAATATACGGTCTTCACAAGCAATCTGTTTGAGATGAGGATAAGCATAAAAGCGGAAAATGTTCAAATAACATATTTTTAAGAATTAAACATTACACAACATACGACAAAAAAAAGTCCAAGGAACTGATTCAATGGTGAAAAGACAATAGAAATAGTGCCGGATAATGATAAACAAATCTTTACTTAATGGATCTGTAGAATAAATTGGCATCATTGGTTTGCAGTTGTTAAAAGTAATCATCACGCGTAAATGCTATAGTACTATGTATCCAAGTAGAGCGTTCAAGTAATTTTCTTATGTTTAAACGTAAGTTGATGGTAAACAAACCGGTTAAGTCAATTACAGACCAAACAATTATTAAAATCTACGAACACAAAGCTTTTTGATGTCGTGAAACAAAATTATTGCAACTTGTTTGGCTCGTGGTGATACACGTGGGTCATTTAATAAAGCATCATCATGTGTTTTCTAGCATATTTTCATCAAAACCGGTTTAGACTTGTTCAAAAGTTACCATGAAATGTATCATATTGCTTGGTTTTTATTTAGATCATACAAAACACTTAAAGTTACACAAAAGGCTGAGATACTAACAAAAATTTACCAAGCAATAACACAGTGAAATGAAAAAACAAAATCATACCTTTACATCATGTAAATAAATAAACACTTACCGAAAACTAAAATAAAACCTTAATTGCCACAAAATCAATTCGAAACGATATTGTGATCGATTTAAAATAAACCGCTAATTTCATATAAATCGTGTTCAGACTTGTTTAAACAAATGGGTTATGTCGATTCTAAACGAATGGATGGCGTTATATGGTTGGAAATAATTAATACTTTTGGTATTTCTGTATATAAACAAGTAAAATGTTATCGTTATATGTGTTTAACTTTGGTTCAGTTTCAAAATTGACATTTTGTAGGTACAAAATTATCGCAAATCCCGAAGGTTACATCATTCTAACTTGAGTTTCTTTGCTTTTATCCGCCGTTTTTATTATAAGTAAACTTGTGATAAGTAGATTGTATCCAGAAAACACGTAAAAACCTAATAAGTTGTTGCAAAAGTGTTGCTAAAACCTGATTGTTTGTCAGAAAATAGTAAAACAGATCAAAGGTAAAGCGATTTTTCATCTATTTATGTTGGTATCTGAGCAAACAAAAGGGATTTATTGGCAAATTTTTAGATTTCTATGTTTTTTATGTGAAAAAGTGAATCTTGTTGTGATTAAGAAAAACCACAACCGTGTGTACAAGCAACTGACGTGAGGTTAAGAAACAAAACAAACAGAAGTTAGTGCTAAACATTAACCCAAAATCGAAATACTAGATGTGGGATTCGATCCACGCGGACTCTAGTTCATTGGTTCTTAAGATCAACACCTTAACTTAGTGTTCAGTACGCATGACCAAACTAAACATTGTTATATTACGTCTGTTTTGAACACCATAAAACAGTTTATTGCAATTTCATTTAAAAAATGTTTTGACTATGATAAAACAAAGACGTTTAAGTCATAATTCAACTGTGAAAACTCGTGATCATGAAATTATGTGCCATAGCAGGTGCCTAAGCTTTTCAAACAGGAGATGCTAGCAGTTTATTAAAGGGTGTCATCCAATTAAGGGAAGTGATTAAGTTGTAAGATCCACTTCGTTAGACGAATTTGATAGGAATTAAAAAACTATGGGTTCGTTTTTATACAAATCAATCAGTGTAACAGATAAATTTTGAAGTTTGGATGAATACAAGACAATGTATTAGGACTGGTATAAAATAATCTTTTGTTTCCGAGATCTGCTTGTGTGCTTTCACCCAGCAATGAATTGAAGTGAAAAAAATTAAGTTGTGGATTGATACTCATAGAAAGTTGTTGGTTTAAATATACCTTACCTCACTGAAATTAGGTTATAAGTAGGCTAGATGTGGAAAAATCATTACATAAAGTTAGAGGCACATAGAACGTATAAAACAATGGGTTACTAGAAAAACATCTTTCAATGTGATAAAATAGTTTGGAATATTTGTTAGAGGTTACATATTAGGTTAGATATAATTACAAAACAGTTTAAGCACTGAACTTTATAAAACTGAAGAACCTTAACGAAACAGCAACCTGCATGAAAGTTCATAAAACAACATTGATTAGTTACTTATGCAAGTCAACAAGGAAACTAAAGTGAATCTTAAGTTATAACTAAAGTGAATCTTGTGTTATAAACTTATAAACTACCAACCCTTGAATGGTAAATTTACGTCAATACTACAAAAGTTTTACCCGTCAAAGCATATCATCAAAACAATGCAACTCCGTGACTTCTTCTGTTTCTTAAACAATCTTGTGCAGTGGTTCTGGAGTTTGCAAAATGCAACGCCTATGTAGCCTACCAAAGACGTTTTTAATAAAACAGCATTAAGACTGATTTATGCAATACAACTTACCACGATTCAAAAATATTGTGTTGTTACTTCAAAACAGTTAGTTATAGGTAATCATTATCTTTACAGATGAATTGTACTTATGGAATAGGAAGAATATACATAAGTAATCTCTAAATCGCTAAGAATGAATGTGAAATTAAATTGCAGTTGTAGCAGGTAGAAAATATAAATCACTTTAAGTAATATTCTTCATAAAACTACTAGTATAAAATTTTTAGCATCTACAAAGTAAACCATGCGTGTGTTTAACAAAAATAACAGTGGTTGAAAATGTGAAAAAAAAAATACTTGTGACCATAGTATAAACAAGACACTAATCCGTTTTAAAAATGTAAGCGTGGGATTGATCACGGATCCAACAGCTCAACAATAAAACCTTCAGAACCGAATGGAGGTGAAACCCTAAGTAAACAGTGTTGTCATTCAAAAGTCTCATGTGTGACACATCAAAAGTGTTTTATGCTTTTTAGATTAATATTATAAAAACAATTTAAGAGTTTGCAAATCATAAGTGTGCTTTAAGTTGCTGGAAATACGCTTAAGGTTGCTGGGAGTAAGCTTATGGCTGCTGGAAATACCTCATCTTAAACAAAAAGAATAAATAAGCAGATGTATTATTCTTGAGAGAAATAAAAAAATTATTTCAACAAACAGTACACTAAAACTTTTTTAAAACATTATCACAAAAAAAAAACAAAAAAAACATTATTTTAAGAAATTAAAAATGTTAGTTCTGTAACTTACAAAACTGAAAAAAAAAAAGAATTTTAATATATCATAAACTTTTCATTGCAAACACCAACAACTAAAAAATACTTTTAACAAACTACAAACTTTTAAGTTCCATAATTTAAAACTGTAAACTAAAACTTTTTAAAACATTAGCACGAAAAAAAAAAATAGTTAAGTTTTGTTTTACAAACTAAAAAGTAGTTTTGACAATTTGTAAACTGAAAGTTTTGTTCTAACAACATATACACGAAAAATTTATCACAAACATAACTTTTATTAAACTGAAAAATACTTTTAACAAACTACAAACTTTTAAGTTCCATAATTTAAAACTGAAAACAAAATTATTTCAACAAACTGTAAACTAAAACTTTTTAAAACATTAGCACGAAAAAAAAAATTAAAAAATTAAAAAAATGTTAGTTCTGCAACTTACAAAACTGAAAAAAAATGATTTTAATAAATCATAAAGTTTTATTCTAATAACATAAACACGAAAAATTATTTTAAATAAAAAAAAAATAGTTAAGTTTTGTTTTACAAACTAAAAAGTAGTTTTGACAAATCGTAAACTAAAAACTTTTATTCTGACAACATACACATGAAAAATTATTTCAAATAAAAAAAAATAGTTAAGTTTTGTTTTACAAACTAAACAGTAGTTTTGACAAATCGTAAACTAAAAACTTTTATTCTAACAACATACACATGAAAAATTATTTTAAATAAAAAAAAAAAAAATAGTTAAGTTTTGTTTTACAAACTAAAAAGTAGTTTTGACAAATTGTAAACTGAAAGTTTACCTCTGAAAACATACACATGAAAAATTATGTTAAGTCACAAACTTAAGTTTTCTTTTACAAACTTAAAAAATATTTTCAACAAATTGCAATTTTATTTTTACAAGCTTAAGAAACTACAACAAAATATCACAAGTTTCTGTTGCATAATTTGTAACGTTAAAATCTGTGTTTGGAGATTTGTTTGTGTGTTTTTATCAGCAGGTGTCATTACGTGTTGCAAAATTTGAGCTCTCATTCTGCAGGTTTGTATTTTTTCATGCTTGTCTTAAGGTAACAATTTGTGATATAGATTGTGCTAGGTTTGTTGATTTTTTTCCAGTCCTCCGATTGTAGAAGTATATGTTGTAACAATTTGCTCTATAGCTGTTCATTTGGTGTTCTCATTGTAAAAAAGAAATGTTGATTGTTTAGCTGGTATTAGCATTCTCTAAAATAAAAATATAAAATTTATTCCTGCATGATAAACCTAAAGTTACGTTGTTTTAACCAAGCCATTATTCTTACAATCTTTAAGCGATACTATATCAACAAAAATAATTTCCAAGTTAGCTGTATTTATCAAAATTATTATCAATGATAAGATACATGGGTTTAAACTGAACACAACTAAAACAGGAGGTTCTACATGTCTTAATTTAGTGGTTGTGTATTGAGTTGTATCGTCATGTCATTATCATAGAGTGTGGTTTAGTTGTAATAAGCATCATAACACACAATCGTAACTGTTATTCCTGTATGATAAACCTAAAGTCACGTTGTTTTGACCAAGCTATTTCTCCCGGTTATAGTTACATGTATTAAACGTTACTATAAAGGTTTAGCTGAAACCACTGTTTTAGCGAAACGTAGACCTAAAGAAATAAAGGTTTACCGAAACTAACATAAACCGAAACGAAGATTAACCGAAAGGATGAAAAAATGCAGTATTTATTATTGTTCAAGATGATTAAATGCAGTATTTATTAAGGTTTTTGGACAAGTCATAGATTATAATAATTATAACCAACCCTTTGATCATTTGCCGTACAATGAACTAAAACCGATCCACAGATCAAAAAACTCATCAAAGTACAACGAAATCTTCAATCAACCTAAACATTCGAAACAACAGTGAAACCTCATATACCAATAAAATTACCAAAAGATCCCACCAATCAATGACAAGTTATGAAACTCGAAAGATCTACTGCCCATAAAAATGAAACACACTATTTGGAAAGACCTGGAATCGAACCAGTAGACCTACTTACCAGGATCAATAGTGAAAACTCTATTCCTGCAAGCAAACAGCTTCACGAAAAAACATGGCTGCAACCAAACCGATAAAAAATTAACAAAACATACAGACACATACAGAACATATACAAAACATATACATACAGACAGACAGTTTGCTAACTTACACGCGATCAGTTCCCACTACGTATTGTACGAGAAGAAAAACAAACATTCGTTTATGGTATTGCGTTGTAATAAATTTGTTGAAGAGTCATGATCAGTAAGGGAGCCAATACTTTTTTATTTCTAGGTTCGCTTTTTGGTTAATGAATTGGATTTAAGTTTAAATAATTAAAAAAACGCCTATTGAAATTTTTTTATAAAGAATATACCCATCCATTTCATAAACTTTGCAAAATGGAGCCCTCTGTAAGTAACATACCAATCAAATTAAATTTAAAAAAAAAATGAACAAAACAACTTACCATGAGCATTCTTAACAGGTGTGAATACTTGAAAAATAAGAAAGGAACGCGTTTCATAGAAATCATCACCAGTCAATTTTTAAACGGTCCACATAGCAGTTTCACAAGAGATGGACGGGTTTTGATCAACAACCATCGCTCGAGAACAGAACAACGATATATGTTCTTCTCCGGGGAACCTGATACTTCACGCCTACAAAGTGAAACAACTAGACCTGCGGGGGAGTTACTCATGGAAGGCCTTCAACGACCACAAAGAAGGGTGGAGACAGAAGTCATCGATAACAATCTTTGTGTTGTCTGCTTAGATAAACGAACCAATATTAAACTTTGCTAACATATTTCAGTACAAATTATCACATCTAAACTTTACTATCATACTCTGACAATCTAACAACACAAGAAAAACTAGATAATGTTAACTGGCTAAGAGTGCATTGTACCAGCTGCTTGCTAGGCTAGTTTATAAAAGTCTACTTCAGGAAGCAGGCTGAGTTCGTGCATCCACAACAAAACTGCTTATGAGAGTTTTACGCCTAACCACCAACAGCTGTGAAGAACAAAACGGTTTCATTAATATCACTCTTAACAGATTCGAAAAATAAGAAAGGTACTCATTTCAAAAACAATTATTATTTATCATATTTAAAAAAATACTTTCATAGAATGATGTCACGCGCCGAAATCAGATGGTGATACCCTGTCTGTGGTGATACCCGGGGATACCACTTCCGTCAATACCCTTGGGTCCACCTTTGGTGCTACTTCCGGTGATACCGATGGGGCCATAGACATACATCTCCAACTACTTGCATGAATGAGAATCAAAAGGTCAAAACTATAAGATCTGCTTGCAACTGCTGCTTTTCAAGAATTTTAATACTGTTTGAGTTGAAATCGGTGGGATGGCGCAGCGGATAAGGCGTTCGCTTTCCAATCATGCAATCCTGGTTCGACCCCGGCTTTAACTGGTTGTTGAAAAACACTGCTCACCTCTACCCGGGGTGTAATAAATTTGGTGGGCATAGTTGCTGCAGGAAAGGATGCCGAGAGAAAGGAACTGGCCACCCTAATCTTGTTAGTGCCGAATACATTAGTATAATGAGAACCTTATGTTCTCATCCCCCGATGCTTGGATCAAGTATGGGACTCACCTTAACCTTTTACCTTGAGTTGAAATCAAGAGGCTGAAACATAATTCATCATCGTCATCTGTTCAGTCGATTTCAACTCTCGGTCATTCTATAGATCTTTTCCCTCTACAGCTTTATATTTCTAACAGCCTCCTTTATTTCTCACGAACATAACTTCAGTGCATGAAATGTAGCCTATAACTGGATACAACTTATAGTAGCCGCAGCTTTCCAACTGCAGTTTCTAGCTGTTGGAATCACTTGTCTATCTATAAAAAAAGACGCACAAATATAAATTTAAAACTCCCCTGAAAACGTTCTATTTTTCACGTCATTATAACTAAAAAAATTTTCTAAATGAGATTTGTTTGATGTTGTCGCGTAACAGCGTTTAAGAGCATGATTTTTACTATGTGTGTGGGGCTATAAATAATATTATTTTCAATATTATTTTATTATTATATGTTATTGACTGTAAAATCATATCATAAATGTGGCCAACTCATTGAATGTTTTTTTTTCTTGAACGCATTAGCTTATCACCTCCAGATGCTGACCTCCAGTAGTGTTAACAGGGATGGTCCATGATGGTACTGTATAGCCATGGCATACGTTCGAACTCGAAATTATTGTACGGGCTCAAAATCTTTTTAGGCGACCGCAACAGGTAGGAAACTTTACAGCGCTGCATTTTTCAGAGCTAACTTGTCGTTTCAGAGCTAACTTATCCAGCATAGCGTCTTAATTGTTTGAAGACAAAGATTCACTAATATTTCTTGTCTATAGTTTCTTTTGTTTAAAAGTGTTGCAATTACAAGTTTTGGTGTTGGCTTTTTTATTGATGCCAGAAAACAGTCGACAGCACCCGGCTGAAACCACAGAAGTAAAAATGACTGTTTGGTGAAGAAGATGAAAGCACAGTAGGCTATGCGTAAGATAGCCTATAGGCTAAATTTCTGAAGAGATAAAATTCAAGACCAGCGTTTTTCTGCAAGTAGTAGATCGGGAGATTGAATTTTCAAAATTTCCCGTTTTGACAAAGCGCATAGGCTGCTGCAGTGTGGATGATATTTTTAAATTCGTTTAAAATTAATAAAGTGTTTCGAAAGGGAAAGAACATAACTTGCAGCACACAATACCTGACAAAAGTCACGAGAGGATGTTAAAGATATTGAGAAAGTTAAGTCTAATTCAGCATCAAACCGAAATACAGCACGCGTACTTCTTTTGAATTATTTTTAGATGAACTTTCGGAAGCTTTGCAGGATTTTTGACAAACTTTAATGCCCGTTTTGTTTCGAGTTTGCAGCAATTCTTGAATCGAAACAAAAGCATGACAAGATTTTAAGTCGAAATGCAATACAAACAAATTTTCGTTTTTCTTTCTAGCAACACGCTGCGTTTTTTTTATCGAATTCAGACCTTATTCATGTACTTCTAGAAGTACATGTGTTACTTCTTGTATTTGAAGATTTAAGTTAAGTGGACGGGAAGAAAAAAAACTAATTTTTGTGTCCACTTGAACAGTATGAACACATGCCATTAAGTATCTTGTTTGAGACACAACCGCGTGCTCTTGAGCAGAGTCGAACCTATGACGTTTCGAATGTTGTGCTAAGGCTCTCATCATTGGGTTGTGCAATTTTGGTTTAAGTAGTACAGTACTGCAACAAGAACAATGCTTTGGTAAATAGAATGTCAAAGTAAAATAAACCCTCACCAATCACAAGTCTCACTGCACATCACTGTTTATAACTAAATGAAAGTTTAGTTGTTTTTTTTGTCTTTGAATTTACCCTTTGACGAAAAAGAGTTAAGAACTTAAGAAGTTTAACTTTGATTGTAACGTTACGGTTCGTATAATCAAAGAATTGAGCTTTTTATTATGTCATAAGGGTTATTATAATTTGGTTGTGATGTAATAATTGACAAAACGTAATAATAGGCAAATTTTTCTTGGTTGGTGTTTTTTGTAAGGAATGAAATTATTTTTGCGGAACATACAATACTTTTGTATATATGCAAAGCTATTATATGAGTTTTAAAAAACACAAAGGTTTGAAATGACCGGAGGATTTAATCCGAAGGAGCAGAAAAAGGTGTCTCAGAAAGAGAGAGGGTCTTGTTTATCTCGTGGCTACAAGATAAGCAACACGTTTTTAGGAGGAGGCGCGGTAGGAAGGGTTTTCTTAGCCGAAGCTACCGAGGTAATTATTGCATCGAATCCGAAGATGAAAATGATTTCACAACATGGGCAACCCCTCAAGGTGAGAACTAAAGGGTTTGTTTTGCATGAAGTGTTTAATTTACTAGCCTAAGAAGCTATTTCACTTTGATTGTAAAGCTCTATAGACTTAGAGATCATCAAGTCTAATCATTGATTGTTGTAGAGTAGTTCAAATGCAAAAAAAAACGTGAAAGAAAGCGATAAGAATAATAACTTTTCGTACGTTGTCCAAAGAGAAAATTGGTATAAGCATAAACAAATTAAAACAAACTTGTCATTCGTGGGTACGATGTAATGATAAATTCAAAAAATATTTTCGAGTTGTGACAACCAGATGAAATTCTACTAAAAAACGACATAATATATTATGCAGTTTTAAAAAACTGGTCAGATAAAACAGAGATCTGAATAGTTTATGCTTTGAATGAAAGATTAAACTGTCATTAGCTTTTATGGGGAGGCTACTGAGATTAAATTTCTCAATCACATCATCAGAAAAAAAGAATTTTAAGATATTTGTTTTAGCGATCGGTCGATCATTTGGGGGCGTGCGCGTGGCAGGTAACGAACAACATTTCTATATAATTTTCTATAGATTAAATCAACTAGCAAACACAGAACACTTTGGAACATTGCACGATATCGTAAACTCTGGGAAAATTTACAGACTGAGCATGTACTTTATTGAATGTTCCATCGGTTTTTATTCACAGTATAGCGTTGACAGGAGGGTCCAGGAGGTACTTTTGTACTGGGGCCCGGTATGATATTAGTCGCCCGTAATTTGTCAATTGGCCCAAAACTTGAAACCACTGAGTATTCTTTGGATAGGGTGCGTTATTCTGAGAAGTTTTTTGATTTGGGGCATGAGACTTTCATCGGTACCGGCCCAAATTGTCCTCCCAACGACCCTGATGATGCAAATATAATCAATCAAGCTCACTGCTTGCAGTTTGAGCACTTAGGCAAGGTTGGTGATAGTACCATTTTTGGAGTTTTTTGGGTTCCACAGATGGGAAAACGTCACACCGAGCTATATATCTCCATGGCCATACCTAGTGTACCTACTGCACTGAAAAGGCTGTAAGGCCGAAAAAAAAAATTAAGGCCGAAAAAGTGTGCCACTGTCTGACTCTGCGGTTATCCTGAGATTATTCTGTAAGAGGACTTAACAAGACTAAAGAAAGCATTTTTACAGTTTTTTTAAACAGTTTTGTTAATCGGCGCCAGTTAGCTTAATTCCGCTGTGTTTGATGATTTCTGCAAGTGATTTCTTTCTTTCAGGTGGCCATAAAAATAATTTATGCTGACACTGGAGCTCATAATATTCGAAAACTTGCCAAATATACTCCGTCAGAAATTGGCAACATGAACAGAGCTTATGGTCATCCAAACATTGTGAGTTGAATAGTTTTCTATTGCAAGTAGGCTTAACAATGAACTTACATGAGCTACGTAAGAAAACAACGCAAGAACACAGAAGATCATTTTGAGTTAAAAAACCTCTAACCTTTAAACCTCAGTCAAAATCTCATGTTTTATAAAAGTGTCTGTTATCTACAAATGATTATAGTATTCAGCTCTATCATTCATTTTTTTACGTTTCAACAACGGAGAATTAATCGACTATATAAGTTTTCACAATAATTATTTTTGCATAATATTTACAATGCGGAACGGGTAAAAAATAGAAATAGCCATCCATTTACAACCCACTTAATTATGATTGCTTTAGTATATACTGGTTTTTTATTTCTATTGCTTGCTGCTATGAACGAATTCATTGAGCGGTAGCAATTTTTAATCTTTTATTTGGTAGCCTACTGTTTGAAATCTGACCAAAAGACACTGACGTAGACACTACCCAGCCTGCCACCGAGCGGATATAATTTGTTGCAAATAGAGTAAAGTAAAAATAAATTTAAAATTTTCCATGACCACAAGTCAGTTTTCTGAGTTTGCTGACTAAAGTTATCTCTGATTAAATTGCGTATACGTTATGTACAGTACACGCCAAAAACAGAAACACGATTGCCTGAGCTGTTGATAAGTAGGCTACAGTCGATTACCACCCAGCCAAGAAACGTCTGTTTATGGCCTTCAGTTGATGCTGTTCGATGTCTTCATTGCTTGCAAGAGGATATTCATAGTCACCGAGCTTGCTGGTCAAGGAAGTCTGAAACGACTTTACCGGACCAACTACATTTCAAATAAAGCCAAACCCTTTATGACCGAATGCGAGGCTCGCTATTATTTTCGAGAAACAGCAAGAGGGGTAACTGAACTCCATAGTCAGAGCATTGCTCACCGGTAAGCTTTCATTGGCTAAGTCGAGTGAAGATTTTTTAATACAGCTTAGGCTTATATATTTTACCAACCATCAGTAAAATGATTAATCTAACCCTACAATCGAAGATTCAATCAAACTAAAAATTACTTTACATGTAGGCTATAGTGAAACCTCTAAAGGTACAAAATGCAAAAGTGCCAAGATTAAGCTCTAAAAAGAAGCTTTCTCAGTACGTGGATAAAGAGTCTCACATTCAATCACTTTTACCAGGTTTATAAACAAAGGCATGCTACATGATCAAAATGAATGAACATCTAAACTTTTCGGTTTCTATTGAATGTCAAATTACTTTGAACTATTTAAATCAACAACTCCAATCGTATCTGCACTAAAGTAATCCACTTGTCATAGCTTGTACCTAAGATTTCCAAAGATACATCAAAGCGTAACAAATTTGGTAGCGTAGACTTATCTAATGTTGTGTTTATAAAAAAAAATCAACAAAAACATAATTTATATCATATCCATTCATTGCCCAAAACATACGCATGTATTTTCATCAAGAAAGGTCTTTTTTGTGTGTATTAAGCCTACGATAGCCCGGTAGCATTCAATTCTTTTTTCCCGTTATTGTAATCAACTTTTAACTTACCGGTAATGTTTTGTTTTACGTATTATAAACAGGCACCTGTTAGTCTGATGGCATGCAAATAAATAACTTAATAAATAGTAATATAATCTGTTGAATTTCTATTTTTCAGTGACTTGAAGCTTGACAATGTATTGATTACTGAAACAGGAGAAGTTAAATTGGGAGACTTTGGTTTTTCGATCCGACTTTCCTTTTGTAATCTTGTCAATCAGAACTCCGCTGAAGCGGTCAAGGATATTGCAAACACCACTTTGTGTGGAACGCCTTGCTTTATGGCCCCGGAAGTTCTTCGAAATCGCGGGGCATACAATGCAATTTCAGCTGACTTATGGAGCTTGTAAGTTTACATAGAAAATTAAGTCAATTTGTGGCGTAACAGTTTTGAGCTAAAGGGTGAAACTGGGTGCACTAGAGATAAGTTTGATACAAATTATTTAATTTTAAACAAAATAGAAGTAAAATGAACCAGCTAAGCAGCTGAGTGCTTAACGCTTTCGGCTTTCCTGTTGGTAGAACCCAGATCGACTCCAGGCCGAAGTGCATCAGACTTTAAAAACGGTAACGATTAAGTTCTTTCTTGCTAAAGCAGCGCTGATAAGTTGAGTAATAGTGTGATGACATTCCAAATCTGAAACAAAATGAAAAACGAGCGCTGTTGCTAAAAGGCCATAGAAATTGTAGAGCGACAATAGAAAAACATAACATTATTATAAGAAGTAAAAGGGTTTCCGTTTTTACATTTTGCATTCTTCTGAGTGATTCGCTACTTATTCCGTTTAAAGTTTAAACTACCGTGCGTCGTAGCCTATTTTCTGATAGTTTCAAGTATATGTGGTTATCGCGTGCTTACTAGTCATCATCATTCAATTTCGACTTCTGTATTTTCCAGGGGAGTGATTTTATACATCTTGGTCAATGGGTATTACCCCTATCCAGGTAAAAATATTCAAGAGGTTTTGCACAGTGCGGAAAAATTTAGAAACAAAGATCTGCCGTTTCGAGATCATATTTCTAATGGTAAGCCAGATCTAAGATAATTAAAAAACGCTGTTTACATAACTAGTCATTTAACAACAAATTACTTGAGATTTATAGGCTACTCGCCGGGGAGAGAAAAAACGACAAAGTAATATAGCTTACAATATTTCAAGTCTAAGAAATTTTCATCAGTGTTATATATTCAGAGTGCAAAGACTTAATTACAAAACTGCTGCGATTTGATGCCTGGAAAAGACCAAGCGCGTTTACAATTTTGCAACACCCATGGTTGCTGGGGAAAATGACCACACCTGATAATTTTGCTGCAAATGCTGTAAGGCTTATTAGAATTTGCTGAATAAACCTTAAATTCTATAGCCTTAGTCTGGTTATATTGTTTGAATGTTTTAGTTGCATTGTAATGTTAATCAAATGTGCTGCAGAGTTTTCAAGGTTTTCTAGTGTGCCGTGCGTGATAAAGGCTAACAGAGCACTGAGCACTGAGCACTGAGCACTGAGCACTGAGCACTGAGCACTGAGCACTGAGCACTGAGCACTGAGCACTGAGCACTGAGCACTGAGCACTGAGCACTGAGCACTGAGCACTGAGCACTGAGCACTGAGCACTGAGCACTGAGCACTGAGCACTGAGCACTGAGCACTGAGCACTGAGCACTGAGCACTGAGCACTGAGCACTGAGCACTGAGCACTGAGCACTGAGCACTGAGCACTGAGCACTGAGCACTGAGCACTGAGCACTGAGCACTGAGCACTGAGCACTGAGCACTGAGCACTGAGCACTGAGCACTGAGCACTGAGCACTGAGCACTGAGCACTGAGCACTGAGCACTGAGCACTGAGCACTGAGCACTGAGCACTGAGCACTGAGCACTGAGCACTGAGCACTGAGCACTGAGCACTGAGCACTGAGCACTGAGCACTGAGCACTGAGCACTGAGCACTGAGCACTGAGCACTGAGCACTGAGCACTGAGCACTGAGCACTGAGCACTGAGCACTGAGCACTGAGCACTGAGCACTGAGCACTGAGCACTGAGCACTGAGCACTGAGCACTGAGCACTGAGCACTGAGCACTGAGCACTGAGCACTGAGCACTGAGCACTGAGCACTGAGCACTGAGCACTGAGCACTGAGCACTGAGCACTGAGCACTGAGCACTGAGCACTGAGCACTGAGCACTGAGCACTGAGCACTGAGCACTGAGCACTGAGCACTGAGCACTGAGCACTGAGCACTGAGCACTGAGCACTGAGCACTGAGCAGGCATTGTTTTGAAATTTAACTTACACAGGTGAACCGAACTTTTATAGACTTTTGCTGCTTCTAAACTATTGAAGTTGCTGTTCCGACGTATGAAACAATCTCTTTGCATTGTGCTCAACGTGAATGACTTATTTTCCTTTCTATGCAGAACCACTTTCAAGAAGAAGAGTTCTTAGAAATTCGTCTTGATCCTGGTGGGTATACTTTGCTATAGGGCTTTATAGTTTGTTGTGATCACTTCTTTGTGGTGTTTTGTTGCTTATTCTGTTTTATTACAATCGTCAACGATGATGTCTGTGAGTTTATATAATAACGTAGCCAGCAAATATCCCTTTTTACATTGATTCAACGACTGCAAACGTTGAACCAATGTAAGAAGGACTGATTTACTGGTTAGGTAACTGCAACTCACTTATTATTATTACTGCAATTAATAACTGCTGCTCAACAATTACCGTAAGTCTTAACGTTTACATTTTTCCCTTCTACTTTATTTTTGACTTCTGCTATGATGGCATATAATATTTTGGTGTGATGGTCAGAAATATAAATACATAAAGTAAACTATAGTGACAATGAAAATTGTATTTATTTAGTGGTCAGTTTCCAAGAGAAATACGTGAGAAGCTATCTGTTGCAAAGATCGGAAATAATAAACGTTATGCTGAAGAGGATCACAGCTTTAAACACAGTACCTAAAAGCATCATTTCAGAGTTTGGTGTCCGTCTGGCGATCCCGAGACGTTATGGTAGCGATGATTGCATAATAAAAGAAGTTTGGCGCTTAATGGCTCCAAGCGCTGTGAAAGTAAAAGATCCAAAAGAAACTTCAATAGACACTGATAAAGTATTGCAACCTAGTTATGGCTTACCATGGAAGAGCTCATGGGCAGATGGTGCGTGTAACTCAACTATTGCAGTCTTACCAGCAAGGAGGATCATCTATGAATTGTCTATACTGGATAAATGGCGAAAAGTTCGCCAAGTAAATGATCCACCATTGACAGAACTTGAAAAATGTATTCAACTTCGCAACACGGTGGATCTTGATGAACAAGAGCCGTGGCCACTTGAAAATTCAGTACCTCGACCGACTGCTGAGTGGGCCACAGTCGGTGAAAATTGGGGAGCAGCTTGCTTCCCTCGTCTCTTGAATGAAACTGAATGGGATGGCGCAAAGTTATCCATCCAACCTCTTCAAGATGCTATCGTTGATCAAAGCAATATTGTAGTCCGTTACGTTCCAATTGAGCAACCATCCAATGCTTTGGAGTGCTTTCTTCAACAAATGTCGGCAAAAAAATCTCATCCTTTATCAAACGATTCAAATAACAAATTTGATTCGACAAAAGAAAGTTTTAATTCATCTTTCTTAACATTGGATTCATCCCCGGGCGATTCAAAGCAAGGACCATATAAAGCTCCAGTGGCAAAGGTTAGTCTCTTGTTTTTAGTTTCTGCGTTGTACTATACTTTTTTTTTCAAACTTAAGTATCTATTGATAATTTCCTTTCAGAAAATGCGTCTTCCGGATAACAGCAGTCATAAAGTACTCGAGAAAATAAAAAAGCGTCGAGAAATGGAAGAACAAAGAAGACGAACACTTCCTTCTTGTGCTTTCTACACTCCAAGAGGTACATTGGACTTGTATTGTTTTGTATAACTGTAGCAGCTCCGCAGAAAGCCTATATACGCAGGTATAAAGCCTACGCAGGTACACTTTGTCCTCTCAGCAAACATGCCTTTGATCAGATAACGATGTTTCATTTCTCTACGTATTTATTATTTAATTTATCATTTTATCTTTTTATCGTATTTTTTTATCGTCATTAATTTATCATTAAATATCATACAATTAATCACTCTTTTTTTGCCAGGAGTAAAACCAACAGCTAAACCAAAATATGAAATGGCGGCATTGGATTTATCTCATGCTCTACATCGAAACGAAGCTGGATCTACAAAGATTCCATCACCACGAGAAACCTGGCTGCATAAAAAATATCCTGCCACAAGAGCCTGTTTTACCGGTAAGCCTAATTTCGATGATTTCTTTCCTGTTAACAGTTATAATAACAACGACAAAAACGTGTTTTTTCGGGTAGACTACAGTGGTGGTGAATTTGATATTTTTTTAAAAATTATTGATCAGAAACAATACAATATTTTATTTTTACTTTTTTAGAAGCACCATTGCAAAACTGTTTAAGTGATAAAAGCTTATGCACAACCGAAAGAGCTCCCCATGAGGAAATGTGCTCTAAATCTCACATTGTTCAACAAAACATTGAGCAACACCACGAGGAATACAAGAGAAAGATATGTACAGACAGGAGACAAAGTACAAATATTCCATCTTCTCTTGCAAACATCCCAACAGGTAGTTTGGTCACTCTCAAAATAATTTAAAAATCGCAATAAAGTCTCTTTTCCATTTTAAGTTAGTCTGCTTTTGTAACATAAAGTAGGCCATGGCCACCTAAAGATACGGCCTGATTTGTCACATTTTGCAGAAATTTCCAGGTTTTTCTAACTTTAGGCGAACGTTTAAATAAATTTTTCTAAAAATTAGATTTTTACGCTTTCTTTATTTTTTTTCCCACATGACACAATAGGTTTTAACATCCTCACATGTTAAAAAACAAAGAAAATTTGATTTTGTAAATTTTAGTCAGACTGTTAATTTTCAATAATAGTCTGATTTTGCGTTTTTTAACTTACTTTTTCTCATTTGCTACTGCTTCCCCAAGGCAACAAAAAAGTTTTTTGTCATTAGGAAACCGCAAAAAGTAAAAACATCTCAAAAAATGTCAGTCAAGCACTAGCAGTAGCTGTAATCAAAATCTGCAAAATGTGACAAATCAGGCCGCATCTCCAGGTGGCCATGAGTAGGCTAAGGAGGTTTTCAAATACATATTTAACAAATCACAAAATTGATTTCTTTTCTTCAATATCTTGTTAATACGGCATTTTTCTTGTTGAAGGCACGAAGAGAAAATCTAAAACAATTCTGAAAAAAATAGACCTCTCAAAAGTTCGAAGAAGACCAAACTTTGGGCCAACAAAGATTCCGTTTTTGAGAGCACCACTACATTGCTCTAAAGAAGAAGAATATCTTACCAATAACGGTAAGCAAGCCACAATTTTTTGTTTTCATAGTTACTTTATTGATGTTACTCAAATAGGCCATTAATTGTGATTTTATTTTTTATTTTTTAACAAACTCAGTTTGGCTTTATCAAGAGCAACAACTGCAGACAGAGCTTACGTTTCGACCTTCTGGGTCTCATAAGTGCAGGGATATTGTGGCTAAGCACCATACAAATTGCTCAATAAGGAGCAGTCTCTATGTTTTCCTTATGTGGTCTAAAGCAAACAGGTACTCGCACTTCACCATACCCAAGCAAATCAATCTGCCTTGTGTTTGATTTTACAGATACATATAATGCTTGCCTGAAATTTAACTGTGCAAGTACAAGTACAGCCACACTGGTCGCATGGATATTGTTTCTGCTGTGTTAGTAGACTTTGGCTAATCACTAAATGACATGCATTAAAAAAAAAAACTGTAAATAACCTTAGGAACATAACGTCGTTTTTTTGTTTTCAGATGAAGTGCTCACCAACCGATGCAGTGATTCTTTAACAAACGTGTCCTCTTTGAGTGATGAAGGAGTAGCAAAGAGTTTTACAAAAAAGCTGCCTGTTAAAATTAAGCCACCTCTCATTCGCTTCAAAAAGATAAGGAGGGTGAAATCTGAAATACCAAATCCAGTAAAGAAGATGGACAATAAGAACAACGTCACACGCCAAAGTGTGAGCTGTAACGCGGGTGACTTATTGAAGGAAGATATAAAACAACCATCGCTGTTTCGTCGCTTCACCCACAAGCTTTTGAAAATGGTTCCTGCCAAACGGATGCTTAAAATAAGGAAAGCAAATTACAAGAGAACACACAGCCAATCAAACATCTCCCAATGTGAAGTATCTTCTACCACAAATTCAAGCATTAGTAAAAATAGAAGCTTCAATTTTACAAACGCATCTATCGCACCTCACGACAGTAATATCACATCACACACAAGCAATGCGCCATGCATCCACCAGACCTTGTCGCTTTCCAGTAGTTCCTCTTCTAAGAATCCCACTGAAAACCAAAGTGAAATTCAGTCGCCCGAACAAAAGAAAAAGTTTTTCCAGTCTTCAAACTTTCGCGGAGAAGTTGCCAATCTTGACAATGCAGTGGAACAACGAAATCTCGAACACCATTTGTCCTGTAAGCACAATTATAAAATAGTCATGCAAAAGCTGATAAATTAATGGGATAGCTTAACTACAAGAACTAAATCGTGAAGTCTGCTTAGTAAGCTGATTTAATTGAAGTAATATTGGTTCAATTCAAACTTGTTTAGATTAATTTATTTATCTTTGATAAAAAAGCTTATAGAATTGTTAACTTATCCAAGCAAACTGCTTGCTTTGTCGACTGATTTCCAATCAAGAATTTGACAAGCAATATCTTTATGCAAGTGCAATATGTGCGGTTTACCAATTTTTTTTTCTGTTTCTGCAAATGCCGACGGAACGTTTCAATTACTCACTGATATTAAACGCAAGATAAATGCATATTTTGAGTTGTGCAAGAATTTCTGTTTACTGAACTGATATCCGTTTCAGGTGAGCTGGCAGCAACAAACAATTCCAATCTATCAAGACCATGCGCTCCAAAATCCAACAAGAATGTTGATGGAATTGATCACAAAACAGAAAAAGTCACCGATATTTGTGACGCTTCGGGATCAAAGATAAGCAGCAACGCTCCATGCTGCTCCTATTCCACAACAATGGAAAACGCCAGTCAAGCAAAAACCACCCATTCAAAAGTTTCGATGAGGGCATCTGAGTCAAAGTACATTGCTTTCACAAAAGACAAACCCAACGACGATTTTTCCAGTTTGGAACAAAGCCTTTCATGGGTGGCTTTGTTGGATAATCACGTTGATAGAAACTGGAACCAAACTACTGGTAATGAATCAAGCAAAAGAATCAACGCTGCATTGAGCGACGCTGCTATTGGTTCGTCATTGGATAGCAAAGACGTGGAAGACTACTCGTCACCGATTCAATTCATAAAGGCTTCAGAAAGCGATGATAACGACATAATCATCGTAAACGGTAATCGGAAGAGATTGGACAAGTTTTCAGCAACAACAACAATTCCAAGGACCAATGAATCTTTCTATCACACTCCAGGAGCAATTGGTCAAAGGAAAGCTGATTTTGATGCTTCAAGAAAACCTTCTGAAAAAGATGAGAATAGAAATAAGCAAAATAATGATGAGGAAAAAGATTTTAAATGGATTGAATCTTGCTATTTTGGTAATTTCTACTTTATATTGTTACTTACCGTTTCCCACAAAACTAATTTTGCAAATCGCAATAATTCCCTGCAAGAATATGTAATGGGTAATTGGGTATGCAGTAGACTGAGGCTATGGGCTAAATAAATAGCCTTTTAAAGACATGTAACTTTAAAACAGTGCTGTGCGCTTCGTTGTCTGGTCATGTTTGTGAAGTATTGTTGCATACTACATGACTGCAGTATTTGTATTGCCTCAAATGTAATCGCAACAATATCTCAGTTTTGCAAGAAGTAAAATATTATCATAGGGTATAACGTTTAGACAAAGTTTATTACTACATATGGTATGAAACATGTTTAAAACATGTGTTGTAGACAGCAATTCATAAACTTTTTTACCTCTCCTATTATTAAGCAAAGGTTTGCATTTTTAGAACCGACCAAGATCAACGAAGACAACAGCAAGTCTTTTTCTTTGTCCTTTGAAGATTATTTGAATGCGGTCAACCAACAGAGCAGTGTATCGATGCAAAGTAAATTATTGCATTTATTGTTCCTTCATAACCTTGTAATCTTTTTTATTTTTTCACACACAAACTTTCTATGGGAAAAACATGCCTTTCGTTTTGACTTATTTACGAAAGACCAAGTGATAAAGTAACCGTAAACAACAGACTTTTGAGAGTCTAAGTATTTTGCTCAAAACAGAAACAAAATCGTTTAAGAATAGCATTAATTAGGAGCATCCGGTACAGAACTAAACGCGCAAAAACCGTTGTCTTGCAAGTTTTACGATTTTTATGCAAATATTTTTAAAAATACGTATTTTGTTGTCAATACTGCAGCATAGTAAACATTACTTGAAAAGAAATAAAAACGATGAATTGTCTATATAGTGTTCAAGACTTATTGCTGGACGACAGATTGCTGCAAATGTTCATTAAAGAAAGGCTAGAAAGCAGCTTCATGGCTCTTAAAAGTGGTCTACTTATGTTTTTCAGCATCAGCTAATCAAGTCAGCGCAGATGAAAAGAGATATAGCACAGACTTAGAACATAGAACAGATGTTGGTCAGGTTGAGAACGCTAAAAATGACTCAGGATCGCATCGAATTGTTTGTGAGAAAAGCGATGAAAGTACTCAAAGTGTGGAAACAAATAAACACAAAATTGAACAAAATAGCGAACTTAGACAAATAAGAACTGGAATCGCCAAACCGACAGTCGATTTGACGCATCGCTGCATGTCTTGGCTCACCCTTAGCGACACCAGCACTTTTGCTGGTAGTTTTTGTGAGGAACAAAGAAGGCGCGCCAAAGAAAAGTACGGTCTTGGAGAAGACTCTATTGCGTTTCTGTGCAACGAAAAAATAAACAATGATTGGCTTTTAGACTTATCAATAAGCAACGAAACGCGGAGTCTCATTCTCTCTCACCAAAGCTCTGCTCTTGCTCAAGCAGAACGCTTACCAAACCCATGCTTGCTAAAAAATATAGCAAATGCTGATAGAAAGACATTACTTCTGCCAGGTAAACTCCCAAGCGGCAGTGATGAACAAGAAAAGGTTTCAGCTGCCAGTTCAAGTAAATCAAACTCAGAAACAGCTGATGAAGTTGTGATATCCATGGTGAAGGCTGATTCTTTTTTCCTTCCTGATACTGCTGCTGATAACAATCTTTCTGAAAGCGATGGCGAAGTTGCTCCATGTGCGATGAAAAAAGATAATCAAAGATTTACTTCCCCTACCGACATGGAAATTGTGAATAAAAGCAAAGAAGTGAAAACGAAGGAGTGCTCACCATTTACACCCTTAGCTCATGATACTTCTTTAAGTAATACAAATAAGGCATATAATGAGAAAGTAACTCTTTCGTGTATTAGCGACCAACAGCGTGTTCCTCTTCACAGCCACAACAGTAGCTTGTCAGCTCCTACAAGCTTTCCCAAAGACAACAAAAAATACATTGCTGAACAATGCGAAGCTGAAGTTGAGGAATACAAAAACGATGATACTGGCTTCATGGGACTTTTGAAGATCAGATCTGAGTTAAAGGCTTTGGAAGAGAAGTGGAACAAAAGTTTTGCTAGTGTTTGTAAGCAATCACGCACAGAAAATCCGGAATCGTTGCTGAAATTTTTGAAAGAAAATGACCACTTGCCTTCTGAATCTACTGCCAAAGAAAACACTGACAACTCAAGTCAGATATCACAGAAGATTCTTGCACATGATTCAAGAGAAAATGAAAAAGAAAAACCTTCCCCTTCTTCGGTCACGGTTAGCTATAACATGTGGAGTGAAAATGCTAAAGAGAAACGAAATGCAAACAAGAATCTTCTGAAAAACATTGACAGCTCAGCAGCGGTTATTTGGAAGCAAAGGGAGGGTCATGAAATATTCGACCCTAAGCTTAAACCAAAAATAAAAAGTATATTTGACCAAATCCAAGCTGATGCTCTTCAAGAAGCTGATAAAAAGAGTTCTATCAGTCGAATTGCTGCTGTTCCTTCAAGAAATGTTGCCACCAAAGCTTCTGTTAAAATTTCCAGCAACAACTCAAGTAACCAACGCAAAAAGGAAAGTTTTGATAACCGAGATACTTCGCAATGGCAAGCACTTGATAATAAAGCACAGCATATGTCCTCAACGAAGCGTAAACTAAATGCGGACGAAAGCAACTATTCCAAGCTCAGTCACCCCAAAAACGTTGTAATCAATGAATGCGCAACCCTCAAAGACGATATTCAAGATAAAGTCTACACAGTCGAACTATTAGCAGAAGAAAGCAGTGAGAGGACCGGAAGATTGGCCTCTAAAAAACATAAAGAACCACACAGAAGGACTTGTAAAGTGAAAGAACAATGTTCACACCTGTCTAATGAAGTCTGTGCAGTTATGCCAAATAAAAATGACAAAAATTCAAGAATTCATCTGAATGGTGAAAAATGTGTGAATGAAGCAACTTCCGCTGAAATCCAATCGAGAAAATCAACACTAAAGAAAATTCTTCCAGTTGAAAACTTGCATGCAGTGAGACAAAGAAACTCCACCGAAGATATAGCTTACAACGATGCTCAACAGGCAACATCAAAAAAACAAAGAGTTTCGTTTATGTCTACGCCTGATACACAACACTCCTACAGCAATTCGGTTGAAAAAACATCTGATAAAAAACAAGTAAAGAAAATGAAAAAGATAGAACACAAACGTTCTGTTCCGGTCATACACAAACAAATTTTACCAAAATCACATCGTCTACAGCAGACCAATATGGCTTCTGAAGTGTTGGACAGACCATTAAATCCTAAAAACAGCAATAATGAACAAATATTAAACGTGGAGAAACGTCCAAACTTGATCCAAAAGATGAAAGACGTCTGTGTTACATCCTTTGAAAAAAGCGAAAATTCTCAGAAAATTTCTTCAAGCCTTGAAAAACTTGAAAACGAGAAAATTTTAAAGCACCCAAAAGCGATATTTCAAGAAAGATCGAGCACAAATCGGAAAACCATTGGTAGGAAAATTCAGCACGTGAGACAAGAAGTGGATAATAAGATAAAAAAGATGGTAACGTCTTCTAATGACAAATTACGAGGCATCCGCACCTGCAGCAAGTGCAAGAAACTTGAAAGCAGCAGACTACCAAAGTCTTCGTCTCATTCGACAGAGGACATTCCACCTTCTGAAACTGTAGTTCTCGAAGGGAGCAAGACAACGTTGATTGATATAATTCTTGCTTTATTAAGACGAGAAATGGCACAACGAAGCTCTCTCAGCAATCTTCAAAGTGGAGAAGGCGCTCAACCTCAAAAAGATAACGAACTTGAGTGGTTTAAAACCTGTCTTGAACAGTGCGTCAGTAGAGACCCCAGGCCCAAACCAATGCTTTCAAAGAGTGTTCAAACTGATCGGAGTTTTCTCCAAGGTGAAATGTCACAAGAGGTACCAGAGTGCAGCCTTCAGCCTGACAATCAAATCAGCCATAATCTACCAGGAAATGTTGTCATTACCACTTCAAAGACTCCTACTGGCATCAGCATCGATATTAATGCAGCTTTTCCTGATGAAATAATAGTTACATCTGGCAATGACAAAGTTGGCCAATCGGTAGGTGGAAACAAGCTTGTTTCGTCAACCAAAAAGAAAAGTCTGCCAAAAACAATCAAAACTGCTATGAAAACTTTCAATCCATTCTCTTCCAAGGCTTCTGCTCAGTTTTTGGACAATGGGGACTTTTTCCCTTTGCCTTTGTCTTCTTCTTCTCGGCAAGCCTATGCAGACATCGATTCTGATGAACCAGTATCAGATTCAGGCAGCAGCACGGTTACTTTGCACAGAAGTAAATCGTTTTTAGAAAGCAGAATCACGAAACTTGTCAGCTTTGTTCATAAGGTAAAACGTGTTCGCAAATACTTTGTGACAAAATATGGGCGAGGCCGAGTCCACAGACCTGATGCACCACAAAGGAGCAGCTCTACTGCTCAGCCAACGATTAAAGATGGTCGCGATAGTATTTTGATCGGAGGAGATGACGAAGAAGATGAGGAAAGCGAAGAAAGTATTTCAGAATACTTGTTTCAAATCCCTGAATACCTGCTTGAAATGCCGGATTTGAATTTCAACTGCACAGAAAGTTTCCAGTGAAGCTGTATGTGTAAGCAAGCACAGTTTTTCTGAAAAATGAGGCAGAGAAATAGACTTTCTACAATTTCACAGCAAAACAATTAGATTTTGCTAAAAAAATTTCCATATACTGTATTTGCCTATTATCTTGCATTTCGCATGTCATATTTGTATTTCGCATCTCATATCTTTCTACCTATTTTGCATAGCCTTCAGTATGTATAGTATTACATTTTTTGCGTCGCATGTTATTTGTGTATTATATTCAATAAAATATACAATAAAATTGGTGTAGGAACTAATATTAAAACAGTGTACGACTGTACGTCTGACACCGTAACCTCTGTAGTTCAAATCAAGATTGAACATATGGGCGCTGCAGGCTCCACCACCAACATTTCACTGTTTAGCCGATCTAGGCGGGTAGAACAGTTTACAGACAGACTGTCGTTATGAAACTGAAGACCGCTTTATATGTAAAGCTATAGTCAATTTTAAATAGTTTGTCTGCTTTAGTTTGTCCGCTCTGTTAGCTCAGTGGTTACGCGGCCGGCTCAAGATCACGCGGCGCTGGTTCGGCTCTCGGGGTCTGCGCTTGAGCAACGCATTTCAGGACGGCACTCCATTCAGCGGCACCTAGTGAGTGGAATAATTCTTTGGCAACAACACTTCAACAATCGGAAAACTTCACTCTGCCAATCTCGGTAACCGGCCCTGCGTCAAAAGCCTCTACAAGTATGCGAAACTACCAGGAATAACCTATCAAGGCTTTGTCAGTCCGAGGATAAAGATTCAAAACCAACCACCCAGCTCAGTGGTTACGCGGCCTGCTCAAGATCACGCGGCGCTGCTTCGGCTCTCCGGGTCTGCGCTTGAGCAACGCATTTCAGGACTGTTCTCCATACAGCGGCACCTAGTGAATGGAATAATTCCCCGACAAAAAAAACTTCAGCAATGATAAAACTTCACTCTGTCAATCTCGGTAACCGGCCCTTCGTCAGCAAGAGCCTCTACAAGTACGCGAAACTAGCAGGAATAACCAGTCAAGGCTTTGTCAGTCCGAGGATAAAGATTCAAAACCAACCAGCCAAATATGACGATGTTAACTCAACAGCAACACCGTAATAATGATGCTACGGTTTTATTTATTGTCGCTCTACAACTCCTAAGGTCTTTTTTTAAATTATACATCACATTTACGATGTTACCACATCATTACCCGACTTCTTCAAGAAAGAATACAATCGATACCGTTTTTAAAGTTTTTCCCAGACAATAAACTCTGTCATCTTTACATTGATTCAACGTCTGCAGACGTTATTTTGTTGTCGGATTTTGCTGTCTGGATTGATATGACCCACCCTGGAATCGATCTAAGACCTACCAGCACTAAAGCTAAGGCGAAACCTCTCAGTCATTGAGCTGGTGATTCTACAATAAAGGTAGGTCAACAAAGAACAGCTGGAGAGTAAAGCTGAAATAATCAAAAAAAAGCATAGGATATAGGAAAATAATAATAATATAATAATTATTCAATCAGTCAACACCGTATAATGCAAAAACAACGCAAACAAAACAGGTAAAATATTATTACAAAAATAATAGTAGTTTCACTGTTATTAAAGACTTCTAGTTATCACTGGAGGAAGCCGGTTGACATCTCTACCAGTTTTGAAATCCCTAAGAAATAAGTTTTACAAGCTGTCTCAGTCTGACAATAAACATTTTTGCAATTGAACTGACTGTTAGCTTCGTTGATGTTTTTAATTTCGTTTAAGCCGGTTTAGTTTCAAAACTTGAAAGAAGCTGATTCTTTTCCAATAAAACGCTGTACCTTAATCAACAGCTTTCGAATTGTCACAAATATTTGCAACAAATATTCACTTTGAATAAATTCTGTTCGGTTTACGAATGCGATGGCGTGAGGTTTGTGATTGAACGTCGTTACTGATAGCGAAATGATAACAGCATGTAGCCAGCATGTAACAGCATGTAGCCATTAACAGCACGCAACTGCGTTAAGCATGATAGTTAAACTTGATTGTGTCGGTTGTTTTTCTTGGTTTGCGTTATCATCTTATTCACTATCATGACCAATAAACGCGTGATTCCGCAAGTAAACAATGCGTTAGGCTCGGAATGGCCCGTTTCGGTGAATCCGATTCGGTGAGTCCGATTTGGTGAGTTCCTTATTCGGTCCCTATTCCGTGATTTTTTGAATTTTTTTTTTAAATTATCGGGTACCGTAGCCTAATTATCATTGCCGTTTTATGGTTAGGGGTTAGGTCTTATTTCAACGTTTAGCGACGTTAAAACGATGTAAAAGCGGCAATGATAATTAGGCTACGGTACCCGATAATTTTCAAAAAAAAATTCAAAAAATCACCGAATAGGGAACTCTCCGAAAAAGGCTCTCACCGAATAGGGAACTCACCGAATCAGACTCACCGAATAGTAGTAGACCCGGTTAGGCTGCAGGCAGTCAGGGTTTGGCTCGATTGGTGTCCAATTGAGTAGGGCATTTAAACCCTTTCGAGCCGAAGTTTTTGTTATCAATAAATGATGTTCACCTTGTGAAAATCAATATTTCTTTATATGCTAATTGATTACATTAAAGTTATCTATCTGTACACGCTGTATATTCTGCAGGAAATATGTAAAATATTACATTCCAATAATCGCGTGTGCTACTACTTCAGTTAGTTTTTTCACAACTCTATTTGTGCTTTAGTCAAACAAAAGTTCATCTTAAAAGTATTCCGACATGTCTCTTCATGCAAAACAGCAGTTGTTTTTTCTTCAGTCGACCCTCTGGGCCCGAAACTAAAGATTTATTAATTTAACATTCTAAAATCTAGGTCATCGATTTTTTTGGAAGATACCGAGAGGATAAGGTAATCTCTGGGTTCACCGGGTTCATCATCCAAGACATTTAGCCTAACTGCTGACCAGCATGGTTTATGACTTACCTAGGCTACTGCAAATGATTGAAACTAAAAGAGCATGACATCAAAAGTTTTCAAATGATAACTTTCTTTCACACTCGTACGTGCTGTCACTATACAGTACTGTGGCATGCGTTTACTTAATTTACAGCTTGGAAAAACTAGCGGTAGGCTACGCAGTAGACATTTCCATATCTGCAGAGCAGGGGTCACCAACCTTTTTTGCATGCGGGCCACTTTAGCACTAAGGAGAGCTGTGGCGGGCCGCACTAATAAAATTTTAGGTAGGTTGACTCTGATGCTAGAAAAGAACGGATTTCGTACCCAGTATCCAGCGTTACATGTTGTTAATATTTGTCTTAGAATACCGCAGCAACACAAAAAGTCGAACAACGCTACTGCCAGGCCAAACTCCTTTAACAACACTTTTGACTTCTTTGACAATGCCTTGATAAACGAGATAAGAATTGGCAAGACTTGTTGATTAACAACATTTTGCAGTAGGCCTACTAAGCTAAATATTTTTGTATTACAACCAGAAAAAGTCATTAAATTTATATATAATATTTTGCCAATTTATTATAAATTGAGTTGGCACACCGATCTATTTTGCCAACAAGAACTTGCATAAAGGGAACACTGCTCATGAAACACAATAACGGTGAAAAGCACAAAACATGACATTTACAAACTTAAAATAAGCAATCCTTATATATGCTCACAGACAATTTCGAAATTCGAAAATAGACGTTTTAATCAACCACTGGGACAGTGTGGTTGGACATCGCATTGAAATAACTTTAAGCGACCCCCACCTAGAACTATAATCTGATTGGTCGGTCGGTGGAATCGTATGCAAAGCGAAAATATGCTTCCCGGAAAGTATTTTTTGCCTTCATGCTCTTTAACTCCTGAAGAAAAGTATTTTTGGTTATGCTTGTATGCCGATACCTTCCGCGGGCCGCCAGTTGGTGACCCCTGCTCTAAAGTATTTGGCTGTAAGCTTTGCGATAGAGGGGTTGCGTATTACAACTAGGTTTACAGCACATTAGGCATCAACTGCCCCTGAAGCTGAAATGGTGATATCTTTCATGTTAGGCCAACTGTATGTACTAGTGATTTTTTATACAGAAACTTTCGTATAGCAGTACTGTACAGTGTACACTGCAATGATATGTGCCTGTAATTTATCAACCAGTTGTGCAACTGGTAAAAGTGGTGGTCGAATAAATTTGTGGCAGAATACGGTGCGATACTGATGAGCCCAGCCTCATGGGCGAAACACGTGTCTATCGTTGTCAATTCTTGCTACAAATCGGCTGCCGAGAAACACAGCATAAACCTTTCTTGGTTTATTCAAATGAGTGATTCATGTACAGATTGTATGTAAGCTGCGACAGCAAAAATACAACACTGTCTATCAATAGTTCAATTTTAATCGATTTAAAAAGTATGGAAACTGCAAAAATGACTTTTATACAAAGTTAATTATTGGTTTAGTCGTTTGGATGCACAATAATGGCTCATGAAAGCACATATGCACGCACAAAAGGGAACGCGAATGTTGAGCGTAACTTCAAGCAAGAGGAAAAATCTAAACCTACTTAATGTTATTACAAAACGTTTAAAATTGAAGTTTATACAACTGTTTTCACATTAAACGAAAACTGCACAATCTATAGAAATGCTACCGACTGTTGGAATCTATTTCTGTTTATCATACAGTACGGTACGGTATTACTGTATGATATTACTGATCATGGATGGTGCAAGACGACATGAACAAAAATCATTCTTTACCAAAGTCATAGGGTAAATCGTCAACATTTCACTGTTTAAAGTGAACGGCCGGTGAAAGCATGATTCCTGCATTGACAGACCAGAAATAATTTTAAGTTTTGCATAACATTGTTATAATAACATGGCTATCGATTATCCTGAAATATAACGATTTAAGAAGCGATTGTCCAAAACGAACTTCGGAATGGTGGAGTTGAAATTCCAGATTCTTCTGTGTCTCATGGAACACCAGCTTTATCATTACCTAAAAACACTGTATGTAGTTGTGTTATCGATATTTATCGTCAGCAAGTAATTTCAGAAGAATTTCAATTTCAAGTAATTTTCAATTTCGATACCTTATTAACAGTAAAACTAAACGTCCGATTTTTAAGATTTAATGGAGATGAAGAATGATAATTCAACTTTCTGTGTGTAATACACTTCAAGGAATATTTTCTTCAGCGGCACTTCACCATTCATCTTGCAGGCAATATTGTCTCAACAACAAGCAGAATCTTCACTTTATCAACCTTATTTTGACCAAACTTGGGTCTGTGGTTTAAAGCTTTTTACAAGTAGGCTATGTTAAATTGCTGAGAGTGAGTTTCGAAAAGCTTTTTCCAATTCGATGTTGAATATTCTCATAACGATCCAAGTTAAAACCAAAGTCAAAGGATACATCGACTAGGCTACTTGTTGGTTGTTTTGGAAGCAAAATTCACTACATAGTGTTTCGTGACCCCATTTTAGTTGAAGCTCAGAGAAGCTGTTGCATTAATACAAAAATCACTTGGCCTTGTGTGATTAAACAGCTTTGCTGTGAGATTAGCTTGAAGCAGCTTCATTTGCATGAACTCGACGAAATAAAATATTACAGCAAAATAATAGATAAATAACAAAATAATATTATGTGTCAACTTTAATAAAACACCGTTTTTACTTTAAGGACAAGGTTGTGGGTTGCAGGGTCTCCTTCGCCTTGCTCGGCCTGGACAAGGTGGACCAAGACATGTACGTCTGCTGACCATAAATCCACCGCCGCAAGTTACTCTGCAGGACGAAAACTCTCCAAATTGTCCCCAACCTTGAAATTAAAACAAGAAACGGTTTTTCACATTTTTTAAAACTTTCATTTTTTCTTCCGAAATTTCCGACAAATTTTGAAAAATTACAATTTTTCACCACTATCAGGAGTCTAGAATGTGAGTGTGATTGAGTTAGGTTGAAATATTTTTTCAAAGTGATTGAGAACACATGGGTTTCGTTTGCTAAAATGTCAGAATGTTTAATATATGTTACCGGTGGCTTTACAGAAATTTGTCAAACTAAACGATTTCACAATTAATCTCAACCTTAACTTTGTGGCAATATGGTTAGTTTAGATTACAATTTTTGACTACAAACAAAATCACAACCAAATCAGTAATGATAGCTTTAAAATTAAGGTTACTGACATCTATTGCGAGACTATCATTGGTCACAAAATTTCTGGCATATCTTCTACTATTTATTCCCAATTAGTTCTTTGAAAATTAAAATGTCAAAGTGCTTATTACCTGTTGGTGCTGAAGTAGCAGTTGGGCAGGGTTTTCTATTGCACCGCTGTCGCATTACGTTTCTTCCTGGGCAAGGACCTTTTCCTTGACATACGCGGAATCTTCTTCTAAAGCCACTGTTGCCACATTTGGCAGAGCATTTTCTCCACTTTCTCCATGGGCTCCAAGCTAAGTAATCACAAAGTTTATACTTTTACAACACTTGAGATTAAAAACTTGTGAAATGATAGTGAGAAATTAATTTTGCAAATTTTTAAGGAACTGTGTATATATAAAGACATTTTTCCGGTATGCTGGCACTTTGGCACACATATTTTAACTTTGTAGTTCATGCTTGTGCAATTAAATTGCAAATTCACGTAATGATGATGTCGTCACAATATGTTTGGACATGCCTTTAGTGTTTAGCAATAAAGATTCAGCACTATTATGCTTCTGGTTTTTTTTACAAACAAAAAACCGATAAAGACCGGATTAAGAATTTTTACTTCTAAACAAAAGATTCTTGTTTTCATATTAAAACACGCCTTTTATGACAATGTTTTTATTATATTTAATTTAAACGCTTTATAACTTTATCTTGGCTAGCAAATTCTGCTTTTTTTGAATTGATTCAAAATAAGAATTTTGACTACCGAGATTGATATTACCTGGACATGAATCGGTGTTACAGTCTTTTGTTTGAGAAGATCTTCCCCGGCAGGCAGTTGGTGGCCGCCTCACTGAGCAGACTCTTGACCGAGTTTGTTTACCTGTGCCGCATGTTTTTGAGCACTTAGTCCATGGTCTCCAAGGCCTCCATCTTGCTGGTGGAGATGGTGAAGGCCTCTCTGGTAGATAACGTGTTTTTTTTTACTTTTTGCGTTTTGCTGCTGTTTCTGATGGCTTGCAGTCAACCATGCAGAAGAAAGGAGAAGATAAAAAAAAGTTGCGATGACCTAACATACCGCGAAATGTCAAGAGCACTTTTTTTGTAAGCAAAATCACTTCATGCAGTAGAAAGTTTGATTTGAGCCTTGTTGATTGTCAAATTCAATCGTTTCCGCATCGTTTCAACAATCGAATCTCTTTCAGTTGTTTCTGCCAATGCGAGGTGACTGATTGTCCAAAATAATTAATAATTCTCTGTTTAAATGATAGACTTGGTGCTCGTGACAAGTTCATTTACATTTACTGGTTTTGGCCAACATTGTGTGCAAGTTTTAAATCTTTGTAATTTTGCCATGTTTTTTTTTCTTGATTTTGTTTCTGCATGATTGTTATTAGGTAGTTTGTTTTTAAGCATTCTGACAATAAAAAAATACATTGAATTTAAGGTTAGGTGCAAATTTTATGAAAAAAGCAAGGGCGATGATGCAACTTATATTGCTCTTACCAGTTGTGCATGGTTTTTGCTTTAAGCACGGACCGGGTCGAACGTTTGGTCCCCTACAATTTTTGCTAGTTCGTGGCCGACAAGATCTTCTTTTTAATCTTACTCCTCCTCCACCACAAGTGGTTGTGCATGGTTCCCATCTTCCCCATGGTGTCCATCCTGAATTATTGAATATATATTTAGCTTATTCAGCAGTCGGCTGCGTAGCCGAGTGGTGAGAACGTCTTCACGACGTTCGAAAGGACTTGGGTTCGACACCGCTCCAGAGCACGCGGCTGTGTCTAGGCAAATACACTTAATGGCAAGCCAAAATAAGGGGAGCAGCTGACTCGAACACTATATGTCACTTCGCTGCCCTTCCTGTCGTCTGTTGTATCGCATCTGTGATCGCATTGTACTGTATGTTATCGCAATGCTGGGCGCAAATAAAAACATGATGATTATTATTATTATTCAAAATAACTTTACTTTGTGCGTTTAGCACAAGAAATTTGGTATGTTGCCAAATCTAAGGCTTCAAAACATCTCATCAAAAATTGGTTTCATGGTATAGGCTACTGTATACAGTGTATATAGAGTATATTTATCTGTGTACGAATAAATTTTCTTTCTGAATTAATTTTTTGGGTTGCAAGCCAATAAGCACAAGCACAGTTGCAGTACCATGTACAGTACCAGTAGCATTGCGATTGCAAAACATTTTCAGTTTAACGTTAAAACTTGAAACGACCTTCAAGCCACAACGTTTACTTCAACCTGAAGTTTTTACCTTATTATACACATTTATAAAAGCAAATTTTTTTCGAAAATGATACCTGAAAAAGTGAACGTTATAATGCCGACCGTAAAAAAAACTTGTCTAATTCAATTTTGAAATTTTTGTTACCTCCACCTCGAGGTGGTTTTGATTGGCTTCCTGGTCTTTTTGTAGTTCTTGGGCGTTTTGTAGTTCTTGGACGTTTTGTAGTTCTTGGACGGGTTGGAGGTTTTGGACGACTACCTGACGATGGGCATTTTGTAAAAGGAGCACAAAGAATTTGATTTTGAGATGCTGTACCCTCGCAGTCTTCAGTAACGTAGGTTTCGCACTTTCTATATCGCTTTTTTACACCTCCACCGCCACAAGTTTTAGAGCAAGTGTTCCACAGGCCCCAATTCAACCACTTTGATTCTAAAAAATAAAAATTGTTATTTTTTTTTAAACTTATGTAAAGTTTATTAGAAGGTATAAAAAACAACATTGACAATCCGTTTTGAAAATTTCTTCTCATACCATGACCATTTTAAGTTACTGCATAATACAGTTGTCAAGTATTTTTGCATCTGGTTGAAGTTTTCAAAGCTTAAAGATAAGAATTTAAAAGGGTATATAAGAATTCGTTATTGATTGAGATACTGTTTACATTTGCTATTCCCATCCTATTTTTTGAAAAATTGGAGGAACAACTTTCGGTTTAAAATGTAGAAGCAAAATTTAAATCATTTTCATGAAGGCATACCGTCACTGTTTTAATGTTTTATTTTTTGAAGAACATCTCATTGCTTTTATTGTAAGTATACCAGATACCAGTGTAAGTCGTAGCACACCAATGTAGAACTAGTCAATAGTAAGGTAGCCTGGGGGACATGAAATTTATTTGATTTAACTAATAATTCATTGCACAGAAAAACTCAGCCTGTGAGTCATAGTTTGATCCTTATAAATTGAACCAATATGTCGGGCCTGTCGGCTGCATGGTTGCGATGTAGCCTAATAGCGTTTGATTGTTGCTCAAAAGGACGATGGTTTGATGCCCATTGAGAACATTGCTATGGGTTTTGAAAAAAACATTTATGACATGATGCTTAAAAGCGGACAGAAAAACATGTTTAGTTGTCTTCCAGTTAACTCAGTGCAATTTTTCGGCAACAAGAAATAAACCTACATAAATTTCCCTGTTGGAATTGTTGGTATGATAATAATTTAGTATCATGCAAGTGCGTCACACGTTAGTGCCACAATAAACATATCACACAATTTGATCTCAACATGTCTTACCGCCACGTGGCGCAGACAGCCTTCTGTTGTTTGTACATAGCTTGTTTTCACAGACATCTCTGGGGTCATCGCAATCACTGCATGGCTTGCCTCGTTTGTATGGTAGCCTGGAAGTACAAGGTACAGCAGGTTGTTAAACACGAATGAGGAAGTTGTTCCGTGTTCGTGGTTACTTTCATTTACTGGAATAATGTCGGATGCATAACCGAGTGGTGAGAGCCCTGGAACGGCACTCGAAAGGGGCCGGTTCGACACCGCTCAAGAACATACGGCTGTGTGCTTCTTGTCAGGACACTTAAGGGCATGCCTGGAAGTAGACACGAAAATTGGCTATATTGCCTTCCGGTCCACTTAATCTACTGTAAATCTTCAATCACCGGGCGTAAGCCTGGAAAAGACAATAACAACAACAACAACTGGAATAGTGACTTAACATCGGTATTCGATGAAATCATTCTTTAACATATAAGGTCTTGCAAGAAAAAGATAAAAAAAATGGTTTTTAAATGTTAATTCACAAATAAATTTGTTTTTAGCGTTTTTCACCTGCACCCGCAGGAACATTGATTTTCGCCTATTAAAGATGAAAAATAAAATATGAACATTTATCCAAATGCATTCAATATTTGAAGTGAAACAAATCTGATGGAGCCAAAATACGTATGATCCAGTACGACAGCGCCTCGCAAATGCTATTACAGTGTTTGCCAGACAGCAAAATTTATCGTTTTTGCATTGATTCAACGTCTGCAGACGTTATCCACTGGTTTTGCTGCCTGGGATAATGATAGCAACATCTTTGAATGAAACAAGTTTCTCTCGTTTAAAAAGCTTAATATATTGATCGTTTTTTTCTTACTGGAGGATAGCGTTTCCTTTTGGGCCGTACAAACAATAGAACATAACACCCTTCTTTCTTGATCTCTTTCTCCCTGATCTGACGTCAGAGCATGAAGAAGCCCCGCAGCCGACAACAAAGGAAGTCGCCCAGACCAGCTTTGAATAAAAAAAATCAGTTATTTCCTGATAATGAAAACAACTGTCCTTAGATACAAAAATAATATTTAATCAACATAGAAGCCAACTGCAGCAAACCATTTTCATCCACTTGACGAGTATTTATTGCAGCGATAGTGGATAAGCTTACTGCACGAAAAAGGAAACGTTGATATTTGAGGCTGCAAAAATGAAAGATAGGATATCTCCAAACCAATTAGAAGCTAATAAACCGTAATCGGTGGCTTTGTGAGCGACACGGAGACAGAATGATGCTTATCAATAAGTCAAATAGTTCATGTATGTACTTTTTTATGTAGTTATGCATTTCTCAGGCAAAGTTAACTTTAGCTGTACAATGAAAGGTGGTACTTAAGCATTTAAGCAAAACTAGAGCTTTTTTTCTTACTTGTTTGTATCGATTGCAGCCATAGAAACCAGCCGTGCACGCATCCAATCCTTCTCGAAATCGAAAACTTTTTTCTTCACCCATCCATTCCCTTGCTACAGTCTCGAACATTGTGTCATCCAATTGACCTTTAGTTGCCGAGTACATGCTCATACCCATTCTTCCAAAACGAGAGTGTTTGGCAGTCTGCAAGATAACTTCACTTTGTAGGCTAGTTAGTCAATCCAAGCAAGGCTAATAATAATAAAGCAGAAAAGCTCTTTCATACACTAAATTATTGCCCAATTCCATGCTCCCCAAACATGAACCTGCTGAAAACTTGCTTGTTTCTGGCATGAGCGAGTCCGATGGTTACAAAGTGCTTACAAACTATAGATTTTGACGTCCTATAATGGCGATTTGTTTTCTTGAGTTGGTAGAGCTTATTAGAAAGGTACAAAAGCGTCCTTTTCTCGGATGTAGCTATTTTTTCATCATTAGGTAGTAGATTCTTTTTGCAGTCATATAAATCGCTTTAAAGATGATCGAGTGTGACTATCAGTGGAAAGAAAGCTACGTTTAGAGTGGTCATCCACAAGCCGAAACGAGGAAGGGATTGAGGAAGCTCGCCCATTCATACTGAAAGATCGTCGTTTAACAGTACGAGAAATTGTTGCAGATATGGGAACAAGCACGGGTTCAGTTCTTCTATTTTAAATAACCAAATCTGCACCTGCGGAGAGTGTCGGCGAAATTTGTTCCTAAACTGCTGACCGAGCAGCAGAAGAAACGCCTGAAGGAAATTGTCCAGGACGTGTTGATTTGTGCAAATCATGACCTAGAGTTTGTGAAGGTTAGGCTATTATCAGTGGCGATGAAACATGGGTGTAAGGTTATGACCCAGAAACCAAGCTTCAATCTTTATATGTGCAACTGTGCAATCTCGAAGGCCCCGAAAAGCACTGCAGGTTTGCAGCAATGTTAAAGTGATGATGATCTGCTTTTTTTATTTCTGCAGAATTGTGCATCACGAGTATGTATCAGAAGACCAGACAGCCAACAAAGAGTAGGCTGCTATTCAGAAGTGCTACGTCTCCGTGGTGAAGCAATGTGCGAAGAAAGCGGTCAAAGACAAAGAATGTTCGACTTCACCACGACATCGCACCCTCTCATTCCGCCCAAGTGATTCAATATTTTCTGACCAGAAACCGCATGCCACTCGTTCGCCAGGCTCTTTACTCTCCCGACGTGGCATCATGTGATTTTAAATGAGATTAAATAGAAGTTTTGAAATCCATTGTTTTGCGTATTTTGTGCCAAAAATTCTGGATACTTTTTGAACATACAATGCTATGCTCTAATTTGGACACGCAAATTTACTTCTTGGCATTCTAGAACATTTAATCAAAATCTCAATGACCCAAAATAATCTTGGATAGATAAAAAAAACTCATTTGTAATTTTGTGTAGTCTTGCAAATTAACAGTTGTAGCTATTGTTTATCTGAGTCTTTCTTTTTTAATATTTACAAACTTTATTTCAACAGAGTGACTGTAGAGTCTGCATTCATGGTCATGGTTCGGGAAAGTAAGCTACCATTGAGAAATTTCCTTTCAGCCTTATGGTGTTTTATTTGAGTCGAAGTTAAGTTTTAGAGTGACAATGTTGAGCTAAAAATTTTGTTGAACTTAAAACAATTAGTCTCACCATTTTCGCTTCTGTGTTGCAATCTTCGGAAATCTTGGAAGCAAGCATGGCCAGGCGGTTGTCCCAGTGCATCTTCCTCATGTTCGATGCAGGAGGCTTTACTTGTCGACGGATTTGATTGTGAGCTTCTACAATCGCATCTTTCATTTCATCTGCATGAAACGGAAAATCACGTGATATATATCATCATTGCGCATGCGCACTGGTAAAGTGTTTTCAGTATAAAAATTGAAGAGAGAAAAAGAAGTCAGGAATGAAAGGAAAGACTATTAACGAGTATTGGATTGTTCTTGTCTGAAATTATCCGACATTGAGTCGTTGCTGGAAACAAAAACGTTTATTACTAAAAGTTTTGATGCGAAGGTTTTTAAATTTTTTTCCAGTTGAACTCCAATAACTTGTGTAATTTCATATCATTCCGATAGTATCGCAATTTAGCTGGCACATATTGCTCTAATTTCCACACATATCTTTTTTAAATCGGCTAGTATAAGTTTGCATTCCTTTCGCTGTACCTACCAGTACGTCACAGTGATTGCAAAATAGTTTCTACTCAACTGTAAACAGGTTATAGCAAGCACCGTGCATTCAAACATTTTGCACGAATTGGAAATATAGCAAACAATTACCCGGGAACGCATAGGTTTGTAAGGTGGCTGCCGCCCTGCGATTTCGGATGAGATCTTGCATAACGTCAAGAGTGTCATATCTGCAAACAAGTAGATAAAAATAGTTTTGAATAACTCATACACAAAAAGTACCATATCATGTAATACTCTTAGGCATACCAATATTATTATTTAAGACAAAAAATATAAATAAAAATGAAACGTTTTGAACTTTGACGAGGGTTTGTATTGACGTAGACATACAACATAACTTGTACTTACTGTAGCACATGCTTTGAACTGTGCAGAAATTTGTAAATTACATTCCCAAAAATATTTTTATTGAAATATTCCTATATACCCTGCCAGAAAATCAGTCCTTTTTTCACTTTTGACGTTTGCAGACCTTGAATCAATGTTTAAAAAAAACTTATTTACTGGCTGGGTAGTCGTTTCTGGACTTTTAAGAAAATTTTATGCAATCCTGTTTCATGACATGAGCTGATTTCACAAACAGTTTGATAAAAAACGAGCTCAATATTGCACTCGTCAGTATTTTCACCGTTGTTTCTGGCAAGCCTTGATATAACCAGGTCGAGTCATACGAAAGAGTTTAAAGCTCATGCAGATGATGCTCTCTTTTGTCCAAAACTGTGAAGTCTAATTAGGATAATATTGTACTCACATGGCAAACATGGCAGAAAATCGAAAAAAAAAATACAAAAGAAACAAACACCGGATGTGGACTTGAAACAGCTAAATCATAAGAGTTCGAAGAAACGTTGAAAGAACGTGCATAAATAAAATGACAAAATTAGCATAGTTATAAATGTCAGCATATAGTTTTGACATTTATGGTTAGTATAGCTAATGAAACATAGGCCTGTTGCTCATACAGATTATTGCAAGTGCGAACGGGTTTAGCGAGTTGTCGATCATCAATTAAGGATAAAACTGTTCAATTAATTGTGATGCTTCATTCAAAAACGCAATTTGATCAATGATTCACGTTACATGATTAGTTTTTGCTGTAATGTGATGATGCAAAAGCTGTCTACCAACGCAACTAAAATGCCACGAAAGGTTAATGACAGCGATAACCCTTACATAGGAAACTACGACGAAGCGACATGAACGCAATTAACAGAAAACAAATTAGTCTCAAAGAGGGTAAAAACTGCAAAAAAATTACTGTTTAAACTATCATCATATCTATTTCAGTACAACGATTTAACTTTGACATGCGATGGTAAATCATTTGCATTGTTGTGTGGGTTTGGTATCTGTAGTAAGTTCATTTGTTTAACTTTATATCATAAGTTGTTAATGTTTATTTCTGGGCCACCTTTTTTTTTTTTATATAGAATTGACATTGGTTTGGTGTGGTTATCTTACAAGTATGTGGTTTGAAAGTGCATATATCTGTTATAGAAATCAAAATCAAACTTAATTTTTAAATTGAAAACTTGCAGACTTGATCAATGTTCAACGATTGATTGAAAGCAGCAACAGCAAAAAGTGCAAGTTATATGGCTAAATTTATGTTGATGCATTGTGTTGATTATGTGGAGAACTCGGCATAACCTTGAAGAGTGCGACAACGGTAAAAATCGTATCGGAGTCAACCACCAATGCGAAGTACGGCAAGCCTTCAAACATTAAAAATTAAAAGCAAATTGATTTTAATAACTTGGAAATTTACCTTTGCTTGTCCAAGCCTGCAGCAAGGCTAGCCACACAAATTGTGACTAAGATTGAAAAGCGCAGCATTTCTGTTGGGTCTAGCATTTTATAACAAAGAAACAAAAACAATACCGAAATAATCAAAATAGCGCACTGTTATTATTGTAAATCTACACTTTAACGTCACTGAGTTTAGAATATTAAAAATATTATTTTGGCTAGCTTTCAAACATCAACAAATCCTTTATCATTTTTTTTAATTTTTTTAACTTTAAATTGAAGTAGCGAACAGCAGTTGATAGTTAAAATAATATAAAAATAGCTTTAAAACACTGATTAAAGTATTTCCATTCAATTTTTAACATTCAATTTAACAAAATGGCTTCAATTAAAAAAGTTTGCATTTTTTCTTTAACCATTTTACAAAATCCTATTCAACCATTTCTTGCATGAGACTGTCTGAAACTATAAGCCACAGCTATAGTCTGTTCCGATTTATAGCATTGCAAGCTTTACGTAATTTCACGACTAAGACAACGCGTTTTTCTACATTTACTATGAATGACATGATTGGTCACATACATAGTCATATTTCTGATGAGTCAACGTTTGGGACTAACCATACGGCTTAGCTAACGCCTTCTTCGCAATTTTAATGAAGTAAAAATGACTAAACTAATTATTTCACAAAACGGAAAATCCTTTCACAAACTCAACAGATTCCGTCATTTTTATTTTTTCTCTGTAAACACTGTAATTGAAGTTGGCGATTAAAGGCACTCCCCTATTCTTTGTAAATTTTGTGATAATAAAACCTAGTCAACATCCAACCAAAAACAGCTTGTTTTCTAATTCAAGTAACAAAGCAGACGGACAACCAATCTCATAGAAGATGACTTAACATTTTCCTATCACAGCTCACCAACGTCATAAAACATGAACGCACATTTTCTGCAAACATATAATACTGTTTATGCTATAATTACAATCCCTTTGTCATAAGCCAAGACATGAGTCGGCAGCTAATTCTTTTCAAAGTAAATTTATGAGGGTTCCACAATATTGCAAAAATATATTTCTTCAGTTCGTCACCTGTGTCACTTATGTTGCCAATATTGCAACCATTCAATTAACAATTAAATCTGTGCTATTTTATGAGTTAAACACATAACAGTTCCATGTCATTTCCAATAACTTCTTAATAGTGAGCTGGAAGATGCTGGTTTATGGGGGCTCCATTGTTTCTGTTTGAGGAAGAATTTGTTAATAATTTTCCTTGGTTATCTGTTTTAGTTAATGTCATCTTGTATCATACTTAGTTTTGATATATATAAACCATCGACTGATGCAAATTAAACTGAGTACTGAAAAGTTTGAGTGCTCATCAGGATAATCGTCGTTTCTAGCACTACTGTAGTTGCAACGTTCATCTGATGAAAGTGAAAGCAAGAGCAAAGACAAACAAGTTGATTTATTGCTTCACTGACGTTTCGCGCATCATGACAATGCTCATCCTCGGAGCGAATAACATACAAAAAAAAATTTACGAATTTAAATACTGTGGTTGAAGGAAAGAAAAAAAGTGAAACACGCATTATTTTAAAGGTTGACCAAAAGATGTGTGACCGGTTGCTTTCCACGATAATTAACGTTAAACTTTCTATAAGTAGTCCTACGTCTTAAAGCGGTGGGACTCCCGGCTTCAGCTGGTTGTCGGAAACACCGCTCACCTCTACCTAGGGTGTAATAAATTAGGCGGGCATAATTGCTGCAGCAAAGGCGGCCGACAGAAAGGAACTGGCCACTCTACTGTCCTTAGTGCCGAAGGCTTAGTACAATGAGAACCTTATCTTCTCATATCCGACACTCGAATCAAGTATGTGACTACCTTTAATTTTTACGTCTTAAATGTAGATACTAAACTCATGTTAAGCAAAGCCTTTCAAAACTAACTGTTTAAACATTCAATATGACTATTAAATGAAAGCGTTCTCTTGTGCTGCTGCGTTTTGAAATAGATTATGGGAAGCGTTACAAGGGCTATTCAACAATTAAGCTAATTGTGAAGAGAAATTATATTTAATTATTATAATTAGTTTAATTTAGATCTTTGAGGGACTAGGGATTGCCTTCATGTAATAACATTGAAGATAAAACGGCATAGACTTCAAAACCTTTGTTGAACATGAGTTTAGTGGACTTTTTAGTTCTTGATTAGATTAACTAGGGTTTCAAACGTTTTGTTCCTGCTTCTTCTTTTGAAAAAATTATAAGTTTTTAGTGTGTATAGCTCTGAAAGGCGATGCATTGCTTACGTCCGTCAATGATTAGAAAATTATTAACCACCATTCTCAAGACACAGTTGGAACCAATTTTTTTTCAAAATCAAATGTACAAAACCTCGCGTTTCCATAAAAACAGTCGATATTTTCACAATTTTACACACGCCCTCCTGCTGCATATGACTTTGTGTGGCTTAAAACAATAACATAGCTACCTAAGTAGTACTGTATTTACCATAACAATTTAATTTTTTTTATTGAATTTTAGTTTTACGGTATACAAAATTAAATAAAAAAGCATTTTTGTTGTTGTAGCGCAGAGTTTAAATGATTATGAACGCCCACTTCACAAGCTGATAAGTCAAAGTTCTCCACAAACAATCATCAACACAGAGTGAGGTAGGTTGTATTTGAAATTATTATTGCTCTTTTTTAAGATGCTGTAATTTGTCAAAATACTTCTCTTTTATGATCGCCAAAGACAATGTTTATTTTTGAAAAATTACAAAACAAATACAAAAAGCTACTGGAAAAACTTCTTGCTTGTTGTTCATGCCCAGCTTAAGAGGTTGGCCAGACAACTTATTTTGAGCGATCCTCTTAAATTGTTACTTAATTTCATAGCACACACAACTTACTCTCACAACCACTAAACTAAGAATTACATCAATACCAGACGTGTACTCACATTTATGTGAGTTTATATAAAACTTGTTGGTGTTTAAGATGTTGTGACCGTGCCATATTTAAACCTGATTGTCCTGTTTCGTCATCAACCACGTTATGATGTCTGCATTTTGTCGCTTACCTTTTTTTAGACCTCTGGTATGTTTGACATAATATATTGTTTTTTGTTTGATGGTCAGAATTCAAAAAAAAAACTGAAACTAAAATTACTTATGAACGAATATATCTTTCACCTAAAACCGTTATGTGCCGGAAAGACACAAAAATCCAAACTTTGAATGAGAGAAATTAGTTAGTTTGTTCTTCATTTTTTGGCAAGACTTTTGTTCTTTCACATGATGTCTTCTTGTTTTTCTCATCATTGAAAGAGAGGAGTTAGTTCGTAATTTATTCAGCATTTTTTCGTCACCCTCATTTTTCCCGTCTCCCGTTTAAGTGCTCCTTATGAAAACTCTGTCAAAGTCGAACTAATTCTAGGAAGACACAGTTTTTTAAAACGTAATTATTGGACTTGTCGTATGTTATTTCAGTTTTTAATTACTTTTTATAGAAACTGATACTGATTGCTTTGAAGCGTTTTTGCAAAAACACGTTTTGAAAAAGTGATAGAGGGTTTTAAAGCCTGCAATGTAGCCTATCATGAATGCATTAATCTTCTTGGTCATTTAAAGTTTAAACCTTTTGCTTTCTTTGCCACTCCAAAGGTCGAGGGGCCTTGCCTTATACAGTAGTGACCTTTGAGTAGTGACGGTGACTCTGGCTAGATATTTGGCAGGTGTGGATCAGCCATTGGCTTGATTGGCTTGATCCGTTCACGCAGACAGTACACACCGTTCAGCGCATGACATTAATTATTCTGTAGGCTATATTTATAAACATTCGGTAAGAGTTGGAACCGTTCAGCGGCAATCAATTTTGCAAACATTCAGCTCAATATTTTCGAAATAATTCTGCAGTTTCTTTTTCCAATTTAGTCACAATCTCACAAATTGTCACCACTGCACAATAAATACATTGTACTGAATGAACACAAATGCATAGATTTTCAACCATTTCTTTCTTTTATATGCAATTTGTAATAAAACAGTGGAATGTTTGCATTCTGTTTGTTTGTTTGCTTTTTGGTTTTTGCAAATGAGCAGCATGGCATAGACTTGGTTCGATGGAGGTATGGCACGTCAGCCTACATGTGCTCTCCATCTTGTAACCTCAGTCAACCAGTGAGTCTACAAATGTGATTTTAATTAAAGGTCATGATTTCCAGCTTATATCTGTAAACCGTGCAAGCTGCCAAATACTTCCAGTAATAAATTTATCAACAATTTAAGATATTTATTTATGTAAGGTTGCAAAACTTTAAGCGTTGTAAAAACCAGTTTTACCACAACTGTTGACAAGGTCAAATTTCACATCAGTCCATCTCATTTCTTGGCCTCTACTCTTTGAACACGTCGTTGGCATTAAGGATCTTTCCAAATATTTTTGTCCAACATGTTAGTAGTTCAAAGAAGTTGCAAGAACATTACAATCTTGCCAATAATCTGATCCGCCTCCGGGGCTACTTTATATTATTCGCAATGCCGCATAGATTTTGTAACGGTAGTTTTATTTATTGTCAAATGATAAACAATAAAATTTCTTTAAGAACCCACATCACAAAAAGCATCCCATAGCAATCCAAACTTAAACTGGCGACATTTCGCGGCAATAAAATAACGTAAAGAAAACGTAACTTTTGCGACCAAAAACGAATTTTTCCTCTTTCGTAGTTTCTACTAAGGATAATTATCTTTTCAGCCAAAATCGTGACCGATGAATCACATAATCTTAAGGCGCAGCCAGAAACATAAACATAAGGCACAATAGATATCATTCTTGAACATGATTCTAAAAAGAAATAAGGTTCAGGAATCGGGCGAATTCTTGTTTACAAGATCAAAATACGGCATGGGGAATTCCAGAAAAATATTAATTTTGGCCACAAAAGTTTAGTAGTGCTTCCTATAGCGTTGTGAAAATAACTGAATACTTTATCGAACAAGCTTATTTACAAGTGATCATATATGCGAAACAACGTTTTCTAATACCATGATTTATATTTTTCATAAAGCCTTGTTTTCTTAGTCAGATTTCCTCTTTTCATCATCGCACATCTATGTGCACTTTATATAATCTTATTAAATGAAACATAAAAATAAACAATCGCGCTCTATGTTAGCAGTAGTTTACTTGGTCATCCAAATCTAATCAATTTTTTACAGTGAAGAGATGATTATAATTAGGGTACAGTACAGTGAAATATCGAGCAGTGATGTTTTAATTTAGATGATAGAATTTGTATACGTAGATTATAAGATGCTTTGTGGTTACACAAGATTACATACTGCTTTATGGTTGAATGTGTATTTCTTCCTGTCATTTTAACAAATATCTTTCTTATTTTTGCAAGCGAAACCTGTAGCAATTACTTATTTTGTGTTTTTGAACAACCAGAAAATTGGTTTTCTTTCGTGAAACGAGCATTCGATAAAGTAATTCAAATACAAAAATGCACCGCATTCATCGGAATTGCTACAAAAGTCTATAACTGGTTGTAATGAATGTTTTCACATGACAGAAGATTGGTGCAAGGGTGGCGGGAAATCTGCATTCGATCAAATGATATAAAAAGCTAATCGCAACTTTGAGCGGTTTATGGAAAATGGTTTTGAAGCCGATTTATTGCAGGGCTACAAAATAAAAAATAGACTTAATGACGTTATTTTGCAAATGAAAGTTGGAAGTGATTCTAACTTTTTTCCTGTATGATCTTTCAAGGCTTGTATTTCAAGGCTAGTTTTTAAATAACAAAACGAAAATTTATTTGTAAAAACATCCCTATAATTTATCCACTAGCTACGCTCCATAGAAAAATGCCCTTGAAGTGTACTGCTCAACACGACAAGCGAGTGCTATCAAATCACTGTTACTAAGTTTTTCTATCTTTTTGCTTTCAAAGCCAGGTGTAGGACGGTTGAGTAATTGGGGAAATTTTTTTTTAAATTTTGCACTTTGCTTTACGTAAATTTTACTTGCAAGTTGATTGGTTGGTTTTGAATTTTTATCCTCGGACTGACAAAGCCTTGATTGGTTATTCCTGGTAGTTTCGCATACTTGTAGACTGCAGAGGCTCTTGACGCAGGGCCGGTTACCGAGATTGACAGAGTGAAATTTTCCGATTGTTGAAGTGTTGTTGCCGGAAACTTGTTCCATTTACTAGGTGCCACTGAATAGAGAGCAGTTCTGAAATGCGTTTCTCAAGCGCACACCCCGAGAGTCGAACCAGCGCAGCGTGATCTTGATGAGGGCACGTAACCAGCACTGAGTTACGTGGGCGGACCGAGTTATTAGGACATAGATTCTTTTTGTACGGGTCATGTTGCTTAGTTGAGAAGCAATAATTCGTCCCGACCTTTATTGTGGCTTAGGCTGCACTCAATGAGCTACCGACTAAGAAAGCATGCTGCATAATATTGTTGCAATTTTACGCAAAATTAGTCCAGTGTGAAATAACCTAAGCTTTTGCAATGCTTGTGATATTTAAATTAATCTGGTCTTTGAAATTTTAACGCAGTAGAGTTTAACGATCTGTAGGCCATGCAAAGCTTGATTTTGGTGCAACCCTACGCGAGGCCACATTATAATAAAATTAAAATATTATCGGAAAAATCAGTAACTGCATTTTCTGTTAAAATAGAGAACTTCAACAAAAAATGTGCCTTTTTTTGTTTCCTACAAAATTCTTTGTTACGTGGTCACTGGTCATTGTTAAACCTCCTAAAGAAAGAGTAAACTGGGTTCGTGGACTAAGTGAAGGATGCCAAGCCATTTCATGTAGTCAGTTATACCGTTCAGACTTGGCATAGCTGCATTTATTTACTGGAAAATTGATCACGAGATGCCAGAAGACCATTTTCAATGCTCGGAAGGACAAATAGGAAAGAAATTGAAACTAACTTTTTGAACTTTACTCACACGTGAATGAAAAGCTTTTAGGAATGCATTAGTAGTGCGATTGATGATATGTCAAAGATGTCTGCGGGTGTTTAGCAGCGTATAATGGTTAAATGTCAGTGATCAATTGTTTCGTGACCTCTGGCACTTGATTAAATGCTTTCAAACTCCAGAGTTCTAGACGATACAGCAAACCTCACTTTGGCTAACGACTTTAAGCTTGTTGTTTTCTCTGTAGATATAAAACTAAGGTTAAAATGAGAAGGAAAAAGGGTCCTTGGACTCTCGGATTGATAAACGATATATGTAGTGGCTCTTTACTTAAAACTTTGCTTATCATTGTAGGCCATGAATGAGCCACTAAGCAGTGTAAAGTAGAATGAATGTGCTATTGATTTGCCACATACGCGACTCCTGTGAAGGTTTATTTTGCATTTTCCCATTGCAGCCTATACTTTTTGATGTTGTATGCTTTCTTGAAAAATTGTTGTACAAAAGAAACTTATGATCATTGTAGGCCTTTAGACTATAATACCCAGCTTTACATTTTTGTTTATATCCGGCAAGCTTCAACAATTTGGGGTATATATTAGACAATGATTCAAATAAGATTTTCTAAGCAAGCAAAATCGATGCAAAACTTCTTACGTTATGTATTGTATAGCCTACTGTAAATTGTATTTTATGTCGGCTTAAAAATTTTGCCACAAACATGTCCGGTAAGCGACTAGCTAATACTCCGGAAGTTATAAATTTAAAAATAAACCATTAGTTTGAAACTGCTATTGTAACACTGGCTTAATGCATTTGGTTATTTTAAAGGAAATGACGTTTTGTCTTGAACATGTACAGCAGATGACGATCACTTTGGCGGCATTATCAATATAGCCGAACTTTACCGTACATGGCAGTTGGTGGTAAAGTATTTTTTGTGTGGCATTTTAGTCTTTTGATATTTTTTTATTGTAAAGTAGCTAACTGTTTGCTTAATTTGTGCAATGGGATATTGCGGCCTTTGTAGTTTTCGTTTTTAAAAAAAAATGTCCCCAATTCTTCAGCGTGCATGCCTGAAGGGCAATTCGCTATTTTCATGGTTAATGCACTTCCGACTCATACATTTTCATTCATTTAAAGTTTTACAACATCAAGCAGACTGAAAAGATAAAAGTATCTGTCAATCTTTGAACTTGACATCGATTTTATTCAAAAACCTCGTAGGATGTGAGATAAACGATATCAAGTAATTCTATACTTGCGCATGTATAGGCTTGCTCTTGCCTTGTATGCCTATACTTGTTAGTTACATGTTGGGAAAGCATTTACATTGCATGTATTGCACAACAAGTTTTTGAAGTATTAAACAAATCCAGTACGGTGGTGCCACGATAAAACTGAGTAGCAGGATGAACTTAATATTATTTGAAATTAAGAACATTTTATGATGCTTCTCAAAAATTTCACTGCAGTGCAACCCTTTACTGTAATAAACAAACCAGAATAAATCTATTTCGTGATATGTCACATAGTTAACTGCATGGGTTTTGAAAATCAAACATCATTTAAACTTATGATAGCATACTTCACACTAATTTGTTTGTGATGCAGCAAAGCTCCGATGAGGACAAAATTGGTCAGGATTTTAGGCGCTTGGAGCAACTGATGCAAGGCGCAACTGATGTCAACGGCGTAAAAAGTATGTTGTTGTGAGATTGGCGCTTTCCACTAAACTTTTCCAAAGAATCCAATTTATCTTGACATGAAAATAATGACAACAATCAAAGTATTTTTCAATTTTATAAATTTTATGCTTACTCAAAGCCAAATTGCTTTGACAAAAGCGCATTAAACAGTAGTCTATTAGGCAGTTTAAAACACTTTGGTACAAATTGTAACACATTTTATTGTGAATGTTTTGAATATTTTAACAAAAATATGACAAACTGTGACGCAAACTGTCGTTTGGAAAATTACACGAATGAGTCAAACGTATAAAAACTTTTTTTTACTCAGTAAATACAGTGATGTTGCATTAGGGGACCACTCCTCGGCAAACCGATTTAGGCAGAAATGAAATACTTGAGTGCGCAAAAAAGAGCAAAAACACAAGCACAATTCTTGAAAGCTTTGGCAAAATCAAAAGTTCTTGTCTTCAACGCTTTTCAAAATCCGGCCTGTCAAAAATTAAATCTTGCATTTACCCTATTTTTCTTCTTCTCGGTTGACAAACTCTCTTGTTAATTCTTCTTTGAGAAAATACTTTGAAGTGTTCTCGGACCTCAATGATCATCAAAGACATCATCTACGTTTGTGGAAACAGATGATACAGGAGTTCTAACTGTGATGCACCTGGTGTCACTCCTAGAGCTTGATGGAGTAATCTCTTTTGATCTACATGGAAAAACACGTGTTTTCCAGTCTTTGTATGTCAATAGAAGACAAATAAAGTTTATCAAGAGATTGATATCTAGTACTACGTTCGCTACAACGAAATCGTTGGCAACCACAGCTCCACCAAACGAAACAATATCAGTTGCAAAGCATATTCCGAAAACCATGAATAATCGCTTGAGCAATTGGAACGGATGTGTTTCATAATGGCACACTCCTCCTTCTATGCGCCGCAAAGTGTTGCCACATAGAAATAACGGTTTTATAAACAATATTAAAAAGCAACATTGAAAAACTAGAGTAAAGCCTGCCATTGAGATCCATGGGATAAAATGAGCAATTGTGCTTTGAGGAGAGCTAATGCAAACGTGCAGGGTGTCATTCAATGTGCTGTTTGTGAGTACAAGTGATCTGTGATCGAACCGTACACTTATCAGAAACAGCGCAAACGTGGCAATTTCCCCCAGAATAAGACTCAAGTAAGCTGTCCAACTGAGTAACGTACTGCATCTGTTGTGGCCCAATAGGGGATGGAAATAAACCACTCTTTGCTGCAACCAGAGAAACGTATATTCCAATGTAAATGGGAGCAGATACAAACCAACATGAAGTTTGTTGATTACATCACAATACGTTGTTATTTGTAGATCAATGACAGCGAACAAGAGCGTGACGTGTTCCGAGAGATACCGAACCAGTACGAACCACACCGACGCAATGCACAAGCGCTCTAGTGCCACTGCGTGGTTGCTGGTAACAGCAACATTCCCTTTCAACTCATTGTTTTCATACGTTTTGTTGCTTGTGTTCGGATTCACATATTCATTCCAACGAGTCGTTCCACCTGGTGTGTCAACATCGTTTCTTCTTGGGGGATGATGTGAGTTGTTGGTGATTAGAGACTGGACAGCGGTTGTTGTTTCTTGCTTTCTTTGGTAATAGGAATACCAGGTCAAAACAATAGCGAGGTAAAAAGTCACCAGGCTTGCAATTCCAACACAGAGTTCAAGCAAAATAAACTTAAGAACCATTACTGTAGTGATGAGGTACCTAGCATAGAATATCAATAAAATTTGGCTAAAATCAAATTTGTAAAATGAAAATCTATATTAGCTTATGTTAGAAAATCAAAACGATTTACGGAATACGATAATGTGAAAAAACACCATTTACAAAATTCAAGCAACTTTTTTTCTTGTATGTGCATAAGCTAATAATCTCAGTGCAAAAGTAATTCAGGTTTCACCACTGTAGAAAACATACTTGAAACGATCGAGGCCCACTGTTTTCAAGTTTCAAAATTGAATTGAAAGTTTCACCAATGGTAAGATTTTGTCATCCTTCCCAGGGCCTCCGCCTACATTCTTTGGGGTAGCACTAAGTTATTTATCTATCTTTTCCGAAGAAAGTAACTACGCAAACACAAAACATGCAACGCCAGTTCGAGACCCAAATCATGTAGTTTGTCGACGAAATGTTTGTTTGATGTTAAGCTATGTTTGTAACAGAAATTTGTCTACCAATATTGAAAAATAAATTAATAATAATAGCCTAATAACAAGTGAGTATTGATAACTAACAAAAATTGTCGCCGTTACAAGCTTTGGAAGTGTAGCTTACTCTTTTAGCAAAAACATAGGCCACGTATTAATATTACACACTTCTAATTTCACTGAGAACATTTTACGGGTTTAAGGCATTTTTTTACAGGCATTTACGGATTTACTTTGCTAAACAGTAGGCCTAACTTAAAAAATATATTTTAATAATATTTTGAAAAGTAGCTTATAATAGGCGACAGTTGACTGGACGACCTGGTGGTCTTCCTTTAATGGTGATATAAACTGTTTTCTAACTTATCGTGTTTTTGACCCTCTAAGAAGAAGGGTCTATTTTTTACTACCCCAAATAACGTGTGTGTGCAAGGACTGCACAGAAAGCCTACTCCTACTCGCTACTCCTACTAAAATGGAGTTGTCAAGGCGAGTTTTGTTTTGTATTGTGTTTTTGTGAAGAATTTCGTTTCATTTCGTATCAAATTTAATTGAAAATAATTTTGTTTCATTTCAGTCAACGAAAATTCGTTGTCAACAAAATAACTGAATAAAGACGTGTTGCTAACAGTGATAATCATATTTTAACATCCATTTAAAGTTTTATTCCAAATTCCACAAACATAAAATGTACGCCTAGGTAAACGAGTGGGAAGACAGACCTCTTGCACTACACTTGAGAGGTTACCGGTTCGACACCACTCTAAGGCAGTGCGTCTTTGGCAGAATTTTGAGGCCATGTTTTTAAAGAAGTTGACTAGTGAGAGCCATTCTTCTACGAGACTTGTTGACTACATTTCTGTCTGATTAATCTAACTCTCTTAAGCTGTAATCACAATCAGTTTAAAGTTACAAAATCAACGTTTTGTTTCACTTACATCTGCTTCTATAAATACTGTTTGAGCTTTTGCTTTAAAAGACTGACATTTTGAAAAAATGGGACAAGTGTTCAAAGAGCAATATAGATCGCAAAGCCTACTGTCACTACCTGGTTTAGAAGATGTTCTTCACAAAAATAACAAGTCTACTACAATGTTGCTCACAAGGTGCTCATCCGCTTGTCCAGCCTACGTTCTTTCAATGTTAGCAATACTTTCTAACAAACAGCCTTGAAATATTTTCACTTCACACTTCACTGATCACCATTATTATTTTTGGTCACGCCTGGTGCGGCTCCATGACATCGTGGTGTGTCATCTTACAAATCACTGCATTGAAATACTAAAATCCTTTCCTAAACGAAAACAAGATTTGTTTTACTTTCTTGACTTCAAAGAACACTAATTTATTCATACGTTTTTACATGATATTGATTCTTGTTAACCAATTCGTTATGTTACAAATTCAAATGCTACAATTTTATCAGTTATAACCAAACAAACATTACTTTGGGGAATATGAAGATGAGATAGCTTAAAATTTGTTATGATTTATTTACTTTCATTGAGCTACCATTATCTTGCTTTTAAGTTAGCGTTATGATATTTGTTGCGGGACTAATTTAAATACGGGTCCCTTATTTGCACGCTGTCTTTTATTTCTGCTAAAATAGAATGGTTCTTTGTTCTTAATCAACTCAACCAAGTCCAATTTCTCGGCGTAAATTTATATGTCAAAAGGATGAATATACTATAGCTAAAAGATTCACTGCATGATACACCCGAATTCTGAAGCGTAATAGATAGGAAGAGAAAATTTATCTTTGATTTTTCCGCATGGGGTAATTAAAAGCAAATGAAACTGAAAACTTATTACCATATTTAACTATTGAAAGCGATTTCTCAGTTTCAAGACAGTATAGATAGATAAAGTATAGCAGCACGACATGTAACTTGTATCTTCCGACAATAACTTTAGAGTGATCTGTTGCATTAATTTGTGGTCTGGAAACTAAAAATTTAGTTTTTTTCCAGTTATTTTCTTTTTTAAGAATTTTGTTTTGAAAACTTGTGATATATAGGCTACTGAATTCTTTAAGTTGGGCACAAGCAGCAAAACATCTGAAGAGGTTGTTAATGCTTAAAGAGTTGCCCGTAAAAAGTAGCTCAGCCTGAAAAAGAGGAACTTAAGCAAGATTTCAGGTTGATCCTTAAATTATGCCCACAATGATGCAAAAATGTTGTGTATATGCCTAACGCATCACTTGCATTCAACAACGTTAATGTAGCATGAATATAACCGTATTGATTTAAAACCTACTGCTATTAGCAAGCAACGAGCTTTATGGGTCAGCAGGAATGGGAATTGTTGCTCATTTACTTCAGGCAGCTTAAACTATATTGACCGTGTCTTTTTCACAAACCATTCGAAAAACTTTTGTTCAGGCAAAACAACAAAATTAAAAGTACCGTTGGTTGCGATTTGTGAAAATATCTTCAAAACTTTGCTGTGTTTACGTTTCAGCGCGCTTGAAAACTGTGTCTTTTGCGAAATGCGTTCTGGACAGTTCCACAGCTTCCAAGGTACAACTACCAAATAAATTATTTAAATTTAAGCTAATACGTTATTTCAGAAAGTATCAAATCTTTCATACTTTCGATTTTTTGAAAGCTGTCATGTGGAACTACTTTCCTACCTTTTATAGCTAAACGATATATATTGACATAAAAAGGCCTTTGTCGGTCTATTGAAGGCTACTTTATTTTACAGTGCATAAACGAAACAATTTAAGAACTGCTAATTGCTGTTAGAAGCAAAACATAACAAGAAATAAAAAGAAAAAGATGGCGCAACAGTAGAAAAAACTTCACACGGTAAGAAAAACGTAAAATATTGACACAACAATGCAACTGTCACAACAATTGGTGGCTTCATATCATAACGTCACAAAAATATTTCATAACTAAAACAAAATCTACTTAGGCCTACCGTGGCATACGAGAATGTGAATTTGAGTAGGTCTTGGGCCTACCCAAAACTTAAGTGAAGTAATGACAAAGTCATCAAAATAAAAATTTAAACCTTTGAGCAATGTTTATCGAGATAGATAGTTTGAGATGTTAGTTTCAATGTACACTACACATGATCTACACTGGACGTTTTCTTTCCGTTTTGCTCCAAATCTCCTCTTCGCTTTGATCAGTTTCCATTGTGTAGCGAGAATTTGTTACTTCGATCGGCTTTGTGCCTGAAGGTAGATTTCTACTTCTGCTAGGTGGCGCTGGTGGAGCACGACGAGTGGGACGAGGCGCCGAAGATTGTGCGCTCATAGTTTGGATCTGGCGCTCTGCTGAAACTGTTGCTCCGTAGGCTGGTGATTGTTGCCGGTATGGCCGGGTGGTGAGCTCAGTCGATGTCTGAAGACAAAGCAATAATGGCAATAATATACTTATGCGTTTTTATCGTCTTACCTGAAATGTAGCAAGTTCAATGTGGAAAACTTCAGCATAAAAATCTGAAACCTCAAAATACAATTTTTTCATTAGATTCAAAATTTCCTTTGAAATATATCTAACTTTGAATGTGTGGACTATGTACTACAATGTTTCCATCATCTTTCAGGAAACGGTCCAAAGTTATGCAACATTATAATTATACTATTTACTATTAATGGGATATTTAACTTTGCTTGTCGATATGAGAATATAAAACTGGTGTTCAATAAAAGACAAGATCACACTCGGTATCGTATTCAAACAATGATTTTTACACGTAGAGCAAAACTGCGTTGCTTAGAGTAGTGCTTGTTGAAACAGTGTGGTCAAATGTTTTTTTTGCCCTAATGTTATTTGTCTGTATGCCAGAAGTGGACAAATGCTCGTCTTTTGCGTTAGTCACAAAATTGGAAACAGACCAAAAAGTAACTTAATGAATTCTTATACATTCTTAGCCTAACAGAAATATTACTTGCATGAGTCGTACTTATTATGTTTATAATTACTGCATATTTCATGAATTTATTTTTAGTTTGGAAGTTTCATAGGGTAACAATCAAAATTCAATGACATTATTGTCCTGCTTCATGTGTTGTCCGATCGATGTTTATATCTTGCTAATTTGTTGACCATATTATGCTAATTTAAATTAATTTGTGCGGTTTTCTAAGTTTGGGCTAGCGTTACCGAGAAAGCAAAACTTTAGTTTTTGCCATATGGGCTAGATGAAAATAGCTTTGTGCTAGAAATTCAAACATCTGGCAACACTTTTGTTGCAACGTTTGCAGAACTGAAATGGCATAAGTTACGGTTCTCATGACACTCTTCACTTCACAGCTTCAAAGTACCAGATTTAAAACTGCTTAAAGCTTTCGATTTTGTCAGTCGCAATACCACAGCTATAGGCGTCTACAATATGTTGTAGGTATAGGCAAAAGTGGTCCCATACTCAGTTACTGAGCTTCAGGAAATGAGAAGATAAAGTTTTCATCACACTTTGCCTTCGGCACTAACGAGATTAGGTTGACCAGTTCCCTTCGCTTTGTCGCTTTTCGTTGAGCGATTTTCACTCAATTTATTACACCCTGGGTAGTGGGTATAGAAGTGAGCGATCTTTATCAAGCCAAAGTCTTATCCGCTGTGCCATTCCATAATATATTGTAGTGAACGATAAACTAAATTTGATAACATGCTTGTGATAACAATTTGACAGCATAAAGTTTATGTTATCTGCACATAAAAGTTATAATAATTAACACTCTTCAGCCTGATCAGTTCTGAAGCGTTAAATCGGTATGAAAATAACTAAGTATTGAATATAATGAAAACAGCTGCTTTATTACCGTGGTATTAGATGACCTTTGCTGTTTCTCAGGTGGGCTAGGTCTAAATGCATTTGCAAAGTCATGAAACCGTTGCTTTCCTTTTTTTGTGTGATAACAATAACAAAGACCTCCAACCAAGGAGCCAGCCAACACGGCAATAAGCAGGAGAATAAAGAAAGCTCCTGCATCATTCAAACTGCTCATAAAGTTATGATAAATCATCACTTTTGAAATGGAATTAGGATCACTACCTGAAAAGTAAAAGAATGACTTTAAAATTGATGCAGAAATTTTTAAGAAATTGTTTGAAAAAAACTGCTAAAAATTATTTCACTTATAGCTTGTTTGGTGCATCATAGGTGCATTTATTCATATGATGGTTCCACTACTCCAAGAGCAGTAACAAGATTTATTTACAATAGTTTAAACATTGGTTATTCTTTCTTTTGTGTTTGAGCCTTTCTAAATAGGAACTACCAAAGTTAATAGTTGGCAATACGCTGCCGGATTTAAATAATAGTGATCTCTGTATCTAAGTCTAGTTTTAGCTTTCTTACTTTCTGTGTTTTGGTTAAGCAAAGGAGTTGAGGTTGTAGTGGTAGTATACTGTGAACATGGAACTTTAGTTAATTCCTCTGTGGTCATGCTGCTGATCAACCTTCCAGATGAGACAACTGGCCAGGAACAAACAACATCAAGCTGTGAATAACTCTTCAGAGTATCATCTAACATATTTTTAACATAATTATGATATTGTGCAAGGTCAGAGCAGCATAGCCATGGATTCGGATCCGCTGTGGTGGTATTGGTTCTTCGGTCCAGCTCGACTTTTCCATTATTTTCGATGACATCACGAAACCACGAGTACATCGGCTGGTTTAAGCGGTTGCCGAATAAGGAGAGATGCTTCAAAGCGGAAAGCCCGGAGAAAGCTCCGGCAGAAATTTGCGTAATCTGTTGAAAATCAAAATCAAAAAAGATTGATACCAAACCTTTGCAGCATAATTTGACCCCTTCTTATTTTACACGTTGTAAAGGTCTATGTTTAATTCCGTATGGTATGACTGCATTTAATATGTTACAGAAAAACAAAATATATGAGGAGCCAAGAGCTTTCACTGATTTCATGTCTACCACGAACAGATGTAACCAATACTTAGAATTTAGATTGTTGAGAATGAAGCATGGCTTCTGAAGTAGTAAAGTGACGCTAAAAACCAAGCAGACTTTTCAAAATAGTGCAACACAATCTGCTTCAAACCAGGCCAATGGTCTGGTGGTAATGACCATTACCAGCACTATCTCCTTGCTTACAAACAAAACTAACTTGATTTTCCGCCAGCAGCAGTGTTTCTAAGTTTGGTAAAATTGCAAATTCAAAGCCAATAGTTGTGAGCCTGTTGTCTTCGAGATCTATATATCGCAAGGTGGTAACTGGGGCAAAAACACGTGCAGATAATGTGGTGATTCCGGCATCGTTCGCGTACAAAGCATCCAGGTTTTTCAATCCTTTAAACGTGTTGTCAGTCAGCACTGCAAATATTAAAGTCACTCATTAATTCCATTGTGACACAAACAAACTTTCTGTTTGAAGATATTGCTTTCAATGTAAGATAGACTTCTAACTATGCTCTTAACCATCATATAATTTTGATATTAATTTAATTATGGTTCTCCTCCCAGACGTTAGATAACTCATACAAAAATTCCCTTACCCAGCATAAAGCAGTTAAAGACTATGATCAAGCCACCCAATAATGAAAGAGCCACCTATTAATATATAATTAATAAAAACAACTTTTTTGGTTTTCATGTAAAATCACATCTTAAACATCATAAATTCATTGAGAAGACCAAAAATCAAATTGTTATGCAAAGTTTATGAGCAATAACCCTGCACATGTGATACCATGCAGTAGGCATAGTAGTACAGTAAGTAAAATTGTAGGCTAAATCTAAAATATACATAGTCTTAATTTATTGAACATAATGTGACTTATAGTTTGTGCATTGTGCAACCGTACTTGAAAGCCTGCTTACTTTGCTAGCATGTGCGCGATTATTACTTTTTGTGCAACTGTCATTCGTGAGCGACTAAGCGTGATAATATCATAGTATTATTAAAATGGAACAACTTTACATTTATTGTAACGAATGTTATCGTAGAAAAAGTAACCACGCCAGGGAACAACATAGTTATCGCCAGTGTGCGTGTGGCAAATTCCTTGAATTGACAGGGAAATATGATGTGTAGAACTCTAACCAAAAAAGGACAACATCAAACTTATACGAGATGAACTACAACAAAATACGATCCTAGCCAGTGAGGTTTATTCTTTCAGCATTGATTAGTGTCTATAGACGATGAATCAATAAAAAAGACATTTTATTTGCTGGCTGCGAAATAGTATGTTGGATTCCTTGCCAAGAAATTCTTGTGACTGCTGCGAAAATACCAGCTAGCTATGACATCAATATTACACATTTCTGAGTCTAAATTTGGTCGGAGTTGGAAATGTGCCTCGAGTGCCAAAGCTTTGCCATGTGATGAAGCCACACTTTTTACTGCTACGTTTGCAGCAGGAAGTTACTGAAACAAAATTAATTTCGCTTCATGGATTTCAAAAGCTGAAATAAAATATTGAATAAAAAAGTAAAAACGTTTAGGTAGATTTGTTTTCAAATGTTTAAACTGAAACACTTTAACTTCAAAGTTATTTTTAATTTTGCTTCTTTGTCATATGCTCAGATTTGATAAAAAATTAATTTTATTTGAATTATGCTGTTGGTAATGTTTAAATAACCCAGACAGCAAAAACCATCATTTTTATATTGATTCAACATTTACAGACGTTGAATCAGTGCAAAATGACAAATTTAGCCGTCTGGGTTAGGTCTGGGTCTAAATAACAAATCGTATAAGCCATATAAAAAATGTGCTAAATTACTATAACAGTTTGATATTCTTGCCTTGGATGTAATTTTCACTAATATCCAGATCTGTAAGTCGATATAGCAATTCGAAAGCAAAATCTTGAATAATTTCCACATTATTGTTCGTCAAAAAAAGTTTTTTAAGACGTAGATTTTGTAGACGTTCCATCTGTATTAAAAAAAAAACAACATCATGTTGCTGCCAAGCCAACAAACACGCTAACGGTTTCAGACGTTGAATCAATGTAAAAATGAGCTGATTTATCAGCTTGCAAGGCTGTAGGGTGTACAACTGTACGTGTACACTGTACAGTTATACGGTGCAGTGGCGGATCTAGTGAGCAGCCTTAAGGGAGGCGATTTCAACAAGGTCTATATTAATCCAAACTTGCAAAAAAAGCACTGTAAATAAAATAAATTTTATGTGTTTTAAAAGAGGGAGGGAGCGATTGACCCAATCGGCCCCTTCCCTCCTGGATCCTTCACTAATACAATGCAACTCCTTCATATCGAATAAGACAAACTTAAAGCCACCGCAGGAATACAAAGAAAGAGCTTTTCCAATTTCTATAAACACAAGGAGGTGGCGCCCGAGTAAAGTTCACAACCATGTGGAAGCAAAACCTCAAATATTTCACTTTTTTTTTATTTAACAAATAATTTTATTGTTTTACAATTTAATCTTTTCAGGCTAGTCTAGTGTATTGCGAATATGAAAAAGCTGCGTCTAACAGTTGGAGAAATTAAATTTTGACAATTTCAGATTCCCAGCTAAATATGGCAGTGACTACTTCACAAGACTAACAAAAACTTACGTGATCTTTTCTGATCACAGGGCCAATAAAGTTGCTCTCAAGATCGAGATATTGTGTTCTTCTAGGCAATCGCCTGGGAATGGTATTTATGTTCAAACATATCACTTCTTTTGGCTTTGTGCAGTCGCAATGTTGATTAGGAAGAGCACAAGCTTTTCTAGGGGTGAACAACTCACTTTGACACGCAGCTACTGAGAATGTAGTGATTAATGTTAATACTAGTAGATAATCCATTAATTTGCAACGTTATTAAAACCGTATTGAATGTGATTTAACTTTTTAGTGGACGCACAACATGCTGTAATACAAAATGCAACAAATTAGTAAATAAAAATCCGAAGAAACATAATTTTAAGTCGTTTTTCAATATTGCACTCCACTGATAGCCGAAGAAACTTACTTACTTACAAAACCTATGCAAAATCAACAACATATTATGCACTCATACATTTCTTGGGTCTACACTCACCAGAAGAACGCAAGTCACTCTATTTATCTTAGGTCTGTCTGTAGTGAAACTTACTAGGCTACAAACAATGTAGCACCAAATTTTTATGTTTGGCAAAAAGGTCGCCCAAAGTATCAGTATCGGAATTGAAATTGTAAAACTAGTGCAAACACTCTTTGTTCACTGTACTGAGTGTACTCAATTGGTCTTAGGATATGCTGAAAATCTTATTTTTATTTCTACTCCTAAATTGCATGTTGCATATGCACCAGCTAAAAACAATTCAAGTTACTTTTTGCTGGTATCAATCAAATCCCTGCTTCTTCTATTTAATTATCTTGTATCTGCCAGTGCCAGCTTTTTTTGTAGTTTCTGATTTTCGAAAACTCAAATAGAAAAAATATATATTATTAAAATCACGTGGTTTTTCTTGTGATCACTGTGGGACCACTTCCTTTATTCCCATGCTTTGGCTTTGCACATAAAACTGTTAACTATAGATAGACGATGAACAATCTTTTATCATTAGTTTGCCATTTATAGACAACCACAGTCAGTCACAATTACGTTAGCCTTTTAAAACTCTATCGATTTCTAAGTCTCTTTCCTAGCGGCCACGCGGTTAGTTATACAGTGCCCACTTCTCACATAAAAGTAAACCTGCATCAACATAGCCCACAGCGTCCATTGATATCTTTCTACATTCAAAATGTTTAAACGTTGAACTCCGTAAGCGCACTGACATTGTTTCAGTGCATTATTGCTAATGTTATTGTCTCTGATCTGAGCCATAGCCTAAGCAACTATTTTCTGTGGTTGTTTAAAACGCGTTTGTTTTCAGTGAAACGTGTAATTTTATTTAATTCAATTTTATTTTTCATTGCCTTTTCATTATTTGCCAGTAGTCCAGTTTTTTTTGACATAATAACACAAGATCACACTACCTTAAAACTTCATTGTCATTGTTATCTGTTGTGGAATCTAGTTTGTTCTGGTGCTATTTTATTCGCATTGTTTGTAATTGTACCGTAACCTACTATTCTCGCAAATGACGAAATAAAAGTTCTCTCTCTCTCTCTCATTTGCACCAATGTTTTACTTTTTTTATTTCTAACGTAAGTTTCATTCTTGTAAAAAAACGACTGATTTGCTGGTCTAACAATTTTTAATTTATTCTGTAATTGTCCCGCCAAACGAAGAGTAGCAAACAGTTACAAATGACAACTTAGTTCTTTGTTGAAAGTTTTTACTTGGTAATAAAACTTGTAGTCTACAAAGTTAGCTTGAAAAACTAAACGATTTCACCGGTCACTCGTATTCGCGTGAACTCAAAAAGTAACACTCAATACCGCCTACTACCGAATTAAAGTTGTCACTTCCTGCTGGTCACGTGAGACAACGACAGGCATGGAATCAAAATTTTGAATATTGCGGAATGCCTACAGTTAAGAACCTAATTCGCTAAACAAAAGTTATTTTGAGCCAAATATGTGTGATATACAAATACATATCATTGTTTACTTGACTATGGCCTAGTCACATTCACAAGTCTGCTTATATCGAAAATTGAGAGAGATAGCTATTCGTTCTCAAAAGGTCCCTGCTTACAGTTAAATCGAACCAGGATTGGTTAAAGAAACGCGTTTAACCTTGCTGTTAGATGAGCCAAGCAACGTTTGCTCTGTGAGCCTGTTTTGCGACCTGAGACCAACAATAAAATCTACTAAACGTTTTCAGCTGATATTCCTTTTCAAATGGTAAGCTGTGATCATCCCTTGCTCTCTGATGTCTATCACGATGTGACATTTCTGCTTGTCTCTCTATTAGTTAGGCTACTTAATCCTTTCTGACTTGCTTATGTAGTCCATCCAGTCAGTCACTGATATACACTTTGAGTAAATTATTTTTTTGGATAGTTTTTTTCTATTCTTATGTTTTTAACTCATCACCATATTGACTACTTTATAATTTGAGTGATTTAGCCGCATTAATTGAATGTGCAATCCTGTATCATCGAATTGAGAATAAAAATTTTGGTCCTTGATTACAAGATTTTAGCATACAGTACTTTAAAAATCTATAAACCATTAATCGATCATCGTAGCTGACAGATTAAAGTTTCCGACTGTTCGCGCGCTACCTGTTAAATGTCGCTGAATGAAGAGCAGTCCTTTAAAGTGCATCGCTTAAGCGCACACCCCAAGAGTTGAACCAACGTCGCTTGGACACTGTTTTTAGAACCTCCTATTGTTTCTGCAGGTAATTGGGCTGCACTCACTTCGGTTTGTTTTATTTTTACATCTTTCAAAAGTCTTAATGTCACCATTGTAAAGCTAATTTAGGCTAAACGAATTTGCTTACCGTAGCACTGCAATAATAATTAAAATTTGCTACATCAGCATCTCTATCACAGTGCATTTGCTTCGTCGTAGAACAATTAAAACGTTTACCGGTAGTCGTAAGATTGTCCGCCTCTTCTATAATTGGAAAACTAAACCAACAATGATAATTAATATGCTATCCTGCAAAATTGCGGCCGGTAAAAAATTTCTACCTAGCGTGTATCGTTTCGATACATGCTTGTAAGTGTCACAATTTTTACTGGTGAAAACAGGAAAGGTTTCTTTTTGCAAGTTGTGATTGGTGGTAGGCTGTTAAATGAGTTTACAATTTGTCTATTTGCATTTTAAAATGCACAACATATCTGAATTCTTGGACTAACTTGAAAGTAAAAACACATAAAAACATCTCCCAACAACGGTGAGCCAGAAACACTGAAAACGGTAAAAGTGTAGGCTTTTCAAACCATACAAGATACCTCATTCTGGATTCAACTGTATCTACCTAGATGTCGATTCTGATCTAAAAGATGACCCCACTGAAGGTTTTCCTCGTGGAAATGTTACTTTGTCTGCTGCGAGGGTGAACTTGCAAATATATTCTCTAAACAACCATCTTTGAGCTTCAAAACTGCTTTCACTAACAGGCAGACTACAAAAAGCCACCCACGGTTTAAAATGTTTATGCAGCATAAAGTGATGTACTTTCGTGACGTAATACAATCGTGGATTGAATAGTCTATCCAGCGAGTACAGCAATGCTTCGTGAGCTGAATCACGAACAAAGCAACTTTAAAAATGTAGTCACGTGCTTTCAGTTGAAACCGCGCACTCTCGCCCACTCAGTTTTACTGAAAGCAACGTTTCCTGAGTCGGCCTACCACCATCTTGGGGTAAAGCAAGAGAACAAATTGTAATAGTTTTATGACCTAATGGTTGTTGTCATTGCCACCACTTCCAATAAGTCAAGGTTAAATTTCAGGTCAAGTTACATTAAAGACTTTAAAAAGGTATCATCTTATCATTTTGTCTTGTTTAAGGCAGTGAAACTATCTGAGGGTAATGATGTAAACACATTCTCAATGGCCAAATAATTTTTTTAGTTTGAGTCTCTATGCCAGAAACCCAATTCTTTTACCGCCTCAGATTTGTGATGCTTTTCAGGCTTCACCAAAAGACTACTAGGGGGCAGCCAATCTTGATAAGTGCCCAAACTTTAAACCCTCAAGAGCTTGCACAGCAACGACAAGTAGGCTGAATTATAGCCCAACAATATTATTAGCACAACCCTATGGCAAAACCAGTGCGGACGAAAGCTTCATTTATACCGAATTCTCATGGTGTCTAATCGATTATCTTTGTTTGAGCGTCTAAAGCCAAAGGTCTATTCTTTTACCGTCCCAGGTTGACGATGTTTCTTGGACTAGAGAAAAGGCTAAAAGAGAGCAGCTAATCTTTGATTCCATCATCCAAGACAAGGAGGCCTTCCGCTCCGTCAGGTGGGTTGAAGATGGTGCAATTGTTGAAGGTGTGGTCTTCGGTCTGTTCTTCAGCACCACATTTGCAAGAAGAGGAAGATGCCACTGAAGAAAAGTACCATGCCATTATGAGGACGGTTAAGGCGTATCCACGTCTGCCTCGGTAAAGACAGGTCGATGTGACGGTTGCCGGCATCGTGGATGAAAGAACGTTTCATTCAGATTTTCGTTTTTGGTCTGTTGAATTATAGAGCCTCAGAGATGTTTTATTTGTCCACCGTTAGGCAGAAGTTGAACCGCTGGCACGAATGGGAGTCTTGATTTCATTTGACGCATTTTTATTTTTTGAAAGAGCAGGGACACTGATGTGGAGAAGATGGTTTAGCTCCAAAGCTGGTCGACTGAGGGCAGAGAGGCTTCTTCGCAATGAAGCTCAGCGGATTGGATTCCAGCAAGAACAAGCATATTGCCCAACGATATGAGACGTTTTTCGTGATGTCTTTACAGAATAGATGCTTTTTTTGCTACAAAGTGAGATAAGATGCCTTATGGTCCTTCATCTTGAAGATCCAGTTCTACACTAGCTGGAAAGCGATAGCATTTGAATAAGACAGTGTGATAAACGTCTTGTTAGGTTGTTGAATTAGGTGTCTCATGTTTTGCGACTTGAGTGTGAGAATTCAATGACTTGGACAGCTTTGATCCATCGCTCAAGCGCTTTTACATCCAGCCACCCAAATCATCTGACGGCGGCGGTACTTGAAGCAATACCGTGCATCACATTCACGTAAGAGCGTTAGAGAGTCTCACACTCGAAATTTCAGCAAGGTGTTTAACTGCTCTGAAGAGGCCCGCCTGGTATGGTGGTCTTTGCTTTGCCGCAGATAATATGGCGCTGCAAAGGTCCTGACAGGTAGTAAAAACTGTGCAAAAGATTCGCTCGTTATGAGGTTGTATTGATGTAGGGCAAATCAGGGTTTGTCTCTGTTCCCTAGTAATCGAAGTGAAAACTGGCTGGTTCCGACGTGCAACTACAACGTTGACCTTACAAATGGCTCGGTCTCTATTTTAAACGCGATTGATTCAGTTATCATTTAATTCACTTTTTTATTCAAAAGCAATGCCAATGCGTTATAGCTATCTTATAGCACAACTTCAGAATAATATTTATCTACCCTTCAAACTGTGTTAGATGAAAAGACACAGTATGAACAATCTTTCTAAAACAACGTTAAAAAAATATCTTTGAAGAATGTTACACACTGCCACTGGTATATGGCCTACATCGAAAAATAAACAATTTTTTGCTGTAACAATACCGCATTCTCAAGCAGAGCGAAACATTTAATAAAGTAAGGTAGATTTTGTATATTTGTATCTTTCGAATTCATTGCAAGTAGCAAATACTAAATAGTTCGCCACGTTAGCTCAGTGGTTACGCGCCCGGTTTAAGATCACGCGGCGCTGGTTCGACTTTCGGGGTGTGCGCTTGAGCAATGCATTTCAGGACTGCTCTCCATTCAGCGGCACCTAGTCACTAGGTCCTAGTGAAAGAACACTTCATCAATCGGAAAACTTCAATCTGCCAATCTCGGTACCCGGCCCTTCGTCAAGAGCCTCTACAAGTATACGAAACTACCAGGGATAATAACCTATCAAAGCTTTGTCAGTCCGAGGATAAAGGTTCAAAACAAACCAACCAACCAAACCAGTCCTATGCCCATCCAAACTATTTAATATTCAGGTAATCACATTGTTGCAATTACAATTTCACCGTATTGGCCATAGCAGGAATGGAAACATCAGGAGTTTTGTAGATTGTAGGCCTGCGGTATATGTGCATTCTATGAATACTTTGAAATCATTTAACCAAATGTTTCAATACCGCAATGTCGCTGATTGTCTCCAACTGATACCGGAAAGAGTCAATTTGCAATTAGTTAATACTCTGCTCATGCAACAATCTGTTGCAACTTCTAATTCAATTCATGTTCAATACAATATATCTCTCCGGACGAATATGCTTGGTTAGACTTCCAGCACTCCAAACTATATCACTGTGATGATGCCTTGGTGAACTATCCCGTTGTCCGTCCATCGCTTCTTTGACTTTGTTAAAATTTCTCATTCCAACAGCTAACCCAGCTCCTTTTGGACCAGGTTGTATTTTGTGGCTCTCGGGATATCTATTCGATTTTCCCTTGGGAGGACCAGGTTTGCGTGTTCCTCTGCGATAACCAATATCAAAATATGTTGGATCTTTCTTTCGTTTACGTTGTCCATTTCTGCCACTTTCGTTTTGATGAGCGTGAGTTCGAGAGATCTCTTCTCGTTTATGCGGACGAGATTTTGTCTTATTCAGTGCCCTATAAAATTGTTTTTCAGACTCACTTAATTGACACTTCCGCTTATGACTATATCGGTGAAAATGAGGTGGCTTCACATAATATTTACGTAATGTTTTTCTTTTTCTTGGAGGTCTATGATTTTTCTTTCGATGATGTTGTAAAGGCTCCACAGTTACGGCTTCAGTTATTTCAGGAGGACGAGAAGCATGAGGGGAGACAGGTGGAGGAACAGGTGGATGTGGTTTCAAGCTGCTTAGTCGGTATCTTCTTTGGCTCACTTTGATTTTGTGTTTCAGACAACCGAGTTGTTCTAATATAAATCCTATTACAGCAAGCAAGAAGACTCCTCCGAGAACACCGCTGAACCATGGCACAAATGCTGTAAAGCAACAAACTAATTATTGGAATCGCCATAGGCTATCAACTATGAGTTAAAATCGTAGCAACCTAGATACACAAGGTTTGGCAGACCAAATCTTTATTGATGACTGAAGGCTGATTTGGCTTGGATTTCGAACTCATGGCTAAAAGTACTTTATATCTTTTTGAAATGATAGAAAAGAGAAACTCGCTTGCCAAAGCGTGTTCATTGAATTTCATATCACTGTAAAACATCTGGTTTCACTTTAATAAATTACAAATCTTTCCCTGCTACTAGTATTACCAGGTGTTGTTCAAATTGTCAGCAAGTGGCGATATATAGTTCCATATTTGCATGATAACAGTGGCCAAAAATCACACAAAATATGCACAGAGTATATTTATTAACTACCACTCAGTCTCAGTGGCGGATCCAGAGGGGTGGGGCGATAGGGGCGATTGCCCCATCCTAAAACATACACAAAAATAACTTTAGCCTTTTCACGGTGTATTTGTAAGGTTGAATTAATGTTGACCTACACATGAGTTTGTTTTGTTGAAATCGCTTCTCTCAAGTCTACTTGCTGTAGCCGCCTCTGCTCAGACTTTATCAGCTTATAGGGTACGAATGATAGCCTAACGACTGCTGTCAAGCGTAGCAGATCAGCCTCCAGTCAGATTTGAAACTCGCACGTTGACATGGCCGGTATACTGTTTATAGGTCACCACAGTTCAAACATACAAGATAATAAATGTTTCTTAAGTCTCTTCTAAGGACGATGTTTATCAAAACCAGGCATGTAAACCACTGTCGTATAGGACTGATGGTAAAGTTTTTGGAGTTGAAGAAATGTTGGAGTCGCCAATAAACTGTTTCATTTAATGCCAACAGTCTTGATTGACCACTGAGAAGTGGTAAATGTATATTCCACCACAAAGATCCAAATTCTTCACGGTTTAAACCGAACATCTAACAAACAATTTTTTTATGAAATGCTTCATGCATCATAAAATATTGAACTAATTCAAATGTATTATTTCATTCTTTTACCGGTAGGTCGATTGATTTTTATATATTTCTTTCTACCATGGCCATCTGGAGATGTGGCCTGATTTGTCACATTTTGCAGATTTTGATTACAGCTACTGCTAGTGCTTGACTAACATTTTCTAAGATTTTTTTGCTTTTTTCTGTCTCCTAATGATATAAAAGCTTTTTGTGGCCTTGGAGAAGCAATAGCAAATGAGAAAAAGTAAGCTGAAAAACGCTGAATCAGACTGTTATTGAAAAATTAACAGTCTGACTGAAATCTCTGAAATCAAATTTTCTTTGTTTTTCAACATGTGAGGATGTTAAAACCTATTGTGTCATCTGGTGAAAACAGTAAAGAAACCGTAAAAATATAATTTTTAGAAAAATTTATTTAACCATTCGCCCAAAGCTAGCAAACTCTGGAAATTTCTGCAAAATGTGACAAATCAGGCCGTATCTTTAGGTGGCCATGTTTCTACTAAAGACACTTTTTCTTGATGTCGTTAGTGCACAGAAACGCTTACTGTTCAAGTTCTCAGTTTTATCAAGAAGTCGATTTGACGAGATTATGCTGTTTATGGTGTCACCCTGTCGAGGTGCAAGAAGCAAAGGCGTATAACGCGCCGTTGCGCTTTTAGTGGGGGGAAACGCTGTCGTGGAGTGGGCTTCTGGTACTTTAGAAGACTTCGAAGTTGTCATGTCATGATCACCTTAAACGCAAGTTAAAAGTGAAATTGAGTAGCTTAGAATGAAAATTTGTTGATAACATTTCCGTTTTTACCATAAACAAACAAATTCCAGGAACAACATAAAGCGTTAAGTATCATAGTAGCAAAAAAAAAATGCTAACGTTTTTTTGCTGTAGGAGTAATCCTTGCCAAGCATCTCAAAACTGATTGAGAGCATGCATGAAAAATAAATTATAGGAAATCAGTAATGGAACTTGTAACACAACCGATAAGAGTACAAATACGTATTTTGCGTAATTAAATATGTCAAAAAATAATATGAGACTTTGGCAGAATTCAATACCGTAGCTTGTTTAGCCTTGAAAACAAAAATTAATATCTCGTACTTGCATGCGGAATACAATATTTCTTCAGTTTATTGTATATACATTTTAATAAAAAATAGCAAATAGTTTGGACTGAGATAATAATGATCGTTAATAAATTACACTAAGAGGTTGGATTGTTGTATAGCAGTATCATGATTGTATAAGTAACATTTTGTCTTTGTGTGTAAGCTACTGCTACCTTAAAGTGAACAAAATTCAATTTAATTAACGTCTTGTTCTTACCTCTCAGGCCCGTAAGAGTTTTATTAATTTCTTCCGGCAATAAAACAAAGAAATCGATGCAGCCTTGAAAAGCTACAAGAAATATGAAATGATTTATATCAGATCAGACGGATAATAATTTACAGTATCATAAAAATTGTTATTTTCACTTTGTCTTAATGAACAATGGAACATTATTATTACGTACGTACATATCACAATAAGTAAGAAAAGCAGATAAGAATCTTGTCCAACTACATAATTGTTGTAGGCCAAATATTTAATTTTCAGTAAGTTCCGGTGTTCATCACTACTTAAGTAATATGTAAATCTTCCGCAAAATAAAACCTCCTCGTTTTCCACTACATCCAGCACAATAAACCAACCTTTGTGTGCAGCACAGTTTGCGTATTTTCCAAAGCTGATTTTTTCCATTATTATTGTTATCCCATTGCGCTTCTGTCAAAACTACTCTTCAACATTAATCACAAATTTTCATCGAAATTTAAAACCGTTTAAAGCTGAGTTAGGCCCACAACGAAAATATGCTTGGAAGACACGTAAAAAGTCAAAAGTTTCTTTGCTCCATTTTTACGTTCGTCCTTTCAATTCAAACTATTATTATGCGTATTAGTGTTATTATTATTAATAAAGTTACGTAACCTATTGCATTCCAACTGTAAGCCACTTTATTCAACATAAAAATGATTAACATGATCGAAAAAATTTAACTCAACACTAAGACAAGAATGTCGCTCCATATGCTAAACAATAGTAAATACATCTTAGTAGTTTAATTATTATTATTTATTTGCATTAGACAAGAATGTCCGTATTCAAATCACACAAAAAAATACAAAAATAAAAGGCATAGGCTACAGTAGTACACACGCAGCTGCGGCGCAAAAGTAATTAAAATGAAATTGCAAGCTCATTTTGTTCATACAACCAACCATAAGATTTAAGGTTAGCAAACGATGACTGTTGATATCTTTGTGCCATGGCAGCCATCAAGGTTAAGTAACAGCATGCATAGTCTTATTGTAATGAAGACAGTAGTTTGATGTATGGTAGCAGCTGACCTTTGTTGGTATTCTGCAAAATACCAACAAGAAAACGTTGAGTAACACAATCAAGCGCTCTCTTTCGATAGTTGATCACCTGATAACTTTGGCATGTGATAAGATTCAGTTTAGTTCGATTTGTTTCTGACCATCATAACAAAAAGAATCCATGCTAAAGATAGCGGTGGTCTGTAAAAAGGTAGAAGGGACAAACTTCTTGCTCTATTGGAGGCAAAATAAAACACTAGTTAAAAGCAGTAGACTCGACCGCAGCACTTTCAGAAAAAATCAAAGTTGAAATATTCATTGTGTAATTCTGGTTCATGTGCGAGTGTCTGCGAATCTTGATGGAACCTATTTTTAACCAAGTAACTCAATGACTCTGTGTGATCATACATTATTATCTGTATCCATTGCTCTCACAAATTTGTTGTTCTTCTTAACCTATGCTACCTCAGTACCTCTTTGATAAAACGATTCTCACTTTCTGAAAGTAAAACTTTTGCAAAATTTGGAAACACTTTTCATGCGACTGCTTCAGTGTAACATCTCGAGGTTTTCAAGCGCTGTCAGCAATCAAATATATTTAGCAGTCACAAAATATGGCAAAGCAAAAAACAAAAGTAATCTAAGAGAACAATAGGCTATTCTAAGTAAAGAACATAGTAACTGCCGCAGCTTAGTAGCGTGCTAAGGAGCTGAAAGCACATAGAACTTTGTGTGGAATTAAGCAAAAAAATGCAAGAAAATATCACAAAAGCAACAAAAAACACATTTTTGTTTGTCATGTCTTTATTGGTGTCTGACAAATTGTTCGTAAAGCAATTGTTCGTAAAACAATTCTTCCTAAAGCATTTTTTCGTGCATGCTATTAAAATTTGATGTATACGAAGAAATGCTTTACAAAGAATTAGAGATGTACCGATATATCGGTATCGGCATCGGTATCGGTGATATCGGCCTATTTTTGAGTATCGGTATCGGCATCGGCAAAATTTGGCCGATACTGTGGCCGATACTAAACATGTAATAAAAAGGCGTTTGCTGCGAATTTTCTGCAGAAGCAAAGATATAGATTTTTTAAAGTAGTAACTAACGTCACATTGATGTAGAAAAATAAAAACCTGTTCAAATTTTTGATACCTCACACTCCCATGACTTCATGCGCACACCTTTTGGCATTGTTTGCTTACAGTGATTCTTTCACTCAAACAAAACATTTTGTTTCAGAAGTTTTGCGTTGTTCGATTCTTAAGTTGTGAAGGAGACTCAATTTCTCCAATATTTATCATTTGTGTTTCTTTTTTACTCTCAACAGAGGATAAAACCAGGCCAGGACTGCCCAGGTGGCGGAAATGTGTATAATTTTGCATCGTTTTTGCGTTGCTGGACGTTTGGGGGACCCATGTAACTTGGTTTTTTTTGGTGGGCTGGTTCTGTCGGTTTGTGATTTGGTTTCCGCATTTAGTTATGGTGGACTCGCCAAGCTTGGGCAATGTCGTGGCGGAGTGGGTGGGAGCGGTGAGACTGCGAGTCCTCGCTGGGCTGGTCAATAAGTGGTCTTGTTGCACCTGGGATGGCGGCCTCGTTGTGGGGGGAGCGTTCTTCTCGGCTGTCGGAGCGGTGCTGGGCACTCACTGGTGTGGCGGGTTGTTGCAATTCGCTGGCCATAGCGGTGTGGCTTCCACGCTAGCCATTTAGACCATCCAATCAACTATATGTTTCTCGGCAGCCGTTTTGCAGCAAGAATTGACATCAACAAGAATTGAAATGGCTAGTGTGGAAGCTGCACCGTTGTGGTTGGCGGGTCGCAGCTGCTCGCTGTGCTGGTGGCCGGGAGGGGCGCTCCTTTCTTCGCGGTGGGGTTGTCGTCTTGGGCGCGGCAGGACCGTTTTGATTGGTTTGGTGAGGATTCGTGGTCTCATTGCTTTCGTGTTGGGCCTGCTAGTTCTGCCGTGGAATTGTTTGGGCTTGGTGGGTATGTTACAGCGAGGGGTGGAAGTTGGGTCGCGGACTGGTGGAGCCGGCTTGCTGGGGGCAGCCGGGTTGCATAGTTTTTTTGGACGTTTAGCAGCGTGGGGGCGATGCGGGATTGTGCATTTTTGCTGCCTGGGTGGTCTTGGCCTGGCAAAAGCTTTTCAACCAAACGACAAGCGCCCTTAGGTTGCATATTACGACTACACAAATCACTTGGTTTACATTTTACATCTTATTATCAATTATGATAGCCTATTTGGAGAGTTTGCGCAAAAACTTTATCTAATTTTTCAGAAACCCCAATTATGATGGGATTCTTGATGGGATTCAAACCAGAGATTGGATTCTTGAATCTTTAATAAATTATACCAATTGAAAGCTTTTTTTAATAGTTTTATGCAAATAAGGTAAAACTTAGCATTTGATATAATTCCTTGCAAAATACCAAAATTGCATCTTTTTGTAACACCAAAGTATCGGCCAAAATATCGGTATCAGTATCGGTATCGGCCTAAAAAAGTGATATCGGTATCGGGATCGGTATCGGCCACAATATTGGTATCGGTACATCTCTACAAAGAATTGTTTTACAGATTTCATTTTACAAAAAACAGTTTAGAACAATTGCTTACGAACAATTTGCCTATAACCGTCTTTATTGCACTACATTGCAACTACAATTGACTTCATGTAGTGCAGCTGCAATGAGGTACAAACGCATGACATATACAAACAATAAAATAAAACAACAATTTTTAAGCAAGGTTTTGCAATTGCAACAGAAGATCTGCAGTTTTATCATAAAACATCTTATGCTGCTTTATTATAGGAATTCGTTATAAAAGTTTTTCTATTCAGATTCAAAGTACCAACGCACGTCAATTGTGGATATAAACAGCAAGCAAGAACTAAAAGCACAAAAACATAAATATGACAAGCCACTAGGAGGTGTAGCAGAGCGGGGCGTTGGCTCAAACTTGACGTAATCGTGGCAGCAATTTCCACGTTCCAACCTCCAACGAACTACATCATTGCGTGAAATCAGTTTACAAGATGTGTTAAAATTCGTCAAAAATATTCTGATAGAGAAATACGCAAATGAGTGAATGCAAAGAGTATTTAACACATCGTTGAATTAAGCATAATTTACTAGCCTGCGGTATGTAGGCCTACTACAGTATGTTGCAACAATTGACGTTCGGAGTCAAGACTATTTTGCGTGTCATTCGTTATCTGAGTGTAGGCACATTGGAGAAATATGAAAACATTATAGCTTTCAAAAATCTCGCCCATAACTTGAACAGTACCACAAAGATATGTCAAATACTTAACGGCACTGGATTAATATCAAACACAATGTAAAAGTTAAAAAAGATATACCTTGTGCTTTATCAATTTAATATGCTTCGAATTCATGCCAGACAACGTTGAAAGTGAAAATGCTGAAATGACAAGAATAAACGGGTTGGCAAATGCATTAGGTTACATAAAAGGTGTCTTAAAATGTGAAATGAAAAGGTGTCTTGAACTGAAATTCAAGCCCTTGATATAGCCTACCATGTTTTGGCACAGAGGTTGTGAATGTTTTCAAAGTTAAAAAAAAGAACTTGCTGGTGACAGCAGCTTGGCACATTTGTTTGGCATTTGAAAAGAAACAAAACTTTGGCACAGTGACGATAAAAACGTTGAAGAAATCGGACAAAAGTAGATATATGAGCAAGTGGACAAAAAAAAGTTCGTAGCCTACATCTTAAGCAAAACTTGACGACTTCTACACTACAAGAAGTGAAGCAGTCAAAAGAATACTGACGTACTGTAAATATATTATAGTTTTGACAATTGTCAATACGCATTACTCGAAGCACCTCCAACTATCTTGCTTTCTTGTTAATAAATGTATTGCGTTCTACAATAAAACGAGGTGTAGTTTGGATAACTGAGAGGCAAGTGTGATTGCGCAAAAATTGATCTTGATAAACGGCGAACTTTCAAGGATAAACATTCCCATTGATGGAAAAATACGTATTTCGAAACGAAATTCAGATAGTACATTTTGGTTTGTTTTCAAACTAATTTCTTTTGTAAAATCTTAATCCATTGCTGTGAATAGTATAACATCATAGGCTATGTACAGGATGGCATGTTTATAATGTACAGGTTTCTGCAGCAGTTGGAGTGTTTTGACCGGAAAGACACCTTAAAGATACGACAATTTTCCCATGTACCAGCTGACTTCAGTCCTTGTGACCCTTCTAGCACTTGATTCTTGCATTCAAGAATTGATTCTTGCTTTGAACTTTGTTTGGTAATTAAAGAATAAATAGTAACGGGAGCTATGAAAATCGCATCCACATCATCAAAATGACTATTGCCCAAACACTTGTATGGTGATTTGCATCTACCAAATTGCTCGTTTAAGTTTCTTTCGCGTGATTGCTGCAGCGACCTGCAGATTATAAATACACGCACAGTATAACCTACCAAAGCAGTTAACTATATTGGAAATGATATATAAGCAGCAATGTCGATAATAAAGGGTAAAAACACAACTATGCTGAAGTCTTAACTCAATCTAAGTTTGAAAAGACAAACTTCTATGTAAATTTGGATTTTGACTGTGACGGTTCCTGCTTCTCACCGAAGTAAACATCATGTCACATCCGGGAACTGTACAGCGATGCATCTCACGAAGATGAACAGATTTAAAATGTACTCTCAGCGTTCCTTTGTTGCTGTACATTCGTTTGCATATGCTGCATTGTACAGGGCCGGTTTTCCATGTATTTCCTTCCATGTTCAAAGTAGGATCATCCATTTCAGTAACACTGTTAAAGCTTATTCCGTCTATTCTTGGATCGAAGTCACAACCAATACCCCCAGCAGCGTCCGCTGTTGGAAGTAATGAGTTGGTTCCTATCATACTTGGATTTCGGTTGCCATTGACAGCCATTGCTGCAGCAAATGCACTAGCGGAGTTCAGCCATCCTGGGCTATACTGAGGCATGCTCGGAGGAGTAGACATTGGATGTTTTGCGGGATACATCAGAGGGTTAGAGCCATAAAACGGGTTCCAAGCTGGGAAAAGGTTGTTGTTATTCCTCATTACATCAAAATGCGAGTCCGGTCTGTTTGCTTCAAACCCTGGGGCTGCCATTTTATCTAAGAATGAAGAATGTGAATAAAGCCCAACAATTGATGACGATCTTCTTAGTAATTGAGCCCGTTCGCTTTCACTCAAACCACTGACTTTTCGTTCTGGGGTCACTTGGAAAGGCCGCATCATAGGTGCCGATTTTCTTCGTTTTGCTTCGGCAACAAATTCATCGGGGTTGCCTTTTTGGAAATTATAAAAACGGTTATTTCGAGCATAAGTTCTTTCTTCTTTTCCATACGCATGATGTGAAACACGATTAGTTTTTGAATCAATTAATTTCCGTTCTTTCTCTTCTGAAACACCGCTTAGACGCGGGTCAAACAAATTTCCAGGAAAGTAAGAACTTGACCACGGAAACCTGTTAAAAAATCCTGAATTGTTTATACTAGGTACTGGGCATTTAAAAAGAGGTACGCCAGACGGAGATAGAGAATTCATCATCTGAGAACGTTGGTTAAATCCAACATCTGGGAGTGAAATTTTTCGAAAAGGCTTTTCAACTTTCACAGCAGATGGTTCGGTGGCAATGGAAGGAAATACGACGGTACTTTTCGATCGCTTTTTGTCGCTTTCTGTTGATTTCGGCCTTTTTGCAACAGGTTTATCCAACTGATTTATATGTCGATCCACAACATGAGATTTTTCTTTTTTTGAAAATAAGTTTGAAGAATCCATTTGATGTTTTTCTTTTTCAGCGGTAAGGCTTTGCAACGAAGGCACTTCCATGTTTCCAGATTGATATCTCTTCATTGTTTCTTGATAAAACTTTTGGTACAAGGCACACCACTCACTAGATAGCGCTGATAATTCATTTTTGTCGTTCGCTTCGGCTTTGTCTGATGTGGAGTTATGCTTGAACAGATCAGCATCATTTTTGTCACTTAGCTCTGATTGGCGAGAATTTATCTTGTTAGTTGAAGAGGTATCTTTATCATTGTAGTCATGGCGATCCGGCTGAGGCATCTCTGGTGATCCGTACAGAGGAAGAAATTGCTCCTTGAGTTGCTCGGTCATCCCGCTCGTCTGGTTGCTGATTCTAGGATCACTGTACAAACCCCGGAGCCGTAGTTTGCTGTAAACAACAGAGATATATTATTGTGTAATCTCGTTCTTGAAATACACGTTTTCGGGGAGACATTGACGTCTCAAAAACAAACGACCAATGAGAGATCTCTCAGTAAATCCAGTTGCTGATTCAAAGAAAGTACGACAGGAACATTTTCTTATCTGAATTTCAAGAGTATCATGACATTTTTTTTTATCTCGCATTCTATGTGCAAATCTAAACGACCCTTCATTTTACAACGATGCACAACAAGGAATTTCGAAGAAGTAGAGCTGCCCGGTAAATTGAATAATAATCAAATGATTCATAAGACATAGCTAATATCGCAATATGATATCTGTTATGTAATTTGTAAATTCTCTGTTTGATTATGAAACGTTTATTTTGAAGCGTTAAAAAAACATAAAATAATGTACTGGTTATAAAAAGTAATGATCAGAGCATGGGCATACATACATGCATTGATAACCACAGCGACGTGCGTGTTCTATAGTGAATGAAAAATAAATTACTTTGCTCATTAAAACTCGTACTTATAATTGTCATAAGCTTCAAGTACATGTTTAGCAATAAATAAATTGACAGCAGAGCAATATGCGCTGTGTTACATAAAATGAGATTATTAAAATTGAATTTGAATGATTGGATTTAAAATGACACATGCTCGAGATAATTCATCTGTAAGTTATTGAACATGGTCGATATGAGTGACACATTCGACGATGCAGGAGCACGAGGGCTTTTAATAAAATACTTTTTCAAATCCAGGAGATCGCTTTTATTCAATCAGAGTACCTGAGATGATGCCATTAGATTGTTTATTTTGTATCAAATTACGATTTATCGTCGATGTGCTCTTAAAGATAACGGAAAATTGCAATGAACTTGACAAGGTCTCACATTAATCACAAAGAGACAGTGTAAATATGTCCACACCGGTTATATGAACATAAAGCCACCTGTGTAAATTGGCATTCGCGCTGTGTCTGTCTCGGCTTCGCTTGGATGGGAAAGTCGCGCTGCATCCCGGAACAGAACACTGCCACATCTCTTTTAAGTGGACGTTTTTGATGTGAAGTTTTACGCTGAAAAGACAAAAAAAAATTTCAAATTTGGTTTCAAAAAATTTTATTGCCTATTTTGTGTAAGTTTTGTTTTTGCATTTTGCAACAGTGCCAAAGAAAAACGCTCCTTTTTACATACAGAAGCAAGCAAATTCACAATTTTGCATCGTTTCTAGGTTGGAATATTTGAAACTAGGCAAGGAGATAACTCTTGTTAACTGGAATTACAGTACATAAATATGACCAGTAAATAAAATAACCTTGATGTAACAATGCTGCTGAATTTTTTTTACTTTATCATCATTACAAAAACAAACAAATGTAATTTTAAATTATAACACATGTTTAAGTTTGCCAAGTCAATTATGTCAGTGAAGGAAAAAATAATTGGAAAGCAACCCAATTACGATTTTATTTCTTCATTTCCTTTTAGTTAGTAAAATCTGTCATTTTTTACATTTGCAGATGCTTAATTATTTTTAAAAAGAGATAGGTTTTGCTTGCTGGGCTTTTGACCTGAAATCCGAAGAGCTGATGCTTGATCATATCTTGCAGTTTGTGAAGCTGTCATTAAAAAGTCATCAGACAAATTTTCACGTTTTGCCTGAACCGTGCACGCCTGAATAACTTGTAATCTAAATTAATGGACAGGCCTGACATCTCTAGATACTAAGTTTCAACTATGTCAAACAGCTCACAGTTTTATCTAAAAATTAACCTTTGGCAATGTTTAAGTTACGCATTGCATAGAAACAAATAGGCTCGTAGAAAATTCCCTTGCAATCGAGATTGCGAAATCTTCAAAAACTGTATCGGCTTATCTAAACAAATGGTTTGGAATTCCACATGACTTGAAAAGCGACATAGTTTTCCAGTAGATCAGGAAACTGGAATTTTAGCAATGCGTTATATGTATCAAAACAACAAAAACATCATTACCTGTATACATTTTTAAATTCTTTTCCACACAGGTGACAGTTTCTAGATCGTGTAGGGATCCAAACACCTCCGTGAATCTCTCCTCCTGGAATGGAAGTGCATTTTTCCTTACTCAAATCTTTTCTCTCCTCAGTCTTTGCCATAGCAGATGATTGATTGATTTCGCCTCCACATCTACGGAGTGAAATGCTCTCTTCATCTTCGTTGAGTCTCTGCTCTCCATGGAAATTAAGAAAGGAAAAAGGGTTTGAAATTACAGGTCGAGAAGAAAATTTGAATTGTTTTGGATTTAAACGCATTGGGTTAGTGGTTGATTGAAGTGGGTCTTCAAATGCTTCTTCTTGGATTAATTTTCTTGGAGGATCAGAATGAGCAGGAGAATGCTTTCCAGGATCAGAAAAAGAACTGCTAGTATAGTCAAGACGGTTAAGATTTCCAGTATCCTCCTGAAATCCGTTAGGAAGGGAATGTGACCTTCGACATTTGGGAGTATACGTGCATTGCTCTTGAATGGTCCCATCCTCATCTGAGCTTGTAATCATTTTTTCATCAATCTTATTCTTTTCATGATTTGTAATGTCTTCACCTGGTACTCGCTTCTCTTCATTTTCATGTTCAGGTTTTTGATGTTTTTCACTCTCGTTTTTCATGTGCTTAAATCGCTCATAAAAATCCTTAAAGTTATGACCCGCGGCTGACCATTGCGCTAGTAACCATGGAAACATGTTCTTATATTGTTCATGCAACACTTCAGAATAAAGTGGTAAAGTATTGGCAGAAGACTCTTCGAGTTTCGAAGGAAGACTTTTTCTCTTTCTTTTTCTTGAAAGCTGCAGCTCATCATGAGATGAGCTGTCGTTGTGGATAGAAGAGCTGTCGTCTGATAAGTTTTCATTTACGTTAGCGGCATTTCCAATGGATGAGGTTGATATTTTTTTGGTGCCCTGATATACATTTTCGTTGTAATCATGGGTTGATGATGTATTTTTGTCAGGAAATACTTTCTTGCATTCCATCTTTCTATGAATTGCACTAGCTGATTCCAACGACTTTTTGAAGAATTCCGAAATGTTATTTTGTCTATTTTCGTTTTCAGGCAAAGAAGACTGATAAATTTCTTGAGCGCTGTTGCTGCTCAATGCAAGATCGTGAGGAATCATTCTCGCCTTGTCGCCATGGTGACCACTTTGCGTGACGTGAAAGGCGTGATTGGAGGAAGTAGAACATGGAAAGGCGTTTGACAATGAAATCATTCCTTGATCCTAAAATAAAAAAATTTCATGTTAGTAGCCTATAATTAAAAATACTTGGTTTAGACTAATAAGTAAACCACAAGCCCCCTACAAAATTGTAATTTTAAGTCACTTTTACCTTAAAGAAGGCAAATTTATTTCTCTCTATCAAGGATTTTCAATTAGAGGAAAATTTTCGAGAGTTAAAATTCATTTGTCAGGGGGTTTAACTTTATGTGAGATGAATGCCCAAAATCTCATCTGAAAATGCTGATTGGAGTAATTTTGTTCATGAATAGTCGACCGAAGGTAAGTGAGAGTAACACAGCTAACAATCTCTACTCTATTATGTTACAATACTCCAACAATCCACAACTGTTGCTAAGTCTGCGTTCAACTAACTTCTTAAACCGATGAACAAATGTAAAATACTGCAAGCTGTATTCACTTACCTGGTAGTCTGCCAGCATCGTACTTTTGTCTTCACTGTTTGTAGCAGTTGCCACACACGCGCTTTCTACAACACACAGTAATATTGAAATCAAAATGGCTGCGGACATGACTTCTCCCCAAACTTTTCTTACACAAACAAACGACAGTACAAACGCCTTGATCTAGATAAATTTATTGTTTTGGATGAGTAGGCTACATCAAATTTTCTAATATTTTTTTGTTTAGTCCAATGTCTTTTTCATAATTACACAATTCCCACATTCAAAGTAAAACCTCACTGTCTATTAGCCTAAATAATCTCACCTGGTGTTGGCGTAGAGAGCGCAGGATTTCGATTGACACAAACAACTTAACACTATTGATAAAACACACATATATTTCTGAAAATCAAAATGACAATTGATAAAAATTCTATTTAGTTTCTTTTTGGAGTTATATTTTAGCACTGCAGTTCAAAACAACCAGATTCCTCAAACGTTAAAGCACAAGTTCTGTTCCTGGACGTAAATAACCTATTCTTTTCATTTTCTGCAAAACCCTACAGTAGCCCAGCCTTTACTAGTTATTAGTTAACCGCTGAGGATATGTTATCATGCTTTCTTGTAAGAATCATCGAATGTGATGCTTTTGTCTTTTCTGTGCTTTTAATTTGAAAGCATAACAAAACGTTTTTGCTGAATTGCTACACTTGACGTGATGGCTTGCAAGCAATTATAAGAATCTTGTACCAAAAAGCATTGGTCTGAGCCATCAACAGCCAATTTCTGCTGTAATCACATGGAGTTTGTGTCAACATTCGAAGACGTAAGAAATAACTGTCAAAAACAGACTTTTTTCTAGACGCAACGCCACATTGGTACCGGGGTAATTTTTACACTAATTGAATAGAACACGCATTAATTATATGCAAAATTGAGCACCCATCCTTCAACCAACCTAGTCGCAAAAAAAATTATAACGATTTCAGGGGAAACCGTAAGTTAATTTTGATTTCCCCATTATGCATACATAATAACTATGGCAAAGAATCTCGCTGTTTGTGAAAGGTGATGGAATGACACCACTGTTTATTTCATTTTAAATTATACACTCAAATGTTCATATTTTACACGTAAAAAACAGGCGTTAAACAGGTTTTGTCACGACTTGTAAACATCCTACCATATAATCAGGAATGGCCAATAAACTTTCAATTAACATTAATAACACACATAAACCTTGCTTTAAGAGCAGGCAAAACGTACTAGAGATGATAGTCACTTTAAATGTATAAAACAATATACATATGACATCTCATTCTGAACACAAGCCGATTTTATTGAGAAATTTGCTTCGTTTGAAGTTGAACGCTTTGTGCGAGATTTTACAGATCCTAACATTAATTTTCTTTTTTTACATAAGTCTTTGTTAGTTTTTCTTTTTCTACTCAAAGAGTCGTTGTTTCCTGCTTTTTAAAAAAAAAACAGGCGTTAACAATATAATACAATATGAAACCATGGCCATGATGAAACATAATGCCAAATCACAGAGAGGTTTTAAAGACCATGATCACCAGCGTCTGTATTTAAACAGGCACATGATCATCCCAATATACGTTGCATGTGAGTTGCTGGCTAATGGTTTCAAAACTATGTAGAACTATGTAGATTTTAAACTAAAGGATCCATTCCCTTCTTCAGACAATTTCAAGTAATGTAGATTGAAGAAACACCATAACTTTTTGTTGGTGATTTCGGCAAAAGGCACAGTGAATCAACTCAAGCTGATTTTCGTCATGTAATCGTTGCATTATAGGCAAATTAACATTGTTTCAAGTTGACCAAACCGTAAATAAACATAAGGACAATCTAGCCTGTCGGACATCTTTTGGCATTTAGGTGTGTGCACCGTCGCTTTTAGTTTTCTAATGTACTTTGCGTTTTTCACCCAAACACCACTTTAAATCGAACGGATCTGAAAATGATGATCTTTTAATCATAACGCTAAACCGAAATTTTTCTCTTGCCGCGAGCGTTTAGAAGTTCAAGGAAATTTAATCAAATTCTTTTAAAACTTACAGAACATGATATTCAGCACTGCTGTTAAAATGACAACTGTAACCCAAAAAAGAGAGTGATTTCTCACAAAGTGGTATTTTACACATGGAATTCAAAGCAAAAGATTACAATACTAGAAGTACTTCAGTATATTTCAGAGGCTGACAAAACTACAACTGGAAAAATGTTTTAAACTTGTCTTTCGTAATTCTAAATTTTCTGGCTCAGCTACAATATGCCAAATTAATGCAAATAAAAACAATTTTACAAGCATATGAATGAACACTTAATTTTATTAAATACCACAGAAATCCGTCGTGAAATGTGTTGATGAAATTGAGAGGGCAGAAGACTTTCTGCGTTCGGGGATTCTCATTTTTTTCGTTTTTGTTTTGTGCGTTTCGTCATCGTTTTGACTTGAAAATAAAACAAGTTTCTGCTATTTGAAAAAGAAATAAAACACTTTTCTTCGAAATAAATATTTTTTACGAACAGCCTTACTTGATAAGTTATCTCCTAGAAAAACAATCCCTGTTTGTAGCTAAACTGCATTGAACAGAACTCAGACAAATATTTCTTTTCATCACTAATGCTTACCGGAGAGCATAAATAATAATAGTTTTTCAACGTCGCAATGCCAAACCTGCGTCTGGCTAGTATAGCAAGTGGAAAATGAATCAGTTCGTTACGCAATATGATTCTCCATAATATGTAACAGCACTTCTTGAATCAAACTATTACTGTAATACATAGGCTACATGTCCATCACAACTTCTAATAGTAGATACTGTGATTCAAACATATATTGATTTAGCAACAACTATCTTGTTGTAGGACGCGGGTAGACAAATTCTTCAAACCTTGACAACGAAAATAAAACTAGTATTTTCGTGACACCATTTTCTATCTCGTATCGTAAAGACCATAAAGCAACTAGCAATCTTGACGGTTAGGCTTAGAAGCTATTCTTACGAACTCGAGGGATAAATTTTCTATGTTGACAACGAAGCATAGAGCAACTACAACTACAAGAGTGAAAAATAAGTTATTTCCTTGCATCTTTTTTTGAAAAAGTTATAGATACGTACCAAAGCCAACACCAGTATGAAAGGAAGTTTTATCAATTTTGGGTCTTGTTATTGGACAACATTTATTTGTTTTATTAACGTGTTTGTCTTTGCAAAATGTAAGCAGACTAGAAAATGCCACTCTCTTTTTCGGTGCATTTTAAAATCTTAATGTTTGTTTACTACTAATCAAGAATATCTGAACCATTTCACCTTTTCTACTTTGTCGGGCCTCTTCGTCTTTCATAAAGATGCACAATATCACAACTTTTTTGATTTCGTAGAAGAATACCTCACGTCTTCCATTGCCCTGTCTCTCAACAGTTTACCGTGCTTACTGGCAACCCCCGAGTTGGCGACTGACCTTATCTTGCATAACATGAATTAAGATAATCTCGACATACAATGTCGCTGATGCTGTTCGCTACAATGGGAGTTATCGCCACACCACTGACTTCTTATCTTTGTAACAATGTCCAGAGCTTAGAAAAAGAATGTGATGAATTCGCTTAAAATCACCCACAATAAATAATTAAGGAAATGTTGTTTTAGAAGCAAAAATAGAATGAAGAGTAATGTCCCCTTATTCGCAGTTATTTGATACTGTTTATTTTGAGAGGTTATTTGTCCTACCTTCTCTGTAACCAAAGCTTTTTTCGTTTGTCATTACCTTTTCTGGCTTTCTGCTTGTCATAATTAATTTATCAAAATAGTTTGTAGCTAAGTTGAAAAAAGAAACAAGCAGTCAGGTCTTGTAACATTAAAAAATTGCGCAAACGCGGCAATTCTGATTTATTAGCGGTTTCTCTTGCGTCAACCCAAGACATAGGAATAATCACAGCCTTTCATGTAGTTTTATGATAATTGATTTGGGCAAGCAAAACATCTCCAGGGCTGGGGGTAGGTGGGCGAAGAGACGTCGCTTCTGTAAAGAATATACAAAGACCATGTTATGTCTGTGATAGACTTTGACGTTCCCGGACGTTAGATCAATGTGAAGCATGTCTTTGCTGCGTGGTGCAAAGCTCAACGACTCCCCACTTTTGTACAGCTAAAATTCCTAAATAGGATCATCTTATCTTCAGCGGCACAATAGCAGTAACAATGGCCTTTGATCTTTCGCCACCAGCATTCTTCTATTTACGCTAACGAAGTCGTTAATGCATTCCGGCGCCACTAACAAAGTCCTCGTGATGTCATAAATGTTAAAACAAAAAATTAACAAGCTGCCGGCCTGACAAGAATCTGGCATAAAAGAGGCAGAATTAAAAGATGACAGGGACCAGGCCAGGACAAAGCAACACAAGCCTTTTCTCGACCGAAACTTGATTTAAAACTAGAAAAGATCTTTATCAAGACTTAACGTTTAAACACAAAAAAACTGTTCAAGTTTACAGCGACGTAGCAGCGATTAACCAGACGCAAACCAATAAAAAAAACAAAAACACAAAATAAGTTAGTTCACATTGCCCTCATGCAAGTTTCTGTACCCGAATTAACGGATGGGTTAAAGTGTCACCGTCTCGATAACAGAGCGACTGATTTACGACGCTGTGACTTCATAATTCGATCATGAGTTGCCATGGCGATGTCAGTTTTGTAGACAACTCCCGATGCTGAGCTCTTTCATCCTATTTTTCTTCATTATCATGTCACAAACGCCATTCCTTTGCCAAGCGCTTGTTTTCTTCGAAAGTTTAAATTATCAGCAGTGCTGATGACAATGAAAGGCATGTTTTGGAAAAACATTGTAAAACTTGATGGGTTTACAACCAGAAAGTCGCACACTCATCCAAAACTTTATGGTTTATATAAAAAATGAGCACTTCGACATGTAAGAGCACTGCGGAAGTATATGTCATGGTAGGACGGTTGGATGAGCCCCCAGGGCGTCTTGTGACAATAGGTTATATTTAAAAACTTTTTGACCTTCAAACAAATTTATTATTTAATTTCTTTTATTTTAAGCGGAATTTTATCTTGATCAGATAAAATAGATCTTTAGCAAATGTGACACTGTGGTGTCTTGATGGCATTCGTATTGAACACATCTTCCGAAGAATACCAAGATAAATTTATTATCAAACATTGAACAGGAACGCGCGACGAAAAACCGCAGGACATTTTTAGAACAAGAAATGTTACGGGGTAAAGTGATTGATGTGCCTGTTACAGAGACAAAAAATCTAATAACAGGACATGGAATCAAGGCATGGAAAGATAACTGGGTAATCATTGTCTTACTTACCGTGTGCTTGGGGTTCGGTAGTTTAAAAAAAGGGCTATGACTGGGTTGTGTGATGACTACAACCTAATTTAAATAACAAGCCGTGACTCAAATCTAAAGATAGATTTTTAACTATTTGTGTTTTTGTGGTCACATGAAGTCCAGCCTTAACAAAACAACGGTTTCGCAAAATGTTTAGTGTTTTTCCAAAATTGATCTTTTTTAAATCTGTGAAGAGCAGGGATTAACCACCTAACCAACAAATCAGCTTTTTTGCATTGATTCAACGTCTGCATACAATACATTCAATCATTAAAAAACTATTGTTTTTAGACGAGAATGGCACAATTATGACGAATCTTATTGACAATTGTTAATCGTGCAGGTGATGGAATGGATTTCGACACAATCATCAACTAAACACGATGGAAGATCTTTTTCTTTTATTTTGTGATAATTTTTAAGTAGGCAAAGTTATAAAACAACAACAATTGGTGAAAGGTTAGGTTTAATATCAGATGTAATCTTTACTTTCCTTGACTGCATAGGAATAATGGCAAATACAATTTCAATTAAACTCTAACCTTGAATAAAGTGTTTAGGCTCGTAAACTGCTTAGTTATAGTCAAGCCCAAGTCAATACGTCCAGTCAAACCGCGCCAAACTATTCTTGCACAGGTCGAACGTTTCTGAATTTAATTTTAACAATTTTTTTTTAAATGTGAAAAAAGAATTCGCAGAAGGTTGCAGCCTTTATACGGGACTTCAGGTTTTCTAATAATATGGTCAATCAATTTGGTTTGCAGTGTCAACGCAGTTAATCCGACTAAAATGTCAAGACTTTGTCTAAATTAATCACCAGCTAATGCAAAAATACAGTCACTGCCGGAACAAAAGATGCATTGTAAATGGAAAGTCGTTGAAAAAGTCCCAAGATGTGAAAACGCGAAAGCTGCAGCAAATTTGCTCAAATTTGTTTAAATTCTGCAACTTTAACGGTAACATATCGCAAAAAAGACGTAGAGAAAGCTACAATTGAATGCTGCAAAAAGACTTTCCTGAGATAAACTATATGACCGTTGATTAGCATCAAAAGCGACTTGACTCCACGAACAATCAACAAACACTTTCGATGTCCTCGCAGAATAATCCTTTATCGATGTCAAGCTGACGCGTTTTAGAAAATCTTTTGAAAACTGACAAGATCTTGCAGCAACCGCAGCATAAATACGTGGCTTCACAAAGCAATACTGTGTCCACAATATCTTTCAGGCACGATAACAAACAGGGGCAGAGTTAGATGGCCCTTTTAAAACTCATTCGCAATCTTGGGAAGAATTTAATTTTTTTTGAAAAGTGCTGTAACTTTTTCCTCCTCATGCGTTAAAAGCACTGTAGGGTTTTGCCAGCTTCTTCTGAAAAACTGCAGTTACGCTGTTTGAAGTCACCGCAAAAGTAAGTTGCAAAGTTCTCACTTTCATAAGCATAAACATTTCTATTTTTCTCACCGCTTTGCGGCTTTTCAATTTTACACCTGTCACCTCGATACGAAATAAACTGAAAACGTTTTGGAAGCTTTACGTAACAGTAATAAAGTTCAGAGAATTTTCACTGCAGCTTACGGTCCATTACTAATCCTGCAAAATTACAATGACCTAGCAACGTTTGGATAATCCAGTTATCGAGATGCTTAGAACTTTAAACAGTATTAAATGATGAAAGACAGTCTCTAAGCGGTTGATGCAGCACTGACAACTAACTGACTACCGTATATCATTTGAAAACATACGGTTAACTACAATTGGTAGCAGGTAGCCTGTGTGTGACGAAAATTGCAAGGGTTTTTAAATGTGCGGACGAGACAGCTTCCAGTAATAAAAAGAAACAGCTCTTTTGCAGATTGCAGACTTTGTACTTTATGCATCTTGACAAATATCTTCGTTAGAATAACAGTTTAAATGGATAAAGGTCAAGAAAGTCAATGCAATTTGCAGCTTTCTTGATATGATTTGTTGATACGATCAAAACATTGTTGTCACTTTGAAGTAAGCTATTTGTCCAGTAGAGTGTTTAAATTTGAACTCAAACTAGTACGCTATGATTATAAGTTTAAATTTGTCAAACTACTGTGAAGCAGAAAAAACTGATTTTACTTCTGTTGTTATGTTATGTGTTCACAAATCACTTTTCAATAGACAAAAAATCAATTTCTCTTGACAGTGAAACTTCTTGACGTTTAGAGAACATGGGTCTCTATGGAAAAGCGTCCTGTATTGGACAAGAGAGTATCAAACAAAGATAAATCCAAATGTATAGCTGAGTATCAATTTCAATTCCCAGATCAATTATGTTAAGCCTGAATCACAACCAGAAGAATTTGATGTTATAATGACCCGGATGCGTTTAATTCGAAAACAAACTTGCATAAACTAAAATTATAATGCATTGAAAAAGAACAATTTATTATGTTGTTTCATATAAATTACCCCTGAAGAGTCATTTTATTATGTGAAATGCGTCGAGTTTAAAAATATCGATGATCAAAGACCAGAAAAGTCGTGAACAATCTTCAATTAACTTTAACCTCAGCCTGCTTGATCAAATCTCTCGCCTGTCTTTTAACACTTCATGTTTTCAATGTGCGATGTAAGTTGAGATGACCAATTAAACTAATAGAGTAATAAAATTGTACGTTTGTGTGTGTTTGCAAGCGTCGGTGGTCATATCAATATCGAGCAATATCTCAAAGAATATTTGACAACAGAATACTTAACGGTACGTTGAAAGCAGTGTCATTGTTTTAATTACACATTGTTACAAAATTGAAAGATAAGGCTAGTTCTCGTTCGAAGTTAAGTTTTTTTGATCTATCGTTCGTCTTTTATTTCGATATGTTTTCATTTCCCGGTTTTCATTCAACGATCTATTTATATCTTTACCAAGCATTTATATTTTAAATTCTACTTTTATACACACAGTGTGACTATGCAAGGCTTACAATATCAATTTTGCAGTTGTTCTAAATTCAAATGCGATTAAAAAAAATATTGCAAGGTTAGGCTACATCTGTTATCAGGTGCAGAAGTCATCCAATCAGGCCCGGATTTAGGGGGGGGGGGCAGAGGGGGCAGTTGCCCCGGACCCCTCATCAGCTAAATCCGGCCCTGCATCCAATACAAATGATCTGCGGAATTAATGTATTTCCAATGAAGCAACAAACGTTATCCATCAAGTATGAAAAGATAACGAAGGACAAAACAATAGATAACTTGATAACAGAGATTTATGAAGAAATCTGTGTCGACAAGAAAACACTCTTGGGTTTATCGCGAGTAAAACGATAAATCAATGCAAGTCTTATGACTTTAATTTGAAAATCACCACGTTTCATTTTGCTATCTTCATTTGACTGATGACTTTAGGTCAACATTTTTTCAGTGACAACCTTTCACAAATGAAAACAAATCGCCTCCACGGAGATTATGATATCACACAGTTTAGGAGTCTGTCAATAAAAGGTGCCAATGAAACAAATGAGTTGGAATGTAACATTTCACAAAAAAATAACTCTTACGTACTTGTTGTTGAAGCATTCAAATGCACATGTTGTTTGTAATCACAGCTATCGATTGAGTCTCAGCAAACGTTCCCAGAACTTTGTGACTGTCACGAAATTAACCTTTGAAACACCTGGCTCTTTCTCAGAAAATATCAAGACGTAAAATAAATACTCTTGCTTTCTTGTGATTGCCTTCTGAAAACACAAGCTGTGGTGGTTTTAATACGACATCTCGCACACACTTTGCCAAGAGATTGCGCTTCTGGTACATGCTAAATGCATAGATTAATTGATTGCCTGCAAACATCCACAAAAACTGAAATAATTAATTTGCTTTGCTTTTTAGCATTTTTTTTTTGCTACATAGAAAAATTAATGACAATTAGTTGTCTCAGAACATAATATATCAGGGGAAGCATTTGAAAAAACGGCTGCGGGCAAAGAAAAAATTGATGTTAAAACATTTTCTGAATAATAACGTTGTTTTTCAAAGCTAAAAGGACTCTCAAAAGAATACAACAATTTCTTGCCAATAAATACAGTAAGTGAAATGGAACCTCACATATATTTATAACAAGACTAGGTGTGGATGAATTAGGCTACTGTCAGACCATCTGTAGCTGACAATTTGATAAAGATAGGCTATTATTTTATTAAAATAATTGCCACAATATCAACGGCAAGTTTTTTAAAACAAAAACTTGATAAAAAACCACAAATTGGACGCCATTTTAAATATGATCTTAATCGCCATATTAATCAATGATGACAATAGAGTTATTCAATGATGTTACATACACTGTATAAAGAACATAATCGTGCTATAGAAAAAATTTTTTAATGATGAGACATTTGTTTTTTGACGAATCAGAAGGAAGTTATGACTTCATCAAAATCATTCCTGTGCCACATGCAATAAAGCAGGCAAAAGCTATTTTGGGCTTGAAGTCGAATAGGTGGTCGCCTTGGGTTTGAAATTGCACCCGTGGCCGTTACCCAAGCAGCATCTAGGAATTCTTCAAACGCGACAAGATAAACACACGCGGTTAAATCTGAAAGCAACTAAAAAAGAAAGAGTTATGCAAGCGCTTCGGCCGTTACGGGTCACCACACAGGTCACAGCCTTTTGATGGCCAATCATGCAAGATTATGCTTCTAATGCGAAATCTGTCGTTTTAACACAAACTTAGCTATTTATTTGCAAATAAAAGAAGCTCTATTCACAGGTTAGCTGAAGGACACATAAAGTAATTAAAACTTTGTGTTTGAGGACTTTGTAATTTCATACGAGTAGTGAAAGAAACCTTAATGTGACGAAAAAGATTTTGGGGCAAACCAAGTCACTTCAAAGCGTTTTGGGATTTTCGACTTAGCAGTGACTTTCTACACGGTTCGTTTAACATATTAAAATTCCAACCTCAGTAAAGTGAGCGTTCAACCAGAAGATACCTTGGCGACAGGACAACCTTGTCTAATCAGTCATTCCTTATAATTTCCTTATCGTCCTTTTCTGTGCCGACATACGTTTACGCATGATCAGGTTTGGCGACCTTGTTGTTTTAGGAGGGTTGTTAGTTCCAGTAGAGACTCACTGAATTCATAATGCTCAATTGTTACGCGTGCCTACCTCGGCCAAACCTATAATTACCTTTTAAGCACAAGTTACCCCTGCGAGCATCTGTCTTATTTAGTTTGAATATGAATGATCAGTGGCGCGGTCATTTGTATAAAGCTGCGCAAACAGGGCTTATGGAAACGATACCATCTCTCACAATGTGTCAGTTACCACAGACGAGCTTAGATAATTTCTGTGTTTTCGTCGCATTTGTCTCTTGGATTGGCAAGACATTTGAAAACAAAGTGACTGTTTTGTTTTTAATAAAAACTTCGCTAATTTGCTTCAACATTTAACTCCACTTAGTTAAAAATCACTTTTGCCTTGAAACTATTTCTGGTAATTTGTTTCTAGACCTACGTAGATTTTAACTTGACAAGAGCACCCGCAATCCAACAATCCTTCTTATTTAATTTCACTGAAGACCAAATGTTTGATTTTACAATCTTTTGACGTGGAGGTAATGACCTACACAATATGGAGAGTCATTGTTAAAGATTGGCTCATTTTTTCCCATTGCCGACTTAGCCCCATTCAACACTTCAAACTGTTAAAAACAAGCGTTTAACGACAGTTTACAAAAGATTTTAAAATGAGTTCCAGTAAATAAACAAAATTTAGAATTTCGGTGGCAACGATAATTTTCACTTGTATATCAATGAATACAAAAATTTAATAGCCTAAATGCCTTGCTGACTAAATCTGTTACTGAAGGACCAGAAGCCTTAGAAAGAATGACTCCAATGAAACCATTCTTCCACTTTCTTGCAAGGCTGAAGCCAAATCCAAAGCATTAACCTTTACAACTGTATTTTTTTATTATTAAAAATGCATGGAGAATCAACAGAGCCTTATTTATGGCATAAGCATTTTGCTCTACTGCTGTAGAGCATCATTAGTGCCTTATTCAAATAGAATCTTACAAACTGATAATGAAACAAAATGAAATTAACAAATTCTTAAAAACCTTTACAACTGATGCGAACAAGTCAAGGTAACAACTTAATTTGAAATTTGCAAGGTTTAAACCAGGGGTGGGAAAACTACGGCCCGCGGGCCGCATGAGGCCCGAGAAAGCCTGAAGCAACTATATAAATAAAATAACAATAAAATTGCTTATAAATGTTAATTAACTTTTTCTTCATATGTTTCATCTTAATAAAAATAAATTATAGTCTTTTTATCGCATTGTAGTGGTTTGTTTCCCCAGCCACATTTTATTCTTTAGTGATGTGCAGTTTAAGCAATATGTAATTGTAAGGTGTCATTTGTGTACTCCTCCATCTTGCATGGCTATTCATGTCAAAGCAGCCGATTAAGTCACAATGGAAATTTCTGACTTCGGCCTTTCGCATCACAAGACTTTCTTTTTCGTTTTAATCTTGAACCAAGACCAAGACTCTTGGTAGAGAGAAGAGCGAAGATTGCGAAATCGATTGGAAAATCAACCTTAAAGATTTTGCGAGACAGTAGTTTGTGATATTGCATCAATGCATCAACGTACATTTTTGCGAGCAGACTTTCTCTGTAATGAAAATCAGCAAATCTAAGAACAGGTCACTGCTCACAGACTCAAATCTCCATTCTATTTTAAGACTCAGCACAACCAACTTCATCCCTAATTTTGACAAGTTGGTTAATGACTCTGACCAACTGCACAAATCTCCTTAATGCTTGTGATGCATGTGGGTTGTTTTCAAATAAATTATGTAAGACAAACTTTGTATATCTTTTATGTAATACTGTAGCCTATATAAAATTTCCATTTCTTTGGGCACTTTAAAATTAAATAAAAGCTTTTGTTGTGACTATTTTAGATTTTATGTTTTGGCTTATGATTTTAATCATACATAGTGCGCACCTCGAACAAATTCAGATTCTGATTGCCGCCTCGAGATAAAAAGTTTTCCCACTCCTGGTCTTAACTCTATCTATAGCATTGGTTCTCAGCATGAGACCCACAAAACACCAATGGGTCTGTGATGACTTGGAGAGGTCTGAGAGGGTTTGTGAATATACTGAGTTTAGAAAAAAGCATTAAAGTTTTAAGCAATGAAAATGATGAATCCCTTAAAGTTTAGGTTTGACAGTTCTTGGAAAGAAGTCTGTGAAGATCGGATGGCAATGCTTATGTGTAAAAACATAGGAAACCACTGGTTTATTGGGACTACGTGGTTGTAAGTTCTTTTTGCACAATTTTAAGCTGGATTTTTTAACTCCCACCTAACTATGCCGCAATGAAACAAGTAACTTTGAAAAAAAGTTGGAAGTGTAAATGACTTTTACTTTCATGATGGTTAAGACTGTTTAAATTGCTGCAGCTTAAGCCACTTGTACAGTATGCCAACACATCTGTATAGACGGGTTTACTTGCATCAAATAGACCGGCAAATCCGGCTTATGTGTTGTTTATGTTACAAAGCTTCCACCGTTGAGATCCAGCGGCAGCAAAATCGTCACAAAGATAAGTTGTCGCTTCACAAATTCGTCAAACTTTCTCGCGTTTACTGAAAGCAACAAAAGCGATATTTCACCACACACTTTGAGGAAACACCCTCGAACAATCAAAATCCCAGAAAAATGTTCAGTTGAAGGAAATCAAAGAACTAAAATTTGACCTCTCTCATAATACCTCTTTTAATCTTGTCGTGGAATCGGTAAAGTGTATATACAGCCAACCTTTCAAAGGGTGTAGGTTCGGCACCCACCTTTAGCCTATGAGTTGTAGCCGACAAACGCTTAAGCAGTTGAGAGGCTAATTTGGGCCCGGTACCAATGCGATTTCTGAACCTTAAATCAGAAACCTCTAAAATCCAACCATTAAGAAATATTCCAGCAGAGGAAATGGTATTAAAATATCGAGAAAAAAAATAGTTTTCTCTACAAAATAGAAGCTGTTTCCAAAATAAAATAGACGCAATGCAAAACGCACTGATACAAAATAATATGTTCCATTTTCAACAACTTCCAGAGCTCCTGCAAAGTTTCGTGGTAGTGTGGTGATCTTGGACCCAAATTCAAAAGTTCCCCAGGGATCCTCTGTCAACACCACTGCATAAAGCAAATTTGTCTTTACATAACACTCCATGTAATACAGTATATGTAGCGCTGGAAAATGGACACAAAAATTAATTTTATAGTCTTCCCATCTTTAGCCATGGAGTATGAACTAGAAACCTTTCCTGTGAATGAAAGTATTGTGAGCTCAAAGTGGCAAATGATACAATACAAAAATTGGAGTAAAAGTTAGCCTGACATTTTTTTACTTGTTCCGTCATCCGAAATCATCAAATTCTAATTAAGATCATCGCCGACCTCAAATGCAATGAAGGCCTCAAGATTATCTTTCTAAAACAAGAGAAGAATCACAAAAAAGTTAATGGACCCTGAAAACACACCCAAAGCCGCAAAGAAAAAAATATTATTGTGATCTTGGCTTTTGTTTAGAAACATAACAAAGATGTTTCAACTTGAACAGGATTCTATTAAAACTAATTGAAATTAGACGAATGTTTTACGGCAGAAAAGCTGATAAGCTCACAACAAAAGAAATGTTAAGAAGTATAGAGGAGGATATCATTAACTTTTTTAACTAAACATGAGAACGCGTCTTTTTTCAACACAAAACTTCAAAAGGGTTTACATGGTTTCTTCGTTGAGCAACATTTGCCAGATAAAATTGTTGATTTTGTCGAAATAGGCTTTTTATAACATAGGTGCAATGACCGTACGATTTTCTGAGAACCGGACGTTATGAAATCCAGAAAAACTGCAATGTAGCGACAGAGAAGCAAAAAAAAACAGCTTCCACAAGCCGACGTGGCTTCATTTCTTCAAGCTTTCGAAATCTCTTATCAGTGGAATCACGTAGATTACCCGTCAGTCAAATTCATTTTTGACGCGTTACAAGCAACACAATCGCGACAAAATTTGATGATTATATCGTTGTTTTACAAACGGTATTCTGATGCTATTATTATGTATACAAAAAAAAAATCATTAAGCTCCGGCGTTGCTTCAGCTTCAGACTTCGAATTACCTTGAAAAAAGATTAAAATGACATCGAAAAAAGTCAAGTTATGTAACTTGCAGGATATGAATCTAATTTTATCACGTTTTGTTACGTTACAACAAGAAAGTTATTGGGAAAGGCAATAAAAGCTTAGCAACACAAAACCGGAGGGTTTTTTGGAAATTGGCTATTGGATGAAGCTCACTGTTTTGATTCAAGAGTCACGAATGATCGACGCCGAGTAAAAAAAAAATAACTTTTAGTCGGGAATCTAAATTTTGCTTCTAAGTTTTGACACAAAACACTAAAAATACATGAAAAATAGCAAGAAAGAACACTCAAAACCGCCAAAAGTGTGAAATAATGTGTCTGCGTCGTTGTTTCGAAAGCCGAAGATCGACGACTTCATTTCACAACATTGGACCGAGTACGCCATTTTGATTAAATGACCGCGCGTCATTGCTCACATGACTATTGACAAACGCTGATGCATTTTGAATCGTGAACACTAAACTATTCCTACAATGTCTTATTAAGATTTTTAGGTAATGAGTCTCGCAAACTCGCGGTCGAAGATTTAATCAATTCTTGTGTTAATCCTTTGTTTATTTACTTTGTTAGCGACAAAGCCAGGAGTGGTGTTGACACGTACACATAAAATGCGTATCGTACATCTAAGTTTGTATAAACCAAAATCGCATTTTTATTTCAGCACTATCTTTGGTATCTGCCTTAAGCCAATACCCTAACATGCTAATGCTAAATAAAATCTAGCTTCATGACACTTTTTTTCGTTTGGGATTCGTGAGTCACACCTTTGTGCTACTTTTAACAGACAGTTCATAATGTGATTGCGATATTTAAAAAATAATTAAGTGTAGAAAGTTAGAAACTATAGAAAAATTTTTCTTATCAAAATACAACACTCTCAAACATCAAAATAACATGTAGTTTCAAGCTTCGCTTTTCGCGTAATATAGCCGCTTTGGCATCAACCGACGCTTGATGTTAGGTTACCATAGGCTGTTTATGAGCGAGATAGCGACAATCCTCTTGAAGTTACCGATTACTAAGCAACACAATTATGGCACAAGGGAACATGGACTTTTTCACACACACTCTCACACTGTGTTTGTGGAGCAAAGTATGAAAGATATTTGGAATATATTACACAAAGACATTGGTGTTGCTCTGAAACATGAGGCTCAAGCGGTGGTGAATTCATAATCGTGCTCTTTCCAAAGCGCAGGATAGTCGCCGGTTCGGGGTGTTTAAGCCAAAGTTCAACTCCCTAGGTTTACTTTTTTCTATTCAAAAATAAACATTGGTTGAACATTCCGCAACAAATGCAAAATACAATTCCATTAAAAATTGAGAAAGAATCGTGTCATGCAAGATAACTGCAGAATCTGATCCTAAACTCAAACGTTCCGGATCCCGATGCTCGTATGTAAGCTCTTGGCCGAGGGAACCTATCTTTTCTTCAGCGCTTTGTAGAATCAAAATACAACTTCACCAACTATAAAAACAAAACCAGCATCAACACTTTGTTTACAAATTATCATAAAAAAGTCGAAACACAAATAAAACTTTGTTAGCCGACGTAAGCATAGAAACTTAACCCTATCCAAGAGCACATTTCATACGAAGACCCACATCAACCTCTGATTGATCTATCTCGTAGCCTTTTGGTGTAATTCGGTAAACATCTACATCGCCAACATGGGGTGATAAAAGGATAGACCCTTGGCTCCAAAGGTTGATATAATGACGACACACGTTCTGTAATAGTAGCATTGACATGTGGGCGCAGAGTAATTTTAGACTAGGCTCCCGGATTGTTTTGGTGGACAGTAAGCCGCAGCCTTTTCAGGGTGGCGAAAACTTAAAGAACACATCGTGTATTCTTCAGCTACACCGTGGTAATATCTAATTACTTTTTGATACAGACCCTCGTGCTTTAAAGAAAACTACCTCTTTACTCAATAGCCTACTTTTGTTTTTAATTTTTTGGATACCGGGATTTTATTAGCTCTTTGCCCAAACTATCTTCTCAACGACCAAGCCTACAATCTTAGATCACTCAGCCCCAGTAGCGAATCCAGGAAGGAGAGGCGATTTGGGCTACCGCCCCCCTAAAACATGGAAAATTCAATCAATTAATCAATCGACCAATGGTTTATTTGCCGGAAACAGGAACAGTACATGGTCGAAATATGTAAGTTGAATACATACTGCAAAAGGGGCACAAGTTCCCATACTGACAGGGAGACAGGACAGAGTTTAAAAGTTAGCCTATTTTACTTTCTATCAAAAGTGTTGGCATTTTTTCTCTGTTTTACCAGTAATTTTCTGATTGGTTGAAACGCTGTTCCTGTAACTTCTGATTGGTCCAATGATTCATTTGTCTTACCGCACAAGTTAGTCTAAAATGCTCGTTCTTGCAAGGAGACTTGCGTCATCACCTGCTAATCGCATGGAAGGTCGTTAGATTTTTCACAGCTATAAGAGTTGCGATTTGTCTCAGACAGGGAAGGTGGTGTATAATTTCCGCCAAATCAAATCACACAGACAACTCACATCTCTGATCAGATGAGACCGACCCAGAAAGAGGAGAAGAATTTGCTATAGCAAGGTCTGATTAAAGGATCCGAAAGAAGAGCCCTCAACTCAAAAATGCCGTTACTAGAAAAAAGTGTAAAACTGGTACCATTGGTAACTAGGGAGGCTTTTGAAAAGAAATAGTTCGTAGGACATACTATAACCGAAACAAAACATGTACAGTATGTCTGGTCTAAAACAGCAAGAGCTCATCACCATTGCATACTTTTTGAGCTTTGCACAAAACTGACAAACTTTTCCAATTGTAGGCTATTACGGTATTGTAAGACTTCTGCTTGTTCTGATATTAACTAAGGAACTAAATCTAAGTTCCCAACCCGGCAGGAATGAAGAGAACCTGAAGAAAATTTATTTAAAGTAAATGTACAAAATATGCAAAACTGTAGATTTTCCTCTTGGCTTTCAAGAACCCATAAATTCTTGCATAAAGTCTTTGCTGTCACTCTCACTTCAAAAAGTCGCTGATTTAGCCTCGGATACCTGCTTGAGTAATTGGATTGATGATGACTCTGCTAAAACGCTTGCACTGTGTCAATACGTTCTACAAAGCAATAACACCAGTTTACTTCAAAGTCCACACTAACAGTCACCTTCAGCATTTCGGGAACATGCGATCAGTCCTTATACTCAATAAATGTGGGTCAGGCACCAACCAATCAGCATACAACAATGGTGTAATCTTTGGTGGCATATTCCGGATATTGTTAACAGAATCCAAATTAGGCCTGTAGGCTGCCTGTTTTTTTTTCCACAAAGAAATTCGTCTGATATTTGTTGCAAATATCTCGGTTACTGATGAAGGCACACCTGTGTGGCAAATGGCAAAAGCTCTATAATAAAATTGTTTTCATCAATTTAGTGTGATACTGCCACTTTTTAAGTTTATACTGTCACTGTTTTTTATTTTTAAAAGTAGGTTTACAAAAATACCTCAAGAAAATTTCCAAGAGTCAAGCCAACACAAAAATCGCAATGCAGTAAATTGTAATCAGCCGCAATTTCAGGTCTTTCTTTTTTTGCATGCCACGTTGAAGCCGTTTTAATGGAGTTGCCACTCCTTCAAAAGCGGTATTTAACAAGGATCTTTAATCAGAACGAATCAGTCTGGATCGCTTTGCTGTTTTTTTCACGACAGAATGCAAATGCCGAAGTCGTAATTTAATAAATCGGGAGTGGCATATATTAAGCCCTAAACTTAATGACAAACATCTATCTTTTTGCAACAAGTTAATAACAGCTTTGGTCTTAATAACGGTTCGGGAAGGTGCAAGCTTACCATTTGCATGTGGCAACGCGAACTGGGAGAACAAAAATAGACGATTAATTATTACGTAGTCCTATCTAATTTCGCTAATTGTGTCACGATAAACTTTAACTGTACATATCTTTGGTTTTACAAAATTAAGTTCTTCCCAGCAATTGCACTATAGCGACGCTAACAGATTGGACATGCGGAGAAGTGGCGGTTTGTCGGACAATTGACCTTTGTGAAAACACTTTCCAAGCGTATGGCGATAGGATAAAGTGCAGGTGGAATTGTACAAAAACAAGATATTTGAGGTTTTATAACCTTGTTTTCTTTGATTTCGTTTCATAAAATTGGAAAGTTTTATGAAATGTTATTTATGGATTGCAACATCTGAGCACTTTTGTAACTTTGGTATCAGTCTGTATGCTATCGGATTAAGGTGGGGTATGTGATCATTTGCCAAAAAATAATACAATTTTTGTCTCTAACATAAGGCAAAAGTAAAATAGATCTAGTGAAGTTGTTTTGACCAAGTGGCGTAACAATAAGTTGATTCAAGATACGGTCCGCTGCGAATACCCACATTTTGACTATAAAAAGTTTTAAATAAGCTACGCACGTTTATGGAAAATTTTTTGCACAGAATGTTTTGATTTCCCATGTTGAAAAAAAATTAATAAATTTTGTGTCTTCTATTTTCTGCCAAGTTGGACTTTTTTTGGATGATGCAAATTTAGTAACTTGTTTCACTGAAAACAATCTGTATTTTGTCTTCGCGACCGAACAATTAAAACCGAGCCACTGCACGACAAAAGCATATTCATTAGCTTAAGAGAAATCAACAATATTATGTTTTAAGCGTAATAAATTATTAACGATCGCGGTAACAACATGTTTTGTGTAATTCTTCCACAATTACTCAAAGACGGTTAGATGCACCAATCGAGGTTTTTTTAGCGGCAAATTAATATAATCGTCTGATTAGTTAATCCAAAATTAATTTGCGTGAAGTTTATCGGTGGATTAGTAATTTGTACTCAGCGATTTAAATTGAGCGCATAAGAAAAAAAGTAGTCTGTGGATTAAGCTGCTAAATCTTCCGATTTTCTTAACTAATGGATGGTCTGCTGCTGGTACATCTAACCTTACATAACCAACTGACGTAGACTTAATTCACTTAATTTGTTGTTCCAATTTCAAATATTTCGCACTCACGTCGACCAAGGAAAGCAAGGTGGCCGTAAAATAACAATGTCAAAAAAGTATAGGTAGCAAAATGTGGTCGAAAAAGAAGAAGCAAATGCTGTTATCACGAGCATTTTTGCTCCATATGAGCTGAAGGAGATGCTTTTATTTTTCAAATAAAACAATCAAAATTTTAATGAAAGAAAACAGAAATCAGCAAAGTATTCTTCTCATATTCTTCTGCAACACTCTACTATTTTATTTTTATAATTTCTGAATGTTATGAAAAAATCCTGCATGGTTATTCAATCTCCAAAGAAAATGGTTGCGATCAATAGCTTAGGTTACTGATATAGTTCAAGTAGCATGGGAAATGTAGGTGAAAGTGTCCCACAGATTTCAGTATTTCTGCTAATGCTATTGCAGTGTTTTATCACAAAAATAGAAGCAAAAGAGCACAGAAAGTTTCAACATTTTGTTTGACAAGATAACTCCAAAAACTGACAAAAGTTGTCAACTTATCACATATAACTTGCCAAACACAAATCGTAGCACTGACCGTGGCTATCTTTCGGTTTCTAACCCCATTTTTATGGGAAATACTTTATAATTATTTTTCACAGATAAAAGTGGCTTTTTATTGTATTACCTTCTTTAATAACGCACGTATTTTATCTCACACTTTACTCGTATTTGAACCATTGCAAAATGTAGTTCGTTTGCTGACAACGTTTTCACATAAACATTGTGTTTACGTCAGTGACTGCAGCCTGGCTTGTTTCACTTGACAGCAAAAACTTTCAACTATTAAAATACTTAGCGGTAGGAGAAATTTGCACCAGTGTGAAAATAATAGAGATTTGCATTCCTCGGGCTCCTGTTTCACAGTTTTCTATTCAACTGAACTCGAGCGTATAAATGTAGAGGTTAAGCACTAAGTCGCACATGGGTTTCTATGTCGTTACGTTATAAGGACGACTTCATTTTCCAGTGGCAAGTTTGCGTAGCGGTTAGCGGGCCGCATTAACATAGGTTCGACTCCCTTATCGAACAACCGAAACTCTGTTTATTCAGCAACAAATTTGTTATGTACTTCACTAACCCAAAGGTTACAAAATGCGTTACTTTGAAATGGCAATGGCGCTACAAGCTTAAATGACTTCTACCAAGATGTGACAATTGCTGAAAAACATGCTCAAGTCTGGTGTTGCCGGTAGGCTGCGTGAAGTTGTTTTCAATCTAAATTCTCTACACAGCAGAGCATGTTTTCCTGAACAGCTACATCACACCTTGTGTGAAACTCCAATGATCAAAAACTCAACGGATATCGGGTTAACGAAATCTCACAAAAAAGGTTACGTGGTTTTGGTCATTTCTGTTCCAACAGAGCAGCTTCTCAAAGTCGAATATGGGAGGTAGGTAAGACTACTTTTCCTTGTGAGGTAGGCTAGATAATAAAGTTACTGTTTTATGATAACGACTGATTTCCAAATAATATTTATGCTTTCCTTTATGAATTCTGAAAATGTTTATGATGTCCTTATCAAAAATACCAATAAAATTGTACCTCAATCATATAACAACTAAATAATTTATTTACAAGAACTGAACACGTATATAGACAGTATCATACTTTATTTTACACTACACTTAATATTAGACGTTTGAATTAAACCAAGAGATATCATGTCACCAATCTCTGTCACCAATCATGTTAATGTCTCAAAGCAAAGTTATTGGTACGGTATCACACCATCTAGATTCTAGTTGGTCGTACTTTTAAAAATGCCTTGGCACTTTATCTCCCGACATCGTAGGCTTTAATCTTCGAACACAAATTAAAAAATTTAATCTGCTATCGGGAAAATATGAAATTTACATATTATAAAGAACTGCCATTGACGTTACGTTTTTAGATCTCAAAATAGTAACTATTGAAGATTTTTTTGTTTAATTCTTGTGCTTTTTTGCCTCAACGGAAAACGTGATTGTGTGAAAATTTATTGTTGGCCTATATTGAGATTCAAATTGTAAACACGGGGGATTCAAAACCTTTCTTCTTTTCGCTGTAACGGAATTCGCTTCGGTTGCTTATTGTCAGAAGCTTTTACGTTTGTCAATGCGTAACCCCAGGTAACTTGATGTAGGATCGTTGCGTGCTTGAGCATCTCTCACTACCCCTCACGAAATCACCTGCATCTAACTAACAAAATCTGTCCTTTTTATATTCATTCTTTAAATATTTCATATGTTAAGACTTAGGCTACATCTTGAGAGCGTAAATACTCGTATTATTTAGTAAAGCAGTACTGATACAGCGTAAACAAGTAAGCTTATATCGCATTTCTCCACTAGCTAGGTCTAACAACTTTTTTGAATAATTAACAACAATAAACTAGACTGGAAAAGTGTGTGTGCAGTTTGCACTAAAACTAGTATTATTTCTTAGCTTGAATGGTTGCAAGCTAGCCTAATATACACGTAGCCTATGCTAAAACCTAACTCACAACGTATAGGCTACTGTAGAAAGAAAATATTTTTTCGGAAGATGAGGTTCATGCCAATATGATTGATTTGACATTATTTTTAAGCATTTGTCGCATAAAAGAATTCTTTTCCTTTGCACTATTTTAAACTCCTGCAGATCACTGATATTCTGTCGATAATATCTCTTTTACAAAAGCGCGATGTTTGTGGACAGCATGCCGACCGATACTCCAACACATTACATGACCTTTCGTCGTTGTAACTTTCTATAAACTTTGCGATGCCGTGAAATTCTTAAGATAGGCCTAGAGACAAGGTCGCAAGCTTTTTCTTGGCTTTAATTAAATTTGAAGCTTATTTGGACGCATTGTTGTAGCTCATTGCTAAATCTGGCGTATAAGTTTTGCACACTCGCAAAAGATTACCAATGCTGACATTCATCCGCTAGAAAATAAAACAGCTCATTAAGCGATCTGGTTTGAAATCCTGCAGTCTTTCCTTTGTTTGTCTTTACTGCAAACATGAAACTTCATCAGAACGTAAGGTGCTTTTTTTTATTTTAGATCCGGTTATTTTCACTGTGCAGGGAACCAAGGAAGTTTTACAAGTTTGTCCAGATTTTGTAGTAAAACAAAAATCTTTAACTACAAGGTCTTAGGCTCGTCTCTGTTAGAAGTGGTGAAGCAGTCCAGAAGTTGTCTTGGGTTTGAAAAAAACTTGTTGAATACCAAGTTAACAATTTTTCATTTAACCTTTTGATATGTTTTGAGTGCATCTGGAAATCAGTAAACAAATTAATTATTTGGCAACCCTGGTAATATTTAGACCAGAGCAACTTCTGGACTGTTACATGAGGCAACAGTTTTTCATTTGTCACTTTTTTTAAAACAATTAAAAAAGACATGGAACCTGTGGAATGCTTGCAATGAAATGCCGTTATCAGCGTTAAAATAAATTTTCTACATATATTATAAAGTATAATTGACAAAAAAAGCTATTGAAACAAATTATCGAATTTTTTTATTGCCAATGAGCAACTAAGTAGTTCTTTACCTCCCCATGACGGTGCACAGCAACAAAATTCTGGTACGCACTAATGAGCACAAATCACTCGATTGACACAAAATAAAACATGATTATTATAGGCCTAATTATAATGTCAGCTAGGTAAGGTTTGGACAATATGGAAATAAGCCTACATCCGATCTAGATTCTAGGCCTACTACAATCTCTACATCAGGTCACTGGTACAACAGAACGCTGAACTACTACTCAGCATTGGGAGGGGTTTGCATAATCTTTTTTTATTTGATTAAACAAACCGCATAGAATTGGCCGCATCACCACTGAGTAGGCCACGATGCGTGAATATGAAATAATCATGTTTTTTCACTGAGGGCTTGATATTATTTTATTCGTTGACAAATTCCTCGTTCTTTCAAAAGAAGAAGCTGCATTGAACAGCAAGTTTGTTCTGTTGTTCAGAAAACCTTAGCTTGTGACAGTTCAAAATGGATCAAATAGAGCTACTTTAGGTGGTCCCATCATGTGTACGAGGACCAAGTTAAGTGGATGAAGAAGAGCGTTTTGTTGTGGATGCTGTATTAAACGATGGGCTGTTCAATGATAACTTCCTCAATGTGCAGAAATCGCTTTAATAGCTTACTACGTCAAAATAAATACATTTTTCTAAATTTGTTCGCTTAAGAGCGGTTTATAGTTGTTGCTTAAAAGTTGCTGTTGAAATTTAGACTTTGCAAAAATCGCTTTCCAGATATTTTGACACTTTTAGTCTGTAGTGACTCACTGCCTAACTTATTGATCTCCCTTGGCGAGGTTTAGAACTTCACTCTGTGAATGCTAATCGGAATAAATCAGCTTTGGCTACTCCACTCAGTGGCAGGGTGACACCGTGCCATTAATGTGTTATCATATTCACATTGGAACTGCAGCGCCACTGTAGGATCTTGGTATTCATTTGCGGTGTTTAGTTAAAGTGACTCAGAAGGCAGGCTATACCTGCTTAAAACGGTGTCAAATTTTTACGTCGTGTTGTCGCCATGCATAAGCGGTGCCCTTTGATCTGTCGTCGGTTTACAAAGCAAAGTCAGGCCAAGTATTTTAACTAAAATACCAAAAAAACGGTTCAATGCATTGATGACGCAAGCTAAACTTACCAGATTAGGGATAAACTTCTGAAGCCCCATTACCTCTGTATGGGTGTAAAGAAAGAGCCCGTTAATCGCGCTTTTCAGGGACGTTTGCAGTTAGCGACTTTCTGAAACACTTTCAAGCCTTCTCTATTTCTGCACATTGGTGGGATAACTATGATTTTTTGTTTTAAAGCTTCGCTGCGGAATTGTGATTTTGCATCATGGGCCAATTCGACAGATGCTTGTAGTACACCCTCTCCTTTTTTCACAATTCTTCGGTAAAGTTTTAAATGTACCTGTAAAGCGTTTGAGGAATTTAGCAAAACTTTGAAATTTAAAACGGCAATAGCGCATGTGATAAGTAGAACTTAATAACCTTATGAACATAATAATCTTGATGTTTCAACCATTAAAGTTCAAAACCAAATTTTGCAATAGTTTTTTCTTTCGACGCATCGACGCAGATTGCAAACATGTTGATGTTGGATGCTGATGTTAATATGAAAGAACATTTGCAATGCGCATGCTACTTCATAAAAAAAACTGTAATAAGATTAAAGTTGATGTTTTAGGCGACCATTAGGTGCAGTAACAATACTGTGGGCTAAACTAAGAAAAAATTATTTATTTTTAACAAATGTTGCTGTAAGAGTTTAGGCTACATTGTGCTTGTGCATATAAGTTTCAAGCAAAATGCTCGGCTTTTCTGCTTGGCATTGACCTCTTTTTGTAGTATTGATGGTAGGCTAAGAGTTTAGATTTTAAGCAATGTAGGTTATTTCTCTTTGGCTTATGTGACGTCTTCAAATAGAATTCTAAAGTATTTCCCATCAACAACCGTTCTGCAATCACTTTCGTGGCCTTGAGCATTGCGCTTCATAACTTTTCCTCCAAAGAGAGGTTAGTAAAAATTATACTAAAACGTAGCATTTAATTATTTTAGTAGAAAGAAAATAGGCTATTACAGTATGAAATTCCTTTAACTTGCTTTAAACATTGTACGACGTTTGTGCAGATTTGAAATATTTTGAAAACTGCAAAAAGCTTTAGGAAAGTCGCACAAAATGCAAAAAGTGACTCTGCTAAAACCGTTCAAAATGCTCAAAAAAAGTGGGCTCTGATACATTACGTTATCACCGTTATAAACGTATCATCTCACAAACAAAAACAAAAATTGTAAAAGATAACTTAGAAACAAATCATGCCTCATTCCTTGTATTACAGGAGTGACTATTTGAAACATCAAACTTTCTCTTAACCAAGGTTTACGCTGCTCGCCTTCACATGTCAACTGTTTTTCACCTTTTCTTCGAAATGTGACGCACCGTTTCACATTTCTAAAAAATTAGCTACTTTTGAAACTTCAAATTTTAAATCTGCTTTTCATCTTGAAAGTTTGTGGCCGTGCTAGCCACTTTGCGGACCGCACAACTTTTGATCTTTGTGATGCCATAGCCTGCGCGGTTTGTAAGCATTAAACGAAGCTGTCCTGATCAAACTGTCCACCACACGGCTTGCTTCTTGAATGAGATAGACGCTTGCATGCTGTCTGCAGATAGTCGTTTACAATATCTTGTGATAGTCAACTTATTTACAAACAAAAAATGAATATCGCTTTGTAGGTGATACTATCGTTTTCGAGCCGATCGTGTTAGTGCCAAAAAATAAGATTTCTGAATATTAATCTCTAATAACTTTCTTCTAATGCCTTGATATGGTTCAAAGTTCTCATCAAAGCTTCGGTCAGACACAACAAACTGTCTTACATGCTTTCCAGCATCGATTAAATAATCATCTGGATTACCGACAACACATCTGAACTTGCTGCCAAGTATTTTATTAAGAGATCTGCAGCGTTGTCGTCTTGGGGTTTGGAATGTGATGCCTTGCGGTGCGGAAACGTTCGGCGTTCACGGTTTAAACAACTGCGTAGTTCGTAGAGCTTTGGTCTCAAGGGCGAGAGCTGTTCAGCTTAGCAACTTTGAAATATATTTCAGCTTTCTTCTTGCCACCAGGGAAATGAACTATCTGTATTAACAAGACCTCGTGTGACATAATCTAAAAATAAGAAACAAAGTAGCCTACAACATGTGATGTCGCTGTGGATGAATTACTATATCTACCCACTGCATTCGTGCAAGCAATTTAAGTCTGACGGGCATCAATTTAAAATCGTTTTAGATATTAGGTGCTTTGATAACACAAATAAATTGTTTTTATTTGCAACAGAAGCGTTTTTATAAAAATAGACACTCCACAACAACATCAAAAACCTTGGCTATAATTGTTATTGACAGGCATCAAGCAATAATACCTTGTAAGTTGAACAATACTCCTTTTTTCCTCTGGTCGAGTGATAATAGAAGAATATTGAATCACATAAAATACATAACACGTTTGAAGTGATGTGTTAGAAGCGATGACACATGAGGCAGACGTACATGCGTGTTACTAAGTTGCTATAGCGCTAGTGCGCTACCACAAAACCGTTGATGCTTACTATAGATTTGACATCATCAAACGTCTTTCATGCGTAACTTTTCCTGAAGTATCCCCGGGAGGACACAACGTCTGTCCTTTGCAGATCTTGACGACGTGGTAAGTCGGAGTAAAAGACAACGAAATATTCTGCATTGATTTCAGACTATTGTTTGACATGTAACTGTTTGGAAGAGAAAGCTTTTCTTCACAAAGGCTTCCTCTGAGCATAGGAATTGAAATCCCACAAAAATTGTTATGAATTTATTATTGTTAGGAAAGTTTGCAATGAGTTTTATTTGGGGAAGCGAAGATTTACTTCATGCAAGGCGTTTCGAAATGATACAAAACAAAATTCAGTAAAGCAATTTTGCGCCGATGTAAAATTTTGCTTGGAAACATTTTTATTTGGAATAGTTTTGAATACTATTAACTACATTATTTTGTTTGTCGCAATAGTTCAAAAATCAAAGATTCGACCAATGTAACCCATAAGCATTGTGTTGGGGATCTACACTCTACTACAACTACAATCGTGGTTAAAGTCACAAAGAATAGAAAAGTCCCATCGCTTAATAAAATGACTGAAAGAAGATGAAGAAAAATGTTAATAATCAACTGTAAATGATAATATATTTATACAATCATGGTTAAAAGCACTGAACGTAATATCCATGCTCCATGCTTAGACATCCCAATAAACAAAAACCTTTGTACAGAGTAGCCTAAAGCAGCTTATATATATAAAAAAAATGTATGGAATTTTATGGTGACATATCTCACATGTAAGTTATCACTTACTTGACCGCTAAGTGACAATAAGCCTTACAAGCAGCTTCATTTGCAGCTCTTATGCCTCACAGCCTCACTTGAAAAGTCCTTCGGTGCCTGGAGACTTTAACGAGTGTTTATATAAAAGCTTCTAAAATCAATGCTAGGCTTTGATTGATTTAAGCCGGCTTGAATTTGTAATAAAAATTCTTGACAAGGAGAGTTGACAACGACTTCTCAACTCTTTCTCGGAACTACGCCAGGGAGGTAAAACGAGGTTCATAAAACATAGACAACGAACACTGGCATGTCGTAAAGTTGATATGATAACATTGAAATCTTTGAGGCGTGGGACCAATTCAAGCGCTGTAGCGTTTTATTGAAACTTGTTAACAATAATAAGTTGATTTTAGCATTCCTGTCGTTGATACTTCTACAGAAAGTGCTTTTTGCTCACTGAAGAAAACAATGTTTTTGATTTGTTGCATTGGTAACAAAAGTAACCTTTTCTGCATCTGTGCATTGTTTTTTTTTTTGTTTTTTTATTTCAAAGACGTAATTTTTTGAGGTCAAGACGTCACAAATGCAATAAATTAATAATGGTGATTCCAAGATGGCCAACGAGCTTGAATCTATAGGTTTCATGATATGGTCCGCGTGCATGGGTGTGAGGTGGCAGACGAGGTTTATTCTTACAGTAATAATAATGTCATGGCTTTCTTCATTAACGCTCTGCATTCTACAACTGCTAGGGTCTTATAGCGATAGGGCTCATTTTAAATTTTATATCAGGTTTAATATGTCTTCACATAATTATCCGCTTATTCTCACTGCGTTGCGCAAGAAAGAACACAATCGGTACCGTTTTTAAAGTCTTTGGTTTGACCCGACCTGGAATCGATCTCCAATCTACCAGCACTAGAGCCAAGGAGAAACGCCTCGGTCACTGAGCTGTGAGCTGGTTCTATTCTTACAGCGAAAAGTCTGTTGCAGGATATGCAGCAGAATGATTTGCTAAAAGTAATGCTAGAAATTTGAAATTTTGAATTTTACTTTTCAAAAGAATGACAAATGAGTGAGAACTTTAAATTATAGTTTCATAGTGCCACCTAGTGGGACCATAATTGAAGTTAAATCTTCGTTGTAGATTTTTTTCTAGCCCACAGAAGGAATATTCTTATAGCTTATAAAACAATCATAAAATGCTTATTATATGCTAAACTATTTTACATATGAAACAAATCAGAAAGCCTCTTTAAAAGGCTTTATCCTGGTAGTTTCGCATGAAGAGTTGGAGACCCGGTTTGATTGAGTGATTGAAAGGACTTCTTTATCTTTGGACTGAGAGAACTTCTTTGGGGATTCAATCTTGGCAGTTTGTATGCTTGTAGAAGCTGTGAACCACTGACGTAGGTCTGGTCACAGAGAAAGACAAAGTGAAGCTACCGCGTGTTGATGTGAGTGCACTATTCCATCCACTAACAACCAATATAGCATATCTGCCATTAGCCGAGTTAAAATGCTTTGATAAGGTGGTTCTGTCTAAAGCCAAAGATATCTGGCAGAAAAAAAAACTTTGGTATTGGGGGTGCCAAACTGTTCGATCTAGGCTATAATAGCCTACCAAAGCTTGTGTAAATTTGTGTAAAGGCGCCTTGAAACTTACAAACTACATTCGCTTTTTCTAAAGTGAGGGCACATGAACCGTGCATTTTTTTGGTAAACTGGTAAAAATCGCGCAATGCTTTGTCTTAAGAACGCATTTTTTCTATGATGCAGCCACAATATGGCGCAGGAATAGAGACAACAGCTTTCAGTTTGGTTCGTTTTGGTTGTGTAAAATTTCAATCATATTTCGTAATTTTAACGTCGCAATTTTATGATCTCGTTTAACCTAATCCTTCTTTATTGAAAAAACAAAATAACAAAAAAAAACATTAGAATAGTTGTGGGCGAATCTGGCAAATAGCCCACATTTATTTTTTTTAGTAACTTTTTTTAGTAAAATATATTATTTTATGTAACTTTTTTTGCCTAGATCTATATACCCAAGAAGATGTAAAAAAACAAACAAACGTTTGGTTTGGTTTTTTAAAAAAACAAACAAACAAACATGATGGAATACCTATGAGATTTGTCAAACTATCCTCACCAATAATCGCCCCTTTCCTCACCAACTTATTCAATGAGTGTATCGATAAAGGTGTATATCCTGATGTACTAAAGGTCGCTCAAGTTACCCCAATCTTCAAAAGTGGCTCCAGGAAAAATTGTTCCAACTATAGGCCCATATTACTATTGTCCCCCTTCACCAAAATATTCGAAAAATGCCTGTATGAACAAATGTACAATTATCTAACAAAAAAAGACCTGATCACACCACATCAGTATGGATTTAGACCACAATATTCCACTTCGTTAGCTGTGTCAAACGTTTGTGATAACATCTTAACTAACCTAGATAATAAAGATACAACTTGCTCTGTATTTCTTGATTTAGCTAAAGCCTTCGACACAGTTGATCACACTATTCTCATACAGAAACTGCAAACATACGGTTTTCGGGGCCTTCCATTACAATTGTTAAAAAGCTATATCAGCAATCGTCTACAGCACACGGTCGTCAATGGAATCTCTTCAAACTCAAGACAGGTTACCTGCGGTGTGCCCCAAGGATCGACATTGGGACCCCTTCTTTTCTTACTGTATATAAATGACTTACCAAATTCAACAAACATGAATGTTAAACTATTTGCTGACGACACCAATCTTACGATGAGCGACAAATGTGAAATAAATTTGCAGAACAATGTGAATGCCGAAATGCAAAAAGTTTACAACTGGTTGAAGCTTAATAGATTATCATTAAATTTCTCAAAAACTGAATACATGCTAATAACAAATAAAAAACACATAAAAAATTTTAACGTTAACATTGGTAACACAAGCATTCAACAAAAAGATCAAATAAAATACCTTGGCGTTTACATAGATAACAAATTAACATGGAAATATCACATAGATAAAATTTGCGGAAAAGTAGCAAAAGGTTCATGGGCGTTGCTTAAACTCAGAAATTATGTCAACACAGACACTTTAAAAGATGTGTATCACGCTTTGATTTACTGTCATTTGCAATATTGTATTTCAAGCTGGGGAAAGGCCTGTGGCAGTGCACTGGATCCATTAATAAAATTACAAAAAAAGGTTATAAGAATAATTACGAAACAAAATTACTATGCTCACACTAATTTTTTATTTTTCAAAATGAACATCTTGAAACTAAAAGACATACATAACATTGAAATAAAAAAACATATGTACAAAGTTCATATGAATGAGTATCCGTCTACGTATTGTGATTTATTTACAAATGCTTCATCTATTCATCAGCATAACACAAGATATCAAACAGGCAACAATTATTTTATAAACAGATCAAACACAGAATTTGGCAAGAAGTCCATGCAGGTATTGGGACCAATGCTCTGGTCAGAGGTTCCAGGCAGGCTAAAAAACTTATCATTTCATTGTTTCAAAAAAGAGATCAAAACGTTAATTTTACAAAGCTACAGTGCATCGTAAGTGATATGTTATGGAAACCAGCAACTTGTCAGTTGCTTCGGAAACTTTATTATTCTCTGCTTGCTTCATGGAATTTTGTGTTTTGGCCTACGTTATCATCAATATGTTTTTTGTTTTTTTTGTGCGTATGCTGTTGTTGAAGCGCGGGAACGTTTCAATTATTATTTTTTTCTTGTAAGCTTATTTTAAATGGCAAAATCGTAATTTCCGTAGGGTGGCAATTGACTAGTAGACCGTATGGTCGTCTCGTTGTCTCCCTGTCGGTATGGGAACTTGTGTAACTTTTGTACTGTGTATATTGCATATTTCAAACATGTACCTATTACCTATGTTCCTGTTACTGACAAATAAAACATTGATTGATTGATTGATTGGTTTTGAATCTTTATCCGCGGACTGACAAAGCCTTGATAGATTATTCCTGGTAGCTTCGCATACTTGCAGAGACTTTTGACGCAAGGCCGGTTACCGAGATTGACAGAGTGAACTTTGCGAATTGTTGAAGTGTTGTTGTCGGTGAACTATTCCATCCCTTAGGTTCCGCTGAATGGAGAGCAGTCCTCAGAATGCGTTGCCGAGAGTGGAACCAGCGCCGCTTGATCTTGAAGTATGCGAAACTACAAGAAATAACTTATCAAGGCTTTGTCAGTCCGAGGATAAAGATTCAAAACCAAACCAAACTTGTTTGTTTGCAAAGCCACAGAATAATCAAACAACCAAAACGTTCAAAAACTGTGTTTCACTACTACAATTTCATTTCATGAAGTGGTTTGTTTTCCACGTCACGCTTCATTGGTTGGGATCGGAGAAAGGTTTATTGCTACCCTACAGAAGCGATAATTTTGTCGTTTCAGAGATAAAAAAATGTAACTGACACTGACAGTATACAGTAGAACTCGGTTAATCCGGATTCGGTTAATCCGGATCTTCGCCTAATCCGGATGAAACTGGAAGTACAAATGAGTCAGGTTTGATAGAACCGTCATCGGTTAATCCGGATCTTCGCCTAATCCGGATGGAATCGCCGGTCAAATCGAATCCGGATTAACCGAGTTCTACTGTAATTATCAAAATCTATTAGTCAATAACCTAGTTAAGGGCTACTCAACTGGAGGACCGCGGTCCTAATCCGGACCCCCTGGGTGTTGAAGGTGGACCTCGGGATTCTGGAAGAATAACTCCATTACCACATTTTAGGGCCTCTTTAAACCGATTTCCATTAGGGAAAAGCAATTTTTAGTGATTATCCAAAGAGCTGGGGGCTTTACCCCCCAGACCCCCCAACGCTTTGCCGTCTTCTCTGATGTGCGATCCACACAGCTACACTACAAAGAAACACAATACATTTTTCCTTTTTTATTTCTTTGTGTCAGACAAAAATCCAAGTCGTGTTACATACTACCTGAAAAGTGTTTCGGTGCTCGTAGGCTACTGGTTGTTTAATTTTCGTGGTTGCATATGAAATATTCACCGGACCGCAAAAATATTCAACTTGTCAAAATGAACCTTTGCTAACATTAGTTGAGTAGCCCTGACCTAGTTTAAAAGTATTTTAATCGGTGCATATATAATATGTGCATATCTGAAGCAAATAGGCCTAAATCAATCAATCAATCATTTTATTTTTCGTCATCAACGCGTCCGGGACGAAAAAGATACTAACTACAAAAATCGATATAAACCTACCAGCACGTTAACGAACGGGAAAAGGTGGCAAAACCTTGAAAGGTTTAAAACGTGCCTGAATGAAAAATTATATGTAGGCTATATATCAGTAGTTAGCACGGCCACAAAACCCAAAAAACAAATAGCAAAAAATAAAACAAAAACAGAGAGAAGCACACATGTAATAATGAATGACAGCCTAATGAAAAGTGTTGTGAATTGAATTTGCCAGTTCCAATATTGATGTCGATGAGCAGTCATAATAATAATAATAGGATGGAGAAAGAAAACCGGACATAAAAGAAACCCATCCTCAGGCAAAAGCCCGTTTCAATGTGGCCCAGGAGAACAGGTGTTGAGCTCTTTCTATGGTTAGACTGCACATCACACAGTAGCCTACGACGATTGAGGTTTGATGTCCATTTTAAGTTATTGTTTTTTGTCCTGGTGGGTGATGGAATGGATGAGCTGGTAGATGATGATGTCCTGATAGTGTTGATGAAGCTCTCATTCCCTTTTGCGACGTGTCGTGTCGATTATGGAGTATTGCGTTTGCTGTTAATATCTACAAACATAAAAGTACAGCACAAGCAATCGGTATTATTGTTAGGTAAGCCTAGTCTTTGGTAAATAATTTCGGATTTCCACTAAAATCTTCACAAGAATGCAAGAAAGCCTTTCTACGTTGTCTTTCTATTCAATCTATTGCGTGTCCGTTTTGCTTAAATGTTGTTTTAGTTTGTGAATAAAAAGTGACTTTGTATCAGTCTTTCTAATTGAAGAAGGAAATTCGTTCCATGTTTTCGCACCTGTGAATTCTATTGAATGTTGAGTAAGCGTTTTTGAGAAGTATGGAATGTTTAGAGAATCATTATCATGGTTAAATAAAAAAATATTTTGGGGAAGTAATCCCCCCCCCCCTGATTACGTCCCTGCACACAAGTGTTGAAATTAACCATTTGGAAATAACCAAATTTTGTAATTTGATTGTAATTAACATTTTGTAAAATATTAGACTACTGTAAAATAGGAAATGTGTGTCAAAGAAAATAATTAACTAACATCGTTCGTTAAAAATTAGCAGATGATTTTTTCAATGACTATTAACAATCAAGCCATTTTCAAAGTAACGGTTGAAAATGTAACCTTTAACCTGCGTAATATTTCCTTTCCATAAGTAACACGCCAGAAATTCAATTTGCATTACGACCTGTTTATGAATAGGCTACTTACCGTACTTCACTTTATTAAAACTAGTTGTCAGAAAATTTTACGTCATGACCATATCCGTGGTCATTACCACGTGAAAGTTTCTCCAAATATATATATAGTTTTTTTTACCACGTGAAAGTTTTTCCAAAATAATATGAACCTTGTCTGATACAAATAAATAAATAAATAAATAGGCCATGTTTAAACGTTTTTAAATTTACATGGAACATCTTAAATTTTGAGGCCCATAAATCTTGGAGCCTTAGGCTTCAGCCTTTCTTGTCTAATGGTAAATCCAGTAACCTACTGCTTATATGTTATGCTAACAAAGTAAAATAATTTCAAATAAAGCAGAAATTTGTAGCCATTCCGTTTTAATCAGAATCAAGTACGTTTTTCACCCTTATTTCTTCTTGGCAATAGTGGAGCCCAATTGATGACGTCACACCACATAAATAATAAAGAAAAAGAACAGAGCTTCCAGTTCCAGACAGACAGAGTCAGGGTTACCAGATTGGCCTTTTTAAGGCCAAATTTCTCGAATTTGGCCTTTTTTAAAGTCTGTTGGCCTTAGAAATTATACATTTGGCCTTTTTTGAATTTATTCTTCAAAATGCATAATAATCAATATTTCTCATATATCGTAACCTTACCAGATGAAAACCATATTCACCATTGTTCAAGACATGTTCTATACTTGTTTAAATACTCGTAATGTGACGCCTGCGCCAAGTCAGACTGCGCTCACCTCTAAGCCAGCCAGATCTCACCACTGTAGCGGATTTAAACTCATCCGCTACAGATCTTTTATACTTGCTATTTTACGAGCTACTTTCAGAAATATTTTTGCTACAATTTATTAAAATTCGCTACAAATCATAAAATATCAAGAAATATGAATATTATAGACAGTATTTTGCTAGAAACAGGTGAACATCTATTTGGCCTCTTTTATCTAATATTTTCCTTTTTTGGCTTTTTTTAAGTCCGCCCCGATAGCTCAGTTGGTTAGCGCGTGACTTCGCGAACGAAGAAGCTTCAAGTTCAAGCGGTGCTGATTTGACTCTCGGGGTGTGCACTTGAGTAACACATTCTAAGGACTGTTCTCCATTCAGCGGCACCAAATGGAGGATGGAATAATTCCCTGGCAACAAGACTTCAACAATCGGAAATTTAACTCTGTCAATCTCGGTAACCGGCCCGCGTCGAAAGCCTCTACAGGTATGCAAAACTACCAGGAATAACCTATCAAAGCTTTGTCAGTCCGAGGATAAAGATTCAAAACCAATCCTTTTGTATTATTTTGGCTTTAACACTTTTTCATAGTCTGGCATCTCTGCTTCTAAATGCTGATATTCAACAAGAACAAATCCAAGCTCGGATCAGGGTTACCAGATTGGCCTTTTTAAGGCCAAATTTCTCGAATTTGGCCTTTTTTAGAGTCTGTTGGCCTTAGAAATTATACATTTGGCCTTTTTCTAGATTTGGCCTTAAATTTGGCCTTTTTTAAATTTATTCTTCAAAATGCATAATAATCAATATTTCTCATATATCGTAATTCGTAACCTCACCAGATGAAAACCATATTCACCATTGTTCAATGCATGTTCTATAGGCCTACTGTCTTGTTTAATACTCGTAATGTGACGCCAGCGCCGAGTCAGACTGCGCTCACCCTCTAAGCCAGCTAGTGGTGCCAGATGTCACCACTGTAGCGGATTAAAACTCATCCTCTACAGTTCTTTTATATTGTTATTCTTCGGGCTACTTTCAAAAATATTTTTGCTACAATTTATTAAAATTCGCTATCAATAAATATGAATAGCCTATTATAGATATATATTACTTTGATAGAAACAGGTAAATATCCATTTGGCCTTTTTTACCGTTCCATCGCTGTTACATGGATATACATGTGCAGGGGCGCCGGAAGCGGGGGGGGGGGGGGGGCATCTGCCCCCCTGCCCTCAATTTTTCTGTAGATGGAGGGACAGGGGGCGCAATGGTGCCCTTTTAAGGTCATGTAAGCTACTGCACATTTTGCAATATAACAATTTCTGCTATTCGCTTTTAGACTAATTATAATCTTTCAATTTTGCCTCAAAATGATATTCACGGCACAAAATTTTGCAACACAGTCAGTTTATACATCATTATAACATATAGCATGATGCTCTTCTTTGTATACCGCACACTTGTAGGCTCTCATTAGTATTATATACTCAATAGTGAGTTGATAGATGAGCATTATCGCTAAATCTTATCTTAAAACTTTAAAAAAATTGGCCTTTCAGTTTTTTTGCCCTTTTTTCATAATCTTTCCCCCCAGTCAAAAATCGTTCCGGCGCCCCTGTACATGCGTACCTTAAGTGCTCAATGCAAAGGATAACCTATCTTTACAGTATATCATCGTATCGTACTTCTTAATCTTTGTTTTCGACAGTAGTATCAGATTGTCCTGTTTTTGTATGTTTTACATAATAATTGTTGCAATTCCGTGGATGTATTCAAGTTTATCCCCATTATTTCAGGAAAGCTTTCGCAAGTGCTGTAGCCTATTCTAGCACACAATCACATATTGGTCGTTGGTTAATTGTTGATCGCTGGTTTGAGTCTTCATCCTCGGCTTATTCAGTCTGAGAATGGAGATTCAAACCAAAAGCAGTTGTTTCTGAATCTCAGTGGCAAATCTTTTTTATTCATTGAAGTAGTGTGCCTGCCTCTGCACACTAGTGTGTATGAATGTGTAGTTAGATTTACTGTTATGGGGTGGTGGCTGACTGATGACTGCGTATGGTCTTTCGCTACGATCCTGATTGCGCCATAATCTAACCAACAGTTGTACAATGCATTGTTTTGAAAATTACATTTACTCTGCTTGTTTGTTAATATATTATATATGGCATTGTTGAAACAAAATAAATTGACTTGACTTATCTAATATTTTCCTTGTTTGGCCTTTTTTTGTATTATTTTGGCTTTAAGACCTTTTCATAGTCTGGCAATTCTGCTGCTGAATGCTGATATTCAACAAAAACAAATCCAAGCTCGGATTCTGGCACATTGAGTCACTACTTACAATGCTTATTTTACCCTGTTTGAGTTTGGCTTATTTTTGGTCTTTTTTTTACCTATTTGGCCTCAAGTTGGCCTTTTTTTTGGTGAGTTTGGCCTTTTTTGCAAATTTCAGTCTGGCAACCCTGGCTCGGATTCTGGCACATTGAGTCACGACTTACAATGCTAATTTTATCTTGTTTTAGTTTGGCTTATTTTTGGCCTTTTTTCTACCTATTTGGCCTCAAGTTGGCCTTTTTTTGTGGTGAGATTGGCCTTTTTTTCAAATTTCAGTCTGGCAACCCTGGACAGAGTCCAGCTTCAAAGCAACTTTCTAAGCAAGCACTTTTGCAATATGTTAGTTCCGGACAAGTTGCCCTAATTTAAAATAGTCATCAGGAGATAATCAAGTAGATTAATGCACACGTAACTTTTTGGCACAAATAAGTTTAATTTAATATTTAACTTTTTTTTCTAGAAAACTTTTGTATATATAAGACTCTTGACTGCACGCACTTGGTTAGCCATGTTTAGAGGCCATATTCTTCGTCCTGTCTTGTCATGTGGCAGGCAATTGATGCGTAATGTTGCTTACGATTCAACACGAAAGAATATGTGCATAAACAAAACTACAAAAGTAATATGCCAAGGTTTTACTGGAAGACAAGGCACATTTCATAGCAAACAAGCGATTGCATATGGAACAAATATGGTTGGTGGAGTTTCCCCAAAAAAGGCTGGTTCCACTCATTGTGGTTTGCCTGTTTTCAAAGATTGTGCTGAAGCTAAGTCTGCAACAGATGCTGAAGCAACAGTGATTTTTGTACCTCCACCATTTGCAGCTGATGCTATCATGGATGCTGTACTTGCAGAAATCCCACTAGCAGTGTGCATTACTGAAGGTATTCCTCAACAAGACATGGTTCGAGTAAAGAAATGTCTGCAAGCACAGGACAAAACTCGTCTAATTGGACCCAACTGCCCTGGTATCATTAATCCAGGTCAATGCAAGATCGGTATCATGCCTGGTCATATCCACAAACCTGGAAATATTGGCATTGTTTCAAGGTCAGGTACTTTGACCTATGAAGCTGTTCACCAAACTACCAACGTTGGATTAGGTCAAACTTTATGTGTTGGCATTGGAGGCGATCCTTTTAATGGCACCAACTTTGTTGACTGTCTTGAAGTTTTCTTAAATGATCCTGCCACTGAAGGAATTTTATTGATTGGCGAAATTGGAGGTGGTGCTGAAGAAAAAGCGGCTGCATATCTTGCTGAACACAATCGAGGTGCAAATGCTAAACCTGTTGTGTCTTTCATTGCTGGACTAACTGCCCCTCCTGGAAGGCGAATGGGACATGCTGGTGCCATTATTTCTGGAGGTAAAGGTGGAGCAGAAGGGAAAATTGAAATCTTGCGGGAAGCTGGAGTAAACGTCACTTTATCACCAGCTGAAATGGGAACAACGATGATCAAAGAATACACAAAATTTTATGGTGGACGTAAATTTGTTAGTTAAATCAGGTTGTTTGTTTTTCTGTCAACTGGAAAGTATTTTATTTATGTTTGGTCAAGTTTTGTCATGAAGATTTTAAAGATGTGTGATCTGATTTGTTAAACTGTAAATGAATATTTGTTAATGATGTTTTGAACAATACTGTATTTCAATTTTTGCCATTCAGTTCCCAACACCTTGTTTGTTTGTTGCGAACTAGGAAATTTAGGTTTGATTATATGACTTACTGGTGATATAATACAATTATATATATGATGTCTTTTGTTTTAAATCCGGAACATTTAAACACAGTTTTAGCCAAAAAATAACAAAAATGTTTTAAAAAATGCACTTAATTAATGCATATATATTTTAAATTTTGACATTTTTAATTGTGCATCTCTATGCTATACAAAATCCAGAAACTTATGCAGCTATTTGTAAGTTATTATGGTTTACCAATGGAAAGATTATTGATGTGTTCTTTAATTCAAAGGAAATCTAAAGTGTTTTTCTAGCAAATGCATTTAGAAGTCCTAAATTGGTCAAATTTTTGTGTTGGTATTTCAATTTTGAAACGTACGGTAAAACAAAATGTGGAATTGATTTGTCATTGGGATGTATTGCTTTTTGTATTTATGTGTGTTTGCATTCTTTACTAGAATTGCTTGTACACCAATGCTCTGTTTATGTGGTGTATTTTTTGACAGAAATAACTGACAACTTAGATAAAATCATACAGTCGTTTTCTTGGATTCATGTGTAAATGCATTTTGAACAATTCAATGTGGTCAAATTTCTTTTTTGTTTAATAAAGTATGTTTCTTTTCACATAGAATTGCAAAGTATTGTAAGTATGCTTTTGTTTAACCATGACTGCTGCATCATCTTCAAAGCATGAACCAAAGCTTTTCAAACCACCAAAGCTGAAAGATTTTGTGTTGACTGAAAAGTTGGGCAGTGGTACATACGCAACTGTATATAAAGCTTACAAAAAGGTGCATACAATCTAAATGCTTATGAAGAATGGTGACATGTTGTGATTAGATCATGTTTAATTAGTTAATTTTCCAATGCACTGACAACCTGAAAGAAAACATAGAGTTGCTCTGCTTTCACATTCTATGAAAAATGGTTGATCACTGTGCTTGAGCCACCTCTACTTTGCTGCTGTGCATTTTATTATTGTCATTAAGTTTTTTACCACTATGAAATGGCAAACGTGAAGAAATCAGATTGTTGTTTGTGGGCTTCTTTGCAGTATATTATACCCACTACTTTTTTTTCTGTGATTAAAATTTTATGTCTACATTGAAGCACGAACAACTAAATTTTAATTTTCATGTACTTTTTGCAGGGCAATGAAACAGAAGAAGCTTTTGCTATAAAATGCATTCTAAAATCAAGTCTAAATCGCATATCAATTGAAAATCTCCTGGTTGAGATTGAGATCTTAAAGCAAATCAAACATGACCATGTAGTGCAGCTCATTGACTTTCAAGTAAGATCAAGATTATGCAACACCAATAGATTATGTTTTTATTGTTTTTAAAACATGTTTGAACATATTGAAGAGAAAACCTTTTGTCTATCTAACTTTTTGTCAAAAGCACTGCTATAGAAATATTGGAGCGATGATACTTTTATTTTGCTTCTAATTTATTGCGATACATACAGTTTGTTGCAAATTGAAGATGTAAAAAATAGACAGCTAGAAGCAGAGAACGGTCATACCAGCTGCAAGACAGCAGCTCTTAATATGCCATAAAGTATTTTTAGGCACAGACGTATTTTTCATAGCGATGCAAAACCTCACACCACTTGGCCATGTATCGTGAGTGGTTGACAGATAGGCCTATCAACGTAAAACATTTCTATTTTAGTGGGACAACTGTTATATATTTTTAATCATGGAGTACTGTGGTGGTGGAGACCTTTCGATGTACATCAAGGCACGGAAAACGATCCCTGAATTCACGGTACGAAGGTTTCTGCAGCAAATAGGTACTACACTGCAAAGATTTTGATTGCATACTTTTTTCTTATCTAGTGTTGTTGAATGGCCATTCGTCGACTGCGTATCAACTGCGCATTTCAGGAAAAGAATAGGTGTCGCATAAGGTGACAATTTTTAAAAATTGGTACCTTTTTTCTGTTTTTCACATGAAGATTCCATAGCATGAGCCTCATTTGATGTGTATCATTGTTTCATTTAAACACTTACAAAATGTCATCCGAGTGTTTATAGACGCTTAAATTTGGAGGTTTGAATTTAAGGAACTCTGGACAGATTCCAAGTTCGATGCAAGCAGGGCTGCGATTTTTGCCTTTTTCGGTGACGAGGTCTCTCGACACGCGCCATCACTATTCGACAAACGCCGTGCCTTACGGGAAAAAAAAAAAAAAAAAAAAAAAAGGAAAATAAAAAGGAAAAAACTGAGAGAGGACTAAACGTCGTCAGGTCGCGGAACAATCGGGGGGGGGGGGCATCACGTGATGCAATCATAAAAGTGCTGACTTTGTAAACTTTCTTGCGCCAGGTACTTCAATACTTCAAAGCAAGGTCTAAAAGCGACGCTTCACACGAGAAACTCCCAAGGCGTCAGCGCCGCCATTTTGAAGACTGCGGGAGAATGCTTTGATCGAAGTTCCAACGCCTGGCATCAAACATTTCGCAACACACGTTTCGTGCTATTCGACACAACAGGTTTCTTTTATAGATGAAATAACCTAGGCTACGTGGAGTTGTTAACGTCTATGCCAGATTGCCAGTTTGTATTTCGCCGTTTGAGCCAATTAACAATATTGCTCTGGTAAAATGACTGTTGGATACTTGCTTTGAAAGTTTTTCACATGTAGAAAACAGCCTAGTTTCCGACCAGATGTTCAGAAATACAGATGAAAAAGCCGCTATTTTTATGGAAAGGAGTTCTCTTCCAGAACATTTTAAACACTGCGGGAAAATGCTTTGATCGAAGTTCTACGCCTGCCATCAAACATTTCGCCACACACGTTTCGTGCTATTCGACACAACTGGTTTCTTTTATAGATAAAATAACCGAAGTAGGCTACTTTTAGTTGTCAACGTGTTTGCAAGTTTGTATTTATGTCTGACTTATGCACTTGTTGTTCCAAGATTGCAGAAATGTTTTGCAATTAGAATAAAGAATAGTAGACAGATAAACACGGTTGCAACTCGACTTCCTTCCACTAAAAGAGTTTCTGTGGTTACGTAATGATGCTCCACATTCACAAAAGCACACAACCCAGCTAGCAAAACCTGTCGTTTTTACATTGATTCAACGTCTGCAGACGTTGAATCACAATGCATGACATGTATAAACAAGTTTGCTGGCTGGAAAGTCTGGACATCTGCAGGAAATTTGTTTCGCACCAGGCGAGATGCCATCCTTTGAAAGATTTAACAATGATGGATTTATGTAGCCAGTGCATGATGACGAAAACAAATTTAAGATTTCCTTTCTGTTATATATATAACTTAAAGCAGGTGATTGATACAGGAGAAAATAATCGCAGAAGCACACAATAAAAGAACACAATAAAGCCTACTTATTACGCAAGTTTTTTACATCAAGAAAATAGCCTAGTTTCCGACCAGATGTTCAGAATCACAGATAAGAAAGGTCGCTATACATAAAAGTTCGCTTCTAGAAGAATAGTAGGTAGTCACTGGGAGTGGACAAGGCAAGGTAATAGGCAAGTTGTAAGAACAGCATAGCTTTGCCCAACTACAGATAGGATAGTCTTCAGTTAGTCAGTATCCTATAATGACTAAAAAACGAAACAATCCTCCGACAACACGGATAGCAAAAGCTTCGGTCGATCTTACCGAGAAGCGGTTAAGGTTCAGCAAACAGCGAGTGAAGCATGGGATCTGTTCGAAGGAGCTATCGAGAGAAGCATTGTCACGTCACTTTGGAACTTATCATTCAGGTAAACTTCTGGCTAATAGCGTTTAGTAGCCTAACGTCGCAAAGCATTCTCAATTTTGAACATGTTTAATTTAATAGTGGTAAGCAAAAGCATGCTTAGTAAAATGCGCCTACTACGTTTTCACTTTTCAACAATAAAATTTTATAGATAAACCCGTTCAAGTGCATAAGGAACAACGCATCGATAGCCTACATTCTTTTCTCGACGAGACAGTGATGACGTTTCTGAGTTTGCACAAACAGTTCGGTCGGTGAGCTACCATCTGCAAATACAAGGTCAGGTCCTGGCGATAGCACGGCTTCACTAGATGTTCAAGCTCATCAGGAAGTTGAAACGACCTCTCATGTTGAAGTACCACCAACAATCGAAAGATCTGGGTTTCGGTCTGAAGTTGCAATGTTGTACGAAGGGGCTTGTTTGCCATCTCGGCACACCTTAAACGCTGTAACATTACGCTGTTGTTTCGTATTATCGTAGTATTGTTCCGTTTTCTTTTATCAGCAGTTCATTTTTCGCTATGTTTTCGCTGTATTTCTTGGTAACTTGCATATTTCGCTCATAACTGTGTTTGCGTGCGGGTACGTGCCTAACCATTTAGGCTACGTACTAAGCGAGACTAAAGAGATGCCAAAGGAAAAATTCTCACAGTAGGTTACGCTAGGGGTATAGCCTAAGGGATTTTTTCTTTTGCGATCCTCAGTTTCGCGTTTACAACAGTTCTTTTCATGGAGCAAAACAAATAATATACATTATACATATTCGGTAGGTACATAACTTAGCGCTTGATACTCCTTTGCAATCACTCAACCAGCGTGCGATTAAAAATTTAAGTGACTCTGATGCCACACAACTTGTGCGGTAATTCGCGGCCAAACGCTTATAATCTGACTCTTATGACGTCATATTACTATTCGACAAACAAACGCAGAATTTTTGGTCGTTCGACAAGAAAGAAATAATCGCAGCCCTGGATGCAAGATTCGAAAAAACGAACATCTAGACGTAACTTTGTGACCTTTCTTCCAGCATTTTCAAAATTTCTGAGATCCTTGACCGATAATCCTCTCTTGTTACAGATAGAATAGTATAGCTTTGGTAGAGAGGTACTTTTTAAAAACCATAGACAGACAATCGATAACAAGAAATTTTGAAAAATTTAGAAATTTTGAAAACGCTGGAAGAAAGGTCACAAAGTTACGTCTAGATGTTCGTTTTTTCGAATCTTGCATCGAACTTGGAATCTGTCCAGAGTTCCTTAAATTCAAACTTACAAAATGTTGTGCAAAACTTTGTGATTTCTGAAATAAAGTTTAGTTCTACCAAATTGCGGTCATGTTTTTTTTGAGATTTTGATATGCAATGGCTAGTTTTAAAATCAAAGTTTGCTTACAGCCTCGGCATTACTTCTTCTTCATGAGCACAATATATCCCATATGGACCTTAAGCCGCAAAATATCCTTCTTACATCAACCCAGTATCCTATACTAAAGATTGCAGGTACGCTTCTCTTCAGGTGATGATGGTGCTGTTGGTGCATATTGTGAATCTAATTGGAATTTTCAATTAGACGGTTGTGTTTTGGTTTGAAAATATAACTAAGGGTTAACATTAAACCTATGCAAAAAAAGTTAAGCAGGAACTAATTTTAGCCTTCATATGTGGTTATGTGCTTGGAGTTGGGTTTGCAACTGAATGGTGGACTAGAAGGTGGATATGAAGAATTTCTTGTTTTTCTGTTCACTTAATTTATTGTTTTATCATCAGAGAGCAGCTGACCTGACGCCCGTTGCAGTCTTAATTTGCTGATTTCCTATTGCAACTATATTGTTGGCAATTGTGTATTGTAACTATAGGCTACTATAACTTTTTTGTATCTCATGTCAATTTTTTGTTGTTGCAGATTTTGGATTTGCTCAATACTTGGAGAAAAATCAAGATTTTTCAATCAGAGGTTCTCCTCTTTACATGGCTCCAGAAATGGTTTTAAAGCATTACTATGACGCGAAGGTTACTTCCTATTTCTATAAAAGTGTTTACAATTTCAATATTACGTTTCTCGTCGTTTTTCGACATGATATTGTGAAAGGTTTTATGAACATGTTTCTAAATTGAGAAATAAAATAGCTATCGATTTGAAATCAACAATAAAAGTTAGTTTGCGAGTCAAGTTTGCTGCCAGCCTACGAAGCAGACAATCCTAACCAAAGCAGGTTTTACTGAACAAAGTCTTCAATTGCTAGTCAATGTTATTTTTTGAAGTGCAACACTGGTAACCCATTGCACATACTCGATATGACATGGTAGCTGTTCATTTTCTGGCTCCGTTCCTTTGTCTTGAACAAGATGCTCGATTTTTGAAGACTGTCCAGCATGACCTTGAGCTTTCAAATCGTACGAATACATATTACAAATTATTGTTTGCTTATTCGAAATAAACCCGTACGGTCCCAGGTTGATCTTTGGTCTGTTGGAGTGATCTTGTTCGAATCCTTATTTGGCTTTGCTCCATTTGCGTCTTCATCATTTGATCAGCTCGAGGCAAAAATCAAAAGCCAGCGGCCGATTGAGGTGATTTCCTGCCATGCTCTGCACTTAAATGTGATATAGAGTAAAGTCTGATATGCAAAACTATAATAGGTAGAAATGAATGGACTGAGACAACCTACATTTCTTGTAAAAGATGATCTGTAAAAAAATATTGTCACAACCAATCACTTCAGTAGAAAATACTATCTAAACTGCCGCTATAAAATTGAGTGACAAATTAAAATTATGTTGTGGATTTTAGATGTGAGATATTTGTAATTGTAAACGTCATATACATAGGCGCCAACTTTTATTTTTGCACGGGGTGGCGGTAGCACAATATGGCAACCTAAAAACTATCAAACTGCATGTTTTTGTTTGATTTTTACTAAGCGTGTTTCGTAGATGCAATTGTCTTTTCACACCTGATTTGTAGCTCGACAATTTACAAAGCAACTTTAAAACAAAGCACAGGAGGTATGTCGTGAATTTTATTGTTACGTTGCTGGTCTGACACTTAACATTTGGCAAAAGTATTTTTGCGAACAGCAGCTCTGTCAATCCAACTGCTAATCAACTGGTCAAGTTGTAACCGTGAAGCTTCAGCTTGATAAACATTTAAAATTAGGACGTGGTTCAATCGCTGTTGCGTCATGGTAGATCGCAAGTAGGTTTTTATGTGCCTGAGTGCACTAAATGATCACTCCGCCTCTCAGGTGGTGGAAGGCAACGATAAGTATATTTTCACAACGCAGACCACGTTTGGAAGCATTAATGAAATTGTTTCATTGCTTGCAAATAGATCAAGCAGTTGCGACATAGTTAAAACAAAAATCTGTTTGCTGTTGAAAACTTTCCAGCTGTTGCAATTCCAGACGCAGAAGCGTTGGGTTTATGTCTTCTTTATTTTCTATGATGTAACAAGCAACTCCTACAGTATGTCAGACCAATAAATTCCCGCCTCACAGTTTGTCACGCATTGACACGCAATATTATTGCATGAAGTAGATAACAAAGTATAAATTAAAGCATGAAGTAGATGACAGTACACTCCATTGAAATCGAAAAATAATTCAAAATGCAAAATCTTGAGAATAGAATCATGTAAACGTGTAAATTTGCAGAACGTTAAAACTGCTACTTTATCAAGCTCAAACTAAGTGCACTTTTTAAATAAAACTCAAAAAGTTTCGAAAATTGCATTTTTTTAATGAAATTTGAAAATAGATATTCATTTAGGGAGTGGAGCTATTAATCATCCAGAAAAGTTTATTTCCAAGTATTTTATAGCTGTCATGATTTATAGCGATGTTATGAGCAGTTTAAAAATTTTCAAAAAAGATTTTTGAGAGAGGCAATGGAAAGATCGTATTTTATTGATTAATAAATCCCATTGTAAACCTAACGTAACAATGACTTATGACAAGTAACAAATAAAACGATCGCAACAACAAGGAAAAAACTTGTAGCCACGTGTTGCGTAATCTTCACGTAGCTTGCTTGATGTTTCGCTAGTATCATGCTTGTGACAAAACAATCATTTTGTTCGCAATACTGTATTGGTTCACCTCTTACTTCACGTTGACTTGAAGCGAAAACCAATGATCAAAAAAAGATTTAAACTTCCGTTCAAATTACATTTATTTGCAGTAAGTAATGTAACCTAAACGGGGTGGCTGCCACCCCACCATAGCGGTTATGGGGTGGCGTGGCCACCCCGTAACCCCGTAAGTCGGCGCCAGTGGTCATATATACAATATTTAGCAAGACTGTTAGTGATCATACAACTGACAATATTGTTCCGTGCATGCAGATACCATTAACACCAGGAGTGTCCAAAGAATGTCGTCACTTGCTGACGGGTTTGCTGCAGAGAGATCCAGAGAAACGAATCACATTCGATGATTTCTTCACGGATTCATTTGTTGACCTTGAGCATATGCCGTCTGAAAAATGTCTTGAAAAGGCCGTGAGTTGAATAAGAAAAAAATGAAAAGGAAACTTCGACTTTTTTACATTGATTTGTACGTCTGCTACGTCTGAAATGTTGAATCAATGTAAAAACACGAATTTTACAAACCGAATAAGTTCTTTTTTTTCATTTTAATAGACTTATGCTGGAAAATCAACCTATATTTCCTAAATCAACCTAGAAATAAATGAACTAACCGAAACCACTATGCTTTTGTGATTATCGCATAGAATCAAACCAGCGTATATGGAAGCATGATGTAGGATTAAGTTGATTTATAATCGCAGCATGTTTTGTTGTGGCTTTGTATCAGTTGTGAGACACTGTGTACGATTTGTTTCAACAAAGTTGTTCTCCTCAGACCGTCATACTAACCGAAGCCATAGCTGAAGACAAGAAAGGTAACGTTGCCAGCGCTGCCAAGTGTTACGCCAAGGCGATCGAGTATTTTGTACCAGCTATATATTGTAAGTTTCATTGCTCAAAACTTGATCCCACGTTTGAAAACGCTTTTGTAGTTGTGATTCAATGTATGCCTAATGTTGCAATATAGCTTTAGAAAGCGGTGTTCATACTTTTACATTTTTGAGACCATGAATGGATGTAAAAATGTGTTACTTCCTCATAAATAGATTTCGTGTTGGATGAGTTAGTTTACAATTCATTTTAAACTTTTTGATTTCCAAAAAGTAAAAGAATGTGTTTGGATGTTACAAACTACTGTAGTAGAGTGGCTCGGATCACTACCGTATGTCTGTTGTTTAGGTAGCTTCACCTGAAAGATTTCATTTGAGATTGGAAATTGATTGAAGGCCAGACTGACGGAGTTCCAATATTTTTAAGAACGCATAACCAGTTACTGCACCATATGAATAACCTTCACATCAGAATTTTTATTTTTTTTCAGATGAAAAAGATTTGAGGAAAAAACAAGCAATGAGACAAAAGGTGCGATACGTATACGTATAAGTAGGATGTTGAGAAATTGTAAAATAAAATATGCGTTGTAGCGCACCGTAAAGAATAACCTATGATCAAGTCATGAAATATTTTACAACTATGCAAGTCATTATTTTTAGCCAGCTTCACCAGGTGGTACAAACAATGAAACTTGTTCGCCCAAAATAGTAAAAAAAGCTTCCACACTGACAGGTGCGCTTTGAGGGGCCCTACGCAATAACGTAAAGTTTATTGGCGTGTTCATTACCTCAGTAGCTGCGAGCTGGCTACCACAAGAGGTTGCAAGCGATGGACTGAGGGAAGAAAACGTCACAGTTCGCGTCAAAAATTAGTCTGTAAAGAGTTTCACATTTTATCTTTTGACAACTTGCAGGTCAAAGAATACTGCGCACGTGCTGAGAAGCTCAAGCATTCAATGAAGCCGACCTTGACCAACAAACTTGAGGTGTCCTTGTTGCAACAACTAGGTACAGCTTGTGACAATATCGCTATCATCTATTCTATTTATCGTCGCTGTAACGTTGATTGGCCGTTCGTTTCTGAATTTACAACTTTGTGCGCTCATTGCTGAAGCTACACACTACACAGTTATTACTAATGGTAAGAAGGAAACATACAACTGGTGCTATTTTTGCAAGCATTTTGCCATGGCTAGGCCTGGAGCCGAACTCAGCCCCAACACATTCAGTGGCTAGAACCGTAGCTGTTCGTCCACTGAGCTTGTTCCCAAATAGTAAATCAGTCGTTTTTTACATTGATTCAACGTCTGCAGACTGCAGAAGTCTGGGTATTTTCTGCCTGGGTTGTGATTGAATGTGGTGAATGTATGGTGCGTTATTCAATGATTCTTCGTCAATGCTTGAGGAAAATACGGCGACCCTTTGCAGCTTAACTTGTTTTGTGTGTTTCAGTTGAATTGTCAGAAGACAAGCCGAAGATATTAAACGGATTACACTTGCTCATGACCGCTCGCGCCAAGGTTAACGATTTTTCAATTAGCAGATCCGTTCTTTTTACATTGATTCAACATAACACTCACCGATTAAGAAATTTATTTTGCGGAATATTTTCTTCTATTGTGAATCAACAGCAATTCGCTGATCGGCAATTCCAATTGTTGATTTGATGAACTGACATGTTTACAAACAATTTTAAAATTCTATTTGAATACGTTTGTACTTGATGCTTGTTTCGGTAAAACACCTTATTAGGCATTGCATGTAAGTTTTTTTTTATTGTCACTAGTGTCTGTTTCTTGAGTTGTACACTCTTTGAGACCATCATTCTTACTCCATAGTTTCCATTGCGGTTATTTTCAGGAAGCAACGGAAAGTTATGAAGAATCATTGGATTTCTATGAAAAGGGATTGAGCGAACTCATGCCAACGCTTTCTGGTAAGTGGATTCCGTTTGGTGGTCAATCCTATTCCAGACAGCAAAATCTTTGTTTTCACCGTCTGCAGACGTTGAATCAATGTAAAAATGATAGTTTTTGTTGTCAGGGATGGCACTTTGAAATACTATAAAAGCAGAATATAGCATTTTTATTTTAATTACTTCCATAAGCAACACTGGTTTCCAGTGACTAATTAGTGCTCATGTCAGCAAAATAAAATCAACTGCTTTCAGTTATTACATGCGTGCCGCTGGCACAATCATAAAACTAATCGTTACCTAGCCGGCGAATCAGTTCTTTCCACGTTAATTCAACCTCTCCAGGCAAGACAAGAATTTATCTGACGACTGAGCATACGATGCCCGTTGAAGTTGTTTCCAATAAAATCTTACATCGTCACGTTTTTATTCTGTAGATGAGGAGGATCCATTGAGGAAGAAACTGCTTCAGAGTTTGATCCAAAGCGCTCTCAAACGGGCAGAAAGAATAAAAGATTACATTCAGGTAAAGATTTAATTGATCTATTTGTATCAAGCTACTTTATGGATTTTTTGACATGAATTTGTCAAAGACAAACTTTTGAGAATTGCTCAATTACTTTCACGGCCTACGTAATGTATATATGCTATTGTAATGTATAATATGCGCTGGCCCTAACCGTTTATTCGCTTAATTATTTTTGTTATCTCACTTGTCTACAATTTCAGATTCACCAAATAGAAGAAGTGACGTCACAGAGAATACAAGAAGGCGAATCCGAGACACATTCAAGTAAGACAGCCTCTCTTTCTCCATTTCACTTCAAAGACGCCTGGTCTTCATTCTGAAACAGCAGGGGCGACCAGTTGTCTGCAGTGACTCCATTTCTCTCCACCGTTGTCATCTTTAACTTTCAAAATTCTTTTTGTAAAGTCATCTGTCACAATGTCGTACCATGTTTTCTTTGGTCTTCCTTTTCTGACTTTTCCTGTCACCACCTTATTCCAAACTCGCTTTGTCAAACTGTTTTCATCCATTCGTTCAACAACGGTTTCATAATTGCACAATGCACAGCCATGTTTTCCAAGTTTGGTATTTACGCGTTTGTTGCCTGAGTGGTTTTTTATTTCACTGTTTCGCTACCACTTCGTGCCACCACATACTGTATAACAAACAAAGATGTTTTGTACTGCCGGTCCTGCTGGTGGGTTAACTTGCAGGTGTAGTAGCAATACCTTCTGCCAAGCACACCCTTAATCTTAACTTTACACATATTTGTCGTTTCAAAAAAAAAAAATCACCCGCTAGATGACGCCAACGTGTTAGAAGATGCCGTTCAACGTTTCAGTTCGCACAACTGCCGAAAGAAAGCGTTCGGTTAAGCTAATAATTCTCACCATCAGACACTTTCGTTACTCATGTTTTTAAAATGATTAGCAAACACTTTGAGCATACATGTGGTCCCTCACTGCAGCCTAAATGGTCTGTGTCTATTCCATGGTCTATATTTCAATAGTTGGTTTTTTAAAAGCCCTGAGCGGTTTTGAACACTATTTCAACTCAACTGACTCGACAATGGTAGACTCAATCGATTATTTACCTATGTCGGCGCTTTGCTGCTCAAATGCTGTTTGGTAGAGTGCTTCCTGTTAGCGGCTAGCCGCAAATGACAAGTCATATCATCATGGTATGTCCTCTCCCAGACAGCAAAATCTGTCATTTTAACATAGAATGCAACGTCTGCAGACGTTGAATCCATGCAAAAATGACAGATTTTGCTGTCTGGGCTGTACGAGTGTACAAACTACCTCATGGGGCAAAGGACGTGATCTCCATGGATGAAGATACCAAACAATGACTGAATGACGAATGCCCTGATACTTAATGCGACGACATGAGAGAGAGAATGACCAACTATGAATACAAATTGCCGTCGCAACATCGTATGCTGTCACTAAAAGTCGATTCGTTTAAAAAATTAAAACTTTGAGGAAACTTTAAAAACAGTGAAAAGCGATGTTTTAATAGGAAAGCGATTGTGTTTCCTCTTGGAAAAGTCTTTGGATTGGCTTTAAAAAAGAAAGAAGCATTAATCACCCATTTATAATGCAGCTATATCAAGTGACGACAGTCTGTAACGTTCAAACCTGATATCCTGATTTGAACTCGATATTATTTTCAAGTATTTAAAGCTTTAATCTGATTTATAATTGTTTTTGGCTCTGTGCTAAAATTGGCCGCGGTTTTTTATTAAATCACAAAACCTCAATAACACCGTGATAATGATAATAACATTTATTGACTGAAAAGAACAGACCGTTTAACAACTTCAGCGTGTGTGGGACTTTGAAATTGATGCCACCGAGCATTTCAATGAAAAACCTGACAGATCCAAACCGATCCCACTGTGCGGGAATCTCAACAATGCGATGATCAATCGCTTGGGATTGAAATATTTAAAGCGTCATTGACCGAACGATTTCGAAGGTGACCGCTGGTTTCCATTGATTCAACGTTTAAATACGGATTATCGATTGCAATTTGCAAGTTTGTTACACGAATGTCATCATCCGGCTGGCAAAGTGGACCTTTTCATATTGATTCAACGTCTGTGGATGTTGCGAATAAAAATTGGACTGACTTGCTGTGAGTTCCTAACTGGGCGGTTAATACTAGCGGAAGTTTTTAACTGCTTTCTAAACCATGAGAACCAGATGTTTTTTCTCCCATTGTTGTATGTTGTATTGTCCCAGACAGCAAATCAAGTCTTTTACATTGATTCAACGTTTGCAGACGATGAATCAATGTAAAAACACGGTTGGTTTGCTGTCTGGGGTATGATTAACTACTTTGACGAGGCTCTCAGTTTTTGCCGCCGGATTTTTTGAGCTTCGCAAGGAAGCCTTTCACTGCACTAACAGGATAAATCACGGCAGCAAAATTCTATTAAACGGAGGTGAAATACTTTCAAGGGTTATAATCTTGTCAATAAGATCATCTCCCAAGTGAATCGTGTACTTCGTAATTGAAATAGCTTTTCAAGGAGTAACCACTGGGATTGACCGTGAAGTTCTTTGTTTATCTCTCTGCGTGGTCCTGGCTTGGCGGCTAGCACGCTATTGTCTACTTTCTTAAAACTTTTGGTGAAACATATCAGTGGTTGCAAGGCCAATTGGTGCTTCAGTTAACTATTGAATTGCTGACCCTTGACTTGTTTTTCCTGATGACATAACAAGACCATACATGAAGATGTTATAAATTATAGTTTGATGCATTTGTATAACGTCACGTCCATCCTAAAAAACATGTTCTCAGGCGTTAAACACGACAGAAGCAAAGTATGGTCTGTTCTGCATTGTATGTCTCCCAGCACCGCAGTGTTGGCTCGTGGCTATTTTTAAAGGATAGGCTGCATAATTGCTTTACATTACGTTTACAATCACCAATTTTATGAGGGTAGGCTGCAAGACTGCAGGACGAGCCGCCACTGCAGCACCCTATGTTTTAAATCCGAATCAAAAAATCATTTTTTGAAGCATACTTTTTATTTGAAGCCTAAAGGCGAAAATCTTAATGAAATTGGCAAAAACTGGCGGAGATTGAGAAAGCGGAAAATTGACGGATTTCGGCTCGAATCTAACCACATTTTTTTTCAAACTTGAGTCTGCATCTTATCCGCAAAACATTGTTTGACTTTCAACTCTGAGATGTTGCTCCAATGAATATCATGAAACAATGAGTGCCACTATCAAACTAACTTTTCTCAAACATATTATGTGGGTTTTACACTGCTTATCACAGAAAATGCAATAGTGCCTACAGGCTTACACCAGATTAGCCTGGTTCGTATCAGAAAAAGAAATGTATTTTCACCAACGTGGCATCGAGATGCCTTTGCGGTCCGCCATCTTGAAATCGCTACTCCAATCTTTATCAGAAATATACATTCTGCAACTATGATGTTTAACCAACGTTGCCAACTTTTAGGTTAACGACAGTGGCGTATGTTTGTTATCTATACGTAGCCTAATTACCGAACGAGATACCTGTTGACCACAGGAATCAACCTCGTGTTCTCATATTAGTAAGGTGTTCACTCGGTCGTCTATCCATCTGTCAATGCCTGCCTATCACTCCACAGCTTCTACACAGGGTCTTGGGTTACCAATCTCATTGTGCTTACCTTTCACCGATTTGTCTAACTTTGACATGTTTTGTGTAGAAACGTCAACAAACGTTGAATCGATCTTAAAAATCGGTGAATTTGAACCAGTCATACGCGTCTGATGGGCTGCCCCCGAACTGGCCATACGGCAAAATCCGTCATTTTTACATTGATTCACCGTCTGCATACGTTGAATCAGTGTAAAAATGACTGATTTTGCTGTCTGGAATAGCCATTCAAGTGTCGGTTGCATTGCTTACATTGCAATTCAGATTGATTACACTTCGCTTGTGAAAACGTCCCCTGGTGAATTGCGCTCTTGTTTAATATACAGCGACCCACACATCGAGATGCGGTCACATCACCTGAGCACCGCGGTCAAAATTCTACTACTCAGTCGTCAAGATGCCATCAATCTTGTTAATCACCTGGCGTCCCAAACATGTGACTTTTTACTATCTAAAGCACGCAAAATTAGTCAATTAGTTTTTGGAGATGTGAAACTGTTTCTATTGAGTAACGTGATATAAACCTGTCAATTTTATCAGTGCTGATATAGTCATCTACACTCAGCCAAAAACCCAGCTAGTAAAATCCGTCTTTTTTGCCATACATTAATTCGACGTCTACAGACGTTCAATCAATTGAGAAAGGACAGATTTAGCTGCTTGGAAAATTTCTCAATGAAGCTCTCTGGTGGCCAAAAATGTTAACCAGGTGTTCAAAAAGTTAAAATAATGATAAATCCTTCCGTCCAGCTTATTTTTTTGTGTTTAAAGGTACTACATACTACAAGCATTACGTCATATTAAAAACGTAGAGGTCGTTTCTAGCCAAATTCGTTTGTGAATTCCCAGTTGAACTTTGCAGAACCAGCGCGATTCTAGATGATCAAAGCGAACGATGTTTTTTTCTCTTGTTTCAGTGCAGCATTTTTCTTCACGATTCCGTTAACGAATCGGGCAGTTAGTTCTGTGGGAATTTCTTCGTTGAAAACGACTTTTCAACAGTCAGCATTAAACTTTTCGTGAAATTTCAATTCCACGGACTAAAATTCTCCGTTACTTCAACGCAACATCAGAAAACCATCTTGCGACGGACAATATCGTTATTCTTCACTGATGCCATCATGCACTTTAAATCGATTAGCCACATATCTCCAATTCCCAACGTGCTTGTCCCCATTGTTTGAGACCTGGTAGTCACCTGGAGCGGCCGCCCCATGCTATTGTCGCGCCTCACGGGTCACCACAACGCTGAGGTCACTTGTGACAAGTACAGGGGTCAACATTTTGCAAACTTGAAAAGTGACATTTTGTCAAGTTTTGGTTTCGAGTTTTCGCAAACTTCGATAACTTTTCCTACGCTACAAATGCACTGCTTTTATTTCGATGGTAATTTTGTTGGACAGGTGCTTAAAGTTTCGGCTTTGTATTTAAATGGTCAAGACCAGCCCTTTTCACATACTGTGTTTATTTGTTGAAGTTACGTATTAGTCATTGCTGCGATCATCATTAGTCTTAAAATGTGATCGTGAAGCGACATAAAACCTGTTGTCGTCTTATCTTGACATCCGAATAAGTCTCTTCACACCATAACGCTGTTAAACTTGTAATTACGAATAGCGAATAAGTTGACAAGCTTACGTCAAAAATCCATACTTCTTGTGTGGTCGTCATGAGTTCACACGTACTGGTGTTGCGTGCCTTATCAGCAATGAAACATTTCTCATGAATCGAATTAATGTGCTCCGGTCTTCGCGGTGACGCAATTTATAAAGCTGTTGCTTTACAGTTTGATTTCAAATTTTCTGTTTTGAGGTAAGGATGTGTAAACCGTGTTTGGTATGCGACCGAACACATTGGTTACAAAGCCGCGTTTGGTCAAGTAATGCCACCAGCCAGCTGTGTTTATCGTGACAACAATTCTTCCTGTTTTTTGTTTTCTTCTGCGGCTAGAGAAGTGTCTCCACTGCGTGCGTGTACCGTATCGGCGACGTGGAGTGATCTTAAATAAATAACAGATCTCTGATTTCATTGTGATTTCATTATGGAGTTATGGATGGAGTTGAATCAGATTAAAAGAAAAGGATGGTTGGATATCTTTGAAATTGACATTATTTGGCGATATCCATAATTCGTATAGTAATAGGCCCTCACATACCGTGCATTTATCTGCTGAAATTATTGCTGTTACAGGATAATTGTCAACTTTACGTTTGTTTATGTCGGAACAATGTAAAAATTATCTCTAGTTTTGTGACCCAATGTCGCCAAGAGATGCCATAAGTCCTTCCGTCCAAGCCAGTCTGGCGGCTGCCTTTCAGTTCGAGACTTTGATCTGTTTTCACGAATTAATGTTGGCGATTTGCAGCAAGTTCAATGGCGGGTGGTGACCTGGTTTTCGTCCACTTCTGCAGTTCGACTGCAACGATTTCATTAATAATGAAGCCGTCACCTATCCAAATTATTCGACAGAAAATTACGGTCACAACAAAAATTACTTTTCCAGGCACTAAATTTCGTCATTTTTACATCGATTCAACGTCTGCAGAAGTTGAATCAATGTAAAAATGACGGATTTTGCTTTCTGGGGTGGTGTCGCCGTAAAGACTTTTGTTGAAGCGAGATGCGGAAAAAGCAGAATTACATAATTCTCTTGATATTTTGCTTCATTGCTTTTCTAAGCTTTTCACGAATCGCTTTCAGATGATTAGTTTTCAGAAAACACAATTTTCAAAGGAGGTATGTTTTTTTTAATTCTGTGTAGGCATTAAAAAAGAATAAATCTTTATCTTGAATGTGTATTATTGTGTATCACTGGAAAATTGAAATATCCATTGTGTTTGATTCTCTACCACTAGATTCTCAAAAACAGAAAACATAGTTTTAAAAAGTTTCTATGTTGTTAACTTGTTCACATTAAGAAAAGTACCAGGGCTGTGGAATCGGGCAAAAAATATACGACTCCGACTCCTCGGTTTATAACTGGCCGACTCCGGACACGTCAAAATCCCTCCGACTCCACAGCCCTGCAACGAACTACATTCTATCTCTTACTCTTTTTAATAGTCTACTGCATTTTCCATTTTTGCAGTGTTTGACCTGTTCTTACATTATACGTTATTGTAGTCACGTCCGGTTTTTAACAACGTTTAGTGTTAATATATATGTTTTTACATATCAGAGTGCTTAATCCAGTGATGTTGGAAGAGTCCATGTATTTTGAGCCCAGTGATGCTGGAAGAGTCCATGTACCCTGAATCCACAATCCACATGTACAGTACAAGAAAACAGTCCCCTGACAGCAAAATCTGTCATTTTTACATTGATTCAACGTCTGCAGTTGTTGGTCATCACGATATGTCTCCAGGAATGCTCACTCCAGCTTCGTACTCTGTCTGATATTTGTGCTTTGTTGCGCAATTGTTTGGTTTAACATGCAATAACTGTTCATCGTACTACTTGCTGTACTTCTTTATTTCATTTTTTTGTACCTCGGCGTAACTTCAACATAACTACAGATAGTCTTGATTTTGTTGTATTGGAAATACTGTGGCTGTTAAGACTTCAGAGCATTATTTCTAAGGACGAAAGATATGACGTTCTGCTTGGACAGATGCTTGCTTTGTGACATAAGTTATACAAATTTTCTTTCGTTGTCTTTTTTCTTTCATTTCCTCCTAAGGCCCTTGCGACTTTTTAAGATAGATATTATCTTGCAAGATATTTTCTGAACAGAGTTCGGCATTTATCATGCAGTTTATTCGTCCTGTTTCACTAAACAAAAATTTCTCTTGATAGTTGAAATTTACCCCTTGTTGAAATCTTTTTTATAAAGTAAGCTACTCTGTTAAAGTGATAGCATGTTCTTAACCGGCAAGTTAGCCTACATCAATTGGTTTAATGACATATTTTCTGGCTTAGTATCATCAGGGATTTCATTATGATTTTGTGATTTATGATTTTGTGATGTCGTAATGTCTTCTATAAAACATACACGACCATGAAAATTTTCGATCATAAAATATTTTTACATTATGGATGTGTTAAAATTATTAAAATGCCCTTCCGTGATCAGCAAAAGGCTTCAGCTTTCAGTGTCCTTTTGTCATGATCATGAAAAATCCCTTAGGTGTTTAGAAAGCTATAAAGCTCTTACAAAACTTGAATTATTTTCGTCTTGGAAACACTAGAATTGTGCACATTTTTCCACAAAATTTTATTTGAGTTGCCGACACTTGGTGTTAAAACAGCGCCCCATGTGGACAAACATCTGGTATGCAAACGAGTCTGTTCTACAAAAGTGTTGTATTTTGGTGTGATAGTCCTCTTGTAAAAATACCATTTGTTGCGAATCCCGTATGTGGTCTTCAGCCCGACAAAAGCTTGTTTCATCATTATTAATCAGTTTTGATTGCAAGAGGCCGTGAACATTAATCCTCGTTTTGAGAGTGTGGCCAAGATGTGGTCTCACAACCTACTGGGTCTTCGCTTGCAGTGTGTTTAAATAGGTCGTGTTTTACCAGGTGCAGTATATTAATGGCAACTATTTTGTTGAAATAAAATTTGTTTTTGAGTATTTGCGTTCAGTAGCGTTGATGAATAGGGGTAGCCTATACTCTTGAACCAGGGCGAAATTTTTGTTGGAGTTTGTCCGCCCCGTTAGCTCAGTGGTTACGCGCCCGGCTCAAAATCAACGCTTTTTCAGGACTGCTCTCCATTTTGCGGCACCTAGTGAATGGAATAATTCCCCGGAAACAACACTTCAACAATCGGAAAACTTCACTCTGCCTATCTCGGTAACCGGCCCTGCGTCATGAGCCTCTACAAGTATGCGAAACTACCAGGAATAACCTATCAAGGCTTTGTCAGTCCGAGGATAAAGATTTAAAACCAAACCAGTTTGAGGAGGAGTGAAACACCGCAAATTCTTTAAGTTTTTAGAGGGCGGCCTGGTTTTCATTCGTACTGGGCCCAAGTTATTCTCAGCGGCCCTGTCTACTGTAGCAAATATGTGACTGACTGTTTTGTTGTATTCGCATTAACTCAAATTTGTTTTGATCCCTCGTTTAGGCTATGCTTGAGGTCACGAAAGACACCGGAATAATCTTTGCAAGGTAACAAAATTAGAATTTTTTACGAGTAAATATTCGAAGTGGAAGAAAGAAAAAAAGATACATAGGCTGGTGTTGGCTTTCAACGGACACAGGTGTTAGTAGCTATATTTATTGTTTAGTTTTGACATTGATGTTTAGACGTTTGTTTACGCAAAAGCACAAGTAGCTTAGGCTAGATAAAGCAAATATCTTGCTGGCTATTCCGATACGGTCTATTTCTATTTTATAGTTAATCCGGAAGCTTAACTTCACACACGACGGAACCTCAGCAAATAGATCCTTGGTTTACATTGCCGCAACGTCTATGAATCAATCTAAAACGTACTGATTTGCTGGCAGGCAGGATTTAGATGAAGCCAAAAATAGGTTGCAAAATACAATTAATTTTGGAGAAGATATATTTTAAATTTTCATCAAACTCAAAGCGCATGTTTTGGTATGGCCAGCAGCTTTGTTGTTCAAACCAGCACGATCGTCATTTTTACATCGTTTCAAAGTCTCCAGATTTTGAAAAGATGTAAAAATAGCAGCTGCATTGACGAGAATGTGGTGGCAATCAATTATCGAGTCTATCCAACAACAACTTAAATACACAAGGAAGCCTAAAATCCGCTGTTTCGCAACCTCTGCTTCAACCCCTAGGTATCAGGAAAAATATAAGTTATGTAACGAAACGATTTGTACTTTTGTAGTCATCATCATTACGTTCCTTTCTCGTATTGAGGGTTGGATACAATGCGCCATTGTTCTCGACCATGAGCTGTTCGTACTGCATTTTCATAACTTAATTTTGTCCATTTAGTGATGTTTGATGTCCAAATGATTCTTGGTCTACCTTTGTTTCTTTTACCGTTTATCTTCTCTTCTATTTAATGATCTTTGTAACGAGTTTTGCCTTATTGTGTGTCGAAAATACTTTAATTTTCTTCCTTTGACTATTTGTAAAAGAATTTTGCTTGAATTAAATTTGGATAATACTTCATCGTTAGTGATCTTTTGTTTCCATGAAATTTTTACCACTTGCCTGTATGACCAGAGCTCGAAGGCATCGATCTGTTTTTCCATTTTTTGTGACACTGGTCCAAGTTTCAGAGTTGTATAAAAGGGTTGACCAGACATAGCATTTTAATATTGTAGTAACGTTTTGTAGATTTGTAGTAACTAGTATTTAATTTCCAGGTTTGTGACAAAAGTTTATAGTCATCACCTAAACTGAATCGCTTTGCAAGAAGCTTTCCCAGTCCGAGGATAAAGATTCAATCAATCAAACGTGCAATCATCATATTTAAATAATATTTTGGAGGGTATCGAAAAATCATTTCATATAGCTAAAGTTGACGCAGAACTGTCGGTTGAAAACACATTGGAAGTAAAAACTTTGCCTCCATTTTGAAAGATGTAAACAAGCTATGTCACCAGTACAATTGCTAAGTATAATTAACGTCATGGCTCAATGGCTACAACAAACCAAAAATGACGTTATTTCGACATTGGTGAAACCTTATGTAAAAATTTCGAACTTAGACCCCACCTAGCATATTTCGTTTTTTTTCGGACGGATTTTGCTAGCTGGGACAAAGTCTTTCATTCACTTTACTTTTCCACGCCATTACCTGAGTTCAGTAGCAATTCAACGATCAAGTTAAATTCCTTTGTTCTGAAGCTCTGGTCACCGATAAAGACTTAAATTTGTGGTTCTAAAAATAGACGGTATCTATTTTTATAAATTTACAAAGATCAATTGGAGAGCTATTTATTCAGACATTTTGACTGCTTGTCACTTCACAGTGCAGACTCGCAGGGGTAATTTCGATCTCACAAGGTTCTTGAAAGCCGTTGATAGGTGTGATTGGTTCACTAAGCTGCACCGGAAAACCGACTGTCAAAAGCAGTTTCTGTGTTCGCGTTGATTCAACGTTTCAAATTGTTGAACTAACATTCATAGCACCAAAGCAGTCTGTCAAAGAATTTCAACCTAAATTGCTCGACGTCACTAATTCGTTTTGAAGAGACAACTTGCAAAAAACTTAAAACTTGTACATCAAGGGATCATTGTATTTAGCCATGACCATGATTAAGCCATTTGTTTTTTCCATTCCCACGATTTTGACCAGTCAAATGGCTGGGCTAGCTTAGCAAATCTCTAAGCTCGGCATCATCAGCCAGTCATTTGTGGATGCAATTAAGGATCACACTTGAACACCTAGCCTGGATTGGGGCAGCAGAGAAAACACGAACGGCCCATTGAAGCAATGTTCAGACAGGCTACTACGAATTCATATTGATATCCAATTTAACGATCACATTTCAGATTGTTGTTCAAAACTTCGAAATTCAAATTTGCTCCTAAATTCAACAATTGCTTTTTTATCTGTCAAGCTTCTGGTTATCTTGATTCTTAAGTAGAATACAAAAATAACATGACAACATAATTTCTAGTATGTCCAGACGAAGACTTTTCTCGTTTTATTGACGCGAAATCTCATCAGGGCTTAAAGTAGTCTATGTGGAGTTCAATAAATTGCCAATTTTCTTTGCTTTTGGACTGAAAGAAAAATGGTGCAAGTGCAAAATTCCACCTGAACGTGGTTGTTACTTGATGAACTGGCAGAAAACGAACATTGCCTAAAAAACTGGCTGAAATTTTAGTGCTTTTGTTGTCGTTTATATTGCGATATGAAAAGGAAGAGAATTATTAAGTTCTCTAATCGCTTTCCATGATTAAACTGTGAAGAAATAGTTTCATTTTTGAGAAATTTGCAATGAACTGTTGAAGGGCTATGATGCTGTTGGAGAACCCTCTTGATTCAACAACTCAGTAAAGGGCAATTTTATTCGTCGGAACGCAGAATCACACATCCAATGGACTTATCGTACCATAATTAATAATGAAATTTTCTTTTTGTCCAAATTGATTAACGACGAACGAAAGCAAGGAAGACCGGCATAAACTTTTGCGCCATGAGTTCAATTCTTGGCAGAACACAGCCCAAAGGAATTAAGAAAATTCGTTAAAAAATGCTGACGATGGAGAATTTTTATTGACGGTATCTTACAGCCGATTGGTGTGATGAATTCTTATTATTACCGTATTAATGTTATGAAAAATATTAACTTTTCTCAGCAATTAGATGTCTAGAATGTTAAATTTAGTCTGATTGCCCTTTTTCTAAAACAAAAATGTAGGTTGTGCGAACTGAAATGGACAGCTTGTAGAAACAGAGTAACTAAGTTTTTGTTGCCTGTTTTCGTTCTGCTTTATTTAATTTTCGAAATCGCGAAGCTTTTTTTGTGGTAATGCGATTCGAAAACTTACTAGGATGACGTTTATCGCACGCACACTGACAGCCCAGGTGGAGTTGCAACTTGACAACCCACAAAGGCATCTAATGCTTCGGCAGGCGACATGCGGTAGGTTAATCGCGTCTAAATTATGAAGTCACGTCAGTCTTCTGTTTCCAATGACGCAGCTTCACCGTTCAAACATTACAGAATCGACAACATATTTTCGACAGTTTTTTCCTGTCAAATAAAAAGTTCTAAATTTAGCCAAGACTTAGCCTGCGTTCACTTTTTTGTGGAAAGGTTTTTTTTTATTAGAAAGTTTTCAAAAGTAAGTTTTTAATGCATGAAAAACATACGCCTTCAACAATATTTATGACTTTTGCTTTAATCTTACAAAAACACGTAGGTAACTTTTTTGAACACTTTTGTGACTGAGCGTTGATTCCATTATCGTACAAAAACACAAGTGTGCAAGGAAAACTTTGTGACCAATAATTTTCAAAGATGTGTTTGAGAAGCAGATTATTTCTGAAAGGAACTTTAAGTGCGCAATAAATATCTAGCTTTTTTTCTACAAGTTTACTATGCTGTTGCTCCGAGATTCGACGTTTCGGGTCATTAGTTGTATTTCGCTCGTTTAACATTGTTTTGGTAAAACTTGTGCCAATGCTAATAGGATATAATTGCTCTTTGTAGTTGTGTTCAGTCCTTTAGCATGACAAAAAGAGACAATTTGTACACCGACCTCACATGAAAGAAAGTTCACTTTAAAGTGAATCTTTAACTCCCCAGACAGCAAATCAGTCGTTTTTTACAATAAAAAACGACTGATTTGCCGTCCCTACTAAGCTTTCACAGCAGCGACCACTGTTGCCATTTCCTTGGTTTTCTTAGTTGTTTTCCCAATCAATATTCTTTTTTGCATTATATCAACATAAATTGAAGTAGAACTTTACACTTTTGAAGAAGGCTTCAGTGCCTTTCAGATTTCGGACAATCAACAGAGTAAGAATTTATTTTAATATCCTTTCTAAAAATTCTCTGCAGTGTAAAAATGTCAAAACTGAAAACAAAATCTGTAGTTGCGTTTCATTGTTAGTTTGCGATGAATTTGAAATCAATTTGAGTGTTTTTTTGAGTGGGGTCTCAACCTTTTAACAAAAACCTTCCGAAATTTGAAACCGGTAACCCAAGTCGCTGTTCTAACTGTTCAGAAAAAAGAAAACAAAAAAAGCAACAAATCAATACCAATGTCAATCCGTTTACAGTAGACAGTTCAAAATTTACAAACATAGTTCTTGAGCTTACTTTTTACATCAACAACCCTGGATTTACGTTGATGATTAGCAGAATTTGGTCTGTGAATGTTTATTCAATGGATGGCACGCGTCTCTTGTTTGTCGTCCACTTCAGGGTCGGTGGCACCGAGACGCGTGCGACCACTTTAGTCTTAGCAGATGCATTAATCCGTCCATGTCATCTCAGCAACGCCAATCACGCGTGGGTGGTCCTCGCAAACGTCACAAACGACGCCAGTGTTATGTTATTTTGGTATTGACAAGGATGTCATACAAGAGTGCTTTCAGAAACTCGTATTATTTCAAGAATTTTCGGATTATATTAAAAGTCCCCATATATGTGATCTAACACTTTTGACAGTCAAACATTGCTTTAGCAGTGTTTTGGCACCTAGCCATCAAAATTGATGCTTTTTACATTAAGTTAACGTTTGCAAACGTTGAATCAGTGCACAAAGTACCAATTTGTCTGGCTGGGTAGGGCTGAAGTTCTCGTCTGGTTACCAAGTCTCATTTTATTTGATTACTGATTGCGTCAGAGCAAGCGATCTGCAATGATTAAGCCAGCAAACTGAGGTAATAGAATCAAATTGTGTTGTCATATAAGCGAAGTAGCAATGCCATGACGTTACTCTGAGACTTCAGTAGTTAATTTCTTGAGTGAAAACATGGGAGAATTTAATTCCAATCCGCTTTATCGAATTTATTTTAAACCGTTTTGTTTACAAGTCGAGCCTATTAAAATATTTTAAAATAGTGTTTCCAGTGGCATCAAAAATTCACGTTGGGTGGTCTTTTTGTTCGCAACACCAATTGCTTGTCAATAGAAAGTGGTATATGGATATCTATCTACCTACCTGTTACAATTTGATATTTCTGTTCTTCGTCATTTGCTTTGTCATAACAAACGAACTCTTTCAATTGCAACAGTTGCCAGCTTAAGCTAACCAACTACGTTTTTCTTACGACGCAGTGAAAACCAAAAAAGCAGTAGCAACAAATCTTAAATACTTTTTCATTCTTTGCTACTGTAACGCCTATAAAAGTGCGTTTTGAGGTCAATAAAGTTTAAACTTTTAGATGGGTGAGTGTCACGTGATTACATATCAACATCACTTCTGTTTGTGCGCACTGGTGGGTGGTCTTGCCCTCCCACTCCAAGCAACAGCATGTAAAACAACCAGAGAATATTGAATTTTTTCCACAAAATGCAACGAGTTGACTGGCTTGTATTCGTACCTGAATTGCGAACAGGTTTTGAACTTTGTTAAATATACTGTACGATCTGGAGACCTGTAAACGAAACTTGTTTGTTTTATCAATGAAAACTGAGGCAATTTTGATGAACGTTTTTTTCTGAAAATTTGCTGGGCTACCTGAATGACCAGTCGTGAGTATCAAAAGCTCTTGAATTTTCCATTAGTCAACAGATAAATATTCAGAAACTGTCTTCCTAAGACCAGTTGTAGCAGCTTCAGACATAAAATGAATGCACTTTAGCGGAATCCAGCAACAAGGTGTTATGTTGTGCTCGCACGCATGCCATCATGGTCGTATCATCAACTTTAAACTACACCAATGATCGAACAATAAAATGTGGTGTAGCATTGCAAATCACTTAGTAAAAATGCTGAAATAGGCTTACGCACTGCGTGAAAGCTGGAAAATAGGACGCTTTTGGGCGACTTTTCACCAAATTTTAAGGTCATTAAACTGAATTATTGTTTTTCTTGCTGATTATACCTTTTTTGTTTCATCAGTTATCCCAAAAGGCCAACTTTTAACACGAGTAACAAATGCATGCGTATAAGTGCTCCGAAATCAGACACTTTAGTGAGTCGATAAGCGATTTCTGGTCGATTGTTTTTTGTGTGGAAGTTCTGATCATTGTTTGCACAAGTTCTATTTTTCTCGACACATATTCTCTTATGGAATGATTTAAATGACTTTAAGCTCTAGCAAGATTAATTGGCACAACGCGTGGTGCCAGTCTAAACCAGCAGGCAAGACCGCCTACCAGGACGATAAAATCTTTTATTTTTTCAAACATATTCAATCACTTTTCCGCTTTAAAATGACAACAACACCGAGTTCTTTTTGGGGAGTAACATTATCAAACAAAATCACTTTTCACAAAAGTTTGAAGTTAAAAATAGAAAGACTAAAATGCTATGATTCACGCTGATGTATCGGATGTGCAACCCATCTTTTGCTGATGGGTTACTGAGATGTGATATGTACATGGCTGTGATTTCATTTTTGACGATTTTACTTTATGATAGTTGGTCAATTTTTAATGCTTGTAACCTGAAGACAAAATCATTTTCAAATCGTTTTTATATGTCGTGTCGGGTGAAGAAACACACGCATCAAGTCCTGATGAGTGTCATGAAAAGCAGCCAAACAAACTCATCTTTAGTTTCCAGTATTTATCATATCAAACACCGCAATGTTATCACATGATTTTTCACCATGAGTCAACCTGTCAGCTTTGGTAGCATCCTAAGCAAGCCTAATAATATTTTGCGATCGCGAAAAGACATGCAATTGAACTGACGCCCCTACTCTTCCGTGGAAATAAAACTTTTTTAAAGTTTTGTAAAAAATTAAAAAAAAAATGGTTTAGTAACTTCACATCTCAAAGGTACTGTAAAAATTTTGAATTTGTGAAAAACTCCAGCAACTCCAGTTAGACAATGTTTTGTCACAGAGGAATAACACTAATAGGCTATAAAATACTCAGAAGACATCCTGCACGAAAGAGAGTGCTTTCTAATACTCTGCCTTGTTGGACATCAAGTTTGTTTGTTTTATTATAATAAGAACAATAATGCTTATAAATTAACAAAAATAAAACAAGAGTATGTTGGTCCATCGTGAAAATGTAAGGTTGCCAATAGAAGCGTTGATACCATGGTTGATACCATGCAGACTAGGTAACGTTATTATGGTAGGCATAAATGCACCACTGTTCAAACAAGCGTATGAATTGGCAGTTGAATGAGATTTTCATCAGGATGTCTGTTGACAAGGCACACATGGCCATTGTCACACCAGCATAAAGATCAAATACCTAAACAAAAAATTTCAACAACGATTACTGTCATATTTGATAAAAATATGAAAACACTTTTTTGGAAAATTTTTAAATTACTTTGAAAGCGTAGTGGTTTTGTTTTTGGTTGGGGTCAAGAAAGAAAGATTGCAGAACTTTTTGACTGAAAAATACAAAAAAAAAAATCTCAACAAAACTATTATTTGCGTCAATCAACCAGAGCATTTGCAGAAATTTTACAATAATATTTATCAGGTATACAGAAAGTAAAATCTATAAAAAATTTTCACTTGTTTTCTGTTAAAATAATGCGTAAAACAAGAAATTAATTTGTCAGAGGTACAAATGATTTTTTACACGTAAAACAAAATAAAAAAAGCTTAAAAATTAATAAAATATATATCAAAAGAAAACATTCAACAGCAAATAACGATTTAATGCCATAAAAACATAAAATAATAAATTACAATATTTAAAAAAACAGTAAAATGCCTGTCACTTTTTGTGGCAAGCGCCATGTTCACGTTTGAAGAAACCAGCATCTCGGGATGTAAAACATTGTTTTCAGTTGCGCAATCATTATTTTTTGATATTACTGCTTTACCATCGCTTGTCCATTGTTGCTTTTTCGAGCAGTCTCGCTTTTTTTCACAAAGTTTGTTGATATTAGTACGAATTTTGTGACAGACTGGCTTTTCAGTCCCATCACACATACAAGTGTTGAAATGTTTTGATTTAGATGCCAACAGAACCATGGCGTCTTTGCATTCTGTCGTGCAAGCTACTCCATTGATCACCTGAGAACATCGAAGAAGAAAATTTTGCTGCGCGGCATTACACTCTCGGTTGTTTTCGCATCTGAGACGAGATTCTGTGCAGCCGACCACTCCGTTTTTGGGTTTGAAAAGTCGAGGTCGACACTCAAGAGCTTTGTTTTGATGTTGCAAGCATTGATTTTTGCTCCATCCTTTGTGAGAGCGGTTTGAGTTGACATATTTAGCCTTACAATCGCACCTTGCCAAAAGCGCTCCATATATGGTACGATTAAGCATCAAAAGAGCATTTAGACACTTTGACGGACAGTTTTCATCGGCAGTTGAGTGATGGTCAGCGTATATATTTTTCCAGTGTTTTCCCATCCAAAAGTGCATCATTTTTGTAGCTCTTCTCCAACTAACTTTCCAGTTGCTTTGAGCATATCGTCGTCCGCGGGGTGACAGCGCTGAAGCTTTTTGTTTTCTTTTTCTGCGTTTTCTATTGCGCCTACTGGTACGGTGAGATTTCTTAGCATGTTGCTTATTTTTTGATCCAACCGATCTTGTTGACCTTCTCAAAAACGTTGAAGAACGAGAAAAATTTTCCTTCCATCCCGAAAATCTTGTCCAATCTTCTAAAGGAGCATCATCAGACGAACACGATCTAACGTAATTCCAGTATTTCCAAGCGCAGCTGGTGTCGCTTTGACACAGTTTGTATGCATCAGAACAGTGTATGGTCCAACCATCAGCGTTATTAATTAAAAAAGGAAGTAAGAAAGACACGATTTCTTCTCTAGTCGCAGGATGCAAGCTCTTCCAAGATTGCCACCAGTCTGAATCTTCCAGCGAAGCTTGGATTGTTCCCGTAAAGTCGTCACGGTACTTTTTTATCAAATTTAGCCAAAACTCAGTCTGCTCTTCCCTTCCGAGCAAGAGGCCTCCTTTTGCGAGTTCCTCAACATCACCTATGTCTAATGATGTTTTATCCGACTTGACATCAGCAATTAAGTTATTGATTCTAGCAGCCGACAAAATAACGCATGTGAAAAGCCAATAGAGAGTTAAGGTTTGCCTTGTCACATCTAAGATCATTGTTATAATGTTTTATGTCAACTTACTAAAGCACTGAAACATAAAAATAAATGTTTTAGTAACTACACCGGAATTATGCTTTCTTAGGGAGAAAATGATTTTTGCCAACTGTTATTAAACACAGTTTGTCAAAAACATGTTATTGTTTACTGTGTTCTTATGCTACAGTGTAACGTCTTTCAATACTTGTTGTCAGGCTGAGCTTAAAAGGATTAAAACTGACTCTTGTAACAACCATTAACAATAAATTTCAATATTCTACGTTCACTATTGCAAACCTGATGGTACCAACCGTGACAGGCCTAAAAGACCTGATCACCTTTGTCTACTTTCAAATACCGTACCGCAGAAACGATTCAGTATTTTGGTTAACAAAAAAGTTATGATAACAAAATACCGCTACTTTGATAAGTGCTTGTCTATCTGGAGCTAAAATTGTTTAGAATGAAACTATTATTGCATTTCTTTGCCCTTTTCAACTTCAACTATTTTTTCAATACTCGTTTTAGAAAACATCGAACATTAGAATTACTCGCAGTCCAGCGGTAAACCACCATCGCTGCGCTATGCTTCCATTGCTCTGTCAACGCTTAGCTCCGGTTTGAGTGCTGCGACTTCGACTTCACCAAAACAGAGAATGACAATGATTTTGCCCGATTGTTTTCATCACCGCTTTTTGAGCATTTTTTCTTGTGGCCATGACAAAATGACTTTAAGTTGTTGTTTTTTTTGCGTACTCACCAATTTCGTCATCCATTCATCAAAACTACGTATGATGTTCGATGCATAGTATAATTTCACACTTTTGTGTTGAAATTTTACAAAACAATATAAAAATGTGCAGTTTAAATTTTTGTTTCCCCAGCTGGTAAACATAGCAATTTTTACATCCATAACTAATATTACAAAGCATATACAGAAAGTCACATTGGCTAGCTTGGGGATTATGCACTTGTGAATTTGTTCTACTGAAAGTATAAGCCATTAAATACATGATAATTTACTAACAATACAAGTTTCTTCGTACCACATCTTTACTTACCGTCCTGAAAACAACATTTTGATGGCAGTGAGACATAAATGTTATAAACGGAAACATGTTATCTGATTATGCATACCGTGAAAGTTCTAGATATAACACAATTTAATTTCTTCAGTGATTAAACTTGAGATATTGCATTCAGCTTGGGGTCAACAATTCAGCTGAAGATGAGCATATTGGAAACAGCCCATGTTATACATGCTAGAGTTCTGCTACAGCTAATAGGTTATTAATTAAAAGAGATCAATCGATACTCAGTCCAAACCATAAATCTTTAAAAAGTATGTAGCAGTTTGTGTCCTGGGTTTTTTATCCCATAAAAGCAAAGAGAGCCAACTAATTTTTTGAGACTTATCTAAATCTGAGTGAACAAGCCACAACCACTTTGTTCGATTCAAGCATATTTGGTGGTTGCTAGAATCCTATTTGCTCTTTTCTTCGTTTGAGTAGTTTGCTCAACAACCGCAAAACATCCTTCATAAAAAAACGTCTATTTATACATTGGTGCGATTTATTTTAACATGATCAGCCTTGGATGCAACTTCACAATGTTGTTTGAGTTTTTGAGAATTCCCAAAACACGTACTTTACAAGAAAAGAGGAACACCCGTTTGCAGAGTAACTTCATATGGCAAGAGTTTAGTGCCTGACAAGACCTTGCGTGTTAAGTTTTTATAAAGCACCCTTGTTTTATCACGCCGACTTTTTCAAAAGACCACCTAAAACTTGTTCGTAAAACCTATGACCAGCAGTCAATGATTGATGATAAAAGCGGATTAATTTTCCCTAACTTTGCTTTGAGCAGATGTTGATGCCATTACAGAATGAAGTAATGGTCCTTACTTAATTAAAACGGATGCTTGTGAAGAAGGCCCATTTATCATTCAGCCAATTACAGTTCAAAACAAGCGCACAAATTCATTTCAAACATCCCCCGAAGCTGTGCAGCATATCTGTCCGTGTATGAGTTTGCTTACCAAATTAGAAGACAGTATATGTCATATATTTTGAGGTAATTCATCTTCCAAACGAACAATGTGTTGTACAGAAAACTTCCTTTCAAACATAACATCCTGCTGCTACGTTTCAAAGAATTTGTGAATGATATTTTTTAAGATCAACACTGTTTCAATTGGTTTCACGTTTAATCGAATATTAAAATGTCGATGTAACGTCGCTTTTTTTCTTTCTTTTTTTTGTAGTCATAGAATAACATTGTAATTCTTTCATAGATCATAGAGTGTCAAGTTAACATTTAATTCTTCACTGCAGATTTTCTTGTCATTTGAAAGAACATGCCTATCATAGACGGGCGTCAGGTCTTGTTCACATCATAACTGCAAATAAGCAAAGCAGAGCCTATCGCAAATTTTTCTCCAACTCCGGTCAAACAATGACCAGAGCCATTACAAACAGCACTTTTTTGGATTACTTATATTTCAATAAATATTGAACTGCTTCTGATTGATTTAATCTCCAAGTGAAGTCAAAAGCTGTGCTGCAATGTCTGTTTGTAATAATTGACGAAAACGACCTGGTGTCAGTCTATGGGACCACACAAGATGAAGGAGGCAAAATGGAGTCTGGCTTTTAAAAAGGAAAAATTATCGTAAAATTGCAAAGGATTTTCTTATGCGCTCACATAATGTTCAAGATCTTTTAAGAATACAACTCAGTTTTTGTTGACAAACAAGATAACGCTTTTCTAGACTTTAATCGGGAGGTATCTAGTTACAGCATAATTACTTGATCTCTCCAATGAAGTCATAGAAGAACTTTAAAATGTTTGATGATGGCCTTTTCCTGTCAAAACGGGCATGCTTGGATTGCTGGAATTCAAGACATATTTCAACTTAACGTAGGAATGCTTTCAGTCAATGTAAAATGCTGAGCATCATCAAAACCAGCCCTTTCTGCAAAATGATGATAATAATCGTTTCCTCGAATGTCACCTAATATCATAATCTGTGCAACCACCGTGCCAAAGGTTTCGCACCTTAAACGAAGTTTTGTTTAAACTTCGCTGCACATTCTTCTTCACTTTACAGGTTGTTGCGTGATGGACACATTGAGCCCATCGAGCGTTGATAACAATGGTCATGGAATTTGAACTATTTTTCATACAAAAGATGTTAGCTTGTAGAGAAGAGCGAAAGTGATTCATGCTTAGACTATGGCCTACAGTCTTGTTTGCAATTCAATCAAACAATAGCCTGAACTGAACTATAACCTACATCAATGATTTTTTTTATCTCCTTGAACTGAAGAATCCACTTGGTTATAATTTAAATCATGAGATAAGTCACTTACATCTTATCTTCGTTAACCTAGTACGAGGGTCACCAAACAAAGGACCGTGGGCCAATTCCGGGATTTACTTCCAGAAGTCTCTGGCCAAACCAGGCCAGAAGCGTCAGTGGATCAGGCAAACTGACATAAACTATCCAACTTGCATTTGTGCGACAAAATGCATGAAACAATAAACCTTGTAAAAAGGAACTTTTTTTTATATTTTTTTATGCTTATGGTCAAGCCAGCTAAATAATGCTCGGTTGAGGTTTTAATTGAGCTGATATCTAACATACCAATCCTTAATCAATGGGTGGCGACCGAGTTTGGGTCGCCTGATCACTTGAATTCGTCGCTAAGGATTTGTTTATTAACAATAAACAAGTATCTCAGAACGCTTTTGTTCTGGCTTACAACAAATCTCAAACCTTATCTTGTTAAAATCTATTTATCCATTACTATTTTAAACTTATTGCAAACTGTTACCACCACATTCAAAATGTTCTTCGTGCTTTTACAAACCATATCACAGACTAGTGTTAAGAAATGGCTAAGCTTACCTGCAGAAACAGATAACCTTAGCGGCACCAGCAAGATTACCGATCTAACGGCTTAGGCTGTGGATTTAAGCAATAACGCAACTACAGGTTTATGTCAGCAGGCAAGCGCAGTTAAAGGGGGGTGGCCATCTATTGGCCATTTTCTTGATACAAAAGCCTTCTTTTGTTAGAAAATACAAAAAGACGTTGATTCGGTCTTTAAATTTAATTGAAAAAGGTCGGTTTATTTTTCTGCTTCCAGTTAGATACGCTTATGAAACCAAATAATCACTCAATAATGAAATTATTGAAAGTAAGTATTGAATCTTAAGATACGCCATTGTAAAGATCATGCTTGGAAAAGTTTGATTACTTATCAAAATAAATTAGTTTTCCAGGTAAATTCACCTGATAATAAAAATATATATAATATAATAACTTGAACGTTTTCGACACGTAGCCTACATCATGTGTCCTCATCAGGAACTAAAACTGCAATATAGATAAAATGAAAAGTTGTAAGATATATTTGACTTTGCACTATAACTGTAACGACACTCTGGACTGAAACACACAAACTGAACAGATGATACAAGAATGATTACGAGTAAATTATACTGTGGGAAGCAGATCACATGAGCTGTAAACTACAGGCATTGGATAAACAATTAGAACGCACACAAAAGGAACGATGAGCCACAGGCAAATAACTGCCGGTTGAGAGATGGATTGTAACGTTTGATCCTTAAGACTTCCATGATCTTAGTCTGAAAATCAGATCTGCCTCGAGAGATGAATTTAAATTGGTCGATCGAGACATTGTCAGTGCACGTTTCACAAGAGACGATGTGCTCTTTAATTGCACTTTTGGTTGTTAAGTTTGGGTTTAAGTGTTTTGTGTGTAATACATTATGCCAAACCCGTTATGGTTATTTTGTTTTGCTTATCTATGGTTCAAAAAAGAAAGCTCTCAAGCAAAGCTTAAAAATATCTAGTGATGATCTGAATGGCGGCCTTCTTCTTTTTGCGTTTGAGGCCGCCGCAGGTCACGTTGTTATATCCAGGCGCAGCAGCCAATGGAATGTGTGTTCATCGAGCGGTGTTAGGTCTACATTGTCTATCCTTGGGTCGGTATACAGGACATTGGTAGAGAATTTGGTAGGGACGCTGAAAATCTGAGCCACATGCACATTGCACAAAATGGTGAGTCAGCGAGGCTCGACTGAAACATGTTGCTATTGAAACGGCCCACCCCAGTTCGCAAGCGATTGAGCTCCACCCATTCTTTCCGAGTTATTTTTTCTCCTGGTGGAGCATTGGTAATGGGAAGGACAGTGAAATAAACTGGTCTCGCGACTTCTTTTCGTTCACTATTTCAAACTTCTAAAAATGTGGAAGTTGGAGTTGCAGATAGCTGCAGCATGGCGCGGAAAAGAACGTCGAGATTTCAAGCGCTGGGGCTTTTGGAGGTGCGATTTTAGGACCATCTGGTTAAGGAGGTGGTCATTCCTTGACATAGCGTGTAAAACCAACCTATGTACTCGATTTTCCCTACGGAGTCTAGCTGGGGCAATGCCTGATAGTACCGACAGAAAGTCAGTGGGAGTTGGAAGCAGGCAACCGGTGATTATTTTCAAGAACAGTGTCAATTTTGCTGGTATGTATGCTGCAGCACCAAGCGGGGAAGCATATTCGGAGGTGCTGTAAATAAGTGAAAGAGCACTTGTAACGAAGTATGGAGGTACTAGCGCTCCAGGATGTCTCAGCCTGACGATTGAAAAAGGCCTGACGATGGCCTAACGATTGAGAAAACGATAGCGGCCTGACGATTGAAAACAATCTCACGACAACTCTTACGAAGCCCACCGTCGGACTCGACGATTTTGGGCTTATTAAGCGGGTATGCCTGTAACGCGGGACGTTTGTCTGCCACTCCCAAACATCCATGCATTCAGTAATTTTGGACCGGACTAAATTGGGCTTAGTATCCAGGTGGGTGGGCCCAGTGGCGTACGCAGAAATTTCTCAAGGGGAGGAGAAGGGAATTCGAAACGCTTTTCCTATCGAAACAAAATGAAAACGAATTAAAAAAAACTCCCATTTTCTAATAATAACCTGTAGGCTAAGTTCTATTGTATAAAATTAGCCTACCATACTCAGCTTGCATTAATGACATTTTTTAGTTTTCAGCAGCTAGGTTACTCATTTGATTAAATTTTGTATTGAAGGGAAACAATGTGATATAGCACTCTTGATGTTGCACATCATGTTTTACGTAGACGACGCAGTTGACTTATTGAGAAGGAGCGATCTTCCTGGCGTCAACACTACCTGACTACTCGTCATAGAACAGCGAGCATTGTGTTTCGCTAACCATAGGGTACCGGTGTAGCCTCCACACTAGTTGACTTACTTAACCCAATAAACAACGCGTATTGAGGGTAGCCTATGTTCAGTGGCGTGAGCAGGATTTTGTTAGTGGGAAGGGGGCATTCGTGACATTTTTTGATCATCATATTCAATAGCATTTTATTTTTTGTCATCAAGAGTAGTCAAATGCTACTTTATATAGTCTGGCCAAAGTTTGAAGTAATCTTTAGGCCATCTGCTGGGGAAGCATAGCCTATAGTCTCACGGTCTTTGTATAATGTATATGTCACTGTATTTACAGATTGAATTAGGCTACTAAATATGCGAATATGAAAAGCATAATAGTAGGCCTAAACGGATAAGTAAAAACTATAACTGTTCGATTGACAGACAATACCATAAGTAGGCTACAATTAAAGCATAAATCGAACTTCTTTGTAAAAGTTTAAACATCGAATGCCATTTATTACGGTAGCCTACTTTAAACAACCATTACCGCACTCTGAACATACAAACAAAAAGAAAGTGTACCTTATACAGGAACAGGGCCGTGTGAGCACCATCTTGCTCACTTAAAAAAAATTCACTAGGAGACCCTATTTTTAGTGACGGTGCCTAAAATATTTTCAAAATATGAGTGGTGGATTCGGATCATCAGACGGACTCCACAATCTGTTAATAAGACTCCATCTTTGCCCAAGTAACAATGCAAAGAGCTATGGAGTCTTATTAAAAAAAAACTAGAATACCTTACAGGACCATTTTCAGAGGATAATTTATTTGCGCCTAGTTTCGATAAAAAAGATCGCCTCCAAAACTTGTAATCGCATCACTTTTGAAATGCAAAAACTAAAACAATGGAAAAAAAGGATGACGCAGTGTTTGTTTTAAAAAAAAAGAAATATCAAGCTGGATTGAACATAACAAGGCAGCTAAAATTTTTGTAGCGTTGTGTAATTTCCTTTCGAATACAAGCCGCCTCTCTCTTAAAAAGTTTTTGAATTAATAAAATTACTTCGGATGCAAAAGTATACCAGAAGAATAGTGATGTCGGATGCGACTTTGAAGGCCCAGTCTATGGTGTGGGCAAAGGTCACATTGTATCGAGTGCGCGGAGCGTGTTTTTTTAGGTTTTCTGTTCTAATTGGAAATATAACTGAGTAATCATCATTTCTTGATATGATGAACCTTAGTATTTTTTTAGCTTATGTAGTCTATTTTTTTTGTATTTTTTTGTTACAATTGTAATGTGATTGCTTGACTGATTTGCCCTCACTGCTTTGCGCGAGATTGCAAGAACAGAACCCCATAGCTTTCCATTTCATAAGTTTTGTAAACTTATTTCGTACGGTATTTTACAAAGTTTGAACAAATTTTCAGTATCCTTCAACTCTTCATCTGGAATAGAACCAACTCTTTTTCTTTTCTTAAAGTATTCAACAGCACTAATGAAAAAGTTATTAGCTTTGCAGATAAACTAAGAAATGATTCCACATTTATTCTTTTAGCTTGTAAATAATTTTATATAATTACAGTTTTTTGCACAATCAATTGACTTCCTAGTCGAATTTATGGCATTTTTGGGCTAGGCAGGGGCGTTGACAGGTGGGTCTAGGTGGTACTTTTGGTCCCGGGCCCGGAATATTTAGGGGGCCCGGATTTAAAAGATTCCCCGCGACTTCAAACATTATCAAGATCTTAATATAATCAGATCTAAAGGAATTGTTATCAGGGGTTAAAAGAGCCACTTCAGCCGTCAGATGGTATAGTACCTGGTCCCCTTCCGGGTATAGTGATTTCCCTAACCACTAATTTTTTTTTAAAAACACAAAATATTTTTCTTTGCCCACTCTTTAATTCTGAATATATACTCTTTAGTGGTAATCACTTCTAGCTACTTGCGTCTATTTTACAAAGAATTAATTTCAGCTGAAAACTCCAACAACTTTAAACATACCGTACCGACGAAGGTCGTGATTGAGAGCAAGGCTTTTGCGGTTTACGAAGAAATCCCTAATGCGTAATTGCGCAGTTGGAGAAATTCGTGCCTACAACAAATATTTGAGAATAATACATATATAAATGATATTCCTCTTAATTTTCTACTGTGAACGGCATGTGTCATCTTCATTTTTACAGCACATCAATAAAAGTTTGTACACAACCTTTATATTCATAACATTATCGATAAAGGGGGCCCGAAAATAAATTGGTACCGGGCCCGAGAAATCCTGTTAACGATCCTGGGGCTAGGACAAAACAACAGAACAAAGAATTCAGAAAATGAAATTGAGTTGAATTGATGATAAACATCACTTTTTTAAGCTGCAAGTGAAAGCTTGTTCGTGCGATTGTCTGTAACGAATTGTGGATGAATGTTGTCGACTTCAGCCAAACAAATTTGTTAAATTTATACTTATTATTAGAGTATAAAAATCTATGCTGTTATCGTAACAATAAGTTCACATATCCTGTCTTAAAAGAAGACACGGTAGTAAAATTTCATAAAAAGATTTCTACGGGATATTTCCCCAGACATCAAATCATTAGATTGATTCAACGTCAGAAGTTGAATCAATGTATGACTCGAACGTCAGACGTTGAATCAACGTTGAAAATCGTCAGACGTTGTATCAATGTTAAATACGACTGATTTGTTGTCTGGCCCGTTACACTTATTTTTACAGATAAATAATTGATTTTTCTGCTACCCAATCCATTGAATGTTTTTGAAATAAATATGATGTCATAATAAACATTTCATTGGATTAAATAATTTTGCTTCTGAGGTATCTCATTGTGGATGGTGGGTGATTATGTTTTAAACGAGGATGGAGACCTGGAAACCAACAATTGGATTTCATAAACACAAAATAAATGATGATGATAAAGAAGAAGAACTGAAGACGTTTGGAAAAGTTCCTGAAAGATTTCGCAATGCCATAAAATTTCAAGGCTATGGAAAAAAAGGGGTTCACCCTCTGTTTCAGACCACATCATTAGACTATGGCAGCCGTGGACCCTCTGAACAGACACTGCCGGAACAGTACTTTGGTTTTGATAACAGATTTTCAAATAGCTTAGGAAATTGTGGAATGTATAGAAATCATTCTCTAAACCATTGATTTCTAATGAAAAAGTTAATGTCTGCTTTTAAATTCAAGTCTGTCTCTTCAACCTGTGAAAATGTGAGAAGCTATTACGTATCTACTACAAACCAATCATATCATGATTTTTCATGTGCTTTTGCATCTTGTTTTATCGGTTAAAGAAGTGTTGTTTGTAATTTACGGCCGCAGGAATAGCAATAAAAAGACAATAGTATGAAATGAATCCTATTTGTACTTTATGTTTTAATTTTCTTTTTGATTCTTTGCGATTAAACTGTCTCCTAGTCAAACATTTCTAAATGATTTGTTTGATTTAGATTCGCTGTTTTAAGTTTCCTATGGTGGTCGGGAGCAGTAGCCTACCAACAGTTAGCAATGTTGCTTTTCAGTCCAGATGAAATACATTCTTCGTTGTTTGTGAAATTTACTCTCTTGTGCCACCACGAGGTAGCCTATGATACAACATTCAAGTCGAAACAGCCTTGGGGAAAAGGTTGTCACATTGAGGTCGCCTACAGTATACAGTGTGTGGCACAGTAGGCTATAGAATGTGAGTAGCCTATGCAGTATACAACGTACGTCAGGCACGAGGTACTTACCTAAGAAAAAAGTGGGTAAAGAAACAAAATCTCGTAATGGGATAGCTTATTTCCTCAACCTTTTGGTGTTATTGACTACTACTAGTACTGATCACAACATTGATTAAAGGAGCTTATATCTTTTTGAATCGAAGCATATTTAATGTTTGAAATGATTGCTGTTTGGCTGACTCCATAAAAGGAACATAAAGCCAAAAGAATGCAAGTAAAGTTATTTGAAAGATCTTTGTTTTAATAACTGGTAAAATCTCTAAATTGGTACCGAAGCTTACTTGGTAATTTTTGGTAATCATGTCGTGAAATTAGGCCTATCGAAAAAAAAACTTGGGAGAGGGCTGTCTGCTTTTCGAGTTAATGCGCGTTTTATTTACGCTTTGTTTTTGTTTCAAGTCTACAAAGAAATAAAGCTGTTCTTAATTTAAATCAAAACCAACTTAAGATCCACAATTTTTCCTCAAAATGAAATCAAATAGGCCTAAGTTATATCAAAATTTCGTATCTTTTTTATTTCACATAGCCCTAATGAAAAACCATTGCCCTGTTTGAGTGGTGTATGCTGTAGCCTATAATGAACAAAGAGCTCTATCTCTATGGACATTAGACAAGGTTACAAGATCGTCCTTATTTCTAACATTTGTCCTTAATTTGGACTAGGTCTGAGTCTGAAATGTTCTGGCCTTTCGTTAGTTAAACGTAACGTTTTTGTCTACAGGGCAGGCTACAAAGGTTTGATTTGATTACTCGCATGGCGTTTCAATCAAATCAGACCTTTGTACTTTTCAGCTCAGTTACATTCTTGCGTTCTTTTCTCCGCTGTGGCTGAGTGGTTTCGCCTTCGGCTCTGGTGCTGGTAGATCTGAGCTTGATTCCAGGTCGGGTCAAACCGAAGACTTTAAAAATGGTACCGATTGTGTTCTTTCTGAAAATAAGTCTGGTGATAATGCAGTGACATCGTAAATCTGAGATGAAATTTAAAATGTGCCCTGTCGCTAAAAGACCTTAGCTGTTTTATCGTATAGCGACAATAAATAAACATAAAATCATAACATTATTAGCCTATTAGGTGAATCTACTATTGTAGTGCAATCAACTACGGTAGGGCTACAACATTTCACTTCGACTTATTTTGCCTGTCTTTGCCTTATTCTGTGTTTTATTGAATACAAGTCTAGTGAAAATAAATCATAAAATATTATAAGATTTGTAATAAATGTCTACGTTTTCGATAGGTCCTTATTTTATCTTATTTTTATCAATACTGTCAGTGTTGTTGCAAATAATAAGTTATTTGTTTATTTTATAGCCTAATTATTAGCCTAAATGTCTTTTTGATCTTATCAATTATATCGCTGGCTAACCACATTTATCGATGTCAATTTCTGGTGTACCGTAGCCTACTTGTGTTATGAAAGGAACAGCATTCATAATAAGGACAGTTAAATGTCTGTTGTGATCTAAAAGAAAGTAGGCTAAATTAGACTACACTTGCCGTGAGATGCTCAGCGAGTAATCTCTTAGAACAATGCATTGTTGGAAAATATTGTTTAACTGATGAAAACACAGCAGTAAATGCCCAAAGGGCAGTATTTACTCTCTTACAGTTTGAGTGTTAGCCATGTGACAATCGGAACTGCGACAGAATGGTTACATTGATTAAATAAGAAATAGCACATCACGATCAGTTGTGTTCCCGTCTGGAACATTATCATGTGACATAAGCATTATTTTGCAGAGGAAATGACAGCGTATAATTATCACGCAGTTTTTCAGTTCACTTTATCTGTGCCATTGTCTTCAATTGGCGCGCTATGACGAATTCTTTTTTCAAACTGCTTTCGAAGAAAGCCAATGTTAAAAAAATCGCGCTCAGAGAAGCACTTTTTGAAACTGTAGCCTATGCTAATAAGGTATAGGCTTTAGCCTCCGTGTTTTTCCAATTTTGTGAATAGGTTAACCTAAATTGTATAATTCATAATCATATTAAAATACCAGTGTGAATAAAATAATCAGTTTGCAGTGGTCTCCCTAGATAGGCCCGATGATATTTTTATAAAGAGCAATTTTAACTACAGAAATTTAACCACCATTCAAAACGCACCAAGCCTTGCAAGATCTACAAAATATTATGACGTAAGCAGCATAAACCAAAACAATCTGGAAACACAAACAAGTGATAGCACAAATCTATTTAAGTTTTATGAATGGAAGGCGTGTTTATGGAACAGCACTGAAGATGAAGACAATTTCCCTTTCGAAAACTTTGCTAAACATAAGTTTAGATTTTAGTATTTACATTTTGAGCTCTTTGATTTTTTGGTTAGGTTAACAAGGCGTGTTATTTTTAATATTTTGAGGAAGTTGTTTTCCAGCAAACGGGTTTATATTTTTTAGTTTGCGCATTTTTTAGATTTGTGAGTTGCTTGTTTTTTTTTACAATTCTTTTGGAACGAAAATTATAATCACAAGGTAGGGCGTAGAGAAAACTTACCCTCATAACGAGGACCAACAGTTTGTTTATTTGTGTAAATTACTGTATAACAGTTCATATACTGTACCGGTATGCAAAAATCACGCAAGGGAGCGATGAAAACTTTTTTCTTTTGTAACTTGGCAGAAAACCAGTATTTTCTGTTGATTTAATATTTTGGGCTTGTTTTACAAAATCCTGGCAACGCTGGTGTTGACATAGGTCGTTTTTTTGTTTCTGAGTTTTGATTAATATAGTTGTCCATTGCATTTTGCAAGAATTGCAATGAACGAGTGGCAGTGTATGTATTGTATAGTACCAGAAGGTTGGATTGCTGTAGGTTTTTAGCCTTCCAATTCATGCATCTATTTTTTTGCTGTTTCTTTTTTTACTTGTAACTCCTACAGAGATGGGTTCCTTAAAACTACAATGCAAGCCCAGGTTCTAGAAAGTAGCCTAACCTTGTCTGCATGAGAATTAAATAGCCTATATGTTTTTCTAGAATTTTCCCAAATAAGTTTTAACTTGCAGCAAGTAAGCTAGCACGTTCATTAGCCACTGAATCCTTGGCAAGCATAGGCCTATTGTTAATTGAGTTTTCTACCTAGGGAAGACTGCCCTCATCAAAATTGAAATGTTAAATAAGCAGAATTTAAGTTGTGCTGTATCTAATTGTAGACCTGTCACTTAATCTTCTTAACAATTGTAGGCTGTGGCTATATTTACACTATATAGCGTAACAATAGCCTCAAGAGTGTTGCCAGATAAGGAATTCTGCCCTAATTTGAGAAAAGTTTAAAGCTGTTGAAAACAAAAACTTGTATTTTGGAATTTTTTTTTAGTCCTGGGCAAAGATCAAAACCCTAATCTTATTCCTAACTCTAACCCTTACCTTAACCCTTCCTAACTTTAATCCTAACTTTAGCAACACCTGATTGTAACCATGGTATTAAGTGTAGAAAAATAGCCAACTTCATGTTAGACCCAGCTTGGCGTTGCTTAGGCCTATGGGGCAACACGAAAAGGCGGAAATGCGGAAACGCGGAAATAAGCCGAAATAACTTTAGAATTAAAACAGTCATAGTATTTAATGATGTTAAAATTGCTTCTAAATAATATCTTTCAATGATATTTCAACATACGAAAATGTTCGGTATTGAGTTGTGGCTAAAAATCGCTTTTCCGCCTTTTTCCTATTTCAATAAATTCCATTAAATTTCGAAATTTACTCCAATAACTGTAGAATTAAAACAGTCAAAGTACTTAATGATCTCACAATTGCTTCTAAACAATATCTTTCTATGATATTTCAACATAAAAGTAGGTTCGGTGGTGAGTTGTTGTTAAAAATCGCATTTCCGCCTTTTTCCATGTTGCAACATTTCATTCTTTCATGATGAAGTTATCGCTATGTTAAACAATATGGACGCCAAGATCGTATTTCCGCGTTTTCTACATCGGCATTAAGTCGCTACTTCTGCGGACAATACGCCATTTCACGCCCGGCTTATTTCCGCGTTCCGCATTTCCGCCTTTTAGTGTTGCCCTTGCTTATGCTACATAAAGGAAAAGTTTGATGGTTAGAGAGGTGAAATGTAGGCCTTGTTACATGTGTATTGTCTTTTTGTTTTGTTTAATATATTTTTTTGACAATGAGGCTTTAAATTTTCTTAATTCCTCAAGGCTATCCTACTCTCTGTTATATTTATACCTCAGTACCTCACTGTTATTAGAAGAAGTGTTGTTACAGGTTTTTAATATTAAGAATTTTTTGTATTCATCTACAACTGATTGTGGTACTACTATTCATGTGCTTCAGATTTATTAGTAACGAACATCCATGATAATTTTAATGGTATAGCTTACTGTGCAATATCAAGCTCAATGTGACCAGCCTCAATATCATTGGTACGGTAGTTGAAAATTTTGGGCAAGAAAATACACCTGGTTTATTGGTTGTAATCATGGCACATGGTTTTCTATTTGAAAATGCAACCAACATGATGGCTCACCTTACCACAACCTCTGCACAAAAGGAACTTGATGATATATTGGTAAGATATGTACAGAAATATATTTTATCCCATGTTTCTAAGCCTTACTTTGGTCTGTGTATTCTCACAAGTGGCAAGACCACCTCCTTACTTTCACAGGTGCCAAGACATTTAGTGGCATGACAAATGGGAGCAACAAATTGGACGAATGTATACATATTTATATAAGCTTATGTATTACTTCTGGGTGTTTGTTTTGTTGCATTTATAATTCAATTGTACTGGATGTTTTAACAAGAACATTATTGTTGTTGGTAAATAGGCTTGCTGAGTGCGTCAAAGCCTCCACAAGTATGCAAAAATCATAAGAGTTCAAATTATTGATATTTGAAGTATTTTGTCTTCAATTTGTATATGTGGATGAGTTTGATAACTTGTTTTTTTTATTGTATAGCCTGTTCAGTTTTGTGCAGTATATATCATAAAAATGATATGTAGTAAATTTCTGCTTACCTCCGTAGGCTACTACATTTTAACTTGAAGTGCAACTGTTATCACTGTTTCAACTTCTAACTGCTACTGAAGTAGCTGTTCAATATAGGCTATTGCAATGTGGCAAGAATGCTTCTAATTTACATTTATAGCTGTTTTTAATTTGATACAGGGTAACAATATGGCATGATTTCTTGCACAAAATTTTGCATTTTCAACACGAATTAAATTTTTGTTGTTTTAAACAACTTAATTTCTCTTTTGTTCAGATGCCCAGATTTAACATGTTTGACAAAAATCAAGATAAGGTCCAAACGTTTCGTGCTCTTAATCCTAATCAAGGAGATAATGACCCAGCACCAGGAACGCCTTCTCTTGTGATAACGGTGGTGGTGCCAGTTGTTTCGGTACTCATCCTGGTTCTGTTGGTCAGTGTTTTGTAGCCTTGTAGTTATTGTTTAGTGTTTTGTAGCCTTGCATGCATTCTAGATACATTTCTGTATCTGTAATAAATTTTTAAATGTAACTTTTAAACTTTTAAATGATGTAACAAACTCTTGAACAACGAACTTTGAAAAAAAGCACAATCTTATCTCTTTGAAAAACTATCCTATCTCCAAAAACAACAATCTAGTCTCCCTGAGAAGCATGTAGCTATGTAGTAGTATAATGTTGGCACTTCTGTTATATTTAACGCAGTTTTAGCCAACTCAAAGGTTTTGAAATCAAGTTTCAAATATTCTTTTTTATTTATTTTTCATATAATTCTCATAGTTGCTTTTCTACCCTTTTGCAAATCTGCTACTTTTCTCTCCCACACATCTCTCTCTTAGAACTGTATTTCTATTCATTTCACTAAAATAAATTCCTTTCATTTCATCATAAAATCCAACACATTTTTCTTTACTTACTACCTTTCACACCTTTGGTTACATATTTTATTGAATCTTTATGCCTTATCATGTTCCTGAGCCACTGAAGTTTCATCGTTTGGATTAAAATATTAGTCAACAAGTTGCCAAATAAGTTAAAAAAGCACTATTCGTTTTGTAGAAATTTTTTATGGACCTTTCGTGTGGTTTAGCCAAAACCATCTTTAGTTCAGCTCACGTGTTTTTAAAACTAATTTTTCGCATTGGTGAACTGTGTTGTAACCACTGGGTAGCGCAGTACATGGACAGTTGGACACTGGACAGATCAAAATTAATTAATCAACAGTTTGCTTGCTGTTTTTGCAATTTGGACAAATGTGATGGGCTAATATATTTTGATGAATCCCTCGAGGAAGAGTGGTGGCAGCTCAGGCACTAGGCCATCCAATTGACAAATACGAAGATATTTTCTTCACTTTAACTGTATTGTTGTTATTTAACAATGCTTTTTCAGCATATTTTGGCTTACATCTTTTTTACAAGCTCCATCCTCAGTGATAGTTTGACTGCATGGCTGATGCGTTCTTGTGTCATCACTCATCATGCTGACAAATGATTAAAAAAATGTTGATCTGTAGTATTGTGTTTAATGGATAAAACAAGTTTTGCTATTATCGTAAAAGCAAGATTTTTTTTACGATATGGGTTTATTAATTTGAAAATATTTGCTGTGACTAAATTAGCAAATGACTTCACAGCGAGAGATTTTGCTTTATTCTCAAAGCATGAACATGCAGTGTAAGGTGTTTCAAAAGCATCATAAACGCCAGTAGTGACAACCTAGTTTATCAAAAGATTTTGGGTTGTGTATTTTTTATTTGGCATGATGTGCAACATGTTGCAATTTCGGATTTCGAGACGAACCAATTCAGATTAAGCCGTTTCGATGCGAATATTCTTAAAAACTTTATTTCGGTAATCCTTTTATTTATTCAGAAAAAATGCATGGATCATTTAAGCAGGCGTAGCGAATTTACATTAGCTGTTATCTTGCGAGTAAATTTATCAACTCAATCATACATCAGGTGATTAATCAATATTTGTGTCATTCGACATGTGTCGGCTTCACATCGTAGATTAGTGCGTTCCAACTATGTTCAGTTCACCCTACGGCCTACTTTCAATGAAAATTTTGTTTGGAACCCTCTGAGATCAGCAGTCTTGCGGCAATATACCAACGCAAAAGTCTGAAGTAAAAAAAGCGATAGAAAGCACTTCTAACTTTTGCTAATGGGACATGAGTTTGATTCGTGGATATTATTAGATCTATTGCTTATAGAGCAAGGCGAAGCTTTCTAGAGCCAATTTAGGCAAAATTCAGGCTGACGGACTCAGCTAACCTTCTTTGTATTGTGAGAGTACGCGCGCACAATGCTTGATTGTTAATGCAACCATGGGAAGATCCATTGTTCCCATTTCACGGACTTATCACTAGAAAACTATCTAATGTCGTACCGGAAATTATAATAATTTTTGAAATATTGTATCGTGAAATCGCCTATCCAAATAATTTCTACAATTTCTTTAAATAAACAGAAGCAACTCTAAAACGGGATTTTCGAGAATGGTGATCTTCTGAATGGGTTATCTTCGAAGCAGCGTCTTCGAATTTTCATAGATATTGCGGATTTGCGTTTAAATGTGAAAAGCACGCTTTGAAACTCTTCTGATCCTTTTTGGGTCCTCATGGCAAATGAGCGATTTGACCTGTAGTGTAGGCTACTGTAGTGTACAGTGTACAATGTACATAGTGTGTGCGGTTTTCGGTTTGCCCTTTCCAGACGCTTGCTTTGATTGTTGGTAGGGCAGACGTTTTGATTTCCACATCAAGACTTTCCTTCAAACCGAAGGTGATAAATTATTCACTTCCTGTCGACCTGTTTTGCATAGTCTGACTTGTTCTGCCTGTCCAACGTTGTGCTACATTAACGTTGCGTTACACAACAAAACGAATGACTAAATTAGCCCGAAAAGGGAAAAAAAGGTGAATTAAATTATATGCTCCTGATTCAACGTCTGCAGCAGTTGAAGCAATGTAAAAAATTTGTTGTCTAGGAAGAGGTAACCAGAAAAATCGGCCTGTATTGGTTTTTAAGGGATTCAACATCTCTTGCTGGTTGGGTTATTCTATCATCGAACTGAACGATTTTTTTTATGCAAACGATGGTTCCCATTCATGCCTTAAAAGGTTTCTTCAAATGACCGAAAACTTCTTGCGTTTCAATCAATTGCCATAAAACTTTGAAGTTGATTGAAATCTCATTCGTGTTGAAAAACAGGTGGAATCACGTTTAAATACGTTTCGATAATTTTTGTAAAGTCAAAGTCAGGATAAGAAATCTTGCTCACACTATGTCCGAATAAATAATTCTATTTAAATTTGGGTTGTAACGTTTGACACAAAAATCATTTTATGTCCTTCGTGTGAATTTGTTCTCGTACACGTAAAATCTGAAGTTTTAATTCAAAAGCGTGCAGCAGCACACGGGTCCAGTCCAAAACACAGCATGTTCTTATATGTTAGCCTTATGGCCTGACTAAGCTATTCATCATATCGTGTACGTGCTTATGCGACACGCTTTCAAATGTGGTCAAATCGGCAAAAACACGTGAATCTGATGGCCCTTGATATCACTTTGATGATTTAATGTGGCCCTTGTCCATGAGTGATGCACGACCTTGATTTGACGTCACCCTTTTTATTATCGTGCGAAAGAAGATTTACTCAATATCCGGAAAATTCAATTCACTCTTGAATTTAGCAGCCATCGCTTGCATCGTAATAACATGCGAATCAGTTAAAAGATGACGAATATCAAAGGTTCTATTTTCTATGGCGTCAGAGTCTAGCGACGTTAATGCGATGTAAAATTGGCATATTGTTTTGCTAGTTGATTGTTGCGTCGTGTGTTGTCAAATGTCAAAACTGTGGAACGGCTGCTTGTAGAAAACAAGGAATGGCTGGTGGAATGTCCCAGACAGCAAAATCCATCATTTTTACATTGATTCAACGTCTGAGACGTCCTTCATGTGAATTTTGTCTGCAGACGTTGAATGGATGTAAAATTGACGGTTCTTTTGTTGTCTTGGAGAGCCGCCCTGCCATATATCACTTTTGAGATCAGCCATTCCTGAAGCTTGGTGACGTAGCGCTTGCCTGTAGCCTGTATCATTGCGAGGTTCTTATTTTATTACTACAACGTTGTTACACAAAATTGTAATTTTTATATTTGGTTCTGCCTTGAATGTCTTGGTTGATTTATAAAGTGGGCGAGACGAAATTTTTTCAAGCACCTTAAATTATTCATCTGTTTGACGTTGCATTTCGAAAAAAAGCAACCAAGGCCACTTTTATTGCTGTGTATTTAGCCAGCATTGAATTATTATGATTACACTTTGTCACCATTGTCTGCAAAATGACGTAATTCATGCTGCTGTTCTCAATATCCCTTCGTTTTCATGTGTTGGAATCGCTAATGAAAAAATCATTCATTTTTACATTGATTCAACGTCTGCATGACTTATTTTGCTGTCCAGGAGCATATCCTAATGATGCGATCTTTTGGTCCTTGAAGCTTTTGTGTGGGCTGATGATTAAGCGAGCAAACAATGTCATTATCGGATATAACTGTTACTATTTTTGTAAGTCTTTTGAAGAACGTATAAGGTATGTACGTCTGTTCCAACAAAACGACGTATTTGCTTTCCACTATGAAAAATGGTTTCATTATAATTTGATCTAAGAAGGAACTGAAAATATTCATCGTTTGCACGTTTGGCTTAATTTTTTGATAGGAGATATTAAGACTTTATAAAGAAAAGTACAAGCTTTAACCTTTGGGATTGTGTGGCGAATTCTAATATTGACGAAGAGAATTCTGAGTGACGGACTAGTCGATTGGATGTCAATCTAAAATGAAACCACACATATTGTATAGCACATACCAGCAAGAAAGTCATTACTTTTTACATTATTTCTACGTGTGCAGACTTTGAATTAATGTAAAAAGTACTGATTGTTTCACTGGAGTAATTCTCCCTTAACTTGTGTTGATTTGATAGGAACGTGTACTACGTTTTCATCATTGGGTGAGGAATGAGGATTCCAGATAACAGATACCAGGCCTCTAAGCTCCCGGTGGCCATCACGGTCATGGCCGCCGAGAAGTCGTCAAATGGCCTTTGAAACTGCCCCGCCGACAGCCCATGTTTGGTCGTCGGCTTCCAAAAACCAACATTTCTCTATTGCATTCCCCGGACAACAAATCAATCGTTATTTTACATTGATTTCATGTATTCATTTGGTTCATTCAATGTAAAAAAACGATTGATTTATTGTCTGGGTTGGTATTTGGAACATTTTTTTTCAACTCGCGTTCGTATTTCAAACGTTTTTATCCACTGGCATTTTTACTTCAAACTTTTTTCTCCTCATGCGCATTTGCAGCCATTTCTCACAATCAAGGCAAACTCTCTCACTATGAAAAATATTGTTGATTAAAGTTTTACAAAAAAATCTGAGCGTCGATCTTCAAAAGCCTGAAGACTAGCTCTACACCTACTTGGGTAGCAGTGCATTTAGATATAACTGCAATAAATACTATTAATGCTACAAAAAGTGCTCAATGCCAAGCAAAAAAGCCAAGCAGAGCAAATTAGGCTACATCAAATATAGTTGAAACTTTCTAAAACCTCTACAGCCTGATTCGGAACCCTGAAAGGGTGATCACAGAAGGATCTTATTCAAAATAAAGACCTTTTGATGATCTCCCTTTTAGGATGAAACAGGTTAAGTAGAGGTTTTAGAAAGTAACAACTATATATATTTGATGTAGATATAACTGCAGATATGTTTTAGGGTCTTGTTTGCGTTGTCCTTACCTGAGTGACCGCAGAAACAGTATGTTAATTACCAGATTTTTAAAAACTTGAATTTTTAACTGATTTTTTTATATTTTGGCTGCCGAACGCGAGAATTTGGCCGACGTGAAGAAGCTCCGGTAGGCCATGCTTGGTCACCGGAAAAGTAAAGGAGCTTAGAGGCCTGAGACACACTCTTTTTACATTGATTCAACCTCTGCAAACGTTGAATTAATGTAAAAATGCGGATCTTTCACCTGGAGATACAACCGATACTTACACCCGACACATTTGCAGATATGGTGACCTTAACCTGATCTTTCTCTTTGATGTCTGAACATGAAGTGACGTACACGATGGTTTTTCTGCTGTTAAATGGTGGTGTACGTGTTGTGCAGTGTGTCACTCAATTTTTTTGTGTGTTGTGGTGACATTGATGTTATGTGTCGTTTTTTTCCATGTTAATGTGACGTCGTCTTTTGCTTTTTGCCGATGTTAAACACAATCTTGATTGTCACAAACATACATCTCACGCTATTGTATTACACCACCAGAAACTGATAGCCATTGACCTGATTCATTTCCATTCACGCAAACTTTCTTCCAACAAATATATGAAACTAGGGGTTGGCAAACAACGCACCGGTGGTGAACCTCAATTTTTTTTAACAAGTCACGCAGAAAAAAAAACAAGTTGTTCTGTTGTAAACATTTTGATTGCAGCTGTATTAAATTTACGTCCAGTATCGTTCGTTGTGTACGCCAAGGATGTGTACTTTCTCTATGTCGTTTGAATTTATATGCAAAAGTGATTTTTTGACGCATTGATGATATGAAAGGGGTAAAAGTTGGCGGTTTGAACATAACAAATTTACGCTATGCTGATGGTAACTGTTCTGATGGCTGAATCACAAGAAGATCTTCAAGAAATATTGGACAATGTTAACTCAATTGATAAAAAATTTAATATGAAAATTAACGCTAAAAAGACCAAATCAATGATAATAATCTCAAAATCACCAGACACTCCAGTACTCCAAATTATAATTGACAACGAAAATATATATATAAAAAGTAGAATCTCTTTCCTATCTTGAACATTTAACAACTGAAGATGATAGGTGTGACCATGAAATTCTAAGACGAACAGAAATTGCAAGAACTACATTTGGAAAAATGAAAAATGTTTTAATCAAAGTTTAAATTTGTCAATTCGTCAAAGGATATTAAAATGCTATATCTGGTCAACTCTTTTATACAATGCTTATACTTGGACAGTGTCACAAAAGATAGAGAAACGGATCGATGCCTTCGAGCTCTGGGCAATGGGCTGGGCATACAGGCGAATGTTAAAACTTTATGGAAAAAAGATCACTAACGATGAAGTACAGTATTATCAAAATTTAATTCAAGCAAAATTTTCTTACAAATAGTCAAAATAAGAAAATTGAAGTATTTCCGACACAGAATAAGGCAAAACTCGTTGCAAAGATCATTAACATCTAAGGGAAGATAAACGGTAAAGAAACAAAGGCAGACCAAGAATGATTTGGACAACAAACATCACTAAATGGACAAAATGAAGTTATGAAAGTGCAGTACGAACAGCCCATGGTCGAGAACAATGGCGCATTGTATCCAACCCTCAATACGAGGAAGGACCATAATGATGATGATCGTTCGTTGCTTCATTTTTTGTTTTAGTATTATATATCTGCCACACTTTATGGATCGGACTATGTAGCTCTCTTCTGTAAGGTTGCCGGCCCCTGTTTTAAATTTTGCTTATTCTATGATCTATGTTGTCCTAAACTGTGTCTCAGTATGAAAATTTTAAGTAGGCCATTTGTGATCACACCAAGTTTTTACATGGAATTTATGTATTACTCTAAGTATGATTGTACCATAAATGGAAATCTACTAATGCGTTGTAATTCCGTGAAGCTATGCGAATTATCCATTCATATTTACTGCAAGAGCGTGTGGAAATGTTGTTTTGCGAAATTTCCTGCACGATAAGTCGATTAACTTTCTATTCGCGAGGCTGCCCGCTCATGACGTCACGGGTCCAGATTTGTATGCATATGTGCTTTACGTCATTTTGCGTGACAATTCGTTCATTGACTGATAAAAAAAAAATTAAATTGGCTAGGCAACTCTTTTGTTTGTTTGAGGAACTTTCGTTTGCCATGTTGGTTGGAAGCGCGTTAGTTGTGTTACTTCCCTAACTGACAAAAGTAATTACGTTGTCTTAACGTCGCTAAACGTTGAATGGATGCAAAAAATGAACTGTTGTTGACAGAGTGGGTGTATGTTGTGGCATTGGACTCCGGTTCAACCGAAAAGCAAATAAGAGTTCATTTCCACTTTTACTTTTGGCTTATACAGTAGTTTCCAAGAAACTAAATTTGCTTGTTTTCCGGCCGCTCAACGTCTGGTGACGTTAGAGCTTCACACTTGTATGACGACTTTTCTAAGCGAACAAACTTATAAGATAGGAACAGCACACCAATCTTGCTTGCCGGAGATCCTTGGTATCTTCCTCTTCCAAAGCGTCATTTTATCTACACTTGAAGATAGTGAGGTTGTTAATATTTTACTTGGTAGGTTCGCTTGATCGGTTTAGCCAATCAAGCCATGTGTTTGTTTAATCATGTGCATTACCACTGTAAACATAGCTTGTTTTTCTATTACGTAATCTTTGGTCGCCAGACATAAATTATCGTGCTCTGGTCTTTAATAAACTTTAAGAATTGTTTGGCATTATACAAGCATCATGTAAATACATTACCAGCATCCTGTCTTCGGTATTGAAACCACATAATTTGTCAATTACATCTGCTGTACAAAAGCTCTTATTATCTTGGATTGCAATTGTTATTAGCCGACATAATTACGCCGCGTGAAGGGAACCATGTATATTTTAGTGTGACCTCCATCTAATAACTTTTGTCGATGATCTAATTTGTTTTTGTTTTTTTCACTTTTGAGTTGTATTGTATATGGCAAGGAAGTGGTAGTACTGTAGTAGAACTTAGATAGTTTTGTCATAGTGGAGTTCGATTCAGAACCTCACTTCCTTTTTGATGCAATTTGTACTTTTAATTATTTGGTAAAAACTAAACAACGGATCGTGTATTTGTGGAATTACGTCATCGTCATAATAGTTGTTAGCTGCATGGTCGAGTGGTGAGAGGGCCTGCGCGACAGTCAAGAGGACATCGGTTCGACACTCATCGAGGACACACAGCTGTATTTAAATTGGCTCTCGTGTCGTTTCGTTTACATAATTTAAATCTTTTACCACCGAACAATTTTTCTACAATCTCGTTGCGACAAAAAAGCTACACACATGCCTATCAAAAGTATTGAGTAATGAGCCAATCATTTTGTGGTTTAGTTGTTACTGCTGGTCCAAATTCATGTAAGAAACAGATAAAATAAGTTTACATAAACTTCTTTTAACCATTGATGTTAATGAAGCGGGTTTTGGTTGAGGATATATTAGCCGTGGTGTGTCCAAAATCCACAGTGTAGCCTACTTAAAAGTTTTAAGAATCCGAGCTCGGTACACGTAAAATAAAGCATAATTGTGGGACAATACCAGGTAGCTGCCGATCTCGCTCGAAATTATGAAGGAAAGTTTTGTAGGGCCTTAAACAGACAAAACAAAGTAACTTTGACTGGTTTAACATATTTATTACACAAACAAATATAACATAATTAATTTCTGATGAGAACACAATTAATTGTGTTATATTTCTTTTTGTAATAAATATGTTAAACCTGTTAAAGATAGGGTACTTTGTTTTGTCTGCTTATGGTTCAACAAAGCGAACTTTCTACCAAAGCTTTAAAGTTTTGTAGGGTTTACAAGTAGTGTCCCTACTTAGAGAATCATACATTTCATTACCTTTCAAACAGCTCTGAATACTTGCTGGTTTATACATTGTATTGCTTTGTTTACTTGAACTTAGTTTGTTTATTTGCGTCATAAAAATAGGCTATGAATCAAAACAACACCTTGGAAAAAAATGGCCTAAAATAATGAGTATACTTTGTGTTTTAATAACGCTGCTTCACCAATAACCGCACTCTAAAGGTTGAACCAACAAATCTGTGTGGTGTCGTATTTGAAGTGGCAATCGTGAATGGCTATTTTTAATTTTGTTCAATAATTTGATAAATGAATCTTTAATACTTTTTGATATGTTGACAAAAATAAAATGCTACCGTCCTTTTTGCCAAAATCTTGGCTCGGCTTATCACTTGAATAAAGCGAAACCTCAACTTAAAAGTTTTAGTGATGGAAAAATTGTGTGGAACGTATCCGCTAGATGGCAAACGATAACCATGTGACAATTTGGATTACTGCATACAAGTTCTAAAGCACTTGTTTGTTTGTTTGTTTGTTTGTTTATCTTTATCCTGCATTGCGGGAAAGCGGACTTGAGCGCTATGCATCGGTGTACGCCTTCCGACATACACCTGACCCACGCTGCAGCCGACTGCAATGTCTGTTTCCGGTTGTCTACTCTGCTTATGACTTAAATTTGGAACTACCCATTACTCGAAATCGATCACTGGGTAGAGGCAATTATCGTAAAGTTTCTTGCCCAGAGAAACAACAGCAGGTGCGGGTGGCTGGAGTCGAACACGCAGGCTCTCGACTGTGAGCCCAACGCGCTAACCACTCGGCCACTGCTGCCGACTTCTTGTTCTTATTTCTTGAATGCAAAATTCACTTGATAAAGTGTTGGTTGAGAATGCACAATATCAATGATGTTATTCGCTAATTAGGTCGTCGTGGTTTTTGAATTTTTGTTTTTTTCATTGTGTCGATGAATCGTTTAGAATTGTGTTGACTGAGTCATGCTCTACTGAACCCAGAAGCGTCACAAATCTGCCCACAGGGTCCTTCATAAAATTTCGCAGTTATTTTGTGTTAATATTTTGTAAGATGCCATCTCCTCATGAGACTTTTTAATACCGATTGGTATCTCCCTCCACTCTGTTTTCGGCACATGTTTTCAGCACATGCCTTTAAAGGTTTTGTTTATTGGGCTCTTCAAAGTTTGCATCTTGTCTTGAGCGCTCTGAAAATAATAGTATTGAAGACGTTTACATAAAGCAAAACATAATTTTATATTGATTTTCATTAAGGATAGGCTAGGGGATCTCCTGACTAAGAAGCAGCAGGCCAGCGATTCTCCATCAGGTATCAATTAATCATTCTTTATTACAAAAATACATGGAAAATCAGCAGAGCCCTATTGGCATATGCATTTCGCTCCAACTGTAGACCATCATTAGTGCCTTATTCAAATAGAATCAAATAGAATCAAATAGAATTCAAATAGAATAGAATTCAAATAGAAAATTCTATTTGAATAAGGCACTAATGATGCTCTACAGTTAGAGCGAAATGCATATGCCAATAGGGCTCCGCTGATTTTTCATGTATTTTTGTAATAAAGAATGATTAAAGCTAAACATGTTCGCAAATGCAAGTATCTGAATTTTGTGTCTAAAAAGTTCAACCAATGCCAGCGCAAAAAGATGTTTCAAATGTTTAACAACAAAATGTTTCCAGGAGCGTATTCCAAATTTGTTCTTGGTCTATCATTATAAACAATGTTTGCTGCATCCCGCTTTGTTACAGCACTTTTAACGTTCAAGCTGTGAAAAGTATTTCGAACTAGGGCGGTGTAATGGTTAAAATTTACATACACGGTCACCCAGAAACACAATAGCCTGCAAAAATATATATCCCGCTGTCCGTTATTGTAGTCGTCGTTATCACTGTGGTTTCATTCGTGAGAGGTGTCGAGTTGTGAACTTATTAACGTGTGTGTTCGTGTAACAGCCCAGACAGCAAATCAACCTTTTTTTACATTCTACAGACGTTGAATCAATGTAAAAGTGGTTGATTTGCTGTTTGGGATCATTGCCTTGCTACTACTTGCATTTTGTTTCCAACGCACGAACATGCCCTAGTAGGTGAAGCATGCTTGTTTACATGTTTAGGTCAGCGATGCAGTGTCCACTGACTGATGCGTATTGCTTTTTTGTGTTGTCTGAGCCAAAAGTGACATCACTTAACTGAAATGCATACAGGCTGGTTATTGAGATACAATATTGCGAAGTGACTAAATATAGATTTTTTTTGTCACATTTTGTCGTGAATGGCTGTGTTGCTACGTCTTTTCGTACTAGAAATAGGGAAATTGTATCACTATACTAGAACAACTCTCTCCCAACAGTATCTTCATTAAGAAAATATTCCTTTTTTATGCTTATGCTGTTATTGATTTTCTACTGGCACGATAACCTTATTGCGTTACGTTGTTTGTAGAGATGTTCTCCGTTTTTCTCTGCAGCTTAAAGTTTTTGTTGAGGAGAGGGTGTGATTGTGTTCAACAAATTGTGCTTCGTGATTGGTATTTTTTGTTTCATTTTTGAATACTGTAACTAGAAAGCAATTACAATTTCAGTTGAATCCTGTCCCCAACCGATATTATGGACTTCGCCCCACAAAACGTTGAAAATGTTCAAATATAACATCACATCATCCTAAGTTTTCGAATTTGTCAATAAAACATTTTCACACGCAAAAAACCTATCAACCTTGTTTATTGCTACACACACACACCAACACCCCATTTCTACACACCAACGGTCCAACACCCAACTCCTGTTTTGTCCTGAAAACAAACATTATGTCAGCATATGATGCAACCTTTGACAAATCTGTTGATTTTATGTTGACAAATTTGAAGTAGCGCAAAGGTTAAATGCATTTTTCAGTCTCGTTTGTAATACTATTGTTCCATTTTGTTGGTTTAACGCATGGTTTCTCCATCGGAGAATATACAGTCATACACCCCCACCATATGGGTATAGAGCAAGCAAGATTGATTGGATGATGAATGAACAATGTAAATGGGTTAACCTGAATTAGCTGGCGGATAAATTTCCCTTTGAAAAGTCGGTTAGAAATAAAACCATTAAAAAGGTACAAAACACTTGATGAACCAAAAGACCAAGTTTGTTTATTGTTGTTGCAGTTTCTTGAATGACCGTTTCAACCGAAGCAGTGGTGGCAATAGCCCATGTAAAACAGACGCTGCTGTGACACAGCATGATTTCATGAAAGTTTTGTAAAAATTCTTCTATAACTTGTGCAAGAGACTCAGTCTTATTCACATTTTTCAAAGCTGAAACTCTAGCTGTGCAGCTATCTCTAAACCATTTCAAAAACTGAGGTGTACGAAACTCAGTAGTGAATATCGCATGTAATTGTTCGCACTGCTGTTGAAGGCAAGTCTACTGTGGTGATTTTTCATCCAATTTTTTCTAACAACATAGTTGAAATCATACTACTGTATATCTTATTCCAATACACACGTGACATTTCAATGTCCCCGATTCTGTTTATATTTAACCAGCTCAACGCTCCAGGAGCAAAATTTCTTGTCACCACTCTTCAGTATTTCAATTATTTTATATTATTATTATTAATTATTTTCAATTGTAATTCTCTTCATTTTTTTTCGCTTTTACTGTTTGAAGTTTGTCAAACAAAACTTTTCAGTCACTTGTCTTTTATGGTAACCGTCTGAGACTTCCTTGCAAATGCCTCTTTTCAATCTCTTCCAGACATCCTGTCCTAAATATGTGATAATTTGCTGCTTTGATTAACACGAAGCTTATCTTATTGCGCAAAAAGTATGACGAAAATTTTCTTGTTTTTAGCCCTATCCATCTTACGTTGATTCGACGTCGACAAATGTAATAATAAACCGCACGCAGACGTCTGCAGACGTTGAATCAATGTAAAAAGGACCGGTTTTGCTGACTGAGAAGGTGGCATGGTGTATGTTCAAACCATTAGTTGCGACATTCCAAATCGATATTTGTTGTGGCGCATTCCTGGCTTTTTCGTTTAGGTTTCTGGATTCCAAGGTCTACCCTTTACCACTCCGAGTGGACGATGCCAGCCTGAAATGCGATAAGAGGTTGCTAGAAAGCAGCCAAGTTTGGTCTTATCTTTCACGGCACGACAAATTGGGAAAGACTTTGTCATTTTCGGAGTTGGTCCATAAAACATGCATATGCGATAGTTTTAATTTGACTGTGCAGCACTTGCTTGCATTGTTTTCTAAAAGTAACGACTTCCAAACAAGAAGCCTTTCTGCAACTGTGCAATCATAAATGCAACGTGCTTCAAAAAATGTTGAGAAATTTGCTGGAAGGTTTGCTCAATGTTTCATCGCAAGGCTGACCAATAATAGAAATGTTGCAATATTGTAAGATCGTCAAAGTGGGTTGTTTTTTTCAACACTCGCGTTTTGCGTGCATTACGTAATGCATGCGCATGTGTTATAACTATAATACACCTTGATATTTATTGTTTGGCGCGCATCTAGGCAGCTGGTGCACATGCATGACACAACTTTTATGCTCAACATCATATTTAGCATTATAAAAGCTTCAAAGCCTAGACCGGGTGACAGGAAAGGCTAATCTGTGGTGACACACTTTCAACAGGATGTTGCTTTATGTACGTTTCCTAATCGTCCCGTCTAATTAAGATTAACAGCTAATTCGCGTCCGTCTTTGGAACGGCTCTCGTTGTTTTATTGTCGTTGTGGTAAACCTGGTTGTGAGATTACCTGCATCGCGCAAACGATTTTGGTTTATTTGACGTTACTTCACTCAACAAACACATCATTAAACGTCTGGGGTTGTAGCAAGGGTTTTATGAATGAAAATCTTCCCCCTTTGGTGTGAGAATTTCTCCTACAAAAACACTCCTTTTTGCTTTGTTTCTTTTTTTTCTTCAACCGGAATTTGAAGGACAATAGACGCTTGATTTTTTTCGATTTCCTTTCTACATCTTTTGCATTCATTTAGCGTTTACCATTGCTTGGTGAGGTCTTCAGTCTTCATTCTTCACCATTTCAGTTGCAGCTCTCGTGAGCGCAGGCAGTTTGCAGTTGGTCTAGAGTAGATTTCTTACGGCAGCTATGAGCTACTTCACGTTTATGATTGAAATATTAAACGGCAATGCAATACCGGATTCTCAGTGCTCAGCCCTCGTAAAGTATCGTAGTTTTGTATTTGCTTCAATTCAGAGTTGTTTTTTTTGGGGAAGTGGCTATTTTTACACAATGAGGTGTTGCCAGAGTTAGGATTAAAGTTAGGAAGGGTTAAGGTAAGGGCTAGAGTTAGAAATAAGTTTAGGGTTTTGATCTTTGCCCAGGACTAAAAAAATTTCCAAAATACAAGTTTTGTTTTTCACAGCTTTGAAGTTTTCTCAAATTAGGGCAGAATTTCTTATCTGGCAGCACTAATGAGGCTATTCTTACAGTATTTAGTGTAAATATAGCCACAGCCTTTTTTTGGGATTCCGTATGATGTCGTGGACAATTTCTACTGGTACACAACTTTAACATGCCTCAATTATGAACTAACTAATTGCAGTGGCGAGTACGGGAATACGCATCCCTTCAGCAGGATATTTTTCAGTGATAAGTTGCAAAAAAATGTTTCTCGCCTTTAGTACGGATATTTTATATCGCTTGTAACTAAGGTTCATGAACGGGTTGTTGTGGCATCCCAGACAACAAAGTCAGTCATTTTTACATTAATTTAACGTCTGCAGATGTTGAATCAATATGAAAATGCCGGATTTTGCTGTTTGGGATCTATGTATTGTTGGTTTTAAGTTCTTGTCAGTCTACTTGACAAGCTACCCAGACAGCAAATTTGGTCATTTTTACGTTTTATGATGTAAAAACGACGGATTTTGCTATCGGAGTGTTGATTAAATATCAAGGAATTGCGCTGATTTCTATCTTTGATAACAAAAAGTCTCAGTTGTTGATCCATTTCATCAATGGTTTGACCCAATTCAATGGCATTGCCTTTACCATTTTGTATTGTCATCTAACGCTTATAATGCAATTCTGTAACGAAAAGCTAAATTAGACACAAAGTTCAGCTGTTTTTGTTTTCAGTTGTGTTTATTTCTGACCATCACAGCGAAAACAATACACGTCAACATAGCAAAGGTCTAAAGGAAGGTAGAAGCGCCAAAATGCGAACGTTAAAACGTGCTTGTGACCGAAATAAGTAATTAAGTTAAAAGAAAATTGGCAAAAAAAAGTATGCCGCAACCAGCCAAGATGCCGTTTTTACACGTCCGGCAACGTTGAAGCGATGTAAAAACGATAACTCTGCTGTCTCGAAGGATAGTGAAACACTTGCAAAATCTTATTTTTCTTAGTAGTGACATGACAATTGAATTATTTTTGGATTTATCTTACAGCCAAGCACTGGCCAACTTCTTGATTAGGTTAGGTTGCAAACGTCGGTTGACTCAGTGGACGACGTATGCAGTTGGTACATCGTAAAAAACATTAGTAAACTGTATTTTTAAAACAAACAAAACTGAGAAATGGTTTACTTTTTGTTCTAGAATTAATTTTCTCTAGAATAGTTCGTTTATTTTGGAAAACTAGATTATTTTTGCATTCACATAAATTCTATTTGAAACATATCAAAACTTTATTTTTAACTTTTATATTTCAGACAGCAACTGCTTATAAAACCTGGACACATTATAAAAATCGACTTAGGTATTCTAACTCTCGGCCTGATATTGACCCAGAAATTGTATTTGAAGAGCAGGAGCCGCTAAAATTCACTGAAATCGAAAGCAAGAACCAAGACATGCAAATAGTCCAGGAGACGGATAAGAATACCACTACCAAGTACGTTCAAATTTGCGTAGTCATTGTTGTCGCCTGTCGTTGCTATTCAGCTTTCAGCTGGCAAAAGTTTGCATAATTTTTCATTTTATTAGAACTCTAAGAACATTTATACGTATGAATGTTTCCCAGTTTTGGCCATTATGTATAAGAGAGAATTGTCTTGAGTTCAAATAACCTTTATTTTAGTAACGTTCCGCATGACGAAGCAAAAACCAGCATCAATTCTCATCCCCCACTTCCTGAGGGTAAAACACCTGGCGTTACGTTTGCTGGCGTGGAAAGAAAAGATTCTAAAGATGAGACACACACCCGGGTCATAGTCGAAGAAATCCGCGAACGACCGAGCACGTTAAAGTTTCTAGCTGCGTCTGCCGCTTTTCAAGCTTCGACAATTCCTGCTTTGCAGCGACTTCCTTATACACCAGATCCAGGTTTGTGGTATGTTGATATTTAAATCGTAGACGCCCCAGGCACCAAAATTTGTCATTTTTTCATTGATTCAACGTCTGCAGACATATAAAAATGACGGATTTTGCTGTCTGTGGCTGACTGGCTGTTCATTCATTAAAAATAGAGAAGCCGGTCAAAACAAGGACAATCAAATGGTGAGGTGACAATTTTTGTAAGAACTTTTGAACTTTCTGATACGAAGGTCATTGAGAGGCAACGTAGAAGGTGCAATAACGCCAAATAAACTATTTTTAAGGAAGAAAAATTCTGTCCTTTTTTCGTCTTAAGACGTTGGGTCAAATGTAAAAGGGAGATTGACTGGTTGCAGAATCATAGCGTTGAGTTTACCCAGGAAGCTAGTTGATTCCAAGCAAGCAAAAGTTGTTATTTTTACATCATTGCAACGGTGGGATGGCTCAGCGGAAAAGGCGTTGACTTTCCAATAATGCAATCCTGGTTCGACTCCCGATTTAAACTGGTTGTTAAAAGCACCGCTCACCTCTACCCAGGGTGGAATAAATTGGGTGAGCGTTATTTCTAAAAGAGAGGCGGCCGAGAGAAACAAACTGGCCACCTATACTTCTTAGTGCCGAAGGCTTAGTGCAATGAGAATCTTATCTTCTCATACCGACACTTGAAGCAAGTATGAGACCACTTTTACCCTTTTTTTTACAACGATGACCGAACAAGTCGCAATTTGGTCTAGAAGGGTGAAACTTTTTGCACGAAACTTTTTAGTCTCTTACTTCCAGTTATCCCCTGACATGATTTTTGTACACCATACACCACAAATAACCAGAGTAGCTGAACTAAAAGCATTAAACATTGAAACACTTTGAAGTTTCAGCTGACCAACAAAAGAACGATGTTCTTAAAAATGCAGCTTTCTGTGGCTTCTTTCAGCAAACACAATGTGTTGGACAATATGAATAACTGAACAAACCGTTTCTTATATGACAAAATAAAGGAACGAAAAAAATCAATAAAATTTTTCCATCACTCGGTAGTTTTCAATTGAAACAAAAACTGAAATGGTTGTATCAATGTATTTTAAGAAATAAAATTTATGTTTTTTTATTAATAAAATGACACTTTCAGTAAAATCATAAATCACCTTGCTCGGGAACGCAGCATTTTTCACAAAAATTACATTCGGACGTTTAATCAATGTAAAGATTGCTTGTTTTAATAAAAAACGATTCACTCTTTTTCACATTGATTTAATATCTCCAGTCATTGAATTGTTGCAAATGAGACAAATTTGCTGGCAGAGCATTTGAGCAATGATCGGCTTGTTTTCATTTCACAACCCGCCTATGATGACGTCGGAAACAGCTGTGTTGTTTGAGAACGCGTTATCTCTCGCATCAATTCGAGTGTATGACGCAATTCTCTCGCATCATTGGCTGAGCGACATAAGGTTTGCGATTGTCACGTGACACATGATCTTACGCCACCATTGTGACGCAGACTTGACCTGGTATTTGTGCCTGTGCTCTACGCACGAAAACGTTGTTTAAACAAGAAAATACGCAAAACCAACGCTAAAAATTTACCGTCATATGTGCGAAATTTAGATATTTATATGTAAGTCCTACATTTTCATTTCATTTTGTCAGTTACCTTTGGATGGAAGGAAAGGCGTGTCATAGCTGTGTTTGCAATACAATTTACAGTCTGAAAGTGGCTCACTACTGCTTAGACTTTCATTTCACCATGGAGTATTTTGAACCTTAATTCTTGAAAATAACTTGTCACGTTTAACACACTGTATGTTCAGGAATATTAAAATTTGTTGGAAATTGATTTTAGATGGTTACGGTCGCTCATTCAAATAGTTGATACCTTTGACTTGTTTTGACGTTGAGGGAAATTGTATACAGTAGAATAGTTGCGAGTTTACAGTGAGCATGCTTTCAAGGAAAACTATGTATTGTATTTCAGAAAAGAAAAACGAGTGTAAGTCAACAAGTTTGACATAAAACAACAATGCCTCAGAAACACTATTTTGTGGTTGCGGGGCAAGCGTAGGTCAGTGCAGATTGCGTTTCATGATGGGTGGAGTTGACGTTTTCACAACCGAAATACGCAACAAAATAAATCGTTCCGTTTTTTTTCTCTTTAGGCCTATACATCATTGTACAATTTCCGACCTGCAGGACATAACCTAATGGACCCCAACACTGAGACAGTACACTGATTGCAGCAGTTCAGAGGTGTTGTCTGAGTTGCTGCCTCATAAGCAAGAAGAAGACTAATTTCGTAAAACCTCTCGCATATCAGCAATAGTATAACCACATGGCGAATCAAACTATTAAAAGCTAACTTTAAATGATTATGCTCTTACAATGACATTTGCAAATTATATTAATTTTGCTTGGTGTACGAATGAAACTTACATTTTTTTCAAAGTTTGTTTGTTTATATGTAAACCACTGCACTTATTGCATCGCGAAAACGTTAAATATTATACGTTTTGTTTGAGGCACGTTTTTTTCAAAATCGCTGGAAATCTTTGCATTGAGTGGAAATCGTTATTTGATAAGGTCGCTTTTTGAAACTAGATCTCTCATACATTGTGGTCTGCATCACGTATCTCGTGATCGCTGTAGCGCAAAAATGACGTCACTTTCACCAATTATTAGGTCATAGATATGACATAACGTCGCATGACCACAGCAAATAATTGGGCTCTAATTTTATGTCGTATTTCTAGAGATTTCAAATAATAGGTTTAAAGCTAGGAGTAATTAGATTTTCCAAGCTTAATTTTGCTTGTCACAGTAATCCGGAGATTCGAAATTGCTTTTCGATCGATATTTTTCCTTCAGTGACCTGATATGTCATTCAAAAACATCTTCCCTTTCTGCTATCTTGTCTCGTTATAACAACTGCTGGGTCACAATTACGACTTGTAATTGGCACTTTTTACTGGGTGATAATGATTTTGATTTGCATAAATACCTAAAATTACTTGATTTAATTTGTCGTTTCAACGTAAAATGACACTGATTTGATGAAAACATTGCTCAGCTGGTAATGGCTGGCGTTTTTACGTCATTTCAACGTACAACCCAGCCAGCAAAACCGGTTCTTTTTACAAAAAAATGACCGATTTTGTCAGGGAGGAATAGAAAACTTTTTCTGACTGGGATAGTTGTATCCCAGACAGCAAATCAGACGTTTTTTTACACGCAGACGTTGAACCAATGTAAAAAACGTCTGATTTGATGTCTGGATAGAGGAGGTATTGGTCGAGCTGCCATGCTGAGCGACTACTACAGTGAGTAGTTGATTTGGTTGCCTTCGTCATAGCTTCCTGTAGCTTGCTGCCATATGGTCGTTACATTTCAAGCAGTTACTGTGAGAACTCGAAGGATTAGGTGCGCTTCACACAGCTGATAGAATAACACGTGGTGTTTTTGAAAGGAATTCTCCGAGCATATAAACAGATGTGAATTAGAACTTGTACCTTTTTAGTTTTAGAGAGTTTTTTTTTATAACCACTGTGTTTTTCGCTGAAGAATCAGCTAAGGGACAGTGGTGCGAAAATAGCATGAAACCCTTTCAATAATACAATGCTAGGCTCTAGTTTACTGAAAACACTATTTTATGGAGAGAAATCTTACAATCTATTTTTAGTGTCATAAAGCGATTTCATATTTGGTAGCTCAGTTATCAATTTGTGTTTTCAATTTTGAGATACGGCAGTCGGCACTCCTTTGACGAAGAGATTTTGCGTATAATGATTGGTTTTGTTACCCCTTTGTGACATTTTTGAATTGACAGTTTCTCTTAAAAAGAAACCAGACTATTTATTCGTTTTTTTCGCATTATTTTCACCGAGTTTTAAGGATCAACAAAAACTTACTGCCTTTTCTTAAGGCACTTGAAATTGTCAAGACCACGCGTCAAGGCAAAACGTCTGATACTAGAAATGGTTATGACCCAGCCAGAAAATCCGTTCATTTTTACATTAATTTAATTTCAGCACAATTTGGATGGAAAAATAAGAGTAGATTTGAGTTTTGAACTGCTGTCATTCTACCGCAACATAATTAATGTGTCTCGGCTGCCTATTTCCAACAAATATATCATACGGTTGATTGGATAGTCTTAATGGTTAGTGTGGAGGCTGCGCTGTTATGGTTAGCGAATCGCAATTGCCTGCTGTTCTAGTGAGTACTCAGCGTTGTGCTGACAGCCAGGAAGAACACTCCTTTCTACATGACTAACTTATATCGAGTACTTTTCAGCAGTGGCCATTAATTTATTACATAACAGACGGTGCGCTATGTGATGTCCATGAGAGACCTAAACACATCGAACCAGCAGAAAAAGAGCGTGGAGACAAAGTTGCCCCTCTTGCCCCATCTACACCCAAGACTAAAAGAATGAAGCCGAGAGGATTATTGGAAAGGCATGTAACATTATGAAGCTACTATACAGAGTTGTTGTCACTGCACAGTCGGCTGCATAGCCAAGTGGTGCGATCCCTGGTTCCACACTGCTCAAAAGCATGTGGCTGTTAAAACATACCGTCGATTGATTATTATAAGTAGTACACTGTTCTAGAGAGAAATGCCTAGCCCTTCATAGGGCTATGGTATGCTGAACTGCACACAGATTTGATTTGATTTTGTTTCATCTGTTTACACCTTTTTGACATTGGTGACGTCTTTCTCTTGTTATTTTTCAGTATAAATGATTTGCTTTAAAGAACGCTTTTTCTGGATATAAAAAATCAATAATTTGCATCTGCATGAATATTCTAATTTCACGAAAAGCAAGTCAAACGTCTCGGCAATGATTTTTTAACATCAACTTGTTTCAGGCGTGGGTCAAATGTGGCTCTCACCATATCCCTTCGAGCAGGAGAGAAAGGCACCAACACAACGAATGTCACTTCGACCAAGTCTCCGTAAGTGCCGGCTTCAGTTCTGCGATTCGTTATTTAAACATCCAGTTACGTCGAAGTGCTGATGAGAGACATGAGCTCTGAGCACTACTCAGCTAGCAAATCAGCGCAGACGCTAAACTTATGCACAAATGGACAGATTTAAACTTTTTCTCTTCTTTTTTCTTCAAAGAAGAATCGGTTAAGACTTAAATTAAAGAAGAAACGTAAATAAAAATAAAGTGAAAGTTTCTTCAAAAGTATCGTTTACGTTTTCAGGAAACCACTCGTATACCTTCAGAAGGCATCTTCTCCCTTGACTCCCAACGAGCTGCACGCAATGTCATGCCACGCCAGTCGCCTACAGAAGGAATTCTGGAAGATTCCAATGAACCATCCATCAGAGAAGGATTTCAACGTGGCCGGACACGGCACGAAGAACAGATACAGGACAATTCTGCCAAGTAGATACTTTTTTGTCTTCAAATGTTGTTTAGACGTTTATAATGAAGGTAGTTTTAATTTTGTTAAACACAGTTCACAACAGCAGTCCAGTCAATATAGCGACATTGTGTCCAATCAGTTGTCACTGCTTTTGCAGTGATGAACTTCAGATGAGTGATGAATTTCATATGAATGAAATGGCCCTTGTACCTCGTTTCTGTCACTGCCTCTCGGTCAAATAGGTTTTGTCTTTTCATCATTTAAGTTAGTCTTGATTTGTTTTTTTTTGCAGACGAACACAGTCGTGTAAAACTTCCATTAACGCCAGGAGAAGATCCCTTGTCCACTTACATCAACGCTAACTATATCCGGGATTGTACCGATTTGCCTACCAGTTCCTCCACTGATGAAGACACAGCTGTGGCTCCCGTAACTCACAAAGACGCTGCGTTCATAGCGACTCAGGTATGAGAAGGGTGCGCTCAGCAAGGATTGCTGTAGTTTCAAAGGCATGTGCCCGATTGTTCCCAAACATAGGTTTGGTTACTCGTCTACTATTTTCTATTCAATCTGTATCTAGAGCAAAACCGTCATTTATGCATTAGTTCAACGTCTGCAGACGTTGAGTCAATTTAAAAATGACGAATTTTGGTGCTCTTTGGTGGCAATGTGTTCCTTTTTGTGACCACAAACAACCGCATGGTGGCACACTGACACAGGTATATCCCAGCCAGCAAACTAGTCTTTTGAAGATTACTTTTAACGTCTGCAGAGGTTGAAATATTGTAAAAAAAAGGATATTTGCAGCTGGCTGAGATTAGACAACATTGCATGCAATGTCAATTTATAAAAAAAAACTTTTACGCGGAAGTTATCTTTGTTGATCTTCATATAGCCAGGACGATGATTCAACTTCAGTGCGTCACCTCAGCGAATGCTGTTATAAAAATAACTTAAACTGCATGATCACGGCTTTGTTGTTTTTGTCATTCAGGGCCCGATGGCGAACACCGTCACCGACTTCTGGAGAATGCTGTGGCAGGAAGATACAGCCAGTGTCGTCATGATTACCAAGTTAAAGGAACGAAAAGAGGTTGGTGTGATTTTCACATGATTTTCTACATTTCACATGATTTTCTTCATTTTACATGATTTTCTTCATTTTACATGATTTTCTACATTTCACATGATTTTTGTACATTTTACATGATTTTCTATATTTCACATGATTTTCTATATTTTCCATGATTTTCTTCATTTCACATGATTTTCTTCATTTTTCATGATTTTCTACATTTCACATAATTTTCACATGATTTTCTACATTTTACATGATTTTCTACTGTACATTTCACATGACTTTCCACGTTGCCAAGTCATCTGAGTTGTGTTTAATTTCAACTCAACGTGGCAACAATAAAAAGACGACTGGAACGACTTACTTCAGAGCTGGTTATAACGTGGCGCGACTTTTTGATCTACACTGTCAAGTCCTCAATTAACTGAGCGGATGATTTCATTTGCTGTGATGTTAGTTGTTGAAATAAATAGAACTGTTTTGAAGGTTTTCTTCAAAGTCAATCATTTCTTCCCACCGCTTTAGCAACTGACGTCACCAAAGTCACATATTTCGTTCCTAAATTTTAATTATTGAAGAAAAATGCCGTTATGACTGTGCAGTTTTGTGGTTGTGCCCATCGACTACTTTGCTGTTCAACGCCTTAGCCATGGACTTCTAAATAATAGCATCTGGACTGGAAACGCAGTGACCAACAAAAGGCCAAACAGTTGGTACAACAGTTGGCCAACAGTGGGCCAACAGGGTTAGTTACTTGGCTGTTGGCCCACTGTTGGCCAACTGTTGTACCAACTGTTTGGCCTTTTGTTGGTCACTGCGTTTCCAGTCCAGATGCTACTATTTAGAAGTCCATGCCTTAGCGATGTCATCATGTGGTTGTTTTGTTTCCAGAAATGCACGCAGTATCTCCCCATTGACGTTGACGAAACGTTAAGTTTTGATGATACCACCATCAAAGTCGTGTCCATAAAGAAATATGAACACTTTGCCGTTCGACTGGTGAGTTCTGCAGGCTTTAAATATGCAAAACAGTACCAATTTACTGACTGAGTATTTTACAGCCCTTGATTTGAACGTGGAATCGATGTTCTTGTTAAACATTTTTTGTGTTTTATCTGAAACACACCTAACACACTCAAAAAAGATTTTGAACACTTGACTTGTTCAGCTTGAAGTAACGTGTGACGGGGAGACGAGGCAACTTAGACATTTCTGGTACACCACTTGGATGGACCACGAAACCCCGGAGAAGACAAGAGGCTTGCTGGAACTGGTGCAGGAAGTTTCACTCTGGAATAAACCACCGCATGGTCCGGTGGTGATTCACTGCAGGTATTTTGCTCTTCAGTGACTAGGTGCTGGTGATAATATCATCATTACCCACAGCGACACTGTAATGTCTTGTGTTACTGTTTGCGTTTCCTCCGAACATCATTGCTGATTTCTTTATACAAAAGAGTTATTCAATAAAATAGCTGAGCTAGACTGACAAAAGCGTCAGTTCTGATGCGGGAGAAAACGAGATCAAAAAGTTTGCTGTGTTGATAGCCTGGCAGCTTTGCATACTGGAAAAGGCGTTGAGCTACAGCAGCACCCTGCCAGATCACCAGTTGTCGATGTGAACCTTCTTGCTTTTAATTAAACTCTTCCGTTGGCCCGGTGGCATTAGAGAGAAGTTTTTGGAAATACCTTGCTCAACTGAGCACAGAAAGTTGAACGAAAAATTGACGCATTTTAACGTTTAAACGATCATTCGCCTTTTCCTAATTGACACAGCCGATTGGATATCGATTGCGTTATCGGGGACACTCGACTTGTTTAATGACGATATCAATGATGTGTGTTTTCATATGCTGTTGTATCCATTGCAGTGCGATGTTTTTGGTGCTTTACGTCAACACAGTAGTCAAAAAAGACGCAGCGAGCACATCAATATACTATCATGATTCGATTCTTATGCAATAACTTGATTGAGAGATTAGATTATTGAGCAAATGTTGACATTTCTAACTTTTGTGATGAATGCAGAGCAACAGTGCTATTATTACAGAATGCAATTGGATATGAAGAGCATTCCCAGACAGCAAATCAACCGCTTTTTACATTGATTCAACGTCTGCAGACGGTTGACGAGCAAATTAACCGCTTTTTACATTGATTCAACGTCTGCAGACGGTTGATTTGCTGTCTGGATTGTCGTTCAGTGCTTTTCAAACTCATCGCTGCGTAGCGCAACCACCCAGTGGAAATAACATCTAATCTACAAACCGTTATTTCCAAACAGTGCTGGGATTGGGCGGACAGGATGCTACATCGCAGTGACCATGGGCTGTCAGCAGTTGATGAAGACCGGAAAGACTGATATTTTGAGGCTTGTGTCTCAAATGCGACTCGACAGGTAAATTCCACTGCTTCATACGTTTGAATGATGTCTATGTGGTATCTCTGTAAAATGGACAAATTCTTCTCTCATAAGAATTAAGTGTTTCAAGTTATAATGGATGATGTCGCTGATAAAAAGCTTTCCGCTTAATATAGCTTATAGTAGTAGAGGGAGAAACAAAGCTTGTCTTTGAAATAACATTAAATTACTGACAAAAGTTCGCTGCGTGAAATTATAAACTATTATACACTACACACAATATTATTATACAATTACACCATATTTACAGGGGTTCTTAACCTTTTTGTCTCGTTTACCTCTTGCCGAATGAAAAAAGCAAAATTTACCCCCACTGTTTTGGTGGCCCTTTGTGATGTCATCGTGTCCAGTCAACCATGCGAAGAAATGCAAAACATCCTTTTTTGTCTGGATTTACCTTGGCAAATATCAAAAACAAGCTGTTTAGACGCGATTGTTCTTGACGGGGTCCTGTGAAAAATAATGTCTTGGAACAGTTGTTGAAAGAGCTACTCGTTGTCGTCTTTGGAAACTAAGCGAGATAGGTGTTTTGTTTTAATAGCCAACAATGAAGAGAACCCTACTTCACACAGATAAGTTGGAAAAGGTATAATAACTTCAAATGCACGCTTAGTCAGCGTAGGAAACTCTTCGACTAATCCACACCAAAACTTGGAAAAGTCACCATTGCACGATAAGAATTTGGAACAAAGCGTTGTTGAACATTGAAGATCAATCAATTCATCTTTGCAAAGATCATCTTCAGCAATACTTTCTAACTTGGCTTCAAAGGGATGAGTTATCCAAAGAGCAGTACATGTACTGTTAAAACTTTCACCTTCGAAGTAACCGTCAACGTTCTTTTTTAAGGCGGCAAGGTGCTGGCATATTTCGACTTCGAGGTCAGAAATTTTGTTGCGACTTCTACTGACTTTCCAATCATCAAAATGTTGGAAATTTACGTAAATTCCTTTTTGAACTCTTCTACTCCACAGGTCTAATTTTGTCTGAAAGCCTTAATTTATGGTTCAGGAAATTTACCCCCTCGGTAGGTAAAATTTACCCCCAGGAGGTAAATTTACCCCCGGTTAAGAACCCCTGCACTATTATATTATGAAATAATACAAATTGGATAGAGAGGTTACCTTGTACCCGTAAACCGACGTAACTGAGCAACATCACGACATTTAATGTTATAAAAACAAAATAGCGAACGTCTTCGGCTATGCTTATAGCCCTTATCAGGCCTTTAAAAGAAAAATATATATGGCTGAGTAATTGACTGCCATTGAATGGGCCAGAGTGGATTCGATAAATCTTAATCAAGCAAGTTGTTTTTATTCCAGAGGTGGAATGATCCAGACGTGGGAGCAATACCAGTTTGTCCATCAGGCCTTGAGCCGCTATGGCCGCATCTTAGCCGGCGAGAATGTGACTACTCCTTCGACGACTGGATCCATTAGAAGTCCGCCGGACTTGTGCAGGCTTACTGCCGCCAAAGATTCGTCAATCACCGATCCTCCACGTCCGCACACTCCAAAGCACCGGAGGTCTTTGTCTGAAACCAATTTGCCGTCGCCGAAAGAATTGAAGCTGAACTTAAGAAATGCTCCCACTACGTGCAATAATGATTCACCGAAATTGATCAATCTGGAGAAAAGTCGCTTGACAACGGAAGCACCTCCTGCCACGTCACCACATCCAAGTGACGTCACCTCTCCCATGATTCGTTCGCCATTTGGAAGGATGTGTCTTCAAGCGAAAGACATGAACGCCTCTTCGATATCCTCCTCGCACAGCAAGTTCGAGTACCCGGAAAACAATGGCAGCGCGCTTGAGAAAGGTCGCTCGCTTTCCACAAAGAAAGAAACGAATAAAGCCTTCGATTTCAATTTTGCCGTCCCCACCACACCGCCAGCTAAAATCGTTTCTAGAATCATAAAAACGTCTTCAAGTAACGGCTCACAGAAACGCCGATTTGAACTTGATTTAAATGCTTCGGCAAAGTCGCCAAACGGGGAATTGTGCAACGAATTGAAAACCATCAGCAAGGACCAAATCACTTCATTATGCGACGCCACTGCCGAGTATGCATCACCAGGCACTGCCCCGGATCATTCGCGTTTTGTTTTCCCATTGCCTGATAAGAGATAGCACGAGATTTCTTGAATTTCTATTGTTTTTCACTGTGTTTTTTCGCATGCATGAGCAATCGGTTAAAGCCCTGTCGATTTTTATTTACATACCTCCCGTTGAGTTGAAGTATTTTTACGTTATTTTTTTACGCCATCTAACGTAGCAAATACGTAGAAGTGCGTTATTTGAGAGTAGCAAGCGCACTTCTTCGCATGAATGATGGGCAAAGTGATCCAGAAAAAAAGAAACTTTTTATTTTTAACGAAACTTATGTTGTATTTGATTGCTTTTGCCGTATCAGCCCACGAATTTCCAGACAGCAAATCAGTGGTTTTTTAACACGTCTGAAGACGTTGAGTCAATGTAACAAACGACTGATTTGTTGTCTAGGTGAAACGCGTTGTTTCGGCCGCTCGAAATTTGCTGAGTAAAAAACTGTGTTTCGCAGCTTGTAACTGATAACTTCCTTCACTTTGAAAATCCATCAATTCTTCACTTGGTCACTAGCGTTGTTCAAATCAAGCTGAGCGTATCGTCTGAGGGAAAGTAACGATGCAAGGTGTATCTTCTGTGTTAATTGAATCAGCTATTTTGTAGCATTTTGTCATTGTTAAACCATAGACAGACAAAGCAAAGTAATTCCATTGATAAGATGTAAAAAAAGATCCCGTAATACGCTGAATCAGGTCGTTCTTACAGTTTGTGATTTCTTGTTTTCAAGTACAGAGCAATTTTCGTGTTAAATCCTAAATAACAAAATCTGTCATTTTTACGATATTGTTGGGCCAATGTCTAAATGACGGATTTTACTGTCTGGGATGTTTACTTATTAGAGGGACTGCCATTTTCTAGTGTTCTTTTTTTGTGTCAAGTGTTTCTTAGCCGTTTTATTTGTTCGAGCTGATACTAGATTTGGAACTGAGCATTTTTTTCCCTGACGAGATCTTGTTGCAATTAATTGCAAAGAAAATAACTAAATTGAAAACTCATTAAATTCGACCTGTTCACACAACTTCAACATCGTCATACGTCAAAGCGATGCAAAAATATTAATTTTTGCGACTTGGAAAAACGTTTCTTAGAATAAATTTCTGAAATGATTGTTTTGCAAATGTTTTAGCTTGGAAGCCCTTGATTTCTTCACCGTTGTGTTACTGTGATATTGTTGTTTGTCGATTCCCGCATTATGTTTGCTTGGCAAGTTCTGCTTGCAGACGTTTTAATTTTTGCCAAACCTCCTCCCCAGCCAGCAAAAGTCGACTTGTTTTTAAATCGTTTCAACGTTGCCGGACGTTGGAACAGCGACTTTTGTTGGCTTGGTTCGGGCATTACTACGACCATCATCATTTGGTGAAGCGCTATTTTTATTTTTCTTATTTCTTTTTATTTTTTGTATGCGAAGTAAACTGAAATAAAAACCACCATTCCCATCATCGAAAATAGTCGTTCATTGCTAACAGGTATAGCAGGTGGACGCGCAAGACACGCTTCCTACAATTCGATGTGCTTAGTCTTGAAGTAATAAATACAGCCTACGATCTAGTCCAGCCAACTGAGGATAGGAAAAGACAGAGCCAGTGACGTACACAGGGAGCATTGGGCCATGCCCCCCTTTAAAAAATGTTTTTTTAGCGTTGTTGTAATTGTGTAGCGCAAACATGTTATTATTTAAAAGTGGTCTAGGGTAGCAGAGCCGTAGTATCCCCGCTGGGGGCACGGCTGTTTAGGGGTCTATTCACTTCAGTTTGTTTAATGTTTTTTGGCCATTTTAAATGAAAAAATACTACAAGCACTGCTCCAGAAGCTCGATTTTCCGATTAAGGCCTAATTATCACTCCTAAAACCCTCAGTTGGGAGGCCTACTTCTGTTTAGGGGCCCACCCATATTCATGTTTAGTTGGTACAGCGTTTTTCGGCAATTTGAAACTTCACTCTGAATCTCGGTAACAAAGAAAGAAACGAATAACCGGTAACCGGCACTACGTTAAAAGCCTCTACAAGTATGCGAAACTACCAAGAATAACCCATCAAGGCTTTGTCAGTCCGAGAATAAAGATTTAAAATCAAACCATACTTTGTAGCCTATTTCTTGTGCGCATATTTTGGACTTCCGATGCCCATGGTTTGGATCTTCTATCGGATAGATCAGGGGTCACCAACCTTTTTTACATGCGGGCCACTTTAGCAATAAGGAGAGCTGTGGCGGGCCGCACTAACAAAATTTTAGGCAGGTTGACTCTTATGCTAGTACCTAGCAAAGAACGCATTTCGTACCCAGTATCCAGCGTTGCATGTTGTTAATATTCATTTCAGAATATGGCAGCAACAAAACTAGTCGAACAGAGCTACTGCCAGGCCAAGCTCTTTAACAACACTTTTGACTTCTTTAACAATGCCTAATAAACGAGGTCACTTGTTTTGCGCACTTGTAGCGAGGCGAGCGATTTCATGAGAATATTCATCGCCAAGCAAGAGTGGTGTCGTCACTTCGCTTCACAACAGATATCTTGCAATTAACAGTTTCAGTAAACAAGGAAATGTTTGACACATCGCAAATTGCGATGTGTCAAACATTTTGTGTTGCATTGCCTGTATTGCGATTCGCAATCAGGGATGTATTCCTAAATTTTTTTTGGGGGGGGCTCTAACACTTAGCTGTGTTGTTATAGACAAAGTATGTATAAGTAATCGGTGTAGGTTAGCTAACAATGTTTACCTTTTTTAAAAGGAAATACTGTTCAGTATGTTTTTACTTCTGAACATCATGTCGAAAAACAACCCATGCTAAAACATAGCTTGAAGTAGCCTACAGAAAAAGGTAGAAGCAACAAAACGTGAAAGCGTGGTTGAATCCGATATAAAATTATAAGTTTGAAATTTGGCTTGGTTGCTACACTGCAATCTCCTTTGCTTTTTTTTTACTGCGTAGGCCTACACTTGAAACTCGATTTGCATGAGCTAATTCCAATCTCTTAACTCAATTGTAAACTTATTTGTATGAGCCAATCCTAAGTACACTTGCAAAAACATTGACTGCAATAGGAAAGTAAGGAAATGCAATTCTTGAAATGAGCGCTTGTGGTTGCAGATTTGCTATATAAGAACCAATAAGCTGCCAATGTGACAGTTACACTAAAATCTCATTTAGTTATTAACGAACAGTTTAAAAAACTCCAATTACAGCAAAAGTATATTCCAAGTTGGTGCAAACGAGATTACACAAAACAAACAGCCTGTCTGCCAGGTCTTTGGTTTTATGGGCTAAGTTTAAAGCACCACGACAGTCCTTGATTTTAGCTAGCAAACAGTTTTTGCGGAGATCTGAGTTCATTCAATGTGGGCAGCTTAGAATGCTTAACTTGAACATCCACAGCCGACCGATGAGTCTGCAACCACTTCTGAGTTGCCGCAGTGCCATTCCATAAATGAGGAGGTGGTCCATTGATGCTGATGAACAACAATGCTGAAACAAGTGATATGGTCAGCCGTGATCGTAGCTGTGTGATGACCAAGTTCATTTGTGAAAATCCACGTTCGGCTTCAGCAGAACTTATAGCAATCATGTTTAGTACCGTACTACGTTCTTGAGCAACTTTATCGTATCTGGTATATGACAAGGATTGTCAACATACAATCGAAAATCGGAAATAGGAGTGATAACATGAAATCTCTCCTCTATTTTTCGTAATCTCTGCTCCCCTTCTTGCCATGGAACTTCGACTGCAGCAGGCCATAACTCTGGTACAATAATTCCCAAGCTCTTCACAGAATTTTCATTGTTGGTGTCCACCATCCTGCTTCCAATGTTCTCAACCAAAGCTTAAATAAACTGATTACGATCAAAAGGTGGCCGGTCGATTGGTCGAAAGACATTTGGTCGACAGTCAATTGGTCGACAGACATTTGGTCGACAGGACGTTTGGTCGACAGACAATTGGTCGACAGACATTTGGTCGACAGGACATTTGGTCGACAAGACATTTGGTCGACAAGACATTTGGTCGACAGACATTTGGTCGACAAGACATTTGGTCGACAGACATTTGGTCGACAAGACATTTGGTCGACAAGACATTTGGTCGACAGGACATTTGGGTTAGAGTTAGGGTTAGGTTAGGGTTAAGGTTAGGGTTAGGGTTAGGATTAGGGTTAGTTAACCCTAAAATGAATCGTTCTTTCGACCAAATGTCTTGTCGACCAAATGTCTTGTCGACCAAATGTCCTGTCGACCAAATGTCTGTCGACCAAACGTCCTGTCGACCAAATGTCTGTCGACCAAATGTCCTGTCGACCAAATGTCTGTCGACCAAATGTCCTGTCGACCAAATGTCTTGTCGACCAATTGTCTGTCGACCAAACGTCCTGTCGACCAAATGTCTGTCGACCAAATGACTGTCGACCAAATGTCTTTCGACCAATTGACCGGGTACCGATCAAAAGAAGGGTAGGCTAGTCTCTACGTCGAGCTTTGAACTGGTCCAATGTTGTGCCTTTAATTAGGAGTAGGCTAGTTTTTTGTACTTCCGGGACTCAAGTTAACAACTTCATCAAACGAATACTTTCCTTCTTGAATAGCTTTTTTTATTTGAAGTAGAGAATTAACAGTCCATTTGACATGACGATTAGCTACTACAAAGTTGATATTCCCAGTCTGGAGAATTTCTGACAAAAGTGATAATTGGCGATTGCTATCAACTTATGTTCGTGTGTTTTTTTGCAGTTCTGTTGTGAGAAAGCTGTTAAAGTGTTACTTGTTCAGTCGAGAAGTTGTTGTTCAGCCAGAAAAGCTGAAAAATGGAAGCTTGAACGAGCCCCCCCTGAGCCCCCCCTACATCAAGCCTTTTCGTTTTTCGGGGGGCTGAGCCCCCCCGAGCCCCCCCAGGAATGCAACCCTGTTCGCAATACAGGCAATACAACAAACGCTTGTGGAAATCACCGAAAAAACGTTTCTATCGTAACTCATGAACACTGAACAGTACGTACGTGTTCCTTCTAAAAAAGCAATGAATTGGTTTTTCATCCTTTTTGTGAGAGTCTTCAAAACCCTCTTTCTTTGATTATTGGACAACTTTCACTTGCGGTGCTTATCAGCATGGCAAGACTTGTTGATTAACAACATTTTGCAGTAGGCTACTAAGCTAAACATTTCCGTATTACAACCAGAAAGTCTTTAAATTTATGTATAATATTTTGCCAATTTATTATAAATTGAGTTGGCACACCGACCTATTTTGCCAACAAAAACTTGCATAAAGGGAACACTGCTTATGAAACACAATAACGGTGAAACGCACACTAGTGTTTACATGAAATTTACAAATTTAAAATAAGCAACCCTATGCTCACAGACAATTTTGAAATTCGAAAACAGACGTTTAATCAACCACTGAGACAGTGTGGCTGGACATCGCATTGGAATAACTTTAAGTGGCCCCCACCTAGAACTACAATCTGATTGGTCGGTGGAATCGTATGCAAAGCGAAAATAAGCTTCCCGCAAAGTATTTTTTGCCTTCATGCTCTTTAACTCCTCACGAAAAGTATTTTTGGTTATAACTTACTGTACTTGTACGCTGATACCTTCCGCGGGCCGCACATAACGGCGTGGCGGGCCGTATGCGGCCCGCCAGTTAGTGAGCCCTGGGATAGATATAGTTTTTGATCTCTTATGCCCATACTTTCGAACCTCCTATAAACTTTAGATCTTCCATGCACAAGTTTTGCCCAAGCTGTTGGATGACGCAGCGGATAAGGCACTCGCTTTCAAATCACACAATGGTAGTTCGACTCCAGGCTTAACGTGGTTTTTTGAAAAACACCGTTCACCTCATGCCGATGACTTAGTACAATGAGAACGAGTTTTAGGTCTTTTATGCCCATGTTTTGGATTATCTTCTGCCCATACATTGTATCTCCCATCTCTGTAAATGTGTTATGTCAAGTTGCAGACCATAGCTGAGCTAAGACCCTCGAATTAACTTTAACGGCAGTAGATATTGTTATAAATGTAGCATGCAAGCTGACCCTAACCGCGTTATTGGTAACAAAACTTAGCACAATAACCTACGCTGGTTACTTTACATTGAGCGATTCAATTAACTATCCAGCCTCCGAGTAACTATTCTGCTGTTCAATTACAAACAATGCGATGGTCTTTGTTATGGCCTACGATTCACAAAGGAGGGGCACTTTGAATCTCAGCCTAACAAATATGAAATTCTAATGCATTGATAGCCTACGCAATATCCTGCCTTTTTTCTCAAGTAACGTCACAGTAAAACCAAGGTTATTTTGAAACTTAACTTAGGCCATGACTTCAATATAAAAACAACATGCATTTCAATAGTAAAAGAAATAAACTAAGCCCATTAATTCATTTAGCTATATTAACACTTAAGTTGCTTTCTTCTACTGAAACACATAGGGAAAGGCTGCAGTCCTCATGGATGAGCCGCACTTGTCTGCCCGATAGCTCAGTTGGTTGACGCGTGACGTCGTGAACGAAGAAGCTTCAAGATCAAGCGGCGCTGGTTCGACTCTCGGGATAAACTATGCGCTCAAGAAACGCATTCTAAAGACTGCTCTCCATCCAGCGGCATTTAACGAATGGAATAATTCCCCAGCAACAACACTTCAACAATCGGAAAAATTCACTGTCAATCTCGGTAACCGGTCCTGCGTCAAAAGCAGTCAAAAGCCTCTACAAGTATGCGAAACTACTACCAGGAATAACATATCAAGGCTTTGTCAGTCCAAAGATTAATATTCAAAAACCAAACCAACAAAACCAACCACTTGTCTACATTACAGTATAGCAAATCCATGTGTAGGCATACTGGTGGAGGCAGTAGCGTACGCAGGGGCGGCATTGGTCCATTGCCCTCTTCTCCCTTCAAACGTGTTGATTTTTTTATCGTTGGTGTGATTGTACAAACATGTTATTGTTTAAGAGTGGTCTTTGGTAACAAGACGTATTAATCGCCCCTCGTACCTCCGGGGCACGGCTGTTTAGAGGCCTACTCATTTTAGTTTGTTTAATGTTTCTTTATGGCTATTTGAAATAAAAAAACGTTGTAAATATTGCTACAGAAGCTCAGTATTCAATAGCTTAAATCACGCAAGGCCTTATTTACCATTTCTAAAACCCCGCTTAGTGGGCCCACATCTCTGTTTAGGGGCCCACCCGTGTTCATATTTAGTTGGTGCAACGTTTTTCAGAAATTTTATATAAACAATGTGACAATACTGTTACAAAAACTAGACCCTTTATAGCTTAGACTGCATCCATCGTTTTTATATTGTTGACGATCATTTGGAATAACTACTTTAAATCAGCGTAACCAGTAAATCTTTGCTATTTTGTTGGAGTTTACAGAAGAAATAATACTACGCTCTCGCTCTACGGTCACATTAATTGATATTGTGTAAGCCTACTATTTCTTTGGTAACAACATTGAAAATTACATAAGTCCCAGCGTTGCATTCGTAAGCTTTCACTGTCACAAGTCTCGGTGCTTTATAGGCTAGCACAAACCAATGACGTACAGTAGTCTAATTATGACATTATTAACGTCAGCAATAGGAAAGGTCCATCCGCAAAGTAGGATACTGATGTCTCAAACCCATTAAAATCTCAATCAATAGCGAAAGAAAGAAAATCCGTCACTGTTTGACAGCAAATAAAAAGCAAGATCAATAAAACACTTCTATTCCTTTCCGTTTGAATAGTCGACAATAATTTTCCATTGTTTTCTTCGCACATTTGTCTCTGCTTGCTGTGAATTATATCATTTTTGGTTGCAGTTAATTCTTCTCCAAATGCAGCTTTCATTTAAAATGTAGATTGGTTCTCTTGAGCCTTACTAAAAGACAAAGCAATACATACAAGTTGGGAGACGTAGTGAAAACACAAAATCGCTGTTGGCGGGCACACTCTGCCACTGATGTGCCGAGGTAGCTATCTTTGCTCGGTAACATCATAGTTTTATAGCTGCAGACGGAATTGTATTCAGTGGATTTGCATAAGAATGGTTCAAAGTGCAATGTTGGCACTCAGAATCCAGTTTCAGACGAAGACGATCGACATCTTCAACTTGGATCAAAATAAAATTATCAAACGCTTTGGGATTGCTTCAGTACTTTTATTAAAACTGTGGCTCCAGTGCATAAAGCTTGGATTTTGGAAGCACTGAGTGCGCCAGTATACCGAAGTCCACCTGGTGTTGGTAGACCAAGAAACTTTGCAGGCAGAAGATTTTGAGCTCTCAGCAAAAACAACGATTGACTGCAAAGCAAGCATATGGGGGATTCATGAATATTCAATCTCTGCCTGGCACTTTTTCTCAGTGTAGATCTTTCTAAAGATTGTGATGTCATGAATCTATAAACTCGCGAGCAAAGACAGTGAATTTGTCGAATGGATAAACCTGATGAAAAAACAACAATTTTAGATTTTATTCTCGTATCTTTCTTTTTCATGGCATAATCACTTAATCACTGAATATTTTTGCAAAGTCAAAAGTATTTTTGCGATAGTATTCGTATAATCATAAAATGCATTTATTAGCCAACTACATGGAGAAATAAAGGCGGTGCAAGTAATTTATTGTTCACGTTTTCTTCAGTCTCGTTATTTGACATACCTTTGCAAAGACTCTGCTCTGAATGAGACCAAGCGGGACCGGACCGTACATTCTGGAATCATAGGAGCGTGACAAATTGTCACCTTCCAGCCACACGTGACCTCTTGGCACAAATCGACGAACCGTGACAAAATCTTCCATGCTACAACAGAAAATTTCTGATTTTCTTTTTTTGCTTTCGAAAGCAGTCTCATGCTTGTCAACATGATGCAAGTTATCAAGCCCCAAACAGCAAAGCATTGCTGTCTGGAGCGTTTATGCTTTCGCTGCACTCACAGCGTCAAGGGCACCCGAGTAAACAAGTTTTTAGAAATGTATTTGTTGAACACTGTTGAAGCGACCTAAAAGTTTATTTCTTTAACTGGTTAAGCAACAACTTTCGAGACGCTGCAATTCACGTAGTTTGATAAATTTATTTATTTTTTGACTGAAAGTAAAATAGAATAACGACAGCAATCTGACAGTGACCACACCGAGGAGAAAATAAATGAGAGAGTGAAACTTCGTTACGCTTATAGAAAGCATTTGATGAGTGTGTTTCATCCCAGACAGCAAAATTCGTCATTTTTACATTGATTTAACGTCTGCAGACATTGAATCAACGTAAAACTGACGGATTTTGCTGTCTAGGATGCGTCCCATGCATGCAGCAAATGTATACATCCATTAGATTTTGATAAAATGTTAAATTGATATTGACGCGTCTACACATTCATAAAATGCAATCTATCACAAAAGAAGAGTTTCAGTGAAGAAAGGCAGCTTTCATTGACGAAGTTTGTTCGAGATATTTTTACGTCCCTAACAAAATTTAAAACGACAACCCATCAAATGCCAGCGTGCAACGCGTCACCTGTTGTCGTCTTTCATATTTGGATAATCGTACGTCACCTTGTCACCTGGCAACCCTACGATACGTTTACAAAGCTTCATTGATGGATCATCGGGCGCCTTCACAGTCACAATGTCGCCTCTGAAGAAAAACAACTTTGAGGTAATTTGATTTATTGAACTTGAGCTGAGTTTACGCAATGCAAACGTAATATCAGACGTTGCTTTAAACGGCGAAAGGTACCAATGCCCAGACAGCAAAATTTGTCCTTTTTACATTTGTGAAAAATAAATGCAAAAATTACGGATTTTGCTTTATTATTTGATGGCTTTTTCGTCATTTATGGTTTTTTCTACCAAATCTCCAATCAAATTTTCTTCGTAACTTTAAAGTTAACTTACTGCATATTTGCCCATCGCTGACACATAAACAAAACTATAAGCTGTGCGATAAGAATGACGCTTAAATTGTTATCCTTTTGTCGCTCTTAGTCAATCAACGAATAAAATACTAACACGATTCTTAATAATGGAGATTTGAGGGAGTTTAGGAAGAGAAAATTCTATGTGAAGTAAACTCATGTAAAAGTCGGCTGCGTTAAATCAGCCATAACCTCCGCATCGAAAGCGTCTGGCCCTAAAAAATATCCCAGTGCAGGCCTCGAAATTCGTTTTTGTTGACGGCGGACAAACGTCTGAGCAGCTATCTCGGCGGACAAATTAAGTCTCACGGCGGACACACCAGTTTTAGCGTCGATCGTCATGCTTAATCACTTTATCTTGATAATTCTTCACCATTTGGGAACTATAGCTACGGTTTAGAAGGGTTGTTAAAATTGCAGTGAAGTCACTCTGAAAGGCTTTTATCAAACCAACGACTTGCGCTTGAAGAGTCAAAGCGCCCTGTAGCTGCTTAATACGCCGCATAACTGATTAACTTCCACCGAACGAGGTCGTGTGGCTTCTTGCGTCACAATGCTCTGGGGCCTGGGCACGAATCGGAAAACTTCTACACTAACGCTACTATTTTCTGCTGTGCAAAGTTTCACTAGGCTTTTTATTTAGGTTTATTTTTGCGTGTCATGTGAGCGAAAGTGAATTTTCCCTAGGCCTTTTCTTTCTTACTGTAATATCAAAGCTTAAAAAATTTTGTAACCAACCTTGCCTTATCAATATTACTCGGAGATCAAAGCCAGAGATTGTGACGTAAGACGTGAACAAAGTTACGCGTGAATAGTGTAGAAGTACCGTACTCCCATCGATTCTTGGCGAAGAATTCACCTTTGTTACGCTGATTCAATGTCATCAATCGTTGAAGCAACGTAAAAATCGAAAGTTTTCCTGATTGAATGGAAACTAAGGGTTACGATACAATATTCACATTTTCTAGATGCGTGCTAGAATGCGAGGGAAATTATATTCTCGCACCAATTGTTCGTGGTATGCAATGACGATTTGTATCGCTAGTTCCTGTGTTCTTTCTCGGCGGACAAATATGACCGATCTAGATGGTACTTCCCGCGAACATCACATGCTGTGACGGCGGACATGACCGCCGTGTCCGCCGTGAATTTCGAGGCCTGCAGTGCGGACAAAATATTTTTAATACCGTGATGATAACGCTTGATACATGACACCGTGCCAGCTGTAGGCTTACTGGCGCGACCCATAAAGAAACAAATACCTTCGCAACCCTTTGAACGAAGTCATTTTCTCACCGACACCCATGTCATCTTCGTTTATAGTCGGTTCCATGGAAGGTCCTGTAAACTGTAACAAGTCGAAGCACTGGTCTAGGGCAGTGTACGCCACTATGCACAACCCAACTTTTCGAAGAATTCGAGACATTTTTTAGCATTCACTTACATTTTATTGTCACTCCAGCTGACATTTATCACTGTAAATACGTTTGAAAACCTGAAAACAATGCAAAATGAAAATCTTATAACAGTGACTACTTTGCAGGCCAGGATGTCTTCGTACAAAAATACAGGAGTCTCATACTTGAATTGAATTACTAATTGACAGTTGGATTTTTATTTTATATGCAAAAAAATGAAAATCGATAAAAGGTTGCATTTTGCAGCATTTCCTAACCTAATGTATTGACTTCATGTCAATAGGAGAAAAAAAGATGTAAGAATGGAAGCGTTAATAACACCCAATAACTAACAAGTTCTGCATGCTTGCCATGAAGGTGACACATCGATTGACTGTTGTGTTTGTGGCACATTTGTTCAAACTGTTCAAATACGTTAATTTTTGTTGACCTTTACTTTCCTTGTATCTTTCCTAATAGTGCCACTTTCACCAGACCACCAGGTTTGAAGATGTTCCCTTTACCTCACGAACTAAATCTGTCGTTTTCTAATTGTTATTCTCTATCTTCTTTCGTTTTTGGTCAATTTTAGGTTGAAGTTTCAGATCGTTGCATATAATTGAAGGAGGTAATGGTATCAATATGAATTAATGATAAAAGCACAGCACGTGACTGTTTAAAACTTTTAAAACAAAACAGAAATGCGTTAGCGGAAAAGGATCAAGGAATGAATTAAACGATCAATGTTTTTTCAAATTTTTTAATCAAATTGTCTTTAATAACATTAGCGCTTGTTTTGCAGACCTCTTAGGCACTTAAAAGGGTGTAACGAAAAGAAAGAGAAACGTAAGAAATTTGATAACATCAAAGAACTGTGGAATGCGATATTCACTTTCATAGTTATGAATTCAAAGCTTTAGAGCTGTAAAGTATGCTTTTTCTTTGACTTTTGTCGGCATTGGCACACATTTTGTATAACTGAATAATACTAATTACAGTAGGGTAGAGTGAAAAATTTTTTTTCTCTTAAATCAAAAATGTGGGGTTCTAAAAACTTGGCATTTGACCCAAAATCACCATTAAAATTGATTTTGGGGTGTGGCACTTTTAATTGGCCGTGCCACCTGACCCTAAGGGGCGCGACGGGGTCAAACTTCATGAAATCCGAATAACTTTACAACCACACATGCTAGAAACTTGTAATTGGTCTTAAAAGATTCAGAAGCTACATGTTTTTATCTGTTCTAAGAGCAATTTTTACTCTAACTGCAACAGAAAACGTTTTATCACAAGAAAACTGATATTTGTATTAAACAAGCATCGTGAGTCGATGAAATGCAAGCAAAAAAGCACTTTTAGAAATAGAAGAGTGGGAATTAAACAGATTTCTTGTCCTAAAGTTGTAAAGGAATGTATAGTCTACTGTCCAGTCAAGAATATAGAACACAGCCATTTGACACTTCAGGCATGTTGATAAACTAAAACTAAAAGGTACGCAACAATAAGTAAGTCTGTATGGTCATTGCTCAGTACTCTATACCTGTTCAATATTCATGAAGCAAATTGTTTCTTTATGTCGAAGCGTTTCATCAGACGTCTAGATTTAATTTTCTGTCTGATCAAACCGTCACGCCTGTCATATCCTGCTACAGAGGATGATGCATCTGTCACCAACTTTATGTGCCTTTCAACTCTTTGATTGTGGCAAGGATGCTGAAGGCGCAATGGACTATCTCGAATCTCCTCAAGTGCAGATCGACTTAGAGCTTTGATTAGTGGAGGCTCACAAATCCCAGGGTCATTTAGATTGATGAGCTTGTAATACTCCTTTGCCTTGATGTTGATTTTAGGAACAAGAAACCGACGCACACTGGAACTAACATTTGTGCCAGTCTCCTCATCTGATTGTTCCAGGTCACCTCCTTCAAAGTTGTCATCAGGTGAAATGTTGACCCTTTGTTGCTGTAAATATCCTCTCATCGCCAATATTTTGTTCACAGCAATTCTGCGAATTTCTTCACTGCCGTCTGCCAGCATGCCCACCAGCATATTCTCCGGATGTGCAAAGAATGCATTTCTTTGCACTACCTTTAACGAAATTTCCCTCACTTTTTTGGACGGGAACTGAATGATTCGCTGGACAAGATCGAACAGATTCTTTGGCCCATCTGATATTTTATCTTTGTGCTTGATTTGGAACCATGTGGGGAAGTAAACCTTTAAGCAAAATTCAGCCAAAGTATGCAGATTTGCGGACGGCTTTGATATGGAAGTGTAATAACGCAGGATTCTGCATGCAAGGGTGAGCCACCCCGAGTGGAAAATTGGCCCTATCTCCAACATTGCTAAATCATCATCCACATGACCAAGGAGAATTGCCCAACAAATCCTGTAAGCATAATGTTGGTCTGTGCTGAGGTCACCGACAACCTCATTGGGCAATAATGGAAAATTCTGATTTGAAATTGGTTTGAATTTTTCAATTGGCCAATCCGAAACACAACCATTTAGTTTTGATCCAATCTTTCCTGAGAAAGTATTAGGGCTATGTGTTGTCCCGTCTATAGCAACAAACACATGTCGCAATGGGAGTTCATTGCAGTGTAGTAGGCATATCACCCACTGCAATGGATGTTCTACCTCCTCTTCCAATGCTCTGATTAAGCCATTGTATGGTCCGGTCATTGCTGCCGTGCCATCAGTTCCTACAACTGCAAGTTTGTCGCCCAGTTCAGTGTCTTTGATGGCATCATTGACAGTATTTGCAATTGTTCTTCCTTTCCCATCCTCAGGTGTGACATGAGTCAAATAATACTCGCCAGGTTCTCCAACAATGACATAGTGCTCTTCCAGGACAGTGTTACGGTAGTATTTTCCATTGTCCGCTTGAAGTACTACCTGAGTGGCATCTTTTCGTCCGTCAAGATAAACAGCATTTACGTACTGGAAATTCTTTTGTTCTTCTTTTCTCACCTCTTTTCTATGTTTTGTGCGTTCACGCCTCAGCTTGCTCCTGTCCATGATCCAGAATTTGTCAACATCAGTGCTTAATCCCATTCCCAGGTCTTTCATAACGGCATTAGCAACAGCAGAACCAGCTCTATCAGATAACTGGTATCTTTCACATATCATTGCCAAATTTGGCCAACTTTTTCGATTTTGTTCTGTAGATTGACAAGAACTTTCTTGCATAAAATCTTCACATTCAGATGAGCTCAGTGATGTGTGACTGTCAGCTGTGGTGGTCGAGTCTGTATTGGAAAGAAGTATGAGGGAATCAGCAGAACTTGTACAAGCTACTTTATTTGTGGGACTTTGTTGGTCTTGAATTCTTCTCTGGAATCTCTGATCAGATGGAGAGAGCATCTCGATCATATCCAGACACCTTCTGATCCGTAGTCCATTTTAGTCCTCATAGAAGCGGTAGTCGTCGTCGGTCATACGAAGTTTGTGTTTTTTCTCTAAAGTCTTTCGTTGTTTCCCATCATTGCAGAAGATGTCGAACAATTTGTCAACATCCTCCAGGAAGGCTGACTCTTTATTTAGTAAGGTCGGACCACGTTTCTTTTTATCGTATCGGTCGAGAGCACTGAAATCTTTGATCATGGCATGGATTTTGTTGGCCACAGTTAATTCCTTAACTGGATAGACATTACACCAAATCCAATGATTAATAAGTTCTTTTGCAACATTTCTACAAGTATTATGTTGCAGAAATTGTTCTTCATACAACATACGTTGGATGACATCAAGCTTTGTTGGCAAAGAACCACTGGGAAAACTTGAAGTTGCACTAAATGTGGATCCACTATGCAATACCTTTGTAACAGTACTTTTTCGTCTGGTTAACATTCTGAATATATTAAATAAGACAGTACAGTACCTAGAACAATCTGAAAATAAAGCACTTAAATAGTTAATGAAATGGTTTCTAGATATAGACCAGGTAATAACCAGTAACCACTTACTTACTTATTTTATACGGTAAACCAGCATTGCAAGAATATTTTCATGAATTAAAATGACCTCAAGTTATTGAGGTAAGTGCTAGGCTGTGATTGTGAATGAATTTTGAAATATAGTCTATGTTGTTCCTTTATGTAATAGATTCTAAAATGGACGATTCCACAATCCACACAGTACTACTTATTATGGTTGAGAGCGAAATGATAAAATATCAGTTTTTTTCATTTAAATCATTTTCTGTTGCATTTATGGTAAAAATTGCTCTTAGAGCAGATAGAAACATGTCATTTTTGAATCTTTTAAGACCAATTTCAAGTTTCTAGCATGTACGGTTGTAAAGTTATGCGGATTTCATGAAGTTTGACCCCGTCGCGCCCCCTAGGGTCGGGTGGCACAGCCAATTAAAAGTGCCACACCCCAAAATCAATTTTAATGGTGATTTTGGGTCAAATGCCAAGTTTTTAGAACCCCACTTTTTTGATTTGAGAGAAAAAAATTTTTTCACTCCACCCTATAATTACAGATCTTCAGATATTCTTGCAATCAAACCTAACAGCGTATACCTCTGCTCATAGGCGCCGGGTTTTGAAAATTGCCGGGGGGGCAAACTTTCTAGCTGACTGATTGCTTACATTCAAAATGCTGATGTTTTTTTGTCAGCATTGATGTTTGTTTGCGTCTATCTGCCATTGTATATCGCCAAGCGTCATAATGTAGGCTCACGCCTCGAAATTCACGGCGGACATGTGCGCCGTCACTGCATGTGATGTCCGCGGGAAGTACCATCTAGATCGGGGTCATATTTGTCCGCCGAGAAATAACACAGGAACTAGCGATACAAATGGTCATTGCATAGCAAGAACAATTGTTGCGATAATATATTTTCCAGCGCATTCTAGCGCGCATCTACAAAATGTGAATACTGTATCCCTTAGCTTCCATTCAAGGAGGAAAACTTTCGATTTTTACGTTGCTTCAACGATTGATAACATTGAATCAGCGTAACAAAGGTGAACTCTTCGCTAAGAATCGATAGGAGTACAGGTACTTCTACACTAATCACGCGCAATTTAGCTCAAGTTTTACGTCACAATGTCTGGCTTTGATCTCCGAGTAATAATGATACGGCAAGGTTGGTTACTAAATTAGATTATACGAGTACTGAGTAGGCTATTACAGCAAGATGCAACAAAATTTGTTAAGTTTTGATATTAAAGTAAGAAAGAAAAGACCCAAGGAAAATTCACTTTCGCTCACATGACACGCAAAAATAAACCTAAAGAAAAAACCTGTAAAACTTTGCACAGCAGAAAATAGTAGCATTGGTGTAGAAATTTTCTGACTCCTGCCCAGAGCATTGTGACGCAAGAAGCCACATGAGCTCGTTCGGTGGAAGTTAATCAGTTATGTGACGTATTGACCAGCTACACGGCGCTTTGACTCTTCAAGCGCAAGTCGTTGGTCTGATGAAAGCCTTTCAGAGTGACTTTACTGATTTTTTAAAAAGCCTTCTAAAACCGTAGTTATAGTTCTGAAATGGCGAAGAATTATTATCAAGATAAAGTGATTAAGCATGACGATCGACGGCTAAAGCTGGTGTGTCCGCCGTGAGACTTGATTTGTCCGTCGAGATAGCTGCTCAGACCGGACACGTTTATCCGCCGTCAACAAAAACGAATTTCGAGGCCTGTACGCTACTTCGAATTATATGCTGGTCACTTTAAACTTTAGCTCTTAATACGCGTAGATACTAAACTGAGCAAACTGCACCTCTTGACACTCCCAAAAAAAAAAAAAAAGCGAAAGAAATCAAGAAAAACGTTTTTCAATCATTGTTACTATGCTTCAAGGGCACCATGCTGTTGTTTATCAGCTACCGTGCTTCTGTTTCTTTTGTTATCTTAGGAGCAGCGCTCTTGTTGCAACAAGTAGATCTTTTAATTGAGATCGATCCGCAATGAAGGTCAAACTAACGCAAATCTGAACTTAGAAACATTTGATTTAGGATTTTTTTTTAAATAATTTGCGGGGGGGCAGCCACCCCGAGCTAAATTCACGGGGGGGCGCCGCCCCTCCGCCCCCCCGGAGTCGGCGCCTATGCCTCTGCTCATACCGATGACAAAGACAGTGACGTAGACGACAAAGAGAGTGACGTAAAGTTCAACTTTAAAGGTTGTAGCACAAGCGGGTGAAAGAAAGGTGCAGCAGTTGTCAGGTCCACATTGGCTTGCCATTAGATTAATATGGAGATTGTCAAGTTCACGAATGCGCTACATTTTATCGTATAGATACCTTTGCAAAACACGAAAACCTCTTCGAAGGTATGACAATGGATGGATTTGATTTTAAGTTTGATTACAGCTTCAAGGAATTCTACAACGGTGACTATCAACGTCAGAGTGTTCTAATGCAAATACCAGGGCTGTGGAGTCGGACAAAAAATATACGATTCCGACTCCTCGGTTTATAACTGGCCTACTCCGACTTCGGTGGTGCCAGATTTTTTTTTTAAATTTTGCTCTTTTTCATCTTTTTATGTTTAACTTCACTGAAGTTGTGATTGAAATTGAAACGACAACTTTCACAAAACCAAACACTTCTATTTTCTGGTGAAGTTTTCGGGCGTAATATGGCGACAAAAAACCATTATTTGAAAAAACAATTGCAAACAAAATTTTTGTTGCTCATTGTTTTGTATCAAGCCGGAGTCAGTTTTTTTTTAACAAACTCCGACATGCCGAAATCCCTCTGACTCCACAGCGCTGGCAAATACTCAAAGCAGAGCTTGAAATATTACGTCAACGAAATTACAAAGAATCTGTATTCTCAAGAACCTGTTTCACCTCCAAAAGAATCGGATTCTTATTCAAATAGAATCTATTTGAAAATGTAACTTTGACGAAACTTGTCTTGAAGCCAATAAGCCGTAGATTGAGGTGACTGATGGTTCTAAACAGTCTTCCAAGGAATCCACCTCAAGGAGGAAATAGTTTCTATGGTCCCTGAACTCCTCCAACGAGTGAAAACATTCCGAGACCGGATTGAATGTAATTATCAAATACAGATCGTCAGTAATTACGTTCAGATATAAAACCTAATTATCCTGAAAAATATAATCTACGGTCATTCTTTGTGCAATAGACGTACAATAAATTACAAATATGTAGCTAGAGAAAAATCGAAAATAAAATGCAGTATATATTGACGAAAAAGAATTTCATTTTCTTTATTGACAAAATCAATCACGTGCTATAAAATAAGAAAGTCAATGCAATAATTGCAGCAAAGACAGCCTGGAGGGATTCACCTTAATGATAATGGAACTTCAAAAACTCATATATTTCGACAGCACAATCGATCGAGAACTTCATCATAAAGTAGACGCTCGAATTTATGATGAAGTTCACCAAACTGAATTTGAAACGCGATGCATTGAACGATGATAATGATAGCCGCCATGATCTGGATAGATTTTAATTTAAAAATCGCTACTACTCAATGAATTTAAAGATCTTTTGTGAGCAAATTCACAACGGACAACCTTACAGGTAACGACGCACTCTCTTCATTGCAAATAAATTTAAAAAATGAACAGCTGTGTTATTTATTAAACCACATATAATCCTTAGATGAAAAAACACTTCACCAAAAACAATTGGTTCACATATTGAACAATAAATCATTGAACAGCTGAATCACATGTGCCTGTCATATGCAACACACATGTGCTCGCCAAACAATATTGATTTCAAGGATGGTCTTATCAGCATCATTATACTCTAACAAAACAAAAAAAGCAATCAAAAGTCTGTCTCGACTTCGTGCCTTGAGTGAGTTAGCAACGTAGATGGAGAAGAAAAAGATAAATATCAGTGCAAAGTGTAGACAGTTTTTTAATTTATAGAGCCCAAGTTATCAAAAACAACATATTGTACGACATGGTTATTGGTTACAGATGGATTCAAACAGTGGTACAATTGATACATGCGAACGTTCCAAAACCTAGATAGTGAACAAAGGGTTCTATATCTAATCTATGCTATCATTGATCGATACCATTAGCGGGGCAATAGTGCCTTAGTAATAATTCAAGCAAAACGATACACATAGCATAATATACAAAATAACTTTATTGATATTTCAATAACGATACTTTCTTGATATTTCACAAATCACAAATTCAAATTTGATTGTTTAGTTTTAATCTAACTCTAAGCGGAATGGCCCGTTTCGGTGAGTCCGATCCCTATTCAGTGATTTTTTTAATTTTTTTTTTTTAATTATTGGGTTCCGTAGCCTAATTATCATTGCCGTTTTAGGGTTAGAGGTTAGAAACTCACCGAATCGGACTCACCGAATAGTAGCAGACCCAACTCTAAGCTAGTTGATATGAAACGTATTTTTTCATCTGCATGATAGTGGAAAACGGTAACATTCAATAATTCATAACCATATATAACTTATTAACTACGTTAAGTTAAACAATTAAAAGTACATTTCAACATCAATTAACCATTGCTACAATATTTCAGTGGAATCAAATTGACATGCACATGTTGAATTGCATATATACCGAAGGAAGGGCATTGAATAGTTGAGATTCCTTTAACCTACTAAATAGAGGAAAGAAGTAATTGTGATAATTAAAATAATGAATGGAAAGCCTATGCCAATCTTTTCGAAAAGCAAGTTGTTATCACTCCTACCAAAGATCAATTTGGTTTTAGAGTAAATTCTTGTGACACAGATTGTGTGTGCTCGGTTATTGTTGTTGTTGTTGTTGTCTATGACGCATAGGCTATTCTACAAGGTATGACTTAAGAGAAAACACTTCCTGCCAAAAAGATACCCAGCGCAGTCATTAAAAGCCGCCAATGTTGTGACATCGGCTCAAGCCTGAAGAAAACGGCAGCTCCTGCTGCTTGGGTGTGTTTACCGTTGGCTGTAGCATTTTCTTTTGTTTATTGAAGTTGAAAATGTGATAAAATCACAAAACCAAACTTCTTGGAAAATCGTTAAATTTTGGAGCAAAGTAGTTGGAACGTCTGGCCAATGTGATGAAAGTAGATGTTAAATCGTGACCTATGATGTGCAGATGAATCTATTCAGGGTATAACGAAATTCGGAATGGCCCGTTTCGGTGAGTCCGATTCGGTTAGTCCGATTCGGTGAGTCCGATCCCTTAACGGGGGATTTTTTCAAATTTTTTTTTTTAAATTATCGGGTACCGTAGCCTAATTATCATTGCCGTTTTAGGGTTAGGGGTTAGAAGTTAGGAGCTCACCGAATCGGACTCACCGAATAGTAGCAGACCCAACGAAATTAGTATGGCTTTGTAAACATTCAATAAGAGTGAGTAATGTGTGATGATCTGTATTCTCAACTACGATTTGAAATAGTTTACAGTCATCATGGCTACTTCACACAATTTTTCATTATAATATCAGATTGCTCTAAATAAGCCGAAAACATGTTCAATTAATTAAGCGAAGTGACAGGTCAAGTTTGCAGCTTTGGAGTCTACTCTGGACAGGATACACGCAAATACGTACAAATATGTTAAATACAGTATTACATTTAATAATGTGGCAAACAATTATTTATTTGTTACTGGGACCGAAGTTTTCAAATTCAATTGTAAAGTAAAAACAAAGTACCACGGAGTTACATTGATGAACATTGAACAACACTTATACCATCCAAAATAACACAAGATCATAAAAGCATTACCAAGAAGGCACATTGCATAACGATACAATAAATATAAAAAGTAGCACTAAAGCATTGAGACAATTCTTCACATTTTTTATGTTTTAACTTGTGATTTTTTTTTGCCACACACTTTTTTAACATATCCCAATTGGTGGACCATAAGGTATTGATCAGGTATCTCCATAAGCATGTGCAACGCTAGTCTTGCTTCAAAGTTCTTACCGCTGGTGGATTTCAAAATCTTTTCATATTCTACGAACTGGAAGTTATCAAACTGCCTCTGCGGCAACCAATCATCAAACTGGTGCATTGTATCCCAGGGTCCATCACCCACACCAACAACGACAATGCTTAAAGCGTGATGAGACGCAGAGACAATAGCTTGCATTGTAGGTCCTTTGTTCACGAACTGGCCATCGGCGATAATGACTAAAACATGGTGCTGATTACTGTCTTCTACAATCTCGATAGCTTTATTTATAATTGGTGCATAACTTGTGGGACCACTAAACTCTCTTTTGCTAACACACTCTTTATAATAATGTAAAACATCATTGAAATTTTTGCAAAGAAGGCCATCAGACCTTAATGGAAACGTTGAATGGTCTCTTGTTAAGGTATCTCCAAATCCAAAAGCTGGAATGCCTGCAAGAGTTTTCTTGGCATTTCTGTCATGACTGTTATAAGCAACATCATCATCCAAATAAAGAAAATCTTGAAGTGTATGTTGCAGTGCAGCAATCACATTCTGATATGGGTTATGTAACCTGAAAAATTATATACAGTATTGACAAATAGTAAACAGTAGGCTACACATGATATGGGTTTGACAGAATGTTCTGTGCACAGGAATTTGACAGATTGATCACTTGATCAGCATCTAAATTCAAGTTTGTTATTTAAAATGACATCATAGGCTATGAAGTACACAATGGATTCTACTTATATATTATATATATGGCACTATCACTGAAACTGCTACCAGTACCACACTCTGGGTTTTTTTTTTCGGTCATTTATCGGTCATTGACCGATTTTTTAGCAAAATGTCCGAAAAAAATATAGTCAATTCGGTCAAAATGTCCGAAAAAATATATAGTCAATTGACTATATATGACCAAAAATGACTAAAAATGAACAAAATAAATAAAAAATAACCGAATTTTTCCAAGTCATTTCGGACAAATGACCGAAATGTCTCAGCGAAAAAAAAAACCCAGACCACACTACAGTATTGTATTATTATCCAAAAATGTTTATTTGTTTTAAATATTTTATCAAAAAAATAGCAGAGTTCAACATTAACAAAATTTCTTATCCGAAAATAAATATACATATAAAGGTAATAGGTATCATGCAAATATTAAACTTCATAGTGGCAAATTCAGCAAATACAAGCTGATATTCATGATGCCTGATCAGTGATTATGACACCAGTCAATTTTGGTAAGAAATAAGTAAACTTGTTAACATTAAAAAAGAAACAAGTTCACATCAAACTAACATGAAAACAATGTATATTAAAGAATTAGCACCCTGGTTAAAAATTAAATCAACTGAGTCAATAATGACAATAAAAAAGTCTCTAAAAACAACCAACCTCAAAGCTTTTTTACATAAACAAATGCAATTACAACTCACTTAGCAGAAGTTACATTATGCAAGGAATGGCCTTTGTAAGTCGATCTACCTTGCCACTCATTGCTTGCAGTAAAGTCAATTCCTAAGATCAATCGACATTGACCTAATCCAGCCTCTTTCATTGCCATTACAACATCATCAAAAGTCTTAAATCTAAAAGTAAATCTTTTTTGTATACATTCTATTACTCAAGAAAGCTACCAACTTTCTAATTATACATTAAGTTCAAAACATAAAATGGTTTTACAGAACAGGATATTTTTCAATGCAGAATTGTGAAAAATTTTTAATGCCATAAAAACTAAAATATTTATAAATTTTAGCAATAAATGACGGCACCATCAAACCATCCTTTAGTTTTTTTAACTAATGGTATAAATTATAACTCCAAACTATATATATATAAGCCTAAAACAAAGCAAACGAAAGTACTGTGCATAACTTCTATGACTACAATTTTCCTACAAGTAAATATAAACACTATTATTAATATTAATTTGATTTGAAAATTGAAATCCTAAACTTATAGAAAAGCCAAAAGCATACCATATGAAACCAACAAAAACAAAGTATTTGGTATGTAACTGAACAAGCATAGAGTAAAACAACAAACAAACAATTTATGCATGATTGCATGAGCTATCAAAATCTGTAACAGTTTAGTTTGATTTTCCAACCTTATTTTAAAGTTTAAACATAAATGATATAAATGTTGATACTCACCTATCAATAAATGACCGAAACAAGAATGGATCAGGTTTTAAGTTTGAATGTTGAATAGTATTCGAAGGATCAGCAATAATTGAAACAAATCTTTGAAGCAAGATACCAAACTTTCCGCCACTGTTGCCATAATCCACCGTAGTAATGTTCTCAGAATCTTTCAAGCTCTTTTCTGACTTTTTATCAGACTTATTGTACATCACAAACAAATAATAAAATGATGTAATTCCAATCATAAATAGCAGCAGAGACATGGTTTTAATATTACAAATGCCTTACCCAAGATATTATGTAAACTCCTGTGGATAAAATTAGCAAATACAAAACACAATGCTTTAACATCTACTAAGAGAATGCTTCATTTTAAGACACAGAAAACCTCTTTATAACTGCATCCCTGAAATTGATCAGACTTAAAACAGTGGGGGCTTTAAAAATCTTTGACTATTATTTGTTAGATGTGGTAAATTTTGCCAGTTTTGAGCTTCCACTATGTTACAGGATAGAGAAAAAAAAACAATCAAATCTTGGCAGCTAAATTCCAGCAATACTGAAAGTGGCCAATTAAATAGCTCTGTGCAAGTTAGGATTTGTTTCAGTCAGTTTTCCGATCATGTTCTTTTTCATGATTAGCTAAGTATACAAAATCATGTCTATCATAATAACGTTGCAAGTAAGACATCGCTGCCAATCAACTCAGAGCAACTATCATTTGAACATAAATTTTCATGCCACTCTTTTTACTAGACCACTGCTTTGTCAAACTAAGTTTTGCTTTACTCAGATCAAACGTTATCAATACAGAATAAATTCACACTTTGATGTAAATATGGTAAGACCATACTATTACTAAACCCAATCAGTTAAGCGCATAGCCACATAACCGCTTAAACGTATCAATCATTTATTTGGATTAATATTTAAAATCTCAAACCAAAACATACGGTATCTCGCTTAAAAGAATAAGTCCCATAGACTTAATGGGTCTGCTACTATTCGGTGAGTTCCTAACCTCTAACCCCTAAAACGGTAATGATAATTAGGCTACGGTACCCAATAATTTAAGAAAAAAATTGAAAAAATCCCCCGTTAAGGGATCGGACTCACCGAAACGGACCATTCCGAGACTTAATAGTACAGTATCAGGTTTAGTTTTTCGTTTGCATACTTCATTCTTTTAATCGCATAATTCTACCAAAAAGAAAAATGAAGCAAAGGTGAGACAGATGAGACGATTAACTAAAAGACAAGTGTCTGTAATCCAAAGCCATAACCTTATTGCAAGACAAGGCAAACATACAAGTTTCGCACAGCTGGGCTTTACTAAAGCAAAAGAGCAGACAAAAGGAATAATCAAACTTACTAGTAAAAACAACAAACTATGAAAGAAATAGATGAACTACAGCCTCCAAACAATAAAGAAGTTTTGAATGCTTTTGATGTCATCCATCAGTGACTGACCTTCCAAGGAATGGACATCAGACAAATTATTCTGCCTCAACAGAGAAGTGTTGGAAAGCATGTCCAAAAGTTTAAACCAGAAAACTGTTTTCATAGGCTACGTTCACGTTCATACATCTAACTATGCAGCAGCGGCAAAGCTAAAAACAGCACACTTGAAACAAAAACAACAGCAGTCAAAGTTCACGTTGCAACGTCACATAGATTGGTAAGATAAAAGTCTGATTGTCGCCTTTAGGAGAAAAATGTTTTGATTGTATATACATGTTCTGGGACGATTGCTAACAATATTGCATTGTGTATATAACGCACAACTAATAAACTCTATCAAGCTTAACCAGAATTATAAACAGTTGGTAGGATTGTAATGTACAATTACATTGCAGCCTATAGTTAGCATATGCACATTCCCAGCAATACCGCTCATTTACAATAAACATTTTTTTAGTAAATTTGTTAAGCGTATTAATCGAATAATCCTATCAAAATGTCTGACAAATTTAGGTGAAGGGATAAACCAATTCCGTCTGCATATACAGAATATACAGTTTTATACACTGCATGATGAACCCAATATTTTAAATCGAAAATGGTTTATAATTGGGATAAATTTATCTTGGAATCTTTGGGAAGATGGGAATGAGAGTAATCAATCAATCAATGGTATATTTGTCAGGAACACAGCACATGCTTGAAATATGCAAGTAATACAGGCCTCGAAATTCGTTTTTGTTGCCGGCGGACAAACGTGTCCGGTCTGAGCAGCTATCTCGGCAGACAATTTAAGTCTCACGGCGGACACACCAGTTTTAGCCGTCGATCGTCATGCTTAATCACTTGATAATTCTTCATTATTTGAGAGCTATAGCTACGGTTTAGAAGGCTTTTTAAAATTTCAGCGCAGGCTTTCATCAGACCAACGAGGTGCGTTTGAAGAATCAAAGCGCGGTGTAGCTGCTTAATACGCAGCATAACATAACTGATTAACTTCCACCGAACGAGGTCGTGTGGATTTTTGCGTCACAATGCTCTGGGCACGAGTCGGAAAACTTCTACGCTAACGCCACTATTTTCTGCTGTGCAAAGTTTCACTAGGCTTTTTATTTAGGTTTATTTTTGCGTGGTATGTGAGCAAAAGTGAATTTTCTATGGGCCTTTTCTTTCTTATTGTAATATCAAAACTTGACAAATTTTTCTTCAACTTGCTGTAATAGCCTACTCGTATAATCTAATTTTGTAACCAACCTTGTCTTATCAATATTACTCAGAGATCAAAGGCAGACATTGTGACGTAAGACTTGAACTTGCGCGTGCTCCCATCGATTCTTAGCGAACAATTCACCTTTGTTACGCTGATTTAATGTCATCAATCGTTGAAGCAACGTAAAAATTGACAGATTTTCAGCTTGAATGAAAGTTAAGGGATACAGTATTCACATTTTCTAGATGCGCGCTAGAACGCGCGGGAAATTATATTCTCACAACAATTGTTCAATGTTCATGCTATGCAATGACGATTTGTATCGCTAGTTTCTGTGTTATTTCTTGGCGGACAAATATGACCGATCTAGAGGGTACTTCCCGCGGACATCATATGCTGTGACGGCGAACATGTCCGCCGTGTCCGCCATGAATTTCGAGGCCTGTAATATACACATTACACAATCCAATAGTTGCATGCAATACAGTTAAGAACTTAAGGTAAAATTATATAGTCAGAAATTCAATTCAATTTAATTTTTTGTTGCTGGCGTGAACATGTCGAGAACAATAAAGTAATCACACGAACTTGACACCAACAAAAGGAAAGAGACAAAACCAAAACTTCAAAATATGCATTGATACAACAGTGTTTAGAAAACACTATCTTAAATTTGCCCAGACACCAAACCTAGAAAAGAGGGAGAAAAAGAAAAAAATTCAATTCAATTCTATTTTTTACTGCTGGTGCAAACATGTACAGAACAGCAAAGTAAACACACAAATTTGATATCAACAAAAGGAAAAGATGGCAAAACCCAAAAGTATAAAATACACATCGATAAAACAGTGTTACCACAAAACCCAAAAAACAAATAGCAAAAAATAAAACAAAAACAGAGAGAAGCACACATGTAGTAATGAATGACAGCCTAATGAAAAGTGTTGTATGCGAAAACTGTCGGTGTTGGGATTATTGCAAATAAGCTTACTCAGTGAGTAATACTCACTACTCAGTGTGGCTGAACGAGTCTTCAAACACTTTTCAATAGGCTGTCATTTATAACAACATGTGTGCTTCTCTCTGTTTTTGTTTAATTTTTTGCTATTTGTTTTTTTGGGTTTTGTGGCCATGCTACCTACTGATATATAGCCTACTACATAATTTTTCATTCAGGCACGTTTTAAACCTTTCAAGGTTTTGCCACCTTTTCCCGTTCGTTAACGTGCTGGTAGGTTTATATCGATTTTTGTAGTTAGTATCTTTTTCGTCCCGGACGCGTTAATGACGAAAAATAAAATGATTGATTGAACCGATCACAACCAGCAGCCAGGAACCAGCAGAAACTAGCGTGTCAACACCAGCGTTGCCAGGTTATTTTGCAAAACAAGCAAATACTGTAAATCTAGAATAAAAAAACCCAAAATCGACAAGTCAACAAAAAAATGGTAATTTTACTGCAAATTTACCAGCAAAAAAGTTTTTACCACTCACCGGCGCAATTTTTACGTAAACGATCTGTTGCAAGACAATCTACACAAATGAAAGAACTGCAGGTCATCATGTTTTCTCTACGTCCCACCTTGTCATTTTTTCCAAGCTCCACTGTGTTTTCTTTTTTTGCTTTTATTTCAATGCAAAGTGTTTGATATTTTTTATATAAAAACATATTTTGTTGCTTTATGTCAGCATAGTTAATAACTATGGTGCCACAGCTTCTCCATGAAAAATGTGAAATCATCTCGAATGATCAATCAATCAATCAATCAATGTTTTATTTGTCAGTAACAGGAACATAGGTACATGTTTGAAATATGCAATATACACAGTACAAAAGTTACACAAGTTCCCATACCGACAGGGAGACAACGAGACGACCATACGGTCTACTAGTCAATTGCCACCCTACGAAAATTACGATTTTGCCATTTAAAATAAGCTTACAAGAGAAAAATAATAATTGAAACGTTCCCGCGCTTCAACAACAGCATACGCACAAAAAAAAAACATATTGATGATAACGTAGGCCAAAACACAAAATTCCATGAAGCAAGCAGAGAATAATAAAGTTTCCGAAGCAACTGACAAGTTGGTTTCCATAACATATCACTTACGATGCACTGTAGCTTTGTAAAATTAACGTTTTGATCTCTTTTTTGAAACAATGAAATGATAAGTTTTTTAGCCTACTTGGAACCTCTGACCAGAGCATTGGTCCCAATACCTGCATGGACTTCTTGCCAAATTCTGTGTTTGATCTGTTTATAAAATAATTGTTGCCTGTTTGATATCTTGTGTTATGCTGATGAATAGATGAAGCGGCAGCCGTGGCCGAGTGGTTAGCGCGTTGGGCTCGCAGTCGAGAGCCTGCATGTTCGACTCCAGCCACTCGCACTTGCTGTTGTTTCTCTGGGCAAGAAACTTTACGATAATTGCCTCTACCTAGTGATCGATTTCGAGTAATGGGTAGTACCAAATTTAAGTCATAAGTAAAGTAGACAACCGGAAACAGACATTGCTGTCGGCTGCAGCGTGGGTCAGGTGTATGTCGGAAGGCGTACACCGATGCATAGCGCTCAAGTCCGCTTTCCCGCAATGCAGGATAAAGATAAACAAACAAAACAAACAAAAACAAAAAAAGCATTTGTAAATAATTCACAATACGTAGACGGATACTCATTTATATGAACTTTGTACATATGTTTTTTTATTTCAATGTTATGTATGTCTTTTAGTTTCAAGATGTTCATTTTGAAAAATAAAAAATTAGTGTCAGCATAGTAATTTTGTTTCGTAATTATTCTTATAACCTTTTTTTGTAATTTTATTAATGGATCCAGTGCACTGTCACAGGCCTTTCCCCAGCTTGAAATACAATATTGCAAATGACAGTAAATCAAATGACAGTAAATGACGTAAACCATCAAAAAATATACAGATAATTGCTTGCACTTTCTTCTTAACTTTGGCTTATTTATAATGCTTTTAATATCCTCTCCAGTGAACTGTCTGTGGTAAAATTGTGACTTATTTAACTCGTGCTATAGAGCACTGCGCTGCTTGTAGGTTTACGCTCAATCAGTGCTCCGCGTTTGTGCCTTCAGCGCTTTGCCTTCCTTTCTTAGTTCTACAACGCTAGCGTTCTATTGTGTATTTGTCAGTCCTTGTAACTGCTAGTTTTAGCATATTTAGCTAGCTTAATTTAAATCTTGAGCGGCTGCCAGATTAGTTTGTAAGTTATTTAGTTTTGTATTATTATCTATATCTTTCTTATTTTCAGAACTGTGTTATGGATGTGTCAATTCTAAGTTTAATAAAGCCTAATTAATGCATCTTATTCTTAAGCTTGTTATGGTCAGTTCACTGTCTCATTAATGTCATGGTACGCCGTAAGGAGAGAATCATGATAATTTTTTTCAACAGGGTTTGTTTTGCTTTTACGGTTGAATACGTGTCGTTTTTTAGAAGAACTAGAGCGTGAAGCTATTTATTGACAAGCATATCCAGAGTTGCCAGATTGGGTGACTCGGTCTGTCTTTAATCAAGGTCAAGTCAAGTCAAGTCAAGTCAATTTATTTTGTTTTAACAGCGCCATATATTAACAAACAATCAGAGTAAAATGTAGTTGTCAAAACAATGCATTGTACAACTGTTGGTTAGATTATGGCGCAATCAGGATGGTAGCGAAAGACCATAAGCAGTCATCTAGTCAGCCACCACCCCATCACAGGTTACATTTTTTGGTTCCGCTCCCACCCACTTTTAAGCAACTAAGAAATTGTGTTGGAATGTTGGTCAATGATAAATTATTATAAAATTATCACTTTTCATGTTACACGAAAATTGTGTTGATAGCATAACAACTTTGAAAAAATAGTAAAATGAAACTTTTCACTGAATCAATCGATTAGTTTGAAAGTCGAAGTGCCTGATCATCTGTCCTGCGTTCATGGTTTGCCATTATTGCAACGCTTCTGTTCAAATGTTGGTGCAGGTTATTGTAAAAGTTTGTGAGTGGGGCGGAAGTGGACTTTGAAAGCAACAGGAAGATTTTAGATAATTTATCATTGTTATGCTATGGAGTATAAAATACCAACACTATAAAAATGCATTTGTGGGAGAGACTGAAATACAGACCAAGTTTACAGTTTCTATTTGAATGATATCATTTAGTGGTGAAGCTATGCTTGCGTGGCAAAAGTTTTAATAAACTTGAATTTACAATTCATTGTGGTACTCTCTACTTGTTTAAAATTATTATATCACATTACTGTGGTCATCCCTTTCTATCATGTTTGAATTATCAGATTGGTTTGCTCTGAAAAATGAAGAAAGCTTTTTTGTAAATTGTGCCCTGTTACAAAATAGGGACACACTAAATTAATTTAACCAAATGTTTTTTCTCGATGTAATTGGCTGTGCCTCGTAAGTTGAACTAGGTTTGTATAATTGCAGAGTGGATTTTATCGCATTGGAATGTTCATTGTATGTTATTTTGGTCTGACTTTGTAGATAGTACAACATGATATACATGGTTTAGTAACTGCAGACAGGACGTCACTGTTTCGACCTTAAAGTATCATCAGTGCAGTAAGCGTACACTAGACTTGAACGCCTTATTACTATACAAGTACTTCAGCATGGTGGTTTTTCCATTTATTTTTCTTTGTCGGAAAACAACAGCAATGAGCAATGATAAAGTTACCAACAGTTTATGGGAATAAAACCAACAAAAGGAAACGGATACCGAAAGGAAAAGGATGTAGGCTATACCTAACCGATACTCCGAATCCGCTATCCTAACCCTTTTAAAATGTTTGTGGAAACTGCGATCAGTGACTTCGGCTTTTTTAAATTTTTTCTCTCGATCCTTTCAAGGTACGAACTGACGGTACGAGTTGTTCATGGTACGAATTAGGTTGCACCAAAAACATTCATATTCGAAAACACATTCATAAAGTACCGTACTATACATTACCGTAAATAAAACCAACTGTCTTGTAGAATGTGTAGATACCACTTTAACCGAACGGAATGGCCCGTTTCGACGAGTCCGATTCAGCTAATCCGATTCGGCAAGTTCCCTATTCGGTGAGAGCCTTTTTTGGCGAGTGCCCTGTTCGGCGAGTTTTTGAAAGGAAATTATCGGGTACCGTAGTCTAACTGTTTTCACATCGTTTTAACGTCGCTGAACGTGCAGAAAGGAATAAAAATAAAATGTTTGTACTATTAAATTAAAATTCGTCATGTCAGTTCAGTTGAGTTGTTTTTATTTCTGACCATCATATCAAAAACAATACACGTCAACATAGCAAAGGTAGAAGCGACAAAACGCGAACGCTAAAACGTGCTTGAATTCGTCATGTCAGTTCAGTGGTCACAAGCACGTTTTAACGTTCGCGTTTTCTCGCTTCTACCTTTTTCTACATCTTTGCTATGTTGACGTGAATTGTTTTTGATATCATGATCAAAAATAAAAACAACTGAACTGACATGACGAATTCAAGCACGTTTTAACGTTTGCGTTTTGTTGCTTCTACCTTTGCTATGTTGACGTGTATTGTTTTTGATATGATGGTCAGAAATAAAAACAACTCAACTGAACTGACATAACGAATTTTAATTTAATAGTTCAAACATTTTATTTTTATTCCTTTCTGCACGATTTTAACGTTTAACGATGTAAAAACGTCAATTATAATTAGGTTACGATACCCGATAATTCCCTTTCAAAAATAAAATTTCAAAAACTCGCCGAATAGGGCACTCGCCAAATCGGACTCGCCGAATAGTAGCAGACCCAGTGTTAGTAGTGAAAGGGTGTTTTCACTTAGTGGCTCAATTGTTTCCAAGAAGAGATCGTGCCTAAAACCCTGCAATGTCAACATGCTGACATTTTTGTCCAAAAATCTTTAGTTTGCGAGAGTTAAATCGCAGCAATTGTTTGCAATAAATGTTGTTCATGTCAGTACCAGTGCTCAGTATGTTTTTCATGCAGTTATAGAAAGCCGTGCTTTGTGATTTGCCGTAAAATATCGAAACTTAGATAATATCGTTTTATTTTTGGTAATATCGTATCGAAATTATTTTACCAATATCGCCCAGCTCTAGTATCAAGAGAAATGTGCACTTTGGATCACATACCACAAATGGAAAGATTTTTTGCTTAACCTAAAAAAGTCCTTGTGTTGCTTTGAGTTGCACTTCTGTAAGCTATTTAAATAGAACTTTTGATACATATATGCATTAGGGTGTTTCATTTGCTCCCTTTATTTGAATTTTGATCTGTCCCTAAGTTAATTCTGTTCCATTTGGGAAAAAAATAACCTGGAAATAATTTTTAATTTCATGGCCCCCCGTTTACCCCCCCCCACCGCGACTCCGAAATTTCTGCCTACTCCAATCGCCATAACTCAAAAACCACTTTAGATAGACATGGGTTGTTGGGTATCAAAGTTATTGCCATACCCCACTTTAATTCAAAAATGCTGTCAAAATAATAATCTGAGCAAAAAAATTTTTTTTTTCATTTTTGCACAACATAAGAAAAGCAGTTGGCATGAATATTGAATAGCCAAACATACGATGTGAACAACCAAACATAAGTGGCAGCAACTGACACAACACCAAAATTAATCACATGACACAATATTATCAAAAACCATCTATGAAGTAATAGGACATCACAATAAGTAATAGCACAGCAGGGGCTCACACAACCTTCATTAAGCAGGCAGCAACGTGGTGTGTTGTGCTTAGCGCATTGGTCTTCGCACCAAAGAGTGTTTACATTAATTTCAGCTTCTGAAACCACTGCGTTGCTGTTTTCTTGTGCAAGAAAGGTCAAAATGATTGCCTCCATCCAGTAATGGGTAGTTAAAATAAATTCCAGTCATACTAATGTAAGTCACATGTTACACTGTACTGCTCAGCATAGTTTCCAGAGGGGTGATTAATTAGAGTTCATTGAACTCTGTCATATTTTCCTGGAAAATTCACTGCAAAATCCAATAACCTTCAAAAACCCAGGAGCTTTGCATAAAGCCAGATGGACGGCAAAGCTGATTTACTCCATTAAGATATATCTTCTGGGAAAGTACATTGGAGAACTTCCACTTGGCACTGTTACTACCACTCAACAAACCTCAAAGATAAGAGGCTTTGTCAACTTCGTCACTCATGTCATGTGTATTCTCAGTGGTGCTTGACATGTCCATCGCCCACTGATGCTCCATGGAATGATCTAAAGTTTTACAAGATGCTGTTCACTTACAGCAACATCAATAACTGTATTGCTCTGAAGGCATTAAAGAGACACCTTTGGTACTTGACAGAGGAAATTATTTCTCTTTCTCTATTCAGAGAACACACCCCTGTTGAAGAAACTTGGTTTATTGCTGATCGAATGCTACAATGCATTGATACATACACACTCAGCCATCCCAAAACAGCGACATGGATCTGGGTTTGAAAAACCAAAATTTCCAAAGTGTTGTGGATTTGTTTTTGAAAAACAAATCCACAACACTTTGGGCCATCAACAAGGATTGGTGATTTAGTTGGACAAGATTCATGCTATTTTATCAACTTGTTAAACCTGAACCATAAATTTTTGCACCTGCCTGTTAATAAATGGCATGATAACAGCATCTTAAACGAAAACCTGGTAAATGTCCTAGGAAGCAATGTAATTAATGACTGTGCTGAAAGGTATATAAAATTAAGCTCAGACTTCTTGGGATCTTCTCACAGCGAAGAACATTAGGCCTACCAAGACACCCTGCAAGTGGCAGAAAAACACAGAAAGTGTCAACCATTCCTTCGCAAAAGAAGCACCCACTATTGATGATGCCCAACTGCCTCTTTGACGATTATATGCATGCATCATCAATCATGATAATATGTCAACCAACTGGCTTGGATACTAATCGTTCTTGCAGTTTTTGAAAAAATGTAACTATTTGCAGGATTATAGATAACTTAAGCCCGTATTCTAAGATCCAACTTGCGTTCAAGCTGAAACTCAAGTTTGACTTGGTCCATGCATTTGGTATACCATAACCCAAGTCCAACTTGTGTTCCAGCTTGAACTCAAGTTGGGTCTCAGAATACGGGCCTTAGTATCCTATCCATGTCCTACTTAATGAGCGTTAGCTGTTGCTGTGTTACTATTCATGATTCATGTCCCACTTGTATTGTCGTCATTGAATTTTTATCCTCCAGGACGGAAAAACATCATTGAAGCACAGCCCATAGTAGGCAATTTTTGCAGCACTCGCTTTGGAGTTGCCTGTAATACACTGTTTCCAGTGACTTACATTAGTATGACTGGAATTTATTTTAACTACCCATTACTGGATGGAGGCAATCATTTTGTCCTTTCTTGCACAAGAAAACAGCAACGCAGTGGTTTCAGTAGCTGAAATTAATGTAAACACTCTTTAGTGCGAAGACCAATGCGCTAAGCACAACACACCACGTTGCTGCCTGCTTAATGGAGGTTGTGTGAGCCCCTGCTGTGCTATTACTTATTGTGATGTCTTATTACTTCATAGATGGTTTTTGATAATATTGTGTCATGTGATTAATTTTGGTGTTGTGTCAGTTGCTGCCACTTATGTTTGGTTGTTCACATCGTATGTTTGGCTATTCAATATTCATGCCAACTTCTTTTCTTATGTTGTGCAAAAATGAAAAAAAAAATTTTTTTGCTCAGATTATTATTTTGACAGCATTTTTGAATTAAAGTGGGGTATGGCAATAACTTTGATACCCAACAACCCATGTCTATCTAAAGTGGTTTTTGAGTTATGGCGATTGGAGTAGGCAGAAATTTCGGAGTCGCGGTGAGGGGGGGTAAACGGGGGGCCATGAAATTAAAAATTATTTCCAGGTTATTTTTTTCCCAAATGGAACAGAATTAACTTAGGGACAGATCAAAATTCAAATAAAGGGAGCAAATGAAACACCCTAATATGCATATTATCTTTAATCTGTATGTATTATACTAGTACTTTGACTTAAATTATTTATTAAGAAACGTTACTTAATATGTTTGTGTTTTTATCACATAGTTTTCACAAAAACGCTAAAATTGATCAATTGTTTTAGACTAGTAGCAAATTTTTGTTTTTACAGTTCTATTAATGAACTGTTTAAAGTTGTGAAATGATTTGACATTAAACTAGTGTAAAATTTTCTTTAAATCAGCTTTAATTAACATAATTCTGCATGAAGATCGAATAGTGAAACAACAATGGCTACCACACCTCCACAAACTGAAAAGCCGTTTCATTACACCTATTTAAAAGAATTCCGAGTTAATCAATGTCCATTGTTTCTTCAACATAAATGCACGCAGCATCGACCATTCACATGTTTTCATTGGCATTTTTCCAATCAACGTAGAAGAAGACCTCTTCGAAAGAGAAATGGGACTTTTAATTACAGTGCTGATGTATACTGTAGCAAATATAATGAAACTTCAGGAATATGCCCTGATGGAGATGACTGTGCATACGTTCATAGGTAATGTACTCCTTAGAATAATTTGTTCAATTGATACTATTTTATGATGGAATGGCCCGTTTCGGTGAGTATGATTCGGTGAGTCCGATTCGGTGAGTCCGATCCCTTAACGGGGGATTTTTTCATTTTTTTTTTTAAATTATCGGGTACCGTAGCCTAATTATCATTGCCGTTTAAGGGTTAGAGGTTAGGAACTCACTGAATTGGACTCACCGAATCGGACTCACCGAATCGGACTCACCGAATAGTAGCAGACCCATTTTATGATGGCTACATGTAATAACTTAGTATATATAACATAACATTTGTTGATGAATTCATGAATTTATATTAATAATGTAGGAGTACTGTAGTAACAGTAACAGAGAGCTCTATTGATGTATATAACTTAGACATTTTCTTACAAATTTGTAGTGTAAAATTGTAATTTAATTTATTTAGTCGTCGTTTAAACACAACATTTAGGGAATTATACAAATTAGTTGTTAATGTGTTTACACCTAATTTTCACTTCTCGCTCAATTATCGAAACTTGAATGTATGTGATGTGCTACAAATACTTTTCAATTCATTTTAATATTTGATTTCAAATGAATTAAAAAATAATATTAAGTTTTAAGAAACCTGTATTTTGTTCAGTAAATCTAATGATTGTTATGTGCTCTTTTCACTGAGAGCTTTTCAAGTGTGTGTTTATGTAGCCTCTTATAATTTCATGTTTATTGATGTGCAGGAATACAGGTGATACTGAAAGAAGATATCATTTGCGATATTATAAAACTGGAACTTGTATCCATGAAACTGACTCCAAAGGAAATTGTGTGAAAAATGGTCAGCATTGTGCCTTTGCCCATGGTGCTAATGATCTACGTCCTCCTGTTAACGACATTAGAGAACAACAGTCCCAAGACAATGTATCTATTTCAACAACTAATGCTCTAACAGACCAACAGAAACAAGAGACAGTGAATTTAACAGAAAAAATAATTCTTGAAGATGAAAGATGGCAAGATGTAAATTACGTTTTGGCAAATTATAAGACAGAGCTGTGCAATCGACCACCAAGATTGTGTCGTCAAGGATATGCTTGTCCACAATATCATAATACAAGAGATCGACGACGTAATCCGCAAGAATCCAAGTACAGGTAAAAACTCAAATAAAGAAAATGTACAGTTAAAATCGTTTTTTGTATACCAACAGCGTCAAGTTGTAACACTCAACATAAACTTGCCTGTAGTGTACAGACTCAGAGGATAGTACCATTGTAGACTACTACCGGTGTATATTTCAAATAGTGGAAACATTTGAAAAAGTACACAAGTCGTATGATTGTAATTTAAGCTCTTTACATGTTAGACATAAAATTGGGTTGGCTTGAAATTTTCTTTGTGTTTTAAAAATCTTTGATGTAGCTTTTATTCCAGATCCAGTCCATGTCCCACTGTCAAACAAGGAGATGACTGGAAAGATCCATCTTGTTGTGAAAAGGGCGATAATTGTCAATTTTGTCACACGAGAACCGAACAGCAGTTCCATCCAGAAATTTATAAAAGCACAAAATGTCATGATATGACCCAAACTGGGTATTGCCCCCGAGGTCCCTTTTGTGCGTTTGCCCATGTGGAACAAGAAATTCGTATTGTTGAAGAGGTTGCACCTTCTTCACCAAGTCTGCTGATGGGATCTTTTAATCAGCTCAACGATGAAGCTCCTAATAATTTGCTTCAACACAGAAATAGCACAGATATTCTTACAAGTAATGTAAAAGAAAACAATAAGCCTGAATTAAACCAATCACTTAGCTCTAATCAAGTTTGGAATAACTTTTCTAATAGTTTTATTCGGGATGTTTCTGACCCAGTTCAAGCTTTTCCCAAGTCTTCATTTACAACTGACAGTATAATGAGTAAAAGTTTGCCATCTGGTCCATTATTCATGCAACAATTGGCAATAGATCCTTTTTCAAGTAACACTGCAAGCGCTATGATTAATGCATCATATTCAAAAGCTCCTGGATCAGAAAGAACTACCACCATTGATCCAGCAATTTCAATGACCAATCAAGGTACTGGAAGTACCACTGCTTGGCCGTCAATATCGACGCTGCCCAGTACAAATGTTGTTGAACAGTTTTCAATTACGAATGCTTCATCTGCTTTGCTATCTAGACCGGGAAATTCTTTGAACAGTGATGCAGCACCTTTTTATCCTCCAGATGAAACAGTAGATTCTGTTGTTGGAAATGCTTTAAAAGATCTTGATGAACCACAGCTTCAGCAGAAGACTAATAGCGCCAGTAATCTCTTGTCATCGCAACTTTGGAATCGACAACGATCTAGTAGCTACGACTCCAACATCACTTCATCTTTGTTTCCTTTATCTGATCCTGTCAGCATCCAGCACGAAAAAGGTATGCGTGAAACGACTCCATTAAGTTTGCGCAGTGGTTTATCATCAATGTCTCCTCCTGTGCTGGGAAGCGTTGATTTTCCAAATTCTCTATCCATGCCTGGGAGGTATCTACCCATGCCACAATCTTCTTTAGTCTCTTCCTCAAACCAAAGTGGATTGAGCTCTTCTCATGGAAGTGGCATAATAGATGTGATTGAGTTAGAGCGAATGCAGCAGAAGTGCAAGCAATGGGAAGATTCTTGGAACCAGGCAAAAGCTGCATGTGATGCGTGGAAACGAGAGGCGACAGATGCAAATGAAAGAGCAAGATTATCGGAGGAGCGTGGAAAATTAGCCGTCGAAAGATGTCAGTTTCTCGAAAACAAACTGACCTCTGTAGACGCTTGTGGCGACAGTGATAAAAATTGTCAGTTTCTTCATCAGCATTACGACATAGATGATCTTCGTAAGCTTTCGGTTTCGTCATTAAAACAATTGCAGATAAAATATAAAGCCGATCTCGAATTGGTCGAAAAGCTTATTTGGGAAATTCTTTGGAAGCCACAACAAAAACATTAAACATTTTGTAAACTGAGAACAATTTTAGTTGCGTATATACTTAAATAATAACCATTTTACTTGAGTTTCTTTTAGGTAGGCGTAAAGCAGTTTATTTTGTATATAATTTTCAATTCAAGAATACTGATACTACGTATGTTAAAAACATAAAACCATTTTCAAACATGTGCGTAATTTATACTTGGTTTACCAAATACTTACATAGATCTGTAAAGTGCATTCGTTACATCAACCACTAATTTTATCACAGCGGTAAAAATCGTTTGTAAATATTTTGTGGATGCTGTTTTTGTGGTTTGGCTTGCAAGTTCAGTCTACTTTAGAACACTAAATTTGCAACGACCCCGTACTATATCCTTCAAAGCTCTTTTCAATTTTAGAAAAGAGATATTTAAAACATTGCGACAGCAACTGAAAGTCGTAGAAATAGAGAGACAGCCCTCCATGTTTTAAAAGCCCAGCAAATGTCTCGTTGCTTTGAAAGTGAAAATATTGTGTTTGGGTAAAGGTGTGTACAAGGTCACTGGTTTTAGAGAGGTTTAACCACATCAGATTACACATATATTTTCAGTTGTTAGTTACTTCAAGTTTTGTCTTAATATATTCCATTTTCTATTTACATTTATGTGTGCTTTTATGGTAAAAACTATTACAGCTATATTTTCATCAATGCAATCAAAACATTGTTGTTTTGTATTTAACGTATCTCAACTTGCAGTCAGTGTATTGCTGTGGATGATTAAACATTTTTGATTGGACAATAAGAAGACTGGTTCCATGCCGTATCAAATTTTATATCTTGTTTTAGATTACAACGATATTCTTTGGAATGTCTTTATTTGGACAAAAAGGGGATTTTTCCAACCGGGAAAGTTGCTACTTCCCTCTTGTGGCGTTGATAACCTGACTGCTTTTTCAAATCAATTTCGGCTCACTCAAAATTTTATTTGTAAAACAATTGACTTTGCTACAATATCTAATGAAACCGTGTCAATTCTATTTCAAACTGTTGCTCTATCTGTTTTTGGACCTACTAGAGCTTTAAATGACTTAAAATATTTTTGACTACGGAAGGTGTCAATATACAATTATACATAGACCATCTTCATAATTTGCTATGTTGAGTAGTGGAAGTGAAATAGTCTATTTATACCTCCATTCTGTGGACCTGATTTTGTGTGACGTTCATTCCAGCAAGAACAATGTGCCACCCAAGCATTTGTTTCGACAGCACGCCTTCATCACACAATTCTCACGTCCACTTTCACTTTTCTGGCGTTACTGAGAAACGTTCTGCCTGATCAGAGTTTTAAAATACGTTTTTCTAACCTGTGTGAACGTTTAGTTGATGATTTGCAGGGTCAATCAAAGGTCACTGATTTACTGTAAAGTGAAAAGTCAATAATTTGTTTTGGCAAATAAATCTGAGCATTTCTATATTGCCCAAACAACAAAGTCCCTTATTTTTGCATTGCTTTGTACAATGTAAAAATAACGGATTTTGCTTTTTGGGTGGTTGCATTTTGTGATAACTTCAATTGCATGTTCAGTATTAATTTAAAGTGTATGTGCGATGGTAGGCTAGGCTACCGGAGATTTATATTATTCCAACCATTTTGCTATCAGTTCAAGGAGTATACATCTGTGCATTCATTCATGTTGAGTTCAAGGTGGTTCAAATACGGCGTAGATAACACGTGTTTTTTCATCAATACAGAAACTATTGTTTATGCAGCAGCGTCTACCTTCCTAAATGTGAGCCACTGACGCAGGCCCAATCTCTCCTTGTGAATGTGGTGCTGAGGAACAGACCGCAGACAGTATCATCACCGATTTTACCATCTTCAACCCACCTAACGGAGTGGAAGGTTTGCTCGTCTTGAATGATAATACCAAAGACTAGCTGCTTTCTTGTGTAGTCCGAGAGCAGCCTGAATGTGGTGTGGTAAAAGAATATAACTTGGCCCCAAATGCTAATACGAAGAAGCAATACCGTGGTTCAAGTTTCGTTGCTTGGAAAGTGCTCCCACTGAGTGCCTACTGCTTTTAACAGAAATGTGCTCTTTAAATCTGCACGTGCTGATGTTGTGACAATATTCATCGTTTTTTGGTCACTATAGGTTGTAGAGTTATTGAGGTAGAAGCCGATTATATTTTAACAGCTGCGTGTTGTTTCATTGCAAACGAAAGCGCGCAGACACAGATCTTTTATTTATGCTGATTGCGTATTAGGCTCACTTGACTATTTTTCACCATCATTGCGATGCTTGCAGCCACAGGCAGTTGTCATTATACCGCCATGGGAACTCCATCAGGATAGTGTGGTCTTCAAGCATACTATGAAGTCATTTGGGAACGTTAGGCTACTACAATCTCAATAGGATGGAATGCCGTCTAAGCTATGGAGCCGGAGAATCTTTAAGAAGATGTCAGTCCATTTTTTGTTCTACAACTCTGGCGTTTTAGATAGGAAAGAGTGCTGAAAACGGTTCTTTAAAAGACATTGTGGTTTCTTAGTCGGATTTTTTTTAACCAGAAACAGGCATAGCTCAGATAATTGCACAAAACAAAAGCAGCAATGAGTGAAACTCACATGTGACTGAAACCCACAATTTAATCAAAGACGGTTGAGAGATAGGAGGCTCCGCCGGCAAACAATTGCTTGTTCAACATTTAAAAAATGTTAAGCAAATTGGTTGGAAGATTTAATAGTGACTCGTGAATCTTTGTGTCGAACTAGGACAGACAATCTCGAGAGACTTTAATGAGAGTTATTACAAGAACAAAGAATTTTTCCCCGCTAGGAGTCTCGCAACATCAGGGTAGAACTTCAACTGTCAAGTTATTTAAAATAAGCGTTTTTGTTTTCAAGGAAACGTTGGTTTTATCAATTCATTGTTGCTACACCATGTTTTATTGTAGCTACAATTTGGTAGCCAACTAGGCCTGCTGTAGGCTAACTGTCACATGCTGATGGTGGGATAAAGCATTGGCTTTTCAATCATGCGAACCTGGTTCGACACTCGGACTTTGGAAACCGGAAGTTGACAAACACCGCTCACCTAGAGATAGATTGGGGGTGGCCGTAGTTGCTGAAGGAAAGGCGGCCAAGAAAAAAAAACACTGGCCACCTATAGGCTACGCTCGTTGTTAAGAATGCAAACTCTCTTCCGAAACCAGAAGGGTGTTTACAATGGCTTTTTTCATTTGAAATGGTGGTCTAATAGTTGTTTGAACGGATGTTTGAGTTTATAAACAAACATAATAGGCATAATTATTAATTAATAGCGAGTAAGCTAGAAGGTTACTCAAAGATGCGTTTTCGTTTGACCCTCTTTAGGAGCTATCGTCAGAATAAAATAAACTTAAATGGGATGAAGCGTTTGTAGTAGGCTATTGTAGAAAAAAAATAAATTTAATTTTGGCTAATCGGAGTAGGCCTAATTCAAATGTTCAAAGAAGCTTGGAGCCATAATTAATAACATACCTTAGGTTACAAAATGAATTTATTTTATAAGCACGCTTTTAATTAAAAAAAAAAACTATAAGCCTAGAAACTTGCATTTTTTACATCATATATTTTTCTACAAGCATAAAACCGAAGCTTGAATATGTCGAAAGCCTACAACACTTCAGAGTTCAGACCATTTTTCTCATTTGCGCTCCAAAGCACCCCAGCTGGTGCAAACAAGGTTAATTAAACATTCAGCTGGGTCGACCGTTTGTTGAGATATTTGCTGCGAAAACAAATATTTTTGACCTTGTAAAGAAGTAAGATGTGACCGTTTTTGTTTATTTTATATAAGTTCATACATTATTAATACATTTGTCATTTATAGCATATATGATAAAAGCAACATCCGCTACCGTAAAACATACTATGTAACCTAAACTATATTTACTTTGTTTCTAATTTTTTGTTTTCATACAAATAACAAACCATTGCAAACTACGGTATTTAGGCTACACTCCAGTCCAGCCTATTGCTTGTTTTCTGTTGAAAACATTCACATATTTGAAGTCATTACAAATCTTTAATTAAGGCACGAAATCACGTTCTTATGGGCTCTAGTGGTTTTAAATCAATAGTTAAAAAGTTTGGTTCAACGTGAAAATTATTTTGACACCTTGGATATTTCCGATGTATAAATAATTAATTGAAACAAACAACAATTCACTTATCATCAGTTTTGTTTTAGGCTACATTTCAAAGCATCAGCCATTTCATTTGAGATTGCAGAAACCTACGTAAAACCAATTCAGATATGTAAACTTACGTCAAATTTATGTTATTTAAGTTATTTTATGGTGTTAAACCTTAGTCGGCTTAAGATTAGGCCTATGTGTCATGATCTATCAAGACAGCAGCACCAAGCCAAACAGCCACCCACTGACTTCAACACTATTCGTCATAGCACATGACCAGGGAACTGTGTTTGTAAAGCTAGTGCAATTCGCTACAGCGAACTCGCTACACCAGGCTGAAACAGGTCGTTAATATCTACATGTTGAAGTAAGCAACGATCATGCTGCCAAAAGCAAAACTCAGTTTATTGTATCACAAGTAAGTCTGTCACAAGTGGGCGCAGTGACCTAAATAAAAATTGGTTCCAAGGGAGAAGATTAGCATGGCCCCTGCGCAAGGATGACACGCAAAATCGTGAAGCGTTCCATATTTAAAAAAAAAAAAAATACGTAGCTGCGAGCCTCTGTAGAGGCCATTATTTGCAGCCACAAAGTGTGGTTTAAAAAAAAGAGAAAAAAGAACGTAGCTGTAGTAAATTTGAAACACCGAATACAGATTTAAAAATAGCTGCATTTTCAACACAAGCTATTGACAAAGATGTAACGCAAAAGTAAGTTTAGAGCCCTTCGTCACGCGGCTATAGATAAGCCTTCCATTGCGTATAGTTTCCTACAAGATTATTTGCTCCCTCGGTGAGAGTCAGCTATACACTCATGCTGACGATGAACGGCAGTGAGGGACAACCTTTAGAGTAGTCTTGATTTGACAACCGAGAAAACCTGTACGATCACACCAGGTCCCAGGCACAATATATTATTTATTTATCGCAAAGGAAACTTTTTCAATTCTTACTGTTGATCGACAGTTTAGACCAGTGGTTCCCAACTGCTGGTCCGCAAAAGAGCTTACTTTTTGCCAAGCTAATTTTGATATTGAATCGTATGCATTGCAAGAGTGCCATGGCCGTGCTGAGTTTTTTTGGTCGTGCTAACTAGCCTACATAGTTAGCCTACTACACGATAACGATCTACTATTCAAGCACGTTTTAAACCTTTCAAGGTTTTGCCACCTTTTTCCGTTCATTGACGTGCTGGTAGGCTTATATCGATTATTGTAGTTAGTATAATAGCCTATAATAAGTATAGCCTATCTTTTTCGTCCCCGACGCGTTAATGACGAAATTGAAAATGAAAGTTGTTAACACTCCTAAAAATATATTACGCTTAGTCGATTCATAGCAGCAAAACTGACGTATTTCGCATTCGTTGATATCGCAAAAGTACTTAATAATAATAACCTAGATTTTGTGTAGTTTATAATTGTGTCGTCATAAACCGCGTTCAGCTTTCAAAAATTTTGTAACACTGTGTTGTCAGACGGAAAAGTTTGTCCCCAATTTGGAGAAAAAAATTAGTGCTGTTGGGGACAAAATGTAGAGTTTCGTGGAGAGTTTGTCTTGCTGTGCAATAAGCACACAAAGTCGTGTAACGCGCTCAACCAGATTTAACATACTTACGCTTATTTTTAACATTCACAGAAGAAAAAACAACTCAAAATAAATTTCATATCGAACGTTTTTGACATCACGTGGTGTCCTCGTTACTCGCCAGGAATAACAATTATACAGTAATGAAAGTCTGATTGAATTAGGTTGTGATTCTAATTTGAGATGCAGATACACAAAAATCACTTTTTCAATTGCGAATATCTCGTGGAAGCGAATAGCTTATTCGTGTCTAACTCTCAGTGCATCAAATTGTTGTGTTTTTTTCAACCAGCTACTAAAACGAGAACTTTTTATCTCTGACTTTTTTTGACACGAAGCAAAGAAACCAGCTGAATACCAAAGCAGAGCTAGCGGAACAACAATAAATTTTACACTGACATTAACGTTGCATATAAATGGATTAAAATTTTGTTAGCTGAGTTTATTTGATAGTCATTTTGTTGCAATTTGTACTTGAATATTTAGCAGCCTGTAACTAAATTTTGCACTCTGGTGTACGCATCGACAACTTCACTTAAGAAAAGATCACAAACACCTGTTTGATTCACTATGATTTTTTGTTGCTGGTCCGTAAACACTTCTTTGAATTTTACCGGCCCCGTGCTTTGAAAAGGTCGTGAACCACTGGTTTAGGCTATAGTCTTCTTTTCCCGTAAGCAGTGGCGTACGCAGGATTTTCTCAAGGGGGGGGCCATTGAGAGTAGCGTAACCAGGAATTTTGAAAGGGGGAGTTTTACGACCGGCGGGCGAAGCCGGACGGCGTTTTCACCTAAAACGATACCTAGCGGCGGGGGGTGTGGGGGGCCTCCCCCAGAAAATTTTGAAAAATTACTTCGAATTTGGTGCATTCTGAGAGAATTTTCAACAAAAATGTGGGTATGAATATTCCTGTAAAATGGTGCTGTCTGGTGGCATAGCAAAAGGATAAGATCATGTTTTCTTCGGCATTTTTCGGAAATAAAGCTAGACGTTTTCATGATATCCCAGTATGGTTTTAGTTTAGACTTTATCCATTTCTTTCTCACTATAATAGGCTTACAGAACACTATGCTACATTGGCATACCTGGGGTGGGGTAGGTGGATTGGGCTATGTATTTCGTATTGGCTTAGTCTATATTGTTAATTGCTTTGACAGAGCAATGCAAAACATATTAAATGGCTTAATCTACGTCGTTAACTACTAAAACATTTTAAAGGGGGGGGGGGGGCATGGCCCAATGGCCCCCCCTGCGTACGCTAGTGCCCGTAAGGATAACCAAGTAGCACCTCAGACTGCTTTTGTAATCACTTGAACTGCTCATTTTAAGTTTCATCACTAAAGATTTTGCAAAATTTTTACTATAGGCTAATGTTTGAAAATTATAACATGTAGGCTACTGCTGAAGTATTTCAAAGGAAAAAAATGGCGTCGTTGAAACAGTCTTCATATTAAACAGCTACATGCTTTGAAATATCGTAACCTAAGCCTTCAAAGTTAATAATACTTAGGCCTACCATGGTCACCTAAAGATACGGCCTGATTTGTCACATTTTGCAGAAATTTCCAGGTTTTTCTAACTTTGGGCGAGCGTTTAAATAAATTTTTCTAAAAATTAGATTTTTACGCTTTCTTTGTTCTTTTCCCAAGATGACACAATAGGTTTTAACATCCTCACATGTTGAAAAACAAAGAAAATTCGATTTCGAAGATTTTAGTCAGACTGTTAATTTTCAATAACAGTGTGATTTAGCGTTTTTCAACTTACTTTTTCTCATTTGCTACTGCTTCCCCAAGGCAACAAAAAAGTTTTATGTCATTAGGAAACCGCAAAAAGTAAAAACATCTCAAAAAATGTCAGTCAAACATTAGCATTAGCTGTAATCAAAATCTGTAAAATGTGACAAATCAGGCCGCATCTCCAGGTGGCCATGGGCCTACCATATTTTCATCGCCTAAAAAGAGGTCACATTTCGCCAGCAAGTAGAATTTTACGCTTGAGGAATCGTTTACATTTACATCATTTTGGATCATTGGAGTATAGGCCTATACGCGCAAAAGTTACCGAAAAAAAAACAACAAGAAAACAGATTGACTGAACGTTTAACTTATTTTTTCTCATTTTTATTGCTTCCTTAAGACAACCAATGATTTTATATTATTAAGAGTTAGTAAAAAGTGTAAAAAAAATACCTAATTTTTAAACAGTTTCAGTCAGACAGCCATGATCGCAAAAATCTGCAAAATGTGACAAACCAGGCACGATCTCCAGGTAGCTAAACCTTAACTTTTTTCAACAAAGAATGGTCAGCCTTAACGAAATTGTTAAATTACTTGCAAAAAATATGATTTAAAGTTTTTAAACAGTACGCTGCACATAACCGTTAAGATGCTAAAAACGGTGTGAACTAAAAAGCTGTTCCTTTCCTTGCAACGCAGTAGGCCTATCCATGCCACGATTTCTTTTGCTGGATGTTAGGTGTTATACCCATTGCACTTATAGACATTCGTTTCGATTTGTTTCAAGTAACAAATGAATCAGACTGAGTTGCTAATCAACAATGTCTCCAAGCGTTGCATCAATATAAAACGTATGTAGGTAAAAGAATAATTTTCTGTGAAAGTGTAAGCATGGCTTTTAAATTGTTGTTTAATATCTTACAGTGAACAAGGCAATGAACGTTCAACAACAGTTCCATGAAATTCGCCAATTTCTTGTAGAATTTATAAATCAGCACGTTACAGTGGTAGCCTAGCCCAGTGGTTCCCAACACATGGGTCGCGGCCCAAAGTTGGGTCGCCTGGTTATTTTTTTGGGTCGCTTGTTTTTCAGGCATATTGTATCTTGGGCGAAAAAATTACAATAAAAAATTTTTAAAACGTGAAGAGATCGATCACAAAACTAGAAAATATAAACACAAGTCATAAAGCGTTTCATGTCGAAACATCGGAAAGCTTTGTAGCATTGATCGTAGTGCAAGAAGTTTTAACAGTTTTCGTTTTTATTATTGTTAATATTATTATTAAATGTAAACCCAACAAAGTTTCAGTCTCAAACATAAATTAACTTGCCAAAATTACGGGATATACATTGTAACGTGCACTATATGTCACTAACACTATGTAGGCAGGGCCTCCGAGAGAAATCAGCACTGGTCGGGAAACAATACGAAAAATGGGCCCCATAATATTTTTTAGCAAATATTGCGTTGCATGTTCGTGTTAAGCTAAAAATAGCCTACTTTCCGCAGCATGAAAAGAACTTCGTTCAATGTAAAAATCATCAATAATCACTGGATTTCACTTGCAGCAAAAATGCCATTGAAGCAAACTATTTTGTCTAGAAAGCTTTGTAAACACACAATAGCAACGCAACGAAAATAGTTCAACCAAGCATTTAATTCAGGAGTATCCAAACTTTTTTCCACGCGAGCCAGATTTGATAATAAGTGTTCACGGGCCAACAGCCACAATAATTTTTCTGAAAACTGCAAGTTGAATTTATATGATTTTTGTGTGTCTGCAGGCCAAAAATAACACATTGTACAACAACAGGCGTGGGCCATACAAAAACGTCTCGTGGGCCAGAGTTGGCCCGCGGGCCGGACTTTGGACATCCCTGATTTAATTCAACCCTGTCTGGACTTTTTGCAATGCAAAGTTACGGATCGCAGCATCAAATGATAAAATTTTGCGACGTCTGAATTGATGCACAACATGTAGGCCTATAGTTAGGCTTTTCAATCGGTTTTGAGTCATCGGTTTTGAGTCATAGCGCAAACAATTCTTTACAAATTTCAGTAATTGCTAAAACCACGTTCTCAAAGCGCAACCGCTGGAGGTGGCTACCGGAACACAAAAAAAAGGTAGCCACTTTAACAAGTCGAAATTCTGCCACTGAAATTGACTACAATACAACCGCCAACCAATCAGAACGTGTTATAAGAGGCTACCGTCCAATTGTGACCCTTCTAGCATTCATCCAGAGAGTTAATGCTTGTTTTGAATTTTATTTGGTAATTACAGAAGAAAAAGAGCAATAGCAGTGGTGAGAATCGAACACGCGTCAATGAAATGACTACTTTCTAGCCCTAACCCTTAAGCCAACCAGCTGACAAAAAATCCATCACTTAATTTGCTTTGTATCATCTTCTTTTCGCCATTTTTTGCGTCACTTAAACCGTAGCTTATGATTGGTTGGCGGTTTCATTCTAGTCAATTTCAGTGGCAGAATTTCGACTTGTTAAAGTGGCTACCCAAAAAAAATCATAACAAAACTATTTGGAAAACCTTTCGAAAGTGCAATCAATGATTCCTTGTATTGATTATGGAGTGATTCGTTCTGGTTTGCAGCTGAAGTTTGCTGTGTGGCTTTCTGTCAAAAGTACCACCTCATCCAAAATGTCTTGAAAAATGTCATTGTTGTGTAGCCTACAAATGGTTTAAATTTATCCCACATGCCCGCAACTGCACAACAGACATACGATGAAATTTTCATGGAACTTCAAACTCATCGACGATATGTTTGAGTTTGTTGATACATTTGTCAATTCCAACAACTATCGAATCCCCTTTGCAATGTACGGTAGATAGAATACATTTCCTTCGAATGATTCAGCTAGTTAAGTGGAGTTATAAAAGCGTTCTGTCCTCAGGAAAAGAAAATCATTTTCTTTGAAATTTATAATTGCCACTGCAACTTTAGCTTGCGAGTAGTAGCCTAGCCTACTTTTCTCAGCTTTCTCTTAGGCCTACTTAGATTACATCTTCCTTTAATTTCATTAAATTCATCAGTGAATCTTGTTTAGGACCGTAATCCACATAATGCAAAGCAGTCACAAATTTAAAACTGCTAGTTGTAGGCTACTTTAGCATTGACTCAGCTTCCGATCACGCTCTTGTTGGTTCCAACTTGATGCATTTAATAAGAAACGTCTTTAGAGCTTCAATTGCAAAAGGGTAGCCTATTGTAAAGCATTGGGTTTGACTGCACCACGCCTTGATTACCCCCTCGAAGTCAATTTTCTTTGCAAGATGATAGGACAGCTTTCTTTAGATTTTTCAGAATTTTTCCTCTGACTGGGCTATAACTTTAAAGATGCCACTAGCTTACAGATAATCAATTACTCCAAAAATGATAAGACATTTGAACAACTCTGTCTGTAAGCAACATTATTAATTCCAACTAGATTTAGCCTAAGCAACAACATCCATAAACAAAAAACTCACTACCTTCCAAAATCACATCATGAGAAGCATGACCAACAAAAGGCTACTTGACCACACGAAAACAGAAGATCTTTTAACTAAGTTATGACAAAATTACATCCAATTGCAGCAATAATAAAATCAAAAGTTTTAAAACTGTTCGGCCACACTAAAAGATCACAATTCGGAATCAGCAAAGTTTGCACTGAAGGAAAAGTAGAAGAAAAAAGAAAACGTGACAGACAACTAAAACGATGCCAAGGCAACATCCAATCATGGACCGGACTCAACTTGGCGACACTGGTCGAGCTGGCTCAAAATCGCCACTCTTGGAAGCAAATCACTTATGTTGATGCACAATCTGCTGCAGGCGGAGATGATGACTGATGATGATCCATAAACAAAAAATATACAGGATTTGCTTTCTTTAATCGTGCTTGGACTGATACCTTTAACTTTTCCAGATAACTTATGTTGAATACAAAACAAACAAACAAACAAACAACAACTTCCTATGCCTGGCCAACGCAGATTTTGAAGTTAAGGTTCAGTTGTAAAGCAAAAATAGTTCCCGCTTAGCTAAAACAGCACCAGTTTTCAAGTTGAAACTATCAATACAATCGAAACCGTTCAGTGATACAGAAATCATTTCAGCTTCAGATTTTACGTCTTGAAGCAGTTCAACATCGCCTACCTTAACACAAAAATGATTTGTTCTTGATGAGAAGCATCGAGAGTGACATTTACAATGATTGAGAAATACTTGGAACTACGCACTTCATTTAAGAATTTGTTGATTATTTAGTTGGTACATCTTTACTTTAGTACTAAAAATGGGCCCCCTCAATAGTGAAAAAACAAAAAACTACTCGTTTTTCCTTTACAATATTTTGCTAGGGGGGAAACTGGCCCGACTTCCCCCCCCTCTCGGAGCCACTGTATGCAGGACAAACCATGACAAATTTTTCCACACGTTAGGCCACACATAGTCTGATGTGGTAAAAAGCATCAAAGACAAAGCCCCAAGTGCTGTATGGACTCATTGCTTTTTCCACAGAGAGGCTTTTGCTGCAAAAAAGCTGTCTCAAGAGCGGCACGAAGTGTTGAATGATGCTGTGAAGTGTGTAAACTTCATCAAAGCAAGTTCACTAAATCGGCGTTTGTTTTCGTCTTTGTGCACTGACATGGATTCTGATTATTATCAAGCATTGCTTCTGCACACAGAATTGCAATGGTTGTCACGAGGTCGTGTTCTGAAGCAAATTTTTAATTTGCGGGAGGAGATTGCTATCTTCCTGAGGCTAGGCAACAGAACTTGTGAGATTAGCCGAGAAGTTTTTACAAGAAGATTTCAACGCAAAAGTTGCTTACCTTGCCAATGTATTTGACTCTGCGAATTTTCAAAATTTATCCATGCAAGGTAACGGTTTTACGGTGATTAATCACGCCGCAAAAGTTTCTGCTTACTACAAAAAACTCATATTTTGGAAAAGTTATGTCACCAGAGATGAGTAGGCTACGATATATTTCCTCAGCTAACGCAATATATTTGTGGCAAGGAAGTTGATACTAAGCAAACCATAATTGGACACCTGGAACAGCTTGCCAAAAAGTTTGTGCACTACTATGGAAAATCTTTAACGCTTTATAGCCAAAATGATTGGATAATTGATCCATTTGTTGGAAAAGATCTGCCTCAACTTCCCATCCATGTTGCAGAACAGTTTATGGACATAACGACAGAAGCAGCAAATCGTATTTCTTTTGCGTCCTTCAAAGACAAATACCCCACAGATTCTGCCCGGGATTCTGCAAACATCCACTTTTGGGCTTCCATGTACAAAGTGCATTCCACAGTTTCAAATTTAGTGATTCAAAAACAGATTTGCAACAACTTGGTTTTGTGAGACTGGATTTAGCGCCATGTGTGTATTGAAAACTAAAGAGCGAAACCGGGTGGAAGTTAAAACCGACATGCGGCTATGCCTAAGAAAAATAACGCCTCGATTTCAAAAACTCACTGACAGCAAGCCAGCACAGATATCTCATTAGTGATTTGATATTAGATAACATATTATTTTTGAAAAAAGTTACTGCTTTGTTGTGCTGTTTGTTTGCAACGCAATCTTGTATGGCTTTTAAAATACTACGACAATTTGCTTGGGTCGCAAGATTTTACCAAACTGAATTTTTTTTTAAAATGGGTCGCCTTAAAAATGAGTTGGGAACCACTGGCCTAGCCTATACAAAAATGTTTAGAAAACAAATAGCCTACAAGCTGTCGCTGAAACGTCATCAAGCAATATAATCCCGTTGAAAAATATAAGCAAGAAAACCCAAACTGTCAAAAAAGAGGACATTTCAGCATTTTTTAGTGTCCTCAAAGGACAGTTCATTTTTCTTGCAAAAAGAGGACAAATCCTCTTAAAAGAAGACGTATGGTAGCCCTAATAATACTTTTATTTTTATGTCATGCTTGCAAGCTGCATGACATTTCAATGCTTCTTTTCTTCACGTAGGCTACACACAACAGAAATGCCACAACTTAAAAAAGGCACAAGTTCAGAGAAACACTGCATTTGTAAAACCTTACGAGACGACAGACAGTGTTACATGGCACCATGTAAGTTTTTCGGTGAAGCTCTAGCAATAAAAATGACAATTTTGCACTGCATCTTTACAGGTTTTAGCGCTATCATTCGTGCGCAAGTTTGGTATAATTGTATAAAGTGTGTGTAGCCTACGAATATTACAGCCAGGAATTTTATTAAATTATTGAGCAGATCTTTACATTGGAAGAGTGTGAATTATTGTTAATATTTTTGTTTTCTCTCTGAAATCAATGGGCTAATCTATTGCATATTTTATTGCTTCCTGACAGTTTTCGACCTCTAAGTTAAAAAAATGAAAATGTTATTGTTGATTTTAATGCTTTTTATCAGCTGCAAGATATCGGAATCACTTCCTCTTCGACTTGAAACTGGAAATTTAAAGAATGCCCATCTTCAATCATTAAAAACAAGTGTATTGAAGTGAGATTTTAAATAGGCTACGTTTGATGTCTGTGTATTTGCATTAGGCTACGTTTCTTAAAGCGAGATTCTATAAAAATGTGTTTTTGGTTTATGATTATGAGCGTGATTATTACACCATGGCACCTGCAATTAATTTTTCGAACTTACCTGTAAAATCAAATTGCAAGTGTGGAGCCTTTGAAGCGCGGTAAGCTTATTTTCATACAAAACCTTGGCCACAACTCTTCCTTCATTCCTTCCTATTAAATGTTGGCAACAATACTGCAATTCACAGAAAACGTGGTCCAGCTGATGTGGTTCTAACGGACTACAGAGCACGAAGAAAAAACAACTTATTGCGGAGGTTGTGGCTGGCAAGGTATCTTAAAGAGATGAATTCGCGGTCCATAGAAACAAGAAGCGGTTCAATAGTGAATTCAAACGATATCGGTAAACAAAACAATCAGGTTAGCCTAATTGTGCATAGGCTAAAAATGTCTAAATTTATATTTTTCAACCTCCAGCGGGTATCGGGAAAATTAAGAAATACAATCTTAAGTTGGCCTAATTGTTAAAAACATAAACACGATTGTAGGAATCACAAAATCTTATGTGCTGCTAACAAGTGTTAGTTATATAAAACGTGCTTAAAACAACATTTTAAATTAAGTCATTTTTCAATGCAGAAAATTTGCTTTAATACATTTTTCTTTTTCCGTTTGCTTGAAAAAAAAAAACACTCGGTGACTCGGTATAATATTGGGCGAATGTTTTCTCATAACAAAACTTCAAAATTAAAAGTTTTTAAAGCTCAATATCAAGCATTGAAACATCATTCTGATAAGAATTCAGATATAATATGGGAAAATGTAAAAAAAAATATTTCGAACGTAGCCTAGCTATAAATAACAGAACTTACAATATATAAAGGCATCCACATCTTAATTGATTGCCTCTGCAACTAGAACAAAAGCAAAAGCAAGTGGGAACAAAGCAGAAGTTAAAACGAATCTATAAAAATTCAAAAAAAGAAAATAATTCAGTTGAAAAACTGCATTACAACGAAAAGTACGAAAAGATATAAACAGATATCGGAAAGGGCAATGTAAGCAGATGGAAGTAATAACTAGTACTGGGAACATACGGTACGGGATGTGAGAGCTTTACTCACAAGTTAAGAAATCAAGATCAACTTTAAAGGCCAAGAGTGCGACAGTAACTTGAGAAAATGGAGACATCAAACCAGCACTTTTGGATGTGTTATCTGTTGAAACATTGTATTAAGATCCCCAACTGCAACTATACAGACAGGAGACTATAAAAGTCAATAACTTGAGCCAGATATAGGCTACCGGGAAAAGAAGCTGTTTGAGCAAGAGAGCAATTATCTACACAAACGCACCAGGAGTTGATGGAATCCCAACAGAGCTATTGGGATAGTTGTCAAGTCGGACACTATTAGCCATATGTCAATGCATTTGGATATCTCAAAAATAGTAAAAAGATTGGTCGAGACCGAATTACCAAATTATCCAATTTTATAAGGGAAGCACACGGGTTTGTCCAAACTGTAGAATCATTGGTTGGTTGGTTTGGTTTTTGAATCTTTATCCTAGGACTGACAAAACCTTGAAAGGTTATTCCTGGTAGTTTGGCATACTTGGAGAGGCTCTTGACGCAGAACCGGTTACCGAGATTGACAGAGTGAAGTTTTTCGATTGCTGAAGTGTTGTTGCGGGAAAATTATTCCATTCACTAATCACTCGGTGCCCTGAATGGAGAGCAGTCCTGAAATGCTGAGCCGGAAGCGCAACCACTGAGCTAACGGGGCGGATCATACCTGTAACAGTTTATGTAAGTAAAATTCATTTGCAAATCATTTAAAACGACTAAGCACAATTATCGAAAGAGAACTTCCAGATAAACACGCTGGATTCAGAAAAGGTAAAGATACACTCTTGACCACATTGCCAATCTGGAATGGATTATGCAAAGAAGCAGGAAGTACCGGAACGATTTTACACGTGTTTTATCGATTATTCAGAAAGTTTTTGATGTCATCCAGCATAACACTCTTTGAGGGTATTTGGAAGACATGAATATACCAATGTACCTGGCAGCACTTATAGAATCGTTGTATCGTGATTATTAAAGAGTTACAGTTTTAACAGCATACAGAGACACAGCTTGATTTAAAGTTAAAAATGGAACACGCCAGCGATGCATTTCATCTTCTTCGTTATGGAATATGTAGGGTAGCCTATACAGAAATTATCATGCGAAAAACAGGATTAAATAATTCCAATATTGGTATTGGAGTAAAAATGCGTGGTGCAATCATCAATAATTTAACATATGCAAACGACACCATCCTCATGGTTGCAAACGTACAAGGTCTTCAACATTAAGAGTAAAAAAGGAAAGCAAAAAGTCTGGATTAAACCTCAGCATCATAAAGACACAAATTATGACAACTGAAGAAAAAGCGGATAACATAAATATCATGATCGACAACAAAGAAATAGAAAAAGTAAAGGAATTCATATTTCTACAATCGAAAATAAGCTGGCTCTCTATCAACTCATAAGAGATAAAGAGGCGCCCCGATAACTCAGTTGGTTAAGCGCCCGACTTAAAGAACAAAAACTGCAAGAGCAAGTGGCGCTGGTTTGACTCTCGGGGTGTGCGCTTGAGCAACGCATTTCAAGGATTGCTATCTATTCAGCGACACCTAGTAGAACGAACAACAACAATCAGAACCTTCCTTTTGTCAAACTCGGTGACCGGACCTGCGTCAGTGGTTCAAAGCCTATCCAAGTACTGTATACGAAACAGCTAGGATTAAACTTTCAAAAAGCATTCTCAGTCCGAGCATAAACATTCAATTAGTCTGGGAGCCTACGACAGAAGATTTCACCCCATAAGGTACAAAAGGTTTGACCCCTTGAAGTTACTGGGGTCAACCATGTCACTCACAAAAAGTATGGAAGATTGACCGCACCGGGTGGATCTGGACCCTAGAGCCCCCTAAAAAGCCCAAAAAGGGGGTTAATTTCACCCCATAAGGTACATGGACCAAACTTGGTGAAAACGAAGTTCTATGTCAGGACATCACAAAAATATCAAATCTAACAATATTTTCGAGTGGAAAGGTGATGTAAGACTCCCCCCAAAGTGACCCCCCAGAGGGTTAATTTCACCCCATAAGGTACATGGACCAAAGTTGGTCAAAACGAAGTCTTATGTCAGGACATCACAAAAATATCAAATCTAACAATATTTTCGGGTGGAAAGGTGATGTAAGATGCCTTCAAAGTGACTTCCCTTAATGTGACCCCCTCGGAAGGTTTATTCCACCCCATAAGGTACATGGACCAAACTTGGTCAAAATGAAGTCTTATGTCAGGACATCGCAAAAATATCAAATCTAACAATATTTTCGGGTGGAAAGGTGGTGTAAGATGACTTCAAAGTGACTTTCCTTAATGTGACCCCCTCGGAAGGTGTATTTCACCCCATAAAGTAGATGGACCAAACTTGGTCAAAACGAAGTCTTATGTCAGGACATCACAAAAATATCAAATCTAACAATATTTTCGGGTGGAAAGGTGGTGTAAGATGTCATCAAAGTGACCCCCAGAGGGTTTATTTCACCATAGAGTACATGGACCAAACGTGGTCAAAACGAAGTCTTCTAGGGCACCACAAAATATCAAATCTAACAATACTCTCAGTTGGAAAGGTGATAAAAGACCTACCCAAAAGTGAATCTCCTCCTATAGTTTAATTTACTTCATCCCTTTCTCGAACCAACCTTGGTGTAACGAAAGTGCTATGCCAGGACAGTACGAATGGATTAAATTTAAAAATATTTTTATATAGGTTTTGATGAAATACATTCACAAGCTGTCCCATGATGCATGAAATGGAACTATAGCCTACTTTACAAAAAGTTTTTGTATAAATCATATTAAGTCAATCGAAAAAAGGCAACAGGACATGACAATACATGGCTTTGTAACACCAAAAACAGAAAGTACACAAGAAGCATATAGGCTACAGTAGCCAGAAAATTGATCCAAGATCTTGATACCACCACTAAATGTGGACTTAATCGAACAACTGACTATCCAAATCAAAACGTTTCGAAATGAATCATTTGGAACGTTAATTTAGGCAGTAATGAACATTTTCCAGCTGCTACAATAAATAACCTAATAAACCCAATGCAGTAAGTTTTTATTTAATGCCATTTGCTTCATGTCTCCAATCAGTTATCGTAACTGTTCATTCATAAACAGAGATTGTTCGTGTAAATGTAAACGGTCGTTTCTTTATTCTTCATTGTCACTGCTGTCGCTTTCACTTTCTTCATCTTATTCTTCAGATTCATACAATTCTCCTGTTATATACAGAGATAAAGCAAGCTGTCTGCGATGTACCAGCCCCAAGCAATGTGGTTATCCGCACGTCTGACACTGACTGTCTTGTAATTGGCTTAGGTTGCTATGGAACTTTTGATCCTTCATTAAAGATATGGATAGAAGCTGGCTTGCAAAGCAATAACACGCAGCGGTACATCAACATCAACCAGCTGCATAGGCCTACCGCACTTGGAGTGACGATTTGCAAGTGTTTACCTGCATATCATGCCTTTACAGATTCTGATTACACCTCGTCATTTAGCAGGAAAGGGAAAGTGCGGCCGCTGAAATTACTCCAAGGAAACCACGAAGCGCAGGCAGCTTTTAGCCAACTCGGACACGACAAAGAAATTAGTGAAGACACTATCATCGCCATAGAGAACTTTGTGTGTAACATGTACAAAAACAAGAAAATTAATTATGTCAACGAAGTCCGTTTACAAATGTTTTTAGACGGCTACAAACCCAAAAAAGAAAATGAAAGGATATCATGCATACCAGAAGCTACTGTAGATAGTAGTACTCTACCACTTTGTTTACGAGTACTTCTCCAGAAGACAAGGCGCACACATCTCATCACAAGATGGTGGTTATCTTCAACTAGAAGTGAACAAGCAGCAACGTTGCTGCTAGAGTATGGCTGGAAAGAAGAAGGAGGTTCTTATAAAGTGGTGTGGTTTGAAGGTAAAGGTATAAAGCATCTTTAGATGTCTCTGCGTGGAATCTGATCTCATCCAGGAAAGTCAAGAAGAAGGTAAACAGCATTGGATGTCGCTTGGGTTACCCTTTATAAATATAAAACTTTCTCCTGGTCTATCAGTCGTTTACTTTCTTACTGTAAACATTAGCCAATAACTGGCTGTAAAGTTTCGTTTTAGGAACCTATAACCAATAGTTTCTGCAATCTTGAGAAAAATGCCTGGGTGCACTAAATAACAAATAAATGTTGAACTTTTTCCAGTTAATAGTAAGTTGCAATGTTGCATTATTCGAAGAAAAATAGACGTCTGTAAAAGATAATAAAATTACTATTGTATGTTACGCATATCTGTAGTGCATAATAGCAATTGTTTCGTACAGTCTTTATTTCTCTGTATATAACAGGAGAATTGTATGAATCTGAAGAATAAGACGAAGAAAGTAAAAGCGACACCAGTGATTGATTGATTGATTGAATCTTTATCCTCGGACTGGGAAAGCTTCTTGCAGAGCTTAATCCTGGCAGTTTCGCATACTTGTAGAGGCTTTGAATCACTGGCGCAGGCCCGGTCACCGAGATTGACAGAGTGAAGTTTCCGATTGTTGAAGGCTTGTTGTCGGGGAATTATTCCATCCATTAGATGCCGCTGAATGGAGAGCAGCCCTTAACGTGCGTTGCTCAAGCGCACACCCCGAGAGTCGAACCAGCGCCGCTATTGATCTTGAAGCTTCTTCGTTCCAGAAGTGACGCGCTAACCAATTGAGTTACCGTTTACATTTACACAAACAATCTCTGTTTATGAATGAACAGTTACAATAACTGATTGGAGACATGAAGCAAATGGCATTAAATAAAAACTTACTGCATTGGGTTTATTGGGTTATTTATTGTAGCAGCTGGAAAATGTTCATTACTGCCTAAATTAACGTTCCAAATGATTCATTTCGAAACGTTTTGATTTGGATAGTCAGTTGTTCGATTAAGTCCACATTTAGTGGTGGTATCAAGATCTTGGATCAATTTTCTGGCTACTGTAGCCTATATGCTTCTTACGTACTTTCTGTTTTTGGTGTTACAAAGCCTTGTATTGTCATGTCCTGTTGCCTTTTTTCGATTGACTTAATATGATTTATACAAAAACTTTTTGTAAAGTAGGCTATAGTTCCATTTCATGCATCATGGGACAGCTTGTGAATGTATTTCATCAAAACCTATATAAAAATATTTTTAAATTTAATCCATTCGTACTGTCCTGGCATAGCACTTTCGTTACACCAAGGTTGGTTCGAGAAAGGGATGAAGTAAATTAAACTATAGGAGGAGATTCACTTTTGGGTAGGTCTTTTATCACCTTTCCAACTGAGAGTATTGTTAGATTGATATTTTGTGGTGCCCTAGAAGACTTCGTTTTGACCACGTTTGGTCCATGTACTCTATGGTGAAATAAACCCTCTGGGGGTCACTTTGATGACATCTTACATCACCTTTCCACCCGAAAATATTGTTAGATTTGATATTTTTGTGATGTCCTGACATAAGACTTCGTTTTGACCAAGTTTGGTCCATGTACTTTACGGGGTGAAATACACCTTCCGAGGGGGTCACATTAAGGAAAGTCACTTTGAAGTCATCTTACACCACCTTTCCACCCGAAAATATTGTTAGATTTGATATTTTTGTGATGTCCTGACATAAGACTTCATTTTGACCAAGTTTGGTCCATGTACCTTATGGGGTGGAATAAACCTTCCGAGGGGGTCACATTAAGGGAAGTCACTTTGAAGGCATCTTACATCACCTTTCCACCCGAAAATATTGTTAGATTTGATATTTTTGTGATGTCCTGACATAAGACTTCATTTTGACCAAGTTTGGTCCATGTACCTTATGGGGTGGAATAAACCTTCCGAGGGGGTCACATTAAGGGAAGTCACTTTGAAGGCATCTTGCATCACCTTTCCACCCGAAAATATTGTTAGATTTGATATTTTTGTGATGTCCTGACATAAGACTTCGTTTTGACCAACTTTGGTCCATGTACCTTATGGGGTGAAATTAACCCCCTGGGGGGTCACTTTGGGGGGAGTCTTACATCACCTTTCCACTCGAAAATATTGTTAGATTTGATATTTTTGTGATGTCCTGACATAGAACTTCGTTTTCACCAAGTTTGGTCCATGTACCTTATGGGGTGAAATTAACCCCCTTTTTGGGCTTTTTAGGGGGCTCTAGGGTCCAGATCCACCCGGTGCGGTCAATCTTCCATACTTTTTGTGAGTGACATGGTTGACCCCAGTAACTTCAAGGGCTCAAACCTTTTGTACCTTATGGGGTGAAATCTTCTGTCGTAGGCTCTCGGTCTAAATCCATTAATCAAGACTAGCACTCAGAAGAAATGCATTGGTTGGAATGAATAGCATTTGATTGAGCAAGAGTGTCAAGTTAGAAACAAAACAGCAGTTGATTAAAACAATTAGCCTATATTTCTGATAACAACTTAGGAGGCGAAACGTGAAGAATGACCAAAAACAAATAGAAAAGGACAGATGCAATTCAATTATTGTGCTGAAAAAGAATGCTTTCATACAAATACAAAAGTATAAACCAGTTTAATGGGAATAACATTTCTTACTATAGGCCTACTATACAAAGCCGCAAATTTCAAGGACCAATTTTGACCGCAAAAATGCCAAATTTCTTCCGACTCTAGTTCTGTTCAGTTCAGTTGTTTTTATTTCTGACCATCATAGCAAAAACAATACATGTCAACATAGCAAAGGTCAAGAAAAAGGTAGAAGCGACAAAACGCGAAAGTTAAAACGTGTTTGTGAACGAAATAAGTTATTAAGTTGAAAGAAATTTGGCACGGTCGCAACAACTTCTAAAACTTTAAGCTAAACCACAAGTGATTTGATGATGTATATTGTATGGCCTACAACCGTGTTTATGTTCCGATGTAGTTTTGCTTTACTTGGGTAGCTTACGTCAGAAATAAGATAATTGACAAAAAATCGAAACTGGTGTCCTGGTATTATTGCAACTTTAAAATGTAGACTGCCTTCATCAATGCGTCCTGAATCTTAGTTTTCCCACGCGTGATATTTTGGAAAAGTCAAGAAGCAATTTGGATGACTCAAACTTACAACTTAGGAAGAGTTCATTCGATGGTTGTCATAAATTATTTACGAACAGAAAGCTTTTAAGAACGTTTATGCCACGTGGATGTGTGATTCAACTTTGAAAATACTGTAAATAAAAATACAGACCATATACCAAAGGTCAGATAAGCTGTCAAGCAGAAAAAATTTCATTACGTGTTTCTTCACTCAACGGTGCTACAGGTTGTAAAATGTCGCCTAACAGTAAAACGTTGACTTAGCAACCTAACCTAAAGCATGATTTCATGGTGTGATATTGAACTTTTAATGGTTTTTATTAAACAAATGTTAATGTTTAATTTTGATGACATCATGTCCAGCTAGAATACGTTTCAGATTGCAGGTTTCACAGAGTTGAAGATATATGATTTCACAGCTTTTGCAAAATGCATAAGATGCTCAGGTTAAAACAATACGTTGTCTAAGCTACGCCAGTTTATTAGTTTCTGAAGTAGCCTACATTGACGGTATTTTTATATATCATACCAATTATTAATTAATCTTTTGTGTTTAATTTTCAATAAGGCTAACGGATGCAATCGTACGTTGGTCAGGTTATTGTCCATAGCCATTAGCGTAACATTCAGAAATTTAAGAAATTTAGACAATCAGGTAGTTTCAAAACATGTTTTGTTTAAACAAAAACTTTGGAAACCAAAGCCGTAAAAGTTATAAACATCTTGTTTAATTTTTAACTGTCATTCTTGACATGGTTGTCACAAAATCCACTTGTTTGCAATGTGTAATACGGTATTTACTTGATTGTAAGCCGCGGCTTATAAAGTTTTTTTTTCATCATGTTTGCGGCTTAAATTCAAGGGCGGCTTACAATCAAAGGCGGCTTACATTTTTTCTTTTTGCCTTTTTCCTTGTCGACTTTGCCATAGATGTTTTGCCGTACTGCGTTGTCTGATGCCGACAATTGTGAATTTGTGACGTGCATTTTAAATTGTCACATGCATTTATGACGTGCATTCGAAAGAAAAAAAGGAGTTGTCAGTTTTATTTATGGTACTTAATGAACATACCGGTAAATTTGGAGAGTACTGCAGTTTCAGCTTTGCGTGTAAACAGTACGGTACGTACTACAAGCAAGTTGTGCTTTTATAATCGAAAAAGTAAAAGTAGGCAAACGAAGCTTTTAGCATTTATGGGTACGCTACTGGGGTAGGTCTACTGAAATGTTAATAAAAACTTGTGTCAAACTGAAATGTGGTGAGTAGCTAGAACATAGCAAAAGGTTATCTGTCTAAATTGATACGGAGCAGAGGCGTACTGGGACCGTTTTTGGATGTTTAATTTTTTTAGCAAGCTTCATGCAGACACTTGTTTTGCCTTTTGCGGAGTAGCTTTTCAGATCATAGCAAAATCGAAAAATGCGATATGATATGAAAAAAGCCACTGTCAAGCTGATAATGTGTCTGAAGCTTCCTGATAAACTTAAAGATCCAAAAAAAACGGGTCACCGCAGGCGCTCACCGAGTTACCTGCCGAAAGTTGAAATAGCATTTTACCTTGAGCTGACCAAAATTAATAATAATTTTCCTTTTCAGATCTTGTGTACATGATTTGGCCGAAAATATGAAAAAAGCAACCCATAGTCGAAGTTGAGACTGCAATGACCTCTATTCTGGAAAAAAAAGCAAGAAAATTAGAAATAGAATCTGTTCACTTGCGGAACCAAAGTTACAGGACCAATTTCTTACAAATGTACAAGCAACAAAAGTGGAATATATCAACCACAAGGCGTTGCAAAAGAGCGCCTATTCAACAAGCAACCTCAATGTACGAAAAAATAATGGACCAGCTCTAATAATCTAGGCTACATACTGTGATGTAGAAGAAAAATCCTGTAGGACTACATATTTCATTTTTAAGCTTTGTTTTCGGGTTTGAAGATGTTTTAACTCATTTTTTTACTTTTACTTGTTTACCGTGTCGTGTAGTTAATTAACAACCGAAATGTACTCTAACAAAAGAAGAAAATTAGATCTAACATATAGGCGACTGGTATAGGCCAGGGGTGGCCAAACCTAGGGCTGTTGACAGGATAACTTGGGCTCAGTACCAATGAGATCGTAAGGTTGCGATTCAAGACACTTATAAAAAAAAACGCACCATATCCAAAGAATACTCGTTAATTTCTTCAATCACCTTGGCCCCCTTGGAAAGGTTTCGGGTCCCTAAATCATGCTGGGCCTGAGTTCAGAAGTATCTCTGAACCCTTCTGTCAACGCTACTGGCCAAACATGCTTCATGTTCTGGCCACATAGCAGAAAATCAAGCTTAATGAGCCGCAAAAACATCAAAAATACAAATAAAGTGAACTATCAAATAATTATATTGTTGTTGAGTATCGATACTGTGAATCTGAATTTGGGCTGCAAGATGTTTCAAATTAGGCTGACAATGTAAGCTGTTCGGAGCAGATCTTTCACGTGCTGATTTGTCATAAATGAACGCTGTTTTGACAACATACTTCGGCTAAATAAGACATAGGCTACCGGTGTAGGCCTACCTCCATTATCAGTGAATGCAAACCCTTCCTGGAAGCAGCTGACTGGATGACTAATGGTCTTTCGCTGCTCCTAGTTAATCAGATCGAATTGTTCAACACTGAGAGCGTGCTAGCGTTTCTTTATGTTTGTGAATTGTGTGTTATTGTGATGTAAGCTTATTGTATACTACCGTATGATCTGATTGGAAAATAAAGTTAGGCTACTTCTCTTTTTCTCTAGCCTATTGTCCCCCTATTCTGGTTTAAAAAAATTCCCAGACAACAAATCAGTCGTTTTTCACATTGATTCAACGTCTGCAGACGTTGAATCAATGTAAAAGACGACTGATTTGCTGTCTGGCTTATTTCCATCTTTATAGGCTACCGTACTTTTTTTTAGCCTGATGACATTTTTCTCGACAAAGCTTTCACACATTTGAACTCTGCAGCGTTAATTACTTACAGAAAATGATATTTGACGCTTTAACTTGCAGTAACATTGTTGAAAATTATATTTTAAACTGTAGAGCTACGGTAGAGAGCTCTAAATCATTTTGGTGCTGCGAATTCTTCGCTGCAAACAAGACAACAGCCAAGGAATCACGTGGTTCCGCAGAGCGATGCAAAATCGCAGACTATTTTTTCTCATAAATGGGGACTCCCTATCTATTGCCCAATTTGCACGACAACTAAATTGTCTAAGAAAATTTTTCTGAAAGTTTATAGAGCTGCATAAAAAGGTCTGAAGACCGCAGGTTGGCCATCTATGGAAAATAGGTTACTAATATAGTGTGTGTTAATTAAATGTAAGCCTTTTTGATGAAATCAAATTGACTTATGGTGTTGTTGTTGCCTAATCATAAACCTAATCTCGCTCACAAAATTGAAGAAGCATTCCAAAGGCTTGCGGTTCATCGACTACTATGTTGATATGATGCGAGCCGTAAATCTCCTCAATCTAGCGCAGTCAGTGTGATAAACATATTAAACCTGTATTTCTAACAACATATGCTGCATGCGTTTATGACGCGTATGGGGCAAACCAACAAGCAACAGCATCGTTTTTTTACTGAAAAAAATCCTTCATAATGTCCAGAATATAGGTAGTTTCTTCATTGAGCCCAGAACATAGGAGCAGTGTGGAGAGAGTACAGTAAGGACACACTGTCAAGAAAAGGCTTGTCCTTTATTTTGAATACCAATGCAAATAAGATGTATACTATGAATACAATAAAGCTGCTGATTAAGCTATGCACGTATTGTTACTAACACTCTGTTAGTCTTTAGCTATTGGACTAAAACTGCGTTTTGATGTTGGTAAACAGTAAAATAGGCTATACACAAAACGTACACCAGTTTAAGCAAGCTTCTTTAACTAAACAACTTTGTTTTGTTAACAAATTTACTTAACGACAAAAAATATTGAGCAGTTCAAAAGCTTAACAATGAGGCTTATGGTGTAGAAAACGTAGTTTCAGAAGAAAAAAACTATTTGGGTTTGTCATAGTTCAAAATAATACCTAAGTTGACCCACAATCACTTGAAGGCAAAGATTTTCGAATACGCGATTCACCAATCACGCTGATACTACAAAATGTGCTTTATAACATCTCTGGTGCACTTTTTCACAAGAGTAAGCTACTGTTGATCTGCAAACATCAAGACAAAAGTTGTCTGTCATCAAACTGTCTCACTCACCAACGTATCCTATATTAACTACCAAGTGACCTATAAACAAAACATATGTATAAACTTAAAATAAAAAGACTAAGTGTGCAATGCCACGTCAGGAAGTGTGAGCATAGTAGCATCACTGGATGTCATCGATGTGTTTTCTGAGAACGAGTTGGAAGATTCGTGATTATGTTTGACAGATTGTGATGGAAGACGAAGAGTTATCGATGGATTATTATCAACCACATTGGAACAGTCATCAGGTCCCAAGGATGACACTAGAATGGGAGTTTCCTGAAGAATCTGTTAACAAAGCGGTGAAATTACGTTAATGATTACGTTACAAAGACATGACACTTTTAGCAAAGAATTTTGTTTGTTTTAGATTTTTTTGTTTGTTTTGTTATCTTTATCCTGCATTGCGGGAAAGCGGACTTGAGCGCTATGCATCGGTGTACGCCTTCCGATGTACACCTGACCCACGCTGCAGCCGACTGCAATGTCTGTTTCCGGTTGTCTACTCTACTTATGACTTAAATTTGGTACTACCCATTACTCGAATTCGATCACTGGGTAGAGGCAATTATCGTAAAGTTTCTTGCCCAGAGAAACAACAGCAAGTGCGGGTGGCTGGAGTCGAACATGCAGGCTCTCGACTGCGAGCCCAACGCGCTTGACCGATAACAGTAGCAACATACAAAGTGTTGAAACGGTAATGACGAATTGGTATATTCTTTACTTCACAAATGTATGTAGATACAAACGACCTGTTTTACCCTGATGCTGCGGGCTCGCTATGGTACAGTAGTAGCGGTTTGCACTAGCTTTTGGTACATAGTTTCCTAGTCATATGAAATAACGAAAGCGAAGCTCAATTTATTGCATATTATTATTCTTGATTTATTCTTCTAAAAAAGCGCAATCATTTCTAGCAAATTTTGTTACATTAACAACATCTTAAAGAAGCATGCTACAGCATATTTATTTGACTAGTCGACCAGACTTTATGTAAACTAAAGTTTAGCAATTAAGTATGAAAACCTCCAGCTCGCTTTCCAGTTGAGCTTCTTCCGCTGAAAGTTCTTGCAGTGATTTTGAATCGTCTTTTTCATGCAGCCAAGAGTCTTCAATTATTCGTCCCAGCTTAATACTTTCTTCGTGACTTGTAAATCTGTATTAGTTATAATACGCTACGTCATTAAACTCGTAGATGGTAGTTCATTACTTTGAAGCAAGTCAAGTCAAGTCAATTTATTTTGTTTCAACAGCGCCATGTATTGACAAACAAGCAGAGTAGATGTAATTGTCAAAACAATGCATCGTACAACTGTTGGTTAAATTATGGCCCAATCAGGATGGTAGTGAAAGATCATAAGCAAACAAACAAACATAACAAAGTATGAAAAATAGTGGTTACTCAAGTAGACCGACTAGTTGCATCTTATTTACAAAAACGATAGGCCAACGTTGAAAGAAAAAAAGTTTTCAACGTTAGACAAAAGTAAGTTACTTACAATTTCATCAACCTCTTCTCTCTTTCTTCTTTATTGTGCAACCTCCGCTGGAGCTGAATCGACTCGAGCCTGTCATAAATTTTATCCATCTTTGTCATAAAGACCATTTGCTCTTCACGTTGCAAAGCTCTCTGCTGCAGCCTTTCCTCAATAGTTGATCGCCTCTGAAAGTAACATAAAAACACGTAAAATGCAAATAGTAGTCTCCGCTTATTAAGCCCATGGTTATAGGCTCAACCGCTTATTAAGCCCAGTTTGGTCTGCTCCGGAATTACTTCCATTTATTCCTGTAATTGTAACGCCGCTTTTTAAGCTCAAAACCCGCTTAATTAGCCCAGTTTTTGGTTACATTTGCTTGGATTGGAGTTATGTAAAAACGTCACAATTTACTATTTTTTGTAGCCTATTGCTTTTAACGATTTCACTCGTAATGACGCTGCTGACTCTGTTCTCAATTCAACTGTTTCACCACAAACCATTTAACCAGGATCTCATTTCACTGGATTGTACTCTGGTTGTACAAAGAGCGGCTCCTTGCAGACACAACCAGCAAAAAACGCAATTTTTAGGATTTTCAGGTTGAACCGATAGTTCTGCACAGTTGTGAACAGATTTAGTAATTTTTAGCCATAGTTCTGTCGGCTATGGTCAATTGTGCGTATGGAAGTGGCAGAGATTTGTCTTCCGCTTAATAGGCCCACCCGCTTAATAAGCCCACAATCGTCCGGTCCCGAGGTGGGCTTAATAAGCGGGAACTACTGTAGCACCAACTTTGCAGTTTTATCATTATATAGATGATCGTGGCAGTTTAATTGAGCTGTGTAAATGAATTAACACTCTAAATCTAAACAATATTTTTAAATATGTGTTTTAAGAAATACCGTACTGTATTTCTTGAAATCCCTTAAATAAAAATCTTGAAAATTCGAAACACTTTTAGAGTTATTCAAAGACTGCATCTATGAAAGACGTCTCCAGCGTTTTCACTTTTCAACAGTTAATCACACTTGTTCGTCTGTCACAATTTTAACAACTTTAAGTGCAAATTACTGACTTTTTTTGCTTCTTGGAGTCTTTGATGGGTTTCTAAAACATCCTGCTTTTTCTTATAAACTTCTCGGACGCTTTCCCTTCGATTGAACCTCTCCAGTCGCCTTTCGCATATCTCTCCTGTCTTTGCTGACATGCCTAAAGATAAATGATGTTATTATCAGATAACTAGAAAGTGTCGGCTTGTATTTTAATTGTTGAATTACGGTTTTAAGTTGAACAAAAACCCTTTTCATCCATGGTAAATCTGTTCACAATTGCAGGTTGTGAAATCTTCTTGTCTTAAATGTGACTTGCAGTTTTAGTTACGCTTCTAACAATTTTTCAGGCGAAATTAGGTAGGCTACCATCAAAACAGCTTCAACGTCTCTTAAATTTACAGAGTCTTTTATTTTTAACTAGACTAGAGTAAACTATGTGTGCTTGCCTGCAATAAATCTTATCTTTTCCGTTTGAAGTAGATAAATGTTTACTCAAGAGATATAAGCTATACTATATCTAGCTAATAAAAAGCAAAAAAATAACCTTCCTAAAAACAATGCGTTATTACCGGCTCTGTGGATTTTTATTGCAACGTTGGCTAGTGATATCCACGAATGCGACGAATTAGAGTCGGAGCAAGAAAACTCATGCTCACAAATGATTGTGAATCCTTCTTTTTCCACTACACGGAAGCGATGTTTGTGAGAGGAAATGGTTGGAAGAGACTGAATGAAAAACAAAATTAGTGATCTTATGGTTAAGGGGTTGCATTGAAATAAACGTATCGAGATCATATTTAAATGTTGTATAAATTTAGTTCAACTGCTCAAAGAATGAGTACTTGTTTAAAATAGACAGACATACGTAGCCTAACCCAAGAATGAACTTGGCATATTGTTCGAAGCATAGTTAAGCGTTTAAAGATAGCCAAATACCTCTTCAAATACTTACTTCAACATGCATGTTGCTATGTAAGTTAATTTCCTCTTTGACAGTTTGGCACAACACTGTATCGTAACATGTCAATTTTGAACTTTGTAGAACACTCCATCTTTTCTTCCATGAATCACTTCCTGCTTTTCTTACCATAACCCAGCCCTGAAAATCAAATAACTGCGTGTTATATGTAGCGAATACACAACTATAGTGATATGCACCGATAGAGAGCCTATATGCAAATAAAAATTTCATAAACAAAAAGCAAGCGCATGACTATAAGAAAACATTGTTCGATACTTCACAGTTCTAATAGGCTATGGGTATAGCGTAATGCACGTAGCCTACACTTTGAAATAAAACTGTTCAGTTTTATAGTTTGGCCTCTGGTAGACTTGGGTTCGATTTCAATTTTGGTCGTTTCGGACTTTGAAACACTCTATTTTGCATTTTTTTGCCAATACAAATTATTACTATTATTTATTTGCGTCAGACAAAGCTGTTCATATCCAAAACAAAACAACGAAATATACACACACTGCAAATGCACAAAGGCCACAAAGAGCCTATTTGGATGTCGTCAGTTTAAGAGCTCACTAAATATCTACTGTTACAAATTTACATACAATGAGCGTTGGAAGAGTTAAAAGTATTCAGAACGATAAAAACAATCAGAAATTAAGTTGGAGTAATAATGTGCCCACATGGGCATGACATATATAACAAAAGTTCTAAATAATCTTTAGAACACCTCACACTCTAGTCATACCACGAGGATAAATAAATCACAACTAGCCTACTACTGCTATCATTAGTCCACAGAGCTGCTTGCAAATAAATCACCGATCTAAAAAGCTGTTCAAATGAGCAGGATCGTGCGTGGTTTCATTATGTATTCGACCATGGGTTTTCAACATCAGTGAAAAGACAGTTTTTCCAAATATTTCAAAAACACGTTATGCTTAAATGTATTGCAAAAACTAAAGAAAAAATTTTTAATAAAGCTTTAACTTACAGCTTTTACAACTTCCTGGTACTCCATCAAGCAGAGCCTTCTCACAGCTTTGTAAAAGAGATGACTATTTGCCATTTCGACTCCCACCATGTCTGCTATTATCGATAGCAATTGTTGAAAGTTTACCTGAACAAATATATAGATCTCGAAGTGATAAAGGTCACATAAGAATTCCTAAATTTAATCCGACAATTTTCAATGCAATAGGCCTATGCACATTGCACAATTCACGATGCACATAGGCGATTAAAAACGCAATTGAATAATCATAATGTGCGTTTTTACGCTACATCCATACCAAATATAGCCTACGTTGCTCTCGGCGTTTTACAAAGCAGACAGTGCGAATCCTTATAGGCTACTAATGGCCTGCAGCAATACACTAATCCTAAAAATAAGTAATTAAAATCTGACTGTAAAGTTTTTAAGATTTTCGAACCATAGGCTACTAATCATTTAGAAAACAAGCATGGTATCAAAATTTACAGCTTTATGTGTCTATTTAAGTATTATTTACGTTTATAGCAGGCGACGATTTCCTCCTATAAGATTTAATTAGCACTTCATTGTATTTAAATACGTGTATGTGACTTTATACTTATTTGACTAATTAAGATTCTAATAATCGCTTTGCTTAAAAAGCAATTGCATAATCGAATCACAATTGTAGGATACCTCTTAGTAGAAACTAAACTATATACAGATATAAAAATCTATAAACAGATTCCAGGTTTAACAAAAGGTTATATTTTACCTTTTATATAGGCGTTGATAAAGTAATTGAAGAAAATTTTTTGTGGAGTGTCATAAAAGCTTTCAAGGAAACAAACTGAACGTGTTCATGATTTTCAACTAATCCTCTCATGATCGAATTGACTTGGATGATTTGATAGCTAATAATAACACTGGTCTACACGATTTTTGCTCTGTGAACTTTGAAAACTGATTTAGAGTAATTTTGGGGTGCTGAATCCGAATATGACCTTAGATTTATGCTATCACGTCAGGTTTGTGAGATATGATAACAGCATATTGTTACTTTTGTCAAAAGTGGAAGATTTGACGTTGCGTTTATTGCACATACACATTGTGCAAGATCCAGAAATCCAGGCCATGTGGTGCATAAGTAGCTGAAATACACCTACCAATTATAATTTTGATACCAATTTGTTTTCTAAGCAACATTATTAACAAGGCAGTAATAACAAGCTAAAAGGGAGGCTATAAGTGTAACTGACCCCCTCCCCCCGTCAATGTTTTGCATGAAACCACAAAGATTTAAACAAGCCTATGGCAATGCTTGTTCAGTAACCATATTTAAGCTGTTTTGGCCTGTCTAACACTAACCTTTCGTTACAGCACTGCATATGTTGGTGGTAAACGCAACGCCAAATCTTCCACTTTTGACGAAAGTAGCAATTTGTTGTTATCATATTTCACAAACCTGACGTGATAGGATAAATCTGAGGTCAGATTCGGATTCAGCACCCCAAAATTACTCTAAATCAGTCTTCAAAGTTCATGGAGCAAAAAAAATTCTTTTTTTGTAGACCAGTGTAATTAATTTATGTATGACAATTGACAATTGTTGTATATTGCTAAACATAGCCTAGCCCTAGTTGGTATGGTTGACAATTGTAGCTTGCCTGCAAAGGAGGGCTGGGTTCAAAATCCTCTTGTTTATCAAAGTCTTCATTGAATAGGGAGTCGTCTGGAGTGGAAATCCATGGCATATCAAGGCAGGCAAGTAGCTTGCGTAAGAACAATTCAGTCTGAAATAATAAATTCAACTAGTTCCGATTACGCAGTTTCGTAGTAAATTTTGGCTTGTAATAGCCCAGTCAAATATTTTGCCAAAACTATTTTGACTAATTTCTACAGCATTTCATAATGTAGTTTCGGGAGAGAGTTTGCTTTTTTATACCAAAGACAGGCAAGACACAACAATAACACAGGGTTGAGCATTACAACAGTATATTACATATTTACAAATAGTTCAACATTCAAACGTTTTCGACTTAACTTAAGTCCTCATCAGGAATCTGTAAATAATTGTAGGGTTTTGCCTAACTTACTGTCGTAATTTGGTTATAAAATAAAAGGATAATTTAAAAGAATATTGAGACTCTAAGTCTCTAATTTAAAAGTATACTTTAGAAGGATAATTTAGGCTTCTGGCTGTCTAGTCTAGGGGTATGACTTCCTACAAAAGGCAAACGAATTAAATAGAATCATACATTTTATTGTTTATCAATATTACAAGTTTTAGTATTCGGGGAGTTGAGAAAATACCTAACTAATTTAATTTATTGAGACGGGTGTCGGGTGAGTGACATTCTCCCGGCGTGAATTTAACCTTCTCGTTCTAAAATTCAGTCCGTTCGTTTTGCTAGTCAAATTCCGAATGCCTGTCATTTTCAATTCCCCGCTTACTTCATAATATACCGGTAGAGCCTTTTCATCAATAACAGCTATCGTAAGAATCAAGGGAAAAGCTATACCGGTTTCATAGTTATGTCGCTTTAGAAATACAGATGTGTTGAGCTAGATTCTGTGTGAGTGGCGTTTGTTAACAGGAAGCTTGACTTATGTTCTATGAGAACGTTAGGTTTTGAATTTGCAGCATTGAAATGCATTTTGCAATACTGATAATTTTCGGTTAAATGTTAAAATATAATTTTGTTAGTTAAAAACATGGTACATGTTACACACTTCCCTCCTTACGGCAAAATAACAGATAAATAATATTACAATAACTCGGTTATACATGATGCAATAATATATAGGTGTGTGGTTATAAGATATGTTTTTTACAAAGAAAATTGACAATTGTAGGCTAACAATTGCTAGGGGAAGACACATGACCCCCCTCCTTTCGTGGGATGAGGAGATTGGACGCACACATAAGTTAACAAGTAGTCAATAACGTGATTGCAGGGATAACAGTCGTTTATCATAAGAGATAAAGCGATGTCTTAAGTTCCCTGGAAGCCCTTTGGCTTGGTAGGCTACGATATAGGCTACAATAATTGCGGGACTGTAATAGGCTACAGTAGTTGCGGTTGCGGGGGTAACAGTCGGTTATCGTAAGAGATAAGGCGATGTCTTAGTTCCCTGGAAGCCCTTGGCTTAGTAGGCTACGATATAGGCTACAATAATTGCGGGACTGTAATAGGCTACAGTAGTTGCGGTTGCAGGGGTAACAGTCGGTTATCGTAAGAGATAAGGCGATGTCTTAGTTCCCTGGAAGCCCTTGGCTTAGTAGGCTACGATATAGGCTACAATAATTGCGGGACTGTAATAGGCTACAGTAGTTGCGGTTACAGGGGTAACAGTCGGTTATCATAAGAGATAAGGCGATGTCTTAGTTCCCTGGGAGCCCTTTGGCTTGGTATGATATACACAGATTGCACTTGCAAGATAAAATACACAAATATGGTAGGTTAGGCTATATAGGCAGGTGAGTGTCCTTGATTGTTCATGCCCCGCGTCCGGGGAGATAGGCTTGACACTCATAGAAGCAACCATAATAATAATAGAATAGCGGTGTGCTACGCGTGCGCGAAGGTTGTACTAGCTAGACAAAGATGGCGTTTGTGAGAGTAATGTCTTTGAGGACCAGTTATGCTATACAGTTCAAGCATGTTGAGTTCGAGACTATGACAAGCAGTGCTGATGAGCAGTTCAGTTTATGTCTGTTGACGGATGATGAGCAGTGAGCACGACATGAATGAGTGGTCAGCTTGTAAGGTCGCAAGCTGTAAAGCAGACGTCTTGGGCAGCTGAATGCTGCGGCGATGTTGTTGAAGTAGAGTGCTTCTTGTGTGAAGAAGGTTTGAGTGCGTAACAATGCAACTACTGTGCACGGTAGTGCAGTTTTACGGCGGACATGGGATTGACCATGTTGAAAGTTAACGATGCAGCTTCGGTGCATGTTGGCGGCTATGAGGTTAGCCGAGTTGACGTCGTCTGCGCAGAGCTTCTTTAAGTAAAGGCATCTCTGAATAGAGGCATCTCGCGTGGAGGTAAGTTGATGAGAGTCACCGTGTGGTGGCGATAGAGAACTCTGTCGTGTCATCCGTCGTAGTGCTGTAGTCTCTCAAGGTCTCTTGAGGTCTCTCAATGTCTCTCGCATCTCGTCGTAGCAGCAACCTTGTCGCGAGGTGGCGCTTCTGCAAAAAGCGATACAGAGTAGCATTCGCAAGGTACATGTAATAAGTAAGGTACGTAGGCTACACGGTAGTATAACACAATAACAAAATATAGCATAAAATTGTTCAAACCACTAGGCGACATGATTTAATCATGGCCGCAGATGCCAGCTTATGAGGTTCTAGAAGCTGTTCAAGTGTGAGAACAGGCAGGAAAAATCGGTAGACTAGAATGTAAGTATGTACAATGTGATACAATACAGGAAATACAATGTCAGTGAATGAGCGAAGTCGTTGAGAACGAATAGCTTAGTTAACGTAGGCTAGGTGAAATGATGAGCACCTAAAATTGTAATAAAATGCAGTGAAAAACAGGTGGTGATGCGATATCAGTGAATGAACAATGTCAATGAGACATGGCGTAGCTTGAAGTACGATATGTAAAAGCGGTAAATAATAACATAGGGTAAATGGAAATACTACGTAACATGACAGTGTCATGGCGTAGGCTAAGCTTACGGCTAATAGAATTATGTAACAGGAAACAGTAATGGTTCAATAGAACATACCGAGATAAAATCGGTAGGCATAAAACGTCTAGCATGTTTTGTAATGGTTAATCAACGTTTGAACGACGTGGGATGAATGGTGTTGTTTAATCGATTTCAGAACGTGGCAGCGCTCCTGCCTTATCAAAAAACAAAAGAAATTACATGGCCAAATGCCAACCAAGTTTTTACACACAAGGTTCCATATTCAGGGTAAATAACTGTGCATATACTGCAATTCCAAACAAAAGAAAAACAGCGGCTAAAATAACTAAACAAAATTTCTCAAATCATGCTAGCTCCTAATAATACTAAAAAATGGGGGGAACGATAACAACCTTATGTGTCCAGGCGGCTTCGCATGATTTCCCCTTTCCTTTGCCCCAGGGAGTTGCACGAACTGATAGCTTCAGCTGAGAACGTAACAGGGTACCAAAGTGTCTCCTAGCCGGAGTAAAAAGACGCACAAAAATTACGATGGTTGCTTGGGAGCGAAACCACAACGCTTTGCAGAGCGGTGCCTGCACGTCTGTATAAAATAAGATTGGGACGGGGTGTCCTGCAATCTGCGATGCCGAGTAAGGCAAAATAAAAGGAATATTAAAATGAGCTAAAAATTTAAGTTACATTTGACACTGTGAATTTTAAACAAAAAATTACATGGTTATGTTTCCCTGAAAAGGCAACTTGTTGGTAATTACTAATCAGTGAATCTAATTATTCTAATGTGAACGTTTAAAAATATTAAAAGTGGCAAATGGCGCTTCGGTATGTAAATAAATTGTTGACATCGGCGTTTAAATGGGCTGTCTGCCGCTGAACAATTCGCTATTATTACTTCCCATAAGCAAACAACAAAAATCAGTTACGTTTGACAAGCAATAAATTGCCGGCGTTGCGCTTAAAAAGTACAGTAGGCTGCACATAGTTTGTTGGCGAATCAACGTGTGAAATATTATCAAGTTACATTATTTTAAAATATATTGATGAGTACGTGTTTTGCTTTATTTTTAACAGAGATTTTCTTCGGGCCATAATGTAGACCGTAGGCTAAAAACTACCATTGAATTGTGAAATACATGACAAGAGATATTGCGGCAATTGTAACACAGAATTAAGGAAAAACAAGTACTTACCAGATTTGTCATAGCTGTAGTTTGGAGAAAATCTTGCTAAACTTACTTTTCTGAGTGGCGCCAAAGTAGGACGCAAATTATTTATTAAGCTTTTATTCATTTTCAACAAGACTTAAGTTCAAAGGTCACCAAATGTGGCAACATTTATATTATTTAATGGTTTTATAATTTAATTAATTATATTAAGACTGTCTAACTATCTCATAAACTTCTATATATTTTGACTACCCTAAAAATTTTTCACAACCTAAAAATTTTTTACTTCCCGGACGAGCCCCCAGTGTAGGGTTTTTACGATCTCTGAAGCCCCTAGTGTAGGGTTCTGCCTAACTTTGACCCCAGCGTAGGGTTTGGCTGTCTAATTTGTCGTATTATTTTTTATAAAAAGGATAATTTAAAGAATATTGAGACTCTAAGTCTCTAATTTAAAAGTATACTTTAGAAGGATAATTTAGGCTTCTGGCTGTCTAGTCTAGGGGTATGACTTCCTACAAAAGGCAAACGAATTAAATAGAATCATACATTTTATTGTTTATCAATATTACAAGTTTTAGTATTCGGGGAGTTGAGAAAATACCTAACTAATTTAATTTATTGAGACGGGTGTCGGGTGAGTGACATTCTCCCGGCGTGAATTTAACCTTCTCGTTCTAAAATTCAGTCCGTTCGTTTTGCTAGTCAAATTCCGAATGCCTGTCATTTTCAATTCCCCGCTTACTTCATAATATACCGGTAGAGCCTTTTCATCAATAACAGCTATCGTAAGAATCAAGGGAAAAGCTATACCGGTTTCATAGTTATGTCGCTTTAGAAATACAGATGTGTTGAGCTAGATTCTGTGTGAGTGGCGTTTGTTAACAGGAAGCTTGACTTATGTTCTATGAGAACGTTAGGTTTTGAATTTGCAGCATTGAAATGCATTTTGCAATACTGATAATTTTCGGTTAAATGTTAAAATATAATTTTGTTAGTTAAAAACATGGTACATGTTACATAATTATAAACTACAATAAATTTCACTTCTTGACAGTGACTACCGTAACTAACTAACTAACTAAAAGCATCGAGAAACACGCACGATTAAAAGCACTGGAGTGGAAAACATACAGACAGACGAAAAATTACATTAAGAAAAGGCAACTGCATGACTAAGTTACAAACGAATTTGCACCACGGAGTACGTGATGCAACTAGGCTAATAAATATTGAGGAGAATGGAGGCGCCACCAGCAAATAATTGTTTGTTTAGATTTGGATTGTAGCGTTTGATTAACAACGCTTCCTGAATTTTTGTGTCAAATTGGGATTTGCCTTTGCGTAAAATTTTAAATGAGTCAGCAGAGAATTTTTGATCTGTGCAAAAAGAACAATCCATGATATGGTCCTTGATGGCACTTTTCTTTAAGTCTCTAAAGTTCAGATGCTCCCGTACTCTCGTGGTCAAATGTCTGGTGGACATACCGATGTACGTCAATGCCGAATCACACGGACATGTAAAACAATATACGACATTTGAGCAGAGAGACGAAGGCGTCTGGGACTTTAGTTGAAAATACGAACTAATTTTAAATGTTTTATAAACAGGAAAAACGTCCACATCAAATTTATTTTTCATAAACTGTCCGATTTTACGAGCAAACGTTTTGGATTCTTTTCCCACAAACGGAATGGACAAGCAATGCTTCACATTTAACTCATTTTCAGCCTTTTCTTTTTGGTTGGAATTCTCAGAGATAAAACGATTCAATATTTTCTCAAAGTACAATTTTGGATAACCATTATTATAAAACATTTGTTTCAATTTCTCTATTTCAATATTAAAAAGAGCATCATTGCAGCAAATCATTTTAGCCCGAGCTAATAGGCACAAGATCAAACCAGACTTCCATTTCAATGGGCATAATGCATCAAAGTTCAAAAACAAACCAGAATGAGTTGGTTTGCGCCAAACCCAAGTATCAAATCCAGTGGCATTAATTTTAATTTCAACGTCCAAAAAAGGAAGGGTTTCACGTGCTTTTTCGATTGTAAATTTAATGTTTTTATGTTGAGAGTTCAGCATATCTAAAAAGGTTTCACATGAGGTTTCTTTATTGAATACCGCAAAAATGTCATCAATGTAACGTAAGAACAACTTCGGGTGAAATGCTAGATGTTTTTCAAATAATTTTGTTTCCAAATGTGCCAGAAAAAAATTAGCAATAGTAGGGCCCAATGGAGATCCCATGGCCACACCGTCAATTTGTTTAAACAATTGGTTTTTATACATAAATATGCCTTCGGTAGCTAAATTCATTAACTTGACAAATACGTCACGCTTGAAAGGTAATTGAGTTGGTTTTGTTTCCGAATAAATGTAGTCAGCAATGATGTCAACAGTCTCTTTCAAAGGTACGTTCGTAAACAGAGATTTAACATCAAAACTGACCATCATCTGTCCAGAAGACGGAGAATAATCTTTTAGTTTTTCTAAAAAATGACTTGTGGAGTTAAGCATATACGAATTTGGAATGTACGGTTTAATCATGCTATCTAAGAATTTTGCCAGTTCATATTCCGGAGAGCCTATCATAGAAACAACAGGCCGAAGAGGGTTACCTTCCTTGTGCACTTTTACCAAGCCGTATAATTTACCGGGGTTACTGCCCGATGGAATCAGTTTTGTTATCAATTGTTTGTCGAAGTCTTTAAAGTACTTACGGATGTAGTACGCAATTGACTTTTCTTTTGAAATGATGGGATGTGATTTGCCGCTGTCTGAAATACGTTCAAACTTCGATTTATCATTGACTATAGAGTCCAGTTTCAGATAGTAATCCGAGGTGTTTAAAATTGCTGTCCCTTTTCCTTTATCAAATTTACAGATCTTGATGTCTTTGTTTTTTGATAGAGTGTTCAGAGTTCGGTGTATTATTTGATTTCGTTTTGACGAGCAAGCACGTTTTGCATCAGACATGAATCGTTTAACCATAAACTTAATTTCATCCTTAGATTCATCGTCAAGCGTGATTTCTTTTTCTTTCCTTGCCGAGTAAATTAGTTAGTTAGTTAGTTAGTTACGGTAGTCACTGTCAAGAAGTGAAATTTATTGTAGTTTATAATTATTTACAGATTCCTGATGAGGACTTAAGTTAAGTCGAAAACGTTTGAATGTTGAACTATTTGTAAATATGTAATATACTGTTGTAATGCTCAACCCTGTGTTATTGTTGTGTCTTGCCTGTCTTTGGTATTTCATAATGTTGGAGTGAAACTATTTATTTTTTTTTGTACTTTTTTTTTACGACAATTTACCATTTAAATGCACGACAAAACGAGACGCACTAAAGCACTACATACCAATATTATTATTTTAGATTTGTAGCATCGTAATCTGAAAATAAATCAATCAAAACCGAAATTAAATCAGATGATGCGTTGTGGAGGAACTCATTCAAAAGTTAAATATGAAAAATAAACTTAAAACATAAAAAATTGCCTATTTTAACTAGGCTACATTTGCTCTCGTAGCACAAACCTCTGCTTTTGTCACAGATAACCAGTTCCACTGTTTGCATATGGTTGTAAAACAATAGTTCAAAACTTAACCAACTAACAATAGTTGTTACCAGATGTACGTGAGCGTGGTACAAATGTCAACTTACTTCTTCATAATCCATGATTGGTGGATATGTTCCAGGCTCAGTCAATTTGTTAAAGATGCAGAACAAATAATAAAGAGCGTCACAAAGATCAGTAGGAACGACGGAGTCTAAATGATCCACAAGAGGATTGTTCAGATACTTGTGTTTGCAATGCCCCCAGCATACAGAGCACAACTCCTCAGTATTGAGAACTTTGTGCGAAGTGGTGTCCTTGAAAGATAAATTGATACTGAACCGCAATATTTTGTTAATATTTAAATGTCAATGCCATTTGTGTTTCGGCTGCATAGCCGAGTGGTTAAAGTTCTAGACGACACTTGAAAGAACGCCAGTTCGACCCCGCTCAAAAGCATGCGGCTGTGTCTTTGGCAGGACAAGGCATGCCTGAAAGTGCACACGAAGATTGGCTTCCTTGTCATCCATTTTACTTAATTTAAATCTTCAGCCATCTTGAGTAGGGTGGCTCGTTTTTGAACTTTTTTTTTAATTCTTTCGGGGTAGTGGGGAAATGGTGCCAATGAGTGAGAAAACGCTCATGACAAAATTTGAGATTCGTAAAAATTGTCTTCAGCCTCCTTATGGGGCCCAAAAATCGAAAAATGGCGTCAAAAACGCAATTTTTTTCAAAAATATTTTTAGTTTGGGTAGATACAATATTGTTTAGATATATCTAATTAGCCTAAGAAAAAAAATTGGAGTCATTTAAACTATTCCTTCAGCTTCCTCACAGCTTCTGAAAATTTCCATTTTGCTGAAAATTTCGCATTTTTGTTGGTGGTTACATGATTCATAATTGCGTTAGACATTTTGCCAGCTATAAAACGTCATTGTATTTCTCTTTATAGACCTGCCCTGAGCTGTTGCATCATTTTTTAATGAAATTGGTTTGATTTGGTAGGAAAAAGTGACGTCTTTTATTTGAATTTACGTCACTGACAAAGTTTGTAGTTATGTAGTTAGTTATGTAGTTAGGCTATGTAACACAAACAAAAATGCGAAATTTTCAGCAAAATGAAAATTTTTAGAAGCTGTGAGGAAGCTGAAGGAATAGTTCAAATGACTTCAATTTTTTTTAGGTTATTTAGATATATCTAAACAATATTGTATCTACCCAAACTAAAAAAATTTTTGAAAAAAATTGCGTTTTAACCCCATTTTTCGATTTTTGGGCCCCATGAGGAGGCTGAAGACAATTTGCTACGAATCTCAAATTTTGTCATGATTGTTTTCTCACTCATTGGCACCATTTCCCTACTACCCCGAAAGAATTTAAAAAAAAAGTTCAAAAACGAGCCACCTTAATCTTGAGTAGGTCTAAGCCTGGAGAGGCTGTGCTAGTGTAGCCTACTATTTGTACTGTAGGCTACAGCATTATAGCGTATCATGCGTATGTTATAAAAAAATTCTTAACCACGCTTGTCGCTTTGCTTGACCTCCATCAATAGCCAATAGGCCTATACACTGTAAACGAAAAAGGCTCGAAAAAGAACCTATAAGGGAGCTACTGCGAATGGGGTTCTTTTTAAGAAAAGAACCCTTTAGGGGGTTCTTGAAAGAACCTATAAGGGAGCTACTGCGAATGGGGCTCTTTTTAAGAAAAGAACCTTTTAGGGGTTCTTGAAAGAACCTATAAGGGAGCTACTGCGAATGGGGTTCTTTTTAAGAAAAGAACCCTTTAGGGGGTTCTTGAAAGAACCTATAAGGGAGCTACTGCGAATGGGGTTCTTTTTAAGAAAAGAACCCTTTAGGGAGTTCTTGAAAGAACCAATACAGGGTTCTTTCAATTACCCCCAACGGGTTTTTTTCTTAAAAAGAACCTTTTTGAGGTACTATTATGAACCTTCTGAACGTTCGATAAAATACCTTTCAGGTTTTTTTCTTATTTAGTACCTTTTTGAGGTACTATTATGAACCTTTGATAAAATACCTTTCAGGGTTTTTTTTTATTTAGTACCTTTTTGAGGTACTATTCTGAACCTTCTGAACGTTCGATAAAATACGTTTCAGAGTTTTTTTCTTATTTAGTACCTTTTTGAGGTACTATTCTGAACCTTCTGAACGTTCGATAAAATATCTTTCAGGGCTTTTTTCTTATTTAGTACCTTTTTGAGGTACTATTATGAACTCTCGATAAAATACCTTTTAGGTTTTTTCTTATTTAGTACCTTTTTGAGGTATTATTATGAACCTTCTAAAGGTTCGATAAAATACCTTTCACGGTTTTTTTCGTATTTAATACTTTTTTGAGGTACCAACCTTCCTATGGTTCCAATAGACACCTTTAGATAAACTTACAGTGCTATAACTGATGCTTTAAGGTTTTATTGAAAAAGACGGTTACAAAGCAAATACCTTCACAAAACACGATTATCAAGAAATCGTGTTTTGTAGAAATGAACAAGTGTAAAGAAAACGAAAAACAATGAAGCATCTTCATTCTTTACATATAGGACGATAAAAAAATACAGACCACAACAACTACAAAAATTATATAGGATGATCGATAGCTTTTAAGGAGCGCAGAAAACGTACTTGCAACAACGAGATACCGGTACACGTTTTCTGATCTCCTAAATACCTTCCGAGCATCCTGTATAATCACTGCCCATTACAATTTATTCACAAAACGCAATACCTTGCTTGTTACCTCCACATCTAAATGTAAAATGTGGGTAGAGAAAAAAGACAAGGTATGCTTAATGGATTTGGGGTACTGGATGTTAAACACCCAGTAAGTACTCATCAGCACGGCCACAGCATCCACTAAATTATCCATGCCAATTACTTGACACCCGTCAACCATGACAGTGAAGCCATCTTCTTCTTCAAACTGTATAACCGGATATGTTGATTCTGGATTCTATAACAAACAATGAGCATATTATATGTCAACTCAATGGCCAGCACAAGTGCGGGCATTGAGCAACATTCACTTCACCAAACAAATAGCCTACAATGGGTGGGAGACACACAACCAAGAGCCTTTTACTTGGTATCACATTTAGCGATTATCAATCAAGTGCGATGGCTCGCCATGCAGGACATCAGTAATGTTCTTAATCAACTTTTACATTCTTAATTAGCTTAATTATAACCACCAATTTCCGTAACAAAGCATGCATTGAAAATTGATGCTTATAGCATTGGTTGTGATGTAGCCATGATAACTCTCATGAAAGAGTGACGGTACCGTGAGTATAGCCAGCTTGGATTAAACTAGTTCTTCTCTAAAAAATGATCTATTATTATCTATTAATTAATAGTTGCTATACATACTGTACGAACTACAAATTAGGGAGCGTTCAACGTCAACCGGTAACTGGGGAGGGTACCTGAAAGTTGATATTGGAGGAGGGGGTGAAAAGCTGGGTGACGTCAATTGTAAACCCTTCTCTTCAAGCAAAAAAAGATAGTTTAAACTTAACTTGATATAATGAAAATGCAAGTTTAGTTATGTTACCTGTTAAGTTCAGAATGTCCGCCGGCAATTTCTGCTTTTTAACGTCCTGATAAAAACGGTGGTGGCTAGTTTCTGAGAGCAGTTCAACACAATCTTTTTGCACCAGACTGTTCATTTCTTCGATCATCTGCAAAGACAAAAACCTCAAATTAACCTTCACATACATCCACGATTTCTGTTACTATATAGGATATATTAAAACTCATAGTATAAACACAGGGTCAGTTGGATAATAATCCTTAAAGGCGAAATATATTTGTCAATTAATCAGGCTTCTGTGTTTATACTGTGAGTTTACTGCACTGAGCTAACAAGTTCCAGCAGCGATCGCCTGATAGTTGTCGCCTGATATATCTGATGTCAGCTAGATCCCAGTCACCTTACTAACCAGTACGTCACACTGGCTTTAGTCTTTAAATAGTGCCGTATATATATAAAAATGAACGTAATGTTCAACATACCCAAACAGCGGTTCCCAACGACAGATATTTCGCTTGCAGATCCGCAACCGACATTTCGTTCCCATTGTGCAAACACGTGGATCGAGTGCACAACATTCGGTCGCGAATCAAGCCGTTGTTGCGACAGCTCTCCCCCTTCGCCATCTCCCCTCTCAATTGTTTCAAATGACGCTCAATGTTGAAAGCATCTTCTACCTCGCCAACCAACTGTAAAACACAACAATTAGCACGCACACAACCATAGATACAAGGTTTGCAGTAATAAGGTTTATAGTAGAGTAGACATTGACAGTTGACGGGTATCCAGATGCGACGGTTTCTGAAGACAATATTTTAAATTGTAAATAGAAACAGAGGATTAACTGTTGTTTTACAAAGTATAAAGTTGTTGTTATTGTATAAAGAAGACCACGTTGCGTAATCACAAAACAACAGACGAGAACATTAATCTGACGTGAGAGGATCCTTAGAATACAAACTTTTAACCAGTATATCGCCAAAGTACGACATAATTAATAATATAAAGAACAGTATCTTACCAACTAATTGTAGCATACAGATCTTCACGAGTTGATTTCTGCACTTCGATAGTTGGCATAATTACTGATACTATCTTATATATGCAGCAGCAGATGTCTTGACTCTATGTCTATACACTAATCTAACTATCGTAAACTGTGAAATGCGTTGTAGTCACCACATACACTGGCTTGACCGGTAAACTGGTCTGACTGACCCGTAAACGTACGATAACTAGTAGAAATTACGTCAAGAGACGCACAAATGCTTCCTTCAGCTTACAAAGACGAAAAAAAAGTTTTCTAAACGACGACTTCAAGCTTGACTGAACAGCGACACAAAACGATAAAAACACAAGGTTGTTTTGATAATTTTACGTTAGTTTTTTGTTTCGCCTACTTGTGTTCCTTTATTTCGTCATGCGTTCTTTATTGTTTTGCACTCTCTTGCACTGATCGCCAAAAGAAAAAAGGATTCGTAATTGGCAAATCGGTTTGTATTGCATTCGTTCTAAAATTGCTTATTTCAATATTTCATAATTTCAAAGACAGTCACAAATCGAAAGCTCAAAAGTTACAGCGCAAGTGAAATTGTCTAACACGCACATTAAAGTAGCCTAAATTAATGCACATCAAGCATATTAAAAGCACAAACAAAAACCAAATCAAAAATCGTGTGTCGTTTCATCTCATTTTACAAATGTTGTAGACTATGTTTTAATCATCATCATCATTCGTTCAGTCGATTGGAATTGTCGGTCACGCAATATGCCTTCTCTCTTCACAGCTGTACAGTTTTGCGTTTATCAAACCTTACTGCATCAATATCGGATTGCCCATGCACAAACTGTACAGTCTTGCCTTTACCAAAATGTAATGCACCAATATCAGAATCAACATATCCGGTTATACAGTTTGAAGAAGAAGATGGCTTCACTGTCATGGTCAACGGGTGTCAAGTAATTGGCATGGATAATTTAGTGGATGCTGTGGCCGTGCTGTTGAGTACTTACTGGGTGTTTAACATCCAGTACCCCAAATCCATTAAGCATACCTTGTCTTTTTTCTCTACCCACATTTTACATTTAGATGTGGAGGTAACAAGCAAGGTATTGCGTTTTGTGAATAAATTGTAATGGGCAGTGATTATACAGGATGCTCGGAAGATTTTTAGGAGATCAGAAAACGTGTACCGGTATCTCGTTGTTACAAGCATGTTTTCTGTGCTCTTTAAACGCTATCGATCATCCTATGTAATTTTTGTAGTTGTTGTGGTCTGTATTTTTTTATCGTCCTATGTAAAGAATAAAGATGCTTCATCGTTTTTCGTTTTCTAAGGTTGGTACCTCAAAAAGGTATTAAATAAGAAAAAAATCCTGAAAGGTATTTTATCGAACGTTCGGAAGGTTCATAATAGTACCTCAAAAAGGTATTAAATAAGAAAAAACCTGAAAGGTATTTTATCGAATGTTCATAATAGTACCTCAAAAAGTTATTGAAAGAACCCTGTATTGGTTCTTTCAAGAACCCCCAAAGGTTTTTTTTTCTTAAAAAAAAGGGTTCTTTTTCGGAACTTGTTTCGAAAAGAACCCTGCAGAAAGGTTCTTTTCGAAACGTTTTTTTTTTAACCTTTTTCTGAGATTCTTTTAGCAACAACACTGTAAAGGAAGAAGGCTCGAAAAAGAACCTTTTAGGGAGCTACTGGGAATGGGGTTTTTTTCTTAAAAAAAAACCCTATTCCCAGTAGCTCCCTAATAGGTTCTTTTTCGAGCCTTCTTCCTTTACAGTGTTGTTGCTAAAAGAATCTCAAAAAAAGGTTAAAAAAAAAACGTTTCGAAAAGAACCTTTCTGCAGGGTTCTTTTCGAAACAAGTTCCGAAAAAGAACCCTAGGCTTAGGGTTCTTTTGGCAAGCAAAGGGTTCTTTTTGCAATAAAGAACCTTTGTTGTTAAAAGAACCCTAAGCCTAGGGTTTTTCTCGAAAAAAGAACCCTAAACGAACCTTTTTCGAAACAAGTTCCGAAAAAGAACCCTAGGCTTAGGGTTCTTTTGGCAAGCAAAGGGTTCTTTTTGCAATAAAGAACCTTTGTTGTTAAAAGAACCCTAAGCCTAGGGTTTTTCTCGAAAAAAGAACCCTAAACGAACCTTTTTCGAAACAAGTTCCGAAAAAGAACCCTAGGCTTAGGGTTCTTTTGGCAAGCAAAGGGTTCTTTTTGCAATAAAGAACCTTTGTTGTTAAAAGAACCCTAAGCCTAGGGTTTTTCTCGAAAAAAGAACCCTAAACGAACCTTTTTCGAAACAAGTTCCGAAAAAGAACCCTAGGCTTAGGGTTCTTTTGGCAAGCAAAGGGTTCTTTTTGCAATAAAGAACCTTTGTTGTTAAAAGAACCCTAAGCCTAGGGTTTTTCTCGAAAAAAGAACCCTAAACGAACCTTTTTCGAAACAAGTTCCGAAAAAGAACCCTAGGCTTAGGGTTCTTTTGGCAAGCAAAGGGTTCTTTTTGCAATAAAGAACCTTTTTTGTTAAAAGAACCCTAAGCCTAGGGTTTTTCTCGAAAAAAGAACCCTAAAAGAACCCTAAACGAACCTTTTTCATTTACAGTGTACTGTATATAGGTCCACTCCATACAAATGACTAAATTAGCAATGTGAATTTAGCTTATTGATCCTTTTTCTAACCATCACAACCATAGCAATGAATGCAGACCACATTAGCCTAACAATCAGGAAAAAGGTAGAAGTAACAAGAGACGTGTTTAAAAATATTAACCGAAATATTAGCAAACAAAAAAGTTCATTTTTGATGTGGACCATCAATGAATTGATTTTGTCATAACAAAAATAGTTTCTCTTACCAATACGTATTGTCTGTACTTTGAAAAAGGCACATAAGAGTATTCGATGAATTGTTGTTGTATGGCTATGCTTGTATGATGCTCCTCACCCAGCAATGGTGATAATGATGCTGACAAATTCTGCAAAATAAAATATTATCTTTTAAAAGAGATAACGAAATATACTGTAGGGCAGAGTGCTGAAGTAGACCTTGATATCTCATAACCTCTGTTTCGATTTCTTCATATTATGGAAAATGAAAAGTTACATAAAGATTCTTCATTTAGCATGTGACCGAACGATTAAACAGAACAAGTAGCCTAAATACAATCAGCCAGGTTCGAAAACTTGCATAAATTATTGATAAACCTTTCACCAACGTAAAGGCGGCTTCTTTAGTATCTTATTCAAACAGAATAAAATGTCTGTTTGAACAATCTTATTCTTTTTGAATAAGATGCCGAAGAAGCCACCTTTGCGGTGGCAGAAGCTTTATCAATAAATTAAACAAGTTTTTGAACCTGGTTGATTGTATTTACATCTGCTGCATATTTACGCTTGTTATTTTCATATAAAGAGGTAAGTAAGAGAATAAAAGCTTTTAAATGAACACAAAATAAAAATGGCCGCAGGGTGCACAACAAACACAATATTAATATTGCAAATCATAAGATCAAAACAACTGCATTGGACAAAAGCTTCATTTTTAGTTTGCTAAAGCATTATACAAAGGTTAGCCTACTTGTTTAAGCATATATTTATATAGACTACCAATAGATTATACTTTGTAGGCTACTGTATGACTTGAGAAGTAGGTCAACCAGCAGTCTACTTTACGTTAAGCATCAGCTTTATCAATGTTAAAATAGCCTACAATTAATGGTGGCAACAAAGATTTTTTAAAGTTTAAACAGTAGGCTACGAGAAGTAGGGGAATTTAGAAATGGAAACAGTTTTACAAAACTCTTGTTAGTAATAAAATGTAAAAGTGTAGCCAAATATGTTTGCAACAGAATAATTTATAAAACTGAGTCAGACCAAATTTTGTGTCACGAATATATTGATGTAGGCCTACATGGAAATGAAATTACAGCAGCTTAATACTGTCTTGCTTTGTGAAACAGTAGGCCTACCGTACTATAACTAAATTTCGGCTATTAATTCTGTGATGCTAGTTTCTAAGAACGACAATTTAATGATGTAGCCTACCAGGCCTCATTAATACTCCAGCAACATCCTTTCATTGACTGATGTATCTGCAATTGTGCAACTCCAAATAAAAAAAATAAAAAAATAGTCGTTGTTGGCGCTTTATCCTTTGGGGCCTGGGGTCTATGCTTTCACCACCTCATGACTGAGAATGTTTCCTCGGACTACACCCAGGGGCGCCGGAAGCGGGGGGGCAGGGGGGGCGAATGCTCCCCTGCCCTCAAATTTTCTCTGGATTGGGGGGCAGGGGGGGCAATGGTGCCCTTTTAAGGCCATGTAGCCTAATTAAGCTACTGCATATTTTGCAATATAACAATTTCTGTTATTCGCTTTTAGTCTAATTATATTCTTTCATTTTTGCCTCAAAATAATATTCACGACACAAAATTCTGTATCATAGTAGGTTGGTTACATCATTATAATATATAGTATGGTGCCCTTTCGTGCCATTGTTCTTTGTATACCGGACACTTGTATAATTACTCGATGGTGAGCTGATAGAAAAGCATCATCGCTATATCTTATCTTAAAACTTAAAAAAAAATTGGCCTTTCAGCAACAAAAGTGCCCTTTTTTCATAATCCTGCCCCCCCAGTCAAAAATCGTTCCGGCGCCTCTGACTACACCGAAATATTAATGAAGAGAAGCCAGACGTTCTGCTTTGTTTGTAGGCAGAGTAACTTTAGATATTGAAAAATCAATAATTTTGAGCTTCTAACGCTATAGGTTTAAATAGTTTTTTGAACCAGTTGCTTCAGATTGGTCAAGCATTTCATTGCCTATGACTTATATGTTTCACATAGCTTTAAAATTGCCGCAGGCTACTTAAAAACAATGAGAAAAATGATGATCTACAATAGCCTACATAATATTACCATCACTCTTCCCAAGAGCATCTGGCCATTGGAACGCGTATCTTGAGCAGAAAAGGCTAACCAGAGAGGATTTAAAGTGTTGTCGCTATAACATTTGTGGAGGAGTGAACTCTGTTTGCTTTTGTGGATTGGTGAGTAATTGTTGTCTTTGTTGAGATTCCACGAACTTGTGTTTTCCCTTGCAATGCAATTACTCAACACGTCAGAGACTTGCAGTTGGCTCACTAAAACAATAATTGAGTATATGATATCATTACACTGGTCAACAAAAAAAAAAGTTTTTTTTTTGCATGGGCTTTGAGAACTGATTTAGGGTAACTTCGGGTGCTAAATCCGAATCTGGCCTCAGATTTATAATATCACGTCAGGTTTGTGAGATATGATAACAGCAAATTGCTACTTTTGTCAAAAGTGGAAGCTTTGGCGTTGCCTTTACCACCAACATATGCAGTGCTATAATGAAAGGTTAGTGTTAGACAGGCCAAAACAGCTTAAATAAGGTTACTGAACAAGCATTGCCATAGGCCTGTTTAAATCTTTGTGGTTTCATGCAAAACATTGACGAGGGTGGGGGTCAGTTATACTTTTAGCCTCCCTTTTAGCTTGTTACTACTGCATGGTTAATAATGTTGCTTAGAAAACAAATTGGTATCAAAATTAGGCTATAGTTGGTGGGTGTATTTCAGCTACTTATGTACTACATGGCCTGGATTTCTGGATATAGCACAATGTGTATGTGCAATAAACGCAACGCCAAATCTTCCACTTTTGACAAAAGTAACAATTTGCTGTTATCATACCTCCCAAACCTGACGTGATACGATAAATCTGAGGTCAGATTCGGATTCAGCACCCCAAAATTACCCTAAATCCATTGAAAAACTCCATGCAAGAAAAGTTGTGTTGACCAGACAAAGTTATAAATTTATTGAGTAGATTTATTCACAAAAGAAGTAGGCTACGGTACCCTACTGATGTCGGAATGTTTTGGTCCGAAAGATAGCCTATACTTACGTAAAACATCTTCGATTTCAAAATTAGGTGCAGGAAGTTTTGGTGCATCCAACACAGATTGGCCTAAAGTTTTACTTCTCATCTTTACAGACGACAGCCTTTTCATGCTTTTCTTTGTTGATTTTCTTCGCTCCATATTTTTATACAGTTCAGGTTTGTTTCACTTCAGTTAACCAACAGGAAATCTTAAATCTAATGCTGATATAGAACAACATCTGGTTAGCAGACTGCAATGCTAAAACCAGCGGCTTTGACAAAAAGGTTCAGGAGTACTTTTGGATCCGGAGCCAAGATTACTTTAGAGCTCTGAAACCTTTCCAGGAAAACGAAACCCAAGAAAGCACCGCCTATTGTTATTATTATTCCGATTTAATCTTATTGTGGTACAGTGCGTTGGTATTAGCCTAATTTAGACTTGCTTTCAAAGACAACTCCGTCTTTTTACTACCCCTTTTCTTAACGAATTAATCAAGCACTTCCCGTACTTGAAGTAGCTTGATTTTTTTAGTATCGGGCCACTATTTTTTTAACGGTTCTGGCCAATACAATTTAAACCAATCAGCTGTAGCCTACTATATGTGTGTAGCCGACGTCTATTTTACAACATGAACAATTTGGCATATTTAAACAATGGCTTTTCTTAACTTTAGCTTAACCATGGATCACGGAATTAGTGATCTAATTCAGTGATCCATGGCTTAACGTCATTTTAAGAGTAAAATCGTTTCAAAAATTGACTTGAACACAAAATATTGCATTCTCACTAACGGTTCAAATGCAGATAACAAGTGAGTTTAGTTTCGATATAGCCAATCGGCGTAGGTTAGCCTATCACTTCTTTAAAATTAGGCTACAAAACAGAGAACCTTGCACATAATCTGATAAGAAAATGTAGGAGTTATGACTTTTAAAGAAAATATTTCAATACAAATTAGTCTTCTTTTCGTTTCAAAACCGTTAAAGTTACTAAGCTACTAAAAAAATTCCAACAAAGTTTGCAGATATTTGGCAATAAGGTACTCAAGAAGAAAACTTGCCGTCATAACCACATTCTCATTCTTTTGTTTTATCCACTACACAATCTACAAGTGGAAAAACTTTTGTGACTGCTACTTTCTTCAAGAGACAATAGGAATTCCGCACATCTGTTTGTGACTGATTTACAGCATAAGTCTGGTTACATGTTATATCTCAATGGTCTATTGGTATTAAGTACGAAATTGACAATGAACAACTTATTAGAATTACAACGTCTTAAAATTATTTTTTGTAGCCTACATTGCCTCAAAACAATTTTTGGGATAATGCAAAACAGTAACACAAACGTTATATTACTGTTTCCGACAATGCTTGCAAAACTATCTGTCCACAAGTGGTGGCAGCATGGAAATATAATTAAAATAGTATCGCAGTTCAGTTTTTTTTTTTTTTTTTGGCGAAAAATAATGCTAACTGCCAACAAGCAGAAGCCTACATTGTCAAGCATTTATGTGCAACACACATAGCCCAAAGTTCAACACACATCGCTACCATCCTGATTGCGCCATAATCTAACCAACAGTTGTACAATGCATTGTTTTGACAATTACATTTTACTCTGATTATTTGTTAATATATGGCGCTGTTAAAACAAAATAAATTGACTTGACTTCTAATTGTTATGGAAACATCAAAAGAATACACAGTCGCACTGTATAAGAATTCAAACACATAATCAGAATATTTTTGAAAATATAGACCTAGCCGCCTTAAGTTGTGACTTATTACTTGGTCAAAACAACAATTGCGGAAAGATCGACTTCATAGTTCTAAACTTTCGATCGGTACAAAGTTGCTGCAAGTCTCTTCAAGCACTTATGACTAAATCACATTGGTTAACACTTAAGCCCCATGTAATTTTCTTATGACATCAACCTAAGTCAAAGTGTCACATTACAATAAATTGGGCAGCAGGCCGTTTCATGACTATAGAGATCGTAAGGTCGAAGACTTATAAATTAGGTCAAATATGCATTTCGAAATAGAAAATATTTTGAAAATTTTCTAACGCCATGCTTAACCCAGCTAGAAAATCTGTCTTGTTTAGACTGATTACACGTTAAGTCAGTAAATATCCTGATTTTAACGTGGGTGAACGTTGAATTAATGTCAAAAGACCTTTGCTTGTCCTCTGCAAAATAGGCTGCACGACTGCTCAGGTGCTGCCAACGACTCAAAAACGCTTGAAACCTGCCTCTCTATCAACCGCCTGCTCTACGACCAGCTAACTGCAAGCGTGGATATTTTGTTTTGCCATTAATTTCCTGTACCAGTCTTTCTTCTTATATTACGTGAATTACGTCACATTACGTTGATCTCATCGCATGATTGGCTGGTGTTCTTGGTAATCACTTGTTGTCAAGTCTCAACAATGTTGTAATTACAAAGCAATTATAGATTTTAAACGCTTATATCGTCGCACTTTTGTATTCCAAGTTGCCCCGAGATTTCAAGGAAAGTGATTTGTTTTAGCGCGGATTTTACACACCTGAATTAACTGCTAAGCTAAACTAATAAACGGCAATTTAACAACAGGCTGTCCCGACCAGGGGTGGGGAACCTGCGGTCCACTTTGAAATTAAACCATTCAGATGTTGAACCTAAAACCATCACGTTTAATGGAGTGCTTGCGCATTCAACTTTATACTGTCGGCATATTTTCTCATTTTTCCATGTTCAAGAATTGCGTTACTGAAGCAACAACTGTGGTACCAGCAGGCCCGGATTTAGGGGGGGCAGAGGGGGCAGTTGCCCCGGGCCCCCCGACTTTTGAAGGGCCCCCCTATATGGAAAAAATGTGATTTTGTGTTATTTTTTCCTTTTGGCCTTTAAAGTTTCTGCAAAATGTTGTGCAGTACTGGACTGATGCTACTGAAGACGTAGAGGGGGTGTTTCGCGCCGTAGGCTTGAAAAAATTTTTTGCACGGGGGCTCCCCGATCTAAAAGTGCCCCGGGCCCCCCATCAGCTAAATCCGGCCCTGGGTACCAGTAAGTCATTTGATATGTGTTTGAAGCGTAGTTAGTTGCAAAATTTTCAAATGCTATCTGGAAAGATTGCTAAAAAGCATAACCACCTGTTTCTAAGCAGAAAAGTGGGTGACAAACACATGTGTAGACTGTAGAGCAGCAAAGACAAAATTACACTGGTTCGTCATTACACCTCTTGAAACTATTGATAGAACTGTTGCGCCAGAATAAAATTAAGGTTCGCAGAAAAAAGATTGAAACCTAAGATTTTTAGAAGTGTAGGATAGGAAGACGCCTGCTGGAAGGAGGGAAGTTAAATATGTGTTGCCAGATGTTCTTTAAATTTCCAGCGGCAGCAGATGTATTTTTTTCTAGCTCAGAAGAAATGCTTGTCTGTTAAATGTCTAAACTCCACAAACTAAGTGATGAAGCGAAAATTAGCCCTATAATGATATGTCGGGTCTGCTTACAAATAAAAGAACTTTTGCGTTCGCCCAATTGGATGAGCGATTTTTTAACTTGTTGGTTACACGGCATTTAGAATCTAAATTTTGCGACGCATTGATAAATAACTTTCCATGAGCTGCAAAATTTTGATTTTACAGCAACATGTCATACTTCGTGCAGCCCGCGAATGCAAATAAGTTCCCACCCCTGGTTTAAACCACACGGTAATAATATATTCGTTAAATTTAACGCAAGATACAATAAACAATCGGTCTATTATGTAGCACAGTGATAGTGATATAAATTAAATCAAAGAGCCTTTCAATGAAGAAAAAATCAATAGCCTTGAGTAAACATGAAACTGCACGCATAGACAATTACGTTAATAACACATAAAGGAACGCTAAAATTAACCTTCAATCTTTTCTCAGCAAAAGGTTTCTTGGAGTCCAGAATCATTCTATGCATATCAGCAAGTAAAAAGTGGCTACGTTTACGGCACCGGTTGCCATGGTTGCGATCAATCAGCATTGTTTCGTGGCAGGTGTTGCCAGGGGTAGGGTTTTGGTTTCTGCCCAGAACATCAAAATTTCCGAAATTACAAGTTTTTTTTTTCCTTTAACAGCAGACTTGCAACGGCTACATCTCGTTACTGGCGGCAGCAAAGGAAAGTAAAACCCATAAATCAATTATATGTATCGCTCAAAAAAAAAGATTTGCTAGCTTGGCTTGTTTGACGAAGATGCATTATCGTCGGTGTCGGCAGCTGATGGCGAATTAAGTGCTTTGATTGTGGCGCCCATCTCGTCTAAGTTGTTCAGTAACGTTTTCATGTTATCGCAGTGGAGTTTCATATCAGCCGGCGAGTCTTCCAAATCTTCGTGGCTCACCCGGCCGTCGAGCCCGTAATGAAGCCTTGCAAGCTTTCCCTGCGTTTGGTGAAAATAATTCAAGGTGAAAATATGTTGAACTTTATTGAATTGGCTCAAAAAACTGCAATCACATGAAGATTGGTTTGATTACAACTTCAATAATGACTCTACAATGCTTGCATAAATTTTAAGCATGTGAAAAAGTCAGCAGAAAGTCAAACTGTCAATGTATTGTAGATAAGGTTTTACTGAAGAAATATTTTTAAGTAATAAATAATGAATAAGCGTCAAGCTTTGCACCACCTAAAAATATCTGCATTGTCTGAAAACTTATTCGTCACACCAAGGCTACCAATATTTTCGCTCAAACAAAAAAGTTCATTAACAGCGGTTATTAATATTTCAATGATATGCGGACGACCGATTTTGTAATTTGGGTTAAAGGCAGAAAAGACAAGCACAACCTACTTGCATATTTCTTATATTTTCCATTTGCTCAAGCGTATCTTTCCCACCGAAAGCTTTCAATTGCCCTGTTCTGAAAGACGTGAGTAATTCTTGAAGGTTCTGCTTCATAGACTGAATATCTGACAAGTCGACCAAGAACGAACAGTTTGAGTTTGACAAGCGCTTCGGATTGCTCTCTATCTCATTCGCTCGGAGATTTCTCTCACTTGGAATAGATTCCATCACAACTTTCGCTTTTGTACCAGACATGACGTACACAGTGACCTTTGTACGCTGCATAACACAAATTAAAACACGCAAATTTTCATAAGTCAAGATTTTGTTAGACCTATTTTAATATCGGACCGCTAAAACTTCAAGAAAGCAATAAACTGTTTATTGAATGCGGGTATAGAAATGTGTAATGATTATATTGATAACAGTAAAAACCAGCAGTGTGAGTCCGTTTTCATAGATGAAACATTATATAGAAACGACATGTTCAAGAAGCAGATACTTTGAGTAACAAATACATTCTTAGCCTAAGTATTAAAAGGTACGCCAAATATTCATAAACTATTGCATGATAGTTTACTCGGCGTGTTATGTTTCGTTAAAAACAGACTACAAATTGCTTACCCGTGGTGTTCGCCAAAATGTGTAGTCACGTCAGATTGTGTGCATTGGAACAATTAACCAGGTGAAAAAGCTTACGCCTACAATAAAAAGCTCTGCAGGCGAAAACAATGAACGATAATACGCATTACATAGATCTTAACTTGTTACTTAGTTTAATATGTTTGAAAGCTAAAGTACATCAAGAAAAAACAACTGAAGAAATTGTTTAAAAAACTTGCAACTTCGCATGAGTAAAGGAGTTAGGCTGTTACTTTAAAAAGGTCTTTATTTGTTATTTCAGACCAAGTCAAAGTGGCTGCATTTCATCCGCCTAGACATCTAACAGCGTCCAATTCATCAAGCAGTAAATAAAAACAACAGGACAAGCTTACAAAGACAACAACAAGATAAAAACTGATAACTGATTCAACTAAACTGTGAACAAATATAAAAAACACTCGTAATTAACGCGAAGCGATGTAAATTTTGCACAGAAATATATGTATATAATTACAACGTATAGATTCTATTAAGTTCCTTCTGATGATCCTATTGAGGTGAAATAGGCTGTTAAGGTTTTTAGTGAACTAGTAACTAATTTTGATATGGATTTTACAAAGTTGTTGTTTTGTGGTTCGATGCAAATTCAAGCACAACAGAGAACCTTGATCACTAATGACACTTCAATACATGCAATGTTTGTAAAACTTGTTTCAGGATAAGGAACAGCAAATCTAATAACCTCAGTGGTTCTTAAACTGGGGGGCGCGCTTTTATATCAGAATATAACAATGAAAAACAATATATGCCAAACATAGCAGACGTCTAGAAAAAGGTAGAAATGACAAACTTTGCAAGTGTGAAGACACAAACTCGCAACAAATTTAACTGTGAACCTGACAAGCGATGTGCATTGTCTTCAACTGAGCGACAAACTAAACTGCCGGCTTAAAAAAGGCAGCTACATCCTTGCGATTAATGAGAAAAAGTAGATTGTGATCCACTTAATTTTTTGAATTATGTGGATATAAAAATAAACTGTTTCCTTTGAAATCAAAAACAAGTAGCCTACAACTAGCAGTGGGCTATAAATGGGCAATTTTTAGTTTTGCTTTAGGGACAGTTTTTTTGTCTTCCATTTAACCTATCTCAACATAAAATGACAAAATTTTTAGTCTAAGTTCCAAGAAAAAAGTGTGCAAGGCGAAAATTCATAATGGTTGCCATTTTCCCTGAAAAATCACGTTTTTAGCCATAATTTGATTATTTTGGGGTATAATTACCTGGTTGTAGTGTCTTACCCCATGTTTGTGGGGTCAGGCAATCTGTTTAAGCTATAATAAGTAAGGTTTAACTTCCACGTGTAGAGTTATGATATAGTTTGACAAAATTACCCACTTTTTTAAACCTATTTCGTGGTTTTTGTTTTGAGCATCAGCAGACTTCAAACTGTATCAAATTGTCCTGCTTTCAGCTAAACCAATAAAAAACTTCAAAGGCACTCTGCAAGAAGTAGCTGCTGCAAATGCCCTTGTAAATAAGAAGCCCACAATAAAATTAACTCTACACTTTGACACTACACAGAGAAGTAGGATAATAGACAGTGATTGGCATCTATCTTACTTCGGTGATTCTCATCTTAAAATTTTTTAATGATGATTACACTGAATGTAAGATGATCTCTCTACGTCCTCTCTTCTTTGCCTTTAAAGATAGAGACTAAATAGTTGCCCTTATTGTTGAGACGATGAAGAGACTGCAGGTAGCTGCCAATGACCCTCACATGACTGCAGTACGTCTTTGGGAGCAGATTGATGCCCTCAAGACAGCAGCCGCAAGCAAAAGTCTCAAGATTGAGATATGTGTTGCAGAACAACTGGCCTTAAAGCATGTGCCATATCATTTGCTTTGTAAGTCCCATACATGTGAACGGTTTGATACAGACAATCTCACAGCTATGGCTGCTCTCGAAAACAAAATTGGTTTTCGTAAACTCATTGTAAAGAGAGAGCCATCATTGCAGCCTACCTCCGGAGTCCGGAAAAAAATCTGTGGTTGAAACTGCTCTGGCAGCTCTTATAAAGCTCTTAGCCCATGAGGGAGATGGTAAGACAGCATCTTTAGCAGAACAGTTTGCTTTGATTTCAGAGGAAGCTGAAGTATATAAGTTCTTTAGTCTCTACAAAGAGCGATGTTTTACCCAACTTGAATATCAGACAGGTGCAGTCTATGATTACATTCCGTACATGAAGCAGTTACTTTCCAAGACACCGCTTAATAATCTTGTTAGAGCTTGTAAAATTTACCTTGAGAATGATTTCATCATAGCAGGATTCAAAGCACTTGCAACTTTTACATACCAAGTGACAATGCCCTTCCTTGACTGTGGAACGAGCAAACCAGGATTTGTTAATTGACATCCTTCTTCAGCTCTGCAGTGACCTTGCTGAAAACAAGATACACACCTTCCGGGACTACTATGTAGAATGGACACATGTGAAAATGGAAGACAATGCTCCACAAAGCAATCATCTTCTTCTTGGCGAGATGTGCAATTGTGCATCCAGGCTGGAATGGAAAAGTAGAACTGCAGTGCAAGCGTAATTATTGGGATGTTGATCTTAATGCTGCTTGAGCAACTCCTCTCCATACACTGGTATCAGGCAACGAAAAAAACCTTCCGACAAACTGCTGGAATGCAGATTGCAGAGAGGTACTTGGCCAAGTTTGGTTATCTTGCTTCACAATCGGCCAAACACTCAAACATGGTGTTCAAGGCAAAGAGGATCAAAGATGACCTTGAAGAATCAATGAAGTTTAGCGGTCAACCACTACCTGTACTATTCTCAAACAACTAGATTTAATGGAGGTGACCTGAAGCTACAAGCAGAAACAGAAGAAAAAGCAAAGGTTGAAGGAGAATTTACAAAAGAAAGTGAGAGCCAGTGATTTTATTGACCAACTCGTTTATTGACCAACCCAAATGGAAAAAAACATGGGGGGGCTTTACAATTACATTTGTCCATGAAGTAAAAACTCTTGTTTCTAAACCCCACTTGAGCTGAAGACATTCTTAAGGCAAGAAATCCAATATTAGAGAGTCACCTACCAACATGATGCAGATGTCCGCAGAGATCTTTACCAGGTCAACAAGGTATCCCAAGAGGAGATGATTGAGAACCTCACTGTACTCCTTGGAGATGATTTCCAAGTTGAGGAAGCAGTGGTCTTCCCTTGTGAAGAGGAAATAGTGCAAACACTTACAGGAGCTAAAGAGGCAGAGGGTCAGTATAATGAAGGCCTGGTGTTCCAGCCAAACCAGTCACTTGCCGTCATATGGGATGTGGGAGAAAACAAAAGATGGTACGTTGGGTTTTACCTTGACGACAATACGGATGCAACATTTCGAGTGGATCATCTGATGCGTGCTGGCATAGGAGATGAAACTTGGCAGCGACCACCTGGCACTGATGACCTTCAGGACACCATGGAGCAACAGATTGTCCCTGTGACAGTTTCAGGAACTTGGGTCTTTGCTCGGAGAAAACCATGTTACATTTTAAACAATGCTCCTGAAATTGAAACTGTGTTTAAAGAAAACCCAATAAAGGTGAAAAAAACGATAAATTTTGTAAAAATTAGTATTAAGTCAACCTTCAATCGTCAGTGACTTTTCTGATATGCACTAACAGATTGCCTGACCCCACAAACATAGGGTTGTACACCAGAACCAGTGAAAACAACCCCAAAATAGCAAAGTTATGGCTAAAAATGTGATTTTTTATGGAAAATAGCGGCCATTTTGGATTTTTGTTCTGCACACTTTTTTCTTGGATACAAGATCAAAAATTTTGTCATTTTGTGTTGAGATAGGTTAAATGGAATAGAAAAAAACTGTCCTCAGTGAAAAATAACAAAAAAAGTATTTTTGACCCATGTATAGCCCACTCCTACTACAACTTATGTAGTTTGACTTTGATTTATAACTTGAGCTAAAAAAGAGGGGCACAAAGTTGTACAAGTGACGTCAAGGGGGGGCGCAGCCCAAAAAGTTTAAGAACCCCAGACCTAGTGTATGATAATTGTACCTTGTAGCACCATAGTGGCTGCATTTGAATGAACCATCGAATATCAATTTTCGACCTTTCGGCAAAACCTTGAAGAAAAATCTACATACCCATGACGCCGAAGTTTTAATAAATAGCAACGAAACAAGGGTTTTTATCATTCGGTTGCATAGCCGAGTGGTGAGAGCCATGGTACGGCACTCGAAAGGGCGCCGGTTCGACACTGCTCAAGAGCATACGGCTGTGTTTTCGGCAAAAAACAAATGCAAATTAAATGCATGCCCGAAGGTGGACACGAACATTGGCCTCCATGTCCACTTAATCTATATCTTCAACCACCGGGCGTAAGCCTGGATAATACAAAAACGGGTTTTTATTTACGGAAAAATTATGCTTATAAAACAAAAATGTCATGCTCAGTCAGTATGCTGGGGTTTCAATTGAGAGATGGTAAGTTCAGATGTCAGATAGCGCATTTGGGGGTGTTGTCAGAATCGTCAAATTGCATTGTACTGTATAAATTGACAAAAAACTGCCAAATCACATTTGACATCATACAAGTGAAGAAAAACAAAACAACAGTGTCAGGTAATACCTGCACAACATCTCTTAAACAAATGGAATTCTCGCATTGCATGGCAACAGAAAAGTTTGCTTCCATACTGAAGCTAAAAAACGACATTCCGCAGAAACTTGCATTTGTTTTAAATAGTGCACCTTCGATTGCATTCCTGCACCATCAAGTAGTCACAAGATTGCAGTGAACGTAGCCATCACAGTTAAACGTCTTGTAAAAAGTAATTTGCAACTTATAGATTCAACCAACATACAACCCTTTCGCTTGTTAAGCTACAATACCGAAGTTCGGCATAAGAGGACAAAAGTCGAGTGTCCAAAACAAGAAAAATTGCATTTTTTGAACGCTATCATTGAAAAAGGAAACGTTTTTTGGCTGGGACGTTATTGAGGGTATCATTAAAACGTTACGTTTCGCTCTAAGTCAAGATTTCCTAACCTGGGGTGCACGCACGCAGCACTAATGGGTACGAGACCTGTTTCAAGGGTGTGCGTGGATTTTGGATCATTACAAACTAGTTATAAAACGTGCTTGTTCATCGGAATTTTTTCACCAATATTCTGAATTGTAAATGACTAAACACTATTCAGCCATTTTAGGAAGGCCACAACACTGCCTGGCGATTTCAAGGCGGTGCCCAACTGCCCATAAGGAAAAAAGGTCAAGCCGACAAGAAGTATCGGTCAACGTCGTTGTTCTAATAAATTATGTGCATTTAAAAGGTGAGCAATTCAGTGTGACAAAAAAGTAAAGTTTGACTTTATCATTGTTGTCTTTCGACGAAGAGATGCCCTATATGAGTGATGATTATGTCATGAGCCAACAATAAAAATAGTATATTATATCAAGGCAATCGATAAAATTTCGATAAAAACATCGCTACAACGTTCTCAAAATACAAAAACAAATTAACTAAAACTACACTGCAAGTCAGCAATAAAATGTGTGATTGCATGAGCTCTTGCACATAGATCTATGAGGCGCAAAGCGACAATAAAACAATAAAAACATGGCAAATTTTTTGGCTGGAAAGGGTTAATAATGCGTAGCACAGAATATTTCTACAGACGGTAGAGGTTAAGTCTGTTAAAAATGTCTTCTTTTAATAATTTCCCAATAAGCTTGTGCCCAAAAAACCAACTTCTTGCTCAGAAAATGTAGATGATGCAGAAAGTCGCGATAGATTATCTGAATTCATCAGGTCTTCAACTAGGGTTATTGTGCTTCCCGGTAGTACTGACAGGCTTTCAAATGTCGCACTATCATCAGTGAGCAGAATATCATTGAAGTATAAACTTTGACTACAAAGGGGTATTGAAAACAAGTTCATCACTTTAACTTTTAAGTCTTTTAAAGTCATGGTTGAGGATACAGAGGTTAATTTTTTCATTCCTCTGCCGACATGTCTTGGCCGCAAAGATGGGCGCTTTCCAGAGATAGGTCTTTTTTGAGTTGCTTCCCCAAAAGAAAAACCACATTCGCCAAATTCTCTGCAAGTTTTAATAGATTTGATGTATATTTCTGCACCTTCATATCTGCTTAATCTGCTTTGGTCTTTTTTAACCATTTTGTCCATGCAGTCAACACAAATCTGAGGCTTGAACCTGAACTCAACACCTGATGGACATGTCATGTCCGGTGGGAGTTCATGTTTTGAAGAAGACAATGAAGGAAGACAATCAATGTTCCCTGTTCTTGCTGGTTTAAGACATCCTAATTCATTCAGTTTGAAGGAATTACGTTCTGAAAGATAAGGAATTTCTAATTTTGTGAGCACGACAGAGCACGGGGTAATAAATCTCTTTTGCAAACGAATTTCATCATCAATTGCAAAATTTTCTTTTATAAAATCCCATTCTCTTTCTCTCAAGAATACAATACCAGGTCGAGAGTCTGTTGAGTTTTCCTCATCACCATTATCTTCAGAAAATATATCACTGGTCAAAGGATTAAAAAGTAACTTTTTGTGTGGACAGAGAAACACAGTGTTGTTTACACCTTTTACCGGATTGTATCTTTTCGGATGCCTGACAAATTTTCTCCATTGAGAAACAAAATGACTGGATACCATGTAAAACCGTTCATTTATGCACTTTTCAAAAGCAAAGTTTCCACACAATATGACACGTGATGGCCTGTTTCTATTAGTGTATACATGAAAAAGAGCACGTTTTTGATTTAGAGCTACTGTTTTTCGAAGCTGTAAATCTTGTTCTACTTTTTTCACATTCAATGTGCACTGACGACAATACTTACAAGACCCAATTTTAAAAGCACTACTTCCAGGAAAGTATTTAATTAAAATGTTCCAAACATTGTAAGGAACAATTTGCAAACTTTTTTCTTCTATAGTAAGTTTACTGTGATGACAAAGTACATCAGAGTTAAATAAAAACGTATCTTTCGCAACAAAAGTTTTAGAAAAATTGTCATGTTCAGTAGAATCATTGTTCAAACTATTTCTTTCTTTAGGTTTGAGAGAATATGCTTCCAACAACTTCTGTAATACCATTGACTTCCACATATGCATTGACTGTCGACCAACATAATAACAACCTTGTAACATGTCTCCCTGATTGCTTTCAAAAGACATCATGGCTTCACAAACAGTGAGATGATCTTGATCAAGTTTGCTTTTTGCCTGAGATAAAACAGACCTATTGAAAACACAGTGACGGCATAGCATATCATCAGTAAGATGAACAAAGTCGGTTTCATTTGCATAAATAATCTCGGCAGCCCTTTTTGGAATATGCTTCAAAAGGAATAGCTTTGTAATATCTATGTTTCCATGAGAGCACAAAAAGGTTGACGTCAAGGCCAATTTAATTGGGTTTGAAATGGTCGGCTTTAAAAATTGCCTCAAAATGGATGTTGGTACCCATTCGAAACATTCACTCTTAGCTGACAAGATCTCCACAAAATTGTTCATCCTCATATACAAATCATATTCCTTGTTTAGGTCAGCTTGATAGGACAAATGCAAATCAATCAACTTATTCTTGAATTTTATGTTATGCTTTTCTACCAACTGCTGAATGTAACTAGGCATTTCTTGCCTAAAACTATTGTTGGAATTAGACGACACCTTTGAATATACCAACATATAAACATTTTTTGAACGATGACCATTCATATCCAGTTTTGCTTTTTTTAATGCAGGTTCTTTTGCATTTAACAAATTTGAATTTTCAGCCTGATGATCACTAAAATTTAAATCTTTTCCATTCTTTATTTTAACAACAGCTTCATCATTAAACTCATACCAAGAGGTGCTTGTTGAATCTAAAATCTTAGCAACAAAATGCCCAGAGGAAGCACTTGAACCTTGATGCAATAAAACTGCTGTTAGCTGATATCTTAAATCAGTAAGCAATTGATTGTCCCATTGAGAATGAATGACAGATCCGAAGTCTAACTGATTTGGAAAAGACAGATTTGTGGTGATTTTGTATCTTTTTTGGAATGAACAATCATATTCAAATCGCAATAGCTGAATATTCAATGTTGGAGGAAGTCTTTTTAACACAATTTGTCGTACAGCATTTTGATTGGAGTTACAACTGCTGCAAAAATATTGATTATCATCTTTTAGTTGTTCCTCTTTGAGATATTCCAAAAGACAGCTTTTCAAATCTTTATGTCCGTGAATATTTAAATCCAGTTCATAAAATTTGGCATCTGTTTCTGTAGTCATACCACAATTTGAACACTTTGTGATGTAAGTGTACTTTCCACTAAATTGATTTTGAATGACTTTAGAAAGTTCCGGTATGATTTCCAATAAATTCATGAATAACTTTGAAAATTCTTGAGCATCTTGTTGGAGTTCAGTCGAAAGCCCAAGGCATTTGATGAAAGAAGTTGGATCCACACAGGTAGACAAACTGCTCTGAAGAAGACCGAAAATTAACTGTAGTTCACCACAAAGCGTTAGACAAGAAGTTTTGCCAACAAATGCAATATCTTTGTTTAAAGCATAAATTGCATTTCGAAAGTGTATATTGTGAAACCAAAGCTGAAGGTATGAATTGACATAACATGTTGCTCCAAGGTTGCGCAATCCTATTAACTCTCCATCTTTTCGACTCTTTAAATCAAGCTTTGTTTTCAATGTTTTTGCTTTTTCTTTACGATTTAATGTGTTTGAACAATTTAACCAATGTACTTCTCCTAAACCATGCAAACAAGATGGATTTTTAGAGCAATTTTTCTTGCAATCAGTGCACTTTGGCAAATGCAAACAATAAGCAGTCTGTAATTCTACATCAGAAATTGGTTTTGTTGCTAAATTAAGTAAAGGTAATCCAGGTGATTTAGTTCCAATCTTTCTTCGACCCATGTAAAAAAAAACTTTCCAATGTTTTTCTCCAACAATTCTCTTAAAATTGCAAAAAAGTATGAAAATCAGCAATATAACAATCAAACAATGTTTATATCTGAAAATTTTACAAAGAGTTTTTTAGATAAATCCTACTAAATCTACAAAATGTATATTGGGCATATGATAAGGCCCCAAGTTATAGAAAAAACATAAATACTATAGTCAGCTGTGTTACTGAGTGGTGAGAATGCCTGTGTGATACACTACAACTCTGCCAGTGCCTCTGAAATGAACTAAAATTCCTGTAAATTTTCCAAAACAACTTCATCAGAATCATGACTTCAAGTGATAAGTTTGCTACTCTTTTGATCCTCTACAATTTTAGATACCGTACTGAAAATAAACGCTTAATTGGATCTTGCTTAATTGGAACTGGCCAACTTTATGTCTAAAAATGATGATGCTATGCTTATTGCTACCACCTTGCTTAAGCTACCGGTATCAGTAGAAAAACAAAAGTTTCACTACAAAAATGTCCAGCAAAGTCATAACCATAAGATCAGGCAAGCCACTGTAGAAAATCTTATACCATTAAATACTACACAGTACTTCTGGAACGAAGTGATATGGAAACAAACACAGATCGAAATTTAGACAGAGGATTCTTGCAAAAATACACAAAATATTTATTGTCTGACACTTACTTTGTTAATCTGCCCCAATAGCTCAATTGGTTGGCGCGTCACTTCTGGAACGAAGAAGCTTCAAGACCAAGCGGCTTTGGTTCGACTCTCAGGGTGTACGCTTGAGCAATGCACCTTAAGGACTGCTCTAAATTCAGCGGCATCTATCGGATGGAATAATTCCCCGGCAACAAGACTTCAACAATCGGAAACTTCACTCTGCCAATCTCGGTGACCGGGCCTGCATCAGTGATTTAAAGCCTCTGCAAGTATGCGAAACTGCCAGTGCCAGGATTAAGCTCTGCAAGAAGCTTTCCCAGTCCGAGGCAGTGTTGCCAGATTTTTTGGAAAAAAAAGCCCAAAAATGCGCCAAAGCGATTTAAAAGTAGCCCAATTTGCCGTCGCGACGTCGACGATGGCGCAAGCTTTCTAGGGGGGTTTTGGGGCATGCCCCCAAGAGTCATGGACAAAGCAACATCTTTGTCCATCATGCTGATTGTGTAGATACAAAATGCATACACTGTTACAAGATACAAGAAGTAGAATGTTCAATATTGAATCCAGCATTGTTCAATAGAAAAAAACTTAGACAGGACAATGCTATACAGACTTCCTACGAATTCCTATTTGCAATTTCAAGATACAAATGGTTCCATAGTAGATGCTAACACATAGCATAAGCCCGTCAACTCAGATGAACTAATAAGAACCAAGACCCGACAAAATTCTGTCATCAACTGCTGAAGCTTCATTTTCATAAAATAGAGCTGTCATACTTCAGCACTGATGACCAGGGATCAAACAGCATTTTTCCAATTGTTGTAGCAGAGTTCTGATCCTCAAAATCGCTGACAAAAGTTGAAGTCCCATACGATTTCGCAGTTTGGTTTTGATTGCAGAAACTCTCGAAAAGGCTCGCTCAACCAATGCATTGCTGATTGGTATATATTGTTAGTGCCAATTGAGCAACTTCTCTAAATTTATACTCCCCTGCACTGCAGCATTTCTAAACTCGTACACCTTGGTACAAAAAGTAGCCTACAACAATCTATCATTGTTTTTTCACCATACAAGGAAGACCAGTTTACATTCAGTAAATTTCTCCACTGACATTCAATTTTTCCAACTTTAATTTATAGCTTAGACACCAATAAAAGCTTCAAAAATGATGGCACTAAACCAAGATCATAACTATAATTTCTGATATTCGATACAAGTGCAATTTCGCTTTCGCCACTCGCCAGTCAGTCCTTCCGTTTTCCAGGATGAAAATGAATAGCCTACAGCATTAATGTAACAACAGTCAAAGCTGCTCATGGTCAGCGGTGAAATCAATCCTCATACCGAATCAAAAAAATAACGTCATTTTTTCCGTAATAAACCGAAACTTTACCAACATTTTCAAAGGTTCGTCGGATTCTACCAATTATTCAATTCTGCCAACTCAAAATTCACTGCCAAACAACTTAAAATTCTGCCAAATTTAAGCGCCGTATCGCGCCAAATAAGAGACTGAAAGTAGCCCAAAAAAGCGCAAGTCGCAAACCAACATTTTTTGGCGCCAAGCCCAACTAAAAGTAGCCCAATTGCAGATAAATCGCCCAATCTGACAACACTGGTCCGGGGATAAAGGTTCAATCGATATTCGATATAGCGTAATAATAGCCTCAATAGTGTTGCCAGAGGTGCTCTTTCACATTTCGCCTGTTGGTCAACTGGATGATGACATCATTATACGTCACACACGTTAGAATGGACTATTATAAAGTAGGAAGTACTGGCAGGAAATGCAATTGAATACTGAAAGGTTTGGGTGTTCATCAGGACAATTATCGTTTCTAGCACTAGTTGCTACGTTCATCTGATGAAATTGAAAGTAAAATTAACAACAAACAAGATGGTTTATTGCTTTACTGACGTTTCGCGCACCATGACAATGCGCATCCTCAGAGCGAATAACATACAAAATAAAATTTCACCAGGTTATATACTGCAGTGCGATTGAAGGCAAGAAAAAATAAAACACGCAATATTTTAAAAATTGGCCAATGATGTGTGAGCGGTTACTTTCCACGTTAAATTACGTAAAAACTTCCAACAATAGACATAAAAATTCGAAGCGGTGACGACCAACAGAAAAAGTGCGATTGAAGGCAAGAGAAATAGAACACAATGTTTTTAAAGATTCGCTAATGATGTGCGGTTACTTTCGACGTTAAATTACGTAAAAAACTTCCAACAATAAACATAAATTCGAAGCACTGAAGACCACTAGAAATTCGAGACAAAATTAGATTGCAATAACGTTTCCAACTGTGTTTAAGTAGGCTTGAAGCCTGCACGTCGAGACAATAATGATTTATAAGGTTTTGGTAGAAGGTTTCCGTCGTTCCGGTTGAGTACATTGCAATGTTTGGATGTGATGTTGATGAAGCAAATATCAACGCACCACCGCAGAAAGTTGCTTCATCAACATCACATCCAAACATTGCAATGTACTCAACCGGAACGACGGAAACCTTTTACCAAAACCTTATAAATGAAAAACACCTCAAGGAAATTGTCTCCCATTTATTCATTTGTTGTTCAATTTCAACAAATTTGCTATCGTTGGAAAGCACAAGCATCCATCTAGCTAACTAAGTTAATACCAAGTCCGAAATAGTACTAGCTCGATCTGGTGGCAACCTAAACTTGACCAAATTCAAACCATTATCAAAAGTTTACTTTAAATTGATTGATTATCCTCGGCTGGAAAAGCTTCTTGCAGGGCTTAATCCTGGCAGTTTCGCGTACTTGTAGAGGCTTTGAATCACTGACACAGGTCACCGAGATTGGCAAAGTAAAGTTTCCGATTGTTGAAGCCAGAAGTGTTGTTGCCGGGGAATTATTTCATCCATTAGAATCTATTAGATGCCGCTGAATGGAGAGCAGTTCTTAACTTGCGCTGCTCAAGCGCACGCCCTGAGAGTCGAACCAGCGCCGCTTGATCTTGAAGTTTCTATGTTCCAAAAGTGACGCACGAACCAACTGGGCTATCGGGGCGGCGGGTAAAAACATTAAACGACAGCCAATTAAAAGAAGATATTACTGTGTACTGTGTTACTAACCCTCAGTGCATTTCCACCCCGTACTTCCTTTTTTAATAGTCTATTCCAACGTGTTTGACGTATAATGGTGTCATCATCCAGTTGATCAAAAGGGCGAATTGTGAAACAGTGAAAGAGCACCGCCTAGTGTTATTATTATTGAAGAAGGCCCTTTCATTGCTTTTTGACGTCATCACTGGTAGATCGTTACGCCTCACTAAGCAGGCTTTCTTTTCCTAACCACATGGCAAAACCAGCAATGCAGTGCTCCAGTGTCATGTGTTGATTAGTGTACGAGGTCTGAGAAGTTAATGTCTAGCAGAAATTATAGCAGTATTTATTTAGCAGGTTAATAATTCTGAAAACTAAACAATTAGGTTATTTCACACATTTATCAGGCTCTTTTTGTTACCTTATTGCAAGGTAGGCTATTGTGAATGCTAGATAACTTAGTTATAAATGCAAACTGAAAGGAATTGTAAGATTGTTTAGTTGCTAGAATTTATCTTTAAATAATATCTACAAATTTATTTTTAAATAAATTCTGTAAGTTTGGTGAGAAAGCAAGAAAAAGTTTGCAATGCTTTATATGTGCTGTGTTCCCAAGTGTGATGGAAATTATCATGGTGGATTAAAAGTGCAAGTTTTCAGTTTTCCAAAAAACGAGGAATTAAAAAAGAAGTGGCTCCATGCTATCAAACGTAAAGATTTTGTTCCAACAAAGTCCAGTCGAGTATGTACTTTCAACTTATTTTGTCGACTTGTTTCAACCCTAACAGAAAATCAGTCCGTTTATGAAATGTCTGCAGACGTTGAATCAATGTGAAAAAACGATCGATTTGCTGTCTGAGAAGTAATGTCTGACTGCTGAACCGTTTAGTTTTACTGTTTCAAATAAATTTTATTCAGGCATTGCTTTCTCTGCTCTGATTGAGATATTACGAAATTTTCTTGTAATCCTGTCTAGATTCCAACGTGTCTTCGATGTATTGATATGTTCCCTGTAGGCCAGCACAGAAATAGCGTTTCAAAAGGGCGAATTGGCAAAAGAAACAATCCCTTTTAAGTTTACGCTTGAATAGAGTTGTTCTGCTTATTTAGATATAGATTAATTGTTCGAAAGAGTGTGTGCCTTTTCGCGCCAGCAAATGTTTCCCTTTTTGCAGCGTTTTTACATTGTCAGATGCTTGTTAGCTGTTTAATGTTTACTCTTAGCAGACTTCTGAGCTGTCAGCTGGATTACAGCTTTCACGAATGCTTGAACTGCAAAATGTGAAATGCCGTATATGCAGAGGTGGGCACCCGCTACTTTTAAAGTAGCGCGCTACCCGCTACCGCTACTTGGACCAAAATAGCGCGCGCTACCACTACCCGCTACCAATTTACAAAAGTAGCGCGCTACCCGCCACCGCTACTCGGACCAAAGTAGCGCGCGCTACCGCTACTTCTTCCGCTACTTTTGTCTAAAATGACACTAAGTTAGGAAACACTCTTCAAGTCCCTAGTGACGCAAAAATGACCTTGAAAACGAATGTTATCATTTATTTACGCTGTCATTTTAACACTTTGCTCCTCAAAGGGAGGCCAGATTTGGCCCCCCCCTCATATTTCCTTTAATTATTTGAAGCACAGTAACGCCATGCACTTGGTTTTTCTTGACTTTTCCTAAAATTGCCAGGCGGATCTGATGATATTAAATTTGATGCTAAAAGTTGTGTAGTTTTCTTGTAAATTCAAGATTTTGGTGAATTTTTGCTATTTCTAGCTAACTTCCAGCAAAGCGTGAAATGGATTACATTGCGATGACAAGCCATAAGCTCATAATTGCTTCGTGCATCGATATGCGCGAGCAGAGAGAAGCATCCTCTTGCTTTCTTTTGTTTGGTTTGACCTCAATAATACAAAGCGCGTTATTTCTTATGCTACAAAGAAAAGCCAGTGATCGCAAAGCTGTTAATTAAAAACAATAATAGCAAACGTTTTTTGCGTTATCAGCTCTACAAAGAAGAATAGCAATCCACGATCAAAATAGTAGGCTATGGAGGCCACAAACTATTCAAAACAGTTGTTTCAAGCAGATAATATTCATTGACGAATAAAAAACGTTACAATAAGAAATCTTCTCTTGGATAAAGACACGAAAACCTGGTTTCGAAATAAACGTTCTATGGAAATGCTCTCATTGACAAAACTTGCAATTGAGGAAATGTATCACTGCAAATGCTTTTGGGAGAAGCCGGAGAAATAGCGTTTTTGCAAATAGTAATTGTGTGATACACTCAAAATTATGAGATAGGCTCCATTTACACGTAGCAGCTAACTCGATGGCGTCCCTTCACTGCTTTATGTCGCCTACTTGTTGTTATGTCTTGTATTTTTGTTTCACAGTGCACTGTGTTTTGTTCCAAAGAGCGCAAAATAAAGATGATAATGCCTCATCTACATTACAAAATATTTTGTAATGTAGGCCTACAAACAAAATGTACAATGTACACAATGTACATTACAAAATATTTTGTACTGTAGACGAGGCATAAAGTTAGGCGTCACATAAGACAAACAACAAATCAACTTTCTTCATCATTGATTCAACATCTGAATACGTTGCGCCAATGTATAAGAGGCCGGCTATTGTGAAAACCCGCCATTTATAAACGATCCGATTATACCAAAAGTGGGACAAACTAGTGGATCAAAGAATGAATAAACAATGCTGAGAAAACTAAATCTAAATGACGAACAATACCGATGTCTTCATTTATCTTGGAAAAATGCTGCCTAAACTCATCAACAAAAAATACCGTAAATAACGGCAAGGATCCCGAAAGCAGAATTTGCTCGACTTTGGCATGAATTTAGTCAGACATCTACAGTAATAATTCCACACATACAATAACGGGCTCTCAACTGCTGTAAGATAACACAATGGTTCTGGGCGATTTGTGTAACAGTTTAGGGGAAGACACTACTTGAAATGATGCACCACACAAAAGATTTTCAATGAAGACTGAGTCTAAAAACCGATGTGGATTGTGCTGCACAATAACTTCAAGTTCAGGACAGACAAGGCACAAAAATATCACGATAAAAATAAAGACCTTGTGGGAAATTTTCGAGAATCATAACACGATGCAAATACCATAAACGCTTAGTTTGCATGCTGCTCTAAGCTGGCCGGCAACCACAAAGGTAGACAATACAGGCAGTTTATAATTCGATAACAGCGCAATAAACATTATAAATACGTAAACCGACAATTTTCTTTTACAAACGTTTTACGTCTAATAGTAAATTTTTCCCCAACAATTTTTTGTGAAGCACTTGCAAACCACGGTTTTGTAAAATAATTCATCATTACTATTTTTTACTTCTCGGATATTGTAAAACGTCATCAGCAAAATCACAAAAAAAATTTCATTACTTCAATGTAGTAGGCCTAAGAATTTTTTATAGAATTGTAGCCACGTTGTTTCAACAAAGAAGCCATTTTTTAGCAATATAAAGTTATAGAAAATAATTTGCAATCATGCAAATGGTTGGAAAGAATCTAGGAAGTCTTCTCACAATCTGGCACAAAATGATTATGTTTATTGTATCTCTGTAAAATGTTTTACGACAAACTTTGAAGCTTCGTTATAATCATTTTTATCTTTGAAGTCAAAAGTTATTTTTTTTTTGGCCAGAAACATAATCACTGCCTTGCTGATGTTGTCGCTTTTACGCGTATTTTTAGTGCTTCAAACAATAAGGACCCAGTCAGCAATCCAGTCCTTTTACATTGATTCAACATTTGTAAACGTTAAATTTATGTAGATTTGCTGACTGTGGGTTATTTTACATTTCCTTTGTTTACGCACGTTCCTCAATTCGCTGTTGCATTATTTCGACGCTGGCGGACTAAAAATGTATTTTCAAATTGATTGACACAATCTTCAATAAAAAGTGAGCTTCGAACTTAGCTTTGTTGATGTAAATGCTGTATTTTTTGTGGATGTAATTTATGAGTCATGTTTATAAACACCCGTAAGCGAAATGACTTATGATGTGGCCTGCATGATATTTGTGATGCGACTTGACACAAATCCACAATTTCAAAAGCACCTAATTTGAACTTAGAGATTTCAGATAATTTCAACAACTTGTTCAATTGTCTTCTCTCTACTAAAAATATTCATACTACAAACTCAATTGTAGACCTAAAATACACAAACGAAGATGTAAACAGCTATTCAAGCAGGCTAAGGTGTTACTTATGAGAAATTTGGTTCCATAAAACTAGAAGCTAGCCATGAGTTTCGGAATGCATTAGTTTAGGATAAAAATGTAAGACAACAAACGCAGTTTTTTTTTTTCAAATTCGTGTAACAATGATACTCTGATTGTAACTATTTTAGAATCAGTGAGTAGCTTACAATAAGATTTGCTCGCAAGTCGTAAATTCTAATCAATGCAATGATTCGGCACACCGCACACACACTTCGTGCGTTCGATCCAGGTCTTTGTTATTTAGAAGTTTGCATGAAATCGGATTAGCACGGTAATTAAGTAGCGGCAAGTTAAATCAAAATTGTCGTTTTTGGGTACCTTTGCAAAAATTGAAATATCAAGTTTAACATATAAAATTTTAAAATAATGACTTTTCAAACTTATAGACAAATGATTTGCTTTCACACCAGTGCAACTTCTGTTGAAATAGCATCAGCGGATAACACGTAACAGCTGATTGAATTTGATCCAAAAACGGCCCCCCCTTGAGCAGTTAACTTCCAAAAAAACGTTGAAAAGCAAAGGGTTAACGTCGTAATAGAAAACACATTCTAAAGGAAATTTATTGTTACGCATCTTTCAAAAACACGAGCATTTCAAAATGAGAGTCACTAAGTCCTGCCGCTTTCGCTTTAAGCACATCTTTTCCAACAGAGAAAAGTCTCTCCACCGCAGCACTGGAAGAAATTGGGGTGTTGTATTTAATGAACAGATGTTTTAATTCGGTATTCGAAAAACTCAAGGACTTGCTCCTGTCCGAAAAAAAGGCGTCCACAATTGCTGTTTCCTTCTTCACCGACGTTTCACGGGATGGCGCCAACACACCAACAAATTCATCCTCGGAGTCGTGACTGGTGTTGGTGTCACTCTTCTAAGTATCAACCTGGCTTGATGTCTCTCGCAACAGTCGAATTACATCTGTCTTGACTTTTTCTCGCAGTGCGTCAGCATCATCCGTGGAAACGTAGTGCAGAAATTGTAGCCACGACGTCTTGAAGGAGGGATGAAGACATGATGCCATAATGTATTTCATGTCGTTGAAGCACTTGTTGAATCGTTTCTTCACCCCTTCAAGGACTTTCACTCTCAACTCCTCACAGCTCACAAGATCACTGATCTCGGTCAACTTCTTTGCGCAAATTGTAATGGTTGGAAGCAAGACTCCGTAATACGCCTTGGACTCGCCCTGGAGAATGTCTAAAGCCTGGAAGATGGGCTTCATCACACGGAGATATTCGCCGAAGTAGTTGACGTCAGCTAGAAATAAATAAGCTGTTTAGAAATAAGACAAACTACGTTGTAACTTCAAAGTTGTAAGCAAAACAAACCATATAAAATTACCCTGTAATGATTTCTATTAACAAAAACAAAAGCCATCGTGTAAGAAAATTTTATCAGCAACAAATATCTTAGCTAACCATTTGTCAACAGTTTTACTTTAATCAATACGATAAAACCTTATTTTTGGATATCTTAGCATAGGTGATGACTGATGAGGCAATGCTCACTGCATGTAGTCTATATTCTATAAACTATATACAACTTTACTTCGGCTATTATTAAAATGAACATTATCGATTTCATACCTTGATTGCAGCATCCCAGCTCCACACCAGAAAACGAGATTCCCAAATAACCGAAACTTTGCAACCAAACCGATCATATAGGATTATAGGCTATATAATATAACTGCTTGACCACGCCAGTGTTGCGAAAAAAACGAGAATTTTTTTACTTTAAATTAAAAAGTAGCGGGTAGCGGGAGTGCAACTGAAAAAAAGTAGCGCCTCTCCCGCTACCGCTACTTTGGAAAAAAATAGCGCCGCTACTGCAGCCGCTACTCCAACTAAAAAGTAGCGCCGCTACCGCTACTTTTACCAAAATAGTTTACCAAAATACTTTTACCTTTTACCAAAAAACTTTACCTACTTTTACCAAAATAGCGCGCTACAAAAGTAGCGCGCTACTGCCCACCTCTGCGTATATGTACAAGGCAAGTAAAAACAAATTAATGAGTCTGGATGCAATGTCGGTTTTGTTTAAAAATATTTGTAATTTTTAGGTAGCCTATGTGAACTTCACTTCCACAAACATGAAATCAGCAAAACTGTTTCTGCATTTGATGAGAGAACAGGAAAACAGCTGTCCTATGATTTGAAAGTTTCAAAATTAGTACCTGGCGCCATACCATCTCAATTACCAAATTGTGCATCATATTTGAGCAAACCTTCGACATCCAAAAGAGCAAGTCGTCATGACAAACTTGAGACGATTGAAAACGCTCAGCTCTCTCAAGCAATCGCAAACAGCAAAGAAGAGTTTGCACTTGCTCTGGAAAAAGACAGTTTGACTTCAATTGAAGATGTGAGGAAAAAGTTCAAATTCGATTCTTCATGGCAGATTGTAGACAAACGTGATAAAATATTGATTTGTGAAATAAAGAGCCATGATATAACTGGGCCTGCTGTTACATGTGCAGCAGTTTTAGATGAGCACTTAAACATGACCGTATATAAAAGCTCAGTGAATTTGCCAAAAATTGATGATTACGTTTTTCCATTGCATGTAAATTCCATATCCACATTGGAGAGTGTATTAAAATTGTTGTTATTGTCTTCTGAAAATTGTACCTTTCCAAGTGAAAGTGATTTTATTTTAAAGTGCAAGCTTAATGTCTATTAAAGGTTGTTTAAATTATGAAAATGTTATTTGGTTTATTTGTCAACAGTTAACTTTAATGACACAAAAGCGACCGGTTTATTCACCAGACTTTTTAATATTTTCGTCATTATTTCATAATGTTTCACCACGAGCTTACAGATTTATTCGCGAACAAGGAAGTTGCCTTTTGCCAAGTTATTCAACAATTCGAAGATTAACTCTATCCTGTGCTATGTGTCTTTCTCTTGAGCAAGAAGAAAACTTATTTCTTTCGTATACCAAGTTAAAATACAAAACACTTGACTCTCGTTCAAAAACTGTAATGCTGCTTGTGGACGAAATTCACATAAAACCCTTTTATGATTACAAAGGGGGTAACATTGTAGGTGCAGCTTTTAACAGCACTGATGCTGTAAGAACAGCTTTTGCTTTCATGATCTCTGGTATGTTTTCTAAATTTAAAGATGTTGTTCATATTTTGCCAACTAACAAAATGTCGCACTGTTTATTGTTTGACTTATTGAAAAAAATTATTGTCGGGCTTGAAAAAATCGGATTCATGGTAATCACTGTTATAACAGATAACAATTCCATTAATGGAAAAGCGATGTCGTTATTTGCTGATCCGCCTGCTCTTTCTGTTGTGTATCCGCACCCAGCTAATTTGAACGTCCTCTATTTTTTATTTTCGACACTGTACACCTTTTGAAATGCGTTCGAAATAACTGGTTAAATCAGAAATGCAAATCAAGAAGTTTCATTATTCCTGATTTCAAGTTCGAGACAATGGTTACGTCCAATTCTCATGAGCATGTTGCCAGTTTTGATACTATCAAACAAACGTATTATTCCGAACATACTTCACTTCTTAAGTACACATACACCTTATCTATGAAAGCTTTAAATCCTTCCACATTTGAAAGGCAAAATGTTAAACTGGCATTGCAAATTTTTAATGATTATGTTGCCCAAGGTGTATCGCAGTTAAGTGAAAAGTGTGTTATTCCGTATCATCAAGATACAAGTGTATTTATTCAAATCATTACAACCTGGTGGAAAATAGTTAATGTTAAAGCTCCTATGAAAGGTCGTCGCCTAAAAAGTGAATTCGAAAAGCCTTTAATTTGTGAAAAAAGTGTATCAAAGGAGTTTTTAGAATATTTTTATGACTGGTTAAAGAAATGGGATCGCATGAATGGTGCACTTGGGAAGCTCACCAAACCAACTTTCAAAGCACTGTTGCATACCACCAATGCCTTACTCGAAATAACTGATTATTGTATAAACGAACTTGGAGCAAAATATGTGTTACTAGGAAAACTGCAAACGGATTGTTTGGAAGATCGTTTTGGTCAATATCGACAACTAGCTGGTGGCAATTATGATGTGTCTCTTCGCCAAGTGTGTGAATGTAAAAAAAAAAATTCGAATGCTATCGGCTTTAGAAATTACGTTAAATAATGAGAAGATTGTGTTAAAGGATTTTTTCATTGATTGGACCAATTTGTCTGATACTGTTGAACCTTCATTATCGTTTGAGTCCATTACTGCAGAAGATTTTGCTAAATGTGAAACTGTGTTGCCTGTCATTACCTACCTTGCTGGATATTGTTGTTATACCGTTAGTAAAAAAATGAAATGTGAGGAATGCAAAGAACGCATGACTTGTGCCATGTCGGATGTAAATCGCTGTGTGCTATTTTGGATTGCGATGTTGATTACTTGTCCACAAATACTTGTGAAAATGGTCACAGCATGTCAACAATAACAAAAATGACTTGCTGGGCATCCACAAATGCTTTACTCAATAATTTTTGTCGCAAGAAAAATGATGTAATTGTTCAACAAAGACTGACCAAGAAACGTAAATTGCAAACTGTTAATTCGTAATCTGCTGTCATTTATATGGTATTTACAGTATATGTTGCTGTACGAATTTAAGAATCTCTTACAATAGCAATCTAATGATGTGTGTGATGTTGATCGCCAACTGTGATAGAATTGTATATCCGTACAACATTTAATGTGTGATAATGCTCTTTTCGCAAATAGTAGTTTATAAAAAATTGTATTGTTTATCAATCGTGCGTATCAAGTTTTAAGACAGTATTGTGACATTTTGTGATTACATACAACAATTATTATTTGTTTATTGTTACATGATTTTTGACAACACGTCGATTAAATTTTAAATGAGATCTGATTTTCATTTGTAATCGTGATTCAAGTTTCAATACAATAGCATTATGTGAGCTATCACTTGATCTAGTGTATTTGTTTGCGTGCGTGGAACTATGGTCTTGGAATGTTTAAATTAAAAAAAAAACGTTGATTTGTGGTACTTACAGTTGCTTACAAGCACAGGAGTCACAATGATATCTTACATGTGTGTGACATTAGGACGCAGATTGCTGGTTTACTACAACAAAACACAAGAACCGATTGAAACAAGCTTAAAAGCCATTGCAGAACTCTAGCCACAATATACGCGTTTCGCTGAAATTCTGAACTACTCGTGATGACGTCACAAGGTTTGCCTTTTTCATGAAATGGCCTTGCAACCTAGTTCGTACCTTGAACCATTCGTACAGTCAGTTCGTACCCTGAAAAGATCGAGAAAAAAAATTAAAAAAAAGCCGAAGTCGCTGATCGCAGTTTAATAGCACAAAGCCGAAGTCGCTGATCGGAGTTTTTCGAAACAATTTGAAACAAATTCGAGGGTTAGGGTTAGCGGAAACTGCGGTTAGCGGAAACTGCGAAACTGCGGAAAAACGTTTGCGGAAACTGCGATCAGCGAGGGTTAGAGCATAGATTACTTTATGGTTAGAGTTAAGGTATGCGGAAACTGCGGTTAGCGGAAAATGCGGAAACATGTTTGCGGAAACTGCGATCAGCGAGGGTTAGAGCATAGATTATTCTATGGTAAGCACTTTAATAGCAAAGTTTCAGTAATTGTCAAGAAAACCTGGAGCCAATCAGAAGCTACGTTGTATGTGACGTAAGAACGCAAAAAATGCGCGAAAACCAAATGGACGACATTTCACATTTGCATTTTGCATTTGCTTCATAGCTGGCTTGTTTTTGTTTAGCTTCATAGCAGGAAAATGAAACTCAGGTAAGGTTTGTTAAACGCAAATAGCCCGCATCATGAATGATCATCATGAAACTCAGGTAAGGTTTGTTTCAGTAGAGTCAGATCTATTCTTAAGAGTAATCAATAAACACTACAAAAAGTGCTTATATTTCATTTAGATCTTTAGAGTATGTATTTCAACTAATAGTGGTGGTGTACTTTGGAGTTCAATAATTTAGCCTACTTGTTTTGTCAGCTACATGGCGTGTGGTTGCACTGTGTTTACTTGCCAGCGCTTACAATTATTATTATTGTTGTAGTGGTTCACTTCTGTGGAAGATGGCATGAAGTCTATTGAAGACTATACAGAGAAAACAGCAACAAAACTTCTTATTGCACAGAAACGAGCATATGGTGTGAATGTTGTTTGCTACATAACATCCTTCAAAATTCATACTAAACTGTTGAAGTTTACCTTTTTTTTACAAATATAGAGTCCATGTACAAATTTGCAACCATCAATGTAATTGTGTCCATTCAAAAATTATTTGACAGTAGAGATTTTTAAGTTTATTTAGCTATAATGTTATCATAACTTCTAGTGTGTAGTGTAGTAGTAGTCCAGATTTAATCCGGTGATGTCCCCGTTAACGAGGGGGCCGGATTCACCTCCAAGTGTCGCAATCGTCTTCACACCCTGCCTCCACATTGATCTGTACAACTTGCCCTCTCTTGTCAAGCCCACCTTGTGTAAATGTTATCTTTTTACGGCAACTATGTGACTTGTTTATTGGTATTGAAGTAATGTTTTTAGAAGTACTCAAATTTTTTTATTTCAAAAAGTGGCATCTTCACTTTCAACTGGCATAAAATTGTAGGCTAATATGTCAACGAGAAGTGCTTTTATCAGGATTCGAGTGTTGCTGGACAGAGTTTTGTGGCCATGTCACCTTTTCCTGTTTATTAACATACTGGCGTATTGACTATTGCAACTAATTGTATCTTTTTCATTCCGGACACATTAATGAAAAAAAATAAATTGATATGACAATTAAAAAAGCACCACTGGGTGTATTAATATGCAACATTTTCATTGTGTACCGTATATTGTTCAACAACTAAAGCCAAACACATTGCTAAATCATTGCAGAAATTTCAAACAGCATGATTTATTGGCGAGAGGATGCACCATACATTAAATTGGAATATGTCCAGTTCAAATGTCGACCAAAAGAAGCTTTACAGCAAAGCACTCAGGTATATATACATAATGTATGTTAGGGTGCATTAAATGCCCCATGATTTCAAAAAGATGTTTGGATTTTTAATGCCTATCCTTTCAATATGCCTATCCTTCTACCAACACTGGTTGGTAGAAGCGCGTATGCCAAAAATTTTAACATCCTATCATTGTAACTACATAGAGTTTCGCTTTTACGAGCAATACATAGAGTTTCGCTTTTACGAGCATTTATCATAATTTAGTGAAAAAAAATTGAATTTGAAACTTCAGTACAACTTCATTAGCTCATAGTATCAGTAAAATTTGCAGCAGTTCACTTCAGAAAATGACTATAAATGTTATGTGGTTGCTAAGGAACAAATTAGTCTGCGAGCGGTAATAATGACAATTTCTATGCAAATTGTGAAGGTTATTAGGTCATACAACCAACAGTTGCAACAATAAAAAGCACGAAAATATTAAACAACATATAATTTTTTTCACTAAATTAAATGCTTTTGTATCTGCTTTACGCGGTTCCTCTATTGACTTTACGTTAATCAGGGTGTAAAGTGTCGAAATTCTCTTTATTTTCATTTATCATAATGTTGGCAATATTTCTCTGTCCATGATTTTTCGTTTTAAGGTAATTGCAATTTTCCAAGTATTTCTATGTCATAGGCCTACTCGGTTTTGACGATTGCATTCATATCACATTCCCTCTGTTTTTATTAAGGTATCTACACAAACTTCCACGACCAAACGGGACATGAGTAAACAACTGCAAATAGTATTGAAAGGAAATACAACAAGGTTAAGCTCGACCGGATGCTGTGTTACTTTTCCTAATCTAAATGAACACAACCATCCATGTCAGGTGAATGTCCACAGTGAGGTTGAAAAAGAGCGTATCGGGAGATTATTTTGTGTCATAACAAATGTTCTTTGCAACTTTCAGAACTCTGCAGAAGTTAACGGAAGCTATGATACTTCTGACCATGATACGTTTGTTCGGGTTTGTATTTACAATGATGTATCGTGTACATGAAACTCAGTGATTCAATGTAATTGATTTTGTATGTGATTTTGCATTGTTGCTCACGTAGCTACTGTAATTGTATGTTGTGTCTACTGAAGGTTAGCGTTGTCAATTCCTATTAAATTTGTTCCAGCACAACTTACCTTCATTTGATGAGGTTCAATCTTCAGTGCTGCAATTTGAAACTTCAACATTCACCAAGTTTATCACATACAGCAAAACTACTTGTGGTAAAACTTGACGTGACGTGAATTTGCCACCAATGTTGAATCTATAAACCACGACGCCCCTGGACCGAGCAATGCATCACCTACCACTCCTATGAGGGATTTCAATGCATCTGTAGATCGATTGCGTAATGTTCTGTATCGTGTTAACGATCACACATTTATAAATGATACAGTTGCTCGGATAGATGCAATGACAGCTAATGTTCAATCAATCTGCCAAGACGCTGGATTAACAATCGGAAGGGAGGATACTCGGCCTAAATCTCTGAAGGCAAAACGAAAGCGCGGATCGGCTAGAAAAGTTGCGTGTGATCCACTGCCACAAAAACGTGCGAAACCGAACCCCTACGCTCACCGTTATGGAGAGCATGCAGATGCAATGAGGGCTGCTTATGGTGCAACATCTCTAGACGCAATTAGGAAAGCAACTACAGAGAATTGACTTGTTTGCAATCAAACCAGGCGACAATGAGCGACCGGCACTCGCGATACCCCCCGTATTCAGGGATAATATGCGTGTCTGTGACCGCAGGGGACCTGGAGCCGAGTTGTTTTGCACGTTGATAGCACCGTGCAGTTGCAAGCACGGTAATACTGAGCTGAGATTTTCAACAATTCTGTGACTTTCACACCAACGTTTTTTTCACTTGCTAACACGGCCACAAATCGCAGCACATATGCGTGCTTAGTGTTAAATAACAGCCTAATGGAAAGTGTTGTGGATTGAATTTGCTAGTTCAACTAGCGGTATATTGATTCCGGTGCCCAAATCCTCAAATGAATTCAAAAATACCGCAATTGTTTACGATGACATATAATTGAGGATGTTAGTGCAAACAAAGTAGGGAAAGTATTGCTTGAAGAGTTGATTCCTAGGGCAAAAATTAAACACTGTATGTTGAACAGAAACTGGTTTAGTGTTTGAAGGTGGTCAAAAATGTAATCATGCGTTTATTTACATCCAACAAATAACGAAACTCTAAACTTCTCAGTTTGGTCGGAAAACAACCGTGCTGCAAAAAGGGTTGCGGGGACAAGTGACAGGTCTCATCTAGGCAAGGAGAGGAGGAACACATGGATGATCTAGCCTAACAATAGCGGAAGTACCGCAGTGCATTGACTATTCACAAAAAGTGCATTGACTATTCACATGTTAAACAAAAACTGTACATATTTTAGGCACGCACAAGCAGAAAAAGTTAGAAAAGATTTAGACAAAGGCAGTTTGAGCTAATTGAGCAAAACTTTTAAAGGTTGCAGGGTGTAGACCTACATTTTTCAGCTAGAAATATGTTTGATTAAAGTAATCTCACAAAGTAATTGGGATTATAGTACCGAAGATAAAGAGCAGTTTTTTTGTCGTATCCAGGCTTACGCCCGGTGGTTGAAGATTTAGATTAGTGAACGGGAAGGCATAATGCTCGTTTCTTTGCAACAAGAAGTTTTGTTGCTGTTTTCTCTGCATAGTCTTCAATAGACTTCATGCTATCTTCCACAGAAGTGAACCACTACAACAGTAATAATTGTAATCGCTGACAAGTAAACACTGTGCAACCACACGCCATGTAGCTGACAAAACAAGTAGGCTAAATTTCACCACTTTTTGTTACAACTGCAACAGACCTTACCTGAATTTTACGTTCTTACGTCACAGACAACGTAGCTTCTGATTGGCTCCAGGTTTTCTTGACAATTACTGAAACTTTGCTATTAAAGTGCTTACCTTATTCTATGGTTAGGGTAAAGGTTAGCGGAAACTGCGGAAAAATGTATGCGGAAACCGCGGAAAAATGTTTGCTGAAACTGCGATCAGCGAGGGTTAGGGTTAGAGCATAGATTACTCTATGGTTAGAATTAGGGTAAGGGTTAATGGAAACTGCGGAAAAATTTTTGCGGAAACTGCGATCAGCGAGGGTTAGGGTTAGAGCATAGATTACTCTATGGTTAGAGTTAGCGGGAAAATGTTTGCGGAAACTGCGATCACCGGACTTCGGTTTTGAGCTATTTTTTCTCTCGATCTTTTCAGGAGAAAAATTTTAAAATGATTGCGGAAACTGCGATCAGCGACTTCGGCTTTTTTTAATTTTTTTTCTCGATTTTTTCAAGGTACGAGCTGACGGTCTGAACTGTTCATGGTACGAACTAGGTTGCATCCATTATTATTTGCTGCATTTTGTCTTGGTTAGTCATGATGCAATTTTCTATACAAAATTCCAGGATAATGAAGTTTAGCTTTTGTTTTATTAGCACTGTTTTATTATCTACCAGCACTCTCCATCCCTCCTGGAGCAGACCTCTCAAGAAAGGCATGGGCAGGGCCTCCGAGAGAAATCAGCACTGGTCGGTAAACAATACGAAAAATGGGCCCCATAATATTTTTTACCAAATATACAACTAATTTGTATCTTGCGTTGCATGTTCTTGTTAAGCTGAAATTAGCCTACTTTCCTCAGCATGAAAAGAACTTCGTTCAATGTAAAAATCATCAATAATCACTGGATTACACTTGCAGCAAAAATGCCATTGAGGCAAACTATTTTGTCTAGTTAGCTTTGTAAACACACAATAGGCCTACAGGCAACGAAAATAGTTCAACCAAGCATTGAATTCAGGAGTGTTCAAACTTTTTCCCACGCGAGCCAGATTTGATAATAGGCTAAGTGTTCGCGAGCCAACAGCCACAATAATTTTTCTGAAAACTGCAAGTTGAATTTATATGATTTTTGACCACCGTCATTCTGGCAGAATAATTCTGCGCGATCCGCCTAAAAAAATGATCCGTAAAAATTTGCGCGATAAACAATGCGATGAAAGTAGCAACACTCGGAAGCTGATAAAATCACTTCTCGTTACCACATCAAAGCAAATCTTATATTTTTTCCATAGCCAAATGAACAGTGAACACAGAAATTTAAATAAAAAACTCGACTTGTCAAAGATAAAGCAACTGCAATTGCGAAAAGTTAGACAAAAAATCGTATCTATTAAGACTGCTATATGTGATATGGCAAGAAAAGTAAGCATCACAAAAACAACTATAAAAATACTTTCCCGAAATATTTTTCGGAATTTTATTTTTGAATCGTGTTCAGAATTAAATTTCCTTTCCAGGGCTGGCAAGCTCGTGGTGGGGCAGACGAAGGAAACGCAAGCAGAATGGTTTAAAAATGAAAGAAATGTCTTGCGTAATTAAAAACAAATAGAGATTTTAACGTTGATAAATGCCTTCAATTAGGCGTCTATAAAAATATTTTCCCGATATATTTTTCGGAATTTTATTTTTGAATCGTGTTCAGAATTAAATTTCCTTTCCAGGGCTGGCAAGCTCGTGGTGGGGCAGACGAAGGAAACGCGAGCAGAATGGTTTAAAAATGGGGGAAATGTCTTACGTATTTAAAAACAAATAGAGATTTCAACGTTAAAAGACGCCTTCAATTAGGCGTCTATAAAAATACTTTCCCGATATATTTTTCGGAATTTTATTTTTGAATCGTGTTCAGAATTAAATTTCCTTTCCAGGGATGGCAAGCTCGTGGTGGGGCAGACGAAGGAAACGCGAGCAGAATGGTTTAAAAATGGAAGAAATGTCTTACGTATTTAAAAATAAATAGAGATTTTAACGTTTATAGACACCTTCAATTGAGCGTCTATAAAAATATTTTCCCGATATATTTTTCGGAATTTTATTTTTGAATCGTGTTCAGAATTAAATTTCCTTTCCAGGGGTGGCAAGCTCGTGGTGGGGCAGACGAAGGAAACGCGAGCAGAATGGTTTAAAAATGGGGGAAATGTCTTGCGTATTTAAAAATAAATAGAGATTTTAACGTTTATAGACGCCTTCAATTGACCGTCTATAAAAATATTTTCCCGAAATATTTTTCGAAATTTTATTTTTGAATCGTGTTCAGAATTAAATTTCCTTTCCAGGGGTGGCAAGCTCGTGGTGGGGCAGACGAAGGAAACGCGAGCAGAATGGTTTAAAAATGGGGTAAATGTCTTACGTATTTAAAAACAAATAGAGATTTCAACGTTAAAAGACGCCTTCAATTAGGCGTTTATAAAAATACTTTCCCGAAATATTTTTCGGAATTTTATTTTTGAATCGTGTTCAGAATTAAATTTGCTTTCCAGGGGTGGCAAGCTCGTGGTGGGGCAGACGAAGGAAACGCGAGCAGAATGGTTTAAAAATGGGAGAAATGTCTTACGTATTTAAAAATAAATAGAGATTTTAACGTTGATAAACGCCTTCAATTAGGCGCCTATAAAAATATTTTCCCGAAATATTTTTCGGAATTTTATTTTTGAATCGTGTTCAAAATTAAATTTTCTTTCCAGGGTGGCAAGCTCGTGGTGGGACAGACGAAGGAAACGCGAGCAGAATGGTTTAAAAATGGGGGAAATGTCTTACGTATTTAAAAATAGAGATTTTAACGTTTATAGACGCCTTCAATCAAGCGCCTATAAAAATATTTTCCCGATATATTTTTCGGAATTTTATTTTTGAATCGTGTTTAGAATTAAATTTCCTTTCCAGGGATGGCAAGCTCATGGTGGGGCAGACGAAGGAAACGCGAGCAGAATGGTTTAAAAATGGGGGAAATGTCTTACGTATTTAAAAATAAATAGAGATTTTAACGTTTATAGACGCCTTCAATCAAGCGTCTATAAAAATATTTTCCCGAAATATTTTTCGGAATTTTATTTTTGAATCGTGTTCAGAATTAAATTTTCTTTCCAGGGATGGCAAGCTCGTGGTGGGGCAGACGAAGGAAACACGAGCAGAATGGTTTAAAAATGGGGTAAATGTCTTACGTACTTAAAAATAAGTAGAGTTTTTAACGTATTTACACGTCTTCAATTAAGCGTCTATAAAAATATTTTCCCGAAATATTTTTCGGAATTTTATTTTTGAATCGTCTTCAGAATTAAATTTCCTTTCCAGGGATGGCAAGCTCGTGGTGGGGCAGACGAAGGAAACGCGAGCAGAATGGTTTAAAAATGGAAGAAATGTCTTACGTATTTAAAAATAAATAGAGATTTTAACGTTTATAGACGCCTTCAATTAAGCGTCTATAAAAATATTTTCCCGATATATTTTTCGGAATTTTATTTTTGAATCGTGTTCAGAATTAAATTTCCTTTCCAGGGATGGCAAGCTCGTGGTGGGGCAGACGAAGAAAACGCGAGCAGAATGGTTTAAAAATGGAAGAAATGTCTTACGTATTTAAAAATAAATAGAGATTTTAACGTTTATAGACGCCTTCAATTAAGCGTCTATAAAAATATTTTCCCGAAATATTTTTCGGAATTTTATTTTTGAATCGTGTTCAGAATTAAATTTCCTTTCCAGGGGTGGCAAGCTCGTGGTGGGGCAGACGAAGGAAACGCAAGCAGAATGGTTTAAAAATGGGGAAAATGTCTTACGTATTAAAATATAAATAGAGTTTTTAACGTATATAGACGCCTTCAATTAGGCGTCTATAGAAATATTTTCCCGATATATTTTTCGGAATTTTATTTTTGAATCGTGTTCAGAATTAAATTTCCTTTCCAGGGGTGGCAAGCTCGTGGTGGGGCAGACGAAGGAAACGCGAGCAGAATGGTTTAAAAATGGGGGAAATGTCTTACGTATTTAAAAATAAATAGAGATTTTAACGTTTATAGACGCCTTCAATCAAGCGCCTATAAGAATATTTTCCCGAAATATTTTTCGGAATTTTATTTTTGAATCGTGTTCAGAATTAAATTTCCTTTCCAGGGGTGGCAAGCTCGTGGTGGGGCAGACGAAGGAAACGCGAGCAGAATGGTTTAAAAATGAAGGAAATGTCTTACGTATTTAAAAATAAATAGAGATTTTAACGTTGATAAACGCCTTCAATTAGGCGTCTATAAAAATATTTTCCCGAAATATTTTTCGGAATTTTATTTTTGAATCGTGTTCAGAATTAAATTTCCTTTCCAGGGCTGGCAAGCTCGTGGTGGGGCAGACGAAGGAAACGCGAGCAGAATGGTTTAAAAATGGGGTAAATGTCTTACGTATTTAGAAACAAATAGAGATTTCAACGTTAAAAGACGCCTTCAATTAGGCGTCTATAAAAATACTTTCCCGATATATTTTTCGGAATTTTATTTTTGAATCGTGTTCAGAATTAAATTTCCTTTCCAGGGGTGGCAAGCTCGTGGTGGGGCAGACGAAGGAAACGCGAGCAGAATGGTTTAAAAATGGGGGAAATGTCTTACGTATTTAAAAATAGAGATTTTAACGTTTATAGACGCCTTCAATCAAGCGCCTATAAAAATATTTTCCCGATATATTTTTCGGAATTTTATTTTTGAATCGTGTTCAGAATTAAATTTCCTTTCCAGGGCTGGCAAGCTCGTGGTGGGGCAGACGAAGGAAACGCAAGCAGAATGGTTTAAAAATGGGGTAAATGTCTTACGTATTTAAAAATAAATAGAGTTTTTAACGTATATAGACGCCTTCAATTAAGCGCCTATAAAAATATTTTCCCGATATATTTTTCGGAATTTTATTTTTGAATCGTGTTCAGAATTAAATTTCCTTTCCAGGGGTGGCAAGCTCGTGGTGGGGCAGACGAAGGAAACGCGAGCAGAATGGTTTAAAAATGGGGGAAATGTCTTACATATTTAAAAATAGAGATTTTACCGTTTATAGACGCCTTCAATTAGGCGCCTATAAAAATATTTTCCCGAAATATTTTTTGGAATTTTATTTTTGAATCGTGTTCAGAATTAAATTTCCTTTCCAGGGGTGGCAAGCTCGTGGTGGGGCAGACGAAGGAAACGCGAGCAGAATGGTTTAAAAATGGGGGAAATGTCTTACGTATTTAAAAATAAATAGAGATTTTAACGTTTATAGACGCCTTCAATTAAGCGTCTATAAAAATATTTTCCCGAAATATATTTCGGAATTTTATTTTTGAATCGTGTTCAGAATTAAATTTCCTTTCCAGGGATGGCAAGCTCGTGGTAGGGCAGACGAAGGAAACGCGAGCAGAATGGTTTAAAAATGGAAGAAATGTCTTACGTATTTAAAAATAAATAGAGATTTTAACGTTTATAGACGCCTTCAATTAAGCGTCTATAAAAATATTTTCCCGAAATATTTTTCGGAATTTTATTTTTGAATCGTGTTCAGAATTAAATTTCCTTTCCAGGGATGGCAAGCTCGTGGTGGGGCAGACGAAGGAAACGCGAGCAGAATGGTTTAAAAATGGGGGAAATGTCTTATACGTATTTAAAAATAAATAGAGATTTTAACGTTTATAGACGCCTTCAATTAAGCGTCTATAAAAATATTTTCCCGAAATATTTTTCGGAATTTTATTTTTGAATCGTGTTCAGAATTAAATTTCCTTTCCAGGGGTGGCAAGCTCGTGGTGGGGCAGACGAAGGAAACGCGAGCAGAATGGTTTAAAAATGGGGTAAATGTCTTACGTATTTAAAAATAAATAGAGTTTTTAACGTTTATAGACGCCTTCAATTAGGCGTCTATAAAAATATTTTCCCGATATATTTTTCGGAATTTTATTTTTGAATCGTGTTCAGAATTAAATTTCCTTTCCAGGGGTGGCAAGCTCGTGGTGGGGCAGACGAAGGAAACGCGAGCAGAATGGTTTAAAAATGGGGGAAATGTCTTACGTATTTAAAAATAGAGATTTTACCGTTTATAGACGCCTTCAATTAGGCGCCTATAAAAATATTTTCCCGAAATATTTTTCGGAATTTTATTTTTGAATCGTGTTCAGAATTAAATTTCCTTTCCAGGGGTGGCAAGCTCGTGGTGGGGCAGACGAAGGATACGCAAGCAGAATGGTTTAAAAATGGGGTAAATGTCTTACGTATTTAAAAATAAATAGAGTTTTTAACGTATATAGACGCCTTCAATTAGGCGCCTATAAAAATATTTTCCGATATATTTTTCGGAATTTTATTTTTGAATCGTGTTCAGAATTAAATTTCCTTTCCAGGGGTGGCAAGCTCGTGGTGGGGCAGACGAAGGAAACGCGAGCAGAATGGTTTAAAAATGGGGGAAATGTCTTACGTATTTAAAAATAGAGATTTTACCGTTTATAGACGCCTTCAATTAGGCGCCTATAAAAATATTTTCCCGAAATATTTTTTGGAATTTTATTTTTGAATCGTGTTCAGAATTAAATTTCCTTTCCAGGGGTGGCAAGCTCGTGGTGGGGCAGACGAAGGAAACGCGAGCAGAATGGTTTAAAAATTGGTGGAAATGTCTTACGTATTTAAAAATAAATAGAGATTTTAACGTTTATAGACGCCTTCAATTAAGCGTCTATAAAAATATTTTCCCGAAATATTTTTCGGAATTTTATTTTTGAATCGTGTTCAGAATTAAATTTCCTTTCCAGGGGTGGCAAGCTCGTGGTGGGGCAGACGAAGGAAACGCGAGCAGAATGGTTTAAAAATGGGGGAAATGTCTGACGTATTTAAAAATAAATAGAGATTTTAACGTTTATAGACGCCTTCAATTAGGCGCCTATAAAAATATTTTCCCGAAATATATTTCGGAATTTTATTTTTGAATCGTGTTCAGAATTAAATTTCCTTTCCAGGGGTGGCAAGCTCGTGGTGGGGCAGACGAAGGAAACGCGAGCAGAATGGTTTAAAAATGGGGGAAATGTCTTACGTATTTAAAAATAAATAGAGTTTTTAACGTATATGCACGCCTTCAATTAAGCGTCTATAAAAATATTTTCCCGATATATTTTTCGGAATTTTATTTTTGAATCGTGTTCAGAATTAAATTTCCTTTCCAGGGATGGCAAGCTCGTGGTGGGGCAGACGAAGGAAACGCGAGCAGAATGGTTTAAAAATTGGATGTATAACATCAATCGCCTGAGATACGAGTTTGAAAAGAAAAATCGAACCTTTATAAGACAAATAACTACACATCCACCAGGCGTTATAATGTATTCAAATGCACAAGTGAAACTTTATCGGGATTTATGCCCCATTGATGTAGTTTATTTCGACGCAACTGGAAGTATAGTCAGAAAACAAGAAGGTGAAAAAGACTTTCAAATTTATTCGCTTTTAGTGAGAAGCCCATACGCCGGGGGTCCAGCGCTCCCGGTGGCAACAAACATCGCAACAACTCATAATTCTGAGAGTATACGGAGTTTTCTGGGAACATTTTTAATGGACACTGTAAAAATTTGCGGGAAAGTAAAAAAGCCGGCATTGATGATGATTGACGGTTCCATGGCTATGTGGAATGCTGTATTAAGTGCTATGTGCAATGAGACAAGGTTAGATTATTACAACAGATGCTGGAGAGTAGTTACAGGCGAGGCAATAACGTACGACTTAGAAAAAACCTTCGTTCACAATTGCTTGAGTCATGCCATGCGTGCAGCTAAAGTTATGGCAAAAAAACATTACAAACATAAACAACACAGATTGACTGCAATGCATTGGATTTCGTTGTTATTTGCATGTACACCCTGCGTGAACTGGACGAAATAATGGAAAGCATTATTTGGGTAACCAATTGCGAACGAACGTCTTTTCAAGTGGACTATCATTTTAACAGACTGCATCAAGGCGTTAAACCTTATCAAAAGTAACAAATGAAATTGAAGAAACCGATGTAAACGACCTGACTGACAATTTTCATACCAGCATGCGTGAGGATCAAAAACAAGAATTGAAATCTCCATTTTACTTACGCTACCATAACCGACTTGTCGCTTTTTTAGATTCTAATAACTTTTCGTATCACCTTAACCATTGCAATTCAAAGCTAAAGCACGAAAATGTTTATATGGACAAAACCTTTTGTTCCCAACTCATTCGAATTGTTTTAAGTCGAATTAGTACAACTTCGCAGCTAATTCTGGGAGACTTATCCCGGCATTCGTCTCATCATCAATGCCCAAATGATCAACTCTACTTTCGGTATTCCTCTTGGTTTAAAAATGTTATTTCTTCCGAATTAAGAAATATTTCTCAGGATAACTTAACTCAAGGAATCATTGAGCAGCATTTTTGGGATTTGAAACAAATTTATTTAAAAGGAAAGCGAGTTGTAAGTATCGATAATTTTGTGGAACAATATGAAAATGAAATCAGAACTAGTGAAAAAATATACTCTGCACATTATATACACCAAGGTTACAGAAAACCTCACATTTCTTCCAAAAACAAAAGCGACCAAACATTGAAAGATCAGTCAAACCATTGCACTAGTCTGGTAGTTTCTAAATTTAGAAAACCAAAAAAAACGTCGTTCATCTGGGTTTTACACTAATAATGAATCAAAAAAGCATATTCGATACGGCAATGTCATAAGTGACTCCATGTCCACATCGGCTGTTTATAAAAACACTGCTTTTGCAACCTCTATGTGTGATGACAAACGGATAAATGACTTTTGGACTGCTATAAGAAAAGATTTCGAGTACATGAAAGAATTTTCAACAAAGGTGTGGCACCGGTTTGGCAATAAATCGTAACTGTTTATCTGATGCCGCTCTCGTAATAGACAAAAACCACGAAGTGTCTTGGCTAGATTTACTTACGGCGTGTAATAACCCCTGTAGGAAAATCAAGAGCGAATTGGAAAAGCACTATACAAATCCAACGGCCGTTGGTTGGCTAAGCAAACGTCTGGTAGACGCTTACATTTTGCTAAAAGTCAATGAACCGAGCAACATTAACGCCATAGGAGCTTTAGACTGCGATTCCACAAGCAAGCTTCTTCAAGGAACACCCGTAAAGTCAATAAAATTTTTCAAAACGGCCATGATAGAAAACGAGGACAAACTGCGACCCGTCGTTCTTCTGCCTTTCTTGTGCAATGGTCATTTTCGTTTGTTACATTTTTCCATCCAAAAGGAGTTGTTACATTGCTATGATTCATTAAACAATGGCATGTCCAGTGATGTTTCAAAGTTCTTTCGTGACGGCGTAGATTGTTTATTAAATGTCTTGGTTGATTACGGGCTATGTAAGGACGATTGTGCCGTAGACACTAAACACATCTTGATGCAACCAGACAACAATACTTGTGGAGTGGCCGTTTGCATGACAGCGGATATTCTTTGCAACAACAGCAATGAAAAGCTTAACCAAAGAAATTTGGATGTTGATTTTTTCACAACCTATCGACATTGGATGATATATTACATCGTTACAAACGCTATCAAAGCTCATCCTGATTTAATGATTCTATCTGGAACTCCTAATAGCAATCTTCCTCCTGGCTTAGTAAATGTAGGTAACTCCTGTTGGTTGAACGTTGCATTGCAAGCGCTTAAATTTGTAATTATAACATGTGATGTGCCAATATCGTGGCTGGAAAACGACAAAGGTATTGCAAAACTAGACAGAAATTTATTTCTTATAATGCATAATCTTATTGTTAACAGAAACGTAGAAGAAAAACTACTTAAAAACACGTTGAATGATATAAGAAGTAAATTTCCACTGGATTTGCAACATGACCCTGCCGAATTTTTTAGCGAATCGTCATTGCCATTGTTATTAGAGCGCTCTGATATAACATTGGCACTGGAATACGTCACGTATCACCAGTGTATTGAATGCGGTTCAAAAAGTGAGCTTCATAGAAATAACGAAAAAGTATTATTTCTACCAATGTACCACTGGATTTCGGAAAATAATCTTTTATCCTTATATCTAAAGAACTTGCTCGTTGACAACGAAATGTCACCATGTTGTAAATGTACAAGTGTGAACTGCACTACGAGTAAACAAATATTTAGTTTCCCCAAAGTTTTGGTTCTGTCTTTAGGTAGAAATACTGGTGTAATCAAATCCAAAAGATGTGTCACAGCAGATGAAACTTTTACTCTTGAGGATGCAAATGGCGTTAAATGTAATTACAAATTCGTAAGTGCCATTGCACATTCTGGTGAAGGGAAGGAAAACGGCCATTACATTTGTTATTGTCTAGAAGGAGCCAATGTAGTTTGGGAATTTAATGACAAAAAAGTTCGATGTATTTCGTTCTGCGAAATGACAAAGGTAATACAGGATCGCGGATACTTGTTTTTCTACGTAAAAGCTAAAGACTGAATACAGCAAAAGAATCCGCAGCATCCTACTCGATTTGCTGAACAAATGTTTAGAAGTTTATGTTGTGCTCAGAGAATAAAAATTATTCTTCATTAACTGATACCTACTACATAGCCGAGTGGTGAGGTCGGCTGCATAGCCGAGTGGTGAGAACTTGGAAAGGCAATCGAAAGAGCACCGGGTTCGACACCGTTCAAGAGCATGCGGGTGTGTCTTTGGCAGGACACTTAAAGGCATGCCTGAAAGTGGACACGAAGATTGGCTTCATTGCTTTCGTGTCCACTTAATCCAAATCTTCAACCACCAGGTGTAAGTCTGGATACGACAAACAAACCTAGTGATTTCTAAATCAAATCATTGTAGATGCTGTAATCTATTAAAACTTAAAAAAATACCCATTCGAAATGTATAGCCTATAATCGCTTTCTAGAGAAATTTAAGTTTTCAAATTAGGATCTCTTCAATTTACACATCATTTTGTCAAATTCTGAAAAGTTCAATATTGATAAAGCATTAACTATTCTGTACAATTTTTTTGCACTACTCAAGATGTGCTGTATAAGCAGGTGTAATATGGCTACTGGCGACAGGTCCTGCATTAACAAAAAACCTAACGACCGTATAAGGTTGCCTCAAAGGTGCGGTGGGAAAACCTTACAACAATACAGAACTTAATGAACAAATGTAACACAAGGAATTTATTTTTGTACAGGTCTTTTCCATTATTTTCTGTAATTTCCAATTTTTCAACTATCTTTTATAAACGCTCAATTGAAGGCTTGCCAAAACGTCAAAATCCTTATTTAATTTTAAATACGCAAGACATTTCCACCAATTTTAAATCATTCTGCTCGCGTTTCCTTCGTCTGCCCCACCACGAGCTTGCCACCCCTGGAAAGGAAATTTAATTCTGAACACGATTCAAAAATAAAATTCCGAAAAATATTTCGGGAAAATATTTTTATAGGCGCCTAATTGAAGGCGTTTATCAACGTTAAAATCTCTATTTATTTTTAAATACGTAAGACATTTCTCCCATTTTTAAACCATTCTGCTCGCGTTTCCTTCGTCTGCCCCACCACGAGCTTGCCACCCCTGGAAAGGAAATTTAATTCTGAACACGATTCAAAAATAAAATTCCAAAAAATATATCGGGAAAATATTTTTATAGGCGCTTGATTGAAGGCGTCTATAAACGTTAAAATCTCTATTTTTAAATACGTAAGACATTTCCCCCATTTTTAAACCATTCTGCTCGCGTTTCCTTCGTCTGCCCCACCACGAGCTTGCCACCCCTGGAAAGGAAATTTAATTCTGAACACGATTCAAAAATAAAATTCCGAAAAATATATCGGGAAAGTATTTTTATAGACGCCTAATTGAAGGCGTCTTTTAACGTTGAAATCTCCATTTGTTTCTAAATACGTAAGACATTTACCCCATTTTTAAACCATTCTGCTCGCGTTTCCTTCGTCTGCCCCACCACGAGCTTGCCAGCCCTGGAAAGGAAATTTAATTCTGAACACGATTCAAAAATAAAATTCCGAAAAATATTTCGGGAAAATATTTTTATAGACGCCTAATTGAAGGCGTTTATCAACGTTAAAATCTCTATTTATTTTTAAATACGTAAGACATTTCCTTCATTTTTAAACCATTCTGCTCGCGTTTCCTTCGTCTGCCCCACCACGAGCTTGCCACCCCTGGAAAGGAAATTTAATTCTGAACACGATTCAAAAATAAAATTCCGAAAAATATTTCGGAAAAATATTCTTATAGGCGCTTGATTGAAGGCGTCTATAAACGTTAAAATCTCTATTTATTTTTAAATACGTAAGACATTTCCCCCATTTTTAAACCATTCTGCTCGCGTTTCCTTCGTCTGCCCCACCACGAGCTTACCATCCCTGGAAATCAAATTTAATTCTGAACACGATTCAAAAATAAAATTCCGAAAAATATATCGGGAAAGTATTTTTATAGACGCCTAATTGAAGGCGTCTTTTAACGTTGAAATCTCTATTTGTTTCTAAATACGTAAGACATTTACCCCATTTTTAAACCATTCTGCTCGCGTTTCCTTCGTCTGCCCCACCACGAGCTTGCCAGCCCTGGAAAGGAAATTTAATTCTGAACACGATTCAAAAATAAAATTCCGAAAAATATTTCGGGAAAATATTTTTATAGACGCCTAATTGAAGGCGTTTATCAACGTTAAAATCTCTATTTATTTTTAAATACGTAAGACATTTCCTTCATTTTTAAACCATTCTGCTCGCGTTTCCTTCGTCTGCCCCACCACGAGCTTGCCACCCCTGGAAAGGAAATTTAATTCTGAACACGATTCAAAAATAAAATTCCGAAAAATATATCGGGAAAATATTCTTATAGGCGCTTGATTGAAGGCGTCTATAAACGTTAAAATCTCTATTTATTTTTAAATACGCAAGACATTTACCCCATTTTTAAACTATTCTGCTCGCGTTTCCTTCGTCTGCCCCACCACGAGCTTGCCAGCCCTGGAAAGGAAATTTAATTCTGAACACGATTCAAAAATAAAATTCCGAAAAATATTTCGGGAAAGTATTTTTATAGACGCTTAAGTGAAGGCGTGTATAAACGTTAAAATCTCTATTTATTTTTAAATACGTAAGACATTTACCCCATTTTTAAACCATTCTGCTCGCGTTTCCTTCGTCTGCCCCACCACGAGCTTACCATCCCTGGAAAGCAAATTTAATTCTGAACACGATTCAAAAATAAAATTCCGAAAAATATTTCGGGAAAGTACTTTTATAGACGCCTAATTGAATGCGTCTTTTAACGTTGAAATCTCTATTTGTTTTTAAATACGTAAGACATTTCCCCCATTTTTAAACTATTCTGCTCGCGTTTCCTTCGTCTGCCCCACCACGAGCTTACCATCCCTGGAAAGCAAATTTAATTCTGAACACGATTCAAAAATAAAATTCCGAAAAATATTTCGGGAAAATATTTTTATAGACGCTTGATTGAAGGCGTCTATAAACGTTAAAATCTCTATTTATATTTAAATACGTAAGACATTTCCCCCATTTTTAAACCATTCTGCTTGCGTGTCCTTCGTCTGCCCCACCACGAGCTTGCCACCCCTGGAAAGGAAATTTAATTCTGAACACGATTCAAAAATAAAATTCCGAAAAATATATCGGAAAAATATTTTTATAGACGGTCAATTGAAGGCGTCTATAAACGTTGAAATCTCTATTTATTTTTAAATACGTAAGACATTTCTTCCATTTTTAAACCATTCTGCTCGCGTTTCCTTCGTCTGCCCCACCACGAGCTTGCCACCCCTGGAAAGGAAATTTAATTCTGAACACGATTCAAAAATAAAATTCCGAAAAATATTTCGGGAAAGTATTTTTATAGACGCCTAATTGAAGGCGTCTTTTAACGTTGAAATCTCTATTTATTTTTAAATACGTAAGACATTTCCCCCATTTTTAAACCATTCTGCTCGCGTTTCCTTCGTCTGCCCCACCACGAGCTTGCCATCCCTGGAAAGGAAATTTAATTCTGAACACGATTCAAAAATAAAATTCCGAAAAATATATCGGGAAAGTATTTTTATAGACGCCTAATTGAAGGCGTCTTTTAACGTTGAAATCTCTATTTGTTTTTAAATACGTAAGACATTTACCCCATTTTTAAACCATTCTTCTCGCGTTTCCTTCGTCTGCCCCACCACGAGCTTGCCACCCCTGGAAAGGAAATTTAATTCTGAACACGATTCAAAAATAAAATTCCGAAAAATATTTCGGGAAAATATTTTTATAGACGGTCAATTGAAGGCGTCTATAAACGTTAAAATCTCTATTTTTAAATACGTAAGACATTTCTTCCATTTTTAAACCATTCTGCTCGCGTTTCCTTCGTCTGCCCCACCACGAGCTTGCCACCCCTGGAAAGGAAATTTAATTCTGAACACGATTCAAAAATAAAATTCCGAAAAATATTTCGGGAAAGTATTTTTATAGACGCCTAATTGAAGGCGTCTTTTAACGTTAAAATCTCTATTTATTTTTAAATACGTAAGACATTTCCCCCATTTTTAAACCATTCTGCTCGCGTTTCCTTCGTCTGCCCCACCACGAGCTTGCCATCCCTGGAAAGGAAATTTAATTCTGAACACGATTCAAAAATAAAATTCCGAAAAATATTTCGGGAAAGTATTTTTATAGACGCCTAATTGAAGGCGTCTTTTAACGTTGAAATCTCTATTTGTTTTTTAATACGTAAGACATTTACCCCATTTTTAAACCATTCTGCTCGCGTTTCCTTCGTCTGCCCCACCACGAGCTTGCCACCCCTGGAAAGGAAATTTAATTCAGAACACGATTCAAAAATAAAATTCCGAAAAATATTTCGGGAAAGTATTTTTATAGACGGTCAATTGAAGGCGTCTATAAACGTTAAAATCTCTATTTATTTTTAAATACGCAAGACATTTACCCCACTTTTTAAACCATTCTGCTCGCGTTTCCTTCGTCTGCCCCACCACGAGCTTGCCACCCCTGGAAAGGAAATTTAATTCTGAACACGATTCAAAAATAAAATTCCGAAAAATATTTCGGGAAAATATTTTTATAGACGCCTAATTGAAGGCGTCTTTTAACGTTAAAATCTCTATTTATTTTTAAATACGTAAGACATTTCCCCCATTTTTAAACCATTCTGCTCGCGTTTCCTTCGTCTGCCCCACCACGAGCTTGCCATCCCTGGAAAGGAAATTTAATTCTGAACACGATTCAAAAATAAAATTCCGAAAAATATTTCGGGAAAGTATTTTTATAGACGCCTAATTGAAGGCGCCTTTTAACGTTGAAATCTCTATTTATTTTTTAATACGTAAGACATTTACCCCATTTTTAAACCATTCTGCTCGCGTTTCCTTCGTCTGCCCCACCACGAGCTTGCCACCCCTGGAAAGGAAATTTAATTCAGAACAGGATTCAAAAATAAAATTCCGAAAAATATTTCGGGAAAATATTTTTATAGACGGTCAATTGAAGGCGTCTATAAACGTTAAAATCTCTATTTATTTTTAAATACGCAAGACATTTCTTCCATTTTTAAACCATTCTGCTCGCGTTTCCTTCGTCTGCCCCACCACGAGCTTGCCATCCCTGGAAAGGAAATTTAATTCTGAACACGATTCAAAAATAAAATTCCGAAAAATATTTCGGGAAAGTATTTTTATAGTCGTTTTTGTGATGCTTACTTTTCTTGCCATATCACATATAGCAGTCTTAATAGATACGATTTTTTGTCTAACTTTTCGCAATTGCAGTTGCTTTATCTTTGACAAGTCGAGTTTTTTATTTAAATTTCTGTGTTCACTGTTCATTTGGCTATGGAAAAAATATAAGATTTGCTTTGATGTGGTAACGAGAAGTGATTTTATCAGCTTCCGAGTGTTGCTACTTTCATCGCATTGTTTATCGCGCAAATTTTTACGGATCATTTTTTTAGGCGGATCGCGCAGAATTATTCTGCCAGAATGACGGTGGTGATTTTTGTGTGTCTGCAGGCCAAAAATAACACATTGTACAACAACAGGCGCGGGCCATACAAAAACGTCTCGTGAGCCGGAGTTGGCCCGCGGGCTGGACTTTGAACATCCCTGATTTAATTCAACCCTTTCTGGACTTTTTGCAATGCAAAGTTACGGATCACAGCATCAAATGATAAAATTTTGCGACATCTGAATGGATGCACAACTTGTATAGTTAGGCTATTCAATCGGTTTTGAGTCATAGGCCTACTGGAGCGCAAACAATTCTTTACAAATTTCAGTAATTGCTAAAACCACGTTCTCAAAGCGCAACCGTTGGAGGTAGCTATCGGAACACAAAAAAATCATAACAAAACTATTTGGAAAAACCTTTCGAAATATGGGGTGGTTCGTTCTGGTTTGCAGCTGAAGTTTGCTGTGTGGCTTTCTGTCAAAAGTACCAACTCATCCAAAATGTCTTGAAAAATGTCATTGTTGTAGGTAGCCTAGAAATGGTTTAAATTTGTCCCACGTGCCCGCAACTGCACAGCAGACATACGATGAAATTTTCATGGAACTTCAAACTCATCGACGATATGTTTGAGTTTGTTGATACATTTGTCAATTCCAACAACTATCGAATCCTTTGCAATGTACGGTAGAATACATTTCGTTCGAATGATTCAGCTAGTTAAGTGGAGTTATAAAAGCGTTCTGTCCTCAGGAAAAGAATATCATTTTCTTTCAAATTTATAATTGCCAATGCAACTTTAGCTTGCGAGTAGTAGCCTAGCCTACTCTTCTCAGCTTTCTCTTACTTAGATTACATCTTTTTTTAATTTCATTAAATTCATCAGTGGATCTTGTTTAGGACCGTAATCCACATAATGCAAAGCAGTCACAAATTTAAAACACCACCGTCATTCTGGCAGAATAATTCTGCGCGATCCGCCTAAAAAAATGATCCGTAAAAATTTGCGCGATAAACAATGCGATGAAAGTAGCAACACTCGGAAGCTGATAAAATCACTTCTCGTTACCACATCAAAACAAATCTTATATTTTTTCCATAGCCAAATGAACAGTGAACACAGAAATTTAAATAAAAAACTCGACTTGTCAAAGATAAAGCAACTGCAATTGCGAAAAGTTAGACAAAAAATCGTATCTATTAAGACTGCTATATGTGATATGGCAAGAAAAGTAAGCATCACAAAAACGACTATAAAAATACTTTCCCAAAATATTTTTCGGAATTTTATTTTTGAATCGTGTTCAGAATTAAATTTCCTTTCCAGGGGTGGCAAGCTCGTGGTGGGGCAGACGAAGGAAACGCGAGCAGAATGGTTTAAAAATGGGGGAAATGTCTTACGTATTTAAAAACAAATAGAGATTTCAACGTTAAAAGACGCCTTCAATTAGGCGTCTATAAAAATACTTTCCCGAAATATTTTTCGGAATTTTATTTTTGAATCGTGTTCAGAATTAAATTTCCTTTCCAGGGATGGCAAGCTCGTGGTGGGGCAGACGAAGGAAACGCGAGCAGAATGGTTTAAAAATGGGGTAAATGTCTTATGTATTTAAAAATAAATAGAGTTTTTAACGTATATAGACGCCTTCAATTAGGCGCCTATAAAAATATTTTCCCGATATATTTTTCGGAATTTTATTTTTGAATCGTGTTCAGAATTAAATTTCCTTTCCAGGGGTGGCAAGCTCGTGGTGGGGCAGACGAAGGAAACGCGAGCAGAATGGTTTAAAAATGGAAGAAATGTCTTACGTATTTAAAAATAGAGATTTTAACGTTTATAGACGCCTTCAATTAGGCGTCTATAAAAATATTTTCCCGAAATATTTTTCGGAATTTTATTTTTGAATCGTGTTCAGAATTAAATTTCCTTTCCAGGGGTGGCAAGCTCGTGGTGGGGCAGACGAAGGAAACGCGAGCAGAATGGTTTAAAAAGTGGGGTAAATGTCTTGCGTATTTAAAAATAAATAGAGATTTTAACGTTTATAGACGCCTTCAATCAAGCGCCTATAAAAATATTTTCCCGATATATTTTTCGGAATTTTATTTTTGAATCGTGTTCAGAATTAAATTTCCTTTCCAGGGGTGGCAAGCTCGTGGTGGGGCAGACGAAGGAAACGCGAGCAGAATGGTTTAAAAATGGGGGAAATGTCTTACGTATTTAAAAATAGAGATTTTAACGTTTATAGACGCCTTCATTTGACCGTCTATAAAAATATTTTCCCGATATATTTTTCGGAATTTTATTTTTGAATCGTGTTCAGAATTAAATTTCCTTTCCAGGGGTGGCAAGCTCGTGGTGGGGCAGACGAAGGAAACGCGAGCAGAATGGTTTAAAAAGTGGGGGAAATGTCTTACGTATTTAAAAATAAATAGAGTTTTTAACGTATATGCACGCCTTCAATTAAGCGTCTATAAAAATATTTTCCCGATATATTTTTCGGAATTTTATTTTTGAATCGTGTTCAGAATTAAATTTCCTTTCCAGGGGTGGCAAGCTCGTGGTGGGGCAGACGAAGGAAACGCGAGCAGAATGGTTTAAAAATGGAAGAAATGTCTTATGTATTTAAAAACAAATAGAGATTTTAACGTATATAGACGCCTTCAATTGACCGTCTATAAAAATATTTTCCCGAAATATTTTTCGGAATTTTATTTTTGAATCGTGTTCAGAATTAAATTTCCTTTCCAGGGGTGGCAAGCTCGTGGTGGGGCAGACGAAGGAAACGCGAGCAGAATGGTTTAAAAATGGGGGAAATGTCTTACGTATTTAAAAATAAATAGAGTTTTTAACGTATATGCACGCCTTCAATTAGGCGCCTATAAAAATATTTTCCCGATATATTTTTCGGAATTTTATTTTTGAATCGTGTTCAAAATTAAATTTCCTTTCCAGGGGTGGCAAGCTCGTGGTGGGGCAGACGAAGGAAACGCGAGCAGAATGGTTTAAAAATGGGGGAAATGTCTTACGTATTTAAAAATAAATAGAGTTTTTAACGTATATGCACGCCTTCAATTAGGCGTCTATAAAAATATTTTCCCGATATATTTTTCGGAATTTTATTTTTGAATCGTGTTCAGAATTAAATTTCCTTTCCAGGGGTGGCAAGCTCGTGGTGGGGCAGACGAAGGAAACGCGAGCAGAATGGTTTAAAAATGGGGTAAATGTCTTACGTATTTAAAAATAAATAGAGATTTTAACGTTGATAAACGCCTTCAATTAGGCGCCTATAAAAATATTTTCCCGAAATATTTTTCGGAATTTTATTTTTGAATCGTGTTCAGAATTAAATTTCCTTTCCAGGGGTGGCAAGCTCGTGGTGGGACAGACGAAGGAAACGCAAGCAGAATGGTTTAAAAATGGAAGAAATGTCTTACGTATTTAAAAATAAATAGAGTTTTTAACGTATATGCACGCCTTCAATTAAGCGTCTATAAAAATATTTTTCCGATATATTTTTCGGAATTTTATTTTTGAATCGTGTTCAGAATTAAATTTCCTTTCCAGGGGTGGCAAGCTCGTGGTGGGGCAGACGAAGGAAACGCGAGCAGAATGGTTTAAAAATGGGGGAAATGTCTTACGTATTTAAGAATAAATAGAGATTTTAACGTTGATAAACGCCTTCAATTAGGCGCCTATAAAAATATTTTCCCGAAATATTTTTCGGAATTTTATTTTTGAATCGTGTTCAGAATTAAATTTCCTTTCCAGGGGTGGCAAGCTCGTGGTGGGGCAGACGAAGGAAACGCGAGCAGAATGGTTTAAAAATGGGGTAAATGTCTTACGTATTTAAAAATAAATAGAGATTTTAACGTTGATAAACGCCTTCAATTAGGCGCCTATAAAAATATTTTCCCGATATATTTTTCGGAATTTTATTTTTGAATCGTGTTCAGAATTAAATTTCCTTTCCAGGGGTGGCAAGCTCGTGGTGGGGCAGACGAAGGAAACGCGAGCAGAATGGTTTAAAAATGGGGGAAATATCTTACGTATTTAAAAATAAATAGAGATTTTAACGTTTATAGACGCCTTCAATCAAGCGCCTATAAAAATACTTTCCCGATATATTTTTCGGAATTTTATTTTTGAATCGTGTTCAGAATTAAATTTCCTTTCCAGGGGTGGCAAGCTCGTGGTGGGGCAGACAAAGGAAACGCGAGCAGAATGGTTTAAAAATGGGGGAAATGTCTTACGTATTTAAAAATAAATAGAGTTTTTAACGTATATGCACGCCTTCAATTAAGCGTCTATAAAAATATTTTCCCGATATATTTTTCGGAATTTTATTTTTGAATCGTGTTCAGAATTAAATTTCCTTTCCAGGGGTGGCAAGCTCGTGGTGGGGCAGACGAAGAAAACGCGAGCAGAATGGTTTAAAAATGGGGGAAATGTCTTACGTATTTAAAAATAAATAGAGATTTCAACGTTTATATACGCCTTTAATCAAGCGTCTATAAAAATACTTTCCCGAAATATTTTTCGGAATTTTATTTTTGAATCGTGTTCAAAATTAAATTTCCTTTCCAGGGGTGTCAGTCTCGTGGTGCGGCAGACAAAGGAAACGCAAGCAGAATGGTTAAAAATGGGGTAAATATCTTACGTATTTAAAAATAAATAGAGATTTCAACGTTTATATACGCCTTCAATCAAGCGTCTATAAAAATACTTTCCCGAAATATTTTTCGGAATTTTATTTTTGAATCGTGTTCAGAATTAAATTTACTTTCCAGGGGTGGCAATCCCGTGGTGCGGCAGACAAAGGAAACGCGAGCAGAATGGTTTGAAAATGGGGCAAATATCTTATGTATTTAAAAATAAATAGAGATTTTGACGTTTATAGACGCCTTCGATTAAGCATCTATAAAAATACTTTCCCGAAATATTTTTTGGAATTTTATTTTTTAATCGTGTTCAGATTTAAATTTACTTTCCAGGGGTGGCAATTCTGTGGTGCGGCAGACGAAGGAAACGCAAGCAAAATGGTTTGAAAATGAGGTAAATATCTTACGTATTTAAAAATAAATAGAGATTTCAACGTTTATAGACGCCTTCGATTAAGCGTTTATAAAAATACTTTCCTAAATATTTTTCGGAATTTTATTTTTGAATCGTGTTCAGAATTAAATTTACTTTCCAGGGGTGGCAATCCCGTGGTGCGGCAGACGAAGAAAACGCGAGCAGAATGGTTTGAAAATGGGGCAAATATCTTATGTATTTAAAAATAAATAGAGATTTTGACGTTTATGCAGGCTCACCGAGACCTTCACTACAAGGAAGAACGTATGCAGATGTGGTTACCGAAGGTGCGATTCTACCTACACCGCCACGACAAGTCAGCAACGTGCCCACTGCGGAGAGTCCTCAACGTGGAAACAAACATGTTGGTAAAGGAAAGCTTTCTTTATCTTGTATGGGGCTCGGTCAGTAGTGCACTTTGCGGTCAGCGCGTGACCAGTGTCAGTTCTGGTGCTGTGAGGTCTGGTACAGGGACGAGTGGCCGGTCCTGGTGTTGTGGGGTCTGCTACAAGGATGAGTGGTGCCTGTTCTGGTGCTGTGATATCTGGTTCCGGTGCGAGTGATGCCTGTTGTGGTTTTATGAGGTCTGATACAGGGTCGAGTGGTGCTGGTCCTGTTGTTATGAGGTCTGGTACAGCGACGAGTGGTGCCTGTTCTGGTATTGTGAGGTCTGCTATAAGGACGAGTGATGCCCATCCTGCTGCTGTGATGTCTGCTTCCGGTGCGAGTGATACCTGTTCTGGTGCTATGAGGTCTGGTACAGGGACGAGTGATGCCTGTTCTGGTATTGTGAGATCTGCTACAAGGACGAATGATGCCGATCCTGCTGCTGTGATGTCTGCTTTTGGTGCGAGTGATGCCTGTTCTGGTGCTATGAGGTCTGGTACAGGGACGAGTGATGCCTGTTCTAGTATTGTGAGGTCTGCTACAAGGACGAGTGATGCCGATCCTGGTGTTAGGAAGTCTGGTACAGAGACGAGTGGTGCCTGTTCTGGTATTGTGAGGTCTGCTACAAGGACGAGTAGTGCCGGTCCTGGTGTTATGAGGTCTGGTGCAGGGAAGAGTGATGCCTGTTCTGGTGTTATGAGGTCTGGTACAGAGACGAGTGGCGCCTGTTCTGGTATCGTGAGGTCTGCTGCAAGGACGAGTGATGCCGATCCTGCTGCTTTGATGTCTGCTTCCGGTGCGAGTAATGTCTGTTCTGGTGTTATGAAGTCTGGTACAGAGACGAGTGGTGCCTGTTCTGCTGCTTTGATGTCTGCTTCCGGTGCGAGTGATGCCTGTTCTGGTGCTATGAGGTCTGGTACAGGGACGAGTGGTGCCTGTTCTGGTATGGTGAGGTCTGCTACAAGGACGAGTGGTGATGGTCCTGGTGTTGTGAGGTCTAGTACAGAGACGAGTGATAACAGTTGTAATCCTACTCGGAGCTTTATTTCGCAAAATCGGTTTTCTCCGCTTGAAACGTTATTTCATTTTGATTTAGTTTGCCAAGAGAGCACCTTCCCGAAACGTAACAGCAAAATGTTGAGAATGAACTTTGGAGGTGCTTCTGATGACTTTGTAAGTCAAACAGCAAATGAAATTGGTAGGTATTTAGCGAAAAATAATTTGCATTCTCTGAGCAACAAATCAAACCGTGTAGAGTTTTTAACGTCTTCGAGTTTTCGTGCAAAGTGTGCTGCTTCTAAACGAGAGAAATATTTGTTGACTTTTTGTCGAAAAAATAAAAACTTAATAGATCATTTTAAAACAAATTCCGCTTCGATATCACAAACTGTGCCCTCTCAGTTAGCTGTTGAATTAGCAAATTTTATAAGCAAGCATATGGACGACTTCCCTCGCGATGACTACCTTCCTGGTTCATGTGTCGCAGCAATGCTAAAGGAAAATCATTGGCCTGCTTCCTTTTTTCGCTCTGAAATGAGAACAATAACATCTAAATGGTGCCGTGATTCGTCTTTTAGGGAATCGGTAAAACTATTATATGTTTCTTCTAAACAAAAAGAAATAGCGAAAGGCGTGACATCTCAACATATCTCCTCAACGTTAGGTGCGCAAAGATTTAGCGATGTTGATCAGCAAAATAACCCAGACCTAAACGAAACAACTGTTTCTGCTGCCTATCGAAGTGATATTTCTTTACAAAATCAAAATCATGAAAACAATCCTCTCTACTGCATATGTAACAAGCCTAATGATGGATCGCTGTATGTGTGCTGCGGAACTTGCTTGAAATGGTTTCACCCTCGCTGCATATTCTCACCAAATAGTCCGGCATTAGCTATAACAGAAAAACAATGGAATTGTGCTAATAGTCATCTTGTATGCGAAGGTGAACAGATAGTGTTGCATTCTTCAAATTCCGTGTTTTGTCATAAACTTGTTGGTGTAAGCAGCAAACCCATTCAACATTTAAATGTCTTTCCTCCAGTTTTCCAGCAGAAATCTGATTTGCTCTGTAACGTTAGTAAATCTGCCTCTCCAACTAATTCTGATGATCTAAAATTGTCTGATAATAGATCAAACTTACTTCTATCTAACTGCGACAACAATTTGGTAAAGACCGAAACTAATCACCTAAAAACCGAAATTGACAAAATAATCGAAATTGATGATCTAAAAGCAAAAGTTAATAATAACAAAAAAACATTTATTGATGTAAAAGTCAAACTTGATGAAACCATAAATGAAATAGATAATCTAAAACCAGATGACAAAGCTGAAGATGATGTAAACGTTGATCGCCAAAAAATATTTACTGATGTAAAAAACAAAAATAATGACCTAAACGGAGTAAATGATAATGAAGGTAGCGTTTTTGGATGCTCCAAAAATCAGATAGCCTACCTTGGATTTCTGATGAAACATTAAATGAGTTAGGGGATTTTGAAGAGCCAGTATCGCAAAAGCGTGAACGACGTTGTGAAAGGGTTAACATAGATAGTAAGTCGTTATTCCTCACGTTAGATGAATGGAAAGAAATGACTCCCAGTCGCACTGCGCATAGATTTTCATCTGGTTTATATCGCGATATTATATGCAAAAAAGTTAGAAAAATTTATGACAGATGTGTTTTTTGTTTCAGAAATCATTATTTGGTAGAACCAGCAGCAGTTGAATCTCTAAGTAGCGGCGATACAAAATTTTACAATGGCCATGCTAACATGTATTGCAAGCACTCGCGTTGTTGTGAATGCTCAGTAAAGGGGACCATTCGTATATTTTCGTACGTCGATAAAGTTGAAATAGTCGTAGGCTAAGTGTGAAGGGGAAGCGTAGCCATGAATCGCATTGCGTTAAACGAAGGCCGGTCGCAGGAGAACAACGTAAATTACTTATGGAACAATTACAATGTAAACATCCTAGCAAAGTTGGCCGAAAGTTGGTAGATGACTTAACTGAAGATGAACTATTTTATGGAGCGTATAACTATGCTCCTGCCTCGTCTGTTTTGAGAAATATAAAAAGTGAAGGTAAACTGTGCAATAGATACTCAAAAAATTGGATGTATAACATCAATCGCCTGAAATACGAGCTTGAAAAGAAAAATCGAACCTTTATAAGACAAATAACTACACATCCACCAGGCGTTATAATGTATTCAAATGCACAAGTGAAGCTTTATCGAGATTTATGCCCCATTGATGTAGTTTATTTCGACGCAACTGGAAGTATAGTCAGAAAACAAGAAGGTGAAAAAGACTTTCAAATTTATTCGCTTTTAGTGAGAAGCCCGTACACCGGGGGTCCAGCGCTCCCGGTGGCAACAAACATTGCAACAACTCATAATTCTGAGAGTATACGGAGTTTTCTGGGAAAATTTTTAATGGACACTGTAAAAATTTGCGGGAAAGTAAAAAAGCCGGCATTGATGATGATTGACGGTTCCATGGCTATGTGGAATGCTGTATTAAGTGCTATGTGCAATGAGACAAGGTTAGATTATTACAACAGATGCTGGAGAGTAGTTACAGGCGAGGCAATAACGTACGACTTAAAAAAACCTTCGTTCACAATTGTTTGAGTCATGCCATGCGTGCAGCTAAAGTTATGACAAAAAAACATTACAAACATAAACAACAAAGATTGACTGCAATGCATTGGATTTCGTTGTTATTTGCATGTACAACCCTGCGTGAACTGGACGAAATAATGGAAAGCATTATTTGGGTAACCAATTGCGAACGAACGTCTTTTCAAGTGGACTATCATTTTAACAGACTGCATCAAAGCGTTAAACCTTACGAAACTAAATCAAAAGTAACAAATGAATTTGAAGAAACCGATGTAAACGACCTGACTGACCATTTTCATACCAGCATGCGTGAGGATCAACAACCACGGCAACAACAAGAATTGAAATCTCTATTTTACTTACGCTACCATAACCGACTTGTCGCTTTTTTAGATTCTAATAACTTTTCGTATCACCTTAACCATTGCAATTCAAAGCTAAAGCACGAAAATGTTTATATGGACAAAACCTTTTGTTCCCAACTCATTTGAATTGTTTTAAGTCGAATTAGTACAACTTCGCAGCTAATTCTGGGAGACTTATCCCGGCATTCGTCTCATCATCAACGCCCAAATGATCAACTCTACTTTCGGTATTCCTCTTGGTTTAAAAATGTTATTTCTTCCGAATTAAGAAATATTTCTCGGGAAAACTTAACTCAAGGAATCATTGAGCAGCATTTTTGGGATTTGAAACAAATTTATTTAAAAGGAAAGCGAGTTGTAAGTATCGATAATTTTGTGGAACAATATGAAAATGAAATCAGAACTAGTGAAAAAATATACTCTGCACATTATATCCACCAAGGTTACAGAAAACCTCACATTTCTTCCAAAAACAAAAGCGACCAAACATTGAAAGATCAGTCAAACCATTGCACTAGTCTGGTAGTTTCTAAATTTAGAAAACCAAAAAAACGTCGTTCAACTGGGTTTTACACTAACAATGAATCAAAAAAGCATATTCGATACGGCAATGTCATAAGTGAGTCCATGTCCACATCGGTTGTTTATAAAAACACTGCTTTTGTAACCCCTATGTGTGATGATACACGGATAAATGACTTTTGGACTGCTATAAGAAAAGATTTCGAGTACATGAAGGAATTCTCAACTAAGGTGTGGCACAGTTTAGCAATAAATCGTAACTGTTTATCTGATACCGCTCTCGTAATAGACAAAAACCACGAACTGTCTTGGCTAGATTTACTTACGGCGTGTAATAACCCCTGTAGGAAAATCAAGAGCGAATTGGAAAAGCACTATACAAATCCAACGGCCGTTGGTTGGCTAAGCAAACGTCTGGTAGACGCTTACATTTTGCTAAAAGTCAATGAACCGAGCAACATTAACGTCATAGGGGCTTTAGACTGCGATTCCACAAGCAAGCTTCTTCAAGGGACACCCGTAAAGTCAATAAAATTTTTCAAAACGGCTATGATAGAAAACGAGGACAAACTGCGACCCGTCGTTCTTCTTCCTTTCTTGTGCAATGGTCATTTTCGTTTGTTACATTTTTCCATCCAAAAGGAGTTCTTACATTGCTATGATTCATTTAACAATGGCATGTCCAGTGATGTTTCAAAGTTCTTTCGTGACGGCGTAGATTGTTTATTAAATGTCTTCGTTGATTACGGGCTATGTAAGGCTGATTGTACCGTAGACACTAAACACATCTTGATGCAACCAGACAACAATACTTGTGGAGTGGCCGTTTGCATAACAGCGGATATTCTCTGCAACAACAGCGATGAAAAGCTTAACCAAAGAAATTTGGATGTTGATTTTTTCACAACCTATCGACATTGGATGATATATTACATCGTTACAAACGCTATCAAAGCTCATCCTGATTTAATGATTCTATCTGGAACTCCTAATAGCAATCTTCCTCCTGGCTTAGTAAATGTAGGTAACTCCTGTTGGTTGAACGTTGCATTGCAAGCGCTTAAATTTGTAATTATAACATGTGATGTGCCAATATCGTGGCTGGAAAGCGACAAAGGTATTGCAAAACTGGACAGAAATTTATTTTTAATAATGCATAACCTTATTGTTAACAGAAACGTAGAAGAAAAACTACTTAAAAACACGTTGAATGATTTAAGAAGTAAATTTCCACTTGACTTGCAACATGACCCTGCCGAGTTTTTTAGCGAATCGTCATTGCCATTGTTATTAGAGCGCTCTGATATGACATTGACACTGGAATACGTCAAGTATCACCAGTGTATTAAATGCGGTTCAAAAAGTGAGCTTCATAGAAATAACGAAAAAGTATTATTTCTACCAATGTACCACTGGATTTCAGAAAATAATCTTTTATCCTTATATCTAAAGAACTTGCTCATTGACGACGAAATGTCACCATGTTGTAAATGTAAAAGTGTGAACTGTACTACGAGTAAAAAAATAATTAGTTTCCCCAAAGTTTTGGTTCTGTCTTTAGGTAGAAATGCTGGTGCAATCAAATCCAAAAGATGTGTCACAGCAGATGAAACTTTTACTCTTGAGAATGCAAATGGCGTTAAATGTAATTACAAATTTGTAAGTGCCATTGCACATTTTGGTGAAGGGAAGGAAAACGGCCATTACATTTGTTATTGTCTTGAAGAATCCAATGTAGTTTGGGAATTTAATGACAAAAAAGTTCGATGTATTTCGTTCTGCGAAATGACAAAGGTAATACAGGATCGCGGATACATGTTTTTCTACGTAAAAGCTAAAGCCTAAATAGCGAAACAATCCAGACCATCCGACTCGATTTGCTGAACAAATGTTTAGAAGTTTATGTTGTGCTCAGAGAATAAAAATTATTCTTCATTAACTGTTACCTTCTGATTTCTAAATCAAATCATTGTAGATGAAGGTAATCTATAAAAACTTTAAAAATACCCATTCGAAACGTATATAATCGTTTTCTAGAGAAATGTAAGTTTTCAAAGATCTGTTCAGTTTACGCATCAATTTGTCAAATTCTGAAAAGTTCAGCATTGATAAGGCATTAACTGTTCTGTACAATTTTTTTGCACTACTCAAGATGTGCTGTATAGGCAGGTGTAATATGGCTACTGGCGACAGGTCCTGCATTAACAAAAAACCTAACGACCGCATAAGGTTGCCTCAAAGGTGCGGTGGGAAAACCTTACAAAACGTCAAAACCTCAAATTTTAAACACGTAAGATATTTACCCCATTTTCAAACCATTCTGCTCGCGTTTCCTTCGTCTGCCGCACCACGGGATTGCCACCCCTGGAAAGTAAATTTAATTCTGAACACGATTCAAAAATAAAATTCCGAAAAATATTTCGGGAAAGTATTTTTATAGACGCTTAATTGAAGGCGTATATAAACGTTGAAATCTCTATTTATTTTTAAATACGTAAGATATTTACCTCATTTTCAAACCATTCTGCTCGCGTTTCCTTCGTCTGCCGCACCATGAGAGTGACACCCTTAGAAAGGAAATTTAATTCTGAACACGATTCAAAAATAAAATTCCGAAAAATATTTCGGGAAAGTATTTTTATAGACGCTTGATTAAAGGCGTATATAAACGTTGAAATCTCTATTTATTTTTAAATACGTAAGATATTTACCCCACTTTTAAACCATTCTGCTTGCGTTTTCTTCGTCTGCCGTACCACGAGACTGACACCCCTGGAAAGTAAATTTAATTCTGAACACGATTCAAAAATAAAATTCCGAAAAATATTTCGGGAAAATATTTTTATAGACGCTTGATTGAAGGCGTATATAAACGTTGAAATCTCTATTTATTTTTAAATACGTAAGATATTTACCTCATTTTCAAACCATTCTGCTCGCGTTTCCTTCGTCTGCCGCACCATGAGAGTGACACCCCTGGAAAGGAAATTTAATTCTGAACACGATTCAAAAATAAAATTCCGAAAAATATTTCGGGAAAGTATTTTTATAGACGCTTGATTGAAGGCGTATATAAACGTTGAAATCTCTATTTATTTTTAAATACATAAGATATTTACCTCATTTTTAAACCATTCTGCTTGCGTTTTCTTCGTCTGCCGTACCACGAGACTGACACCCCTGGAAAGTAAATTTAATTCTGAACACGATTCAAAAATAAAATTCCGAAAAATATTTCGGGAAAGTATTTTTATAGACGCTTGATTGAAGGCGTCTATAAACGTTGAAATCTCTATTTATTTTTAAATACGTAAGATATTTACCCCATTTTCAAACCATTCTGCTCGCGTTTCCTTCGTCTGCCGCACCACGGGATTGCCACCCCTGGAAAGTAAATTTAATTCTGAACATGATTCAAAAATAAAATTCCAAAAAATATTTCGGGAAAATATTTTTATATATGCTTAATCGAAGGCGTCTATAAACGTTGAAATCTTTATTTATTTTTAAATACATAAGATATTTGCCCCATTTTCAAACCATTCTGCTCGCGTTTCCTTTGTCTGCCGCACCACGGGATTGCCACCCCTGGAAAGTAAATTTAATTCTGAACATGATTCAAAAATAAAATTCCGAAAAATATATCGGGAAAGTATTTTTATAGACGCTTGATTGAAGGCGTATATAAACGTTGAAATCTCTATTTATTTTTAAATACGTAAGATATTTACCCCATTTTTAAACCATTCTGCTCGCGTCTCCTTCGTCTGCCGCACCACGGGATTGCCACCCCTGGAAAGTAAATTTAATTTTGAACACGATTCAAAAATAAAATTCCGAAAAATATTTCGGGAAAATATTTTTATAGATGCTTAATCGAAGGCGTCTATAAACGTTGAAATCTCTATTTATTTTAAATACATAAGATATTTGCCCCATTTTCAAACCATTCTGCTCGCGTTTCCTTTGTCTGCCGCACCACGGGATTGCCATCCCTGGAAAGTAAATTTAATTCTGAACATGATTCAAAAATAAAATTCCGAAAAATATTTCGGGAAAGTATTTTTATAGACGCTTGATTGAAGGCGCATATAAACGTTGAAATCTCTATTTATTTTTAAATACATAAGATATTTACCCCATTTTCAAACCATTCTGCTCGCGTTTCCTTCGTCTGCCGCACCACGGGATTGCCACCTCTGGAAAGTAAATTTAATTTTGAACACGATTCAAAAATAAAATTCCGAAAAATATTTCGGGAAAGTATTTTTATAGACGCTTGATTGAAGGCGTGTATAAACGTCAAAAACTCTATTTATGTTTAAATACGTAAGATAATTACCCCAATTTCAAACCATTCTGCTCGCGTTTCCTTCGTCTGCCGCACCACGGGATTGCCACCCCTGGAAAGTAAATTTAATTCTGAACACGATTCAAAAATAAAATTCCGAAAAATATTTCGGGAAAATATTTTTATAGACGCTTAATCGAAGGCGTCTATAAACGTCAAAATATCTATTTATTTTTAAATAGGCCTACCTAAGATATTTACCCCATTTTCAAACCATTCTGCTCGCGTTTCCTTCGTCTGCCGCACCACGGGATTGCCACCCCTGGAAAGTAAATTTAATTCTGAACACGATTCAAAAATAAAATTCCGAAAAATATTTCGGGAAAGTATTTTTATAAACGCTTAATCGAAGGCGTCTATAAACGTCAAAATCTCTATTTATTTTTAAATACGTAAGATATTTGCCCCATTTTCAAACCATTCTGCTCGCGTTTCCTTCGTCTGCCGCACCACGGGATTGCCACCCCTGGAAAGTAAATTTAATTCTGAACACGATTCAAAAATAAAATTCCGAAAAATATTTTGGGAAAGTATTTTTATAGACGCTTAATGGAAGGCGTGTATAAACGTCAAAATCTCTATTTATGTTTAAATACGTAAGGTAATTACCCCAATTTCAAACCATTCTGCTTGCGTTTCCTTCGTCTGCCGCACCACGGGATTGCCACCCCTGGAAAGTAAATTTAATTCTGAACACGATTCAAAAATAAAATTCCGAAAAATATTTCGGGAAAATATTTTTATAGACGTTTTTGTGTTGGTAACTTTTCTTGCCAAATTACATATAGCAGTCTTAATATACGATTTTATGTTTTATTTTTCGTAGTTGCACTTGCTTTATTTTTGACAAGCCGACTTTTTCATTGAAATTTCTGTGTTCACTGTTCATTTTCCTATGGAAAAAATATAAGATTTGCTTTGATGTGGTAAGGAGAAGTGATTTTATCAGCTTCCGAGTGTTGCTACTTTCATCGCATTGTTTATCGCGCAAATTTTTACGGATCATTTTTTTAGGCGGATCGCGCAGAATTATTCTGCCAGAATGACGGTGGTATTTAAAACTGCTAGTTGTAGGCTGCTTTAGCATTGACTCAGCTTCCGATCAAGCTATTGTTGGTTCCAACTTGATGCATTTAAGAAACGTCTTTAGAGCTTCAATTGCAAAAGGGTAATGTAAAGCATTGGGTTTGACTGCACCACGCCTTGATTACCCTCTCAAAGTTAATTTTCTTTGCAAGATGATAGGACAGCTTTCTTTAGACTTTTCAGAATTTTTCCTCTGACTGGGCTATAACTTTAAAGATGCTACAAGATTACAGATAATACTCCAAAAATGATAAGACATTTGAACAACGCTGTCTGTAGGCAACATTATGAATTCCAACTAGATTTATCCTAAACAACAACATCCATAAATAAACAACTCAAATAAAGAAAAAAACTCACTACCTTCCAAAATAACATTATGAGAAGCATGACCACCAAAAGGCTACTTGACCACACGAAAACAGAAGATCTTTTAACTATGACAAAAGTACATCCAATTGCAGCAATAATAACATCAAAAGTTTTAAAACTGTTCGGCCACACTAAAAGATCACAATTCGGAATCAGCAAAGTTTGCACAGAAGGAAAAGTAGAAGAAAAAAGAAAACGTGGCAGACAACCAAAACGATGACAAGACAACATCCAATCATGGACCGGACTCAACTTGGTGACACTGGGCGAGCTGGCTCAAAATCGCCACTTTTGGAAGCAAATAACTCATGTTGATACGCAATCTGCTGCAGGCGAGATGATGACTGATGATGATGATGATGATCCTTAAACAAAAAAGGATTTACTTTCTTTAATCGTGCTTGGACTGATACCTTTAACTTTCCCAGATAACTTATGTTGAATACAACTTCCTATGCCTGGCCTACGCAGATTTTGAAGTTAAGGTTCAGTTGTCAAGCAAAAATAGTTCCCGCTTAGCTAAAACAGCACCATGCAGTTTTCAAGTTGAAACTATCAATACAATCGAAACCGTTCAGTGATACAGAAATCATTTCAGATTCAGATTTTACGTCTTGAAGCTGTTCAACATCGACTACCTTAACACGAAAATGATTTGTTCTTGATGAGAAGCACCGAGAGTGACATTTACAATGATTGAAAAATACTTGGAAGTATACGCACTTCATTTAAGAATTTGTTGATTATTTAGTTGGTACATTTTTACTTTAGTACTAAAAATAGGCCCCCCTCAAAAGTGCAAAAACAAAAAACTACTCGTTTTTCCTTTACAATGTTTTGCTAGGGGGGAAACTGGCCCGACTTCCCCCCCCACTCGGAGCCACTGGGCATGGGTCACATTAAACAGGATCAGATGTGACGTTGGCTGCACTGGAGCTAATCTATTTAGGTGGGGGTTGCATAATACGCCGATATGTGTCTGCGGAGCGGTAGAACAAACAATGCAACACATACTCTACGAATGCCCCATCTTACGGCCCCCAGGTGGAATCATTGGTATTCGAAAACTGGACCCAACTACTGTATCATGGCTGCACAATGAGGCATTGCCAATCTAAGCTACTACAAGTCAAACGAGAGAAGAAGAAGCTTTTGTTTTGTAAATTTGTTTCTGTAAAATTTAAACTCGTGTGTACTGTGTATTGCAGGTTGTGTATAGTATTTTTAACACATTGTTGCAATGACAAAAAGAGTAAGATTTGATGAAAATGCATTGGTTGCAGAAAAGATTGGGAAATATGATGACACAGACACTCCTTCAACTTCAGTAGTAAATCAGATATATTTAGCTTCTATACACAGTGCCGAGAAGTGCCTGTTTTGTTTGTACAACTTGTGATAATAATTCTTTAAATTGTAGAAGTATGATATCTTATAAATTTCACTTTTTCTTAAAACAACTGTCATATTTGATGCCAGCTTGATGACTCTTTGTCATTTTGCTAGCTCCACTTCAATTCAGTAGAAATCGTTCATTATGTATATTTTTTCATAAGGAATTATTTTATTGATGCTACAAAATTGAAAATAAACTCAAGATTGATTTCATTGCAGGAAAAGAGTAATTTACCTGGTTCAAGATTTAAGGTATGCATGTTTTATAAACAATGCAGCCGTTTTAAAACTGCTTTATAGCTGATATAGATGACCTTGCAGGTCTTTCGTTGCCATCCTGTTGTGCTGATAGACACTCAATTTGTGTATACTTTTTGTTTGTTTAGCAAAACAGTAAACTGAACTTTTCTGGTTTGTTGGTGAGAATTAATGTACTCATCAAGCTACTAAATTGAATGGTGCTGAAGTGTTTTATATTTTCATCCATCTGGTAGGCTATCATATATGAAAACTTGGTGGATTATATGCCACAACTTTCAACTGACAGTACCTGTATAGGCAGTGGCTATTTGACCGGCTCCGGTCTTTGAATCTGAAACACTATTTGACCGGTCATGACGTCACTACATAAGCATTTTTTTCTTTCAAAGCAAAAGACGATTAACGCCTTAAGTTTTAAATTCAACACGTTTTCTTCAACTGAGTCCGTGGCGCATACGTAACGTCTCGGGCTGCCATTTTAGAGGGAATGAGTTCGATACTATCCGGAAGCGTTCTTTTTTTTTTTTTTTTTTTTTTTTAACTACAAAAGGATACAAACTGATATGAATGAATCAACAAGTGAATAAAAAAGTTTCAAAACGAATTAAAAAAGTTTTTTCTAGTCTTTATTTTTAACAAATTCCTTTCATTTCTTTGCACAAATTCTCTGAAAAAATCACACCTTCTAATAGGCTGTAAGATTACGTTTCGCTGAAGTCCGAAGTTAAAAATTAAATCCAGTCTCATTGTCGCACAACAATCAGTCAAGTTTCAAATTATCATCTCAACCAACCCTTCAAGACAACTTTCCACTTTCAAAAATTTAGTTAAAAAAAAAAAAAAAAAGAACGCTTCCGGATAGAATCGAACTCATTCCCTCGAAAATGGCAGCCCGAGACGTTACGTATGCGCCACGGATTCAGTTGAAAAAAACGTGTTGAATTTAAAACTTAAGCCGCTTATCGTCTTTTGCTTTGAAAGAAAAAAGTGCTTATGTAGTGACGTCATGACCGGTCAAATAGTGTTTCAGATTCAAAGACCGGAGCCGGTCAAATAGCCACTGCCACCTGTATATGTCTTTATGATTGGTTGATTGCAATGTAGTTCAAGAAGTAAGGGTCCATAAAATTCATGGACATCCATCTTTGTTGGTCGTTGCCCATTGTATGGTTCAGGAATCATTGTGTCCCAATGTTGTCTATAGGAAACCATGTCTTGTATGTATATACGTCATGTAAAAGTGAACATTTTCATCCATTAGAAGCCATTATTTCAAAGGATTGTTAGAACAAAAATGTCACAGAATGACATTCATGAAGCATGATTACAATAGACAAACTCAAACCATGTTGTATATTTTTGGTATTACACAACCATGGTAAGCTGTTGAACTTAGTTCTGTTTGATTACTATCAAATTTCAAGAGAGCAAACTCACATTTGTATTGACCAGGGGTGGAGAACCTTTTTAGTATTGCGGGCCACTAAAAATTTTGAAATTTTATTTACAGATAAAATGTAGCGAAGTAGACAATGATTCATTTCACTTTCACAGCTAGTGGGATGGCTGAAAGTTTTTATTTTTGGGGAGTCGTGTGATGTCTGCTGACACGGAAGATGTTGCAACTCTGAACTGCATCTCCACATTTTTATCAGTCAGTCTGGAGCGAAGCCGACTTTTTGTTAGATTCAATTTGGAAAAAACTGCTCGCAACGGTAGGTGCTTCCAAACAGAGACACATATTTCAAAGCATGTTTCCGCATGACTGGAAAATCATCAGCATTTATGTAGCGTTGATAAAAGTTGAGCAGTGGAATGTTTTGGTACATCGCTTTCAACATACCGTCACTCTGGAGCTCTACTATTTCATGTTGGAAGTTACTAGGAACATCAGTTGCAACCACATTGAAAGGAGAGGCAAAAAGAGAGCAAGAGCAGAAAGCAAAAAAAGAGCCTACTCTTTTTTAAGCTGTTGTTTCAATATATTTTGGGTAAAGAAATTTTGACACGGGCCACATGAAACAGTCACGCGGGCCGCATTCGGGCCGCAGGTTCCCCACCTCTGGTATTGACAGTTCTCAGTGTGTATGGGGTATCCTTGATTGTTGTTAACCTTAAATCTTATACTGTGACTTTCTCAAATCTTGATCTAGGAAAATCACAGCATTGACAGTGATGATGATGATGACGATGAAGAAGGAGGAAAAAGAAAAGAAGATTATGAAAAATTAACAGAAGAGGATGTTGAAGGTTGGGGACATTAAAGTGTTATATATTATATGTACTGTCTGTTTTTTACTGCAGTGACTAATTTTCTTGATTAGACTTCTTCAAGTTAACCTTTGCCCACAAAATAGACATGTGTTCAAATTTTCTTGGTTAGATACCATTAAGCTAGCTTTTGCCTACGAACTAAACATGTGTTTAATTTTATTTTTGGTTATATGAGTACTTGGCTGATTTTTACTGACTGTTATTGGCTATTTAGATATCACGTTGTAATACTTTTGTATGCAATTGTATTTTATATCAATGTTTTGCTTACCAAACTCCATGTTTATAACTTTAGTTTGCATTTGATTTACTGTAATACTGCACAGATCTATTAGCAGTATAAGTTAGTTGTAGCCTACATTTGCGCAAGAGATATGTCTGCATGGTATAACTTTGTGCCAAGATCAAGTCTTTCATTGACGTCATTTGTTGACATGCCGCACATGTAAAATGAAATAAACAATAAATACTATCAATACTACAAAAAGAGCTCAATGCCAAGCAAAAAAGTGAAGCGAAAAAAATTAAATCAAATATATATAGTTATTACTTTCTAAAACTTCTACAGCCTGTTTTACCCTAAACGGGAATTTCAGAAGGTCCTGAAAAATATGCAAAAACAATAAATCGGTAAGAATACCTGAAAAGATGTTAAACATTATAACTTTAATTTAATCTGCAAAAAAAATAGAATGACAAAGGACTACCTCAATCGGATGTCATGTTATTGAATCTGGTTCGTCTCCAATTAGACGTCTTAATTTAGGCTTTTGTGGCATCCGATGGAGGTAGTCCTTTACAATTCTGGTTTTTTTTACAGATTAAATTAAGATTATAACGTTTAATATCTTTTTAAGTATTACCGTGAAATAAAATATATTTTTAGGGGCTGAAAATGAGGAAATAAGTGGCGATTATACCGAAGACGGTGGCCCGCTCATTACTCCATTCAATTTAAAAGAAGAAATGGAAGAAGGAGACTTCGATACTTCCGGCCATTATCACTTCAAGAAAGACAAAGAAATTAGAGACAACTGGCTGGACAACATTGACTGGGTTTGATTTTTATTTTAGTATTTTTTAACTTATAGGTTACCTAGTAAGTAACTTTGTTTACTCTACCAACACTGACGTAAACAAGTTTTAACTGTCGTCTTATGGAACTTGAAATCTTCGTTACGTCACGCCGTTTAGATGGATCCATCTTGACACATTTCTCCTCGCAAGAGAACAGCATTAAAAACGATTGTGCAAGCTTTTGTCTTTTTCATAAGATGCATGATGTGAAACGTGAAGACTATCTGCCACTAACTTTCTGTGGTCGCAAGTGTATGAATCTATAAACCTCCCAGTCGTTTTTGCATTGATTTAACGCCTGCTTGCGTAGCCACGTCTGCAGACGTTGAACCAATGTAAAAATGACGGATTTTGCAGTTTGGGTCTTGTTGTTGAATAGGAAAAGGGCTCATGCGAAAATGATTTTATTTAAAAGCACATTATCTTCTAAGTATCTTGTAAGTTTATTTACTTTAGAATGTCTACAGGTAAAAGTTAAGAAAGTAGACCCGCAGAAAGATGAACCGATGAGTGACGAAGACAATGAAGCTTTTGATGAAATTAAGGTGTGCGTTTTTGTTTTCGGATAACTCGATTTGAAATTATACATATTCGATAAAGTTTATGTTGATGAGTTTGCAGAAGAAAACTTTTTCTGTCCCTGGATAGAGATTTCCACAACCATCCCATCTGTTCTACGATTGGCCGAGAAATAACTTTTTGTTTTTGAGTAAACTACGTCGGTGTATTTTAAGTGAATGTGATAATCTTGTTAAAGAATTAAAATGGTCAAAAACCATTACAAAAACAACTGGTTTGTAATAAAAGATAGGGTGGTTGCAACTTCTGTTTCTCTAAATCTCTACTGTATCTGCGTTGTCAATCAGAGGCTTGGCATCCCACTATGCACCTTTTTTCTCTTGCTGTCAAGTTTATGATTGATTATATAGGTACTTGAAGGGATAGTTCAGCTTTTACACAAAGGAGAAACAGTGACCAAGGGCCTTCGAAGGCTGGGTGGCTCTGATGAGAAGAAATCAAAGAAAAAGTCACGTTCGTGGCAACGAGAGAGCGTCTATGACGTGCAAGTTGATGAGGATGAAGGTAACTTGCAGACGCTGTTCCAGCAAGCAAAGTGGGTCTGCGTTTTTTAGGTGCAGACAGTTAGGTGTTTGCCATATAGGTGGGGACACTGTGGCGTTAGGATAGTTAGGTGCGGCGCACTTTGGCGCCCCGTCATTTAGGTGCAATGAGGTGTGTCAGATTACACTCATTGTTCAATTTTTTTTGTTCAAGAGTATTGTATCATATTGTTTGTTTTAAACACAAAATTTATCCAAATAAGTAACCTAGCTGTTTCAAAATAACAAAATATCGTCAGTGCAAGCTGAGTATGGTAAGCTAATCTTATACAATATAACTTGCTGGTTATAATTAGCAAATCGGCGTTTTTTTAATTTATTTTCATGTCGATTCGAAAACTAAAAGTATTTCGAATGCTTCCCCTTGAGGAGATCCTATGTACGCCACTGTCTGCAGTATTACCATCAAGTGCCTAATGAAATAGCTTTCCTGGGAATAGCACCTAAGTAATCGGGCCCCGCACCTAAATATCCTGACGCCACAGTGTGCGCACTGCGCACCTATTTGACAGGCACCTAACTGTCTGCGTGCTCCGAGCAAAGTCGGTTATGTTCACATTGCTTCAACGTCTTCAGACAATGACAAGTGCAAAAATAACAGGCTTCGCTAGTTTGATTTTTTGAGTTTGCATGTTTTAATTTATATGCAAAATTGCCGTAGTATGCTGTAGGTTTCGTAAATCATAGTTAAAATAAATTTCAAAGAAGTTTGATAAATTAGAGTTTCCTATCAATTGTCTCGTTCTGGTGGAACTGCAACAGTCTTTGCAACGAAAATAGGAGTGACTCGAATACGCGAAATGAATCAAGAACATTGGTTTTATAGAATGAAGAGTTTTTTCGCCTACCGCGTAACTCGGAATTATTGAAATCACGGAGAGATGTTGGCTTTCACTTTGAATCATTACAAAAAGGGTCAACTTAAAGGAAAATGGAATTCTATGTATTTACTTGACTACATTTCTTATTTCAGATCAACCCAACGAAAAGGACAAAGCGCAGAGCAACCAAAAATATTTTCTCCAACTCACTGAACTGGCGGACCAGATGGCTGGAGCCGGTCATTATGATATTTACACAGATACTTTTGAAAAGATACAACATAAATTGAACTCTGTAAGTTTTTCTACTGGCAACACTCAAAACAATGTGCTTCAGGATCCACGAGACTAACTTTAAAGAACGTTCAGTTGCAGGTGTCCAGTAAAGCTGCAGCGGTGAGCATACCGGACGGGACCGATGCTGACGATGCTCTTGATATCTTTGCCGATGATATCGACACCGAAAAACTTGAAAGTAAATCGGACAACACAGCTTCATCCCAAACTGTGCAAACTAACGGTATGAATTATGATGTTTTCACTTTACAATATGAATATTAGGTTTGAAGGATAATGTAAGGGCACTTTAAAAGGCCAATGCTGAAGCGCTTGTAGATGGTAAGCGCAGTCGAATAACTTATTCTGAATCTGTGTTTCATTGAATACTATGCGTAGATAAGATTCATACCCAGTCTTTTTTAAGATCATATAGAGCCATTTTGTATAAGGTGCTGGTAATAAGTACGGAGTACATCACAAACAGAAAACACGACATCGACCAATTATAATGTCAAAACAGATATCCGACCAACGCCACCCTCTCCATGAACGCAAACCTACAAAGACTGGGCTCAAGTCACGCTAGAGCTTCGTTAAAGTTAGCCCATTGAACCATACAAACGCGGCAACTGCTGGATTAAAACAGTGGTTATCCGAGTTTGATGGCACACAACATCCTGCCATCCCAAGTCCTTCCGACAGCCTCCAGCAAGCTCCCATCCTTGAGAGAAGAGAGTGGTGCTGCTTGAATAGAGCCGACTGCGGAGTCGGGAGAAATGAAGCCATTCTTTTTCGATAGAAGATGACTCCCGATCCTATATGTGATTGTGGCTTAGACAATCAGACTATGAAGCACATCCTCACCAACTGCATCCTTAGCCCTTCCTATGACGATAATGATCTAAAAACACATTACAGAAAGTGCTCTTATCTGGCTTTGACACTGGCATGACAAGCTAAGAATGAATGTCAGTATAGGTCGCGTTTAATGGCTTTGATTCAACGGTCAACACTTTTCAAACCCAATATTGTAGTTGCATTGATTAACGCTCGCTTTGTTGCAGGCGATGAGGCCGACGACTCCGTAAAGTGGCAATACAAATGGAGTGATGAAGAGACTGAACTGTTTGGCCCATTCACGTCAGAACAAATGGCGGTTAGTATTGCATCATTAAAAACATAGCAGTTGTAAAGTTTTTAGCAAGGCTGTAATTTGAAACGAGATTTTTTTCATTGGTTTTATGAAGTATGAACTCGTCTCAACACTTCATCATCGTCATCGAGTTTTGTCTTTAAACTTGTTTTACCGGATTACTTCACCCCAAAGCACTTCTTGTTCTCCTCATTTTGACACCACTGCTTGTTATGTAACAATATGTGCACACAGCCACACATGACATTGTTGTTTTGTCAGAATACGAAGTTGCTGTCTGCGTGCGCTGCCTTTTTTTTACTATCGAAAAATGACTAAATTTTATTGCTACACCCACCGTGCTTTCGTGTGTGTAGGTCCTTTTTTCCGCAGATAATTTTGTGGTGTGGTGTCAATGGCTTTATCCGAGACCAGTTTTTATAGGTCGTGTGACCACTCGGCATGCGATAACTCAGCAAGTAGATTTCAGCTACTGCCCAAGTAAGCAAATGAGATTTTCAGTTAGCGTCGGACTTGCTTGGTCATCAATTGCTAAACCCAGGGATATCTAAAGAAAGGGATATGAAGGCTCACAGCGATTGCCTTATTCTCACGACACTAGAAGGGAGGTAGTTGGTACCGCGTTAGCCATGCAGTTCTTTTTTAAATTGCAGAAAGTTTTGTAGTGCAACTGGTACAGTCAGCTACAGAAGACAGTTAGCCAATGTTATGTAAAGCATATTTAAAGAATACTTGTTTGGAAAGACAGATGAAAGGATACCAGTAAGCTGTTTTTTTTAACAAAGCCTTTGCAGTAGGCTAGGTGTAAAGTAAGTATGCGGGTAGTTGAATTAACAAGTAAAAGTAATTATGAGCATTCAGTGAGTAACTGAGTATCCATGCCTGGTGGTAATAGCGCAATGCACTTGCAGGTTATCGTAACAAATGGCTATCAGTTCAAATTGTAATTTTATGATTAACAGAGATGATTTACGATAAACAAAAGCCTTTTTATTAGCAGACGTAATAAAAGCCTTCGTATTCACTTCTTTAGATATCCCTGGCTAAACTGAATTTGCTGACTTGTGGCATGCCAAGCTTCGCCGTGCTCAGTTTCGTCATTTTCCAATGTCAGCCACTTGCTGAAATGTTGCTAGCACAGTTGTTATTTGCTCAGTTCACAACTGTTTACTTGTAGCAGAGTCTTTTTATAATTGATTCATTACTTTTTCACATTGCATTGTTTTAGCAATGGAAAGAGCAGGGCTATTTCAAAGATGGGGTTAAAGTAAGAAGGACCGATCGACCCGATTCTGCTTTCTACAACGTTACTCGAATCGACTTTGACTTGTACGAATGAAGAACAAACTGCATTCGTGTTGTTTCTTCTCGTTATTATGACACTGCCACGCTTGTGCACGAAGGAGGGCGCCACCAGGAGGAAGCTGTTATATAGCTTATTCATCCGCGACATTATGTTATTTTATTTTTTGCGGAAAGTTTTTGGTCAACTTTTTATCGTTTTGAAACTGTTGCTTGTCAACTCATCAATGAAGAATAAAACCACTTTGGGCGATCTATTCTTTTTTCACTGGTCTTTTCAGTTGATCCATTAGAAGGTGTTGGTGTTAGCACGTAGTATCCACCCTCTCGTCTTGATTACATTTTTTACCAGGTAGGCTGTAGCTTACTACGGCGTAAGATGCATGAGTTCAAAAGCTACCCTCTTAGTTTCGTATTTTCTGATAATTACATCAAATACGTTACAGTCCTATTTGTTTGCAACAGCTGTAGCTTACATGGATGTTGATAAATGATGTTTTTTAAATCAAACTACGTGCATCTCCCTATGGGAAGAGTCCATCAAGCTAATGTAGCAATGAGAGGGGGATTGGGAGAGCATTACCCACCCCAAGAATGGGTTTTTACTGCTTTTACAATGTTTTAATGACATTGTGTTACATGGTGAATGTCGCTTCATGAATGTTTCGCTGCATCCAGTAGCTATTTTTGTATACAAGCGCTCTATTTCAATAATTAAAACATTTGCCTCCTCCCACCAGTTGCTTTTGCCCCCCCCCCCTAAAATTTTCAATCTACGTCACTGACGCTGTCTATTTGCTAGAAACCAACACGTTTGAAAACTTTACTGATCACTTGTCATGTATGGGATGTTTGCGTCGGTAAAGCGAATTAAATGCCGCGTAACAAAAGCGAGCGCATGCTACAAATCAAAACAATGGTTACTTTAAACAAAGTGAGACGTGTAAAGGTAACACGGCGGTCAGTCGTATCGATCAGTGTGGGTGTAAAAGAAAGGTATTTGACTTAGTGAGCAAGCCCACTTAGCTTACAGCCAGACAGTAGCTATGTAATAAAGTTACGTTTGAGTAGGCCTATCAGCTAAATTTTGTGTTTAGCCCATGCACAAATAACAACATTGGATTGGATTACAACAATAATTTCTTGATGCCATTTGACGTATTTTCAACTGCGCTAAATACAAAAAGCAAATTTTTAAGAATTATGAAAACTCGATAAAATTCAAGTAATTTTCTTGTCATTTTTTACGTTGTAAATATAACAAGGTTCTCGTACCTCCGGAAATAGTGGCAAGTCTTTCGGTTAAGTGATGAAGCCTACTGCCAGAAATTTATTACGCTTATGGCCTACGGTACTGTAGTCAAGATCAATAAGCCTAAAAAACTTTTAAAATGCGTTGATTAGCTGCACACTTCAAGTATGAACCACTGTTGTGGTGTAGGCTATTGCTTTCTCAAAGTGAAATGTTTCTGGACAAATGACAAAATAGCCTAATTTGAATTTCTAGCGGCAGCTTAAGGTTGCACACGAATTTTAAATTGTTAGCGGCCTCAATTCTTGAAGCTGTGGCAGCGTTTATTCTTTTTGTGGCAACTTTTCAAACTCAGCACTTGGTAAAACACAAGGCCTTCAACACAGGCATCGTTTGTTAATTACTGAATTAGTTGGGTAGGCAAAACAACTATTCATTTTAATCAGCAGCCTACATTAATTCAGTTTTGTTGGGGAACAAATCATGCAGGAGTTTTTTTCTGAGTTGAGTGTAGGTTAAGGATCGATAAAACAGATATTACACCAAGGTGATAAGTTACAATATGTTTTGTCGTTTATTGTCATTTCGCTTTGGTACCCCAACAAACAGTCGGCTTTGCGACCGAAGAAACAACAACACCAAGCAATGTTGGTTGGGAATGGGGGGTGAATTTTGATCCGGTACCAATAGAATTCTCGGGCCTCGAAAAAATAAACACAGCTAAAAGATCACACTCTCGAAAAATATCCAAAGAAAGAAAATAGCCTACTTGCAAAATTAGCTTATTATTGAAGAAAAGGTAGTTTTCTTCTAAGGAACAAGAGTTTACCCTAAAAAAACTCATTCGTTACACGGTCAACCACAGTGACCGAGTCTGTGTCAGTGGCTCACAGCTTTTTCAAGTTTGCGAAGCGAACAGAATTAACTTTTCAAAAATCGTCTATTTTAAGATTTTTTTTTTCGCAAGAAAAACATCAGTTATCAGACCGTGGATTGCTGACTTAGCCTACCACAATGTTGAATGTTCCACTCCTTACGTCTGTCATTTCGTGTAGCGGTATAGCAAAGAACTTGTCTGTTTCCGCGAAACATGCAAGACTGGTTTACCGCTACAGTGACAGTTGCTTAATTTGAAAGAAAAACCACTAAGCTTGTATTTTGAATGGAATCCAACACAGAATCATGATGGTTTAGTCTAGTCTTAAAACAAACACCGGTTGCTAGTCTACTGCAAAAACAACAGTTGCTCTTGTCTTAGTGTATTCATCAATTTAGTATTTTGTAGTTTTCTTTAAATTAAGCTGTGCCAACAATATTTTGCAGCGCACCATCCGCTCAAAGTCCATGCATCTGTCATCCATTATCTTTTTGTTCAACATTGCTAGACACTAAAACAACGTAAAAACAAGAAAACTTGTTGACTGTGAGAGATAAGCATTGGGCTAACTCCCAAAACTATAAAAAAAAAAGAGAAAGAAGGGATCACTGAGTCCATAAGTAGACTAAGTTTCCTCATCCGCATCAGAGTCGTTTTACTTCGTTCGAACGTTATAAACTTATATGTAGGCTGCGTACTTGCTGTATCAATTTGTTAAGTTAAACGAAAGAGAAAGTTTAGTTAAGAATTAAAGTAAGGAGCTTTGTACGAAGGAAGTTTAAAGAACCAAATCTAATGAAAAAATTATCGCAATAAGTTTGTTCTATCAAAAAATTGAAATTTAACTTCCTATGGTTTCGGCTTTCCATGCAATAGAGATGAACATGGAATGGAGTGGATTCGGAGTTTGGTTCAACAACTTTGCATTTTAGCTGCATCAATAGTCCAGTCGCTGAACGTAAAAATATGGTCAAACCCGGAAAAAAATAATATTAAGCTGAAATTTTGCCAGGTGATTCTATTGGTGATGTGGAGTCACCAAAAAAAAGCCCCATGATTCCCCTTTGGGAATAGTGAGTTTTGGCCATTTTTCCATAATGGCAGCAGGTCCCATAGGCCAAAAATTCGAAATCGTCTAAAATTGATCTTTTATACCTCAGTAGAAAGATAATTTAATGCTGAATCGCTTTGACATAAGAACTATGGTCAAAATATACACTCATTCGAAGTTATTATAAGACTTGTTACTCAATGCAACAAACAGTGTAGGCTACCTGCGTATCGTACAAATATAGTTCTGTTTGTAGAAGAAAAAATAAAACTATCCCCATAATTTTCGACCTAGAGGCAATGCTTATTGCTTATAATTGTTCCCCATTAAAATCTTTGTTTTTGCTACTAAAGTTGACAAAAATTTTTGCACTCCTCAGCTATGTTGTGTTTTTGCATTGGTTGGTATCTCATAAACTCAGATTTGAGTTTGGAGTAGAGTGGATTCGGAATCTAAAATATTGAAATTTTTCTAAGCCGGATTGGAGTGGAGTCTGGTTTCATAGAGTTGGAGTGGAACAGGAGTCTCAAAAATTACTCTCCGCTCACCACTGGCAAACAACGCCTCTTCACACCAGTTAGATCGGCAAACATATCCAAAGCATATCCATTAATACATGAAATTTTTAAAGTGTGTTGCAAAGTTCTAATCATTTTACTATGTTTGATGCAAGAATGAGGCCGCCCCTTGATTATTTAGAGAAAATTTTACTTGTCTGTGTATTGCGTAGGTTGGTAAAGAATATATGTTTTTGATTTAAGTGTTTTATTATATGCTTGAAAACCCCTACAAAATTTAAAGCACTCTCCAGCTTATAAACGCACCATTTTAACGTTAAGGCAACGTTGCTCAACGTAGAATACTAAACTTCGCTGTTTGCTGTTCATTGATTACATACTTCACAGGGTAGTTCCCACCCATTTCCATCTATCGATAAATTGTCATATTATGTTTCTTTGATTGCAATTTTTTAGCATAAACTTAACAGACAGAAAACTAGACCCTTTAATGGTAGAATATGTTACAAAAAGAAAGTCCTCGGTAAAAAATAACGACAAAATCGTGCAGACAAAACTAATGCCCGGTGACAACTGACAATCATAGTATTCAAGCGTAGAGAGTTAATTCAAGAGCTCAATTGTGTTTATAAACTATCGTATGTCCTCAATCATACTTAAATTACAGTTTTCAACGACCGTAAAAACCTTTGGCGACCCAGGCCATAGAATAACAATGGCTTAGTGCGATATAGTCCAAATATGACAATACGCATAGCAACATCCGCGTCAACGAAATATAAAAGATACTTTCAAAGATACTTCATTTTAAGAAGTTTGTAGATCAAAGAATTAACTTGAAAGGTTGTGTTTTCACATGAAACAGAAACATAGGCTCATGATGCTAAACTAGTTGTAGCTCATGGGAGAGTTAAAGATAGAGCATTATTGGTAGAACACGTAACTGAATAATAATGCACTACTCACGTTAAATCTATGGAATAGACCTGCAATATAAGGGCCTGTACTGAAGCAAGACAATTTGAATCAAAGCTGTAGCCTACTGATGATAAAGGCATAAAAGCAAAAATACAGTTTATTAAACTGAGATACCAATGTTAATATCGTCTTTGTAAGGGAAAAAGCTAAACACTTTTGATTTGGCTTCAGAATGACTATACTGCATAATCCTTTTTAGAAAAAGATGAACGTATTATAGCTTTTTTTTAGCTTATTGTAGTGAAATATGATTTTCGGCAATGGCGTTTGACATATCGAAATAAGCTTGGTAGTGACAGCCATATGACATGCTGCCTATCTACCACTCTGCCTAAGTTTGACCACCATAACAAAAACATTATAGCTGCCTTCGGACGAATTATGCTTTTTAATTGGTATTTCAACGTAAACTGTTATTTATGACGCCAGCACTTTGTATTGTTTTATTATTAATTGATTGCAAGGTGTATTTTGTTATTTTTAAAAAAGTATAATAAACTTTAATCCATTATGTCCTTCTCAGGAATAACAACACTACAAAGGATAAGAACTACTGGGCTATAATTAAATTATTAGCCTACTTGATTTTTTTAAAGCAATGTCACCGAGCGAGGTAATAAGTTCTCAGTCAACTCCCAATCCTTTGCATCAGCTTCTTACCGCTGGAAACGTGAAAAAGTCCTCTCGCTCAAGTTTTTCAAAAGCTAGACGATCATCAGATAATCTTTGGTTTAATAGTCCACTTACACCATGGGAAGACGAATCAGATCTGAAACAGCAGCGAAAGTTGTCGTTAAAATTCTCTAATCGTCAAGGAAAAAGCCTAAAAACCAATACCAAAGATCAAAAGAGAAAGGACAAAAGGATATTTGGAAAAGCTGTAAACTTTCCTATGAACTTTTCAAATTGTACTGAAGGAGATACAAAGCAGCTTGGTGAGCAAATGTTATAGGTTATTTTACGAAGTTAAAATATCTCTGGTTACCTTATTGCTTGCATTAGTGGTTAGGCTACTTCAGTGATCCAGGCTCATGTAGACCCGCCCTATTGTCTTTAGCGAAAAGAGGGACTTGTACCTCATAATCGTAGCCTATGTATTCTTTACTCTCGAGGCTATACATCAAACTTGAATTGGAATAACAACGAGACTAAATTTACAGCTCTGGCCACAGTGACTGACAATGTTATGCAACATTGTCCTTCTGCTTTGCGTTACGCGTAATCTTTTATTTGTCAGCAACAGTGGTCTGTGGCTATAAAGGAAGTGTGGTAATTTTACAATCAAAAATTGATGTGAATGGAATAATTCCCCGCAACAACACTTCAACAATCGGAAAACTTTTTACTCTGCCAATCTCGGTAACCGGCCCTGCATCAAGAGCCTCTACAACAGTGGTTCCCAACCTTTTTGACCTTGCGGCACCCTATCAAAGAGATAAATAGTTTGCGGCACCCTGGCAAAACTGTATCAATTTTATGAGGTTTCTGTATTTCAAATAGGCCTAATAGCGCGCGTAAATAAATGTAGGCTATTTATTCAAAAGTCAGTGTGAAATTTGGGCTTGACTTCTTGCAGAAAGTCCCTTAATATCTGGGGGCTCTATTCGATAAAGCCACCCGCATTTCTTCCTCGACTATAAGCAGTCGTTCTCGTTTTTTAGTTTTTATGTTCGTTTATACGGAAAATCCACTCTCACATAGGTATCACGCGGAAAACTGCAGAAAAGGCACAATAGCTTTCTTTTCAACACAAGGATATTCATTTGAATTTTTATCCAGAACTCGTCGAGAGGTATCTGCTTGTGCATAAGCTTAAAACTTCGATCGTTACGAATATCAATTAATTCTTCTTCTTTAAGATTCAAAACAATACGAGAGTCCAGTAAAAGTGGATATCTCACCAATGCGTAATTTTCCGTGGACAAGCAGGGGAAGTATTTCTAAATTTTTTCTTCCAATGATTTTAGGTGCTGAGTTATTAATGAGAACTTCTTTGTTCTTCATTTCAGAGAAATGTGAAAGCATGTCAAAGTTTTCGTTTTCCACTTTTAAGGACCACATTTGCAGTTGTTCTCTCAGTGGTTTCATTTTATCGGTTGAAGTTAAGAGAGTTTCATTTTTGTCCTGCATTTTCACATTCACGTTATTTAAATGGTCGAAGCTATTTACTAAATACGCTAATTTGGAGACCCCATTGTAATCGCAAAGCAATTCACAAAATTCCTCTTGCTTTTCAAGGCTGAAAAAAGAGAGCATTGCATCCTTCAACTCACATAGGCTAGCCTAGTTGAGAAGGAGCGATTTTCTGGCGTCGGCACTACCTGACTGCTCACTATATAGAACAGCGAGCACTGTGTTTCGCTAATCATACCGGTGTAGCCTCCACCCTAACCATCAAGATTTTCCCAAAAACATGTGTTTCTCTGCAGTCGAGTGTAGCAAGAACTCAGCGATAGACACGTGTTTCGCCCATGAGGCTGGGCTCATCAGCACCGCACCACTAGTTCTTGCTACACTCGAATGCTGAGAAACTCATATATAGCCTACTCGTGACAATGCTTTTCCTCGCGACAACCATCTTACTTCGGACGGTATGTAGCCTAACAGAAGATTAGCATAGTTTTCTCGCATTTCCTTACAAAGCTTGGCAAATAGACGTGATTTAAGTGGTCTATTTTTGATGTAGTTGACCATTTTGACAACTTTGTTTAACACTTTTTAGGTCTGAACCTAATGTTTTTCCGACAAGAACTTCGCGATGAAGAAAACAGTGTATTGTTGTAATATCACTAGTTTGCCTGTTTGCTAACGATACAAATCCTTCAATTGACCTTGACCCAACCATCGGTTTACAATGGTTCGCAAACAATCGTGCAATTTTATAATCGTGCTGGGTCACACAATCCAATAATCCATCTGCAATTTGACTTTGTGCGCCAATAAAATCATGAAGCCTGGCAATAATGATGCCTTTCAAACGTTTTCAGGGAAAGAAAAGCAACGAGTCAAAATCTCTTTCACGCTGTTTTTCCTGGGCGAGAAAACGAAGGTTTACCGCCAGCCCAGCGGCTTCCCCACTAAGCGACCCTCTAGAAAGGAGCCGGGAATAACTACGAGGCGCGAAACTTAATACGCACTGAAACTCGATTAGAAATAAATAAATTCCGCACTTAACGAGTTAAAGTTAAAATAAAGAATGGGCCACACTATTGCAATATCTCGCGGCACCCTTGAGCATTGCAATTGGCACCCCAGGGTGCCGCGGCACCCCGGTTGGGAACCACTGCTCTACAAGTATGAGTATATGATTTTGAAACTCAATATCGCAAGCTACGTTGCAACGCCTACCTACACAGTTGAGGAAATGGGCATTGTTATTTTTTTCAGCAACTAATTTCGAGTATCATTCTGACATTGGGCAGTACATGCGAGAATATAGGGATCTGAGAAGTGCGGTGGCTGCCGGTCATAGAGACTGCTCTTGCCACGGCGCATACGGACCTGAAGAAATTGATAAAGTTTACGATAGCCTGGGCGTTTCCAAACAAATGCAAAGAATCAGGTATTCATACTTCGTTTCACAATATTAGCTTGGTGACGGTTTATTATGCGAATCACTTTACTATCTTAATTTTTTTATGTAGGCTTTTGACTTCAACCAAGAAAACCACTCTTCCGCCTGTTAAAGATGCAGCAGTTATGTAAGTGACATCCTTAAGCATTTGCAAGGCTTACTGTCGGCTAATCCACAAAATGTAGGTTATTATAACCATTATTTAAAAAAAGGGGGCGATTACTTTAAACCCGTATCAACGTAAAGTCAATCGGGGATCCGCGTAAAGCAGATACAAAAGCATCAAAAATTTAAGAAAAATGTGAACACTATAATATAAACGACGACCTTTTAGAGTACATGTATAAAAGTGAGACAAACTTTTTTTGTCTCACTTTTAAACATGTACTCTAAAAGGTCGTCGTTTATATTATAGTGTTCACATTTTTCTTATAATAACCATAGCAGGCATATTAGTTTTCAAGAGAATTAGCCTACTAGGCTGTTAAGTGGGCCTGCTGTAGCTTGTTGTAGCCTAATGTTTCGTTTGATGTCCTCGTCCTCATTACACCTCTTGTTTCGGCCCATCTACGTGGAAACAATGCAAGAAGCAATTTCCTTTCAAGCAGGATATGGTTGTATTTTAGTTTTCTAATTTTGATTGTGGCATTGTGGCAATGCTAATGGTTTAGTAAAGCTTAATTTATTTGTTTGCTTTTGGTATGGTTTCTTAGTAACTGATTTTATATCACTGGACATCAAACCGAAAATTCAGCTTAATTTATTTGTTTGCTTTTGGTATGGTTTATTAATAACTGATTTTATATCATTAGACATCAAACCGAAAATTCTGAGCACGACGAATCTGATTCTGAGTCAACGCCTGGTTCATCCTCCAGCTCGACAAGAGATAATGAATTAGCGAGTCCAGACGCAAGAAATAGAAGAAATAATCTCAATCTTTCTCCTTTGAGAAAGCAAGTCCGACTCCCCGATTCAAACAATTTTCCACTGCAGACAGTGTCTGGTCTGGGAATGCAAGAACTGGCCAGGCTTGCAGCTACTAGATGCGAAACTAGACATGCCAAAGACAAAACAGGTATTTTGATTTTTAAACTGAGCATGTTTTTATTTTTGCAACGACTAATCTTATGCTTTCATTAAGCATGTCGAAATATATAAAGTTTTTAAGCTGCCTTACTGTACGTGGCGGTGACAGGGTGCTGCGGGATAAGGCGCTCGCTTTCCAATAATGCGAACCTGATTCAACTCTTGGCTTGAGCTGGTTTTAGAAAACACCGCTCACCTCTATCAACGGTGTAATAAATTGGGTAGGCATACATAGGCGTAGCCAGGGGGGGGGCGAAAGGGGCCATGGCCCCCCCAAATTTTCCAAGTTTAGATTCCAAAGTTGATTCCTTTGTTGAAAATATAATAAAATTTGTAGAAATTTATAACGTTTTCCAAGACATCTGGCTATTAACACCCCCAAGGACTTGTTTTAGACACACAGAAAGACACCAATAAATTTTGCAAATCGTAAATCGCGCAAAATTTACGCGATTTACGTTTCTTTTAACTAATTTGTAAAAGCAATTTCAGAATGGCTTACTCTGTTGGGTTTTTTGTAGTTATTGAGTTTTTGTGTAGCTGAGTTTTTGGTGTTCTCTAATTTTAGCCGCAGTTTTTGCCCGTTCGTGTGTAAGTTAACAAGTTTTTGCCCGTTCGTGTGTAAGTTTCTACCTTTAATAAGTTAATAGCTGTTTATCTGCTAATAAATTTCATACAAATATTACCTTAAAAGTGTTTTCAGAAAGCGCTATTAATCCATTATTTGAGTGTAATTTTGCAAAAATTTTCCAGGGGAGCATGCCCCCGGACCCCCCTAGAATACGCGTGCCTTCGGCACGCTCTAACCCCCACCAGCTTTATTGCTTTCCTTGCTCAACCCACCAGGATACACCACTGCACATCAGGTGGCGATGGCTCAAATTAAACACTTTGTCGTTCTCTTCAATTCATCAAATATTTGGCCACCCCCAAAAATTTTCCTGGCTACGCCACTGTAGGTATATAGTTTCTGAAGGAAGGCACCCGAGAGAAAGAAACTGGCCACCCTAGCCAACTCATCTTAATGCCGAAGATCGAGTATGATGAAAATATTATCTTCTCATTCTCCAAAGCTCAGTAACTGAGCATGGGACCTTTACCTTTTACCCAGGGCCTCTGAGAGAAATTTTCACTAGGGGTACGAAGAGTCATTCCGGCCCCCCCTCTCACCGGGCCCCCTTTGTCTTGGGCAAAAAGTGTGATGTTTGCTTAAGCGTATTGCACACCACACAACATTTTACTGCAGAATTGGACACCTGTGCGCAATAATAGTGTCAGGCTGTAATAAAACTATTATTTTGTGTTGTGCATATCATGTGATCTGTCCCTTGCCAATTTGTGTATCCTGCATTAAATTCGTGTGTCAGTTGTGGATGGTGCTGTTGAGAGGTGTCGCTTGTAGGCCTACAATACATCTTTAATGTAAAATTTTTTAATTCATTTTTTTATTTCTTAGATGTAGCCAAGGCCTATTAGAGGGGGGTACGGAGGGTACGGCGTACCCTTGAGGGCCCTGGCCTGTGTTTGTTGGAGGGCCCGAAATTGTGATTTCATAGTTTACACGCAAAAATGTTTGGTTAAAACCATCCTAAACGACTAAATTCAAGCATAAAAGTTGTTATATTCTTTAGTCCTGGGGGGCCCGTAATGTAGCAAAAGGACCCGGAAAGGTAATTGAGTGCATTGCGAGCAAATTAAGAACCCAGAGTGGTGATTTCATGCTTTACGTGCAAAAATGTTCTGTTAAAAGCACCCTAAATTAAATGATGAAAGTAGGTTATTTTCCTGTCTGGAGGGGGAGGTATAGTGTAGCAAAAGCAGTTTTGAGAAAAGCTCGGGTGTTTTGTGTTTTATTTGAAAAAGGTAGGTTCACGCTTATTTCACTTCAAATAAACTTCGGAGTTGAAGCAGGAGTCGGAGTCAAAAGAAAGTGACTTCGTTCACCTCTGCTAGGCATGTGGTAATGCAAAAGCTCATGAAGCAAGGTCATTGGTTAGATGATTAATTTGATTGTGTTGGTTTGTTTTGTTTGTTTTTCATATCTTTATCCTGCATTGCGGGAAAGCGGATTTGAGCGCTTTGCATCGGTGTGCGCCTTCCGACTAGTCACGGTAGATACCGGGACGCGCAACTCCGTTATTCCGCCAACATTAGAAGGGTCAATTGCCAATTTGACATTTTTTCACGCTTTGTTGCTCGCTTGTTTTCAACTAAAAACCTTAAATTACTTTAAAACCAACTTCATTCTTCTTATATAACCTATAAAATGTACATTATTTTGTAAATCAGAAAAAATCGTAACCCTTCTAGTGTTGCGGATAAGCCAAAAGCGGATGTAGTTGCGCATCCCGATATTCTACTGTCCCTACTTCCGACGCACACCTGACCCACGCTGCAGCCGAAGGCAATGTTTGTTTCCGATTGTCTACTCTACTTATGACTTAAATTTGGTACTACCCATTACTCGAAATCGTGCAACAAGTTGTTATGTTTGAGCCTTGGTAGAGAGCTTGGCTTGTACCAGGTTCATGTAACGCTCAGTAACGTTAAAGGATTTAACATTTTTTATTAAACAAACAAGAAAAAAAAACTACTAAATCCAACGTTTTCGACACCACATAGTGTCCTCATCAAAAATAATTATTTATAGGCTACATTTAAGAGAAATAAATAAATTTGAAAACTTTATATTAAAGCTGTACAAGTGACACCTCTCAACAGCACCATTAACAACTGACACATGAATTCAATGCAGGATACACAAATTGTCGGCTGCGTAGTCGAGTGGTGAGAACGTCTGCGCGACGTTCGAAAGGACGTGGGTTCGACACGGCTCCAGAGCACGCGGCTGTGTTTCGGCAAAGACACTTAATGGCAAGCCAAAGTAAGGGGAGCAGCTGACTGGAAGACTATATGTCACTTCGCTGCTTCCTGTCGTCTGTTGTATCGAATCCTTGATCGCAGTGTACTGTATGTCATCGCAATGGGCGCAAATAAAAGCATGATTATTATTATTGGCGAGGGACAGATCACATGATATGCACAACACTAAATAATAGTTTTTTTGCCGCCTGATACTATTATTGCGCACGTATGTCCAATTCTACAGTAAAATGTTGTATGCAGTGGCGTAGCCAGAAAAAAAATTTGGGAGGGGCCAAATATTTGATGAATTGAAGAGAACGACAAAGTGTTTAATTTAAGACATCTGCAGTGGCGTTTCCTGGTGGGTTAAGAAAGAGAAGCAATAAAGCTGATGGGAAAATTTTTGCAAAATTACACTCAAATAATGGATTATAGCGCTTTCTCGAAACACTTTTAGGGAATATTTGTATGAAACTTATAGACAGATAAACAGCTATTAACTTATTAAAGGTAGCTGTTACACACAAACGGGCAAAAATTGCGGCTAAAATTAGAGAACACAAAAAAACTTAGCTACACAAAAACTACAAAAAAAACCAACAGAGTAAGCGGTCCTGAAGTTGCTTCCACAGATTAGTTAAAAGAAGCGTAAATCGCGTAAACTTTGCGCGATTTACGATTTGCAAAACTCATTGGTGTCTTTCTGTGTGTCTAAAACAATTCCTGGAGGGTGTTAATAGCCAGATGTCTTGAAAAACAATATAAATTTATACAAATTATATTATATTTTCAACAAAGGGTTCAACTTCGGAATCCAAACTTTGAAAATTTGGGGGGCCATGGCCCCTTTCGCCCCCCTGGCTACGCCTATGGTTGTATGATGTGCAATACGCCTACGCAAACATCACGCGTTTTGCCCAAGACAAAGGGGGCCCGGAGTGACTCTTTGTACCCCTAGTGAAAATTTCTCTCAGAGGCCTTGGATGTAGCTTATAATTATTTCTGAAGAGGACACTATGTGGTGTCGAAACGTTGGATTTAGTAATTTTTTAGATGTAGCTTATAATTATTTCTGAAGAGGACACTATGTGGTGTCGAAACCGTTGGATTACGTAGTTTTTTTTATGTGTTTAGCCTAATGTTAAATCCGTTAACGTTACTGAGTGTTATATGTATCTGGTACAAGCCAAGCTCTCTACCAAGGCTCAAACATAACAACTTGTTAAAACATAATCAAGTTAATCATCTGACAAATCCTAATCTTTCTTCATTAACTTTTGCATTCACCACATGTCCAGCACTAGCAGAGGGGAACGAGAGAAGTCACTTTGTTTGACTCCGGCTCCGGTCCTGCTTCGAAAGTATTCTCCGGCTCCTGCTCTAACTCCGAAATTGATTTTGAAGTGAAATAAGCGTGAAACTACCTTTGTCAAATAGTTTATAAAAAACAAAAACACCCGAGCTTTTTGCCCGGGTTTTTCTCAAACCTGCTTTTGCTACACTATGCCCCTCCCCCCCCACGGACAGGAGAATAACTAACTTTTATGATTTAATTTAGGGTGCTTTTAACAGAACATTTTTCACCTAAAGCATTAAATTACCACTTTGGACCTCTAATTTGCTCGCAAAGCACTCGATTACCTTTCTGGGTCCTTTTACTAGATTACGGGCCCTTCAGGACTAAAGAATAACAACTTTATGTTTGAAATCAGTCGTTTAGGATGGTTTAAACCAAACATTTTTTCGCGTAAACTATAAAACCACAATTTTGGGCCCCCCAACAAACGCATGCCTGGACCCTCAAGGGTACGCCGTACCCTCCGTACCCCCCCTCTCATGGGCCTTGCTTTTACCTATTGTGTATCAAAACTTTTCCGTAGTTGCAACCATGGCCACCTGGAGATGCGGCCTGATTTGTCACATTTTGCAGATTTTGATTACAGCTACTGCTAGTGTTTGACTGACATTTTTTGAGATGTTTTTACTTTTTGCGGTTTCCTTATGACATAAAACTTTTTTGTTGCCTTGGAGAAGCAGTAGCAAATGAGAAAAAGTAAGTTAAAAAACGCAAAATCAGACTGTTATTGAAAATTAACAGTCTGACTAAAATCTTCGAAATCAAATTTTCTTTGTTTTTCAACATGTGAGAATGTTAAAACCTATTGCGTCATCTGGGGAAAAGAATAAAGAAAGCGTAAAAATCTAATTTTTAGAAAAATTTATTTAAACGTTCGCCCAAAGTTGGAAAAACCTGGAGATTTCTGCAAAATGTGACAAATCAGGCCGTATCTTTAGGTGACCATGTTGCAACTTAGACTTACCAATGGATAGGTATCTCAAGTATAGTGAATCAACAAAAATATTTTACTTTAGGCTTAATAGACTTTTTTTTTCTGAACTTTAATCAGTTTCTTAAGGTTTCATCGATATTGCTATCAATTTATCATTTCCCAACTTAATACAAGTACATACTGAGTCTTTAGCTTACATTTGTTGAAATTCATGATGACTGCAGTATTTAGCCTATTGATGAATGGTGCTGTCTTGAAATGGTTAAATAAATTAGTAAGCCTATTGGGCTACTTCAGCTGACTACGTAAAAAAACGTTACAAAAATTAATAAAGTTTTTTCTTTATAACTACAGATTTCGTTTCGCCAAAGCTTCATTATTCCTCATCATCAGACAAAAAAATTCTTTCCACTGCTCTACACCTGAAAGAAAAGACTTTGTGCCGAGTAATAGAACTTTCGCTTCCTGAGGCTTACGCAGCAGAAAATTCAAGTGAAAGTAATAAAGAAAAACAATCGACAAGATCTTGTTTGGATCATCAGAATGCACGACATCATACTTTTACAACAGAATTCGATTCGTCAACAATCAGTCCATACAACCCAACGCCTGATTCGAGACTACAAAAATTGGATCTTGGTGAACCACAAGATGATGCTCTCGCGGTTGCCATTGGTACAAGTCGCAGCTGCCAATCGTCTGCATTGTCAAATGTTGTTAGTCCGTTGTCGAATACTTCTTGTAGTTTTTCACCGCATCGAGCTCAAACAGTTAAAGAGATGCTAACTGCTGCAGTCAGAGACGCACACCCATTTAGCAAGAACGGAACCCAGACGCAGAAAAGCCAAAAGAAAGTGGATGATTCAAGTGAAAAACAAAGCTTTCAAGATTTGGATGATGTGCGTCATCATCCCACGCAACCAGTGTTTTCGCGAACTTATAGAAATCTAAGTTACAGACCTTCAATGCGGAAATTTATGGAAGAATTGTACTCTCCTGAAAAAGAAGACGCTTTTGAAGAAAATGATGAATCTTGTCTTGTAACAGGAAAACAACTTCAACAGCTGAAGTCTTTTTCAAACAACTCTCTACCTTCATTCAATTCTAAGGAATATTCTAAATTAATGATTAAACTTGGAAGGAAATCTCAAAATTCTTCTCAAAACAAAAATACCACCGATGTGCTTCGTCGCCCACAAAGGCTTCGTGACGAGAGAGAAAGTTATGAGCCGATCCGCCGTGTGGTGACGCTAGAGACAAAAAGAGCGACCAAACCAGCAAAACTGGCAATATTTTCCAAATGCCACACTGTGGTGAAACCACAAGTGTCTGTTCGAGGAGTAACTTTATGAAAAATGAAATCCGACTTGTTACTTTATTTTTGTTCTTCTGCTGTATTTGTTGCTGTAGGCTACCTTTTATAAATAAAAAGCTGTAGTTCGCTATTTTTTCAGAACAGAAGGCTATAAAAACTGCTTTCTCATGTTTTGTTGCTCAAGTAAAACACAACGGAATAGCTATCATATACTAGCGAAAAAAGGATCGCTTTTTATTACTTTTGGGAATAATTTATTTGTTTTGTTTCCTTCATTACCTTTTAGCAAAATCTAATAAAACGTCTATATGGTATTTTAAAAATCTCTGAAGTCGAAGTCGAAGGTTTCAAGCTTTAGGCTTTGTTTTGCATGAGTTATTAGATTGCAGTGGTTCTTAACGAGGGGTGTACGACTACGTACCACTAAACGATGCGAGACTTATTTCCAGGGGAGTGTAGGCTAGGAATGCTAATCATTAGGGTTAGTTATAAAATCAGATAAGAAGTTTTGTTTGTTCAACGGGCTTCCAAACAACATTTTAAACTACAACTAAACTAACTATTACTTTTCGACCATTCTGAGGGGGTGTGAGAGCTGATTGATGATTTCAAGGTGGTGCCAATAATGCATAAAAGACAATTAGTTATGCGATTATCCGGCTTTTTCTGAATGGATAAATCATTATTGTCATTCCTGATGACGACACAATAATGCATCGAAAATCTTCGGTTTACTTAATCTAGTTTCCGCGTGTTTAAAAGTAATTATTCTGAATTCGCTAGTTTTGCTTGGCTTTGTTTGTTTGCACTACAACAGAGTGAATTCCCTGCTGAAGCTCTGCTAACGTATGAATTCTCAAGTAATAACTTCATAGATTTAATCTTGCCTTATACATACGTAATATCGAATGGTCAGCGATGAAAATTCATAAACTTGCAAGTTTTAAACAGATCTCTATCTATAGAACACATAGTGAATATATCAGTTGATTTCATCAAGGCACCTATCAATCAAAACATTTTTATCTATCGAAATTTATAACAACTATCCAATCTACAAAACAGGCGACAACAACTCAACCTTCCTTGCTTGGTGAAGGGACCTGTTGAAACAACAATCAAATTATTCGGTGCAACTCCACAAAATGTAAACGAAAGGGATGTGTAACATTTTAACATACAGCTTCAGAGTTTTGAGACACAGCGTAGGCTACCTGTAATTCAGTATGTTTTACAAAGCACAAGACTGTGAGCTCGAAAAGCAATCCGTTTGCCATCTCAAATTTGCAATCGAGAAAAAAGTTGATAAAGCTCGAAGGCAGTAATCTAGAATCATCACTTAATTTGGAACGAAAAAATAAGTGACTATTAGGTTTACTGCAGCAGAAATAGTAGGCTTAATGGAAGTTTAATTAGGCTTACATCAAGCGACGCAAAGCTCCGCTTCCGGCAAACTCTCAATTTCAAGTATCTTATATGTTTTATTAGAAGATTGCTTTCCGCAAGGCGCAATATATCTTTGAGACGCTGAGCATTGAGTGGTTGTTTCTGTAAGCTTCGATAATTATCTGTTTAACCACAAACGATCATGTTGTATCAATATTATTAACATTTTAATATAAGCAAGTGCCTTAAAAAGACACCAGGTGCAAAATTAGATTACAATTTCTTATCTTTTTTCTTACTAGTCTTTTCGTGCACGAATTTACTATTAACTTAATAATCTCGTCAGCGTCAATATTGGCTAGAACGCAAGTAGTTGACTAAAATGAGTTGTTAACAATGATAACAACTAACCACAGGGTTTTTAATTAGTTACTGTAATAACGTTCTGCCTGCTTCTCTGTATATTTTCGTTATCTTTACCAAGCAGACTATTATACCAAGTGCTATCAATAGCTCCACGTCAGTTTTGAAGAATTTCTATAAGTTCATGATTGAGAATTCCCTTGACGTCGTCTTCAGCCAAGAATTTATTTGCAACAAACTTTGAATAATTGTTTGTAACTTGGAGAGATTTTTAGATAAAATTTTAAAACACAAGAAGGACCAAGTACGCATGAGACTAAGTAATTAAATTAAAACTCAAGCATGGAAAAGCCGTTGTATTCCGATGTGCTACAAACCTACATTCTCAACTGACCTACAAAATTTAGTTACAAACAAAAAATACAATAAAATCAACCTAGAAACTGCTGCATTGTAGACGAGTGTATACAAATCAGCGTACTATATCGCCTCTAACGTCAACTGACGTGCTTGATCCTTCTGCTTAGTGTTGTAATTTTCTCGGTAACCTTTGACCTCTAAAACACGAAATTCGATCAGAGTGTATATACAAATGAAAAAATAAAACTCAGAGAGCATGAAGCAATAGAGTTTGACAGAATAGGAATTCTAAGCATTTAAAAATAAGAATACGTCAATTGACGTGCTTGGTCCTTCTACTGTTCAGCAGAAAAAAGTTTGAAAAAAGTTGAAAAATTGGCTTTTAAAACAAAATTTTGTTAACAGTTGACAATCTTTTATTATATAATCCTGCACGCTCTGCTAAGCCAACACAACCACAACTACGTCAAAATGAAGTTGTTTGTTTTTTTTTTACTTTTTTTTGCAAAGTAGGCTACATATGCTGGTAATCAAAATTAAATAAATATACATCGGCTAAATTGACGACTCTTACTCTCACCATTGAATCTTGCATTGTCATAAAATGGTTTTATAAGTTTAAGAAGCCTAATTACAAGCAACTTACTTTTGTGCATCATGCACACAACACAAGAATACTTTTTTAAACAACTCGTTTACATATGTTCGTGTTTTAGGATCTGACTCTAACGAGTAAAATATTATCGTATCACAGATCATTGTTGTCGTGGTAAATGTTTGATGTTGGTCTTTGTTCCCGATCAAAACCATAGACACACATCAAAAATAAAAATGACACTACTTCATAAAAACTTGGTGACTGATTGGTGTGCTTGAAGATATATTGACTTAAAGTTAAAATTTAAAATGCGAGATCAGATTACGCCAATGACGCGCAGAATGTGTTGAAAAGATGTGGATAGCCTGGCCATATCCTCCATCTTTATAGGCTTTGTCTATTCTGTGGCCAAACGGCTTAAAATGTGGTAAATACTTTTAAGGACGAGTGGATGTAAATTGTTCATGCACTTTGTTTACTTTTTTGCAACAATAGTTAGTCATGTGGTAACAACTTACCCGCACTATGGTAGGCACTTTAACATAGGACAGTTTTCCGTACAAACCAGCTACCACCATTGCGCCGCGGCGCATTGGTTAAGAAAGGTAGGACAATTTTCCTTATAAAATCAATTGATTACAGTCATTAAGATTCTTCTTGCACTCAGTTCAGTTGCAAAAGAAATAAGAACATTAGCAGAGGGTGGGAATCGAACCCACTAAATCGAAATGACTATTTCCTTGCCCTAACCTTAACCCATTAGGCCACGCTGCTTGTGGCGATACATTTACTTAATTTTCTTTGTACCAAAAATCTTTCGAGTAGATCGGCCAGAATATCACGTGCTGAGTCGCATGACTGAAACCAGCTGATTTGCAAGAAAAACTGTCCTTTGTCAAAGTGCCTATCCCCGCAGTATAGCTAACCAGCTTAAGTTTCATCATATCAAATGCTTGTCACGACATATTGCAAAATGGTGCGGTGGTATGGCGCAGCGGATAAGGCGCTCGCTTTGCAATCATGAAATCTTGGTTCGACTCCAGGCTGCAGCCGGTTGTTGAAAAGCACTGCTCACCTCTATCAGGGTGTAATAAATTAGGTGGGCGTAATGGCTAAAGGAGAGACGGCCGAGAAGAAGAAACTGGCCACCCTACTCCCGTTAGTGCCGAAGACTTAGTATAATGAGAACCTTATCTTCTCATATGCCGATGCTTGGATCAAGTATGAAACTCACCTTTACCTTTATTGCAAAATTACCATACAGCAAATCATTTCATTGTAACTTAAATATTCTCTCAAAACACTTCCGTCAAGCATGGTCTTAGATTTTTTTCTACAAACTTAAATTTTATTTTTCAAAGCCATCTTGGTGTATTTATTAATATCTACGTGCCTCCTTCTTGGAAACAGAAATGACACACAAATCGTTTCTTCCAAAGAAATCACGTTTGACTCAATCCAAACAAGTGTGTTTCTCTTTTTGTTTTCTCGCCAACATCATCATCGTTTGCCTGCTAGCATAAGTGAAATAAAACTGAACTACAAACTAGAGTTTCCAAAACAATATTTAGCTTTAATAAAACATAAATTTAGTTATGTGTAGCATATGTTTACAATAACCCGACTAGTAAAGGTTGATGTACATAAACACGAAACCGTGAATAAGTTCTTTCGACTTAACAAAACGGTAAACACAAGTAGCCTAAACCATTGAAAAGCATTAGATCACTTTCAAAAATAAGCCGATAGACTGACAAAGATTACATTCATGTTGATGAGGATAAGAACGTGTTTGTACGGATTGAGCTTTTGTAAACTTCCTTTTGTCATACTTTTAATCTGATCTCACGCTTCCTGTACGCATGTTTTGAAATTAAACACTTTTTCGTCCTTTCTATTATGCGTGATCGTAGCTAACCTACTCAGCAATACAATTCAACACTGTAGCGCTATTGACACAAAACGGAAATCGCCGTGAATATTTATTTTTATACCGTTTGAATGGTTGGCATTTAAGACTTTATCTTTAGTTGTTTTTTTTTCATGATTCTGTATGAAATGATGGAAATATGAAGTTAAAACAGCTGTTTTAGCACAACTATTAAGCTCACAATCACAAGACATGCAAGAGAATAAACAGACTCTGACCACCTAAATATCGCTTAGGCTAATTTTGTGTTGTTTTAACCATTCGAATGAATATCATAATTCAATTGTGTTGAATTTTGGAAATTTAGCTGGATTAGTTTCTCATCATTTTGCTTTGATGCAAAGATTTTGAGTGTGTCGGTAAAATACGTCACCAGATGGAATGATAAAATTAAAGTATGAGAATACAAATAGATAGCTTAGGCACTTAAAATCGTAAAAGAAAAATTCTTTATCAAATTTATTGCATTTCAAAATTTAAAAAAATGTTTAGATAAGAATATGAAGTGGAAAAAGCAAAAATTCAACAGGTTGGCTATCTAATGGCATATAATAAAAGAACGCTTTATGCTACCAAGAAAAGAGGTCAAATACTGTTTAAATGTTAACCGATATAATACTGTAACCGCTAAAACATATCATCAGAAATCTACAATATGTAGAGTAGACTACACTGATAAAGCCAATGTGTGGCGAAAGCTGCAGTAATTTTGATTTTATCAACTTAGTGTTGCCCAGTTTGCTATGTCAACACAAAGTGATTGTTTTTATTATTTCGAAGCTCAATTTATCGAAACATTTAAACAGGTAAGTTAAGAGTTGAAAATAAATTTATTAGGCTAACTGTTGCGAAGCTACTTTAGCACAAGCTTAACTATTGTCGTTTATTCAGACTTTTATTTTTATGTTAAATCGAACGAAGAAAGGAGTTCCTGCCGATTTTATTTCAAAAGAGACTTGATCAATTATGATCAATGCAGAGTACAGTATTTGTAATAAAGATTTAAAAGTTGATTTATTTGCTAAAGTTGTGTCTGTGGCAATGTTTTGAAAGCACTGTTTCAACCATAACCATAAGTAAGGAGTGTTATCGACCTATGATGACTGCTTAAGGTTTCTTGTCTATAGAATCACGTCCATTCGTCACTGGTAGGCGTGCCACTCAATGTATGTTTGGACCACTACTGTCTTGGTTTTAAAACGGATGACACTTTTGCGAATCCTTTCAAGCATTCCACTTCATTGTAACTAACTGGTCGAATGGTGATGACATTCTTGTGTCATTCTTCAAACTTCTTCATGTACGTTTCAGGCTACCAGCACCATTCAAGCAATTTTAAAACGCTTTGAAAATAGGAGAAATATTCCCTTTTTTAAAGTAATAACGTGGTAAGTTTTATTTGACGTAAAACGGACCTCAAGTTGTTGATACACCCACTTTTGGAGTGTTCATAAAGTGAGTGATACATCACATAGGAACTTCCGATTTCAGATTCTTTAGGCGAGCTTCAAATTCTTCACATGACTTGCACGTTTTGATAACGTTGTTTTGCTTATAATTTATTGAAAATGTTCATTTGGGGTTTGGCAATGCCGTGAACCGTCCAAAGACGTCATTGAGGCTGTGAATAAAATTTGCAAACTAGGCTATGTCGCATTCCTATGTGATAACGATACCAGGTTTCTGCAACGAACAGACTCGCAGTGATGAACGGACAGAAGTGGCAGGCAGCACGACTAAGTCACCACAACATTACCGCAAGAGCTGGAGCGTAGGTGACAAGTGTCAAATGTAGTTTATTTGTAAATCCGCCTTTAGAACACTTCATGACATGAAAAGAAGTTTTTTGTTTTTTTTTCACGTCGGATGATTTCCCTATGGCTTCTGCAAAACAATGCGTTGGAACATTTTACTAAAACAATAGTGCATCACAATTTTATGTTTTCTTTTTTATACATCACTTACTGTTATAAAATTAACCAATTTAAAAAGGGCTTATTTCAGGCTATTTCTCTTCACATCCTTTGCACATTTTTTCCACAAAATTCGAACTTGCAATCATCTTATTACAAAACAATAAATTCTACTGTTTTGTTTATTAAAGATTGTTTAAAAATCAAATGTAATAGGCACACAACCTAATTTAACGGCGTTAGCTTACAATATATATCCTACCAGTGCTTTTAAAGCTTTGTTGAGCCACGGAACACTTTATGCATTAAAATAATTTTGCGAAACCTCCAACAAAATTTTATAACAATGCAATAAAATGAACAACACAACAACAATTTATAAGATGTTTGGATGAACACAATGTTGATATTTGAGCAGGAATTTCAGAAACACAAACGTTAAGCTCTTTTGACTTTGATTTTTGATTAATAAATTTCATACGGAACACTTGACGATCTTTCACGGAACATTACTGTTCCGTGAAACTCCGGTTAAAATTCATTGGGTTAGACTACAGACACAATTTCAGAAACCAAACGGCAGATGTTTTGAAAAAGCAACAAAACGAAATTTCACTAATTAAAATTAGGCCACATTTAACTTTAAGCTAAGTTTTATTTCTGTTTATGTAGCTTGTATATTTTTGAAATCCAGAAAAAAAAACTTGTTCTCTGGTCCCCTTTGTTCGATGTCACATCCACTAACACAAAACCATCTGCTACTCATATAAATATAACTTTGAATCTCATGCATCATTATAAAAGTTGTCAATACAGCAAAATTCATGTAAACCTGTCAAGGTTGTATCCGGGAATGTAAAGCATGCGCACGGACAGACAAATACCGTCCCAAGTGACAGCAATTGCGTCAACGATAAGGCAGTTTCGTTTTTATCTTTATGTTATATTTTACAAATAACCCCATATAACAATCATGAAAGGTCGGGCGTTAAAAATTGGTTAAGCTAAACCATTGTGGAATTTTGAAAAGTACAAGAAGAATTGATAGGTGAGGTCTTGTCGATAACTCCCAACCCTAGGTACACCCTTTTGATATCATAAAACCTTTGTTTCTAGATGACAAGGTTTGTGACACGAAAATCAATCTGGACAGCCCTTAAAGCAACAATTCAAAAACAAGATTTCTACATGGATAAAACACGAACACCATCGCGTTTTTGGAGACGTTATTGAAAAAGCTCCGTCATTTTTCTACGAAGCACGGCGAATAAGAATATGATATTTGTAATCTCAAGACGTCTTTAGGAAACACAATAGGACAAACTTGCATGTCTTGTAAGAGGTTGTAAATCTTCTGTTTTAGTCTTCCAAGAAAATAAATTAAAAAGCTGTTTTCAGCAGCCAGCGGCTTTGGAATAACAATCTTTGTTTGCTGTTTTTCGTGGTGATGTCATGATCGTAATAAATCCGGTTAGTATCGGTACCTAGAAGTCAGCATCTGCATGCTAATTCGTGATGGCTTATAATTGCCTTCCCCACACATTAATGGCTTACAAAACTGTGTGAAACTGTTTTCACATAAGACCAGCTATGGATAAAACGTATGTTGGAATTGATACGCCAATGACACAATTTTCAAACATACGATTCTTATTTTTGTTATGGGATGGATACTAGACAACAAACTAACAAAGAAAATACAAATTTATAGAAATAAAAACACAGATCAGAATTTGTCAGTTAGATTATATCTTAGTCTGTGCACCAGAAGCAAAATGTAAACATTGACCATAAGTTAAAGTTTTTCTGGTGAAGAAATATATAGTGCAGCTTAGGTAAAGGTAACAGTTCCTTTCTCTCGGCCACCTTTACTTCAGCAAATAGTAGGGTGGGTGGGTGAGTGTTATAAATAGGGTGAGCCTAATTACTGAAGTAAAGGCGGCCGAGAGAAAGGAACTGGCCACCCTATTCTCCTTAGTGTCTAACACCCTGTAGGTAGAGGTGAGCAGTATTTTAAACAACCAGCTTAAGTCGAGAGTCGAACCAGGTTTGCATTATTGGAAAGCCAACGCCTTGTCCACTGCACCATCTCAACCGCTAGTGCAGTTTACATACTAGAAAAATAAACTACAAATTTTTGCAAAACTACAAAAATTTGATTACAGATGATGGCGATATTATACGGTAGGCACTTTTACATCACCCACTCGTCGAAGAGTGCCTGCTTTTCAATGTGAAATTGCTTTGTGTTTTAGTCACAATTTCGACTTGTTAAAGTGGTTACCATTAAGATCCTTCTTGCACTCAGTTAAGTTGCAGAAGAAAAAATAGTATTATCAGAGGGTGGAAATCGAACCCACAAAATCGAAATTACTACTCCTCTGCCCTAACCATTAGGCAACGGTGGTTGTGGTGAAGCATTCAGTTAAATTTCTTTGTACCGTATCAAAAATTTTCGATCAGAATATCACGTGTCGAGTCACATGACTGAAATCAGCTAAACCGCGAATGAACATGTCACGCATGATTGCGTACCTTTTCGACGAGTGGGTAATGTTAAAGTGCCTACCATATTATACAGTAGCATAAACAGTACCATTCAGTCAATAAATCACCATAGATAACATAGCCTACAGCTACATCAAAATTCTCTCGAAGCGTAATTCAAACTTTTATTGTTACAGTATTTCAAACCCTAAATCGGTAATAACCCTGCCTCTGCAATGATGCTGGGACGACTATTGATTGTGAAAAGAGAAACAGAGGAAAAGGGATTTGGTTTTCGAAGACAAACCTTTTCAGTGTAAACCACAGGGTATAGGTCTACTATGAATTAGAGACCCACTTCTACTGGAAACAATCCACACTGCTGTTAAAAATAATTTCCCGTAAAAATGCTTCTTATGAACATTGTCGGGGTGTACTTTCAGGGGTGTACTTTCCTGGTGAATTTTTCTTAAGGATTTTTAGCGATTACAATGCTTATGTGCAAGCTTTGGTCGAAAAACTACACTACTTCATGTTACAGTAGGCTATACGATACAGAAACTTTGCAATTCGTTCGGAAACTGCGATTTCTTTGTGCTGTTGCAGTTCTTGATCCACTATTAAAACATGTATGGCTTTCCGTAAAAAAATTCCGTGTTCTTGTTTGTTGAGACAACAAGTGTTCGACACAACATTTCTGTCTTCAATACGAAACTTTGTTGGGCGACATAGAAATGCAAAGTGAGCAATCTAATCGGCTTAACATAGAGTAGGCTAAGCAGAATCAAAGCAAAGGAATTTTGCTTCGAAACCGAAATTTCGCTTTCTCTCAAAATGATTTTCAACTACCATTTTTTTGTTTCTTGAAATGAAAGTTTCAACAACTGGTAAATTTCTGGAAAACGATGAAGCAAAGCAACCCCTTTGAAATTTGAGTGCTTTTTCAGTCCGAGGTTATTTTTTCGAAGACATAACAAAACAAAATCACTAGATTTGAAGCAAAGTAAAATAAATTCCTCTCTGAGAAACTCATTCTAGAGCAATAAAACGCAAACAAAAAGATTTTTACTGAAACAGAATTGAATGTTTTGCAGCATTTTTGTTTCGAATAGCCGAATGAAAGCTGTCGATGTTTGAATGGTGAAGGCATAGACTTCGACCGAAAAAAGTCAAAATGGATGTTTGGTTTGTTGCGAGAAGAAACATGTTGGCTGTGTGCAAATCACACAGACCTACTGCACTCCTGCTCACTGAAGAGATTTCCATTTTAAATGCCATTTTTCTTATTTCACTTCAAAATTTAACTAATTAATCACTAGTTCGAGACCTGGTTATTATTATTAATAATACTAGTTTACTTTTACGCCAGCTGCGTATAAAATAGCGCCAATTTCTTATTAATCAGCAATTTATCAATCTGCTTATTATATTAGTAAAAACTACTTCTTAGTTAAACGATTTCCTTTGCATAACTGTCTGACTATGTTACTTCAGTTTCGCCATAAGTTTGCATCATCTCGTTTTTCTGATATGTGAAGTATTTGTAATGTATTTCCAAAGCAGAGTTACACGTAAGACTGTTCCGTAATCACGTCACAGTTGACATCTCGTCACAGGATTATGTACACTGTATCGTTGAAAACAATCGTTACATCTTTCTCTGATATTACTAAAAACAATAAATTTTAACAATGAAGTTATTGCTCTAGTCTAGATTGAATCTCGCCTCGAGAAATGTTCAATACACTCATGCAGAAGATGGCGTTCACTTTTTAAAAAAAAAAGTTTTTTTTTTTTGTTCAATGATGATTTGCTTTGTCAAACATTTTCATGGCTCATCAGTTAAATATAGTTCGTGATATAATCGATAAACAAAAGCATAAGTATTTTCTATCATGAAGACCATTAAGAATTGCACCGCAATGTAACTAGATCATCTTCTGTTTGAGTGTTAGATCTCAATTGAATATTTATTGCACTCACAAGAATTAAAGTTAAAATTACTCAAATACTGTAGGTTTCGTTCCACAGGTTATGCAAACTCTTCAAAAATGGGCATTTAGAAAAGCTCTCGCTGAAGTTTTCAAAAGACTGTATCATTTGAAACAAATCAAGAATTTGTTTTCTTTGATGACGTTATTTATTTTTTACTTTTCATCAACATTTGGAAAAAATTATAAATGGGTAGCTTCGTTGTTGACAAACTGTTGAAATGTTTTTAAGAGGTTAGTGCGATTCAACCGACTCGTAAACTGATTCCAGAACGTCAAGAAATATTTAAAAAAAATCAATGTAGCTTGTAAGGACAAACTGTCATGATCCAACAACTATTAATTTTTTATCTTGAATTGTTTAAAAACTCGGTTTTTCCGAACCGGTGCGAACCGTCCGAACCTTGCCTGTGGGTTCATGCAGATTGCGGTATTTATAGGCGAAAAGTATTCCAAACTACATTCTTATCTTTAGACAAACGTAGGATCGCCTCAAAATACAAAACTTTATGTTTCCGAAATTTGATACAATAAAGCTAGTTCTGTGAAACAATAGAATGAGGCTGTTATTTGTTACTGGGTGATTACAAGTATTGGCGAATTGCAAAGATCTAACACATTTGTAGTCAAGAAGGTGGAATCGGAGTCGGAGTCGTGGAGTCGGATTTTGGCGTGTCCGGTGTCCAGTTATAAACCGAGGAGTCGGGGCCATATACTTTTTTGCTTGACTCCACTGCCCTGTCAAGGTTATGGAACTGGAGTCGGGGGGATTTTGGCGTGTCCATAGTCGGCCAGTTATAAACCGAAGAATCGAAGTCGGTGTCATATATTTTTCTCCCGACATCACAGCCCTGTGTGTAGCACTGAGAGTACACATAAATCTTTCTGTTTCGTCGGCTACGTGTCGCCGGTAATAGTTTACTACATTTTTTTCTAAGAATTGAATGTGACAGCAGAAAATTTTTATTTGTTGGGGAGAGGTTTTTCTAGCAGACTTATTTATTTTGATTCGTTTTGCGAGCGGCATTGATGGTACTGATTAAAATTTCATTATTTTGTACACAAATTGTTTTCAAATTACCAAATAAATGAGTAGATTACGCACTGCAGCCCAGATAAACTTATATTTTTGAAATTTTGCTGTTAGATCATATGCAAACTCTTCTGTTGATGCTGTTAAAGCCAGTCAAACAAATATGTACGTTTGACAAAATTTAATAAAAATTACCAAATCACACAACAATGTACGCGTATTCAAAGAGTAGTTCAATTTAATAAACCGTTAACAGTTTTTCAAGCATGAAAAAATATACGAAAATTGAAAAAGTCACATCAGATCAACAATGCTATGACATAAATTATTATGTGCAATAAGATAAATAGGAAGTTTTATACATTCAAAAAGATAAATTATACCAAGCGATTGCCATACGCGACATTCTACTCCCCAAACAGCAAAACCTGTCATTTTTGCATTAATTCAACGTCTGCAGACGTTCCATCAATGTAAGTTAAAAATGAAGGATTTTGCTGTCTGCGTCTGCGCAAACAACAGTCAAATAAAGCAAACACTTTGCAATAACACAATAAGAATTGAAAGCTCCATCCACTGTTTATTTCGGAGGAATAACCATATTTGACAAATTGATAAAAAAACACCTTTTAGATTTATTTTGATGACAAGTTTCTCAGTTTATGTGTTGACCAAGATTCTGCAAATGCTGTTTGAACGAAGCAAACGTGTGCAAAAGTTGTTAGATGAATTTTGTGCACAAACTGTAGGTAGTAGGCCTATGCTGTATTTTTGGGAGAGAAGTAATTCTGGAATAGGTAGGTATCATTTTGCAAAAATAACATTTATCCGCTTTATAAGGGGAAAAAATGCTTTTGCTAAATATAATTTTTATATTTATTTAATGTTGTAGTAGATCTACATAACTTGGGAATTTGATATCATATTATAAAATTCAGTTCTGAAATTATTCTAAACATTTAGAATTTGATGGCATATTTTTATTTCCAGTGTTAAATTATTTTGCAATGGTTTGGGATTAATTCAATGTACAATGGTTCCTTTTTAGCATATGCCTATCTGTAAACCTACTCGATTTTAACGATCTTACGCAGCCAAGTAGGCTAGATATGTAGTTAAGGCATGGTTAAGGTTATTTTTAAAATATAATCAGAAAATATCGCTTAATAGACGCTTAAAATATTTTATTTTTTGTTTCAAATTTTTCTCAATATATGATCAATCTGTTGTATTTTTCCAATGGGAAAATCCTTTTCCAGCAAACACTTTTTATAAAATGGATTGTCCCAGTTTGGAAAACTCTATTCATGAAAAATAATACATTAAACAACCATTTTAGCGCTTGTTAAAAATCTTACCTTGTACTTATTGCTGTGTAGCCTACTGGTTTAGCAGGCTTATAGGCAAATTGAAACCGAGTGAACTAGTTCACAAAATACAAACAAAATCTGACAACTCCAATAAATATGTAGACCCAAACAAACATCAGCGTTTTAATTGTTGCCAGTGATATTAAATGCTAGTAAAGTAAGCTATGACTCTCATCTGATGCTAGTTTGGTGCAAATTGATCTGAGTGTTTAAACTTTTTATTTGTCGAAATGAATGGGTCAGGCTTGCCTCTAAAGTCTAAAGAAAAAGCAATGCTATGAATTTTAAAGGCAAAATTACTTGAATCGTGATAAAAACTGCTCGGAACAAAATATTTCAATGTTTGAAATATTTTATTTTGTTGACACAGAAAATCGTTTTAAGCTGCATGGCCCGTATCAGCAGCATATTAAATGCTGTGCAGCACAAACAGGTACCAATTTATTTTAAGTTTTCTCTTTGCCGGATGCTGAAAGTTCTTAAAACAAGTTGTGGTTGTTGTGATATAGTGACACGATTTTTACAAAACATATTTTTCTTTCCTGAAGTGTGACAAAGAACAGATAAATCGAGATTTGAAGGAAGTGTCCAACTGGATAGTTTAAGTGGATCAACCACATCAGTTGCACTTTCAACGTGGCTGTTTACTCCTAGGCTCAAGCTGGTGATTTGAAATCGAAGCTTGGCGCTTTTGCTTATCTCTCTGCTGTGAGATGTACGATATTCCAAATTGTTTGAACGACCTTCGGTCACTGTCAGGTCTTTGTAGCGCTTGACCTTTGTCATGTTGTTCTGTTGCTGAAGAAGAAACACTGAGATTTTCGAATGTTGATAGCGTGGCAGAACGCGAAAAGATATTTCCAAAAAAGCTTTCTTTAATTTTTTGGAGGAACCAGCAATGGCAAGGATGCTAGTATCGAATTGCAATGGACCCCGTTTTCTCCAACCTGAGAAAGATACTGTTTAACTATTTGTAACTTGTTGTTGCACACGCTTTATCTCTGAATAGACTATGCCATTGTACCGAGCAGGTTTTTATTTCGTTGATTACTAAATTACAAAACTGTTAGGGCTTGGTTGGTTAGTTTTTGAATCTTTATCCTCGGACTAACAAAGCATTGATGGGTTATTCCTGGTAGTTTCGCATACTTGTAGAGGCTCTTGAAGAAGGGCCGGTTACAGAGATTGGCAGAGTGAAGTTTTCCGATTGTTGAAGTGTTGTTGCCAGGAATTATTCCATTTACTAGGTGCCGCTGAATGGAGAGCAGTCCTGAAATGCGTTGCTCAAGCGCACACCCCGAGAGCCGAACAGGCTTATGTTACTGGTTAGAATAAAAAGGTTGCCGTTATGTTGCGTTAAGCAATATTTTCTTTAATTTAAGAAAACAAGGTATGATTTGATTTAAAGTATGCTACCGGTAATGCAATAACACAACAATAGAGCAAAAGTATCTTCAGTTAAAACGGTTTTACTTTAAACCTAGAAAAAAAAACTTTTAAAGCGTGCACACTGCACACGGAGCAAGATCTTTAAGCTTTCTTACCTTTGCTACCACCAGTAGAGGTGATTGTGATGTTGCATTCGTCGCTTCTTTGCAGTAAACATTGTATATTTCTTTCACAATAGGAGTCGTATCGTGGCGTGGCATTGCAAGCTCTTCGCATCAACTTCATTTTTCTCCTGATGCTGCTTCCTGCTGAGCGCTTTCCACGTGAATTAATAGTTTTGAATCCAGACGCAAGATTGGTTGTAGCGCCATTTAAAAGTTCGTCTTTGACGAGCATTTTCCTGTTCTTCAAAAACTGAAAAAAAAAGTTTCTATTTTCACGTCGTTGTTTGCTGTCTTTCTGCAAACTTTCTAAACTCGACTGCTTGGAGACTGGAAATGAAGCAGTAAACATCGTGTTTGCTAAGCTTGAATGATAACTGTCAAGCAGGGAGTGTTCCCTTGAATTAAACGCTTTTTTCGTGATAAAGCTTCCATAAGAAAGACCTGCTTTCAAAATTAAATTTATAACAACAAACAAAGTGAAGAAGCAAGACATAGAGTTTCTTGTCGTAATCATTATCCCACTGAATTAATTCCACAAGTACCGTTGTCCTTTGTTCAAGGATGTAGACAGTAAAGGTTTTCCTGAACTGCAGTGGTTTCTGAATAAATATTTTTTATCGCCAAAAAAAAGCGAAACAGTATTCTATTGTTTTTCTGAACTGAAAATCTTTATACAACATTTGCATTGCCAGTAGCTCGTAATTTCTTGTTCTCTTTTCTGCTCATTTTCCGGTTGTGTTTGCAGGACAATGACTGTATTTTTCAACGGCAATTGATTTTATTTGTCGAGCTTCTTGTACGGATTTTTTCTCAAAAATCCGAAAAATTTATGAGTTTCAATTGCGCCGGAATAGCCAGAAGAGGTTGATGAAAAAGTTTCGCGAAGCAGTGGAAAGTTTGACAGTTTACTAAACAAATCAAAATCCGTTGGTCGTCTCGTAACATGGTCTACAATTGTTTGAAAACGTGGACTTGAAAAAAAAAAATCAAATGAAAACGATGACAATTAAAACGGTTAGAGGTTTGCTAGTTTGGTAAAAAAATGTCAATCTTTTAATTTCTTTTCGCAACTGCACGTTTCACATGTAACTCTTTTATTGTTGAATCAGATAAATAATCGCAATAAAAAAACGTATTCAATAATGTAGCCAATGGGTTGGGTGGGACACCACAATCCTTCAGATCAAAATTAGGGTAAAATAAACTCAAATGAAAGAATGTGTGTTGCAGTGCCAAAGACGCAAGCATTCGCAACAACTTTTGAACTTATTTCAATACCAGGTGATGTGTATAGAATCGAGCCATGTGTCAGTTGTTGTAGATACTTTGTATAAACTGGGCGTTGGTTAAAAGAGGCTTAGAAGTGAAGATTTATTCCTGACCTGCATGAAGGAATAACGATTATCGATGACGCATAAGTGCAAGAGACCGTTACATATTAAAGAAATGGCATTGAAAGACAATGTGATGTGATATTTACTGTGCTACTGATCTAGTAGTTTTAATTCAGCAATAAAAGTTGTAATATAATGTAGCCACGTTTAAAATTAGTTGTGTGACTCTATGTCTGTGTCTTTCCTCTTTTTCCTTCCGCTAATGCAGTGGTTTTTAAACTTTTTTTCTTACGACGACTCGAAAATGTTTTTAGTCTGGTGTAACTCATTAGTAATGAATTTGTCAACTCATTCATTAACAAGTGTTACTTGTTGAAAGAAAAGCAAAGAACACATTGAAATAATGTAATGTGTAAACTTCCTTTACAGTAATAAAGTATACCAAAACTTATCAGCAGATGCGAGGCTGCCACTCACATTTTCTACTGTATTGTTTTTGCAGCAACCTGAGCATATAGTTTCCCACAGTCTATAAAGTCATTGTATAACACAAAGATCCCGTAGCCCACATCTATCTTCAAAATAATGTACATATGATGCAACGCCTTCCCTGATGTCGTAGTATGACAATTTAGCAATTTAATAGGACTTTATCGTTGTATTCTTTTCGATTTTAGTCTTTTGGTAAAAAAAAAACCAAATCAAACGTTTACAAACGGACGCACAGTTTTAAAAATCCTAACAAAGTCAATCATTCCACAAAATTACAAAACTCCATTGGTTCATCCATCCACAGGAAAGTAGGCTAAATTATGTAATCAGTTCTTTGGTGATCCTCGTTGGAGATCCAGATTAAACTTCTGGAAAGTCAGTTCAATTGATAGTTCAATTGGTTGACGCGTGACTTCTGGAACGAAAAAGCTTTAAAATCAAGCTGCGCTGGTTCGACTCTCGGGGTGTCAATCTCGGGTCTCGGGGTGTCTTCACTCTGTCAATCTCGGTAACCGGGTTTGCGTCAGTGATTTAATTCAAAGCTTCTACTAGTACGCAAAACTGCCTTTATTAAGCGCTGCAAGAAGCTTTCCCAATCCGAGGATAAAGATTCAATCAATCAATCAAAACATGTCCCATACCCTTGTTCTACAGTACAACATATTGTGTATTGTTGTTATTAACTGACAGCGGTTTTATACAAAAAATTTACAACTTTCACATATTTCTGGTTTAGTACTACTGTGCTGCACGTTATCTTTTCCTATGCAAATATCACTCGTTCGGTCTGCTTGTAGATGGAGAGCGGTAACAACAAAATGGCTGAAAGACAATGCAGGCCTAAAACTAAGATGCAAAAGCAAGTTGAAGGATACGAAACCAATTTGCTAAACATGAGTTGGCATTTTGATTATAGAAAGATTGTGCACACCACAACAACCAATGACGTCAAACGATCGGCAACATTCCCCTTGCTTTATGGAACAATGTTGAATATTCAATGTGGGTTATCTTTCAATATGGGCCTACTCAACTATTCTTTTTAGCTTTTTTACCATATTGATATAGCCTAACCTAGGTTAAAAATGGTAACAGGCTAACAGCACACCTTATTGTTTTACAAGGCAAGCTCTCTATCAAAATTTTGTTTGAAAGGGTAATGTATAATTTGTGTGGAAATTTTGATGGCAGTAGTCTATTTCATGAGAGAAAATAGACTATAGCACAAGCGCACAGGTTTTGAAATGCAATAAATTAAGATAAGACAACTTTAGCTTCCACTTTCAGATGCCAGAATGACTAACATCGTACAAACTGGACTTAAATCTTAGTCTGTTCCCATACAACAAAGCATATCCTTTGTTTTTAAAAGATTACGTAACACAAAGAGAAAAAATGCAAGAAAAAAATATGCGTTCAAAATTTAAAGTCAACTTTCAAATAAAGAAGGGTAACTTGACCACTTTGTGCTATCGGTTAACTTTCTACTTAGCCTACTGCTCAAGTAATGAAGTAACCTATTTATGCCCGCCCGCTTCTATATGTTAGATATAAGGTCTTCGTATCACCCTGTCAATAGCACTACCGGTACTTGCTTAGTTTATCGCTTTTATTATGATGAAACTTTCCTTGTAGTTTGTGAACTTTTGTTTCAAGGTCAAGGGGTGACATTTAGTTCAAACCTAAATCCTAAGTTTTTGTCCATAGTACGCAAAATATTTCCGAAAAGATTTTGAAGCTGATAATAATTAAACAATTTACTGAAAGTGTAAACGCAAAGCATATGTCACGTATTAGAAGGGTCGCTATTTTTAACTGTCGTAACACAATTGATAAACGCTGTTGGTGCTTCGCTTTCTGGACTCACCATATGGATGTTTTGCCTTGTCACAACTTGACAAACTTTGAAGAAAACTTTAAATGACGTCATAGTCAAAGATCTCAATCACTGGAGGCGGATAAAGTAAATGTTTGCGGTTGCTTTGTCTGCAGGTCTGTGAAGTCGGACGGAAATATAGGTTTATAACGGAAAAACCTAGAACATCACACAACTCAGGCGAAAGAGAGATTGAAAAAAAAAACTAATCGGGAAAAAATGATGGTTTGCGAAAATGAGAGAACTTGTATACCTGGGACTGGTATATAAGTCCCCCCCCCCCACCCCCCTTGGTAACTCATGACAAAGACAGGACTCAATGGACATGGCTCTTTCGCCTTAGCTGTGTGATGTTCTAGGCGTTACCGTTTATAACTTGCCGACTCTGACTCCAAATTCGAATCCAGCTTCAGTGTTGCCAGATTTTTGAGAGTTGCTAATAATTTTTTTCATTTTACTTCTTTCAATTTTTTGAAATTTAATTTCACTTGAGTTGTGATCAACATTCCAAAACAAAACTTTGTTATTAAAATTTTCATCAAGTCTTCTTATCTTATAATTTTCCTGATGATCTGATTAGGATGCGTAGTGTGATAAAATATTTGAAACAAAGTAGACAGCATTAGGCCTACACTAAATCAGAAAAATCAATTTATGTATAATATTTTTTTTTAAATTGTTGTTTATCGTGTTGTAGCCTACCAAGCAAGAATAGGCATTTTTTAACGACCCTGACTCCGGACAAAATCCTTGCGACTCCGACTCCACAGCCCTGCTTTTTTGTCGATTCCAGGCTTTTGTCTGGAATTGGAATATTTTGTTGCAAACAAAGAGTTAACGCACAATCGATTTTTTTCGAGCTTAGGAAGGTATGTTTGTGAGTTTAAATTTGATAAAGGATAGGCCAACCAATTTTTATATCAAGTTTGCTTTCACAAACGAACTGATACTTGGCACCTCTCAACATGGTCGTGTACAGCCTCTAGTCTGTTCTGAAGTGATGATGTATCGGTGACAAATGACAACAAACTGATTTTTAAGAGAGCTTTGTAGATCATCCACTTACGCGACCCAATGGACTGGGCCTACGTTGACCCAAGGTTTATTGCAAACTGACGTCGCCCTTCCAAATGCACACAAGGTTTATTGCAAACTGACGTCGCCCTTCCAAATGCACACATAAACATTGGCTCGATTTTTTTCTCTGCAAATACAACAGAAACAACCACTTGTGTCAACCCTGAATGCCCGACCTTCAAGGACTCAAGGCACTAAACGAGATGTATTTTGTCGATCAGTGGTAGTCGTAGATAACCTTTGGCCTGGCTTGCTGTCACATTCCCTGAAGATTGAACAAGATGCTGCTCGAACAAAAAAACAACACAATAGCATACATTTGTTTTTTCTGTGGCCTAATAGCCTACGGAGTGTGATGACATTCATGAATATCAAATGTGTGTAGGAACACCATGTTGTGGTCTAATGTAGGAAGCGAATAATCCTTTCTGTTTATTGATGTCTGCTGGAACACCCAGTTTGATCCCAAATAAAGCTTTGTATGTTCAGTGTTGCAGCAGAAAGCAGTTTTTGTGCAGACCTGGTTGACTGAAATTCAAACTAAGTACCTTTGAATGACGTCAAAGACAAAGCGAGTGAAAGAATTGTTCTCAGAAAATTGCAAACTTCAATGATTGAAAAAACGAACATAAACAAAAAAATATCAACTTCTGAGTGAAAACAAAAGCGACAAGGCTTACACGCCGAGAAAAATAAATCATCGGACATCAAAACCACATCATCAAACTAGCTTAGGTCAATTAAATAAGCAGCGACAACTCTCGTAAGCGATTCAAGAACACATCTAACAAAAATGACTGGTTTGTTTATTTTGTAATTAGATTTCATAAATACGGAAAGATAAACTTAGCTTAAGCCGGATATTGCAAAATAACGTATGACATTAAGCTATTTTTATTTTAACTTTGTAGCTGCAGTAGCCTACACCTCAAATGAAAAGTTAGAGGAAAAGTAGACCATGAGCTGCTTGGATTGGTTATAAATTTTATGTTGGGACCGTTTCGAATTGTAAACTTTAGAGTCTGTTTAGAAATTAGACTGTATCCTGTTTAGTTCTCAGGCCCAATTGACAATAGGCCTAATATATAATATTCACGTTTTGTTTCTTTTACATTTTTGTGGACCTCTGCTATGTTTGGCATGTGTTGTAAAGATATGATAGCTTATGATCATAATTTGTACGATTCGTCACCGTCTATGCCTGATTGTGTACACTTTTGTATCATAGCCTACAATACAAAAGTAACCGAACACAAGTTTTATACTGTACAGTAATGATTTAACATTAATTTTGTGAATTCTATTCATGGATTATGAAAATCTTTATCCTCGGACTGAAAAAGCCTTTTTGGAAGTTTAATTCTGGAAGTTTGTGTAGCCGAGTGGTGAGAGCCCTTGTTCGAAGTTCTAAAGGGCAACGCTTCGACGCCGCTTAAGATTATGTTGATGTGTCTTTGGCAAGACACTTAAAGGCGAGTCGTCGATTGCGGAGTGTCGCCCCTTCGACTGTAGCCCTTGATTTCACTCATGTTTATGAGCAATAAGCCGCTCCTTACCCCCTTCATCACACACAGCTGTAGGCGCTTCAAACAACTGACGAAGGCCCAGACACCGAGATTGACAGAATAAAATTTGTAATTGATAAAATATTTTTGCCTGTAAATTATTCCATTTCAGATGCTAATTAATGGAGAGCTATCCTCGAAGCCGCTCAAGCTTCCCTCGAGAGTAAAACCATCGTTTTTGCGTTTACAAAGCCGAGTGGTTGGTTTGGTTTGGTTTTGAATCTTCATCGTCGGACTGACAAAGCCTTGATAGGTTCTTCCTGGTAGTTTCGCATACTTGTAGAGGCTCTTGACGAAAGGCCGGTCACCGAGATTGGCAGAGTAAAGTTTTTGATTGTTGAAGTGTTGTTGCTGGGGAATCATTCCATTCACTAGGTGCCGCTGAATGGAGAGCAGTCCTGAAATGCGTTGCTCAAGCACACACCCCGAGAGTCGAACCAGCGCCGCATGATCTTGAGCCGGGCGCGTAACAACTGAGCTAACCGAGCGGACGAGTGCGCAACCGATTGCACTAACGAGTGGAACAGTGTGGATTGTAATTCAGTAGAGTTGCCTATTGCTTGAACAATGGCATCGACATAGCAAAGCGTTGTCGATAAAATTATGATATGACTTCACTTTATGGTAATTACTAATTACCAATGATATCTTAACTAAACCTTCATCCTTAGATATGGCGTTTCCATGGAGGTTGAAACAAAGATGAAATATAAAGAATAGGCCTATTGGCAAAATTATTGAGTTATTGAAGTAAGCAAAAGTTCTTGATAAGTTGCCAATAGTTCTTCATGTCCAACTTACAGCAACGAATGAGCTTAGATGTAAAAAAAAAACAAATACAAATCCAAGCAAGGCAATCGGCAACTTCGCCCTGCGTTTCGTGATGAGCAGCGCGGATCATTTATATTTATTTCATACAAAATAAAGCAATAAGATAAATTTTCGAATAATAATTTAAGGCAATTTTGAGTCTAATCGAAGACAAGAAACGTACAAGTCTCAACCTATAGCGTCACTAAAGATTTATAAGAGGAGAGAAAACATTGTGAAATGTTTAGTCGCATTTCAAGGACGACTTGCTATCCAGTGGCACCTAGTGGATAGAACATCCGCAGACAATTTAACAACCGGAAACTTCCCTCTGTCAATCTCGGTGACCGGGTCTACGTCACTGGTTTAAAGCCTTTGCAAGCATGCCAAACTGCTAGAATTAAGTTTTTGGGTGCGAGATTCCCGCAATCAATCTTGACTGTTCAAGTTCGGTGACCTGACTGTTCAACAAAAATGAGTTTAGAAACCTTCGGCTGCGATAATATGAGGTGAATAGTTTTATGTATTTTTTTCTCGAGCAAAATTTGAATGGCGTATAGATTAACGCCCTTTGCCTTTAGATGCATTGTGGTAGCACTCCACAGGTCAGGTTTCAAGTAGGCTACAGCTAATCCGAAACTACTTGTCAGACACACCTGCATGTGTTTTTTCCTAAACTAATTGATAGGGTTGTTCGATTGTCACCAGAACAACAATAGCCTTCAAGTTTCATACCAAATGGTGCTGAATGGAAAATTGTTTTAGCGTTTTGTCGACAATTTCATTGCCGTCTGTTTGCAAGATTACCAAATGTAGTTCTTCCCTCGGTATGTGCGCTTGAGTAAAGCACAACTTACGGCAAGCAGTGGATAGAACAATTACAAACAACCGCGAGCTGACATTTTCCTCTGTGACTGCGTCAGTGATTCAAAGCCTAAACTGTAAAAACTGCCAAAATCTAGCTTCTACGGAAGCTTTCTAGGTCTAAGGGTTTAGATTCCTACAATTTAACTTGTCTATATTTTTTGCAACTTTAGATGCGTGTTGTTAGAAAGCAAAAGATATTCTGAAGTATGAGTTTTTGTTGCCCAGCTCTTGTACTCGGCCACGCTTCTATTTGCTCTAAAAAAAATAAAAAATTGGAAATTTGTATCTTAGTTTCTCCGCAATTTTCGCATAGCCTGCTCCAACGCGTAAGAAATAGAAAAAAAGTAGGAAAGTGGCTCTACATCACATTTGAGCAGCCTCTTACCAGGAAAATATAAAGGTAGTCGTGGGTGACACTCTTTGGATCATACTAAAAACTTTGTAAAAATGGCATCTTTTTCGAGTCCAGCACTCATCATCGAACAATCGGATTCAGCGTGTTTTGTGTACCCCACTCGGCTGAGATGAAACTTTATGCTTTGCAAATTAAAATATAAACACACACACACTGCTATTATTATGAATGATTGTTATTATTAACTGCATCATATATTTGGTGGTCCCGCGTATCCAAATAAATATTTGTGCTTGCTGGAGACGAATTGTTATTGCAAAATCAATTCATACGATTGTTGTACAAATACTAACATTAAAAACCAAAGTAATACAATAATACATGCAAATTAAGACAGCAAATCGAGCGACGGATGGCTTAAAGTTGACTTACTCCGTTTAACGCACACGCTATTCCAAGTCCCCAGAAAGAAGAAATCACTTGTTTACTTTGATTCAACGTCTGCGGACGTTAAATCAATGTAAAAAACGATTGATTTTCTTTCTGAGTTGTCGCATGCATCTTATCAAAGGCATGGTCCAAACATTCAGTTTAGAAACAAGAGTTTCAACAGAAACTGTTTTATGCTGAAGCAGCAAGAGAGAATCGTGGGAGTAGACTTTTCCAGATGCAGCTGCGATGAACCTTTAGACTGTGTAGAGCAAAGAGTTAGTTAGGCAAGAAATCAGAAAATCAGCAAAACTATTCGAAAGTAAACCAGTAACCTCGTTGTCGTCGTACCGCAGTGTGAAAATGTCAAATATTAATCTACGTCGATGTAACATCAGATAACATAAATTGCATTAACATTAACACATTTACATGTAAGCTAACAAACACTACTTGCAGCATGTCACATGAGAATTTACGGAAACCACTGAAGATATCATTCGAATATTGCGACTTTCCTGTGAATTATCGTATAATCTTTTCATGGCGAAAGGAACTATGTAATATATACAGAAGACAAGCTGACTCAAATGCATGCGGGTGGAAGTAGCAATATGCAAGTTTTCAAGTACAAAATGTGACCAACACCTAACGCTTTCAGTGCGGCGTGCAATATTTAAAAAAAAACATAGCGAAGTAGGAGAGTCGTAATTATTGTATAATAATATTTAAGCTGGCAAAACTGTGCGAGACAATATTGTTATATTGAATCTTTCAGCTCTTGAACGTGAGCAATGAGTGGAAATGAGATACCGTTTCAGAAAAATGTTATAGTTTTGCGCAATAAAAAACACTCAACCAAGAAAATATTCACAAGAGATTGTTTTCACATGAATTATATTGCCTAGATCCGGTAGCTTTGCAGGGTAAATAACCCAGCCCTCGAAATCCAACATTTTTAAATAGAGCCGAACTTTACGAACGTTACAAATCAGTCTGGGATGCTACATTTTCTATATATTTTTGCTGAATCTTTATCGTATTGCATTGCATTAAACACAGGAGAAGTTAAAACCATCGCGGCAAAGCTGTACATATTGTTCAATGAAATATCGAACGTTATCTAATGAAATGGAATTTATTTCAAAACAAAAACACATCGTGTAACAAGGAGTACAACTGGAAGTGAAGACACACTGCTTGCAGGATACGCAGAAGACAAGACCTAAATACTTTGCAACCAAATCTCTGGGCTCACAGTAACTCGTAAACAATGCAATGATTCGGACTCGCGTTCAGAAGCAGCGTGCAGTTACACATTGTGAAAGATAATTAACGTTCAAAGCAAATCTGTGATTAGAATTAGTTAAAAACTTTACACACGGTCTCAGCAAATGGGCTGACAGGCAATAAATATCTGTCTAGAATACAAAGTAACGAGTACCGCACACAGCAATTACATGGGTTTACATATAAATTTAGTATTGCTTCGTACACAGATGGCAAGCATGTTGACACAACGCAGACAGCAGAATCTGCGATTTTTTCATTGATTTAATGTCTGCAGACGCTCAATCAATGTAAAAATAACCATTCTTGCATGTTGTGAAGCGAATTAGTGATGGTACTTGAACCAAGACTTTTTAAAAATTTTGCAGAACATGAAAACAGGATTAAAATCGAGAAAGTAGATAAATTCTCTTGAAATGAAAACCATTCTTCTGCACACAACGAGGACAATATCGGGAAAAACATTAGACAAAAAAGTCATGTACAAGTGTTGACACTACCAGAAAACGAATCAACGTATTGGGTGGAGCGTACTTTGTATCTGTCTTTGTTGATAATGATAAGCCGGTTTAGGAAACAAATTTCTTGAACAAATATAGTGATTATGCACAAAACACTGACTATGACATGAGAAAAAATACGCAAAATACCTTGAAACTAAGTTAGTTTTGTACAAAAATTTATGTCACTAGTGAAGAAATATAAGTAGTAGGCTAAGTACGCTCGGTATAACGGACAACACTGTTAAACATAAAAATAAAATTTGTTAACGTGAGGCTATCTGAAGAATTTACTTGAGTACAACTTTCAATCTAGCTTGTAAAATCCTAGTTACATTTGTTCAAGGTCTGCAATGTAAAAAGAACGGATTTTGCTGGCCCAAAATGAGTAAATGCTTCTTTGATTTCTTCTCTTAAAGTTAAGCAAGCTGCAGTCGTCGGCATCAAAATGACCAAATTTCCGGTGAAATGTCAACACATTTGCTTGATTCAAGAGATTATAAATCAACATCAAACTGACATTTCTTTCCGGTGGTAATCTTTAGTACGTCACAAACGTGCTACTTGCGAATGAAGTTTGAAAAATAAGGAGAAACATTGCTTCTATCATCCACTTCTATTACTCGGCGTCATCGTCAGCCGCAACGTCTCTGAGTGGCTTTTCAAGGGCGGTGAGGCGACGACAGATCTTCCTGACGGTCGCTTTCAACTTCTTGACGTCATCGACCAACTCGTCGAAGTCGATGCCCTAAAATTGAAAGTGTCAAAGCTTTCTTAACACTCGAAATTTAGCGATCGGTCCGAACTAGTTTTACTTCTTCCTAATAAGTCCACAGGCGCGACTGTCACTGGCTGGTGACATTTAGAGACCTTCATTTCAAATGTTAAGCGTACGTTGTGAAGAGGTGGAAATGTGACTTCGCTTTATAGTCTGCCTAACCCATTAGCCTCATGCAAAAAAAGTTACAAATTGATGAAATGATAGTAACAGCCCAGACGGCAATGTAAAAATGACGGATTTTGTTGTCTGGAAGATCGTTTCAGTTTCAACGTGCAATCATTGAATGAAGGGCCAACGAAATTTCACAAGCGACATGGGTGATATCTAGTCATGGATTTCTACTGGTATATCGAATCCCACTCCAGACTGAAAATCAGTTTTTTTTTACATTGATTGAACGTCTGCAGACGCATACAATTGCAAGTTATTTTGGGGGCAGAGCTATGCTTTCACTACCCAACTATGTTGGCATTATTTTCTCGGGCCACGTTGAAAAGCTACTGGAGAGAAGCCAGTCTTAATTTCGTTAACCAAGAATAGCAGCCCTTCCACTGTAGTTCATTTGGTGCACGTAAGTTGGAACAACCGTTGATGATGCGGTCAGACTAAACAAATCAGACCGATTTTCTAGCATGGCACATATTCACCCGATGAAATGCAATGGTGTTTCGGGGTTTAGATATTACCACTTCTCAAGGTTGAAGCTACATGTGGACAGTGGAGCATTGTTGAAGAATTTCGCCAATCAAAAAGCATAATGTATTGTGCCACCTTAACTCACCCAACTAGCAAAACCAAGCAAGTAATGAAGCGATGTAAAAGGGACAATGTTTCATGTTTGAACGCTTTAAAACAAAGATATAGTGAACTATCTCAGACCCAATAGTCAAGACTTTAACGTCACTTACATCTGGTGCGTTGTGACCTCCGTTGCGTGTGGGAGCCGCTGACAGAGTTTTAGCGGGTCGCTGTGATAATGACTTCAATGGCTTATTGGACTTCTTCGCAGAAGTACCTTTGAGTTGACTGAACACTGAAACAATTCAAAACTCCGGTTCGATCTTTGTGATAGTGAAAAGTGAATCGCAAACAATGATCACGAAAAAGCAAACCAACGGACATCATTTCACAATTAGTTCAAATGTTTTGAATCCTCACATTGACAAGCAATATGGGGACAATACTATGTTTGACCGGAATGGCCCGATTCGGTGAGTCCGATTCGGTGAGAGCCTTTTTCGGTGAGAGCCTTTTTCGGTGAGAGCCCTATTCGGTGAGTTTTTTTTTTTAAATTATTGCGCGCCGTAGCCTAATTATCATTGCCGTTATAGGGTTAGGGGATAGGGGATAGGGGTTAGGGGATAGGGGTTAGGGGATAGGGGTTAGGGGATAGGGGTTAGGGGTTTGAGGGTTTTTGGGGTTGGGGGTTTTTGGGGTTAGGGGGTATGGGGGTTTTTGGGGTTTGGGGGTTTTTGGGGTTGTGGTTTTTTGGGGTTTGGGGTTGAGGGTTTTTGGGGTTGGGGGTTTTTGGGGGTTGGGGTTTGCGGTTTTGGGGTTAGGGGGTTTTGGGGGTTGGGGTTTTTGGGGGTTTGGGGGGGTTTTGGGGGTTTTTGAGGTTTTGGGTTTTTTTGGGGGTTTGCGGTTTTGGGGTTTTTGGGTTTGGGGTTTTTGGGGTTTTGGGGGTTTGGGGTTTTTTGGGGGTTTGGGGTTTTTTGGGGGTTTGAGGTTTTTTGGGGGTTTGGGGTTTTTTGGGGGTTTGAGGTTTTTTTGGGGGTTTGGGTTTTTGGGTTAGGGGTTAGGGGGTTTGGGGTTAAGGGTTTTAATTAGGCTACGGTACCCGATAATTTTCAAAAAAAAATTCAAAAAAATCACCGAATAGGGCTCTCACCGAAAAAGGCTCTCACAGAAAAAGACTCTCACCGAATCGGACTCACCGAATAGTAGCAGACCCATGTTTGACTATTCCAATGCCTGTTCATACAAAAAATCAAGTTGTTTTTTACATTGATTTAACAACCGCAGATGTTAAACCAATGTAAAAAACAACCAACCGATGTCCTGTGTTGCTCAGACCTTGACATTCAACTGGGAAAACATAACCAGCTAAAAAATTGGTCCTTCCACCATTGGCTCAACATCTGCTGGGTCAGCAAACAATGTAAAAAGGAGCAATTTGTGCTATCTGAGATAGCAATAAGGGCAGTATAATATCGTAGATTAATGGAACTTCAACCAACGGTGGCAAGAAATCCATTTATTCAGTATGATTTAGTAGCAAGAACTCATTTGCCTGACAGGCAATAAATAATCGAGTTGAACGAATAAGACATTACTTTCCTGTTTTTAACGAAAGGACACTAGTTCAGGTAAAAGTATTCCAGCAATGTTTTCTGATCTCATCTCTGCTTCATAGCCGAACCAGAGCACAGAAGTTTTTTTATTGATGCTCAATCAAAAGCATTCTTATGGCATGTTACAAAACTACGCCTAACAAATCACACATCAATCAACTCACTTTCTTTGACGCTCATCGTCTTTGGCTGGGCATTCTTTCCGTTTACGTAATCACTGCTGGTTAAAGCAGGATCGTAGCTATAGCAGGGAGGGTAGATGTCTTCTTGGAAGAGATCCGACTATTTTTAAACAATAGTTTTAGTAAAAGTTTTAAAGTATAGAGCTTGAAATCGCTGTAGGCTGTTGCCATCAACCTGTTAGCCGAGACTAAACAGAACAAACTGACAGAACTCGCATAGCTCCTATAAAAAAGCCAGTTTCTGTGCAGGCCTACTGTGTCTTGCCTGGCGTGGCGTGATAATGTCCGCGCTAAGCATTTCACAGCAAGGTTTGACAGTAACGAGCGACGAGCGGGACAGGCGCACTGCCATAACCTGATTACTTTAAAAACGTTGAAGCAGAGTCGGCCAAATGAGAGTGGCTGTTGAAAATGTGACGTGAGCGTTTAATTTAAAAGAATTTGAGTTCGGTCTAATAGTATCAGCCAAAGGAGAAAATCTGATAAACGTCTCAGGAAAGAACTAAGTTCCGCATGAAGCGCACCGTATTTTCTGCAATTTTCAAAGAACGTTGTACCTTGTGTAAAATTTACATAATAATTCATAAAAACGTCTTCAATAGCAGCCAATAAAATTCAAAAATAAACCTGCAACAATTGATAGATGCAGAAATTGCAATTCATTGTCGTCGTCGTCGTGTGAGACTCATTAAATTTGACTCGAAGATTGTTTTAAATTATGATTGTTGCATCATAAACGCACGCTTTCTCATAAACTCATGCAACAAATTGGTCATTCTATGTCGCCTGCAGACATAGAATCAATAGCCTATGAAACAAGATTGCGTTGATGGCTGAGAGTGGAATTTTTTAAGTAGCCCATAGCACCCTAGCATTGACCTTGAAAAGCAATATCACAAAGCCTTAGCAACCCAACCAACAAATCGGCCCTTTTCTACAATGACTTAACGTCTGCACACGTAGGATCTAATAATAGAAAACCTACGACCCCGGCCAAACTCCAGCCACCTTTTTCAACTCCGGCTCCGGAGGTGATAGCGGGTGTGTGTGTGTGGCTGTGGTCAAGTTCATGACCTTTGATAAAATGTAATTTTATGCATCAAATGGTAGTAATGCAAGAATGCACAATTGCACATGTTGGCTGTAACATTGGTCTTAAATGTACATGTTAGATTGAAAATGAGATCAAGGCAGTCAATCAAAAATCTTCAATATCTTAAAAACACAAAACACAGCCAAATTTGAAATCTACCCAAATGTTCAATCCTAAATAAAACCCTTTTAAAGGACCGTAAGCATTGCCATAAAGCACATTCTTAAAGAGTGCCTGGTTATCGCTTCAGTGCTTGATAAGAGTGGTGTACCAACAACGAGGGCCGTTGAGAGGATAAGGGCCCGGTACCAATGCAACTATCAGGCCCCAAATTTAGACACTTCCAAGAACAACGCACCATTTCCAACAAATACGAGGTGGTTTCTTCAAGTTCCGAGCCCCTTGGAATCGCTACAGGCTCTTAAAATCATTCCGAGTCCAAAAGTACCCACTGGACCATCCTGTCAACGCTACTGTCAACATTTAACAACCACTTGGTTAAAACATTGATTTTATATGAGGTAGATATTAACAAAGACAGATGTTGACAATCTCTAGACGGAACATCCTGCCACCGGTCGAAATCTTGACTCCGGTGCATCGCTAGAGGAATAATGTAAAAAAAGGCTGATTTGCTGGTCAGGAAGTCGCAATCGTTCTTACCTTTCTGGGAACGATCAATGAAATCGGTTCGCATTTGTCTTCGTGCAGCTTGTAGCACCTGGATATAAAAAAACAAGAACTTTTTTGCTGCAAGTTTTTTTTATGTATACAACAGTAGATATGCAGCTAAGTCGGTTGTTTGAAACCGGAAAGAAGTTCCGTGCTATCAGGGGAAGAATTCTTACTTTATGGTTATTTTTCGGAAATAGCAGGCTAGCACGGCCTACTAGGTCGTGAGGTGAGGCTAGCATGTAAGTAATTCTTCAAGTTAACATCGGCTCTTTTATTTTGTTATGAAACTTTGTATTTGTACTTGGTGGACTATATCATCTAACACATTGGCTTTGGGAATAAAAGTTATGAGATGGTTTGGGAAATCTTTGCATTTCCCTTTTGGTGGTGATCAAATAACTTGGGTTGCGTACACGAGAAGACAATCTTGTGTCCAGCTTTAAGCAACGCGTTAAGTGTCACGCTACAACTCCGTGCTCACGTCAAATCGTGCTTGTGAGTGCCGAGCTGACGCTCTCACTTCTCAGCAGTGAAGGAAAACAACCAAAAATTATTGACTGGGAGACCCAATCAGCTTGCATCTATCGCATAATATTTTTCAAAGGCATCCTCAAGCGTTTTCATGAGCTTTTACTGAAGTCATACAATTTTTGCTCAATTACTTATGGTTCTTAATATGTTATTGAAAACCAAAAATCATACTGCAAAAAATTGTTAGCGAAGAAAGTGCTATCAATCAAAAAAAACTGTTGCAAAGTGCTACTTTCATAATTTGACATAGCTTACACCTTAGATAGACAACAGAAAACTTTCTCCGCACTTGCATTACGTGGCCCACTTCACGTGTTGAAAACTTCCCGATAGCGTCATTTTTCGTGTCAACATGCAAAGAATACAGCGCACGACGGAAGTGCCACGCAGGTAAATTTTTTTACTTTGATTTTTACTTTACTTTCAATCAATGTCTGTAGACGTTGAATGAATGTAAAAAAAGAATCAAATTTGCTGAGACATTGAAAGCTGATGGCACTGTGAGAGGCGGAAGTAGATGAACGTAAAGCCTGGGAGAGAGTATCATCAAAGAATAACAATAATAGTTCTTTGAGCGGTAACAATGCAAATTCTTCAGCGAGAAATGTGACATGAAAACGGCACGGTGCCTTTTTATCTCATTTCCCTCTGAGCTTAGCGACAACTTCCGACTTAAGCAACTTTTCTGAACTTGTGCGGCAATTTTTGAAGTAATTATATTTCTTTTCAAGCAGCGAACCTCGATAGCAAACCAGCCCTTTTTTTGCATTGATTTAAAGTCTGCAGACGTCGAATTAATGTAAAAATAGGCTTATATGCTAACTGGGTATCGACTATGAAAATCTGTTCTGTTTTCCTACTTAGTTTAAAACCGATCTACAAAGTCTGTCTCACACTGGATACTTGCCATCAGTTAAAATCTTATCTGTTCTGCATCCAAGCACAAAATCAAACACAGCAAATCAGTCGTTTTTTTTACATTGTTTAAACGTCTGCATGCGGCTAACCTGGCTATCTCGCACGTTGTGACATCAAGACCACGTTTTGGCATCCAGCCAAAGCCGCGTTGACTGGAGGTGGCTTGGAAGATGTTGAGGAAGTGAACATAAGGCTCCTCGTTGGTAATCTCGTAATATTTGATTTGAGAATCCCCCTGGGTATGAACAGAGTCATTTTGTGTTAACAAGGTTAAAAAAAAAAGCAAACACAATTCAGCCAGGGGTGGATCCAGCATACAGTCTTAGAGAGGGGGGGGATTCAGTAAAACACAATGATGGGTAAGTCTACAGTATCTTGCAAATACACCGTAAATAAAGTTACATTTCTGTGTTTTAGTGTTTGATCGCCCCAATCGCCCGCTCCTCCCTGGATCCGCCACTGAATCGCCCGCTCCTCCCTGGATCCGCCACTAAATTCAGCCGAAAAAAAAACTGTAGCTTTTAATACGTTGAAAACAACAAAGCCCCAGCTAGCAAGGTCTCTGCGGACCCCAGCTAGCAAGGTCTCTGCAGACCCCAGCTAGCAAGGTCTCTGCAGACCCCAGCTAGCAAGGTCTCTGCACAGACCCCAGCTAGCAAGGTCTCTGCAGACTTTGAATCAACGTAAAAAGTTGACTTGCTGGCTGTGGAGCATTACTGCAGTTAGATGACACGCGAGCACATTTTGAATCTCGAAGTTTCCATTTCCAATCATCGCCCAAAACATAGTTGATGGCATTTGTTTTTCCCACGGTTAAGTGTCGAAACGGTTTGGAAACATTGCTAGTTGGGTCAGTTTCATGAGCAAAAGTTACCTTTCCAATTGTGAAAACAATGCTGTTGTCTGGATCGTAGTGAAGATAAACCGTTCCACTTGAATTGTCAATTTCTTCTAATGTCAACGGCTCACTGAGATCTTTCTACAAAGTTATAAAAATTTATTTGTTTCTACTGTGCACCACTTCGGTCCCAACATCTCACAGGCAGAAAAACCGCATCGTTTGATGAAGATCAGTCGTATAGTTACGGCGGTGCTCAAACGTTTTTGGACTAGGGTACTCACTCCAAAGAATTTCGGAATTTACCGCGGCACGTTGACTTGATACGCAAACGTTTTTTTCTCGAAAAATTGCTTTTCAGTGACTTTTTGATCGAAGCTGTTGGGTTAAACAAACCATGCAATATACACGATAAAAGTTACTTAAAGGTTTTTTAACAATAAAATCATTTACGTTTACAGCAATGTAAAAGGTGTACCTGTTTTTGTGCAAAAATAGCCTTGACATCAGTTAGGAGCGGTCAGATGAATTGCAGTCCGTCTATTATCTAACACAAAAGCAAATGCTTCCTTCTAAACTAATTTGACACTTTACAGCCTTGCGCTACGGATGTAACATTCAAATCAACAAACTTGCGTGGCGCACTTATGAGCCTCTCGCGGCACACAGTTTGCGAGCCTCTCGCGGCACACAGTTTGCGAGCCTCTCGCGGCACACAGCTTCGAGTTAAAAAATGATATGAACATTGAACAGCTACTAAACTTACCGAGTCCCACAAGGCGTAGAGTCGAGTGGACATCCGAGAGAAGCCGACAGTAAATATCTTTCCATCTTTTAAGAAAACACACTTTGACGGTTTTGAACCGGCGAAGAAATTGGTCTTTTCCTTTAAAAACAAAATCAAAAAAAAATTAGAGATGCTACAAGTATACAGTATTATACCAACACAAACAATTTCCAAGGCGAAACTGGCAAATGCTAACGACAAATACTTGATTCCAAGTGTTGGGAATGAAAAGATAAGGTTCTCATTGTACTAAGCCTTCGGCACTGAGAAAAGTAGGGTGACCTGTTCCTTTCTCAAGACCGCCTTTCCTTTAGCAACTATGCCCACCCAATTTATTACACCCTAGGTAGAGGTGAGCGGTGTTTATCAACAACCATCTTAAGTCGGGCGTCGAACCAAGTTCGTATTATTGGAAAAACAATGCATTGTCCGCTGTGCCATCCCACGACAAATAGTAGACTTCACTAACTACAGACTAAGAACAGTATAAAAATATGGCGAAATACAGGCATACAAAACGCTCTACACATTACACAACTGAATACTGTACTAGCGGTGCTGATTGAACAGTTATGGTGACCAGCTCTCTAAGCTCCCGACGACCATGACCACCGAAAAGTCGTTAAATGGCCTTCAAAACTATCGCGCTGGTAGGCCATGTTTGGTCGCCGGCTTCCACAAGCCAACATTTCTCCACTCCTTTGGTATTTAAAACTTTTTTCTCCACTTGCGTTCAATCGTAATTTTTTTTTCTCTTTACTTGCATCGCAACCTTTTCATAAACAAGCAAATATTGGCTAAGTCCGAAATCAAGGCAAACTCCGACGAGAAATATTGTTGATAAAAGTTTCGAAAAAGGCTAAGTGTCAACTTATAAAAACTCGCAGGTTTACTGTACATCTACTAATTGGGAAGCATTATACTTAAATACAACTGCAAATGTAGTTCAGAGCCTCGTTCTTTGTTACCTGAATGCACACAAAAGCACGATACTAATTAACGGAATTTTAAAAAAAAATTTTGGTTGTCGAGCGCGAGAATTTGGCCGCCGAGAAAGAGCTCTGACAGGCCATGCTTGGTCGCCGAAAAAATAAAGGAACTCAGAGGTCTGGGTGACAAAGTAGGCTACATCGAAAGGTTTTAAAACTATTGAACCAATAGCGAGACTGCGAGAGAACTACCTACATATAAAAAGACAATAAATCGTCTGCGGGGCAATAACCGAAACAAATTTTGTTCTTCAACACAACTAGCACAGCAGTACCTTCACGATGGTTTCTTTTCGAGGATCGATGATGCGTAACACCTTGTCTTTGCACGTGGTCGCCATCAAAGAACCAGTGAGGTTCCAAGACAAGCAAGAGGGAGCGTCAGGATGGGGAATGGTGTAGAGACTTTCACCTGCTTCCACATTCCACACGATTACGTTGTTGTCAGAGCCTGAAAGGTGAAGCCGCTTTATAAGTGTCATGCTAAAATCACCAAGAAATTATAATAATTTATTTTACACCAGAGTTGGGTGAAAAACAGCGTCAATAAAAAGGTCTCCATAAATTGATTTTCAGCCAACTGTCGCAGTTCTTCTGGGCTGTGGTTTGCAAGGCATCTAGAATCACATCGGCGAAAAGAAAGTAGAACATAATATCAATGAAGACTGGATGTTACGGTTTAGCATCATTGTTTTAGTTTGTGCATCAAAAGCTATAAATTTTGAAGACGAAAGGTAAATTTAGAAAATCAAAATCTGACAATTACAAAATTGACACAGCTCGTCAAAAGGGTCCTCTTAGAATTAGAATCCGTGGCCGCGCACACTTCAAACGATGAATCGATGTGAAAAGAACCGGCCTGTTAATTGCACAAAGATACTTACTGCCGCTGGCGAGTATGAAGTCGGCGGAAGGGTGCCACTCTAGCAATGACACTCTCTTTTGATGGCCTTCCAACGTCACCCATGGCTCTGTTAATGTCTCTGTGATGCCTTCATCTGGGATGTCCCATATCTGTTAGAAAAGTTGAACTGTCTGTTTGAAACTAGATGGGCATGCAAAAGAGCACAGAAAACGATTTCGTAAGTGGGAATCTTTAAAATATCAATTTTTGCGGCGTTTTTCCGCATTTAAAGATGAAAGTTAATATAAAACCTTCAAGCAAGCAAAAAAGTGATACGTAATAAAAGTATTAAGTGATTTTAATAGTAACTGCATAAACGTTTCTAAAATTAGGAAGTTCAGTGCGAACGCAACATGCAGAGATAGAAAGAAATAAAGAAAACCAGGGATGGACGTTGCCAAAAGCACATTCAGTTAGATAAAAAAATAAAAATAAAACTGCACAAACGTATGATTATTTATGAAGTTGGAATTAATGTAAAAAAATGCAAAATTTATTGTTTAACATACCATGATGGTGCAGTCCTCAGAACAACTTGCAATGAGATTGTCATTGAAACGCGCCCAAGCTAGTTCCACCACAGCTTGAGAGTGACCGTTGACAAACGCTTGATTGACAGGCAACCTTCCAAACTACAGGAAATGCAAAAAAAACATTCATATGAACCAAAGATGCGATAAAGTTACATTAAAAGCTGCTGAAGTATTGTATTAAAAAATGTACGGTAGGCCTAATTAATTGTCTCAAGATCGAAGTCAGACAGAAAATTTGTCTTTTTTGAGCAAAGTAGCAAAAAAAAAAATGTTAATGAAAGTAGATTGTCGATAAAAATTAAATTAAACCAAAAAAATCTAGTTGTCCATTTGACTATGTAGTAGTCTCGTAGTCACTGAGCCATCAAGCAACTTATACAACTATTGGGCTAAAACTGAGTGAACATACAATCAAGTGAGGTTTTACTAATAAACTTCACTGTTATATAGCAATAAAAAAATTAAACAAAGTTTAAACAAGAGAAATTAACCACAATGCCTGATCACCTCTTCACGTAAAACTGAGCATCAGTCTATTGCAATGACATTGAATGGTAAAAATTTTAAAAAAGTACGGTAAGTCAAATCTGATCGAGTGTTTAAAACAAGACCTATTAAGAAATTTAGGTTTTTTCTTGATTAAATCTCCAACGTTTAACACAGGGTCTTACTTTTTCTAAAGGGAGAACAAGAAAAGGTCCACCGCCAGCACCTTGTACAATAATAGCAACAAATTTTGGGTTGACAGTGCAAAATGTTGAATCTGCACTGCTCCTTGTCACTTTGATTCCAGCGTACACTTCTTTACTTGCATTTCCAAACACGTGTCTATACTTGCTACTTCTCACAAACGACATTTTGGATTGTATGAGATGCTCACAAAAGTACGCAATAAAAAACTAGATTAAGAGCAGCTGAAAAAATGCAGAATTGAAACTTAAAATAAATTGCTTATGATACATAAAATTCAAAGCATTTGTACAAATTAATAGAAGTTGATGGTTCAATCAATTGATCTTTGCATTGATCATCGTCACTGATACTTTCTAAATGAGCATCAAATGGATGAATGATAATATTGTCCAGGGAGAAGTAGTGATATAACATGGCTCATTTAAAATATGAACTTAGGTGTTTTTCAAAGTGGTAAAGTGTTGCTGAACACTACCACATCTCCAATTTCAGACCAAGAAAAATGTTACAACTTTCTGTCGTTTTCCGATTGTTCAAATGCTGGAAAATCTGTTAGGTTTCCAATTTCAACTCTTGTATTTCACAAATCTAATTTTGCACAAAACCTTGGAACTTTTATGACAAGCATCTTTAAAGTCATACTTTGTCCTGCATATCTGCAAGTTTACTGGATTTAAATAAAAAAAAGTCAAGTGAGCAAGTACTGTTTCCTCACACAAATTTGTGATAGCAAAGAATTGCAATACTCAGTAGTCAATCTTTCAAATTCACAAAACATTGCCTGACTGTTAATATTTAAATATTTCATGATTTATAAAAATTAACAAGTTTCTTTCTTGTGAAATATAGCCCCAAGGTAAGTCAAATTCATTCCCACTTGAGGGGTAAATTTGCCTCGCATTGAGAACCCTTCAAGTAAAGTTTTTCTCATTGAATCAACCCAGAGATAATGATTAAATTTTGCGAAAGCATTTGACCAAAAAAAAAACAAGACTTGATCAAAAACTCTATTCCGAATAATTTCTGCATGGCAACAAAACAACACTTTATTTAATTTTCATCCTTTCAACGATTTGTTCAAGTCATTACGTTCAATTTTCAAAACCCTCAATGATAATGGTCTTTTTGTTATTGTGACTGACTAAAGTACTAAGATACAGCAAAAGTAATAAAGTAATGCAAGGAAATTGTCTTTAAAAGTAAAAGTTTTGTCTTTTGTGTAAATAAAATTCATTTTAGGACACAATGATACTTTTTATTATGTAAATAACAATTTATCATGTGATATTTGAATAACAATTCTACTTAACACAAAACACCTATGCCTGACCAATGCATTCACTAGGCTATACAATATCCATCTTTTCCACATAAGTTAATATCTTACTACTATGCAACAAACAGCCAATAAGAAAGCACACAAACTGAAAAAAAATTCTAATGCACTAAAAGACCCCATGAATTATTGATTTAAAAAATAATGAGAAATTAAACTAACAGTGATTCTTTTGGTTTCAGCAAAAAAAAGGACAAGTTAATATCTATCAGGCAATTGCAAACAATTCATGAAAATGATAAAGGTTTGGTAGAGAGTTTGCTTTTTTGAAGTAACTTTAGCAAAACAAAGTAACCTTAGTGGGATTAACATAATGTATACACGCAACACCTTAAACATAACCAACACCCAACACGCAATGCAACACCTTAATAAAAATTTTATAAATTTTTTTTTACTCATAAATTGCTAAAGAAAAAAAACTCACTAGCCTTCTTTTCCTTTTTTTCTAAATTTATAAAAATTTTATTAAGGTGTTGCGGCCATGCCATATTTTAAACTGATTGTACTGCTTTTGGTATCATGCACGCTATACGGTAACGTCTGCATTTTGTCGCTTCTACCTTTTTCTAGACCTCTGCAATGTTTGTCATATACTGTTTTTGTTGTTGTGGTAGTCAGAACTAAAAACAAACTAAACTGAACGGCCACAAGAATGCTTAGCCTAATGATTGAGTCACTTCAAGTTAGAATTTAATTTAAAAAAAAGAACCTCCTGGTGGTTTCGAACTCATATCCTTGGGAGGACAAGCCAGACAAAGATCGCACGCACCACTGATTCACTCGGCAAAAACAGTTGAATTTAGAAGTTATATATGCACTTTTTATCATTTGTTCTTTTGTCTTTTGCTTTAAAAGAGGTGAAAGAAAAAAATACGCAGCAAGCGCGCAGACGCAACAACGGCGCACATGCGCAGTAAAAGCAACATGAAGATAAAAAAAGGCTGTGGCTATATTTACACTATATAATGTAAGAATAGCCTCAATAGTGTTGCCAGATAAGTAGAGATGGGCAAAATAGAATACCGAATATAGAATAACCGATTAACTGGTTGTGAAGCCTGATCGGTTTCAAAATGCATATGACATCGGATAATTGAAACCGCTTTAACGATCGACTCCATGCCGCTTTGTCTGGTGGCAACGAATTCGTTACAGCGAAAGTAGAATTGTTCATCGATTTGGTGCAATCCGGCGTAGGAAAAACGCAAAGAGATGGAAAAATGAAAAATGATCTTTCTTGTCAAGCACTTTGCAGTCCTCTCAGTCTTGCGGAAGTACGTAGTACGTACGGAAAGTTGGCTTTGTCTTAGCTTTTACTATGCCAGTACAGTGATATGGACGACTTGTTGAGCAGTGGGATTGAAGATGCTACATGTCATGCACTAGTGAAGATGAATCAGCAAAATTGGCTTTCCCACCTTCAGAAATAGATACCTATCTCACGTTGTTGAAAGCATTCACTACATCTGTTGAAAATGCCTTGGTTGGTGGAAAGCAAATAAAAACCTTTTTTGTTTTGTTTATGTATTATATGTCTGTTAGTTTCAAAATATTTTTGTGTAACTGCCACATCTGCTTCTTCAGAGAGATGTTTTTCAAGTGCAGGTTTAACTGCCACGAAAATGAGATCCCGTTTGACTATTGAACATTTAAAAAGCCTAAATTTGTTACACTGCAATATAAGCAATTTTGTGATGTTGATTGTTTTTGTAAAATCATTAAAATGTGTTGATGGTAAAAACGGTCAATTATTCTAGAATAGATATCTGTATTCTATATTCGGTTTCAGTATTCTAGAATACCGTAGCTAATTATTCTAATTTGCCAATCCCTACAATTTTGGAACTTTTTTAGTCCTCGACAAAGATCAAAACCCTAAACTTATTCCTAACTCTAGCCCTTACCTTAACCCTTCCTAACTTTAATCCTAACTCTGGCAACACTTCATTGTGTAAAAATAGCCACTTCCTAAAAAAAGGCATGGAACGGCTATATCTACGGCACCGTAAGTATAGCCACTTCTTAATGTTATTCTTAACTGTAACCCTTACCGGTACCTTAACCCTTCGTAACTTTAATCCTAACTCTGGTAACACCTGATTGTAACCATGGCAACAGGTGTGTAAAAATAGCCACTTCTTAAAATTAAACCAAACAATATATCATCAGGTGAATTATGTTGCCACTGAGGTAGCCTACTGAGGATGCAACCTAATTCGTACCGTCAGTTTGTACCTTGAAAAGATCAAGAGAAAAAATTAAAAAAGCCGAAGTCGCTGATCGCAGTTTCCGCAAACATTTTAAAATTTTCCACAAACAAACAAAAACTCTTAGGATCATTTAAAGAAATTTTAAAATGTTTGCGGAAACTCCGATCAACCCTAATCCTTTTAAAATGTTTGCGGAAACTGCCATTATCAGCGACTTCGGCAAACTCTTAGGATCATTATCGGAAACTTTTAAAATGTTTGCGGAAACTGCGATCAGCGACTTCGGCTTTGTTCTATTTTTTTCTCTCGATCTTTTCAGTTTGTTTGTATGCGGAAACACCCTAGCCCTAAAACTTAACCCTTTTAAATGTTTGCGAAAACTCCGATCAACCCTAACCCTTTTCAAATGTTTGCGAAAACTGCAATCAGCGACTTCGGCAAACTCTTACCGGAAATTTTAAAATGTTTGCGGAAACTGTGGAAAAACGGAAACTGCGATCAGCGATGTTCTATTTTTTTCTCTCGATCTTTTCAGTTTGTTTGCTTGCGGATACCGATACTCAAGTTTGCGGAAACTGCAATCAGCGACTTCGGCTTTTTTTAATTTTTTCTCTTGATCTTTTCAAGGTATGAACTGACGGTATGAATTGTTGGGTGCAACCTAATTCGTACCATGAACAATTCGTACCGTCAGTTCGTACTTTAAAAAAATCGAGAGAAAAAATTAAAAAAAGCTGAAGTCGCTGATTGCAGTTTCCGCAAAAATTTTTTAAAAGGGTTAGGGTATCAGAGTATCGGTTAGTGGTATCCGCAAACAAACCTACTGAAAAGATCGAGAAAAAAAATAGAACATCGCTGATCGCAGTTTCTGTTTTTCCACGGTTTCCGCAAACATTTTTAAATTTCCGGTACTGATCCTAGAGTGTGCCAAAGTCGCTGATCGCAGTTTCCGCAAACATTTGAAAAGGGTTAGGGTTGATCGGAGTTTCCGCAAACATTTTAAAAGGGTTAGGGTGTTTCTGCAAATAAACAAACTGAAAAGATCGAGAGAAAAAATAGAACAAAGCCGAAGTCACTGATCGCAGTTTCCGTTTTTCCGCAAACATTTTTAAATTTCCGGTAATGATCCTAACAGTTTGCCGAAGTCGCTGATCGCAGTTTCCGCAAACATTTTAAAAAAGTTAGGGTTGATCGGAGTTTCCGCAAACATTTTAAAAGGGTTAGGGTTGATCGGAGTTTCCGCAGACATTTTAAAATTTCTGGCTGTAATGATCTAAGAGTTTTTGTTTGTTTGTGGAAAATTTTAAAAATGTTTGCGGAAACTGCGATCAGCGACTTCGGCTTTTTTTAATTTTTTCTCTCGATCTTTTCAAGGTACGAACTGACGGTACGAATTGTTCATGGTACGAATTACGGTAGGTTGCATCCCGAATTGTTCATGGTACGAATTAAGTTGCACCCGGCTACTGATAAGCCTCTAAGGTACCGTAGCTTATTAATCTTCATTGTTAAACGTTAGCTAAACTCGTGTGTGGTTAGCAAAACATTTGTAAGTAGGGAACTGTAAGCTACCGGTACATTATCATAGACCAGCCTATTTCTATCCTTGACTTTGGTTAAAAAGCTCCATAAGTTTATTTTCCTCTTGAAGTTGATAGCCAACTTAGAACTTAGAAGAGCTGAAAAGACTCTGGCTTTATAAATTCATATTTCAGCCAGGCGAAACCTTTTTATTGATTAATCTTACCTATGTCCATATACGGTAAACAACAAAACAGTCGACAAAATAAGAGATGGCCAGAAATTAATTTATCAAACATTTCACACCGAACTAGTGTTGCCATACATTTAATATACAAAGTCCAGACTAAAAAGAGGACTGCACGCACACGCAAAAGCACCACTTCAGAATGGGCTTCAAATCATCAATTAGAGAGAGAGAGAGAGAAACCTTTTATTTGTCTGCTGCAAAAAATAGTATACGGTACAAATATAAACCGGTACAAATATATTCAACAACAGACAGGAAGCAGCGAAAGACTATATTAGTCATCGAGTCAGCTGCTTCCAGTGAAATTTAATTAGCCAACTCAGAACCTTGATGTGAAATTTTGTCAAAACGATTTTTTGGCATAAATTGTTTTTCGTTGTGATGGTCAAAAATACAAATAAATTGAACTGATATCAAAACTTGATATCAAAACTTAATGACAAAACCAAAAGTCAAGTCAATTTATTTTGTTTCAAGCTCTGAATCATGACATCTATGGTAGCCACTTAAACATCAGTTCAATTTGTTTTTATTTCTGTAAATTCACATGTCAATGTAAAGCAGAGATGGCGAACCTTTTTGCGGTCGCGGGCCACTTTGTCAGTTACACATGAATTATCGAGCCACACAACTTTTAATCGTAACCTACTATGAAATGTTTTAGAAGCGACTCACTCAAGAATAAGATATTATTTATGAAAAGTAACAAACGGCAGATGAAAGTAATAAAACCCACACAGTTGAAATTACCTTACGCAGAATCGAAACATACAACAGTAAAAATAAAAACAAATCAACTTGAGCAAAAAGAATAGAAGATAAACCCTGAAAGTTAGTGTTTAGGGCAAGAAAATGGTAGCCACTTTAACAAGTAGAAATTCTGCCACTGCGAATGACTACAATGCAACCGCCAACCAATCAGAACATGTTATAAGAGGCTACCGTCCAATTGTGACCTTTCTAGCACTCAGCCAGAGAGTCAATGCTTGTTTTGAACTTTATTTGGTAATTACAGAAGAAAAAAGGGCAATAGCAGTGGTGGGAATCGAACCCGCGTCAATGAAATAACTAATTTCTAGCCTTAATCTTAACCCCTAAGCCAGTGGTTCTTAACCAGGGTTCGATCGAACCCCTGGGGTTCGACGAAGCTGTTTCAGGGGTTCGGCGCTAACCTCCTCTGAAACAATAACACACGGCCTATACTGAATGGCATAGCCTATCAGCGAATATTTTTGGAAAATATTGTCCAGCCGAAACTTGATTGCGGCTAGCCGCTTACATGATGGTAAATAAACATCTGTGTGTTTGACGCGTGATGTAATGATGCCATCTGCATGTAACACACAAAAAAAAATTTTTACGTAAACACTGTAAAAACAATCGGTAAGAAAAACGTCATTTTCTCCAAACATGAATTTCCTCACATTTGCTTTTTGCATGGAACGGCAGAAGCAGGACTCTTATTTTTAAGGAAATTTCCTTAGTTTAAGGAAATTTAGTTCTATTTTCAATTTTTTTCAACCACAGCAGATATAAACAGTCCATACTTGGATGACATTATCGAGCTGCAAGAAAGCGAGATGCAAAAAAAGAAACTTCAACACAACAAATCTTCAAACGTTATGGTGCCAACAAATGGAAAGTTATCTTGTTATTACAAAGGTGAAAAGTTGTCCTTGAAGTTCTCATGCCATTCGTAACTACTTATTTATGCCAGCATGCGTTTTCTATTCCGCTGGATGTTAAAGCAAAAAACGAAACTGGCTTGCATGCGAAAATGTCATGAGAATTGCTGTTTACGAGACAAAGCCTCGAATCTCACTATTGGTCACAGAAAAACAACAACAGAAGTCTTATTACTAAATGTGACAGATTCTTGTTTTTGTGATTCAGCAAAAATTTGGGGTTCGATGAAAGCTCGCAGAATAGCGTAAGGGTTCGGCAGGTTAGTAAAGGTTAAGAACCACTGCCCTAAGCCAACCAGCTGACAGAAAATTCATCACTTGATTTGCTTTGTATCATCTTCTTTTCGCTCTTTTTCACGTCATAAAAAACGTAGCTTATGATTGGTTGGCGGTGCATTCTAGTCAATTGCAGTGGCAGAATTTTTCCTTGTTAAAGTGGCTACCCAAGAAAATAGCAAAGAAAAGGTGTAGCCTACCAGTGAAGGCATAAAACAGCTTTGAGATGTCCTTTGTCTTTAATGCATGAGAGATTGTCAACTTGTTTTTCGGGCCGCACAAATTCTTTGACGGGCCGCAGGTTCGTCACCTCTGATGTAAAACTATTTGTAAATGCTAATTCTCAGTGAGATCCCAATTGCAGCAACGACACCACCAACTAGGCTAATCAGAAAGTTAAGAAAGAGAAAACTTTTATTTCGCTTGTTGCGAGAATGGTAGCTACGGTAGCCTACAATATAAGCCTATAGCCCAGGGCCTCTGAGAGAAATTTTTACTAGGGGTGCGAAGAGTCATTCCGGGCCCCCTTTGTCTTGGGCAAAAAGTGTGATGTTTGCTTAGACGTATTACACACCACACAACATTTTACTGCAGAATTGGACATCTGTGCGCGATAATAGTGCCAGGCTACAATAAAACTAGGCTATTAGCCTATTTAGTGTTTTGTGTTGTGCAATGTGCATATCATGTGATCTGTCTCTCGTCAATTTGTGTATCCTGCATTGAATTCGTGTGTCAGTTGTTGATGGTGCTGTTGAGAGGTGTCGCTTGTAAGTTACATCTTTAATGTAAAAATTTAAATTCATTTTTTTATTTCTCTTAGATGTAGCTTATAATTATTTCTGAAGAGGACAATATGTGGTGTCAAAAACGTTGGATTTAGTAGTTTTTTCATGTTTTTTTGTGTGTTTAATGTTAAATCCGTTAACGTTACTGAGTGCAGTGTTGTACGTTGACGCCGTCAATTTGACGGCGTCATTTGACGGCGTCAACTTTTTGTTGACGCTGAGGCTAGCGCCGTCAATTTATTTTTCAGTTGACGGAAGTGATAGCGCCGTCAACTATTTTGCCGATTTTAAGCGTCAAGCGCTAAGCGTCATTTTTTGTTTTCATGGAAAATCTCCTTTCACAATAAGAGTTTCACAATGTATTCGGGCCAGCGAGACTCATCCGAATTACCGGCTTTTGCGTTGGGTGTAATGGCTCCCTGGAATACATGCGGAAGAAGTTTGCTAAATGGTGATCACCCATGTATTGAAAACGAGGGATCAGAGACAGAAAGCGAAAAATCCATGAATGGCATCGCGGACGTTGAATATACTTTATTTCAAGAGCTCTATGCCCCTGAAAAGAGCGATGTTGGTGCAGTGGACCTCGTTAAAAGATTTATACATGCTAAACTATCACAGCACGCTTGGAACAGTGATACCTTTCCGACTAAACGTTTCAACTTGTTTTTGAAATAGGCCTACAACACACCAATACCAACCAGCGCTGCTGTGGAACGCATGTTTTCACTTGGAAAGGACAATATGCGCAGGGGCGCCGGAAGCGGGGGGGAGCAGGGGGAGCAGAGGCCCCCTGCCCTCAAATTTCTGTGGATGGGGAAGGAAGAGGGGGCAATGGTGCCCTTTTAAGGTCATGTAAGCTACTGCACACTTTGCAATATAACAATTTATGCTATTTGCTTTTAGCCTAATTATAATGTTCTATTTTTGCCTCAAAATAATATTCACGACACAAAATTCTCCATCACAGTAAGTTATATTACATCATTATAAAATAGCATGATGCCCTTCCGTGCCATTGTTGTTTGTATAGCGGACACTTGTATCATTACTCGATAATGAGCTGATAGATGAGCATTATCGCTATATCTTATCTTAAAACTTACAAAAAGATTGGCCTTTCAGCAACAAAAGTGCCCTTTTTTCATACTCCTGCCCATCCAGTCAAAAATCGCTCCGGCGCCGCTGAATATGCGTCCCAAACGCAGCAGATTGTCAGACAAACGTTTTGAATTGCTTGTTTTTCTGCAAGGAAATAACTAATAGGCTGAGCAGCTAATTACAATACAGTCTCAAAACATAATACCTGCTCTTTATTTATAGCTATTGTAAGCCTAAACTTGGTTGAAATATTTCCGTTTTATGAGACGCTGGCGAAAAATAGCGCTAGAAATTAGCGCTGACGCTGACGCCGTCAATTTCTTTACGAGCTTACGCAGTCCTTTACGCCGTAAAGTTTTTAGGCAATTCGCGCTGACGCTGACGCCGTCAAATTATTTCAATGACGCGTACAACACTGACTGAGTGTTATATGTCTCTACCAAGGCTCTAACATAACCTCTTGTTACAACATAATCAAGTTAATCATCTGACCAAACCTAACCTTTCTTCATTAACTTTTGCATTCACCACATGCCCAGCACTAGCAGAGGTGAACGAGAGAAATCGCTTTTTTTTGACTCCGGCTCCGGTCCTGCTCCAAAAGTATTCTCCGGCTCCTGCTCTAACTCCGAAATTCATTTTGAAGTGAAATAAGCGTAAAACTACCTTTGTGAAATAATTTTTAAAAAACACCCGGCTTTTTCTCAAACCTGCTTTTGCTACACTATGCCCCCCCCCGGACAGGAGAATAACTAACTTTTATGATTTAATTAAGAGTGCTTTTAACAGAACATTTTTGAACGTAAAGCATTAAATTACCACTTTGGACCCCTAATTTGCTCGCAAAGCACTCGATTACTTTTCTGGGCCCCCCAGGACTAAAGAATAACAACTTTTATGCTTGAAATCAGTCGTTTAGGATGGTTTTAACCAAACATTTTTTGCGCGTAAACTATAAAACCACAATTTCGGGCCCCCTACGAACACAGGACTGGGCCCTCAAGGGTACGCCGTACCCTCCGTATCCCCTTCTCATAGGCCTTGCTATAGCCTAAACGTGGTATGGTTTTGAATCTTTATCCTCGGACCGACAAAGTCTTGATAAGTTATTCCTCGTCGTTTTGCATAGGCTACTTGTAAAGGCTTTTGACGCAGGGCCGCTTACCGATATTTTATTATTTATTTGCAATCAGACTCAAAAGCCCATAGAATTTAAATTTTTAACAGTCATCACACAAAATATCAGACTAACACAACATCAAGCAGGCTACATCAAACAACGTACAAAATACTGTTGTAGTGAATATAAAATGTAGAATTAAAGTAGTAATCAGAAAACATAACATTGCGCAAAAGTGGATTAATTGATCTTTTGCAACGTTCTACAAATGCATAGCAATTTTTTCTTAATAGAGCATCAAATGTTAACACGTCGTTCTGTACCTGATACACTCTAGCACTGTCGCATCTCGACAAATTGTGGATAATTCTGTACGAGTCGTTGTAAGCAACTCGTATGCGATTTAAAGTAGAAGTTTTATAGTTACACCATAGTTGCGAACCATACATTGGCATACAATATGATTGGTACATTACATTTTTAACTTCGGTAGAGCAATTTCCAAACTTGGACCTAAGCTGATTGGCAGCGACATAAAGAGATCGCACTTGCCTTTTAATATCTGCATCATCACTGATGGTATCATCAATCAGTATACCTAAATATTTCACTTGTCCAACAAATTTAATTTGTGTATTGTACAACCGCATGCATGGAGAAGTCAAAACTTTAAATTTGCGACATTGATGGACCAATCCAACAGTTTTGTTACAGTTGAAAATAATGTCATGTCTAGAAGCATAGGATTCACACACATCAATATTGACAAAGTGAAGTTTCCGATTGTTGAAGTGTTGTTGCCAGAAAATTATTGCATCCCATAGGTAATTCCGTTAAGGGAGCGTTCAAATATTACGTAACGCTATCGAGGGGGAGGGGGGGGTTTATGAAAAGCGTTACGTTAGCGTCACATCGGGGGGGAGGGGGTTCAAGCAAAACGTTACGTAACGCTTATGAGTAGGCTACGGTAGTTTATTTGTGCTGGCTTGTATCGTCGTTTGGATACTAAATTAAGCTGAAATCATATCCAACAGCACCTATTCAGCACCAACAAAATCTCTATCAAGTATCAACTACGGCAGTGCTACTCAAACGCCGGTACGCGTACCGGTGCCGGTACGCGAGCACTTGGCTGCTGGTACGCGGTCAGTTAGGAGAAATTGTAAATTGAGTAATTTGTTTGATGTTGATCAGAACGTCTATATAATAATTTTTAGGCAAGGATAATGTTCAATCTGCTTTCAAAGCTATAGACTGTTTGGTGGCCTGCTACTACGACGACTTCCAGCTACGTCACAAAGAAATGTTATTTCGTAATTGTTATCCATTATTTCAACAAAGTATCGCAATGTTCGATGCGAGATGATCATCCTTTTTGTGTGTTTGTGCTGTATCCACGTGCTTGACTATACCTGCAGCGTCCAGTAACGAGTAGAGAAGTGAGAGGCTCAATCGATCGGCCACACTCTGACTTCAAAATATCAGATGATTGTAGTGAGTTGAGCATGTTTTTACATAGATTTGTTGAAGCTATAAACCTTGTTCTTTTTTAGAAAGTGAGTTAGCTGTTAGCCTATATTAGCATATAAAAAGTATAGTTTCAGCTTTGCATTTGCACCAACTGTAAACGTAGAAGAGTTAAATATAAGTGTCGATTTAAAAGATAAATTATTGGATCTATCTGCTGATGAAGGTTTGCGAAAATCTTTTGAATCAAACTCCCTGGCAAGCTTCTGGGTCAAAATAAAAGCAGAATATCCGAGACTGTGTACCATGGCTATTAAAACACTGCTTCCACTCCCTTCTACATATCTATGTGAAGCCGGCTTTTCTACCATGAGCTGTTTAAAGGGAAAACACAGAAACGCGTTGGATATCCATGCTCCTCTTCGAGTAGCATTGTCTTCCATTGAACCGCAATTGGATAAGCTGGTTGCAAATAAGCAAGCGCACACTTCGCATCAAAATTGGAAAGACCATTAATAAAAGTGTTTTTTTACTTGTTTTTTTGGGTATTTGTTACAAAAGTAATAATGACTTTGCTCTTGTCTTTTTTTCCAAATTGACCGGGACGCCAAGTGATGGAAGGTGCTGAGCCGGTACACGGCATAAAAAAGTTTGAGTAGCACTGAACTACGGTACTGTAATTCCATACAGGTTCTAAGTGCTCAAAACCTCGCATTTCGAAATTGCAAGGCAACATTCTTACATCACAAAGCTTGCTTTGATGTGAGTGAACAACATTAGGGTTGCCAGATGGCCTTTCTTTTAGGCTAAATTCCAAAAATCTGGCCTTTTTAAATTGCAGTTGGCTTAAAAAAATTGATGCAAATAAGGCCAGAAAATCTGGCCTTATTTGGCCCTTTTTATGGCTGCAAATTTTGACCGGTTTAGAAAGTATTATTTTAAGTAAATTTCAAATAAAAGTATCACTTATCATCACTTAAAGCAGTGGTTTTCAATCTTTTTGGTGGAACGGAACCCAATGAAACATTCCAAAAGCTCGAGGAACCCCTGTTCAATAATTTAATTACCTTATGCAAAAAACATCATTCGATTAATTAAATTAAAATACTCATGTTCAGATTTATTTATGTACAATAAAAATACAAACTGTAAAAAACCTGATAGCCTACTGGCAAAAGAAAATGATCTCTAACACGTTCGCGGCAATTTGACCCACTGGTGTACAAACGAACTGTCTGAAAGAACTCCTTGAAGCGAAGAAAACATGTCGACAAAATTTGGTGGGAAAGCAGAAAGTTAAAGGTTATCGCACCACAAGAAAACAACGAAAATTCAGGATCGCAGCGAACGTGTTAAAGTGTAGAAAATTTAGCCTATTAATAGTGGCAAACATAATCAATATTAGATTATATTTAAACAATATGCATATAATAATATAATAGACTCTCGGATTTGAATGTAAACTTGCGGAACCCCTAGACTTCAGGGCCGGATTTAGCTGATGGGGGGCCCCCGTGCAAAAAAACACTTCTACGTCTACAGTAGCATCAGTCCAGTACTGCACAGCATTTTGCAGAAACTAAAGGCCAAAAGGAAAAAATAACACAAAATCACATTTTTTTCCACATAGGGGGTCCTTCAAAAGTCGGGGGGCCCGGGGCAACTGTCCCCTCTGCCCCCCCCCCCCCCTAAATCCGGGCCTGCTAAACTTACTGGCGGAACCTTACGGTTCCGCGGAACCCTGATTGAAAACCACTGACTTAAAGCCTGAACTATACCCGTTTTAATTACCACAGTAAGTAGTGACATAGAGAGTAGAGAATGTGTTAGCTGTGGACAGGGTGGTTCTATTGAGTTGAACCGGGTGGGCTACTAAACGTTTTCAGTAGGTACATAACGTTTTAATTCCAAAAAAAGAATATAGCTAAAATTTCATGTCTCAAACGTAAGCTTTAGGTGCATACAAACCAAGATATTTTATCAGCATGTGTTTCCACGTCATTATTTTGATATAAACTGGCAAAACGGGCTTTGTAATGGAAAAGCGTCACGTGGGGAGGGGGGGGGGGGGGGGTTGACAAAAACGTTATGTTGGCGTCACATGGGGGAGGGGGGGGTCAAAAATTCGGAAAAACAGCGTTACGTAATATTTGAACGTTCCCTAAATGTATAGCAGTCCTTAAAATGCGTTGCTCAAGCGCACACCACAAAAGTCGAAGCTGTTTTGTTTATGAAGTTACGGTGCTAACCAATTGTGCTATCGCGGCGGACTGGTAATTACGGACGGGTCAATGGAGCTTATGGTTCTTGTTACCGTAGGCTACCTTGTTTGATAAGTACAGAAGAAAAAAAGCAGTGGCGGGAGTGGGAATTGAAGCCACGTCATCGAAGCGACTACTATTGCCCTAATCTTTCGCGCCACTCAAGCGATGACGAAACGTTGACTTCATTAGCTCAATATTTGAGGGTTTTTTGTTCCTCCTGGAAACGCCACTTTGATAACGTCAAGAACAGCTTAACTCCTGGTTGGTTGGCGGTGTCGTAACTGCAATATTACTGGGAATTAACATGTTTAAGTGACCACCTTTATATCTATATAGCAAGGGTTTCAAAAATGCTTTCCGCTTGCGGCTCGCGATGCATTTTTAAACTTTGAAATTAAAGTAGCCTAAATATTTTTCCTATAGATTTAAAAAGGTAAAATTCACTCTACCGTAATTGCTCAAAAAATCTGAAAAAGAAAATGCCTATCAAATTTTACACGACTTTTTAGCGCTACTGTCGCTTCGTTTTATTGCGTTGGAGAAGCTCGTATTGTTACATCACAATCACATTGCCAATTCACTTATTGTGTGCTTGTCGCAAAAGTAACCTTGATAGCCTATTTACCCAAACCAGTTTTTAAGGGTTTAGTTTTTTCCGCCCATTCTGAAAGTTTATTGCAAGATTTTTACTCTCTAGGTCCGTCGTTACTTTTGCGTTCGCACAATGTTTTTTCATGTGTTTGTTTTTAGTCCTTGTAGCCTTAGCCTACAACGTTTTCTTGCAATCTAACGTTCTTACTACGGTAGCCTGCGTATTTTTCTTATTGCGTTTTTGCCGTGTTATTTTGTTTATTGACTTTTTATTGTGCATTAATGCGGCCCTCGGGATAATTTAGGCTACAGGTGTTCATTCGGCCCTCAGAGAAATTTGAGTTTAAGATCCTTGCTATATTGGAAAGCCACTTTAAAATGACAAAATTCTCCCACAGCCACTGAAATTGAGTTGTCTCTTCAGTTTTTCCGAGTTTCATGCAACAAGAACTGTTGCATGTCTGTTTTTATTGGCTTATAAACAAGTGATGATTAGATTTGCAACTTGGCTGGGTCAATACTTTGAAGTAACAAAAGCCTGTCTATGACTAACAATAACCCAAATTTAAAGTGATAAAATCTTTACAAAACTGCTTTAATTTAAAAATATTGTGGCTCATACCAGATATAATGAATTTCCAAACTGAGTTTAAAAATCGTATTTTTCAAGAAGCTGAAGAACTTGTAAAAAACTTCTTTCCCAGAAAAATTAACGAATTTGATGAACTTCTTCGAAACAATGAATTTAACTTGGAGAATATTTCTGCAGTTCAAAAAGCTACCACAGAATCTCTTAAAAGTTTACACGCAGTGCAAAAAGCCATGCATGAGTCTGGAGAAACCAGCCGTGGTGTAAAAGAAAACAGACTCTTTGGTAAAAACGAATACATAGTTCGATTAATTGCAAGAATAAAACCTGAAATTATCACTTTGCTTGAAGCAATTAACACTTTACGAATGTGGTTGATCTTACTAATTCCTAAAATAGAAGACGGAAACAACTTTGGAGTAGAGGCAAGTTTTTCTTTCTTTATTTCTTACAAAAAAAAAGGCCAATATTAAACACTGACGTAACGGAGAACAACCAAACGATTGGAATAGTTCATTTTATTCCGTAGTAAAAATAAACTGCTTAAAAAAAAAAACTTGTAAGATACCTTACAATTTTTATTTTATGTAGGCTATAATGCGGATTTAAGTAATTCCTGATGAGGACACACGTAGGCTACGTGTCGAAAACGTTTGAGTTGATTTTTTTAATGAAACATGTTAAACTGCCAAGGTTACTTTGTTTTGTTTATTTATTGGTGATCTAAATTTAAACCACGGTAGGCCACAGACGCTGTAGGCTTCTTCGTTCTGACAAGCTCCTCGTGGAGCATAGCATCTTTTCACATATAAACTAGGTGGGCAATTGCCCACCTAGTCTCTTTGCTTGCCCCCCTAGTCCTTTCTTTGCCCCCCTAGTTTGAAACTAGGTGGGCAATTTTTAAGACTTAATTTTTGTTTAAGTTAGATCCAAGTTAAAGAATGAACAGCTAAATGGAAAGTTGAGCACACATTTAGAACTTATGAGCCTACCTTTGACCTTACGGTACTTATAATATCCTTAAATGTTCCATTCAAGCAGATTAATGAGCAATTTGTGTTGTGAGTAGGCTACCTCAAATTTTGTGTGAGATTTTAAATGTCTGAATTAAGTTTGTTTCCTGATTTTCATCAAAATAAAATACCAGCTCTTTAGAATCATCTAATTCTGCAAAGATTCAACTCATTATAATATCTTAGCAGTTGTGTTTCATAGGTTATCGTAGTTGCAGTCTTTGAAATTAGTCTCGGCAATTGCCGAGGTGATTGCCGACGCAGTTGCATGAATGGCGCATTAGCATCGGCAATAAAAATGCCGAGGCCACACGAGCGCTTGGAAGGTTAGGGTTAGACATTCCTCCCAGTCGTTATGACACAGCCAGAGATTTGTTCCTTAGTCAACACCCTGATGGAGCTCTGAGAAAGAGGCGTGTGGATGGGTATCAAAGCACGAAAGCCGCAAAACGTGGACGCTTTATTGCGAACGGCGAAGACAATGTAGATTAACAGCGAAGCGATGAGCCTCTTGATGTGATTCCAGTGATGACGCGACAACCTCATCCTCCAATACAGCATCTGATGATTCCGATTCTGACAGCTAGTTCTTTATCAAACAGAGTTTGTGTTGCTCGCATTATCCCAATTGTTCCGAAATTATGTTAGTGTATACGTAAATCGAGGCAATGTTCTCGCAGGGAGCTAATAATTTGTTACTGGTACCTGGTTGAGCAATTAACGTTGTTTTATGATAATTCCACGTCGCTAGAAGTCGAATTAATGTGAAACAAACGTAAATTTCTTATTGGGCATTTTTGTTACGCAATATAATCCGCCGGGAAAATTAAATCAATTTGTGCTGACTCGAACGTTGAATCAACCCAACTTTTCCTCCCGTGAGTTATTATAACGTGACAGCGTGCGTATCGCGTTGCTCGCTTTATCACTACTTTTGGTATTATTACATCACAACAAATCAAACACTGCGGAGCCGCGGGCGTGATAGACTACTCTAGTATATTTTTCGCTTCTCGTTTTACATGTTTTGGTACAATTTTTTCGCAATAAAAGTTCAAAGCAATTGCCGAGGCAATTTCACCTTTTGCCGTTTGGCCTCGGCAACGTTTTTGCCGAAGTAAACATGTGCTAATTTCGAAGACTGTAGTTGTTTCTTTTTACTTTAGTACAAGAGACCTCTGCAATTAAATGTTACTAGATTAAATTTTAATACATTATTATGGGAGCAAGTCTTTTAGGCGCAGACAGTTAGGCGCCGGTCAAATAGGCGCGCACACTGTGGTGTCAGGATATTTAGGTGCGGAGCACTGTGGCGCCAGATCATTTAGGTGCTATTCCTAGTAAAGTCTGCAGATTGTATCAGCTTGGCACTTTGGCAGGTAGAGCAATGCTTTTCACACAAAATGTTATATTGAAAAGAAAAATATGTTGTTTTGTTAATGCGAGTCAGGGATATCTATAACTACGGGATTGGAAACTCTGTGTAACTGAAAACACTTTTATACACCAGTAGGGTCACTGTTCTTTGCGTCGCTGTGATAAAGGTTTACATAAGTTGACCTTAAAAATGGCAAGTAGTCAACAGACAAGGAAAAGTGTAACAATCAATGCACCTGCCATAAACTGAAAAGTATACACTTGCCTTGTTTGTTTAATGTGTTTGCATTCCATTTGTGCAATCCTGTCGTATTTCGTTTGCTGCTAAATAATGTCAAAACCGAGTATTAGTTTTAGTTCTTATGACATCTTAAACTTATTGATTTCGTACTGGGTTGGTGTGTGAATAAGTTTATCCTACAAGTCTACGACAACACATTTCACTGATTGTTGAACACTCCTACTGTATTTACTTCTGATCAGGTTTGCAATACGCAAAATGCTACCGTAAATAACAACAGGGAATTTTTGGATTCTTTGCATTCATTTATTTTTTGGATTCGTGGTTTTAAACTTTTATATATACATCAAATAAGTTTTGATGTGAGTGTACATTTTATATTGTTATTGCGAAATTGAATTTTATACATTCTTTAGTAGATACAAACAGTGTTTTGTTTTAATAATTCTTCTGTAGTCATAGTAATAGGCCTATGTTGACCCTACTGATGTATAGCAGAGAAAAGAGTTTCCAATCCCGTAGTTATAGATATCCCTGATGCGAGTGCATTTATTTGTTGTTAGTCATGGCTTCAGTGAGTGAAGCTGCTTTATCTGGCAATGCTTTTTACACAAAATGGTATATTGAACAGAAAAATATATTGTTTTTTTAATGCGCGTGTTCGGCATTTATTTGTTGTTAGTCCAGGTTTGGGTCAGCGAAAGTTTTATCAATAAATTATTCAAGTTTCCGAACATGACTGAGTTCACTTTTAATTAAGTCAAATAGTAATTACACTAAACATCAGTAAAAAATATACTGTAGCCTATATTCAAGCGGGTGGTAGGCTTGAGTGATGAAAATCTTATTTTTTCCGTCAAAATCCCGACTAGGTTTTGCCAAAGCTGAGCTGATACAATCTGCAGACTTGACTAGGAATAGCACCTAAATGAACGGGCGTCACAGTGCTCCGCACTTAAATATCCTGACGCCATAGTGTGCGCGCCTACTTAACCGGCGCCTAACTGTCTGCGCCTAAAAGACGTGGGCCCATTATTATTTATAAAATATTGTGGGCGGGGATGAATATAGGAATCAATTATGGGTCTCAAAAGTTGAGTTTAGGTAGAATATGCTTTTTTACCCACAATTTGCCTGAGAAATCTACAGTTTTAAGCTTAGATGTTTTACGCTCGGAAAAAATGCCCTTTTCCCATCATTTCGCGCGAAAAATGCCCTTTTTAACATAACTCTCGCGCTAAAAGTGCCCTTTTTTGAAAGTTTGCCCACCTAGTCCCAATTTGTGAAAAGATGCTATGTCGTGGAGTGAGACAAAAGACGATTGAGTGATTGACCAACAATAAATATGTAGTTTTGTATGCATAAGCGAGTCAAAAATTGCAAACCAAACTGTTGATTGTGCTACAAAAAGAATGCTTTTCATCTGATTCTTTGACAGGTTCAAGAAGAGATTCTGGGCGAATTAAAAACTGTTGAACAAGAGCTGGCTTCCAATCATGAAGAAATTGCCGGATATTTTCTGTCTCGTGCCAAAGTTATCACGCAGTTGTGTAAAAGACCCGGCGTTCAAGATTACGTTCGATTTGTTGAAGAGGAAGATGAGAAACAATTTGTTGGCCTGCGACTGATGGTTGCGGAATTACGTAACGCTTGCTCCTCACTCCATGATCTCATCAACAAAAACATCGAAAAGATACGGGCGCCGAGAAATTTAAATGCCATGAATAGTATTTACTAAAAAGACGTGTTTCTATTTTAGCCAAAGCGAAAAAAATTGAATATTATGACTTTTGAGCATTTACTTGAAAACGAGAAACTTGCAACGAAATAGAAACTAATGTTTGCATATTGTAGGTCACGTCAAAGAAGCTGAGAAAGCTAAACCTCAGTTAAACTTCAACATGGTAATAGAGGTAGGGGATACAACACATTTTTTTGGGGGTAGTGTCAAAAACATCAGTGTCCAACTATTTTGGAAACAGTTTTGTTGTACGGCTTCAAAACTGCGAAAAATATTAAAATCCGTCAACTACACATCAGTAGACGTCGTTTGCAAGATTAGTTTTTTCAAATTCGCGAAACGAACAATAACAAAAAAAAAGCTAAATTTCAATGATAGGTACAATTAACTCACACCAATGATTCAAAGTATATGGCAATTAAAATTAATTTTCAAGGAAATCAGGTACCGTACGCAAGTGTATTTTGTGAGATTCGGTCCCCAGCTGTATGACCATGACCAATTTTTCCTGGGACCGAACCTAGAAAATGGAAGTTCGGTAGCAGAACTTTCGGACGCGCAATTGTGAAAACGGTGGCTGCATGCCTGATTTCTTTCCCCAAAGTGTGAAAACACACACTGCGTAACAGTTTTCGGGTATCCTAGTTGCAGTTTTCACAGTTTAGGTAGCAGGGTCTTTGTACGGAAGTGTGAGTTTCACACTTCGGTAGCAGGAATCCGATTACGTAGCGTGAAACTCACACTTTCGTGCAAGGAGCCTGGAAAAACGTCACTTCGAAAATATAGCCTAAATCAATACTATTTGAACGTGCATTTTTATCTTTATTACTTAAAGCTCAATGATAAAAATGCGTTTATAATGTCATCCGCATTCTTAAGCGTGAATTTCATCATGTGTCCACCAATCATTTCCTAATCACCATCTGGTTTACATGGCAACACCTGCTCCATGTCAACATTCTCAATGTCATTATGTTTGGGATATTTCCAGAGCCGGCTGCTTTGAGGTTGTACTCTATGTAAATGCTCAACTTCTACCACCATGTTTCCTTTGTTGGAATGTACATACTCAATAAACCATGTAGGTCCGTCTGCCATTTCCCACACTGTAAGCTGTTTGCCTCCAAATTGTTTTTTCGCAAATATTCGGAACAAGATGAACTCCAGTTTTGGTAATATGCATTGCATGAAGGATATCTTGATCACTCGGCAAGTCCATGATTGTTACATTACTGGAGACTAATGGATCAGTATCACTCAACAAAATGCACAGATTTTCGACACCTCTTCCTCATGAGAAATATTGTTCAGTTTGAATAATCCGGGCATTCGAATTACATCCACTTTGTGTGTATGACGGTAATTTAATATACCAATTCCCCTCTCACTCTTCCCTGATTGCTTTGGTATAAGGTAATGTCGGTGCGTTTGCCTATTGCAGTGAACTTATTATTGCGATATTTTGCTACTACTGACAGGTGGTTAAACTTGCCCAGGTCACGCTCACAATCGGTAAGTTTTGAAGATCCTGAACTGAAAGTTTGTCCAATTTTTTGGCACGAAATTTTTGGTTTTCTTGAGCAAAACCATATTCTCGACCACATTGTAACTGTATGGCTGCTGCAGAATCCTAGTAGGCCTACATATCCTGTAAGATTATAGACTTCAAGACTGTATCTGGTGCATATATCGGTCCATGTTGATAGTGCACAACAAAATCACCCAAAGTATTCATTTTGCCATTCTTAAGATCTTCAAATATAGGGTCATCTATAATTAACGTTACAAGAGATCAAATTCAAAAACTGGCAAAGGAGGCAGACATGGTCTATGGAACCATGTTAACAGTTCTCAAGAAGGATTTGAAGATAAGCCCATTCAAACACATGAAGAAAAAGTTGCTAAATGCCAATACCATTGAGAAACGTCTCTCCAGAGTGAGATTTCTGCTCTAACGCATTGAAGGAGGAGGCAAGCTGCCAAACCTTGTGTTCAGTGATGAGAAGAAATTTGATGTCAAGCATCATTTTAACAGTCAGAATGATTGTGTTTGGTCAAGAGATGGTGACGCGGAACCCTGGGTAGTCACTCGAAGACAAGGGGTGGCATCAGTGATGGTGTGAGCCGCAGTCAACGAATCAGGAAGAAGTCCATTGATTTTTGTGGATCAAAGAGTGAAATTGAACCAAGAAAACTACCGAAATGATATTCTTGAAGGTTCATTGTTGTCTTGGGAAAAGAAACACTTCAAAAAACGTAATTGGTCATTCCAATAAGATTCTGCCCCTTCACATGAAGCTAAGAGAATGCAAAACTGGCTTTCAGCCAATGTGCCGTTCTTCATTTCCAAGGAAGAATGACTTCCTTCATCCCCTAGACTTTGGCATCTGATCTTACCTTGAGAGCAAGGTTTCGACTAAACACCACCAAAGTTTGGAAGTGCTGAAAGCTAATCTGAAAAAAGATTGAGCCAAAATACCTCAAAGAGTTATTCGTGTCTTCTCAACAGTATGCTTTTTGCAAAGCAAATGATATGGTCGATGATCAGATGACAATGCAATTGCAACATGCTCTTCCACCTGCAAGTTCTTGCTTGCAGCATCAGTCATTAGACTATCTGTTTTGTCCCATAATTACTTGGCTGTGACAATAGAAGATGTAGTCAGTGAGGCTACTGTAGCCAATCTCTCGTAGGTTTTAACTATTAACTTCGTAATATTCATCCTGTCTTTATACGCAAAAAAATTGTTCAAATTTTCACTATTTTAAAGGTCACGAAACGAAAGGTCAAGCCTCTGCTCTTGGGGTCAACTGAGGTCAAAATAAAACTAAGGATGTACCGAAGAATAAAGTGGGTCAAGTGGAATGTACCTAGCATATGTGCATGTAGAGGACCTACACTCCACTCTACACTCTTTATTGTGAATTCAATGCCGAAAATCGAATATTTACGTTTTTTCTCACAAATATGGTCAAAATTTTAAAAATTGTGTCTACTGATGAAAAATAAATATTTTTCAAATATTTTTGCATATTGTTGATAGTTATCACAAATACTTTCCAAAAAATGTGGACAGAGCAAAATCTGAGAAGGTCACACTTTATCCCCTACCTCTAATGGTAACCAAATGTAAACGAAAAAGCATCAAGATCAAGCGGCGCTGGTTCGATCATCGGGATGTGTGCGATTGCGCTGACAAACAACGTGAAGAGGTTAGGTGTCATCACGCGTTGTTAGTGGCTGCTCCAACAAAGTTGTCAGAGAGGATGTTGCTTCGGGAGACCGCGTATGTTCCCGACGTGTAGTGGAAGCTGCTAGCACTGTTAAAAATCCTTCCTTGTTTGCCATCATCACTCATCAGTAGAGTTGTAAATGCAAAAAAAACGAACCGTTTTTTTTTAAAAAAAACGTGTTTTTTTTCAAAAAAAACTTGGGCCAAAAAAAACACGCGTTTTTTGGTTTTATTTGTTTTTTTTCATATTTTTCTGGAAAAGTTGCAAATTTTTTACAATTTGCAGCTTAGTTTCATTATAGTGCTCTTGAAAAACATTAAACTAGTAAAATTGGTTTTATTGGTGTGCTGAAATTCCAAAGTGTGTGTGCTTGGCAGCAGCATATGTTTTTTGCATAGCCCTATAGCCTTCGTTGTTTCACTTTCTTCTTCATTCTCAGGCATGTTTGTGGCAGTAGACCTGACAAACATTGAATTAATGCAATTTGATACATGACATAATGTAGATGAGTTAATTTATTTTTCCTTTTATGGAAGTGCCCTTTATGGAAGGTAGCCTACGATGTTAGTATACCGGTAGGCCTACTGGTTATTTTTGTACACACTCAATGGGTTGACGAAATTTTGGCAAAAACAAGATGGCAGTATTCAGAACACACATTACCTTGTTTGTGGTAATTTACTAATGCAAGCTATTGCCAATAGCTTGTTTAAACATGTTTTTTAACTGATAGCTTAACAACGATGTATATGCTTTATAAATGTTGAAACAGAAGTATTCTTTTCGTGTGTTGTAAGGTCTTAGACACTTTGTTATTGATGCTTCCTGCAGATCATTTGTGACATAATGCAAGAGATCTTATCACTGATATTTTTAGCTGTCAAAAGTAAGTGAATTTGTCAGAAAAGGTTTAGGTTAATGTTCCTTTCAAATGCCCACCACCCATGTTAACTATTGCTAGTAACTACCAACCATGAATGAAGAAAATTTCCCTTTAAAGTGAAGTTTTTCAGCACTGCTCAGTGTTCACATAGTGAATAAATGCTTCATAATACTTTTCCTGACAAGAATAAAGTTTTACCCATATTAGGCTACCGCAATGCAGGATAAAGATACAAAACAAACATCAAAGATGAAAACTTATTTTATTTGGGAACTACGCTGGAGTAAAAAGGAGAATTGACCTTTTGTCGTTACGCACCAATAAAACCATGATGCGTAACTTTAATTTTTTTTCTATTGGGCAGAGGAAAGATTGATAAAAAGTTTGGCAAAAACAGAAAAGTGATAAAGTCTCAAAGTCCTGAAAACTACAGTAGTTCAATTTGGATGGATAAGTGCAACCATACTTCTTTTAAAAATGTCTATGACAGCACAATGGTGTGATTAAGGGAAAACAAACATAACTATGACATCACAAAGGAGTATTGAACCTCTTCAGGGAAAATAAAAAACATCAAAATGCTTCCATCTTTCACTACATTTAAATGTGATTTGGGCTAAAAGTTGGGGTTTTAGCACAACACTGCTTTTGCCAAACTTTTCATCAATCTTTCCTCTACCCGATTAAAAAAAAAAATTTTTTTTAAAGTTACGCATCATGGTTTTATTGGTGCGTAACGACAAGAGGTTAATTTCTTTTTATCTGAAAAAGTAGTCGCCAAAACTTGTTTTAATGTTCATAAACAGATAGCCCACCCCAGAAAACATGGGGTAGAGGTAAAAATTATCCAAATATGTTGAGCGGTTCTTGAGATATTGCCATTTTTCTATTGCTCCTTATCTATGAAGCCACCTAGTGGCTAAGGTTACTTCACTTATAACTCGAGAACCGCTTGTGTGATTTTCATCAAGTTTGCACCAAATGCACATCAACTGGAACAACCTCTTGGCGTTGTACTGGAAAAGGTGTGGAGTGCTGGTCAAAAGTGCCTTTGTTAAGTAGAAAAACAGGACACTGACCACCTAGTCTTAACATGCCCATTAACCAAAATCCCAGGTGGCTTCGAAACTGTACACGAGTGTGGTACTGCATTTAACAACTGGCTCGACCAAATTACAGACAATACTTGAGATGTGCCAACCATAGGACACTGTTACTACTATTTGAGACAGTGAGAAATCTTTATGGCTCGTGTGTTGAGACTTGGGATCTACAAAATTGCAATGAAAAAATAGGCCTATACCAGACATATAGTCTGATTTAAAGTAAGTTATACGAGTTATGAGACTGCTTCTTTGTTGAAAGAGACGCTATTGCAATGAGTTTACCCTAATTGCTGCATATTGTGACATTTAATGTCAAAATAGGTAAAAAAAACAAAAAAACGAATAAAAAACAAAAAAAACAAGCTCGTTTTTTTTTAAAACAAAAAAAAACGTTTTTTTACATCTCTACTCATCAGCCTTTAAATTAAAAATAGTTGGACCGACATACTTTACAGTAGTTTAGGATCTAGTCTAGCGGGTCCAATACTGTGCCATCGAGTGCAGAAGTACGCATTTTGCGGAGTTCTGTCAAGTAGCAAAATATTTCAATCTTGAAAATATTACTAAATCTGGAGCAAGATGGTGAAAATTATACTGAAGTAAGAATTTTTGGCGCTGTTTGTAGCCTATTAACACATGATGAATTAACGAAACAGAATGCTTTAATAATGAGAAACCAATTTCGAAAGTAAAGAAATTGCTCCCAAACAAAATATTTCGAATATGATCGTTTGAAACCGCAACATTAGATGCCAGAAATTCGCAGCACAAACTACATAGCTCATTTATAGCCGTGGCTCATCAACGAATTATCTTATAAGAGCAGTGACAAAAACAAAGAAATCACAAACAAAAAATAAAAAAAATTTGAATACGCATCACTAGGCCCATAGAACAGTATGTAGTTGGCAATAGCCAGGCATATCCTCATTAAAAACACACAACCAAATCATCATTATAAGAGCTGCACAATCTTAGTTTTCACCATACATTAGACGTTATACAACTGATTTCGTATTACTTCTTCCAGGCGCCAGATCAGTAAGCATCTTGTTTTGTCCAGCAATTGAGTTTTTGTAGAAAGCCAATTTTTTATTACAATTTAGCCCAATATTGATAACCAAATATTCAAATTTCCAAGCATTTTTATCGATTTAATTGATATTAGCCATTATCTGAACCAGATTATCCAATTATATATCTCATGATTTCTAGGTTTAGGAATCTTGTGCGATAAAACGTCTTATGGGATTGACCAACCAAAAGGTGATTAGGTTAGCCATATGGGTCGTAAATGACAAGTAAATAAAAAAAAAGACAAAATTGAGATTATAAAATTTAATTTTTTCGGGTCCAATAAAAAGTTGTTTGACAAGAGATCGTTTATTTGATCACTTTGCAACAGAACTATACATTTGTCAGTAAAAATATACCACTGTATTCTATATAAAAAAGTAAACTTGAAACAACTTGCGAATATTGAGGACTTATGCTTTTCAAATAAAACCCAGTTCTGGAGCACTACCAAACTGCTTAATCAAAATCACTTGCAATTACTAAAAAAGGATAGTTATAGCTATCTTTCAACAACTGTTTAACATACAGTCAAAAGTTTGAAATTTGACACACCAACTACATAATTTATTTCCATAAAATAAACAAAAGCTGTTCATTCTATTACGGTGTTCCAAACTTAACTTAGTATAACATGACTATCAGAAACTTAGATACAAAATATTCAACACACAAAGCATATTTGGTAAAATATTTTTGTGTTGTTGGCCAATTTGGCATATAGCCTACTGTATCTTGCTCAATACTAAAACCACAAGCTGGAACAAAATAAATTAACTTGTTAGTAAAATAAAAATGAAACAATGCCGAGTGTGTTCAAAATTGTCTTTTAATTATAGCAATGATTCAAATCCCAATTTATTTACTTTTCTTATCTTTTTTAATAAATTTCATTCCTTTGGGTCCGTGCTGTATTTCAAATTCCTCAAAGTGTTGTTTTGCACGAGCAATGTTTTCAGGCTTCATCATTTCTTCAAACATTCCTTTCATTGCTCTGGACGCCATGGTACCAAAAATTCCACCAGACTTTGTGCTTCCGAATCCTTGATTAAAACTTTGAAAGACTTTTTTGAAAAGCTCTTCAGCTTCTTTAGGATCAACTTCTCGATATGTCCACTGTTGCTGACCATACGGATGACCCTGGGAACCTGCAAAACCTTGTTGAGAATACGGATCTGAACCCATCATATCATATTGCCGGCGTTTTTCACTGTTTCCTAGAACCTCATAAGCCTGGGAAACTCTTTGAAATTTAACTGCAGCATCTTTATTTCTTGGATTAGCATCTGGGTGATATTTTTTAGCTAAATTAAAATAGCTCTGTTTAATATCCTTTGCGGTTGCATTTTTGGAAACACCCAATATTTTGTAGTAATCTTCAGCAAGATTTCGTGTTGAAGTATGCAATGATTTAGGTACAAAGCATGGTCGAACACCATTCAATAAAGATCTTGAAAACAGCAGGAAACTTGCTTTCAGCATCATTCAATGAAATACTCTTCAGAACTATGTTGCATGTGTTACAAAACAGCACATTTTATAAAACATAATGCCTTTACAAAACATAATATGTTTGAAAAAGTGTGTCATTTAGTGACCACCGACAAGCTTAATTAGACAATAAGTAGTAAGTACCGTGTAACAAACATACCCGCACGTATAGTAGAAATCAATTTATTTTTTTTGTTTGGAAGATACAGCAAAAATACCAGTCATGAAAGAATTAAAAACCAACAATTCTTACTGAATGAAAAGTAAACAGCAAAATTACCACTGAGTCATCAAGTCAGCCACCACTTCTAATAAGCCTGAGTAACATAAAAAAAAAAAAAACTAGAAAAAAAACTATAAAAACAGAAAAAAAAACTATAAGTGTTAACTATAAAAACATAAGTGGAGTAAGAAAAAAGAAAAACAACAGGGAGCAAGTGAGAAAGGGTACACACTACACAAAGTACACAGTGATGCCAATGCTTGCTTTTTTGAGTTTCAAGTATAGCCTGCTCAAGGGCACCAAGCAGTCTTATAATTATTAATAGCTTGAGTTTTTATCAAATTTGCTTTAAAAAATGTAAACTGTCATGAAGTTTTCTTGTCGTGGTTGACCTTGAACATAGTATATTATCTGCAACGGTGACGGAATCTATTTATTACAAATGATTGAATGTGACTGTCTATTCATCCAATTACTTGTTTGTAGCGTAGTAATCTGATGCCATGTTTTACAAAACCACACATCAAACATGTTGAAACTGTCAATGAGAAAATAAACCTATCTTTGATTGGTGTTAAACTGTAGAAGCCTTTTGGGGATAAGGGGGTTGGTTTCTCACTGAAAAAAATTAAATTGCACAGGCAGGTAGAGTAAACCCTACAAGCCCTTTTGCAGAAACTGACGCGCAAATTTTGACAATGATGAAACGCAAAATTGCATAATGTATCATAAGCTTCAGTATTCAGCAATTATTAAATGCATGTCCCTGAGCTGAATTTCCCACAAACAAATTTAGTTTGTTAAAAACTCAAACATTAATATTTTAAATATTAAATAATATTAGGAGTGGGCTATATGAGTCAAAAATACATTTTTTGTTATTTTTCACTGGGGACAGTTTTTTTCTATTCCATTTAACCCAGTGGTTCCCAACCTTTTTTTGGTTGTTACCCTAATCTCCACCCTGAAGTGAGGCAATTACCCCCACGATCAATTTTCAAAAACAAAGGTGTTTATTGCTATGTATTTCACTGAATACAAGATAACAATGCGCGGTAAACATTCAATGCGAAGATTGGGCCTGGACTTCAGCCGCCAGCTTTGTGATCCTGGGCTTTGTGGTAGGCTACTGAGGGCGATTCTTGCGTCGATTTAGGCATCCAGGCAATTGCGCTTCTTTGTCTTCATTTCCAAGACAGTTGAAAATCCTTGTTCACAGCGATACGTTGTTGAAAAAGATGGCAGGATATTTAATACCCGTGTGGCTAATGTTAGTGCGTCCTGGAGTCTGCCAATCCAGAAGGGTTCTAAGCCTTTCTCCTTGAAATCAAGTTTCAACGCTTCGTTCTTTCGGAGAGTGATAAATTCTTCTTTGGGCGGAAAGTCGTCATCATCCACCTGGCTGTCATCACATGTGAAGGGCTCTATGCACCAAATGGAGACTAGCCGTGTGCATGTCCAAATTCAGAAAGTATAGTTGTCCATCTTCTTGGCTAGCTGGCCTAGCTAAGTGGTGAGCTATGTCCTCCTTCAACTCCCCTGTCAACTCAAGTCCATTGCCTTCGAGGTACACGTCGATTGTCGAGCGTCTGAAACTGCGCCACTGTGCCTCTTCCAACTCGCTTGCTACTTAACCTTTGCGATAATTGCTGCTACGGCTACTTTGGTGTCGATCACAGTCACATTCTTGCCTTGAATTGCCTATTGTCGATTCACCAAACCAAAGATATCAGCCAGATAGCACAGCTGGGAAATCCACTGTTGGTTAGTGAAGTATTCAGCCAAGTCAGGCTTTTCTATCAGAAAAACATGGACAGCCTCACGAAGTTCTACCAGGTGGATTATCACTTTGCCACAAAACAGCCATTATACTTCTGTGTGGTACAGTAATGCTTCAGATCTTTCTCCCATCTCCTTGCACAGTTCCTTGAAAAGACGACTGGTCAATTCTTTCGCTTTTATAAAATTCACAACCTTCACTTGCTTCCAAATCTGGTCTTGTTACCCCCCCAAAATAGGCAAATTACCCTCCGGGGGTAATTTACCCCCAGGTTGGGAACCACTGATTTAACCTATCGCAACATAAAATGGCAAAATTGTTGATCTTATATCCAAGAAAAAAGTGTGCAGTTTCCATGAAAAATCAGATTTAATAGGGCCATAACTTTACTATTTTGGGGTTGTTTTCACTGGTTCTGCTGTCCATTGTCCAACCCTATGTTTATGGGGTCAAGCAATCTGTTAGTGCATATCAGAAAAGTTACTGACAATTGGAGGTTGACTTAATACTAATTTTTACCAAATTCACCATTTTTCACCTTTATTGGGTTATTTCTTTAAACACAGTTTCAATTTTAGGGGCGTTGTTTAAAATGTAACATGATTTTCTCCGACAAAGGACCCAAGTTCCTGAAACTGTCACAGGGACAATCTGTTGCTCCATAGTGTCTTGAATGTCATCAGTGCCAGGTGGTCGCTGCCAAGTTTCATCTCCTGTGCTAGCACGTGTGAGATGGTCCACTTGAAATATTTCATCCCCATTATCCCAATGTACCATCTTTTGTTTTCTCCGACATCCCATATGACGGCAAGTGACTAGTTTGGCTGGAACACCAGGTCTTCATTATCCTGACCCTCTGCCTCATCAGTTCCTGTAAGATTGTAAGTGTTTGCACTATTTTCTCTTCACAAGGGAAGACCACAGCTTCCTCAACTTGGAAATCATCTGATTCATCTCCAAGGAGTACCGCACAGTGAGGTTTTCAATCATCTCCTCTTGGGATATCTTGTTGGTAAGGTATCCCAATTATTAATATATTGAATATTAAAATTTTTATATACTGGTATATAAAAATTATTAATATTAAATTTTTTAAATAATATTAAAAATATTTTAAACCTCAATCTCAGTGGTGAACCCTTTTTATTCATTGAAGTAGTGTGCCTCAGTGTTGCCACTCCTAGTGTTTTTCCACTAGATCTAGTGTTTTTGGATTGCATCTAGTGTTTCTTTAGCAATTTACCGCTATGGGACCGTTCAAATATTATGTAGCGCTATCGAGGGGGAGTTTGTGAAAAGCGTTACGTTAGCATCACATCGGGGGGGGGGTTCAAGCAAAACGTTACGTAATGCTTACGAGTACGGTAGTTTATTTGTGCTGGCTGGTATCGTCATTTGGATACTAAATTAAGCTGAAATCATATCCAACAGCACCTATTCAGCACCAACAAAATCTCTGTCAAGTATCAACTACGATAGGCCCAGGGATATCTAGAGAAGGGGATATGAAGGCTCGCAGCAATTGCCTTATTCTCATGATACTACCAGGGCGGTAGTTTGTAGTGCTTTAAACATGTGGTTCTTTTTAAAATTGTAGAAAGCTTTCTAGTGCAGCTGGTACAATGAGCTACAGAAGACAGTTAGCAAATGTTATGTAGAGCATATTTAAAGAATACTTGTTTACAAAGACAGTTGAAAAGTTACCAGTAAAACTGTTTTTTTTCAACTAAGCCTTTGCAGTAGGCTAGATGTAAAGCAAGTATATGGGTAGTAGAATTAACAAGCAACCATGAGCATGCTGTGGATATCCAGGCCTGATTCTAATAGCGCAATGCAAGTTATCATAACAAGATTTAATAAACTACTATCGGTGCCAATTGTAATTTTACGACAAACACAGATTATTTACGATAAACAAAAGCCCTTCTATTGTCAGACGTAATAAAAGCCTTCGTATCCCCTTCTTTAGATATCCCTGCGATAGGCCTCCTGTAATTCCCGTAATTCCATACAGGTTCTAAGACTAAGTGCTAAAAACCTCGCATTGCGAAATTGCAAGGCAGCATTCTTACATCACAAAGCTCGCTTTGATGGGAGTGAACAACATCAGAGTTGCCAGATGGCCTTTTTTTAGGCCAAATTCCAAAAATCTGGCCTTTTTAAATTGCAGTTGGCTTAAAAAAATTGATGCAAATAAGGCTGCCTTATTTGGCCCTTTTTATGGATGCAAATTTTGACTGGTTTAGAAAGTATTATTTTAAGTAAATTGCAAATAAAAGTATCACTTATCATCACTTAAAGCCTGAACTATATCCGTTTTAATTACTAAGTAGAGACATAGAGAGTAGAGAATGTGACAGGGTGGTTCTATTGAGTTGAACCGGGTTTTGGGACTATTGCCAAGTAGCCTAATTAGTAAAGTCTCTTAGCTTAGTCAGCAGTCAGTACATAGTACCAACAGCATAGTAAGGTGTAAGCAACTGATTCTGTAAACCATCTAAAAACTTCATAGACCTGCTGATTATAGGGTAATAGTAATAATAATAGAAAGAAAACCGATTTTATCAGAAGCAGTTATATTTTAATCATTTTTTTGAAAGGTTAAGGTATAGCCTATTCTCCAAGTACCGTATTGGAAATGAGTAAGTATACAGTAAGTAAGGCATACTGATGAATGATGATGAATTAAAGTGATAATGGTTTCTAGTTTTTCTGCTACTACAGTAATTGTTTCAGTGGCGTATCCTGGTTGATTCTCATAAGCATGCAATGAAGGGAGGGTCATAGCCAGTGTAGGGGGGGTCTGGGGGCATGCTCCTCCAGGAAAATTTGCCTTAGGTTTTATAGCTTTTTCTGTAATCTGAGCCTTACTTAGCTGATAATTGTTTTGAGCTGTTTTGCAAAAAATGAGGTTTAAAACACATCATGAATCCAATGTCTTAATTTTATATGCCATGTTAAACATTCAAAACCAGTTAGGCTAAAGCTTTTGCAATGCAGTACAACGTATACCAGTTTAAACCTGACCAGCTGAATAAGATTAGATTACCGACCACCCAACCAAAAAATCCCTGGTGCTCTGTGACATCGCTAATGCCGAAATCTGATTGAAAACTTTGATACAGTATAGGCCTAGAGTTACAGTATCTACAGTAGAAAGCCGCAAGGACTTAAACTATGAAGACCAAAAGAAAAAAAGGCCAAACAAATATTAATCGGGAAACTAAAAAAGGCCCAGTGGCCAAACAAAACTTGTCCGGCCAACTTTCAAACAAATCAAATTTTTTAAATTTGGTTGTAAAAAAGCCAATCTGGCAACCCTGTCTACAGATAGTGATTTTTGTTTTGCATGCAATTTCAAAGCTGCATGCCTTGTTCGCCTTTGCGCCGCGGTGTTGTAAAAGAGCGGCGAATAGGCAAATTGTATTATCAACGCATGCTGAGCTCTCCTCAGCAATCATGCAAGGCTGCCAGGGTCAGCAAAGTTGCCAAAGTTTGAAAACGAACAGTTGTTTCAAATATTGAAATTAAAAGAGTGAGGAGGTTCTGCTATTAACATTTTCTATTTCTACACATAAATTTGTTGTCCTTGAAAGATTTCTGATTTCATCAGAATTGTAAGGCATGCAGTGCATGCCTTGCATGCATGGAGAATACGCCACTGAATTGTTTATTAAACAGATTATGCAAACGAACCGGTCATTATGCTCTGACAGTGTTAAATTACTTTATGTTATGCTTGATCGTTAAATGGCATTTACAAAAAAATATTTTAATTAAGTTGTTAGCGTTTATTTAGCCTTAATAGAAGTAAATAAAAAGTTTGGCCTTATTTTATAATGAATTTGGCCTTACTATAGCTTGAGTATCTGGTAACCCTGACTGAACAACATCATGCTGAGCATCACGCAGACCGTTCAGAAGAACGTGGGCGTGACAGCTTTGCACAACATGCAGTGGCCGAGTGGTTAGCGCGTTGGGCTCGCAGTCGAGAGCCTGCATGTTCGACTCCAACCACTCGCACTTGCTGTTGTTTCTCGGAAGATACTTTACGATAATTGTCTCTACCCAGTAAACGTTTTCAGTAGGTACCGTACATAACGTTTTAATTCCAAAAAAAGAATATAGCTAAAATTTCATGTCTCAAACATAAGCTTTAGGTGCATGCAAACCAAGATATTTTATCAGCACGTGTTTCCACGTCTTAATTTTGATATAAACTGGCAAAACGGGATTTGTAATGGAAAAGCGTCACATGGGGGAGGGCTGGGTTTTTTTTTCGCTGAGACTTTTCGGTCATTTGTCCGAAATGACTTGAAAAAATTCGGTCATTTTTTATTTATTTCGGTCATTTTTTCTGATGAAAATATTTCCTTTGAAGTAGCTGATACTAACGAAAATTTGCACTTCCTGACTAGCTACAACATTAAGTTTCGCTAAGAAACGTTGTCGTGTTTTATCTGAGAAAAGTTAGAACAGACAAACGTTACTTTCAGTCTTCGAAATTAACATATTTTTATTTTTGCAAAAACATTGTCAAGGTCAAACGGCAAAAGTTGAAATTGCCTCGGCAATTGCATGTGAACGTTTATTACGAAAAAATTGTACCAAAACATGTAAAGCGAAAAGCAAAATATATACTACAGTAGTCTATCACGACCGCACTGTTTGATTTGTTGTGATGTAATAATACCAAAAACTAGCGATAAAGCGAGCAACGCGATACGCACGCTGTTAAGTAATAAACGTTATATAACTGACGGGGGGAAAGTAAGTTAATTTTGGGTTGATTTAATGTTCGAGGCAACACAAATTGATTTAATTTTCCCGGCGGGTTATATTGCGTAACAACAGTGACCAATAAGAAATTTACGTTTGTTTTATATTAATTCGACATCTAGTGGCGTTGAATTATCATAAAATAACGTTAATTGCTCAACCAGGTACCAGTAACAAATTAATAGCTTCCTGCGAAAAGATTGCCTCGATTTACGTTTACACTAACATAATTTCGGCACAATTGAGATACTGCGAGCAACACAAAGTCGCGAGGCGCGATAAGGAGTAGATGCTTAGACTAATTTGACGTCTACCATCGTTGAATCAATGCAAATAGGATGATATTTTTATGAAAGATTCAATTCTCTCAGCTGGGCACGTGTCTAAGCGCCGGCGAAGTAGGAAGTAACCTAAATAAAACATCCAGCAATAGTAAGAGTCTGGTGTAGTCCAAGAAAATTATTTTTTTTTTTGTAATCTTTTGGTCCTTACAAGCGCTCCTGTGGCCTCAGCATTTTCATTGCCAACGCTAATGCGCCATTTACGCATCTGCGTCGGCAATCACCTCGGCAAGTGCCGATTGCCCACGCTAATTTCGAAGACTGACTTCTGTATTTGCGTTATCACATATAATAAGACATTGGATCAACGTTTAAACACTAAGTCTACGTCTTGTATTTCCGATTGACAAGAAATCGTACAGTGGCGCAAGAAGCTTCTTTGCAATCACTGAAATCGATTTGAGCGCGTACGTATTTTTTCGGACATTTTGACCGAATTGACTATATTTTTTTCGGACATTTTGCTAAAAAATCGGTCAATGACCGATAAATGACCAAAAAAAAAAAACCCAGGGGGAGGGGGGGTTGACAAAAACGTTACGTTGGCGTCACATGAGGGAGGGGGGTCAAAAATTCGGAAAAACAGCGTTACGTAATATTTGAACGCTCCCTATGTTGGTGTCCATAAGTTTGGACAGTGTTCAAAGTAGCTCCACCTATTTTTGTTTGGCTGCATCTGCATCAATTTGTTTGTAGCGCTTTTCAAAGCGGACAGCGAGTTTTTCGTCTGGTTACACTCAATGATGACCAAATTTGAGATATTTAGCATAAATACTTTAAAAAATACACACTAATGACTGTGAAAAGTGTTCAAAGTAGACTAAAGTAGGTATGGTAGTGTAGCTAACATTTTGTCGGCTTACATTTGATGAGTGTGGAGTTCTTAACACTGCCCCAGAGATTGTGAGTAGCTAATATTGCGTTTTTGACAATATATTTGCAAAGGCTACATTTGGGAAAATTTTGTTTGCCTCCTCAAAATGTTTTACTTTCCTACGGCTATGACTCAGGGCTCTCAAGGAAATTCAGTTCTATTTTGAAATTTTAAGGACTTTTAACACTCAATTACGCCATTGGCTGTCATTTTTGTACATTGTGCATGTAAATGATCGTGTATTTATGATACTAGTGTTTTTTTCAGTCAAATTGAGTACTTTTTCATGACAATTGAGTGGCAACATTGGTGTGCCTGCCTCTGTACACTAAGTGTATGAATGGGTAGTTAGATTTACTGTTATGGGGTGGTGGCTGACTAGATGACTGGTTATGGTATTTCGCTACCATCCTGATTACGCCATAATCTAACCAACAGTTGTAAAATGCATTGTTTTGATAATTACATTTACTCTGCCTGTTTGTTAATACATGGCGCTGTTGAAACAAAATAAATTGACTTAACTAAGTCTTAAGGTGCGTCTACACGAGAAAGTGTTCTTGCTTAGAAATTCTTGCTTAAGCTAGTGATTAAGCTCGTTTCGTCTACACTGGCAACCTCGACGAAGATTTTGCTCGCTTGAATCGCGGTCACGTGAGTATCTAATCCCCAATGACGTCACGTTTTAAAAAGTTCGCGCCAAAGCATAGCAGTTCGCGCTAAAGTACAGCAGAGTAGACCAAGCAACTGACTGTTCTTTAACCATTTGAAGTTGTTGCAGTCTTTCAGTCATGGCTTCCCAGAAGTTGTGTAAAAAATGCTGCAAAAACGAAGGATGCAAACCCGCAATTTACTGCTTATTGAAGCATTTAGACACCTCAGTGAGGTTGAAATGTTGGAAACAGGATTTCGTGTCAGCGTGGGTGACTGGTAACAACCAGCAAGATCATTCCTCCCCTATTTTTATTACCCAGTGTACAATGACAATGGTTTTCTGCTGAGATCCTGTTTTGGATTTGAAAATATTGTTCTTTCTATGGGCTATTTCGAGTACGGTCACCGCCAGTTCAGCCCGCATTTTTCTGATACGTTCATCTCTAAGAAGTTGTGAAATTGAAACCGCAGATGAATACAACTTTGGCTTTATATAAAGTAGGCTACTGTGCGAAGCGTGTTGAAGACAAAAAAATAGGTAACAACAGTACGAGTAAATAAAAAAAGAAATATAAGTTAATCACTGATATCCGCTACTAAGGTTTCCAATTATCTACTAATGCAATAATTGTCGGCCTACGTAATGTTTGTTGTTGGCCTAGAAATCGAATCAAAACAAGACACTATGTGGCCAATTATCTACTAATGCCAGCTGTTCAACAAATACTTTAATGCAAACATCCTGTCAGGAAGAATAAAAAAGTATGCTAGAATAAAGCTTATACCAAGTTAAATGGCACTTCTGCTCTCACAACTGCAAGCTCCTGTCGTCTCGATAACCCGTCTACAATATCGTTTTTGTTGTACGAACGTATCTCAATGTGGATCGGTGAGGCAAATTAGTAGCTATATGTCTATCCCTCAGCTCATCCACCCGTCTATGAAGCTACATTCAAAAACATTTTTTTCTTCAAGTAATCCTCTCCATTATAATCTGGCCTACTTGTTCCTCGACTGCTTAGAAAATAAGAGGCGAGAGTTTAAAAGCCCATCTTGATTAATAACTCAGACTCATAACTTAGCTTGTAAATGGCTTGTCACACAAGAAAACTAAACATGCACATGATCGAATAGATATATTAGCCTATGTTTTGCATTTATTCATTTTCAAAACTTACGTTTAACTTATTTGTTCTGAGTGACCTCATAAAGAAATCTACGTCCATGTAGCCTAGTAGTTTTGGGCGTTCGAATTCTTGTTTTGATGATGGGAAAAAATGGTAAAATAAATATTTTGAAATACCGTAACAATTGTCTTTTTTTCCTAAACACACCATTGGCATATTTATTCTATACAAAGTCGTTTTGAAAAAATTACACAGTAGATTACCGCGGTACCTACAAATGATTGCACTATCCAGCTTCTCCGCGGGGAGCGATTATCGCTGCTTGATTGTTCTGGCCTACTTCAGGATCAATGGAAAGACGAATAGACATGATGTAGCCTACTGTGGCTGTTTTAGCCTACTTTTTCAAACAATGTTCTATAGGCTACAATACGTTTGTGAATAACCAAAAAAACGACATGCGTTTCTTTTTCTAGTCTAAATCAATGAATTGACATGATAATTAGGCTAGCATATAGCCTTTTTAATCACAATTGTATATTATTTCGTTTCCACTATCTGACAGTTGAAATTAAAGGTCATGTCTTCATCTACCTCTGACGAACATAATCAAATGCTGTTATGTTGAATCTTGCAGTGGCTGTATTGTAGGCATATAAGGCAATAGTTGTTGATTTTCTTCATCGTGTGTCACACGGCCGTAGCCCAAAGGTTGTTAAATTGAAAACTTAAGAGATGTTTCGGCCTCTTGCCGACTTCGAATTAAACTTTTTTTCGCCCGCGGTGTTTGCCAGCTCAAGAGATGTTTCGGTCCCTTGCCGACTTCGAATAAAACTTTTTTTCGGTCGCGGTGTTTTGCCGCTGTTAATCTCGCACTTTCCACCAAAGTAGCCGATGTCTTGTAGGGCCGAAACGTCGGGACGAAAGATCTCAGGGACGAAACATCTGGCACCCGTCTGGATACTGAGCTGAGTGGAGACCTGAGATTTTGGCGGGAAAAACATTTCTAAGCAAGAAAACTCACTTAAGCGCCCAGTTTTTCACTCTGGAGCGTATTTTTTCTCGACGGCTCGCTTACTCGCCCATTTTCTTGAAAGTAAGCGGCACAAACTGCGATTAACTTAAAGAAACAAGAAGTTTGGCTAACTTAAGCAAGAAAACAGTCGTCGTGTAGACGCACCTTAAGAGAGAAACTGGACTCTCATAGTAATAAGCTCTTTAGCCTCTAATACTCCTCTTCATACTAAAAAAATTAATGTTGAACTATGCTAAAAGAATTTTATTTAAAGAATAAACCATAAATACTATAAAAAGTGCTCAATGCCGAAGCAAAAAGCCAAGCAGAGTAAATTACATCAAATAAAGATACTATATAGGCTACCGTACCGGTACCGTAGGCCTACTCTCTAAAACCTCTACAGCCTACGGTATTTCACCCTAAAAGGGGGATCATCAGAAGGTCCTTAATCAAATAAAATTCTGTTAGATTATTATTATTCAAATATATATATTCTATTTGACTAATTTAATAATTTGATCCCCCTTTTAAGGTGAAACAAGCTGTAGACTGTAGAGGTTTTAGAAAGTAGGTAGTAACTATATTTGATGTTACTCAAAGAATATAATCAAAATATAAGAGTCAATGCATTTAGCAGCCAGTGTGAAGCTTGTGATTGTTTTTGTCAAGACAACTCATGAATGCGAGGAAAAGTGTTGGAAAAAGCACAACAAATATCATGCACCACGTCTGATCTGTTTTCATTTGTAAGAGTTGAAAGACCTGATTCCAGCATCAAATGGTAACTAAAGAAAAAATGTTTTACAATGCAAGTTTGAGCGCTATAATATCTTAATAGCATGAAATACAATTCTTCTCCTACTGTACTAGGCTACTGTATAACTGTATCAGCTACGGTACCAGTACTTCAGTATTTAGCTACGGTACCAGTATTCAGCTATACGGTACCGGTACCCTGAATAAAATTCTTTGCCTGTGATTGCTCACCTTCCCAAACATGCTCTAATTATGATATATAGCACATAGTATCTGTGACATCACAGATGCTTTGCTAATTTTTTTTATTACCTATTAAAACTCTCAACTTTTGATAAAGAAATAAGGGAGCTGGTATACAAGTCCCCCCCCTCCCCTCTTGGTAACTCATGACAAAGACAGGACTCGACCAAACATATAGGGTGAAACTACTTTACCTTTGCTTTACTGTTCACACACTTCAATCCACATGTTTTGGTCAATTCTTCTTTGTCATGAGTTACCAAGGGGGGGTGGGGGGACTTGTACACCAGCTCTGAAATATGAAATTGCAATTTAGATTTAGCCTAGTAGTTACCGTAGTGTGTGAAAACATGTTAATTTAAAAATGATTTGAACACGCTATAAAGATCTTGTCCAAGCCAACTTACTAGGCTTTAAAATCCTAAAACCAAATTCCCCTCAGCAAATCGTAAAATTCCCCTTCTCACCCGGTTGGGAATCCCTGACTTACGGCTTACGTAATAGGCTTCATGTAGATTCAGGGTTGCCAGATCCAAAATAGCTTTGCCTGCCAAATGTTTCATAAAAACCGCCAAAAAACTGCCAAATTTTTCGGGGTTTCAAAATAAACTGCCAAAAAAAATGCCAAACTGTTAGTGTTAATAGTTACTTGTCCTGTTAATCAGAAAGGTCATACACCATACTATTTGGTGCTACTGCTACATATGGCTCTGTCTGATGGTATATTGTCTTAATTTAACTTGGTAGACCACTTAGTATGAATAATGAAACACAAACTGCATGTATCAAGCTAAATTAAAACAAACTTTCAAAGATTGTACGCAGCCACATAGTTGGAGCTATCAAGCATCAACCAAGCGCAATCAGAAAAAGGTGATAAAGACCAACTGGCCTTGTAGTGTATGTTTTTACAAGTGGATGTGGAGCTATTCTGGCATCCGATAGGTTTTCACATGCATTCATAATATCAAACAGCTATCTGAAACTTTTGCATCGCAAATATTCTGTTTGAATAAGCTTAACTGAAGGTGATTTACAGTGGCGTAGCTAGGGGGGGGGGGGCGGACCGCCCCGGGCGGCACTTGCAGACTACAATTTTAGATTTTGATTATAATCTGATAAAAAAACGCATTTCATTTTAACATGCTTTTTCACATGCCATAGGCTATATAATAGACTGCATGTACGGTACAGGTGAGGAACTTCTGGTACCAATTCAGCAGCTCAAGTCAACGAAATTCCTGGTAGGCTGCACAGTGACCGTTTGCTCTTCGAGACAGTAGCCTCCCGTATAGGTTTATAGCCTACCTGTATGTCATTGTCAACGTGTTCAGCCCAGCCAGCCATTCATACACAGTACAGCATACCGGTAGGCCAAATACGTTCCGGTTCAAATTTCTACAAGACCTCTGGCCTAAAGACCCTAAGCTATGCTTTCAACTCAAACGGTGCGACTGCGCATCATTAACCATACCCTGTTAACACTTACTATTGGCAAGCCGCAAGAAAATAAATGTCAAAACCGCATGCCTCCACCTGCCCAGTCCAACTCCAACTTTGGTTGGTGACTGGTGTGACTGGCCTCTGGTCTGGAGCTTCCATTTCAATAAATTAAGAATTCAGAGTTTCTAGTCCATAAATTAAAGTTTTTTGATGGACTTTCATTAATAAAAGTTTTTGAAAAAACTGTAGTGGTGAATTGTACCGGTATCGCAATAATTACAAAAAAATGCTAGACACAAAAATAAAAAATGCCAAAAAAATGCCAAACTGCCAAACGTAATTTTCTCCTGCCAAACGCTTTAAAAAAACGCCAAATTTGTGGAATTTGGCAGGAAAAACGCCAATATGACAACCCTGTGTAGATTCTGGATACTTTACTTGTATCAGTGTTGCCATAGGACTACCAAGGAATAAGTCTCCAACACTCAGTTCAGTTTGTTTTTATTTTTGACCATCACAACGAAAAACAACATACGCTAAACATAATTCCTGATGAGGGCTTAGGTTAAGCCGAAAACGTTTGAATGTTAAACTATTTTGTAAATATGTAAAATATATACTGTTGTAATGCTCAACCCTGTGGTATTGTTGTGTCTTGCCTGTCTTTGGTATAAAAAAGCAAACTCTCTCCCGAAACTATATTAACATAACAAAGGTTTAGAAAAAGGCAGAAGCGACAAAACGCGGACGTTATAACGTGCATGATACTAAAGCAGGACCATCAGTTTAAAATGCGGCACGGCCACGGTCGCAACTTGCAACGCAACACCACGCTGCTACAACATTTCCCCAAATCGATGTAAATTTTTTCAACTTCAGACCAGAGTTGCCATATTGACGTTTTTAATACCAAATTCGAGAAATTTTGTTCACGTAATGACGTCACGAACAACGTAGCTTCTGATTCGTTCGAGGCTTCAGCGGCTGTGGCAGAATTTTATCATGTTAAAGTGGCTACCTCTCAAATTGATACTTTCAATGACCATGACATATTGAGTTGATTTTATCGAAACTTTGCGCATTTCTTCGCTGATTTTCTTCATAAGCTCATGTTGATGGACATAAGGCAAGATAACTCACTGCGATTGATAACAACAAGAATACGTAGACTTTGTGTAAGTTGCATGTTAGGATAGGCTACACTTTTTTGTGTGCCAATACACTTGTTCCGGACAATCGTTCACCAAATCAAACGTCACATAAAACCGTTATGGTCTGCTTGACCTGGCGTCTTACGTCATGGAATATTTCTAAAAATGAACACAGATTCCACCAGCATTTGAAATACCTGTGAAATATTTCATCATTTTTAATCTTGAATTGCGAAATCGTGCGTAAGCCAAATTTCATTCAAAACATCTAAAGTAATACCTGTATTTAAAAAAGGAAAAGCAGAAGACTGCTGTAATTATCGACCTATCAGTTTATTACCATCAATTTCAAAAAGTACTTGAGGAAATAATGTAGGCTACAATAGAATATACAATTTTCTAGAAGGCAATAACTTCTTCTATGGTCAGCAGTTTGGTTTCAGACAAACTCACTCAACAAGTAATGCAGCATTACATCTTGTTGATAAAACTTCAAATGCAATTGAACAAAAAGAAACAACACTAGGTATATTTTTGGACCTGTCCAAAGCATTTGATACTATCGATCACCACATTCTGCTAAATAAACTTAACTATTTTGGTATTAGGGGTATAGCTCATGACTGGTTCAGAAGTTACTTACAAAACAGATTTCAAGTTGTAGAAGTATCTCACTCAATGTCTGCTAAAAGAGAAATATGTTATGGAGTACCACAAGGATCGATCCTTGAACCACTATTATTTTTAATCTATGTTAATGATTTTTCGAGATGTTTAGTACACTCTGAATCTATAATGTTTGCAGTGTTGTACGCGTCATTGAAATAATTTGACGGCGTCAGCGTCAGCGCCAATTGCCTAAAAACTTTGCGGCGTAAAGGACTGCGTGAGCTCTTAAGAAAATTGACGGCGTCAGCGTCAGCGCTAATTTCTAGCGCTATTTTTTGCCAGCGTCTCATAAAACGAAAATATTTCAACCAAGTTCAGGCTAACAAAAGCTATAAATAAAGAGCAGGTATTATGTTTTGAGACTGTATTGTAATTAGCTGCTCAGCCTATTAGTTATTTCCTTGCAGAAAAACAAGCATTTCAAAACGTTTGTCTGACAATCTGCTGCGTTTGAGACGCATATTCAGGGGCGCCAGAGCAATTTTTGACTGGATGGGCACTGGGCAGGAGTATGAAAAAAGGGCACTTTTGTTGCTGAAAGGCCAATTTTTTTTGTAAGTTTTAAGATAAGATAGGCCTATAGCGATAATGCTCATCTATCAGCTCATTATCGAGTAATGATACAAGTGTCCGCTATACAAAGAACAATGGCACGGAAGGGCATCATGCTATTTTATAATGATGTAATATAACTTACTGTGATGGAGAATTTTGTGTCGAGAATATTATTTTGAGGCAAAAATAGAATATTATAATTAGGCTAAAAGCGGATAGCATAAATTTTTATATTGCAAAGTGTGCAGTAGCTTACATGACCTTAAAATGGCACCATTGCCCCCTCTTCCCTCCCCATCCACAGAAATTTGAGGGCAGGGGGGCATCCGCTCCCCCTGCTCCCCCACGCTTCCGGCGCCCCTGCGCATATTGTCATTTCCAAGTGAAAACATGCGTTCCACAGCAGCGCTGGTTGGTATTGGTGTGTTGTATTTCAAAAACAAGTTGAAAACGTTTAGTCGGAAAGGTATCACTGTTCCAAGCGTGCTGTGATAGTTTAGCATGTATACATCTTTTAACGAGGTCCACTGCACCAACATCGCTCTTTTCAGGGGCATAGAGCCGTCACCTCCGAGATAACACGGTGGTGACGATAGAGCTCTTGAAATAAAGTATATTCAACGTCCGCGATGCCATTCATGGATTTTTTGCATTCTGTCTCTGATCTCTTGTTCTCAATACATGGGTGATCACCATTTGGCGAACTTCTTCTGCATGTATTCCAGAGAGCCATTCCAACCAACGCAAAAGCCGTTAATTCAGATGAGTCGCGCTGGCCAGAATACATTGTGAAACTCTTATTGTGAAACGAGATTTTCCATGAAAACAAAAAATGACGCTTAGCGCTTGACGCTTAAAATCGGCAAAATAGTTGACGGCGCTATCACTTCCGTCAAATGAAAAATAAATTGACGGCGCTAGCCTCAGCGTCAACAAAAAGTTGACGCCGTCAAATTGACGGCGTCAACGTACAACACTGAATGTTTGCTGACGATACCAATTTATTCTTTTGCAGTAAAAATTGTGATAAACTTTTCGAAATGGCGAATGAGGAAATGACAGGAGTAACAAATTGGTTAGCAGCAAACAAGCTATCACTAAATGTAAAAAAACAAAATACATGTTATTCAATAGTAGGCTACAAATAAACTTTGAAACCTCTCTTACACACTGTCTATATGCAATCAACCCATTGAGCGTGTCAACACTATTAGTTTTCTGGGCATTTTGCTGAGCGAAGACTTGTCATGGAAACCCCACATGCTATCTTTACTGCAAAAACTTCGCAAAAACTTTGGAGTTATCTGCAAGGTTAAGCCCTACCTAAACACCAACAATTTGATTTGCCTTTACCATTCCTTAATTGAAAGCAATCTCTGGTATTGCATAAGTGTATGGAAGCATGGTCATGTAACTGTTTTAAAAAAGCTTCAAAAGATTTGCAACAAATTTATAAAAATGATTGCAAAACATGAATCAAATCACTCTGAATCCCATAATTTCTTCACAATTGACGAACTATACACAATAGAAACTGCAAAATTTATGTTCAAACTTAAACACAATCACTTAGGGAACGTTCAAATATTACGTAACGCTTTTTTTCCGAATTTTTGACCCCCCTCCCCCATGTAACGCCAACGTAACGCTTTTTTCTCTCCCCCTCCCCCATGTAACGCTTTTTCACTACGAATTCAGCACAAAAACTACCATTCTGTACTCGAAAGCGTTTGTAACGTTTTGCTTGAACCCCCTCCCCCCCGATGTGACGCTAACGTAACGCTTTGCATACCCCCCCCCCCCTCCCCCTCGAAGGCCTTACGTAATATTTGAGCGTTCCCTTACCCCAATGCTTTAATTCTCTATTTCAACTTAATAACAATTTGCACTCAATATAAACCAAAAGCAACAATCACTTTTTCCTCCCCTACTTCTCCAAAAGCTTGACTCAACAATCCATTCAGTTTAGTGGAGTTAAAGTGTGGAACCATCTCCCGAAAACCATCACTGAAATTGAAACCTTTTCAATATTTTGCAGTAACCTGAAAAATCACTTGCGTTCTGAAAATTAACCTCTAACAACCTATGCTTTAACTCTGTAATTGATTATCTGACTGTATTATTGATTGTTGCACCATATCCTGGTATAGCATGCCTTTCCAAATGCCACTTTTGTAAATTTATCCTACATATCATAATATTACTATATTATACATTTACATATCTTACTATACGTATATCTTATCATATATTACACCCGACCGGATAAGGATGATGATTACTATCTTTACTCTTCCATGAATAAGCTACTATACCATTTTGCATAGGCTAATTTAATATTTGCCAGATAAGAATATATCACTAAGTTACTACCAGCTTGCATCTAACTACTTCCTGATTATTATAAGCTATAATGTTCGTTCAGAGGATCGCTTGACTTTTCGTAAGATTATTATTTAGGTTGGTTTGGAAAAGATGCTTGAAACAACTCAGACACTACATCCTTCATCGGCACTACCAAAGAATCTCCACCTCTCATTAGCGATACCAAAAACACTCCATCCCTCATTGACGCTATAAAAGATGATTCAACTCTTATTAGAAATACCAAAAACACGCTGCTATATCATCATGCTTCTTATGCTCTTACAGGCGCAGGAAATTAATTAAAAAAAACAAAGCTTTTTTAACTATTTTATCTTGATAATGAGCTGCCATATTATGTATTTGTTCTGCAATATATAGGCTACTTAATATCGTTGCTGCGAACACTTTATTTCTGTATGAAATCTGTAAATAGTCCTTGTTTTGATAGTCCGCTACGTAATTTCAATATGTGTTTGTAACTGTGTAGGCTATATTAGTTTGTTTTTGTGATGTTGGGTTCAGTCGTGTTCTCATTACTTTAAGAATTGGCGCTCCAGTTGTTCCAGGAACGAGGAGGCGCCTGATTCTTAACTAATTCATCAACTTATTTTAAAGTATCAGGTTTGGTGGCCGTGCTTAACTATATTTATTGATGCATACCGCAATATTAGATCCATTCATGCACGTCTTAAACCATTAAGGTTTTGCCACCTTTTCCTTTTGTTAGTTTTGTTACTGTATTTCTTTTTCACAATATCATTTCTTTTGCATTCTGACAAAGAAAAATAAATTGAATTGAATTGAATTTACCTGGTGCTGTAATTGCTTCATAATGATTATCAATGTTACGTCACAGAAGCTGGTTATGTGCAGTTGAAATATCGCAATCAATTCGTCATTTTAGAATTGTCGTTTTGAAAAGTTGGTCGAATATTTAACTGTTTGCTTGTGCTTAGGCTACCAACTAGACGAAATTTCCGTCTTTTATCTCAGTAATTTGTATTGTGGTGACAAGTTTTTAGTGGTGTATTGCGTTGCACTCCATTTTCGACAGCCAGTGGCTATTTTTTGCTGAAATACAATTCTTGAAAGACGTTTCCAGAAGAGTATTTTTTCGGTGTTATCACATACAGACAAAAGGATCAGGGAAATTTATGTTACAACTTTCCCACGAAGATATTATGGTTTACCGCTGTGACTGTACCGACTGCTGTCTCGTATTCGTCACCAGCCGGTATTCTGCGGTGCAGTCCAACGTTCTCATAATTCTGTACTGTTTAGCCTACTTTCAAGTTTTAATATTTTTAGCATTGCGTCTGGCAGCACTCGCCAAGGGTGACTGATTTCGCCTATAAAACAGACTGGTGTGGTAATCTTCTCTCCTTTTCAATCAACACACTTCTGATGGAATGACGTGACGTTTCTGAATCCGCCTTGATCGCTTCAACACGTGGCGTAATACAAGATGTACTTCCTGATTTCAACAATCTAGTGTCGTTGTCAGCCACCCTTAGTCAGAAGCATTCAACCAGCCACCCCAGTAATGTTACATGACCAACACTGTGCAGGCACTTCTTTGGAGACGATTCATTGGGCTAAGTATCAATGAGATCCTTGGACCCCAAAACAAGACTTCATACGAAAAACGAACTATATCCAAACAATATGCTGTGGTTTCTTTATCTTTTCGGGGCCTCTAAAATTATCTCGGGCATGAATCCAAAACTACCCCATGGCCCTAGATTTTCTTGTAAACGCTACTGTGTGTAAGGAAAGAGTTTCAAATTGGTCTGAGGGCCACATGAATAGGCGTAGGCTACATGTAAATTAACTCGAGGGCTACAATATAACTTACATAGCCTAATAAGAAGTAGGCTACAAAATAATCACACAGTGAGAACGCAATAAAAGAGGTACGGTAGGCCTAGGCTATAGGCTACTGTAGTAAGAATGCACTAAGAACGTAAGATGGCAATAAGCCTAACAGAAATAGTAGGCCTAGTAAAAACAAACAGATAAAAAATAAAACAAAGGTACCTAAAATATTTTTCAAACCATAGGTTGCGAATTCGAATCAAAAACATCAGCACTCCACCATCTGTTTGGACTCCATCTTTGACTACGCAACAATGCAAAGGGCTATGGAGTTTAACTAAAATAACTAAAACATTTTCCAGGCCGTTTTCAGAGGATAATTTGGCAATGAAAAAGTCCGTCTCCAAAACATGGAATTGTAGGCTATCACTCTTGATATCCAAAAACCAAAACTAGAGAAAATGGTGACGTCATTAGCCTACTAGTTAGTAGTGTCTTTTTCGTCCCGGACGCGATATTGACGAAAAATAAAATGATGACGAGGATGACCAAATATATGGAATAAATCCCCGGCAACAACAATTCAACAATTGGAAACTTTACTCTACCAATCACGGTGACCGGGCCGCGAATTTTTTCCCACGAACTTTCTGTCTCATTGGCATATTTCTGTAAGTGTAGGCTACCCATTAGGCTACTGGTTCCCTCGAGCGGTAGGCCTAACCGTTTTTACCGATTCATTTTTTCGCGCTGTTTTCAAATTCAGCAGCCAATTTTTGCCCTCCAGGTCCAAATGTAAACATTGAACTTGAAAAAAAAACAAAGCCTGAAGACACACCTAGTTTTAAAGGGTGAGAGAAAAAATTGATTCTGGTCACTCTAAAAGTAGAATTTTCCGAAAGTGTTTTGAAAGATTGGTTGATTCAGATTCCAAAATAACTATTTGCCAATGAAATTTTGCTGCAATCATAATAAAAAATAAGCTTAACCCTAACCCTACGTTATTTGAAAAAGCTCTTTGTGCACCGCAAAAATAAATTTAAAGAAAAAAAAATTGATCCGATGGGCGTCGAACCGTCGTTCTCACGAATATTAGGCACAAGATGAAACTACTAGACTGAACAAGCCAAGAAAAAAAGCTTGCATTCACACGGGTATTAATACAAACTATATGTGTACAGTGTAGTAACTAGTAACCGACAGAAAAATTTACTGCGCGCGGAAACCAATAACGACTACACTAAATCTACACTTACCGAAACATGTAAATGAGACAGAAAATTCGTGGGGAAAAAATTCGCTACCGAGCCTGCGTCAGTGGTTCAATAATTAATCAAAGCCTCTACAAGTAGGCTATGCAAAACTGCCAGGACTAGCCTAAGCTTTTGAATAAGCATTCCCAGTCCGAGGATAAACATTCAATCAATCAAAAACACACAAAAACGCAAAGGCAACGACTTTGACCTGCAATAAGGTATAAGGTGAGTCCCATACTTGAATCCAAGCATAGGGGATGAAGAGATAAGGTTTTCATTATACTAAGCCATCGGCACTGACGAGAATTGCGTGGCCAGTTCCTTTCTCTCAGCCGCCTTTCCTTAAGCAACTATGTATGCCAACCCAATTTATTACATCTTGGGTAGGGGTGAGCGATGTTTTTCACGCAATAAGGGAACGTTCAAATATTACGTAACGCTTTTTTTCCGAATTTTTGACCCCCCCCCCCCTCCCCCATGTAACGCCAACGTAACGCTTTTTTCAATCCCCCTCCCCCATGTAACGCTTTTTCACTACGAATTCAGCACAAAAAACTACCATTCCGTACTCGAAAGCGTTACGTAACGTTTTGCTTGAACCCCCTCCCCCCCGATGTGACGCTAACGTAACGCTTTGCATAAACCCCCCCTCCCCCTCGAAGGCGTTACGTAATATTTGAACGTTCCCTAAAATAGCGTGACAGTAGCGCTTAAAAGTTGTATGAGGTTCGAAGTTTTCGTTACTTGAAAAGGGCTAACATGTAAATGGCCGAAAACGTTCGTAGTTTATAGTTTATGTTCAGTTTAATATATTATGTTAAATGCCGTGTGGTTGCTTGGTTTTATCTGTTTATGGTTGAAGAAAGTCACCTCTTTACCAAAATTGTAGTTTTAAAGTAAATTTTTAAATCTGTAGAAGAAATATGTGGCACTTGAATAGTTGCTGCTTGTGATGTCATGTGGTGCTGTTTAGACTTTAGTTTTGGCGCAGCCTATCGGTTGCAATTTCAGTAGCTTATGATAAACCGACATTTCTTATTTAGATGTAGAGCAATTATTTTTATCCTGACTAGAGAACAGTGCTGTGTTGAAAGCATTCGATACATTTCTTTAATTCTTGCAGCTCTGAATAAAGCAATTTTAAATTTTGTTTCTTAACTTTGTGTCTCGAACTGGTGATATAATAGAAAAACTTTGGGAAGCACTGACCGTAGCGCTGTGTGTGAAGAGGGAAATATGATAAATGCCACTTATTGAGCCGACACGCATTTAATCGTTCGGAACCCGTTCGTTCGTTCACGGTCAAGCGAAACCACGCCTTCAAGTAGTTGAAGCGTTTGTTTACTTATTATCACGAACGACTTGTATAATATTGGTAAAAGATTACAATACCTATGCGTATTGTGTAGGCTACAGTTACACTGCTGTAACGTGCGAGTGTTTATTTCATAGGCTTGACAATGAGGTAACATCCCAGACAGCAAATCAGTCGTTTTTTACATTAGATGTTGAATCAATGTGAAGTTTTGTCCTCGGAGCGTGTTTTCAATTGCACCTGCCATGCTCACATTTCATCTAAGCTGTTGTTAGAAAAAAAACAATGACAATGAGATGTTTCAGAAACGTATTTTGACGCCTACACAACAAGTTGGTTTAGCAACAAAGAAAAGAATGCTCAAGAGAACGTAAGATTTTTGGTCTTGAGTTTTTAGTAGTATTGCCAGTGCTTGGAAGCTAGGGATTGTAGATCATTATGTACCGTCCCTATTGGAAGCCTAGTGCTAATTGCTAATTGGACAAGATTTCTTGTTTCAAACAAGCAATGGCGAGTGAGTGGAAAGCATTGCGACCACAACAGTGCAACAAAGTGAAAGATGACTGTGTTGACTTTCCGGAATTCGATTGTCTGAAGACTCTAAAGTCTAAAACAACATAGAAGTTGATAAAGTGACACGGCTAGCAAAAAAGTTGGCAAGTTCGCTATGAAGAGAGCACGACCCCAAACAGCAAATCAATCGTTTAAAATGGTTGCTTTGCTGCCTGGGATAAGCCTGAGACTTCAGACTTTTACGTTTCTTTGACGTCTTGTCTGGGACAAACCACATTGTGGATTGTCAGATAATAATTCGACTGATCGTCAAACCGCAAAAAAGTCTGACTTGTCAGACTTCAATTCTGATTTTATTTTAAGAATTCGTGTTGTTTAGAGTTGTGTCTAATAGGAGATAGAGCAGGGCTAGAAGCAAAGCTGTAGACTTACAATGTTTATGGTAAAGATACTGCAGTGTAGGGGTAGGTGTCGTGGGGTTGGCTGCTTTTGTTCATCGCAGTCAAAGGATAATGATGCATTCATATCTTACAAAGCAAATGCCAAAAGATTGAAGTGTAGCCTACTTCAAGAAAATTGATTTAAGTATACAGCTTACAACAAATATAAAGTGAAGTGTTGTTCGTGTTGTAGACTATTACATAACTTGACGTTAAATTTTGGAAAAAGATTTATCAACCGTGAGGTACAGTACACTGTAATCAAGCCGCTTTTGTTTAACTTGTTCTTGGACGTTCAACACATACTCTATTGGTCTGTGGTTCAACAGAAAAGGCAACCGACTCAAGTCATAAAATCGTGGCCTCCTCTTACAAACCACCACATTAAAAGGAGGACTTGATCTTCTTGAAAAAAGACACTGACTACGCAAGGATTAATTGACCGATACCTTGATATTTATGGCGCCAGTACGAGAGAAAGATTAGAACGTGCTACGATAACGTGAGATTTGCCTCCGATTATCATTATAACGTGAGGTCTACAGCTGCATTATATCTATCCCTTATTATGACTGAAATTCTAAAAATTTACATGTTATCATATATCTCAATAGGCCGCGTCTATTCTGACGAAACGCATTTCATACATCTTCCAACAAGTCACGTGATATGGCAGTAAATCTCACGCCACAACAGCCCCAGTTAAAGTTTATGACACATGAAAGTAAGAATTAAAATCGAAACCAAGTGTTTTACTACCTACAAAATACAAATGTACTTGGTAACGTATAATTTTAGCTGTTGTTGCTGATTCGCGGTTGAATCGATATATCTTCAGATGTGCCATAACTAATTAAGGGTTGATGTAGTCAGTTGCCTAAATAAATAAAAAGTTTTACATTTTCAAATTTATCATCCGAGCAAAACTGCATGTCAACCAAAATTGTCATTTTACATAGTTTCACGTAAGCAAAAATCCCAACGCTTGAAGCCAACGCAAAAATCGTGGGATTGAGTGTAAAGTTTTCAGCTATGCAAGTCGTTCTTTTCACGTGAATTTAACGTCTGTAGATGTTGAATTGATGTGATAAAGATCAAGTCTGCTGGCTGCGAATAAACGTTTAAGCCATCAGCAATCATCAAGTTACCTTTTCCATTATCTAATTGACCGCGAAGTAAGATGCATTAGAGATTTCGAAAATTTTGCTCACATTTTTTACGTTAAAATTGTTTGCATCCACGTTACAATTGACGCTTCAACTTACTGTATAAGCTTTGTCAGCAAAAATAAAAAGTCTTAAAAAGAGAGTTCAGAGATCTTTAACCTGTGCTTGAGTAATATTTCCTGTATTTTTGTGTATACTTGGAGCGGCTGGTGCTAAAAACGTTGATAAAGAATGCAATAAATCAGTGCTCTGAGAACTGCTGGCGCCACAAAATCTGGTAATCTACTGAAAAACCCACAAACAGAATTTTAAAAAGGAAAGCAGCTATTATGGAGTAAAAAGCATTGAAACAAACTTTTGGTGATTTCAAATCTTCAGACTACTTACGAACACAGACTAACGAGCGTGTGTACCTTGAAGTTTATTCCAGGTAGCGAAAGTAAAGTTATAATGGCCCCTGTTTCCATTTTTTAAACCAAAGAATCTTGTTTTGTTAGGATTTTATGGGTGGTTCACTTCACCCTTGCTCATCTTTTTTTTTTGACGACGTTTGATAACGTCTACGTTTTAAGACTCTGATCATGAAGAATGAAGATGTTGCCTACTGTTGATGATGAATAAAATAGATGTAGTCAAAGGGCAACACTTACTGTGTGGATCCGCTAGTATAGGTAAACAAAAATATCATATTTGGCATCGCAAAGGAGGAGAGTAAAGAAGACCAGCAAAATGACGATACATGATATACGTATATTAGAATATTTGAACAGCTGGTTATAGTTGAACAGCCCCATAAACAAAAGGTATGCAAAAAATTATCACGAAAGTTTTAGCGTCTTCATACGCAAATATAACGTTTAATTTTACATAGCAAAGCCGCAAAGCGTTTGCAGTGACGTAAAGAGTAAGTCTTTGTTGACTTGGTGAGTGCTTTTGAAGTCAACGGTGAAATCCACACTCAGTGCGCTGTGGTTCCCAGCAGTAGTATTTTTCTGTAGCCTATATATCATAAAAGCAATGAACTACCGCAGAAGTCTAATCGTTTGAAGAAAAGTTGTAAGCCAGTTAACAGACAAAAACTGTTATGGTTATTGAGCCCACAATAGACACCATTACATTACAATAATGCAACAACAAGGTAAATGAGTTCAAAAGGAGACGTTTTGAGGCTTTCGCCGTAGGGAAGCGTTAGACAGTATTGAGCACGACGTTACCTTGTTTGTACAAATTACTACGGTACGCCGCATTAACAGCTCAGTGCCACATTTACAACATGAATCCAAAACGCTTTTTAATTGCTTTTCCTGAGGTACTATTTATCAAACTTTTTCATTATTTTTGTATGTCTGCTTTTAATATATTAAGAACTTATTTGTTAAAGGTGATAGTTTGAATGAATAACAAAAAATAAGATTGGTTGCGTGCCGTTGATATAAAATGTGCCAACAACGAACTTTAGCGGCCCTTGCAATTAACGATTACCAAGTAAAAAATAAAAGCAGTAAAATGTGTTGTACTATAGTTAGGAATACTTTAACATGTACGTAGTCTTCTGTTTAGAGTTTAGACTATGTCAAAACGATTGCAGAATTAGTTAGCCAACTTTGAGGTCTCGAAAAGAGGATTGATGTATTTTACTAATGGAGAAAGAGACATTTTTTTTCTACTGTCATTTGTTGTTTGCAGAATAGTTTTAAATTATTACAAAATGAAGTTTGCTAAGATTGTAAAACACGGTTCATGTTAGGAAATTAAAAAACGAAAATGATGAATTTTGTTTCCTTTGTAAATGGCATATGCTTGCTACTGCTTCTCACAAGCTTTTCTGGAGCAAGAAAGAAGCGGTTGAAAGCGGACTCTCCCAAACGCCCGCACGTGGTTTTTGTGCTTGCGGATGACTTCGGGTACAATGATGTTGGTTATCATGCTCGACACCACGAGTCACAAATGTACACGCCATTTTTAGACAGCTTGGCAGGTAAAATATAAGGAGTTAACTGTTAAGCAGTGGCGGATTCAGGGGGGCATTGGAGCCATCGTTCCCCCTCTATAAATACCACAGAAAACTAACTTTATTCATAGTATATTTACCAAGTCGGATTAATTTAGACCTACATATCATTGTGCTTTGTTGAAAAATCGTCCCCCACCTATGCAACTTATTGATTCCGCCCCTGGAGTCAAGCAACTTTTTAGTTAACAGTATTAACTGTCAATTTAATTTTCATTAGTTTGTATAACAAGAATTTGAACCATGACGTAAGCCCGGTTACTCAGGTTGATAATGAAGTTTTCTCTAACTAAAGTAGTCTACGTAGTTACGGTACTTCCACCTGTTGTGACGTAAAATTTTGGGCACCAAAATTATCAGAATTGCTCAATAACGTATATTATTAATACTATATCCCAAAGAACTAAAAAGTCAGATTTGCTGCATCTTTTAAAAAGAATAACAGGTTGAATCCCTTTTTTTTTCAAATCTCAATCATAACTGCTCGGATGCGTCTAAAAAGATTAAAATGAATATTCAATCTTCAGTTATTGCTCGTATAAATTATAGTTATCCATCAGTTGATAACAGAATGAATTGAATGGTGGACTTTTAACTCAAGATCAACGACTTATGTTATTTGAGGTTCCACGCAATCACTGGGCAGTATTAACATCGCCATACCAGACATGCCCAAAGGCTACCTTGAGATTTAAAACATGACATTCTTAGACCGATGTTAGAATTCCGTTTCTTTTAACACAACACACCCCTTTCTGTCTTTGCTTTAAAGAGTAGTTTTCAATTGTTTTTTTTTAGATGAGTCAATGAACTATTTTGAACTGTAATTTATGTATTTTAGTGTCAACTATTTCTCTCAATTATATTTTCATTCAGCATTACAGTAGAAGCTATAAAATTTAAACTATGCCTCAAAACTGCATTGTCTGTTACAATCATTTGTATTTTATGAGTAACAAGAATCGAATTTACTAAATAACCATTTTCAAAAAGAACTTTTATCTCAACGTTATAAACCTATAAGGTTGTGATACATGTACGTTGATGTGTGTAATGAATAAATACTCACTTGCCTTCTCTAGCTTTAATCTTTATCATGTTACAGAAAAGGGAGTAAAGCTGGAAAATTACTACGTGCAACCTATTTGTTCACCCACTAGAGGGCAGCTACTTAGTGGCCGATATCAGGTAATGGGAGGTGGTTAACACGGCCCTGGCTGTAAGAATCGGTGGAGGGTTCAAGTCTAGTCGTGTTAATTCATTTTATAGATTCACACTGGAATGGTGCATGGAGTGATAAAAGCGACTCAGCCTTATGGCTTTCCGTTGGACAACATTCTTTTACCGGAACAACTACGTCACTGTGGATACAAAACACATATGATAGGAAAATGGCATCTTGGATTTTACAGAAACGAATACCTCCCATGGAACAGAGGATTTCATACATTTTATGGTAAACTGGGTGTACCACGATAGACTTATTTCGACATAGGCCCAATTGATGACAATTTTCAGATACATCCTCTACTTTTGCCTTTTCGTGTAAGTGACTCGCAATTCATGATTAAAAAGACTTGAATTCTTCAATTCATTGGGCTAATACCAGAGTACCAGACTGCCTCTCTCCAGTTAGTATACCGGTACGGTAGTTTTCTTATTGTCGGTCAATACTATTAATACATTTCAATATTTGTTAATAAACCAAGCTAGACCTATCGAAACTGTTGTTCATTTTTCTCACTCGCATTTTTCTCAGTCGAAAAAATGTTGTTCATTTTTCTCACTCGCATTGTACGTTTTTATGTTCTACTGTAAATGCATCATTCGAATCAATCACTAGCATACTCTAAAATAGATTAACCTAGTGTAATTGTAGATCCGGGTAGTTTATTTGAATGTTTTTTGAAGCACGTTATTCAAAAAACAAAGAGCCTAATCTGCAGATTTTAAACTCATGTTCAGCCAACAACCCAGGCATTCCAACCATTTCTCTCCTAAGCACGCTACTTGTTAAAAATTGTAATGCATAGTATCAGGTCTACCAGGTAGTTCGGAATGTTAACTTTTGCTTCTAGAAAAGTAGACTTACCTCTCTTTCTATTTTTTTCAGGTTATCTAACTGGAGCAGAGAATTATTACACCAAATACAAATGCGAACCGAAAAAAACAAGGCAATACTGTGGAATTGACTTTATTGATTCCAAAACTGGTGCTACAAACAGCACCTGGGGCCAGTATTCTTCTAAACTTTTTCTTAAAAAAGCAAAGGGGATAATAAAAAATCACAGAAAAAACAAGGTAACAAAATGTACAATCAAATTGCACGATTTAAATCACTAGTTGATTGTGGTAAGAGGTAATTCAGCTGTTTTGACCCATTAGATCTCCTCAGAATAGCTCTAACTACTGTACAGTGTACATGGTGTGGATCACCAATAATTTCATACCATTGCTTTGTTTTCTTTTCTGAACACCAAGCAAGCATTTCCATGCACAGCAGAACAAAAGCAGTTATCTGTAGCAATCAGCAGAAGATTGAAGCCGATCAATGCTAAAATGGCCATATCGTAATTTTAAAAGGGGTTCTTTTCTTTTAATTAAAGTTAACTTGACGGTTTCAGCCAATGTTTCTGTACTTAGCGTTGCAATCTGTGCACAGTCCCTTGCAAGCTCCAAAACACTATCAAAAGCGCTTTCGCCACATCAACGACAAAAGCAGGTCAGACGTTGCTAATTTTAACACAATTATGAGATTAGTCCTTTTTGAATTGATTCAACCTTTGTAGACGTTATATCAATGTAAAATCGACGAATATATCAGATAAGTTGCAAGCAAGAAATTACTCATTCAAGCAACTTTTTTGTTGGTAAAATGAAGCATACGGTATCTTGAAGGTCTCCATTTCTAACACAGTCAAAAAAATAATTGTATTCATAATAATAAATTTTTGGTAATAATATATAATATTTTTATAGCTATTTAGTATTTTCTTCTAATAATAGTAAAAACAGAGTGAAACTGTTTACCAGGCATTTAATAATTAAAGTGTGTTAGCCTATAGTCACCAGAAGAACTCAAGTTACTTTAATCATTTGTTATAATTTACTTAATAATATTATTATTCGATTATTTAATATACTGTATTATTTCTATTTTATTGCCAAATATTGAATTGTTTGCATGTTGACTGAATGCGAAATGTAGCCTATTTATAATATTTTATATACCGTAGGCTACTACATTAACAAATAAGCTGAAACTGTGTGCCATCTTTACTGTCTACACTCTACAGCTAGCAATATGTTATATTGTAATCGATGGATTGCATGGAAATTTCGGCAATGTTGTGATACGCCGATGTGATAAGTTAACTAGTGTGAATGGAGGGATTCTACCTGAGATAACATAACTACCGGTATCTTACCATTTGTGGCTCGCTTGAAAACAGGCGGATATATGGAGGAATGGTTCTGGCGATGGACAAAATGCTGAAACGACTTGCTCAATACTTGAAGAAAGCTAAAATGTGGAAAGACACAATATTTATCTTTTCTACAGGTAACCATTTGCACCTATTATTTTTTCCTTCAATTCACCATCAGCTATAAATTTTTAATTTGGATAGATGTGGGAAGAAGGACAGTTGTTCTGGCCTACTGAGGCTACTGTACAAATCGGTATGCCAAATGTCTTCTGTAAACATAAAGTTTTTATTTAAAAAAAAAGACATAAAAAGCAGGAGTCAGTATTTTTCAAAGTAGCTCCAGGTCAAGGTATCTTGTAAACCCAGGCCAGAGATCATTTTAGAGTCCCTGGATGTTATAAAAATGTCTTATTCTTGATATTTTTCCGAAGGCGTTTTCAGAGAAAGATATCTAACTACTCCAAAAATCTTTTTTAGAGATGCTTTTCTGTTTTTAGGTTTAGCCAAGCCCGGACTTATTTTCATCATAGAATCACTGACGTCATTGATACTTTGTAAAAGTACTGTTTTACGCAAAGATAAAAGTTATAAGCTTGATAGCCTTCAAGCTCGCAGTAAGAGTTTTTTCCCAATGTATTTATTAGACAATGGAGGTCAAACAAAAAGAGGTGGGAATAACTGGCCACTAAGAGGCAACAAAGGGACGTTGTGGGAAGGCGGAATAAAAGGAGTGGGATTCATTCACGGAAAACCACTTAAGCTGTCAACCACCAGCGCTGTAAACCACCAGCTGATACACGTTTCTGATTGGTTCCCCACGATCATGAGCGCTGCCAAGTGTTCAATTATGAATGGAACACAACGACTGGATGGCTTTGATCAGTGGGAAACTATTCGGTAAAATATTACCTCGTTTGGTTTTCTTTCGCTTCGACAGCAATTAAGGTGTAAAAAACTTTTTGTTAAAAAAAACAACCTAAAATAGAGCCTGCTTTAACGTAGGCTAGTCTACGCTTTAAATCTAATAATAGTGTGTTGTAAAAATAATAATGATGTGTAGACTTAACCTATAGCATTTGAAGACTAGGCTTTCACAAACAAATCATCATTGCAGAGATATCCATGAAAAATGATTTGGAAAACTATTGCAATTTTAGAAAAAACACGCAATCAAAAAGAACAGAAATTCTCCACAACATAGATCCGCTTTTTAAAAGACATGTCCCCCCGAGACGGAGAAACGGATTTGATATTTCAATTCGTTCTGCTATCCGTTCCGGAAAATGGAAACTTCTCACCGGAAAGCCTGATCAAGGTTGCGTTGGATTTGGTTGTGTGCACAATTTACAATAGATCTTTAATTATCAAATCATTTAAATGAATCTCAGTAGCCTACATGTGCGTGTTATGAATGCACGTCGGCAGCCGTGGCCGAGTGGTTAGCGCGTTGGGCTCGCAGTCGAGAGGCTGCATGTTCGACTCCAGCCACCGCACTTGCTGTTGTTTCTCTGGGCAAGAAACTTAACGATAATTGCCTCTACCTAGTGATCGATTTCGAGTAATGGGTAGTAGCCTACCAAATTTAAGTCATAAGTAGAGTAGACAACCGAAAACTGACATTGCCGTCGGCTGCAGCGTGGGTCAGGTGTATGTCGGAAGGCGTACATCGATGCATAGCGCTCAAGTCCGCTTTCCCGCAATGCAGGATAAAGATAAACAAACAAACAAACACTGATCTGGCAAAATAAGCTGAAATTAATTCAATAGTCCTTGCACCGGTGTAGACTGGTCTTGTCTGTTCAGCCACTGGTCAACGACATATTGAAAGAAAAAGATTCTTTCTTCCACAATTGTTGCAATGCGTAACAAATTGCAACACTGTGGTTGGTGATTGCAAATGTAGAATGACATGAAATTAAAATATATGCATATTTGGATTGATGTGACAAGCCAGTTTATACCCAGCTAGAAAGCTACGTATATTACACGTTGATTTTTGGTTGATTTTAGGTAGTATGGTATCTTAGGTAGAATTCAGGTGTTATTAAGGAGTTTGTGTACACCAACACAAATTCACTAGTTTAAAAAACATTTTTTTAGAGACATATTTTAGCTATCATTTAGTATGACTAGTGTGTAAATATGATTCTAGAAGTTTTATCAGGGATTATTTTTTGAATATAACTCTTGCAAAAATAGCACGTGTTTTCCACGTATATTACACATGTTCAAAATCCTATGATTATTTGACTAATTTTTAAGGTATATAAGGTAAAATCACACCCAGAAGAGGGCATACAAAAGAGAAAAAATGTTTACCCGAGCAGAAGGATGTTTTATCGGAATTTTTTATATTTTGATTATATGTTGTTTCCACGTGTATTGCACGTTTCCATCTGTTGAAAAGTAACACGTGTTTTCCACGTATATTAAACGTGTTGAAGTTCTTTCGTTCATTTGGGCAATTTTTAATCTGTGTTAGGTAAAACTACCTCCCAAGGACGGTATAAACAAAAAGAATTCTCCACTCAAGTGGATTGGTGTCAACCACACTCCTCCGCATTTTTTAGGATATAAGTTAGATTATGTGTTTTTGTAGGTGTCTTTACACGTTTTTATTACGTTATGTAAAAAGGAAACTTCATGACATTTTTTAGTCGCAAATTAATGTGATCTTTTAACGATAGTTCTTAGTGTAAATTTAAGTGGTCTCGCTTACTGATATTAAACAATTACTTACTAAGGTTTGGTACGGTAGCCACTTTAACAAGTCGAAATTCTGCCACTAAAAATGACTAGAATGAAACCGCCAACCAATCATAAGCTCCGGTTTAAGTGACGTAAAAATGGCGAAAAAAAGTTGATAGAAAGCAAATTAAGTGATGGGTTTTTTGTCAGCTGGTTGGCTTAGGGGTTTTGTCAGCTGGTTGGCTTTCATTGACGCGGGTTCGATTCCCACCACTGCTATTGCTCTTTTTCTTCTCTAATTCCAAATAAAGTTCAAAACAAGCGTTAACTCTCCGAATGAGTGCTAGAAGGGTCACAATTGGACAGTAGCCTCTTATAACAATATGTGTTATACAAATGTGTTAAATAAATACAAATGTGTTAAATTGTTGATTTCAGATACGGTACGCGGAAATTAGGTAGAATGTGGGTGTAAAAACACGTAAAATCCACCACCAAATATACGTGTAATACACGTGAAATAGTGTCGACACTTATACGTGAAAATTAACGTATAATACACGACCCAAGGAACTTAGAATCTACGTGTCAGATACGAGGAAATTAGGTGTAATGCGGGCGTAAAACACGTAAAATCCACCACCAAATATACGTGTAATGCACGTGAAATAGTGTCTACACATATGCGTGTATTATACGTGAAAATTAACGTATAATACACGACCCAAGGTACGTAGAATCTACGTGTCAGATACGAGGAAATTAGGTGTAATGCGGGTGTAAAACACGTAAAATCCACCACCAAATATACGTGGAAAACACGTGTATTAGTGTTGTCAGATACGAGGAAATTAGGTGTAACGCGGGCGTAAAACACGTAAAATCCACCACCAAATATACGTGTAATGCACGTGAAATAGTGTCTACACATATGCGTGTATTATACGTGAAAATTAACGTATAATACACGACCCAAGGTACGTAGAATCTACGTGTCAGATACGAGGAAATTAGGTGTAACGCGGGCGTAAAACACGTAAAATCCACCACCAAATATACGTGTAATGCACGTGAAATAGTGTCTACACATATGCGTGTATTATACGTGAAAATTAACGTATAATACACGACCCAAGGTACGTAGAATCTACGTGTAATACACGTGAAATTTCTAGCTGGGTAAGTTTATTCCGCACCAGACTATGATTTCGTAAAATAGTATACAGTAGAAAAAAATACTTTTTCAAAAGAAGAAACATCAAATGCAAAAAAAAATCTTGAACACATAACGTATTCTACTATGCATGTTAATTATTAGGCTATTTTTATCAAACTCAGCATAAAGCAATTGGATCTCATTACACCGAATTAAAGCATCCAGACCTTCCACAGTAATTAAGAATGATAGCCAACTTTATAAAACTTTTAATGTTCACCAAACATCACAATAATCTGTGTAAGTTTTCTAAGTTAAGCTTATGCATTTCTCAGGGTTAGACGACTGGGTACGACCACCTGAATGCAATTATTGCCACAATGAGACATTGCGAGAAACAGAAAAACAGATTCGTATCCAAACCGCCGCAAAGAAAGTAAAGTTGTACAATATTGAAGAAGATCCTTACGAACGAAACGAAGTTTCTGACAAATATCCTGAGGTCGGTCTTCTATAGTTTTGTTTCCGCATCCTATTATGGACAAATTTTTCGACCTGGACAATTGCAGTGGATAGGGAGCCAAAGCCTCGTGATTTTTTTGACTTTTTGTAAAGTTCTCGTTGGTTTGTTTGGTTGGTTTTGAATCTTTAGCCTCGGACTGACAAAGCCTTGATAGGTCATTGCTGGTAATTTCGCATACTTGTAGAGGTTTTTGACGCAGAGCCGGTTACCGAGATTGACAGAGTGAAGTTTTCGATTGCTGAAGTCTTGTTGCCAAAGAATTATTCTATCCACTAGGTGCCGCTGAATGGAGAGCAGTCCTTAGAATGTATTGCTCAAGCGCACACCCCGAGAGTCCAACCAGCGCCGTTTGATCTTGAAGCTTCTTCATGCACGAGGTCACGCGCTAACCAATGTGAACTATAGGGGCGGACAATAGTTTATTGATATGTAGTAGCTTACCGAAAAACTTGTTTTAATTGTAGTATTCAAATTATCTGGCTAATTTTTATTGCTCCTCCCGGTACATTAACTGCTCTCTAACATAAGCTACTGTTGGTTTGATGTAGCGGAACTATGGGTAGATTTAAAATTTTATCAAAATTGAAAGTGACTGACATCAGCACTCGACATTTGGAAAATTGGTGGAACTTTTATAACTTGTAGCCTACAGTCTATTCAATTTGTGACGTAAAACTGCCTGCACTGCACTAGAAATGATAGGCCTACATAGCTGCGTACTTACCTGTGATTTGCTAAAATGCATACGATAGTTGATCCTGTAGCGGTGTAGCCTATTGGGAATGCTTGGACGCTTAGATTTCAACCAACAAAATATATTTTGTTATAGATTGTGGACCTTTTGCTATCTAGATTGATTCAATACAATGCTTCCGCTGTGCCGGCTTTATATCCTCCAAACAACAGAAGAGTTGATCCGAAACTACATGGTGGATTTTGGCTTCCGTGGGATAATAAGTTGGTGAAAAAAGCTAAACCATTCAGGTTGAAAAAGGATCAATTGACTTCCTTGAGAAGGCTTAGGGGTCGCAAAAGACGCAGATACAAATTCGCGCTGTGGAAAAAAAATTATTACAAGCCACGAAAGCAATTGCGAAAAGTGCAACTGCTGATATAACTCTTACTGTACAATGGAATCTATTAATCAACAATATGATAATTGTCGACATTTCTTACCCAATGAGAAAAACTTAGGTAGCCTTAGGCTAAGATACGTTCTGATCTTCAAGTCTCAAAGGATTTGTTTGTACGTGTTTGTCCGCAAAAACTAGTTTACTAGGTTGAATGCTTTGAAAATATATTCAGCAGGCTTACTTTTGTTTACTAAGCTGTTTGCCTTCCAATCTGCAGTATAGTTTTAACGCAAGTACCCTTTTTCTATTGCATCGGCTCAACGCAATGAAAAACTGTACCACAGCTGTCTCTGAAGCGCGTCTTGGAATGAAGTATGATACTGATTGCGTTTCAAAGTGCTCAACTGTGCACTCCAAGAGTCGAACCCTAGTTGCGTGTTCTTGCAGTTTCTTGGCTCTCGAAGGCGGACGTTGGTAAACGGAGCTGTGGGGATGGATAATTTTTCCAAAACAAGTAGGCTACCGGTAAATCATTCGAAAAGACACGAAGTCGAGTATTTATTTTAGCGATGTAAAAACAGACAACCAAGACGAAAAACTTCAATTTCCAACTTATTGACATTGAAGGTCGCAAAATGAGTACGGTAGTTTCAGAAATTCGTCTTTGTTAAGCCGAATAAAAATCACTTTGTCGAAAGAACGAGCAACCATATGCAAGTACGGTAATAGACAGCAGCATATTTCATGATGACAATGTCTCATGTGAGAATGTAAATTTTGTAATCCCAGCCTTCAAATCGGTCTCTTTTCACAGATTCAACGTCTGCAGACGTGGAACCAATGTAAAAAAGGACTGGTTTACTAGCTGGGATGTTCTTACGGGTATTAAGCACCAAACCAGAGAGGGAGATTGTGTCAAGTAAACTACATGTGCAGTTGTAGCAATTCCGATTTAAGTTAACTGCTTCGGATATCTTCATAAAAGTGACGCCCCAATGATAATAAAATATTCTTTATCTTTTGACGGAAGCACCAACGTCCAACATATTAATCGGTGATACTGTTCAAATATTTTTATGAAGCCGTTTTCTCGCTTTTCCTCCCCTTTCCTGTACAAGTCATACCGTTGAACTGTATACCACCCTGACAGCAAAATCTGTCATTTTATTACATTGATTCAACGTATGCAGACGTTGAATCAATATAAAAGTGACTGATTTTTGCTGTCTGGGCCACACAATGCTTCTGACAACTCCAAGGAAATTTGAACAGTGCCTGATATAGACACTGCTTTACAAGCAATTGATTCAGGCCTCAAATATTTTTAAACGTGGTGGATTTTCCCGTCAATCGCAAGCACATTGCTAGCGTAAGAATGGACGACCAATGACCATTGTGAAAAGATGCGCGGTGCAGCGGCGCAAGAGAAAATTAACCATTGTGCTTTGACGTCAACGTAACGCCCCGAAACTATAACTTACAACAACATTGCCAACAAATCATGTCCTAGCCTAGTTGGTAAATCAGTTCTTTTCAATATCGATTGAATTAATTTTATAAAGGACTGATCTGCAATATAGATGCTTTTCAAAATATTCTTGATCCGATTTACGGCCGGTGAGAATCATCACAGAATGTACCAAAATGATTGAGACTTCACGACTGCATAGAAAACAACTTTTAAAGAAATCTCATCCAATCTTCCTCCAAACGAAAGATCGCTGTCCGTCTTGCTACACACGTCCACGCGGCACACTTAGACACGTGTTACACCATTTTCATATTTTCAACTCCTAAAAACAAAAGTATTAGAAATTTAACTCAAGAGTATATGTTTCTAGTGATGCAATCGGACAGAAAATTAGTCTCTTGAAAGAAAGCTTCATATAAACAAGCCTGGTTGCACGAGCACAGCAATGTGCGTCGCATCATCAGCAGGAGTAACCTTCGTTGAGATAAACAGCAATTAGCAACAGAGCCAGGCCAGGCATTGAACAAGCGTTGTGCGATTTTCTGGTAATCGCATTTATCATGCGGCCACACCACTCACCAAAATAGAAGTGACTTTATTTTTGTTCGAATTGTAAGATCTCATAACAAACAACAAAGCAACAGAATAGAAATGAAAAAGAAATCGCTATTTACGTTTAATGTATAGTTGAGGCTACCTTTTTGTGACTTACCGCTAAAGTAGCCAAGGTCTAAAATTATGATGTTATAAAGACAACTTTATTAAATGCCAAACGACCAATATGGTAAAAGAAGGTTAGTTCTCCTTGTACCAGGTGTGCACAGTATGAGTATAAGTTGGCCAGTGCAGCTGCATTTATTTCAACGCACAACACCTAAACTAATTTATTACACCTTGGGTAGGGAAAAGTGGTGTTTTAAAACGCCGATCTCAGCTAAGTGTCGAGCGAGGACCCCAGGCAGCAAAATCTGTCACTTTTGCTGTGTGGGAGGACACACTGCAATAAATTTATTATCAAAAATTTTCGCTCAGTTTTGTCGACAGCCTGTACCTTGATATGTTTCATCCTGCCATCGATCACATCCATCATTTGCTTGCATGACGTTGCCAAGCTTTCTGAAGCACTCTTAATTATTTTATCGAACTTTGCTTCGGTGGTGACGTCATCCCACGTGCTTTGGAACGTCCGCGCTGGATTAGGCACCTGATTCACGAAAATTAAAATTAGCTTGGAAACGGCAGTGGCTCCAGAAATTACCGGTTTGTGGTGACTTGAGTACAGTCCGTACCATGCTGATATTTATTAAATTGTTAGGCTGTTTTTGCAGGTTGTTTGAAGGTGCAGTTTTTTGCACGTTACTGAAGTTGATAATAGCTAAGGTACCTATACAGCCAACAAAAACAGTTTTTTTACATTAATTCAACGTCAAAAAATGTTAGATTAAGGTAAATATGACTGATTTGATGGCTGGAAAAAGGTTCAAGTCGATTTCGATATAGACTCACACCAAGTAACTATAACGGCACGGGTTGGTTACTTTGGCAATTGGCTACAAATATTAGAAATATCTTTGAGATGGAAGAGATTTCAAACTCTAGGTTCGAACAATGAAAACTGCATTAAATATTGGAATCAACAAACCTCTTTTATATTTAATTCTTTTAGCGACTCAGTTGTTCCATTGACATCAACATGATCTTGCTGATCGGTCGTTGCAAGTTTCGTAGAACAAGCCGCTTGTTCAATTGGTTCTTGGCTGGTGGTTTCAGATGAAGTGAGATGTGACGATTTTTTATCTTCGCTTTCTGTTTGTTGGCTATCAGAAAGATTTATTTCAGCTTTGGTGTCTGCGTCAAGTTTTGAAAGTTCTGATTCTTGCACTTGCTCGTTCTCGTCCGTTTCCGAAGTTTTTTTCAATGAGTCTTTCGTTTCTGAAAATGAATCGCCTGTTCCCAGACGTTTCTCGTCTTTCTGTGACTGCGCACTTGGATTGTCAGACTGACCGGGCGCTTTTTTATTACCCACAATGCACTTGGCGAGATCGAGCAGCATCGTATCAGCATCCAGCTTCAGTTGATTGACAGCTGACGTTAAACGCGTACCGAGTGATCGCAGCTTGCCTACGTTGTCTTGGTAACCTTTGATCCAGTCAGGCTGCAACATACAAAAGCAAAAAAAATGCGAAACTGATCGAAAACGTCGTCAAAAACCCAGAGCATACACAAAACACATGAACCTTCTGAAAGTTGAGTTCAGTTTATTTGCTTTTGATGGCAAAAAAAGAAATTGTGGTAAGTTACAACACAACAAACATAAGTTGTAAATAGTTCGCACAACAAGAATGGCAGCGAAAGACCAAAAGGTCGCCAAAGTCAGCTGCCACCGAAAACATTATTAAGGAAGGCATTTGTAATACAACGATAAATACCTTCTTACCGGTGCAGTATGATATGTACATATCTACGGCAAAAACCTTAATCTAATCAAAAGTAGTTTTACCATTGCATCATTGGGTTGTTTTCCTTTTTTCTTCCTCCTTCGTCGCTGGTTTTCTGCTTTCGCTTCAGCGACGACAGACCGAACACTTGTCATCACCAAAACGGAAACGCTGAACATCTCCGTGCAAAGGACAAGTCTGAGATGGAAAACCGCAAAAAAAAAATCTTAAAAAGCATCAAATGATAGATCAGTTTTGCTTATTAGAATATTGTTCTGCAACGCAATGAGACTGAGTGGCGTGTGGTCGTGTAGAGAAAAGGTTCTCAGACTGTGATTCGCGAAGCCCTGGTGCATCGTTTCAATTTTCCAAGGGCTTCACATCATGATTTTGTTTAGTGTCTAAACTTAATTGTGGTAATAAAATGCTTACAGATATTATTTTATCCTCTGACGTGTGCATTCAAACTCATTGTTCCGAAACTGTAGCAATAGATTATGATCTCATTCACATCGCCGCGAGACAAACGAAGGCTGGACACACAAGCACAAGAAAATTATTCAAATTATAATCGTTGAGTGTGTCGTCGCAAGTCCTGCAAACTTTTTCTAAGATGTCGCAACCAAAACAGCTGGAGAACCACTGGCGTAGAGACTCACAAAAGGGAGGATCTTTTCCAGCAAGGGACGGCGCCGTGAGATTTAAATTTGACAAACTCTAAAAAACCGCCGCACCAAATCTGTTTACAAGTTTTGAAGTGTAAAAAAAGCTTACCTTTCAACGACGCATGGTCTAACGCACAGCAACGCATCGGGTATCGGTTCCGAAAGGATCGTTTTGGAACTCGCCGCTGTACCTTCGTCTTCGTTGGCATAATCATCGGACTTTGGTTCAACAAGAATTCCTCTACAACAGGTTTCCAAGACATCTGCAACGTTAAATATTTAGAGTGCAACTGGCAACCCTTTCGCTTCGGTTGAAGACCAAGTTCATAGCGGGAAGCTTTCAAAGTATCCACCTGGGAAAACTAACAAGTGGATTTCGAAGGAACATCGAACATGTTAACTAGGAATAGATCACTACATTTTTGAAACTACTAGAAAGTAAGCCAATGGTAAGGTGAGGTGCAATCATCCAGTAGAAGTTATAGAATTTGATAGAATCATTCACATAGTGTGGCATCAATTCGGCTTCCACTCATGCACCCACAAAGTGACGTCAGAAGTTGAAAATGAAATAGTAGTTTGTTTACTTACCGCTGATATTCGATAGGACAGAAGTAAGATAATGCGTGAAGTCTTCCTGATCGCTTTCAGCTGAATGAGCGGCTCGAGCTTTACAAAGGTTTTGATAATATCTGAAAGGAAATCACGTTTTTGAGGTTTCAAACTTTAACTTTAGTTGCTATTTCTGGTCTGGTCAAGATCATCGAGAGATCGCTCACTCCTCCAATGGTACGAAGCAACAGTGACAAAGTTGTTCAGGAAGGAACTAAACCAGTAAAGTATAAACAAGCACAAACTGTTGGAAGAAGAAGATGAAGAAACTTACTTGAACATTAGCAGCATAGTTTGAAGATAGTTGACTTCCTCATGAAGATGGAGCCTTGATGGATGAGGTCCATGGAAGAGATTAGCTGGTGCTTCTTTGAGGGGCTTTTCACAAAACTTTTCATATTGTGAGAAATATTTGTCGAAATCTGTCGATTCTGCCGAAAAATAAATCCAAATTGAAGAGACCCTGAACTGAGAGTTGTATGTATTACTACTGTAAACAACTAAACATGGTCCAAGGTAATCACAAATATTTCTCAAGTGAGATTTTCTGTTGTATCAAGCTCACGGCCAGTGGTTGAAAATTTGGGTGAAGTGAATAGGAAGACTAGGAAATCGCTGGAAGGAAAGAATCGACCACTCCCGTTAGTGGGGACAAAAGCGAATTCAGATGATAGGAAGACAAGCAAGCTTATCTTCGTGATCACCTTCAAGCAAATCCTTGAGCGCCTTACTAATAACACAGTAGTAGATTGCTCTCAACTAGCGCCGAAACGACGTCCTGCTAGATCCTCAAAAGATAGTTTTATCAGTCGGTTGATATAGGCTTGTTTTGTCATATGTTTTCTTTCTATTGCCAATTTTATTGTGTACTTGTGTTTCATTCTTTCTCGACTCATATTTGTTACCAAATAAAATTTCCCATCGCAACACGTGTATGCATTTTTGTAAGTAATGGTACCAAAATCTCAAAGTGGTCAAAACCTTTTTGCGTATTTGCAATATGCCAGTTCAACATCACAAGTCACCTTTTCCCGTGGGATAACCGTTGGGTTGGGGCGGCTTTTCGGAAGCAGGTGGAGGTTTCGTTTGCGACAAAATTGAACAAACGCAACGAAGCAGAAGATCGCGACACCGAAGCCATCTCTTTTCTTCAGCGAAGTTTTCATCGATTAATTCTTGCGTTAAACGCCTGTAGAAGGGTGAGAAGTGGCATTAGCCTTCACAGTTTACATATTCGTTAAGTTAAAGTAAAGAAACACTTTTGAAAACAAAAATTTGAAAACAGCACAATTCACGGTTGGGACAGTGTATATATTTGTATACGTCAAGGGCATCAAAATCCGTCATATTTTTGCTGACTGGGAAGCCTACTTGTTTTCCGGATTAATATCCGTGGTGAACGAGAAATCCCTGTTGTCCGTCAGACTTTCGTAATCGATGGAAGGAAAATCTGGTAATAATTCCGCCATAGGATGGTCACTAGAAACAAGAGTGACACAGAACTGTATTAAATCTTTGTTTTAGCAACATCATTTAACGTTTCGCAACACGGAATAACATTGCACGTTGCAAAAGAAAAACATGTGAAAGACAGCGATAGCTTTTGGACCGTTGCAAAGTACAGGCACATTATGTATTCCCTCAGTTTGGGAGGCCAACCATCATTGCATTTTTAAAGAACACGGTGAAATATCACTTCGCAAAGTGATCTTTTGGTGCTTTCTGCACTGCAAAAATTTTGTGCATTTTGTTTCCTTTCGAATGCACAACGACATCCCTTCTGTAAGATGACGTCATAAAAGAAGACAATAATTCTCCACGACCATGCAAGCTCCAAACAACAAAATTTGTCATTTTTAAATTGATTTAACGTCTGCAGACGTTGAATTAATTTAAAAATGACTGATTTTGCTGTCTGGGAGCAAGCTAATGTTTGCGTGCACGATTGTGAAAATGCACTCACATGTCTCCTTGCGCGAAAATATTCATCCACGCGTGCTCCGTTCTGACCAACGCGGCGTGGATTGAATTGTTAACAGTTTTTTTGTATTCGACCAATTCCGAAACCTGGAAGAATAATCCGCATTAAAAAAAAATCGAAATAAAAAACAACAAAACAATTTCCAGTCAGTAAATCAGTTCCTTTTTTGCATTGGTTCAACGTCTGCAAACGTAAAATCAATGTAAAAAGGATCGACTTGCTGTTTTCTCTTGACCTTGCTTTACCTTGTAGAAAGTTCCATTGCGAAAGCAAGCTATCAGGCATTCGAGTGATTCCTTATTGTTTGAAGTATAAAAGTTTTTGGCGATTTGGAAGAACCGTGTGGCGACGTGGAAATGACCCAGAGACATAATGTGTTGGCTTATAGAGTGTCTGCAATTAGAAATAACCACAATTCAAAAGTAACTATCCGGTAGAAACAAAAGATTACAAGTTTTCTCCAATAAATCAAACATCCAATAACAGATATGCAGCATTGCAGCAGTCGAGAGTCTGTGGCATGAATAAGTGGCGGGATACTGATGAGTGATGAGCCAGGGCCCATGGGCGAACACACGTGTCTATCGGCACCATCTCTGAACAAGCAACAAACTAAGCATCTTATCATAATCTGCGATATTAATGCGATAAAATACAAAATTCTCTAAATAAACAGAAGGATGGATTTACAGAAGGTGTCGTTGGATTTTCAAAAAATCGCCGAATAGGAAACTCGCCGAAAAAGGCTGTCGCCGAATAGGGAACTCGCCGAAAAAGGCTTTTGCCGAATAGGGAACTCGCCGAAAACGGGCCATTCCGGGTATTAACGTATTCTACGTGCTGTTGTACTGAAAAAAATCAAAATCAAAATTACGTCATAAAAAATGCGAGTTTTGACTCACACGATCTCGACCGTGTATCGTCCCTGTTTGCTAAACCACAATCTACATATCTAAGAGTTGGAATAGCCTCCGCAATGAATGAAAAATCATATCCGATAAAACGTCAAACAACTCAAGCTCCGCGCACTTTCATAACCGATTTTTTCGTAGTAGGACAAGTTCAAAAATGAAAAGGTGAAAAGGTGGACATTAAAATGAAAAGGTGGACGTAAAAAAGCTATAACCCAATCCGTTCCTACCCAAGTGTGTCGTGCTGCATGTGTTTAATCTCAAGAGAATCGTATAATTCTCTGCACGGCGTTAGGAGACCAAGCCTGCAATATATCCTGATCAACATGAACTTCATTTCGTAATTGTACTGGCTGTGGGCAAGTCCGTATTCTAGAATGCTGGCGCATCTCCACAGCAAGGCGGTGTCTTCTGCAAAGGTCACGAAGTGATAACAATTTTCTACTCATCAAGTCTTAAATATTTACAAACACCGACCGCTGTCTTACCTGTGTCCAGATATATATCCAATAACAAGCGGACAGCAAACAGACAATAAGAATCCACAACACATCCATCTGTTGAAGGTCTATCGCTGCCTGGAATAGACAGGTTCTAAGTACGATGTTTCACGCGTAGATTGTTGCTATGGTACATAAATTGTTAAACAATTAACAAACGATGCTGTAATCTATTCAAGATGGTTCATTGCACGTTAACTACACTGATGAGAGCGGGAGGCCGAATCCTGAAACGGGGGGCCTGTTTGAGTTGTGACTAGTAAAAACGGAAGGCGTAAATTGCTAAAAAGTTTCGACCTTGAAGATAGGTAAAACAACGCTGGATAGGTGTTGTCAGCCAGAAGTGAATTTCATCCATAGTGCAATTAGAGCAATGTCTATTAAAACCACAGACTATGGTGAACTGGAAATGAAAAAAAAGTATTACTTATAAGTCTTATAAGAAGGCCACTCACTGAAGCGGACACCATTTTTGTGCCTTTGTATATAATCCGTTGCTAGTGTTAGTTTTTCTTCGTTCCAAAGAGATTCGTGCTTTCCTAAAAACCTGAATATAGAAAATAATTTTTCATATCTTCTAGCCAGTTATATCAAGCACAGCATGATTTGGAGAAGCCGAGATTCGTACGAATGGGAAGAGACAGTTATTTCTACACAATGCAAATAATCGAACTTCTCAGCCACTGTGAAACTGTCAACAATCAGCATTGTACCCAAGTGTTCGTACATTTAGGACAAAATTGATAGTTTATGATTATAACCTTACGCTGACACACTCATCTAGCAGACGCAACATCCACAGACGTTAAATCAATGTTAAAACGACTAATTTTGCGAGCTGGGCAGCACTTATTGCTATACGCAGCTGGCAAAATAGGCCCTTTTAGATTTATAGCAGACGTTGAATGAATGTAAAAAAAAAAATGCCAACCTTGTTAACTTGGAGCTCTTGCAGCTAATATATGAGCTGTAACCTAGACAGCAAAATCAGTCATATTTATATTGATTCAACCTCTGCATAGGAAATGAGCAACAAATTTTGCTGTATGGAAAGTAAGCAAACATTGCTTTAGAAAAGGAGTGGCTTCACTGCTTAAAAAAGATGAAAAATTAATCTGCCAAAGCGAGTCACAACACCCTGCAGCCATGGACTTCTAAATAGTAGCACCTGGACTGGACACGCAGTGGCCAACATGTGGCCAAACAGTTGGTACAACAGTTGGCCAACAGTGGGCCAACAGGGTTAGTTACTTGGCTGTTGGCCCACTGTTGGCCAACCGTTGTACCAACTGTTTGGCCTCATGTTGGTCACTGCGTGTCCAGTCCAGGTGCTACTATTTAGAAGTCCATGCTGCAGCCTACCTACCTGGTCGCTTCAATTGTGAAAATGTGTCTTTGAATTTCTTTTTCTTTTCTTCGATTGATTTCTCGTTTAAGGGACTCACTACACTCGCCGTTCATGTCGCAGTATGTAAACGATGCTTGCTGATCGTACAGGTCAGCAAGAAACTGGGAACAAAAGGAAATTCTTTACATAAAAGAGATTAACAACCGACATTTTTCATAATTCTACAATTCTAAAAATTCTGCAAACTTTTAACATTGACGTGTATTTCTACACGCTGCACTGCGATAAAATCTCATTTCATCAAATTTATGCAAAAAAATATATTCAAAAATTTAATAGCAGCACATGTACCTTGTCGATATCATTCGGTGCGAGGAGGGAGAAGTACGGGATCAGGTCGGGGAAGCAACATGGCTTTGTGGAAAAGTCCAAGGCGTACTCCAGAAGCAGTTGCCATGGCGATCCTAATCGTTTAATTTTGTCTGGTTATTGACAAAATGTAGAAAGAAAAAATGATGACGTTGTTATGACGGCATGCAAGCAAGGTACACCATGACGGACAACACTCCAGACAACAAAATCCGTCATTTTTACATTGAGTCAACGTCTGCAGACGTTGAATCAATGTAAAAATGGCGGACTTTGCTGTCTGGGATGACAGACAACGTCACTTTAAACGTAGATTATAAAGCTCGAAAACGAGTGCTGGTCACCAAAAAGCAATGTTATCAAGCTATTTAAGAATACGTTAAATACATTGAAAGTATCTAACAAGCTTTAAAATTATATTGTAACTATATACTATGAAACGATGATTAATCAGACACCGCAAGGGAATGGACGAGCAACAAAAAGTAGTTGCAAATTTTTACTCAAAACCAGCAGTGCTGATAGTTTCAACACACTAATGCAATCGTCAATATTATGTCTTATTTTACATTTTAGTTACACCACGTATATAATGAAGCAGTGCAATTTCATTCTCATTGAAATACCTTTCCTAAACTGCAACAAAATTACGCTAAAAATAACTGACAGCTCAGTGACAACAAAAAGAATAATCAATAAAAGAAATTAATCGTATTAGTTATGACAGTTTTTACACCAGTGCACCACAAAACTCGCTTTCAGGAAATTAAGAGGCTACGATGATGCAAAAGTACAATTTCAAAACGTATTAGTTTAGTTAGGCTACCTTGCGATTCGTCGTTTCGTAACTTTAGCCTCTTCAGCATTTCCAATCTGAGCAGGTAGGGACCCCGCCTCTTGTGTTCTACCACATCGTTCTCAGCACTCACAAGACTCAGTATAAACTCAAACGCTCCTTGTAGGGTGTGGTCTGGCCGAATCGTGGAGCTAAATTGAAACAAAGCCACGGGAATGTGATAGATATCGCTTTTCAACAACTTTAAACATTTTCGTCACATTTCACAAATCGTAGTCGTTAGTAAGTTTTACTATATCAAAGAATTTTAATTTCTTGCAAAAACAATTGAGCATAATATAGGTACATGTATTTGACAATACTTGACGATTGACTTATATTTGACGATAAGTCGACAATTTTAAATGCTTACATTTTCTAAACCACTAAAGAAAACATATTCATGTTTTCGTTCATATGGATAAGGAAAAATAACATTGCTACTCAGTGAAGAGAAAAAGTAATACACATACGCAAGTGTGGTTAAAATTGTCAATACGTCTATGATTAAACACTATGACAAGACAGAATTTAACATAAATCGAATAACATCGTAAGTCTATAGGAGAGTCCCGATTCCTCCACCACAACCTACACCAGGCCATTCTAAGTCTCTTAACTGGGATAGATGAGTATTAGCTGTTAGCTATTAGCTCAACGTCTTTGTTTTTGTTTTGTTTTGTTTGTTTATCTTTATCCTGCATTGCGGGAAAGCGGACTTGAGCGCTATGCATCGGTGTACGCCTTCCGACATACACCTGACCCACGCTGCAGCCGACGGCAATGTCTGTTTTCCGGTTGTCTACTTTACTTATTACTTAAATTTGGTACTACCCATTACTCGAAATCGATCACTAGGTAGAGGCAATTATCGTAAAGTTTCTTGCCCAGAGAAACAACAGCAAGTGCGGGTGGCTGGAGTCGAACGTCCCACCTCAGAAACCCTGCCGGCGGCTAAAGTCAAGATACCCCTTTGTACCAGCTGCTGCTGAATTATTACCATTCAGCGGTTATACCATCAGCGCAGCACATTATATGGAAGACACTTGGAATGCAGCATGGTGTGCCACCGACACCAAACTCTATGGTTTTACACTTCATCCGGTGGCACGCCCCCGTGGGATGGACTTGCCCGGCCGATTTGGGTTAAGCTTAAATTAATCCCTACAGGAGCCGGCCGCTTCTATTCCAACATAAGTGGGGTTTGGCTTCCTCATCGGACTGCAAATGCGGGAAGGAGGAACAAACTGCTGACCATGTCATTCTTGAATGTCCCATTTACAAGATACCAAATGGAATGCATAGTATAGCAGCACTGGACAATGACATTTAAACAATTCTGTCTCATACGAAAGAAGTTGTTCAAAATAGGGTACGCTGATCATTCCAAGGGCGTTGCATAAAGACTCTACAAGAAAGCTTTAAAAACTTAGCCGACGGTCACCTCGGGGCAAAACTACTTGTGCTTTGTAATGTCGGTGTGCTACTATTCGAAGAAATCCCAATTCGGAGGCAGCCTTTTTCGAAGATTTCTAAAATCTCACAGCGGCATCTGTTTATTCAAAGGAATTAGCTGATAATAAAGGTTAATTAAATAAAGTCTCATCAAGAAAAATAAAGCAGTTGTCAAACGGCGTTTCGTGATTAACAATAGTGGTTTAATCAAATGAAGTCTCAGCAAAAATGTCTCGACTAAAGTTGCTAGATATCGTTGTAGCTTATAGGCTACCCGCAAGATATCAGCTAATTTAAATCTACCTCACCGAAAAAATAACTTTCTCGTTTGCATGGGTATTAGAAGATAAACACAAAAACCGCCTACCCAAATGATCCCTACAAATTCTCTAGATAAACAGAAGCCGTCGTTGCATTTAAGAAATCACCGAATCGGTTTTCTCCAAAAAAGGTTGTCTTCGAATCGGGATTTCACCGATTAAACTGGCCATTTCGACGTAATATTCTATTGGCCACCCTTTAGCTTCACACAATTGTTAGTTATTTGCGATGCTCATCTCGCAGACCTTTCCGTAGCGATCGCATCTGAGGTTCCACGCATGTCTATTTAAAATAGTTCTAAAATCAACCTGTCTTCTGCATCCACTGTTCGATCTTCAGAAGGTTTCCAGTTACTGTCGAGGAGATGAAAGAATGAATCCAAGTATCCGAGCGCGTAGTTCCACACATCCGGACTGCAAAACACAAACCGACGAATGTCGTCACTTTGCATCGTTTCAATGTCGCCACACGTTGTAAGAATTTAAAAATGTTAACGTTGCTGAAATGTTGGAGTTTAAAAACGAGATAACAATCTCCCATACTTCTCTTTCAAAAGACGTTTGTATTCCACGTTAACCTCATCCCATAGGTTTGCCTTTTCCTTCACCTTCAGCGTAGCCGAGTCCAATCCTTTCAGTTCTGCCGTTAGCTTTTCTGCAAAAATCAAAATCGTGCAATGTACCGAAAGCTACGCGTGTAACGAGCAATACAAAAACAATGCCACGACGACAATTTCTCACAATTTGACCTGTGCGCTCTGAAAGTTAAACACGAGCAATGCCGATCACACTTTTGCGGCTTAGTTTGTGTCACAACATGTCCTCAGCATTAGCACGTTCTCAACTTAGCAAAGCAATCAATGCTACCTAGTATGTTGATATAACGGTGGTGGCATATGTTGCCACTGAACAACACTCCCAGACAGCAAAATCCGTCATTTTTACATTGATTCAACGCCTGTAGACGTTGAATCAATGTAAAAATGACGGCTTTTGCTGTATGGAAAAAACACAAGTAATGTGAAAATTCAGCATTTCTATTTTACAAAGTTCACATGTCGTTTGTCAGCTACCAAACCTCATCCTTTTAAAACTATGACAGTACCATGCGATCAATAAGAACGAATGATTGTAGAAATATCATTCAAATATAGAACTAAAGACAAAATTGAAACAAATCTTTTTGCGGATTGAAATTTCTCTGGATCAATATCAGTTAAAATTTTCTTGATTATTATTTTTGTTTTTGGCTAGCAAGTACTGCATAGCTTACGTCAGGGGTCGGGCACCTATGGCTCTCGAGCCATATATGGCTCTTTTGAAGACGGCATCTGGCTCGCAAAAAAAACAATCTTCTAAAGTGCAAACCGCAAAAGTTTTATCTTAACTTTTCATTACAATTTAGAGCTGAAAATGCGCTCAAAATGCACCAAATTAATTGTAATTGTTCATTTTTTTGGTGGGGGAACCCTCCAACCCCCCGCTGTTTTGCTCCTCTTGCAAAGACACGTTCCCACTTTCAAAACTTCACCAGTGCCACCACGTGTTAATTGTATTAAGTGTTAAGGCATTGCAGTATAACCTATGGCTCTCACGGAAATGTATTTCCAAAAATGTAGCTTTAATGGCTCTCTTACTCAAAAAGGTTCCCGACCACTGGTCTACGTAGACATGCGTCATGCAGTCCCACGTTGCGCAAAGTACACGAGAATACGAGAGTGCACAGGCGACTTACTGCCAAGTGGTCCGTTCAAAACTTCCAAAGCCTTTTCGTGTTTGCCAATAAGATCAAGAATCAGAAGATACAACCGAACTTCTGTAAATTAACAGTGCATAAAATGTAGTTTAATCATTCACACAGACCATTTCAGGCCTCTAAGCTTCTTTATTTTTCCGGCGACCAAGCATGTCCTACCAGAGCTTTATCCTGGCGGCCAAATTTTGGCGCTCGGCAGCCAAAATAAAAAATCCATAAAAATTTGTGTTTTTAAAAATGCGTTTATTAATATCGTGTTTTTGCGTTCAATTGGGTAAGAACAAGGCCCTGAAATATATTTACAGTTTGTTTAAATCAGGGGTGACGAACCTTTTTGCAGTCGCGGGCCACTTTGTCAAAACTTTTTAATTGTAACCTACTATGAAATCTTTTAGAAGCGACTCAAGATATTATTCATGAAAAGTAACAAACGGCAGATGAAAGTAATAAAACCCACACAGTTAAAATTATCTTATTTTTATTTTTTTACTGCTGTATGTTTCGATTCTGCATAAGCCTTAAGCAGAATCGAAACATACAACAGTAAAAAATCAAAAAAATCAACTTGAGCAAAAAGGATAGAGCAACAGTACTTGCACTGATAATGAAGACAATTTAATTTTCGAAGCGTTTGCTTTCATATGAGTATGATTTCTTCTTTTTTTGGCTCTATCCTTTTTGCTCAAGTTGACTAAATGTTTCTACCATTTGTTGTAGATTACAACTAACCATTCGTATTTTGCCTCGTGCCTAATCATTTCTATTGCTTCTCCTTGCGGTACTATGACGTAGGTAATTGCCCGTTTAAACAATCAAATACCTGCCACGACATTTTACTTGTGTTCAGTGTTCTAGAAGCGTAGCTTGCTTCATACAGCAGATTGTTTAGTAGTGAAGACATTTCAGTTGCATGTAATCTTTAGTTTGTAAGCTGTAGTGTATAATCTCTTTATTTAAGTTAATACCTGCTACCTTATTATGTTGATGTTAACCGCTATGTTTATGTTCAGCTATATCGTGTGTTTTGTTTATTAAACCTTAATTTGAGGATTTGTGATGAATGAGTATGGATTCATAACAATTTAATAAACAGACACAGAATGGATCTTAAAGACTTAAGACCAAAACTGTTTACTGCCGATCCTCACAGTAGCGAAGCCAGGAAGCTTTGGTCGCACTGGTATAGGTCATTTACCTATTATATTCAGAAGTACGAAGGTATTTCGGATGCAGATAAACTCGGTCTTCTTGTCAATCATCTTGATAGTGCAGCTTATGAGGTCATTTCAGAAGCTGGCACATATGAAGCTGCAATTACTCAACTTCAAAGTGCATATGACAAAGCTCCTCATCGAATTTATGCGCGTTATTTGCTTAAATCTTGCAAGCAAGAGGTCAACCAGACACTTGATGAATATTATCAAAAGCTCAAGCGCTTGAGTACTGACTGCAATTTCGAAGCTGTGTCCGCCGTTCAGCACAGAGAGGAATCTATTCTCGATGCCTTTATCGGCGGATTGACATCACAAGAAATTAAGCAACGTTTATTGGAAGAACCAAACCTTGTTTTACAAGCTGCTTTCGAGAAAGCTCGGTCGTTGGAAGATGCTCAAAAAAACGCTGGACGAATAGTTGCAGAACCCTCAGCACTGCATTCGCATCAAGTTGCTGTTATATCCGAACCTAAAGATGATCTTGAAAGAAAGCAAGATACTGTTGCAGCTACCGTTTCAGTAAGATGTCCATATTGTGGAAATAAACGGCATTCTCGACAATTTTGCCCAGCTAAGGAAGTTGAGTGCTATCGTTGTGCTAAGAAAGGACATTTCTCCAAAATGTGTCGATCACCTAAACCTTCTATGAATAAAAGTCATTGTTCTTCAACCTCTTTGATGCACATAACCCCTCAAAAGACTTCAAAACCTATTGATACGAAAGTTATCATTCCTGTCACGATTAACGGTATTTCGGCCAATGCTTTAATGGACACAGGATCGTCGTTATCGCACATAAGCAAGTTGTTTAGTCAACAATTGCAACTAAACCTTAAAGAGACTGATCAGCGGATTGGTTTAGCAGTAAAAGGATGCAGCTCTAAAGGTGTAGGCATATGTAAAGTTGACGTGAACCTTGGTGGTCAACTATACCAAAAAGTGGATGTAATGGTGCTGGAAAATTTGCTAACTGATGTCATACTCGGTCAAGACTTTATGGAACAGCATAAAAGAGTCAGCATTTACTTCGGAGGTTCGAAGCCCACGTTACACCTCGGATTGTTGCAAGCTGTAAAGACGTCAACTCCTGTCAATCTATTCCAGCATCTAACGGAGGATTTCCATCCAGTGGCTACCAAAGAACGGCGTTATTCAATGCAAGATAAAGAGTTCATAGGATCAGAAGTAAAACGACTGCTGAAGGAAGGACTCATCGAGCCAAGTAATTCTCCATGGCGTGCGCAGCCTCTTGTGGTTACCCAAGATAACCATAAAAAGCGAATGGTCATTGACTATAGCCAGACTATAAATAAATTCACTAGAATTGATGCTTATCCGCTGCCACGGATGCAGGACGTGGTGCAAAATGTTGCAAAGTTTAATGTGTATTCGACAATCGATATGACAAGTGCATACCATCAAGTAGAACTACCCAAATGCGACAGGATATTTACTGCGTTTCAAGCTGACGGTTCACTTTGGCAGTGGAAAAGAATACCATTTGGGCTGACAAATGCAGTGCCATGTTTCCAGCGAATTGTGGACGATATTATCAAGTCTAATGATTGCAAAGGTACGTTCGCTTATCTTGATGATATTACAATCGGTGGTAAAACGCAGCAAGAACATGATGAAAATTTGTCGAAGTTTTTGCAAGTAGCTAAAGAGTGTAATTTGACATTTAATGAGTCGAAATGTGAATATTCGACTGACTGCATACAGTTGTTAGGTTATCAAATTTCTAAAGGTTGTTTAAAACCAGATCCTGACCGAGTGAAAACTCTTTTAGAGCTCCCTTCTCCAACAAATAACAAAGAGCAGCAGCGTGTTATCGGACTTTTCGCATATTATGCCAAATGGGTGTCTCATTATTCTGACAAAATTAAACCGTTAATAGAAAACAGCGACTTTCCTTTAAATGGTGATAGTTTAAAAGCGTTTGAAGAGCTTAAATCAGAATTGGCCACTGTGACACTTGGAGTAATCGATGAAGAAGCCATGTTTGTAGTCGAAACTGATGCTTCAGATGTTGCCTTGTCAGCAACCTTAAATCAACGAGATAGACCAGTTGCATTTTTTTCCCGATCGTTGACAAAAACCGAAAAGCATCACTCTTCGATAGAAAAAGAGGCCGCTGCTATTGTTGAAGCAGTGCGGAAATGGAGCCATTTGCTGGCCGCGCGGCGTTTCAAACTTGTAACTGATCAGCGATCAATCGCGTTTATGTATGATTGCAAAAGTCATAGTAAGTTGAAAAACAGTAAAATTTTGAGATGGCGTGTTGAACTTTCACAATATCAGTATGACATAGTTTATCGACCAGGAAAACTTAACGTGGCACCTGATACCTTATCAAGAGCGTATTGTGCAAGTTTGTCTAGCAATTATTTGTACGAGATTCATGCGAGTCTTTGCCACCCTGGGGTAACAAGAATGCACCATTATATCAAAACAAAGAATCTACCTTATTCGCTCGGCGAGATACGTAAAATGATCTCAGATTGTAATGTTTGTGCTGAAATTAAACCTCGTTTCCACAAGCCGATTCAAACTCCGCTAATAAAAGCTACTCAAGCTATGGAACGCCTAAATATTGATTTCAAAGGCCCATTGCCTTCAGCCACAAGAAACAAATATATATTAACTGTAATCGACGAGTATTCGAGGTTTCCATTTGCGTTTCCTTGTGCAAATATGAATGCCGGAACTGTTATTTCATGTTTATCGCAATTGTTTTCTTTGTTCGGCCTTTGCTCATATATTCATTCTGACAGAGGGCCTGCATTTATGTCAAACGAATTTATATCATTTGCGCACAGCAAAGGAATAGCTCTCAGCAAAACTTCAATATACAACCCTCGATGTAATGGTCAATGTGAAAAATATAATAATATTATTTGGACCGCAGTGCAACTTGCATTAAGAACACGCAATTTGCCCATTTCAAAATGGGAAAGTGTTTTGCCTGACGTATTACATTCCGTACGTTCACTGCTCTGTACTGCGACCAATGTATCTCCCCACGAACGCTTTATGAAGTTTAGTCGGCGTTCCAAGTTGGGATCATCAAGTCCCACTTGGCTCAGTACTCCTGGTCCTGTTCTATTGAAGCGCCACGTTCGCACGAGCAAATATGAACCTGCTGTAGATGAAGTAGAATTAATTCATGCTACTCCAACGTATGCTTTTGTGAGATTACCGAATGGTCGCCAGACTACTGTATCATTGCGTGATGTTGCTCCTGTGGGAGAAAGAAATGCTTTCGAAAATAGCGCAACTGATTCTGACACTTCTGTTTTCATTAATGATCAATCGTACAATGATGAAACCGTTGCAAGCGATTCACCCGTTGATAAAATGCATCACAGCAACGTGAAAGGTGCTGAACCAAACACCGAAGTTGATCATCATTCTGAAGTCAATGAAGAGCCTAACACAAGAGAAGATCCAATGCTGAGGCGTTCTTCCCGCATAAGGCGCCCTCCTGATCGCTTGATGTATGAATGATACAAATACCCATTTGAACTCGATTTCTTGGCAGGGGAGAATGTTGTAGATTACAACTAACCATTCGTATTTTGCCTCGTGCCTAATCATTTCTATTGCTTCTCCTTGCGGTACTATGACGTAGGTAATTGCCCGTTTAAACAATCAAATACCTGCCACGACATTTTACTTGTGTTCAGTGTTCTAGAAGCGTAGCTTGCTTCATACAGCAGATTGTTTAGTAGTGAAGACATTTCAGTTGCATGTAATCTTTAGTTTGTAAGCTGTAGTGTATAATCTCTTTATTTAAGTTAATACCTGCTACCTTATTATGTTGATGTTAACCGCTATGTTTATGTTCAGCTATATCGTGTGTTTTGTTTATTAAACCTTAATTTGAGGATTTGTGATGAATGAGTATGGATTCATAACACCATTATACTCCGAAGCAACAAATCAGTTAATGAAATTTCTTTTTCAAATAACAAACAAAAGCCCATGCGAATCATCTACAGTTGAAGCTATCTAATGCAGCATTGAAGCATAAAATATTAAAAAATAACATTGAAGCATTGCATTTTTTGCTTAGTGGGATTTTTGGAAAGTTTTTTGCTTGAATAAGCGTTCAATATTAGGTCGAACAGACGATGTGGCAACTCTCAAATGCATACTAAGACTTTCATCTGTCAGCCTCGACCTGTAACGACTTTTTGTAAAGTGCATTTTAGAAAAAAACTGTTCGCATAGGTAAGTGCTGCCGAAAACAGATGACCATTTGAGATTGTCGAATTGTTTTGCGGGCCGCACAAAATTCTTTGACGGGCCGCAGGTTCGTCACCTCTGGTTTAAATGCATTGCTACCCAAGTGGTTGTAGAGCAAGTCTTTGAGGTTTTACAGGTTGACGCTCATACTTTTTACGAAACGTTTACCAGCAATATTTCTCGTCGGCGTGTGAGAGAATTTGCCTTGTTTGTGAAAAAAGGTTGCGAATGCCATTGAAGAGAAAAAGTTTCACATCCAAGGTAGGCCACATTTGGTCGCCGCCTTCCATAAGCCAACATTTCTGATTTCTCCACTCCGTTCCAAGACAACAAAATTTTGTCATTTATACATTGATTCAATGTCTGCAGACGATGTTTAACCTTTTTCTCCACTCGCGTTCTATTTTAAACTTTTTTCTCTGCATGGCCGCTGGGAGCTTAGAAGCCTGCATTTGCAAACTAGACTTTTAATTCAAAGTTTGTTTTTACACAATAATAATAATTAATCAAGCCAGTCACATAACGTTCAAAAAAGAACATTCGTAAATGCCAAGGTAAAGAAATCTCATCACAGTTAGTAGTCCCGTATAAATAGTGTAAAACGTAGGCTTAACAAATCTTACGGTCATTTTAAGGTTAAACAATTTACAAAAACCTGCTTCTGCCTCTATCTTCCCCTTCTCAATGAGCTTTTCAATCATTTTCTCAGCCAGAGGCAGATACATGGTTTTGGCTAACTTTTCATCGCTGGCGTTTTGAGCCTAAATACGAAAATGTTTCATTGAAGGTTGAGAAAAGATAAAATAATGAAAGTTCTACTACCGTACCCTTAGCTTATTTTTATGAGCGGACAATTTTACAGTTTCTCACCTGCAACACAATCGCCATAATTCCCCAAAAAAGGTATGGGTTTTTGGAGTGTTGTTTGTACAAGCTCATGGCCACCTGAAACAGAAACAACCAATCACTAAAACTATGCGAATGTTCAACCAATGAAGATCTATCTGAACGCAAAATATCCCAAATTTTAAAAATTACCCTTTTCCAAAACTACTCTGTTGAAACGACGCGAAAAAGGAAATTTTGATGCGTTGAAGTCATTAACAATGCCAAAATTAATTTATCCCTGGTTCAGACATAATTGAGATGGAGGGCATGAATATTGAATAACTTGACATGCTAATGTCTTTAGTGTGCAGTACCGTATTGAATGGGGCACCACATTTAGATAAAAACTTTGAGTTTCATGGCGTGAAATGTGTTATTAAGAAGGTGTAATTAACTAAACTTGCAATTTTTATGTAGCCGATTAAGTTAACCGACTGATTAACTATTTAAGAATCAGTTTACAAATAATCATCTCAGGATCAGTAATCGGGGATTCTAATCAGCGGATTAGCGTTGATGTACAAAGAAAACGATAGATCCTTCAAATAAGTCGCTAAATCAGCTGCTGTTCTTCATCCGAAAATATTCCACTCTTGTTGCACCCAACCCTTGGCTAAATGAACTGAATTGAATAAGGCAGACTGGTGAATAATAAACTTATTTGTTAAATTTCTTGAAATAACATCACTTCTCACTTACTCTTTGCATTTTTTGAAACTCTTCATGTCTCACATATGACATGAACAGATGCGTGTTGTACTCCTCATTTCCTGGACAGTGCTTCACAGCATTCTCATATATCGAGCATATCAATTCAGCTTTCATACAAAATGACACAATTTAGTGCATGGTAATATGATAAAAATGGCAATTTCAACTCATAGCGATCTATACACACTACAGACTACACAGTTACACACATGCCTTGACAACGTGTGAACTAGAAGTCAGACTGAAGGCCGATGTAATTTCGATTTAAAACTTTAAGCTAAATTTACTTTATATCCCTTTGAAATGATAGTTTTGAGAATCCAAATTGCCAAAGTGTGATCACTGAATCTCAAATCACTGTAAAACTCCTAATTTTAAGTTTAAAAAATGACAAATCTTTCTCTATTACCAGTGTTGCCATACGTTTTTTGGATTTCTAGTTCAAGTGCCAAAATCTAGTTCATTGCTTGTATGGTACGGTAACAAACGCACAGAACCACACAAAATACACACAAAGACTATATATACATATTTATTAACTAATGCTCAAACTATCAACTTGTACTAGCGATTTTGGCAGTTCTAACAGATCGGCCTTCAGTCAAATTTGAAGCTGCGCGCTGTCATGGCCTGTGTATAAAGGCCGCCATGTTACAACTATTACTAATCATACACAATGCAAAAATGGACATAAGTTTTTGACAAAAAATCAGTTTACATTGATATGTTTTCATAAAATAATTCAATTTAGTGACTGATTGTCTTATTTAATATGTCAGTACTGTAAAATTAAGTTTCTGAATGAAATGTTTAATTTTAATTACTGTAAAGGAAAAATACAGACAAAGGAAACATTGTTTTAAATTTTAATTATAAACTATTGAATACAATGAATAATGTCTAACGTTTATATAATGTTTTATTTGGTTTTGAAAGCTGCTATGGTATTACTGAAAGAACAACAACAATTTACTAAAAGTGCCTACTTTTCCCAATTTCTTTATAGTATAAACTAAGCCCTTGCAAGCTATTATCATCGGTCGGTTCCACAGCAACTACATCTTGTGCCAGTGCAAACGCATCATCGACTTTACCCATGCGATGCAGTGCTATGGTTTTCAATACCTGAACATAGAGGACATCAAAGTGACTGCACGCCTGCATACTTTCTAGCAATCAATAAATTTTCAACTGAAAGAAACATTAAAGGAAAAATTACCTTAATTATATACATTAAAGATTTGAAATCATATCAAAGATCAAAATACCGGTTCATCATTTTCAAAGAAAATACACTAGTTACCTAGTATAACAGCATGTACAATAAACTTGAAATTGTTTTGCAATAAAAACTAATTAGGCCATGGATAAATTTTCTTTTTAGAAATATAATAGCCTACTGCAAGGTACATTGCTCCACAATTCATTAAAAAAAGAAAGCAACAATAAAGAAAACTTAGGGTTCAATTGTCAATGTTATCTCATGATCTAGCAATTATTATTCAACGCAAGTTGCAAAATAATCAACTTTTACACTTTCCATTAATTCGATTGTGCAGTACCATTCCCTTAACCAGAATTACAGTTGCATGTTCGATTTGTTTGTGACATAATGTCACTACCAAAACCAAATATCCATAAAAATAACTGTTGCAATCTTATGAATAAATCCAACTAAATGTTCTAACTGAATTGTCAGCTGTATGGCCATGAGCTGAAAGCATCTACACGATGCTCGAACGGACATTAATTCAACACCACTGCAAAGAATGTGGCTGTGTCTCTGCTAGACAATGGCATGCCAAAACAATTGAAGCAGCTGACCATGTGCTACAATGCTACATGTCCCTACGCTTCTTCCACTTGTTTGTTGTGTTGCGTATTCGTTTCACAGTCAGTCTACTTTAAGCCAAAATAAAGTATATATATAAATAAGAAAGGATAAAATCTTACTTTAGCCGCTGTTAAGTCTTTCTGTTTTTTAAGCACTTTATCAGCTTCATGTAAAGCCTTCTTGTTGTTGCCATTATCAAGTTGCTCTGCAAATAAAATGAATTTAAACTTCTGAATGTACTGCATACCAATGGCATACACAAGCGGGGGGAGCAAGTCTTTTAGGCGCAGACAGTTAGGCGCCGGTCAAATAGGCGCGCACATTGTGGCGTCAGGATATTTAGGTGCGGAGCACTGTGGCGCCCGTTCATTTAGGCGCTATTCCAAGCAAAGTCTGCAGATTGTATCAGCTTGGCAGGTAGGGCAATTCTTGCGAGTACGTGTGAGACAACGCTCTACCACATGAATACATCTCTAAATAGGGCATATGAACTCTGGCTACAAGTTGCAAGCATAATGGTGCGACTTTGCTGCTCGTTATTAAACCTAGTCGGGGTTTTGACGGAAAACTAAGTTACTTTTCACTCAAGCCTACCACCTGCTTGAATATAGGCTACAGTATATTTTTTTTACTGACATTTGTTATCTAACGTTTTACTGTGTAGTTGTTATTTAACTAAAAGTGAACTCAGTCATGCTCGAAAACTTGAATAATTTATTGATAAAGCTTTCGCCGACGCAAACCTTGACTAACAACAAATAAATGACGAACACGCGTATTACAAAACAATATATTTTTCTGTTCAATATTGGCTAACGTTTTGTGTGAAAAGCAACTTCACGCACGCAAGCCATGACATATTTTTCTGTTCAATATAGCATTTTGTGTGAATAGCATTGCTGGTTTAAGCAGCTTCACTCACGGAAGCTATGAAATATTTTTCTGTTCACTATAACATTTTGTGTGAAAAACATTGCCGGATAAAGCAGCTTCACTCACTGAAGCCATGCCTAACAACAAATGAATGCACGTGCATTAACAAAACAACATATTTTTCTGTTCAATATGACAGTTTGTGTGAAAAGCATTGTCCTACCTTCCAAGCTGATACAATCTGCAGACTTTACTAGGAATAGCACCTAAATGAACGGGCGCCACAGTGCTTCGCACCTAAATATCCTAACGCCACAGTGTGCGCGCCTATTTGACCGGCGCCTAACTGTCTGCGCCTAAAAGATGTGGACCCCAAGCGGGGACCGTCAAGAAATTTTGATGTTGACTGTAGTGTATACACTGATTACTGATTATATGTAGTCCTAAGCTTTTAGCAAAGTGGATTTTTTTTTTGAAAAAAAAAGTAATGGCCTCCTGTTAAGAAAATCGTGCAGATGCCACTGACTGTGCACATCAACATAAAAACTGGGCCTGGTATGTTGGTTATAAGCTTCCCAGCATATTGCAGTGCAAGAAAAGCGATCTCAGATTTTTTCACCTAGAAATCAACTAGGTTAATAAAAGTTTCCTTTTACTCCAGGTCAACATTTTATTAAACAAGCAAGCAACCACACCACGCATCGAAGAAGATATTTTATGAACAAAAATTTAAAAAAAATTAACGACACTTAAATTATATAATAGCATACTGCATAGGGTATATCTTGCACTTTAAATGAAACTAATGCATACTAACGATACCTGCAAATCTATATTTGTTACATAATAAGGAAGTTAATGATCAACATCTTAGACCTACAAACAAAAACCACTAACCATATATAGGCCTAAGTCTTCTTTCACTCACAGCACTTAAAACCTTTGCCATAGCAGTGTAGCTTTACAATGTGAAAAATTGCACCTATTAACTTATGTGAAGCTGTGGGGTAGGTGACCACACCTCTTTTATCTGAAATAAAGCAAATATCCGCAGTAAAATACTTGTAGCTATAGTTCTTGTTGATATAAGCAGGCACCATCTACATGAATGCAGTGCCTAGGATTAGCATATGATAATCATGGGTCTGCTACTATTCGGTGAGTCCGATTCGGTGAGAGCCTTTTTCGGTGAGAGCCCTATTCGGTGATTTTTTTGAATTTTTTTTTTGAAAATTATCGGGTACCGTAGCCTAATTAAAACCCCTAACCCCAAACCCCCTAACCTCAAACTAAAAAACCCAAACCCCCAACCCCCCCAAACCCCTATAACGGCAATGATAATTAGGCTACGGCGCGCAATCATTTAAAAAAAAAACTCACCGAATAGGGCTCTCACCGAAAAAGGCTCTCACCGAATCGGGCCATTCCAGATAATCATAGGCAATAAAATGTTTGTGGAAACTCCGATCAGCGACTTAGGCTTTGCTCTATTTTTTCTCATGATTGTTTCAGGGGACAAAATAGTTGGCATCCTTGGATCTAGATCTTGCTTTTTTAATAGAAACAGGATCCAGATCTTAAATTTTCATGAGCTTTTTTTAATTTTGTACACAAAGATTCAAAATAACGTAAAATCATAATTATTCCAAATTTTCATCCTTAGTTTTGCTTGTTGCATGTTTACTGCAGTATGTGTTGAAAAAAGAGATAAACATGCATGAATTACAAAGTAGGCTATTAGGCCTACATTAAGTTGACAAACAATGATAGACTTCATTACATTATTAGCCTAAGCTTACAGTCTACAATAGTTATTGCTTTGCTATGTAATGAATGGTTATTTCAGCAACCATAGTGGTTGTGCCTAGGGTTGGGATTTCGGGATCAAATTTGAAATCCCGGGATAGGGATTTTCCGGGATTTTTACTCCTTAATCCCGGGATTTCTCGGGATTAGCAAAGTAGGAAAATACACATGCAAGCTACATAAACGATACTTATTTATTGTAATACTGACGCAAAAACATGAGAGCATCAAGAGTATCATCGTTTTAAGACGATTTCTGATTTTGTTGGCAAAATATCTAAGAGCTGAAAATGCACGTTCAGTCTCAACAGATGTTGGCTTAGTACTTTTCAATGCCTCATATAAATTGTTCAGGTTTTCTGGCGTTTTTTGCTTGCTTCATATAGCCTAACAGCATTTCTTTTTGCATTACTCGAGCGCCGACATTGAAGTTTTGTGCTTCTTCACTTTCATCTTCTGCTACGAAAGCATGCAGCTCTTGAGCTAAAGTTATTTCAGTGTCATGGCTACTATCCTCTGTAATGGCATCTTCATGATGTTCAGTAGAGCCTCGATTCAATTCAACAGCTGGGCTTGGAAACAATCTTTGAAGAACGTTCGTGGCCAGGGCAGCGAGTTTCTGACGTTTTATTTCATGACCAAGCTGATCCTGCGGTTGATCGATGTAGAAAGGTTTCTTGAAGTACGGTACCCAAAAAGGTGAACCGGTTCAGCATTCCGACGCTCGTCAATTCGAACCTAAAGCTTTTCTTCGTCCTTGCTAATTTCCAAATTTAGTTATTAGTCCTTTTGTACTAAACTAAACGCTGAAGCTTTCAAAACGGCTTGACAGAAGTGACATTTTGATTTTTCTGTAGATTTACAATACAAAAAGTTTTGCCACACCTCGGATTTTCTCTTTGAACTTACATCTTCAAAATTCGCCATTCTGAGCTAAACTTTAATTTCTCCTAAATGTTGCAAAAAGCTAAGGCTGAATTAGCAGAAACTGCAGAAAATTTACTATCGGCCACCCCCACTAGTGGGGAACAAACCGACGATGGATTATGATGATGTCGTAATAGCACAATGGCACAACCGTCTTTTAACTCTAAGCTACTCAGTTGCACTAATGCTACGACTGAAGCGATTGCGTAGTTCATTGTTATGCCATCGTTGGTATTATTATCACACTAATGTGGAGTGTTCAACACAACCAGCTAATATTGTAAAGCTGCTTTAAAGCCAAAATAACATGAGCGTCAAGCGATATGGCGCTACATCAGCTTTTGTAGATGTTTTCTGGAAATCCCGAGATTTTAATACAATTAATCCCGGGATCGGGATCAGAAAAACGGGTTAAAATCATGGAATTCCGGGATTTCCCGGGGTCCCAACCCTGGTTGTGCCATGTAATATGCAATTATGCACTTGAAGAAAGAAAGACAACACATCGCAAGTCAAAATGCTTGGTATGCAGGGACCAAAAGTTTTGTAAGAGGTGATCAGCCAGTCACACATGATGTACATTAGTGGGCTATGCACCAATTGCACCAGGGTCCCACGAATTACCCATAAGCCCCATAAGTACCCATAAGTACCCATAAGCACCATAAGTCGCGTCGAATTACCCATAAGTCGCGTCGAATTACCCATAAGCCCCATAAGTCGCGTCGAATTACCCATAAGCCCCATAAGTCGCGTCGAATTACCCATAAGCCCATAAGTCGCGTCGAATTACCCATAAGCCCCGTAAGTCTCGTCGAATTACCCATAAGCCCCATAAGTCGCGTCGAATTACCCATAGGCACCATAAGTAGCATTGAATTACCTAGAAGTAACGTCGAATTACCCATAAGCCTGTATAGTGTAGAGTGTAGTCTATAGCCGTCTAGAAGCCTAGTAGTCGGCTGCATAGCCGATCGAGTGGTGAGGAGCACTGGCTGGGCGTTCCAAAATATAGTTTGACACCGCTCAAGAGCAGGACACTAGGTGGACACGAAGATTGGCTTCGTTGCCTTCCCGTCCGCTTATGTGTAATCTGCAGTTTGCTGTAGCAGATGGAGTGTTTTGTCCGATAAAACACTTTAACATTGGACAATTTTCCCTATAAACCAGGTGACTGCAGCATAGCAATCGTTCTCGCACTCAGCTAGAGACTTAATTCTTGCTTTGAACTTGATAATTAAAGAAAAAAAGAATAATGGGAAGGGTGGGAATCAAACCCATGTCACCAAATTCATAGCCCTTTGGCTAAACCACTCTGCCACGCAAGCGCTGGCGAAATCTTCGCTTAATTTGGTTTATATGGGTAATGTTTCGAGAACGCTCACAATATTATCAGTTTGGTTTGTTTTTATTTCTGACCATCACAACGAAAAAACAATATACGACAAACTTAGCAGAGGTCTATAAAAGGAAGCGACAAAACGCGGACGTTATAACGTGCATGATACCAAAGCAGGACAGCGACTTGCAGATTACATACGGTATACGCTGACATAGTAATTCCACCTTGCTTATGGGTAATTCGACGCGACTTATGGGTAATTCGACGCGAGTCGAATTACCCATAGGCTAAGTCCCATAAGTCGCGTCGAATTACCCATAAGCTCCATAAGTTGCATCGAATTACCCAAATGCCCCATAAGTCGCGTCGAATTACCCATAAGCAACGTGGAATTACGTACTTACGCCTCATGTCAGCGTATATGTAATCTGCAGGTTGCTGTTGCGACTTATGCGACCGTGTCATGTTAAACTGATTGTCCTGCTTTGGTATCATGCACGTTATAACGTCTGCGTTTTGTCGCTTCTACCTTTTATAGATCTGTGCTAAGTTTGTCGTATATTGTTTTTTCGTTGTGATGGTCAGAAATAAAAACAAACTAAACTGATAATATTGTGAGCGTTCTCGAAACATTACCCATATAAACCAAATTAAGCGAAGATTTCGCCAGCGCTTGCGTGGCAGAATGGTTTAGCCAAACGGCTATTGAATTTGGTGACACGGATTTGATTCCCACCCTTCCCATTATTCTTTTTTTTCTTTAATTATTAAGTTCAAAGCAAGAATTAAGTCTCTAGCTGAGTGCGAGAACGATTGCTATGCTGCAGTCACCTGGTTCATAGGAAAAATTGTCCAATGTTAAGGTGTTTTATCGGACAAAACACTCCATCTGCTGCAGCAAACTGCAGATTACACATAAGCGGACGGGAAGGCAACGAAGCCAATCTTCGTGTCCACCTTTAGGCATGCCTTCAAGTGTCCTGCTCTTGAGCGGTGTCAAACTATATTTTGGAACGCCCAGCCAGTGCTCCTCACCACTCGATCGGCTATGCAGCCGACTACTAGGCTTCTAGACGGCTATAGACTACACTCTACACTATACAGGCTTATGGGTAATTCGACGTTACTTCTAGGTAATTCAATGCTACTTATGGTGCCTATGGGTAATTCGACGCGACTTATGGGGCTTATGGGTAATTCGACGTGACTTACGGGGCTTATGGGTAATTCGACGCAACTTATGGGGCTTATGGGTAATTCGACGCGACTTATGGGTAATTCGACGCGACTTATGGGGCTTATGGGTACTTATGGTGCTTATGGGTACTTATGGGTAATTCGTGGGACCGATTGCACCATACACCTACTGAGTAGTACCTAAGCTACTGAATTTAATGATTATGAAATGATACCATTTTGTAAACTACTTTTACAAAAAGAAGTGGCTATTTTTCCACATTTAATGCCATGGTTACAATCAGGTGTTGCCAGAGTTAAGATTAAAGTTAGGAAAGATTAAGGTAAGGGTTAGAGTTAGGAATAAGATTAGGGTTTTGATCTTTGCCCAGGACTAAAAAAAATGTCACTTCCGCCCCGATAGCTCAATTGGTTAGCGCGTTACATCTGGAACGAAGAAGCTTCAAGATCAAGCGGCGCTGGTTCGACTCTCGACGTGTGCGCTTGAGCAACGCACGTTAAGGACTGCTCTCCATTCAGCGGTATCTAATGGATAGAATAGTTCCCAAGCAACAAGACTTCAACAATCGGAAATTTCACTCTGTCAATCTCGATGACCGGGCCTGCGTCAGTGATTCAAAGCCTCTAGTCTACAAGTATGCGAAACTGCCAGGATTAAGCTCGGCAAGAAGCTTTCCCAGACCGAGGATAACGATTCAATCAATCAATACAAGTTTTTATTTTCAACAGCTTTAAACTTTTCTTTAATTAGGGCAGAATTCCTTATCTGGCAACACTATTGAGGCTATTATTACACTATATAATGTAAATATAGCCACAGCCTTTATAAAAAGTGTTAATCTGTCTTGTGGTGAAATAATTTTATTATAAAAACTTCAGACATAAAATTACTTCAAATATGTTTCAGATCCGGATCTGGATCCAGATCTCAAAAACAGAATTGGATCAAGATCCTAAAAATCTTGGATCCGTACACCTCTGTTGCTCGGCCATTAGCTTACTTCCTCAGTTTCATCAAATTTTAATCAATTCAGCCACTTGCTCAAATGTTGCTAGCCCAGTTGTCAATTGTTCAGTTCACAACTGCTGACTTGTTGCAGGAGACTTGTTATATTTACAAGCCTAAAAACTCAAAGGCTGTGGCTATATTCACACTATATAGTGTAACAAAAGCCTCAATAGTGTTGCCAGATAAGGAATTCTGTCCTAATTTGAAAAAAGTTTAAAGCTGTTGAAAACAAAAACTTGTATAATTTGGAAATTTTTTTTAGTCCTGGGAAGATCAAAACCCTAATCTTATTCCTAACTCCAACCCTTACCTTAACCCTTCCTAACTTTAATCCTAACTCTGGCAACATCTGATTGTGGAAAAATAGCCATTTCCAAACTCTAAACTAGGTCAAACACTCATTTTGGAAAATGAATAAACTATTTTGTAGCTTATGATATTCCGTTTACCATACCACAGCGTAACTTCTACTTCTAGCCTATTAGTGCCACCCAGCAACAGCACAAATCAAGGCAAAAGTTTAAACGTAATAAAGTCTGTTGTTTGGAAGTGGCAAATGCTACAGCAACAGCTACCATTTTTATTACTCTCAGATAAATTCATTCATTTTCTTTTTTGTAAATAACAAGTCTGGGACGAAAAAGATACTACTAATTATGCCTATATAATCTACCATAGTCGATATAGGCCTACCAGCATGTCAATGAACGGAAGAATGTGACAAAACCTTAAAAGGTTTAAAACGTTCCTGAATAGTTGGCTGTATGTCTGTAGTTAGTACTGCCACAGAACCCAACGTTTTGCTGAACAATGAACAAAAGTTTGGTAGGCTTACACACTGGCACAATCACTGCAGAGGCAGGCTACAGGAACCTGTTTTTCTTAAAGCTTCCGGGCCCGCGTCCAAGTTGATTGCTAAATGGTGATGGGCCCACAAGGCTATTTCGATTCTCTCTAAAGTTAAGGCTAAGCAGGCTGGACTAGACTAATCCTTGGTGAAGACACACAGCAGTCAGTCAGTCACATACCGTACAACTTCGAAACGCGGTGACGGAAGATTTTCCGGTGTTGAGGATATCGAGCGGAAATATTGGAAATTTATTTGCAAACGGATATGGGAAAACAAAAATTTGTTAATCATGAATCTAAAATATTCTACGATACATTTTTAGTTTGGCAGAGCTGACTGCAGAGTAGTAGGCCTACTCTATAAGAGCTGTTTAACTATCATTTGACAACGGTTGTTTTCCACAATCTTAAGTGATGTTTTGTTTGTGCCTATCATCCAAAGCATTATGCTCATGCGATATTGAATAACACCGAGGAACTTTTCAGAAAAAGTTTTTTGTTTTCAAATCAAACGTGTTAAAAATGTCCACTTCAGTTAGGCCTACGAGCCAAAATGTTGGTGAGTGCATGTTGCAATGAAAGCCGCTTAGGCTACTTGTATGCAGCAGCGTTGACAGGGAAAGTCCAGGGGAGTACTTTTAAATTTGGACCGGGGATGATGTTGAGGGCGCGTACCCTATCGCATTTTTTTTAAATAAGTTATAGTGCGTTTTTCGAAAATATCTTCATTTGAAGCCCAATTATCTAATTAGTACCGGCAGGGCCAAAATATCTTCTCAACGGGCAATGGCCCTGCTCGTATGCTAGGCCACCTTAAACTATTTTTGTCACTGATAGTTATTTCAACCTCCCAGTGATAGCTATTTGCATGTCATTACTTGGAAGCAAGCTCCTTTCTCGAAAGAAAGTTAATTTATTGTTTGATTTTTTTACTGTTTAGAACAGCGTGGTCCAACCATAGATATCTAACTGGTTCAATTTTTTTTTTCATGGGCGTGAGAGTTAGTAGGCTACACACACAGCCCCCAGAGCTTTAACTCCAATTATGTGAACTTCAGATCGATCCGTTTTTTGCTGTCAAAGAAAATGGAAAATCCTGCAAGCTTTTGGAAGTTAGTGTCAAAGGAGAAGTTGCCCCTTTTAAAAGATGCTGTTCTGAACCTATAGGCCACTCGATGTTTGGAAGTAGCCTACAATTCCTACATACATTTGCGAATGTACGTTTTCGGCAATGAACAATGTTTGTTTGTTTGTTTGTTTATCTTTATCCTGCATTGCGGGAAAGCGGACTTGAGCGCTATGCATCGGTGTACGCCTTCCGACATACACCTGACCCACGCTGCAGCCGACGGCAATGTCTGTTTCCGGTTGTCTACTCTACTTATGACTTTAATTTGGTACTACCCATTACTCGAAATCGATCACTGGGTAGAGGCAATTATCGTAAAGTTTCTTGCCCAGAGAAACAACAGCAAGTGCGGGTGGCTAGAGTCGAACATGCAGGCTCTCGACTGCGAGTCCAACGCGCTAACCACTCGGCCACGGCTGTTAAAATCAAAAATCGAAATCAACTTGGAAATGAGACTGTTTGGTTGGTTTTGAATCTTTATCCTCGGACTGACAAAGCCTTGATTGGTTATTCCTGGTAGTTTCGCATACTTGTAGAGGCTCTTGTCGCAGGGCCGGTTACCGAGCTTAGCAAAGTGAAGTTTTCCGATTGTTAAAGTGCTGTTGCCGGGGAATTATACCATTCACTAGGTGCCGCTGAAGGGAGAGCAGTCCGGGCGCGTAACCACTGAGCTAACGGGGCTCTTTAGGCTTGCGTTTGCACGGCCACAACTACGATTCTCGTGGATACCAACGCTATTGTCTAAAATTAAAATCTAAAGTTGATAAAGTTAAAGATGTCCCCCCTTTTAGGGTGAAACCAGCAGTAGACCTAGAGGTTTTAGAGAGTAGGCTAGTAGGCTAACTATGGGCTATGCAATAGGCTATGTATAATTTGCCAGCAATAAGACTCTATGAATCGCTATTTAAAAACATCGCCCAGCAAGATAAAAAAAAGTTTTTGGCCCGCGATGAAAAGAAGTTGGACCACGCTGGTTAGAACATGCTACCACCTCAGGGATAGGGGAAAGGTGTGTATTTTGAACCCCTTAAAGAAAAATAAGCACAACTCAGCCAACTTCCGGTCAATGCGTATTATTTTTCACCCAGATACAGTCTAGGTACTTGCAAACCAGTGTAGAAAATATAAATCACATACCGTACAATAAAAAAATACAGAATAATTAAGCAATAAAAAATGTTCAAAAATGGTCCAAATTACACATATGGTGTGTATTTTGGACCATTGGGGTGTGTATTTTGGACCATTGGAGTATGTAATTTCAACTGAAGTTGCTTGAGGTCTTCGAAATGAAATTTCTGAATGACGGTTCAAGAATCCCTTAAGCCAATCTTTTTCAGCCAGACCCTTTTCACTGTTGAAGCGGGTATTGATATTATTGGCAGACGCAATGTCATATGTAAGCTTTCTTAAATCTATGGCCCCTAAACCATAAAATCTTCACTCCATTTCCAAAACATGTTTGACCAGTTGATCTTCAATATTTTCGGGAAGATCAAGTTGTCGACCAATGGTTTTTGACACTTGTGTAGCATATTTATTGGTAGCCTGTTATGGACATGTTTTAACACTACAGCTTTGGGAATTTTGAACTGACACGATGCTGCATAGGTGAGATGACTGGTCCAAATTACACACTGTCATGCACTGTTAAAAATTACCAACTATGACTTCCACACTTGGTTACAAGTCTTGTAATTGAGCACAACATCTCCTTATAGGTTAAAGATAATACCAACATCATATCAGACTCAAACGTCATGCCAATAACGTCTCAGCGCTTAGCAATCAACTCCCCAAAATAACATCAGCATACCCAAAACCACAAATTCCAATCTCCCGTCCACGTTTCTAAACCTAATGAGCTGAGTTTTTCACATCCGGGCTATTATTATTTTTTCTTTCAAGCTGTTCAAAAATACTGACAAAACGATTTTTATTTTTTGAGTTAGGGGTCTGGTCCAAATTACACACTGGTCCACGTTACACCACTTTCCCCTATCTAAAGAAGGGGATATGAAGGCTTTTATTGCATGTGACAATAGAAGGGCTTTTGTTTATCGTAAATAATCTGTGTTTATCGTAAAATGACAATTGACACCGATAGTAGTTTAATAAATCTTGTTATGATAACTTGCGTTGCGCTATTAGCATCAGGCCTGGATATTCACAGCATGCTCATGGTTGCTTGTTAATTCAACTACGGTACCCATATACTTGCTTTACATCTAGCCTACTGCAAAGGCTTTGTTAAAAAAAAACCAGCTTACTGGTAACTTTTCAACTGTCTTTCCAAACAAGTATTCTTTAAATATGCTCTACGTATCATTTGGTAACTGTCCTCTGTAGCTCATTGTACCAGCTGCACTACAAAACTATCTATGATTTTAAAAAGAACCACGTGTTTAAAGCACTACAAACTACCGCCCTGGTAGTGTCATCAGAATAAGGCAATCGCTGCGAGCCTTCATATCCCCTTCTCTAGATATTCCTGTACCACCTCCTAGTGGTTAGTCCCGGTAATTTACGTTTGTCAAGAGAATGTCAACAACATAGGCTACAGGGCACCTGGGGCTGTGAAAAGATAAATCCTCGGCCCCCGGTGTCTAATAAAAGTCATTCATCTGAACAAATGCACCTTGCAGTACAGGCAGCTCCATTCATTGTAGGCCACGGGTCGGAGCAACATTGTTCCAGTTTCATGAAGAAGTTCTTACCAAAGCCAAATGCAACAATGTTGGAACCTATAGCCTATGAACGGATGATCACCTCAACAACCAGACAGTGTTGTACGTTGACGCCGTCAACTTTTCGTTGACGCTAAGGCTGTTGCGACCGTGCCAAATTTTTTTTCAACTCAATAACTTACTTTGGTCACAAGCACGTTTTAACGTTCGCGTTTTGTCGCTTCTACCTTTTTCTGGACCTTTGCTATGTTGACGTGTATTGTTTTTGATATGATGGTCAGAAATAAAAACAACTGAACTGAAAACAACTGATTTTTTAGTTGACGGAAGTGATAGCGCCGTCAAATATTTTTCCGATTTTAAGCGTCACGCGCTATGCGTTATTTTTTGTTTTCATGGAAAATCTCGTTTCGCAATAAGAGGTTCACAATGTATTCTGGCCAGCGCGACTCATCCGAATTACCGGATTTCGCGTTGATTGGAATGGCTCCCTGGAATAGTTTGAAGTTCCTTGAACATTTCATCGTATGTCCGATGTGCAGTTGCAGGCATGTGAAACAAATTTAAACCATTTGTAGGCTACAACCAGGGTTGTTGGTATTTTACCCGACCCAAAAAAACCCGGGTGGGTTTTTTTAATAAAACCCACTTAAAAAAACCAAAAAAAAACCATAAAAAAACCCAGAGCATCATATTTGTCCAGTTTTCATTGGAAAATTAAAAAAATTTACAAAAACACTACAGGGCACTTACAACAAACTTTAAATTAGGACTTAAGGATGTGATTGTGAAGTAATTTCCAAGAATAAACTGAAAACGCAGTGGATATTGCACAGTACACAAAAATCAAGTAATGTCACTTTGTGTATACTACACTAAAACTCATTTATGCAAGAAGGCCTTATACAGTAGTTAAATTGGTGAAAGTACTACTCTACTGTAGTCTGTATATACGCTATGATATGAAATGCAATTTAGGAGGCTATTTACCAATTACAGATTCTGGATTCTAACGCATGGCTGTTTCAAAGCATTTGCCTAATTGGCCACGCAATCGCTCAATTGCTCATCCATTACTATATATAATATATATATAAATGATAAAAAATATTTAAACATGATGGCATAAATGCTCCTTGCCTTCAAATCTAAACAAATGATGCAATAATGTGATTTCTACCACAGTAGCATCAACTTGGTATAGAAATCAGTGGATGATGCAACATCCAACTTGATCTTGAAACTAATGGATGATGCAACATTCAAGCAACAACAGCCCATGTGCATTATTTTATTGAGTTATGCAAGCATGTAGCCTACTGTGAGTGAAAGGCACTTCACTCGTAAAAAGTAGTTTTGAGGTGAAATAAGCATGAATCTAGCCTACCTTTTTTGCATCTTTTTAAAAAAAAACCGGGTTTTTCTCAACCCTGGCTACAACTATGACATTTTTCAAGACATTTTGGATGAGTTGGTACTTTTGACAGAAAGCTACACAGAAAACTTCAGCTGCAAACGAGAACGAACCACCCCATGATCTCTATACAAGAAGCCACTGATTACGACTTTCGAAATGTTTTTCCTAGTAGTTTTGTTATGAACTTTTTTTGTTTTTCGGTAGCTACATCCAACGGTTGCGATTTGAGAACGTGGGTTTAGCAATTACTGAAATTTGTAAAGAATTATTTGCGCTCCACTATTAGGCTACTTAAACCGATTGAAAAGCTTAATATACATATGGTGCATCAATTCAGACGTCGCAAAATTTTATCATTTGATGCTGTGATCCATAACTTTGCATTGCAAAAAGTCCAGAAAGGGTTGAATTAAATCAGAGATGTCCATATAGTCCAGTCGTTGAAGGGTTTTACCTTGACTTAATTGGTGTAAAGCTGAAATTTTGCACATTGGTTCTGTTCATTATGTACAATGACCAAAAAAAAATCCCCGTCAAAATTTTTTGGTGAAAAAAAGTTATCCGCTATTTTCGAAATTCCGCCATTTTTTTCAAAATGGCGGATATACAATTACTGAATTATTCAATTTTTATGAAATTATAGTTAGTGTTGGTGCTCATTTAAAAGTAAATTTTATACTGCAATTATTTCACACTGGCAAAGTTTTGGTCCACCGTGATTGCCGGAGGAAGTTTACGGATACACGGAAAAAGAGTTCAGAAAAAATGCCTGCAAAGAAATTACCGTCTGTGACAAGGAAATTCAAGCTTCTGGAGCCTCCAGTAGGCTATACTGCGTCAAAAAGGTGCTGATAGGATTAATGCTGCTAGTACTAATAGAGGGGACAATACTGTTGCGACAGCTGGTCGAAAAGTACACATAGACTGTCGTAAACGTTATACCAACCCAATCGATATACACTGCAGCTTAAGACGAACAGAGAGGAAAGTGGGTCCTGCCTCACGGGGAAACAAAGTGTTCGAATTTTTGATGGCAATTTCCACAGTAAGACTCATTGTTTGTTTTGTGGGACTGGAGTTCTCACGGACAGACCTGGCTTTAGTTTTGTTAAAACAGATGTTTTTGCAAGGACTATATTAGAGTGTTGTGAGAGACGTTCTGACAATTGGTCATGCGCCATGAAAGGTCGTATTGAATATTACGGTAGCGATTTGCATGCTGCAGACTGTTTATACCATCATTCTTGTAGTGTTAATTTTATATGTGGATTTAACGTACCCTTGCAATGCGGCAGAGTACCTGAGGCAAAACGTCTAAAATCTGGGCGACCTAAGGATGAGGAACAGGACCAGGCATTTCTAAAGATGTGTTCCCATCTTGAACGGAATGATGAAGAACAGTTAACGATATCAGACCTCAGATCTAAAATGAAGGAGTTTTTAGCAAATGATGATTGCCTTCCTTAAGGATCAAAATATCTGAAGACCCAATTATAGAAACAGTGTGGTGAATCTATTTATATAGCTGAAGGTCAGGGCCTTCATTGCATTGTCACTATGAGAGAGAAGACATCCGAAATCCTCCGATCTCATTACCTAAAAACAAGACATGAGGATGATGAAAAGTCACAAAAGAGAGAAATAGTTAAAACTGCGGCAAGGCTCATCAATAATGGTGTTCCAACTGTTAATGATCACTATCCAAGCACAGACGCACTCCTAAATAATAATAATAATCGTGTTTCATTTGCGCCCAAGGCGATACATAACATACAATGACACTGCGATCACAGATGTGATAGCCTACAACAGACGACAGGAGGCAGCGAAGTGACATATAGGCTTAGTCTTCGAGTCAGCTTCTCTCCTTATTTTGGGTTGCCATTAAGTGTCTGTGTCTAGACACAGTCGCGTGCTCTGGAGCGGTGTCGAACCCACATCCTTTCGAACGTCGCGCAGACGTTCTCACCACTTCGCTACGCAACCGACACTCAATCTCGGTCCTGAAGACGCAGAAGACATCCTGAAGCGCAGAAGGCATCCTGAAGCGCAGAATACATCACTGGCTGGTTATGTACCTTTTTCTCAGGATCAAACCCTGAGGAATATTGTGAATGGTGTTGTGGCCGAGAATGACGTTAATGTAGGCATAAACAAACGAAAAATGATTGACTTGATCAGTAAAACACTTCGGGGTAGTCAAAAGGCTGCAAAGTGATCAATGTCCCAGGGGATGCTGATGTTCCGATTGTGAAGGCTACTGTTGTTAATGTAATGTCATACTCGACAACGTTGATTGAAGAAGACACAGATCTGTTGGTCCTGCTTCTTCATTATGCGCAACAAGCAAACAAAGATCTATATTTCCGTTCCGACAAGGAAAATGCTGACAAAGTGTATCAAATAAACGAACTGAAAATGGTGATGGGTGAAGAATTATGTTCCCAATTACTTTTTCTACATGCCTACACTGGATGTGACACAGCATCAAGAATCTTTGGTGTTGATAAGCAATTTGTCTTTCACAAGCTGGTAAAGGGTGCTGCTACTCTGAAAGACTGTGCCAATTACTTCCTTCTTCCAAAGCAGACAGCAGCATCCATTGTGAACAAAGATTGTCAAGCAATGGTTGTGATTTTTGGGGGCACGCGGACGGATTCCCTCTCGTCATTGCTACAGATTACTAATAAAAAAGTAGTCTCTTCCCAATCATTTGTGACGCCTACCAGAACGCCCAGAACGCCTACCACCTACTGAGTCATCGACAAAATTTCACTGTCTAAGGGTTTACTACCAAATAATGGTTTGGCTAGGACAGGAGGTGATATGGAAACTTACGGGTGGGGTTGGAAACTGGAAGGCAGTCAGTTTGTGACAACAGAGTCGGACATGGATGCTGACCCAGATTCCCTCTTATAGAACCTACAGCAACTGTACAACTGGCTGTAGCACTGCCAGGTGGAGCTGTAGGCAGAATAATCTACCCTGTACCGCATCATGTGGACAGTGCAACTTGATGCCTGTAACAATACGTACAATCAGTCATTACTGGATGAAGATGATGACCAGGACTAATTGATGGAGGTTTTTACGTAATTTAACGTGGAAAGTAACCGCTCACACATCATTGGCCAGTTGTTCAATTTTAAGTTATCTGTTATTTTTTCTTGCCTTCAACCGCACTACAGTATATAACCTTGTGAAGTTTTATTTTGAATGTTATTCGCTCTGAGGATGCGCGTTCTCATGGTGCGCGAAACGTCAGTAAAGCAATAAACCATCCTGTTTGTTGTAGCTTTTACTTTCAATTTCATCAGATGAACGTTGCAACTAGTACTAGAAGCCATAATTGTCCTAATGAACACCCAAACTTTTCAGTATTCAACTGAATGTAAATAACTTAATAAGTGGTCTGCCATTCCTGTACAGCCAATGTTTCACGTTATTGGTTTTGTTTCATATAAGTCTTTCCATTAAACTAATGAGTTAATTTCATTTTCAATTGTTTTAATGAATTCTTTACCACCTTAAGCTTAGGGATAGACGCCAGAATTAAAGCTCTAGCATGAATATTAAGTGAATTATTGTCATTACACTGTTTTGTCGGCCATCTTGAAAATGACAACTTTCCGGTGCTCTGATTCTCCTAGATTTTTAATATATTATTCTTGATGATAGCCTAAATAGGCCTACTAGAAAAAACCTTTTGGAAAACCTTTTGTAGAAAATTTTTTTTGTTTTTAAATTTTTGTTTGAAAAGTTTGTTTATCCGCCAGTTTGAGAAAAAAATTGGCGGATTTTCAAAAAAAGCGGATAACTTTTTTTCACCAAAAGATTTTCACGGGGATTTTTTTTTGGTCAATGTACATAATCAACAGAAGCAATGTGCAAAGTTTCAGCTTTACACCAATTAAGTCAAGGTTCGACCCTTTTTTTCGCTTCAACGACTGGACTAATAGTCCGGCACGCAGAGATGTCCAAGTCCCTGCGAGACGTTTTTGTATGGCCCACGCTTGTTGTTGTACAATGTGTTATTTCTGGCCTGCAGACAAACAAAAATCATATAAATTCAACTTGCATTTATTAGAAAATTAATGTAGCTGTCGGCCCGCGAACACTTCAGTAGCCTATTATCAAATCTGGCTTGCATGGGAAAAAGTTTGGACACTCCTGAATTAATTGGTTGGTTGAACTGTTTTCGTTGCCTGTATTGTGTGTTTACAAAGCTTTCTAGACCAAATAGTTAGCCTCAATGGCATTTTTGCTGCAAGTGTAATCCAGTGATTATTGTTGATTTTTACTTTGAACGAAGTTCTTTTCATGATGAAGAAAGTAGGCTAACTTCAGCTTAACACGAACATGCAACGCAAGATACAAATTAGTTGTATATTTGCTAAAAAATATTATAAGGCCCATTTTTCGCATTGTTTTCCGACCAGTAGGCCTGCTGACTTCTCTCGGAGGCCCTGCATTAACCAAACAAGTAAGTTACCGCACATTGTTTGGGCTAAGTTCCGGTATGTTTAGAAATTCAAACATAATTTTTTTGTTTACCAAACGTTTGTCAAATGTTATTTTTTAGTTTACTTAATGGCACAAGAATTAGGTTCTTTAAATCTAGTGATTGTGCATAATAAAACTGTTCTGGTAACTTCTGGGTTTGTCACTCACAGACTGAATCGCCTATTGAAAACAAGACGATAAGCTATAAAACATGTGTATTTTTATGGAACAACTTTGAAAAAGCTTAACAATGCAACCCTATTTTTTATGCATTTGCATGTAGCAAAATGTACGCTATGGACAACCACGTAAAGCAGGATCCAACTTGACAATTCACTCACATCAAATAAAAACATTCCTCTTGTGGAGCTCAATTTCATTTTAGTCACCTTATGTAGCCTACGTCACAGTTAGTTTTTATCATTCTTAATAGCCCACTCTCTACAAGTCCACCCGTCGGGAAAATCAGTACTTTTGCAATGATTCGACATCTGTAGGCGTTGAAACAACACCAAAAATAGAATATCTGTCGGTGAAAATAAGCTTTCCAAACGTTCTGCAGCTGAACTGATTAAGCAAACTAAAGATTTATAAGAACATTCGAAAAAAGAACATCGAGGTTAAAAATAATATAAAGACCTCCTACTACTTAATATTGTTTTTAGTGAATATTTCAGATGCTAACAAAACTCAAAAAACGTATAAATTCTAACTTGAGAATCCCTCATTAAAATGGCTCTCTAAAAAAACAACAAAAATCACAAAGGATTCTTTCGTCCAACTGGTCTGACAACATCAAAGGCACTAACAAACGCTTCCTCCTCAACAAGGCATGCTGTGATTTTGCGGAAGATAAATAAGAAATCGTGTAGATGAAAAATTTCGATAAATCAGTGGAACCTAGATGCAAAGAGTGCACCAAATAATCGATGAATTGTATGAACTGAAAAGTTGATATTAACTTGGCAGTTACCAACAACCCAGCTTGGAAAATCCGTCTACACGTTGATTCAACGTTTGTAGGCGTTGAATCAAAGTAAAAAGAATGGATTTAACCAGCTGGGGATGCTATAATGACATGACGAATGTCGAACAAGCACGTGCAAAAAAAAGCATATACCGAGCACAATTCTTCGTTAATACTAAAAACAAAATTGTGATTCACAATAACAGCAATAGGACATGATATTTACAAATAGAAAAATATAAGATATAAAAATCCAACTACGATAACTTCGGACAAACTGCACCAAACAAAAACGCTTAGCTTAGCAAAGAAGCCAAAAATCATATAATAATATCTTTCATGCTGACTGGGTTACTACACATAGCCTACAAGTCGCTCGATGTCCCCAGATAACAAAAAATTCATCATTGTTACATTGATTCAACGTATGCAGACGTTGAATCAATGTAAAACTGACGGATTTTGCTGTCTGGGTCTGAGTATGAACGAACCCAGCTAGCAAAAATTGCGTCTGGCGACGTTGGAACGATGTTAAAGAAACAACTTTTGCTGGCCAGTTGGTGACTTTAAAACGCAGAGCGGCTTCTTCTGCGTCCACGATATACTAATTTCACAATCTGACGATCATTTTTGATGTATTTTCTCTGGTGACGCGGTTTCAGAGAAGGAGACAGAGAGTTTATGATTGCAATTTCCGTGTTTTTTCTATCTTCCTCATGAGAAGCCAAACCGGGGTCATCTGGATTTGACTTGGAGTAACCTCTGTTTCCCGATGACGACCGATAGTAACCTTTCGGTTCACAGGTTACGACGAGGCTGGCACGATACGGGAGTCTTGCATCGGTGCGTCCTCTGATGTGTTTGCTAGGAGCACGATAACCAAGCGCTTTCCCGGGTGTTTCGAAACTCTTGGTTAAAGCGACTTTCCGATGCTGTTGAAACAATGCATTACTTAACACAAATGATGTACACACAGCTTATCACTTATTTCAGAGCAACATGTGTGGCGCTGTTCGAAACTAGGTTTTTCATAGTCAAAACAAAATTTAGATGAAGAAATCAAGAGCAGCGATTTTTTGCGTTGAGACAAAATAGGGTCCATGGGATAATTTGCAACCATCGACGTTACTGCGTGCACTTCACAAATATTTTGCAATTGAAAATAATTTGACAAAAAAAAAAAATAGATAACTTATCAATAATGTTATCACAACTTGTGTGAGTTTTTTCCTTTTTACGGCAACCATGTGACCTTCTTTTGATTTTGAAGTTACGTTCATACAAAAACTCCGTTTTTTATAAAAATTAAAAATGGCATCCTGACTTTCAAGGGGCATAAAAATAAATACGCCAACGAGAAGCGTTTCCACCAGAGTCCGTGTGTTGTTGCTGTCATCGCATTATTTACCGCGTGTTTTCTTACGGAACGACTTATTAGGCGGATCTTGCAGGATTATTTCTAAAGCATGACAGTGGGGTTTGGACGCATTTCGGTATAAAAACAGCAATCACAAAATACGCTATTGTAAACACACAACGATACCACCAAATTATTACACGCTTAAGAGTGTGAAAATATCTTTCAAATAAAAAGAGTAACTGTTGTAAGTTAACAAATACGATTTTCAGTGGTCCTTGAAAAAAATGGTCGCAAGTTCGTACATAGACTAATATGGTAAGTAACTTGTGTTCTTCTAGTGACTATAGGCTACTTGGTTACTTCCTGATGTTAAGGATGATACTTAGCGTTTGTTACCGACGTTTTGTCAGCCAGCACGACTGACTTTATCAAGGGGGCTGAAACAGGTAAACACAACCGGTTCAACAACAAACGGCACAATACAAAAACATACTGACGAAATGAATAAAGTAGCAAGACGTGGACTAATATGTTTTAAAGTTGGAATTACTTTTCTACTTAAAACACGTAAGCTTGAACGATTGGAAAATCGCTTTGAGTTAACAACAACATAATAAAAATGCTCTTGTGCTAAAAAGAAAAAAATTGCTTCGAAACGGAAGAAAAAATGTTCGCTTTGTACAATAAATTCGTTCCATTATAAAAGAGACTGCGTGCAAAACTCTGCAATTTTAAAATCTTATATGAATATATATCTAAATTCTAAACAGTGAACATTCTGTAACGGTTTGGCTATCTTCCAAAAGCAGTCTTATGTTATTGTGGCATATGATCAAACCAACTTACTTCATTTTTAGAAATTTGATTTGCAAAGATAGATGGAAGTTCACAAGAGGTTTTTTTCTCGGCTTTCTGGATAAACAAAATACAATATTAATAAGATATATGTGTATAATAAAAAACACGCTGCCAGATAGCAAATCAACGTCTGCAGACGTTGAATCAATGTAAAAACGGTTAATTTACTCTCTAGGCTATAACAATTGAAATCAAAATTATTTTTATGCATGATCCTTTGTTGCGACACTGGGCTTTTCTTGTTTAAAAACTAAAAAAAAACGTTGATCTGGCGACTACAAGGAAAATATATAACATCCTTGCCTTGTTGGTAGGAAACTCTATAAGTGACTCAATTGTACTCAAAGACAACAGGCTGCCTCTGGTATCTCTGCGGCGTAGTGGGGGTGAGGTATTGGGGCCGAAGCGATGCTGGTCACTGTGAAAAAAATACTCAGTTTGAAGCATAAAAAAAACGATTTTCAGCATTTTATTGCTAATTGGTACACACTGTCTCTCCAGTTTGCTGCAAAAAAGCCTGGTCTTCATCCTGAAACATCAGGGGCGGCCAGTTGTCGGCAGCGACTCTTTCAATTTTTAAGCTTCTCTTTGTCGAATTATTCTTTTCTGTGTCTTCCCATGTTTTAGCACACACACAGATCTTGAGGAACAATGTCTCCCACCGACCATTGAAGGCATTTAAAAAGCTTACCGAAAAATTATTATGTATATCAGTTTGTGGAAACACAATTATGCTCATACCCAGACAGCAAATCAGTCATTTTTTACATTGATTTAACGTCTGCAGACGTTGAATCAATGTAAAAAATGACTGATTTGCTGTCTGGGTATATGTATCTCAACATGGCTATCGTGTAAATTGAAATAAAAGTTGAACTTACTTCCCGAGCCTGGGATTATGTAAGGAGTGAGGTAATCTGGCGTGAGGTGAGGTTTTGGTTACGATGACGGCGCCCTGAAGGAATATGCGATTGTGAACATCAAGTCGCAATATGAGAAATATTCCAAGCAAATAGTAATGAAATATTAGCAATGATCTCTCTTTCTCACCATTTTGCTTCAAAAAAACCAGGTCTCATTCCGGAACCACATAAATAATAATATCAATGAAGTTAATATTAGTAATAACACATTCCAAACAAAAACAATCGAGAATTTTCACTTCAGCACTTCAAAGCCCTTAAAAGATCAAATTCATCGCTATCAGCTAACACAGTGTCAGGTGACATTGCGAACCACAACAAGTTAGCCTACCAAAAGTTATCACTGCGAGTGATGTAACAATAACAATGCAATTCAGTGCTGTTGCGTGTACGGCATATAAGAACATTGTTGAATATGGAAGGGGCAAACTTCGCAGTTTTCAAATGACATTATTAAGGCGCTAAAATAACACTTCGAAAATTGTAACAACACATCCCAGTACCTTATCATACTTCTTTTGTTGGGAGTTTCGGACATAATTTGTTAGAAGTTTATGAGGGACTTTTTGTTTATGTTCAAGGCCAACTTGAAGACCTTGCAGCACAGCGAGAGTTTCTGCTGTCTCTTCGGTAGTGTTGTCGGAGTTGTGAGAACTACTGTTATTGTTGTTGCTGTTTCCATTGACTGGGGGACTAGGGGCTTCTGAAACGCAATGAGAATTTCTCCATGGGTCAAACGCAATTGCACAGTAGCTTACACTGGATATAACTTTTTCGAGTGTTACTTGATTTTGTTCAAACTATACAGGAAAGTCCTTAGCACAAGATACGTCACAATTTGAAGCTTCTTGTCGGACCTGTGACGTCAGTTGCTTTGCTTGCTTCCGCCGGCTCCACGCTTTCGCCGAGATTCAAGTCGTTTCTCAGAAATATGACCATCACAGTGATGTTGTCGGAGGATCCCTCAGATTTCGCTTTCCAACACAGGGTTTCAGCAACGGATTGTAAATCTTTATTTTCGTTCAGATGCTCTCGGACCTGAAAATCCGGATGAAAGTTACGTTTCCGCAATTGCTATTGCAACTTTCAGCAAAAAAACTGCTAAGGCAAATTGTCACAAAAAAAAATCTGTTACCCAAAAATAACTTAAAATTTTAGGGCATAAAGCCACAGTGTACAACAGAATGACAAACAATATTAACAGTTTTCAACAACTTACCAATCGAATTAAGTCATCTCCATTAAAAACATCCCAAAAACCGTCGCACGCCAGACAAAGAAAATCCTCGTTCCCCTCCAGTGGTATACTGACCGCGTCAGCTTCTCCGGTCACAAACGGCTTGTGGTCGGCATCGCCTGCATTAGCAAGGACAAGGTTGACAAACGAAAAAAAAATGATAAAAACGGATTGTATGGGTAGAACAGTCAATTGACTTTACCACGCAAAACTTTTGCACACACTGCCAATACATAGCTGAGCCCTTCAAATGTTCCTATATTCTCGCAACGCGCACTGCTTATTTCGTGCATTTCAAGTTCTTTTTTATGCATGGTACCCTACGAAAAATAACTTGCCAATAGCCCTTGAAACAGAGAGGCTTCCATTGACCCTCCAAGCTCCAAACCAAACAACGCAACCTCCCATGTCTTCAATCCGCTGTTTCTCATCTTCACGCTCAGGTTTGTGAGGACTCATGATCTGTGAAGGACTGTTTGAAATTATAAAACACTGGTGCATAGGAACGATAGAAGAAAAGATCAATCGTTTTCCACTCTACTCTAAGATTCAGCACCGCTTTACGCTTACCCTGTCGACAAAGTACATAACAATGATAAATGGCATTACAGAAAATGACATCGAATCAGAAAATACTGTATATATAATTAGGGTGATTCATAAATTGAAATTTTTTTTAATTCAATGGGGCACCCTCTTGTATCGTGTCAATACCTGAAAAAATAATCCTGTCAAATTTTTAGGGCAATCGAAAGCATTTTTAAGGTTGCTACCGACTTTGAAAGCTGCATATAATACACAAATGAGTCATTCCATATCAACTCAACGTCAACGGGGTGTACAAGCTCGACCGTCTTAGATTTTCTTGAAATTCACACTAAAGTTTCATATTGATGTATAATGAACACAAAAAAAATTTCAGCTCATTATCTCAAGACGTTTAGACCTTAAAGCCCTTCAAAGTCACCAAGGTCCCTCAAAATGGGTTCGCATGTACATTTTCCTCCATGTTTGGGTCTTCATAACTTTTAATCTAAAACATTTACAAAGCTGAAATTTGGTATTCTGATTAAGAAGCAGCCCTAGTTTTCATATCTACCACCAAAATTGCTAATTTCAAATTAGTTTTAGATATAGAACCTTTCAAAAATTGAAATTTTTTACATTTGAAATTTTTTTATCAATTTTTGATGTCCGCTGTCTCCCGAACCATCTTTACACCCTCCAAACTTCAATAATTTCACATTTGTTCAGTGTCAGTCTCATGGGGGTTAATTGCCAACTAGTATAGATTAATGATACGCGAAATGGAGTTTTGTGACTATTGGTTACGTGACTATTGGATTATGTGACTATTGGAGAGATAGCGGACATCAAAAATTGATAAAAATTTTTCAAATGCAAAAAATTTCAATTTTTGAAAGGTTCTATATCTAAAACTAATTTGAAATTAGCAATTTTGGTGGTAGATATGAAAACTAGGACTGCTTCTTACTCAGAATACCAAATTTCAGCTTTGTAAATGCTTTAGATTAAAAGCTATGAAGACCCGAACATGGAGGAAAATGTACATGCGAACCCATTTTGAGGGACCTTGGTGACTATGAAGGGCTGTAATTTCTAAACGTCTTGAGATGATGAGCTGAAATTTTTTTGTGTTCATTATACATCAATATGAAACTTTAGTGTGAATTTCAAGAAAATCTAAGACGGTCGAGCTTGCACACCCCGTTGACGTTGAGTTGATATGGAATAACCCATTTGTGTATTATGTGCAGCTTTCAAAGTCGGTAGCAACCTTAAAAATGCTTTCAATTGCTCTAAAAATTTGACAGGATTATTTTTTCAGGTATTGACACGATACAAGAGGGTGCCCCATTGAATTAAAAAAAATTTCAATTTATGAATCACCCTAATATATATACAAAAAATATTTGCGTTGCATGTATAGTTTTTAAACTAACCAGGGTTGCAAGCTGGATTTAGAAATCTACAGCGTTATGACTTTACTAAACAAACATCAATAGAAAGGCCTTGATAACCGATTAACAAAGATATACGTGTGCAGAAAACAGGAAACACTTAGGTGAACTAAGTGCCGTACCAATGTGTAGTCATCCTTTATTGCCATACAATCCACACTGCAGCGTGTCTATCACTGCAATGTATTTGCTATGCCAAAGAAAGGAGGCTGCTTGGATTGAGTGATCAAGCAGTAATGGCGTTGTTCCAGTGGAAGCATTTATTAACCCAAATAGCAAGTCAGTCGCTTTTTAAAAAACGACTGACTTGCTGTCAGTGAAGTAGATTAGTAATTAAAACAAAAACATAATAGTTATACCCACATCATAAACAAGCGTTTTAGAAAGTTTAACCCTAGTATATAAACGACCTAAATAGACAAATAAGCACAAACGCACGGTAAGTGGCTTTCCATCTCTGACCAACACAGCTTGGCTGTCGCCGACCCAACTGACGTGTAACTCTTTTTCCGCTATCACTGCCACTACAGCTGTAGTTCCGCTGCGTAATCTCTGTGGATTGGATATCGTTATGAGTTATCGACAAGTCACTTTCAAAGCGATATGCCGTTAATGCTAAGTTTGAATTATTGAACCATTTTAGGCAGCGGTTCTTAACCTTTTGCCTTGTCGGCACCACCTTGAAATTACCAACCAGTTCTCGCACCCCCTCTTAGGATTGGCTGAAAAGTAATAGTCGCCTATAGTTCGAAATTTTTGTTGAAACCTGGTAAAACAACTTTGCTTCTTACGTCATATTATAACAAACTTTGATAATTCAGCATCCCCGCACCGCTTAGGCACAGGTCTCGCACCCCTGGTTAAGAACCAGTGATTTTAGGGTTAAACAGCACAGTAGACGGAAGAGTGTAAGTTTTGATGAACATCTTTGAAGTCGAAGAATGAAAATACGCAATGGGACCATTAACATAACACAGTGTGCGATGGTGAGGCTATTTCAATTTGTAATGCTTTGTGATAAGTTGAGCAACTTTGCGAGACGAAAATAGACAGCACCATTTTTCATGCTGGAAGAAATTCATTTATGGATAGAACTTTCTCAACAGAATGCAAAAAATACTGAAGTGCACATCACGCCTGAATAAAGCTGTAACTAAATACGATAACTCGGGAGAGTTTTATTTGCGTTCCTTCAAGTCAAAAGAAGTAATATTTGCATTCAGACGTTCCCATCATCGAGTTTAATTTGCGCTAATGGGAATGGCCGGGAGAAAGGAATGTTTGTTGATCTTTGACCATATCTTGGTAAATGTAATTGTAGATCTCAAAACGATAAATCATTGCGAAACATTTGACCAATGCGCGATAGATGAAAGTGGTGCGTCAATCCAAAGGATATTCACACAGTTTCACAAGCTTAAAACTGCTTTTTGTACTAAAAGGCCTACTACCAACGAATGGTCAGTACCATTTTACGCCATGGCAGCATGATAGGCTATTCCCGGACAGCAAATTAATGCAAACCCCAATGATTTTCTTTCTGAGTTGCTAACGTCTACCTTTTCAAATATACAAAACAATGATTGTGACAATAAAGACGCTTTCTTTTCATGCATATTATTAACATCCACCATCGTTCTTGTTTTCGTTCAACACCCAGAACCACTGAACCAGTCAACAAGAACTAATCTAACTAAAGTCGTTCGTTTAATATTATCCTCCAGAAGGTCAGAACATTGTTAAATGTTAGATGAAAAGAAACAACATTAAATCACTGAACTTGTGACTGAATTCTGAAGTGCAATGGCTTTATCAAAGTGCTTTAATTTATTCCATCTACGTCAACGTAACGTGAATACAACTAAAATCGGCGTGCAATGAGTCAACGCTCACATTCCATTCTTTATGTAGTTGTTATCATAGCAACCAAACAAGGCTTGAGCAAACTCACAGGACAGCATGTGATGTACCAGCTGCTTGTATTGACAAAGTAGTAGTTAAACAAATCGGTTGTTGATTAAAACAAGGGATATGATGTACTCGAGTTAACCTATTTGCTTTGCGCTGCCATGAAAGAAAAAGTTGCCGATTTTCTGATGTGGGTAGTAGTGTAAACTGAAGGCGAGCTGGATTGCTTTTATGATGCAGTGAGTAGGCTAAAGTCAACAAAGCAGCAGCCAAGACACGCCTCCTTTAATTTAGCCCGAATCATTTTGTAAAAGAAATACGTTTATAAGTGCGTTAAACCGCTGCTCGAACTAAGCAAATTGTTGAAAGTGGATGTGCAACACTGCAGTAATGGTCTTCAGCGTAACCAACGCGCAATTACCTCTAGTTTTGCTTTTGCGCAAAAATCTTTATCCGTTTCAAAAATACTTGATTTTAAAGCTTCGCTAATGTTGCTATGAAAGTCTTCCTGTTTTGCGAATTTCAAATAGAGCTGTTTGGCAGCATAAACAGAGGCATCTAGTCCACCGTGGCCATCATATACTGCATACCATTGCATTGGAGGACAATTCTGCAAAAATGCGTACATGTACTATAGTTACGTATATTGCAACTTAAGCAAAGCAAATACTGTTGAAAATAAAGAGCTCTGGAAACAGACCCTAACCCAGCTCCGAAAAGGATAACTGTCATATGTGATACTTTGCATGATTTAATACAAATGAGTTTATTTGCACACGAGTCAGTTCAATCATAAACAGCTAAAAATCGATTACGATCAGCTAGATCATCTTCAGTTTAGCTTATTCAAATAGAATTATTCATTACTTATTCAGGTAGAATCATTACTCATTCTATTTGAATAAGCTTACTTGGCTAAGCTCTAGTCTACTACATGCTAGCTGATCAAAGTCGATTTTTTGCTGTAAATTATGGTTGAATTGACTCATGTGAAAACAAATTAAATTTGTTTTTACTACAAGACATGTAACCAAGCTTCTCATATCAAGCATTGTTGTGGGTTTGACACCTGTCAGAAGATTTCATTTTATTGAGACTATACTTCGTATTTAATACTACATTTCGTCAGCATGGCAAAGTTTTTACTAAAAACCATCAAAAATGTAATTTTAAAGACATTCAGAAACAGTTTGCTATGGACAATAAAACATTTTTATGCATATCTGTAATCATAGGTTTAGCTGATTAAATAGATATAGACTCCATTACCTCAAGACCAAGCAGTACGTTGAGATTTGTGACGACAGAATGACGATCTTCCATCTTCCTTCGTGTGTTTTTAATTCCGTATTCAGAACATTGCGGAGGGACCGGAAGTTTATTCAAAAACGATGGCAGAATATTTTTCCATTTAATGCAAACAGCATGAATACATGCGAAGACAAGATGTGCAACTTTGGCAGTATCATAAACTGCACAAGAAAAATCAAAACTAGATAGGATACAAGTCAGGAATAATCTATCAGATTACACATGGTTATTCTTGTAATGAGCAATTAAATCTCAGCAAATGCGGTTGAACAACGTACTTTATATCATTTCATGGTTTGACATTATTGGGATGAAAAAAGCAGTGAGAGCAAGCAAGAAAAAAGAATGCTTCAACACATCAAGGTCCAATAAACAAGGTGACAAAACCATAAAACGTTTAAAGCACCAATGTGTGGGTGCAGTGTATGTGACTATTTGATTAACATATTATATAGTTTAATATTGAGTAATTTTGTGTGATGAAACAGTTTGTGTGATTAACTGGTATGCAATTTACCAGTTATAATACATCTATCTATAGTCGGAATGGCCCGTTTCGGTGAGTCCGATTCAGTGAGTCCGATTCGGTGAGTCCGATTTGGTGAGTTTCCTATTTGGTAATTTTTTTTTAAATTATTGGGTACCGTAGCCTAATTATCATTGCCGTTTCAGGGTTAGGGGCTGGTTTTTTTTTCCGGTCATTTATCAGTCATTGACCGATTTTTTAGCAAAATGTCCGAAAAAAATATAGTCAATTCGGTCAAAATGTCCAAAAAAAATATGTAGTCAATTGACTATGTATGACCAAAAATGACCGAAATAAATAAAAAATGACCGAATTTTTTCAAGTCATTTCGAACAAATGACCGAAAAGTCTCAGCAAAAAAAAACCCAGGTTAGGGGTAGGGGTTAGGGTTGGGGGTTATGGTTAGGGGTAGGGGTTAGTGGTAGGGCTTAGGGTCTTATTTCAACGTTTAGCGACATTAAAACGATGTAAAAGCGGCAATGATAACTAGGAGGCGTACCCGATAATTTTCAAAAAAAAATCCAAAAAATCGCTGAATAGGAAACTCTCCGAAAAAGGCTCTCACCGAATCGGACTCACCGAATAGTAGCAGACCCATCTATAGTAGGCCTAGGTAAGAAACATGTCTGTAGCTACCACTAATACAAAACTAAAACAAACATAAAAAAATACTAAAGCACACAACATACACCAATCATAGTTGTATATAACGTAACTTGTAGTAGATTCAATGTCTATACCTGACAAGCGCGGATCTAGGAGTTTTCTTTGGGGGGGGCCAGAAAATTTGAAAATGAATTAAAAAGTAAGAAAAAGAAAAAACAGATATGAACAACCAGTGGGGTAGCCAGGAATTTGGGGGGTTTGACGGCCGGCGGGCAAAGCCGGACGGCGTGTTCGCCGAAGACGACACCCAGCGACGGGGGGTCTGGGGGGCCTCCCCCAGAAAATTTTGAAAAATTACTTTGAATTTGGTGCATTCTGAGAGCATTTTCAACAAAAATATGGGTATAAATATTCCTGTGAAATGGTGCTGTCCGGTGGCATAGCAAAAGGATAAGATCATGTTTTCTTCGGCATTTTTTCGGTAATAAAGCTAAGTCTCTATGTTTTCTTGTTGGTAATTCCTGGCTGAGATGTTTGAATGTTTGGTATTGGCAAAACTCGCTCTTTTAAAGCAGTTTCGCTTAAAATTAGGCAAACTTTGTTTTAGAGACATGGAGACTGAAAGCATCATTCTCAATATCGTGACGTCACACGCATGCCAAAGGGGGGTTGTAAGTCCGCTGTGGGACTAATATCAGCTGTTTAGAAGCATATCAAACCATTCAACAATTTCTCATAAAATTTCGGGGGGGGCCCGGGCCCCTTGGGCCCCCCCCCATAAATCCGCGCCTGATACCTGATATTATTTCTTGAGATTGCCATTCATCTCAAGAAAAATGGTCACAAGCAACTTTACTTTACAATTAAACAGATGACTGACAATAACTGAATAGAATAGTATCATTCAAAACAAATACAATACACTAATAGGATTGAATAATGCTATTCAATCCTATTGTCAGATATTGTCAGTCATCTGTCTATGGTATTGTAAAATTACTTCTCTCCAAAAGCAATAACTTTACTTTAACAAATTACAGTTTTAGCAAATTTAAAGTGACAATTACCTTTTTCTTCGCTGTCATTCGGTTGTATCAATGATGACAGATCTTCACATAAAACATCATCGACTGCTTTTCTTGTTAAGGGCAATGCAAAAATACTGGGGCAGGAACTAAAACATTCACAATAACCCATTAGCCTATTATTGACTTCATAAGATTTTTAGCATTATTAATGCACCAAGTATTGTATAAAATCGACAGGATGTTACAGACACATCCTGATATGTAGATGTAGATATTGGAGAATCTCACAATTAACCACAGTGTATAAACTTGTAAATTTCAAACCAAAAACAAGACAGAAAACTTCACCTTTGTTAAGTGATACTGATAGAAACAGAAACTATGCTTGTGTAGAACAATCCTCTTACTACCAGTATATATTTATGTTGTTATGATTTCAGTGTATATATATTTCAAAAAAACTAATGTCTATGTCTTTGACATGCTGCTCAAATTCAAAATGTCATAGTTTCAGTGAAAAAAAATATTGTAGGAAATTTCTGCAATCCTGGGTAGCCTATATAACATGTGGGTATATAAGACGTTTTCAAGCAAGAACAATTTTCACTGGATGGTATTCTTACGAAAAAAAGGGTATGCTCACAAATTAACATTCTAATTAATGATATGAGTTTCAATATCATGTCTATCTATCTTGTCAGTATAACAATTGTGTTAAACAATCTTGGAATTTAATAAGCTTTGTGATAAAAACATCAGGCAAAAAATTTTTCAGTCATATGAACAATGAACATGTGCTTTCACCAATTTTTGCATATTAATCTCATAAAGATATCATCCACATCGTGAGAATTAATTCATGGCCTGCATCACCAAAATTGGTTAATGATGACACAAAAGTGTATTAAACTTTACTTATTGTGTCTACTCGCTTGGTATATCACCAGCATGTAGATTTTTTCATTTTAAGAAAAGTTTAACCACAGAACAAGTAAAATTTAAGTTACCAAGATTTTAGATGTTGCATAGCAATGTCAATACATTCTCCTTGGAGCTCATCTTCTCTTGTAACATTGTTTAAAACACGAAATGGAAGAGTTTGATCACTACCAGCAGGATTTTCATGATTTTCAAGATATTCGCTTAAAAAATTAACAAATGAATCAGTTTCCATTTTTTATTACCCTGTTTGAACATAAAATATTTCTAAGTAAAGCTAATGAAAAAAGATGTATCTTGTAATCAATGACAAAATATAAAAAAATCGCTTTAATAAGCCTGGTTAGTTACATTTAACTAAATGAGAAATCGATGCAATAATACAATGCTGGGGTTTAAATGAACATAAAGTAGAAACTGGTAAAAAAATATGCATGTCTGAAAACTTTGACCACAAGAGATTAGGGATGGGCAAAATAGAATAATTAGCTATTCTAGAATATTCTAGAATACTGAAACCGAATATAGAATACAGATATGTATTCTAGAATAATTGACAGTTTTTACCATCGACACATTTTAATGATTTTTATGACTTTACAAAAACAATGAACATCACAAAAATTGCTTATCGCAGTGTAACTTTCACCAGTCAAACGAGATCTCAACTTGGTGGCAGTTAAACCTGCACTTGAAAAACATCTCTCTGAAGAAGCAGATGTAGCAGGTACACAAAAATATTTTGAAACTAACTGACAGAAACAAGAAAATTGGTTTTTGTTTTGCTTTCCATCAAACAAGGGCGTTTTGAAGAGATGTAGTGAATGCTTTCAACAACGTGAGATATGTGTCTATTTCTGAAGCAGGGGAAGCCAAATTTGCTGATTCATCTTCACTACTGCAAGCAGCATCTTCAATCCCACAGCTCAACAAGTTGTCCATGTCACTGTACTGGCATGTACGGTATTGCAGGCCCGTAGCCAGCCGGGGGGCCTCGCCCCCCACCTAAAAATTGTTGCCCCCCTGGCAAAATCCCAACATTCTCGAGCAACAGCTACAATTATAATGATTTTGCCCATTTAAATTTTTCGGCCCCCCAAAAAAAAAATTGCCCCCCCCCTTGCTCTGCGGCAGTACAGTAAAAGCTAAGACAAACCCCCGTACGTACTTCAGCAGGGAGGGTCGCTAATTCGCACATCCTGTGGTCGACGTTGCCCTGCATACGAGAGTGGGAGCTCACGATGTTGGGTAGCTTAGCGAAGGCAAGTCGACCGTTGTATTCTACCAGAAACAACTTAGGTTTGTGGTACCGAAATAGAGAAAAATCCTGAAAGCGGATTAAGCTGTTTCGTACCACACTTCCGCAAGACTGTGAGGACTACAAAGCGCTTGACAAGAAAGATCTCTTTAATGCGAACAATGAAACTCGTGCGTTTTTCCGACGCCGCATCGCACTGAATCGATAAACAATTCTACTTTCGCTGCAGCGAATTCGTTGCGATCAAACGGACTATTACGAAGTAGATCGTTAAAGCGGTTTCAATTATCCGATTTCATATGCATTTTGAAACCGGTTAGACTCTACAACCGGTTATTCTATATTCGGTATTCTATTTTGCCCATCCCTACAAGAGATGTAATATTACGTCGTCTATTTTTTATTTTTGTGAGATGAAGACGTAGGTCTACCAGACTAGTTTGAATGCAAGCGTTTCAGCAGCCAAAATTTAAGCCGTAAATATTAGTATGCGTATGATTGGCCACCTTTTTTTCTATTTGGTTTGCTCTCAATCTCTTTTTTTTCATTGTCACAGAGTCTCTGATGTTTCCCGATTGCGAGTTTGCTAGGTTTGGGGTTTTTCCATCAAATTGGACTCTTTTTGACCTTGGCTGGTGTTTTATTTTCAAGTTTGGAGGCTGGCAAGTTTTTTGGGATATTTTTAAATTATGTGTTATTTGTTTAGTATTGATTTTGCATTTTCATTTACAAATGGCTCTCAAAATCTGTGTTTTTTGACCATGGTGAATTAAAATTCAAATGCGTTTGAAACACTGCTTTAGCCATTGTATGAATTTTTGAATGCTGAGGGTGAACAGAACATTGATACAATATAGTCTATAATAATCAGACTGTCAGGCTTCAGTCGCCAATATCTTAGACCACAGTTTCAAGAGCGAGTTCATTAATCACTGGTTCTCTACAATCAAGAATCAACATACACAAAATGAAAGCAAAACACGTTAGCACACATGCAGGAAAAAATGGTGGCGCAGTCAAAGTGTTAATTTAAAAAATCAGAAACTAATTAGTTTACCACATATTAATAGCTTTTAAGCTGACTACCGGTAATTCAGATAAATTTATACCAACACATACAAACCCAGCAAAGTTAAAAAATAAATTTAAAACAAAGAACATTAGGACAAACTTTGAAGCTTGTGTACAAGTCTCCGCCCTGGTCATAAATGCTATGACATAACTATTTTTCAAAGAATGGAATTAACTAAAACATAATAGAGTGAAGTGTATAACCAGCATTCAAGAGGTCTATAACTAGCTTCCCTTTTCTCGATGATTTTTTAGCCCTAACCTTCAGGGTTAGGTGAGGGTTTTGGTTGGGGTTAGAAAATAGTAAAGCAAAGGTAAAGTAATCAAGACAAAAAAGAGCTACTTCGCCCTATATGTTTGGTCAATTTCAAGCTATGACATCATGATATTTTGCCTAGGGCGGAGACTTGTACACCAGCTCCAAAACGTTAAATTGATTTGATAATGGTCAAAAAACAAAGGTCTTAAACATTAAGTAAAGCATTTAATACAACTAAGTCTCATAGCTTACTGAGTAGGCTAGCCTACTACAGTATTTGGTTAATACGATATTCTTCTTCACTGGATGACAATTTCAGTTTGGAAGTGGCTATTTTTCCATAATCAGGTGTTGCCAGAGTTAGGATTAAAGTTAGAAAGGGTTAAGGTACCAGACTACCAATAAGGGTTAGAGTTAGGAAAAAGATTAGGGTTTTGATCTTCCCAGGACTAAAAAAAATTTCCAAAATACAAGTTTTTGTTTCCAACAGCTTTAAACTTTTCTCAAGTTAGGGCAGAATTCCTTATCTGGTAACAGTATTGAGGCTATTATTACACTATATAGTGTAAATATAGCCACAGCCTTTCAGTTTACTCATACTGATTCTTCAAAAGCTGAGGTTGGCTGGAAAATAAAAGTCTGAAATTTTCTGATGAGACTGAATCAAGATAGGAAGGCAAAAATTTATTTTATTTCATTTCAGATGTAAAATCGCAAATGCTGCTTTCCCTACCCATAAAACAACCTCGATTCTTCATTCTTCAATTCAATTTCAATATTCTATTACAAGATTCAGGAAAGCAATACAAATCAGCGCTGCCAAATATTTAACACAATCCATCAAAATCTTTCAAAGAACTACGGTAGCTCTAAAAAGTAACCCGGTTTCTTCAAGTTTAACATCAAATTGGTTTCATTACAATATTTGAGTTGCATAGCTGTACTAATTTTTCAAAACCGGGTTTTTCAAAAACAAAAGAATACTAAAGTATTTTCATCATACGTCTGAAATTTATGGTTAAGCATTTAAGCAACACAATGCATGAACAGTTATCTGATTTCCGAAACATAGCCTACTAGCTGGAGGGAATAATTTCAAACAAACTACAAACCAAAGCTTTCACCCTTTGCTTACCTATACCAATGTTTTAAAATTTCTGCAAGTATGCAAAACTGCTTATTAAAAACTCTCAGAAGTTTTTGCATTATAAGTCTGGAGATAAAAATTCCTAATTGACTTTTTTTTTCATCTGGCAATTTTCATTGGAAATAAAATAAATAAAATAGAAATCAGGCATAGCAACGAAAAAACCTGATGTCTGAAAATCTGATCAAAAAACCTGATGATTATCGATATTATGAAATATCTTACACAAAGCATATAAAAACCTACGCAAAGTAAAAAGTACTGGCGATATGAAAGAGAGGAAGATTTTTATGTCATCTGTTGTGAAAATAGTAGGTTACGATACAATCATTAACAGTACCGTAGTCTACATATTAAATACGGTACTACTACAACAAACTAGATTCCACAACAGACAGGAAGCAGCGACCGATTATAGCAGTCATCAAGTCAGCTGCTTTCCGTCTTCCTAATGTGCCAAAATGTGTTTTTTTAGACTCATCAATAAAAACAAAATTCAAAAACATTTTTTACTTTTTGATCGAAATATGATAGGCCCTATATTTATTGCAGTGCATTTTTTTTGCAATTAAATTACACTTATAAAAAAAATAGGCCTAGCATACATTTTTTTTTTTTTTTCAAAAGCTGTTGTTGTTGTCAATGGCATTGAATAAAATTATCTTCCATTGTATCGTGTTAATTGATTCGGTTCGTTGCATTTTTTTACATGGCTTTCAGTTTTTGTTATGAAGTAAAAAAAATAATCTTGCGTATTCGGATTTGTTCCATTTCGGACCCCGATATTGCATTGTGCCCCGCCAGTTAACTCGACCGAAACGACAAACGATAATACGTCTGTAGGTGATCAAGCGTGAAATTCTTTCCTTTTGGTAGCATAGTTTTTCTGTAGTTTCCTACAGTGTTGTCAGATTGGGCGATTTATCTGCAATTGGGCTACTTTTAGTTGGGCTTGGCGCCAAAAAATGTTGGTTTGCGACTTGCGCTTTTTTGGGCTACTTTCAGTCTCTGATTTGGCGCGAGACGGCGCTTAAATTTGGCAGAATTTTAAGTTGTTTGACAGTGAATTTTGAGTTGGCAGAACTGAATAATTGGTAGAATCCGACCAGCCTTTGAAAATGTTGGTAAAGTTTCGGTTTATTACGGAAAAAATGACGTTATTTTTTTGATTCGGCATGAGGATTGATTTTACTGCTGACCATTAGCAGCTTTGACTGTTGTTACAGCAATGCTGTATTCATTTTCATCCGGGAGAATGGAAGGACTGACCGGCGAGTGGCGAAAGCGAAATTGCACTTGTATCGAATATCGGAAATTATAGGGTAGTTATGATCTTGGTTTAGTACCGTACCATAATTTTTGAAGCTTTTATTGGTGTCTAAGCTATAAATTAAAGTGGGAAAAATTGAATGTCAGTGGAGAAACTTACTGAATGTAAACTGGTCTTCCTTGTATGATTAAAAAACAATGATAGATTCTTGTATTTTTTGTATCAAGGTGTACGAGTTTAGAAATGCTGCAGGGGAGTATAAATTTAGAGAAGTTGCTCAATTGGCACTAACAATGTAGCCTATACCAATCAGCAATGCATTACGGTAGTTGAGCGAGCCTTTTCGAGAGTTTCTGCAATCAAAACCAAACTGCGAAATCGTATCGGACTTCAACTTTTGTCAGCGATTGTGAGGATCAGAACTTTGCTGCAACAATTGGAAAAATGCTGTTTGATCCCCGGTCATCAATGCGGAAGCATGACAGCTCTATATATGAATATGAAGCTTCAGCAGTTGATGATAGAATTTTGTTGGGTGTTGGTTCTTGGTAGTTCATCTGAGTTGACGGGCTTATGCTATGCATTAGCATCTACTATGGAACCATTTGTATCTTGAATTTGAAAATAGGAATTTGTATGAAGTCTGTATAGCATTGGCTCGTCTAAGTTTTTTTCTATTGAACAATGCTTGATTCAATATTGAACATTGTACCTATTCAAAAAGCGAAGTTTTTTTCTATTGAACAATGCTTGATTCAATATTGAACATTGTACTTATTGTATGTTGTATTAATGTATGTATTTTGTATCTACACAATCAGCATGATGGACAAAGATGTTGCTTTGTCCATGACTCTTGGGGGCATGCCCAAAAACCCCCCCTAGAAAGCCTGCGCCTTCGTTGCTCAACCGTCGACGTCGCGACGGCAAATTGGGCTACTTTTAAGTTGCTTTGGCGCATTTTTGGGCTCTTTTTTTAAAAGAAATCTGGTAACACTGGTTTCCTAACTTGTTTGTTGAGGCTACTCTGCTATACGGTTATTGGCTTAAAGGCTCTCACTTCAATACAAAAAATGCTCATTTAGATTTAGCTGCATCTTAAAGTTTTAAGAAAATGTTAATATAGTCTTTTGTTTTGGGGACAGCATAGGTGTAGGCTTCTAAACCGGATCAAGGGAATATTCGTCAAGCGCTAACCCCGATAGCTCAGTTGGTTAGCGCGTGATTTCTGGAACGAAAAAGCTTCAAGATCAAGCGGCGCTGGTTCGACTCTCGGGGTGTGTGTTTGAGCAACGCACGTTAAGGACTGCTCTCCATTCAGCGGCATCCAATGGATGGAATAGTTCCCCGGCAACAAGACTTCAACAATCGGAAACTTCACTCTGTCAATCTCTGTGACCGGGCCTGCGTCAGTGATTCAAAGCCTTTACAAGTATGCGAAACTGCCAAGATTAAGCTTTCCCAGTCCGAGGATAAAGATTCAATCAATCACATATATGAAGCAATCCTACTTGAAATAAGTTTTAATTGGAAAATTGTTTGTTAATAGAGGCAAGGAATTAAAACAATGTACCGTACTATTTTTATTATAAAGTAACACAAAATTACATGCAGTGGTTATAGTTACCATTAAAGATATCTAAAGAAAAAGATATGAAGGCTCACAGCGATAGCTTATTCTCACGACACTAGAAGGGCAGCAGTTAGTACCATGTTAACCATGCAGCTTTTTTTTAATTGCAGAAAGTTTTGTAATGCAGCTGGTACAGTCTGTTACAGAAGGCAGTTAGCAAATGTTATGTAGAGCATATTTAAAGAATACTTGTTTGAAAACACAGTTGAAAGGTCACCAGTAAACCGTTCTTAACAAAGCCTTTGCATTATATGCTAGATGTAAAGAAAGTATAATAAATAGGTAGGCTAGTTGAATTAACAAGTAATTATGAGCATTCAATGAATATCTATTTGAACCATAGAGAAATAAAACAAAGTAACTTCAGCGGGTTTAACATGATGTATTACATACACAAATATAACATAATTAAAATAAACTCAAACGTTTTCGACACGTACATGTGTCCTCATCAGGAATTACATATCTGCAATATAAATAAAATGAAAATTGTAAGGTAAATTTGACTTTGCATTATAACTGTAACTGTATACTAACGGCACTCCAGACTGAAAAACACACAAACTGAACGAGTGACACAGGAATGATTACAAGTAAATTATACGGTGGAAACAGATCACATGAGGTGTAAACTACAGGCATTTGACAAACAATTAGAACACACACAATAGGAACGATGAGCCACAGGCGAATAACTGCCGGTTGAGAGACGGATTATTTCGTTTGATTCTTAAGGCTTCCATGATCTTAGTCTGAAATTCAGATCTGCCTCGAGAGATGATTTTAAATTGGTCGATCAAGACATTGTCAGTGCACGTTTCACAAGAGGTGATGTGCAATTAAAGAGCATCTTATGATGCAATTAAAAAGCATCTTATGATGATTGTGGTTTTGTTGTTTCTACTTGTTTTTTGTGCCACGTCTAGCTTTATGTTGTCACAATTAGCACTGACTAACTATTTATTTATTTTTTTGTTTTTGGAATGCCATTTCAATTGTGAGTAATGAAATTTTATTAAGTGTTTCAATTGTGTTAAAGTTTAAGAGTTTCTCCAGGTGAATGTATATTTTTGAAAAAGTGATGTGGTCCCATTTGTTGAGTGAAATCTTGTTATTTTGACTACCCAACTGTTTGCTATAAATAGCTTGGTCAAGTTTTGTTTTTATGTCTTCTAAGGTTATTTTGGGAGAGTGACTGATTGTACGGCTGTACGCACTACATTTTCACTGTTAATACTGTAACGACATTTTGTGGTTTTACAAATTAACAATACTGATTTCTAAAGAAAGCATTGTATAAATGTAGATTTTTAACTTTGGTTTTGCTATTTTTTCTTTTTATTAGTGCCAAGTTTATGTGCCGATGATGCATGCTCAAATTTGCGTTTTGTGACAATATACGCTTAGTACATGATGCCATGTTCTCTGCCGTAATTGTAATAAGCTAATTTTGCATTTAAGCATCTTCATAATTTCCTTTTTAAGTGCTTCATTAAGTAAAACACTTGGCAACCCAGTACCGTAGCTTCTGGGGCCTGGGCTCTTTGACTGCTTCACCAGATAAACACCGAATCCTCTTGATTTCAAAATATTTTTTAATCCCTAATGTTTCTTAAACTTGATCCCAAGCCATAAGCATTTATAGCCAAAATAAAGAAAAAAGATCAGTTAATCTGAACAATTGGAATTAATATATTCACCTATAAAATTCTGTCATGTAATCGCATAAACAATAAATGTGAAACTTGCTGCTCAAATCATTAGGCCAATAGGAAAACATTTAAAAAAAAATAAGAATAAACAAATTAAAAGCTATGAATGCTGAAGATGCCTTAGATAATGCTGGTCTTCATTTTGACGATTTGAACAAGCTGCGTGTTTTAGAACCAGAATCAGCTCAACAGACTTCTGAACTAAAAGAGGAATGCCAAGAATTTGTGTCAAGTATGCTATCCTAATAGTTTATATTCCATAAGTAGTTGTTGTCGCTTCTACCTTTTTCTAGACCTCTGCTATGTTTGGCATATATTGTTTTTTCGTTGTGATGGTCAGATATAAAACAAACTGAACTGAAAGTAGCGTCAATAAAAAATATCCTTAAGCAGTAATTTTCAGCTGGTTTTCTCTTAAAAATTTCTTCAGTGAGAGATTGAATTCTTCACATAAATGTATGCTCACAGTTATTCTGATGATTTTTTGTGAAGCTTGTTTTGCAAAATGAAGATCATCAATGTAATATTTTGTAACATTATCAAGCATTTCACTGCATATTTTTAACTGAATCCACACATTATCAGCAGACATCGAAGCAATATTAATGGCAGTCACATTTTTTCTTTACAATTATAAGGTGTTTGTAAAATTATGAATATTTTTGGTGTATATACTCAGAACAAAATGTAGTCTCGCATGTAGTTTTGTAAACAAAAGAAATTTGTTATTTGTTTTTGCTTCACAGAAATTGCAGACTTTCAAAAAATGGTGGGAAGTTTTGTTGACATCACTAATGATCTTTCAAAAGAAGTAGAAAAAGAAAAAATGAAAGTAAGAAAACGATTACTCAGCATGCTAGAAACAATTTTTTCATACTGATCTATTTGCCTGCTAGAAAGGAGGTATTTTTCAGAAAAACTTGGTCGCAAAGTGTGATTTATTTTAACATATTTCTGATGAACTGTTACTTTTTGTATACAAATAGGATGTAGCTGAAATATAAAGCACTGTCATCAATTTTCAAGTGATCTAAATGACTTTCACTAAATTGTACTTTATACAGAACTTTCTTTCATGACAAATTTAAAACCAAAGCTAGTTTGAAATAACGCAGTATAACTTCTGAAGTGTTAATTGTGGTTTGTAAGCTTTGTTTAAAGTATCATTCTTTCAATCAGGCTATTGGATCAAGAAACTTACTGAAGTCCATAGCAAAGCAAAGGGAATCTGAACAAAAACAACTCCAAGCCTTGATTGCCGAAAAGAAAAACCAGCTTGAAAGGTAATAAAGTCGCTACGTCCTGAATCATTTCTTTTAATTTGCCTATTCAATGAACTTTTTGATGGCTTGTCCGTGGTAAGACTATAATCACTATCAGTTATTTTGTTTTTAAAGGCTAGTTCGCTAATTAAGTCGTGCTTACTAGAACTACCTGTGGCATGTTTTTTTTTTCGTTATTACAATATTTGTCTTGGCAGGTTAAGAGTGCAGCAACAATCTTTGCAGAAACAAGAAATGGAACAAGTCGAATTTATTGATCAATTTTCGACAAATTAATTGTTTTCAACATTGTTTGCGCTCTAAGCATTGTCTTGACTTTGTAGCATTTAGCTTTGTACGGAGGGAAGATGTGCAACTAATCGTATTTTTTCGGCCATTTATTTTAGGTAAAAATTTTTATGACATGCAAATTACATTTCATTGACAAAAGTGAATTCAGAAACTGGTGCAAGCAGAAAAATGTATCGAACCAATCTATCTCTAGCTTGTCCATTGCACATTCATGCTTTTCCCGCACGGCGCCAAAATATTATAATCGCAATGAAAGTTTTTACTGTGATGTGCTCATTTTGTCATGTTTATATAGTTTCTCCGTTGATGTTTGTAAAAACGCTTAAAACTGATTTTTTATGAATGTATTGTATATCTTGCTTTTTTCTTTCGCCGAACAAGCTGAGTCATGCTGTTCCGAGTTTAGACTTCGTTAAAAAGTGTTCTGTTCATGTTACGTGAATAATTGTCATGGTAACAATCGTTTCTCATCGATTTGGTTATGAAATGCGATGGCAATGTTTTCACTTCAGCCTACTCACCTGACATGCGATTGCAACACAAGAGGCTGCTGTTGTAGCCGAGGATTTGGCTATTTGCAAGATTAAAGCCGATAACCTCTACGACCACGTTTAATGATACTCAGTGAAGTAAACGAAGGTTTGTGTAAAAAGGGAAAAACTGAAATAGAGGACACTAAATTTTGTGGCAAACTGCATTCAAAGAGTGACTCAACTTTTAACTTGAGAGGGGTACCTTGACTCATTAGTTGCTACTTGGCAATAAATCGCACAATGTTAAAGATAATAACTTTGACTTTTTATAAATATATTACACTATGATATCTTTAGTAGTAGTAGTCCAGTTTTAATCCGGTGATATCTCAGTTACCGAAAATAGCCGGATCTACCTCCAAGTGCTGCAATCGTCTTCAACCCTGCCCCCCACATCAATCTGTCTAACGCATCCTCTCTTGTCAAGCCCACCTTGCTGATTTCCTCCTCAACTTGCCTTTTCCACATTTCTTGTTTTTTATGACCCTCCACTCGCAACTCCAGCGCTCTTCTTAAAACATCATCTTCATCCCTTCTCAAAACATGCCCATACCACCTCACTCCATTCGCCTTCGCCAACTTATCAACATTCTCATTCAATCCAAGCAAGTTCTTCAGTATTTCTTTTGTCCATCAGCTTTATTGTTGTGAAAGTGTAAAATTTACATTCAGTTTGTCGAGTGGTTTGCAGTGCAACCAAATCCGCCTATTCAGTCAGCTTATCTTATTTAAATTTGTTTTTTACTTCATTATATTTAACGGTGGTGAAAATATCTTTCTGGATCAGTTGTTAGGTGGTGAGATAGAGAAAACCTGGCAAGTGATTTCTTAACGGCGCGGCGCATAAAGACGTTATTTTTTCGGGCCAGTTTAAGGCTAGGTGCTGTCAACACAGAAAACTAAAAGAATAGCATGACATGTTTTGTCTCATGTATTGAACTAGAACCAACCTACGTTTTCATCCTATCGCCAACATCTGTTTTATGGTGATCACTTTTTTAAGAAAACCTATGATCTAACTTGCAATCGGTGTAGCCTACAGATTTTTAAGCAGGTCATAGGCTACTGAGATCAACTTTATCTAAAAGTTGGCACTCGAATTTATAAGTTTAGGTTTTTGGACAATTTTTTCCCCATTTGCTAGAATTAATATCATAGCTCACTTAGGAAATTAGTTATCTAACTCTGAGAAGTTCAGAGTAATGTGGTTGTAATGATTGGTCTATAGCCTCCTGGTAAAACGTTCAATACGTCCTTACCGAGCCAAAGTATTTTTAAAGGTAGCCATAGGCAGATCGCTCACATACAGTCACTGTGCGAAATTATGTCAATTGCCACACTGGAAAACCGTTAGGAGCCTTTACCATTCTTAAATACATATCCCTGAGCATTCTCAAATAGTTGCAGAAAGAAACAGTAGAGGTCCAAAAACTTTGAAAAAATGAAAACAAATAGCCTAGCTTCGGAACTACCAAAACAATCTTAAAGGTCTTGACAATTTTCAAATAGCAAAACGTTAGATTATTGCGCATGAACTTTAGACTACGGTACTTGTGCAGTGGCGTAGCCAGAAAAAAATTTTGGGGGGGGCCAAATATTTGATGAATTAAAGAGAACGACAAAATGTTTGATTTAAGACATCACCACCTGATGTGCAGTGGCGCATCCTGGTGGGTTAAGCAAGGGAAGCAATAAAGCTGGTGGGGGTTAGAGCGTGCCGAAGGCACGCGTATTCTAGGGGGGTCCGGGGGCATGCTCCCCCGGAAAATTTTTGCAAAATTACACTTAAATAATGGATTATAACGCTTTCTGGAAACACTTTCAGGGTAATATTTGTATGAAACTTATTAGCAGATAAACAGCTATTAACTTATTAAAGGTAGCTGTTACACACGAACGGGCAAAAACTGCGGCTAAAATTAGAGAACACAAAAAACTCAGCTACACAAAAACCCTACAGAGTAAGCGATTCTGAAATTGCTTCCACAGATTAGTTAAAAGAAGCGTAAATCGTGTAAACTTTGCGCGATTTACGATTTTCAAAATTTATTGGTGTCTTTTTGTGTGTCTAAAACAAGTCCTGGGGGGTGTTAATAGCCAGATGTCTTGGAAAACAATATAAATTTATACGGTACAAATTATATTATATTTTCAACAAAGGGTTCAACTTCGGAATCCAAACTTTGAAAATTTGGGGGGGGCCATGGCCCCGTTCGCCCCCCCCCTGGCTACGCCTATGTAGGGGAAGGTGGGGTTAGTTGAGTCATGTTTCAGATTTTTCCTTATATTTTTTTACCTATTGTAGATACACCTATCAAAGTCTAAGTGAAACAAAGGTAATGAATTATGCTTGCTACTACCCATTTATTAAAATGCTATCTCACGTTTAATTGTCATTTTTATTACCTTGAACACAGAGCACCGTTTGACTCAACCAACCCCGCATGCAGGGTTAGTTGAGTCAGTGGGTGGGGTTAGTTGAGGCGCAATGGCATTCATGAGATGCATAATTTTTTGGGGCTATTGGGCACCGTCCCCATCTGGCAGACTGGCACCTCTGATCTATGCCATCAATGAACGTTTATTGTATCCAGAAGTGGGAAATAACCTATACTTTGTACTATGGGCCACAAGAAATATTAAAAATACCAGGCGGGCCACATGGCTCCTCCAAATTCGCCCGTTTCCACAAACTTTTCATAAAAAAAGAGTTTTCACAGCAACCAGTCACAAATTTTCTTCGAATTTGCCCGACTTCATGCCATTTCTCTAAAAAAAAATTAAAAAAAGGTCTTCACCGCAACCAGGCCCAAATTTCTCTCGATTTCGCCCGACTTTATGCCATTTCTCTAAAAAAAAGGTCTTCATATCGCCCAGACCCAAATTTCACACGTATTATCGAAAGTAACATGAAATCTAATACTTTTCATGCTCCCACAGGCCACATTATATTGCTTTGCGAACCACATTTGGCCCACCGGCATTAAGTTCCCTACCCCTAAATTAATCACAAGTGGACATGTAAAAACAGCACTGTTGTCGGTGCACGCCAAATGTGCCCAACTGTTGCATTGGAAACATGTAGAACTACTACTTCCACCATAGGACAGCACGAGTTGCATCAAGTGCAGCAATAACGAATCGAGCAATTCCAAGAGTATTGATGGTGCCGATCATAGTCACCAAATCTCCTCTATCCCTAAAAACAATAGACCCAACTTGTTTCCTGCCTTGTTTGTGGTTTGAGCATCCCATCTTTACTTTAGAAGCATCAGCTCCAGTTTCATTTATCTTCTTCAAACATCTACTAAACGTTTCTTTGTCCACACCAACTCTTTCTGCTGCCTTTCTTAACGACATACCATCTTGCACTAACTTCAAACCAGCTTCAAAAGTCTCCATAAGCCATTGTCCACGACCAGTTTTTTTTATAATTTTTAAGACTTAATTTGACAATATTTTAAAGCTAAACAGAAAAGTAATAATCAAATAATAGCTCATTTTGTCCAAGTAACTGAATTAATAATGCGCGTTTAGCAATAAAATTCAGAAGTAAGATTTCAGCAGCCTGCAACATGAGGTAGGGTTAGTTGATTCACTGCCTCAACTAGTCTTGCAGCTATTGACTCAACCAACCCCAATCCTTCCTCGTGACAATTATTGAAAGTATTATCTATACGTAAAGCTTTATCAGTTTTACACAAATGCACTGTGCATAAGATAGCTATAAACTATATGAAACTTCGACGCTATCTTCGCTTACGCCTATCATAGCTTCAGCATCCTAATCAACTTTGAGCTGAAAATATTTACTTTTTAGTCCAAAAAATGGCATTTTGCTGACTGTATAACCTGTATAACTTACACAGCTGCTAAAACAAGATGGACGCAGTTACCCATAATGCTTATTATTTCAAGCAATTAATCTTCACGAAGTCATGCTTGGTTAGTCAGAAAACAATGGTGACTCAACCAACCCACTGACTCAACTAACCCCACCTTCCCCTACTTGTGTAGCCTACTTCCGATCGTTGGCAACATATGGGAAATTTCACCAGTAAACAGCTCCTCTTTAATTTAAGCAACATAAATAATGCGGTTCAGCCTTTTAGAATCGTTTCGGCGAGTTTGTTGTTAGAAGGCTGTTTATTTTAGAGTTTTAGATTTATTTTCAAGCTATACTGTAGCCTATATATTTTTGTTGATTTGAACTTACGGAAAAACAAAAATAAGTTTACATATTTTAGATTTTGTTTATTTTGCTCATGAAATATTTATTTCTACCAAACTGTGCCTTTTCCTTAGCAGACAGCTTGTAGGCTATGGTGTCTTCTTGTGTAAATAAACTTTTCTGATGATTAATCGTAGACTACCAACAGCCTGAATAATTTCATTGAAGCAAAAAGTGTCCAACAAGCAGCAAGGTCAACCAACAAGATTCAACCCTTCGGGTGCTTGAACAAGCTACATCAAGAATAACTATCCATTCAGTGGCACCTGGATGACATAATTTATAAGCAACACCATCTTAACAACAGAGCAACTTTTCATTCTGTCTAGTGTCCACTTGCTAACCCGCCTCTGTCAGTGGATCAAAACCTCTACTTTACGTGTGAGCAGGGCCGGATTAAGGGTACTGTAGGCCTAAGGCTGTTTCCTAGAGAAGGGCCTAATTTTGCAAACCAAGCTACAAAAAGTAATAAAAATACATAAATGAAAAATTGAAATTATTTACTGCAAAATAACATCAACACAACAGAAAAACGGCTAATGATGGCGCGTAATTGATTTTGGAAACAAACGCAATTTTTAGTGTCGAATTTGAAGCAGATGGAAAAGATTTTGGAAAGAAAGAAATGAATAGTAGCCTAGGTGCCTATGGTAATACTCTACCTCAGGGGTGACGAACCTTTTTGCGGTCGTGGGCCACTTTGTCAATTACACATGAGTTATCGGGCCACACAACTTTTTAATCGTAACCTACTATGAAATCTTTTAGAAGCGACTCAAGATATTATTCATGAAAAGTAACAACCGACAGATGAAAGTAATAAAACCCACACAGTTGAAATTATCTTATGCAGAATCGAAACATACAACAGTAAAAAATAAAAACAAATCAACTTGAGCAAAAAGGTAGAGCAACAGTAGCCTACTTGCACTGATAATGAAGACAGTTTAATTTTCGAAGCGTTTGCTTTCATATAAGTATGATTTCTTCTTTTTTTGGCTCTTTCCTTTTTGCTCAAGTTGACTAAATGTTTCGACCATTATGCTCCGAAACAACAAATAAGTTAATGAAATTTCTTTTTCAAACAATAAACAAAAGTCCATGCGAATCATACATCTGAAGCTATCTAATGCAGCATTGAAGCATAAAATATTAAAAAATAACATTGAAGCATTGAATTTTTTTTGCTTAGTGGGATTTTTGGAAAGTTTTTTGCTTGACAAAGCGTTCAATATTAGGTCGAAGAGACGATGTGGCAACTCTCAACTGCATACTAAGATTTTCATTTGTCAGCGTCGACCTGTAACGACCTGCAGCAAAGGAAAGGTGTACCAGTCAGTGGCGTAGCCAGAAAAAAATTTGGGGGGGGGGCCAAATATTTGATGAATTGAAGAGAACGACAAAGTGTTTAATTTAAGACATCTGCAGTGGCGTTTCCTGGTGGGTTAAGAAAGAGAAGCAATAAAGCTGATGGGGGGTTAGAGCGTGCCGAAGGCACGCGTATACTAGGGGGGTCCGGGGGCATGCTCCCCCGGGAAATTTTTGCAAAATTACACTCAAATAACGGATTATAGCGCTTTCTGGAAACACTTTCAGGGAATATTTGTATGAAATTTATAGACAGATAAACAGCTATTGACTTATTAAAGGTAGCTGTTACACACAAACGGGCAAAAATTGCGGCTAAAATTAGAGAACACAAAAAAACTTAGCTACACAAAAACTACAAAAAAAACCAACAGAGTAAGCGATCCTGAAGTTGCTTCCACAGATTAGTTAAAAGAAGCGTAAATCGCGTAAACTTTGCGCGATTTACGATTTGCAAAACTCATTGGTGTCTTTCTGTGTGTCTAAAACAAGTCCTGGAAGGTGTTAATAGCCAGATGTCTTGAAAAACAATATAAATTTATACAAATTATATTATATTTTCAACAAAGGGTTCAACTTCGGAATCCAAACTTTGAAAATTTGGGGGGGGCCATGGCCCCTTTCGCCCCCCCCCCCTGGCTACGCCTATGGTACCAGTGAAGGCATAATACAGGTTTGAGATGTCTTTTGTCTATAATGCATGAGCGATTGTGAAACTGCTTTGCGGGCCGCACAAAATTCTTTAACGGGCCGCAGGTTCGTCAACTCTGCTCTACCTAATGACATTCTAAACCAGGGGTTTTCAACTTTTTTTCCACCGCGACCCCCTCAGAGCAATCAATGTAGTCTCGCGACCCCTCATAGAAATATTCAACAAAAGCATACTTAATACAAAATTTAACCAAATTGTTTAGTTTTGCTGTTCCAAAGTAAACTTTTGAAACGAAAAACGTTTTTTGTTTATGACTTTTATTACATTTCCTCCGATTATCATTTCCATTTTTTATCAAACTTAGCTAGATAATAGGAGAAAAAATAATGAGAATAATCTACGTTTTCGCACTTTTACCGGTTGAATTTATTGCAATCTTTTATGGATTTATTTAAATCAATTTCAGTGAGATGGTTGGTGCCAGGCGCGGATCTATGGGGGGGGGGGGGCCAAGGGGCCCGCCCCCCCCCCCCCGAAATTTTGTGAGAAATTGTTGAATGGTTTGATATGCTTCTAAACAGCTGATATTAGTCCCACAGCAAACTTACAACCCCCCCTTTGGCACGCGTGTGACGTCACGATATTGAGAATGATGCTTTCAGTCTCTATGTCTCTAAAACAAAGTTTGCCTAATTTTAAGCAAAACTGCATTAAAAGAACGAGGTTTGCCAATACCAAACATTCAAACATCTCAGCCAGGAAATAGCAACAAGAAAACATAGAGACTTAGCTTTATTACCGAAAAACTGCCGAAGAAAACATGATCTTATTCTTTTGCTATGCCACCGGACAGCACCATTTTACAGGAATATTTATACCCATATTTTTGTTGAAAATGCTCTCAGAATGCACCAAAGTCAAAGTAATTTTTCAAAATTTTTCTGGGGGAAGCTCCCCAGACCTCCCGCCGCTGGGTGTCGCCTTTGGCGAACACGCCGTCGGGCTTCGCCCGCCGGCCGTCAAACCCCCCCAAATTCCTGGCTACGCCACTGATTGTTCATATCTGTTTTATCCTTTTATTACTTTTTAATTCATTTTCAAATTTTCTGGACCCCCACAAAAAAACTCCTAGATCCGCGCCTGGTTGGTGCTGCATATTTTTAACTATTAACTCTGTTAATGCGTGCACCTGCTGCTGGAAGAACTTTCAAACAAAATAGCAGATACATTTTTTTCAATGCCATTGAAAACGATACTGCGAAATATGGCCACCTGGAGATGCGGCCTGATTTGTCACATTTTGCAGATTTTGATTAGAGCTACTGCTGGTGCTTGACTGACATTTTTTGAGATGTTCTTACTTTTTGCGGTTTCCTAATGACATAAAACTTTTTTGTTGCCTTGGGGAAGCAGTAGCAAATGAGAAAAAGTAAGTTGAAAAACGCAAAATCAGACTGTTATTGAAAATTAACAGTCTGACTAAAATCTTCAAAATCAAATTTTCTTTGTTTTTCAACATGTGAAGATGTTAAAACTTATTGTGTCATCTGGGGAGAAGAATAAAGAAAGCGTAAATTTGCATAGGATTCTATATAATTTTGCGTTTTTACCATAGCGTTGTTACTGGTTAATTTTAGTCTGCACAAAACAACGTAGGCTACAAGAACTTGGTAAAAAATATCGAATGCTTTCTTATAGTTAAAGCCTTGCCACGTCTGAAAGCTTAAACGATATAATACCCTCAAGTAAAGGAATGGTCAATTGCGAAAAAAGCACAGTTTTTAATCTTTTCTGGCAAAAAAGAATTGAAAACGATACACTGAAATTTCAAGCGCCTCGCAACCCTCCAAAAAACGGCTCGCAACTCTCAGGTTAAAAACCCCTGCTCTAAACAAAATTTCGGTAAAAGTGGCGCCTACGTGGTTTTGGAAATGGGCTCTTCATATGTATTGACTTAACTCAGCTATTCGTTTTTAAGCAAAAACTGCACTGGTACCGTACTGGATTTGTATCACCATCAGCCTTACAAAAACTTAACCTTAAAAAAATTGAGGGCCGAATTTTTCCAGGGCCTAAGGTTATAGCCTTATTAGCCTAATGGTTAATCCGGCCCTGCGTGTGAGCTACGTGGTTGTGGAGCTACATGAGCCACAAGGATGAATAAAGATTATCAAATAATTATTACGGTAGGCTACCGTATATTGGAAAGTAAGTCAGCATTAAAATTGCTGATTTCAATATGAAAAGCTTATCTTTTTTAGAAAAAATTGGTTTAGCATTTATAGGTTCTAGCCTTGGGACTTGTTTTCAAAATATAGGTTATAAATAAAACGTTTGCAATACAGTAGGCTAGCCTATTTGTTAAATGTAAGGATTCAGTTTGGTCTGCTATCCGGAAGAAAACTGAAAACATATGTTGACTTGAAACAGAGTTTTTCCTGAACATCGCGACAGCAAGATTGTCAACATCCTGTCGTGGCAACAACTACAATAAATAGGTCTCGATTTACCCTTTTTCCTGATAGGCTGCTGGAAAACTTGGAGGTTTTTAACACTGGTAATTGAAGCAACATAATTTGTGGGTACATGACACGCGTCCCCAATTATTTTGTCCATGTCCTTAATGCCAGAAATTGATAACAATAGTGGTTTTAAGCTCATAATGACTATAGGAGAAGCTTAAGGAGGGGTGATAGATTGTTATTGACAGACAGAAACCTGCGTTTTCCATACAGTGTCAGAGACTTAGACGTAGCTTAGCTCATTTTTAAGAATGTTCATGACGATTAAATACGTCTAAGACGGACAAGAAAGCAAGCTATAGGCCTACTAGGCTAATTTCTTCAGTTTATACAGTAGGCTACCGGTAGTTTATCTTTATTTCTGGCTGTCACAACAAAAACAATATATGCCATACAAAGCAGAGGTCTACAAAAAGGTAGGGCAAAAAGCGAACATCATAACGTGCTTGAGACCGAAGCAGAAAGATCAGTTTAAAATTTGGAACCGTCGCAACACCGCATCTATATTTGATATACCAGGGTGTCAAGAAACAGGAAAAGTTGCCAATCCTTCTGATGTTCAAAACATGCATGAGCAATCGTTCGAGTTGTTCTTCTTGCGTGTGAGGCTGCTGCGTGTCACGTTCTTTAATCCAGTCACAACCGCCAGTGGATTATAAATTGATCGAGTGTTGTAGTCTAAAGCCACATATCTATCCTGAGGTCGGTGTGTAGGCTATTGGACATTGATAGATGATGTGCAGTCTGACGCAAGTCGGCGAGGCCCCCTTGAAACATATAGCTATTGAAACCGCCCGCCTTAGTTTATAACCGATTGAACTTTGCCCATTCGTTCTAAGGTAGCGTTGCTCCGGTAGAGATGTGGTGCCGTACTAGGAAGGATCGACTGTAAATTGATTTAGTCTTGTCACTTCTATGCATTCACTGTTCCAAAATATAACATGTTGGAGTTGCAGATAGCTGCAGCATGGCTGGAGAAAGGACGTTGGAATTGCGAGTTTAAGACCCTCTGGTTGCGAAGGTGGTTATTAGTTGATTTGGCTGTAAAGTGAGACTGGTTACATAGTTTTTCTCACGCCGTTTATTTGGGGTATTGTACTGTGCGTACGTTAGGTTTTCGTTCGGAGCTTCCAAAGATCAAAACGCTTTTATACTACAGTGGACTGAAACAAAAGTCTGCGCTAAGTAATTTGATTCAAAATAATACGAAATCGAATTAAGGCAGGTAATTTTGTAGAAAAACAAAATATTTCAAAATGGCTTATTTTTGGTAAACTTAAAAGCAAAACTTCAAACCAATAATAATAATGTTATGATTTATGTATTGTCGTTCAATAATTGCTAAAGTCTTTTAGCGAAAAGCTCATTTTTAATTTTGTATCAGATTTACGATGTCACCACATTATTACCCGACTTACTCTCACTGCGTTGTGCAAGAAAAATACAATCGGTACCATTTTAAAGTCTTCGGGTGTGATTCGACCTGGAATCGACCTCAGACCTCCCAGCACTAGAGCCAAAGGCGATAACCACTCGGTCACTGAAATAAACGAAACCCAACCAAAGCAGGCTATTTTGTGCAGAAACGAAATACTGTTTCGAAGTGACCTATTTTCGACAAACTGTTGTTGAAAACAAAACTTCAAGCCAGCTGAAGTTACTACTTGAAACGTATGCCAACGGTTGGATGGGCTACGTAGCTTGGCAGGTGAATCATTCAAGAAAAGTAAGCGCCAAGCACGTATCATACACGTTGCTTGCACGTGCGCCTCTAGATAAATCATTGAATAAAGCAACACACTGCAGCTACAGGTAACCAGTGGGCAGTTCAATCCTTTTGCATTGATCTAACGTCTGCAGGCGTTGAATCAACGTAAAGAAAGACTGATTTCCGGCCAGGGTAGACCGGTTGTATTACTAATGAAGATGTTACGATGTGGGTGACGAATTTGTGTCATATGAAAAGAATTTTGGAATAATTTCAATTTAGTTTGGGAAGAAGGAGGTGTAAAATGTTTACTCAATGTCTACCTTAGCTTAGCTTGAAAATTACAACAAAAAATTTCTTGTTTTTATTGACGTATTTTTGAGTTATGGTAAAACTGTAACATTTTGTTGTAGTTTCAGAAAGTATTAATAATATATTATGAATCAACATAATGTGACGTGTGGTTACAAGTTCTAATTAAGTCATGAAAACAAAAAGCAGGCCAACGAATTTTTACATAGCCGAAGACATAACTTTGCCAAAGCAGAATAGACGTAACATAAGCTGTTGAGAAAAGTCAAAAAATAAAGAGACTCAAGCAAAACTGAAGTGAAGATTTTTTGGATAAATTGACGATGCAATGCTGAAGTTTAAAGTTTGTTAGATGTGAAAGTTTAAAACAACATTATGTTGATTTGAGCAATTCGAACCAAAAGAGTTACGGAATCAGAGAAGTCAGAATGTCCGTCTTTTTCCCGTTAGATCTCCGGTGTGGCGTAGGTTAAAACATGATGATTTTTTTCATTTGTTATTGACTAAATGATGACGCATTTTAGTGACTGCTAAATCAACATAACTTAGTTAAATCATGTAGCACTAAACCATAAAGGTTCTTGATAAATTAATTTTTGGAATCTTGCTTGTACAGGCTTTGTTTCCTTGCTAGAGCAGCTCCATTCGTTAAGTATTTATATTCGAAAGCCTAAACCAAAGTTAGCAATCGTTTAAAACAGTTCAGGTCGTGCAAGTAATCATGTCTTAATGGGAGCTGTATTCTTTGAAACATGAACAGATTAATGACGTATTATTTCATGTGTGCAAGTAGAAACTAACAAGAAATAAAGTAAAAGAAATGCTGTTAAACATGGTAGGCTATAATTTGTCATTTCTAATATAGCTGCAAGAAAAAACACAGTCACAAACATATTTTCAGCAGTTCTAATAAAACAGAACAACAAAGAAACAATTTGAATCCATTTTTTTTTTGCTAAAGAGATTTTATCAAGTTAAAGTTAGATCTTTTTTTAAAACAAACGATGAAAAACGATTATGGAGCTCAATTTAGTTTCGAAAGGAAAGCGATGGTCGTATTTATAATGCCGCTCTTTGAAGAATACAGGAATGTTTGTAGAAATAAGGAACCACATTTTCTGCTAGTTGGCTATATTATAGGTCATAAAACTTCACGTTTATTTTAAAATAACTTCCTTTATTCGTATCAAGGTAAGTGAGTAAAGTAAACGGTCGTACTGAGGCGCACTTTTTCTGGTATCTAGGCTTAGCTATACGTCTAATGTTTGAAGGCTTAGATTTAGCAGAAAGGGAAGCAAAAAGGCCAACTTTCATGTCTAACGTTTGGAAGAAAAGTAGTGAATGAATTTCAGCATCATAAAGCATGTCATCAAGTATTATGGTCTAGCTCTAAGCGACATCTTTTCAAGCGTCGTGCAAGCTCTTTCACGAAGAAGGCAGCGAAACGACAGAGTCCCATCTGATAGCCTACATTGTTTGTATGCGTTTGTGTAAAATACACAAAGGAGTGTTGATAATGATGCATGGTGGTTGATTTGTAAAACTTTGCAATGTTTGTTATTCCCTTTGAGAATGCTCATTTCTATGGTGCGCGAAATATGGTTGAGGCATCAGAGCATTTCATAGCGTTTAAAACCAATCCAATGTTCCCACTCTTGACCTGTATCACCATTATATCATCGTCTGTTCATTGTCTAGCAAGCCCACAGCTCGTAAGCTACAGAGTTGTTTGTTAAATAATAACATTAATAATAACTATAAAACTACCCCTACTTAACCCTTGTAAATCTTCCAAATGGAAACGACTGCGTGAGGTATCCTACTGATTTGAGATTTTAATAAAATTGTATACTTGTGGTAGGTTCATTGATGTTTTATATTTTTCATTATAGGAACCTAAACAAGACTAACCTGAAATGCTTTTGAGGTTTTGCAATGACAACTGATACGGCCAATTCCTCTCTACCCATCGAAGAAATAAGCCTACTTGCTGCTACTGCTCCATTTACACCCCCGATTCCGTACTTTGAAGTATACTGGATAGCGACAGAAACCAGCTTGATTGTCATCACTATATTTGCAATTTATCTTGTGGCGTGTTTGACCCGCTATGGCATGCTAACTCGCTGTAAACCAGGAAGGGAAATAAACGGAAAACGTGGAAGGATACTTTATCAGTTATGTTTACTTGCCGCCATCATGGCGACGGCAAGATTTATTTCAGACCATACCGTAGCATTGATTGGATGGAGAAGTGATGCCAAGTGTGTTGCTACTGTCAGATCAAGCACAATATTCTATTCTCTGAGTTTATATCCAATATATATTTTCCTATGGATGCGCCAAAGTATATTTTACTCAAATCCAGTACTTTCTCATGTTCTGAATCCGGTGATAAAGTGCTTTAGTTGGAGTATTCTTGTCGTGATGCTCACTGGGGGAACTATTCTCTCGATACTCCTTGCTATCCCGGAAGTCACTGGTTGGCTCTACATGGCTACAGAGATGGGGTGTGAGGATGTTGCAGCAGCTTTCGAATTTGATTGGGCGTCAACTTCAGTTGGTTTGTTAGCTGTGTTTTTTCAACTTTCCCTTCTCGCGTTGTTCATGTATCCCCTACTGTCGAGAAAAACAATGAGCTATCGAGGAGGTGCCGGATCGAGTCGATCTACACATAATGGCAGCGAACACGGTTCTGTTTCTGACAACATTGACGCAAACAAAGAAATAGTCTCTGAAGTTTCTTCATCCGTGGCAAATGGTAATGTTGAGGAAAAATCAGAAGCAGATATTACTGAATCAAAAAACCCAAACGACGCCTATGCAAGTTCAAACTTATCCATTCCGGCCCAAAGTGAATGCCAAGAAAAAGCAGTTGATTCAGATAAAGAAACCAGATTATCTAATAATGTTCAAACCAATTCATCAAACACGTTTTACAAGAAAAATCCCAACCTTACCAAAAATGCTTCAACAAAAGCTAATGTGATCAGATTGAAGTTATCTCCGCCAATCTTCAGAAATTTGATAAAAAAGAAAAAAAATGCAAAAGAAAAATCATTATCGTCATCAACAAGCAGGTAAAGAGATACTTTGATGTAGCTCTACCCAGTAGCGTTGACATGAGGTCCAGGGAGTACTTTTTGATCAGGGCCCGGGATAAATTTTGGGACTCGTAACATTTTCAAGGGGGCCGAAAACTTATAAAAAAAACATCGCGTAGGTTACTCTTTGGATGTAGGCTAGTGCGTTTTTTCTTAGAATTGCCTTGATTTGGGGTCGAGAATCTTATTAGTACAAGGCCCAAATTATTCTATCAACGGCCTTGGGCCTATCAACTACCGTGGTCATTGCAGACACTCTCTCAGGCTATCCACAATGCAGTGTTGAGGATAGAAATTAACAATGTGCGATTAGAATATTTCTCCTGTGGATGTAAGTTGTATAATTGGACCACTTCCTCCAGTTTATTTCATTTTTTATGACATTGTTTTAAATTTTCAGATAAAATGTCTTGATCTTCAACATGTTGTTGCACTGTGATTCCAAAAGTTAATTTTGCGACTCCATGAATGTTTACACTTTTTCAAAACGGAGCAAATAACAACACAGATTACTTTACTATTTGACTTTGACACTTATGTGAGAATTATGAAAAAAAATCGTATCTTGAGTTTGCCAAACCTCTGTGATTAGGTACTTACCAAATCAGAGGTTTGCAATTATCATAGGCTATAAACCTGTCACAATTTTTGTATTTGCAGAAGCAGAACTAAACAGGGGAGGCGTGTGATGCAATTCATTCGAAAAGCGTTCATTCTCACTCTTATCTGCTGCATTAGCGACATATTCTTTTCAATTGTGGATCAGTTAATCATCTTACCAGAGCTGGTCTACTTGGTTGTGTTTGACGTCAACCTTTTGATCAACGTTGTTTGCATCATCATGACCTTCAGAGATTGGCCTGAGATGATTTTTCCAGTTTGCGCAAGGTACGAAATCCATTAAATATCTTAAAGTATTTTGTATCACACGCACATGTAAATTAGATTACAGTTAGGTCAAACAGACGTTTGCCAAAAAACAATTCGTGGCTTATGTGGCCAAACATGGAAAACTGTACATCTGCAGCATTTTACATAAAAAGTGTTATTGAAAGGAGGTTGGGCAAAGCTTTGATAGACTTTTGTTGTTCAAGTCAACTGTTGATAGGATTTATGACCATTCGCTTGCTAAGCCCGACTGAGGTACCCATCGCGTTGTTTCGCTGCCCAGATCTTAGAGATGTTGACACAATTATTTAGGCCTGATACTTGATAAACTTTCACGCAATTGGTGAAAAGAATAAAAATTGAAATAATTTTAAACTTAAAAGTTTACTTTTCTTGCCATATGGACCAAAGATTTTAACTCTGCTTACATTTTGTGGCATACCATTTGCAAGTTTAAAAAAATGATTCAGTATTTTGATCTACAGTAAATTATTAGGCTTATAATTAATCTTTTTCGTGTAGTTTATGTGTGTTAATCTTCAAAATATCAACTGGATAATCCAAAACCATGGCGTCGCTATGGCTATACGACCTATCATTAGTACAAAATATGTTCAATACAGGCTCAGAAGAAGGAATACAAGCAAGAATAAAGATCAGCCCGTCCGTACAATTCATTCTAAACTTTCTGCAATTGGACATCGTTCAAGACTAGACACTAACGATCAAAATTATTCACCTTCTCACACGGCAAATCATTGAAACCAGTCTAGGTTTTTTATGCTAGCTAGCCTGTAGGCTACAGACGACATTTAATGTTTTGTCCACTGGTCTATGATGAAAAGTAAATAAATAGATTGCTAAGAAACAATATGTAAGCTGGTGATTGGTACCGATCAATGAATATGCTGCTTTGGCTATTAGGATATAAAAATTTGGATGTCTTTGTGTGTAATGCCTCTAAACCGTGGCCTCTAAACCCAATACAAGAAAATTTTGGATTACAATGGCAAATAGAGATCAATCTTATAGCCTACAGTACGTGATAGTAGCAGTCCCGGATTTAGGGGGGGAAGAGGGTGCAGGTGCCCCGGACCCCCCGACTTTTGAAGGGCACCCCTACGTGGAAAAATGTGATTTTAAGTTATTATTTTTTTTTTCTTTCAGCCTTTGAAGTTTCTGCAAAATGCTATGCAGTGCAGTGCTGGATTAATGCAACTGTAGACGTAGAGGTGGTTTTTCCCGCCGGATGCGCGAAAAAGATTTTTGCGTGGGGGCTTCACAATCTAAAAGTGCCCCGGCCCCGGCCCATTTATTTGTCAAAAAATCTGATTCGTAATTTGTCTAGTTAAGGAATGAAAACACCGAAGTTTTCTATAGCTTTCAACGTCGTCATACTCATGCCAAAATAAACATTAAACGTGTTTATGTGCTGCTTGCATGCAATATTGATTCCAAAAATAATATCGCTTTGAGAGAATTTTTGTTTTTCGAAAAAAAATTTAGAAAAAAATTGATCTTTTTCTTTATTGAAACCAGGCATTTATATTTTCATACCGTACTGCTCTTTCCTTGTTTCCCTAACGTTTTCATCACATTGTTTTTATGTGTAGATCAAACGTATTTGTTTGTATTTATTTTCAAACTTTAGAACAATTTTGACTAAAACTTTATTTGATCATCAGACCCGTGTTTTCGTTTTTACTGCAAACTATCAGTTGACACAAGTTGTATTCTATTACTTTTACAGTTTCACAAGTTATCCAGCAGCAAATCTTAAGACCTCTCAAGACATTGCTTGATGGGTACTTTAACTTCACTACACTTTTTGTTTCGTGCAGAACCGCTTACTGCAGTGTCTCCTGACGGTTTTTATTAGTCTGATTTTGTGTCTTAAACTGTGTTAGCATTTAAAATTATATCTTCATTTATTGTAACAGCTTTCACTAGCTTGAAGATGTACAAACAACAAAATGCATGCAATGGCAACTTTAGGCTACTTACAGTGGCCTATAAGAAAGAGCATGCGGCAATTTCCCACATCCCTTTTTGATTACTCCAAAAAACTAAAGCCAAAAATGTTTGGATAGCATAAGGTTACTAAATAAACAAATCGCTTAAAAAGCGGAAAAAAACTTTGAAGTTTTTTATGATGCCTAATAATAATGACCTAGGCACCCACTACGGATATACAATGTGTAGTTTTTAATGGAATGTAGTACGGCCAGCGTCAGTAGCGTTGACAGGATGTCCAGGGGGTACTTTTGGACCCGTAATCATTTTAAGGGACCCGAAAACTTGAAGAAACCACCGCGTGTTCTTTGGATGCAGTGCGTTTTTTTTATAAATGTCTTAATTTGGGGCCCAAGAGTCTTATTGGTACCGAGACCAATATATCCTCTCCACGGCCCTGGCCTGCGTCCATACCATAAGAATATGGTTGGTGGAAATGCTTGCATATTGCTTATATGTTTGCTCATAGACTATTAAGATTGTGCGTAGGAAATTACCCTAGCAAACTACTGTGCAGAGTGATGTTTATCAAGATGTGATGGACTCATCATAAGGACTGGAAACATTGCTATGTTTCCAATAAAACAGCTTTGACATGTTCTTGCATCATTGGTCAAAAATTGCCGTTTTGGTTTATCCCTTTCACCCTGCTGTGCACTATGTCATCTTTTACTTTTATATTGGAACTGGGTGAATGTAGGCTACGGTACTAGTTTCCCAGCCTGGCAAAGGTTTCAATCTCAAGACAAACTTACTTTAACCGTTTTGTTGGTGTTTTGTGACTCCAAATGAAATATTTTTAATAATAGGCTACTCCACCGATGTAATAGCCTAGGCTACGTATCTTATTCTTTTATTGTGCATCGCTGTTTCTCTTACAACATTAGACGAAATAGCGTCACCATTAATTCATAACAAAGTGACTTTTTATTACGTAGTGACAGAGTATTACGTATCATGCCATTGCTACGCGTATCATATTATCTTTTGCTTTTGCGTGATGTAATTTGACAGTCCATGAGTCACTATGTTACGAATGCATTTCTTGTGTTAACCATCTTCCCTTTTTTGAAGAAACGTTAGCTGTTTATGTTCCTGCACACTGTTGATACTAATTCGCTTAATTTGTATTATTTGTTTTGTATGTTGAAGCGATTAAACCAAAATGATCGGTAATAACTGATAATCGTGGTTGTTTAGCATCGTTAATTGGTGGATGGATATGTGTAGTAATTCACTGGATACCCGCAATAAAGCAAACAAAAACGATCCTTGTTATCAGTCATTTCAAAAAAAAATACTAAAAACTATTTATTAGTTTATTATAGCAATTTCCGCGTAATAAATTACTGCTGTTGTGCACAAAATGACATAAAGAAATATACTAAGTAGCCTACATGTAGGCTACGTCCTTTATTAAATCAGCGGTATCCTAATGTTCTAGCCTTAATTTATCAACGAAAACTTTATTTCGATTTTATGTCATATTTAGCTTCAAAAGTGAGTTAAAATAAACTATTAGATTCTCTATACCAGTGTTTCCCAACCTGGGGGTAAATTACCCCCGGGGGGTAATTTGCCTGTTTTCGGCGGGTAACGAGACCGGAGGTTGTAAACTTTATAAAAGCGAAGGAATGGAACAGTCGTCTTTACAAGGAACTGTGCAAGAAGATGGGAGAAATATACGAAGTATTAGCCTACTGTACCACACAGAAGTACGATGGCTGTCTCATGGCAAAGGATAACCCGCCTGGTCGAACTTAGTGAGGCTGTCCATGTTTTTCTGATAGAAAAGAAGTCCGACTTGACTGAATACTTCTCTAACCAACAGTGGATTTCCCAGCTGTGCTACCTGGCTGATATCTTTGGTGAATCGAACAAAGGCAATCTTTTAATTCAAGGCAAGAGTGTAACTGTGATCGACACCAAAGTAGCCGGAGCAGCATTTATCGCAAAGGTTAAATTGTGGAACAAGCGAGTTGGAAGAAGCACAGTTTTAGACGTTTGACATGTATCTCGGAGGCAATGGACTTGAGTTGACAGCGGCGTTGAAGAAGGACATAGCTGACCACTTAGGCCAGCTAGCCAAGAAGATGGACAACTACTTTCCGAATTTGAACACGGCTAGTTTTCAATGGTGCACTGAGCCCTTCACATGTGATGACAGCCAGGTGGATGATGACGACTTTTCGGCCAAAGAAGAATTTATCACTCTCCGAATGAACAAAGCGTTGAAACTTGATTTCAATGGGAAAGGCTTAGAAACCTTCTGGTTTAGCAGACTCCAGGACGCACCAACATTAGCAACACGGGCATTAAATATCCTGACATCTTTTTCAACAACGTATCGCTGTGAACAAGGATTTTTAACTGTCTTGGGAAGGAAGACAAAGAAGCGCAATCGCCAGGATGTCGAATGCGACACAAGAATTGTCCTCAGTAGCCTACCACAAAGCCCAGGATCGCAAAGCTGACGCCTGAAGTCCAGGCCTGACCTTCGCATTGAATGTTTACCACGCATTGTTATCTTGTATTCAGTATTGTATTGCATTTTGATTGTCATAGTTAGCCCTTTGAAATACATAGCAATAAACATTTTTGTTTTTGAAAATTGATCGTGGGGGTAATTGGCTCACTTCAGGGTGGAGATTAGGGTAACAGCCAAAAAAAGGTTGGGAACCACTGCTCTATACAAAGTGCAGTAGGCTCACTAGGCTGCTAGGCGATATTGTAACTGCTAGGATGGAATGTCAGCTTTCTGTGAAAAGTGCGTTTAAAGGAAAGTCAATAACTATCAACAATCACACTAGCCTATAGGGCTAGGCTATACGTAAAGTAATCCCGTAAAATGATGTGTTACAAAGACAGCGTAATTGTGCAGAGATGTTGTAAAAATGAAAATAAGCCTGACAAGAAATAAACAACAACAAATTAAAAACTATCCTCAAAAATGAGAAAATGGAAAATAACATGAAAAAGTTGAAAAACCGAGAGATGTTTAAATATGCAAACCAACAGCTGTTAAAAACAAAGCAAGCAAATAGTGTCATTATGTAAAATGAGATAAAAACATTTTTAATGTTAACTTGGGCATCTAAAATTCAATTTCACAGTTCCGGGATGTTCCATAATGCTTTTTTTCGGTTGCTATCTAAGTGGTAAGTGTCACTTCAGCATCAGATGGTGAAGAAAACAAGAAAAACATCCGGAAGCTGTAAAACGGCTCTTTTCAAATAAGAATTGCGGAAGAAAAGTGTCCTTTCAAAACTTGCTTTGTCGAAGGCAAAACAAAGATTTGTTGGTTGCCTGGTCGGCTACAAGTTAATAACGTTGTGTATGAATATGGACTATGGAGTTATCAGCAACTTGGCTACACTGCTCACCATACTTTTAGTCCGTCGCATACACAGACCACAGCTGATGCCATCTATTTAGGTCGGTTCTGCCAAGTTTGTCCGTAAACAGCTAATGTGTGTCTATCAGGAAATGAGTCCGGATTTGTCTCGGTCTATTCACGCTTTACCGTAGTGAATAAAAGTAGCAATTAGGAAGTGGGATGATAGCCTACCCACCATTAGTCTATCATTTCAACAAATCTGTTTGCTTTGAGTTGATTTCAACTGTTGCATTCTTTTATTTTTATAAGCATTGATCGTCTAACTAAAAGTAGGATGTTTATGAGTAAAATGAATACTAAAAGTTGACTATGAACCAGGACAAGTTATTCTAATTGGAGTGACTTTTTGGTGACCACACAAATTACAGTCACGCTGAAACGATGTTTGACTTTTCTTCCTTGTTTACTTTGACCGTTGGGACAGTCAAGATTTAGAATACAATTAAATTTCTCGAAGTAGCCTATTGGTTTCCTTAAAAACATTTCGTGGTATAAGCATCATATAGGCCAATAGTTTAAATAAAGTAAAATTAGCATTTTTGATCGTATCCAGATGAATATCCATGAACATAAAAATTAAAACAAGAAGGCTTGTGATAACTTATGATAACTTTTTTTGTTGGATGCCTTATTGACCTGAGACTTGCTGTTATCTCTACGTTTTTGAATTAGATTGAGTACCGGTAGGCTACATTTTAGAAAAAGATCTGTACACGTTCCCGGAATTAATGCAAGAAATAAAGACATAATTGTTATTTTTGAAGGAATAATTTTTTGTTATAATAAAAGAGTAAAAATAGCCTACCTTATTTACAACTTCAACGATAATTTAGGAAGCTTTTGTATTCATTTTTTTTTAATAACACATGTTGTTTTTGCATGTGAATGTTCGTCGCAAACAGGTTGAGTGCAGACAACATAGCTTTTCCAAGTTTTACGTTGTTTCCGCTTGTGATCTCGGCAGACATAGCAACTGCCAAAAATCATAATAGGATATGCCAAGTGGTGTATTGACACGTTCGGACCAATAAAAACCATATACAGAAAGTATAGACTACCTCCGCTTATTTTCATGCAACATATTTGAAAGTACAACTGTACCTATGCCGCTTGTTGAAGTTGTAAAATTATGTCTCCGACAAAGGTTGAGTAATGTCTTTGTGTTGTCTAAACATCTGATTTTTCGATTTATTCTATACCTATAGCCTGCCACCTTCTAAAAGTCTAGGCTCTAGACATAAGCTAACAACAATGCAGTAGCACGTCATCAAATTTGTTTAGCTAATGTGCAATTTTTCGTTGACTGTGTAGCTTGCCAAATGCTCACCAATTGCCCAGTTTTGTAATTTTTATGATATAGTGTGACGTTTGGCTTCGATCACCGCAAGCCCGCGCGAGAAACTAAATTAGTCTCGCGCTTGCCTTCAGATGATCTCACATTTTTTGTAAGGTACACGTTTCATTTTTTGACTAGGTTGAGAAAAATGCATCAGTTTTAAGTTGGTTGAGTTACAGGACGGTTATTTATTTTTTTGCTTATCACTAGAGAGAAGAAACTGAATTAATAAAACAAAAGTGCACAATTATTGTATCTCTTCATTTTGCAAGGCGTTGAAAACTGAGACCGAAGAAAGAAAAGTGAAGAACAAGTAGCCCGTTCGCGCACATTGGTGACCCCGACGTGATTTCTTCCCGACGTGATTTCTTTTCGACGTGATTTTTTGGACGTGATTTTTTGGACGTGATCGTTATAGAAACTATATGAACAACGGTAAATACTTCAACGAAGCAGAGAAAGATGGATAAATATTTCAAAGGAAGGTTATAGAAAAGAGACGATTTCCCAGCCAAATCGGTTTAAGATGAAAGAAGAAGGAAGGACTTATAAAAATGAAAAGAACATAGAAACTATATTTTGTAAACATAAAATTTCAAACTAAAATTACGTATGCAAGCGGGTATTTTATTTGTTAGTATTGTTAGTATGTTGTCAGTGTTGTTAGTATCGCTTTTACATATCACTTCATAGATATTTAAAACGCTTTCCTCTACCCCGCACAGGTTTCCTTTCTACACTTTATATACTGGCAGGATTGAATAGCAATCCTGGCGGCGTCGCACCAGTCAGATTTATAATTCCAGATCGCTGTGGCACATCCAGAAACAATGGATTTGTGGCCGATGAGATCTGAGCTGACAAATAAAAACAATCGAGGGACCCGTAGACACGTGTGAGAGGTTTGATGGAATTGAAAGCGAATACTTGAGGATAAGCTTTCACAACACATACACGACAGCACACCAGATCCACGCTTTGCAACCCTTCATCACATATTGCTGAGCACTGCGAATGGTCTGTCCGGCACGATGTTTAGTTTAACTATTAATTTAAGTTTGCTTTGCGACTTGTAACCCTGATCAAACTAATCATTTTGTTATTGTGTCTGCGTGATTTATTTTGTGTTCGCACTTGTAAAGGCGAAACCATACTCTCAGTTCGCTCGATTTGCATCAATTTCAAAAGATACAAGCTTACTAATGCCTCATGAAGTTGTTATCAATTGTCGAATTCGATTTTTGCCGTCTGAGTTTAGTAACCCACAGCTTACTCCTTATCATAAATTGTAGTTAGGAATTGGTTTCTGCAACTGTTGATAGTTTGAACATCGTTTAAGTGAGCAGATCAGTTATGTTATTGTCGGTTTCTTATACATTGCATTATTTTTTTGTGTACATCACATATGTTTTGTCGATTCACCATTTTTGTTTGGAACATCACATGGTTCATCTGGGGGAGGGCTGGTGTGACGTTTGGCTTCGATCACCGCAAGCCCGCGCGAGAAACTAAATTAATCTCGCGCTTGCCTTCAGATGATCTCACATTTTTTGTAAGTTACACGTTTCATTTTTTGACTAGGTTGAGAAAAATGCATCAGTTTTAAGTTGGTTGAGTTACAGGACGGTTATTTATTTTTTTGCTTATCACTAGAGAGAAGAAACTGAATTAATAAAACAAAAGTGCACAATTATTGTATCTCTTCATTTTGCAAGGCGTTGAAAACTGAGACCGAAGAAAGAAAAGTGAAGAACAAGCCCGTTTGCGCACAATAGTAACGAAACAGCTTTGCTGTCGAAATTCGGGACTTCAATTTGAGCAAGGTTTCAGAAAAAAAAACAATGTAACTTAATGGTAGCTTGTTAGCTGTAACTTAATATAGCCTATAACGAAGTTGAGTATGGCATTCAATATGTTCTGGATAGCACTTTCAAAGCAAATAGCCATAAGCATATTGTTAAAAACTTAACAAATGCTAAATCCACGGACCAATACCTTTCTGCGTATGTCACTGGGTCTAAGTTGTATGAAACATTTCTGATATGTTGTCAACCTGAGTACCGTATTTTGAAACATTATTGCCGATTGGAAAATACCAGCAGCCATGATTAATTAGATAAGCCGGTTAAGCGTCTAAAACGATTAGCGTGGAGTATGTAAACTGTTATGGAAAAGAGTCACAAGAAAAAGCGCGGCTTCTATCATGGTGGCTTGAACTTACAACAAAAACAAACATAATTGCCACCCAGATGTATCAGGAAAATTTGCAAGGACACAGCAGGAAGGCCAACGGGAATTAGATTCAAAGTCAAGAACAACTGGTTGCGAGCTCACGCATAGCCTACATTTGGCTTACATCATCATCTAAAGTCTGGAATTTTGATAGCAAAACTGTTTTGTTACTAAATAATAAAAATTACAAAACCGGGCAATTGGTGAGCATTTGGCAAGCTACACAGTACACAGTCAACGAAAATTGTACATGAGCTAATAAATTTAATGACGTGCTACTGCATTACTGCTACAGAAACTTTTGGTTCTTTACATCTACAACACCGCGAAACCACAGCAGAGGTTAAGAGACATCAGCGTTTACTACATCACTAAAATTATTTTGCCCTGGTTTCCAATTACCAACATTTTTGTTTTGATATGACGCAATTGTTTGCTCAAAACCAAATGCACAAGATATTCAGAACGCAAAAAACTTACATCGCGTTCTGCGAAGATTTAAAACCTTTAGGTATTTGATATTTCGAAAAAAACTTTCAACTGGAAACGAAATTGCGTTTTATTTTCAATTTGTCGTCGTTTGAGCTTCTATCTTTTTAACAGAAAAAACACAACTATTTCAATGGATATCATACGGCACCCTCGGCGAAAGCGTTCAGAACAGTCATGTCGTATACGTTGATAATAAGCGCCATGTTTGGTGTTCCATGGCAGATCGTTATGGGAGCAGCCCCTTACTAAAAGCTGGTGATTATATTCCACAGGCCGTACATGTCAAGACGAACTGAGTGTACAAAGTCTTACTGTTCTTAAATTGCGTTTTTAAAGAAAGAACCGAGTAATCCTGCAACAAGAGAGTAACTAAATGCTATCCTAAAATATTGTTCCAAACAAAATCGTATTTGTGAGCTTTTCTTCTTATTGTGATTGAATCTTTATCCTCGGACTGGGAAAGCTTCTTGCAGAGCTTAATCCTGGCAGTTTCGCATACTTGTAGAGGCTTTGAATCACTGACGCAGGCCCGGTCACCGAGATTGACAGAGTGAAGTTTCCGATTGTTGAAGTCTTGTTGCCGGGGAACTATTCCATCCATTAGATGCCGCTGAATGGAGAGCAGTCCTTAACGTGCGTTGCTCAAGCGCACACCCCGAGAGTCGAACCAGCGCCGCTTGATCTTGAAGCTTCTTCGTTCCAGAAGTGACGCGCTAATGTCATGGTTATGCCGCGATTACTTGTTTTCAACATTTATTTGAAGTAAAAAATAAAACAATAGCACAGAACAGTGTGGTAATCAGTAATTTTGATATGTTCTATTCACTGCTGCACTAGTTACACTTTCACCACGAGCTCGTCGACGCTACCTTGCAGGTATTTGGCCAAGAAAACCAAACCGTCCAGTGGCGCTGTCGATACGTCATGCCACAGTACGAAGCACTGGGATCAAAGAGCGCTTCAAAGCGAAGAAGGTCGTTTCGGGCAGTGCATGGATAATTGGATATTTGCACCGGTTCCAGATAGCTTAATGAGTTAGTTGCCAATTACAAGGGGCTAACCATACGTGACGACATAAAAAAGCGATGCAAAGCAATGTCCTACAAACAATTTTGGTGACATGAGGGCGAACTGAGTATTTTAAAACGTTGCAACAGGGCCTGGTTTGAATAAAAGCGAATATTCCACGAGAACAATCGAGTACTATCCAAAGTTTTCAAACAATTCCCTTTTTTTTGGTGTGACAGGAGATGCCTACTTGAGACTTTAGATGTAATAAATATTGAAACTCTCAACACAAAATACTTTAATCGATATTCAACTGAGATGAGAAGTGACGTGAACGTCGAAAAAGCGAAACATCAAGTTTGACTCATTGAATGAATGTCATTAGGCGTGTAAAGAAAGTCAAAGCGTGAACAACACACAGTCCAACACTGAGTGGATCCGCTAGGCAGGAACAGCAATTGAAACTATAGCAGGATAACCACCGAAATCAACCAAATGTCTCAGCATCAGGAGTCTTCTTTCCGTCGTCGGCAGGAGAAGACGGTTTATCGTCCGCTTCAAAATCATCCATCTCCTCATCAATGGCGTCATTTATGCTCCCTGCTTCAGCTTGGTTGCTGGATAGGTGTACGGTCTCCATCTGGGGGCTGTTTTGGGGCGTCTGGCCAACATCAACCGCCATTTCTTTGTTCAGTTTCTTAGCTTGTTTTGCGGCCAACCACTGTTCCCGTTCACGTAGGTAATCCGCCTCAAATAACGCCTGCAGGATAATAATGCCATGTTTAGCTTGAATCACTGACACTCAGGCCTACAGCCCTACACTGCAAGCTAGGGACAGTTAAAAACATGGTTCGACCAATTTCAAATCTACAATACATACTGCAGCGACTATTATATCAGAAAGTAAATCGAATTATGACAAAAACCGAAGAACAAATTGGAACGTGATTATGAAAACTAGTACATTATGATAGTACAACATAAACCGGCATACAGAACTAAATTGACTTCGTATGCGTTGCATTGAAAAAATGATAAAAGCTACAGTAGAAGTTAAAGATCGGGTTGATCAGAACCACTTGCAGTAACAAAGCCACCTTTGTTGGACGCAATCAAGCGAGGCTTCTTGTGTTAGTATACAGATTGTAGACACACAACCATTGTACTTACGTTGACTTCACTTTGATTTATTTCGTCATCATTACGAACGAGGAAGAAGAACGAACCACCGGGGGTTCGGCGTCGGTTTCCCTGGAAAGTGCGATTACATGATTATAAAAAGTAAGAGAAATCGAGAAAACAATCTTCAAACTCGTGACGTAATGTGACAACCCAGACAGCATATCAACCATTTTTACATTGACAATTATAACTTAACAACGTAAAGAAAAAAAGGTTGATTTGATGTCTGGGAAGGCAGCAAGGGATAACTAGCAAGTCACGGTAGAGAATGAAAACGGAACAGTTCAGGCAGACGAAGAGGAAAGTAAGAAATAGGTAGAAAAGATTACTTTGGGGCGCTCACCAAAGCAGAGAATGTTGAAGAAATGAGAAAGAACATTCTGATACAAAAATAGTGAAACCTGTGAGTAGAGTAGGTATCCAGAACTTGATTGATTTTAATTAACGAAATTATATTTACAGTTATTTGTTTAGATGTATTAGGAATGTCCTGATGAGGGCAAAGAGTTCTTGCTGAAAACATCTAAATTTATCATGTTGTTTGTCTGTTAGTGCATTGTATTTGTTATGAATAATGCTATTCAAACCTTTCAAGCTATTGTCAGTCTTCTGCTTATGGAATTTATTAGCCTATAGGAAGGCAAATTTCTACCGAATGCAAAAAAGTTATATCGAATCCAATCTACAAATATAAAGGAGTTGCTCAGACTTGTAAAAGTTAAGTGAATAAGTCATACCACAACATTGTAAAAAAGAGTTTCCGAGCCAGATAAAACAAAATACAGTGATAAGTGAGAAGCAGCTCCGGCAGCTTCAAGTAAAAAAAAACAACTGGTGGAATATTTGGTTTGAAAACTATTGAGAAATCTCAAGAGCAAATTGAGCTACAGTACAGTTGTTTTGAAGTTAAATCATACGACAGGGCACAGAAAGAAGAGCTGTAAAAGCACTACATGTAAGATACATATGAGGGTAGTTTACATTTTGAACATATAATCATTTCATCAAGGCTGTCAAGTGTCAAATGCGCAATGGGAATTTCTAATAGACTCAAGAGTTGATGCTAAATGAATAAATGCTGTTTGCAAATAAAAGATGGCCCCATCACATTTTTAAATATGCCAAAGAAATGGGATTTAGTTTATCATACCTGCAAAGTCATTAAGCCGCCATTTAACTCTAGGGCTTCAGTTTTGTTGTAAAGAAAAAGTGTCTTAGGCACACCGATGCACCGTACTAATGATCTCATGAGGTCTCGCTTTTTCTCCCATAACCTTCAAAAATACGATACAGATTTTACCATTTGACATAAATTCGTAGCACTTTGAAATTAAGCGAATACTGCCCTATTACCTGAATTCTTTTTCACACTCACAAATTTAGACATGAACAAAAAAAATCCAAAATACATATCACAAGAACTGTCAACCACTATGATGTGTGCAGAATTTGTCATGAATGTAATATAGTTAGTACTGGTAGGCTTACATCTCTCATACCTAAAGATAATCTCATCTGCAACCTTATCTTCGGAATCCTCGACACTAATTTCATTCCGCTTGTTGAGAGTAACTCGTTGCCCTGGTTGATAGTTTGGTACATGACCTGGTTTACTCTTTTTTGGCTTCTTTCTTCTTAAGTTGCTGTTGTGGGCAGCTACACATAAGGATTAATGCATTTTACACTGGCTTTTAAGTTTTAAAATAAAATTGAAATTCATCAATAAGATGATGCAACCTACCCACACAGCAAATTAACAGTTTTACACTGATTCAACATCTTTGCGAAATGTTGAATCAATGTAAACAATGGTTGATTTGCTGTCTGGGTAGGTGAGTTATCCCTTATGCACTATCGAAAATATATGGCTCCACTGTTGTGGGTAATTGGTTAATCAGCAATCAGTTTAACATCAGCAAAAACAACAAGCATTGAGCCAAGTGGTATTGACCCTTAGAGCTTGTGGTAATGTGGTATTGACCCTTACACTTACAGTGTTAGACAAGTGTTACTGTTATACACAACAATTATGATGCACTTACAAGCAAACATTCGCGTTTTGTCGCTTCTACCTTTTTCTTGACCTTTGCTATGTTGATGTGTATTGTTTTGATATGATGGTCAGAAATAAAAAAACAACTGAACTTATATGCCTCTATATCTTGTCAGATCTTACCACTGACAAATGAACATTTTTGTGAATGAGAAATGCACAGTGATTGCTGATAAGATTTATTGGTATAATATTGTTAATTTCGTGTTGCAAAGCCATATTTACACTGATAAAGGACAAGGTGCATGCAATCCACACAGAGAAATAATGAAACATACTTTTACCCAAGGTATTTTAATCACATCAGAATCAAAACTTGAAGACTTGCAATTCCACTAAGAACCATTTAATTAAACATCAAAACCCGATTGTAATAGCAAATAAAATTCAGTCTTTGTTTAATCTCTGACCTAATGTAAAAAATAAAATTTTACTTTTTGTTTTTTTCTGCTTCACATGATGTCGATCAATCATGTAGTTTTCCATCTCCTCTTCAATGGTTTCTGTCTTCATTGTCTACACAGATCAAAGTGATAACAACAAACCTCATATTTAGGCATGTTTCCTTCAATAAACGAGCAATAAAATCATTCATACAATGAAGAATTACCACGTTAAGAGAAAGTGTTAAGCTTACTTTAGATGGTGTCTCATCATCAGAGCTGCATTGCATATAATCTTGCCTTCTATGGATTTCCTTCATTGCAAGTTCTAAAGAAAATGATTCTGGACCCCTGATGATAAACATTGGTTACATAAATTATTAGTAGTGAATGTTATAGGGGCTCAAGGTTTTAAAAACAAATTGTAGGTTTAATCACACGAAAACCACATGAGGAAACACCTATGCTTAGTTAACAAAAACACTATAATTTGTGCAACTACTGGCTTGTGCATTTTCTATACTTGCAAGGCTTAGCTTGTATATAATAGTCTATGCAATCGCTGAGTATTCAAACCTTGTAAGTTTTTAGGTTACTGACCAAAAGTACAAATGGTGTCTACGTGAAAACACTTTGAGAACACTGATCAGTTTTAGTCCTGTTTTAAAGAATATTATATTAACCAGTGTTCAATACTGTAGTTGAGTTTACAAATAAAAATATTTTTTCATAAAATAAAATGAAGCAAAAAGATTGTGGTTGTGGGGAAAAAGATTTAATTAGATGCAAACTTACAAGTTACAGGGCCTGCCAATCTGCCATATTCTTAGGTTATACATTAAGGCAAGCGACTTGCAATTAGATGGGAACATTTCAACATTTGTGTTTTGTCGCTTCTACCTTTTTCTAGGCCTCTGCTATGTTGACATGCATTGTGTTTATTGTGGTGGTCAAAAATAAAAACAACTAAACTGAAAATGAATGTATAATACCTGGACATAACTTTTTGTGAACCAGCTGCTCCTAAACTGCTTGATATGTCATTGGTAGATTGTTCTGCAATTACTGAACCCCAGATATTATTCCTTTTCGGTCGCTTCCCAGCTCGACTTTCCATTTGTGAGGAAACGTCTGTTTGTATAAGAGCATGTGGATTTTTATTTCCATCTTTCCATGCAATATTATCCTCATCATCACTAGAAAGTTCTCCTTCTTCTGATGACGATTCAATTTTATTCTTTGCAGAAATTCTGTATGAATCTGTGGCAGCCATGAGAACCAGGCAAAATAAGTTTTGGGTAAACTTTTTGAAAGCTAGTAGCCTATTCAAACAAGTGAAATTCAATCAATCAATTCCACAATCAGCCCTGTCTGCTGTCATTGTCGGTTAATTCAGATAATGACGTCACTTTTTGTCACACACTAGAACCAACTAATGTGAAACAGCGGATGTGGGGTGCAAGTAATGTGATGTGATAAATAGAGGACCTTTTAAAATCTGTCGTCATCAGATCACACCACCAAAGAAGCCAGAGGCGATTGATTGCTAACTACACCGCACAACCAATGTAATAGGTCAAGTCATCGAAATTTTTCTGGCTGTCCATCGATTACGCAGATGCATCAATCCCGAAATCTTAGATGCAATGCGGATTTGTGATTGTGCATGCAGCAATTATTACAAGTAAATTACAAGTAAATAAATTAGTCTGTCATCTCACAAGGAAGTACTGTAATTTCAACTGACTTGGTTTTATAGTTACTTCGAATGATCGATGCTGGAGAGTTGTCAGATCAAAATTGCACAATTCAAACAAGCTTTCAGCAAAACGGCCAAAATATTGAAATCAAACTAAGTCTCCCTGAACACTGAAACAAGAATTTTAACCTACAGATATAGTCTATGTTTAGTCAATTCTACTATATGGCTGTAAATCTTGAACAATATGCCGACAGACAGAAAAGAAGTTTAACAGTGCTGAAATTTAGCTCATACGGAAAATGATGGGAATTAACTAGATTGACAAGATCACTACCGGTAACGAAGAAGTTTGGAGATGCTCTGGGTGTAGGCCTACCCTTAGGCCTAATGTCCTCATTAGAACAGTTATTACCTAAAAAGAAAAATAGAATTTATCGGGCACGTCTATCGCAAGCGTGGAATTGAGCATTTGGTAATGATAGGGCGGCTTCCTGGCCAGAGGCACCTGGGCATCCACGTGTGGAAATTTCTAAGATTTTTTTAACATGGACAAACCAGGATTTTGTAAATCTAATAAGAACAATGAACGATCGTTGTGGATAATCATCATAGCCGATGCCTTATTCAAGCAGGGCCGATGATGATGATGATGATGAAGTTATTGAAGTAGATGAGACAGCAACAAATTTTGTGTAATTTGCTGATTTTTTATTTTATTTTAATTTATTTTTTTCCTCATTGTACCCTACCAACTTATTATGTAGGCCTAAAGGTGGGAGATATTTTCCGTTCCTTGAAAACCGTGCCTTTAGCACAAGACACAAGTTTGAAAAATCATATCATTGCTCTTGCTGTTGTTTTCCGACAAAGAAAATATTATATTTCTTCTAAGATTTATGATACCGGTACCCTAAACTTTGGCAAAACACTTAATTTCTTGTGTGTGCAAATGTAGGGTGACATTTTACACGACACTCAATCTTAGGATTTATTGTTTCTCAGCTTGCACAAATGTTAAAAACCAACTGCTACATGGAGAAGCTATAATGAATCTGCTTCATTCCAACAAATCATCTTGTGACTTCTTATTTTTGTGTCTGAATTACGTTGTTGTTACATTTTCGTGGTGACCATTACGTTTTTATTGTTTTTTTTTCGCTATTTTTTGTAAAGCTTTTGCAGACCACAAGTTCACAACTGTACCGGTATTATGATTCAAATTCGTATAACCGCTTATTTTTAGTTTTCAAATAAATATTGAGTTGTTTCAAATAAATTTCCAAACAAACTGCTGTTGAGTGATAGAGATCCTTTGTGTTTGAAAGATGGAGCTACTTTGTATTGAGGGTGTGGTTTCTTTGTTATTGTACCGGCAGACTTTTATTTAAGAGTAAACGATAGACGTTCATCGTGCATGCGTGAGAGTGGTGATAAATCGGCTTAGGAAGTATAATTATAATAGGCGCGAACTTATGGGACAGATTTTTTATTTGCTTATTACGACTTCAGCATAAATGCAACATCTTCTATTTTTTCATAGTTTGTAGATTCACAGACTTACTACTTGTAGGTAGGCTAGCATATTATGTAAAATTTATTGAAATGTTAAGATTAGTTTTTGAGTTATTCAAAATTTTAGCAATGTGGCTGGTTGTCCTATCGGTCATGCGCTTATAGGACCTAAGGGACAGTGTTATGGGACCGATGGGACATTATGTGCAAGCTGATCGCGCTAGTCTATTCAATAGGCACTCCAATGTGTTGAGTAGCTAAGTGTCGTAACCGGATTAATTTTAGACTCAGGTAGGCTATGTTAAATAGTACAGAATTTCCCCTGTCGATTGCAAAGTCTGTAGATTTTTGAGTTTAGGGATTGATCTTGAGACACATTTCTCTTTTTATGACGTGCATTGTCATCTCCGTTGACAATGCAATTTATGCGACAGTCAGCTTTACTTTCGTCAGGCGATTTAAATGAGGTTTATATAAGATCTGTTAGTGATGATTGTTTTTGGTCTGTGTTTTTTTTTGGGGGTGTAGACTGTAGACTCAAGGATTTAGAGAAAATGGGGACAAAGTCTATTGTCAAGTTGCAGACAACATGTCTACCGGAAACTGCACGAAAAGTGCATCTTTTGTCACCTTTCATCTCAAGAATAATTGTTAAAAATTGCTTTTAGACTGTCTAAAGACAAAATGATGAGCAACTGTAACTGAAGCAAGCTTTTTTGCATGTAGGCTAAGGCTTTTACAAACTGCTTCAGCTAAACGTTCATTTGGTAGAAAGAAGCAATTCTTTTTGGCTGTCAGCACGTCTGAATATATTCACTAGAAGAGCGAACTATTGCAATTCGCGAACCATAATGGTGAAGTCTCCACGCTAGCCATTAAGACTATCCATTTCCTAAAACGTTTTGTAACAGTGTTTCTGAAACCATGAGTCTGTTCAAAAATGACCCAAAGATGCAATAGATTAGACTGTTGGGAACCACACAACCCGAAACGCAATAAGCTTTTGTTTAATTTTGTTTCAAAGCTCGTGTTTCATTTTGCCTCCTTGACTGTGCTGGAGAAGTCAACGTTGGTGTATTGTTTTCTAATGTGATCTAATCACGTTATTGCTGCATTAATTCTGTCAGACTGCAATCTTGCCATTGTAAACAATGGTCCTGGACTCCTGGATTTTTTTACAAGCAAAAAATAGCGCAGTCCAGACAAAGGCAAAGAGAATCAGAAGAAATTAAATGCGCCATGGAAAGCTGCAATAGCGCATGATGAGAGCGGCTGAATCGAACAACTATACTCGTGACACGCACTGAATAGATTAGGTATAATAGGTAGGAATCTGACTCAAAAACCCAGCCAGCAAATCAGTGCTTTTATAGCCTACATTGCTTCAACGTCTACAAACGTTCAATTAATGCGAAAAAGGAATGATTTGTTTGTTGAAAAATATACGTTCCTCATGTTTTTACGCGACAATATCACGTTTTATTACGTATAGGCCTAGTGGATAACGCATTTCTTTGCGCACAATTGATGCAACAAAAGCGCAAAACTTATGCAATGCGGCAGTGGAAAGTGATATCATTGGATGACCTCTCGCTGTCAACTCTAACTCAGTAAATGACGTGAGCACCATTTAGCTTATAAGCCTAATGACTTAGCACAGCGCTAGCTTTTGCCTTAAAACGCATTAACTTACACATTACTTAAGCAAATGATTTTCTCAGAGCGATTTTAGACATCTAAAGCATTTCATCTATTAGCTTTTATGCAGATATGTGTTTCGTTGTGGCGTGCGTTACATGTAGCCTATAGACAGCGTTAGCTTAAGCAGGGGTCCGCAAATAATAGGTCGACTCGCATCCCAAATTTGGGTCGTGAAACTATTATTCAGGGTTGCAAAATAATTAAAACTTACCAGAAATTAATCATCGCGTCAGAGAAATCGTTCAGTATGGTTTACTTATTATTGCATTCTTATCCAGTGTGTAGCAGTGGAACAGACATAGCCTACCATCCAGGGCCGGATTTAGCTGATGGGGGGCCCGGGGCACTTTTAGATCGGGGGGCCCCCTGCAAAAAATTTTTTTGCGCCTGCGGCGCGAAAAGTCACCTCTGCGTCTACAGTAGCATCAATCCAGCACTGCACAGCATTTTTCAGAAACTTCAAAGGCTGAAAGGAAGAAAATATAACACAAAATCACATTTTTTCCACGTAGGGGGGCCCTTCAAAAGTCGGGGGGCCCGGGGCACCTGCCCCCTCTGCCCCCCCCTAAATCCGGGCCTGCTACCATCAGTGTAAAGCAACTACTGTAGCCCTAAGCTTCAGTTATTGTAATGAATTAAATTGAGTGGAAGAACAAACGGCGGCTCAGTTATTAGCGGCTGCAATGAATGTTCTATTGCCATTGGGAACTGTCCACTAACATAAAAGGACGTTTTCTGCATTACCATACTTTGAAAACAAATACAGATCAAGACTGGAAATAGAAAAAAATCTTTGGATTACTGTGTCTCAAATCAAACTTCGATTTGAGGTGTTCATAAATCTCATTGGGAAAGAAATACAATCACCGTAGGCCTACACTTGGATATCCTAAGTTTCATTTGCATATAACTTCGTGCAAGAAAATTGCGACTGTCAATAGTAGTCGTAAAATTGATGTTTATTTACAAAAGTATTTTCCGCAAATATGCTCCTGAAATGTTTGGGTCACGCGGTGACGATTTAGAACTATTATTAGGATCGGGTCAATAAGTATTTGTAGACCCTTAACTTAACTAATTACTCCTTGAAGGCACAGACAACCCAGTCATCTTGCCTTTCGCCCAGGTTTCTTTAGCAATGCAAAAAGTGTTTGAGACATGACCCTTAACTAGTGGCTGTAGTTGAGACTAACCAATAACAGTGAAATTTCAGCTTTTCGAAAAGATTTTTAGTTTGTAGTTTCGTTGACAAGAGTTTTTAATTACACTCACGTAGGCCTACTGTACACAAAATCTAACTTAATGTTCTGCAAAAAAAATTTTACTAATGACGTCACAAACAAAAACATAATAGAAAATTTGAAAAGTTGTAACATACTCGATAGGTATAATTATAAATATGATAGACAAACAGAAAATCTTCAATAGTCTTGAGGTTTCATAACTGCTCTACCTGATTGATCAACTTTGCTTAACAATTAGAAATTAGCAATTTTCCTTTCTTTGATTAGATGACGTAAGTCTACCAGTAATGAGTTCATTTATAAAACTTTGGAAAATTTTCTAACATCTACAATTGCAATATTTGCAGAAAAAAATCAGCTTATAGCCTACTATGGTACTTTACAATAAAAAATATTCTTAAAAAGTTTCCACAGAGGTATCCACAACCTAGCGTGTGTGTGAGCATTCGTAATGGAAGTTTCACCATCGGCTACGTCGCATCAGCATCCGAATCATTCTGGTAGAAAAATATGGATGAAGAAAGACTTGGAAGAAGCATATAGCTGTTTTGCGGCTTTAAGCAATGAAGCGAAATACTACCTATTGTTTCTTGTAACGCTTTTAGTCTTTTCATTGACATATATCTTTCAAGAGTCATTGGAACATGACATTAATGACAAAAATAAAGATCACAATCTCGGTGATGGTTGGCTGATCATGACCAAGAAAGCTGATATTGCTGATTTTGAATGGACCTTTTGGTTTTCAGAAGCAAGGCAAACTCTCGTGTCGATCTGTATTGGTCACGTGATGATAAGTTGGATGCTGTCCACTTTTCTGCCACAGGTTGGTTGTTGTTTTTTGGAGATTGTAATCGTGTTTAGTCTGCTCTTCACAGGCAATCGTTTCCCTTATGGGTAATGCTGTAACTTGTGCCATGAGTTAGCAAACCTACCTTAGGCTACATGTCATCGCTAATCTTAAGAAATTGGCTCTGTTTTGATTCTACAAACTAACATAGTTATTCTGCAATGTTGAAATTTTCACAGTGGACATCGATAATACCGGTTTATGTCTTGTATAAGTTTAAAAATTTAGTTTTTACAGCAACACATAGCTAAAAGTTTGCAACTCCCGTGGCCAAGGTATGAATGGGATGGAATCCGGGAAAGGGGGCAATTGCTCCTCCCCCAAATATTTTGAAAAAACATTTCATCTTCTGTTACAGTGTCATTTGATGGAGCTTTACTTTGGATTTTAACTGAAAATACTCTCAGAATGCCCAATTTTGAAACTTTTTCAAAATTTTCTGGGGGAGACTTCCAACACTCCTACTGGGTACTACGCTTATGCCAACTTGTTGTCGGGCTCACTGATATGTGCAATAATACTCATGTGCCTCACCAAATTTTTTTGCTGGCTACGTCCCTAGATGAAATGGAAGACTAATCTTCCAATTTCCATCCAAAAATCTGCCATTCATTCCATCTTCCATCTCATTCCCTGCCCGTGGATACCTAGCACAACATTTTTAGACCAGTTTTTTAATTTCAACATTTAGTAACTCTTCATCAATAAATCAAACATTATCCTAACTTCAAGCCATGGATATAGCCTATACACTCTGGCTACGTCCCTAGATGGAATGGAAGACTAATCTTCCAATTTCCATCCAAAAATCTGCCATTCATTCCATCTTCCATCTCATTCCCTGCCCGTGGATACCTAGCACAACATTTTTAGACTAGTTTTTTAATTTCAACATTTAGTAACTCTTCACCAATAAATCAAACATTAGCCTAACTTCAACCCATGGATACACTCTACACAGGCCATGTCAAAGTGCGAGATACAAGTTTAACTGGAAGCCGGTTGATAGCAGTCGGTAGGGGAAGGGAAGGTAATTTGATACACTTTTAACATTTTTGCCTGTTAACTGAAAATTACGTGACACAAACTATTGATTTTAAGCTGAAATAAAAGTTTGATCCCTTACACACTTTTTAAAAACATTTTCACTTTTCTATTTTTGTTACTTTTTTTTTAATTGAAATTTTAAAAACGTCACTCAAATGTATCAATTTACCTTCCACGGAAGGTAAATTGATACACCCGGAAGGTAATTTGATACAGTAAAACTAATACAGAAATCCCCTTTGACAGCAAAGCAATAAATGAAAATTTAATATGTGGTTGGCGTGCTTGGGTGCAAAGATGACTGTTGAGGCTCATGTGTGCGGCGAAGCTTCTGCAGCGGGATGGACATGGGAAGGATTATTGGCTGGAGTTCTTATTCAATGGGGGTGCTTTGCGCTTTTCTCATTTTTTGACAGCAGATAGCGTGTAGGCCTACGAAAGCCTACATAATAATTGTTTCCCAAAGTAGCAGGTCTTGTTAAAAAGAATAACTTATTTAAATCAACTAGATCAATGACAATATTCATTACAGTCACAAAAAAGACTTTAATATACTGTATCAATTTACCTTCTCCACATGTATCAATTTACCTTTTTCAAAAAAAGTTATAAAATTCTGATTTTTGTATGCTTGGATGCACATTGCAGAAAAAACGTGACATGCCCTTGAAGCCTTATCAATGAACTATCAAATGAGTTTGGTTTCATCTTTCAGGAACTTTTCTTTAATTTTCCAGACGAAAATAATCATGAGTTAAAAGTTTTATGAAAATACTCAAAAAACACACTTTTATAATTTTATGCCATAAAAGCACGAGTTAGGTGCATGGTGCAATTTTTGTAGGCATTATTTTCACAGATCTTCCACCTAATGACAATATTTTTGACTAATATTTTTTGTACATTTCTTTAGAGGGGGTGTATCAAATTACCTTCCGTATCAAATTACCTTCCCTTCCCCTATCGCTAGAAAAATAAGATGACAGTGGTTCTACACCCGGAATGTTTGTGTGCGCTTAACCAATGCATTGCAAAGGAACGAACCGCAAGCCACACCATCTGCCCCTGCGCCAACTAGCCTACCATGCGCCAAATGGTGTGCTTGGTCTGCGTGAACTGGATGACGAATTAACTCAGTGGCTGCTCGACACATGCCTAAACATCTAGAGTAGTCAAGAGTCTAGATTATAGACCGAGTCGCCGCCACTGCTCAAGGGTGGTAGAAGGCGGTAGTCAGACCACTCGGCGTGCGACAACTCAGTAAGTACATTTCAGCTACTGTCCAAGTCAACAAATGAGATTTTCATCCAGCATTGTACTTGCTTGGTCAACGCTTGCTAAGCTAAATTTAGCAAAGCCTACACACACATGTGTGCGAAACTGACAGAAATAAGGTTCTAAAGATACTTTTCAGTTTGAGGATAACAAATATTTTTGAATAGATATAACTTTCTTTATGTCGAACTTGCATACGTCTATTATAGCTTATAAATCTGCATTTTGCCAACAAAATAAAACCCAATAAGATTTTCTGCATTAGTGTAGGTATTTTGATTGACTGGTAAGTTATAAATTAACCGTTTGTTTTTATATCATTTCAGCAGAGAAACAGCTCTTTGTGCGTTTACGGAATTACGTGTGCGTATCTTGCACTGGGCTTCGTCAATGTCACCTTGCTTTGTGGGATATGTGCTATTTACTACATTGTGTCAAAACAAGGCACAGAGCGTCTAGTGGTTATCCTATCTGCCATGTTACTTCTGGCTACATCTTATTCCATATACGTACAGGTAGGTATGATAGAATATTAAACTTAGAATATCAAACATAACATAGTCATGAAGGCGGAAAATCTTTACAAAGGCTTCTAGATTACTTCTTGGTCTGAATGATCACCGCAGCTAGGTGGAGCTAAAGCTGAAATACGACAAATCTGCATTCTGCACTGGAGCCGTGGGTTGCTGACATACAGTCATTCATCGTTATTAGAGGTTACATTTTCATCTTCAAAATTATGATGTTTTTAAAACTGCATTTTCAGTCGACATTTGGCATTTCAAGCTATCCTGTGCTGGCACAATCTGCACTTACATTTACGGTGTTTCGCTGTAGCAGTTTTGCTTTGGAGCAGATGCGTAATCCTTTGACGTTTAAAGGTGATCTTCTGACCTTATTACAATACAATTTCTACGTGCCATACTTTTTCTTTGGCCCTGTGATGACATATGATTGCTTTTTTGGCCAGGTGAGAAGTAGTGAATGTTTTGAAGTTAATATTTTTATAACACAGTTTGTCTACCAAATTTATCCGAATTGTGCTGGCTAATTATAATGAAATATTTACAATATCAGTCAAAAAATCATTTTCTTTTTACATTGATTTAACTTTTAAAGACGTTGAAATATCGGTAATGCTAAAAATGTTGATAAACCTGGGATGAATCTTGAAAATGCAATATTTTTATTTTGCAGATAACCAGGCCATTTAGGTCAGATGTAATTTCAAACCTGGTTCCAGATATTGCTAGAATAGCGATGTACGTCATAGCTATCGACTTCTCCCGCCATTATTTGTATGTATCGTCTTTGCCATTAGATGTCGAATTTATGAAAAATGCTCCATTGGTGGTCATTGGTGAGCATTTTTTTCTTTTTCTCTATATAGAACGATAAAAAAATATCCGGAATGCAGCAGGCTACTGGTCGCTTTTTTCGTTCTTACAAAGGACTCTGATATCCACTTGCTATATGGTGCGATTTGTTTTCCCAACGGTTCTGCTTCATTTTGATTGTGACACTGTTTCAATATTCATTTAGGCTGCATTGGGTTCTTGAACTTTTATTTGGATTGGATAAAAGGAAAAGTGCTTTACGCTCTTTCCAGTGGGATCGCAAAACACGTCAATGGATACGACGACACACCTGGATGCTGCAAGTGTGTCTTCAAAATTTACACGTTTGCCGATACTTATTTTGATCGTGGCATACAGCATTGGCTGTCTAGGTAAGTTTGTAATTTTAAAAGTTTTATTGTGATTCTGTTGAAATTGTACACTTTAAATTGGAAAGACTGGGTTTCTGAAAAAAAATATTGAAACATATCCTGACAGGCTGTGTTGGTGATTTCATTGTCATATATGTTAATTTGCAATTGTTTTAGATGAAACAGACTGACCTAATGTAAAGCTAGTGATTTATGATTTAGCTTGTACTTTAAAGTAGGCTACCGTAACTACATAATAGGACTATGCTGTGCTTGAAACAACGTAGCATAATTCGAATTACGAAGTTACAAACTTTTTAACTGGTAACTTTAACGCTGCTACTGGTAAAATTGTTGAAAAACACGTAGCCTATACCTGGTAAATCAAGACAAATTTATTTGAAACAATTTAATGACAAGGCAGAAACAATTATCCATAGATCATACTGTTAAAGAAATATTTGGACTAAGTATTGAGGCAAGGTGTCGAAGCCTGGTCCAGACAAGGCAATTGAAGAAGAACATAATAAATCCAAAAATCACCACACTCTCTTGATGTTTCAGATATATTTATGACCCCCTAGGTGATGGTCACTTAAGCACGAGAAAGGAAGCGCTGGCAGGAGGGGTTTCGTTTTTAGTAGTAACTTTTATGCAAGGAATGAGTTGGCAAGTGACTGTGTGGGCCGTCTTCAACTGGCTTGGCTTGACATTGGAGTTTTACTTTGTACAAAATTGTCAAAGAAGAATGAACAAGGCAAGATGTGTCAAGTGCTTGAATTTAATTTGCTTGTATTTAGCAAAAGTGAAACTCCGCTACTGTATATTCATATTGCAGGCCCAACCTAATTATTGTTCCGTAGTCGGCCTGCCAGTGACTTAGTTTTTCTTGGTGAATAAAACTGCAAGTGATTACAAAATGTTAAGTAATGATAATTGATTGAATTGGTCGATTTTAGTTCAATAAATTTCAACAGAGCTTTAAAAACACTAATCTAAGCTAAAATCACACAAAAATTGTAAGTGTTTTCTCTGACAATATCTGTTCCCACTAAAAAAATAGCTCACTAAAAAAATAGCTAATATTGACGATTCAGAAATTGCAAAATAAAATTTTAGAGATTTGCAAGAAAAAGTGAATTTGCAAGAAAAAGTGAATTTTAACCTCCTAATGATTCAAAACTGGATGCATACAAACAAGTTAACAATTAATGTAAGCAAAACCAAATACATGTTGTTTGGGTCAAAGTTTGTCCGAGAAAATTCAAATCTAGAAATAACTTTTCAAAATACCAGTTTGCAACGCACAAACACCTACAAATACTTAGGAATAACATTTGATGAGTCGTTATCATGGAAACAGCACATCAATATAATCTCAACAAAGCTTTCTCAAAGCTGTGGTGCTCTATATCGATTAAGAAAATGCGTAAATTCCCAGTCATTAAGAGCAGTTCACTATGCTCTAGTTCAATCCCACCTAATGTATGGTATCATCTGTTGGGGTCGTGCTTCTAAAACGAAACTGTATCCTTTAAATCTGGTACACAATCGCATCATTCGCTGTTTAAACTTTACCAAGATTAAGGACAGAATTCCCACCAAATTTCTGTTCAATAAAAGCAACTTGCTACAAGTCGAAGACATGTTTTTAATAGAAGTATGTAAGTTTGTTTATAAAAGCAATAAAGGACATCTACCAGCAATTTTTTCTGAGTACTTTCGTCCTAGTAATGAAACTCATAACTATAATACCAGAGGTGCTAAGAAAGATATACTTTTTAAACCAAGAATGCATACAAAGCTTGGCCAACGCTCAATTAAATTTCTTGGAACAAACGCTTGGAACAAATTACCGGAACTGCTAAGAAAAATTCAAACAATTAGTATGTTTTCAAAAAAATTAAAACTGCACTTAATGTCTGGGTATAAGTAACTGATATATTGCCATCAAACTGTTTTTACTTATTCTCACCGTATCTCACTAATTACTGTATATTCGCTTTTGTCTTACCAGTATGCTGTGTTGTATGTATAGCCAGTAGCGTAGCCAGGAATTTCGAAAGGGGGGGGGGTTTTGACGACCCAGCGGCGGGGGGTCTGGGGGCCTCCCCCAGAAAATTTTGAAAAATTACTTTGAATTTGGTGCATTCTGAGAGCATTTTCAACAAAAATGTGGGTATGAATATTCCTGTAAAATGGTGCTGTCCGGTGGCATTGCAAAAGGATAAGATCATGTTTTCTTCTGCATTTTTCGGAAATAAAGCTAAGTCTCTATGTTTTCTTGTTGCTAATTCCTGGCTGAGATGTTTGAATGTTTGGTATTGGCAAAATTCGCTCTTTTAATGCAGTTTTGTATAAAATTAGGCATTTTTTTCTAGACTGAAAGCATCATTCTCAATATCGTGACGTCACACGAGTGCCAAAGGGGGGGGTTGTAACCCCCCAAAACCCCCCATTGGCTACGCCACTGTGTATAGCCTATGCCATTTTGTATTTCTGCATCACTTCTTGTATTCCTGTTTTATATTGTACTGTTAAATTTCGTGTGTGCATTGTTTTTTATGTTGTAAGGCAAACCGGGGCGTGTTGTCACAGGTTTGGGGTTTTTCGATTTGTGCTTTTACTATATACAATGCAAGCGATTTGGTTATATCATTCGTACACTGTCCACTTACACTTCCTTTTGCCACTAGTTAAACTTTTTAACCGCAAAAGAATTTCAAGAAAATCAAATTTTTGTAAAAAAAAAATTTGTGACAACACGCCCCAGCACGGGGCGTGTTGTCACAAAGCATGGGGCGTGTTGTCACAATTTTTTTTTTTTTTTTACAAAAATTTGATTTTCTTGAAATCCTTTTGCGATTAAAAAGTATAACTAGTGGAAAAAGGAAGTGTAAGTGGACAGTGTACGAATGATATAACCAAATCACTTACATTGTATATAGTAAAAGCACAAATGGAAAAACTCCAAACCTGTGACAACACGCCCCGGTTGGCCTTACAAAATCAAATTTTATTACGTGGAATTTACACAGTTATACAGTAAACAAGTTGAAATTAATTCAACAACTGCTTTGGGTCTTGTTTCCTTGCTTTCACATATCGGCCAAGGGTTTGGTAGTTTATGCCAAATTTTGCTTCTGCTTCTCATAAGCTGTGACCATCATCACAGCTGTGACAACTCGCCCCGACGTACGCAGTCAGATAAAAGTTTTAATGGCGGCTAGAAAAGGCACGCTATTAACTTCTAAAGTGTCAGCTAAACACCTAACATAATAAGCTATAAAATTGATTTCATACTTGCGGTCAGACTGCTCTTACGAAAGCGTCACACAATTTTGAAAAGTTATTGAAATTTACATCGATGACCAAATTTTTGATAATAATTGAATTTAAGCTAAACCTGCTGTGTTTTCTTGACTTTGCTACCCTCAAAATGAAGATGACTCTTAACGAAGCACGTGCTACAAATATAGACTCGAAGCAGTAAGTGCAAGTACAAAAAAATTGCTGTGACAACACGCCCCTTGTGACAACAAGCCTCGGTTTGCCTTAATGTATACAATATATATTTGCGTTCAACTCCGACACCGTTCCATGTCAAATAAGCTATGACATCACACGGGTGTGGCAGACTTGATGACCAGTTCGGTCCTTCTGCCACTCCCATCATCATCAGCAAACATTAAAACTACCTAGTTCACATTGTAATCTTGTATTGTTTTTTCCACATGTGCTGTTGATGCAAAATAAAAGAACTTCTCTCTAGAGTTAAAAAATAAGTATGTAGGCTAGGCCTACTTGCGAATTTGTTCGATTTCACTTTTTTTGTGGCAGCTAGAAAACCAAAGTTTTTAACAAACACATTTTATTTACAGAGATTTCTTGCTATAGTATTTGGACTCAACTACTGGTGCATCATTATGTTCAATTGCATTGGTATTAATGGAGTTGAAGCATTTAGAATGTACGTTTATCGATTGTTTGTTCAAGGTAGGCCAAAGCATGTTGCATCATTGTTTGTTTCTGAATAAAAAGTCTAAAGATTATCGTAGGTCAACAACATGCTCGCTTTTTATAGCCTATGTATCGGAGGTTAATTTCAATGCGAGCAAACGTTCAATTTCAGGCTAAAGTAGCGTTACGAACAGGGCAGTTGAGAAGATAATTTGGGCCCAGTACGAATTAGATCCATGGGCCACAAAGAATGACACTTCCGAGAAAAACGCACTGAGCTACATCCAACGAAGGAAAGAAGATGGTTTCTTTAAGTGCCCGAGTGATTAAAATCATCTCGGGCCCCGCTCCAAAAGTACCCCCCAGACCCCGTGTCAACGCTACTGGCATTAATTTACGTGATGCACGATAACCACCTATTAGTTATATATTTTTGCATTGCAGGTGGAGTACCTGGTGTGGCTTTGACAGCTTTCATCGGATATTGTTATGTTTTTATCAACATGGAGAGAACTGATAAGAAAACGCAGTAGATTCCTTTTTAAATTGCTCACGAAAAACAGTCCATAACATATAGAGCAGGCCCGTAATTATACATTTTAGTTTTAACACACAACTTTGTCAGGAATTACCCTCGTGACTTTGTCTGGTACAGGTCTCCACCAAACCAATTTATCACCTTTGGGGTGTAATATTCGGCAGTAAACGTCAAAAAACACCAACAGCTGTCCAAGCTGATATCAATGTTGATGGATTTATTTTTAAGAGATATTCATGGACAATATTTCCAAAACCAGCATCTTACTCCATTGTTAAGGCTTTTACCTGAGATGCCTTGCCAAAAAAACTCACCCAAATTTAAAAATCATTATCGTGCAATCTGTCTGGAATAACCCTATAACTATTACCCTACCAGTACATAACAACTAAAAAGTTACAAGCAAGATAATTGTACAAAGTGACATATGAGAATCAAAACAAATTAAATATAGAAAGTCTTGGGTCTGGGATTCACACGAAACTACTAAAGCATGAAACAAACTTAATCTACTTTAAAAGGGGAGAGCTACTCAAAATAATTGTTGTTGAGTAATTTTATAAAGGGAAGAATTGAAGTAAACGTTTTAGCTCAGTCTACAATATGTATCTCTTACTTTGAGCTTGAGGGGGGGCAATGCCCCCCCAAGCCCCCCGGCAATTACGGGCCTGATATAGAGAAGTATTTTTTGTCAGCTTAAAAGTATTTAGGGTTAAAAGGTGGAATTATCAATCAAAAAGCTTTCACAACTTTCCAAATGCCCAAAATAAATTCATTTTTGTCATAAAACGGAAGGTCCCAGATATCGAACTTATTAAGACTGAAACAATTTTTTTGGCGCTGTAAATGTAATTAAAATGCTAGCCTACTGATCAAAATATTCTGCGTAAGTAGGCTTAGAAATCCCTGGTAGGCACTTGAGCGTTTTGTGCTACGTTATTGTAAAACATTTCAACACTTTCATGCAGTCAAAACAATACTCACTGTTCGAATATTTATGCATCGGAATTTTTCTGTTCTGTAACTTATAATAATAAAAATGATAGTGAAATTCTTGTACGAAAGAACACTCGGAAACCCATAAGTTGAGGCTAGCTACAATTTGCCTGTATCGACACTTTTTCTTTGGTCCCGACGAAATTCCCATCTTTTATTCATGAAAATGATGTTTTGAGAAGAGCACTGAAGCTGCGAGTGGAGGGTCGTAGAAAACAAGGAAGACCCAAGAAAACGTGGAAAGGGCAAGTTGAGGAGGAAATCAACAAGGTGGGCTTGACAAGAGAGGATGCGTTAAACCAGGGGTGTGCAACCTTTATTACAGGAGGGCCATATATAAATAGCTGGGTGAAACCGCGGCCACACGTTTATTTAACATATGTTTTCTAGTAGTTGCAGGCACAAAAAAGTAGTTTTTTTGTTATTCATGTTAATCTTATGGCATTATTAGAGGTTATCTCCTTGCAGAAATAATAAGTTAAGACACATAAATTTCTAAAGAAAACTGCTATTCAAATTTATTGTCACACCGACTACGAGTTCAGTGAGAAATTTGCAGCTGGTTTCTTTTCCGGACGACTTTTTCCAAATTTACTTTAATGGAAGTGCTCGCAATTCGAAGTCCATTTTCCAGGTGTTCGCCTGTCAGAACGGATCGATGGGGGTATTTTATGACGCCCATTTTAGAACAAATCTGTTCGCACAAATACGTTTAGCCAAAAAGAGCCATTTTTGAAGTCATGTTTTTTTCAAATGTGGAAAGTCATCTTGGTTGAGATGTTTTCGGTAAAATCAAAAAATTTAAGACTTCTTTCCGCAGTTCGTAAAATCGTTGCAACATGCAGCCCTTGCTTAACCAACGCACCTCGGAAAAGTAAAGTAGATCTTTATGTGTAGTGTTGAGATTATCCAGAAACTTTTGAAACTGACGATGGTTGAGCCCTCGTGCTCGAATGAAATTACTGCCTTAACAACCGGACTTAACACGTGTTTGAACTTCAAGGATTTTGCGCACAGGTTTTGCTGGTGAATGATACAATGAAAAATTGCTATGTCATCATCGATTTTTCTCTTCCTCAAGGTAGACTTCAAGAGACCTATGAATCCAATGCCAGTTCCGGACATGGATCGAGCACCATCAGTTGCGCTTCCGCATAAGCTGGACAAGTCCAGTTCGAAGTTGTCAAAAGCATCAATTCAGTAAAAATGTCAGCACCAGTAAGTTGTCGTACCCTTCATTGACTGTAATGACAGAAGCTCTTCCGTTTCGTTCAAGTCTTTGTCCACTCCTTTTCAAATATGGCCAACTGTGCTGTGTCCAGTGTTGTACGTTGACGCCGTCAATTTGACGGCGTCATTTGACGGCGTCAACTTTTTGTTGACGCTGAGGCTAGCGCCGTCAATTTATTTTTCAGTTGACGGAAGTGATAGCGCCGTCAACTATTTTGCCGATTTTAAGCGTCAAGCGCTATGCGTCATTTTTTATTTTCATAGAAAAAAAAATGAAAAATCTCGTTTCACAATCAGAGTTTCACCTATGGTTTCACAATGTATTCTGGCCAGCGCGACTCATCCGAATTACCGGCTTAATTTTGCGTTGGTTGGAATGGCTCCCTGGAATACACGCGGAAGAAGTTCGCCAAATGGTGATCAGTCTAGGGCCATTTTTATTTTGACCTAAAAAAAAAATTTTTTGACTTTATTTTTATCAAATTTTGACTTTATTTTGACCTAACGAAATTGCTTATTTGTAAAGGCCACATTTCTTCCTTGAATTGATACTAGTTATCCAAACATAATATTTTGTCGATTTCAGACCCAAACGTAATATTTTGTCGAAAAGTAAAGGTTTTTATGGATTATAGGCCTAAAAAGTGCGTCGTGTTTTTCGGCGATAGGAAAATCTCCACAAATCTGTCTAACTTTTGCTGAAGACGATTTAGCTTGGCTATTCCTAAAATCCAAACTGTTGATTTTCGAAAAGACTACGTTTGTGAAGATGGAGCTTTTTATAAAAAATATTTAAATACGTAACAATGAATAAACAATGGGCAATTTGTGATAAAAGGTACTGCTGATCCGTCAGCATTGTGACATATTTCCTGCTTTTATAGGTTAATATGGTTTAATTGTGTCGCAGTTCCTGATTTACAATGCTTCCACGAGGATTTTGACCAAAATTACTTTCAAAAAACACAAAAAGTTTGTCAAAAGCCATAATTTGACAAATTTTGACTTTATTGAAAATTTTGACTTTATTGTCAATTTTGACTTTATTTTGACCTATAAACTTCTTAGAAACAGTCCCCTAGGTGCTAAAAATAACTTTATTCTTGGATTTGTGGATAGACGTGGATAAAGTAAATAGACGTTTACTTTATGCATTCTCTTAAACCTTAGCTTAGCTATCTTTTAAGCTTAGCTTTAAACCAACCCTATCTTATACCTTTTTGTTTTTCAATTCCTTGTTTATACATGATAATAAAACCAAAATGTAACTATTGTTCAAAAACAATCAGAAAAAATCAAAAATATATTAAGTGTTTAACTTGTCCCATTGAAGTTCATGTCAAATGTTGTAAAAAAAGTGCAAATTATCATGACATACAAAATTGGACATGTACCTTGTGCAGTAACTGGAATCCCCCTTTTGTCCATCTATCCAACGCCGAATTAATTACACTGGTTGAAAGCCACAGTGTATCAACAAATCTTACCTTCAAGCCTGATCAATTGAATGATATGTTTGCTAGCACATCTTACACAAATAACAATGACATAGATGACCTTTTTATGCCTAACCAGGGATATCTATAACTACGGGATTGGAAACTCTATCCAGTGCTATACATCAGTAGGGTCATCAGATTAATAGGACTACAGAAAGATTAACAAAATAAAATACCAACTAAAAGATATACAAAGTTAGATTTTGCAATAATAATACAAAATGTACACTCACATGAAACTTAATTGATGTCTAAAAGTACATTTACGCTGCTAGAAAAAAAACGATGAATCCAAAAAATGAATGAATGCAATGAGTCCAAAAACCGCCTACTGTTGTTCTTTAGCATTTTGCGTACTGCAAATCGGATCAGAAGTAAATGAGGAGTGTTCAGCAATCAGTGAAATGTGCTGTTGTATCATCAACTTGTTCACTGATCGATCCAGTACGAAACCAATCCGTTTGTAACGATGTCACCAGAACTAAAACCAATAGTCATTCTGGAAATCTTTTAAGCAGCAAACAAAATACAACATAACTGCACTAATGGAATACAAACAAATAAACAAACCAGGCAAGCATAGACCTTACAATTTACAGATGAATTGATGATTACACTTTTGGTTGTTTGTTTAGCCTACTACTTGCTACTCTTTGAGGTCAATTTATGTGATTATTTATCACAACAGCGCACAAAGAAAAATGACCCTACTGGTGTATAAAATGGTTTTCAGTTCCACGGAGTTTCCAATCCCGTAGTTATAGATATCCCTGTGCCTAACATATCTGAAACATATGTAGACTCAACAACTGTTAACAAACTAAAAATGGACTGCTCACTGGGGCCAGTGTTCTCTTCATTATGCATCAATGCTCGATCTATTGTTAATGTAAAAAATTTCACCAAACTTGAGGCCCTACTGATGTCTATAAACATCAGTCCTGATTTAATTTCTGTAGTCGAAACATGGATTCAGCCTAATTCAAAAGGTCCTTACTTAAACCTACCGGGCTATACATTCATATCAAATGCTCGAAAAAACAGTCGCGGTGGAGGAGTAGGAATATACTTAAAAAGTGATATTATGTATACCAAGCGTGATGACCTAACCATTATGAAAGAAAAAGTATTTGAGTCTATTTTTATTGATATTTTTGTTGGTGGTAAACAAGTGACCTGTGGTAGCATTTATCGAGCACCTGTATTGGAAGCTAAGTCAAATTTGGATTTTCTTGATCTTCTTAGTGAGTGCATAAATAACATAGGTACATCAAAACAATGCTATATAATGGGAGATTTTAATTATAATCTATTGGATTATGAAAACATCAATGTAGGCAATTTTACAGACTTGATGTTTTCAAATTCTTTTTACCCACTAATTAATAAACCTACCAGAATAACTGACACCAGTGCAACAGTCTTAGATCAAATATGGTCCAATGTGCAAACAGGTAATGAAACTCGCTGTGGAATTCTAATTAATGAAATCTCAGACCACTTCCCAGTTATGTATTGTACTAACATTGGAAAACCCTCAGTTACATGTCATCAATATACCAGATCATTTAATCTCTCAAACATACAAAATTTCTCAAATGCTCTGGAAAATATGGACATCACTTGTTGCTTAAATCAAACTGATGCTGATGAAGCTTATGAGTCATTCATAGGAGAATATACCAGTCAATTTAATAAGCATTTTCCTTTGAAAAAAACACCTTTAAAAAAGAATAATTCTTGGTTTGATAAAGAACTACTACATCTATTACGAAGAAAAGAGCGTTTGTTTAAAAAGTACATATCAAATAAAACTATTCACTCCAAACAGAACTACACCTCTGCAAGAAACTTATACTTCCATACAGTTCAGCAAAAAAAGAAGGAATTTTATAAATCCGAATTTGAAAAGCAAAAGTTTAATATGAAAGCTACTTGGCGAACAATCAACAATCTATTAGGTAAATCCCAGTCTAAGACTAACCATGGCATTAAAATAAATGATAGTACAGTCACTGACAGATTAACTATTGCAAATCACTTCAATGATCACTTTTCCTGTGTTGCCCATTCCCTTACAAAAAAAATTCCCAAATCAAATACAATATTTTCAACATATCTTGATTCTCCATGCTCTGAGACAATTTATATTTATCAAACTACTTTAAATGAAATAAGCAATATTATTCATGCAATGCCAGCAAAAACTAGCAGTGGCATCGATGAAATACCATCCATAGTTGTAAAGTCAACCCCAAACAACATACTGCATGCTTTAACTCATATATTTAACTTATCTTTAACGAGTGGAAAATTCATAAATTCATTTAAGTTGGGGAAGGTGATACCTATCTTTAAAAAGGGTAGCTGCAAAGATTCAAACAACTACAGACCAGTCAGCCTACTACCTGTTTTTTCAAAGATATTAGAAAGACTCATGTACAACAGATTATACTCGTTTTTAATTAGACATAAATTTTTCTATAACAATCAATTTGGTTTCAGAAAAAATCATTCCACAAGCCATGCTGCTTCAATGCTAATAGATAGTATCACTAGTATACTCAATGACAACCACCCTGCATTAGGAATCTTTCTTGATTTATCTAAAGCATTTGACACCATTGACCATAAAATATTGCTAGCTAAATTATATCATTTCGGAATAAGAGGCGTGGCCTATGATTGGTTCATGAGTTACCTGAGTAATAGAAAACAAAGAGTGGTTTTCAATGGCACACTATCTTCTAATGTTAACAACATATCTTTGGGTGTCCCACAAGGGTCTATCTTAGGCCCTCTTCTATTCCTGATTTATGTAAATGACTTTCCTAACTGCCTTCAACACGGAACTGCAATTATGTTTGCAGATGACACCACCATTATATATAAAAATAAAACCGTTTCTACGGTATATGATACGGCAAATCAAGAACTTGTATGCATAGATCAATGGCTATCAACAAATCGATTGTCTCTAAATGTCACCAAAACCAAACATATATTATTTTCAAGTCAAGGAAGCAAGACACTATCATACCACCCACCCTTGAATATTCGAAAAAGCAACATAGAACAGGTTGCCTCAATAAAGTTTCTGGGAATAATGGTAAACGAGCATTTGTCATGGAAATCTCATATGGAAATCTTGCTTCAAAAAATAAGATCAACACTCTGCGTGACAAAAAAAATTAAGCCTTTCCTAAACAAACAAGCACTTCTCTCCATTTACCATTCTCTAGTTGAGAGTCAGATATTATATTGCATCTCAACGTGGTGTCATGATAACAAAACTATATTGCAAAAGCTACAACGTACATGCAATAACTTTCTTCGTACTGTATTTGACATTGACCGCAGAGAAAGCATAAAAGGTGTAATGGAACTCAATAATTTAAAATCAATTAACCACATGAAAACTACAGAGATTGCAACTTTCATGTTTAAATATTCAAAAAAGCTGCTTCCCACAACATTCAATGATATACTTATGTGTAAACAATCAAGTAGCCTAACAACAAGAAGTAATTCTCCTTATATTCCGATATATTGCAGAATTAACACTTGCAAACAATCAATACGGTACATGGGGCCAACAGTTTGGAACAAGCTTCCCCCTACTATAAGAAATGAATGTAAAACTGTAAAAGGCTTTAAATCAAAAATAAACAAGCTAAATCTTCCTTGAAATAATCCCATCTAAGTATTACATCATGCACCAAACATACTAATATATAAATATATATATATATTTTTTTTTTTTGCCCAGCAATGATAAGCCAATGTGTGTAGATTTATTAGCAAAATAGTAAGATTGTAAGTACTCCTACTGGCCTTCTGGTTCTTGTGTTTTTTTGTCCACAGAAGTTCTACAGAGTCTGCAGAAGTTTTTCCATCCTTTTTGACCAATCTCCATCTTTCGGTGAAGCGGTGGCCATGTGCTCCAACCAGTTGTTTTATTTCAATATCTTGGACTGGATCGTCATGCTATTGTCTGATTGTTTATCTATGTTTTTTAACGTAATATGCCAAATTGGATATTTTTTGTCACTTTAATATGGTTTAACGTGTAAAACATACGGTAACCCAAATTTATCATATTACTGGGACATACCACTACTACATCCCAGCTGGCGATGCCTGTCATTTTTGCATTAGTACAACGTTAGCCAACGTTGGATCGGTGTGGAAGTGGCGAGTTTAGCTGACTGGGGTCTAAAATTATCGCTTTATCAACGCAACTTTTATCAAAGCACGCTTGATATCTTTAAGACATAACTTCCCTGGGTATAATTGAATTTCCGCAAGATGATGATGTTGTTTTTTGCTAGTTTGTTTTTTGTCATTGTTTCATGTCGTCAAGTTATAGCCTATCTATTTTGTGAGTCGTGCAAGGCCTGGTGCGTTGCGCTTGAAATGGCTTTGCCCGTGGTAGGATTTCTTTGTGGGGTTTTCTTTGCCTGCCTTGCTCTTTGCTATGAGCTAAACGCATCAAGACGTGTTCCCCTTACGACCATCAGCACTCTTGATAACGCACCATGGCCGATCTTCATAGCAACTGTCCATACAAATCTTCAATATATCAGCTAAAGTTATGTAGGCTAATAAAGTTATAGCCTATAGGCTATATGTTTATTTGTTTTGTAACATTTTTTATTTTTTTAATTTTCCCTTTATATCTTAAATTTTTCTGAAGGTGTTGCGACCGTGCCAAATTTTTTTCAACTCAATAACTTACTTCGATCACAAGCACGTTTTAACGTTCGCGTTTTGTCGCTTCTACCTTTTTCTTGACCTTTGCTATGTTGATGTGTATTGTTTTGATATGATGGTCAGAAATAAAAAAACAACTGAACTGAACTGAACTGAACTGAGACGAGGTCCTTAAAAATTTTTGACTTTTGCGGGCCCTAGTGATCACCCATGTATTGAGAACGAGAGATCAGAGACAGAAAGCGAAAAATCCATGATCGGCTTCGCGGAACGTTGAAGATACTTTATTTCAAGAGCTTTATGCCTCTGAAAAGAGCGATGTTGGTGCAGTGAACCTGGTTAAAAGATTTATACATGCTAAACTATCACAGCACGTTAGGAACAGTGATACCTTTCCGAGTAAACGTTTTCAATTTATTTTTGAAATACAACACACCAATACCAACCAGCGCTGCTGTGGAACGCATGTTTTCACTTGGAAAGGACAATAGCCTAGGCTATGCGTCCCAAACGCAGCAAATTGTCAGACAAACGTTTTGAAATGCTTGCTTTTTCTGTAAGGAAATAACTAATAGGCTAAGCAGCTAATTACAATGCAGTCTCAAAACATAATATCTGCTCTTTATTTTTAGCTATTGTTAGCCTAAACTTGGTTGAAATATTTCCGTTTTATGAGACGCTGGCAAAAAATAGCGCTAGAAATTAGCGCTGACGCCGTCAATTTCTTTAAGAGCTTACGCAGTACTTTACGCCGTAAAGTTTTTAGGCAATTCGCGCTGACGCTGACGCCGTCAATTTATTTCAATGACGCGTACAACACTGGCTGTGTCCTTCTGGTCCGTAGCCTACTTTCATCGATCGCAAAGCTTCATGAAACAAAGTTCTTCACCTTATCCTTATTGAGAGTGAGAGTGTCACTAATATCACAAGCAAGATCATCGATAGCCTACGCCTCGCTATCCCTTACCATTTTCTCGAACGCACTCTTCATTTTAGAGCACATTTCTTCTGCGACATCGATAAGACACTGCTTCACAAAATTACTGTCAGAATACGGTTTCATAGTTTGAGCTATTCTCTGTGCAATTCTGTGCCTCTGATCTACTGACGTTCCAAATAATTAAATACAATCGGATGAGCGGTGGCCAGTGGGAGATTTCTAAAATAGTTAACAGAAGGTGCGAAATGTACAATAATCCACTCTATAATGAATTGTTCGCACGTACCAGACTAAACTAAATTATAAACACGTTTCGCGGGCCGCACACAATTCAAAATTGCCACATCTTCGCGGGCCACATTTGGCCCGCGGGCCGTACGTTGCACACCCCTGCGTTAGACAGATTGATGAGGAGGCAGGGTGTGAAGGTGATTGCGGTACTTGAGGTGAACTAGGTCACCCTCGGTAACGGGGACATCACCGGATTAAAACTGGACTACTACACTACCAATACGTAGCCTACATTCAAGTTCGCCAATATGGACACTTTTCTGATCCCACGCTCATTTAAAGTTGTAACTCTTTAGGACATAACCCCATTTCGATATAGTAACGTTAGCCTATTGCACTTATAAGAGGGTCGTTTGCACCGAAGAGAAAGATTTTGCAGAAATAGATCGAGTCCTATGCACGAGAAACAATAAAACTGCCGCGTTGTAACCAGGTTGTTGATCGATAAAAAGTCAAAACTTGCTCTACGCTAAATTGCGTTTTAAAACTGGACGTTGTTGCGACTGTAGCCGGGTTAAGGTGGTCTCTTTACAAACAAAGATACTTCAAGATCAAGCAGAGCTGTTTTGACTCTCGTGGTGTGCGCTTGAGCAACGCATTTCAAGAACTGCTCTTCATTCAGCGGCACCAAGGTAATGAAATAATTCATAGACAACAGCACTTCAACAAGCGGAAACTTCATGTTGTCGAACTCGGTGACCAGTTCTGCGTCAGTGGTTCAAAGCCACTAAAAAACATGCGAAATTACCAGGATTAAGATAAAAAAAAAACTTTCTCAGTCAGAGGATTAAGATTCCCACAGATCTACCCTGACAAAAATTTAATTCCTATAAACATTTTGGATCGGGAAGCAGCTAGTTTGATGATTGGTGGAAAGTTTAACGCCAAAATGGGATCTTGAACGCCGGTACTCCTGGGCATCTTCGCTGGCAACTAGTGGCTACCTTTGCCTACAACTAAGGATCCTTATTATTCATTGTTTCAGTTAGCTAAGAGTATTGACCACAGCCTTAGAAAACTGGAATTTAGGAACAAATTACTGTATTAATGCAACATTGATTAAACATCATTATGGAATACACAAAATATCATACGTGAGGGACATTACATCCCTTCATCGAAAGAATCCAGGCTATCTCAAGCTGAATCAAAATGTGAGTCCGCAATTGTACGGACAATGCTGATATGCCTCGGATGATCACATGATAGCATCACAGTTGGATCAATATAATTGAATGCAGGGTCGTAATTATTTTCACATTTTGATGTAATTGAGACTTTTTCATCCCCATCATTAGCCCAACTAATGATGAAAAAGTCCCAATTGCATGAAAATATGTAATCCACTGAGACCTTTTCTGTTACATAATTGTGATTTCAAAAATTTTTGGTCCAAATAACAATTACATTTATTAAGTTGCATGCATGGTATCAGTAATTTTGTTGAGCAGCTAGTTGGAGATCAAATGGGACTTCCATATTATTGCAACTTAATCTTTACCAAATGCGACTCTACTTGTCCTTGATAAAATCAGACTGTAAAAAAATCATCGTTGAACATGAATATTGAACCAGGTGACTTTTTTTTATTTAAATAAGGACCTTCTGATCTGATGACGACCCTTTTAGGGTGAAACAGGCTATACAGTAGAAGTAGTAAATATTGAAACATGTAATTTTTGTAATTGAAACTAGTATTCAGTTACATTAGGAAGTATTAGGCTAATTGTAATTTGAAAATTTCAGAACAATGTAATAGTAATGTAACTGAAAAATTTGATGACACGCACGTAATTGACTGAAAACTGTATAAATCCAATTTTGGATCTAGCATAAAAAGTAACTTTTACTCAAGTTGGTTATAACGGTAATGACAGCTGTATTTCAACAAAGATAGCTACGATGCCAGGTGCGTGGCCTAATGGGTAGAATGTGTGACCGACGATCGACAGGTATATGGTTCGACTCTCACTGAAAACATATACTTGTTTCTTAGCGAGAAACTTAATAACATGCTCGAAGACAAACACCAAAACTGATTTCGTTGTCATCTTCGTCATCCCAAGCAGAAGCCTAGACACAATGAATGAAACTGCAATACGCTTGAGAAAGATTCACAGAAAATCACAGTGATCGCAATTGCAATAGTTGTGTAAAAAGCTTCACGCTAAGAGCTATCAAACACAACACTGAAAGCTTCCCATTGCGCCATCACAGCACCACAAAGTATTTGCAATAATAAGCTGAAAATAACTAAAGAATATAGCTATGAATCGAGTCGTGAGACTGTTTGCAACTAGAGAAAAGTAAACGTTTGACACAAATAAAAATCTCTCACTCTTGTACTGCTGAGCAGCACGCGCTACATGTAAACGCCTCTATTTCGTCCACATAGCACCTTATGAATGGAACAGTTTTTTGAAAATGCAGTAGAATTTGCCTAATTCGTCACCTTAAAAAGGTTAGATGTGACGAATTAGGCGAACTGACGATTATGCAAACAGACCAACCTTATAAGTTATGCAACCTGGACGGACAAAATTGTGACGAATAAGGCAAACTGACCAATTATACTGTATTTATAGGTTTGGTGGAAAGTTTGTCTTGTTGAACCATAGGCATACGAAGTCGAGTAACTTAATCAGAATTAACATATTTAAGTTTATTATAGTAACATTTACAGAAAACAAAAAACAACTACATTAAAACAAATTTCGAGCCTTTTCGACATCACGTGGAGTCCTTTTCAGGAATAATATACAGTAATTTCATCTATATTCAAACAAATACAATGGTTAAATATATTGTATTTAAACCAAAAACCAAAGTTCCGAATGGTTAAGCTCTGCACGAGAAGGTTGAAGACGCTCCAAGTGTGAGAAACTATCATAATCAAACTTATATATAAATCTTTCACAATCGAGAACAAAAAACATTCTCGCGATATATCATGAAGGCGAACAGACAGACGAGATTCCATAAAAATAGGTTGAAGTTACAAACGGTGTCGCAAGGAATATCACTTGACTTTTTTCAAATCTACCGCAAGAAAGCACGAATTCCGTCCTCCGCTAGCCGCAATGAAGATGCCCAGACAGCAAATGAACCGTTTTTCACATTGATTCAACGCCTGCAGTCGTTGAATCATGAAAAACGGTTCATTTGCTGTCTGGGATGTATATCCGTCACTCTGGGAACCAAGAGCAGCGGCAATTATTAGGTGTGCATAGCGGCATTAGGTGTGCATCATTACCGAAACAAAACGTCTGTAGAAAATGTTAATTTCACAAACTAAGCTCTTTTATTTCAATGACACCAAAAGCGTTGGCATTTCAAAGACTTAAAGACCAAGAAACAGCACACAAGCTACGAATACAAAGTACAATGACTGCTGTGTTTCGACATACAATATTTATGGACTCCAACACTTTTCAGACACACACACACAGTAAGTAACAACCCAACAACAGCAGCTTACAGTAACACGCAAAACAACACAAATGCTTTGAGCAGTACTTCAAGCAATAAATCCACTATTTTTAAACGCTACTAACAACACTACGCGGTAACAAAAGCGTCCCAATTATACAAGCACTTGCAGATCACAACCTGCAACATCTGAAAATATGATTATGATACAGGTCAGATACCATTCCAAAATACAAGAAATGGAGGGCGGAGGCTGAAAATATGCATTTGTAAAGTTAGTGGTATTCTTGTCAGTGAACGCAGTTTTGGAAGTTTGGCAGATTTAAATAACAATACAACCTTGTTTCAAGAACAAGCGCTTGTGTACAAAGTCTAAAGTTGTATTTCTAAAACATATCAAGCATTTGTACTTATCGCGAAACTTCAATGTAAAAAAAGGTGCCAACGTCTCACCAGGTCATGTGACAGCGATTTGACATTCAGCAGACTTCATCAAGACATAAATTTGGCTTCGATCGAGCATTTTGTTATGCTGCATGGATTATAGCAACTAAGTTTAAGCTAATACTGTAAACAATATTACAATGCGTTCTCAAAAGTATAATTTCTAAGCACAACACGCTACCCATGGCAACGACTGCACTTGACGAAAGATTGGCAAGTAACAAGACTGGTGCATGAGTCATGACCAATTTGCGTCTTGTTTACGTCAGCAAACGTTGAATCACAGCAAAAAGGACGGATCTTGCTACCAGGGAGCTTCCACCATGAAAAAGTGTAACAAAATGCAGTACGGGTTACCATGGCAAGATAATCGACGCCATTGAAAGTAGATGATGCACATCGACGTAGACTAAACCTCACACTCTTTGAAGGCCCGCAGGGGAATGAAATCTGATCAATAAATCTGCAAACGCTTCAAAATTTGATAGGAGTCCATCTTTGTTGGTTTTGGAACAAGACTTGGCAAGGATGTTAGAATTTCCTTGCATTGCTTCATTCAATTTCAGCTCTTCTATAACCTGAAGATATGAGTGAAATACAGTGATTAACGGTGATCTGCTGAGCATGGGATGGTCAATGAACGACTTTGAAAACTATAAATTTAGTAGAGAAGTAAACTTGAGTATAAATTTAGTAGAGAAGCATCGAATTAAATAACAAAATAAATGCCAACGTTTTCGGCGCAGCACTGAGACTTAGAGCAACATAACTACTTTCTTTACAATTTCATATGCTTACGATATATTGAAAAGTGGAATCAACTGCTTCTGTATTTGACTCATAGGTAGGAAGAATAGAAAAACATCTTTCAAAAAATGTTAAAAAATTTATACGTAACTGCACCGAAAAACGTGAGACCGTATCAAGTATAGTTTCTGTTTCTACCAAGACAAAGAAGGATAAGCAAATTGTTAAGCATTTGACAATAAGGTGACACAACTGACACATTTTTACTTTCTATAATCTGGAGAACCATACTTTGGAGCACCTTTAAAGCTAGAACTTAGCAGTATCAGAATCTGTTATTTCCTAAAATTAGATTATAATCGTAGTACAGTAACTAACAAACAACACCTATACTAATCTTTTCTCAAAAAAAAGAGTAAAGACTTTTTGTTTTATGAGAACATGCAATTTCGATGCAAAAAGCTAAGTTAAGGTGAAGGATGGGAAGATTTTGCTTTCTAAGTAAGTTTAAGTACAATATTACCAATTAATGACTCCAACGAAAAATATTAGCGAACGGCATAATATACGGTATAGATACTATATTTTCAGGTTAAATGTAAAATTAAATGCTATCAAGTTCACGATATAGTACACGGTATTAGAAAATCTTGTGCAAATTTTCAGCCACACTCACTCTCTGATGAGTGCAAGCCCCTTCCAGATCTTGCTTGTTGCATAAGACCAACCAGGGAAGCAAACGGAGAGCAGGATGCTTCAGCGCTTCATGGATTTCGTGACTTGTCATTTCCAACTGCTCGTGCGTGCAAAGACCGTCAATGACAAATATCACACCGTCCACGTTACTATAGTAGCGACTCCAAAAAGGTCGAATGTTGTCAGCACCTGTAAAGAAATACAGAGCTGCTTTAACAGTTTCTTTTTGATTGGTGGTTTATCGCTGCAGTTGCATGATTCATCAAAGTCATTTGTAGGGATACCATACTACCATGCATGGAAAATTCTGTTAATAAGTTTAGACTGTTCTTTTATTATCTGCAATGTAAAATTAAAAGTCTGATGTTTTACACTCATATTTGTAGTCTCAGCAATTCACAAAAGTAGAGTCGTTGATTATTTAAGATGATGAATGTTTGTCCACCATAAATCAGTTTTCGAGAAGAAAATAGGAATACTGTAGTCCATTTTAAAAACGTTACAAGAATTCTTGAATTAATACATCTCTGAATTTTCATTGTCAAAAACATTTTATTTACTCCAAAAAACAACAACATTTACTCCATTCAGAAAGCTTCCGACCAATCAATAATATACAAAGTACAAGCAAACCTACTTACCACCCAGTTCTTTGACTTTTAGTACAGCGTTTGCAAGCACTACGTCTTTTATGCTAAAACCTGTAAGTGGGTGAAATCACCATAATCAAAACATCTCAGGGTTTAGCTTCTCGTACACATTAACCAGAAGAAACTGTTTTGAGGTTGTTCTATCAAAATGAAATTGAGCTTTATAAAAGGTTATGTTACTATTTCAAAGAATAAAATAAAAAAGTCTATAAAAGTACGAAATGTTGAGTTAAATTTTGAAAAGCATTTGGCAGCTTCACAATGACTGCTTAGAGCAGAGCACGTATAAAAATTGAAAAACCTTTCTTAAAAAAGAGTTTATTACTTTTATCACCAATGCTTTTGTCCATTTCCCAAAACACATATATATAAAATCTTTACAACACATAAAATTGTCACACTCTTTTAGCTTTAATACGAAGTTTTACTACAACACTGACATCTCTTGCTTACAGACTTAACAGGCGTATAGCATGGTTGTGATTGATTCAAAAACAATGAGCTGATGTCCATATATTTCCAATGAACTCAACCATGACAAGAAATACAAGTATTTTTAACATAATTTTGGACAAACATTAACAGCAGTGAATAAAATATTTAAAATCTTGAAAATAATTTTCGATTAAAACTTTTCATCATCATAATCCATCGTCGGTTTGTTCCCCACTAGTGGGGGTGGCCGATTGTTTCCGCGCAGCAATTGTTTTAATCCCTTTTCTCCATTTCACCCTGTCCCTTGCATCTTCCTCCTTCAGTCCGACTTTTTTAAATTCATCCTTCACTTGTTGTTTCCACGTTCTTCTTGGACGACCGCGTTTCCTCTTCCCATCCACCTTTAGATCTAGTGCCTTTCTAAGAAAACTTCCTTCCTCCCTCCTTATCACATGTCCATACCATCTTACTCCATTTGCCCTTGCCAGTTGGTCTATGGTCTCTCTCATCTCTAGCATATCCAACAATTCTTCAGTCCTTTTTTCCCTTCTCGTTTTCACCATTGACCTTTCCGTTCTTCTCAGGATTGCCAGTTCACTCTCTCTCAATATCCATGTCTCGCTACCATATAGCATTGCAGGCCGCACACAGCTCCGATATACTTTCCCTTCCAATACCAAAAATACTTGCCTACCCTAAATTGGTCGATACCTTGACAGAGTAATGAGAAATTACAATTCACATACAGTATAATGGCATATAAGGTGGATTTAATAAAATAAGACTAAGTGCACACGTCAAGTGAATATTACTCACCAACAGTTGGAACAATTGTATCAGTATTTTCATTTAATAATACTGATAAAAGTGTGGATTTGCCTGCATTTGAAACTCCGATACATAATACTTCAAACATTGGTGGTTGAGGGGCTTTATCTTCACAGCAGCATTGGAATGTCTAAACAAAAAGAAACAATTTTTATTTTAGTTAAGACACTGGTATCAGAGTTTTGACAATCAAGATTCTGCATTATCTTTGTTAAAATCAACCTTTGCCAGATTATTTCATCTTAATTGTATGGTCTATTTAATTGTGAGAAAAAAAGATTTATTTGTTGAATGTCAAGTTTAGTACAATGAAAATAATAAGGTGATTATACTGGCATACGGTGACCACATTTTCGGATGTTGACTTTTTCAGGAAGTTTCAAACTCATACTTTGTTTGCAAAATGGCTTTTTAGATCATATCAAAATACAATGATTTTAATGAAAAACCAATGTGACAACTGAAAAGCATGTAGCCTAAATGTTTGTTTAGCAACACACTTGATGAATGGCATGGTTGAAAGAGTACGGTACACAAAGATTAGCTTCTTTTCTTCCCATTCACTTATAATATAATGGGAATCTTCACTCATTAGACGTAAATCTCAAGAAAACAACCACAGCTGTTCATATTTCCTTTTACGAAAGCTTTAAGCAAAATACTGAGCTGGTACACAAGTCCCCCCCCTCCCCTCTTGGTAACTCATGACAAAGACAGGACTCGACCAAACATATTGGGTGAAACTACTTTACTTTTGCTTTAATGTTCACACACTTCAATCCACATATTTTGGTCAATTCCTCTTTGTCATGAGCTACCAGGGGGGGGACTTGTATACCAGCTCCCAAAATACATACGGTACGATGCCATAGTCTATATACCGTACCAATTTGAATCAAACAGAAAATGTTTGCAAACAAGCTACCATCCCTAAAACAAGCGTAATTGCTTATATGTGATTGGTATCACATTGGCTTTATATGGTAGCAGTTCAATCGTGTATATTGCTACAATCTGCAAAATCACTCAACTTACCGTAAAGCAGCATATTCGGCATATACCACAGCACAAGCTACATTGTTCGGCCATGTTTAGGCCTATACCTTAAATAATAAAAAGATTTTGGGATCTGGGATTATTTGAAGTGATAAACTCCCAATGAACCCTGAGAGAATGTTTTTGATAACGTCTTAAATCGAGTTTGTTCAGGTTTCTACACGACTGGGTGTAATACCATTTTTAGTTTTTCACAATGGCAAACTGAATTACTGAATAACAGATAACAAGAAAAGTGACGTCAACGCTGTTTTTACGTAATCATCTCGACTATTATATTGAAAAAAATGTAGGGTGAACAATGGAGGTAATTTCGCATATTTGTAGAGGTTTTGAACCACTGACGCAAGCCCGGTCACCGACTTTGACAAAGTAAAGTTTTCCATTGATTTGGTTTTGAATCTTTATTCTCGGACTGATAAAGCCTTGATAGGTTACTCCCGGTAGTTTTGCATACTTGTAGAGGCTTTTGACGCGAGATTTAGCCTACATAGTGACATTTTCCAATTGCTGAAATGTTGTTCCAGGGGAATTATTCTATCCATGGTTTCGCTGAGTTTCTCAGTTCCAAACTCAGCGAAACCAAAACTGTGGCGGCAGCTTTCCACCTACACAATCGGGAAGCTGATCGTGAGCTACATGTCCACAACAACGGAAAACCTCTGTCCTTCTGCCCGAGCCAAGGTATCTTGGGGTGACACTAGACAGATCGCTCACATACCGCCACCATTTGGTGTCACTGCGCAAGAAACTGACATGACATGTAATGCTTCACAGGTGTGACAAAGGTGATGCAATCTTTGCTTATTTCTAGTCCATATGACGTAAGACGTCAGGTTCAGTAGACAACGGTTTTATGTGACGTTTGATTTGTACAGAGATTGTCCGTAACATACGTTAATGAATTGAAACATCGCTCATTGGAGGCAGTTGTAACTGGAAGCGTAGCAAAGATTCGAAGAAATTTATGGATAATCAGATAAGTACCGAGTTGGTCAGCAGCTTGACAAGCATCCACAAGAGTCGCAGGTCGTTGGTCACAGCGGTAAACCATAATTTCTTCGTGGGAAAATTGTAACTTAAAGTTCCCGGATCCTTTCGTCTGCATATAATGACCGAAGAAACACACACTTGAACTTCTTTTCAAACAGTGTATTTCTGTAAAAATTAGCCCACGGCTACCAAAAACGAGGGGGTGCAACGCGTACACCACTGAAAACTGTCACTACAGAACAGATTACTTGGATAAAAGACGGAACTTTTGTCCAGCTAGCAAGCACTAAGCCAACAGTTAAATGTGCGGCCAACTTTCAAACAATCATTTTACGAATGACCAGAATAGATATCAATATCTCAAATTCACGTAGAAAGTAACTGTGACGCAATAATGAAAGACAATTATGAAGTCATTCCAACAGGTGTTTAAAGCTGATGTAATATTTCCTGTTTAAACAGGCCCAAACAAGTCCAAACAAGTTTGACACAAGTCTATGAACGATGGTGCAATTTTGGCACATTTTCTAGCAACTTCCATGACGTAATATTCAGTAGACTTGAACGGTTTTATATGACGTTTGATTTGTACAGAGATTGGCCGTAACATAGCGGCCCCTAGTTATGACAGTCTAACATGGCATAACTAAAAAAGAATTGAAGGACAATCGTGAGCCAATGAATAAAAACACATGATACACAAATTGTTTGAATCACTCACGTTTAAGTTAATACGCAAATACAAAGGGCATGCAAAGAATGAACAGCAATACGAAATAATACACGATACATGAAATTGGTACCATAGGTACACGCTAAAATGACGCTATATACAATGGTTGCGCTAATAACCGACTGTTCCGGGCTCAGACAAGGGTCGGCCACCGCAGACAAAACCAAGCTCAAACCCTAACACTTAGGTGTTCTTTACGGGGGCGAGGCACGAAATATCCCTCAACACGTAGTCTACTTTTACTTTCCCCGTACTCTCATCATAGTTGCAGACGGCAACTTTGGCTCTACGAACCACAGGCTTCCCTTTCCTAATTTGTGGAACTACCTCATGCACCCTCCCAAGTTGATACTTCCCACGTTTACCAATGTCTTGGAGAGAACCTACCACTACAAGTTGACCAGGCTCCAAATTCTCGGCCATTTTTAGCCATTTTTTCCGGCCCTGAAGACCTGGCAAGTAAAAATCGATCCATTTACTCCAAAACTGCTGAGAAAGTGACAAATTGAACCGATAATCCCTTCTTAATTGGTCACGATCATGTGGTTTCCCAACAGCACAGTATGGGTCTAAGTATGGGGTCAAAAGTGAGGCAGGGGTGATGACAGTAAAATCCCTAGGGTCGTCACTCAAGGGTACCAAAGGGCGTTCGTTCACGATCCGAACGGCACTACCTGTGTACGTAAGCAGTTCAATAAAACTGGGCTTACGTATTGAAGAGTCCAAAATGTGAAAAAATGCAATTTTAAATTGTTTAACCATTGCCTCCCAGGCGCCACCTTGCGCCGGAGCATACGGAGGTATAAATTCCCAGTTTATCTCTCTCTGTCTCAGGGCGTTGTGAAATTCAGCTGATTCTATCAACTCGGGTAACTTCTTAGATGCTGCCTGAAAGGTACTTCCATTATCGGAATAGATAGCATTAACCTGCCCACGTAAATCTGTAAACCTTGTAAAGGCAAGTAAAAAATCACTCAGCGACAATGACGTAACCAGCTCAACATGAATAGCGCGAGATGCCATACATGTGAATAAGAGTCCCCAAGCTTTTTTGTGACTCCTACCTTCAACAAAGGTCAATGGTCCAAGATAGTCCAAGCCGCAATCAAAAAAGGGTTTCCTATGGGCAGTTGTGCGAGACAAAGGTAAATCAGACATGAGCTGCCTTATAGGCCGAGCTTTCTCAATCGCACATACACCACAATCATTAAGATACCTCTTCACGGAAGCATTACCATTAGCGATCCAAAACTTCTGTCGCGTAGACAACAAAGTGTGCTGTACTCCACAGTGCGCATTTCGATTATGATGCGACAGTACAACAAGCCTAGTGAAGGGGTGCTTCGAAGGCAAAACAATCGGATGCTTTGCTTCTAGAGAAATCTCGGGAGAATTACTTAAGCGCCCTTCAATGCGGATTACACCACCATCATCTACACAAGGTCTGTACTTTTTAAGTGAACGCAATCCTTTCAAGCGTTCCTTCTCACGTTGCGAAGCGCCAACACTACCCCGCTTTATCACTTCCTCAAGTGCATCCGGCGATCGTTTGGTCATTAAATGTAACACATCGCCATACACGCTTTTCTGAACAAACTTCACAGTTAAGTCTAAGGCTCTATTAAGATAAGAGGCGTCCAGTTTTGGCTTCATAAAGCTACGCTTTTTCGTTTTACAGCACAAAAATTCAACAAAAGCAACCAAATAAGCAATTCTCTTTTTCATAACATACAAAGAAGGTGCGGCCTCGATCAATCTGTGAAGGCCACCCTGTCCAACGTCAAGCGACCCCTCTTCGTCACGAAGATATAGGCTATGGACAGATACTGGAGTGGGGTTTTCTACAGATGGAATTTCTTCACACTGATAGAGAAGACTAGAACCATTTAACCACAACTCTCGAGACTCTTTCTTTGTAATAAGATTTGGCCTTGTGCCAACATCAGCTGGGTTCATATCGGTAGGGCAAAAACGCCAATCCTGGGCTCCAGACAACAATAAAATATGCTCAACTCGACGCGTAATAAACTTATTCAAACGTAAATCAGGGTTCTTAACCCACTGCAACACAGTCCGAGAATCACACCAAAAATACTTACTGCAGTCGGGCATCTTCAATGCCTCGTAGGCCTGCTTCACGAGTCTTGCTGTATTTAAAGCGGCAACAAGCTCTTTCCTAGCTATCGGCCAAGAAAACTGATTTTTTACAACAATGGTAGATTTACCCAGAACGAAAGACACACTCGGAACTCCGTTAACCAGTCTACGTAAGTAAACAACAGAAGAGAAAGCTTGATTCGAAGCATCACTAAACCCATGCAATTGATATGAAACAATATCATCAGGACTGCACACACCAGAGTTTGCAAAATACCATCTCGGTAACGAAAAATCCTTAAGCAGGTCCAAAGAGCGAAGCCACGACTCCCACTCTTTAACAAAGCTATCAGGGACCTCGGTGTCCCAATCAAACTTGTCTATCGCCAATTGCTGAAGTATAAGGCGTGCTTTTAGAAAAAATGGCGCTCCAAAGCCTAGCGGATCAAAATTTTGTCCAAGCTGACTGAGCATACTTCGGCGCGTGTGTTTAGCTAAGGGCTTTAAGGAACATGCGATACGCATCTCGTCAGACTCGGTTTGCCACACACAACCCAATGTCTTCGCTGATGGCAAAGTCATATTTTCAGTCTGAAAGTCAATGTCACGAATCAAAGGTGAAAGCATCTCATTATCCAAATTTGACAAGACAATCATAGACTCCTTGTTAGCACTCCACTTAACAAGTTTAAACCCACGGCTATCAAACAAAGCAATTGATTCATGAGTGATTTGCTGAGCTTCCTCTAAGCTATCAGCCGAAAATATAAAATCATCCATGTACATATTATTTGCAATATTGCAGAGAGTCCATTCACCAGCACTGCTGGGATTCTGCTCGATCATTTTCTTTATAGCCAAGCAAGCGATATACGGGCTACTCTTTATTCCCCAAGGGTGTACACAAAAACGAAATGGTACAATCTTTCCACTTTCAAGGTCATCATCTTCAAACCACAATATGCGAAACAAATCCCTTTGCGACTCAGGTAACTTTATTTGAAAGAAGCATTTAGTCACATCAGCCATGAGACCAAATCTACCAAGCCGAAATCTAGCCAAGACATCTACCAGAGGGTTTAACAAGTCAGGACCCGAAAACATTACATCATTAACACAAGTTCCTCGAAATTCAGACTTGCCATCGTAAACAATGCGCTTTTTTAATTGTGACGTCACAAAGTATGGTAAATACCATTCAAATCCCTTGACATTTCCTGCTTCACCAGCACGCTCAATATAGCCATTAGATTTAAGATCTTTCATGGTGTCAGTAAGGAAATCACGAAGTTCAGGTTGTTTTAAAGCCTTCTTTCTTAAAGCAGCAGCTCTATCTGACGCCAACACAAAATTGTTAGGTAGATCAATATCTTCCTTCAACGGAACAGGTATCTCAAATCGACCATCTTTCAACTCAGTATTCGGTTCGACAAGTTCTCTAGCCAAAATATCATTGCGAGACAATTCACAGGTTTCATTTTGCAAAGTCAAATCCTGAATGACTTTATTCAGGTCTGCTATTTCCATATCGCGAGACTCAATTTTACGCTGAAAGCCAGAGATGACATCCGACTCTGAAGACGTCTGCACTCTGCACACTTTAGCAACGCTTTCAACTAAGGGTGACTTACCACCACAAGCCAACCAACCGAGAGGAGTGAGTAAAGCATGCGGTTCACTGCGATTTTCACCAACACGTTCTTCTTTTGCCCACATCAAATAAGCGTTGTCATTGCCAATCAGTACATCTACAGTACTACTATCATTCAAATGAAACATATTCACGTCATGAAAATGACGGAAACTACTTAAATCCTGCTTATGTGGTAAAGTCTTAACATCGTCAGCCCAAGCTGGGTTAACCACCGAGGTTATATCACAAAACAGTTCATCAGTCTCTAACGACTGGATGTTGAGTTTAACAAGGTCAGCACAAGTAAGTTTCTGACCAGCCAGAGTATCCATTTTAAACGACGCTTTATCATACGGTTTAAGACCAAGTTCGCACACCAAGTCACTCGAAACAAAGGTCAACTGCGAACCAGGATCATGCTGGCAATACACCAACTTCGATTTGCCAGTCATTGGATTCAAAACACGAGCAGCAGTAACGCGGTTAAAGGCTGCTTTAACATTTCCAATCTTAACATTACGCACAGGAACTCTGGCACCAGCATCATCTTTACCGACCAAATCCAGAGAATCACGTGACGTCACATAAAAATCATGCAGAAGAAAATAGTGTTTCCTATCGTTGGTAGGTCCACACTTACGACAGTTGTTTGCATGATTACAGTCTCTAACCATATGCTGGCGCAAACAGTTCAAGCATTTTCCAGCTTTCACAATGACATCTCTCCGACGTTTAGGTGTCAAGCGCAAAAATTCTTTACAATTAGACAAAAAATGATATTCAACTTGACCACGTGACGAACAACAAAAACACGCCGGTATGTCACTATGTCTGGCCACACCGCCGCGCGGTGCGCCAACAGCAGTCGAGTACTGCGAACTCCCTGAAATCACATTATCATGGGGTTTTACCGACGTCTGCCTAACCGGACATGAAGGCAATTTTCCTTTGCCAAACTTTTTAAAATGCTGCGACTCACCAGAATCGCCCATTAGCATAATGCTAAAATCAGTCGACTTGCGCGTTTCCTCCCGTACTACAAAATCAAACAAACTCTGAAAAGTAGGTTCCTCAGTGCTACCATACTGATCACCTAAAAAGTCAAGATAACGCTGCTTAGCGTCAAACGGGAGTCGCTTAGCCAAATCCAAAACAAAACGTCCTTCTAATTTATCACGCTGACCATAAGCTTTCGCGTAAAGCAAACACTGCGACAATTCATCTTTAAACTCTTTCAAATCACTGGAAGAGATAGAAGTCAATTTGCTACCATAGCGATACTTTCTAATTTCTGGTTCTGCGAAAAGACCTCCACGAACTCCAAAACGTTGGGACAAGCGAGCTAACGACATTTCTATCCTGTCTTCCTCTGACAAGCCAGGAGTGTCAGAAACCAAATTAGCAATCGTTTGTGCAGCTGTTCTAACACAAGCTGCTTGCAACAAAGTCAAACGAGTTCCCTTAAAGGGCGAAGCTGCCATCAAGGCCATAACACGATTTTTAAAGAAGACAAATGGCATATTATTACCATCGTAACCAATCAAGGCCGCCTTATCGAAGAACGTCCTACTATTTTGGTATTCAAAAAAGCAATCCTGCTGTTGAGAACTCGATTTAGCGGGAGAAGACAAGCTATATCCCTTAAGGGGCTGAGTGGGCTCAGTCACATGCACAGCCCGATCACGATCCTCACACACGTTAAAATCAGGAGACGCGATACGCCTCTCACAACCACCCAAATTACGTGTAGCTGGGCGATCAAAAACTAGCGGCGCTGAAAACTGTGAAGGGGGCAAAGCATTACTGCTAATGGCGGCCCCGTGACCTGTACGCTCTGGGGGAGGAGTTCGGTTGTAATTTGCAGGCCTTGGCTCTACAGCCTTCGGAAGACCCTTAGCCGCGGCCCCGAGACCTCCTGAAACAGCTGGAAAACATGTGGATTGTACAGGTCCACTTACGGATTGAACAGGCGTCTGGAAAAGGTTAGGTAAATTAAACTGTGATTGATGTTCACTTCTGGAATGCCTAGAAGAGCCCTTCCTAGAACTACGCCGGGAGCCCAACTCAGAACGATATTCAGCTAAAACTACCTCTTTACGTTGTTCGGCCCTCAACTGAGCGTCTTTGAGTGCGAACTCAGCAGCTCTAGCTTCGGCTCTCGCGGCGGCCTCAGCAGCTCTCGCTTCGGCCTCAGCTCTCGCGGCAGCCTCTGCTCGTGCGGCCTCAGCAGCTCTCGCGTCGGCCTCAGCTCTCGCGGCAGCCTCAGCTCGTATGGCTTCAGCAGCTCTCGCGTCGGCCTCAGCTCTCGCGGCAGCCTCAGCTCGTATGGCTTCAGCTCTTGCGATGGCCTCAGCAGCTCTTGCTTCGGCCTCAGCTTGGATCTGGAGCTCCTCTCGTCTTAACTGTAGGTTAATTTGTGCAACTATCCGTGACGAGCTCTCAGACATCCTAGTGCTTACATTTGAGGCGCTATCCTCAGGATGTATGTCAGCATCCAACCTATCTGAGAACTCACTTACTTTTTGTTCGAAGTTATTTTTTAACGAGTTAAATTCGGGATCTACCCTATCACGAAGTTCTGCCAAGATTGCAGAGTTAACAATTTTACTCAAAAGAGCATGGAAATGCCGTAATTCCTCTTCTAAAGTAGATAACTTAGATCTAAAAATTAACAGTTCCTGCTTATCACTCAAAGAACCTAATGCTACAGAAAGTTTCCCAATTTGAGTCAAAATATCCCGTCTAAGATGCCGGGCCTCTCGAACTGACTTAGCCTCATCGTTAATGGGTCCCTCCCCAGAATGGCCTGCCCGACCGCAAAGAACATCATCAGGCTTAAACTCAGTCGAGTCGACAGCGGTCGAGTCCCTGTCACCACCGAGTGTAGACATATTAAATGTTAGGGCTAAATTTAACAATTAAAAAATTAAGTTACACAAACACACAAAATTACAGTAGTTATAAAAAACTTAACTGCAAAGACCGTAAAAATACAAAAAAGAATTTAAATGCACGATACCGTAGCTGTACGAGTATGTGAAGTCCAAACGTCCACAAAACTTGCTTGGATTCTTCCACTTGAATCTTCAAGCACAGATGGATTGCCTTTAATCTTCTTTCTTGCCAATGAATGTCAAAGTTATTTTTTTTCTGTACCAAACTGAGAAGAAATGTCTTTAATTTTCTTTGCTTCTTTAGACTACCAACCAACAAGATCTTCTTTTATTATTTCTTTGCTTCTAAGTGCTTCTTGGCCTACCAACTAACTAACTTCGTCTTTTATTTTTTTGCTTCTAAGTGCTTCTGTGCCAAACACTAGACAGAGAATCGTCTTTTATTTTTTTGCTTCTAAGTGCTTCTGTGCCAAACACTAGACAGAGAATCGTCTTTTATTTTTTATGGTCACAGCGGTAAACCATAATTTCTTCGTGGGAAAATTGTAACTTAAAGTTCCCGGATCCTTTCGTCTGCATATAATGACCGAAGAAACACACACTTGAACTTCTTTTCAAACAGTGTATTTCTGTAAAAATTAGCCCACGGCTACCAAAAACGAGGGGGTGCAACGCGTACACCACTGAAAACTGTCACTACAGAACAGATTACTTGGATAAAAGACGGAACTTTTGTCCAGCTAGCAAGCACTAAGCCAACAGTTAAATGTGCGGCCAACTTTCAAACAATCATTTTACGAATGACCAGAATAGATATCAATATCTCAAATTCACGTAGAAAGTAACTGTGACGCAATAATGAAAGACAATTATGAAGTCATTCCAACAGGTGTTTAAAGCTGATGTAATATTTCCTGTTTACACAGGCCCAAACAAGTCCAAACAAGTTTGACACAAGTCTATGAACGATGGTGCAATTTTGGCACATTTTCTAGCAACTTCCATGACGTAATATTCAGTAGACTTGAACGGTTTTATATGACGTTTGATTTGTACAGAGATTGGCCGTAACAGTCGTTTATCCACAAAAACTGCAAGCCAATTCGCTCTCCATCTTCGCAATTCATTAGTAACTACACAGCAATTGCTTGGTTCAACATCCAGCCAGTGCCGGTCTTTGGAGTGTGCAAACCGTGCGATCGCACAGGGCCCGCAAATTAGGGGGCCCACAATTTACTCTGGAAATGCAGTAATTTTTGTCATTTCCAATGGAAAAAATTCAATTCGATTCACAAGCAAGTACCGTTATCCTTGAAGTCAGTTGTGGCTTTAGGAATTAGCAACAAGAAAACATGGAGACTCAGCTTTATTTCCGAAAAATGCCAGAGAAAACATGATCTTATCCTTTTGCTATGCCACCGGACAGCACCATTTTACAGTTAATATTCATACCCAAATTTTTGTTGAACATGCTCTCAGAATGCACCAAATTCAAAGTAATTTTCAAAATTTTCTGGGGGAGGCTCCCCAGACCCCACACCGCTGGGTGTTTTTTCTGCCGGCCGTCAAACCCCCTCCCCTTTTAAAATACTTAGCTACGCTACTGTATTGGATCATTGTCATTGGGGCCCGCAAAGCACATTCCGCACTGGGCCCGAAATACCCAAAGACCGGCACTGATCTAGCATTTCATGGCAGAAGTCGAAAATCTCGTCGATCGGGCAGTCCTCATCTTCATGAATCAATGAAGGCAGAAATATGCTGACTTTAAAAGCTAGCGGGCAGTGCTTATTGAATCTCTCGTGAATTTGTGCCATGCAATTGTCAAGAAAAGGAAGAAAAACTGTTTGTTTGAAATAGATCTCCGCAGTTTCAGTTGGAATGTTAGGTCTTTTTTTGCAAAATATATATATTTTTTTACCTGACCATTAAGTGGGGGGGCATCGCCCTTTATCCTCCCCCTTAAATACGCTACTGGTTGCCGGGGAATTATTCCATCCATTAGATGCGGCTAAATGGAGAGCAGTCGTTAGAATGCGTTGCTCAAGTGCACACCCTGAGAGTGAAACTAGCGCTGCTTGATCTTGAAGCTTCTTCCTTCACAAAGTCACGTGCTAACAAACTGAGATTATCTAGTAGCCTAATATCCAGCTAGGAGTTGTCTATAGGCTACATCCTCCTTCAACAGATTGATCATGTTTGATCAGCTGTGATCTCCCTTATGAACTGCCTCCATTTTGTTCTGTCCTTTGTTTTTATTAGTGTTTCCGGTATGCTTTTTATTCCTGTAATTTGCTTGATATTGTCAAAATATTTCATTTTTTGTCGTCCTTTTGTTCGTTTGCCTTGCACCATCCCAGTCAACATTGGATTTTCCAACGAGTTGCTTCTTGCTATGTGTCCGAAATATCTCAATTTTCTGAGGTTAATGTTATTAATCAGACTCCATTTATCGTTTATTTGTTGGGAAACAAATTCATTTGTTTTTCTTTCCATCCAGCTGATGCGTAATAGTCTTCTGTGACACCACAATAGGCTACATAGAGTTTCATCATAGGAAATTCACACTCCCAAAAATGCAATTCAGGTATTTCTTAGTGACGACACAATAGAGAAAACACAGTTGTGTATCAACTTGCAAAGTCAGAGCCTCTGCCAAATGGAACGCTCCACAAATCAACGCTCCACAAAGAAGAAGAACTTTTTGCTTCTATTGATGTAGGCCAATTAGGCTACTCCTGGCAGGAGTAAAAAAGAACTGGGATCAAGAAGCACGGCATTTGTTTTTGGACCCAAAGGAAAATGTTTCTCACAAAACTGCATGACACAATTTTTGCTTGGAGCTTATACTACAGTAGACGAGCAGTTTGTGCAGTTCAGAAAAAGATGTCCCTTTATGCAATACATGATGGGACGAACTGCCAAGTATGGCATCAAAGTCTTTTGGCTGTGGATCAGCACCTGAGAAAAGATTGCTCAGAATGTAGTTATCCAGCTAACATCACAATTTCAAGGCTTAAAAAGCCTTAAAAAGATAAAAACACTTCAGTGTTAATGGTTTTAACAATCAAACACAATAGTCAGCCATGCTCCAAAAAAATGAAGTAGGTATTTTGCTGAGTGTGCAATACATCATTGATGATAAAGATCCCAAATAAGTTAGAAGCCAAATTATTCAACTTTATTTTAATTCAAAGGTTAAACGGCAACTTTTCCTAATAGATTTGTCTGTTTGAAAAATTCACTACTTCACAAAAGAAGCTATGATGAGATTTGGGTTATCTTTTTAAAGTTCATTCCCAAAAACAGCAAACAGTTGTAGAAGAGGAAGCTGTGCCTTTGCGTCCACTAGCAAAGCACGACTAAAATGAGCGATTGTTCGATTAAAGCAGCTACCAAAACGTTCAAAAACTGTGTTTTACTACTATGATTTCAGTTCGTGAAGTGGTTTGTTTTCCACGTCACGCTTCATTGGTTGGATGAAGGGGGGGGGGGGGGGAAGATCTATTGCTGCAACAGGGATCTTACTGGGAAGTAACATGGTTTGGTTTTGAATCTTTATCCTCGGACTGACAAAGCCTTGATAGGTTATTCCTGGTAGTTTCGCATACTTGTAGAGGCTCTTGACGCAGGGCGGGTACCGAGATTGGCAGGCTGAAGTTTTCCGATTGTTGAAGTGTTGTTGCAGGGAAATTATTCCGATCACTAGGTGCTGTTGAATGGAGAGCAGTCCTGAAATGCGTTGCTCATGCGCACACCCCGAGAGTCGAACCAGCGCCGCGTGATCTTAAGCCAGGCGCGTAACCACTGAGCTAACGGGCGCCGGGCGGACATTGACATGTTATTGCTTTAAGTTGCATTGTAATTTACGTTGTTGCTGATTGCTTTGTTACGTTGCCTTAAGTTCTTTTGTCGTTTTTACTGGTGTTTATTTTCAGTCTGATTTCAGTTTGCAGTTTCTGTCTTTAGAACAACCTAGCTGCATTTTAGCGTAATAAACTTCTTTAATAGAGGAATTGTAGATGGTTTCACTACATTTTATTACGCTAATAAAGTATGGATCTGAAAGACTTGCGCCCTAGACTCTTAGCGGTGGACTTGCAAAGTAAAGACGCTAAACGACAATGGGTGAATTGGTACAAGTCTTTTACAATTTATGTAGAAAAGCTGGGAGAAGTTTCAGCTGAAGACAAGTTGAATTTGCTTATAAATCATATGAACGCTTCAATATATGAACTGGTGTGTGAGACAACAAATTATGATGAAGCTATCGAACAGCTGAGGCGCCTTTTTGAAAAGGTTTCTAACCCCATGTTTTCTCGATTTGTTTTAAAAACTAGGAAGCAGAAGCCAGATGAATCACTAGACGAGTAGGCTACGTGCAGACCTTAAAGCGATTGAGCCTCTCCTGTGACTTTGGGCGGCAGTTGCGCGTATCGGCAGTTGCGCTAAAGATAGGGCTACCATATGTCCTCTTTTAAGAGGATTTGTCCTCTGTTTCGAAAAAAAATAAATTGTCCTCCGAGGACACCCAAAAATGCTCAAGTGTCCTCTTTTTTTACATTTTCAGTTTTCTTGCTTATATTTTCAACAGGATTTCATTGTTATGTGACTTTTTCGCAATTTCCAACCATTTCTGTACCAATGCAACATGATAATTGATAGATATTCCACAAAAATATCGGAGTAGGCCTACTATTTGACCTGTTGTTCCAATCCAGGGGTCACCAAACTTTTTTTCTCTGAGGGCCGGATTGTTGCGAGATTAACTTGTGTGCCGGATGCAAATTGCGAAAAGATATACAACTGTTGAGAATCTCCATTGACTTGAATTGAGCACAATAAATAACAAAGTAAGCGGTGGACGTCAGAGTAAAGTATACAACACAACCTAAACGTTAATTATTTAGCACTGGTAGCCTACTGTCCAAATCCTTCTGCTTATGATGTCTAGTCTGGCTGGTATGATTGGCCTAAACAGAGATATCGCACTGATGAAACATTGGTGTTTTGAACAACAAAGTTCGTGATGTCATCAGAAGAAACAATATGAAAAAATCATTAGCAGGTTGCGTGTAGCTCAACAGCAACTTCAGTCCTTTACAAAAAGTTTGCTAACTTTTTCCTTAACAGTTGTAGTGCAGCTGTTATTTCCGCAGCACGTGGCAGGCCGGTTCCGGCCAGCAGGCCGTAGTTTGGTCACCCCTGTTCTAATCTAAACAATCCTAGACGTTCATTGAAACACTACATTGCTTCGCGATTGTCGTAGGTAGCCAAATCTTGGTCAGCGATGAGTGCGAGCGGAACTGCAAATCCACTTGTGAGGGAATTTCCTCATTTGAGGAGATTTGATCAACAAATTTATGAAAAAGAAAAATTGGAACAAACTAAAAAAATTGAAAAAATCAAAAAAATGAGTAAATCACAAAGAAATAAAACATTAAAAAACGCAAAAACAGAGTTTGACATGTTTACATTTTAAGGTTCTCACACTTTTACAATAAATTATTGTTTTATCCAGATCTATTTTCTATTGCTTCAGCGCTTGTAGACGTTGCTGATTACCAACTTAATAGTTTGGCTAATTTGTCAAGTGAAGCAAATCGAAAATATAATCCAAAGTGCACTATGTAATGCTGAATATGGAACCTATTTCAAAATATATCGTGGCATGGATACCTACTTACAACTTAATTATGACTTATGACAACTGATGTCGGCAGCAGTGGCCGAGTGGTTAGCGCGTTGGGCTCACAGCCGAGAGCCTGCATGTTCGACTCCAGCCACCCGCACTTGCTGTTGTTTCTCTGGGCAAGAAACTTTACGATAATTGCCTCTACCCAGTGATCGATTTCGAATAATGGGTAGTACCAAATTTAAGTCATAAGTAGAGTAGACCGGAAACAGACATTGCAGTCGGCTGCAGCGTGGGTCAGGTGTACGTCGGAAGGCGTACACCGATACATAGCGCTCAAGTCCGCTTTTCCGCAATGCAGGATAAAGATAAACAAACAAACAAACTTATGAGGGTGCAAATGTAGAATAAATTTTATCTGTGATGGCAACATCACAAAGCTCTCAAAAGCACAATGGTACAAGGAAGGAATCAGCTGTTTAGTTGAGTCTGCCTCTCATTAATACTTAACAGCTATGTATACAACTTCAATTATATTTCATGCATGTAATTTTACGATTTCGTTAAAGCTGATCCTTTTTTTCCGAAAAAATTTAAGGCATGGCTACCTGCAGATACTGCCTGATTTGTCACATTTTTATTACATTATCACATCACATTTTTATTTTGTCACACAAATCTGACAAATCGGCTTGCGAAAAACAAATTTGTCTGTTTTTTTTGCTGTAACTTTTGCTGCATACGTCTATATTTATCTAAAAGGATGTAAAAAATTCTTCATACGTAACAATGGTAACATTCTACTTAATAATAATAACCGTGTTTTTGTTTGCGCCCATTGCGATAACATGCAGTACACTGCGATCACAGATGCGATACAACAGCCGACAAGAAGCAGCGAAGTGACATGTAGCCTTCGAGTCAGCTGCTTCCTTTATTTTGGCTTGCCATTAAGTGTCTTTGCCGAGACACAGCCGCGTGCTCTGGAGCAGTGTCGAACCCACGTCCTTTCGAACGTTGTATTTTACTCGCTGGCGAAACGTGTCCTCTTTTTAGGCTATGAAAATATGGTAGGCCTAGCTAAAGAGGAAGCTATACGTGACTCGTTTATCGCTGGGATTTCGTCAAATCACATTAAACAACGCTTGCTAGAAGACAAAAATGCTTCGCTACAACAAACTTTTGATAAAGCTCGATCCTTAGATGATGCCCAAACGTTTTGCAATCGTTTCGAAATGACTGCGAGCCAGACTTCGTCTTCACTTGATTGTGGCGCAACAGCTTTTGAAACACGTCCTACCTTTAAAATTGAAGATTCTTCAGATAAGGAAGAAAGCTCAGATGTTAGCGCCGCGTTGGTGGAAAAGTGTAACTATTGCAGAAATAGGCGACATAGTAGACTAGAAGATATTGCCCTGCTGGTGAAGTTATTTGTTTCAAATATTCTAAAAAAAGGTCATTTTTCAAAAGTTTGTCGTCTTTCCAGGGTAAATCGAAAAACTATTTATTCAACTGCTTCTACTCCACAAGATGTCATTATGAATATGACACCGAATCTTTCGACACCCACGCAAAGGTCAACGTCCCTGTTACAGTTAACGGAGTTCAAGCCAATGCTCTCATTGACAGTGGCTCTACCCTTTGTCACATGAGCGACGGTTTAAGAAAGCGTCTAAGACTAAATCTTGGAGAAAGTGAATGCCGCATTCAATTCAATTCAATTTATTTTTCTAAATTCAATTTCATTGGTTTAGCCGTGAAAAGTTGTTCATCGCAAAGTTTAGGAATCTGTAACGTAAAAGTTGCGCTTTTTGGACAAGAGTATGATAATGTAGGAGTCACTGTTTTGAAAAATATGCTCACCGACCTAATTATCGGACAAACTTTTATGAAACAGCATAAAAGCGTGAATATTCAATTTGGAGGCCCTATGCCAACGTTACAGATCGGAGCATTAGAAGCTATTGAAACGTCTACTTCAATACAGCTTTTCAAACACTTAAGGAAGGAGTGCCATCCGATTGCTACAAAGCCTATAGAAAGTATTCTCAAGCCGATAGAAGTTTTATCTCTTCAGAGGTGCAGCGACTTTATAAGGAAGGTTTAATTGAGCCGAGTCGTTCGCCATGGCGAGCACAACCTCTTGTGGTCACTCAAAAAATCACAAAAAGCGTATGGTCATCGATTTTAGCCAAACCATAAACAAATTCACTTGTTTGGACGCGTATCCTTTACCTCTTATGTTAGACGTAGTGAACAATGTCGCTAGGAACACCATCTATACATTCTATAGCCTACAGCGCTAGATTAAAAAAGTGCGTACCACCAGGTAGAAGTTCCTCTGCAAGATCGAAATTACACTGCTTTCGAAGCCAATGGAAGCTTGTGGCAATGGAAGAGAACGCCGTTTGGTCTAACGAATGCAGTAGGCTACCGTAGGTACCTGGTTTTCAACGGGTAATGGACAACTATAACACAACGTACGGTGCACAAACTTGGTCATGTGCCTCACTAAATAACAACTTTGCGCGTTTTTGCGATTGAAAACGCGTTAACTAGTTTTTGGAGGTCAATCTTACGGAGTAGATCGCTCTCCTTTCAATACACAAATGTGCCAGTGTACCAAGACGTTGTTGACACATTCTTGATCGTTTAACGTCTTTAATTCGTTTTACTTGTGAAAACGAGCGTTCCCCTGAGCGATTCATAGCCATTAGAGACAAGTACATTCTAAGTTAGGGTTGCCATACCGTCCGGAAAATTCCGGACATGTCCGGAATTTAGGGTTAAATTTTGCGTCCGGGAGGAATTTAAAAAAATGCTCAAATGTCCGGAATTTTGTGATGGGCGTTTTGGGGGATCATCCACCAATAGTTATTAAACGGTTCTTTGAAAATGAAATGAGCGAGTTATACCTTTGGCATATGCACTCACTAATGTCCGTGTTTCATGGATGTATTCAAGTAGTTGAGAGAGAAAACAATTCCGTTGCAGAAGTGCTAGAAAATTTGGAGCTGGTTCATAAGGTGTTTGTGGAAAGGAAGAATGAAAACTTTATGTCCTTGAAAGTTAAAAGGCTTTTAGTTGAAAAAAGAGAAGAGGGATATGAAGATGAATGTAACAATTTTCATTCCGAAGTTGCAAACCTCTATGAGAGATGCTTGGAGTACCTGTGCAAATGGATGAAACCAATGGAAGAGTTTGCTTGTTTCAAATGGATGACCTTGAACGAGATGCCAAGTTGGAAGGATGTAGAGCCTTGCCTTGGAGATCTGATTGGTAAAGGGGTTGATGTGGACGATGCAAAGTACTTTGACCAAATCTGTAACTTGAAGCTGTTTGTGGAAAGTTACCTACAGGACGAAGAATTTATTAAATTGCAAACGCATAAGAAAAGGTGCAAATATTTCGATCAGTCTACGAACATCACATGCCACTCAGAAATTTTAAGGATTGTACACTTTTTCTTTGCTGTTACATCCCACAATGCCAACGTAGAGAGAGTCTTTTCATTGATGCAAAGTCAGTGGACTAAAGAAAGAAACAAGTTGAGCGTTGCGACTATGAAAGGCATATTGACTCTTCAATATAATTTCAAAGATATGTGCTGTAGTGAATTTTTCTCATTTTTGAAATCACACAAGGCCCTATTGAAGAGAATTAGATCTTCAGAAAAATATGCATCGTCGGAAGAGTAAATTTGTAGTGACTTGACTTACAAGCGTCTTTAATTTTTTTTAAGCATGTAATTGCTGTTCTTCCTTTTTCGGCACAACCTAATTCTCATTATTATTTTTCACTTTGAACTTGAAATTTATTTCAGTGACGGTCCGTAGCTATATTTAGAGAGTGCTTACCCTGCCTGGTGTGAGATTCTGCTCGTGACAGAAGACAATACTTTTCATTTCGGTAGCTGGCGCTTTAGCATGAGTATCGTACAACTTTTGCAGTTTTAGCATTTCGGTAGCGCACAGGCGCGGATCTAGGAGTTTTTTTTTGGGGGGGAGGCCAGAAAATTTGAAAATGAATTAAAAAAAAGAAAAAGATAAAACATATATGAACAATCAGTGGCGTAGCCAGAAATTTTGGGGGTTTTGACGGCCGGCGGGCGAAGCCCGACGGCGTGTTCGCCAAAGGCGACACCCAGCGGCGGGGGTCTGGGGGGCCTCCCCCAGAAAATTTTAAAAAATTACTTTGAATTTGGTGCATTCTGAGAGCATTTTCAACAAAAATATGGGTATAAATATTCCTGTAGAATGGTGCTGTCCGGTGGCATAGCAAAAAGATAAGATCATGTTTTCTTCGGCATTTTTTCGGTAATAAAACTAAGTCTCCGTGTTTTCTTGTTGCTAATTCCTGGCTGAGATGTTTGAATGTTTGGTATTGGCAAAACTCGCTCTTTTAATGCAGTTTCGCTTAAAATTAGGCAAACTTTGTTTTAGAGACATAGAGACTGAAAGCATCATTTTCAATATCGTGACGTTACACGCGTGCCAAAGGGGGGGTTGTAACCCCCCCCCCCCCCCCCCCCCTGGCTACACCACTGTGAACAATGATACTTCGACATATACGATATTCTATAAAAATAGACATTAAAACAGCCATGTTCATCAATAAATTTTGCTGGAATAAAAATTGCTAAGCATGCAAAGTAAACTTGAAATCTGGTTTACAACCCTGTATGCAGTGTCCATGACCAATTGGATATTTGTATGTTTGCAGACATATAGCTTACGGTAATTGATTGAAATTATGATGAAGACTAAAAACTATAAAACAATTCAGGTTTCAGATTGTTTCAACTGACGTCATTTGGCTCAGCGTTGGTTTCAGCTGAGCCAGCTCCAACAAATGTTGCTATTAAAATGTATAATCGATGGATAATTTCAACCTTAATAATAACAAAAAATAATTCCCCTCCCCCCCGGGATAAGTTAAGTCTGCTGTGGGACTAATATCAGCTGTTTAGAAGTATATCAACCCAGTGGCGGCTCGTGGTATTTATAGCAGGGGGTGCTGCAACCGGAAGTAGCCTATACGTGAAAGAGCGAGCGCCAAAGGCGCGATGCCAAGGGGTCTAGGGACATGACCCCCATAAAATGTTACCTTATTTTAGTGGTATTTTATGAATTTTGAGGCTATTTGAGCACTTAATTTCCTGATGTTCATCAAGTTTAAATAGGCTGTTTTAGCATGTGACCTTTGGCCTTAACTTATTATCGTAAGTTAACAATGAACCTAGGTTACATTTAGTTTATAAAGAATCCACCAGGTTTGGTAACTACAAAAATTTATTGGTAGAGCTTTTCTTAAATTTAATTTAACAACACTAATGAAAACCTAGTCTAAGCTTTATCTTTTTGTGCAGAAAGCAAAGCACATTAGTCTAACCCATGTACTTCTAGACTACCTAGTAGTGTAGAAGTACATGGTCTAACCATGTAACAGCATCAGTCGCAGCCACATAATATCGTGCTTGAAAACAACAGTATTTGCAACAGTAGCTAGCCTGACCACGTGACCAGCAACTGCAAAATTTGCAGTTCGAAATTGTGGGATTTGAAGCAACCTCAGCCAAAATATGACGTCACAATTTCTCTTTGTTCTTCTTTTATAAGATCGCAACTGCAGGGCTTGCAGTTCAGAGCTGCCAAATACAAAACTTAAAAAATCATCATATTTTTTAAAACCCAGAAATTATGAAACTTCCAGTCGGTAGGATCTATAGAGAACACGAAAAAAAACGTTAAATTAATAAAAAAAAATAAAATACTGAAATGTGCAGGGGGTGCTGCAGTTTTGCAGTTTCTATGGACGAGCCGCCACTGTATCAACCCATTCAACAATTTTTCACAAAATTATTTCACAATTTTTCACAAAATTTGTTGACAACAAAATTTCACAAAATTTTACAAAATTTTCCCGGGCCCCTTGCCCCCCCTCCCTATAGATCCGCGCCTGGTAGCGCATATATATGGTCTCATGAAAATAATCATGCACTGTCCGGAATTTTGCTTTTTCAAATATGGTAACCCTATTCTAAGTGCTACTTCAGTATGCATTGTAAACACAAGTAGTGTGCTGCATTTTAAGCATTTTCTGGGCACTTCTTGTTGCTGTTGTTTCATCGCGTCTTTGCTCTTTATAGTCTTTATACCAGCACATAAACTGACGAAATTCTGATGGGAAGTCGGAAGAAAGGTTCTTTGAATACACACCAACCAGACTCAGTCAAAACTCCAAACCTCTGCAGCATCATAGAATATGCATCGATACGTTTCTGTAGTGCGCTCTTCAGTTGGTCGATGATCACATAAAACGTGTTGATTTGCTGCTGCCACAGCGATCACGTGCCTGCTGCTCATAATAGTCAAAATTCTCTCTGCACTCATCCTAGAATTTATCCAAGCTCTTCAGCAGACTAATGGCTGGTATCAGTTCGATAGTGGAACGTTGAAGCAACATGCTACTAGTATTGAAGCGCTGCAAAATATTGTTTTGAAGTGGCAACATGAATCAATTCGTCTTTTTTTTAATGATTTTTGCAACCTTTAATTCATCTGGATAAACAGAGCTATTAAGATAAATACTTATTAAAGCTTTGGTAGAGAGTTTGCTTTGTTGAACCATAGAAAAATAAAACAAAGTAATTTCAGCGGGTTTAACATGATGTAACTTATTACATACATAAATATAACATAATTAAAAATAAACTCTAACGTTTTCGACACGTACGTGTGTCCTCATCAGGTCTAGTCAGGTCATCAGGTCTCATTCAGTCTGGAGTGTCGTTAGTATAGCCTACAGTTATAGTGCAACGTCAAATTTACCTTACAATTTTCATTTTATGTATATTGCAGATATGTAATTCCTGATGAGGACACACGTACGTGTCGAAAACGTTAGAGTTTATTTTTAATTATGTTATACTTGTGTATGTAATAACTTACATCATGTTAAACCCGCTGAAGTTACTTTGTTTTATTTCTCTATGGTTCAAATACTTATTAGTTTAGAAAATAAGTTAATTATTTTAAAAACATGACTAAATTTCTACTGATTTTAAAGTGGCCTGGATTTTTGACTGGCTTGTAGGCACGTGCCTACTTTGCCTAATAGTTAATCCGGCACTGAACAGCGAAAGTGGGTATCGAATCTTCAACCTCTTGATCCAGAATCAAACCACTAAGGTAACCGCCGTGCTTATAATTATACCTTGAGATACCAGTTGGGTGCTTTCATCAATTGAGTGACACTGCCGCTTACGTGCAGTAGGCAAAATAATTTAATCAAATGAAAATACCATAAAAAATTCCAAACTTTGTATTTTGCTTTCTGCTTAAAGTGCCTCTGACAGGAAAATAAATTCGCTAAATTTATTTAAGATACCAAAAAGATGACACTAACAAACTTTTCTGACCAGCAAATCGTAAAAAATATCAACAGGCTACTAAGTTACACGCTTGCAAACTTTCGTTGACATCGGCGAATCTGGCACTCATTCAATTGCGAAAATAAAAACGGCTACACCGCTGTGACGTCACAGTAAGCGGGAAGGATACATTCTTTCTCCGTGATGACTTGGTAAAGTATGGTACGGCTACTGCAAAACGTGAATGTGTGGGGCTCTGTTGATCTAAAGCATGCGCAAATTAAGAATTACCGAAATGAAAAAGTGAACTTATTATTCCTACTATCAGGTTTCGATCAAATAGGTTGAGTTTACTTTTATCAAACAGCATCTCAATTCAATTGAAATTGCAGTTTCATAGGGCTACAATTTTCATACTTTTTTATTTGTCCTAATCTGGCTATAGCCATTTGCAGTGTAACAATAGTATTTCACAAACAGCACCTTTGATTTATGGTTGAGGCAATGCCTACAAATTGCTGTTTGTGTGACATTGTCAGTGACAAAGACCGTGTGCTTTCTTTTCCCACTTTTCCACAAAACAAGGTACTGAGAAGAAAATGATCAAAGTTTTCTTCAAGTGTTCGAAAGTGGGATGGGCCGTACAAAACTAGTCGTATATGTTCACTTCACTGAAGATGATTTTGTTAATACCACTGGTCACAGCGGTAAACCATAATCTCTTCGTGGGAAAATTGTAACATAAGATTCCCGAATCCGTTCGTCTGCATGTAATGACCGAAAAAGAAACACTCCTTTGAAACGTCTATTCAAAATTGCATTTCTGTAAAATTAGCCACCTGGCTGTCGAAAATGGGATGCAACGCCGTATACCACTAAAACTTGTCACTACAGAACAGATTACTTGGATAAAAGACGGAAATTTTCGTCCAGCTGACAAGCACTAAGCAAAACAGTTAAATGTGCGACTAACTCTCAAGCAACCATTTCACGAATGACCAGAATAGATATCAATATCTCAAACTCACGTACGCAATACTGTGACGTAATAGTGAAAGACATTGTCACGCAATTCAAACAGGTGTTCAAAGGTGGTGATGCCATGTTTCATGTTTAAACAGGTTTTATACAAGTCTTACGAACGATGGTGCAATTTTGGCTCATTTTTAGGAAAAATTCCATGACGTAATACGCTAAGGTTCAGTAGACCTGAACGGTTTTTATATGACGTTTGATTAGGTGAACAATTGTCTGGAACATAGCGGCCCCTAGTTATGACAGTCTGACATGGCATAACTAAAAAAGAATTGACGACAATTGTGAGCCAATGAATAAAAACACATGATACACAAATTGTTTGAGTCACTCACGTTTAAGTTAATACGCAAATACAAAGGGCATGCAAAGAATGAACAGCAATACGAATAATACACGACGATACATGAAATTGGTACCATAGGTACACGCTAAAATGACGCTATGTACAATGGTTGCGATAATAACCGACTGTTCTGGGCTCAGACAAGTATCGGCCACCGCAGACAAAACCAGGCTCAAACCCTAACACTTAGGTGTTCTTTACGGGGGTGAGGCACGAAATATCCCTCAACACGTAGTCTACTTTCACTTTCCCTGTACTCTCATCATAGTTGCAGACGGCAACTTTAGCTCTACGAACCACAGGCTTCCCTTTCCTAATTTGTGGAACTACCTCATGCACCCTCCCAAGTTGATACTTCCCACGTTTACCAATGTCTTGGAGAGAACCCACCACTACAAGTTGACCAGGCTCCAAATTCTCGGCCATTTTTAGCCATTTTTTCCAGCCCTGAAGACCTGACAAGTAAAAATCGATCCATTTACTCTAAAACTGCTGAGAAAGTGACAAATTGAACCGATAATCCCTTCTTAATTGGTCACGATCATGTGGTTTCCCGACAGCACAGTATAGGTCTAAGTATGGGGTCAAAAGTGAGGCAGGGGTGATGACAGTAAAATCCCTAGGGTCGTCACTCAAAGGTACCAAAGGGCGTTCGTTCACGATCCGAACGGCACTGCCTGTGTACGTAAGCAGTTCAATAAAATTGGGCTTACGAATTGAAGAGTCCAAAATGTGAAAAAAGTACTTGGTCATATCGGCCACGAAACCAAATCTACTCAGCCGAAATCTAGCCAAGAGATCTGCCAGAGGGTTTAACAAATCAGGACACGAAAACATCACATCATTAACACAAGTTCCTCGAAATTCAGACTTGCCATCGTAAACAATACGCTTTTTTAATTGTGACGTCACAAAGTATGGTAAATACCATTCAAATCCCTTTACATTTTCTGCTTCACCAGCACGCTCAATATAGCCATTAGATTTAAGATCCTTCATGGTGTCAGTAAGGAAATCACAAAGTTCAGGTTATTTTAAAGCCTTCTTCCTTAAAGCAGCAGCTCTATCTGACGCCAACACAAAATTGTAAGGTAGATCAATATCTTCCTTCAACGGAACAGGTATCTCAAATCGACCATCTTTCAACTCTATATTCGGTTCGACAACTTCTCTAGCTAAAATGTCATTGCGAGACAATTCACAGGTTTCATTTTGAAACGTCAAATCCTGAATGACTTTATTCAGGTTTGCTATTTCCATATCACGAGACTCAATTTTACGCTGAAAGCCAGAGATGACATCCGACTCTGAAGACGTCTGCACTCTGCACACATTTGCAACGCTTTCATCTAAGAGTGACTTACCACCACAAGCCAACCAACCGAGAGGAGTGAGCAAAGCATGCGGTTCACTACGACTTTCACCAACACGTTCTTCTTTGGCCCACATCAAATAAGCGTTGTCGTTGCCAATCAGTACATCTACAGTACTACAATCATTCAAATGAAACATATTCACGTCATAAAAATGACGGAAACCACTTAAATCCTGCTTGTGCGGTAAAGTTTTAACATCGTCAGCCCAAGTTGGGTTAACCACCGAAGTTATATCACAAAACAGTTCATCAGTCTCTAACGACTGGATGTTGAGTTTAACAAGGTTAGCACAAGTAGGTTTCTGACCAGCCAGAGTATCCATTTTAAACGACGCTTTATCATACGGTTTAAGGCCAAGTTTGCACACCAAATCACTCGAAACAAACGTCAACTGCGAACCAGGATCATGCTGACAATACACCAACTTCGATTTGCCAGTCATTGGATTCAAAACACGAGCAGCAGTAACGCGGTTAAAAGCTGCTTTAACATTTCCAATCTTAACATTACGCACAGGAACTCTGGCACCAGCATCACCTTTGCCGATCGAATCCAGAGAATCACGTGACGTCACATAACAATCATGCAGAAGAAAATAGTGTTTCCTATCGTTGTTAGGCCCACACTTACGACAATTATTTGCATGAACGCAATCCCTAACCATATGCTGGCGCAAACAATTCAAGCATTTGCCAGCTTTCACAATAACATCTCTCCGATCTTTAGGTGTCAAGCGCAAAAATTCTTTACAATTAGACAAAAAATGATATTCCACTTGACCACGTGACAAACAATAAAAACATGCCGGTATGTCACTACGTCTGGCCACACCACCGCGCGGTGCGCCAACAGCAGTCGAATGCTGCGAACTCCCTAAAATCACATTATGATGGGGTTTTACCGACGTCTGCCTAACCGGACATGAAGGCAATTTTCCTTTGCCAAACTTTTTAAAATGCTGCGACTCACCAGAATCGCCCATTAGCAAAATGCTAAAATCAGTCGACTTACGCGTTTCCTCTCGTACAACAAAATCGAACAAACTCTGAAAAGTAGGCTCATTAGTGCCACCATACTGATCACCTAAAAAGTCAAGATAACGCTGCTTAGCGTCAAACGGGAGTCGCTTAGCTAAATCCAAAACAAAACGTCCTTCCAATTTGTCACGCTGACCATAAGCTTGCGCGTAAAGCAGACACTGCGACAATTCATCTTTAAACTCTTTCAAATCACTGGAAAAGATCGAAGTCAATTTGCTACCATAGCGATACTTTCTAATTTCCGGTTCGGCGAAAAGACCTCCACGAACTCTAAAACGTTGAGACAAGCGATCTAACGACATTTCTATCCTGTCTTCCTCTGACAAGCCAGGAGTGTCGGAAACCAAATTAGCAATCGTTTGAGCAGCTGTTCTAACACAAGCTGCTTGTAACAAAGTCAAACGAATTCCTTTAAAGGGCGAAGCTGCCATTAAGGCCGTAACACGATTTTTAAAGAAGATAAATGGCATATTATTACCATCGTAACCAATCAAGGCCGCCTTATCGAAAAACGTCCTACTATTTTGGTATTCAAAAAAGCAATCCTGCTGTTGAGAACTCGATTTAGCGGGAGAAGACAAGCTATATCCCTTAAGGGGCTGAGGGGGCTCAGTCACGTGCACAGCACGATCAAGATCCTCACAAACGTTAAAATCAGTAGACGCGACACGCCTCTCACAACCACCCAAATTACGTGTAGCTGGGCGATTAAAACCTAGCGGCGCAGAAAACTGTGAAGAGGGCAAAGCATTACTGCTAATGGCGGCCCCGTGACCTGTACGCTCTGGAGGAGGAGTTCTGTTGTAATTCGCAGGCCTTGGCTTTAGATCCTTCGGAAGATCATGAGCTGCGGCCCCGAGACCTCCTGAAACAGTTTGAAAACGTGTGGATTGCCCAGGTCCACTCACGGACTGAACAGGCGCCTGGAAAAGGTTATGTAAATTAAACTGAGATTGATGTTCACTTCTGGAATAGCTAGAAGAGCCCTTCTTAGAACTACGCCGGAGCCCAACTCTGAACGATATTCAGCTAAAACTACCTCTTTACGTTGTTCAGCCCTTAACAGAGCGTCTTTGAGTGCGAACTCAGCAGCTCTAGCTTCGGCTCTCGCGGCTTGTATCTGGAGCTCCTCTCGTCTTAGCTGTAGATTAATTTGTGCAACTATCCGAGACGAACTCCTAGTGCTTACATTTGAGGCGCTATCCTCAGGATGTATGTCAGCATCCAACATATCTGAGAACTCACTTACTTTTTGTTCAAAGTTATTTTTTAATGAGTTAAATTCCGGATCTACCCTATCACGAAGTTCTGTCAAGATTGCAGAGTTAAAAATTTTAATCAAAAGAGCATGGAAATGCCGTAAATCCTCTTCCAAAGTAGAGAACTTAGATCTAAAAATTAACAGTTCCTGCTTATCACTCAAAGAACCTAGGGCTACAGAAAGTTCCCCAATTTGAGTTAAAATATCCCTTCTAAGATGCCGGGCCTCTCGAACTGACTTAGCCTCATCGTTACTGGGTCCCTCCCCAGAATGGCCTGCCCGACCGCAAAGAACATCATCAGGCTTAAACTCAGTCGAGTCTACGGCGGTCGAGTCCCTGTCGCCACCTAGTGTAGACATATTAATTGTTGGGGCTAAATTTAACAATTAAAAAATTAAGTTACACAAACACACAAAATTAAGTTATAAAAACTTAACTGCAAAGACCGTAAAAATATAAAAAGAATTTAAATGCACAATACCGTAGTTGTACGGGTATATGAAGTCCTAAAGTTCCACAAAACTTGCTTGGATTCTTCGACTTGAATCTTCAAGCACAGATCGATTGTCTTTAATCTTTTTTCTTCAAATGAATGTCAATGTTGTTTTTTCTTCGGAACCAACAAAGAAACGCCTTTAATTTTTAACTTGAAGTTCTTCAGTACCAACTGAGAAGAAAAGTCTTTAATTTTCTTTTGCTTCTGTAGACTACCAACCAACAAGATCTTCTTTTATTATTTCTTTGCTTCTGTACCAAACACTAGACAGAGTAACGTCTTTATTCTTTTTGTGCTTCTGGTGCTTCTTGGCCTACCAGCTAACAAGTCACGTCTTTTATTCTTTATGTGCTTCTAGTGCTTCTTGGCCTACCAGCTAACAAGTCACGTCTTTTATTTTTTATGGTCACAGCGGTAAACCATAATCTCTTCGTGGGAAAATTGTAACATAAGATTCCCGAATCCGTTCGTCTGCATGTAATGACCGAAAAAGAAACAATCCTTTGAAACGTCTATTCAAAATTGTATTTCTGTAAAATTAGCCACCTGGCTGTCGAAAATGGGATGCAACGCCGTATACCACTAAAACTTGTCACTACAGAACAGATTACTTGGATAAAAGACGGAAATTTTCGTCCAGCTGACAAGCACTAAGCAAAACAGTTAAATGTGCGACTAACTCTCAAGCAACCATTTCACGAATGACCAGAATAGATATCAATATCTCAAACTCACGTACGCAATACTGTGACGTAATAGTGAAAGACATTGTCACGCAATTCAAACAGGTGTTCAAAGGTGGTGATGCCATGTTTCATGTTTAAACAGGTTTTATACAAGTCTTACGAACGATGGTGCAATTTTGGCTCATTTTTAGGAAAAATTCCATGACGTAATACGCTAAGGTTCAGTAGACCTGAACGGTTTTTATATGACGTTTGATTAGGTGAACAATTGTCTGGAACAACCACTAAAGTAAAAATGCCTACAGGCATGTGTTGGAGTGTATACTAGGCTACAAGGTGATGCTCTCGGAAGCAACAATCGGATTGTGATGCCGTCATGCATTGTTTGGCGAATCCGAAACAATTTTCCAGATCCAGATGGCCGTTACACAGGATTTCAATGGCCAACTGAAGGCACATTATGAGAGAGAGAGTGAACTTTTATTTATTTTTGAATAGTGATGATGAATTAAATATGAATGATGATTCGTACGATTTCTTCATTTTTCACTTAAAGTATATTTTAGGTTTTGTAGGAACGCATCCAGTACAGTTTTATTAAACTGCAAAAAACAATAAATCTTCGAAAAAAGCAACCGCTTATACCAACTCTGACCAAACTGTGATCCACCAATTACATCTAGGAAGCGTTTGTTTCATCCGTTGCTAACGACGTCCACTTAGGATGACGTAATACCACCAAAGTCGTCCCAGAGCAGTGAAATATGGAGTTTCGCCTGTGGTGGCGCTGCGGAGCAGTCGTTTGATTGAATTACGCCCTAACCAGTCGAGCTACGAGGTTAAGATTAAAAAGTTCGCTAAGTGTAATTCTGCGCTAGGAAATGCTTTAAAAAGTTACTATACTTGGATCCAACCTGTCAGGGGCACTTTAAGGAGATTGATATTTTAGCTTGTTACTATTGCATGGTTAATAATGTTGCTTAGAAAACAAATTGGTATCAAAATTATAATTGGTAGGTGTATTTCAGCTGCTTATGCACCACATGGCCTGGATTTCTGGATCTTGCACAATGTGTATGTGCAATAAACGCAACGTCAAATCTTCTACTTTTGACAAAAGTAACCATATGCTGTTATCATATTTCACAAACCTGCAAACCTGACGTGATAGCATAAATCTGAGGTCAGATTTGGATTTAGCACCCCAAAATTACTCTAAATCAGCTTTCAAAGTTTATAAAGCAAAAATCGTGTAGACCAGTGTAATCTATGGAAGTGGTGAATGACATGTTATTGCTTTAAGTTGCATTGTAATTTACGTTGTTGCTGATTGCTTTGTTACGTTGCCTTAAGTTCCTTTGTCGTTTTTACTGGTGTTTATTTTCAGTCTGATTTCAGTTTGCAGTTTCTGTCTTTATAACAACCTAGCTGCATTTTAGCGTAATAAACTTCTTTAATAGAGGAATTGTAGATGGTTTCACTACAGACATATTATTATTTAAGTGGCTACCTCTTCAGTCCGAGGATAAAGATTCAAAATCAACCAACTGTAACCAATCATAGCCTACAGCTTATACAAATTAGACTATAGATTGTAAACTTGATTGAAAGTGGCTGTTTGGTCTGTTTGAAGCTTTTATGAATTTGTAGCGAATCTTCGGTAAACTGAAATTAACTTAATTGATTGGTTTGGCATTATCAAATTCGTTCAAGTGCCTACAATTTTTTAGGACAAGCGTTTAGAACAAGTGTTATCAAAATTGCCTTTCTGTGCAACCGGATATCATGTCGATAACCGTCCATCCCATCCGTTAAAAATGGTGTTGTTACATGCGATGAGACTAGATGAGACGAAACGTGGTGCAAATTCATTTGTAACTTAGTCATGCAGTTGCCTTTTCTGTAATTTGTTTTTCGTCTGTCTGTATGTTTTCCGCTCTATTGCTTTTAATCGTTGCGTGTTTCTCGATGCTTTTAGTTAGTTGTTTAGTTAGTTAGTTAGTTACGGTAGTTACTGTCAAGAAGTGAAATTTATTGTAGTTTATAAATATTTGCAGATTCCTGATGAGGGCTTAAGTTAAGCCGAAAACGTTTGAATGTTGAACTATTTGTAAATATGTAAGTTGTGTCTTGCCTGTCTTTGATATAAAACGATAAAAATCTGGCAACTCTGATCAACGTCCTTTTCAAAGATAGATGTTGTTGGTTAGCGACCGATTGGCCGGATTTGTAATTACATACTAGTTTGTGGTCAGTTGGTGTAGCAGACACGGTATCCCGAGTTTTGTGTCTCTGCATAAAGAATCATTGTTATCATTTTTTGACTCAAAAGTGTCAACGCTGCAAAATCCATGTCAGAAATTAGTGAACTGAGTTGGTATCATGGCAACATTTCACGACACATTGCTGAAGCTTTGCTAATGGCAAATGGAATGGAAGGTAGCTACCTTTTACGTGATGGGTCTGACAAAAACATGTTATGTATCTCAGTCAGAGGTAAAGATTCAGTCAAACATTTCAAAATTATCAAGGAAAGAACCGTGTTTAAATTTGGAATAACGGAATTTAACAACATTGATATGTTAATAACACATTTTGCAAATCAACCTTTGCTAGCTGGAAATTCTGGAACGCTTGTTCTGCTAAAGCACCCTTATCCTAAAATGGTTGAAGAACCTAGTAATTATGAAAGAGTAGTTTTACAGTCAACAGCACGTACTGGAGCAACCGAACAAGATCTTGAATGTCAGACGCATGCAACTTCACTTGCTTCTAAAGAAGGTTTTTTGACAAAACAGGGGGACATAAGAAAAAACTGGAAAACTCGATGGTTTGTTTTAAACAAAAACGAATTAAGTTATTTCTCTGATCGAACAAAAGAGAAACCGATAAAAACCCTATGTCTTGAAGATTGTCAAGGGTGTTCAAAAGATAATAGTACTGGGAAAAAGTTTTGTTTTTCTTTGAAATATCCTAATAGAACATGGTATTTTTATGCATCCACTGAAGAAGAGCAAAAAGAATGGATGGAGATGATAAAATGGAAAATAACACAACTTGAAAAAAGTACAGGCTCTGTCTATCGTCGCTAATTTTCAGTGCAATTACATGTTGTCCCTGAATCTTCATAACTCACATTATGTCAGCAACAGAATCTTATTTTTAGGCTAACTTCTATAGTAGTGTATAGATTTTTGTTTTTGCAAAAGAACATGACCTTCTTGCTCTCTTTTTATTTCATTTGGCAAAGATGTGTCTATAAAGAATTGTAAAATGTTGATTGTTGTTTAACTAAATAGTTTCCTTTAAATGCCTAAAACAGTTTTGGTAGTGCAGTTGCTAGTTCTATTGTATTATTGATTAAATTACTAAACATTTTTAAGTTGCAGCATATTATAACTTATTCCATTTTGATAAAAAGGTTATGACTTGCAAAATTCATCATTAACAGCTTTGATAGAGAGTTTGCTTTGTTGAACCGTAGAGAAATATAACAGAGTAACCTTAGCGTCAAGGTTACTCTGTTTGCTTCACTGTGTAGATTCTAACAATCTGTTTTAGCCTGATGCTGCGAGTTCGTTGTGGCAATATCGAATTGCACTAGCTTTCGGAACACAGTTCCCTAGTCATGTGCTATGACGAATGTGCTTATGACGAATCGTCATAGCACATGACTAGGGAACTGTGTTCCGAAAGCTAGTGCAATTCGATATTGCCACAACAAACTCGCAGCATCAAGCTAAAACAGATCGTTAGAATCTACGCTGTGAAGTAAGCAACAATCATGCTGCTAAAAGCGAAACTCAATCAATTGCATTACTCTGTTTGAGAAGTTTATATGCAGATTATCGTTGCAGTTAAATAGTAGTTGCTTAAACATTAGATTTTATGCAAACAAGGTTTTATTGTTACTGTATTAATGTATATCTTATAGTTCATGTGCAATATTATTACTGTTTCACGTGATTTATTCTTTAAGTATAGTATATGTGTTACAAATATATTACTTTTTCTGTGTCTTTGCTGGAATATTGACTTTCTTGCTTTTCTGTCTGCATAATTTAAATATTCAACTACTGAGTATATAAGCGTAGATGAAAAATTGTTTTTGATGCACTTGCCAGTTATATAAATTGTGTATATCATCTATCTTCAGTCATCAACAAAAACAATAATTTCCATGTATGTTGGCTTACTTGTTGTTTGTAGCTTGACATATTAATTGTAATAGTTGTTGCGATTTTGTGTTTGTTTTGCTGAAGGACAATATAGGACAGGATCATATGTAACACATCATCAAAAAGGAGTGAAGGACGTGAACATGTGGATCTCATAGACCCTGATATGAAGACATTACTCTGGTTACAACAATTGGGAGATGTTGCCTGAATTTTTGCTTCATAAGCAAGAAGAAGAAGTGAAGGACTATGCAAATTATCATGCAGCTACTCCCATGTGTTATGTTTACATCTTTATTTCAACAAATAACAAGTTTTAAAGCTGTTTTTGCATTCAATTACTTTTTCCTTGGTGATTTACTATTTTTGGCAGTTGTTTCAAAGTTTGCAATGGCCTGGCAGCAGCTAATCATAGGTATATTAATGCACCTGAAGTACTTTTTAATTACATGGACTATTTCATGTATATTGTGTCAAGCAATTACAAGGTTATATGAAGCATGAGCTACAATATGTAGTGAAAGGTAATATTTTGCTTCACACATTGCCTTTTTTCCATTTGTACTTTCAACATATGGCTTTTATTATTGTTTGATTATGGCTCTTCCTGTTGTTCTCAAAGCATCAAGTTTACTTAAGCCTGGTAACAAATAATGAATTAAATCAATTACCAGTTTGTATTCCCATTGTTGGCACTTTCTTAGTATTTACCTTATGGTGTAAAATGACGCTGTTTGTATGTTGTTTGATTTTTCTCAATGTTTTATCCAACGGTTATTGTATCATACGAAATGCACTTCATTAATTTTAGACAACTTGAATTTCAATTGTACACCTTTGACTCTGTATGTGCAATTATCCATAAGGTTTAGTTTATACATAACCACACACACTTTACTAACATGTATATATAAAACCTTGATGCAGAAAGTGTTTTGATTCTTCTTTTAGCATTGACTTAAAACATATATAAGACTATAAGTATGATACAATTGCAATCTTTCGATATTTAGCAATGTCCCACTACATTATTGAGTTTCTTATCCATTAAATCTGCACTGTATAGTTCCAATCCAACTCGTTTCGCTATTATAAAAAGATGTTTTGTCAACATTGCCTATGTTTTCTTGTTGTCACTGTTGTGGTTATAGGTTAAGCTTAGTGTACTAATTGTAACTAAGTTTAAGACTTCGTATTGGGTGATATACTTCTTCATTAAATAAACAAGTGATTTAATTTTCTTTTCTTTCAGGTATTAGGTGGATAAAAATATTTCTGAATACTTACCTATAAATACTAAATGCATATGACATACTTTCTTCAATCCCATGTTCCGAGATATTGCTGGTATGCAAGCTGTGATGATAGCTATTTGTACTGTGCCATGTACACTACAGTAATGCATTGATAACCTGATAAACAATTTGAACATCAATTTTAAAAGCATAAATTTGTTTTACCAGTTTTTTTTAAGCGTATTGCAACTTAAATGATGCAAATATTTACTTAGATATTCCAGTCACTGCTTAATTGAACTTTTAGAGTCAGCTGAACTAACTCATGTTTATGTTTAACTCTGTGTATGTTAGGTTTTATAAATAGAAACCATGTTTAGTGGTGTCACTGCCACCGAAGCAAAGCATATTGCAAGACTGCCTAAAGCTGATGGCCAAAGAGCGTTAGCTCGTCATTTGCACCTAAGTGATGTTGATCTGGAAGATGACCTGAGACAAGGGTCATTTGTGGATTATCATTATGATGTTTTGCAATTCTCCACCAACCGTGGCATGCCTTGGAAGGAAGTAGCATCCAGTTTGATGTTTGCTCATACGTTTTTCAAGCATCTGGTTGAAGAGAGCTTTTCTGAAGCGGTTCATGCATTGCACAATCTAGCGACCTTATATGTAGAGACAGACAGGCTACGGCTTGATTCCACCAAGAAACTTGTTCAATACATGATGTCTTTTGTGTTGTCTCAGTATAAACTTTATCAGTTTGTGTTTAATCAAGAGCGTGAAGATCAAAGTGTAGCTCTTAGCTTATCTGTTGAAGTCCCAGAAAGCAATGGGGAACTGAAAGAGGCACAGCCACTCCAGCTTTGGGAATATGAACATCGCATGAAAAACATAAAAGGTGATGAGTACAATCTCATGCTAGACATTCAAGCAAAAGAAGAGAAAGTCGCAGAAAAAAGTAAGCAAATTGAAGCTTTTATTGATGAAAAGATTAAAGAAAAAGAAATGGATAGCAAAATTAATCTCAGTCAAGCAGAGTCATTTGTGTCTTCCATAGTTACAGAAAAACTTGATGTGTTGGTCGAAGACACTAATGTAGAGCTCAAAAAAATGAAAAATGCAACTGATATTGCACTTGCTATCAAAGCCATCCCGGTTCCTCCTGGCGTGGAGCAACACCATGCTGTCCTTCCATCTGAAGTTTTAATGAAAGAAAAACACTCTCGAAGAACCTCTGCACGATCTGCTGCCAGCTCACATAAGAGATCTGCAAAAAAGTCACATTAGATTTTTTTCTCTTGCTGTCAAATTTAATTTTGTATTTCATTTTCAAATATATACCAAACTCTCATTGTTTCTTCTATTCTTCGTCATTATTTTTCCACAGATAAAAGTTAAATTGCTAGCTTCAATAAGAGGTCCGCCAGCGCACCAAAAAACAACGCATCAATATTATCTTGAAAATCCAGGTATATGGTCAAAAAAGAAATTTAAAGTATTGTTTTAGAGAAATTAGTTGCAAATTGTCTTACGCTGGATTATGATTCGATCAGAACATGCTGTTACTGAATGTGCATCTTGGCAAAAGGTGACACACAGTTATAATACCATTCTTCAGAAACTGAATATCTTTTTGGTGTAGGCTATTGCAAAGTATTCAACAATTTTATTTTCATTCATAAAGAAACATACGCTTTTAACAAAAGCTTGTGTTCTGTACAATACACCACATAAATTTGATTCTACTTAATTTTAACTTCGATGCACTTTGGCGAAACAAGGTTTCAAGCTACGTTTTGAGAAAGATTGTTGATTGTCTTAATCACAATATTTCACAACAGCTGATCGTAAAATAACCTCAGTGAAAAGTCTCTATAATTTTTCTATTTTCAGCCAGTTTCATCATCTTTTTGCATTTGTATTTAGTGAATGATTGAATTCTTTTGGTGAATGTTCAAACATCTTATTGTTTCATTTCAGTGAAACGGCTCATCTTTTAAAGATTTTACGTAAACACTTTGTGGCTTTTTCTATTTCTGAATTATATATGTATTTTTGTATGCCTTGCAAAGATGTGGAAAGTATTTTTCTGTTTCGAATTGTATGTCAGTATTCACTGTGAAGCACTTTTACTTTAAAGTTTTTCTGCTTTTTGTGTTTGCTATAAGTTTTTATGTATAGTAGTGTGTGAATTATGATAACACATATGTAGGGAATAATAGGAGATGTTCTACTGGTGCAAATTGAGCTAAACTATCACAAGATGTATACAGTGACAATTTGCTTTTATTCCGACGTTTCGTCAATCAGACACGACTGACTTCTTCAGGGGCTAGACCAGGTAGTGACTACCTGTCTAGCATGGCAAAACACAGGACCATGTTGTTGAAACCAACTAAACACGCAAAATGAAAATTCAACTCTAGACAAAATTATCGTCGTGTCTGATTGACGAAACGTCGGAATAAAAGCAAATTGTCACTGTATACATCTTGTGATAGTTTAGCTCAATTTGCACCAGTAGAACATCTCCTATTATTTAATTTAATGCCTGGTGAACAGCCTCATTCAATTTTCAACATATGTAGGGACCTCAGTTATAGCCCAGCTCAGCCACTTTGTTCCCATAACCTATTATATAATATCAAAATTTTATATTGTTATGTGTATAGTGATAATGTGCCACCATGGCTCTGCCATCAATACAACCACGTTGGTCACGTTACTGACCCTTGTAAATTGGGTTGTCGCATTATTTAGTTTCACTATGTTTTCAAAATCCAACTGGTGAATGTATGGTGCTGTATACAGTAGATACAATTTCTGTGCTGTGTATTTTGCAACAAATGACATGTCACGTTTTTGTATGTTATTTTAGGTACCGTATGTCCAGATACACATTATTTCAATGATACATTTTCTTTGATCTGTAAATTTAGTATTGTTTGCGAATGAGTAAATATCAGTTTGAAGTTTGTACGGTTTAGTTTGAACAGCAATGAACAGATCAAGAGATGAGAGCAGCAGCAGTGGTGTGTCTGTTGCTTCTAGTAATGGTGGAAAAACGAAACGAAACAAAAATGTTTTGACTAGTAAAGTAAGTACATACTTGCATAGTATCTTTTTTGTCTTAGGCTACCAACTTTAAAGCTGAAAAAAGTTACACTAATTATGCCTTATTCAACATCCACGTCTGCAGACGTTGAATCAATGTAAAAAAAAACGGTTGATTTTCTGTCTGGGATAGTTGCATTTTTGAAGAATAGGCCAATGAATTGTATTTTTTTAACAGCGGCCAAATCCAAACACAGTTGAGACTGTTCGCATGATAATGGAGCAAGAAGGAAGGTCTGCCAGAAATCTTGTATCTTGGAGCATTCCTCTGGACACATACGGTTCAAACAAAGGTGAAAATACTCTTTACACGTCATCTGGGCGAAACCCTCTTGGGAGAGACCATGTGGGCGACGAACCAAGTGGGCGACGGACCATGTGGGCGATGGACAAAGTGGGCGACGGTAGCGAAAGTTTAGCCGTTTGGAACGGTGGTGACCTATATAATTTATCTAGTTGCTTTGCGGCGTCACGGTTTATCGTGAAGCTTAAGAGAAACGATTCAGAAAAAGAGACAAACGAAGACCTCAAAAAGTGGTTGACGTCAGTTATGAACGCTCCTTAACCGTTATCGAAACTTGTCAGTCGCAATACCGATACTGATGGTGCATTTTGTTGAATTATTTTTCGGTATAAGCGACAGGCAGCAGAATCATCCGGCAACCACTGCGAAGTTCTGATTCCGTGTGACTTCAAGCCTTAATATGTAATGACTTTCAGTCACAAGGTGTTCTGTAAACTGCTGATGCGCCTACGCAGCGTCTACTCTAGAGCATTCGGATTAAAAAATATCAGTTGACGTTCAGTAGGCATAAGTCATAATTTTTACGTGGGCACTTAAAATAAAATCATTTACTGCACAGTAATAGCTACTAATTTGCGTGTGGTTAGTACAACAAGCTGTGTCTTCTGCTACTGAACGTCAACTGATATTTTTTAATCCAAATGCTCTAGAGTAGACGCTGCGTAGGCGCATCAGCAGTTTACAGAACACCTTGTGACTGAAAGTCATTACATATTAAGGCTTGAAGTCACACGGAATCAGAACTTCGCAGTGGTTGCCGGATGATTCTGCTGCCTGTCGCTTATACCGAAAAATGTTTCAACAGAATCCAGCATCACCATCGGTATTGCGACTGACAATTTTCGATAATGGTTAATGAGCGTTCATAACTGACGTAACCACTTTTTAGGTCTTCGTTTGTCTCTTTTCTGAGGCGTTTCTCAAGCTTCACGACAAACTGTGACGCCGCAAAGCAACTAGATAAATTATGTAGGTCACCACCGTTCCGAACGGCTAAACGTTCGCTACCGTCGCCCCGGAATGGCCCGTTTCGGCGAGTCCGATTCGGCTAATCCGATTCGGCTAATCCGATTCGGCTAGTCCGATTCGGCGAGAGCCTTTTTCGGCGAGTGCCCTATTCGACGAGTTTTTAAAATTTTATTTTTGAAAGGGAATTATCGGATACCGTAGCCTAACTGTTTTCACATCGTTTTAACGTCGCTGAACGTGCAGAAAGGAATAAAAATAAAATGATTGAACTATTAAATTAAAATTCGTTATGTCAGTTCAGTTGTTTTTATTTCTGACCATCATATCAAAAACAATACACGTCAACATAGCAAAGGTAGAAGCGACAAAACGCGAACGCTAAAACGTGCTTGAAATCGTCATGTCCGTTCAGTTGTTTTTAAGGTGGAAGCGACAAAACGCGAACGTTATAACGTGCTTGTGACTAGGGGTGTTCAATTTCGATTTTCAATTCGATTTCGATTAAGGTGATATTCGAAATTCGTTTTTCGTATCGGACATATTCGAAATTATAGCCGCCCTTTCTGCTGAACGCGGTTGAAAGTAACTCGAGTGGCGCGAAATCTGTCTTGTCACATTTTGCAAGCGAAAAAATACTTCGACGCATGCGCATCGTCGATCACGTGACTATCACACGCTCTCGCGGGTCCAACGGCCAGTCCTACACCAGGGATGCCAGGTTGGCATTTTTAATGCCAAATTTCCCTCAAGAATGAAGATAGCTAAGTTGTGCAATAGCAGAAAGTGTAAGCTGAGCTTTGTCGCAGTTTTATCCATTTTTTACCGAATCCATAGGCGCCTAAGCCGTGGGGGCAGGGCCGTAGCCAGACCGCGGAGCAAGGGGGGGTCAACTTTTTTTAGGGGGGAGGGCCGAAAAAATTTAAATGAGCAAAATCATTATAATTGTAGCTGTTGCTCGAGAATGTTGAGATTTTGCCAAAAGGGGGGGGCGACATTTTTTTCAGGGGGGAAAGGCCCCCCTGGCTACGGCCTGCTTGGGGGCAACTTTTTATGCTGTATTGATACATAAAACAATAGATGAACTAGCGATCGGCAGCAGGAAAACACTTTTTGAATGCAAACCGCAACAGCTTCGCGATAAATAATCACTAGAACGAGTTGCGATGCTACAATCCAACAACAGACAACAAAATCTGTCATTTTTACATTGATTTAATGTCTGCAGACGTTGAATCAATGTAAAAATGACTGATTTTGCTGCCTGGGACATAGCAAAAATCTACCATTTCGTGTCGATTCAATGTCATCAGATGTTGCATACACCCAAAAACAATGTAATTTGCTACGTAGACGGAGTGTGCGTTTAGCTTTATGCGCTTGAAAACATGCTCGATGTCGCTTTCGAGTGGAAACCTCTGCAGTGAAATGTCGCGGCAGTGAATCGCTCGCTGTGAAAATGAACTTGAAGTGTTTGGGATTCCAGCGACCTCGGCTTTAGCGGAGCGATCGTTTTCAAAAGCTGGCCTGACCGTCACGAAGCTGAGATCCCGACTGATGGGTGACCATGTCACTTGTGTTCTTAAACACCAACATGGACCTGGAGCTGTAGACATGAGTTATTTTGTGTTCTTTTTTCGCAATTTTTTATCGCTTTTTTTCGCGTTTTCTAGCGAATTTTCACGTCGTTTCTTTCAATAAAATCACATTTTGCAGTGTGGTGAATAGTTGTGATATTCGAAATCGAAATTCGGAAATCGAAAATAAATTGAATTTCGAATATTCAAGTAATCGAAATTGAACACCCCTACTTGTGACCGAAGTAAGTTATTGAGTTGAAAGAAATTTGGCACGGTCGCAACACCTTCAGAAAAATTTAAGATGTGAAGGGAAAAGAAAAAAAAGAAAATGTTACAAAAAAAAAATCATGTTTATATCTATAAGTTAGTACTTTTGAATAGTTAAAATGATTAATTTGGATCAACAAATGTGTGGACTACAGCTTGGATTGAAAGGAAATTATCGGGTACCGTAGCTACCAGCAAAAATTTGTTCCAAGAACCCAGTTAGCCTAACAGTTCATTTTTACATTGTAGTAACAGAATGAAAAGGCTAACCAAATGTGTGGCCTATCGTTTTTAACGTCGCTAAACGTTGAAATCGTGTAGATAAGAGAACTTTGATGACTAGGATACGTTCCTGAAACTGAGAAACACTCTCAGAAGCCCTTCGATACGTTGCATTTTTAAGATAATGTATTCAGACGTTGAATCAATGTACAAATGAACTGTTAGGCTAAATGGGTTCTTGGAACAAATCCAAGGGCTTCTGTGAATGTTTCCCAGTTTCAACGTATCCTAGTCAGCAAAGTTTTCTACACGATTTCAACGTTTGGCAACGTTAAAATGATGTAAAAACGGCAATTTCTACTGGTCGTGGATAACTAGGCTACGGTACCTGATAATTTCCTTTCAATCCAAGCTGTAGGCCACACATTTGTTGTTCCAAGCTAATCATTTTAACTATTCAAAAGTACTAACTTATAGACATTAAACATGATTTTTTTTGTGACATTTTCTTTTTTTTATTTTTCCTTCATTTCTTAAATTTTTCTGAAGGTGTTGCGACCGTGCCAAATTTCTTTCAACTCAATAACTTATTTCGGTCACAAGCACGTTTTAACGTTCGCGTTTTGTCGCTTCTACCTTTGCTATGTTGACGTGTATTGTTTTTGATATGATGGTCAGAAATAAAAACAACTGAACTGACATAACGAATTTTAATTTAATAGTTCAAACATTTTATTTTTATTCCTTTCTGCACGTTCAGCGACGTTAAAACGATGTGAAAACAGTTAGGCTACGGTATCCGATAATTCCCTTTCAAAAGTAAAATTTCAAAAACTCGTCGAATAGGGCACTCGCCGAAAAAGGCTCTCGCCGAATAGGGAACTCGCCGAATCGGATTAGCCGAATCGGACTCGCCGAATAGTAGCAGACCCCCGTCGCCCAGTTCGACTGTCGTCCAGATGGGCTCGCCCAGATGTCGTGTAGCGAAAATACTATTGCATTGATATGAGCGTATGGCCAATAATATATTCTTTTAACTAAAACTATCTCTCACATTGAACTGTTTTTTTTTTGTAATTCTTTTCATTTAATTAATCTTGCACATGTTATCAGTTGAAGCTTCTATTTTTTACATCATTTGTTTTGCTAAGTACGGTATACCAAATCTTAGCCTTACCTATTACGCTTTGTTTATTGTTATACATTAGAAAATCTTCTGCACTCACGAATTGGTAAGATCTTGGTGCAGTTTGACTTCACTTTCCTCTTATATATCTTCCAGGAAAATGCTACAAATCCAAGCAAAATAACTCACAGAGAAATCAAACTCAGTCATGTGAAAACCTTCTCCCGCAGGACAACCGCATGTCTAACATTCGTGGAAGTAGCCAGCAAAACTTAGGTATGCTTATATAGCTTTAAGTATTATCACCGGCAGAACATAATTTGGTAGCATTTTAACGCACTGTTTGTGTTCGGTATTGTTGAATATATATTCCAAACAGGTGCATTGCTAACATGTAGATGCTACGAAATTAGTTAGGCAATCTTTCATAAACACAAACTGTGTTTAAACAAGCCTCATGTTAGCAAGTCTTTTATTGTTTTGGTTTCGCTTTTGCTTTAAAAATAAACTGCGTATCTGAAACTCACCCAATGACATGTAGTTTTTCCTTCCACCCTAATTTGGTGTGATGAGTCTTGCCCCGCATGTCAATGTTTTTTTTTCATTTAAAAATTAGACAAAAAACGTTTTGTACAGTTGTTAAACTTTCAAGCTTCACTTCATGGTGAGTAACAATACTTGGTTTTATGGGAATAATCATCCTGGACTAGTTTTTCTGTTTCAATGCAGAACAAATTGACAACTTTCTGCTACAGGAACCTTTGTTGAAATTGAAGGTTACTTTTGTTTCCAAAGCTTCATTTTGAAAAAAAAAAAATTAAAACGATAGTTTATTTGTCTTCTTGTTTTGGAAAATTTTGGAATATCAACTTCGTAGTGTTTCAGGCCGTTTTGTGTCTACATTTGTAAAGTAAACAACGATCATGTTGCTAAAAGCGAAACTCAATCTATTTCTAATGTAGTTTCATTCTGTTACTTGCAGGCGAGCGGCCACAGAAAAAATCCATGAACCTTGTCCATCGATCGAACTCGGGTGGTAGAAAGCCAGTCAACATCCGTGCCCGCTACTGGGCTTATCTCTTTGAAAACCTTCGTCGAGCTGTTGACGAAATATATGCCACCTGCGAAGAGGATGCCAGTGTTGTGGAATGCAAGGTTCATGCGTTTTTTTTTATTACATTTGAAAATTGAACATTTCCGGCCGGCAAAACCCGTCCTTTTCACACTGATTTATTGTCTGCAAACATTAAATCAATGTTAAAAGGACGATTTTGATGGCTGTGCACTGAGTGTGCAGGCGTTGTAATTCTTGGGTGCCTGTGAATTTTCAAAATGCTCAAGACATTCTCAAGCATCCTACGAACAGGTTTTTCTCCAGTTTCGTTTTACTTACAGTTACGTAGCGCTTGCATGCAGAAAGAACCGATGAATAAGTGTTGAAAATTACTTAACTCGCTCAGTTGGCACAACTAATGGTCCGTTTTGCTTGTTTGCCAAGAACATTTGCGCTTCTGGTTGTTTACATATTTTGTAGATTTCCTCAAGGCACTCCAAATGTCATGCACATTTGGAAACATTTTTTATGCTTTGTAATAAAATTACCATTTCTTTCCATCAGGAAGTGTTGCTGATGCTGGATAATTACCGACACGATTTCCAAGCACTCATAGAGTGGATTAACCTTCAGGAAAGGTTGGAAAACACTGACCTTCGTGACAGGTAAGCATCTATTCTTTCCTTTGTTTCTGCTACACACTTCATAGTGGCAATCTGTTGGAGTCACTCTGTTGCATTTTTATCGCGTACGACTCACGACTTCACGTCCTTATGCTTTAAGGTCAGCTTATTTGTAAAAGCATTAATGGAAATATTTCCTGGGTATATACATAGCCTACTTACACCAGCAATACAAAAAAATGAGTTTTTATACTATGAGAAGATGTTCCTAGCTGGCAACATTGCAATTATCAAAAGGATTAAAGAATTGGTAATCTTCTGATGTCAAAAGCATTTTTCAATATCATATATTTTATTTTCAGACCAACATCTCTTGCTTGGGAAGTTAGAAAATCCTCCCCTGGTCGTCCTCGCCAAAAGATGGTGCCACGTGGGATCACTCCCAACTCCTCCATCGCATCATCCGGAGCGATGAAAATAAACAGGTGTCTTAACTTTTCAAAGCCTCCCGATGTTGCCAATGCCAGTGCTTCTGCTGTGAATAAAACGTTAATCGGGTGTGTAGTTTAGTTAATTTGCATGCTTTCATCATAGATATCTTACATATAGATATGCAACTCAGCAATCGTGGAATTATCGTCACGCTCGACTGACTTTATGGACATAATCAACAATCAAGGTTGCCAGCTTGGCTATCGTATCTATGATGGGCTATTATTGTACGGTTTGGGCTTGGCGAGTGGTGGCTTTTGAGCTCTTTTGGAATATTTTGTTTGGCGTATATTTCAAGTTTTCACAGAATAGCCTACTATGAAAAATCAAGACAATAATCTTTCTTCACGTAGGTTATGCAACTTCTGTTTCATGATCGTTGGAACTATCATTTAAGCTTATTTCCAGTGACTCATTAAAGCTTGTTGTAGGCAGTTTACAAACCTGAGATAGAGGGGCGCCGGAACGATTTTAGGGTGAGATATACGGTAGCGATAATTGCCAAACATTTTCAGGGGTTGTCGAGGATTTCCAGGGGTTGTCAGGCATTGTAGAGTGGCTACTTTCAGGCATTGTTGGGAATTTCCAGGCATTGTCTAGGATTTCCAGGCATTGTCGATCAATATCAGTGGTTGACAGGTTTGGTAGTCATTAATGACTCATTATGGAACATTTTCAGGCATTGTCGAACATTTTCAGGGATTGTCGAACATTTTCAGGGGTTGTCGAGCATTTTCAATGGTTGTCAGGCATTGTAGAGTAGGCCTACCGTATAGCTACTTTCAGGCATTGTCGGTAATTTCAAGGCATTGTCTAGGATTTCCAGGCATTGTCGATCATTATTAATGGTTGACAGGCTTGTCAACCATTATCAGTCATTGTCCGAAATTTTTAATCGAACATTTTTAGGTGTCAGGGGCTCTCAGGCATTGTAAAGTAGGCGTAGCTAGGGAATGTGCCGCCCGGAGTGGATTCAGATTTTGCCGCCCCTTTAAGAAAAAGCATGTGAAAACAGACCCGGATTTAGGGGGGGGGCAGAGGGTGCAGGTACCCCGGACCCTCCGACTTTTAAAGGGCCCCCCTACGTGAAAAAAATGTGCTTTTTTTTCTTTTTTTCTTTTAGCTTTTGTGGTTTCTGCAAAATACTGTGCAGTGCTGGATTAATGCTACTGTAGACGTCGAGGGGGTGTTTCGCGCCGTAGGCGAATTTTTTTGCACGGGACCCCTGATCTAAAAGTGCCCCGGGCCCCCCATTAGCTAAATCCGGCCCTGTGTGAAAATGAAATGCGTTTTTTATCAGATTATAATCAAAATCAAAAATCGTAGTCTGAAAGTGCCGCCCCCAGACGTGCCGCCCGGAGCGGTCCGCCCCTCCCTCCCCCCCTAGCTACGCCACTGATTGTCGGACATCTTCAGGCATTGTCTAGGATTTTCAGGCATTGTCGAACATATTCAGTGGTTGATAGGTTTGTTAGGCATTGTCGAACGTTTTCTTGGGTTGTCGATCATTACCAGGTTTTGACAGGTTTGTCAGGCATTGTCGATACTTATGATAGCCAGGTCATTTAAACGCTGCTGTGTTTGTGTATACCGTAAATATGTTTACAACCTACGCAAAATAGAAAGGGATCATTCTGCTGCGCATGCAAAGCTGGGAATAAAAATGTATGAAAATGTTCGACAATGCCTGACAAATGTGTCAAAAACCAATAATGATCAACAATGCCTGGAAATCCTAGACAATGCTAGGAAATGCCCAACAATGCCTGAAAGTAGCTTAATCTAGAATGCCTGACTACCCCTAAAAATGTTCGACAATGCCTGACAAACCCCTCAACCACTAATAATGATCAACAATGCCTGGAAATCCTAGACAATGCCTGGAAATTCCCAACAATGCCTGAAAGTAGCCACTCTACAATGCCTGACAACCCCTGGAAATCCTCGACAACCCCTGAAAATGTTCCATAATGACTACCAAACCTGTCGAACACTGATATTGATCGACAATGCCTGGAAATCCTAGACAATGCCTGGAAGTTCCCAACAAATGTCTGAAAGTAGCTACTCTACAATGCCTGACAACACCTGAAAATGCTCGACAATCCCTGAAAATGTTCGACAATGCCTGAAAATGTTCCATAATGACTACCAAACCTGTCGAACACTGATATTGATCGACAATGCCTGGAAATCCTAGATAATGCCTGGAAATTCCCAACAATGCCTGAAAGTAGCTACTCTACAATGCCTGACAACCCCTGAAAATGCTCGACAACCCCTGAATATGTTCGACAATGCCTGAAAATGTTCCATAATGACTACCAAACCTGTCAAACACTGATATTGATCAACAATGCCTGGAAATCCTAGACAATGCCTGGAAATTCCCAACAATGCCTGAAAGTAGCTACTCTACAATGCCTGACAACCCCTGAAAATGCTCGACAACCCCTGAATATGTTCGATAATGCCTGAAAATGATCGACAATGCCTCACAAGCCTGTCAACCACTGATAATGATCGACAATGCCTGGAAATTCTACACAATGCCTAGAAATTCCCAACAATGCCTGAAAGTAGTTAGCCTACTCTACAATAGCTGAAACCCCTGAAAGTGTTCGACAACCCCTGAAAATGCTCCACAACCCCCCAAAAAGCAGACAATGCCCGACAATGCCTGACAATGCCCGACAATGGGTATTTAGAGCCTTAGAGGTACCCTCTGTGACTGTGATTTGTTTTCAATCGCCAGAATCTCCATAAAGCAGTCCATGCGGAACGAGAATGTGACGTCATCACAAGCAATCCATACGTCAACTTGAAAACGAAGAAAGTTTTATTTAAACAAAAACCAAAAAAATATATTAAAAATAAAGTTGTTTTGCTGTGCCAAGTTTGAAGTCAATGCATACAGCCATAGCTACGCTGTTAGCCTTCAAACATCATTACGCACCACTGAGTTGCATATCTATATGTAAGATATCTATGCTTTCATACTGCTTTGCATCTTTAAGCCAGTGGTTTTTTATGCAATCCTTCATAAATTGCTGGATCTATCTCACTCTAATCTTATGCCCTTTCGACATCAATCATTAGTTAAGCTGACCTTGGATTGGGAAGGGGACCACTGTCTTAAGAGCGTTACCAAATTTTCTGAGTTGGTTTCTATTATCTGTTTGGATTTCGATTAAAGTTTGTCTGAATTCGGTCTACATGATACGGAGGGATGTTCATGACTTTTCATGTAGCCTAGCTCACTTCATGTCGTGTTTGTATCTCAATGACATCCCCAAATTTTACTTTGGTTTGCGTAAATGACCGTGACCACTTTCTGTCATACACCATTAAATGGAGCTGGACATTGTCTCTTGATAAGCTTGTGCACTTTGTAGCCGATAGCATTTTGTTCAATCAGTAAAAATGATAGAAAACAAATGTTAGAATTTTTGTAGTGTAGGTTTTAGAGTTACAAGTTGATTCCTAACTCTGGCTAAGTGATTGCACGTTAACAACGCACCAATGTGCTTGCCTTTAGCTTTTGCATGCATAGCAGCCGCTCATGTAGCCTACGCAGTAGTAAGTAGCTTGCAGTTTACAAAGAAGCTGTAGTTTTGTGTAGGTATAATCCTTGCTTGCAGTGATAGGTCACGAGTTCATGCAATCAATGATGTTCCCAGACAACAAAAATGACGGATTTTTTGCTGTCTGGGTTAATATCTCAAACAGTAAATTTGGTCTTTTGTATCGTTTCAACGTGTAGCAACGCCTGTAAAAAGGGCAACTTTCCTGGCTGGTATAAAATTGCCTTTTTCAAAAAATTCTGCAGTTATTTCTTTATGAAATAATAACTGCTGAAGCCTGAACAAGCTTGTCTGATCTGATTGTCATTCATTTAACTTCCTCATGCAATGCGTTCCAGAGCCAGCATGACGAAACCTGAAAGAAGCGTCACTGAGAAGGTGGCTGGCAGCCAAGTCATAGACTCCAGCAAGACTACAACATGGGCTGATAGAGTCAGAGGCGTGAAGCCATCGGTGCCGTTGAAATCACCAGCGAACCCTGCGCCCCAAACTGCTCTACTTGCAAGCAGCAAAGAAACTTTAGAGGAAGAACCTCAGCTCCTTGAAGTTGTGGACGGTTTGTTTTGTTTGCTTATTTTTTTTATTTCATTTTTTCTGGTGTATTCATTGCATGCAAGCAGCAATGAACGTGCCAGCAACAGATTCAACGTCTGCAGACGTTGAATCAATGTAAAAAAACGGTTGATTTGCTGTCTGGGTAATTATTATCATCAACTCATTAGATGATTTTCAAACAGCTTTACAAGAGTTTCTTTTATTTCTTTTGACCGATCAGTTTAGCCAATTCTGTGTAAAAAGCGCGGTTCCTACGTTTGTAAATGTCATGATGCTTTCTGGTGCGGGCGAGTAATGACACGCTTTCACGCATGCGGTTTTACCAAAATAGTATTCCATATTATGAGCTTTGATAAAAAGAATTCTTCAAAAACCCCTTAATCACCGTCACCATGATTAGTATCACTCTTAATTTTTTTGTAAATCTTGTTTTCATTGTAATTGATATTATTATTAGCCTACAAGTAGCAATCGCACAGAAAAGCATGCCAACACCGTTACTTTGAGAGAACCTTACATAGTGGCCGCTGTTTAATTCTGTTTCATTTTTTTGGCAGACGGTGGGGAATGGGAAACTGTGGCTCCACGCAACCGTCAGTCCAAGCATTCCAAATCTTTGAAAAACACATCGGAACTTAAACACTTAGTGCCCGGAACCAAAAAGGAACCTCCGCTATCACATTCCAAGTCCGCCGACTGTAGCATGGCATCCATGGGCCAAGTACCGCACTCGAATTCCCAGGGCAGTGCCGGGTTTGTGAATGTAGTAGTTGACAGGATCATTGGGTCAGGTGGAATGACCAGCCCCGTTTCGAAAGCCGCCGTGGAGTTTTCGGAAAACTGCTTTCACTCTGGAAAGCAAAGTAATACAAATGCTGCAGCAGCTGAGAAAGATTTGTCTGAAAAAATTGAGTTTGCAAGCGAGGAAAGCAAAAACGAGCTCCAAGACTTAGATGCCGCTGAAGCCGATTTCTTTAAAACCGGTGAGTCTTTATTTTGGCATCAACTTTAGTCAACATCATGTACGGGATACGTATTTATAATCTGCAGGTCGCTGCAGCAGACACGGAAATTCTCGAAACATTTCTGATATAGAGTAAATTTCATGAACGGTTCGCCATAACGCAGATTGGCGTGGTGGTCGGCTCGTTATGGTTTGAGATGTAGTCATTTTGATGATGTGGGTTCGATTCCTACTCCTTCCATTCTTTTTTTTTCATCTTTAATTATATCAAACAAAGTTCAAAGGAAGAATCAACTCTCTGGCTGAGTGCTAGAAGGGTCACAATGCTGCAGTCAACTGTTTGATAGGGAAAATTGTTGTATGTTTAAAGTGTCTACCTGTCAAAACGCTCCATCTGCTGCAGCGACCTACGGATTACAAACGCGTACGGCATATACATAACATATTTTGCTGCGTCATCGTATTTCTCACATTTGTTGTGTACGTCGTACAATATTTGATTCACTTTCGTAGTTAGTTCAGTACAATTTTAATAAACTGACCCCTTGGGTGATTCATGGCTAGCTAAAGATACGGCCTGATTTGTCACATTTTGCAGAAATTTATAGTTTTACTAACTTTTGGCGAATGTTTAAATAAATTTTTCTAAAAATTATATTTTTACGCTTTCTTTACTGTTTTCACCAGATGACACAATAGGTTTTAACATCCTCACATGTTGAAAAACAAAGAAAATTTGATTTCGAAGATTTTAGTCAGACTGTTAATTTTTCAATAACGGTCTGATTCAGCGCTTTTTACCTTACTTTTTCTCATTTGCCACTGCTTCCCCAAGGCAACAAAAAGCTGTTATATCATTAAAGGGCGGGAAAACCCAAATTAACTGTTTGCGAGTTTTTTGTTTCAGCGTGATGTCATTGTGTACAACATACGTTTTAGCAAAAAAAAATCCAAATTTTGTAGCCCTCGTCTCGCTAAGGCCGCTTTTGTTTGATACCCGTTTGCGAGGTCTCGCGCGCATCAAGCTGTGACGCTGTTCGCTGTGACGTCACAAGGTGCATATGGTTGTGGCCAAAAGTTTAAGACCAGACTTGATTTATGACGATTTTTGCATTACTTCAAAATACTGCATCAGATATTGTTTCAGTTGCATCATCTTTATGCATCATCTTATATCTGATGCAGTATTTTGAAGTAATGCAAAAATCGTCATAAATCAAGTCTGGTCTTAAACTTTTGGCCACAACTAGAGTTGTAAATGCAAAAAAAAAAACGTGTTTTTTTTCAAAAAAAACTTGGGCCAAAAAAAACACGCGTTTTTTGTTTTTTTTCATATTTTTCTGGAATAGTTGCAAATTTTTTACAATTTGCAGCTTAGTTTCATTATAGTGCTCTTGAAAAACATTAAACTAGTAAAATTGGTTTTATTGGTGTGCTGAAATTCCTAAGTGTGTGTGCTTGGCAGCAGCATATGTTTTTTGCATAGCTCTACGTTGTTTCACTTTCTTTTTCATTCTCAGGCATGTTTGTGGCAGTAGACCTGACAAACATTGAATTAATGCAATTTGATACATGACATAATGTACATGAGTTAATTTCTTTTTCCTATTATGGAAGTGCCCTTTATGGAAGGTAGCCCACGATGTTAGTATACCGGTAGGCCTACTGGTTATTCTTGTACACACTCAATGGGTTGACGAAATTTTGGCAAAAACAAGATGGCAGTATTCAGAACACACATTACTTTGTTTGTGGTAATTTACTAATGCAAGCTATTGCCAATAGCTTGTTTAAACATGTTTTTTAACTGATAGCTTAACAACGATGAATATGCTTTATAAATGTTGAAACAGAAGTATTCTTTTCGTGTGTTGTAAGTTCTTGACACTTTGTCATTGATGCTTCCTGCAGATCATTTGTGACATAATGCAAGAGATCTTATCACTGATATTTTTAGCTGTCAAAAGTAAGTGAATTTGTCAGAAAAGGTTTAGGTTAATGTTCCTTTCAAATGCCCACCACCCATGTTAACTATTGCTAGTAACTACCAACCATGAATGAAGAAAGTTTCTCTTTAAAGTGGAGTTTTTCAGCACTGCTCGCAGTGTTCACATAGTGAATAAATGCTTCATAATACTTTTCCTGACAAGAATAAAGTTTTACCCATATTAGGCTACCGCAATGCAGGATAAAGATACAAAACAAACATCAAAGATGAAAACTTATTTTACTTGGGAACTACGCTGGAGTAAAAAGGAGTGAGAATTGACCTCTTGTCGTTACGCACCAATAAAACCATGATGCGTAACTTTAATTTTTTTTTTTTTTTTTTTTATTGGGTAGAGGAAAGATTGATGAAAAGCTTGGCAAAAACAGAAAAGTGCTAAAGTCTCAAAGTCCTGAAAACTATAGTAGTTCAATTTGGATAGATAAGTGCAACCATACTTCTTTTAAAAATGTCTATGACAGCACAATGGTGTGATTAAGGGAAAACAAACATGACTATGACATCACAATGGAGTATTGAACCTCTTCAGGGAAAATAAAAAACATCAAAATTTTTCCATCTTTCACTACATTTTAATTTTGTGATTTGGGCTAAAAGTTGGGGCTTTAGCACTACACTGCTTTTGCCAAACTTTTCATCAATTTTTCCTCTACCCGTTTAAAAAAAATTTTTTTTTTAAAGTTACGCATCATGGTTTTATTGGTGCATAACGACAAGAGGTTAATTTCTTTTTATCTAAAAAAATAGTTGCCAAAACTTGTTTTAATGTTCATAAACAAATAGCCCACCCCAGAAAACAGGTACCCGGTCAATTGGTCGAAAGACATTTGGTCGACAGTCATTTGGTCGACAGACATTTGGTCGACAGGACGTTTGGTCGACAGACAATTGGTCGACAAGACATTTGGTCGACAGGACATTTGGTCGACAGACATTTGGTCGACAGGACATTTGGTCGACAGACATTTGGTCGACAGGACGTTTGGTCGACAGACATTTGGTCGACAGGACATTTGGTCGACAAGACATTTGGTCGACAGGACATTTGGTCGAAAGGACGATTCATTTTAGGGTTAACTAACCCTAACCTAATCCTAACCCTAACCTTAACCCTAACCTAACCCTAACTCTAACCCAAATGTCCTGTCGACCAAATGTCTTGTCGACCAAATGTCTGTCGACCAAATGTCTTGTCGACCAAATGTCTGTCGACCAAATGTCTTGTCGACCAAATGTCCTGTCGACCAAATGTCCTGTCGACCAAATGTCTGTCGACCAATTGTCTGTCGACCAAATGTCCTGTCGACCAAATGTCTGTCGACCAATTGACTGTCGACCAAATGTCTTTCGACCAATCGACCGGCCACCAGAAAACATGGGGTAGAGCTAAAAATTATCCAAATATGTTGAGCGGTTCTTGAGATATTGCCATTTCTCTATTGCTCCTTATCTATGAAGCCACCTAGTGGCCAAGGTTACTTCACTTATAACTCGAGAACCGTTTGTGTGATTTTCATCAAGTTTGCACCAAATGCACATCAACTGGAACAACCTCTTGACGTTGTACTGGAAAAGGTGTGGAGTGCTGGTCAAAAGTGCCTTTGTTAAGTAGAAAAACAGGACACTGACCACCTGGTCCTAACTTGCCCATTAACCAAAATCCCAGGTGGCTTCAAAACTGTACACGAGTGTGGTACTGCATTTAACAACTGGCTCGACCAAATTACAGACAATACTTGAGATGTGCCAACCATAGGACACTGTTACTGCTATTTGAGACGGTGAGAAATCTTTATGGCTCGTGTGTCGAGACTTGAGATCTACAAAATTGCAATGAAAAAATAGGCCTATACCAGACATTTAGTCTGATTTAAAGTAAGTTATACGAGTTATGAGACTGTTTCTTTGTTGAAAGAGACGCTATTGCAATGAGTTTACGCTAATTGCTGCATATTGTGACATTTAATGTCAAAATAGGTAAAAAAAACAAAAAAACGAATAAAAAACAAAAAAAAACGATAAAAAACAAAAAAAACGAGCTCGTTTTTTTTAAAAACAAAAAAAACCGTTTTTTTACATCTCTAGCCACAACTATATGTACCTTGTGACGTCACAGCGAACAGCATCACAGCTTGATGCGCAACGAGACCTCGCAAACGGGTATCGAACAAAAGCGGCCTTAGCGAGACGAGGGCAACAAAATTTGGATTTTTTTATTGCTAAAACGCATGTTGTACACAATGACATCACGCTGAAACAAAAAACTCGCAAAGTTAGTTTGGGTTTCCCCGCTCTTGTCAGTCAAACAGTAGCAGTAGCTGTAATCAAAATCTGCAAAATGTGACAAATCAGGCCGCATCTCCAGGTGGCCATGGGTGATTGCATTTTAGTTGTATTTTTTCATAAGCGACGGTGAATTACATGCTCTCGATTGGTACGCTTCCCCGTGAAGTCAGTGACTTGGCTCGCCGCCATATTGTTCTATGCCGTACCGTAAGTTGACCATAACAAATACAGACAACTGATTATTTGGTAACAAACACGGTCCACCTTTTCAAGTCTGTTTGTTAACGGGAAGGCAAGAAAGCCAATCTCACCAGTCAATTGGCTTGCAATCCATTGGCTTTCTTGCCTTCCCGTTTTCTTAATGTAAATCTTTAACTACCAGGCGTAAGCTTGGATACGACAAACACAATTCTGTTGTTGTTCACATTGCTTTCATTTGTAGTTCATAGGGAAGAAAACCCAGGAGATGGTCAGAATCAACTGGACAAGTTGGAGGAGGAAGCCGCATCTTTAGCTCTTACTCTGCACGAAGAACACAAGGCATCCATTGCGGTGGCTGAGGAGCAGGAAAGAGATTTGCTCCGGCAAATCCAGGAAGTGGAAGATGCTAAAGAACAAGACAACCCGGAAGCTGACACGGATTGTGTAAGTTGCTCCTGCAGCATCCTTGAATCTGATAAAATCTTAATTCAGTTCTGGCAAAGAGATTTTTAAAATCTTAGTTTTCAAACTAACCTTTAACTTGTTGATTGTTATGTACAGGACAGTGCTCGTAGTAGTGCCGGGGCGAAGGAACTTCCAGCAGCAGAAAAACAGCTTCAAACCCCTTTGGAATGGTCTGAATTTCTAACAAGATTTGAAGGTATCTTCACTCGTTGTATTTTGTCATGTGAGACCGCCTAATTTTCAAAATATGATTTTCATTTATTCAATGTTGCAACTTTCAGTTGACCAAGAGGCTGGTTTAAGTTGGAATGATCTGGTGGAAGAAGAGGAGTTGAGAGAGCCTGGAAGAGCAGTTCAGATGCATGAGAAGCTTTCTTCCCCGTCCAGGAAAAGGTGATCAATGCCAACTTGCATAAACATTGTGTGATACGGAAGCATCTTTCGCTTTCAACAAAAAACAAACGCTCCGAAATCTATGCTTTCTTTTTCAGCGCTGAATATAATTAGTTAGATTTAATATATCCCCAAAACTCTTATTATTATGTTAAGATTTTATTTTCATATTTCTTAAATGTAAGCTGCTCAGTGCTCACCCATCTTATCATTCTGATGATTCGCCGACTGAAGAAAAGGCGGTATAAATTTTCGTGTTGCCAATCCTACATTTTTCAAAAGCAAACATTTTGCAGAACGCCAGCTGAGTCAAAACGAAAGCAAGAGGAAAAGCACCGCCGTGCCGAGGCCAGAAGGCTGCAAATGCATCAGAAGAAGACACACAAGATCCATGAGCTCACAGAGAAAGTCCAAGTGGTTGTCAGCTGGAAAAATGACCTGATAAGAAGACAGAGGGACTTACTTCAATCCTGCCATGCGGTTAGCGAGATTATAATTGTATTTTTTATACCATACAGTTTTTATAGTCTTGCAAATTACCACCTATAGAATTTAAAATCTGCTGTCGCAACAGTTAGGATGGTTTTACTCCCTCGACTTTTGAAGTTGAAATTCGTACGTTTACATATCAGATCTTTATTAAAAAAGCTGGAAAATTAAACAGCCACTATCAACATAACTTCAACTACTGTGCGATCGAAAGCTGTCAGTCTCGGTTAATAATTCAAGGTCCTACAGATTAAGAATTTCGACATTGAGCTGTCAAAGAGGTTTTCTCATGTTGTGATAACTGTTTTTTGTTTTCATTTGACATAAATATCACTTGTTTTCACTAAGAGTATCTGACGAAGGTTGCGTGATGTTTCATTTCGTAGGAAAAGTTAGCCCGTGCCGAAGAACAACGTGCCATGCAATTATTAAACATAAAGAGAAAGGCACAAGCCGAGGACACCAAAGTCAGCGAGATTGCTTTCATCAACGAGTTGCAGGTAATCAGACTGAGTTGTTTAAAAAGCCATGTTTGCGTGATATTTTTTCACGCACTACAAAGTCATTTTTCTACTCCTCGCTATTCTGCTCAGCTTTGAATACTTCAAGACCTGCCTATTCTTAAGGGTTTAATAGTTTCTTTTCAATGGCTTTCTCAAAGTATTGTTTTTACCTGAAGAGCCAAACTATCTTGTTTTTGATGTATTGAAAATGAAAGTGAGACAAAAAATGAAGTTGTCTTGCTAAGATGCAACCAAGCAACCACGTGCCTTAGATGGGAATCGAACTGACAACTTCTCGAACGTTGGTTCCTTGCATGGTTATCGCCAGCAAACCATTGCTATTTGCAAGAAGTTACGGTTTTATTCGATCTCTTCCATAGGAACAAAACAAACGTCATGAGGTCCTGATGAGGATCGGTGAACACGAAGTTCGCATACAGGAGCTGGAGCAAGAGAGGACAAAGATGCAAGAGATAAAGTCGGTTAAAGAAGAGAGTGTAAAGGTGATGCTGCGTTCAATATTCGGCTATTTGAGTTGCACATAATCGTGTATAGTGTGTTCGCTGTTAGGACCAATTTTTTTTTAAAGAAGTAAAATGTCAAAAGTAACAGGACTTAACAAATAATTGCATAAGTTTGTTGATTTATTTTTAGTTTGGAATTTTTGTATGGAGCTGTGTGTATCTAATAAGTTGTTGCCACATTTTTATGAAGAACCATTTTTTTGTCTGGTAGATCCTAAACAGTTTTTCTGACTCCTTTTGTGTCTGATGTTACTATTTGTTACTTTGCTGAAGACCTCACTGGATGTACACATATCGATTTTTTTCACTGAAATTCCGTTGATTTGTTTTACTTGCACTGCAGGAGCGAAGGCGAGCTCTGGAGAAGGAGCGACAAGATCGCATTGAAGAGTTAAAAGTGAAGAGGAAGGAGCAGGATGCGAGAATCGAGCAACACAAGATAGATAAGGAGAAGGAACGGGGAAAATTGGCCAAAGAGAGAGCAAGGTCACTGCCCAAGAAGATTCACTCTAATCACATCAAAAACTACTTTTTTACATCGTTTTAACGTCGTAAAAGTTTTACTGGTTTGTGTGTCACTTACGTAGCAATGTTTTTGCACGTTGACTGCACGTTTGTAGACGTATATTTAATGTGGCAAATGACTTATTCTGCAAGTTGGGAGCTTTCTGCAGCTAACAGAGAACATAAGCGCCCACAACAGTTCTGCTTAGCTTCTGCCGATATCTTCAGTATTTTGTAATTCTGTGAAAACAAATATGATAAAATCTCATTCGGTCAATCAGTGTCACTGTGTTATGTTGTGTGATGCTTTCGTTTTCCACACTATCGTTCCGTTCTACTTTTAACATCACTCTGCATGTCAACCCCATTGGAATTGCTTTATACAAATAAGCTTGATGCTACATTACAGGGACCGTGAGCTGAGACTCTCAGCACTGAACGCCGCACAACAGGAAGCGGTCACTGAGCTACAAAAGAAAATACAACTGAAGGTTCGTTTTCATTAGAACGATTTTCTCCATTTGTCTGACTTTTAAGTTGAACGTTATTATTTTTACGGATGTTTAAACTTATCTGGATTTTTTTTTGCCAACCGCTTATCATCCGTCCATCTTGCTTAGAATGTTTTTTGTCGATCAACATCTGCCACTGCTGTATATTGTTAGCTACTGCAGTTAATAAAAGGAACACATCTTCTTTAATCGCCTTCTCTTTTCTTTTCAAGACGTCAGCAATCATTCCTCCCCACAACTCTTCACTTATTGCCAACCCCAATTAATCCACCTCGGAACACGCCCTCACGCTTCTTTCCTTCAACCAGCTGCATATACCAGACAAAAATCACCCTTCTCCCTACATCTTTGATTTTTCCAATCATAGACAGTTCCTCCTGATCCTCCTTATGCATGACGTGTCCCAAAGATCTTAGCTGAAAAGGTCACATTACTTGCCAAGAATAATTATCCTCACAATTTTACTAAAAAAAAAATACAATCACTACCATGTTAAAGTTTTTGATATGTCCTGACCTGGGGATCGAAACGAAAACGACCAGAAGTACAGACGGTGACCGTCGTAACTTTTATTTTCAATAGCACAATGAGAGCGAACGGCGTCACCAAGTGCAGTTGGAACAGCGCAAGGAAAAGGCGGTGGAGCTGAGCCTGGGCAGGTTCAACTCTCTGGGATCGTCTCTCAACTCACCTTCCAACTCTCTCTTGATATCTTCCGGTTCTGGAGTCACACCAGGAACGCCTGCTGCTGCGAGTATTAAGTTGCCGTAAGTTTGGCGTCTTATGTTTATAAATCACGGTGTTTTAATGTTGATTAGACCGTAGTTCTGATACCACTTGTAAAATGTTTTGCTTTTCGTTGATTTTGCCTGGGTATGTCCTGTGTTGTTTAATTTGGTTTTGAACACTTACACAAAGCGGCTTCGATAGATCTCACATAAAATCTAAGTACGACGACCTGCGTTTGTTCTGTTACCTCCAGGCTTACGCCGGTAGTTAAACATTTAGATAAGTTGGCGGGAAGGCAAGGAATCCAATTTTCTTCACGTTTAAGCATGCCATGAAATGTCTTGCCAAAGACAATGATTTTGGGCAATCTCTCACCAGCGTCCGTTGTGTGTTACGCCAGGGCTCTCACTTCTCGGCCATGTGATGTAGCCAGCACAACGTACGTCATGAGTTGTCACTGAAGCTCTTCGTCCGTGTGAGGATTAAAGTGCGGCTACAACTTTTAACTTTACTTTAATTTGACTTACGCGTACCCCTCTACAGAAATGGACCAATCAGTGGCTTGGCTGATCTCAAAGGCCAGCTTGAGTTGGATGACGTCAGCACTGTGGGAGACGAGAAGTGAGTTTTGTAAAGTGCTAGTTGGTTGGAAACTTACATCATGTTATTACTTCACTAATCAATAAATTATAATGGATGTGCTAATTTGTTTTGGTATTTTATGATTCAACTATGAAAGTGCTTTGCAGCTAAAAACTGGCTTACGGGCTTAATGAACATTGGACAGTGTGCCTGTCCTTGAGTTGTTAATCGTGGATTCGATGACCTGGTCATACCAAAGAAATTATAAAAATGGCAATAGATCTCGTTTCTTAGGCCTCAGCAATCATGAATTTACTGCATTAATATGCTCGTCGTCGTTTGTACGCATGAATGGCATAAATGTGATTTCTTTTATTTCGTATTGTTTCTGCATCTTCAGTTCGAATCTTACTGGAAATATGGACGCAAAAGCTGAAGGCGGATCTAATGGTTCGATGACGTCACCAAGATCGAACACTGGCCACACAGATGAAGTAAGCATTTAAAGAAATTAAAAAAAAATTAGCACACAAGTCTGTTATCTTGTCCGGAATTTCGCCAGTTTCGGTCGGAACCGAAACAATTGTCGAAATTTCGGCCAGAACGGAATTCCGGTACATATCTAAATATTGCGTGGTTGATGGTAGGTATGGCGTCAAATTGCTTTAAACAAGTTCACTCCACCTACGATGGCTGATGTGGTTATGTTGTTTTCAGGAGACGAAAGAAAACGAGTTGAAGATGCAAGAGAGAATGAAAATGATGAAGAAGAGATTGAAAAAGCTAAGGAGTAGAATGACATCCAGGTTGCACATCATTTACTTTCCGGGCCAGTTTTTCATTGTTTTTCCATTTGTTCTTCGTATTAAAATCATTAGACGTTGAAACGATATAAAACAAACAACTATTGCTAACATAGTATTTCTTTGATGATTCAATGAAAAACACGTTCCGTTTTTGTTTTGTTTTTTTTCTAGAAAAAGTAGATAGTACACTTTGACAACACGGCTATCTTCAACATATAATTTAACGTCAAATGAAGACATATTCAGTTCAACACAAAGAGTGAAGGCTTCACTCGTCTACTTGCCAACGTATTTAAGGTCAACTTTTGCAACCTTGCAGAGGCAAAGAATATGCGAGGGAGTTTGAGCAAAAAAACAACCCGAATCCTATAAACAACAAGAACAAGTGAGTCGTGTGGTTGATATCATTCTTTCAATTAATCGACCTACCATTAGCCCAGGCAGCAAATCAATCGTCTTTTACATAGATTCAACGTCTTCAGACGTTGAATCAATGTAAAAGACGGTTGATTTACTGTCTGAGTAGACCGTGCAATGTAAATGACTTGTGTTTTACACACGTTGATGAAATATACGCCTGATGCGCTTGTGTGGGTTATCGAATAGTTTCCAAGGGCATGCTTCGATATTGTATATTCTAAGACATCTTCTCAGATAACAAAATCCGTCATTTTTACATTGATTCAACGTTTGCAGACGTTGAATCAATGTAAAAATGACAGATTTTGCTGTCTGGGTTAAGTTGCGATTCATTTCTTATGGTAAAGGTCTGACGTAGGCATTTGTGGTGACCCTCAAATGATCAAAATGCACAATCTGCTTATGAATGGCATATTTGTATCGATTTTTTAATAGAACAAAGGTTTCGAAGAAAGGATGCAGCCCGACTAAGATAAAAATGCTATATCGAAATTAAATATTTTACTTCTATTGTTTTCCTTTACCGCTAGATGACGCACCGTGTCAAGATCCGCGCGGTTGTGGTTGCCGCATTGTGCCTGGAAAGAGTGGTCAAGTTTATGCATGGGTCTCAAAAGCTATTAGCGCACTCCCCCGTCCCCCCGTCAGTGGACAGATGTTCTTACAACTAATATATAGTATAATTTGGCTTCATGCAAGTTATCACTTGCTCAGCTGCACTGGAAATCTTTATCTTGTAAAGTATTAAGGGAAGCGCGTATTTGCGATGGATTCAGCCCTGCATGAAACATGTTATCATCATCATTAGTTTGTATTGTTGTTTTGTGTCTTCAGAATCGTTCGTTTGATCAAGGACATCAACAGGTTATTAACCAATCAGAAGACGAGTAGCGGGCCGTGGCCAGCGAACCGTGTCGCTTCGTTGGATAGAAGTTTGGGAGAAATCAACAGAATTCTAGAAAAAAAGGTAAATGGGCTGCGTTTCCGAAATTAATCTTCTGCGCTTATTTATTGATTTGAGTACTGCACGTATTGTGAACAACCCGAATCATATAAACTTCTGAAAAATGTCTTGAATTTTGTAATTCAACTTTTGACGATGGCCGCCATTTTACATCGTTAAAAGACAACCCAAAATTTCCAGTTGAAAGTGAATTCTTTTCAGCTAAAACTAGAGACATTTTCTCTCTTTTGCTGAAAACTCCGCTGTATCCGATAAACAGTTTTCATCGGTTCATTCTCATCACGCTAATGCACATTTAACCGCTCAGTAATATGACTGAAATAATTTCTAATAAGTTTCATTTTTGATTTATCAATGCCAGAAATGTCATTTACAACTCGCGCTATTTTGAATTATTTCGACAAAATGGCGATAATGAGGCCAATCTACGCAGCACCAGGTGATTTCTCGGTGGCTTGTTTGCTTATTTGTCTGGACTGTAGCGAACGGCAAGCGTAGATCAAGAAGTGAACTCCGCCTAATTACAAAGGCACACTAGTGGGCTTATCCACGCTTCGTTTCTATGGCTGGCTGCCACTTCGCAGTGGCATTTTTGTTGATATGATGACATTACCAAAGCAATTTCATTTTTAAGACCACTATTTTAAGTGTGGTATTTGTTGCAGAAAATATAAATTATTCTCAACCCAGTCAGCAAATCATTCGCCTTTTTTTACATACGTTCAACGTCTGCAGACGTTGAATCAATGTAATAAGCGACTGATTTACTGTCTGGAAAGTTGTTCTCATGCGAATTTGTTACTTTGAAACAATAAAATGTAAAGTACAAAATGATGCAACTCTTGACCTTAAAGTTCTCAGTTTTCTTCAAATTCATAACTTTTTTTCTTATGTCAATATTTATGTTATTGTTCAATTAACTTGAAAAAAAAGATTTAATTTTTGTTCTCAAAACGGTTTCGTGATTATGAGAGAAAACTTACACAGCTTTTTCTTCCTTCTGATTGACGTTCAAAATTTGGCTGGGCTTCATTTGAAACTATGATGATTAGATAATTGCAGCGTAATTTCTTCACCGACATTCATCTACTGATGCCAAGCCAGCCTGAGCAAACCAGTGCACCTGTGTCGAAGTGTATCTCTTGGGTAAGAAGAAAACAATCCCATAGATAGAGCTAACTTGAGAAACACCGTTTTCTTATAGTCTCGCCCAATCGACGGTCAAAATTAACGCCAAAATTGACAAACTGATCCCTTTTTTTGTTTCCTTTTTGCTATTTCACTTTCTGCAGACGTAGAATCTGCTACACTACTACAGCATACAAAAAGGACTGATTTTGACTGCGGTTATGTTGAACAACGAATGTGCTCCCAGCCAGCCCGCAGACGTTCAATCAATGTAAAAATTATGGCTTTTGCTGGCTGGGTCCTGCTTTGAGATGCATTTTGCGTTAAATTTACGTTCGTTATGAAACATAAAATCTCGAAAATAAGGAAAGATAAACCTCACAAGTTACAGACCCAACTAAGTCCTGAAATCCTTTTTTATCTCGCCGCTATGGCAAAAAGGGCAACTGAAGCTTAGTAGAAAACTCACAGCCTTCCCGTTGATCACCTGCATGCAACCTTGCACAGAAAGCCTTTGTTACGCCAATCGGATTATACCGTATCGGCCAAACCAAATCCTTGATGCTTTCGGATATTGTTACCGTCAATCATTTTTCAAAACCATTCAATCCTGCCGACCATAGAACACTTGTTCTCATTTTGAATTCAGTCATTGCCGACTTACTTCCAAATTCATCCTTTTTGACATTAAACTTGCGGGTGTCTGTTTACGGATCAACTCCACACTGTTTTCTGTTTATTAGAAACTTGACTTTTAACTCTTAAAGCTTTGTTAAGATACAGAGGGGGGAAAATTCTATCTTTTAGCCAATCTGATAATACTCCACTGACAAGTTTAGTCACTTCGTGACATGTGTGATCACATGATCAACCGATCATGTGACGCGAACATCTGGTGTCAGGAGATTGTCACGATATCTCTGACTGGTTTGCAGCAAGTGTAGTTACCAGTTTATCATGAATTAAAGCCAATCAGCTCCTCTCTTGGTGGCTGGATTCCGTTTTATTATTCCAGTCTTGTCAGCAACCGTTTCTTTTTTACGTTTATATAGCAACCGTTGAAACGTTATATAACCAACCGTTATATACGTTGAAACCGTTATATACGTTGTAACCGTTATATACGTTGAAACGATGTAAAAACCGGAAACTTTTGCTGTCTGGGTTTTTCCAAAGTGGAGGAAAGCATGAGAAAGAGTTTACGAATACTTTGTGGCGGATTATAAAAAATGCCGACAGTGCCTGTTAAATATTCTTTGTTGGTGTGACAAAATTGATTGCTCTTTATATTCACAACTACTGCTTACTCAGCGGCGAGCTGATTTTTGTGTACAAAAGTTTTTTTTTCTAAGAGCACGTATAAAATGTATTCATTGGAAGGTCATTCCCTAGGTCATATGAATACTTCATATGTTCAGTGAAATTCACTTTTAAATGGCCACATATATAGCTTTATCTTTTATAGATGAGTGTTGTAAAACTGGCCAGCAGGGTTCTTGGGTGAATTAATAGCCAATAAGCCACCTATGCAGCGGGCTGTGTAGTTGGAAATCGTGCCCTGAATCGGTCCGCACGCATGCGCAGTTTCACAGCTCTGACGAATATAAAAACATCACACAACTACCATGCTGGAAGAAAGCAAATTTTTCATCAATTGAGAAGTTGGTTTTTGTTTGTCAACTTTCCAATCATGTAAATTACTGAGGTTTCTCTGCTGATATTAGCGCGTTTTTGGCCCGTTGATCATAAAACCAAGCGAGTATGTTCAGCTGTGTATCCGCTTCAAAGATCACAAATTAATCTACCGAGCATGCTACACTCGGGAGTCGTTTATCTTGGTCTCACCACTCGTTCGCTGCTGTTACATCACTGAGGCCTATGGCTTGTCTAAGCTTCTGCACAGGCTGCCGGCATCCCATATATATAGACTTCTCGAGATGTTGCATTTTTCTTACGATGTCGCTCAATTGGTTTAATCATGAGCAATTATGACCAGATGCTTGCTGCATAGCCCAGTGGTGAGAGCCCTGGTAAGGCACTCAAAAGGGTGCCGGTTCGACACCGCTCAAGAGCATGCGGCTGTGCATTTATCAAGATACTTAAACTAAAGGCATTTCTGAAAGTGGACACGAAGATTAGCTTCCTTGCCTTTCAGTCCATTCAGTTTAAATTTTCAACATTTAGGTTTAAGCCTGGATACGACAAAAAAATCAGATCCTTTTATTAAAAACCCGATTATTTTATCGTTGTTCAGACATCCGCAGAACAGTCGGTGTTCCTCATTGGAGGTGGATTCCAAATGTTGGAAAGCGTATTTGACGTTTTCCTCCAAACGGATCGACGGAAAAAGGATGAAGGAACCCAGCTCCTTCCTGACAGGTGAGTGGTGAATCTCTTGGCACAAAACTCCGGGATGAAGACTAGTTCACACAAACTGTTTTCTTTGAAGATTCTTATCATGCAGTTGATACAGAAAGTTTCAATCCGCGTATCTGCGGTTGATTTAACCCGAACGCTTAGCAGAATTATATATTATTTTTTTTAGTAAAATTTGTGCACGCCCAATAAAAACGAACGTTGCAATACCCTCAGTCTTCGACCTTTTGTTTTGTTGGCCCGCTCAAAAACTCACATATCACTGCAGAACAGCGTGGTTGTTCATTGTTTATTGCAATCTTTGCAACGTGTATATATTTGCGTAAAAAGCTTTACAAAACATTTTATATTTATAATTTTGGACACTAAAAGCAACACCATGTTTGTTGGAAGACTTCCAACAAAACTTACGAAAAAATACAATACTGTACAAGTACATCAAAAATTTGAAAAACTACTGTTCGAGAGACTTTTAGCCGATGATGTGGGACTGGTTCGGTGTTTCTCGAACTGTGGGTCGCGGTACACTAGTGCGCCGTGATAGATTTCCAGTTGTGCAGCAAAATTCTCTAAAATTTTGGAAAATAATTTCTTCGCTTTACTAATAGGTACGCATGCAAACCTTTGAGTCTTGAATGTACACTATTCATGAGATAACTGATAATACGGTAGCCTACCGGTCTATTGCCTTGCCGGTGTAGTAATGGTGATTACACGATTCGCATTAGAATTTGCATAGTAAATGTTTTAAAACAACTTTGTTTTGTAGCAAGCTGCAAGCGTACCGCGAAGTGTTTTTATTATAGTGCGCCGCAAGCTGTGAAAGCTTGAAACCTTTGACCTCGTTACTGGATGTTAGGATTGAGAAACTTTTGAATGTTCTTGCAGGGTTGCCAAACTGAAATTTTCAAAAAGGGCCAAATTTGACATATTTAGCCGTAAAAAGGCCAATCTGGCAACCCTGTGTTGTTGCAAAATCGTTGCTTGAGAACTATTCCGCCCGCTGGGTGACGCTAAATGCAAAGCGGTTTTTGGAATGTGTTGGTTTTCAGCTAATAAAATCCGCCTTTTTGATTATTTTTTATATGTAAAGCGGTAAAAAGAACAAATAACAAGGTCTAATGCCAAGAACTCCCGGCTATCAGATTTCCTTTTTCACGTCCACTTATTGCCTGCAGACGTTAAATTAATATGAAAAAGGACCGATTTGCTGATCCGACTTACCAATCGGTATATCTGCTACTGGATACATATTGTTTGTCGGCCTTTGAAGTTTGAACAGCAGCGTTGGCTGAGCTAACAAATCACCAACTTACTATCCCAGACAGCAAATCAATGTTTTTTTACGTTGATTCAACGTCTGCAACCGTTGAATCTATGTAAAAAAAACTTGATTTGTTGTCTGGGTTACTATGTCACTAATGACATTGATGTGTGTCGGATAATTTCTTGGTGAAAATGAGTAATATTTTCCACCATTTGCTAATTAGCTTAATCCTACCTGAAACCTGTTAAACAAAAACAAAATGAGTTGTCGGGAGCGACGCAGGTGTGACGTCATCAAGAAGCGAGCCAACTGAAAGCTGACACGTCACGGTCACAATCAAAGGGTGTAATTTTGTGACCAGTCATTTATCACTCCAACAAGTCATTATTCATTAGCAATGATTGAACTGCCGTGGCGATTTGATCTTTTTTGTTTTTGATCGACGTAAGTCTTTTCGCGGCATTTCGGTTTCGAATTTTCTTCTGTGACGATTTGACCACATCCGGTGAAGCGTGACGCATTGAACTGTTACCCCTTCAGCTGCTGCAAAAAAATTCTGTTTCTTGGCTCAAAAATTGTTATGATTTGGTTTCATTGCTGCTTTAAGCATCTTTGTGTTAGTCTAACCTTTTGTCCCTGCAATAGCGATATACAAGTTAAATTGCGTACGTGGTGGACAGTCTCACGAAAAACTCTGAGCGGAAATTTTGCGGATATATTTTTTTTTAACTGCAAACCAAACAAGTTGGCTTTCAGTTTGCTGTTTTGCTTGCTTTTCACCTGTTGTCTGGTAGGTGTCATTTCGTATAATTTTGTTTCGGCTAACTTCAGAGCGCTATTACTGGATAAGGTTACAACAGAAAGTAAAAAATGTACACTATTAATCAAAACCATTCATGCATGCGAAAGGCGCAACTAATTGCTGCGTGTGGGCGACATGTAGTCGATAATAAATCATCGGAGTTTTTCCTTTCAAATTGAAATACGTGCACAATTATATGCGAGTAAATTATGTTTTTATTTGTTTTTGAAATTTTGCTTTCTGCGCTATTTTTTCACACCCTTGTGTGGTGCAATTGTTAGAAATTAATGTTACGTTGCATGTTTTCATTGCTTTAACATTTTTTTTTCGCGCAAAGGTGCTTTTGCAGCTTGGGTATAACTCTGTTATGAAACGAACGAAACACACGAGAAATTTTCGCAACCATCGTATTTGTCTAAAAAGCATCACCATCAGGTTCCTTCCGGGGCTGGAGGCAATGAAGCGCCAATATTTTCTGCTGTAACAGTTTCGGAGTTAAATCCTGTTTAGTTCTTGCACGATACTTGATGTCATTAAGCCTGGGCATAGTGGTCTTCCCCTATTTCGTTTCCCATTCATTTCCCCTAGTTCTAGTTGTGTCGTTGTCTGAAACGACTTCCCAACCTTCGAAAGTTTCCATTTTCTCATCGTCTACATTGAAACGATGTGAAAATAGCCACATTAACTGGCTGTTAATAAATGAATGCATTGATCACATTTCTTGCTGTTTTTTTTTCAGATCGCTTGGCAACGCTGCTATTGCGTTTCGGCTGGCCTGTCACGGTTGCTATAACAACTGCGTGCATGTTCTTTATTCAAACAAGATGGCCGCCGTCGTTGACCTCACTCTGTTGCAGTTGAAGGTAACTTTGAATTAACGTTTCTCATACTATTCACCCTCTCATTTTCGTTGCTGAATTGCATTCATGACGAGATGAATGCAATGAACTGCGATGAACGCTGTATGATGAATGCTCAGGTTCGAATCCAAAAACAACTCGGCAAGGAGGCAGTTTTCTTTTCACCAAGAAGTAGACAAAAGTAGTGGTATTTGCCTGTGCTGCTTTTTGAATATTTCATCATTCCAGTACTGCAGTGTGTTGCACTTTTTCAATCGATAATAATAAATGCTTTTCTTTTGTACCACTGGATTGAATCTTGGAATTATTTTTTACTTTTAAATTGCCTGAAAACCTTTCGCTTAACTTTTTGACGAGATCGTTGAGTAGTGGCCGTTATTTCATGACAGAAAAACGATGCGAAATCAACAATGTTGTCCAATTCTACATCCGGGTCAAAGAAAAATGACGCAAGCATAACTTTCGACGTAGCCTCTCCGTCACTGCTGTCAGCGCTCGCAGTTGTTATGCACGAGCTCGGCAGCCAGGCTCCAACAAGCAAAGGCAAAGAAAAGTGAGTAAAAACTGAATTATTTTGCATTCAATTGTTACAACATTTGAAATTTTTCACTATTTTTTTTTTTTAATTTCAAAGATTGTGAGAATTATTGCATACAAAAAAATGATAGTTTTAAAACTTAAATTAACAACTGAAGGTTTTTCGTTGCGTATTTGTGAAAGCGAAAGCGTTTTCTTCGACTTTTCAGCATCAGCGAAGCCATGGCTATGGTCGCATCACCAGCAATTGACCATCGCAGCTTCATAGAAGCGTATTTGAACAGAGGACTTGACGTTATCAGGTAACTTGTCTTGGTTTGAAACTGCTTTGTTCCTTATTGAAAGCAGGAACCGCGACTGAAGCTTAGACCGCAAAATCCGTCATTTTTACATTGATTTAACGCCATCAGACGTTATCGATGTAAAAGTGACGGATTTTATTGTCTGGGAGCTTTGAAACCGGCATGCTTGCAAGCTGCGCTATGCCCTTGTAATTGGCATCATTCATGCTTGTTGGACCAGGCTTCTCGACCAAATGATTCGTAAATGTAACGAAAAGTTGATATGTGGAAAAAGTACCGAAATTTAAGCTCTAAAATTTACATATTGAAAATTAACTTAGAAAAAATTTTCGTTTAGATTCTCTTGTAGAAGTTCAAGTGTTTGCGCTCTTGATAGTTCTTTGAAACGATTCCGCGACTACAAAACAGTTTACAACCACTGTGCTAACCATCGTGGCTGCCTGTGGACAAAATATGTTCTCACGTCGCTTTGCACTAAACGTTCACCGACAACGTTCAATGCCTTTACTTTTATTTTTAGATTGCTATTACTTTTATAATGTATTATTTGCATATTAGTTACATTTATATTATTATTTGCAGCTATATCGTCGCTTCTGGCATCATGGAGGTTTTGAGCGCTTACCTGAAAAGTATCCGCCACCAGGTGGTGCCAGGGAGCAACATGGCGGCATTTGTCAGAAACGGACTTTCGTTGCTCGAATCGATGACTCTCTTCGTGTCTATGAGGTAACACTGGTCATAATTCTCCCTTCACATGTTTATCATCAACGTCTATTATGTTCTGTTTTCAAAATTTATGCTTTTTTATATTCATTTGCTTTTCAAGATTAAAAAAACTTTTTTTACATTGATTTAACGTCTGCTGACGATGGATCAATGCATGCAAATAGATGGATTTTTTTAACTGATTTGTACCATTCTTCAGAAATCGTGCACTGTCAGATCATTCTGGCACGCAGGGTGCAAGTAGAAAACGATCCCATTCCACTGAGTCCTCATCTTGTACCACATGGGATAATGATCCAACCCAGCTCCTCCCTGCTTTGCAATTCACTGAGCTGATGGGGATCGTCTCCGTTCTATATGGACTTCTCCTCCACGGAGCTCCCGAGAGACCTACAACTCTGAGATCAACATCAGTGGATGCTCCATTGACGACAACGGCGTATACCGAACTCAAGCAAATACCAGAGCACACCCTCAGTGTGGCGCTTGCTGTCATGTCCGTCCTGAACGCTGTTGCTGACATGGACCTCTGCTTGCTACAGGTAATTTTTTTTATCGTTAAAAGACGTAGAATCGACCTAAATGACTCGAGCTTTAACTATGGGCCTTTTTTTAAACCACAACGATGAATTTGCCTTCGTATTTTCAACACAAACAATTTTAATTTCTCTCGATCTTCCGCTTAAAATCTTGGCGCCAGTTTTGCTTGACCCGGATGTTGTGTTCCAGCGGGCAAAAACGACCGTTTTGACATGACTTGAATGTCTTGCATCGTTAGGGCGATGTAAAAAAGCATCTTTTGCTGATCAGGATGTATTGTATATTGTACAGTAGTGTTGTGAATCGGAATATCAAACTATTCTTAACACGACTTTGTCCGTTTCCTCGGCGCTTCCTTATTTATATGAAATTGCGCTCTCAGCCATGAAACCAACGGCAACTGCAAGTCTCCTTTCCGGAATGCATATGTTTGATTTCAGTGCACAACATTAGGGATAAGATTACACAATATTTAGAGGAGGCAGTTTCAAAGACATTTTCTATATTTCCTGTCGCCCAGCGCCAACTCCTTTTGTTATGCCATCAATCTTTCATTGACCCCAACTTGACCTCAAGAATAAAAATAACACGCTTGACTGAACCGCTTTCACTTAGGAGTGAGATATCGCGTCGTTACCTGATGTCATAACAGCTTACGTCACGCCATACCCGCACCCTGAACGACAAAATCATTTTCTCTTTGCCTGGTCGGCACGCGTTGATGCACGCGATGGTATTTGCGGGTGACCGCCGTATTTGTTGCTATCACAATCCCACACCAAGATCTTTTTGATCGTTGCACTGTTTTCTGTCCATTTCCCATCCCGCAAAAGTTGCCTCATTTACATCGTTTCAACGTGTGGCAACGTTAAAACGACGTAAAAAGAGAAACTTTTGCGAGTAGGCTAAACATTATTAGGATAGCTTTTTGGCCTTGGAAACGTGATACATTGTTAACACGATCAACAACGATTTGTGGTTGACCTTCATGTTGTTGTTCCACCACACGGAGGCGACTGTGAGACTGTTTTCTCGGTTAATCATAGCAGCAACACTTCCTTAAGTGGATTTTGAAAGATGAAGGGTCACTGTTCTAAACAAATGACATCATTTATCTAGTCATGTTGAATATGCGCTGAAATGTTGAAAAGGTTGCTTAGAATAATAGGATCATTGCTTCTCTCCTCTACACGGATAAAGTTTCCTAAGGCATAGATTGCTCAAAGCAAACATAGATACCATTCTCCAAAAAAACTAGCTTTAATTGGCTTTTCGTTTTGCATTGAGCTATCTTTTTGCAACGTTGATATCATATTTAATGCATAATTTACTGAAAACATATTCATTTTCTAACTGTTAAACTAAACTATCTTTTCATCTTCAGTCTAGCTTGGGTGCAGAGGGCCTGTCACTGGCATTCCGTCACATTTGCACCTACTTGCTGTGGTACTGCGTGCAAGGTGACCATACCGATCTGCTGCATGAAGTCATCATGTGCATTGGCTACTTCACGCTCGGGAACAAGCGTAATCAGGTGACGTGTTGTTCCACACAACAAATTCCGTCGTTTTTACATTGATTACGGAATTTGTTGTCTAGAATAACCTAGAGTCTAGGTTATTATGCGTATTCACAACGTTATATCAACATCAAAATCGATATTTTTTTTTACTAATTGTCCCCAGCCAGCAAATCGGTCCTTGTCTTCACAGCGTCTGCAGATGTTGATTCGATGTGAAAAAGACCGGTTTGCTGACTAGGCCTTATGCCAATCTCAATTCTATTCTGAAACAATAAATGTGAAGTCACAAAAATGACACATTATTTGATGCAAAAATAACATCAACATTGAACCAGTTGTGAACGTTAGCCGCTGAAGGCCAAACCAGGCAAGACCGGTGAAGTTAAATTATTACATAGTGTTGTATATGATGATGATGATGTTCGCCCTTCGTTTCCGAAGATGGCCAATGAGACCAATGAGAGAGTGTTGTATATACACCAATGCCTGTAGCCATGCAAACGCGCTTCAGTTTTTTGAAGAAACCTCTTCGGCGTCCTAATGTTGTCAAATTTAACTCTTTGCTCAAGTGTAAGCAAACATCTAAAATCGATCGCTCTGTAATTAATTTTCGTCATGAACTCCACAGTAGTTTAGTTATGCAACATTACACTATTTTCCCCCGCCTGATAGAAATGCTTCTAATCTCTGCCTTATCACACCGATTAGCGCAGTTTAATTCTTATGCCAATAAATTAATTTTTTATTGATTTTTTTTCACAAAACAGATTTTGCTTTCGAAGCTCATTGAACCTCTCAATCACTGATAGCCCGGTTGGCAAACTTTACTTTATACGTCATTATAACGTCTTGTGTGGTCGAAACGATGCAAAATAGCGATTTCGACAGGGTGTGTGAATGTCATGCCTACCATATCTCATTATGGAGACTGATTGATATCATAATCTATCATGGAACAGCATGATAAAACATGTGGTAGATTAATTAACTTGACCACTTGAAGACTTTGGAATCCGGCTGTCCTCAAGTGCACGTGACAAATCTATAGTTTACGTTTTTGTAATTTTTTTAGTTTTTTTTATTTCATTGTGCTTAGTGGTTTAAAAAACGATGTTATTAAATGTCTTTTAGATATCATTTCTAAGCAAACCTAATTAGATAAGGAATTCAATGAAAATAGCAAATGAAGTGTAAGTGTTGTTTTTTTCTCCTAGCAGGTTTTTCAGTCATTTTTGCATTGATTCAACGTCTGTGAACGTTGCAGAAACAAGGATTGATTTGCTAGCTTGGTTGTAAATTGCACGCAAAGTTGTGTAAATCTTTGTGCACAACTGCTCGCTTCCCACATGAGAATTGCTCTGTGCGATGCTGATGAGCTCAGCTTCATGCCGAAACACGTGTCTATCATCGTCAATTCTTGCTACAGTTGGCTGCCGAGAAAGAGTTGTCCCTTTTATTGTTCCCATCGTGCCACACGAGTTTATCATGCCACTGGAATCAGGCTGGAATGCCTCTCCAGAATATTATCTTCTATTCTACTTGAAAAATGGTTACATGACGTTATTTTCACGTTGAAGCGATTTTTTTGTCTCAACGTCTTAATCCTATTGCTCGACCACACCGGTCGCAGATCGAACTTCGGCCGCCCCGCTGTTAGTCAATACCCGTGAAAGTTTTACAAAATCTACCGGGCTCCCCACCTGCTAACATCAGCTGGCATCTCTAATGAGTCGTTCACATCCATTGATCAGCGTTCCAACTTTCCAGGGCGAAATTTAAATTTTTCTTATTTTTTTTCATCATGTAACGTTAAAACGACGAAAAGCTGGTAGTTTTTCATAAATTTTCACTGTCGACAAATCGCTTCAATTCATCGCATGATCATCCCATAAACTTCTGTCATGCCGCCACCCAACACCTACCAAGAAATGTCTCCTTCACGAAGCCACTTGCATCAGAGGTCATTGGAGTCTTCGCCCGCTGACATACCTCAGGGCGACTTCAAAGTACAAACCCCGGGGGTCCATCGTGCTCACCGGGGAGCAGCACGTCACCATCAGGGGTGCTGGGAATTTGATCACAAACAAGAGAATTTAATCATCATGTTTGTTATTATCCAATGCGCAAATATTGTGAGGTCATACTAGCCTTACACGTCATCAAGCTTGTTAGAAGCACTTGCAAGAAAGGAAAGTTGAGAAAATTTTTACCTGATTGAATTCCACAGCCGTCTAGAAACGTCGAAACGATGCAAAATTGACCGTGCATCTACTTAAATTGTTTGCATTTTCAGCCATCAACGTCAGTTTAGATGTGGTGTTACATTCAAGTTAATAAAATTTATCTTTAAAGACGTTTCAATTTCGTAGTCTGGATTGCTTTGCTGGCATTTCGTGTGTCACTGTTTTGAATTCGTGCTTGGAGACAAATCTTCAATGAAGTTTTATCGAGCGCTTGCTCATTTTGGTGCAAAACAAAACTGAAACGAATGTTATTCGTTCCACTGGCAGGAAAACCAAAATTTGAATATTTAACTTTGCCCTCCCAGGCGTGTGCCATCTATTCAAGGAAGATGCGTCACTCCACAAAGGCAAGATGTAGTATTGTAATCTTTAATCACATTGTTCGCCGTTGTGTGTTCATTGCATATTATGAATTGAAACGTCGCAAATTCAGCAAGTCTTCATCTTAAAAGCAAAGTGCTAGGATTGATCGACTTAATTTTGTCTTGTCGTGTCACTTATGTCAATTGTCAGATGTGTCGATGGGTGAAAGAATTTTGTTTTGTCGCACGCAACAGACGTTGCCACGCTACAAGCATGCAGCGTCCATTTGCAAATTTTCCACAAGTCTCCATCCACGTCTCTTGAACTGGAAATTTACTCTTGTTATCTCTTGTTGTACGGATCATCGTTATTTTCGACCTGCCAGCGAGTCAGCTCGATTCTCTTACGTAGATTCGACGTTTGGCTATATTTTTTCAACGCATCTGCAGTGGTATTTGTAAACAGAAGTCAGGATGGATTCAACCCTATGTTATCTCACTATCTTCTGTCACTCTGTTACCTTTGCGATGACAGATGGAACCGGATTAAACAGACCTAAACCGGTTCCGTTCTGTCGCAAGTAGTCACGGTCTACCGCCTGCCGTCCATCGATTTGCCAGTCGACCGTGCGCCGGGGCTCGTGGCGCGGTCGCCTTTCGAAACTTGAGCTAATCTGGAGCGAGATTTATCACTTTTTACCAAAAAATGTAACGCTGTATTCTTTTCTGTTTGTTTTACTCATTAAATCAGGTTAATCTTAACCCGATTTCTGCTGCTGCCGAGCTGTAACATTATATTGGCCGAAGATCACTTTACCGTCTTCGTTATGTGTCTTAGCTTATTTATCTTACTATTTTCATGAAAATATCTCAAATGATCATCTCCGTCTGGCCTGTCTGAAAGCGCCAATTTCACAGAAAACCTCACTTGTTTTTTCACCTTTTTTTTTTAAGAGTTAATTTCTTGGAAATTGTGCATGGTTTTGCAGATGAGAATTATTAAGGTTCTATCACGTCATGTTGGATTGGATATGTGGTTTTCAAAACACAATAAATATTGATTTTCTTCAGCTGAAACACCATGTTTTACTTGATTGAATATAGTAGGTGTGACGTGTTCGCTTAAATGTCGTTTCCATTCTCAATGTACGTTGTCAATCAAACAAAAAAACTTTGTCACTGACCCAAGCAGTGGGGTGGCCTCACCCTGTCAATACATGGGCAAATAGTGAACAAAAAGCCATTGAATGATGCACGGGCGACTACAGCGCGCCTCGACACGTTATTTTCAAACTTGTGAAAAGTTTTTTTTTTTTAAATCTTTGTAATTTTCAAACAGTTTTCCTCCTCAAACGACTGTTGCTTGGCCTTCAACGTTTTGTAGACCAGGAAGTTTTGAGTAGACTGGAACACACTTTTCAGTCGTACCCAGGCTGTGCCTGCTATTTTAAAGGTTCAAATAAAGTGATTGAGAAGTCCAGGAAGCCATCCTCCTCGTCCAACCATAGGATACATTGAAGTAAAGGAAGAAAAACTTGTTGCAGAGCATCGAAGCCAGCCAAATGGCTCAAAGAGAAGAGGGCGTTGCTTCGAGTCACTGTAACATCATCCAGCAAGTTGGTCCTTTTTACATTAATTTAACGGCTGCAGACGTTGGATTAATGTAAAAAATACCGATTTTCTGGCTGGGCTACAATTGTCGATGCGGTAATCATTTTTTGGATGCTTTTAAGTGTTGTTTTTAATTAGTACCAATTAAGCACAAGTTTTCCTGAAGGCGCGGCATATAACTTCCCTGTGTCCTTCCCTTGTTTTGTGTTGAGAGTTTAGAAAACAAGCAATCATGCTCTCACGACGCCGGACATCCAATCAGACACCTCGACGTCAACGCTTGCTTCCTGCATGTCTTTTGCTGATGGGTCACGTGACCTTGGCTACTCAGCAAAGCTGGCATGTCGCTGTTTAAACAAAGAAGTTACTGTGACATGACAGTTTCATTTTCACACCCATGGCCCCAGCGACGAGTTAATCTTGTTTGCCGGCGGTCCGTGGCCGAAAAAACAGCCCCAGTTGATTTTAATTGTAGCTACAAATAGCCATGACTTTCAAACTGTCCGCTCTGATGTTTAGCAAACAATTTGTGATGAGATGTGTTCTCTCAGTCGAAAAAAAATTTTGCCACTTTATGAGCAATGTTGCATCACAAGATGTCAAAACGTGGTAACCGCATCTCGGGTCTTATGAGTACCTCACACTAATTGTTGTTTTTGCCAACTTTTCCGCCCCAATAGCCTTGAAAAGACAACCTGGCTGTTCCATTGCTAGAACACACTGCCACTACTAACGGTATGTGTGTTATGCCAACACTCCGCACGACAGAAAGTCCTTGTTATTTCATGGCACTTTCACGCCACAAAAATACTTTCTAACCGCTAACTGTGCTCAAGAGCTGCTTTGATGCGTTTCTTAATTTTTATTTTTTTCTTAACAAAGCTGGGCACGATTTGTAATCCTTTAGAAAGCAATGTTTGTGCTACATTTTATTTTTCGAACTTAATTCCTCTGTCAACGTCTGGCTGAGGAAAGACTTCGATGCAACGGCAGCAGTTTCATTTTCACCACGTCGTCTTGGTAAAGCAATTGCAGAACCGGCTAATTCTTTTTCTAAATAGTTTTTTCTGCCTTTTCCACTCTTGTAATTGGTGCTAAGTGGATCCATGTGGTTTAATTACCATTAATTATTAACATAAATCAATGACAAACTTAAGAAATCTTTAATTAGTCTCGTCGAAAAATACCTTTATTTAATTTAAAAGCGACGACAATAGAATTAAAAGTCGTTTGACGCGAAAAATATCTTTTTTTGTGTACGCACAACTTGCAATAAGTTTTGTTAAAATGTGTCACTAACATCGTGGAATTCTTTGATGTTTTCAAATTGAGAAAAAAAAATCATTTCGTTTCTCGTTTCGTTTCAACCTTGATTGAGGAAGTAAAACACTTTCATCCAGAAACGTTTGTTTTTTTCTTCTCAGGACTTGGTAGACTCGGGAGCACGACCGACCGTCCTCCAACAGCTGTGCCTGCTTCCGTTCTCTTACTTCAGCAGTCCTCCTCTCGTCCACATCCTCTTCCCGAGCCTCATCGCTTGTTGCCATGACAACGATTCGAACGTGATGATGCTCGAGCAAGAAGCGAGTGCTTCGTTGCTGGCTGGATACATCCAGGTACGACGCAGTCAAAGTTGAAACGGTGTAAAAAGGGCAACTTTGGCTGAATTGGTATCCCAGACAGCAACAGCCGTCATTTTTACATTTTACGGTGGATGTGTGCAGACGTTGAATCAATCTAAAAATGATGAATTTTGTTGCCTGAGTAAGACCAGGCAACCCACTTTTCAACGTGGTTGCTTTAACACGCAAAGGAAAAAACATCCAAGTTAACGTTCTCTAACCAGGACAAGTTCTATTTCTGAATCGACGCTTTCATCGCACACCTGCTTTTCACAGTAAAATGGCTACTTTTGTTACCACAGTCGTACACGGCGTGTCTTCTGTCAGATGCGGTGTTTGTCTCAACTAGGCGCGATTGCCGAGTGGAGCATTGTTTCGTGAATGCTCATTTGTTTACCAGCTGAACTGCAAGTGTTTGTTTCCATCATGGGTGACCGGTAAGGGTAAAACCAGATGGGTGGTATGTTTGCCAAGTCCTTGAGTTTTCAGCTTTGCAATTTTGTTACCATTCGCTAAGCTGTTGAAACAAACGGGCTCACGCAAATAATAAAATCATTCCAATTTTGTGGTAAATCTCCAATTCCTCATCGGAATAACCGGTTTTTGAACATCACTCATTGTTTTGAAAAACCTTTTGCTCATTTGAGCCCATGCTGAGCTGAGTAGCTTCATAGGACTTTGGGAAAAAGTTGCTTGTGTAGCCGGCTTGCTTACGTCGATGATATTTGATACAAAACGTTTCTTACGTTATCACAGACTGTTAAGCTTTTTGTTCTGATGGTCTTTATTAAGCTCAAGTCATCAATTGAACTTCTAGGTTCAACCAAAGCCATGGTATCGCCTTGGTTAGAAACCGTTGATATTTCTCCTATCTCGCCTTGCGGAAAGCGTGCCTATTGGCTAAGATTACCAACTAATGTGAAATTGACTGAGAATATGTGATCAAGTTACCAAATTTTTAACGTTTTGATTGCCCTGGTGATAACCGGGGTAAAGCCAGCACAGACCCCTGGGTTAGGGTCAAGTGGGAAATGATTTACGTCACACCAGCTCTGCAACTTGCGCTCATTTCATGTGCAGTAACAGTAAAACAAGTAAAACAGTAAAACAATGTTTGTAAAAGCGGAATTTTGAAGTCAATTTTATTTATATTTTGTTTGCCAGTTTGCGAACTAAAAGAAACATCAAGTTTTATTTTAAAATTATGCGATGAAAATATGACGTTTGCAACCGAATGAAAAATCAAGTATTAACTACGACTTCGAATATTACCAAGTACCGTAATTAAAATCAGCCTAGTTTGCAAACTTATGGAATTCATTGATAAAGCTATCGCCACCGTGAAGGCGACTTTTTGTATTTTGTTTAAATAGTCATATTAAGACTTTATTTTGAATATAAATCGTCACTTACTCCGTTCAAGCCGAATCTTTGTACTCACAACTTAATCACATGTCGTTTGAAAGATTTGCCACCAGATTCGTAGGACACAACGCGGCTGTTCAAAACTGTGTGAAATAATTCCCTTATTTTCATTTCTCACATTAAGTTAAACAAAACCCATCTTTCAAGCGTTGGCATTTAACACGCCATTAGGTTATTGTACTGACCTTATTGTTCTTATTAGTTTGTAGCATAGCCAGACAATTCGGTCTGTTTACTCATTTGCTTAAGTAACTTTTGGCGCAAGGTGCTCTTTTTCCGGTGATTTTTCAGAGGCCCAGCCCCGTCTCATATGCTTAAAGTGAAAATTGGAAAATTCCAAAATTAGTGAACATCTATAAAGTGTGACATGCACGTGTGACGTACGTGCCAAGAGAATATCGCAGTTAAATTATCGTGTAAAGGTTTGTCGTTTTGCGCCCGCACACTTGCGTTCCGTTTCAACAAGGTAATTTAAAGTTGCCGTGGTTTGTTAACCCTGGCCCCAGCTTCTACACATTGTTTGCTAGAATATTTAACTTTCAGGAAGTCTTTTTTGAGTTTAAGAAATCTTCACTACTTTGTACGCTTCTCCCAACGTCATCTTTCATAATCATTTTGGTGTCGTTTCTGTCGGTTTAATCGGTTTAAACCAGACTTCGATCATTCAATAGTCAAATTGTGATGATAATTTTGTTTATTAGTTTTCAACTCCCGTTTGTTACGTGAGACGTATACGTCATTACGTCAAATGGTTGTAGTTTGTATTCACAGCGGAGTGGTTAGAACAACAACGACCAGAAAACCTGTTGTTTTTACGTTGATTCAACGTCCGGATTGTCGGTTGCATAGTCGAGTGGTGAGAGCCCTGGAACGGCAATCGAAAGGGCGCTGGTTCGACACCGCTCAAGAGCATGCGGCTTTGTCTTTTGCAAGACGCTTAAAGGCATACCTGAAAGTGGACATGAAGATTGGCTTCCTAGCCTTCCCCTTCACTTAATCTTCAACCACCGGGTGGAAGCCTGGATACGACAAACAAACAAAACAACAACGTCTAGAAACGTAAAAATTCAATGTAAAAAGGACTGATTTGTTGACTGAGAACATTTGACAGTGTCTCCGTATTTTTAAAGCCCAATTCTGTACACGCCAAAATTCTTCCGACTACAATGGTTATGATAGCTTCATCCACTTGCCGTAATGTGACTGATCGTATCGCCTTTAAAACGTGGGAAACCTGGGGTTAATGTGACAGTTTGGCTTGTCTTAATTAATTCCTTGCAAATGTGATTGGTCTGTCTTGTTCAATCTTGACTTTTGCAAACGGATTGGTTAATTGATCGGTGTCACTCACGAGCTATTTTATAATGTTAATACGCATCAATTAACAAACATGCAAACACAAGTCTTCCTCCAAGAAGTTTTCAAAGTTTCCATATTTGGGAATTGTTTTCCTGCAATCCTTTCAGAAAAGTGCTTCTACAATGCAAAACCCTGACATTTTTTTATCACTCACTTCTGACAATTCGTTAGTCATCGCAAGAACTTGAAAACTTTGCAGAAATTCATTCCCAGAAATGCGAGGGGGTGTTCCCTGCAGCTACGCCCTGACATGCAAAAAAATTTTCATTAAGACATAGAGGAAAGCACGTTGTTTGGCTAAACTTTAGGCGCAGACTGCGGACATTACACGTGGTCACGAAAAATGAAATGTCGCGTTAAATTTAGAAGGTATTTTTATTTCTCACAGCATTCCCCCAACTAAAAGAACGTGAAGACGTACGTTGCGTTAAATGCGACTTCTTAATTAATCATAAGAAGCACAATTAACTAAAAATAGAATAATTTTATTACCACGACGCAAAAGGAGCCGCATTTGACGCAAATCGTTCGTGATTTCCCACCGGAAATGGCAATAATTATCTATTTAAGAGTTGGTTTTTATTTTGGTGTTTTTCAAACATATGAGTTTTGAAGCCTAAAAATTATTTTTAAGTGTTTTGAACAACAATACCTAGAATTCCACATACGTGCATCTAAGTGCAAGTTCGAAATGCCAAGCCCGTTTCCGGTTTAAGGCACCACTCCAGCGAAAGCTGCCTTTTTTTATATCGTTTCACTGTTTAACCACAGACAACATGATTGTCTATGGTTAAAAAAATCACCTCTCTACCAAAATCGTTTCACTGTTTAGCGACGTTGAAGCGATGCAACAACGGCATTTTTTTAATGGTTGAAAAATCGTCGACTATCAAAGCCTTTTATTGTCCCGAGTTTGCCTTTTTGATTTTTGCAACTTAATTTTTCTAACTTTCTTATCTTTGGTGTGAATCGTTTCGCATCAGTTCAACGTTCTCTGACGTCTCACAGATTGAAAATCGAACGCACCTGACAATCTGGAAGTTAGTCAGTTTGACAGTTTGTGTATAAAGAGATAACTTTTTTCACTTTAATCCACTTACACTATCCCGTGAAAGCCTGTTATCCTAAACAGATAGATGTTGGATAATTTCTTATATTGATCTCAAGGAGATCATAGTGCGATGTTGTTCAGGATTCAAACTTGTGAAGTTTACCTTCCTAACTTTGATGTTACCAAATATAACGTTATCACAAAAAAACAATCAAACTTGTTATCAAGGTTTTCTTTTCAAGTCGCTTTGAAGTTAGTCATTTCTCAAAACTGCGAATATTTTATCAATCTCTGCATTTTTTGACGAAAAGCTATTCTCTGCGTTTTTCAAGGAAGGAAAATTATTCCTTCGTGCAGAAACCATCTCCAATGCTTTCCTCTATTGAATTGACGCGTTTCTAACGTCACGTCACGTTCCTTTTATGTCTTTATCAATATGTCTTCTACTGTACGTTCCTTCTATGGCTTCCATCCTGTCAAGTTAGTGTGGTGCAGAAATGAAAAAAAAAAGGATCATTAGCAAATGCATAAAGTAACGACCTCTTCCTATCCCAGCTAGCAAAAGTTCCTCATTTAGGGCATTTGACCTGCAACTATTGGTAGCTACACGATATTTCAATCCTGTTGTTTGGTAAGGTGCACTGCACATTGTGTCTCTTGATTTGCGGTCCTAGCGTGTATGGCCGTACACACAATGCAATTACTAAACTCACGAAAGATGTCTTTGTATCGTTTCCACGGCTAAACGTTGAAAAAAAACTTGACCGACAGTTGACCTACAGACCCCACATCGAGTCACTCCGTGCCAAGGTTACCTCGAGAAATAACCTCTTGAGAAGCCTTGCAGGAACAGGATGGGGAGCCCGAGCATCAACCTTGCGTACAAGTGCACTAGCCTTGGTCTACAGCTCAGCCGAATATGCCACAGCTGTGTGGAACCGTAGCAGACACACAAAAAAGATGGATGTATGCATTAACGACACCTTGCGCATCATCACTGGCTGTCTCCGCCCCACACCTACTGCTTATTTGCCAACTTTGGCTGGCATTGCTCCTGCTCATGTCCGTAGGGAAGAAGCCTCTCACAAACTGGCTTTGCATGCAAGACTCGATCCTCAACACCTTCTCCACAGTCACTCCCAAAGATATGGACCAGTCAGACTTCAACGCCTGTCATCAAGGCGCCCATTCCATCGATATGCTACACAGCTTGTGGATAAGAACTTCAGCTGCATGGAGACATGGGCCCAGGAATGGAACGAGCTGCCACATATCCCTCCCCAGTTTTCAGTTATACCAGCACTCTCCATCCCTCCTGGAGCAGACCTCTCAAGAAAGGCATGGGTCACATTGAACAGGATCAGATGTGACGTTGGCTGCACTGGAGCTAATCTATTTAGGTGGGGGTTGCAATTGCATAAAATGCCGATATGTGTCTGCGGAGCGGTAGAACAAACAATGCAACACATACTTCACGAATGCCCCAGCTTACGGCCCCCCAAGTGGAATCATTGGTATTCGACAACTGGACCCAACTACCGTATCATGGCTGCACGATGAGGCATTGCCAATCTAAGCTACTACAAGTCAAACGAGAGAAGAAGAACGTTGAAAAAATGTGTAAAACTTTTGTTCATTGGGAATCTCTCCCGGTAGTCCAAATTCACATTTTTACGTTGATTTTGCGTTCGAATTGGTTAATGTTTGGCATGTACCATCCACAGGAGCCTTTTTCGTGTCAGAGAAGTTCCAATTTTTGCATTGATTGTGAATTCGAAGACGTAAAACCGACGGGACAACATTATATCGGGCTGCCCTGTAGTTTCTATTCGAATCCTAAACTTTTACAAGTTTCTATTTGCCACACAAACAATCCCAGTCATTTTTTGATCATGCTTTTCTATATTTTCAGACGCTACTCCAACAATATGAAGGCAAAGGTGACACAAAATCATCTACAAAACGAGAAACCGGGCAAAGTAAGTCCTAAACTTTCTGTTGCTGATGAGTTAGTTAGATGTTTATGGTCATGCTTTTTTGTATTGAATTCTCACCGCCTATCTGAAATTAAGAGGCCTGACTTGCAGACTCATCAAGAATTATGTGCGGAATTCCACATAAAAAAAGCGATCAGAGAACTTTATCAAGTATTTCATTTTAGAAAATCGGTGTAAAACTTGTATTGTTTTTAACAATGTTCAGTTTAAAAAATATCTTGTGCAATTTTTTGGTAGTATATTCAAAAGGATAAGTTTGAAACAAAAGCTGCTTTTGTACTTTAGACAACGTTGACAGAAACGTCAGTGGGTGATAGCATCAAGACAGTTTATATCTCAAGCCCAAAACTTTTGAAATTATGTTCTTGGTATAAAGTGGTCACTCTCATGTAGAAAACCCAAATCTTTTAATGCAACTCTAAATGCTTAAGCTGACAATTTTTCCTTGCGTAAAAGGTCGCTTATTACTGGAAGAGTCCCCACTTTTGCCGATTTGCGCTCTGCCCTGCAATTTTGTTCCACGATTTATGAAAGACTTTTCCCAATACCATATCTAGCCAATTTTCATGTTCGTGACATTTCTAAACGTCCCACAGACCGTAAAAGCTTCTTCCTAAACAGAAAAATCCGTCACTTTTACATTGATTCAACGTCTGCAGACGTTGAATCAATGTAAAAATGACGGATTTTGCTGTGTGGGCAGTTACCTTCAAGCTTTCATTACTGATTTTTTAGATAAGAATGTAGTGACTGGGCTATTCTTACATGTCGTTTTCTATCACAAACACCTAAACGTAGTTTGCTTATTAAGAGTGGCAATTTAGATGCCATTGCCTGATTTTGTATCTAATTCTCATCTAAACCGAAGCTACACCTGTTATTGAGGCCGATTACACAGCGCAGTTAGAATTTGGAGATTAATTTCAAAACTATTATGCGAAATTCATGAAGAAAAATGATTGTTAGTTTCACTGGCTTTCTTCTAATCTGAAAACAATTTGTCCAATAACATTCTTCTACGCCTGGTTGGCGAATACCGACTGATTCCGCCAAATCCTAATTTCTCATTTCCTTCAATAAATTAGCATAAATTATAAGCCTACTATTAATTATCATTATTGTTGTTTTGTTAATTTTTATCATAGAGCTTTTGGAAAGAGTTTATTTTGTTGTATCACGGAGATACAAAACTTAGTGACGCAACTGGATTTAACATAATAATGATGCTAAATCCGGTTGTATTAATTCCATATTCTTATCATTTTGCAAAGCCTCGAAATGTGATTTTTCCTCTCAGCTTTACATATCTCCAGACAACAAAATCCATCATTTTTACATTGATTCAACGTCTGCAAACGTTGAATCAATGTAAAAATGACAAATTTTGCTGTCTGGGTCCATTGCTCACTTGCTTCAGAACTCGTGTAGTTCTTTGGAGTGACAAGAAAAATAAACAGCGTTGTTGCCTAGCCCGTATCTGCAGCGGCATCTTGAATGGCTTTGATGATATCCCACATCGGTTCTATCGCCTCATCTCGCCGAATTTGCACTTGATCCTCGCCGACAACGGAGCGTGCTGACTACCGATGTATATTTAATGAAGGCGCGGGTCAAGTCTGGGTCACTCCAACTTATCGTTGAACAAAAAGATTTACTTTTTTTTCATTGGACTTCAAGGTTTTTTTCCAAATCGAATCGTGCCTTTTATGCTTTAGCATTTTTAAAATGATTGAAGACGTGTTCAAAAACATTTTAAAAACGTAAATGCAACGCTGCTTGTTAGCCGATTGACTAATAGATCTTGTGAAAAGTCTATAAGCAATCAAAATCTTTAATTATTTCAACTATTCAATCACAAGCTATAAATAAAACAAATCCACTTTTGTTGTCATTATGGTCGAGGAGCATGGTGGTGAGCGTAGTGTAACATGATAACCGAAAAACTTGAGTTGATCTTGATTTTCCCCCTATTGTGTTCCGTCAATTTCAACAATCAAACTTGCTTGTTCTTTAATCTTTAGCTTAGCGTCGACATCATCCTTGACCTTTGCCATCCACCCTTGAGCCACGCAAACGAGAAACTTAAATTTAAATAACATTTCAAGATATAATCTTCAAAGCCAGCAACGAAAACAAGTTTGAAAATGATTTGGTGATTTTGAAGACAACCCGGATAACAAGCTTGAGTCGTGTGCTGCAATTTCGAGTTCCTACATACCACACATTTAAGTCCAATGTCCTGCTTGCGATAGTTTATTGCCTTGTCCAGAAATGCCTTTTCGATAAAGCTTTGGTAGAGAGTTTGCTTTGTTGAACCATGGACTTCTAAATAGTAGTATCTGGACTGGAAACGCAGTGGACAACAGTAGGCCAAACGGTTGGTACAACAGTTGGCCAACAGTGGGCCAACAGCCAAGTAACTAACCCTGTTGGCCCACTGTTGGCCAACTGTTGTACCAACCGTTTGGCCTACTGTTGCCCACTGCGTTTCCAGTCCAGATGCTACTATTTAGAAGTCCATGGTTGAACCATAGACAGACAAAACAAAGTAACTTTAACGGGTTCAACATAATGTACTTACACACAAAAAATATAATATAATTAAAATGAAAGAAACTCTAACGTTTTCGGCACGTACTTGTGTCCTCATCAGAAATTACTAATCTGCAATATACATAAAATGAAAATTATAAGATGAACCTATCGTATTGTATTTTCGATACCTGTCCATGTTAAACTATTTTCACCGTCTTTCAGCAAGGCCAACGCCAGCTTATGCCGACTTGTCCGTTTAAATGTTTCTGTGAATGAAATTGTGATAGGAAGTACACCCTTACCAATGTTTGGCTTTTTTGGTGTGTAAGATTTTAATTGTTCTTTGGAACGACCCACGCCAAACTTCGGCATGGCCGGTTTATTGTCCCTTTCCTGTAATGATAGGAAGCACTCCTACATAGTTTTTACAGAGCTGATACAACAGCCAGTAACCAGTCCATTTTACATTGATTAAACGTAAACATTAAATCGATTTGCTAGCTGGGAAAGTACAGTGACAAAACCTCAACCATGATCTTCATTTGCTTGTGTCAGACTTCCTTGCAAACATGAGGTTTTCGCTGGGCTTGTAAGTGAAAATCAAAAAAACGTATTCCGACACTTCATCGTTGCTACTTTTCATGTTTTTCAGACGCTAAATTCTCTAAATCGCTCGCCAATGCCCCACAATTCAGTCATCAATTTCTGCAAGGAGCTCTGGAATATTTCAACCGTGACCACTCCCCTGGTGACGTCAGTGCCAATGCACAGGCGACGTCAGTGGAATCTTGATATGCTTCATGACATCATTTCATGATGCCTGCGAAGGCAATGATGCAAAGCCCGAGAGCCATACACCTAGGAAACAAAACTTATTCTTTTTACATTGCTTTAACGTCCGGCTACAATGAAATAATGTAAAAAAGACGTTTCATTTTCCGGGTATTTTCATATCTTTGCCGCAGCAAACGTATAGTACTTGTTATTTATAGCACAATCTTCTTTGTTTGGTTTTGGTATATTCTAGCAATGAGAAAACTTTAGCATTTAACATTGTTTCTGTGTCTAAAATACTGTAGTTTTCTGACGGCGTTGTACAGTAGTCATCAATATTGCAGCAGTGAGCTTGTTTCTTATTCAAATAGTTCAGATGATTTTTATTTTTTTATGTTTTTTACTTTTGTGTAGTATTTCTGTTGTTCAAAAAATCGCTTTACATTTGCCTGGTGGCTTCAGCACAAGTTTTTTCCCGGCCATTTGTCGCGCTTTACGCGACAATTACGTCATATTGCATGGCACTGACGCAATGGTAGTTAGAAAATAGTTTGGTGATGCAACGTTTTGCTCCCCAGTCGCAAAACTGTTTCTATTCTCAGTCATTAAAATTTGTCCTGTTTGCATTTTTTCAACGTGTGTAATTAATTGTTCAATGTTTGTAAAAGGAATGGGTTGTGCAAATGGGGATACTTATTTTGCAACAAGTAAGAAATGAAGAAGTTTCTTAGAAGATTTTTCTTCGTTCTCCTTTTCATGGTGCATTGTAATTCTTTTGACGTATGGCGTCATGGAAAAGTGTTGTAGTTTGATTTTGTGTTTTTGTGCAGAAAACGTCAATCTAATTAGAAAATAATAATCCAAAAGATTGACACTAAACTCATGCTCAGCAAACGTTTTGAAAGCTATGGTATTTTCATCTTCAGTTTTATTGAATGAAGACGAAACTAGACTTGTTTTTGAAACGTTTGCTGAACCTGAGTTTTACATCTGCATGTTTGGGTCATTATCTTTTGATTAAGTGATTAAGTTGTTATGTTAAATGCCATCTGGTTGTTAGGTTTTGTTTTTCTTTTCAAATTTTTAATATACAGTAAGATCACTTGTTTTTGCATTATCTGTGTGCTCACCGACGGTTACTCAACAAAATAACGAATTTATAACATCAGTGGATGCTGTTCTTGGTGCGAAGAGTTCAACGCAGAAAAAAATACATTTGATTATTCATTGTTCTGCATTGCCACTGGGCAATGTAGTAAAAGTTTTCATCTGTTTAAAATGTCGCAATCGCTTATTTCCAACCAGCGAATTGTCATTTTTACATCGGTTCAAAGTCGCTAGACGTTGCAACGATGTAAAGTGACAGCTTCTGCTAGCTGGGTTCATCGTTTCCCGTCGTATATTGTTATGGTTCCTACGATGCCTGCTATGTTGGTAAAATTATCTTCAGAAGTTCAACTTTCACAAACAAAAAATCAGCAGATCCATTTTTGCCTGCTTGGCTTCACTCTCAATGACTATCTGTTGTTAAGTTTGAAGAAAAGAATTTGTGTGTAATTGTGTATGAAGCAAAGTTTTGTGACAAAACATATAGGCTGGTATAGGTATCGATGTTTTTTTCTGATACTTTTTCACCAAAACAATATTTTTGTCATTGCAGCATCTGGTCACTTTAAATTACGGTACAAAATTTCACTTGACAAGCAAAACTATGACTTACTTTGACGAAATTCGGCAATTTGGTTTTTCATTTATTGGCTTAACTAATCTCACTGTGTTGCGAACCACCACTTTTTGAAACCTGTGATGATGTGCTGTGTTCATTAAATGACCAAACTGAGTGTACGATGGGTGTGGCAAATGTTGGTCAGAGTGAGCTGCAGCCCAAGAGAAAGTACTGGAGATGTTCCAACCAGCAAAATTAGTCCATTTTGCGTTGATTTAACGTCTTCAAACGTTGAATCAATGTAAAAAAGAAAAACGTTTCCAAGCTACTGTAGGTTAGAGCTGCAGTTATTGCGCATACTTCCCATGAGATGAGAATATAGAATAAATCTCATAAGCTTAAAAACGTCATTCGATTTCCAGAAAGAAGTCGTTTCGGAAGTTGTTGGTCTTCTTGGAGCGTGATAATTGTACATGCGCCATCATAGGCTTTGTCACATGAGATTCTTGCTGGTGAAAACAGTGTTTAAACCTTTACGACGACAGACAGTGCCCTTGGGAACAGCATACTGTAAACTGTCAGATGGTGTAGCTGTCTTTGCATTGATGTCCCACTAACTGACATGCCACTTCAGCCTTGAACATGCACTCTGTTAAAAGACACTTCCGTGTTTCCGTTTTGGGCGTTAAAAAACGTTTAATTTGCATTAAAATACCAAATCTATCCTGTCATCAACGCAAACCTAACAAGTGACAGCGTCTGGTGCCACTAAAGCCACTTAGCAGTCTCCTAATGTCTCCATTAATGGCTCCTATGATGCTAATGCCTGATAAAGCATCACTTCTCTTAAGCTAAAAGTCGATCTTAAAACACTATTAGCACAACACCAACGGTAAAATTATCCCTAACCACCGTATACCCGTCAAACGTTTCGTTCAATGCTACTGGAAGCAGCATATTTTGCCAGGGCATTGCGAAAACGATGTCATTACAGTTTCTTTGATTATAAACTGAATTGCAAAAGTTAACCTAAAACTACCAACAACCTATGAAGATGAGTATCTATGGACTACATTGGATATGATCAAATCCCCGTGCAGTACAAGAACGCTGCCTATGTCTTGTGTGGGAGCTTCATTGGATTATTTTTGTTGTGGAACTAGATATTTCAAGAAAACAGTTCTGGAATCGAGAGTCGAAAGAGTAAATTTCTTCTCCATGCGCAAGTGGGTATTAGAATTTGATTAACAAGACTACGTTATAGGCTACCGTAGTTATTTATAGCCTACTTAACACAACTTTGTGGAAAACTGCGTCTGTGTAAAACAGGATAAAAAATAATTTAGCGGAGTCACTGCTCCAAAGTCTTCAAGCTTCGATGTGGGCTTCAGCAAAGGATCGTCATCCAAAAAATATTTTATTTCTTGCAAATAATAATGACTTTATCAAAATAACGGTGCTGGAGAGCCGCGTTCTAACGCCCTCAAGATCTAGTAGCCTAACCGAAAAATAATTTTCGTCCATCAAAAAATAGAAAGGCTTCGGTGTTTTTAATCTTTTGCATCGATGTCTCATCTTTTGGTGATGAAAAAGTCGAACGAGGCCAGAGCAAGATTTTTGATAACACGTAAATTTATTTTTGTCATGTCAGAAATAAACAAATTGCACTGATTAAAGAATCAACGTAGTCGAATGCAAATCTGACGATACGACAATGAAAATTTAATATGACGTATCAATAGACGTGCAGAAAATAGTCAAGCTTTAAAATGCCCAAAATTGTGATCGATTTATGATGTTATTTTTTGTTGCCAACTAACCGCAGCGGCAACAGGTCTTGCGTCAGCAAAACGATTTGATTGATTCGAGTAAAATTGAGATATAAAATAGTAAATAGTTTATAAATTACGTCTCATTAAAGCATCAATCGCAAAACGTAAAATAAAACTACAATTTTTAACATTTGGTTTTTGTCTATACCGTGACGTAGGCCTGTGTGTTCGATTTTTGTTTTTACACTTGAGTTCTGTCGAAAACGTGAAAAAGCAAGACATAAAGCAGAATCTTATGAAATAGTTGTTGTACAAGGATTCAGAAAAAAACTTAGGCCCAAAGAAATTCTTGGCTTTGCGTCAGCCTATATGTCTACACGCTTTTGTCAAAGATTACTTACAAACGGATTAGGGCTGGCTACTATATATGATGATCAAGTTTAAAGTCACCTTGAAACAAAAACGTGTTGAAAAAATATGTAAGTGTATGTTTCTGGCGGGAGGAAAACACTTTTGAAAATTCAAATTTAGCTCAATGGTCTTAATTTTTTTCATTTTGGAGGCAAGCCTAATCTGCTTTTCATTGTCAACTTTTAGCTACCTTGTACCAAAGCTCCACTTGAAAAATTTTATCTCTGCAAGCTAAATTACTAAGATTCTTGCGATAGGCTATGATTCTTGTAATTGAAATCACTTTATGTAAAACGTTGACTCATGAAAAAAGTTTACTTTCGAAAAATAAACTAAAATAAAACTTGCTTTCAATACAATTCTGAGGTAGAATTAGAAATATTGTGCGGAAACATTTATTTTTTCTCCGGATTTTATTTCTAGAATTTCCTGAGTTCCAAAACCACGTCATAAATTTTGTTGCACTCCGCCTATGGCAAATCATGATAAACTCCATCGATTGATAGGATCGATTAATGCACGGGCATCGATCGCTGGAAAATGTCCGTTTATCCCAAGTTTGCGGAGTATTTTGTCGCCCTTTTCGGTCAAACGCTTTTATTTTGTTTGCGTCAGTTTTTCTTTGCGAAAGAGAAAGCCTGATGGCGAGAGTTTTCAACATGCGAGTTTAAACTTTTTGCTTCTGAGGTCATGCCTGTTTCACATGATAGGCTTACTCTTGTTTTCAGTTAATAAATCTCTGTTCAGGAAGTTGTTTTGTAATTTCGGCTTTGGTCAGGAGATTGATAGAAGCATTTGTTGCGGTTTTGTCCGGTGACAGCTGCTGTAGGTTGTTTATTTGCTTGTTTTATGACACCCAAGGCATTGGGAGATAACTCTCAGTACGGCCAGCTTACGACGGCTGGTTTGAAGATTTTGGATTCGGTCAGTGGACGAGAAGACAAGGAAGCCAAATCTTTGTGTCTCCCTTCGAGCATGCCATTAAACTGCCTGCCAATCACTGCTTTTTTGCACTGCTGTTGAAATGGCATGTTAGGATTTGGAACGAAAGGTGGCTGATGCATAATTATGATGCCACTTCAACCAAACGGATGAAATATCATTTGAATTTTTTAGATTAAGTTTCTTCACTTGAAAATTCACTATTGGCCATAGTAATTCCGTCAAGTTAGCGATGGATTAAAAAAAATATTTCATGTGTTTGAGGCATCCTAAATGGTGTTGCATCCACACGAGATATTTTGCAGACAGTAGGAAAGGTCCTACTCCTTCATATAATAACTTGTTTGGTTACGGGTAACTACAGTATGTAGCCTACGTATACACATTACACATCATCTAGTTTTCCAATGTATGGTAGCTTCAAGGCTCATGCAGATCTTCAGATGTTCACTTCAGGAAGAGATGATTCTAGATCGATCATTCTCCCGATACTGAATCATTCAAGATTTAATTAGTTGTTTGAGGATGCTATTTGAATGCCGATTGAAGAAATTCCTTCTCGATTTGGCTTCTCAGTGACTGGTCGGCGTTAATGAACTTGCAATAGGTGGATTCACAATGCCTACGCAGAAGTCACGTTTTCCCATAGCGATTGTTTTTACGTTTCTGAAGCCGTAGTTTTGATGTTATTTCAATGTCAGAAAAGGATTAGTTTGCTAATAGAACTTTTGGCAACACAACATTTGCCGCAAGAACTAAAATAGCTAGAGCATAACCCATTTGCTTTTAGCAAGCTATCACCCTTTCAACACTACGTCACGCTGTATTGACAAAACAAAGCCGGGTTGTAGCAAAATGATAACTTTTTGCTACAAACTTTCTTTCATAAGGTTTCTGTGCTGTGTTTCTTGCACACAAGCTGTAACATGAAAGACTATAAGAAAAACGAAAACCCTTTTTGTGACATTAAAAGTAACCTAATAATAAGCGTTTTTAAAATTTGAGGCATCGACCAGGCTAACGTCCATCTATGCTTTGTGTGCATCTGTCATGGACGGTGGAAGTAAATTGTCAAAAAGGCTTAAAAGATGATTAACAGCCACACGCAACGAGACAGGCTAAAGCCGAATGTTATGCTTTCACCTACATAAACTCTTGTCTGTCGTCGCAAGGTTTACTTGCCTGTTCTCCTTGATTTCAATTCACAATCTCTCTCCACTCGATGACGCTATTTGAACAGTGAAGTAGATTGGGTGTTTGTTCAGACAAAGACTAAGCAGTTAGAGCAAGCGATTGCCGTCAAATTAGAAAAAGCAAGAATTGGCCTATAACAAAATCTTATGAAATACTAAAGTAAAAGTATTTCACTATGCAGGCATGCCAGTGGCCATATTTTCTTATTACAATCACTGAACGGCCGCTGAAGTTGAATCCAATAAGACACGGCTGGTTTTTGTAAGCTAGGGAATAAGTTTTTTTTTTCTGCGTCGAAGAGAAATGCCAAAATATCATTCTTTTCACGTTTGCAGAAATAAAACGAAAAACGTATGTTTTGATTCTTGCTTGTTCAGTCGGCTTGATTTCGTTTCCTGACACCTTTCACAAACTCGTCTCAGTCTACTGCATGTCTTTCCAAACGCAGGTCAATGTTTTGACCGGATGGCAAACTAAACCATGCATGATCTATTTGCCAATAAAATTATTCGATATATTGATTTGATTTGCCAAAGACTAACGACTATTTATGAAAGTAATCGACATTGAAATGAAGACAAGTAAGGCGTATGTCTTTGTACAATACATGTTGCATCGATATTACATCGGTTAGACACGAAAAATCGTTGCACTTTTAGCAAAAAACGAATTTGCATGGGTAAAAACCAGCAACAGAGATGGATCAATGTTACCATTCGTTTCATATTGACTTTTTTGCAAACATATTTTCACTTTCAACAAGTTTGTGATGTTTTTCAAGGAACAACATAACAATAAACAAAGAGCAATATTGTATCGCATTGTTTGATTTCATTGACCTTTCACGCTTCATGGCAATATCTATTCTCAAAACTGAAATCCAATAAAACAGCCTGTTTATCTGCGTAGAATTCAAATCCTCATCACAAAGTAATTACACTTAACATTTTGTGTCTGCCTAATTGGTGAACTAAAAAGTTGCGCAATAGAAAAACATAGAACTAGAAAATTGTACTACAAGCCATATTATTGTGTTCACACCTCCATTGTTCCAATATACGAAGAAACATTATCTTGGCAGCCAATACTCAATTTAATGCACATCCTATGAAGGATAGTTTCTGGCTTTAATTTATTCTGAATCTAAACAATAATTGTCACAAACAGTATTTCTTTTGAACGTCTAGTGTGGTATTTTTCTTGTTACGCTGCCATGCATGACAGTGTTTTGTTTTCTCTCTTTATTTGTTGTTTTAAAAGATTAAGATAGAAATGTTATCAAAACTGTAGGTGCTTCTGCTTGAAGTGTATGTATGAACTACCGATGACCTGTGACAAAATAATTCGTTGTGGTAATTTTTTCGACAAACTTGTGTTCTTCTTCGTTTTTGCTGTAGCGAAAACAGGCTCAGCAAAATATCAAACAAGCAAGCTTGTTGCAGTCAAATAAAATTAGTGATTCGCATCCCACGGTGAACAATTTTTCGATACCCTTTGGGTTTTAGTTTACAAAGTGGCACATAAACACTACGAACACATTTCGAACACACTGGAAACATATTAAAAACGTTTTTCAAATGCTAACAAAAAGACTGTCGATTTTAAATATTTTCCAATGTGTATGTGTTTTATCCAAAATAAGATACTGTAAGTTTGAATTGTAATTTACAGCTTTTTCCAAAGTATTCGTAATATTGAATCAACAATTTTGAGGGTATTCCAACAACTTACTTTTGAGGGTATCCCAACAACGAAACAGATAAATATTTGTTTGTCTTTTTAGAGAAGTTTTCATTCTTTAGCTAAATAATAAGAACTGCTTTCGAAAATAAAGATACTGAAGCAAACACACAGTAACAGTTGAAATTTGAAAGGTTAGAAATACCACAATTTATGATAGAGTATGTTTTTATTTTTAGTATATTTTTCAAAACGTTTGTTTTTCAGAACAAACCGTAACCGAAAACATCCATCAAGAGACCCCAGTCGCCTAGCCATCGAAAGGTCATTTCAGGTACAGCTAGTTACATAAAAAATATCACGTTTTTACAGTATTGACTTAGACATTTTCAGTAAAGTTGTCCATGCAGTTTAGATTTTGCTTTTTTTGTCATTTTAACGTTAATTGTGAATTTTTGAACAAAAAAAACATTAATTGTGAAAAAAAAAAAAAGTGAAGTACTTCCTTTCTGTGACGAAGAGTCATAGAATTCCAATGCCTTGTCATTTCACGATGGCCTTGTTTGAAGAGGTTGGATGCAAAAGTATAACAAAAATTGTCAATTCATTTAAAGTAAATATTTCTATGAAATGCTCCCGTTATCTGGTTGATAACATATTTTGATATCTTATTGTTTCATATTGACAGGAACATACACGTAGATTTTAATCTCCGTTTTTGAATGAAGAGATATGTATGTTTTCTTCTGTGTCTATTCTTTTCAGCTCCGATGTGGTCACAAAGTTTGGAACATGTTTTTTAAACCAACTTCGCAATTTTAAAATTTTGATGTAGAAAAACGCTAAACAGACATAAGATTTCAGCAAATTCTGTCTGGTGATAGGCAAACAAATTTTCACCTCGCGCATATTCTTTTTACAACGTCGGTGGGCGACGTATGGCTCGCTCCATTGTGACATTAAATGCATCGAGATAGGACGTAAGGCGCCGTCGTACAAACAAACCAACAAGTTTTAACAATGGTGGATTATTGTAGAAAAATCTCTGGCGTTTCTCTGGAAGAATTTTGCTGTTTTAGTGAGATATATCGAAAAGTTTAGGGTTAGGTTGACTGCCGGATACGCCTGTCCTCTCTGCTTTGTTCGCGTTATGTTTGTCTGGGGAGATTAGGTTTATTTCCTCTTTTGGTGCTAGTTGAATTGAAGCTAAATGCTATGAGTTTACTTGCTACATAAACAAGTTTTTGTAAGATTTTTTTCTGTTTTTTACTTTGAACGCTTAATCTTTGCTGTTTGCTACACCAGTATAGCAATTCGTTTGATATTTGAAAGACGAGAATTCACAAAAGAAAAAAAAATACCAACAAAAGATTCACAAAACAAAAACGTCTACCCTATTTGCTTTGAAGTTAGTGTGTCTTTAAATAAAAATGATTCTAAGCGAAAATAAAGCAAGCACAAAGCTGTACCTGAACACCGGAGTTTGTAGGTGTGCTACCTTCAAATGAAAGATGAAACTGTTACAGATTACACAAAGAAAAATAAATTTTCTACAGTTTTCTACCAATCCATTCATGACATTGAAATGTTTATAAAACCTTTTTTAATCGAGCTACTTTTTCTTAAAAAATTGCAAAGCAAATACTTCATGTATACTTTACGACCGCCCTTAAAACTGTTTCAGATTTCGTTATTTACACAGCAAGGTGAGAAAGTGGCTAATGAAAAACGTGGAAATCCGGCACTTGGCTTATAAAACCATCTGATAAAACCTCACATAAAAGTTGTACGTTTTGCAACCTTTGAAAAAAACACTTTCCAGTCGCATGTTTTACAATCTGTCGTCTCCTGTTACTGTTCAAAAGAACCGCTCCGTACAAAACTTCGATTTATTGGCTTTCCTTTATTGCGTCACTTCTACGTAGCTTACGTCATTGATAGTTGACTTCATGGCCACGTTAAATGACACCATCTGCAAACCATTGTTTCCACAATAAAAGAATTGATCCAAGGTTTCACAAATATTTTTAAAGATTTTGTTTTCAAGTGCTCAAAGCACTGTTCTAACAAGATGTTGAAATGCTGTAACATAATCTATTTTTGTCTGGTTTGTGAAAAATAGGAGCAGTGCTACTATCACTTCGAAATAGTGTCAATTTCCGGTAAAAAAAGTAACTAAATTTTCACATCGCGTTGTATCCACGGAAAGAATAGCATAGCCTCTGTGGGCTGTAATAAGTTCAAACAAAATAAGACCTTCAATAAGACTGTATTTGTACCGTATGCATATTTTCGTGCTATTAACGCTCAAAAACTCCTTTAGTAAAAATAGTAAAAATTCTAAAATAAAAAATTAGAAATATTTTTTGAAATATCAAAAAAATAGAAAAGATAATTGAGTTGTGTTACAAATTATTTTTTTTTTATAAAAAGTAGTTTTAAGCAAAATGTTAATTTACTAATGTTCGAAAATACATTGCTACTCATAAGTTTTAATGGCCCAATTGGATATTATGTTGAATTGAAAGTTCATCTGGACAGGAAATTGCTACATTATGAGCACTTCAAAAGTGCAAAGTTCACCGTCCCTATGAGGAAAAAATAACCCAGATAGCCAAATCCGTCATTTTTACATTGATTCAACGTTTGCAGATGTTGAATCAATGTAATAAAATGACTGATTTAATGTCTGGGAAGCGAGTAAATGGTTACTTTTTTACCCCAAGATTGTGTGTGGGTAATTGTTGATTTGTTTGATTAAGGTTGTGATGCAATCAGACCATCAACAATTAACATACAGTTTCGTTTGCTGCATTCTTCAGAATCAGTGATTATTATTTCCTGCTGCGTTTCTTTTCGGTTTTTCGATGGCTTTAAGCGTGCAAACGTGACTGAGGCTAAAGCAAATAACAACTGTGTTAGTTTGTTCTTTTGAGTGGCTGTTTATTGTTATCTCTGAACAAGGGCAGCTCCTCTTTGTATAGTTTGTATTATGATGTGTTTTTTTTTACTTTTCTTTAGTGTTTGTTGGTAACTTTAGCGGAGCAGTGGTTTCAAAAGAACTTTTGTTAGATATCGAGTCAATTAAATTGTCTATTTAAAACTCGAGCACCTCAAAGATTAAATTTTTAAAAGAAAAGTTAAACTCTCTCGCCATGTTGTTCTTAATCGCAATGTTGTTGCAACAGAATCTATCATGGATTTCAACACGTTTTTGGTCGGTCTTTGACACCCTCGTCCAGAAATCAACCTTTGTTACCCCTGTTTGACTTGAATAGACCTTTGCAAGGGCTCCCTTCTTTTCATTTATTATTCTCCTTAGAACCCGATATCATTCAAAAAGGAGAATTGAAGTAGATTTACCTTTCTTTTATTTGCTTTTCCGTATCACTTCTTTTTGTTTCTTTCTTGTTGTGGCTGAATGCCAGTCTATCAAACATAAGAGGCTAACACGTTTTCTGTCCAAGAACAAGCAAACACCTCTTCTTTTGGGTGTTAGTAAAACAAAACTTCTCAAACGGTTTATAGAGCAAGTATCACTTTTCGTGTTCCCACTTAACAAAATAATTTTTTTACATTAGCAATCGTTGAATCAACGTTAAATGGTTGGATTTTTATTAGCTGTGTTGTTCCAATTTCAAGCAATTGTTTACGTTTAGACTGACAGGTCTCAATCGTTCCATGTTTATTGATAATTTGGAAATAGTCATGTACTGTACTTTTAGAAACTGCTTTCTTTTCTATGTCTATTTGCTTAAGGCTCGGTGTTAACAAGACCCCTTTCTTAGCCTTGTGTGACTAAGAGTGACAAAAACGCCTATTTGTTTACTCAATTTCAACGTCTATTTTTAGTTACAAACCACATGGAAGTCTTCAAAAATATTGAAGCACCGTTTTGCTGCAGTAAAAGATGTAAGAAGGACAAAATATTTCTACTCCAAGAATGTGAAGTGGAAATGTTTTTTCGGTTTTGGTGCTTTCTTTTCCAAAGCTAAACTTCAAATTTGTTTATGGAAAATTGTTTCGATTCTGATTTCATAATCCTGTTGCGAAACAAAATAAGAAACGATTGTGTTTTCCAAAGTGATCGCACCCAAAAACTTGTAGGCTACTGTAGACATAAAAGAGAAAACAATTTTTCTACTTTCGACAGAGACCGTGAGACGTGTTTTGAACAAATCGTCTCTTGTCATAACTACAAACATTTCCATGTAATGGTCTCTTTTTGAGGTCATTTACGCAAAGTGTTACAATAACAATAAGCAAAACTATTGTGGCAAAAGAAATGAAACTAACTGATTATTCTATTGATACTTTGTCACCTACATTATACATGGTAATTGCAAAGGCGTATGTGAACACATACTTGGTGGAACCACTTTTAGATCACAAACAAAGTTAGACATTAAACAACTTCCATTCAAATTTGTTTTCCAAAATTTGTTTGTTGTTTTCACAAGTTTGTTTGCGCTGAAGTTGTCTATTTTATCAGAATGAGGAATCAAGTCAAAACGAATTGACTGGAAACGCATATTTTTTACCGCGTAACTAACCAAATCGTGTTCTAAACGTGTAGTCAAACACAGAAATTCTACAAATGGCGACTTGAAGTGTGTATGTACATGGAAAAAAACAACACGGTGATCCGATTTTTGCGAAATCCGTTATTTCACACGGTTGAGTTTGTTGACTCTTTCACGTTCCTTGACTCGATAAAACCGTATCAGTCGAAACATGGCCGAAACTAAACCGGTGCTAACTGTCAAATGATGTCACAGTGACGTCAAAGATCTCACCCGTCGGACTTTACTTAGCAGAATTGGTTTCGTCATAGAGAAAGATTAAATGCTGAAAATCAGTTGAAACACGATTAGAGAAATGACGGATCGATAAGAAAACGGTTAAGGGTATCCCGACTGCACCGAAGCAGATGCTAATGACATCACAAGTTTTCTTGTGTGGATAAATCTGACTGTGGCAGAAGTGCTTGATGAAAGCAATCCGGCTAGCAAAGTTGGTCTTTCTTACATAGATTAAACGACCGTAGAATCCTTTTTGCTATCTGGGTGAATAACCGTGAACTAGAGTATTCCATTTTGTCACTACAACGATTTCTTACGTTTTAACTTCTCATTAATAAATTGCCCTAGATGTTGTTGTTGCTTTTACACTTTTCACTGAATGATGACACTTCGAAGATAGTCTGCAATAAACATGGCACACAGATGTTCGGTTGCATCCTGGTTTCATGTGCTTGGTTCTTAAAATTGTAGATACAGTACTTATCGCTTACCCACAATGATATTAGCCTATTTTTAAAAATGATATTAACTCATTTTATCGCCTTTGTTGCAAAAACTAAAATGTTATCAAGTGAGTGGCCAAAAGACAAACGCGTTTTCTCGGCCTTCGAAAAGAAGTTATTCCCATACCTGTCAAAAGCCTGCGACTGTGTTGGCAAGCGACACTCGGTGGCATGCTTAAAGGTGGACATGAAGATTGACTTCCTTGTCTTCCAGGCCACTAAATCTTAAACCACCGATTTCTATAGCATGAATACTGCAAAACGTAAATGTATTATAGCGAAGTCGCATGTTTTGTTTTTTTTCAATTTTTGTCGTGCTTTTGATGTGACTGGTAAAGGTTTGTTGTAGAATTTTTCGGTATCGGATGTGTTCAAATCAGTGACAATATGTCGCCAATAATAATGGTGTCACACGGTAAATATGAAACCGAATTAAAGAACGTGTAGCCCCTAAAACGCCATGGCAGTTGTGGAACAACATAAAAATACTTATTGAATTATCTTGTTTTTTACTTTTAAAAGGTTTGAAATAAAAAGTATTTGTAAATTGTGACCAGCCAAACTTGAAAACTATTACTTAAGAAAAAGTAACACCGGTTTAGGTAATTCGAACTTGCTTGATGTGCCCTGCAAGAGGAAAACGATTTTCTCACAATAAATAGCTAAAAAAAATCAAACGTTGGTCTCTGCTTCGGGTGTGCAGATAAGAAAAAAAATGTGGCACAACTGAATCTTTGTCTTATTGCAGCTCAAAATAGTTTGTGAACTTAACGGAAAAGCAGTTTTTGTAAAACTTCACTTTCGTAGATTAACCACAACTTTACACTTTCGGGACAAAAAAATTATGAGTGATCCTAGCCTAGTTGTCAAAAAAATGCCATTACATTTTTTGGTCATGATGCATTAAGCACAAAACAGAAAAACAGCCTTTCCTGATTAGGTTTCGTCAGCAATCTCAAAGACTTCCTTATACTTTAACGTCATAATTTGGCCATTTTTTGCTCCATATGTTTTACTTTACTAACGATTACCAACCTAACGTTGGTGGAACCAGTCCCTAATCCCTGGTATGCACTGATGCTCTGGTCACTGGATCAATGCTAATCACTAATCAGATCGAACTCTAAATTTTTTCAACTTTCGAGTAGAAGTTTCGTTTATTTAAAACAGGGTTGGGAATCCTGTTCATTATTGTGGGTCGTATGAGCTATGAAATACTGTATTATTGGCAGGTGCAAAAGTTTCCATTTTAAATGCAACTAGAAAATATTGTGTAAAATAGCTTGTTTGAATTAGAGTTACACAACTTGTTGTTATTTATGAAGACAATTTCACGTATATTTTGCGTCTAGTTAGATGAGTTGCCGCAAAGTCGCAAAAGTTTGTGTGGTTTTCTAAATTTTAGGATAGATTTACTAATCTAGCGTTGGTCTACTTTTAAGCTAGCCATAAATAGCATTTCTGCTGGAAATTTGTAAAACAACTGACAACATTTTCGCACCTCAAGAACTTTTATCAGCAATATGAAATTGCACGAGTATGAAATCACTCAAAACATTTGATGGGTTTAGTGTTTACATCCAGATGGTTTGATTTTAAAGCTAGACAAAATGTAATCGCGGGCAGCATGAAGCGTCTCACGGACCGCATGCCGCCAGCTTGTTTCCCCACCCTTGATTTAAAATCTAAACGGCAGTAATCATTTTAAAGTAAAAAATGCCCGAAAAAAGATTCCTGTATTGTTAAAGGCAAAAGCTGACTAGCTCCGGTATTTCTTCCGCTTTATTTTGCAATAGATATTTTCCAACTTTGACATATCGTTTCAAGTATATTTTTGCTTTTCCTGACGAGGGCGAAGAGTCTGGCCGAAAACGTTCGTTTTAACATGTTGTTATTTTATTAGTTTTAAGAATTGTTTTGAATGATGGCATTTAATCCTATCCAGTTGTCATCAATCATCTGACTATAGTATTGCAGAAACTTTTTTTTCCAAAGCTATAATTTTCACTTTTTTTCATCATAATTAACCTCCATTTGAACTATATCTGTACTTCTGCATGTCTGTGTTAGCCTTGTTGTATTTAAGTAGTTGTAATCACAGCCAAGCTTCTGCGTGTCACAAATAAACCTTGATGTACTGCAAGATTTCTGTTTCGAGTTTTAATATTATTGAGTGAATAAAAAATAACAGTAACCTCTCAAGCACATGTAGCTCCACACAAAGTGAAATGTGTACGACTTTTGACTCTTTTTATTTCTTTAAAAACTAATGTCTAGAAAGACATTATTGGAAATAACTACGGACAGTGGCCAGTGTTTCGATCTCTTCAGCGTAGAAAAGTGAAAGTGGAAAATTGTCTTGAACTTTTGAGATGATGGTTTTTAAGAGTGATTTTCACCAGCCAATGAGAATTGATTTAATTTTTAATTTCGGACTCCAGCGAAACTACGGTAATATAGTTGTTTGTTTCTGGTCGTCTGGTAGGCAATATCTGAAACTGCTTTTATTTTGATTAGATAATATTTAACCTATGGCTTTTTTTTCTCATCAAATTAGCTTTAATCGAATGATAACTGCTGTATCTTAAACAACAGTGCCTGCTTATGCCATTCATGCAACGTTTCAGAAAGCTTTCTTTCTTAGAAAAAAATCTTGTCACAATAACTCAATAAGCTACAAAAGGTGATTATCGCTTTCATATAATTTTATATATTGATAGACAATACAAAATATGACGAAAAAATAAAGCACAAGAACAAACACAGAAGTGCTACAGGACAACAAGATACGTTCAAGCTCGTATTCCATCTGAGTTCCGAATCCACATTTCATCAGAGTCAGCACTCGAACGTTTTTAGAATATTGATGAGCTGGTGATTCTCACTCCAGGCTAAGGAAAGGATTTCATTGATAACAAGCAAAAAAAGCTTTGGTAAGTTTTTTTTTATAGTAAGAAAATCACAATTTGGTTGCAATTTCTAAAGTAAAAATGTTATAATACTTGTTATAATTGTCGTCAGGATACGTTGCCTCGACGCCAAATGACATTAGATTTACTGAACTAATATTTTCTTGCAGATCTGCAAAAACAGCCATAGGCACCTTGAAAAATCCTAAAATTAGATGTTTTTAAAAAAAACTTCATACCCATATGAAAAGAAAAAAAATGTTTTTCTACAACTTGGGCATTACAACGTGTGAGGTTATGCTGTGGGCTGATGCAACATTTCATTTAGCTGCGGTCCCAGCACCAACTGTAAGTGACATATAGAGGATTCATATACAACAACTTTTAACACAAATTTTTTCTACTTGTTCCGTATCACACCTGCATCTATGTATGTTAAATAAACGTGAAAACCACAAAAATAAAGTCACTTGAGCAACAAAAACAACCACTTTTTGTTTCGGTCGGTAAACTCAAATCGGTTTTAAATAAGTCTAACGTAAATTCCCTATGAATTAACATGAAACTATCGATACAAGACAAATAAAGAAAAGTGATGGAAACCAGTTCACAATATAATTTTTTCTCACTTTGCAAACAAGAAAAACGTAAGTGTAATATCAATGAGCGAAATCTTTCACGTTGATTCAACAACGTGAGACAATGTTCCGATGTAAAAGTGTCATCATTTGAAACAGAACAAACCCAGATAGCAAAATTCGTCATTTTTCTGTTGAAAAATGCGAAAATGACAGATTTTGCTGTCTGGGAATTTGACCAACATATATCACGCAAATTCACATGTACGTCGTGCCAAAGCTAAGATGTTAAGTTGCAGAGAGTTGCATTAAAATCCAGCAAGCAATTCACGTCTCGGCAATATTTTCTACATTTTAGTTGTTTTAACTTCTTCAGATATTCATAAAGGTGGAACAAATGGCAATCTTGTCAGCTAATACTGATCTCTGAAATCTACTCATACTGGGCAATATTCAGCCAAACGCCGAAAAATTTACTAATTACCAAGATACTGTCCTGTGGTAAAAAAAATCTTATCGTGTGCACTTTCTAACACAATAACAACGAAAACGATTGATAATTTTATTACTTTCGTAGATGGTCACTTTCAAATAAATAATTAGCAGCAATCCTACGATATATAAACGTTTATGATTTTTTAAAATAGCTGCAGCTGAAATGGCTGATTTCCCAGCAAACACCATTTGAAGAGCTTAGTTCTAAAAGTACCTAAGTCACATTTTGCAAAAATCGAGTTGACTATTGCAAAGATACGCTTGCAGTCGCGTAAGTCCACCCGAGCAAAGTTGCAACAAAAGAGCAACCTGTCGCACAGGCACTCAGTCACTTTTTCTAGCGCCAAGTTTGCTCGGGTGGACTTACGCGACTGCAAGCGTTTTTTAGCAATAGTCAACTCGATTTTCGCTAATGTGACTTAGGTACTTTTAGAACTAAGCTCTTCGGTTGCTCTTTTTCACTTGATCACATGACGGTCTAAGTCCCAAAAACAGCTTGTGTTTGCTGGTTTGCCATTTTAACCTAGATTACAAGGCTCATGCGGCAAAACAATCTATTAGCGATGAACTATCAAACCAAATTGCAAAACAAAAGACGCGTGCCTATATTGCCTCTAACTCCAATACATTGGATTCTCAAGCAGCGAGATGAAAAGCAGTTTCAAGCACAGTTGCAAAAAAAAAAACCGACTGCTTCTTGTTGAACAACTTTAGCAAATCTATACTCAATAGTCAGATGAAAAAAAAATACGATAAACCAGATGCACACGATTTCCGGGGAAATTATAAAAGGAACTTTTTCATCTTGTTCATTTGACCACTATCTTCTCTCCTAACCTTAAAGTGCCAGCAGTGATCGCCAAAGACTCGACACGTCTCTGAATTTAAGATCACCGTTGACATAGAAAAAGCATTGATCAACGCTTGTTTAAAACCAGTTCTGATCTTGTGATAATTATTATCTTTTCTTCATATTGATTGATCACAAAACACCTCTTCTTGAATTAGAAGATCTACCTTGAAACTTTTTCTTTCAGTAGTTTGTGCTTTTCATGTTTGTAATTGAGGATCCCTTCAACATCAACATGTCTTCAGTCCATCTCGAAGATCCACATGGATTGCAGCATCTTTACAATCTTCCGACAGCGTTTATCGGATAGAATCAAGTTTGTCGTCAGGTAGAGCTAGCCGCACCCTGACGAGCTGGCTTCAGCATTCAGGGGGGTAGAACAAGCAGTGCTAGCATCCAGACTGGCAGAAGACACCGACGGGATGCTGCAAATCTCTGACGAATCCGACACCGATCCCTGACCTTGGTCAGAGAAGTGCGTCATCTAAAAACAAGGAAAATAAATTAAGCATTGAGAGACAAGACAAACAAGCTACTCCTTACACATTTTTGGCTTTGTTTAAAAAACTTTATAATAAATTGCGAGTTGGTAAAATTACAAATAATTGCATTTTTTTTTTTTAAATTTGAAGACATACGGTAGTGTGACCGATTTAAGTCCTTGAAGTCATGCAAAGGACATGCCGAATACAATTCTGATTAAGTCATAACCACACAAGCCTCTCATCCAGCGATGCTTTAACGATTTGTGGTTACATTAATTGATTGTAATGGTAGGAGATGTTATTTGTAAATTTGGCAAGAGCTGGTTGCATTAGCAAGTAATTGTTAGTTAAATAGGCCAGCAAACGAGGTAGGAAAACTTTAATACGCATTCCCTTAGGATTTTGCTGATTTCAAAGCATCTAAAATTAACTGATGATCTCTACTTGGAACTGCGTTAATATCTCAGTCCTCACACTTATCTTCTTTTGCAGCGAAATCACAAAGGCAGTCCTCTCAATCATTACTTTAAAGGTTGATCGAACGCTCAGTAACGTGAAAGTAATCGAACAAGTCGCAATCGCTCACCAGCTGTTGAAATGCTGGTTGCTCAATTTCGCTTTGCAAAGCGAAATCGCTCAGAGCCTTCCAAGCTGGCTGCTGGCAGTTTTGTACTTCTATGGGCTTCGCTTTGACCGAATCGTTTCTTACTGGCTCTGTTGCGACCATAGCTACTCCATTAATGCCAGCAAGACCTTGTGATCCGTTACCATTGCCACCCTGTAGAACATAGCGGCAATTAAAGCCGGATACTGGCATTAAGTTGTTAATGTTAAGAAGATAATTTCATTAGGTTTTAACGACTTGCACAATCAACCGCGAAATGTGTTAACAGCAAAAAAAGGAAGAAATTATGTTTTTCACACATTGAACTTTTAATTTCATTATTATTTGTAAATTAAAAGGGGAAGGGACGACACTTTGCAAATGCAAGGTCTCAAAAGAGATAGAAATGTCGAAGATCCATGATTAATTTTCAAATAAAGTAAATTGACACTCATAGAGCACTCTGTCAAACTTTTAGATGCTTACTTACCATCTGATGTCTCTCGACACATGTTTGACTTGGATGACTGATATAAATATGACTATCAATTTTCATTCAACACGTAGCCTAGCCAGAGTAGATGGCACAAAACAATGGGAAATATTTGTTTTTTTATAGTTTATGCATCAGTTTGTGTTTAGCTTTGCAATTCGACTATTCGTCGATGTGTTATCAATAAAACACCGAAATTATATCAAATAGAAAGTTTAAAATTATATTTCACATTAATTCAGCTTTGCAATATATAAAATCAGTTCAAAACAGATATAGCCTGTCAAAAAATGTCTGTGAAAAAAATAATAGTTTTTATCTGGCTTGACGTCATCGTAGAAATCTGGCTTGGAAACTCCGTAGCCGTAGCTTTTTCTATGTAATGCGCGTTGACAAGTGCGGTTCAAACGAATATAACGGTCGAAGGTGAAAGGCAGTTCTGACGCTCCAGACACATACTTGGAATATGAATTACAATTTAACCGATTTGAAACTGTGTCCGTCTCAACGGATAAATTGCTTATGTATTTGGACAAATTTTTTATTGCATCAAACTAAATGTGTATATACTCAGGTACTGAATTAATTTGCCACTAGCAAGTAATGAAAGATAAATATTGTAATGAAAATGTCGACTTCAAACGAAAATTTAAATAGGTTTGATTGCGCTGCACTGTGCACTCTGACAATAGGTTGCGACATACATTTTCAAACAACTCCTCACCCGCTGGTATCATAGAGCAATTAGCCACAGACATATACAACCAAGCAACCACACGGCATTTAACATAATGGATTAAAATTGAACATAAACTATAAGCTACAAACGTTTTCGGCCATACACACGTTAGCCCTTATCAAGTAACAAAAAATAACTGCTTATCATATCTACAATGAAAATGAATGACTGATCTAAACACTGAATTGAAAAACGAAATGCAAAATGAAACGGCAGAACAGAAGAAAGGCACATCACGTGGCGTTTAAATTACACCAGGCAAAGACGCAACATATGACGTATCAAGAAAAGACGTTGAGTAGATAAGAAGCACCTGAGGCAAACAACTGTGTATTGAGGCGAGGATTGTATGATTTTATTAGCAAAGCCTCGTGGATTTTAGTGTCGAATTCGGTGAAACATTTACGCATAATTCTAAAGGACTCCAAGGATGGTTTGTTATTTGAACATGTTTGACAATCGAATATGTGATCTTTAATGGCACTTTGCTTGTTCAAATTAGTTAAATCCAAGTGCTCCCTCACTCTCGTGGCCAAATGCCGCGTAGACATACCGATGTATGTACAATTCGCGTCATGCGAACAAGTGAACTTGTACACGACATTTGAACACAAGTAGGAGGGAGTCCTAGATTTAAGCTGAAAATAATAGCCAACTTTGAACGTTTTATACACAGGAACAATATCCACGTTGAACTTCATTTTGATAAAACTTGACATATTACTGACAAAGCGTCTCGATGCTTTACCCACAAAGGGAACTGTAAGGCAGTTTTTCCATTCACGTTCGTCCGCTTGAGAGTGCGTAGAACGTGAATCCAAAAACCCCCTCAGCACCTTATTGAAAAACCATGTGGGGTAGTTGTTCGCAATAAAACAAGACCGTAAACGATTGACTTCAACATTAAAATTATCAAAATTAGAGCAAATATCTTGTGCTCGCTTGAGCAGGCATTTAATTAATCCAGATTTGTAGGTTGAAGGACATACAGCATTAAAATTGAGAAGGAGGTTGGTATTGGTTGGTTTTCGCCAAACCCAAGTGTCAAATTTGTTTTTATTAATTTTAATTTCGACATCGAGAAAGGGAATGGTCTGGTTGGCTTTTTCTACCGTGAAAGTTATATTAGGATGTTGCGAGTTGAGAATGTTGAGAAACTGCATACAAGATTTATCATCATTAAATATAGCAAAAACGTCGTCAACATAACGTAGGTACAATTTAGGATGGCAGTTCACATCAGTTTCAGAAAAAATCTTTTGTTCAATATGTGCCAAAAAGAAATTAGCAAGCGTTGGACCCAGAGGCGAGCCCATTGCCACACCATCAATTTGTTTATATAATTTGTCTTTGTATAAAAACATACCTTCGGTGGCTATGTGCAACAGTTTTATAAAAATTTCTTTTTTGATAGGTGGTTGGTTGGGTTGATCTTGCGAAAAAATACAATTACAATTTTTTCATTGTAGATATGATAAGCAGTTATTTTTTGTTACTTGATAAGGGCTAACGTGTGTATGGCCGAAAACGTTTGTAGCTTATAGTTTATGTTCAATTTTAATCCATTATGTTAAATGCCGTGTGGTTGCTTGGTTGTATATGTCTGTGGCTGAAGAAAGTAACCTCTTTACCAAAATTGTATTATAAAGTCAGCAACAGAAGAGGAATACCAGTTAAGGATTTTCGTAAATTGGAATGGTTAGGAAGAAAGCTTGTGAAATTAAAACTTGATGTCAGGTATTTGGAAACGTGTACTGATTTGAACATTTGCCCAAATTTTTTAAAATTCAAGACACCGAATCTTAGCGTTTGGAAGAACCCTCAAGAAATATTCCAAATTATATTAAAAAGAAAGTTGAGCGAAACGCGAAGAGAGACACGCATTGCAGAGAGAAAGTATGAAGAAAACAAAAGACAGATCTTGAATATCCTTACTTTTTGTGAAAAAACATGTCTAATTTGTCTGCTTACAGAACAGTTCAAACGATTAGCAACTGAAACCATCAAAACTCACCAGCTGAAGCTTACCAACTTGTGGAGAAGACAAAGAGTCAAAAGTCCTAACTGCATAATTAATCTTAGTAAGAAAAAACTGAGTCTGTTAGAAGAAGAAGCATTAAGATTTGGCCTCAACCACCACATTTTCCCCAAGAAAATGGATTTGAGCACCGTAAAAGCAAACGTAGAACAACTTGTGTACTCATTAAAACGGAACGAGAACATTTCCATAGATTCTGAAGCTAAAGATGAAATCAAATTTATTGTGAAGCGTTTCATGAACAACTCAAAACAGTTGTGCGCGTCCAAAAGAAATCAGGCCATTCACAAAGCACTAAAATCTCTATCTTCAAACAAGGATATTAAAGTATGCAAATTCGACAAGGGAAAAGGAACGGCAATTCTCGACTCTTTCGATTATTTTTCCAAATTGGACAGTATTGTAAATGATACAACAAAGTTTACAGAAATTAACACTACTACCAAAGTTCATCCGATTATTTCCAAAGAAAGATCTATTGGGTATTATGTGAGAAAGTACCTAAAAGAATTTGATGCAGACGTAACACGAAAATTGATTCCTTCTGGGAGCAGCCCAGGTAAGCTGTACGGTCTTATCAAAGTTCATAAAAAAGATAATCCCGCGCGTCCTGTTGTATCCATGATTTCTACTCCTGAGTACGGTTTGGCAAAGTTTTTGGACTCTATTATCAAACCTTATATACCGAATGATTACATGCTCAATTCTACTAACGATTTTTTGGATAAACTCAATAAATTCCAGTGTGCTACCAATCAACTGATGGTTAGTTTCGATGTAAAGTCATTATTCACCAATGTTCCTTTAAAAGAAACTATAAACATTATCGCCAATTGTATTTTTTCGCAAGATCAACCCAACCAACCACCTATCAAAAAAGAAATTTTTATAAAACTGTTGCACATAGCCACCGAAGGTATGTTTTTATACAAAGACAAATTATATAAACAAATTGATGGTGTGGCAATGGGCTCGCCTCTGGGTCCAACGCTTGCTAATTTCTTTTTGGCACATATTGAACAAAAGATTTTTTCTGAAACTGATGTGAACTGCCATCCTAAATTGTACCTACGTTATGTTGACGACGTTTTTGCTATATTTAATGATGATAAATCTTGTATGCAGTTTCTCAACATTCTCAACTCGCAACATCCTAATATAACTTTCACGGTAGAAAAAGCCAACCAGACCATTCCCTTTCTCGATGTCGAAATTAAAATTAATAAAAACAAATTTGACACTTGGGTTTGGCGAAAACCAACCAATACCAACCTCCTTCTCAATTTTAATGCTGTATGTCCTTCAACCTACAAATCTGGATTAATTAAATGCCTGCTCAAGCGAGCACAAGATATTTGCTCTAATTTTGATAATTTTAATGTTGAAGTCAATCGTTTACGGTCTTGTTTTATTGCGAACAACTACCCCACATGGTTTTTCAATAAGGTGCTGAGGGGGTTTTTGGATTCACGTTCTACGCACTCTCAAGCGGACGAACGTGAATGGAAAAACTGCCTTACAGTTCCCTTTGTGGGTAAAGCATCGAGACGCTTTGTCAGTAATATGTCAAGTTTTATCAAAATGAAGTTCAACGTGGATATTGTTCCTGTGTATAAAACGTTCAAAGTTGGCTATTATTTTCAGCTTAAATCTAGGACTCCCTCCTACTTGTGTTCAAATGTCGTGTACAAGTTCACTTGTTCGCATGACGCGAATTGTACATACATCGGTATGTCTACGCGGCATTTGGCCACGAGAGTGAGGGAGCACTTGGATTTAACTAATTTGAACAAGCAAAGTGCCATTAAAGATCACATATTCGATTGTCAAACATGTTCAAATAACAAACCATCCTTGGAGTCCTTTAGAATTATGCGTAAATGTTTCACCGAATTCGACACTAAAATCCACGAGGCTTTGCTAATAAAATCATACAATCCTCGCCTCAATACACAGTTGTTTGCCTCAGGTGCTTCTTATCTACTCAACGTCTTTTCTTGATACGTCATATGTTGCGTCTTTGCCTGGTGTAATTTAAACGCCACGTGATGTGCCTTTCTTCTGTTCTGCCGTTTCATTTTGCATTTCGTTTTTCAATTCAGTGTTTAGATCAGTCATTCATTTTCATTGTAGATATGATAAGCAGTTATTTTTTGTTACTTGATAAGGGCTAACGTGTGTATGGCCGAAAACGTTTGTAGCTTATAGTTTATGTTCAATTTTAATCCATTATGTTAAATGCCGTGTGGTTGCTTGGTTGTATATGTCTGTGGCTGAAGAAAGTAACCTCTTTACCAAAATTGTATTATAGAGCAATTATTTCAACACAAAAAGAACAAAAAGGTATTTTTCGTTTCCTTCACATTGAAAACGCTAAATTAATGCGCAGTCACTTTGTCCGCTATTTGCAATCACAGAAAACTCAGGCAATGACCCAAAGCAACCACTTGTACAACTGGTGTCACTTCAAAACAAACGTAGACCACCACTCGACCTTCAACAACAGTAAATGTAAGCTGAATCGTTTACTAACATCGGCAGTTGGTATGGAGTTAATCATTTATTTTTAGCCTGAAAATTGCCGTTAGGAAATATTTCTCAGCTTGTTGCAGTGACAGAAACCATGCTATGCTTTATTTTTATCCACCTAATGCTACAGATCGTAGAGTCAACGTTAATTTTTAAGGGCGAGGTTTGTGTAGTTTCAGACACATTGACGATACAGACACAGACACACAACAAGTACATAAAACAGTTTGAAGAATACACAAGAGGGACAATTGAGAGTTTCTATGGGAAACAGAAAATATACTTTGAAAGAAAAATTGAAAATGTAGATAACCGCAGAAAAGTGTAGACTGGAATTTTAAACTTTGACAAGGTATTTAAATAAATCACTAATGTATAAAAAAAATTTGCCCTTTTTATATTCTAACAACGTTTGCGTACGCTTAGTTCGTTTTAAAAGCACCGACTTTTTTAGTTCGGTTGATAAGCCATCTTGGTGCCAACCCTAAAGTCGTTCCAACAATTACCTTGCCAATGAGTTGGCTCATGCATCAATGTGATCAACGAAAAAGCTTTTCACCTTTAAACAATATCTATGGTCAGCATCTAACAAATATAACAACGATTTATTTTAATGTCCAGAAGCGTTAAAGTAACACAAAACTTTGTAAACTTTCAAGTACCTGTTCACCACTTCCTTGATGTTTAGCTTGTTGATCTTGTATTTGTTTCAGGGCAATGGAACGCTTCTTGTCTTTGCAACGTTTGTTCTGGAACCAGACTCGAATGACTCTGGCGGATAGACCGGTCATTTCGGTCAGTTGTTCCTTCATCAGCGCATCTGGTCTACAATTTGCCGCGTAACAAGATCTCAAGGTGTGAAGTTGTTTTTCGTTCAAGACTGTTCGCACACGTGTCGTTTTGGCATCTTTTCTCTTCTGGGAGGAGACATTGGGCCTGTGGTTACCTAACCCTGTTGGCGTGTGAAGTCCCCCCATGGAAGGAGGACTCATCACAACAGAAGGGCCACTACCAGGAGATGAAAATCCGGACATATGGTGGGGATCATGGCCTCCGCCTGACAAAATAAATAAGAAATTTGCATATTTTGCAGAAGATTGTGATTAACGCTTAAACTATTTCAGTCGTGTACGAATTTTGGTTTGAAACACCCACATGTGATAGAAGAACAACCCAAAAACAGTTTTTGAAAATGGATGAAAATCGGCTACAGAACCTTAATTTAAACTTTAAAGATTTATTTATTAATGTTTAGGTTTTATGTTTCTCATAAATTATGATTTAGCGTAGTACTTCACATTGAATTGTATATTTGTTCGTATCTGAAGGACCGTTCCTGGTAAATTAGAGGGTTGCTGAATTGTTCATAATTGGCGAGATCGATAATGCGGTACAGAAGGCAATTTTCTACTTACAATTTCTTATGGAACTCATGTTTTGCCTTCACCAGTCTTTTTTGGTTTATTTTCTTAGTTACGCAATTGACATTGATGTGCGCGCAAAATGCAACAAATCGTTTTCATGTCACACTTGGGGCTGCATTGTGTGGCTTGTGCCGCCCACAAGCTAAACCGTCACTTTTACGTCGTTTAACGACGTTGTGTCAACATATAAACTATTAGTTAAGACGGCTTTGCAGGCTAAGTCACAGAGAGAACAAAATATAGGCTTCGTATCACTCAGGTGATCAAGTTAAACAAACAAACACGACAGGCAGGTGACCAGGTACATCAAAGTCTTGCAAATACCTGATGGTTATCAGGGTGATTATTTCAATTTCGTACGGTTTCTCTTTTGCATAACATGACTTGTTATAGCTCAGATAACCACCTGGCTGTGTTTGTTATCGTATGCAGTCGTGTAGCCCATAACAGCTACGTGTGGGTTTTGCTGCCCTGCTAACCGCAGACATGCATTTCACTATCCAAATAACTATTCATAGGCCTACATGTTTTCTAGTCTTCACAATTTTGTCGCCTTTTCGCGTTTATTTGGCAAGGTGGTATATCGCATCTTTTGTAGCCAGAACTTTCTTTTTCGTCTCGGACAATTTGACAAGTAAAAATACAATGGCATAAACAACTTTGTCTTAATTTCAACATTTTTTAATTTGATGCAATGTGATTAAAAATCACCCAGCCAGCAAAATTTGTCTCTTTTGGCATTAACTCATCATCTGCACATTTTACGTTCAACATAGCATTGCATTTGACAACAGGTATAGAGTGGTAATCTACTGTATATCTTGAGATCGTTTCTATGAAAGCGTTGAATGTCAAAAGAATTATTGTGTGATTATAGTTTGAATACATTTTGAGAGTTCTTTTTGTGCAAAGTTCGTGTGATGTAATTTACTTTCGAAGTGCAAATTCAACCATCGTTCACAATCAAACAGCTCTAGTTCCCTATTTTTCAGAAGACTTTGTTCTTTCTGTCGTCCTCTGCGATATATATCACGACCTTGATTAATTGCTTGAGATGTCATTTAAGTTCTGAGTATAAATGATTTTGAGATTGTGGGGGGGGGGGTTGCTGGCCAAAAAATGTTGTGGCATCGGCTCTTATGTAGTTTTACTGTGTTTTTGTAGGCGATGTTTTGCACGTGAGAGGTTAGCACACCAAAATTGTCATCATTTTACATTAAAAATATATCACTTAAAAACTAAAAAAATTTGCCGAAAAACATGCGGAACCGGCAATAATTTATTTTGTAATTTTTCATTTCGCGAAGTGAAGATTTACATTTTGTTAATGAAGTTTTTGATTATGAATTGTTCATTTGTCACATTAAAGGTTGAGCTTTGTGGCGAAATAATTAGCTGAAATTGACAATAATGAGTTCCAATCTTGCCAACGCATAGGCTTTGACACAGGGAAAACAATAGGAAAGCAAAAAACTTAACTCCAGTGGCTGTTTATGAGCAATTAAAGCTTAGGCTACTATAAGAAATTAAAACAATTCTGTGTTTTTATTCATTACAAATCTTAGCAATTTTAAAATGCATGAACAATTTTAAATAATTATTTTAAAGTAAAATCTCTACCTCGATCTTCACTATAAAAGCACAAACGTGTCTTGCTATAGGCAAAACTTTCAAGAAACGTGTCAGATTAAGAACTACGCCAAGTATTCTTTCAAAAAATTGCCAAAATTAATTAATATTCATAGCAAAAACAAGATATCAATAAAAACGAACAAGCATGGAAATTGTGACATTTCATGCTCATATCACAAGCTGAAGAGTTTGAATGGAACCACAATGGAACATGAAGGAATTTTGGGATCATGAAGAAATTTTGTGGTATTGTGAAAAGTTTTAAATGCAAGAACCCGTGTAATTGAAGCGTTTAAAAAGAGTTCAATTGCACATTCAATTAAATTCTGGTTCTATTTAGGCTTACAGCAGTTTTTTTGCTCACTGTGTTGAACTACTTGTTTAAAACTAAGTGGTGCGATGCATACCGATTAAATCACTTGCTGACATCAGGTCGTGATCAGCTTTGCAAAAAAGTCCATCGACTCGAAGAGCGAAGTGGTCGCCAGGAATCAACTGTTTGTTGCAAGCGACACATTTGAAGCACTCGATGTGGTAGATCTTGTCTTTGGCTCTCATGACAAAGTTGCTCTTTGTAAAAGTTTCGCCACATTTGTTGCATTTTGTTCCGAATAATCTGCAAGAAAATCATGACGGTTCATCAAGTGTGCCCACCATTTACTTTCGAAATTTGCAAGACGTTTGGTAACCTATTGCAGCACACATAGACATTTGTCAAAGTATATAGGTTATCTAGATTCATTCAATTGTGATTGTGCTGTAGGCTACTGTAATGGCGGCTATACAATTAACTTGTTTATACGAATGCAAGTCACATATCAGCCAAAGTTGAATAGCAATATTTGACACAATTCTAAGACTTTATTCGAACAAACAAGATGGTTCTTTGTGCTGTTTTGTCATTGATGTTGGAACAGAGTCATCATGCTAATTTGATACAGCATCGTTGCTTTCGAATACATCAGCAAAAGGTTTCAATCATCACTTCATTGTTGCAATACTCGAACAATGAATCACTGACTTCAGATTTAAACATAGTGCTCATCGGCGTATGAGCAGATCTTTCCAGGCTAGATTGGAGGGCAGGAAATCATAGTGCTGATGTAAAGCAACGCTAAGTGATGTTAAATTACTTCAACATGAGAACACAATTCCAAAAGTATTATTTCCTAGATAGCAAATCTGTCCTTTTTACGTTAATTCAACGTCTGCAGATGATGTTGAATCAGTGTAAAAAAGACAGACTTATTAGCTGGGTTACGTTTGCGTATGTGGTGACTATGATATACGACAGCGGGGGACTCTGATGCCAGAAGCAGAACTTTGTTATACGACTAATCGTAAATGCATCAAGCTGACATATGGAAAGTACAAGGCTAAAACTCAAGGGACTGGTCTGCCTGCGAAAAGCAAAACCCTTGTTGTCCCACGTGACATGATACCGAGCGAACACTTTCGATCGAACTGTAGGCTAGTCACTTTCCAGTTGAAAAATACAATGTTCCAATTATTGAAAGGACTACAAGAACAGGCTGTTTATGACATACGAGCAAAAAAACACTGTTCACACATTAATTCGATCAGCGCCAGAAAGCAGTTTTTTTAACTGGAATACATTTTGTTTCATGGCCGTGGTCAAATCAACTGTCAGGCATTGCGTCCAATAGCGTGATAAGAACCAGATTGACTTGACTTGCACGCTTTAATAATTCAAGTGATGTTTTGGCTAAAAATTTCCTTTGTCATCTTTATGTGTTTTAGCCCGTTTAAATTCACATATAAATATTTGAGAAAAGTACTGAAGCAAAACAAAACATAAGTATTGAAAGGAAAACCACATGATTGTATTGTATGAGTTAATTGGCGCCACAGGAACTACATATTTATTTCCATTTGCATGTAATACATCTTTTGGTTGATACATGCATATTTTTGGTTGACACAAAAATGGCCGTGTGGTTATTAAATTTTAATCTTCTTTGCTCTTTCGGTGATACTGACTTTCATGTTGTCGAGCAGTAGCCTAAGTCAAGTTACTCATGGCTCAATTACATCAGTTGCTCCTTCATACATATCTTGAAAGAACACAACTTAAATGCAAAGATTTGAAGACACAGGAAACTTTAGGTTCTTGAAAAGTGTGCCTAGATTTTCCAAACAAAGTAAGTTTAACACTATTGCAGCCTTCTGGAGTATTTAAAACAGCATTTTTTGATTGAAATTAAATGAAACGCCGTGTCACTTTCTGAAAAACGTTATTTCGAAACGAAACAATACGAAATTCTTTAAGAAACTTATTTCAAAACAAAAGCAAAACAAAGAAGGGATTTTGCAAAAAAAAAAACTTTAAGTTTTTTTCGAACGGCCATACTGTAATATTGTGGTAACATCTTATGACGGCACTTGGTAACTTACACAGAGGGATATAGAGTCGTGAAATGGAAACGTGTTAACAAGTTGCGTGCAACAACTTTTCTTTGGCAATTTCTGTGTCGTTGTCGTGACAATTTCGTCAATTAACTTTCAGCCACTGAATTCGCTACTGCGATTTCAAAATCTTTTAAAATTTTCAAGAAGTCACTAGTCAAAAGGGAACTAACCAAACGACCTGACAATGGAGTTGGCACACATAAGACCATATAGCCTACCGGTAGCTAATTTCATCATCCATTCAGTCGTCGCAGGCAAATACAGTCAATCCTCTATTTAGTTTATTTCCTTCCACTTCGGATTTAAACAAAGCATAGAACACACAACATCTTTTAAATGACAAACATTTCTTGAAGTCAAAATACCAAAAAATGTTCAGTTTCAACAATAAATTGTTTGTTTATCAACGGCGTTGTAGGCTACACCTCAAAAATATGCACGAAATCTAGCGTAAGCTTGCGATACTTGGTTTAAAGTAGGCTAAAATCATAAAAAGCCGAAAATCAAAAGCGAAGATTTAGTTATAAAGGAAAAGATCTGGTGTCTTTAGTTGTTGATTTCCACAAAAGCTTTGATTTTTATTTTTAGTTTTCTGTATATCAAAGAACTAGAAACTCGTCTGAGCCAAACTCCCAGTGATAGAAACTGACAACGTCCTCAAACAAAAGTCTTGTGTACTTTGCCAGCCCAGAAATTGATAAAACATTTTTAATGTCACAAAGGTTGGACTACCGCCTAAAACAACAGTAACAAGTTGGAAAGCAAGACCTCAGACTCTATGTTTATGCCATGAGAGTTAGTTAAGGACCTTCATGAAATATTAAGGCTCTGCACACGCTATGGCAAACTTACTGCTAATTTGTATACAGTTTGGAGCCGGCTCTGACCACAAACCACTGTCATAGAATGAAGGAAAGTAACACAAATATTCAGAAGTTTAATTGTAAACGAATGATGAAATATTTAAATCAGAGAAAGTTTCAACATCTACAACGTAAACCTGCTCCAGTATCGATACATCCAATCTAGAATATGTTCCTTTCTTAAAAAGAATTGTTATCAATATCTGTCAGAATTGAGCGGTGACGTTGTCACGCCCTGTCCTGCGTGCGAAGGTCTTGGCACAGAGCTTAAGGTTTTATCTGATAACTTGATTAAAACAGGTTGCCAAAATTTCATGGCAAACTGTACCAGACAATCGATTTTTAGCAAGCTCAGATACTTGTGTTTAATTTTTGAAAAATAAAAGAGGTTTTGTGTATTTTAGAATAGGAGAAACAAACATATCATCCACACTCACACTTTTAGTTTATGCAGTTAAATTTAAGTTTAATTTTATCTAACCACACCTGAAAGAATACTGTGTATTGTACAGGGTCTAACTTCCATAGATGAAGGCACTAAAAATTGTTAGACACGAGTGACCTGATATTTAAAAAGGAGAGAAACAAATCAAATGTAACTAGCTATGGTATTGATATACTATAGGCTACAAGTCAACTTAAAGTGGCAAAAATATTACCTTTCCGTGTTAAAAATGCAGAAGGACAAACATTTTCATTTTAGTCCATGAAAGAATGGAAAATACTCACACGAGGTTTTATTGTGCCAAACTTCAAGTGAGTAACGAAATGTCATTTCATGAAGAGTTTATTTTTATATGGAAGACCATTTTTACCATCAGATATCTTCAAGGTATTTTGCTCTCATGATTCAGGGAAGCTGACGAGCCAAACCAAAAAGGATTGGTTAATTTAAGCCCCATGTATAATGCATAAAAGGGAAAAACATGACTTATGATTAGATAGAAAAGATAGGCCAGAGACCAGGCGACTTTAAAGAGTTTGTGATGCTCACATCGGTGCAAAGCTGCTTACGAAAAGCGGCGATTATAATTTTAAGTCTAAGATAGTTATCTCCTTGTAACCTGACACTTCAAGATGGCAAAATATGCAACGAGTGCTGCGTGGATAACGATTTTTTGAAGATAGCGTAGGAGAAAGCTTTTGACTTTACGTTGAAGAAACCCAATCGCTGGTGGCTGAACCGACATTGAAATAAAAAAAAATTTCGAAACATTTCTCATCTAGGAGAAACTCAGAAAAGGATTAAATTTCAAAAATAAAACTCAGATAACTTTTCCCTGAAAAATTCAGTAAGGGGGGCACAAAGAGAGCAACAATTTGTTTCAATGTTTTAAAAAAGTGTTGTCAGCAATCTTACGATGTTTGATAACAAAGAGCAAAGTTAAAAAATGTAGGTTATTTCACAACATACCAAAAAAAAAATCTTCCAATGGTAGTCTTTCGAAATGTTTCGAAAAAAAAATCTTAAAAGCCGCAACAGCTAAAACTTTTCCTGCTATTCGAAATAGTAAAGAAAAAAATCAATTCTGCCAAAGAGAAAAAAATGATTTTGAATCAAGGAAATGGCACAAAATATCAAAATATATATTGGGCAGAGCAAAAATGAATACTGGAAGAAAATCGAATGTAATCAATAATGATTAGATCGGATCAAGAAAACAACGCTTAAGTTTTAAAAAATCATGACAATCTGATTGATTTCTCGGTGAAGTAAAACCGACTGATATTTTATCAAAAATGATATGTAATTCCAAATAAAAAAATGAATGATATGGGTGACCTGCTCTGCTTTTTATAAATTATTTAGGACTTGGAAAGCAACACAGAATATCACGTTGATTCAACTTATGAAACGTTAATTTCGTGTAATATTGCATTGCAATAAAATCGATATTGCCATCAAACTCTTCCTAAAGATTCAATGCTGTTAAAGCATTAAAAAAATCCAACATTTTTCATTTGAAATTGTAGAAAAAATTTACTTGGATTGATCGGCAAAAGTTAACACAAACAACTTTGGTGAAATTTTGTTATAATTTAAGGTTGAATGAAAAACTACCGTTGATGAAAATGCCATTTTTTTACGGAGACACATTGTGAGTATAAAACAACAAACATTTTAGCGTTTTTAAAGTGAACTCGTGCAATCAAACATAAGCATTGAAGAAAACCAAACAAAAATGCCACTATATGCAAATCATCAAACGAAAACACTTTTGACAAAAATGTTTTCAAATATTTTATAAATGTAATAATTACAACTAATTAAGCACGTTATCACATCAACTGCCAGATGTGTGGTCTGGTGGTTTGAATAAGACGGTCGAAGGGACGACGGTTCGACACTGTACATGGGCATGCGGCCGTGTCTTAGCGAGATACTTAATGGCATGGTCGAAAGTGGACACAAAAATTGACTTTCTTGCATCCTTGTTCACTTTATCCAAACTTTTCAAATCACCAGCGGAACTGGGAATATCCCCAGGCGCCTTTGGTGCTTTAAAAAAAATTACAGCTACTCGACAAACCTTGTGTAGTCTCGTTTGCAGTAAGTTTTTCCTTCTCTCACAAAGCATGTGCAAGTTTCGTCCAAATATTGACCACAATCGGCGCACTTGAGACAACCGGCGTGCCATTCCAAGTTGGGTGTTACACGAAGCACGTACTTGTCATGGATCGGATTGCCACACCCCACGCATATAGGTATTTGGCAGGGGTCTGCAAGTAAACATCCTACGATTAAAAAATCATAAACTCATATAAATTTTATTTTGCACAAGCAAAAAATACAACAAGAATGAAAACAGTCAAGTGCCAATGCCCAGACAGAAAACCCCATCATATTTACATTGATTAAACACCTCCAGACATTGAATCAATGTAAAAATGACGGATTTTTTTTGTTTAGGCACATGTGCATGTTGCGATCTGCTGTATGACTTGGAAAAATGTACAATTGTACATCCTCATGTTTTAAACAAGCGCAAAGAAAAAGTGTCCTGCAGAAGTTGTACGTCATACTTGCATTGTTTTTTATGTGGTAACATATAATGCTTTTTCAACGCAGACGTTTAAAAACAATATGTAATTTTTCAATAGATTGAAAACCCCTTTCATTCAGTTCAAAAAAAGAATGTTGAATCTGATGATCAAAATGTGACATGGTTCCTCACTGACGTTTGACAAGGTCCGAACATGCAGTGGATTGTCAAGGGAGGGTTATCGGGAGATTATCTGCAGCAAAATCTGTCCTTGGCCTAAGAAGAGTGCTTCAAGAATATTGCTTTCAATCAGTTCACAGATTAATTTTTTCGATTTAAAAAAAATCTAAGCTAACGATTGATTTGTCAACGTTAAACAGCGTACAGTTGTATGACAGAGCACTAGTGTCTGCAATGCTTATTTGATGAAGTTAGCAAATCAATAAGTATAAGGCAATGCAGTTCTTAAAATCTTGAGCTCAGAGCTGGCCTTAATCGCGTTTAATAATTCCTACATTTGATCTAAACCAGGGATGTCCAACCCGTGGCCCGCGGGTCACATGTGGCCGCGAGAAGGTTCTGAGTGGTCCACGTGATATTTTTCGAAATGACATAGCCTATATAATCAACTCAATCGCCTACGTCATTTATGGCGAACTTACAGTCCGAGAAATTGGCATTTACTGTTAGCTTCCTTTGTCAATTACTCTATAGTCCCTAGTACAGGGGTGCGCAACTGTTCAAGTTAATTTTATTGCATCACAATGCACATTGTTACGCATCACATTTTCCACACTGTTACGTCCACCTTTTTCCATACAATCGTACTGGTGCTTCAAGAGTCAGTCAATGAGTAATATTTCTTGCTTTAAGAGAGAAGTTCAAAACTTTCTATAGCTAGAAATTTACAAAAAAAGTTGTCTATTAAGAAAAATATCAGAAGATTCACAGATTGGCAGTTTTCGTAACATCATTGTTCGGCAGCACTAACTTGTGCGAGCAAGTTTTTTCGCAAATGAACCATGTCAAATCCCCTGTGAGATCACTAATTTCTGACAGCCATATGGAAAACTCGCTTTGCATTGCTACAACGTCCATTTCACCGCATATGGCCTAACATGAGAAAAACAGTGCCATCTTCACATTGAAATGTCGACGTGTAGGAAAAACCTTGTTGGCTTTACTATGTCTTGGTTTGTCTATTGATTGTTCTTATAATTGTAAAAGAGCATAATGCACATTTCTAAGATTAGAATTTGGTGTGAGGGTTTTAATTAGAAATTATAAGATAGTCATTTTTAAGATTACAAATTAGCAGTAAATACTCAAGTGGCCCGCGCAATCATTCGTAAATTGTATGTGGCCCTTTGGCGAAAAAGGTTGGACACCCCTGATCTAAACACTATAAAAAAAGAGTTTGAACAAAAAGAAAAATGATGTTCGTCAATAATTGTGTAGAAGTTGTAAGTATACTTTTAACTATGAAGTTCAGCTTATATTAAGACTTTGGCCGCACATTACATTCAGTGTTGTATTTGTAAAAAAGCACAGGGTGTACTGTCAGATTTGCCAAAATGAAAAATAATACACAACTTGCAAAATACTAATCTTTATTCTACCATAACATGAATTATCAAAATCAAAATTGGACGAGAGGTGCCAAATTATTTATTTTTGGAAAACCAAAGGGCATACTATAGTTGCTCGAAAAAGCAGAGAGTATACTACGTATACCGCGTATACCCTCGAATACAGCACTGATTACATTCCCACAATCATATGCCAGTTCCAACACTTCTTACTATATAGTCAATACATGTGCTCTACCAGTTTTAATGCATAAACAAGCTCCTCGTGTGCTATTTTCAAGTGTATCAATTATTTGTAGTAGTCTTATGGTGTTATATGTCGCATCTGACGTCTGTTGTTTTTGTCGTATTGAGGCGTACGCCCGGTAGTTGAAGATATAGATTAAGTGAACGGGAAGGCGAGAAAGCCAATCTTCGTGTCCACCTTCAGGCGGCATGCTTTTAAGTGTCATACTAAGGATACAGCCAAATGCTCTTGAGCGGTGTCGAACCCGGGCCCTTTCGAGTGTCGAGCCAGGGTTCTTACCATTCGGGTGGGGCTGGTTTTGGCGGAACATTTCATTCTATTTTTTGTCATCAGCCCAGAAGAAATGAAAATCTAAGAAGGTACCACAGTATGTGATATACCAGCACGTCAGCGAACTAGAAAAGGCGGTAAACGAATATTTTGAATATACAGCAGTACTGTAGCTACGTAATTTTAGGTGGCATTACTAAAAAAGCCATGTTTACTAATAAGAAGATAAGCCGGCGGAAAATACTTCCGAATACAAGTGACCAAAAAACATAACGTTTTATGCCTAGTTACCCACAACATCCGTTTCTTGGGGATTATTGACTGAATGTGTATTGCAGACCTCTCAAAACTTTTCCACTTGTTAATAATTTTACTCTCCAGGAACGTTGAAACAACGTTAGGTTACAATAAGAAACGGTGGAATAGAAAAACGTGTTTTAAACATCAGGTTGAGAACTCCGGGCAAAGAAGCATGTTGGATCATCGTCAATTAATCGTCTTTTTACGTCTTAATACGGAAATATGTGATTAAAAATCACAATCGATAGGCTTATTAACCGTGAGAAAGGTTGAGATTCATATTTAAGGATAATATCCACATATTGTGCACACCTCGTTGACCACAATCATGTTCTGAATTAATTGAATCTCACAAGCTTTGCTGTCAAGCCTCTGAACTCAATATCTTGCAAAGGGATGCTGAAAACAAGAACGGTGCTGAAATCTAAAGTTAATTTTCATAATTTTCCATGACGTCTTGAATGCAGATTGCAGAGTGCCGTAATAGACAATTATTGCAGACTTCATAATTTTGAAGATTTATTATTATTATTATGACGAATAATAAATTTAAAATTTTTATCATCTACTGTAGTTCGGAATTTCAAAGCAAAAACAGATTCTGTTTTTTTTCCTGTTTTATGCCACAATAACTCAATAAAAATCAAGTTTTATATTGATTCAGCGTCTGCGGCCTTTAAAGACGAAACAAATGAATAAACGAAGTAGCAAAGACTGTGGGCCGGTATCGCGGCATCTAATCAACATGCAAAAGTTAGAGGCCGTGAAATGTGGAATTTAGATACTTTCAATTAATCATTAGGCATGACGCAATTTTCCAGGTGATTTTATTTTATTTTTGAAACTATCAAAAACATTTTATCAAATGCCGGATTGGTCAAGCAAAATAGATTTCACAGATGATCTCATTTTAATGGAACAACTGGACGAAAATTTGACAATAATTTTTGCAATCAATTTTGGTCATGAAAGAACAATATTAAATATAAAACTGACAAAACCAAGCATTTAATCAACGTTGTTGTGATATACTGTGCTCTGCACACAAAAAAAAGCTTTTAAAGACAGCAGAACTTAAGGAACCGCAAACGTGTATTGTAAGTTAGCAGCAAAGTGTGAACGTTTTCTGCTTTCTGTATCAGGTAACAAATTTGTTTACATTAAGCCGTCAACATGGAACGTTAAAGCAACGGAAATAGACGGCTTCACTTGTGTTGACAAACGTACTGTAGTTTTTTGATGAGAGAGAATCATTATCACATTAACTGAAGGTACAGATAAAACCATCCACCAAATCATAGAACAAGAAGTTGTATGTGCGGATGTAAGAAAAAATTTGTACATCGAAGTGACCCAGTTTGGAAAATTACTCCTTTTTGCATTAATTCAACGTCTGTGGAAGTTGAAAAGCCAGCTTTGCTAGCTGGCAAGGTACAGATTCTGAAGAAATTCTTGAACAATCTCAGTCAACTGTCTTGTGTAGTACAAATAAACCTCATGCTGTGGTATTTTCTCTAGCAAGAATTGGCAGCAAAAGGAACTCTTCTTATTTTAAACCAGCGTCATCAGAGCGCTTACAAGATCACAACAGGCATATGTCAAAACTAGAAAAAAGTCATACTGTATATACATTGTTGCAAGATATTTGTTTCAGGAATGAAGATATTTTAACATAAAATGAATAATTCAGGCTATGTCCTGCCAATTCCTGATAACATTTATCTTTCAAACTGTCATAAATCATTAATAAATTTAATATTTAAGCTACAGTACAACTTTTTGTTTATTGGAATATTGACAACAAAACTGAAACAAGTGTTTCTCGGCAGTCGAGTGAAGCAAGAACTAAGCGATAGACACATGTTTCGCCCATGAGGCTGGGCTCATCAGTACCGCACCACTAGTTCTTGCCACAAAATTGAAATAAGTCAAACAGAAAAGCTTACGTTTGCGTAAGTTTGCGCTTTCCTTTTGTGAATGAGTATGATCAACAAAGCTGAGAATGAATATGGATTAATTCACAGCGGATGAATTTGAAAGTGCTGATGGTCGAAATGTCCAGAACAGTAAAATCTAAATCGCTTTGTTCCTTCTCATCGGTACCACGGTCTCAAGGTTTCAAACATTGTCACAATGTCTTTCGTAGTTTGCCGCATGAATTTACTTGAGTATGTTCCGTTGGCTTGAGGTTCGATTCCACACCGAGTTAATTTTTTTTATTTTAAAGAAAGGGCATCTAACTTTTAAACCCTTTTTTTTACTTGGTACAAGTAGCACGTGAGTAATCATGCCCCAGCCATAACATAATTCACAAACGTTCGATGCACGTACAAAGTACGTTTTAGATGGCAGAAGCGGTCACGATATCTTCTTTAAATGGGCACACGAATACCGATCTTTGGTGCTTACTTATGGAGTAAATACAGGGTTTCAATCATGCACACGTGCCGTTGTGTCTAATGGGCTCTCGACTTCTGCACTTAAAGGTACTAATTGATATATTTGAAGATTCCAAAGAATTGCACTGCTTGAGTGCATATGTATAAATTTAAACAAATAGTCTCTAATGGACTGCATTCCCACTTTCTTTCATACACGTGACCCACAAGCCTTCCGCATAAATGCAGGTCGCAAAATATTTTAACTCTTCTGAAAAGGAAATCAATGACTGCACTTTGCTAACCACTTCCGGAAAGTGTCCATTAAAATATAAAAAATATAAATAGACACACCAGCAAAAAGATAGTCGGTGTTCAAGAAAAGGGATAATTAAAACTGCCATTAGCCCGGTAGTTGCTCATATTAGTTTGGTTTCATATATCGTTATTTTTAGTACCAAAAATTACGTCCAAGAAATAAAACTTAGGTTATGTTATGTCTTAAATTATCTTATAATGATTGTCTGTAATTGAATAAATAATGTTAACACGATTTTGTTTGTCAGAAATTGTGTTGTAAATATTTTTTTAATAAACGAGAGTAGCCTAATCTGTAATAGTTCTCACAGATTCAGATGATTCATAAAACAGTTAGCTTGTGTTATTTTCAAGAAACATATGTTCAATTTGTTTCAAATAAATGTTGTCTTCAAATAGACCCAGTGACATCATTTATAGAGCGCAAGCTGATCAAATACCGAACGTAGGTTTTATCAAGAGACGTCTGTCTTTTTTGTTAATTAAAACAATTTCATTAACTCAATGACTAACGTCGGTTAGAAGTGCCGGCTTTTAGTCGTGTGACTGGCTGTACGTTTCCAGCGTCTACGCGTTTCGTTACGTGAAATATTGTGAGAACGGTGCTTTAAATAGTTGATTTTTAGAAGACATTATTTGTAAGCATGTTGTTGATTAAAACCCTTCACATAGATTGCATTAAGCCTATATAAGTAGACACAATTCTACAGGTACATGTGACACTAAACAGGCTTCCTAACAGTGTTGCCAGATATTTTTAGAAATTCTAGCCCAGTTGCCATAAAAAAACAAGCACAAATTTGGAACATTCGTGCAAAGTAAAGTCCCTAAAACCAAAAATTATGAAGTAAAAAGGATATTTATTCTATGAAACTCAGTTAGAAATGAAACGAAACCGACGAAACAACCAGACCACAACGCGCAACTGATACTTTCCACGCCCTGGAACCAAAACTAGTCCAATTCCGCGGGAAAACAGCGTAAACTGGCAACCTTGCTCCCTAATCAAAAAATATCGAAGCTTGATGTGACTGCTCGCCATGGCGATTGATCTGGGGAAGCCATGATCTGGTGCTATCAATTTTCTTGTTTGAAGTTTAAATTTCAATCAGGAAAGCACTCGACTAATTGTCATCTGCGCGTCATGCACAAACAGCTTTGCTGCTAGTGTCCTACACGATTTTTTCAAACGCAATTTTTGTATAATTGTTTTAACGTTCATAGAACATTAAGTTAACATAGTCCAAGTATGAAGGCAAGGTATGACTGACCAAGACAGGGTGAACCATTTGGTCAGATTCCCTTTGAAAGTTGCAGTGATCCCAAACTCATTCAAGCTAAAAAAAATAGTCTTTTCAGCATTATCTCATCGTCTGTGGACGTTGTAAGAACGTGAATTTTTAAACAAGGGTCGAAACACGGCACGAGCCACTTCATTTAATTGAACGCTTTTAAGTTAAAATCCGATAATGAAGTGCAGCGAGAAGAAAGTATTAGGAAATTAGCAATTGTTAATCCTTGATGTTGGTTTGAGCTAATTTGCTTCTATAAACCCGAAATTAGAAAGTCTAAGTACGAGGTTGTCGAATTAATTGCAGTAAGCTACTTGTAACTTTTATTACTGCACACTTTTCAGACAAAAAACTTCAAATTCATGCTTTTTTTCACAAAAAAAAAATTCTCTATGCACTAATTGATAAGCTCTTTAAAAAAAAATTATATGGATTTTCATTCCAGTTAATAATGTTTTTTTTTTCTTGTTACAGGAGCTGATTATAGGAGTTTGTTATAGTATAACACAACTACATTCACGTAGGGTTTACTATGTGGGCGCAGAAGGTCGCCATGCAGACACAGGACATGGCGGTTACTTTTTTAACAGCAGTTACATGTTGATATAAATTATTATTGAAAACGTTATTGGAACCTCAATCCATTTTCTTCTTTTCGCAAAATTTGAAACTTAATAAAGCTGGGTTGTGCCGAACCATTGCGATTTATAAAGACAGCCATTGGCCGAACAAACCAGCATGAAAAACATAAAAAAGTAAAGCATTTAAATTCTTAATGTTTCTAAAAGATTACTTTTGATTTAAAACTGCTTTTTGGCTTTGCAATTGCACAAATTGAGTGCTGTATAAAACCCAAGCATACAAATAAGACTTTCAAAAGTGTAGTTTACAATACAATGGGATAATAATTGTTTTTATTAAGTGAAATCTAATTTATAAAAGTCAATTTTTGTTTTTCTATGATATATTTTTACTTGAAGTGGATAATGTTACATTAAGTAAATCAAATGTCAATACTGTATTTTAAACAAAATATAAAACTCTATAATTCTAAATCATTACCCACACTCCTACAGTGGAACATACATTTCATCTCCATTAAAAGTATGACAACAAGTTGTTGAAAGTGTCAATACAAAATATAGAAATTAGACCATTTAGTGGTCAGTATGAACCCAAATTGCAAAGTGAACAAAGCAAACGTGAATTGAAACTAACAAACAACAAAAAGCAAGTTACAAAACTAGTGCTGGTTCAACAATGTGAAATTCTGATAGAAATGATGTGCAACAGTGCACCTTTCGTTTGACCTAAGTATTAAAGAATAGCACTTGTGACACGCTTTCTTTACACTGAAGTTTGCAAATAGCTTGTTGATACGACATAGACACAAGTTTGCTTGCATGTGGCTTGCTTGCTTCATGCTGTAACTACTTGTCAATGATAAGAATAAAGTTGCGGGCTACTTCATTAAAAACAAATCAGGCTGCCAGACCAATGCAGTGTTCTTTGAACTTCGATTGGCAACACCAGTTGTCTTTGACAGGTCCATTGCTTCTGTTTATGTGTTAGTTGCATTGTTTTCAAGATTTAAGCTTTAATCAAAAGGCAGAACAAAAGAGCTTGTATACTAGCATGGAATTCAATGTAAATTCATATTTTCAAAAATGGCGGAGTTTGCCTATGAGGCGTGCGTTGGTGGCAAACACAGGATAAACTTTAATCGTACCAGACGAATTGTCAACAAATGGCTACAAGTAATTAGCATTCTGCTGCAGACCTGTACTAAATTCGTCGCCATTTTGATTAGCCACGCGTCATCAATCATCATTTTGAGGGTTTCCACCTGACACCCCAAGTCGGAGTGTCTTTAAATTGTGCCAACGTTAAAACGAGTAACTGCAGTATCATTTTTCACGAAACAGTCAAGGGAGGGAAGTTCTTTCAATGTTGTGCCAGTAGTATTGAGTGAATAGTTCATCTACCTAACTTATCGATTGTTTCCATTATTTTGAAAGCATTGATGATGATTCATCTCAATATCAAATTTCAAGCAAGCAAAATTTGTTGCCAATGTAATTTAAAACTCACTTTTATGATTACAAAACATTAAAACTTATGCATTAAAAATTGAATGAGGCTGTTCACCAGGCATTTAGTTAAATCTACTGGTGCAAATTAATAGCAAACTGGTTCAAACCAACAATCAGTTTTGCTCCAGTAGAACGTATATCAAGTTATTTAGTTATGCATCAAGTTGGTCGCGTTGTGCTGACATCCATGCTACATGGTTTGGCACCTTGGAGAAGCCAAAGTTTTCTGTTACGAAAACACTGGTGCCAATATTGCAGTGCTTTGTTTTGATGGTAGTGTGTCACTTTTCTGGTTATAACTTTTCAAGACCGGGTAATTTTCTTGTCCAAACGCTATTTGTGGGGACAATTTGAAATTCTGATTTTTCTGACTGAAAAAAAAACCTACCTTTGCAATGTTGGTTATTTTCTCTTTTCGGTTAAAAGCATAATAAATTTTCAGGAAAAAGTTTTGAGATAACAAAAGCATTTTTCTGAAAATAATCAGATTTATCAATTTTTCTTTCGATTTACCCGAAAAAGACACTCGAAATGTTTTAAACTTTTGCGGGCGGTTTGATTTCTCCAGCCTTTAGAACTTTTAACGGACCAAAGGCGTTTACGCTTTGAGCGTAAAAATCGATGGGCCCTGCATAATTTATTGAAGAGTACTTGCTAGGGTCACACTGGTTAGTTTCTTTTATGACGCATGTCAAAAGACAGTGTCCACTTTAGCGTCAAGACATTAAGAATTAATTTTTTTGGGACAACAATTCTTGAAATTATAGGATACGCAATGAAGAGTTTTATCAATTCGCTAAGACAAAGGCCTTGATCTGGAAATGATTTTTTAAGCATTGAATTGCATTATAAAATGTTTCTTTGATGTTCTTTACATATTGTTCCCGATTTTGTTTAAAACTATTTCTCCAAATAAAACCAAAATATCTGACTTGCATTGGTAAGAAAATTTACTACTGTGATATTACGTTATGCTTTGGATGAAGCTTGAACTTTAAGTAAAAATGCAGAAGAAGGTTGAGATTCAACAATAACTTCCAAATATATGGAAATTAAGATAAACTTTTATGACATACCTAAACAACAGTCGTTTAAACGTAAATTTAACATCTAAATATCAACCTGTATCACTACAGTACCGCAAAAATGGCTATGAGAAAGATGCAAGCAGCATTCAAATTTTCTAGACATGTCCACCGATTATCTCCTTTGAACTATATAAATAATAGACAAGAGCGTGAGCTTTGACGCAACTTGTTTCAGTCCGTCATATGAATACACAAATAAACTTGAAATTAGGCTACAATTGTCAAAAGCGGAACTCTAGTAATGTTTTTATTTCGATAGAGAATTTTTTTTTTAAATTCTTTTGTGTTTTCAATAATAATAATCGTTGCAGATGGTTCAAAAGCTACCCCAATGCATTTATCTTTTCCCTTTTCACCAGCTGTTTGCTTCAATATTCATGATAACCATCAAGACAATTTCCGATTAGCATCAACTTAATCATGTTTCACCGTTTGAAAATATCCTTCTTGAATTTAAAACGCGAATATATTGAATTTTGTCGGAAAGAGTTGAAAGTCAGAAAATGCTTAAATCCAACCAGGACAAGTTACGTTTATAAAATGCTTAATCTTTACTAGACGTTGGAACGCTATAAAAAGGACAATTAGCTGATTTGAAAAACATAACATGTTACTATTTGTAAAATCAGTCTATGTTTTTATGAAGTTTTGTTTATATTGGCCACTTATTGCTGCTTTGTTAGATCCTAAGAAAGCACAAAGCTTTCGAAACAAACATAGAAGTTCCGAAGAAATAAAGCAAAAAATGCCACGCGATCAAAAAGTAACTACCCGTAATGTGAGATGCGATTAATTCAGTTGTTCACACCGACCAGTAGATTATGTAATTTTGGTGCAAATGTACCATTTGTGGTTTCTGCCAGAAAATACACTAAGATACAACTGAACACCAAAGTAAAATTTTTGCGTTAGCTTTGTGAAGACATGCCATCATGTGAGACATGCCAGGAAGGTTTCATGTAACTACTCCTTATCCTCTGCAGGAATAGTTGCTCTGTGCACATTGAATTACACAATGTCGCCCACATACGTCGTTTTTCGACGACTAAGCGCACCGACAAAATTGCTGCGCTTCAAACCAATTAGAAATGGAAAGTAGAAGGGCTAGCATAGAAACCCCCCGCCCCCCCCCCCCCCCCCCCCAAAAAAAAAAAACAATGAAAATGAAATCTATAGTTTTATCATATCTTAAAATTAAATACTTGGCTTTGCAAACCAATAATAATCAGCCTAACACCTTTCAAACTGTTAGTGTGTACAGAGAAACCAAACGTGATGCGAAAGTGTCATTGCCGTGTTTATTGAAACATACCAACAATTCTTTGGTCTGTCATATCGTAACAGATTTATATGCCTCGAAAAAAACACACTTTCCATATGTTCATCAGAAACCGGCCTGTAAATATTCTGTTCAAGTGTGTTGTGTTAGCTTTGTGAACGTGTCACTAAATCGCATTTAAAGTGATTGTTAGACTTTTCCTTAACACCGATAGACAGCATCGCTAATTGAGATTTTAATCACGATAAGAAAACAAAATCATCGTTTCGTTGAGCTAATGATGCGGAAGATTTGACTAAAATGTTTATTTAGACAAATGTCGACAAAAAATAATAACGAAAAATTAATGCCCAATTATTTGATAGGCAACCAAGCGACAATCATTTCAGTAATTATCTCTTGATATTACCATTTTGCAGAATATTCTTCATAATCTTGTCAATCAAACCAGTTAGTGTCGCAATAAGAAAGCATTAAGTGCAGTTTTTACACAAAAAATATCTTACTTTGTCGCAAAATTGGTCTTGTTACTTTTTTTCTCTCACAAAAAAGGTGGTGGGTTGATTATAGTAATGGCACAAATAAAGTAAAAGTTTTTTTTATTCAGAAACTCTAATCTGAGAAAATATCGACACTCTGGATGATAAACTGTCAGATTTTATTATTATAAAGTTTCAGACGTAGTATGAAACTATTAAAATTAGTTTAAGATTTAAGACGTTAAATCGTCCACAAGAAATGATATGTAGAAGCATCCAAAAAAAGTTGTGTTGAAAAGTTTTACAGGTTTGGAATAAAATATTGTGCTCATGTACAGAGAAAAGATGCTAATTCCTCGATGGTGATTTTTCTATAAAGAAAGTTCAAATAGGCTGTATAAATTTAGAAAAGTTGGCTTATTAATATTTTATGGGATTCATTTTTTTTTTGAAGCACTATTTGTTTTTGGCTCAAGTCTAGGAATGAAAAATTGTTCCATCATTTCAATGTTGCGCAAAAGTTAACTGAAACTATAATACTGTTGTCACAAAAAAAATTCAAAGGGTTGTAACGGCTTTTTCAGTAAAGTCAAATGCAAGTTTTGCATGATACGTCTTTCTCATACCGTATATCTTTTATATGTTTACGACGCAGATGCACTTCAAACAACTCCCAGGCCTTTTCTACATTGGTATGGCCTACTGCAAAATAGTGCAATTAATTCATTTTTAAATCTTCTTAAAGCAGCGTGTTTTCGATACAAACGCAAGAAAAGATTTACGATATTCAACTACAAAAAATTATGATTTTTGCAAGGCATAGATCCTCATGATGTTTGATTTATTTTCTTTATAAGGAATAGTATGTAGCCTCAGTCTAAATCTTAACCGAAAAAGGAAAGGCGTCTAAAGTTGCCAGAGTTCTGAAAAGTGTTTGTTGTCTTGGGCGAATGCTGTTGAGCCGAGTTTGACACCAAAAGTTCATAAAAAATTAATGAAAACTCAAAAATATAAATATTAAACATATTGTGAGTTTTTCTTCATGACCATATTTTGTTGTCGCAACGTCAAAATGAAGCATTTGTGACATTAAAAATACTTTTTAATAAAACACAAAAGCTAAACCAAAAAAGTTTACCATTTGAACATTACAGGCCTGGGGTAAGGCTTTCTTGGAGTACTTTTTCATCAAGAAATTTTTATTGCAACTTAATTGGTTTCTATTTGCAGATCCTTGTATCTATTTGGCCTAGTGCTTAACTTTTTTATGAGACTAAGATTGTTCACTGCACACAGTTGTTTACACATACAGACTTTGTAAAGCTTGCCTGCAGCTCAATTAGTATTCAATTAAAAAAAAATGAGTAGCCTAATTGCTCAAACTGAAAATTCCAACTGCCAGAAAATTAATCTTTTCTTGTCTATAATGTATCAAAAACAAAAATTTTAACTTTTTAAGCAACTAAGAAGTAAAAAAGAAATTATTCTGAACCGATTCAAAGTATTTCTAAGTAACATCCACCACTTTTCGCATTAACTCTGTACCTCGGCAACAAATAAAATTTCAGCGGGAAAAAAAACATCGACTTACCGCAATTGATACTCGAAGATATACATCCATTGAAAGAAGGGTCTCCCATCATTTTACTTTCATCCAGTTTGACTGAGTCCGTGGAGCCAAAACTATAAGGCTGATTATAATAGGGATACAATCCGGAACTGGAATCGGTTGGGGATGAAAGAAAACCGGTCTCAAAGTTGGACGGGAGCGGTTCTAGCCTCCCGGCCACCACAGCGGAAGATAACTCGTTGATACCTATTTTGCCGGTTGTCGTTGCGCTGAGGGGAAAGTTTGTAAATTTCTCCGTTTTTTCACTGATTGCAGCCTCACGTGAAGGCTCTATATTTGATAATTTTCAAGTGCACTCTTAAAAACGTGTTCAGTTTTTGTCATCAACTGATTCACTGTCAAAACGTCAGAGAGACTTTTTTCTTTGCAAATATGGCCGCTAATGAAGATCAGTTGTCTGTAAACATGTGATATCGGTTTCCACGACTTCTTTCTTGACGCTTGAGGCAATCTGACTGACAAATTCACAAATTGTCCTGACAGTTGAGCTTTGCAGACGAAAAAAAGTGTTCTTCTGAAACTTTTTCTTATTCCTTTGCTCCACTACAGCGCCAGACAAACGCGCAGAAGAACCTTTCTCTGCAAAAACAAAATCACCGATGAGTGAAAGCAACTATTGGAACTTCGTAACTCAACTTAGCCAGTAAGAAAATTGCTTCTTCCCCGGGCTTGAGAAACGCTTTCCGATCTAATCGCTAGACAAGAAACTTCGTTTGCTCTCGTGTCAAAACGACTGCATCATACAACAAGTAATTGCATTTCACAAGAACTCGCTAATTAAGAAAATGACCGGTACCGTAGACAGTGGCTTGGTATATTATATTAACAATCATACGTGTAAGCAACATTCTTCGGTTCATGGAACCAAACGAAGTTAAAGAATACGCTGACAGTGTTGCTTAATTTAAAACAAAGTTGATAGTCACACTCGTGTACTGGGACATTGACTATCAATCTCAATACTTCGCTATAAACGGCTAATTTTGCTCCAAAGTGAAATTAGAGATCGCTTGATCAGATTAAAAGCAGGTATCTTCCTACGATTTGTTAGAACGTTTGAATTTGATGCTATAGGCCTATTGCTGAAGTACGGTAACAACCGAATTACAATAGCATACCTCAATATCTGAATAATGTTTGTCATTTGTAATGCTGCAACTGCCAAACGCTCTTTCTTTTCTACAAACTTGTCTAAATGCCTGGCACAACCATTCGACTATAACAAAAAAGTCATTCCATTTCACAGTGTTGCTAAAATGAAAGCAGCTGAAAATATTTTATTTTTCTGGCACTTTTGCATCTGAACCTACATCAGCTGTGATCAAACTAGCGTATGAAGCAAGATTTAAGACCAACAATATGAGATAAAGAGCCTTGTTTACGTTTTTAGTGCGTTAATCTAAGCACAGTTTGCCCTAGCACATAAATGATTAATCTCAGATGGCTAGTAGGTAACATTCTGTAAGCCTCTCGAACACCTCCAGAAAACTATGATTTCAAACTTACATTGTCAATACCTTACCAGCTACTGTATCTTTGTCTTTAATTTTAAGACGCTGCTTATGAAATGTGTTTATCAGTCGACATTGTTACAGCATTTAAACCATGGGTGAAAACTATTATGAACTACTCAGTGAAGAGCTCTCTGTGCACTGTGTGAGAGACCCAAGCTGCAGTTTGTGTTTGTGCTACAGCGACAGTGCGGGCACTCTATGAAGCCAACTAGTTGCGTATGATTTTAATTCTGCAAGACGTCGCTATTTCAAAGAGTTTACGACCGGCATATGACGCACTTTTACCAGCGAGGCGGTGCTGTTTCACCACAGGAAAATCTGTGACTCTGGCAATGCAAAATTCAGCTTTATAGTTATGACGTCGTGTCCCGACAAATGTTATTTGACGTGACGTCGTTATTTCGGAGCTAATTTTCAAAAGAACAAAGGGGATGGGCGTATATTTCGGAGTTTAATGGGGAAAAATAGCGCCAACTTTCAATAGAAATTAAAGAAAAAATTAAATTAAAAAAAAATAATTGTGACAAAAAATACGGTAAAACAGTCTTTTTTACTGATGCCACTCTCATTAGATCTTAAACTTGCTATTTCTACCAGTAAAACACAAAAAGAAAATATTTACTGGCGCCACAACCACACAGACATTTTAACGAATGCGCCAAAAAAATTGAAAATTATAAACCGACTTTTAGCATCGCAAGAGAACTGTGAGATCTGAAAAACTTCAGATTTCCAAAACTTCATGTTAGCACAATGCAAAAGGTTTTTCAGGATATTAAACATTTTGCAAATAATTTGTGCTTCTTTTTCAATTGCTTTTTCATCTTTTTCAATCTGTTTAACATTAATAAACCATTAAGAAGTGGTTAAAAACAGCTACAGCCTCTTTTTCTTTCTATGTTGTCGGAATATTTACTAAAACTGAAATATTACATTACAATCAAAACTGTCAGACCGGATATGCCAGATGCAAGACGCTGAGATCCGTGCCTCCATAGAAACATGTTTAACAAGTCGTAACAAGGCCTATAACACGCGATTCCCATCTTTTATTTATAGTTTCTTGTATTGCTTTTTGCAAAACGATAATCTGATTATTGCAAGCCTAAGCTGTTCCAGTTTGCGCAAACTTTTCCGCCGTTGTTTTACAAGCGGCTCCAATTACTCTGAGCAGATTAACATCATGCAAACACTGACTTGTGACTCTTAGTAATAAGCTTATGGATTGCAGTGGTCTAACTGAGAGTAATGATGCCGTATTCCCACACCACGTGTTGGAATGCCGTGGGAACAAAATGAAGAGATTTTCCTAACCAATACATATCATGCTTTTTTGAGACAAATCAATGGCGAGTAACATTGAATCTACACTTAAAGCTGCAATTTCATTCGGCACTCACTGGTAATGAAGCATTAATGTAAGTTTACACCCTGACTACAAAGGAATCAAAACATTGCCGTGTAGGGCTAGGCAAAAAAAAAAACTTTTTTGGGTCAGATTTGGTTTCGCTCTGATACTATTGTAGTCCAGGCAGGTTTGGAACAAATTTCCTGTGAAATCGATACACATTTTTTATTGTTTCTGATCTAATCCATTGACAATTACTGTATCCCTTTTGCCAAATATCAAGCTTTTTTTACAGAGCAAAAAAATATATTTTAACAACACTGTTAAAAAAAAACGATTGCATATTAATCGAAAATTGTTTCAAGAAATTATTGTTGGAATTGACCTTTCAATTTAATGTCAAAGCAGAAGTCTGAGCTTTAGAATATCGTTCTTTATAATTAGGCAATGTTTATTGTCACAGAAATATTGTTCTTTGATGTTGAAAGATCAGGAATTCTAAAGTTAGTCCACATAACAAAACTCGTGTAACTGCTCAGCGCATGGTGAGTAAACTATTGCAGGTTTTGTGAAGAAACCTTTCTAACACTCTCAGCTGTTACACACCTTTGTCTTCAACATACCACGTATGGTCGTACAATCATTTGCAGCAGCCTGTAAGTGCATGTTTTGCAAGATATCAACACTTTTTCATGTTAGGTAAACGCAAAAGCTGTATTTTGAAGACATAACTACACTGTTTGTCTATGAGTAGTAACTCGAGATTAGCAACGGGTTAAAGGTGGCAAGGGTGAATGGAAAGCCAAAATTTTGGTTTTAAGTTTAATCTGCACGCGCGGGCAATGGCTAAGTTGTCGCATTCAACAGACAAGACTAATCTATCTGTCGTCACATTAGCTGAGCAGCGAGCATAGTTCAGTTTTAAACCCTGTCTAATTTATCACAAATAACAAAGCACTGAACTGTTCAAACTATCTGCAACATTAGTAAAACGTAGCGTTTATTAACTCAAAAAATTTCAAGAAAACAAGCAACTGAGATGAGTTTATTTTTCATTCTAACTTCTGCACAAATATTCCTCTGTGTTTCTGGCCATATGCACTAGAATTGCTTTTCCTTTTGGACTTCCGTATTGTAGGAAATCTCTCATAGAAAAACACGAGCCTGCTTTCTCTTTTTCAAGCAACTAAATTCTAAAAGAACATGTCCTTTTCATGCAACTTTTAGACAAAGTTGAAACTGTACGTTTGATACTGTAGAAACAACGTGCGAAAAGTTTAAATAAAACTGGGTAAATGTGAGTCCATCTGAGTAACTCTACCAAAGGAACCCAAGACAACGGAAAAGAAGCAGCACGGCGCGTTAAAATCAAAGGACTTTGCGGTTGGTTTATAATAATACCTGAGTGCCCAACTGCTTTAGCGGTGACTCTAAAATAGTTTGGAAAAGAAATTCTTGATCAGACAACTCAGAAATTTTGCACAGAAACTCTACGCTTATTTAATTTAACAAATTTTTACAGAATCACTGCAGCCTATTTGGCTTAGTTAGTCCATTAAATACAATGTAAATACGATGACAAAATTAATATACGCACGTTAAACTTCCGTTACCGACATCTATGGACGCAAGTACAATTTTCCCTTGCTTGCATATGTGCCATGTGCAAAATTTCAAATTGGCATGAGAATTTTGAAACTATAAATATCTTTTTATGGCACGAAGTAACACGCATGGTAAACCTCTGGTTGTATAGTCATGTTATGATTCGGTGCTGGCAGGCCGCAGAAGGCTAGTCATTTTCGCACACCCTTATAACTGGCAACGGCCTTCTCAAGTTGATTAGGCTCACGCTTTATCGTCAATTTCCTTGGCAAAGCTATAACTCACTGTCACCTCAAACTTTCCAAATTTCCACACCATGACTATGCACATTACCTTCTAACAATGACACAAACGTTGGTTTAATAAACCGTCTACTATCTCAGTCTTATTTTTCTAACCATTGTCACAATTTAAAGAGACGATGCTATTTTTTAAAACTTGTAAACTTGCTTTACTCCTTGACCAAACCACTGACAGTGCGAAGCAAAATGAGTGTAAAAACATATCCCTACTTTTATAAAGGCTTCGGTTATAAGGTAAGGTATGCTGACGTCACAGTGGCCAATAATACGTGATTGATAGTATTAATTGAATTTACGTTGTTAATCTATAAATAAACGAAAACCTTATTTTGGCTGGATATATCAGCTGGGTATTACCAACGTTGGGGTTTTACCGGCACGCTTGATGGCGTATTCCAAACTGTTTTTCTGCACTTGGCACAGTGAGTATTTTTTTGTTGCATATATGGGCGTAGGCAAAAATACGTTTTGTGAACAGATGCGCTTCACTGGTGAGCACTTACACGTTTTGGAACGTGCTCAAGAAAAAAAGAAAGAAAAATAAAACAGAAAAAAATTATGAGCAACACTGCCACGGCAGCATGCACAAAAACAACTTCGCATGCAGGCTACTGAGTTGAAAAATGTAGCATGTAGCGTTCAAAGGAGAGTTATCAAATTAAAATGTTTCAAAACGTAGAAAGGTAAGTATCTCGAAACGTTTGTTTTGTCGTTGAGCAGTGCATGCCGTGTTGCATTCCAAAACAGCTCACCGATAACAAACGCGTAATGACATAAAGTGACGCCATTTTGGCCAAACGATTTTCGTTTAGATTTTCAAGTAGGCTAGTCTGCATCAAACTTAGTGAAGTTTACTTCTTTAAAAGGTAAGCGGGTTTTAAAGGTTATAACAATGGCAATTTTTTTTTCTTCATTAAAAACAGTTTTGTGCGTTGTATTTATCTCAAGACAAAGCTATTGCCAAGTTTCTTCATATCTTTTATCCAGTTTCCAGAGAGAACCTAAAAACTTTATGATAAATTTTCCAACCTAACCCAACGACGTCACTTAATCACGTGATTTTTAGCTTTCGCATGGGGCACCCCCTTCAGCGTGAAACCTGAAGTAAGCTCTTCTTGGCATCAACTGCAATCTTGCAACAATTATTACTTTTTCATTATAACCTCGGCCTCATTAAACTGGTCGAAATTTCAGTATTTTTTGAATATTTCTTTGAGAAACGCTTTTCGAAGGGCTCTGTCAGTACCTCGTGCCAATGATTTGCATTTAATTTCCTCAAAATGACTGCTATGCAGCAACCTATTTCATTCAACGATGATTACTGATTACGTTTGTTTTGCCAAAAAAGTTTTATATTTCAACCTGAACATCAAGTCTAAAATTTCAACATATTACAAATGGACATTTACTGCTTCGACTGTGAACTACCCTCTTCAGAGCTTTGCATACAAATATTGTTGTAAAAAGGATCAACAAATCGTCCACCTCTAGGCTATTTTTTCGCTTACGTTCGCCTAGTGTAAACCCTTTCTTTCCTTCGCCACGGCTTTCATTTTAAGTGCTGTGCTTGCCCTTTCACAACCCCGCAGTGCCCACTGGCTGTTTTATGTCGTGAACTCGTTGTTGTAAAATTAAGCTGGCTTTGAAAGTTCCACATGATAACGAGGCACGACTATCAATGTGGTTTTCATCTCACACGGTGTCAATCATTTTCATCTTTGTGTGTGGCATTGAAATTGTTTGTCACGGCGTAATATTCATGGCATTTCACTTTTTGTCAAAACAATTTGTTTTCATGACTAGCATAAACTGTGACTTTGAAATGCTTGAAGTAAGCTTCTTTGGATTCAAAGATTGATAGGCATGCAGAAGTAGGCTGTAAAGATTAACACGTACTGCCGCATAAGGATGAAACAGACCACAATACGCGGGTCTTATTTTTTCTGAGTTAATAGTATTTCATCATCATGTCATTGCAACAAATTATTTTCTTCACGCATCTGAAGTTTAGTAAGCTATTAATATTTTCCGCTTTCAATACCATATGCTTAGCGTAAGCTGACTGGATAAAATACCATGACAACATATTACTGTATTATTATTACAACTTTATTGCAGATAAAATTATCCATAGTAAACACAAAAAAGCAACAAACGAAATAAGCTTACGCTAGGCAGTGCAATCAATTAAGGATCAAGATGAAGAGCCTGCAGATAATATTTGAAGGAGTCAGATATTTCAAAACAGGCAGAAGTCATCAAGAACATAATCAGAGTGTTGCCGAAGTTAATGCAACGCTGCATTATGTTATTCAAAGCTAGTTACATAAAGTCAACAACATAAATATCATCTGAACAAGCCAAACTGTCAAAGTCTCGAAGTCAAAGATAAGTAAAAGGCTATCCTTTTCTACCTGCAAACCGAAATAAATTGCATTTTATCAAATAATCTTTTTACCTTCATGAAAATACATAGGGCAAAAGTTAGTTTCTTGCGACTTCGTTTGGAGTTTGGAACTTAAACTGACGTTTTACCTTATTCTTTTTGACATTTAAATCTATATGCAAATTACATTACCATGTCCCACACTTACAGTGGTCTTGCCGTTGATATAAAAGTTGCTATTTTCCGTCTCAGCTGAGTCCAGATATCGACACACGTGAAAGTGATGCCAAGATCAAGGCTTTACACTTTGGTACAGAACAAGGAATATGAGAATGTGATAAAAAAAATCGAATCTTTTTTGTGCTGACTTCATGCAAGTTTAATGCAAGGGTAACACACAGTTGGCCACTGTTAACTTGCTTTTTGACAAATGACGAAAAACTTTTAAAGTAAAAATTGTAACAACGATATTAGGCGGTGCTCTTTCTCACTATGTACGCAAAATAAACGAGAACGTATCATTTTAATGTAACAAAAACATCAGAATTAATGATGAAAAGTATTGTCGCCTTTACCAAAAAATAGATAATTTAATTTAGTGGGATGTAGTGCAAGTTAATAGTGCGACTCGCTCCATTGCCGACAATAAATAAAATCAAAAGATGTAAATTTGCAACCTAAACTCCAATTGAGCAAAGTTTGCTGTGCAACAGTTGAGTTTTACGTTACGTGCAATAGTTGAGTTTCACGTTACGTGAAATAGTTCAGTTTCACGTTACGTGCAATAGTTGAGTTTCACATTACGTGCAATAGTTGAGTTTCACATTACGTGCAATAGTTGAGATTCACGTTACGTGCAATAGTTGAGTTTCACGTAACTTACGTTTCACGTTTTTGGAGACATGATAATGTTCTAACTCGCGCCACTTTCTACATACTGCAACATATTTCAAAAGTTCAGTTGCTAACAATTACATTAGCAACTATGTGATTGTAGGTATAATACTTTCGTAAGACGACCATTGATTATGATGAACATTCTGTAAAGTTAAGTTCAATGAAAGCTTGCTCTTAAGCATCAGGTTAGCATAAACTTTTATTAAGAAGCTTTTTTCAAAAGTAAAATAGTAACGTTAACTAATAAGATATCTTTTCATAACCACAAGATGATTTGCTTCCGGAAAAAGAAAGTGTTCATCTAGTTTCACCATATCCTACCAGGATATGTCATATCTATATTCTGTAATGTAAATACTGGCAAGTTTGTTTTTGGCGCTGCTGGAGTTTTAGTCATTGATTTTATCTTTTAAGATACAGAATTAACCTTTTTTCCAAGCAAGAACTTTTTTAGAAACTTGAAACAATTCAAGTTGTAGGCCAACGTTGAATCAATGAGAGTAGACGTCTTACTGTTACCAACAACCCAACAAGTGATATACAAAACACATCACTCACTTTTCAGACTGTGCGGCAGCTTCTTTGAGCCCACAGCATTGTTAACCACAGTGCTGCTCGTTTTTCATGTTGGCTATTATACAGCCGCAAAGTATCGATTAATTTTATACGTGATTTATTCAAAGGATGCATTTTACTGTTTTATGAGACCACAGGGCACCCCAGATCTTAGTGACAGGCGACGAGCTACTTTGGTCAGGTCTCAATATGGCGACATTTCGGAATCTTACTTCGTCATGGCCTCGTAAGCCGATTTCAGAACATAATTAATCGTGTAAGCCGTGAAGTGTGATTTCGAGTAATGAGCGGTTTCACAAGGGTACGGCGTAGACTAGAAAGTCTGTTTGTACGTTTCAGATCATTACTCATCTACATTTAACTGGCAGCTACATATACCACTCTTGCGACAGTGACTCTTGACATGTTTCGTAAAAAAAATGAAATATTGTTGAAAATCACAGCCAAAGGGTCCATCTCAGCTTTCTAGACACTTTCGTCTGCTTGTAGTCTAATAACACTGGTCTACAAATTTCAACTTTTTTTTTCAGGTTTGGGTTTTGACAACTGCTTTTGGCTAACTTTGGGGCGCTGAATCCGAAAATGAACTCAGATTTTCTCTATCACATCAAGTTTTCTTTCTATCGTTGCCATTATTAATGAAATTGACCAATTTTTACCCTTTTTAGTGCAGTAAAATGTCAAATATAATTATTTTCTGACAGCTATAAACTTTCAAACATAGAGATATTTTTACACTAAATTCATAAATTGGTTCAGATTTCCTTTAAAATAAAAAAAATTCCTGTTATGATAATAATCGTAATAGGACATAGTGGAGATTGGTAGCGTTGAGTTTTTCCATGCTGGCTTGAACTCCCTGTCTTGGCTTCTCAGGCGTTATCTGTGGGTCAGCTGCTATCTCTGTGCAGCAGGGTTACCAGATGTAAATTTGGCAAGGAGCCAACTGCACGTTCAAAAAGGGCCAAAAAAGAGCCAACTTTTTAAACAAGGGGCCCAATTTCGTTTATTGCAACAATATAGAAGGGCTTCTTCTAGAAATGGGATTACCACAGTATGATGCAGACGAATGGAGACTTTTCATTGATAGCTCCAAACGCAGTTTGAAGTGTGTTCTACTTCACAATGGTAACGTGTACGGTTCTATTCCGATAGGACATTCGGTGACAATGAAAGAAGAGTATCAGGACATCAAAACCTTTCTTGAAAAGTTAAAGTACCATGAGCATGGTTGGCTCATCTGTGTAGATTTAAAAATGGTGAACTTTTTGCTGGGGCAACAAAGTGGCTACACCAAATACCCATGTTTCCTATGCTACTGGGACAGCAGGGCCAAGGATCAGCACTGGAACAAAGAAGAGTGGCCTCCAAGGCTCACCTTGACACCTGGAAACAAAAATATCATACGTGATCAGTTAGTTGATATCAAAAAGATCCTCTTGCCTCCTCTTCACATCAAATTTGGTCTCATGAAACAATATGTAAAAGCTTTGGATCATGAAGGAGAGTGTTTTAAGTATTTTATGTTATGCTTTTCCTGGTCTCAGTGAAGAGAAAAAAAGAGCTGGGATTTTCAATGGACCACAAATCAGGCAATTGTTAAAGGATGAAAATTTTGTAAAATCAATGTTGCCATTCGAGGCTAGAGCTTGGAATGCTTTCGGTGCTGTTGTGAGAAATTTTTTGGGAAACAGAAAAGCAGAAAATTATAAAGATCTTTTAAGGGAACTACTGCTTAGTTTTGAAGATTTGAGATGCAGGATGAGCATCAAAGTTCACTATTTGAAAAGCCATGCGGATGAGTTTCCAGAAAACCTTGAGAAAGTTAGTGAAGAACAGGGTGAACGTTTCCACTAGGATATTAAAATTATGCAGGAACGTTATCAAGGTCGGTGGGATTGTCATGATGGCCGACTATTGTTGTAGTTTTAAAAGAGAAATTCCAGATGCTGCTCATAAAAGAAAGTCCCTCAAAAGAGCCTTTTTAAGCTTATAAGTGAAGAGTTCATATTTATGAAAGCTCTTTTTTTGACTGTTTCTGAACTCGCCCTGCCCAAGTCCCTTTGAGTCAATCTTTATTTTGGCACTTTGCTATTTCTGTGTGTGTCTTCAGAATTTCTGCACTCCATTGGAATGTCTATGTGCATATTGTGTGAACTGTAGGCTATAATTCAGAAAATACCTTGTCACTGTCCTATCGACATGTTCGTCAGCATAATGTAGCGTTTGATGTTATTATGGTTGCTCTTTTGCATGCCTATTTTTTAATCCAAGGCATGAAATTTTAATAAAGACAACGCAAATTTGTGTGAATATAATATAGAATGCTTGTTTGTTCATTAAAGCTAGATTATTGCAGGTAAAACAGTGTTTATTGCATCAGAATTCCTTGTTTTGACAACAGAGGGGGGGCAAAAATTGATTTTTTTCAAAAATTAGGGATATTTCATATCTTAAAAACGTGATGTGATAGAGAAAATCTGAGTTCATTTTCGGATTCAGCGCCCCAAAATTAGCTAAAATAGGTTGTCAAAACCCAAACCTGAAATTTTGTGTAGACCAGTGTAATATAATAGAAACAATGAGTGTATTTATTCACTGCAGTAAGTTGCTTCATTGTTTGAAATCAGTCTTAACGTTGTAGAATAACTTATCTAAAAAACATTTTGCTTGACCTTAAAGCTTAGAGGGAAATTTCTCAGCTGGCAAAAGATATAGGCTACATTTATACTCCATAGAACGTTGAGACAATGTATAAATTGCAAGTTTTATTATCTGGCAGCACACTGTTGTCACAACATTGAAATTCAGAACAAATTCCCTTCGAGATTTTCACTCACTTTCGAAAGGGACTGAAAACGCAATGATCCATGACAGGAATGAGGCCTACGTTACTTACAGTTCGATTGTTTATTAGTGTCATCTCATGTCTTTGCTAGTTTCTTACTGCAATTGTTGCAGACGTTTCACTTTGTCACTTTTTTACCTCAACATTCCAGCTTTAATATGACAAGCACAAAAAAATCAGCTCAGAGCACATTAATATTCATCTCAAGATACAAGTCATTCCTTTAAAAAAAACTTGGTTGATACGTTACTTTTTTGCTAACGGTTTGTGTCTGTTTGGGATGCTGTGGTAACAGTATTGCAGGAAATAGCCTATGACAACATTCGTTTGCTAATCAGCCGACCACATTGCTGATTTTGCTTTTTTAACTCAACCACGGCTACTGAATATGAAAGGTACATTAGAGATAATAATTTAATTATTTTGTGCTTTTAATCACAAAGAAACAAAAACTGTCTGCATTGGACAAATTGCAGGTTGCAATAAATAGCATCCTCAATGAAAGCTGATAGTATTATTTATTGATCGATTTAATTGAAAATTGAATGGAAGGTATATGAAGGCGCTCAATGCACGCAAGGTGTTTCGGTACTTAATGAAAACATCAATTCATATTCTCCATGCATGATAATACAAAATCAAACCCACACACATCGAAATGATCAGCTCGCTAATGACAACGGAAGGAATAAGAACAAGCCAGGACTTCAACATACTCGAAAATGACGCAGGCCACAACTACAGTATTCCATTGAATTAGTTTGCACGATGTTAAATTAATTATCAAAAATGTTCTTACTTATGAAACGGTGGTTTGTGTTGAAGCGACGGACTGAAACAAAAGTTTATTGAAAACTTGGAAACTTAAACTACCTACCTTTAAAGTACCATTGATTCTACGTCTGCAGACATTGCATCAATGTAAAAATGACGGATTTTGCTGTCTTGGATAGGCTACTTTTGATTAGTCAATGCAAGAAATTGTGCGAGATGATCTGTGCTTGGTCCGAAGTTATTGCCAGCCATGACTGTACAAACAACAGCTCAGATTTACTTCGGCAGATCTTGTGATAACCTACAGCAGCTACACACATAGCGCCATGCTTACATATATCAGACAGACACATCATTTTATCAAGTGGTCAGACAATTTTCTTGATTAAAGATAATTCTTCAGAGATATATATTTAAAATTTAGAAAACGGTTGAGATCTGCGCAGAAACAGACAGCTCCCAATGAATGTATGTGTAACCAGATTGTCTGGGTTAAAATAAACGTCGTTTCTTTTTCAGTAGTGGTTATATGATAACTTAATTTTAAGTGCCATGTAACCGATTGGAATAACCAATCATAAAATGATGTCGTTGTCAGCATAAGCTAGCCAGAAGCAAAATCCGACATCTTTACACTGATTCAACATCTGCAGATGTTGTATCAATGTAAAAATGACGGCTTTTACTGTCTGGAACCCTACAAACCTGGAGGTTAAACTCACTTTACCTTCTCTCAACGATTTTGCATAAAGTAGCTCTTTTGTGACCTCTAGCAGTAAAATTGATGTCTCTTTTTTAATGCATATCTGTCTCGAACACTGCAAAATCATAACACAGCAAATCGGTGGCTTTTGTTAAAATGCAACAAAGTGCGATGTTGTAGGTTGATGTTTTTCCGCAGCATTAAAAATCTTACTTTGCAGTCATCACCAGAAAATGAAAAAAATCGTTTTTCAAGAAATAAGAAATCTACCAAGGTGAAATTGAAAACAGCAAACGCTTTCAAAACTAAAAACTTTTATTAGGTTTTATTGAATCTTTATTACCGGTACACAATAATCTTGTTAAAGTTTACGATCGGTTTTATGGGACTGCTTTGTAATATTGCATTACAGTAATTAAAGATAATGTCAGAAGATGTAACTTGTAGAAGTACAAAAAGTAGTAAATAAGTTTTTAGAAAATAGTTTTTGATTACTGATAAAAATTCTCGAAACAACTGTAAATTTCGGTACAATTTCAACATTCATTAGAAATTGCAGTGTTTGACATTCTTTATTTGGTAATACAAAATTTAAATATGAAGGTGGATATTGTATTTCTCACTAACGTTTCGTACACAGCTACGAAGCGCATCTTCAGCATACCACGAAATATGAGTGCACGAAGTGTCAATAAAGCTGTGAGATTTTTATATCTTTGTTCTGTGTAACTTCACGTCTTCTGAAGTGCGTTGTCAAAAAAATATTTGTTTCTGTCAACAACAAAACTTAAAAAGTTTAGAAAGCTTTTGCTTCCTATTCCCAAAGAAACCGTTCAAATTATTTTAATTTTTTTTCTGTTCATTTTAATCACAAAACGATGACATTTTTTGACATGTATGTCCACCTGTTTAAATTAGCAAATCACAATCAGAAAAAGGATTTCCCAGGCAGCAAATCAACCGTTTTTACATTGATACAACGTATGCAGACGTTGAATCAATGTTAAACAAGGTTGATTTGCTGTCAGGGTTCTTCTTTTTCTGAAGAAACATCACCAGGCAGAAGTCAACTGACTTGAACATGTAGAAATTATATTGCATGCGCGCAAAAAGAATCAATTAAAAAAAAATTGATAACAAAATGTATTTCTTAACGTTGGAGCAACGTAAATAGACGTTTTTAGTCTCACTAGATTCTACGATCGATTGCCAGTTGCCACTGTCTCGGACCCTGGTTTGTGTTAAATCAATTAGAATTGCCGTGTCGCGTCCGTTTTGCATTTTTGACAGTGTCAATCTGGAATTATCTTGTCCAAACCAGTTACGGCGAATGGAAATCCTTTGCGCCTTCTGGTGTCAAATGAAAAATAGTAAAATTTGCAATTCCCACTGGACCTCATATTGTTATCTTTTTATCTCGTTGGCAACTTGTGTGAAAGCCATTTTGTGACGTCATCGACAGAGCATAGCGCCTGGCTTTGTGTCTGTCTGAATGACATGAGAAAAATCCTTTGAGTCATTTTTCAATCGATCTGACTCGAACTTTCAAAGCAAATTTCTACGCAAAGCATATGTTGCAGGAACAATATTTTCGTCATTTTTAACAAGTTTTATTTTATTTTTTAAAAATGTTTTTAAAATTTTTAAACCAGAAAATATCTATAAATTTAAGTTGAAGTAATTGTTACATAGTCCTGGTGAAATAGGTCAAAATTTACGGCAGTTGAAGATTCTCTCCGCATTGTTAATAAAATCGCAAATACAAAATTGCCAGCTACAAAATGTTGCCATTTTAAAATCGTTCTAACGTCTAGCGACGTCTGTAAAGAAATAACTTTGCCGGGTTAGGGTAAAATCCATGATGCAGTTTAAGTGGAGAAGCTGGAGAAGAAAGTTGGCTCTAAGTCCTTCCATTCGGCTGACCACAAACTTTTGCTTCATACGAACGACGACGAGTGGAGAAGCGTAGTTGGCAACTTTTTTTCAGGTGGGTTTCGGTTGCTGATTAGCAAATTCACCCACTCACATGTAGATTTCAGAAACAACTTGTTCACGTCCTGCCACGTTGAATCAACGTACATTCGTTAAATCATTCTCGAATTACTCATCAGACCTATTGTTCATGAGTTCAGCGTCAACAAGACGTTATTCATACATCTACCCGCGTCTTCTGTAGCTCATCCATCATCAGGCAGTTTTCGTCTTAGTTACAGATCCAGACTGGTAAGACGCTTACTGGCCCTCCTGCTCTCGGAGGACGCTGTGCTGCTGCGTCATTCGCTAGAGAGCAACAACATGAATATAATGTTAAAAAACTTTTCTGTTCGCTTGGCTTCAACATCACAAAATAGGTTAACTCAATATAGAATGACGTTGGTTTGAAAGAAATAATTATGTACTTTGTCCAAATATGGCAGATGTGCGTTCTCGAAAATGTTTGGATGTTCATCATAGCTACCAATTTATTGCAGAAATAATTTAACTTTATGGTTCTTTTAACCTAGGTTCGATTCCTGTTCGGATCAGAACAAAATAATTTAAAGTACTTTTTTTTGCTGGAATTGTTTCCGCAGCCAAACAAAGCTTTGGATAACATATCAAATGGAAATACAGCATCAAACATACGGAGCTCATGCACCAAAAAGCTAACAACAACACTCCCTCATTTGCATCAATTTTGCGTAAAAAATGGATTCATACTGCGTATATTTGCTTTCTTTGCCACAAATTTCAAGTTACGCCAACAAACAATACTAAAAAGAGTTTTAAACGAAATTATTTTAAGAGTCATTCAATGTCATAAAACCTCTTAAATATTAGGAAACTCTTGCGCTCTTCTGGTCTGTGGCATGCCTTGTTGTTGAAGTTGCACATATCAGTATAATAGTTTATAAGCTTAGCCCATAGAATCTTATTTACGTTATGAACAAAAGTTTGCAAGAAAAAGTGATTTACGGTAAAATAAATAAAAGTATAATTCTTTGTTGGGAGAAGTTTCTTTGATTAATTTCATTCATAACAGATGTTCTATCACGATTGAAAGTCACATTAAAGCAAAAATAGGTTTTTATTTTGTTTAGTTTGTACTAAAAGCTTGGTCATTGTTGTTTGCACTCTGCAATAATCAAAAACAAATTAAATATATTATATTCTTATTAATTATTCTTATTATTATGTTTAATTTTATTATGTTTGTTTGAAATTGATTTATATTGTCGTTTCTTTGTTCACAGAGTCAACTGTCATCAATTGACCTATTGGATCGGACACGATGTTGGAAGAGATGGAAATATCGAAATTGTCTTTGAAACTGATGCGCACTGAATAACGAAGGCAAATGAGGGTCTAAAAGAGAGATCGGATATGGGGAGGCGTAAGGCAGAGAAAGAAACGTGAACGCAAGAGGTTCTTAGAAAGATGACGGAAAAAAATGACATTGACATGACAACCAGCAAAGTTAAGAAATTGGCCTAACCGATCGGAGAATCATGAAAACTATTGATGGTCACCTGGAGGCTGGTGATCAGATCTTTTCATCGCATCCAGGCTTATGTTTGAGGTCGAAGAAAAGGAAGAATACTGTTACTAAGTTGCTTTTGGCAATCAGCAAGATTGGTTTTAAAAGACTTTGAATATCTTAAAAGTCTCGATGTGTACGTTAAATTCAGCTGATTCGAAGCATCGTAGCAGCAAATGCTTGAGCATATTCGTAGAACAGCAAACTCGGAACTGAAATCACAAATATAATCGAAAGCAAACAAGTGAATTTTGCTTGTTAAAAACACACGATTATCAGTAGATATCACAACATCTACTATCATACCAAGTAGTTATCAAAACATCACTTTTTCAATGCATCAATTCAACAAGTAAAAGTTGTTTTTGCTGGCACTGATCTCAACAGTGAAAAGATGTAAAAGCTGAAAAACAGGTGCCTAAAAATAATAAGAATTTTGCTTTGTGTTTCCAATTGCCAATGTGCAAAATGCACAATAGCTGTTAATGTCTGGCAGGTTGTCGCCTCCAATGGCTGAACAATATGCCAAAATGTCAAATATACCTGAACTTTGGTTGTTATTTCTACAACTGGGTGAATGTGATCAAACACGAATCTCGAGGAAAAACTCTGGATTCGGTACATGCACTTGGAACAACAAAAGAATTCCGATCAAAAGACACTGGACACCTTCTTGAAAGGCTGGTTCAGTGATCTTAGTTTTTGTATGCTTATACAACGTAACTGTACGCTGGTTCTAAAACTATGGAATGCTGAAACAGAGAGTGAATGTCAACAGATAGGACTGAATTGAAACAGGCCCGAGTGACATGGCGTTTGGTAGATAACATATCGTTTGATTTCAATGCAGATAGACAAACATCTGGTCTGAACCTTCTGCCATGAGAATCACACAGTCTTAGATAACACCAAATGTGTGCGAGAAAAGATAAGTATTTGTCACAATACGATGTCTCTGTGAAATGTCGTTTTTACAATCTATTTTCTGATTATTGGAGTGCTGTCCTATCTTGTGACAAAGGCCATATGTGTAGGCTACCTTAGATTATCTTCTTTTTTTTAAATAAAAATGGTAACATTCTTACTAAGTTCAAAAATAGTGGCCTGAGCCATGATCTGACAGTCGGTATCTATAGCCTATTATACAATTGTTCTCTACACCGCTGAGGGTTGTCATAAAAAAATGATCCGATGCTGAAAAGGTTAACGGTTCGATCCTCATAGACTGCACGTGACTGGGTTTGGTAACACACCAAATGAAACACTTAAAAGAGTACAGGAATACGCTACAATAAAAGTAAATGACTGAATGACGGATTGACTTCCTTGCCTTTGGCTTTACTTCAACAAATCCTACGCCAAACGAGCTTAGCAACGATAAACAACAAATACACAGTTCAGAGTTTTCGACATGACTAATGTTTTGCAGCACAGTATGCACAACTTCAAAGCAATCATTGCTTGCTCAATACCAATACCTTGCTCAGAGAATAGCACGCATACCATTTCTTAATTTCTACTTGCAGCCTATATAATCAGGGGCGTAGCATGTAGTGATAAAAATGAATTGATGATGAAAGAAATTACAAAAAAATGTTATCGCATCCATTGTTGTGTGTGTTTCAAGTTTATGGAAAAAAACAGTTAGATTTGTTGATTGAAACAGTGGGTAAACCAGGGGAGTCTCAAAAAAGAAAAAAAATTACAAAAAAGAATCTTAAAATTAGCGTTGACAAAAACCGATGTAGTAAAGAAGTAAGGCTATATTGTCCACTGTACTTCATCATGACGTAATACGCCTAACAAAACGTAGCGGGTTTTTGACATATGTTTAGGCAATGCTGTAATTATGCCGGAGCAGGAAAATCGACTAAGCTCCAAGAAAAATCAATGTTACCATCATTTCGCCTGGGATGTAATCCTGGAAAGAATGCGTCATGGTTTTTATCGGGGTTATGTCTTTATTAGCAAGTAAACTAAAAAACTATTCTTGCTAGTTTTTGGGTCAGTCTTTTGCATCTTAAATACATTAAAATAATGAAAATAGAAGGAAAGCTTTGACTTCAATGAGTAATCATTGTTATTTAATAATGCAGTAGCTCGGCAATTTGTATCAAATATAATAAATTGATTCAAGGCTGGGAAATTTCAACATGCATGAATTGTTCACTGACATCCATGAAACCACCGTAGAAATTAAATTTTTCACTGACAATACAGTGATTGAAAACAAGATTAAAATTGCTCGTATTTTTACTATATGATCGATTTGTTACCAAACTGGTAAAATTTATTTCTTGTGTGCTCTACAACAAGGCTATTAAAAATGTTGGGCTCAAGTCAAGCCAATCAATCTGATCATCTCTTAAACATTTTTGTTCAGACAGGAAATATGAGGCTTGTGTTGTTTAACAGCTAGCATGCTTAGGCTATGTATTTTGTTTATAAGTGTATTTGTAAATCAATGGTTCGTAAACTAGAAATGTGTGAAATAAACATTTTTGGTGAAAAAGATTTCGTTTTGGCAGAAAATGAAAAATAATTCCTTTTTTTAAATACAATATTGAAATATTTTTGTTTTACTCAAATATTTTTAATTTTATTAATTTTTACTTTTAATATTATTATCTCAAATATCATTTTTACACACACATACAAGCTTCAATAATACTTGATATTTTTTACAAAACAAAACTCAACACAGTTAACCTGGAATTTTACAGAACTTGTCGAGTTGCGATATTTTCCTGTTTTATGCATTTTCAATTCTAAAGCATTAAAATCGAAAGTTTTCAATCTTGGAAACAAAACTAAATGAAACAAAGCGGAGGAATATATGTCCAAACTAGACAAAATATTTTAAAATTACAATTTATTTTTTAAAACGATTTTTCATTTGAACAACCCTCGCAGTACTTTATTTATCCAGTTCCAATTTTTTTCTGCCTTGATGACAAACCCGATGTAAAACACAGATCAGTGGGAGTGTGTCCGAATGGTAAGAACCCTTATTACTTTCAACTTCCTGTGGTGTCGCATCTGTGATTGCTCAAAACAAAATAAGTTATGATTATTATTATTACAATAATAGCAGGATATCCAGAAAAAAATAAGCAAACTGCGTTCGTAATTTGACGTGTAGACTGCCCGAGGAAAAAACTGGCGGCAAAGATTGCAAAGTAGGCAACAAAATGGCGCGCCACGGATGTGTGATTTTGTACATACCGACGTAATGAAGTAACTAGCGCGGTGCGTAAACATCACACCCGAACTCCTGGATAAGGTCATTCGTTCTGGGTGACAAAACGTCAAGATAATTGTTATTTTCAACGTCTTGTGTAAGTCTAACTCTAGCCTACTGTCACCAGAAAAATGCAAACAAATAAAATAAAAAGCCTACCACAATAATATCAAGTTTGTTGCACACCCTGGTGCAGACATCTTATGCTTTTCACTACTGCCACCTTACGGCAACAAACAAATAGCTGGTCTTTTTACACAATAATAATATTTTAAAAGATTATAAATTATTTTTTTTATTGTGACTGGTGTTTAAATGTTTGTTGCTGCCTGTCATTTTCAGATGCGAGCTCGGCGTCTCCACAGACACAGATGCCAGATCAGAAAAATGTCATAGCCACAGGTTGACAATGGCTGGTCTCGGTTTGAGTAAGTTTTTCTTGATTCAAACTTGTTTCGAAAAAAACTTTGTGCACGCTACAATTAAACTTTTAAGTTAGGTCACTGAGCGTATTGTTTGACAACGTGAATAGAAGACAAAAAAGCCACTCTTCAATTTAAGCATCTCCAAATAATCGCTTCTCTTAAATGCTTTCATATGCAATATCAACAATATAAATTAGGCAAGGGGTTTTATGCTTTTATTTAAAAGTGAGTAGAACGTAGAAAACCGCTACGTTTGTGCATTTTGTTATCAAACCAATTTTCAAACTTTAAACTGTATGCTAGTTAAAAAAAAAACAACCTAGAGGTAGTCTCGGTTATAGAAATAAGTTAAGTTTCGAAATAACTCAAATGCAATTTCCTAGTAGGCTACACATAGGCCTACCTTCTCACTTCCGTTTGTACCCAGACAGCAAAATCCTTCATTTTTATTGTTGTTGTGATGGTCAGAAATAAAAACAAACTGAACTGGACTGAAAGTTATTCAACATTTTACTTTTGTTTGTGGCATCACTTGACATGTGGCCGCTCAGAGGCGCTAAAAGGTCAATCATTTTTTATAGTAAAATAAAAAGTGCCAAACTGCCAATCAGAGTAAGAGTAGTAGAGTACCATCACCAGTTTGCATGGAAAGAAGTAAGACATTGCAGCACCAAGCAGGTGCACAGTATTCAAAAGTGGTATGAGCAAGATATCAGCATCTTCACCCAAAGCCTCAGTAAGATGACACAAAATGTCAGCCTTTGTGTCATGACTGTAGATGGTGACAATAATTATTTGAGTGACCCATTTCAAGGGCCTACAATCTACATACTCAAAGGTGTTGGGATTTGGGCAAGGTGACAAAATTTGACCACTGATTGTCTTTTAAAATTATGTTTTTCTTCCTTGTTGGTGAGATGAAAGGCTAGTATCACAAGTTTAATATTTCTGGGGTAGCTTACGGTAAGGTAGCCTAAGTATTTTGAGATGACATAGCCTCACTACAAAATATTGAAAAAACAAAAAAATTGATTTTTCAGAATCTTTTTTATTACAATCGACTTGTAAAATTGAGCTTAAAATATATGAGAAATTGTTTCATTGATATGGTTCAGCTCTTCACACTGTAATGGCAGCAACTGCAGCAAGGAAACTACTATTTAAATGTAATTTAGCTGGAAAACCATGTAACCCTACCTTGTCTATTGGAGTACGATTACTGTCATCTGAATTACATCCAATTGTTGATGTGAAGAAACTCTGTTCAAATTGTGGACCTTTTCCGTGGAAGCTGTATGCTGCTGTTTGTGTGGTAAGTTACAAACTGCTGTGATTTAGAAAACTAGCCTCATACTTTTTGTTAAAAGCAATACTGTATTGACATTGAGCAAAAAAAAACAAACTTCTCAATGGGGGTTGTTGGTGGCAGAATAGCCCTACGCACAAGGTTAAGGACTGGAATTATTCTGTAACCTTCTAATGCAGCAATCAGTTGTCTAGTACTGTATACACATAATATAGAATATATATATAATATAGTTGCATATATAATATAGTTGAATATATATAGAATATAGTTGCAATATTTAATATCTTCTCAGGAAGTACAGGTTTAGAGATTTTTTTGGCAGATTAAATTACAGTTGTAATATTTAATATCTTTTCAGAATTATCGATTCTTTACTGTTTGCATGTTTTTTTCAGACCTTCTGATGATCCGTTAGGTGAAACAATTTGTAAAGGCTTCAGATAGTAATAACTATATTTGATTTAATTCGCTCTGCTTTGCCTTTTTGCTTGGCATTGAGCACTTTTTGTAGTATTAATAGTTTTCATTGTTTTAATATAGAACAAATACCAAATCTCTGTATTACGTTAATAAGTTTTTTCTGAGTAGATAAATTTTAGAAATTCTAACGCAAGACACCCAACTGTGCCAACATATAATATTGAAGCATATATGCCTACCTAAAACTTTCAGTTAAACATTAGGGTGTCCTGCGGTTAAATGGGATCTTAAAATGCTTCAACTGGCTCATTCTGATTATACTGGTGCATACTGTGCATGGGCTACTGCTTCAAACTGATTTATTGAATCTTTATCCTCGGACTGGGAAAGCTTCTTTGAGAGTCCTGGCAGTTTCGCATACTTGTAGAGGCTTTGAACCACTGACGCAGGCCCGGTCACCGAGATTGACCGAGTGGAGTTTCCGAATTGTTGAAGTGCTAATGCCAGGGAATTATTCTATCCATTAGGTGCCGCTGAATGGAGAGCAGTCCTTAACATGCGTTGCTCAAGCACACACTCCGAGAGTCGAACCAGCGCCGCTTGATCTTGAAGCTTCTTCGTTTCAGAAATCACGCGCTAACCAACTGAGCTATCAGGGCTGATAATAATATATGTGCAGGTGCGACTTCCTATTGCAGGCAAAGGACATGCTGATGATATGACACTAAACTATGCTGCTATGAGAAGAGAATGTGAATTTAAAAATGATATTTTAAGCAACTGGTCAGGGATTGAACAACAGCGTCAACAGCTATTGGAAGGCTTTGAGGTATAAATTCAGAAAACTATTGTAACAAGCTGCGGAATATCGGTCTTTCAGAGTATGAGTAAAACTTTAACTAAAAAAACTCAAGTGCTATTTTATTCTGATGAAATCACCGCATGTTTCAATAGTATACTTACCGTACTTAAATGCAGCTTGGTTTAAAAAATTTTGAACTGCTTAATGCTTTAGTCTTAAACTTTCTATTTGTAAGCATTTGATCTGAATAAGCTTTGATTTCACAATAAATATGTTTTCTTTTATGCATTTAAGGCTCGGCAATTAAAACTCCAAACATTAGACATTTATGTAAAAACTTATGATGAAATCTGTCTTAAACTATGGCTGCCATATTTACAGCAGCAATGTTGATGTTTAATCTCTTGATTCTACATTATGTGCCACTAAATCATGTATGAATTTTTTAAGACCAAATTTCATTGATCAAAATATTTTGTGTTTTAAGTTTGGTCAAAGAAACTTAGGAAGTCGACTTCACAAAGAAATTGAACAAGATTTAGAAGAGAATGAAGCCTTGTTTGAAAAGTACAAAAATTCTCAAAGAGAAATTGGTACGTTTATGGAGAAATTTTATGTGCAAGATTGCCTTTGTCTTTAATATCTATTTGCTCTTTTTATGTTTTTTAAAACGTTCTATATTTAGCAACAAAATAGCAACCTTTTCCATTATTTGTAGACCTAAACCGAACTTGTGAGAGATCTGTTGTTTATTTATTTTATATGAAAAAAGTAATATCTTAGTAGGAGCTACAATTTTATGGTTTAAGTGTGAACGGGATTACATGTAATTGTTCTAAGAATATCCGTTGCGGTTGCTGTCTTCTAAAATAGGTCTAAGATTCGATTCAAACAAGGCACGGGCATGGTGTGATTAGAATGCGTTAATCGGTAGACATTACAATGGAGTGCTTTAAAGTTTAAATCTAGGGCGAAAAAGTATGCTACCAATACTGCAGTCAATTTATTCCAATGATCGTACACTCGCAAAATGCTTCCCAAATTGTATTTTTTAATATTATTGAAAGTGCGGCATCATACATAGCGGCTTACAAACGAGTAAATACGGTACCCAGTAAGCACGCAATCACTATTTTTTATTGAAATGAAACTGAGTAATCAGTTCATTTGCTTACCACAGTACTTGGACTACAGTATGTTTGAGACGATTTGCTATTCTCAGCTTTGGAGAAGGACTTTGGTAACCGAAACAGAAAGCCGCGAGACTCCCTTATACTTATCATTAAACAGCAACTGGGAAACGACGCGGTGTGGATGTTGCCGAAAGAAGAGTGGAGAGAGGGAGAAGACTTGAGAGAGGTAAAATATAAGCTTGCTAGTTGTGAAGGCTCTTGGCGTTGTGTAGATTTTTTTTAAAGCGAGGTCAATATAAAACGCTTCTATATTTGTTCACGATAATTAGAACGATGAACAGCGGTTACTCATCATTGTAACAGTTTTCGTATCTTTTTGTTTTCAGTCAGCAACCCGTGCGTTGGAGAGACATTGCTATGATCTTCCAACTCATTTTGTATCAAACTCACCTTGTGGTTTCTACAAGCACAAGTTTCCGAGAGGAGCTAGAAACGATACTCGAGTCGGTGCCAAGCTGTTCATTCACAAAGCGTTTGTGCAGGAGAATGCAGAAAAAGGGAACTTTTCTTTTCAAAGTAACGTTGCCCCTGTTTTAGGTCATGCTTGGGTGGCCAAAGATGAAATGCGAAAGTTTATGAAACCTAAATATATTGCAGCAATCGACAATATAGTGTTTTAGTGGCCTGGTTTTCACGTACCTGTAGCCGAATTTACTGTTAATAAGCGATTATAAAATAACTTCAGTTTGCTTGACGGACAACTTAATGGGTTTCTATCGAAAAACTTGCAACGTGAAATGAGACCGAGCCGTCAGCTTCGAACCGAACTGTCCTCTGCTGTGCGCTTGAAGCCACAGTGTGCGAATAAAGTGTACTTACATATGTGGAGATAGTAAATCTGTATGGATTCGGTTATAAAGCGTTTGATTGCTGCTGAATAGGATCGAATAAAATGTTTTCATTGAATGTGAAAGTGTCTCCTGGTTTTTAACCAATTATTAATTAACCACTTTAATGGTGTCTTACGAAATCGATTTTACATTTATTTATTACTGTATTGCAATGTACAACGTATTTGTCTTTCGTTTTTTTGTGTTTACGGCTAATTCAACTTATGTTTAGTTTGCTTTTGCCCATACTAGTTTTTACCGGAATGGCCCGTTTCGGCGAGTCCGATTCGGCGAGTCCGATTCGACTAGTCCGATTCGGCGAGTTCCCTATTCGGCGAGAGCCTTTTTCGGCGAGTGCCCTATTCGGCGAGTTTTTGAAATTTTTAAAAGGAAATTATCGGGTACCCTAGCCTAATTGCAATTGCCGTTTTTACATCGTTTTAACGTCGCTAAACGTTGAAATCGTGCAGAAAGGAATAAAAATAAAATGTTTGAACTATTAAATTAAAATTCGTCATGTCAGTTCAGTTATTTTTATTTTTGACCATCATATAAAAAACAATACACGTCAACATAGCAAAGGTAGAAGCGACAAAACGCGAACGTTAAAACGTGCTTGAATTCGTCATGTCAGTTCAGTTATTTTTATTTTTGACCATCATATCAAAAACAATAAACGTCAACATAGCAAAGGTAGAAGCGACAAAACGCGAACGTTAAAACGTGCTTGAATTCGTCATGTCAGTTCAGTTGTTTATCTTTCTGATCATGATATCAAAAACAATTCACGTCAACATAGCAAAGGTGTAGAAAAAGGTAAAAGCGACAAAACGCGAACGTTAAAACGTGCTTGTGACCGAAGTAAGTTATTGAGTTGAAAGAAATTTGGCAAGGTCGCATCACCTTCAGAAAAATTTAAGATATGAAGGAAAAATAAAACAAAGAAAATGTTACAAAAAAAATAATGTTTATGTCTATTAGGTAGTACTTTTGAATAGTTAAAATCATAGGCGCCTAACTATTTTTTTGGCCGTGGTGGCGAAAGCGTGTTTCATCAGCAGCAACGTAAATTCAGCGAAATGTCACGCAGATGGATGACGTAATTACTGTATGTCGTCACACTAGGATTGCTTTTATTGCCACACTCGGAGTTATCGCTACGTTCGACCTACCGTTAATTATTATAAACAAAGCTCGACCAAAACACATGCTATGCGTCTGCGTTGGCTAGCGGTTGATGGATTGCGACTCTTTAAGCTAAGCGCAACATAAAGTTTAGCAACAAACTAGATTTATTAGCATGAAACAAGAGACGAAAAGGTTTACTAAAAGGTATACTGTAAATGGAATGAAAATACTAATTTGATCATATGCTTGAAAATATACCTGTTGAAAGCAAAATCATTCATGTTTACAGCAATACAACAGCACGTCACCTTTAATAAATTTAAAAGTTGCTGACATTCGTAAACAGCCCTTGAAAAATAGTTACAGAGAGACGTTTGATTAAGTTTTCGACTTGATATTGCTTCCTTTTCACTACAATATCGCAACTTATGGCTGACCAGCTTTCAAGTTCCAATTCGCTGTAATACGCCCGTTTTCGTGTTGCAAATGAAACAAAAGATGCGCATATTCCCCGCCTTTGATCGGGTTTCTATGGCAACGGACGTGTGTGCGCCATGCAGTTTGCGCGAGGCCGTTGTTGTGTTGATTATGCCGCTTGTGCGACTGTGGGCAGTGCGGTTTATACCAGCCCTTGTTACGTTGGTTAGTGGTAACCTCGGGCCGAGACTTCAAGTTCATTTTCAAAGCAACCGATTCACTGCCGCGACAATTCTCTGTAGAGGTTTCAACTTTTGAAAGCGACAGCGAGGCTGTTTGCAAGCGCATTATGTTAAACGCACGCTGCGTCAACGTAGCAAATTATGTTGTTTTTGGGTGCATTCAACATCTGATGACATTGAATCGACGCAAAATGGTAGATTTTTGCTATGTCACAGGCAGCAAAATCAGTCATTTTTACATTGATGCAACGTCTGCAGACGTTAAATCAACGTAAAAATGACCGATTTTTTGTCTGGGGTGGGATTTGTAGCATCGCTACTCGTTCTAGTGATTATTTACTGCGAAGCTGTTGCGGTTTGCATTTAAAAATGTTTTCCTGCTGCCGATCGCTAGTTCATGTATTGTTTTATGTATCAAAACTATCAATGCAGCATAAAAAGTTGCTCCCACGCGGAAATATGCGTGGGGGCCTGGCCCCCACGGCGTAGGCGCCTATGGTTAAAATGATTAGTTTGGATCAACAAATGTGTGACCTACACTCCTACAGCTTAGATTGAAAGGAAATTATCGGGTAGGCTACCGTAGCCTAGTTATCCCAACCAGCAAAAATTTGTTCCAAGAACCCAGTTAGCCTAACAGTTCATTTTTACATTGTAGTAACAGAATGAAAAGGCTAACCAAATGTGTGGCCTATCGTTTTAACGTCGCTAAACGTTGAAATCGTGTAGAAAAGGGTGCTTTTGCTGACTAGGATACGTTGAAACTGAGAAACATTCACAGAAGCCCTACGATACGTTGCATTTTTAAGATAATGTATTCAGACGTTGAATCAATGTACAAATGAAATGTTATGCTAAATGGGTTCTTGGAACAAATCGTAGAGTTTCTGTGAATGTTTCTCAGTTTCAAAGTATCCTAGTCAGCAAAAGCTCCCTTTTCTACACGATTTCAACGTTTAGCGACGTTAACACGATAGGCCACACATTTGTTTAGCCTTTTCATTCTGTTACTACAATGTAAAAATGAACTGTGTTTTTGGAACAATTTTTTGCTGGTTGGGATAACTAGGCTACGGTACCCGATAATTTCCTTTCAATCCAAGCTGTAGGCCACACATTTGTTGGTCCAAACTAATCATTTTAACTATTCAAAAGTACTAACTTATAGACATAAACATGATCTATTTTATTTTTTTTTTGTAACATTTTCTTTGTTTTATTTTTCCTTCATATCTTAAATTTTTCTGAAAGTGTTGCGACCGTGCCAAATTTCTTTCAACTGAATAACTTACTTCGGTCACAAGCACGTTTTAACGTTCGTGTTTTGTCGCTTCTACCTTTTTCTACACCTTTGCTATGTTGACGTGTATTGTTTTTGATATCATGATCAGAAAGAAAAACAACTGAACTGACATGACGAATTCAAGCACGTTTTAACGTTCGCGTTTTGTCGCTTTTACCTTTGCTATGTTGACGTGTATTGTTTTTCATATGATGGTCAGAAATAAAAACAAACGAACTGACATGACGAATTTTAATTTAATATCATAGTTCAAACATTTTATTTTTATTCCTTTCTGCACGATTTCAACGTTTAGCGACGTTAAAACGATGTAAAAACGCCAATTATAATTAGGCTACGTACCCGATAATTTCCTTTCAAAAATTTCAAAAACTCGCCGAATAGGGCACTCGCCGAAAAGGGCTCTCGCCGAATAGGGAACTCGCCGAATCGGACTAGTCGAATCGGACTCGCCGAATCGGACTCGCCGAATAGTAGCAGACCCAGTTTTTACGTCTTCACGTTAAGTATGTCGACAATTAAATGAAAAGCTAGATTTGTAGCATGTTCTAAGGCCGAAAACTCCATACATTTTAATGGCAGAGGAATCTCAATTCTTGGAGGTAGTCTTTCAGCAGTATTTTCAGTAGTCTTTTGACACAAAGTGGAAAATCGGCCTTCACCTGGGCGTAACAAGTAGTCAACAACAACTCAACACGGATGCGATATTTTGTAGGATCTGTTCCTTGAATACTGCACCGTAGAAGTACGGTAAAGATTCAAATTGAACGGTTTATTAAAAAAAAACTATAAAAACACATCTTCATTCGATCAACGCTAAATCAACTCACAAAACAAACAAACGACGAATTTTTTAACACTGTGATTGCAGGTTTCTTTCACAGTCTTATCAAAAGTAATGATTTTTTGAGCCATCTGAGAATGATGTGGAATTGGAGCCTTGTGAACCATTCTAAACCTCACGCCACTTAGGTTCAAGGCAACGATCAGGTGCCGCAAGGAGATTGCGAAGCATCCGCAGCATGATCAAAGTTCCTGTTTTTCTCTATTGCCTGGTTCTCGAACTAATCTCAGAATTTTGTCGAGCTTTGCAACTTCAGCTTCGGGATCCAATGGTTTGGCTTTTTCCCCTCTTTTTTTCTATGAAAGAAATTACACCGTCAAGCGTGAATGGTGTGAAAACCATATTCCAGTCGACTTCTTGTGTACTCGCAAAAAATTTATGCGTAAAACACTGGTCTAGCATCATGTATCGACCGTCTTACTACCAAAGTTCTGAGCTTCTCAAAAGCAACAACACCGCACACCCGTTATTCGTCGTGCTAGAGCACATCGAATTGTACGAAGTTTGTGCAATTTACCATACCTATGGTGTGGGGGAGAAATTTTGGTTGACCTGCAGAGTGCAGAGGTCACTGTCGTGTGTGTTGGGCTGTTGGCACTTGACAAAGTCAGTCTAAAATTTGAGGTGAGTCATGTTTCACCTTTGACCAAGCCCTTGCAATTGATTCACAACCCGTAGTCTGCAAATTCCTACTTTTTACATTGATTCGTGAAAAGAACGGATTTTACTGGGTGGGTTAGGCTTACCTTTGAGACTTTTCTAAGGTTGGGTGACAGCTTTAAGCTGGTTACGAAACCTTTGTCGTCGCCAACGATTAAAATCTTATGCTTCGGATTGAATTCCAGGTGAGTCAGTTTTGTTCTTTTCTTCTGCACAACATGCTGCTGGCACAGAGCTTCATACTTATTCACATTCAAGTCAAAAACATGAACCTGTTTGATCAAAATGAAAGATTGAAGACGGTAAAGCAGCACAAAAATATAACGGACTTCGATTTGAATTGCTACCGTAATGCAAAGATGTTATTTATTTACGAATAATTTGTGTGATGGTGCCTCAAACCAAACAATTGTTTACGCACTTTCAGTGTTTTTTCGACGTTTTATTCATTAAAGTAGTGTAGCCTATGTCTACGACTCTAGATACTAGAAGTAGCAGTCTATAGGCTACCGTAGCTGGTGGGCTACTTCATATTTCGTCTTAATTAGCAAAAATGAAAACATTCAGAATAAGGCTGACTGAAAGAAACGCTAGTTTTCCTCACCTTACCATCAACTGTGACCGCAGCAAAGACTGTGGAAGAATACGGCGACCAAGCCACGTCACCAACAGAGCAGTTCAGATCAAAACTAAACATGGCTTGATTCCTGCGCAATAAAAATAAGATAGTTCCATAAAAATGAGTAACCGAGCTGGGCATTAGCGCAATACAAAGTAAGCTCTGGGTCATCAGAACACGATAAAACTATTGGATGAAAATCTTAGTACGGATGGCTTCCTGTGTGTTTAGTACATTTCAACTAGCTTATAACGGATCCCCTCTCGTATAACAGCGGCCAGACTTATCAATTAGCTTTTAACAACACACGCAATCGGGCAACACTAAAGACACTAGGCCCACAGACCTAGTGTTGTTGGTTCTATAATCTTCTAAAGCTATAACGCAAAAAAGTGCAACTGTGTGGAAATTTGTTAATTATTTGACAGAAAGTCTTTTAACCTCATTGCATGTAATTTTACAAGTTTTCGCCTGCGAAGTAGGCCTACTGAGCTTGTTTCAAGATAATTTATGATCTTAACTAAGTTAGCTTTATTTTTGCTGACATAAAACCTGTAGTCATGATCCCAGATTTTAACTGTCCAGTCGGCAGAACAGGATATGAAGATGTCCGAATGGAAAGGGTTCCACCTGACAGCATCCACAGACATGCAATGAGCATCAATGGTGTCTAGAACCAGACTCGAATAAGCCTTCGAGCATTTATGAATCTTTCCCTCTTCTGTTCCAACCAGAAAGAGGCCATCGATCGTTTTGTGAAAATCAAAGGACATGCCGCAATCTGCAAGCCAGTGATACAGCTGCGATAAACGATAGGGCGATCGCCCCCTAAAACACAGAAAAATTTATCTACAATGTATTTGCAAGGCCGGATTAATGTAAGACACATCACTGTGTTTTGTTAAAATTCCCCTCCCTAAAATTAGGCTACTAGAAATCTCTGTATTGAATCACTTATACACAAGCCAGCAAAATGAGATGTCAAACTCAGCAAAGATCAACGCTTCCGGGGATGTGTCTTTCACTGGAGTGTGTTAACACGCAGAGTTATCACTTCAATACATTCAATCAAAACAATAAATCATTATAGTGATTTTTGAACAGCCGAGATGCGTGCTTACTTTGAGGGACAAAACATTGGACTGTTTTTTCACAGCTCGTAAATAGACTTGTTGAATGCAGTTAATTCACGGGTTTTTACCTCCGCCATCTTACGTTTTATAGCACTTACTTTCTAACAAATACAATTAACAAAAGTGCAATGGCTCACTCTGCAGTTCAAGTTGAGTTCCATCGTCTCCCTCTACTGGTTCGTCGTATGCGGGGAGTGTGATCACTTCCGAGTGTAGCAGCTCGCCCTGGAAATTGATTGAGACTCAAACAAGTTAAGACAAACTGAAAGCAAATTGCCATGAATTAAACCTGCAATACAATCTTCCATGATTGTTGGAATCTTAGCCCAAAAAAATGAACATACTGCACACATACAGTTCACATTTATGTGCAATGTGTACTTTTTTAAGTTATGGCATTGTAACTACTCGCGTTGTACTAACCCAGGGGTCACCAAACTACAACCTACGGGCCAAATCCGGCCGCGAGGTTCCTCCATCCGGCGCTTCACTGTGCAAAAAACGTGATTTGATATTGAAGAAAAATCTTAATCAAAATTTAACGCAGCATGAAGTAGTAGTAGTCCAGTTTTCATCCGGTGATGTCCCCGTTACCAAGGGTAACCGGATTTACCTTGAACCGGATAGATTGAGCAAAATTATCATCCGGCGCTAACATCCCTTCTTATCACTCACCGGCGCTAATTAACCCTCTCTTAAAAAAAGTTTGGTGACCTCTGTTTAAACTATTTACGAAGTAGGCTGGATACTTCCAACGCAACTATATAGAGATGAAACTGAGTACATTGTTACCTTGAATCAGCTTCTCCAATGCTAATGACTAAGCAGAAGCGAGATTTGGTGCCATTTTGTGAGGTCTTAGGTATGACCCCACAAAGACATCGAACCCTTATTACCGACTCGGAATAGGCCAATCTATCCGCTACTTCTTCGTCGTATGAGCCTTCTTCCGGACTATATGTTTGGGCATAAGGTCATCAGCCACTCGACAGTCTCGTCATCCAGGGCCTTCAGTCCAAGCGTTCCATGTGGTGGTTGATGGATTGGGCAGTCATGGACGACATGGTCTACTGTTTGGTCTGTGGCACCACACTCGCATCCCGGTGAGGGAGCCAGGCCCCATCTGCACATGTCTGAACGAAAGCGATCGACGCCGGTTCGTAGGCGGTTAAGCCGGACCCACGCAAGTCTTGTGAGGGACATTCCCGGATGGTGGGGATCGACGTCGGGTAGGAAATCACGGAGTCGGGAGGAGTTGTTTTGCCACTCCGTGTTCCATGTGTAGTTCGTCCAGTGTGCCGCTACTAAACCACGTATATCAAAAGGAAAAGCTTTCTCACTTTTACAAGCGTCCAACATACAATTCTTCCATCTGAAGCGGCTGAAAAGAAGTTGTGGTTGTGGTCTAAGTCGTCTTCTTGCCATTTGACCTGAAAATTAAGTGCATTGCCGTATTTCACATTACATAACACACTAAGCGTTGCAATCACTTTGGTATGTAGAATGTAGATGACGACATGCACAGTCAAGCGTATATCTGGCCTACTGCATATCCCAATTCCAAATGTAGCCTACTTGATGCTTTCATATATGGCCTGGTTTAACAGGGTTTCTGCTTCTGTCAACTGTATCTTCCAGTGAAATAACTTTTGCCCATCCATTATACAAGAGTTTCAGGTGTTAACGCTATTCTCCGTTCTTTGTTCATTCATTTTCGGAAAATATTTTATGCACTCTTGATTACGAAGATAAAGCAAAGAAAAAAACTCACAATATAATAGAGCTACAGCGACTTTGCAAGAAGCAGGGCATTGCACTCAAATCGATGTCATCAAACTTGTACGTTGAGTTTCATTTTTAACACAATAATGAAAGTAAGCCTCACTTGCCTCATTTTGTAAACGTGGTAAATATTTGATGTTTGTTTAAAAAAAAAACGAACGATACTGGTCACCGCACAACCAGCCGCGGGTGCATTTGCTAACGCTGGGAATTCAGAAATGTTTAGAACTGATTGATTTAAACGTCAGCGACATAGTGAGCTAAACAAAGCTGCTTCTGCTAGAAACATAAAGATACATTGTAACCATGCTGTGGCGAGACAATAGGGCGGTAGCATGACTGATGTAGACCTTCCTAAAACCTGGATCAGTAGCTGTAACTGTATATACACAGCTGATACTAACATTGCTACCTGCCAAACTGGATCTGTATGTTTTCCACTTCTAGCCTTGCTTCTGTATGCTGGACCAGGCCCTGCGTCCTTTACGTTAAATACGCAAACATTTCCGTCATAACAACCAACACAAACCAGATATCTGAACAACAAAGCTACTTGATTCAACATGCAGGAGCTTCAGTTAAAGAATAATTCCTACGGCAAGAAGTTTATACTGTAAACACTCCCCCAGCTAGCAAATGAGCCCTTTTTGCATTGATTTAACGTCTGTAGATGTAATTAATCCAACGTTAAATTAGGTTAAGTCAATGTAAAATGTATCTGATTTGCTGGCTGGGCTGAAATATCGGCAAAACATAACATAGCAAAACAATGTTGGAATGACGAAACGCTTTTCTATGAAACTTACTGATAAAGTGGATGGACATCAAGGCACATCACACCCTTTTCGGTTGGGTAAATGTACTCGGGATATGAAGGATTTTTTAGTGAATAGAAAAGCACCATGCCCTGACCTTGCTTGGTGAAATCGTAGGAACCATAACCAACAACAAACAGATCATAATGTATTGGGTTCCTGTGAATAAAAACATCGTGAATGCATCAGTCTTCAATTTTCGCACTGTGTGTCAACGTTTATTTTGCACCTATCTCAAGACATTACGCAATGTATAACTGTCGTTAGAAAGAACTAACTTCTCGTTACAACATACAAGGGCTGTGTAGTCGGGTGAAAAATATAGGACTCCGACTCCGCGGCTTATAACTGGCCGACTCCGATCACTTCAATACCCCTCCGATTTCACAGCCATGCAACTTACCAGCAAAGAGCGGTAACCCCAAGACGCTTCGCTTTTTCGAAGCCAAACTTCCAGAGCGGAAGAAGCGTCCCTTCCTGGTCCCGATATTGATCCGAGGCGTCTTCAAAATAGCTGAAGTCCTGGGCGATATCATCGTAAGCATTTTGGTTCACCATTCGCTCTAGAAGTATGTACTTTTAAGGAATTTTTCGAAACTATGTTCAATTGTTATTTGAAGCTGTTGACATATCTTGTTACTTGTCATTCCAATGAAAGTACAGTAGGCTATCCCAAATACAAGCAAAAAACTTACAAGTAATATTTTTACAATCTTGCTGTTGACGATTGATAATGATGTTTGTATACTTTGATTACAGTCGTATCAAGAACATAAAAATAACAAGTCTCTGATTCTTTTCTTTAAAAGGTTCTTAAATTAGAATCAAGCCTCACGAGGAAAATGATTGCACAAAACTGATGTTTAAAAACATTGCACAAACCAACGATCTTGGCCGCTTTAGATACACGTGATACATCTTCAGGGAGGGATTCTAAAGTTACAATCTTGTTTTTGGGCTTGTCTTCTTCTTTCTTGAAAGGATTAACATGATGAACCTGCTTGATGGCTTTCTCTTTGGCCTTTTCCTGGAAGTCAAATTGAAATAAAAGCCTTGTATTGACCTTTTCGGTGCAAAGCATAGTTCAGGCATGCTCACAAGCATAGATGAGGCCAATAAACGGAGTGCTTTCCAGCTTGCAAAATGAGTGTTTTTACACTGATTCAACGCGTATGGACAATGAATCAATGTGAAAAAGCAATTTCCGAGCTAAGTTTGATAAATTGTGACGATATACGATTCTTCAGTCATTTGAAACACAATGTTCCAACAGTTGAAGAAAATGCATTTTCATTTTTTTTTTATTTCAATTCTTCAATCAACACAACACTTCAAGTCCAGACCTGTTTGAGAAGATCTTCGTAATAAGCGTCATATATTTTCCATTGGTTAGCATTAGCTGAAAAATTTGCACGCGGTGGAGGCTCAGTGGCTGTACTTCGTTCCTGATAAATATGTAGCTGGTTGAGGTAGCTGGTTCCAAGCTATGGCAACTTCGGCCTTGCAAGTTACAGCAAGTTGAAACACGTAACTTAATGGATATACAGTACAGTATTTGATTACACCACTGTAGCCTATGAATTGCATAAACCATTAAACTTGGTAAGTAAAACGTAAAAAACTAGTGAAAAGAACCGGGTAAAGGGTGCTTTGTGCTATATAGTGAATGACTGCAGAGCACAAGGTTGGGTTAAGAAAATGCAGGAAGTTTTGCTAAATTGAAAAAAGATTTTGAAAACCAGCCAACCCTTGTGCCAAAGGAAAACAAAAACTGTCCTGAAATGAGAAGATGTTAATTGAATGATTGATTAAACAAATGAATTACACATTGCTAACAAAGTATTGTAGCGTTACGGTTAAAGTTGTGTTGTGACAAAGCTTCTTTGTATTGCAAGTTTAACATCAAAGTAAAAAGCAGAGTAACTGTGGCAGCTACAATATTTTGGAATTAATTACTCTGAAGGGATTATTAAAGGTTTGTGACGCTCGTTCGCTGAAATTAAACTGATTTCGAAGTGCTTCTCCTTTAGGAGGAAGAACATGTTGCACTTCCCCTTTATCTCCGACGTCGCCACCAGTCTCTTCCTCTCCATGTTCACCGAAAGTGGCATCACTAAAAAAACACAACACGTTTGATAATAAGTGGTGTACAATACATAACAGTACAAGCATCGAGCTTGCTTTGATAAAAAACATGCCCAAGTAATTAGAATTCACAATATAGACCCACAAGAGTGTCACAATTCTTTCTAGTTCTTACACGTTAAGAGACCTTAAAAAGATTGATGACGTAGTTTATTGGGACATCAAATGTTAAACAGTCAAATAAATGGTCGAATAGTTCTGCTTGTGAGATGATAGAAGAAAATTCTTGAACTGACGGATAGTTTACCACTTCCAGCACATAAAGAAATCAAATTCTAAACGGCAAACATCTTCGAGGATTTCAAAATAAATATATAATATACACTACTACTTGGAACGGGTCTGCTACTATTCGGTGAGTCCGATTCGGTGAGAGCCTTTTCGGTGAGAGCCTTTTTCGGTGAGAGCCCCATTTGGTGATTTTTTTGAAATTTTTTTTGAAAATTATCGGGTACCGTAGCCTAATTATCATTGCCGCTTTTACATCGTTTTAACGTCGCTAAACGTTGAAATAAGACCCTAACCCCTTAACCCCTAACCACAACCCCTAACCACTAACCCTTAATCTCTAACCACAACCCTTAACCCCTAACCACAACCCTTATCCCCTAACCACTAACCCTACCCCCTATAACGGCAATGATAATTAGGCTACGGTACCCAATAATTTAAAAAAAAAATCACCGAATAGGGCTCTCACCGAAAAAGGCTCTCACCGAATAGGGAACTCACCGAATCGGACTCACCGAAACGGGCCATTTCGACTTGCAACAGCTACTTTACAAATGGCAATAACTCCCACTTTTACAATCTGTTTAATATCGGCTAGAACTCTATAGTCTATAGAACTCTATAGTATCTTCCATATACTTTTCATTACAATTTCTAATCCCCATGATACACAACTCTAATAAAATCACGCGGCTATTTATAACAGGCTTGCTTGGACCGGAAGCTTTCAGAGACTAGAGAAATATTAAATCACAAGAATTCATTCTTCTGATCAGCAAGTCAAAGAAGTTTCCAGAATCTCACGTACACAAAATTTTCTAGAATCAGATTTCACAAAAATAAAGATTGACTAACTAAAGGTCAGTATTCGACAAAACACAACAGAATTACACAATAAAATAGCTCACCAATTCTACAACAAAAATGTAGCCTGTCGAGTGTCGAGTGACTACGCATATCGATTGTGACAAAGAGGTAAGAACAATGGAAGCATGCTATATGATTTGGTTTCGATAAAAAAGTAAAGCACTACTTTTGTGTGTAAGTGCCACAACATGCAGTATACTGCAATGACACGTATGCAACATGACAAAAAACTAGAAGCAGCGAAGGGACACACAGTCACTGATTTAGTTCTTCTCATTATTTTGGCATGTCAATAAGCGTCTTGTCGAGACACAGCCTCATGTTCTGGAGCAGTGTTGAATTGACGTATTTTTAAGTATCGTGCAAATATCGTCTCACCACTGAGCAAGCTTTATAACATAAGTAACCTTTGCCATCATTGTCTGCCTTATATAGTTTGACCATTACAGAACACAGAAGTACAGTACAAAGTAATATATACAATAGCCCACCTTCTTATTTCACCTTGAGTTCCTTTCGCTCTCTGTCTTCTGGCTTCATCACTGTCCTTATGTAACAAATTACCCTCCAACGAAAAGTGAATGGCGATTTGCTCTACTTGTGGTATTTGCTTAAAAGCTTTTTCCTGAAGTACAACTAGATATGGTTAGCCTTAGTTTAAATTTTTATAAGTTCCACAAATTCGAACATGAATTAATATTTTTTCCTGATGTGTTGTGGGCTATAACTTTGCTTTTGAAGCTTGTTTGTACAAGATATAGTTTGTAACATCACAGGCCCGTAGCCAGGGGGGGTTCTCGGGAACCCCCCCTTGAGCCGAAAAGGTCCACATTTTGGAGAAGGTGTAGTGTACATACGATCACAGGATCAGCTACCTATGATCAGCTGAAACCTTCCAGATAGTTCTGAATAAACATGTTAATATATTGTTGCTTGTTTAGAACAGGGGTCTGCAAATACTTGTTGGCGCGACCCAAAAGACAATCGTTCGAAATCTTTGCGGCCCAAAGGTTTCAGATGCATATAATTTTTGCGCAAAATCTTTTGCAATATAATATCAATTTCAATACGGTCGTCCCCGGTTATTAAGCCCACATCGGGACAGGACAATTTTGGGCTTATTGAGCGGGGGGGATTTTCTACCACTCCTATACTTTCAATAATTCAGGAATGGACCAAATTGGGCTTAATAAGCGAGTGGACCTCCTAACTGTGGTCGTCATCATGTAAGCCTCTGGGACCGAGGATCTACCTTTTTACCACCCCAGATTCACGATGTTTCAGGACTACACTGGAAGGCTGCTAGAGAGCAGCCAGTCTTTGGTTTCATCATTCAAGACGCGCAGACCTTCCACTCCGTTCTACAGTCATTGATGATGTGGTCTGCGGTCTGTTCCTCGGCACCACATTCATAGGAGGAGGAAGAGGCCATTCACCATTGGTGCATGGTTGAGCAGAAAAACCCGACGCCCGTACGAAGACTGTTGAGGCGCACCCATGCCTGTCTCTGTAGTGTCAGGCCTATGGAGCATGTGTCGCCGTAGGAAATGAACAAATGGAGTCTGGTAATAGGCTACTTGACTTCCGTTCAGAATTCAATAGATGGTCTGCCTAAGTAGCCGCAGAGATGTTTTGTTTATCAGCTTCGTTAATCAGAAGTTAAGCGGCAGGCACGAATGGGTGTCTTGATTTCAGTCGCCGGAGGTGCTCGTTTGGGAGAGCAGAGATCTTGTGGTGGAGAAGGTGGTTAGGCTTCGGTGCCCGTCGACTGAGAGACAGAGTCGCTTCTTCACGACGAAGCTCAGCAGGTTGGATGCCAGCTAGAATGGGGAGATTGTCCGATGGCGTGGGACACAGGCATCCGGTCATTGTGCGCAAGGCGCTGTTTATGGCTGTGGCGATGTTTATGGCAGTGAACACTGCGGCACCAAACAGGTGCACAGTAGCCTACTCTGCTGAAGAGTAGACAAGGAAAAAGGCTGAAAAGTGTCAGCCCTCGCCCCCCAGCTGGAGCCTACCAGGCGCTTGAGTAGCCCAGTGCGGGATGTCAGTTTCTTGCGCAGTGACACTAAATGGTGGTGGTATGTGAGCGATCTGTCTATAGTCACCCTAAGATATTTTGGTTCAGGGCAGAAGGACAGAGGTTTTCCATTGTTCTGAGCATGTAGCTCACGATCAGCTTCCCGATGTTTTAGGTGGAAAGACGAAACTCAGTGCGTCAAAGAGTATATGATTGTATTTATTTTTGACATACAAGTTATATTTATAGTAAGTTTAAACCCTTTTGCAACCCACCGTGGATAATCTCGCGATCCAAATGTGGGTCGCGACCCACTATTTGCGGTTCCCTGGTTTAGAAGCTCGCATATCGTAGACAATTTAGGCTAAAAGCGAATAGCAGAAATTGTTATATTGCAAAATGTGCAGTAGTTTACATGACCTTAAAAGGGCACCCGTCCCCTCTGCCCCCGCTTCCGGCGTCCCTGTAGATGTGCTATTGTTAATGTGAAAATTGTTCGTAGTCTATTTATTTATTTTGTTTTTGTAATGTTGACAATTTGAAGTTTGTTTTGTTTGTTGGTTTATATATTATGTACTGCCACTTCCTATGTTTTGATTGCTTGCTTGGGGACAGGCAAAGAAGGAAGTGTTATCAAAAGGTCCATATTTTTGGATTTGGGAACCCCCCCTTGAAAATGTCTGGCTACGGGCCTGAACATCATATCAATGTCACCTTAAAAATAAAGCGAATAATATTTTGAGGAGCATGTGGATTGTCTGCAGTTAATATTCGTGTGAACTCTTCTTGTAGTTCTGCCTCTGACAGTACAAGCTGGTCGTGAGGTTTTTGGAAACTGCGTCCTTGCACCAACTCATCTCCAAATTCATCAATAATCACATCGTCTTCGTCCTGAAAATAGAAAGCGAAATTTTGTGATGATGGTTTAAATGGGTGTGACGTCCATGATTCGGTAAACCGCTTAATGCTCACCCTTATCTCCACAAGGTTAAGTTAAAATAGTTTATAACTATGCTGAAATCTAAATACTTATCCAAATATTTTTTCTATGTAGTTGTAGCACCAGCCACAATACCTTTCCACTGTTCAAATACTTCAAATTATTACTCTTTTTTTCTTTAGCAGCAATTCATTTTGTAGCGACAAAACTATTAGATAATGACTAGTTAAGGAACAAAAATATTTTTTTAAATTTTGAACAGGATAGCTGCAACTTTTGGTTGCTACAGAACAGATCGAAGCCAAAACCAAACAAGAGTTGAAGAAATTTAACTAACATCATGGTAACCTAATGTGTAAATGCATTGCATCAATATGATAAATATGGTAATCCTATGAAAAATATTGCAACTTCAGTATCAAAAGCGATTATTTTGCCAATCAATAAAAGTTACAAAATAAGCTCAAAGAAAAAAGTACCGTACTAACTTTTTGCTTTGCTGCTCGTTTTGATTTACTTGAGTGGTCTGCAACAGTTGAAGCATGAGCCTAAAAAAGAAGATGCTGGTGAAACAATGTTGCAATGCATCTCATAGTGCAAAACTAAAAGATTGCCTTATCACAAAGTTTGACAATACCCATTATTCATTAGATCGTTAACTAACAAATCAAACTACAACATTTTCCTGCTTAGTTTGTGGTGAAAAAAACAGTGGTTAGTGTCTTTATCTCTAAATCGATAGGCATGAGTTCAATACCTTGTTGGTTGGTTTTGGGTCATATTAAAGCATTTTTAAGAGTGGTACTGAAGCTCATTCCTGCTTGGCACATAAGGCAGGCTAAATGTAGACTACAGGCTACAATTGAATAGCCAATAACTCAGAAAACAAGGCAAGCTGATAAGATACTAATAAGTTACACAACAAACATTAAAGATTTAAAAACAAAATGAAGGTACCAGGACTATATAATAAGACTTTTAATTTGACTAATCATGCATTATTTCTATGTCGCATTTACCAGAATGAATTACCTGTACTTCATTAAATTTTTACTTCTTTGACGCTTTGATTCAAGAGCATGCAATTTGAAATGTCTGTGTGGCCACAAAAATGTTAACTAGGCTTGATAGCAAATGTTATTTTGATATCTTTTTCAAAATTTTAGAGAAGCATGTCAATTGCCTCATTCTAAAACAGCGGTGACAAACCTGCGGCCCGTCAAAGAATTTTGTGCGGCCCGAAAAAACAATTTGACAATCGCTCATGCATTAAAGACAAAAGACATTTCAAAGCTGTTTTATGCCTTCACTGGTACACCTTCCTTTGCTAGTTTCTTGCCCTAAACACTAACTTTCAGGGTTTAAAGTTAGAAAATAGGAAAGCTATAAGGTAAAGTTGTGAAAACACTATTCACCAACTTTACAGGCCTCGAAATTCGTTTTTGTTGACGGCGGACAAACGTGTCCGGTCTGAGCAGCTATCTCGGCGGACAAATTAAGTCTCTCGACGGACACACGAGTTTTAACGTCGATCATCATGCTTAATCACTATATCTTGATAATTCTTTGCCATTTGAGAACTATAGCTACAGTGTGGAAGGCTTTCTAAAATTTCAGCAAAGTCACTCTGAAAAGCTTTCATCAGACCAACGACGTGCGCTTGAAGAGTCAAAGCGCCAGCTAGCTGCCTAATACGCCGCATAACTGATTAATTTCCACCTAACGAGGTCGTATGGCCTCTTGCGTCACAATGCTCTGGGCACAAGTCGGAAAACTTCTACACTAACGCTATTATTTTCTGCTGTGCAAAGTTTCACTAAGCTTTTTCTAGATTTATTTTTGTGTATCATGTGAGCGAAAGTGAATATTCACTGGGCCTTTTCTTTCCTACTGCAATACCAAAACTTAACAAATTTTGCTGCGTCTTGCTGTAATAGCCTACTCTTACAATCTAATTTTGTAACCAACCTTGCCTTATCAATATTACTCGGAGATGAAAGCTAGACATTGTGACGTAAGACTTGAACTAAATTGCGCGTGATTAGTGTAGAAGTACCGGTACTCCCATCGATTCTTGGCGAAGAATTCACCTTTGTTACGCTGATTCAATGTCATCAATCGTTGAAGCAATGCAAAAATCGAAAATTTTTCTGCTTGAATTGAAGCTAAGGGATATAATACAGCATTCACATTTTGTAGATGCGCGCTGAAATGCGCGGGAAATAATATTTTTGCAACAATTGTTCGTGCTATGCAACGGCGATTTGTATCGCTAGTTCCTGTGTTATTTCTCGGCGGACAAATATGACCGATCTAGATGGTACTTCCCGCGGACATCACATGCTGTGACGGCGGACATGACCGCCGTGTCCGCCGTGAATTTCGAGGCCTGACTTTATCTTGTATTTTTGGTCGATTCCAATCTATGACGTCATGGAATTTTAACAAGCGCTAAGTTGTGTGACCCGATAACTCATGTGTAATTGACAAAGTGGCCCGCGACTGCAAAAAGGTTTGTCACCCCTGTTCTAAAACAACAATCAGATTGTATACACTAGCCTATATATATGACACACTTCAAAGCAAAATGTTTATTACGAGGTTTTTAACTCCTTACCTTAACTGATTTAGCCTTGGGAGCCATGCTGATATGAGAAAAAGCAACCTCACAGCCTTAATCAAATCTTGCCTTGATCAATAACTACCGGTACAATATCTGATTTTACAAGCACAAATTTTGTAAAATGCTTTATAGCGGGGCAGTACGAAGCTTGCCCCAGTGCTATGGGTCAAAACTTTATCCTAATACAAGTGAATCTGATAATCTTATTGATTTTATGCTTTCATGGAAAAAGACCAAGCTTTTACTTAAATCTCAGCATCTTCTGTGATCTACTCAGCCAGTAAGTCTATACCACTGCAGCATCTCTAGGATATAATGCAACACCAGGGATATCTAAAAAAGGAGATACGAAGGCTGACAGCGATTGCCTTATTTTTACGACACAAAAAGGAAGAATTATAATACATGCCACGTGAATCCATGCGAGCAGGTTACTATTACTACAAGGCGGAAACTAAGCAGAAGGAAAAGGAAACTAAAGCAATCAGCCAAAATTGTAGTTAGTGTTGCCAGATTAAAGATAAATTCGATTCTATCACCTTTTCAAAAATGTAGAAAACTTATACACTTTTTCTAAATCCTTAACTCATTGTCTCACTAAAATATATATTAAAAACTCTTCCATATGTCTTCAACAGGCATTTCGTGTTGTCCAAATGAGGTTTATTTTTAATCCTTTAATTCTTAATACTGTTTTATTGATGCATATTTTAAACCTTTTGGTTTTGTCATCTTTTCCTTTTGCTGGTGTAAAATTCGTGTGTTTACTTTATCGTTTTCTACATTTTTGCGCTAGCAATGAAAAATAAAATTGAATTGAATTTGTTGCACCAAACTGACAACGTTTCCAATTGTCTTTTTTTTAATTTAATTTTTTTCCAAATGTAAACGACATGATGAATGACTTGACAAACATCTCCAAATCGCGGGACTTAAATATTTATCTGGCAACTCTGCATTCCTTTTTCACTGTTTTGTTGTCTGCTCTTGGCTTATTGCTCTGATCTCTAGTCTCTACAGAAGAATTGCCATTTGCCACTTACTTAGAAACGAAGTTAGGTAAATAAGCAATTTAGGGAAATTTATTGCCTTGGTTCCCTTGCTGCACTGATTGAATATAATGTAGTTTGTGCGAAAGTGCACTTAATTTTTTACTGAACCCTCAAGCTCCCTCATCAATTTTTACCTAACAATAGGAATTGATATGCAGTGAACTTTGGACTATAGTGGAGTAGCAGGAGTGTAGAACTGGAGCAATCCTAATTGTCCTCACTAAGTTTTTTTTCATGATTAAGCGTATTGCTGCAACACTACATTAAGACAGGGATATCTATAACTACGGGATTGGAAACTCTGTGAAACTGAAAACTATTTTATACACCAGTAGGGACGGTAGGGTCACTTTTCTTTGTGCGCTGCTGTGATAAATAATCACGTAAATTGACCACAAAGGGCAGCAAGTAGTAGGCTAAACAAACAACCAAAAGTGTAACAATCAATTTACCTGCTGTAAATTGTAAGGATTACGCTTGCCTGGTTTGTTTATTTGTTTGTATTCCATTAGTGCAGTCATGTGATGACCCTACTGATGTATAGCACTGGATAGAGTTTCCAATCCCGTAGTTATAGATATCCCTGCATTAAGATATTTTTGTTTTTTTGCAGATTTACGAATTATGATGCAATTTAGGTAATTTTGAACATAGATTTTAAGATATTACGTTTGCATTTGTGAAAACACTGGTACCAATAGTCAGGTTTAGCCAGGAGTTGTCAGGTTGCATAAAGTTTGGCTGTAAAATTTGTGTTGTAAATTGTCTTTGGCCTTGATTGGATCTTGTAAATTTGCAAAACCACCGGGTGTTGTTTTGTCAGTAATTTGTTCAGAGTACAGTAAATGAAGATCTTGAAAAGGGTGAATCCCAGGTTTCTGAAAACAAACCTCTGTTTCTAATTCTGGTACTGGTATGTACTGCACTGTTCACTCTGCTAATTACAACCTTGACTCTTTTTCACAGTAAGAAGAGTATTGATGTAACTTAAATAGCGGTACTGCACACATTTTTACATTTTCTAGATATTTAAACTACAGTGCAGGGGACTAAACATGGAGACTAATTTTGAAATTTTATCAATACTTTTTATAGGCTAGCTATGATACGAGTGGATTAACATTTATGAATTAATTTTAGAATGCTTTTGCTGTTACCTAATTTAGATCATAGGCATGACAAATGTTGGAATACTTTTACCTTCTGCTGGTTCCGAACGAAGCAAAAAGAGAAGTTCCAGTTCATCAAAGAAAAAGAAGGAAGCTTCAACAGAGCCCACACCCAGTATAAATCCTGGTGAGAAATAACTTTCCTATGATGATCAGCAAGTTGTAAATCCTAAAAACCTTAGCAAAAGAAAAACGTAATTTGGTAAGCTTTGTAGGAAGACTATTTAGGTACCCCAGGCTGCATGATCAATATATTGTTTTAGAGAGAATGCTATCTTGGGTATTTTTTAACCAAGTCATTTTTACAAATGCTAGATAGTATTGGCTTTGCTTTAACCATCTATCTGTGTTTAGTTCAGGTCTGTATGATGTGCATATAATTTTGGCTTGTCCAATAGGCCAGGTTTTATATCTAAGCACATATATAAATAACTTGTTAACATCTTTAAAAATCAGATCACTGTCAGAAAATCAGATTGTATTTTACCTGAAAGCAAAATAGTGGGCACCAACTTGGAAATTTCATTTTGCTTGATTGAAACCACCAAATTATGATCCTTAATGCTTGCACTTTAGAGGTGACGGAGTCAGATTTATTGGACTTCTGCTTGGAAAATAAAACTATAGATGTACATAAAATAACAACTGCAGAAAGTACAACATAAATATGTATCTGTGCACTGAAAGTACCAACAGGCAAAAATAAAAAGTTTGAAAGCATGAGACGTTGAAATAAGGGGCAAGAAATCTGTCACTTTCATTGCATTGTATGATTTTACATTATTAATTGTTGAGTATTCACTAAACATAATACATAAGAATTCAAAGAGGATAATTGCATTAAACGGCATTAACAGATCTCATGACTCATGAGGTGGTATATACACATAGGCAAAGTACAAAAAAAATTATCACGTATATACAGAGCAAGAAAGACGAATGCCAAGCATATAATTGTTTGTTTGAGCAAGTCATAAGTCACTGTGCTGTTTTTATCTTTTGTGGTAAATTAAATATTTAACTATAATACTGTATTTTGTTCATCAGATGTAGATAAAATTGTTGTATATATACATGACAAGGACATTACGTGGTGTCGAAAATGTTTGATATAGAATTTGCTTCAATGCATTTTTTGTGTCAAAAATAAATGTAAGATGTTAACTTTGGCTACGCTACTCGGCTTTGTGTGCTCGTGTTACATGACAAACTCTACTGAAGCTTTTATTTGGATCAATACATTGATGTTTCCATGTTTTGTGTTTCCTTTGGTAGCCTAATGCTTAATTGAATAAAGTGAATTACAATCACCACATTTCATGCTGTGATGGATTTCATGGCCTGGTAGAGTTGGCAACTATATGGCCTGATTTATTGAAAAGAAATGTCTTTTATCATGTAACACATTGCGGAGTTATAATTTTAATTTTGCATATGTTATATTATCAGATGTGCCAGCAGTGACCCCCAAAAAAGACAAAGTAAAACCGAAGAGTTCACCGAAGAAAAAACGAGCTATCCGTATTTGTATTTTAGCTTTAATTTTGTTGATCATTGGAGCAATAATTGTGCTTGTGTATATGTTTGGTAAATAAAAAAAAAATTTGCATAGATAAAGTCGTGCGGAAAGTTTTTTTTATGTTGTATGCTATGCTACACTGTCATAGCTAACTTTACACTGCTTGGATATATAACAAATAATAATACTGGTGTTGCAAGCACAGCAGTACTTTTTCACTTTTCATAATAAATTGCATAATAAAAGCAGTGGAAAAAAACGAAATAAAATGCTACCTAAAGAAAGCATCAACGGAAAACAAATTCCAATATTGTTTAATGGGTTACATAGCTTGAGTTGATTTTTAACATTTTGTGCCATTAGCTACTATGTTATTACATATTTAAGCTCTTTTGATAAACACAACTTGTTTTTGTTTGGTTGTTATTGAATTTAGTTCACGACAGCAGTGCTTAAATCTAGTTTTTTAACACATACGGTAATTATTATGAAAATATATAAACATAAATTAATTATCCAATCTTAGCACTCTTTGCAGTCTGGTGTCATGGTTATTTTCCTTGGATACTGTAACGAATCATTACATACTTATAACAGAGTCTAAAACGTTTTTGGCATTTCTTATATTCTTGGCTATTAAAACGAAAGCACTTCATGCCAAACATAGCAGAGGTCTAGAAAACCATAAAAATGACAAAACGCGAGCGTTGTGTGCTTAAGACGGAAATAGAATAACCAACCTAAAAATTTTCGTGGTCGCTTCACCTTGGTTGGATTTTTTCTGTGCCTATCCATTAACTTCTTACAAAAGAGTTATTCATTTTATCTTCTTACCAAAACATGGTTTGCCTATTTACATTTTGACAGCACTGGCCGCCCCACCAAATTACTGTGATAATGTTTTCAAGAGTCCCAATGACCAGTTGGAATTGCAGATTTGTCAGCGTAAGTGTATTTTTGTGGGTGTTTGTGAGTGTTTATATACACTAATGAGTAGCCTATTGTAAACAGTTTTTAGCATATGCATAATTGCATAATTATTGAAGTTACTGTTTTTATAAAAATCTTGCTGTTAGAGCTTAAATTGTCATCAGCTGCTTCTCAATAATTATATCAGAATATCCCATCTAAAAGTTCACTAAATCATCTTTCAGAGTTTGTCTGTGAGTTTGATATATCAGCGTGCTCAACTCCGTGTCCGTTTGGTTACAATGAGGGAACAGACCGTTGTCCCAACGGCTGCACATGTGCAAGTGATGGGACACTCTTTCAAGGGGATATTCAATTTTCTGAAGATGAACTTCCCAATATGTTACAGGTACGTTATGAGTGAAGGAGTTGTCAATTTAAAAGCGATGGTACAAAAATCCGGAATGGCCCGTTTCGGCGAGTCCGATTCGGCGGGTTTCCCATTCGGCGAATTTTTGAAAGGAAGTTATCGGGTAACGTAGCCTAATTATCATTGCCGTTTTTACATCGTTTTAACGTCTCTAAACGTTGAAATCGTGCAGATGAAAATAAAATGTTTAAATTAAAATTCGTCATGTTTATGTTGAATAGTTAAAATGATTAGTTTGGATCAACAAATGTTTGGCCTACTATCGGGTACCGTAGCCTAGTTATCCCGACCAGCAGAAATTGACGTTTTTACATCGTTTTAAAGTCGCTAAACGTTGAAATCATGTAGAAAAGGGAACTTTTGCTGACTAGGATACGTTGAAACTGAGAAACATTCACAGAAGCCCTTCGAAGATTATAGTTGCAACAATTTGTATAAAACAGTAAAGCTACAGAAGTAAAGTAGTTTTGATCATACGAATTTTAGTACAAAAAATAAAAAGGTCTGGCAGCACTGCTTCTAAAAATATAGTTAGGCTAGGTAATTTGATGACAAAAATAACTAATATATTCTAAGTTTGCATACAGACGGTGACGTAGGCTTCAAAGAACCCAATTAGCTTAACAGTTCGTATTTACATTGATTCAATGTCTGAATATTGAACAATATTCAATCGTTGGATTTGCAGAAGGCGTCGTTGGATTTTCAAAAAATTGCCGAATAGGGAACTCGCCGAATAGTAGCAGACCCCAAAAATCAATAGGTTCCATTCACGATTAAATGCTTTTAGGTTTTTCTCCAGAATACAAGTACAGTACAAGATTTGGTCAGCATTCCATAGCAATAAGTAAGCTAGTGAATATTATTTACATGATTCAGCTAGCACAATTGCAACATATGCAGACATTGCTAAATCAATGTCAAAAGGACTACCTTTGCTAGCTTTTTCATCTTGCGTTTGAGGCCGTCACAGGTCATGTTGTTAGATGCAAGCATAGCAGCCAATGGATGGTGTGTTCTTCGAGTGTTGAAAGGTTCACATTGGCCTATCTATCCCAACCTTTGCTAACTGAGTGGTTGTTTGAGCAACCAGTCCTGAGAATATAAATAAATAACTCAGTTGGTTAAGCGCCCGACTTTGTGCTTGAAGAAACCACAAGATCGTTTAATTCTGATTCGGCTCTTGGACACAGAAGATGGAACGATGCACAGAACTCCAACAAGCCGAAACTTCACTCTGTCAATTCGGTGACCGGGCCGCGAAATTTTTTTTCCCACGAGATTTCTGTCTGATTGATTCTAGTCACTCTAAAAGTAAGATTTTCCGAAAGTGTTTTGAGAGATTGGTTGATTCAGATTGCGAAATAACTATTTGCCAATGAAATTCTGCAATGATAATAAAATATAAGCTTTCCCTAACCCTACTTTTTTTGAAAAGCTCTTGTGCACCGCAAAAATTAATTTAAAGTAAAAAAAAGTTTGTCTTCGACGGGCGTCGAACTCTCGTTCTCACGATCACTAGGCAGAGGATGAAACCACTGAACCAACCGTGCCAACGAGAAAATTTGCATTCACACGGTTTTAATACAATCTTTTACCAAAATATGTAAATGAGACAGAAATCTCGTGGGAAAAAAAATTTCGCGACCGGGCCTGCGTCCGTGGTTCAAAGTCTTCACGCATGCCCGGTTGATACAAGCATACCGGTTCATACAAGTATGCGAAACTGCTAGGACTAAGCTTTCTCAATCCGAAGATAAAGATTCAATCAACGATGTTTATTGATATTTTACATCGAGGTTAAAGGATATGGCCCCTGGTGGGTGCATGCAGTTTTTCAAGTTTTAAAATGTTTATAGTTGAACTGAAGCTTGTTGCATCCTCAAACAAAATGTAGCGTAATTGAGTAATGTTTTACAACTTATTACTTGAAGACAAGAATCAAATATTGTTCAGCTGGAATGAACTTTTCTTGTTAACCTTTTAAGAATTTATAAAGCAAAGATGAAGAGTGCTTTTTTATGATGCGTGGTTTAGACATATGATCTATTGCAAGATGATAACAGTGGAGTATCGTTATTTTCCGGAAGCAACGCCATAGTTGCTAATCCGTACAAGAGATGGAGCAGGAAAGGAAAGGATGGCTATTTCAAAATATCCTACGAACCTTGCAATGAATGTCGTAAGTAACATGATTTGTTGGTTTCATATTCGTTTATGCGTTGCTCGCCACGTTTTGGCTGTCAGACTAGTTGCAGTCGTGTATCATTACCCACAACTCATTTCCACAATGCTGAGTGAGACGCAGTGTCTTTTAAATTCTTTAGTATCATCCCAAGTTACAAAAACTGAAATTTAGCGATTCACAGACGGGCACTCTATTTGTTCGGTCGATTGTTTTTAAAGTATTTTAACCTTGGCCGTGGCAACTTTAATTAAAAAAAAAAAAAAGTTGTAACGTATTAAGCTTGCAAAAAACTTTAAAAAAAAGCACGATTATTTACGCTGTAAGTTATATCACGTGCAGCATCTTATTTGAAGCAAGCAATCGATGGTGCCTTCGAGATGATAAGTAAGGAAACATGCGTTGACTTTGTGGAAAAATCAACCGAACGTCAAACCATTTATTTCACAATGGAGGATGGATGTTTGTGAGTTTCTTTTATTACCGTAGTTTAACTTTTGCTTCTCAAGCTTTAGTGCTATCAAAATATTTATGAGTAGCCTACCGCACGAGACTTAGTCGAGTTCATCAGTAGAGCAAGAGCTTGCGTGATGTTTAGACTTTTGTGTTCTCTTTATTCTTTTTCTAGCGTAGGCTAGTCCAATCGGACAAGTTTGATAACTTACTCACATTAATAGGATACCAATAAAATTAAACTAAATTACTTCTTTTCAACTTTGAAAGCTCTAAAATTGGAAAGCAAGTTGTGAGGAAAGGCAGGCAAGCAGTTAACGTAGGCAGCGGCTGCCAGCAGCCTGGCGTGATTGCTCACGAGTTGTTGCATTTGATTGGTTTCGTTCACGAAGAAAGCCGCCGGGATCGAGATTTAAGCATCAAAGTCGACTACGAAAATATAAAGCCTGGTGAGTTGATTGACGCGTATTGAAGCTTAGATTGATTTGGAGGTGCAGTGCTAATGCGGAGGGCTTGGAGTTTGATGAGATTGACAGGCAGTGCCGCTTGTATTATGTCTTCTCTCAGTTTGTCAAATCTACTTTATTGTCGCTGCGTTTATGTCAATGAACCATGGGATTGAAGGCCTGGATTCTGTGGCCTTTTTTAACATTTCAATATTAAAAATTCTTGCGAAACACCCTCTAAAAATGTTGTCTACTAATATTTAAAATATAATACATGTAACTGATGTTGGGACTTCTTACGTGATTATTTGAAAGTATCGAAGTAAGCAGGAAAGGACTTAACATGTTTACACACAAAAACAAATAATCTAACGTTTTCGGCCTTCATTGAGCCATTATCAAGTCGAAAATGTTTGGTTTTGTTCTTCATGTAATGTTTGTGTCGGAACAAATCGTGTGTTCTTGCTTAATTTTATATTTTTGCGAGTACATCAAAACAAACGCACTTGATATCAAGGCTCTATCCGTTGGTTTAAATTAGAAAAAAATCCATTGTAGACCATATTTGAAACTATTATATTATATAGTTGATCATATAAACATCACGACTCACATACTTCTTTTGATGCTGGCTTTCAGAGTTCAGATTTCACTTCAAAAAGCTTTCCACCAAAGGAATATTACCTTTAAGATCCGAATATGATGTTGAGTCAATCATGCAGAACAGTGGTTTCGCTTTTAGTGAGAGTACGGGTTCAACGATCTTAAATCTTTTCACAGGTAACTTAAGTTGCCGCTGAAGGTTATTTGTTCAGTCTTTGCCTCAAGTAACTGTGGCCTATCGGATCGGTGTTAAATGCATGGCCAGCCCTTAAATTTATTGGCTGTACAAACCCGCTCTTTATTTCATACAGATCTTCTGACATAGGCGCCGAGTTTTCAAAATAGCTGGGCGTGCGAACACATACTGTCACGTCATAAAAGTCCAAGATCTAGGCTTCCTAGTTCCTACTACTATACATTGCAAATATCTAGCGATAAACTGCGCTATTGAACCGAGCTTACATTGAATCTACAATTAGAACAGTTATATAACGAAGGAGCTGAACTGCAACTCATGACTACCAACGGTTTCATCCGGCCAAACCAACACGTGTGCACAGTTTAATATCAGTGACGCAACAGACGCAACTGTGATGATTGAGACGACAAAATAGAGCATTTTGGCAGCAGAGTTCATTGATAACGTCGTTTGAGAGAAAATTACTCCTTTGAAGAACAATGCTACAGTTTTTTCACTGATTTAACATCTGGCGATGTTAAAACGATGTAAAAGCAGTGGAAATTGCGGTCAGACTTTTGCCCCAAATGAAGTTCCTCACAGGTTTGCGCAATTTACTTGATTTATAGCACTGGGCTACGAGTGGCAGAGTGGAGACAAACGTCGCGGCTGGACACTTTTGCTCATTTAACGGCGAATCAACGTTGTTTAACGTTGCATGAATGTAACAATGGCAATAATTGACGAAAACTAATCGCTTAGTTAGTAGGTCTAGTAGGGCCTATCATATGGCGACAAAACCCTGCGAATAAGGTAAGTAGGCTAGTATCAGACGGTGGCAGATGGTTACAGAAATTTTGGGACTTGAAATTGCATTAAATTTTTTTTTTAATTCCTGAAATGTCCGGCGGGCGCGGCCCGCCCGCCCGGGACTCGGCGCCGGTGTCTTCTGATATTACTCCTTTGCATCTCCCGATATCATTCTACGATCTACATCTCCCGATATCATTCCTCAACATCTTCCTATACCATTTTGCCACATAATCCTATATCATTTCTCCACATCTTCGTATATCTTTTTTCCGCATCTTCCTATACCATTTTTCCACATCTTCCTATACTATTTATCCACATCTTCCGATATTATTTCTCCACATATTTTGATCTTTTACGATTTCATTCCGGACAACAATGTTCAACCTTATGCGTTTTCCTATGGCAACACACTCTTGGCTATTACATTTCTGTCTTCAACGTTTTTATCAATATAATATTATTTTCATTTGTTTTTTTTAATGTCCTTATTTTTAGGACAATCGGTTGAATATCAACGAACGCATCTAACAGAGACAGACTACGCTGAGGTCAACGCGTTATACAAGTGCGAAGGTCGGATTCAAAACACTACGCCTAGCCCTAACACTCCTGCAATTACTCCCCCCACGCCAAGCCCTATCACCCCTGCAGTGCCAACACCGAGCCCCATCATCCCTGCAGTGCCGACGATGAGCCCCACGACCCCTACCGTTACCCACCCTACCACTTTAGTTCCAACCCGTTCAACCACCCCTGCCGTGGCAAGTCAAACCAGTACGTCTGAAAGATCTGCTTTAACCTCACGGACCCCTGTCAGTGCACTATCCACTGTTCCAGGTAGGAAAAACTAATGTAATCTACATAATGGGTAGGCCTAAGCTGGTTGGAGTGATTTTTGTGGTCACGCTGTACAACTTACGGCTTCTTACGTGCAGGAGAAATTCATTGGGCGGAGTGGGGCACGTGGGAAGGATGCGATGTATGTGTGACCGGAGCACAGGGATCCCGAGTACGAAGCTGTGAGAATGGGGTTGCTGTCGTGAGTACGAATACCCTTGTGGCCTACAGCCACCCAGACTATATTTCACGTACTGATTCATTGTGGTAAACTTTGTCGTTGCACTGTGAAAGTTTTTTAAAAGCTTAATCTTGGCAGTGTCGCATACTTTTAGAGACTTTGAGCCACTGGCTCGGTCACTGAGGCTGACAGAGTAAAGTTTCTGCTTGTTATTGAGTGTTGTCCGTTAATTATTTCATCAACTAAGTGCCGCTTATTGGAGAGCAGTTCTTGAAATGCACACTCTAAGATCGAATCAGTGCTGATTATCTTGAATGTTTTCTCGGTAGTAATATCGGACGTTTAACCAAGTGCTTTTCTAACTTGTGAGTGTTTAAAAACTTATTAGTTTAGTTGGTTTGGGTCTCTATCCTCAAACTGAGAAAAATTTTGAAAGGTTATTTCTGGCAGCTTTGATAAAATGCATGTAAAGTCTTTTTTCTCTTGTAGCCTATTTGATTAAACTGTTTGTAAAGAGCCATTTAATATGAGGTTTATAAATGCTTTGAAAAAAATAAAATAAATAAATAAATGTTTTGAAGTGAATGTATAAATGGTTTGACCGCATTTGAATTGAATCAAGTTGTAGCCTAATGCTTCGTGGGCTTCGAGAAATGTTGCTAGCCTATAGTATATAAGCATCAGACTGTAGTTGCATTAATGCAACCATGTTGTGAAAATTTTGTCGACTATATCTGTCGCTGGTGAAAGGGTTTGTCTTTGAATTCTATGTTTGCTGTAGGAGTGCATCAAAAAGTTTGATTCGGAAAATTTCGAAAATCTCGATTGTGCTTTAATCAGTTGTCCGGGCAACTGGGAGGAATGGGGTTCGTGGAAGCAATGTTCTCGGACGTGTGGTGGTGGACTGGCTTTGCGGTAAGTATGCAACTAATCACCTTGAGAACAATACTGAGCAGTGAGCAGGCCATTCTAAACAAGGTGGTCACTGCTGTATAGACTAATGTAGCCTACTAGGGTTGCTGATTTACAAGCGTAATTTTCATTTCCACCAAACGGAACAGAAGGCCTGCTTACTTCGGATGATATCAAAGGCTGTTCTCAAGTCGCTTGTTGGTGGGAAACAATGGTGATGACGGGTGGTAAAGTGATATACCATCGGCTCCCAAACGTTCAAACGAAAAAGATATCGGAAGTGATTTTTCTACAGCCTACATAATTTGACACTCATGTCCAATGCGCTATCACTGCATTTGATATCGTGCGTAACCTGTGTATTAATATCACACGGAGAAAATATTCACTGAGAAATCTTAGATCACATGCATTTTCTTGTCCTTTTTATCTTCAACATGTTTTTCGCTTAAGCACACTCTTCAACAGTAATGGCTTTTTTTCCAAATCAGATCAAGAGCTTGCGACCTGGCATTCTGTGAAGGGGATGCAAATCAAGCGAAAAGATGCAACTCTCAAGAATGTATCGGTAATTACAAGAACTGTGATTTGGCCGATCGGAATGTATTAAATTCCAACTTTTATAAATGAAAAGAAAACTAACCACAAAAAACATACCAGACCAGAAAAGCCATAAAGAATTCCTCTTGCAATTGAAAATCCGTTAACTGAAACGACTTACCATTAAACATCCATCTAATGAAACAGGTTCACCTCAATGGACCAGCTGGGTGGAGGTGGATGAATGCGATCACACTTGTGGTGCTGAGGCCGTCCGAGTGAGCAAGCGACAATGCATTCCTTTCAATGATGACGCATGCGATGGTGAAAAGACCAGAATAGAAAAATGTAAACTCTCCCCATGTCCGGACGACGCTGCGGTAGTTCCTGGTGCTGACACGGAAGTTTCGGATTTCGGAACTGCATTGGAAGATGCCGGCATCGGACAGCGTATGTAGGCCCTATCACATTTGTTAAAGCACAAATTGAATCTTTCCCCTCGGACTGAGTAAGACTCTTCTTTGAACATAATTTCAAAAGTACCATAAGTAAATTATATTTTCACACATAAGACGATTTCTACCCTCTAGGAGTCACGTCTAAAACCTAGAATGTTTTTTCCGTTTGCCTGAAAATAACGGGCCAGTTTGCAAGATAACCTAGGCTGCAATAATTCATTGATATTCAACTCGATGGCGATGGTGTTGACAGGTCATGCGGTATTTTATAGCTGTTGGTGCCGTCTTTGAAAGACCACCTTTAGTGGTCCCGAAAGTGCTTTGTCAAAGTTCGATTGGTACAAAATGGGTGTTTGGAGACTTCAACGGAGATGACAGGGCTGATGTTGTTTGCGGAAGGGACAATGGAAGATTGTGAGAAAGCTTTTGTTAATCTTAAGTCAAAATTAGGTTGCCAAGTACAAACTGCAGAAAAAGTGGTTTGGCAAACATCGAAAATTAATCTGTTTTCAGCTGTAAAAGAATAAAAATAACTAAAATTCAATCAGTTTTGTCATTAAACATGAAAACTGTTTAGCTTTCAAATAGTTCATAAAACATTTTTTTTTAATTTAAATATTTTTCTTCCCAGCCTTAATTCATGCTGTGCGTTGGAGCATGGTTGGAGGCTCCGTTTTTTACAAAGTGATCTTCGAAGCAGTGGCGTGGACAGGGAGTACTTTTGGACCCGAAATGTTTTAAGGGCCCGAAAACTTTAAGAAACTACCGCGTGTTCTTTAGATAATTATACACATTAAATTTTTCTTAAACGTGTTTTGATTTGAGGTCCGAGGATCACTTTGGTAGCGGAGCCCAAATTATCCTCTTAATGACCCTCCTTTGCAGTCTGTCTAAGTTCATTTTAAAGTTTCTTCTCAAAGCAGCAGCCGGTTATACACTCCGCCCTCCATGGGACACAAACTTTTGACGTCTACCGATGTTCTGACAATCCACCTCATGTGATATTTTAACCAACCCTGCTCACACCAACATCTGAACCGAGTAGCTTTTAGGGCAGGGGTGTGCAACCTTTATTAAAGGAGGGCCATATATAAATATCTGGGTGAAACCGCGGGCCGCACGTTTATTTAACATATGCTTTCTAGTAGTTGCAGGCACAAAAAAGTAGTTTATTTTTGTTATTGATCTTATGGCATTATTATAGGTGATCTCCTTGCAGAAATATTAAGTTAAGACGCATAAATTTCTGAAGAAAACTGCTATTCAAATGTATTGTCACACCGACTACGAGTTCAGTGAGAAATTTAAAGCTGGCTTCTTTTCCCGACGACTTTTTCCAAATTTACTTTAATGGAAGTGCTCGCAATTCGAAGTCCATTTTCCAAGTGTTTGTCTGTCAGAATCGATCGATAGGGCGATTTTACGACGCCCATTTTAGAAAAAAATTGTTCGCACAAATACGTTGAGCTAAAAAGAACCATTTTTGAAGCCATGAATTTTTTCAAATGTGAAAAGTCATCTTGGTAGAGATGTTTTCGGTAAAAATCAAAAAATTGAGGACTTCTTTCCGCAGTTCGTAAAATCGTTGCAACATGCAGCCTTTGCTTAACCAACGCACCTCGGAAAAGTAAAGTAGATAATTATTTATGTGTCATGTTGAGATCATCCAGAAACTTTTAAACTGACGATGGTTGAGCCCTCGTGCTCGAATGAAATTACTGCCTTAACAACCGGGCTCAAGACGTGTTTGAACTTCAAGGATTTTGCGCACAGGTTTTGCTGGTGAATGATACAATGAAAAATTGCTATGTCATCATCGATTTTTCTCTTCCTCAAGGTAGACTTCAAGAGACCTATGAGTCCAATGCCAGTTCCGGACATGGATCGAGCACCATCAGTTGCGCTTCCGCATAAGCTGGACAAGTCCAGTTCGAAGTTGTCAAAAGCATCAATTCAGTAAAGATGTCAGCACCAGTTGTCGTGCCCTTCATTGACTGTAATGACAGAAGCTCTTCCCTTTCGTTCAAGTCTTTGTCCACTCCTTTTGCAAATAAGGCCTACTGTGCTGTGTCCTTCTGGTCCGTACTTTCATCGATCGCAAAACTCCATGAAACAAAGTTCTTCACCTTATCCCTGAGAGTGTCACTAATATCACAGGCAAGATCATCGATACGCCTCGCTATCGTCCACCGTGACAGACTTATTTTCTCGAACTCTTCATTTTAGGGCACATTTCTTCTGCGACATCGATAAGACACTGCTTCACAAAGTTACCGTCAGAATACGGTTTCATAGTTTGAACTATTCTCTGTGCAATTCTGTGCCTATGATCTACTGACGTTCCAAATAATTGAATACAATCGGATGAGCGGTGGCCGGTGGGAGATTTCTAAAATGGTTAACAGAAGGTGCGAAATGTACAATAATCCGCTCTACAATGAATTTTTTGCACGTAGACTACCAGACTAAACTAAAAACACGTTTCGCGGGCCGCACACAATTCAAAACTGGCACATCTTCGCGGGCCGCACAATTTTTCTTTGCGGGCCACATTTGGCCCGCGGGCCGCACGTTGCACACCCCTGTTTTAGGGGAACGGGGTTAATCGTTTTTTCAAATTTAACTTTAGCCCTGGTTTTAGGATACAACCGTAGGCCTACATTCTAGGACTCCTGGAAAAAAATCTTGAAACTTCTGTCCAGTTACAGTACCTACTGGCTTCAGTTTTGGACTCAATTTTTTTTTTTCTAGAGGTTTGTTGTATCCTAAAATCACGGCTGAAGTTGAAATCACCCCCCTACCTTACTTTAACATAACACATGACCAGAAATTACCTTCGCAGCCAGGTCGGATTAACGGCTGAGTCATCTGTCATTGAAAAGATCGATACCGAGGGAAGACTGAATGGTTGCAGCAGAGGAACAAAGTTTTCTGCAGATTTTAATGGGGATGGCTTTGAAGATTTGTTATGCAAAGACAGAGATCGAAGGTGTGGTAACTTTGCATACCGGTAACTATTGTTAGTATAGCAGCGGTCGTGTATCCTTAGACACTTAGACAGCCATGTGCAACCCAAATCCGTCCCTGGGTCAAAATTTATGTTGTCTTTATGAAAGGGTCACAACTATGCTATAACATGTCTTAGAAAACTATAGTTTCAAAATATTCAGTGAAAACACTAAACAAATGCATAAACTGCCGTTATAATTTTCTAAAATAATTTTAATACGAGGTACCGGTATCATTATCGAGTGCCAAAGTTAAAACAGTGGGCTAAAAGCTTGGCTTTTCGCCATCAGTACCAAAGTTTGAAAAATCTGTCTCATGCGCAAGAATCCGTGATATCTGAATGTAACAGTTTGATGTCATCTATCGACTTTAGTGTTGCCAACGTAAACTGTTTCTTGGCATAGTGCGCATTTTGTTGGTAAATTTATTCCAATGTGAAGTAGCTTAGAGGTGGCTTTGATGAGTTTAATTGCGCGTTTAACAGCTACTGCGATACGCTTTAAACATAGAGATCTTGTGTTTCACAGCTCGCTTTCTGTAAAGCTATGGGAAAACGGACAGTTCTCTGAAGGTGTGGTCTATGAGGAAGACTTTTGCCTTAAATTCAGAGATGAGCTATATATTCTTGACGTTGATGGCGACGGAAGAACAGATATTTTATGCCATCACTACGACGAAGGTTACGAAGTGGTGCTACGCCCTGTGAAGTGACACATGAACTTTCACGTCGACGAAGGTCATTTCGTTTGAGGAAAGAGAAGATAAGTGATGGATAAAATCTGCAGATGAGCTCGACGACCACACGGTGGTAGAGTCATTCGTAGCCTACGTATGGCTATTTGTGCAGGCTTGTGATCAAGGAGAAACTAGCTACCATACTGTCTTATCAAACTTATTGTGCAATAAACTTGTGACGTTTACAAAGTACGTTTCTTTGCGGTATGTTGTATTGAGGTCAGAGACTGTCATAATATCACATGACATCCTTGCCCTTGGGTCTTCAACGTCATCGCACTTTGTATCACCCATTAAGAAAATGACGTTTTGATCGGCGTTTTATAAGCGCAACGAAGCATACTTTAGTCATACATGAAGTATTTTTAAAGACCAATGCAAAAATCCTCTTGGCGCAGGCGTTTGAGCAGGAAAACCCGCCCTTGCCATGGGAAAACGAATGGACATTGGACAGTTGGTGTTTCATCGAAGTCAGCTGCTAGAAATCAACTTGTTTCGTTGTTTGCGCTTGTTTCGTCTTTCTCGTTTCTCTTCCTTTATGCGTTCGATTTTTTGTCGTTTTGCTAATCTGGCTTCGAGCTCAGGATCCTAGAAATATCAATAAGATAATATTGTTTCTACACAGCGGGGCAGCAGCATAGACACGACAATACAACAGAATCTTCAAAACCATTGCAAATATATCGCTATAAAAAAAACATCTGAAACACATTTTACAGTACCTTTCCTTCCAAAATTAAATCCTTTCGTTTGTTGATTTTCTTATTCTTGCCAAAGTCTTTACTTTCGAGATTCTGAAAATCAAATGGTATTAATAACAGAATGGCAACGTGCAGCGTTTGCATTCCAAGCAAACGAACAAAATCTTTTGACTCTATTGTACTTACAAGTTCAACTTCACGTTTCATAACGTTCACCTTCGTCAAAATTTTAAGAACTTTGTTTTCCTCAACTTCGTATTCTTTTAACTTTGCATCTGGAACATGATTCAAAGTACAACATCTTGAATTCTTGATGACTTAGGGTAATAATAGTATGGTGGGCTGGGTGGCCCAGAAATTAACCGGGTTTTCAATTGATTTATAGCTTACGTCAGTTTTTATAAGAGTCAGATTGACAATTCCAGTTATTAAAAAAAAAAAAAAAACGAAAAATGCATGACATTAATAACGGAAGAGTACGTACTGGAGATTATAAACCGCATGTTTCAGCGGAGGCTACACATCGGGCTCTTCTGATCTGGCAGTAACAGGGTAGCCATTTGTAACGGCTATCGTTTATGTTAAAATCAAGTCACGAGAAGTTATTAGCCTAAAACCCGTATGAAAACGCTAATGCTCTACAGTTCACTTACTTATGTGTTGTTCTATGCTTTGTACGCGATTGATATCGAATTGTGTTACCAGAGATACGGCCAACCCAGACCTGCCTGCTCGAGCGGTCCGTCCAACTCTGTGTATGTAGTTTCTTGCTAAGCCCGGGATGTTGTGGTTTATAACTACCTAAAAACATACACAACAAACACAATGAATGACGTCATTTCAAGCCCGCGTATGAACGGCTTTAAATAAAGTTTGAGTCAGCACCAAAATATATAACCTTTCAACCTTCAGTTTGTAACCTTTCGTAAACGTTGAACTAACTTATTAAAGAAATGACGTTTCATTGATTCTCCCTGAAATGCCAAGAGGCAGAAGCAGAGTACAGTACATTGGCCTACTTACTTGTACAACGGGTATATCTAAACCTCTTGCAGCCACATCAGTAGCTATCAACAAGCGCGCCTTGCTGGATTTAAACCTCGACAGAGTGCTCAGTCGATGCTGCTGCTTCATCAGTGAGTGAAGTACAACACATTGGAAGCCTGCTTTGTACAGCAGCATTCCCAGCAGTTCGCAACTCCTGTGATCAAAACCACAAATGAAACTGCGAAACGAACGTGGCAGATAAGGCGAGCTTGAGTATGAGACAAGTTTTCGGCTTGTTTACCTTCATGTTTTCACCATTTTTGAAACGACTGGTGTTTGATGTGGTAAAGTTTTAACATATTAGCTCATTGAGATGTCATAATGATGAGGGGGCCACGGCTCTCGAAGTACCAAATACCGAAAATTTGACGTATTTCGAACACTTCATTCATCGTAGACTAAATTGCTCTAGACTAAACTAAATTGCTGTCAATGCGATGATTTTTTATGATCATTTCGAAGAGTCGAACGGGTATTAGCAGCAAAAAAAATCATTGAACAAAAAGCAGTGTTTTAGCAAGTTGAAACCGCAGAAGTTAGTCGGATTTGAGACACGTTATAGGCTTGCAATAAACGTCCCTAAATGTAAGAAGTTAGTTACACGTCCTACTGGGTACTAACTAGGCTACTAATATATGTACATTTTAAGGGATACTAGATTTTTGCGTTAATTTTGTAAGCATGGTTGCTTCGCGCTGTCCGGTGTTGAGGGTGAAATTCATGCGACAATTTAAGCTGTTGGTCAGTAGCACAAAATGGCATTTTACTTATAGAATACAATTTAAAGCGAACGGTTCGATAAACCTGATAATTTTTATGAGGCAAAGATGAATATTTCCCTTTCATTGGCACTGCTCTAAACTATACTGAGGGTAGCCTTGTACAAACTAGGGATGGTAGTGCAAACAGTACGGTACTTTAATTAAAGCTTACAAACTTCGGATTATATTAAATACACAATGTATCCAGCTGCACCTCTATACGGCCGCGCAGTCACTAGGCTACTCTATAAAGCAGTGATAGCAACACATATCTGTGATTGATACAGCAATATATAAAAACACGCGTTAATATTGAATATTTTTTGAAGAGTGAAGTTTATGATCAAACAAATTCAATGAACACATATTCCACAAATATCATACTTGCAAGTTTTCGTAAAAATCATAATTGAATGCTTTGGATATTTTTCTAGCAAGTCTTTGCAGATATACACAAGGTAACCATCTCTCACTTCCTCGGGTACAAGAATGTATCGTTGATCTAGTTGGTCCACAGTAGACACTCTAAAAAGAGCAAAAGTAAACAGCCAAAGAAATTTATTTGGAAAATAAGCTCGTGAAAAATGAGATGGTTATTCAAGTATATAGTGTGTTCTTTCCAGAACAGGGATCAAACTTGTTTGTGAAAAACACGGGTTCGCATATCAGCAGCATTTATTTCACTTACTGATTATTTGATTCCCAGAAAAATGGTTTCTTTGTTGACAATTCTTTTACCTCATTTAAGGTGTCAGTTAATGTTGCACTGAACAGTAGGGTTTGTCTGCAAAATTAAAAATAGAAATCAGACTAACAGTGGACTCTGATAACATAAATTCATAGTTTTGACATATTAAAACAAACATACCTTTCTTTGGGTAAGGTTTCAAATATGACATCCAAATCATTCGTGAAATCACCATCTAATTTATCAAGTAACCTATCAGCTTCATCGAGTATCAAGAATCTATTAAAACAAAGTATGTTTTTCAAAAGTACCATAACAGCGGCCTAAGGTTAGGAAACTTTAAAGTTTTAAATACACAGTCAACCCCACTTAAATTGGACAATACCGAGACCAAGGGATGTTGGTCTAATTATTATGTAAGTAGCCCAATAAAAAAGGAGTTACAAACCGCACAGAATAGTGGATTTAAATCCAACGAGAAATGCTTCGACAAAGAGAACACTCCAATTAACTATGAGACCAGGCAGGGTTCTGTATCCATACTCAATAATATACTCAATCATGTCCCTTATTGTTTTGGAATAAAGTTTCAAAGTCATCACATTTAGAGCTTATAATTTTTTATATGTCAATGCATTGAGAATTAATACGAATTTCAATACATTTTTTTTTCTTACTTTATTTTATTAAACTTAACGGTTTTCTCATTGCTGCGTATATGATCAGCCAATCTTCCAGGAGTAGCAACAACAACATGAGGCTTTTTTTCCAGCAACAAAGACTGTGACATCATATCTGAAAAAAACATCAAATACTAACAATATTATGCAATACTTTATTTCAATTACCGCTATCGTCCTCTAGGCTCTAGCTCAGAATAACTCACTGAGACACCAACTTGAACCAATGAACCTCCACGTATCCAAAAATGTCATTTAAACTTTGTAAAAAAAAACAACATAAAGTAAACTACAGTTTGATTAGTTATATTAATGTTACACAGTTACGGTGATGCTACAAACTTGCAATATCTGATAAGTAAAATTATATATTATGCTTGCTGCATAGCGTCATGTCTACGAAACGTCTTTAGTTCTGATTTAGAGTACACCATAGATCTTTCTACCAGTACCTTCTCTCAACAAAATAGAAATTAAAATAGAAAAAAGCAAATGTAAGGAATAAAACGAAAACCATAAATTGGACATGTCTTGATTGCATAGGAAACCAAATAACTTCAATAACACTAGTCAAAAGTTTTTTTATTTTCTTGCATGGACTTTGAGAACTGATGTAGGTTAATTCTGGGGTGCTGAATCCAAATCTGAGCTCATATTTCCTCTATCGCATCATGTTCCTGGTCAACACAAGAAAAATTGTGTTGAACAGTGTAAGAAGAATAAAAAACGAAATAACTTACCCATTCCTCCAACAATCACGGCATGGCGTAAATTTATAGGCTTTCCTATAAGAGAAAACTGTTCTCCAATTTGATATGCAAGTTCTCTGGTCGGTGTAAGGATCAGACAGAACACACCATATGGATCTTCTGAAAGCTTTTGTAAAACTGGTATGGCAAATGCAGCTGTTTTTCCACTTCCAGTTTTTGAGCAACCAAAACAATCATTTCCTGCAATCAAATTAGTACAGCAGTTGTATTGCAGGATTATTGTTAAAAAGTATTTTGATTTACTTTTAAATTTCAACTAAAATCAAGAACAAAAATAAGTGACGAATGACTTTCATTGTTGCATCACCAAAAGTCAACAAAGTAAAATAGTATTTTTTATTCCTTTTGAAAAGCTCAAAACAGTTTCAGATCATAAACATTTTTCCTGGCACATATTATATACCATGCATGAATTTTAAAAGCAACACTCACCATTCAGGATGGCTGGGATGCAGTTGTATTGTATAGGGGTAGGTCGTTTGAATCCCAAGTTACTCAAATGATTCAGAATCCAATCATTTAAATTCAAATCCGTAAAATCGCCTTGAGATTCCATAATTAGTTATTGGGTACAATTATACAAAAATGACTAAAAATAGTCTACAAAACAAAATCTTTTGGTGGAAATTGGCAATGAACTACTCATTGTACAACTCCATCAGGACTACAATCTGATGCACTGCAAAGTAAGATACCGTAAGCAGTCGCCTCGGATGGAGATTTAGCCTGGGCTTGCAAAGAATTCCAAGAGAGAACTTTATGGGTGCAACCTAATTCGTACCATGAACAATTTGTACCGTCAGTTCGTACCTTGAAAAGATCGAGAGAAAAAATAAAAAAAAGCCAAAGTCGCTGATCGCAGTTTCCGCAAACATTTTAAAAGGGTTATGGTTAGGGTATCGGATAGGTAAGATCGATAAAAAAATAGAACATCACTGATTGCAGTTTCCGTTTTTTCACAAACATTTTAAAATTTCCGGTAATGATCCTAAGAGTTTGCTGAAGTCACTGATCGCAGTTTCTGCAAACATTTTAAAAAGGTTAGGGTTGATCGGAGTTTCCGAAAACAATTTGAAAGGGTTAGGGTGTTTCCGCAAACAAACAAACTGAAAAGATCGAGAGAAAAAAATAGAACAAAGCCAAAGTCGCTGACCGCAGTTTCCGTTTTTCCGCAATTTCAGCAAACATTTTAAAATTTCTAGTAATGATCCTAAGAGTTTTTGTTTGTTTGCGGAAACTGCAATTAGCGACTTCGGCTTTTTTTAATTTTTTCTCTCGATCTTTTCAAGGTACGAACTGACGGTACGAATTGTTCATGGTACGAATTAGGTTGCATCCAAACTTCATCACTACGTTTTTTCCACAATATCTACCTTTGAATTTATTACAATCTTTGAACACCGCATCACTATTGCGGCACGGTATAACCTATTAGAAATAGCAGAGAATATCACACAATATTATAAAAAAAATTTGTTTAAATATACAAGCAGAGGCTACAACTATCCTATAAGGTAACAATAGTTTCTGATGTCATTGTTACTCTATATAACGTGAATAAAACTTTATGTGCAAAAGCCAGAGAATTATATAAGTACCGGTACATGAACAGAGGATTCATATAAGTACGAAGACAGTAGCGACGCTACTTTTTTGTAGTTGGGCGCCACTACATTTCTGTTGGAATAACGACTGCAGTACAGTAGCAGTATATACAATTTTTTTTTTCAATTTAGACGAGAGGGTTACATTCTTTCAGTCGCACTCTAGCTATTTTCCAATTAAAAATTTAAAAAACTCATTTTAGGAACTTCTTATGGAAACAATGCATGAAAAAATCAAATCAGCAATCATTCGACTATTTTGGGAAACTTCAAACTACTTTGACAAAGCCACCACGACTTTGAGTACGAATTTTCGGTGTTGGTGCCATCACATGAAATGTCGATATGTAAAAAGTCAATTGTGGAGTTTTTTTAGGGCTTTCCTAGTGCCAATTTATAAGGCAGTGGCTATTTAACCGGCGCCGGTCTTTGAATCTGAAACACTATTTGACCGGTCTTGACGTCACTATATAGGCACTTCTTTCTTTTTCTCTTTCAAAGCAAAAGACGAGAAGAGTGCCTAGGGTATATAAGTTCTAAATTCGACAATTATGTTCAATTGATTCGGTGGCGCGTAGGATACGTCTGCGGCTGGTGTTCCAGAGGGAATGAGTTCGATACTATGCGGAAGCGTTTTTCTTTTAAAGTTTTTAACTAAATTTTGACCCGAAGTGACTCAATCGTTAGGCTGCTGCATTTTTGTGGTCAACTTTTAATTTGAGTAGCCTACAGCCCAATTTTTTATGTCTTTTCAACTATGAGTAATAAATTTAGAGTTTTTTAATTTTCTTGAATAATTGAGAATTTCTCTGGATAATTTTCCGTTCGTCATAAGCATTACATCAATCAATCATTTTATTTTTTGTCATTAACGCGTCCGGGACGAAAAAGATACTAACTACAAAAATCGATACAAACCTACCAGCACGTTAACGAACAGGAAAAGGTGGCAAAACCTTGAAAGGTTTAAAACGTGCCTGAATGAAAAATTATGTAGTAGGCTATATATCAGTAGTTAGCACGGCCACTTTTGCGTCGTTCAGCAAACACGGTCACATCCTCTTATGACGAACGAAAAATTATCCAGAGAAATTCTCAAATTCAAGAAAATTAAAAAACTCTAACTTTATTTCTCATAGTTGAAGACATAAAAAATTGGGCTGTAGGCTACTCAAATTAAAAGTTGACCACAAAAATGCAGCAGCCTAACGATTGGGTCACTTCGAGTTAAAATTTAGTTAAAAATTAAAAAAAAAAAACGCTTCCGCATAGTATCGAACTCATTCCCTCTGGAACACCAGCCGCAGACGTATCTTACGCGCCACTGAATCAGTTGAACATAATTGTCGAATTTAGAACTTATATACCCTAGGCACTCTTCTCGTCTTTTGTTTTGAAAGAGAAAAAGAATGAAGTGCCCTATATAGTGACATCATGACTGGTCAAATAGTGTTTCAGATTCAAAAACCGGCGCCGGTTAAATAGCCACTGCCAATTTATAATGTTTTCTTATTAAACATACAACACTCCCATTCCTTGCAGTGATGATTTTTATCCGTTGGAAAAGACCTGTTGAAGCCAAAGCAGGCAAGAGCCGCAGGACACAGCAACAAGCATTTTGAAATGCTTCTGTTTTTGAAACATGCGTAGTTTAACAATAAATGTCACCTAGAATGTGTTTTCTATAAGGATCTTGAAATGGCAGAGTAAACCGTTCAGTTTGTTTTTATTATTGACCATAATACCGAAAAACAATGTATGCCACCAAGCAGAGGTCTAGAAGTAGAAAGTGATATCAATTGTTTTCAAGGTCATTTTGACGTTATAACGTGCTTCCTGTGTCATTTTAAGTTAACACAAAAGTGGCGGTAGCGCCTACTTTTAAAATATTGGATGCTCAGTGCCCACCTCTATAACCACTGTGGTAACCAGTCTGAAACTCTGAATCTCTTACCAACGAAAGTACGCAACAACCAGCGCGGGCGCGGCCAGCTTCCAAGCAAACGGCGTCGCCAAGTTGAACAAGAATGTTGCCAAATGTTTGTAAACTTTTCCGCAAAATCACTATATTTGCCAGAAACCGGAAAACCAACACTTGCCCTGAAAAACTATTCCAAGATTAATTGAAAGCGATTTTGTTATCCACTTAATCACTCATTAAACCATCATAGTGATTGCAACGCAAAACTATATATTCCTTAGGTGTACCGGTACTTTAAATTTTCCCAAGTTTTCTTGTTTTTATATGCTGAGAAATACATTTTCTACATTTGCAATTTCTTTTTAGTCCTGTAAGTAAATTTACAATTTTACTGCAATATGAAATGATTACAATTTTTTTATGTCATGAGCATTCCGTTCAGTGTTCAGCTCCTTGACATGAGATGCTTGAGGAGCCGCCAAAAGAGGAAATATATCACATAGTCTATTTCATTGTGGTCAGTACAAAAATTTGTGATTTAACAGAAAAAAGTAGTCAGCGGAATCTCGCGCGTTTTTCGACAAAATGAGGACTAAAAACTCTGGGCCCAAAAATGTCATCAAGGAAGCATCTGACTACCATGGAAACAATAGAAAAACAATGTTTAGCACAACGGGGAAGGGAAATGCTGGTTGCTGAATTAATTTCTAGTTTCGCAAATTTTGGGTAATTTTAGATTTGGTTTAGGCAACAGTTAGCTATCGTACATTTTTATCATCAACCCGATTGAAACAGTCTGTTACGTCTCGTTTGTTTCGGGTGTGGCTACATTTTTGCTGATGTCATGTTAAGAATCACTGCTTGTTCTTTCAGTCGTTTATCATATATTGGCTGTCTGAATAACCATGCAGCTGGAGTTGGACGAAAATTAAATTTATCTGGGCGTTTATCTGCAAACAGAATGGCATCTGGAGGTATGGTCAATTGATTTTCAAGTTTTTTATTATTCATAGGTTACAATGTCAAATTAAAGTAATTTTTTTCCAAAAAGAGCGATCAGGAATGGCAGTAAGTTGTCGCAGTTGTAAGTAGGTCGTAAAAAAAAAAGAAAACTGGTTATTTTGTGCTGCAGGACTATAATAATAATAATATTGTATTCTGGTCCAGTAGGCTACACAGTACACATGGTACTACAGAGAAAAACATTAACATACTCGCAAATAACAATTGATAAGAAAACATAAATAAATAAAAATAAGAAATTTTTAAAGAAAAAACAAAAATCACAAGGAACAGAAAGGATAAGACACAATCATAAATAGTTTTCGACACGTCGCTCAAATATCGCAATAGACATACTATTGACTACAGCATATGGTAAATTATTCCAAGTGTCGACTACTCTATTGGCAAAGGAAAATTTACGGCAGTTCAGTTGAGCAAACTGTTTATGCAATTTAAAATTATGACCTCTGGTTGAATTAGAGTTAAAAAGGATATATTTGGAAGCTGGTGATACCGAAACATTGTGTACTAATTTAAAAACTTCTGTCAAATCAAAAATTAATCTCCGTTTTTCCAAGGAGAGAAGGTCTAGTTCAAACAGTCTTTGTTCATAAGTTAGGTTTTTCAGTCCATGAATGCATTTTGTTGCTCGTTTTTGCACCCTCTCCAGCAAGTCAATGTCCCGAACAGAATGGGGATTCCAAGCCACCACTGCAAATTCCAAGTGGGGCCTGATCAACTCAGTTCAACTGTTTATATAATCTTAAAAAGACATGCTTGTCCCTGCTGACCAGTGTCCGTTTTAAAACACCCAGGACCATCTCCGCCTTTTTAACTGCATATGAGACATGGGTGAATGTTTTAAGATCAGTCGTTATCATGACGCCCAAGTCTTTTTCACTCTTTTTAGGGGCGATTGGCATGTCACCTAGAACATACTGATGCTCTAAGTTGCCATACCAAAGTGCAGAGTGGAGCACTTGTCAACATTAAACTGTAGTTGCCAGGATTCAGACCAGTCCATTAACAATTTCAAGTCCGTTTGTAGCAGGGATGAGGCAAGATCAGGATCATCCCTGCTCAATTCTGTGTAGATTTTCATGTCATCCGCGTATTTCAACAAGGTGCTGTGACTAATGTAGTCATCAGCGTCATTGACATAGGCAATAAACAGCAAAGACCCAAGGCAACTTCCCTGAGGCACACCGGATATCATGGGTTTCGGATCACTTTTCTCTCCATCCACCACAACGACTTCACTCTTACCAGAAAGGAAGGAATGTATCCACGAATAAACATTGCCTTTTATACCCAAAGCTGACAGTTTCCTCATTAGTCTTTCGTGTGGAACCGAATTAAAGGCTTTGGAAAAGTCCAAATACACAACATCAACATATTGACCTTTATCAACAATAGATGTGATATTCTCCAGAAATTCAAGAAGTTGGGTTGTGCATGAGGATTGTGGGATAAATCCACGGACTATGCAACTATTCTGCAAAAACATTATTTTTTGAATAGGCATAGGCAGCACATCAATCTGCTTGGTTTCAATCTGAACATTTTAATTGGGGCTTTGTGGGAACGGATGGAGGTAGGGATGGGCAAAATAGAAGAATAAGCTATTCTAGAATAATTTTTCGAATCTAGAATTTCGAATACCTATTCTAGAATAATTTTTTTAATTTCAGAAAAAAGTTAAAAAGCTTTGTTTTTATTCTGGTTTTATTGAAGACACATAATGGAAAAGTGGCAACAAAACAAAAAACAACAGTAACTGCCTGCCTAGGAGAGCAAGAATTTGTTGCAGTGAAGATTGTTTAAAGCTTCTACTAAAATGCTCGCCAGTGAGCCGCAATCGCAGTTTTGATGCTGTTAATCCAGCACTAGAGAGGGATCTTTCTGAAGATGCAGAAGTAGCAAAATACTTCCTCGCAAGATCAAACAACAGCGAGAACTTTTCTTTATTTTTGTTCCACCATTCAATTGCATCGCTGTTTGGCACTTTTGCCTTAAGGTACAATCGGATTTCCTCGGCAGCTAAAAGCTGTTTGTTGTTACTTGATGCTGAAGTATTCGTCGCTTCAACACCGGAGCTCAATAAAGCATCCATTTCATTGGATTTAGAACTGCATTGTTATGGAACTTCCTACACTAAGTGGTAGCCTCACTCAGAGTTGAATTGTTTTCCATGTTTCGTACGATGAAAATAGATGCAAATCCACAGCACAACGGTCTTCTGACGTCTACAAAGCGCACTGGTAAAGAGAGCTGGCTAGCCGTTTTTGCTAAAGCGAATAGCTATCGCCGAGCCGAATGTAATTGATCGGCAAAAAATTGCTAAAAAATTTTGGTAGTCGGAAAAGCGGATATTTCAGTTCGGTTTGGAAAATTTGATTTGAAATATGATTTCAATTTGAATAATTAGATATTCGGATTGCAACTATTCGAAATTCTATATTGTCCATCCCTAGATGGAGGTAGCCCTTTGTAATTCTGAGGTTCTGATATCTTTTCAGGAATTATCGATTTTTTCTTTTGCATGTTTTTCAGAACCTTCTGATGATCCGTTTAAGTGAAACAGGCTGTCAAGTGTTTAGATCAGAGGTGTGCAACATACGGCCCGCGGGCCAGAGCACGGCCCGTGGTACCCATTTACGTGGCCCGCACATTCTTCATCAAGTAGCCCATTATTTTTAAATACTTTTCACTGTTAGATCGGAGGATGTTATTATTTGTTAACATATTTCCTCATTTCAAGCAAAACTACAACTCTTTCGATCTCAGTTGAGCAAAGCATCTCTGACTCACTTTCCTTGTCTGGAAAGTAGAAGCGTTCAAATTCAAGACTGTGAAAAATATGTTGGAATGGTTGAAAAGTTAACTTCTGCATTTGAAACTTGCTTCAAAGATTTTCGAAAACACAATGCCGACTTTCAACTTTTCGCTTATCCATTTGACCTGGTTGTGGAGAATATTCTATCATAGCTTTCAATTAGAAATACTAGAATTGCAAGCAAACGTCGATCTCAAACGAGCCTACAATGAAAATGATTTTCTTACTTTTTACAGAAGCTATGTGTATGGAAATTACACAAATCTAGAAAATCACGCGAGAAAAATGATCTCTCTTTTCGGAAGCACATAGCCTACAGCTGTGAGCAGTTCTTTTCAAAAATGAAGCTGTTCAAGACAAAATGCAGGAATCAGCTTACAGATGAGCACTTGTCAAGTCAACTTCGAGTTGCCATTTCTTCCGTCAAAGCTGACATTGGCAACATTTCTGGACAGAGAAGATATCAGACATCTCATTAATCACTCACTCAATGTGTAACTTGATTGTGTGTACTTTTCCATTAAATAAATTGTTCATATAATTTCATGTGTTATTCGATAGACTGGCCCTCAGCATCATTATAATTGTACGTTGTGGCCCATTGCGATAAACAGTTGCACGCCCCTGATTTAGATAGTAGTAACTATATTTGATACAATTATACATATAGGCCTATATATATTATACTATAAACCATGAAAACTATTAATACTACAAAAAGTGCTCAATGCCAAGCAAAAAGCCAAGCAGAGTGAATTAAATCAAATATAGAAATAAAAAAGGTTTTAGAGAACTGTATTAACTATATTTGGTATATTATATAGGGTCTGCAGGGGTAAAATGGGTACCTGGGGTAAAACGGGTAATTATATTATTTTAATGGTTGCATCATTTGTTGTTGTTAAAATGTAAAGCTGCTTTCAGTGATAGTTATTTATACGAACAGCTATAATTTAGCACAAAAAAAGTGAGAAGAAGAGTTTAATTAATCCCTTTATTGATTTTGAAGTATTTTTTGTGCAAGACGCTTATTTTGGGTATTGTTTGAAACTTTTATGCTGCTTGGAAAGTTCAAAGGTATGTACCGTAAGCATCAAAATATTGTATTAATCACATTTAGAAGGTGTTAGGCCATCTTTCTGTCAATTTTTTTTTGCTTTCCATGCACAGTTTACTTGAAAACCAGTATTTGTAGAACACAGGGTAAAATGGGTATGCTTATACTTTGCTGGAAGAAATGCCACGGACCTACAAAAAGATTTGTAGGAAGTAATTTTGAAGATTTGTGGGAAGTGGGCTTCATCCATTTGATCTTACTAAAGTGGGTCTGCTACTATTCGGCGAGTCCGATTCGGCGAGTCCGATTCGACTAGTCCGATTCGGCGAGTTCCCTATTCGGCGAGAGCCTTTTTCGGCGAGTGCCCTATTCGGCGAGTTTTTGAAATTTGTGAAAGGAAATTATCGGATACCGTAGCGTAATTACAATTGCCGTTTTTACATCGTTTTAACGTCGCTAAACGTTGAAATCGTGCAGAAAGGAATAAAAATTAAATGTTTAAACTATTAAATTACAATTCGTCATGTCAGTTCAGTTGTTTTTATTTCTGACCATCATATGAAAAACAATACACGTCAACATAGCAAAGGCGTAGAAAAAGGTAGAAGCGACAAAACACGAACGTTGAAACGTGCTTGTGACCGAAGTAAGTTATTGAGTTGAAAGAAACATACGCGCCGACTTCCAGGGGGCGGCGCCCCCCGTAAATTTATGGTTGAAGGGCAACAAAAATGGTGATGACAAGTGGTGTTTCAAAGATAAAACACTTCGTGAAAGAGATTTAGATAATTTAAACGGTCTTAAAGAATGCCGAAAGCAAGAAAAGCCTACGTTGCTCTTGCCCGCAAAACAGCAGCTGATCGCATGGCTTTCTCATACGGTATGGAAGTTTCAAAGTAGATGGTAGAGTAACTTGCACTGCTGGAATAGTCACGTAACTATTCACTGCAATATTAAGTAAACCAGCTAAATTAGACGCGCTATTTTCAACGAGGCCTTCCCGCTGTGAGACAATTATGATTCAACAGAACGCATTGTTTTCTTCGCAATGTGTGAGAATTAAATCGAAAACCGATAAAAGAAAAGGTGTTTAATGGTCTTGGTCGCAGATATTGCCTGCATTAACGACGTCTCTTACCGCTATTATCACCTAGCTAACCTGACATCATTGTTTTATGCGGCCGCTAAGGTTTGACATCGACTTCAACGATCATGGAATGTTACGTGAAAATAATAACGATTATATCCTACACGCAAAAATAAAAAAATGATCTCCTCTTTCTGTTTTGTCTCGTGAGCTTTGCATATTGCTCAACAAGTGCATAAAGTTTAGAATTGACAAGAAATCATTGAATTTGAAAATTAAGTTTGAATCACTGCAAATAAACGTATTCAAAAGTTTTACTTAGGCCGACGCGATTTCACACTTACGTAATCTACATCGACAATGATTTTTAGTGCGTTCATTTTGAAAATTGCCGAGCTGGAGACAACAGCTTGTCCCGTGTTAGTTGAACTTGTCTTTTTGAGGTGAAAATCACTTGCGAACATCTCGACCTTTACTCGAGTCTAGGCCACGCTCGAGTATAGCCTACTGTATTCAATAAAAGACTATAAAGACTTTCGATAAAAAACAGAAGAGAAAACACTTCGCAGTTGTTAACGCTTTGAAAGTAATTAGCGAAACGAGGTTAATAAAACTGATAGCGGGTTTTCACTCTGCTTGAGATCATGATTTTTTGCGTTTTATTTCGATAACTTCACTGTCTTGATCGTTGTTATTCACTCGCACGAAAAGGAAATGAATCGGCTTGTTTTCCAACAGTTCCAATTATGAGCTAACAATATCAAAATTTTTACGACTAGGCGTACTGCATGCGTAAAACTAATCCTTTCAAGCAGCGCTTCTAATAAATTCAGTTTGGGACCTATTTGTTCATATAAACAAGACACTAAGCTTAATCAAAGACTATTTTAATTGAGTAAAATAGCGTTATGGTTATGACGTCATCACCTTTCTCGCCCCCCAAGGTTTTTTGAAAAGTCGGCGCCTATGGAAAGAAATTTGGCACGGTCGCAACACCTTCAGAAAAATTTAAGATATGAAGGGAAAATAAAATGAAGAAAATGTTACAAAAAAAAATAAAATAAATTTTGTTTATGTCTATAAGTTAGTACTTTTGAATAGTTAAAATGATTAGTTTGGATCAACAAATGTGTGGCCTACAGCTTGGATTGAAAGGAAATTATCGGGTACCGTAGCCTAGTTATCCCGACCAGCAAAAATTTGTTCCAAGAACACAGTTCATTTTTACATTGTAGTAACAGAATGAAAAGGCTAACCAAATGTGTGGCCTATCGTGTTAACGTCGCTAAACGTTGAAATCGAGTAGAAAAGGGAGCTTTTGCTGACTAGGATACTTTGAAACTGAGAAACATTCACAGAAGCCTTTCGATTTGTTCCAAGAACCCAGTTAGCCTAACAGTTCATTTTTACATTGTAGTAACAGAATAAAAAGGCTAACCAAATGTGTGGCCTACTGTAGGCCGCCTACAGCTTGGATTGAAAGGAAATTATCGGGTGCCGTAGCCCAGTTATCCCGACCAGCAAAAATTGCCGTTTTTACATCGTTTTAACGTCGCTAAATGTTGAAATCGTGTAGAAAAGAGAACTTTGCTGACTAGGATACGTTGAAGCTGAGAAACATTCACAGAAGCCTTTCGAATTGTTCCAAGAACCCATTTAGCATAACATTTCATTTGTACATTGATTCAACGTCTGGATACATTATCTTAAAAATGCAACGTATCGTAGGGCTTCTGTGAATGTTTTTCAGTTTCAACGTATCCTAGTCAGCAAAGTTTTCTTTTCTACACGATTTCAACGTTTAGCGACGTTAAAACGATAGGCCACACATTTGGTTAGCCTTTTTATTCTGTTACTGCAATGTAAAAATGAACTGTTAGGCTAACTGGGTTCTTGGAACAAATTTTTGCTGGTCGGGATAACTAGGCTACGGTACCCGATAATTTCCTTTCAATCTAAGCTGTAGGTCACACATTTGTTGATCCAAACTAATCATTTTAACTATTCAAAAGTACTAACTTATAGACATAAACATGATTTTTTTTGTAACATTGTCTTTGTTTTATTTACCCTTCATATCTTAAATTTTTCCGAAGGTGTTGCGACCGTGCCAAATTTCTTTCAACTCAATAACTTACTTCGGTCACAAGCACGTTTTAACTTCGCGTTTTGTCGCTTTTACATTTTTCTCGACCTTTGCTATGTTGACGTGTATTGTTTTTGATATGATGGTCAGAAATAAAACTAACTGAACTGATATGACGAATTTTAATTTAATAGTTCAAACATTTTATTTTTATTCCTTTCTGCACGATTTCAACGTTTAGCGACGTTAAAACGATGTAAAAACGGCAATTGTAATTAGGCTACGGTACCCGATAATTTCCTTTTAAAAATTTCAAAAACTCGCCGAATAGGGCACTCGCCGAAAAAGGCTCTCGCCGAATAGGGAACTCGCCGAATCGGACTAGTCGAATCGGACTCGCCGAATCGGACTCGCCGAAACGGGCCATTCCGTACTAAAGTACAGCCTCGAATTGTTAACAGCATTCAAGAGTTGAATCTTCTTCAGCAGTCATCTTGGTGACTCTCCAAGAAAGCTGCTTTGACAATCCATCATTAATGCAATTACACCTCCTGCATCTGCTGAAATACAAGGTGCTCTAGCCAACTCCAAAAGGAAGAGAAAACGAGTACAGGCCAAGACTGGGGAAGTATTGACTGCAGATACTGCTTCAAAATGCCTATTTATGGAAGATCAACAAAGAAAGAAAAAGAAAATTGCAGTTGCAAGGAAACAGAAGTCAAATGAAGCTTGTTCCAGTCATCGATCGGAAGAGTCAGAGGATAATATACGGTAACTCATTGCATCACATGAGATGGATGCTTCAGAAAATAAAGAAAATAGGGTTGCATGTGATGTGTGTGATGAATGAACCTGTGTCTCTTGTCTTCCTTCTGGTTTAAAATAGACACAGAAAACATTTGCAGCCAATCCCACCAATAAACTTATTGTCATTTGTATGGCGTATAGTGTTTGTGTTGATCATACGCGCCGACTTCCGGGGGGCGGCGCCCCCCGTAAATTTATAGCTGAGGGGCAACAAAAATGGCTATTAGTGGTGTTTCAAAGATAATATACTTCGTGAAAGAGATTTAGCTCATTTAAACGGACTTAAACAACGCCGAAAGCGAAAAACAGCGTACGTAGCTCTTGCCCGCAAAACAGCAGCTGATCGCATGGCTTTCTCTGGAACGTGAATTACTAGGCCTTCTGAGGTGCGCACGCTCAGTCGCTCACTGCTGATCTTCCCGCGCGTGCGTAGCAACTTCAAAGTCAAAACGTGTGGTAGCGAAAATGCGAATGCGAGATTGAATGTTTATTCTCATTTCACGAGCTATCCAAACGTCCGTTAGATTTTCTGTGACTTCAAATATAAAATCGATTTTAGCAAACTTTATCGAGTTGAAAGTACGACACAACGAACAATTACGTGAATAAGAAAAAATGCATTTTTCAAAACCGTCATCCGTGTTTTTCTTCAATAAGCACTGTATTGATGTAGGCTATATTGTATATATTGTGAAAATATATATATACATCTCATACACTCATCTCTATACACTCCTGCACTACCGTATATATATACTCGAAATAGGTCGATCTCGTGTATAAGTCGAAGCCCTACTTTTGAGCTGAAAATCGGTGATATTTCCTTCTCCCGTGTATAAGTCAAATAACTTAATCCCGATGCTACCATTCCATAGTTCATTTAAGTATTGGCATTGACATGAGGTGAGGAAATTTCAAAGTAGAGCGGAGAGTAAATTACGCTGCTGGAATAGTCACGTAACTATTCACGGCAATAATGAGTAAACCAGCTAAATTAGACGCGCTATTTTCAACAAGGTCTTCCCGCTGTGAGATCAGTTATGATTCAACAGAACGCATTGTTTTGTTCGCAATGTGTGAGAATTAAATCGAAAACCGATAAAACAAAAGGTGTTTAATGGTCTTGGTCGCAGATATTGCCTGCATTAACGATGTCTCTTACCGCTTTTATCGCCAAGCCAACCTGACATCATTGTTTTATGCGGCCGCTAAGCTTTGACATCGACTTCAACGATCATGGAATGTTACGTAATAAGAACGAATATATCCTAGACATAAAAATAAAAAAATTGATGTCTTAAAACAGCTCTTTCTGCTGTTTTGTCTCGTGAGCTTTGCATATTGCTCAAAAAGTGCATAAAGTTTAGAATTGACAAGAAATCATTAAATATAAAAATTAAGTTTGAATCACTGCAACTAAACGTATTCAAAATTTTTACGTATGGCCATTTCACAAATCGTATTCTACGTCGGCAATGATTTTGCGGCAGCAAAAATGCATTCACTTTGAAAACTGCCGTGCTAGAGACAACAGCTTGTCCCGTGTATGAGTTGTTGAACCTGTCTTTTTGAGGTGAAAATCACTTGCGAACATCTCGACCTATACTCGAGTATATACGGTATTCGATAAAATACTATAAAGACTTTCGATAAAAAGCAGAAAAGAAAACACTTCGCCGATATTAATGCTTTGAAGGTAAGTAATTAGCAAAACGAGCGAAACGAGGTTAATAAAACTGATAGCGGGTTTCCACTCTGTTTGAGATCATGATTTTTTGCGTTTTATTTCGATAACTTCACTTTCTTGATCGTTGTTATTCACTCGCGCGAAAAGAAAATGAATGATCTTGTTTTCCAACTGTTCCAATTATGAGCTAACAATATCAAAATTTTTACGACTAAGCGTACTGCATGCGTAAAACTAATCGTTTCAAGCAGCGGTTCTAATAAATCCGCTTTGCGACCTAGGTGTTAATATAAACAAGACAGTACGCTTAATCAAAGACTATTTTAATTGAGTAAAATAGCGTTATGGTTATGACGTCACCACCTTTTTCGCCCCCCAAGGTGTTTTGAAAAGTCGGCGCCTATGGTGTTGATATTTGTTGTTAAATAACTTGTTACCGTACTGTATTATTTTGTATGCTTGTGTTTGTGGTTCTTTTTCTATGGTCTTTATTTTTTTGTACTACAACAATAAAACGAGTAATACTGAGTATATTTATGATCATAGGCGTCGATTTTTTCTTAGAAGAGAGGGATTCTGGGTGGGCGAGAGTTTTCAAACAGATTTCATTGAATGTGTATGTTCGCAAATTCGCAATGGTTAGTCTTTCTCACAAAGACTGCGTTTAGCGTCGCTGCAGCAATTAAGCTTTAATAGGTTTGATGTTTGCTTTCTTGCGCCTTGCGATCTTATCAGCGCTGCTAAACTAAACAAACTTCTTTTATGTTTTCCTTTGCGACCTAAAAAGCGCATGTCTCGTGACCTGTTATCTTTAAAGTGGCGTCTTCGGATTTGCTGCAAAATGTTCGGACAGGTGACCAAGTACCATCAGGGTTAAGACGCATCCACTGGAATTCAGAGAAAAACTCTTTGCAACACATGACCTTCCCGAGCAGGAAGCTGATCCGGCAGCATGCTAACGTCAAATGGAGGGGTCTGCTACTATTCGGTGAGTCCGATTCGGTGAGTTCTTAACCTCTAACCCTAAAAGGGCAATGATAATTAGGCTACGGTACCCAATAATTTTTAAAAAAATTTGAAAAAATCACCGAATAGGGATCGGACTCATCGAATCCGACTCACCAAAACGGGCCATTCCGCAAATGGAGCAGGTAGAGATCTATGGCTCATGTTGTCTTCTACAACTACCGGTGCATTGCCTGAGACATTGACGTCGCCACTGTCCATCCTTGAAGCACTGCTTTCTTCATCAATGTCATCTCTACGTTCGTTCGTGCTGGACGTGGCTTCTTCAGCGTTATCATCTCGACGCCTTTTGGAAGCAGGTTTTATGAATGCGCGAATAGATGTTTCACTTTGCTTCATGTATAACTTTTCAATAATGAAATGACAACATCGCGCAGTGCCCCCATTTATACCCAGCAACAAGTTTGTGAGAAAAGATTTCTAAAAAGCGATTGGTTCAGTATGTTTTTAGTTTGTATCGGTTATTTTACTGTCATGTTCACTATGATGTCATATTCCCTTACGCTGACACGGAACTGAAGTTTGATTGTGACGTAACGAAAGTGAGACCATTCGGAGATCAAACGTGGCTTTCTTTCAGCGGTAATTGCCAGCGTGTGGCACTGTGGCAGTGGTAGTTGCCGCGGCAACAACAATACAGTGAGTACTGCCTTTTTTTCAAAGCAGCGTTGTTGCGGAATTGCTTTGTCCTGTCGTATACCTAGCGAGAGGCATAGCGTAAAACAAGAAGTTGCGCTGAAGTTGGTTGGATAATTCCGTGTTTAACAAAAACGGAAATAATTGTAACGAACACTTCATAAGTGTCATGAAAACAGGGTGGGCAAAACATATTTTGCCCACCCTCGTTTCACGACAGGGTGGGCGCCACCCACCCAGCCCACCCTATTTCGACGCCTATGTTTATGATATATCCATTTTACCCCGAGGCCTGGCTAAAATGGGTACCAAAATGCAGGTTCAAAATGACAGGCCTACAAGGTATATAAGTGAATATTTTTGAATATCATAAATATGACATATTCTACACATATCAAATGTTACATTGCAATTTTTTTTAAATATTACTTCGTCTGTTAAGATTTTACAAGATTTAAAAAAAAAATGGCCAAATTCCTACCCGTGTTACCCCAGTAGACCCTACTATATATAAATGTATCAAGAACTTGTGCAAACTTATTTGTAATAAAAAGACAATAGTTACATATACATGCTTTTAAACTATAGTTTTCTAAAACAAAGTTAAAGAAAGTGTATGAATTTTTCTTTGGGTTTAATACTCAACAGGTTGAGAATTACTGATAAATGTACATTTTAATATAGGCCTACGGTATATAATTTATGTAAAATATTGGACATGCTTAACTATTTAGCTACAGCAATAATCTTTTGATAGCTATTCTGCATTTTGTAAGTTATATAAATGGAGTTTATTATCAAAAATATTAAATAGCTCAGTTGGTTTATCACTTGACTTTATAAGCAAAGAAACAACAAAAACAAGCAGCCTTGGTTCAATTCTTGGGGTGTGTGCTTGAGCATTGCTTTTAAAGGACAGCTTTCCCATTCAGTGGCACCTAGTGGATGTAATACTTCAGAGACAACAACACTTCAACATGCAAAAGCTTCACTCTGTCAATCTCGGTGACTAGACCTATGTCAGTGGTTCAGAGTCTTTTCGAATGTAATACTGCCAGGATTAAGTTCCCAAACAAAGCTTCTCAGTCTGAAGATAAAGATTTTCTCAAATCAATCAATTTTATTGTGCTAAACAAATTTATGAGATTTTACAGGCACTATAGGACCGCTTTTTATATAATCTAAGCCTGTAGAACCTTGTTTTACATGTTTGAAATTAATAATACGTATGGAAGTTTACTTTTACAAATAACACAAAAACATTACAATGATGCAACTTTACAACAATGCCATGTTGTAATTAGGTGCTGTTTTTCAGATTAGTGTGCTGTAAGGTGTCAATAAAAAGTTGCAGCTAGAATATTGATATTTATTATTTTACTGTATTACTAGTGGGTTTTTCTGCAATATTTTTTGTGCTATGGTGATTATTTCAAAAGGTGCTTTTGCAATTATATTAGTATTGAGTTTTTATTCTTCAGCAAGTAGCCAAACAACTGGTCTAACCAAAGAAGAGCTAAAGAAGCGCTTAACACCTTTGCAGTACCATGTCACTCAAGAAAAGGGAACTGAAAGGTGGGAACTGTCTAATGTTTATCCCAGTAGTTCTTATTCCTTTTACTGACACACTTCACTTTAGCAATGATCACATGCTTTGCCCGCCCCCCTCATTTTGAACAAGTGCAGGGCTGCGATTTTTGCCTTTTTCGGTGACGAGGTCACTCGACACGCGCCATCACTATTCGACAAACGCCGTGCCTTACGAAAAAAAAAAAACGAAAAAAAAAAAGGAAAATAAAAAGGCAAAAAAAAACTGAGAGAGAACTAAACGTCGTCAGGTCGAGGAACAATCGGGGGGGGACATCACGTGATGCAATCATAAGAGTGCTGACTTACGTAAACTTTCTTGCGCCAGGTATTTCAAAGCAAGGTCTAAATGTGACGCTTCACACGAGAAACTCCCAAGGCGTCAGCGCCGCCATTTTGAACACTGCGGGAGAATGCTTTGATCGAAGTTCCAACGCCTGGCATCAAACATTTCGCCACACACGTTTTGTGCTATTCGACACAACGGGTTTCTTTTATAGATAAAATAACCGAAGTAGGCTACTTTAATTGTCAACGTGTTTGCAAGTTTGTATTTATGTCTGACTTATGCACTTGTTTCAAGCTTGCAGAAATGTTTTGCAATGTGTATAAGAAATAGCAGACAGATAAACACGGTTGCAACTTGACTTCCATCCACTAAAAGGTTTTCTGTGATTACGTAATGGGCGATTTTGCATTTGCATTCACAAAAGCACACAACCCAGCTGGCAAAACCCGTCGTTTTTACATTGATTCAACGTCTGCAGACGTTGAATCGAAAAAACGAGAAGCGAAAAATATACTAGAGTAGTCTATCACGAGTCACGACCGCACTGTTTGATTTGTAGTGATGTACTGTACCAAAAGTAGCGATACGCACGCTGTTACGTTAAATAACTCAGGGGGAAAAGTAAGTTAATTTTGGGTTGATTCAACATTCGAGTTCGCACAAATCTATTTAATTTTCCTGGCGGGTTACATTGCGTACCCAGACAGCAAAAATCATCATTTTTACATTGATTCAACGTCTACAGACGTGAAGTCAATGCAAAAATAACGAATTTTGCTGCCTGCGTAACAATGCCCAAGAAGAAATTTACGTTTGTTTTACATTAATTCGACATCTAGCGACTTTGAATTATCATAAAATAACGTTAATTGTTCAACCAAGTACCGGTGACAAATTAATATCTCACTGCGAGATGATTGCCTCGATTTACGTTTACACTAACATAATTTCGGCACAACTGGGATACTGCGAGCAAACACGAGTCTGTTTGATAAAGAACTAGCTGTCAGAATCGGAATCATAAGACGCTGTATGGGAGGATGAAGCTGTCGCATCGTCACTGGAATACTTGAAGACGCAAAACTGCCCGTTCATGAACGCGCAATGCCATATGATCAGAAGCATTATTTTTCTTTTCTGCCGAAGAACCGTTTATCTAATTTCGTATTACTTTTTTAACTTGACCCCGTAGCTTTTCTAATTCCGATTTGTTTCCGTCATAAAATTCTTTACAAATTTTGCAAAATACCACACTAACTTTTCCTTCTGTTTGATAATCTATAGCAGGTAAATTCCACTTTTTAACTGTATTTTCTTTCACGATGATTTATATTCGCAACGACACCGGTAAACAATAAGCATTCGATGAAAGAATAACATTTGCGTAACAATTAAGCCAGTATTCATAAGGTGGCAAACTTTTTACAGTTCACAAGAGCATTGTCATCACATAAAATAGCTTGCGTGATGTTCTGGGCTACCGCCGTGTGACACGCGATGAAGAAGCGCATAAAATTTCGTTTGATTAAACATTAAAGCATACGGCAATTGTCGCAGCAATCTAAGGTGTGTTGATTTGGCGACGGCAATGTTTTTGCCGTCGTAGATGGAATCACTCAACCAGCGTGCGATTAAAAACTTAAAGTAAGTGACTCTGATACCACACAACTTGTGCGGTAACTCGTGGCCAAACGCTTATAATCTGACTCTTGTGACGTCATATTACTATTCGACAAACAAGCGTAGAATTTTTGGTCGTTCGACAAGAAAGAAAAAATCGCAGCCCTGAACAAGTGTAATATTAATAATAATTTTTTAAGAATCAATCTCTGGAGATTTCACTCCAGAGGAATTTGTATCTGCCTAGTGAAACCACACAAGTCTCCAGGCCTGGATAAGATCTCTCCTGAGCTTGTGCTCCATGCTGGCCCGTGCCCTCAAGTTCTGGTTACTTAGATTCCTTTCTTCCTGCCTGCACCACCTTACAATGCCAAAAATCTGGAGAAGAGCTGTAGTAGAACTTTGCTATCCCTAAGCCTTACAAGCCACCAGAGAACCCAAGGAGTTATCGTCTGATATCCCTCTGTGTTCCTTTCAAAATCCTCGAAAGGCTCGTCTATGCCCGTGTCAACCCATTCATTGACCCGCTCCTTCCAAAAGAGCAAGCTGGGTTCCGGTGTGGAAAATCCACCATAGATCAGGTCACACGCTTGACTCAAGACATCGAGAACTGCTTCAAGGCAAAAAAGAAGGCCTGCGCTGTCTTTTTAGATCTCACAGCTGCCTATGACACTGTATGGCATAGCGACCTAACCTACAAGCTGCTTCGCCTACTTCCTGATGGTCCATATGATTATGGAACTTGTTAGGAATCGAAGCTTCACCCTCAACACCAGCAACTCACAGCAAAGCAGACTGAGGCGCCTGAAAAATGGCGTCTCACAAGGATCGGTCCTGGTTCCACTTCTTTTCAACAACTACATCCACAACCTGCCAACCACGCTATCTGCAAAATATGCTTATGCGGACGACCTGGCAATTCTCCACTCCAAATCATGGGAAAACCTAGAAGGCACCTTGTGCCAGGACATGAAAACCCTTTCAGCTTATCTCCATAACTGGCGACTGAAACTCAGCGAAACCAAAACTGTGGCAGAAGCTTTCCACTTACACAATCGGGAAGCTGATCGTAAGTCACATTTAAAAAAATAGAAAACCTCTGTCCTTCTGCCCCGAACCATGGTATCTTGGCGTGACGTTAGACAGATCGCTCACCTACCGCCACCATTTGGTTTCACTGAACAAGAAATTGGAATCTTGCTCTGTGCTACTCAAGTGCCTGGCAGGCTCCAGCTGAGGGGCAAGGGCTGACACTTTGTGTAAACTGTAAAGCAGCCTTAGCCCTTGTCTAGTCTACTATTCAGCAAAGTACTGTGCAAATGTTTGGTGTCGCAGTGCTTACTGCCATAACATCGAGACTGCCATAAACAGCGCACAGTGGCGGGATGCCTGCGTCGCACACCATTGGACAATCTCCCCATTTTTGCTGGCATCCAACGTGCTGAGCTTCTTTGTGAGGACGGAGGAATGCACTCTGTTTCTCGGTCGACGGAGCTTAACCATCTTTTCTACCACAAGATCTCTGCTCCCCCAAACGAACACTCCCATTGACTGACACCCATTCCTGCCAGCCGCTCAACTTCTGACCAAAAAGGCTGATGAACAAGGCATCTCTGCTGCTACTTGGGCTGACCATAAATGGAAAGTCAAGTACCACCAGACTCCATTCATTCATCTCTGACGTTGACACACACCCCATCAGCCTGACACTACAAAGACAGGCATGAGTGCCCCTCAACCATCTTTGCATGAGCGTCGAGCTTTTTCGCTCACCATGCACCAATAGGAATGGCCTCTTCCTCCTGTGAATGTGATGCCGACTTGCCGAGTAACCGACCGCAGATTACATCATGAATGACTGTACCAATTTCAAGCCACCTAGGACGATAGAAGGTCTACGCATCATAGATGATGAAACCAAAGACTGGCTGCTCTAGTTGCCTTCCAGTGTAGTCTGGAAACATCGTAAATCTGGGGTGGAAAAAGGGTATACCCTTGGCCCCAGAGGCTCACACAACTACGAATAAAAATTTTTGATGGATGTTCAGGTTTTCGCCTTAGCCTGGAATTATTTCATAATTTTGCTTTCAAGGAATTCAGATGAGTTGTTGCTTGATTCGACATACTCAAACTCACAGTTACCATCTGCCAATGCTGCCACAGCAAATTTGGAAAAAGCACAAGATTTGGATACAAAAGCACAAGATTGCAAAATTGAACCTTTGCGACCCATTTTGTGCCAATTTGAAGAATAACATGACTCTGAAATCAACAATTTAGAGAAGATACATGCTTACTAATGTTCTCTTTCTGTTCGTGGTCTTTAATTTAGTTCAGTTGTTTTTATTTCTACGGTCCATCATTTCAAAAAATTTAATATTACATATCGCACAAAAAGCTACATATCAATCAGTTTTGTCTTCTTGTATCTAACTTTTAAAATCAGGATAATCCAACCATTGACAATTAAAAGGCTGTTTATACCACTTTTTCGTTTTGGGACTTGGTGAATGATTGTCATTATTTGATGCTGATGTACTCTTTTCGCTGCTTTTGTTATCTAGTATCGGGCAACACAACCTCTGAGTTTGACGACAAGCACATACTGTACTCTCTTCAGATCAAGTTTTTAGCTAATCTTGTCTGGCCTGATAACTCAATGAGTAAAATTGGTCAATATGCCTAATTGCCTAAGTACCATATGGAACCGAAAACCTAGTTACCAAAACCTTTTAGTTCCAGTCCTTAATTCTCTACCAAACTCAAACCATGGTAGCAACGATTAATTTGACTTTGATCAAAAAGCACAAGATTTAGCCAAAAATCAATCGGAAAGCACAAGAACACAAGATCAAAAGTAAAAACACAAGATCTTGTGCTAAAACACCAGCCGTGGCACCACTGCTATCTGCGAGTGCAGCGTTTAAGTTAATGAAGCTAGCTAGATTTTTTTTGTTCAACTTGATTCTTCCAAAAGTGGAGTTCAACAAACACAAAATTAGTTCTAATTAGCATGTTTCTTTTGATAACAATCAAACACTCGTATGGAAAAGCTATGTTTTTCGATCACATTTGCATGTTGTGACGCACAAGGTTGAAAAGAGGACTGCAAAGAGCTTCTCTTCTATTGTAAAGCTCCTAGCTTCAGTAAAGTTGACTACTTTGATAACTTTGTTCAGGACACCCTTTATTTGCTTCCTGGAAGGAAACTTTTAGGTGTTACGGCTTTGCAAAAATAATAGAATAAGTAAACAATGAATTTTACATTTAATACCGTACATTTTATTCCTTTTCCCTTACGACAAAGCCAGATTGCAGAGCAAGCGCACCAAAATCTCCGTCTCTATATAATAACCTTATGGTTTCCAGTTCCCAATGAAAAAATGTTACGGCACATTGAAGTCACTACACAGTGCAAAAAGATTAAATATCGTTGTGGAGTGGAGTTTGTGCCCCCTGTAAAAATTACTGGTGACCCTCTAGAAGGGCACCCCCAGATTAGAAACCAGCTCTTGCCTATGTTTAAACAACAATTGAACTGATTTACTTAGTGCCCATGATTTTTCCGCATGTAGTTGAAGGCTGAAGCAGTTTTTCAAGAATTTAATTCAAAAGATGTGTCTTTACTCAACACATGCAGGGTTTTTTACTTAATAGAGACTAACTAAATGGTTTGATAGGTTTTTACTTAATAGTTTGATACTGTACCGGATGTTTTGATTGATTGATTCTGAACAGGAAAGCACGTTTAATTGACGTATAGTTGCTCCATTTTTTAAGTCAAGTTAATTGTTGAATATACTTTGCCACACGCAATAGTTTTGAAATATATTTTGTATCATATTTTAGTACCATTCAAGGTTATATGCTAAAATTATATTTGTGAACTTTCAGACCTTTTACTGGAGAATATGAAAAGAACAAGGACAAAGGAATTTACAAATGTGTCGTGTGTGGAAATGCGCTCTTCAAGTATGCACAACAAATTTTTCAGTTTACTTGTTAGCCTACAGCTTAAACGAAAGCTATACTGTCTTCTATACGTTTTGAAAACTATTTTGCACATTTACAGCATTGAAGATGAAGACAGTATAGTTTTTGAAACGTTTGCTGAACATGAGTTTAGTATCTACATTCTGGGCTCTTCGGTTTTTGATTAGATTGTAACTATTTTTGTTTATAAGTGCATAAACACTTATTTAGGATTGCATAAACACTTATAATGATTTTTAGGGTGATAGTCGATTTTCATTACAAAGTAGTTTTGTATTGACAGATCTGATCACAAGTATGACTCCGGCTCTGGCTGGCCGTCGTTCTATGCTCCTGTCAATAAAAACGCTGTGAAAATGATTGAAGATAAAGGCCATGGAATGTCACGAACTGAAGTCGTTTGTGAAAAGGTTTGTTAAATTACATTCGAATCTTGACCGCAAAAAAAACAACTAAATGCGGTGTTTTGAAAGCCATTTCCGCAAGTGCTTATTATGTAATAATAATACATTAGTTTTTATTACTGCGAGTATGTTCATGTTTTACATAATTTTGTTTTCTATTATGAGTATGACGCCATTCTTTAATCTGAAAGACTTTTATTTGCTAACATAGGGTAACTGTTTTGCGGATAACAGTTACTACATTTATCTTACTACAGAATAAAAGTCTTCCTTGTCTCAAGCTATCTGTTAAATCCATTTCACGTGTGATACTGTCCTTAGTAGTTTAGTATTTAGTGATGAAACAGCCTGTCAGCTTCGGTCATTGTTTTCAACTCCAGCTCCATAGTGGCTCTGGCCCGGAGGTGTGTGTGCACTGTACAAGCTTACCTTACAAACTTCACACTTGCTTTGAAATAATGTATGTGTGTTTCAGAAGCTTCAGTATATATTTGTATAGATCATATTATCTACTTCTATATTCTGTATTTTATTGGTCAAAACATAATTCTAAAATGGTTAAACTTCACTCCAAAATAATGAAATTGTTCTTAATCTTTAAAAACAAAACAAAAAGTCTTTGCAGTCACTGATTTACAAAATTGTGCTTGCTAATAAAATAAGATGAAAGAACGGCAAGAATCAAAAACAGAGCTCATTAATCAGATAAACCAGTAGCATAATCAACTACGTTCTGGGTTCTGATATTCCAACAGACAACTCAGTATTATGGCTACATTAGTTTTAGCAACTGATAATAGAAATGATAATAATAATAATGGAAATATTTACGCCTCCGAGTAATATTGAGCCCTTTTTAATAATGATATGCGTGGTTCATTGATATACTGTTTTGGTAAGCCGAACATGCTGTGCTGCACGCACTTTCATGATATTCCACAAGCCATTTTTATGAATCTAATACTGTATCTGTCGTTGAAGTTTATAGTTGACGATTTTTGTCTTATCGTTGCAGTGTGCATCCCACTTGGGTCACGTGTTTACTGACGGTCCACAGCCCACTGGGGAGAGGTACTGCATGAATAGCGCTTCCATGTCGTTCGAAAAAGGAGGAAAGGCATAACTAACTTTGCCACCATAAATTCTATAGACACTGTACATATATAGATACTGTACTTAGTTATTGATGTGCCAAATGAGATTATTTTAGTTGTCCCTACTGTTTCTGTTAAGATCACAGACCTAATTCTTTTCAAAACTTGTTTGTCTTGCAAACTGTATTTTTTCAGGTTTACATTCGAATTTGTAGTTGTCTTTCATTTCTGCGTGATGGCAGTTAGACAATTGCATGTTTTTGTATTGTGAGATGCTGTTTTGAAGTCAACATTAGCCTAACTACGTACGTCATGACCCAATACTTTTTACAGCGAAAATGTCACATAGGTATAGCCAATTTCTTTTGCGCCCTTTTACCAATAAACTGACTTGGTCGAAAATTTGTTAGAGCTATACTTTCCGCTTGCTTCATATTGTTAGCCATTGTTGAACAAATAGCTCAACTTTGATGTTTTCAAGCTGATCGATGCGAAGTCAACTAAGACTCCACGATTGGCACAGTACACCGATTGACGCCACTAAAGTTTATGATAAAAACATAAAAGCAATACACGCTTTTACGTAAAAGGTATGCTATTATGTATCTTCAATGCAGAAGTGAGTAGTAGGGAGCTGCTTTTGTAGCGCCGCTACTTTTGTTAGCGATGGCGATAGATGCGCTACAATTTTGTCAAAGTAGCGGCTGCAGCATAGAGTCGTGTATTATGTGGTTAGAAGTTGAGAAATGGTAATAAAAAATGTGTTGAAGACGATTGTAGAGTTCTAGCTGATGTTGAATAGTTTGTAAAAGTGGAAGTTATTGCGGATTGTAAGTTGCGGTTGCAATTACGCTGTTATATAGCGTATATGTATTTATTTTGAAGTCGACGGAAAAGAAAAAAGGTTTGGTAGAGAGTTTGCTTTGTTGAACCTTAGACAAACAAAAGTTTAATATGTTTTATTCCACTGGGTATGGCCATGGAGATATATACCTCCATGTGTGGTTTTCCCATTTGTGGAACCTAAGCATAAAGTTCCTTAGTCTTCCTTGAATTGATAAAGTCCAATACGGGTTTGATACTCGACCAGTATCAACAAAAGTCACTGGTCGAGAGCCCAATAAGTAATACTTGCAATAAATTTTTGTTTGTTTATCTTTATCCTGCATTGCGGGAAAGCGGACTTGAGCGCTATGCATCGTAGGGATTGTAGATCATAGGGATGCGAAACTTCATCCGCTTTTGGCTTATCCGCAACAGTAGAAGGGTTACGTTTTTTGGTAATTTACAAAATATTTTACTTTTTATGGGTTACATAAGAAGAGTGAAGTTGGTTTTAAAGTAATTTAGGGTTTTTAGTTGAAAGCAAGCCAGCAGTAAAGCGTAAAAAAAATGTCAAATTGGCAATTGACCCTTCTAATGTTGAAGGAACAACGGAGTTGCGCGTCCCGTAATGTACCGTCCCTATATGCATCGGTGTACGCCTTCCGACGTACACCTGACCCACGCTGCAGCCGACGGCAATGTCTGTTTCCGGTTGTCTACTCTGCTTATGACTTAAATTTGGTACTACCCATTACTCGAAAATCGATCACTGGGTAGAGGCAATTATCGTAAAGTTTCTTGCCCAGAGAAACAACAGCAATTGCGGGTGGCTGGAGTCGAACACGCAGGCTCTCGACTGCGAGCCCAACGCGCTTACCACTCGGCCACTGCTGCAAATCTCAGCACTTTACGATGTTTCTGCTTATTAATATCAGACCTGATATCATCTGATTGTTTTTATCGTTCTAAACGATTTTAATTCTTCCAACACTCATTGTATTTGAATTTGTAACAGCACTTGTTCAGTGAGCTCTTAAACTGACGTCATCAAAAGTGGTTCTTTGTGCGTTTGTAGTGTGTATTTTGGTGGATGTGGATAGCTTTGCCTGATGCAAGTAATTGGCCTAATAAATAATAAAATTAAGTAGCCTAACTTATATAAGTTAGTGTTTATTGACATTGTTATTTCAGTAGAATTATCTCTTTTACATACTGGTAGCTTATTGTAAGCTACTCAGAACTTGACAAAATGACAACATAGAATAGACAAACTAAAGGATGCAACTCCGCCAGAAACTGAAAGAGTGTTGACACATGAGAAAACTTTTGTTATAGGTAGGCTATCGTAGTTAGTGAAGTCGGCAAAGAAAAGTTTCACTGCCTTGCGCTTTACTGCAAAGCTTCAATTTCATCAAGCCCACAATCAAAAAGTATACGTGAAGTAAAACAGTAGGCTAACAATAGCCTAATTGATGAAATCTAACTAAATGCTGAAACAATAATGATAGTTTACGAACTATTGACGAGCGTTGTGCAACAATAATTGAGAGCAATTGACACGTGTTCCGCCCAAGAAGCTGGGCTCAGCTGTATCCAGTGGCGTACGCAGGAGGGGGGGCATTGGGCCATGGCCCCCCCCCCCCCCTTAAAATGTTTTAGTAGTTAACGACGTAGATTAAGGCATTTAATATGTTTTGCATTGCTCTGTCAAAGCAATTACTGTAACAATGTTGTTTTATAGACTAAGCCAATACGAAATACATGGCCCAGTCCACCTACCCCACCCCAGGTAGGTGCCAATGTAGCATACTGTTCTGTAAGCCTATTACAGTGATTAGTGAGAGAGAAATGGATATAGTCTAAACTAAAACCATACTGGGATATAATGAAGACGTCTGGGATATCAATGGCCAGTGGCGCAGCCAATGGGGTGGGGGGTGTTACAACCCCACTTGACACGCGTGTGATGTCACGATATTGAGAATGATGCTTTCAGTCTCTTTATGCTTGGGAATGATGCTTTCAGTTTAAAAAAAACTAGCCTAATTTTAAACAAAACTGCATTAAAAGAGCGAGTTTTGCCAATACCAAACATCTCAGCCAGGAATTAACAACAAGAAAACATAGAGACTTAGCTTTATTTCCGAAAAATGCCGAAGAAAACATGATCTTATCCTTTTGCTATACCACCTGACAGCACCATTTTACAGGAATATTCATACCCACATTTTTGTTGAAAATGCTCTCAGAATGTACCAACTTCAAAGTAATTTTTCAAAATTTTCTGGGGGAGCCCCCCCAGACCTCCCGCCGCTGGGTGTCGTCTTAAGTGAAAACGCCGTCGGGCTTCGCCCGCCAGTCGTCAAAACCCCTTCTTTCAAAATTCCTGTCTACGCTACTCTCAATGCCCCCCCCCCCTTTGAGAAAATCCTGCGTACGCCACTGGCTGTATCCCACTATTAATGTATGCTAGTAAAAGGTTCTCAACGCTTAATTGGCTGGCCAAAGGAGCGGTGGAGAGCTCTTTTGCATGAATTAGTCGTGCGATACTGATGTGCTCAGTTTTATGAGCGAAACACGAGTCTGTTGCTGTCTGCCCCGATGACTGAGTTGGTTAAGCATCGACTTTGTCGACAAGAACAGCAAAATCAAGCATTCAAGGACGGCTCTCCATACTTTGGCACCCAATAGGCCTAGATGGATTAGTTTACAGAAAACAACACTTTAACAAGCGGAAATCCCACTCTGTCAACTTCGGTTACCGGGCTTGCGCCAGTGGTTCAATGCCTCAACAAGTAGGCTAAGTTATACGAAACTGTCAGGACAACCCCTCTATCAGTCCGAGGATAAAGATTTCTTCAATCAATTCTTGTTGCACTCGACTGCCTACAGAAACATGTTCAACCGGAAGCGCAGTTGATTTTAAGCGCCCCCGAGCATAAAAAACTGCAAGATCAAGCAGCGCTAGCTCGGCTCTCGGAGTGCGCACTTGAGCTACGCAATGTATGCGGGATTAAATGTAAGGTCTGCTTTCCATTCAGCCGCGCCTAGTGGAAGTAATAATTTCACAGACAACAACATTTCAGGACATTTCATTCAAGGATAAAGATTCAAATCAACAACAACATACCTACGGTATTGAATTCAGTTCTATTGCTGGTGCAAACATGAAAAAATGACAAAGTAGGCCCAAAGATACGAGATTGGCACCAACAAGAAGAAAAGATGGCAATATCAAAAGGTTTCAAATATACGCTACACCTAGGCCTACATCCATAAAACAGTGTTTGAAATGAAAATTAATGTTTTTATTTTGCGAAACCTCCATTCAAAGTTTAAACCAACCAACAACAAAAAGCAGAGATGTAGGCCTACGTATACGCCGCAAATTCTACGCCGTAGACTTGCGGCGTAGACTTTTTGTTTACGCTAACGCTTACGGCCACATTTTTTGGATAGTTGTCGCTTGAGGCTACGCCGTAAAGTACTCGCGTTGTTTAGCGCATAGCGTCAACGTATACTTTTTAATGTCTTAGCTGTTGTTTGCATTTTTTTTTTATCAAACTGGTAAATGTTGACATCTCAAAATCTTACTTTTTTTCGCTACAACACGCCAATAGGCTACCTTCCAGGGCTGCAGTTGAAAGAATGTTTTCAATGGGCAAAGACATATTGAAACCAAAACGCAGCAAAATGTCAGATGAACACTTTCAGATGCTTGTGTTTCTTCGTGGATATTCAAAATAAAACTTGTTTGTTTCGAGTGGTTTATAATGTTTGGCACCTAGCAAACAAAATGAGTTTACGCTAGTGTAGCCTATGCGCTGACGCCGCCAACTTTTTTTTACAAGTTACGTTGACGCATACGGCGTATGGTATTTCGAACGTTTGCGTTTACGCTGACAGCGTCAATATTTTTTGTATTCGCATACATCACTGACAAAAAGTGAATCGTTCCAGCATTTCACTTCTTTTCAATGCGATTCAATTTTTTTTCTTTGCTGCCGCAAACATGTAGAAAACTTCAAAGTAAACACAATTGAATTTGGTACCAACAAAAGGTAAAGATGGCAAAACAAAAGGTTTAAAATATGCATAAAACAGTGCTTGAAAATCACTATCTTTAATTTGCACAGCCACCAAACCTAAAAAAGAAATAGAAAAAAAAATTAAAATTTCATCTTGCTAGACATTTTTCACTTCATAGTATGGATAATTTTTGTTATTTTTTATGTTCTGTGGAAAGTAATATAGCCTAAATATCTATAATCTAGTTGATACGGGATAACGGTTCCTTCCATTGTATTTGGAGCACTGCACTTCTCTGAACAAGTTCAGTGGAAACCCTGTTAAAGTATGTTACTAGGTTACATCATCAGCTGTAGCGGCGGGAAAAGCCAGCTGCAGCAATCAATCGCTCCAGCTCCAGTCATAAAAGTACAAACTTACCGTAATTAAGTGTATATTTTTCTCGTATATTTGTTACCGATAATCGGATATAAAGTGTAAAACTTTTGTTTAAAAGAAGAAAATTGTTAAATTTTAACTTAATTAAATGTCCAGTTAGTTAGCCTATACCGGTAGTTTGGATGAAAAGTGATTCCATAAGTTTGTAGACCTACAGTACTGTATGTTTGTTTGTTTCAAATCTCTATCACCGGACTGACAAAGCCTTGATAGATTATTTCTGGTAGTTTCGCATACTTGTAGAGGCCTTCGACGCAGGTTTGGTTACCAAGATTGACAGAGTAAAATTTCCGATTGTTGAAGTCTTATTGTCGGGGAATTATTCCATTCACTAGGTGCCGCTGAATGGAGAACAGTCCTTAGAATGCGTTGCTCAAGCGCACACCCCAAAAGTCACACAAGCGCTGTACAGTAACTAAACAAGTGGACAGGCCAAATAATCAACTTATTAGCCTATTCTTTAATTATAACAAACTTCTTGCAAGGTAGCCTACATGAAAATTCTGCAAAAATAAAAAAGTTGTTTTCCAAATACATTATAATGGGAAATTTGTGGGCTAGGTTATCTTGCTTTTACATTACAGTAAACCTGCTCTACCATTACCAATGATAAAGTTTATTGGTAACACAAAGGCTGAAAGAATCGTTTGTTTTTGAAGAAGGTACAACAATGAAGAAGCTAAAAAAAGATTTTATAGCAAGCAGAACAGTTCATCTTGAGATTATTCCAACATCATGGGACATTAAGCCATCATCAAATAAGTATGTGCAACTTGACTTGCGCTTGTGCAAACTTGAGAATGCATCAAAGCAGCTTTCTGTGCAGTTTGATTCTAAAAGTTTAAACCCCATTTTTGGCATCAAAGAACCAAGCAAAGGAGAAACGTTTTTGACAAACCCTGAGTTAATACTAAGCCTCGATATTTCTCTCAACCAATTGGAATCTCTTGCACCTTCAGATCTATCAATGTTTTCTCAACTACGAGAGTTAAATGCATCCTTCAATTGTATATCAAATTTCTCTGGCATTTCATTGTGTGCCCAACTAACATACCTGAATTTGTCTTATAACAACATTAAAAGCTTGCCTGTAGAAGCTCTTAAACAATGCAAGTATCTTATTGGTTTGGTAAGTAGCCTATCATATACGAACATGTATGATACTTGAAGTAAAAGTTTTGGTTATTTTTTTTTTAATTCTCTTAAAATGTTTCAAACACATCAGAGTTAGCCATATTTGAAGAAATAGGTGCTGATATCACTCAACCTCTGTTCTGGTTCCTTGTTGTTATTGAGGGTGAAAAGTTATACAAGGATCCTTCATTTAGAATGTAACCTAACAATCAAATATATTAAGTACATATCGTAAACAAAATCTGTCATGTTTGGAAACATGTATGATTTTTTAATTATACAAGCTTTCAAGTCTAACTGATTTTGTTTACTTATTACTATTAGCCATATTAGGTTGTGATAAAAGTTTTTATTAAGAATTTTTGCATTGAGAAGTCTGCAACAACTCTATATTTTAAGTTTTTCATGTATCTTATTCTGCTTGTATATGTTCCTTTGTGGTTAGATTTGCAAGCTTCTGTTTCTTGTTTGTGTTTATCAAGCTATGCAATCATTTTGAAAAAGTTAAAATTATTTTTCTTTTGTTGTAACCTACTTATGGTATAGTTTTACAATAACTTTATTTTACAATAACTTCATAATTGCTTATGTAGAATTTGTGCTCCAATCACATCAACGACATCTCGAACATGCCGGTGATAAGCAGTCTTCGCAAATTGAACCTCAGTTATAATGAACTTTGCTCTTTGAATGGCTTGCAAGCTTTCGCCAATCTTACTAGTGTTTATTTACAGCACAATAAGTTGGTATGTTTGCACCTTTAGCTTGTTTTCTTTATCTAGTTTTCAATGTTTGATTTTTCTGTACTGTGACATATGGTATGCTGGGTATGCTAAATGAAAACGATTTATTTGAACCTAAATGTCACTATTCACTAAGCTACCATAGGTTGCTTGTAAGCAGCAAATATAATGTAACAAAAAGTCTTTTGCCTACTCAATTCTGTTCATATTCTCATATTCTGTTCACTGGCATCAGGCATTGTCTTCAACTACTCGTCTTAATTTACATACATCCAAAAAAATAGAGGTTAATGTATTTGTTTGGTAGTGTAAACTCAATGAAAAGCTTAAAGACATATAACTTAGGAGATCCACCTTACCCAACTGTTCAAACTGTTTTTAGAAATCCACCATAGATCTTCTTATTTATTTTTCAGACCAACATTGTAAATTTGAGTGCTTGTTTGGCTCTTCGTCGAGTTAACCTTTTTAGCAATCCTCTAGAAAAACCTATGGAAGTCATCAGAGTGCTGACTCATTTGCATCAACTCTTAGAGTTGGAAATAACAAAAAATTCTGAAATGGAAAATATTGCTGAGGCTGTGAAGGAACACACAACAGTCACAATTTTAAATGGAAATAGTCTTGGACCACTAAAACACAATGTAGGTTTATGATAATTTACAGTATTTAACCTACATTTAGTAGCCTACAGTAGTGTAGTAACTTGGATAGAGGTTGTTGAGAAAGTAGAAGGGACTCAACGTTTTCGAAGCCTTTGCAGTCAGTTTGAAAGAATCTGTGGACTCTGCTGGAAACATGCTGTTTGCTTGTGCTGGTGTAAAGGTTCTTGGATAAATGCTACAGTTGCTTTGTGCGAGGGGTTCAGCTTTCACCACTCGTGCCCAGCACACCATTTAACAAGTTATTATAATCTGGTAGTAATTTCAGTGAGGCTGTACATGGTGATAGTATGATTTGTGTAGCATCAAATCAAGATATGTTGGCCACAGGGGCGCCAGAACGATTTTTGACTGGGGAGGCAGGAATCATGAATAAACGGCACTTTTGTTGCTGAAAGGCCAGTTTTTTTTAAGTTTTAAGATGAGATATAGCACTAGCAGTAATGCTCTTCTATTAGCTTATTATTGAGTAATGATACAATAAGTGTCCGGTATACAAATAACAATGGCACGGAAGGGCATGGGCAATTGGGCATCATGCTATGTTATAATAATGTAACCAACTGTGATACAGAATTTTGTGTTGTGAGTGAGGCAGAAATGAAAGATTATAATTAGGCTAAAAGCGAATAGCAGAAATTGTTATATTGCAAAATGTTCAGTAGCTTACATGACCTTAAAAGGGCACTGTTGTCCCTCAATCCACACAAAAATTGAGGATAGGGCGCATTCGCCCCCTGCTTCCGGCGCCCCTGCCTGGACCCCCTGTCAACTCATGTGCTTGAGTGTATTGCTAGGCAAGATTATTTGTATAGAGTTTCAAAAAGTAGTTGAAAAAATACGCAATAGTAATTAACAAATCCAAGCCATGGATTATGAAGCCCTCTTTTTTAGTTTGCTGGTTGCTCTGCAGTAGAACCTCCGACGTCTCACGACTGGTTAAAAAGAGATTTGAAACATGCGGTTCATGACTCCATGCAGGAAAGCATTCACGCCGAGCAGGTCAACTATGATGCCAAATTACATTTCCTTCATACCAAGATAGCGTGAGTGACTTCAAAAATGTAAATTTACTATGATTTTGTCAGTTTCTCTCATTTGTGGTTTCTCTAACCCGGAATGGCCCGTTTCAGTGAGTCCGATTCGGTGAGTCCGATTCGGTGAGTCCGATTCGGTGAGTCCGATTCGGTGAGTCCGATCCCTTAACGGGGGATTTTTTCAATTTTTTTTTAAATTATCGGGTACCGTAGCCTAATTATCATTGCCATTTTAGGGTTAGGGCGTAGGGGTTAGAGGTTAGGAACTCACCGAATCGGACTCACCGAATAGTAGCAGACCCTTTATATTCGGCTCAGTCTTTGATACAGCCCCAGCAAACATTGATTGCTGGGCCAGCATTGGCTATATGCTGGGTATGTTGGCACAAGGTCGGCAATTTCGTCCAACATTTTGCCAACATTGCCAACAATACGCCAACAATTTCAATACTTCTTATTGAGCGTTGAAAAAGGTCTCAAAGATTTTATTTCAGGTTTATTTGTTTTAAACTTGAAAAATACTAACACAAACCTCTTTTCATGTGGTATTGCTTCAAAACACAGTTGTGTGATTGGTTAACATCGGTCAGAAGCATTGCCAACGTTGTGCCAATTCATAACAATTTTGGCGTTTTCTTTCAAATTATGCAAATGTATGCCATCATTTTGCTACAATTTTAAATTTTAATAATAGGCGATCAATGCTGTTATTATTTTCTGATACCGTACAAGTATATTATGAATATTTAAGACCAGCGTTGGTCAGAAGAGTAGCCAATGCTTTGCCAACAAAGTAGTTTCATTTCAGTTTGTTTATGCCAAACTGAGCAGAGATCTAGAAAAAGGTAGGAGCAACAAAACGCGAACGAGATAACGTGCTTGACCGAAACAGTTTAAAGTTTCCATTAGCCTACACGTTTCCACAAAATAAACAATTGCAACGTTGGCTATATGCTGGATGTGAGGGCACAAGGTCGGCAATTTTGTCCAACATTGCCAACAATATGCCAACAATTTCAATACTTCTTATTAAGCGTTCAAAAAGGTCTCAAAGATTTTATTTCAGGTTTATTTGTTTCAAACTTGAAAAATACTAACACAAACCTCTTTTCACGTGGTATTGCTTCAAAACACAGTTGTGTGATTGGCTAACATCGGTCAGAAGCATTGCCAACGTTGTGCCAATTCATAACAATTTCAGTGTTTTCTTTCAAATTATGCAAATGTATGCCATCATTTTGCTACAATTTTAAATTTTAATAGTAGGCTATCAATGCTGTTATTATTTTCTGATACCGTACAAGTATATTATGAATATTTAAGACCAGCGTTGGTCAGAAGAGTAGCCAATGCTTTGCCAACAAAGTATAGTTTCATTTCAGTTTGTTTATGCCAAACTGAGCAGAGGTCAAGAAAAAGGTAGGAGCAACAAAACGCGAACGAGATAACGTGCTTGACCGAAACAGTTTTACAGTTTCCATTAGCCTACACGTTTCCACAAAATAAACAATTGCAACGTTGGCTATATGCTGGATGTGAGGGCACAAGGTCGGCAATTTCGTCCAACATTGCCAACAATTTCAATACTTCTTATTAAGCGTTCAAAAAGGTCTCAAAGATTTTATTTCAGGTTTATTTGTTTTAAACTTGAAAAATACTAACACAAACCTCTTTTCACGTGGTATTGCTGCAAAACACAGTTGTGTGATTGGCTAACATCGGTCAGAAGCATTGCCAACGTTGTGCCAATTCATAACAATTTCAGTGTTTTCTTTCAAATTATGCAAATGTATGCCATCATTTTGCTACAATTTTAAATTTTAATAGTAGGCGATCAATGCTGTTATTATTTTCTGATACCGTACAAGTAGGCTATATTATGAATATTTAAGACCAGCGTTGGTCAGAAGAGTAGCCAATGCTTTGCCAACAAAGTAGTTTCATTTCAGTTTGTTTATGCCAAACTGAGCAGAGGTCTAGAAAAAGGTAGGAGCAACAAAACGCGAACGCAATAACGTGCTTGATACCGAAACAGTTTGAAGTTTCCATTAGCCTACACGTTTCTACAAAATAAACAATTGCAACGTTGGCTATATGCTGGATGTGAGGGCACAAGGTCGGCAATTTCGTCCAACATTGCCAACAATACGCCAACAATTTCAATACTTCTTATTAAGCGTTCAAAAAGGTCTCAAAGATTTTATTTCAGGTTTATTTGTTTTAAACTTGAAAAATACTAACACAAACCTTTTTCATGTGGTATTGCTGCAAAACACTGTTGTGTGATTGGCCAACCTCGGTCAGAAGCATTGCCAACGTTGTGCCAATTCATAACAATTTTGGTGTTTTCTTTCAAATTAAGCAAATGTATACCATCATTTTGCTATGATTGTAATAATAGGCTATCAATGCTGTTATTCTTTTTATGATACCGTACAAATATAACTTACCGGTACTATGAATATTTAGGACCAGCGTTTTAGTTGGTTTATGTCAAACGAAGCAGAGATCTTGAAAATGGTAGGAGCAACAAAACGCGAGCGTGATAACGTGCTTGATGCCGAAACAGTTTAAAGTTTCCATTAGCCTACACGTTTCCACAAAATAAACAATTGTAAGGTTGGTTATTATATGCTTGATGTGTTAGCACTTCATTTCAGCACTTGTTTTATAATTTAAAAATACCAATAGCCTAAATGACTCTTTCATGTGGTTTAGTAGAAAAACATAGTTTTTCCAGCATATTCTGGCACCAACAACATTATGATATAAATCGTTTGTTCATATTCAATTGCTTCAGATAATTTAGTGCAAGAGATATCTTGTGATTCAGAGGGCACTTCCAGGAAGTTTACGCTTTGGCGCCACCAATATATTGTTAGCAACAGCTAACAAATAATAAAAATAAAAACGTGGTTGCAAATTCAAGTTGCCAGGTCTTCATTTTTTTTCCTGGAGTCAACAACAGCTTTATTAACTTTCACGTTTAACAATACTATAATGTGTTTTAATATTTTGTCAGGAGCAGTCATGTTGCGTCGAAATCTCTCCTCAATTTCTTGAAGCGAGATTTCACAAAACGATCGCTACTTTTACTTTCAACGATCCGGCAAATCGTTTTTTCTTCTCTCGCGGTGCATAGAGCAATACTGCAGGCACAATAATTGTTGTGAAAACTCCATTATGACGTCACTACTTAAACTTTGACTGGGCAATATGACGCGTTGAAGTGAAATAGGCAACAAAGCTTTAGAATGCGGCGATGTGTTATATCAACGTGAGAAGACGCAATTTAGAAGAAGAACTTGGTTTTTTTTATGAAGGAAGACAAAGGCCATGACTTAATCCTTTGCTAAAGGGATTATGACGTCACTCGATTCACTTCGACTGTTCAAGCATGGCGGTTGTGCGTAATACACAATTACGTGGAGAGCCGAAAGCACAATGTTTATGTGAACAGCGCTAAGAGGAATTTTCGCTTCTTGCATCGAAAATATAAAAAAATCGAATTCAATTGAAATATTACGGCCGAAAGGAGTTTTAGAAATGATCAAAATGAAACTATAGGAATGACTTACTACAATGTTTATGAAAACCTGGTAAGTGAATGTCTTTTATTCATTGAACCTGAAATAATTGTGTAAAGTCGTTTTTGTCACTAGGCTACGTTTACTCAGTTTAAAGAAAGTTATAAAACTCAATGACCAATGGAAAACTTTCATATGAAATATTCTCGTGACAAATTTAGTGCCAGTGCTCTTAGATGAGTGCTAAGAGCATATCAGCAAAGTAGCAGAGCTTGTGATGCCCCACAACATGTGTTGTGTAGGGTTTTACTCAATCTTTGATTTTGCTGCTCCGGCGGTGTTTGCCTGACTGCTTGAATGTGTTCGTATTTTTATGTCGTGTGGATAGGTTTGTGATGGTTGTAGAGTATTTGCAAATGTAGCTTTCATTGCAGTCAGCTGAATAATAATAATAATAATATGTTTTATTTTGCGCCCATTGCGACAACATATAGACTACAGTAGCCTACACTGCGACCTACATACGCAACACAACAGACGACTGGAATCCCAAAATAAACTTTAAACGTTGGTTGTCATTTGTAACAGTCGAAAATGTCTGTAACAAGTGCTGAAGCTTTTTAATATGATGGATGAAACCCCTGTCATTACATTCGATTTACATTTTGCAGGTCGCAAATTTAAGTCAAGTTGTTGGCAAAAATGCAAGCGATTGTATCAGTGAACTTATGTCAACTATTATTATCGAACACAACACAGTTCAAGTCATGTCGAGAACAAAGAAAGAAAAGAAAAAAACATCGTGAAGTCTAAGCACTCGTTTGATTGTTTAAAAAAAGAATCTGAAAAAAGTTGTTCTTGGTGAGTACGGATAAATGTTTCTACTACGACTAAATGATTATGTCATAACTATGCCATTTTGCTCTTTTGATTAATGTATGATGTAATTGTGAAGAGTATTGAGTAATGTATGAAAATGTTTTAGTGGTGTACTCGCATTGATGTGAACAACGAACATGGTGGTTAGTAGGCTATGTCGGCATTTATACACTGATTTAACACTTCTTTTTTTACTTTCATGATTAGACATGGTGATGGCGCACGACAAAGCTGCTGCCGTGCAGCAAATTGATGAAGAGTTTCAGAGTGATTTCGAAATTGCAAGGACAGGCAATTGGTGGCCGAAAAGGGCAAAAACTAACTTTTGGTGAGCTTGTTATATGTTTGAAAGACAACAGCGAATGTGTTGCTTTAGTTGTTGAATAACTACTGTACACGCAATTAGAATGTATTGGAACTTGATTATTGCTCTGCGTGGCTCAGAATCGAATGATAAGTTTTTTGTCACGCACGTTGGAGAGAGGGATATTACATTGATATTGCAGATTGTCAATTAACTTCGTATTATCCTGGACGACAACTGATCAAAATCCTACACTGTTGCCAAACAGCCCTCTTGAATTAAATATTTTTGTTTCATTTGCAGGAATTCAGAATGATAAAGATACACAAGAAAAAGCTGCTGATGTGCAATGAATCTCCATCTATCAATTCGATTTGATGTGGCTTGTTTCTAATAAATGTGAAAATATACGAAGCTCGGCTGTTACTTTGCTTTGTCACAAAGGGAGTAGTGTTGCTTATAAATCCGTGTTGCTGCTGTTCTTTCGCCCAAGGATTAGCTAGGTTCAACAATAAACTTTTGGTGATGAGCGAGGTTTAGGTACAGAGACGTTTGGCAAATGTAGATGCCAATGCTGTTCAGATGTTTTATGCACCAGCTTGCTTCGCATGTCCAACCTTGGTCAAAGCGCGGGCATCACAATAGTCAATAGGTCAGAAGCAGCATCATGGTGCATAAAAGTCAACCAGAATTTAGGCGCCAGATGAAGCAAAATGGTGCACAAGCCATCTTGCCAACGTTGGCCAGACACAGATGCCAACGTTGGCAAGATGAAGCAAAATGGTGCATAAAACATTTTGCCAACGTTGGCAAGATAGAGAAGCCAAAGTTGGCTAGATGCAGAAGTCGACGTTGGCTAAATGCAGACGCCAACGGTGGCAAGATGCAGAAGCCAGCGTTGGCAAGATGCAGACGCCAACGCTGGTCAGATGCATCCAAATGGTGCATAAAACATTTTGCCAATGTTGGCAAGATGCAGAAGCCAATGTTGGCAAGATGCAGAAGCCAACGTTGGCAAGATGCAGAAGCCAGCGTTGGCAAGATGCAGACGCCAACGCTGGCCAGATGCATCCAAATGGTGCATAAAACATTTTGCCAACGTTGGCAAGATGCAGAAGCCAACGTTGGCAAGATGCAAATGCCAGCGTTGGCAAGATGCATAATCCAATGTTGGCAAGATGCAGAAGCCAACGTTGGCAAGATGCAGACGCCAACGCTGGCCAGATGCATCCAAATGGTGCATAAAACATCTTGCCAGCGTTGGCGTCTGCATCTTGCCAATGTTGCGGCCAACTTCTTGCTAATGTTGCCCCAACAATCAATGTTTACTGGGGCAAGACGAATGTCACTGCGCTTATCGAGACGATTACGTGCTTTCGTTTTAATGGTATGCTTTTAGCTAGCTTTACGATACTAACACCTATATGAGTGCTTTTTGTGTCACAATTGTACGTTTCTGACAATTGATACATGTTATAATTCATTAATGAAGCCTTTTATCGTGGCCCCCTTGGGGGGCCGAGGGCCACGGTTGAGAACTCCTGGTTTAGACTTTGAAAGCGCTTCATATTGCAACGTCATTTTGTTTGCAATCGACTGAAATGTTCTGCTCAGTTCTTAACATAACAACTTCATGCCATAGTCTAGAATTACATCAAATTGTTTGCAATGGAGACATGGTTGGTTGGTTTTGAATCTTTATCCTCAGACTGACAAAGCCTTGACAGGTTATTCCTGGTAGTTTCGCATATTTGTAGCGGTTTTTGACGCAGGGTCGGTCACGGATGCGAGATTGACAGAGTGAAGTTTCCGATTGTGGCTGAAGTGTTGTTGCCGGAAAATTATTCCATCCACTAGGTGCTGCTGAATGGAGAACAGTCTTGAAATTCGTTGCTCAAGCGCAGACCCGAGTTGATCTTGAGTCGGGCGCTTATCCACTGAGCTAAGGGGGGCGGACGGACATGGAACACAATTACCGAAGCAAAGCAGATAAACTCAACATTTGGCTTTTTAATTACGCCATTCGTTGATACAAAAACATTCTTTTTTAAATCAGTAGGCTACTAAAAAGATTTTTATTTTCAATGAAAGCTAAATTGTCATAGCCTACAGCGTAGAAGTTCCAACAAATTTAAAAGTTCTTACTCTAAATAACTTGTGTAATTCAACACGATCATGAAATCGTAAAGAAAATTTTAATGGGGTCTCTTTTATAGTTTGTAAACACATAAAAAATATTTTTTTTCGTTTTTGTAGGTGCCTAATCGACGAATTCAAAGAATCTACCGCTAGAAGTAAAACTAACACTGATTTATGGTGCAGGTTAGTTAATTTTAATGTTATGTGGTCTATTTATGATTAATATATATTGTGTGTTCAATCATTAGTGGAGCAACGGTGCGACGTTTATGAATCGGCTATTTGGTCGAGAAAGTCTTTTGTTTGGTTTTGAATCTTTATCCTCGAACTGACAAAGCCTTGATAGGTTATTCCTGGTAGTTTCGCATACTTGTAGAGGCTCTTGACGCAGGGCCGGTTACCGAGATTGGCAGAGTGAAGTTTTCCGATTGTTGAAGTGTTCTTGCCGGAGAATTATTCCATTCACTAGGTGCCGCTGAATGGAGAGCAGTCCTGAAATGCGTTGCTCAAGTGCACACCCCGAGAGCCGAACCAGCGCCGCGTGATCTTAAGCCGGGCGCGTAACCACTGAGCTAACGGGGCGGACCCTTAGCCGGATAGCTCAGTTGGCAAGGATTCGGTTTTACCTAGGATTAAATTGTCAGAATTGAGCTTCTAAAACCTTTCCCCTAGTCCGTTGACAAAAAGTCTTGCAATCAACGAATTATCATCGGTTTAGATTGTAAACAAAAATCAATCATAGTCTGCTTGTAGCCTAAGTATCAAAGTAGCCTAGCCTATTAAAATTTTTAGCTACCCCTGTTTTTTTAACTCAGATTTTTCTTGAAAAAACATCAAAACTTGAAAGTTTCTTTGATTAGTGCGCTGAAGCAATTTTGCGTGAGATTTTGTCAAGACTAATGTGCAATTTTGTGGACATCACTTTTCTAGAATTTAAAATGTTTGTTTGTTTAACTCGGTTTTTTTGCTTTGAACAGTTACATAGACAGACTTACTGATGAGGAAGCATACGCTCTTTCAGTGACGCGACTGCGGGAACTCGCCACCAAGCCGGAAATGTTGGTGGGTTGCCATATCTAAGGAAGAATAAATTTAGCATAGGCTAGTTTTATTTTGCATTTTTTATATTTTTGTTATATTAACTTATATTTTGAGTTATTACTATCTGAATCCTTAACAGCCTGTTTCACCTACACGGATCATCAGAAGGTTCTCATTCAAATAGAATATTCTTGATAAATTTGAATTAATTATTCTTGATAAATTAAATAGAATATTCTTGTATTCTATTTGAATAAGAGCCTTCTGATGATCCGTGATGGTGAAACAGGCTGTTAAGGATTCAAATAGCAATAACTATATTTGATTTAATTCGCTTTGCTTTGCTTTTTTGCTTAGCGTTGAGCACTTTTTGTAGTATTAATAGTTTTCATTGTTTTAACTTATATTTTTATATATAAGCCTAAAAGTTATTAATAAGATAGAGTCGGCTGCAAAGCCGAGTGGTGAGTGCCCTGGTGGGCTACGGTGCTCGAAAGGGTGCTGGTTTGACGCCGTTTAATTAATCCATGTCGGACGTTTAGCTAATTGCCTTTTTGCATTAGGTAATTCATGGTCACCTGGAGATGTCACATTTTGCAGATTTTGATTACAGCTACTGCTAGTGCTTGACTGACATTTTTTGAGATGTTTTTACTTTTTGCGGTTTCCTAACGACAAAAAACTTTTTTGTTGCCTTGGGGAAGCAGTAGCAAATGAGAAAAAGTAAGTTGAAAAACGCAAAATCAGACTGTTATTGAAAATTAACAGTCTGACTAAAATCTACAAAATCAAATTTTCTTTGTTTTTCAACATGTGAGGATGTTAAAACCTATTGTGTCACCTGGGGAAAAGAATAAAGAAAGCGTAAAAATATAATTTTTTGAAAAATTTATTCGAACGTTCGCCCAAAGTTAGAAAAACCTGGAAATTTTCGCAAAATGTGACAATTCAGGCCGCATCTTTAGGTGGCCAAGGGTAATTGCATTAAGAAAATGATTGTTTGTCCGACTCATAAAAGTTTGCAATGGATTCCCTGGATATAGGTGAATTATTCAGCTACAACTTTCAAACTTGTAGAAACAAGCTGAGTTTAAAATTAATCATCGATTCCATGGAAAACTAGGCTATTTGTCCCAATAGGCCTAAATAACTTGCGTTGCTCTTTCAAACATTCTTTGCCTTCTAGGAATTTGTGGCGTCAACGAAACCTAAGAAAAAACATATTGCTGGCAACACTGGTAGGCCTATTCAAGAAACATCTCGTCTGTTGGTGGAAGCGGCGAAAGCGTTATCAGATCAGACCATTGACGATCCGCATTAGAATATTCCTTTGAAGCCAAAAAGGACAACAACTGATGTCACTGTGAAATAAATTTTAGATTTGCTTGTTTTATTGGCTAATCATTTATTTTTACAAGTTCAACTGTGCTAGTGCTGTACCGTACTGGTATTTACTGTAGTTGTAGCAAAGCCTTAGACCTACCATACTCTGATGCAGCCCACTGTGCTTATTGTGTAGGCCTATCCACTGTATTGTACCTATTTAGACACGCTGTGAAAGCGGAATCTCTCTTCAAACTTGACTAGTGAGAGCCATTTAAAAACAATGTATTTTTTGCATTAAAAGTAGAAGATACCATCAGGGCCGTGTGAGCACTATCTTACCCCCCCCCCCCCCAGAAAGCCTCTAGTGGGCCGCTATATTTAGTCTTTATGGCGCTTAAAAATTGACAAAAAAGCATTAGGTTAGGGCCGCAAACTCTTTCAAACGTAGGAAAAAATTCACATTCATCACTTTAGCAAAGAGTAACCTACTCTCACAAAAAAAAACACTTCATTAGCTAACAGACATTGCAGCCACTGATCTAGGCCTATGTAGAAAAAAAATTAAGGAAGGATCAGAGTTTTAAAGTTTATAAAAAAAATAGACAATGGAGCCTAACTTAAACCTTGTTCGAAAAGGTAAAGTCATAAAGGAGGTGTGGGCCTTCCCCCCCGAAATTTTTTTACAAATGTAATCTTGTTTTGGGTATTTTTAGGAGCAATACTGTTTTTTTTTTAGAACTTCAAAAATTCATCTGAGGTATCCCCACCTATAGCTTGGTAGGCCTATAATCACGGCACATTTCCTTTTATATTTCATTTCCATTAACATTGAAATTTATCGATTAAATTGTAATTATAGGTTATTTGAGTGAGCAGTGTTTATTTTAAAATATTAGCCCATATTGTTTTGTTAGTTTTGTAATTTTCCACTTAATTATTCTCTTTCTAAAGCTATCTCTCTCTCTGTAGGTATCATGGCTGATACAGCCCTCGATGTACAATGATGTTCTAGTTTGATCGATCTCGTGCGTCTTGCCAAATTTTAGTAGGGTTTTTGATTTGTGGTTGAAAATTGTGCAAAAATGTGAATCTTTGAGCTCCTCTTGACCGTTTTCCTAGTATTTTTCCACTTAAAGATAAATCTTCAAGTTTGCCTTTCCTTATGATGTGACCCAAGAACTTCAGTTGCCGCATTTCTATAGATCTCATTATCTGCTGCTCCTGGCCCATCTGTTGGAGAACTGCTCTGTTGGTTCGATAAGCTGTCCAGTGTCCATGGAATTTTCAGAATTCTTCGGTAAAACCACATTTCTGCAGCTTCAAGCTTTTTTCGGGTTTTTGCCGTTAGCGTCCAGGTTTCACATCCGTACATCAAAATTGACCAAACAAAGCATTTTGACAAACGAATTTTTAAGGTTTTGGAGAGCTTTCAATCTTTAAAGATTTTTGTCATGGTGTTGAAACTCGACTTTGATAATGCAATGCGTCGTCTATTTCTTCTTCACATCGGGTGCTTGGATTCAGTATTGAGCCCAAATAATTGAATTTTTGAACCTGTTCAATTTTGTTATCATTGCAGTACACGCAAATTCTTGGTTCAGGAAGACGTTTCGAGACTGCCAGAGTTTTAGTTTTATAAATGTTTATTTTTAGTCCATATTTTTCACTAGATGTTTGAACGCATCTAGTAAAATTTGCAAACCACAATGATCTAAAGCTATACATGTTCAATATCGATGGTTCGGTGAATAAAATGTGGCTGAGCGAGAAAATTTTGCAAAAATAGAAAGAAAAAAAACTTATTAAATGTAAAATTAGCCTACAAGCCGACAGACGCACGAACTGAATAACTTATGCGTGGGCACTTAGACAGAGGTGGGCCCCCAGCCAGGGTTTGAAAAGCAGTAAACACGGCGTGGCATGATTTACGCTATTGATTGTTGAGCTTCTGTAACAGAGTTTTTTTTAAATAGCCAAAAAACATTAAACAGACTAAAATGAGTGCGCCCTTAAACAGCAGTGGGCCTCCCCCGAGGAGCGGTTAACACGGCCCTGCATATCGTGACAAAACCAATGATAACCTATATAGCCTACATCTCAATTAGTTTGCGTCATGTCATTTTGATAACTTTGTTCCATCTTCAATTAAGGTCATGTAACAGGAAGAGAATGACTAGCCTGTTAAGAGGCAGCCTCGGGCTACGCCAAGCAATCTGCCCCTTTGAAATGATTTTCTATAACTAACTTTTTACGTACCGGTAACAAATAAATTGCATTACTTTTTAAGTCGTATATTTTACAATTGTATAACCTAGCTTAAATCTTTTTAATGCCACACATTCTCGCCAGATTTTAGGCCTATATATAGCCTACTATTTTTCACAAGTGCACTGTTTTGATTTTACTCGCTAAAAAAAATTGAAGAAGAACCAAGCTTTCTTGTCAGATGCCGGTGGTCGAGTTCAATCTTTAGGCGTCCTACTTCTAGCCTTTCTCAAGTAGCCATCTAATCTGGTACCAATCTTCACCAGACTGGGCTACGAATCTTGGAGCATATAGCCTAATAGCCTAAATCATTACCAGCGCGGCTGTCTCGGTTAGTTGAAACGGTCAGGTTGTGAATGTGATGATAGACTTTACGTAATTGGCAGGGCCGTTGACAGGATTTCTCGGGCCCGGTACCAATTTATTTTCGGGCCCCCTTCATCGACAATGTTATGAATATAAAGGTTGTGTACAAACTTTTATTGGTGTCGTTTAAGCATGGTCATTTAACAAACCTTGCGCAATCTTAAAATTGCTTGAACCGCAAAACTTACTATCTTTATCTAGCGGTTGCTTTTTTAAACTTTTATTTATCACATGGCGCTAGAGTATTACTTCCCGATTCCATCGATGTTTCACTGGTCATTTTAGGCTTACGAGAAGAGAATTTACAGCACTGCAGACAGTCAAGGTTTTTAATTTGATTTCGGAAAGGTGTTTGGGCCTAGGTCAAACATTTGCTGATTGCTGCAATCAAAAAAGCGGATTTGGTCTAATTTTTAGTGCAGAAATATGGATAGCAATCTTCTTACCTGTGTCATTTCAGTTTTTGAGTGAACTATAGCCTGTTTACTGTTTATTTTGAATTTCGTGTTTCGGGTAATAGGCTATTCGTGGTTAGGAAAATCACTATACTAGACCCCCTATAAATTCTTATTTTACTGTTTGGTGGTAGAAGTGGCTATTTTACCACCAGAATGCTGAAGTGGGCCCGGTAGCCAGAAGGAGGCCCGGTACTTTACCATCTGACGGCTGACATGGCTGTTTTAACCTCTGATGGCAATTCCTTTAGATCTGATTATATTAAGATCTTGATAATGTATAAAGTCGCGGGGATTTTTTTAGATCCAGGCCCCTTAAATATTCCGGGTCCAAAAGTACCACCTAAACCCCCCCTGTCAAAGCCCTTGCATATTGGTGTAGCCTAAGTTATTACAAGTCACAGACCACATCAGACAACTAAAAGGAGCGAAAACTATGCAATCATAGCTACTCCCATTTTTGTCAGTCTAGCTTTGTGTAGCAGCTACAGCTAGGTATGGGCGGATGTTCAGAGTATGAGTTTATTGCAAAGCTTTGCTTAACTTCTTAAACTCGACATGCTTGGAGTTGGACATTCTTAAAAAAACACTGAAAACTTCAAAAAGATTAGGTCTTCGTTGTTAATAAGTTTTATCAATTGGTTACGAAAGAATAGCCTTCCACATTCACTCTGTGCACCTAGCGTACCGTACATAAAAGTCGTGACAGATCAGGCCCGCAACCAGGGGGGGGCATTGGGGGCATTTGCCCCCCCCGAAATTTTTTGAAAAAATTTTAAGCGTTCTATGCAGTATGAAATGTACTATGAATAGTACGTCGTACACGTAAAGCCATACTATCGAAACCGAAAGTAGGCTACGCTGGTTGGAAGCCATGCTAACGATTTTGTTCGATAAACTAGGCTGGCATCCTCATTATCTGTTACTCAAATTCCAAGCGCGGAATTGGTGTTAAACAAAATTGCCAAATCAAGTAGAAAGTTAGACATTATGCTCTAAATTAAAATGTCATTTTGCATTTGCAAAGTCAACTTCTTTGGGCCTACAAACATAAAAGCTTGTTGAGCCAACAAAATGTTTCAGGATTGTAATTTGTAATTACCGTGTTGAGTTTATTCATATGTATCTGTTTGTTTATGTTGATGTAAATATATGTTATTGATTAATTTATGACTCCAGTCGTGCCAATGCAGTTCGTAGCCTACAAATGTTGTATTTTATTTGTAATCGACTGAGTCGATTACAAATTCGACTGAACACATTACTGTATTATCGTAATTTTCTTCCTCGGGTAGTCGAAAGCTAAATGAGAAAAGGTTACAAAGGCTAGTTTCCTTTAATGCTGTACTAAACAAAAACGTGATTGACATAAGTTATGACCATTTAACCGTAACATGGTAGTGTCACACATAGGCGTAGCCGGGGGGGGGGGGGGGGCGAAAGGGGCCATGGCCCCCCCAAATTTTCAAAGTTTGAGTTCCGAAGTTAAACCCTTTTTTGAAATATATAATATAATTTGTAGAAATTTATATCGTTTTTCAAGACATCTGGCTATTAACACCCCCAGAACTTGTTTTAGGCACACAGAAAGACACTAATAAATTTTGTAAATCGTAAATCACGCAAAATTTACGCGATTTACGCTTCTTTTAACTAATCTGTTGAAGCAATTTCAGAATCGCTTAGGCTACTTTGTTGGGTTTTTGTGTAGCTGAGTTTTTTGTGTTCTCTAATTTTAGCCGCAGTTTTTGCCCGTTCGTGTGTAACAGCTACCTTTAATAAATTAATAGCTGTTTATCTGCTAATAAATTTGATACAAATATTACCCTGAAAGTGTTTCCAGAAAGCGCTATAATCCATTATTTGAGTGTAATTTTGCAAAAATTTTCCGGGGGAGCATGCCCCCGGACCCCCATAGAATACGCATGCCTTCGGCACGCTCTAACCCCTCACCAGCTTTATTGCTTCCCTTGCCCCACCAGGATACGTCACTGCACATCAGGTGGCAATGTTTTAAATCAAACACTTTGTTGTTCTCTTCAATTCATCAAATATTTGGCCCCCCCAAATTTTTTTTCTGGCTATGCCACTGGTGTCACACACTCTTGTCCCTTATCAATGGGCGTGGACATTAACATAAAAATGTTACAATGCATCATTTTAATGTTTGTTCTTTGATAAAAATTAAATGCCCCCCCCGAAAATATTTGCTGGTTGCGGGCCTGTGACAGATAGCCTACCACTTTGTCAATGTCCTTAAACCGTTCCATAAATCTTAAACCTTTCTTAAATCTTTATGAGATGGTAAAAGGATTAACCCTCCCTCGGCCCGAGAGGCTCACACGACGAAGAATGCTCTGAAAATTCGTTAGCCTACTGGGGTTACAAAGTTTTGAACAGCTTTTATTCACTCTATTTCTTACAGGTTCACTTTCACTCCACCAGACAGTTCCTGAAAATGGTAGGCACCCTCGGGGCAATGCTTCACTTCTGTTCTGTCGATCGCTTCTACCTCATTAAGATATGTCTTCGGTCCTTTAAAGCAGTGTTGCCAGATGTAAAAATTTTCCTCCTCTCTTGAAACTCTTATTGTTGCACGTCTGGCAGCGTCGCTATTTGGTATTTATATACCAAATTTTACAAATATAAAACATTTTTGTTGCGTTTAGTAGTTGAAATTTTTGTTTGGTATATTGCTATTTGTATATCTTCGGTATACTTTTTAGTGCTATTTGGTATGTTTTGTTCTGCAAAATCTGGCAACTCTGCATCTAAGAGCTGTTTCAAAAGTTCAATTTTAAACCAGGGACACTTTTTTCGAACCGAGATTCCATTTGGAGTGACAGTTTTCCAGCCGGATCCCCTTTTTGACGTTACCCACAGGTATAGACCGAGGGCCTAGCCTTAATCTAAAATCTTTAAGGTAGGTTACTCCAGCAAGATGTACGACAAGTTTTAACTTTTAACCAGTCACTCAGTTTAGGCCCTTACCAGTGAAGTGGAACAGGAACCCACATTGTTAAGCTTGTGTGATAAAACCAAAGTTTATAGAGATCAATGGTTTAAAAATCCATGACCACTACCCAAAGCACAAAGGTGTTACTTATACCACAATTCCACAAACTACACCTCACAAAATTGTTATTTCTCTAGTTTTCCAAGTTCAGAAGTAGCCTACCACCTGATCCCCTTACTAATGCTACCAATCATATGTTCAATCTAATTACAGAAATTTTCCTATCTTAATGTAAAATATACTGCTTTTAACTTGTTAGTAAAATGGGTGATGACAATTTTGTGGATTCAGTATACTGGTCTCTTCCTGTTCCTGACATATCTGATGAACTAAATTTAATTGCAAATGAAAGTGGAACAACTACTGGGCATTTGGAAGGTAAATATAGTATTCTTTATGAGATCATGTAATAATGGAACTTAAATCTGACTTGGTCCTTTATCATTCATTCATACAAAAAAGTATACTGGGGTTCTACCTATATCTGACTGAAATGTTTATTCAAACAAGCAGAGGTGGGCAGTAGCGCGCTACTTTTGTAGCGGCGCTACTTTTTTGGTAAAAGTAGCAGAAGCGGTGCTACTTTTTAGTTGGAGTAGCGGCTGCAGTAGCAGAGCTATTTTTTTTCAAAGTAGCGGGTAGCGGGAGAGGCGCTACTTTTTTTCAGCCGCACTCCCGCTACCCGCTACTTTTTAATTTAAGTTGAAAAAAATGCTTGTTTTTTTGCAATACTGGCGTGGTCAAGCAGCTATATAATCGGTTTGGTTGCAAAGTTTCGGTCTTTCTAGCTGATGTCAACTTCTTCGGCGAATATCTCCGTGTGATGAAGCCTATTTGCCAGGCTTTAGACATTCTCCAGCCAGAGCCTCTGAGAGAAATTTTCACTAGGGGTACGAAGAGTCATTTCGGGCCCCCCTCTCACTCCGGGCCCCTTTGTCTTGGGCGTGTGATGTTTGCTTAGACGTATTTCACATCATACAACATTTTACTGCAGAATTGGACATCTGTGTGCAATAATAGTATCAAGCTGCAGTAAACTATTCTTTAATTTTGATAGGCTACATGTACAATAATACTGAATATGAAAGAGGATAAATATGTAATTTCCCTCATGATATAGGCCTACCCTGCTGCCAGAAACAATAAGACTGAGCATCATAAAATACAAGTTTATAACAACAGAGAATGACATTGGCCTACCCTAGATTATATTCTATTCCCATGCATCTGAATAATGACATAATGTAAGGTGTCGCTCCGATAGCTCAGTTGGTGGTTGGCGCGTAACTTCGTGAACGAAGAAGCTTCAAGATCAAGCGGTGCTGGTTCGAGTTTCGGAGTGTGCGCTTGAGTAACGCATTCTAAGGACTGCTCTCCATTCAGTGGCACCTACTACTGTAGATGTAATAATTCCCCGGCAACAAGACTTCAACAATTGGAAATTTCACTCTGCCAATCTCGGTAACTGGCCCTGCTTCAAGAGCCTCTACATCTACAAGTATGCAAAACAACCAGGAATAACCTATCAAGACTTTGTCAGTCCGAGGATAAAGATTCAAAACCAAGTTTGCCCCTTTTTTCAAATAATTAAAAAAAAAAACACAAAAAAGCCCAACAACATCCGGGCATTAAAAAAAACTATCGGTTTCTCAACCCTGCTTTTGCTACACTATAGGCCTACCCTCCCCCCACCCCGGACAGGAGAATAACCAACTTTTATGATTTAATTTAGGGTGCTATTAACATAACATGTTTGCACGTAAAGCATTAAGTCACCGCTTTGGACAAGTAATTTCTTTCCGGGGCCCCCAAGGACTAACGAATAACAACTTTTATGCTTGAATTTAATCGTTTAGGATGGTTTTAACCAAACAGTTTTGCGCATAAATTATAAAATCACAATTTTGGGCCCCCCAACAATCACAGGCCTGGGCCATCAAGGGTACACCGTACCCTCCGTACCTCCCTCTCGTAGGCCTTGTCTCCAGGGCGAGTCCAAGGCGTATTACAGAGTCTTGCTTCCAACCATCACAATTTGCGGAAGAAGTTGACCGAGATCAGTGATCTTGTGACCTGTGAGGAGTTGAAAATGAAAGTCCTTGAAGGGGTGAAGAAACGATTCAACAAGTGCTTCAACGACATCATCATCATAATCCATCGTCGGTTTGTTCCCCACTAGTGGGGGTGGCCGATTGTTTCCGCGCAGCAATTGGTTTTATCCCTTTTCTCCATTTCACCCTGTCCCTTGCATCTTCCTCCTTCAGTCCGACTTTTTTAAATTCATCCTTCACTTGTTGTTTCCACGTTCTTCTTGGACGACCACGTTTCCTCTTCCCATCCACCTTTAGATCTAGTGCCTTTCTAAGAAAACTTCCTCCCTCCTTATCACATGTCCATACCATCTTACTCCATTTGCCCTTGCCATTTGGTCTATGGTCTCTCTCATCTCTAGCATATCCAACAATTCTTCAGTCTTTTTTTCCCTTCTCGTTTTCACCCCACACATTGCTCTCACCATTGACCTTTCCGTTCTTCTCAGGATTGCCAGTTCACTCTCTCTCAATATCCATGTCTCGCTACCATATAGCATTGCAGGCCGCACACAGCTCCGATATACTTTTCCTTTCATCCTTAGTGAAAATTATCTGCCATACAACATTTCCCCACATTCCCTGAACTTTGCCCAGCCCAATCTTGCCCTTGTTGTCACCGCTGCTTCACATCCACCACTTCCATCTTGCCATAACATTTCATGCCATAACGACATGAAATGCGTTATGGCATCATGTCTTCATTTCTCCTTCAAGATGTCGTGGCTACAATTTGTGCACTACGTTTCCACGGATGATGCTATCGCAGTACAAGAAAAAGTCAGATGTAATTCGACTGTTGCGGGAGACATCAAGCCAGGTTGATACCGAGAAGAGTGACACCAACACCAGTCATGACCTGGGGATTTATGTTTTGGAGTGTTTGCGCCATCCCGTGAAACGTCGGTGCAGAAGGAAGCAGCAATTGTAGAAGCCTTTTTTTCGGACAAAAGCAAGTCCTTGAGCTTTTGGAATACCGAGTTAAAACATCTGTTGATTAAATACAACACCCCAATTCCTTCCAGTGCTGCGGTGGAGACACTTTTCTCTGTTGGAAACGATGTGCTTAAGCGAAAGCGGGCAGGACTAAGTGACTCTCATTTTGAAATGCTCGTGTTTTTGAAAGATGCGTAACAACAAATTTTTCTTAGAATGTGTTTTCTATAACGACGTTAAATGACAGCGTAAACGAATGATAACATTCATTTTCAAGGTTGTTTTTGTGTCACTAGGGACTTGAGTGTTTCCTAGTGTCATTTTAGACAAAAGTAGCGGAAGAAGTAGCGGTAGCGCGCGCTACTTTGGCCCGAGTAGCGGGTAGCGCGCTACTTTTGTAAATTGGTAGCGGTAGCGGGTAGCGCGCTACTTTAAAAGTAGCGGATGCCCACCTCTGCAAACAAGCAAAACTAAATGTGGAAATTTCCCCTATGTATAATCGGAATGGCCCGTTTCGGTGAGTCCGATCCCTTAACGGGGGATTTTTTCAATTTTTTTTTAAAATTATCGGGTACCGTAGCCTAATTATCGTTGCCGTTTTAGGGTTAGGGGTTTGGAGTTAGGGTTAGATGTTAGGAACTCACCGAATCAGACTCACCGAATCGGACTCACCGAATAGTAGCAGACCCATGTATAATGATTGCCATATCTGCAGAAGTGAAATAATGATAATCGAATGACAAAATAATAATTAATGAAAAGGCCGAAATCCGATCTAGCCATTGTAGAATAGGGGAAAATTTGGTCTTGGTGTCTATATTGTACAACAAAGCAATGAAGCCATGTTGAAAAATATAGACTCTGAGATCAGATTTTCACCTTATCTATTTCCTCATTAATTCTTTACTCAGTCTTCGAAATTAGTATATTTTTACTTCGGCAAAAACGTTGCCGAGGCCAAGCGGCAAAAGTTGAAATTGCCTCGGCAATTGCTGTGAACGTTTATTACGAAAAAATTGTAGGCTACCACAACATGTAAAACGAGAAGGGAAAAATATAATAGAGTAGGCTAGTCTATCAAGACCGCATTGTTTGATTTGTTGTGATGTAATAATACCAAAAGTAACGATAAAGCGAGCAACGCGATACGCACGCGGTTACGATAATTCATGTTAACTAACTCACGGGGGGGGGGGGGGGAGGGGGGGGTATGTTAATTTTGGATTGATTCAACGTTCGAGTCAGCACAAATCGATTTAATTTTCCCGACCGGTTGTATTGCGTAACAACAATGCCCAATAAGAAATTTACATTTGTTTTACATTAATTCGACATCTAGCGACGTTGAATTATCATAAAATAGCGTTAATTGCTCAACCAGGTCTCCGGCAACAAATTAATAGGTCCCTGCGAGAAGATTGCCTCGATTTACGTTTACACTAACATAATTTCGGCACAATTAGGATACTGCGAGCAACACAAATACTGTTTGATAAAGAACTAGTCAGAATCGGAATCATCAGATGCTGCATCGGAGGATGAGGTTGTCTCGTCATCACTGAAATCAGACACATCAAGAGGCTCAACGCTTGGCTGTAAATCTACACTGTCTTCGTCGTTCCTCGTTCGCAATGAAGCGTCCACGTTTTGCGGCTTTCGTGCTTTGATACTCATCAACACGCCTCTTTCTCTTTCGCAAAACTCCATTAGGGTGTTGACTAAGGAACAAATCTATGGCTGTAGCATATCGACTGGGAGAAATGTCTCTTCCTGCACATCGCGCTCGCGTTAGTGCTCTTTGGCTATCATTGTTGAGACGCATTCTAGAGAAAAGAATAACACAGTTTCAACAACACAGCCTAACTATTTTTTATACATTTATCCTTGATTTAGTACAGTGTAAACCAAAATCTACGCAATAAATTACATTTCATTGGTAAATCTTTATACATATAGATTATCAATTTATCATACGTAATTTTATTACTCCATATAAACTGCTGAGCATTCTTGCAAATGAAGAAAACACAAGCTCAACTTCCGCATTGGAAAGAGGCAAAACGACGCATATCTCAATTAATTGCAGAACGTTGTGGAGTCGCAGCTTGTCTCGTAGCATAAACAGTTGCTTCCATACTTTCATTGGCTCGAAAGAAGGGAAGAAACGTCGCACGTGCGAGACAGCCAGATTGACTTCAATTCCTAAAGAAAATACAACTTGATAAATGCCTTTTGTAGTGAACTTATCTGCCAATATTTTTCGTCGATTCAACATCGTCAGACGTGAAACCTACAAAAGTGTGGTATCACGTCTCACTACGTTGAATCAACGTAAAAATGTCATAAAAGTAACCAGCTACTTAAAAAAAATTACCAATTTGTTAAAAGAACAACTAAAACGTCAACCGAATGTTGTTCATCTTTTTATCTCTATTCTCTAGTAAACCAATACTGATGAAAATAGACTCACCTATGCGGCTTTGGTTAAAGTTGTTTTGCTCAAGCACAGATGAAAATTGTTCCATGATTCGGTTTGCAGCATTTCGGATATTTTCAATCTCTTGACTGACGTAAGACTTGGTGTCCACTGTCCAGGAGGGTAGCCGCTGCAGTAAAAATCGAGTCTTCCGTGATTTACTTCATCCGTTCTTGCAACGAAACTTGCAATGTATCCAGCACGTCCATCATTTCAATGCGAACCCGAGCTACCCCTTCGTCAAGATTACCATTGCGCATCGCGTATGAACAGAAAGTTACAGAACCCTGGCTCTGAGTGGTAGATTGGCGTGAGCGCGTTGCTTGTTCGGCTGGGGCAGGATTCAAACTAGTGGCGATACAGGGAATATGAGCATTGTAAGCGCATAAAATTGCACCTGTTGTTGTTACGCAACCAGACATCTATCACAAACCGCAATTAACAAAGCTCACTCTAAAGGTTAACGCGTTAACCTATCAGTTACATGTATTCGACGTCTGTTGATGTTGTGTGGTTCGTTGTGAAAGCGGAGCGATGTTTCTGATACAGCTGGACGAGATAACGGAAGGCGAAGCGCGATAAGGAGTAAATGCTTACAATAATTTGACGTCTACTGGCGTTGAATCAATGCAAATAGGGTGATATTTCTATAAAAGATTCAATTCTCTCAGCTGGGCATGTGTCTAAGCGCCGGCGAAGTAGAAAGTAACCCAAATAAAAACATCAAGCAATAGTAAGATTGAATCAACCTCCTAGTCTGGTGTGGTCTAAGAAAATTAGGGTTATTTTTGTAATCTTGTGGTCCTTACAAGCGCTCGTGTGGCCTCGGCATTTTTATTGCCGAGGCTAATGTGCCATTCATGCATCTGCCTCGGCAATCACCTCGGCAATTGCCGAGGCTAATTTCGAAGACTGTTTACTTCTGCAAACAATGTGAAAATTTATGCTGGGACAATTTCCAGCTTGTGGTGGTCCCCTTACAAACAGTTTGGTGTTTTTGTGTTATGAGAAGCTTTAATATATATATAAGAAAAAATATAAAACAATGAAAACTATTAATACGGTATGGTACTACAAAAAGTGCTCAATGCCAAGCAAAAAGCCTAGCAGAGCGAATTAAATCAAATATAGTTATTAGTTATTACTACCCTTGACAGCCTGTTTCACCTAAAAGGAGAATCATCAGAAGGTCCTTATTTAAATAGATTCTATTTGAATAATAAATTAAGTAGTTTCTGCTTCATACTTAAACCAGAGTAATCCAGGATTGAGCAATGGACTATCTGCATTTTGATGCTTAGCATGACTGTTGAACTGCATTTTTATTTTATTGTATTTGTATCGGCATATATGCAAATTTCATGACAATTAATTTGATCATAGCATTCAGATTGCTGACATGAGGTGTTATAAGGACAGACACTTGACCCCAATGGCTTATACGATGATGGCAATAGCTTGGTGTTTTGTGCATGTATATTGTTGAAATCATTTCAACTTGTTGTAGTAGCTACTGTATTTTTAACGCATTTATCTCAACATGTTGTGTTAATGTTAATTGAAATGTTAAATTTGAGTTGTGTGTTTAGAAGTACAGTGTCATTGTCTACTTTCTAACCTTAAAATATTATAGATAATGGATGAAGAATAGCTTGCATGATTATTGACTATGAAGTTTCTTATTTCATCATCATGAATTAAGAAGCTGTATCATGCCAATCAGTTTTTATTTCTTTTATTCGATAAAGGACAAATGGAAAAAGAATTGCTTGGCATCACTATGCAGTTGCTTAATTAAATTACTTATTGAATGCATTTTGTTCAGATGATAAAAAAACAAAGAATTACTTTTTCCATCAGTCTTGGCCATCCAAATGCATTTCACCATTGTCTTCAACTGCTTCCTTTAGGTACAGTATTAAATAGTGTATTGTATTGACCTTTATTGTTGTTGGATAATATAATCAGATAGCTCACAGCGTAGGACTGTAGGTGTTTATAAAACATGGGTTTCTACTTGTATGCAATATGTAACTATGGTACCGTGGTACGGGTCTGCCACTATTCAGTGAGTCCGATTTGGTGAGTTCCTAACCCCTAACCCTAAAACGGCAATGATAATTAGGCTACCGTTCCCGATAATTTAAAAAAAAATTCAAAAAATCACAGAATAGGGAATCTGATACACCAAATTGGACTCACCGAATCGGACTCGCCGAATCGGGCCATTCCGGTGTCACCGTACCGTACTCTAACTATTAAAAAACATATTCCAAGCAAGAGTAACATGCCTTTCTTTATTTAATTCTTTGTCTGTGGTTAGATGTAGCAATAAAGTTAGATTTTAAGTCGTTAGCTCTTCGTTAGTCAACCACAAACATTAAGCTATTGAAATATTACTATTGTGGTTACACTACGGTATGTGAAGTATATAGATACCACGACATGGTTCATACCAAGACATAGTTATGATGATTGGCTGTCAAAGCAGATGGCACTTAAGGCATTCGGTTTTGTTGCAGGAAATTGCCCCCAAAGAAGTGTGACCTGCTATCTAAAGAACAGCGTGAATTACCACCACACTTTAGAAAAGTGTTGCTTGAGCGATGCTTTCCTGGTATGGACTATAAACATATGATATTGTGTGGATAATTTTCCACTAGATTTGCAGAAAATTTGTGTGCTTTGTCTTGTACTTTAATTTTGAAATATTAATAACATTACTTTTTTTTAAAGCTTCAGTACTGTATTTTGTTATGTCTTCTTGTCAAATTGAGGTTGACAGAAACTACTTTGAACCATATCAACTAAATACATTTTGGTATACACTTAGGGTTAGGCCCTTAAAGTTATTCTACGTATCACTGCACTTGTCTCCGTTGTTAACAAATCGACATCGCTGTAAGATTTAATTTCATACGTCGTAAGCTGATATCCAGTCTGCTTTCTAACAATTATTAGGTCGTGGAAGTCATCGTGATGATTATCAGCCAGCCATGTAACAATGTCACGTTGTTGCAGGAAAAGCCTTGATGTCATGGTTATCTGGTGGCATCTCGTCGTCAACAGCCGTCAATCAATTTGTTGAAGATTTTTGTACAACACTTCTGCAATCAGGCATACTTGTCTGTCAACATACGCAAGCTGACCGCAAGTTCCAGGTATATTATTACAGGTCTATCACTTTTTCATCAGTTCGTCTTCAATTATCTTCATGAGAATGAATTTAGCCCGTAAGACATTTTAAATTTATATCAAAGCGACGTTTACAGGTTTTTCCAAACATGCATGATACTGCTGCAGTTCAATATTGTGGTCTTACAACGTGTGCTACGATTACACGGGGCAATTGTAGTTTACTGAGCATGCAGAACCCACCAATTTCTTGCTGTGATATGGTTACCAAGGTCATTCATATTAATTTTCAAAGTGTGGTTTTAGTCTGCTTGAGGCCAGCGTGAAACCTACGTAACACAACTATCTCAAAGCAAATTTTGATTGATCGCAATGATCATTTGTTCAACCCGGAATGCACAGAGCAAGATGTGCATTTTAAAGTTAGGTAACAATATAATAATTTTCTTATTTTATGTTTTGTATTTTCATTGGTTGTGTTTGCAGACAAGTTTATTTTACTCTTGGAGGAAGCCCAGCAAGACATCTTCTCCACTGAAACAACAAATGACTTTGCAATCAGACACCGCCACGACCAAGGATGCTGTTGAACCGGAGTCAGATGATGATAACACGGCTGAGGTTGTGTTTCGTCCGCGATCCCGAAAGACCTGTCGTTCCAATAATGCTGCAGTCAAACCACAAGGTACACTATAGCTCGTCGCATATTGCTACTTAGTAAGTCATTTGTCCGGCACCTTGCAACCACAGTCAGTCATTGGTGGAAGCACCAGGGCTATGGCGTGATGCTTTTGACAAGACAGAAAATTTCCGAAACTCTCCAAAGTTTATGCAATAGATTGAGTTTCGCTTTTTGCAGCATGATTGTTATTTACTTTTGAAATGATAAAGCTTTGGTAGAGAGTTTGCTTTTTTGAACCATAGACAAGCAAAACAAAGTAACCTTAGCCGGTTTAGCATAATGTACACACAAAACAATTGCACATTACTGTACAATTAATGTACAATTGCACACAAAACAAAATATATAACATAATAACTCAAACGTTTTCGACATGTACGCTACGTTTGGAATTAAATCTGCAATATACATAAAATGAAAAATTGTAAGATAAACTTGACTTTGCACTTTAGAAATGTGTACTAACGACCTGTTTTACCCTGATGCTGCGGGTTTTCTGTGGTAGTAGCGGTTTTGCACTAGCTTTTGGAACACGGTTCCCTAATCATGTGCAATAACGAGTTTCCGAAATTTTCCGAACATACCTCCAGAACTCACCACTTTTTTACGAACGCAAGTCCACATTGCTTGGTATTGTAGTTTGTAGTGCATGGGAGAGAGGATGCTATCGAGAGGAGCGATTTTCTAATTTCCGAATCGTAGATCTGTAGCAATTTCTGAATGTTTCCGTGTGCAGCTATGTTCAGATTTGTTTTTTGCCTTTTGACCTGTGGTTATCCGGTCTGCTACTATTCGGTGAGTCCGATTCGGTGAGAGCCTTTTTAGGAGAGTTCCCTATTCGGTGATTTTTTGAATTTTTTTTTAAATTATCGGGTACTGCAGCCTAGCCTAATTATCATTGCCGCTTTTACATCGTTTCAACGTCGCTAAACGTTGAAATAATACCATAACCCTTAACCCCTACCCCCAACTCCTAACCCTAAAGGCTAAAACGGCAATGATAATTAGGCTACGGTACCCGATATTTAAAAAAAAAATCACCGAATACGGCTCTCACCGAATAGGGAACTCACCGAAACGGGCCATTCCGGTGGTTATCGCACTTTTGAATATCGTGTATCTTGTGCGCAATTTTACGAAATAACGCGCATTTGATGACAGTTTCATTTGTAACCTTTATTCAAAATCTTAACAAAGCTCCAGAAATGGCTGACGAATTTTTTTGATTGTCGTATCATCGTTATTGCACTAAGTTTTAAATGAGGTTATTTTCAATTTTAGTCGTCCTATAATCCTATTGTTTCGTTTGATTAAGGCTACACCAATGAACGTGTCGTGTCAAAAACGGTTCTTTTACTGTCATTTTAGATTTGTTAATCATGCTCTGTTTGATAAAAGGTGGTTTTTATGTTGTAATTTAAACCATACCATGTTTTATATATCTGTTTGTCGCGTGTGCGGCGTTTATTTGTTAAAATCCAACTATGAAATACAACCATGATAAGTTTATTTTTCAGACATGAAACCAGTTGTGGCAAAAGACAATTTGGTGAGTGGTGATAAAGAAGCACTACCTTGTAGTCTTACGTATGAATGCTTTTGAACAAATAAGTTACATTGGATTTGCTTTGGCCTAGCTATTTTAACTATTTATTTGTGTCAGAAACCATGGTTTACAACAAAAGATAAAGCCAATTCTTATTTTCCATTCGCAGCGGGGCTTTAACAGCATTACTTTCACATTGAAAACTTTTTCTTTTTAGTTCAATTTCAAATCTTTCATTCAGAAACGATTTCTGTGGTAGAAAGTGTCAGTAGGAATAGCAAAAAAAAAATTAAAGCATTGCATTGTACGACACGTCTTTAAACGTCAATTACTTGCTTTAGAGTGCTTCGCTTACTCAGCACTCCTTTTTCAACAAGTTTTTTAGACTCCAGTAAAAGCTTCTTTGCAAAAGTAATCAGTTTTGATTTTGGGACATGTTTCTTCAACAAGTGTTGTTGATTTGTTGTTGCCGAATGTAGCACTTTCTAGATGTCGTCACTACTTGTAAGGAAGCAATATAGTTTCCTGATTACTTCCTACGCCTAAGATCTGCAAAATGAAAAGAACTTTTATCATCATCATAATCCATCGTCGGTTTGTTCCCCACTAGTGGGGGTGGCCGATTGTTTCCGCGCCAGAGGTGAAATCGTAAATTGTTGGATGCGTACCTAAGTGAACACTGAACAGCACGATTGCTGCTATAAACGAACAAAATGCTCTGAAAATATGAAAAAAGCGTCAGGAGTTAATTGTAACTGGTCGATATTGGCGGGTTGTTGATAATGATATAGTCGATGGATGTGGGCGAAATCTGCTGTATTTTCTATTTCCTGTCTCTTGACGGCTTTTATAGAAGTCTTCCGACTGAAAAGTCTGTAAGTGTAATGCGTTATTGTCGCAATAGAAATGTGTCACCGAACTGGAAATACTATATGCCGCTTTACGTACAAGTGCTGAGTATGTCGCTTTGTGCATTGTATGTAAACTGCTTTAATACCTATAAAGTTTCTGATACAAAGAAACTTTCTATGGGGACGTCATTGTAAAAACAACATCAGTGAGCTTATTGCACATTAATAAACAAGCTTCACATTTCTTAGTGTGTATTTGCACTTTGCAGGTATATTATATATTGCTGATACGTTGTTGGAATAAAAACATTGGTGTTAATATGTAGCAAATACGTAATGTGCTGGTCGATTAGATCGTATCCACCCTGGGGATCTGGCGTGATAAAATTTTATATTTTAGGATTCTTGTCCCGTTTCTCCCGATTTGACCGCCGTACCCACCTCACCTTTATCTTCTTCTCAATCATCTCTGACTTCTGTTCATTCCCATCCGCAATCGACTTCATCACCTCGTTCAGCTTTTCTTCCTCCTCCTTTACCACCTGTCCAACCGCCACTTCCTCCTCCACCACCCCCACCACCTCCTCCGCCCCCAGTCGTACCTCCACCTTCATCAGTACCTCCACCGCCTCCTCCACCTGTAGCATTTGATTCGTCAGTTCCCCCTCCACCACCGCCACCTAGCACCCTTTCACTCCCAGCGGGCAATTTGCCTCCTCGCATGACCAATCAACCCGACAAGAGTTTGCCTTCCGTACAAACGTTTGTTTACCCAGGTAAGTATCTGCCCTTTGGCTGTTCAGGTTTGCATGGCTGGTGTTCGGCGGCGTCTTCTCAATTCTCATGCGCTTTCTCTGAGCTCAAATCTTTTTTAATGCAGTTAGCCTTACTACCTTCTGCTGGTGTGCTAACTGCGTAGGCTTAACCCTGTGTGTTTTCGTTGATGTGACCTTATGAAGTTTGTAACACAAGCCCAAGCCATCATTGGTCTGCATGTCGGTCTGTAGTATTATTTATTTGTTGGCATACATTATGCTATTTCGAAACGCTATTTAGATGTCTATTTGCTGCTAACAATCTTTCAAAACCATAACCCTATTTCAGTTGTTCGCTTGTGGAATGCATGTTACATCTTCCGTGAAATGCATTTCAAATTGTGGTACAATTTGAACCCTGTGTCCAACTATTCATCATAAGAATATCTGTTGACATCAAGTATGGAATTCAGTGCTACGACCAGTTTTATACAGTAAATGCAAAAATAGCTTAGATTTTTGCTTCTCTCTGGTTGCTAGTTACTGCATCAGACAAACAGGCCACAACGTATCGCCTCACCTGTGCTGGCTCCGTATTAACATGACCACGTTATTTCCATCGTTGTTTTTAGCATTTGCCAATCAACTGGAAAACTACTCGTAGTCGTCGTCTATATTTATCTTGTAACAACATTCTGTAGCTTTTCTGACGCAGTTGTAAAGCCCAGTTCCTTCAGCATGGTGATTGCTGTGTATTAACGTTTGATCTTACTGGTTTGAATTTTTATGTCATGCTTTAAAATAGAGGTTTCATTCTGCGCCACACGTGGAATTCCGTGAAAGTCGAAACATTTTGGCTTTTCTACACGCTCTCTGTGATTAAGTTGAAAACAATTTGTAAATTTCATCTTATGGCATTTGAGCACTTTTGCTCCACTGTTGTTGATTTGTGTTCCATTTTCGAAGCCTTGTGAAAATGTGAGTGTTGGAATGGTCAGTAACGGTGTTTGTGCAAACGTTTGCAAGTTTCTCAAGACACGTTGATCAGTTTTGCTACACATCTTTGTAAATGTAATATTACAAACCTTACCTTTAATAACACTTTTTGTTTAGAATTGGAAGCAAAGTCTATGAAGCCACTCTATTGGACGAAGCTCAATGCAACGTCATTGACTGACAAGTATGTTGTTGGCCAATTGTAGGCCGGTGCAAGCATATTGCCACGTTTTGTTTTATGCATTAAATTGCACTCTCTGCTTTATCAGTCAAAGTCAGTTGTTTTGAAATTTTTATCCAGTTACTTGTTTAATTTTGAGCCTTTCGAAATGATTTTGTGACGCTTCATTCTTGTGCTTGCCACAAGGTAGTTTTGCTGGATTAATTCAAAATCATATTTTATTGAGCGTCCGTTCTGATAACATGCAGTACACTACGATTACAGATGTAGCACAACAACAGGAAGCAGCGAAAGGACATGCGGTTATCGAGTCAACTGCTCTTATTTTATGTTAGCATGCCAATAAGTATCTTGTCGAGATACGGCCGCGTGCTTTGGAGCGGTGCGGAACCGACGTCCTTTCGAACATCGCGCAGACATTCTCACAGCCCGCATCCATACGCTATGCAATGTTGGCTTGTCACACACAAAACTACAGTGTCACTGAAACTTCTATCACCTCGACTCACTATTCACTAAGTTTCCCAGACAGCAATCAACCGTTCTTTACATTGATTCAACGTCTGCAGACGTTGAATCAATGTAAAGAACGGTTGATTTGCTTTCTGGGTTCTGACTGCTCTCCACCATGTCGTAGGTCTCCGGCCGTGTGGTCGAAGGTTGAAAGAAGTGAACTGGATATTCCAGAGTTGGTTGAACTTTTCAGTAAGCCTGTTGCAACCAAAAAGAAAGAAACAACTGCGAAGAAGACGAAAACTTCTGCGAAGGTAAGAGTCACTTTCATGTATTAAAACAGCAATCAGGGATAGCCCACTTCATTGAGCTAGAGCCCCCACCTTTATGTTGGTAGTTATGAGATCGATACTCCACTTTGCGATACCAAATGCCTCATGGAATACCATTGAATTTTTGGTGCACGGTCGATTGGTCGACAGACATTTGGTCGACAGGACGTTAGGTCGACAGAACGATTCATTTTAGGGTTAGGGTTAGAGTTAAAGTTAGGTTAACTAACCCTAGTTAACTAACCCTAACCCTAAAATGAATCGTTCTGTCGACCTAACGTCCTGTCGACCAACTGTCTTGTCGACCAATTGTCTGTCGACCAACTGACCGGGTACCGAATTTTTTTTCCGCTTGGCGTTCTACAGTATATTGATCTGATCTGATTTTTGTATATTGTTTGCTTCAATGACCTCCTTTTTTTCTTTTTATCGTTATTTCAAATTTGTTATCAAGTTATGAAGAAGACTTCAGAAAATTCTAATTCTTCTTGCAATCCTTTGTTGTTAATTAAAGTTCACTATATTTAATGGTGATTGGTGACATGCTCAGATAAGTTTTTGCTTTCTAAGTCGATGTTCGAATTCATTATGTTGTGTGCAGGTGAAAACAGCCAAGGTCCTACAAACAAAGCGGTCACAGGCTATCGGCATCTTCATGTCAAGTCTCCATATAAACATCGATGACATCACACAAGGTGAGATTGTTTGCGTGCATTATGTACAACAAGATTTGGATTGGAAGCAATCTCATTAATTGTGAAAGCAGTGTGACAAACAACAACGATATTTGTCTGTTTTCTTGCTATTCCTGATTGAATTTCAACAAGGAAGCATATATTCCTTCCTCAGTGCATTTTTGTTCCCACATTTAATCCATCAATCCAGTGCTTCTCAGTCCTTCTACGGCTCCATGGCCTCTTTCGAAAAATGAATACTGGTTGCGACCCTCCTTCCTGCTCTCTTACACACATAAAAACTCATTTCAAAATATGCAATTTCAAAGAACTGTATAATTCTGTAACTTTTAATGTGACAGTAGACTTTGCAACCGCGTGACCATTGAACAAGCTCACTTACAAAGCAGTCTCAACAAGGACTTTTCATTTTCTGGCTTTATTGCGGCTTGAGAATATTTTTATTGCAACCTCTTGAAGGGACCTTCGACGACCTTCGTGCCCCCTGGTTGCGAAACCCTGGTCTAATCGTTATCAGTGCTGAGGCGAACACTTTCTCCTGTTCTCAATTTAAATTTCTATGATCACATTGATCAGTCATGTAATGTTGCGTAATTTTCACAACGTCCTATTGCATTTGCATTTATCTTTTGTGTTTTATCTTAACATCACCATTTTTAGTTCAACCTGTTGATAAAAAATCTATTGTCTTCAGGTGTGCTAGAAGCTGATACGTCGCTAGTTGACATCGATACTTTGGAAGCGATATACGAACTCGTAAGCTCAAAATAGCTTATTCTTTGTACGGTTTAAGAGTTGGTACATTTGTATGTTAAATTAGATAACATGACATTTTGGTCGTGTCCCTTTTCGCAAGCTCAAGTGATAGGTTTTGTTTTGATCTCAAGCGTGACGCAGTTTAGTGATGCCTATTTCTATATATTTTTTCCATCATTACTACAGCCAGTATTTTCAGAACTACTGTAGTTTGAAAAACCAAAACGAGCTGTAGATTTTCTTAATTGTTTTTGAACGTATTTATTTGTTCAATCTGTATCATCTGTTTGATGTAAACGTTTCAGTATTACCGAAACTTACTAGTTCCTAAAGACGCACCTTCACCCAGCCGGCAAATCAGTTTTTTACATTGATTTAACGTCAATATTTAGCAACCACAAAGTGGAGAAATGGAAAAAATCGAAAGCCATGTGAAGCAGCAAAGCAAGCTAGACGACGAAAAGAAAACCCCACTCGACAAGCCGGAAGAGTAAGTCCGCATTGACAACTAGTGCTTACTATCATGTGTTCCGTGTAACATAAAATGTTCATTTATTGACAAAAGGTTATCACAGTTTAGACAAAGTATTGTTGTGCTATCTCTGGTCAGACGTTATTTTTAAGTTTTATTTTTAACTTTTAAGATTTTTATGGAAGTTATGGCAAACGTCTTGCTTTTCTGATCGGATTTTCTGCATCACTTTCACATCTCACTTTTGCTACGATATTGCTGACGTCATCAAGTTAATCAACGTCATTGACCGCACGTGTCAAGTAAGTGCGTCATGATGAATCGGGAAATGCTCGTTCTTTGATCGTCTTAACAACTTAACACAGGGATCTGCAGGCTGAACAGCTTCTTGCTAAAGCTCATGACTTGTAGAAACGTTTTTGCGAATAACTATTCTATTCACTACATGTTTATGAATGAAGCGGCATTTTTCAGCACCCCAACCGCTTAATTAATTTGAATCTTGAAATGTCAGCACGAAAGGTTGGATGCACCAAAAATGAATGATTCATCGGTTAAACAAATCTACCGAATGAAAAATTTAATCTGTAGACTTCTTTTCTTTATGTGTCAACCGTACTCCGCTAAGTAGAACCGCCGATTACTGATCTACAGATGAACTGATTCTTGAACTGGTGAACTGATTCTTGATTAACCGGACGGCTGCCTTTGTGGGCCACTTAGGACATCCGCTGCTGGTGCACTCAAACCTAATGCCAGTTTAATTTTAGGTCTTTTGAAATTTGGTATTTCTGTCAGTTGTTTCTATCGATCAATATGTATTCATACCTCAGGGTGTGGTTTTGTGTTTTGTTCACGCTCAGAACAATTTCTTTGTAGGTTCTACAAAGTGAATCTGTTGTCAAGTTATTTGGCATCATTCTACATGTCGGAAACTTACTCAACAGAGGCGAGTTTTGCATATAGTTTGTTAAACTTTTGTATTCATAATCTTCATCTTTCATTGTGTAAGTGACACAACTTCTACTATCCTAAGACACAAAGTCAAATTTTGTATAGAGGTCGAGTTACGTTGAATAAACGCAATGGATGTGAGAAGAATTGGTATTTTGTTGTTGAGAAAGGGCAATTACACTATCGTTACATTTTACTTCAAATTGCTGATAAACTGACTAAATCGCTGATAAACTGACTAAATCAATTGTCACAGACATTATATAATAAGTAATAAGGTGTAAAGTGGATATTTTACAACCTTTCAAAAACAAAACTAGGCAATCGATTTATTATTGTCATTATTTGTTAGCCACTAGATAGACGTTGTTAATCGGGAGTTTGACAAATATATGCAAAAAGACGGATTTTGTCAAATACGTTTTAACATTCCTTTTTTCGATTTCAATAATTCAACAAATGACCAAACATTCGAAACCGCCATGATTTGACCAAACAACGGATTAACGAGGTCTCGTTTGATATCATAAAATCGCAGTTTATTTAATGTCACATTTTCTACAGGCAATCGAACACGTGGAAGTGCCAATGGGTTTGCTCTTGATATCCTAGCCAAGTTGAAAGATGTTAAATCGCGGGGTAATGAATCAAATCTTCTTTCTTACGTTGTCAAGACATACCTGGCAGCACTGGTAAGCAGAAGATATTGTTTATTTGAACTTGCTTGCTACGCATTGCAGATGGTTGAATTTGCAGGTGAAGGTCTTTTCACCGATCTAATCCCTGATACCGACTTGTTTTTTGTTTTTTTCTTGTTAAGATTTTAAGTACTGTAAAAAATGGTAGAGAAAGCCAGTCTTGGTGTCCATCGTTTGTCATGTTATTGTTAAGTGTCCAGTCGAGGTAAGGCCACCTTATTTCTGAAAGGTTTGGACTGTGTCAGTCGGCTGCCTTCACCATCATCACACAGCACAGCACACAGATTTTGTCAGTAATCTTAACGTTTCAAAACGTTAGTTGAGGTGGTTTTAAGGTGTTGCACTTTTATGACATACTGCCAGACAGCATAATCCGTCATTTTTACATTGATTCAACGTCTGCAGATGTTGAATCAATGTAAAAATGACGGATTATGTTGTCAGGGCTATGCTCGGTTGGTGATCAAAGTCATCACTTTCTTCACATTCAGCCGGATGTGACGTCATCTACTTCTCCCCCGCTCCCCAGCATGATGGATCTGGCGAGGTCGTCCCAGGTCAGATATGAGGACATGGAGAAGAATCTCAACAAGATTAAGAAGAAACTAAAAGGTACGTAACACATTGACAGTGGGTGTAGTTCAGAACCACACTCCACATGTAACTGTCATGCTTCTCTGTTACGTTCAGCTATAAACATTAAACAGTTGTCTTTTTTACATCGTTTGAACGTCGTTGGCTGTTGAATCGATATAAAAACAGCAACTTGCTGTCTAGGTTTTCCTGTTCGTTAGTCCGTGATCGATAAGTAATTTAATAACGTGATTTTAAAGTGTCGAGTTGGATTGCTTTGATCCGAGTGGTATGTTAGCTTAGAAATAGTCAAAAGATTTATTATGTTGCAGTCGATGTGACTGAAACAGCGGAATAAAAAAATGCGTGAAAAACTGGCCTTGAACTGTGCATATGTCAACTGTAAACATGACGGACTGGTATTTGCGACGTAACAATCTCTCCCACTGTGGTCAAGTCCCTGTTTTGCTTCGTTTAACGCTAAAACTGTAATTTCAGAAGCTTTTTTGTTAACTGGATTTTGTTGTGTTAGACTGCAGAAAAAAGGTCGAGATCGTCTTACAGAGTGCCCCAAAGGCGTCATCTTCATCGTTTGAATGTTTCATGAAGCAATTTCACATGAAAGGTGACTGATGAGTGATGACATAAAATCCACTGTTGTTATATCTCTATGTGTCTTTGCTTTCAACAATATTTCTATTTGCTGTTACTGTCAAAAACCGGATTTATTTGTAAATTTATAATTCGTAAAACCGGTCGGTGGTCTAGTAGAAAGCCCGAGTAGACCAAACGAGGATTCTTCTGTGCTGTAGATTTGATTATATCTTGACTAAAGAGGTTTTATCAACTTTTTGGAGATTACGTTTCATAAAGAAATTAATGTTTTATGCACTTGTTTTGATTACAACCTTATTCTATGTTTATCTGCTTGAGGTCTTCCTCGAATGGGTATATCTGGTAACAATGTACTTCTACTGTGTTCAAGTGTTTAACTTTTCAGCAATGAGCGAAGTGGAGGCGACGGTGGATAAGCTTAAGGAATCACGTTGCAGGTATGACGACACTACACCCTTAATTTGCACGTCACGAAAAGCTTGCGGGGAAAAACAGGGCCTTCTATTTTGCTTTATTTAAAAAGGCATTGCTTTTTGCTCGCAGATTAGATGCACTTTGTAGCTTTTGCGTCACTTTCTATAGAATACCTTTCATGAAAGCTTTTTTATCAAAGTTGTAATTTTCATGCAAATTTGCTATTTTGTCATACGCCGCAAATTTTACCTGAGAGATTTGAAGAAGTTGACGTTGCAAGTCTGTAGACGTTGAATCAATGCTAAAAACGGTTGATTTGCTGTCTGGGTAGTTATCGTGTGTGAGACAAAGTTTTCAACTTTTATGTTGTGGAAGGCTTTCTACCTTTCTACAGTGCTGCCATGCCATGTATTCCAATTGTTTCTCAACGTCTCTTCCGCAGGTCAATCTCAAGCCATCAGTTGGTGAAAGTATATCTCCTGTATTTAATCGACTCTTGCAACTGAGTCTTCGCCCTGAAATTTTAGACCCCGAATTGAAAATATCAATGTTTAGATTCGAGACGACTGTTCGATACTTTGGTACGGCGAAAAAAAATGGGGAGGAAGTTTCTCCCAATGACTTTTTCGGATTTTGGATTCCGTTCTGTGCCGACGTGGATGCTATGTGGACCAGACAACTCAAGAAGGCCATTGACATGAGGTAAGTGGTTGAGTTCTACTTTAAATGGCCACAAGGTTCTGTTGGTGTTTTGAGTATGACCTCTGTCTTCTGTTTTCCTTCAGGAAACAACAAGCATTGAAACAGCTTGAAGAAAGACGATCGGCGAACGTAATCGTAAAGACCCAATGCAAACCAAACGGTCTGGTAAGTCGATTTTCTGCTCCAACGCGATGCGCAGGTAAAACAACCTCAGCGGAATGGTCGCGGAGAGAGATTTTTACGTAGCCTACTCTCCCGGTTTGAGAAGCTTTGACTGCCGTGTTTCAATCTGCAAACGTTGCTGATAGAGTTTTGAGAAGGCATTGACTAGCGGTGACTTAAAAAGAATCACACGCAGCTTTAGTTCGATGACACTTTACTTTGGGAACCCATCGTTGATGCAAGGTACTTGACCTAGCATTTATACGAAAACACCTTTATGCAAAATACAGTTTTCTATTGTGCACCCTGCGGTTGCGCCAAAACAGTTTTTATAGAAAAGCGCTTTTTGTCGTATCTAGGCTTAGGTCCAGACCAGTAGTTGAAGATTTAGATTAAGTGGACACGAAAGCAAAGGAGCCGATCCGTGTCCACCTTTAAGTGTCCTGCCACAGCTGGATTACATGCTCTTGAGCGGTGTCGAACCAGCGCCCTTCCTAACGTCAAATCAGGGCTCTCACCACTTGGCTATGTAGCCCTCACATCGTGAAGCTCCGAGAGCAGCGCACACCTGCAGTAGATGTGGCGTGAGTTGAAAACGATTTTGATGGTCTCTAACTCTTAGGTAGCCTATACGTTCTTAAACAATAAAAAAATGTCAGCTGCAAAATTGCCCGCCTATTATAGCTTGGATAATCCCGGACTTGATTTCGATTCAAGATTTTCATAAATAATATTTTTGTGTTGCAGAAATCTCGTTTGAAGCGTCAAATGATCACCAAGTAGCAATATAACGCATTCCACTGTCTTCCATATTATAATATTTATTCTTATAGTGTGCAAACGCCGCATTTTTGAATATGAATTGCGACATACGTGTGGAAGAACGCGATCTCAACCATTTACCCTTTCCGTGGATTAGCTGGAATCAACTTAACGGCCAAACCTGGAAAAAGTGAATTTTTGTCTTTGTAAATATTGTAATTTGTAATGATTTTTTTTATTGTCAAGCTACCTTCTCATTGCTGGTGTTATGCAAAGTTAGTGTTTTGTCAACGAACGTCTTCGGGTGCTTTGTGAAATCGACATGTCTGCTGCACTGGTGTTTATAATCAACCAAACATCTTGATGTTGCAATAGGAGAATTGTGTTATATAAGTTGTTGATATCATGTTGTTGTTTTTTTTTTTGCTTAAACGTCGAGACTGTTCCGTTTGCTATTATCAATGTCCTCAGTCGACACTCAGACAGCAAATTCAATCGTTTTTACATTGAATCAATGTAAAAAAAACTGTTGATTTTCTGTCTGGGATCTTCTTCTTGCGTTTGAGGCCGCCACAGATCACGTTGTTACATCCAGGCGCAGCAGCCAATGGATTGTGTATTCATCGAGCGTTGCTAGGTCCACATGTCCATCCTGTGGTCGGTATACAGGACGTTGATAGATAATGTGGTGTGCAGTTTGAAAATCTGAGCCACACGCACAAGATGGTGAATCGGCGAGGCCCCACTGGAACATGTTGCTGCTGAAACGGCCCACTCCAGTCCGCAGGCGATTGAGCTTCACCCATTTCTTCCGGGGTAGTTCTGCTCCTGGTGGGGTGTTGGTATTGGGAAGGACTGTGAATTGGGTTGGTCTCGCAACTTCTCTCCATTCACGGTTCCAAACTTCGGAAATGTGGAAGTTCGATTTGCAGATGGAGATGCTGTCTGGGATGTTGCACACTGAAAAGCAAAGCTTGTTTATTGCGGTGTTTCATATTTTCCATTTTCGAAAAACCGATATGATGTGATGGGTTTTGGATAAAAACTCGACAACCCAAAATTTTAGCTCATTGTGACCTTGTAAAAATATTGGCCCTTGAAGTTTCAAATAGCGTGATTTTGATGTATTTCGGAAACGATTTGTCGTAGAATGACAACTGGTTGTCAAAACTCGCAGAACAGACGGTTTCTTATAACCACTTTTAAGACTCGAATGGTTTTAAAATGATGAAAATATGAAGCATCTTATTTATATCACAAAGATTATACTGCACTTTTCTATTGCATCTACTTGTCCTTAACGTTTTTTAATTACACAACAAGGTCGAACTAACAGCAATAAATGACGTAGATTTATCTGCTTTTGAAAGTCATTCCATAGTGTCATTCTTTTTTTGTATCAACATAATTATTGTGCTCTTTTTTTTGTACAAATTTGTTTTCTTTGGGTATGACTTCATCATAACTTTCTATCCTGTCACAATCTGATTCTATTGTCGCGCTTATAGGTACACATCGTGTTCGCTCTGGTGGCCAGCCGTGAAAACAAACAAAGCTGTTTACGTAATTGACCACTGCGCGTTGACAGTAAACTGATACGATTTGGCAATAAATCCACCACATAATAACAGCCTTACATTCATCCTGTCAATCGTATTTCCATGTAAGAGACACAAATAAGCAAATAGTCGAACATTGTGTTTTCTGGAAACACTAACGCAGACTGTCAAGAGTCTTATGAAGTTATTTTTAGCACACGTGCACAATGATTGGCTTGTATCAGTGGCGATGAAACTAAGTCGTTGACGTGTCATGCCTGTTGTGTAAACCGACTTTGGTTTTGCTGCAACAATAAGAAAAGATTATCGCAGTGCATCTTCAACCATCGTTCCAGGTGAATATTTCGAGTAGGTGTTGTGTATTTCTTTGCTATCAGGTCTAGAAAGTGTAGATAAGCGTTGGGTAGTACAGTGGTCAGTGGTATTAGATACGAAAATTCTTAAAAATCCCTGCAATTGTAGGTTACAGTAATTTCTGGTTACTGGTGCTATTTATTAGTTTTGTAGCTTTCGATTTCACCAATTTAATGTTATTTTGTCGACAAACACTGATAGAAGAGAAGCTACTAGCTCTATGCTGTAAAATGTTTCTAAAACATCTGAACAAGAACAGCACGGTAGCCACTTTAACAAGTCGAAATTCTGCCACTGCGAATGACTACAATGCAACCGCCAACCAATCAGAACATGTTATAACATGTTATAAGAGGCTACCGTCCAATTGTGACCCTTCTAGCACTCATCCAGAGAGTTAATGCTTGTTTTGAACTTAATTTGGTAATCACAGAAGAAAAAGAGCAATAGCAGTGGTGGGAATCAAACCCGCGTCAATGAAATGACTACTTTCTTGCCCTAACCCCTAAGCCAACCAGCTGACAAAAAATCCATCACTTAATTTGCTTGCTATCATCTTTTTTTCGCCATTTTTTACGTCACTTAAACCGTAGCTTATGATTGGTTGGCGGTTTCATTCTAGTCAAGTTTAGTGGCAGAATTTCGACTTGTTAAAGTGGCTACCGAACAACACGGAGATCAACATTGTGAAGGAAGTGATGCAAAGAAATACCGTTTTTGCTCTTTCACACCTATTTTTGCTTGCCAGGTGTAAAAGATGAAGGTACAGATAAAGATGAAACAGTCAGAAGAGAAGCTGGTGATAAAATTAGACAAACTACTGAATATGAAGCTTTTATTTTCTGTTGAAGATGAAAAGTTGTTGAAGATGGTGACAGGTCCAGGGGCGGATCCAGGTATTCACGTTAGGGGGGCGATGTCATTGACATTCAGGCAAGTGATCAGCCAGGCACAAACAACGACGAGGGTCTCCTCTAGAAAATTTAGATCGAATTTGATGCGTTGAGAGCATTTCGAACACAAATTATGAGAAATTGAAACTCTATAACTTAAAAACCTTCAACAATGCTGTTGTTTAACAAAGGGAGAGATGAGGAGCTGATATGCCCTTGCCATGTCAAGTTGAAGCCTGAACAACCTAGCCGCATTTATAGTTGAGACTGAAGGTTGCACTCTTGATTGTTTCACGGCAATTTAAAAATTGACCTCGGAAAGATAATAACAGGTAGCCTAATTCTGTCTTCCCAATATTGATACAAACATTGAGGTTATAGATTTACTGTATAACCAGAGTCACTATATACATATATATAACCAGAGTCACTATATGTATATAGTGGCTCTGGTATAACTTCGAGGTTTTATTCATCTGACAAGTTTTGAATTGTTACAAAGAGCAATGAGGAAAGGTTATGCATACATTCAAGATAATGAGCAACAAAAGTGGGGGCCAGGTCAGAACACTGGGTTATGCTTATGCTTCACCTCCCGTAGAATTGCCACTAGGCCTATAGGCTAGGTAATAGGTATCGATTGTAAATTTTTATTTTGGACCAGCGAAACACTACAATTTGTACAATAGAATGGCAGTTAAACATAGTTAAATGACGACCAAAAGATATAGTCCTCTTTTAAAACGTGTCATGCACGGTCGCTGCATCAGACAAAAAAAGAAACTAACAATAACAGAAACAACTATTTCTGTGGACTTCACAAATAAAACGAAAATAAAAAGCTACTTTGCCGGTACGGGTAATACTAACAGGTGTCGTACCTTTGACTACAACACAAAGTCAAGTTTACGGTTTCTATTGTTGGCAAATCGATTTATGACGGAGTTTGTGTCAATTAAAATGTCCCGATGCTGGTATAGTAAGGCCAATCCATTCAGTCTTTCCTCGCCGATGTTGTTCCTCAGCCAGGTTTTCAACGACCGAAGAGATGAAAAGCTTCTTTCGGCTGATGCTACGCTGACTGGCAAGGTTAATAATATTTTTAGAAGAGAGTCTACGATTGTTTACACATTTTCATCACACGGTTATAAAGCTTCTTCCGCAGTCATCGGTAAGACTGCAGCAGTCGCCGGAACAGTTATGTTTTCCCACTTCTCCTTCCATAGTTGGATCTCTGAATTTAGAGCAGATTCCACACTATATATATGACGTAACAAGCCTTTGTAGGCATTGCAAATGACTTTTGTCAATGCTATCGGGTCGGTACTTGAGCAATTTCGTGGTAGCAATGATGTTAGGTGTCAAGATGCTAAAGTCTCATTGAAAAAAATTGAGCTTTGCTGTTTCTAGATGCAATTTCAAGGTAGAATCAGTGGCCTAGCAGCCACCTAGCGGTTCTGGCTCTGCGCCAGGGGCGGCCGGCTGCAAGGGGGCGGCAAAATGAGGCTGCACAGCACGAGAAACGAGTTAATTAATTATAATGTATCTCATATTATTCTAGAAGCGATTCAATATTTTTCTTTTCCTTTTTATGTTTTTGGCAGGCTCATACTTAAACTTACTTGCAGAAAAAAGGACTGCTGCTAGCGCAATGCTCTAACTAACAAGATGAAAGCGTTTGTCAACTTTTTAGTGGAAGAACGAGATAATCTGGTTAAAGGTTCTGTGGATGCAGCAATCACAAAATGCACAGAGCTAGAGATTCCAGTTGAAGATCGGAGAGTTCGCAGAATAAAGAGAATGCCTGGCGAACACGCAGAAGATGCTGGCGTTAGTGTTGTTGGAGAAGTAAGACGATGCATGTTTCAAGCTTTGGGCAGATTTAAACTTGAAGCTGAAACTAGGTTTACCGGCATACGCCACTTGAATGATATGTTTGGATTTTTGAATCCTCACGCGCTGCTGCAAAGCGAAAGTCACAATGGATTCACCAACGCTTTTAAAAGCACTTATGACGACGGAGTGGACTTTTTGGAGTTAGCTGTGGAAATTGACAGATTTAAGAGACTGGTGCGAAGCAGTGAAACCACGTTTGATCGTAATGCAACAGCGTTTGATGTTTTACAGTGGTTAGCTGAATCACACCTACTTGATTCGACACCATATTTGTGCTTGTGTCTGAAACTTTATCTCACCATTGGTGTCTCAATTGCGAGCTGTGAGAGGAGTTTCTCAAAGCTCAAAATGATAAAGTCGTGTTTACGTTCTACCATGAATGATGATTGGCTATCAGCTCTATCGATTCTTTTTATAGAAAGAGACTACGTTCAAAAACTTGATTTTGAAGATATTATCGCTGATTTTGTTTCGGCGAAGGCTCGAAAAGTTCAATTTTGAGGCGGCTATTTATCTTTTATTTGCCTAATAGCCTACATTTGTTGTCCATTTTTTGTCTTTTATTTTTGGCCTTAACGCTGAGACAATGAGGCTTTTTTCTCAAGCAATATAGAACTTCTGAGACGCGGCACATTATTTGTAATTATTTTTATTGAAAAGATTGCTTGAACATGAAACTATTTCAAAATTTGCTGTAGTCTACTTAGGGCGGCATTTTCAACGAAAGCCAGGGGCGGCAGCATATGCTCCTACGCCACTGGGTAGAATTTCAATGGTTTTAGTTCCACGTCTGACCGTCAAAGTTGCCAATAACCTGCTCTGTCAACCAACTTATCTAGGCTAAGGGATTTATCGCCATGCTCTACAGTGCCGGCAAAAAGTTTAGAAACTTTTTAAATTTTAGTAATTTCGTTCGGTAATTAGACTCTGCTACAAAATAATAGCCTTATAACTTACTATGTTATTATTATAGCCTGCCCTAGCCTAACCTAATCTTTGAACATGGCGAAAGACTTATTCAGCATTGCTTTCGATATGTTGTTATCCAAATTGTATACATATAAATGAAGAATAAAGCTACTTTCTTGGGTTTTAGGGGGGCGATCGCCCCAATCGCCCCCCTCTGGATCCGCCCCTGGACAGGTCCCACATTGATGAAAATCTTTCTATAGGCTACCAACATGTAAGAGCAGAATAAGAAAAAGAGAAGAGAGAAAATACATGGTTGGTTAATTTTAAATCTTTATCTTCGGACTGACAAAACCTTGACAGATTATTTCTGGTAGTTTCACATACTTGTAGAAGCTATTACCGTTAGAGGGTCTGTTTTCCCCGCCTTCCCCATAATTGTTTAGATTTGAAAGCAGGTGACAATAAGCCAGGTCAATGTAGGGCCTAGGCTATTTTCGTCCAGTGCTAGTGAACTATAGCTTTCATAAATTCTGTTTGGGACATTTAAGAGTGACATAGTCAGCAGTTGGTTCCTCCGTGCTGCATTTACTGGTTGTTGAAGTGCTGCATGTCAATTGACAGTGTTGTAGCCTACCTTTTTTTTTTTTAATTGACGGAAGTGATAGCGCCGTCAACTATTTTGCCGATTTTAAGCGTCAAGCGCTATGCGTCATTTTTTATCTCGTTTCACAATGTATTTTGGCCAGCGCGACTCAACCGAATTACCGGCTTTCGCGTTGGTTGGAATAGCCTACAAGCGGAAGAAGTTCGCCAAATGGTGATCACTCATATTGTGAGCAGTAGGCTATCGAGAACAATGGATCAGACAGAGAAAGCGAAAAATCAATGAATGTCATCGCGGAGGTTGAAGATACTTTATTTCAAGAGCTCTATGCCCCTGAAAAGAGCGATTTTGTTGCAGTGGACCTCGTTAAAAGGTTTATATAATTATGGTAAACCATTACAGCACGCTTGGAACAGTGATACCTTTCCGAGTGAACGTTTTCAAGGCTTGTTTTTGAAATACAACACACCAATACCATCCAGCGCTGCTGTGGAACTTTATGCGTCCCAAACACAGCAGATTGTCAGACAAACGTTTTGAAATGCTTGTGTTTCTACAAGGAAATAAATAATAGGCTAAGCAGCTAATTACAATACAGTCTCAAAACATAATACCTGCTCTTTATTCATAGCTATTGTTAGTCTAAACTTGGTGGAAATACTTCCGTTTTGTGAGACCCTGGCTAAAATAGCGCTGACGCTGAATCCGTCAATTTCTTTAAGAGCTGACGCAGTGCTTTACGCGGTAAAGTTTTTAGGCAATTCGCGCTGACGCCGTCAATTTAGTTGTTGACGCGTACAACACTGTCAATTGATTCTTTCACTAGGTGCTGCCGAATAAAAGGTTACTCTACAAATGCATTCCTCTAACGTTTATCTCAAGAGGAAGAGTTGAACTAACGTTGCATCTGGTCGTTTTTTCAGCAATTGAGTGTCAAAACCTCATCCACTTCAGCCATCGTGTCGGACAAAATTGGTAGAAAATATATAAGACCCTTCTGATGATCCGTTTGAGGTGAAACAGGCTGTTAAGAATTCAGATAGTAATAACTATATTTGATTTAAACATTTTCTGTATTCTTCTCTGAAACAACAACATTGAAAGTTTTTTTTTTATATTTGAAGATAAAGAAAACTAAAATTACCAATTTTAAGAGATGGACAAACTGGATTTCTTTGCTCCAGAAACATTTTCGGAACACAAGATTATCATGTGTAGGTTAATCACGCTATCACAGTTAGAGCTTTGGTTTGCAAAGCGCTCTGCATGCTGCTACCTAGCCTAGGCTAATGTTATTGTTGTACAGACTATTTAATTGATTGTTCAAGTGTTCACACAGATGGAATCATACAGGGACTATAGGTTGTCGACTTTTCGTTCTCGAACAACCGATAAACAACCGTATTAAATGTTTATCATCGACTTGACTGAGGGTTGGCTGCTTGACTCGAAGACCGTCATGGTCACTTCGCAGCTTCCCGTTGTGATTTACTTACTTCAAAGATGCAGTGTACATTTGTTATTTTTCTTTGTTTCAATTGTGTTCGTTAAGCGTGCTGCATCATTTAATGATTTTGCTGTTATAATATTGCACAACAACATAAACCAATCAATAATCGCATTGGCTCAAGTCGAATTGAAAATCGAATTATTTCAGTTTGAGAAACGTAATCTTTTACTTTTAAACTTATTTTACAAATTTTGTATGTCTTGATAGGCCTACCGTGTTAAAAAGTTTATGATGAAAGACTATCTTCCATCCCATCATCCAAATCTTCCATCCTTGAGATTTTCCATCTTCCATCCCAAAATCGGCCTTCCATTCCATCTTAACTTTCAATTCATTTCATCTACTGAACAGAATTGACGCTATCAGGCTCTACCGATAATGAATTTATGTTGATGAAATTTCAGTCTGTGCAATGAAGTTGATAATGCCACAGAATTTGTTTAATTTACGATTAAACATCTACGGAAGCAGGGCGGCGCGTCCATTAGCTGAATAAATGAACAAATCAGCTGAACAAATTCTTCAACAGTAAAATCTTTGTTTACTTCACGCACAAATACTGCCAGCTCAGTTGTAGGCCTATCTGTCGTTGTCTGTGCTCTCATCTATCGCCATTGAGAAGAACTATAAATCTGCAACAACTTTTTTTGCTAGACTTTACGTTCTCAGATACCGTATATGTATTTTTTTTTGTCGAGCTACGGTTCTTGCTGAAAGACTTATATCTGAAAAATAGTTTATTTTTTTCTCTAGACATGTGCTCTCAATAACGTCCATCATTATACGCCCCGATAGCTCAGTTGGTTAGCGCGTGGCTTCTGGAACGAAGAAGCTTCAAGATCAAGCGGGGCTGGTTCGACTCTCGGGATGTGATCTTGAGCAATGTACGTGAAGGACTGCTCTCCATTCAGCGGAATCGAATGGATGGAATAATTCCCCGGCAACAAGACTTCAACAATCGGAAACTTCACTCCGTCAATCTCGGTGACTGGGCCTGCGTCATTGATTCAAAGCCTTTACAAGTACTGGTATGTGAAACCGCCAGGATTAAGTTCTGCAAGAAGCTTTCCCATTCCGAGGATAAAAATTCAATCCATCATATATTTTTTTCCCAAATTCTCCATCAGTATACGATTTCCTTATCTTTTGCTATTAATTGTGCTACCTTGCAGTTAGTGAAAGAATTTTCTGATTCATTGGTTTTTTTTTGTGACAGAAATTTGCTTTTTTCAGCTATTTTTGAGTGGATTAACTTTGCCGTTACTTGCTTGACCCATTAACTTGGAAATAATAATATGTGTTGTGTCATAAAGGCGCTTTATGCTCAATTCTTTGTTTGCAGAAACACAAACGCTGCAAATCAAAGACGTGTGCCTAGCGAAATGATTAATGAAAAAATACTTGTTTTCCCATTCGATTATAATATACCACTGGCCAGGCCATATAATACTATAATTTGTAACGGGGTTGCGGGCCGGATGATTTTCCTTGGCGGGCTGTAGATTGCTGACCCCTGCTTTAGGAGATACGAAATGAGAAAGTTGCACTGATGGCTTGAAACTGTTGAGATCCTGTACAATCATATTGTAATTGCTACTGTCAAGAGCGGTTGAGAGGACAACCTGGCTGCCCACTGCCCAGCAATAAGCATAATTTCGGGCTTTCTCTAAAAAAATACATCTCTAAAAAAATTAGAGGAAAATATAGGTGTAGGCCTGTTGATTAATAAGGAAGGCCATCGCACCTGTTGGAGTGGAACAATGGGACGTTTATTAAAAGAAATCTTGGGCTTTTCAAAAAGCTTCAGAGTACCTGAAACGATCTCGGGCCCTGATTCAAAAATACTTAGGCCTACTGAACCACCCATGCCAACACTAGCAACTCCAACCCACCGCCACCGAGCCTTGTTAGAATGACCATGCTTCCGCGTTCTACATGGCAGAACTGATAACGAATCAAAAGTAAACTTTGTGTTAAAAGAATAGTGTGTAAATTTTGATTAGCATTTAATTTTGAACTGCTATTCACTACCAATTTAATCCACAGCAATTTGATTTACCAAAGCCCAAAAAATTCACCCCTTTTATTGTTTAGCGTATAACACTAAAATGTTGACCAATGGGGCACCGAACTTGAAACTTGCCCAAAGTGCGAAATAACCTTGCGCTGGCTGTGTAAAGCTACATAGGCCAATCTCTAGCGATGTAGCCTACCAAATCTCATAACAGAGGGTGGTGGTTACGTTGCGCGAAAAAAAAAAAAAAAGGTTACTGGTTTGCTGAGGGGTTTCGGTGATCGCAATTTTAAGGACTTAGATTTCGCTTTGTCATGCAATCTAAACGTTTCAAAATAATATTTGTATATTAAACAGTTAAAGTTTGTTGTAGTTTGGATAGAAATTTCGGTTTCATTGATAAACAGCTTTAACGTAAATAGTTTAAGACAGGGGACTTCGCATGCCAAAGCAGTTTTTATGACGCAAGATCTGCTTATCAAATCAGCTTTATTTGTGTGATGAAGAGAGTTAAGTAAGCAGATCAATGAAAAGCAATACAATATGGCGGATTGTGATAATCATTTTTGTAATGCTTTAAGTCGACAAGGGTGATTTGTCTTGCTGTACACGAGCGCTGCGACCGCATACTTTCACTACGGTACACAAACACACATTTGGCCTATAGCAGGACAGTCCTGATAATGATGTTAGCAGAAACTGTAATCCGGATGAAACGGTGCAGAGGTACTGTAGACGGAATGTTACACACGGGCGGCCAAGAAAATCCTTGTTATCTGCGGCGTCTACATCTTCATAGGCGCCATCTTTATATTATCGCTTGTTATGATTACAATTAACATCTTCAGTAAATTTCATTACAAGGATAGCTTAATACATTCCAACAAGGAAAACAGGCGCTGTCATCAATGCAGTAAATCAGCCATTGACCTGAATGATCGAGTTTGGTATTTAAATTGCTTCAGCAGTTGAGTCCCTCATTTGTCAAATTATCGTAAGCAAACTACTGAATTTGAATATCGTATGATGTCATTATTTCGCCATTCTTCACTCTCATTCTTTATAACGTCAACTTTGACGTTTTCCACCATCCTTTCCCCGGAGATGCCATAACTTTTGAATAGCCGTAACCTAACGTAATCGTTTTGACATTTTGATCAGTATTGCCAGATGGAAATTTTTGTCTATTTTTGATAAAATTCTAAAGTCGTAGGAGACAGAAATTTGAAATTATAGAAATTTCTTGACCCCATAAAACTGAAACGGGCTTCGAGACCGACCTCCAAATAAGGAGACATTTTTGTTTTAGATCAAGTTCGGCTTGGTAAAAGTTTAGCAACGAATAATGCTCCATTTCAAATTTGTTGCAGCGTTGTAAATATAGTCTATGTATAAATGTATATAATGCTGTTTATTTAATAGATGTATCACATGGCGACCTATATACACAAGCCCTGACAACAAGCAAGCTTCACATTTGGCAGGAGCACAATCTACCACGCTTGATAGCAGTCAGAATCGTTAATGGAAGTTCGTAATTTGAGTAATAGAATTGATAAATATAGTCTTTGCGTAGCCTATACTATGTGTAATTTAGACTGCTTTTGTACTACCATTATCATGTAAGTGGATTTTGGTAGCCTACTTATACTGGGAATCCAAAGAGCATCTTGCAACATTGGAAACAAGAAAAGATTTACCGTTTTTGTGTACTAGCCTAAAACCAGGAATTTTGCAGTGATTTGACATTCAGCGATCACAATTCAGCCATTCGGTTTCTCGTAACTATCACTTTAAAGAGAATAAATACATTTAGTCTAGAGTTTGAAATCAAAATTACAGTGGCCTCCAGTCATGACTACAGGTTCGCACCTTGGCTGTGTGTATGCAATAGGTCGCTATGATGGTCTATTACTTACAGGGTTAATACTGTACCTTCAGGACGTCCGATCAATGTTAAATAAGTAGCAGAAGCAAAATTACATTGTTTTACGGTCAGTGGAAATTGTGGTTAACAAAAGTTTGCTTGTATTTGTAGCTCAAACTGTTGTCTTACAAGCTACACTATAAATAGATTGCCAAACTATAAATTAAAGCTTAATCTTCCCAAAGAAGTTGATGAAACCGTTCTTAAAGAAGAGTAATTGCCTGCAAATGCGATAGAAAAATGCAAAAGATCTTAAGAAGCTTTTCTCGTTTTAAATCGCACACGAGAACTGTTGTGCATATGCTGCTTGTATTGAGCCAGAATACTGCAACGTTTCTTCTGACACACGCAAAAAAATTAAGCAAATCTAACAGATAATATCAAAATTGCTACATTACGTTATTGGATTTAGGTAGTTTGCCATAAACTTGTGCACCAGCAACAAGAAACTAATCAAGCTACGCTCATTGCTTGCAACAAATGATTTTTCAAGTTTTTTTTATTTTTTATTCTTATTCGTTAAAGGATTAGGTTGCTTATTCGCGGATTGAAAAAGCTTCTTTGTGACAGTTTCACAAACATATTAACACTTAAACTCCCAGATTTTATTGCTTTAGAGAGCTCAGTGAAGGTTTGTTTAACCACAGTAGACCAAAAAATGTTTTCCTGAAGGCAAACAAACTGTTATTATTTTTGTTGTTATTTTGAGCGAAGATGTTAGTAGCGTGGCTGGAAGGTTTCCACATAAAAACCAACGTTAAAATCGTTGAGATACCTGTAGGCCTATTTAAAATTTTATATATTTTTTAACGATTTTTCGAAATGTTACACGCTATCGAGTTCCAAAGTCTGATTTGAGTCCTTGCATTACCGTACCTAAATTGTTGTAAAAAATATTTGTAATAATTGAAAAAACAAAATCCAATATAGCCTATAGTATTTCCCGATTATTCTTTTTAAGTGAAATAAACCTGACAGTTGAATTTAAAATTGTATCACTTATCGGCCTGACATTTGTCGTAAATATGTATTGTTTGTAGGACAAGAAAAGGCTTTACAAAAACCAAAAATTCACCAAGTAGGCGGCTTTTACGTTGGAAAGCTTTCGTTATCTAGTTTTAAATTTACTTGGGCAACGCAGCAGTCACTCTTCGAAAGCTATTTTGCTTCAGATTTTTAACCACTGGCCTACTTTTTTTTAAAGCGAGAATTCAAATTATATTTTCGATTCGACCGGAATAGACGTGAACCGCCTTTGTTAACAAGAAATCCAACAACCAACTCCGATAGGCCTGTAACGTAATGGCTAGATTGCGATTGTGCGATATTGCCAGCAAAATCAGATAATCTAATGTCAAGATTTTAGGCTAATTTCTTCTTTGGGGTCATTTCTTCAACCGAATAAGGCAACTTGGTTCTGCTACGTAGTTGCAATGTGAAAGTGATCAACTTTTGTGCTTAAAACTACAAAGTTTCGCCTGTCTACATTTTCGCTGACTCAGCGTAACTAAACATTCATTTCATTAAAATCGAAAAGTTTTCTCTGATCATTAGCCAAATGTCATTTAGATGGCGCCGAGTCTTAGCGGGATAACTTAAGTAAGAAGTGCCATTGCACAGCGAAAATATTCGTGACCCGGTTGTCGCCAAGACCACATCAATAACAACAGCGCTTACTCGATTAGTCTATTTTTTTAATGAATGTCGTTCATACGTAAGAGGTGTTTGCACGTGTTCAATTTCAGTCAGCAAATCAGACCTTTTTTGACATTGATTCAGCGTCTGCGTACGTTCAAGCAATATGAAAAAAGGATTTATTTGGTAACTTGGATCAAAAGCTCCAAGCAAACAATTCTTCACCTTTTTGCATTGATTCAACCTCTTGTGATGTTCAATCATATTAGAAGATGAACTTTTGATCGCTTCCTTCACAAGAACAACTCAACAAACTATCGTTTCAAAATATAATTTAATTCAATTTTGTTGAAAAAATACTCAATTACCTTGAGAAGCGCTGCGCAAATAATTCGAAAGTAAAACAACAGCGAGATTCTAATTCGCATAAAATATTCAAACTGTTACTGAAGATACACAAGTGAAAATTATTCAAATTTCTACGCATTGTGAGAAAACTTTACTCTGGCGGCACGAAGGTTTCTTTTGCTTTCGTGAATGATTCGCACATTTTCAATGTAATTTTTTCAAGCAAATGTGAACAAAATAAACATAATAAATATACGGCAACACTGCTCGCCACCAGACCTCATTGTCATCATTTGTCACTTCATCACTACGTCACCGCTTCAACTCCGTCAGCGTCTGCGTCTTCATATTCTATTCAGTATTCCAGGACTTTTAGCTCTATCTTATTTCTTTGTCGAGCGCGTTGTCGATGTGGAGTTGGATAATGCTGTAAGTCTCGGGGGCTCGGGGTCTATTAAGGGCACTCCTTCGCTGAGGCGTTCCAAATCGGGGACAGCAATGCAAGTGCATCCTTTCACTCTTTTCATGCGCTTTGTTATAAACCTTGGACGCTTTCGATTCTTGGTTCTTTTGCAGCGCATGCGCACTGAGATCCACTCTTCAGACTTTGGTTTACAGAATGAACAGGACCGAAAATAGTCGGGAACTATCTCAGCGTTATCGTCGATCGTGACGTCTTTCGGGATATAGAACGAGTTACATTGTCCATAGCAAAACTGGTTGATTATCACAGCATGGCATCCACTACTTGTACGTACATGCTGGCGTACGGGCTGAGATTTACACCAGTCTCTCTTCAAGTATCGACGTTCTGTGACTATTCTCGCCTTTTCGGAAGTCTTCAAAATGCTTTGATTCTTTCTTGCTTTGTGACGTCTTCCTTCTTTTCTTCTTGAACTTCTCCCCTCTTGAACTTCCGTGGCGCTCGTTGTTGTAGCTTCTTCCTGCTCAGTTCGTTTTTCGGGGGACTTGCTTCTTCTTCGACCTCCTTTGCCTCTATTTCTTCCTTCGGAAACCACAGTCAAGAGAGTCACAATGATGATTACAGCGATGAAAAGCGCTTTTAGGTTCAGCTTCCACATTATTCTGAGATGCTGCAAAGCTCGTCTGCTTTATAAGTTTGTTGCGATGTCAGAATCGTTTCTTACGTTTGCTATTATTTTTTCATTCACAAAGTACCTGAAAAACATATAAAGATATCTTTAAAAAATTGCTGGATTTTGAAACAACATTATCAAATATTTTATTACTCATGATATACAATATTTCGATAAGCAAATTTTAGGCTTAAATTTCATTGTTTTCATGACAACACGCTGCACTCCGTCATACTTAAGAAAAAAAGCTATCTCCCTGCTCTGGTCGATCATTACCAGCCGGCTAGTTGTGGCGAAATAATCAGGTTTAGCCAAAGCGCTTCTATTTAGTTGATTTTCTCTTTCTTCCTTCAATGGTCGTCTTCGATCATGTTCCCACAAACTTTTTTTGCAGGAAAAGTGACGCGCGTCATTACGTCGCTGGAAAAACAAACGAATAATGAAGGCTGAGACACGCGTCGCACTGACAGGCGACCTCGTCCGTTCCTGTCGCCAGTCTTCTTGACTAAACCCATTCAGACTAACAAGTAATGCCCGCGATCATTATTATCAAACAATGGGGATGTTTAGAAAATCTGTTTTGCTAATTTGACAGCGGTTAGGTCGCGGCTAGGATACACTAGCCAGTACAGCTGCTGGAACTTGTAAAGCACCAACAGAGATGCCGCCTCTTTTGTTATTTTAGTTTGATTTTCCGAAAGTTTGTTTGAGGTTTAGCTTTGTATTTCGTTGGTTTATTTAAGTACTTCGTCCACGTGCCCGCCAATCACAGCAGCAGCCACAATGCTGGTAATTAGGCGGGGATTAGGCTCGAGCGAAAGTGAATTTTGATAGTTTTGTCGAAGGACTATCCCCGCCCTTGCCGGCACCGATTGTCCGATTGAGTTGGCGCCGCAAAACACGAATCCGGCGACTGTGAGACTGCGATGAAGCCATGAAGTTGAATTTAACGATCTTTCTTGCGTTGGTTCGTCGCTGTCCGGACACTTGATCCTTAGTAAATAACCGAGTCAAGCTACTCGACGCAATAATAGCTGCGTTTTAAGTTCGATAGAAAACGATTTCAATTGGTTGATTATAGAACTATTATGACGTCAATCATAGGCCATTAGGAGATGGATATAGTAAATATTTGATTGTTTAAACGTAAAAAATAAAAGATACCCAACTAACATGTATGTTTATCAACGATGAAAATATGTTCTTGCAGTGTTAAAAATGAAGTCAATTTAACCCGCAGCATCAAGCTAAAACAGGTCGTTTGTATATACATTTATGAAGTAGTCAATTTACTTCCAGTTATCGCAACATGTTGAGTTAAGTTAAATAACATGATATACGATTGGTTTTTACTCCCGCTTCTGCTATTTTCAGAAATAATCTTTAACTCAAATCACTGTAGAATGCACTGCAATCTTGTTCACAGGCGTGATACATCTTCTTCTAAAAATGACAAAAAGTTTAAAGCATTTGTCGTTATTTTATTTTACAATCACTGCGTTGTCTATTACGAACATTTCATGTTAACAAAATATCACAATTGCAAAAATGGGCTTGCAAAATTTAGACAGAATCTATGGAGAGAAAGAAAAAATTTCTACATTGGAACAAAGCAAGTAAAAATTACAATCCAAGTGTGCGCTGTGCACGATTACATAGAAAAAAAAAAAGATTTAATACTGAATATTTTTATTCCTTAAAACACCAACACACTTGGAAGAAATTTTACTTCATCATGACATGCTCTGTTTGAGACGATAAATTTGCGTAAAGTTTAAAACAAAAAGTGTTTTTGATTTTATCAGCTGGAATTACAGCAGTCACAACCGAGTTTAAATCAATTGATTACTACTCATGTAAGCTGATCTATGTTAGTCATGAATAAAAGCGAATTATTGTGGTTTGAATAAGTGCATAGTTTTATAAACATAGATCTAACATGAGGACCATGTTTACTGTGAACAGCTTGTTTGAGGATGACATTTATCTTGTAATCAACCTAGAGTGCGTAAAATAGTAAATATCCCAAGAAATTTATGATTGCAGAAATTGTAAATTTGTGATTTACATGGGGTAGGCTGCGCATGCGCTTTTTGCGTTTTTTCCAACATAGCTCGTAAGAATTTGCATACGATCCCAACCAGTAGCGTAGCCAGGAATTTTGAAAGGGGGGGGGGGGTTCGACGACCCAGCGGTGGGGGGTCTGGGGGCTTTGAAAAATTACTTTGGATTTGGTGCATTCTGAGAGCATTTTCAACAAAAATGTGGGTATGAATATTCCTGTAAAATGATGCTGTCCGGTGGCATAGCAAAAGGATAAGATCATGTTTTCTTCGGCATTTTTCGGAAATAAACCTAAGTCTCTATGTTTTCTTGTTGCTAATTCCTGGCTGAGATGTTTGAATGTTTGGTATTGGCAAAACTTGCTTTTTTAATGCAATTTTGTTTAAAATTAGGCAATTTTTTTTTGACTGAAAGCATCATTCTCAACATCGTGACGTCACACGCGTGCCAAAGGGGGAGTTGTAACCCCCTCCTCCCCCCTTGGCTACGCCACTGATTCCCAACACCACAAACGATGCAAAACAAAAAAGCGTTTGACAAAAACTTTAAATGTATCTTGCAGAAGATAGTAAAACCTTGAAACTTTGTTTTTAATTGCTGATTTGTAACTTTTTGCGGTGGGCGATGAGACCGTGCTTTTCGTTAGTTTTATTTGTTCATAGAGCTTGATGTTCTTGAAGTTCATAAAACGATGAAAATTAGGAACAAAACTAAATTTTAGAGAGCTAATATCATCCTTTGTTGCATTGATGTTAAGTGGAATCTTACTTTGAAAACTTAAAACAAATGGAAAATATTCAAACATTTTAAGTAAATGTAGTCACACCAGGCACTACTCAAACTTGCAGTTGGTAGGCGTAGGCTCAGAAAAGATCCAAGTTTTGTTAAAAAAAAAGTTTTCGGCTGACTTTATAAGAAAAGGACAAAAACTGCATCGGCTTATTCATATTTTCATATTTATTACCAAAAACTATATTGTTTAGCTTATCAGCTACTGAAAATAAACATTATATTATTGACTGCCTACATCGTATGGTTTTTAAAACGTTTGATGAAAAATGCTGTGGTGATGACCATATTTTTGCTCGAGAGATTATCCCAACAGTTTAAACTTCTTGCTTCTAACATTAGAGTTAGTTTTTGTTGTACGGCGTTGCTAAATACTGTTGGTTGCTCTTTTTGTTTAACCAAATCCATGTTCAAAGTCAATTTTAAGCTGTTTTCAAGTTTCGTGCCGATGTGAAACGTACATAATGGTATGGCGTCGGAATTGAGCCTGCAAATATGAAATATGGATTAGTTGTTTGTTCGGGGTGGATTTCTTTCATCTCGTGTAGACTTTCTGCTTATCTGTTACATCACAATCGCCGCACAAGTCTCCAACCAGTCTGTGATTAAAACTCGCTGAGAATTTGATGTTTCGCGTAAACATTTGAGTTCAACATTGTATGTGACGTCAACATACCACCATTACAAAAACCGCGTTCAACATGCTTGGAAGTAATTTAAAGGTAGTTGTTACCATCATTTCCTAAACGATATTGATTAATAGTATCTGAATCTGATAGAATTCCGGTTAACCTAAAAAGACACTAATGTCACGTGATAAAAAGTTTTAAGTTTTTGCCAAAACATGTTTACCGCATCCGGTCACGGTTGATTGATAATTACGTCATTACAGCACAACTGTCCAGAGAAAGCAGCTTGATGATTGCAGACAATTTCTATCGGTTAATGAGAGCGACTAAAAACTAAAATTTCCATTTTTTAATCATCTTTTCTGAACAAGGCAGGCTCTGTGGCGACGAAGCAAAGCAGAAAAACAGGTAACAGGACAAATTGAAAAACAAGAAATCTCTTTCCCGAAATAACATTCCAGTCTCACTGTTTTCGTACTTTTTTTTATTGAAGTGCGAGTGTTTTTGCGACATTAATTCCCATGACCAGTAGCATTGACAAAGGGGGTCCAGGGAGTACTTTTAGGCCCGGTATGATTTTAGGGATCCGTGACCTTTTTAAAGGGTCTGCAAAATTGAAGAAACCATCGCGTATTCTTTAGATATTGGGCATTTTTCTTAAAAGTAGCCTACCTTGATTTGAGGCCAGGAAATCTCATTTGGTACCGGGCCCAAATTATCAATGACCCTGCTCATGACAAATAAGTATGAATGCAACGCGGTGTTTGCTCATTACTGCCTGCAGGAAGAATGTTACTTATGTTCGTTTTATGAAGAGGTCAATTAGATACGGCCCGGCTTCATATAAGTTATAACTTTCTTCTCATCTTACCATTGAGACAGAGTTGCGCAGTGGAAACTATGTTCTAAAACTAAATTCAAATCATCAAGTGTGTATGCAGTACTGAGCACAGTAGTATGAACACAATATTAAAATGATGTAAAAAAAATGAAGAATAGCCACAACTTATCACAGATTTACAGCAAAAGTATGCCAAAGAAACTATAGCCTAATAAATCGTAAAACTTGCTCTTGGCATTGATGTTTAAGTTTAATTTGTGAAGGCTTGTCTTTAATCGAGACTTGCTCCGGTATGCTGTTCTGCGTATCTTAGTTTCATAAGTAGGCCTATTGACGTTGATTGAATGCGACGTCCACGGTTTAACCAACAATGGCTGCTCACTTAGTTTGATTTTAGTTGAAAAATGTGCGAATTTGTCGAGCAAAGGCTTGATTGCAACTACTTACATCGAATAGACAACTGACCAGCTTTCTGCAAATTGTGCATTTAGAAAAAAACATTGAGCAGTAGCGAGATCCAGGAGGACACTTGGTCATGTACGCGATGGTCACTTTGGCCATTTACTACCCAAAACAAAAAACGAGTAATTTTTCTTCGTTTGGCAACATTTTTTGGTCCGCTTTGCTCGCTCGATTATATTTTGTTTACTTAATTTTGACATTGGACATGTGTTCTAACAGTGGATTTAAGGGGTGTTTTTTTATATGCCCTTTAAAAAAAGATGAACAATATTCTCCAGTGTAAATAATTTAGTGAATTTGGTCGAATACAAAGTGTGCCAGGGCCGGATTTAGCTGATGGGGGGCCCGGAGCACTTTTACATCGGGGGGCCCCCGGGCAAAAAAATTTTTCGCGCCTTCGGCGCGAAAAACTACTTCTACGTCTACAGTGGCATTGATCCTGCACTGCACAGCATTTTGTAGAAACTTCAATGGCTAAAAGAAAAAAATCACATAAAATCACATGTTTTCCACGTCGGGGGCCCCTTTCAAAAGGGGGGCCCGGGGCACCTGCACCCTCTGCCCCCTCCTAAATCCGGGCCTGAAGTGTGCGATTGTGCGTCTTGGAGAAAACACCAGTAGAACTCCCAGTACAGAAAAAGCAACAAAAAAGCAAACTTTTCCAAAATCTTCTGGATTGCGCACCCCAAACCCCCATCAAACTAAGTTATTTACTTTCTCTGACTTCAACATTCACATTGTCCGATTTCTCTTCCAGTTTTTGCTTCTTTCAAGCTCTGGTGTCCCATTTTTTTCTAGATTAATTGGTAAAAAAATTCTAGAATAGTGTCAACATCAATTAATTTTTTTTAAAAGCGTTGTTAATTTTTTGACCTTGTTTTTAATTAGGCTAGTTAAACCAGGCAATTTGGTAGGTCAGCCAGAACGTCTCTTTTAGATAGAAAGGTAATAGGTTAGTATTAGCGACGCCGTCCACTGTATGTCTTTATAGGCAAGCAATCAGGCTGAGAAGGGTTTTTATTTGACCTGGTATTTCTGAATTCCAAGTCTGAGCTCATGATCAAATGCTATTCGTTTGCTGATTCAAGTTTTGCTCTTGCCAAAATAAATGGGTGCAGGTTACTTTATGATTATATAACCCTTTGCTGGTTTCCCTTGTCGATATGTTGCATTTGTGACCTCAGTGTACTGCATGTCGTCGAAATGAGCCCAAATAAAACATGATTATTATTAGCGCAAATAAAGGATTTTAATTATTCTTTGTGCCTTTTCTGTCGGTTTTAAGTGTGTCTTCATATAAACACTAGTTTAAATTTTCAGTTTGGGATCGTGTCCCAAAGTCTTTGGTTATAGTTACCCTACTTTCTTGATCATAAATTTCAATTTAATTCTCACCAATGCTGACAACAGATTGTTTCTGCGGAAATAAAATAAAAACATTTAGTGCTGTTTGAAAGTTGCATGAATAGTGAAATCAAAATCATTTATAACTTTGTATGTTTCCATTGACCAGTAAAAATTGTGCTTGAGGTGATAACTTTGTGGCAGTGTCGGATTAACCAACTGCGGGGCCTGTAGCAGATTGATTTGATGTACAGATAATGACTGGGAAGTACTGTAATTGAATATTTTAGAGATTTGATATTTTTTTATTATAGTGTAGCCGCCCTTACACCATAGTGTTTCGCAGATAGGCTAGTTTTTAATCAACTTCAATTTTGAAAATGATCTCTCTCCAGTATAGGCTGCAATTAGTTACCATCATGCATAGATAAATGCATGACAAATTATCAATGTTAGGAAACGTGGTGTCAATATTGTTTTCTTTAATCGAAGTGAAATAGTTGAGTTCTGGAGAGGAGCAATCAATTATAGCAATGTACTTTACGAATTGGTGTATGCCTTGCGACGTTGCTCCAGCGCAGATTGTAGGCTGTCCAATACTGCAAGGAAAACTTCCACCGGGAATCTGTTTTTAGTTGATATCCACTGCATCTGAAACTGATCGGCCACTGCCTACATTCTCATCGTGAGTTCGATTTTGGACAATTCTTCTTGTGCTTGTTGGTCGGTAATCCGGCACTTGAGTCAGCTTCCGCGCCTTTGACTCAAACTTAGCGAATTGTACTCTGAAAGTCTGTAGAGATCCTGCCAAAGAGGCACACAACGCTGAAGCAATGTTGAGATTTTGCCGCTTTGTTGGAAGAGAGACTTGACTTGCTTGGAAGCGATCGGGCAAGCTATTTCAAAAAACAGGTAATTTCCGCTGGAGGCAACTGCCTGATCGAGTGCCACGAACCCACGATACTAGTTCTTTGAAAGATTATTCGACTGTACTGTATACCAGTGAGAAGTGAGTACACCAGTGAGTACTCAAGTAGAAAAATTATTCGACTGTACTGTACACCAGTGAGTACTGTACAGTGTACACCAGTGAAATGAATCTTGCCGATTTGCTTGGACAGAGTTATTAGGCTACAACGCGTCCAACATGAGCGGGAAATACTGTATAACGGAGTAGGCCTACAGGTACTTGTCAAAAAAAAAATTTGGTGCTGTTGCATAATATGTTCCATGCTATGCTCATTCGTTGAATTTAGTTGGTGTATGCGCTGCACAATCGTGTCCAGAAACAGTTCAGTTCTTTGACTTCGTTGAAGATATCTATGTAGGCTATTTTTTGCTGCTTCAACACACCGGTAGTCGGTTCTGGAGTGTTCAGGTGGTGGACTGCTAAAGAAGCTCTCTGAAACACGATGGTCCGGAAGAGCTGATGCATGGCCACCTTGAGATGCGGCCTGATTTGTCACATTTTGCAGATTTTGATTACAGCTACTGCTAGTGCTTGACTGACATTTTTTGAGATGTTTTTACTTTTTGAGGTTTCCTAATGACATAAAGCTTTTTTGTTGCCTTGGGGAAGCAGTAGCAAATGAGAAAAAGTAAGTTGAAAAACGCAAAATCAGACTGTTATTGAAAATTAACAATCTGACTAAAATCTACAAAATCAAATTTTCTTTGTTTTTCAACATGTGAGGATGTTAAAACCTATTGTGTCATCTGGGGAAAAGAATAAAGAAAGCGTAAAAATCTAATTTTTAGAAAAATTTATTTAAACCTGAAAATTTCTGCAAAATGTGACAAATCAGGCCGTATCTTTAGGTGGCCATGGCTGATGCCATTAAGATAATTAAAGAACGTTTTCTTTTCAAAAAGGAAGCACTGGAGAAACTTGCAAATGACCAAGTGCAAAAGACAGAATGTCGACAGCAGGCAAATGGACTCCTCCAGGAAATGGAGTTGCTCGAAATTGGAATCTTAGTGGATTTTAATAATTAGAAAGGGATAAGACGTTGAGACTAAGTAATTTAATCCTACAACTATAGAATTTGCAAGCCAAAAATTACTTACCGACTATGTTCGACAGTTTTTTGCCAAAAAAAATGTTTTGCTCACCAAGCGCGGGGCCTTGTAAAGCGCGGGGCCCGTAGCAGCTGCTACATCTGCTACTATAGTTAATCCGGCGCTGCCTTGTGGCAAAACTAAGAGATTCATGGCGGCACTGAGGACAAGCTGCAAAGTGTAGCAGCAAGAACAGAAGCTCTTCTAATGGCTTAAAAAATAAAACTGTTGCTTAATTTTGAGAACAAGACTTACTATTATATTCATCTTGGGATTGAAAAAAATTTGCAAAAGCTTAATGCTGAGAATTTCGCATCAAGTGTACAACTTTCAGAACGTTCGATTGAACCATCATTGTCATCCAGATCACCGAGTCGACAGGGTAGAGTTTCCGCTTGTAGTGGTGATATTTGTAAATTATTGTTGTTTACTAGATGGCGCGAAACGAAGGAGCGAAACTTGAAAAGCGGTTCTTTTCACATCGAGTTTCTTTTTCATAACTTACAGGCCGTTGCTTGACTTTACAATATTTTTCTTCACGACACTATATGCTCACTGACAGAATTATTTGAAGCGTACAAAACTAAGTTTTTTTAACGATTAAAAAATTCTGTTATGTCGTAGCATTTTTGTCTTTGTTGCAAAGCATGTGCCATGACGACTGAAGCTTGTTTCTATTTAATACGTCATTTGCTTTATATTTTTGTTTTGAAAACTGTGAAACTGATGATGCCAAATCATAATCAAAAGTTTAAACTATCATCAAAATATTTAATAAATTAAATTACTAAACCTATCCATTTACTTTCCACTTGGTAGCTTTGGCCTAGTTGTGCAGTGTTGTACAGTAGGCCTACACTCGTTAGCTTTGTAGCCTACACCCGAGTCAGGAAGAATTTTTAGGGCAAAATTTTTTAAAGAGGCTAGCAACGAAAAAAATATCGTGTGATCTTTGGATTCCTATTGCTTTTTAGGTGTTTTGTTAGAGGGAACTGGCCTCTCTTGGTACCAGGTCAAAATTATCTTTTTAATGGCTCTGTCTCCACCTGATGAATGATGATGTTGTCATCTTTAAATCCTACCGAGCCGTTTCCTTACACGTTCATTGAGGGCTCCCCTCTCTGCAGTGTAAGCTTATACTTTTTTTTACTGTATTTCGAGCAGCATCGTTCTTACAAAAATGATGTTTTTGAAACCTGCATAACTACACCCCTGGTCTCACCAATTGATTTTTTAGGAAAATAAAAAAATTACCCAAAGTTAAAAGAATTCATTGCAATTGCCTAAATATACACAGTAGGCTATAGCATATTAAGCTGTATATGGAAACAGGTAACTTATATACTGCTGAGCGTAAGAGAAACCTGGCCAAGAAAAACTTTGCGCTTTAAGTTGACTTTGTTCTTGAAGTAAGCTTATAGTAGGCTATTGAACTTTTGCAGGATTTTAGAGGTAACAAAATAATTCCAATTACTGTAGTTCAAAACAAGTAGGCTACAGTATTTTCTGCCATGTCATTTTCAAAAGTCCCCATTGCAGAGCTGTTATCAATTTTGCTTGCAAAAGATCTTTCAATATCGATTATCGGTAAAATAAACAAGCGTTCCTTTCTCATAAAAAGGGCTGATTGTAACTTTTAAATATTTTGAAAACAAGAAAATAATCAATTAATTGAGCAATTCAGTTCGGGAATCCTTATGAATTTAGCTTAACTCCTAGCATACAGGCAAAATCAAAGTACAGTAGTTTGATTTTAAAAATGAACGAAAACCGAGACAACTAAATGCAGAGCCAAGGCAAAATGAAATTTTGAATCAAACAATCTTAGAAACTTGTACAGATGTTTATAGAAAACATCCAATCGACCGTGATAGCATCTCATAATGTAAAATATTATTTTGTCCTCATGTTTATACACTGGTCAGTGGTCAACTCAGTTTTTACACTGGCCAGTGGTCATTGAAGTGACAGGGCTGTCGTGTTCATGAAGACAGAAAGCCAAGATAAACATTGAATTTTTTTCGTGTAAAAGAAAACGGAACCAAGCGGATATTCAGCCACGAGTAAAAGTTGACACTCCTTTTCCCCAAACAAAATTAAATAAGAATAAAAATAAAACAAAATGAACAACAGTGTCATCGACAGGGGGTGTTAATAACAAGGGATATAAAGTAGCTTGGCTTAATTTGCTGTTTCTCTTTTTTCCTAAATACGTTGCAGCGTAAACAAAATGGCTTATGTCTGCCACCTCCTGACGCTAACTTTAGTTCTCTGGAAATAGTTACAATATTCGTCTAATGAACATATTAACTTTTCAGTATTCAGAAACTGCAATTCCGCCGTTACTTGTCGAGCATGAAGTTGACTCAATGTATCTTTGTCTCTGCCTTGCTATTGATTGACACAGGTGAAAGAAAATAGAATAAAACGCATAGACAGATATTTATCGCTACCGCCCTTGTGTGTTGATATGTCAAAATAGTCTCTGCCACAAAATGCGCTCAAGAGCTAAGAAGTGATGTTTTCTGAAAACTGAATAATGCAACTTACAAATAACTTACAACTTTCAAATATGGTTTTGTTGGCTCTTTTCTTTCCACAAAAATAAGAGTTAAACTGACTGGTAAAGGGGTGGTCGAATAAATTTGTGGCCTGAAAGTCTTCGACCTGGCTATGTTTGTTTGTGCTCTCTCGCCGTGTCAATTATTTGTACCCGTGCGCTATTGATGCGAATAAAACAGTTTAACACTACGGTGCGATACTGATGAGCCCAGCCTCATGGGCGAAACACGTGTCTATCGCTGTCAATTCTTGCTACAAATCGGCTGCCGAGAAACTTACAAATAAAGAAATTACAACACATTATAGCATAGCTTTTTTTAATCAAGTTTAACTAACTTGCCAGTCATCACCGAATTTACATAGAAGTAATTTGGAATATAAAACTAATAAAGTAGTAGCCTACTTTTGATTGGCAATATTAAACACAATTTTTGTAGTTCGCCTGGCAATATTGTACAAATCCTTTAAAAATACAGTCAAGCAAGCCAATCTGTTCCTTTTTGCAGTGATTCCTAGTCAGCCTACCATGAACCACTAAAGTCAAGTTTGGTAGTTGGGACGTAGGCTATAACGTAAGTTGAAGTACATGCAAGACATCAATGTAAGAACAGTGTATTAAAACTCTTTTAAACACATTTAAAACTTGTAATCAGAATTTTACTTACAAGATGAGCAAGATACAGAGAATTGAGCATACCATAACAAGATAACGAAATTGTTCTTCCATCCCATCAGAATACGTTTTAAACTATGATTTATTTGCGCAATCAATCATCATCGACTGTGCGGAATTTCCAATGCGCTTGTTGCAAAATTTTCTGCTTTTAAACTGAACATAATAATATCAAAAATCGACGCTACAGATATGAACAATTTCCAGGCCACACATCATCATTAAGTCACCTGATCCATCAATGATGAAGGACTTGAATTCAGTATGAGAAAAATTAGGATAGTAGACTTCTGTGTCTACTCTGGACGCATTAGAATGATTGCAATATGGCTATGCAATTAATGGGCTGTGCTGCTTTTATCGTTCTACAAAGTAAGCAGTTTTAGCACAACCTTGTAGAAACTCAGTTGAGAATATTACCAATATCAAGTGTCCCTCTCGGCAGTCGAGTGTAGAAAGAATTTACGGCGATAAACACAGGTGTTTCGCCCATGAGACTGGGTTCACCAGTATAGCACCATTAATTTATGCCACCCAGTTTTCGATCGCTGCTTTTGGCAACGGCGTGTTTTTGAGAGAAAAACAAACAAGGAGTGAGTCGTCTGCCCCAGTTGGTCAAGCAACGGACTGTTTTCCAGCCGCTTGTTTTTCAAATCGTTTTTGCACTAAACCTTACAATTCACTAGATAGTCTGTTTAACTTTTGTAAGTTTTACTAAACGAGCTGTACTTTTACAAAATAAGTCACTTTTTTGTTGGTTTTGCATTTGGGAATGTAGTTTTACAATAGTATGCTGGAATCTGGTGGTCAGAATCTTGTCGCATCGGTTTCCGCACATGTTGACTAGATTTTGGTCAACAGTCTTATCTATCGTTACATATTAACAACGTGCTCCCTCTAATCATCAAGTAAACACTTTTATCAATTGAACCAGCTTCATCTATTTTGAAAAACAATCTATTCTTTGCCACTCCGATGCATCTTTATCATCGGTTTCGTGTGGTAGCAGGCGACGTCCACGAAGCAGGTTTGCTGCAAAGAAAATTCCCTCTAAAAAGTTTGTTGACTTGCGTAGCAAACGCAAAACAATTTTTGGCTCACGGTTTACATCAATAAGATCAACTTCCAGGTTAAACTTAGACGCTTTTGGCTACGCAGAGTGGCAAAATAGATCGTAGAATGACAGATCATTTGACAAACCTAAAAGAAGACGCATACGGTAATGTTAATAAATCGGAGAAAGTTTAACAAATAGTCTAGCTAACCATTCCTTTAAAACAGTTTTGTTTCTACCTGTAATAAATCGTTTTTGTGATACTCTTCTTTGGCAGTTTACAAGTAGCCTACTGTAACTTACAACTTTTAATGCAACTTTACCATATGAAATCTATATGTTTAGCAAAAATAACCAGGTTTTGATCAAACAGAATCTTAATGTAGCATGTTGTATTGTTTGTTACTAACTTTTTTACAGTAATATTGCCTCATGCTAGTTTTTGCTTCTTAAAAGTAGGCTAGTGGTTTGCAGTAAAAGTACCATAAATCAAAGTTTCGTTGCTAGGCTAGATTACGTTACATAAACAAGGTGGCGAACATTCGTAGGCTATATCTGTAGGTTGTTGAGAAAAAAAACTAAAGTCAATAACAGTTTTAAAAACAAAACCAATAAATTTGTGGAAAATTTTAAATCCGATGATGAGGAATTATGAAAGCAAAAACATCATTGCTTAGTGTGGTTAATGGAGTGAAGCTGGTAGCTGAAAGGGGCGAGAAGAAGCTGGAAAGTTAAATGGAAAATCCAAACCAATTTGTTTGTAGTTGAAAACAGAGCAGGCTATTTACATTGAGCATATTTTATTTTCTTCCTATCACAAACTGAATGATATTAGGATGTGTTACTCCTAAAACTAAAATAGGAAATATTCAAAAATGGCTTATGCGGCAGATTAGAATCAGATCGAAAGACAAAGAACCAAAGTGAAAAAATAAACTCATTTTTTGTGAACGAGAGATGTTTCTCGAATAAAAACTAAACTAGTTTTAAATGTTTATCCTAGAACTGACAAAGCCTTTTGATGGGTTATTCCTGGTAGTTACGCATACTTGTAGAGGGTGGAGGCTTTAAACCACTGACGCAGGTCGGTTACCGAGATTGACAGAGTGAAGTTTCCATAGTTATTGTCGGTGAGCTATTTTATCCACTAGGTGCCGCTAAATAAAGAGCAACCGTGAAATGCGTTGCTCAAGCTATTAAGTGTACACCATGAGAGCCGAACCAGCAGCGCTTGATCTTGACTCGAGCGCTTGACAACTGAACTAACAAGACATGCGGACTTAGTTTCTGTATTTTGGACTCTTTAGTGTTTATCCGATTGATTAGGCCTTAGAATCATTTTGCACCTGAGTTAGATTACTTACATAATAAGTTTGTAATACCTTATTAAAATAGCTTTTTAAATTTTCTTGAAGCTATCAATATAAAGTAATGTTGAGGATCGCTTTGTACTTTTTGTTTACCTTTTTAATCAGTCATGGTAGCAGTCAAGGTACCGACATGGGTGACTGCGCATGCGTCTGTGGACTTCAATCTTCCGGAGGTTTAATTGGAACCGGAGGCGCTACAACGGTAAAGAGTTCGTTTTTCCATAACTTAAAAAATTGCAAACTATCTGATAAGCTTTAGTGGTATCTTAACACATAAATAAATAAAAATGATTATGGACAAAACTGCCGAAACAAGAACAATTGTTGTTCGTTGCGATGGTCGGAAATAAAAAAACAACCGAAGTGTAACTTACTGTGTCTCAGAATTGAACAGTGGAGTATCTTAATTGATTCAACTTGATGCATTTTGTTTTTTAAGTTAAGCCACATTCGAATTATTTCCAGTTCAACCAGCATTATTGCTATGGAGAGAGAGAAAGACGTGCTCAGTGGTGTGATCTAAAATTTCCTCAAACTGATTCTATACCGTCATCAAACTTGATACATACCGGACCACAACTTATTTTGTGTAGCCTACCGCAATAGCCTGTTTTGATCTAACACCGGTTTCCATACCTTTATAGTTTAAAAACCCAGTCTGCCAGAACCAGTAAAAACTGGTCTAAAAACCGTCTTTAAACGTCTGACAGTGCACGGCCTTCCAGATTGTTACAGTAGCCAATTTGTTTTTATTTCAGAGTGGTTCCTTTCTCGACAGAGTTCGGGGCCCGAAAGGGGATTTGGGACGACCAGGAAAACCAGGACCAGTGGTAGGAAGTTTATTTTATTAATTTTATTTGGAAACATGCTCATAACTACCAACCTAATATAAATATCTTCTGAAACGATTTCTACAAAATTTGCTTTTTGTTGATGTAGTGATAGCAGAACTTGTTCAGTGGGAAGCCAACCCAAACGCTATTGTTTTGTGACTGCAACTTCCGTTACTGCATGATGTTGGATCCAGTTGTTATCACACGTGTTGAGACAGTTCCAAAAGATTGAAACTAAAGACAGCTATTATGCTAAATGTAATAATACTGGTGTTGCGAGCACAATAGTGCTTTGTGTGGGCATGTTAAAAAGTAGTGTCCGCTATAATTTTTCTGCTAACACTGCAATCCACTTGGATCACAAGATTTACACTTTTTTTCACGAGGAATAATTTTATTTTAGGGAGCTCCTGGACTGACGGGAGAACGTGGACCCCCGGGACCTCCTGGTCTTGGTAATCATTTGAACAAGATGTGTTTTACACCATGAATATTTTTTTTTATCTTTTTTTTTCTTGCTGTCTAAGGAAATCAAAATCAAACGCAAAACTCAATAAGTAATATCTCATCACAAGCCTCAACCGTCTCCGTACGGGCGTCAGGCTTTTCCGCTCAACCATGCACCAATGGGGAATGGCCAATTCCTCCTTTTGTGAATGTGATGCGGAGGAACAGACCGCAGACCACATCATCAATGACTGTTCCATCTTCAAGTCACCTAACGAGTGGAAACCCATGCAGCATAATGCTCTGACCCATACAGCAAATCAACCGTTTTTCACGTTGATTCAACGTCCGCTGATGTTGAATCAACATGAACAACGATTGATTTGCTGTCTGGGAGGTCTGCGTGTCATGGATGATGAAACCAAAGACTGGCTGCTCTCTAGTAGCCTTCCAGTGTAGTCCGGGAACACCGTGAATATGCGGTGGTAAAAGGATAGACCCTCGGCCCCAGAGGCTCACACGACGACGACGACGATAAAACATATTGTAATTTTAATTTAGCACAGACATAGTTTAAAAAGAAATAAATCAACCCTGATGTGGTTTCCATGGAGCATCATTAACTACAAATTTAAATGTGCAATGAAGAACGAGATGGAGAACAGGAGTGAAGGAATCGCTGTGAGGAAAGAATCGGCCACCCCCACTAGTGGGGACAAAACCGAATTTAGATGCTGATCAATAGCCTACAATTTGTAATCAGAAAAACGGTTAGCTACGTAAAACGCACGCAAACAATAGACTACCTATGTAAAATGTCCAGGGGAGTTATCTGTAATAGATATTGCAAAACGTGTTCGACCTTAAAATAGTTTGAAAACGATTGAAAATGGTTTTAATAGGTTTAACGGAAAACATTATGTTATCGCCTTTGTTTAGACTAGTAGGCTACCGTACTTAAATAAATAATAAGCTTGGATCTTTTGAAGCAAAAATTGTTTAATCAAGTTGTTTGAAAGTTAGAAAATTGTATTCTTGGATGTTAGCATTTTTCGTTTTGGTGAGTTTGAAACAAGTTTCACGCGCTGTTTAAACCAGGGGTGTGGAGTCGCCGTCGGGCAAAATATATACGACTCCTGTTTATAATAATTGGCCGACTCCGACTTCAGTGTTGCCAAATTTTTTTAGAGCACTTCACTTGTGATAGAAATTGAAACGGCAACTTTCACAAAAACTGACAAGAACAAACACTTTTAATTAGTGGCAAATTTTTAAAGCACAGTACGGAGAACAAAAGAAAATATTTTGAAAAAAGGTTGCAAACAAAATTTTATTGTTTATAGTGTTGTATCAATCCGTAGTCAAAATCGGCCTATTTTTTTTTTCACTCCGATTCCGGACACGCCGAAATCCCTCCAACTCCACAGTCTTGGTTTAAACACATATTTAAAAACGCCTATTCGAACGTTTTTCATTCGGTTATAGCTTTATGAGGTTTCTCACAGATAAAATGATCGCACTGATTCAAGGGTGTGCAGTTTTTTTTTTTGAATCATGTAAGAGCAACGGCATGTGACAACAACACAATAATTCGATTTATTTTCGACAGCGACCGGGGGCGGAGGCGAAGGTACCTCAGCACAGTCGTGCTTGGAATACCGCGGTAGCGGCGTTACCCAATCAGGCATCTACACTATAAAACCGACTCCAACATCTGCTAAGGTTGAGGTAATGTGGTAACTAACAGTGTAGGCTACCACGAAGTGGTTTTATTTTGAAGTTGAGAAATGACAGGCAACAATATCACTACAAAAAAGAGGACACTTTTCGTTGTTAAATTCAATGACAGAACCTGCTTAAGAAGTAACAAGCATCTACAAGTAGGCTACTCAAACCTGCCAGAATTTAGCTTCTGAAGAGGCTCTCTTAGTCAAAGATAAAAATTTCTGTAATCACCTTCCTTGTGCATTAATTTAAACAGTCACGTGACTTATCTGACCAAAATAAAACGAAAATATCTAATTGATCAGATAACTGCAGACAGTGGCACACCGTTTCTGTTTTCCGGCCTCCTCAGTGCAGTAGATACACCGAGTATAGCCACGGAGATACATACTTCCGTGTGACTTTTTCCCATTTGTCGAACCCAAAGAGCTCCAGATAATGATGGGGCAATGTTAACCAGTGTCGTACGCAGTGGGTCTGCGCCAGGGGCGGCAGGCTGCAAGGGGGCGGCAAAATGAGGCTGCACAATGCACACAGCACGAGAAATGAAGTAATGCAAAAATAAATAAAAAGTAAAACAAGAAAATGATTTACAAAGAAACAGCTAGCACACCTTAAAAAATTTAAGGATAGAACAACAGCTAAAAAGCTCGAGTTGCTTCTTGCGTGATGTTGGATAGCTGTAGCCTGTATTCCGTCTGTTGTTCAATTCTTAGTAACATTTATAACATTTACGTTCTACCATGAATGATGATCGGCTATCAGCTTTATCAATTCTTTCTATAGAAAGAGACTACGTTCAAAAACTTGATTTTGAGGATATTATCGCTGATTTTGCTTCGGCGAAAACTCGAAAAGTTCAATTTTGAGGCGCTATTGATGTTTTATTTGCCTAATACATTTGTTGTCCATTTTTTGTCTTTTATTTTTGGCCTTAACGCTGTGACAGTGAGGTTTCTTTCTCAAGCAATGTAGCAGTAGCGTAGCCAGGAATTTTGAAGGGGAGGGGCTTGACGACCCAGTGGCGGGGGGTCTGGGGGCCTCCCCCAGAAAATTTTGAAAAATTACTTTGAATTTGGTGCATTCTGAGAGCATTTTCAACAAAAATGTGGTTACAAATATTTCTGTAAAATGGTGGTGTCTGGTGGCATAGCAAAAGGATAAGATCATGTTTTCTTCGGCATTTTTCGGAAATAAAGCTAAGTCTCTATGTTTTCTTGTTGCTAATTCCTGGCTGAGATGTTTGAATGTTTGGTATTGGCAAAACTTCAGTGGCGTAGCTAGATAATGTGCCGGAATGTGCCGCCGGGGCGGATTCAGATTTTGCCGCCCCTTCAAGAAAAGACATGTGAAAATGAAATGCGTTTTTTACCAGATTATAATCAAAATCAAAAATCGTAGTCTGAAAGTGCCGCCCCGAGACGTGCCGCCCGGGGCGGCCCGCCCCCCCAGCCCCCTCAGCTACGCCACTGCAAAACTTGCACTTTTAATGCAATTTTGTTTAAAATTAAGCAATTTTTTTAGACTGAAAGCATCATTGTCAATATAGTGACGTCACACACGTACCAAAGGAGGGGTTGTAACCCCCAACCCCCCCCCTTGGCTACGCTACTGCAATATAGAACTTCTGAGACGCGGCACATTATTTGTAGCCTAATTATTTTTATTGAAAAGATTGCTTGAACATGAAACTATTTCAAAATTTTCTGCAGTCTACTTAGGGCGGCATTTTCAACGAAAGCCAGGAGCGGCAGCATATGCTCCTACGCCACTGGTCGTACGATGACATTTTTTGGGTGTTTGCATTTTCTATAAAGTTTCAAACACATTGCTGATTTTGCACAGTAACTCTTTATATCACATCAATTTATTTTGATATGATCTGAACAGCTATAAAGAAAGCTGCAAACCTAGCGTGTGTTTAAAGCCTGTTGAAAAAATGAACACTCCAAAAAATGGTCACTGTAGGCTACGCCACTAATATTAACTTGTATTATGTAGAACATTTAACAGCTTCCACAAAAGAACCATGTATAGGTGTACAAATGCTATATGCTTGCGAATCTTCGTAAGCTTTTTTTTTTTTCTACTGACGAGCCAATCAGATAATTTACACCTCGATAGGTGTACTGCGACATGACGGCAGCAGGGGGAGGTTGGACGCTGGTCGCGAGCGTACACGAGAACAATATAAATGGGAAATGTACAGTCGGAGACAACTGGTCAAGTGACCAGGGTCCCGTGGGCAACAACACAGGTCAGTTTTGTAAAGAGATTATACTTTACTTTTTTCGCTTTGTTTTTATTCAAAACTTGGGATTGCAGCCATTTGTTTTTGGGGAGAGGTGAAACTGAAAATCCTTAGCCTGGAGCTTCTGCAGTCCTAATTATTAATTTCCTGATGGGGTACAGTACAACGAAGAATCATTTGCACTGCAAATCATAGTAAAACTTGCAAATTATTGAAAATTGTGCACTGCGGTAATTGTCGCCAACGTTTACTGTCTGTCATTACGTGATGCAACCACATTTGTATAGGCTATTATGTCTTCAGTCTGATGAAACATGTTATAACTTACGTCGTAAAATTACCTCCGTACTAGCGCTACCGTCCACGTCAAAGCAGTGTTATGACTTTTTTAATGGCTAAACTCAAAACTTCTTTATACTACGGAACAATAAGTAGTCTGTGGTTAAGTTTAACTGAAGTGAAGAAATTATTTTAACTTTTTGAATGTAGGAAGCTCGAACTGGGAAAATTTCAATGTCTTTGGAAGTGTGGAATCAGCCACAAGTGACGATTATAAAAGTCCAGCCTACTTTAATTTACCAGTAAGTGACCGTGGGCTGTGCAATTTTTGAAAACGTCTTGTGGCGTAACGTTTAGAAGTATGAAACTATTACCTGACTTGATTTGGAACTTTTCCGAGTTTAAAAATTCAAAAGTAATGGTGTTTTTTTTCGTAAGCATATTTGCACCAATTTAGTTTTTTTAGGTCATTGTCCAGTTCACTAGCCTACCGTGTTGAGTGTTGCTGCAGTTGATCAAAACCAGTTTTCATTAAACGTTTCTTAACATCTTCAGGCAAGTGACGTAATGTTGTGGCATGTGCCAAACAACTTGGAGTCAAGTCAATGGTCCGACCAAGCTTCTCTGAAGTATTACACTGAGAACAGATTTTTGGCAAATTATGGAGGATCTTTGCAGTCTATGTTCTCTAAATACTATCCAATGAAGACAGTGATAGCCGAAGGTAGCTTTTTGTACTTTGTGCAAAAATGCCTCAATGGCTGCTTGTTAATATTTGTAAAAGTTTGATAGATTTAGTGAAACATTTTTATTCTGTTGGATATTTCTATCTTGCTCTACTTGCTGCATGGCCCATACTCAGAGCACAAAATCCGTCATTTTGACAACGTTCGAAAAGTTCTCGATTTGACATCATTGAACAATGAACATACAGTGAGTGGCTGTACGTTTTCGAGGCATTTCATATTAGATTAATTTCCTAAATTTTTCTTGTCACGGATTGCATATTAAAGTTAGAAGACGCCAGAATTTCTATAATTGTCCCTGAGTGAAAGTTTTGTAGACACATTATATAGCCCACATGAATTTTGGAGCTTAAATTTTAAATTATTGCATTCGCGGAACCCTCAAAGCCATCACGGAACTCAGTTGGGAAACCATTGTCTATGCAAAGGCAAGCAGTGCATTAATTGCTTGTGAACCGCGGCGATTTCAACAAAATACAATGGTGTGTAGGTCTACATTAATTCGACATTGCAAAAACACCGTGTTTCTGTAAATATAATAAACTTGAATATGTTAAACTTGATAACGTTGCTCGGCTTCGTATGCCTATGGTTCAACAAGACAAACTCTCTACCGAAGCTCTATTAAAATGAAGTTTGATGTTGAAATTGTGTCCGACTGTTCAATGTCCATAAACAAAATACTAGAAGCTGGACTTCGGTGAAATGGAACCTTTGTATTTTGTTTGTTATAACATGAGATGAGTTCTTTCATTTGCGAAGCAACAATGCAACTTGCACCAAGACTGTTTATGAACTAGCAAGCAATCAATAAACTTTAAAGTCGAATTACGGTAGTACGTACAGTTGTGATTGATTATTATCAATGGTCTAAGAATAAACCTCTTACATCCAATCAATCAAAATAGTACCATTGTATTTAAATTCAAAACTTCTTGATTTTCAGACCACAAAATTAGTTATTTTTACGGCAGACGTTGAATCAATGTAAAAATGATGACATTTTCTGTCCGGGTTTAATTTATTTTTAAATAATTTTTCGTGACTTTCTTATAGATAGCGTAAGTTTATTTTTAATTTTTATTAATTGTCTACCTGCAGGGAGCTCTAGTGCAACGTATCAAGGAGTTCAAAGCATAACACTAGCACTGAACAATTCTGCAGCAGAAGTGCGGAGTACCATTCCGAATTTCTACTCGTACAATTATGATTTCAGTGGAGTGCAAAACCATATTTCAGATGGGGGCGGTGATATGTTTGACACTGGAAACAAGGTTGGATAACTTATTAATGATGATTCATATGTTCGTTTCAAGCACGGCTAAGCATTGCCCATGCATTACCATAAGCTCAACTTGGGTAACAGATCATCTTTAAAACGATTGATCCAGTCACAACCGGTTTGTGAGGTCTTCATTTGTCCGAAGTTACTATTGGTGGAAACCAGCTGCCATGTTGAATTTCAAGCTATAGCTTTTGTTCCAACAGCGAGAAAACCTACATTTCAACAAACTTTGAATAAAAGACACTACGTCACTCATTCTTTATCAATATATTTGTTCTGTTGCAGGTTTATTACAAAATAGGCAGTCAGAATTACAATCAGATCACATACAGGGAAACATACAAGTTAGTATGGAGTTCTATAGTAGCTGTTCGTTTGGTTTGGTATAAATCTTTATCCGCGGACCGACAAAGCCTTGATAGGTTATTCTAGGTAGATTCGCATACTTGTAGAGGCTTTTTACTTTTCGGTAGCAACTATATGTCAACTGCAACCCAACCTGTCTTCTTTCTGGCTTTTGAAACAAGCTCCATATATGTTGAGAGAATACTGTATATGTATTGCCAAAAAGAAACGGGTTCAATTAATCTAATTAAGAAACCTAATTTAAATTAAAACTAACGTTAATATTTATCTAATTTGAATAGTAGCTCTATATTACTATGAAAAAAAAAAAAAACAGTAATCAAACTAAATCAAATATAGTTATTACTATCTGAATCCTTAACAGCCTGTTTTACCTTTAACGGATCATCAGAAGGGTCTTATTCAAATAGAATCTATATGTTTTTGAAAAAAAGATTTAAAAACATTGTTTTCGGTTTTATCAAATTTAAATCGTTTTTATTATTATTTTGTTGTTATCTTAAAAATAGCAAGCTTAAACTAAAGGAAGATTAATAAAGCAGCGGTAAAAAAACTGAGGTAAATTACATCAAATGGGGTAAAACAGGGTTACAATGTTGTCACTAGCTGTAAGTACTTTTCTGATAGCTATACAATTCTTGGGGTTGTTACTTATTAATAAAGCCTCTTTGTGCAAAAGCTTTATCTAGAAAATTTGTGTGCACATCAGGTACAGCTGTACAGTGTACATGACAAAAAGAGTTGCTGCAAACAATATTTGCACTTCTGTACAGTTGAAATTCAAATCCTTGATTTTCATTATGTCAAAGCACAAATCCCTCTTTTGTTTATTGACATTTTGTAAAACCAGGAAAAATGTTACTTTTTTACTACCAACTTCTTCCTGTTATTCATTATTGAATACCACTTGGTTCCTTGCTTGAATAATAATCTTGGAATAATTCTATTTTTTTTTAAATTATTTTTGGGCAATGCCCAAAAACGTTCTTAGAGTCTTGATGGAGACCAAATCGTAAAGGACATGTAAGTAACTTCATCCTATGCTTTGAACTTGTAGAGATCTTACGCACGGTATCGAAGTGTCAAGTGCAACTGAACGTCCATTTGTCATGCTCATGTGGGTGGGAAATGGGGCCAGACAAGTTCCCACTTTTGACATTAAGGTTGGTTGGTCATGCTGGGTTGACTTATCTATTTCATAGCAAGTTCATTAATGAATTGTAACATAAGCTACCGGGAGCTGCAGTATAGCTATTGTATTATCAACGACTTGGCTACGGCTTGTTACTTTTGCGAAATATCTTTGTGTAGAATCAGCCGTAACGCGCCTGGAAAGAGACATTATCATTTTGTAGAAAAAAAAAGGGTATAGTGTTATTAGTTATTATTATTTATTTGTATCAGACAAGAATGTCCATATTCAAATCACACAAAAAATGAGAAGTACAAAAATGAAGGACATAGGCTACAGTAGTAGGCTATACACGCAGCTGCGGCGCAAAAGTAATTGAAATGAAATTGCAAGCTCATTTTGTTCAAATAACCAACCATAAGATTTAAGGTTAGCAAACGATGACTGTTGATATCTTTGTGCCATGGCAGCCATCAAGGTTAAGTAACAGCATGCATAGTTTTATTGCAATGAAGACAGTAGTTCGATTTACGATAGCAGTCAGACCTCATCAGGAGGCAATAATAAAGGTCAACGACAATTCACATCTTCTAACAAAAGAAAAAAACATATTTCTGTACTAATGCATCAAATATAACAAAGTTAGTAACCTATTATCAGCTTGTTTTAGCATTAATGAATCTAAAAAAAGATGTTCCATCTTTTGATATCGTGCAATTGCTTAAAACGTTCAAACGCAGCTCTTCACCAAGATATCAGGACAAAATTAAGAACATGTTTGAAATTTCAGGTGGTATCTGGAACTGGTGCCGATGGTAGTGGTTCTTATACAACATACACTGGTGATGTGAGCTCCAATGGCTTTCGCTTGTCATACAAAGCGTACAGTGTGTACAATGCAAATGATCCTTCAATATGTGAAGTCTTCTTCTACATATCAAGCACCACTGTAAGTCTGTTTATAATGTACAGATGTAATGCCGTTGTTGGCGCTTGTATATAGGGCTACTTCAGGGTAGTTTGGTTAGGTTTTTCGCATTACTTACCCAAGTCTGAACTAGATTTCAGGTCGGGTATCCCAAAAAGTTAAAAATGTTACCTCCTTCATGCCTGAAGCAGTCGTGATAGCCTTCGTGATGGGTTCACATGTTACATGTGAATGTGGTCCAAAATTGAAAAGCATACAATCCTTCAAACTCATGGCAGTTGTAGAATGACAAAAATAAAAGTAGGTATCAACAAATTATAAAGTGTGGCATGATGCTTTTTGTCATGCGCAGTTCTTCTCGCCAAACACGCAGGGTAAAGCTTGCCGATTACCTCATAGCCGAGTGGTGAGAGCCTTACTACGGCACTTGAAAGGGCGTCGATTCTACACCGCTCAAGAGCATGCTGCTGTGTCTTTGGCAAGACATCCTAAAGGTGGACACGAAGATTAGCTTCTTTGCCTTTCTGTCCACTTAATCTAAATGTTCACCCACTGGCGAAAGCCTGGATATGACAAAAAAACGTCATTTTGATTTGTATGATCGTTTCTTGCATATCAGTTTATTATTCAGTTTTCAATGTTGTGTAGCTATTGGTACCGTAGAGTTTTGTGCGGTTTCGAACTTGGCTTCTATATGAGTTTAGACGTTTAAACTACAGAAGCTGGGGTAATTGCAAAATTGCAATTGCTTTAAACTATACCAATCAAAAATATCTAAAAAATTTCGAATAAGCGTTCACTCTTTGTGAACAAAAAAGCGACGATATCAAGCAATGAAGTTTCAACATTCCGCGCGGGTATGCGCTCGAGCAACGCATTTCCTAGGACAGCTTTCAACGCTGAAAAAATCAGAGTTATGAACATTAGATTGTTAGAAGAAAGTAATTAATGCTTTGTTCGTTGTAGGCCTATAGTATATTTGAAATTCAAATTTGTCTTTCTATATTTGTAGGCCTATAGTATATTTGAAATTCAAATTTGTCTTTCTATATTCTGTTACTTTTTTATGTGTTACTGCTTGGTTGGCGGAATGACACGCTTAAAATATGTATTTAAAAATTTGAGTGGCATCTGTATGCATATACGAATTTCCACAAGTAGCGTAAGTATTGCATTGCCTTACAAATGTTCGACTTTTACTGGTCATGCACTTCTAAAGAACGAATGTTACTCTGAAAATGTTTCTGTTTTATGTGCTTTATGTTTTATTATCTTTATCCTGCATTGCGGGATAGCGGACTTGAGCGCTATGCATCGGTGTACGCCTTCCGACGTACACCTGACCCACGCTGCAGCCGACTGCAATGTCTGTTTCCGGTTGTCTATACTTATGACTTAAATTTGGTACTACCCATTACTCGAAATCGATCACTGGGTAGAGGCAATTATCGTAAAGTTTCTTGCCCAGAGAAACAACAGCAAGTGCGGGTGGCTGGAGTCGAACATGCAGGCTCTCGACTGCGACCCCAACGCGCTAACCACTCGGCCACTGCTGCCGATATTTAGTTCTGTTATCTTGCAAATATAAAGTAAAAATACATCTTATGCTCTTTTTAGATATGGAACTCGGTGGCTCCAACCAGTTTCACTTCAACTCGATGGTCCAGTGGCACCGACAACCTGGAGCATATCATGCGTGCCTCTGGTAGTCCAAGATCTATATTAATGGGTTATACTCTTTTATCACGGTATGTGGTTTAAAGCTTATATGTGAACTGTGTAAACTATTGTATACAAACTTGGTTACTTTTAATCACATTTCATGAGTTATATAGGCTATGCTCTGAGAACAAAGAGCTTGATTATCCTACTACTCCTCACTCCCAAAAAAGAAAAAAAAATTTGGAAGATGACACGACTAAACTAATTCTCTGTCGAACGACTTGTTTCTGTTATCGTTCAATGGACGTAACATGATTTTTATTTGTTGAAATTGAAACGCGCCAAAGATGTATAGCTCTTGGTGATGTTGCTTTTGAAATAGTTTTTACTGACGTACTAGCAGTACGATTAGAGTAATAATCTTCTGGCTACTACAACATACAAAGCTAGCCCATTTCTAATTGAAGTTATTGAATACAAAGCACACTGATGACTACACTTTATATCATGACAAATTACAGCGATGTGAGCTAGTCAGTTTGTTTAATTTAATTTATAATTTTTTTTTTTTTTGAGGGAGGATGATTATCAAGTCACTGATAGCCATGTACGCGGAGCCCTGGTGAGAATGTTGCAGACTATCTCTCAATTTCGAGACGTTGAGCGTGAGTTGTATCCAGCAGTTGTTTTCATTGATTCATTAATTGATTGTTTGTAGAGCTGTTCAAAATTGAAATATTTTAAATTCTTTCGTTTTGTTTCGACGCAAATTTCTTTTGTTTCTATAGCACTAGTTGCAACGTTCATCTGATAAAATTAAAAGTAAAATTAACAACAAACAAGATGGTTTATTGCTTCACTGACGTTTCGCGCACCATGACAATGCGCATCCTCAGAGCGAATAACATACAAAATAAAATTTCACCAGATTATATACTGCAGTGCGATTGAAGGCAAAAAAAAATAAAACACGCAATATTTAAAAAATTGGCCAATGATGTGTGAGCGGTTACTTCCTATTTGATACTTACTCAAACTTACCAGTATTCATACCAGTGAAAAATGTTTTTGCATAAAATTTATTGTCTTAATTTCGTTTCGACTAAGTTTTTTTTGCAAAGAATTCCGTTTGTTTTCCACGAAAACATTGCGTTTCAAACAGCCTTAATGCTTTATAAGCGTTTAATTACAACAAAATTTGTCTCGTTTGTATAAGCTGTGAAAGCGTTTTGATTTTGACTTTTTGAGAAACTCAACTGCAGCAACCCAACGCCTACTCCTACTTTGTTTTAAACAAATGCAACTTTTATTGGCTAAATTAAAATCTTTAGACAAAAAAAACGTTAACAAAACGTGTTCTCTCTTTTAATATTATTTTATTCTGTGATTGTTATGATGATGTTTTAAGAACTGTCAATAGATCTGTTTGAAAAATAAATTAAAACCCTGTAAACGTTCAAATTCCTCATCTTGGTTTCGCAACTTAGTCAACTCAAACGAATTGTGTATAAAAGTCAGGTCACTTTGATTTGGTTGACTTCACTCTGTTTTTTGAGGAGTCAGCAAAATATTACTCCGGTTGATCACTTTCAGGGTACAACTGCACTCGGACTGCAGAGAGTCTCGTTGTTCCGGTCAGCTACGCACTTGGTTCTTCCAATGACGTAATGGCAAAGATTCCTCCTTCTGTCACTGACCAAGTCACTCCTGGTTTTATACAATTCCGCTCATTAAGTCCTACAGGGACCCCCAACGCAATCTGCCCTGGAGTGAAGTAAATAACCATTGATAGTTTGATGATTAATTGAAGTATTCACAATGCATTGTTTGATATCTTTTGTAGCACAACTAAACTCCTGGTGAGCCATAATCACCTATTTATCGCCGTTCAATGCATGAAGTAAAATTATTATTATTCGATGTTGACCAGAAGCAGTTTATTTAAGCTGAACTGCAACCTGGTGAAAGACACCTGTAGAGCTGTAGTCTATGATAGACAAATAAAGAGAGTTTGTTTAACCTTTCAATGCTGCAGAAATATGTTTAAAACACTTTGATGCAACTTAAGAAAGCCAGTTGGTTGCAGCATTTTGGTATTATGAAAGAGTGCAAAATGGCTCGAACTTTACTGCATCTAAGTGAAAAGTTGTAGTCTATAAACGCAGCTGCTATTTCTCTTCCAGCATCATTGGATTAAAATCTTCAAGCTGCAGCATTCAATGCTTTTAAACAGCCTACCCAATAATCAGAATTGCTAAAATTGAATATTGTAATAGCAAATACTGCATTCCTGATAGTTTCAAAGTGATACAGCTTCGGTAGAGAGTTTGTCTTGTTGAACCATAGGCATACGAAGCCGACGAGCAACGTGATCAAGTTTAACATCTTCAAGTTTATTACATTTACATAAACATAAAACTACGCAACAAATTAAGTATCGAACGTTTTCGACATCACAAGATGTCCTCTTTAGGAATAACATATATACAATTTTACTACATCTGAATAAAATACAATGGTTATTATAACTATAAACAGGAAAAAACAAAAACTGCACAGTACTTCTGACTAGCTCAAACTCAACGATATAGGCTCTGCGAGAATCAAAGGTAACTGCATCAAAAGGTGTTGAACAGATCAAATGATACAATTTTGGTAAAGAGGTCACTTTCTTCAACCACAGACATATACAACCAAGCAACCACACGGCATTTAACATAATCCATTAAAATTAAACATAAACTATAAGCTACAAACGTTTTCGGCCATACACACGTTAGCCCTTATCAAGTAACAAAAATAACTGCTTATCATAATATGATAAGCAGTTATTTTTGTACAATATCATATAGATATTATCTACAATGAAAATGAATAACTGATCTAAACACTGAATGGAAAAACGAAATGCACAATGAAACGGCAGAGCATGGGAGAAAGGCACATCACATGGCGTTTAAATTACGTGAGGCAAAGACGCATCATATGACGTATCAAGAAAAGACGTTGAGTAAATAAGAAGCACCTGAGGCAAACAACTGAGTATTGAGGCGAGGATTGTATGATTTTATTAGCAAAGCCTCGTGGATTTTAGTGTCGAATTCGGTGGAACATTTACGCATAATTCTAAACGACTCCAAGGATGGTTTGTTATAGAACATATTTGACAATCGAATATGTGATCTTTAATGGCACTTTGCTTGTTCAAATTAGTTAAATCTAAGTGCTCCGTAAAGGCAAAGTGCGAAAAAGTGATTGTTGATTTTTTACATTTCAGAACTGAAGCTTGCCAGCCATCCTATGTTTGCCTTGGTGGGATTAACACTTATCCTCTTACCCCTAAAATGTGTGGGGATTTTACCGGTGAGTTTAAAATATCCTGCATTCCTGCTATGCATAGCTTAGCTTACATTGTTTTCAAGTCAACTATTTTTGCATAACTTACTGTTTTACTAAATTGTATTGAAAAATTAAAAATATATCACAGCCAGTAGCGGATCTAGAAAAAAATTGAGGGGCGCCATAGAGCTTCAAAAAGCAAAAATTGTAAACAAAATAAAGTTACAAGATTTGATGTAAAATTGAAATCAAGTTTCAACTATTTTTTATAAACGCGGAAGAATTTCAATAATTCATTTTGACTGAAGTTTTGCATTAGATACAAGGCATATGTCACCTTATATCTCTATTCACACTGGAGATAGGTCAAATTGATCGTAAATTTATTCCTGGTTGAGGAAGCAATGTGTTTCCTTTGCAATGTTGAACTATTTCTCAGTTTTTAAGCGGCACAAATCTTTTATTCCGTGAATACACTGGTAAAAATATATGTACTCTATGCCGCCGATTAAGTTAAAGGTGTGATTGAGCAAAGCGAACAAAAGAATCTCACACAAAGAAAAAAGTTTTTCCCCAATTCTAAGAGGGTACGTGACCATTGACCAAATTCTCCACTTGGATCCGCTACCGGCTGCGGCCGATTTTAAATCTGAGAACTGTTTTCAATGGCTCAACTTTTATTGTGTTAGGTTGGGCTGGTAATCCTGAAGATACACCAACTAACACTTCCCCACACGGCTATGCACATTCTCTCAATGATATCTCTTCATCCATACTTGTTTTTACTCGTGAAGTGACCGGCAACGTGCAAAGGGAACCTTAAAACGAACGTCTTTTCTATTCCCTGTGTTCTTCATGTTGCAGCAGCAAAGCTCGCATTGATCAAATTCGTTGAAACATTGTAAATAAAAACGCATTTTAATTGGTTGGTCTCTTTATAGTATCTGCCAAGACAAGTTTGGGACTGCAAGTTAATATTACAACAAGATTACACGACTTAACCCGGAACAAAATGGGAAAACTACGAAGAATTTATGCCAAATAGAGTATAAGACAATATTTTATTGCTTTCAAGAAAATGAAATATCTTCCTTTGCATATTGTAATGCTAGTACGGTAATGTTTTTGATAAGGTAGGGCGGATAACTTGGTTCAAAATCAAACAAGAAAACAATACAAAAAACGATTTATTCTTCATTGCATAAACAATAATACCGGTAATATATAGGCTTAAACACGAAAACCTAAGCAATAGATTAGCATACAACAAGGAGGAACAAAAAGGCCTTCCTGTCATCTATAGTCAAGCAACCATCTTATTTCATATTTTTACTTAGTCTATATTAAACTAAGGCTTTTGTTACAAGTGATGTATTTTTAAAGAGCCTTAACTTCTATATTACGGACTACGAAACGTAGCCTACATAGAAAAATGTTGGCTAGATCAGTTCAGGAAAGAAGGTTTTTAGCCTACTTTCTTTTGTATAGCCAATGTTATTTTTACGAGCAGAATATAACATTTGTCATTAAGTTGACATTGGATCTTTCAATTGGTTTCATCACTCTGTATTTGCACAAAGTGGATTGCCACGTCTGCTACCAGGAAAATGTTTGAATTTCTTCGTGTCTAAACTTATGCACGGTGGTAAAAAGTTTGGATCGTGTAAATGGGAAATCTTCGTGTCCAACTTCAGGCAATTACGTGTTCACGTCAAACTGCACTTTTCTGTATCGAGCTGACGCTCCAAGGAATACGTAACAATTTACATGTATCATTTCACATTTTGAAAAAGTTTCCTTGGATATTTTCATAAACTTTTTCTCAAATCATGCTAGTTTGAAGACAAGAAGGCGCGTGTTCGTTTCTCGGGGTGTACGCTTGAGCCACGTATTCCAAGGACTCAATTTAGCAACACTTAGTGCAGGGAGACTTAGTGGATGGAATAATTTTCAGACAACAAAACTTGAACAATCGGAAACTTTGCTTTGTCAATTTTCGTGACCGGACCTACGTCAGTAGTTCAAAGCTTCTACAATCATGCAAAACTGCTAGGATTAACATCTCAAAGAAGCTTTCTTAGTCCGAAGATAAAAATGTAATCAATCAAACGGCACACACTGCTGAAAAACTTGGATTGCTACAGTGTGGTATAGCTTACATCCCGTCCCACTTGTCCATAGAGCAACCAGCACGCAACTAAAGAAGACCATTAGTATGGCAGTTCAACCTGCAGTATGTGATCTAAATTGGAAACAGATATGCGACATGGAAACAGATAATCCATGTTGATGCGCAATCTGCTTCAAGCGGAGACGGCGACTGATAATTAACCCCCCTCCCCCAATTTTGTTTTACTTTCCCCTAAAAAATATGACTGTTAATATTACAACAGCATTTTTATACTACTGTTTTCATGTTGAATGACGTTTGTTCCCGTGCCGTTGCTTTTGCCTCCCAAAATTTTCTTTTCAGCAATGTCACTGCTATATAATTGCCACGATTGCTGCTGTAATGAAATAATTGTTTTACTAAAACATTGGTCACGTGGCTGGGTGGTCAGGCCATTTATGCATGCCACGTTTATAGGTACCCCGCTTCCATGCCAATAGAGAGCTCGTAGAGATGTTTTGCTATGACATAGTTGAAGATGGGCATTGGGCACGAAGATTGTCTATCTTGCCTTCCTGTCCATTTAATATAAATCTTCATTCTGGGAAAAGACTGAAAGAAAGTTCTGAATTGGGCCACAAAAAGATATCTCAACGAATGCAGGTTCTTCACATTTATGAAAAGTAACCGGTTTATCTGATCAATAAACAAAGATCCCAAAACATAGTAGATACTAAACTCATATTCAGCAAACAAACGTCTCAAAAACTATAGCCTGCTGCTTTCACCTTTGGTGCTATAACTTAAATGTTATAATCACTCAATCAGTGCTACAATCGGTTAACTCCGAAAATTTTAAAACTTTTCTGCGGTGTCTTCACCTTTCCAGATAGTAGCCTAGATAAACGGTATATTTCAGCTCATGCATCCATTAAGACTAAAATAGGTTAATTTAATTGTTAATTAGCTGAGTGAGCAATGTGTTTTACTTCAAAATATTGCTATTATTTTCTCAGTTTATTAAGGACACAAAAGTTCCCATCTCTGATATCCTCTTTTAACAGCACACGTTTCCTATGTTTCTGCTTAGATCAACTAAATGTGATTGAGCGACCGAATACGAAAGAAATTTACACATATAGAGAAAAACAACATGTTTTTTTCGTTCTTTTGGGATGAAACGTGAAAAGTTACCCCTGGATCGAGGTCTGTTACTAGGCGTTGTGTAAACGCTGAACTTGTCCCAATTACGTTTTAACTATAAACATGATATTGTGACATGTAGTTTTTGTGCCGACCCAAACTTTGCTTAATTAGAAATGATAATCCTGGCGTAGGTGATACTTTAAAAAAAAAACAGTCAAAACCACATGCATCATCCAATGTAATTACAAAAGAAACATATACAGGAATTACTCAATATCAAAAAAGCATCCTATCCAGTGTTTCATTTGGTAAATATTAAAATAGAAGACTTGACGTCATTCAAAGCACGAGCAGCTCCATCTGGAGTTGTCATTGTTGCGTTGTCTGTCGGATTTCCTCCCCAGCCTGCAAAAGATCACTCCGTTCACAGGTTATTCTTCAATCAAATCATATGCTAGCAATATCAGGCTTACTCTTCACTGTAGCCTACAATTAATTTCAAAAAAGTTGGCTTTATCATTTTATTGCGTTGGAACTATAACTATAGAGAAGGACAAAAATATCTCATTCAAACTCTTGTAGTGGTAAAAAATTTCGACCTTGACTCCAAAAGTGCTAAAATCCTTTTTTCGACTGACTAAAAAATTAATTCAAATTTATTTTAGTCAAAATCCTTGATCCCTTCGTTTGATGTGTTTTATGAGAACATGCTGAAATAGCGCAGTTATGCAGTAACTTTCACTGCTTGTAGTGAATTAACTAGAAATTCAAGCCACACATACAAACTGAAAAAACGTTTTTCAGCAATAGCTAAACATAAACGAACCATTACTACAAATTTAATTCAGGCTAGAAAGGGTTGTGTAAGTGTTAGGCTAATTGTAATGTTAACTTACTGGTAAAGTATGTGCGAGTTTGATCAAACATAAAATCTACAATTGTTATTCAAGCAGCTTATGTAATTGTAACTTTACAGAATCTAATTATTTATAGCAGTAAATTTTGCGATGTAAAGTTTCAAAGACTACGCCAACAAAAAAGCTAAATCCACAAAATTATGCGATAATATGTAGGGCATAGCATAGGGGATCTTAACCTTTTACCGGTTAAGTACCCACTGAGTGGTAAAATAATCAACCCGAACCCCCAATAAGCTGACTCCAAATTAATGTTTTTTGTTTGAATTAAAACTTGTACTCCCTGAGTCGTAAAATGATCAACCAGAATCCTTAATAAGCTGACTCCAAATTCATGGTTTTTTGTTTGAATTAAGACTTCACTATTAAGTGATAAGAATTTTGACTAACAGTTAGTAACTAATCGCACTATTTTCAATCAACACACATTTTTCTCTCGTACAGGATCTTACAGTAACAACACATGAAAACCATCCAAGTGTCCCTAGAAATTTCCTTGTGAACCCTTGGAGGTTCGCGAACCTTAGTTAAAGGGGTAGTACAGGAAAAACCGGTGCACGGTCGTTTGGTCGACAGACATTTGGTCGACAGGACGTTTGGTCGACAGGACGTTTGGTCGACAGGACGTTAGGTCGACAGAACGATTCATTTTTGGGTTAGGGTTAGGGTTAGAGTCAGAGTTAGATTAGGGTTATGGTTAGTTAACTAACCCTAACCCTAAAATAAATCGTTCTGTCGACCTAACGTCCTGTCGACCAAACGTCCTGTCGACCAAATGTCTGTCGACCAAACGTCCTGTCGACCAAATGACCGGGTACCGAAAAACCTGACTTAACGATTTTCCACGTTCTTTGTGTCATGCTACCATAAAACGATTTTCAATAAAATTTTGCCCCATTGCGGTCTGACCACTATTGCGCGCGTGCTTTTGTCAGAACTTTCAGAACGAAATTGGCCTGAGCAGCGAAGCGTACGACTGTACAGTTACGTCACTACAGACTATAGCAATCAGCTAATCGCGCAATAATTGTTACTGCGGGCGACTTGACTGTAGGCTATGTATGTATGTACATCAAAACAACACATTTCAGCATCAAAACATCAGACAGTTTGCTCAAAACATCAGATGTGGTAACGTGGCTTTTGTTGTTGCTGTCTTTAGTGACGTATTCTCGAGCAGTGTTTACACTTTTTGGTCATTTTGAAAAAAATGAAAATAAATGAAACATTGGACTTTGGGCCTTACCAGCGCTATTGAAAACATTTTTTTTTCGGTAATTTTTTTTTAAATGTATTCTTGAATGTTCAGTTTACTCATTTTAATGCTTAATTCCCGTTTGAAAATTTCATGTAGTAGGCCTTTAAGAACCCCTGATGTAGGGTATGCAGAAACTCAAATCTTTATTGAACTAAAAAAGTTTTTTTCTATCTGTCACTGAAATCGCTTTGGCCTATTCGGTAGCGTACCTGCGAAATCCCCGCATGATTGTTGTTGTAGCAAGGTAGAGTTCGTTCGAATACCAAGGCTTCCAATGCATATATTTTGTGGCGAGCATGACAACGACCTATCCAAATAATTAATGCCATTCACTTTTAACAAATTTAAGGAAAATTGTAAATAATTTCAGTAAGCTATATTACTATAAGCATTCCAGCAAGAACAAAAAAAAATACGGAGGTAAATATCAAGGCTCAAGGCTTCAGGCTCTTTCATTCAATTAAGATAAAAATATTAAAATCTTTAAAACTACTTAAGCTTAAGCATCTGAAATCCTCTTTCATCAGAAAATTTTACTCAGCATATAAAACAACTTTGCCTACTCTTTTTCACAAAACCACCAGCTGCAAGGTGGTATTTTGTTGTTCTTTTGTACCATTACCTTTTTAAGTTTTAATTCCGTTGTTAATAATATAAGCAGATATAATCAAACAACCACACGGCATTTAACATCATACATTAGAGTGAACATAAAACTATAAACTACGAACATTTTCGGCCTAGCCCTTAAGTATGGGCTAACTTGAGTATGGCCGAAAATGTTCGTAGTTTATAGTTTTATGTTCACTCTAATGTCTAATGTATGATGTTAAACGCCGTGTGGTTGCTTGGTTTTATCTGTCTATGGTTGAAGAAAGTTACCTCTCTACCAAAATTGTATAATAATACAGTATAAGGTGATGGTCGCATACTTGATTCCAGCCGTTGAGGGATGACAAAGTAAGGTTCTCATTATACTGAGCCTTCGGCACTAACCACGGTATAAGCAATGCGGCACCATAGCCTACTGCATTACAAAGGATTGTAAGAAAACAAAGTAGCCCATAACTTTTCTCATAATTTTACCATAAAATTTATAAGTTTGATGTAGTAAGTCTGTCTGCAATAAATGATGTCTGATTAATAGGGTGGGTCGAAATTTGGACTTTTTCTCCGATTTCATTGCTACAAACTTTTTTTCTTGCGAATAATCATAAAACGACATTCCTGAAAATTTGAGCTTGATCGGACATCCTCTTCATTTCTAAAAACCGCGATTTATAAAGGTACCTGAAGCGATTTTTTCGAGGCTTGAAAATGCATTGTTTTTAATAGGGAGTAGTTTTCACGAGATTTGAAAACGTCATAACTTACTTAATTCTTATTGTAAAAAGATGATATTCGTCAACAGATTCAATATAATTAGAAGAATCCAATTCATTGTGTACTGACTCCGAAAAATGATGACGTCATCAATGACGTCATTAAACAGTAATTTGCAAATAGCGATAAAACTGATAATCCTACATGCTTCATCTCGTTATTTGATAATGAATTGATGTACTTTCTAAACATAAACATCATGCTGGTACTTGATGACGTAATTGATGACGTCACCCACTTTATTAAGATGAAACTGTTAAGATAGCATCAAGAACAGGTGGCAAGATTTTTGTTCGCGAAGAACACTACAGTGTTGTTCAGAAACCTGGAAATCAGTATTTAACTGTTGTCAGTCCAATATCAGGAACAGCTGAAGATATTACAACTGCTCTCATGGACTGTATCAAAAAATATAATATGGTGCATTGTGTCATGTTTCATCTAAACTAATGTACGCAAAGATTGGTCCGTTAAATCATTCGTGGTGGCCAACTTTCGCTTCACGTTGCTACAAACTATACAACAGTGATCACAAATTGCCAAGTGACATTGCAGAAAACTTGAAAATAATTGTTGCGCATATAGTCATTCAATATGCCTCATGTTGGTTCAATATAATATGTGAACCAATGTACAAAGATAGACCAAAGCATATCCTTAAATCATTGCAGTGCTGTTCACTTTTGCCTGATAAAATTCGAGACATTGCGTTGAAATATGTTAAAAAGAATGCCTATTTTGCACACCCGGAAAGGCAGTGTGGAACAAATCTTTAAAAAGCAATATTGTTATTTAAAATCAAGCGAATCATAACTAATTGATAACGATCCATTATCAGAAACACGCAATATTTTCTAGAAGCCATCATAGTGAAATGTAATTTAATAATGTATATGACGTCATCAATTACGTCATCAATCACCAGTATGATGTTTATGTTTAGAAAGTACATCAATTCATTATCAAATAACTTAGAGATGAAGCATGTAGGATTATCAGTTTTATCGTTATTTGCAAATTACTGTTTAATGACGTCATTGCTGACGTCATCATTTTTCGGAGTCAGTACACTATGAATTGGATTCTCCTAATTATATTGAATCTGTTGACGCATAAATCATCTTTTTACAATAAAAATTAAGTAAGTTATGACGTTTTCAAATCTCGTGAAAACAACTCCCTATTAAAAACAATGCATTTTCTAGCCTCGAAAAAATCGCTTCAGGTACCTTTATAAATCGCGATTTTTAGAAATGAAGACGATGTCCGATCAAGCTCAAATTTTCAGGAATGTCGTTTTATGATTATTCGCAAGAAAAAAAGTTTGTAGCAATGAAATCGGAGAAAAAGTCCAAATTTCGACCCACCCTACTAACATTGTCTATTTTCAAGTCAAAATTGACGAGAAATCAACATTGTTTTCGAAATGATGTGTGGAGTTCCATACGATGAGAGCTAGCTTTGCTTGTTAGGCCTACTTGTTTTAAACTTTTTCTTACTTCACTCCAGGACATAGAGCATATGGATTTCCAACTGCATCCAATGCTCGAAAGTGAAGGAACCCAGGAGCGATCATGGTTTTCTGTGCCGATGGCATGCGAGACACAACTTCATCGTTATTTCCGACGAGGTACGTCACCGGTACAGCAAGGCTCTCATTCAGTCTTGAACAATCAACAGCTGGAATGCAAAGTGGTTACAGGCATTGGAATACTAGCTTTGTAGCAATCATAGCTTTAGAGGTGCTGAGCGGGTAATAACGATAAAATGTGGGAATGTTACAAAAATTAGATCAAATTAACTGATTGGCGAAAGGGAAGGAACCTATAAGCTTTACTACTGTACATTGTACAATAGCCTTGTCAGCTACTTGTCTTGAGACGCTGCTGATTTTTTTTTGTACCCGAGGTCCGGGATGAGTAGGACCCCGGAACTTGAGAAACCACCACTTAGTCTTTAATGCGTTTTTCTTCGAAGTGTCTTGATTTGGAACCGGAGGATCTCATTGGTATCAAAATATCCTTTCAATGGCCCTGCCTACAGTTACTATTAGCTCACTGAGTATTTTCTAAATTTCAGTATTTCTCCATTGGTTGAGTTGCCTTTTGGAGCTTAGGCCTACAGTGTTAGTCAGATGCATCATGGCCACCTGGAGATGCGGCCTGATTTGTCACATTTTGCAGATTTTGATTACAGCTACTGCTAGTGCTTGACTGACATTTTCTGAGATGTTTTTATTTTTTACGGTTTCCTAATGACATAAAACTTTTTTGTTGCCTTGGGGAAGCAGTAGCAAATGAGAAAAAGTAAGTTGAAAAATGCAAAATCAGACTGTTATTGAAAATTAACAGTCTGACTAAAATCTTCGAAATCAAATTTTCTTTGTTTTTCAACATGTAAGGATGTTAAAACCTATTGTATTATCTGGGGAAAAGAACAAAGAAAGCGTAAAAATTTAAATTTTAGAAAAATTTATTTAAACTTCCGCCCAAAGTTAGAAAAACCTGAAAATTTCTGCGAAATGTGACAAATCAGGCCGTATCTTTAGGTGGCCATGGCTGCATCTATTAAAACGAACCTTTTCTCCCACCATAAGTAAATTTTACAGATGTTTAAAGAGAAACCTTTTTCGACTTTTTTACACTAAAGATTTCCGCTAGCATTAGGAATTTTCGCAAATTATAACTAAGCGTTGTATAGGACTATTGCACCATGTAACTTGGTTTACTGTGGTATACTTTACTAACTATGGTTTACTGTCAATAGCCTTGTCACATTTTTCTTAAGACGAAGCACCAACTAATAGAAAAATTCCAAGAAAAGTTGCAAGCCTGTGGTGACAAACAAAAAAGCTATTGTATATAGACTAACTTAACACTTAGCCCGAAATATGTAGCATACGAAGGCTTATGGTTTCTTTTACTTCGTAACTAATTTTCTGTTGAAAATAACTACGTTTGTCGTGTATGAAAAACTTTGTTTCACCTGGCATTTTAGGTTCCCTTGCAAAAACAGCCATCATTCCTTCAATCACCGCCGTGATTTGAGTTATTGTAACTTTGGTACCAGCAGTACTGCATAAAATAACGTTTTTAATGTAAGTGAAATATAACCGACAGAATGAAAATGGTTAATTGGACATAAACTGTTTATATAAGTAGGATTTCTCATGTCGGTTTTCAAACATGGCAGTAAAAAATTTAGAAAATAACCTTTGTTTAAACATTGAGCGTTTTATGCTGGGTAGCCTAACGCTATTAAATTTAACAATAAAAAATCATAAGCTTCATTGATCTAAATAGTGTTTACAGTAAAATGTCTCCAGTAGCTTAATTACAGATCCCAACAAACGTATTGCTGCAAAACGCCTATGTTTACCGTTTTCCGAGTAGGCTACGAAGCTCAACGCACCATCTAAATTAGTGAATCTACTGAAAGTTATCAAAGCAAAGTTTTAGGCTGCTTTTGAACCAACCAGGCCTCAATAAGAAAACGTGTCACGATTTCTCAGCTTTGGCATTAATACAAACACTTAAAACCAAGCAAAGCAAGATCGAAACTAGTCAGAGGCTGGAGATTGGAGAAGCGAACTCCTCTTTCCATTGGTCAGTTGCACCAATGTTAACGTCGTGCTAATGTACTGAACAAGGTGTTATGAATTCATGTTTAAATTTTCTTGTTTTTGTTGCAACAGTAAATTGATTTGTCCCCTGACATGACGTGGTGTGGTTGCTGCTCCTACACAGAGGCATGTTGAGTTGGTATTGGATTTATTCAACACAAAATATAAATCGAACATTTTTGATTTCACTTCACCCTTAGGCTACAAAGAATCTAACTGTACAATGAAAGTAGAAAATCTTTAGTTTTGTGAACTTTTCTGTGTTATACCACACAACAGGTTCAATCTCGTACTCTTAATATACCTGCCAACTACTTCTACACAAAAATAAAACAGAGGTGACATTTTGAAAAGTGAAAAAAGATATTTGTCATTTAAAAAATGCCTACCGCGACAGCAGAGTGTATCCCATCATAATATTCTGTGGAGAACCATTTACAACAACTACATTGGCAAGGTTGTCAGTCGATGAGCTCCAAATTGGTCGCGAAAATCCAGCGGGAGGAACAGAATTCCAGGCCTGTGAGTGTTTATTGTTTTTTATTACAAGTGAAAATATATGACACGACTACTTTATAGACGCATAACTGTGTCCTACTACTACGTTAAGACGTCACATATACGTGCATGTGCAAGAACATAACCTATGCCGAAACTCTCTCTCTCTGCAGAATTCATCTTTGTGTATAAAATGCATTTTACTTATAATCAAACATACCACCACTTTTTGGAAAATTAGTTGAGTACGCCTATTAACTCCTCTATTAATAGGTGCCTTTCTTTCGGTGTCAAACAATAACATAAGTAAATTTTAAATGAAACACACAACATACCTAAATCTTATAGTTATAAAAAATAATCTTGACTTTAACGTTTACTAACCAGTTGGTCTTGGCAATAGAAAAACACTTGGCATATTGATGGATCCGGGGTGCCGTATACATGATAGGCGTGATATGTACATGTCATATTGTTTATGGTGGTTGACTCAGAGTCTGTGTCATAACTGCCGCTGCTATCTGCCCCCGTTCCTGAGTTGACCTATATGGCGAACAACAATACGGTGCTAATGAGTTTTGTATGAGGGCTGTTATTATGTTTTTTCCATTGCTTATAGTAATTAGTAACCCATTGTATATACCTACGCAGCACCGCAGCAATAAATCTATTTTCCTTCGAAAAAAAAAATAAAAAAAACAGGGATATCTTCAACTTTGGGGCTGGAAACTCTAAGAGATTGAGCACATTCGATATGAATGGAGTCACTGATTTGGAGTCAATATGATATAATGTGTCATGACTCATGTTTCACTTCTTGTCTTTTCTATTATATTAAAAGTGTCACTGAAACGATTTAACACTAAACACTGGCTAAAAAAAACAGCAATAAAGAGAATGCTGACACTGCAGGGGCTCCGGACACTTCCTGAGAGTGGGGGGGTAATTTAAGCAGGGGCGGGAACGATATTTTGACATCGACAGGGGCTTATTGGGTTATCACATCATACATGTATACTTCTGGAAGGTCGCTCCCCAGACCCCGTTCGCATTACTGAAAGCTTCAGTTTCTTATACACTGTCTTACGCTGCATGTTTCCCGCCGAAGGCGCAAAATTTTTGCCTTTCAGCACGATTTAAAATCGAAAAATTCTTTCAACGAATCTGAAATCACAAGCAAAAGCTTTTTAAAATTTGCCACATTTCATTGAGGTTTTGAGACAATTTTGACTGGAAGAGGAGACGTAGGCCTACATTAAATCCCTCTCTGTATTCTTCCTTGGCTCAAGTCCTCCAAATTTTGCACTTCAGACGCTAAAAGGTTAGATTTAAAAGGTTAAAAGCGTTAAGGTCAAAGCTATAATCTATAAAACTTAATTCACAATTACATGAATACAGCACGACAACCTGTGCCATAACATCCACAGTGAAATGAAACATTTCAGCATCTAGGGTTAGGCCTACATTCAACTTAGAAAAAATGAAGCTAAAATACATTAACTTTTACAAGAATTGAAAATAAGGAGACATCTTGATCGATACTAAAGAAGGCCTACCATCTGCGCCGTCGAAGAAATAACACTAAACAAAAAATGCCATAACACTCAGGTAATACCTTGAGCCAAAATCTCACAAAAACTACAAAGAAATAACATTATAAACGAACACCTCAACTCAAAAAAAAACACTGTGTGCACTCTGCTTCTATTCTAAGCAGAACAGTCAGAAGTCGCCAAAGACTTTAAATCTTTGTGCTTTGTTGAAAAAAGTTTGCAGATTTCATCTACACTTAGTTTATCCAAACACACTTAATGGGCATGGCACACGGCAATGAAATTAAGTCTTGAAGCAGTCATTGTGCTTCGGAGCCATGTTTTTAAGCGGCGTAGAGAGCTAAACGATCTTTCAGCTTCTGCAGAAGAAAGGCCATTGATCAATAGCAATTTTACAAGTTTTTCCACACTGGCATAAAACTCTTTGACAATAATAGGCCTAAGTCCCATTAACTTGTTTCGAACATCGCACACATACTTGATCGGCCCAAATTTCTGATGGAAGTGGCTTAAATCTTGGCCCAAAATTTTCACGTCGAAGCCATATCGTTCCAACGCTGTAACAGCACTGTCGTTGACTGATGTGCCAGATAATAAAACTTCAAGCATTTGGTGAGTTTTAATTTCTTCGCCATTGAAGCGGTGGGTGAGGCCTTGCACTATGCTGTCAATAGATGCATAGAACTGCCTTCTGTAATTAATGAGAAGCGAGGTCATGGGAAGCACTTTGCTCACAGCGCTTTCTTGAAGTTTGGACTTTATAGCTAAGCCTAAGCTATCTACTTGCTGCTGAAATTCCTTGTATAGCTGCATAAATTGTTCTTTATTTCTAAGACTCTGGTAATTAACTTTTGAGTTTTCAACTAGCTCCATCATGTCGCTGATGGTATAAGACTTGATCTGCAACAGGCCAGTTATCTTTCCAAGTAGTTTGAATAAAACTTGGCAAAACTGCAATGCAAAGTATGTGTTGCCTTGCAATAATTGGGAATGAAGGCCTAATGATTTCGCATTGTTGAAATTTTGAAGTGTGTTTAGGAAGGCTTCGTAGTTTGACAAGACTGAAGAAATGGCCGGTACACGGTACAAACTACTTGTACAAATGTAATGGCCGGTACAAACTACTTAGCTCCTGTACAATTCCCATAGCATTATGCAGGTTTCTATTGCGTATTTGTGTTGTCTTGCGAGTCGGAGTTTTCAAGCAAACAACTAAAAAGTTGTGCAACAAAATAAAAAAATGAAAATAAAACACAAAAGTAGAAAAAATATAAAGATTAAATTTTTATCTCTACATTAGTGGAGGGGTAATTTTGCATTAGTTACCCCCCACTCCAATTAGTGGGGGGGTAATCACCCCCGCGGCCCCCCCTCTAACGGAGCCCATGGCTGACAGCATGGAATTCCACAAACAAAACCCAGAAAGCAACAAACGGCCTACGAAGTAGACCGAAGTTCTTTCGTAGTATTTGTATATTCTTTTTAACCATACGAGCCGTTGTACTTAGGTAAACCAGTTTGATACGATTGCATGTTTAGTACCACTATTATTTTCTCTTGAATTGTCACATCATATTAGGCGTTCTCTTTAGCTTTTGCCGTTGCACTCTATCAACACTTGCAAATTTTTTAATGTATCTATGTTAACTCTCTGATGTATTCTTTGATATAATTCTGTGATATCTTTTTTTGAAATATATCGCTAATTGTTTTTGGAATCCTTGAGTCCAGATATGTGAAATGTACAAAGCAATTTCGAAACAAACGTGTCGCAGACATAACAAAATTGTTTATGTCATTTTTTAAATTTTCTATCTCAACCAGGTTTAGGCTACTCACTTTTATGCTGAAACTATCAACACCACCTTGAGGATTGGATATCCACATGAGCATGAAGAATGGGTGTGACTTTGCACTGTACACTTGTACTCCAGACGCAATATCTCTGTTCAGAAATTAGATTAGAAATAGTCTAATCCACACAAGTGGAAACTAGCTTTTCGTTAAATGAGAGTTCGTAGGCTATTATTTTATACTTAAAAATAAACCGGTAGTGATCGTTTGGCTCCAAGACTTAACTACATTAGCCAATAATAATTATGTTTTAAAAAAGCTACAAATTTACAAAAATCAATTTAAAACAAAACTTTCATCGTTTGTGCTGAAATGTGAAATTTCTGAAGACACACTATTTTCAAATTTGGATGGTTTTCGCCTAATACACATAGGCTACTTTTCGTTTCATAACTTGCAAGCAAATCTATAGCCTCATAGTCTACAGTAGGCTATGCTTATTGCTTACAAGTATTCTCGCTCGTAGACAACGCTTTTATACGGTTCGCTTCCAATTCTGAAGAAAACCTGAAAAAAATAACAAATCATACAGAAACCTGCTTTTTTTCCTTTTAACGTGTCACAACACGTTAAAAAAATGTAAAAAAAGATAACTTTGTTAGCTGTGGAAGCCACATGTGAGTGCGACAAGTTCGTTTGTAGACCAGTTTAAGCATTTCTGTTACTCTCCGCACTTCGAATAATTAATCTTGACTTTTTTTAGAGAAAGAATTAAAACGTTGCCCTCTTTTACATCAAAATAAACAACGTCTTTGATTTAATTAAACTGAAGCTTTTGCTTATATGTTTACGAAATGGATTTAATTGTTTCTTTTAATTATTATTATTATTATGTATTACCAAAGGGTGGAGGGGAAGTTAACTGTTACCTACCATGTTGCCAGTGTCAAACATGTCATTGCCACCGTCAATAATCCTCGTCTGGGTTGGATCCGTGTCATAAGTGTAGGAGTAAAAATTAGGCACAAGTCTCGAGATGGATGTGCCAGCTTGATTCCTTAACTTTAGCGCTATAGATCGCATAACCCTCGAGCTTTGATCTGTAAAAAGAAAACAAAATAAAGAGCACTGAAAAGAAAAAAAAAATGTATTGAAATTTCAAAAATAAAGTCGCCATCGAGTACTTGTTTTTTCTTCATCAAAAACACCCAACGCATCTAGAAGAATTTAAAATCATTTTTCTTTGTTTCGTTTGTTTAATTAATTTTGATTTTGTGTAGCCGTGTCCTTGGATGCTGTTTAAACAGTGAAAGTTTGATTGATTGGGCCATTTAACATTTGACGTTGACTTAATTTAACCAAAACTGCAAGGAACTATTTTTGATAAACATTTCACTCCCAGTCCATCCAATGCATTCAACAGAGACCTATGTCAGATCAACAGTAGTGTTGATAGGGGTGTTCAGGAGGGTACTTTTGGACCCGGGCCGGGATGATTTTAGGGAAGCCTTTTCAAGGGGGGCGGTAATTTGAGTAAATTACCACGTATTTTTGGGTATTGTGCGTTTTTTTTAGAAGTGACTTGATTTGGGGCCCGAGGATCTTAATGGTACCAGGCCCGAAATATCCTCAACGGCCCTGCAGATCTGAATTCCCTTTGATTGGTTTTGATTCGTTGACCCCCATTCGTTTTACCATAATCGTTAGGCTGCTATTGTATTTGACCATTCTGTAGCCTATAGTCTACCTTCACCCAACGCTCTTGTCATCGGGTAATACTTCGCAAAAAGCGTTCTAAGAGAGCCTCCGTGGGTGGAAAGAAATCCATTGCTTGTGTAATATTGTAGAAAGGCATTTGCTTGCCATTGCGACATTTCCACGTCGTTGGGGACATGAGATACCATCACATCGGATGCCTATGCCGAACGTATATGAATTTAAAGGACTTGAACAATAAAATTTAATGTGTGAAATGCAAAAAATAAAATGAAATGATTGATTGTAGGAATCTTAACCTCGGACTGAGAAAGAAGCTTTCTTTGAAAGCTTAATCTTGGCAATGTCGCATACTTGTAGAGACTTTGAGCCATTGGCTGCGAACTATCACTCACCACGATTGACATATTAAAGTCTCCGCTTATTGTTGAAGTGTCGTTGTCTATGAATTATTCCATCCACTAGGTGCCACTGAATGGAGAGTAGTCCTTCAACTGCGTTGCTCAAGCGCACACTCCGCGAGCCCAACAAGCGCTACTTTATCTTGTGGTTTTGTCATGCGCAAAGTCGGCCGCTTAACCAACTGAGCTATCGGCCATGGTATGCTTACCCATATTCAATAAGCGATAGCCAAGTTAAAAGAAGTTGTTGAGCTACACCATGGCCATTTCCATTGCTTTTTCTGAATGCACTCAGAAAGGTTAGTTTAGGTGTAGACATTAACAACTTTCAGACACTTACTGACAAGCTGAAGAAAGCAGGGCTCTTATAGTCGGCGCTTGTTGCCGCTTCAGGGTGGCCAAATGTGTTAAATCTTTCCCAACTTGTTGCTACATTAAAATAAGCATCGAGTGAATTTTTGTTTCTATGGTAACTTTAGAAAGCTGGCGTTTCAAGTAACTATTTGAGTATCCAGAATATCTAAAAGCACAATTATGTAACTGAACTACGACAAGTGAGGCTGCATTCAATACGTTTGATGAGTTGGTTGCGGTTGCATTTTCCTCTTAATGTTTATCTATAAAACACTTGTGGAAGGAAGCTTCTGAACTTTTAACAGCTTTTAGGACAAAAAGTGACTTAGCCTACCTAAGTCTGCACATTCTAGTATGCATTTCGTCTGCTTTAACTGTTTGGGCAGTTCCAGTGGATTAGCCTTAATAGCTTCAGAAAAAAAAACAAAAAACCTGGACATGGTTTCAAAGTGTCACCGAACAACCACCTCCAACAAAGGTCACGGGCTTTCACACCAACTCACCAAGAGTGTCGGAAGTTTTAATGCCATTTATTCCCTGGTCACTTGACCAATTATCTCCGACCGTGCATTTTCCATTGATGTTGTTTTCATGTACACTTGCAACCAATGTCCATCCGCCTCCATTGGAGGTCAAATCGCAATACACCTGTGGATAAAACTGAATTAACAAACAATCTCAAAAACAATTATTTGAAAAATGTTGACTTCGTTTAGTTTGAATTTTTAGAGCCAAGGGCATTCGTTTCACCACTCAAGGTTAACGATGTTTTTTAGACTGTAACGAAAGGTTACTGGATAGCAGCGTGCTTTTGGTCTAACCAGAAGTCATCATCGAAGACACCCAGACGTCCTGTTTAAATGAGTGGGTGGGAAAACAGTGCAGTCGTTGATGATATGAGATGCAGTTTGCTCCTCATCGACCATGCAATGGTACCAACGCTATGTTGATGACAATAATCGATAAAAACACACAGACGAATAGCAATTGTCTGTGATCGAAGGAAACACACCCCAGGTCACGGCTTTGAGTAATTAAAAGGCCATGTTACAATGTTTTCAAACGTTGTAAATCTAGACATCAGAAGTAGAGGTTTCCTCAATGACTGCTTTTAATTTTTTATCTTGCGTTTTGAGCACCAGCCAACAGCTACCAAGTTTTACATTTCAAACTGTTTGCGATGGTATGTAAACTTTCGTGAAAAAAAAGTATTTTGCTAAGAAAAAAATGTACGACCGCAGGTAATCTCACCTGTATTTGGTTGTGCGTGCCAGTTGGTGTAATCGAGTACACCCCTGATACTGTGGCACCCCCAGCCAGAATGTCGACACAAGATGTCGCTTCAGCATTGCCAACAATATTTTTCTTTTTACCTGAAGTGCAGCAACAAGGAAAGTATGACGATGACGTCATATTGCAGTATATGTGTTACACAAACACAAGTTTTTATGGGGGACTTTTCAGGCTTTTGATCTGTAACTTAACCTAGATTAACACAGCCAATATTTAACTTCTTAAAGTGATCAGCTGGCGAATGGTATTGTTGTCGCTTTGTCTGCTGTTGACATACCATGACACAGACTCATGCACGACTTGTCGATTCGAAGTGAACTGCAATACAATTTTTCACTTGCGAGTCTCCTAAAGTAAATATAGCTTCCGAAAACTTAATTAAAAATGCACATCGAAGTCTTAAAGGTAGGTTTTTATGATGCCATATGCACACTTTATTTGCTGAATTTGGGTGTTCATAATGATATACATACTGAGCTCGGTTACTCCTCTTTCCCCCGGTTCTCCAGCAGGGCCACGTGCTCCCTAAGTAAAGTTAATAGCTTGTAAATATGATTAAACCAGCATATATGTGATTGCGCACATTTCTTTTCAATGCTGCCACATGCCTTGACCAACCCAGCTACAATTTCCAAAACCAAACACAACACTCTTTCACATGAAATGAAAACGATGTCTATTGGGGGCTATTTTGTCCAAACAATAGAGAATACTGATGAGAAAAATGTAGGCTTCTCAAAGTTAGTAGACAATAAATCTGCTATAGACTAAAAAATCTACTAGACGTAGATTAAACATCTGATCAGATTTTTTCTGATTTAGTGTGATACTGTTTACTTTGTTTCAAATATTTTATCACACTGCGCATCCTAATCGGATCATCAGTTAAATCATAAGAAGATTTGATGAAAAGTTTAATAACAAAGTTTTGTTTTGGAATTCTATAACTTACGCTGTCTATGTACAAAGCAATTAATCACAATTTGTGTATGTAGGCCTATCAGAAGCGCAAATAAACGTCTTTTCTTTTGTTTAAATCCGTTTTGATTTTAGGAAATGCCCAAGCATCTCAATAAACAAAGAATCAAGAACTACTTGCACTTGCTAAGCAAACTTGAGCATAAGCTGCAATGACAATGCATAGTTTTTCTGCTGTGAGCGTATGGCAATTGAGCATTTTAGGGTGGAACAAAATTATTCAGTTTACTATTGAGCATCTTTTGGAAACTTCTTGATTGCATTGCACATCAAAATCGAAAAAATACTTCAGCCCAAGCCGCAAGCTATAAAACATATTTTAGCTAACGCCACAAGCTACCACAAAGAGTAATACGTTGGATATAAATCAAAGTTATCAAATCATCCTTCGATTGCACAAACCGCCTCTCCGATGTCGCCAGATCTTCCCATGTCACCCTTCATTCCGCGGATGCTTTCGTAGAATTTTCCACCCTAAACGTATTTAGTAATAAATGTGCATAGCCTACCGTCGTATTGAGTTATGGCTCTGTTGATCAAATGAAAATATTAGCCTATTTGCATGTTTGTATCTGTTAAGTGTGATAACTATATTATTGTTACATGCAGTCTTTACGACACTAGGAACTAAATACCATTTGCTGACCAGGTTTTTGTGGAACATTTATAGAGATTTAAACGAAAACCAGTTGACTTGCTTGCAAATCTAGATAACAGAAATACAGTTTGAAAAAACCAACAAGCTAACTTTGTAAAATTTAACACAAACTTTCCATCTGACTTGTTACCTTTGCACCTCCTAAGAATATGGATGACAGAGTTGGACTCGAACTAACTTGGGGTCCACAGTTACATGAACACGTTCCCATGTCAACCTTCACTGATGAAACGAGTAAGTGGAAATACGAAAAGAGAAGAATCACACATATTGATTTCAACGTCATATTTTTTGTGGGTCACTATAAAATCTTAGCCTTTAAAACTCTTGAAAAAATATTTGAAAAATAAATTTTAAGCGTATGATGCTTTTTGAGTTGAACGACATGCGTGTTACCTGCCATGACAACAAATCAATCGTTTTTACATTGATTCAACGTCATTGAATCAATGTAAAAAAACGATTCAACGTCATTGAATCAATGTAAAAAAACGATTGATTTGTTGTCAGGAATAATGCTACCCAGTTTACAAAATCATTCGTTTCTACATTGATCCAACGTTTGCAGACGTGATTAAAAAGACTATTTTTGTCACTTGAGTTTACTGAGAAGAGAAATGTCAGAAGCTCAGCAAGGTACATTGCGGAGGACTTGTTCTTAATTGCATAATTATATTATTTAAACTGTATCAATTTTAAAAAGATCATGAAAAACTTTTCTGATTCCGAGAACCTAACCCACGCAATCTGTCTTGAAAAGGTTGAGGTTGGTACACCGATGCTGTTTTCATTGGCAATGCACCTTTTCAACACATTTGTATACACTTGATATTGCAATTGTGAAAACTAACGGCATTTGCTAAAAGATTGTTGGATGAAAATTCGTAATTTTGACGCTTAAACGTCTTGTTTACGTGACTTCCAGTAATTGTCGTCGTATAAGACTTTTTTGTCGTACCCAGGCTTACACCGCTTTGCTTACACCCGGTGGTTGAAGATTTAGATCCTAAATGAACGGGAAGGCAAGGAAGCCAGTCTTCGTGTCCACCTTTAGGCATGTCTTTAAGTGTCCTGCAAAAAACACAGCCACATGCTCTTGAGCGGTGTCGAACCGGCGCCCTTTCGATTGCCGTTCCAGGTTTTGCCGTACTACACCAAGAGGCTTTCTCAGAGCAGACAAAAGTGCGAGGAAGTTTGAAGCATTTATGCATGTCTGCATTTCTTTTTCAATTTATTGGTTGCAAAGTTGGACTTTGAAGTAACAATAAAATTGAAAAGGTGCATAGCCTACAGTTGGCTGCAATGCAAAGTTTCGAAACTATATGCTGTAATACAGGTGAAGGAAAAAAATGTTAGAAACAAAAGATGTAGGCTACTGTAAGCATGGTTGTTTTTTGTCGAACTTTCAAACGATTTTGTACAGGCTGAAACAGTTGAAATCATGCAAAACAAGTTGAGGTGAAATGAAATTACAACCACATTTCAAACCGTGTCAAACAGGCATGAAGACTATTCATCAAGATAATGGTAAATACTGAAAAGGTTGAGTGTTCACCGGGAATATTATTGTTTCTAGCAGTAGTTGCAACGTTCGTCTGATGAATACGAAAGTAAAAGCAGAAACAAAAAGTTATTTTATGGGCATTCATCAGATGAACGTTGCAGCTACTGCTAGAAACAATAATAGTGATTTATATGATCTGGGTGACATATTCCCCTCGTTATAGTTGAGTGCACAGCATTTTCTAAACGAAATATTGAGGTAACAACTTCTGAAATGGTGCGTTTATTGCAGTAATTTGTTTCACTTACAAAATTTTCGTTTCTGACCCGTTCATTTCATTATCTCTGTTGTTGTCAGCTAAAAATTTGTAAGCTGAAGATAAATTTAAACCAACAATCTCATTGTTTTGGGTGCTTACGCAACGGCTAGAAATTTCCAAACCGCTTTGAATCGCAATGCGTTTTCTTTCTTAAGTGATTCTTTTTCGCTACGTATGGGGAATGAAACTAAATTTCTTTAATATTGAAATGAAAGTCTTGACTAAGAATCTTCTTGAAATGATACAAAACAAAACATAAGTAGCAAACGAAACCGTAACAAGAAATTTTGCATCACTACAAAGTACTCGAAAATTCAAAACAGTTTTATTTAGAACACAGCTCGGCGTCTCATTTGCAGGATAACCTTGTTTTTGAAGTGACATTTTTCCATCAAACTTTAGTTTTTGTATGCTGATGAGCTTTCTGCGTATCGTGGTCTACATGCGAGAGCTTAGACCTACACTAATCTAATTCAATAACTTACATGCAGTTATAGCCACTGCTCCTTTCTTTAAGAAGGAAGACGACATTAGAAACTGCATCACTTGCTAATGCTACAGTTCGACTTTCTCTACTTACCAAAAATTGGTGTCGCATGAACTTGAATCAGAGCAGCACCTTGAATTGAACCTCGCAAAATGTAGGCTATGAGCTTTCTTTCAATTTCAACTGCAAAACTTTCAAACATTGAAGACTGATCCGTAAAGCCTCACATGTTGTAGAACGTGCTGCTGAAATAGCCTACTACTGCACTTAACTTAGCCTACAAAGACTGTACTTGTAGGTTCGAGTAAAAATTGGTCTAATTAGCAGATTTAAATTAAATAAACGAATGTACAAAATCATTTTTGAGATGTGACAACAAATCACTGTCATTTTGCGCTCGTCTTTTTTTTGTGGTTTCCTCCGCTTATTCATGTTTGTATGAGATAAGGAATCCCGTTAAATATTAACATAGCTTATCAAGGCATCTTGTTTATCAAAACAGTGTTACTCTCAAACCCGCTTCTTCAAAACATCCTCGTGGCGTTTGATATCGCAAGAAAGCGCAAAACAAGTAGCTGTATGAAGAAGTTTGTGGAATTAATTTGCAACCGAGCGATAGCTTTCCTTGTAAGTTGCAAAGATTTGAAGACTGTTGTCGTTGTTCACTAAAAAAACGATAAAAAGCATCGAGCGAAGCATTGTCTAATTTGCTAATTTGCACCTCATCTTAAGTTGCTCCACATTGTGTCGGTAAACTGTGTCAATTGTGGAAAGCTATTGGTAGGCTATTGTGGAAAGCAAAAAAACATATAGCCTAGTAGAGTAATAGATTTGCACTTTATCTTCCATCAGCGTTTTGCAAAAATACTTTAAACGGTGATCAAAGAGTGAACGGATAAGTTTTCTTTCGTGTCTCATAAAACTTCAAAGTAGGCTAGCCTAACTTAACCTACAGGTGTGCAAAAAAAAAAAAAGAAACGCCAGAGTAGCTATACATTGCAGCTTGCAACAACATAATTGCCGACAATCAATTTATTTTTAACTATATGGCAATATTGACCTAAACACTTTTTGTAGAAGAACAAATTTGCTAGCTACTTCGATAAATTGAGCCTACCTATTTCGTATCCAGGCTTACCCCTGACGTCATCACCGACCCAATAACAGCTCTTCCAGGATTCCATATACAGCAAACAAACAAGAATGGGCTTTCCTTATCAGCAAACACGCTCGCACTGCCCAAACACTCTATGAGTCGGGCACTTTTAGCAGCCCTGGATGTCCACCCTGCGAATCCAGCATTCAGGACGTCGATCTATTCAGGGGTGGGCAACCTTTTTAACACAAGGGCCAGTTAGGAAAATGTAATGCTTACAGGAGGGCCGCACATCAAATAAACACTAATTCATATTTTCAGCAATGGAATGTCATCCTCCTGTAGTGAATTCAATTCAAGCTGGATTTCTACTGGCGCAAAACTTATTTCACAGGTATATAGGCCTACATGGGATTGGGGGAGTGAAAAGACGGTCATGGAGCAATACACACATGTGGCGAAATTTACAAACACTGCTTAAAGCGCCAAAGAAACCGCATATGAGATATGCACAGTGCTCACAATACGACTCTGCAGGGGCGTAGTCAAAGGGGGAAATTTCATTACCCCCCTCCCAAAATATTTTTAATAAACATTTCAACCTGTGTTATATTATCTTTTGACAGAGTTTTACTATTGATTTAGGCTGAAAGTATTCTCACAATGCCTAATTTTGAGGTTTTTTTTAAATTTCTTATAGAGAGGCCCCCGGACCACTTTTCGGGTGCTTCGCTTTCGCTCTTGAGTAGGGCCTACATGTGCAATAATATTGATTTCCAGTGCACCCTCCGAAATTTTGTGCTGGCTATATAGGCCTACACGTCCCTGTTACTCTGCTACTAAGCTTACCTAAGGTAGCCTATATTAAGCAATGATTTGATACCGTAATAATTCACTTAGAATAAATTCGTAAAGTTTTTGCTAATTTTAGTCCGTGTTTTACTGAATGATTAAAAATAGCTTTTTGCTGGAAGTTTAGGCTGCATACAATCCAGCAACACTTTTGCGTAATTCATCCTACTCTCAGCTACCGAGATGGCGAAACTCGAGCTTCCCCGTACATTCTTGATTTTGATTGGTTGGCTTTGAGTCTTTATGACAAAGGCTCTGGCAGGTTATTCCTGGTAGTTTCGCATACTTGTAGCCTCTAGCTTTAGAGGCTTTGACACAGAGCCGGTTACTGAGATTGGCAGAATGAAGTTTTCTGATTGTTGAAATGTTGTTGATGGGGAATTATTCTACTCACTAGGTGCCACTAAATAGAGAACAGTCCCTAAATGCGTTGCACACATACAAACCCTGAGAGCCGAACCAGCGACGCGTGAGTCGGGCTCGTAACCACTGTTGCATGCCTGCTGTGCGTACTTGCAAATGTTTTTTTAAATATACAAAAGGTGTTTAAATATACATAAGTATTTGTTAACACTCTTTTCAGTTTAATTATTTTTTGACACATTCAAATCATGGTAATAAACTAACATTTGGGGTGCTTTTTACACGATTTGGTTACTTTTAGCTTTTGGATACTTTTTTTGAAGTTTTTTATTGGCAACCTTTGTATTGACTGATACACTAAAAGCTGCCAGTTTCGCGATTTTTTCCGGAATTAGGCTAGTTTTGTTTTTATTTATTTGTATCTGACAAGAATGTCCATATTCAAATCACATAAAAGGAAAAAAAGGCATAGGCTACAGTAGTATACACGCAGCTGCGGCGCAAAAGTAATTGAAATGAAATTACAAGCTCATTTTGTTCAAATAACCAACCAGACTCGTGAGATTTAAGGTTAACAAACGATGACTGTTGATATCTTTGTGCCATGGCAGCCATCAAGGCTAAGTAACAACCTGCATAGTGTTTCTCTGCAGTCGAGTGTAGCAGAAACTCAGCGATAGACACGTGTTTCGCCCATTAGGCTGGGCTCATCAGTACCGTACCACTAGTGTTTTTCAGTGAAATTGATCTGACATGTCTGACAACTTTTGGGATCTAATTTGTGTTTTGTTTGATTTCTCTGTTTTTGTTTTGTTTTTTTTATGTTATGTTCATATACAATCTTCTCATGTTTTGGCTTGCATTTACTAACCCCCACATTGCGATTGTAACCTTATTCAACGTTTCATTATTTTCTCTAAGTGTTTTCAGTATAATTTTCATTGGTAGTATCTTTTTGTAAAATACGGTACTGCCGCCGGGGTGGAAGCTGACTTGGTGACCTCATAAGGTCTTTCGCTTCCTGCCTCTCTCACTTCTATGTAATGTACCAATGTATTTGTCGTGATAATTTGAGAAAAAAAATAAACCAGTGATTGATTGATTGTTTTATTCGCATCAACAGCGCACGGGTATCAATCAATCAATCATTTTATTTTTCGTCATTAACGCGTCCGGGACGAAAAAGATACTAACTACAAAAATCGATACAAACCTACCAGCACGTTAACGGACGGGAAAAGGTGGCAAAACCTTGAAAGGTTTAAAACGTGCCTGAATGAAAAATTATGTAGTAGCCTAGGCTATATATCAGTGGTTAGCACGGCCACAAAACACAAAAAAACAAATAGCAAAAAATAAAACAAAAACAGAGAGAAGCACATATGTAGTAATGAATGACAGCCTAATGAAAAGTGTTGTGGATTGAATTTGCCAGTTCCGATATTGATGTGGATGAGCAGTCATAATAATAAGGCAGTGGCTATTTGACCGGCTCCGGTCTTTGAATCTGAAACACTATTTGACCGGTCATGACGTCACTTCATAAGCACTTTTTTCTTTTTCTCTTTCAAAGCAAAAGACGATAAGCGCCTTAAGTTTTAAATTCAACACGTTTATTTCAACTGAATCCGTGGCGCATACGTAACGTCTCGGGGTGCCATTCTAGAGGGAATGAGTTCGGCTCCGGTCTTTGAATCTGAAACACTATTTGACCGGTCATGACATCACTTCATAAGCACTTTTTTCTTTTTCTCTTTCAAAGCAAAAGACGATAAGCGCCTTAAGTTTTAAATTCAACACGTTTATTTCAACTGAATCCGTGGCGCATACGTAACGTCTCGGGGTGCCATTCTAGAGGGAATGAGTTCGATTCTATTCGGAAGCATTTTTTTTTTTTTTGTAACTAAATTTTTAAAAGTGGAAAGTTGTCTTGAAGGGTTGGTTGAGATGATGATTTGAAACTTGACTGATTGTTGTGCGACAATGAGACTGGATTTAATTTTTAACTTCGGACTTCAGCGAAACGTAATCTTACAGCCTATTAGAAGGTGTGATTTTTTCAGAGAATTTGTGCTAAGAAATGAAAGGAATTTGTTAAAAATAAAAACTAGAAAAAACTTTTTTAATTCGTTTTAAAGCTTTTTTATTCACTTGTTGATTCATTCATATCAGTTTGTATCCTTTTGTAGTTAAAAAAAAAGAAAAAAAAAAGAACGCTTCCGGATAGCATCGAACTCATTCCCTCTATAATGGCAGCCTGAGACGTTACGTGTGCGCCACGGACTCAGTTGAAGAAAACGTGTTGAATTTAAAACTTAACGCGCTTATCGTCTTTTGCTTTGAAAGAAAAAAGTGCTTATGTAGTGACGTCATGACCGGTCAAATAGTGTTTCAGATTCAAAGACCGGAGCCGGTCAAATAGCCACTGCCTAATAATAATAGACCATCGTCATTCTGGCAGAATAGTTTTTCCGCTTTCCGCCTAAAAAGTTATCCGTGAATAAGTGCGAGGCATACACTGCGACATGACATACTTTCGAAAAATCTAAAATAAAACTTTATTTCGCAAAACGTGCTACTTAAATTTTGCATGCATCGGATTCAGTATTAAATTACCTTTCCAGAGATGTGCATCAATAGGTGGGCATTTGGGAGGAACGTCCAGCAGAATGGTTCAAAGATGGAGGATATTCTTAAGATATTCAAGAAAATAACACGATTTTGCATAAAGAACACCTCTCCAAACATTTTCAAATAAAACTTTATTCCGCAACATGTGCCACTTAAATTTTGCATGCATCGGATTCAGTATTAAATTACCTTTCCAGAGATGTGCATCAATAGGTGGGCATTTGGGAGGAACGTCCAGCAGAATGGTTCAAACATGGAGGATATATTTACAATATTCAAGAAAATAATACGATTTTTGCATAAAAAACACCTCTCCAAACATCTTTGAATAAAACTATATTCCGCAACACGTGCCACTTAAATTTTGCATGCATCGGTTTCAGTATTAAATTACCTTTCCAGAGATGTGCATCAATAGGTGGGCATTTGGGAGGAACGTCCAGCAGAATGGTTCAAACATGGAGGATATATTTACAATATTCAAGAAAATAATACGATTTTTGCATAAAAAACACATCTCCAAACATCTTCAAATAAAACTATATTCCACAACACGTGTCACTTAAATTTTGCATGCATCGGATTTAGTATTAAATTACCTTTCCAGAGATGTGCATCAATAGGTGGGCATTTGGGAGGAACGTCCAGCAGAACGGTTCAAACATGGAGGATATTCTTAAGATATTCAAGAAATTAACACGATTTTGCATAAAGAACACATCTCCAAACATCTTCAAATAAAACTATATTCTGCAACACGTGCCACTTAAATTTTGCATGCATCGGATTCTTTTAAGTGGCACGTGTTGCGGAACATAGTTTTATTCGAAGATGTTTCGAGATGTGTTTTTTATGCAAAAATCGTATCGTAAATATATCCTCCATCTTTGAACCGTTCTGGACGCTTAGCACACCCCGCGGTGGCGGGGAGTGGCTTGATTTAGGGGTGACGATGCATCCGGAGGGGTAAGTCCACCAGCTTAGGTCGCGGGGGCCAGGCTGGGGAGTCGAGGTACCTGTGGAGGGAGAGTGTGGATCGAAAACGTTACATGACCCGTCCGCAAATTTAGAATGGCGGAGCAGGCCAGGGAGACAGCAGGCTCTTTCTGCATAGCCCAAAAAGATGGCCTGCGATGGCCGGGCGACTCTTACCTTAGTGGAAGGAAAACAAGAAACCAACTGTTGCCAAGGATATACACTGTTGAAAAGGAGCGATCTTCCCGGCGTCAGCGTGGAGTCTTGATGGCTAGTGTGGAGGCTACACCGGTATGGTTAGCGAAACACAATGCTCGCTGTTCTATAGTGAGTAGTCCGGTAGTGCTGACGCCAGGAAGATCGCTCCTTTTCAACCTGCATAGTCTTATTGAATATAATGAAGACAGTAGTTCGATTTACGATAGCAGTCAGACCTTGGAGTTGCTGAAAAGTTTTAGGCTTAGCAGTCACGTTTTTTGTTGTTTGGTTTCTTTCCACTTGTTACAAAATGTTTTTCAATTTTTCCTATGTTTGGTAGTGTGCGAATTTGCCATATTTTCTGCGGCTTTTTGCTGGTCAGTAGCGATTGGACTTGAAATTTTAAAAGCATCTGGCAACTTTGCATATAAAGCATATCACGGTTTCTGAATTCTGGTTGTCTGCCAATGTCTTTGCAGACTTTGCGTCAATGAACTTTATCTACCGGTATGCTACTATTTATGATATCATAACGAAAAGCTTTAGATTTTCTAAGTCTGAAATGTCAGCAGTTGTCAAGTTGATGTTGCATTTTAAATGATTTGTATGTGGAGTTAGCTAGGACATCTAACTTAAATTATTACCATTGCTTGTGTATTATATAAATCACTACTGGTACATTGTATTTTTTCTCAAAAAGTTTATAGTGGAATTAAATAAAACAATATTTTTTATAATTCCGATAAAAGTTTAAACGAAAATGGCTGGTGATGTGCGAACCATACAATGGGCAATGTGGGCTAATGAGAGTGCATTGTTGGGTGCTTATGGTGAGTATCTAGTAAAATTTTGATGTAGGATTTGATTTCACATGAAGTACCGGTACTATAGTGTTTTTACTGCAGGAAAGGAAGGCTTCAATTTTTTATTTATCTAGGATTTTTTTCATTGGTCATTTGGAAATATGGTTCTTTAGAGTATACCTATAAGACCATACCACAGAAGTATGGCAACAACGTACTTAATCATTTGTTACGCAGACTGCTAAATGAAACTCTATTGTACAGTTTTCTGTAGAATGAATGTAGTGGTGCGATAGGCTTTTGAGATCCAATTTGTGTATATTATGTTCTTATATATTAAATTTTCTCATGGTTGACTGGTGTGTTTACTAGCCATGGCGACCTTTATACACAGGCCATGGCAACGTGCAGCTTAAAATTTGACTGAAGGCCGATCTGTTAGTAGCCAAAATCGCGAGTATAAGTTGATAGTTTGAGTATTAGTTGATAAATAGAGTCTTTGTCTACATTTTTTGAGAGTTTGAGTTACTTTTGTGCTGTTTTTACCATTCAAATAACGGATTAGATTTTGACACTTGTAGTGGAATCCAAAAAACGTCTGGCAGCAGCGGTATTTCGGAAAATATTGTCATTTTGTCAACATAATTTGAGGAGTTTTGCAGTGATTTGGGATTCAGTGATCACACTTTGGCTATTTAAATTGTTTAAATTATCATTTAAAAGGAATATAAAGTGAATTTAACTTAAACTTCAAAATTGAAAATACATCGGCCTTCAGTCAGATCTCCAGTTCGTACGTTGTCAAGGCCTGTGTATACAGATCACCATGTTACTAGCCTACCAGCTACCACATTGTGATTGTAGCCTTATAATGTATTATATTTTTTTTTAATGCAACCTATTTCGTCCCCTGAACACTTTGTCCGCTGATTTTGTACCCTGAAAAGATCAAGAGAAAAAATAGAACAAAGCCCAAGTCGTTGATCAGAGTTTCCGCAAACAATTTAATAATTTTCTCCTTGAATTAATCATTGAATTTTTGTGGGCCACCACAAAATAAGTGTGACTTTTTCTTTGTAATTTTGTCTAGAAATGTTAGTTGGAAGTGAATAGATCATTCCAGTGTGGCAGCTTGTGATTATTTGTAATGGAGGGGCTACAGTATATACCGTACAATCTTAATTCAAATTGTGTATTGACCGATAATGTTTCTAAGAGTTTAAAAATATATGCAAGAAAAATCGATGAACTGTTACGTACATAGGCGCCGACTTTTATTTTTGCACGGGGTGGCGGATAGCACAATATGATAACCTAAAACTTTTCAGAATCATGTAAACGTGTAAATTTGCAGAACATTAAAACTGCTACTTTACTAACTGCACTTTTTAAATAAAACTCAAAAAGTTTCGAAAATTGCATTTTTTTAATGAAATTTGAAAATAGATATTCATTTAGGGCAGGGGTCGGCAAACTGCGGCCCGCGGGCCAAATGCGGCCCGCGGACAAACTTTTTGCGGCCCTCGAACGATCTTACTTTTAGTGCATGAACTAAAGTTTCATCATTATCTACGCATGTGCCATGTTATAACGGTTTTATGATTTGCGAAACGAAATAAAAAACGAAACGAAAACTTTCTTGAAACAAAAGAAACGTAGGTTTCGGCATTGATGAACTTAGTGATTGTGATTGGTTAACAGATTTAGCCTCTCACTGATTTCACTTCTCATATGAACAAGCTAAACTTACAACTACAAGGAAAGGAGCAATTTATTAAGCAGATGTATGATCATATTACTGCCTTCGTAAACAAGCTACGTCTTTGGGAAACTCAACTACGGTAATCAATTCCAACTTTGCTCATTTTCTCAATTTTGGCCTTTGTAAACCTTCCAACCCTGATAAGTACACATCACTTATCGTTTCCACTAAAACTAACTTTGAATCTCGATTTTGCGATTTGAAAAATCAAAAAGACAGATTCGATTTATTTGCCATTCCATTTTCAATGGATGTCAATACTGTGTCACATGAGATGCAAATGGAAATAATTGAACTTCAATCATCCAACATTTTGAAGGCCAAATACGATTCACTTCCAATTGCCAACTTTTATAAAGAATATGTCCAGAAATCCACCTATCCTCATCTGTATGACAATGCAAAACGTGTGATGTGCATGTTTGGAACCACATGTTGCTGTGAGCAGCTTTTTTCAAAAATGAATTACGCAAAGAATAAACTTCGCACTCGCCTGTCAGATCGTCATTTGAATGACGTATTGCAAATATCATCAACAAACTTGCCAGCTGATTTAAACACCTTGGCCATGACACAGAAACAACATCATCCTTCACATTGATAAATGATAAGTAAATAAAAACAATGCATTGCGTTTTAATACGTGTTTGACAATAAATATGAAACGGCAACAAACACGTCTCATTGTGCAATAGACACAGGAATAGGAGTTGCAGGTGCGCCATGATTTTAAGGATAAAGTGGCGATTGTTTATAGATTGAAATTTATGCGGCCCGCACGTTACCGGAAGTTTGTAGATTTGGCCCAGTAGTACAGAAAGTTTGCCGACCCCTGATTTAGGGGGTGGAGCTATCAATCATCCAGATAATTTTATTTCCAAGTATTTTATAGCTGTCATAATTTATAGCGATATTATGAGCAGTTTAAAATTTTTCAAAAAAGACTTTTGAGGGAGGCAATGGAAAGATCGTATTTAATTGATTCATAAATCCCATTGTAAACCTAACAATCGTAACAATGACTTATGACAAATAACAAATAAAACAATCCCAACAACAACAACAAGGAAAAAACTCGTAGCCACGTGTTGCGTAATCTTCACGTAGCTTGCTTGATGTTACGCGAGTATCATGCTTGTAACAAAAACAATCATTTTCTTCGCAATACCGGTACTGTATTGGTTCACCTCTTGCTTTGCGTTGACTTGAAGTGAAAACCAATCATCAAAAAAAATTTAAACGTCCATTCAAATTACATTTACTTGCAGTAAGTAATGTAACCTAAACGGGGTGACTGCCACCCCACCACAGCGGTTATGGAGTGGCGTGGCCAGTGGCCACCCTGTAAGTTGGCGCCAGTGGTTACGTAGCTTATAGCTTAGCTATAAAACACTGTCATTAGCCTACGTTGTGTTACCAATGCTACTGTACTAACAGCTAGAAAATTTCAATGCAATTGCTTCGCTTTGTCTTACTTATTTCCTGTTATGGTAGGCTACGTCAGAATGAGAAAACAGTCATTTACAGGCTGGTTTTTTTTTTAGTCATTTATCGGTCATTGACCGATTTTTTAGCAAAATGTCTGAAAAAAATGTAGTCAATTCGGTCAAAATGTCCAAAAAATAAATAGTCAATTCGGTCAAAATGTCCAAAAAAAAACAAGTTTCTCAGCAAAACTTAATGTTGTAGCTAGTCATAATGTGCAAATTTTGGTTTGTATCAGCTACTTGAAAGGAAATATTTTCATCAGAAAAAATGACCAAATTAAATAAAAAATGACCGAATTTTTTCAAGTCATTTCAGACAAGTGACCAAAAAGTCTCAGCGAAGAAAAAAACCCAGTTTGCAGGGATTCTTGATTTACACAGCAACTCTTTATATCATATCACATTAGTTAATTTTGATAAAGTATGAACATTAATTTAATTAGATTTAGTGGTAATAATATGATGATTAAATCTTTATCCTCAGACTGGGAAAGCTTCTTGCAGAGCTTAATCTTGGCAGTTTTGCATACTTGTAGAAGCTTTGAATCACTGACGCAGGCCGGTCACCGAGATTGGACAGAGTGAAGTTTCCGATGGTTGAAATTTTTTTTTTATTGCCAGGAAATTATTCCATCCAATAGATGCCGCTGAATGGAGAGCAGTCCTTTACGTGCATTGCTCAAGCACACACCCCGAGAGTTGAACCAGCGCCGCTTGATCTTGAAGTTTCTTCATTCCAGAAGTCAAGCGCTAACTAACTGAGCTATCGGGGCGGATATAACTGCAGTCTAGCATTGAGAGGCTCGATCTTTTAAAGGGAAAAATTATAAAATGTTTGCGGCAAATCCGATCAGCGACTTAGGCTCTGTTGTATTTTTTTCTCGATCTTTTCAGGAGACGGCGTGTTCAGGGGATGAAGTAGGTTACACCCCTTTTTTCTGGTGTTTTCAGAAAATTTTTGTTGGTAACATTATCTGAAAAACCTGGCAGGAGGTAGCTGACAAGGTCACTCGTAGGGTCTTCCACTGCGTCTTTCATTTCAATTGTATTATTGTGACATTTTAAGAAAAAAACAAACCAGTGATAGATTGTTTGATTAGCAAATTAACTCAAGAGTCTCTCATTTTCATTGTTAAAAAAGCAATTAAAATTTTTTATGTTAAGCAGGTGTATTAAAATAGAATGTTAGTATTTATGAAACATGTAATAATGTGTAATAAGTGATGTGTACAAACCATGATTGAACTGAAAGCGATATTGCTAATACAGTATTACACACCCAAAATAAGAGCAGCTGACCCGATGACTGTATAGTCTTTTGTTGCTTTAGCTATTTATTGTGTCTTAGATTGCATTTATGTTTAGCTATATATTGTCACAATGGATACTAAATAGTATAATTGATCAATATATGCTATTAATACTACAAAAAGTACTCAATGCCAAGCTGAGCGAATTACACCAAAATTGGTGTAACTAGTTCACTAAAAACCTTAACAGCTTATTTCACCTTAATGGGATCATCAGAAGGAACTTATTCGAATAGAATATCATTCTAGTTTTATCTCTAAAAACTTAAGTGTAGCATTAAAAAAACGTTTGTAAGTGATGCTTGTTTATTGGAAAGAATGGCATGATATATTAATCGTGTTTAAAAACTTTTTCTTGAATACGATTCTATTTGAATAAGTTCTTTCTGATGATCCTATTAAGGTGAAACAATCTTGGTGATATGGTGAACTGGTAACTAATTTTGATCTAATTGATTAATTGTATGTGTGTGTGCCATGCATTTTAGGCTGAGGCTATGATTTCCTTTTGTTGGCCTAATGCAGCATGATGTCATGCACTTTAACATATATTTTTGTGAAACGTTCATAGTGATGGTATTGTGAGCATTCATTTTCAACTTAGTGCTGACATCTTGAAAAAATGTCTCAAAGTGCACTAAATATAATACCTTCTTACACTACTCCCACTAGGCTTCATTACTACCACACTATCATAGATTATTGGAACACCTGCTTTGTATTTAAATGGTTATCTTGATTTTGTAGTGATGCTGATTGGAGGAGCAGTTGGAATCATTGGTGGAGTTTTGAAAAATTTCTTGTTTTGGCTTCCAATAGGAATATATGGAATGTAAGACGCTTCGCATAGCATAAGTAATATTGTATGTTTGTTGTGAAGAAGGGGGCGTTCTTCCCGGCTATCAGCACAAGGCTGAGCACGTGTCGGTGTCTATCGCTGTCAATTCTTGCTACAAATCGGCTGCCGAGAAACATATTGTATGTTTGTGTAGATTTATTTAAATTGTTACATGTGTTTCTACTGAAAATCATTGTTTCACAGCCAAAGTTTTTGTGCCCCAGTAATTGTCAGCATGATTTTAAGAACTTTCGAGAATTGGTCATAGTGAAATTATACACAGCTTATTTTCATCTCTGGTAGTACAGTATTAAAAAATGTTCGTAAGTGATGTTTGCTTTTTTGTTTATTGGAAAGAATGGCATGATATAGTAATCGTGTTTGAAAATTTTTGATACAGGGTGTTTGGATTGCTAATCTCTGTATTGGAATACCCACGAGGCAAGAAAAATAAAGGAAATACAATAACTCGCTGGTAAGCATTTTATTTTGATAACCCTATTACTTTAAATATATTGCATGAGAGGAGTTGTCAAATTATTAGTTTGTTTTCCACTTCTGAAATGCATATTCTCTAACTGCATTCACGATAAACATTACATATTGTTAAGACTACTTGCGGCATGGTTACTCTTTGGTATGTGGCAGCAGCACTTTCCTATCATTCAATTCTGATTGGACACCTTGCTTAACTGGTATATAGTTAAAAGAATACTGCTCCTTAACCCTGTTTAGAGGCTAGGTAATTAGGAGTTATTAGTTTAGAGGTAATTATTATTTTAGAGGTAACTGTTTAGAGGTGAGGCAGCCAAAAAAAAAGGTCATTCTCCTATTTTCAGTGTCAACGCCTAGTTATGTGGTACAATGAGAAGCTTATCTTAACACTCTATGTCCAACTGAATATGGAACCATGTTTTTCTTATGGCATTATTATCACCTACATATCATATGGGTGTTACATACTCATAATTTGTAAAATGACCATTTTTGATGGAATTATTTTAGGTTAAGTTTGTGGTTGATAGCACTTGGTGTAGTATTTTTAAATTAACTCACTAAGTGTACGATTGCTCTTACTATTCTCATTACATCAAGCAAATGCAAACGTTTGATACTTACTATTTGTCATTCATTGGTTAAACAGTTTTTTACAGAAAAGAGAAACTTTTCAATTCCATCTGCTGTTTTTTTAGGAATCAAGAACTGTTATCAAACTTTGTCAATAAGCTGCCATGTATGAAGACTTTCTATTTTCGTTCCTTTATATATTTCGTGTAAGTTTGTTTTTTTTCAGTAACTTTTACAAACGCTTTGTTTTCTTATACTTTCACTTCAATGTTAGACAAAGGTTTGACATTTTCGGCTATGTGAAAGGCTCAGAGCATAAACTACCGGTACTCCATCGAACTGTAGGTCAGCGTTTCTCAAACTGTGGTGCGCCAAAGGTTCGCAGTAGGGTGGAGTGAAAAAACTTTTTTGTTTAAATCGAAAAAAACGGGGTTCTTAAATCCCGACAAATGACCTAAAACTTCATTAAAAATTGACTTTAGGGGGTTGCCCCCATTTTCCAGCCGGCAACCCCCCAATTTACGCGCGCAAGGGGGTAAAATTACCTATCTCGGTAACTACTGGTCGTAGAGTCATGATATATAGCTCAAAAGTTGCCAAAACATCATGTTTCTATCTGTCCTAAGAAGAAAGTTTGCTCTATTTACAATACAAAACGAGTTATAGCCAAAAAACAAAATATATATACACACATTTTTGTTAAAATTCAGCATTTTTTCTGACAAATTGTGATCTGTCATAAGTTCTTTGAAAAAAAAATCTGATATGTTGCACAAGATATAGTAACACACTGATAATACCGAAGATTAGGCCAATAATCCAAAAATATTCAGAACACAGTCCTTTTAACATCAGTTCAAAACATCATAATGAAGCACTCACATTAAGCATAATGTTAATTGCAGCAGTGCAAAAATATCACAAGTGTTTGGTGATGAACTTCAAAGAACTCATATTCATTTTGCAAAAACAAGTTGCTTTGCCTGGTGTGACATGTTAGCGACATGGCCGAGCGGAACTGCTCGTGGTTTTCAATACTGCAGCGGCAAAGCACGAGTTTGATTACGGCTGGAGGCAGATTGTGTTTGACATATATTTGGGTGGCTGGAGACTCGAAGAGTGGTAAACTCATATCCCAGTCGCCCCCAAACTTAACGTTTTTTCATAATTTCGTTGATTTGTAATTCCTCAGTTGAAATATTTCAAGTGTGAGCATTGCTAATCCTAAAAGGCTCTGTTTTTAAAATGACAATTCAGGCCTTCTGATGGCATGATAATCACAAAAAATGTCAATTGAATTAAAACGACTTATTTAAAATGCATTTTTGTGTCAAATTTTTTCATCAGTTTACGAGACTTAACTTTTTGGCGAATGGGTCCATCTCGTCTTTCAAATCCTGAAACTTGTGCTGATGCTTCTGTTACGAGCTTCACATGTCGTTCCACTGTTAGATTGTGGCATGGATGCAACAAAATCAGAGGCTTCTCGCAGCATTCTTCCAACTCTGCATCGGTTAAGTGCTCAGTTGCTGGAGAAAGTTGTTGATAAGGTTCAATATCAACTAACTCGTGGTATGCCTTTGCTTCCAAGTTCAACTTTGGAACACAGAACAAACGAATTGGACTGCAGTTCAATGGGTTGGAACTGCTATGGCTTTCAATGTCCATAAGTGAATTTGTTTCAGCGGCATGTTTGCGAATGTTTGCAATGTTTGCAAGTTTGCGAATGTTTGCAATCAGAATATTTTCGGGGTGTGCGAAATAACCGTTTCTTGTCACCACATTCAAAGCAATTTCCCGAATGTTTTGGTCAGAAAAATTCAAAACTCGTTGAATCAAGTTGAAAAAGTTTATGGATCCATTTGTTATATGGTTGTTTAGCTTGATTTCAAACCAAGTCGGAAAATATACTTCAAGGCAAAAACGAACCAGAATCTCCAGGTTCAAAGGCGGTTCATCCACTGTCACATAATAACGTAAAATTCTGCATCCCAAAGTTAGCCATCTTGAATGCACAACTGGTCCAACCACAACAGCGTTTCCTTCAATAATTGCCCAGCACATTTTATAAGCATAGAACTGGTCCGCACTTAAGTCATTCACAACTTCGGATGGGAGCTTTGGAAAGGCCAAAAGTGGTTGCGAGAGCTCTTTGAATTGAGTAACTGGCCAACAGGATACAGTTTCATGTAGTTTTTTCCAATTGAACCTGCAATTGTGTCTGGGCCACTTGTAGCACCATCGAGACCTGCAAACACATGTCCCGAAGGCAATTCATTAGTAGCCTATGTAGCAGACATACTATCCATTGAAGTGGCTTATTTAGCAACTCTTCCAGGCCTCGAATGCATCCGTTGTGTTTTCCTGTCATTGATACAGTGCCATCAGTACCAACAACTGCCAGTTTATTTTGCAATTCTGTACCTTGTATTGTAATGAATTGAATAGATGTTGAGCTATGGTTCTGCCCTTGCCATCTTCAGGAGAAAAGTGGGTGAGGTAATAACTCCCCGGCTCGCCAACTGCAGTGTTGCCAACTATAGTGTTCTTCCAATTGAACAGATCTGTAGTGCTTTTCGTTTGGACCTTGCACAACCGTTTGTGTTGTATGTTTATGTCCATCAAAGTAGGCTGAAATTTTGTTGCTCTTCTTGCCGTAGTTCCTCCCTGCATCTTTCACATTCGGTATTATCAGTGTGTTATTATATCTTGTGCAACATAGATTTTTTTTTTAAAAACTAATGACAGATCACAATTTGTCAGAAAAAATGCTGAATTTTAACAAAATGTGTGTATATTTTGGTTTTTTGGCTATAACTCGTTTTGTATTGTAAATAGAGCAAACTTTCTTCTTAGGACAGATAGAAACATGATGTTTTGGCAGCTTTTGAGCTATTTTTCATGACTCTACGACCAGTGGTTACCGAGATAGGCAATTTTACCCCCTTGTGCGCATAAATTGGGGGGTTGCCGGCTGGAAAATGGGGGCAACCCCCTAAAGTCAATTTTTAATGAAGTTTTAGGTCATTTGTCGGGATTTAAGAACCCCGTTTTTTTCGACTTAAACAAAAAAGTTTTTTCACTCCACCCTAGTTCGCAGGTGTGCCGCGGAACATTTTGAATTTTTGAAAAAATGACCTTCTCGTCACAAACATGCATACAAGCAAGACTTGAATGCACAGTTGCACAGTAACTGATAATACTGTGGTATTTACCTAATGCAGGGGTCACCAAATGGCGGCCCGCGGGCCGCATGCGGCCCGCCACGCTGTATCGCTGCGGCCCGCGAAAGGCATCAGCATACAAGTATAACCAAAAATACTTTTCTTGAGGAGTTAAAGAGCACGAAGGAAAAAATACTTTCCGAGAAGCATATTTTCGCTTTGCATATGATTTCACCACCGACCAATCAGATTACAGTTCTAGGTGGGGGTTGCTTAAAGTTATTCCAATGCGATGTCTAACCACACTGTTCCAGTGGTTGATTAAAACGTCTGTTTTCGAATTTCGAAATTGTCTGTGAGCATGGGGTGGCTTAATTTAAGTTTGCAAATGTCATGTAAACACTAACTTAGTGTGCGTTTCACCGTTATTGTGTTTCACGAGCAGTGTTCTCTTTATGCAAGTTTTTGTAGGCAAAATAGGTCGGTGTGCCAACTTCATTTATAATAAATTGGCAAAATATTATATATAAATTTAAAGACTTTTTTCTGATTGTATTATGAAAATATTTAGCTTAGTAGGCTACTGCAAAACGTTTTTTTTTTTTTTTTAAAGAAATATGGAACGCTTCACGATTTTGCGTGTCATCCTTGCGCAGGAGCCATGCTAATCTCTCTGTATCGTTCCAATTTTAGTATATGTAGGCCTACTGCCGAAGCAAGTACTACAAAATGTTGTTAATCAACAAATTCTTGCCACGCTGATAAGCACCGCAAGTGACAGTTGTCTATAATAACTTAAAAGAAAGACGGTTTTATAGACTCTCACAAAAAGGATGAAAAACCAACTCATTGCTTTTTTAGAGGGAAGACTGTTCATGAATTACGATAGAATTACGATTTTTCGATGATTTCCACAAGCGTTTGTTTTATGGTGCCTGGTTTCTTTTTCCCTGTTATTGGAGCCTATTTTTCGCTGATATGTTTGCAAGTCACTATTGTTGCCTGTACTGCGATGTGTCAAACATTTCCTTGTTTACTGAAATTGTTAATTGCAAGATATCTTTTGTGAAGCGAAGTGACAACACCACTCTTGCTTGGCGATGAATATTCTGATGAAACCGCTCGCCTCGCTATAAGTGCGCAAAACAAGTGGCCTCGTTTATTAGGCATTGTTAAAAAAGTCAAAAGTGTTGTTAAAGGAGCTTGGCCTGGCAGTAGCGTTGTTCGATTAATTTTGTTGCTGCGGTATTCTAACATAAATATGAACAACATGTAACGCTAGATACTGGATACGAAATGCGTTCTTTTCAAGCATAAGAGTCAACCTACCTAACATTTTATTAGTGCGGCCCGCCACAGCTCTCCTTAGTGCCAAAGTGGCCCGCATGCAAAAAAGGTTGGTGACCCCTGACCTAATGTCTTGTCATTGTGGTACCTAGTAAGGGTAAATGTCACGTTAGAATTTCGTTAAATTGTTAGACTTGTATAAGTGTATAATACGTAATAACATAGGAGCAAAATGGTTGGAACGCCTGGTTAATCTATTCAAAAAATAAAGAGCCCAAAATGTAGATACCAAACTCATGTTCAGCAAACATGTTTGCTGAACATGAGTTTGGCATCTACGTAATAACATATTTTAAAACAAACTTCATAGATTTTTTAACGCAACTTTGTTTTGGAGTAAGTGCGTCGCGATGTTTTATTTTCTTAGTGCACTGCAAGCTGAACAACGTTGAGAACCACTGCTCTAGGTAGGAGCAGTGGTTCTCAACGTGTCAGGATGTTCTCATATGAGAACACACACATAGCAAATGTGCTGATATTACAGGCTAAACGTTTGTTTCTTTACAGCGTCTGCCTTCCCTCCGTGCTTATCATCCCGACATTGCTGGGCTCCGTATGTATCATCATCGGCTCCATCATATACTTCCGGGTAAGTATACAAGCTTCATTACTGCACGACTGTATTTTGGCTGAGGCCATAGTGGGTACAGCACTACATGTTAGTTTTAATGTAATGTTCCTTTTTGTATATATAGTATTAATAATGTTTTCTGCTTGCAGGCGGCCTTTGACGGGGAGGTTTGGTCACCCGTCAACAAACAACAAAAACAGCAGGAACAGACCAGAAATGTGAACCTGCCTCCTTCCAGGCCTCCCCCACGTCTCAACGTCCAGCCATCACATGACCGCCCTGCACGACCAGCTCCTGTGCCACCTTCCAGTTATTAGCGAAACAATTATTTATGTGTCTTTCGATGAGTAGGTTATATCACGTACGATAGAATCATGTTTTAGTTCGGTGCGACTTCTCAGGTTAAATTCAGACCAAATTCAAGTCGTTATGTGTTGCATTAATGTATATATAACGACGTCAACATGTTAGAATACTTTTAGATGTTACTTTTTCTGCAATATTTCGTCTTTTGATGATTGGGCTGTCCTTAATTCCTATATACAGCAGTTGAAAAACCTCGCGACCTTGAATTGTTGTACGACATGTGGTATGCTCAATAACAATCTTCAAGGGCAGTAACCACATATTATATAACACGAGATTCGCTTTTAATTGCAATATCCTGTATCCTGTTTTCATACACTGCAGTAAAATAACTTTAAAAGAAGCTCAGTTCTTTTCAAAATCATATCAGTGATTGAATGTTGTGTTATTATAACGCTTTCCTCAGGTGTGTTCAGTTTGTCATATCCTTCCTCTCATTGTTATTCAAAGAGTACGGCGTGGTGTGCCCTTGCTTGCTCAATACGTGTTTTAGTGAAAAATGTTTCAATTTTTCCAAAACTATAAAGTTTACCGTTATTCTGTGAAGAATTGACATGTGGTAGCAAATGTGACTTGTTGGATAATAATGTCGAAAAGGTTTGGTTATTACAAAAGTTCAGATGTTTTATCTCCACGCTGAACAATTTACCTTCGTGATCAGTTTCCACTCTGTGCACTTAAATCGTATCGCACTTCTTTTATCGTACTGTATTTTATATTTGGTGTTTGCTATCAAGTGAAGCATTATAACGTTCCCTGCATATGTTTTACTGGTACGCAATTTATATTAACTGGAATAAAAATGATTTATTTTTTATTAAAAACGTTGAAATGAACGCTCAAAAGAGCTGTTTGAACATCACATGACACTTTCGAGACGGGGAGAATCATAATCATCATATTGCGTCATGTCTACTTACGTACGTCGTATAATTTGAACCGCACTTGACCAATAATCTCGAGTCACGTGCATCCCGAGGCCTTCTAATGCTAGCTTATTCTTTGTTTATGGATATTTTTGCATTTGTTTCATGTATGCATTTTGATTATGAGATCTTTACGAGAATGTTTTTATTTAGTCTTGTGGCATTTGAGAACTGAGTAGTTTGCAAAAGTTTTCATACGACAAGTGGGGTTACTCTAATGTTTAATTTGCATGACTAAGTCTATTCAACAATACTTCTCAGCGTTAGAAATAATTCGCAATCTTATGTCAAGTCCGGAAAGCCAGCTCATTACCAGCTTGGCTACCATTAGCTTGTTTCGAACAGATGTTTTCAGCATGTCAATTGATCAACTCCTCCAGTCAGTTGAACACTGATAGCTACGTGCGCGCGGTACTGATGATGCATTTTGTTGTTTGTCGATCGACAATTCCCATTTTTAAACGAGCGCCAGCGAAGCCGTTGCGAAGATGTTATGTCAGTACTCTAACTGTAAGTTTTTGTACTGTTACGTGCAATGCCATTGGGATGTCTTGACGGTTATGTTTGTAGGCACATATGATGATCTATATTACAACGGCCCATAAAAGAACAAGCGTGATGAAATTTGGTCGATAAGCAGTTCACATAACGATAGGTAGAACTAAAACGTGAAAATTTTACTACACCATTTAGAGTAGGGTAGAAACAATTTCAGTTGAAGAAGGAAAGTTTTTAGATCCAGGCACATGTGTTGCGTGTCTCCCACAATTCAGCAGTTGTCAAGCCTGGTCACCCTAAACAACTGGATGTAAAATGCTTATCATTTATTCAAAGGCAAGTTGAAGCGAGTTTTTTGTTTAGCGTAGATAACAAATTTTTTGTCGATACAAACGAGATAAGCCTAGCCTATTTATGACCACTTAAGCCTGAATAATATTGGGAAAATATTTCCCAATTCAAAACGAAACTAGGGACAACAGTTTTCCGTGTAATAGATTTAGTTTTATACAGCCCGAAGATAAAGTGAGTTTAGACGCATTCTTGCGCAGTTGCCAACACAAACAATTTTTTCAGCACAAGCTTCAAAATTTTGCTTTAACGACATTACCTACAGCTGCATAAGATCCTCATTACAAAATCCCTGCGTGTGGCTCCCTGGAAATTAACTTGCCTGTCACTCTTCGGTTTCTCGGCAATTACGGAATAACATGCGATCTTTCAACTCCTTTTAAGTTGACAGGTTGTACACAATTTATTTATTTACATACGGTGAAATGTTTCAAAATGGCTCGTGAAATCCATCCCACAAATGGGATTTCAGTCTGGAACAAATTTAGTGAAATGGACAGAGCACATGAGACATCTAGCGGATGCATTTAGAATTTGTCTTGCATAGACATAATTCGAGCGGGAAACGCAAGATGTACGTCACCACGCTTTAAAGTTTCACAAAACAGCTCAACTACACGGTAAAAGCCGAATCCGGCATTTCTACAAATAAAAGATCTTCGTAACGAAACAAACGTTGTTTAAATAAACAAAATTTATGAAAAGAGTCCATAGAAATTTTATTAAGTTTTAAATGCGAACCTTGAGCGAAAAGAAAATGTGAAAAGGCACTTGTGAAATAAACCCCGCCCTCCTTGACCGTGTTTTTGAGCAGTGGGAAGAATTCCAATAACCAAAGAAGTGTAGAGGCGTTCGCAAGAGCATGATGTGTATGAACTAGGATTCAAGCAGATTGCCAACAGAAGCCTCAAAAGCAAATCAGCCCTTTTTAACATTGATTTAATGTCTAGACGTTGAATCAACGTAAAAAGAGAACTGACTTGCTGTCTGGGACACCTTTCGTATTGCAAAGTAACTACATGGTCAGTCGAAGGACGGGAATACTGGGCTGAGGTGTGCAAGGGAACATTTCTATAATCTTCAACAAGAATATTTCCAGAACAAACGACGACGACATCACGTGATCACAATAAGAATCTTTTCTTCATCGCCGGCGGGCACAATAATCAATTATGTACAAGGAATCATAACACAAAAATGGCGCCCAAGAAAATCTGTAGATCGTACATGACGACGGAAGACGACCTTACGACAGCAGTCTTACAAAGAACAGAAAAATACCCCAGCTGGTAAATCAGTTCTTTTTTACATTGATCCAACATCAAATCGATGTAAAAAGAACCGATTTGTTAGGCGAGATCAAAATAAAGCGGCCGTTTGAGCAGTCTTCTGCACGAACGGAGCGCCGTTGGTGCTATAGCAACCGTCACAGGCCAACGATATATCTTTTTAAGAAAAATAAAATTTTGATTTATATACTTTACAACATTTATAACACGTTAAAGTGTAATCGTCACAAGATGTGATGGAAGTTAAACCGATACTTGCGGACCAACAACAAATCGAAATAACATCTGGACAAAAAACAACGTTCAGACAAGTCATGCGGCCATTCTACATCACTGCATCGGTAAGGTTTTTTTTTATAAAAAAAAAAAAAGGGAATTAAGCGCAATGAGCGCTCCTATAAAATATATATACTTTCTGGTAAAACATGACATAAATTTCCTAATTATTGAGGCAAGACCCTCGACGGACACAGTGAATTCAGTGTTGTTAAAATTCTTTCAAAGTCCCGATTACACCAAGTAATGCTTTTCGTAAAGTTATTTTGAAGTGCTTGATAGCTGTATTCAAACCCGACTTGCCATTGCACGTGGTCCATATTACTTTGGAAGAGAGAAGATTATCATCAATCGTTCCCGCTGGAACCGGTTCTGACTTGCTTGGAAGAGGCAAGCAAAAAATTAACAACAAATCGCAGCAAAAAGCAAAAAAAATATGAAACTGTAGAAAACAAAACGTCTCGGTTGCGCTTGGCAGCACTCTACGAAAGGGATCTGACACCTGAGAGCGCGTTTGCCCAGCCGAGAGAATTATTACAAAAAGCAAATGAATTAGTCGAGACTGTTTGAAACAGACAGCGTTCGATGTAATCACGTGAGTTCATACGTCACGATGTAATCACACAAATGAGCAAGAAATCCATATCCCTGTAACATAAAAAGAGCGTTAGTCTGTACAATTGTACATTATACAATGCTATCGTAGGCCTACGTTTATCTGAAAACGAATGGAGGCTTCTAGACTTGCTCGTTTTAGTGTCGTTTTCATGATGCAGTGCTATGCAAAAGTTTGAGACCACTTTCAGTAGGTAGGATAATAATGGTAATTTTAAATACAGGAAGTATGCTACTGTGGCCTGTGGGTGTCTTACCTGTTTTTCATTACCCCGCCGCTACTTCCACTGCTGGTTCTGAAGTTTCCACTGAATCATCATGATGCTGCAAAAGTTTACAGTTAAACGAATGATTAAGTTAATTTGACCAACCACAATTTCACGTTTGATGCGCAACGCTTGAGCACAGTTTATTTTCGTTTCGGTTTAAAACAAAAGGATCGTGAATACGTTTTAACACGCTTTGTATAATGCATTAGGCTACCGATCATCGGTAAGCAATGCTCTGCACAGATGCATGCACTTTGCCAGGAAAAGCACAAAAGCGGGCCCTACATGCTTTACAAAGTCTACGGTATTGTTCGAGCTCTACTTGTCTATGAGAGGTTAGGGGTGGTTCAAGGTAGCAAACAGCTGAAATAAGTCTTTGGGGGGAAAAAGACACATTAGGAGATTCTGGTTTTGCATTTATTGTTTTTCATAAAACTTTACAAATTCGCAAAAAATGTTGCAATTTTTACGTTGTGTCAACGTCGATGCACGACGTGCAACAAATGAATTGTTAAGGAGGACAAGAGTGTAATTATGATTTGTTGAAATCATTTTCACTTACCGTTATTGGTACCTGTCCGTTCGAGTAGTGCGGAAGGATAGGTGGTGCAGTAGCGTTACCACCATACTGTTGAAAGATAAAGTTACCAGGTTTAGTGGTTTTTAAAAATAAACCCCAATAATGCCCTTGCAATTTAAAGCTTTGTCGGTAAACTAAAACAAAAATGCACAATACAAAGAATTTTATGAAAAAAGTAACTCAACTAATTTAACAAATAATATGATGCTAAGATTGATCACATACTGCGAACGACTTTTGAACATAGCCTAGTGGTATTTGATCATCAGTTCTGAAACAATTTTGTAATGGTTTATGATCAAAAGAATTTAGAATTAAAAGAACGATTTCGAACACAACTGATTGTAGAAATCGGATTTTAGCCAAGTGCGCATTTAATGAAGTCATAAAGCCTATCTTTAACAAAATATTTAAGAAATAAATTTTAAATGAAAGTAGCTGTTGGTTTGATCTAAGACTAAGCTATCTGTAGCATCTTTGTCATCCCTAGAACTTTGCACCTTATTAATTCTTCAGGTAGACAGTGTTCTTATCTAATGAATTAAAGGTAAATCTAGCGCAAGATGAAAGTGATTCTGTTCCATTAGCATCGCTTTAATCTACTAAGACTGTTGTATTTTCAATAGTCACCCATCTTTTACGTGTTACAGAAAGAAGGGCAGAATTTCGGCGAAAAAAGCTGAACGCAATCATATCCTTACTTTGTGTGTGGAAATGATCTTCATGACTTGCAACTGCGGACCTACCTTTGCTGGCTGATGCTTCAACTCGAAAACTAAACAGTTTTCTGCAAACCATATTATTCGAAAGAATACTTCTCGCTTGCCTGCATGTCAGTAGCAAAATCAACTCACTCTTAGCTGCTTCTTGGTATTGCTATATTTCGAACTCATTTCATTGGCGACGTAAAAATAAATAAACAAACCAACGATCACAAATTGCTAAACGAAACATTACAAGTGAAAATCTGCTGTGCACTAAGTACAAATCTAATTGTAAAACTTTCATTTCATACAGTCAATCACAGAAAAAAAAACGCTAAAATAATTGCAACTGTCTTGTTTGCTTATCCTGTAGCCATCAATCAGCAACTTTAGCTTTTCCGATAGCATTGCACACAGCTATAAAGCTTTCTGAAAGTCGATTAATAACGCTTTCACTTTTATGAACTCAAAAAAGAAAGAAAAAAAACTTCTCTGTAGGGCCTTGTACGGCAAGCAGCCTCGCATTAAATCGTTCCCTTACTTGGCCAAGCAAAATCAAACTGAGTTTTCTGACGTACCGTATTGAAAACAAAATTCTGTTTGTAACTGCGGGAACATTCCTGCCATGGCCAGCTCTCAAAATACAAAGCTCACTCTAATCATTCAGACTCCATCTTCTAATGGCAGACGTGTCATATTCTTGATGATCTGGCGAACTGGGACTGAAGGAAAGAAGAATGTCGACTATATTTACCGGCACAGCAGGAGGATGAGAAAGCTGCAGCTGACTCATGTGAGCAGTCAATTGAGGAATAACCCCAACCGGATGGATGTTGGGATCAACAGATGGGATCACTCCTCCCCCCTGAAAAAGTAAATTTCGAATTACGCTAAGTGAATTCAAGTGTGATTCTCTAAAAAAGTGTACAGGACGCGAAATTGTAATCTGCAGGTCGCTGCAGCAGATGAGTTTAGTTATTAACCGATCAAAAGGCAAGATTTCAATCAGCTGATTGCAGTCACGCGACTCATGCACGTGATATGGTGTTCCTCTCAAAACACTTCCGATAGAAAGTAAATTAAGTGTTCCGTCAGCAGAGTAGCCTAGCGGTTTGACGGTTAGGGAAGTATTCATTTCGGTGACGTGGGTTCAGTTCCCTCTCTTGCCATTATACTTTTTTTTCTTTTGTAATTACCAAATAAAGTTCAAAGCAAGCACCAACTCTCTGACTGGACTGAATGCTAGAAGAGTCGCAATGACTGCAGTCAGCTGGGTCATAGGAAAAGTTCTCCATTGATTAAAGTGTCTACCGGTCAAAACACCCCATCTGCTGCAGCGACCTACCGATTACAAATACGCGTACAGTACTAACTTGTGCGCACACACACGTGCAACAGTTTCAAAAAAATAAATTTCTACCACATTTCAAACTCTAATAGGAAATACTACAACGCAGGTAGATGGCAGCGCGCAACACAACCAATCGTTTGCTTGATCGAGCCGCTGTACGGTTTTAGTTGCAACAACGTTTTTTAAATATTTCCTGTATTGGACGCGACTTTGAAGGAATGAAAGCCATTAACCACGTCACAATAGCGGCGGTGAAGAGAAACAAAGCGAACAGTTCGCTAAAAGAGTTTAAGCTTCCTCTATAAATGGAACAGCAACATTTCTACATGAGATTGTTCAGAAGTGATATGACACTCGCTGTCATGATTGATCGCCGCGTACTTGTTGGAACTCAAAAGCTTTCTTAAAACTGACTGCACAAACTGCATACGAATGGTTTAAGGTGATCGATATCTTCTTATCAACGAATGAATAACTGTTATTCACAAATTGTTATTGCAACTGCTATTCACAATGAACTTGTGTCCAAAAGTAAAGCGGCATTATATTTTAAATTGGATGTCGCTACAGTTACTTTACAAATACAACTGCTTAGCATTTGCTGCAACAAGTGAATCAACTCACCGGAGCCAAATGAGGTTGAACAACATAAGATGGGGGCTGTACCCACATTGGCGGTCCAGGCATCTAAAAAGAAAAAGTTAAAAAATGGCTTTATACAAAAACTAAAGAAGGGTGGGTAAATGCATGGAACAATTGGAACATGCATGTCATGTGACATTGTTAAAACAGCGATTGGAATTCTACTTGCAATGCCAGCAAAGAAATCATTGCTATATTGCTCTTAAAAACAGCAGGTGGTCACATATGAAATATTAAAAGCTTTCATCGAATGAAGTGCAGTTTGACCTTCTACATCGGCACTTGCATGGTATTGCTTGCATGCAGATCCAGTCACTCAAATTCAACGATAGCGGCAGAAAACAAAGCTCGGTTGGAATGACATAAAAAACGTTTAAGATAAACCATAAAAAACAAATCCAACAGGTTTTGCAGCGTGGGCGTAAAATTCACTACTTACCGGGTATCCAGAGGGATTGGAAAGCTGCTGCACCATCACTCGATTCGGTGGAAGCCTGAGTGGAAAAATAGAATCACGGTATGAAACATCACGCAGCATTGCAAGACAGTAAAATCCTTTCCTTTTCCATAGCCACCTGGAGATGCGGCCTGATTTGTCACATTTTGCAGATTTTGATTACAGCTACTGCTAGTGCTGGACTGACATGTTTTGAGATGTTTTTACTTTTTGAGGTTTCATGTGACAAATCAGGCCGTATCTTTAGGTGGCCATGCCTTTTCACATTCAATGCAATAGGTGGATTTTGCCGGCTGGGTATAAATTTAAATAACATGGAAGAAAATAAATTTTAATTAATAAACAGTGATTACACGATGGGACTAAAACTGCGCTTTGCTCCATCGGACCTCTTTACATTGCTTCAACGTCTTCGTGCGTTGAATCATCGTAGACCAAGTTTTTTCAACTGGGTGCTTTAACTTGCTAGACATTCCCAACGGCGGATAGTTACCCGTTGTGCATGGTAGGGACATCATAGGCGAATTGTAGGTCTCCGTCCCTCCAGTTCCGTCCGTTATTCATGAACTTTTGATGCTGCTTGTTCTTTTTGGGTCCTCCATCAGCAAATTTGCATAAAAGTGGATCTGTAGCTTGACCTGTTCAAAAAACGCAAAATCTCATTTCAGGAAAACTTCAAGTTCTAGGAAAACTTCTTCTCTGGCCAACAACGAAAAAAATAAGCAAGATTTTAGGGTGGAAAATTTATACAGAAAGTTGAAATATTGTAATCACTTTTCCCATCTACGCAGCAAGAAGGAAAAAACTTTGTCCTTCGCTTATAACGCCCATCAACCAGTATGGACCATATGAAATCATCAAAGGTCAAAAATTGTGTGCGTGACAGAAACTTCCACCTTTTCCAGCATTTAAAACAGAAAGTGTGGGTCAGTGAAGGACATATTGTTCTGTGCAAGCTATGGATAGTCTGCACTTGCGGAAGGTTTAATTAGGCTTCTTTTTCCAAAGGTATCTTTATTTCATGCCAGGTTATTTGGCCACAGCCATAAATAAAACAAAAAAACACATATCACTCCGCATACCCAAGCTAGAAAACCAGTCTCGTCTTACAATGACTCAACCTCTGCAGTGCAAAAATTGACTGCTTTTCCGGCTGGTAAAGCCGTGCAAAGCGTGATAGCAAAACGAGACAAACTCACTTCCACCGCCAAGGTTGTGAAGGTATTTGCCGTTAAACTTCGAAATGATCTGCTCGCATTTCTCTTTCGACTCCATTCTAAAAAGATTGTTTGAATTAGACCTCGGCATTTGCGCTTCGACAGTTCTAAAAATGACAATCTTCTAAACAAGCTTCCAAAAATGACAATCCTTACCTGGCAAAACCAACGCCTTTGCTCACACCAGCATTATCGCGAAGAATTCGAGTCGAGATGACTTGTCCGTGCGGTGCCAACATGCTTTCCAATTCGTGTTCGTTGATGTTACGAGGTAGGTTCGATATGTACAAGTTGGTTGGATCTTGCTCTTGTTGCTGAAGAGCGTAGATTGTAACGTAATGTCATAACCGGTTCAACGATAAACTACACATCTGTATACAACAAAACAATAGTCTTTAAACTATTACCAGACTGTGTGTATCAAAAGGATATAGTTTGGCAAACATATTGAAATTCCACGATAAATGATGAAAAATTCCAAAACCAACGCAGTGATAAAAAATTTTGTTGCATAGCGTTTTAGCCACAACAGTCATGCGTCCGCTTTAACATTGTAGTCATTTTCAGCGCACTCAACATTTGTGATCTTTTTGACGTAATCCAAAAGATGAATAACGTAAACTGTCAAGTGCGAAACTTGCCTGCGCTAGGCCACATGGATGAATGCAGGCGGAAGTACGACACAAAAACGTGAAAGAAGCAAACTGTCTTCAGAGACAAGCAAAACGCACACAATTCAAGATTAATTGAATGCTTGGTGGTTTAAAATCTTAATTCTACTCAAAAACGTTCAGTTTCGAAAATCTTTAATGAATCTCAGATTATTCAAAGGTTCGAATCATAAAATGAAATTCTGTTGTCACTTGATGAACTGTGATGAAACCAAATTTTTGTTCGATGCAGGAATGACAATGCAAAAACTGATAGACATAGTGCAATTATGGACATCGCAGCTAACAGCATGCTACATCAGGCTTGGGCATTTAAAAAAAATCATATGAGCACATGACGGGGGCTGCTTCCGCCCGAAAACTTTCCGCTTAAAGCGAGGCGACAACAGTTTCCTCCTTTTTCTCTGCTCTTTAGTTTCTTTTTTGTGTGACGTCACATCAACTCAAACAAAGCACAAGAGACCATCGGACCGAAGCGACAAACGCTCTACCAACAAAATCATAAATTTGAAAAATCCAGAATGCAGGCGCCGGCTTCATTCATTAGCGTTTGCCCACGGTAGATTTCAACAAATTCCATCAAGTTTCAAAACCACATTTAGGCGTGAACTGCCAGAAAACAAATCTGTAAAATGTTCTTTGTTGAGTTGTAATTGCTACGCCCAGAGGAAGTTGACAAAAACTGCACGTCTAGTGAGTGTTAATTAAACGTTATTTAGCTGTCAAAAAAGCTATGTGTGGGTGACAATCTTGTTTGGTCAAAGGCGTACACAAGAGCAAACAGAGAAAACGCCCACATCGGTTACGCTATTTTTACATTGATGTGACGCTCTGTGACTAAAGATTAAAACAAAAAGTGATTCGCTTTGCAGCTGAAACTGTTCAGCCCGAGAAAGTTGCAGTTTTCACATCATTTCAACGTTGAACCGATATAAAACAGCAAGTTTATAAACTAGTTGTAGCAGCGAAAGTACCAACCTTAGCCATTTGCGCTTGGATTCCCTTATGCTTGAGCTGCTGTACGGCATTGTGCGCCGAATCGTATCTGTCAAAATCAACGAAGCCATATCCTGTGAATACATGAAATGTAATTGAGGTGGATACGCTTCTTTGGCTGGTCAATGACGCTCAAAGGTGCAGCGACTTGTCCATTTGTTTGCTTTCAAACTATTTCGAACGAACAGTGATGAGCACTTACAATTAGTTAGCTAATTACCTTTAAGAAGTTGAAATTTGTTGCATTTTATTAATATTTTCAGATTCCTGATGAAGGCTTAGGTTAAGCCGAAAACGTTCGAATGTTAAACTATTTTGTAAATATGTAAAATATGTACTGTTGTAATGCTCAACCCTGTGGTATTGTTGTGTCTTGCCTGTACTTGGAAAAAACGTTTGCAAACTTTGAAAAAATTAAAATGTCCATTCACATTCCACTCTGCAATGGCTGCGCAACCCAAGCCAGCAAATCGGTCCTCCTTTAGGTTGGTTAAGCGTTTCCTAAAGATGCTGAATCAATGTGAAATCGACTGATTTGGAGGTTAGGACTAAATTAAGTCCAAGTTAATTAATTTTCTTGAAGTGAAAGTCTCAAAGTTAAAGCACAGCTATGGGAATGTCAATTTATTGGCGAACCATCGGCCAACGCATTGACAAGTAAACCATCAGCCTGACATTGCTTCTTGTGCAAAAAGAGAAATCGATAAACACAAATAACAACTGACCGCTGATGACCCTTACTGAAGGCCAAAGGCGAAAGAATTGTTGCAGCTCCAATCTTCTGCGTAATTATAATACAGCAGCTGCAATGGCGTACGGTACCTAATCTTGGTCGTTTCATATATATATATTATCCCGATTCATTGCAAAATGTGCATAGTTACAAGCTTCAATTGAATTGAATTTTCTATAATTTGGCAAATTACAGCGTAATGAGATGTGAAATTAAGCTTTGTTTCCATTGACCCTGACAGTAAAATCCGTCATTTTTACAATGATTCAACGTCTGCAGACAATGAATCAATGTAAAAATGGCTCGCAAACATAGCTTGTAAATGTTTCTTATTTTAAACATCAAAGCAACGTGAAAAGAGCAAATTTGCTCGTTGAAAGTAACCAGCGAAATAGATAATACCTTTGCAAAGATTGGTGGCTGGATCGATGATAGCTTTGGTCGATACAATCTTTCCATACCTGCGCAAGTAGATTTTGTTTTGAAAAAGAAAGTCACATCAATATATCACCGATCATGTGAATGCATTCAGTTCACATGCAAATCAATGAACTAGTTTCACGTCAGGAAACCTACATCTACATTGTATGACATCCCAGCTAGTAAACTAGTGAACGTCTGCAGATGTTGCATCAATGTGAAAAAAACTGATTTGGTGGCTGTGAAGCAGCCTCACTCGGTGAAACGCAATGCTTCACAGTGCTGTTGGAGATTTCAATGCAACTATTTGTTAGGACAGGTTGGTTCACATCCTTTCGCTTTTATGAAGCAATACAAGTTTACAAGCGACATACACCACCACAGCAACACACTCGACTTTGTAATGTACCAGGTACAACTTAATTGAACGCGAAACAGCTGAAACCAACTGCGGAGACATTTTTGAGGCATGTCCGCGATTTTCGTCAAATGGCCGTTACACGTTCATACTAAAAAGAAAAATTCTGAGGTGAACTGTACGTAATTGCGAGAGTGACGTAAACTAGACGTATAATTCTCGATGGCCATAATCCGGTGTCAATGTCCCGTATATGGGCCTCCAACAGCCAATACCACACTGATAAGGTAAACAAGACGAAACCACGAATTGGCGTTCCACAGCAATGCGTCGCATTCTTCGTTTTACGTTTCAGTCCTTTCTGCCTTGGGCGGTAGCAATGTGACAGATCACAGTTTGAATTGGAAAGAATTGTAATTAAAAAGACGCAAAAGAGCGTACCAACTGTATTCCTCTGTAGCGTACCAATGGCAGTATATGCCAGAATGGAAACATGCCTACAAGGCAAGATATAACTTTCAGTTTCTTCAAGCGCGCTTGTTAGATCACACGAACAACAAACAAGTGACCGAAAACCAAAATCATGGAGTTCACTGCGCTATCTATCTTGTTTTCGCATCGACAGACCAGTTGTGCAAGAAAGTCAAACTGTCAGACAGATTTCTGGTTCTTTAATGCAAATTAAATTAATAGCTCCTTGCGTAAATTTCAACCAAGCAAAAGCAATTGAAAACGCTTGAGTTGGAATTCGAGAGTTTACGATGTTATTCTGAAAGCTTTTTTATCGTCAACGTTCCGTTTCCAAGCTTCCTATTTCACGGTTGACCGGCGATGACGTCACAACCGGCAAACGACCGACTGAATAAATAAAAGAACCTTAGATACTGGTAGTAAAATATGTTATGATGAAGCCGTGTAGAAAAACTCAGTTGGTTTTACTCAAACAACTCTGAAGTTATTTCCATATATCGATTTTCAGCAGCCATTTAATACATGATGACGTAACATGTGGCATTTGAAAAGCTACATTCTGAACAAAAAAGCATGGAAGTTTAATTATTATTTGCAGAAAATGTTCGCGTTCAAGTGAGAAATTTCTCTGCACTGCTTTTGAGTCAAACATGTCTCGAGCTCAGATGAAGATGTTGATAAGATTTCGAACATGAAGCAAAGACGATGCTGCAATCAACGTTTCACCAAGGCGACGAAAGCAGGATTGGAAAGGTTTATGACACGAGGATGCTTTAGCGAAAAGCTCAAGTCAAACGAGTACAAAGGAATTAGTGCATTAGAAACCTTCCATTGCAGCACCTCCCATAAACTTTTATCAACCCAGCAAACCAATCTGAATTTTTTTACATAGAATTAACGTCTGCAGACGATAAGTACTGGCTTGCTGACTGGAAACTGGTATTAACACTTAGCTCAATGCTTGATGCTTTGAGATGCGAAGCGTCCAACCAATGTTAAATAGCATTCTTTTGTGTTTTGAAAAAAAGGTAGCAATAATATCACATCAGTTTGTTGTGAGCAAGTTGGATTCTCCACCTGCATGGACCTTTAACACGCACCCGGGATTTAAAACGTTTAAAAGCTCCCATTTTGCAGCATAATTTCCGGCAACTCGAACGCAAAATCCGGATATCATTGTGCATCCTGTTTATATCAAACAGGGCTCTGTTGAGTGGCCAGGTTATGACCAGTGAACCAATACCTAAGATATCACTAGGTTGCATTTTTTTCATAAATTTTAATACCAAGAAGTGGATTTAAAGAAGAAAAAAAGCATTAGCAACATCTTTTTGTCACGCAGAGTAAAGATAAGGCTACCGTCGGTCGGAAATGACGTCACATCTTGCACCGGTAAATCGTTTCGTGAATCAGTGGTCTGTGCTTTCGCTCAAACCACGATGACTTCCATCCTCTCTAAAGCCACAGAGCAAACAGGCCTTTAGGTTTGCACTGCATTGAAACTTTAAAATCCTAATACATCACAATCAAACCTGTTATGGCCTTGCGAGACTTAAATTCTTGAAGACAGTAAAAGTCTTGAGTTCTTAAACCAATCGCAATGGTTAATATTAAAACATATTTGGCCTTCAATGGTACTTGACTTCAAAAGTTACAAACGCGACAAAGTTTAAATTGAAAACAGATGAAATAGAAGTTTTGAATCTCCAAGCAAAATAGTAATACTTGATTTCTGCCTCTGCACCTAAAGGGTTGTGGTTTGCAATTTATTTATACAATTGGTGTTTTTCGTAATTATAAGGGCCCCAAAAAAACTTCCTCGCAAGCAAGAGTGGATAGTACTGCTAACTTGCATTCAGATTAAAACAACAAATCGTAAAAGGTAAAGCATTAGTTTTGCCTGTCCAGAAATCAAATCTGTTTGTTTTACTTGATAATTTTATTTAAAACCTCTTTATCAATCTGTTTCGCGAAAGAAAACTTCAAGTTCCTATATTCAGAGCACTGTCCTTTAATATTTAAATCCAAGAACGAAGTAAACTGCAAGAAAGCCTTTGATTTCAGAGCAGGAAAGCATGACAATGCAGTCGCTTCACGCTTCAGTGAAGCGTGTCCACCAAATATAGTTACAATCGGCTGATTACGTCACTCAAACGCTCTTCCATGACAAGACCATCCAAAAGCTTCGCCCTTTAACTGACGCGGTCGAAATGAAACTGGATCCGATCAGGCCGGGTTTTGTTTACATTCATAAACGTTTGAATGTGTTCAAACTGTGCTATATCACTACCTCATACAATTTCAAATGCCGTAGGTTGGTAACAAATTGCCTAAAGCTCTTACTGCTTGCACAAGTTGTGTAGATCTTCGTCGTTGGTCGTGGCAGATAATCCACGAATGTATAGATTAGTTTTGCTCAACTGGTCAGAGTTGTTGAGATTATGATTGTGGCTGACTCCATTTCCCAATCCATGGATGACCTGAGGAAGTAACGGGGTATTTTTACGTATGATGACAGTTAATTGCGGAAAGAATAGCGACAGACAAGCACGTCATATTAATATTAAATGACCAAAAACTTGGAAAAAATCCCCCGACTGATGAATTTTCAATTAAATAAATCTTGTTTTTCCAAGACAAGAACGAAATAATACGAGTTGTTCTATATTAATGCTTAAACGACAAACAAGATAACATGTATCTAAACAAGTTGAGTGGTTGAAGATGGTTTCAAAAACCAGTTTTTCAGTTTTCAAATCGAATCGACATCAAATAACGTTTTGAACATCCAATGCAAAAGGTTCATGCAGCCAACATGACATACCGGTTGGGAGATAACATGGTTCATAGCTGGAGTTACTGGCACGTTCTGTGGACTTCCTGAGCCGCTTGCAGAGCTGTTGGACTGGTTGGAAGATGTGTTACTAGTGGATGGACTTGGCGAGGACATACTACGGGTGGTTGGAGGAAGAGCGGCCGGGTGGGCATATGGCTGAAGACAAAAATACAAAGCAGCTCTGTTAGAAACAGGCCTCAAGACTTAAATGACCTGATAGACTGAGGATCATAAAACCATCCCAATGAACACAAGCTGTGCGTTTCACAAGCAACAGGGAAGCAGTAAAATGATGTAACAAAAACAACTTGTGTTTGCTGGTTTGTTGATATTCGTCCATCCCCGTGGTCCCAAAGTGGATGAGTAATGTCAATAACCAAAGGTGTACATTTTCCTTCAACCCACCAGTGTAAAAACATGCAAACGAATACTGGATATACAGACGCAACGGTACTACTAAAAACTAAAATCAAAAACGTAATGCTATCCAAAAAGTAACTACAGAAAATCAATGGTCGTTTCACCTATTGATAAAGAATCAGCTCGACTAAAAGTGCGACTCACCAAGTAAGGTACAGGGTTGCTTGTCCAAATGTACATCGTAAATGTAGTTTAAACGGTATAGAAAATGGTCAGTAAGAAGAAGGTAATATGATGCGTTCGTAGCCAGCTATTAGTATAGACACCTCGATTGTGTACGAATGGATACGTTGCGTACACAGTTTCGTATTAGTTGCCCGGTTAATTACAAAATTACAGTATTGTGGGGTTATAGGAATGATTACAATTGATAAATATGAGGATAATAATTTAATACAGGTAACTGAAAAACAAAGACTAAGGTTTACATCACAGGCTACGTCTTCCCATCGTCAAATCTCAAATACGCATTACAGTATTGCTTTCTGTCCTTTATTTTAAATCTCATAAAGTTCATGATGGCTCTGCTAGCCACTACTTGAAGCTCATTTCCTTGCTTTGCCTTTGCGCTACTGAGCTAACAGACAAAAACCAGCAGTTTCGCTGTGACTTGGCTTGAGCTATTTTTATGACGAGCACAGAGTAGCAATCACGTAATCACACGAAGAAGGCCGGTGCTCTAGGCGTCACGAGATACCGGCTAACTTTTTTCTCATGCGGCTTCGCTTTTGATTCTTGTTCCTTCGTAAAACGCCCAAGTCTAGAAGTTTTCGTCTTCAGCAGCAGAAAAGTTTTACAGCCACTGTAAAAATACGTGAGTGCTTACATTCTTGTTTAAATTCAGCTGATACTGGGACAAGACCTTAAAACGCAAAAGCAATGCAACAACACTGACATGAGTTCTCCAAAATCTTCTCACACAACTAACGCCTTCAGAATACTAGTTGGACATAACACGAAAAATTGAAGCAGATGACGTTATTACAAAATCCTCACATGATAACTGAAACACTAAAAGGCGAAAATACTGGATCGCAACACCTGAAAGCAAACTAAGTTTCGGTAATTCACCATAACAAACGGCAACTTTTAAATCTTTCACATAGTTGAGCTGTTCGGAACGCAGTCGTTTCAACTCAGCGGGCTTCAATCAAGCTAGGCAGAAGCATTGTGTATCTGTAGCAGACTAACAGTGCATACATAAGCACAGGTGTCAAGCCATACTAGCGTATCAGAATTGCAAAGCGGAAAGCCATTTCCGCTTTGTATGTAGCGCTGGTACATTGTATTATGATGCGGCTCGCCTATCTGAAACGCATTGATTTCTATGAACAGGCAACGACTGAAACACCAACAAAACCTGCGCATAAAGCCTCTTGTGATGAGTGGACGACCAAGGATGCTAAATGAAGCAGAAAATAAAAGGCCTGGCTTACGTTAGAGTGCTCATCTTGAAGCGGTATGGACCGTGCAAGAGTGGAGTTATATATTTAGAGAAGTTTGATGAACTATTGAGACGCATTATGAATATCAGGAGAAACACAATTGCCTCAGTAAACAGTGAAACCCCAATACAATCCTTAATTTCGAGTTTTGTAACAACGACTAATGTTTATCCAATAAACACTGCAGTTACTGTTAGGAAAATAATCCTAATGAGCATCCGCACTTTTCAAAAGTCAATGTAGTTCCAGTAGGTCATCATCGGTTTTTCGCAGGGCGTTAATAACCCGGGATCCACCGAATTTTTCTATGAAGCACACAGTACGTTGTCGATTAGCGCACTGGCAATGTACTTCGGCTTGTTTCAGAGCAGATGCGTCGTAACATCTCGCAGACGATTTGATATAACTCTCCATTGCCCCCCAAATTTTTTTAATTTTATAATAGTTGGTTATCCAAATATGTCAGCACAATATGTCGCCTGTGTGAATGATAGGTAAGATCTTCGTCTCTGTTAAACATCAAGCTTACAACAGTAGAAAACAGTCTACGTTGTGCCTTATCTAGTATCATGCCTCAAGTCGAGATGCCGGTCAGCGATAAGCACACCCACCAGTCAGTAAGCTAATGCACTCTTGTTTTTCCATCATACATTTGTTTTGAATGTTAAGCAAAAAAGAAGGCCTCCAAATCAATGCCTTCAAAAATGCATCTATCAACATTTAGAATTGGGGGAAACCTCAGATCTATGTAAACATCCAAACGGCACTTTCAAATTTTGATTTATAATACGAATGCAGTAGGTGCTGGTTCAAAAAAATGTACGAAAACAGGTATAGGCAACGAGTGATGCCCAAGCCTGCAAATCATCCATTTTTACGTTGATTCAACGTCTGCGGATGTTGAATCGATGTAAAAAGCAACTGATTGACTGACTGGGGTCACTCGAGTTCAAGGTTAACGTCATGAGGAACAATATGAAGAAGCATCCTTCTTTTCTCCCGAGTTCAACATGAGAGAAGTGTTGATTTGTGAGCTGAGCATCATGACGCGGATATGACTTTGTAGATAAGGTCTATTCAGTTTTCATTGTGTCAAGAAACCAAGCAAGAAAAGCTAGCATTGAGCAGGTGATGATGAAACCAGATATAGAGAAACGCTATATTGAACTGCAATAATACAGCACTCTATTGTCTGTAGCGCGTCAATGCAATAACAAATGAGACCAATTCTTTCGCAATAAACTTTCATCAAGTATAGAAACATGTAGGTGGTTTCCTGGTCATACGATTTATAGACATGTGTCAAACTGGTCATAGCTATTTCTATAAAATCCACATCAAACATAGTTATTACTTTCTAAAACATCTACACTACAGCCTGTTTCATCTTAAGAGGGATCATCAGAAGGTCCTTATTCAATAGTACAATCTTTTTGAATAAATTCTATTTGAATAAGGAATAAGGACCTTCTGATGATACCCCTTTTAGGGATACCTTTTAGGGATACCTTTTATGATACCCCTTTTAGGGTGAAACAGGCTATAGAGGTTTTAGAAAGTAATAAGATATTTGATGTAATTTGCTCTGCTTGACTTTTATGTTTGGCATTGATCACTTTTTGAAGTATTAATAGTATTTATTGCTTTATTATATATCTATATTATTTGAAAAAACGACTGAACTGGCTAAGTCATGCGCTACCTAAAGTTTCATGCTAGGTGGTCTAGCAATCGTCAGGCGCAACACTTATTCAAATAGAATTATAATATATTTAAATTCGAAATACGAAAATTATATTCAAAATACGATTAGGCTATTTGATATATGTAACATAATTGCTATCGACCTTGAAAATGAAAACAAATCGGGATGAAACTGGCTGACAAGGCTATCAGGCAAGTTTTGGGTGATTAGTTGCTTTCACTCTACTTGGCTTTTTACTTGGCATTGAAGACTTTTTGTAGTGTTGATTGACTAATGTCCACATTCCTATAAGTATTATATACATTTTAGTATTCCAAACAATAGTTCATGTATGTTTCAAACTTCAGAAGGTTTCGCCACCATTCCCATTTCACCGTCGTGCTAGTATACCGCGTGTTGCAACTGATCCTTTCTTGGTCATCAAAACAAGTTACGCACGAATAATAAAACGATAATCCCAATCCCATGAATACAATACGAATAATAAAACGATATTTCTCTCTACAGAAAAAAACAAAACAAAAACGAAATGGCGTTGGAACGACCGTGGCCCCCCGCATAGTTAAAGCGAAAAAGTTATGATATAACTGAGATATTTTGCACCTTGTCACTAATTGGGGTTTTTAATATTCACATAGCCTAGCTAGGTAAATGAAATCTGTTACAGTAGAATATCATTTTCACGGTTGCTTGATAATACGGAATGGAGATACCCTTCAGTCAGACTGTTTCAAGGTTTCGTTGAGTTAGAACAAACAATGAATGGGAGGTTCCAAGTCGGTTTAAATGCGTATTTATTCATGAGCTGTCTTCCACCAGTAAATATTCACATTGATAGGATGCCAGCCAGAACATCAAGCCTTTTTAGATTGATTGAACGCCTGAATCAATGCAAAAAAGCCTGATTTGCTGGCTGGAGGAGGCTAACTACCCTGCCACATTTCATGTTAGTTGCGCCAATGTGGAATTAAAAAATTGGACCGTATTTAAATTATTAAAACATTGTTTTAAACACAAGTTTACTTTAAGTGGCCGTCGCATTTGCCTCAGAGCCAATAACGTAGAAAATAAGGCCGACCAGTCAAACTTGGCCAGGCATATATTCCATTTGCGGTATGACGAATGTCATTCCATTTGCATATTATAAATGTGGCTGGTTGACACGAAGACAATAATTTTTGTCCCTTTGCAGCTCCTAGTTGATCAACTTCATACCGCTACAGTAATGACTATTACGTATATAATTGTGGATATTATTCCACACTGCGCTCTGTAAATGCTCTACTACACCTATAGTCATTGAACGCATTTTTGTCCGTTTTCTATGCAACGAGATAAACCAAACTATTACTAAGAAGAAATCTATACTGTAAAAATTCGCCCATTTTACCAACGTGAACTTTCTATGGCAAAAGCCGACAAATTTGAAATAATGTTCTGACGATGGACATTTTTATGGGGAAACTCCTAAGAAAATTCCCGAAAGCTATTCGTGGCTAAACTTAAAAAAGTAATGAATTGGCAGCTGTCCTGAGAAAAACTTAGCAATTTCAACCCGACAAACCTCGAAATTGTTTTCTGACGTCTTATACAAACCAGGAAAATGTTGAAACTGCTATTCAATTCCTGCATATCCAGTTACACACATCAACAATTCACCGCACACAGCTAACCATCCTAATGATAAAATGAACTTGATGAACTTTAATCAACCAAGACTAAATTGTGGACATTGAACTCCGAAGTCGACAAAGCATGCAAGTCTCAGATCAATTTACAAAACACGCGTAAACATTGTCAGCTTGAAGTCGGATACAGAAGTGGCACTTGGAGATATTGCATCTTCTTGTTATCCCATTAGTGCTAATAAAAGCCAAAAAGTTTCCTCAAAGCAAGACGTTTTTATTTGGAAATGTTGACACGGAAACCACAAATTTGTGACAAAACTTTAATTAAAACGAATCGCAAAGTTAAGATTCATTGTGAAATACTTTCCTGGCAAAACACTTTGAGGACGAGACTGTGAAATTTCTACAAGAACAACACAAAATATATAAGAACAGAAAGCTTCTTTTGAAATAATTCAATAAACTTATACTTTACCTGTGCTTGATAAACTTGAGGCGGCGCTGCAAAGTAAAATGTTCCTGGCACTGGGCCATCAGCACGTATCGCCATTGTAGCCATGTTACAGACAGTGCAGGTATCTGGGACGGTTTCGGTAGTTGGTGCAATATGAAAGCAGTTTATGTTACATAAAAAGGTACAAATAATCTAGAGCTATTTTATACAAGCTGAGCTATTGTTACAAATTAACACTGATAGATACCTGAAAAAAGAAAATCGTTAAAGTAAACGGAAACTTATCAATTACTTACATTCGGTAAAATTCTCATCACTACCTTCAAGTAAGACCTTTCAACGTAACAGAATACATCACACTGTGCTGTAACCTTCGGCTGCAAAACAGCTAAATATCTTACCCTCGTCGCTTTAACCACCCTACCCAGTATTTGCTTTGAGCTATCTTGTACCCTGGCTAAAATCTCTGCAATAAAACTATATCATCTCAACAGAAGCTGATTACTCATTCTCCACGCTCGCCCATGCAAAACGACACGTTTCGACAGCACTGAGCGTAATGGGAAAGGCACATGCAAATTATTTTTAAAGCACTTGTCTCTGCCACACATATCATCACTAAATATTAACCATACCGTTACTCTTGTTTTACTTGAGGGGTGACATGGAGACTGGAGAACCGATGCATTATGGCAGATAAAACAAGCAGTGTAATATAATCGAACGCACACGAATTTTTATCACGATTTGAATGCACAGCGTTATTTTCAAAGTGGAAATACTGGCGTGGGTTGAACGTAACATCCGGGCTAGCGCTAGCTGGCTTCCTTCAGAGGTGTACACAACAATGGAGTCAGGTAGTCAGACAGCCTTCCACAGGCTTATCAATTGCCCCGCTACTGTGATATCAAAAATTGTATCGGCGCTACGGTGGGAGGTTGTGTGGGCTGTTTGCAGAATCGGTAGCTGAGTATCCACGTTCTTTGGTAGGTTATTATTAAAACAGCGCTTGGCCAAATTACACAGGCCAAGAGCTTTGGTAAAACACTTCTATCATACACCGTGAGTATTATCTGACTGAGATCAAAGAGAAAATGGAAAATAATTACAAGATAGAACCTGATTGTAATTTGTAGTAGTATCTAAATTTGTAGACTAGTATCGATCGATCATGGTTAGTCGGAGGAACAAGCGAATGCGCAATCACACTTGCGCTTGTCCACTGTCCAGAGTTTTCTGTTTCCATGAAATAGGATACGTCCAAACTTCTTGCTTTGCTATCCAAACATGAACCTAGTCCTAATCTTTCAACCTAGCCTTTCAACATCAGATTTTTTTATCACTGCTTCTGTTCACACTCACCTCACACATTCGGAAGAATAACAGACCAGTGAGACAACATGAAGAAGCATTAATTAAACAAATTCTTTGGAAATCCCAGATTTTTTTCATCCATGCTCAATGCCCATAAATTAGAATGGTCAGTGCCTAACCATTCTAAGCAGTTAAAACGTCTGCATTACACAGCACAAAGCAGTTGGTCTGCTTCCACAGACCTAAGGTTTGGCAATGTATCTGACAGAAAATGAGAATAGCTTAATCTGTCCATACTACGCTATTTCGACCGATATCAGGTATTTTGCCTTTTTGTTTATTTAGGTAGCAAAGGGGAAAAAATCACGTTCTACCACTCCCAGTAAATGTATTTGATTGTCTATGTTGATTCAGACTTCATTAATAGGACACAGCACAAAACACTGACGGACTTTAAAAGCAAACCAGTTAAAAACTAACCGGTGATTGCACAAGTTAAAAATTTGCTAATTAGACATTACGACACCCACTCAGAAAACAACCAAACCTGATCAAACGGCTCGCTGTATCATGCATTTAACTTCTTCGTTACACATTTTTCTAAAGTTTGCGACGTGATTAAGCACGCAAAGCAACGACAATGCGATGAGTCCGAGTTATTGCCTAAACTGCCTTTGTGTATCTGCTTTCACAAGTTTAAGAGTTATCCATCACGCTTCAAAAAGAAAAACCTACGTTGTACCGAGACAAATAACGAAGTTACCGAGCAACTGTGGCCAGGACAAACACGGCACCAACCGTCACTCAGCTTATAAAAGAAAGAATGGCTACAAAAGTAAAAAAGGCCTTACCAGATCAAGAAGAGATATTGTCCGATACTAACGACAAAAGGCTGTGTTTATCTAGTGTAAAAACGTATTGAGGACACAGTGTTTGGTGAGATTTTGAGTAAAGTCCGCTACAACTTTCAAACGCAAACGTCAGATCTACATTCCTGAGCTCATACAATCCAAGACACGCCTGTGATTACGTAGCAGCTCAAGCACGCCACAACGTGCATGAATGATCTCGGGAAAAGAGTATAAATTCAAATACTGTGCTTCAATGTCACAATCCGTTCTTTTTATATTGAATTGGTGCTCTTTTTACATTGATTTAAAGTTATTCAACCTATTTATCGTGTTGTCAATCATTACCTCTTTCTCTAAACGTTCACCAAAACAAGAAACATTGGAACGGACTTTCATTTGACAAGGGCACAAAGTTACAGAAAAGCATTACTATTTTAAACTAAAAATATATAACCCAGCACAACCAGAAGTCCCACCTTTAAAAAATAGAGAGTGATAGAAAGTGCTACATGCTATGAGCATTGAGCAGCATACTTAAAATGAAACCACTATTTATTTAAAAAATCAAATTAACCTGTTTCACCTTAAAAAATGTGATCTTGAGAAGGTTTCTATTTATTTCAAATAAAAGATAGTATTGTGCGTATAATTTAAAGAGCACCGGCATATAGAAATAGGAAGCAGCATTTGCCAACAAAGGTACTAAACTGTTAGGCATCACAGCAACAGCAACAACAAAAAACTGACTGAGCAGAACCAATCACTATGCCAACACAGGGATGGAGAAGCACAGAATTTACAGGTTTCATTTAACTTCTTAATTCATTACATTCAGAGATAGATGATACTACCTCCAGAAACGTATTCCCCACCAAAGCATTTTCAAGAGCTTGGGCTATATTGAGCAAAGATCTTCAAATCTGAAATTCCCATAATATTATTGGTCACTTTAATAAACCCACAGTCTAGATATACTTTTTTTTTTCAGATGAAGTGGCTTATGCACGACACACTAAATTATGCCACTTCTTTAAAAATAGCTCCTCCAGTTAACTGTCCAAAATAGATGCTTTTAGTGTTTTATTTTGAGATTATAGTCAGGTAATCTTACAAAAACTTAAAATAAAACAAAAGTTTTACTAAAAAACACAAAATTACATGCAGGTACAGCCACTACCATCAAAAAATATATAACAATCTTTAAAGTTATTTCTATAGTAATTGTACAGTTTTTACTTATATCTATTGGCATCATTTATCTAATTAGAACTTTCTTTCTAAGACCGAGGCTAATGACCCTTGGATTACTCAAGTATGATTAGTCCTGCAAGATTAGAAAAAATCATACTTGCCTAATTTGGCATTTTGACCTCTTTGCCATAATATTCAAGTAAATATTCAAATGATTTATATAAAGTAAATTATACTGTATTTTTTCAAATGCATCCAAATACATATGACAAAAGGCCATAACTTATAATTGTATAAGCCACAAACTATATCAAGGTTAAGAAGTAATTTTTTCACAGTACGCGTCGTAAATGCCTGGAATAATTTACCACCAACACTCAACAGTCATAAATGCACTTAGCCTACATGCATTCAAGGCGAGGCTTGATAATCACTGCAGCAGTGATCCATTAAAATTTACCTTGGAATCATCATATGTGTATTATATAAAGTTACAGCGGTCCACGACATTAAGGCGCGAACAAAACGGCGCAAAACAAAACGGCGAATAAACGGCGCAGACAAAACGGCGCCAAAGTCAACGTAACAAGCTCAAAACCTTTTCCTTATTTTTTTCACATGTTTTGGTCAATTCCTCTTTGTCATGAGTTGCCAAGGCCCAAGGGTGGTGGGGGGGGGACTTGTATACCAGCTCCAAAAATGCTTATTCACACATAAACTTTCGTTATGGTTGCAGAGCATTATCGTTCTATACATTGACTTTGGCGCCGTTTTGTCTGTGCCGTTTTGCCTGTGCGCCATTTTGTCTCTGCGCCGTTTTTTCTGCGCCGTTTTGTTTGCGCCTTAATGTCCTGCTTCGAAGTTACAGTACTCTTGTGCTGTGTATTTTTCATATAATATATGACAGTGTTTATTTTGCATACTGAGCTTCCATAATTACCTCTTACGAAGGTTTATTTATGGTATAATATGGTATCAGATATTATTCATTGTTATTAGTTACGAAAGTGCAGCTGTTAACCTGATTTGACAGCAACTGCATTATGTAAATCAGAAAGATAAAAAAGCACTTCAGTGCTTACAATATCTATCATATTGCTATAATTATGACAGTACATGCTCAAGTTTGCAAAAAAATGTAATATTGCGCATACACTATAGATATACAAATTTGGTACCGGTACTTGTATAAGGACAATCAACAAAACAAAAAAAAAGTTAGAAAATATATTCCTGAAAAATCAGTCTTGTTAATTTGCACAGCAACCAAAACTACTCCTTTTAAATAAAAAAAATGCAGCGTGTACGAGCAGTCATTCCCCCACACTAAACTAGACTAGCACAATTTGGCTGAGTGAATCAGAGCAAACAGTTGTGCAATGTGCAGTAGAGATTGCATGCAATTTTGTTTCAAAAACGTAGCCACATTTCCTTTTCGCAAACAAAAATTCATCTACCGGTCATTGACCAATTTTTTAGCAAAATTTTTCCCCAACTTCACTTTACAGTAGGAAAGTAAAGGTGTGGAGTCTGGAGGTGTTGTGTGTCCACGCCTTTACTACTGTTTACTTTAAAGTTTTCTTGCTTACTTTACTGTAAAGTGAAGTTGGGGATCAAGATAAGTCTTGGGCTCCCCACATTGTTTGCAAAACTTTGAAAGAACATTTACGTCAATGGACGAAACAAAAGAAGTCTAATGGTGTGGCATGAGCCAAAATGTCATAATAGCGACTGCTGTTTTTGTGCAGTAAACACAAAAGACATAAACAGGAAAAATAGGATTTTCTTGCAATATCCAAACCTAGCTTCAGCAATCAGGCCAGTGCTACACACTTGTACACAGTGAAGAACTTCCTGTTCCTGTTTTTGAAGGGTTGCCACAATTGGATTTACTTTGACGCATACTTTCTATAAAACATTAAGAACCATGGATCGATTTTACATGGTGGACTTGTCATATCTTAGTGAATATGTGGATAAAATTTCAGTGCAAATTTTCTCTGGGGTCATGGGTAACCGGGATATTAAAAGGACCCCACTTTTAGCTTTTTTTCCATTTTGACCCATGTTTCGTATAAAATATCTCCCAACCTATTTAATATTTTGTACTAAAATTTTTTCAGTTCATAGAGAATCCTGTAAACAACACTTCCACCAAATTTTAGCCAAAATCAATCAAAAATGGGGTCTTGGTGAGCTTTTCAAATTTTGGAAAATTTTAGCCGAGAGCTGGAAACGGCCAACTTTGGGAGTCTATGACCTTTGACCTTTTAGAGTGACAAAGTAAACAATGTTGTTTTTTCAATAGTTGGCAGAAGTACTATCACCTGTAAAAAAATTAGGTTGTTACCTAATTTAGTTTAGCAGTAATAGGGCCTCAAACATGGCCAAAAATAAAAAAATTGTACCCCTCAGCAGACCCCCCCAAACTAAATGGTTCATAACTCTCGTGTTTCTCAATATATTTCACTTAAATTTTGCAAGTGTTCATCATATAGAAGAGTAAAAAGGTGTGTAAAATTTAAAGAAAATCGAAAGGTTGAATTTCTTGACTGTGTGAATTGACACGGAATGGCCCTTATGCACAAGTTCACTCATGCAGTGGAATCACTGTAACTTAAAAAGTTGACCTTTTTGTTTTTTTTTGTTTGTCGTATCCAGGCTTACACCCGGTGGTTGAAGATTTAGATTAAGTGGACGGGAAGGCAAGGAAGCCAATCTTCGTGTCCACCTTCAGGCATGCCTTCAAGTGTCCTGCCACAGACACAGCCGCATGCTCTTGAGCGGTGTCGAACCGGCGCCCTTTCGATTGCCGTTCCAGTGTTCTCACCACTCGGCTATGCAGCCGACTAGTTGACCTGATGGAGGAAAACTGATTGCATTTTCGGATTCAGCGCCCCAAAGTTAGTCTAAATCAGTTCAAAAACCGCCGGCACCAAAAATTGTGTCGGCCAGTGAATCACTAGAACGAGTAGCGATGCTACAATCCCACACCATAACGTCTACTCTTCAGACGTTGAATCAATGTAAAAATGACTGATTTTACTGCCTGGGATGGCAAAAATCTACCATTTTGTATGGATTCAATGTCATCAGATTTGAATGCACCCAAAAACAACGTAATTTGCTACGTAGATGGAGCGTGCGTTTAGCTTATGCGCTTGCAAAAGACTCGACGTCGTTTCGAAAGTCGAAACCTCTGCAGTGAATCGCTCGCTGTGAAAATGAACTTGAAGTCTCGGCCCGAGGTTACCACCAACACTAACCAACGCAACAAGGGCTGGTACAAACCGCATGGCGCACACACGGCATAATCAACGCAGTAACGGACTCGCACACACAACCGTTGCCATAGAAACCCGATCAAAGGCGGGAATATGCTCATCTTTTGTTTCATCTGCAACACGAAAATGGGCGTTTTACAGCAAATTGAAAGCAGGTCAGTCATAAGTTGCGATATTGTATTGTAGTGAAAAGGAAGCAATGTCAAGTAAAAAACTTAATCAAACGTCTCTCCGTAACTACGATATTTTTCTAGGGCTGTTTACGAATGTCAGCAACTTCTAAATTGATTCAAGGTGACGTGCTCTTGAATTGACGTAAACATAAATGATTTCACTTTCAACAGGTATATTTTCAAGCGTATGATCAAGTTAGTATTTGCATTCCATTTCTAAAACATTGTCATTCCATTTACATTATACCTTTTGCTGAATACTGTTGCAACTAGTGCTATAAACGATTATACCTTTTAGTAATGCAAAGAAATTTGTTTTCACACGAGTCAGTTCAATCATCAGTCAGTTCACGTTTCTTTGCATTACAAGACATGTAACCGAGTCGTTCATATCAAGCATTGTTGTGGGTTTGACACCTGTCAGAAGATACTTTATTTTCTTGAATACCTTTTAGTAAACCTTTTCGTCTCGTGTTTCATGCTAATAAATCTAGTTCGTTGCTAAAGTTTATGTTGTGCTTATCCAGACAACAAATCTGTCATTTTTACATTGATTCAACGTCTGCAGATGTTGAATCAATGCAAAAATGACAGATTTTGTTGTCTGGGTATAGAGTCGCAGTCGTTCAACCGCTAGCCAACGCAGACACATGGCATGTGTTTGCTTAACTGAAGTGGCCGAGTTTTGTTTATAATAATTAACTGTAGGTCGAACGTAGCGATAACTCCGAGTGTGGCAATGAAAGCAATCCTAGTGTGACGACATAATTACATCATCAATTTGCGTGGCATTTTGCTGAATTTACGTTGCTGCTGATGAAACACACTTTTGCCCCCACGGCCAAAAAAATAGTTAGGCGCCTATACCTGAAAGGAAACATTTTCATCAGAAAAAATGACCGAAATAAATAAACAATGACCGAATTTTTTCAAGTCATTTTGGACAAATGACCGAAGTCTCAGCGAAAAAAAAACCCAGCTGGTAGACAAATTTTCGAATACCAACACAATTAAAATGCTTGCACAAAATGCACATGTATGAACTTTATTACTCACAATTGAAAAAGCATAGACAAATGTACAATTTTAGAAATGTGGGGATTTGTAGAAGTCATTAATCAATCAATCAATCATTAAGGCCAAAATCGAATGAAAATGGAGGTTGCCATGTCTACTCAAGTTTCACCCTTGCTTGGGTCATCAGTGGTGCATATACTGATGATTCCAAACAAGAGTGAAACTCGAGTATGGTGACTCTCCGTTTTGTTTGATAATGACCTTAGAAATGTATAATGGAATGGTAATAATCTTAGTTGATGATCATTGGAGTAGATGGCATTACGATGATGGTGTATTATTGTAGATGGCATTATTATCAAATGCGCAAACCCAAATAATGCAATTTGTATGAAATATGCAATTTGTACGTCGCTTGACCTAAAAGCTGCAAGACTCATTGACTCTAAACCCGAATTAGTTAGACTTGTGTCTAATGCTTGGGTTGTGCTGTTCAGACGTATCGCTAACATTACTGCTAAATGACGAAAGTCATTGTGAGTCAGTGTTATGATATTGTCAAAGTCTTAAATTTGTTGCTGACAACTTATTTTAGACTCCTGCTATGTTATAACAAGTCCAAAGTCCAAATAATTGACTTTCATGGTCAAAATTAAATAAACCTCATACTCAGTGTGTTGATATATTGGATGTTACCCTTTGCATCTGCAACACACGAACTGGTGTGCGTATTATCACGTGACCTTTAAGTTGTCCTTGCTGCGCAATCTATGTTACCTTTCGCTCTATCAGTCCAGTTGCTATTTGTCTCGCCAGGTGAACGTTGTATTAGCCCGTATCAAGCCCAATACATCCCTGATTGTGTCTTTCATTAAATAGATACGACAGCAATCAACATGGTGGCAGCGTGGATTATTATGAAATGCTAAATTGAGTAAGTTCAGAAGACAAGCAACTACAATGAGCTTAGACGCGAGAAAACCATTATTGTTGGATATATGATACACAATGCAAATGTGGCGCAAATATTCCCAGATTGGAAAACCGAAGTAGAAATCTACATGATAGCCAGTGGAGCGTCCAAGAAAAGTCAGGAAGTTCAAACAGCAACAATACTCAACTGTGCTGGTCCTGAGGCAATCAAAGTTGCAAAGCAATTCACATACTTAAGTGAAGAAGACAAGAAGAATCCACAAGTCCTGCTAGAAAAACTGCAAAATTTCTTCACACAAGCAGAACGCGAACTCGTTCACACTCGAAGATTCTGGGAAACCAACGTAAGTGAACCTTTTAACTTTTTCCTCACTGACTTACGAGAAAAAGCAGATCTATGCAATTTTGCCAAGTACACCGAATGGATGATACGCGATAAAATTGGAACATCGGTATGTAAGAAATTACAAAGCATCTTAAATAGAGAAGAAAATCTATGCACCATCTTACTCCACTTACTCCTTTGCAGCGCAACGTCAATGTGTCCAGCTCAGACGACTCTTTATGCTGAAGTACCGTAGCCTAGCCTGTCAACTTAATATTGCCACAAAGAACATAAACCATCCATCTTTAAAAAAACACTTGGAAAAGTTTGGCAACGTCAAAAGTGCTGTCAGCAATGTTTTCTAGGCATTATATTACAAAAAAACAAGTATAACCGTGATTGTAAATTGAAAGCCTTTGCAGTACCGTACTTGACGAGCCAATCCACATATGTTTTTTTTTTTTTGCGTAACCACATATGCGTAACTTGAGAGCTTGTCGAGTTACCACACAGCTGCTTGCACCCGGTACACCCTCTTCCAGCCCACTCCCAGCGCCCCACCCATTTTTTAATTTTTAACTCGAATACAATGTAATGTTGCCAGACACCGACGACGATTCTAAACTTCCCCAGCTTCAATGGAATTTTCCGAAACGTTATTTTACTCTGAAAGAATTGGAAAAACGAAGACAGTTTGACCTAGAATATTTCAGTTACACCGTTAGGTAATTGCTAAAAATCTGATAGAACGTTTTTAAACTTACTTTTCTAAATTTTTCCTGCTTCCCTAAAGCAACAAAAAGATTTTACAGTAGCCTATATTATTTAGATTTAGAGCCACCAAAAAGTGAAAAAATTCTGATTTTAAGAAAATTTCAGTCAGACAGCAACGATCGCCAAAATTTATAATATGTGACAAATGAGGCATCTCCCGGTAGTCATGCCTAAAGTTTTTTCAGTAAGGGATGTTTTTTTAACAAAATTATAAAAGCACTTGCAAGAATGATGATTGAAATAATACATAACTGTGAAGATGCTAAAAACTAAAAGGCCGTTTATTCCTTGCACCATTGTGGCTGCATCATGGATAAAATGTGTTCTATTTGCATTTACACAGCCTATCCATGCCACTATGTATTTTTGCAGTAGGTTAGTTGTCATGCACTTTTGGATATTCTTTTTGATTCGTTTGACGTAACAAATGAGCCAAACTTTTAAGTTGGTGATTTCAGTTCAGCTCAGTTGTTTTTATTTCTGACCATCATATCAAAACAATAGTGAACGTCAACATAGCAAAGGTCGAGAAAAGGGTAGAAGCGACAAAACGCGAACGTTAAAACGTGCTTGAGATTTGAGACCGAAGTAAGTTATTGAGTTGAAAGAAATTTGGCACGGTCGCAACACCTTCAGAAAAATTTAAGGTATAAAGGGAAAATAAAAAAAGAAAAAGTTACAAAAAAAAAAACAACTAAACAACATATATTTAGGGTTAGGCTATAGCTTTATTAGCCCACATAGCTTTAGCTGATATATTTAAAGGGGTATTAAAGGAAAAACCTGACTTGGCGATTTTCCACGTTCTTTGTGTTTAACATGCTACCATAAAACGATTTTCAATAAAATTTTGCCCCATTGCGGTCTGACCACCATTGTGCGAGTGCTTTTGTCAGAGCTTTCAAAACGAGATTGGCCTGAGCAACGAAGCGTGCGACTGTAAAAAACGTCATAAAGTCTACGTCATAAAGTCTAGCAATCAACCGATCACGCAATAATTGTTACTGCGGGCGATTTGACTGTAGGCTATGTATGTATTTACATCAAAACAGCACATTTTAACATCAAAACAGCAGACAGTTTGCTCAAAACATCAGATTGGTAACGTGGCTTTTGTTATTGCTGGACTTTATGACGTATTCTTGAGCTGTGTTTGCACGTTTTGGTCATTTTGAAAAAAATGAAAATAAATGAAACACTGGACTTTGGGCCTTGCCAGCGCCATTGAAAACAAATTTTTTTGGGTAATTGTTTTTGAAATGTATTCTTGAATGTTCAGTTTACTCATTTTAATGCTTAATTCCGGTTTGAAATTTTCCTTTAGTATGCCTTTAAGATTTGTATGGACAGTTGCTATGAAGATCGGCCATGGTGCGTTATCAAGAGTGCTGATGGTCGTAAGGGGAACACGTCTTGATTCGTTTAGCTCATAGCAAAGAAGAGCAAGGCAAAGAGGAGCAAATTAGCAACGTCTATAAGCGTTGAATCAATGTAAAACATACTTAGTAAAAAGAATAAAATATTGTAAAAGTGTAAGGACCGTAAAATATAAATGTACCGTAATAAACTCTTTTGCAATAACCACCATTAGCCTACTTACGATAACCGCAAAACAATGGCGTTTAATATGTTACAATAAGCGTTTAAAATTGTTTATAACAGTTCAACAAGGTGTACCTAATTCTTGTAGAATCTATGAATCAGCATGTTACATTGGAACAAAAAATTCATGGAAATCAAACAACCTAGCCTACAAGCCGTCGCCGAAAAGTCATCAAACTATAAAATCCTGTAGAAAATATAAGTAAGCAAGAAAACTTAAAATGGCAAAAAAGACGACATTTGAGCATTTTAGAATGGCTTTGGAAGACCATTTATTTTTCTTAAAAAAAGATGACAAATCCTCTTAAAGAAGACATACGGTGAACCATGGCCTGGGTGAACCTATCATGGTCCGCCCTGTTAACGCAACTGCCTCTGGTGGGTAGGCCTAGTGTCTGCGTCCTACGCAACGCTCGAAATGATACGGTTTGGACCATAGGTGTACGGGAAGCATATTTTTTGGGGGTGCAAAAGAATTCTTGCCCAAATATAATCAACTGTCCTAAACAAAAGTACTATACATGTAAGAAAAAGCAATAATATAGCCTTAAAAAAACAGCATAAGGCATCAACTGACAAGTCTTCCACAAAGCCACTGGTATGATAAGTACGGTACGGCAGTGGCGCAGCCACAAAATTTTTTTGAAGAGGCCAAATATTTGATGAAATGAAAAGAACAACAAAGTGTTTGATTAAGTCATCGGCACCTGATGTGCAGTGGCGTATCCTGGTGGGTTGAGCAAGGGAAGCAATAAAAGGGGTGAGGGGTTAGAGCGTGCCGAAGGCACGCGTATTCTAGGAGAGTCCGGGCGGGGCATGCTCCCGCGGAAAATTTTTGCAAGTTTAGACTCAAATAATGGATTATAGCGCTATCTGGAAACACTTTTAGGGTAATATTTGTATGAAATTTATTATCAGAAAAACAGCTATTAACTTATTAAAGGTAGCTCTTACACACGAACGGGCAAAAACTGCGGCTAAAATTAGAGAACACCAAAAACTCAGCTACACAAAAACCCAATAACTACACAAAAACCCAACAGAGTAAGCCATTCTGAAATTGATCCACAAATTAGTTAAAAGAAACGTAAATCGCGTAAATTTTGCGCGATTTACAATTTGCAAAATTTATTGGTGTCTTTCTGTGTGTCTAAAACAAATCCTTGGGGGTGTAAATAGCCAGATGTCTAGGAAAACTTTATAAATTTCTACAAATTTTATTATATTTTCAACAAAGGGCTCAACTTCGGAATCCAATCTTTGAAAATTTGGGGAGGCCATGGCCCCTTTCGCCCTCCCCTGGCTACGCTTATGCGGTACGGTATACCATTAGGCTATGCAAATTTGCAAAACAACAAATTCATCAAAAGACAATTGAAGGGAGTAATTGACACTACACTAACGAACCAGTAGAATGCAGTACTACCAGTGCATGGCTCTAAAACTGCAAAACTGAACTAAAAAGTATTGATTAGTGGTAGACTGGTGGTATAGGCTACACAAATTTAAAAGAAGTATTTGTTTTGCCAACTTCGTTGTCCAAATATATCTACAATGCGATTGACATCCACTTTATTTGTTGTTGTTCTTTCTAAGTGCAACAAAGCGAAGTTTGACAGTCGTGTTTGGCCCATTAATGATCTCAGATATGTCTTCAATCGTCGTAATCCGGAAAAAGAACTCTCAGCTGAACATGAAGTTGCAGGAACTGTGCTAGAATTTTTGCAGCTTTGGCAAAGTGGGGCATAGTTTTATCTAATCCATTTGAAATTAGGAATTTTGTACATTGTACAACAGTTCTGATTTCTCTGTTGCGAGTGAGTTGGTGAAAAAGTTGATGTTCCGATTCCAGGAAATCCTGTTCCACGGTGTAGAATTCAGATATCAACTTCAAGCTTTGTTGGTTGGCATTATTTGTATCTTCCAAAATTTTCCTTTTGAAGACTAAGGAGGATAGATAGGTGTGAAATCTTGCCCAAATATGAAAAATTGCCCAAATTCTCGACAGATTGGGGGTGCTATTGCACCCCCTGCACCCCCGGCTCGTACACCTATGGTTTGGACCGCTCAAAAACCCACCGGTTTGTCGCAAAGTTACATTACAAAATTTCAATTTCTAAAATATCTCACGCGTTATCTTGTCAAAGCGATGTCCTACATGAGTAAACGTTGTGTAACTTCAAAAGTTGAAACGGAATGATTGTGAAATGTGAATAGGCAACCGTCTTTTTTGTGCATGCTGACTTGCCGTCTTTGTTTGCGACCATAACATGTTGGTTTGGTTTAGTTTGAAATCTTTATCCTCTGACTGACAAAGCATTGCTAGGTTATTCCTGGTAGTTTCACATAGGCTACTTATAGTGGCTTTTGAGTTTGACTTTTGACGCAGGGCGGGTTAGCTTTTGACGAGTGACTTTTGACGCAGAGCTGGTTACCAAGATTGACAGAGTGAAGTTTCCGATTGTTGAAATGTTGTTTCTAAAGAAAGATATTCCATCCACTAGATGACGCTGAATGGAGAGCAGTCCTGAAATGCGTTGCTCAAGCGCACACCCCGAGAGCCGAACCAGCAACGCGTGATCTTGCGTCGCGAGTAATTACTGAGCTCACCAGGGGATTATCCTGTTTTGGTATCAAAAACGTTATAACGTTCGCATTTTGCCTCTTCTACCTAAGTCTAGACCTCTGCTAAGTTAAACATTGCCTATATTGTTTTTCGTTGTGATGGTCAAAAATAAAAACAAACTAAAATATTTGAGCTACGGTACTTATCCCCATAAAAACTAATAGAAGTAGGCTACACTGGCATATTTTGACTTCCATTAGGTTTTAATGTGATATCTCCTTAGTTGAGGAGAAAAATTGTGGCTCAGCAGTGAACAAGTTATCTTAAATTAATTTCAATCTAAACTTTTCTTTTTTAATCTCATTGTTTTTTTACTAGCTTTCAACAAACATGAAAGTCTTTTTTTATCTCATTGTTCCTTCAACTAGCTTTCGACAAACATGAATTGCTTTTATATCGGTTTCACGTCGCCTGGCGTTGAAACGATGCGAAAACAGTTTGTGTTTGCTTGGTACTAAGCTGCCAGCTGCTATTGTGCAATCGGTCAACATAACAAACCCAAAATTCTGAACTCCATTATTATTTTAAACAACTGTTTACCAGACATTTAAAACTCAAAAACATGATAGGCATAGGCGCTTTGTGGTGTAAAATCTGATAATCACTTTTAACATTTGAAAGTTCAGCATAGGGTGTATCATATTTTCAAACTTCTTTTTTTATAATGATGATGCAAACTAACATTGGCACATGAATAGAACTTTTAAAAGGCATAGTTGGCTACATGGAAAAATGAAAAAACTGCAATACCAATAAATATAATCTTCAAAGCAAAAGTAAGAAAACAGTAATTGTAATAAATATGCATACGCAATCTGCTTGCTCGTCATTTTACAAACGATAGATGATCATAAATGGTGATACAGCAAATGGAATGCGATGGCTAAGTCGATGGTTAGATTATAAAACGTAACATCGTAATATCAACTCAGCAAAATCCGTCATTTTTACATTGATTCAACGTTTGCAGACGTTAAATCAATGAAAAAAATGATGGATTTGCTGTCTGGTTAGATACAGCACATCATCAATACAAAGAATTGTTTGTTATCTTTGCGAGGGAGGGTCAAATTCATAATATTGCGTTGCTTGGGTTGGCAAAACACGTCGCATTTGACATAACGTAAAAAAGTAAGTGCATTAACTCTGCATGAAAATTGAAAATTAAATATGAACAAATTCACAATGACCATGTATTGAAATATAACATAACTTCAGTCATAGGTAAAGGTGAGTCCCATGCTTGATCCAAGCATCCGGGGATGACAAGATAAGGTTCTCATTTTTCTAAGCCTTTGTCACTAACGAGAGAAGGGTGGGCAGTTCCTTTCTCTCGGCCGCCTTTACTTCAGCAACTACGCCCACCCAATTTATTACACCCTGGGTAGAGGTGAGCGGTGTTTTTCAACAAACAGCTTAAGCCGGGAGTTGAACCAGGTTTACATAATATTGGAAAGCCAACGCCTTATCCGTTGCGCCATCTCACCGCCAACATCAGTCATAAGTTAGTAGAAAAAATTCTTAAATAAGATATTGCTGTTGCACGACATAATAACGATTAAATAAATAAGTATTACACTATAAAAAGGTAGTCGTTTGGCGTTCAAAAAGTTCAGTTGAAAAAGCTAACCAAACAAGAAATCTAATATTAGCCTATACAATGAAAAAGTGAATAAATATAAATTGCGACAAAAGTGCAAAAGTTTTTACTGTTTTCTTGTTATTTTGGAAGAAAGCGCTTAAAGTTCGATCAGATGATTGGGTCTAGCTTAAAATGCCGTTTCTGCTACTTCTTGAACTAACACAAGTGCAACCAACAGATACATCTTGGTGTTCAGTGGAGTAATGTCCCTCGGAATTTCTTCTGCCAACCAACACTTGCACGATTATCTCACGACTGTATGTTCCGACGGTGGCTTGAAACTTCTTTACACATTTTGTGCAGCTGCAACACGCTTGATAAATCGTGGCAGGGTATCTTGTGTTGTCGTAAGTTGATCTAAAGTAGACAATTCAGCACACGTTAAGATAACGTTGCAAAGAGTTTTCACGACGTAAGATACTTTAACAAGAAGAAAAATCTATGATATCAAGGATAACTTTTGCTAGGAGATAGTTCATATTATAGTAAATACAGAACACGAATTGATTTAATTGCTGAAAACCGTAGTGATTAAAAGCGTTTGAATGAGCAGCCTATAGAAAAATGTCTACTGGTCTTGCAAAGTGGATAAGTACATCATAGAATTCTTATTTGAAATTTTTAATTCCCAAGCTTGCTCGATAAAACTAACATACATGTAATGCCACGGGCTCAAGCTTTTGCTTTGAAGAGTAGTGTACGAAAAGAATCTCATGAAAGGATTGACATAAGGACACATGAAGCTGTCTCTTCTTTTTTTGCAGAAAGTCTGAAAAATCATGCGGATTATGTTACAACTGTATATACTATTTCCTCAAGCTCTCACGATTCATATTTTACAGATAACTCATATTAAAAAGAAAACGCAATTGTCTTGAGGACGCTTTTTGCTGGTTTGTAACCACAAAATACTTATAATAAAACCATAAGATCACTCAAGTGCAAGCTACGCATGACGGATTCTCGGGACAACCAATTTAAGTCAGTTAATAATGTAATGACTTTCTAAATTTGATACTAAATTAATGAGCCCTGTCGCTCAACAACTGCTAAGGTCTTTAATAAAATAAGTAAAACCATAACATCATGGGCTCCGTTAGAGGGGGGCGGGGGGAGATTACCCCCCCCCACCAATTGGAGTGGGGGGTAACTAATGAAAATTACTCCCTCACTAATGTAGAGATAAAAATTTCATTTTTAATAGATCTTATTTTCATATTTTTATTTTGTTGCACAACTTTTGAGTTTTTTACTTGGAAACTCCGACTCGCAAAACAACGCCAAACTATGTAATATGTATCCTGTCAAAAATATACGCATCAGAATGCGGTATGTGTGACGTCATAATTTCTCACTGTTACAAAGTGTTTAATTTCGCTTTTTACCACTCACCAACGAAATCTACTACAGTTGCACTGTTTCAATGTCTTTCTGCGTTGAATCGTTGCAACTCGGCGGCTTTTTTCGCGGAGACAGCTTTTCTTCGCCTTTGTTTGAACCATGCGGGCTTGATGGTTTTGCCATGCCATGCGATTTTGCTTATGGCGAGACGATGGGTAGTTTTTTAAATTGATTGCAAGGGATAGCTGAGTCAAGATACAGCTATTTTCTGAGTCAAGTTAAATTCCTATTTATTTTTAAATAATATTATTATTTATAAAATTCCATTTTTTGTTTAGTGTTATTTCTTGCACGGCGCAGATGGTAGGCCTTCCTGTAGTATCGATCAAGATGTCTCTCTATTTTCAGTTGTTGTAAAAGTTAATGCATTTTAGGTTTAATTTTATTTTTTTCTGAGTTGAATGCAGGCCTAGCTTTGGGCTTTTGATCTTTTAAATGTAACCTTTTATTGTCTGAAGTGCAAAATTTGAAGGACTTGAGTCAAGGAAGAATACTGCGAGGTATTTTTGCGTACTCTTCCAGTCAAAATTGTCTCAAAACTTCAAAAAATGTGGCAAATGTTAAAAAGCTTTTGCTCGCGATTTCAGATTTGTTGAAATAATTTTTTGATTTTAAATCTTGCTGAAAAGCAAAAATTTTGCGCCTTTGGCGCGAAACATGTCGGCTAAGACGGTGTATAAGAAACTGAAGCTTTCAGTAATGGGAAGTGGGTCTGGGGGTGACTTCCCAGAAGTATATGTGATGTGATAATCCAATAAGCCCCCTGTCGACGTCAAAACATCATTCCCGCCCCTGCTTAAATTACCCCCCCCCCACTCTCAGGAAGTGTCCGAAGCCCCTGCATAACATTATATCACCAGTTGAATAGACAGGTCATACTAACCGGTCTCCTTTCTTGAGTCTGGTAGCGACTACTTCTTAGCTGAAAGCTACTCGTCTCCACTTTGTCAGTGATACTAAAAATACATGATACAGTAACATTAAAACTTTCTTAGTTCCAGCATCTGTTTTTGAGTTGTTGAGAAACAGTAACAAGTCCGCGACGTTATTATTAGCATGCTTTTTGTTTTGCATTCGGTGAAAACATTAATCTGATTGCTCACATCCGCTAATGTTTCATTATATCGAACACAATTTGAAAATGTGACGAAAAGCTTTTGGTTAACTCAAAGAGATTTACAAACATACTTTTTTATTCTTTTGGTTGGGCTCTGTCTATAACTTTTTCTAGTGTAGGTTATCCTAGGCCTATATCGTACTAGAAAGGTATTCTAGACTCACTTTGGTAAGCTACTGTGCATGATGCGATTTTAGAAAACTAAGTGGCGAATTTAACCACCAGAGCAAAAGTAAACTCAACATTGTTAACACAACGATTTGTTTCAAAGAAAATGGATGTTAGATTTATTTATAGGTACAATCAGCGAATACCATTGCATGAAACTTTTATCATTATTAGTACAGTAGTACATTCTGTAGCTTGATATGTTTGAAACTAGTTTTATTTTTATTCACTATTGCGTTGCAGTATTTTTGTAATGTCTATATAAATAAAACCGAACTATATTTGCAATAGACTTACTATAATAAGAATAACAGCTGACTAACTCGAAATATAGACTAAACGCGATGCAGGAAGTGTAGCTTTGTGTTGTGAATTCACAATGCAACGCATCATTGGCTTTCGTGAAATGTCGTGAGACAAAATGGATGATCATAATCTGCTATCCAGTCAGCAAAATAGATAGTTTTTAGATTGATTCAACGTCTGCAGACATTGAACCAACTTAATAAGTATCAATTTTGCTAGCTGGGATAACTGCATTTCGAGATGTTTGAGCGATTGCTTGTTTGCTTCACATTTTGAATTTGTAACTCATAGTACATTAAGCCGGATATCCGAGTCAGTCACATTTCTAATAAATTGAAACTTGAATACAAAAACTAAATACAAATATTAAGAATAGCATTCGCTTGAGTTAATTTTAGCTTTAAAAGAAAGCTATTGTTGATTTCAGATAATACTTCTTCGAATTCAATCGCTGATATAAGATTTATCATCTTATGACCCAGTATGACCTCGTTTATCATCTCATAATGAAGATTACTTTCTTTAACCACAAACAGACATAACCGAGCAAACACACAGCATTCAAAATTATAAAAACAGAAACAAAACAGCAAACGCATAGCCAAAAACGTTTTGTATTTTGTTTCTGTTTTTATAATGTTGAACGCGGTGTTGTTGCTCAACACAAATATTGTAAGCAATTAGATACATTTACGCTTTTGCACCATCTTTTGAAAAAGTAATAGAAACAAGTTGCTTAGTGGATTCATTTAATAGTATCATTAACAATTCACTGGCAGTAAGCCTACTTCATTCAAAAGTGTTCCTTCCCTTTCTTAGAGCTTATTTGACAAAATATATATGACTTTTGCTAGATTTTATCTAAAGCCAAAACGAATTAACATGTCTACAATTTATTGCTCAAAACACGTAGTATAAAAAGCAAAACATTTTGCAAAAAATTTTGCACAAAATCGCATTGGAAATTTGCCAACTTTTTTGGTTGCGAACATGTGACGTGCGGTAAAAAAACGTTGACACCCAAACTAATAAAAAAATATTTTTCAACAAACTACATGGTGACTGCACTGTGTGGCGTTGATTTAAATACTTATGGAAACAACCTTATGGAAAAAAAGCATCTAAGTTACTTATGAAATATGATCAAAACGTGATGAAATAAGTCAACTACTTAGGCTCACCTTTTTGGCCATACAATCGGGGTTTGGATTGTTGGCTGAGAATTTCCCCTTCGAGAGTTTGTATTCAGTGGAGTTAGTTTCATTGAACGGGCAAAAATCAAGTCAATGAAGACAACCACCAGGTATATGATGAAAACGATCTGTTATAAAAATATAAATGGTGTAAGATTCTTGATAACAGACAAGGTTTTAATGGGGAAAGAAAACAAAGACAGTGCATGCAAGTAGGATATAAACTACCCATACCCCTTTTCTCCATTGAAGAAATAACAGCTGTAATTTTTACGCGACTTGGGAAGTCATTGTCATGACGTTGATCTTTTTTCCCACTGATTCTATGGCAGACGTTAAATCAATGTAAAAAAGAGCTTATTTTTACTAGCTTGTATTGAAAATAGACGCACTTCTTGGATAAGCAGCAGAGAAATTTCGTACAGCTTGTTAAAAGTAAATTCTTTTACTGAAACAGAACAATGAAGAACAAATTAACCAGGGTATTTTGTCGTCGTAACCACCTTGCTGATAACTAATTTTTTTATGCGGGGAAGTTATTTTGATTTAAATTCAATACTCTTGTACATTAGGCTGTGTGGGTGGATACTTTTTCTTACTATTGATTTTCGATCATCTTCGGATAGAGCACTTATTTTACATTTATTTAACGTCTGCAGACGTTTAGCGAATAAACTTTCTAGCTGGAAAAGTGCCAGGGTTGAAGTCGTTAAGCAGAATTGGTCTCGCAAAAAAATGTGCCAAGCAGAGACAACGTACAAAATTACAGTAGAGAGGCAAGCAAATGACAATTAGAGCAGTGGTACTGCATGAATCGAAACTCTTAAAAGGTTACTTTGAGTCTACAATAAATTTGGCTACTTTGTCTAACTTTTTTTTTTGTAAAAAAGATGTTTCGATATTTTTTGAAATCTTAAAAATAATTTTAGTGGCTGAATTGACATTGAAAATTTGTCAATTATTTTTTTCTATTGTATGAAGTTCCAGCAAAACAGTGAAAAACGTTGCTTCTGTGATGAAACAAACTTAGACACAGCACACAATACAGAACAATGGGGGTTCGTAATCATCGAGCTGCCTTTATTTAAAAATGATACCATTTGCATTTTGTGATAACTACTTATGTAACAAGTGAATTCAAATGCTCAAAATGCGTTTTCCACTCGATCACTTCACACAAAAACTTTTTTTGCTGTTTTATCTCTGTTCTTTGTACTTTATTTTATGGCGTGCATATATAATAAAATGCAAATCATCAAACAAACTTCAATCTACAGCAATAACTAAACATTCCAACATAATCTTGTTTAACTTACTCTTTCCATAATATCCATGTCTGCACTGCCTTGTGTTGTCTGCACTGCCTTGTGTTGTTTGCAGGAAGAGTTTCTCTTTAATTTATGATGTAAATCACTCGCAGGCCTGGGTTATAAAAGCGACTTGATGGGGAATTTTTCTTTTGAAAACAATCTAATTTCCCTTTTTCTGTTTTTTGTTTAGGTACAAATGTTCTCCTAATAGAATATTTCAATAATATCGCAAAGCGCCATTGTGGTCTGAAAAGACGTGAGACGCGTTAAATTTTAGAAGTGAACTTTAAAATACTTACGTCTTGCCAATGTGTAAAGGATTACGTCTGAAATAGTGTGACGACGCCCATTTCACGCCTCCAATTACGCGCTTGATGCAATCACCGAACGGGTTTTCTTTTGAAGAGAACGACAGATTCGCATTTTAAAATAATTGCAACAGAAGAAATATATTAAATTTCAAAAAGTTTTTACCAGGGAATAACTGCAAAAAAAGTACAAATGAAGAGGCGACGATACGAGTAAGGTGGCGCATACGTAAATCACATTTTGAAAGTGATGCAATAGCAAAATACACTATCGACATGTTTAGGCTCTTAATGTAAACAAAAAATTAAAATATTTTATTGTGAAAACATGGGCCCTACTCTACCATTAACCACTACCGACCGTTAAGAGATTACTTATGTGGCATATTTGTTTGTTGGTTAAAGTCCAAGGAACTACTTTCAGAGGACTTAAGTTCGATTCTTGGACGGGCATGCAAAAAACAAAATGTTCACAAAATGCAAAATCTTAATTAAAAAACAAACTAAACTTATCCTGTTTTGTAACCTACTTGTAAATGGCGCAATTTTATCTTTTGTAGTTAAAATGACAACTGAATTCGTTTATTTATAAATCGGTCAAAATAATGAAAATAATTCAACGTAAAATTAATTTGATTCAAACTTTTTTTGTTACATTTTTTAAATAGCCATGCAGTCGGTGCGAGTTCCCAAATGAAACATAATTAGGTGTTAACATTGACTATTGATAGAATCATTTGGAAGTGGTGAAACTCTTGTAAAAGAAACAAACGTCCACTGTCTTGCAACACTCACTTCCGTTTGAGCTACGCAAGCAAAGCAAACTTAATCTATCGTTTGAAGGAAACTATAGAAAGTTTTAATTTCAGAAAAAGCCGTGGCTTTATGCGGATAGGTTGATCTGCGTAAGATTCACAAATGCAACATGGTGGTATTAATAGTCGTTTTTTCGATGACCTACTATTTTCTCTTTTTTTAACAACTATGCATAGAATTAGACAGTTGCCAGCCACGAATAAAAAATTGTCAATTTTCGATCGTTCATTCATTTACTTTTTTTTATTTTTGACTATGAAAGCAAAAATTATATCACTTGTCATAACATAGTAGGAGTTTGGAAAAAATAGAAGTGACAATACGCTGACGTTGATGCTTGCTCGAGTGAGAAAATATTTACTATACTTTATACAAGGATTTAGACACGGTCACAACCATACCCCTTGGCGATGGGGGTGCAAGAAGGAAAGTGGTTGCTCCTACGCTACAAAAAAGCACTTTGAACTTGTGGGAATATGTACACTGTCCAGTTATTTCGTCAAATTGTAAAAAATATATATATTGCTGCGTTTACAAAATACATTTGCAAAGACAAGATTTGGGCAAATTTTGTTTGTACCCACACATATTTTTATTCTCTTTCGTCTACGATCACAACAACTTCAGAAATGGAAGCAAATACAAAAAAAATATTTGTAAATTTTGTAAATGTGATCTACTTTTGAACAAATTAGTTGCAGCGGCAAATTACCAGTGCAATGACTAACACTTCAACAAAACAAACTGTAGATCAGATTTTTTTCTGTTTAATAACTCTGATTAAAGCACGCTTTCACTGTAGTTTGCTGAGCCTATGTTTCGATGGATCGGATCAGAATCTTACCCAGTCGGAAACTTAAGTTTGTAATTAGAATTCTTCAAGCTTTACAAATTCAATTCAACAGCCTTTGCTGAATACGCACTTTCAGGTCTACCGTTCCTCTTTGTTGTTGCGCGCTTTCCAATTGTTGGTTCTGTTTTGGCGATTTGTTGATTTTTTTTACACTTCAGGTTTCTGCTTAGCCTACAAGTTGAGTGGTTTGTAGGATATTTGTTTCTGTTGCCTAAAATTCAGTTGCTTTGATAAGTCTCCAATCTGGTATTTAAAGTTTCCAATACAAGAATATTAGCCTAAACCATGGCGATCTATACTACTGGCCTTCCCAACGTAGCGACAGCCAAATAATGTGGGGCCTATAAGTTTTAACTAGCAAGTATTAGGCGCACAAAAAAGCGTCTTTGCATGAATTATTACTAACAAACAAACACTTCTGGATTAGAAAACGAATTTTTTAACATACTGAGTGTTTTGAAAGTTGGGTCAGTCTTGGTTTCGTGTACCTTGATTCTGTTGACATCTTGATTCTCATGGTATTCTTAACATGTAGCTATTGTCTTACTTTCTTGCAACTTATTTAATAATATTACATTTTGATTACTTTTTGGCACTGTATTTACAATTTTTAGGCTAAAAAACATTACTTGACCAATGAAAATTGCTGAAAATATGTTGTAACACTTATCTCAATTGGTAAATTGAATTTTCGTATAGGCCCCCACATTATTTGGCTGTTGTCACGTTGGGAAGGCCAGTAGTATAGATCGCCATGGCCTAAACAAAATGAAGAATTTGGTAATTTTTCATTTCGTTTAATGTGATTCTTTGTTGTTTCATTTGCTGTTGAGCAGGTAGTTTTACCTGCTTCAACCCCTTTGAAAAATCAGTCGTGCTGACAGACGAAACGTCAAAAATAAAACCTATTTATCATTTCAACATCTTGTGATAGTCTAGTACTCTAAGTCTAGTCTACCAGTCACCGAAAGAATACAAGAAATTAGTTTATAATTAAAATCCTGGTAAATAGTCTCATCCTGTATTCTATTTTTTAATTATAAGAAAATTATAACAGATATTGCAGATATATGGATTCATAATTCGGCTTGGTTCGGTTCTAGCTGGGTTCGGCGGAAAAAAAGATGTTCGCTTTATTTGTGCAGTCGCTCTCTACTCACACGAATTTATGACTCATTGACGCATTTAAAACATACATTCACTCTAAACATTTCCACCACAAAGAATAGCCAAGTTACCCTATAGGTTTGATGTGAAAATTGCTGAATTGTCGGGCCATGACACACGAAAAGGAACAGATCTCACTGTTTGAAGTGAAAGGCTCCAACATGGATTTCGCAACGCACTGTTGCGACCTTGAGAACTCGTAATGACGTCACGAACTTGCACCTACTTTCCTGCCAAAAAGTAAAACTTTTGAAAAAATTTGTTGAGGTTTGTTTCGTTAATTTTGAAAATTTTTTCTAGTTCTATGGAAAGCTTGTGCTGACTCAAACTGGAGCGCACTGCTTCAAACTATTTGAATGAGATCATTTTCGTTTTAAGTTTATTGTCCGTAAGCTTGAAAAGTAGTTGCACAGGCGATCATTTGGCAGTAGCTGACAACTGCAAACATTTTAATAAATTAAAATAACCTAACAGCTTGAAATTTAAAATAACGGTTTCCACTGCCGTGAGCAGCATTCATTCATATTCTTTCATTCCATCGCAATGGTTTGTTTCATAGATCGCTATATTGAAAGCTTAGCAACGCACTTCACGACTTTAGTGTGCAGTGACACCTAAGCAGGCTATGTCAATTGTGGTGCTACATATCGATCTGGCACGGTGGCACCTTGACAAGGCGACAACGAGCGACCATGCAGTCTGCAAGTCAGTTGCCACCATATGGATAGTGATGATGGTTTATAATTTGCATTAAAATGTGATAAAACAATAGGTCACATTGCGCAGTGAAAAGTGAAATGTTGCTCAAGTTGTGGGAATCTTTCCAACAAATCCATTGTTCAGCATCTAGGCTACTTTTGTAATACGTCACATATTGGCATAGTCAATTAGTCATACGCTATATAAGTTACATTACAGACACGCATGGAATTTTGCACAGATTTCTCGCTTACACAAACGCCTCGTCCTATTTATGAACTTATAAAATCAAGGAAATCTACAATGTACCGTATGCTACATTTATTTGCAATGCGTTTTCTTAACCCTTCGCTGTGCAAGAATTTTAACTTTAACTTATTTGTATTATTATTACTTTTATTATTACTTTTATTATTACTTATTAGTATTATTATTTTTATACTTTTGGTTTGATTCGTGGCAATTTTCATTATCTTGTCATTAATTGCAGCAAATTGTAATGTCTTCGTTGCATTCACTATTTTATCATAAGCTGTTAATCCAAAGATTAACATTTATAGGTTACATTAAAGCTTTTGGCAACGACGCATGACAACTTAGAGGTCCAGTATTAGCAATCGTGATTTAGCTAAGATCTATGTTGCTGAAGGCACTCCACATGATAAACCCTTGTTGGCTAACAAGCAGTGACTAACTATAAATGCCGTTACGTATGCAACTTCCATTCTCCTTAAACGGGTAAAAATCTATGATGACTGAGGTTTGACTCTTTCTTTTTCGAAATCGTGATCAAATTTTTTATTCCTGCAACAAAAAAAGTTGATAAAATGTTTTATTTTGAGTATAAAAATCTAAAAAAAGGACAATTTCATATTTATAGCAGCCGGTTGGAATTCTTTTTAACTTAAGTCTAAAATTTTTCCACCCATCAATAGCCCTACCAACTTGTAGGTTTGACATACTTCTTTAAAATTTTATCATCGTAAGGAAGTAGTCCGTGGAATTGCGAAATGTAGTTTCATATCAGTAGTTCTTTGTCTGGGGAATATTTTGCTTAAAAATTTCCATAAAGTTTTTGTTAAACTGTATACCTATAATTATTTTATACATTTTAAGCTTATCGTTGACGTAATAATAACTCTAAATTGTTGTAAAGGAATGGGTACCGGCTGGGCCAGTGGTTTCCAACCGGGCAACAATTTCTCATCAGATAGGAATTTTATGATTTCAAGGGAAGAATTGCAATGGTAAAGTTAACTCAATATAACTATTTTTGTTTTCAAGTTGACATTGACTGAGTTAATTAATTGCACTAGGCTACTTTGTATTATACAATATCGAAAAAAATTTGAACTTATTTTGTCGTACTCCAATTTTTGTTTGGCAGTTTATAACTTTTGCTTGTGTAGACGAATAAAACCTTTGTGTCCAACTTGTAGAAAAACATTAAGTGGATTGTGCTGCAGAACATGCTCACGATTGGCATTGATGTTTTAGCGTCGTAACCTAGGAACACTCAGCTGCGCGGCTGAACCACCAACGTGTTTGCTTCTCTGCTGGTCAGGTTTGCTCCTTTGGAAGGGATGAAAAAGTGTTTGATTGCAAAAGTACTTTTATAGCAAAGACAAAAAATTTTGCTTGGAAAAAGAGCAAGTGAAAAATTGACCAACATGAGCAAAGTGAGGAATGCATCAAACAAGGTTTGGAACCACTACGATAGGGTATAGGCCTTCTACCCTACACTCAGTAGCAGACTTGGGGGGAAATTGGCAACGTACCCCCCAGCAGATGAACGGGCCCAACTTCTATATTTTCAATTTAAGAGTGTTGCTTTTTTTCTTGTCAACTGCAATAGCCTATTTACTGTAGTTGGTTGGTGTAGTCTTGCAACTGTTTTGCAGTCACTTTTTCTGCGTTTACCCGAAAGTTGATGGAAAATCGAAAACTTCAGTAAATTATTAGGCCTATGACTCTTTCTCGTTGCCAGTATATTTTATAAATAGTCGCTGATACTTTAGAGTCACGGATCGGTGTCCTTATCAGGGCCAGCCAGGTTCAAAGTTTCATAGAGCGGTCGAAGTGCACTGAGGTGGCTTTAGATCAACTTAAGGCAGTTGGGTATTTTTTTCAAGTCATCATTGAAGAGCCATATTTAGAGTTCTGATATAGACACGAAACAGCAATTTAAATTTTGTTTACGTTAGGTCACGAGGTCGGTCAGTTGCTTTACCGGCTTTGTGTTTAATACTGTCAGATTTTGTTGTTTTTAGATTTGAGCTGAAACGATTCTTTACTACACACATACCAGGAACAACGCTTTGCTTCACGCACGAATAGGCTATCTCTTTGTGATTAAGGAACTGAAATTAACTTGTATAAAATCATGATTTCTAACTTTTTTTTAGAACGCCGTTTTAAAATAAAAGCTGCAATGCATTGATGTAATTAAACTACTTATGCTTAAGCCGGAGATCAATGAAGATTATATCATTTGCCGCGTAAACCGTTTCTATTCACAATCAGCTACAAATAGGGTTGGTGGTTGTCAATGTTCCCTCTAAGAAAATTTTTTCAACGCGCAATACATTTTTTCAGAGAGCATTCATATCTTAAAAGGTTGCGTTTGCAAAGTTGCAAGGGAATTACGAATTCAGTTCATTTTATTTTTTTGAAAAGTAATATGAAATTATGAAAAAGCACGAACAAATCACAAACTATAATTCAAACAGCCCTTTTTTGGTTTTGCGCTTTTCAGGTGATCACACACTTTTCATTTCACTGTCATTATTTATTGATATTGTTTCTGATACGTCAATCAAGACAGATTCGACTGTCAATCGGTAGCACATCTAGAAATAAAAATTGTGGACACCGAGCTCCCTCAAATACAATCTTGTAAGAAAGAAAGAAGAGTATTAAACTTAAGGTATGCAAGCATATGAAACCAGGCTGGGATCTGGGGGCTGGCCCCTTGAAAAATATGACAAACTGTTATCTAATTTTGGTCGTTTTTTGACTCTTATAATGCTGTTTGCATACGATTTCTTTATTTTTCTGCATGTACCCTTCCCTAATAAGGCCCGCCTTTTTGATTTTGTCGCAAATTCATCATGAAATGGAAAAAACGGGTACCAATGTGTGTTTTATTGTGTTTTAGCATCTTTAAAGCACCTCTTTAGAATAATTTTAATAACATATTGACCACGGTTTTAAAATTATAGTTGATTTGCTAATTACTTCTGAGTGGGCCTTAAAAGGGCACCATTGCCTTAATAAGGCCAGCCATCTAAACTCAATTTTTTAAACCATAAAGTGCGGAAAAAAAACAATACACAACATCAAAACCGCGAAAAATCCCAAAAACAATTTCGTTACCAAAGTTTATTACAAAAAGAAATGTTAAACTTCACGTAATGAGTTCAAGTAAGTTCTTTTCCAATCAATCGTAAGTTCGTGCAAACAAGGTTTTTTTCAATCACAAGTTCAAATAAATTTCTTCAAAGAAATTCTTTTTCAACAATAAAACATTTACATATCACAATCAGGGCATGCAAATTCATCATCATCTTTTGTTAAACCAACGCAGTCTTCATGGTTGCCTACCACATTTTGCAACTTTCACGTTGCCTCATGTCGGAGACTGTATTTTCTAAACATACTGGGCAACACCAATTTCCTACACTTGGACGTCTTTTCATAATTACTGTTTTCCCCTTTCGTGTTGCCTTTTCTCTCCCTTTTCCATACGTGTCAAACAGAGACTTCGATACAGTTGTTGCGCGATAATTAATGCTCCTTTTTCTTTGCCCCCGCTTCTTGCTTAGAGTATTTTCTGACGGTGTAGCCATAATGCTATGAAATGGTGTTGATATGGGGGGCTGTGTTGCGATCCCATGACTTGTTGATGGTTGAGGAGAGATCCCATGACTTGTTTATATTTGTGGAGACATCTCATAACTTGTTAATGGTTGTTGAGACATCTTATTACTTGTTGATATTTGTGGAGACATCTCATGACTTGTTAACGATTGTGGAGACAACTCATGACTTGTTGACGGTTTGGGAGACATACCACAACTTGTTGGTGGCTATGAAAACATTTCCTGACTCGGTGATGGCAGCTGAGATTGGTCACCGACTGTATGGTCAATGTTGGTGACATCACTTGAAGCAAAGACATGGTCAGCAGTAGCCTTGTTAGCAAATGGAAAAAATCCAAATCCTAATAAAAGCGAAACCCAATTTTCGCAAAACTGGAAACAGGTAAGTTATTGTGTGCCCTAACCACATGGTGGTGGTGTTTTGATCTGAGGTTGTACTTGTTAGCTGCCAGTAAGGGAGTATCAACTGCACTGTCTTTCTCCTAACAGCCCTTACAAGCCCACAATTGAATGCCAGGGGTACCTACCCTAATAAGGCCCATGGCTGATTTTGATGGGCCTTGTTAGGGCAAGTCTTCACAATCAGTTTAACATGAACTACCTAAATACACTATCCAAGAAGGGTCAATATGTCAATACATGTTGAAACGTTAGACCCTTTAGTTTAGAGTATCCTGAAACTCTAACAAAGGTAGAAAACAAACACCACTTACGAAAAACGCCGATAGATTAAGAACTGAACAAAATTTTACTCCTGCAAGATAGCTTTCAGAAATTTACAACTAACTCTGCTGGCATGTGGTTCATAGCATCTTTTCACAAATTGGGACTAGGTGGGCAAATTTAAAAAAAAGGGCACTTTTAGCGCGAGAGTTATGTTAAAAAGGGCACTTTTCGCGCGTAAATGATGGGAAAAAGGGCATTTTTTCCCGAGCGTAAACTATGCAAGCTTAAAAATATAGATTTCTCAGGCAAATTGTGGGTAAAAAGGCATATTATACCTAGACTAAACATTTGAGACCCATAATTGATTCCTATATTCATCCCTGCCCACAATATTTTATAAATAATAACACAAGCCAACACACTTTTTGTGTCAGCATAGTAAATGTCATTCTACTTTTGGGTGCTGAATTCAAAAATCACATCAGATTTTTTGTATCACATCAGGATTTCATGATATCTATATGCTTTTTTGGTAAAAATTGGTAAAATCAACTCCTGATCTGTATTGGTAGACTATGGCGTTTCATGGAATTTGAACCCTTTTTCGTCAACAAGGTCTGCGATAAAGTCTAAATTCATCACGATAAAGTCTAAAGTCTACACAAGACATACAAATATAATATTAATGAAAACATTGAGGTATTTCAAGACCTGTTTTATTTTTTTATTTTATTGACGTCTGGTAACTTGAACCCAATTCTTCAAAGTTTATCTGCTAACACTAAACGTTCAACGTTCTTTTTTTTTACAAGAGTAGGCTACATTGTTATTTTTTTCGTGTTAAGAAGTAGGTTTGGTGGCTGTGCAAATCTCCAATGCATATTTTAAACCTTTTGATTTTGCCATCTTGTCCTTTTGTTGGTGCTACAGTTGTGTGTTTGTAATGTCATTCACTATTATGTTTGCGCCACCAAAGAAAAATAAAATTGTAGAAATTGAATAGAATAGACACTTAAAAATAGGTTCAGTTCTACAGAAAAAAGGAAATTCACATGCAGTTTTGGGAAACGTTACTCTGGGACAAACTTTCGCTTGCATGATTTTCGTGAATGTTGTGAGTTGATTTAGGATTTCCATTGATCTATCGTCTTAGGTTTTCCACACAAGCTTTACATTCAGTATGTGGAGCCCATGATTTGTCCTGATCACCCAGGCGAATTTTAAAGTATGCAAGATATGCTTGTTTCACAAAATTTGTTATGGTTTGCCTTTGGTTAGGAACAGTATAACTGCCACATATTTAACAAAAAACATCAGGGTCATTTTCACATTTTCTCTTTGAAGATGCCATCCTGCTACTTATTCACACCACAAACAGAATTAACACCTTGATAATATGAAAAAATCTGAATACATGAAAATTCAAAAAAGAATGAGTTATAGACAAGTTTCACATAAGCTTAAATCTCCACGTTCAGCAAAAAAGATAAAACCGATGTTATATATCAAAAGTGGAGTGGTACTGACAACGTGAATGTAACCCTGTCTGTAAGGGGTGGTTTATGGGCAGTTCTCAGAAGATACATAAGTTGGATGGTCTACCATAGACAGATGGTCCACTAGCCAGACGGTCTATGTGACTTTTTTGACCAGTGGACTATCTAGCTAGGCTGCTAGGGGGTCTTCTGACTAGTGTACCTTCTGAAGATAGGTCGGTCACCCCAATGGTCATGGTGTCATCATACATCTCCAATGTTACAAAATAAAATCATTTCCATGATTATGACAAATTTTCAAACACTATTGGCTCATAAGGTCTTTACAAAACGGTAACAGTAAGAGAAAATTCGGCCAAAAAGCCAAAATTATGAGAAAAAATATCATGCAAAAATCTCAAAAACTTGATGTGATGGGTAAAATCTGTGATTTTTGAAATCAGCAGCCTCAATATACCCCAAATCACATCTTACATTGCAGACACAAAATTTTTTATCTTTTTTGTTGGCCTGTGTAATCTAATAAAATTTAATCTAGCGACATTTAGTTGCAGAGGTTTCTTGTACCAAAGTAAAAAGAAACAACTATGATAATAGAGTATATGAAACACAACTGCTAAGATAGTACAATGAGTTGAATCTTTGCAGAATTAGATGATTCTAAAGAGCTGATAGTATTTTATTTTAATGAAAATCAGGAAACAAACTTCGGTAATTCAGACATTTAGAATCTCACACAAAATATGAGGTAATCACAACACAAATTGATAATATTATTAATCTGCTTGAATGGAACATTAAGGATATTATAAGTAAAGTCAAAGGTAGGCTGATAAGTTCTAAATGTATGCTGAAGCTTTCCATTTAGCTGTTCATTCTTTAACTTGGATCTAACTTAAACAAAAATTAAGTCTAAAAAATTGCCCACCTAGTTTCAAACTAGGTGGGCAAAGAAAAGGCTAGGGGGGCAAGCAAAGGGACTAGGTGGGCAATTGCCCACCTAGTTTATATGTGAAAAGATGCTATGATGTGGTTTCTTCTACGAAACCAAATTACTTTTCTGTTCATTCACATGATTACCGCAGCCAATTAGATTACAACAGATGTTCCGTGCTTGCTTTGGTTTTCCAGATATGAAAAGGTGGGCCTTATTTAGGCACGGGCCTTATTTGGGCAGGGTACCATATTTAAGTGTAATTCGACACATCACAAATACGTTCTATAAAAGTTAAATTTAAAAGCTTTGCTTTAAGTTAGAAGCGTTGCAAGTGCGCAAATATAGAATCACACTGCGCAAATGGTCTGGTGTAAATGCGCATTTGCTCACCTTAGAGGAAACACTGGTGGTTGTGTCAGAAAAATCAACTTAGTATTTTTTTTCTGTTAAAAGTTTTTTTTTCATTTGTTTCAAAACGAACTAGAAAAACAAAAAAGTAGGACGTCAAGTTTTTAGCCCTCTGCTGGAAGGGCGAGGGGGCACCAATCATGGGGTAGGCCTACCCAATTTTACTGAATAGAAAAATATTATTGCATCAATTTATCAGACACTAGATAAAGCTGTGTTTTTTCTTCCACAAGTAAACAATTCATTTTCATAAAACGTGCTGTCTTATCGAGGGACCAAAATTTGGACTGAAATTAACCAAACAATAAACAATCAATCAATCAATCAAAGAAGTAAGGGGTCACATGTCACTTAAATTGCGCAATTCATGCATTTGAAACGTTCCCGTTTTCACAACTCGAATGCAAAATAAAGAAAAAGCAATGACATTCCAAGAATACGTCACAGTTTGTTTTTAAATATTGTTCGCGATCAACTATTTACAGACGTGTTTATGACATCATTATCGTCTACCAGTCACACGAACGTTAGGCCTAAGTTGGTTTTCCATCTTTCGTGTGCTGGTGACCTGGTGTATAGCAAAACCGCACAGAATGGCCTACTCTGCTCTTCTATTAGTTGTCCAACAATATTGCAAAATGAATTCATTTAGTTTTCATTTTATTGAAACTTTCTTGCTCAGTGATTACACAATCTGAAACTCCTTCTAATCTATATGTAGGCATAAGGGGTGATTTAATACTAAAGTATGACAAATTGTTGAAAGAGCTCAGCATGTTCATTTTATTTGTATAGGCTACAGCAGCGGTTGAAAAACCTTTTTAGGTTTACGGCACCCTAATGAAAAGAAAAATATTTTGCTGCATCCCATGGCATAGGCTACTAACGATCTTTCATCTCGAATACAGCAGATTATTGAAACCAACCTTAATTGTTTTATACCAAAGACTTTTGTGTGTGTTACAACTGGGTACAATAAAGTGAACTCTTCACCAAAGCTTTATAATACGTAGTAGCTTAGAAAAAATCATGTCTTTTTTGCTAGACTTATTATAGCTGAAGTGTGGAGAAAAATAGGCAAGCTCGCTTAATTGTGCCCTTGGGAAAGGCCATTTTTAATAACACCTTTAGAAACCAACATATTAATAGTAACAGCTATTTTACTTGGAGAATGAATGCCACTCGGTATTAAAAAAAAGTTTAATTATTTTGAAGTCAGCTTGAAACTTAACATAGGCTTACTGCTATCCCATTAGCAAACAAAAAGGGTAAAAACCTTTTCATGCAAAGCATTTGTGGCCCATCCTGTGAGTAACATATGCTTTTATAACCAGATGAGAATCGAAACTTGTCAACCAAGAACCTCCACCCGGACGGCACAGCTGCTGGGGCAATGGACAAGTTCAAATGCCCCACCATCCTGCAGCTCAACATTGAAGGTTACTACATAACAAGTAAGATTAAAGTTGTGGAGCAGCTTGACATGCCTATACCAATCGGGTACAAAAAAAACTTACTAAATGAATTACATTCGACATTCAGCACAACTTGTATTGCATATGACAGCACAAAATCACAACAGCAAAAGAGTGCTACACTCGATATTTGTGACTACGATACGCATGTTATAATGGCAGGGGTCGGCAACCTAGGGCCCGCCGGCCGGATCCGGCCGCCAAGGAAAATCATCCGGCCCGCAGCCGCTTTACACATTATGGTATTATATGGCCCGCCTAGGGAAATATTATTTTATTGGTGTCCGACGTTTTCTTCGTAAACAGTTCTTCGTAAAGCAATTCTTCGTAAGCAATTTTTCGTAAAACAATTCTTCGTAAAGTTAATTCTTTGTAAAACAATTCTTCCCAAAGCATTTATTCGTGCATGCAATGGAGATGTGATGTATACGAAGAAATGCTTTACGAAAAATTCTTTTACGGATTTCATTTCACCAACAACTGTTTACGAACAATTGTTTTACGAAGAATTGCTTACGAAGAATTGCTTTACGAAGAATTGTTTACGAAGAATTCGCCTATAACCTATTTTATTATTGAACCACTAATTTTTGATTAACTTAATGTGATTGTAACAGGCTATGCCTCATTTTCTCCGCTTCTTTGGTGACTTTTATACAGTTCGTGATATGAATCGTTACAAACATCCGACAAACCTTTGAGCATTCCTTTTGACTCAATCGTCCGCTGGCCCAGTCTAGACAATTTGCTAAAAAGAGTGTAGGCTACATGCTAAAGAAAGAAATAGCAACCTTCCTTGAAAATAAGACCATCATTGCCAGGCATGGAGGAACCATTTTAAAAGTAGGTGGGCCCAGAGGCGCAGCAGTCAAAGTCAATCCAACTTTCAAAGTCAGTCCTTCTCTGTATCACAAAGAAACTGCAAGGTAATCTTGGTCAAATCTTTCGCTGCCTTTTCAAAGAAATGTGGCTTTCAAAAGTAGGGTAGGTGGGCCAGGCCCACCCACAAAATAAAGTAGGTGGGCGCAAGCCCACGAGGCTCACGTGGTTCCCCCATGCCTGATCATTGCTGCACAGTGCCCAATTTCATGAACATGACTGGATTTTAATTTGACATTTCTGGTCAATTTAACATCATATCTGAACAACTTGAATGTGCAGCATTAGGGAAAGCTCCAATTGATACACAAGATATGGATGCATGTAGACCTATAGCCTACGCGCATTCGAAACAAAACTACGGCTCTGGGAAAGACAGCTGGAAAATACAAATTATACTCACTTTGCTACACTGCAGAAGAACAAACCTACGAGCAATACGTTATTAGTTTCTATGATACAACACTTAAGAGTCAGCTACATTGCCGAGTGGTGAGAGCCTTGGTACGACGTTCGACAGAACGCCGGTTCGACACCGCTCAAGAGCATGCCGCTGTGACTTTAGCAAGACACTTAAAGACATGCTCAAGCATGTTGAAGGTGGTCACGAAAATGATTGAAGGTGGTCACGAAAATTGGCTTCCTTCCTGTCCTAAACTAAATCTTCAATCACTGGGCGTAAGCCTGGATACGACAAACAAAAAACACTTAAGAAATCAACTTTTATCCCGCTTTGGTGACATTCGTTCTCTCAAAAACGACATTAAATTATTCAGTCCTACTCCATTTGATGTAGGCTATAGGTGGCAGGGCCTCTGAGAGAAATTTTCAGTAGGGGTACGAAGAGTCATTCCGGGCCCCCTTTGCCTTGGGCAAAACGAGTGATGTTTGCTTAGGCGTATTGCACACCATACAGCATTTTACTGCAAAATTGGACGTCTGTGCGCAATAGTAGTATCAGGCTACAATAAAATTATTAATTAGTGTTTTGTGCATATCATGTGATCTGTCCCTTGCCAATTTGTGTATCCTGCATTGAATTCGTGTGTCAGTTGTTGATGGTGCTGTTGTAAGCTTTAATGTTGTAGCTTGTAAGCTTTAATAAGAAAATTTTAAATTCATTTATTGATTTCTCTTAGATGTAGCCTATAATTATTCCTGATAATTATGTGGTGTCGAAGGACACCATATGGTGTCGAAAATGTCGGATTTAGTAGCTTTTTCTTATTTTTTTGCGTGTTATGTTAATGTATAAAAAATGTTAAATCCGTTAACGTTAGGCCTAGGTTACATGTATCTGGTACAAGTCAAGCTCTCTACCAAGGCTCAAACATAACATCTTGTTAAAACATAATCAAATTAATCATCTGACCAATAAGTAACTTATATTCCGAAAGTATTGACTCCGGCTCCTGCTCCAATTCCGAAATTTAATTTGAAGCGAAATAAGCGTGATACTACCTTTTTCAAATAGTTTTTAAAAAACAAAAAAACACCCGGGCTTTTTCTCAAACCTGCTTTTGCTACACTATGCGCCTCCGGACATAGGAGAATAACCAACTTTTATGATTTAATTTAAGGTGCCTTTAACAGAACATTTTTTGCACGTAAAACATTAAATCACCACTTTGAGCCCCAAATTTGGCCTTAATGCACTCAATTACCTTTCTTACACTACATTACGGGCCCCTCAGGACTAAAAAATAACAACTTTTATGCTTGAATTTAGTCGTTTAGGATGGTTTTAACCACACATTTTTGCGCGTAAATTATGAAATCACAATTTCGGGCCCCCCAACAAACAGAGGCCTGGGCCCTCAAGGGTACGTCGTACCCTCCGTGCTCTCCTCTCATAGGCCTTGATAGGTGGATACAGTGCAAGAGACAGGGGCGAGTTTAACTGATGGGGGCCCGGGGTACTTTTAGATTGGGGGCCCCGTGCAAAAAAGTTTTTTGCGCCGAGAGCGCGAAAAGCTTTAGGCCTACAAGGTAACTTGGAATTCACCCACAATGTTGCTAATGCCTTTACGCAAAGCTCAGTTGTTACCTTGTGACTAAAAATTAATCTTGAAAGAAAAAGGAGGCATTTTGCAGAAACTTCAAAGGCTGAAAAAAAATGATAGTAATAACACAAAATCACATTTTCCACGTCGGGAGCCCTTCAAAAGGGGGGCCCGAGGCAATTGCACCCTCTGCCTTCCCCCTAAATTCGGGCCTGGCAAGAGAAGTAGGCTATCAAATGGAATTGAGCTATACACTGAAGTAACAAGCTAAAATTAAAATTTCACGCCGAGAGTGTATCACTGCTTGACTTCTATAAAATATCTTTAGTAGAACCATCCCCAACTTGATTAATCATGCCAAAAAATGGCGTCATTGTTTGGCAGCACGTAGGCTACGCATGTAAATATCTATTTTCGTCAATGAAACTCATCAAAAACAAGTTGAGAACAAAATTTACCGACAACCACTTGCAAGATGTCATGCTTCTTTTCTCATCCAATTTACCGCTTGAACTTTAGAAACTTTCAAACCAAAACCACTGCAAATCTCACACTAATGTTGTACTATCAATAAATGTAGCCTACCAATGTTGTATTTTGTGCTTTTGTTAACAAAATCAGGACTTAATCTGATTAAATTCTATAAATTCGAAAGTTGTAACAACATTATAAAAAAAAGATTTGTTAATGGAAAATTTGTTGGCTACGGCCCGCCAAGACTTCGTAAATTTTGGATTTAACCAGTTTACTAGGCCTTCAATACAAATGTCTCAAAAGAGAAAAAAAGCTTGGCACTTCATCGCCTTCAACTCTCGACGAGAGGAAGGAATCTGGTAGCCTAATGATCATTTCAGAGCAGTCATTTTGTTGCCGCAGCTTACTCGCTGACCCCAGCCCGTTTCGACATAAACAGCTCGTTTCGACTCTGGTCACGGTCTATTCTAGTTGATCGCGGTCAACCAGGGCCGGATTAAGGGTACTGTAAGCCTAAGGCTGTTTACTAGAAAAGGGCCTAATTTTGAAAACCAAGCTACAAAAAGTAATAAGAATACATACGTGAAAAATTCAAATTATTTACTGCAAAATAACATAAACATACGCAATTTTTTGTGTTAAATCTGAAGCAGATGGAAAAGATTTTGGAAAGAAAGAAATGGATAGTAGGTAGTCTACCTAAGTAGCCTACCTATGGTATAATACTCTACCTAATGACACTTTAAACCAGGGGTTTTCAACCTTTTTCCCACCCCGACCTCCTCAGAGAAATCAATGTAAATAGTCTCGTGACCCCCCATAAAAGTATTCAACAAAAGCATAGTTAATGCAAAAATTAACCAAATTTGATTCATGCCAACATCCAGTTATGTTTAGTTTTGCTGTTCCAACGTATACTTCCGAAACGAAAAACGTTTTTTTGCGATGTTATTACGGCTTTTATTATATTTCCTCGGATTGTTATTTCCATTTTCTATCAATCTTGGCTAGATAATAAGCTTAGAACAAAAAATAATGAAAATAATAATCTACGTTTTTGCACTTTCACCGATTGAATTGATTGCAATCTTTTATGGATTTATTTAAAACAATTTCAGTGAGATGGTGGTGCTGTATATTTTTAACTATTAAGTTTGTCAATGCACGCATCTGTTGCTGAAAGAACTTTCAAAAAAAAAATAGCCGACACTAATTTTTTTCAATGCCATTGAAAAGAATACTGAGAAATCTATATTTTGCAAAGGATTCTACATAATTTTGCTTTTTTACCATAACGTGGTTACTAGTTAACTTTAGTCTGCACAAAGCAACGTACAAGAACTTGGTGAAAAATATCGAATGCTTTCCTATGGTTAAAACCTTGCAACGTCTGAAAGCTTAAATGATATAATAACCTCAAGTAGAGGAATGGTCGATTGCGAAAAAACACAGTTTTTAATCTTTTCTGGCAAAAAAGGATTGAAAACAATGCACTGGAATTTCATGGGCCTCGCGACTCTCCAAAAAATGGCTCGTGACCCCCAGGTTGAAAACCCCTGCTCTAAACTCAATTTCGGTAAAATTGGCTTTTACGTGGTTTTGGAAATTTGTTCTTCATATGTAGCCTATTGACTCAACTCGGTCATTCGTTTTCAAGCAAAAACTGTACTGTACTGGATCTGTATCGCATGTCGTCCATGACTGTCCAATCCATCAACCACCACATGGAACGCTTGGACTGAAGGCCCTGGATGACGAGACTGTCGAGTGGCTGATGACCTCATGCCCAAACATATAGTCCGGAAGAAAGCTCATACGACGAAGAAGAAGCCTTACAAAAATTTAACCTTAAAGGGCGGGGAAACCCAAATTCACTTTTTGCGAGTTTTTTGTTTCAGCGTGATGTCATTGTGTACAACATGCGTTTTAGCAAAAAAACATCCAAATTTTGTTTCCCTCGTCTCGCTAAGGCCGCTTTTGTTTGATACCCGTTTGCGAGGTCTCGCGCGCATCAAGCTGTGATTCTGTTTGCTGTGACGTCACAAGGTACATATAGTTGTGGCCAAAAGTTTAAGACCAGACTTGATTTATGACGATTTTTGCATTACTTCAAAATACTGCATCATATATTGTTTCAGTTGCATCATCTTTTCGCATCATCTTATATCTGATGCAGTATTTTGAAGTAATGCAAAAATCGTCATAAATCAAGTCTGGTCTTAAAATTTTGGCCACAACTATATGTACCTTGTGACGTCACAGCGAACAGAATCACAGCTTGATGCGCAACGAGACCTCGCAAACGGGTATCAAACAAAAGCGGCCTTAGCGAGACGAGGGCAACAAAATTTGGATTTTTTTATTGGTAAAACGCATGTTGTACACAATGAAATCACGCTGAAACAAAAAACTCGCAAAGTTAATTTGGGTTTCCCCGCCCTTTAAACAAAATTGAGGGCCGAATATTTCCAGGGCCTAAGGCTATAGCCTTATTAGCCTAATGGTTAATCCGGCCCTGCGGTCAACCACGCTTAGGCGACATACCGTGAATAGAATAGGCCTACCATATTTTAATCACCAAAAATCGAAATCTCCAACGGATTTTTCGAAGACAAAATTCTTCACAAAGTGATTTACAGTAGAAGTTGTGCTTAACAGACGAGCTGGTTCCAGTAATTTTCTTCTGTTGAAGAGCATTGACCAACGGTTTGTTTCTCAGCACCACATTTGCAAGAAAAGGAGTAGGTAGCCTATGCAACTCCTAAACAACTGCAAAAGCCCGACAGGCTGTGCGAAGATGGTGGAGACGTGGTCTATCCATGTCTGTTTCGGTAGGCTATAAATTAAGTCAGACCGATAGGACAGGTGTCGGGAATGAAAAAACAGTGTTTGGTGGTAGCCTCCGCATTTGGATTCCATTTAAACTTTTTAACGTAGCCTATAGGCCTAGTCTTTCCAATTAGCAGCAGAGATGTTTTGTTTGTTAGCTTTAATAAGCAAAAGTTGAGCGGCTAGCCTGAATGCGTGTCTCGATTTCAGTGGACAACGCCCGTTCAAAGCAAACTCCAAAGTTACCCCAAAAGCGTGTCTTGATTTCAGTAGACAACGTTCGTTTAAATGGCGTGAGACGAAAAAAACATTTTTGATAAAAACTCTTAGGCCTACAACATAGAATTGTCAAATTTGTAGCAAAGATTTCATGCACGTCTGTCAAGCAACCACGATCGGCGACAAAGCAACTATAGGCAGCCTATCTATCGCCATATTTTTTATTGGTTTATGACGTTTTATTGATAACTATTGTGCTCAGTGAACACAACTTATGAAGACGAGTTTTTTGTTTTCAAAAACATTAGAACCGTTTCTTCATAATGCAGTTATTTTAAACAAATCTTGACCGTTCGTAAAAAAATAGCCTATGCTAAAATCTTCGTTTTTCAAAATAGATGCACAAAGCTCTCCTAACAACACATACGAACGATTTACGTGTATTAGTGAAAGCATGGCATGTGACCCTTTAGACTTAAAGCCCTACAACTCGAACAGTGGTGCGTAGACTTCATCTCAACCGCGATTGTCAACAAAGATGAGTGTTGCGAGAAAATTAGCGCCAAGAAACTTTGTGCGGGCGTCAAAATCACACAGTTTACCCCGATATCTCAGTTGATTAGCATATGACTTCGCGAACAAAGGAACTTCAAGATCAAGCGGCGCTGGTTCGACTCTCGGGGTGTGCGCTTGAACAGCGCACGTTAAGGTCTGCTCTTAATCCAGCGTCATCTAATGGATGGAATAATTCCCGGCAACACTTCAACAATCGGAAAACTTCAATCTGTCAATCTCGGTAACCGGGCTAGCGTCAGTGATTCAAATCCTCTACAAATATGCGAAACTGCCAGGATTAAGCTCTCAAAGAAACTTTCCCAGTCCGAGGATAAAGATTCAATCAATGAATCTAGGCAACAAATCACACTTTGCAGAAATACAAATATCTGCCCATGTCTCTACACACACGCACGAGTCTTGTTTTTTATTTACGCTTCGTTGTGTATAGGCATTAGGCATGGAAGAAGCTAGTTACCAGAGACCAGAATTCCGGGAAACGAGGTTGTCCAAATGTCCTATGTGGCATACGAAATAGCAATTCCGCAACTTAAACAACGGTAACCTTGACAATGGGTTTTCACCGGCTATTGCCAAATCGCAGGTGAAAAAAACTTATACAATGAATAAAGGTTCACGTTAGTTTTCACGGTAATAGGCCTGTGAACATAACAATTTAGTGCAATCGATCTCAAAAAACTTAGTTAAACAAAATCCGTAACTCTATTCTAATTTGACATAACAAAATATTAGAATACCAAGCCAAGATTGAAAAGTAGAATAGTAGATGCAACCAAGAAGTTTCAAAACCGAATAACATCGTCGGAGAAAACCAGTGTGCATTTGCAGCCAACGACCATCAACCATGTAGGGTTGACAGCTGTGTTTCGGCTGGTCAAGGCAGCAGCGCATTTTCAAACTTCCTCTAGATCGCGTTCGAGATCTCAACCGTGAGTGATGTGCTCTGACGTAAGAAAGTTCATGACGAAGCCAATGAATCACTTGGCGATGAGATTGCGCGGTTTTAGTTTGACAAAGTTGGCCATATTAGAAAAGTAAGTGCTGCATCCATCCTCTTCCTCGGCCTTCTTCTCCGCTGCATTTGGATTAACAATCTCAATACCTGCAGCACACAATGACATCAATTAAAGGCTAAAGCACTAGGCCGCAGCAGTAATTCAGAACACCGTTCTTTGATTAACAACAACATCCAATCGCACGAAGTCGTAAAGTATAATTAGTTTTGGCATATCGTGTAGCGGTTCTTGAAAAACTGCGGAGTTAGATTATTTCTGGCCTTTCACAGCCCTGCAATCGCCATTATTTTCTTACCTTTCAAGGGTGTAAACGCCACAGAGGAAGCTGTTCCTGAACCTCTGTCTTTAACGGTTGACTTTCCACCCCAAGTAACAGTGCTAGAGCCACCAGGGGTACGATTTGCGCGTTGAAGTTTAGTTTGTAAGGTTTTGGAAAGCCGAACTTGGGTCTTGTTGTCGACCTACGTCAGATAAAATAGTTATTAATTTGAGGAATTGAAATTAGCTGCAATTGATGATGTGATGAAATATCATAAAACCACCTACAGAAAAACGCTAATCTAAAAATCGTGAAAAAATTTAGGAGAACTACTGAAACTTAATCAACATTGGCTGCATATTGCTGTACACAAGATATTTAAGCACAGGAAAGACACACGCTCAAAAACTGACCTGAGCAGAGCGAATCCGCCCTGAACCGGATTTTCCCAGTTGACCGAGAGAGTAGCCAATGCTGTCTTGATATGCGTCGTCTTCTATTTCAGCAAAAGTAAGTCGATTGGCTTGTTTGTGCATCTCCGTCATACCCAGTCTCTCCTTCATCTTCCGATATCGGCGACCTCCACGCTTCTTACGGCCAGGATCAATTGGAGCTGGAAGAGCTTTCACCTAAAAACAGAAATGACTTAGAGCAGGGGTCACCAAATGGCGGCCCGCGGGCCGCATGCGGCCCGCCACGCCGTATCGCTGCGGCCCGCGGAAGGTATCAGCGTACAAGTATAACCAAAAATACTTTTCTTGAGGAGTCAATGAGCATGAACGTAAAAAATACTTTTCGGGAAGCATATTTTCGCTTTGCATACGATTCCACCGACCGACTATTCAGATTGTAGTTCTAGGTGGGGGTCGCTTAACGTTATTCCAATGCGATGTCTAGCCACACTGTCCCATTGGTTGATTAAAACGTCTGTTTTCGAATTTCGAAATTGTCTGTGAGCATAGGGTTGCTTATTTTAAATTTGCAAATGCCATGTAAACACTAGTGTTCGTTTCACCGTTATTGTGTTTCACAAGCAGTGTTCCCTTTAAGCAAGTTTTTGTTAGCAAAATAGGCCGGTGTGCCAAGTCAATTTATAATAAATTGACAAAGTATTATATATAAATTTAAAGACTTTTTCTGGTTGTATCAATAAAATGAAATATCTTCTGACAGGTGTTGTTTGTATTAATTCTGGTTGTATTCTGGTTGTATTTTCAAAAGACAACTTCTGGTTGAATTATGAAAATATTTAGTTTGGTACTGCAAAATGTTGTTAATCAACAATTCTTGCCATGCTGATAAGCACCGCAAGTAACAGTTGTCTAATAATCAAGAAATACGGTTTTATAGACTCTCACAAAAAGACGAAAAACCAACTCATTGCTTTTTTAGAGGGAACACCGTTCATGAGTTACGATAGAAACGTTTTTTCGGTGATTTCTACAAGCGTTTGTTTCCTGATGCCTAGTTTCTTTCTCCCCGTTATTGGAGCCTATTTTTCGCTGATATGTTAGCAGCATAGCAGGTCACTGTTGTTGCCTGTATTGCGATGTGTCAAACATTTCTTTGGTTACTGAAACTGTTAATTGCAAGATATCTTTTGCGAAGCGAAGTGACATCACTCTTGCTTGGCGATGAATATTCTAATGAAACCGTTCGCCTCGCTACAAGTGCGCAAAACAAGTGGCCTCGTTTATTAGACATTGTTAAAGAAGTCAAAAGTGTTGTTAAAGGAGCTTGGCCTGGCGGTAGCGTTGTTCGACTAATTTTGTTGCTGCGGTATTTTAAGATAAATAGTAACAACATGTAACGCTGAATACTGGGTACGAAATGCGTTCATTTCTAGCATAAGAGTCAACCTACCTAAAATTTTATTAGTGCGGCCCGTCACAGCTCTTCTTAGTGCCAAAGTGGCCCGCATGCAAAAAAGGTTGGTGATCCCTGACTTAGAGCAATTATCGTAAAAGCGATTTTTGCAACGACAATTGTTGATTTCACGAAAACACAACGCCCGTTAACCTTGCACGGATAAAGGATATGCACTATGCAGCAAAGATTTACTTGCTGCAAAAATCATATAACAATAATTTAATGCACAACAGTAAAAGAAAACTTTGCAATAACAAAAACTAAGATATATAAACAGCAAAATGTTAGAATTTCAATGTTACAACACGATGTGCAAACATGACGTTTACCAAAGAGAAGCTAACTTCTTATGTTAAACGCAAGCGTGCACTGCATACCTGTTTAACAGGTGGGGGTTCTTGCCATTTGTCGAACTTGGCTTGTATTTCTTCCGAAAAGTTACGACCAACCTCACCATCTGGATGCTCGTGGAAGCTGTCGATACGAGCAGCCAATGTAATCTGCAACGCAATGGTTTGTAATGACCTACACTAGTGATGCCAAATGTTTCTCCTGCTCGTTCGTTGGCTAGTTTGCTCTCGTTTAAAGATACATTAAAAAAAAAACAATGTACAGGTCTTTGAATTAAGAAACCGTCGATAGATGTGTTGTCGTTTGTGCACACATCGCAAATTGTCGCTTGTACTACCCGCATGTAAAAATCACATTAAGCTCCATAAAAACAAGCCGAGCAACGCTCACTCCATTGGCGTACGGACTCCTTAAATGTTGATCAAATATAGCAATCCCAGTTTTAGAACCACCAGCTAATACCAAAGTAAAACGCAACAAGCCACAGTAATGTCAACGTAGACATTGCGAACCAAAAAACTGAAATACGAACACAACCAACTCCCTTAACCTGCACAAAACGTTGACGCTTTAAGTTATGTAATAACTGTCAAATGTTTTCATGGGTTTGTCATATAATCAAACCTACACTGAAAATTTCAAGCCGGTTGTTTGAGATTAATTAAGTTGTTTAGGTCAAAATCAAATTAAATTTCTATTGGACCAAATTTAAATAACTAAACAGTGAAGTAAATTCATTGTAATAAAAAAAAATTAAACGAAGTTACCACTTTGACATCTTGTGATAGTCTAGTCCATAGTCACCGGAGGAACGCAAGAAATTAATATATTATTGAAATTTAAGTTAATGCGGGAATCCACTTAAAATTATGGTAAATTAGGATCGTTTGGTTTTGCGACCGCACGGTAACACTAAAAAATGACGAATACCAGATTTAAAAAGGAACAAATTACCTTGGAAGCGACCAGTCTTGCAGCTTTCCTGCGTAGATCAGGAGGCATCAGTTGTACAAGATCGCTGTAGTATATGAAGCCTGTAAACGTAATCTTGTGATAGCCTAAGGATAATTGTACAAAAAGTGACCCAGTAAACTTTCATGGCCACGTTGAACAATGAACATACACATTTTGGTCACATTCAGAGCTTAAGCATATGACTGTTAATTGAAAAATTTTGATTGTGGACAGGAAAGCAAGGAAGCCAATCTTTTTGTGGGGTCTGCTACTATTCGGTGAGTTCCTAACCTCTAACCCCTAATCCTAAACCGGCAATGATAATTAGGCTACGGTACCCGATAATTAAAAAAAAAAATTGAAAAAATCCCCCGTTAAGGGATCGAACTCACCGAATCGGACTCACCGAAACGGGCCATTCCGCTTTTTGTGATGCCCACCAAGCATGCCATTAAACGTCTTGCCGAGGCAGAGTCGCTTTTTGCAGCGGACAATATATTCATGAACCGTTGAAAAGACATATCAGATACTTTATGTCGTTTACTTTGATGAAGAGAACTTTCACAATCACGAAAAGTCTATATCACGAAAATATACGCCTATCTACAAGTACAAATAAAACCAGTGGCATACGCAGGGGGGCATTAGGCCATGCTCTCCCCTTAAAAGAATATGCGCAGGCTATAAGATGTTAAAGTATTACTTTTTGTCAAAAAATATCAAATTGAATCGAATGGCCTCCTATGTTACAAAATCCTGCGTACGTCGCTATGTATTTTCGCAAGGCAAGCTGAAGCAAGCTTACCGGTGTGAGGATTAATTGCAGTGCTTGAAAAACCGGCGAGAGTTCTCTTTTGTGATCCAAGCAACATGATGTTACAAGCTGGCATCTTGGTAAGAGCCGTAAGCCCCCCGGCCACACCCATTAGTTTTGCGGCAACTGAAGCACCTGGGACAACAAAGTCCAAGTAAACGTAAAGACTCATGACATGTTCCACCAAATATAGAAGCAGCTTATTCACATCTAAAGAAAGCCATTCCCCTTGGACGTTTATGTAATCACATACCGTGGCGAACATTTTTGGCTTATATGCAAAGATTCTCTCAGATTTTTGCATAACGATTATACAGAATTGAAATGCAACCAGATATAATTCAATGAATGACCAAAAGCAAAGATTATAAAATAAACAAACATACTTTCGTAGCCTGGAAAATATGAATTACTGGTACTTAAAAATGTTATCAAGCACGACACACACCATACAAGCCACATCTTACCAATGATAGCGGTAACGTTTGGAGCTATGAATGACATCCGTGACTCGACATACGTTAAAATTTTCAGCTTAGACGCTAACAACTCTTCCGCCATAGTACATGCTTCATAAATGCGCTGAAGCTCTTCTTCAGTCAGCAACTGGCCTTGAGTTGTGGACGCGGTCACACTGATGACCATGATCGTAGCATTTGACATCACCTATTCAACAACAGTGTAAAATCATTTCCACATAGCCAACTCTTAATGCCTCAATGAAGTGTGAAACAGATATCCTTCCATCAGCAACAAGTCTACAGATTTAGCCGGTTTGAGCTTAAACTGAAATCCGAAATAGAATAACATCACTAAGGAAAAAAAATCGCTGTGGATATTGTACTGCAATAAATAAGCATGACTCCATGATGAAATATCAAAGCAACATGAAGGGTTTAACTGTAGAACACAATAAAAATGGGTCTACGTCTTTTAGGCGCAGACAGTTAGGCGCCGGTCAAATAGGCGCGCACACTGTGGCGTCTGGATATTTAGGTGCGGAGCACTGTGGCGCCCGTTCATTTAGGTGCTATGCCTAGTAAAGTCTGCAGATTGTATCAGCTTGGCAGGTAGGGCAATGCTTTTCACACAAAATGTTATATTGAACAAAAAAATATGTTGGTTTGTTAATGCGCGTGTGGAGATGAGGTGCGAGACAACGCTCTACTACTCTTGATATTAGCACATCTCTACAGGACATTTGCTATGCATCCTGAACACAGGTTGCAGCCAGACGGAACCTTACTTAATCTGTTATCTTTCAAAATTCTTTCTACTCGGAATGGATTGGTCGTGTGGCGAGTACGTATGAGACAACGCTCTACTACATGAATACATTTCTGTATGGCATATGAACCCATACGCGCCGACTTCCGGGGAGGCCGGGGGGCGGCGCCCCCCGTAAATTTATGGTTGGGGGGCAACAAAAATGGCTATTACAAGTGGTGTTTCAAAGATAAAATACTTCGCAAAAGAGATTTAGACCATTTAAACGGACGCAAAACAGTAGCTGATCGCATGGCTTTCTCCGGAACGTAAATCACTAACTGAGATGCGCACGCAGTGGCATAGCTAGGAAATGTGCCGCCCGGGGCGGATGCAGATTTTGCCGCCCCTTCAAGAAAAAGCATGTGAAAACAGGCCCGGATTTAGGGGGGCAGGTGCAGGTGCCCCGGACCTCCCGACTTTTGAAGGGCCTTCTTCGTGGAAAAAATGTGATTTTGTGTAATGTTTTTTGTTTCAGCCCTTGTAGTTTCTGCAAAATGCTGTGCAGTGCTGGATTAATGCTACTGTAGACGTCGAGGTGGTATTTCGCGCCGTAGACGCAAAAAATTTTTTTGCACGGGGTCCCCCGATCTAAAAGTGCCCCGGGCCCCACATCAGCTAAATCCGGCCCTGTGTGAAAATGAAATGCGTTTTTTTTTATCAGATTATAATCAAAAATCGTAGTCCGAAAGTGCCGCCCCCAGACGTGCCGCCCGGGGCGGTCCGCTTGTGAGATCTTCCCGTTGTGAGATCAATTATGATTCAACAGAACGCATTGTTTTGTTCGCAATTGTGTGAGAATTAAAGCGAAAACCGATAAAAGAAAAGGTGTTTAATGGTTTTGGTCGCAGATATTGCCTGCACTAACGACGTCTCTTACCGCTATTATCACATAGCCCACCTGACATCATTGTTTTATGCGGTTTGACCGCAAAGGTTTGACATCGACTATCATGGAATTTCACGTAGTAAGAACGATTATATCCTACAATAAAAAATAAAAAAATTATCTCTTAAAACAGCTCTTTCTGCTGTTTTGTCTCGTGAGCTTTGCATATTGCACACCATGTGCAATTGTGCATAAAGTTTAGAATTGACAAGAAATCATTAAATTTAAAAATTAAGTTCCGGTAAATGCAGTTTTCAAAATTAATTAATTAACTGCAAATAAACGTATTCAAAACTTTTACTTCGGCCTACGCCATTTCACACCCCGTAATCTACGTCGGCAATGATTTTGCCGCAGCAAAAATGCGTTCATTTTGAAAACTGCCAAGCTGGAGACAACAGCTTGTCCCGTGTAAAAGTTGAACTTGTCTTTTTGAGGTGAAAATCACTTGCGAACATCTCGACCTATACTCGAGTATAGGCTATACAGTATTCGATAAAAGACTATAAAGACTTTCGATAAAAAACAGAAGAGAAAACACTTCGCCGTTGTTAACGCTTTGAAGGTAAGTAATTAGCAAAACGGGCGGAACGAGGTTAATAAAAGTGATAGCGGGTTTCCACTCTGCTTGAGATCATGATTTTTTGCGTTTTATTTCGATAACTTCACTGTCTTGATCGTTATTATTCACTCGCACGAAAAGGAAATGAATCCGCTTGTTTTCCAACTGTTCCAATTATGAGCTAACAACATCAAATTTTTTACGACCAGGAGTACTGCATGCGTAAAACTAATCGTTTCAAGCAGCGCTCGGTTCAAATAAATTCGGTTTGCGATCTAGGTGTCAATATAAACAAGACAGTAAGCTTAATCAAACATTATTTTAATTGAGTAATATAGCGTTATGACGTCATCACCTTTCACGCCCCCCAAGGTTTTTTGAAAAGTCGGCGCCTATGAATTGAACCCTGGCTACAAGTTGCAAGCATAATGGTGCGACTTTGCTCGTTATTAAACCTAGTCGTGATTTTGACGGAAAACTATGTTACTCTTCAGAGTCTTCACTCAAGCCTACCACCCGCTTGAATATAGGCTATGGTATATTTTTTGGGTCTGCTACTATTCGGTGAGAGCCTTTTTCGGTGAGAGCCCTATTCGGTGATTTTTTTGAATTTTTTTTTGAAAATTATCGGGTACCGTAGCCTAATTAAAACCCCAAAAACCCAAACCCCCAAAAAAACCCAAAACTCCCAAAAAAACCCCAAAAACCCCCAAACCCAAAACCGCAAAAACCCCCAAACCCTATAACGGCAATGATAATTAGGCTACGGCGCGCAATAATTTTAAAAAAAAACTCACCGAATAGGGCTCTCACCGAATAGGGAACTCACCGAATCGGACTCACCGAATCGGGCCATTCCGATATTTTTTACCGATGTTTAGTGTAGGCCTAGTTATTATTTGATTCACTAAAAGTGAACACAGTCATGTTCGAAACTTGAATAATTTATTGATAAAGCTTTCGCCGACGCAAACCTGAACTAACAACAAATAAACACCGAACACGCGCATTAAAATACAATATATTTTTCTGTTCAATATAACAGTTTGTGTGAAAAGCATTGCCCTACCTGCCAAGCTAATACAATCTGCAGACTTTACTAGGAATAGCACCTAAAAGAATGGGCGCCACAGTGCTCCGCACCTAAATATCCAGACGCCACAGTGTGCGCGCCTATTTGACCGGCGCCTAACTGTCTGCGCCTAAAAGACTTGCTCCCATAAAAATAGCTGAAAAAAGAAATATAGTACAGCACAATTTCTATTAAAACGAAATCAGGTATTTTGAAAACTTGAAGGAGCAAACTTCAAATCGTTTTTCTTAAATGGGATGTAAAGAAACATTCTCACAATCAATAAAAAGATGAAAAACATCTTTGGAGCAGCATTATTCATTCAAAATGAGGATGAAAAGATGAACATGTTTTTGAAAACGAATTTCTCCAACTGTCTCTTAATTCCGATGACATATTTACAGCATCATCATGAGGTAACATTAAAATGTAATTATGATGATGAAGTGCCTAATAAAATTACTTGATGAATGGTGCTCTAACGTGCAATAACACACACCTCTTGCAGAACTTCATTGTTCTTGTACTTTTCAAGATCGTTACCAAGTTCTTTGATAGTGCGGATGAATTCCAGAGGTGTAGGAACGAGGGAATCCAGTTCGGGAAATCTCTTTGCGTAGTTATCTCTAAAATATTATATTATGCAAACAAGTGTAAGTTCATTGCATGCAGGAAGCACCACTTGTGCACATGAGGGTGGAATGAACACAAGTGGTAAATCTTAATCCTGGTATTGGAAAATGCTTTGAGCACTACTTAATTCAGCACTACTCAGAGCACTACAGCAAACTCAGAGCACTACTTAATTCTCTAACTATTACTTATTCATCAGATGCACCGGTAAATAAATTGTTATTATTCTTGATGATGAGGACAGAGTGTTATTTTGAAAGGATTTCTTTTTCTTTATTTAATCTTAATGTGTTTCTTTATTTTTTCTATGTTTTGTATACAGACAAATAATCAAATATGCTTAATTGCTTAATCAAAAAATATGGGCACAGGAAACGGTAAATTGTAATGAGAAAGAGAAAGGTTGTGTTGCTTGCTGATATATGTTTACTTAATTTTAAAAGTGAAGTGATTGAAACACTTGATCAATATAAAATATAAAGACCAAATCCTAAAATACAAAACATGATGTGTAATCGACGAAACTATAATCCATCAAAAATGCAGTACAAACGAATTTATTGTGAAGAAAGGGGCGTTCTTCCCGGCTATCAGCACAAGGCTGAGCACTCACTAGTACAGCGAGCAGTTGCGATTCGCTAACCATAACGGTGTAGCTTCCACGCTAGCCATAAAGAGCTAAAAATCGATTTCGACCAGCTAGCAGCCAGATCTTCTTCAATTATATAGATTCCATTTGAATGAGCTTAAAAAGATGATCTAGCTGCTAGCAGATCGAAATCGATTTTTAGCTGTTTATGATTGAACTGACTGATGTGAAAATAAATTCGTTTGCATTACAAGACATGTAACCGAGTCATTCATATCATGCATTGCTGTGGGTTTGACACCTGTCAGAAAATATTTCATTTTCTTGATCAAAATTGAAGTTATTCTTTGATACATTTCAGAGCAATTCAGGTCAAATAGTAAATCCAAAACGTTGTGATACTCACCGACAGTACTTATGTATGATGTTAATTTCGTTATCAATTTCCATGGTGAGATTATTTGAATTGACAATGAGTTTGTATTCGGGATGAGCTTCAATCATCCCAACCAGTTGGTCATTTGTCGACTTTTCATATTTCTCAATACCAGATATCACATCACTGAACTCTTTTGTACTGATCAATCTACACAGGACAAACAGAAAAATAGGACCTTTCGCAAGTATTAGCATCACTTTCGCATAAGAAGTATATGGGCAACTACTGTTTCAGAATCGATTCTGGATGTTTTCCACATTTACTAAGCTTGTAGTTGTAGTACTAATGTAATAACTAGTACTGTATTTTATGAATGACGTTGATAGAAAGTACAAAATAATTATTCCACACCACATATATATATCTATTCGATAAAATTTCGAGGCATAGTAGTTTTTGAGCATCCGACCTCTGAGACACTTAGTTTCTTTGTCTTTTTAGTTTCTCCCAAAAAGTTTCCAATTTTCATTTTCACTTTTTGCAGTAGTGAACTTGCTTAATAAAGTATAATACTGTTTTTATTGTATAGGTTATACAAATAAGATATGTTGTAAATTGTTTATAATCTTAGGCTGCAATGAAACTTATTTTGGCATTGAGAAAAGACTGCAAAATGAAATGTTCACATTGTTCAGTAAACATGATAAATATAATACTACCATATTTTCTCACATCAAGTTGCAGCAAACAAAATTACAATTCAATAACAAACATAAACTACCTGGCAACACTTTGTATACTTTTTGGATCAATGTCAGATTGACCAGAATCCACTTGCATCCCACCATCATCAATGTCATCAATCCCATCAATGTCATCTTCAACGTTATCAACCGTCACATCTTCTCCCTCCAACCCAGCTTCCTCAAGATCAGCTAACAGTTCATCGGCCAGTGACATTTTAATCAGAGTAGAGTGTACTTCTGCAGTAAATTAATTCTCTGGGTGAATTTTTGGGTGGTTTTCTTCAACTCGCCCTGTTTCCAATAGGTTAACAAGAAGATGTAATTTGATTGCACATTTTAGAATTGACTGTTATAATACAGTAGATATGGGGTAATATTGCACAGTTGCTTTATTCTTGCATTGCTCACTTCATGATCGATTTCTACACTTTTACCATGCATGCAACTGAGGGAGTTCTGACTCCCAAAAGATCACTAGCTCTCTCTAGTGGCTTTTTAAATTTCACCGAAAACGCAGCAACCAACTTGCATGTCTCATTGTACATGTCTAGGGTCCATGTGCAAATTTGAGACCATCGACGTAATTGTGTCTACTTCACAAATTTCAAAATATTTTGCAATTGAAAATACTTGGACAAAAAAATTAACAGCTTATTTATTAATCATGTTATCACGACTTGTGTAAATTTTATCTTTTTACGATAAACATGTGACTTGTCAGTTGTAAAGAGATGTGACCATGTTTGACGAACAAACTTGCACGTGATCTTTGTTCCGACGCATTACATTATTGCTGCGAGTTAGTTTGGTGGCTATAGAAAATACCGTAATAGTATTGAAGCCTATAAAAAAATAGGGAGCTGGTATACAAGTCCCCCGACTTCGGATGCAACCTAATTCGTACCATGAACAATCCGTACCGTCAGTTCGTACCTTGAAAAGATCGAGAGAAAAAATTAAAAAAAGCCGAAGTCGCTAATTGCAGTTTCCGCAAACATTTTAAAATTTTCCGCAAACAAACAAAAACTCTTAGGATCATTACCAGAAATTTTAAAATGTTTGCGGAAACTCCGATCAACCCTAACCAAACATGAAAGAGTGAGTCAGTCCCCCCTCCTTGGTAACTCATGACAAAGACAGGACTCAACCAAACATATAGGGTGAAACTACTTCACCTTTGCTTTACTGTTCACACACTTCAATCCACATATTTTGGTCAATTCCTCTTTGTCATGAGTTACCGTACCAAAGGGGGGGGGACTTGTATACCAGCTCCGGTCGTGAACACACACATGGACTATATATCTCATATAACATCCAGACTCAAGCAATCGTTGTTCAAACACAACCCCTCGAAGCTTTCGACCTATTTGAATAGCAAATCGATGATTTTTTTGAAATTTTCTTGTATGATCTTAATGAAAAGAAGACCAGCTGTTTCAATTCTCTCTCACTCTTTCATGTTTGGTTCAATTTCGACAGATTTGCTGTTGTTGAAAAGTACCGTAGGCTACAAGCATAAATCTAGTTGGTTTTTCAATCTTATCCACGGAATGACTAAGCCTTGGTTATTCCTGGTAGTTTCGCATACTTTTGATGCAGGCCTGTTAGCGAAATTGAAGTTTCCTATTGTTGTTGCCGAGGAATTATTCTATCCAAATGCGTTGCTCAAGCCCTGAACAGATATTTGACTTTGTCAGACTATCTATGGTCAGACTTACAGCATCTACGCTTATTGCTTAGTTGCTTACAGTGAAGACTGAAGACCAAATCAATGAAGAGTGAAGCATAGACATCTTATTGTCTGTGGAGTGAAGTGACTTTGACTCAGCGTTGCCAGACTTTCAAATAGGTTTGTCACCAGAAATCTGATTAAATTTTACCATATGCCAAAAAAATTACACCAGATTTTCAATTCAATTTTATTTTTCATTGCTGGCGTGAACATGTAGAAAACGGCAAAGCTAACACAAAAAATGGCCTCAAAAAACTGGAAGGATGACAATACCAAAAAGTTTAATATATGCAAAAGCAAAGTTTGGATATAATGGATACTATCACTATTTTTGGTTGGTTGGTTTTGAATCTTTATCCTCAGACTGATAAAGACTTGATAGGCTATTCCTGGTAATTTAACATACTTTTAGAGGTTTTTTTGACCTGGGGCCGGTTACAGAGATTAGAAGAGTGAAGTTTTCCGATTGTTGAAGTGTTGTTGGCGGTGAATTATTCCATTCACTAGGTGCCGCTGAATGGAGAGCAGTCCTGAAAGTGCGTTACTCAAGCGCACACCCCGAGAGTCGAACTTGCGCTGCGTGATCTTGTACCAGGCGCGTAACCACTGAGCTAACTGGGCGGACATTTGTATTTTCAAGACTGCTCTCCATTCAGCGGCACCAAGTCAATGGAATAATTCCCTGCCAAAAACACTTTAACAATCCGAAAACTTCACTCTGCCAATCTCAGTAACTGGCCCTGTGTCAAGAGCCTCTACAAGTATGCGAAACTAGCAGGAATAACCAATCAAGGCTTTGTCAGTCCTAGGATAAAAATTCAAAACCAACCATCCCGTGGCCTATTGGCTATCACATTTCTGGCAACTTTGTTTAGACTTCTAAGTTTGAGCGTTGCCAGATGCCGCCAAATGAATTTCACACAACCGGTTACAAAATTCCCCATCAGATAATGTATTTCTTTTGCATTTTTTCAGAGTAAGTCGAGTTAAATAGTAATTTTTTTTCTGCAAGTCGACTTTTGAAAAAGTTCTTAATTCATTCTGAAGTTGTTCTTCCAACACCGCATGCATGATTTAAAAAAAAGAAACATTACAATTAAAAAAGGACCTCTTTCCCGAAAGCCATTTTTTCTCTATTTTCTCGGCAACTTCTGATTGGTTAAAACGCTGTTCCTATAACTTCTGATTGGTCCAATGATTCATAAGGTATACAGGCTACCTATCGTCATCAGGGCATCTGAGAGAATTTTTCACTAGTGGTACGAAGAGTCATTCCGGGCCCCCCTCTCACTCCGGGCTCCCTTTGTCTTGGGCAAAACGCGTGATGTTTGCTCAGGCTTAGGCTATTGCACACCATGCAACATTTTACTGCAGAATTGGACATCTGTGCGCAATAATAGTATCAGGCTGCAATAAAACTATTATTATTTAGTGTTTTGTGTTGTGCATAGACTATCATTGATTGTTTGATTGATTTATTTCGTTGTAGGTAAATATAGTACAATAAATACAGCAATAAAAAAAGAATTCCCAGCAACGGGAATCTGCGAAGAGATCACGGGTCTTCGAGTCAAGCAGATACCCCAGATTCTAATAGAAGATCTAGAATTGCGATAACAGTTAGTTACGTAATCTAAAAGATCACTACGAATAAGCGACATAGTATTGGTCACAGCGGTAAACCATGATCTCTTCGTGGGAAAATTGTAACATAAGATTCCCAAATCCGTTCGTCTGTATGTAATGACCGAAAAGAAACACTCTTCAGGAAACGTCTATTCGAGAATTGTATTTCTGTAAAAATAGCCTCAAAGCTGTCGAAAATGGGATGCAACGCCGTACACCACTAAAACTTGTCACTACAGAACAGATTACTTGGATAAAAGACGGAAATTTTCGTCCAGCTGACAAGCACTAAGTAAGACAGTTAAACATGCGACCAACCTCTTCAAGCAACAATTTTAAAATGACTAGAATAATTTGCGATATCTCAAACTCACGTAAACAGTACTGTGACGCAATAGTGAAAGACATTGTCACGCAATTCAAACAGGTGTTCAAAGCTGGTGATCCAATGTTTCATGTTTAAACAGGTTTGACACAAGTCTTACGAACGATGGTGCAATTTTGGCTCATTTTTAGGAAAAATTCCATGACGTAATACGCTAAGATTCAGTAGACCCGAACGGTTTTTATATGACGTTTGATTAGGTGAACAATTGTCTGGAACATAGCGGTCCCTAGTTATGACAGTCTGACATGGCATAACTAAAAAAGAATTGACGACAGTTGTGAGCCAATGAATAAAAACACATGATACACAAATTGTTTGAATCACTCACGTTTAAGTTAATACGCGAATATAAAGGGCATGCAACGAATGAACAGCAATACGAATAAACACGACGATACATGAAATTGGTACCATAGGTACACACTAAAATGACGATATATACAATAGTTGCGATAATAACCGACTGTTCTGGGCTCAGACAAGTAGGCTATCGGCCACCGCAGACAAAACCAGGCTCAAACCCTAACACTTAGGTGTTCTTTACGGGGGCGAGGCACGAAATATCCCTCAACACGTAGTCTACTTTCACTTTCCCCGTACGGTACTCTCATCATAGTTGCAGACGGCAACTTTAGCTCTACGAACCACAGGCTTCCCTTTCCTAATTTGTGGGACCACCTCATGCACCCTCCCAAGTTGATACTTCCCACGTTTACCAATGTCTTGAAGATAACCCACCACTACAAGTTGACCAGGCTCCAAATTGTCGGCCATTTTTAACCATTTTTTCCGGCCCTGAAGCCCTGGCAAGTAAAAATCGATCCATTTACTCCAAAACTGCTGAGAAAGTGACAAATTGAACCGATAATCCCTTCTTAGTTGGTCACGATCATGTGGTTGCCCAACAGCACAGTATGGGTCTAAGTATGGGGTCAAAAGTGAGGCAGGGGTGATGACAGTAAAATCCCTAGGGTCGTCACTCAAAGGTACCAAAGGGCGTTCGTTCACGATCCGAACGGCAATGCCTGTGTACGTAAGCAGTTCAATAAAATTGGGCTTACGTATTGATGAGTCCAAAATGTGAAAAAAGTACTTGGTCATATCGGCCACGAAACCATATCTACCAAGCTGAAATCTAGCCAGGAGATCTGCCAGAGAGTTTAACAAATCAGTACCCGAAAACATTACATCATTAACACAAGTTCCTCGAAATTCAGACTTGCCATCGTAAACAATACGCTTTTTTAATTGTGACGTCACAAAGTATGGTAAATACCATTCAAATCCCTTTACATTTTCTGCTTCACCAGCACGCCCAATATAGCCATTAGATTTAAGATCCTTCATGGTTTCAGTAAGGAAATCACAAAGTTCAGGTTGTTTTAAAGCCTTCTTCCTTAAAGCAGCAGCTCTATCTGACGCCAACACAAAATTGTTAGGTAGATCAATATCTTCCTTCAACGGAACAGGTATCTCAAATCGACCATCTTTCAACTCAATATTCGATTCGACAAGTTCTCTAGCCAAAATATCATTGCGAGACAATTCACAGGTTTCATTTTGCAAAGTCAAATCCTGAATGACTTTATTCAGGTCTGCTATTTCCATATCACGAGACTCAATTTTACGCTGAAAGCCAGAAATGACATCCGACTCTGAAGACGTCTGCACTCTGCACACATTTGCAACGCTTTCATCTAAGGGTGACTTACCACCACAAGCCAACCAACCGAGAGGAGTGAGTAAAGCATGCGGTTCACTACGATTTTCACCAACACGTTCTTCTTTTGCCCACATCAAATAAGCGTTGTCGTTGCCAATCAGTACATCTACAGTACTACAATCATTCAAATGAAACATATTCACGTCACGAAAATGACGGAAACCACTTAAATCCTGTTTATGCGGTAAAGTTTTAACATCGTCAGCCCAAGCTGGGTTAACCACCGAAGTTATATCACAAAACAGTTCATCTGTCTCTAACGACTGGATGTTGAGTTTAACAAGGTTAGCACAAGTAGGTTTCTGACCAGCCAGAGTATCCATTTTAAACGACGCTTTATCATACGGTTTAAGGCCAAGTTTGCACACCAAATCACTTGAAACAAACGTCAACTGCGAACCAGGATCATGCTGACAATACACCAACTTCGATTTGCCAGTCATTGGATTCAAAACACGAGCAGCAGTAACGCGATTAAAGGCTGCTTTAACATTTCCAATCTTAACATTACGCACAGGAACTCTGGCACCAGCATCACCTTTGCCGATCGAATCCAGAGAATCACGTGACGTCACATAAAATCATGCAGAAGAAAATAGTGTTTCCTATCGTTGTTAGGGCCACACTTACGACAGTTGTTTGCATGAACGCAATCCCTAACCATATGCTGGCGCAAACAATTCAAGCATTTGCCAGCTTTCACAATGACATCTCTCCGATCTTTAGGTGTCAAGCGCAAAAATTCTTTACAATTAGACAAAAAATGATATTCAACTTGACCACGTGACGAACAATAAAAACATGCCGGTATGTCACTACGTCTGGCCACACCACCACGCGGTGCGCCAACAGCAGTCGAGTACTGCAAACTCCCTGAAATCACATTATGATGGGGTTTTACCGACGTCTGCCTAACCGGACAAGAAGGCAATTTTCCTTTGCCAAACTTTTTAAAATGCTGCGACTCACCAGAATCGCCCATTAGCATAATAGCAAAAATCAGTCGACTTACGCGTTTCCTCCCGTACAACAAAATCGAACAAACTCTGAAAAGTAGGCTCATTAGTGCCACCATACTGATCACATAAAAAGTCAAGATAACGCTGCTTAGCGTCAAACGGGAGTCGCTTAGCCAAATCCAAAACAAAACGTCCTTCCAATTTATCACGCTGACCATAACCTTGCGCGTAAAGCAAACACTGCGACAATTCATCTTTAAACTCTTTCAAATCACTGGAAAAGATCAAAGTCAATTTGCTACCATAGCGATACTTTCTAATTTCCGGTTCGGCGAAAAGACCTCCACGAACCCCAAAACGCTGGGACAAGCGAGCTAACGACATTTCTATCCTGTCTTCCTCTGACAAGCCAGGAGTGTCGGAAACCAAATTAGCAATTGTTTGCGCAGCTGTTTTAACACAAGCTGCTTGTAACAAAGTCAAACGAGTTCCTTTAAAGGGCGAAGCTGCCATTAAGGCCGTAACACGATTTTTAAAGAAGATAAATGGCATATTATTACCATCGTAACCAATCAAGGCCGCCTTATCAAAAAACGTCCTACTATTTTGGTATTCAAAAAAGCTATCCTGTTGTTGAGAACTCGATTTAGCGGGAGAAGACAAGCTATATCCCTTAAGGGGCTGAGGGGGCTCAGTCACGTGCACAGCACGATCAAGATCCTCACAAACGTTAAAATCAGTAGACGCGACACGCCTCTCACAACCACCCAAATTACGTGTAGCTGGGCGATCAAAAACTAGCGGCGCAGAAAACTGTGAAGGGGGCAAAGCATTACTGCTAATGGCGGCCCCGTGACCTGTACGATCTGGGGGAAGAGTTTGGCCATAATTCGCAGGCCTTGGCTTTAGATCCTTCGGAAGATCCTTAGCCGCGGCCCCGAGACCTCCTGAAACAGCTTGAAAACGTGTGGATTGCACTGGTCCACTTACAGATTAAACAGGCGTCTGGAAAAGGTTATCTAAATCCGAGATTGATGTTCACTTCTGGAATGCCTAGAAGATTCCTTCTTAGAGCTACGCCGGGAGCCCAACTCTGAACGATATTCACCTAAAACTACGTCTTTACGTTGTTCAGCCCTCAACTGAGCGTCTTTGAGTGCGAACTCAGCAGCTCTAGCTTCGGCTCTCGCGGCAGCCTCCGCTCGTGCGGCCTCAACTCTTATGGCCTCAGCTCTCGCGGCAGCCTCTGCTCGTGCGGCCTCAACTCTTATGGCCTCAGCTCTCGCGGCAGCCTCTGCTCGTGCGGCCTCAGCTCTGTCGGCAGCCTCAGCTCGTATGACCTCAGCTCTCGCGATGGCCTCAGCAGCTCTTGCTTCGGCCTCAGCTTGGATCTGGAGCTCCTCTCTTCTGAGCTGTAGGTTAATTTGTGCAACTATCCGTGACGAGCTCTCAGACATCCTAGTGCTTACATTTGAAGCGCTATCCTCAGGATGTATGTCAGCGTCCAACATATCTGAGAACTCTCTTACTTTTTCTTCGAAGTTATTTTTTAACTAGTTAAATTCGGGATCTACCCTATCACGAAGTTCTGCCAAGATTGCAGAGTTAAAAATTTTAGTCAAAAGAACATGGAAATCCTCTTCCAAAGTAGAGAACTTAGATCTAAAAATTAACAGTTCCTGCTTATCACTCAAAGAACCTAGGGCTACAGAAAGTTCCCCAATTTGAGTCAAAATATCCCGTCTAAGATGCCGGGCCTCTCGAACTGACTTAGCCTCATCGTTACTGGGTCCCTCCCCAGAATAGCCTGCCCGACCGCAAAGAACATCATCAGGCTTAAACTCAGTCGAGTCTACGGCGGTCGAGTCCTTGTCGCCACCGAGTGTAGACATATTAAATGTTGGGGCTAAATTAACAATTAAAAAAATTAAGTTACACCAACACACAAAATTAAGTTATAAAAACTTAACTGCAATGACCGTAAAAAATACAAAAAGAATTTAAATGCACAATACCGTAGTTGACGGGTATATGAATAAGTCTAAAAGTTCCACAAAACTTGCTTGGATTCGTTCACTTGAATCTTCAAGCACAGATCGATTGTCTTTAATCTTTTTTCTTCAAATGAATGTCAATGTTGTTTTTTCTTCAGAACCAACAAAGAAACGCCTTTAATTTTTAACTTGAAGTTCTTCAGTACCAACTGAGAAGAAAAGTCTTTAATTTTTATTTGCTTCTGTAGACTACCAACCAACAAGATCTTCTTTTATTATTTCTTTGCTTCTGTACCAAACACTAGACAGAGTAACGTCTTTATTCTTTTTGTGCTTCTTGGCCTACCAGCTAACAAGTCACGTCTTTTATTTTTTATGTGCTTCTAGTGCTTCTTGGCCTACCTGCTAACAAGTCACATCTTTTATTTTTTATGGTTACAGCGGTAAACCATAATCTCTTCGTGGGAAAATTGTAACATAAGATTCCCAAATCCGTTCGTCTGTATGTAATGACCGAAAAGAAACACTCTTCAGGAAACGTCTATTCGAGAATTGTATTTCTGTAAAAATAGCCTCAAAGCTGTCGAAAATGGGATGCAACGCCGTACACCACTAAAACTTGTCACTACAGAACAGATTACTTGGATAAAAGACGGAAATTTTCGTCCAGCTGACAAGCACCAAGCAAAACAGTTAAACATGCGACCAACCTCTTCAAGCAACAATTTTAAAATGACTAGAATAATTTGCGATATCTCAAACTCACGTAAACAGTACTGTGACGCAATAGTGAAAGACATTGTCACGCAATTCAAACAGGTGTTCAAAGCTGGTGAACCAATGTTTCATGTTTAAACAGGTTTGACACAAGTCTTACGAACGATGGTGCAATTTTGGCTCATTTTTAGGAAAAATTCCATGACGTAATACGCAAAGATTCAGTAGACCTGAACGGTTTTTATATGACGTTTGATTAGGTGAACAATTGTCTGGAACAAGTATAGAGAACACAATGAATAATTCAATAACGAAAATTGAGCAAGGTGTTAGATGATATTCTTGCACAGAGAAATATATTTAGTAGCCAATCGGTAACATGAAGGTAGTACAAAATTAGTCGTGCTAATATTTGGCGATGAGTGAATATTTGTGTTACTTTTTAAAAGAATAAAATGACAATTTACGCATGCTCGTTGGTAATAGGAGTTCCAGACTTTCACTCCGGCATATTTAATGCTGCGCTGGAGTCGGGATGAGGCGTAACGTGGGACAAAATAACAATCATTGGTAGAGTGTCTAGTAAGACGTGCATTATACATGAGTTTGGTTTTTTCAAAGTAGTGTGCAAAAGGCAGAGGCACTTCATCCGTATCAAATTTAAACATGATCTTAGCAATTTCGTGTTCGTACAAATCTTTGAGCTTGAGTATGTTAAGTTGCTTATATCATGTGATCTGTCCCTCGCCAATTTGTACATCCTGCATTGAATTCGTGTGTCAGTTATTGATGGTGCTGTACTGTTGTTGAGAGGTGTCGCTTGTAGGCCTACTGCTGTAGTGTAAAATTTTTAAATTCATTTTTTTATTTCTCTTAGATGTAGCCTATAATTATTCCTGATGAGGACACTATGCGGTGTCGAAAACGTTGGATTTAGTAGTTTTTTCTTGTTTTTTTTTATGTGTTTAATGTTAAAATCCGTTAACATTATAGGCTACTGAGTGTTATATGTATCTGGTACAAAGCCAAGCTCTTGAGGGCCCAGGGCAGTGTTTGTTGGGGGGCCCGAAATTGTGGTTTTATAGTTTACGCGCAAAAATGTTTGGTTAAAACCATAAACGACTGATTTCAAGCATAAAAGTTGTTATTCTTTAGTTCTGGGGGGTCCGCAATCTAGCAAAAGGGCCCAGAAAGGTAATCGAGTGCCTTTCGAGGAAATTATAGGGTCCCAAAGTGGTAATTTAATGCTTTACATGCAAAAAGTGTTCTGCTAAAAACACCCTTAGAAATTAAATCATAAGAGTTAGTTATTCTCCTGTCCTGGGGGGGAGAGGCATAGTGTAGCAAAAGCAGGTTTGAGAAAAACCCAGGCAAAAAGCCTGAGTGTTCTTGTTTTTTTGTATTTTTAAAAAACTATTTGACAGAGGTAGTTTCACGCTTATTTCACTTCAAAATAAATTTCGGAGTTAGAGCAGGAGCCGGAAAATAATTTCGGAGCAGGACCGGAGCCGGAGTCAAAAAAAGTGACTTCTCTCGTTCACCTCTGCTAGTGCTGGGCATGCGGTGAATGCAAAAGTTAATGAAGAAAGGTTAGGATTGGTCAGATGATTAACTTGATTATGTTTTAACAAGATGTTATGTTTGAGCCTTGGTAGAGAGCTTGGCTATGTACCAGATAGGCTACATATAACACTCAGTAACATTAATGGATTAAACATTAAACACACAAAAAAAACATGAAAAAACTACTAAATCCAACGTTTTCGACATGACATAGCCTACCGGTAGTGTCCTCTTCAGAAATAATTATAAGCTACATTTAAGAGAAATAAAAAAATGAATTTAAAAATTTTACAATAAAGATGTACAATAAGCGACACCTCTCAACAGCAGTACAGCACCATCAATAACTGACACACGAATTCAATGCAGGATACAGAAATTGGTGAGGGTCAGATCACATGATATGCACAACACAAAGTAATAGTTTTATTGCAGCCTGATACTATAATTATTGCGCACAGATGTCCAATTCTGTTAGTTTGTTTTGTTTGTTTGTTTATCTTTATCCTGCATTGCGGGAAAGCGGACTTGAGCGCTATGCATCGGTGTACGCCTTCCGACGTACACCTGACCCACGCTGCAGCCGACGGCAATGTCTGTTTCAGGTTGTCTACTTTACTTATGACTTAAATTTGGTACTACCCATTACTTGAAATCGATCACTGGGTAGAGGCAATTATCGTAAAGTTTCTTGCCCAGAGAAACAACAGCAAGTGCGGGTGGCTGGAGTCGAACATGCAGGCTTTCGACTGCGAGCCCAACGCGCTAACCACTCGCCATTGCTGCAGTAAAGTGTTGTGTGATGTGCAATACGCCTAAGCAAACATCACACGTTTTGCCCAAGACAAAGGGGGCCCGGAGTGAGAGGGGGGCCGGGGATGACTCTTCGTACTCCTGGTGAAAAATTCTCTCAGAGGCCCTGATGACGATAGGTAGCCTATAGCTTATGAATCTCAATTTCTTTTATTTTCGTGAGTTCGGATTGTTGACAGACGATGAATGAACAGAAGAACCCGTGACACTTGAAGGCACAGACACAAGATTAAGAAGTCAAACGAGACTACGCTTGACAAACAAATCCTGATGCAAATTGACGAATGATGAGACCGAATGTCAGAACATAATAATAATAATAATCGGTATCTGATCGGAATGATGATCCGAATGATTGAAAGTCTGAATGCTGAATTACGAATGTAAAAATGATAATCTGGAATAATAATGAACTGGAATAGCTAACACTTGTTTGTCAGGATTATTTATTGTATCTCCAGATTAGAAAAAAACCATGCAGCTGTAGCAAAAATGTTCAAAAATAAAAATTGCAGTAAGTTAGAATTCAACAAGTGGTCAAAACAACTTGTTCAAAACAAAACTGAAACATAAGTTCGATAAGATCATACACAGCAAATTAGTTTTCTTCCACATTGACATTATTTACAATTCCGTGCAGACGTTGAATCTATGCAGTGATGAACGCGCATACAAAAAATATGACGCCGTCAGCGTAAACGCAAACGTTCGAAAAACCATACGCCGTATGCGTCAACGTAACTTGTAAAAAAAGTTGGCGGCGTCAGCGTCAGCGCATACACTAGCGTAAACTCATTTTGTTTGCTGGGTGCCAAACATTCACACGGTATAAACCACTCGAAACAAACAAGTTTTATTTTGAATTTCCACGAAGAAACACAAGCAACTGAAAGTGTTCATCCGACATTTTGCTGTGTTTTGATTCCATTATGTCTTTGCCCATTGAAAACATTCTTTCAACTGTTGCGTTGGAAGGTATTGGCGTGTTGTAGCGAAAAAAAGACGTTAAAAAGTTTACGTTGACGCTATGCGCTAAAAACCACGAAAACTTTACGGCGTAGCCGCGTAGCCTCAAGCGACAACTATCCAAAAAAATGTGGCCGTAAGCGTTAGCGTAAACAAAAAGTCTACGCCGCAAGTCTACGGCGTAGAATTTGCGGCGTATACGTACATCTCTGAATATATGTAAAAAGGAACCGATCCGTTGAAGCCACTTTTTTTGACTGACCAAAGTCCAAATCAGCAACAAGAAAAGTGGGTTATACGAATACCCAAAGCAAAGTAAAAATATTTTATATCCAGATGTTCAATAAAGTCGTACGTAGGTCATATACCTAGCACACTAGTCCTCTTCCACATTGACACAACGTGCGCCGACGTTGAATAAACGCAAAACGTGATAGTGATTATAGTGAGTAACTAAATATATTCCACGGTACCTCAAAGAGCTTTGGCTTATTAGGAATATGCAGGCATGGTTTTGTGATATATAGGCATGCATTTACGACCGTGCCAAAATACTTCTATTCAGTAAATTATTTTTCTCTCGAGCACGCTTTAATTTTAAAGTTTGCGTTTTGTCGCTTCGACCGTTTTCAGACCTCTGCTTTGTTATTGCAAGTAATATTTGGTTATTATTTTTATTTTGGTTATATAAATATTAAGTTATTATTTTTTGTTTTGATGGTCCAAAAAAAGCATGAATGAATTGATGAGATCATGGCGACCCTTGATCGAAATGCGTCCGACTTTGTCACGAACAAATCTCAAGATCAAGCGGCGTTGGTTCGGCTCTCGGAGTGTGCGATGGATTAATTCACAGGCAGCAACAAGAGGAAACTCCACTCTGCCAACCTCAGTAGCCGACCCTGCGTCAGTGGTTCAAAGCCTCATCAAGTATGCGAAACTGCCAGGAATAACTTATCAGAGACTTTGCTAGTGCGAGGATAAAGATTCAAACCAACCAATGCTCAATATTAAAATTTGATTGGGGGGCGATCTGCTGCGCTTGGTAGCATTCAGTGTTGCGATCATATAATGTTTTAAGGCGGGTTTTAGTATTTTTCACAGATTTTCTCGTTACCGGTACTTAGATATTGCTCTAGTTTTGTATCTTAGCAACGTCATCTTTGGATTTCCTGCCTTTGTTACCAACCGTGGCCGCGTTTGAAACACTTTATACTAGTCATCGTGACATCATACGACGACAAGTTTCTTCCTCGCCAGCTGTGACGTATATCATATTCATAGTGTTTCATTATTCAACGTAAATTGTGTGTATTTTGCGTAGATGTGTGTCACTGCATTTCAATCCTACAGCTGTCCGTCGAGCATGCTTTTAGTCCATAGTCCAAATTTATTTGACCAGCTTAGCAGCTTAATGTGGGCCTACAAGCGTGAAATCATACATTTCGTGAAATCGTACTATTCGAAATATCTCTCTCACTGCACGATATGGGCTCTCTAATTCTCTTTCAATCTTAATTTGATACTTACGTTGTTTATGTGTTGGAAACGAACTGTCTTATTGAGTGGAAACGTTGAATGTTTGAAATAAAAAATCACTTGAGAACATTTCGTTTGGCACCTGCAGACAAGAGGATCAGAGAACTAGCACGCGCCGAGGAAGCTTATCTTAGCTATTTGTGTTTGGCGAGCGACCTCAGTAGAATGAATAGATAAAATCGCTTGCTAGCTGTTGTATTCTTAGCTCATTCAATCAGAGTCATACTGGAATTCTGTTTTATTATAAAATTGCACAACCAAGATATAGTGTGAAACCTGCAAAGTAAGCCCAAAACGAGAAGTGCCAATTAACAAAAGCATGCGGATGAATACAAAGCAAAAGAGAAGACCTAAGGGAAACGAAAACAAAGTACATCGTTTCAATGCAAATAAACTAAAATACATAACACCTCCCCAATAAAATTTATGACCACCCATAACGAAGAGGTGGTTGGCGTCTTCTCTTTGATCGCCTTAATGTTTGTTCTTGATGCGATGACGATGATGGATCGTCGGTCGCTATCGGCGTCGATGAATCCTCGGTCGCATTCGGCGTCGATGAATCCTCGGTCGCTGTCGGCGTCGATGAATCCTCGGTCGCAATCGGCGTCGATGGAACCGGAAACTCGTCAGCTGTCGATGACGACGTGAAAGTAGTCTCCCCTGGGTCCCCGTCTTCCGGCGAGATGTAACGCGGACGTAGCTGGTTGATATGGCGTCTCCATATTGGACCTCGAGGGTCCACTCGAACCTGCAAACTACGACTCCCGTGTCGCTTCACCACGACGGCAGGAACCCAACGAGGGCTTCGGCTTTGCCTGGAACCAAAGTATAAGCATAACAAGGATCACCAACATCGAAGTTAATTGTTTTCCGGTTTTGTTTCCGAGGCGAAGGACTCGTCGATGGTTTCTTGATCTGAGCTGAGGAAGGAAGTAAAATATCTAATTTAGTACGTAGTTGTCGGTGGTTTAATAACTCACTGGGAGAGTAACCACTGGCATTAGGCGTACGCCGAAACTGCATTAAGAATTGAGTGGTCGCACTTTTAGGCGGTAACGACGATTTTCTCAACGCCTGTTTGAAAGTGCGCACCAAACGCTCGGCAGCACCATTCGTAGCTGGATGGTATGGTGCTCCAGTGATGTGGACTATACCCCTAGCTTTACAATAATTCTTGAAGTCTTCTGAAGAAAATGTAGTCGCATTGTCTGAGACAATGGAGTAGGGGTATCCAAAATGGGCAAAATCCTGCTCTAAAAGATCAATAGTAACAGACGTCGATACGGAAGAAGTTGGGTGAATAGAAGGATACTTACTATAAGCATCGGTAACAATAAGCCAATTAGAACCTAAAAAATTAATAGCGTGATCGACATGAATTCGACTCCAAGGCTTCTCTGGAGCTATCCATGGGTGGATAGGAGCCTTGCTTGGTGCAGCTTGATGCTCACCACATGTAGTACATGTTCGGCAGAGGTCGACAATGTCCGCATCGATATTGGGCCAGTAGACTGCTGTCCTGGCCAGCTGTTTCATTCGCTGCATGCCGAAATGACCTTCGTGTAAAAGAGAAAGAATATCATTGCGAAGTTTAAAAGGAATAACTACTCTAGAACCATATAATAAACAAAACCATAACATGTTGTTAGAGAATCAGCAACTCTTCTAAACTGTTCGATTGGATCGTTAGCATTTGATTTCGCAGGCCATCCTTCTTGTGTGAATCGAATGATTTTAGACAAGACCGGATCCTTAGAAGTTTCCTTGCGCAAAGTAGAAGAATCGGAATGACTAACCTGCGAATCCAACGGCTCAATTGCGCAGACAATATCAACATCATCTGCACTTTCCTCCCCATCAAAAATTGTGTCATCGTTGGACGGAAGACGGCTCAAGACGTCAGCATTTTGGTGATGCGTTGTTTTGCGATACTCTATAGTAGAACTAAATTGACTCAAAAACAACGCCCAGCGTGCTAACCGGTTAGCCGCCAGTGAAGGGGTAGGTTTATCTGGACCAAAAAGTGAAAGTAAAGGCTTATGGTCCGTTACCAAAATAAAATTCCTACCGTAGAGGTATTGGTAAAATTTCTTCAAAGCGAAGATGATAGATAAAGCCTCCTTTTGGATTTGGCTGTAGTTTCTTTGAGCCTTCGTCAAGATTTTCGACACATTTGCTATTGGCCTCTCGCTTCCGTCCGGGGAGCGGTGAAACAGTGTGGCGCCAATGCCCACGCTTGATGCGTCGCACGCAATTCCTAAAGGAAGCAACGGGTTAAAGTGTACGAGAACATCGTCTGCGGAAAGAAACGTTTTTAATTTTGCAAAAGCGCATTTTTCTTTATGTTCCCAGCTCCAAGGAACACCACTCTTGGTTAAATGATATAACGGTTGCGCTACCGTAGAAAAATTTGGGGGCAAAAACTTAGAATAAATTGAACCGACCCCAGAAAAGAACGTAAGGTACCAGCATTGGAAGGAGCAGGCATGTTCAGCACAGCATCGACTTTAGGACCCTTTGAAATCCCCTGTTTAGAAAGAACATGACCTAAGTACTTGACATTTGCCTGGGCAAATCTACATTTTTCCTTCCTACATCTAAGACCTTTCGAAGATAAACGATCGAGTAGTCGTTTAAGGTTCTGGAAATGCTCTTCCGCTGTAGCTCCACTTATCAAAATGTCATCCAGGTACACTGCTACACCTGGAAGGTCACTAGTTAAATCATCCATTATCTTTTGGAAATGGCCTGGGGCAGAAAAGATGCCAAACGGCATACCATTTTGCAATAAAACCCCTCTATGGGTACTTAATGCCAATATTTTTCGACTCTTTGGACCTAACCTAATCTGGTTATAAGCATCTGCCAGGTCAATCTTAGTGAATCCGTGGCCACCCCCTAGTTTACGCATTAAATCATCTGGAAGAGGCAAAGGGTGCCTGTGAGTTTTAAGTTGTGGATTAACCGTCGAGGAATAGTCACCACAAACTCTTAATTTGGATTTCTTACCTTCGGTAGAAGCCTTGCGAACTGGTACTACAGGAGTTCCCCAGTCGCAAAATTGTACAGGTGTCCAGATACCTTTTTCTATGCCGGCGTCATAGGCAAGAGCTAAGTCTTCTTGAATGGCGAAAGGCACTGGTCTGGGCTTTGAAAACACTGGTTTACAATCAGAGTTAAACTCAATCTCTAATTCGTAATCCTGAAGACAACCTAACTCAGGTTTAAATAAGTCTTCGTATTGGTCACATAACTCGGAACATGATTTTTGCAAGTTAAAATCTATGTCGTTGTGACGATGAATAGCATGTAAAGATGAAGAAAAGAACTTATCTACCGAAATATCTAGTGCTTGAATAGCATCACGCCCTAATAAGGTTAGGGATTTCACATAGCCTACCATAAATTGAACTGTGGTCGTCTTTCCCGATTTGTTGCAGCTCGCTTCGGCAGTGAAAGATCCAATAATAGGCATCGAGTGCTTACTTGCCGACTGAAAACGTAGCTGCGGAGTCTGCAAGATAGGTTTGCCTAGCTGCGACCAAACTTCAGAAGAGATGAAATTTCCCCCTGTAGCTGTATCAAGTTCCATTAAGACGGGAAAAGACTTAATAAAAATTCGAACCTCGAGTTTAGGAACTTTACACGATGAATTATGAACAGTATTTACCTCCTGTATGCAGTTGACCTTAGAAGAATGAACTTGTGCGGCTTTTTTACGACATGCGGATTGTACATGCCCTGTAAGTTTACAGAAATGACAGACCGCATTTTTAAATCTGCAGTTGTTAGCAAGGTGATTAGAATTACCACATCGATAGCACTTACTTTGCTTGTTCGCATTAGCACTGGCCACTGTAGCTTTCTTGAAAGAATATCGTCTATCGGTGCCTTTAACTTTATGTACCACCGACGGTTCAGTGCCAAACACCGTCTCCTTAGCCACTTTTGCAGCGTCTTCAGTTTCTATGGCTATTTCAAGAGCACGTGTAAAAGTAAGATCGTCAGGTTTAATTTTAAAGAGAGCTTTAAGAACTGCTTCGTTTCCTACCGAGCACATAAAACAAGTACGCAAAGCTTCATCTAAAGCAGTGTTTCCCAAACTTTTTTTTAATAGCGCCCCCCTGGACAACAAACAGAGTATCAAACGCCCCCTCGACAAAAAAGTAAAACCAAAGTTATTTTCCATTCAAGTCCAAGTCTAATGAGACAGATGAGGTTGGTGCAATGTCATCAGTCTCTTGACATCGGGCTTCAGTTGCATAGGAACAATCTTAAGTCTCCCTCTATCTAAGTATGACAAGACGGTTTCTTTTATTATCCAGAAGCGTTGTCACGGCACTGAAAGCACGCTCCACCAAGTATGAGCCGGGAAAGACTATGATAAAAAATTTGACCCGATTCCACACGTGAGGGTATTTCTCTTTGATTTGGTTCTGTAACCAGAACTATTGATGCGAGATATTGAACTTCGGTTTGAGTGCAAAATCGCCTTGCAATGTTATCAGTTCCTCCTCAAGAATTCCATGTTTGGAAATATCACAGAATGGGTCGATTATCTAGTCAGAGATTACCCAGTCAGACTCCGCAGCAGTGGCCGAGTGGTTAGCGTGTTGGGATCGCAGTCGAGAGCCTGCATGTTCGACTCCAGCCACCCGCACTTGATGTTGTTTCTCTGGGCAAGAAACTTTACGATAATTGCCTCTACCCAGTGATCGATTTCGAGTAATGGGTAGTACCAAATTTAAGTTATAAGTAGAGTAGACAACCGGAAACAGACATTGCCGTCGGCTGCAGCGTGGGTCAGGTGTACGTCGGAAGGAGTACACCGATGCATGGCGCTCAAGTCCGCTTTCCCGCAATGCAGGGTAAAGATAAAACAAACAAACAACTGAAATACATCATGGAATCGAACTCCCATGTCTTTGTGTACTTCTTGAAGATGATTGCTGTACGTCTCTTCATCAACATCAAATATGCCTCTGTCACTGGTATCAAGTTGATGCAAGCTTGAGATTTGGAAAAATTCTCGTCTAGCCAAATTTTGCTGATAGAACGCGAGCTTATCACTGAACCCAGACAGTGCCGATTTCACCTTGATTAGGTTTACTTCGTTACCGTGAAGGGATAGACTCATTAAATTTGGAAAATATGTCTGACAAGTAGGCGATATCATTTCTCACAACCAAGACGTCATTCGCAAGGCCAGGGTCACAACTCTATGGAAATTCCACGACCGTTTCAAACAGCGATTAAAATCGTGCAAGGCAATTTCCCTTGGAAAGCCATCGTACTTCGGTGTGGAGTAGTAAGCGCTCAAAAGATCGGGTTTGCATATTCGCAGTGCTTCAAAGTAAGTCATGCGTTACGACCTCAACAAACTTGTAGGGCACTGCGAAGCGACGTTGCCAACATAATTGCATGACAAAAATCCTTTGCAAACTTTTTCTTGTAACTGCCCTGGTTTACTCTCAGCGCCCCCCAATCGCCCACTTTATAGCCAGCGCCCCCTTCATGGTCGCAAACGCCCCCAGGGGGGCGCTGGCGCCCACTTTGGGAACCGCTGATCTAAAGGATTAGTAATAGAAGAAAAGTCGCACGTGGCAGCGGCTTGCCTTATTCGTGCACCCAATTCTGGAACAGTCTCACCTGGTTTCCGCTTCAAGTTGCTCCAGAAGCGAAATCGTTCACGAATAACGAAGCGCTTAGGGTCGAACTGTGCCTTCGTGTAATTAGAAATTTCCTCCATTGTAAGTTCATTGATTGGCTTTGCTGTAGACTCTTGTGCGGCCAGATTAAGGATCATCTTGTAGATGCTGGCTGACTGGTTAGTGAGGAAAACTTGAGCCTTCTTATCATCAGGAACGGATTGTGCTTTTACAAATGTGCAAAAACGTGACCAATAATCAGTCCAAAGTTCTAAAGCTGAATCAAACTCACAAAATTTAGGAATGGCTTGAGATAATCGATTTTGGTTTTCTGATTCGCATGGAATTTTGAGGGCTGAAATTAACTCCTTCAGTTGTTCTTCATGATGGCGTTCTTGCTGTTGCATTTGTTGTCGTGCCTGTTCTTCTTGTGTGAATCGAATGATTTTAGACAAGACCGGATCCTTAGAAGTTTCCTTGCGCAAAGTAGAAGAATCGGAATGACTAACCTGCGAATCCAACGTATCAATTGCGCAGACAATATCAACATCATCTGCACTTTGCTGTTGCATTTTTGAATCTGTTGCATGTTGCATCTGTTGCATGAAACTTCTTGCTGTTGCATCTGTTGTCGCATATGTTCCAGCTGCGACTGCATTAATTCCACGACTTTGTCCATATTGTAAATAATCGTAGAAACTAAAACTTGTAGAAATTAAAACTTGTATAGGAACTAAACTGAACGCTCTGCGTACCACTGTAAGTTTCTCGTTCAGACGTTCAGCATCCCATCCTCGTCGCCAAATAACTCTGTTGTGTTCTTAGCTCATTCAATCAGAGTCATACTGGAATTCTGCTTTATTATAAAATTGCACAACCAAGATATAGTGTGAAACCTGCAAAGTTAGCCCAAAACGAGAAGTGCCAATTAACAAAAGCATGCGGATGAATACAAAGCAAAAGAGAAGATCTGAGGGAAACGAAAACAAAGTACATCGTTTCAATGCAAATAAACTAAAATACATAACACTAGCCTACGTAGAAAGTAGGGATTAACATTTAAAACTGCTAGTGGGCTGTAAGTTGATAGTTTGAGTAGCCTAACAAGCTAGTTGATAAAAGTAGTCTTTGCTTAAATTTTGTAAGATTTTGTGATACTTTTGTGCTTCTTCTTCGTCGTGTAAGCCTCCTGGGCCGAGGGTCTATCCTGTTACCACCCCAGATTTACGATGTGATATTGTTAGGCTGCTTTACAAATGATAGAAAGATTTTAGCACTTGTGTTGAAAATCCGGAAAGCATCTTGCCCCCTTGGTAACAGGAAAAGATTTGTAATTTTTTGAAAGTGACACAAGGAGATTTGCAATGATCTGAAATTCAATAATCACACTTTGACGATTTGGATTCTTAAAACTGTCATTTCAACGGGATATGAAGTAGTTTAAATTTAACTTAGAGTTCAAAATCAAAATTGCTTCGGTATTTACGCTATCTGCTCAGCTCAGTTCTGATTAGGCCTAGAGCAGGGCTTCCCGATTCGTTTATCACCCCACACCCCATGGGATTGATGAAGCCAATCTCGCACCCCCTGTTTTGAAGCGGAGTGGTTCTGAGAAAAAAAAATTCAAAATGCGTACGAAAACAACGCAGTAAAGCAGCTCACCGGTCTTTATATGGCTAACGAATAGAAAAAAGGACAGCCTTCAACAGCGCAATCACACAAAATGCAACAGTGAATAAATAAAGAAATAACGCAAACTGAGAACATAATGGCGTTAATCAAGATCTTTGACTTTTCTCCTGCCTCTGCCATTCCTTTATTGCAAGGACCACCGGCGTGTAATGCCAGTTGCTACTTGCTAGTCAGGCCAATACCAGTTCTGTTTTTAGCCTGACTAGTAGCTGACACTTTCCTTTGCCTCAGTAAAAACTTCGTTCTCGCTTAAAACGCGTACTTTCCCAATGTGTACGATAAGAAATTGCCAACAACGAGCAAACAATTGCCAACAATGAGCAAATTGCTGACACAATATTATCACATTATCCGCCACCAATCGCGTGACGTTCGGACCACAGCCTTTTTGTTATCAGCAACTTGTTGGGTGGTAGGCCTACCAGTATTGTTGTTGTGCATTGTGCTGTATGGGCCAACATAGAATGCTCTGAGAGATAATCACCACCTCCCTCGTTAAACAAAATCCATCTCTATATATACGCGGTATAACTCTTCTTCGTCGGTGGATTCTCGCACCCCCAGCAACAGCTACTCGCACCCCCTGGGGGTGCGAGCACCCCCAATCGGGAAGCCCTGGCCTAGAGGTTTGCACGTTGACAAGTAAGGCCAGTGTCCTGTAGACCAAGCCCACTTCTAGACTAGGGTCTAGAAAGTAGACTACATATCTGTGTATCTAAGATGATGAATTTAATTTCCGAAAGATGATGATGTTGTTTTCGCTAGTTTGTTTTATTTGTTTTCGTCATTGTTTTCAGTGTCGTCAAGTTATAGCCTATCTATTTTGTGAGTCGTGCAAGGCCTATGGTGCGTTGCGCTTGAAATGGCTTTGCCCGTGGTAGGATTTCTTTGTGGGGTTTTCTTTGCCTGCCTTGCTCTTCTTGCTATGAGCTAAACGCATCAAGACGTGTTCCCCTTAAGACCATCAGCACTCTTGATAACGCACCATGGCCGATCTTCATAGCAACTGTCCATACAAATCTTCAATATATCAGCTAAAGTTATGTAGGCTAATAAAGTTGTAGCCTATATATGTTTATATGTTTTGTTACATTTTTTATTTTTTTTTTCCCTTTATATCTTAAATTTTTCTGAAGGTGTTGCGACCGTGCCAAATTTTTTTCAACTCAATAACTTACTTCGGTCACAAGCACGTTTTAACGTTCGCGTTTTGTCGCTTCTACCTTTTTCTCGACCTTTGCTATGTTGACGTGTATTGTTTTGATATGATGGTCAGAAATAAAAAAACAACTGAACTGAACTGATCTAGGTGGCTATAAATAAGGGGGGAGGGAGGTTAGGCCTATTTGGCAAAGTTTCTAAATTTTAGCCTACTTTAGTTTTGATTTTTGGATACAATAAGATATTGTAAGACTACTGGTATAATTTTATTTTAATTTCTATCCAAAACCCTAAAAGTTATTTTCTAAGGGCCGAAAACTTGAAGAAACCATCACGTACTCTTTGGATAGAGCCTAGTGCCTTTTTCTCAGAAGTGTCAATATGGGGCTAGAACATCTCATCGGTACCGAGTCCAAATTGTCCTATGTCTTGGCGGCACCAGGTAGATGTGAATGGAATAATTCACAGACAACAACACTTCCAATAATTGGAAACTTCAATCTGTCAAATTCGGTGGCCGGACATGTGTCAGTGGTTCAAAGCCTCCACTACAAGTATGCAAAACTGCCAAGATTTATCTCTCAATAAAGATTCAATCAATCAATATAGTTTGATGTTAAACATTGCCCTCAGCGGCATAGCAGGAAAGATTGGGAAAAATATTTAACCAAAAATTCTACTTTTGTTCAAGGAAGAATGCTAGTCTTTGATTCCAAGAATCGTGGACAGCAATTTTCAACGTATCTTGGTAACCTAATAGGCCTGCGTAATGGTGTCTTGATGTCATGCACCTATAACCGGAAACAAAAAAATAAAACGTTTTTTGTAAGCAATCAAAAAATTTTCAAGTGTCCAATCGTGCCGAAGCGACTAAATCCTCGTGCAGCAAAAAAAAAAAAAAAGAAATTTAAGACAACTGATCGGAGTCAGAAAAAACTGTTCTTGAAAAAAAGTAGGCTACATAAAATTGGGGCTCAGTCTTAACGTATAATTTCTATAGTAATTTAAGCTGTCACGCAGGAAGCCTGTTGGAATAGCGAATAGCACTGTTTCCAACTTGTGGTTAATTCGAAAAAGTTTATCTTATGACACTATTTACAAATGATATCTTTATCACTTTTGTTATGGTTTAACGTGTAAAACATATACACGGTAACCCAAATTTATCATATTACTGTGACATGCCACTACTACTTCCCAGCTAGCGATGCCTGTCGTTTTTGCATTAATTCAACGTTGGATCAGTGTGGAAGTGACGAGTTTAGCTGACTGGGGTTTAAAATTATCGCTTTATCAACGCAACTTTTATCAAAGCACGCTTGATATCTTCAAGACATAACTTCCCTGGGTATAATTGAATTTCCGAAAGATGATGATGTTGTTTAAATGCTAGTTTGTTTTATTTGTTTTCGTCATTGTTTTCAGTGTCGTCAAGTTATAGCCTATCTATTTTGTGAGTCGTGCAAGGCCTATGGTGCGTTGCGCTTGAAATGACTTTGCCCGTGGTAGGATTTCTTTGTGGGGTTTTCTTTGCCTGCCTTGCTCTTCTTGCTATGAGCTAAACGCATCAAGACGTGTTCCCCTTAAGACCATCAGCACTCTTGATAACGCACCATGGCCGATCTTCATAGCAACTGTCCATACAAATCTTAAATATATCAGCTAAAGCTATGTGGGCTAATAAAGCTATAGTCTAAATTTATTTGTTTTTTTTTTGTTTATTAACATTTTCTTTTTTTTATTTTCTTATATCTTAAATTTTTCTGAAGGTGTTGCGACCGTGCCAAATTTTTTTTTCAACTCAATAACTTACTTCTGTCACAAGCACGTTTTTAACGTTTGCGTTTTGTCGCTTCTACCTTTTTCTCGACCTTTGCTATGTTGACGTGTATTGTTTTGATATGATGGTCAGAAATAAAAACAACTGAACTGAACTGAACTATTTTCTAGTCTTTTTTCACTTCACTTTCACTTCAACTATGACGTTTGTCGTCAATCTAAAAGTCAATGCAATGACGTTTTTAATAGCCCGCTGAAAGTCGTCAACAATACTTGAACAGCTCTTTCTATGGCGTCTTTAAAAATAAGTTAATTTGAGCTTCACATATTGAAAGTCTAAACTTTATATCTAACTATAATCTACCAAACTCAGAAACTTGCCGAACAGGCATAGCGAGATGGACATCACAATTCACAATAATTCCCTCTTCTTGAATTACTCAGTTTATACGACGAAAGACAATAAAGTAGCCTATTTCACTTGCACTTACAGTATTGCAGTCGCTTTTGGCTACAAAGTAAAGGTCGTGATAAAGATTTGACGTTCATGTACGCTTTATTTCAAAAACGTTATTTTGGTTGAAGCTGATGTTTGCCTTGGAAGGAAATAGAAATGAATGTGTTGCTGTGGACAAGAGCGTAGTCAAGGGGCTAAGGGGGAAATTGCCCCCCGAAATGTTTTAAATAAAAATTCCACTCTCTTTTACAGCATCATTTAACAAAGTGTTACTATTGATTTAGGCTAAAAGTACTCTCAGAAAAGGCAATTTTAAAGTATTTTTTCAAAAAATGTTGTAGGAAGTCCCCAGATCCCCTATGGGTGCTTCCGTCTTCAGTGACTCATTATCGGCCTCACTTACATATGTAAAATACTTATTTGCTCCTTCCCCAAAATTTTGTGGTTAATTACAAAAAAAAGAATTCTGTTCAGCGGCAATCAGTTGTCATCGCGAGAAAGCTGATGTCATGTTGCATCATTGGTTTGCAGTGCAAGTTTGAGCGAGTGCAAACTTTGCACTAGCTCAAACGAAATTCGAAAGAAGGATGACGTCACATTGAAACAACTTGTCGAGGTCGTTAGCTTCCTGTACAGTGTACACTGTACATTGTCCATTGTACAAACCTACCATTGATGGTAGGCTACCAGTGCAGCCATTTAGGAGCTACTTTGTGACAAATTTTTCAATCATATATTTATTTTTTAATGCAAGGATACTAAGCCTATATTCCTTATCGATTAGTTTGTTGGTTTTTTAGAATTATTTTGAGGATATTATAAGCCACACACTACAATTGTACTGATGTTTGCAAATAAATAAAATTAAAATCTTCTTTGTAAAATGTAAATGATCTTGGATTATAGCTAACCATGGTTACGTATAGCCTAACAAACTTGGAGAGAGAAATCCCAATACTTTTTTTTGTAATTATAACCACACACAACTGTTTATATTTATACTTTGCTCGTGGGATGCTGATGATACACATTATGACGCAACAAGATCCGTTTTCTTTGCTCACGCCACGTTGCTTTGTTGTTTCTGGTTTTCCAGCTCTGTGATTCTAATAAACTACCGCTACCAGTACACATCATTGTGACATAATAAAATAACAAAATTTTGAAATTCTGTAAAACTGGAACAGATTTCTTTGGCTGCGTCAGCAACAACCCCAACAATAAAGAATTAAAACTACAGTATGTGTTGGTTGCGCCAGCAACATATCAACAATGAAAACTATCATGGGCATGAGTCTTGTGTTGGTTGCGCCAGAAACAAGAGGAAAAAACACAGTAGGCTAAGCAGTATAATATAGGCTACGGTAGCCTGTTCATAATTTTTGGTTACTCGAATCGATCGCACAAGACTTATTTGATAATAATCAAAACAAGCAAAATAACACAACGAAGTTGTCAAAATTTGGTTGTGAATTCTTGCAGTTTCCAAAATTTGCATTGCAATAACCTATAAAAGCTGTGTAGTCAGAAATTGCTGTTGCAAAGCTTCGAGTAACCGAACAGTTTGAAAACTACTTTTACAGCTCAAAGCTCACCAACAAAATCTGTAATCTGCAATCTTCGCGCTATTTACGTCGAACAAACCAACAATAAACCCGATTTGGTGAGGCATTGCCTGAGGGAATCACATGACATGTGACATCATCATGTGACTTGCGGGAACAAAGAAAAAAGAACATCTGTTTTGTCGAAATCAAACGAACTGCGTGTGCCAGAGCAGCCAGATTGCCAGTGCTTTGAGCCTTTGACAGTTTGACTTGAGTGTCTTTCTTCCTTGCTATTATGAAATTCACTGGCGAGTGGGATGGGTGTGTGAAGTTAAAGCCCGAAGATTAAAACTGAAAAATTGACGTCGGAACCAGGCCGATTAATTTTGTATTTTATTTTTAACCATCACAGTGAAATGATAATGCGTATAGCCGTGTACATTGTAAACGTGAAGAAGATGTACGATAAGAAACACCAGTTTAAAAACACAACAGGCCTAGTTGTGGGATGGTAAACTGTCGTTAGTTGATGTCGTAAGATACGCATAAGTAAAAAAAAAACTACTTGAGATATGCGATTCACTCGCTCTTTTCGCCACTATATTTGTAGCTGTCTGGTCATAGAAGTTTCTTGTAGCCAAAGAATTTGTTGGAGTGTAAGGTTTGTTAATATCTCTTGTTCCTTATACTTCCAGTCAATTTTGTACTAAGTTTTAAATATTTGTATTGTCAAGATGAAGTTGCAAGTTTTCATGTTTCTTTCATCTCTTGCGTTTGTAGCAGCATTTCAAGATGATTTGAGTTTGTTCAAAGAATGGAAGGATTTTTATAATAAAGTTTATGATGATCTGGTAAGACTATTTGTTTATTATTGTTTCTGAGCTTACAGTATTCTTACTACACTGGATATTGTTATTGTATACATATACAAAGAAGCCAAAGTACTTGATTTGTGACTCACTATTTGATTGGAGTGGTGTACCAACAACTTCTGATTGGAATTTGGCCTAGAGTGTGAAACATTGTTTATTATATTGTATGAAGTAGATATTAATTCAGCTAATAATGGTATATTCAGCATTGTTGTATTAGCCTATTGTAGATTTACCCAATTACATCATTTTAACAAAAGTTGGGCAGTAAGAGACTTTTTTGTTCTGCATAATGACAACCATGTTGCAATTATATTACTGCCATTATTGCGTTAATTTAATAAACTCCACGCTAAAATAATGCTTTTATAGTGATGACACATATCTCAACTCTTAGTATTGCAGCAGTGTATGCATGGTTAATGGCTAAAATTGCTTGGCATATATTTCTTTAATAGCCTGTTTCACCCTAAAAGGAGATCATCAAAAGTCCTTATTCGAATAGATTAATTGAATCTGGCATGGGCACTAAAATATATTCCATGCATTGTTTCATGAGACAACTGTTAAAGAATTAACACTTACAAAATTAACATATGAAAATGATTAACGCATATTGTCTGAAACTAAGCGATGTGAATATTTGTACCTATTGGTAAGAATTAAAAGATATACCGTAACAAAGTGGTTATATATTCAAAATAATGGGTGCAACCTAGTTCGTACCCTGAACAGTTCATACCCTCAGTTCGTACCCTGAAAAGATTGAGAAAAAAAAATAAAAAAAGCCGAAGTCGCTGATCACAGTTTAATAGCACAAAGCCGAAGTCGCTGATCGGAGTTTCCGCAAACAACTCGAGGGTTAGGGTTAGCGGAAACTGCGGAAAAAATATTTGCGAAAACTGCGATCAGCGAGGGTTAGGGTTAGAGATCATAGATTACTCGATGGTTAGAGTTAGGGTAAGCGGATACTACGGTTGGCGGAAACAGCGGAAAAATGTTTGCGGAAACTGTGATCAGCGAGGGTAAGGGTTAGAGCATAGATTACTCTATGGTTAGGGTAAGGGTTAGCGGAAACTGCGGAAAAATGTTTGGGAAACTGCAATCAGCGAGGGTTAGGGTTAGAGCATAGATTACTCTAAGGTTAGGGTAAGGGTTAGCGGAAACTGCGGTTAGCGGAAACTACGGAAAAATGTTTGCGAAAACTGCGATCAGCGAGGGTTAAGGCTAGAGCATAGGTGCATAGTTAGCGGAAAAAGCAGAAAAATGTTTGTGGAAACTGCGATCAGTGAGGGTTAGCGTTAGGGTGAGGGTTAGCGGAAACTGCAATCAGCGACTTCGGCTTTATGCTATTTTTCTCTCGATCTTTTCAGGGGGAAAGTTTTAAAATGTTTGCGGAAACTGCAATCAGCGACTTCCGCTTTTTTAAATTTTTTTTCTTGATTTTTTCAGGGTACGAACTGAGGGTGCGAACTGTTCAGGGTACGAACTAGGTTGCATCCCAAAATAATTGACTTCAGTTAGTTTTTTTAAAATGATGTTTCTCTTTGTCATGCAGCAATGATTTATTTTAAATCTTACTTTTTTTATTGGATATTTTGACTCGATAACATTTTGTCTTTCAGAAAGAGGAAGAGCATCGTTTTAAAACATGGCAAGCCAATTGGGAAATCATTAAGAAGCATAATTTTGAACATTCTTTGAAGAAGCATTCATACAGACTTGAAATGAACCATTATGGAGACTTGGTATATATTTGTCTTCGATTTATAATTTCAATTAACCACCATTGTTCAATGTTTGTTTAGTTTCTTTGTCATATTTTGCATGCAGTAACAACAATCAGTTGCTAAAATGTCAAAGCTATTGTTTTGTGCTAAACATATTTTAAATGCCTGCTTTCCTTTTAAGCCATTCCATAATTAAACCTTAATTACAAATATATATTATAAATTTGCTGTAAGATGAGATTGTTTACCAGGCGTTTAATTTTAAACTGTGTACATGTGAGTGTCCAGTAGGCTAAACTCCCATAATAGCTTGAAAAGATTAGTTAATGGCAACTGTTGGATGCTTTCAGTTGCATAAGCTCAGAGTTGAGAAATAGATGTAATGCAGCATTTAATTGCAGTTTTAATCCATTCTCTGAACAAGTTTACAATTGGAAATGGTTTGAAATGTAACACCCACCCCATGTGATCAAGCAGACTATAAATGTGATTTGTCCACATTTTCTTATTAATATATAATTCATAGTAACTTATTATAATATTCAATATATATAGTAAGTGATGTTTTACATCAAATAATATGAGTGTATTACAGGCCTCGAAATATCCGGCGGTCATGGCGGACATGACCGCCGGAATAACCTCGAATGTCTGCCGAAGCCGACTCATTGGTCGGTCATAAATGACCGCCGCAAAATTCTTGACAAAAATAGAGCTAATGCAGCAAAAATATATTTTAAATTTGAATTGTTACAATTGTTTGTTTAACGCGAACAAATACGGAGCTGAAACAATCACACAGTAGTACAGGCAATTGCTTTAAAGATCACATTAGAGTGGCGTGGTTAAACGAGCTGATGGCAAAAGTAGCCATTTTTACATCAACGCCTTGCAATGTTGCCTTGAAATAAAGTTGTCTGAACTTTTCGGCAGGATATGTATTCTAATTTTAACAATGAGGATTATTGCGTTACATTGATCGTTTGTTAAAAAGAAACGTCACAGAGAAGCAAGTCTCACCTGGGTTCCGCACGTGCTTAGGCCAATGTGGAGACCTTATTCACGCTGATACAGTTCACGCAAAAAATATGTCCGGTTGAGATATTAAATGTCCGCTGAAAGGGCCAGTCCGGTAGGACATGCTTGACCGCCGGAAAAAACTACAAATTTCGAGGCCTGTATTAATTATATAATGCAAAAGAATGGTTAGTTTTTTTATAAAAATCAACAAGTTTCTGCAAAATATTTATAGCAACTAACCAAATTTTTTTGCAATGGTACTTTTTTTATGCAGAACGGAACTGAATTCACCAAGACGATGAATGGTTACAGGAATGATATGCGTTCCAAGAGAAAACCTGGTCAACCTTATCTTACGCTTTTAAATATTGACAATGCTACATATCCTACTAAAGTTGATTGGAGAGATTCTGGCCTTGTCACCGGTGTTAAAAATCAGGTATCTCAATGTTTTTTAATGTAAGTAAATCAACATATCCTTCTGTTGCTACTGGCTGTTTGAGATATGAAATTATCGCGTTCATGCATTGCTTATTTTCAGGTTAGAAAGCTGCCAAAAATATGACAAGTTTGCTTGTCAATGTAAGTTTCAATGACAAAGCAAATCTTTTCAAAGAGGCGTTGCAAAATTTTTCATAGCATTTCCATTCATCAGCTGTCTTGTGACTAAGCCGTTTGGAATGTCAGTCTTCCTGTACGATTGTGCTTAAATGTTTATGCCAGTTCCAAAAATTGCTGACTCATGTTACGATGTTGCTGTCAGAAAAACATGTTTCAGCGTATTATAATTTATGGGCGGATCACATGATGGCATAGATGCATGTGGCTGTTGTGGCATAATGCATAAGCAAGCTCATTTGTAATTTTTAAAACTGCATCGTAACACGCAGCATTTTATGTCTGATGTAAATCCAAATAAGTACAGGATATGAAGCAGACGAAAACAGAGGTCTGCTTGAACGATCTTTGTGCAAACCAACCAATACAGCTGCCATCTAATGAGGATGTTTGACGAATTAGTTTGCCACTGAATTGGTTCGTCATCTGCTGATCGCATTATTCTTTCCACAGTCGACTTTGAAATTGTGAATGTCTGGTTAAGCATGTTAACAGATGAATTAGCTTAAAGTCTTTTTTTTTTCGACAGGGTCAGTGTGGGTCGTGTTGGTCCTTCAGTGCCACTGGTTCGTTGGAAGGTCAGCACAAACGAAAGACAGGTGCGCAACAACGGTGTTTCATGGTTTCAATATACTAATTGAGGTTTAAACTTTTCTCAAACTTGGGTTCAGTGCACTTGAATCTACTTTTGTGAAACGATTAACTTAAATATTTTTGCTGAATCTGGTGTTACAGATTTCATAGGCATGGCTTGTCTATACATTAGGAAAACTTTGAGGTACTAAATTTTAATTTTACGCTTCACGAATACGTTGCGTTGAAGATATGAGATTATGAGTGCGATCGTTTATTGGCTGCCTTATGGTTCAATGGTTATGGTTGTTGTGAATAATAACAAAGCATCTTTTCAACAACTGAATCACTTTTTTATATAGGTAACTTTTATGTTTTCCAGGAAAACTCGTAAGTTTGAGCGAACAGAATCTGATTGACTGCAGCACTCCAGAAGGCAACGAAGGGTGCGATGGCGGACTCATGGATCAGGCCTTTCGGTATATCAAAATTCAGGGAGGCATTGACACAGAGGAATCTTACCCATACGAAGGAATGGTTGGTGACTGTGTTGGCCGTATTTACGCGCTTCATCGAAAGTCGACTGATAAACATGTTTGTTGTGTGACAGCTTGTGTCATGTTTGCGGACGGTTGCGTTTCCAAGAATTGTATATTTGATGTACATATAGAAAACGTAAAGTTTGAGGAAATGGTTAAACGTTTTTCTTGTGAAGGCTATCAAATTGTGTGCTTTGTCATTGATCTATTATGACGAACGATTCGGAATAAGCGTTGGCGTCACAGAATCAAGTCCTATTATGCCATGTCATTATGCAACATGACATGTGATTTGTGAGAACCTATGCGTAGTCGTGGGCCCAACAGCATAAAAAAATATCTGGTAAACAAACGAGTGTGCACTGTTGAATTTTCCGGGTGGGTAGACTACCTCGAGTTCTCTTCAGATCACCTGATGCGTGGTAACTGTTTATTGATTGTGAGACCTGCGACCTACGCATTGTCATTGTGATGTAATTTCGCTGTGTTCTTTGTCTCAAAGGACGTTTGAACTTTGCGCTATTCAATTAGGTACCTTCCTTTGTCCGCTGTTATGAAAGCCGTAATTATTGCATAACTGTAGCACTGTTGAGGGATATTGTAATGTAACCTATTCACAAATAGCGAATTCGTGAATATGTCATATTTCCCTTGGTTAAGGTATCTGCCGTGTGAAGCTTAAAACCAAACATTATTTCTTAAATAAAAAAAGGGTGCACAATAGCGCTTACATAGCGGTTATTGCGAATAACGCTGCTTACAATCACAGTCAATTTATATGTTTGAAAACAGGACGACAGATGCCGATACAAGAAGTCGAAGGCCGGAGCGGAAGACAATGGCTACGTTGACATTCCCCATGAAGATGAACAGGCATTGAAAGAAGCGGTCGCCACTGTCGGACCTATTTCTGTTGCCATCGATGCCAGCCATCAGTCCTTTCAATTCTACTCCAGTGGTAATTGAGACTGACTGTTCTGTTTTACAGAATGTGTACTGAACTTTATCTCAAGCAGACGATTTTGGTGACCTTGTGGACAGGTTGTACCCTTTTTGTTCGTGTTGTGGTCTTGCATATCCAAAGTGATCAGGCGACTACCGTGAACTTCGTCGGTTTTGTTGGTTCAAGATATCGATTTGCGTGTTCACAAATCAAAAGTAAAGCTTTGCCAAATTATTATAATCATTATCCTAATAATTGTTAAGCTTTTTAATAGCCATTCACTAACTCAGGCGTGTACAACGAACCCGACTGCAGCCCTGTTCAATTGGACCACGGTGTGTTGGTGATTGGTTACGGGAGTGATGGTGGTCAAGATTACTGGCTTGTTAAGAACAGGTTGGTTGGTGCAGCTTGTTTCTGTTGTGCAAAACCGTATTGGCAGTAGCGCAACCAACGTTTAACAGAGCTTATGCAATGCATTTGGATATGGGAAGATATTGTGTCATTGCACTATACAAACGAAGAAAATTGTAACCAAAATTTTTAAAACAAATTTGCAGTTTAAATGTCCTGTGCTTATTTAATTTGTTTTATATTTCCATTTCATATTAACTAAAACCTTTTTCTCACTTTTCAGCTGGGGAACTCAATGGGGCGAAAAAGGCTACATCAAAATGGCCCGAAACAAAAACAACCAGTGCGGTATTGCTTCTCAAGCCAGCTACCCCACTCTTTAATGCTGTGCCTTTGTGGATGATGTTGCTTTCATAACCGGATGAGACATCATCACTGACAATGCAACGTTTATTGTCGATTTGAGCAGTATTCCCCTATAGCGTTGTGTGATTTGTTTGTACATGCGTTCTGTTTTATATGACACGTGTGTCTGGCAATATATTTTTGTTATACCTGAACGCTATGTATGTGCTGGTAGAGTTGTCATGATATGCGCATAATGCAAGTACGTGTACGTACATTCATCAATTTATAACGCTACATCAGTTTATTGTTTTTTCTTGTAAATGCGTGTTTTGAAAAAATTGTAGGCTACCACCGGTACGTCTTGTGATGTCGTGGATGTGGTGTCATATACTGTGTCTTTAACTTTCATTCCTACATCCAGTTAACTTTCACAAGCTTTCGCCATGTGTGTCAAAATGCTGCCGTTACACAAAGTAGATGAATTTTCGGTACACAAAACACTTTGACTGACACAGTTTTATCGCAAGTTTGTAGCGTGGTGACTTTGACTGAGTTTTCATTCTCTCATTCCAACTTGAAGTTATACGATGCCTCGGACTTGTTGTGATTCATAACCACCAGCCGCAACAATAAATTCGAGTTGGCCCAGCCTACTTGTTTGCACTGTCTTGCTGCTCTTGCTTGTTTTCCTCAGGCAAGTATCACTCCTGCGTGGGTAGCTTTGTGACAGAGGCCAGAGAGGTGGTGAAAGCAAGGGGGTCTAGATGGTACTTTTGGACCGGGACCGGAATATTTAAGGGGCCCGAATTTAAAAAATTTCCCGTGACTTCAAACATTATCAAGATCTTAATATAATCAGATCTAAAGGAATTGCCATCAGAGGTTAAAACAGCCATTTCAGCCGTCAGATGGTAAAGTACTGGGTACCGGGCCGTGCTATCCCTATTTCTACACTAAAAACTAGACCAAAACTGCTTTTCAGATTGCAGCAATCAGCAAATGTTTGACCTAGGCCCAAACACTTTTCTCACATCAAATTGAAAACTGTCTGCAGTGCTGTAAATTATCTTCTGGTGAGCCTAGAATGACAAGGGAAACATCAATGGAATTGAGAAGTAATACTCTAGCGCCATGTGACAAATAAAAGTTCAAAAAAGCAACCTCTAGATAGAGATAGTAGTCAACTGCCCTGGGTGAAAGAAGCCATTGTTACGTTGTCGTAGCGGTTATTTGCTGCCCCTTCACAACATCGCTTAAAAATACTTTCTCGCAGGTGAGAGTAGAGAACAAGATATACAATAGTGGTGAAATTCCGGATGACTTCACTAAGAGCATCTTGATCCCAATACCAAAAGTAACAAAAACAATGAAATGTGAAGAACACAGGACTATAAGTCTGATTTCACACGCCAGCAAAATTCTGCTACACCTTATCAAAAAAAGGATAACCCCAATAATACAACAACAAATTGATGAAAATCAAGCGGGATATAAAAAAGGATCCGGAACAAGAAATGCAATCTTCCTTCTAAGAACAATTGGCGAACGGAGAATAGAAAAAGGAAAACACACTTACATTGCATACCTAGATTACAGCAAAGCATTTGACAGGATAAAACATACCAAATTACTGCAATTGCTCGAAAAATTTAATGTCCCGTTCTTAGAAAGAAGACTTATAAAAAACATATATTTTAAACAAACAGCAGCAGTTCGAAGTGGTAGCAGTCTCACAGAATTTTTCCCGATATTCAAAGGAGTTCGGCAGGGATGCATACTCTCACCAATATTATTCAATTTGTACAGCGAAGCAATAATCAAGGAAACATTAACAACACTAAACAAAAACGGAGTAAAATTCAATGGTCAAATAGTAAGCAACATACGATACGCAGATGACACTGTCATACTCGCCGACACAGAAGAAAAACTACAAGAAAACATGGACAAAATCAATGAAATCAGTAAAAAATACGGAATGAAACTCAATTTGAAGAAAACAAAGACAATGCTCATCGAAAAAAGCAATGGAAATAATAAAATAAACATTAAGCTGGAAGGAGAACAATTGGATCAGGTCACCACATACACATACCTAGGGTCCCTCATTACACAAGATGGAAGATGCACCAATGATATAAAAAGAAGAATCGGTCAAGCAAAAGCGTCATTTTGGAAATGCAAGGAATTTTTAAGAGGAGAAATAAATTTACAATTAAAACTGAGACTTCTATCTTGTTACATCAAACCAGTCATGTCATATGGAAGTGAAAGTTGGACCTACAGCAAAGAAATTCACAAAAAAATTAATGCTTTTCAACTCTGGTGCTACAGAAGAATATTAAAAATATCATATAAAAAACATATTACAAACGAAGCAATTAGGAAAAGAATTGGAGTGCAAGACACATGGGCAAACGACTTGGCAAAACAAAAGATGAAATTCGCGGGACATATTTTGAGAGGATCGGCAGGACAGCTACATCAATTGGTTATTGAAGGTATGGTGGAAGGAAAGAGGTGCAGGGGAAGAAGGAGACGAACATGGGGAGATGACGTGATACAGTGGGCTGATTTGTCAAGCATTGGAGAAACAAAAAGAGTAGCGGAAGAACGTGACTTGTGGAAGAAAGTGACAGCCAACCTCCGGATCGGAGACGGCACGTGATGATGATGATGAGAGTAGAGAGGTCTATACAACGCCAGAGGAACTTTAATCTTGAACGTGGTGGAAAGACACCGAGCAAGCAAAATTGTTTTTCATGTTAAGGTAACAAGAACCTTGCGAGTTGAGTTTAGCCAAACTTCAAGCTAGATGCAAAGTTTGTCTTTCAATGTTGAGCGGAGTGTGGTTTTCGTTTGGTTTGAATCTTTGTCCTCGGAAGTATGTTATTCCTGGTAGTATCGCATACTTACAAAGGCTTTTGGCGCAAGGCCGGTCACCGAGATTAATAATCAATAATAGTGTTTTCACTTGTGCCCATTGCGATATGCTACAGTAGTACAGTACACTGCGATCACAGAGTTGTCGAGATTGACAGGGTAAAATTTCCGATTGTTCGTCTTGTTGCCGGGAAATTATTCCATCCATTAGGTGCCGCTGAATGGAGAGCAGTCCGTAGAATGCGTTGCTCAAGCGCACACCCCGAGAGTCGAACCAGCGCAGCTTGAATTTGAACGTTCACGAAGTTACGCACTCACCAACTGAGCTATCGGGGCAGACATGTTTTTGAAACTCCATGATATCTGACTTCAAAATGACAAAATTTCATCATGTTAGACTCAGAATCTATTCTAGCCAATGTACACAACACGAAATAGTTGAGGGGTAAAGAAATCTTTGACCAATTAGGTAGCAAGTAAATGTTTTTAGTAGCATTACGCTACATCGAAACTTATGGGGACTGTTTTCATTTTTTGCCTTTATGTACAGAGCTATGCGGCACTTATTTAATTCAATTAAACAGCAAAGTTGCTAAACTCCGAGTCCACTTCAAAACTTCTGAGAAAAATGGAACTCCGAACTCACTCCATTTTGTAAAAATCGGGCATACTCGAGATCCACTCCATATTCAACTCTAGCCTTTGGCACGAAAAAGTTTTTAAAATTGTATGTAGCACTTCTAGTGTTGAGGACAGACGAAGGCTTCTTATAATGACAAATTATGGCGTTTTATTCAGGGATATCTAAAGAAGGGGATACGAAGGCTTTTATTACGTCTGACAATAGAAGGGCTTTTGTTTATCGTAAAGAATCTGTGTTTATCGTTAAATGACAATTGGCACCGATAGTAGCTTGATAAATCTTGTTATGATAACTTGCATTACGCTATTAGCATCAGGCCTGGATATTCACAGCCAGGCCGGGATTTAGGGAGGGGCAGAGGGTGCAGGTGCCCCACCCCCCGACTTTTGAAGAGCCCCCCTATGTGGAAAAAATGTGATTTTGTGATTTTTTTTTTCTTTCAGCCTTTGAAGTTTCTGAAAAATGCTGTGCAGTACTGGATTAATGCTACTGTAGACGTAGAGGTGGGTTTTCGCGCCGCAGGCGCGAAAATTTTTTTTAGCACGGAAGCCCCCCGATTTAAAAGTGCCCCGGGCCCCCCATCAGCTAAATCCGGCCTTGTTCACAGCATGCTCATGGTTGCTTGTTAATTCAACTACTCATATATCTGCTTTACATCTAGCCTACTGCAAGGCTTTGTTAAAAAAAACAGCTAACTGGCAACTTTTCAACTAACTTTGTAGCAAGTAGGTAGGCTATTCGTTGAATATGGTCTAGCTACGTAACATTTGCTAACTGTCTTCTGTAGCTCATTGTACTAGCTGCACTACAAAACTTTCTACGATTTTAAAAAGAACCACATGTTTAAAGCACTACAAACTACCGCCCTGGTAGTGTCACGAGAATAAGGCAATCGCTGTGGGCCTTCATATCCCCTTTTCTAGATATCCCTGGTTTCATTAATGACCACAACCACTCTCTTCCTGGTAGCCGTGCTTAAATTTACTTCATCGACGTAGCCTACGGTATCCTTTGAATTTACATCGCATGCACGTTTTAAACTTCTGTGGTTTTGCCACCGTTTCCTTCCGGGACTACGGTTTCCTTTTGCTGGTTTTGTTCCTGTAAACTATTGCATTGGTAACTTTATCATTGCTGTTGTTTTCCGACAAAGAAAAATAAATTGATTTGAATTGTCAGACCAGTTTTTGGGAAGGTGACTTGGTTTTGCTCAGCAAACTCGAAAGCTAGCATTTTTACTTTATCTATAAATAAGCCATGGTTTTGTTGTAGGCTACTAAATTAATGCAGAGTCCCTTAAATCTTTCTCTATTTCATTCGTGAAAATTTTTCTGTGGTTTGCATAGGCTATCCCATTTTTTACGTTGCCTTGTGAGCCTTTGAAAACCTTTTTAAATAGCCTACCGTAGCCTGCCATCAAAACGTTGCTTGGTCTATTCCAAACTACTTTGCAGAAATCCGCCTAGTGTACCAACACACATGGCATTTGCAGTTTGTTCAAACACGTGTATTGGAATTTTTTTTATATTAGTTTTGCTTATCCTTTTTTTTCATAATTGAGTAGCAATACAATAGATTTACAGCATTAGAATATTAGATTTTGTTCACCCTAAAAAAGTTTTATGTAAGTTCAACATCCCGATGTGCTATCAGAGCCACTATATTAGTGCTATTACAAATGAATAAAAGCTATTTCGCTTTTAATTTCCACAAAAATATGCCATGTTCTGATGTTGCCTGCTGTAGAGTCAATTGACTCGCTGAGTCAACTAGGACGATCGCCAGTGAGTCAACTAACCTTTCGGTGCATTAATCAGAAAAAAAACTGAGAAGAGAGCAACTAAAATTATAGAGAATCATACTATACTTATGCAATAAATGCTAATAATACTACAAAAAGTGCTCAATGCTAAGCAAAAAAGCTAAGCAGAGCAAATTCTATTTGAATAAGAACCTTCTGATGATCCCCTTTTTAAGGTGAAGCATCGTGTCTAGCATGGCAAAACATTGAACCATGTTGCTGAAATCAACTAAACATGCAAAATAAAAACTCAACTTATAGACAAAAATTATCGCTCACAAACTTTGATCTAAAAAAAAAGAGGGTACTAAATGTTGACGATCAACAAGAGACTTAAATAACGGCAGAGAAGAGATTGAACGGTATGACCGTATGACTCATGATGAATCGAATTGTGTATACGCACTACTGCACAGTTTACAATCAGCATGAAACCAATTTAAGAACGTCAAATAGGCCTAAGCACTTGCAGTAGTTTTTTGTAGATAGCAGGAAAAGGGATGCCATCATTGCAATTCATTAGGCTACATGAGGCTTTTGTTTGATAAACCAACTTTCGGAAAACATTTGTTTTTTATAATCATTTTCAACTTTTAGAATTTTAGAATTGCTCTAAGTTATTTTATGATCTGAAGTTATGGCATCAGGCCCGTAGCCAGCCGGGGGCCAGGGGGGCCTGGCCCCCCTGAAAAAATTTCCCCCCCTGGCAAAATCCCAACATTCTCGAGCAACAGCTACAATTATAATGATTTTGCCCATCTTTCCCGTTGCAGAGCTCCAACCTAGGCCCAATTAACTACAATTGTTTTGTTTAGTTAACAGCTAAGATGATTAAACAATTTCGCCCCTCCGGCCCTATCCCCTCCTTTGGCAACCTCAACATGTTCAATTCAACCAAGGCCAACACGTGTTAGGTTGGTAGAAAAATTGTCAGATACTGTGCAAAATAAAAATGTTTTCGAAAAGAAAGATAACCTAACAAAGAGGGAATGGTTTTCCAGCAGGCCTACAAACCGATACAAATTAGGCTATTTGATATCAGCTGTCGCTATTCTCGGTACCATACCTAATTCTAAGGATCAGTGATAACCAATTTGTGCAGTGATAAATCGCAAAATGTGCAGTGCTAAAACAAGTGCAGTGGCCGAGTGGTTAGCGCGTTGGGCTCGCAGTCGAGAGCCTGCATGTTCGACTCCAGCCACCCGCACTTGCTGTTGTTTCTTTGGGCAAGAAACTTTACGATAATTGCCTCTACCCAGTGATCGATTGCGAGTAATGGGTAGTACCAAATTTAAGTCATAAATAGAGTAGGCAACCGGAAACAGACATTGCCGTCGGCTGCAGCGTGGGTCAGGGATACGTCGGAAGGCGTACACCGATGCATAGCGCTCAAGTCCGCTTTCCCGCAATGCAGGATAAAGATAATCAAACAAAACAAAGTGGTTTTTGAAGACAACGCATACAAAATATAAACCCGTAATCTTTTAAGCAATTTTTATTTTTTCTCTTCAATCCAATTAGTGTAAATAAATTTTGTTTCTAGTTTTCTGATCTGTGAAGTGTTCAACCTTGCAGCAGATATTGCTATATTTGGATCTAGCACTGCCGTTTGTGAGTGTGGATTCTCAGTGTTAACAAGGGTTGACGCTCCCACTAGACGGAACATGTTACAACCAAGACAGGCTAAATTGGTGCTTATGGCTTTTGAACATTCTGTATCGAAATCTATCGATTTACACTTGTGTGTGAGGCGGTTTGCATCCAAACATCCGCGACTGCAATTGCAATAGACTAGTTCACGGGTGTATAGGCGGAATGTAATCATATATATATCAAAATCCTCGGCACTAGCTTCTTCGAGCCAGTTTAAGTTTTTGCTCATAACAAGTAGCCTACCGCTATTTATACAACAAGTCAACAATTGCTGTGTTATGTTGGTCATTGTAATATGATTGCCGTGATTTAACTAGCGGATAAAATAAGAGACCAGTGTTGGTCTCTTATTTTACTACCAGATCCGCTAGTTTATCCGTACTACCAGATCCGCTAGTTTATCCGTTGGTTAAAATGCCAAAATAATTCAAATTTTTTCGGCTCTCCCCCTAACAAAAAGTTGCCCCCCCCTTGCTCTGCGGTCTGGCTACGGCCCTGTATGGTATGCATGCAAGGAGCAGATTATTCCGGGCGTTGATACTTGAAATCTCTTTTGTTATTATTATTGTGAGATTTAAGATCTCGTTTTGTTTGGCCAACATAAATTGAATTGCAATCATCACAACGTACTTGGTAGTTGGTACAGTACAGTAGCCTACACTAAACCTGAGATTTCGCTATCTTTAAAGGGATCTTTTGAATACATCAAAAATTTACTTATGGTCTTGGAAAGGTTTCAAAGCGACTTTTACACTAATTCCATTTGAGATACGCTGAAATTTCATGATACCCAAACAGGACAATCAGTTTAATATATAGCACGGTCTGTCAGCACACTATGTACAGAACGGTTAACAAAAAGATTTTTTTAATATTTGTGACTGTTTCAATAAACATTTTTGCATGAAATAAACGACTTTTCGTTATCACTGGCTCAGCCTTGAAATTTGAAAATTTTAAACAGCCTGCATTGAATTTTGTCCCCGGTGGAAAAGAGTTAATTTGTTTTTAAATTAAGGATTGGTAACTCTGACAAAAGTGGCCACCATTTTTAGCAAATGTTAGAGTAGAATTAAGAATAGTTGTTCCTAAAAGTCGAATTACTTTCGTGTTGGATGCGTCTTAGCTGCGTCGCAAAATTTTAGGTGCTATACTTATCTGCGAAAACACATCTTTTCTCTAATCTCGGCTAATCAAATGGTAAGAAAGTGTTTGTACTTTTTAGTTTTTTATTGGAAAATAGCCTAGTGTTTGTATTTTATGGGTTGCTCATGTTAGTGACAATGCCTTTATATGACTTCTGTGATAAATTTAAAGCATCAATGTTACCCAACAATACATTGGCTCTATTTGAATAAGATGCTGAAAAAGCCTCCTTCATGAGTCATGACGACGAAAGTTTTTTCAATAAATTGTACAAGTGTTTGAACCTAGCTAACATTATTTAGCGTACACTTATTGTCACTCGGTATTTATCAAGTGGTTATGAAACTGTCCCTATTTATATCTGAGAAAAATAATGCAAATTCTGATTTATTGAAAGAGCGAGAGGCTATAGTTACCATGCAAAGGAACTGTGTAGCTTCTGAGGCTGGGTTTTGTTTTTCGCTGAGACTTTTCGGCAGTGGCGTACTCTCCATGCATGCAAGCCAAGACATGCACTGCATGCCTTACAGAAATCAGAAATCTTTCAGGGACAACAAATTTATGCGTAGAAATAGAAAATGTTAATTGCAGAACCTCCTCTCTCTCTTAATTTCAATATTTGAAACAACTGTTTGTTTTCAAACTTTGGCAACTTTACTGACCCTGGCAACCCTGCATGCTGTGGAGAGCTCAGCATGCGTTGATAATACAGTTTGCCTATTTGCCGCTCTTTTATCAACACTGTGGCGTAAATGCGACCAAGGCATGCAGATTTGAAATTGCATGTAGGGTTGCCAGAGGTTAATATAAAAAAGAGCCCAAGCTTATGTAAAAAGTAGCCCAATTTTTTTGGGGGTTCTAAAATGGAGCCCAAGCAAAGAGATAGGCTATTATACAAAATTCTTCCAGAGCGTTTGATCATCAGTCCCAAATTATAAGTGTTTTACCAGTTCTTCACATCTTTCAGACAGATTGGCAACCATACATTCACTCAACTTTGTTAAAACAACTACAAACAAGTACGGTACCGGTACCTAAATACAAAAAATGCTTTAATTGCTTTTTGTGATGAGCTAACGCATCAAGAGTGTTCCTCTCAAGACCATCAACAGTTTTGATAACCCACCAAGGTCGATCAATGTAGAAACTATCTTTTCTTTTCTAGTAGAAACTATTGTCTTGTTTTTTTACTCATATAAATTGTTAAAAAAAATTTACTAGCCTTTTTTATCTTATCCTTCTACATTTGTAAAAACTATTTTCAGGTGTTGTGACCATGCCATAACTGATTGTCCTGCTTTGGCATCATGCACGTTATAGCGTCCGCGTTTTGTCGCTTCTACCTTTTTCTAGACCCCTGCTATGTTTGACATATATTGTTTTTCGTTGTGATGGTCAGAAATAAAAATAAACTGAACTGATGTCCACTGCGTTTTCATGAAAACCTGGATCACTTAAGTTGCCAGGATTGCCAGATATCAAAGCCTAAACATTAGGGTGAGTCAAAACTTGGACTTTTTCTCCGATTTTATTGCTACAAACTTTTTTTCTTGCGAATAGTCATAAAACGACATTCCTGAGAGTTTGAGCTTGATCGGACATCGTCTTCATTTCTAAGCGATTTTTCGAGGCTTGAAAATGCATTGTTTTAAATAGGAAGTTGTTTTCACGAGTTTTGAAAACGTCATAACTTACTTAATTCTTATTGTAAAAAGATGATCTATGCGTCAACAGATTCAATATAATTAGGAGAATCCAATTCATCATGTACTGATTCCAAAAAATGATGATGTCATCAATGACGTCATTAAACAGTCATTTGCAAATAGCGATAAAACTGATCATCCTACATGTAGGGATGGGCAATTCAGAATAATTCACTATTCCAGAATTATTCCGGAATACTAAATCAAATCCAGAATCGAATCCAGAATACCGAATCCTAATAACTTCCAGGCTCCAGTAACGCAAAAAGTAAAAAAAATTTATGCAATGTTTATTTGCAACTTTAGACACAAAAGCAACACAACCATAGTAAATGTTTGTTGCAGTGCAGAACATTAAGGCATTCTAAATGACTGCCAGTCAAACGGGAGCAGTGTTGCCAGATGCTGGAAGTTCCTTGGCAACAAAAAGTACAGTAACTAAAATTTCATCCAGGCCAGGGGGGCCTAGCCCCCCTGAAAAAAATTTTCCCCCCCTGGCAAAATCCCAATATTTTCGAGCAACAGCTACAATTATAATGATTTTGCCCATTTAAATTTTTTCGGCCTACCCTAAAAAAATGTGGCCCCCCTTGCTCTGCGGTCTGGCTACGGCCCTGATTTCACCAGATATTTAAAACACCTAAATAAAGCAATTTCGCCTAAAAAATAAAAATAGTTTTTAAGACATAAGACACTGCCATCACGCATACGCAAACCTTTTGCAAAACGTTTTTTATACGAGCACCGAGCAGGGATTATTTGCTAAAAAGTATAAAAAATTGTAAAGACTTTCTTGAAAAAAATAGAATGGGGAAAATTTCACCAAAAAGTTGTCTGGTTGCAAGGTCAAAAAGCTTGGCACCAAAGACCTCTAAATTTCACCAGAATTTTTTAATTTGGTGTTCTACTTCCCCATCTGGCAACGCTGAACAGGATCGCAGCTTAGTTGCCATCAAGACCGCACTGGAAAAGCATCGCTCGGAAGATGCTGATGTGGCAGGTATGCTGAGATATTTCAGAGCCAACTCCTTTAGCAGGGGCATCTGCTCAATGTTGCGCCACCAGTCAAACTATCGCGGAGTCGCATACGCACGACGCACGTGGATTGAAAAAAAGCATTGCACGATTGTGCATGTGTACAAAGCGTGAAGAAAATTGCGCGCTTAGTTTCTTTCATTGCTCTTGCGAGCGAGTGACGTAGAAGGCATGCGTCGTGCGCGCACAACGCATGCAAAATGTTTTGTAAGTGCGGATGATGTCAGTGGAAAGAAAAAAGTGAGTAAACCACACTTTTTTTCAGTTCACTGTTTCAAGTTGACAGCTTGCACATCACTTATGCATAGCTTTAAACCGAATCTTATTACCCGGTTTTATTGCCATTTTGGATTCGGATAGTTTAGGATCCGAATCCTTCTGGATTCGTTATTCTGAATTGCCCTTCCCTACCTACATGCGTCAACAGATTCAATACAATTAGGAGAATCCAATTCATTGTGTACTGATTCCGAAAAATGATGACATCATCAATGACATCATTAAACAGTCATTTGCAAATAGCGATAAAACTGATAATCCTACATGTTTCATCTCCAAGTTATTTCATAATGAATTAATGTACTTTCCAAACATAAACATCATGCTGGTACTTAATCATTGCAGTGCTGTTCACTTTTGCCTGATAAAATTCGAGACATTGCGTTGAAATATGTTAAAAAGAATGCCTATTTTGCACACCCGGAAAGGCAGTGTGGAACAAATCTTTGAAGAGCAATATTGTTATTTAAAATCAAGCGAATCATAACTAACTAATAACGATCCATTATTTATCACAAACACGCAATATTTTCCATAAGCCATCATACTGAAATGTAATTTAATAATGTGTATGACGTCATCAATTACGTCATCAAGTACCAGCATGATGTTTATGTTTTGAAAGCACATTAATTCATTATCAAATAACTTGGAGATGAAACATGTAGGATTATCAGTTTTATCGCTATTTGCAAATGACTGTTTAATGATGTCATTGATGACGTCATCATTTTTCGGAATCAGTACACAATGAATTGGATTCTCCTAATTGTATTGAATCTGTTGACGCATAAATCATCTTTTTACAACAAGAATTAAGTAAGTTATGACGTCTTCAAATCTCGTGAAAACAACTTCCTATTAAAAACAATGCATTTTCAAGCCTCGAAAAAATCGCTTCAGGTACCTTTACAAATCGCGATTTTTAGAAATGAAGACGATGTCCGATCAAGCTCAAACTTTCAGGAATGTCGTTTTATGACTATTCGTAGGAAAAAAAGTTTGTAGCAATGAAATCGGAGAAAAAGTCCAAATTTCGACCCACCCTACTAAACATGCACATTTTTGAAAGTTGGCATCTTTATGCCAAATTGGTGACCCTGCCTGACCGAGGGCTCCAAAAATGCTGCTCCTCAATGAAATAACTAAAAATTAGGTAAAGATTTTAAACATGATACAAATTTTACATAAAAAGTTATATTATATATATTTAAAAAAAGTAGCCCAATTGGGCGCCAGCCAAAAAAGCGCGCCCAACGCAAATTTATTGCGCCTGGAGAAATCAAAAGTAGCCCAACTGGGCGTAAAAGTGCCCAATCTGGCAACCCTAATTGCATGCAAAACAAAAATCACTATCTGTACTCTGTAGACAGGGTTGCCAGATTGGCGTTTTTATGACCTAATTTAAGAAATTTGAGTTTTTTGAAAAGTGTTTGGTCGGACAATTTTTGTTTGGCCACTGGGCCTTTTTTAGTTTCCCGATTGGCGTTTGTTTGCCTTTTTTTCTTTTGGTTTTCATAGTTTAAGTCCTTGCGGCTTTCTACTGTAGATACAGTAACTCTAGGCCTATACTGTATCAAAGTTTTCGGTCAGATTTAGGCATTGGCGATGTCACAGAGAACCAGGAATCTTTCGGTTGGTTGGTCGGTAATCTAATCCTATTTCAGCTGGTCAGGTTTAAACTTTAAACTGGTATTCGTTGTATTGCATTGCAAAAGCTTTAGCCTAACTGGTTTTGAATGTTAAACATGGTATATAAAATTCAGACATTGGATTCATGATGCGTTTCAAACCTCATTTTTTGCAAAACAACTTAAACAATTATCAGCTAAGTAAAGCTCAGATTGCAAGAAAAGCTATAAAACCTAAGGCAAATTTGCAGAATTTTCCTGGGGGAGCATGCCCCCAGACCCCCTACATTGGCTATGACCCTCCCTCCATTGCATGCCTACAAAAACCAACCAGGATACGCCACTGCTTTTCGGTCATTTGTCCGAAATGACTTCAAAAATTTCGGTCATTTTTTATTTATTTCGGTTATTTTTTTTGATGAAAATATTTTTTTTTCAAGTACCTGATACAAACCAAAATTTGCACTTCCCGACTAGCTACAACATTAAGTTTTGCTGAGAATCGTTTTTTTTTTCGGACATTTTAACCGAATTGACTATATATTTTTTCGGACATTTTAACCAAATTGACTATATTATATATTTTTTCGGACATTTTAACCGAATTGACTATGTATTTTTTCGGACATTTTGACCGAATTGACTATATTTTTTTTCAAACAGTTTGCTAAAAAATCGGTCAATGACTGCTAAATGACTGAAAAAAAAACCCCAGCTCTGAGGTAGTTATCCCTTTGTTACTTCCAAGAGCAGAACGTTTGTGTGCCCAAGCCATGGCCACAGCATATCGTTCTGAGATGCCAGTAAAAAATAACCTATGTAAAAGATAGTTGTGTGTATAGGTTGCTAAACTCGCTATCTGTTGCCACAATACACAAAATAATTTCATTGTTGCTTCATTTTACAATTTCTAAATTAACCTTTTTTACAATGCTCTTTCCAGTTGTGTTGAAAATTAAACAATGAAGGGTGCTATCTGCGCATGGCCACTCAATGTAAATAGTTTTATATCGATTCTCCTCAATTGAGCATGCACACAATCACATCGCCATGGTAGATTCACTGGGAAGGTGACGTCAAAATAAATATAACCAGGGCTGTGGAGTGGAAAAAATTTTGGCATGTCAGGAGTCGGCCAGTTATAAACCGAGAAGTCATACATTTTTACCTTGACTCCACAGCCATGGATATAACGGTTATATAGGCAAATTGTTCATAAAACAATTCTTTGTAAACAGTTGTTGGTAAAACAATTGTTTGTAAACAGTTGTTGGTGAAATGAAATCCGTAAAACAATTCTTCGTAAAGCATTTCATCGTATAACTTACATCAAATCTCAATTGCATGCACGAAGAAATGCTTAGGGAAGAATTGTTTTACAAAGAATTAATTTTACAAAGAATTATTTACGAAGAATTATTTACGAAGAATTGTTTTACGAAGAACTGTTTACGAAGAAAACGTCGGACACCGATATGACCACTTCCTACAGAATTTTTCTTGGGAAATTTTCGCTCCGCAAAATAGGTTCTAGCCACATTGTTTCAATGAAATTGGAAGCAATCTTTGTCATACAATTGCAAAATTCTTCACTCCGTTATTTCACTGGCCCAGTTTAAAAAATAACTAATTATATGCACTACATTTTTACTGTGAACAATTAGGTGTGTTTTCTTAATGTATATATTTAGCATTTTAGTTTTGCTATTTTTTTCTTTAATTGAACCAATGTTCAAGTGTTTGTGTTTCATGCGTGACCTTATGATTTGCAGATACTGTAATACGTCTGAGCGCATAATTTTATGTTTGTGTGATTCCGGTAATCATAGCTTCAGAAGCTATGGTCAGTGGTCACCATATAAGGTAACTATAGCCTCTGCTTAAAAAAATAAGCAGTGCAATCAGTCTTGTTTAGGTCTTTTTATTCAAGTTTTTTAGTTTATCTACTTAACATTCAGTTTTTAAAAAAATTGTTTATTCAACCTAACCATTTATCTTTTTCATTTTTCTTTTTACAGTAAAGATTTTCAAAGTCAAGTTAGGTTTTCAGCAGTTTTGAACATTCTTCAAGCCACTTTTTTTCATTCTCTGTTCGTTTAGTGGTTATCATTCATTTTTCGTGAGTTCCAATTTTTTTGATTTTTTTTATATTTGAAAGTTGTGTTTTCATAAGGATGAAAAATATGACTGAAGTTTTTTATTTAGTATAATTATGAGTAGCATCATGATTAATGAGTTGGTTTGGTTGTTAGACCACGAAAACAGTGCACTGCTGATTGCTGAAGTACTCTTTCAATTTGTTTTATATAGGCTGTCAATTGGATTGGCTCAGCTTTATTGGTCAATACACCATGGCAAATGAAGGTGTTAACAAATGCAACTTGATTATCAACTATCTTCCCCAAACTCTCACTGATCAAGAGTTTCATGATCTTTTTGAGTCAGTTGGTAAGACTGTTTCAACGCGAATTATTCGTGACAAGTCAACAAATTACAGGTAAATCACTTAGGTTTGTTACTGAAGTTTTCAATGCTTGTGCTGATAACCACACCTTGGGTAAAAACTTGGATTGATTATGTTATTTTAACTTAATAATTATAACTTATGCTGTTGTGAAAACTGTAAAAAAATGTTCACCAAGATTTTCTATTTTTTGATGATGTATCAAATTAAATTCACCTGAATGTTGTCACCAGGGTTGTCGGTATTTTACCCGACCCAAAAAAACCCGGGTGGGTTTTTTTTAAAAAACCCAAATAAAATAAGAACTGAGAAACCTCAGTTCTTATTTTATAATCTCTGTCACTTTTAGCTTACTTGGAAAATAAATTTGATATTTAAAGTATCTAACAACATTTTTTTAAAAAACCCACTTAAAAAAACCCAAAAAAACCCATAAAAAAACCCAGAGCATCATATTTGTCCAGTTTTTATTAGAAAATTAAAAAAATGGAACAAAAACACTGCAAGGAACTTAAAACAATCTTTAAATTAGGACTTAAGGATGTGATTGTGAAGTAAATTTCCAAGAATAAACTGAAAACGCAGTGGATATTGTACAGTATACAAAATCAAGTAATGCCACTTTGTGTATACCGTACTACACTAAAGCTTATTTATGCAAGAAGGCCTTATAGTTAAACTGGTGAAAGTACTACTCTACTGTAGTCTGTATATATGATGTGAAATGCAATTTAGGAGGCTATTTACCAATTACAGATTCTGGATTCTAACGCATGGCTGTTTCAGAGCATTTGCCTAAATGGCCATTGGCCACGCAATCACTCAATTGCTCATCCATTGCTATATATATAATATATTTATATAAATGATAAAAAATGTTTAAACATGATGGCATAAATGCTCCTTGCCTTCAAATCTAAAGCAAATGATGCAATAATGTGATTTCTACCACGGTAGCATCAACTTGGTATAGAAATCAGTGGATGATGCAACATCCAACTTGATCTTGAAATTAATGGATGATGCAACATTCAAGCAACAACAACCCTAGTGCATTATTTTATTGAGTTATGCAAGCATGTACTGTGCGTGAAAGGCACTTCATTCGTAAAAAGTAGTTTTGAGGTGAAATAAGCATGAATCTACCTTTTTTTGCGTCTTTTTTAAAAAAACCCAATAAAACCCAAAAAAACCCGGGCGGGTTGGGCTTTTTTAAAAAAACCCGGGTTTTTCTCAACCCTGGTTGTCACTGACTATTTTCTTTGAGGTGTAAAGTTTATCGAATTTGAAAATTATTGATTGAAAAAGCATTTTTTACTTCGTACATGAAAAAGGTTTTTACTGGCCTTATTTATAGTGCAAAATTGCTTTTTTCCATTCCTGCCAGCTTTGGATATGGATTTGTCAACTATGAGAATGAAGGGGACGCAGCAAAAGCTATAGAGCAACTCAATGGCCAAACTCTTCAACACAAAACTATTAAGGTTGCATACTCCCAACCATCTGGTGCCCAAACGAAAAATATCAATCTCCATGTCGCAGGACTACCTGATTACACCACTGATGAAATGCTGAGAACATTCTTTGAACCGTATGGTCAGTTCTTATTTTATAATCTCTGTCACTTTTAGCTTACTTGGAAAATAAATTTGATATTTAAAGTATCTAACAACATCTGTTATCCTCGTCTGCACGAAGTTGGCTTTAGTTAAGTTTTTAACAATTTTTCAAAAACTACCATCGTTGAGTTACCGTAACTTAATCTTTGGGATTTTTCAGGCAACGTGACACAGTGTAGAGCTGTGAAAGAAAAGGGATCCAGTAAATGCCAAGGATTTGGTTTTGTGCTGTTCTCCAGTCGCGATGAAGCACTTGGTGCTACCAAAGTGAGCGAATGATCATGATTTGCAACTTTGCGTAATGTGTGGGGAAATCGCTGGTGATTTACTTCACTTCACTATGCAATGAATGTGCATGTACGAATTCACATTGCATATGTATTTAGCGCATGAAAGCTATATTGGCAGTTAAATGGTTACAAACACCTTGGTTTATTGTAATTTTATGTTTAATCATTCCGTAGTGTTGAATGTTTCATATTGTAAATCAGCATACGTTCCAAAAACGTTCTACCACAATCATTTAAGGTTTCTTTTCACGCATCGTATTCAATGCTATTACAATCAATGCAGGAACTAAACGGAACCATTGTTCCTGGAACCGAAAATAAAGTCTTTTCGATCAAATTCGCCAAGACAGAGCAAAAAGGTCCACCTCCGTCATTCTTGAAAAAGGTATCTTGTTCTTTTTCCCGTCAAACGCTGTCATTCCAACTTGTTTTGAACCCCTTGTCAGCACGTATACGTTGTCTTGTAGACAGGAGGAATGAATAAACCGCAATATGGCTATGAAGCTGGTGGCTACGGTAGCAATGGCATGGCACCCAAGCGAGGAAGAGGTGGTGGTCCTATGAGGGGGCACTCATTTCGAGGCCGCTATTCTCCCATGACATCGCACAATAGGTAATTTGATTTTTTTTTAAAAAGCTTAATCGATTAATTAGGCGAGAACTTTTCTATTCTTTTTTTTCTGTTAATTTGAAATAGCATATCACAGCATCAACTTTAGCTTTTGCTCTCTGCACAATCATTGCTCGACTTGTAAGTAAACTTTAACATCAATTGAACGTCGTACGTTTTGAAAAGACTGTAAAATTGTGTAAATTTTTAGCCAGCCATTTTATAAACCGATCGGTTCCATCTTCGATGTGTTGCTGCTACTAGCTATTTTGCGCAAATAACAGCAACCTTTCAACGGACGTTTTATAATGAGGTGAATAATCAGCAAAGCTGTGTCCCAAGCTATTTGGTTGCAGTTGACGGTCGATGGCATGCATTAACCCAATTCTACTGCACTTAAGAAGTGGTGCCTTTTTGCGTTCATTAATTTTATAACGTGACACCGGAACGATGTGAAAGAAGTCCAGAGCTTGAGCAGTAATATTGTATGTATTGCCTGCTCAACCCGACTTGCTTTGAATGCGGGAAAGAATTTGTTTGCAACGACTTTAGTATACGTCATTTTCAGCGGTGCTCCCAGTTACAACGCGTATGGCTACAGCAATTATAACGCTTACAACACCAACAATTTCTATGGTGGTGGTGGCGGAGGTGGGGACTTCCAATTCCAAGAAGGGTCAGAGACGATTATTTTCGTGTATGGAATCGGCCCCCGCACTGATGAAGATGCGTTATGGAACATGTTTAGTCCTTTCGGAACTATCCTGGTAAGTTAACTTGCCAAGAAAGTGTTTTCAATCAACAAGTCATCTAGGTTCCCAGACAGAAAATCAATGCAAAAAACCACTGATTTGCTGTCTGGGGAGACGTTGATTAATTTACTGGAACATTGATTAACAATATGCACTAACTTAATATCGGTAATGTATTGCTGTTACCACAGAAAGTGAACGTCATCTACGACCAAGCCAAAGGCATCGGGAAAGGCTATGGCTTCATCACATTCTCTTCGTACAGTGAAGCCTCGTACGCCATCCACAATATGAACGGGACCAAGTTTCACGGCAAAGAGTTGCAAGTGTCAATCAAAACCGATGCATCCATGTAAATGCTCACGGTGGCATCGCGTGACAACTCTTGCGTGACTGCAATGGAATCCATTTTCATGAACTGTTGGTCCTTCGTACGTCGATTTTAAACGAGGGTTGTGGACGATTCGTTTTTAATGTAACCGTAATGCATTTGTCGGATTCGTAACAACGATAAAAACCAAGAAGCATCAGTAGCATTGTTTGCGTTTTAGTTTGCTGTCACACGGCACTGTACGGATTCGTGTGCGGGATGGCCTTGCAGTACGAGTAGATCTTTCGTTATAGCCAACTTCCAAGCTGTCATGTCAAACAGCCCTCAATCGGATCTGCAACAGCCGCCAGTGTGTGTGTGATTCCATGTATTGGAAGATGGGAACATATTTTTACAACTACATTGCAAGAAGGCACTTCATACAGAAATTGCAATGAAACAAAGATAAATACGAGAAAACTGCATTAATTGTAGACGCATTCCATCAATCTCTTCGCATAAAGATCTAGCAGCTTTAACTGCCAATCAGGCACAAAAAGTGTCATTGTTAGCATCACAACACCACCATCTAACAATATCAATAAACAACGCAAAACAGTCTCATTCTAAGGGGGTATCCCGATTCTTGTTATGAAGTTGTGCGAATCTGTTGTGGAGAGGTGAAGCGTTATACCTCTCGAATGAAGAATTAGGAGTTTCGATAATTGATGAGTCTGCATAAATGCGAGCGCCACTTGCATGACGCGCACACCTTTTGCCCAATCTGCAGTTGGGCAAAAGGCATGCATTCCGCAGACAAAATTTGTCATTTTTACATTGATTCAACGTCTGTAGAGTCGTGGTCTGAAACATTTGAAAAGCAAAGGGAAGATTAGTTTTATTCGAAAAATGATCTTAAATGCGATTATCGGGGAACGTAAACCTCTTGTGTACAACTGATAACGACGCACAATAGAGCTCAAAAGCAAAAGAAACATTAAAAGTATATTATGTCATGATGAGTAGGTAAAGCGGCGACAATGAAGTGCAGAATGGCCTGGGTAGGAATCATATAATGGCATAATCAAAGACAGGAATGCAATATCAATAGATTGAACTTTGTACGTCTGTGCTTATTGGTCATTCGAACAAACGGCGGAAAAGACACATTAACGAAATGGAATGATTTGTTCTTACAAACATCACAACACTGGTGCAAGAACAACCCAGGCAGTAAAATCAATCATGTTTACATTGATTCGACGTTGCATCAAAGTCTGATCAAACGTCTGTAGACGTTGAATCAATGTAAAAATGACTAATTTTGCTGTCTGGGAAGAAGTTATGCTTGCGACAGCACACTTTGAGACAAGCTTCCATCATTGCAACAGATGGACCATTTTTACCGCACAGTGCGAGAAGCCAGAGAGGAACAGATTTCTGCACATGATGAGTGTTGAAAATGTTTCTCTACGTTTTTACAGTCCATTCTGTGCTTGGTTTGCACGACAATACCGGTTCAGAGCAAGCTCCAAAGTAAACCGTACCTAAATATTGATAATACTGAACTTGATAAAGTCACACAATGATGCATTGTTTTAACCGCCACCCTGGACACAGCAAATAAAATTCACGAAACGTACTGGTATTAGGTGGCAAACTTGAAAAAAAACTACGGTACTTCAATCTGACTTCAATAGGGACAGCGTGCTTTGAAACTTTTAACTGCAAACAAGCAAAAACCTTTGCAATATAATCTTAGATTGCCACAAGAAAACAAAATTCACATAATAAAACAAAATTTGCGAGTTATTTATAAAATGATCGATATGTGCAATCTATGTTACAAGGTACCATTAAGATTGTTTTAAACTTTTCTGCAGTTAAAAAACACGAGAATGTGCTTCAGCTATTAGGTAATATAAAATGTATCAGTTCAAGCAGCATGAAATATGAAAACATGGCAATACATCAAAGAGAAATCTAGCAAAGGATGTCCAGGGCAATCGCCTAAAAAATCGATATGCAGTTGTTTTGTTGGAAGAACTCCCTAAGACAAACTGCTGGTTGCAACAATCGCAAAATCATGGATACAGCTGAGATGCATGCACACATTGAATGCGAGTCGTGGTATCAACGTTTCACTAGTACAATGGCACTGCGACAAACTTATCATTAGTACAACAGCATTAAATGCAAATTCAACACAAGCGTGGCAGTGTTTTGTTTCGAGCCTCTACTGTTTTGGTGGAATGATGTGTGCGAGGTCATCCCTTCCTATCATGATGAGCATCTCTTGCAAGTTCTCTCGGCTGAAGGTAACTGGTGATTGGGTTCGACTCCAGTGAAGCAAGAGCACATTCAGCGCACGCAAAGTGGGATGAGTGCGCATCAAGCCGGCCAGTTGCTGGATGTGATGAAAAGTCAAACCTATAAGAAAAAGTCATGATGAGCAACAAGAACATTGCTTCTTTGAACGGGCACCTACTGTAGAGTCTTATTGAAATGAATGCAATGCGATCACATGCACTTCCATTAATTGTGAGATTCTTTATCTGAAAACTGGCAAGTCTTTCCGTGAAACAAATTCCTGGCGCTTCTGTATACTATACAAGCATGGGCTTTGAGTAACTAAGCTAAACCGGATCACCGATATTGGCAGCAAATTTTCCGCCCTTTGTCGTTCCAGTAAATTGTTCGATTCGATTTATTAGGTTCCGCTCAACGGAGATCTGTCTTTGAAGTGTGTTGGTCAAATGCACACACCCAGTGTTGATTAGTTGTGAAAATCTTTATCCTCACACTAAGAAAGCGTCTTTCAGAGCTCAATTATGGCAGTTTCGCATACTTGAGGACTGAGGAGGCTTTCAACCACTGACGCAGGATCGGTCACCGAGTTTTACAGAGTGAAGTTTCCGATTGTTGAAATGTTGTCTGAATTATTCCGTCTGTTGAACCGTCGTTGCTTGGTATTGTTGTTTTATTGTTTGCTGACGACGTCTATTCAGTTTAGCCTATTGGGTAACAGCAGGTGTTTGAGAAAAAAGCTTTTAACTGCAGCGTGTTCTCGTTTACATAATAGCGTGTAAGACAAAAACACGTATCCAGTGCACACGTGATCAACCTCACGTCAACACAGCTTTTGTCGTGCGAAAAATATTTCTATCGACTGCTTCGGTTTTGCTGTACAAAAACAACGCGTTTTTCAGCAAGTGATGACGTTTGAAACATACCCAGTTTTTCTGCAAACGCTTTCCAGTCCCCGACCGTAATTCCATCTTTCTCGAGGGCCAGAGCGATGCGGATGAATACGGAGTGGGGCAAGTCAAGCCATCGGCCACCGGAGTTGGTCAGTTGGTTTCCCTGCAGGACCTCGTCGATGGAGATCTCAAACTGCACAAACAAGTTCGCTTTAGTACACAACGTTACACGATCGAACTCATTGCCCAACAAAATTACCATCTCGTTAAGGTTGGAACCCAAAATGACGTTTCAATAAAATCGTGGAAAATGAGTCAACAAGTGATTCGATAAACCAAGACGCTTGAACACAACATTGGTGACATGAATGGGCAGGTTAGTGTAGTTACAGCATCACAGCCCTCTCTGTGATGAAAACCACAAGAGGTGTCACCAACAATGCTCCGATACTGCGTAATAAACAATGAACAGTTTTTAGAAAAAACGGTCATTTAGGTTCCACATTCCACAACATACGTCACCTAATTCGAACTGATATACAGTGCTTTTGCTAAACGTTTTTGTATATCCAGTCCACGCTTATGCCTTAAGATTTCGATTAAGTAGACAAGAACAAAAAGTCAATCTCTGTGTTCCTATTTAAGGATATCATACGCCTGGCCACCTCACAGTCGCATTCCTTTGATAGGTTTCACACTGGCGTCCTTGGGTTTACATTATTAGCCCGGGCAGTCGTCTAATCTAGGGATGGTAGAAGTAGGGGATTGCTCACTCAAAAAGAAGCTGGACAACTGGAGGGTCATAGTGTTATGACAAAATTTGGTGCAACTACATCTTGAGGTCTACCGCCATATGTCGCATACCCAGGTGCAGCGTGTTTGACCTGTCTACGAGTGTACAAAGTGTGTATTGTCAAAATAAACGTATGAAAATATGTGATATCATGCTTATGTAATGCTATACTAGTTATACTAATGCAGCAATAGATTTCACGCTACAGTGGTAACAGTAGTTAACCTCACACTGCTGTAGCAAGGTTCTGTCGATGTTCTAGCATCCTAAACCTCACGCTAAATATAGCATTTCATTTGTTAAAAATGAATTTGCGTAAAAGCAAAAAAACTATTCGCAGTTTTGCCAATTTTTAATTTTTGCAGTGACCCTCCAGCTGTCCATATCGCAAGAAAAATCAATAAAGCGAGTCATCCCTTTATTCCACTGTCCCTAGTCTAATCATTGGCTTCATGCAAACATAGGCAACTTACAGCAAGGCTGTTCTCGTAAGGACGCTGTTCGTCCCCAGTGTTGAGAGGCGGAAGCGTCCCCTGCTGGATGGACGACGCGACTCGATCAACACGAGACCTGCAAAATTACGGCGACGTTTACAATAAGGTACAACAAATCACACATTCCACAGAGATAGTGTGGTTGTTGCCTATTTGAAGTCCAGCTATAACTTATTAGATATTGCGTGTGAAGAAAAAGATTAAAATCAATTCTCAATCATTAGCAATTCTAGTATTGCGACAAATATAGACTCGATCGCCGAATAGCATATTTTTTTATTTTTCAAAAGCACTGTTGTGGTACTGCTAATAATTTTTTTAAATTTCGCTCATCAAATAACACAGTCGTCAAAAGTCGAGTAATTTGAGCACCAGACAATGTATCCTAACCTTGTTGCCGTAAAACTACAATTAATATATACACTGACCATCAAGCATACTTACCTTGGGATATCTTCATCACTAGCAGTTTTTCTTCCAGGTACAGGTGGTGCGCGTTCACCGCCGTCTTTACTTCGACCCATCACCTGATTGGTAGTTGAGTCGATGCTTGGTGGACGACTAGAAACACGTGACAATGACTCAGCTTTGTCACATCAGTAAATAAAAGTCAAACTTTATCATGTGATGGACAAAAGTAACTTTTCAAATAATATTTACGGCACTAGTGTCGCCAGATAAGAAATTCTGCACATACTTGAGAAAATTTGAAAGCCGAGAAAAAAACTTGTGATTTGGAAAAATTTAAAGTCTCGGGCAGACAACAACACGTAGTCCTAACAACACTTGCCATGAAAAAATCCTTTTTCATCGCAACAAGTAGCTCAATATAGCCACTTCAAATAAAGAAATGTCATACCTGAGCGGCTTGGGGGGTCGAGGAGGGGCCGTGTTGGCAGAAGGAGTCGGAGGTTGTGAGCTTGTGCGGTTAGCAATGTTCATGTAGTGTTGAGAAGTGATCTGCTGGTCCCGTGCAGGTATAGCGGGCGGTTGCTCTTCTTCTGCTTCTTGTACGAGGTTCTGATACACGAGACTTTTCAAGGTAGTAGGGCGCCGTGGAAGGCTGCCGTTCGAAGGAGACTCGGAGTCGGAATTGTTGCGTTGCACATTTACATAGCGGCCTTGCGCAAAGTCGCTTTCCGTGAGCAGGGTTGACATGTCGCCAGTCTGATAATCGGAATCGAAACTTTGCTGAGTTGCCAAGCCCGGCGCCTTTTTCAGGTCGTTGTCGTCAAGCCCCACTGACGGGAGCCGTGGGGGAGACTGCGGCGGCGCAGCGGGAGAGTTCCATCCGTTTGAAGGCAGCAGTGAGCGCGGCATGGGTCGAGTAAACTCGGGTTCAAAGCTTTGAGTCTTTGTAAAAAAAATCACGATATGAATATCACATGTGAATATCACACATGAATATCACGATATAAAAATCACATGTGAATACATTCAAATTTGCACACAGCTTACGGTTAGATGGTTTTCGAAGCAAATTACAAAAGAGAAAATAAGTATATGCCAGTTTTACAATCGTCTTTGCTCTTAACAAAATTAAAAAATTTACGTGGCTCAACAAAAACACATTATGGAGTCAGCGACAACTACATTTTACACTCACTGGAGAATAATTGGCAAGACTCGGCGCAACGCGAATGCGTGGGTCCGGATTATGAAGACACGGTGCTCCTTTGCGTGAGGTTGATGGCTCGTCCACATCGCCGTTATATGAAGCAAGTGGGTTTTCACTCGGCGGGGGCTCGGTAGGAGTGAGTACGTTGTAATAGGAAGGAGGGTTCGATTCCTCTCGTTCCAACTTCACGTATAAGTTTCCCTGGCTGTGACGGTCCTGCTTCTTCGCTTGGTGCATGTCGAGGTTCTCTGCAGAGCAAACAGAGAGTTTGTGGTCAGTTATATCATTGGGTCTATTCTTTAAAACTCTAAAATGTCAATGTTTGCAAAAAATAAAACTGAAAGATGACGGTAATTAGGACAACGATTGAAATCGTTTTGTCATTTTACAAATTCTTTTTTTTTAATTAAACATACAAGTTATGCTAGGCTTACAATATAATTGTAGATATACGTGAGATACAGTAAGTCTGCATTTGTTTGGCGATTATAATTCGCTCAGTGGAGACTTAACAGACGCATCATACTTTAAAAAAGAGCCGGATATCTACCGCAAATGAATCCATACTGAATTTGAAAGCTGCTTTTTAAGTCACTCATATGTCGTTCAATAATGGTCGTGGCTGCTACAGACTTGTCGTTTCAACTACGGAAACAACCCTCAATCTTTCATACCTACGTTTTCGCCAGCACTGACCTTGTGAGGATTTCGAATTACTTAATGTTTTATTAAGAATTTTCCTGATTCCTTTAGGCTGGCTTTGCTTTGGTAGTCGAACTAGATTCGGATGACAATTGAGATCTGACCACAAAGAAGGAGAAAATTAGGGCACCTCTCAAGATGGCGTGAAAACAAAAAATCACCTATCGCAGATTTACTTTTATAATAACATGATGTTTTGGTGTGATAATTTGCTTAAAGCTAGTGAGTAGTGAGGCGTAAAACTTGCAGAGTATGTAGGCTACCTCAAAATCACTGCGTGATTATTTTAACACAAATGACTACAAAAAATATTGCTATTTTGTCGTTTCGATTTAGTTGTGTTGATGAGCTCTAATGGACGAAAACCGGTTCTGCAACACAAACTATAACTTTTTTTTTATGAGAGTATGGATTTATCGGAGTCGTATCCCAATTAATCAATAATCATTTTGTGTAGCGTCCGCAGACGTTATGCAAGGCAAAAAATGACTAATTTGATAGCTGGTGTAGTAAAACGAAGCAGATACGAACGATATCTAATAGTTACCATCAAATCCTGGACACACTGTGGTTGTTTTTCGCGCCTCTCCGTTGCTGCGTTTAAATTGGTTAATAATTTGTTGAAATGTCGGAGTTCCTTCGACTGTGATGTTCACCGTTTCCAGGTTCCCTAATAAGATGAATAATAATTGAATATAGTCATAGAACTGTGACAACCATGCAGAGTATATTGTACAAGCGAAAAATAAATACTCTAAAAACTTTCCAAGTTTTGCCAGTGCCCAGTCACATCAAAACTTCTTTCATGGAGGTTAGTATTAAAACATTTTTCTGACAAGTCAGAAAATTGAATTCCGCACAAAAAAGTAACAGTTTTCAAAGAATTTAATTCAAAACAAAAAAGAGAGTCGAAGAGTAACAACCGAATCTCCTGATAAAAACGCCTGTGGTTTGCACAAAAGCAAAATAGCAATAAGCACCGAAGTTGTCGTGGATGCGAAACGATATGTCTGTGATTGGTTCATTGTCTCCCGTCTGTGTCGTGTGTTCTGTGATGTCACTGATGTCCTGCAGTTTCCACGACCGCAAGACCAAACCTGTCAATCAAACACCTTTGAATTGTTCAGAACAGTAAAGTACTAATGGAACATCGCATGGGTAGTGGGTACTAGGTAGGCAACATCCAGTGTGCAAAGTTTAACTAACTTATTATTTTAAGAACTATCGTGGCTAAGTGGATAAAGTGTCTGCTTCTGGGTGGGTAAACGTAGGTTCGATACCCTGTTAGACCATACTAAAAACGGAATGGCCCGTTTCGGTGAGTCCGATTCGGTGATTCCGATTCGGTGAGTCCGATCCCTTAACGGGGGATTTTTTCAATTTTTTTTTTTTAATTATCGGGTACCGTAGCCTAATTATCATTGCCGTTTTAGGGTTAGGGGTTAGAGGTTAGGAACTCACCAAATCGGACTCACCGAATAGTAGCAGACCCTACTAAAACGTTATAGAGATTTTGCTAATTTTTATTGCCAATAAGAGAGTCAGCATAAAGGATTAGATTTGGGATAAAATATATCTGACAGCAATGAAACTGTATGTCTTGAGAATAAAACATATCTGCATTTCACAAAAGATACAACGGTACATAAAAAAAAAAAACCCATTACAGTATTAGTAATTTACACATCCACATCAAGTAAAAAACTAAACTACCTTAAAACCATTTCAAATTATGGTGAAGAGTTGTAATACGTCTAAAACTTAGCAGCCCAAAATAGTAACATTTTTGCAATAAGAATGGTTGCATGTCAGATTTTCGTAAAATTGTTCTGGTCGGCAATTGTGATCACGTGATGACTGTTGAGAAGCCGCGTCTTGTCATTCACGCATTGGACAATTGGTGCATGCGCTTACGAATGGAAAAGCAATAAACACAATCCACTTACAGTTTCGGTTCTCCCTTGTCTTATCTTCAAGGCTGTGGCATTCAGAGACGTTCTCAGAACTGACGTGAAAATAGCAAACTTTCATAGCAAGCTTCGGGTTACACTCAACAACTTTCCAACGATTGACTGCAAAAAGCAAAGGAAACGGTGACAATTACTAGTCAAGGGCAGCACCATAGTTGAATTTCAGAAAAGCTGGCAACTCCTGTAGACATTCTTTGCATCACAGAAGGGTTTCTATAGTTTTTGCAACTTCAACAGAGAAAGCTCTAGCAACATGTTCTTTGCACGTTCTTGCCTTGAAATGCAACAGTGTTCACGAAAGTAATTTAATCAGCGTGTTGTAAGTTGGTGTTCTTTCTCTGTCTTTCACAGAAACTAAATTGCTCTCAAAGCTATTTGATATAAATTTTTCATCTGTGAAGTAAAGATATCAATAAGATAAAACAAAACGAATAATTACAAATCAAACTAGTATAGTAAATTCTAAGCAAGCGAAAGACTTGGACTCACCATAGTTCATTACTTGTGAGATCAGCTGATACCACGTTCCAAGTACGTTGTGGTTTATACCAGCAGCCGTCATGACTGCATCTTCTATGATTAAATGTTTTTCTCGAGTGATTATGCAAAGGTATCTAGAAAAACACAGCAACGGTTAAGAGAATAAATCCTTGCGCGACATTGGACGTATTTCCATGCAAAATGTATACAAGTTTTATCTTTGCATTGGTTTAACTTAGAAATTCTGGAAACATAACTGTTTCATTTGAACCTTGTGCAGAACAGTGCACTGAACATGTTGGTATTGTTATTACAGAAAAAAACTGCATGAATGGGGGTAATGGCGCATCCAAGCAATTGACAAAACTTCGGTTCGACGCCTATAAAAATCCGAGTACACGTTGTACCTTGGCAAGACAATTAATGACATGCTTGGCAGACACAATGTTTCACTTCCTTTTCTTCTAGCCCAATTAACCCAAACAATCAACGATTAGGCTAACAGTTTGAATAAAAAAAATAACATAGAAAAATAAAGTTAATTAGCGACTGTGTGAAAATACGGTGAGATATTCATCTGGAGAGGAAAATACAACACATTTGTTTCTCAGCATAACAAAAATAAAAGTTGCTTGAAGATTTCATGAAAGAATGAGCTACCATTCAGTTGCAAGTTGTTACAAAATCATGACTTTAATAGCGAAGTCTGCAAATAATGCACGTGTTTAAGAACTCACTAAATAACAACAAAACTGCTTAAATACAGAAATCGTGCACAGACATCAGGTCGGGTAGACTCTCTCCATACATCCTGCTCTTGCTCAACTTCATCTCATTTAGCTGAAATTTTACGTTGAAACGACGTGATCTAGCCGAATAATATGAATCACGAAACAACGCAACAGTCTGTTCGATTTCCATTTGCTTCAAAAAGCGATGAGTCACCAAAAGTTTCATAACAAATCCATTGAACGGCTAATCAACCCTGTGTTGCATTGATTCAACGTCTGCAGGATGTTCATGTGCATACATCTTTTCAAAGTACGAAGTTTACTACCACAAAAAAACTAACAACAACTAAAGTTCGAGTCCTTGTCATGTACAAACACTACAGTATCCTAGTGTACCTTCTCATTCCATATCGATCAAAATGTTCGCCCTTTTCCAAACCACAGAAGTCTTCTCTTGAAAATTCAATTTCAAATTTAAGTTTTGGCTCTTTCGACTTGCCAGTGTCTTGGCTCACATTTGCAATGTCATGTTTGTAAAGTCGAATGACACAACGACCTGAAAACGTCAAATAAATATGAAGTTTGAGTACAACCATAACACAACCAACACTTGTCACAAAATTTAAGCATACCGGCATAAAAGACTAAAATTGATGTTCTATTAAAGATTAAGCAACATCAAACAACATTTAAAAATTTAGATGGTCGTGACAGGTTGTTGTATGAATGGTATGCATGTGAACGTGAAACTTGTATTCGAATGTCTTCACTTGTTTGCAGAATGAAGTGCGAGCATCTACTGCACACAGCTGAAAGCTGACAAAACTATTTCCAAAATTATTGCACATGAAAGTCTATCAACACAGTACACATGCACATTGTTTTTTTTTTTGTTCTAGCGAGAAATTTACAGAAAACATGGACTGTATGAAGTGAGGCAATATTCCAATCAACGTATTTAAATTAAAACGTGTCACAAAAGAAGCACAGTTTCACATTTGAACATAATTGCATGTTTTAGTTGGATGATTGTCAGAAGTCTTGGTTATAAGGTTGGTAGAAAAATTTTGTGTGGAAAAAGTAAGTACATATTACGGCATATCATTGGTGAAAATATCAATAAACTTATACAAATAATAGACATAGATATTTTAACATGAACTTCAATCATAAGTTGGATATTTATGGATTTATCAATAACATTTGGGTAAAGGAAATGTGACAAAAATCTGCTGCACTGTAAACCGGTCACACTTTTCTGAGAAATTATCTTGTATCTTCACGATCAAATATTGAAAGGAGTGCAGCAACAGAAAAAAATAAAAATAACTTTTTTTGTGTACATTGTCAACATACCCGCTTTGTGCTTTACATATACTATGCACCACAAGAGAGTCATTATCATAGCAAACTAGTTTAATATATACCGTACAACTGATGCTTACTGTGTATGATGATTAATCAAAAAATAAATCACCTTGTATGTTTTGTAACCTCTGCAAAAACCCTATAATGTCAACTACCAATCTGACAAAAACTCACCCGTCTTGTTTTTTGCTTCCACTCTTAACTGTCCCCATCTCTAAAATACACAAAGGTTGGGTTTGGTTTAATTGCAACTTATACAGTATTTACATCATAAAAAATTCTTATCAACATGTTTTTTTGTGAAACACATTATAATAGTGTAAAATACAAACGGGCTTGTGTCTTGGGTGATGATACTAAATATTGGATGCTCTCTGGTAGCCTCGCTCTGTAATCTGAGCAAACTTCAACAGTCAGGGGTGGTTAAAAGAGAGACCCTTGCCTCTGGTCCCTTAAAGTCAATAAAAAAAAACTCCTGCTGTTAGTTCCCATACCATACCAAAAGCAAGGTAAGATTTTGGTAGGGCATGAGGGCAAGACATAATGAACCAATCTATTAACCCGTCTAATAGCTATCAGTATCATGACAATTGATTTCAATTGGGAATTAAAACTGCAAACGCACTTGTTCCGCATCAACTGATTGGTAAAAATATCAAGCCTATTTGCTTGTTTTATTAAATTGTGTAGATAGAGTACTGCTGTTGAAAATAAAAAATAAAACTACAATACTGTGCTTTGTATTGTATGATATTTGCAACTTGCAGACCAATGTATATAATTCGTTGCTTGGCCGGTAGACCCAAATTATCTGCTTCATTCCAAACCATTTAATATTCTAGATGTGCATCCACACCAATTGGAATCAAAATTCTCAATTGTGCCAGTGCCTAAACTTCTACTTAGTGGAGCTGATAAATATGACATCATTGGGACAAATTTGGTGAGCTGTTATAAAATGCAGAAGGGGGACCAAAAGCAAGCAGCCTCTATTCCTTTATTCTTGACCTACCAAATACATAGACATCAGCAGGAATTGTGACATAGAGTATGTTGAACTAGCCTTTCCAGTGGCGCGGGAACTATTTTTCTTTAGGGGGGCTGAAGCTGTCGTACTGTTGTCAGCTTCTGGGGGGCAAAGCCCAAAGGGCAAAGCCCCCCAGACCCCCCTTATGTGGGACTGCATTTAAAACTAGTAGTAAGCATTTGGTCAGCCTACTGAGTAAATCATGACGCCGCCGAACAAACACACATTGTAAATTGTAACAAATGAACAACAGCAACAACAAAGCAGCTGTTCAGGAAATTAAAATGGATACGAACAAATTAGAAAGTGATATGAAAACGACAGTTTGGGGAAATGAGTTCTCACAATCTCACACGCTTCCGAACATTGCTTTACGCTGAGGTGTTTTCTCTATGAACTGTGTCATGAGTTCTTTGACATCGACAGTGTCCAAAATGTTTTGGTGGACATGCATCAACGCAGGATGAGTAAGTCTTTTTCTGTGTCATTGAGCTTCTCAACCACGTTTTCAGGCGTCTTGGAGCAGAAAAAGAACGTTCTGATGATGTAGCTAAAACCTGGAGGCAAAGGCAGAGCTCCACTTTTCGCGTTTCTTTGAAAAGATCTAGTTTTTGAGGGTTTAGTTGCGATAGTATCTCAGCAACCTTTGAACGGAGTTTGCGGTTTTTCCACTTACAACATTGCTGGGCAAGGTAAGTTCCGTTTTTAGGCAATCTTTTCTGATGGCATCGGGTGAGTTGATCTTAGTATCAGATCTTTCCTCACTGTTTGCTCAGCTCAGAAGGGCCTTCTCTCTGTTACTGTTGTAAGCAGATCCGCCTGGTTGAATCTTCGATCAAGCTCAGCTTGAACCAAATCAAGGGCTTCGATGTATTGTCGTTTCCACGCTCCTCCCGCAGACGACAAAGCATCCGATTCTTCTCTGTTTCGAACTCTTGCTGGAGTTTTGCTCACTCAGGGATCCTTTGGCGTCTTTAGGTTATTGGCAGACGCAAAGACGTTTGCTGCTTCCATAATCTTGGAAACGGATCTATGTTTTCTGAGTTTTTGATGCGTTCACGGAGAATGGTGATGGATTCCAAAGCTGAAGCAGAGATGTTCTTGTTTTGGAGCTGTCTTGCGACGGCTTCTGCAGGCTGAAAAACTTCACCGCTGTAGGTAACTGCAAAATAAAGCCGCATCGTGCGTGCTTGTCTTACCAAGCCGAATATCTTTTCCCATGCGTCTCCTCTCATTGCACTAACGAACAAAACAAGACGAAAAAGCAATATCATGTATTATTGTAATGTTCAGAAGTACAGTGTGAAATGTAGATATTGCAGAATGGTGTCCAATAAACGATGGACCACAGTGTTAGTAGGGAGGGTGGCTAGTACCGCTACTGCGAGGTATGATTCCTTGCGATCGACAACTCTCTATTGCGAATGGTGAGCGTGACCACACGTAACAGGAACTCAATTCTTTGAAGCATTTATTGTTCAAATAATTTTCTGAAAATATGTTCCGTACCTTAAATTGTCAGAATTTTCTAGGGGGGCAAAACAATTTTCGAAAATTCCAGGGGGGGCTGAATTAGCTCTAGGGGGCGCTGCAGCCCCTTGAGCACCGCTACTTCCCGCGCCCTTGAGCCTTTCCACAATCAATTTCCATCATTTAGCACATTAGCAGTCTAGTGCAAAAGCATCTTTTTTAACTTGCAAAATTGTGTAATAGATATATACTCATTCAAATAGAAGTGGAGAAATTTTACACGGTTTGTTACAAGTATGCATAGACGCAACTTTTGTGCAAATCCAGTTAATGTTACAAAATGGTAATTCGGCCTATAGTTTTCTTTTTAGTTTTAGCCAGCTCTTTCATCTAGTATGAGAATCAAAAGTCTTCAATTTGAATAATGTGAGAAAATGTATACAACTAACAAAAGTTGAAAATGTGCATTTTCCATGTCTGGTCTACATTAATAATGTTGCCAGATGCTTCTCAAATGTTGTCTTAAAAATTGCCAAAATGTACCTGCAATAAAGTAATGAAGTGAGGATGAGGTCTACATAAAAAGGTCTACATGAAAATTGAATTCTTCAATAGTTTAGCATTGAAATTTATTCATCTTCAGTATATTTTAAGTTTCCATTCCGAGGTACTTTCAATTGTAAATTGACTAGTGATGCAAATAAGGCAAGAAAACCATTTTTCACAAAGCATGTGACAGTTTTTAGATACAGTACTCACTCTTTTCCGTTTATAACCCTTATACCGGTGCATAACACATCCCCCAGAAACATCTTCAATTGTATCATTGGCTGTGGAAAATGTAGATTGTAGTTTGGGACGGAATTCCATTTAGGCAGAGTATAATTAAATATTTTACAATTAATTGAAAAAGTATGCAGCATATATAGTTAAAATACAAGTCAATTGAGACATCCTGAAAAAATAGATGAAAGAAAAGTGGCTATTTAATCAGAATATATATTTAAAACAATCTTCTACACCCTTTTAAATGTTGGGCATTTCAAAACAGGAAAATGCTTGGCCTCAACAGTCTGGTCTAGACATCGAAGCGAAATGTCAAAAGTTCATCTTAAAAACACATTCAAAGCATAATCTGCTTCAACTCATAGACAGGTTGCTCAATATCTCACACAAAATTTGATGTATAAAAGCAAAAAATAAATAAACCAGAAGATAGACACATGCGATCAATAGAATAAACAGGTGACTGAAATTGCATGTGCATTTGTGCAATGCCTTTTATATCTTGTGCAAAAATCCATTCTTTGCACTGCTGGGCTTGATTAAGGGGAAAGAATGAACAAATGGAACATCACATTCATGCTTTCAGAGTTTGCATTTTGCAATGAGAGACAATGAAGACCATTGTCGATAAAAAGAAGTATGATTACTGCACTTTGCGAAAAAATGCTTTAATTGTACTACATGAGGAGAATGATTGTTGATAAACTCAGTACTGTACTAATAAACACTCTCAAGTTTAACCAAACGTTATACATATATATTATATATCTGTAAACTACAGTACGGTATAACAACACAAAAATTAAATGGAAGTAAATGTAAGCTGTGTTAATTTATATTTGACTAGTTTGTAGCTGCTCTAAATACTGCAGTACCATAATTATTCTGTAATATAATTATCATAGCAGATTTTAAAAAACATTAAAGTAAGTTTTGTCATAGATTTCACATGTTATTGGAACAACCAAGTGCAAGTAGGTGTGAGACCATCTTAATGTAGCAGTGCCATTGTGCGCAAACGGGCTACTTCTCCTTCCTTTCTTTGGTCTAAGTTTTTGACGCCATGAAAATAAATAGAAACAATTGCGCACTTTTCGTTTTATTTCTTCCTTTTTTCAACTCTCGTAATAAGCAAAATAAACGACCATTCGGTACCTCAACCAAACTAAAAACTGGTGAATTTTGCTCAATGTGGTCAAAAAATGAAACGTGTAACTTACAAAAAATGTGAGATCATCTGAAGGCAAGCACGATACTAATTTAGTTTCTCGCGCGAGCTTAAGGTGATCGAAGCCAAACGTCACACCATTACCATCTTAATATGTTTACCAAAATCATAGCCGTACGAGCCAGGGGGGCAGCCGCCCCCCCTGTTGTTTCAGAACGTCGTGAATTCGGGCAAAATTTTGCAATTGTTCGGGCAAAAATTGCTATATGAAAAGCTACAAAATTGCATGAATTAAGAAAAACTATAAATTAATATCTTTTACCTATCAAACTAAGTACAGCCTCTTATTTGCACAAGAAATGTGCCGAAAAATTTTCATTTGGCACACCCGTATTGATGTATTGTATTGCATGGTGATCAAACTGTAGTAGCCTACGAAATGCATTTAACCAACCGCATCATGCCAATTTGGGCAGCCACCAAAATATGTCTGTAATACTTTTGTGAAACTGCCTAAATCAAAACGCAAAATTTGCTATATAGCTAATTTTATTAATTTTCACAAATGCATCGTGTCGATTTGGGCAGCTGAAAACATGAAATTATTTGATGAAACTGATTAGTCTATTTATGCAAAGTTCTGCCCAAATTACCGTGAGGCAGTTTCCCCAAAATGAACAAATTGATTAATTTTTCCCATTTACATAACTGTATCATTTAGATTTGGGCAACAAAAAAATATGAAATTATCTGATCATAGTCTATTTATAAAACTGCCCAAATTGACATGATGCAGTTGTCTCGCATCAAAACTTACAAAGTCTTTAATTTTTGTCATAATATCCATAAATGCATCATCTTGATTCTGGGCAACTACAAAATATGAATTTATATAAATCTGGTGAATACTTTTATAAAACAATTTGGGTGGAGAGGTTACAGTACTTTTTCAACCATAAACAGACATAGCTAAGCAACACCACAACATTTAACAAAAAAATGTTATACCTGTTAAAAGTAATGCTTAAGGTGTTGCTTAGCTTTGTTTGGTTACTTTTATGAAAGGGTCTGCTGCTATTCGGCGAGAGCCTTTTTCGGCGAGTTCCATATTCGGCGATTTTTGGAAAATCCAACAACGCCTTCTGCAAATCCGACGATTGAATATTATTCAATATTCAGACATTGAATCAATGTAAATATGAACCGTTAGACTAATTGGGTTCTTTGAATCCTACGTCACCGTCTGTATGCAACCTTAGAATAATTAGTTATTTTTGTCATCAAATTACCTAGCCTAGCCTAACTATATTTTTAGAAGTAGTGCTGCCAGACCTTTTTTTTTTGTACTAAAATTTGTATCATCAAAACTACTTTAATTGATTGAACCACAGTCTACAAAGTTTATTTGAACAGAAGTAGTATGTTTGTGTTTTATTACATTAATTATAATTTCTCTATTGTTATGTACTTTTTTTCTGAATCCGCATGGTCACCCTGAGCCGGTTTCCTGCAATGTTTATTTTTCTGAGTCTTTTATGACATCTCAACTGAATATTTAAGTGGGGTTGTTTTTTATTTGTGGTGTGTAAAACAATATTTGTTACTCCTACCTACCATGCCAAAGTGCAGAAGCATCGAGCAATGCACAAGCAAGGTATCTTCAAAGATGAATTCAGTTGTTCTATTTTGATTCCTTTGGTAAGATATTCTAGCTAGCTGGTGATCAGTGGCGTAGCCAAGGGGGGTGGTTGGGGTTGCACCCCCCCCCCCCCCCTTTGGCAAGCGTGTGACGCCACGATATTGAGAATGATGCTTTCAGTCTATGCCTCTAAAACAAAGTTTGCCTTATTTTAAATGAAACATGCAAAGAGCGAGTTTTGCCATTACCAAACATTCAAATATCTCAGCCAGAAATTAGCAACAAGAAAACATAGAGACTTGTAGCTTTATTTCTGAAAAATGCCGAAGAAAACATGATCTTATCCTTTTGCTATGCCACCGGACAGCACCATTTTACAGGAATACTCATACCCACATTTTTGTTGAAAATACTCTCAGAATGCACCAAATTCAAAGTAATTTTTCAAAATTTTCTGGGGGATGCCCCCCAGACCCCCCACCGCTTGGTGTCGTCATGAGCGAAACACGCCGTTAACCTTCCCCCCCTTTCAAAATTCCTGGCTACGCCACTGCTGGTGATCTTGTTATGTTAGTTTTTTGTTGATATCATACACCGCATATAATACATTATATTTGGGCAATTTCTATAAAAGCGTGCACATTTGGGAAAATTTACGTTCTGCCCTCCAAAATGGTTTGGTCTCGTACGGCTATGACCAGAATTGTTTATTATGATAAATGTATGCCACCAAATATTGCTTTACATTTATGTTGAGTGCAGCACTAGCGGGATCTCTCAGGTCAGATGTGTCAACATTGCAGCACAGCCGGGTCAACGTAGACCTACCTTTCTTGTAAAAAAATTGTTAAGTGTGACTTTTAAACTCTGAACATGGACTCTGCCAATCCAACAGACAGCGGGGTGTGGAGAGGAAGGCTTCACTCTGGACAGACGGGCCACACCCTCAACACGAGGATTAATTCATGAAATGTATAATCAAAATTGGTTGATGATGATTGTGTGGGTCAAAAGTTAAATAACCGTTGATGAAACATACATCATGCACTTTTTGTTGTAAGGAAAAAATTGACTTAAAAAGCTAGTGAGCAACTACACCAATATCAATGTACATTTACATATATATCATATATATAATATATACTGTATTTACTCGATTGTGAACTGGGCCTTGTAAAGTTGATTTTTCCATCATTTGTGCAGTTTACATTAGTGCACATGTTACATTTTTCGATCAGTAAACATAAACTTTGTTACCGTACAACATTATATGATATACAAGCATATTAGGTATTAGCATAACCATACCTGTACTGGATTTAGAAGCTTTAAGATTACTCAGTTGCCGTTTTGAAAATAGGTTAACAGAGGTTCAAGGTTCGAGTTAAACAAGGCACGGTTTGTTATGATTAGGAAGCATTAATTAGATTAATTGGAGCTGGTATTATATACAAGTCCCCCCCCCCTTTTGGTAACTCATGACAAATACAGGACTCGACCAAACATATAGGGTGAAACTACTTTACCTTTGCTTTATTGTTCACACACTTCAATTCACATGTTTTGGTCAATTCCTCTTTGTCATAAGTTACCAAGGGGGGGGGGGGGGACTTGTATACCAGCTCTGATTAATTAAATCAACAAAAAGTCTAGAGATTGAATGATGCTATTCACTAGGCCAGTGCTACTCAAGCGCCAGCCGGTACGCGAGCACTTGGCTGCTGGTACGCGGTCAATTAGGAAGTGCAGTTAATTCAAGACTATTTGCCCTCTCATGCGACGATATGCAAGCAGATCACAGGCAACTATTATTTCATTCTAGTGTGCGTTGGCTGTCGAGGGGAAAAGTTGTATATGAGCTCCGAAACAAACTGGCAGTATTTTTGCGTGACAGAAAACCAGATTGGGCGAAGCTATTTCTAGATGAACAATGGCTTGCTTTGCTAGCTTACATAACTGACATTTTCGTTATTATGAATGGCCTTAACACTTCAATGCAAGGAAAAAAGGCTTCACTTTTTGCAACAGCAGATAAAATTGATGGCATGCAACGAAAGCTGAAAGCATGGAAGATTCAAGTCTCAAACAATTGTTACAACATGTTTCCTAAGTTAGCTACTGTTATTGACAATGCTGGAGACAATTTGGACGTAAAATGCGTTCAAGATACTGCCACAGAACATTTGTCAAATTTGGTGGAACGTATTCAACATTATTTTCCGGAACAATAGGATCCACGAAGAGGAAATGAATGGATTCGAAACCCATTTGCACCAACTGTAAATGTAGAAAAGTTAAATATAAATGTCAATTTAAAAGATAAATTATTTATTGGATCTATCTGCTGATGAAGGTTTGCGAAAATCTTTTGAATCAAACTCCCTTGCAAGCTTCTGGGTCAAAATAAAAGCAGAATATCCGAGACTGTGTACCAACTGTACCATGGCTATTAAAACACTGCTGCCATTCCCTTCTACATATCTATGTGAAGCCGGATTTTCTATCATGAGCTGTTTAAAGGAAAAACACAGAAACGCATTGGATATCCAATCCCATGCTCCTCTTCGAGTAGCATTGTCTTCCATTGAACTGCAATTGGATAAGCTGGTTGCAAATAAGCAAGCGCACACTTCGCATCAAAATTCGAAAGACCATTAATAAAAGTGTTGTTTATTTTTTATTTTTTTGTGTATTTGTTACAAAAGTAATAATGACTTTGCTCTTGTCTTTTTTTCACAAATTGACCGGGACGCCAAGTGATGGAAGGTGCTAAGCCGGTACACGGCATAAAAAAGTTTGAGTAGCACTGCACTAGGCAATTAGTTAAATAACAATAACATGATACGTTCTGCTGGTGCAAACTAAGCTGAACTGTCACAAGGTGGGTGATGATCTGCTAGGGTGGAGTGAAAAAAAGTTTTTCTGTCATATTAATGAAGAGGGCTGATAAAAAGGTGTCATAAGGTCTAATATTGACTTTAAAAAATTTTTTTGATGTGGCACCCAAAAGCGAGCGTTTTGACCTTTGCGAGCCCCATGGGTCACGCAAAGGTCAAAATCCATAAAAACAGCGTAAGTTTTTTTTATAGTGCTCCTAGAAATCTGGGAGTAGGCATAAAAGTTGCAGAACAGCTATGTTCCTATATGCTCTAAAAGAACATTTTGTTCTAAATGCATCTATTGGGCAGATATTCCAAGGAGTCAGTCTACATATTTGGACAGATGGGAACCTTGGCTATTTTAATTGAATGCTTATGGTTGGTTACCAATAGTTTGTTGGTAGGTAGGCCTACTATACCATACCGTCCTTAGCATTAGCATATTGTAGCAGACTTAAAAGCAAGCAAATACTATCTTTTAATTTGACATTGTTATATATTCATCAATATTATAGAGAGTTACTTCCTCATTGAACAGGATATTTAGAAGAGCACATATCTAGGTATTTAAATCGAAAATGCACATCAAACCATAGCTAAGCCACAAGGTTTAAAGATGTCAGCCACGTTTAAATTGACCATTTTAAAATGTTTTTTTGCTTTAAAGTTTAGCTTTGGCACCAAGAATCGTCGCACATCAACATTATCGTTGCTTAATTCGTCTTCACCATCTGATTGATCAACAAATCCACCTTCAAAATCACCAATATCTATATTTTGAGTTGCCACTACGTCATGTTTGTATAGCTTTGGATGGAATGACAAAAAGCCTGGATACCTTTGCTGGAAAAACTGGAAAGGAGTCAAATGGAAGTGTATCTGATTGGCCAGTTATTAAGTTTAAGCTCATTTTAAACCAAAATTTTCCGTTGCTCACAAATGAAATTGTTGATAATCTCAGCACTGATCAGCAATTTCATTTGTGTACAAAATGCCTACAAAATATGTTGGGCGGTTATTCTAGGGCAGGGTTTCCCGAACTATGGTCCGTGGACCATTAGTGGTCCGCGACGACTGCACAGGTGGTCCGTGGCGATATGACAAGATATTAAAAAGTCACACATATAGCCTACGTTGTACAGTACATACCCTGTCAAGAATAATTGCCGCAGTTCTTTACAACTTAAATGATTTCGAAAGCTTTTGCTATCCAGTAGGCCTATTGTAAATTTTACTTGTTGCACCTTCGTTGCAGTTAAAAAGTAAAAAAAAAATTAAAAAATGTTGTGGATATGTTTCCTATTCTGTGTGAATACATTACCAACAAACCCTTAATTAATACAGAAATGGTTTTCTCTGACGTTACACAACATTTGGAATTGCTTTCTGCACATTCTAAGAAGTACTTTTTAAAAGAGACTTATGAGAATTTTGACTAGATTTTAAACCCTTTTGTTGTTACCAAGACATCTGTCAGGACGAGAAGAAGAAGAATTAGCCGAATTATCATCTGATCGAACTTTAATGCTTAGTTTCAATTGAACAGCTATTGCATGTTTCTGGTTGAGTGTTGTGGAGGAATACCCATTTCTATCGCAAAAGGCAACTAAAATTTTATTGTCTTTTGCCACGACCTACATGTGTGAAACAGCATTTTCAGCTCTTACCAACATGAAGACAAAATACAGGTCCAGAATTTCAACTCCGAGAATTGATGACTAATGCAATAAGAAGCAATCCCATCCGTTCCATTGATGTTGTCAGTTTTTTAAATAAATAAAATTCGGTTTGTTCATTTTTACCTTTGTATTGGGGGTCCGCGAATAAACAGATTTACAAATAATGGTCCGCGGCCCAAAAAAGTTTGGGAAACCTTGTTCTAGGGCATGTGGACTATGATTTAGAACTTCTGGAAATAGGGCCTGGTGATTTTGAAATTTGGGTGATTTTGGAGATGGATTTGTTGATCAATCAGATGGTGAAGATGGATCAAGCAATGATAATGTTGATGTACGACGATTCTTGGTGCCAAAGCTAAACTTTAAAGCACAGAAATATTTTAAAATGATCAATTTAAACGTGGCTGACATCTCTGAACCTCCAGCAATCACACATTGTTGGCAGCAGTGGCCGAGTGGTTAGCGCGTTGGGCTCGCAGTCGAGAGCCTGCTTGCTCGACTCCAGCCACCCACACTTGCTGTTGTTTCTCTGGGCAAGAAACTTTACGATAATTGCCTCTACCCAGTGATCGATTTCGAGTAATGGGTAGTACCAAATTTAATATCATGAGTAGACAACCGGAAACAGACATTGCCGTCGGCTGCAGCGTGGGTCACGTGTACGTCAGAAGGCGTACAGTCGTACACCGATGCATAGCGCTCAAGTCCGCTTTCCCGCAATGCAGGGTAAAGATATAACAAACAAACTTGAATAATGTTCAGCTTTTAAGATCCACCCCATCGTGTCTTCAATATCCATGTCATAGTCAAGCTGTTGAAAGGCACATTAAACTTGTTATCGAGGCATCGTCTTCAGTTGCTGGCTATGAAAGACGTGACGGATTAATCAGGCAAAAAATTAACTTTCGGTGTTTAATGAAACGTTTCGACACCAAAAAACATTTTGCTTCTTAATGGACTAATATTATGATGATTTAAATACCTACTATTCTTGTAACACTTTTTTATGATTTTACTGTACAATAGTTTTATATGCATGTATTTGCTCGATGCTGGCTACTGTTGCTTTAAATTAAACTTCCTGCAGATTGAACAATTATGGACTGGGGATGGTGGCAGGTCAGTCGAATTGTGGCTTATCTATGATTTGATGTACATTTTCTATTTTAATTTAAATACCTAGTCCTAGATATGCGCTCTTCTAAATATCCTGTTCAATGAGGAAGTAACTCTCTATAATATTGATGAATATATAACAATGTCAAATTAAAAGATAGTATTTGCTTGCTTCATTAAGTCCGCTACAATATGCTAATGCTAAGGACGGTATGGTATAGTAGGCCTACCTACCAACAAACTATTGGTAACCAACCATAAGCATTCAATTAAAATAACCAAGGTTCCCATCTGTCCAAATATGTAGACTGACTCCATAATAACACCCAAAATAATTGAACAAAGTGTAGTAAAAAAAATGTATTTAAGCATCAAATAAATGCAATTTTATCTAAATTTGCCCCCGAAAAAGGAAAAAATCCGTTTTTTTGAAATATCTGCCCAATAGATGCATTTAGAACAAAATGTTCTTTTAGAGCATATAGGAACACAGCTGTTCTGCAACTTTTAAGCCTACTCCCAGCTTTCTAGGAGCATTATAAAAAAAGTTACGCTGTTTTCATGGATTTTGACCTAAGGTTGCTTGACCCATAGGGCTGGGTGGCACGCTCGATTTTGGGTGCCACGTCAAAAAAATATTTTTAAAGTCAATATTAGACCTTATGACACCTTTTTATCAGCCCTCTTCATTAATATGACAGAAAAACTTTTTTTCACTCCACCCTAATGATCTGCTTTTATTTCAATGTTTTGTCAATCCGACACAACTGACTTCCTCAGGGGGGATAATCAAGTAGTGACAACCTGTCTAGCATGGCAACGCATTGGCAATTTTTCCATGCTAGACAGGTAGTCACTAAGTGATCTAGCCTTTTGAGAAGTCAGCTGTGTCTGATGGACGAAGCATCTGAGTTTCTTAGTGTTTTCTTTTTTAAGTCTTCTGCTTTAAAACCAAATAGCTTTGGCTTTTTGTAGGATTTTCATACTCTGTGCTGCAACTATCTTCGTAATCCTTGCCAAGTCTACTTACCACATGAGTTTTTAGCAAACATACAGCTTTTTATTTTTCAACATCTTCAATCCAGCTGTTTTTAAACAGTGGAGCAAGTAGGAGATGCGAGTTTGTTTTCTGGAAAATTCAAAAATGGCAACAATCTTTTGGAAACAGAATCGTTGAGATATGCTGCCACTTTTCGGCATAGTAGAGATCTGAGTTTTTCAGTTGCGCTATTGCGTTTAATAAGCCAAGGACCACCGGAAAAATACAAGAGCAAGAGGTATGAGTTCGATACTACCCAGAAGCATTTCACTTCAAACTAAATTGCCTGCTAAAAAACACTGCCTAAAAGTAAACTTGACATTGATGAAAACATTTTTTTTAAAGAAGTATTGTATATAACTGTTTACAGCCACCAAACTAACTTGTTGAGAGCAAAAATGTAATGCGTCGTTCGGCAAACACGGTCACATCCTCTTATGACGAACGAAAATTACCCAGGGAAATTCTCAAATTCCAACAAATTAAAAAAACTTTAACTTTATTACTCATATTTGAAAAGACATAAAAAATTGGGCTGTAGGCTACTCAAATTAAAGATTGACCACAAAAATGAACGATTGAGTTACTTCGGGTCAAACTTTAGTTAAAAAAAAAGAGTACTCTTCCAGGTAGTATGGAACTCATTCCCTCTGGAACACCATCCTCAGAACTATCGTACGTGCCACTGATCCAGTTGAATATAATTGTCGAATTTAGAACTTATATAGGCACTTTTTTTCTCTTCTTGTCTTTTGCTTTGAAAGAGAAAAAAGTGCCTATATAGTGAAAGTGACGTCATGACCGGTCAAATAGTGTTTCAGATTAAAAGACCGGAGCCGGTCAAATAGCCACTGCCAAAAAAACACTTCCGGGTAGTATCGAACTCATTCCCTTGGAAACACCAACCCGACAAATATCGCACGTGCCACTGATCCAGTTAAATAAAATTGTTGAATTTAGAACTTATATAGGCACTTTTTTATTTTTCTCTTCTCGGCTTTAGCTTTGAAAGAGAAGATGAAAGAAAAAATACGTCATGACCGGTCAAATAGTGTTTTAGATTAAAAGACCGGAGCCAGTCAAATAGTCACTGCCTTTTTGTTTCAAACAAAAACAAAGCAACTTGTCTAATATACAATAATCACATGAAAAGAGCAGCATACAACATAAAACCAAAGTTGCCACAATGAGTGCAAGTTGCTCCATGTAGAAGTACTGGTACATAATTGAAACATTGCTATATTGAAAAGCAATCAATCTATTTGCCAAAGTGGACCGCATGCAAAAAAAGGTTGACAACTCCTGATTTAGTAAATTATTGTCAATTTATATCATTGACAAAAAACAATACTGTTAAACGTGATTAGCTACTTTGTGCTTTGTTTATTTAGACCTAATTGATTGTGGGAATCTTTATTCTCGGACTGGATTTTAACCACAATAGGTAACCTTAGTGAGATTACAGAAATATAGACAACATGTCTCCTGTTAGGACACTTGTATTGGTTTAGCTATTTTGTTCTCTATAAAACTTCAATGGTAATGTGCAGGGCTGGATTTCAGCCAGAACGGTCCGGAACGCCGCTCCGGAAGCTCGATCAAACAGTTGACTTGTCCGAAACGGCGTTCCGGAAGCTCAAATATTTTATGCTTTTATTATGCTTTGCCCTGTTCAGAATAGCATTAAGATGGTGTTTGTAATTTGTATCATTTGTTTGATCCGTTATTGTGCAACCTTGAGGCAGCTTGACTGTCCTAACGCCACACACTGAAGTTTACACTCCGATATTTTATTGCGCACCTTATTACGTCACAATTAGTTTTTCCTGTATTTTTCCACTTTTATTACTTACTGTTTCCCGCTGCTTAGCACCACTCTTAGTAATATGCCTTGCTCTATTCAGAGTAGCCTTGTATGTCTGAGCAGTCGTGGTACCAACAGGAAAGAGTAGCAATAAGAACAGTCATTCCGCGACCTACGGTATTGGTCAAGATCCCCACAGAAGTACGCCGTGGATGTTTAGTGCCGTCAAAGTCTTGCCCCTTAGAACAAAGTCTTTGAGCTATGTCCAGTGTCAAAAGTTTTACGACATGGCTTCGGCTTTTTATAAAACTTTCAATACCAGACGGCTAAGTGTTCCAACTACTTGGCCAGAGGCACAATCATAACACATGGAGAAAACGAAATCATTGAAGTGGCAGAAATATTGCGCTTAGATGAATGCGAAGCTGTGAGAGGACTTCGTGAAGATGTACTAACTAGGTAAAAAAGATCCTAGAGTCTTCAAAATTTGATAACGTCACTGTAAGTGTTTCAAGTTTACTCTTTATACGAATGGTCGGTCCTCCACTGAAAAAGTTTTCACCAGCGAAATATGTTGGATCCTGGTTGTGCCAGGGACGTAACTCAGCAATTGAGACCCGAAGTCGCCAAAGATCTAATTAGGGTTTTGAATACGATGAATCTTTTGAAAATTTGTGGAACTTGTTGTAATTTTTTGTGTTTCACTAAAATACGAATATTTGCATTGAACAACGCTATATCATCTATAGACTATCATACTTGCTTTAGCAACATTTCAAACACGTGCATCAAGTGTGTTAAGTTTCAAAGTCTTATAAGGGCATATTTCTGAATTTCTACGGCACCTAGCACATTTGGAAAGTAAAAAACTAATGTTACGGAAGCTAATCTTCTAGAAATCCACCACTGGTAATTTGTGTTATCTTGGTGGTACACTGTAAATCACAACATAGACAAATACAATCAGATTTTTAATACGATCTGACACAGCAAAAAACATTTTAACATTGTAGCTTGTAGGCTGCTGACTGGTCAGCTAAGCTTCAAGTTCATGGTATAAACTACAAATTTTTCAGTTTTTCTCTTTTAAATTTGCCAATCCCTTCTCTCAAACTACCATAAAAGATATTGTTTGCATACACGTCCAAGGCCCAAGTCATAAGGCCTAGGATAGTGCTTCAGCCTCTTTGATTGGATAGGAAAAGTAACTAAAACCGGAAAACCGGAAGCCTGACGTAGGACTGCCTGTAGTTTCCGGACACATTTTGTCCGTTTTAAAACCATGAAAACTATTAATACTACAAAAAGTGCTCAATGCTAAGTAAAAAAGCAAAACATAGCGAATTACACAGTACCTTCCATCCCCACACACCATCAAAGTGGATGAAGCCTACCAGGACTTCTGTGATGCAATCATATCTGCGGCAAAAGACTCCATTCCGCGAGGTCGACGAAAAAACTACATACCTTGCTGGGATGTGGAGTGCGACAGACTCTACAGCGACTTCCTCCGTTCCCCCCAGGGCACCGCCACCACCAACTCAGCAACAGCCCTGCTGACAAGATTAGATTCAGAGGAAGAAGCGCTGGACAGAAGGCACAGCCTAGACTCAATCGACTTCACGCACTCCAGCCGCACAGCATGGAGTACACTCAACAACCTCACTGGCAGATCACGTGCCTCTCGTCGCCAATGCTCCATTTTAGCAAATGCCATCGCCTCACAACTTGTGAAAAATGGAGTGCACAGAACGAGAGACCGTGAATCAGACAAGTCCGTCCTCAAGGAAATGACGGTCCTCTGGAAGGTCCCAACACCTGTCGAGGGCAACATCTCTGGTGAGTTTAGCCCAGAAGAATTTGCCTCCGCCCTCCAGCACCTAAAGCCAGGCAAATCCCCGGGCTTTGACCACCTATGCCCGGAACTAATACTCCAAGCTACCCCTTCTATGAGGTCCCGGTTAAAAGACTTCCTTTCCTGCTGCTTGCATCACCTGCGCATCCCAAGAATCTGGAGAAGAGCCCTAGTGGTTGCAGTCCCAAAGCCGAAGAAGCCCCCAGGGGATCCGAAGAGCTACCGCCCCATCTCTCTGCTCTGTATCCCCTTCAAGATACTCGAGAGACTTATCTACGCCCGTGTCGAACCGATAATAGACCCTAAGCTCCCTCGGGAACAAGCCGGCTTTCGCCACGGAAGATCAACCGTAGACCAGGTCACTCTGATGACCTAAGACATCGAGGACAGCTTCTCGGCAAAAAAGAAGGCTGGCGCCGTGTTTGTCGATCTCACGGCTGCCTACGACACTGTATGGCACAGCGGCCTTACCTGCAAACTATTCCATCTCCTTCCTGACAGGCACATCCCAGCTAGAAATTTCACGTGTATTACACGTAGATTCTACGTACCTTGGGTCGTGTATTATACGTTAATTTTCACGTATAATACACGCATATGTGTAGACACTATTTCACGTGCATTACACGTATATTTGGTGGTGGATTTTACGTGTTTTACACCCGCATTACACCTAATTTCCTCGTATCTGACACGTAGATTCTACGTACTTTGGGTCGTGTATTATACGTTAATTTTCACGTATAATACACGCATATGTGTAGACACTATTTCACGTGCATTACACGTATATTTGGTGGTGGATTTTACGTGTTTTACACCCGCATTACACCTAATTTCCTCGTATCTGACACGTACATTCTACGTACCTTGGGTCGTGTATTATACGTTAATTTTCACGTATAATACACGCATATGTGTAGACACTATTTCACGTGCATTACACGTATATTTGGTGGTGGATTTTACGTGTTTTACACCCGCATTACACCTAATTTCCTCGTATCTGACACGTAGATTCTACGTACCTTGGGTCGTGTATTATACGTTAATTTTCACGTATAATACACGCATATGTGTAGACACTATTTCACGTGCATTACACGTATATTTGGTGGTGGATTTTACGTGTTTTACGCCCGCATTACACCTAATTTCCTCGTATCTGACACGTAGATTCTAAGTTCCTTAGGTCGTGTATTATACGTTAATTTTCACGTATAATACACGTATAAGTGTCGACACTATTTCACGTGTATTACACGTATATTTGGTGGTGGATTTTACGTGTTTTTACACCCACATTCTACTTAATTTCTGCGTACCGTATCTGAAATCAACAATATAACACATTTGTATTTATTTAACACATTTGTATAACTCATATTGTTATAAGAGGCTACTGTCCAATTGTGACCCTTCTAGCACTCATCCGGAGAGTTAACGCTTGTTTTGAACTTTATTTGAAATTAGAGAAGAAAAAGAGCAATAGCAGTGGTGGGAATCGAACCCGCGTCAATGAAAGCCAACCAGCTGACAAAACCCCTAAGCCAACCAGCTGACAAAAAACCCATCACTTAATTTGCTTTCTATCATCTTCTTTTCGCCATTTTTACGTCACTTAAACCGGAGCTTATGATTGGTTGGCGGTTTCATTCTAGTCATTTTTAGTGGCAGAATTTCGACTTGTTAAAGTGGCTACCGTACCAAACCTTAGTAAGTAATTGTTTAATATCAGTAAGCGAGACCACTTAAATTTACACTAAGAACTATCGTTAAAGGATCACATTAATTTGCGACTAAAAAATGTCATGAAGTTTCCTTTTTACATAACGTAATAAAAACGTGTAAAGACACCTACAAAAACACATAATCTAACTTATATCCTAAAAAATGCGGAGGAGCGTGGTTGACACCATCCACTTGAGTGGAGAATTCTTTCTGTTTATACCGTCCTTGGGAGGTAGTTTTACCTAACACAGATTAAAAATTGCCCAAATGAACGAAAGAACTTCAACACGTTTAATATACGTGGAAAACACGTGTTACTTTTCAACAGATGGAAACGTGCAATACACGTGGAAACAACATATAATCAAAATACAAAAAATTTCGATAAAACATCCTTCTGCTCGGGTAAACATTTTTTCACTTTTGTATGCCCTCTTCTGGGTGTGATTTTACCTTATATACCTTAAAAATTAGTCAAATAATCATAGGATTTTGAACACGTGTAATATACGTGGAAAACACGTGTTATTTTTGCAAGAGTTATATTCAAAAAATAATCCCTGATAAAACTTCTAGAATCATATTTACACACTAGTCATACTAAATGATAGCTAAAATATGTCTCTAAAAAAATGTTTTTTAAACAAGTGAATTTGTGTTGGTGTACACAAACTCCTTAATAACACCTGAATTCTACCTAAGATACCATACTACCTAAAATCAACCAAAAATCAACGTGTAATATACGTAGCTTTCTAGCTGGGATGGTCCATATGATTATGGAATTTGTGCAAAACAGCAGCTTTACCCTTTCCACCGGTAGCGGCCGACGAAGTAGACTACGTCGACTCAGGAACGGCGTCCCACAGGGCTCTGTCCTGGCTCCCCTCCTCTCACTTACATCATCTATGACCTTCCTGACACCATCTCCAGGAAATATGCTTACGCAGACGATCTGGCTCTCCTGCATCCAGCCGGAGATTGGCAGTCAATGGAGAGGAACCTAAGCCAGGACATGTCAACTATATCAACATATCTCCAGAAATGAAAGCTACAGCTCAGCAAGGCAAAGACAGTGTCGGCGGCCTTCCATCTAAACAACAAGGAAGCAAAACGTGAAATCAACATTACCACCGATGACGAACACCTCCCCTACTGCGCCGAATCCACCTACCTCGGCGTAACCCTGGACAGGTCACTCACGTACCGACGACACCTGGAGTCACTGCGCAAAAAACTATCTGCGCGCGTTGCACTTTTGAGGCGGCTGGCGGGTTCCGGCTGGGGAGCTGATGCGAAAACCCTTCGCACAGCTACCTTGGCCCTCGTCCATTCTACCGCTGAGCACTGCGCACCAGTGTGGTGCCGCAGCTCTCACACCCGCCACATTGACACCGCCATCAATGACGCACTACGCACTGTGACTGGATGCCTGCGTCCTACTCCAACGGACTGCCTTCCCATCCTTGCAGGCATCCAACCTGCTGAGCTTCGCCGTAAAGAAGCCATGATTTCCCTGCTCATCGCGCACTGGGCCCCGACCACCTCCTCCACAGTACACTCCAGCGCCTACCTGGAGGACAGCAGCGACTGAAATCAAGACGCCCATTTGTGCCCGCCGCACGACAGCTTCTGAACAACGTTGAAGGTCTTGGAATAAGTGCGGCACACTGGACGAACTACACAAGGAACATGGAGTGGCAAAACAACACCTCCCGACTCCGTGATTTCCTACCCGACGTCGATCCCCACCCTCCGGGAATGTCCCTTGCAAGACTTGCGTGGGTCCGGCTTAACCGCCTACGAACCGGCGTCGGTCGCTTTCGTTCAGACATGTGCAGATGGGGTCTGGCTCCCTCATCGGGATGCGAGTGTGACGCCACAGACTAGACAGTAGATCATGTCGTCCATGACTGCCCAACCCATCAACCACCACATGGAACGCTTAGACTGAAGGCCCTGGATGACGAGACTTTCGAGTGGCTGATGACATCATGCCCAAACATATAGTCCGGAAGAACAGCTCATACGATGAAGAAGAATAACTTCTGATGATCCCTATAGGTGAAACAGGCTGTTAAGGATTCAGATAGTAATAACTATAGCCTACTTTGTCCGTTTTATTAATATCAGCTAAGTCCGTTGGATCAGAACAGTGGTCCTTGCTTATCGTAGTGCATGGCTAAAATTTGGTTGGGCTTGTTCTCATTCATTCATTAATTTTAGTTTTCGTCATTAACGAGTCCGGTACGAAAAAGATAGCCTACTACTAATAACTACGTAGTCGACGTATGCCTACCAGCCCGTTGATGAACTGGAAAAGGTGGCAAAACCTTAAAAGGTTTAAAACGTGCCTGAATAGTAAATCATGTAGTAGGTTATATGCCTGTAGTTAGCACCGCTACAACACCCATAGAAGTGATAAATTAGACCGATCCATCGCCTAGCAACGCTCAGCCAATCAGAGCGAAGGAGAGCAAGCTATTTTTGCTAGCCCATTATCTAGCATTGCTTTTATGCAGTTTCTGTCACATTTATGCTGTGATTTTTTAGAAGTAGAATTTTCTTCTGCGGTACTTGCAGGGTTGACAGCAAATACCTATTCGAGATGTCTTAGAAAACTTAAAATCGGAAACCTGCTGCAAATAGTGCTTTCTAAGACACAGTTTAACTGGGTTGTTAGAGCCATGCAGTGTTATCAATGCATTGAATAGTTGATCATATTTTTATAGAAGAAGTTATATAGCCTGGATGGTGTGCTGTGCTGCAACTGCTACGTTGTTTGTTTGAGTTGTTACAATTCACTGGAGTGAAAAATTAATCTATAGGCCAAATCTTTTAAATGAAACCCATTTCTTAGCCTGCAAAGAGTCAAAAGTGGTTGATTTTCCAAAGACAATTTCAAACATTTTTCTTTGCATTCTTTGTATTTAATGGCACTTGTGGCATTTTGCGTCAAAATATCAAACAGGGTTTTAAATTGCACATGACTTAAACCAGGATAATATGCAAACAATTCACTAACAGGAGAATTTAAAATGGATCTTACACTAAAAAATGACCCTTCTTGCAATTGCAGCAAAAGAAGAGATTGCGATTCATGTTGCATTTTTAGAGCACAAAGTTCTTCTTTCAAAGCTTGATTTTCAGTTATCAGCTTGCATGATTCTGCAATGAATAGCATAGCCTGGTTGTTTAAATGGTTGTTTAAATTCAATGGTTGCATAAGATAAAAAAAAATGAACTGAAACATATAATACCAATAGCCTATAGTATAGCCTACCGTAAGCTACCAGTAATTAATTCATACAAATCATGAAATAAACCATAGGCCAACCCATTGCAAAATGACTAAATGAGATGTCATGGATAATTATAACCTACTAGGCTATTGTTTTGTGTTTCTGAAATACTTTTTTGCTTCTTTTGTACATGGTCATCTTATTCACTGTTCATTGCATCATTATATGCAATGCATAATGCAATGCGATAATGCATCATGCAACCTGATAACTGAAAATCAAGCTTTGAAAGAAGAACTTTGTGCTCTAAAAATGCAACATGAATCGCAATCTCTTCTTTTGCTACAATTGCAAGAAGGGTCATTTTTTAGTGCAAAGATCCATTTTAAATTCTCCTGTTAGTGAATTGTTTGCATATTATACTGGTTTAAGTCACGTGCAATTTAAAACCCTGTCTGATTTTTTGACGCAAAATGCCACAAGTGCCATTAAATACAAAGAATGCAAAGAAAAATGTTTGAAATTGTCTTTGGAAAATCAGCCACTTTTGACTCTTTGCAGGCTAAGAAATGGGTTTCATTTAAAAGATTTGGCCTATAGATTAATTTTTCACTCCAGTGCATTGTAACAACTCAAACAAACAACGTAGCAGTTGCAGCACAGCACACCATCCAGGCTATATAACTTCTTCTATAAAAATATGATCAACTATTCAATGCATTGATAACACTGCATGGCTCTAACAACCCAGTTAAACTGTGTCTTAGAAAGCACTATTTGCAGCAGGTTTCCGATTTTAAGTTTTCTAAGACATCTCGAATAGGTATTTGCTGTCAACCCTGCAAGTACCGCAGAAGAAAATTCTACTTCTAAAAAATCACAGCATAAATGTGACAGAAACTGCATAAAAGCAATGCTAGATAATGGGCTAGCAAAAATAGCTTGCTCTCCTTCGCTCTGATTGGCTGAGCGTTGCTAGGCGATGGATCGGTCTTTTAGTCTACGCCCATTGAGTAGTAAGTTAATGGATTCATAAATCCATTTTACCCTCATCATTTAGCAAAAAGTAGAAACATGCTTTGTCGTGAAACATATTTTTATAAGCAAACTTAATTCAGTTTTGAGATAGTTAGAAATTGTTACCACGCGGCGCTGGTTCAGCTTTCGGGTTGTGCGCTCGAGCAATGCATTTCAAGACTCTCTCTATTCAGCAATCAGCAGCACCAAGTGGATGGAATATTTTTTGGCAACAGTATTTCAACAATCGGAAACTTCACTCTGTCAATCTTGGTATCTGGCCCGGCGTCTAAAACCTCTACAAGTATGAGATCTATCTAAAAAAAAACTATCAAGGCTTTGCTAGTCCGAGGATAAAAATTTTGCACTATTATGTTTTGTGAAAGCTTTATTTTGTGCGACTTTTAGGCTTGTTTTATCAGCTCATTTTAAGTGGCAATTTAGGTTAAAATTTTTACAGACATTTGGCAACATCGTTGTCTTGGGACGAAGTTTGGTTTGGTTTGGGCAGTGGTGCCACTCCTAGTAGTCCAGGAGTTATACGAGTTTAATTACATTTTCATTAGGAAATTTAAGGAAGAACTTTTTAGATGTATTTTTGGGCGTAGAATCCAAAAATCGAGTGCTTACACGCCGAAAACTGGACATTTTTGAGATATTAGCAAATTTTAATGTTTGTGGGCTACTTCCTTTTTTATTTTATAATTTTTTCTTTTGCCAATTTGTCGTAGAATTAAGACAGCTTCTTAGTTCAAAAGTGAAATTGGTCAAATTCTGCCAAGACAAAAGGGATCTGTCATGGTTTTTGTGTAACTGTAACAGTTTTTGTGTTTTTCAAATATGAAACTGTAAAAAAATACAATCTGAAATACAAGATTTAGTTAGATAATGTTAAAATCACCGTTCTGACTTTCACTGTCATCTGAATCGTCAGATAAATTTGAATCCTTGTAGTCACTGTCATTGTTATATTGGTCTACTTCCAGAGAATCCGGCAGCTAAGAGCCTTCAAACCAATTTGGCACTATCTTGCCGCTATTATCCTCTTTCCACTCATGGTCTAAGGGTGACTCTGTCACAGGCTTGAATTCATTTGCAAGTTTCCACATCCTTGCAATAAAATTTGCTCGCTTAATGTGCTGGATAAACGCTGCCCTGCAAGGAGGCATTGCTGTAGGTTCCAAACCTTTTACCTTTTGCAGAGGCCGCTCACCATGTATTGGCGTAAACTTCGTTTCAAATGTAACTCTGCAGGCTTCATTGACGTCACGAAGTTGCCTTTTCCCGTATTTTGCACATAGCCTACAAACTCTTCGAGAGCAGTTTCCGTGGCAGAGCTAACACTGATGGAACTGCCTAAATCTGCCAGTGCTTAAAGGAATTAAGGGTACTTTAATGCAATTAAGAGTGGTCTAGTTTTCCCTTTGCCAAAGAAACAGGAATTGTGATCACACCCTGTGATGGCATGGTATCCTGGCAAAGCTGTACAGAATAAGCCATTAATTTCACTGAGCTCCTCCATCATGCTTCTGATGTTAACAATACGCCGTGTATTGTTGTAAGCATGACCCATTTCTAATAAAACTTTTGTTTGCCGGTCCACATCGCTGCAATAATGCAAGAGAATGATAATTACATCTGTGTCATTACAACGCACATTCACTCGCAGAGGATTGTTACTACTTTTGTAGAGCTGAAAGATGTGATGCACCATCCTTGTGTCCGCTTCATTGTGTTCGCAGTCATATAAACAGCAGTTCTGTCTTATTACAGGATTGTCACTTTGCACACTAAATTCATAGCACTTTTTTTCCCGTTGCCACAATTACTTTCTTGTTCCCGATTACTTCCGCATAAGATTTGACTGCCACTCATAAAACAAGAAAGCAAGGAAAGAATCTTTGAACTGTGATGAGGATAGGCACTTTGCAAAGTCTTTAGGTCTTTTTTGGCTAGGACTAGTAATGCTGATGACAGTGTCGGTGTCCCCCCGAATTTCATGAGCCGAGTCTTTGATTGTGTTCTGAGTATAATCGTCACATACAAAGTGCACTTTTTCGCTAGTAGCTTTATAAATCATAGTTAAGAGAGCTTTGGCAATTCCACCATAAGTAGAAGGAAGGTTCGTAATCATTCTGATCAAGAACATGCCATCAAAAATACTCACATCGCTTCCCGTATTCAATGGTTCATTAGCTGCCGTCGCAAGTGACTCAAGATGATTAGCCAATTTGGACTTGTTGGTTGTGGTCATACTTCCATCTACATTGCATAGACTAAGGGGAACTGCTGACAGTGGGTGAGACAGGACTTTTCTTAAGTCAAGCTTTTTTTGGCAGGACAAGTAAAGAAGTCTACCAAACATGTCTCTGGAACATTTCAGCTCTACCACTTTCTTATCTTTTGTGGTGACGAAAACCTTTGTTACATTGCTAGCTTGTTTGTTTGTCATATCTTTATCCTGCATTGCGGGAAAGCCGACTTGAGCGCTATGCATCGGTGTACGGCTGTACGCCTTCCGACGTACACCTGACCCACGCTGCAGCCGACGGCAATGTCTGTTTCCGGTTGTCTACTCTACTTATGACTTAAATTTGGTACTACCCATTACTCGAAATCGATCACTGGGTAGAGGCAATTATCGTAAAGTTTCTTGCCCAGAGAAACAACAGCAAGTGCGGGTGGCTGAAGTCGAACATGCAGGCTCTCGACTGCGAGCCCAACGCGCTAACCACTCGGCCACTGCTGCCGAATTACTCGGCCACTGCTGCTGCTGCCGAACTGCTAGCGAAATTTCTAACTTTCCTTCTCTTGATGGACTTTTCAATTCGAGCTGGATCTTCTTCTATTTCATCAAGGAACTCATTTTGCCATTCAGAACCTTTGCTAATTGTGTTCAAGAGATCATTTCTGATCTCATCTGGAGCTGGTTTTCCAGACGATAGCTCTTGATCAAGTGATTGCTTTGTTCAACATGTTGAAATGGATTCATGGTCGAATCGATAGTTTCACCAATCTTCCTGAAATCAGCATGGTCTATTTTTATTCTGTAGGGTTTTGATTCCTGGTAAGCAGTTTCATAATATTTTATACCAGCCTTCTCCATCGCATAATTTATCACTTGACTACTTGCATACCTCGTGACATTCCATCTTCGGTGGGCAGGAAAACTCTGGGTGAACGCACTTATACCAGTCATTCTGGATGCAGCATCCACATTCACAGTCATCTCCACCGCTTGATCAACAGGTAGCCTAATCTAGAGAAGGAATGTCCAGACAACCTCACAGAGAAGGCTCCTTTTTCCAGCTGATCACGTATGCCAGGGTGTGTGTAGTCCATGTTCAACAGTTTCAGGAAGTACAGTAGCATGTGTCTGGAATAGTTGGGCTTGTTGCATGCAAAAACACAGGGATTATTGTTTTCAGACATAAGTGAAGAGCTCAATATCATTCGTCTTTACAGCTCTGTTCATAAGTAAAAATCGCTGTACAAGATTGATGTAAAGAAACCAGAACTGGGCTGTACCGCAATGGTTCCCGTTCCGTGTGTCGTCACAGAACTTCTCATAATCATTCATAAGACCTTTAAAGGCATCTGATTTTTCTACATCTTCAATATGTATATTGTATACTGTTTCGAAGCATTGCTGTGATGATAGCATGTCTATTCACATTGTCCTTCATCTGCTCTAAGAACGACTCTACATGTTTTTTCCTGAACGCAGTGGCAAGAAAAAGATGTAATCGCTTACACCTGTTGTAATGCTTTGACGTCATTCTCTTGCTAGCCCAAAAATGCAAATATCTCAAAAATGTCCAGTTTTCGGCTTGTAAGCACTCGATTTTTGGATTCTACGTCCAAAAATACATCTAGAAAGGTCATCGCTGAAATTCCTAATGAAAATGTAATTAAAGCCATGTAACTCCTGCTCTATAGTGTTTTTCCGCTAAATCTAGTATTTTTGGGTTGCATCTAGTGTTGTAGTGTTTTTTTTTTGCTATCTAGTATTTTTTTAGCGATTTACCGCTATGTTGGTGTGCATAAGTTTGGACAGTGTTCAAAGTAGCCCCACCTATTTTTGTTTGGCTGCATCAATGTGTTTGTAGTGCTTTTCAAAGTGGACTCGAGTTTTTTGTCTAGTTACACCCAATGATGACCAAATTTGAGATATTTAGGATAAATACTTTAAAAAATACTCACAAATGACTGTGAAAATGGTTCAAAGTAGACTAAAGTAGGTAGTGTAGCCTACCATATGGTCAGGGTTGGAAGTAACGACTAGTTGTCACTATTCGATAGCGTTATTCGTTGCTTTCTGAATATCGAACGCTTATATTCATTCCTTTTAAAAATAAATATCGAATGCGCGTTATTCACTGCTTTTTTATGCAAGAAACAAAATCATTATTCGTTTTTCACTAATCGATATTTAGGAGAACTGCTGAACCATTTTTTGTTGCTCACTTACTTCGTCGTCAAAACGAATTTACGAGATTTAGTTTTCGAATTACTATCCGACCTAACCCCTTCCGGTTTTCGAACTTTAAAGGATTAAGGAAAATTTTGCGGCAACACAGTTAACAGTGTTGCCAACCTTGCAACCTTGCTAACCTTTTCTAGCAAACTTGGGCTTGTTTTTTTTTTCGAATTTTCGTTTTTTTGAGTTTGCGGATTGCTTGTTTTTGGGCTTGTTTTTTGGTCAGTCAATTTTTAGTAATTGTTATCCATTGCTTTTTTTTAAGTATTGATAGCGGGAAGTCATTGCTTTTTTGGGCACTATCGAATAGTGAAATTCGGTAGTCATTGCTTTTTGACTAACGACTTCCAACCCTGCATATGGTACCGAAGAGAGAGAGAGAGAGAAACCTTTTATTTTGTCTGCTGCGAAAAATAGTATCTGATACAAATATAAACCGGTACAAATATATTCAACAACAGACAGGAAGCAGCGAAAGACTATATTAGTCATCGAGTCAGCTGCTTTCCGTGTTTTTAATGTGACAAATATGTAAAGCATCAGCATTACGTTGCAAACAAGATAAGCATAAGTTCCGCAAATATGTAAACAAAAAAGTGGATTCCTGTGGTTTCATTGTAACATCAAAAAATATCATGCCCTACAAAAGTAAGTTAGTATGAGAAAAAAAACCACCTATGCAAAAACAACAACTGTTAACTGCTAGCATAAAGGACGAAGCAAAAACACTAAAAGTAGGCCTATCTTTATAAATTTATACTTTAACAAAATCAGTCAGGATAGGCCGACTTGAGCACAGTTAATAAGATTGCAGTCGTTAATAAGTAGTACGTAGCACAAGTTCGTGAGTAGTAAGCCTATACGTATAGTATTATACTAACAATGTTCAATCCGAAACAATCGTCAATGTTGTGACAATAAAAACTGTCACGAACCAAGTTTATTTATATAATAAATTTTCATTTTTTTTGTGAAAGTTTTGATACTCGTAGCCCCAGCTATTTCTAAAGGTAAATCATTCCATATTTTTTGGCCTAAAAATTTCAAACTGCCTTGACCCTTTCTTGAGCTGACACTACGCAAGTAAAAGTTGTTTTTTTGAGAAGCTCTCGTGCCATGGCAATGCACCTCACCTCAGTAATTTCCTGAAAGTAAGGTTCAAAGTAGCCAGGTAATAGCATATTTTTAAATTTAATTTTAAAGACAAATTTAGAAATTTCTAGTTTATTCAAACTACTGATAGGAAGCATGTCGAGATCTTGGTACAGTGGTGAAAGTTTTGCTCTTCTGTTGCTAAAGGTTATTGTGCGAATGATTGCTTACATTTCGTCGCTTACATTTGATGAGTGTGGACTGTGGAGTTCTTAGACTACACTACCTCAGAGATGATTGTGAGTAATATTGCGTTTTTGACAATATATTTGCAAAGGCTAAATTTGGGGAAAATTTTGTTTGCCCCCCGAAATGTTTTACTCTCCTACGACTATGACTTCAGGGCTCTCACTTTCAAGGAAATTCAGTTTTACTTTGAAATTTTAAGGACTTTTAACACTCACTAACGCCATTGGCTGTCATTTTTGTACATTGTGCATGTAAATGATTGTATTTATGATGCTAGTGTTTTTTTGTGAATCTAGTGTTTTTTTTAGTCAAATCTAGTACTTTTCCATGGCAAGAGAGTGGCATCAGTGGGTTTGGGGTCTCGGTCTCTCAGAGAGCAGGGATGCCACCGCTAGGTTTTTCCACCTAGATCTGGGTTTTTTGACCACATCTGTTTTTGTTTTTTTTAAATTTGGGTAAATCTAGGTTTTTTTGTTTGTAACTTTTCTTTGATTCAAAAAGTTGCTGATACAGCTCAACATAAAATTCCAAAACTTGCACAAGCAATCAAGCATGATGGCTTTCTCGAGAACAGGTCATAAGCAGCATACTAGAGCAGTGGGAAGCATTGGATTTGTATTTTCAGTCTCAATGTAAGACTGACAAGGTTGATGGTGCAAAACGGATTTATGATGATGCACTTGTAAATCGTGGAACAAAGCACATGCTCGTTTTTTTGCAATATGTTCTAATTGTTCTTAACAAGGGGAATAGTGTCAACCTGGAATTCCATTGTGAGCATTTTCGTCTGCACAAGTTGTATTTTATGGTTTCTACAGAATATAGAAATATTTTGAGTTTCTTCATCAGAGAAGATTACATCATGCACAGAAAATTAGGAGAAATAGATCCAAGCAACGCTGAAAATCATAGGAACATGTCAGCTGTGCACCTTGCTGGACGAACAATGGCCCTGTTGCAACTGGAACCCCATTTGTTTTTGTATAACTTTTAGTTAATTAGTTATATGCCATAATAACTACCAACATAAGCAATAAGCATGTATATTTGCATAGCCGATTTATATATGCGTGTTACTATTTGCAGCTTTCTGACGCTGCTGTTTAATGATGTAAAGTGGTGTTAAAAAGCACATGCAGGTACTTTTAACTGTTGTACTACATCTTTTCTGGACCTGGGTTTTCTTTGCCACATCTGGGTTTTTTTGAACACTTTGCCCGTGGTACTGTACCGTAGGATTTGTTTGTGTGATTTTCTTTGCCTGCCTTGTTAGCTGGGTTTTTTTTTTCGCTGAGACTTTTAGGTCATTTGTCCGAAATGACTTGAAAAAATTCGGTCATTTTTTATTTATTTCGGTCATTTTTAGTAAAGATGTGCCGATTAATCGGAATCGGCATCGGTAGGTATCGGAATCGGCATCGAAAGAAATTGCTGATTCTTTATCAAAGTTTCCTAATCAAAAGTAGCGCGAGCGCGTGGAAATACCGATCAAAGAACGGCTTCTTTGAACAACCGCATCAGCGTCAACGAGCATTCAGAGAGCAGTAGTCTAAATTATGACGTCACCACCATCTTCGATCGAAAGTGAACGAATTTTTAGCACAGGTGGCAATATTTTTACGCCTCAACGGAACAGACTTACTCCAGCAACTGGAGAAAAGTTGATGTTATTGCATTTTAATTTACGTGCCTTTAATTTTGAATATTAAAAAGCAGAAATGTTCTTTGTAATTATTGTTTAATCGTTGTAAAATTCGTAGTCACTGAAAGTTGCTTAATGTTAATATACTAAGCAGAGAGAAGTAAATTCCAAGTATAGGCCTGTTACGCTTAATGCGTTCAACAAACAATCGTGTGATTGCGCAAACATAATTAAACCAGCTACCCGGTAATCTTTTTTCACGTGTTTGCTAAGCAAAAAGATTGGCTGCAACTCGGTGTTCGAAAACAATACTAATTTCTTCACAAGATGTTTTTCTTTTTTCGCCTATTGATGCACTTTGAATGCAAGGCTGGTGTGTTACTTTTTTAAAGGTTTTTGTATATTCAATACCGCTGCGTTCATTTTCTTTTACACTCTAGTCTTTTTTTCTTCTTGTTTCTGGCACCTTCTTAAATTCTGCGAGAAAAATACTACAAACCGCACAAGATAATATTTTGCACACTGCATTAAGCTACATTGATTTTGCACTCTGTGAGCGATGGCAATTTGTCTCTTTTAACTGATTTCCGCGACAAATAAAACGCGTGTCTATCACCACTTTGTAGCGCGCAAGCAGTGAAGAACTACCGTAAAAAATCACGCTGTTTAAAGCAGGCGACAAAGTGAACGCTTGTAGACATTTCAAAGGCAGCAACTTGTATAGCACCAACTAAAAGCAGCTTTAATCATCATTTAACCAAAGAATCGGAATCGGTATCGGCATCGGCAAATATTGAAGAATCGGCATCGGCAAAAATTTTGTAATCGGCACATCCCTAATTTTTAGTCATATAGTCAATTGACTATATATTTTTTCGGACATTTTGACCGAATTGACTATATTTTTTCGGACATTTTGCTAAAAAATCGGTCAATGACTGATAAATGACCGAAAAAAAAACCCCAGCTTGTTAGCCCTATGAGTTAAACGCATCAAGATGTGTTCCCTTCATGATCATCAGCACTCTTGATAACGCACCATGGCTGATCTTCATAGCAAGTGTCTTTTTATTCAACTAATCTTAAAAATATCAGCTAAAGCTATCTGGGCTGATAAAGCTAAATGGCCTGAATACTGGTATACTATATATGTGTTGTTTTTTTACAAAATGGCTATTTTTACACACTTGTTGCCATGGTTACAATCAGGTGTTGCCACAGTTAGGATTAAAGTTAGGAAGGATTAATATAAGGGTTAGAGTTAGGAATAACGTTAAAGTTTCAATCTTTGCCCAGGACTAAAAAAAAATTCAAAAATACAAGTTTTTGTTTTCAACAGCTTTAAACTTTTCTCAAATTAGGGCAGAATTCCTTATCTGGCAACGCTATTGAGGCTATTATTACACTATATAGTGTAAATATAGCCACAGCCTTGTTTTTATTTTTGTTTGTAATATTTTCTTTTTTTTTATTTCCCTTTTTATGTTAAATTTTTCTGAAGGTATTTTTATTTCCCTTTATTTTACAAATAGGAGTTTTAAATTTTTTTCTGATATGGAAAAATCTGATGCAAAAGCTCTGTTTGAAGATGTTCGTTACTATGGTGTTGGGGATCTTGATGAAGAGGTGAATTTATATCTATATGTTTTTTTATGATACAGTCAATCTCGCTTATTTTGCCTGCATCGGACTGAGCTAAATTATGATAGGCTTAGCAGGCTTGTAAGCTTCCGGCAGCCATGGTTGCTGAAAAGTTGTTAGATGGCCTTCAAAACTGCCGTGCCAATAGGTCATGTTTGCTCTTTTCCACAAGCCAATATTTTCCACTCTGTTGGTATTAGTAACCTTTTTCTTATCTCTCGCATTCGCAACTTTTTTTCACAAACCAGGCAAAGTCTCTTACACATTTATGGTGCATGTACAAAATAACATACCTATCCAAAAACTATACATTTGAGTGCACATACTTTTTGTTGGAGTGAAAGAGGGAACTATAATTTTACAGGCTATACTATAGCCTTACGAGTTATAATTCCCTTATATAGAATAGTTTCCTTTCACAATGACTGAAGCCTCTGCCATTAGGCTAATATATATCCACAATGTTTGAGTATATATCATTCATTCTTTTTAATTTTTATTTAATATGTTTGTAGATCAAAAACAGTCTTACCTATGGAAAAGCAAAAGCAGAGTCATATTTGTCTGCATTGGCAACCCATGTAATTGTGAGTGATCCTACAAATCATGAAGCAGAAGCTGCAAGAGATCTATGGCAAATTCCTACCGTCAAGGTTTGATATTTAGTGTGTGTGTACCGGTATTGAGATAAACGTTTGATATCCCAATAAACTATGTCATCGATCTTTCCAAACTATCTTTACCTGTAAGAACTAGAAGGAATTGTGACGAGTAGACTTGTTCAACTAACACTGTGTTAAATAGCTTGAATTAACATAACATGGCAATAAAAACATTATGTGATATCCTTAGTCATTGGTGTCGATTTTTTACTGTCAAAGTAAGCCAATTCCAGGAAGGCAAGAATTTCCAGATGATTCTGAAGCTATTTCTATAAGTTGCTGATTTTCAGCCTAAACAATTATAATGCACTATTTGTGGACCCGGAAGTCTGTCGCGAATTTCGTGCATAATCCTGAGCATTATTTGATTTGGCTGTAATTACGTAACGTTGGCCAAACGCTCTGGAGACACGCAACCTTCTAATTTGGCGCCGGCAATTGCCGAGGTAATAGGTAAATGCTGAAGTCGGAATGGTCCGTTTCGGTGAGTCCGATTCGGTGAGTCCGGTTCAGTGAGTCCGATTCGGTGAGTCCGATCCCTTAACGGGGGATTTTTTTTTAAATTATCGGGTACCGTAGCCTAATTATCATTGCCGTTTTAGGGTTTGGGGTTAGGGTTAGAGGTTAGGAACTCACCGAATCGGACTCACCGAATAATAGCAGACCCTGCTGAAGTAGCCCAATTGTACAAAATATTAACTGCATCGGCAAAAAAAGTGCCAACGTCAATTTCGAACATGGTGTTAATTACGGAAACCCAGTTAGCAAATCAATTCTTTTTACATTGATTCAACACCATTAAACGTTGAATCAATGTAAAAGTGGGCTGATGTCTGCAATGCAACAGCTTTTGTTATCTAAATATTGTTAGCGATTTTCGTTTCACACACTCTTTATAAATAGCTTGAACAGTTTTCGCAAAGTTGAACTTTTCTTGCTAGCCTGTTAGACTACCTTTATTAGCCAAAGCTAAAATTGCCACAGCCCGATCACACTCGCAACCTTTGTTACAAGACATTTGGCAAAGCCAACTTTTTGGAATTTGAACAAAGATAGCCTGTGCATTCGTGTAAACAGCGCCAAACCGGCAATTTTCTTACAACATTGTTAATATTAACAAAAAGCTGAGAGGGCCAGGGATATCTCGTTCCCCTATGTCTCAGACTCGAGGGTGCTCTGCCCCCTGCCCCCACGTAATCGACGCCTATGCCCAGTATGCCCTAGTGTATTACAATACATCAATGAGGTTCGTAAAAACATCATAGTTATTACTTAGCTTCAGTTCATATAAGGTGGAATGTGAAAAAATGCAAGAAAATAATGTTGTGGAATTCATGAATAGTCATTTGTACGAAACTGTGTGTCAACATGTATTTTTCAACTAAAATCTAAATAATTTTTGTGAAAATTGTAGTTTTAATGCTTAGCTGCATTTGTTTTAATTTGCCGGATAAAATTTTTTTTTTTAGTGCGATATGACTTTTAGTATTAATAGGCTGTATTTTTGTTTTTAATTTGAATGTTTGCTTTTCAGCCATCATGGGTTACTTTGTCCGTTCAATGCAAGCAACTCCTTCCGTATCCTTTGTCAAGTGTGTTTAATTTTTATTTGCGGTGTACTGGTAAAGTAAAATAAAAAAAATTGTTTCAATAGTAATTTCCATTGTTTAACTACGGTATATACTTCACAAATTGCACAAACAAGTAACAAATGATGTACAATTGTATTACCGGTAAGCTATTTTGCCACTCAATGTTTTATAAACTAATACCTATCAGCATTTGTTTTTGAATGACAGCACTTGCAAGCAAAACATCTGAGATCATGTCATGTTACAATCATCCAAGCATGTTCAAACATTAGTTTTTCAACTTTATATTGTATATATTGGAATGTTTTAAGAAGTTCACATTTTTCATTAATTCTAAAAAAACTTCTTTATCGAGAAAATTCAGAGCTGGCGGGTTTTCATCATCACCAAATCAACTCTTCTCTGCTGCAGTAGTTTGCTTCTCACAAATTACTAAGAAAGATAAAAACTCACTGTGGGGCTTGGTCACCTACAATGGTGGAGCTTGTCAGTCGTCACTCAACAAGCAGTGCACACATCTTGTTGTGCCCACTCCATCTGGTGTAAGGATACTGCATGTGTTTGTAACAAATTTTTATATAGTGCAATAACAAGTTAAACATGAGATAAAATAGTGTATTAAAAGTTTTAAATATAATTTCATGTCGTAAAACAGATCATCTAATTGCACATGCATAAATATTTAGAGCTTGAAAATTTTTTTGTGTTCAATTATATTGAAGTAGATTGATAGTCTTTTGGTCATGTTCAGTTATTTACAACAAACAGCTTAAGTTTCAAATTTTACTTTTGTTTAATTGAAAGCTATGCCTTTACTGCAGGCAAAATATGAGGCAGCACTGAAACATGAAAATATTTCCATCATCGCCCCAGACTGGTTAATGGATTCCGTAAAGCAGAAGAAGCTACAGCCAGTTGAGAAATATCACCCCAAACTTAATATTGTTCCTAGCCCTCCAAAAGGTAACATTAATCAAAAAAAGCTTTTATCTAAAAATTTTGAAAAAGAGGATAGTTTTGAAAGTATGATGTCTGTAATTATTTGTCTCTTTTTCCCTTAAGTCAAAATCATGTATTTTGCACTTTACTTTTTTTTTATCTCTGTGTTAGGATTAAAGAAAATTCTGTTGGTATAAAGTGATTCATTTACTCTTAAAGATAGATCTCTAAGAAAGAACAAAGAAACTAAAGTAAAAAGCAAAAGCAAACTGAAATAATATCAACCTAAAATCATTCGTTACTTTCCATTGCAGTGCCTAGTCCTGTGAAAGAGATAAGCCAAGATGCAGCAGACAACTTGAAAGCATTGTCAGTTGCTGGTATGTTGTCAGTGGTATACCTAGTACCTTACACCAGTTGAGATTGCATTCATTGAGTAACTAATGTTAATATTTAGACTCATCCTCTGGAAACACTGTAAAAACAACAGCAACCAAAATGAAGGTAAACTGCGTTTTGACATTTAATCTTCTTGTTGAATCATAAATCACTTAGTGCCTCCTGGATTTATATTGTATAATCAAGTTCTCCTTCATTCTCTTTGGGACTTACTATATTTGCATTACAGTATTAAAGCTTTATTAACACTCATCTTAAAAAAAATCAAAATAGAAGAGATAATAAAACAAAACAGACTTCACTTTTTTTTTGGCAAAAATCAAGTTGCAAAAAATAATTAAGTTGACCAGAGGAGTGGCGCTTCACTCTGGAGAAAATGTCAATAATAACCAATGCAAGTCAAATCTGGTCTGAGCTCAGTCACTGTTTTGCGTTATTTATCAGTTTGTTTCGTCTCGTTTTTTGAGCTTTTATTGATTTGACGAAATGAATTGTCGTAAAATTTTTACCCGCATTATTTTTACTTTCGTCAGGACGTTGCTACGATCTTGAAGGAAACGCAACAAGAATTAATGCAAAAGCAATTTGTTTTGGGGTATGTTCACTTCTTATGTGCTCATGTTCCTATAAATTGATTGGAGACCAATATTATGATGACCTTCATGCACAGGCCATGACAACATGCAGCTTAAAATTTGACCGAAGGCCGATCTGTTAGTAGTCAAAATCGCTAGAATAAGTATAATAGATAGTTTGAGTGTTATTTAATAGGCTAAATATAGTTTTTGTGTGACTTTGGCGTACCGTACTTTAGTGCTATTGTTACCATTCAAATAACGCACTGTACTAAATTTTGGCACTTGTGCTGGAAATTCAAAAAACGTCTTACAACACTAATAATTGGGAAAGATTTGTCAGTTTTTTCAACGTAAATACTAAATAGAATTTTGCGGTGATTTGAGATCCAGTTTACACGTTGTCAATGCTTGTGTATATAGATCGCTATGGCACCAGCCTTACCAACCTACAAAGCTGTAATATTGACTGAAAGCTGACGCAATTTTGATTGTAAACTCTAATATTGTACTTTATATCATTTTGTAATGAAAGCAATGAATGCAATCCTGGTTCGACTCCCGGCTTTAGATAGTTGTTGAAAAATGCAGCTCACCTCTATCCAGGGTGTAACATGGGTGTAATAAATTGGGCGGGCGTTAGTTGCTGAAGGAAAGGCGGCCGAGAGAATGAAACCAAATGAAAATTTTCTACTCGAAAACTTCAACCTTTGTTCTTGCCGACTGTGTAATTTCCTTCTGCTTTTTTCAGACCAACTGGTACAAAAGGGATTCCGCATTCTGGTGATACAACGGTAATAATTTATTATGGCTACAGAGATAAGAGTAAGATTGCACCAGCGAAGGCAGTTTTTGCGGAATAAAAACCTGTGATTGTTGTGCAAAAACTGGATAGTTTTTTGTTTAAATCATGCCTTCAACATACGTTAGCTGGGTGTAACTTGTTTACAATAATTTCGTCACTTGTTCCTTTTCATTTTGAATTTGGTATCTTCACTACCGGTTGTAAATCTTACCCCAGGCCAGTGGTATATACACTCCTACCGTATTACAAGCCGCCTAATTAACACAACATGACTTGTGTATAACTACTTTTTTAAACCACATTTCATTTTTTTTAGTCCACGGAGCGATTGGGCATTTATACTGCTCGTTCTATTCCTCCGTTTATGAACCAAGCAGCCATGCAACAGGTATGCAAGATCGATTACACGGTCATGAAATAAGGTCATGAGCCTAGTGTAGAATAGATCTTCTTCTTCAATTGCCTTGCCTGAACCAGGCATCGACGGCCTCAGATAAATAATTTAGACCAAATATTTCTATTATATGTTGCATGGATGATTGTTTCTGTCTTGTCGTTAACTTGTTTCAGATGAGTTTGTCTTTGTCTGCCAGGTTCCCGCTTTCCAAAAATTTTACCAGTTATAGAGACTAGAGAGTTGCTCCGGTTTTTGCTTTCGTATTACATGGCCGAGAAATTTATATTGTCTGTTTTTCATACTAGTGTAGATACGATACATAGGTATTATAGCTTTGGTAGAGAGTTTGTCTTGTTGTACCACAAACACAAAAAGCGATGCACCCATTCAGCTAATCAATTGTTTTTTATATTAAACGTATGCAGACGTTGAATCAATGTAAAAAGCGGCCGATTTGTTCGCTGGATAACTTCTAATTTATCTTAAATCCAATTTATGGAAAACTGCAATAGAAAAGTCTCACAACAGAGAAACTTGGCGCTTTATTGCCTCTAACCCTCGAAGAGAGAAAGGAACTTAATGATGATGATTGATGATAATGTTGAATCTGGTGATGTGACTTTCGATAATCATTCAACTTTTTAGCGATTTAGGGCAAGTGTTTTCGCTACTCTACTTCCTGCCCCATACTGTTGACGGACTTTGGAATATTTTTTTTTCTTTAAATGCATCGCCTAGAATTAAGAATGGAATTTAAAGATACAAAATAAACGTGTAACGTAAAGGTGAAATTTTTCGTGCTTTTAGTTGGTCAGTTGCATTCTAAGTAACAGTAACAGCTCGGTTACTTAAACTTTTGTTACGTGGTTTCAGATGCGTTTTGGTGATCCAATGGGACAGGGTCGGACATCTCTTGCCTCAGTTGCTTCTACAAATATCAGGTGTGTGGTAAGCAAAAACAGAAATGCTTCGCTCTGTGTTACCGATATGAACTGTAGGCAACCTTTTGTACACAGTGTTGCCAAACCTTTTGACATGACATAGCAGTTCATGTTAATATATTTTTTTTTATAAAAGCGTAAAATGCAACCTTAGTATTGGCGTCGTGTGCGAGGGGTGAGAACGTCGGCAAGATCTCCACAAATGTACAGCAGTTCGGCACCTACCGAGGGTGCATGACCGTTTTTCTGAGAGACACTTAATGATATGCTTGGAGATGGGCAAAAATTTGGCTTTTTACTTTCTGTGATTTTACCATTGTTTAAATTAGTCCAAGCATTTGCCTGCACTTTGCAAAATATACGTCTTCTGCTGCTCGATTTCTGCTCAGCATATTTTCTACGTCACGGATCACTGTAATACTGATTGATGGTAATCTTCACGGTTTGTATATCAACATAGCGATGAAAGTGTCGTTCACTGTAAATACTTTACCAGGATTCCTATATCAAATGCTCCTGGGATGCGCCCCCCAATAACCCCCAGCCCCCTTCCTATGGCGACATCACTCGCTCAGCTCCCTGTGAAGTCACCATCGCAACAAGCAGATTCGATGATGTCATCCAATCAACAATCTCCGTTGAATGTCATGTTGCCAGAGCAACAACAACGAGCGATGATGTCACCTGGGTCTCCTATGGTGATGTCACCACCTGTACGAACAAGCGGGAGCCCCAGAAGAAATTCATATCGTCAAGTGAGTTATCTTTGTACAGGAATTATGTAGAAACAGCCCCCTGTTTTGTGTATTTAAGACCTATTTTTCTAGACCACGATTTAAGATAATGCTTAATTTACTCTTAATTCAAAAATTATGGCTGTCTGCCGTCGAGTGCCGTATGAGTTTTAAGTGGTTTATGAACTAATTGTGTTTTTTAAAATAAATATTCTGATAATGTTTGCAGTCTTCTGGTGGAAAGAAAAAGAAATCGACAAATCAGAGCAACGCCAGCCAGAGTTCCCCGCACTCGTCATCTGGTCTACCCCATCCCATGGCACAGCCATTTTCACCCAACCCACAAGTCATGTTCTCCCCATCACAGCAACAAATGATGACAAAGCACAGAATGTCGAGTATGGGGGATTCCCCGAGTATGCCAGGTCAAGTGATGGGAGGGGATGGTTCCATGGCCGGCCACTCCGGCGTTCCGAGGTTTCATGGCGTTCAGCAAAGGTTTGGCAACCCTGTCATGATGCAACAAGACGAAAACATGCAGCACATGCACCAGCAGCAGCTCATGCAAATGCAGCAGCAGCAACAAATGCAACGCATGGCAATGGCTCGGCAAGCCCAGCCCGGCGCGCCAGGGCAAATCGGCCAGGTTGACCCGATGCTACAAAGATGGCCGCGCCCTACCGCTGACCCTTCATTCACACCAAAACCACAAGGCCAACAAAGTTTTCCACCCCACCTTCAAAACACGTCAAATGCTTCCATGCCAAGACTACCACTTGGACAGACAGTCGCGCAGCAAGTGAACTTGCAAACCATGAACAATCAGCCGAACGCGGTCACTCAGCATTACAATCCAGCGCTGATCAATAGATTCCCATCCCAAATGAATCCTCAAGAACAGCAGATGATGTTGCAGCAAATGCAGCAGCAGCAGCAGCAGCAACAACGTCCTCCTGCAAATCGCTTTCCGAATTCAACATCCCTGGAAGCAGCTGGCATGTCTGGTATCTCTCCTATTGCTCTTCAACAAGGCCTTTTAAACGCCGCACAAATGCAGGCTGACAATCCACCACTTGTTCACCCAAGTCTACAGTTTCCAAAAGGTAAGCTACCTATCAAGATACTGAACAAATGTATGGTAACATTCCAGAGCTTCAACCTCTTTGACACAAAGAAAGTCTGTATTAAAATGTCGGTTTGCTTTTTTTTTTTTTATCAAGCATATCTGTTCGACTGGTTATATGGCAGCAGTTGTCCCAATTGCAATGTGGAAATCTTTCTATAGTATTTCTGTCATGGTCTTGTCAGCTTTACTTAAGATAATTTGGTTTTGTTGCCAGTTTCAGCACCGGTTCAGACTCCAAGTGGAGCTGTCACTCCAAAGAAACGTACGAAGTCAAGACGGAAAACTGACGGCGGTGAAGACGAAAGCAAAAGCCGACCAAGACAACGCGGTAGCAAAGCAAAGGTAGAGACGTCAAGGAACGTCTTTAAAATCCTAAGACAATTTTATGCGTATGCTTTTACTCTCCATGTCGTTCTGGGAACACCGCTAAAAAATAAAACAAGTCTAATAAACGTCCAAATCTTTCCGTATAAATTTGTTATGGTGATTAAGCTTTTGAAAAATTTAACGAGACTGCTTATTTGCATGCTTGTAACGCTATTCCTTGTTGCTGACCTGTTATGTTACCAATCAGATTAGTTTTTTTTTGAAGAAATATCTGCTGAAAAATGTGTTTATTTTTAATCACGATCAATACGTTTCAGAAACCCTCGACAGTATCTACAACGGTAGTGTCCATGATGAGTCCAAACATGGCATCCACGATTTCCACAGGCTCGCATCCCCCCTATCCCATTGACGGTTGGTAATCGATCGATTCCATGATGTGGTTGTTTGTTTTGTCGTCATTATCTGGACTTGATAAATCGATTTTACCTCAAAGTGAACTCAATTGAAGGGATTGACAAAAAAATGTACAAAAATTATTTCCTAAGCTAACCTCACATGTAACAAAAGTTAGTGTATGCTTCTCAGCAGCCGATTGTAGCAAAGAATTGACGGCGATAGACACAGCGTTGGTAGCTTGTTGGTATCGCACTCCTAATTCTGCCACAGACTATCAGCCACCGCCTTTACCAGTCAGTTTAACTCTTATTTTTGTGGAAAGAAAAGAGCCAACAAAACTACCGAGGGTGTATTGCTAAAAGTCAAGGGCAAACTTTGCGTTCAAGCGTCTAGGCAGTAGTTATTTAATTTTGTTGTTTCTTTTCTTTACTAGTCAAATGTTTTAAATGTTATTTCAGGGGTTAAGATGTTGTCACCAGAACGGTCTGGTTATCCCTTTATGGCTCCCACTCCACAAGGTGGTCTTTCACTTCATCAACCTACGACCCCTGGCTCATATGCCCAAGCTTTTCGCCCGCAACAATCTCCTGTCAATCAGGCCCAAATCTCCGTTCAACAATCCGTTGCTAGCAATGCAACTCCTCAGGCCTTATCTCAGCCTGATCTACGCCATACATCTCTGCCAGTAACTAAACCTGTTCAAGCACAGCCGTCAAGCAAGCATGAGGAACCATCACCCAAGAGCAAGGAAAGTGTGGAACAAGAAAGTGTTCCTGCACAATCATTTATTGATCCGCTGACTTACATCTTCAAAGAAGTGGACTCTCAGTACAACACACGAGATCCTGTTGACACAGGTCAGTTGCCATACTGTTTTTATCTTCATCGTATGCTGTCGTTATTCAAAGAATTAGATTTCGCATGGCTGTCTAAAGATACATCTCCAGGTGGCCATGGATTTCGTAAAATTTAAAGCTTTTGTGCCATTTGTGTTTGATAGATGTTACATCAGCTTTTAAATGCATTTCAATTTCATGAAAGAAAATAATGAGCTACTGTCCGCAGATTACGCTAATTTTATTATCAACAATGATACAACACGTATCTACAGTATAGCTGTGGACATATGACTTGCTGTTTGTTTTCCAGTTCCACCATCTTTGTTTTTGCTTGGCTGCGTCTTCCATATCATCGAATACAATGAGCTCATCACTGACTCCACCGTCATTCCTCTGTGGGGAAAGGTTTGTAATTTGCTAGTTCCATGTATGCCATCCAATGATCACCACATCTTGCAAAATCCACTTTGCAGACGTTGAATCAATGTAATAAGGGTGGATTTTGCTAGCTCGCACAGAATTTATTAGATGGGGTAAACATCTGTTGTTACTCACATCTGGATACGACATTTAATATTTTTTCCTTACATTCTTTCTTGTATTATTCGCATATTCTTCACGCTACATTATGAAATAGAAATACAATGGGATCCATGTCGCTTAATTTTTCACATAGAATTGTTGACAAATTCTCTTATCTTCCTTTTCTCTTACATCTAGTCTTAATTTATTTCCCACTCACGGGAGCAAACCTTGTTTGGATGATTGACGAGTGTTGGTAAATTTGCATGTTTTCCTATAGTTTTCGAAGCTAATCCTAATTTGTCCATCACCAGAGGATACTAAACCGAGTTTAGATGATAAGTTTAACAACACTGGTTGTTGATCAATTCGCTTATCTTTCTATAGTCTATACTCTTCACAGCTAATCCTACAATCCCGAAAAAAGTAGTCGTGTTATTATTAATATAATTTCTTTGCAGATGATTGAAAAATTTGGAGGGTTAGTAGAAAGCCAATACACCAAGTCGTGCACTCATCTGATCTGTGTATCATGCACCAGCAATTTGTTCAAGTTCGTGCTTGTTGATTTTTGATCTCGTAGTTTAGCGAAGTAGCTTTTGCTGAAACATATTGTTTCTTTTATTGTTTACAAGAAGTACGTTTTCGAACTAAAAGTTTTATTCTCAACTGGCTAAGTTTTGTTGAAAAGCATCTCTAATTCTCTTTTGGTTTATGACTAACCAGTATGAGTGTTCAAAGGAAAACTTTTTTGTTTTGACTTGAAATTGCTTGGTTTTTAGTTTCGTTTTAGATAAAGTTTTTTTTTAAGGAGCATTTTGTTTCCTTTTTGAACGTGTTGTTATTATTTAGTTACAATGTATTTTTTAAACATTTTCATTCAAAGAAATATATCAACTACGAAAAAAAAAACATTTTACATTGTATGAACGAAAACATATGTTTAAACTTTTTTGATTTATTTTTATCTAACTTAGTTTGATGTGAACATTGAACTTTCTGTGCAGACAAGCGCTGCTGGAAGGGAAGCGATGTGTGACCGTGTACTGGTTGAACGATGTGCTGCAACTTCGTGCCTTGCGTGTTCCCTGGCTGGCCATTCACTTGCCCACCAGGTTTTCATATGCACATAAGCCTGGTGTCAACCTTGTGAGTGGATTTGTTCGTAAATGATTACTCAGCTTAAACTTTAAAGTATTTTGTTCTTCTATAAACTAGTAAAAAGCGCTTAGAAAAGAATGCTTGTTTGCCTGGTTTTCAGGCCAGAAACCTGCGATAAGGTTTCGAAAAATATTGATACTATTGCGCACTCGTGAGTAATATTGTTGATGATGTTGTTTTCCAGACCATGACCTACACAGGATTCCACAGCAAAGAGCGGGAGCGTTTGAAGATGATGGGACTGGTTTGTGGTGTCAAGTTGACTGGCTTTCTGAGCCCCAGTCATAATGGACTTTTGTGCAAACGGTATTAATTATTATTATCTTAAGTGCTAAGACGAGTTGCGTTTCATCCTTCGGTCCGTCATGTTAGTCATTTTCAAAAAAAAAACGTATCAGCAACAAACAGTGTTTTGTTTCTGGGACTTGCATTCGATATTTTGCAAACATGAAAGGAGTGAGGTTGCGCAGCAGATAGGCGCTCCTGTTTCAATCATGCGATTCTAGTTCGACTCCCAGCGTACGATGGTTGTTGGAAAAACATCGCTCACCAGAACCCAGGGTGTAATATATTGGATTGGCAAAGTTGTTGATGGAAAGGCGACTGAAAGAAACGTACTGACCACCCTCCTCTCGTTAGTGTTGAAGGCAAAGTATAATGAGAATTTTATCTTCTAATCCTTCGGTTATTAGTGTCTAGTACCTTTGCATTGAACCACCTGGATTTAAAATTGCTATATAAGTTTTAAAAAAAATTATAAAAAAAGAAGAAAAAAAACGGAACGTTGTCCTGGTTGATTATGTATTTTTTTAAAGATTTACTGCGTTGAGCTAAAATGTACATGAAACTTGACTGAAATTCAGTGATTGCCCCCAATTTACATTCAAGCTCATTTAAAGACACTTATGAAATCGCATCCTTGTAAAAACTTCTATGATTCGAATTTTTTTCTGAATATAAAAATCACAATTTGATGTCTAATAATGAACATTTTACTTTTCAGCTCTGGAAGTTTAAAGTTCAAGAAGGCAGCATCTTGGCTCGTTCCATGTGTGTCAAGCTTGTGGCTACGCGACATGATGCACAGCGATGGGTCGGCCATCATCGACATGTCGCAACCGAAGTACCAAAAGTTTGACGACGAAAATGAAACCATTGCTGGGTTTTTGTTCGACCTCAGTAAATCGCGACAGTTATTGGGTGAGCAGAAATTTTCGACATATTTATATTGAAACTTAACTAACAATACAGAGGAAACGTTCTACCTTGCTGTCTTTGTCAGGGTTGAACAATGAACACTCACTAGCACAGCGAGCATTCTCGTTTCGCTCGTAACATCTGAGCAGGATCGACACTGGTCATACAGGTTTCCAATTAAGCGATGTATGTTGGTGACTTTGCAAGCACCATCAGGCGCCTACAACGTAATGACAGAGCGATGGCAAGATGGATGTTGGACCTGTCTAGTGTCTGGTCAAGCCTGAAGACATCAGTTTGAGACCCTTTTATCCAGGCTTAAAATAAGAGACGTTGGTGAAGTCCTCCAATTGGGCAGGAGGAGATGGTTTGGGCACGTTGAGTGCAGCACTAGCTGGATCTCTCAGGTCAGATGTGTCAACATTGCAGCACAGCCGGGTCAAGGTAGACTAAACTTTCTTGGGAAGAAGTTGTTAAGCGTGACGTTTTGGCCCTGAACGTGGACTCTGCCAACCCAACAGACAGCGGGGTGTGGAGAGGAAGGCTTCGCTCTCGACAGACAGGCAAGCTACTGCTACACCCTCAAAATGAGGATTAATTCATGGCCTTTATAATCAAAATTGATTAATGATGATGATGGATAGCGCGGTGCTGGCGAGACCCAGCAAACCAAAATAGCTGTTGACTGTTTATCACAGTCGACAACCCACATGGTACCACAAATGGGAAAATGTCACATGGAGGTATATATGTCTCCATGGCCATTATTCCAGTGTAACTACTGCACTGATGAGACCGGGAGGTCGAAACGGTGTGCACTGTCTGCAGTTACATTTAATGTAAATGCTTTATTATTAGCGTTTTTGTTTTAAGCTCATGCTACTATAGTTGACTTCTACCCTAAAACTCTTTGTGGCTCAAACAGGGTGAGGTTTTTTGTCGTATTCAGGCTGACGTCTGGTAGTTGAATACTCAAGTTGAGCGGGCTGGAAGACAAGGAAGCGGTTCTTCGTATTCACTTTCAGGCATAACATTAAGTGTCCTGCTGAAGTTGCAGCTGCATGCTATTGAGCGGTGTCGAACCGGCGCCTTTCCAAGCGTTGTGTGAGGGTTTTCACTACCCGAGAGAGTTGGTCTACTATAGCTGAATGTTTTCTGATATTGTTTCATGGTTAGAATCTTGGAAGACGTTTATCCCCTTGACACAAGACTGCTTGGATCGGGCCCCGCTCAAACGGGGTTTACAACTTATCCCCACTTCCATCAGTATGCCCAAACGAGCCCGTTTAAGTGAACCTCCTCAACCTCTTCCCCGTGTTTGCTTCACTGGCATCCCACCTGCATTTGTACAAGGTCTTAAACAAGTGAGTGCTTCATGCATATCTTCACGTGTGATTTATGAATATCTTCACGCGTGATTCATTAATATCTTCACGTGTGTTTTATGAATATCTTTACGTGTGATTTATGAATATCTTCACGTGTGATTTATGAATATCTTCACGTGTGTTTAATGAATATCTTCACGTGTGATTTATGAATATCTTCACGTGTGATTTATGAATATCTTCATGTGTGATTTATGAATATCTTCACGTGTGGTTTATGAATATCATGCACTGCCGAAAATGTTTCCTTTGTTAAATGCTAAGCGTTACTCTTGTCTGCAATGCATGCATCACTGTCCAGTATATAAAACCGCATATTTTATTAGTATTTTCACGGTCGTTATCTGTATTGTTACGCTTGCTGCATGTTATGACGGGAAGAATATGGCATAAAGTGAGGAAAATTGAGTTATCAATTCACTCAGAACCAAACTCTATTAGAAGAGCTACTCCTGGTTTCGGACCAGTTATCTGACCCCACCTTCGGAAAAAAAAAAAAAAACGCATCCTTTAACTAAATAATGTTTCAGAAATTTAATCTATTCAATATTCATGTTTAAACAATTACTCCATCACATTCTTCAGATATCTTTACAAAAGGAACCTTTCAAATAAATTACGTCACGTGTATCTGTTGGGTCTTATTTGAAAAGAATTAACAGGAATAAGAATCACCGTTTTATATTAATCTGCCCTGTCAGAAACTGGAGATTGTCGGTGGTCGAAGTGAGACAACGTTTGCCCTGTGCTCCCATCTTGTGGCTCAAAATGTCGCCCGCACCGTCAAGTTCCTTTCTTGTATCTCCTCATGTCAGTACGTGGTCACTCCCGACTGGATAGAAGAGTGCGCCAAGAACAACCGCTTGCTCGGTGAGATTTTTTGACTGCCCGTTAGGCTGGCGCAAAATCTCGAAAAATTTTTTTTTTTTCTTTTAAACTTTTCGTCAGTTTGGAATATTGTTCCTTTTGGTAAATGTATCTCCTACACCAATTTTCACAAAAAAATATTAACGTTTGACCCTGGTTCACCTGGTTTGAATTTTTTCAAAATATCGAATTTTCGCTTATCCCTGAAACTGCTCACTCGCTATCTTCTAACGCACTCTAGCATCTTAATGGACACAATATGAGGCAGTAACACAAACTTATAGCAAGCAAAGTAGTTTAATTAGCAACTCCATGAACACTGACACGTGTATTACTCTCAAAATGTCGAATTCTACCACATTTCAGACATGATTTTTTTTGTGCACCCTTCACCGTAGTAAATATCTACTGCTATCAGTTTCTTGCATCATTTGACGATGTTTATCGATTTTCACAGGCCAACAAAACTTTTTTTTATATAAAGGCAGTCATTTTAAGGTATTTCGAGGCCCCTTATTCTGAAAATGCACTAAGTTTTCTCGAATTGGCTCTAGTTTTTGAGTTACAGCAAAAATATTTTTTTCGTAATTTTTGAGACCCTATAGATTTAACGTCGTGTCGTTTACTACATAGACAAAACTGGAAGTAATCCCAGACACATTTTTGAGTTGTATAAACGCTATTTGGAACCAATCACGTTGATTACAACCCAAACAAACAGCTATTTAACGTTTACTGGCCTAGTAACAATCAAAATATGATGTGAAGTAAGCCTGAGGATACAAGATGTAGAATATAGGCCTATAACTTGCGTTTTGCATTAATATATTTGTTGACTTCAACAGTATCAGTCTTACTAAGTGAGCTACTAAGTACAAACAAAATGCATACATTGTTTTGCACAAACTAGACAAATAAGCAAAACAAAGCTGTCGATGAACAAACGCAACTCTTTATTATGATTGGCCTACTGAGCAACACCCCATCAAGATATGAAGGCCATTTATATAATTACAGAATACAAAGTTATGTTATTCAGTAAAGTAGCTGCTTAGAATTTTATCCTTGCTGCGGAAGAACGTAATCTTGGCCTTGTAGTCAAGAATGCCATGTTGATCGAGATGAGGAGCCAAGATTCCAGCTACCACTTTTGATAGCTAAATCTTTAACTACTACAATAGGTGGTAGAAATGGTTTTGAGAAAAAAAACTTGACTTTGCTCCAAAACACTACTGAAGGTATTGAGGTTACTCTCAGTCATGCCCGTTTTCCTATTGTTTCAAGCAAATCACCACTTGAAACTAGAGAGGAAAAACAAAAATAGCAACGTCCATGCAATGACTGCCTTGCACACTCCATGTAAACATAATGTTCCAACTTCCTTCGAACATCCTCACCGTGCAGAAGTATCAATTTTCATGGTGATGCCACGGCTTTCTTTATGCCATGGCACTCTGAACTTCTTAGCCTTGAGCCCAGAAACGGGTTTGCGTGCAATGTTTGCATACTTTATAGGAGGAACCCAGGACTTATCTTGATCACCCAGCTTCATGTCAAAGTAATAATAATAATGCTTGTTTTTGTATAGCGCTGTATCTATCGCAGAATGCGTTGCTCCTCTGCGTTGCCTCATGCAGCAAAATATATCTGGGTTGTTTGTACAGCATCCTACTTGTCAAAGGCATATTTTATTAGCCTATATGCCATTTATTTAGCCTATAGACCAGAAAAAAAACTTCTTGCAGCAAAGACTTGGCCTTAGCAAAGGCTTAGAATAAAATTTCATTTGTACAGTATCCATTTCAGTAGGCCTACCTATTCAATATAAAGCTGCATTCATAAACACATGACTTTCGGGATATTTTTCTTGTGAGGTAGGCCTACTGATTCACAACTGTTTTGATTGAATACTGTATTTATGTCTCCCTTATGTTGAACACAATTCATTTCAACCTTTGCTTGCGTTTTAAACTTTCGTGCAATATGAACCAATTGAACTAGACAAGTGCAATTATGACATCATAATGGTAAACAGGGCAGAAAATAAGTGATTTGCTAATTGAAAGCTTTTGAGAAACGATTTCAAAAATATTTTCATTGTCAAATATTTCGAAAACTAGAGCCAATTCGAAAAAACTAAGTGCATTTTCGGAATCAGGGGCCCTGAAATACTCTATAATGACTCTCATCTTCTGTGCCAAATTTTTTTTGTTGGTCTATGTTATAAATTCACTGACTGCGAAAAAGCTGTAAAATCAACTAAAATGACACTAAAAGCATGCACTATTAGTGACTCTCAGACTTGGAGTAGGGTGAAGATGTTCCACGTGGAAGTTAACAGAGGAAGTGACGTCAAAATCACGTAATCAAATTTTGAGAAATCCTCTCTTCAGATACTGCTAAACCACTTCGAAATTTACTAATTTTTCAGAAGAATTCAGAATTTCTCCTTGGGTGAACCAGGGTCAAAGGTCAAAACCCAACAAAAATTTTTAGTTTACAAATATCAGTGAGCAAAATGGAACATTATTCCAAACTGACAAAAATTTTAAAGAACATCAAGGAAAATGAGCCACCCTACTGCCCGTGTCTTTTGACTTACCTTGGCTGTTTTGTTTTTTGGCTTAAGCATCTACCTTAAGCATTACGTTTGTTTATCTTTGTGTCATTGCTGCTGCTGGTCATGTCAGCCTTGTAACGATTTTTATCAAGTGTTGCACAATCTGTACCCCGCTTATACTAATGTCACCAACTATTTTTTCTGTCATATTACCATTTCTTATTCAAAGCAGTTGTAGTTGTGTTGAGAACACCACCAAATGCTTAGCTTCCTGCTGTTTTTCAGATGAAAACGACTTTTTGCTTGTTGACAAGGTTGCTGAAGAAAAGTTTAAGTTTTCTCTTCATGAAAGTGTGAAACGTGCGAATAAAGTGCCCTTGTTCAAGGTGGGATATGTTTTTAAAATTTATTAACAGCACAGTCGCTCAATTCTTAACGTTTAGCTCAGCTCACATAAAAATTTATATTTCATTTCGTTACAAGAAAGAATACACTGTAATGCAATAGTTGATTATATCACTTGAAGTTCGTCGCAAAAGTGCATCACATTTGCACTTTAGCTACGTTCTGGAAATGTTGTTAATAGGGACCGTAAAAATCTCGACCTAAAATTTTGAGTAGAATAAATTGTTATTTTATTCGTCCTAATCTTTTTCATGCAATCAAAGTGTTTCACCGTCAAAAATCATGAGAATATAAATTACGTATTATTTATGCATAAAATCGGAGTCTTTGTAATCAAATAGCAATTTAATGCAGGATCACTTCACAATGTAATACAATGTAAATGGCCTGTTTTAGCCTGATGCTGCGAGTTCGCTGTGGATTACCAGTAAGCAACAATCATGCTGCTAAAAGCGAAACTCAATCTATTGCATCACCTTCGACTGAGCCACGAATCAAAGAAACTGATGAGAGCCAGTGAAAAGTTTGGCCGCGCTCGTGCCCAAATATGGTATTTAAAAAGCTGCAAGTCCAGAAGGACCTACCCAAAAGACAATCGAAAATTTGAAACTACCAGGAATGTTTGCGCAGTGCGCACCCATACGGCAAGATGTCATCAACAAAGCTGCAAATGAAAGACCCCCCCCCACAGCGAACTCGCAGCATCAGGCTAAAACAGGTCGTTAATATCTATATTATGAAGTAAGCAACGATCATGCTGCTGAAAGTGAAACTCAATCTATTGTATACTGCAGGATTGCTTGTTCTGTGTGACCCCGAAAGTTACACCTGGTAGGAAAACTCTCGGTCAGATCATCAACTGCGCTGGTGGGAAATTGCTCAATAAGATGCCGGCAATGCCAACCTTAAAACACCTTATAGAAAGAAAGGTAATCTTATTATCATTAGGTAATGCTTTAAAGCCGCCTTTACGGTGGCGAAAGCTTTATCAATAAATTTATACAAATTTCCGAACCTGACTGATTTTGTTTACTTATTATGTGCATATTTAGACTGACGCTGCTTTTAGAGCTTTTTAGCAGCATAAGGCTAAGCCAGGTCGTTTGTATCTACATTTGTGCAGTGAACAACAATCATGCTGTTAAAAGCGAAACTCAATCTATTGCAGCGGTTCCCAACCTGTGGGTCGCGACCCCAACTAGGGTCGCCTGACGATTTGCCTGGGGTCACCTGAGGCCTTCTGAAAAGTTTAGAATTTCATTAGTTTAGAAATTTAGAAAGTTAACTCTTAACAATTGGCAGCTCACCACAGTGCATCGCGATTTTACTAGAGTCTAGTAAAAATCGCGATTTTACCATGGTTTGTCTATAGTAACTAGACAAACCAGAATATCCTGGGCAAAAATAATGCATTTTTTAAGCAAAAGTTGGGCTTGAGGTCGCGATTTTTGTTGATATTTGTGAGAAAAAAGTTCAATTTTCAAACATTGAGCAGCTAGGACGCAAGTTGAGAGCTAGGCTATTATTTCAGCATCAGTTGATAGCCTAGGCAAGCCAGTGTAAGCTCAGTGGCGTAGCAGCCACTTGGCGGTTCTGGCTCTGCGCCAGGGGCGGCAGGCTGCAAGGAGGCGGCAAAATGAGTCTGCACAGTGCACACAGCACGAGAAATGAAGTAATGCAAAAATAAATAAAAATTAAAACAAGAAAATGATTTACAAAGAAACAGCTAGCACACCTTAAACAATTTAAGGATAGAACAACAGCTAAAAAGCTCGAAGATGATCTGCGTTGTGCTCTTGCAAAGACTACTCCAAGGATTTCAGATCTGGCTAAAAAGAAGCAAGCACAGCCTTCTCACTGAACAAATTGTTGTGTTGTTTATTTATTTATTTAGAAGTCAAATTTAATATATAGCCTAGTAGCCTACTAGTTAGCTCCAAAAGTGCAGTGAAGGAGGATCCACCCAACTAATTTTATCCTTGGGGTCACACAACTTGGCAAATGTTATAAAAGGGTCACGGCACCAAAAAGGTTGGGAACCGCTGATCTATTGCAATTTCTACGTATTTTGCCAAGAAATTGCTATAGGCCTACTGTTTCGTTGTTAGTCGATTTTTTGCTCAGATCTTTAATTTATCATTGCATTACCTGAACCATAGTTTTTCGCCCAGGCTCCGAACACTTCGATATACATAATATCCTGTCCGGACGACGAAGCTGTCTACAAGCCATTAAAAAGTCAAGGATTGCATGTCCACAATGCTGAACTTGTGCTAACTGGCGTTCTTCGTCAGGAAATAGATACTCTATCTTTTAGACTTTGATGATCTGCGCCTGCTACTTTCTTATTTGATCAATCCCTGCATTCGTGAAATAACCATAAAAATTTCAGCTTTCTTAAATGCACCTTAACATAACGTCTAACAGTACAACTAAATAAACGTGATGATTTCAAGCAAATTTTCATACAATGGCAGTGGGTTGACTTTGTCTTCTTTTTGGCAAGAGATAAATGTGGCCTTCACAGTTCATGGAACGGCAGTTCACGAACCAACAAGGGAGCGACGTTTCATTGACGAGGCCTCAGCTGTTATGACAAAGAGAATCATTTTAGCCTACGTAGTTTTCGTCTTAGAACCTCCACGAAATGCCGTGTCGATTGACGCCCTTGTGTTTCGATAAACCGGTGACAAGAGCTTCGAATAGTTGTCAGGTTATGTCTATTTAAACCTCATGTTTCTGCGTTGACAATAAATTTATAACGTGCCTGATAGTTGACGTAACTGGCGTAGGCCTACTTGTTTTTTGCGTTCACATAAGCTAATTCTAAATTCAGCTTTCGCTTGGCCTGAATTTGCTTTGTATGACACTTACTGATAATATCCAAAGCCATAATTGCGAAAGCCGAATATTGTTAAGAACAAGACATGAATTTATTGTGCCGGGTTTGAAATTGCTTTGAAATTTCCATTACTATAGGCTACTGCATTTGATTATTTGCCGTTACAATGTTAACAAGGTTGGTTGGTTATTTTACAAGGAGAAAATTATTTATGATTTTTTTTCACTGCCATTAGGAACAATAGAAGTAAACAGTGCTGTACAAAAGAACACTTCTGCGATCCCTAACTGCTATGTTAGGTGCTAATATTCAGAATCATGCTAATATTATAATGTCATTCTAATATTCAGAATCGCTTTCGAGTGCTTTAGCCTGTCTTGGTGTTTCTATTGATCAATTTCTTGATAAAGTACGGATGTTATATTGGTAAAAACTAGTAGAGGATTGAATTTGTTGTGCTGCAAACTTGCCGGGAAAGGAATATATTATTTACCCTCAAACATCGTATCGTGACGCGACAATTTATCGAAAGACAATTTATCGAACGACAGTTCATCGAACGACAGTTCATCGAACGACAATTCATCGAAACGACAGTTCATCGAAGCGACTGTTTATCGAAACGACAGTTCATCGAAGCGACTGTTTATCGAAACGACAGTTCATCGAACGACTGTTTATCGAAACGACAGTTTATCGAACGACGAAGCACATATGCAATGGAATACTCAGGGGTTAATGGTTAGGGGTTAGGAGCTAGGGGTTAAGGGGTTAATGGTTAGGATTATGGTTAGAGGCAGTGCTGTGTTAAGGGGAGGGCCAAGGGGGGCCCGGCCCCCGGGCCCATCATCTCAGGGGGCCCACAAATAACAGACATTTGCGTTTCAGTGAAGTTTTTTTTGATTTTCTAAAGTTTACTGCGTGTACTTGTCCATTATAAAGATGAGGTAGGTCTTATTATACTAAAACATCTCAAATTTGGGCCCTTACTACACTGAAACATCTCTAAAAACACCATTACTATCTTAAAAGAAAGTTAAAATACGATAACGTTAGTTCCGGTGACATGATCTGCAGAAATATATTTAACATATATATAACAGGTGGGATGCAATTGAATATTGAATTCAAGAAGGGCCCAATTGCCACAAAGTGTTTTTGCACAACCGTTTTAATTACGGTATTTTGGTCATTTACTTTTGTGGTGAAACTTTGATAATGATTTTATGCTTACTGGTAAGAAGCATCATTCATACCTAATAAGTTCACTCGGTGAAGATTCTGTGGAGAAACTATTTAGACATTGAAGTGTAATTGATGTAGTTGGGCCCATTTTAAAATCAATCGACATATTGATAGGGTATTTTTTATGTGTTTACCGATATGTTTGAAAAATTTGGCTGTTTTTTTAGTATAATATAATTTACAAGACATTGAAACAAATTGGAAAGCACAAATAGTGAAATGAAAAAAATATTAGAGGGCCCTTTTTGAATTCACATACCAGTTTTCAATTTCTTTTGATTGAAAGAAATCGGAAAGCACAAAAAGTGAAATGAAAAAAAATGGAGTTGGGCTTTTTGTGAATTCACATACCTATGTATTCAATTTATTTTATGATTTATCATATCATTTTTATTAACATTTACAATATCGTAATTATAAATATCCTTGACTAGTGATGTCACGAGCAGAAAAAACTTGTCCGCTGCCGCACTGCACATGTCTTCCTGTACACTACAACGCAAAACATCTCGAAATGTCATACTGCCTCTGCAGTCTGCACCGTGAAGAATAAGAGTGCACTTGTGCAAGTGCACATCAAATGCAAGAAAATCTATTAAAAAAAGCAAATCTTAGAAAAAATTTAGGGACTATTTAGGCAATTGAGGAACTTGCGCCACTTGTTATCCACCTTTATAGCTCATCTGAGTTGCTTTTTATTGAATACTTTTAGCAGAAACATTCTTCTGTATTTACTTTTTTCTAATTACATGCACATGAAATTTCTCTTATCTTCAAATACCTTATAGGCCTGGCATATCACATGTTGTATGGTAGCCCACTGAAATTGCTTTGATCCAAAATAAAAATCATTCTTTCACAAGTGACCTGTTTAAGTGTTTATTCTTGACACTAACCAAGGTTACCATACCCTAAAAACTTTAATTAACTTGAATGCCTGCATAAAATAATGAAAAATTTGCCTTGGAATGAAATAATGTTAAAAAAAAATAATTAAACACCTGATTCTCAAAACTCTTGACACTGCTTTTGTCTACAAATTAAAATTTACAATCAGAATGTTTATGTTTTTACCTTGGTTGACTGAACAAGTAGTGTTGCCAGATAAACCATAAAAATGGTGAAAAACAATAATGTTGCCAGACCAGATGACCAAATCTGAATGAAAATTGATAATTTCTTCAGTTTTGGTTTTATCCTCAGATTTTATCGGGGTGTTCCAGACGGTTGTTCGCCTGGTCAAACGTCATGTAGAAACCGTTCGGGTCTACTGAATATTACGTCATGGAAATTCCTAAAACATGAGCCAAAATTGCACCATCGTCCGTAAGACTCGTGTCAAACCTGTTTAAACCTGTTTCAGTTGAAACCTGTTTGGACATGAAATTGCGTCACACGAACTGCTCTCGTGCCTTTGAGTTATCACAAATTTTTCTGATTCATTCTCGAAGTTGTTTGTTGGAAGTCGGTCGCACATTTAACTGGTTTATTTGGTGCTTGCTAGCTGGACAAATTCTCCGTCTTTTATCCAAGTAATCTGTATCGTAGTGACAGTTTTTAGAGGTGCAAGGCGTTGCATTTCGATTTCGATAGCCGCGGCTAATTTCACAGGAATACACTTTTGAAAAGACGTTTCGAAAGAGTGTTTATTTTTCGGTCACCTACATGCAGACGAACGGATTTGGGAATCTTATGTTACAATTTTCCCACGAAGAGATTATGGTTTACCGCTGTGACCACGCGGTACCGCGACGAAAAGTTCAAACAGTGAAAATTCTGCTCGGTACGGTGGTATTACCGCGTCGTGACTATACTCCATTGCCAGTATTTTTTTTATTAGAAATTGTTAACACTTTAGGCTTTCATTCCGAGCAAAGGTGTTGCTAAGAAATGATAGACCTGTGTTTGCGGTTTACTTACACTTGTGTTGTTTTCTAAACTGGTGAAAAAGTCTATTGAAGTGAACCACATTTCCATATCAGTGCAGTGAAAGTATACACAATACTATAGGTCTGCTTAACGATAGAGGGCCCAAAATTATTCTGGCCCCGGGGCCCACAAAGGGTTTAACACAGCACTGGTTAGAGGTTAGGGTTAAAATTATGGTTAGGGGTTAGGTTTTCGATCAACTGTCGTTCGATAAACAGTCGTTCGATAAACTGTCGTTTCGATAAACTGTCGTTCGATAAACTGTCGTTTCGATAAACTGTCGTTCGATTGATTGTCGTTCGATAAACTGTCGTAGTACCACATCGTATGATGACGTTGCCTGCATACCAGAGAGATGGAACTTCATGTTTTGAGTTGCTCAGCGATGCAAGTCGACGCTGTGATCGATTAGAAAAACATTTTAGTTTTGTGCTGCCAAACAAAAATAGAACGAAGTTTCGTAAAAGGGATAGTAGAAGACATTTTCAACACAAAGTATTGAACACGTATCGCTTCACCTTCATTGAATAAAACTTATAATTTCAAGTTTACCAAGTAGCTTGTGTTGCATTCGAACTTTTTCATGAGCAATATTTCAAACAGATGAAACATCCAGGGAGGGATGCTCAACAGTTGGTAAGCAGTGGAGTATTGACTAGATAAACAAGTTATGTCAGGAACACTGATGTGTATATTCAGTTTCGTTACATTCGCTGTATGTTCTACTGCAGTTCCGCCACCTGTTGTATGACTGGAATTGTAGCCTATGAGCAGGCCCGGATTTAGGGGGGCAGAGGGTGCAGGTGCCCCGGGCCCCTCGACGTGGAAAAAGATGTGATTTTGTGTTGTTATTATTTTTTCAGCCTTTGAAGTTTCTGCAAAATGCTCTGCAGTGCTGGATTAATGCTACTGTAGACGTAGATCTAAAAGTGCCCCAGGTCCCCCATCAGCTAAATCCGGCCCTGCCTATGAGCCAAGACCACAACACTTGGGGAACGTTCAAATATTACGTAACGCTTTTTTTCCGAATTTTTGACCCCCCCTCCCCCATGTAACGCCGACGTAACGCTTTTTTCAATCCCCCCCTCCCCCATGTAACGCTTTTTTACTACGAATTCAGCACAAAAAACTACCATTCCGTACTCGAAAGCGTTACGTAACGTTTTGCTTGAACCCCTCCCCCCCGATGTGACGCTAACGTAACGCTTTGCATAAACCCCCCCTCCCCCTCGAAGGCGTTACGTAATATTTGAACGTTCCCTTGACGATGTGATTGAATAGGCTATTATAAAGCCATATGTTATTTTTGATGTTTTCCCGCATCGTGATACTGTTTTAATAATAATCATTAGAGTCATGTAGCCTAGAATTTTATTTTTATATGTGCAGGCTAATGAACATCAAACTAAAATCAACTTGATTGATAGAAAGGTCTTTTATGTCCGCTTAAGTTATGTACTGTAGGCCTAACAGTAGGGATTGTAGATCATAGGGATGCGAAACTTCATCCGCTTTTGGCTTAGCCGCAACACTAGAAGGGTTACGTTTTTTTGTAATTTACAAAATATTTTACTTTTTATGGGTTATATAAGAAGAGTGAAGTTGGTTTTAAAGTAATTTAAGGTTTTTAGTTGAAAGCAAGCCAGCAGTAAAGCGTAAAAAAAATGTCAAATTGGCAATTGACCCTTCTAATGTTGAAGGAACAACGGAGTTGCGCGTCCCGTAATGTACCGTCCCTACCTAACAGGCAGGAACCAGGCATAGTTATCAACAGCAGCAAAGCAAGAAGATCAACAGCGTACCCACAAATGCAAACGTAAAATTCCCTTAAGTCTGCAAATAAAAAAACAACTTAGGGTAGTGCTCAGTGGCGTACGCAGGATTTTTTCAAGGGGAGGGAGGACAATTTCAATTTTTTTGTGAATGAAAAAACGCCCATTTGATAATCACAACCAGTAACTCATATTGTGTAAGATTAGCCTGCAATACTCAATTTGCTTGGCAATGATAGATTTTGTATTGAAAAAAAAAATGTAATAGGCTATTACACTCGACCTCGCATATGCTGTTTTACGTAGACGACGTAGTTAGCTTACTAAACCCAATGAGCCACCCGTATTAAGGGTATGTTCAGTGGCGTACCGTACGTAGGATTTTCTTATTGGGGGAGGAGAGCGTTCGATATAACTTAACAATTTTTTTTATCAAGAGTAGCCCAATACAACGCAAAGTTTAACGACCAAGATTTAGAAACATCTGGCAACGCTATGTAATTGATGCATGATTACCCGGGTACCACTTGTGAAGGTGCGAGGAAATTAATGAAAATGTGGAAATCGGGAACAAATTTAGTATAAAAGGCAAAATCCATGCTCTTTATGAAGCTAGAAATGCAAGAATACTATGGTAGCCTATTTATGCAAGGCCTAGTTTTAAACAAATATTTCTCATTTTGCAAACATAAAAGAAAAGAATTTTACAGATTTGCAAGGTACAAGCAAGACTGTCTATCAAGATAGTTTTTAAACTAGTTTGTTGCTCAGATGGCTTGCGATTTTGACTGGTATGATATCCAGAGATAAGTGGAAACCAAGCGAAAAGCAATTATTGTCGGCTATTCAAGTTGAAAAACTTCACTTTAACCATGAGCTCATCCTTTTTGACTACATATTGAAGACAGGACTCTTGGGGAGTTGAGATATGTGAACTGTTAGGCCCAATAATTAATTATTTAGGCGGAGTTTTAGATAGCTTTAGTCTACTAACTAAGTAGCTAAAGTTAAATGAAACATACTTACTGAATGAGATGCTTTAAATTTGAATCGGTTTGCTTTTGAACGGATGCAACCTAGTTCGTACCCTGAAAAGATCGAGAGAAAAAATTAAAAAAAGCGGAAGTCGCTGATCGCAGCTTCCGCAAACACTTTTAAATTTTCCCCCTGAAAAGATCGAAAGAAAGATAGCACAAAGCCGAAGTCGCTGATCGCAGTTTCCGCAAACATTTTTCCGCAGTTTCCGCTAACCCTAACCATAAACTAATCTATGCTTTAATCTTAACCCTCGCTGAACGCAGTTTCCGCAAACATTTTTCTGTAGTTTCCGCTAACCTTTACCCTAACTCTAACCATAAAGTAATCTATGCTCAGAAGTGGGTAGTAGCGCGCTACTTTTGTAGCGGCGCTACTAGCGGCGCTACTTTTTTGGTAAAAGTAGCGGTAGCGGCGCCACTTTTTAGTTGAAGTAGCGGCTGCAGTAGCGGCGCTATTTTTATTCCAAAGTAGCGGGAGAGGCGCTACTTTTTTTCAGTCACACTCCCGCTACCCGCTACTTTTTAATTTAAATTGAAAAAAAATGCTTGTTATTTTTGCAATACTGGCGTGGTCAAGCAGCTATATGATCGGCTTGGTTGCAAAGTTTCGGTCTTTTCTAGCTGACGTCAACTTCTTCAGCGAATATGTGATGAAGCCTATCTGCCAGGCTTTAGACATTCTCCAGGGCGAGTCCAAGGCGTATTACGGAGTCTTGCTTCCAACCATCACAATTTGCGGGAAGAAGTTGACCAAAATCAGTGATCTTGTGACCTGTGAGGAGTTGAAAGTGAAAGTCCTTGAAGGAGTGAAGAAACGATTCAACAAGTGCTTCAACAACATGAAATGCGTTATGGCATCATGTCTTCATCCCTCCTTCAAGACGTCGTGGCTACAATTTCTGCACTACCTTTCCACGGATGATGCTGACGCAATGCGAGAAAAAGTCAAGACAGATGTAATTCGACTGTTGCGGGAGACATCAAGCCAAGTTGATACCGAGAAGAGTGACACCAACACCAGTCATGACTCCGAGGATGTATTTTTTGGAGGGTTTGCGCCATCTGGTGAAACGTCGGTGCAGAAGGAAGCAACAATTGTGGACGCCTTTTTTTCGGACAAGATCAAGTCCTTGATCTTTTCGAATACCAAGTTAAAACATCTGTTCATTAAATACAACACCCCCATTCCTTCCAGTGCAGCGGTGGAGAGACTTTTCTCTGTTGGAAAAGATGTGCTTAAGCCAAAGTGGGCAAGACTGAGTGACTCTCATTTTGAAATGCTCGTGTTTTTGAAAGATGTGTAACAATAAATTTCCCTTAGAATGTGTTTTCTATAACGACTTTAAAATGACAACGTAAACGAATGATAACATTCGTTTTCAAGGTCATTTTTGCGTCACTAGGGACTTGAGTGTTTCCTAGTGTCATTTTAGACAAAAGTAGCGGAAGAAGTAGCGGTAGCGCGCGCTACTTTGGCCCGAGTAGCGGTAGCGGGCTACTTTTGTAAATTGGTAGCGGGTAGCGGTAGCACGTGTGTGCGCTACTTTAAAAGTAGCGGGTAGCGCGCTACTTTAAAAGTAGTGGGTGCCCACCTCTGTCTATGCTCTAACCCTAACCCTCGCTGATCGCAGTTTCCGCAAACATTTTTTCGCAGTTTCCGCTAACCTTTACCCTAACTCTAACCATAAAGTAATCTATGCTCTAACCCTCGCTGATCGCAGTTTCCGCAAACATTTTTCCGCAGTTTCCGCTCACCCTAACTCTAACAATCGAGTAATCTATGCTCTCTAACCCCAACCCTCGCTGATCGCAGTTTCCACAAACATTTTTCCGCAGTTTCCGCTAACCCTAACCCTCGAGTTTGTTTGCGGAAACTCCGATCAGCGAGTTCGGCTTTGTGCTATTAAACTGCGATCAGCGACTTCGGCTTTTTTAATGTTTTCTCTCAATCTTTTCAGGGTACAAACTGAGGGTACGAACTAGGTTGCACCCCTTTTGAACTATGTTGAATCGAGGTCCCTTTCAACATAGACTCTGTCCATATGCTATGTAAGTAGACACAGAAAATCAAAACTGAAGTAAGATTTTGCATTAAAGTACAATAAGTATGTATATTTGGCATTTAAATACAAGATAATTAATATTTTGTATAATGATAATGTATTAATGATGATAATGATTTTGTATTAATGATAGTTTGTAACAACAGATATATACACCGTGTATATATCTGTTGTTTCATGAGCAAAGCAGTGACAGTGTTTTTTTTAAGGTGTTTTGGGGGACCGAAACGGTCCCCCAAATTTCTCCAGCGGTTTCCCAAAATTTGGACTTGCAACTACAATAGAAAAGTAATGGTTCGGGCCTCGAAATTCACGGCGGACATGTCCGCCGTCACAGCATATGATGTCCGCGGGAAGTACCCTCCAGATCGGTCATATTTGTTCGCCAAGAAATAACACAGAAACTAGCAATACAAATCGTCATTGCTGCATAGCATGAACAGTTGTTGTGAGAATATAATTTCCCGCGCGTTTTAGCACGCATCTAGAAAATGTGAATACTGTATCCCTTAGCTTTCATTCAAGCTGAAAATCTTTCAATTTTTACGTTGCTACAACGATTGATGACATTGAATCAGCGTAACAAAGGTGAATTCTTCGCTAAGAATCGATGGGAGCACGCATAAGTTCAAGTCTTACGTCACAATGTCTGCCTTTGATCTCCGAGTAATATTGATAAGGCAAGGTTGGTTACAAAATTAGACTATACGAGTAGGCTATTACAGCAAGTTGAAGAAAAATTTGTCAAGTTTTGGTATTACAGTAAGAAAGAAAAGGCCCATAGAAAATTCACTTTCGCTCACATACCACGCAAAAATAAACCTAAAGAAAAATGCCTAGTGAAACTTTGCACAGCAGAAAATAGTGGCGTTAGCGTATAAGTTTTCCGACTCGTGCCCAGAGCATTGTGACGCAAAAATCCACACGACCTCGTTCGGTGGAAGTTAATCAGTTATGCATGCGGCGTATTAAGCAGCTACACCGCGCTTTGACTCTTCAAGCGCACCTCATTGGTCTGATGAAAGCCTTCGCTAAAATTTAAAAAAGCCTTCTAAACCGTAGCTATAGCTCTCAAATAATGAAGAATTATCAAGTGATTAAGCATGACGATCGACGCTAAAACTGGTGTGTCCGCCGTGAGACTTAAATTGTCCGCCGAGATAGCTGCTCAGACCGGACACGTTTGTCCGCCGAGATAGCTGCTCAGACCGGACACGTTTGTCCGCCGTCAACAAAAACAAATTTCGAGGCCTGTGGTTGTTTCTCGCCATGTCCTAAGCAAATATGGCTATTTTTTGGTATTTAAATGAAACACTTGCGGTCTCTTAAAACTACTTAGCGGTCACCCAAACCAAACCTTAAAAAAAACCTGTATACACCACTCATATTAACTTACTGTCCATAGTTTGTTTTTCATGTTTATTGTTTATAGGTAAATGTTAAATGATATTGCACGAAATTAAATATGTCTCAGACAAATTCTAACAGCTTTTCTCAAACTACCAAAACATGGGAGCTTACACCATATGAGCTGCAAAGAACCCCACAGGTACATATCAGAAATAAAGAAAGCATTGCGTTTTTTTAAGTTGCTTCAGACTTGTTTATTAGTTATTCGGGATCAGGGTTGGATCAATTGTAAGTGAATGTAATCACTTACACATTTTCATGTAATTATAATTGCAGTGGAAACTTTTTGTTGTTGTGTAATTTGTATTTGTTATTTCAAAAATTTTTGGACCAAATTACAATTAGCCCACATTTGGTAAGTTGCATGCATGATATAGCCCAGGGGTGGGCGAACTACGGCCCGCGGGCCGCATGCGGCCCGCGAGACCATTTTATGCGGCCCGCCGGCACTTGCAGAAACTACTACTCATCACTTATTGTTTTAATTAAACAGGTTACATGACAAAATATTATCCCCTTTACGAGTGTGTTTCTCTCTTCACTTTCAGTGCGTAAACACACACACGTCAGTCGCGCATGTATTGCAACATGCTCTCACGCATTGTTTGATCCAATTGTTTGATCATAAAATACAAATACGGTAGCGGCTACCGTAGGCCTACCAGTAGGCTACTTCTACTTTCCTCCAAATAGCTTTTCGTTGTTATTTGAGACGCACAGTGTTTTCTACTTCGACAGGATTTTTGTTAAAAAATAAAAGATTTATATTTTTACTCTGTTAAAATAATGAGTGCTGGGACTAAGCTATTTTTGTGAGGTAATGGCCTGACGTGTGGACTTATTCCATCTACACTTTCATTTGCTAATAACTTTTGATATAAAAACGTTATACGAGGTTGCTTTTTTCGCAAAGTTAAAGCAAAATTATTGACAAACTGGTTAAAATTTTAAGTGGACACACATACTTTACCAGTTATTTGCTATTGCTTTTTTGCTAAAAGTAGTCATTTTTTTTTAATTTTTCTGATGTCTCCGTCATAATCTCCTGAAATCGTTAATATCTTCGTTAAAGGCACACGGTCCAGTCATGCATGTAATCCGAAATGGTCAGTAGTGATGTAAGTCACGCAGTAAATCTTGGAAGGCACAAAACGATACAAATGTTTGCTAACTTGCTTGTACAAGATGATAACGTTTTTCAGATGACCTGGCAATTTTAGGAGTAGGGTGTCAAAAACTGCTGATAACTAAAAAACTATACCACATAAAAATGTCATTTTATTACTAAAACAAAGATGAATAATTTTTAGGAAAAGTCATAAAACTTCAGCTAATTTGAGCCAGTAACTTTTATGTAATCGATGAAAGTTTTAGGTATGGACGGAACCCGTCCACCCGTTAGTCCGAATAGGGTTAAGAAGCGAAAGATTGAAGACGAAAGTCGTGTTTTCAATAAGGAATGGACTGTTAAATACTATTTCATCGAAATTGGGAATAAAGCAGTTTGCTTGTTGTGCCGTGAGTCTGTGGCTGTTTTCAAGGAGTACAATTTAATAAGACACAACCAAACCAGAAGATTGTGAAAAACTGTGAACAGTTGGTCAGTTGCACAAGTCTCATTAACTTTTGTGATGATGATTGCATAGCTTTAAACGTAACTGAGTGCGAAATACGAAAATTGTGTTTAATATGAATATGCGGTTATTTACACACCGGGTAAATTTTCCTACTTTGTAATGAGCGTGTGCGGCCCTCCGGCTGCAGCATTTTTTCAAATGTGGCCCTCAGTACAAAAAGTTTGCCCACCCCTGATATAGCCTATATATATATAGATAGATGTTTATTAGCTGCTGCGAAAAAGATGCGCAAGTCAAAACACAATGTATATACATAGCAAAACTGTTGAAATAATTACAATTAAAAAAAAGAAAATGATGAATGCATCACAAGAGGCTGCAAAGTGACCATTCAAGGTCTTCAAGTGAAGTACTTTTGTTGAGCCGCGAGTTGGGGTTCAAAAAGGACTTCTACATTGTAAGCTAATCTTTATCAAATTCAATGCTACTTGTTTTTGATAAAATCAAGCTGTATATATATATATGTATAAAAAAATCATCGATAAACATAAACATTGAAACTTTTAATTTTTGCAGTTGAAATATCATTCAAGGGAATGTGGAGATTTGTAAAATCATTAATGTCCCGATCGAACAACAAGGGAAGACGTCATACTCAAATTTCATCCTTGTTTGGGATCATCAGTGGTGCACTGCTTACCCATGTGTCTTGAGCGGGCATCAAACTTCCAACTTGATGGGAGTTGTGGACGTATTCGACTTGGTTAAGAAAGGCATACTGGACACTGGTAGCTTACAATCTTGACGGAGGTTCGATTCCCAATCGAGTCGGAAACGTCCACAACTCCCATCAAGTTGAAAGGTCGATTCTCGCTCAAGAAACAGGAGTATGCACCACTGATGATTCCAAACAAGGGTGAAACTCAACTATGGCTTCTTCCATTTTCGTTTGATTGGGACATTATTGATTTTATTACGTTTGTAAGTAATTGTAAGGAATATATATAATTAAAAAAGTTGATGGTGTAATTGTAATGTAATTGAAATGAAAACTATGTAATTGATTCAACTATGTTCATGGATCATACTGGCTTATTCAGAGCGACTCCAGTAATTGGCATGGGTCTGCCACTATTCGGTGAGTCCGATTCGGTGAGTCCCTAACCTCTAACCCCAAACCCTTAACCCTAAAACGGCAATGATAATTAGGCTACGGTACCCGATAATTTAAAAAAAAAATTGAAAAAATCCCCCGTTAAGGGATTGGACTCACCGAAACGGGCCATTCCGAAATGGCATAGCCTTTCAATGTTTGATCAGACAAGAAGGTTCATATGAAGATCATTAATAAATTTAAATTCTATTCCTTTACGCCAATTTGTTCTGCATTCAGGAAGTGATCACAGATAACACTGAAATAGCTGTGTCTCCACGAAGCCTGCATAGTGAGTTGATGTGTCCAATATGTTTGGACATGTTAAAAAACACAATGACTACAAAGGAATGCCTTCATCGTTTCTGCTCCGAATGTATAACTACTGCACTGCGTAGTGGGTATGTTTGTGTTGTGTACAAATTCTATAGAGTTATATCAAGTACTAACCATTTATCACTATATGTTGCTAAATATCAAATGTAACTTGAGCAATTTGTTTCATATTTGGACTTGTCATGTTTTGAATAACTTTATGTGTTTGTGTACCCATAAGTATTTATTATATCATCTTCTTTGCCAACAACTCAAAATTATTCAAGTTCTGTGGATGTGTTTTGGTAAAATATTAATGACTGATATTAAGATAGCTTTAGGGTACGTTTACATGACGTTTCATTGCGCCCGAAACGAAAGATTTCCGCTTCGGTTCGTTTGGCGTACGCGTAATCTGTTTACACGCGGCGACCGAAGCGAGATTCATGGCGGTCTGGATTTCACATCGGTAGTTTTGACAGAAATGAAACCGATATCAAGTGGTTGCGGCTATGTAAACACGCCGCAATGAGATCCTAGCAATGAGATTAGTGCTAGTAGTTTGATTATAGTCAGTTAACTGGTAGCCTACTGTATTTGCAGAGTAGCACATAAAAAGAACTTGAACATAAATAAAATACTGTAGTTTTGTTTTTGAAGTAATAATATTAGAATTTTTCTACTGGTCTAGAATGTTGGCTGTGCTTTAGCCAGTAATTGGTAATTATGAACCAGCCATCTGCAACCAATGCTCCCAATTTCTGAAAGATATGCTGCAAAATGTATTAGGATCTAGGAGAACTTGAGCATTACATCAGTGCAATAGCTTTGTATTTGTGAAGTTATGGTGATACATTTTCAACTGGGACTAGTCGAGAATGTTGGCTGTTTGTTTAGACTTGAGCACAAAGACTTGTTGTCAAGGTCATCTGTACTCATTTGAGAAATTCATTGGACTGGTGCACTAGTGAAGAGCAAATAATTAGATAATAAATTAAGCTAGTCCATTCTTGAAGAACACAAGTAAATTTGCTCTGAAATTGTGATGTCAGTCTATTGATCCAAAAGAATTTTGAAAATACTTGTGCTATTTTAGTACTGGTTACTGTACCCTTTGGAATTGCATGTTTTATTGTAGAATCTATGTTTGTTTTTTTGGTAGAAAACTACGGTATTACAATTTCAAGAGATTAACTTTCATTTAAATATCATTTGTGTTTACAATTAATTAATTTATCATGCAACACTCCACACCAGAGAGAAATGAAGGAATGTGCAATAGGTGAGTGGATGTTGTATGTGTCGCCTTGACTGTATTAACAGCAACCTTGAGTTTATATGTAGGCTACCTTGACTTCATTCACAGCAGCTCAGTTGATTTGTTTTTGTTGGTGGAAAAACTGTACAACCACAACTTATAATTCGCACAAGTGTAGCTGGTATTTGATTATCACTTCATTAAAACAAATCAACTTCTTACCACAAATTGATGCTCCAGATAGCAAAAAATAGGTCATTTTGTTTTTACTGATGAGTGAAATAATGGTTAATTAATTAAGCATATATGCCAGTGGCTGCTCGTGATTATTTGTAATGGGCGGGCTGCAATCTTGGTTAGATATATTTATTGGTGAATGATTATTTTATTAGAGTTTTAAAAAATGTACAAGAAATACGTGCCAAACTATATACCGTAGTGAAATATGTAGCCGAAAACTGAGCTAAAAACCCCTCACTGATCTGAATTTTGTTTATTAAGCTATATTCTTAAAAAAAAACACTTTGAAAATAAGTGTATTTAGGCTTGAGGCTAGTTACTATTCATTACTGAGCGACTTACTCACATGCTTTGTTTAAGTTGTGATGCAATGAACTCTAGGATTTGACAAAAACCAGCCCCTGCGGCCCCATGGATGGGCAGCCGCTAATGTACAACCAATTTACACCCAAATATTTTAATTGGTCTTTTTTTTTTTCAGCAACTCTGCAAATGCACCCAAAAGACGAAGACTTGAGAATCTTGTGGAAGATGTCAGAAAAAATGCAGCCAGTGAAGGATCACATGAAGAAATGATCACTCTGAACCTCTTCGCAGCTGATGCCGTTCCACAGAGGAAAACACCAGATAAACGATGGATGTGGGACAGTGAAAAGGTTAACCTGCTAATTGACAACTTGCAGGCGTATAAGAATGACATGGACATGAAAGGCCTAGACTTTCAGTCTGATTTGGTTCGATGCTATTCTAAAGTTAGGGAAATGATGGCGGAGTCTTTTCCGATAGATTTTGGGCCTTCTTGCAATGCTGCATTGCAAGACACTGAGAATATGACTCCGCAAGAGTTTCAAGTGCATAGAAAAAACGTTCAAAAACTAGATAAACTAAGAAAAGATGGGTACAATCGCATCAAAAGTAAAGTGAAAGAACTCAGGTCTGGATACAAGGCTGCAATTGACAAAGGGTCGAGGTCTGGTTCTGGGCGGCTTGTATTTGAGAATTATGAGAGGTTGCAAGCAATATGGGGTGGGTCGCCTTCAGTTATCTCACTTACTTGTGGAGAAGCTGGCCTGAACATCTCCAACACCGATAATACAATTGCTGGTGATGACACTGCTGAGCAATGTGATGCTAGTTGCAGTTCGCAACAGCAAGACAACGACAGCAGAAGAAGGAAACTCAGCAAAAAGTTGTCTGTTCACCAACGCGATGTCTTGCAGATGAAGCTCAGTCAGGAAGAGCTGGACCTAAAGAGAGAGGCCATCAACGTCATGAAAGAGAACGCCCAAGCTACCCGTGATGCTATTTGGTCAATGTCGCAGTCGATGGAAACTATTGCAGAGAGCCTCAAAGAAGGCTTTGCAGCAATAGCTAGTTCTATCGTGCAATCCCAGCAAGGGCACATTTCTGAACGTAGCCATAGAGCAAATGAAGATGACTGCATGTAAGATTATGGTGTATGAAGATTGAAGAACTGATTATTGATTGCATATTAAAATGATTAACTACTGCATACTACTCCTTTTTTTCTTGCTTGTATTGATGCAGAGAATAGTGACACAGTTTGCGTGGGTTATGATAATACTGTATACAGGTCAACGTTCAAATGTGTAACATGGAATTTGGCAGAAATAATTTTCGTTTATATGATACATACAGAGAGGTTGTATGGTAACTCTAAAGTAATCCCAACATTTGTCCATTCAACTTAGGCCAACTGAGGTGAGCAACAAAAGAGAAATTGTTGACATAGCACTGGCAACACACGTAAACAACTAAACATACCAAGCAACAAATAAAAACCAAGCTGCATTTCAAATAAAAAAAATGTCTACTGCGAATTATCTAAAAGAAATTCCGCCAAGACATTGCGAATGCGTTTACCATCGGAGGAAGAATACAAATACAATTTATCAACGTTTTTGTGATGGTTGCAGCATTGCATCCTTTCATCTATACCAGAGGTGACGAACCTGCGGGCCGCATGCGGCCCGTCAAAGAATTTTGTGCGGCCCGCAAAACAATTTGACAATCTCAAATGCTCATCTATTTTCGGCAGCACGTATCTATGCGAACAGTTCTATTCTAAAGTGCACTTTACAAAAAGTCGTTGCAGGTCGAGGTTGACAGACGAAAATCTTAATATGCAGTTGAGAGTTGCCACATCGTCTGTTCGACCTAATATTGAACGCTTAGTCAAGCAAAAAACTTTCCAAAAATCGCACTAAGCAAAAATTCAATGCTTCAATGTTATTTTTTAATATTTTATGCTTCAATGTTGCATTAGATAGCTTCAGCTGTATGAATCGCATGGGCTTTTGTTTGTTGTTTGAAAAAGAAATTTCATTAACTGATTTGTTGTTTCGGAGCATAATGATCGAAACATTTAGTCAACTTGAGCAAAAAGGATAGAGCCAAAAAAAGAAGAAATCATACTCATATGAATGCAAACGCTTCGAAAATTAAACTGCCTTCATTATCAGTGCAAGTACTGTTGCTCTATCCTTTTGCTCAAGTTGATTTGTTTTTATTTTTTACTGTTGTATGTTTCGATTCTGCGTAAGATAATTTCAATTGTGGATTTTATTACTTTCATCTGCCGTTTGTTATTTTTCATGAATAATATCATGAGTCGCTTCTAAAAGATTTCATAGTAGGTTACGATTAAAAAGTTGTGTGGCCCGATAACTCATGTGTAATTGACAAAGTGGCCCGCGACCGCAAAAAGGTTCGTCACCCCTGATCTATACCCATGAGTGTTTGGACATCAACATTGTTAATTTCAACGTTATTTAACTCACAAAAGTTGTGTAAGACAAAACACGAGTAAATTAATGTAGGAACAAAGTCAGTGTCAGCATCGATAACTTTATGTAAAATGCGCCATTGTGCCTTAAGTCTTCCAAATGCACATTCAATTTGATTTCTGGCTGCTCTTAAATGACGGTTAAACACAAGTTCCTTTGGATTTTTAACATTGGGATATTCTTTCATTAAATTGGGCAGCAGTGGATAGGCAGGGTCACCAAGCAAAACTGGGGGAACAGGGTCATAGCCTGGAAGAAGCTCTTGACAGTCAAATGAAATAAGTTTTTGAGAAAAGGCTTTGTTAATGGAGCAGTTGGCATACACTCTTGCATCATGAACACTGCCAGGCCATCGAACTTCAACATTCATGAAAACTCCCTTTTCGTCACAAATTGCTTGGCAGTTAACTGAATATTTCATTTTATAGCAAAAGTAATCATGAGGATTTTCTGACGGTTGTTTAATTGCAACATGAGTTCCATCAACACAGCCAATAACTTGTGGAATTAAAAATTTTTTTCTAAACCTACTGGCTATCAAATTTATTTTATCTGCATTGTCAGGAAAAATGATAAGCCGAGGTCCAAGATGCTTGCATAATGCAGAACACACCATTTTCACTGATAGTGATACGGTGGCCTTTGAAATTCCAAAAGTGTTGGCAGTCATTCGAAGGGATCCTTGATCCTTTAAATAATATAAAACAATCCCCAAACGTTTTTCAGCAGTTACTGTGTCTGGGCGAAATGCTTCACTGTGTGGAGTGATGTATTCTCGCACATGGTCGACTAGCGTCATAAAAGAAGGAAAATCCATGCGAACATTGGCACACCACTCTTCTGCTGGCATCCGGCCCATTAGTAAGTTATCCCACCACAACGTGGTTCGACCTGGGTTTTTCCAAACTGCTCTTTTTTTCTTCAACCTAAAACAAAAGAAAAAGTGATGTACAGTTTAGCTGTAAAAAGCTTTAACAGTGATCACTATGCCGTTGGTAAAACATTTAGTAGTGTATGTGATGTAGCTCGAATGAATTTTGCTTGGACACACAACTACACTCTGTAATAAAATATCCAGACATGTTACAGTGCACTCTTTACATCACACCCAAACAACAGCATAACTTAAACAAGGCCTCAATATGGGCAGCAAAGCAACAGTTAGCATAGTAGGTTAGCCTATGTAGTTATAATTCATTTACAACCAAATTATCTTACTAATAATATCGTAAATATTATAATTACCTCTTAACTCGTCTATTGTGCTTTCTATGCAATGTGCTGTAATCATTTATTAAAGACAGCAGTTTAGCTTCTTGAGCTTCCACTTGGGTTGTAATAATGGGTATCCATCGCAGTTGCATCAACGCAACTAATGAACCCACCAATAGGGGCAAAACAGCAAGCAATTTCTTTAACTCCGCTGCCATTTCTCAAAAGTAAAGTTATGAAATAATTTCTGTAGCTTTATTTTCGACGTACAGTAGCCTACTCAACTGCTGACTGCTCAGTAGCAACCGGCGCGAAAATCACTCATGCGTAGAGACAGAATTCCTTTCGCCCGAAACCAACTGCAGTCGCAACGAGATTCCATGTAAACAAAAAGTTTTTCACGCCGCTTTGAGATTTCATTTCGGTCATTTTCATTTCGCCTCTCATGTAAACGTAGCCTTAGATGGGTAGGCTACTCCACCATTTTCTTGCCATTTACTTAATCAAACTCTTTATTACAAGCATAGCATAAAAAAATGACAGTAAGAGACGATGCATATTGCACAAGTATTTGAAGAAAAATGTGTTGCATCTTTTAATGTCTTCTAAGTTCTTGATAGCTTTGTAAGCTAATCTTTATTATGCAGAAACAAGGAATGCCCAACGTGTCGTAAGAAATTAGTTTCTCGACGTTCATTGAGACCAGATCCAAATTTTGATGCACTGATTGCAAAGATTTACCCATCGCGTGATGAGTACGAAGCACACCAGGAAAAAGTTCTTCAGAGCATCACAAAGCATCATAACCAAGCTGCACTCACTGCAAGCATAGAAGAAGGATTGCGATCACAGGCACTCAACAGGTCTTCAACTTGTACCATAATAGTCTCTGTGACGCATGGTAGCACTGTACTAAAAATTTATGATTGAGATGATCGTTAATGTTAAAATGGAGCAATTTTTGTGACAGCCAGCTTGTATAGTAGTGTAGTAGTCCAGTTTTAATCCGGTGGTGTCCCCGTTACCGAAGGTGGCCGCCTGGCCGGTGGTTGTTATGGTGAATCATCATTTTTAATTTCAAATTTGTATATACGGTTTTAAAGTTTTTCTTATAGTGCAGTACTGTGTTATCAATAGTTTGGACTTAACATGTGCGAACATTGTCACCCCTTATTGATAAATCAAGTAAATTGTCAAATGTTGATATGATTTCGAAATAAAACTGTTGACGTACGCAGAAATCATAAAACGAAGAAGCAAGATTTGTCTCAACCTGCACCAACAGCAACAAGTGGTGATACTGAAGTTAAAACAGATGCTCTTCCAACGTCGAAACAACAAGAGGCAGGAAAAGAAAATGCTCCACAACCGACGACCAGCACTACGTCATCGCCTCCGAAAGAAAACAAAACCAGACGAAAAGGTGAACTCCACAACAAATCGTATTTTTCGCATCGTTTCAATGTCTGCAGAATGAAACGGCGGACAGTTTTCACAATCAGCTGCCAGTATTCCAACGCATTTTTTGCAATAACGGAAAACATGTGTTTTTCGGCAGTCTAGTGTAGCAAGAATTTACAGCGATAGACACGTGTTTCGCCCATGAGGCTGGGTTCATCAGTATCGCACCACTAATTCATGCCACATAGTTCTCAACCTCTGCTTTCGCCAGTCAATTGAATCCTTACCTTTGTGGAAAGAAAGCAACTAAACTAACTGTCGCCAAGGATATGCACAGTAGAGAAGGAGCGATTTTCCTGACGTCAGCACAACCTGACTATTCACTATAGAACAGCGAGCATTGTGTTTTTGGGAAAAGTCCTGAGGCTAGTGTGTAGGCTACACCGGTATGGTTAGCGAATTAACCTGCATTAGGAATGTATCCCGTATCCTTTCTCCTTTTTGCTTCAAAGAAGCCTAGTCTTCATCCCGAAGCATCAGAGGTCTACCGGTTGTTTGAAGCGACATTTCCATTTCTCTATCCTTGGCATTTTCATATTTTTAAGTTCTTTTTTACTACAGAATCTAAACGAATATTTGTTACTGTTAAATGCTCGTTCTTAAAAAATGTATTAAAAACTTCCTTAATATGTTACTAGATGACGCTGATGCCCATCCCACTCCTAAACGAAGGAAGACTGTTGATCCTGAAGTAGCCACAGCATCCACTTCACATGGAAGTGTCACGAAGACAGGTGAGCACACATCAAAACATCTTATCATCCATGATGCGGCAATAATCTAGCATTTTAGTACGCTTTCAAGTCACATGTAATCGTCTTGTTCTGGTCCAGCTCACTATCATAACCCTCTGTGTACGATAAGTCATTTTCATGAATTCACTGTATTCCCAAAAAGCTCTTTTAACCATATGGGTTTAACTTTTTTGACCAAAAGGCCAGATTTGCTTTTCAAAAAATTTTGCGGGCCAATTTAATAACATGGCGATATTAACCATTGTTTTCACAGCCCAGGCTCCTCAGCCCTGCTTGTTAGTCGTAGGGGTTGATGATACAAAGAAAATGTTGTTTTTAGAATCGTCTTCTGTAAAAGAAGAAGTGCCTGACCTTCCCGTTGCACCATCGATTGAACTTGAACTTTGTCCGCACCCCCAGCAGAAAGGATCAAAGGTGGAACAACTTTTAAGGTGCTAGTCAAAATTGTGGATTGTGTGGTTTTTAACTGAATAAAAAGTCGGCTGCATAGCCGAGTGGTGAGAGCCATGGAAATGTAATCGAAAGGGCACCGGTTCGACACCGCTCAAAAGCATGCGGCTGTGTCTTTGGCAGGACACTTAAAGCAGTGACGATCGGTGAGGTGAGGGAAAGCAAGGAAAGCAGTGCTTACCTGAGCGAAAACTATGCAAAATATAATGACTGAATTCTAGGTTTAACTTATTATTATTTTTATCACGTCTATTTTAACTTGAAAATTACTGTATTCGTGACTAGAATTACTCGTAGCGCTTGTGAGTAGTCTAAGTCCTCACCAAACCGCATGTCTTGCCTATTAACACAAACGCTTCTGTCAGAAACAACCACTGAAGCTCCAGGGAAGCAACTATCAAAGTTGCTTTCCCAGGTTCAAAAATGTCAAAAAGCGCCTTTGTTTTATCCAATCCTCACTCGTTTTGCAAAACGTCACCAGCTGCTTAGCCAATCAGATGTGTTATGGTTAGAGTTGCTTACCTAGTGATGTCAATGCGTACATTCGCTAGAGCGGCTAGACTAACTCGTCAGAATGGTCTCTCGTCACGGTACACAGCACAGCATCATAATGCCAAAAAGCTTGTTGCTGTTTTTTGATGTCTCCTCGCCATGTACTTTAGCCTACTAGCTTTCATAGTCATGCCTTTGCCCTTTTTACAGCGTTGATATAACGTTACTTCGTCAATGAACGTTCAGGTGCGGATGCAATATTTAGTTCGTTAAGCTTCTATACGCAGGAGGCAAACTTATCCAGCTTTTTGTACAAATTGCTTGCGGTTGTAATGTTTAGGCCTAAGTGTTAGGTTTTTAGTCCAGTCAAATTAACCAAAAAAACTGGAAAACCCGGAAAAAAATAGTACAAAGCTAAAATTTTGCCACAAGCATCAGTGCATGGTCTGAAACAAAATATCAAAAATCCGCAAAAATCCACCTTGGGCAAAAAAAGTTATGGGATTTTTGAAAAATCGAAATTTATAAAAAAAATTATCAAAAATGACTGTGACAATATAGGCAAGTGATATATGAAATTGAAGCTAATGATGAGGCAAATACAATAAGGATAAATTTAGGTCAAAATGAAGTTATTTCAACGAGTTATGGTCCTTTCAACATAAAAAGCATATACATTAAACCAGGGGTTACCAAACTTTTTTCTCTGAGGGCCGGATTGTTGCGAGATTAACAACTGCGGGCCGGATGCAAATTGCGAAAAGATATACAACTATTTAGAATCTCCATTGACTTGAATTGAGCACAATAAATAACAAAGTCAGCGGTGGAATAGCAAAGTTGTGATGAAAATCGAAAGGTTGCTGGAAAAGTTATCCCCTGCTGCGATACACTACAGGGCATCGTGCTCTTGAAAAAACATTACATCTTTCCAAATTTGGTCTAGGCTGTCCCCATTTGTGGTGGCCTAATGATAAACAGCAACGTCAGTCCTTTACAAAAAAATTGGTAACTTTTTACCTTAACAGTTGTAGTGCAGCTGTTGTTTCCGCAGCACGTGGCGGGCCAGATGAAATCAGTTCGCAGGCCGGTTCGGGCCCGCGGGCCGTAGTTTGGTGACCCCTGCATTAAACTAATAGGCCAGCAAATATTTTCGTCTTACACATTAAAGATATCAAATATATTTCTGTGTATTTCAACAGGAGTAGTAGTGTTTTCGCATTCTTCTGATTCAAGTGAAAGAGGCTCAACATTTTTACACATTCCTGTGCAAAAGGTACAGGCTGAAACACACTTCAGTCCATTCCTCTTGCAGGAACATGCTGCATTGCACCCTTTCTTGCATTTACACCTAATAATGTTCAACAACTCTGGAGGTGCTGGTTCCATGTCCGTCATGATAGGAAAGTATTTTTCACATACAATCTTCCACCCCCAGTTTTCAGGATTGATGACCGTAGCAGGGATAGGATGCCTCCATTGCAAGACCTGTAGATGCACCCGCTATGCATGATACTTGGCAGCACATTCTGTTGGCGGTAACTTCTCTGGACGAACACCAACAGTTGAAGATGCGACTGCAGACATGTAGCGATTGTATCGTAGCTCACAGAGTTTCTCGTCCTTACCACCATACATTAAGACAAACAACTTCTGACCTGCAGTTGAAATTTCTTCTACGTTAGCGTTTGTTGAATAGAAAAGCTGGCTTATTGATCTGATCTCCTTTTAGATGTTTCAGGAGTGCCACTTTGCCATGTCCAAATGTAGCCGAGGTGGTGTCACAACCACTCCATGCATGCAGAAATAAGATGTTTTTTACTATTTGTTGACCTATGCTTTCCGCAATGTCACGAATTCGGAACATCTGTAAACCAACCTTCGACTTTTTTGTTGCGTGTGAGAAAAAATATATATCATGTAGTATATCCTGCACATCCCAGTGGTGAATGAGCAATACAAGAATGTCAGTGTCATCTGAAACAACCACTGTGTTATGTCCGGCAGTAGAGAGTGTTAATGCTTGTTTCGCTATCATGGTGTCTGCATCATTATCACTTTGGTACACATCATGACCATCTTGTTCCAGACCTTTCATCAACATTGCTATGAACTGAGTCTTGTTTGAGTCATTTTTTAGAAAAGCCTGCTGGTTATCTGGAACGATGAGATGTTCTGCAATCTTTGTGTAAGCAGCTGTTCGTCCACCTTCTCTACGGCTGTGCTCGTGATCCTTCGTTGAAGCTGCGTATCCATCAAAGACAACAGTAGAACCACCTCCATAATTATTTTTCATATATCCCACATACTGACTTACAACTTCCTTGTATGAAGAAGCTGCTTTCCAATAGACACAATGCAATAATGCGCCTCCATCTATAACAAATTTGGCATCTGTTAACTCGGAAAGCTCCACTGGTGGCACACCCTCTTTTAGAACGGAGGCAAGTGATGATTTCTTTCCTTTTCTCATCAGGTCATCCTTGAACAGAGAAGTTGGTATAGGAGCTAACTCATAAGCAAAAAGGGACTTAATATTGTCACTCCTTTCAACTTGAATCAACAATCTGGAAAACAGCAGCATCGGATCTATGTGTATGGTGTCATCTGCAATTTTTGTTCCTTTTCGAAGATTCTCAAGAGTCCTTACTTGGTCAGCTCGCTTAAAGGACATTTCCGTGTAAGACTTGTTGTCCATTTTCTTCTGCATCATGATTCCAACGTCTTCCACAATGTCGCAATTAATGCCGTCTTTCTCATCTGATGCTTGTGCAGATGACAAGGATCGTAGAGCCGGGTCATTGGCATCGAATGGGTTGTGATTCTGTAACCACGTGATCATTTTGCTAATGTCTTCAGAATCACGTTTAATTCTGCTGACTCCCATTTCGGCGTGTTGTTCACTGGTGGCCACGTGCAGTTCAGTGAAATCACTCATGGAATGATGGATTCCAGCACACCGGTGCATACTATAGATCCATAAAATCCTAACCGCTTCTGTAAATCCACGTCCCCGTGTCAGTCCACCTCGGCTTTTTAGGGTTCTCATCAAGATCTGTTCTATCGCAAGGTCTGTGGAGATGCCACACCAAAATTTGTCAGACCTTCTAACAATATGATGTCCATGAGCTATGAATTGATTGTACAGCCATGGATGACTTTTAGGAAGATCGTGCATTAGTTGTAGATACAGTCGACTAGATTTGGCATAATTGCTGTGGCCTGTCGCTGCAAACAGATTTATCATTTGTGTAGTAGCTACAAGGTGCATGTTCCAGTCGCCAGTTCTTTCTGCTCTAATAAACAATTTCAAAACGGAAATGTACTGCAAATATTGCAACCACAGTTTAGCTGTGCGCGAAACATTTGACAAATATTGCTTGTAAAGTTCAATTCCATTTTGCAAGCGGTCGAATGACGTGCACATAATAGCGTCATCAATGCTGATCGTACCCTCCATAAGTTTTTGCAAACATTCGTGTATGATTTCAATGTCCTCATATTTCAAAAATTGAGAAGTATTTTCTTGTTTCAAACACCGAGCAGCGGGGTCTTCATATAAATATGCCGTTTGTAAATTATTATCAGTATCTTTGACGCTTTGTGGAACAATCGCTTGTAGAAGTTGAGTCATTAAAGCAGATTCAACAAGTATGTACCCTCGAAGAGCTCTTGCAACTGCTCTTCCACTCATCATTTGAATGACTGAATTAGTGCCGTAGCATGTTTCCAAAAGTTCAGACAAACCTGATCCAGACATCATTTTGCCAACGCTACCCAAAAAACTCATTACTGTGTGGAAACCTCCAAGACGGCAAACAATATTCATTTTTTTCGAAAGGACAATTTCAACTGCCTTTACCCACAATGGTTGGTCAAACGTGATACATGGTGTTATTATATTCAACTTCTTTGCTTGATCCTCGACAAATGATTATGTGGAATAGATACACGTTTCATCGGTTGACTTAAGGTCAATGAGAGGTAGGAAGAGTGGTTCAGATTTATAAAAGTCACTCCCGGCTGACAAACTCTGCATGAATCCAGACCAACATGGTCTTCTTGGGGACAAATCATCGAACACAGCAATGGAGTGCCAAATATCTTCAGAGATCACTTTCCCTGTCAGTGTATACGGTATCTGAAGCTCCACTGCTGGTTTTATGACACAACTGGAAAGAGCAGGTTTCAAGCCGGCTTGGTAAAATTTAATAGGAATTCCTTTATTTACAGTAAGATCCTTAGATCCGACAGTCGTTAATCTTTTAATGGGTTTTTGGCTGGTCACACTGCCGGTGCTATTTTTTGTGGGAGTTGAAATGACCATGACTCCCATTCCATGGAAGGAACCGCAGCCATCAATCGTAGCAAGATTATGGTCAACATTATCTGCCACCCACTGAGAGAAGCTTCCTGGAAATGCCTCAGGTAATAGCTGTTCAATGTTCTCACTTTGAACAACTGCTTGCTTGAAACGGTTAACTTCACTGTACGATACGGAGAATCCCAGTCTGAAGAGTTCGTCAATGAGCCACCTGGAGCCAAACATACGATCCGCCTCCACACCAAGTCCAAACAGTACAGGAGGTAAAAATGACCGTGGTTTTGCAGCTTTTATGATACACTGACCTATACTGATCTGTTGTTTGACATTAGAAACCAGGGCCTGCAGCATAAGTAATAGCAGAGGTGGAAGTAGCTTCAAGCCCTTTTCAGTGTTCTGAATGTCATCATCACTTGGATACATGTCTGCATAATATGTGGTATTCTGAAGTTGTGCTCGAATTAATTTGGCAGCTGCTTTAACAATTCTTCTTGCATCATCTTCAATATTCTCCTTTTGCTCGGAATACCAGGAACGGTGCAAGATGTAATTGGCCATGTTGCGAAAACAAACAACATTTTCCTTTCCATCCAGCTCAGCAAAATAAATGTGATTACCGAAGTGTACTTCAAATTTTTGTTTGAGTCTTTTAACCGAATACACATTGGAGCTTCCCGCCAGTTCAATCATTTTGTCACGTAATTCTGCCAATGTGTATAGTTCTGAATCCCCATAATTTTCAAGCCAGTTACACAAAGCGTTGAAGTGCTCAACCATTACAACATCAGTTGGACGACCTGAAGGTGACTGAAAAGCTGCATCTGGTGATTTTCCACAAGAAAACTTCAACTGACAATTATTATGGTAAATGGCTTCTACTGCAACCAAATCTAAACAATGATGTAGGCGAATTTGAACTTCTGCTGCCCATGGGTCAGATCGCTTTTCACATGCTTCAAGGATTCTCTTTCGAAAAGGAATAGTTGTTACCTCATGAACTTGAGTGTTACGATCTGGATGCTTCCGATCGTAGTTAGCACTTTTTCCACAGAAGAAGCAATCACGCTTCCAATCAAAACCAGACGTATGCGATCGTCTCCATTTCTTGGAAGTTCCTCCTTCATCAGATGCAGTCATTCTTCTAATCCTTTTCCTGTCAGTGTAGTTTCGACGGCATTTATCATGCACAAGAACACCGGTTTCTATCTCTAATTCTTCGACCATTCTGTCATCACAGCGGAGATGAGCGAAATGTAACATGGTCCTTTTACCCTTATCTCCAACTTGCTGCCGTTTTCCATATTCTTGGCACTCTTTCTCAAATCCTTGAAAACAGATGATGCATTTCTCATTCTGCTTTATTGCGCCTGCCATATCACAGCCTGCAAAAAAGAAAAGATTTCAAGTAGTGTATAGTTAGGCCTATATAATAACATTTTTTGAGCACTCTCTATAAATTACGGCATAGGCCTACTTACAAGTTTTAACTGGTTTAAAAGCACAAGCACAACTTCAGGACGTGTGCTTTACAATAATTTTTTATACTGTAGGTGAAGTGGCTTTGGTCTAAAGATGTACCTTGTTGCGACAAGTGAAGCAGTAACTGCAGTGATTCTAAGACAAGACGATGATCCTGTAGCTTCTAGCGACGTAATCTTGGCAGTTCCAGTATACATTTAACAGATCAAACCTCAAATAGAATATTACTCAACTTACTCTTATTCAAAACAATCTTATTGAAAGAGAAACCTAGAATCAATGAAACAGGATTAGCAGTAAAAAATAGTGGATATGTCACATGCCTATGTTGCCATTCGGTCATTTTTGATAATTTTTTTTATAAATTTCCTTGTTTTTTCGAAATTGCCATAATTTGTTTTGCCCAAGGTGGATTTTTGCGGATTTTTGATATTTTGTTTCAGACCATGCACTGATGCTTGTGGCAAAATTTCAGCTTTGTACTATTTTTTTCTGGGTCAAAACCTAATTTGACTGGACTATTTGTAGTGTGGGCCTAATTGAATATCTGAGAATGAACATACATGACAAATTAAATATTTAGACAACTATTATTCCATGTCTAACACTGGATTTTGGTCCTGCAACGTTAAAATTAAGATTGTTCATGACTTCTAAACATTGTACTGCTAATTTGCATTCATTAAATGCTGGCATTTGCACAACAATCTAACCTCTTAGTGTAATTTATTAAGTTAAGAATCGATTTCGCTATAGTAATAGCATCTTCAGCTAGCACATGTAAAAAAAGAAGAAAATTTGAAAAATACGTAAAACGAACAAATAAAGCAAACTCCGATGTTATCAACACGCATAAAAATTATATTTTAAATAGATGGTTACATAATATTAAAATCAAAACCTGCAAGCCTAAATCTTAACTGGTGTTCTCCCACGATTTCCAACAATATTCTGGTACAAAATTGAAGAAATACATTAACCTGATCATCCGTCTAGTAAATTACAACAGTTTAAAGTGCCCCTGACAGGTTGGATCCAAGTATAGTAACTTTTTAAAGCATTTCCTTGCGCAGAATCATACTTAGCAAACTTTTTAACCTTAACCTCGTAGCTCGACTGGTTAGGGCGTAATTTACATCAAACGACGGCTCCGCACCGCCACCACAGGCGAAACTCCATATTTTACTACTCTGGGACGACTTTGGTGGTATTACGTCATTGTAAGTCGGCGTTCTTAGCGACGGATGAAACATACGTTTCCTAGATGTGATTGCTGGATCACAGTTTAGTCGGAGTTGGTACAAGCGGTTGCTTTTTTCAAAGATCTGTTGTTTTTTACAGTTTAATAAAACTGTACTGGATACGTTCCTACAAAACCTAAAATATACTTGAAGTGAAAAATGAAGAAATTGTACGAATCATCATTCATATTTAATTCATCATCACTATTCATAATAAATAAAAGTTCTCTCTCTCTCTCTCATAATGTGCCCTCAGTACGTACATAGCAGAGTCTATACATGTAAAAGCCTAGTTTACCTATGTACAAGGGTATGTTTTTGTAAACGTTGTTGTTTAGAAGTGCTGAAATCATCATCAGCAACTGGTTGCATCTTTGCTGTTATAGATGGTAGCCTATGGCAAATTCCTTCAAAATGTAAAGTTTGCTCAAGCCCATTTTTACTTGAGTGGTATTGTGGTAACATTTATTTTACGTAACTTATAAAAGTGTTGCGTGTTCATATCACGTCGGGGTCACCAATGTGGTTATTGTTATTATAGCTATAAGGTTTATTGTTATTTAAGGTCTAATGTTTGTTTATGTCTTGAATTGATATTAAGGCTGTCTAAGTACCTGATGAAATTTCTATCTATCTAATTTATCTATCTGACTCCATTATCTAATTTGGCTATCTGACTCCATGAAATAATTTCCACACAATTATTGTTATTCGAATTATAATTTTAAGTTATCAGAAGGTGTTCATATAATGTTGTAGGTCTATAACACAATTTGAATTTAAACAGTACAGAATAATGAAATTACAGGGTAGTGAAACATTATCACGAGTTATTACATTTTAATTAAACAATCAATTTAATGTTTTTCTAAGAGCTGAACTGGTCTAACTGAGCTGGTCCGATTTGATAGAGCTGGTTTGATATGAGCTCTTTGTCTAATTGAGCTGGTTTGATGTGATAGAGCTCTTTGTCTAATTGAGCTGGTTTGATGTGATAGAGCTCGTCCGATTTCCCGTGTGAGCTCTCGTCAAAGGGCGAACAAACCCTTTTATTTTCTGTTCCCTTTTTTCTATTTACTTCGGGAGCAGTTTACACGGAAAACTACAGAAACTTTAGTAAAAGGCAGGAAAACTTATATGTTGAAGTAATGGATCGCTACAGTATTAACAAAATCATCTTCAGTGAAGTGAAGAGAACATATGACTAGTTTTGTATGGCCCATCCTACTTTCGAACACTTGAAGAAAACTTCTACCATTTTCTTCTCAGCACCTTGTTTTGTGGGAAAGCGTAAAAAGAAACCACACGGTCTTTGTCACTGACACTGTCACATATTTATTTATTATTTATTTGCGTCAGACAAAGCTGTCCACATCGAAAACAAAACAACGAAATACTGTAATACACAAACTGAAAATGCACAAAGATCACAGAGAGCCACCTTGGATGCCGTCGGTTTAAAAGCTCACTAAATAGGCTATCTACTGTCACAAATTTACATATAATGAGCGTTGGAAGAATTGAAAGCATTCAGAACGATAAAAATAATCAGATGACATCATGTCTGATATAAAGCGATTTGAGGAGTGTATGCAATCGGTTAATAAACGAAAACATGTTTTTTCCTCAATAAAGCATCAAACGTAGTTACATTATTCATTACTTGATATTCACGGGCACTGACCTAACGAGGCAAATTGTGCAATATTCTGAAAGAGTCATTGTAAGCAACACGTAATCGTTTTATACTAGAAGATCTAAACTTGTTCCACAACTGGGATAAGTAAAACGACATACAATAAGAACGAAATAAACTGTTTTTTACAGCGGGTGAGCATTTAGAAAAATTGAGATTTTGCATTATTTGCAGCACAGTACTGAGAGCGTACTTGCCTTGAAATATAATTTTCATCTGAGAACTATCAATAAATACACCCAGATATTTTACAGAGTCTGTGAACACAATTTCAGATTTACCTAGATGTAGCAGAGGAGCACGTAAAAGATAAAAGTTTTTTGGGGAGAATAACATACCAAATGACTTTTTAGAATTGAAAGTAATTTCATGTTCAACAGCATACTTGTGGCAAACATCTAACAAATTTTGTAAGCCACACAAACTAGGCGAGATGCAGCAAATGTCATCAGGAAACATAATATGATTTAGACAAGAGTTGCCAACATAGCAACCAACTTTTGTTTTATTGAGATAAGAAAGCTGATCAGGGGCTTAACACCCCACCTTGTCAGACTCCGCTGGACACAGTAAATGATTGGCACAGATGACCTTCCCACCTCACTTGCATGGTTTTTTTACTATAAAGGCACAAAGGTCACCAGTATTCCAATAAGCGAACAAAATAGATAGGCAGTAGGCACGTTACGTGTGATAAGCGTTTTAAACAATAAATGATGATTGACTTTGTCGAAGGCTTTTGAAGCATCCAAAAAGACAGAATATACAGGAGTGTCATGACTGATATAAGAGGACACTGGTTGTTTTATTAAAAAACACTCATTTCAGTACTATGACCAGACTTAAACCCAAATTGATTGTCACTGGTATTCCAGAAAGGCAATAGATGATTCACATAAAACGTTCAAACAGTTTTGAGATTACTGTGGCTAGAGCAATAAGTCTATAGTTACCTGAATCTTGAATGTCGCCATTCAAATTCTTTACAATCGGGACTAAGACAGTGTTTAAGCAAGAATTTGGTACAGTGCCATGACTAAGACACATATATATTAAAAAGTACACTAATATAAAAACAAATAATCAGCATAAACAATATGTTCAGCTGAAATTTTGTCAGCACCAGCAGCGCGGTTTATGGCAGTTTGACAAGCAAGGAACCAATTGTGTCCATGTTGCAACAAAAGTTGTAATATTTATCCCTAGAAGAAATACATGAGTTAACAAATTCTTTTTCAGTGTTGGTTTTGCTAGAATTTAGCAAGGAGCTGTAATGATGTTTTCACATCTCAGCAATTGCTTCAGGACCTTGTGCTCCACCAACATTTACAGGAAGAGAACTCTTTTTGCAAGTAGACTTTTTTACTTTCTGCCAAAATGACTTATGTGAGCTGTCCAAGTTGAGTGCTGAGGCAAGCACATTTGCTCTATGTTGTTCAGAGGCATGATTACAACGGCGAAAGGCTTTTTTAAACTCCTTTCGTTTGCTCTGCATCAACTCATATAGTTAACCATTTCACTGTTTCCCATTTTTCACCTACATGATGTAACTTTCTCTGGCAGTAGCATGAGCTTGCTTAACATGATTATTCCAACCACGAACAGAAAATATGTTACATTTCTTCTTTACACCAACAAAGATTTTATCAGAAGCTGCTTTGAGAGCATCAGTTATAATATTATAGAAAGAGTCTATTGAGGCAACATGAGAAGCATCTGAACAATGAGAATTATTGCATTTAATACTTTCAGTTGGCAAGGAAATTTGGGATAGATATTTTTAAATACAACAATACACATGAACAGCAATTTTTAAGCATTGCCTCAACCATAAATTAAAGGTAGCCTACTGTTTGTGAGATACTGTTGTTACACTGCAAATGGCTATAGCCAGATTAGGACAAATAAAAAAGTATCAAAATTGTAGCCCTATGAAACTGCAATTTCAATTGAATTGAGATGCTGTTTGATAAAAATAAACTCAACCTATTTGATCAAAACCTGGTAGTAATAGTAAGTTCACTTTTCTATTTCGGTAATTCTTAATTTGCACATGCTTTAGACCAACAGAGCCCCACACATTCACGTTTTACAGTAGCCGTACTATACCTAACCAAGTCACCAGTCACCACAGATTGTATCCTTCCAGCTTACGGTGACGTCACAGCGATGTTGCCGTTTTTATTTTCGCAATAGAATGAGTGTCAGATTCGCCGATGTCAACGAAAGTTTGCAAGCGTGTAACTTAGTAGCCTGTTGATATTTTTTACAATTTTCTGGTCAGGGAAGTTTGTTAGTGTCACCTTTTTGATATCTTAGGTAAATTTCGCAAATTTATTTTTCTGTCAGAGGCACTTTAAGAAGGCGAATACAAAGAAAAAACGCAATTTAGTTTCAGTCCATTGCCGTAAGTTTATATCGATAAAGCGTCAATAAAGAATAAGTGTAAATGGGCATCCATCTAGTAAATTACAACAGTTCAACAAGACGAATACAAAGAAAAACGCAATTTAATTTCAGTCCATTGCCATAAGCTTACATAGACAAAGCGTCAAAAAAGAATACGTTCAAATGGGCATAGTTGAAGAATCTACACCACAGGGGTCGGAGGTTGCTGATGACATGGGATTTAAGTGGTTGGTCGAATCAATTTCTGTATGTTTATGGTGGCTTTGATTGTATGTAACCATTTATCTTCAGCGATGTCTAAATAATGTTTGCTGGGTTGTTCGGTGAAAGTAACGACAAAGCAGTCTGCCAGAGCTGGTTTCTTTTTGAGTTCAATATTGTGGAGTTTCGCATAATGTTTCAATAATGCTGCTTTGTCACCGGATTTATCAAAGTAATTAAAACTGTTCCAAATAGATCTATGTGTGGCCCAACGTGTGGAAAATTTTGTCATGGTTTGTCCTACATAGTGTTCGTGACATATGGTGCACGTTGCAATGTATATCCCGTAATTTTGGCAAGTTAATTTTTGTTTGAGACTGTATGTTTTGTTGAGTTTACATTTAATAGAGGTGCATTCTTTTACCATAGGCTTATGCGCTCCATGGTTACCACACAGTGCACATTTGCCGCATGGTTTGGAGTAGCCATTGGTTGGTGTTACTGTATTCAGGGCAATTTTTTTGTATTTTGTGAGTAAATTTCCCAGCGTGCTTGGCTTTTTATATGTCATCATTTGATTGGGCTGTAGTTTTTTCTCTGCGTTGGTGGTCTTGAGTAAATTAGGAAAAGATGTAGGCCAGATTACTCTGTGGGCTTTGGTTGCATTTTTTTCTGTGGGTTTAGGTATCCGTTCTGTCCATTTTTCAGCAAGTTGAATTTTTTCTTTGATAAGTTTTTGGGGAAAATTTGATTTCAAAGCCTTCTTTTTAAGATGTTCAAGTGCTGCAGTGTAGTCGTGTTGTGTTTCATTCAATCTCCTGAGTCGTAATGCTTCTCCATGTATATGGCGAAGCACAATTTGACAGATTTTTGTTTTTGATTTGTATTGGAAATGCTCTCAGAGCGCACCAAATTGGAAGTGTTATTCAAAAATTTGTGGGGGAGGCCCCCTAGACCCCCCCGCTGGAAGTGTTGCCTTAGGCAACACGCCTTCGGGCTTCGCCCGACGGTTACGCCCTTCGTGCCTACTACCTTGTTGCAGCATATTTCCAAGTTGCTTCCCAACGGTTTAAGCCACCGAACATCACTGACTTGAAGGCATGCCTGAAGGTGGACACGAAGATTGGCTTCCTTGCCTTCCCGTTCACTTAATCTAAATCTTCAACCACCGGTTGTAAGCCTGGATAGTTGATACGACAAAAAAAAAACTGAATAGAAAGATCGTCTTTCAAATTCATGCCATGCTATTAAAAGTATGGCTAAGTTACATCATCACATTTTGTTTTGGACATTCGCCTTCCCATTTTTATATCCTGAATGCTCCAAGGCATGGTCTACTAATTACGTCAGAACTCAACAGTTTTTGCCAGCTTATACTTCAATTGTTTCTAAACTTTGTAGGTATATAAAGACTTCGGTACACGCTACAGTGAAGCACTTGTCTCACTACATTGCGTTGAGGATCAATCTTGAAAAGAACCCGCATAAACCGAATGCAGTGTCAAATACTGATGAACAGCTCATTGATTATGCGCTCTTTGTTAAACCTCAAGAAAAAGATTTTGAGGTTTGTTCCATTTGCATAGCTTCGTGTTATTAACGTAGTGTTGTAACAACGTGTAAGAAATTGTACGTTTATAGTAGGCCTGCAGTGCCCTACACCATGGAAATATTTGCATTGACAGCTCTTGTTCACATGTTACATACCTTACAAAATAGACATGATCTCATTCGCAGTGACACTTTGCAAATGATTGAGGGAATATTTATTCTCGGACTGAGAAAGCTTCTTCGCGAGCTTAATCCTTGCAGTTTATAATTATATCGGTGATAGGCCTACTTTTCAGGAGTTCGCTCCAGATCGTAAAAGTTACCGCACTCGTAAGACTTGAAACTATGTAAAAACAACAACCTATGTTAGCTGAACCAGAACTTTACTCTGTTACCTGTTATACATGTTAAAAGACCGTGAAACGACGTTTATTTACATTGATATTTCAGGTTTTGAGCACAAGTGAGACGCTCGATAAAATTCAGGACAGCTATTGGAACCACGAGTCACGGTTGCAGATTTATTATTTGAAAAAGTCAACTGGTTCTCGTTCACAAAGCTAGCTTATCGGTGAAATTCAACTTAAACGTTTGTTGTCTTGCGTTGCCTGTCTATGAGATGATGTTGTCCACGATGAAAGATGAAGTTGCTTGTTCCTGTCCAATGTCCATGCATTGCCCAATCGAACATGGGATTTAGGAAGGATATTTTCAACTGCGAAGGACTGTGCAATTTTAGTAGTCTTAATGGGAGATCTTGTGGACAAACGGACTATTCACATCAATTCTTACATACAAAGTAAACGTATATTGGTGTATGGTATATTGGTATATTGGCGTATAAAGTAAACGTATGGCTTCTCAATATATTGATGGAAATGAAAACCTAGTACACTGCAATTCAGATTTTGATTTCTGACCATAAGCCTACATCTTCTTATGACGAGTTCTTTCTATAGACCACGTTTTATCAGGGTCAGATATCCGAGAATTCCACTCGCAGCCACTTGATGGTAGAGTTGTTCAGTAACCTGTTGGTAGACCAACTGTGATCCAAAGCCTTTACAAGTATGCGAAACTGCTAGGATTAAGCTTTGCCAGTCCGAGGATAAGTCCGAAGCTTTCCCAATCCGAGGATAAAGATTCAATCAATCAAACTGTCCTTGATGATGTAGAAAAGCCGGGTAGCCGTGTGTTCTTCTGCACCACAGTTGCATACCGCAGATTGGTGATCCAGATAGACCTCCTTATACGAAGGTAGAAGACTCTCAGCGAACACATCTTTCGGCTAGCCTATATTCTATATCCGATTATTATTATCAAAGCGAAAGACTGTATATTAGGCCTAGGCTACTGGATTAGCGTAGCAAGAACAGAAGATGCAATAGCAGCCCGAGTGAAACTGTTTGGCTTGGTCACAACCCTTTGAAAAAGGAATTCAACAATTAGTAAAAACCAAGGCTGGGGGAGGGGGGGTGTTGGTGTGTCCAAAGTCATTAAACGGCCGACACCGGCTTGATACTAAGCAATAAAAAAACAAACACGAACCTTCTTGCCTTTGAAGCATGTTTTAACAAACTGTGTGCGGGAAAGGCGGTTATTTAAATGTTGCAACCGTGATCTGCCAAGTGTCAATTTAGTTTAGAAACGAGCATAGGCTACTTGCTGTCGTGTTACCGTAGGCTACGATTAACTGCTTAAATTACTTGAACATCAGATTTAGGGACTAGGCTACATCAGATTACTCGAGACCATGGGCTCTATCCAAGGGGGGGTGATCACCCCCCCACTAATTGGAGTGGGGGGATGATCAATGCAAAATCACCCTCCCACTCATTTGGCTTTGAAAAGGTTTTGTGATATTTTATTGATCAAATGTTGAAAAATATATTTTCGCTGTTAGCACATTTTGAATTTTTTATCAATATGAATATATATTTATTTCAATATGATTTTATGGTTTGGCAACCCTGAACTACGAGCCAGGCGTTTACACTGTGTTTTAACTTAGTTTGCTTGGTAGCCACTTTAACAAGAACAAATTCTGCCACTGCAAATGACTAGAATGACACCGCCAACCAATCAGAACATGTTATAAAAGGCTACCGTCCAATGGTGACCTTTCTCGCACTTAGCCAGAGAGTTAATCTTTGTTTTGAACTTTATTTGGTAATTACCGAAGAAAAAAGAGCAATAGCAGTTGCGAGAATCGAACCCACGTCAATGAAATGACTACTTTCTAACCCCTAAAAAGCCAACCAGCTGCCAACTTAGTCGGCAGCAGTGGCTGAGTGGTTAGCGCGTTGGGCTCGCAGTCGAGAGCCTACATGTTCGACTCCACCTTCCCGCACTTGCTGTTGTTTCTCTGGAGAAGAAACTTCACTATAAGTATAATTGCCTCTACCCAGTGATCGATTTCGAATAATGGGTAGTACCAAATTTAAGTCATAAGTAGAGTAGACAACCGGAAACAGACAGTGCCGTCGGCTGCAGCGTGGTTCAGGTGTACGTCGGAAGGCGTACACCGATGCATAGCGCTCAAGTCCGCTTTCTCGCAATGCAAGGTAAAAATATGAAAAACAAATAAACAAACAAACAAACAGCTGATAGAAAATCCAGCACTTGATTTGCTTTGTATCATCTTCTTTTTGCCCTTTTTCACGTCACGGAAAACGTAGTTTATGATTGGTTCGAGTTTTCATTTGCAGTGCTAGAATTATTTCTTGTTAAGTGACTAGGCTACCAGTTTGCTTACCCAAAAATGCCCTGAAACATACTTTGTGAAACGACTTGGAAACCCTATGCTGCGATCAGAAAGAAGCTGACGCTGCAATGGGGGGTCTGGGGGGCGCAGCCCCCCAGAAGTTGAAATGACTATGACGATTTTAGCCCATACTATCCAAAATTGCCAAATTTTTTGCCCAGCAATGATAAGCCAATGTGTGTAGATTTATTAGCAAAATAGTAAGATTGTAAGTACTCCTACTGGCCTTCTGGTTCTTGTGTTTTTTTGTCCACAGAAGTTCTACAGAGTCTGCAGAAGTTTTTCCATCCTTTTTGACCAATCTCCATCTTTCGGTGAAGCGGTGGCCATGTGCTCCAACCAGTTGTTTTTATTTCAATATCTTGGACTGGATCGTCATGCTATTGTCTGATTGTTTATCTATGTTTTTTAACGTAATATGCCAAATTGGATATTTTTTGTCACTTTAATATGGTTTAACGTGTAAAACATACGGTAACCCAAATTTATCATATTACTGGGACATACCACTACTACATCCCAGCTGGCGATGCCTGTCATTTTTGCATTAGTACAACGTTAGCCAACGTTGGATCGGTGTGGAAGTGGCGAGTTTAGCTGACTGGGGTCTAAAATTATCGCTTTATCAACGCAACTTTTATCAAAGCACGCTTGATATCTTTAAGACATAACTTCCCTGGGTATAATTGAATTTCCGCAAGATGATGATGTTGTTTTTTGCTAGTTTGTTTTTTGTCATTGTTTCATGTCGTCAAGTTATAGCCTATCTATTTTGTGAGTCGTGCAAGGCCTGGTGCGTTGCGCTTGAAATGGCTTTGCCCGTGGTAGGATTTCTTTGTGGGGTTTTCTTTGCCTGCCTTGCTCTTTGCTATGAGCTAAACGCATCAAGACGTGTTCCCCTTACGACCATCAGCACTCTTGATAACGCACCATGGCCGATCTTCATAGCAACTGTCCATACAAATCTTCAATATATCAGCTAAAGTTATGTAGGCTAATAAAGTTATAGCCTATAGGCTATATGTTTATTTGTTTTGTAACATTTTTTATTTTTTTAATTTTCCCTTTATATCTTAAATTTTTCTGAAGGTGTTGCGACCGTGCCAAATTTTTTTCAACTCAATAACTTACTTCGATCACAAGCACGTTTTAACGTTCGCGTTTTGTCGCTTCTACCTTTTTCTTGACCTTTGCTATGTTGATGTGTATTGTTTTGATATGATGGTCAGAAATAAAAAAACAACTGAACTGAACTGAACTGAACTGAAAAATCACCCCCCTGAATTTTAAAAGCGGATGGAGCCCCTGCTCGAGACTAAATCTCCCGTATTGTGTTGCAATCTCAAAATTATTGATCCGCAACCCAAGGATAAAGTTTATTGAATGTATAACCTGGCGGTCAAGACTATTACGAATAGCTGAACTTTGTTTTGTTTGTTACCTGTTACAAACTCGGCTGATGCCTGGAAAATTTTCGTAGCCTGCTTCAACTCAGTTTCAGTTTGTTTTCATTTCTGACCATCATAACCAACAACAATTATGCCAAACATAGCAGAGGTCTACAAAAGGGTAGAAGCGACAAAACGTGGACGTTATAAAATGCATGATACCAAAGCAAGACAATCAGTTTAAAATATTACACGGTCGCAACACCAACTAGTATTCTCTGCTTCAGCTTCCATCAAATTTTGGATTTTGAAACGGCATCACTTTTTGAAAGCATGTCAAAAACTTGCATCAGTTCGAGTTCAGCTCGGTTGTCATGTAATTTGTTATTTAACTGTATTGCATTATTATTATTATTAAAAACAGAGAGATACAGCGACCCAAACCGAAACCTTCGCTTCCTCCTTATAAATCTTTTACTTGTCTTCCTTACATAAGGGGGGTAACCGACAAAATTCAGCGTATCCTCTATGGCATAGGAATCAAAGTTGCGATGAAACCCTATCTCACAATAGGTAAATACCTTCCCTCGACTAAAGACCCCGTGAGAGAAGGTGAAGTTTCTGGATTGATCTACCAAGTTCCGTGTCATGACTGTGATTTAATCTACATTGGACAGACAAAACGTGATCTTAAATCTAGAATCAACGAGCACCAAAGAGCTATTAAATTTCAACGTCCGGAGCATTCCGCTCTTTGCAAACATTCTATAAATTCAGACCATAAAATTACTTGGACCAACGCTACCATTCTTAAAACTGAAAAGGATTATACAAAAAGATTGTTTACAGAAAAGTGGTACATAAACCAGAAAGCACAACATGCTCTTAACCAGAAAGATGGTCAGAATTTCCCCTCTGTGTACAAAAAATTACTTTAACTTTAGCTTCACCTTTTCCATTCTCAGTGCGTCTTCTCTATCATTGTTATTGCCAATTCCCTTGGTTTCTGTCTTGTCTGATGTCTTTTCAATGTTTCTTGACGGTGGCCCAATAGATAGATAAATTTACGCTGTTGGAAAGTAGCCTACTGGTTTTAGGCATTCACTGCATTCAGTTTAACCTCTAGGTATCTTGTTGCGTGTTTTAATTCTGATTCTTGCTGCTTACTTTATTCATTTTATCAGTATGTTTTTGTGTTGTGCCATCGTTGCTGAACAGGTTGTGTTAACCTGTTTTAGCCACCTTGATAAAGTCAGTCGTGCTGACTGACGAAACGTCGGAAATACAAAAGCTAGTTATCATCTTTAACATCAGGAGGTAACCTAGTAAATAGTCACCAGAAGAACGCAAATTACTTTTATTATTATTATTTATTTGCAATCAGACTCAAAGTCCATAGAATTCAAATTTTTAACAGGTTCATCACACAAAATATCAGACTAACACAACATCAAGCAGGCTACATCAAACAACGTACAAAATACTGTTGTAGTGAATATAAAATGTAGAATTAAAGTACAGTAGTAATCAGAAGACACAACATTGCGCAAAAGTGGATTAATTGATCTTTTGCAACTTTCTACAAATGCATAGCAATTTTTTCTTAATAGAGCATCAAATGTTAACACGTCATTCTGTACCTGATATATACACTCTAGCACTGTCGCATCTCGACAAATTGTGGATAATTCTGTACGAGTCGTTGTAAGCAACTCGTATGCGATTTAAAGTAGAAGTTTTATAGTTATACCATAGTTGCGAACCATACATTGGCATACAATATGATTGGTACATTACATTTTTAACTTCGGTAGAGCAATTTCCAAACTTGGACCTAAGCTGATTGGCAGCGACATAAAGAGATCGCACTTGCCTTTTAATATCTGCGTCATCACTGATGGTATCATCAATCAGTATACCTAAATATTTCACTTGTCCAACAAATTTAATTTGTGTATTGTACAGCCGCATATGGAGAAGTCAAAACTTTAAATTTGCGACATTGATGGACCAATCCAACAGTTTTGTTACAGTTGAAAATAATGTCATGTCTAGAAGCATAGGATTCACACACATCAATGAGTTTTTGGGTACCTTTAGCACTTGGACTAAATACACACAAGTCATCTGCAAACATTAGGTGATTCAAGTGAGATGAACCAGTATTACATCCGACATCTAGGGAATTCAATTCAGTCGATAAGTCATCTATATACAAAGAAAACAGGTAAGGATAAATTCAATAAATTAATTACAGCTTTGCACTAACTAGATCATTCAGTCAGGCCAAACTGTGATCGGCAAAGTATGAAGTAGGCTGGGTTTTTTTTTCGCTGAGACTTTTCGGTCATTTGTCCGAAATGACTTCAAAACATTCGGTCATTTTTTATTTATTTCGGTCATTTTTTCTGATGAAAATATTTCCTTTCAAGTAGCTGATACAAACCAAAATTTGCACTTCCTGACTAGCTACAACATGAAGTTTCGCTGAGAAACGTTGTGTTATATCTGAAAAAAGTTAGAACAGACCAACGTTTCTTCAACGTTCATCAGCGAAATTCAACCTTGCAACACCCGACCGCAGACATCTTTTATTGCACAACGGAAAGGAATAAAAACAAGTAAGAATGACCAAATAAAAAAAACACGTTACGCTCTAATGGTTCGTATTTACAAAGTGATTTAACTCGTCAACAATTTCATCGCTCACGTTGTAGCGTGCTCGCTTCGATGTCTTGTTGGAGTTCGCAACCGAGAATGCAAACTGAATCCACGTTCTACGGTTGCGTTCACTTCTCTTCATTAAAAGTCAGCAAAGCATTAGCAATTAGCTGCCAAACTTGGCCAATCTGTGCCACGCTTCGCAGCTATTGTTAAAGCTTTCCGCCAATTGTCACCTGGTTCGCAATTACACATTACTTCAAATTTAAAATTTTTAATGGAGTGGAGTACGACGTTGCAAAAACCATCACACAAAATCACTATCTATCGATGTGGAGTCAAACATTTCACAGAGGTTACCACCAGCTCAAAAGTTAACAACATTATGCAACATGCTGAGATAACTTCCCGACTGACAGATCAATCTTTTCCACGACTCGAAGGAAAGATTAGAAAACACAGTGGCATTTCTAGGAAGTTGAAGTCTTTGAGTGTGTTACTTTCATGTTTGCGTTTATCACAAGCAATGAGACATTGGATCAACGTTCAAAGGGATACTTCGTTGTTTATCATGGTCTGGTCAATAACATTTCGAAAGGGTTGACCACTAGCTTAAAATTGATAATGCAACATGCTGAGAAAATGTCCCGATTGACAGAACGGACCGATCAATCTCTACCAAGCGGTTTGACCTTTTCAAGGCAACGCAACATTGCGTCACACTTGAAAGTCACGTTTGGGAAATGTTACTTCTGTATTTGCGTTATCACATATAATAAGACATTGGATCAACGTTAAAACACTAAGTCTACGCCATTTGAAATTTGACTAAGTCTATGTCTTGTATTTCCGATTGACAAAAAATTGTAGAGTGGCGCAAGAAGCTTCTTTGCAATCACTGAAATCGATTTGCACGCGTTGACTACATATTTTTTCGGACATTTTGACCAAATTGACTTTATTTTTTTCGGACATTTTGCTAAAAAATCGGTCAATGACCGACAAATGACCGAAAAAAAAAAAACCAGGAAGTAGGTCTTATTTTGAGTATATAATTTATTTTATTCATAACGTATCAGTGACCATAATTTTTGATGTGGTTCTCAGTAGCCTATGTAAATGATGTCATTGAGCATTTGTTTACTCTTTTGGCTTTAATCCTACTACTATGTGGAGTTGCTGGTACAATTTTTTGATTTCCAAAGCAGCTTATTATGTGTGTCCTTAGTTTTCCTTAGGTAGTTTTCTATTTTGTTTTTTTCATTTTTTATTATATATATTATACATTTTTTAATATACTTTTATTTTACATTACATTTATATACATTATACATTACATTTACATTTATTATTACAGTCGAAATCGGCTAGTCGCATATCGGTTAAGAGCATAAATCGCTTTAGAGCATAGCATTGCATAATCCCAAACCATTCCCATTCACTCGTGAAGAAAATTCAACGGTTAGTCGCATAATGATTAATCGCATAAATCGGCTAAGCGACTAGGAATTCTTGATAGATTTGTAGACTTTTATCACTTAACCGCATATTTCCTTTGGCAAAGCAAAGTTGCTCAAGATAACACCTCAAGACAGACAGTTAGCGCCTACATGATTTAAACAATAAAGTAAAACCGCACGAAAAAAGGCCTTCTCTTCTATGATTTGAGTACAGTGCTGTATGAATCACAAGACCACGTTTCATTTATGGATTGCTACATCATAAACAAGTATCATTACGTCGCAGTACGAACTGTAGAACCACAAGACTAAGGAAAATCTAAATCGCATGATTAGTGAATTTTCTTTCTTGCTCGCTGAAGCGAATTCGTTACGGTTGGGTGATCACGGCAGCTACCCGAAAGCCACGAGGAACGTGCGTGAACAGTTGTTGCTGCGTCACACTTCGCTGACCAACAGCCAAACAAAGTAGTACCGTTATTTGGAATTCGGTTGTACAGTACTATTCTAGAATATTCTGTAAATCTCCTAACACTCCGGGTTACGTATTAAGGCTCAATGCCTTCGTTCATCGAAAAAGTCCAGCGGTCTGTTTTCACGCTTTTGCGTTAGATAAACGTTCGGTATTGACGTATAGGATACTGTCAAACAATGTAAACGGTTAAGCGCATATACCGTTTAAGCGCATAAAAAGCTTGACAAATTGACTATGCGCTTAAACGATTTCGACTGTATACATTTTTTATTATTAAACCTGTTTATTAGGCCGATATAGATATATCAGAGCTGGTATACAAGTCCCCCCCCCCCCCCCCCCCCCTTGGTAACTCATGACAAAGAGGAATTGACCAAAACATGTGGATTGAAGTGTGTGAACAGTAAAGCAAAGGTAAAGTAGTTTCACCCTATATGTTTGGTGGAGTCCTGTCTTTGTTATGAGTTACCAAAGGGGGGGGACTTGTATACCAGCTCCGATATATCGTATACTGTAATTTATCATGAAAGGTGAAAAAGCACTACTGTGCTTGCAACACCGTTATTATTATTATTAAGTCCTATTTTGGCCTAATTTTAATAACTTATGTGTACAATATGACCTAGATGTGTAATTGTGTAACTTACCTTTTATATATAAAACCTTTTTAGATTAGCTGTAATTCCCTTGTTTAGTTAGATAATATTTTATTTTTATTTGTCAGCATGTTGATCAGATAATACTTTAAGCACTTTAGCCACTGATTGTCTTATTAAGTACCACACTGCAGTTATTTATTACTAATGGCTGATGCTTCTGGAGCTCCGGTAAAGATTAGTAAAAAGTGAGTAGGTACCAATCAGTTACTGTGCAAACATTAGAAATTAAAGGTTTTGCCAGTATGCTCACTGCATGCCTATCATATCATAAAAGACGTTCTCGTAAAGTTACAAAAAAATTACCCTCTTCCTCCATGTCCACAAAATCTTCGCGCTGTGTCTTAGAAGCATCCGCAAGTTGCAACCCCGACCTCTTGACTGCGGACATTTTTCATGGACAGCCCCTAACGGTAACTAGTATTTTCAAGTATAGTGCAATAACTTACAGTATGAAATATACGGATTCCACCGATGTCATCCCCTAAACAAGTCCCCCCCGATATCGTCCCTTGAAAGCAGTGTTGCCAGATGTTCAACTTTTTTTGTCCAATATGTAGGTAAAAATGGATACCACCGATGTCATCCCCTGAACAGGTTATTCCCCGGTGTCATCTCATGCCGATGTTGTCCCTTGAAAGCAGTGTTGCCAGATGTTAAACTTTTTTTTGTCCATTTAAATGTTGATAGAAATTAGGGTTGTTTGAAACAAACTTTTTCAAGTTGAAACGAAAGTTTTGCCACCTTTTCATTTTTTTACAAAACATCTGAAAAAAAACAATTAGCCTAAAAATTTACCGGTATTTTTATTTTTAAAATGTAATCAAATAAAATAGAAGACTTTTAAAAATGGTAGCCTGTACCAAATTGATTGTTTTTATTTTCTTTGTTCATGAACTCATCCCGCAAGTTGTACCAAACTGAAAGAAAACGTAACAAACGCCACTACAAATATTTAAAATGTATTAGCCTACTTTGTGGCCTATGCTTCAGCAAAAAAGCGTATTTCCAGCGAATATCAAGTCTTTTCGGCAGCGTTATTCATAATCAGTAATCAATAATCATTCACTGGGAACAACATGGGCATTGACACTCAAGCTGAAATCCAATAGCTCACCGCATATGAAGCTTTTTCTGGCGGCGTAAATGATTGCTTGTCCCAATGTATGAGGGTACGACATCAACAGAGGACGACATCGTCACCACCCGAAATATACTAAGTACCATGCAGAATAATTGCTGTAACATACAATTTAAATACAAATTTGTGTATTTTTTTACTGTATAACAGACAATGTATTTGTGTAGGTGAAGAAGATATGCTAAAAAGATTAAATTTGAAATTATTGAATCGTATATGGGAGGGAACAAAAACTGCAAATGTAGATTACTTTCATTCTGCTTTTTCAATACGAAAATTCTGTATTAATCAAATTGATACTAGGTAGGTTTTTTAGTGAAATTATATAAGCAATTAAGCATATATCAATTGGATACCACTGATGTTTCCCCCCAAACACATTAAATCCAAGTTCCAATATACTGTATCTTAAACAATCATCCAGAAAACAGTGTTATCATTTAGTAAAACTGCAGGCCTATTGATATAGAAATGTAGTCCCAGTGATAAGTTGAAACCAGTTCAAAAGTAGCTTAAAATTTGTAAAATTGCACAGAGTATGATATACAAATGGCTTATTGAAGAAACAACGTTTGCAAATTTAGGCTAATATCAGCTTCTGAAGTCATTACATTAGCCTAAAGCTATAACTAGGCTTAAAACCCACCTGCTTCATTTTTCATATCACAGTAAACAAAACTAACCAAACCTGTGAATAGCTCAGTTATATTGCATATGATTGGTTAATTGTATTTAAAGTAATAGTTTGCTGTTTTTAAAGGATTAGTTGGTTCGACATTGCCAATAACATGCAAGCTTAAATTTCACTGCCCTGCTGCAAGTTGTCTCTTATGGGGCTGTATTGCTGTTGATTACACATAATGTGTTCAATGGTTGACATTGGTGGTATCCTTGTGTAAATGGCTTTGGTGTGTTTGTTTTTTATCTGATGTGTGTTCATTAAGTTGAATCAACGAGAGTTGTTGCATATTTTTTCAGTGAACAGAAAAGACTGTTGAAAGCCAAGCAAAAAGCTGCTGAGAAAGAGGCAAAAGCGGCTGAGAAGGAAGCAAAAGCATTGGCAAGTGGATTAAATACTTCCGAAAAGAAAAAGTCAGCTGAAGATGAAGAAGAAGCATTAGAACCAAATGTATGTTTGCGAAACAGTTTCAAAAGCTTGCATGGCAAGATCACGATCTTCTACTATTCGGAGAAGTCGATTTTGAGAAATCCCAATTTGAAGAAAGTCTTTTTCAGAGAAAGCCCTTTTCTGTGATTTCTAAAATCCCACAGCAGCATCTGTTTATTCAAAAGAATTAGCTTATAATAGAGGTTAACCAAGTAAAGTGTCAGCAAAAAGGTCTCAACTAAAGTATCAGCAAGAAAAAAAAAACACTTATATATCAATAACACAAATACAGCAATTTGAAAGCTACTATATAAATTTTGACCAAGCGTAACACCGGCTGCGTATTAGTATTTTCTACAAAAAAGGCTATCTCCGAAATGGGATTTCTCTGGATCGGCTTTGCCGAATGGGATTTGCCGAAATGGGCCATTTTGGCAATGCCATTACTGAAATGAATTAGCAAAACTAATAAAAATATACTATATACATATATATAGAAGAAAATTTACACACAGTTTATTCTTGGTGGATTAAATAGCCATATGATCAGTTGATCACTTATAATTAGCTTTAAATTTAAACTGAAAAAAATAGTTTTAAGTTTAATTTTGAAGTTTTCCATGCTGGTTAGGATATTGATGATTGAGTTACATGGTTGTTGGTTGTGGTTATGTGGTTGTTCATGTCACTAACGTTGATAGTTTGAATTGTTGGCTTCTTGAATTAATATTGCAAGCAAACTCCTCCACTCATTAGGTTTTGATACCCAAATTCCAAACATTGTACACTGCACTGCTTTCCTAAAGAATGCTTTTGCAGTAAGCTTCAGCCCGAATACATGATGTTTCCATCAATTTTGACGATTATGAGTTTCCTTGTTTTTGCTGTGACTGTTAATAATTTTTGTCTTGTTTGGTGGTTCTGTTCTTTGCTGGCACAAGGGTGATAATTGGTTTTGCTCCTAATCAACTTTTTCAACCAGTCATGGATAATCCTCCTCTACTCCAACCCAACTCTACACACATTATATTGCTCTTTGAGCAGCATCTCTCTAACTGAACCTTGATCTTTTTCTGTCATAAATGTGTAATGAACTTGTGTGCGTGATAATGTGTAACAATGTAACATAGTCATTAAGCCAATGCATAGTATACGAATCATGTTATATATATATATATATATATACCGTATGTGTCTTGTGTGTTTATTTAACAATAATGTTAAGCATTCATTTTTGAAAAATTGCGTAAGCTACTTGGCTTGCATGCTCAATCCAAATGCCAGCATGTACAATTGTACACACATAATGGCATGCATAACTAGAAGTTAGTTTATTTTTCTCTTCTGGCTAGCAATATCTGCAAATACGTAAGAAGACTATCCGAGCGCTTCGAGAGAATGGAAAAGAGCCTTATCCACACAAATTCAATGTCACTCTTTCTCTGACTGATTTCATCGATAAATACAATAACCTTGACGTGGGGAGTCATGTCACTGATGAACTAGTCAGCATTGCTGGTAAGTTATTGTAATGCACACGCCTTCAACCCTTCATGTCATTTCTGTTTTAATTTTTGCTAAAGTATTCATTATGCTGCAAATACAAGCATTTAGTGTTGAGCAGGTCGAATCCATGCAAAACGCCCATCCGGACCAAAGCTCATATTCTATGATGTGCGTGGAGAGGGATTGAAACTGCAAGTCATGGCAAACGCAAAGTGAGTTTCCCCACATATCTACTTAAGTACTTAAATTCCAGGAACATTTTTTGTAACTTAAAGTTAGTTATGTTGTTGAACACAAAGTGTTAGACATGATCGCCTGAATAGTAATTTTTGTTACTGCAAAGTGAAATCTGTTTTGTGCTAGTTTGTCGTCAAGCTCAAGGGTGTTTCTGCATCTGTAGTTATCTTTCACTTTTTTCTGTTAGAGAATATGAGTCAGTGGAGTTATACCAAGAGGTGAACGAGCGTACACGGAGAGGCGATATCATCGGGGTCACTGGTCACCCCGCCAAGACGAAGAAAGGTGAACTGAGCATTGTTCCAAAAACCATACAAATTCTGTCACCGTGTCTTCACATGCTGCCACATCTGCACTTCGGTCTCAAGGATAAGGTACTTGAATGCATTTCAAACGAGGGTTATGTTGAAACAATTATAAACACACTCTGTGTTCAAATAAAAAATGTAGCAATTTGAATTTGTAGTGTGGTCTAAACTAAAGTAAGGTTTTACTCATGTAAAAAGCAATTGTCGATTTTTGATTTTTTTAAAACTTACTATTTTCCCTTTGTCGTTGCGACTTTACGATATCCATTTTTTTTACGGTTTTGTCGAGTTGCATTATAAAACATTTTTACGCAAGACAAAGTGTTTGTAACATTTCATAAAATTGCAGAAAGCATTTCACACTCAATTTTGCATGAGTTTTTCGCAATGAAACTTTCATTTATTTACTTATGTTGATGAGTTCTCTTCAAACCAGGAAACGCGATACCGACAGCGTTACCTCGATTTGATCATCAACAACGAAGTGAGACAGAAGTTTACAACGAGAGCAAAAATCATCTCGTACCTCCGTTCTTTTCTTGATCAGATGGGTTTTTTGGAAGTAAGTAGCAATGTGGTATGAGTGATTTTGTAATTAGGACTGCTAGAAATTGCCTGTACTATAAAGCCATCATCTGAAACTTAAACCTAACTTAGGTTGTGTTATTTTTGGGATTTCTGATTTGTAGAGTTTTAGTGTTCGTACGGGATGATTTTTATTTACCAATGGTGAAATATCAAGTCGCTGAAATATAGTTTTCATTTCAGGTGGAGACTCCAATGATGAACATGATTGCAGGTGGTGCTACTGCGAAGCCTTTTATCACTCATCACAACGAACTAGATATGGACTTGTATATGAGAGTCGCACCCGAGCTTTATCTTAAGGTTTGGTATTTTTGGCGCTGTCCATGCGTGTTCTTACGGTCCATCCATTATAACAAATTTCGCTTGTTTGTTGTTTTAACTTGTTTGGACATGTTTATTGTTTTTTTTACTCAAACTACGACTACTTTTTTGCAACCAGTGAATTTTCGTCTTGGACCATGTCCTTTTTTTATTTTCCCTCGATCTAAATGCCAATGCGATCTGTATTGTGTTCAATTGGGGGGTTGTTGTACCACACGTGGAAAAGACTTTGAAAACGCCGGACAATGGTTTTTGCTTTTGCGTCAGGTTGTGTCCAGGCAACGTTGCATTCAAAGGCATACACATATGTGTACACATATGTACTCGTTTGTTTCGTTTCTAGATGCTAGTGGTTGGCGGCCTAGATCGCGTTTATGAAGTCGGTCGACTATTTCGTAACGAAGGCATAGACATGACACACAATCCGGAATTCACATCGTGCGAGTTCTACATGGCGTATGCAGACTATGAAGATCTAATGAACATCACTGAGAGCTTAGTTTCAGGTCAGTAGTCACTGCTTTGTTTTTCCGTGGAAATTTGCATATTATCTCCGATGGGCTGTTGCTCGAGAGAGTTATTTCCACACGTTTGAATTTGAATCTCAAAAAGAAAAATACTTTCTTTCGCGGCATGTGAAAACGACTCAACGTTGGCCAGCAAATGGCACCAACTGCTGCTTACTTGCAACCTCTCAGCAGTTAATCACGTGACCCTTGTGCAGGAATGGTGAAACACATCACTGGTTCGTATAAGATCAAGTACCATCCTGATGGACCAGATGGAGAGGCTTACGAAGTTGATTATTCTCCTCCGTTCCGTCGCTTTAAAATGCTGCCCGACCTGGAGAAAGAGATAGGAATGCCACTGCCCAAAGCAACCGAACTCCACACTGAGGGTGAGCGTTGCTTTATCGTAGTATCAGGCGTGATTCTCGCGAAACATGTGTGTTATGTTCTAGTATACCTTATAAAGTTTAAAGTACAAATATAGAGAAATACTAATACTGAGAAGATCTGGCACTAAGGCACTTTTTCGCAATGGGCGATCACTCTAAGGTCAGTTATTATCATTAAATGAAGGGGATACTAAAGTTTTTTTCATCTTCGTCAAACCTTGACGTTGACGGTAATTTATGAATTGATAAACACCCTTCACTTTTTTGTTTTATTTTAACTTTGTTAAATCTTCTTTTATCAGGTTTATTGAACTAAAGTACCACAAACCTTCTAACAAAGAGTTGTTTTTATTAAAAAGATTACCAAGCTATGCTAGCGCTGTTTCATCGATTGTATGAACACCGACCTATCGGTTAAGACAAGTGGTCTTGATATGCTTCGTGTCGCTGCTAGCATATTAAGTGCGCGCTTGTTGTTATTGCAGGGGCACGCAAACAGTTGGATGATATTTGCGTTAAGTTAGGAGCAGACTGCACTCCACCACGAACAGTGGCCAGGATGTTAGACAAGGTCAGTTTCTGTTTTGAATGCTGTTGCTTTAAAAGATTTCGACATCATTTCGCTTTTGATTCAGGCTGAAGATGTTTAGTTTGAAGTGACTGCAGTTATATGTGTTACACTTTCATTTATTGCTCGACTATTAAAAGCTTGGGTTTTTCCCAAGTCCCATAAACGACGCCGAACGCACATAGATAGCACACTTCCCCTCCTTTGTACTCTAGTTGCTCTGGTATAATTACAATCTACAAATAAGCACAAAACAGCAAAAGATTACTCAGAGAACGTTTTTCTTCTATTTCAACTGAAAGTTGCCAACTCTCTTCTGACTTCTATTGAAGTTATCCTTCATTCAATCACTCATATATTACCAACGAGGAGAGGTTGCATGTCACCCTCGCACTACAATAACTTGCATACTTGCAATAAATGTATAATAATGCAAGACCTTTCGTTGGAAATATAGCTCGATCGCAGACGAGTCGTTTCACATTTTGAACATGTAGTTTCTTTGGTTGACAAGATATCGCTTCACGACCTTTTCGCATTGTCACTTTGCCGTGCGCCGTTTGTTCACTTAATTGTGTGATTCTGGCGTCAGTTTACAATTATATCCCTTGTAGTTTTTTCATTGAGTGGGTTGCGTTGGCACGACATGTTATTTATTATAGACAATGGCATCTATTAGTAGTCACTTTACTTATAAATCCATGTTACTTGCAGTTGGTTGGTGACTACTTGGAAGTGAAGTGTATTCATCCGACCTTCATCACTGAGCATCCCCAAATCATGAGTCCACTTGCCAAATGGTAAGTTCTCTGTCCTGATCACAACTTCATTTGTTTTCTGATCGCATGCGCCAATGCACTGGTGAGGAATGCTGCAGAAGCTGGTGTCACGTTTCTGTTTGCTGATCATTCGGAATGTATTTATTTTGTAGGACACAGCAGAAAAACTGTTTTTAACATTTGACTAGCCAAGCCCAACTTAACCTGATACAGTTCAGAGCTGTATGGACTATGGAGGCACCGCCGAGCACATCGTTTTCGTGCATTTCTTTCACTACTGAATACTAAGCAGGAGCATTTTCATGAGAGATTTGGTTACAACCCGACATGATATCGAAGTCTCATCATCTATTTTGAAGCAGCCACTAAGCCAATTTTCAAGTTTTTGACTTAATTTTTTTTTTCTGCAACCATGTGTTCAACACGCTACTCCAATGCCACAGTGACCATCAGTTGCTTGGTTGATTGAAATATGCTGGGGTTTTTCAAAAGATGAACGCTGAATTTCATTTCCTTTGCCTCTCGTTCATTTGTTTATACTATAATCCCCACCGCCAGCAACAAGCCAAGATGCAAAAACAAAACATTCTGCATTTTGTTAAAAAGGTGAAAAGTTGGTAACGTAATTCAATGGAATATTGAGCGTCAAGCAGGCAAAGAAATCAGCGAATAGTTTTACTTTTTCTGTGAATGTTGACCAAATCTTAACCCACTTGAGTTTAGTCCTTTACAACAGGCAAACAAATGAATCATACTAGTTATTACTGTCAATCACAGTTCAATACAATGGAGTTAACAACACCGAACTTAGCTTCCCACCTGGAGTTGTTACAACATTCAGTTCTTTCACAAGCCAAATAATTGTTCTGTTGAGCTGTAAATTTTTAAAAGATTTCCGTATCATTTGTCAGGCATCGGTCCACCCCAGGTCTCACCGAAAGATTTGAGCTGTTTGTTAATAAGAAGGAGATATGCAATGCTTACACGGAGTTGAACGATCCGATGGTGCAGAGGGATAGATTCGCTCAGCAAGCCCAGGTAATGTTGCATTTATGTGGTTTTTACTGATGAATTGGAATGATATGCAGTGTTTGTTTGAATATACTTTGCTCAAGTTATTCTTTTAACGTGTTGTTGATTCGTCCGTTGGTGTAACACAGGCATCTTTATTGAGCAGGCTATTTTGTTGTATGCATATCACGGGATATGACAATTTAGGCTGTATGAGTTATTAGCTCTTCCATCACAACACATCTAGAAAATTTGTAAAAACATAGCCATGTTAATGTGAAGGATGAACCGAAGTCTTGATTTCTATTATACCGAGGTCTAGTTGGTTCCATGTTAGTGGCAGACAACCTTAAAATACCACGTAGTTGACATTAAATTTTGAATTTCATTCAGTTTTGAATTTTGATCTCAAGCGGTTCTTGTTTAAATTTATCAGGGATATCTAATATCTATCTATATAGGGACCAGATTTGACCCGCGAGCCGGACTTTGGACACCCATGGTGTAACATTTTTGATAGCAACATTTATTGTCAGACTGACAGAGTCTCTTTTAATCATCATTGTGTGTTGACAGTTTTCGCTTGCAGTGTAGGGAGAAAGCTTTATACGCTGCTCAACTGCACCCGTTGTGGTTTGAAATATGTGACGTTTCAGTTCTTGTAATTAGCATCGAATTCTTGCTAACACAGACTTTACGGAGTTTATTGTCCAAAGTTTCGTTGGAATCAATTGTTTGACATGTTGTGGGAGAAGTAACAACTGTTGGCCCACAGGACAAAGCAGCTGGTGACGACGAAGCTCAACTGGTCGATGAAAATTTCTGCACCGCTTTGGAGTACGGCTTACCCCCCACGGCCGGGTGGGGAATGGGCATCGACAGACTCGCCATGTTTCTCACAGATTCGAACAACATTAAGGTAGGTGCAGGAACTGAAACACATTTACGTTAAAAATGTTTTTGAGCATTTCTCTCGCTCCAGTAACCGATCGGCACAGTTTTGATGTCGACTATTTCAGATTTCACAACAGTGAACACGGTACACGGACCAGGAGCGGATCCAACGCGTAGCCTTCAGGAGGGGGAAGGGCGATTTCAACATAATGAAAATAAAAACAGCTACATTAATCCGACCTTGCAAATACAGTGTAAACAAAGTAACTTTTACATTTAGGGGGTGGCGATCGCCCGAATTCTCCCTTGATCCCTCACTAACACACACCATGTTATTGCAATTGATTTGACATTCTGGTGATGTTAGAATCGATTACTTTGTCGCTAGCAAACTAAAGTAGTTGTATCTACGCAGGAGGTGCTTCTCTTTCCCGCCATGAAACCTGATGACCAGAAGAAGACGACAGACGGGAACGACAAGGTCACGTGACCATGACCCCACAAAGACGGCTAGTGCGATATTTGTAGTTTGATTGTCGTGGATGTTATCCGCTTGTTATTCGCAAGGTGGTGTCGCAAGTCCGTAGCTTAATGTCGAATAAACTATCCCAGATTTACTTGTGTGTGTGTATTTACTGTTTATGGAAAATAAATTGCCAGCCAGTTAGCTTTCTCTCCAATCAACAGGTTAAAGATTCCACAAAAAACATCCATCCACAAAGAGTTATTTGTTATCAAAAGATGCTACTTAGTGTTTGCTCGTCATGTGAGGTCACTAGCATGCATGGGTGCCATAACTTTGTTCTTACAAATCTCTATCTGTCATGTTTGTATGACAATAATTAAGCCCCACTTGCGAATTTCCGCAATATCTTTTTATAATGCAAATTCCAAAGAGCAATAACAAAAATGACCAACTTCCTCTAGAACACTTCTCCTATCTGCTTATCTCCATGCGCAGAAAGCAACTTAAAAAGAAAACAAACGATTCATACAAAAACACCAGCCGTAGTCATCGGACTCACTTTAGCATTAGACATTAGGGTTGCTCGTTTTTTAACTTTTTTTTTAAATTCTCTCGAGGTAGTAGGAAAATGGTGCCAATGAGTGAGAAAACAATCATGACAAAATTTGAGATTCGTAACAAATTGTCTTCAGCCTCCTCATGGGGCCCAAAAATCGAAAAATGGGGTCAAAAACGCAATTTTTTTCAAAAATATTTTTAGTTTAGGTAGATACAATTGTTTAGATATATCTAAATAACTTAAAAAAAACTTGAAGTCATTTGAACTCAGGCCCGTAACTAGGGGGGGCAAAGCCCCCCTGCAAAAATGTTGGCACCCCCTGGAAAAAATTATGTTAATTAGCTCTGTTCGCTGACTTTTCAGTTTTATACTCAATTTTCTTGTGTTATTTAATTGTAAACATTGTGTGTTTAAGGGTGTGGTAGAATGTTGTCTCTAAAACAAAGTTTGCCTAATTTTAAACGAAACTGCATTAAAAGAGCGAGTTTTGCCAATACCAAACATTCAAATATCTCAGCCAGGAATTAGCAACAAGAAAACATAGAGACTTAGCTTTATTACCGAAAAATGCCCTAGAAAACATGATCTTATCCTTTTGCTATGCCACCGGACAGCACCATTTTACAGGAATATTTATACCCACATGTTTGTTGAAAATGCTTTCAGAATGCACCAAATTCAAAGTAATTTTTCAAAATTTTCTGGGGGAGGCCCCCCAGGCCCCCGCTGCTGGGTGTCGCCTTTGGCGAAGACGCCGTCGGTCTTTGCCCGTCGGCCGTCAACCCCCACCCCCTTTCAAAATTCCTGGCTACGCCACTGACTGTTTCTATGATAACCTAGTCTAATGTAAACGTTGTATTAGGCCTACGATTAATGTTCTTGCGTAAATATACCCACATCGTGTACAAACGTCGTTTTCGTACATGATACGGAAGGTAAAAGTTGGGCCCCCTCTAGAATACTTTCTGCCCCCCTGCTGCTCCAAGCTAGTTACGGGCCTGTTTGAACTATTCCTTCAGCTTCTGAAAATTTTCATTTTGCTGAAAATTTCGCATTTTTGTTTGTGGTTACATAGGGATAGTAGTGGTTACATAACTACAAACTTCGTCAGTGACGTAAATTCAAATAAAAGACGTCACTTTTTCCTACCAAATTAACCCAATTTCATTCAAAAATGACGCAACAACTCAGGGCAGGTCTATAAAAAGAAATACAATGACGTTTTATAGCTGGTAAAATGTCCAATGCAATTATGTATCATGTAACCACCCACAAAAATGCGAAATTTTCACCAAAATGGAAATTTTTAGAAGCTGTGAGGAAGCTGAAGGAATAGTTCAAATGACTCCAATTTTTTTCTTAGGCTAATTAGATATATCTAAACAATATTGTATCTACCCAAATTAAAACTATTTTTGAAAAAAAATGGGTTTTTAACCCCATATTTCGATTTTTGGGCCCCATGAGGAGGCTGAAGACAATTTTTTACGAATCTCAAATTTTGTCATGATTGTTTTCTCACTCATTGGCACCATTTCCTCACTACCCCGAAAGAATTTTAAAAAAAAGTTCAAAAACGAGCCACCCTATTAGACATTCGTCCGATTCAAGTCTGGCAACAAATCGGTAACTTCAGGAATCTGAAGCAATTTCACAGAGCCAGAAAAAAAATTATGACGAGATTCTCCCTAGGCTAGTAATCCAACACGCAATAACCTCATTTTCACAGAGCAATGTTATAATTTTATATCGGAGTTGCGTTGCTAAAGTAGCTTAAAAATAGAGATAAAAACGTAAATTCAAAAGTATTACTCATGCAATATTGCGTACGATTTTTGTTAACAATCCTTCTGTTTCTTGGCAGTCAAGTGTAGCCAGAATTGACAGCGATAAACGTGTTTCGCCTCATCTGCGCTGACTTCGATCGCCTCATCTGCGCTGACTTCGATAAACGTGTTTCGATCTCATCTGCGCTGACAAATAAAAACATTCGAGGGACCCGTAGACACGTGCAAGAGGTTTGATGGAGTTGAGAGCTGATACTATGAGCTAAGTTGGTAAATTCTACAGCGAATTGCTGTCCGATGAATTTCAGAGGCTTCTTAACAGAAATCTTACGGAGTCATGTTATGCCTGGTAGCCTACAACTCCAAGTTTGAACATCGTTTAGGTGATCCTCAGTTATGTTAATGTCGCTTTCTTTTTTATTGCATTATTTTGTACATCATTCATCTTTTGTCGATTCACCATCAGTGGCGGATTCAGAACGTAATTTTTGGGTGGGCCTAAGAAATATCTTGGTAGACCTTCACCAGTGACGATCGGTGAGGGAAAGCAAGGAAAGCAGTGCTTACCTGAGCGAAAACTATGCAAAGTATAATGATTGAATTCTAGGTTTAACTTCTTATTATTTTTATCATGTCTATTTTAACTTGAAAATTACTGTATTCGTGACTAGAATTACTCGTAACGCTAGTGAGTAGTCTAAATCCTCACCAAACCGCATGCCTTGCCTATAAATGCCAATTAACGCAAACGCTTCTGTCAGAAACAATCACTGAGGCTCCAAGGTAAGCAACTATCAAACTTGCTTACCCAAATTCAAAAATGTCAAAAAACGCCTTCGTTTTATCCAATCATCACTCGTTTTGCAAAACGTCACCAGCTGCTTAGCCAATCAGATGTGTTATGGTGAGACCAGGTGAGTCTTGCTTTCCCAGTGACGTCAATGCATACATTCGCTAGAGCGGCTAGACTAACTCGTCAGAATGGTGCTCGTCACGGTACACCGCACAAGCATCATAATGCCGAAATAATTGTTGCTGTTTTTTGATGTCTCCTCGCCATGTACTGTAGGTACTTTAGCCTACTAGCTTTCATAGTCATGCCTTTGCCCTTTTTACAGCGTTGATGTAACGTTACTTCGCCAATGAACGTTCAGGTGCGGGTGCAATATTTAGATTGTTAAGCTTCTATACGCAGGAGGCAAACTTATCCAGCTTTTTGTACAAATTGCTTGCGGTTGTAATGTTTAGACCTAAGTGTTAGTTTTTGTAGTGTAGGCCTAACTGAATATCTCAGAATGAATATTCATGACGAATTAAATATTTAGACAACTATTATTCCATGTCTAACACTGGATTTTGGTCCTGCAACGTTAAAATTAAGATTGTTCATGACTTCTAAACATTAAATGGATGTATGATCACGACAAAGGCGAAGCACAATTTAACAGATTTTTATGTTTGATTTGTTTTGAAAATGCTCTCAGAGCGCACCAAATTGGAAGTGTTTTTCATAAATTTCTGGGGGAGGCCCCCCAGACCCCCCGCTGGAAGTGTTGCCTTCGGCAACACGCCTTCGGGCTTCGCCCGACGGTTACGCCCTTCGTGCCCAGGCCTACTACCTTGCTGCAGCATATTTACAAGTTGCTTTCCCAACGGTTTAAGCCACCGAACGTCACTGACCTTCACCAATAACCAGTGATGTACGCGCATACAAAAATATTGACGCCGTCAGCGTTAACGCAAACGTTCGAAAAACCATACGCCGTATGCGTCAACGCAACTTGTAAAAAAAGTTGGCGGGGTCAGCGCATACACTAGCGTAAACTACGTAATTTTGTTTGCTAGGTGTCAAACATTCACACGGTATAAACCACTCGAAACAAACAAGTTTTATTTTGAATTTCCACGAAGAAACACAAGCATCTGAAAGTGTTCATCTAACATTTTGCTGTGTTTGTTTGTTTATCTTTATCCTGCATTGCGGGAAAGCGGACTTGAGCGCTATGCATCGGTGTACGCCTTCCGACATACACCTGACCCACGCTGCAGCCGACGGCAATGTCTGTTTCCGGTTGTCTACTCTTCTTATGACTTAAATTTGGTAATACCCATTACTCGAAATCGATCACTAGGTAGAGGCAATTATCGTAAAGTTTCTTGCCCAGAGAAACAACAGCAAGCGCGGGTGGCTGGAGTCGAACATGCAGGCTCTCGACTGCGAGCCTAACGCGCTAACCACTCGGCCACGGTTTTGGTCCCAATATGTCTTTGCCTGGCATTGAAAACATTTTTTCAACTGCAGCGCTGGAAGGTATTGGCGTGTTGTAGCTAAAAAAAAGACATTAAAAAGTATGCGTTGACGCTATGCGCTAAAAACCGCGAAAACTTTATGGCGTAGCCTCAAGCGCAAACCATCCAAAAAAATGTGGCCGCAAGCGTTAGCGTAAACAAAAGTCTACGCCGCAAGTTTGCGCGTATACGTACATATCTGCCAATAACGCCACGGCGGGCCAGCATACAAAAATTAAAGTGGTATAAGGGGGGCGGGAAGTAGGTGTGCTCAAGGGGCTGCAGCCCCCCCTAGAGCTAATTCAGCCCCCCTGGAATTTTCGATTATTGCTTTAACCTCCCCTAGAAAATTCTGACAATTTAAGGTACATGACGTTGTAAAGGAGGTGAGGCTTATTGTCGATGCCTACTTCGTTCAAAGAGTTGCAGTTACAATTGGTGAATAGTCTAAACGTAAATGTTTATTCATGTTGCTTTTTGGTTTTGATGAAATTGCCTGCAATTTGCTGGGTTTCTGTCCTACTCGTTGGTGCGTTCGTGCTTCTGCCCTCGCTCGTGTTGTTAAGTTAATTGTCTGACCGACACGACAGAAGATAGTGCAATGAGAGGAGACGCACGTACAAAGATATTCGGCTTGGTAAAACAAGCACGCACGATGCGACTTTATTTTGCGATTAGCTGCAGCGGCCGGTGAAGTTTTTGAGCCTGCGGAAGCCGTCGCAAGATAGCTTCAAAACAAGAAGATCTCTGCTTCTACAGCTTTATAATCCATCACCATTCTCCACAAACGGATCAAAAATCTCGGAAAAAATGAATCCATTTCCAAGCTTATGGAAGCAGCGAACGTCTTTACGTCTGCCTATAACCTAAAGACGCCAAAGGATCCCCGAGAGTGCAAAACTCCAGTAAGATTTTGAAACACAGAAGAGTCGAATGCTTTTTCGTCTGCGGGAGAAAGAACGTGGAAAGGGCAATACACCGAAGCCTTTAATTTGGTTCAAGCTGAGCTTGATCGAAGATTCGACCAGGCGGATCTGCTTACAGCAGCCAACAAGGAGAAGGCCCTTCTGAGCTGTGTAAATGGTGAGGAAAGGTCTGATACTGGCGATCATCTTACCCGATGCCATCAGAAAGATCGCCTAAAAACGGAACTTGCTCAGCGATGTTGTAAGTGGAAAAACCGCCAACTCCGTTCAAAAGGTTGTTGAGATACTATCGCAACTAACGCCTCAAACACTAGATCTTTTCAAAGAAACGCGAAAATTCGTGGAGCTCTGCCTTTGCCTCCCGGTTTTAGCTGCATCATCAGAACGTTTTTTTCTGCTCTAAGACACCTGAAAACATGTTTGAGAAGCTCAATGACACAAAAAGACTTAGGCTACTCATCTTGCGTTGATACATGTCCACCAAAACACTGTCGATGTCAAAGAACTCATGACACAGGTTATAGAGACATGAGCGAACAACCTGAGACATGAGCGAACAACATAAACACCTGAGCGAAAAACAATCTTCGGAAACGTGTGAGAACTCATTTCCACAAACTGTCGTTTTCATATCACTTTCTAATTTGTTCGTTTTCATTTTGATTTCCTGAACAGCTGCTTTGTTGTTACCTTTCTTCATTTGTTACAATTTACAAAGTGTGTGACTTGGCGTCGTTTCTGACACAGGAGGGTACCGAATGCTTATACTACCGTACGTTACCAGTTATTTTAATGTTCTCCCATATAAGGGGGGTCTGGGGGGCAAAGCCCCCCAGAAGCCGACAACACTACGGCAGCTTCAGCCCCCCTAGAGAAAAATAGTTCCCGCGCCACTGAGTGGTATAGTGGTACAAATGGTAAAGTGGTATCATGCTGTGAAATAGCGATGCCAAAGACAATTCAGTGCCACTTGGTTGTTCTAGTGTTAAACATTAATAAGTCTTTTTTTTATAAATCTGATTTTGGGTGGGTCCACTGTCAATCTGGGTGGGCCTGTACCGATCAGGCCCACCCGGTAGATCCGCCCCTGTTCACCATTATTGTTTGGATACTCATTACTCATATGGTTCATCATGATCTGGGGGTGGGCTGGTGTGACGTTTGGCTTCGATCACCGCAAGCTCGTGTGACAAACTAAATTAGTCTCGCGCTTGCCTTCAGATGATCTCACGTTTTTGTAAGTCACACGAAGCATTTTTTGGACTACCTGGAGAAAAACTCACACAGTTTTAGTTAGAGAACGGTCGTTTATTTTGCTTATCACCAGAGTTGAGAAAAATGGAGAAACAAAACGAAGACGTGCACAACGTTTAACTGCTTATTCATTACAAACAGACAAAGCTTGTTTGTCTGGCACAGTTTATATTAGTAAATAAAATAAATAGCCTAAGTAAAGAGCTAAGTCTTTCGCTGAAAATTATGTTAAAATTTTGCTGGAACTCGAAACAAGCTCATATTGCAAATCTGGGCTTCAGTTGACAAACTTTTTTTTTAACCATTGTAATCTACTTTGCGAGCTCTGGTATTGACGGTTGAAGTTCCGTAGTTTAACTAATCATTCATGTGATCTTCATTTTTCATTGTATTCTAAATGCAGCTGATTGGTGATAACTTGGAAATGAAATGTATTCAATCAACGTTCTTCACTGAACAGTCCCAAGTCATGAGTCCACTTGCAAAATTATAAGTTCTCTGTCCGGGTCGCAGCTAAGTTAGTTAATTTCATCTTTGGGCAAAGTGTAAACTTAAAATGTCTTTAAAAGCTAATGACAGTTGATGTTAAGCCCAGCATCTTTTAACGTGTTTATTTTTGCTGAAGTTGTCGTAATAGTAAAGATAATTTTAGCCTCGAAGTCTTTCTATCGAAAGAAACAAGTAGAAAGTCCAAACCGGTTCAATTTCATACGATTCCATACAATTCGTATTTCCAGATAGGCCTAGCCCTATTCAGTAGTTTAGAAATATAATGATATCACTTTTTTAAAGCCGATAATGATATTCTTACCGGTAGGCTACTTTAGTGTTGCAACTTGCAAGGATACGTAGCAATGATGTTCCAATTAAACAACAAAGAGTTCCATCAAACGTCAAAACGAGTTTTGATTGCACAGAACTGTACAAAAAAGTCTTCACGTCAATATTTGTTACCTTCCATTGTTGCTTTGTCAATCAATCAATGGATTATTTGTCAGAAACAGGAATAGGCTACATCAGGGGCGGGCAACATAGCCTACGGCCCGCGGGCCGGGTTCCGCCCGCGACGGAATTTTGAGCGGCCCTCACACAGTTTCCGATCTTTACATGATAATGTGGCCCGCGGCCACATTCTGCCTCAATCTCCCACTACTTGCTTACTACGTCAAATAATAGTGACTGGTAGATATTCTTTACATCTTTGACTTCGGTTTTTAGCCAAGTGACAAGCATGTTATGTTCCGTCATAAACGGAACTGCTTGGGACGGGGATACACAGATACAAATAATAGAGATTGTTGGTTAACGGGGAACGGATACAAATAATAGTGATTATTGGTGATTCTTTAGTTTTTTGTGTTTTTAGATTCTTTGTTTTCAGTTGAAATTAGATTTTGAATTTACAATAAATATTTTCCCATGGATTTTGCCAAGAAACGTAAAGTTGAAATCAGTGTCTCGAATTTTGGATGCTCAAGTACTTTTTCACACAAGTCGGCAAGAAAGCAGTATGTTTGCTTTGCAATGAAAGCCGTAGTGTTGCCGTATTTAAAGAGTAGCCTACAACATTTGCCGCTATTATGCGACAAAATATGCAGGCCATGACAGTAGGCCTACTTTATCATCAACGGAACGGCAAACAAAAGCAACAGAGCCGGACAGAAGACTTGTAAAGCAGCAGAATGTATTTGTAAAAGCCAAAACAGCCCGGAAAACTGCTACTCATGCCAGCTTTGTTGTGGCATACAACATTGCTAAGCATAGCAAACCGTTCTGCGATTAATGTAGCGATTCATGAATCCGGCCCGCCAAGTACTTCATTTTCTCGTATCAGGCCCGCCGACTAGAGAAGTTGCCCACCCCTGGGCTACATGGTCGAAATATGCAAGTTGTATAGTTCCCATACTGACAGGGAGACAACGAAAGGACTATACGGTCTACTAGTCAATCGCCACCATACAGAAATGATAATTTTGTCGCGTCAGATACAAAAAAATGTAACAGAAACATATAATGCTTCCGCGGTTCAAAATACACACCAAAAGAAAAACAAACATTTGAGATAATAATGTTAACACAAACACTAGCGTACGCAGGGGGGGGGCATTGGGACATGCCCCCCCCCCTTAAAAATGTTTTAGTAGTTAACGACGTAGATTAAAGCATTGAATATATTTTGGATTGCACTGTCAAAGCAATTAACAATGTTGTTCTATAGACTAACTTCTAAGCCAATACGAAATACATAGCCCAATCAACCTACCCCACCAAAGGTATGTAACAGAAGTGATGAAAGCAGATGTCATTAGAACAGAAGTGGTTAAGCTAACATTCTGTATACATAAATCAAGCACTACAGTTGCTTCTCAAAGGTCTTCTTTATTGATTACCCAGCATACAAGTCGATGTCATCAGATAGCTGAGACAAAAACAGGTCACGTCAAGTTCCGTCAATTTGAAAAGGAAGGAAAAAAAAGAACGAATCTTGCCAATCTAGTTGTTTTATACGCCAAAGTATTCATCCGCCGGAGTGCTGCCAGGCCCAATGCTAATGAATTAATAAAACTTGAAACAGTTGAATTATGCTAATAATGTTAAAACTTGAAAGTAGGCTAAACAGTACAATTATGAAAACGTTGGACTGCATTGCAGAATATTGGTTGATGACGAATACGAGACAGCAGTCGATACAGGTATGCCAATGTAGCATAGTGTTCTGTAAGCCTATTATAGTGAGAAAGAAATGGTTAAAGTCTAAACTAAAACCATACTGGGATATCATGAAGACGTCTGGGATATCAATGGCCAGTGGCGTAGCCAAGGGGGGGGGGGGGGGTTACAACCCTCCCTTTGGCACGCGTGTGACGTCACGATATTGAGAATGATGCTTTCAGTCTCTTTATGCTTGGGAATGATAGCCTACTTTCAATCGAAAAAAAACTTGCCTAATTTTAAACAAAACTGCATTAAAAGAGCGAGTTTTGCCAATACCAAACATTCAAACATCTCAGCCAGGAATTAGCAACAAGAAAACATAGAGACTTAACTTTACTTCCTAAAAATGACGAAGAAAACATGATCTTATCCTTTTGCTATGCCACCTGACAGCACCATTTCACAGAAATATTTTTTTTTTATACCTACATTTTTGTTGAAAATGCTCTCAGAATGCACCAATTTCAAAGTAATTTTTCAAAATTTTCTGGGGGAGGCCCCCCAGACCCCCGCCGCTGGGTGTCGTCTTAGGCGTAAACGCCGTCGGGCTTCGCCCGCCGGTCGTCAAAACCTTCCCCTTTCAAAATTCCTGGCTACGCCACTGTCAATGCCCCCCCACCCCTTGAGAAAATCCTGCGTACGCCACTGAACACAAAATTACAAGAAATAAGCAAAAATCACATTTCCATAACGTACTATTTACGATTCGCCATAGTTTTGTAAAATTAGGGCTTTCATCTCTTTTTCCCTGTCTTTATGACGTCATGGTAACAATAAAGAAACGCACACCTTAATTCAGCATTTTGCAAATTACATACGGCTCACGAATATCATTAATAAGCTGGTTCGACGTTCGCAAGGGCGCTAGCTCAACACCACTCAAGAACAGGAGTGGCTGTGTCTTTAGCAGGACACTTAAAGGCATGCCTAATGGTGGACATGAAAATTGGCTTTCTTGTTGGGTTCCTTGTCTTCCTGTCCACTTAATCTAAATCCTCAACTACTGGGCGTAAGGCTAAGTTACGAAAAAAAATCACCAAGAGTAGCAAAACTATGTAAAGGACATCTGTTCAAAAAGGTTTCATGTTTGCTTTGATTACAAAAACAAGCATAACATTGTGGGAGGTTTCTTTCTGGCATTATGCAAATTATTAGGCTATTTACTGTTTTTGTGCGAATTTGCCTTAATTTTATGGTGGACCGTGAATCATTAACAAAATTGCAAGGGGACCATTACATAAGTTTTTTTTTTAAGTTTGAGAACCACTGCTGTACATCAACATGCATGTTCAAGTTTTATGATGTTTTGAAACAGTATCTTGAATATACACAAAGTCAATAAAACAGCAACAAGCAAACCAACAGCCAACGCACTGGCTTTGAAAATAAAAATCAAAGCTTCAAGTTAAACATATTTGTTGCATCTTCTCCGTACAGTGTCTGATCGAGAAGGCTAGAAAAATCCGAAGTATGCCTAGGTATCTTCATGACCCCGCATGCAATCGAGATCACGGAAATGATTGCGCCGTAAAATATGACCAAAAAAGGGTATATGTCATTGCCATCAGATGCAGAAGTTGCAATTGTCAATGGTTCCACAATGTAGCTGGTTATCTATAACATTTTCAAGCGAATTATTCATTCCACTGTCATTGCAATTGCCATAAAAGTTGCCATGGCTAAATTTTATCTTAACAGAGAAAACTTACAAAAAAAGCGAATAAAAGCTTCTAACACAAGCACAGAACCAAAAATCTTAAGACAAATTCAAGCTCACGACCTTGCGCGGTAAGTATGACTAGCCTATGGCATCACACACAAGCTACTTATCAGCCACAGCGTGATCAATATACGGAAGTGGTAGCTCCCAATCTTGTTAGCTTATTAGCATTATTATTTTAGTCGTAGTAGGCTAAGCTATACGGTCCTGTACTGTACATATCGAGATGAAGATGTAGGCTATACAGCATCCAGATTCCAGATGCAAAAAAGGAAGGAATCTGAAGTAATCACTTGGGTTTAACAGTGCAAGGTGGTGCGTGTGTTGATGCAGAAGTTGGACGAAGAGTGAGAACTGAGAACACAGAACAGATTCGCAAAGTTGCAGAAAGCTAACGGGTATTCTGTTCAATAGGAAAGTGCCAAATTAGGTGACAAAGAAGAGTGAGAGAGAAAGGGAGGTGTTTTGTTTGTCTTTTAAGCATGAGACAAAAACAGATAAAAATACAAAAAAAATACATAACATAGCCTATATAAAACAGAAAAGACTAGCAGCTTCGAATAACCTTATCGTTCTTTAGTCTTACAGGTGCTATCTGTCATCAAGCTACAACAACAGCCTTTTTTTTTACGTCAAATTGACAACAGTTAAAACTTTTAGCTTATCCCCGGGTACATTTAACAGCTACATGCAGCTGATACAAATAAGAATTAACAAAAGGCAGTGCGTGTGAATATTAACTTTTTTAAACTAGCCTACAGTAGGCTACATCATCGATCACGCAGACATTATCACACCCAATAAAAATAGCCTATACCGATAATAATTAATGCGTGCTTCAGAGTTAAGCACAAAGAAACGGCAAACATAAAAAGTGGTCAAAATGAAAATTCTGCCTTTTTTTCGGCATAGCGAAGAAGGCTAAAATTATAATCAAAGTGATGAAAGAGAAGAATGTGGAAAGCATAGGCTACTAGGGAGACTTGGGCTTTAGAGAAACACAGTTGCAAAAAAAAGAACATTTCAAGGACAGAGGACGTTTCTACTTCTTCTTTTTTAGTTTTAGGGCCGAGGGTCTACCCTTTTACCACTTCAGGTTCAAGATGTTCATTGAGGACTGCTAGCCTACTTAGGTAGAACCATTCAAAGAATGGTAGTAAAAAAGGGAGAAAGGCTTGAAGTAAGTCGGAGATGCTGCGTTAGAGGGGACTTGGAATTTACGCCATTGAATGGTGGGGTAATGCACAAGCAGCACAATAGACTAACGAGGAAATTGAAAATCTGTAGAGGTGACACCACATCGACTGTGGGTTTTCAACAAGAAAAAGGAAGAGACTCAGGCTTCCAAAACTAAAGTCTGCTTTAGACACGCTCTTAAGTGTGAGTAAGTGGGGTAGTGGGAAAACAGCCTAATCCAACCAAGATCGCTAAGTTATCTACCATAGCGACGTAAAACTACAAAAAGAGTAAATAAACATTACGAAACTTGAGTAAGCTGTTGTTACAAACCCTATAGGTTGCTATGGCACAAGCTATTCTGTATTCTTACCTCAAACAGTTGGTGATTGCGACTTAAATCGCCACTAAGAACGGCCTGGTGTTGTGTCTCAAATAACAAATCCGATGTGACTGCGCCAGCTCTCTCCTGGCGAAAATAGTCGAGAGAAAGTGTTCCTGACAACTTTATTTGAACGCCAGATCGTGGTTTCAATCCCTCTACGTTGCATACAAGATATCGACAAGAACCTGATTTACAGTTCTAAACATACCAAAACAAATTTCAACGGGATGTTACTAACTAATAAACACTTTTAGACAAACGGACAAAAGCCAGATAGTTAGATAAAATCACTATTCTGATTAGTTACACTTTTTCTTTTAAATATAAGCAAAATTTAACTGACTGCTGACGTAGACTATGTAGCTGCTATCGAAGATACTCAGCTAAAACTTTTGTTTCGAAATAAACTTAGTGTCAATATGCCAATAACATTCATTACGCATGATAAGCTTTCACTACTTGCACCATACAATAAAAATTGTGCACTCACAAACACAAGATTAGTGTTTAAATTGGCGTCGTAAATCCCATCGGCAATTTTGGTCTTTGAACTGCGAAGAGAATTGATTATGTCGATGTTGCTAAAACTCGATACATCTTGGCAAGATACCGGTCCACTGGTGACTACGTCATCAAGAGAAAACAAATCGGCGTCATGTTGGCGTACAAGTGGCCATGATATGTAAGCGGTGGCTGTTTGCATTTTGAATGATCCCATGTTGGTGATCTGTTCAAAGACCAAATCCATTTAAAGACAAGTTTTTTCAACATTATTCATCCAGTTTGGTCGCAAAATGTTAAGTTAAAAAAATGCAAAAAATGAGAAAGGATTCTCCATTTGCACTTCAAAAATTTGACAAGAAAACTTATTATTTATTTTCTCACTAAGTTGTTTAATTTCAACATCACACTGGCTAAGAAAGCAGTGATGTTTATATTGAACAAGTTGATAACAAAATTCAATTAAATTTTTAACACTGACCTCGTAAACATGCGTCACAGATACAGTGTCACCATTTTTCTTTGGAGTCTGTAGCAAAATGAACTCTGGACTGAAATAGCAAGGTTGGGATTACAGCGCCTCAAAATTGAACATGATGTCAGCCGACATCAAACTTTCTTGCTGGACACTACTTAAGTTAGAATGTACATTGACCAATGATGCAATTATAGGTTTGTGCCTGGACAGGAACGAATTGTCATTAAAATAAGCCCCCAAATGCCACATTTTAATGCAAATACTGCACTTTCATCTCCAAATTTAAACAATCGCGGGAGCCTGTTTTAACATTTGATTAACATAGAGACGACTCGTTTCCTCTAAAATAGCCTACACTCTTGGATTTGCTGCTGCACCTATTGTCGTAGGGATGAATTGCTTTTAAGAAAGTAGGCTGCTAAGTGGTAAATTGTGAATCTGCAGCTGGTGCGGCTTTGAACTAATAAATGGAAACATCAATGCAACGTAAGGGACAGTTTATAAAACAAAATAGTCTCAACAGTACAATAATTAAAAAAATTAGTTGCAGTACAGACAACTTTAGACTTTCTCTATTTTAGCACATTTTCATTTTCGCTTGAGCTTCTGGAGCCGAGGATGCATTCTTTTTCCTAGGTTGGGGTTGCTTTCGTGAACTATATCTAAAGGCTACGTGCGTGAGAGCAGGCAATGTTTGGTCTTATAATATCTAAGACACGTAGACCATCTGCCCCATTTAGTGTGTCCAAAATGATGTAACCATTGGTGATCTACTGTAGTCTGTTCCTCAGCAAAACATTAACAAAAAGATTACTAGGCCTCACCCTAAATTACATCAACGACAATTCGTAGCGTGTAGCTATTCGAGTGGCATACTGGAAAGCTGCTTGTCTTGCAAAACATTCGGCAAGCTTCCGCTACCTTAAATAGGCTACTAACAACTCACATAGATACAGGAAAGATATCTGCCTTTTTTTTGGTCTGTATATCAATGTTAAATTTAACTGATTTAGTAGAAGATTTGTAGATTCTTTCGTAGACAGTCCAAATTCTGCAAAAAAGTCGGTCTTTATTGAAAAATAACTGAAAGCTTAGGTTTATAGTAAATCAATGAAGCATAGGCTACTGTTCATCGGCTACCATTTATTTTACTCAAATAAATGTAGGAGTGGGGAGGGGCTGGGGTAAAGTGTGCAATGGGTTAAGATGAGCAACCTCAAAAACTACTCGGCAGATTTTTTTGCCATAAATGTATTACCCATAATGCAACTTCAGTCAATATATTTGTTATGTCCAATGAAATATGCATTTTACAACGACATGCAATTATATGGTTTTAATTGAAAAATTCAACTTTTTTCGGTTGCAAAAAATTGAATATATTTATTGCTACACCATGTAAATGAAATCTGTTTTTTTTGATTTGGTATAATAGATAAGGATATTCAACCAAAACTTTAGATTAGTTAGTTTTGTGGTTTTTTAAATATTTTCACTTTTGTCAGAACAATTAGGATGGGGTAAAATGTGCATTGTGCAATTAAAGTAGGTGCGTTATAAAGCAGTTGCTCAACTTACCCAAGCAGAAATAGCCTTGTATAGGCTGCTTAGTTTTTAAACGGTTGAATTTTTGTTTTAAGCTTCACTGGATAAAATAAAAAATGTAGAGTTATGTTTTTATCAGAGCCTCACAATCATATAAATAGACTAGTAGGGGAATGTTTCAACTTAATGGAGCTGCTCAACTTATCCCAGATCACGTGTATATACTGATGAGATGAGCCCAGCCTCATGGGCGAAACACGTGTCTATCGCTGTCAATTCTTGCTACACTCGACTGCCGAGGCCCGAGAGACACATGTTTTTGGAAAAGTCTTGATGGCTAGTATGGAGAGTACACCGGTATGGTTAGCGAAACACAATGCTCGCTGTTCTATATAGTGAGTAGTCAGATAGTAGGCTACTGACGCCAGGAAGATCGCTCCGTCTCAACAGTTATCCCAGATCACTGCTCAACTTACCCCATGAACTTTTTGTCGGGGTAAGTTGAGCAATATTCATATAAATATTAACATATAAAAAAATAACTGCATATATTGCACGGTCACCAAACTCAATCTAAAATGTACCGTAGCTAACTTACTAGTGCTTCCAGTCAACTCTTTTAAAATTTTCAAAAGCAAACCGTTTTTTTTGTTGTTGCAAAAGCAACGAGCAAAAAAGTGTTCATCTTACCCCACTCTCCCTACTGTCCAAAAAAAATCTATTTACTCACTTGAACTCAAGATCATTGACGTTTTGTAAAACAATAAGATCAAACACAAGGTCGATTGTTACTTTTCCGTTTGTCCCCAAAGGATTCCCAACGTCACAAGTCAACAAGTGATTGGCATTCCAACAATTGAAGTAGTTACCCTGGGGAACAGTTTTTTATTTATTTTTTGTTGCATGACATTTATCAACCGATTGTTGATAGATTTTTTGCGCTGATTCTAAATCCGAAATCGGTTTTTGTCCACAAGCTCTAGTTTTTATGTAATTTAAATTTTTAGTTTTAGTTTTACGAAAACTTATTCTTTAATGCTTGTATTGCTCTACGACTCTACGTGGTCTTTGCTTTGGTCTAGAAACCATAAACAGCAAAGCATGCCATCTCACAGTTACAACCGCTAAAATAACTTTTGTCTCCTTTACATATTAGCAGATTAGTCAACTCAAAGCATTAATATGGCATGTTTGTAAGACAGAGCTGCTGATAGGCCGAACATGCTGATAAAAGTATCTGAAAAGAGCTCTGTGCGTAAGGTCTTGTGAGACAACCGGAATACAAAGCAGCCTAAAAACCCCAAGACCATGTAACTAACTGCTATTTTTGCTTGGTTAACACAAAGGAAGTTGACAAAAGAAATCAGCATAAGATCTCCTATCTAAGCATTCCATTAGCGATTAGACCTGATTTACATTGTGAACTTCCTATCCCGGTGACTGTGTGACTTTTCTTCATGTGAAGACAGCTAAAATGATGATCAGGGATATATGTAGCCTATATTTGAGAGAAACGTATGATGACAAACGAGATCATCAACTTAGTCCAATGTCACGAGAATATCTGCATCATTCGAGTACGGTAAACCTCAAAATGGTCAGCTTTCTCCATGGCGAAGATCGACAGAAACACTGGACACATACGGAGTGGTCAAAAAAAAGGAAAAAATGCTGAAAAAAAGTAAAAAAGAAATATATATATATATATATATCAAAATGCCAAAGTCAAAGTAGTCTGTCAAATTCATTAATAAATGCTCAAATTTCTGAAATTTGACTTTAAAAGCGCCAATAGCAATCCTGTTTGCCGCGCAAGATGAGACCTAGTGTTTGGCTTCCAATTCAGATGTTATTACAGCAACGTCCATGCCCAATGATAAAATGGTTCCTATAAAGGTAGTTAACTTACTGTAGTTTGGATTTAAAAAAATTGTAGTATTCAGACGGGTATATGAGAATATTTTGATTTAGTTAACCGGTTAACCGGATTATTAACTGACATTATAACGTAACTAATGTTACGAAAGTTATGCAAGAAGTATTAATTGCAAAATTATCTAATTAGATTATGACATGATGTTTTTGTAAAAGTAAATATACACGCGGGAATAAAAAGTTAAGCTATTTTCAACATTTTTTGTTGTTTAAAAAAACTGATGCGAACCATCATGCGATTGTATAATTATTGGAAGTCAACTTTTCTTGCAAACATTCTGTTACAAAATACCCATTCTATTGTATTTCCACATGGCCTAAATGGGTCAAATCGGAAGCAGGATTTGGCAAAGATTAGACTTTAAACAATCGAGAGGAATTTTTCCGAGGCTTAAAAGCTTCATTTTCCGTTTTGGACTTTGCTTCTGTTTGTGCTTTAAACATCAGATATTGCAGCAACCGAAATCTTAGGATTAAAATAGAAATTAAGTTTCTTAAATTTTAGCCTACCTTGGTTATTCGTTCAATTACACTGGGCGACAGAAAATTGTAAACGAAATCTAATTTGGTAATTCTGGAAGGTTTATAGCGCTGACTTTGAAAATGCCCTGATTATTTTTAGTTTATCAAGTTTTCGAGATATTCCATTTTAAATTTTCAGTGTCATGTTATATTTGTATTACTATTAGCTTATCGGCAGATTGATTATTATGACGTAATCATAATTCAGTCCGATAGTGATGTAATTTATGAAGCATTTCATTTGTGTCTAATTGATGTCGTTGAATAGTAGGACAGCATGCAACAAGAAGAAGGTTTGTCAACGTTTTGAAAAGTTTCATATAGAGATTTTAATTTCAGCTGTAGACAGCGCTTCAAAGCTGGGTAGCCTTTGAATGTAGGTAGCTTACTTAGCGATGGAATTGCGTAGCGGATAAGACGCTCACTTTTCCGTCCTGGTTTGACACCCAACCTAAGTTGTTTGTTGAAAAACACCACTGGCTGCTGCGCATGGTGTAATAAACTGGATAGGCGTAGTTGCTGAAGGAAAGACGGCCGAGAGAAAGAAACTAGCCGACACACTGCCGAAAGCCTAGGCTAATATTATGAGAACCTTATTTTCTCAATCCTCAAGCCTTGAAATCAAGTATGGGCTTGTCTTTACCAGCCTCTAAATATCCGGCGAGAACCATAAGACCACATTCAGGTCTGTTGTTTTTGTCTTGTCAAAGCGAAAAGTGTTTTCTTCAAAAACTAAAAGTAAATTATCCCAATTTTTTTGGTAAAGAAATTAAAAAAAAAAACTTGTCAAGCAATAGGAAAGTGCAATTTTAGTGGATTCGCATTTTTCTGCAAAATTTTTCCAGTATAAGCCCAATAAAACTACAAAATGAAATCTTTGATTGAAGATAAACTAAAAAAATGGTAAAAGATCCAGATTTTGAAAAATTGTTGTCAAAACTAAAATTACGTGCTTGGTAAGCATTCAAGTAGTTGTGTGCTAACTTTTTAGAAAATGCAAAATCGCCTTCTTTTCAGGCAGGGGTTGAAGATTTGCTTTAGCTTACAAGGATAGGAGTTGTCGCATGTTCCTCAAAATGCATTTCCTGCACTCTCACTTGAATTTCCTTCCAGAAAACTTTGGCGCAGTTTGTGACGAACGAGGTGAACGATTCGATCAGAACATTCAAACTCTTTTCAAAGGTTTTTGAGATCAAGTAATGATTAGAAACCACTGCTGGATGTTATATTGTGATGATCCCAGTCATGTGTACAAAAGAAAGTCATTTGCTAAACATTTAGTCACAATGTATGATTGCTGTGTATTGTTTTTATTGTTTTTTTACCAAAAACCACGCACCGTTCTTTCAGAAACGACAGTAGTTGAGTTTGGATATTCGACAACCAGCAGAACTTCGTAGGCGTTTTCATTCAAATTATTGATTGTAGATGACAAAATTACTTGTTTGTCGGAATTGCGCTGTTTCCTAATGAAATAAAGTAGATTTAGTTTGACAAAATTTAAGAGTAAACTATCTTCACCTTATATTTATCATGAATAAGGCAAAGTTTTGAAAACTGTTTACATATATTCAAATTAATAATTTTGTTCTGCAAACCGAAAGAAATTGAATGCATAGTCAATAGGCTACAAATCCACTAGCCTAAACTTTGATTGAATCTTTATCCTTGGACTGAGAAAACTTCTTTGAGAGCTGCCAACTTGTAAAGGCTTTGAATCATTGACGCAGGCCCGGTCACCGAGATCGGCAGTGAAATTCCCTCTGGTTGATGTGTTATTCTCTGTGAGCAGGTTCATCCATTGTGTTGCTGTCCTTGAATGTGCTTACCCAGGCCCGGATTTAGGGGGGGCAGAGGGGGCAGTTGCCCCGGGCCCCCCGACTTTTGAAGGGCCCCCCTATGTGGTTAAAATGTGATTTTGTGTTATTTTTTTTCCTTTTGGCCTTTAAAGTTTCTGTAAAATGCTGTGCAGTAGGCCTACTGGACTGATGCTACTGTAGACGTAGAGACCGTTTTTCGCGCCGTAGGCGCAAAAAATTTTTTTGCATGGGGGCCCCCCGATCTAAAAGTGCCCCGGGCCCCCCATCAGCTAAATCCGGCCCTGTGCATACCCCTAGAGTCGAACCAGCGCTGATTGACCTTGTGGCTTCTTCGTGAACAAAGTCTGGCACTTAACCAATTGAGTTATCTGATCGGTCAGTTAGTGGTACGTATGCTTATTAGGTAGCCTATTATGAATGAGATCACAGCTGATCAAACACGATTAATCTGTTGAAGAGAAAGAAAATGTCGGTATTTATAGAAAAAAAACAGTCATTTAGAAAAAAACAATAAATTGCTAGGGTAGCAGTAGCACACACAGCATGGTTGGTTGGTTGGTTGGTTGGTTAGTTTTGAATCTTTATCCTCGGACTGAAAAAGCCTTGATAGGTTATTCCTGGTAGTTTCGCTTACTTGTAGACTGTAGATGTAGAGTGTAGAGGCTCTTCCCGCAGGGCCGGTTACCGAGATTGGCAGAGTGAAGTTTTCCGATTGTTGAAGTCTTGTTGCCGGGAAATTATTCCATTCACTAGGAATTTCATGCACATAAGTTAAATTAATATGAGAACTTACGCGAACGATAAAAGTTGCAGATCAGGTGTGCAGATATTATCAGCGCCGCAATTTTTTGATATATCAACTTGTGTGGTAAAAAAATGACCAGATGTAGCATCCAAGATAGGATAAAGAGGTTGATGCTTCTCTGGAATCCAGTATGAAATCTTCACTAAGATGGGTGACAATTTGTCTTGGAACTGGGTCTGCAAACATCCAAATCAAGAAGAAATACCATAAAACTAGTAAACGTACGTTACATTCAAAGGTCTGTCAATTTGAGCTTGTACATGTGCAGATAGTCGACCTTTCTTTAAATTTATAAATGGTTATCGTTAATAAACGTAATTAAAGTAGCCTAATTGAAGACAGATGTGGACTTTTTAAGGCCAGAAACGTGTATTCACAATTCACATGTGACTAGAAACGTGTATGCTCCGGTTACTACCACCAACTGATATTAAAGAAATATTATGTTAGCTGGAAGGATAAATATAAAAAATTCTTCAAAAAAATATTCGTTATAATTTTGTTTCGTTGATTTAATTAATTATTATTTGGCTCCAACAAACAGTTCATTTGCTGTATAGCCGACTTATTCTGTGTAGCCTAAGTTAGTTATGCGAAAAGGCAGTGCTCAATGTTGCATAAACATGATCCTATGTCGTCCAGTGTTTTCAGCATGAAGCATTTGTTCATTTGTTACAAATTAGGTACACTGTAAATCTGACAATGTTTTCACAATACCGTCACATTAAACTTCTCATCTAAACATTGCGATCCCGAGCCTATCAAGGTCAAAGTCCGAATCGATGAGTCAAGACCGAAAGATCGTTTCTTTCCAATGGGTTTTTTTGAGTCAACGTCATAGGAATAAGATATTTCTGGTGGTAAAAACAAATATAAGCGTTTCAAAATAGGTTAGCCTCAGATCTCTAGCTATCCAAACTTGTTTAACAATTTCACTGCCAAAACTTCATCTTATTTTGTTTGCATGGAAATGAAATTGCCAACGGAATTGAGTGCAAGAAAATGGATCATGTAGTGTTCACAATATTGTGATAAATAAACGCTGAGTCTTGTTATTGTTTTCCATCTGTTTTCTGAGACAAGTGGAAATTTTATAGTTTAGAATTTATTGGGAGCGTAAAACAATTGATAAGGGTACAATAGGCTACTACAATTTTAAAGATTGAAAACGGTGTATTCATGGTATATGATAGTCAACGTACTTTTGATAGCTGCTAGAATAATTAAAAACCGCCTCGATGGCTCAGTGGTTACGCGCCCGGCTCAACATCACGCGGCGCTGGTTCGACTCTCGGGGTATGCGCTTGAGCAACGCACTTTCAGGACTGCTCTCCATTCAGCGGCACCAAATGGATGGAATAATTCCCCGGCAACAAGACTTCAACAATCGGAAACTTCGCTCTGCCAATCTCGGTAACCGGCCCTGGGGCAAGAGCCTCTACAAGTATGCGAAACTACCAGGAATAATCTATCAAGGCTTTGTCAGTCCGAGGATAAAGATTCAATACCAACCAACCAAAAATCTTGTAGCCTATGATAACAAAAATTTATGAGCTACAACAATAGAAAAGTCCATTACTTAATGACGATGGTAACTTCTTTCCACTGTATGAGAAACATGAATGCAACCGAACTTCGTTATATTCATTCAATGAGAATGGCGTTTGGATCGACCCAACCTTCCAGGAAACAATACTTGGTGTAGGGTTGCTCGATATATGAAGCTTTACCACAGGACGGGCTCTGCAATGTAAATACCAAGAGAACCTTTGTATAAATAAGGTTTACAAGTTTTTGGCTTTTTGTAGCTTCCCCATGCCTTCCGTTATGAGAGGTATCACACGATAATTATATTGTTTATTTATTGTCGCTCTACCACTGCTAATATCTTTTAGGGACAGGCCAATATTTTAGATTTGTTTGTTTGTTGTTTGTTTATCTTTATCCTGCATTGCGGGAAAGCGGACTTGAGCGCTATGCATCGGTGTACGCCTTCCGACGTACACCTGACCCACGCTGCAGCCGACGGCAATGTCTGTTTCCGGTTGTTTACTCTGCTTATGGCTTAAATTTGGTACTACCCATTACTCGAAATCGATCACTGGGTAGAGGCAATTATCGTAAAGTTTCTTGCCCAGAGAAACAACAGCAGTGCGGGTGGCTGGAATCGAACATGCAGGCTCTCGACTGCGAGCCCAACGCGCTAGCCACTCGGCCACTGCTGCCGATTGCAGTATAGCCTATTCACAATATTATCACATTATTACGTGATTTATCCTCTATGCATCATGCAAAAAATAACGCAATTGGTACGGTTTTAAAAATGGTGTATGACCTGACCTGGAACCAAACCCAAACCTATCAGCTTGGAGCCGAAAGCGAAAACCAATAGGCCACAAAACATGTAAAAATCACATAAAGCCAGATAGAAAGAAAGGCAAATGAAAGCAAAGAGGCGCTGCAGAACGATGCGTCATCACAAGATAGCCACTAACATGTCAAAATTCTGTCAAAGACACTACTGTAAAAGCTCAAACCAATCAACCAAACGTAAGCTACATTTTCTGTGACGTGAAAAAGTGGGAAGAGCAAATGATACAAACTAAATTAAGCGATCGTTTTACAGTTCTCAGCTTGGCGTAGACCTTAGACTTAGAGCAGCATTTCTTAAACTGGGGTAAATTTACCCTCGGGGGTAAATTTCCTCGGTTTTGGGGGTAGGCTAAATGAGATTAAGCTATCAATCAAAATATCTACATCAGTTGATGGGACAGAAAAATTGTGCCAGCTGTAGGTATTGGTATTGTAGATATCATTTCACCACTTGACGGAGATAACTGGAGATGATCTCAATCAAAACTTGAAGGATGACATCATCAGCTATCTTTAAAACTTGCAGGAGAAGTTTGAACGATATTTTCCCGAGATAAATACTGGCAGCATTTTGATGAAAGTTACGAGAAATCCTTTTGTATGTAAATTAAAAGATGTTCCTGAAGCAATCCAAAACGAATTTATAGAATTAACAAACAATTCTTTTGCAAAAGATGAGTTTCACTCTTGCACCCTATACAGTAGAAAAGCTTTGGGTTAAAATATAACATTGCTATCCAAGGATAGGTATTCAAGCTCTGAATGTTCTGGTCACGTTTTCTTCAATTTACCTATGCGAATGAATGCGGCTTCTCTGCATTGCTTATTATCAAATCTAAAGCACGAAATTGACTTCATGTTGAATCTGATATTCGTTGTGCATTATCTCCTACTTCATCAGCAGACATTGAACATGAACAACTCGTTGCCAAAAAGCAAAGGCAGCCGTCGCATTGAATATAACTGATGGAATTTGTTACTTTCGTTTTTTATTAAATGAGCACCATTTTATCTATTGGGGGTAAATCTGATATTCATCTTTGTTAAAAGGGTAAAACATACAAAAAAAATTCAGAACCCCTGACTTAGTAGAGGGTTAGGGCAGTAGTAGTCATTTGATGACGATGGTTCAATTCCCACCCCTACAATTGTTTTTTTCTTCTGTAATTTCCAAACAAAGTAGGCAAGGATCTATTTTCTGGCTGAGTGCTAGAAAGATCACAATTGGACGGCAGCTTCTTAAAACATGTTCTGATTGGTTAGAGGTGTCAGTCCAATGATTGGAATCTGTTAGAATTTCTTCATGTTAAAGTGGCTTCCTCATCACAACCAACAAATTTACATGGACGACTTTTGTGGCCACATTTATCAGCTGCAAATAGAACACTTAGCAACAAACAAACTTGTAGATGATGCAACCTTAAAATAGAAATGTTTCGATCAAAATATTCCCATGCATATATTGTAGGCGACTTGTCAACAGAATTGGAAGTATGCAACAAGCATAAACATTCCATTTAGATTAGCTAACACAACAGAAACATTTTCTTGACCTCTAGCTCAAAAAAAGAAAGCTACTTTAAGTGACTGTGGAAGTTTAGTTTTTTGTAGTCTGGAAGCTTTTTTGGAATCTAAATTCCGGCAGTTTCTCATGCTTGTAAGGACACACTTGCAATAGTAGCCTATAGGCTATTCGCGGTGACCATTAGCCTATAGATTTCTAAAGTAGCAACTTACCTGAGAAGAACGACCTGATCGGAAAGATATGCTCCCAACACCAAATCAGGATAATCATTGTTGTCCATATCCTGGCCACCTTTGGCTGAGAATCCAAGTCCTCTAATTTTATTTGGCCCATTGTGAGACTTTTCTAAGTTTTTTCCGTAAATAACTTGTGAGGGACGACGATGCAATCCATCTCTACCGCCGTTAAACACATACACGGCCCCATACGCGACTTTAGAATCGCTTCTTTCGTATGGAGCTGAAACCATAATATCTGCAAACATATTATTATCTTTAATGTTTATTTCATTTCTGCATAGTTATATCGCATCAAACATCGTAAATTGTTTCTATTTTGCAACTTAAAAAAATGACGTCCAGCAGACTGATATTGAAAAATAAACTTGGTGCACAAAGCACAACATCACAGTGAACGCTTACAGTCTACTAACACACTTGATTAAAACTGAAACTAGTATTGTGGTGTTTTATTTTAGTTACAGCCAGGTATGAGTGTAGCTTACAAAATAAAACTTCTCAAACTGAGAGAAAACAATCATATGGATTAAGTCATTTCTTAAGCAATTCAATGCAAACGCCAGTTCTCAGTGGTAAAGCGTTTTCGGCTGTTTCTGGTGAGGCTGGGATCAGTTTATACCAAAGACTAAAAAGCGCTACCAATTGTGTTCTTTCTTGTGTAAAACATCTGGGATACGATGGGTTGATAATGTGGTCGAGTCATAATATAACATGCAAATTTAAAAATTGTATAGTCAAGGAAAACCTTGGCAGCTGTTAAGTGATAAAAAGTATACTTTCACATGTCATTATTATCTTTGGTGAAGCCTTGCAATAGCTGCCACATCCAGTGTCGGCTCTTCCTAATGGGCTGCATTGTGAAATTGGTGAATGCCAATGCAGCCTATCTATTTAAAACAGCCATGAGCCCCACTGGCTACATCTACAGTAGGGTTAACGACTACCGAAATGAAAACATTTTCAAAGGTAACGTCCGAGCTGATCAGCACAAAGACAAAACACAAACCAACCAAACCTTGTAGGCTAATGTCAACAATCTGCCTTAGCCTACGTTTCTGCTTTGGAAATAAAAATGTCAACAAGACACTGCTTTTCCAATATTGGGGATACAACACTGCTGCAACGTTTCAAGTACTCAGATATGAAGGGAACTGAATGCATAATGAAACTTAAATTTCGGAAGCTTAGATTGTAGGAGAAGGGATATTGCTGCAGTTGCGCTTGGGTTAAAATGGTCACATGTCACATTGAAACTAATAAAAACAAAGTTACTTCTTTTCACTGGAGAGCGTGGGTTACTTTCGTTTAAAGCAACATAAACCATGCTCAAATACAATGTGTTTATTTTGTATAGCCTTGGATTGGATTAGTATCAAAAGAACAGTCACCCGTATATCCATCATCGTTGACATCACCAAGTGAAGTTATTGTGCTTCCAAATCGGCCCATTGTAGAACTTCCGGAGATAATCGTTGAGTTAGAAAACTCTACAAAAAAGTATCAAAATATATACAAGACAAAGAGTTTTTCATCAAAGAAAAAAAATACCCAACTTATTAAACCACACACAATAGCTGAACAAGGTTTGTAGAACTTCCGGAGATAATCGTTGAGTTAGAAAACTCTACAAAAATGTATCAAAATATATACAAGACAAAGAGTTTTTCATCAAAGAAAAAAAATGCCCAACTTATTAAACCACACACAATAGCTGAACAAGGTTTGTTCTACACTAATTGTAATAAAAGTAAGCTTAATTGTATAATAAGCAATGAGCATTGTCCTGTGCACTGTGCAGGTTAGCGATGTTAATTCCTAACGATGCAGGTACAGTGAATGAAAGCCAAGAGACACTAGAAGAAAGAAAACGTAGGATTTTGTGACAAAAAGAGACATTTATTATCTTGTTCGAGTTCGCATGGTCTCTAAGATGTTGCTAATTACATAACTGTACCATGTCTTCAGTCACAATATTGTTTTGTAATTGTGATAATTTTGGATTTTTGTTTTCTCCTCAATATTTCAAATTTTTTCAGGAACCTTGACCTACAGGCATTGCTTGGACGTGAGAAAAATTTGTTGCTGAAACGGATAATTACTTTGATGTCATTGGTTTCAGACCTACGTGACTCTTGTTTGATTAATAGGATATTTTGCGGCAAGTGCGTTGACTTGATGACATTGCCAACAAACCGTAATCTTCAAAAAAAGAAGGTTGGTGGACCAACGCATGACAATTGTATGCAATGCCAGTTGCTCACCCACTGCCGGTGTGTTACTCTTGAGCTGGTGGAAAATATAAATCCTCCCTAGTTCAGGTTGGTTGCGTGCATAGTTCGAGTAGAGAGGAGATCCCACAATAATATCGTCCAAGTTGTCTCCGTTCACGTCAACTACAGCCAATCCATGTCCAAAATATTCACCCATCTGCAGTACAGTAGGTATCAAATAATAGTACCTAAAGTAAGTTGAGGTATTATAAGACATGGTGATCGAGTAGGCTACTATAGGAATTAAGGCCTCATCCTTTTCCTAGCAAATAAAAAAATAGCTGAAATACATATATAGGCCTAATCAAGCGGCCAAATAATCGCACCTAAAAGAAATTCAGTTTCAATTTTAAACTTAGCCTAGTCTACATGTTATGTATAATAATAATAAAAGTTAAGGTTAAATAAAAAGAATAGATTGTACTTTCCAGCAAGGACGATTTACCTGTTTTCCGGTAAAAGTTTTGAGCACAGTTGTCAAACTTTCGTCATAAATGATAACTGCCCCAAGGAGATCTTGTCCAAACCGACGTGGAGCACTCGTTACGATTATTGTTCTTTCACCGGTTGTTGATCCAGTTGCCACAGAGTAACCTAAATAAATAAAAACTTTGTCATTTGATCAACTTGACAATTTCAATAACATGAGAATTTCGAAATGAAATAAAAAATATAGGAGACAGTTTGCAAAACTGAAGCGTTAGACTTATCGTCTGTCAGAGTTTCATGCCTGTCAGTTTAAAATAACCTTTGAGTGTCAGAAATTATAAGAAGTGGAGGACCACTGTGTACAAGCACTTCAGATGCTTACCCATGTAGTTGCTGTCGTACGTTTCACGTAGATAGTCAAGTTCATTAACATTTGGGGGCACAGTAGGTTCAAACTCTTGCGTATGAATGGGAAGGCTACTTATGTTTCGTGAAAGGTCGCCTTGAATGAGCATTAAAGAACCTTGGCCATAGCTTGAACCAACGGCACCTAGCAAAATTTTACGTTTGTCCTGAAAAAATGTCATCGTTTAAGAAATGAATAGAAACTAGTAAGCTTATATCGAATGATATAAATTAACGAATATTTTTCACATACCGGTACCCGAATCTAGAACAACTTTAAAAATCACGGATCTTTATTGTGTGAATATTGGATCTGTGCATAAAATGTTAAACGTCTGCTTAAAAAATGAAAACGTTTTGATTTTGTATGTATAGTATATAGGTGATCACGCTAAATAGCTAATCCAAATGAAGCAAATAAAATGAGCTACTTGTAAAGACGATTTCTTCATCATCTTATTAAATGAGTGATGGTTGTTTCGATTTTAACAACTTGCTAAAAATGTAACCGAACCAATGAAAATATAATAAATAAAACCACGGTTCGGCAACATACGATTTAATAAGATACTGAATGTACCTTAGCGGCACCCTGACGAAACCTTTATTATAATAAAACATACAATTGCTAGTGCTGTTTGACTTTATTTACTATATTTAGTCGTTCAATTGCTTCCTAAACCGATAGATTCTTGTAAAATTAAATCTTTGTTAAATCAAAAAGATAGAACAAAGGTTTAGACTAGAGCAGTGGTTCTTAACCTTTTAACAGTGGGGGACCGGCAAAATTTTTAAAAAATGTTCGTGGACCGGCAACCAAAGATCATAGTGAATAGAATGAATATTTGTAACGTTTTGTTAACCAAAGTTGTCGTTGCGCACCATAATGCAAGGTTTTAGCATATGATTTGTATTCAGGATGGAAATTAAAATAAAACGGCAATCAAATCAACTCAGTGGGAAATTTGCTACTGTTACGCTGCCAGTAGCCTATGTGAGGAAAACAAGATATCAAAGAAGTTTCTAAAACACGTAGCTCTGTTTCGGCATCCAGGCGATTTCTTTGCTTTGTAAAAGCCAGACATGAAAAAGAACTGTCGTTTCAAAATAACTGGTTGAAACAATTACCATCAAATCGATTGTTTTGAAAGTTAGGCACGAATTCGTTTGCAAGAGATAACCAGAAGTGTGACGATGATGTTTTTCGAATCTGGACTTCAAAGTAGAAGCATAACATATTGTAATTCAATCAGACTTTCTTTTTCATGAAGATTAAGGTCGCATGTGTTGACATCATCGATGCATGGATTGTTTATCCAAAAGTTTCCATGTCGAGGATCTTCATGTTACGCGAAATAAATCGTTAAAATTGTTAGCCAACTCTTTCAATTGTTGACTCACAACGCTCAGCACCTCTTTTTACTTTTTTCACCACTCCATTTCACCAGCATTTTCCACAGCAAATCGGCTTGTCTTCATTCCATTCTTTGAAAAACAAGATCTTTGCTTTCTCAAACTCCGGTTCAGGCAAATTTCCATTGCAGGCCTGACTTTATCCCGGAAATTCAAACTTATCTAGTTCCAAATTTTCGTCTCCAACGACTTTGAAATTTTTCAAAATCAAGGACAAAATTCCCCATTTGTTTATGCATTTCTGTGTTTCAAAACTTTTTGAAAACTATTATGCAATTTGTCACAAAAACATTATTATCAACGGCACAGAATTAGGTCATCAAAAAGTTCACCTTTGTTATCAAACAATTATACGTGGAGATATGTCAGTTTTACAGCTGTGCATGTTTCACAGTGCGATCACAATTTTACAATATGCTAATGACTCCACATTAAAATAAGCTTTGCAGAAAGTAAGATCTTTTGCGGACCGGCAAAAAAATTACACGGACCGGCACCGGTCCGAGAACCGGCGGTTAAGAACCACTGGTTTAGAGTAATCAAACTTTGAATGGATTACCGTACCGGCTTTCATGACGAAAAATAAACTAATAATCAAACTTTGAATGGATTACCGTACCGGCTTTCATGACAAAATATAAACTAAAATGTACAACGTGTGACTAGATTAATTTTTTTTTATGGGGGCAAAGATCTCGACTCACCGTAGTAAAAGCGACACTATTGCCAAGCTGACAAAAAGAGTTTCTCTCGCCGGTGTTCAATTGAGATTTATGTTCACCTGTGCAAGGAAGGTAGAGATAGAAAAGAGAATTTTGCTGGGTAAAGTCTTCAGTGATGTAGCATATTCCAGTTATCAAATAGTCCAATGCAGCTGAAGATTGTGATTGCACTTTTGTTGAAGTGAACAATGGTGCGCAAGCCTAAAAGTTTAACAATTCTATTTCATTTTCAACAAAATAAATCAATTAATCAACCAAGAACTCTTTCGGACACTGCACGACATAGTAAGTGGTGGAAAATTTCATGAACTAAACACTTAGTTCATCGAAGGCTGCATTGCCTATGATAGCCTACAAACACCTGCAGTAGATATTTACAAGCAAAAGTTAGATTTTAAACCTTACCAAAACGCAAAAAATACTTCACCACGAGTTGTTTGTTTCTTCCTAAAGCCACAGTAGAACCAAGCCTTGCATTGTTTGAGGCACTTTGTGCTGCAAATAAAACAGTCCAAAGGTTTGTAGCCAATTGGTAGCACAGTGGAGTTGTAGGCTACTTGCGCTTTCTGACATATTTTATTTATCTAATAAAGTTGCCGTTACAATGGCTTTATAAAGCATAGTTAAACACAAACATAAAATTAGCACGATCTTTAGAATTCTCCCAGCATAAGTTGTTCTGACTGAACTACAAAGTTGACCTTGAAATACGTGAACAGAGGTTTCACGAATCACGCCAGAAGCAAACACGTCGACTGTGCAGTGTGCAGTGTGCACCGAGAAACCCAAAATCAATTAAACCAGTGGTACCCAACCGCCTGGATAGCGAAGTGAATAAGGCGTTGGCTTTCCAATCATACAAACCTGGTTCGACTCTCAGCTTCTAGTTGTTGAAAAACACCGCTCACCTCTACCCAGGGTGTAATAAAGTGGGTGGGCGTAGTTGCTGAAGGAAATGCGGCCGAGAGAAAGGAAATGGCCACCCTACTCACATTAGTGACGACGGCTGAGTATAATGAGAACCTTATCTTCTCATTTCCCACAGCTCAAAACTGAGCTTGAGATCTTTACCTTTACTCTACCCAACCACCGGTCCGCGGACCGATGCTAGTCCGCATATTTTTTTGCCTGTCTGCAGAAGATCTTATTTTCTGCTAAGCTAGTTTTAATATGGAATTATAAGCATTGTACAGTTGTTAGCAATACAATTACCGTAAAAACGAGAACTACCTTATCGTCTACGCTTGGCTAATCCACAGCTGTAAAACTGACGTGTCTCTGCTTCATTGATATGGCAAAATTGTTATAACAAAACTCTACTTTTTGATGACCTAAATCTCGTGCCGTTTTTAATTATTTTGTCATTAACTGCGTACTAGTTTTCAAGAAGTTTTGAAATACATTGTTACCAAACAGGAATTATTTTCTTAATTATGGAATATTCATATTGTTATTTATAATTGGAGAAATTAAGGTTCCGGAAAGAAGCGAAAGGCCAGTCTTGCAAATTTTGCAGAACAAAAGTTTGAGAGGGCAAAGATCTTGTTTTTCAAAGATTACACGAAAAATTGTGGGAAAACAGTGCTTCGGAAAGGATGAAGACATTTTTAGAGAAAATCTAGAAGTTGGCAAAAGTACACTAGAAGCCGATTTGCCGCAGAGAATGCTGGTGAAATGGAGTTGCGATTGGGGAAAAGTTAAAAGAATTACTATTGGTCATTGTGGGTCAACACTTTATAAGAGTTGGCTAGCTTTTGCGAGACGTGAAGATCCCTGAACATTCAGCTTAACAATCCATTCATGAAAGATGTCAACACGTGCAACCTTAAGATCCATAAAAAAGAAAGTCTGATTGAAATAAGTTGTGATTTCACATTGCAGGTGATACAAAAAAATCATTGTCACAATTCTGGATATCCCTTGGTAATGAATATTCGTGTCTAACTATCACAGCATCAAATTAATGGTGACTGTTTTTACCAGCTACTTATGCGAGAAATCTTTTTTATTTCTAAATTTAATTAAAACAAAGCCAAGAAATCTGATGGATGCCGAAGCAAAACTATGTGTTTCAGAAACTTCTTTGATGCTTTCTTTGCCTCACATCCTGCTGACAGCGTAACAGCAGTAAATTTCCTACTAACATTGATTTTTTGTTTAAATAGATTGACATTTTGTTCTTTAAGTTAATTTGACATAATTTTCGTCTTAAATAGAAAAATTATGCTAAAACCATGCATTGTGGTACACAACGACAAATTTGGGTAACAAAAGATTAAAAACACTTGTTTTATTCGCAATGATTTATTGCTGGCTTTCCACGAGCATTTTTTAAACTTTTTTCGGTCTCCCGATATTAAAAGATTGAGGACCACTGATTTAAACGCAACCTATCAGAAGAGAGTATCAGAAGTTTTACATGTATAACACTCTTCAAACAATTCCAGATAGGCCAAAAGCGTATTTGCCAATCTTTACATAGGTCTACGGATTCATTCATCTGAATTACCGTACACAATTGGACAAAGCTATTTTCTTAACGAAGCCTAGGCTATTTGTGATTGAGATAACTTAATTAGCCTACTTTGAAATCTTCCAATCTTTACTTGATCAAGCGGATTTAGTGATTTTCTCATACACAAATAATTAAATAAATCAGCGGACTAATCGAAAAAGGAGATTGACAGAAAATAATTATTTTAGAAAAACTTTCACAAAAAGCAAGCATAGCAAGTCTTGGCAGGACACTTAGGTTACTGAAATGCATCATTTACATTAGCGGTAAAAATAACCTAATGCAAAGGAATTTATTTTCACACGAATCAGTTCAATCATAAATAGCTAAAAATCGATTTTGATCAGCTATGCAGCTAGATCATCTTCAGTTAAGCTTATTCAAATAGAATATTTCATTTTCTTGATAAAACTAACCTATAATTTTATATTGGATGTCAAGTTAAATTTATTTTGCAAATTACCAGCTGAAATATTTATCACATCACAATTTCTTGTGGAAGAGCTCGAAGCACTGTCGTATCGGCATTTGAATACTCTTCCATTGGAGGTATCACCAGGAGCTCCGACTATTATCCTGAAACATAATACTATCGTTGTTACACCTGGTCTTTAAATAAATTCTAAGTAGAAATTTAAGTAAAACTTATGCTAGCCTATAAAATAAATTATCAATTAACACAGGAAAAAAATAATGTCTTAATGTGTAAATCTGGGCCATGAATTTGATGATATCAAATGTTACTTACCATGCCTCGGTTGAATCACCGTAGTAATCAACAGAATAGCCAAAAGATTGATCAGGTTGAAAAGGTGAAAAAAGGATTGGAAACTCAGCATCCAAGTTGAAAGCAAGAAAAAGCTGCGAACGACTCAGTAGAACAATTACAACACATATTAATAATGTAAAACAACCCATTGGTTAAATATTTCTCGCCAAATTTCCTAGTTCAGACATAGGCTGATATAGAAAATTTTAGTTAATCTGGTTGGTTGGCAAACTTCAGAAAACAAATGTGCTTTAGTTGCACAATCTCAATCTCAATGCACAATCTCGAAATAAGGAAAATTCTTAGAAAAGAGGATTGCCGCCTACCCATACGCGTTGAAAGTTTCTCTTAAATTGAACAATTAGTGAAAGACACTTAATGATTACAGTTGGTCAGTGGTCCAACCAACTGTTTAACCAACCAAAGTAACCAACTTGTTTACTGGTCAAGAAAAAAAATCTTTGATTAACGTTAAACAGTCATAGCCTATATCCTACTCAAGTTGTCAGATTTCCGCTGAGGTGACTTCACGAAACTTTTAAGAAACCGCCGTCAACCAATCTCATAACTCTCTTTCTAATGACTTGTAAATAGGAATATCGTACCTGACTGAACGCTAAATATAGGCTACAGCAGAAAATTCTGAAATGTTGATTGTGCACTTGTGCAGGTAGGTAGCCTAAGTTCTTTTTAACGAGTCGTTAAAGGACGTGTACTTCCTCATCGCGCAAGTTTAGCAATGTACGGTTGGTTAACTTAACCAGTTTTTATCGTTTAACTGACATAGTGTTACATTTCTCTTAATTTTCTATCTCGTAGAAACAAACTCGAAAAAGAAGCCAACTTTGATTTTTAACAGAAGTTGATCTTTGAATTGCATGTTATGCATTGAATAGCTAGCCTGCTTAGCAAATGCTAAAGAAAAACAAGCTAAGAAATCTGACTTGTTAGCCCAACAATTCATATTTTCGATAGAAGTTTTTCTTGAGATTTTATTTATAGTCTATTCAGTAAAGGTACATGAAACCGAGTATTGTTTAACGATAGTCTATGCTTCAACAAAGCAAACTCCCTACCAAAGGTTTATCAAATATTGCTTATTGAATAGAATCCAGCACTGCATCAATAACGTTGTAGTAGACCAGGTGTAGCCAGCCTGTGGCTTCGAAGCCGAATACAATATGGCTCAATCAGTAGTCTACAACCTGTTATAGCCTAGGCTTGTCAAATGAATAAGGGGCTGTCCATAAGAGACGTCCTCATAAAATTGCAAAAAAATTATCTCCTTTCTTTCCATTTCTGCAAAATGCCTGCACTGCGTCAAACCCCTTTCTCCTTTCTCTAGGGGGACAACATTACTGATATCTCCGAAGTGTAAGTGGCCATGGCCATTCTATAAAGTTGAATTGCTTGCTTGAGACTACAAATTTAGCCTAGCCTACTACTTCCATTAGAGTGGCGGTTTAAACACCCTCTAGTTAGGCTACCTACTTCAGATCCCATGAAGTGTATTAACAGTCTGACAGAAATTTCATGAATCAAATTGTCTGTTTTTTAACGCCTGATGATGTTAAAAGCCATTTGTCACCTGGGGAAGACAATAAAAATGTTAAAACATAGCCTAATTAAAAAAAAAATTCATTCAGAGAGTTACTAAAAGTGAGTAAAATCTTGAAACGTCTGCATAAATATCAAATCAGGCCGTATCTCTGGGTAGCCATGACTATAGCGACACAAATAAAACAAAATGTTCAATAAATATAGCAATTTTAATATAGGTCTGTGCCTGTGGTCCATCTCAATATATAGCCTATGTTATCCTTTTGTTATTAGTTTCCATAGCCCACTAGTGAGCCATGGCCCAATGGTTGAGAACCACTGTCTTATGCCCTTCCATTGTACCTCCTATGATTTCGTTGTGGATCCTTTATGCCTATGCTTTGGATCTGTTATGGACTTGTTTTGGATCTTCTATACACAAGTGTTGCGCAAAAGGTGGAATAGCTCAGCAGATAGAACGCTCGCATTCAAATTAAGCGATGCTGGTTCGACTCTCGACTTAACCTGATTGTTGATAAACACCGCTCACCTCTACCTAGGGTGCTGATGACTTAGTATAAAAAGAACAAGCTTTGAATGTCCTATAGGGGAGATGTGCCACCTATGGGACAAAAATGACATTATTACGGTACTGATAAAATGCTTTTTTAATTTAAATTTTGAAATAAAGGAATTGTGTTGTGAAGTTTAGTCATTGTTTCATAACATGAAGTCAAAACAGTAACAAATTTAATATTAGTTTATTGCTTTTCATCTCATTAAAAAATGTCACTCAAGCGTCCCATCATAGGTTGATTACATAACTGACCAATGGGACAAGAGGGTACGTCCTTTGGGACACTTAGTTAGATATAGCAACGCGGTGTCTGACGTATCGCAATGAGAAACAATGTCGTTAACCGGAACAGCACTTCACAGCACTGCATAAAGGAAGTCACATCTCATGTTTATTAGACATTCAAATACACAAATTTTTAGCAAAACAAAAGATGAAATTTGCAGTGCAAATTCTGAAAAATTTACTTCCCGGCTAGGGCTAGCGTACATCAACTGATCATTGAAGGTATGGTGGAAAGAAAGAGATGCTTGAGAACTTGGGGAAATAGTGTAAACTGACACGTCGAGTATTGGATGGGACATGTCCCAAAGGTAATCGATTATGTTGTCCCATTGCTCAACCAGCCACCATTTTATGTTCAACTTGCCCAAAAATCTGTCACAGTTGGATATGTAGTTTCCTGTTGCTGTGGTTTTAAAGCTAATCATATGACTCAAACTTTATTGCCAGGCCCCAGTTGTATAACCCTGCTTAGTATAGAAACGATTAACAACAGTCAACTATTCAAACTTAATCTGACAGCTAAAAAAACAATTAACTGATCTCACCACTTAATTAAGTACACAGTACACCAGTAACTAAACCACGCTGTAATGATGTAATGTTAATCTTCTTCGGATCTCTTATGTCAATGTTTTAGATCTTCCATGAATAAGTTTTAGATCTCTCATGGCCATGCTTTGGATGTCTTTTACCCATGTTTGGATCTTTTATACTCATGCATTCTATCTCCTGTGACTATGTTTTTGATCTCATATGCCCTTGTTGTGGATTTTTTATGCCAATGATCTGGATCTCCCATGAACAAGTTTAACTCATGCAATGTTGGTTCGACTCCAGACTTAATCTGGTTGTGGAAGAATACCGCTCACCTCTATCCAGGTAGCCTATCGAGGACTTGATATAATAAGAACAAGTTTTGGATCTCCTAGCGCTAGGCCATAATATAGTCCAGTCGTTGAAGAGTTTTACCTTGACTTAATTGGTGTAAAGCTGAAATTTTGTACATTGGTTCTGTTCATTATGTACAATGACCAAAAAAAAATCCCCGTCAAAATTTTTTGGTGAAAAAAAGTTATCCGCTATTTTCGAAATTCCGCCATTTTTTTCAAAATGGCGGATATACAATTACTGAATTATTCAATTTTTATGAAATTATTGTTAGTGTTGGTGCTCATTTAAAAGTAAATTTTATACTGCAATTATTTCACACTGGCAAAGTTTTGGTCCACCGTGATTGCCGGAGGAAGTTTACGGATACACGGAAAAAGGGTTCAGAAAAAATGCCTGCAAAGAAATTACGGTCTGTGACAAGGAAATTCAAGCTTCTGAAGCCTCCAGTAGGCTATACTGCGTCAAAAAGGTGCTGATAGGATTAATGCTGACAGTACTAATAGAGGGGACAATACTGTTGCGACAGCTGGTCGAAAAGTACACATAGACTGTCGTAAACGTTATGCCAACCCAATCGATATACACTACAGCTTAAGACGAACAGAGAGGAAAGTGGGTCCTGCCTCACGGGGAAACAAAGTGTTCGAATTTTTGATGGCAATTTCCACAGTAAGACTCATTGTTTGTTTTGTGGGACTGGAGTTCTCACGGACAGACCTGGCTTTAGTTTTGTTAAAACAGATGTTTTTGCAAGGACTATATTAGAGTGTTGTGAGAGACGTTCTGACAATTGGTCATGCGCCATGAAAGGTCGTATTGAATATTACGGTAGCGATTTGCATGCTGCAGACTGTTTATACCATCATTTTTGTAGTGTTAATTTTATATGTGGATTTAACGTACCCTTGCAATGCGGCAGAGTACCTGAGGCAAAACGTCTAAAATCTGGGCGACCTAAGGATGAGGAACAGGACCAGGCATTTCTAAAGATGTGTTCCCATCTTGAACGGAATGATGAAGAACAGTTAACGATATCAGACCTCAGATCTAAAATGAAGGAGTTTTTAGCAAATGATGATTGCCTTCCTTAAGGATCAAAATATCTGAAGACCCAATTATAGAAACAGTGTGGTGAATCTATTTATATAGCTGAAGGTCAGGGCCTTCATTGCATTGTCACTATGAGAGAGAAGACATCCGAAATCCTCCGATCTCATTACCTAAAAACAAGACATGAGGATGATGAAAAGTCACAAAAGAGAGAAATAGTTAAAACTGCGGCAAGGCTCATCAATAATGGTGTTCCAACTGTTAATGATCACTATCCAAGCACAGACGCACTCCTAAATAATAATAATAATCGTGTTTCATTTGCGCCCAAGGCGATACATAACATACAATGACACTGCGATCACAGATGTGATAGCCTACAACAGACGACAGGAGGCAGCGAAGTGACATATAGGCTTAGTCTTCGAGTCAGCTTCTCTCCTTATTTTAGGTTGCCATTAAGTGTCTGTGTCTAGACACAGCCGCGTGCTCTGGAGCGGTGTCAAACCCACATCCTTTCGAACGTCGCGCAGACGTTCTCACCACTTCGCTACGCAACCGACACTCAATCTCGGTCCTGAAGACGCAGAAGACATCCTGAAGCGCAGAAGGCATCCTGAAGCGCAGAATACATCACTGGCTGGTTATGTACCTTTTTCTCAGGATCAAACCCTGAGGAATATTGTGAATGGTGTTGTGGCCGAGAATGACGTTAATGTAGGCATAAACAAACGAAAAATGATCGACTTGATCAGTAAAACACTTCGGGGTAGTCAAAAGGCTGCAAAGTGATCAATGTCCCAGGGGATGCTGATGTTCCGATTGTGAAGGCTACTGTTGTTAATGTAGTGTCATACTCGACAACGTTGATTGAAGAAGACACAGATCTGTTGGTCCTGCTTCTTCATTATGCGCAACAAGCAAACAAAGATCTATATTTCCGTTCCGACAAGGAAAATGCTGACAAAGTGTATCAAATAAACGAACTGAAAATGGTGATGGGTGAAGAATTATGTTCCCAATTACTTTTTCTACATGCCTACACTGGATGTGACACAGCATCAAGAATCTTTGGTGTTGGTAAGCAATTTGTCTTTCACAAGCTGGTAAAGGGTGCTGCTACTCTGAAAGACTGTGCCAATTACTTCCTTCTTCCAAAGCAGACAGCAGCATCCATTGTGAACAAAGATTGTCAAGCGATGGTTGTGATTTTTGGGGCACGCGGACGGATTCCCTCTCGTCATTGCTACAGATTACTAATAAAAAAGTAGTCTCTTCCCAATCATTTGTGACGCCTACCAGAACGCCCAGAACGCCTACCACCTACTGAGTCATCGACAAAATTTCACTGTCTAAGGGTTTACTACCAAATAATGGTCTGGCTAGGACAGGAGGTGATATGGAAACTTACGGGTGGGGTTGGAAACTGGAAGGCAGTCAGTTTGTGACAACAGAGTCGGACATGGATGCTGACCCAGATTCCCTCTTATAGAACCCACAGCAACTGTACAACTGGCTGTAGCACTGCCAGGTGGAGCTGTAGGCAGAATAATCTACCCTGTACCGCATCATGTGGACAGTGCAACTTGATGCCTGTAACAATACGTACAATCAGTCATTACTGGATGAAGATGATGACCAGGACTAATTGATGGAGGTTTTTACGTAATTTAACGTGGAAAGTAACCGCTCACACATCATTGGCCAGTTGTTCAATTTTAAGTTATCTGTTATTTTTTCTTGCCTTAAACCGCACTACAGTATATAACCTTGTGAAGTTTTATTTTGAATGTTATTCGCTCTCAGGATGCGCGTTCTCATGGTGCGCGAAACGTCAGTGAAGCAATAAACCATCCTGTTTGTTGTAGCTTTTACTTTCAATTTCATCAGATGAACGTTGCAACTAGTAGGGGAGATGTGGGACCTTTCGGACACGGGGACCAATCGGACAGCGGCATATTTCTGATACCACGTGACCGTGACGCGCTCTTTTTCTTTTATGAAACCGAGATTTCATTCTTTATCAGACCACATGTTTTTGTAAACATTAAGCAAGAGGTGTAAATTTGTAAAGAGAAAAGTGATTTTCATGCTTCAAAGTAAAAATAGTGAACCAGATACTTTTAGAGTTTTGAGGCATTTTTTAAATATTCTTGTAACTTTATTTATGCTGTTTGGTTAAGTTTGTTTAATGGTTACAGAAGGAAGAGAGTTTAGATAAAAACGCCTTTCTCACTTCAGAAAAATGTGTAAGTTTGGTCAAAATGGAGGTCAGGGGACCTTTCGGACATGATAAAGAGACATTGTCCGAAAGGTCCCCACTGTTCCAAATGCTCCAATAAAAATAGATACAAGAATGCAATAATTACAGATACTCCAGAAAAAGAAATTATTCTTTCACGTCGCAACAAGCTGCCGGCGAAACGCCCAAAAAGAGCTGTTTCTTCCACCAGCGAAAGTGATATATTTGTAGGCTACATTTATCATCGGACACTGTAAGTGACAATGATTCTATCTTAAGTGGAATAAGTGAAATCTCAAGTGATCCACCTTCTTTGGAGCACAAGGTGGAAGTTGGAGATTTTGCAGTCATTAAAGATTTTTCATCAGAGGGAAAACATAGAAATTTTATCGGAAAAATCTTTGCCGGGCCTGATGGAGATGGTGGTTTTGAGGTAAATTTTGTGAAACGATTACAGAAGATCAAAGACAGCTTTCACTTTCCTGAAGAAGTAGATGCAGCATCAGTTACGTTGAATAACATTGTTTAAGTGTTTCCCAAACCATCCCAGTTGCCACTACGAAACGACTACGTGAAGTTTTTAGGTTTGGGGCTGATCTGGCTTTGTAGGCTACGGGTTGTAAGTAAAATCGTGTTCTGAAGACGATTTTTATATAGCCAATCTTCACAGTTTTTGGAACATCGGCAATTGTTAAAGTTGTAAAAATATTATTTCATGATATTTTACTTCATTTTTTTATGTCCGGAAGGTCCCCACCCTGTGTCCGAAAGATCCCCACCGGTGGGGACCCTTCGGACATTTGAGTCATCTTTTTCATATGTAAATAAAATTACTGTTATTATTGGGAACCGCTGTCTATGGGTCAGTATGAGTTCGTTATAAATGTAAGTAAACAAAAACACATAAGAACATTCAACACCGCTTTAAAAATTAGAAATAATAGGAGTTAGGTCAATTTTGTCCGATAGGTCCCACATCTCCCCTACTAGAAGCGATAATTGTCCTAATGAACACCCAAACTTTTCAGTATTCAACTGAATGTAAATAACTTAATAAGTGGTCTGCCATTCCTGTACTGCCAATGTTTCACGTTATTGGTTTTGTTTCATATAAGTCTTTCCATTAAACTAATGAGTTAATTTCATTTTCAATTGTTTTAATGAATTCTTTACCACCTTAAACTTAGGGATAGACGCCAGAATTAAAGCTCTAGCATGAATATTAAGTGAATTATTGTCATTACACTGTTTTGTCGGCCATCTTGAAAATGACAACTTTCCGGTGCTCTGATTCTCCTAGATTTTTAATATATTATTCTTGATGATAGCCTAAATAGGCCTACTAGAAAAAACCTTTTGGAAAACCTTTTGTAGAAATTTTTTTTTGTTTTTAAATTTTTGTTTGAAAAGTTTGTTTATCCGCCAATTTGAGAAAAAAATTGGCGGATTTTCAAAAAAAGCGGATAACTTTTTTTCACCAAAAGATTTTCACGGGGATTTTTTTTTGGTCAATGTACATAATCAACAGAAGCAATGTGCAAAGTTTCAGCTTTACACCAATTAAGTCAAGGTTCGACCCTTCTTTTCGCTTCAACGACTGGACTAATAGGCCTACTGTATATCTCATATGCCCAATCTTGGATCTACTATGCCCAAGTTTGGACCTTTGATGTCCAAGTTTTCGATCATTTATGCTCTTACTTTGTGTAGCCTACTGTATTTGTTTTGCTCATGTTTTGGATCTCCCACACCCATGCATTTGACCTCTTGTTCTCATGTTTTGGATCTGTTATGCCTATTTTTTTAGATGTTTTATGCACTACAGTAGTAGGGCAAAGTGGGGCGTGTTGTCACAGGGGCGTGTTGTCACAGCACGATTTCCATGTGATAACCCAAGCGTATAACTACGAGTTTTCAATGGAAGGCATAGTTTTCAGTTCTCTTTCGTACAAGCAGTGAAGGTTAATAAATTTGTCACCACAGCAGAAATTATGAGGAGTGCCATTGAATTTTGGGCAAAATCAGGTTTTATAACTAAACTAAAAAATGGTCTGGCAAACTAAGGTATGATCATAACTGATCAGGAAAGATGGCATTCGTTTGCTTTACGCCTGCTTTTTTCATCATACCAAACAGATAAGACATGCAAGTAGAGATGTGCACATGGTTGTTGAAACCACGTAATTTCATACCACGGGGCGTGTTGTCACAGCCGTGACTACACGCCCCGTGGTGTGCATTTTTAATATTAAGAAACATAAAAAATTATTTATGCTTATACAACGAGGTAATATGCGTATTTGTTAAAATACAACGCTTTTTTAGGAAATAAAAATTAATATTAGATAATGATACACAGATTATTCGATAGTGACACATAATTCTCAAGTTGACATTTTTATTGTTTTTGATAATGGGCACAAAATTTTTACCAATACGTTGTAAATTAAATTTTTTTGCATTTTGCATATTTTTTTATTCGTTCAGCCTTTATTAAAACCATTTTTTGTTGGTTTCTGTCATATTTTAGTCATAAAGCATGTGCAGAAATTTTGTGACAACACGCCCCATGCTCTGTGACAACACGCCCCGAGGTGGGGCGTGTTGTCACAGCCCATTTACTTGCATTAAACATGCATTTATGTAAAAACAAAATAATCCAGAAAAACTTTAGCTGTAGCTAAAAGAAGTCGAATGATACCTCTTTCAAGCATCTCGATACCATTGGTACAGAACGAGATATATGCTGATTTGTAAAAATTGTGACAACACGCCCCACTTTGCCCTATTATATCTTTTATCCACATTGCACAAGGTTTGCCCAAGCGGTGCTTTAGCGCCTCGGATAAGGCGCTCGCTTTCTAAACATGCAATGATGATTTGACTCAGGACTTCATCTGGTTATTGAAAAACACGGCTTACCTCTACCCAGGGTGCCGACGACTTAGTATAATGAGAACAAATTTTAGAGGATTTCTGATTCCCATGTTTCGGATCTCCTATGAACTTGTTAATTAATTCAGAATTTGGAGAATCAAAAAAAGAATGACTAAAAGAACAAACGGATTTGAAATGTGAGCATGGCGAAAAATGCAGAGAATTTCCTGAACTGCCAGAAAAACCAACCAAAGTGTTTTAAATCAAGTTAAGTAAACAAAGAATCTACTAAAAAATATCAAAGAAAAATAACTTTAATTTCTAGGACCGACTTAATCTGGTTGTTGAAAAACACCGCTTACCTCTACCCAGGGTGCCGAACAAGTTTTAGATCTCTTATGCTCTTGTTTTGGACTTTTATGCCAACGTGTTGGATTTCCTAGGCCAATGCTGTGTTCTACTATGAATATCTTTTGGAACTCTTATGCCCAAGTTTTGACTTCATCATATCAGTTAGTTATCAGTTTCTGATCCGTTATCCTGAAATGGACATCTCTGCTAATTTTTTGAGCGTATCTGAACCGCTTCAAGTATCGCAATTAGATACGAAACCTGGTTGTGAAATCGGTATGGCATCGCGGGATCAGATGATTTTTTTCTCCACTCTCCCCCTGTTTGCAATTTGCATCCCCCCTCCTCCTTAACTACGGACAGCTCCTAATAGCCTACAACTATTTTTTCGTTACTAGTTAGCTAACAATTACTGGTTTTGAGCAGATCAAAAATCCAAACCGTTCATGAAATAGCGTGGTCGCTGGTCATTTTGTATTTTTGCCTTCAGAGCTGCACTTGGTTCATCTGCACAGAAAATGTCGTGACAAAAATTTTACGCTCTGGGGATAGGCCTACATTTTATATTTCAGCGACAAAACATACATTTTGAAACGGAGATAACCTCTTCAAGAATCTCCAACTTGTACGCTTAGCAGACCTTCAATTCACAGATCTAAGCTCGGCTGTTGGATTTAAAGTTTTGGCTTGCAACCAGAACGGTGGAGTCGAAGGGAGTTCGGCGTGTCCGGAGTCGTTAAAAAAAGGCCTACTCCAACTTGATATAAAACGATGAACAATAAAATTTTTGTTTACAATCTTTTTGCAAAACATTGTTTATTGTTTTCCGTTTGATGCTTTAAAATTGCACCATAAAAGAGAAGTGATTGTTCTTGTTAGTTTGTTGAAAGTCGCCATTTCAATTTCGACCACAACTTTAGTGAAATTAAAAAAAATGAAAAAAGAAAAAAATTAAAAATAATCTGTCAACGAGCCGGCCAGTTACAAACTGAAGAGTTGTATAATTTTCGCTCGACTCCACAGCCGTGCTTGCAACTCATGTTGTCAACAAATTGTTCTTCCGCATGGTTTCACCGAATGGACAAGAATCGCGTACGGTAACTCAGTAAACAAGGCGAAACTTGAAAGAACGACGTTTCTATATTGTCATTTCATCAGCAGAGTAGTGTGCGAACCGGCTGAAATATCGGTGCCAGCATTTTGAAACGACGATAATCAGCTGCACGATTCTGATGCAGGTACAGTACACCGTTTGCGACAGAAAGCTGTTGCTTTGGCAATTCAGCTTCGAAGCTTCCAGTCCAGCGCGTGCTCCTTCGTCGAACCCACTAACAGTTATGCCCAGCTTGAAAAACCGACCCCAATTGACGCCATTTTAAGTTTTGTATGATCGCATTAATGACGTAGATTCCCACAATCAATGGCTTGCGTCGGTTTCTACTAAGTTCATTTTTTGGACAAGGCGTTTCCACCGCCGCCCATTAACGTCTTTCCAGCGCCGCTGAGAACAATATAAGGACTTGATTCTGTGCGGAGTTTGCTCTTCATCATTGCCACGGTGTTGAGGGGAGTGTCCGTGGAACTCATATGCTTCATCGTGTCTTCTTCTAATATCTGCAAAGCATAAAGTGGAATGCATTATCCCATTGTCGCGTTAAAACTTGGTGGAATATTGTAATTTTAGAAATACAATTTCTCAGTTAAAACAACTTTTTTTATGAAAATCTACACTTGGTTCAGATTCTGTAAACTACGCCAGTTTTCAAGACCTTTTTCTAGGGATTGTAGATCATAGGGATGCGAAACTTCATCCGCTTTTGGCTTATCCGCAACACTAGAAGGGTTACGTTTTTTTCTAATTTACAAAATATTTTACTTTTTATGGGTTATGTAAGAAGAGTTAAGTTGGTTTTAAAGTAATTTAAGGTTTTTAGTTGAAAGCAAGCCTGCATTAAAGCGTAAAAAAAATGTCAAATTTGCAATTGACCCTTCTAATGTTGCAGGAACAACGGAGTTGCGCGTCCCGTAATGTACCGTCCCTACCTTTTTCATTCTCTTTTCCTGCTTTGATTTTCCGGATCCTTTTCCATGAAATCGATGGGACAGCTTTCTGAACGCTTCCTTAGCTGAAAGATTTCGTCCTCGGTCGTCCACGTATTCTATTGCGACTTTTGGTTTATAATCTTTTTTCTCAACAAAATCTGAGGTGGCTCCTGCACGAAAAAAACTTGTTTTCGATATCAATGGGAAACAGGTTAATTTTTGCAATCATTTTTTCAAAGCAATTAAGAACAAATTCCTCAAAACGCGTAACACAAGGGTGCAGTAATGAAGTTCACTAGTTCATTTCTAATTATTTAACAGCACTTTGCATTATGCAGTCAATCTGTAAACTCCGCAGTACACTGGCCAGTGGAAACAAAGCCTATAAGGGACTATACCACCAATGTTACAGTTTTGCCATTGTTGCTACTAAAAGTATTTACAGATCTCTAACGTTGTATAATTTTTGAAAGCAAAAACAAGCTAATATTATTAAATCAAAATTTCACAGAAATTAACCTCAACCAAGCGTGGATTTGGCGACTATAGAAATAATAACTTCCAATTGTTGTCAGAAAGGAAAGTCGTTTGCTAAGATATTGCAGGGGATTGTTTGAAAAAAGCAAGCCACCAAAAGCCCATCATACCTCTTTCGTATCGGCTCCTGTCTTTGGTGTACTTCTCGTGTGCGTATTTATCCAGGTAGTCTACAGCGTTTTTATCTTCTATCGAATAATTCTTCGCTTGCAAGTGGCTGTTGGCATTGGTTATAACGGTCGAACTCCCTTTCAGTGATTCCTCGTACTGCAAAAAATTAAATTACAGTCAACCCCGCTCAGTCGGACCATATCAATTGCAAGGGAAATCAGTTTAGTTGAGAAGATAATCCCAGTAAATCGTGCAAATCGTACAAAAAAAATTATGTTTAGTGAAAAAGGGTCCTTGAAGTGCATTACCAATTATTTTTGTAAAACCTTAACCGAGTGGTTCCCAACCGGGGTGCCGCGGCACCCTGGGATGCCATTTATAATACTCTGGGGTGCCGCGAACTATTTCTCATATTCATTTTTTATCTATCTTCAATACTTCCAAAACAAAAAACAAAGAAATTCTTCCATTAATTACACAGCATCTTGAATCTTTGTAGAAAACTTTGAGAATTATTTTCCAAAGATGTGAACAGAAAATAATGCATGGGTAAGAGATCCATTTTCATCACCGGACTCTCATGCTATTTTGAACTTCAAAGAGGGAGAAAAACAAACAGACATGCGTAACGAGGGAAGTATGAAGCTGATACACAGGAAGGTGTTGCTTTGTGAGTTCTGGATAAAAATTCGAAATAAATAGGTCTATCCTTGCATTGGAGAAAAGGCATTGGTGATTTTACTAGTTTTCCACATCATACCAATGCGAAATTGGATTTTCGTTTTGACAAACATCAAAACATAAAAATTAAAAGGAATGAGATTAGTTTCATTGAATGTGCGCCCAGATATAGGCTAAATGGGATATTAACGCAAAACTAAGAACAAATTCCACACTGACTTTGAAATAATTAAACTATAGCCTAATTTGCTTTCTTTTCAAAATGCTGTTTCAGAGTGGCATTCATTCTCCAAGTAAAACTGCTATGTTACTTTATTTGTATTAATTTCTGATGTTGTTATTAGTAATTTGCTTTCCTAAAGGCATAACAAGCGAACGTGTCCACTTTTCTCCACACTACATTAGAGCTAAAAGTCAAGCAGAGAAGCTATGATTATGAATACCATTTTTCAAAGTATTTGGTATGAAACGGTTAAGGTTTGTTCCAACAAACTGTTGCAGGGGTGCCACAAAATATTTTTCTCTTCTCTTAGGTGCCGTAAGCCCAAAAAGGTTGGGAACCACTGCCTTAACCAAGATCATAATTAAAAATATCAGTGGGTACACTCACGTTGAGATATCCCTTTCGTTGAGCGAGTTGCAATGCTCCCATCAAACCATTAGCTGCAAGAGGTTCGGCTTCTATTGGGGCGTGGTCTGTACATACAAAAATATGATACTAACTTTTCTGAAGATTTCATGTTTGAAATACAGCTGCAAAAAATCACAAGGCAACTCGCTGTCAAAATCGAGTGGAATAATGTGGAGTCAATATCGTTTAAGTCTTCGGGTAGAGAGTTTTTTTTCACATCACATGTTGGCGGTGTTTTCCTTAAAGAAAGAGCAGATTGAAGGAAGATATGTCGCTCGGAAGAGAGTTCGGGAGGGATAAGTTTTCCATGACAATTTGAATGCATCAATGCAGCAGAACGGGCAAGGGGCTACAAGAACTATTGGATTGGAAATTGTCTCTCGATATTAAAATTAGACAGAGCACAGTAAGTAACAGTGAAAAACATTTGCTTAAAACCACATTTAAATACATTTCTAACATTATCCACTTACCCTCCATTTCGGGGTTCGTAGACTTTTCGGTTCTTTCTTCCCCAGGAATAACGGAACTCCATTGTGCCAGTGATGTTTGCTCTTCCTCGTTCTCAATGTCCATCTCAACGTCCTGTATGTCATCTTCAGGAGCACGCTCCTTCACGGGCATTTGAGCTCCTGTAATCGTAGGGATACAAATGCAGTTATGTTGCAGTATTGGCATAAAAATCACGCTTAACTCCTCAACCATAAGAATAGCCTGGTCAAGATACTGCCTCCGTTGACTACAAAAAAGGCCACGCACTACGCTGAAGCAGACTTCTCCCACTGCATTTCGCCCTATCGACCAAGGTGCATGTCATTACAACGAGGTTTAATTGTAATGTAACTGCAACATAAATATCAAGTTTTTTTTAGCCAGTTTTGATATTAATGAGATTTCACCCAGCAAGATATAAAGACGGGATGATTTCACCGCACAGTTCACCCATACGAAGCACAGACAGAGTATAAAGAGATCTGTTAAATGAGTTTGCCTACAAACAAAATCGTCTAAAAGTGGTTTAAAGCAGGTCTCACCGAGTTGTCTACAAAACTCATCAGTGGCATTGAGATAAATCGTATTAGAGAATTGCTTGTCGGGCCTTTCCAGATTTGCTTTCGAGAGGGCTTCCACTTTCTCAGCGACCTTCAGGGCTACGTCATCTTCCAGGGTACTTGACTGCTTTGCTTTAGCTCGTCTCTGCAATTGAAAACGTTGTTATTTTGAGCGGATACGATTGGTCGAACAGAACATACATCAATCAGGAAACTATCATAATTTCGTTTTTATGTTAGTTTTTGTTTAATACTTCGCTTCCATGGAATGGGTTTACGGAAGGCGAATACAACAGTTTTTACTTTTTTCCACAAAGGTAAGAATTCAATTGACTGAAAAAGCAGCGGTTGAGAACTATGTGGCATGAATTAGTGGTGCGATACTGATGAGCCTATCCTCATGGGCAAAACAAGTGTCTATCGCTGTCAATTCTTGCTACACTCGACTGCCGAGAAACACTTATATTAGTCTTATATATATAGATTTTATTTGTCAAATACAAAGCAGTGCTCAAGTATGCACTGCAGTGATACTCAATTCATTTTATCAAAGCAAACAAACATCTCAAAGCACTATAAACCTTTCGGGCAGATTTTTTAACAATTTTAGAAATTTCATACAATGATCCTCCTTGCAATATCTTGACGACTGGTCTGAACTACAAAACAATACCTCAGCCATTTATTGATTACATGCAAGTCACGTTTTGAGATTGAAGAACCGCCAAGCAGGAGCACTCATGTTAGGTTTTGCTTAGCACAAAAGGCTCAACCAACGTAGCCCTAAAAATGCATATCAACTTTATACAGCCTGGCATGGTTGAAAAAAGTTAAATGTTTTCGAAAAACATCGTAAGCCTTCAGAGGGCCACAAATCTAACTGACAATCAATAAACTGATCTAGCATAGCCTACTTTAAGTAGACAGTGACGGATGTGATAGGTTACTTTGTGTGACAACGTCTCATATTACCAACACTTCATCGTCAGCATTGACAATTACGTAGAATTACTAAAATATAACGCATTTAACAAATAACTTACTGATTTTTCGAGGGCTCTTTGTAGTTCATCAACAGCGTCATCTTCGTCATCAATGACATTGTTTTCTTGTATTTCTTCGGCTTGGTTGTACTCAGTCTTGGTAATTTCTACTCCTTCATCCCATCCGGGAATCTTGCCTTGCTTTGACCTGATAGCAAAGAATGTCTGTTTGATTTTGGCAACACTGACTGCACTTATTGACTCACGTGGCAGCACTTATTTCTGTGGTTTATATAAGCTTTTTCTAAAACCACAGCAATTGCTCTTAAAAATACACGTCCACAATCACAAACTGATTGATCTTTATCACCTGGAGCCGTGATCTTGCCTTTCCACGGCATCACCAGGCAGGGGAAGAAGGTCATCCACCTTCAATGCTTCTCGTTTGCGAACTTTCTTTACCTGCAGTTTGTAAATATTATAAAGCTGTTATCGCCATAAACATGAGCGGTATGATTATTTCGTTGATACATAAAACATTCAATACTTTTTGTAAAGTTGCTACAGCAATAACCGACCTTTCTTTTCCTTTTCTTAAACTTCATTTCGTCCGCAGTTAAGTACTCAGATGCCAGCCGGAGCGGAGGAAGCGCAAGACTCTCTCCTTTTGCTCGAATTTCCTGCAATCAAAAGTGGTGACGGTGTTTGATACAAACGACAAACAAGAAATTGCATATTCGTGATTTCACCTAGGTATGCAAAGATATGTGAACATTGAAATTTTCATCGCCGTGAAATACACTTTACAACGCAGAGATGGAAGTCTTAAATTCTTCAACACAATACTAGAGTCATTAAAACAAAGTGCAATATGAGTGTTTTTACTCCATTTAAAGCACAACATATTCAAACCACTAACAGAAGGAAACTGTTCATTTGTTAACACAAAAATTAAAAAAAAACAGTAAAGCAGAATACAAAGTCATAAAAATGCTTAAATTAAAAACATAAAAACAGAGCGAAACTGTTCACCAGGCATTTGATAAATAAAGTGACTTGCGTTTTTCTGGTGACTATATGCTACTAGGTTACCTCCTGATGTTAAGGATGATACCTAGCGTAAACATAAACGTTAGAACACTGCAACACAAAAATGTTGTAAAATATCCCGTCGCATCACCTGCTTCATTGACTCCTTCTGTTGTTCCCACGTGGTATCAATGCGTCCCCGTTCACCGATGGTAAATTTAGCAGACTCCTCTCCATCAATCTCCTCATCATACTTTCCAAGCACAGACTTGGATTTAAAAAATCCCATGTCATCAACCTCTTCCTCCTCATACGCTCTGAAATATGGCATGAAATCTATCATATCTCTTTCCAACGCGTAGTCAACAATCTTAAACCACATAGACCAGTGGTTCTGAAACTTTTTCCCTTGCGACGCACTGTTTTTTGTGACCCACCAACGGTGAATTGGGTTAATGTTAAAACTCCTCTATTAAAAGTGTTACTTATAAAAACAGCAAAGTGAAGAACACACTGAAAGAATGTGCAAGCTTGTATGTATTTTTTTTACTGTACTAAATTTTATGGGCGAAACGAGTGTCCATCGCTGACAATTCTTGTTACTGCACCATCGGCTGCCGAGAAACATAGAGTTGATTGGATAGTCTAAATCAGTGATTCTCAATCGCGGCCCTCACCCATTCTTCCTGCGGCCCTCATCAATGCAGCAAAAAATATTACTTCTGCTAGCTGCCCAAAATGGCGAGAATACATGGTTATCACATAATTTACGTGGTAACAAAGAAAATGTCTTAAAATAACGTTTCTCCTAACAACGGATACAGAGCAACTAGCTGTGTTTATCAGGGCAATCAGGTAAGACTTTACCATTACATTTAATTGTTGGTATTAAAAATCCAAATATTACCACCGATTGACGAAAGTTCATTTTAACGAGCTTTTGAGTATTGCATAATTCAACATTAGGCTACCCTTTTGTTTTGGCAGACTTATTAAAAGTCAAAGCCAACATCAAGGTTCACATTAAATTGCATTTCGTTAGTTGCGGCCTAGGGTGGTCCAAAAAAAACTTTTTTTGTAAATGTTAATGTCTCACCCTAAAATATTGTTACCATTGATGAGAAAATGATATATGTGAATTTTCATAAAGATTGGTTGATATTTAGGGGTTGCTACCGGGGTTCAAAGTTTTGTCGTTTGCCCCCATTTTAACGTTTTAAGAGGATGTGATACAGATATGATATGATACGGTACAGTAAAAAATATGGTACAGTGCCATGGCATATTGCAAGAAAAATACAGTTTAATAATTACTCTATATAGTCTGTTTATAAACTCATGTACGTCTGTATTACGAATTATACTAACTGGTCTACATATATATACAAAATGTGCGACTTTGTATACTTGTGTTTAAAGTTCAGAGACTAAATTTGACAATCAATAACAGCTTTAGAAGACAGTAAATAAACTACATGTACAAATGTACATGATGTAAACTAATATACATAGTACATACATAGTTATTACCCTCTAAACCAGGGGTTCTCAACCGTGGCCTTCGGCCCCCCAAGGGGACCACAGAGCGTTCTCAGGGGAGCCACGATAAAAAGCTTCATTAATAAATTATAACATGTATTGATGAATTATAACAGAATTGTGACACAAAAAACACTCATGTAGGTGTTAGTATCGTAAAGCTAGCTAAAAGCATGTTTTTTCATCATATGTTCTATCTCACCGCATGTTGCATCATCTTTTGTGATTGTAACGTAACAATTAAGGATACGCTTGATTTACTAGCGTAGTCTATTACGAAAAAGAAAGCATTAAATCATTTAATCATTCGTTAACTGTTTTTATTGATTTCGTTTCATTGTTCTTTAAACAAATACATTTTTATTTTGCTCAAGGGGGCCATGGTCTTTTAGAGCCACAGTCTGGGGGGCCATGACTCAGAAAAGGTTGAGAACCACTGTCTAAACCCTTGACAGCCTGTTTCACCCTAAAAGGGTAATCATCAGAAAGTCCTCCTTTTAGGTTAAAACAGGCTGTCAAGGGTTTAGAGCAGTGGTTCCCAACCTTTTTGACCTTGCGGCACCCTATCGAAGAGATAAATAGTTTGCGGCATCCTGGCAAAACTGGGTCAATTTTATGAGATTTCTGTATTTCAAGTAACTGTATGAAATAGCACAGAATGAGTTGTACAGTATAGCGCGCATAAATAAATGTATTTATTCAAAATTTAGTGTGAAATTTGGGCTTGACTTCTTGCACAAGTCCCTTAATATCTCGAGGCACATTCGACAAAGCCACCCACATTTCTTCCTCGACTATAAGCAGTCGTTCTCGTTTTTTTAGTTTTAATGTTCGTTTGTACGGAAAATCCACTAATTTGGAGACCCAATTGTAATCGCAAAGCAATTCACAAAATATATTCATATAAGTATAAAGCAGTGCTCCGCAACCGGTGTGCCGCGGGATAACTATCATCAGAACATACTTTTTGAAAAGAAAGGAGTTTTTATGTTTTAAAAATTCTCGCTTTACCACTGCAAGACAACTCAAACTCTAGCTAGACTTCCCACAGTGCATTTATGATTTTTTTGCCTCACATTGAAGTTTTCGCAATGGGAAGGCTGCCCTAGTTTTAAAAAAGGCTGGTTAACGTGGTAGTGCGTTTTTAGAAGTCAGGCTAGGTCATTTTGAATTGTCAGTTAGCAGTGTTTAATGAAAAATTTCGTAATATTGAAAGCACAGCTATTAAGTGTAGTAGCCAACGTTTTGTCAATGGCGAGTCCATAACAAACGAGTAGCCTAATTATTTTGCAAAGAACTTCCAGCCAGGAACGAACGACTGGCCAGGAAATTTTTAGAGTGACCAACGAGTTTTTCATAACCCATGGTATCCATTGGAATAACTGCATCAACGTTTGCACAGATGGTGCTTCAGCAATGGTGGGCGAAGGAAGAAGTTTAGCTGCATGGGTAAAACGTCAAAATCCAGCCATTCAACTTATGTATTGCTGCTTACACAGGGAAGCCTTGATGATCAAACATTTTACAAGGGAGCTGACAGAAACAATGAATGACTGTATCCAAATTGTTAACTTTATTAAAGCAAGAAACAAGCGCAAATATCTCATTAAAAAGATGATAGTTATTTTTTACATTTTGAAAATGTGTCGGCCGAATTGTGCCGCAAAATTTTAAAGAGTTTTTAAGTGTGCCGTGAGTAAATAAAGGTTGCGGAGCACTGGTATAAAGAATAAATCAATTATAACTTAGCCTTTTCTCGATTAGCTATGTAGGCTATCGTGTTTGTATGCGCAGGTATGGTATCCCCCATGCAAAAGTTTCTATTTTATAGTGGTTCGCAAACAATCGTGCAATTTTATAATCGTGCTGGGTCACACAATCCGATAATCCATCACTGCAATTTGACTTTGTGCGCCGTGAAACGCAAAATAAAATCATGAAACCTGGCAATAATGATGCGTTTCAAACGTTTTTATGGAAAAAACAGCAACGATTCAAAATCTCTTTCACGCTGTTATTCCTGGGCGAGAAAACAAAGGCTTATTGTGGATTAGAGTTAAAATAAATAAATAAATTCCACACTTAACGGGTTAAAGTTAAAATATCTCGCGGCACCCTTGAGCATTGCAATTGGCACCCCGGTTGGGACATTGCCGAGCGTGGAGTGGCGTTGATCACGGAATACAACACATTACACACATGTGACGAAGAACAAAAACAGTATCTTTTGCGTGTCGTCGCCGATCACCGTCAGCGATATCCAGACTGCAGTAGAAAGACCCTCGCGCAATAATTCCTGTATGTAGTTTATTTGTTGTATTCTAAAGCTGTTAATGAATGTCCAATTTAGTCTCTGAATTTTAAACACAAGTATACAAAGTCGCAGCGGTGACGCGCTCGCTTTCCAATTATGCAATCCTGGTTTGACTCCCGGCTTATACTGGTTGTTGACAAACACCGCCCACGCCCACCTCTACCCAGGGTATAATATATTGGGTGGGCGTAGTTGCTGAAGTAAAGGCGGCCGAGAGAAAGGAACTGGCCACCCTACTCTCGTTAGTGCCGAAGGCTTAGTATAATGAGAACCTCATCCCTCGATGCTTGTATTCAAGTATGGGACTCACCTTTACCTTATACAAAGTCGCACATTTCGTACATGTACACCAGTTAGTATAATTCGTAATACAGACACATGAGTTTATAAACAGACCATAGAGTAATTATTAAACTGTATTTTTATTGCAATATACAATGGCACTGTACCGTATTTTTTACTGTACCGTATCATATCATATCCTCTCGAAACGTTAAAATGGGGGCAAACGACAAAACTTTGAACCCCGGTAGCAACCCCTAAATATCAACCAATCTTTATGAAAATTCACATATATCATTTTCTCATCAATGGTAACAATATTTTAGGGTGAGACATTAACATTTACAAAAAAAGTTTTTTTTGGACCACCCTATTGCGGCCCTTTACAAAGTTTAAGTTTTGAAGTTGGCCCTCATGTTGAAAAGGGTTGAAAACCACTGGTCTAAATGGCTAGCATGAAAGGTACAACGTTATGGTTAGCGAATCGCAATGCTCGCTGTTATGGTGAGTACTCAGCCTTCTGCCGACTACCAAGAAGAACGCTCCTTTCTACATATTTATCAAATCTCAGTAGGAGTTGCAAAACTGCTACTAAAATTGTCTTTTGAGAAACTTACAATTCTAACAGATATGTATTCAAGAAAAAGAAGAGAGTATGATTAGTTGATTATTGCATCTAAATCATCAAGTTGTTTTGAAACAACGATATTTAACGCAACAGTTTTATTTTTTTCATAATACCAGTTAAAAATGCACGACGCCCTTTAAAATTATAAACGACACACAGTTTGAGAATCACTGATAGACCATACATTCATACAACATACTCGTATTTTGTCAGCCTTAGCACATAACATGATACTTGAGAACTTAGTTTTCGGTCCACGACATTAAGGCGCGAACAAAACGGCGCGAGACAAAAAGGCGCCAAAGTCAACGTTTTTTCCAACAACAAAAAATGAAATGAATTTTAAATGCCCTTTAACGACCACATGAGTCTCACTTGTAACCGGCGCCGCGTCGTTTGATGTTGAGATTTTTTTCTGCTTTTTCTTTATCCTGAATATTGATGCTGTGCAGGACATCTTCATCGTCACTTGCAAGGATTTCTTTGTCTTTGATGACAAGGATGGCATTCTTTCCTTCCTTAAAGCTTGAGATGGAATGCTCAACATTCATACCCTGCAAATTGTTTGTCAGCATAACTAAGACAGAATACGCGGTTGAGTTTATTTTCATTTCTTATCTAGTTATGCAACTTTTAAAATGTGTCAATAATAACGACAAACAACACAACCAGCTGCACATTGATTTAACCTCAAAGTATGCTATCACAATATCACATAAGTATGTAATACCAGCATACAATACAGCACCATAATACAACGCTACTTGTATATCTTGCCCTGCCTGGTGCGTTTAGAAGAGGCTTTGTGCATAACAGGACATATCTTTGTCGGATTTTCTTTGCCTACCTTGCTCTTCTTGATAAGTCATATCATTTCGATTTCAAGCAGACTTAAATGTTCGAGTTTTGTCATTTAACTTTTACCAGGCCTTTACTATGCTACGGCAAGTAACATTTTTCCCTTGGATAGTTAGAAATAAAAATAAAACTGAAATTGAATAACCTTACCTTCAGATCTTTTTCTGTGTAAGATTTTTTTTTTGAAGTAATTCCTAATTCAGAGTTCACAAGGTCACCAAGTCCAAACTCGTCACCAGCAGCAGCCAACGCTTTCTCCTTTTTAATAGTGGTTTCACGTTTCTTGCTTCTTTGTACCCACGACAATGCGCTTTCCTCATCGTCTTCTTCACCAAGCGTTTTCACCTGTCACAAAACTCGCAAGCTTTGAATTCAAGCTTTAAGAATTTATGCCAGACCAGTGGATTACTTTTAACAAAATGAAAAATGCAGCTACAGCACACTACTGCTTCAAGGCTGGTACAGACGTACAATGTGTAATTGAATGATATTGTGTTAATTCGAGCAGATGGTATTCAACAGAAAGCCAGAAGATTTGAAGTTAAAACAGTGAAGTTTCTCTGCACTCACTTTGTCAAACATTATATTTAAATTAAGTTCAAAAAGCATGAAGCTATTTTGAATAGTTAAAATAATGAATAAATTTGGTCACCCACACTATGAAGTATTTCCAATATACAGGTACCTTGGAGAATTTTTTTTCAGCCAGGCGTTTGTCCTTTCTTGCTTGGATTTTTTCTCGAAGTTCCTTTTCTTGTTTTTTCTTCCACAGGTCTTCAGCGGGAGCATGAACGAACTCGGCCTTGACCTCACCATCGTTCGATACATTTCCAATGCTCAGTGGTTTCAGGCCCAACTTCTCACGAAGCTTATTTGTTGCTTCAATGCTCAAACTTTCATCTCCACCACCTCCTTGTTTGGATGCTTCTTGAGCGGGTGATTTGTTGTCGACGTCACGAGGAAGATAGATTTCTTCCTCTTCAACAGCAACTTCCTCTACGATCTCTTGCTTTTGCACGTCTGGACTTGCTTCTCCTGTCACATCGACATGCTTGCGATGTTTCCTGGAACTGCAATAAAAGATGTTTAAACATCAACAACATAGTTTGTTTAATGAAGACTATTTCACTAAACATCTCTGAATGATACTAAAATACAACCAGGTCTTGCATCAACCGCGTTGATGTTAATACGTAACACTCGTAACAGTGGCATTCGTACCACTTCATAATTGCCTAACCTTTTGCATGAGTATTGGATATGGAAAGGTAAACACAAAAACCACCTACCTAAATAATCCCTACAAATTCTTGAAAATTCTCCGAAATGGTTTTCTCCAAAATGAGATTTTTCTGAATCAAATGTTGCCGAAACGGGCCATTCCAGAGAATAGACACATTCATTCGATCGTGCGCAGCAATAAAAAAAACATTTTTTGTGTACATTGTGTTTGCTTCAACACAGTATATACATGGACGATTTCAGGCTTAACACGAAATACAACAAAAATAAGAGCCACCCTGCACAAGCAACATGCTTATTGACTAATTCATTAATCATTTTACTTTTTGTCACTGGAACAAAACAAAAAAGATACTTCTTGCTACAATAGTCAAAATCCCAGCATTTCAATGAATGGGAAAAGGTGGCAAAACCTTGAAGATTTAAGACATGCCTGAATAGTAGTTTATTTAGTAGGTATATGTCTTGCTAGCACCGTTGCAAAACCCAAGTTTCAAGTTCAAGACTGAGTTCGAGTTGTTGAAATGACAATAAATATTCTATGTTCCCTTTCACATTTTCAAATTCAGGACTATGTTTTCCACATACCTGAAAAACGTTCTCAAGCTCGCGCATCTGGAAAAATGAAGCAACAAAAAAGACTTTCTCAAACCAAAAACAAACATTTCTACAAATGTTTCAAACCCCAGTTTGTCTTCTCCGGATATAAAAAAAAAATTAAAACATGAACAAAGTTACCCTGCTGGCGGGATGACTCTGTTTACATAATAACCACAGGATAATTTGTTTCCGGCAGCAGCTAGGCTATGAAAAGAAGTAGGCTGTGGCTATATTTACACTATATTGTGTAATAATAGCCTCAATAGTGTTGCCAGATAAGGAATTATGCCCTAATTTGAGAAAAGTTTAAAGTTGTTGAAAACAAAAACTTGTATTTTGGAGATTTTTTTTAGTCCTAGGCAAAGATCAAAACCCTAATCTTATTCCGAACTCTAACCCTTACCTTAACCCTTCCTAACTTTAATCTTAACTCTGGCATCACCTGATTGTAACCATGGCATTAAGTGTGGAAAAATAGTCACTTCCAAAGAAGTAATGTCTGATTAGATAGGTTAGACTGGAGTATCGGATGCAACCTAGTTCGTACCATGAACAGTTCGGACCGTCAGTTCGTACCTTGAAAAGATCGAGAAAAAAGATTAAAAAAAGCCGAAGTCGCTGATCGCAGTTTCCGCAATCACTTTAAAATTTTCCTCCTGAAAAGATCGAGAGAAAAAATGGCTCAAAACCGAAGTCCGCTGATCGCAGTTTCCGCAAACATTTTTCCGCAGTTTTTCCGCTAACTCTAACCATAGAGTAATCTATGCTCTAACCCTAACCCTCGCTGATCGCAGTTTCCACAAACATTTTCCCGCAGTTTCCGCTAACCTTTACCCTAAGTAACCATAGAGTAATCTATGCTCTAACCCTCGCTGATCGCAGTTTCCGCAAACATTTTTCCGCATTTTCCCCTAACCGCAGTTTCCGCTTACCCTAACTCTAACCATAGAGTAATCAATGCTCTAACCCTAACCCTCGCTGATCGCAGTTTCCGCAAACATTTTTCCGCAGTTTCCGCTAACCTTTACCCTAAGTAACCATAGAGTAATCTATGCTCTAACCCTCGCTGATCGCAGTTTCCGCAAACATTTTTCCGCAGTTTCCGCTAACCCTTACCCTCGAGTTTGTTTCAAATTGTTTGGGGAAACTCCGATTAGCGACTTCGGCTTTGTGCTATTAAACTGCGATCAGCGACTTTGGCTTTTTTTAATTTTTTCTCTCGATCTTTTCAGGGTACGAACTGACTGTACGAATGGTTCAAGGTACGAACTAGGTTAGACTACAAGTGTTACGATAAGACAGATTTCAGATTTTCATCACTTGCAGTTTAAAATTTATGAAACAAAACTATCGTTTTTGAGCAAAGTTACCCGGTTGACAGGTACCAGTAAATAAAATATGAGGAAATGTTCAATTATTCTACAACAATTCTTTTTCAATATATTTGAAACACAAACGTTCTGTAAAAGGCTGAATCCTTACAAAAGCATCACCAAGTAAATTTCTTTTTTCTGACATTTTTCGCAGTAGTGAACCAAGTGAGGCCTATGCAATTACCGTATGACGTCAAACAATGAAACAATACCGATATCTGGCAGAAGCAACTTGTAGCCTACAATGTAAAGCATATAAAAAATAACTTGAGCAGTTAAGCACTGATACCTATCAGTATGATACCCAAGAATGCATAACGGTCAAACTGTTTCATATTTATTTATTTATTATTTATTTGCATCAGGCACTAAAGAGACAGGCCCATATTCATAAACACAACACAAGTCACAAAACACACAAGGTTACATTTACCTAGATCGTTCTCCATTTTCACCTTTCTCTCGTCGTCGTTTTTTGCTGTCAACTGGACTACGTTCATCAGAGTTTGCACGTTTGTGCTTGCGTTTGTGATGATGCTTGTGTTCCTTCTTGTGCTTATGTTCTTTTTTAGAACCCATGCTTAATTTGCAGCAATTCAATTAAATTATGTTAGTAAACTGAGACAAGATACACTGTTATAATATGCCACTAAAAACTAAACACAAATGTTGATATAAACCAATGCAAGCTACGACAAGGCACGATAGCTCAATTGGTAAAGTGCCTGATTTTGCAAGATCAAGCAATGATGATTCGTCTCTTGGGATGTACGCTTGCGCAACGCACTTCCAAGAGTCAGGACTGCTCTCCTTATATAATGGCTACTACTGGAAGTCCTGAGTAATTCACAGACACTTCAACTAGTGTTGGGCGATATTGAAAAAAACAAAACGATACGATATTTGAAAAAATACTCGATATTTCGATACTTTTCGATATTTTTGTTCTAATTAAGAAAAGAGTTTCCCAGTCTTCGAAATTAATATCGGCAATTGCCGAGATGATTGCCGACGCAGATGCATGAATGGCGCATTAGCGTCGGCAATAAAAATACCGAGGCCACACGAGCGCTTGTAAGGTTAGGGTTATAAATTCCTCCCAGGCAGGCCCGTAGCCAGCCGGAGGCCAGGGGGTCTTGCCCCCCCGAAAAAAATTTTGCCCCCCCCTGGCAAAATCCCAACATTCTCGAGCAACAGCTACAATTATAATGAATTAATTTTTTGGCCCTCCCTAAAAAAAGTTCGCCCCCCCTTGCTCTGCGGTCTGGCTACGGCCCTGCTCCTAGTCGTTATGCCACAGATTTGCTCTTTATAGTCAACACCCGATGGAGCTCTGCGAAAGAGGCGTGTGGGTGGGTATCAAAGCACGAAAGCCGCAAAACGTGGACACTTCATTGCGAACGGCAAAGACGGTGTAGATTTACAGCCAAGCGATGAGCCTCTTGATGTGTCCGATTCCAGTGATGACGCGACAACCTCATCCTCCGGTACAACATCTGATGATTCCGATTTTGACATCTAGTTCTTCATCAAACAGACTTTGTGTTGCTCGCAGTATCCCAATTGTGCCGAAATTATGTTAGTGCATACGTAAATCGAGGCAATCTTCTCGCAGGGAGCTATTAATTTGTTACCGGTACTTAGTTGAGCAATTCACGTTATTTTATGATAATTCAACGTCGCTAGATGTCCAATTAATGTAAAACAAACGTAAAATTCTTACTGGGCATTGTTGTTACGCAATACACCCGCCGGGAAAATTAAATCGATTTGTGCTGACTCTAACATTAAATCAACCCAAAATTAACGTACTTTTCCTCCCCATGAGTTATTCAACGTGAATTACCGCAACAGCGTGCGTAATCGTGTTGTTCGCTTTATTGCTACTTTCACAGCAATTGCCGAAACGTTCACAGCAATTGCCGAGGCAATTTCAACTTTTGCCGTTTGGCCTCGGCAACATTTTTGTAGGGGTTTGCAGTTACGAGTTAGGGCTGTAATAGTTAAAATATCGAACGATATTGAAATAAATATCGATATTGAAAAGATATCGTATCGTATCGAAAATTCGATATATCGCCCAACACTAACTTCAACAATAGAAAACTTCACTTTGTCAAACTGGGTGACCGGGTCTGCGTTAGTGGTTCAAAGCCTCTACAAGTATGCGAAACTGCCAGAATTAAGGTCTCAAAGAAGCTTTCTCAGCCCAGGTAAAAGGAAGGATAAAGATTCTCACATCACAATCAATCAAATAACACCCAAGCCAAGGCGATCTCTATAAGAGATGGATAGAGATCATAGATAGAGATTATAGAGATCGTCTTGACCCAATCCCAATTTTACCATAACCAAACCAGGATTGCCAGGTCCACTTATGGAAAAAATGCCAAACAACTGGTCACAAATGCCAAATAACCTCAAAAAATGCCAAATAGGGAAGCCGCTGCAGAATCGAAGGTTTCTTCATTAATAAGTAATGGATTCGGTAAAAACTGTATAAAACTGCAACAAAACTCAGCCTACACTTGCTGCTATTGCACAACCTAGCTATCTTCATTCTTGAGAGTACCGTATTCTTCAGAAAAATTTTTTTTGAATAAATGCCAAACAGGATTTTTTCATGCCAAACAACATAAAAAATGCCAAATTTGTGAAATTTTGCATTAAAAATGCCAACCTGGCATCTCTGAACCAAACACTCAATTCTGAAAACTGTTTTCAGAGCTTCCACAATTTTTTTCTATTTCTACTTTTTTGTCTGCAGTCTTTTTGCAACCAACTTGACTATTTCCTATGTTTTTCCTTGTTTTAAACTATTTTTTTTTTTCAAAAGCACAATAAATGTCAATAATTCAGAAAAATAGAGTCATCATCATTCAAAACATCTAAAGTAATACCTGTATTTAAAAAGGGAAAGCAGAAGACTGCAGTAATTATCGACCTATCAGTTTATTACCGTCAATTTCAAAAGTACTTGAGAAAAGAATGCACAATAAAATATACAATTTTCTAGAAGGCAATAACTTCTTCTATGGTCAGCAGTTTGGTTTCAGAAAAAATCCCTCAACAAGTCATGCAGCATTACATCTTGTTGATAAAATTTCAAATGCAATTGAAAGAAAAGAAACAACAGTAGGTACAGAGCCAGTAGGTAGGCTATATTTTTGGACCTGTCCAAAGCATTTGATACTATCGATCACCACATTCTGCTAAACAAACTTTACTATTTTGGTATTAGGAGTATAGCCCATGACTGGTTCAGAATGTCGTTTATAAATTCAGTTGTTTGCGTGATGCAAGCCTGACATACATCGGTATGTCAACAAGACATTTATCGACTAGAGCTGGGGAATACCTCAATTTTAATTCTGTACAGAAAAGCGCAATTGAAGATCACATTTTCTCATGTACAGAATGTCAAAACAACGTTTTTATCAAGCAATTTGAGATCATGTCCAGAGGCAGGTCTGAGTATCAAACTAAAATCTTGGAAGCCTTGTACATAAAACGTCACAATCCACTTTTGAACAGACAATTGTATGCTTGCGGCTCGTCTTTTTTGCTCTCTGTATTTTAAAATTAGTTTTTTCGCACCTTGCCTTTCTACCATATCATGTGATCTGTTTAACACCTTTTGATGCAGTTACCTTTGATTCTCGTGGAGCCTATCGTTGAGTTTGAGCTAGTCAGAAGTACTGTGCAGTTTTTGTATTTTCCTACTTATAGATTTAGTTAACCATTGCATTTTATTCAAATGTAGTTAAGTTGTATGTATATTATTCCTGAAGAGGACATCTTGTGATGTCGAAAACGTTCGATATTTAATTGTTGCGTAGTTTTGTGTTTTTTGTAAATATAATAATCTTTAATATGTTAAACTTGATAACGTTGCTCGGCTTCGTATGCCTATGGTTCAATTTAATATTTGCCAGATAAGAATATATCACTAAGTTACTACCGGTACAAGCTTGCATCTAACTTCCCCCAGATAATTATAAGCTATTATGTTCGTTCAGAGGATCGCTTGACTTTTCGTAAGATTACTGTTTAGGTTGGTTTGGAAAAGATGCTTGAAACAACTCAGACATTACATCCTTCATCGGCCCTACCAAAGACTCACCACCTCTCATTAGCGATACCAAAAACACTCCATCCCTCACTGACGCTATAAAAGATGATTCAACTCTTATTGGCAATACCAAAAACACGCTGCTATATCATCATACTACTTATACTCTAACATGTGCAGGAAATTAATTTAAAAACCAAAGCTTTTTTAACTATTTTATCTTTGTTTGTTTGTTTGTTTGTTTATCTTTATCCTGCATTGCGGGAAAGCGGACTTGAGCGCTATGCATCGGTGTACGCCTTCCGACGTACACCTGACCCACGCTGCAGCCGACGGCAATGTCTGTTTCCGGTTGTCTACTCTACTTATGACTTAAATTTGGTACTACCCATTACTCGAAATCGATCACTAGGTAGAGGCAATTATCGTAAAGTTTCTTGCCCAGAGAAACAACAGCAAGTGCGGGTGGCTGGAGTCGAACATGCAGGCTCTCGACTGCGAGCCCAACGCGCTAACCACTCGGCCACGGCTGCCGACATCTTGATAATGAGCTGCCATTTCGTGTATTTGTTCTACAATCTATAGGCTAGCCTACTTGATATCGTTGCTGCGAACACTTTATTTCTTTATAAAATCTGTAAATAGTCCTTGCTTTGATAGCCTGTTTCTGTTACGTAATTAAAATATGTGTGTGTGTGTATTACTTTGTTTTTGTGATGTTGTTGGGTTCAATCGTGTTCTCATTGCTTTAAGAATTGGCGCTCCAGTTGTTTCAGGAACGAGGAGGCGACCGATTCTTAACTAATTCATCTATCTACTTGTTTTAAACTATCAGGTCTGTTAGCCGTGCTTAACTATATTTATCGATGCATATACCGCAATATTAGATCCTTTCATGCACGTCTTAAACCATTATGGTTTTGCCACCTTTTCCTTTTGTTGATTTTGTTACTGCATTTCTTTTTCACAATATCATTTCTTTTGCATTCTGACAAAGAAAAATAAATTGAATTGAATTTTTATTTGCAGTTTTTTGTTGCTATGACTTTTTGCTCCGGGAAAGTATTTGAGGGAGACGATCAGGGCAAACTGCATGACTTGTTGGTGATAAAATCTGATAAAATCACAAATAATTTGTTCAGATGACGATGATGTCCCAGATCCAAGCATGATATAACCTCAACAGTAAAAACGTCCCCTTAACATCTGCTGAACAGCCTTAATCGCATAATCACTTTGTCGAAAATATTTCAAAAGTGCACCAGTGGTGAAGTTAATTAATTGGTTGGTTTTGAATCTTCATCCTTGGATTCCTGGTAGTTTTGCATGATAGTCACTTTAATGTAACAACTTTTGTAAGAGTTTGAAAGGCACGAACCCATCAGAACATGTTTATAAATGGTTAGGCCTACTATCCAATTGTGACCCTTCTAGCTCTCAGTCAGAGAGTTGATCAGTCCTACGTTGTTTGATAATTAGCCTGCAGAAGAAAAAAGAGTTAAGACAGGGGTAGTAATCGAACCGGTGTCCGACGTTTTTTTCGTAAACAGTTGTTCGTAAAGCAATTGTTCGTGAGCAATTGTTCGTAAAACAATTGTTCGTAAAATTAATTCTTCGTAAAACAATTCTTCCTAAAGCATTTTTTCGTGCATGTAGTTGAAATTTGAATCAAATATAGTTATTACTATCTGAAGCCTTTACAAATTGTTTCACCTAACGGATAATCAGAAGGTCTGAAAAAAACATGCAAACAGTAAAGAATCGATAATTCTGAAAAGTTATTAAATATTACAACTGCAATTTAATCTGCCAAAAAAATCTCTAAACCTGTACTTCCTGAGAAGATATTAAATATTGCAACTGTAATTTAATCTGCAAAAAAAACCTCTAAACCTGAATTCCTGAAAAGATATAAATATTATAACCGTCATCCAATCTGCAGAAAAAAAACCTCAGAATCACTAAGGACAACATCCATCCGCCACGACAAAGCTTCAATCAATTTGTCCCAATGGAAACCAAACAACATGATGGCAACATCTATGACATCACAAAGAAGCAAAATGCATATGTGATGATCAGCGCAATCTGTAGTAATCTGAACAAAGTAAATAAAAATTGTTTTTAAACCTGTAAAAATTAAATGAGATTTATAACCTGTAAAAATCAAATGAAATTTAATATTTTCAAAATTATAACCTGTGAAAATCCCAAGGAATTGTGATGATGTAACCTGTAGTGATCCGAACAAATGAAATAAAATCTGTTTTTAAACCTGTAAAAATTAAATGAGATTTATAGCCTGTAAAAATCAAATGAAATTTTTTTAAAAACCCTGTGAAAATCAAAAGAAATTTATTTTATTTTGAAGTACTTGAGTTTAAATTTGTTTCTATGACGACATTTGCCGACCAGTTCTGAACGCTTGTTCAAAAGGTGGCCACTATCAGCCTTCAGAATGGCCAGCTTTTCAGCCAAACATAGGCCACAATTGTTACGACCACCTCCACTATAAGGCCGAGCACAGCTGTGGATGGACCAAGTTATTTTAGGGTCAACACCCTTGTCCTTAAGGTCCCAAACTGCCTTAGATAGCTCGGTGCTGTTTCGTTTAGACCTATCCATGAAGGTACATTTATGGTTGGAAAACTTATTAACTTAAATATTATTTATGGTTGGAAAACTAAAATAACTTGGCCTTATTGTGGCCTATGTTTGGCTGAAAAGCTGGCCATTCTGAAGGCTGACAGTGGCCACCTTTTGAACAAGCGTTCAGAACTGGTCGGCAAATGTCGTCATAGAAACAAATTTAAACTCAAGTACTTCAAAATAAAATAAATTTCTTTTGATTTTCACAGGGTTTTTAAAAAAATTTCATTTGATTTTTACAGGCTATAAATCTCATTTAATTTTTACAGGTTTAAAAACAGATTTTATTTCATTTGTTCGGATCACTACAGGTTACATCATCACAATTCCTTGGGATTTTCACAGGTTATAATTTTGAAAATATTAAATTTCATTTGATTTTTACAGGTTATAAATCTCATTTAATTTTTACAGGTTTAAAAACAATTTTTATTTACTTTGTTCAGATTACTACAGATTGCGCTGATCATCACATATGCATTTTGCTTCTTTGTGATGTCATAGATGTTGCCAATTGCCATCATGTTGTTTGGTTTCCATTGGGACAAATTGATTGAAGCTTTGTCGTGGCGGATGGATGTTGTCCTTAGTGATTCTGAGGTTTTTTTTCTGCAGATTGGATTACGGTTATAATATTTAATATCTTTTCAGGAATTCAGGTTTAGAGGTTTTTTTTGCAGATTAAATTACAGTTGCAATATTTAATATCTTCTCAGGAAGTACAGGTTTAGAGATTTTTTTGGCAGATTAAATTGCAGTTGTAATATTTAATATCTTTTCAGAATTATCGATTCTTTACTGTTTGCATGTTTTTTTCAGACCTTCTGATTATCCGTTAGGTGAAACAATTTGTAAAGGCTTCAGATAGTAATAACTATATTTGATTTAATTCGCTCTGCTTTGCCTTTTTGCTTGGCATTGAGCACTTTTTGTAGTATTAATAGTTTTCATTGTTTTAGTTAAAATTTGATGTATACGAAGAAATGTTTTACGAAGAATTGTTTTACGGATTTCGTTTTACGAAAAACAGTTTACAAACAATTGTTTTACGAACAATTGCTTACGAACAATTGCTTTACGAACAATTGCTTACGAACAATTTGCCTATAACCAATCAAACCCACGTCATCCCAATGTATTCCCTAGCCTTAACCCTATAACCTTCTAGATCACGCTGGTTTGGCAGAATAATCACTTCATTTACTTTCTATCAGAACTGTTTGCGTTTTTTCTCTGTTCTACCTCTAACTTCCATTTACGCAATCAGTCTGCATCGACTCTTGCGCTACGTCATCGTGACGTAGCCGACCCATCGGCTTTTTTGCGACAATTTTTGCCAGGGTTCGGGCTTTATTGTGGGCTTGTAAACTCATGTGAAATTACTTCAAACAGCAGATCTTACACTTTTCACATTAAATTAGATTCTTTTAGGCTGCATAAATCCAACGTATTCAGGCCTGCAATCAATGTAAAAAGACTGCTTCAAAAGTTACTGTGTACAAACAAATTTCTGCACCCTTTTTTACCTCCTCAAAACAGGTAAAATTATGTGAAATCAACTCAACTCGGCCATTCAGCCAGCATCCAGTAAATCAGCTTCTTTTAGGCTACATGGGTTCAATGTGTCCAGGGTTGAATCAATATAAAGGTTAAAAGACTTAAAGACTTAAAATACTTAAAGGTTAAAAGACTTCCTTTCCTGCTGCTTGCATCACCTGCGCATCCCAAGAATCTGGAGAAAAGCCCTAGTGGTTGCAGTCCCAAAGCCGAAGAAGCCCCCAGGGGATCCGAAGAGCTACCGTCCCATCTCTCTGCTCTGTATCCCCTTCAAGATACTCGAAAGACTTATCTACGCCCGTGTCGAACCGATAATAGATCCTCAGCTCCCTCGGGAACAAGCCGGCTTTCGCCACGGTAGATCAACCGTAGACCAGGTCACTCTGATGACCCAAGACATCGAGGACAGCTTCTCGGCAAAAAAGAAGGCTGCCGCCGTGTTTGTCGATCTCACGGCTGCCTACGACACTGTATGGCACAGCGGCCTTACCTGCAAACTACTCCGTCTCCTTCCTGACAGGCACATGGTCCATATGATTATGGAACTTGTGCAAAACCGCAGCTTTACCCTTTCCACCGGTAGCGGCCGACGAAGTAGACTACGTCGACTCAGGAACGGCGTCCCACAGGGCTCTGTCCTGGCTCCTCTCCTCTTTAACACTTACATTTATGACCTGCCTGACACCATCTCCAGGAGCTTACGCAGACGATCTGGCTCTCCTGCATCCATCCGGAGACTGGCAGTCAATGGAGAGGAACCTAAGCCAGGACATGTCAACTATATCAACATATCTCCAGAAATGGAAGCTACAGCTCAGCAAGGCAAAGACAGTGTCGGCGGCCTTCCATCTAAACAACAAGGAAGCAAAACGTGAGATCAACATTACCACCGATGACGAACACCTCCCCTACTGCGCAGAACCTACCTACCTCGGCGTAACCCTGGACAGGTCACTCACGTACCGACGACACCTGGAGTCACTGCGCAAAAAACTATCGGCGCGCGTTGCACTTTTGAGGCGGCTGGCGGGTTCCGGCTGGGGAGCTGATGCGAAAACCCTTCGCACAGCTACCTTGGCCCTCGTCCATTCTACCGCTGAGTACTGCGCACCAGTGTGGTGCCGCAGCTCTCTCACCCGCCACATTGACAACGCCATCAATAACGCACTACGCACTGTGACTGGATGCCTGCGTCCCACTCTAACGGACTGCCTTCCCATCCTTGCAGGCATCCAACCTGCTGAGCTTCGCCGTAAAGGAGCCATGATTTCCCTTGCTCGTCGCGCACTGGACCCCGACCACCTCCTCCACAGTACACTTCAGCGCCTATACCTGGAGGACAGCAGCGACTGAAATCAAGACGCCCATTTGTGCCCGCCGCACGACAGCTTCTGAACAACGTTGAAGATCTTGGAATAAGTGCGGCACACTGGACGAACTACACATGGAACATGGAGTGGAAAAACAACACCTCCCGACTCCATGATTTCCTACCCGACGTCGATCCCCACCCTCCGGGAATGTCCCTCGCAAGACTTGCGTGGGTCCGGCTTAACCGCCTACGAACCGGCGTCGGTCGCTTTCGTTCAGACATGTGCAGATGGGGCCTGGCTCCCTCACCGGGATGCTAGTGTGGCGCCACAGACCAGCAGACAGTAGATCATGTCGTCCATGACTGCCCAATCCATCAACCACCACATGGAATGCTTGGACTGAAGACCCTGGATGACGAGACTGTCGAGTGGCTAATGACATCATGCCCAAACATATAGTCCGGAAGAACAGCTCATACGACGAAGAAGAATCAATATAAAAAAAGTCATTGAATAGCCAGTTCGAACAGACTTTTCTCAAATTTTCTGGTATCCAGACTGACGTTTCGCTGACGAAGCAGCCCGATAATGATGATTCATTGATGCAAAACTATTTTAATAGCCTACAGAAGCTTTAGGGAATTCACCGAAGCAATAGGCTATAGCTTAGCATACACCACTTCAGGGACCACCCAGGATTGCTGTAGGATAGCATCATAACCATGCTTGTCAAGTTCTTGGAAATCCACTCCTATTCCAGGTAGATAGGCCTAAGCTTGAATACTCGATGAAGTTGATGACGACTTCTTGCATAACATCGTTGAGGCAGTATAGTCTATAACTTGGCATTTCCAGTCATTCAAACAAGATGAGTTATTAAATGTTCTTCTTCGGCGCCATTCAAAATTGAAAACGCTTCAAAACATTTTCTTCATGTCCACATGTAAAAAGATGTTAGACTACTTGAGGCACAAAAGATTACATACGTTTTAACGATGAAAGTCACTGGTCGATGAATAGTTTTGTTTCTTTCATTTGCATAGCGTAGCCTATTTGACCTCCACATTTGCATACACATTTTGAAAAGTTTCCATGTTTTTGGCGATTGTTTTTCGCCGCGAAAGGTAGGCTACTTTTTGTGATAACCAGCATTTCGGTGGATAACAGGCTTTTTAATAAATCTTTTCAAGTCAATACTGTTTTGTGCCAACAGCAGTGTTTCTTCGCTTCAGCAAATTTTCATGTTTTTGACGTGCATGCATCACGATGGATAATCTTTAAAAAAAACCTCCACCAGTGAGTTATTTTGGTGAAGACGAGCCAACCGGAAAACCTGTTAGCAACTTTCAAGTAAGACATTTGCGACTCTTTGGTTTATAACGTGGTTGTCAGGGGGTTGACTCTGATTCCGGACACGTCAAAATCTCCTCGATTCTGACTTCACAACCCTGCTTTTAATCCTAATTTGTTTTTGTAGAATTTTTGTGGAGCGATGATAACTGTTTTTTCAACGTTGAAAGAAAATGTCTCGATTGCTCTAAAGACAAAAAAATTGCAGCTACATTTTAATTGTTAGAAGTTACTAAACTTTACAGGAGAAAACTACAAAACTGTTCCTAAAAGAATAGAAAGTCAAAACGGCATAGTTTATAAGCTCCGTTCGAGTATAATAAGATACCGTAGCTAAATCATTCGTTGAATTGTGGGATGAGAAAGTCTGAAAAAGGAGAAAAGTCAGTCTGTTGTAATATTCTTCGCCGTATCGTCCGCCCCGTTAGCTCAGTGGCTAGCGCCGGCTCAAGATCACGCGGCGCTGGTTCGACTCTCGGGGTGTGCGCTTGAGCAACGCATTCTAAGGACTGCTCTCCATTCAGCGGCACTTGGTGAATGGGAATGATTCCCCGGCAACAACATTTCAACAATCGGAAACTTCACTCTGCCAATCTCGGTAACCGGCCCTGCGTCAAGAGCCTCTACAAGTAGGCTATGCTATGCGAAACTACAAGGAATACCCTGTCAAGGCTTTGTCAGTCCGAGGATAAAGATTTAAAACCAACCAACAAAATCTTGGCGGATGGGTTTTCAATGTTTTTGAGTAGCCAAGGTCAAACAAATCAGAAAAACGTCACTATGACCAGGACTTTTGCCCAATGTGTTGAAACTACTTAATTGTATCGACTTGTTTAAAATTTATTTCTCAGGAAAGGAATTTACCTACCGGTCTGGTTTTACAAGTTTGACTTCTTGATAGCCTGTATGTTTGACGTTTACTTTTTCACTTAATGAAACTACAGTATTATTATATTTTCATGACTACAGCAATATTGCTTTATGCCTAGCCTATAGGCTTACTATACATGCTAATTAGAAAACAAGAAACAGAATTATTTAAAAATATGTAGGCCTACTTAAGCTTCTGGCGGGCTAATGAGGGCTGACACTATGCGTCGCCCACAGCAGCCATTGTCTACTCTACAGCAGAGTGTTGTGCACCTGATTGGTGTTGCAGTACTCACTGACACATCGGCACTGCCACCAACAGCGCCCTGCACACAATGACCTGGTGCCTGCGTCACACACCATTGGACAATCTTCCCATTCTTGCTGGCATCCAACCTGCTGAGATTTGTCGCAAAGAAGCCATACTTTGTCTCTCGGTCGAGGAGCATTATAGTCCAGATACCACCCTATTCACTCCAAAGTCTCTGCTCCCCCAAACGAGCACACCCGTCGACTGAAATCAAAACTTCCATTCAGGGTCGTTGAGAAGATAATTTGAGCCCGGTACCAATGAGATCTTCGGGACCCAAATCAAAACAGTTTTTAAGAAAATCGCAATATATCCAAAAATAGGCGGTGGTTTATTTAAGTTTTCGGGCCCCTTGAAAAGATTACGGTCTCCTAAAAACACCCCTCCTCGGGTCTAAAAGTACTCCTTAAATCTCTTTGTCAACGCTACTGCTCCCATTTGTGCCAGCCGCTCAACTTCTATTGACAAACGAAACACCTCTTCAGTTAATTGGGCGAACAATAAATGGAAGTCAAGTAAGCTACCACCAGACTCCATTCGTTCCTCCCCGACGCCAACACCCATTCCATTATCCTGGCGCTACCAAGAGAGGCATGGATCCGTCTCAATCGTCTTCATACGGGCGTCAGGCTTTTCGTTCAATCATGTACTAATGCCTAATGGGGAATGGCCAATCAACAATTATAGTATAATTATTATACCTTATTATAGTATACCAGTATATTATAGTATATAGTATACCTTATTATAGTTATAATTATTATAGTATAATTATTATACCATCTTCAACCCACTCAACGGAGTGGAAGGTCTGCGTGTTTGATTGATTGATTGGTTTATTTTGTTGTGCAATATTATAACAGTAAAATCATTAAATGATGCAGCACGCTTAACGAACACAATTGAAACAAAGAAAAATACAAATGTACACTGCATCTTTGAAGTAAATCACAACGGGAAGCTGCGAAGTGACCATGACGGTCTTCGAGTCAAGCAGCCACCCTCAGACAAGTCGATGATAAACACTAATAAACATTACACTAAATTATCTACACTTGTAACAAAGAGTCAAGACAGAAACAAACTTGCATCCATAATATGTCAAAATGTTAAGTTCCAATATTAGGTGTTGATAGTCACAACAATTAAAAACTTAAAGAGTATCGGTCCACATTAGTAAATTACACTGCATTCAACTATGATATTCTGCAATTAGATAGTTTTTGTAAAGTTTTTTAAATAAGTCAAAAGATTTTTTTTTTTATATCTAGTGGGATTGAGTTCCATATTTTTACTCCACTTAATACTTGATGCTTCGTTGAAGTTTTGTAGTAGCATACAGAGGTACGAAGTAATTATCATTTTTGATTGAACATCTAGTTGAGCGATTATGAACGTTTGATGTTTTTTTGAAGTAATTCGAAAAAGTACACGGTAAAGCATTATGGTTATATTTAAACATTAATTTAGCAATCTCTAGTTTGCAAATGTCGTTTATTTTTAGAACTTTTACCTGCTTGAAGTAAGGCGTAACGTGTTCTGACCACAACCCTCCAGCAACTATTTTTATTGCTTTGTTTTGCAACTTTTGTAGTTTCTCGATATATGCTTTTTGATACACCCCCCTTACAGCATTCATGGAAATAAATCTAGAAAAAATATTGCCGTCCAGTGGTAGAAAAATGCGAATAATGGCTTTCGGGTTGATTTCAGAGCTGTTACTTGTCTTTCAAGCCAGTGAGTTAGAGGAATGTATTTTTTGCGATTTTTTCCAAACTTTTTCGTCTTTACATGTTAGCGTGTAGAGTGTAGACAAATGAAGAAACGTTTAACGCAAATAAAAATATAGTCAGTTGTTAGTATATAGATGAGCCTTTAATCCTACCTAGGTTTGGTTTTGCAAAGCACATGTTTCAGCTGAGCAGCACCAGTTTTGACCCAAATTCTTTAGTAAGATAATTTGATACAGCAAGTGGAAGGTAATATGATACGTTGTATCAACGTGTTCTGCGTCCAACTTCAACTAACGCAATTCGTGAAAGTCTTCAAAACTTTATTTATTGAAGTTGGACACAGAACAAGCATTGAAGTGCTCAAAATATCTTTGATTGAGCCAAACCATTTTCACAAATGCACTTGAATTTCCACCATCCACAAGAGGTGGGATAGTGCCTTCAACATTCTTACTTAAAATGCGTTGTTTCCGTACATTTTATTCAGAAACCCTGTATTTCGTTTTTGTAATGTAATAGCCTAACAAGTATTCTTTTTCTATTTCTGCTATGCTTTGAAGCAAATTTACACGTTTTGTGTCAGATTCTTGAGTTAACTAATACTGTATCAATTTACCTTCTAGGGTGTATCAAATTACCTACCATTGAAGGTGAATTGATACAGTTCGGTAGCATTTTTGGAACGCTCATACAAAAAATACTATTCAAGGTAAAAACTTGAAACCTTTTCAGAAAGGTGTGCAAAGCATCAAAGTTTAATTTGAACCCACAAACAGATTTCTAGGGCGAGCCATTTTCAAGTTATAGCTAGAAATGTCAAAAATGTATCAAATCACCTTACCTTCCCCTAATTTAATTAAAAATTAACTCAGACATAGGCTTCATTTCCATGATTAGTTTCATGTTTGTATAAACAAACCATAATGTTCTGTAAACATTTTGATTAAAAAAGCCCAACAAAAAATCAATAATTGCTTAATTCCCTTATCGAAAAACTACTGTATTGTCTATTAGCCTATGAATGGGACAAGATGAATAGATGATGATGCCTTGATCATCTTTGCCCGCCCCGATAGCTCAGTTGGTTAGCGCGTGACTTCGTGAACGATAAAGCTTCAAGATCAAGCTGCGCTGGTTCGACTATCGGGGTGTGCGCTTGAGCAACGCATTCTAAGGACTGCTCTCCATTCAGCGGCACCTAATGGATGTAATAATTCTCCGGAAACAAGACTTCAACAATCGGAAATTTAACTCTGTCAATCTCGGTAACCGGTCCTGCATCAAAAGCCTCTACAAGCATGCGAAGCTATCAAGAATAACCTATCAAGGCTTTGTCAATCCGAGGATAAAGATTCAAAACTAACCAAACCAACCATCTTGCTCCATTTATGACTCTTTACTTTAACTTGTCATCAGCTCCAAACTAAAACTGAAGTTGGGCTATATTGTAAACAACACGACAAGGAAGAGAACTGTAGGCTACCTTTGATTATTGCATATCTTTTCACTTCTCACCACCCTATCCACTAAGAAATTGAACTAAAATTTTCTAGCACTTGTCAATTTTACATTAAGGCTACCATGCAAATTTAGTTTTTTGTGCTTAGCTGCCTGCTTTTGTCAAACTTGAAGCTGAAATCGACATGGAAGAACTAGAGCCTCCAAATCAACAGCTGCATGGCAGTAGGCTACTTCGCAAAATTATTATTTTAAACAAAAAATTACAAGTGGTGATTATCTTGCTCCTAATGATCTTACCTCAATCTTCCTATAGGCTACACTTACTGACTTAATAGTAGCCTACCAGTACCATATCAATCTACAGTAGGCCTAATAAGACCTATTTAGTCAGCCTAAGTAGGCTACTATAACGCTTTAAACATTGCTTTGAATTGACGCTTTTATTGTTTTATTGGATAAATGTACTGACGTCCTCTATGTTTCACTGTGTTTTTCGAGAAAAACAGACGTATTTACAGGTGACTTATTTTGTCAAAGATGTTCAACAAAGCAAGTACTCCAATCGACCACTGGGGTATCCATTCCATGCTTGAACAATGAAGCGAACGAACCTTGCCGTAATCGGTGGGTTGAATCTGTTGGTTACAGGATTGGTGTCATCAGTATTGCCTTGAAATATCTAAAAAAAGTATTAAAGCATTAGAAAGATATATGCAGGGAAAGGGAGATCAATCTTCTTTTGATAGGTACCCCCTATCAAAAACTTTAAGCTCGTCGCCGACTCAAGCATGCAACAAATAAAGTAAAAAATGATGTAGCCTACTTGTGGAATAACAACACAATAAATCATAACATTGTTAGCTATGAGTTTGTTTAGGTTTTCCAGTGGCTCCTGTGGGTCTAGTCCAGTGGCGTGTATTCCAGGTGTTCACTAAACACCCGTTAAAACCAAGGCAACATCTTTTATTTTATATTTGCAGATTTTTTTAAATTGTAAACTACCGGTACTGTCTTTAAATCAGTTTGCTTGCCCTTTTAAAATCCTTATCAGTTTGTTCTTTACGGTTGACTATCTTTTCGTGTTCTCTTCATGAATACAGCCTACAGGAACATAGTAGCCTACATGTTTGAAATATGCAAATAATATACTCAATGCAAAAGTTACACAAGTTCCCATATCGACAACTAGACGACCATACGGTCTACTAGTCAATTGCCACCCTACGGAAATGACGATTTTATCATTTTAAATCATAGTTTTTCCAAATTCTAATCACTAGTTTTGCTTGTTGCATCATGTTTACTGCAGTATGTGTTGAAAATGTTTAGTGTAAGAGAGATAAATATGCATGGGTGACAAGGTAGGCTACTCTAGGCTTACATTAAGTTGGCAAATGATGATAGACAATATTTTATTATTAAGCTTATTACAGCCTACATTTGTTAGTTCAGTGGTTCTCAACCGGGGGTTCGCAGAACCCTAGGGGTCCGTGAAAGTTTCCAAGTTTGGAGCATGATTGATGAACTAATTAAGAAATTTAAAATGTGGTTGTTCTTTATTTGTGTATTATCATTATTATTACAGTGATTCTCAAACTGTACGTCGCAACGCAATGGTGTGTCATTTGAAATTTCAAAGTAAACCGCAGAAAAGTTTGGTTTCCTAACTACAATAAAAAAATATATTGGGTAAATTTTTTAATAAAGTTATGTTGGCTAGGTAGCCTAACTATGTTTATTGTTCAACGTAATTTTTTCGAGGCAGCAGATGGTTAATCAATGCTAACTTAGAAATGCAAACGTTAATCAGCAATCTATCAGCACTCACAGTTTTGCCATGACTGTGATTATAACAAATTAATATTGATTACAAATAAAAAGAAATTTTTTGTAAGGTCTCAAAAATTCTATTAATTTTTGATAAAATTTGTAAAAATAAAAGATTAAATCAGCAGATAGCTTACTGATATTTAATCCTGTGTGCCAACATACAACCTAACTCACAGTGATGTACGCGTATACAAAAAATATTGACACCGTCAGCGTAAACGCAAACGTTCGAAAAACCATACGCCGTATATGCGTCAACGTAACTTGTAAAAATTTGGCGGCGTCAGCGTATACACTAGCGTAAACGCATTTTGTTTGCTAGGTGCCAAACATACACACGGTATAAACCACTCGAAACAAACAAGTTTTATTTTGAATTTCCACGAAGAAACACAAGCATCTGAAAGTGTTCATCTGAAATTTTGGTTTTGGTTTCAATATGTCTTTGCCCATTGAAAACATTCTTTCAACTGCAGCGCTGGAAGGTATTGGCGTGTTGTAGCGAAAAAAAGACATTAAAAAGTATACGTTGACGCTATACGCTAAAAAACCGCGAGAACTTTACGGCGTAACCTCAAGCGACAACTATCCAAAAAATGTGGCCGTAAGCGTGAGCGTAAACAAAAAGTCTACGCTGCAAATCTACGGCGTAGAATTTGCGGCGTATACGTACATCTCTGCTAACTCATAACATAACTTCGTTAATGTCATCAATCGTTGTAAGTCGCGAGTTCACCAAGTTCTTTTTATTTAGGCGCATTGAGTGGCGTAGCGGTCAGTGGAGTGGTGCCTCACTCCAACGGCCGTGTTCAATGCTCGGTGCTGTTACCGTGTCACGGGAAGCCTCACTTAACTCTTAAAGCCGCCTGCAAAATTTCTTGCTAACTGATCTCTCTCTTTATCTATCCATCCACCCATTCATCCGTCCGTCCGTCCGTCCGTCCGTCCGTCCGTCCGTCTGTCCGTCTGTCTATTTAATGATACCGTTCAGTATCTTTCACATTATTACCAACGCTTAGCGCGAGCTTTATTTTTTCACTCCACCCTGCTCCCACATCTGACTGTGAGCCTAAAAGCTTTAGCTGAAAATCATGAAGGGAAGTTATATGATTTCTAACCTTCAGCAAACGCCTTGATCTCCGGGAGAAGCATGAAGAAGCTCTTGAGACATGTAGCACGGCTTAACCACCGAACGGCAGCCAACATCAGCACGTCTGCATATTGTCATCATCAATACGCTTCAGGACATGCTTCAACTTGTGATGGTTAAGGGCATTTGCAAGAATCAAATTTACTGTTGTTTCGATTGCTATCACATTAGATATCTTCAGTGGCTTAGCAACGATATTTTCTTGGTGTAAAATACAGTGGTGCCACACCACAGAGAAAGACTATCCTATTTACGCCATCTGTTAATGAGTCCATGAAGACCTTGGTTTTCCTTAACATGGAAGGACATTCATTTGTTGCAAAGTAACACATCTTTGACGGGTTCAATGTGCTTCTTGTAGAAGACTTGCACGAAATTCACAAAATATATCTATCTTTTTTTTGTGTCGTAAATGGAATGCAAAGTGAAAAATTGCTCGCAAAGGTTAAGTCTGTCGTAATTCCGCTGATAAACACAACTAATCGCTTTGTATCCGTAATGTCATTTGTGCCGTCAAGTGCAGTAGAGCAGTAGGCTATAGTATACACAGAGATGGGCGTGATCTTGATCTTGAAGATCACAAGTGATCTTGATCTTCAAGATCACTTTTTTTTTGGTGATCTTGATCTTGATCTAAGATCACTTTTTTTTGTGTGATCTTGATCTTGAAGAACAATAAGATCAAGATCACTTTAAAATTGAATTTTACTTCCTAAATAGAGGCATTTTTTTAGAACTCGTGTTGTACAAAGCAGTTAGTGGCAACTACTAACATTAAGCCACTGTTAATATGATATGTGTCCAACAAAAGACGATTTAGAGTTTCCGTCTAATCTGGTCAGTGTTGCCATTTCAAAATTGAAAAAGTTTTCTGTGTTGATCGTAATAAAAAAGTCAACTACCGTGTACTTTATGTTGACGTATAATAAAAAATGATTTAACTTTGTTCACAATTTCAATGTGTGAATTTAAAAACAATGTTTTCTTTCTTTGACCCAATTTTAGATGTTTCAAAACTCTAGAATGGCGGCGTTAAAAAATCTGGACTCTAGGACGCCGACTTTGGTCATGTAAAGTGGTTTATTGCAGCAAATCAACCAGACCAAGACTTGTTTAGCCAGTTTAGGGTCTGAGTATGGAGCGGTTTGTCTGACCGCAGGCCTCTGAACTTTTTTGATAGCAGACAACAGCATCAAGGCTGCCAGATAGGTAAATGGTGCAATAAACAATGACATAATACAGTGAAAGTTAAAACTGCTTAGTGACACGAATAAAAACACCCACATAAACCAGACAAAAATTTGGTAAAAAATGATGCAGTTCAAAGTTTATTTTTATTTATTTATTATAAATAAAACGTATAAAACTAATTGCAAATTTTGCGACTTTTTCAGAACTACTGTAATTAACCTCGGCCTTGGGTGTGACGTTGCGATTCTACGCAAACTACATCAACAATTGATAGGCCTAATAGCAACAGTCACTAACTTATCACAATTCTTAGGCCAGCGATCGAGTAGTTAAAAGTAAAAGCTAGCAATACCAACTATATACCTTTACCCAGGTTGCTTATAGTAATTATTTTTTGCAACATCGCTGATCAAAAACTTTTTTTTTTTTCAAGTACACAAAAAGTGATCTTGAAAGTGATCTTGATCTTCAAGATCACGATCTTGATCTTGATCTTCAAGATCACATAGTTTGGTGATCTTGATCTTGATCTTCAAGATCACCTATTCTTGGTGATCTTGCTCTTGATCTTCAAGATCACCAATACTGGTGATCTTGCCCATCTCTGAGTATACACAATGTCTCGACTTAACAAGAAGCTGGTCATGTAGGACACTAGACATGCATTCTACCCGTTGAGTAACTGTTTTCTTTATTTCAGATTGTTATTTTTTTTGCTACATCGATGAAGGCCGCAGGAAAAACAGTTGAGGGCCGCATGCGCCCCGATGGGCCGCGGTTAAGAATCATTGCTCTAGGCCTATCTAGTAAGCCTAAGTATGAACTTAAATTCTAAAGTGATCTTGATCTTATTGATTTTCAAGATCGAGGTCATACAAAATGAAGTGATCAAGATCACTGAAACAAAAGTAATTTTCAAAATCAAATCACAATCTTAATCTTTGAGATCACATCCCGATCTTCAAGATCACGCCCATGTGGAACCCTGAGAAATACCACCGAAAGCTTTTTTGACGTTTAAAGCTGATTTATGTGCTGTTTGGTAGGCTAAGTTAATATCGATTCATAAGGCAGCTCACTGGCGGTCCGAAAGAAGCTAGTCTACTTTCTTTTGCTGCCAAATCAAAATTATTTAGCACTTTCAGAGTAAGAACAAACAAAAGTAGCCTAACCACAAAAAAGAATCAAATTGATCTAAGTGAAAGTAATTCGATAAGACTACCGGTAGGTCTAGTGTAAAATAAATTCTCGTCGGTATCAGAGTTCAAAAATTAATTCAGTAGGATATTTCCCACCTTTGTCTAGGGTTCCAGGATGAGATAGGCTATCAAAATCCTTTCTCTTCCGCAAAAGACTATGACTGAAAGCATGCATTAGCTTCCGCTAATTTGCCTACTTAAATACCTTATCTTCTCCATTATTTCCTTGTATTACTCGAAGACTGCTTTCTGTCAATCCATACGATATCTTATAAGTTTGAGGATACCAAGCAGTACCTAATCGACCTTCAGTTGTTACTCCGGTAATGCGAAGAGTCTTTTGAATATCTACTTGCAACCATTCATTGGAAGGAGCTGCAAAAATTATTTTTTCTGTAGTTAAAAAAGATTCACTTAACTTTACTTCCTGTGGGCCTATTACGGTAATCCCATGACAACATTTTTACCGAGCCAAATTCCTTCACTTCGGTGGTTGTATAGTTGTTTTCGAAAAGCATGATGAAAAGATAAAAAAATCATAATCTAAAAAAGCTAATTAACCAGTAGCCTGCACAACGCAAACACTTGCTAGCCGTAATGGAAATGTTGCACTTAATTAATTTACCAGATGATTGTGGAAAGCTTGAGGGACAAGCTGCCAAAATTGCGTTTAGCCTCAAGTAATTTAATTTGACTGTGGAAATCTTCATCCTCGGACAGAGAAAGCTTTTTTTGAGCGTTTAATTCTGGCAGCTTTCAATACTCGGAAAGGCTTTGAACTGTTGTCGCAGGCCCGGTCGGTCACCACGGTTTGCCAAATGCCAAGTGAAGTTTCCGCTTCACAAAGTGTTGTTTTCAGCAGATTATTCTATCCACTAGGTGCCGCTGAATGCGGTCTTTGAAATGTGTTGCTCAAGCGCCCTCGATGTTAGATCTTGCCGTTTCTTTGTTCATGAAGTCCAGCGCTCAAATAACTGAGCTATCAAGTGCCTAACTTTCGCATCGTAGCCTAATAAGTAATAGGCATTTAGCTTACAATAGGCTGCATAAAGCAAAAATTGTTTGTAGGCTACAAATTAAAAAAGCACAGTTGTTAAAAGACCTGAGCGGTAACGTTAGCTCAATTAGAATGGTAGTTTTTCAAAAATTCCTTGTTTAAGTAGCCTATAACTTATTCTCACTGTTTTTTCCTGCAGCAATCCAATTTCGCTGCTGACCAGACTGTCCGCCATTGTTCAGTCTTCCGTATCGAGCTGCGTAGTGGTCGTTAAGATTAGAAGATGCTGTGATTTGATCGTCAGTAATCCTTCCGTCTTCCATGCCTACCGTACAATGTTCTGGTTCCTCTATGACAATAATATGCTACTTATTTGATACCATATCTATAATTTCGGAAACAACCGTTAATAACATGATAGAGGTTTAACAACTTACAAAACTGGGGCTTCCCATTGATTCCTTGTTGCTCAATTATTATCAAAATACTTTTACACGACGTCAATTGCTTAAAAACTTTGGACTCGTGCCCAATTTGAAGAACTTGCAATTAGATTAACCACAAGGTTCATTTCCCCGTTTTTTCTTGGTAATTCAACAGCATACGATAATAAGCCTGCATGAAAAAAAGCGCTCCAGTGTTCTCTATATTTTCCTAAACCTGAAAGTAATTTTATTCTCTGGAGAAGGTAGGCCAATCCTAATCTTCCCATCAAAGTGAACCCACTTTTCTAGCTGTCGGCCATAATCTGTGACGCTAAAAACTTTCAATGCTTGTGGTGATTTATGTTAAATAGGTAGCCTATCTGATTCTATCATATATCGGGGATAAGGTGAGAATTGTAATTTGAAAGGAATTGGGAGATGGAATTTTTGGAAAATGGGTTGATTGGAAGATTTTGGTAGACATTGGAAGCTTGGAAAGAATTGAATTTGGGGAAATGAATGATTGGGGCAATGAAGTGAATATTTTATAGGACTCTCGACGGACATGGTCGTCGAGAAGTCGTCAAATGGCCTTCGAAACTACCGCGCCGGTGGGCCATGTTTGATCGCCGGCTTCCACAACGTTTCTCCACTCCGTTGGAATTTGAAACTATTTGTTTCTATACTCGCGTTCTTATTTCAAACTTTTTTTATCCACTTGTGTTCGTACTTTGTAGACATAAACCATTTTTTTCTTCACTCGCATTGGCAAACTTTTTTCACAAACAAGGCAAAGTCTCTCACATGCCGACGAGAAATATTGCAGATAAAAGTTTCACAAAAGTCTGAATGTCGACCTATAAAAACTCGAAGATTAGCTCTACATCTACTTTAAACAATAAATACTATTAATACTACAAACAGTGCTGAATACCAGCAAGCAAAAAAGCCAGGTATAGAGCAAATTACATCAAATAACCCGCCCCGATAGCTCACTTGGTTACGAAGAATCTTCGTGACTTCTGGAACGAAGAAGCTTCAAGATTAAAGTGCCCCTAACAGGTTGGATCCAAGTATAGTAACTTTTTAAAGCATTTCCTAGCGCAGAATTACACTTAGCGAACTTTTTAATCTTAACCTCGTAGCTCGACTGGTTAGGGCGTAATTTAATCAAACGACTGCTCCGCAGCGCCACCACAGGCGAAACTCCATATTTCACTGCTCTGGGACGACTTTGGTGGTATTACGTCATCCTAAGTGGACGTCGTTAGCAACGGATGAAACAAACGCTTCCTAGATGTAATTGGTGGATCACAGTTTGGTCGGAGTTGGTACAAGCGGTTGCTTTTTTTCGAAGATTTATTGCTTTTTGCAGTTTAATAAAACTGTACTGGATACGTTCCTACAAAACCTAAAATATACTTGAAGTGAAAAATGAAGAAATCGTACGAATCATCATTCATATCTAATTCATCATCACTATTTAAAAATAAATAAAAGTTCTCTCTCTCATAATGTGCCTCCAGTTGGCCATTGAAATCCTGTGTAACAGCCATGTGGATCTGGAAAATTGTTTCGGATTCGCCAAACAATGCATGACGATGACGGCATCACAATCCGATTGTTGCTTCCGAGAGCATCACCTTGTAGTATACACTCCAACACATGCCTGTAGGCCTTTTTACTTGAGTGGTATTAACAAAATCATCCTCAGTGAAGTGAACATATACGACTAGTTTTGTATGGCCCATCCCACTTTCGAACACTTGAAGAAAACTTTGATCATTTTCTTCTCAGTACCTTGTTCTGTGGGAAAGTGGGAAAAGAAAGCACACGGTCTTTGTCACTGACAATGTCACATAAACAGCAATTTGTAGGCATTGCCTCAACCATAAATTAAAGGTACTGTTTGTTACACTGCAAATGGCTATAGCCAGATTAGGACAAATAAAAAGTACGAAAATTGTAGCCCTATGAAACTGCAATTTCAATTGAATTGAGATGCTGTTTGATAAAAGTAAAATCAACCTATTTGATCAAAACCTGATAGTAATAATAAGTTCACTTTTTCATTTCGGTAATTCTTAATTTGCACATGCTTTAGACCAGTGGTTCTTAACCTGGGCGCTACCGCTCCCTAGTGGGCGCTGTTAACTTTTAGAGGGGCGGAAATATTCAGGGGGCGTTATAGGGGGCGCTACATTCAGAAGGTGTAACGATATTTTCCTCACTGCAAATTTGCTTTAGTAGTTCTGCTGGGGGTACGAGAATCCACCGAGGATGAGGAGCTATATACAGTATAGAGATTGTGTTTAACAAGGGAAGTAGTGATTCTCTCTCAGAGCATTCTATGTTGGCCTATACAGCACAATGCACAACACCACCCGACAAGCGTGGACGTCGGATGGTGTTGTGCATGGCCTTTGTTGTTGATAATGGGCATTGTTTCCCTTTCCTTGTAGTAAGTAAATGGCATTTTGTGGTCAGCTTTTGGCAGGGACAGCGGGCAGGCAGTGCAAGCAAACCATAAGGACTGGTCATAATAATAGTCAGTCAATAATGGTTATTAGTGTAACTCTTACTAACTACTAAAAAATCAGCAGAGATGTGCCTTAAGACTTTTAAGTTAAGAGCCTTAAGGCACATCTGTGCTGATTTTTTAGTATTAAAACTAACATCGGCTTAAACTAGTTTTTTCTTACTAACTAATAACTAATTACTACTGGCTGTAGGCTAGCCTTATAGTCTTGGAAGAAAATGTCATTAGTAGGCTACAGCCCTTATATTATGGTGGGCGCCAGACTATGGAAATCTCTGAAAAGGGGCGCTGGGGAAAAAAAGGTTAAGAACCACTGCTTTAGACCAACAGAGCCCCACACATTCACGTTTTGCAGTAGCCGTACCATACTTTACCAAGACATCTCAGAGAAAGAATGTATGCTTCCCGCTTACTGTGACGTCACAGCGGTGTTGCCGTTTTTATTTTCGCAATTGAATGAGTGCCAGATTCGCCGATGTCAACGAAAGTTTGCAAGCGTATAACTTAGTAGCCTGTTGATATTTTTTTACGATTTGCTGGTCAGGGAAGTTTGTTAGTGTCATCTTTTTGGTATCTTAGGTAAATTTAGCGAATTTATTTACCTGTCAGAGGCACTTTAAGTGGCGCTGATTCGACTCTCGGAGTGTTCGCTTGAGCAAAGCACGTTAAGGACTGCTCTCCATTCAGCGGCAACTAATGGATGGAATAATTCTTCGGCAACAACACTTGAGCAATAGGAAACCTCACTCTGTCAATCTCGGTGACCGGTTACATTTATATTATTTTGAAGTGTTTGCGTTTAAATTTGTTGTGATGACGACATTTACCCACCAGTTCAGAACGCTTGTCCAGAAGGTGGCAACAATCAGCCTTTAGCTGGCCATTCTGAAGAACAATTGGAGGCTTCGCAGCCACAATTGTGGTCGATTGTAGCCACAATGAAAAAAAAATTGAATTGATTTGACCTTCTGAACAAACGTTCTGAACTGGTGGGTAAACGACTTTTTTATTTTAACTGCCGGGCGCGACATTATGGCCACCGGAAAGAAGCTCTGGTATGCCACGCTTGGTCGCCGGAAAAATAAACTTAAAGGCCTATTTGAAGGCATGTGAGTGATTGATGCTCGGCAAAAGTGAGGAATTTGGATCAACAGAATTTTGACCAAGTGTAACGGTTAACCAGCTCAGTGGCCGAGTGGTTTCGCCTTTGGCTCTAGTGCTGGTAGCTCTGAGAACGATTCCAGGTCGAGTCTTTAAAAACGAAGACTTTTAAAACGGATTGTGTTCTTTCTGGCATAACGCAGTAAGAACAAGTCGGGTAATAATGTGATGACATCGTAAACCTGATATAAGATTAAAAATGAGCCCTATATAAATAAAACCATAACATTTTTATTAAGTTGAGTGATTGTGCCATTTGGTAGGAAAATTAAAATTTAGGACAATGGATAATTTAAGAAAATAGGACTTGGATGAAGTGAAGAATTTTGAAAGTGAGATGATTTGAGTGAGTGAGATATGAGTGAGATATGTTTGTAGATATTACAAGCAAACGCAATACTCCATAATCAACACGACACGTCGCAAAAGGGGATGAGAGCTTCATCAATACCATCAGGACATCATCATCTACCAGCTCATCCATTCCATCACCAAACAGGACAAGAAACAATAACTTAAACTGGATATCAAACCTCAATCGTCTTAGGCTACTGTGTGATGTGCAGTCTAACCATAGAAAGAGCTCAACACCTGCTCTCCTGGGCCACATTAAAACGGGCTTTTGCCTGAGGATGGGTTTCTTTTATGTCCGGTTTTCTTTCTCCATCCTGTTATTATTATTATGACTGCTCATCCACATCAATATTGGAACTGGCAAATTCAATCCACAACACTTTTCATCAGGCAGTCATTCATTACTACATGTGTGCTTCTCTCTGTTTTTGTTTTATTTTTTGCTATTTGTTTTTTGGGTTTTGTGGCCGTGCTAACTACTGATATATAGCCTACTACATAATTTTCCATTCTGGCACGTTTTAAACCTTTCAAGGTTTTGCCACCTTTTCCCGTTCGTTAACGTGCTGGTAGCTTTATATCGATTTTTGTAGTTAGTATATTTTTCGTCCCGGACGCGTTAATGACGAAAAATAAAATGATTGATTGATTGATTGATTGGAAAATTTCGTTGAGGAAATGAAATTATGGGACAATAAAAGGTTTAAGAGATTGAAACTTAGGGGATGTGAAGAATTTTGAACAAGTGGAGTGCTGAGGAACTTTGATGGTGAAGTGGAATATTGGACAATGAGAGATTTAGCAATTGAGATTTGAAAAAGTTAAAATTTTAAGGGATTGGAGTAAATGGAAAGTTTTAGTAGAGGAATGCAATTTCGGAGATTAAAGTTTTTTAATTTTTTGTTTTTCTAAATCTTAATTCATTAAACTTCCCGTTGTCCTCAATTTTTATTTCTCATCGAAATCCTGTAATCATTCTACTCTCTTAAAATTCTTCAATTCCTCAAAATTTTAATCTCCCAAATCTGCAGCCGTTCCAAAATTTCATTTTCTAACCAAAATTTTCCAATTACCTTACTCCCTTAAAAGTTTGACAGAATGAAGTTTTCGAGTGTTGTTGAAGTGTTGCCCGTGAATTATTCCATCTACTTGGTGCCGCTGAATGGAGAGCAGTCTTTGGAATGCGTTGCTCAAGCGCATACCTAAAGAGCCGAGCCAACGTCGCGTGATCTTGACGTTTCTTCGTTTATGAAGTAAGGAATCTAACTAAAGATCAGGAATCAAAATCATTGGAGTTGCTGTGCTCAAAGCACCGACTTAAGCCAGAGCTCAACTTGTCCGCGAAGACGCCAAGCGTTTTAGTAATGCAAAGCAAAATGTTAACTTTTTGTGTGAGGACCAGATGTGTACGAATCAAGAAATTTGGAAGTTTACTTCGAAGTAATTTGTGGCAAAAATGTTAGTTGTTTGGAAGACTGCTATCATTCAAATACAGCGTAATTTTTTCGTTGAAAGTATTAATTAGTTAAGACAATTTTTTAAAGGAGGGGTTAAAGCTTAAGCCTTAATGTCTCCCATTCTCGTCTTTGCACATACCATTGAGGAACGCTAAGTCTGGATAACAATAGCTTATGTTAAAATCTTAAGATTATAAACTAGGTTACTGTAAATAATTTAAAATGAGATCGTGGGCTGCAGTTATTAAACAAATTAGAACTTGCACAGCGACAAAAATTAAACTATACAACATTGAATAATTATCAAACATATCTTACGATCATTAACATTTTATAATAGACTAATTAAAGAGAAAAGTCATAATTAGTTGAGGCTTACCCTCAGGTTGAAGACTCATTGCTGCTGGTGAGGTTTCCATAAAGCGAGTAAGTGTCTCTAAACAAAACAGTGCTACAATGAGAAAACATAGTTTAGCCAATATTATCAAAAATGCTGTTAGCCTAACAACCGGTGGTATAAGATCAGATCATAACTTTCTGAGACTTTTACACTTTTCTACAGCTCCAGCAGCTTCCAAAACATTGAAAACATGTAGGGCTTGTTGGTTATGATTTTTCGCAAATAAAGATTGACCAGTAGCTTATAGGAGTGCTTGAGGACTAACATTTGGTTAAAGCGAAACTTTTCCCTAAGAATTTTCATTCGAAATTAAACAATACTGCGACAAAGTCATTTTGCATCAAAATACAATTCATGTTTGCTTTAAAATAGGCTAGGCTACTGTATTTTTTTACTTTAACACCTCTAAAGGCCTCAACTCTTGTAAGTAAATTTTTGAATAGTGATGTTAGACAGATCGATGTTAGATGTTAGACATGATGTTAGATGTTAGATTGATCGATGTTAGCGTTAGACAGATCGATGTGGAGGCAGGGTGTGAAGGCGATTGCGGCATTTGGAGGTGAATCCGGCCACCCTCGGTAACGGGGACATCACCGGATTAAAACTGGACTACTACTACATGATGTCAGGTAACACAGTGTGACTTTTTTGAAGCTTTATTTTGTTCTGTGCAGTAGGCTACCTTTGAAAATGGGCTTCAAAGAGCTAGTTTTGAATCTGCGGTTATTTCAGGGGCACAAAACATTTTCATAGGGTGTGAGAACTGGAAAAAAATAAATGCTTATTGATTTGTTATGAATGCATTTGTACCTGATTTTTCTTTTTTACAGATTCCTGTTTTTGTTTTTTTCAATAAAAAAACTTTTTTTGATGATTTTACTTCGTAGATTAGCTATTTTTCTTCTTTTGATGGGTTATATCTTTTTAGAGGTGTCTTGTTTTCTTTTAGGCTAAAGGAGTCTTGTTTTGGGGGTCTTGTTATTTGGTTGGTACCTCGATCAAATCATCCTCTTAAGGGGCCTGGTTCTATGCTTCTCTTACGTTTAAGACGTGCTATGAAACGAAACCTTGCAGATTCAAAATGAAGACACAACAAAGGAATTTTGCATTAAAATCTTTTGTTTTATTCTCCAGGAACATTTCGAGATCTTGTCAAATTTTTGAAACTTGTTTCTTGACATAAGACCATAATGTGTGATTGACAATCAAAAGCAATTGTCAGCAAGCTTAAATATATTTTTCCTTATCTTATGATGAGAACAAAATGATACAACATCTTACCGTTCAATTTCTCCAATCTATTCCTGAGTTCAGATATTTCACTGATGTTACAACTACACTCGCCAGCTGGTCCGCGAATTCCAGGATCTCCTTTTTGACCAGAAACACCAATCGGTCCAATTTTCCCAGGACGACCTTGAGCTGTAGCTGGTGGTGGATCATTTGTGGGTGGACTAAAAGGGAGGCAAATTTCACCTGAACCGGCAATTGCCGAATTGGTTGAAAATGAGACGGACAGGAACAGAAAAAACAACAAATGAATCATCACGACAAGTTTTGTTCTGCTGTTCGTGTTTAACTTTAAAGTGGAAAGAGTTTTTGTTTATTTTTTGTTTAATCTTACTTCGGTAATAGGCTACATTGCCAACAAACTTATAACAGTACCGGTAACGAAAAATGAGAATCAACAATAGGCTATGTGTATGACATAGATCCAATGACTTACCGTACCCAAAACATACCCAAACGACTTTATGCCAGTTTTTTGTGCACACCCACCAAAAAAATATGTAATTTGGTGTAGGCTACTGAGGGTATTTGTCGTAAGAGCTGGTGAAAGTTCAAATGATAGGCGATGCTGCATTCCGTGCCCATTTGATAAAGCTTTTCCCAGCAACCACTACGTCGACAACCATCCGCTACAACTACTTCACTTTCAATATTGCTGCTAAGAGGCACGTAGGATTATTTTCCCACCGGTTTGCCACTCTTTGAAACTTTTCAATTGGTTGCCGTGGCAGAAGTAGCCTGTTACTACCTACAAAGTGTTTGTCTTTCCTTCACACTCTTGTATGCATGCACGTGGATATGCATACAAACCGTAGCCCTACCAACAACTTTACTTTGTTTTATACCAATTCCCCTAGAGCAGTGGTTCTCAAACTTTTAGTGATTGCGTACCACTTAGCAACTTTCACTAGCGCTGCGTACCACCCAGCAGCATAGCCTGGAATTTTGAAAGGAGAGGTCGAAGGAAAATTTTGAAAGGAAAGGAGAGGCCGAAGGCAACGCACAGCGGCGGGGGGTCTGGGGGTCCTTCCCCAGAAAATTTTGAAAAATTACTTTGAATTTCGTGCCTTCTGAGAGCATTTTCAACAAAAGTGTGGCATAGCAAAGTACCACTTGGAAAGCTCCCGCGTACCACTAGTGGTACGCGTACCACAGTTTGAGAACCACTGCCCTAGAGTAACTGTTTGCGGCTGTCTTGCAACATGTTTGCGAGCTTTAGTAAAGTAGCAAGTAGGCTAATACTTGACCCATAGGCGTAGGGGAAAATTAGTTTTTGGGGTGCAAAAAAAATCTTGCTCCAATATAAGTAGGTGAGCCCAAATATTGTTTTGCGACAAAGCATAGACCACCTAATTAAAAATTCTACAATGCTCCCAATAGTCTGGTATAGCCTATGCTGTAGCCTAAATGTAATTTGTCAACTACCAATATCGCCCAAATAATGCGACAAATAACTTAATAGGCTACAGAAAAATGTTTCTCATAAGATAATACTAGGCCTACTTCAAAATACAAATTGTGATAATGATCTAAAATCTTAAGTTAAAAGTTATTTCTAAAATTTAAAAAAAGTAAACTTGGAGGCTATGTTTTCAGCTGAGGATTTTGATAGGCCTATTATAAGCTATGCGTTTAAAGCATCCCTTTCAAAGTCAATATTGACACATCTCAACGAGGATATAGCCTATTTTTCATAAAAATTGCAAGTATCTGGATATTTTCAGATGTTGAAAATAAGTTGAAAAGTTATTTCAAATCTTATGAACTAAACTTGCGGGCTACAATTTCAGCAGAGCATGTTGATATTGTAAGTTATACGTTTGAAGCATTACTTTCAATATTGGAACACATTCGATTGGGATGTACTTTTCATGAAATTTGTAAACATCTGGTTATTTTCTGCTTAAATTTTTCGAACCCTCCACAAATTACGCATTGATTTCTTAACTCTCACAACTTAATTAAATCATGTTCAATTTCAATGGATTTTTTTTAAATTTTACATCCCTTATATTCAACATAAAAATATAATTTTGTTTATTTGAGCAAAAAATCAAAAATAAGTTTCATCTTATGAAATTTTTGAAACACGCTATAAATTCTTACCACAATTTTTACCAAATTTTTGACTAATTGAATAGTGTAGGGATGTGGTTGCATTTTATTCAACCTTTGCATAACCATGATTAGAGGAAAAAATCAAAAATAAGTTCAATCTTAATAAAATGTTAGAAACATGCTAAAAGTTCTTGCCCAAATTTTTGACTAATTGAATAGTTTAGGGGTGCAGTTTCACTTTCTTTGACATCTGTATAACGCTCACACGACGACGAGTAACAAATCAAAAATTAGTTCAATCTTAAAATGAAATGTTTGAAACATGCTGAAAGTTCTTGCCGAAATTTTTATCAAATTTTCGACTAATTGAAACGTTTGTGGGTGCGGTTGTGAAACCTACCCCTGACTCGTCACCTACGACTTGACCACTGAATGCTAAAAACAAAACTGACGTAGCCTAAATGGATTGTGCACTTGTGCAGCGCTAATCCATCCAGAAATGAAAGTTTTAAAGCAGAAGTTTGGAGGGAACTTATAAAAAATTGTGCCTGACTCTTAAAATATCTTGTTGTAGGCTATTCGAAAATTGGAACTAAAGTGGAGTTAAAAGTTTTTGCCAAATAAACCCGCCCTAGTTGACAATAAATCTATAAACTGCTGTTTGCTGATGATGCAGCCTTGCTTGCCCACACAGAGGAAGCACTGCAAGTCTGCAACGCTTTTCTTGTTTTGCAGAAGCTGCCAAAATGTTCGGGTTAGTTTTGCCACTGCAATTTTAATGACGATTTATGTGAAATCGACTTTCAAAGTGGCAAAACCTGTCTTCTTATATTGATTCTACGTTTGCAGATCACTATGAAACGTTTCTTTTATTGCAAAACGGATGGATTTTGTTAGCTGGGCCTGGGCTAAGATATCATCTAAGTTATTTGAAATTGGTATTTCTGTTGAGCAATGTGGGTTTTGCATCTTGTACATGGCGATCTATACTACTGGCCATCCCAACGTGGCAACAGCCAAATAATGTGGGGGCCTACTAAGATTTGGCAACTAACAGGTATTAGGCGTAAAAAAGGCGTTTTGCATGAGTTATTACTAACAAACAAATACTCCTGGATTAGAAAACGAATTTTTTAACATACGGTACTGAATGTTTTGAAAGTTGGGTCACTCTTGATTTCGTGTACCTTGATTCTGTTGATATCTTAATTCTCATGGTATTCTTAACATGTAGCTATTGTCCTGCTTTCTTGCCACTTATTTAAAAATATTTCATCTTAATTACGTTTTGGCACTGTATTTACAATTTTTAGGCTAAAAAACATTACTTCACCAATGAAAACTGCTGATTATATGTTGTAACACTTATCTCAGTTGGTAAATTGAATTTTCGTGTAGGCCCCCACCAGTGGCGCGGGAACTATTTTTCTCTAGGGGGGGCTGAAGCTGCCATTAGTGTTGAGAGCTTCTGGGGGGCTTCGCCCCCCAGACCCCCCTTATGTAGGAGAACATTTAAAACTGGTAGCAACTTTTATAGGTCCCTCCTGTGTGTAAAACGACGCCAAAACACACACATTGTAAGTTGTAAGAAACGAAGAACGGCAACAACAAAGCAGCTGTTCAAGAAATTAAAAAGAAAACGAACAAATTAGAAAGTGATGTGAAAACGACAGTTTGTGGCAATGAGTTCTCACACTCTTTCGAAGATTGCTTTTCGCTCAGGTTTTTCTCTATATGAACTGTGTCATGAGCTTTTTGACATCGACAGTGTTCAAAATGTTTTGGTGGACATACATCAACGCAAGATGAGTAAGTCTATATTGTGTCATTGAGCTTTTCAACCACGTTTTCAGGCGTCTTAGAGCAGAAAAAGAACTTTCTGATGATGCAGCTGAAACCGGAAGGCAAAGGCAGAGCTCCACGAATTTTCACGTTTCTTTGAAAAGATCAGTGTTGGAGGGTTTAGTTGCGATAGTATCTCAGCAACCTTTTAAACGGAGTTTGCGGTTTTTCCACTTATACAGCATCGCTCAGCAAGGTAAGTTCCGTTTTAGGCGATCTTTTTTGATGGCATCCGGTAAGCTGATCTCAGTATCAGATCCTTCCTCACCGTTTGCACAGCTCAGAAGGGCCTTTTCTCTGGTGGCTGCTGTAAGCAGATCCACCTGGTCGAATCTTCGATCAAGCTCAGCTTGAACAACTCAAGGGCTTTGATGTATTGCCGTTTCCACGCTCCTTCTCCCGCAGACGACAAAGCATCCGATTCTTCTGTGTTTCAAAATTTTGCTGGAGTTTTGCTCACTCGAAGATCCTTTGGCGTCTTTAGGTTATTGGCAGACGCTGGGACGTTCGCTGCTTCCACAATCTTGGAAACGGATTCATATTTTTTGAGATTTGTGATCCGTTTGCGGAAACTGGTGATGGATCTAAAGCTGAAGAAGCGGAGATCTTCTTGTTTTGGAGCTGTCTAGCGACGGCTTCTGCAGGCTGAAAAACTTCACCTCTGCAGGTAATCGCAAAATAAAGCCGCATCGTGTGTGCTTATTTTACCAAACTGAATAGGCTATCTTTGCACGTGCGTCTCCTTCCATTGCACTATCTTCTGTCATGTCGGTCAGACATTTCAACAGGGTAGGGTAGCACTTAACAACACGAACGAGGGCAGAAGCACGAACGCACCAACGAGTAGGACACAAACCCAGAAAATTGCAGGCAACTTCATCGGAACCAAAAAACGACATGAATAAACATTTACGTTTAGACGATTCACGAAATACAACTGCCTTGAACGAAGTTTAAGGCATCGGCAATAAGCCTCACCTCCTTTACAACGTCTTGCAAAATCAAATCGAGAACATGATTACTGCAGTGAATGTATAACGATCCAAGGCATAATGCTTTAAGTTTGGCCCGCACTCCGTTATAACAACCAGGTCTCTTGCTGTTCTATGCTGTAAGTGTAAAGTGAATATTGCAGAATGATGTCCAATAAACGATGGAACGCCATGTTAGTAGGGAGGGTGGCTGGAACCGCTACTGCGAGGTTTCGTTTCCTGTGATTGACGACTCTTTATTTCGAATGATGAGTGCGATCACATGTAATAAGAACTCGATCGATTCATCGTTGCAATTATTGCTCGAATAATTTTCTGAAAATATGTTATGTACCTTAAATTATCAGAATTTTCTAGGGGGGGCTGAAGCAATTATCCAAAATTCCAGAGGGGGCTGAATTAGCTCTAGGGGGGGCTGAAGCCCCTTGAGCACCCCTACTTCCCGCGCCCTTGGCCCCCACATTATTTGGCTGTTGCCACGTTGGGATGGCCAGTAGTATAGATCGCCATGATCTTGTATCATACACCTCGAAATGTGAAACTTGGAAAACAACTTGATTTTAATAGAATAAAGTGCTCATAAATTTGAAAACATTGTTGTAACTTTTGCCGAGGTAAGTTGTGTTGCTCATTCACGCACCACAATTTGGAAGTCACGATTCTAAACTAAACAAACTCAAAGAATTTCGGAACATGCACACTTACAAGGTTGAATTTTGTATAACGAGTGATTTTTCAAATGATAGAAGGTTGGCAGCGACATGGTCTCCTTTTGTGAAACGAACACAGCCATAAGTACAAACACACGGTCATATTGAAACTAATAGGCAACGCCTATGAGCCTAGCCAGTAAAAAAAGTCGGGGTGAGGTAAGTAAGTATTCTACAGCACATGTCAGTGAGCCTGGTAACGAGTTGGCGAAAGCGAAGCACCCATAGGGGGACCGGGGGGTTTCCCTGAGAAAATTTTTTGGGAAAAAAATGCCTTGAAATTGCGCATTCTGAGAGTGCTTTCAGCCTACATCAATAGTAAGACTGAATGAGCCGAATGCTGGTGTAACATAAGGCAAATGTTTCTTCAAAATATTTCAGAGGTGGGGGAGCAATAGCTCCTTTTGCTACGCCTGTGCATAAAACAGCAGTAGAATCTACACAACTGCGAAAATAATACATTACTGATGGTTTGGTTTTGAATCTTTATCATCGGACTGACAAAGCCTTGATAGGTTACGGGGACGATAGGTTATTCCTGGTATTTTCGCATACTTGTAGAGGCTTTTGACGCAGGGCCGGTTACCGAGATTGAGAGTGAAATTTCCGATTGTTGAAGTCTTGTTGCCGGGGAACTATTCCATCCATTAGGTGCCTCTGAATAAAGGGCAGTCCTTAGAATCGGGCTTAGAATGCGTTGCTCAAGCGCACACCCCGAGAGTCAAACCAGCGCCGGTTGATCTTGAAGCTTCTTCGTCCACGAAGTCACACGCTAACCAACTGAGCTATCGGGGCGGACGATATTACGACATACGCACCGCATGAATATAATAATGTTTGTGTGTGATGAGTAGGCTAGGGCCCGCAAAAATCAATAAAGCCAAAAATTTTTAAGGACCTCGTCTGTCCACGAATCAAAGAACAAAGTTGTTTTCAACACCTAGGGGACTGTTTCTAAGAAGTTTATAGATCAAAATAAAGTCAAAATTTGTCAAATTATGGCTTTTGAAAAAGTTTTTGTGTTTCTTGTGAGTAATTTCTGTCACAATCCTCGTGGAAGCATTGTAAATCAAGAACTGAGACACAATTAAACCATATTAACCCATAAAAGCAGGAAATATATCACAATGCCCAGCTGGATCAGCAGTAGCCTAACTTTTACCACAAATTGTCCATTGTTTATTCATTGTTACGTATTTAAATAATTCTTATAAAACACTTTCTCTTCACTAACGTGTTTTTTTCGAAGATCAACAGTTTGGATTGTAGGAATAGCCTACTGACATTCTGTAATACAAAAATACCTAAGCAAGCTAAATCGTCTTCAGCAAAAGTTAGACAGATTTGTCAAGATTTTCCTGGTGAATTTAATGCAACTCCCGGGGGTGATTTAAGGTGCAATTTTTGCGAGTTTATAGTGAAGTGCGAGAAAATGTATTTTGTCGAAAGCTACAGGAAAAGTAAGCGCCATCAAGCTGGACTGGAGCAACAACAAGCATCGCAATCAAGGCAAACTTTTATTGAACAAGCCCCTTTATTGAACACGTTTGGGTCTGAAATCGACAAGATATTATGTTTGAGTAACTGGTATCAATTCAAGGAAGAACTGTGGATGAAATTGAAGGATGAAATAGGACAAGTGAAGGATGAAATACACATAGTCGGACTGAATGAGAAAATGCGATGGACAGAAATCAATGGCACAAAGGAGTGAAGACAATCGCTTCAAAAAAAGGAAATAATTGGCCACCTACACTAATGAGGATAAAACCAATATTATATGTTTTACTGATACGTTCTTATTTGAAACACCTCAAGAATTGGATTAAATGGACAGAATTGTTGCAATAATTGTGCAGTATCACAAACGAACTTTAAATCGGGAAATAAAGTTTATTCCTTTCGAAGTTCAAAACCGAACGCTACCAATGCATCACAGATGGAAATATTTATGAATAAACTTATTAAAACTTCAATGTAAGATAAATTGTAAGAGTGCAACGTGATGAGAAATGCATATCATTAAAATTGCAACGAAATGCGATAACTGAAACACATTTTTTTAATAGCATATCCAACAATTGAGAATTAATGCAACAAAATCTTACTCCATGCCAACAAGAGCTGAGGTGTTTACTTTCGCTTCAACGTTACCAAGAATTAAAACTTCTCAGTTTTAATATTCAAACTTAAAAGCATCTTACATCGCATATCTAAATACTGTTGGATATGAAAAGCGTTAACTATGCTAAGCCTATAACATTGAAGTGTGATAACGTCAGATCCTCTATTAATTTGCTCTCGTTAGAGGAATCAAACCAGACCAGAAGTTAAAAGAACCGGATTAGAAGTCAAACGCCTAATCTGCCACTCAGCAAATGATATTACACCGAGTAAGCTTGTTGCAAAGCTAACAATTCCATTTCCAAGTAGAAAATGATATTGATCATTTTTCCGGCGGAGGAACATTTTTTAATTGAAACAATTCCGCAACACATCACCAATTAAACACCCAAAGAGTGCTAAACTGGTACCGAAACACAGAATGAGGTTTAATTGCCACTTTTTTGTCAGCTAACATTGTCACACTTGATTAATGTTCGCATTACACCTGGTAACATTAACTTACAGCACATTGGTGGCCGCGGAAGGTTAAAAATCACCTCATTCAGAAGTGAACAGTTTTTTGATAAAGCGCAATGTGGTCACCATTAACTGTCAGAACTCACTGAGTCGAGTCATTGAGTTAAGTCAGTGAGTCACTGTCAGAAAGTATTTCATTTTCTTGAATAGGGATGGGCAATTCAGAATACCGAATCCAGAAGGATTCGGATCCTAAACTATCCGAATCCAAAACGGCAATAAAACCGGGTAATAAGATTCGGTTTTAAAGATATACATAAGTCTTGTGCGACCTGTCAGCTGGAGACAGTGAACTGGAAAAAAGTGTGGTTTAATCCCTTTTTTCTTTGCACTGACACCATCCGCAGTTCCGCACTTTCAAAAACATTGTGCACGCGTTGTGCGCGCACGGCTCATGCAACTCTACGTCACTCGCTCGCACGAGCAACCAAAGAAACTAAGCGCGCAATTTTCTTCACGCTTTGTTTACAATATGCACAATCGTGCAATGCTTTTTTTCAATCCACGTGCGTATGCGACTCTCCGATAGTTTGAATGGTGGGCGTAACAACATTGAGCAGATGCCCCTTGCTAAAGGAGTTGGCTCTGAAACACCTCAGCATCTTTCGAGCGATTCTTTTCGACTGCGGCTGGACGGAAGCTAAGCTGCGCTCCCGTTCAGCGTTGCCAGATGGGGAAATAGAATATCAAATTAAAAAATTCTGGTGAAATTTAGAGGTCTTTCTTGCCAAGCTTTTTGACCTTGGAACCAGATAACTTTTTGGTGAAATCTGGTGAAATTTTTCTTACTCAATTTTTTTCAAGAAAGTTTTTTCAATTTTTTTAAACTTTTTAGCAAATAATCCCTGCTCGTATAGAAAACGTTTTGCAAGAGCTCTGCATATGGATGATGGCAGTGTCTTAAGTCTTAAAAACTATTTGTATTTAAGCGAAATTGCTTTATTTAGGGTCAGGGCCGTAGCCAGACCGCAGAGCAAGGGGGGGGGAAATTTTTTTTAGGGGGGGCCGACAATTTTTTTTGGGCAAAATCATTATAATTGCTGTTGCTCGATGATGTTGCTCGAGAATGTTGGGATTTTGCCAGGGGGGGGGGCGGAATTTTTTCCGGGCGGGGGGCGATGCCCTCCCTGGCCCTCGGCTGGCTACGGGCTTGTTTAGGGTGTTTTAAATATCTGATGAAATTTTAGTTACTTTTTGTTGCCAAGCGGCTTCCATCATCTGGCAACACTGCTCCCATTTGGCTGGAAGTCATTTAGAATGCCTTAATGTGTTGCATTGCAACAAACATTTACTTTGATTGTGTAGCTTTTGTGTCTGAAATTTTTTACTTTTTGTGTTGCTGGAGCCTGGAAGTTAATAGGATTCAGTATTCTGGATTCGATTCTGGATTCGGTTTAGTATTCCGGAATAATTCTAGAATAGTGAATTATTCTGAATTGCCCATCCCTATTCTTGAACGTGGTCACGAGTAACTATTTAACATTACGATAAGAAGTTTAAAGTATTATTACATCATAACAACATGGTGCTTACACGGAGAAAGCAAGCCGCTCCTTCAAACTTATGCAAACAAAATAATCAGCAGTAATCGGCAATTAGCATACAGATATGAACATTGGAAAACGCATGTACAGCAGGAAATGTGCATTTGAGTTATAACGATACACACAAAATAATAAAAAATGTTTCAGATTGATAAATTGCTACAGAAACAAAAATAGTATTATACTATAGTAATGGCTAAAATATTAACAAAATTAGAATTTCACAAATGCGTGATGAAAGTAAAGTTCATGGTTTCTTCAAGTGGTTTTCTGCATTAGAACCTTGCACACGTCTTGAACAAAGGGCAACACTGACAAAATATTAACTTTATTGGGAACTTAATATTCGGTTTTACCTGGAGTTATTAATCAGCATAAAATATCGACTATGCAATGTGATATCATGAAATAAACAACACGTTACAAGTAATATCTTATGACATTGACAAACGACGTGTTTGCAGGGTCTATCTACAGCAGCTAAGTCATAAAAAGTGCCATAAGAGTTATTACTGTATAGTCGTTACAAATCGTAGCACGGCTTAGGTCACAAAACTGTTCATGTCAAGGTCATCTAACATACGAACAAGTTGGTCTAAGGAGTTTTGCTGACTGATCGCCAGCAGAGATGATCGGTCCACAATACTGAAGTGTTCCTTCAGATGAGGAGCAATTATTGGTTCCAGCACAACACTGACCAATGAGCTGGATCGGGGGGTTTTGGGTTTGGTTCCGATTACGAGCGCTGTCTCAACGTCAGCCTGCTCGTTCGTGCGGTCTATTTGACATTGGATCAACTTTCGTACGCATTTCAAGTAAGAAAATAACTCGGTTTGCTCTTGTCTGATCATCTTCGTGCTGGTGCTGTTCTCGTCGTCCGATTCGAAGTAAAACACTTGACTTTGGCACAGACGCGTTCCTCTGAGGACGTTCCTCTCGTCCATTTTTAAAAGAATTCCCAAGTCCGTTGATTGGAGGATTTTGGTCACGTGTCTGTTACTTCCTGAATATGGTGGCAGCACCCAAGGAACAAGATCGAATTCATTAAAGTTTTTTCCAAACACATCAAGAATGGTCTTTTGCTTTTCCGGATCCCCATACATTAATCGTATCCCCCTTGACAAGTCGGCAACGTACTGAGAAACATTCTCTTTTTCGTAGTACACCGTTATTCTGAACAGTGAAAGTTGATCACCTGATGTAAGCGAAAACAAGAACGTTAAAAACACTGATACACTGTGTTGAAAACATAGTGCACATGATAAATAGATATCTGAAATATACACAATTTTGGTAAAGAGGTCACTTTCTTCAACCACAGACATATACAATTTTTCATAATTATGCGTAAATGTTCCACCGAGTTTGACACTAAAATCCACGAAGCTTTGCTAATAAACTCATACAATCCTCGCCTCAATACACAGTTGTTTGCCTTAGGCGCTTCTTATTTACTCAACGTCTTTTCTTGATGCGTCATATAATGCGTCTTTGCCTCGCGTAATTTAAACGCCATGTGATGTGCCTTTCTCCTATGCTCTGCCGTTTCATTTTGCATTTCGTTTTTCAATTCAGTGTTTAGATCAGTTATTCATTTTAATTGTAGATATGATAAGCAGTTATTTTTTGTTACTTGATAAGGGCTAACGTGTGTATGGCCGAAAATGCTTGTAGCTTATAGTTTATGTTCAATTTTAATGGATTATGTTAAATGCCGTGTGGTTGCTTGGTTGTATATGTCTGTGGTTGAAGAAATATGCACTGTGCTTAAAAAAAGCTTAAGCGGAAAAATATTAAAGTTAACACCTATTTGTTTCAAACCGCATAAAAAAAAAAGTTCAAATTTTAGAATGTCATCGTTTATTAAAATAATATGGTACAAAGGTAGCAATCATATAACCAAACTTACAGTTGATATTGAACTTTTTCAATAAACCTTCGATAGATTGAAACTGGGGAAGGGATTGGTCGATGGAAGCAGGGCTGGTTTGCGTCAAGTCAACAACTTCAGGAGAAGGTGCTGCAGTGATATTGATCGTAAAATGATAACAATGAGCTGTGATTCCAAGTTTGAACACGATAGCAGAAACTTAGTTGGCTTTCATACAAAATCAGCTCTCTAGTTTTGTAGTTTCACAAACGACAAGTTAAGGGAAAGTGTCAAAACACCTGGGGTTTTCATCTTTCAAATCACATAGACAGGTATTCCAATAAAAATTTGTGTTGTTGCAAAAAGTTTACCATTTGTCTTACAGATGTAAAATTTACGTGAATACGATGTGACTTGATTTTGAAATGATTTTCAATTAATGTGTTGCTTTTTCTAGACCTTTGCTATGCTGGCATGTATTGTTTTCGCTGTAAGGGTCAGAAATTTATAACTAAACTGAACAGCAAAAACGCATACTCAAAACAACTCAATATAACCTACCTGGGCCCGGACTAACTAGTATTGTATCAATGAAAGCCAAGCTGTCTTCAACAGTTTGGTGCTTCATAGTTCCTTGGATGGGTACGGTGACTTCCTCGAAGCCGCTTTGTTCGACCGGAATCATAGGTTCAAGTTGAAAGGAATTGTACTCGGGAAGGCCACCAGAAAGGGCGAGGTTGGGTTGCAAGGGACGGGTGACGTCTAGGCGCTAAATTCGAAACAAAGAATTTTCGAACGTGCAAATGAAGCTTGAATATGCAAGGAACAAAATTCTGACACAATCTAAAGTAAAACATTAAAAGTACAAAGTATATATATATGACCTGATTAACCAACCGACTGTTCTAATACCATATATACGGAAAAAATCAGATGAATTAAATAGGTTTGTATTGATGATCATGGTTTTTCAGCATAGCAATAGCAGTCTGATTGCTCACTCTCAATCAACACTTGTTGTGTACAATGTGAATGTAGCAACCAAGCATTGATAAAGAAACGCTTCGAACATGCAACATTCTTCTCACGGAAATCATATTTACATAACTTGTTTACTGTTCAAAGTTATTTAAAACTCAGCGGACTGTCATAGACAAAAACAACGATTAAGGACTGACGTACTATTCATAGTACCTGCTCTGTCTGAATTACCGTTGAATAGTGATGTAGGTGTTAGTGGGCGTATTAAGCAAGTGGTTGAGGTAAACAAAAAGCAAAACAAAACTAAATTTGGTTTATGACGAAGTAGCTGAGAACGACTTTTAAATTGTGTAAACTTGAACAAAGTAAAAATACGAACTATTAAACTGTTAACATATTACAAATGTATACTATAATTAAACGGAATGGCCCGTTTCGGTGAGTCCGATTCGGTGAGTCCGATTTGGTAAGTCCGATCCTTATTTAGTGATTTTTTTAATTTTTTTTTTTAATTATCGGGTACCGTAGCCTAATTATCATTGCCGTTTTAGGGTTAAGGGTTAGGGATAGGGGTTAGAGTTAGAGGTTAGGAACTCACTGAATCAGACTCACCGAATCGGACTCACCGAATAGTAGCAGACCCATAATTAAAATGTCCAAAAGGTTGATACTTTGACTATTGAACTGAAAAGTATTTAAGCGAAAGAAGCCGACCACAAAACAAAACTTTACTGTTTTTCTAATGAGTGAATTCGTTTATCGTTTTGAGGTTTTTGCAATATAATATACCATGTGTTAATATTTGGTTTAAATTGCATTAAGGATCAAATTGAAACTTGTTACTCGTACATCGACCAAGGAGAATATGCTAAAAACAATATCGCTTGCATGAAATGTACTTGTAACAAAAGTAGCAACAATACCAGACAGCAAATCAATAGTGTTTTACATTGTCGTCTACAGTCTTACATTTACAACGTTTACAGACGTTGAACCAGTGTAAAAAACACGTTTATTTGATGTCTTGGGTACAACTCACTGATTCACGAAGTATATCGCATGGGTCCACCAATACTGGACCGGTTTGAAAAACTGCTGTTGCACCAGACATGACAGGAAATTGGTCATCTTCAACTGGCTTTTTTTGCTCGGGCATGTCCAGTGAGTTATGAGCAGCCGGTGTGTTATTAGAAGGAGGATGAGACCGTTTGCGATTGCGAGTTTCTCTTTTAGCTGCAAAAATTGCGTTGCAATTGCATTAGTAATTTAAAGAAAAATGTGTATAAAAACCAATAGGATACTGCATCGGAAGTAAATAAACTGAGTGCATTCAACTTTACTTGCAATAGCAAATAAACAGTTAGAACTAATAATAAAGTACTGGATTACTTATATATAATTAATAAAAGTGTATTCTTTGATATTCATATTACATGTACCGGTACTTAAAAATGAAAAAGTGCAACTCATATTTAAACTAGCCAGTAAATATCTGTTTAAATTCAATCAGTAAATATCTGTTTAAATCAACTCATATTTAAACTAGCCAGTAAATATCTGTTTAAATTCAATCAACAAAACACAAACCTTTCACTTCAGCTGGAGTTAAAAGTTTAAAAATTTTGTGATTTCCGGTTTGTTGATTGGTTTTGCTCTCTGCCTTGATTTCTTCAAAATCATCGGATTTATTTAATGCACAACGAAAGTTTCCCTTTAATTTCTTGTCGTCAGGGGGATTTTTTTCATCATAATTCTCTCGATGCCTTGCCCAAGCCTAAATGGTAACTTATTCTTTAACAGTGCACAACTGTACATTTCGTACTGGAGTACAAAACAAAGATTGCAATGTAGTTTTTCAGATCTCAAACAAAAAAGAAAACCTTGAGTCGTTTATAATACCACAAACTAGAAATTAATAAATAAAACCTAAAATGGAAATGCAATAATCTTTTTAAACAATAGGTAAGCATAGTTATATAGCTAACATGATATTCATTTTTTTATGTTAAAAGCATATATAAGTTAGTTGATGTAAAAAGGGACACGGAAAACATATCATAAGAAAAAACAGTTGCCAAAAGTGATCTCAGTCATACATAGTCTACATGTCAAACGGTAATGACAAGATGAATCATGAAATAAAAACAGTAATAAAAAAACTTAAGACTAGTCAACATAAATGCATAATAGGGTGTTGTGCAAACTGAAAATAACCAAATAATAATACATATATACAATATACTGAATCATAGCCTAGCCTATTCAAACTTACAATAAATATTTCGTAATGTTGCTCCCAACTTGGGTGGCCCTTTTGCGTCCATGGTATCTTAAAAAGTTGACGACTTTCATCCACCCATTCTAAGCCATCAAATTGTCTTTGCTCAATCTTCTTTATTAGCCACTGCCTTAAAGGAAGTTTAAATTCCTCTTCACTTTGTTGAAATGCCATATTCAGAAGAATGTATAACTCTGCCAACAGCAACTACTAAAAGTCCAAGAAGTATCTTTGAATTTGGTAAAATATAAGTTTAGTTTGATTCATGTGATTCTCATTTTGTCCTGTTTTTCTCAGTTTTGTATCACCTAGGTGTATTTGTGTGTAATGAACCTAATCGAAAATGGATCAATGGGACAAAATATCTGATTCAATCAATCAGTTGTTTATTCTATCAAAAAAACAAAACACAGAAGAGACATAAAAAAATAATAAATACAATGTTTAAGTTTTGTTATTGATAGGTAGACAACGAAATGACCATACGGTCTACTAGTCAGTGGCCATGATTCTTTTAGAATAGCTTCTGGCTGAAAATATAATTATCAAAAAAAAAATTATGAAACAACAAAAATATTAGATGACAAATTTATAAGCTTATGTTCAAAATTCAGCCATAATACTCGTACATATAGAATAGAGAGAAATCTATGGTTCAACAAAGCAAACTATGGTTCAACAAAGCAAACTCTCTACCAAAAGCTTTATATAGAGTAGAAATGTATAAATTTATAACTGGTTTACACCATTTAACTAATACTGCATAGATTTCTCCTGGAAACATCATCTATGTGCTATATTTCTGATTCAAAGGTTGGCTGCATAGGCGCCGACTTTTATTTTTGCACGGGGTGGCGGATAGCACAATATGGCAACCTAAAAACTTTCAAACTGCATGTTTTTGTTTTTTACTAAGCGTGTTTCGTAGATGCAATTGTCTATTCACACCTGATTTGTAGCTCGATTATTTACAAAGCAACTTTACAACAAAGCACAGAAAGTATGTCGTGAATTTTATTGTTACGTTGTCGCTCTGACACTTAACATTTGGCAAAAGTATTTTTGCGAACGGCAGCTCTGTGAATTCAACTGTTAATCAACTGGTCAAGTTGTAACCGTTAAGCTTCAGCTTGATAAACATTTAAAATTAGGATGTGGTTCTATCGCTGTTGCGTCATGGTAGATCACAAGTAGGTTTTTATGCGCCTGAGTGCACTACTAAACGATCGCTCCGCCTCGCAGGTGGTGGAAGGCAACGATAAGTATATTTTCACAATGCAGACCACGTTTGGAAGCATTAATGATCTTGTTTCATTGCTTGCAAATAGATCAAACAGTTGCAACAGTTGAACGCTTTTTCGGTGGCATCTTTAAGCTGAATAAAACTGGAATGTCGGGGAAAACTTTTACTGGACGACTTTTTGTAATTTTTTCTATGATGTAACAAGCAACTCCTAACTTATGTCAGACCAATAAATTCCCTCCTCAAACTTCTACAGGACAAGTTTTCGTAATTTTTTCTATGATGTAACAAGCAACTCCTATGTAAGACCAATAAATTTCCGCCTCACAATTTGTCACGCATTGACACGCAATATTACATTATTACTGCATGAAGTAGATAACAAAGTAGAAATTAAAGCATGAAGTGGATGACAGTACACTCCAATTCAAATCGGAAAATAATTCAAAATGCAAAATCTTGACTAATTGAAAAAGGTTGCTTTCATTATTGGGAATTGGCAGGGGGTGTAGCTTTCCTCGAATAGAATCATGTAAACGTGTAAATTTGCAGAACGTTAAAACTGCTACTTTACTAGGTGCACTTTTTAAATAAAACTCAAAAAGTTTCGAAAATTGCATTTTTTTTAATAAAATTTGAAAATAGATATTCATTTAGGAGGTGGAGCTATAAATCATCGAGATAATTTTATTTCCAAGTATTTTATAGCTGGCATAATTTATAGCGATATTATGAGCAGTTTAAAAATTTTCAAAAAAGATTTTTGAGGGAGGCAATGGAAAGATCGTATTTTATTGATTAATAAATCCCATCGTAAACCTAACAATTGTAACAATGACTTATGACAAGTATCAAATAAAACGATCGCAACAACAAGGAAAAAACTCGTAGCCACGTGCTGCGTAATCTTCACGTAGCTGTAGCTTGCTTGATGTTACGCGAGTATCATGCTTGTGACAAAAACAATCATTTTCTTTGCAATACTGTATTGGTTCACCTCTTGCTTTACGTTGACTTGAAGCGAAAACAAATGATCAAAAAAAGATTTAAACGTCCGTTCAAATTACATTTATTTGCAGTAAGTAATGTAACCTAAGCGGGGTGGCTGCCACCCCGCCACAGCGGTTATGGGGTGGCGTGGCCACCCCGTAAGTCGGCGCCAGTGGTTGGCTGCCAATTGTTTCCACAAACTTGACTGTCCTCTCTGTTCTAACTTCTCCAATATTCAAAATGTTAACCGATGGATAATTTCTTTTTTTCATCTCTTTTCATTTCCAAGATCTATAGGTTGTCTGATTAATTTTTACTTGGCTGATTCATTTTTTATCTTGTGTGATGAGAAATTTGAAGTAAGTCGAAATCATTCAATCGCATATTGTTTAAAGGCATAAATCGCTTTATAGCACAGCATTGCATAATCCCAAATTATTTTTATTCACTTGTAAAGAAAAATTAATGATTAATCATACAGGAGTCAGCTGTTTCCATGCTAATATTCGCAAGGAAGGATCGGCTCCCTGATCGACCTGCAAATGCAGCACGAAGGAACAAACCGCTGACTTTGTTGTTGTAGAATGCCCTTGTGATAAGGCACCGGAGCTGGTGTACAAGTCTCCATTCTGGTCTTAAATGCCATGACGTTAATATACATCAAAACCTAGAATCGACCAACCCAATACCGGGTGAAATGAATCAACAATAAAACAAAGTACGGTACCGTAGTTTCTTACTATATTTTTGGTCACTTCCAATGTATGATGTCATGGTATTTCTGACCAGGGCTGAGACTTGTATACTAGCTCCAAGGCACCAAATGGAATGAATGGTATAGTAGCATTGGACAAAGCTACACTAACCTGGTTTTTCATCACCTGCCCTGAAATCTGAACAATCCTCTCTCACAAGGTCTAACATTATATGTGGGAGCTAGTTCTCCACCTCTGTTAAAAATACCATGACATCATAGATTGGAATCCACCAGAAAATATAGGTTACGGTACATATAATAAAGTGTGTAAATAGCATTCAATCAAGCGAAAGGTGTTTTTATGCTTCCAATGCATCACCTTTCCTTTGCTATTTTCTTACCCAAAACCCAACAATAACATTCTGAGTTTAGGGTTACAAAATAGTAAAGGTAAAGTTGTGAAGGCACTATTCACATACCTTACCCTGTATTTTTTTGGTCAATTTTAATCTGTGATATCATGATGTTTTGGACCAGGGCAAAGACTTGTATACTAGCTCCATATTTTGATATGCCGTGGCACATATGCCAGATTAGTTAGCCTTGATAGCCATTTTGACTTGGTGAAATTTATAACCGAAAAAAAAAATCGGATATGTACGTGCTACCAAAATAAGATGGTCATAACTGATATAACTTGCCCAAGGTAGGTTATGACCCAAAACGAGGGAGCAGATATTGTGCTCACAGGCCGCACTTTGGATACCCTTGGCCTAGATGAAACATTATGGGTGAAAATATGCATTCCAGTGAAATTCCTTTGGATGTGCAAAAATGTTCAGTTAACTTAACATCACAGCGAAAAGCTGTTGTTTGCTGATATATGTTTCATTCATAACACATGCTTCTAAGGGTCCCACGAATTACCCATAAGCCCCATAAGTACCCATAAGTACCCATAAGCACCATAAGTCGCGTCGAATTACCCATAAGTCGCGTCGAATTACCCATAAGCCCCATAAGTCGCGTCGAATTACCCATAAGCCCCATAAGTCGCGTCGAATTACCCATAAGCCCCATAAGTTGCGTCGAATTACCCATAAGTACCCATAACTCGCGTCGAATTACCCATAAGCCCCATAACTCGCGTCGAATTACCCATAAGCCCCATAAGTCGCGTCGAATTACCCATAAGCCCCATAAGTCGCGTCGAATTACCCATAAGCCCCATAAGTCGCGTCGAATTACCCATAGGCACCATAAGTAGCATTGAATTACCTAGAAGTAACGTCGAATTACCCATAAGCCTGTAGAGTGTAGTCTATAGCCGTCTAGAAGCCTAGTAGTCGGCTGCATAGCCGAGTGGTGAGGAGCACTGGCTGGGCGTTCCAAAATATAGTTCGACACCGCCCAAGAGCAGGACACTTGAAGGCATGCCTAAAGGTGGACACGAAGATTGGCTTCATTGCCTTCCCGTCCGCTTATGTGTAATCTGCAGTTTGCTGCAGCAGATGGAGTGTTTTGTCCGATAAAACACTTTAACATTGGACAATTTTCCCTATGAACCAGGTGACTGCAGCATAGCAATCGTTCTCGCACTCAGCTAGAGACTTAATTCTTGCTTTGAACTTGATAATTAAAGAAAAAAAATGAATAATGGCAAGGGTGGGAATCAAACCCATGTCACCAAATTCAATACCGTAGCCCTTTGGCTAAACCACTCTGCCACGCAAGCGCTCGTGAAATCTTCGCTTAATTTGGTTTATATGGGTAATGTTTCGAGAACGCTCACAATATTATCAGTTTGGTTTGTTTTTATTTCTGACCATCACAACGAAAAAACAATATACGACAAACTTAGCAGAGGTCTATAAAATGTAGAAGCGACAAAACGCGGACGTTATAACGTGCATGATACCAAAGCAGGACAATCAGTTTAAGTGACACGATCGCAAGTCGCAACAGCGACTTGCAGATTACATATACGCTGACACGAAGGCGTAAGTAATTCCACGTTGCTTATGGGTAATTCGACGCGAGTCGAATTACCCATAAGCCCCATAAGTCGCGTCGAATTACCCATAAGCTCCATAAGTCGCGTCGAATTACCCAAATGCCCCATAAGTCGCGTCGAATTACCCATAAGCAACGTGGAATTACTTACGCCTCATGTCAGCGTATATGTAATCTGCAGGTTGCTGTTGCGACTTGCGACCGTGTCATGTTAAACTGATTGTCCTGCTTTGGTATCATGCACGTTATAACGTCCGCGTTTTGTCGCTTCTACCTTTTATAGATCTGTGCTAAGTTTGTCGTATATTGTTTTTGTTGTTGTGATGGTCAGAAATAAAAACAAACCAAACTGATAATATTGTGAGCGTTCTCGAAACATTACCCATATAAACCAAATTAAGCTAAGATTTCACGAGCGCTTGCGTGGCAGAATGGTTTAGCCAAAGGGCTATTGAATTTGGTGACATGGGTTTGATTCCCACCCTTGCCATTATTCATTTTTTTTCTTTAATTATCAAGTTTAAAGCAAGAATTAAGTCTCTGGCTGAGTGCGAGAACGATTGCTATGCTGCAGTCACCTGGTTCATAGGGAAAATTGTCCAATGTTAAGGTGTTTTATCGGACAAAACACTCCATCTGCTGCAGCAAACTGCAGATTACACATAAGCGGACGGGAAGGCAACGAAGCCAATTCTTCGTGTCCACCTTTAGGCATGCCTTCAAGTGTCCTGCTCTTGAGCGGTGTCGAACTATATTTTGGAACGCCCAGCCAGTGCTCCTCACCACTCGGCTATGCAGCCGACTACTAGGCTTCTAGACGGCTATAGACTACACTCTACAGGCTTATGGGTAATTCGACGTTACTTCTAGGTAATTCAATGCTACTTATGGTGCCTATGGGTAATTCGACGCGACTTATGGGGCTTATGGGTAATTCGACGCGACTTATGGTGCTTATGGGTAATTCGACGCGACTTATGGGGCTTATGGGTAATTCGACGCGACTTATGGGGCTTATGGGTAATTTGACGCGAGTTATGGGTACTTATGGGTAATTCGACGCGACTTATGGTGCTTATGGGTACTTATGGTGCTTATGGGTACTTATGGGTAATTCGTGGGACCGCTTCTAATTACTTTCCTTTGTAAGAACGATACAGTAAAAAAAAACAAGAACTGTGCTTAGCAAGACAGTTCTATAAATAAAATGCATTACGCCATTATTTGTGCAGTGAAAATATTCCATTAAAAATTGCATTTCCATTTTTTGTTGTGCAGATTCTACTGAATAAAATAAATGGACAATTGAAATCAGTTAACACCATACATATTTCAGATGAATAACAACAACATGTGTTCAGTCAATTATATATAATTTTCAATAAAATAATTTAAAAACTTTCAAGACTACATTCAAGCCACATATCTTGATTCAACTTTTATTTGCTATACATCATTGTCCTAAAAAAATTCTTCTTTCTTTTATCAACAGTCATCATGTGTTTCTGTAGGCTATTACAACTACAACAGAAGTTAAGTCAACAACAACCAGACCAAGCTATTTCAACTCAACAGGGTTACAATACTACACAAGCTCAATCAAACTGAACACCTGCCACAAAACATTGGATCACCAAAGTAGTGATGCTTGTATCTTGTTTTAACGTGTAGAGTCAGACGGATGCAACCCATTTTGTCCCCTGAACACTTCGTCCTCGAGAGAGACATTTTGAGATGTTTGCGGCAACTCCGATCAGTGACTTCGGCTCTGTTGTATTTTTTTCTCAATCTTTTCAGGGGACGAAGTGTTCAGGGAACGAAATAGGTTGCACCCGAATCAGACTAGTTATCACTACAGTAGCCTACTTTATTAAAAAGACTATATGTATACCTAAGAATAAACTAACCAATGATGGACACAAAACTGAAAAAGTTGTGCAAAGCTGCTGGAAGATTTTCATGATTTACTTACGAAAGATCGTAAAGATTGTACAAATTTCCATTAAAAAGGCAACTGGTCGACGCCTGTCAGAGTATTATGCTTTCTCAAGAAAATGTACACACACTACAGTAGGCAACCCTATAGTTACCGTAAATCGCAGATGAAACTAGTTACGGTAACAATTAAAAAAATCTGCAATATCACATACTGGGATAAATTGGTGTCTGCCTTTTATACGCATGTAACATGCACCACGGTAAGTGGTAACATCTGGGGAAATAGTTCACCTAAAATCATTTATATAGCCTATTTTTAAGACACGAAAAAACAGTATTGTGGACATAAGAATGAACTCTTGCAGTGGAAGTCATCATTCGTGAAAGGGAAACCCCCTATTCAAAGTGTTATTTTGCCATGTTTGAAACGATTGCTAAAATTAAAAAAAAAACTTTTCACGGTGACGTAACAAAGGAAATGAGGAAGGACAATTCCCCCCATATGTAAAATTCCCTTCCCCTCTGAAAAACTGCAGCTAATGAAACGTTCTGAAACAACCGGAATTTAAAGACCATTTCATGAAGATTTGGGCAAAATGTAGCTGTGGCGCCCTGCGTTTCACCTTAGGTCTTTTTAACGTTTGTTACCGTCGTGAAATTTACAATTGTGCTTCGGGATTTTCACCTTAGGTCTTTTCAACTTTCCTTAGGTTTGTCACCGTCATGAAATTGTCGTTTGTTTGTTTGTTTTTCATATCTTTACCCTGCATTGCGGGAAAGCGGACTTGAGCGCTATGCATCGGTGTAGGCTACGCCTTTCGACGTACACCTGACCCACGCTGCAGCCGACTGCAATGTCTGTTTCCGGTTGTCTACTCTACTTATGACTTAAATTTGGTACTACCCATTACTCGAAATCGATCACTGGGTAGAGGCAATTATCGTAAAGTTTCTTGCCCAGAGAAACAACAGCAAGTGCGGATGGCTGGAGTCGAACATGCAGGCTCTCGACTGCGAGCCCAACGCGCTAACCACTCGGCCACAGCTGCCGGCCACAGCACAGCTGCCGTTCTTTTGCATATATGTAACGTTACCCAGTAATTCAAGTAAATTTGTAGTTGTGCCTCAGGATTCTGAAGCGTGATTAGGGATTTGCGTTCCTCAAGAACTTGCATGTTAATAAGCTAAAAGCATTCTTGCAACCGGCAGTTTCAATCACATATGCGTAGTTTTTTGTCCAACGTTTTAGCCTACAGATGCTTGATTCCTCAGCGACTATGTATATCGCGTTTTGGCCTACAATTCGACAGAGAGAGAATTTTACTTTTGGTGTAGGGAGTATGTCAGAGTATGGTATAATTTTGGTGCAGCTCACTATAATATGATTTTGGTACAGTAGTGATATTACTTCTGGCTCCGTCAGTCAATGTTCAGTTTCCTGGGTTGGACTTATGATTTGAATTATGTTCTGTTGTGGAAAGACGATTGCAATCTTTTAAATTATGTGGTGACAATAAAATCATACATGTAGTAAAGAGGCACAGACGTCGTTCTCGGATCATTTCTACCACATTGTTGTGCCCGAAATGTCGCTGTAGACTAGTATTACAGCTAGGTATGAGCAGATAAGTTAAGTTACCTGCTGTCCGCTACATATTTATGGTGACCCCGAAGTGATCTTGAATTAGCGTGAAACTTACATTGGATTATATTGGATTACTTTCCTGTGGAGTATTATACGATTCTCTTCACAGGACGCTTCCACAATGACTACGACAACTATCATCACTGTTGTGTCCTGTTTCAGTTGGACCCCTGGACTCAAGTTAAGTGTTAATTTACAATGTCTATATACTATTTTTATGCTATTGTGTTGGCCATAAGCCTTCTAATCTCCCTTGCTGTTGCCGCCTTTGGTCGTTGCCTCACTCGTGGCTCGCGATCGGAGCGTCTTGACAGCGGTGATGACAATGTGTTTCGGCCCCGTCCGGACGACTCCCTCCAGACACCGGACTGTGAGGCCCGTAGACACCCTAGGCTTCTCTGCACATTCACTGGTTAGATCTCCGTCCTGGGCAAGACGTAAAACTGCATCCATTCAACCAACCTTTCTTTAGTTAGTTCACCCATGGGCTCCGTTAGAGGGGGGGCCGGGGGGGTGATTACCCCCCCACCAATCGGAGTGGGGGGGTAACTAATGCAAAATTACCCCCCCACTAATGTAGAGATAAAAATTTCATTTTTAATATATTTTTTACTTTTGTGTTTTATTTTTATGTTTTTTGCACAACTTTTGAGGTTTTTGCTTGGAAACTCCGACTCGCAAGACAACGCCAAGTCATCTATGGCCAAACTATGAATCCTGTCAAAAATATACGCATCGCAATGCGCTGTGTGTGACGTCATAGTTTCTCACTGCTACAAACTGCTTAATTTCGCTTTTACCACTCACGAACGAAACCCACTGCAGTTGCACTGTTTCAATGTCTTTATACTTTTGGTTGTTGTAAAAGTTAATGCATTTTAGCTTTTATTTTATTTTTTTTGTGAATTGAATGTAGGCCTAGACCAGGGGTGCACAACCTTTTTGCTATTGCCGGCCGCATTCAGATTAATTCTACAAAGCACGGCCGCTAGTGAGTTTTAAATGATTTTTTTTTAATTTGCGTTATTAAAGAGAAGAATTTATTCGTTAATATCTACTAAACTTATCACACTTATACCTAATAGCGCCATAACACTTTTTGAAATGAATTTATTCCGTCTGCGACATTGCAACAAGTGACTCCCTTGATTTTGCATACGAGCAGATAAAATTGCTAAGTTGAGAACCTCTCGAGATACAGTCTTAGTTGAGACTCCAGGTTTCCGTCCAACAATCGCGTTCGGTAGGCTACTCGTTTTTCAGGTAGGCTACTTCATTTGTGAAAAGGCAGACTCGCACACGTAGCCTAAGGGCTTCCGAAAAGAACAAGAGTTTCTCTTGCCAATTCTCGCAACATTGGATAATCAAGTGCACTTTTCCACATTTTCGACACAGATTTTCCTCGACTTGCCTAATTTTGCGTAATTGTGTGACATATGACGACGAAAATGCTGCTTTGCATTATCTCCTTTACAGTTTTAACAACTTGACTGCATATTAGACACATCATAGTATGCGCTGCCGTCTCGATCATGAAATAATCAACTCCCATTCGGAACTGAATACCCTTTTCTCCTCTGCTAGTGTTCTTTTTCTTTTTAAGGACATAATGCAATGTAGGCTAATGTTACAATGAAATTGGGTCGAGGAAAAAGTTTTGTCTCTAAACGATTTTAACAATACAGTCTAGCCTACAAAAACTTACGATGAAAATGTTTTTCAAGCTCTAAAATTTGAAGGTATCCAGTGGTTCTAAATATCCTTGTAGCCTATAATATTTAAAATACATTTTATTTTTTTTAATGAAATATTTTTTTCATTTCAACAATAGGACACGGTCGCCAACACATGCTTATGAAATTAGGCTACGTGTTAACGGCCGCATAATTATTCATCGACGCCGCATGCGGCCATACGGCCGCAGGTTAAACACCGTTGGCCTAGACCCTAGATGCCGAAACTTTTTCTTTCACTGTGGATGTTATGGCACAGGTTATCGTGTTGTATTCATGCAATTGTAAATTAAGTTATAGAAAGCTTGGACCTTAACGCTTTTGATCTTTTAAATCTAACCATTTAGCGTCTGAAGCGCAAAATTTGGAAGACTTGAGCCAAGGAAGAATACAGAGAGGAATTTTTGCGTAGGCCTACGTCCCCTCTTCCAGTCAAATTTGTCTAAAAACCTCAAAAAATGTGGCAAATATTAAAGAGCTTTTGCTCGCGATTTTGGATTCGTTGAAATAATTTTTCGACCTTAAATCGTGCTGAAAAGCAAAAATTTTGCGCCTTCGGCGCGAAATATGCCGCCTAAGACGCTGTATAAGAAACTGAAGCTTTCAGTAATGCGAAGGAGGGTCTGGGAAGCGACCTCCCAGAAGTATATGTGAAGGGATAATCCAATAAGCCCCTGTCGATGTCAAAACATCGTTCCCGCTCTGCTTAAATTACCTCCCCACTCTCAGGAAGTGTCCGGAGCCCCTGAGTTCACCATCTTTCCTTTAAACGTATTCATCATAGTTTTCGTGAGTTTGCTAAATCGGATTTCATCGGATTTCAACTACTGCTTCCCTTGGACTTAAGTTAAGTGCTATAGTTATTTATAGGTTACCATGTCTAATTGCACTCTTACCTGTGCCCGACCGTTGCGGTCACTGTAGAAACTGTGCTACCTGTTCCAGACGGTTGTTCGCCTGGTCAAACGTCATGTAGAAACCGTTCGGGTCTACTGAATATTACGTCATGGAAATTCCTAAAACATGAGCCAAAATTGCACCATCGTCCGTAAGACTCGTGTCAAACCTGTTGAAACCGGTTTAAACATGAAATGTTGCGTCGCGCTACTGCTGGCGTGCCTTTGAGTTATCACAAATTTTTCTGATTCATTCTCGAAGTTGTTTGTTGGAAGTCGGTCGCACATTTAACTGGTTTATTTGGTGCTTGCTAGCTGGACAAATTCTCCGTCTTTTATCCAAGTAATCTGTATCGTAGTGACAGTTTTAGAGGTGTATCGCGTTGCACCCCATTTCGATAGCCGCGGGCTAATTTTACAGAAATACACTGTTTGAAAAAGTTCAAGTGTGTGTTTCTTCGGTCATTATATACAGACGAACGGATTCGGGAACTTTATGTTAAAATTTTCCCACGAAGAGATTATGGTTTACCGCTGTGACCATAAAAAATAAAAGACGATTTTTGTCAGTTGGTAGGTCAAGAAGAAATTAAAGCAAAAAATAAAAATAAAAGACGAGTTCTTGTTAGCTGGTGGGCCAAGAAGCACTTGAAGGCATAAAAATAAACGACGTGTTTGTTGTCAGCTAGTGCAGAAGAACTAATTAGAAGTACAAGAAATAATAAAAGAAGATTTGTTGGTTGGTAGTCTACACTCTTACAGAAGCAAAGAAAAGTAAAGACATTTCTTCTCAGTTTGGTACTGAAGAAAAATAACTTTGACATTCATTGGCAAGAAAGAAGATTAAAGACAATCCATCTGTGCTTGTAGATTCAAGTGGAAGAATCCAAGCAAGTTTTGTGGACTTTAGGACTTCATACTCGTACAGCTACGGTGTCGTGCATTTAAATTCTTTTTTGTATTTTTACTGTCTTTGCAGTTAAGTTTTTTATAACTACTGTAGCCTAATAATTTTGTGTGTTTGTGTAACTTAATTTTTTTAATTGTTAATTTAGCCCCAACATTTAATATGTCTACACTCGGTGGCGACAAGGACTCGACCGCCGTAGACTCGACTGAGTTTAAGCCTGATGATGTTCTTTGCGGTCGGGCAGGCCATTCTGGGGAGGGACCCATTAACGATGAGGCTAAGTCAGTTCGAGAGGCCCGGCATCTTAGACGGGATATTTTGACTGAAATTGGGGAACTTTCTGTAGCCCTAGGTTCTTTGAGTGATAAGCAGGAACTGTTAATTTTTAGATCTAAGTTATCTACTTTAGAAGAGGAATTACGGCATTTCCATGCTCTTTTGACTAAAATCTTTAACTCTGCAATCTTGGCAGAACTTCGTGATAGGGTAGACCCCGAATTTAACTCGTTAAAAAATAACTTTGAACAAAAAGAAAGTGAGTTCTCAGATATGTTGGATGCTGACATACATCCTGAGGATAGCGCCTCAAATGTAAGCACTAGGATGTCTATGACTTCGTCTCGGATAGTGGCACAAATTAACCTGCAGCTAAGACGAGAGGAGCTCCAGATACAAGCTGAGGCCGAAGCGAGAGCTGCTGAGGCTGCCGCGAGAGCTGAGGCCATTCGAGCTGAGGCTGCCGCGAGAGCTGAGGCCGAAGCGAGAGCTGCTGAGGCCATTCGAGCTGAGGCTGTCGCGAGAGCTGAGGCCAAAGCGAGAGCAGCTGAGGCCGCCGCGAGAGCCGAAGCTAGAGCTGCTGAGTTCGCACTCAAAGACGCTCAGTTGAGGGCTGAACAACGTAAAGAGGTAGTTTTAGCTGAATATCGATCAGAGGTGGGCTCTCGGCGTAGCTCTAAGAAGGGCTCTTCTAGGCATTCCAGAAATGAACATCAATCGCAGTTTAATTTACATAACCTTTTCCAAACGCCCGTTCAACCTGTGAGTGGACCAGGGCAATCCACACGTTTTCCAGCTGTTTCAGGAGGTCTCGGGGCCGCGGCTAAGGGTCTTCCGAGCCAAGGTCTGCGAATTACAACCGAACTCCTCCCCCAGAGCGTACAGGTCACGGGGCCGCCATTAGTAGTAATGCTTTGCCCCCTTCACAGTTTTCTGCGCCGCTAGGTTTTGATCGCCCAGCTACACGTAATTTGGGTGGTTGTGAGAGGCGTATTGCGTCTCCTGATTTTAACGTGTGTGAGGATCGTGGTCGGGCTGTGCATGTGACTGAGCCCACTCAGCCCCTTAAGGGATAAGTTATAGCTTGTCTTCTCCCGCTAAATCGAGTTCTCAACAGCAGGATTGCTTTTTTGAATACCAAAATAGTAAGACGTTTTTCGATAAGGCGGCCTTGATTGGTTACGATGGTAATAATATGCCATTTATCTTCTTTAAAAATCGTGTTACGGCCTTAATGGCAGCTTCGCCCTTTAAGGGGACTTGTTTGACTTTGTTACAAGCAGCTTGTGTTAGAACAGCTGCGCAAACGATTGCTAATTTGGTTTCTGACCCCCTGGCTTGTCAGAGGAAGACAGGATAGAAATGTCGTTAGCTCGCTTGTCCCAGCGTTTTGGGGTTCGTGGAGGTCTTTTTGCAGAACCGGAAATTAGAAAGTATCGCTATGGTAGCAAATTGACTTCGACCTCTTCCAGTGATCTGAAAGAGTTTAAAGATGAATTATCGCAGTGTTTGCTTTACGCGCAAGCTTATGGTCAGCGTGACAAATTGGAAGGACGTTTTGTTTTGGATTTGGCTAAGCGACTCCCGTTTGACGCTAAGCAGCGTTATCTTGACTTTTTAGGTGATCAGTATGGTGGCACTAATGAGCCTACTTTTCAGAGTTTGTTCGATTTTGTTGTACGAGAGGAAACGCGTAAGTCGACTGATTTTAGCATTATGCTAATGGGCGATTCTGGTGAGTCGCAGCATTTTAAAAAGTTTGGCAAAGGAAAAGTGCCTTCATGTCCGGTTAGGCAGACGTCTGTAAAACCCCACGATGATGTGATGTCAGGGAGTTCGCAGTAGGCTACTCGACTGTTGTTGGCGCACCGCGCGGTGGTGAAGCCAGACGTAAAAACCTACCGGCATGCATTTGTTGTTCGTCACGTGGTCAAGTTGAATATCATTTTTTGTCTAATTGTAAAGAATTTTTGCGCTTGACACCTAAAGATCGGAGAGATGTCATTGTGAAAGCTGGCAAATGCTTGAATTGTTTGCGCCAGCATATGGTTAGGGATTGCGTTCATGCAAATAACTGTCGTAAGTGTGGGCCTAACAACGATAGGAAACACTATTTTCTTCTGCATGATTTTTATGTGACGTCACATGATTCTCTGGATTCTGTTGGGAAAGATGATGCTCGTGCCAGAGTTCCTGTGCGTAATGTTAAGATTGGAAATGTTAAAGCAGCCTTTAACCGCGTTACTGCTGCTCGTGTTTTGAATCCAATGACTGGCAAATCGAAGTTGGTGTATTGTCAGCATGATCCTGGTTCGCAGTTGACGTTTGTTTCGAGTGATTTGGTGTGTGAACTTGATCTTAAACCGTACGATAAAGCGTCGTTTAAAATGGATACCCTGGCTGGTCAGAAAGCTACTTGTGCTGACCTTGTCAAACTCAACATCCAGTCGTTAGAGACAGATGAACTGTTTTGTGATATAACTTCGGTGGTTAACCCAGCTTGGGCTGACGAACTTAAAACTTTACCGCATAAACAAGATTTAAATGGTTTCCGTCATTTTCATGACGTGAATATGTTTCATTTGAATGATTGTAGTACTGTAGATGTACTGATTGGCAACGACAACGCTTATTTGATGTGTGCAAAAGAAGAGCGTGTTGGTGAAAATCGTAGTGAACCACATGCTTTGCTCACTCCTCTCGGTTGGTTGGCTTGTGGTGGTAAGTCACCCTTAGATGAAAGCGTTGCTAAAGTGTGCAGAGTGCAGACGTCTTCAGAGTCGGATGTCATCTCTGGCTTTCAGCGTAAAATTGAGTCTCGTGATATGGAAATAGCAGACCTGAATACAGTCATTCAGGATTTGACGTTGCAAAATGAAACCTGTGAATTGTCTCGCAATGATAAGTTGGCTAGAGAACTTGTTGAACCGAATATTGAGTTGAAAGATGGTCGATTTGAGATACCTGTTCCGTTGAAGGAAGATATTGAACTACCTAACAATTTTGTGTTGGCGTCAGATAGAGCTGCTGCTTTAAGAAAGAAAGCTTTAAAACAACCTGAACTTCGTGATTTCCTTACTGACACCATGAAAGATCTTAAATCAAATGGCTATATTGAGCGTACTGGTGAAGCAGGAAATGTCAAGGGATTTGAATGGTATTTACCATACTTTGCTACGTCACAATTAAAAAAGCGCATTGTTTACGATGGCAAGTCTGAATTTCGAGGAAGTTGTGTTAATGATGTAATGTTTTCGGGTCCTGACTTGTTAAACCCTCTGGTAGATGTCTTGGCTAGATTTCGGCTTGGTAGATTTGGTCTCATGGCTGATGTGACTAAATGCTTCTTTCAAATAAAGTTACCCGAGTTGATAGAATCAGCTGAATTTCACAACGCCCTGAGACAGAGAGAGATAAACTGGGAATTTATACCTCCGTATGCTCCGGCGTAAGGTGGCGCCTGGGAGGCAATGGTTAAACAATTTAAAATTGCATTTTTTCACATTTTGGACTCTTCAATTCGTAAGCCCAATTTTATTGAACTGCTTACGTACACAGGCAGTGCCGTTCGGATCGTGAACGAACGCCCTTTGGTACCTTTGAGTGACGACCCTAGGGATTTTACTGTCATCACCCCTGCCTCACTTTTAACCCCATACTTAGACCCATACTGTGCTGTTGGGCAACCACATGATCGTGACCAATTAAGAAGGGATTATCGGTTCAATTTGTCACTTTCTCAGCAGTTTTGGAGTAAATGGATCGATTTTTACTTGCCAGGTCTTCAGGGCCAGAAAAAATGGCTAAAAATGGCCGAGAATTTGGAGCCTGGTCAACTTGTAGTGGTAGGTTCTCTCCAGGACATTGGTAAACGTGGGAAGTATCATCTTGGGAGGGTGCATGAGGTAGTTCCACAAATTAGGAAAGGGAAGCCTGTGGTTCGTAGAGCTAAAGTTGCCGTCTGCAACTATGATGAGAGTACGGGGAAAGTGAAAGTAGACTATGTGTTGAGGGATATTTCGTGCCTCGCCCCCGTAAAGAACACCTAAGTGTTAGGGTTTGAGCCTGGTTTTGTCTGCGGTGGCCGACCCTTGTCTGAGCCCGGAACAGTCGGTTATTATTGCAATCATTGTATATAGCATCATTTTTGCGTGTACCTAATACCTATGGTACCAATTTTATGTATCGTCGTGTTCTTATTGCTGTTCATTCTTTGCATGCCCTTTGTATTTGCGTATTAACTTAAACGTGAGTGATTCAAACAATTTGTGTATCATGTGTTTTTATTCATTGGCTCACAATTGTCGTCAATTCTTTTTTAGTTATGCCATGTCAGACTGTCATAACTAGGGGTCGCTATGTTCCAGACGGTTGTTCGCCTGGTCAAACGTCATGTAGAAACCGTTCGGGTCTACTGAATATTACGTCATGGAAATTCCTAAAACATGAGCCAAAATTGCACCATCGTCCGTAAGACTCGTGTCAAACCTGTTGAAACCGGTTTAAACATGAAATGTTGCGTCGCGCTACTGCTGGCGTGCCTTTGAGTTATCACAAATTTTTCTGATTCATTCTCGAAGTTGTTTGTTGGAAGTCGGTCGCACATTTAACTGGTTTATTTGGTGCTTGCTAGCTGGACAAATTCTCCGTCTTTTATCCAAGTAATCTGTATCGTAGTGACAGTTTTAGAGGTGTATCGCGTTGCACCCCATTTCGATAGCCGCGGGCTAATTTTACAGAAATACACTGTTTGAAAAGAAGTTCAAGTGTGTGTTTCTTCGGTCATTATATACAGACGAACGGATTCGGGAACTTTATGTTAAAATTTTCCCACGAAGAGATTATGGTTTACCGCTGTGACCACTACCATAGATGTTCACTGACTTTGGGCTTTACCGACGTTGGTCTGATGTAAGTCGACATGCATTCTGCCCTATTGGCGCCTTGTCGCGTAATCGCCCTTTCACCCCTGCTCTGCTAATTGGTTTCCCATAATAAGTGACATTTGCCTTGGCCTACATCCCCCTCACTTTTGTTGTACTTGGTCTAGACTCTAGACTCTATAGTCGATTGTACATCCTTCAATTACAATTTTCATAGTGTCCGATTTAGCATCACACTTAATGCATTCTTAGATCGTAGTCCGTGTTCATCCTGGCCCGAACATGAACTTGGTGTTTAGTAATGCAGCTTACCTTCCCCGCTTAGCTTTCCGTCCTCAGCATGACGTAATACTGCAACCCTTTCTTAGTCCTGGGTAAGACTTGGAACTGCATACATTTCCTCAGTTAATCACTCCCTCGTTTAGCAGTTCCCTGCTCTGTAGTTGTCTTTAGGAGCTGCGCTTCCCTCATGTAGGCGTGCGACGCAGCACACTTCCTGCACATAGTAACTTACTCGTCATAACCCTTGTTTGACCACCGTTGTTTTGTTCACGTAGCGCCTTGTTGTTTATCTTTGTAGCCACTGTTGTTAGGAACTTGCTTGTTAAGGTGGTATCATAGGTTTTCCTAGATATAAGCCGACATGCTGCTTGCGACTAGCTTGCCCGTCGCTTTCTGCCTTCTTGGCCTTGTCCTGCCACTGCTATCGTTATCTAGCTGTCATAGATATAAACCGACATGTTGCTTGCGACTAGCTTGCCCGTCGCTTTCTGCCCTAATGGCCTTGTCTTGTTATAGCTGCTCGCATTCACTTGTCCACCGCTTCCTGCCCTGTTGGACCGGTTCCACGTGCAGTCGCTTCGCATAGCTATCATGCTTTCAGTCTATCTATCTTTCAGTTCCTGTATTTGCAGGTTGTCGTGAGGCTGGGCACTTTAAGCCTCGTCGCTTCCCATTGTTGTCTGCTGGCACTACAGTCCTGGTTTGGTTTCTTTTTAAAACGTTTGTACGTTTCACCTTCCCCGTTTAGTTAGTTTCCCCATCCTGCTGTCACGACGCTTTGCTCTCGCGCCGCGCGGTGTGGCAGTTCGGGTAGTTGCTTCGTCCGGCCGCTGTGCGATTTGCTTCCCCGTGTCGCGGAGGGGGGACGCTCTGTGCCCTTTGACATGCTCCGTCAATTTTCACAACTTAAGCCTCGTGCACTGTAGGCCCACTTAGACATTATCTGTTTCCGCAGTATTAACCTGTGTTAACCGTAGTGATTGGATTGTCATTGCGTAGCATTTAGATTGTGTTTCTCATTGTCTATAATTGTAACCTCCCACATGTTTTTGTGCTGCTTAGGAATCATCGTGGCCGGATGTCCGCTGCACGAGACCCAGCTTCAACCGACCGTCAAAGCCGACCAGCCGCTCTTCAAGGACAGAGGGACTGTTGGCGCTCGCGCCGTGCGAAGGGGATCCGACCCGTTCTTGTTTTCAGTGCACACCGTGTTTTCGATTTAACTTAAACATTACCGTGTTATATAATATATACTGTGTCTTGTACTGGTACGTTTTTTCCGCCTCACATCCTCATCAGAAGTCAAACGGCTCCCCCCGTTTACCTTCTTGCGGGGGTGTCTGTAGCGCCCTGCGTTTCACCTTAGGTCTTTTTCACGTTTGTTACCGTCGTGAAATTTACAATTGTGCTTCGGGATTTTCACCTTAGGTCTTTTCAACTTTCCTTAGGTTTGTCACCGTCATGAAATTGTCGTTCTTTTGCATATATGTAACGTTACCCAGTAATTCAAGTAATTTTGTAATTGTGCCTCAGGATTCTGAAGCGTGATTAGGGATTTGCGTTCCTCAAGAACTTGCATGTTAATAAGCTAAAAGCATTCTTGCAACCGGCAGTTTCAATCACATATGCGTAGTTTTTTGTCCAACGTTTTAGCCTACAGATGCTTGATTCCTCAGCGACTATGTATATCGCGTTTTGGCCTACAATTCGACAGAGAGAGAATTTTACTTTTGGTGTAGGGAGTATGTCAGAGTATGGTATAATTTTGGTGCAGCTCACTATAATATGATTTTGGTACAGTAGTGATATTACTTCTGGCTCCGTCAGTCAACGTTCAGTTTCCTGGGTTAGACTTATGATTTGAATTATGTTCTGTTGTGGAAAGACGATTGCAATCTTTTAAATTATGTGGTGACAATAAAATCATACATGTAGTAAAGAAGCACAGACGTCGTTCTCGGATCATTTCTACCACATTATTGTGCCCGAAATGTCGCTGTAGACTAGTATTACAGCTAGGTATGAGCGGATAAGTTAAGTTACCTGCTGTCCGCTACATAGCCTACTACTATTTTTATTAAATTTTAATTTATTTCTTTTGTTATATAGTGTTTGAGTGGATTTAGAGATGATAAATTAAAAAATTATTATTTTTCAAATTGTTTCATGGCCCTCTTGAAAAAGGCTCATGACCCACTAGGGGACCATGGCCCCCAAGTTGGGAACCCCTTGGCCTACTGCCCAGGGGCTTCATCCACTTTTAGAATTCGGGGGGGGGGGGGGTGATTTTTAGACAGTTGGGCTAAAATCGTCTTGTAATCATTCCAAGTCACTCCAATAAGTGGGGGGGTGATCACCCCCCTTGGATACAGCCCATGCTACTGCCTAGTGCCTACAAAAAGAACGGTGGATTAGGCAAAAGTGTTGCCGGATTGATTTTTTAATTATAACGTTGTTCTTGGTCAGCTCAAGGATAAATAAAAATTTTCAGTTAAATCTTGCCTAAGACGTTAAAATTTATGTAATGCCATATTCAATTAACTTAACGAATAACAACTAACCGTATTTTACGGACCATAAGGCGCAATTTAAATTATGCGGTGGGAAACAGATCACATGAGGTGTAGACTACAGGCATTGGACAAAACCCAAACCACTTAAACCCAAACCTTAAACCACTTAAACCCAAACACTTAAACCCAAACCGAGCACTTAAACCCAAACCTAACAACTAAAAGTGCAATTAACCCAGCAAACATTGTACTTCGGCCCAACGTAGTGTGACAGTTGGTAAAATAATGCTCCTCCGTTGGCACTACGTTGTGGCCGAAGTTGACCCAACGTATCTTGCACCATTCGTCGCAGTTGGGACAACTTCTTCAAAATGTTTGGGCCAACGTTATCCCAACTCTGCACCCAACGTAGTTCATCGTTGGTACCCTACGATGGCCCAACGTGTTTTGCACCATTCATCGCAGTTGGGACAACTTCTTTAAAATGTTTGGACCAACGTTATCCCAACTCTGCACCCAACGTAGTTCATCGTTGGTACCCTACGATGGCCCAACGTATTTTGCACCATTCATCGCAGTTGGGACAACTTCTTTAAAATGTTTGGACCAACGTTATCCCAACTCTGCACCCAACGTAGTTCATCGTTGGAACCCTACGATGGCCCAACGTATTTTGCACCATTCGTCGCAGTTGAGCCGACTTATTTTAAAATCTTTGGGCCTACGTAATCCCAACTCTACTGCCAACGTAGTTCATCGTTGGTACCTACGCTGGCCAAACGCACTTTGCACTTTTCGTCGCAGTTGGCCATACATATTTTGCACTAATCGTTGTAGTTGAGCAACGTTGGTTAAACTTAACCTGCAATTTCAAGTTGACACTGTCCTGATGATCCAATATGCCAATACGATGACCATCTTCTTATACTGAGCAAATTTAAGTCAATGATGTAAACAAACGTAAAGTTGTTGAAAAATACATTTATTCGAATGGTAAAATGCACCACCCATGCACAATTCACAGCTACGACAAGACATGCATAAAAGTCTAAAAACACAGTGGACTGAGGTACTTCATGCCTCATCAGAAGACTGCGCCTGGATGTAACAACGTGATCTGTGGCGGCCTCAAACGCAAGTACCTATAAAACAATATGCAACATTTGTAAAGAAAGCAGGGATGAAAGAAAATATACTGTACAGTGCAAATTAGGTCGTGTTTACAGCACCGTGAAAGAACAGACTCTAATTGCTACATATCCCATGGATATGTGTATGCAACACCCGGTTATGTTACAATAACAAGCATTTTTTTAATACATCCTAACATTCCTCAGTATGTATTAATTCTGTAATTCGTAGCCTATACGATGGGGTGGGGAATGGGTATACCGTTATGTTCTATCAACCTCTAACATTAATGCACATTCGTTAATCGTGTTAATGCGGTTTGCCTTCTCTAACCAGTGCAAATTATTATTGTTATCGTTTGATAGATCTTCGAAGTCAAGTCTTAAAATGTGTGTATATTTCTTGAAGTTCTGCTCCAGCAATAAACTGATCGCTGGTTAAGTAACTAAAAATGCTTTTATTGCCCTTATTGAGAGAATAGTAACGATTTGTCAGTGACGGAGAGAACAAATGAACATACCCGCAGTACTTTTTGTAGCAAGACGTTTAAGCCGGCCCCCATCGCGGTCTTCCCACGTCTTAAACCAGTCGCCCAGTTTGTGGTCGATTTCTTGTAGAGTGCATGATTTCGTATTGCTCTGGACAACATCTAGCCTATAAGTAAAGCAGTTTTGTAAACAAATAATGTTACATCGATTTTTATTTTTACACAATCATCTACAGCAGTGGCCAGCGGCTCTTAACCTGTGGGTAATTACTCAATCTGGGGAAGTTTGAGGTCTTCCAGAGGGCAATGAGCAGGACAGTGCAAATTATTACCAATTTTTAATCAAACTTAAATCATTGTTGGGTTTGGCTTTGGCTATTCCATTCAATTGATTGCCAAAGACTAATAAAATTGGTACGAATGGAATTAATTTTATGCTGCTGTTTGGAAGTCTTCACGAGAAGATGCAGAACAACGTGTTCTTGTCGAAGGTTGCTTATTTGTGCGACTTTTTCTCTGACATCAACGCCTTGAACTGCTTGCAGGGCAAATGGACAAGGTTATGGGATTTAATAGACAAATAATAGATTTAAGATGCCCAACATGCTTAATTGCTTAAAGTGGGGTAACGGGTCAGAAAAGGTTAAGAACGTTGCTCTACAGAGTCTACAGTCTGTTTCACGTGCGTGGCACGATCATCAGGAGAGCTGTAATGAAAATAAAAGCGAGGACATCACCATAAGCATAGCCGCCGAACCCAGGAAGGACGGCCTTCCCGACCTTTTCGCAGAGAAGGCCACCCTTCCCTGCGAAATCGGCCAGATCAACTTTCTAATCTCATCTTTTTTATTGCACACGAGTAAACAGCAGGTGTTTTTCAACTAGATCTAGACTGAGGCATTAATCAGGGATAGTAAACAGCAAATTGACAAAAAAGATTACGAAAAAGGTAAACTTCAGATGCTGCAAAACTTATGATATATCCAAGGTTGTTATTTCATTGAAAATTAATCATGAACAGTAAGTATTCTTTCTGGAGACGATATCATACCAACAAGAGGTGAATACAAAACTTAAACAAACACTTACCTTAGGGTGTTGCAGGCGCCCCGACCCTCTCGGATTTTGCTTACCTTTTTTGTGGTACTGTGTTTAGCTCAGTAGATCACAAATATGAAGTTTCATAAATTTTCATCGACGTTTACCTCTACCGCCGAGGCCATTTTGAGGCCCACTTTTTGAAATTTTTCATGTATTTTGCCACTAGAGGGCAGTGTATAAGTTTTGCAATATTGGGGGTGCATTTAAAAGATGCTCTATGATGTTCTGAATTGTTTAAAAAAAAAATTGGAGAAATGGGATAAGTATATCCTAAAATATTCAAGTTTTGTCACTCATTTTTTGCACAATACTGCCCCTAGTGGTAAAAAGAAAAGTTAAAATATCTTGAAAACTACTCATCATATTGTTATGGAACTTGCATGCACCCCCCCATTTTCATGGGTAAGGAATTTGATTTTAGCAATATTTTTGCCAAATATTACCACTAGAGGGCGGTAGTTCTAATTTTGAACTATTTTCCTGTGAAAAGGCAATATTGTTGCATTTCTTGAGCTGTGCTTCTGAAGAATACAATTTCATGGTTTATGCACAACAAAATTTATTCAATTATAAAGAAACTGCATGCATGCATGTACTATATCAATAAATCCAAACAGGCAATGTGAGTCTTAGTTAACACAATTTCCGCAAAGGCAGTTGTGCATCTTCATTGTGTTGATGAACAACGTTTTCTAAGATTTGGTATCTTTCTTCAATTCTCCTCCACCACTTGAATATAGTTTTGCAGATTTTTTTCTTGTTTTGCTAGATGAAGAAAGTCGGATACCACTTTTACCCCTCTCTCTGCTGAATCATTACAGACTCTGAGTGCACTTATGATACCATTAGCAGAAGCATAGCCATCATCTATTTCCCACTTTTTTGGGTGTTTGACAAGAAAAGTTGTTGAAATGTGCAAAAGTTCAAATAACATTTTGCTGCTGGCATTTGCATAGGAGCACAATGACAGTGAGTTACCAACCATTAACAATGTCTGGCAGCTCTGGCTTATCGTATCCATTACCAAACCTGTTTGTAACCTGGCCATGGAAACTTGCATTTAAACGCAGCAGAGTTCCAGCCAAAGCTTTTTTTTCATCAATAGTGACTTGTTTGTCTCATAGAACTAAGGGGATCAGCTCCCCAGTTACATACCATGTGTGCCTACCTAAAGCTTTTAAAGCAGCAAGACTGATAATTTTGTCTACTGCAGCATAGCTTTTGATGTCACTTACCAGTTGCAAATCTTCTCGGGGTGCTGATGCAGCAATTGGACAGTTGAACCACCATCCATTAAATTAATACAAAACTGCAAAGGTCAACAAATCACTCTATGTTTTGTATTTGTGACTTGGAAATGATTCCTTGCGGTAGAAAGTCTTGCAGCATTACTATCTCATAGCAATAGAGCTGCTTTCCCATCCACCTTGCTCGATGGACAGCAGAGAGAAATGCATGCAGCAGAGAAATGGCCTTAAAAAAAAAGAAAAATTTAAAACAACAACACCCAAAAACTTTTTTCAAGCCATCTCTCTGCTGCATGCATTTTTTTTCAAATAAAGCTAGACAAACCACTTCTCTGCCTAGCATGCAGAAAACATATTGGAGAAGTTATACTTTCTCATGTGTGGGAAGCCCTGTAAGTCGAAACGTCAAGATCTCCAGGCATTGAACTATTCGAAAGATTCCGGAACAAAGGATTCAATGCAACCCCACATGCTGCAGCTGTACTGCACACCAAAAATCCTCAAAAGAGTTGGGAGAATTTGTAACAACTCAAAGCAGAAAAGTGTAAGCACATAAAGCTTGAGAGAGATATGCAAAATTATCAGAGGGGTGATTACAAAGAACTTTTAGACCTGATGACGGTGTAGATTGGAATCAACAGTGGACAGTACAACTTCATGAAATGTGGAACAGTCCATCGAGCAAGGTGGATGGGAAAGCAGCTCTATTGCTATAAGATAGTTATGCTGTAAGACTTTCCACCGCAAGGAATCATTTTCAAGTCACAAATACAAAAATTAGAGTGATTTGTTGACCTTTGTGCTTTTGTATTAATTTAATGGATGGTGGTTCAACTGTCCAATTGCTGCATCAGCACCCTGAGAAGATTTGCAACTGGTAAGTAATATCAAAAGCTATGATGCAGTAGACAAAACTATCAGTATTGCTGCTTTAAAAGCTTTAGGTAGGCACACATGGTATGTAACTGGGGAGCTGATCCCATTAGCTCTATGGGACGAACATTCGAACAAGTCACTATTGATGAAAAAAAAGCTTTGGCTAGAACTCTGCTGCATTTAAATGCAAGTTTCCATGGCCAGGTTACAAACAGGTTTGGTAATGGATACGGTAAGCCAGAGCTGCCAGACATTGTTAATGATAACTCATTGTCATTGTGCTCCTATGCAAATGCCAGCAACAAAATGTTATTTGAACTTTTGCACATTTCAACAACTTTTCATGTCAAACACCCGAAAGAGTGGGAAATAGATGATGGCAATGCTTCTGCTAATCGTATCATAAGTGCACTCAAAGTCTGTAATGACACAGCAGAGAGAAGGGTAAAAGTGGTATCCGACTTTCTTCATGTAGCAAAACAAGAAAAAAATCCGCAAAACTATATTCAAGCGGTGGAGGAGAATTGAAGAAAGATACCAAATCTTAGAAAACGTCGCTTATCAACACAAAACTGCCTTTGCGGAAATTGTGTTAACTAAGACTCACATTGCCTGTTTGGATTTATTGATATAGTACAGGTATGCATGCAGTTTCTTTACAATTGAATAAATTTTGTTGTGCATAAGCCATGAAATTGTATTCTTCAGAAGCACAGCTCAAGAAATGCAACAATATCGCCTTTTCACAGAAAAATAGTTCAAAATTAGAACTACCACCCTCTAGTGGTAATATTTTGCAAAAATATTGCTAAAATCAAATTCCTTACCCATGAAAATGGGGGGGGTGCATGCAAGTTCCATAACAATATGATGAGTAGTTTTCAAGATATTTTAACTTTTCTTTTTACCACTAGGGGCAGTATTGTGCAAAAAATGAGTGACAAAACTTGAATATTTTAGGATATACTTATCCCATTTCTCCAATTTTTTTTTTAAACAATTCAGAACATCATAGGGCATCCTTTAAATATACCCCAATATTGCAAAACTTATACACTGCCCTCTAGTGGCAAAATACATGAAAAATTTCAAAAAGTGGGCCTCAAAATGGCCTCGGCGGTGGAGGTAAACGTCGATGAAAATTTATGAAACTTCATATTTGTGGTCTTCTGATCTAAACACAGTACCACAAAAAAGGTAAGCATGGTGAAACCAAGATTTAAATTTCATGGGGCGCCTGCAACACCCTAACTTACCTACGACCATGTTCTTTAAGTTTTGCATGGAATCAAAAGAAAACTTTTTCTCTCCACTTAATTTATTTTCCCCTTCCCGGTCCGCGAGACGTAACTTGTGACTTCGTTTATCATCACCTGAGGCATCAATCGATTAACCGTGTCGTATAGGCTTTTTCCTCCTAGATACGACACAGTTGTTTGAACTGCAATAGAACAGATGGATGTTGAAATGCATAAGCCGAGATCGTTAAAACAGCATAGAAAGCAGTCCCATCAAACAGTCGCGGTGCGTACCAGGCTACCAGCGTACATAGGTGTCGAAATAGGGTGGGCCGGGTGGGCTTTATTTTAACAAAATATGTTTTGCCCACCCTGTTTTCATGACACCTATGAAGTGTTCGTTACAATTATTTCCGTTTTTGTTTTTAGCTGAATTATCCAACCAACTGCAGTGCAACCTCTGAAGACTTGCAATAAACAAGATCACAGATATGCGTAAATCAAACGCACAATACCACATTCCAATTGACAACTTTGAAGGTGGGTATGTAAATGAACCCAAACCTCCAAACAGTAACATTGATACCAACATCAGATTGTTCCAAATTCCAGTTATTAACATCAAGGCTAAATATTTTCACCAAGTTGTCAACTTAAACCTCAAAGATATCAAGCATCTGCTCATGTATTTGGATTAAAACGTAGAGATGGCCTCACCACTATCAGACAAAAACTAAAGTCCCGAAAGCTGACGAAATTCTTCAATACCAAACACGATTTTAATGTTTGTGCAGACTAATACTGTGTGATGCTGAAACCAGCTTTGAAATTTTTGTGTTTTCAATATGGAGTTGTGTGATACAAACCATACAACAGCATGTCTGTAAGAATGTGAAGGACTGATTCACACTAAGCGTTTTGACTCCAATATGACATTTGAAATACAAATTAAATATGCACACAATGAATTCAGTTTATTTAAGAATTTCTAAAACAAAACTATATTCTGCCTCATTGAAGCCGAACTGTCACAGTGTGAATCAGCCATAAAAATAGTGGGTTACTCGAAGTCCACTTTGAAACTAGACTGTTTTATTGATTCTTTGATTGCTAAGATCAAGCGTATTTATACCAGAAGAGGACTTCATTTGTTTGAGTAAGTTTTTAAAAGTAGTTCTACTTGATGGGGTATGTTTCACAGTCATAAGATCAATCATTATACACTTTTGACATCGCACCCACTGCATCAGTGCTTGATTTTACTTTAAAAAATCAGTAATTTGCTTGTAACTTTTTTCTGTACATTTTTAAGAGAAAGTTCTTTGGAAATAAGATAGAAACATGTTACTTCTGCAACATTTAAGCCAAAAACTAACTTTCTAGTATCAGCAGTTATCAAGATATGGCAAAATGAGCTATTTTCAGCTCGTTTGGTGAAATTGCACGGCCACTAGAGGGTGCAAGAACCCAAAATTATGATAGAAGTATTTCATTTGATATTTGGGGCCATATATCAAGACCACTTTTTGAAATTCAATTTTTTTTATTTTTCACTCCACCCTAATGAACAATTCGTACCGTCAGTTACCTTGAAAAGATCAAGAGAAAAAATTAAAAAAGCTGTAGTCGCTGATCGTAGTTTCCGCAAACATTTTAAAAGGATTAGATATCAATTAGCTAGGCATCGGTATCCGCAAACAAACAAACTGAAAAGATCGGGAGAAAAAATAGAACATTGCTGATCGCAGTTTCCGTTTTTCCGCAAACATTTTAAAATTTCCGGTAATGCAAACATTTTAAAGTTTCCGGTAATGATTCTAAGAGTTTGCCGAAGTCGCTGAACGCAGTTTCCGCAAACATTTTAAAAGGGTTAAGGTTTAGGGTGTTTCCGCAAACAAACAAACTGAAAAGATCGAGTGAAAAAAAAATAGAACAAAGCCGAAGTTGCTGATCGCAGTTTCCATTTTTCCACAGTTTCCGCAAACATTTTAAAATTTCTGGTAATGATCCTAAGAGCTTGCTGAAGTCGCCGATCGCACTCGCAGTTTCCGCAAACATTTAAAAAGGGGTACCTCTAAATACCCATTGTCAGGCATTAGACAAATCCTAGACAATGCCTTGAAATTACCGACAATGCCTGAAAGTAGCTACTCTACAATGCCTGACAACCCCTGAAAATGCTATAATGCCTAACAAACCCGTCAACCACTGATAATGATCGACAATGCCTGGAAATTCCCAACAATGCCTGAAAGTAGTTAGCCTACTCCACAATACCTGACAACCCCTGAAAATGCTCCACAAACCCCCAAAAAGCCTACTATGCCTGACAATGGGTATTTAGAGGTAGGCCTACCGTTTTAAAAGGGTTAGGCTTGATTAGAGTTTCCGCAAACATTTTAAAAGGGTTCGGGATTAGGGTTGATCAAAGTTTCCGCAAACATTTAAAAATTTCTTTAAATGATCCTAAGAGTTTTTGTTTGTTTGCGGAAAAATTTTAAAATATTTGCAGAAATTGTGATCAGCGACTTCGGCTTTTTTTAATTTTTTTTTCGATCTTTTCAAGGTACGAACTGACGGTACGAATTGTTCATGGTGGTACTAATTAGGTTGCATCCGATGCTGCGCAATCTACTTCATAAAACAATCTGCAAAAACCTTGTGGTATATACATAATGCGGTGATAGTAGCAACATGCGAATCCTGATAAAAGCAATTCTCGTTGACATAATAGTCATTTTTATGCCACTTGAAAGTGAAGATACCACTTTTTGAAAAAATCGAGTAGGCTACTTCTAAAAATGTTACTTCAATACCAATAAACAGGTCACGTAATTGCCGTAAAAAGTATTAAATAGTTTACCCTGAAGAATAGATCAGAGTCAACTGCAATAAACCTTACCTGAGTTTCATGATGATCATTCATTTGGGCAGTGCTCTCATAAATGAAAACCTGAAAGTCCCCAAAGCTACGTCTAAAAATTCCTAGATTACATCAAAGTTCCCTAAATCATTATTACATTCAAACAGTTTCACGTTCTGAAACAAAAAGCAAGAGTTAAGCGGTTTAAACAACAACACTAGCAAAAACCATTCTACATAACTTTGTTGTATTAGTGGGCAAAGTCTCACAGCAAAAAGCAGTACGGTATGTTAAATTACAGTGATGTTTAACACTACAGGGATACAGTGAAGATTTCCCAATGCTTATCACATGCTAAAAATGACATAAACTGTGCACGACTATCGACTTATTCATGAGAGCTAATTTGACTAGTAATTAGTTGATTAGTTCATGTGCTTCAGCATCTGTAGCTGAACTCTTCATGAGCCCTTGCCAACTGCAACAATTTAGCTCGATCCCTTAATCCCAGTTTGTCAGCTGACTTCATACCTTGGGTGTGTAGCAAACCAACTAAACTTTCTGACTTTAAACTGTTCCTGTAGTCAGTTTTAATGTTCTTCAAGCTATCCGTACTAAAAAGTCATTCAACTGGGGCATTTAAACATGGTAGGGACATTAGGCAAGTGACTACTTTGCTATGAACTCAAATACGGAAGAAAACTTGACAAATAAACTTCCATTCGTTCTGCAAGCGAACAAGACAAAACTGCAAATGCAAATGTCATCCAACCAGGGTTGCCAGATACTCAAGCTATAGTAAGGCCAAATCCATTATAAAATAAGGCCAAAAAAAGGCCAAATTTTTATTTACTTCTAAGGCTAAATAAACGCTAACAACTTAATTGAAATAATTTTTTGAAAATGCCACTTTACGATCAAATATGACAGATAATAATTTAGCACTGTCAGAGCATAATGACCGGTTCGTTTGCATAATTTGATTAATGAAAAATTACTGTAGTAGCAGATAAACTAGAAACCGTTATTACTTCAATTCATGAACAGTGCTATTCGGAACATCTAGCTAAGCAATAAGCATGAATTTGTCTTATTGAGTATATGTACCAGGGATGTCTACAACTACAGGATTGGAAACTATTTTCAGGGCTATAGCCTACATGACTACAGAAGAATTATTAAAATAAAACACTGTTTGTATCAACTAAAGAATGTATAAAATTCAATTTCGCAATAACAATATAAAATATAGCCTTCACTCACATCAAAACTTATGTGATGTACGGTATAGAAGTTTAAAACCACGAATCTAAAAAATCAAAAATAAACGAATGCAAAGATTCCCTGTCGTTCTGTAGCATTTTGCGTATTGCAAACCGGATCAGATGTAAACGTGGAGTGTTCAACAATCAGTGAAATGTGTTATCGTAGGCTTTTATAATAAACTTATTCACAGACCAACCCAGTACGAAATCAATACGTTTAAGATGTCATGATAACTAAAACTAATACTCGGTTTTGAGATTATTTAGCAGCAAACAAAATACGACAAGATTGCACAAATGGAATGCAAACACATCACATTAACAAACAAGGCAAGTGTATACTTTACAGTTTACGGCAGGTACAACTCAATAGAACCGCCCTGTCCACCGCTAACGCATTCTCTACTCTCTACCTATGTCTCTACTCACTAATTAAAATTAAAACGAATATAGGTCAGCCTCTAAGTGATGATAAGTGATACTTTTATATTACAATTGAAATTGAATTTCCTTAAAATAATACTTTCTAAACCGGTCAAAACTTTCAACCATAAAAAGGGCCAAATAAGGCCAGATTTTCTGGCCTTATTTGCATCAATTTTTTTAGGCCAACTGCAATTTAAAAAGGCCAATTTTCTGGAATTTGGCCTAAAAAAAGGCCATCTGGCAACCCTGCATTTAACTCCATTTGGGTTTTCGCGCGTTTTTTACGATTCACGTCACAGACAATTGTAGTTTCTGACTGCGCATGCGCATCGTCATCTCTTTTTAGCGAATTTTGAAAAAGCACGTTCAGATGTCCGCCATTTTTTACAATGTACCAATTACTCGCGTTTGTCAATGCTTTAGATATGGCGTGCTGTGCATATGGATGTAGAAAACGAAGAAAATACAATTCAGATGATAAAAGGAGTAAATATTATTCCAAGATATTTACTAATCTCTCGGATCATGTGTTTGAATGCACCGTTACCAATAATCATATTTTTACACTAGTCAAAACTGTGTCCAAATGTTATTTAAAAATTAGGTTTTACCGCATTGGTAAGAAAACCTGCAAGCAAATACAAGCTAAATTGGTTCGTAAAACGCTTAACAAAAATTCTGTCTTAACAAACGTCTGTAGACGTTGAATCAGTGTAAAAATGACAGATTTTGTTGTATGGCTTGGCCGTAACAGCGCAGCTTTCACGCAAATTTGAGACAGTAACAATGGCGAATGCCTTTTTTTAATTTCTTCAATCGAGATGCGCTGTCTAGTTGTTATAAGATGTTTATGGTTTTTTTAAAGTGCTTGCCTTAAACACATGGTACGGGAAACTGTGGTCCAATTATTCAGCTCAGTGTTGTCATAATTTTTTTCGAAAATAAAATGAAAACTTCGAAAACAAAAATGAACGGAGCACGTAAAAATTGCAAGATGAAACTACAGCCCTGATCAATTTTAAGAAGGCAGAGTATAGTTATATAGAGCCATAGTAGAACACTAAAAAAACTAGCTGCTGCTAACAAACTTGAAAAACTGCAGCTAAATTTGCAAATTAGTGTTTTTTTTTCAGAATTAGTGATCCTCATAGTGATGCATGATTTAGAAAAACATTTCAAATTTTTTTTTTTACTTATAGCAATAACGTAAAAAAATTGAGGGGTTACCGTAGTTCTCCCGCAAATAATGACGTTGGCCCAACGTTCTGTACAACTGCACACCAACATTGGAAAAACCGACTTTCTAATTCTAAGTTTTTTTGCATTTTCATTGTCCCATTACAATTGTAAAAGGAATACGATGAAGCAAACTTAAACAATTCTTCGAAGGTATCTTCAATTAAAATATTTCAAAAGTTGGCAAAGTTGGCAAAACTACACTACCCTCAGCCAACCCGAACAACCGTCAGCCAACGTTGGGCCAAGGAAAAATGTTTACTGGGAAAGAGCACATCGCCTCTTGTGAAACGTGCACTGACAATGTCTCGATCGACCAATTTAAAATCATCTCTCAAGGCAGATCTGATTTTCAGACTAAGATCATGGAAGCCTTAAGAATTAAACGTAACAATCCATCTCTTAACCGGCAGTTATTCGCCTGTGGCTCATCGTTCCTTTTGTGTGTGTTCTAATTGTTTTGTCCAATGCCTGTAGTCTACACCTCATGTGATCTGTTTCCCACTGCATAATTTACTCGCAATCATTCTCGTATCATTTGTTCAGTTGGTGCTTTTAGTTCAGAGTGTCGTTACAGTTACAGTGCATAGTCAAATTTATCTTACGATTTTTCATTTATGTATTGCAGATTTAATTCCTGATGAGGACACACGTACGTGTCGAAAACGTTTGAGTTTATTTTATTTTAATTATGTCATATTTTGTGTGAAATAAAGTATGTTAAACTCGCTAAAGTTACTATGTTTTATTTTTAAATAATCTTACAAAAAAAATTTTCAAAGCATATTGAAATGATTTTTTTCATTTGGTTAAAACTATTACAAAAGATTATTTTTGATCAGTCAAAATATTTTGTAAGCTCAGTTTAGTTTATTTTTCTTTCTAACCATCACAAAAAAAAAGCAGTATATGCCAAAGATAGCAGAGGTCTAGAAAAAGTTAGAAGTGACAAATCGTTGATAACTTGAGATTCCAAAATGTAACAACATTGCATGATGGCAACTTGTTTTTATTTATTTTCAGTTTTAAAGGCATTGGCTTTTTTGTAATTTTAATCTGGCAACACTAGCTCGCTGGTCTAAGCTCCAGTGTTGCCAACCTTGCAGTTTCCGTAAATTTGGAATTGTTTATTTCGAGTTGGCGTATTTTTTTTGAGTTTGCGGGTTGCTTGTTTTTAGGCTTGTTTTTTGCCAATCTAACGTTTTTTAAACTTGTTCTTGACATTGAAATCAAGAATTTTTTTTATTATATTCAACATTGCATCCCTTCTTTTCAAGATAATTATTGCGTAGAATGGCTTAAATAAGTGTTATTCTTGAAATAAATGTGATGTATAAACTGCAAAAGTTGCATTTAAAATTTTGAACATTCAAACTGCGTACTTAATGTTGGTTAGTATTGGATGCAAAATATTGGGCTTGTTTTTGTGTTAATTTGCCTATTTTTGGTTTGTTTTTAAAAATTTACTTGCTTGTTTTTGTTAAATAACCTGGCATCACTGTTATTCTCGTTGATTGTGTACCGTACTTTGTTTAGCGGCCTTCGATATCTGCGAACTCCTGCTCTTTGGCAGCCTTGTTTTTGATAAATTCGGTTTTGCAACACTGATAATAATTAACTTAGTGAATATAGTTTTTATAGTTTATACTCATTAGCTTGTGTTCCGAATTGTGATTGGATGATCAGGCTGACCCCATACATTTATCAAGGCACTTCGCTCTGTTGTTCTTAGCCTGTTTGATTTTAAAATCCTTTACTGGCCTCCTTTGATACCGTATATGAACATAATCTCTCAAAGTGTAAAAGCTTGGAACAACATATGCAATGTAAGTTGAAATCATCAGGATAGTTAAAGGTAGTGTAGCGGAAATGGCATGTTGTATGTTGAGACGCCCGATCATATACAGTATAGGCCTAACCAGTGTTTTTTTTAAGGTGTTTTGGGGGACCGAAACGGTCCCCCAAATTTCTCCAGCGGTTTCCCAAAATTTGGACTTGCAACTACAGTAGAAAAATAATCGTTGTTTCTCGCTATTTCTTAAGCAAATATGGCTATTTTTTGGTATTTAAATGAAACAGTTGCGGTCTCTTAAAACTACTTAGCGGTCACCCAAACCAAACCTTATAAAAAAACCTGGGCCTAACCATCCGTATGACAACAACTTCCCTGGACACGATGGTGGCGAGGAGTGACCAGGACACACAGTCTTTGATGCTGCACGTTCTAGTTTATTTGAAGTCCAGACATGAAGGTGAAATGCAGCTCAACAAGCATAATGTCAGCAAGCAGAACAAAATAAAAAGCAAAAATAAGCAAAGGTCAATCCATCTAACATCGAACTTAAGGCATGATCATTTTTCAACCGATTGCAAAACAAAACCACCAGGTCTAAAGACTAACAATACCAGAACTAGATAATAACAGTATTAACAGAGTGCAACCTAGTTCGTACCCTGAACAGTTCATACCCTCAGTTCGTACCCTGAAAAGATCAAGAGAAAAAATTTAAAAAAGCCGAAGTCGCTGATCGCTAATCGAAGTTTAATAGCACAAAGCCGAAGTCGCTGATTGGAGTTTCCGCAAACAACTTGAGGGTTAGGGTTAGCGGAAACTGCGGTTAGCAGAAACTGCGGAAAAATATTTGCAGAAACTGCGATCAGCGAGGGTTAAGGTTAGAGCATAGATTACTCTAAGGTTACGGTAAGGGTTAGCGGAAACTACGGAAAAATGTTTGTAAAAACTGCGATCAGCGAGAGTTAGGGTTAGAGCAGGGGCGGGCAACTTCTCCAGTCGACAGGCCTGATATGGGAAAATGAAGTACTTGGCGGGCCGGATTTATGAATCGCTACATTAATCGCGTATTTATCTACCTAGACAAGGAATCAATCGTATTTAATGTAATGTAAACTTTAAGTTTAAAGCATAGAGACCAAAAACAGTATTTAATGAATTTATTAACAATTAACGTAATGTACTTCAATAGCAGCTGAAGTCAATGAGACATCTGTGGTCGATTAAATTTACCGTTCTCTGGCTGCATGTCGGACATAGAAACCCTCAGTAAAGACTGCACGTGAACATCAGTGAGATTGGATCGCAGCTTTGTCTCTGTTCCTGGTCGAAAATGTTTGCTCGCAAATGTATGTAGACCCGAACAGAGCAAGTAGTTTCATGGCCATCTTTCTCAGGTTGGCAAGCTTGGACTCATTCAGTGACGCATAAAATTTATCAATGCCGTTAGTTTGGGATATCTCTTTCAGGGTAGAGTCACACTGCAAATCAATCAATTCCAGCTGTACGGCATCCGGCACCTTTTTAAACTCAGGTGCAAAGGGTGATGACAAGATATCAAACTCAGCAGAAAGTTTCTGAAAGTCTGCAAAACGCCGACCAAATTCATTGCCTAGTGCAGATGTCATATTGGTGTACTTCTCAATTGTCATCATCTGGGGTGCCATAGTTTCGAGTGTTGGAAAGTGCGTTGTGATATTCTCATTGAGCTGGCGATAAAACAGTTTTAGCTTCACCCTGAATGCCTTCATTGTTGAGTACATTTCGTGAGCAAAAGTGCCCTTCCCTTGAAGTCTGGTATTCAATTCTTACAAAAGACAAAGAAAAAGAATGGAAGGGCCCGTTTATGACAGAACATGACATGCTTGTCACTCGACTAAATACCGAAAACAAAGAATCAAAGAACATAAAGAATAATAATAACTGTCACTATTATTTGACGTAGTAAGCAAGCAGTGGGGTATTGCGGCAGAATGTGGCCGCGGGCCATTACCATTTAAAGACCGGAAACTGTCTGCAGGCCGCTCTAAATCCCGTCGCGGGCCGGGTCCGGCCCGTGGGCCGTAAGTTGCCTGTCCCTGGGTTAGAGCATAGATTAGTCATTAGTGTATAGTTAGGGTTAGCAAAAAGTGCAGAAAAATGTTCGCGGAAAGTGCGATCAGCGAGGGTTAGCGTGAGGGTTACGGTAAGGGTTAGCGGAAACTGCGATCAGCGCCTTCGGCTTTGTGCTATCTTTCTATCGATCTTTTCAGGGGGAAAATTTTAAAATGTTAGCGGAAATTGTGATCAGCAACTTCCGCTTTTTTTAATTTTTTCTCTCGATCTTTTCAGGGTACGAACTAAGGGTACGAACTAGGTTGCATCCGTATTAACACAGTAGTTGCAGCCGCTTAAAAGAACCGAACCTTATTTTAATTAAAACTATGTTGCTCAGAGTGTTCTTCTAATCACCATGCATAATGCAATTTTAAAAGACTCAAAACTATATAATAGTATATATATAGGGTACCTCTAAATACCCATTGTCAGGCATTGTAGGGCGTAGGCATTGACGGGCATTGTCAGGCATTGACGGGCATTGTTGGCTTTTTGGGGGGTTGTGGAGCATTTCTAGGGGTTGTCGAGCATTTTCAGGGGTTGTCAGGCATTGTAGAGTATAGCTACTTTCAGGCATTGTTGGTAATTTCCAAGCATTGTCTAGGATTTCCAGGCATTGTTGATCATTACCAGTGGTTGACGGGTTTGTTAGTCATTATAGAACATTTTCAGGCATTGTCGAACATTTTCAGGGGTTGTCAGGCATTGTAGAGTAGCTACTTTCAGGCATTGTCGGGAATTTCCAAACATTGTCTAGAATTTCCAGGCATTGTTGATCATTACCAGTGGTTGACAGGTTTGTTAGGCATTATAGAACATTTTCAGGCATTGTCGAACATTTTCAGGGGTTGTCAGGCATTGTAGAGTAGCTACTTTCAGGCATTGTCAGGAATTTCCAAGCATTGTCTAGGATTTCCAGGCATTGTTGATCATTATCAGTGATTGACGGGTTTGTTGGGCATTATAGAACATTTTCAGGCATTGTCGAACATTTTCAGGGGTTGTCGAGCATTTTCAGGGGTTGTCGGGCATTGTAGAGTAGCTACTTTCAGGCATTGTCGGGAATTTTCAGGCATTGTCGATCATTATCAGTGGTTGACAGGTTTGTTAGTCATTATAGAACATTTTCAGGCATTGTCGAACATTTTCAGGGGTTGTCGAGCATTTTCAGATGTCAGGGGTTCTCAGGCATTGTAAAGTACTTTAGATTCTTTCTGGCAGGCATTGTCGGACATCTTCAGGCATTACACTTTGCTATAGATTATGGTAAAAATATATAGTTTTTAGCTTTTAATTGATTGAAGCTTTAAAGTGTTTTATTTTATCATATCTGAAAAGAAAAAGAGGTCTTTTTATTGATGAAAACCAAGCAAACAAGTTCTGCTCCTTCTTGTCTTGAGTCTCTTTCATTCCATCATACCTTTAACAATCAATTGATGTATCTAACAAAGTGTCCCATAGGACATACCCCCTTGTCCCATTGGTCATGTATGTAAGCAACCTATGGGACAGTTGACTGACACTTTTCAATGATAAAAAAAAACAATAAAGAATATTACATTCGTCACTGTTTTGATTTCATGTTATGAAACAATGACTAAACTTTACAATGAAATTGCTTAACTTCATAATTTGCTTTAAAATAGCGTTTTATTAGAAATAATGTCATTTTTGTCCCATAGGTGGCACATCTCCCCTACTACAACGATTATTTAAAATACTTTTTTGCTACGAGATGCAATCTTAACGTAACTTGCATGAAAAACGTCTTCGTACTCGATAGAAAGGACCGCCAAATATCGAGTGCAATGTTTGTGGACAGATGATCACATTCATAATTTGCATTGCATTGGCCACTTGAGACTCAGCTTAACTAACAAATGTACAAATTTTTAACGAAGAAACTGATGCTAATGAAGCTTGCTCGACCATCTCGACCCCTGAATATGTTCGACAATGCTTGAAAATTTCAGACAATGCCTAACAAGCCTGTCAACTATTGATAATGATCGACAAAGCCTTGAAGTTATAGACAATGCCTGAAAGCAGCTACTCTACAATGCCCGACAACCCCTGAAAATGCTCGACAACCCCTGAAAATGTTCGACAATGCCTGAAAATGTTCTATAATGCCTAACAAACCCGTCAACCACTGATAATGATCGACAATGCCTGGAAATCCTAGACAATGCCTGGAAATTCCCGACAATGCCTGAAAGTAGCTACTCTACAATGCCTGACAACCCCTGAAAATGCTCGACAACCCCTGAAAATGTTCGACAATGCCTGAAAATGTTCGACAATGCCTGAAAATGTTCTATAATGCCTAACAAACCCGTCAACCACTGATAATGATCGACAATGCCTGGAAATCCTAGACAATGCTTGGAAATTCCCAATAATGCCTGAAAGTAGCTACTCTACAATGCCTGACAACCCCTGAAAATGCTCGAAAACCCCTAGAAATGCTCCACAACCCCCCGAAAAGCCGACAATGCCCGACAATGCCTGACAATGCCTACAATGCCTGACAATGGGTATTTAGAGGTACCATATATATTATATATATGCATCGATATATAAATTGCAAGAAAGCTATTAAGCACTTTAGCATTCCAATTCTAAGAGTGACAGAAAGCAAGAAGAATGCTAATAATTATATATATGGGAAGTGGCCAGCTGATGAGATGATTCACCGGTAAGGCTAACCTTCTTACATAACTTTTAACAAACTTAGTTAAAATTCTGGTCCTGTTCCCTTACACCACAGACTTAAAAACACTGATGGTTGTACTTTTTTGTGTGAAAAGCAGTATGGGTAGCTGAGGCAAAGATAATAATAATAATAATAATGTTAGTTTTTATATAGCGCTGTATCCATCGCAGAATGCGTTGCTCCTCAGCGCTTTACAAAGCAGACTGTCAATGCAGCCGTATAGAGGCGCAACTGAGTACATTATTACCCGAATCCACTCCATTACTCAGTGCCAAGCAGAAATTAGATTCAGTACCATTTTTAAAAAGTCTTTGGTATGACCCGACAAGGTATCGAACCCATGCCTACCGATTCAGAGGCGGGCGCACTGATCATACGTAATCACTCTGCAGTTACGTTCCGAGCAAAAATGCAAATATATTTCCAGTTAAACGTCAGAGACGTGGTTGTTATAGCTAACAGTGACAATAAACTAACACAATATTGGGAGTGGATGTTTTTAGATAAATGTAAATATTTATGAACTGTCAAATTTCCAGAAAAAAATTTCACAAAGTAAAATTAAAAAAGCTGAATTAAGTTAGGCTTGGTGGTTTTTGACTGACCTTTGTATACTAATTAGTAATTGCTATACATGGTAACTATAGCTTCTGCTTTTTACTGTACATTTTTCATAAGTAAATGTAACTGCAAAGATAATTTATCTATTGGCAATCTATTGTGTTAACAATGTACGGTACCTTGTTAGTACGTACTTTGCAAAGTAGCTCATTTTTACTGCACCCAATCATCATTGTTTGAATTTGCTGTATATATATTTCTGAAAAGGGCATCACTTCAACACTAGAGCATGTGGCTGTCTGGGCCAGTCACTTAATGGCATAAGAAATGGAGCAGCTGACAGGGTGACATATGTCCTTTTGCTCCTTCTTCTTGTGTGTTATATTGCATCTGTAGTCGCAATATACTGGATGTTATACCAATAGGTGCAAAATAAAAGCATAATTATTTGCAATAGTCCCCGCTTATTAATCACAATTTGGTCCTGTCCAGAATTACTCTTATTCGTTCCTGTAATAAAAAAACCATGCTTAATAAGCCCAATTTTCGATTTCATTTGCTTGATATTATGAAAAAAAGTGTCACAATTTAATAGTTTTGTTCTTCAACAATTTCACGCTTTATTACGCTGCTAACTCAGTTCTCAATGTTCTGTGATTGTTGGGTTGTACAAAACACGACTCGTTACTGACACAACTCCCAAAAATGCAGGCCACAAAAATGTATGGCGTAGGCTATAACAGGAAAGAACGGATCGATCGTTGTGTATATTTAACAGATTTAGCAACTTTTAGACATAGGCAATTATGCTGAAAATTGTCCTCGCGTTACAAGCCCAAAATGGTCTGGTCCCAAGCTGGGCTTAATAAGTGGGGACTAGGTTACTCTATCTATATGATATTGGTCTGATCTAGCTTATTATACAGTACGGTATGTATATGCAATAATGCATGTGTCAGTTATATATATATACTGTATATCTTTTATCTCTATTTTATGTTTATCTTCAGTCTATTATCCTACCGCATGTACTATCAATAAAAGAGAAGATCTAATTTCAATATACAAGCACAGAAATGTTATAGTTTGTTTCTACACATTGTTTATTCAACCTGTTCATTTGAGAAAACTTTTTTGCTTTGCATTGCCATATCATAATCAACAATTTTGGGGTTGTTCACATTTTACGCCTTTAGCTGATAACTTTCCATCAATCGGTAGCAATTCTACTTTTCCTGCCTCTTTTGTTTCATCAGTTTTGCGCCGGATGATATTTTTGTAACACAAAACCTTAGGTTGTGCAAAGTATGTCTGTGTCAGTTTTGCTGTAAATGTTTTGGCATTAAGTACTTTATTTGCAACTGCTGGTCATGTATATACTGTAGGTAGGCTATATATCCATAACTTCTCGAAACATTGCATGATACGTTACCAATCATAACTAAACAAGCAATTAGCTTTTTCCGGTGGCATACGGTGATCGTTTTTTGGGTGTTCACTTTTTTTCAGCAGTCTTTAAACACACATTACATTTGCAATTTTCTCAATAGCTGTTTAGATCATATCAAAATATTCTGATGTGATATGATTTAAAGAGTCTCTGTGCTAATTAAGCATGCATTTGAAAATTTATAGAAAATGCAAACATCCAAAAAATAGTCACCGTACACCACTGGCTTTTTCATAACTCAATTTAGCAAGAACAAATTTTGACTTTGAAATATTACTATAATGTTGACTAATAAAATTTCTTCAAAAAAATCCTGGGGCATCTAAACCAGAGCTTCCCAAACTAGTGGGTAGTGGCCTTGACCTTTTGTGGGGTCACACCACAAATTTTGGGAGTTGCAAGTACACCTGTTTCCCACAAAATGTTACATGTATTAGTTATATTACGTACAAAATTAGGGTTACCATAAATCCTCTTTTTGGAAGATATGTTTTCTGTTTTAATCTAAGATATTTTATTCTCTAAAGATGTTTAAAAGTGCCAATATTCTCCTTTTTGCATTTCAATAACGTTACTGATTTTTGTGGGCTTCATTTTTTACTTTCATATTTCTAACGGTAATAGAACAAATGTTAAGCATAATGTATTGCACACAGTAAGTTACCCAGCATATTTTCATATAGTTATTAATAGCACATGTATTTATGAAGAAGTTTGTTGTGGTATCTATTTAGTGTGTTGTGTATGTATTTATGAAGAAGTGTGTTGTGGTTAAACATCGGCTGTATGTGGAGAGCTCAGAACGCCTGTCACCAGTTCAATCAGACTATGTCTTGGCACAGCGGCATAGCCAGGAATTTTAAAAGGGTGTGTTCGCCTAAGACGACACCCAGCGGCGTGGGGTGTGAGAGGCCTCTCCCTGAAAACTTTGAAAAATTACTTTGAATTTGGTGCATTCTGAGAGCATTTTCAACAAAAATGTGGATATAAATATTCGTATAGAATGGTGCTGTCCGCCCCGGTGGCATAGCAAAAGGATAAGATCATGTTTTCTTCGGCATTTTTCGGAAATAAAGCTAAGTCTCTATGTTTTCTTGTTGCTAATTCCTGGCTGAGATATTTGAATGTTTGTTATTGGCAAGACTCGCTCTTTTAATGCATTTTCGTTTAAAATTAGACAAACTTTGTTTTAGAGACATAAAGAGACTGAAACCATCATTCTCAATATCGTGATGTCACACTCATGCCAAAGGGGGGGCTGAAACCCCAAAACCCTCCCTTGGCTACGCCACTGTCTTGACAAGAAAATCAATGACATGCCAAAATATGTGTGAGCAGCTGACTGTGACTGTATGTCCTGTCGCTGCTTCCAGAGCTATGCCTGTTGTATTGCATACATGTGATTCGTAGTATATATGTGTATGAGGTCACAATGGGTGAAAAATAAAACATGAGTACGGTATTAGTATTTTTGTAAAGATACGCCTTTTAAATTGTAATGATTACTTACTAATATTCATTATTGTTGATCATAGTTTATTTTAGAAATGATGTGAATGTAAGTGGTCAGTGAAAGATTGTTTGAACGTTGAAATAAACAAGAATGACAAGAAAAAAACAAGGAGCACCGCAAAGATTGAATTGTAAGTGTATCAAATGTACAAATGAAAGAGGCATGGTATTAATACAACCAACTGCAAGATCGTACGTAGCAAAAAATTATAAGCATGGGTAAAAACATTGTTTTGATATCTACACAATAGACTGAAAAATAAGCAAATCATCAAAAACCAAGATTTTAAACAACTTTTTCAGATTGTGTTTTTCAGGTGTGTAGATTTCCAAGAAAAATTTTTCAGTTCACCCTAGTGTGTAGCGGTATTGTTTGTGCTAGTGGTGTTTCAAAGGTAAAATACAGCTGTACATTTTTCACTTTTATTTGTGCTATTAAAGCTGAATTTTTTGTTGTGATTGTATTTTAATTTGTTAATGTATACAGAGTTCTTTGTTGTTCAACATTGCTGTTCTATTATTATGAACATTATCTTCAAATGCTTACCTGTGGTAAACAAACAATATTATCTGTACTCTACTAGTTATCACATTGATTGAAACTGGGCCAATTTGTGTGAATATTGAAATGTTCTGTTTGCTTTGTGTGGTGAGAGGAGAGTAAGAAATAGGAAAGATTATGAAAACAAAGAAAGTTTGATCAAAAATATTAGGGTTGACCATTTGACCTATTTATCATCATTGGCCATGCCTGATAGCCTGAATAAGGCGTCAGCAACAGTGATTTTCCACAACAATCGATCTTCCATTGTTCTTATTAAATTTACAAAATCCTGATTTGTCTATGTTAAAAGTTTCTTAAAAATTGTCAAACCTTTACATTGATAAGTTTCATTTTATAAAACACATGAAAATGTAGCAGCTGTAGTTGTTTTCAAGTTTAAAGGTTTTGCTGTTTTTAATATAATCATGTCTGTAATATATATTTTAACATTTTATACAACCAATGGCTAAAAATACATTAGTAGTCATAATTATTTTTAATTTTCCCACTGAGTAAGTAACCACAGAGAAAAACTACTATATTTTTAAGTTTTCTAATTTGTATGTTGCTTCAATGCGTTTGAAAAAAGCTATTTGAAATAAACGCATCATGGGAAAGTATGAGATGAGCCTCAATTAGGCTTTAAAACTTTCATACTAAATTAACCAAAAGGGTAATTCATTGGATTTCCTTTTCAAAATACAGTACATTCTGTTGATCTAACTTCAACGTTTGGAAGTGCTTGCTTGGTATAAGTGAAGTACTGTTTGTTTGGCTGTTGGCCTTTCAGCGATCATCAATCTTTCGTTCTGAGAAGACAGGACTCTCTTAAAAGCACTCCTGCAGGGATTGATGAATGGCAGATGAACTTTTATTGCCGGCTGGGGTCACAGCTAGTTCATACTTGTCCCTTGTTGTAATATTTTTCTTCCACGTCAGCTGATTGATTGCTGTTTCGCTGACAACTTAAATACTGAAATTTGAAAGGTGAAAATGTCAATAGATTTCAGTTTTTTTTTGTTTTTTTTGTAGGCCAATCTGCTTGATTTGTTTATTGCACTGACATTAGAATCAAACGTGGTTTGACGTTCACTTTACGAAAATAGGGAATTTGCATGAGTTTACGTTTCAATAAGAATTGCACTGCGATTGCATCATAGTATTCTTGCCGTGGAAAATGCCATTTCGCTTCATAACTGGTTAATTATAGTTATTCGTTGCAAGACTTTTTATCACTTTGTGGTGAATCTTGTAAGAAACTACACTGGGAAAATTGCTTTGAGATCTTGTAATAACATGCGTTTTATTTGTCAATAAAGTTTTCAACACCTAAACTTAAAAAAGAGTTATCTAGATCGCTGTTGTTATTCTTTAATTTAATGATCAATCAAAATAAGTTGAAAAAAACGAGCAAAGACATAACGTAAGAGTAAACAAAATCAGTCAGGTTTGGAACCTTGTATAATTTATTGATAAAGCTTTCGCTACCGTAAAGGCGGCTTCTTCAGTATCTTATTCAAATAAAAGAATACTATATGTTCACGAATGTATTACCTGAATAAACCTAAATCATTAGTTTGCCGTTAATTTGGTGGCAGATTCTTCGATTTATTCTACACAAACTTTTTTCCAGAGCTAAATGTTTGTGTGGAAACTCAGAATTCTTATTTCCTGTCTTAGCGCATTAATCTGACCCTCATAGAGAGTGTGCTGATGTGGAAAATTTATCACACAATTCATCACTCCTAAAGCTAGAAAATAACAGTACATGGCTTTTGTAGACTGAAAAGTATTTTAGAACTTTTCATGGGTTAGTTCAGTTTTTATTGAAGTTGTTTCACGAACATTATAAATATAAAAAACACATTATAAACGAAGCAATTATGAAAAAGAATTGGAGTGCAAGGTAGATTGGTAAACGATTTAGCGAAACAAAACATGAAATTCGTGAGACATATTTTGAGGAAATCTGTAGGACAGCTGCATCAATTGGTTATTGAAGGTATGGTGAAAGGAAAGAGGTGTAGGAAAAAAAGGAGACGAACTTGGGGAGATGATGTAAAACAATGTGTTAACTTGTCAAGCATCGGAGAAGCAAAAAAGTAGCGGAAGAACGTGACTTGTGGAAGCAATTGACTGCCACATGATGATGATCTGCGAAAGCTTTAATTCGATTGTTGAAAAGTTTCCTCATTAGCTCTGAAAATTTGTTTCTTCTTTCATGTGGTCCAAGTTGCAAAAAAAATGTTCCGGTGTAACGGTCCAGGAGTTACTGCGGTATGAAAGTTACCGTAACTTCTGGACCGCGTATACGCAGTCTGAAAGTTACTGCCAGTCCCGAAGTTACTAAACCAGGGTTTTCAGATTTGACGCTTGCAGCAGATTTGTATAAATGATTTCAACATTGGAAACATGTTGAACTTGAATTAAGACTTATCCACCATTGCATCTTAACAACATGATTTACAGCAGAAACGTAATTGGGAATGAAGCGAAAATAAGATGAAAGTTAAAAGATGAGTTTTGTACCAGAAGTTGTTGCTGTTTTGGAATGAAATTTGAATTTGTAACCTAACAATTTACGTAGGCTATCATTTTAACCTGATTTGTTTGTATTATACCATTTGAAGTTGTGTCCGTGCCTTACGTGCGTTGGCAAATAAATTTGCATGGGGAGGTGATTGACTAGATGACCACTTAGCCTATAGTCTTTTGCTGTCATCCTGATTATGCTATGATGCAACCTACGATTCAACAGTGTTATGAGTGTTTTATTGACTCATTGTAGGCTATATCGCTCTGTTGAAACAAATAGTTTAATTGATCATCGCGCCAAACATTTCAAAGTTTGAATCGTCGCTACGTGAAACAGTGGCATATAATAAGCTATACAGGCCTTAATATATCGTGCAAAGTTTGCATTTGAAGGCTGACTTGTTAGCCTCTATATTTTATGTAGGCCTATTTCATGAAAGTTAAAACTAAAGTTTTCCAGTGAATGAAGCACTGAGCCTATTTTTGGTCTGGTTTTTCATAACTACCGTTTTGAAGAAATATAAAGTAACTTAGGCTACATGTAGGCAGTGGCGTAGGAGCATATGCTGCCGCCCCTGGCTTTCGTTGAAAATGCCGCCCTAAGTAGAATGCAGCAAATTTTGAAATAGTTTCATGTTCAAGCAATCTTATCAATAAAAATAATTACAAATAATGTGCCGCGTCTCAGAAGTTTTATATTGCTTGAGAAAGGAAAGAAGCCTCATTGTCTCAGCGTTAAGGCCAAAAATAAAAGACAAAAAATGGACAATAAATGTATTAGGCAATAAAAGATCAATAGCTAATAGGTCTGACTACAGAAACTACTGCTGAGATAGAGAAAATGAATCGTGATTATAACAACAGATTTATGACGTAATAAATGTTACTAAGAATTGAACAACAGACGGAGTACAGGAACAGCTATCCAACATCACGCAAGAAGCAACTCGAGTTTTTTAGCTATTGTTCTATCCTTAAATTTTTTAAGGTGTGCTAGCTGTCTCTTTGTAAATCATTTTCTTGTTTTACTTTTTATTTATTTTTGCATTACTTCATTTCTCGTGCTGTGTGTACTGTGCAGCCTCATTTTGCCGCCCCCTTGCAGCCTGCCGCCCCTGGCGCAGAGCCAGAACCGCCAAGTGGCTGCTACACCACTGCATGTAGGCCAACCGGTAGTCAAAACGCCATCAACCTTCAGTGAGTAGGCTATCACAGTCTCACACGAGGGGAAGGCTTTAACTTTTACGAAAGTGTTGAACACTTTGAGATTCCAATGAATTTCCGTTGGACTCCCATCGAAAACACGTGGCACGAAACTTAAAGTCTAGAATTATGGTTTCGTGGTGAGAATATTTATCCTTGGGATTCATCTTTCGCATACTTGCAAAGGGTTTAATCTACTGACCAAGTGAAGTTTCAGTCCATTTTCAAGTTTTCCAAAAAGAATTTCGAAAAAGCACACCCACTTACAATAGCAGTAACTTTTGGACTGCTTCTGCGGCGTTGCAGTCTGGAAGTTACTGTCAGTCCAAAAGTTACCAGCGGTGCCCGGCGTTTTCACAATCGATAGAAAAGCGAAAATTGTTTCAACTAAGTGTAATGAATTCATTGCTCTCAAACTAATGCAAGCTTTTCAGTTAACATTACAAAATACTTATAATTATTAATCTGACCTTTTGAGAGGTTAAAAATTTAATTATTTTTCAAAACAAAATAAAATAAAATTTAAATGAAATATTTGGCAACTCTTGTAACTTTTGGACTGCTACACCGGCTTGCCATAGCCTACTTGTAGCCTTGACATTCGAAGCCGTACGCTACACATTTGGAATCATCTTTCCATCTGCTATCTGGAACTACACCTCGAAACATGATCTTCCCGACACCGATTCTGATCCCAAACAGCTTCACATAGTTGTCTCGTATGTGAAAGAGAACGGTTAAACTTTTTTTGAGTTAGTCACTTTTTCTAAGTTTTTTTGTCAATCGCCTTTTTTGTATTAACTTATTTTGAAAATCCATTTAAAAATAAATTCATTGATGGGTTGTCAAGGCTTAAACCTGGTGCAGGAGACAGCTTTGTAATGTAGCGACAACTGTCTTACCTGAACATGACATGCTTAAATTGTAGTGGTCCAGGTGTGTGTTGCTATGGCTATACATAAATCCAACATATTATGTTGTTAGGGTAACGTTAAGGTGGTATATCATAGTTCACTTTCTGGGTGGTCTACTGATCTGTGTGTGGCGTAATAATAATCAGCTCACCAATGAATTAATCATTTAAACTCGTCAATGAAAATGTCATTTTGACTTTTAGATCCAATGGCTTTAAATATGTGAAGGATAACGAAAAAAATTGTTTTCCTCGTGTAAACAATGTCGAAGTGTGCAACTTAAATTTTTGTATTGAGTTTTTGATGACCGCTGCATCCCACATGTATTTTAAGGTTGATAATGGAAAATGTATTTCCTTATGTTCCAGCAAGACGTGAATGCGAGCACTTGAAAGCAACTTTTTTCCTAGCTACACTCTCATTACACTTTATCATGCCTGAACTTACTGATGTAAGTCGGATTATCTTGGTTAATGGTCAAGCAGTGAACATGCGTCCTGATTCCATTTGAAACCGTTATTTTAATCAGATTCAGTCACTCGGTTGCAGTAAACAAACGTTTGCTACGTTAGTGTGAGACGGTTGTCGATGACTTCTTGCCCATCAGCAAGTAACGTCTGCAGGCCTTGAATCCATTTAAAAACGACGCTGATTTGCTGGCTGGGTCGTTTCTTTAGGCAATGGATGCTGTTTTGTGTTACTCCATGCCTAATTACGCTAATCATTGTTTCCGAAGATCTTCTGTCAACAACACCACATGCTTGGTGCTTGGTCACTCTATGCATGGCGCAAAACATAGAAACCCAATTGACTGGGTATATAGTCATTATTACTGTAATTCCTAAAAATATCTAAGACTTTTTATCATCAATTGCGCATATAATTTAGGTGAATGGTGTCAGATTAATTAATACTTTTTCGTGGAGAATACAAATAACTGACGTACTGACAACTTAAAAAAAAATGTTAGTTTTGACCATTAAACGACTTAAATTGTTGGTTGAACACAATTAGACGTGATGTCTTAAACATTTCCTCTAAAAGTAAACCTTTGGCGACAACGTTTTGTCGATGAAAAAATTACTTTGCTTGTATCACACTTTAAAATGAGAATAATATGTCATCAAATGATGGCGTACGGTATTTGTCTAGTTTTAGTTATTTTACACCGTCGAGTGCCAAAATTTGGTATTGACCAAGAAGCAAGTTTTGCGCAGTTTATTGTCATCGTTAACCTTTATTCAGAGTAAGCGATTCGTTTCTGCATTAGAAAGATTACTTGCATCTCTATTATGATATACGACTTACTTGCAGTGGTGTAACAAGAACATTGCCTCCCTGGGCCAAGCGCAGCTAAAAAGAAAAAACAGTGGCTCGTTTTTTATTCTAAATCCCGTGTTTTTTACACACTGGATGAGCGAGGTGGGATTCATTTTGCCATGTGGACTGTTCTTCACGCCCCTTGTCATTGATACTAGTTAGTAAGTTAGTTTTCATCTGCATTGCTTCAACGTTTTCAAACATTGAAGCATTGTAAAAGGAGAACTGATTTGCTGATTGGCTACGCCCGCGATTACTTCATTACTTTGAGCATCATCAGAGTTTTACATGGTATTAATTCCAACCAGTTTATTTGACGTATTATACTTGAAACTAGTGCGTTGAGTAATGGCGTTAGTTTTTGCCGACTTGTCTTTTTCTGCGCCTGAATTATAGTTAATGGTCATCAATATATCATCCCCGCTATTTGAGCTAAATCCTGACAGAAGTTACCGATCGTTTGGTCGATTCAATGTCGGAAAATCTTCAAGCGATGTAGAACCATTCGTTTTTACCGCCGCTAACTCATCAACAAACATATATTTCGGTTAATAGAAGATTTATTATCAAATCTATTTGGTATGACGCAACCAATAAATCACGAGCGCAAGCTAGCAATAATAAATTACAGGATTAATAGATTTATAGTTGCATGTGGACACCCTCATTAATTTTATAAAAAGCACTGTAAAATTTTTTGCTGATGTACAAGCCAGCCGACATATCAGTTATCGCACTATCAAGCCAGCAGTGGCATGAGATTTTTGTGACAGACAACCGCAAATTTCTGTTGCAAAAAACATAATCTCTATTCTTGATAATTTGAAATTATTCGTGATAAAACGTATAATATGGCTGTTGGTTTTGTCAGTGGTAAGTGTGAATTGGACATACCTGGGACCCACAAACATTGGTTGAATTTTATGAGCAATTTGAACCCAGTCTTTGCAGTTTTCGCTCAAAAAAGTTAACAAAAACCGTCGGCTGCTTTATGGTTGCATGGTGCCAACTGCCAATACAGCGTTGTTTGGTGCTGCAAACATCCAATTACGTACGTCGTACATATATTACGAGAAATGTTGCAATTTGTAAAAAATTACAGATGACATTTTCAACTACTTTCACTTCGAAGAGTAAATGTTTGGTGGTGAGTACATTGAAGCAGGCATTTTGTCTTGAAACATCTTTTACATCCACCACAATCAACACTGTGCCTTGTTATGCTTTCACATTTGCTTTTCTGCACATTGTCATTACAATACTATGTTCAAATTGCCATTCTATTATCCGAAGAAGGTGCAAACGGATGATGATTCTATGCAAAATATATATTCCATGTTTTTATTTTGTGAACTTCTATATTTTGAACCTCGGTTTTTGGTTCGACACTTTAGGAAATGAAAATAAAAAGATGATTAGAAGTTGACTTCGGTAGTATTCAAGAGAATATCATTACCTTTTTCTGTTTAAAAATTTATGACTTTCTTTTCAAAGCTGTTGTTGAACTAATTAAATTATGTAGCCTATCTAGTGTATATTATATGTGATCTTTAACTATCCAACTCTATCTAGTTTTTGCATCAAGTCAACACGGCTTATGACAGATCATTGAATAATGAAAGATAAATGTTTACCATTTGACTAACTAGAGACTTATTTAACTCCGCGCTAAATAAGTGGATTCACAAAGTTGACCTTCACTAAGACTATTGATAGTTTTCAATTCTTGTAAACTATGAAATAACTCGTCGTCTTTGCGTGAAATAGTTGACAAGAATAAGGAATTGATGGAATCCATTGCCCGGATAAGTCCACGTGTCTTTCTGGTCAGTAGCCAGAAACCTATTGCGTTTAACTTTACACTTTGCAGTAACTCTGGCATTTTAAGCGCTGAGATAGCAGACTAACTGCCAAATGTCATCACGGAAGCGTGGGTTGAATGCTTGGCAAGGCTCTACCGAAAAGTTTTGACTATGGAATCGATTGCATTCTTGCCAAACATTAAACAGCAGAACTGTTTCCTGTAAATGTGTACAATGGCTTGGCTGCAGTTGTTGTGGAGATCGCATTGTGCACTGCTTGATTATGCAAAGTTTTAACTTTGAATTTCATCTATTCTATTCATTAAAGCAAAAGGAATTAAATAAAGTTGTATATTCCCTGTTTCAAAGTTAATTAAGGGAATGTGGTGTGCCTTATTTTTTGGCTTGAACATATAACAAGTGTGCTTATACGTCACTCATGGTATCCTGCTCATTCAGGGCACAAGACTTTTGTAGGGATTGGCATATAGTATTCCCAGCAAACCAATATATCCTTTTTTACAATAATTCAACGTTTGCAGATTTAAAAAAGGACTACTTTTCTGACTCAGTCCCTACTTAAACTAACTCAACTCAGAGCACGAACACCAATTGACTTATACTTTTAGTTTGATACTAAATCTGATATCACTTTCTTTCTTTGATATTGCATAGTTTATACTTCCTTTCAGAACTGTCAATCAAACAGCACCTTATCTTAACCGATTGTAAGTTAGCCATTTTGACAAGGTCTGCAATTGCCGAGATTTAGAAATTGTCTCTTCATGATATGCAACTTCTTTAGCAAGTTGGTTTAGCATGAGGTTATGGCCACATACTTTGTATGACTGTTCCCAGGATGCATAGTTTTAAAAAATATATATAAATGTTTTTCTCTTTATTATTGTAATTTCAATACTGAAAAGTTTTGGTGTTCATCAAGATAGTTATCGTTTCTAGCAATAGTGGCAACGTTCGTCTGATGAAAGAAAAAGCAAAGGTTGTTGTTCGACAATGTATGTTTATTGTTTACTAATTTTATTTGGCTTCTCAAGTTTCACTTGTAGTAGACTGCAAAGTCTGGTTTTGTCCTAAACATAGAATGTAGCTTGTTAATGTGACACTGATTCATGTTTCACCGCCTGGTGCGGATTTATATAATTGAAGAGAGATGAAATAGTTTTCCGACATCAAAACTGCAACTTCAAGCGAAATCTGCATTCCTTGTTGTTCCACGACTCAGCTTGCATTGATCAGCGACTCAAAGCTCAATCGTAATTGGCTACAAAACATCAGGTCGTTAATGAAGGCTATCAGTCAAAATATTACAAAATTGCCAAATAGTGAGCATTGTTTCCATAGAAAAACAGAGTGACAAAGACTGTTTTATGACCTCTGCTTACACTGTAACTGTGGTTTTAGTGCAGAAATTGCCTAATGGATGATTCGTATATCTTACAGCCGTTTGTTTGCATATGGACTGAACACGTCTATTTTGAGCATTATGTTTGTTTCTTGTGTAAAACTAATTACAATTTTCATCCGTGACTGTTTTCTTTACTTTTGTCACAAGGACTAGCTAGAGTGATGTGAAACGGCGGAACTGAATAACTAAAATCGAAAGTTTTCTAACGAATGATGAAAATCAATGATCTGCAGCAGGAAATGTCATAATAGCTCAACTGGTTTACGTGATTACCTGAGCATTTTTCATCAGGAAGTTTGCTTAATCTTTGAAGCAAGTCTGTAGTTGATGTAACGCAACTCTTATGATTGATCGTTCACTCATTGAATTCGAAGTCACTAAATTCATTGTTTTATCGTCATCTTGACATCAGATTGATATCAAAATTTTAGAAGTTTCAGAAAAATTTTCCAGGTGTTATTTTGCGATCGGAAAGCTTTAACATGCTTAGAATTTAGCGTAGTAAAGCCAACTGCTTTAGAATATTTGCCACAACCGATTTAAGCCTGATTTCACGTATACACACATCAATGCCATTGAATCTTGTTAGCCGAAATCACCTGGTTCCTCATAACTTTCAGTTGGAAGTAGTTTATTTTTTCTGGCGCCTTTATCGTGAAACTGAGACACTGTCAGCTTTGCGGTCAAACTACATTTATTGATTTACCCCGGATATAAATTTCTAGCCTCAAAATTTAGGATGTCTGTATCGTATCAATAGATGAAAATCTGTACAAGTTTGCAAAATTGCCACCATTAAGCTTCAGAAAATACTTTTGTAGTTGTGTTCGACGATATTACTATGAATCAAGTTAATCTCAGTCTTGACCTGTTTGTTTATGAGTAAACTTGACATAACAACCACTGAAAGCATATTTTTGAGTGGACTAGCATAAATATTTATATATGTATCATATTTTTAGTTCTGATCGTTTGTTTAATGACGCTTAAACCAGCCTTATTAAACATTTTTAAAGTAAAAATATACTGTACAGTATTATGGTAGCCGGTATTTTTTTCATGGTAAGAAGTGTTGCCAAGTTACAACATCTAGAGATGTGGTTCAATTGGCAGCGTGTAGGTTTCAAACTAACACTTGACAAACAGCAAAACCCGGTCATAGCGACCTGATTATGGACCAGGTGATCGAAAAATAGAAAAGACCTTCCATGAAAGCACTTTAAGTACCAGCTGCAAACAGTTCATGTTTGAAGACGAACAAGAAAATTAACTTCATTGCCTTCCAGTTCGCTTAATCCAAGTCTTCAGCTACCAGGCATTAGTCTGGGATAGAAAAAAAGTCATCAAAACTAAAGATACAATTCACTTTTGCAAAAGAGCTTACTCCAATTAAGGGAAAATTTTAATCCTTTGTCAAGAAATGGCACAATTGTAAAGGGAAAGGATTTCGCATCAGCATTTTAACTGACAAAAGACAACTCAAATTAATTTCAATGTAAATCTAATTTAGACAATGTCATGCACTTTTAATGTCATGTATTACGTTCAGGTTTACTTCATATTTTTTAGCTCCAATTATTATACAGCAATGTCTGGCGTAAAATTATAATGAACGAAAACATTCGTTACGGTATGTCTTTTGCCACATGGCTCTTTTTGGTTCAAAGAAGTCGATTCAATTACTGCATTCACACTTGCACGTTTCCCAAATTAAGTCATTGAATTTAATCATTCTTTTCTTTTTCAGTTATTTTTGTTCTGTGAGCAATTATGTGGCTTTCAATTAAAGCCTTTTATTAAAACTTTCGATAAAACATAATTTGGAGTTAAATACAAAAAACCCACATTCTCGTCAGTATATCCGTCAACAGGTTCTATGTGGCGCAAGGAGGCTTCTTTCATTTGCTTCTACTTCCTAAACCAAATAATAAACTTATAAAATATTTAAGTTTTATTAATTTTTTATTTTAATCCCACAATCGTCCCTGTAGTTGTTCACAATTCTTTCAATTTTTTTTGAATTTTAACCTGTCTATCAATTCATTTACTGCTCAAATTCAGTCTGAAAAATTTAAACGTCTTATCTGTGTATCAGCATCCACAATCTGTCACACATTTAGCTACCAGTTTCAAGGGTCGATTTGAAAACAGTCTGAATCCACACACATGCATTCCGTATTGTTGGCTGCTGAATTATTGTACTTACAGAATACAGATACGCGATACATTGTTGGATATTGCAATAAGTCACTGAGCGAATACATTGAAGCCATTTATATAACGTGGTATTTCTACGTTCAATTGTCAGTGGTGGTTAATCATCATTTTCAGCCTGTGAGAGCCCACTGCAGAGCGTAAGCCTTCCCCTTTTCATGCCAATTTACATGATTATGTGCTAGTTGGTACCAATTGGTTGTATTGCATTGTTTGTCAATGTCGTCCCTCCATCTTACTTTTGGCTTTCCTTTCTTTCTTTTGGTTTATGAAAGGCGTTTAATGTAGGCTACTTATAATAAATTCTACTTCATGCCTTCAAATACTTTTAAGGATTCTGCTTGTTTCTTGTTAAATATGGCGACTTGCGTATGTGTGTTGATTGATGCCATCAGATATTATCAACATGTTAAATAAGTTAAACGTTTTTCAAGGCCGAACTTCTTACCAACTTGAAGTATGCCCGCCCCCCCAGCGCACTTATGTGGTAACATACGATGGTACGGAAACGCTCCTTGATAGCGATGCGACAATAGCATGTTCGTTGGGTATTTTTTCTTACTAGTGGGTTCGCAAGTAAATGAACAATTTTCTTGTTCCAAGTTAAACATAAGGAATTTCCATTTTTTATTTTCTGTATTAGAACCGTTTTTTACATTCGACAACCGGCCTTCAATCTCACAATGCTTTAAGTTTAAGCAATCTGCTATAGCGCTTTAGATTTGTAAGCTGGTCATTGATTTGCTGTGCCAGTAATCATACAACATCCGGCGAAGATATCATGTAAACAAGTTAGGAATTTCTGTAAATACACTTTTTATATCGCTTAAAATTGTCATAAATCGCTGCTATTCCGTGTCTTCAACTGTTGCAAATCTTTGAAAAAACGCAAGGTGTTCTTGCATTGATTTGATAGGTAATGACAATTTTTTGTTGTCAGATTTTAAATCAACATTAAAATAAGTTGCAACTTGCCAGTGGGGGTGAATTGCTCCGCTGAAATTTTATTACCGTCTTGGTTGTTGATTGATTACAAAAATCACTCGGCATAGATTGAGTTGGTTTAAAACAAGATTTATAGCTTATTCTGACTGGTACGAAAGCACGGCCTCCGCCCAGCACCAAATAAGCAAGCAGGCATAAATTCTCTGTCTTGATTTATTAAACAACTTGTAAATTAAAACTGAAGAAATTGGTAACTTTATCTTAGAAAAGTCGCAGGTTTTGCGTTGCGTCAACGCGAATCTCTTCCCAAATAAGCTATGACCGCCATATTTCAGCTTTCTCTTTGAAATGAAAATAATGTACGTACACTTGGTAATAAAACTTCTCGTCATTCCCGCATAAATCAACACGAAACGTGAACAGTGAGTGGTCATTACCACAGTTCAGAATGTTTATTGGTTAGACGCCATTGGAGAACGAATTCAGGATAATTATTCAGATTATGAAATGACAAGCAAAGAGATTTACCTCTTCCAAGTTCACTTGACATAACTGCTTGTTGCATTGGTAGTCAATGTCAAGTTTTGTGAAAGAATAAAATTTGATTTAGTGTGAAGTTTTTTAAGTTTACCATTTTTCTTAAAAACTTGTTAAAAATGTGGTGACGTGAAAATAAACGTGGTGAATTGAGAGAAAGATCTCAAATTGTCAACCAAAATTCGCCAGCGCAGATGAGAGATTAAGGTTAAATAGCGAGTGACAAGGTTCTGACGGACATTGCCGTTTATGCAACGTCTAATCACAGCAAAAAAAACTTCAAAACGACGTGAATTTTTGAACTGGACAAGATTACCAACTGACGAAGCTACCCTGTTTTATTGATTCTTTGTCAGCTAGCGTTGAGCTTCAAAAAAGTAAATTTTCATGATCACTTGCACGATTACTCGGGCCAGAGACAGATGTTATGTTTGTTGATTTATTTTCGTAACCGCCGATCGGATATCAAGAATTTTCGTACAGGTCTCTTTGACGTCCAGGAATATTAAATCGATGATATCGGGCGTTTGAGCGATCACTCACTTTGTTCCATATCGCTTTCATTGCCACGCGCTGATTGATGGCTGATCGGCTCGAAATAGTCGAATATAGAATTAATGAAGCAGTGCTTTTGAAACCAAACACTTACGTTCGTGTGGAGAGTGATGGATGCGCCTTGACTTTTGCTTATTATTTTCAAAAGCTTCCCTTTGAAAGCAGCTAGAGAACAAAATTTGTCATTTTTACATTGATTCAACGTCTGCGGACGTTGAATCAATGTAAAAATGACAAATTTTGTTATGTTCTCTGGCTAGGTTGTTCCGATATCCTGAGTCGTTGAACATCTGACGCCATAGAAGCGGATTTCCACAGGCGGCTTCTAAACACAATAGCGATCGATTTAACTGACATTGATGGGAAGACTCTCTTGTTGAGTGGTCGATTTAATTTCGCACGTCACAATGCATCATCATGACGACAAGAATGACTCTTTACCCCTCAACGATTGGACGATTGAAAATACGGATTCGTGCCCGTTCGATTTTCTCCACCTACTTCACAAGATAGATAGTTTTGTCATTCTAAACCTGTCATTTGAACGGTTTTTGTTGAAACAACGTAAGGTGGAGTAAAAACAACGTGTCTCGATGACCACATCTCGTTTCTTGTGTCTGATTTTTTCTAAGGCTTTTTTCTTTTGTCACATCTGTATTTTGTTCAAAGACAACAGATACACCAGTGGCAGAAAAGACTTGATGTATGATAGCAAAGTTTTCGATATCCAATTCCATGTCTTGTGGCAGTGGTTCATATTAGGGTTTTAATTGTTTGAACAAAGCTGTAGCAAAAATTAAACTCGAAAAAAGTGCGATAGTGAATGTATTTGTTGGTCAGAGTAGCATATTTGTGTTGACGGTAACGATATCTTCGATTAAATCCTCACCAATTTTTAAACAATTAAGCAATTAGTGTAGCTTCTTGTCTAGCAAAGTTATAACTCACACGTAAAGTGAAAGGGTGCAGAAACATAATGTCAGATAGAATTACTACTCACCGTGGGACTGAGGTATTGCTTTGTGTGTTGCAGTCAAGTTAGACATGCGGTACTTAGAAAGGCAGTCAAATTATGCGGTGTTGAGATAGAAGACAGGTCAGACTGTTTTCGTATTTACAATTGTGTCGAAGACATTACGAGCGTGCATATCACCTGAATCACTAAGCCATATGTCATTTTGACAGTAACGTTAGTGCTAATTTTGCAGAGCTGTGTGACGTTCAACTTACAAGTTTTATGTCGCATCCTCTCAAAAATCCTTTCAATCAATTGTGTGATAGTATGAAACAAACCGCAAAAAATTTTTTTTTGATCAAATGAGGAAAGCCGATAAAAATAGTGTTGCCATATGCATGTTTAGAATTCAACGTCTCAGTTATGCATTTTGTTAATTTTCTTGTTCAAGTAGCTCTGAAAAAAGTGATGAGTTTACGTTGAATGTCGAAGCTATCTGACACTAAATTTCTTGTTGATTCAAGAGGCAGGCATAGTCTAGAAGTTTGATTGGTGCTAATGGCATCACTCTGTCGTTTATTGTCATGTTCTACATTGTTTAATTGGTCTTCAACACGAAACCCTTATCGCGAAATTTTGAGTTTTTCAGCAGCGGTTATTAGCGCAATTAAAAAGGCTGTTTTGACGACTTTTATAGTGATTCTAGTCATGCTTTCCCCTCCTCTGTAGGCTATTGCTGTCACTTTCAAAACTACATATTGCTACATTGCTACAAATACCCGTTTTTACGCAGTTAAATGTAACCTTTTAAATTTTATTTGCAAATATGTCTTGTTTGTAGCTAAAAATAAGCTCTTTTATACTGAAACCCACCGTGTGCGTAGTTTCTTGCCGCTTATTTTGAGACATTGCAATTGGTTGTGAAGGAAACTCGGCAAGCTTCGTCCCTTGCAGAGGAACTCTGATTAAATATACCGCATGAAATTTAAAACATAGGATAAGGTTTGTAAAATAATTGCGTTTAAACATTTGTAAGATTATCCAATTTTGCTTCACCTGCCAAACTATTGTAAAGTGTGGATTTTATTCTCAACTGCATTGTAATTAACGTTATGGCGTTTTTTGATTGTAAATAGACATTGTCAAACTAGCAGGAAAAAGATCATCCCGTGATGCGAATGGTTTTTTTTTTTAGCTTAATTGTCTGTCATGTCAATCACCATTGTCTTATACGACGGGCTTTGTTCAAACGAATGCTATCAATAAATGCTTCTGAGACACGTTATTGTAAAACGGCAGATGTTGATTCAATGCAAAAACAATGCTCGTGTTGGTGTTAAAAGAGAACATCTTTCCCAAGGATCTTAGCAGGCGAAGTGTGATTGATGATAAGATATCAGTAATGCTGCTTCTGCTTTTATCCTTTTGTCCTGTCTGGCAAACTTCGCCATGTTGCATTCGATCAACGTTGCCATTTCTTGAGATTCGATTCAAATGAGCAGCAATGGCAGGCTGATGTCCTGTCAAGACAATTTGACAACCCATTCTTCAAAATCTGCAGCGCAATATAGGCGGTTCATCTCATGAAATATTGACGGATAGTTAGAAGTGTGCCTGACCATAGACTGGCGGTGGATTGCTTTTGCGTATGTCAAGCTGGGTGGTGATTTCAATTGTTTTAACTTTGTTGTGGCTGTTCTTAGAAGTATGTAAATCAGAAGCTTGATTTTGTCAGATTCTCGGTTTACGAAACACGTCATATTGGCATTTGTACGACATGTGCGCGTTGAATCGCTGCGAAAGATATCACGTTATCATTTTTCATTAAATCTGCAAGTTAGAATTCTTCGTCGTCGTTGGTATGAAATCTGTAACTTGCAGTTCTTGCATTTCCTGACGACACAAATCTTGATACTTAGCTGCGATTTTTCATGAAGTGATAGTTTCTTTTCTTTTTTCAGCTCAAAATGGAGAGGAAGTTTTAAGTAAGCTCGACAAGCCATCGACTATTGATGACGTAAGTTGTGTACCACGTGACAGTGAAGACATCGAAAGACCGGGAGCGTGTAAACCGGATCAAAGTATGGAAGAAAGTGACGGAAACGCTGACACGAACTCTTGTCAGAAGCTTTTAGAGTTTGCCCAGAAATTTTTACCTGTCAGTGCTGCAACACCAGGAAAAACAACGATGACCTCTGTGAAGCAAGAAATATCAGCGAAACACCCTTTGTTGGTTTCGCAAGACTTGCATATGAGCGACAGTCCATCGTCACTCAATTCTTCCGAAAGTTCTCCAATTGCTACGACAAGTCAGCAGAAGTACGTCAGCATTTATATCGGTTAACTTATATATTCAAATATTGTTTTTATTGATTTCAATAAGATAAAGGTTCTTTAGGCAAATGAATATTCGATTGATTAATTCACTATACCATAACCAAATATTAAAATGGACCAACTTCTACGCCCACACAGCAGGGCTGTGGAATCGGAGAAATTTTGACTTGTCCGGAGTCGGCCGGTTATTTATCGAGGAATTTGAGTCGTATATTTTTCGCCCGGCCCACAGTCCAGATACAAAGTAACCAGAAATTTTACTAATTTTTCTTGAACATCATTTTGCAGTCGCCAATCTTCGTATGTATCTTCAAATCAAGAAAAATCAGCAGCTTATTCGGTGAAACAAGAGAAGAATGAACCTGTAAAATTACCTCGATCACGCCCGCTTACTAAGTCACCCACCACTGCCAGGGAAAGTCCAGTCCACCCGATCGGGATGACATCTGGTACCCTTGACCAAGCCAGCGAGGCGCCAGGTAGCTTTACAGGTAAATTATGTTCGGTGTTTTGTCCCGGTATTGTCATATTACGGAATGGCCCGATTCGGTGAGTCCGATTCGGTGAGTCCGATTCGGTGAGTCCGATCCCTTAACGGGGGATTTTTTCAATTTTTTTTTTTAATTATCGGGTACCGTGGCCTAATTATCATTGCCGTTTTAGGGTTAGGGGTTAGGAGTTAGGGTTAGGGGTTAGAGGTTAGGAACTCACCGAATCAGACTCACCGAATCGGACTCACCGAATCGGACTCACCGAATAGTAGCAGACCCGTCATATTAAGCGTCGGGAATGGTAAGATGTTGTCCATCCTTCATCCACTGAGGAATCAATGGCTACCTCTGTTCATACAGTTACAGTTTTTCATCAACTTTTCTCTAGTAACGCATTTGTTTGAATTATATGTTTATTTATTGGAGTCATAGATTAATACAAGTGTGATTTTTCACTTCCAGTTGAGCCGGTTCTTAAACCAGGTCGTAGCATTGACAGCAAAACACATTGATCGATTTTTCATCCCGCTCTGGTTATTTTTGTAAAAAAAATGTAGAATATAATAGTTGTTGCACCACTAATTTCTGTATTAATTCGTAGAAAATTTGCTTGCAAAGCGTAGTGCTCGTTGCAGTGTTGGGACTCATTCATTGACATACTTCGTTTGTGGCACGAGGTGAACTTTTTCCACACATGAACAGCATCTCCATTGAACAGATCTTCACATTGTGGTGCATTTTATCTACTAATGCTGCATAAGTAATGCTATAAGCCTAAGGTATACTGAATTTTGGGTAGGAGCAGGTCCGTTGAGAGGATAACTTAGGGCCGATACCAATGAAATCAACGGGCCCCAAATCAAGACAGTTCTAAGAAAAACGCATATATCCAAAAAATACGCGGTAGTTTCTATAAATTTTATGACCCCTTGGAAAGATTAAGGGCCCGTAAAGTGATGCCTGGCTCTGGTCCAAAAGTACTCCCTAAACCTCCCTTGTCAACGCCACTGGGTGGGATTAGTAGTAGTAGTAGTAGTTTTTCCTATCATTTTGGATGGAATCGCTTGCACTTTTGTATCACGTGGACAAGATATTGCCGATTTTTTTCAACCTACACCTGGAATTTCTGCTCAAATGACTTCCTATATCACCGAATCGCTCTTGAGTGTGGTTGCCAAGACAATCTACAAAGAATCGTTTGATTAAAATCAGGCAAAAATGTCATAGAGCTTTGAAAACTGTCGTTTGGGTTATTATGCTTTAACGATGTTTCAGTTCTATATATCCTACTGAAACGCATTACCAGATTAAATGTATCGCGCTGTGATGTATGCATACAACATATCTGATTCTTTGTAGTTAATGCATTTTAACATTGATGCGATAATTTAACATTGCTTTACGTTAAGTTAACCTAAAATTGTATGAATTTCTCGACAGGCTAGTTATCTGTATGAAGGATGTGCCATACAACTCATAAAGGGATGCATGATTCATAAACCTTATGTGCTGTGTAAGATGTCGGCATAGATTAGCCTTGTCGAGGCGGAATGGCTTTCCGAAAGTCAGTTGTAGTTGCGAGGCTTTTCAAGACGCAGCTCAGGAAATTGCTCCCGTGCCAGAGGTTTGAAAACAGCAAAGTAAAGAGTGAAGTCCAGGGTAGATATTTAATGCAATACCGATACATCTAATTTTAATGACATTGCAATCTAGGAAAATACAGTGAGGTTTGAAGCAGAGCTGCAGAGATTGAAATATATTTTTGTCCTTTCCGTTCGATGTCGCAAGCTGTAGAAGTGTAGAATGATAAACGCCCAAGAAGATTATAATGGATGTTGCTTTCTTGAGACTACTTTTGTTTGGAAAATAGCCTTAATAGGACAGTTGGGTTCAATGTAATCTATTCGAAATCTAAAATGTGAAACAAAAACATGAGCCTTGTTGATACTTCCGATCACATTTAGGCCAAATAGCCTTAATAGGTCAGTTGGGTTCAATGTAATCTATTCGAAATCTAAAATGTGAAACAAAAACATGAGCCTTGTTGATGCTTCCGATCACATTTAGGCCAGGTAGAGCAACACTAAAACCGATTCAATATTCTTTTGCAGTTGATTTAGTCAAGCAATTTGATAAAAAAACGCCAATAATTTTGTGAATGTAAACCAAATCGATAATTAATCTATGTTTTGATCTTGCAACACTGAGGACTCGAATGATGTTAAGCTTTTCGATGTATTATTACTGACATCAGAAAAAAAAGTCGTCCAGCTAAATGGTATTTGACAGCGCGTCGTTTTATTGACAATCACATGTTTTTGTTCTAGTCTTGTTACCATTAAATTCATGAATCTATTTCTATAAAAAACTTGAAAACTTCCGGCTAAACTTCTATAGAATTGATGATATTTTGTTTTTCAGATCGGACTTCACTCAACGCGGCTCAGAAGCTCCTTGTGGAAGCAATGATGAACCAACAAAAACAGTTTTACGAGCAATGCACTAACAACTGGATGAGTGTACAGGTGGGTTTACTTGAAATATGTTTTGACTGAACACAATTTCCGTCAAAATGCCGTCGTCGTTGTTTTCAAGATGAAATTAAATCGATTGGTTGTTGACAACCAAGTTGTGTTTCTCGGCAGTCGAGTGTAGCAGGAACTCAGCGATAGACACGTGTTTCGCCCATGAGGCTGGGCTTTTGGCATCGAGTCTGAAGCTGCAAACATCATAGACACAGAATGACCTATGTTTTTGGTTGGACTTTTTCAGTTTTGGAACAGCATCCCATTTATTTTGTGCATTCAGCTAATATGAAAGTGCAGTCATGAGTTATAAATTTTTGTCTGTCTTCACCTTTACTGCAACAACGGCGTTGTAAGAAAGTCGAATATTTGTTAAAATACTCGCCTGTGTGTGCAATAAATCCATCTTTTCATCTTCGGTCTTCAACAGATGTCCTAGCTCAAACCATCATTACGGCTCGAGCTTTCAACATATTATTGGCTTAGCAATGTTGTTTTTAAATACAAGTACACAGGCGTTCTTGTACTTAAGTTTTAATTAAATTTTGATGGATGGTGCTTATGATTGATGGGTTATTATCCTGTGTATGTCGGTCGTACACAGTCTATTTATTACCTGTCAAGTACCGTGTTGTTAGTGAACTGTCTCATATAGCCGCGACGTTTCTTTTTTTTTGATTCAACAGCACAATGCAGTCAAACCACGTAATAATCAACATAGCTTTACCTGTCCATGTTAAATTCTAAATATAGTTTGTTTTGCAGTTGGTAAAAGTTTGAGATGACTATGCTGGTAGGTATAGTAATCTGGATGTGCAAATATTACAGTTTTCACTTGAGACGCAATATTCTCTTCTTCGAAATACTATACATCCGTTGTTTGAAGGATTTCGTATCTGATGTAGGAAGCAATTTTCTTTGTTCTGAAAAAGCGGTTGTTGGTTGTTATACCACAATGTCATTCACAACGCTGTAAAATAGTCACATTTGTTACTAAAACTGGATTACATGAGGCACGATTGAAAGCAACTCTGCTTTTTCATTGATATTTTTTTGACGCCATTGAAACCAACTTTTCAAGATGGATTTACACCTGAAAATCGTGTACCGGTAGTCAGTAACTTTTAGTATCGTTTGGGTTTCAGCATCATGGTATTATGCACGGCAAAAAGTTGTTAAAATCTTGTCAGTTGAAATTATTGTTTTCCATACAGGAAGCAATGTGAATTGTATAAAATGTTCTGTCGTTATCCATTGCTTGGTACTGTCTTTAAAACTTCAGCTCGGAAAATTCATCTTTTTTGCATTGATCCGATATATAAAAGACTGATTTGCTAGCTTAGATACCGAAAAAATCAAGTTCAGAACCAAAAAACGACATCATCGCATGATGCTTGCGGTTTGAAATATTTCTTGCTTGTTTGGCTTTCTGCAGAAGAAGCAATGAGGTGTTAGCGTTGGCAATGGATGAAATGATTGATTGGCGTTGACTGCGTAAATGAAGATTAGATTGAAAGGGGCAGTAATCGATATAATTGCTTATGAGGGAACAGACCAATGGTGGTTATTACAGATTGATATTACATGTGAATGTCTGATTGAATTTTGAAACGTTTGATTGAAACATGAAAAGGGTTTCCGCTTGGGCTTTTTTAGATAGCATACCGTACAGTTTTTAAAAAAGCAGTGTTAACGTTACTTAATGAAACTATACTGCAATTGCGTCGTTTTTGTGTGCAGATAAGGTTGACTGTTTCAAAGACTTGTTTATTTTAAATTGTCACAATGTAGAGATCTGACAACAATTGCATGAGCAAAAGCAAGGCGGAGAGATACCGGTGGTGCGTGCAAGCTGGCGAGAATCAACCTAAGCTTTCAAAGTCATCGCTTCCCCAATCTCATGTGACCAGCTTGAAGAAGTCAGCAAGCATGGCTGGTTCTGGCGTGACTCCTCTGCAGGTGACTGGATGTGCAAGAATGGGGACTTTTCAACCTAAACCGCATAAATCTTTCTAAACCTAGATCGTAACTGAATCACAGTTCTTGCACACGATTTCTTCCGTGAAAGATAGTTAATATTCTTTAAAAAAATATTTATTAACTACTAAGCTTTAACCATAGTAACTATCTCCGCTCACTCCGCTTAGATTTGCTTGGGTTTAGAACTCTTTTTGTAGAGTAAATAATATTTATTGTAGGACAATTTAAATATTGAACTAACTCGAAAAGCTCATATTGATATGCATTTTATCAAATAACCATCAAGCAAACTGAAATTATAAACAAAAAACATATATTTGGGTCATTAAATCGAAACACTTTCAGCGTTATTATTGAACAAGTTGTTATCAATTTCATCCAAAGAATGCATCCCATTGGGCTCGCAACTCGTGGTAGATTTCATATGATCTTCAGCAACTCTAGAAAAAAACACGATTCTGCATTACAGGACAAGCTGTACAGCACAGTGTTGAACGGAGCCAGTAAATTCTGCTGTCGTGATTGTGGCAACTCATTCAACACCCTCGTTGACCTCACCATACACATGAACAAGACTGGGCACTTTAGGGACACCAACGTCGAAGAGCAAGTTGTTCTTGGTGGGTATCTTTATGGCTGCGCAGCACAGGCTCGTTTTCTGCTGGGAATCTATTGTTTCCTTCATGTTCAAGCTCATCAAACTGAAGCTGATAGAAAAAAGTCACTTTAGATTCCTTTTTGGTTTAATTACATCGTTTGCGGTGCACGGTAATTGTAATTAATTAAGTCTGGTAGTGTTTTAGAAAATTAGACAGTTTCTAACAAAAAAGCAAATGGCTTTATTCTTTTGCGATCACTTTCTAAGGTGGAGATTTTGCATGGCCGTCGTTTGACTATAGCGAAGTTGGTCTTTTTAACAGTGACCGCAATGTGAAAAAGACAAATCTTACTACCTGAGCATTGCTTCTGGGAAAGCATTTCGAGGACCTGTCAGTTTTATTTTTGCACGAATCGTCCAAGATCTTGGAAACGATAACACAAGTTACGTTTTTTTTTTTTATTTTAGAAGAAAATAAATCATCGGAAACTCCAAGAAGCAAGAAGCGTTCCATGGCTGAAGACGACAATCAAAGCGAGAAAGTGTTGACGTGCATGGGATGCGGGCACTTGTTTGAATCATTGCAGGTCTTTGCTTTGTTTCTATTTAGTTATATCATAACGTCGTTTGCTTATCTGTGTGCATCTTTATTTTCTGTCTAAAAAAGTCAGTTTCGTGCGCTTCTAAAGGACTTGAACCGCTGACGTGGGCCTGGTCACCGAAGATGTATCTGTATCCACCAAGAATCACTAAATAGTGAACTGGTCTTGAAGTGCCTTGCTCAAGCGCACACCCCGAGAGTTGAACTAGCGTTCCATGGCTTGTCTAATTGTCGCCGTTTGTAGAGCGGGGTGTTTATCTGGTATCTACTGAGTTATCAGAATGGACTTTGTGGTTATAATAATAATAATGTTTTGTTTTATTTCATGATAATAATCCTGTTTCATTGCGAAGCGAAATCTTTTTGTGTGTTCTGATACAGCTTGATTGCTAGCAGACCAATCGGCACTAGTCGGGTGATTACAAATGCGTTTAGCAATGACGCTCTGTTATTGCAGCGTCATTCACGCATGCATAAGTTTTAACGTTCCTATACAGTGACTTCTGGTATAAAACTGCCAAATTTAAGTGACATTGTACGTTAAAGGTTGAAAGCATGCATGACTGATGTGTATCTAAAACAAAAACGTTGAAGTAAAATGTCGTTATAAGTGCTTCGCCATTTCCTATGCATCATATGTCTTTTATAATGATTTGCAAATGTTCATTTTATGTCGGTCTTTTTAAAATATCGTTCGTTAGTATCTAACTACACTAATCTTTTCATCCGATAAGACTTTTTTGTAGTATATGTGAATATGCATTTCCAGTAGGCAAGAAATTGCTTATTCACTCTAATTTTGAAATTGCATTGAAATCGACATTAGGTTATTGACAAAGCATGAGTTGTTGTTTACTTTATTTTTGGTTTCTAGGACTTAAGTGTTCACATGATCAAAACTAAGCATTATGAAAACGTACCATCTTTACGGATGTGGAGCCAAAAGCAAGGATCAACCAGCGACAGTTCAAGTAGAAAACGCTCTCTGCCTTCCTCCACACATTTCGGTAAGAAGACGGATGCTCCTACTACTACATCAGATCCAACTAAGCTATCCAGGACTTCCGTATACGACCATCCACTGCTTGGAGGTAGGAGAGTAAATTGTTTTGTAAGCCAAGAAACAGGAAACTTTTCCATTTGGTGTTGATTGTTCGTAGGAAGAAACCTGTCTTTAAAGGATATGTGGTTTTATGTTAAAGAAATCTCAATTTTAGCTGCCAAAATCTGACTTGAACTAATTTCTTGCACGACATAGATACGCCATATGCACTGGTGTACAATTTATTGTCTAATTTTGTACTATTTAGCTATCTCAAGCTTTTTCGAACTAGTGCGGTTAATTGTCTGTCAAAACAAATATTATCCTACTCAAATTGATCTCGCAAATAATCGCAATATTATGTTGTTTTTTATCATTTTTTTGAATTTACTTACGTACTATTTCCAAAAGTTTGTGAGATATTAACGTAGTGTGTGTAGCATGCTACGAATAAAACGTTAAAGAAATGCTACATGAACTATTTATTGAGTAGAAATCCTTACTTTGTGACCCTTTGCATTTGTAGGCATGAATGCCGCTGCAGCATATGCAAGTCTTCTATCTTCCCCTTGGTTCTCATCCACTATTCCTAATGCTATGGTTCCTTTATTTGCATCATCCGCTGGCTTTCCATACAACTTTGGATATCCTTCAGGTGTTTTTCCTGGGATGTTTCACAATACTCCACTCCCTTCATCCAAAGACCCACAGGAGAGTCTTCCAGCATCTTGCTTTCAATGCAAGGAGATTTTTCCATCAATGCAGAAGTTGGTAGAACACATACAAGAGACCTCACATTTTCCAAGCCCTGACGCTCCATGGTTTAATTGTGTTCCAGGAGCTTCGAGTTTGAATCCCCACAGCCTCCCATCCTCATCCCATTCATACTCTCGTCTTGTAGAATCCAAAGATGCTACTTCCACCAAGATAACTCTCCCTACCGCATCAAAAACATCACATGAAAAGACGGTCCCAAAAACAACTTCCCATGATTTTCAAGATGAGAAATCACCTGGAACATTTGACTTCATTCGCTCCATTGAAAGCACAATCAAAGCTGCCATAAGCAAAGTGGAGTCATCAGACGGGGATAAGTCCAAGTCTAAACTAGAGTCTATACCAAATGACAACTACGGCAGGACAAGTTTTAGTCCGTTTTTATTTTCACTGCAGAGCGATGCATTCAAACACAAAGATCAAAGTTGTGGTTCAGTGAAATCATCACAGTGCAATACAAGAAAGCAGAAAGAAGGAACCGCTATTGATGTTGACTGCAGAAGTAAATCATCTCCCAGTCTGAACGTCACTACAACACCTCACAAGCCCGTAGCTCCCCAAGACAGGCTGAAGACCAACCAACGCGACGGTAGATTGTCAGATGACAAACCTATTGTTTCTATCAACTATGCAACAAAATTAAGTAAAGGTGTGGAGAAAACAGATCACCCTTTAGACCTAACTATGAAGCGAGATATTATTTCTCCGGCAAGATCGAAACCATCTTCTTCCCAATGCAGTGCAACTTACTCCTCCACTCAGTGCTCTTCTGCAGAGCAAAGGAGTCGTCGATCTACACCAGATACTTGGCGCTTGTCTCCCATAAACCAACCACACAGCAACAATAAGGTTACTCCATCATCTGATCCTCCATCTCGTAAAAACAGTGATGCAGTTCCTCCGTATAAACCCCAGTCGATGCCAACGAAAAGTCCGCTTCAGAGTCTTAATGATAACATGCAGACGCTCTTTTCTTACATGAAGCCCAGAATCGAGGCAGCTATCCATCAGAACAGTTCTTCTCCATCTTCATCTCTTGCAAACTCTACTGTTCAAAAACCCAATTCAGAGCAATATAAACCGTTGATGATCACAAACCACGTGGACTCGAATCCTCTTCAAGAAATGTTAAAAATCGTCAACAAAACTGATGCAGAAAAACCAGTCAGCGCAAATTCGCGGAACAGTAAGTCTCCTGAATCACATAGTTCAAGAAAACGTTATTCCACTGGGCATCATCTGGTGAATGGCAAAAAATCCAAGATGTCAAGGCTTTTACAAGATCTCGTTGTTCCTAAGGATGAGTCTCCACCTGCGAATGAAAATCCCCTTCAATTAATTCAAGATCTTGTAGATAACAAGCTCCATGAGTCCCATCCGAATCCTTTATCCAGCCATCAAAATCAGTCTGTCTCCTCAAGTTCTCTCTCTTCTTCACTCGCGTCCTTTTCGCCAAGATCGATGCATCTCTCGTGCGAGCAACTCGCTACGGACAACACAGCAAGCGCGGAAGGCTTAACTAGTGCAGCTTCTGCTTTACTATCACTGAAAAGCTCCCTGCCTCCCAAATCCCCTAAGCAAGATGTGGAAATGAACGGGCTGTGCGGTTCTCGCACAACCTCGTCTGTGAACAGCTCCGCTTTTTCGACACAAAGCAATTCAGGTATAGAACGACCAACTTTTATGTTGTGATATGTCGTAAGCTTGCCATCGACTCTGGTGTTTATCACTTAGTTAAACTCCTGAAATTTTGTCAAACTAGCAAAGATGCTATGGATTAGCTTATAATTGGCTTCTGTTTGGTCGAACGGGGAAAGCATTTTATTTACACTCGAAAGGTTCTGGGTTCAACGCCCATCGAGAGCGTTCGCCTGGACCTCTGCAAGGCACTTGTCACGAAGTTAACCTTTTTCTTCTGTCCATGTAATGTTTGCGTTTGAACAATAACATAGGCTCGATGATCATCATATGAACCTGATCATTCAGATGCTTACACCGAACTTAAAAACATTGTATTTTTGGCTAACTGAAAAGCAACTTTTGCTATCTGGGTGAAATCATACTACAAAGATTTTTAAAATTCTTCACTGCGCAGCTGCATCAAAAACCTCCTTCGATCAATTGCTGCTAGAAGTCGCTTTCGCAAAATCCCGTCTCACGTCATCGTCGCTCTGTCAACTAGATCCCGAGTTACTCGACCGTGTCGGATGGTCACGTGATGAAGTGCAGGTTTGAATTGTTTTAAGTTAATCATTTTAGAGAGTTAGATGGGGTTGATACTGTTTTCGTTATTTGTTTAGAAACCATAACATCAATTTTTGATAAGTTTATTGCTTCTACTATTTAAAAATAAGTACTCACTTTGCTGTAGCAAATGACGTAATTACAATGTTATTTTAATGCTACTTTGTTCCTGTAGAATGTAGATGGTGCACAATTTTCTAGGTGTGACAGGAAAAATTGAGGGCCGGTTTCTTCTAATTTGTTTAATGATGTGCTGTTATCCAGCCAGCAAAAGTTTTTTTTTAAATATTGTTTTAACGTCGCTGCACTTCGAAGCGATGTAAAAAAACGACCTTTTTTGGCTGAAGATGTGTCAATGTTTACCCAGAAAGCGACTTAATGTAAAAAAAAGGACTAATTTGATGGCTGGCCAACCACTTGATGTTATTTGAACTCTTATCACGTCATACCACTGTTATTACGTGCAGAAACGCTTTCGTTCGTTTGAGGACGAGTTGAAAGCTTGCGGAAAACTAACATTCCTTCGCTACCATGACAACGATGACGTGGATCTGATTTGCAGCGGATGTCATGCCGTTTTTGATGACGTAGTGCAGTATTCAAACCACGTGGAGAAGCATATTGGTAAGTCAGAAGACAGTTGTAATATGACTCCGAAAAACATTGGCCTAATTGAAACGATGCAAAGAGGCAACTTTTCTTAGCTTGGCTCGTTTTTCTCTTTTCTTGCGATTCATTCTGCGAAAACTAACATAATTTCCTTTTCAGAACAAGCTAATGTCTCACAACCTGGTAAACCTTCTTCAGCGCCGGCCTCCAAAGCAGAGACAAGGCCTGAAAAGAATCTCGCTGGGGAAGATAGAGTTAAGAAATACACGATACAGGGAGCTGTGTGCTTTGGGTTAGTAGTTTTGTATTTTTTTGTGTATTTAGTCGTGAGATAGTTTCAAGTGTACTCGCGTACGACAACAGCTCACGCTTCTGTTAACCTCATTATCGCTTTTAAACTTACCTGGTTCGAGTTTTCCTCTCAAGTGATTATTGAAATAATACCACGAATCTCCCCTTTAAAGGGGCAGGTTCATCTCGTTCAGTCGCTTGGGTTCCACATTTGCTGTACTTCCATACACGCTTATCAACCGAAAACTGATCCATTGTGGTTGTTACCGCACTCACTATGTGGGTAGACCAAGCAAAGCCACAGTCAACTGGTTGATTGGAGAAACATGCAACGAAAACATGTAATAAATTTAAAAAACTGTTGATGTGTTTGATGGATGACACCGTCAATGCGGTGACTAGAAAGTAAGAGGAAAAAAGCACCTGCGTCCTAGTCAAGAGATTGTAGGCTAAAGTTCATATACGTACTTCCGCATGAAAGTGTGAAACTGAAATGCAACTGCCATTGTTGCGTTGCATTGTCGATTTCGCCGATGCAATATGCTTCATATTCAATATACATATCCTGTCTAAAGATGTTGACAAGAAATCATCAAAGCTAAAAAATTTCGATCTTGATCGATGCTTGTCATCGCTTGTGGCCAATTTTAGGCACGTGATTGGCTGAAAGAAGAGGGCGTGGCTGAAGGAGACATACGACCTGTCATTGTCAGGAAATTGGATAATTTGTACATTTTTGTGTTTAGAATTCCTTTTCTAATTTCCCTTGACGCTCTTCCTAGTACTCGGCATGTAGCTACGCCAGAATTGATTGAGCCCAGAGATTGCTCGCTGTAGACTTATCCTGAACAATTTAGGGTGTTTCATTTTTTCACCATTTTTGAAATTCAAAATGCCTGGGGTCCCATCTGGTGGTATTTGGAGAAAAAAGTTTACACCCCAAATTTTTTTCAATTATGACGTCATATTGAGGTGGTCCACGAGGTTTGAAATTTTTGGGCCTCAAAATCTCGAAATTTGGCCGTATCTCCGGAACCGCTCATCATAGATCGACAAAATTAGTATCAAAATGCGCAGAAGGGTCGGTTTCCTATACCTGATGTAGAGAATATTAAGGTCTATCTGCTTCAGAAAAAAAGTTATTACAAAAAATCTGATTTTCGGTGTATTTTCTCCTGATGAACAGAGATCAGGTGATCAAGATAAAAGTTTTTCTGTATTTTTGCACTCTGAGAAGCTGTTATTGCGGAATAATAGTTGGTGTTAAGGTTTCAGTACTGGGCTTGCCTAGTCTTGCTATCTGGTTAAGCAAAGCCCCATGTTGCATTGCTCCGGGACTCTTCTTGGCACCGTCCACAAAAGAAATGACATGGGAAAGATATATTTCGTTTATGTAGAACATGCATTAAAGGGTATGAATATCATGACCAACTTCATTATTAAAATAATTGACCAGTCGAGTATTGACTCCGGACTTTTTTCCGTGTTGAGAGCAGTCGTATCAGCCATGACTGAATATACTTGGGATAGGTGAACTCTGCAAGCGTTCTGGATGATGGTGCCAAAAATCAGTTCTGCAGTGACCAACACACTTTTGGGAAAAGATTTAACAGCAAGCACACTTTCGTGCTTCATGCCATTATCATCAACAAGTTGGCCCAAGAAAACGTATCGATCTATTTTATCGACAACGCGCCCATCATAACATAACTGCATGGCAGAAGTTGAGTTGAGAAGGTTCTCACTTTCCATCAGAGATTTTTCTCTCGTTTTTTGTCGCTGGCGGTATACTGTCGAAGGTGATGCAGCATTGCAGCTACTTGATCTTTTCCAAGAACCGACCTCATAAGGTCTGACTGCTGGGGTACCGAAGTCATCCTACGATCAGCAAGTACACAACTTCTATCATTTATGGAAAAATAATATACTTTCTTGTACACTTTTCCCCAAACAGCTGGTTTCAGAGGCTCGTATTCCTTATCATCTTCCCAATTCATATCCCCATCAGATTCGCTTTCGCTACTGTGTAGACATCTAGCTACTTCATTTCTTTTTCTCTGTTTCAAACATAGTAGTGCCGATGCTTTGGCAGATTGTATGCTAGAAGTGCTAGGTTTCTCTGTTTGCTAAGCACTGGAAGACCAGCTTTGTTCCATATGCCAACTACATCTTTCAGCAGTTCATCTTTTAAATTTTGGAAATGGGGTATTTTCTTAAAAAACTCAGGATTAGTTTCGGCTACTTTCTTCCTCAAGTAAAAATAGTGACTGACTATGTCTGAATTCAGGGGAAGCACATTTCTCTCCAATTCCATGAAGTTTTGCATCAACTTACTAATACCTGACCTTAATGCCATAATGACACTTAATCTAAAGCAGGTGAGCAGCATACCTCTTCCTCAATAGTTACATTAATATTATGATAGTAATACCTTCAAATTACCATTTCATCTCTTGCAAAACGAACAACGATTATTATTACGCAACAGCAGCTTCTAAGATGGAAAAATACAGAAAAACTTCTTATCTTGATCACCTGATCTCTGTTCATCAGGAGAAAATACACCGAAAATAAGATTTTTTGTAATAACTTTTTTTCTGAAGCAGATAGACCTTAATATTCTCTACATCAGGTATAGGAAACCGACCCTTCTACGCATTTTGATACTAATTTTGTCGATCTATGATGAGCGGTTCCGGAGATACGGCCAAATTTCGAGATTTTGAGGCCCAAAAATTTCAAACCTCGTGGACCACCTCAATATGACGTCATAATTGAAAAAAATTTGGGGTGTAAACTTTTTACCCCAAATACCACCAGATGGGACCCCAGGCATTTTGAATTTCAAAAATGGTGAAAAAATGAAACACCCTACTGAACATTCTTTCTTTCAATCGAAGCTCATTCGTGCACAATTGCAGACCAAGTTCTTTTCTTTCCAGGTCGTATCTCGATCACGTGACCTCGTCACGAGACAATGGGATTTGTCAACGTGAAGACGACGTGACATCACCCGTTGCCAACGGCATGATGTCATTGCAGCGTTCGCGGTTGTCTCATCGACGTTGCGCGGATGAGGTGTCCACCACCGATGACGTCATTCGCGTCACAAGTTGATATGAAATATGGCTTCATTTTGGTGAGAAACGTGAAAATTTTCTTTTAATTTCATGGTTTCAAAGCAAAATTTCTCTGGGTGTTTTGTCTTTTTTATGCACAACGTTAAAGGACATTGAATTATCGTTTTGTTAAATCAATGTGAAAAAGGACTAATTTACCGGAAGCGTTGACTTTGCTCCCGTGTTGAAACTTAGACGCTAACATATAAGCTAGTCACCAAACAGAACACATATTCCACCTCAGATGTATTTGCAAATTTAGTGTCAATCTAAATTTATTGCCCCACTACCTAGCTCGTCCATAACTTAGCTTTATCTCGGTGATCGTAACGTTCGTTTTCTTTCGGTATCACTGAGGGTACGGATTCAGTTCAGGTTTAAAAGTGTAATAATTGAAATGGTATTGGTAGTTGATGTCATTGAGCAGAAGCTATTGTTGATGATGTGACGTTCTACCCAGAAATCACTTGAATTTTCAGTTTCAATTACTCCAACCCCACTGGCTTGTGCCGGGATGATAGAAATTCAATTTGGCATCGCTCACAGTGCCGAGTTGACGGCTTCGCTTGTCAGCGTTGCTTCCGTGCGCATGTCTCTGGGCTTGATTGAAGGTGACACGAGATCCGCTGTTGATTTAAACAGCATCAGACACCGACGTTTTTAATTCAATCGTCCACTTGTCAGCACAATGACGTTTCAATGCATCTGCGTTGCAATAGGTTATATGTCAATCACTCTGACGTGACTGGTCATGTGATCTGACGTATTTAACTATACTTTTGCACGGGTTCAGTTTCTAGAGTTGAACTTAGGTTCAGTAAACTACGGCTTTTCATCCATCAATCATTTCCGGTTATTCATCGATCATCTGGCTCTGCAGTCGTAACCATTTGGTCAGGACAGCAGTAGCTCACTCGATTTGATGAAATAGGAGATACCAAAGCGCATGATTTGTATCTACACAGTAGCCTACAAATGAGCCTTCAGTTATGTTAGTTGCCAAAGATTTGGATATTCACATCCCCTCAAAGTAGTAATATTTTTCTGGACTGGACAAGCAGACCGGCGTAGAGCAACTGTTATTTGGTGGTTTTGGTTAGACGATTTCATTGCTTTGGTGCTTTTGGAAAGTTGAATTCCATCTGCAATGTGTTGCAAATATAAACCACTGGGGTTGGTTATGAGCATGAAATCAGACCAGGTTTCTTTAACGCTGAACGTATTGTGTGCAGTGTCCCAAAGCAGCAGCCAATCAACTTTTTTCATTCCGAGACTCATTTCAACTCCAATCAGCCGTCGACGTCACAAACCGTTTGTTTGATATGAGCAACCACACTTTCTCACCCGCCAGCATAGAGCAAAATTTGAAGTTTTTTTCATTACATGTAATGTCTTGTTCATTACACGTTGTGGGTACCAAAATTAACTTTATTGCTGGCAAACAGATGATTTTACTTTTCTTTGATGACATTGAAGCCCAAATATGTGAAAATAATCATTATGATACTAACCTATGCTTTCTTGCAGATGCCAAATTCAATATGCAATGGAAACAAATCGCGACACTCAGCGGGTAACATTGTCTCTCATTGACTCCGCACGGTGGTGCACACGATATATTATACACTTCATGAGGTGGTCGTGCTTTGGAGAAGAAGATGACGACATATTATTAATGTGATATTGACATTGTGGAGCTTTGCGAGCTGTAATATATTTGCTTATGATCACAAAATTGTTGTTTTAAGTTTGCGATTCGATGGATCGTACCCGCATCGTTCTATCCCCGACGAGAACCCAGTCAAAGAATCGGTCCTTTTCTACATTGATTCAACGTTTGAAGACGTTGAATCAATGCAAAAAGTGATCAATTTCCTGGCCGGGAATACGACAATGCGAAATTTCACCACAGTCCATGCCTAACTTCTGTACGCATCAATGGTGGCTATTTGTGATCGGTTCTGCCAGATCAATTAATCACCTTTTTGTGCATTGATTAAACTCAAAATGTTTATTGAATGCAAAAAACGAACTTGTTTTCTATCTGGTCCACATCAGGCACGTACAACGGTGCTTACTTGCCACTTTTATATTTTTTGTGTTTAATAGACAACGTATATCCAGACAAGAGAACGCCTCGCTGCTTCTGTGTCTATTTTCTAGTGTCAAACATAAAGATTCCATTCCGCTATATGCCATAGCAAACGCATAAATGGGAAATGGTGATGCTATAAAACGTTACACCGCGCGTTGTGATTTTCTTTCCAGTACGACGAGAATTTTATTAGAAATTGAGAATTCTATTGTCATTGTGAAGGTTTTCTTCTGAATCATGCGATATTTTTTCTTCAACGCACCATCGGCTTACTGCTGAGTCGAAACCAGCGATCAAGCTTTGATGCTGCGTGACCTCAACAGCTGTCATCATAGCCCCCTTACGGCCAGAAGATACATTCTGACTATCTCAGACCTTATCATTCGTCACCAATTCGCATTTGCTCTACAGCTTACCGCATCATCCTCTGAAGAACGTGAGTGTAACACTCCAGCCAGCATATGGGTCCTATTTTTACATTGATTCAGCGTCTGCAGACGTTGAATCAATGTATAAAAAGATAAACTTTCATTGATGGAGCACAACTTATGTTGTATGCGCCTTTCAGAAAGAACACGTCGCAATAGCATTGGCTAAACGAAAAATAATTGCGCATTTTGTCTATTGCAAACAAAGCACTGATGAACTTGTAGTCAACACTCAACAGTTAGTTTCTCGCATGATATTTGACATAGATTCGACAGTTCGTGATGTTAAATCGCGTTGTCTGGTCTCGCTTTGGCTCTTTATCTGTGATTTGATTTTTTGCGTTTTCCGATTTTTCTCGTTTGTTATCAATCGTTGTCATAGTGAGGAGGTGTTCCGTGTTCAAGTGCAAATTTACATACCCGTACTGTTATATCGATTTTGACGTCACTTCTGATGACGTCACAACCCAGTCGCTTGTTTGCCTTCGATTGAGAGCGTGTACATTTTAACTGCTGATGGCGTCTCTCTGCTTCAAATGTCAAAAGTTAATATTGATACTTGTTTGATACCAACAAAATAACGCGGTAACTAGCTAAAGCACCCTGTGTCCAACCATTACCACCGTGATAGGCGGCAACGGACCAACCGGTCAGCATATCAGTCTCTTTTAATTTGATTGATCGCCTGAAAACGTTTAATCAACTTAAAAAGAAGATTAGTTTTCTGGCTCGGAAGCGGTGCGCTAGTCCGCCCTGTTGACACGTTGCGTTCAGTGAAAACCTTGTCATTGTCTAATTACTGCGTAAATTTATGGTAGAACTGGTGTATGAGCATTTTAATCGTCAAGTTGAAAAATTAAGGTTATTAATTTACGTTTTGCCGACCTATTTCACCATATTGATGATCGGATACGTATTTTAGCGATGAAAATTCCAATTGTACAACAAGAACGAAACACTCAGTTTATTAGTGTTTTTTTTTTAATGAAGTTAAACGTAACTTACTTAGTGTAGCTGTTGCTTCAAAGTTATGCTTGTGCTGGCATGGGCATTTGGCGCATGGCTACAAAAATATGCTTGAAACTAAGATGTGCATTTACCCCAAATGTACAGTATGTATTGTACTGGGATTGCTAGACAAACCTTCTTGTCCAGAGAATTTATATGATTTTGTTTGCGGCTATAAATCTAGCTTGACGTCAAAGCAAAGCGGAGGTGCTTTGCCAAAACTCGTTGCCCGTTAGGCCATTTGAAAAACCTTTTGTAGTCTCTTTGCTTTACAGTTATCTGATAATCTCGTTGGTGTGATTTCAGCAATTTATTCTTACATTTTCTTTTTTAAAAGTGTTGCGGTTCTAACTACTCCGCATTCATGATTCTTTCCAGCCAGCAAATCAATTCGTTTTTACATTGATTCAAGGTATGCAGAACAGACTGATTTGCTAGCTGAGTTTTGACGAATTGGACCGAACACTCTATGGTCTAGATAAAATCAAGAGTTTATTTCCCAACTGCAAAAGTAGCCATTTTTTACATCGTTTCAACATCAATTTTCAACTTTTCCCAACCTTCCAGCTAATGCAATTGATGCTTTTTACATTGATTCAACGTCTGCAGACGTTGAATCAATGTGAAAAGTACCAATTTTGGCTGGGATTGTATTGAAACTGATGCTAGTTGCTGACCCCTTCCAATGCATTCCTCACAATTCCTTTGTTAACACTGTCGTGACATTGTTGCTTTTCAAGTTTCGTCAATTTGAAGATTAAACCTCATTCCGCAAAGCTGCAGTGGTTACACGTCTAATTGCCCAGTGACTAACTTAAAAAGATTTCAGTTACAAAAACTATGCAAGGCAAAGTTAGAGTTACTTTTTACAAGCTCTTCTTTGAGTTTTGTTGCCAATGTAACGGCAAATACGTTGTGACAAACACTAGCTGGCAAATGGCACAGAAACAGCGCTATTCTTTCGTGATAGGCTAAGAAGCGCTGTGGTGGTGCTAACATCCTTTTCTAAGGCTTGGGATTTATTCGATGGGTACTGAGCCAATTTTGAAAAGACTGCGGTTATTTTGCCTCCTGATTCTCTTAGTCTAATGCATATCCGATCAGAAACTGTTATCCACGCAAGATTTAAACAAAACTGAGGTGCCACATTATTTCTAGAAAGTTAGTAGACAAAGGAAAGTTGCAAACGTACGGATTTGCATCTTCTGTTGGCGAAGGTGGTTGGATAGTCAACGCAAAATGTTCCGCAAATTTTGCTGCGTTTGCCAAAGCAATCCAAACTTTTTGAATAAATATTTTCCACCCTCTGCTGCTCTCTGATTGAAAAGATCGGCATCATTCATAGTTGAAATGCTGTGTTCAGTCTTGCAACATCAAAAAAAGTTGTTTATCTTTGAACTTTTACTCAGATTATTTTTGTTTTGAGCTGGCCAATCATTGCTGATGGCATTTGATATCAAACATTATTGATTTGTATTTGACAAGTGTCATAAGAGCACTTAACAGAAGTGGCCAAAAGGCGACGTGTACAATAATATTGTAATTGCTTAAAGTTACAGAGCTACTTTTTTGAGGATTGCGAGTTCAGGAAAAGACCTATTAGTTCATCAGTGAGTTTTTAAAACATCAGTGAGTGAGAATCTGTAAAATCTTGGCATTATTCAAATGATATATTTTCCACTTGGAAAGGTGTCATAACCTTATAGCGTTATAGCCTACAGGTGGGGAAAACTTGATAGACTTATGGATTGTGAGCTGAAGAAATAGGTGTCGTGTAATATTTGAGCAACCCCAAGTTCAATTGATGCTTCTCTGAGGAGTGTCATATTTACTGTCCAAAGATAATTTTCTATTAAAGAAGTGAAGAGCGCCAGTTTTCTATGTGGTTGTGATTTCTAGAAGTCTTAACCGAACTTGGGGCAAATGTTCCCTAGCCTACTGGCCTGTATTTTTATGCAAAAAAATAATTTAGCTAATGAGAAAAAGTCGGCCTATGCATTCTATCTCTATATTCTGTAAATAAAACGTTTCAATGTGTTCAGTTTAAGGATGTTAGCTTCCTAGTGAAGTTCAGCATGACATTAGCCGCGATTCAACAAGAAGAGATGGCAGTTGTATTCTTGTAATAGCCTAGAATTCCAAATGTTATTTTGTAAAATGTTTTCTATGCACTGTTTTTGATATTGGACGCAGCAATGTAAATGATTTTTTCCATTGATTTGTGCATCTCAGGTTCTGCAGAGCTCCAAAATGTTTCGAATGGCTAGACCAGCGAAGATTTTGGTCAACATAGGAATTTTTCTATTTTTTCTACTCATTTTATATCTTCTTAATTCCGAAGAAGGTCAGTTTAATCCGGAACTGAGAAAAGACGCTTTAAGTGACTACGATTTTTACAAGGAAAACGTTTTGAGTGATTATGATGAATTCGAAGGTGAAGGAATTGATGGGCTAGATGCCCTAGCATTAGCAGATTTAGAAACTACAGACGTTGAAAAAGAAACTTCGGTTAAAGCTGATAAGGACGCGCCAAATAATGGAGACGAAAGTGAAAAGAATGTAGACGAACTTGTTATCGTAGTTGTAACAAAAGATGAGTCTGATTTAAACAGCAAAGATCGGGACACAAACAACAAAGAGAATAATGCTCAGGCTCTTGACTCACCTAGCGAAGTTCCCGAAAATGAAGGAGAAGATGTCCTGCGCGAAAACGATGTCTTGATAGACAATGTCATCATTGACAGAAGTGAAGACTTATTAGAAGAGGTTTGTTTACCAGTGAACGTTTCAAAAAATACCAATAATTTTTCCTAACGCATAGACCTGCTGTAATTTTGCAGTAAAGTTTAAAGATAATTTTGCGTCGGAAACACTAATGCACAGCAGAGTTGGATCAATTACACAGTTTTCAGCACAGTTATATTACAATTATACACCATCAAAGATTTTAATTACACTACAATTTCAATCACATCGTTTTTGAAATTTTCAAATTACATTTACTTCAAATGTAATGAACTACACGTTTCAATTAACTTACAAAAGTTAAATTGTTTGTCGTATCCAGGCTTACACCCGGTGGTTGAAGATTTAGATTAAGTGGACGGGAAGGCAAGGAAGCCAATCTTCGTGTCCACCTTCAGACATGCCTTTAAGTGTCCTGCCAAAGACACAGCCGCATGCTCTTGAGCGGTGTCGAACCAGCGCCCTTTCGAGTGCCGTTCCAGGGTTCTCACCACTCGGCTATACAGCCGACACTAAAATTAAATGATTTAGTAATTCTGTTCACTATTTATCGATGCTTTTTTTACAACTTGATTTTATCAAAAACAAGTAGAACTGCATGTGATAAAGATTAGATTACAATGTAGAATTCCTTGTCGAATCCCAACTAGTGGCTCAACAAAAGCACTGATATCATGCGTGCAACTTACCAAGTGTAATACTAATATGGTAACTTGCACTACAACTTTTTGGAAATCACAATTAGGCCTACACAACAACAAAATGTTTCATTTGCAACTGATCCAACTCTGATGCACATCAGTCAAACTAAACCTTAAACCAAATGTTTTTTTATTTTTTATATAAATTAAGTCTATTGGCTAGTAAACAAGCAAAGGTATGACAATATAAGATTGATTAAATTAAAATATGTTGTGTTAAATTAAACTGCTGAGCGCTGACCGTGTGATGTCGTCCTTATGTGCTCTATCTATTAGGCACTGAACGGGATGAACAATGGGTTATCGGAACACTAAAAAATCTATTTTAACCCTGTTTAGCCTATGCTACTATCATATACCACATCGAACGTTTTAAAAATCTGCTGTAGCCTACGTAGGCTACACGAAAAAATCTATGTAGCCTATAAAAATATATATGCAACTTTTATGTCACTGTTTCCTGAAATAGTTGTTGATGCTCAGATCTAATACTGCCCAATTCTTTATTGTGCCAAGAATCCAACGACTAAATTTTGTACAATTGTAAGCTAGCAATCATTTATGTGATAAAGCATTTAAAACCTGCAATTTGCAAGTATCAACTTTGATGAAGCAAAAAATGCATTTTTTGCTTTGCAAGATTTAACTAAACGTTACATTTTTTAGAGTAACGATACGCTTTCTGACATGGACATTTCTGACTTCATGGAATCCAACCCCAATGGCAACACCTCTGTGGCTTATTACAAGCCGGTCGACTTGCTTCCAATTTTCAAAAAGCCACCAGCCGATAGGAATGCTCCAGGGGAGTTCGGTCATCCTTTTTCGGTTCCCAGTCGTTTAGGGCCTTCAGTAGAACGCCAAATTGAAGAAGGTTATCGTAGACACGCTTTTAATGTCCTGGTTAGTGACATCATATCTGTCCATAGAAACTTAGGAGACAAGAGAGAAGAGGAATGCAAGGTAGGCTACCTGTGCAGGTTAATAGCCTACTGTAGAGTGTATATAATGCATCATCTCATAAAGTTTTTATTGTTACTAGTGACATTAGCATTAACGTGGCGTTTTTCTATTGAGGTTACTTGACCTACTCGTTTTCGTTCATAACTTCGGCAGTTTCAATTTTGGTTGACAATCTTTGCTTTTATTATTTTAGGTTAAAAAGTTTCGAAAACCACTTTCCATGGTAAGTATCATTATCTGCTTTCGCAATGAAGCTCTTTCTACCTTGCTACGTACTCTCTACAGTGTTATGGAAACTGTACCCGGTCTATTGTTGAAAGAAATTATACTTGTGGATGATGAAAGCCTTCTCGGTTAGTATCCAAATGTTGAAATTATCAAGAAGTGCACTAGTGGTTTGGTTTGGTTTTTGAAGCTTCATCCTCGGACTGACAAAGCCTTGATTAGTTATATCTGGTAGTTTCGCATACTTGTAAAGGCTTTTGACGCAGAGCCGGTTACCGAGATTGACAGAGTGAAGTTTTTCGATTGTTGAAGTGTTGCTGCCAGGGAATTATTCCATCCATTTGGTGCCGTTAAATGGAGAGCAGTCCTTAGAATGCGTTGCTCAAGCGCACACCACGAAACCAACTCCGCTTCATCTTGAAGCTTATTCGGTTACGAAGTCACGCGCTAACCAAATGGGATATCGGGGCGGATTAATCGAAAACAAGTTATTGCAACAAATGTACTTACGTTTAAAATAAGTTAACCTCTGATAATAAAAAATAAAATGCATTATCTCTTCTTCTAAAGAACAACAAGTCTGCAGTAACTAATCTATAAACAGAATACGAAACCACCGTTATAGGCACCGTTTTTCAAACCATTGTTTTTCAAACTGAAGTTGAGCCTAAACTTGGTAGCCTAACCTCAATCATCCTGCTGAACGTAGTATCACAGCACAAAGAAAGACAACCAAAAGGCTCACAATAAGTTTTTTGAAGTAAATAATTGCTACAAAAAGTATAGCTATACAGTATAAACTACTGTAGTTAAATGGCGGCAAATGTATTTTGCCAGAGAATGCCGTGATACTTAATTTACTAAAGTGTTGAAACCGAAAGTAAAACTTTTTCCTATCTTGGAAATTCAGTAACTGAAGATGGGAGGTGCAACCATGAAATTCTAAGACGGATAGAAATTGCAAAAGCTGCATTTGAGAAAACACAAAAGTGTTTTAATCTAATAAAATTTAAACGACACTTCAACTGACTTGTTTAGACTTACATGAGATTATGCAAGCGGAAATCGAAGACCTTCCTCTCGTGAAGATGATTAGAAGTCCTGTCCAAGTTGGTATCACTCAGGCAAGGATTCTGGGTGTAAAACTTGCTACTGGAGATGTGTTAGCGTTTCTAGACTCTCATTGTAAGTAGAGTTAAAAAATGTTGATGTTGCAAATTTTGTTAACACATTAGGCTAACACATGAACAAGATGGATCTTCATACTTAAAACTTTTCTCTTTTATTATCACATTTTTATTGCCGTATCACGTTGATCAAGTTAGGAATTGCTTAGGCATGCCGCTCAGGTCGCGTATATATTGGTTGATTTTGGGAATCCTTATCCTCGGATTTGAAAAGCTTCTTTGAAAACTTAATCCTGGCAGTTTCGCATACTTGAGCCACAGCTTGAAGTTTCCGATTGTTGAAGTGTTGTTGTCTGCGAATTATTCCATCCACTAGGTGCCGCAAAATGGAGAGCGGTTCTTGAACATGCGTTGCTCAAGCGCACACCTCGAGAGTCGAACCAGCTGCGTTTAATCGTGCCGTTTCGTCGTTCGTAAATCAGAAGCATATCAGAAGTACGTAATTCTGGTCTTTTACACCACATTTTAAATTGCAGGTGAATGCTATGAAGGATGGATTGAGCCCCTTTTAAACAGAATAAAAGAAAATAACCACGTAGTGGCTCTACCTATCATGGACATTATCAATCCTGACAACTTCAAGTTTTCAGTTACTCCAATGCAAAGGGTAAGCACATCTTTGTATTTCGACCCACAGGGGTTAAGTAGTCAGAATAAAAGGAAAGCTTGTCACTTCTTCGACAAGATTGATATAAACTGGAAATGTCTTTGCCTTTACTGTACAGTATATTGCAAGAAAGTGTACAAAAATGTGGTCAATGGCTTTGCTTACTTATGTTTACCTTTTAAATAAAATTGTAACTTACAACACTCTCTATCAGTCATTGCTTTGCGATTTATAGCAACTTTAGTAGTTGTGCTATAGTCATTGTATCAATCCCTTGACTACACACCATCGTATTTCTTTTGCAGGTGCAACGAGGCGGGTTTGATTGGACTTTAACTTATCGATGGATTCCGCCTCCAAGGGAACGTTTTAAGAATCCGATGATGGATATGACTCAATTAGTTCCCACCCCCACTATGTCTGGAGGAGCGTTTGCCATTGACAGAAATTATTTCATCGAGCTTGGAAATTATGACGACAAAATACGTATTTGGGGAGGAGAAAATCTTGAAATGTCATTCAGGGTATGTGAGGGGAATACTACAAAAGTTAACTAACTAAGAAAATTTTAAATGCTTCTTTTTATAGAAACTGCACTGTTTAGGACTCTAGGTAGAGTGTTTCTGAGATAGCCTACTGACGTGTTCTTCGTGTCACAATTTGAGCAACGATCAGCTGCTACTTTCTTTGGTAGAGGTGAAACTGCTTCTAAAACTTACCAACTGTGATATCAATTGTCGTTTTTACTATACGACCTTGTTCACATGTCTGCGGATATTGTACATTGACAAAACAGTTTTACTTTGACTTTGTGCAACATTATGAATGTGTTGTCGCCAGGTGTGGATGTGCGGAGGTCGGATAGAAATCCATCCTTGCAGTCACGTTGGTCACGTGTTCAAATCACGTATTCCAAACGATGTTCCACTTGATGTGATCACAGCCAATAAGAAACGAGTAGCTGAAGTGTGGTTAGATGGGTACAAAAATTTATTTTACAAACGTACTCCAGCTTCACTAAAGGTAGGGTATGAAAAAATAGAAATAAATAATTAAGTAACTTTATGAGCATTGCTTACTACCACCAGCTGATTTAATGTTCATTAATATATCACGAACAAATAAAAAAAACTCACCAACTAATGAAAACGGTTTTCTTTTCAAGATAGACGCAGGGAATGTGACATCACGCACAGAATTAAGGAAAACGCTTTCATGCAAGTCATTCAAGTGGTATATTGACAACGTTTATCCTGAGCTGTACGTGCCTGAATTGAAACCGAAATTCAGCGGAGCGGTGAGTACTAGTGGCGTAACCTGGCCATTTTTTGGGTGTTTACTTTTTTCAGCAAGCTTCAAACACACACTATGTTTGCAATTTGTTTAATAGCTGTTCAGATCCTATCAAATAAAGTGACGTAATATAAAGAGTAACTGTGCAAATTAAGCATGTGTTTCATATGTTTGAAGCTTTATAAAAAATTTGAACACCCAAAAAAATGGTCATCGTACGCCACTGGTGAGTGCAATGCAAGTGAACACCTTCGGAAATACTGAACAAACTGTTTGAAGGGTCAAGTTTGCAATTTACCATGCTTTCAAAAGAAATGATTTTTGCAAATATAAAACGTTTTTCATTTCCATTACGTTTGATGTTGCCTCTTCATATTTTTTTTTATCATTCCTTGAAAGTTTGTTTCAAAATGTCGGATGTGTTGGCGTTTGCATCAATCTGATCATGACAACTTAATTGGTAGTAGCCTACATACCGGCTCTGTAAACAAGGGAAACGGTAAAATTAAGGCACACTGGTTCAACTCCTGACCTGTGCAGGTGAGTAGTGCAAAAACTACAGTTCTCTATTTAGCGGCACTTGATGGAATATACTTTTCACTGGCAGCAACACTTTAAGTAATTGCAAGAGAAAAGTTTACATTGTAGCATTTATAGAATGACCGAGGCTGCATCAGTGATTATTTGAAATCCTTTACAAGTAAGCCTATGCGCAATTACCGTAAATTAGCTTTTTACAAGTCTTTATAGAGTCAGATAAACATTTTTGATGTAGGCTATCAATTTTCAGCCTCAATTTCAGTATCATTGAACTATAGCAAAGAAACGGAAATTAACTGTTATAAAAATAACACTGATTATGAAAACTTGTTTTCCATGCAAAGCGTCCAATTTACACAAATAACTTTTGCCGTCAGCTTTGCTGTAGATTCGGTGACTCAGTGGACGTTTGCGTGGACACTCAGACTCCTGACGTCACACCCGGTCGACCACTAGGTGTTGACAAATACCAGCAAGACCTCGAAAGTCAATATTTTGAATTTACAAAACAGGTTTGTTAAGGGTCAACTTTCACGTAGATAAAAACACAACAATTTAGATTTACACAATTGCATTGTAAATCCACAGTCGTTATCACAAGTAGGCTTAAAACTTCGAAAATTATTCACTTGTGTTCCTATAAAAGAATTCCTGCTAACAAACGATCTATCTTGAGTGTATATGATAATCTGTAAGGCAGCAGTCAGGCAGCAGTGGCAGCAGCAGTGGCCGAGTGGTTAGCGCTTTGGGCTCACAGTCGAGAGCCTGCGTGTTCGACTCCAGCCACCCGCACCTGCTGTTGTTTCTCTGGGCAAGAAACTTTACGATAATTGCCTCTACCCAGTGATCGATTTCGAGTAATGGGTAGTTCCAAATTAAAGTCATAAGCAGAGTAGACAACCGGAAACAGACATTGTCGTCGGCTGCAGCGTGGGTCAGGTGTACGTCGGAAGGCGTACACCGATGCATAGCGCTCAAGTCCGCTTTCCCGCAATGCAGGATAAAGATAAACAAACAAACAAACAAATTTTGGTTTAAGTAGGCTAATAGCGTATAACCATAATAAAATCTCTTGCAGAACGAGATTCGACAAGGTGGTGTGCGTGATGTGTGCATAGCCAGTAAAAACGGAAAGGTTGAAATTCAAAGATGTAAATTTCCACTTGACAACACAAAATCTGCTCCACCTAGCCAGCAGTGGATCATTAATGCACAGGTAGCTTGGTGACGGCCTTGTAGAAATTACAAAAATTAATGTTTACCGACAGAAGTGAATTTCTTTTAATCTTTCACTCATCAAACTTTCAAATCGTTCTTTTTAACTTTTAAGAAGCCTTTAAAAATAATGTTGCTCGATATCGTTGACAGTAATTGCATTAGGCTACTTTCCTTGTTTCAAGAAATTATATCTATTTTGATATGTTTTGCAGGAAGATGCAGCCATGTTGGTAAATCGAGAAAACAACCTTTGCTTGACTGCGTCAACCGGAAAGGTCTGGTTGGAGAAATGTGACAAAAGTTCAATCCGGCAAAAATGGAGATGGAAATAAAAAATACTTGCAAAACAGCCTCCATTCTTTATTGTTAACTTAGACTTGTTTTGCTTAAAGATGAATTAACATTTCAGATATTTATAGTGACGTTGACGTAAAGTGAGGTTGTGCTTGTGACAGCATCGAATGTGATGAGCGGCATTCGAAAAACAAATCCTTTTCTTGAAGGCAATACCCGAATTTCAAACATGATCAGAATAAAAAGACAAAGTGTTAAAGGAAATTTATTTAAGTAGTATCTTGCACTACTCCCTTTGATAAAATCTTTGTCAATAGTACACAAACAAACACCCATTTTCTTTATGTTTTCGAATAATTGTTGTGTACACAGCTGTGTTTCTGCTTTTATTTAGATTGTAGATTGCAATTGTTCCAAAGGATACGTACAGTATAGTTTAATATAATACACTATTAGAACGAAACTTTTTTGAAAAAAGTTGGTTGCATTTTCGAAAACTCACTTCCTTAGTAAGCCTTGATAAGGCAACAATCTACGGATTTGTTTAAACATGGGGATAAGGATATTTTGAATTTTGTGTTCTCCTATCCCATACTTTTATTTCATTGGCTTTTTAAATGTGGTACAAATTTTGAAGCAAAAATATATTCTAGTTGTACCTTGTGTTTTTACTGCTTTGTTGCCGTGCATACGGCCATTTTCTTGTAAACCAGTCGAAGTACTGCATGATAGCCTACACAAAGTCGATATAAAAACACTATTTTCAAATATACGGATTGGATGTACTTCTTTACGGGGTGGCTTTACTTTAAGTTGTAAATTCGATCAAATTTACTTCATCTCAAGGTTAAGCTTGTTAGTGTCGCTTGTTTGCGCCTACGAGAATCGGTACCTTTCACCAATTTGAACTTTCTATGCGAAAACGCTACGGTTGCAGAACCATTGAAACCTTGCGAAAATAACAAACCTCAATCTTTAAATCGACTTTCATCAAATCGAAGCTGCTTTTTTGTATGCAATCAACATTTTTCAATGTACAATACATGCAATGAAGTAAAACTTAATAACCGAAACGGCACAATGGATTTTATTCGCACAATAAATAAAGAAAATTAAATCGACAAAAGTTCAAAAAAGAAAAAAGAGATAAAGAACCATCCTTCATTCAATAAATAAAAAACAAACAAAAAAGAAAATTGTTAGATTAGATGTTGCTAAAGGTTTTAAGTGAAGAAGACACTTGTTACCAAGAACAGCATAAACCCACATGCAACCTTGAACAAGTCCTTGCTCCGACAGCAAAATTCTTCATTTCACATTGATTCAACGTCTGCAGATGTTGAATTAATGTGAAAAAGAAAGATTTTTCTATCTGGGTTGTAACCCACTTTTGTTAACAATGGGGGTTGTTTTCAATTCAAAAGCACCCTAATTCCTCAAGCAGGGATTAAATCTTTTTCACAAACACAGCGAAGCTTTTCTGCTTTTTAAAGAAACAGAAAATGACTGATAAAGTTAAGAAGTCATAACTTTAAGCACAGCCTACACCTATACGAGCATACAAAAAGCAGAAACGCTAAGAAGTTTTTTTACTTTCAAACACAAATGTCACAGTGAATGCATTTGAAAACAGAAAAGTATTTTCAATATTAAGTATGTATTTTTACCCTTCTGAAGCAAAGAAATACGCTTTAACTTTTGCAATAAATTTAAGTAAACTTTAGTTGATTTTTATCAACTTATTGTTGCTTATTTTAGCGCAAAAGAAATGAAAAGGCAGGCAAACGTTTCATTTTGAAGGCAAGAAAATATGGCTAATTTGCATTGAAGTATGTTCAAGTTGCATTGTACTTTGATTTCTTTGTCCCAGTCACCTTGATGCTAAACAAATTTTTCTTCGCTTGCTCATACAAAATGTACAAATGGAGCCACTCGTTGAATTGTCGCTGGTGACCGTTCCCATTGATAGACATGGCTGGTCCACCCACTGGTCAGAGTTTAAGGTATGGCCTGCATGACAAAATTCAGTTGATAGAAGTTAGGTCCAGGGATTTCACAATATCACCACGAGAAGTATCGTGCATTTTGTTTTCAATTTACTGATTTAGCAGTCACAATAAGCAAAGTTCAAGTTTTTAAATGAAAAAGAAGACTTAAAATGGCATCGAGAAAGTAACTGAATCAAATCGTTTTAACCATAAAACGGGCAAGTATACAGCTCCCGTTATTATTTTAACTTCATGTTTGTACTCAACAGATCATAAAGTTACACAGTGTAAAAGTTGCTAACCAAGATGCTGGATATAACTGACGGCCAAACGCAGTGTTTCCACTTTCGACAATCGTCTATCTACTGGTTCCGTTGGAATTAAGTTTCGTAAATTCTACATAAAAAAATTAAATAAGAATTAATGCTGATCCACTACCTTTTAAGCAACACTTTTTTAGAGATCTCTTTTCTCTTTAATTGTTGAAAACGTCACTAAATTTTAAAGATTTCACCTCAGTGTATAACTTTACCAATGTATGTAGGTTACTGGCCATTAAGTTTGGAAATGCAATGTACTTTCAAACTTAAATTAATGTAAAAATTTAATTGCTTGCCTTCTTCCTACAAGCGACGCACCTTAAAAGCGACGTTGACATTTGCGGGAAGTGGTCCATTGTCTGCAATGTGGACACGTCTCTTTCGAGAACTCCCGATTTTAGACTCTTTGATGCGTCCTCGGATGGTGAGGTCAGAACTTTTAGTATGTTCGACTGGTGATGAGTACAATTGTCCTTGTGTGTTTTCTATCAAACCTTGACCATTGGAAAAGGAAAAAACGGAACTGTTATAATCAGGTGGCTTGTTGTTCTGTGATGGCACGGATAACGTTATCCCACTAGTTCCAATCCTGCTTAAGCTATCCATGGAAGAACTGCTATTTTCTTGCAAATATTTAGTTCCAAACATGGAGGACAGAGGAGGTAAAATAAATTTACTTTTACTTGCTACATCATCAACAGAATATAACGATGCATGTGCAAAGCCATGGTTTTTCCACTTGTGATCACCAGAAGGTGTTAGCGAGACCATAAAAGAAGTTGGAAAATCGTTCAAAAGTTCGTCAACGTCTGGACTGCACATCACCTCAGCAAAAGAATTGGATACACTTTCTATGTTGGTTGCTTTTTGAAAGTTTGAGTCTGACAAACTATTTGTTACTTTATCTCCGTTATCAGGCATTTTAACACTCATATCTTACGAATACAGAGTACATCTGTAACACAAATTTTATGACGCTCTGAAAGTCTATCGTTTCACCATTTCCTAACTGGCGACTTTCCCAAAAATGCATCAAGATGAAAATCAAATAAGTTAATGATAACCAAAACAAATACAGTAAATTAGTCAGAAATTCAACTATTTCACTGCAGCACTGTACAATTGTACATACTAATGTGTAATGTATGATAATAGCCTATACATTATATACGTTATAGCCTATGCGTTTAATACAAGCAAGAACAAAAAAATGTATGTTGGTTTATTCATCAACCAGCCTATTGCTTGGCCTTAAATTATACGACCAAGTTTATGAAAGTCAAACTACGAGGCTAACTCCTCAATAAAAAAAGCTGCTTCATTGTTGAGACCCCCTGTGAGCGGCCCTTGACACTTCCAGCTCTCGGGCAGCGTCATCTAAGCTTTGAGTATTTGAGGATCAAAGAATCAAAAATCTGTTAAAGACCATATCAAGGAATATCAAATCATCGGATATTGACAGCAACTTTATAGAAATCAAGCACAGAAATAAATAATTGCGTTTTGGCTATAAAGGTAAAACTGGGCCTGTTTTAGAAGAGACGAAAGGTTAAAATTCAAAACCAACTTTTTCTACTACATCCGCCTCGCTATTGAATCTTTATAAGATCTGTTTGTTTTTTGTTAAAAGAGAAATGTAGCTGATATTTATGAATTTATCGAAAATTAATTTGACGTTGTTGCTGAAAATCTGGCTTTTACTTTTTCATTTCAACCTTTAAGTTAACATTTCAGGTTGGCAAACGTTTATTCATTAAACCGACATAGGCCTAAATTTGAAATTTTCACGTAGGCTATTCAGAGCTGGAGTGGGTGATTTAAAAATTTCACTTAAACTCCATAGACCTTCGCATTGCTGTGGAGTCGACGCTAGCATCGGTTCTTAAAAATTGTGGAAGCAGAGTCGGAAATTTTTAACCTGACTTCATCGCACAAAAGAACGTTTATTTCTCTCTACATTAAAAAAAGTGCCGCTCAAACCCAAAACTTCCACGGCACAATTTCCTGAGGCCCTATGGTTTGAGAAACACAGACTCAAAGCTCTTTAGTAACTGTTTCAAACAAAAGTATAAATGAATCCACTCTTGTAGAAATAAAGTTCCGTGTGGATTTTTCAGCTGGCCGGTGATGAAGCAAAAATGACACTATTTTTGTTGCTTACAAAACGTACGTGAAGAAGTGGTAGAGTCGTATCGTTTTACTATTTTTTTTTTTTAAATAGGCTACACAAAAAATATGTTGTGGTAAAAAGGCTAGGGAATGACTTCGGTAGAATAAATTTCGACTTTGCAAACGATTGAGAGAAAAGGCCTTTGCTTGCAGCTCACGTCATGCAGTTGTTTATCTCACCAGCTGGGTTTATTTTAAGAACAACCGATTGTGATGTTAAGCACTAGCATGCCGCTCAAAATACAAATTTTATTTAATTGGTTGCAATATCAATGGCAAACGTATAGGAAATAGCCAACCTTTAGCTTCGCATGGTTCTGAATCTGATCTATATAACGAATGAATTGTCAATTGTCATATGACAAGAAACCTATCTTTTCAAAAGACTATTGCCAGCAAAGAATTCTTTGATTGACTCCGTCTCAATACAAACCCACTTTAAAAGAATGACATTACCAAGATCGACATAAAAAGTTTCAAATCCATTTAGGCCTACGTTGGCCCCTTAGACAGAATTGTAGCCTATACCACAAATACTTTAGTTTTTGATGGTAGCTCTTCAATATCTATATCCTATAGGCTACTGTAAAAGGAGAAACGGATCGATGTCTTCGAGCTCTGGACATACAGGCGAATGTTAAACATTTATTGAAAACTAAATTTCACTAACGATGAAGTATTGTCCAAATTCAATTCAAGCAAAATTATCTTACAAATAGTCAAAAGAAGAAAATTGAAGTATTTCGGACACACAATAAGGCAAAACTCGTTACAAAGATCATTAATAGAAAAAAGAAACAAAGGCAGACCAAGAATGATTTGGACAACAAACATCACTAAATGGACAAAATTAAATTATGAAAATGCAGTACGAACAGCTCATGGTCAAGAACAATGGCGCATTGTATCCAACCCTCAATACGAGGAAGGAACATAATTATAATGATGATGATGATACTATAAAAAGCAAACATATGCCTTGTTACTCACGCAATAAACAGTTCACCTGCCTCATTTTTAATCTTAAGTTAACTTCTCTGCAACATATGAGTTGATTCTAAAATGCTACACAATATTTTTTCATACTAAATAATTATATTTTACGACGATGTTATGTCAATTCTGAATGCCATCTTACTCATCTAAATAAACAAATAGCCTACTTTGCGCAAAGTAAGACCTAATCTAAAGAGTAAGTTGTTTTAACTCTTGTTTGACTTTTTATTTTGTAACTCGCCTTATGAAGACTGAAATCTGTTTTAATTACTTCACTTAGCTGAGTGACGGACTATCTATAGACGAAGCTGAATCTTCGCCTGTTGTAAGATTCCGCTGCTGAGGTATTAATTAGATCGGTCACATGAGCCAGCTGTCTGACGCGATCAGGCGTACGCAAAGCAACGCAGCCGTGCACCGAACAGTTGTTACTTTTATGTCCATAAAGTTTCGAGACTCTGCTACATGTTGGTATACAACACATATGACAAATGTTGTTTGATAGATTCTAATAGAAGTGGCATGTCAATTTTATTTTTAGATCAATTTAAACATAATAAGCTACAAGTAAAACATGACGCTTTTAGCCTTATAAAAATCCCATAGTTCATGTAATAATCATAAGCTGATAGAGCAGATTTTTCTGCTGAGACGCTTTTTCGGTGAGCTACTTACATGAGGGAAGACCCATGATTTCTATCAAATATTTCAACTCAGGATGATTGCGCCAAACCTTGATTTATTTCTGAGCCACTAATAATAATAATAATGTTATGGTTTTATTTATTGTCGCTCTACAACAGCTAAGGTCTTTTAGCGACAGGGCTTATTTTTAATTTATATCAGGTTTACGATGTTATCACATTATTACCCGACTCATTCTCACTGCGCTATGCAGGATAGAACACAATCGGTACCGTTTTTAAAGTCTTTGGTTTGACCCGACCTGGAATCGATCTCAGATCTACCAGCACCAGAGCCGAAGGCGAAACCACTCGGCCACTGAGCTGGTTTCTGAGCCACTATGTTTCAAAATCACCACTGTGATCTAATTTGCTTGCAGTGAGCCGCTAGAGCTGTAATTAAGTGCAACAAACAATTTTTGAACACCATGAAGCAGAGGCCTAGGCAAGAGGAGAGGGCTTGAGGGAGCAATCGAAAAAAGGGTATCCTGCTCCTGCAAAAAAATTGCCTACGTTTTTTTTATACTTTATAACGTTTTAATGACATTGTATTTGCATGTTTAATAACGTTTCATAAATGTTTGGCTGTGTTCAGTCTGCATCCTACTGAAAAAATCTCTTTGTTTCAAACATTAGAATGTTTGTCTTCCCAACAAATGCTTTTACCCCCCCCCAAGATTTTCTTGCTAACTACATCAATTTCATGGAGTCAACCAAATGTGAGACTATTATGTTACTTTTATTGCATATTACAGGACACATAGTTTATCAGAATACATCGTTACGCAATTTGTTGGATTTAAATTTTAATCCTCGGACTGAGAAAGCTTCTGATAGATTATTTCTGACAGTTTCGTATAGCCTACTAGTAAAGGCTTTGAATCATTCACATAGGCCGTTACCACCGATTCCGTAGACTCCGTCATCGAAATCGGCAAAGCGAAGTTTCTGATTGTTGAAGTGTTGTTGTTTGTAAATTATTCCATTCACTAGGTGTCGCTGAATGGAGAACAGACCTTGAAATGCGTCACTCAAACACATATTAATGATGTACGTAAATGGCAGTTCTAGGCTAGAAAGGCTGCAAACGTTTTATATTTTAAAAATATAACATTTACAAAAATATATAGGCTACCTATTGTTAATAACTTAGGCTACTGGGGCGTAAAATTGAAATTGCAAGAGTCGGTGTCGGAGAAAGTAACGGATCCAAAAAAGAAACCGGGTTGGGTTTAATAATTTCCTAGAGGCAATTATCCCAGTGATGTACGCGCATAAAAAAAATATTGACGCCGTCAGCGTTAACGCAAACGTTCGAAAAACCATACGCCGTATGCGTCAACGCAACTTGTGAAAAAAGTTGGCGGCGTCAGCGTCAGCGCATACACTAGCGTAAACTAATTTTGTTTGCTAGTTGCCAAACATTCACACGGTATAAACCACTTGAAACAAACGAGTTTTATTTTGAATTTCCACGAAGAAACACAAGCATCTAAAAGTGTTCATCTGACATTTTGCTGTGTTTTGGTTGCAATATGTCTTTGCCCATTGAAAACATTCTTTCAACTGCAGAGCTGGAAGGTATTGACGTGTTGTAGAGAAAAAAATACATTAAAAAGTATGCGTTGACGCTATGCGCTAAAGAACCGCGAAAACTTTATGGCGTAGCCTCAAGCGCAAACTATCCAAAAAAATGTGGCCGCAAGCGTTAGCGTAAACAAAAAGTCTACGCCGCATGTATGCGGCGTAGAATTTGCGGCGTATAGGGGAAAGTAACTATAGTTGAGCCAAATTTTACATTTTTGGCGATAAATTCTAACCGGTAATGTTTTCACTCAAAACAAAGTGAATAGGCCTACCGTAAACGAAACTCTTTAAACTAGCGATTTGTGTTTTTACATACCTCGTAAGTAACTTAGTTGTAGCATTTTTTTCACGTATAAGTAGGCTACTCATTTGGCTCAACTATGGAATCGCAGCGCCATAGTTGATCCACCCAGTTAGTTAAGCCACTGTATTGTAGAAAAGGGAATTGATAAACTGACGAACCTGTGCGTTTTATAGCTTAAAACACACATTGAGATTAAGTGGTTTCATTAAAGGTGTATTGACAATGAGCAATATGAAAGAAAGAACGAATACAAATAGTCAGAGAGTGTCATTATAACTTATGTCAGTTATTTAAAAAATCAGTTTTTCAAATGCTTTAGTCAGTTATTGGCAATACCGGCATATGAAAATAGCTGTATCATCAGTACAAGCTTCATGTGCCCAGCTCTTACATGGACCTGCACTGCTGCAGCTGATGGATTGCAATGAACACAGCTCGAACAAAGGCATTTAACCCATTCCTCCACATTTTTAACGTATACTTCAGAGCAAATGCAACAGATGTTTTCAACTTCATCAAAATCAGAGCTATCATGCAGGCTCATAGTATCAGATTCTTCTGAGGAACTCTAGAAGATGGTTGATTTCTTTGCCTTCTTTGTGTTTGCTTGTGAAAGCGTTTTATTTTTCTGTTGAGCCCGTCTCATCTTGGGTTGACTGCTTAATTTTCTTTGCCACTCTGTCAGATTGCCTCATTCGTTTCTTATCTAATAGCTTTTGCTTCTCTATGAGGCGATTTTTCTCTGGTGTAGCCTACTTGTTATAACAGTTAATTTCATTTTATTTTTTGATTGATTGGAACGCTTTCGAGGCAGAGCTTTTGGCAAAGGAAAGATATCGGCTGGTGAAGCATAATTAGAATTGGGAAAATCATGTTCACTTCGAATCGGTGTCTGGTAAAATGACGTTCCTTATCTACCCATTTCAGAAGCATTTTCCTGCAGAGAGGGAACATCCTGACGCACATTTTGCATTTGTAAAGAAAAATCGAGTTCTTGAAGTAGCCTATGTTACCAGTCACTGAAGGATCAGCACACTGTACAGTTTCTTCAATGAGCTGCTCTTCTGTAGCGGCAGGGTTGGGTCTATCAGTAAGATCTGATGGCAAGAAATCTTCGTCTGTGTAGATATCTCTGTTAAGTGGAAAAACTCCAGTTGCTTTGAAAGCAGATTCAATGTTGTTTTTGCTAAATGAAACGTTGTATGCTTCCTTAGCAATGCCAGCAACATCGTAAATGGTGCAAGGGATTCCAGGGTGCGATTTCATCCAGCTGTCCAGAAACTTGTTGTAATATTGTTTGAAGGGTCCAAAAACGGCTTTATCTAGCGGTTGAAGTTTATGCACAGTGTGTGGATGAAGCGTGAGCATAACAATCCCATGTTCTCTGGCTCTTTCTACGGCTGTTAAGGAGACATGTGATACATGATCAGGCCTGGATTAACCATGGTGCTAGGGTGTGCTAAAGCACAGGGGCCCCACAGACAGAGGGCCCCACTTTTCCTAAAAATGAAATAAATAAAATAACAAGTTTTTCCTGAAAAAAATTTTCAAAAAAAAATTAAGAAAAGTGGGCCCCTCTGTCTAAAAAAAGTGACACATTTATCAATATATCTCCCTCTTCAATGCAACTGCAGACTTGCTAGAAACTTCTGCTGCAAGAGATAAATTTAGGATAAAATCATTTATTCCAGTGATTGATGCTCTTCGCTCTCATTTAAGCAGAAGAGCTACTGTGTACAAAAGAGTAAGAATTTCTCGTTTTTAATTGATCTTCATGCATCAAAGGAATAGATTTTACAGAGTGTCATGAATTTAGCGAAAGAGTTTCCTACTGATGTTGATCTCTGTCTTGTTGATGAACTTTTGAATTTCTACTTGTATCTTAAAAAGGCTTATGGAAATAAAGCAAGTTTTAGTCATGAAAGCATGTCATCATCATCATCATCACGTGCCGTCTCCGATCCGGAGGTTGGCTGTCACTTTCTTCCACAAGTCACGCTCTTCCGCTACTCTTTTGTTTCTCCAATGCTTGACAAATCAGCCCACTGTATCACGTCATCTCCCCATGTTCGTCTCCTTCTTCCCCTGCACCTCTTTCCTTCTACCATACTTTCAATAACCAATTGATGTAGCTGTCCTGCCGATCCTCTCAAAATATGTCCCGCGAATTTCATCTTTTGTTTTGCCAAGTCGTTTGCCCATGTATCTTGCACTCCAATTCTTTTCCTAATTGCTTCGTTTGTAATGTGTTTTTTATATGATATTTTTAATATTCTTCTGTAGCACCAGAGTTGAAAAGCATTAATTTTTTTGTGAATTTCTTTGCTGTAGGTCCAACTTTCACTTCCATATGACATGACTGGTTTGATGTAACAAGATAGAAGTCTCAGTTTTAATTGTAAATTTATTTCTCCTCTTAAAAATTCCTTGCATTTCCAAAATGACGCCTTTGCTTGACCGATTCTTCTTTTATATCATTGGTGCATCTTCCATCTTGTGTAATGAGGGACCCTAGGTATGTGTATGTGGTGACCTGATCCAATTGTTCTCCTTCCAGCTTAATGTTTATTTTGTTATTTCCATTGCTTTTTTCTATGAGCATTGTCTTTGTTTTCTTCAAATTGAGTTTTATTCCGTATTTTTTACTGATTTCATCGATTTTGTCCATGCTTTCTTGTAGTTTTTCTTCTGTGTCGGCGAGTATGACAAGCATGTACCATGTACCAGATAATAAGAAAGCATGTACCAGATAATAAAGAATGACAAAGTTGAAGCTGCTTTCCCTAATGTAGAAACAATTCTTAGATTGTTTCTTTGCATGATGGTCACTAACTGTTCTGGAGAAAGATCATTCTCTAAGCTGAAAAGAATCAAAAACGTACTTCGGTCTACAATGACACAAGAGCGGTTGGCTCATCTGAGCCTTCTCAGCATAGAGTGAGATAAACTGCGACTTCTCAATTCAGAAAAAAGTCGTTCGACTGAATTTCATGTTAGTTTTCTAAATCCTACGTAGTTAGTAGTGAATGAAAGAGCAGTTTAGAATAGAAATTCAGAATAACCTTTCATTGCAATTTGCAGTGTAGTGTGCAGTACTAACAGTGGTCCCTTGCTACAATGTTTTCCCTTGCACGGTTTCGTTGATTTGCAGTGTGTGATTTTGCATCCATTATAACGGAAACATTGTTGACTTAATTTGCACATGCTTATTAAATCATCGATCACGTGCTATTTCAAAGTTATCTAACTTACCTAAGCAAGGCTCGGTTTCCTCTGCAAGCAAAACCAGCTTACTTCCATTACGCTCCACGTAAGCTGGTAAGGGCCCCCATAAAATTCATTAGCACAGGGGCCCCATTTGACCTTAATCCGGGCCTGTACATGATTGTCAAGAATAAGCAGCACGGGGTTTTCCATCGAACATTTAGTATGTTTTATAAAATGATCTAAGTAATGGACAAATAATTCTGTGGTCATCTATCCGGATGGGTTTGCGACACCCAAGGAACCAACTGGAGCATTTTTGAGCATGTACGGTTTGTATCGTTTACGAGGAAAGACAAACATCGGTGGAATATCGTTATTTAGTAGGTAGGCCTAGCCATAGTTGAGCCACTTGGCTCAACTAAGGATCGGTGAAGTGGCTCAACTATGGAGCAGCGCTCAGTTTGAACACAACACGAAAATTTTGTCAGTTCCTTTTGATCCAGCAGTTTAAATTCTACGCAAATTAAAACTTTAAGCTTGGTATATACATACAAAAACTTTCGCCTTTCCAACTGCTATACTTCCTAAATGAGCTAAGCTGACTTTTTCTCAAGAAAAAACGGTTTTTAGTGAGAAAAATACATAATTTGAGCTAGCGAACTCATCTTTCACAAGAACCGCTTGAAACTACTGTAACAACGAAGAACAGCCATTTTACTGCAAACACTTTGATGTGGTCACTGTGCAATGATTTTGAACAAATCGATAAAAAATCCTGGTGGATTAACTAAGGAACCGGCTCAACTATGGTTACTTTCCCCTACGTACATCTCTGGCCGCACATAACGGCGTGGCGGGCCGCATGTAGCTCGCGGGCCGCCAGTTGGTGACCCCTGGGCTAAATGAAATAAACCATAACATTAAGCTGCCGTATTATTGCTACTTTACATAGTAGCCTTTCATTTCAGTTTAGTCCTGAAAACATCATCAATCTAGTGTCGTGAAAGGATAGACCCTCTCAACCCCGGAAGTCAGACCGACCCTCTCAGTCGCTGGAATGAAGGTTCCACCATCAGAGTCTCTCTCTCTATAGGAACAAAAGCCCTTTGGGAAAAGTGGAACAAATTGAATCGACTCCGAACTGGTGTTGGCTGTAGCTACTAGCTACTAAATCTCAAATGGAGCTACAACACGGGTCCAGTTACATGGATCTGTGGCACCAGGCATCAAATAGTGGAATCTTCTTTTGTGCCCTCAGCATACCACCCAATCAGCAAGTGGAACCTTTCAATAGCTTATGCAACTCTGTTGGAAAAGAATGTGTCATTTTGTGGTGTAGCCGACAGATTTCAACCAAATTTTGAAAACTTGATGGAAGAAAAAGAAGATTAGCTTAAGGTAGCCTATACAAAAAAAAAAAATTTCGCTTCAACAGCAACAAATTGGTTAAAAATATTGTTGTTTTTTCATTTAGGCTAAGAATTAAAGCATTCATTGTCAATTCCTAACAAACGTGAAACGCACCAGACTCCTAAAAAGAAAAAAAAATAGCCTACCGCACCAAACGATGTAGCCTAGGCGATGTGTAGCCTAGACTTAGCCTACGCCAAGACCATGGGAAAGTAAACTCATTGCCAGTGGCGTAGCCAAGGGGGGTTTTGGGGGTTACAACCCCCCCTTTGGCACGCGTGTGACGTCACGATATTGAGAATGATGCTTTCAGTCTAAAAAATAATTGCCTAATTTTTAACAAAATTGCATTAAAAGAGCGAGTTTTGCCAATACCAAACATTCAAACATCTCAGCCAGGAATTAGCAACAAGAAAACATAGAGACTTAGCTTAATTTCCGAAAAATGCCGAAGATAACATGATCTTATCCTTTCGCTGTGCCACCCGACAGCACCATTTTACAGGAATATTCATACCCAGATTTTTGTTGAAAATGCTCTCAGAATGCTCCAAATTCAAAGTTATTTTTCAAAATTTTCTGGGAGAGGCCCCCAGACCCCCGCCGCTGGGTCGTCAAAACCCCCCCTATTCAAAATTCTCGGCTACGCTACTGCTCATTGCTATAATCGTAGGTGCTGCATTTCAATTTGCGGTTGTTTAAAAGTAGCCTAAGCGTTGAAAGCGTTCCTCAGTTCAGTTCAGTTGTTTTTTATTTCTGACCATCATATCAAAAACAATACACGTCAACATAGCAAAGGTCGAGAAAAAGGTAGAAGCGACTGCATTGCTCACAGTTCACTGCTTGCAGTTTGAACACTTTGGAAAGGTTGGCGAGAGTAGCCTACGGTACCAATTTTGTGGCCTCTTTATAGGTAGGCTACCACAAATTGGAAAATCACCACGCATGTTTATAGCTTCGTGGTCATGTCCATACTGCACTAATAAGGCTGTTAATTAAGCCGTTTAAAAAAGGCTGAAACGGTGTGGCACTGTCTGGCCTAGCACCTGGAGCTCCCATAATGGCGAGTTGTTGTTTGAGATCCTGTGACAGGCTACTCAAACACATTGTGGTTCAAGGAATTCCAAGTCCACTGCTAGGCCTTTTAGGTCTGTTGCAAGTATAAACCTACTTGTATTAAGTTAGCACATGTTATGTTATAGGTGTAAATACTAAATCTGATAGTTTGTTCTAAAGACATTTATACTACAAAGTATTCAATCATATAGAGTAAGTTACCATACCCCGACTTCGTTTTTCGCGGCTTATTTCAGGTACTGGCACGTCACTGACCAGGATCCACATTGTGCAAGTTTTTGGTTTCTTCGCGAAATTCCCGATCAGCTACCAAAATTAGTAGCCTACTTTTCACATTGATTTACTTTTTACAAACTCGGTGACCGAGCCTACGTCAGTCGTTTAATAATATTTATTTGCATCAGACAAAGCTGTCCATATCCAAAGCCACCACTGTTTAAAGCCACCACTGACTACAAGTATGCAAAATTGCCAAGATTAAGCTTTCAACGAAACTTTCTCAGTCCGAGATTTCCGCAAGCAATCAATCAGTTTTGGTTTGCTGGTAAGTGTGAAGTCGCCTGTGCAGGTTTTTCATTTTTACCATGAATGTACGACCACTTGTCGTACATTCATGTACGACCACTTGTAGTCAGACTTCTTTCATATCTTTACTTAAGCAGTCGTTTACCCTTACCTTCACTCAATTGTTGAACTGTGACATTTTTTTGCATAAAATTGGTCTTTTTTATAGTAAACGTAGTCTATTTCTCTCAGCTTACTGCAAGAACCTCAAATACAAACGGAAAAAATAACTTAGCCGCTTTTATGTTTTCGATTCTCCGCTTTTTCCCTTCCCGGAAATGAGCTCAACTCCTTCTCCTAATTTTAGTCACTGACTGACAAATAGTTAGGTTGGTGAAGCAGCGTTTGTTTCCAATAAACTCAGCCTATTTTGAAATGACTGCCGAGTCAACTCAATACAATTCCTTTTCCTTGGCAGAAAGCAAGAAACCACATTGTTAAAATAGAATACAGAAGGAAAAGGTGGTAAAACAACAATGGCTTAAATTGTGCTTATGATGCATGACTAGATCAAAGGTGTGTATTATTGTAGGCCTATTTAAATACAATTTAGCTCGTCCACCAAAATTGCACGAATCAGTCGTCTCCTCATATCTGAAATAACTGGAGGAATGCTAATTGTGGAGGCAATCTAGGAACCACTGAATTTTACAGTTCACTATGGTAATTTTAAAACGCACCTACGGTACATTTAAGTTAAAAGAGGTGTACCATACTGTACTTATAGCTAAAACAAGGACTGTTTACCGATTTTAAGTAAAAATAAAGTGATCACAGCAACAATAGTGAGCATAAATTGCAGAGGATAAATATGCAACCTAACAGTTACGGTAATAACCAAGATGAAGTATGTAGACTACGGTAACCGGTAATTGATAAATAATTGGAAAATTTAAATAAATTGTCTGCACTTGTTTTGGTGATGTATTCATGATGTAGGAGCACATGAAAAGTACTAAATGGACCAGCACAGAACCCTAATCTTATTCTTCAAACAGTAGCATGTTGTTAGAGGTTGGCAATAGCCTACCTGTTTCTAAAGGCACACTAAGTTTTTTTAGGTGCAACCTATTTCGTCCCCTGAAAAGATCAAGAAAAAAATACAACAGAGCCGAAGTCGCTGATCGGAGTTGCCGCAAACATTTCAAAATTTAAAAATAGGGGTACGAAGTGTTCAGGAGACGAAATAGGTTGTATCTTTTCAGGGTACAAAATGGGGGTACGAAGTGTTCAGGGAACGAAATAGGTTCACCCACTCCATTTGCCTTTGCCAACTTATTGACATTCTCATTCAACCCAAACAAGTTCATAACTTCCTCGGTATTCTTTTTGTCCATCAGCTTCATACCACACATTGGCCTCACCAATTACCATTGATTTCTATGTTCTTAAAATTGCCAATTTGTTTTCCTGTAAGCACCATGTCTCACTTCTGTACAGTATTGCAGATCTCACACAATAACAGTAATATAAATTCTTCCTCTCGTTGTTAACGAAATCTTCTACCACATAACAACTCTCAACACTTCCTAAATTTCACCCAACCAAACCCTACTCTTTCAGTAACTTACTCTTTCAGTCACTGGTTTATTAGATCAGTGGTTATGCAGCCGACCCAAGATCAAACGTTGCTGGTTCAGCTCTCGGGATGTGCATTGTGCACTTGAGCACCACATTTCAGGACTGTTTTCCATTTTGTGGCATCTAGTGGATAGAATAGCTCCAGACAACACTTCAACAACTATGGAGTTAAAATAAAATCTTCAAAATAAAACAAATTTTACCTCATGATGGAGTTTTTTGAATTGGGACTATTCAGATTTTAGAGGAGACAATTGATTCGGTGCAGTCATTTTTGAAAATCTTGCAACAGCTTTTGTTTATGTAGAGAAATTGTAATCATTTAAGTTTATGTTGTAATCATAATTGGTTTCCATGTTTAACTTCTTATAACCACGGAAATGAAACGGTTTATGTTGCAATTGTTTCACAGTGAGGTAAATGGAAATTAGCTTTAATATCGCTTTAATATTATGCTCAAATAGTAATTAATGTAAGTTCCTGAAACCATCGGTTATTGATTCCTATTTTAAAACCATACCACTGTTGTTATTGCAAACACTTCACATCATGTTGTTTAAAAGCAAAACACTGTAGATAGTTTTTTTGTATTATAGGCTCATCGTACGGCGTAATTTTATTTTTAAATGCTCATGTTTTTGATTTTTCTTTTGTATTGGTTGTAAGGTTCAGTCGTCCCCACATGTTTGTATTTACTGGCATATCTCCAGTTACTTTAGGTATGTGGAACCAACTAGTTCTTGCAACTAATTCATTTATTTTAATCTGTTAGGTTTGGTGGCTGTGCTTAATTTACTTTCATCTGCCTAACCTTGCTCATCGCATGCATGTTTTAAACTTCTGGTTTTGCCACCTTTTCCTTTTGTTAGTTTTGTTTCCATACGCTGGCATATTTGTAAGTTTATCATTGATGTTGTTTTCTGACAAGGAAAAAATAAATTGAGTTGAATATCTTATGGGCACTTGGGTAGATCTAGAAACAATTTATAGGTTAGGGAATTAATGAGCATTGATGTCAATGAACTTGTGCTGTTACCAAATGTTGTGTTGCAAAATGTAACATTTCACACCAACTTAAAACTGATCCTATTTAATCTCCTTGTCGCATATGAAGTCTTCTTGTGTGATAGGCTACCAATAATTATAACCATCATCTTTTTGATGTACCATGAATATCATCAATAAATCACTGGTTTATTTTTTTTCAAGATGTGACCCATGTTTTCATGTTTAAGATATTTTGAAAGTTGGAACAACCAGTGGATTGCTCAAGCTAAGTGGTCAGGGTTTAGACTGTTTATTAAGAAATTTAGTGATTATTATAATTATTATATATCTTTTAGCAGCATCTTTATTTCAGTCTCAACTGTTACCCATTTATAAATACAGTACGGTATACTGTATTGTATCAGATTCTATCCATTTTCTCTTATTTCTCAATAAAACTGATGTGTGTCAGATTTTCAGTGTAGATTGATATAGATTTTCAGTGTAGAACGTCATATTTTTAAGAAACATATCTTTGTTGCAGATATTAATATAAATGTCACTTTTACTACAATTGTTTGTTTTTTGACATAAATCATTCACCAATAGCAAACAATTGCATGTTTAGTTTTTGTTTAAATATTTTCAGTAGTCAATTCACAATAAGGATTTTTATTGTGTGAAAAAGGTTGAAAACTGGTTACAAACACATTCAAATACCATGAGTTTCTTGTTTCAAAATCGTCACAACAAAACTTTTAAGCCTCGTAAAAGTATTCCAGAAGGCTCCCACCAGCATGAGCTGATGCGCCATGCTGCTGCCACACTTGGAAGTGGAAATCTGCAACTTGCCGTCATCCTACCAGAAGGTGAAGATCTCAATGAATGGATTGCAGTGAATACAGTTGATTTTTTCAACCAAATTAATATGTTATATGGAACTATATCAGAGTTTTGTACCGCAACGAAATGTGAAGTTATGTCTGCTGGCCCGAAATATGAATACCACTGGGCTGATGGTGTAACAATCAAAAAACCAATCAAATGCTCTGCTCCTCGTTACATTGATTACCTGATGACTTGGGTCCAATGCCAACTTGACAATGAAGAGATCTTTCCATCTGCTGTTGGTGTTCCGTTTGCCAAAAACTTCATGTCAGTTGCAAAAACCATTTTGAAACGTTTGTTTCGTGTCTACGCTCATATCTATCACCAGCATTTCTCTGACGTGATGCAGCTTGGTGAAGAAGCTCACTTGAACACATCCTTCAAGCACTTTGTATACTTTGTGCAAGAGTTTACTCTCATTGACCGCAGAGAGCTGGCTCCACTTCAGGAATTGATTGATAAGCTAATAAGCAGAGATAAAGAAAAATACAAGCAAAACTGATCAAGGTCGAAACTTTTATGTGAAGATGGTTGAATTCTAAATGTAAAGATACATTCTTACTCAAAGCAATAAGTTTTTGACCAATCATCTTTGTATTAGTGAACCATACAATATCAATGACCACGCAATTTTAAAATTAGAAACTAACTCTGTCTAGTTTTAAAGTTTGTTTTTGCTTTATAAAATGTAAAAAATTTGAAATATTTTAACACATCAGATTTGCTTTCAAATGGAAAACAGTATTTGACGTTGTCATATTTGCAACAGCTGATGTTGCGTTTAATAAAGCAGATGCTCAGCTTGCAGAGTGCAGACCCTGCCAGCACTCCTGCTGAGTGCTGACACATCTTTATTTTTGCATCACTTTTTTGTTCAATGCATTGTAGTTACCTGAGTATGTATTCTTCCTTCGGGATATGTATTAGATTAAAGCACAGTCTACATCTGTGGAGCTCTCTTCTGTATCTGATGGTTGCGATGTGTCAAGGCTATCCCCCAACAGTTCTTAGCAGAAGCTGCGTCACAGAAGTTGTGAGATTCCAATTGTTGGAAAGAATTAAGAGAGATCTAGCCTAGAAGAAAGGTAATAGCAAGAACAACATGAAGACATCAATTGCAGAACTACAAGAATCACACATTTGGAACCTTATTTATATACTTTGTAGTTATTAGATATGTGTGGCAGCTACTCCTTCGCTGCTTGCTGACATTCACATAAAACTGATGTAGTAAGCTTTTATGTTAATTAACTACGAATGATATAACTCAAATATTTTGCTTGTGCATTTCTCGCTGCTTGGGAATGTGGAGGAACTGGATGACTTGTTTTTCTTTGAGTCGAAAATACAAAACCTGCTCTGTGTTTATGAAACAGTGGTGCAGGTGAATAGAATTTGGTGACGTCTTTACCAATGTGCTTTTTCTATTGTCACGCTTTTTTCGATTCTGTGTAGGAGTTGCATGTTTTTTGTTCATTTTATCATGTCAAAACTGATTTTAAAAATTGTGATGCCATAAACGAGGTACACAATTACAGACAATCTGTCAACGTCATATGTTGTCTAAAACTAAATTTGAAAAGGGGCATAAAATTAAATTTCATCGAGAATGAACTGAAATTAAGATTGCTGTTGGTAGAATTCATGCTCTTCGTTTAACAGAAATATAAATTTACCATACTTCATCTACTTCATGATTACTTAATTGTTTTGTCACAACAAGATATATCATGACAACTTCAAAATTTTTTAAATTTGCGTTATTAAATATTTATTCTGTGAAATGATTTGTTATCCAATTTTTTCAAGTGTTATTATATTTTTTCGTCACTTGTGTATCTGATGGCTGTATATAAACGTAACATATTTTGGTTTCAGTTTATTGCCTTTGTTAGAGAAATGACACTCATCAAACACGATCTCTAATTTCTTGCAAAATTAAAGATGTGACAATTGTGACATTTTTATGATTTACCGGAAGCTAGCGGAGATGCGACATAAATTTACACCGGTTCTTGACTGCTATATCCATGATTAAATGGTTTCTGATTTGGATTGCACTGTAGTTGACTGTTGATCAAACTGAAAAAGTAACTTAATTCAACTTTTATTCATTCCATAAAAGCTTCATTAGTGCAGACTAATGTTGTTTGCTCAGCATGGCTTGTGTATGTTAATTGTTAACTGGATTTTCAGTAATTAAGGTTGGTCTTGGTTTTGTATATTGCTGATTGTTGATATATTCCGCTTCATGTTTGTTCCTTTGGGTGTGGTCTACCACCTCTTTATTTTTTGTATGTTTTTGTGATAACGAATGAAGTGCACAGTTGAATATTAATAGTCAACAGTATGCTGCCGTTAAAAGTCCAAGGTTTACATAGAGACCAGTCATTATTTGGCCACCCTCAAACGTACACGTGTTATACCCAAAACAAGGTTTTCAAGAAGTGTTGCTTTTAAACTTAATCTTTAAATGGATTTAAAATGTGTACTTTTGAAATCATATATAAACAATGATCTTTAGGAAACTACCCCATTCGAAACCACTAAGTTTATTGGTGCAAAAACATTAAGGTAAAATGTATATAACATGAGAGTTTATCGGAATATTTTACCAAGGTTACTAAAATGCCATGCTTCAACTTACCATTTCGATTTACATTGGTTTTAACTCCTGTTAAAACTCTAGTTTGCTTTATCGACATTAAATTATCAAATTTTCATCATGGTTATGTGTTTTACTTTTTGTGTGAGTCTAATGTTTGTTTGGAAAGACTCGTCATTGAATTTATCGTTGTTGTTTAAATGCTGCTGGCGAAAAAACTCTTCCCTCTTGATGTGACATTTTTTGCGACTCAATGTTCGGCAATAAGCTTTCTAGAAACGGTGGCTTTTCCAACTATGGGTTGCGATCCTAATAGAAGTCCCAAATTAATTTTTTGGGATTCAAAAACAAATAGTCTACTGTACACTGAAGACTAGGGTGGTCCAAAAAAAACTTTTTTTGTAAATGTTAATGTCTCACCCTAAAATATTGTTACCATTGATGAGAAAATGATATATGTGAATTTTCATAAAAATTGGTTGATATTTAGGGGTTGCTACCGGGGTTCAAAGTTTTGTCGTTTGCCCCCATTTTAACGTTTTAAGAGGATGTGATACAGATATGATATGATACGGTACAGTAAAAAATATGGTACAGTGCCATGGCATATTGCAAGAAAAATACAGTTTAATAATTACTCTATATAGTCTGTTTATAAACTCATGTACGTCTGTATTACGAATTATACTAACTGGTCTACAAATATATACAAAATGTGCGACTTTGTATACTTGTGTTTAAAGTTCAGAGACTAAATTTGACAATCAATAACAGCTTTAGAAGACAGTAAATAAACTACATGTACAAATGTACATGATGTAAACTAATATACATAGTACATACATAGTTATTACCCTCTAAACCAGGGGTTCTCAACCGTGGCCTTCGGCCCCCCAAGGGGACCACAGAGCGTTCTCAGGGGAGCCACGATAAAAAGCTTCATTAATAAATTATAACATGTATTGATGAATTATAACAGAATTGTGACACAAAAAACACTCATGTAGGTGTTAGTATCGTAAAGCTAGCTAAAAGCATGTTTTTTCATCATATGTTCTATCTCACTGCATGTTGCATCATCTTTTGTGATTGTAACGTAACAATTAAGGATACGCTTGATTTACTAGCGTAGTCTATTACGAAAAAGAAAGCATTAAATCATTTAATCATTCGTTAACTGTTTTTATTGATTTCGTTTCATTGTTCTTTAAACAAATACATTTTTATTTTGCTCAAGGGGGCCATGGTCTTTTAGAGCCACAGTCTGGGGGGCCATGACTCAGAAAAGGTTGAGAACCACTGTCTAAACCCTTGACAGCCTGTTTCACCCTAAAAGGGTAATCATCAGAAAGTCCTCCTTTTAGGTTAAAACAGGCTGTCAAGGGTTTAGAGCAGTGGTTCCCAACCTTTTTGACCTTGCGGCACCCTATCGAAGAGATAAATAGTTTGCGGCATCCTGGCAAAACTGGGTCAATTTTATGAGATTTCTGTATTTCAAGTAACTGTATGAAATAGCACAGAATGAGTTGTACAGTATAGCGCGCATAAATAAATGTATTTATTCAAAATTTAGTGTGAAATTTGGGCTTGACTTCTTGCACAAGTCCCTTAATATCTCGAGGCACATTCGACAAAGCCACCCACATTTCTTCCTCGACTATAAGCAGTCGTTCTCGTTTTTTTAGTTTTAATGTTCGTTTGTACGGAAAATCCACTAATTTGGAGACCCAATTGTAATCGCAAAACAATTCACAAAATATATTCATATAAGTATAAAGCAGTGCTCCGCAACCGGTGTGCCGCGGGATAACTATCATCAGAACATACTTTTTGAAAAGAAAGGAGTTTTTATGTTTTAAAAATTCTCGCTTTACCACTGCAAGACAACTCAAACTCTAGCTAGACTTCCCACAGTGCATTTATGATTTTTTTGCCTCACATTGAAGTTTTCGCAATGGGAAGGCTGCCCTAGTTTTAAAAAAGGCTGGTTAACGTGGTAGTGCGTTTTTAGAAGTCAGGCTAGGTCATTTTGAATTGTCAGTTAGCAGTGTTTAATGAAAAATTTCGTAATATTGAAAGCACAGCTATTAAGTGTAGTAGCCAACGTTTTGTCAATGGCGAGTCCATAACAAACGAGTAGCCTAATTATTTTGCAAAGAACTTCCAGCCAGGAACGAACGACTGGCCAGGAAATTTTTAGAGTGACCAACGAGTTTTTCATAACCCATGGTATCCATTGGAATAACTGCATCAACGTTAGCACAGATGGTGCTTCAGCAATGGTGGGCGAAGGAAGAAGTTTAGCTGCATGGGTAAAACGTCAAAATCCAGCCATTCAACTTATGTATTGCTGCTTACACAGGGAAGCCTTGATGATCAAACATTTTACAAGGGAGCTGACAGAAACAATGAATGACTGTATCCAAATTGTTAACTTTATTAAAGCAAGAAACAAGCGCAAATATCTCATTAAAAAGATGATAGTTATTTTTTACATTTTGAAAATGTGTCGGCCGAATTGTGCCGCAAAATTTTAAAGAGTTTTTAAGTGTGCCGTGAGTAAATAAAGGTTGCGGAGCACTGGTATAAAGAATAAATCAATTATAACTTAGCCTTTTCTCGATTAGCTATGTAGGCTATCGTGTTTGTATGCGCAGGTATGGTATCCCCCATGCAAAAGTTTCTATTTTATAGTGGTTCGCAAACAATCGTGCAATTTTATAATCGTGCTGGGTCACACAATCCGATAATCCATCACTGCAATTTGACTTTGTGCGCCGTGAAACGCAAAATAAAATCATGAAACCTGGCAATAATGATGCGTTTCAAACGTTTTTATGGAAAAAACAGCAACGATTCAAAATCTCTTTCACGCTGTTATTCCTGGGCGAGAAAACAAAGGCTTATTGTGGATTAGAGTTAAAATAAATAAATAAATTCCACACTTAACGGGTTAAAGTTAAAATATCTCGCGGCACCCTTGAGCATTGCAATTGGCACCCCGGTTGGGACATTGCCGAGCGTGGAGTGGCGTTGATCACGGAATACAACACATTACACACATGTGACGAAGAACAAAAACAGTATCTTTTGCGTGTCGTCGCCGATCACCGTCAGCGATATCCAGACTGCAGTAGAAAGACCCTCGCGCAATAATTCCTGTATGTAGTTTATTTGTTGTATTCTAAAGCTGTTAATGAATGTCCAATTTAGTCTCTGAATTTTAAACACAAGTATACAAAGTCGCAGCGGTGACGCGCTCGCTTTCCAATTATGCAATCCTGGTTTGACTCCCGGCTTATACTGGTTGTTGACAAACACCGCCCACGCCCACCTCTACCCAGGGTATAATATATTGGGTGGGCGTAGTTGCTGAAGTAAAGGCGGCCGAGAGAAAGGAACTGGCCACCCTACTCTCGTTAGTGCCGAAGGCTTAGTATAATGAGAACCTCATCCCTCGATGCTTGTATTCAAGTATGGGACTCACCTTTACCTTATACAAAGTCGCACATTTCGTACATGTACACCAGTTAGTATAATTCGTAATACAGACACATGAGTTTATAAACAGACCATAGAGTAATTATTAAACTGTATTTTTATTGCAATATACAATGGCACTGTACCGTATTTTTTACTGTACCGTATCATATCATATCCTCTTGAAACGTTAAAATGGGGGCAAACGACAAAACTTTGAACCCCGGTAGCAACCCCTAAATATCAACCAATCTTTATGAAAATTCACATATATCATTTTCTCATCAATGGTAACAATATTTTAGGGTGAGACATTAACATTTACAAAAAAAGTTTTTTTTGGACCACCCTACTGAAGACTACTTATCAGCATACTTCCCATAGAGTCGCATTAAAAATAATTTTCTGAAATGGAGTCTTACAAAAAGGGTTGAGAAGCCCCGTCAGAAGCATTCTTTCGTTACACAATTATCTATTTATTTCTGTATCATTTGCCATCCCAGACAGCAAAATCTGTCATTTTTACATCTGCAGACGTTGAATCGATGTAAAAAATGACGGATTTTGCTGTCTGGGATGTTTGCAGTGGGTTCCCACACAGCGATATCTTTCAATATGAAAACGTTTCTAACCTTGATTAGGCTTTTTTCTAAACAAATTTCAAATTCTAAAAGATTTTAAAATATGTCTGATTATGTGTGAAAACCTTCAGTTGTGCATTATTATAAGAGCTCTTATTTCGAAACATACTATAGGATCGTTTGATGGAACGTTCAAAGCATTTTCGTTTTTTCTCGATTTATACGCAAATTGTTTGTATTCTTCAATCTGAATATGATGTTGTCTTAGATTCCACTGACGTATGTATCCTGATGATTCTATTGTGTGTTTCATGGAAATGAATTAGTCCATGTATTTACTTTCATGTTGATGGACCAATTGGCTTACTTGTACACATTTCAGCTATAAGTCAATATAGTGTTCGTTATTTTATAGTTAATGATATTTCTGTGCGAAATTAGATTTTTGAATGAGTTATCAACAATCGAAGGCCTGAGTTTAAAAACTACTCGTCATATGTTTTGGAAATTGAGATCATTAAAAATGTGTTGTATGATGGTCAATACATGTCCCCCCGCAACATTTGATGTTAAAAACAACTTAATTTTGCTATATCACACGCTGGTGTTCGCATAGAAACGAAAGAATTATATATCCCCTTAGAAAAAGTTTGACTTGCTTTTTCTTAAAAGTTGAGTTTTGTGACTCAAGTAGTTTTTATCTCAGATCTTCAATATTGGAATCTCCTGAAAAACGTACTTTTTGTCATACTGTACTTTAATAAATCAACCTTGCTTCAAATATCCGGTTAATGTGCTAGTGGTTGTTCCTTACTGAAAGTACACTGTGCTTGCTTGAAGTTGCTTTTTCCTGAAAACGTAAGGTAACATTGTCTTTTAACAGAGTTTGAATATTGCAAGCACAGAATGCAACCGAACTGCAACTTAAAGGTAAAATGAACTGGCAGTGGTCTCAAACGCGCAGTGTCGTTATAGACAAGTGGAAAATGTCTGAAGAGGGAAATTACAAGTTGTTTCAACTTGTGAGATGTCGTCAGGAGCTGTTGTGCGTTGGTAACTAGCTGTAGCCTCTGACGCCATGTTTTTTGGCTTGTAACGTTTTTGGCTATTTTGTCACGTCACGATCGAACCAGCTACGTACGGTGTCGTTTTATAAATGAACCGCTTGAGTTTAGATGAGTGGAAGCTAGTAGATAATGAAAGAATTGACGCTTGTTCGTCCTTCAGCGTTGCATGTCCCTTCCTTGTTGTTACATGTTATAGTTAGCATTCGAAACAACAACCTTTCTTGGCTAGATTATAAAAAGGCGTATCATTTAAATACCTCGTGTTACGTTTAAATTAGTCATCAATGTTTATTTTTTATTGATGTGAGCACAAGTTTGTGTGTTAGATCAACACAGAAATGCAAATAGTGCTACTGGGCTGACGAAAGCCTGCTTCGACAGCCAGTTTTATTGGTAGAAGGTTTCTCCATTACAAAGTTGAAAATCTTATCCATCAGGCCCTGCACTGCGACGACTTTCAAAACTAAAAGCGTCAGAGCAATTACCTTTTATGATGTCATACAGACATCTAAGGATTGGCTACACTCTGCTTAATCACAAAATCCCCAAGAGTAATCTTGACTATTGTTAAAAATTAGTGATATGCTGACGACTATCCTTGTAATTTCTGAAAATATTTGAAACATTACTTCATCATCAACAAACGTTGTGACGACAAGATTTCTCGTCTATTTGTGACGACAAGATTTCTCGATGTTTACTGTGCTTTAAATTGCTCTGCGGACGTCCTTCGTATTTTTAAAGCTCTTGATATTAATTTCGAAGCTACAATATTAAATTGGTAATGTTTTTAATCAGTTAATAGTCATGGCAGTTAATCGTTTGGAAAAGGATCACATGAGATTTTCAACTGATTATACAATTGTACGTTTGTAGGTGCTGTGCTGGTGTAGCTAAAATCCGTCTGCAAACAACATGTGTTCTCACCAAAGCTTACTTATTGTGTTTACGTTCAATGGGCCTATATGAAAACTTTTTTTTATTGCATTCTAACTAAACAATAAAATTAAATAATGTGTTTGTCATTTGATTTTCTTCCTGTATTTCAAAGTGGATTTTTTTGGACCGATTTCTTTCTTGCACCTTCAGTCTATTTGCGTGTTCAATCATAGAATTACTTTGACTTATCATTGTGACAAAGCTAGAACGAAAATGTTGGAAGGCAAACGTCATCCCACATGAATAATAATGGTTTCAAAACGTTGTGATAGTATTGAAACAGGATTTTCTGGACAGCGATTGTCCCACGTGGTTACGCGTCCCTGATTTGTCAGTCGTAAACAGCATCGAGTGAACTAGTGCATAGAGCCGCAGACGACGACTGTGGAAAAGTGAAACCTGAATAACTGTGACCGAGAGAAGTAGCTACGGAGGAAGTTGCCCCCCTTCTAAAAAATCATGTTTCAATACTATATTACAACGTATTAAAACCATTATAATTCGTATTCAATAAAGTTTGGCCCCAAAGCTTCGGTATATCACTACCACGCAACAGTCTTGAATCCGTTTTGGACCAAACTTTGAATGGTTCGACCTCGTGTGGAAGACAGTGTTGGTAAATTCTATTTTGATATTTCCCCTTTGATTAAGTGAAAGTTACAGGGAATCAAGTTTACTTTTACATGTCACGAATAGTCGGTAAACACTACCATCACTCCTATCAAAGAGTGCAAAAACTTAAGAGGTAAGGGCCAGGTTTGCTTGGCCTATAGCTATTTAAGTCTCTTAGCCTATGTAATATTTGAATGTCACGGTTTTGTTGAATGTTGCTAAAGAAGGAGTTTGCACAAGCTTAGAAAAATTAAACTGGGCAACGAATTTTCAAAAGTTGATTGCTAGTCGATTTTAAGGTAGGCCTATTTTTGTTGCAATTTTAACTTACCCCCCACATGAACAATTTGCAACAATCCGTGAAATGATTTTAGACTTCAATAGGCGATGCTATGTAGGCTATGAATGCAGTTGTTTTTATAAACAAATTTCATTTTTAGTCCATATGATGTGTCCGGCTACTCTCGTTTAAGCCTATCGCTTGTGTGTTGGTAATGGAGCATTCCTAATAGTCATCCAGCGGAAGTCAGAAAGTTTTGGTTGGTTTAGTTTCACCAGAAGACTTATCTATCTCTTTTCCATTCTGGATAGTTTATGCATTGGTGAAATCCCTTGCCATTGTGATCGCTAACTGTTCCACAGTTTGGTAACAAAATCGAGATCTGAATCAAAAAATGTGTCTTTAACTGAAGTAGCCTATTGCACCTGTGCGTATATTGAGGCCAATGTAACTTACTTAAACAAGTTTGGACGCCAATTGTGAGTAATTACCAACCTTTTTATGCTTCAAAATGTTTGTGGTGATCAACTTAGAGTGCAATTATGTTAAACAGAAATTCTGCTAGAGGCGGTAGCTCAACTCTCCCTGTGCCTCAACTCTCCTGCATCTCCCCTACCGGTACTGGTATATACACTTATTTAACAGTTAGCACAGTTATCCGGGAGTAACAGCCTGCAGTATTATGTGCATACACAACAGCTGCACCACCAATATACAAATATAATAGGCCTACTGGTATCAAACAACAACAAGGTTCCTTCAACTGTCACTATATAGGTGATTGCTACTGTATTACACTTGAAATTTTTTCCTAAAAAAGTTAATAATACGATCATTGAAAGCAATAAATTCTTGGCAAATTGAGGTGAGATCAACCTGATCGATCAAGTTTTTCTGAATGTGTTCAACTGTTCATCCTATGGTTCAGGTGCGCTTGGGTTAATCTGCTTTTTAAGCAATTTTTCACCAGTCTGTGCCACGAAAAAGACCTTTTTGCAGTTGCATTAAACATAGGGATTTTCAGGTAAAACTGTATCAGTTTTGATAGATTCATGTAAATGTTTTATCCATTTTAACAGCTTGAGTTCGTTTTTTCGAGAGAATTAACATCAATATCCCCATCTAGCCTGGTTTAAGTGCCTTCTTTTAGAGACAAAGTTGCTGCATCCTGTACCCTTGCTCCACCTAAAATTACTTTCTCTATATCACAAAAAACTGCAGGTTATCTTGGTGAAATCTTTCCCTATCTTTTCAAAAATATTTGGCTTTCAAAAGTGGGTGGGCCAGGCCCACCCAGCAGGGATATCTAAAGAAGGGGATATGAAGGCTTTTAATACGTCTGACAATAGAAGGGCTTTTGTTTATCGTAAATAATCTCTGTTTACAGTAAAATAACAATTGACACCAATAGTAGTTTAATAAATCTTGTTAGCCTACCTGCATTGCGCTATTAGCATCAGGCCTGGATGCTCACTGCATGCTCATGGTTACTTGTTAATTCAACTACCCGTAGCTTACAGTTGCTTTACATCTAGCCTACTGCAAAGGCTTTGTTAAGAAAAACAGCTTACTGGTAATTTTTCAACTGTCTTTTCAAACAAGTATTCTTTGATTATGCTCTATGTAACATTTACTAATTGTCTTCTGTAGCTGACTATACCAGCTATACTATAAAACTTTCTATAATTTTGAGAAGAACCGCTTGTTTAACGCATTACAAAATACCGCCCTGGTAGTGTCATAAGAATAAGGCAATCGCTGTGAGCCTTCGCATCCCTTTCTCTAGATATCCCTGCCACCCAGAAAATAAAGTAGGTGGGCCCAGACCCACGAGGCCCACGTGGTTCCTCCATCCCTGCTGTGTTTGTGATTCAAACATCCTACAGGAACACGAAACTTCCTAGATTAGATTTTCAAAAAGACTTTCTGAGTCCGAAGCTAATTTTTCGCAATCAATCAAGCCATATTTTTTTTATTTGCATCAGACAAAAATGTTCATGTTCAAATCACACAAAAAATACGAAAATAAAAGGCATAGGCAGTGTTGTACGCGTCAATGAAATAAATTGACGGCGTCAGCGTCAGCGCGAATTGCCTAAAAACTTTACGGCGTAAAGTAGGCTACTGCGTAGGAAGACGGGCAAAGCGGGACGCGGGGCAAAGCGGGACAACGCGATTTCTCACGTTTTGTATTCTTTGGCTCCCTCTAACCTGAAGCACTAGTTAGGCAACTACAAACTGTATTTGCTGTGAAAAAATGGCGACTGGCAGAGCACAACGCGTGTCGTGAGGAAGTAAAATGTGTTTTGGCATGGTTTGTTATAAGAAAGAGATGGAAAAGTAGCTACCACATTCGTTAACATAAGCGAATTTGTTGGTAGCTTTGTTTTTATCTTAGACATTGAGACAGTATTTGTTGGTAACAAAAGCAACTTTCACCTAAAACTTTACAGGTTTCAGCAGAGATGTTGTTTTCTAAAGGCTATACTTTGGGGCAAAGAGGGACAGCTGTATTAGGGTAAAGTGGGACAGTGCATTAGGACAACATGAGACTCTAGAAGTCTAGATTGTATCTGTGGTTCTTCTGTTAATTGAATTTTTCTTTATGACTCTTTTAACCTTCAAGATTGTAAAATATTTATCAGCATTCATTTATATTGTATCGGTAGGCATACACAATTTAATTCTGACAATAGTTCGTCGCTATAAGAGAAAAACTGAAATAGGTAAATGGACAGATAGGCTATCAATATTAAGAATGCAATAGAAGATGTGAAAAGCAAGAAGTTGTCTTTAAGAGAAGCGGCTAAACAGTACCAAATCATGCAAAAATGAAGTGTCCCGCTTTGCCCCACGGCTGGGGCAAAGCGCGACATTTAAAAAAAAAATTGTTTTTTGATTTGTACTATAACAGTAGAAAGATTCCGCTTGATATTCGAACCACATATGCTGACCAACTAAGGCTTTCGATTGAAAAAGAAATTAACTAAATCCAACCATCACTGTTGCTGAAATTACGTTTTTACGAAAAGTGTCCCGCTTTGCCCCGTCTTCCCCTAAGCTCTTAAAGAAATTGACGGCGTCAGCGCTAATTTCTAGCGCTATTTTAGCCAGGGTCTCAGGGTCTCACAAAACGGAAGTATTCGACTTCTAACGAGTTTGGTTTTTAAGACTGTTTCGAGCTGTGAAAGACGATTTCGTCTTTTCTCGACTCAGATTAACCCAGGATACGATAAACAAACTTGAAACTGCTTAATTGGATAAACGAACAGCTGCCACAAAAAAGATTGTTCATTGCTATCAGTTTGAAAGTCAAAACGTCAAACAAAATTTAACTCTCATAGTGAAACGAAATTTTCCATGAAAACGAAAAATGACGCGCATCGCTTGACGCTTAAAATCGGCAAAATAGTTGACGGCGCTATCACTTCCGTCAATTAAAAAATAAACTGACGGCCTAGCCTCAGCGTCAACAAAAAGTTGGCGGCGTCAACGTACAACACTGGGCATAGGCTACTGTAATGTACACGCAGCTGTGGTGCAAAAGTATTTCAAATGAAATTACTAGCTCATTTTGTTCAAAGGTCTACCACCAAAAATTGTTAAGCTCCGTCCATTCCGCAGACGTTTGGAGACAAATTGGAAGAATTTGGATTGCGATAATGACTCCCAGAGATGATGTACACACACAGTCACGTTGCTCTTAACTTTATTAAGCGTCGCTCTGGTGGCGCTGATATGGGATACTTTAAGTTTAAGACCCTTTCTTCGGATGAATGTACCTTCTTAAAAATGCGGCATATTTTTTCCTGTTGTCATTTCTATCAAATCCGTTTAATTCTAAAGACAACTCTTGTTTTTTAAGAGAAAATACCCCTTTCCTTCTATAATTTTACTAATAGCCTATTTTTCCTTCTGAAGTATTTATTGAGGTACTTCATTTTTTGTTTAATTTTATCGTGTCGAGCACTGGTATTCTTGTAGAGGAACATTGCAATTTTTCAAAGAATGTTTTTATTGACCACGAGAGGCAGTATTGGACCGCATTTGTTGCTGCGGAGATCAATGGGGGTCCAGTTGAATGCCAACGCGCCACAGCAAATACCAACGTAGGACGTAGCTTATACTATTCTTGTATTATATTGCAATCAATATTTTATTGTTACTTTACCGTAATCCTACCATTATCCTTCTGCAATACAGTAACGCCTATAGGCTACGGTAAATTACAATTTCCATAGGCCTAAATGTGATGAGGACTTTTATAAACACTTTACCACATTTTAGTTTACTGTTCTGACGACAAGCTAATGAAGAGAGTCGGATAAAAAGAACAGCAGTTCGAGCTATGAAACACCTTCTCGTAATATTTAACATAAACAATAATGAGACTCATACGTTGACAAATCAATTTTTTTCTTGAGACAAATCAATCAAAACACGACACGCTTGGCTGCTTGATTTGACGTAACGTGCATGATATGATGCGGAAAAAAAACAAGTTCAAATTATCTCTTATCTATTCAATAAAATGCTCAATATGCGAACAATCAATTAAATATTTGATGAGGCGTTGGGTGTTTATATGTTAATGTACATGCATTTAATTGCTGTTGCATATGTAATTTTCTTTTTTAATTAACCCCTAAATGTAATTTTGTGAAACCATGACTTATTTTTATCAATACAACTTTATCAGTTTACTTGTTAGAAAAAAGAATTTCCTCTACGAAATACGTAGACGCCATAGATTTTAATCAACTTGGAGAAAACAGCAGTCTCTAAAAAAGAGATATTTTGATCTGAATGGTTTTGAGATGTTGTCCTGTCGTTTGCTTCTCTATCCCGCTAAACATAAAAGGGCTTAGTTTTCGTTAGTTGTCATATAATTGGTAACAATCACATATTGGAGTATCGTTGACACAACCACCATATTTCTAATTCTAGCTACCTATAATGATAAAGAGAAAAAACTAGCCATCAATTATTTTTATCTTCAAGATCATCAAAAATTTACGTTGTATTTTGTTTCTGGCAGATTTGGCTCCTAGCAATTACATGTCGGTACTGTTTTTATTTTTTAGAGTCCAAGTTTTTAATGGCGGCACTTGATAGCTTCTATCAAGATAAATCGCGCCGAACTATTTTAAATAGAGAAACTAAACCCAGGGCAGAGAGCCTTTAAACGTTCTGACCTTCACAAATAAATAATGAAGAAATCATAGAAAACATCCACACCAATTATTGCTATTCTTTTTCGTTTGAGTCAAAAATAATTTTGAGTAGGTTACAAGCTAACGAACGCGGCATCTAATTTTTTGGAATTGTTTTAATAGCTTTCAATAGCGTATAAGGTATTACCGTCGTATGAATAGAGTAGGCTGCACGAGTTTCGTTTTGTTTTTAAAACTCTTCATCTGACAGACTTCATGCTTTTGAGCATGAACTATATTTTTGTTACAGCAAACCAGAGTTGGATTAATTACAATAGTAATTGAATGTAATTAATTACATGTTTTTAGGTAATTATAATTGAGACTTTTGTTGTTGAGTACTGTGATTGTAATCGTAATCTTAAAAACATTTCATACATACATTTCTAAACATAATTACAATCCCTTTTGGTAAGTCGCACACATAATAAGCTATACGATGTAAAATAGATGTGCCTGTGTGAACTTAAGCGCGAAAAATGTGCTATGACGTGAGGTAAATGTAATTTCTTGTACTCTGGTGTCTTTATCAAATGCAGGGATATCTATAACTACTGTGTATTGTAGTAGTATTATTGTAGTTATAGACATCCCTGATCAAATGCTATTGTATTGTTTTTGATAAAATCAAACTGTCAAAAACCATTGATGAACATATATATTGAAACATTTAATGTTATAATTGAAACGTGCATTGTAATTTGAAAATTATAGAACAATGTAACAGTGTAATTGTAATTTATTTAAAAAAAATTGACGATGTAATTGTAATGTAATTGAACTGAAGCTATGTAATTGATCCAAATTTGCAGCTAACAAAACACACAGCTCATGATGTGTTGGTATAAAATGATTGAGTGGATAAAGCGCTCGCTTTTAACTTGGTAAACATGGGTTTGATGCTTTCCCTGGCAAAACCTTATAAAAATCCCACTCAATCTCGTTTCTGTATAATACTAAACATTGGAAAAATGAATTAGACTAACAAAGTAGCCTACTTTTGGCAACGCATTGTAGCTACCCTGAAACTGTCTGGTAAAAGCTGAAAGCAACCAACCTGCGTTGGAAGCAAGGTCATTTAAAAGCATATATTATTATTATTATTATTGTTATTATGATGATACTCAACAATGATTTCAACGGCTTAATTGACTTTACGTCATTCAGTACACTAATTGAATTTATAGTCGGTTGCATAGCCGAGTGGTGAGAGCCTTGGTAAGGCACTCGATAGGGCGCCGGTTCGACACCGCTCAAGTGCATGCGGGTGCGTCTTTGACAGGACACTCAAAGGCATACCTGAAGGTGGACACGATGACTGGCTTCCTTGCCTTTCCGTCTACTTTATCCAAATTTTCAACCACCAGGCGTACCTAATTCTGGTTACGACTAAAAAAGAAATTCACAGGTATCTTCAAATCGGAAATTAAAATCCAACTACAGAAAATAGGAATGAGAACGAATGTGGTTGTGTCTTCCATTTTTTATGATGAACTTCCTTTTCTTTCCACCCATTACTTCTTTTCTCGTTGAACATTCCAGAACCAACGATGTAGGGCAAATCAAAAAGGTCATTTAAAACGATGACCTGTATTGCTAGATTCTCAGTCAGTAGCCTATCTAATTGTTACTGCCAATTTTCTTAAGTTAAGCCCTCTGCGTTCATTTGTGACTCGTTTGTTAATATTTGGATTTTTTCTCTTTTGCCGACCACTGTACTAAAAAAGCCACCTGTTTTTGTTTCTCTTTTATATTGTTTGGCCTCTTTCGCATCTGCGTTTTGGCACCTGTGGTCTGTTTTCGTTAAATCAGTAACTTATTAGTCGACGATACAACGTCAGTTTTCATTGAATTATACAACCATTATGACCTATTCGTTTTTCAATAATTGTCAATCCTTGAGAAAGGGAATTCGTAAATTGTACTGTAAATCGATTTGTTTCATTCTACAAAATTGCTTTTCTCTGGACGGTCGCAAATTAAGAAATCTCAAAGTTACCTGTGTTTAAAAGATTGTCTAAAAACGCACATTAAAAGAACACGTGAAAACCAATTCAAATTCATGTGTCGTGTTGTTGGAAGCAATCTAGACAGAAGAAACTGACCAGGCAGTTCAATAGAGCAAAGGTCAACGACAAACAAAATACGTCACTGTAACGTAGCAATCAAATAGACAAAGCGGAAGTTACATTTCAGTTTTTAGACATTTCAATCAAGAAAGTCGTCGTTGTTGACAGTGAGCGAAGTTGAATGTCAAGAAAATGGCAACAAATTCTGTAAAGGAGACAGACGTGGCAGATAAATCAAATGCCGAAGAATCAACAAATCCAGAACCCCAAACATCAAAGGTGACAACAAGATCACAATCAAAAATGCTCTACCAAGCAGAAAATGGCAGTCTGCACCCAAGCGACAGCACCAGCAAAGTTTCCAGCAAAAGCCGCTCCTCTACAATGAGCGCTAAAATTAAGAAGGCGGTAATATTAGCTCGATTGGAATCACAAAAAAGGATCTGCGAGTTGGAACAAGAGCAAGCGAAAGCAAGGGCAGAATTTGAAACAATGGTCCTAAAACAAAGTCAGCTACGTGAAGAACAAGAAAGAAAATTCCTGCAACAAGTCCAGGAAGCTAAACTAAAGGCAGAGCTCCAAGAGACAATTGCCCAACTTTCGGAAGAATCGGAAGAAGATGCTGGTGAGCGCTATAAAATGTCTAAAGACAATGTTGATATAAACGGACAATTTCAATCGAATTTAGCAACTAATGTAAACAATAATTCTGTGTATCCTATGTTATCCCAATTAACGTTGAGTGGCGTAGAAGCCAGGTCTAACATTCACGAATCTATTGTCGTTTCAAACAAAATTAATCCTTCACAAACAGTAACAAATAAATCGTTTGTGAGACATGAGCCGAGTACGTCGTATGCCCAGACCCCTGTACTAAATCAAATAAACAATAATCAATCAGTAAACTCGAAACAAATTCCAAATATTACTATCAACCCGTCCCCACTGTTGTCTGTAGAACCCCCAATCTTTGATGGAAATTCTGCTGAATACTGTGGTTTTATAGACGCATTTGATACGTTAATTGATTGTAATTTCACAGAGCCTAAACGTAAACTTTTTTATCTGTTGCAATACACCAAAGGCTCTGCGCACACTTTGGTAAAAGGGTGTCAATACATGCTTCCCCACGAAGGTTACACAAAAGCAAGAGCTTTGCTACAACAAACCTTCGGTCAAAAATTTCAAATAGCTCGCGCATGTGTTGATTCCGTCATAAACGGCCCATCTCTTCAAAATTCTAACAAGGATTCTCTAATCAAGTTCTCTTCAGAACTAACTTCCTGCATATGTACTTTGTCTGGCATGAATTACTTACAGAAAATGGACAACATGGATACCATAACAAAAATAATAAGACGCTTGCCAAGTGGCTGGTATTCTGGCTGGTTACGCGAAGTTGACGTAATTTTGCATGAAAGAAATCAAGAAATAAGCCTTTCAGATCTCTCACGGTACGTCTCGCGCAAAACGAGAGAAACGACCAATTTGGCATGCGATATTCTAAAATCTACTAAAAAACAATTCGATGATTCCAACTCCAAACGTAGGAGCAGCGTAACCTTTGCAACGCAAATAAAATCGTCGAACCATGAAAGGACATGCCATCTGTGCAGAGATAAACATTTTCTCAATCAATGCAAACAATTTCGAATGATGAATATTGACCAAAGGCTTAAATTTGTAATGGACAACAAACTTTGCAAGTGCTGTTTAAATGCTGGTCACTGGGCATATCAATGTAAAAGGAAGGACCCTTGCATAAAACTAGGATGCACTGAACGCCACACTACTCTCTTGCATCCCCCAGATGCAACACAAATCACCACAAATATCACACCTAAAGACACAACTCAAAAAATTAATATCAATCAACCTACACAAGCAATACGCAATGGGTTTGTCAACACACGAACAAATTCTCGCAGTCTGCTTCCCATAATCCCAGTAAAGGTTCGCCTGCAAGGAAGTAATCAAACTATCACTACACAAGCGTTTTTGGACAGTGGAAGTACAACATCTTTCATAACAAATGATTTGATAGAAAAGTTGCAAATTGCCGACTGTCAAGAAACTAATATTTGTACCATCACGCTAAACAACACTGGCAAACGTAACAAGGTAAAGGTGGTCACAAATGTCGAAATGTCAGATTTTGACGAAAACAAATACATTTCTCTAAGCTCTCTTTACTCCACTTTTCAAATTCCTGTTTCAAATACAGATATTCCTACCCTAGAAGACACTAAACACTTTCCAGAATTTGCAAACATCTCGATTCCCGATGTTGACGCAGAGGTAGGACTTCTTATCGGCAATGACAATCCGTACGTTCTCCAACCACAAGAAGTAATCCAAGCAAAGGGTGGCTATTATGCCATCAAAACGGCCGTTGGCTGGCTAGTGAATTGTCCTAACAGCAAACAGGATCAAAGTAAAACTAAAAATTTCTTTACCAAAACTTCTACCCATCCAATGTGCGACATGTGTTTTGACGCTGTTGACTCAATTGTTAACTGTAAACCCGAATTATCTGTTCAACAAGCTCAATTCATGAAATCTGTTAACTCTAGTATCAAACTTTTGGAAGACTCGCACTACCAAACTCGACTTGCACCAATGAAGGCAATGACGATTCCTCGATTGGAGTTATCAGCTGCTACAATCTCAATTAGCTCTGAAAAAATACTACAAAGAGAGTTAAAGGTACCTTATCTCAATAAAGAGTCAATTTTTTGGACCGACAGCACAACTGTCTTGCGCTATCTCAACAACTCAAACAAAGCGTTTCATACCTTCGTCTCAAATCGAGTTCAACAGATTAAAGATGCTTTAACAATTTCCCAATGGAGATACGTTCCCACTAAATGTAATCCTGCTGATCATGCTTCAAGGGGTCTCTCAATTCCAAACTTTCTTCAATGCAATCAATGGAAAAACGGCCCTGAATTTCTATGGAAACCACAATCTCAATGGCCTAAGCAACCAAAATTTCTCGAAGTCGTGGACAATGACCCAGAAATTAAACAACCAAAGCAAACGTGTTTTGCAACCCAAAGCGAATCCCACTTTCTGGAAGATCTTTTGGGTAAGTATTCTTCTTGGTACAAGCTGAAAAGAATCGTTGCTTGGCTTTTCCGTTGTAAGCATAAATTTCTGACTTTAAGACTCACTAACCTTGCAAATAAACAAAATGCCCCAGCACACAATCTTTGCTTGTCTCCAGATGAGCTCACAAAGGCACAAGACTTTATTTTTACCTTTGTTCAGTCAAAACACTTTGCCAACGAAATCAGCCAACTGAAAGCACAAAAGCCATTAAACAACTGCAGTAGCTTAATAAAATTCGACCCTTTCTTAGAAAACAATTTACTAAGAATTGGTGGCCGCATCAAAGCTGCACCTCTCAAACACGATGCAAAACATCAAATTATCCTTCCAAATCGCTCCCAAATAGTTCCTCTCATCATTCAAGAAATGCACGACACATTTGGTCACAGTGGCAGGGAACACGTCCTGTCTGCCCTGCGCGAAAATCTATGGATTATAAAAGCCAATTCAGCAGTCCGCAAGGTTTTATCCAAATGTGTTGATTGCCGCAAAAGAAGCGGAAAACTCAGCACACAAAAAATGGCTGATCTTCCTAAAAACAGATTGACACCAGACAAACCTCCATTCACCTATGTTGGTGTAGACTATTTTGGCCCATTTATTATTAAAAAGGGTAGAACAGAACATAAAAGATACGGTGTCATTTTTACTTGCCTTGTAATAAGAGCCGTACACATTGAAATCGCAAACTCTCTTGACACTTCATCTTTTATACTCGCTCTACGACGATTCATCGCAAGAAGAGGGCAAGTAGAAGAAATTAGATCTGACAATGGTTCAAACTTTGTTGGTGGTGAACGAGAAATGAGAGAAGCCATCAAATCATGGAACAACAGTCAAATCGAAGATGCTTTAACACAGAAAAGCATCAAGTGGATCTTTAACTCTCCAAGTGCATCCCATCATGGAGGTGTGTGGGAAAGACAAATCAGATCCATTAGGAAAATCTTATCAGCTATCTGTAAAGGCCAAACTTTAACAGATGAAACGCTGACTACCTTCATGTGTGAAGTAGAAAACATTATTAACAGTCGTCCACTTACAAAATCGTCAGACGATCCTAATGACATGGAGGCTCTCACACCGAACCATTTGCTTCTTCTAAAACAGCAAATAAACCTTCCTCCAGGCTCATTCACAAACAAAAAAGAGCTTTACTCTCGAAAACGCTGGAGACAAGTTCAATACATGGCCGACGTCTTTTGGACACGGTGGGTAAAAGAGTACTTACCTTTGCTCCAGCAAAAACAAAGGTGGACCAAAAAATCTCCTAATCTGACTGTGGGGGACATAGTTTTAATCGCAGATAACACACCCCGAAACAATTGGCTCATGGGTCGCGTAATTCAAACGTTTCCCGACAAAAATGGCATTGTCCGTAGCGTTAGCGTTCAAACTAAACAGTCCTTGATTGTCAGACCAATTCAAAAGTTATGCTTGATCGTTCCTGCAAAACCAATGTAAATTTGTGCTGATTTTGTTTTCTCATGTTGTTTATACCTGTGTATTTGAACAAATGTACGAGGCCTTAAAGGGGAGGGAATGTTACTGCCAATTTTCTTAAGTTAAGCCCTCTGCGTTCATTTGTGACTCGTTTGTTAATATTTGGATTTTTTCTCTTTTGCCGACCACTGTACTAAAAAAGCCACCTGTTTTTGTTTCTCTTTTATATTGTTTGGCCTCTTTCGCATCTGCGTTTTGGCACCTGTGGTCTGTTTTCGTTAAATCAGTAACTTATTAGTCGACGATACAACGTCAGTTTTCATTGAATTATACAACCATTATGACCTATTCGTTTTTCAATAATTGTCAATCCTTGAGAAAGGGAATTCGTAAATTGTACTGTAAATCGATTTGTTTCATTCTACAAAATTGCTTTTCTCTGGACGGTCGCAAATTAAGAAATCTCAAAGTTACCTGTGTTTAAAAGATTGTCTAAAAACGCACATTAAAAGAACACGTGAAAACCAATTCAAATTCATGTGTCGTGTTGTTGGAAGCAATCTAGACAGAAGAAACTGACCAGGCAGTTCAATAGAGCAAAGGTCAACGACAAACAAAATACGTCACTGTAACGTAGCAATCAAATAGACAAAGCGGACGTTACACTAATCTCTTGAAAGACATGCATCACTTTTGGTTATTTGGCTAGCAGCAGTTCGTAGAAGTTTTTTTCAAAAGATGCAATCAAACTAAAAGCTTGTTTCCCACACCATTTAATAGTTTTTAACAATTTGTAGAACTTGTCTGTAAAAACTCAAACCCTTTTGTGTTTTTTGATTAAAAAAATTATACGCTAGCTAAACTTTATGTTCAAAAATCCAACCTTTGCTTGGCTGGAAACCCTCAATCAAAGTCCGCGGCTTGTTTCGATGGCACCTTGCCTGGTGGAGCTTCTTTTTAATAACAAAGCTTCATGTTCCGGTGACCTACAGTTGATTTTAGAAGTTTAATTTTTTTTCGGTTTGGATCTTCAATTACTAGCCCAGTGATAGCATCTCAATGACCATGCTTCGTCTCGTCACTGAAGCATTAATGGCAATTTATATCCTTCGCACGCAACTCGCGGTCACGGGCTGTTGCTTTGTAATTATTGCAAGCAAGGATGACAATTTTATTTCTTATTTCATGACATAATCGTCTCTGACGCTAAAAAGCAAGCTCATTGTTTAAAATCTTGGTTATTTTCGTGCTAGTTTTGCACCACAGTTGAGACATGCACGAGTCCAAATCATTTTATGTCAGTGTTCGATTTTGACACACTGCAAGTTAAATTTGTGGTAGACTATGTGGTATTCCAAAGTATAAAGTTTACGTATAAAACGACAATTTCGTATTTGAGTTTTAAGATAATTTCAATTGAAATATCATTTTAATTATTCATACAAAATTTGACAAAACTTATTTCAAAATTCTAATCTAAAATAGATCTGAGCTTTTAAAAACATAAACTGGCAATTAAAGAGTGAAATGGAATTAACAAAAATTTAATCAATTAGATGTAATTTTGATAATTCCGAAAATAGTTTTTGATCAGATCAGGTTCAGCATTTGACTTCACATGACTCACTTCTCTGCAAGATAAAACCATAAGGGATTAAAACATGAAACGCCAAAACCAAACAAATAAATACGAATTATAAACACCTGGGACGACTTAATAATCACCTTGTAGTTTTAGGTTAGGCTTAAAACTAGCTCTACATTTTGGTAACATAGAAGAGACATTTAATAAGTGGGCCAATGTTACTTTCAAAAATGGTATTTCTCAACATTTTGCTGTTGCATTTGTAAAGCAATTTGGACATAATTCAGATAATAAGGCCATTATATTTACTGATAGTCCTCCTGATTGAAAATCGTCAAAAACTTCCAGGACTGCTTTAAAATGTTTTGACACATTATGTTAAATGCTCAAAAACATATTATACGTTTCATGTTCCAAAATAATTTGTGCGTATTTTAACTTCATTACAGTTTACATATATCAACAAAACCTTGTATAACAAACCTGTTTAAAACATTAATTTTCTCAAAAAAAATTTTCTCAAAAAATTCTCAAAATTTTTTTTTTATAAGTTTCGGAAACTGTTTTATCCAAAACGATATTTCGACACAAAATTATTTTTTCTTGATTTCGTTTGGTATTATTTTTTCTTGTTAAAAATTTCGATTCATTTTTCATAAAATAATCGTTGAAAAAAAAGCCCCACTATATAAATGGTCGAAAGTTCGATCTTTCTAGCCTCTCCTTTGCCATGTGATTAATCTCATCACGATGGACAACCAACTTCCTAATTCTTGACGTAGAGAAACGCTAGATTAAATAAACAAACGTCGTAAAGTGTGATGCTTTGTTTTGGAAAAAGAAAACTCGAATAAAATTTAAACAATCAAATCAGGTTAAAACGTCAAAACATTTTAAATTTTCGGAAAAAAAACATTCTAAAAGTCAAAATTTAATTGATTTAACCTTACTAAAAAAACATTGAATGATAACACATTTTCAGAGATAAATTAATACAATTTAACTTTTTTTCAAATAAAATCTATGACGTTGCAACAAAAAGGGTTAGGGAAGCATTTTCTAACAACTACCTTTGAAATGATGAACAAATTTGCGGATATCTTAGCATTTTGACCACACAACCAGTTTTAATATACCAGACAACGTTTTTGTGCACGAATGAAATAATTTGAATCTGACATGCAATCAGCCCCAGTATCACGTATGAAAGGTAGTTGAGGAAATAACAGGGTTTCTTAGTCAGCACGCCTCATTTCAACTGGAAAATAACCTAATCCCTGCCTTATTAACAGATAGCCGTGGGCCACCTGCTAAATCGGAGATGTGATTAAATGGTGTTTGTGAAGCTTTTGTCAGGCATTCCTCAATGTTGTACATGCAATCTATATCTTAGATATTTTATGCCTCGTTGCTTTCCTTATTTTGAAGAAAACTGTAATCATCGGAATAGCAATTGCAGGATTAAAACTTCCGTTTTATACCCCCTGATCGGTATGCCGTTTGTCATGCTGACGGATCAACTAGGATACTCCAAGGAGAAAGATTTGTCGTTGTCATTACTTCAACGTCGCCAAACGTTGAATCAATGCACCAAACACAACATTTCTTCAGTAGAAAAGTGCAATTATATCCGTATGACGTGCTTGTTAAAAAATAAAGTTTTTATTGCTATTTCTAACAAGTCAAATAAGGTGTGCAAGCGTTTTTCTTTTTCATTCGTATGAAAATATTGCTTTTAAAAGAAATCTACCTAGTGTTAAAGAAACCAAATAAAAAAATTCGTTAATTGTCTTTTCATGCAGCTCCAACGAAACTTATTGCTGGAAACTTAATTTATTGTAAATGCAATTCACAGTCACCAGCCCACTACATCACAAATGTCATACCTCATAACCTTAATGCAATATTTCCCATTGGAGTAAAATTCAAGGACTAAATGACGTTTAGTAACAATTAGTAAACTTATGCTTGAATACTAAAAAGTTTGGGTGTTCATCAGGACCATTATCGTTTCTAGCACTAGTTGCTACGTTCATCTGATGAAATTGAAAGTAAAATTAACAACAAACAAGATGGTTTATTGCTTCACTGACGTTTCGCGCACCATGAGTTTATTAATACAATGCATTTAAAGTTCGGAAACATCGTAAATTTGGAGTAGTAAAAGAAGAGACCCCTGTTTCAGAAGCCCATACGAGGACGAGGATGATCTGCGGAGTAAATTTTATTAAAGACACAGAAGCTCAAACATAACTGTATAGGAGACGTGTTCAGTTAGCTTTTTATCCATTCACTTCAACCATGAGACTTTTGCACCGTGGTGATGAAAGGCCACATACGATGTATGATGAAATAACGAAATGTTCAAATGTGGAAATAAATTTTAATACGAATCTTTCGTAAATGTTAAAGTGATGTAGAAAAACTTAAAATTTCATTTCTGATGAACTTAAAGTCAGTGCTGCCGTGACCCACCATTGCCATTCAGTGAGTTGAGTAACAATTTCCAGATGAAATCAATCAGTGATTGCATCCAAGCATAGTCTTGCAAGTGAACCGAGTCATAAATATATTCAATATTTGACCTGTACATCCTGATGCGTTTATATTTGTTCCATAATCTTGAAACGCCCAGTCCAGATGGCAGACCCCCACAGTTATTTGGTCATTTTCTATTTTAATTACAAACAATAGAATAACTATAGTTTTTCATCCAAGGGAGGACCATAACTGAAATCGTTCCACCGTATCTATAGATAGTTTATGTTAACGTGATTTTACCCTAAAATACTGTAGGCTATACATGTAGATTTCTATGAAATGGTTGTTTCATACTCAACTATAGTTATGCATTGGTTAAGGGCGCTAAAAAACGAGTAAATTTTCATGCAAAACGCAGTAATTGAAGAGTAAATCGGTTGGAATGCTCAAAAATTTGTAGCAAGGAGGTTTCATAAACATGAATGCAGCTTTTAAAAATTACTTTGACAACCATGTTTACTTGTTTTGTAGCCTTTACTCATAGCTCATTCGAAATCTTGTTTTTTGTTTCCAGCTTTTGATCTTTGGTGTTCCGTAGTTTGCTAAAAGTGCAGCATAATCCACATTTGCTCATGTTGAACTGCAGTAATCTACACGTTGCGAATGAAAATTAAACCAGATGTTGTTTTGTTTTTTTGTTTGTGAAAAGTCCGATGTGCAAAACTACCTTCAATTGATACTGCAAGAATGTTCTGTAATACTTTTTACTTTTGTTTGTGTTGTATTTCCAGATGTTTAATATAAAATAAACAATAATAATTGTAGCGATAGCCAACCAAGTGAGAAAACCATTTACCTCTTGTTACTTACTGATTCAGTGTATGAAATCAACGCAATATATAGTAAGAAAGAAACGCAAAGCAATCAACTGAGGAACGTGGTACAGAACGCTTAATTGATTACACGCGCAGCGCGGTAGTAATCAATTCCAACGTCTGTACCAGAAAACGCTGAACTGTGATTATGTAGTGACGCTGGTCACGAGTTACATATATTCAACGTAAATAAAATGACGACTATAACACCTCCCCCGATAATTTTTATACACAAAGAAAAATATGAACAAGACACCGAATTAAACAATAACTCTCAAAGTCCGAAACGGGCCGGAGGTCTGCGGCGACGGCTCGACCTTCGTGGGTTGTGTGGCCCGAATTCCGGTACAGTCGGTGTGTCGTCCAAATCCGTTCGAGCTGAGGTGGAGACAGCGGAGGAGTCGACTGTTGGTGCAAGAGTTTCTCCCGGCTCCTGGTCCTCCGATGATGCATAGCGAGGTTGCAGTTGGTCCATATGGCGCCTCCACGTCGGACCATGTGGCAGCAGACGTACCAGGAAGATTCGGCTACCCTGTCGCTTAATCACCTCGGCTGGAACCCAACGAGAATCCTGGCTCCGTCGTGGAGTGAATGATAGCGCGTAACAGGGATCTCCCGGTTTGAAATGTCGTTTTGTAACTTCAGAGGCGTCCGTGTTGTGAGGGTTTTGTCGGGGTACCACTTGAGACGGTGTGGGGAGAAGCGTGTCGATCTTGGTTCGAATCTGACGATTGTTGAGTAATTGGCTTGGAGAGTAGCCACTCGGAGTTGGCGTGCGTCGATACTGCTGTAGGAATTTCAAGACGGCTTGTTTCGGGGGCAGGGAAGATTTGCGAAGTGCTTGCTTGAACGTACGTACGAGGCGCTCCGCCGCTCCATTGGTTTCCGGATGGTAAGGGGCACCCGTGATGTGTACCATACCCCTCTCCCTACAGAAAGTTTGAAATTCTGTGGATTTAAAAGTAGTAGCATTATCGGTAACTATAGTATGGGGATAGCCAAAATGAGCAAAATCTTCTTCTAGCAGGTTGATAGTAGCTGTTGAAGATAAGGAAGTAGTAGCATGAATACATGGGTATTTAGAAAAAGCATCAATGCTGAGTAACCAATGGTAACCATGAATTCTACCGCACGATCTATGTGCAAGCGACTCCACGGTGCTTCTGGAACCGTCCATGATTGGACCTGGGTTTTAGATTGCGGTTGATATTCGCCACAGGTACTGCACTTGTGACAAAGTTCCGCTATGTCTCGATCGATGTTTGGCCAGTAGACGGACGTCCTTGCCAACTGCTTCATTCTCTCAATGCCGAAATGTCCTTCATGAAGCAACTGAAGGACGGAAGGACGAAGTTTGGGAGGGATGACTACTCTGGAACCGTAAAGTAGACATCCGTAACAAGTAGAAAGAGAGTCTGCGTACTTACGGAACGGTTCGACCGGGTCTTGTGGAGAAGACTTGGCCGGCCATCCTTCATGAATGAAACGCATTACCGTGGAAATGATAGGATCTTTAGAAGATTCTTTACGCAGTGAGGCGGCATTTGGGGTCTGGACCTGCAAATCCAAAGCATCGATAGCACAGACGATATCAATGTCATCCGCACTTTCCTCTTCATCGAAGACTTTATGCCCTCCTGCTGGTAAGCGACTCAAAGCATCAGCGTTTTGATGATCCTTTGTCTTCCTGTACTCAATAGTGTATGTAAATTGCGACAAAAAGAGTGCCCAACGAGCCAAACGATTTGCTGCCAAAGAAGGTGTCGATTTGGTCGGGCCAAAAAGACTAAGCAATGGTTTATGATCTGTGACCAAAATGAATGATCTACCAAAAAGATATTGATAGAATTTCTTTAGCGCAAAAATTATCGACAAAGCCTCTTTCTGAATTTGACTATAGCTTCTCTGAGAGGCTGTTAATACTTTTGAAATGTTTGCTATAGGCCGTTCTGTGCCATCTGGGTAACGGTGAAACAAAGTAGCACCGATGCCCACACTAGAAGCATCACATGCGATACCTACCGGAAGTGAAGCATTGAAATGTGTAAGAACCTCATCAGTAGAAAGATAATGCTTCAGCTGAACAAAAGAGTTTTCCTCTTGTTTTCCCCATCTCCAAGGAATGTCCTTTTTCGTGAGATGGTATAGTGGTTCTGCTACAGTAGAAGCGTTCAACGGTAGAAACTTCGAATAAAATTGTAAGGAACCTAAAAACGAACGAAGAGAAGATACGTCAGTGGGGGCAGACATCTCCAGTACGGCGTTTACCTTGGGACCTTTGGAGATGCCCTGCCTGGACAAAAATGTGTCCGAGATACTCTGAGGTTGTGCAAACTTACACTTGTCTTTCCTACACCTCAGGCCTTTTGAGTGAAGTCGATCGAGGAGCCGTCTAAGATTCTGGAGATGCTCCTCAGCAGTAGTGCCACTGACAAGAATGTCGTCTAGGTAGACTGCAACCCCTGGAAGGTCGGCTGTAAGGTCGTCCATGATCTTCTGAAAATAACCTGGAGCAGAAGATATGCCAAAAGGCAAAACATTTTGTAAAAGTACGCCACGGTGAGTGCTTAATGCGAGTCGTTTTCGACTGTCAGGACCAAGTCGAATCTGATTGTAGGCATCAGCCAAGTCTATCTTGCTGAAACCGTACCCACCACCCAACTTTTGCATTAAGTCTTCTGGTAAGGGTAACGGGTGACGATGGGTCTCCAGGGAAGGGTTCACCGTGACTGAATAATCGCCACATATGCGTAACTTGGCCTTCGCTTCTGAAGAGTTTGAAGGCTTACGGACTGGAACAACCGGTGTGCCCCAATCGCAAAACTGAACTGGTGTCCATACACCACGTGCAATGCCCGAATCATAGGCTTGTGCTAAGTCCTCCTTTAGCGCGAAAGGTACAGGCCTAGGTTTGAGAAAAACAGGTTTAGCATCAGACTTAAAATCTATGTCTAGTTCATAATCTCGTAAGCACCCGAGTTCAGGCTTAAAAACATCTTTGAACTCGTCACATAAGAGGGAGCATGCTTTCTCCAGACTCTTATCAGGCTTGTCGTATGACTGGATACTCTGTAAAGTAGAATAGTTAGACAGAAGGAATTTATCGATAGAAATTCCTAAAGACGAAATTGCATCACGACCTAGCAAGTTCAGTCCTTTGACTGTCGTGACTACAAAAAGAATATTATCTGACCTTCCCGTGGAAGGACAAGTTACCTGGGCCGTGAAAGAACCGGTGATTGGTACTAGATGCTTGGTAGCAGATTGGAACTGCGACACTGGTGCTTGCAATTGAGGTGCGCCTACCCGAGTCCAGACGTTTTTGGAAAGGAAATTTCCATTTGTAGCAGTGTCCAGTTCTAAGTGTGTGGTTACCGAATTAATGGAGATCGGTACTTCCAACTTTGAATTTCGAGGTTTTCTGCAAGAACTAGAGAGCATGTTAATTTCCTCGATACAATTTATCTTAGAAGGTTTGAACTGTCTAGCTTTCTTTCGGCAAACACTCTGTAAGTGTCCCGTAATATTGCAGAAATGGCAGGTGGCTTTCTTAAACCTACAGTCATTGGCGTTGTGGTTGGAATTACCACAGCGATAGCATTCTTTATTTTTAGAAGTAAAGAAAGTACCTGTAAGTTGCCTAGTTTTTGGAGGTTTGTTGATGGTCCTTACTTTCGCAACTGGTGCTGGTGGAGTGCCGTAAACAGTTTCTTTGGCCACCTTGGCTGCCTCTTCGGTTTCTGATGCAACCTCCACCGCACGTTTGAAAGTAAGTTCATCAGCTCTGATTTTGAATAACGCCTTAAGCACCGCCTCGTTACCTATTGAACAAATAAAACGAGTACGTAAAGCTTCGTCCAATGGATTTGAAATGGACGAGAAGTCACAGGTGGCAGCTGCCTGGCGTATGCGGATGGCTAGTTCTTGAGCTGTTTCACCGGGCTTGCGCTTCATTTCGCTCCAGAAACGGAATCGCTCCCTCACGATGAAGCGTTTTGGGTCGAATTGTTGAGCCATGTAATTTGTAATTTCCGTCATGGTGAGATCGTTGACTTCTTTTGGGTTTGTTTCCTGCTGTTGTATTGTTGTTGGTTGTGGTCTTGAAGTTTGGGCTCGTATTTCTCGTAGTTGTTCAAGGTGGCGCTTTTCTTGGTTGGCAATTTGATCTTGATGACGTTGTTCTTGTTCTCGTTGACGTTCTTCTTGTCTGGCAATTTGTTCCTTCGTCTGGAGTTCTTGGTTGGCAATTTGTTGTTGCAGGACTTCGATCAGCTTCTCCATGTTTCTAAAATCCTGTAGAAATTCTGTAAAGATCCTGCCGACGACGCCAGTTAAATGTCTGTTGTATTTCTAGACGTTTAATATAAAATAAACAATAATAATTGTAGCGATAACCAACCAAGTGAGAAAACCATTTACCTCTTGTTACTTACTGATTCAGTGTAATAATAATGTTATGGTTTTATTTATTGTCGCTCTACAACAGCTAAGGTCTTTTAGCGACAGGGCTCATTTTTAATTTATATCAGGTTTACGATGTTATCACATTATTACCCGACTCATTCTCACTGCGCTATGCAGGATAGAACACAATCGGTATCGTTTTTAAAGTCTTCGGTTTGACCCGACCTGGAATCGATCTCAGATCTACCAGCACCAGAGCCGAAGGCGAAACCACTCGGCCACTGAGCTGGTTCTGATTCAGTGTATGAAATCAACGCAATATATAGTAAGAAAGAAACGCAAAGCAATCAACTGAGGAACGTGGTACAGAACGCTTAATTGATTACGACGCGCAGTGCGGTAGTAATCAATTCCAACGTCTGTACCAGAAAACGCTGAACTGTGATTATGTAGTGACGCTGGTCACGAGTTACATATATTCAACGTAAATAAAATTACGACTATAACAGTTTGAGAAACTTAAGCATTGAAGTACTGGGAACGCACATTTGGCAACTTATTAGCACGCGGTTCAATGTTTCTTCGTCATTATTCTCAACAATGTAAGGGAACGTTCAAATATTACGTAACGCCTTCGAGGGGGAGGGGGGGGTTTATGCAAAGCGTTACGTTAGCGTCACATCGGGGAGGAGGGGGTTCAAGCAAAACGTTACGTAACGCTTTCGAGTACGGAATGGTAGTTTTTTGTGCTGAATTCGTAGTGAAAAAGCGTTACATGGGGGAGGGGGAGATTGAAAAAAGCGTTACGTTGGCGTTACATGGGGGAGGGGGGGGGGTCAAAAATTCGGAAAAAAAGCGTTACGTAATATTTGAACGTTCCCTAAGAAAACATCGCAGTTTTTTCAAATAGAATCAATAAATGACCTTTAAAGCCCCCATTAAACGACTTTATAGCTTTCCATTTAGGTTTTTTTATTAACAAATTTCCATCAATAATAATATGCGGTTGTTCTGATTAAACTTGTAGGAAATATCACTTTCTATTCTTTCTCCCGCCCAAGATGCCTAATCGTCATGACAACCATTCAGTAACATTTGAACATTTTGGCCTGTCAGCATAGAAACGTCATGCTTTACAAAACACATTCATTCCATAGTTTAGTTTCAGTGATGTTTCTGCTGTTGATTTATGTGCAATCACAGCCATTCACGGAGGTGTTTTTTATCGTATTTTCGTTCCAGCTACACCACGGTGACTCCATCTGAAAATATATTGACGACTGATGGAAAGCCACCCGGCAGTTGGCACTTGCCATAATCACATACTACAAGACACCGAGTGAGCCTGACTATAAAGTATAGATTGTATTGGTATTTCATGAATATCATCAAACACTACTGTAGTCTGGAAATTTGATTTAGAATTGCAAAAATTTGCAAATGGAGTTGTTTGGGGAAAAAGATGAATCCTTACCATAATACATGACGTTGAACACGAAGTAGCGCTTGTTTCATCAAATCAGTGGTTTCCCACATGGATTATCCAAAAGACCAGTTGAGGTGTTTTTCTTCGTTGTGGATTAATGCTTCCTCTTGTCGTTTGGTCTCACGTATGTGCGGAGTAGGCCTACTGCTATCATCTCATATGCTTTGAGAATACGTGGTATTGCAATCTTTTTTTAATCTGCAAAAGATTTTTCTGTGAGAACACAATAATATTTACTTCATCAAACGAGTACGGTATACCTTCAATAAATTGGAAAACACTACGCAATAAGGTTGTGGCAATGTTTCTGTCACAGGATGTGACATCGTGATTTAGTCACCAAGGTCTGGCCCTTTCAAACCTTAAAGCCATGTTTCCACATGTGATAAACGATTTAAAGAGTTAAATTCATTTTTAACCAAGAAATCAAAAAAGGAATATCATTAGCACTTCTTGTGAATAGTATTCTTGCGTTTTGTGAAGAAAGTTAACCAAGCTCCACCGCTCCAGTTTATGCTACATAGGCTAATAATAAAATATGCATCTTTATTTCCTCTCAAAGTTTAACTGATTAACCGCCATCCAGGGGGAGGATCTAGCAAGTGGGCACTTCCTCCCCTGGATGGGGGGTAATTTCTTTCCCTTAGGGTAGAGGGGATGATTTCAACAAAATAAAGTGATGTCTATATTAATCCAACCTTTCAAATACACGGCGAATAAAGTTACTTTTCTGTGTTTTAAGAGGGAGGGATTGCCCAAATCTGCCCAGCTGGATCCCCCACTGCGGCCATCACTCGTGTGCTAAAAACGGTAAGAAAATGTATATCAGTTCATGCATTCAAAATCTCTGAAATTCTGCTTTGCAGACTATGAAAGAGGCCATGGCACAGCATGTACCTAAACCTGCAGTTTAATTACATTCCTGTTGGCCTTCATGTAAAATTTAGGAATTTCTTTGCAGGTGGAGGGCTAATTAAATAAATTAACATATACGTCAAACTAATTGAAAATGCCATCAAGCAATCATGCAGAGGTAATTAAATTACAAATTCTATTGATTTTTGATTTGCCAATTTTATGAGTCAATTTTATCCAGCAGAGGAAATTATTAAAAATGCCGCTTTAACAAGATTTTTTTCTTTTCGCTTCTTATTCAACAGTCTGTCTTCTAGAGAAAACTACTAATGACTCAAAGAGCCGGTGTTTCCGAGCGTTTAAAAGCAATAAACATGTTTTCCTTTTTCTACCAAATGTATGAAGCTTAGTTAAGAGGTTAAGATTAGGGGGACAACATAGATATAGGGGTCTACTGACCTTATGTTTAGGAAAACGCTGCATTTTTTATGCATAACGTGATCAACGCGAAAGTATTATTTTACACTTAGAGTAGCATGCTATGAGGAAATTTTCTTTTTTGGCTCCTATAACGCCATCAATGTAAGCTATTGTGCTCTTCGACCTACCTGAATAAAAATATGAAAAGAGGCGGCCCAAAGACCAACATCAAAGCTTCTACAAAGCAATTTTCTTGAGATTAACAGAAATCAACTCAGAAAATGAACTTCGAAACTATGATTTGTTGAGAGAAACTTAATGGTTTAATCAGTGATGCGATCAAAGAGAATCAACAATTTGTGCAAAACAGGTGAACTTCTTAATTGTAAAGCAAAAGTGTTGCCTTTAGAATCATGGTAACTAATCTATGGCTTTTTCACTTTCTGCTTTAAATTGCATATGTTTGTGAACGCAGTTAAACAAAGCGGTGATCATGCACAAGACTTGATGTACGTAAATAACCTACAGTAAATTCTTAGCAGTTGCCTTACAAAAATGGCAAAAAAGTGAGCTGCAACTAGCTGTGGTTTCGTACAATCAAACAACAACTAACTTTTGGTTTCAAGTAACCAAAGTAGAACTTAAATAACATGATATAAAAACAGAGAGAGACTGTTCACCACGCATTTGGTAATAAAATTAGTTTGCGTTCTTCTGGTGACTATATACTAGGTTACCTCGTGATGTTAAAGATGATAACTAGCTTTTGTATTTCCGACGTTTCGTCAGTCAGCACGACTGACTTTATCAAGGTGGCTAAAACAGGTTAACACAACCTGTTCAGCAACGATGGCACAACACAAAAACATACTGATAAAATGAGTAAAGTAAAGCAGCAAGAATCAGAATTATAACACGCAACGATACCTAGAGGTTAAACTAAATGCAGTGAATGCCTAAAACCAGTAGGCTACTTTCCAACAGCGTAAATTTATCTATCTATTGGGCCACTGTCAAGAAACGTTGAAAAAACATCAGACAAGACAGAAAACAATGGGATTAGCAATAACAATGGTAGAGAAGACGCACTGAGAATGGAAAAGGTGAAGCTAAAGTTAAAGTAATTTTTTGTACACAGAGGGGAAATTCTGACCATCTTTTTGGTTAAGAGCATGTTGTGCCTTCTGGTTTATGTACCATTTTTCTGTGAACAATCTTTTTGTATAATCCTTTTCAGTTTTAAGAATGGTGGCGTTGGTCCAAGTAATTTTATGGTCTGAATTTATAGAGTGTTTGCAAAGAGCGGAATGCTCTGGACGTTGAAATTTAATAGCTCTTTGGTGCTCGTTGATTCTAGATTTAAGATCACGTTTTGTCTGTCCAATGTAGATTAAATCACAGTCATGACACGGAACTTGGTAGATCAATCCAGAAACTTCACCTTCTTTCATGGGGTCTTTAGCGGAGGGAAGGTATTTACCTATTGTCAGATAGGGTTTCATCGCAACCTTGATTCCTATGTCATAGAGGATACGCTGAATTTTGTCGGTTACCCTCCTTATGTAAGGAAGACAAGTAAAAGATTTATAAGGAGGAAGTGAAGGTTTCGGTTTGGGTCGCTGTATGCAAGCAAGTTTTCGTGGAAATCCGTTGAGCATTAAAGTGTTGTGAATGTTTTTCTTGTGGTGTGAACGTTCAGAATCATCCGTTATGTGAGTGTCCAGTCTGTTGTACAATGTTTTGGCCACTGTGAGTTTTTGATGCTTGGGGTGATGTGAGTTGAACTGCAGGTATCTGTCTGTATGTGTTGGTTTTTTGTGTATGGTAGTGGTTAGTTTCTTGTTGTTGCTATGGCGAACCACTTTAACATCCAAAAATGAAATTGTGCCAGTGACTTCATGTTCTATGGTAAATTGAATGGATGATGAAATGCTGTTAAGATGCTTGTGAAAATCATTAACTGCAGTTTTTTTGATGATGCAAAACGTGTCGTCAACATATCTAACCCATAATTGTGGAGGAGTGTGAAAAGTGCTGATGGCTTTGCGTTCAACGAACAACGTTGCTAACATCTTCAAGGAATTCGTTGAACGCAAAGCCATCAGCACTTTTCACACTCCTCCACAATTATGGGTTAGATATGTTGACGACACGTTTTGCATCATCAAAAAAACTGCAGTTAATGATTTTCACAAGCATCTTAACAGCATTTCATCATCCATTCAATTTACCATAGAACATGAAGTCACTGGCACAATTTCATTTTTGGATGTTAAAGTGGTTCGCCATAGCAACAACAAGAAACTAACCACTACCATACACAAAAAACCAACACATACAGACAGATACCTGCAGTTCAACTCACATCACCCCAAGCATCAAAAACTCACAGTGGCCAAAACATTGTACAACAGACTGGACACTCACATAACGGATGATTCTGAACGTTCACACCACAAGAAAAACATTCACAACACTTTAATGCTCAACGGATTTCCACGAAAACTTGCTTGCATACAGCGACCCAAACCGAAACCTTCACTTCCTCCTTATAAATCTTTTACTTGTCTTCCTTACATAAGGAGGGTAACCGACAAAATTCAGCGTATCCTCTATGACATAGGAATCAAGGTTGCGATGAAACCCTATCTGACAATAGGTAAATACCTTCCCTCCGCTAAAGACCCCATGAAAGAAGGTGAAGTTTCTGGATTGATCTACCAAGTTCCGTGTCATGACTGTGATTTAATCTACATTGGACAGACAAAACGTGATCTTAAATCTAGAATCAACGAGCACCAAAGAGCTATTAAATTTCAACGTCCAGAGCATTCCGCTCTTTGCAAACACTCTATAAATTCAGACCATAAAATTACTTGGACCAACGCCACCATTCTTAAAACTGAAAAGGATTATACAAAAAGATTGTTCACAGAAAAATGGTACATAAACCAGAAGGCACAACATGCTCTTAACCAAAAAGATGGTCAGAATTTCCCCTCTGTGTACAAAAAATTACTTTAACTTTAGCTTCACCTTTTCCATTCTCAGTGCGTCTTCTCTACCATTGTTATTGCTAATCCCATTGTTTTCTGTCTTGTCTGATGTTTTTTCAACGTTTCTTGACAGTGGCCCAATAGATAGATAAATTTACGCTGTTGGAAAGTAGCCTACTGGTTTTAGGCATTCACTGCATTTAGTTTAACCTCTAGGTATCGTTGCGTGTTATAATTCTGATTCTTGCTGCTTTACTTTACTCATTTTATCAGTATGTTTTTGTGTTGTGCCATCGTTGCTGAACAGGTTGTGTTAACCTGTTTTAGCCACCTTGATAAAGTCAGTCGTGCTGACTGACGAAACGTCGGAAATACAAAAGCTAGTTATCATCTTTAACATCACGAGGTAACCTAGTATATAGTCACCAGAAGAACGCAAACTAATTTTATTAACATGATATACGTTCTGCTGGTGCAAACTAAGCTGAATTATCACATCTCCCTTCCTGCCTTTGCGCTTTAGCTCAGCAGCTCTGAAAGTTCAATCGAAGATTCGATGCTGAATAGACAAGACGTGCATTGTCATTACATTGATGAAAACAACAAAACGTAACTCGGGATTTGCATTTCATTGACAAAATTGCAAGTTGTCAAGTTTTGTCTAGTTCAGGACGTATCTTCCGGGCAGGGCTCGGAGGGGGCTATCGTTCCCCAAAAATTTTATCTTGCCTCCAAAATATGTTTTAATACTATGCAACGTTTTAATATCATTGTAATCTACGCTTGCTCTCCCAACAGTTGTTTTTGCTTTTCTAAAATTTTCTTTCATGCTACGTCACTGGTTTAATTACGTCACTGGTTTAATTACTCCCCTTTCTCAAGCTGTGAAACAACACCATCAGAAGTAGGTAAGAGCCGAAACACACACATATTTTACGTAGATGTAATACATTTTGCTGTAAATAAAACCTTTACATAAGATGCCACGCACTAATAGTGGACCATGCACTTTAATCTTGATTGTAATGTCTGCCATTGCTTTTTAAACTTGCAGACAAACTTAGCGATTTTGCTCTTTGCATATTACGAGTACACAACCCAGAGTGGCAATGGCGAAAAGAAAAAGAGATTTGAAACAAATTTTTTTCTCGTCACTGAGCCTCTGGGTCAAGGGCAGGGCCGGATTTACCAATAGGCTAGGCAGGCTGAAGCCTAGGGCCTCAACGTCCAGGGGCCTCGAAATTCGATTTCAAAGTTTGTAATTCTTTTAAAAACTTGACAAGTTTAAACCTTACCTAAAGTACCTCTATATATCAAGCTTTTCAGAGTAGAAAATTCTATACACAAGTTGCAAACAGTCATTATTACGTCGTTACTCGTTTGCATCATAATAAAGGCAATTATTGCGCGCTTTCTGCTGAAAGCTTCTATGTTAGTGCCGCAGTCTTTTCTGCAAAAAACAGTATGAAATAATCTAGTGGTTTTTTGGAGAATCTAATGTTTTTTTTTTTAATTTTAAGAGTGGCAGCATCAACTTTCCTTCTGTTGTTAACGAAGAAGATTTAGATGATTTGCTTTGCCTCAAGCGTGCAATGCTCTGCATGATAGTGATAACGTTAGCCCACCAGAGTTTTGGCTAAAACTGTTAAACTGAAAATGGACAACCAAAGTTTAAAACTTTTAAAGGAAGCGTATCCGGAAGATGTTGACCCGAGTCCCAAAACTTACTGATGAACTTCTATGTGCAAGGAAAAAATTAACACTGCCTTTCAATATGTGGAAGCAAAATTAAGACTGTTTCTAAGCTTAATGGTCACTAACTGCTCAGGAGAGAGACCTTTCTTAAGGCTCAAAAGCATCAAAAATAAACTGAGATCGACAATGTCTCAAGTTGCATGATTTTGCTTTGACAGAAGCTAGAAAAAAAATTGGTAGCCTAGTTTTACTCTATGTGATGGCTGTAACTATTTCTTATGTCCTCGTAAACAGTGGCGTAGCCAGGGGTGGGAGGTTGGGGGTTTCAACCCCCCCTTTGGAACGCGGGTGACGTCACGATATTGAGAAAGATGCTTTCAGTCTCTTTATGTCTCTAAAACTATTTGCCTAATTTTAAAAGAAACTGCATTAAAAGAGCGAGTTTTGCCAATACCAAACATTCAAATATCTCAGCCAGGAATTAGCAACAAGAAAACATAGAGACTTAGCTTTATTTCCGAAAAATGCCGAAGAAAACATGATCTTATTCTTTTGTTATGCCACCGGACGGTACCATTTTACAGGAATATTCATACCCACATTTTGTTGAAAATGCTCTCAGAATGCACCATATTCAAAGTAATTTTTCAAAAATTTCTGGGGGAGGCCCCCCAGAACCCCGCTGCTGGGTGTCGTTTTAGGCGAATACGCCGTCAAAAATCCCCCCTTTCAAAATTCCTGGCTACGCCACTGCTCGTAAATAAACTTTACAATTATTGCAACGGTTGTTTGATCAGAGAAATTAAAATTAAAAGCAAAACTGCCCTAACTAAATTTTCATTCTTTTAATTAAAAATTTGCACCCATGAATGTGGAAAATGAAAAGAACGAAGAGTTTAATGCACTCGTATTTTTAACATTAAGCAATGACATGTGATGTTGTTTAGAGAGAATTTCTGAGCTCAAAAATAGGAAGGGGCCTCACAAATGAAATAGCCTAGGGCCTCTCATAGTCTAAATCCGGCCCTGGTCAAGGGTCTATTTTTTACTATTCTAGGATGTCGATTGTCGATGCCTGGAGAGAGTGCACTTCATCACTTATTTGGCTTCGTGTTGGCTTCATCCTTTTTTTGTTGAGCTATCCTACGCCTTCAGCATTGCGTTAAACAAGAAATCACCAATCTTGCGTTTGTCATCAACGCTTGCTTTATTTCCTCCAAAATTAGTTGTGATGTTGTGATTCAGCTATTGTTGTCCGGCAGGGTTGCAGCTGTTTAAATCCAAAAGTGTCTGCTTCAATTTAACGATTGAGTAGAACTAGAAGTGTGCATTAGGACTTTATGTAGGTGTACTTGGTCTGTGCTAAAAACCTTGCAAAAAGACGGTCAACCCAATGTGAGATGTACTGTAGATCGGGCGCAGGATGGGTTACAATCTGCAGTTTTCATTGATACTGTTGTGGGTTTGCAACACTCCGGTAAAATGTTTGCATTTCTTTTTGCCGCTTTTTTTTTTAATTGTTCTTCTTTTAGTATTCTTTGAGATAACAATAAACGATTTTTTTTCTTGGTTTTTAAAACTCTTTGAAGCAAAACATCGAGCAATAACTTTATGTTGAGACCAATTTCAAACAAAACACTCTACTAGAAAAGCATTTCTTTTAAATCCACCTGAGGGGTGTCGCGGTCACAATTACGTAATTAGAGCAGTTTAGTCTAATGACGACTGTTCCTTGGGTGGTCGCTATTTTGACGTCAGTCAACATAATCTTATTTCGTCATTTTTTTTTCAAAACTAAACAGGGATCAATAAGTCCTATGCTTTGTACCCCTCTTTTCTGAACAGGTGATTTAACACGAGGAGATTACAGACATTATCCACCTGTCTATAAATTTTTTTCTTATTTCATGTTGTTATGTTTCATCAATTTTCTTTTTGTTTCAGAAATTTGAAACTGAAAATTATTTTACCCCGGATGCTTGTGAAGGGGGAGAGTTCATTAAATGTTGCAAATCTATTAGCCAAACGCTTTGAAAAAGTGGGAAGCATCTTTGTTGATCCGTTACGACATATGTGCCCATATGGTAGGCTACTATAACTTACTGCAAAACTGAAAATGCTTTTTTTAAACAAAACACAACCAGTGTAAAAAAAATTGCATAAATATGCACATTTGTTGTCATATTTAGGCATGTGCCTATTACTTGAAGGTTGGATTAAGTCTACAGGAAAATAAGGAAGCTAACTTTCATGTCCGCCTCTAAACAAGCCTAAAAATGTAACATTACGATGTAAATTTTTATAATTTATATGCAACTTATTCCTTTTATGCTTTAAAACAGGGGCCCCCAACCTGGGGGCTATGGTCCCCTAGTGAGCCATGAGCCTTTTTCAAGGGGGCCATGGAAAATTTTAAAAAATAAAAATTGTTTTAATTTATCATCTTTAAGTCCACTCTAACACTATATAACAAAAGAAAGAAATTAAAATTTAATAAAAATACTAGTACATATTGCCCAAATCTTCATAAAATGGTCTTTGCCGGTTACTGTATAAGTGTATATACAAGTTTTTTTTAATTGAAATGACGTTTCTTAATTTTTTCAAAAGGTTGAAAAAATAGGGGGGCCATGAAATTTTTTAAATTTTCAAAAGGGCCAACGGTGTAAAAAAGGTTGGGAACCCCTGCTTTAAAAGATACAAGTGACCCCATATTTGATTTTCATGTGTCTGGGATAAGATACGATGCCATTGCAACAAGTAAGTTTACGGCACTAGTCAGAGCGAGACAGTCGTTTTCATTCGGTTGCCTTTCCCCCTGGACTGGACACGCAGTGACCCACATGAGGCCAAACAGTTGGTACAACGGTTGGCCAACAGTGGGCCAACAGCCAAGTAACTAACCCTGTTGGCCCACTGTTGGCCAACTGTTGTACCAACTGTTTGGCCACATGTTGGTGCTACTATTTAGAAGTCCATGCCTTTCCTTCAGAAACAACGGCTATCAATTTGCACACTCTGGAAAGCGTTGAAAATGGTTTGTAAATATCCAGGTTAGTCAAAGTCTAAACCTGCATCTCCCCAATGAAAACCCAAGATCTGTGTCCACTATCCACATGGGCACAACATCCTATTCCTTTTGAAAAAGAAGGTTAATCAAATGTTTTGTCACTTTTGCTATTTTTTTTTTACAGTAAGGAAAAATTATATTAGGCTGGTTTCACTGTGAAGACAACCTAAAGTATATTTTTAAATACATTTTTGCCACGAAAATAATTTGATCAAAATGGCAAATTATTTTTTATCATTTAATCAGACCGTTTTTCAAGAAAATTAAACGCTTCCTATTATTTCATGACAATAATTTCAAAATTGCCTTTGAAATAGACAATGAAAGCCTGCTCCACAATCATTAGATGTGACGTATTCTGGACAGAACTTTACAAAATGTTTTGTAATTGAAAGTCACAAACACGCAGTCTCTGTTGTTACATAAGAATTTGTTGTAGTTAAAACCTTGATTTGTAGCATACACCTGGATCACTTTGAACTGCGATTTATCGTTTATCGTGAGCATCTGAGAGACTTGTGATATGTATCTGCTTCTTCATTTTCCTGTAATTTGTCTCTCTTCTCATGACAGGATCCATTCTGCTGGCGAAAATTATCAGCATATAAAAGCTTATTATCACTAAGAACATACTAGCCTCATAAGTTGTCTTATTGCATTACGTTACGTTGACACGATGTACAAAGGTGACTTTTCTAGCGGGTATACTATATAAGCGTGGACTTAAATGAATTAAAATCTTAAACGTTATGCAAATCGATATGGAACTGTAGGCTATGCTTATGGAGAAATAGCTTCAAAAGTAACTGTAAACGTTTTATTTTTCAGTCGTAAAGCACAATTTTATCCTTGCATTATCCATCATTATTCTCTTCCACCAAGCCTTGGTAATCGTTTGCAATAAACGAAGGTTTTTGCGCGATAGACGGAACTTTTGTATTCAGAGCCTTAAACTTAATTAGGCCACTATTTGCAGATGACCCATACTTTGTTTTTCTAGCACCAACTTTGCACCCGGGTGATCTTTTTCAATCTATCGCATTTTTCCAGAATGGCTTTTTTAAACGGGACGTTTTGAGATCCAGGACACAAAGATAACTTCGTCATCAGATGTTTCTCTTTATCTTCCAACATCTCTTGTTTCTGACGAGCTTTTTGGTTAAGTTCGAAAATGGAAAGATTTGATTGTAATAGATGGAAGTTTTTAGAGAACTTAATTGTTATATTTTAACTTGCACTAAAAAGTTCATGTCGTATGGATGAGTGTAAGAAAAAATACAATCATATTTCTAAGAGAAAGAAACCCGAACTGCGTTTAAAAAGATATTCATCTTAGTCTTATGACAAAGCTAAAAAAATTTACAATCAAACTTTGTTGTTGTACACTACTGTACGTTGTGACCCGATAAACCATGTAATTTCAACCCGGACCTTTATAATTTCGCTGCACAATATTACCACGGACATTAGCGAGCACTTTAAGGAGAAGGTTTTAGCATTGTCGGTTGCTTTGATCCCCCATTTTAATTCCCGTGCCTAAAAACACTTTACCTTTTTTCCATTTACTCACATTTGGATATCGTCTTGTTAATCCCAGTCGATGTTTCATTCTTCCGTGTTCAATCATTTTTGTCTGAAAATAAATGGAGAAATACAATACATTATTATTTCGCTTTTGTTTGCTCAATAACTTGAATTGGCCGCTCGGCGGGAAGTAAATTAAAAAAATTCACTTTCGCCATCTTGTTGTCTTAAGTGCAGGGTGAGCTAAAAGTCAAAAACTCGGTTGTTTGCTTGCAAATTTCGGTTCGTTAACGTGCAAACAACGTTCAGATGACGGAACTTGAACAGGAACTGCTCTGTGGGAAACAACGGTTTTGTTGTAAAAGTTTAAACAAAACCATTCAACAACCCAATCTGGTCATAACGCTAATTCCGTTGGCGTCTAGCTCACTAAGATTTTGATCTCGAATCGAACAATAGAAAAAAATCCATCGTTTTTAAACTGAAGTGGGGCCAAAAGTTTTTCTGGATTATTAACCAGGCTACGAATTCTCTCGTTGCCGATACCTTGTCTAACAATTCTGAATCAAAGCTCAAGCGAAATGCTAAATAAACAAAACGAAATTTCTACAAGCAATTAGGTCTTGCTATCTGGTTCTCACTGTACAAAAAATCAGTGATCCTTCCATTGATTATGATAAGAAATCGACTTGTGATTTAGAAAAAGCTATTCTGATAAGTCAAAAGTGAACTCTCTTTAAAAGACCAACTGAAATTTGTAAAATTACTTTTGAGGCGATACGAGCTATCAAACATCAACATGAAAGTTGCAGTAGACTAAATAAAAATGCAGCAGCAAACAATTGCATCAATACAATCACACCAAACTAAAAACGCTATCATTATCAGCCTACCAACCTTAACAAAGTGAAGAAAGGCGTTCTTCCCGGCTATCAGCACAAGGCTGATTACTCACTAGCACAGCGAGCTGCAGTGAATAACTTATTTGCTGCAAAATAACTTAAACGTTTAATTGGAGGTCTCAATGGCTGGCGTGGAAGCTACACCGTTCTGGTTAGCGAAGCGTCACTGCAGCTCGCTGTGCTAGTGAGTAATCAGCCTTGTGCTGATAGCCGGGAAGAACGCCTTTCTTCACATTGACCTACCCCTGGCACCTGCTGGTTTTGTTGGCTCTTTCTTTCCACAAAGATAAGAGTTAAACTGACTGGTAAAGCGGCGGTCGATTACTCAAGTGGCAAGAATACGGTGCGATACTGATGAGCCCAGCCTCATGGGCGAAACACGTGTCTATCGCTGTCTATTCGATGCTACAATCGGCTGCCAAAATAACTTAAACCTTAACAAACGTTATATCCTACATATAATTAGAACCAGTACCGCTGACAGGGAGGTCTATGGGGTACTACGGGACCTGGGCACGCCATGACATTTGGAGCTCGTAACCTTTCTGAGGGGCGAGCAACGACGAAACCACAACGAATTCTTTGAATCTAGTGCGTTTTTCATTGAAGTGTCTTAACTTGTGCCTCGAGAATCTCACTGCTACCGGGCCCAAATTATCCCCCCAAAGGCCCTAATAACAACTCAGATGCACGTTTTGGTTGGAGATTCTTCGCGTTTAAATAACTTAACATCAAATTATTACTCCGTATTTCTGAAAAAAGTTGATGCTCCCGGACTACATTGGAAGGCTACTCCAGAGCAGCTAGCCTTTGGTTTCAGTCAGGCAAACCATCACTCCGTTATCTTTGTACATGATTTTGCATCAATGCATCTCATTAAAAAGTTTCTTCAAATGATGAGAGGATGTTTCATTCGATTTACTATTGAATTACAACAATTCAATAATGCTTAACATTGAAAAACATATTATTTTGCTTAACTTAAATCAGACTAGTTTAATTTTGCAAGAAACAAAACGGACGTTTTCTACCCAGACGGATGAATCACAGTCGTTGCTTAATGACATCACATACTTTCTGAATTAAATTGAAGTGACTTAATATCGCATCGTTTAGGTTTGACGTCACGGAAAGAGACAGAATTATAAACCTGGCTGTAAGATCCGGTGACTGTCATTAAACTAAACTGCCAAAGTGGTTTTTGTATATTTAGGTAGAATTTCGCTTTGCTTCTTTTTCACAATTAATATCTTCTATGGCGACTTAAAAGCTAAAATCTTTATCGTCAGTCAAGCAATACTTCAGCAAACGTATTTCTATTGAAAACTGTTTGTAGCATATACTTCTCAATCTCAATATTGCTAATTTAAAATTAATCTTTTTAAGAAACCCTTATTAAAATGACACATTTTAGAAATGCAGTTTGATCTGTTGGTTTTCATTTAAAAAACTGCTTCAAAGCATGCGTGTAGTTTGTAGATTTGAATTATAAAAATAAATACTAAGACTAATCTCAAGTAACACATCACTCACGAATTATCCAAAACTTAATAGCAAACTTTGTTTTAGCCTTGTTCTAATATGCAAGGTAACATGAGGTGATGTGCATGTTTTCATGGCAACTCAAAATTGCTTATGTTTGGCATGTCATCAAGAAAACTTTGCTGAGAAAGCCATTGTCAGGTCTTTCACTTTCTTTAGGTTGTTTTTGGTGCTGAAAATTTGTAAAAAAAATATTGAAAGTTTCTAATAAGGCCACAAATGGTACCAACTGAAATTGGTGCGAAGGAAGCATTTATTTCTAACAAGACAAAAAAAACGAATGTGAAACTCTGCATATTCATTCTAAAGAAATATACCTTAAGCTTTTTCCTAGTTGGCACTACCTTGAAATCATCAAACAGTTCTCGCCCCTCCAAAAATGGCTAAAAAGTAATAGTCGCTTATAATTCAGAATGTTAGAAAGTCCGGTAAACAAGCATAATTTTTTTTACATTGTTTTATTAAGTAACTTTAACGATTCAGCATCCACGCACCCCTTGGAAAGTTGGAAACAGGTGGTAAAAGCAAAAAAATATCTCAAAAAACATTGCACTAGATCCACATCATGTAAGCATCATACTATCTGCCTTAGCAAATTCCTGGTTTTAGCGAAACCTCGTTAACCAACGAATTAGTCACTTGTCAACAAACTGAAGCGACAAGGTTTATAGGCTACAATCTATTGCAACATATTTTGGCTTCGTCAGCATTGTTTGGCTGGTTTGAGAGAAGACAAGCAATTTTTCCTGACAGAGTTTGTGGTAGACCAATTTGCGGTTGAACTGGTGTTTTTATTTGCGCTTGTTTTTATTTTTATTTATTTATTTTTATTTTGTATGAGGGAAAAATCTCCAATTGTTGCAACTCAAAGCTGGGTGTATGAAGTCTGCTCTTCCTACGAGTCCGAAAAGAGTAATGGATGTGCTGAGCCAATTTGTTGTATCAGTTCAAGAGTTTTGGTGCGTTTTAAAGAACAACGTGTATGACAAGTTATTTCAATCCAACATTGCAAGGACAGTTGAAATGTTTCTCACACCTGCAAACTTGAATTATTTCTAAATTTCGACGACGACAACAAAGCATGCTATGTCAATGTCACTCAGACTCCATTAAAAGTTGTGGTTTGAAGTTTGCGTGACATCGCTGGCATTTTAAACAATAAAAATGCAATCAAGTGTTGTATAAATAAGACGTTTAATCAACCGTGGTCCACAAACCTTTTATTAGAAACAGCCACCGTCTATCTTTCGTTATTTAGTTTCCATGGCAACTCGCCAACCGCAGGTAATCTACGACTTTGCTTAACGCCAAGACAATGCAGACGTAGTCTACCGGAACGCAATTAAGGTACGACTATTCTTTTCATAGCTACTCGTCCGCTGAGGAATAGCAAAATATATTTGTCCAGCAGTAGTTGATGAAATAACCTTTTCACGTTGAATTGGCAAAGCTGGATGCTTTGTTGACGCAAACGAGGCTACTTTTGCCTGCTAAGACAAACCGAGGCGGGCTTTTGTTCGTTGTTTTTGTGCCATGGTTATATTAATGATCATAGAGTAAAGTAAATATGGAATGAATTAACTCAGTTCGTTGTTTTGTCACCGACGAAACAGATTGGCGCAAAAGTCATTCAACACAGTCAATGGCCTGATTCTTATCAAAATATTGAACGGCTTGAAAAAACAGTCATCAACGGTGTTAATTGATTCGAATACGTTCGAAATATTTCTTTCTTTTTCGCAGTATGGCTTAATTGGCAAACGCAGCTGAAATCACGACGGTTAGTAAAATAATATTTAGAAAAGATTCTCTTCTTTAACATATTTTTTATGTAGTTGCGAGATTTTAACATAAAAGAAAACTGCTTGGACATACAAATATTTTGTTAGACGATATTTCAAACTGGATGTCACAATAAAATCGCTTCTACTAATCACAATATAGTGAATCTACAAATTTTGCTATAAGTGAGCTCATAAAAAGTATTTCTGTGAGCACCGACAAATACACTGCTGTACATGAAGGTTTCCAGCTAGAAAAGTTGATATTTTTTACATTAATTCAAAGTTTGCAGACGTTATATCAATGTAAAAACGACCAATCTTGCTAGCTGGGTTACTTCGTTTTAAGAAAAGTAAGCTACGTTTTTTTCCATTGTCGAAGTGAACAAAAAGCGAGTCTGAGGATGTTTGAAGGTAACTCCTGAGGATCATGCTGGATGTTGAAGAGGAGGGACAGATTTTCCCATCCACAGACCTTGTTAAGTTTTATAGATACGTTCATGCGTGGCAAATACTAACTAAAAGTTGTGGGTTAGAGTGTGATAATTTTTTAATTTGTTACATTTATCAACAACAACAAAAAACATAGCACTTGATCAATTTGCAATTAGGCTATTACAAATCAAAAAAAAAATAGCCATCGAAAATGATAAAGCTGAAAACACTTTCTACAAGAAAAGCTTTTATCGGTTAGGTTCAAAATCAAACGTTCATCATTTTGCCATATCGGTTCATCTTTTGTGAACAGAGTAATTTTATTGCGGTTTCATAGATCAAGCTGTGACGATTAAAATGAGTTTCTGTTCGGTTGCTAATATGAATTTATGAACTGATGGTATGATGCTTGCAAAGAGTCGACGTAAAACCAACAAAAATTAAATGAGTATAAAGTGGTGACATTTTTTTTTGAGCGCCATTAAAATATCTCATTTTTTGCTTTACAACAGCAATCAAGCGAAATAAAGTCGCTGGATTCCAATTCTCATCTAACACCCTGGCTCCCATTTTTACCTCTTTTTCTTTTTCTCTTTCTTTCTCTCTAAGCTGCCGTTCCGCTATCTTAATAACGCTCCGATGTATTGTGAGAGCGCGGAGGCAAAATTAATGACTGCGAGATAATAAGCAGACTTCAGTAGAAAAATATCAAGCGTTATTAGAGAGATGGCTCTACAAGACGCTGCTTGGGCACAGATGTAAGATTTGTTAGTCAGACGTGTGTTGGAAAATTCAGTTTCGAATACTGTAGCAAACTGTATTTTTCTGTAACAAAAAAAAATAGTGACAAATGTTACAAAAATGACAGTTTATGAAGTGCAAGTTCAGAGACTGTTTGTTATAATTGTGGTCACTAGCTAAAGAAATGAATGGCTAATCATTTGCTTATTGTTTTATCTACTCAATAATTTATGCAAATTTAATTTTGATGCATTATTGATGCATTTAGCTTTCACAGACTAGCAGATGATGGCGTTGTCTGCAATTATCACATCATTTTGTAGCAAACAGTCATTAAATAAAGACAGGCCGAAAGAACTCAGCATTCTGTCTTATTAACACAAATATTTCTACTCCGTCGAATCAACATCGAAGTGTTGAAAGAAGCGGAAAAAGAGCAAATATTTCTAGAGAGATGTGAAGTACAGCTGAGAAAGGCTAAATGAGCATTAATTTCTAAATTGGTAGTAAAAATACACAAGATATCTACAAACTGCAATTTGTTGGATTCAACTTGACAGCCGTAAGCTTTAAGCCCAAAGATGCCAAATAGGTTAGCTTAATTATTCATGAAAAATTGACAGGCATTTCCATAAGTTTTCCGTTATCCCATGAGCCAGAAAAGATGAAATATTCAATTTTTGCAAATGTTTTAAATTAACCACCCGATTAAGATGGCATTCTAAAGAGACGACTGGTCAGCTGATCAAGTGATCAATGTAATCATAAATGAATTGAATGAGCAGACGGTTTCGCTCTCTGTTTTTCGATCAAACTTTCTATTGATCGAGTAGATAATTTGTTGCAGCCATTGCCACAACACTAGAGAGTATTTTTGAATATATCCCTGTGAGCAAAATCCTTCTTTCAGGAGAGATTTTGCTCGCTGGGGGAGGGTGTGTAGTTGGTAACATTTGCATTTTTTAAAGAATATTAACAACTTAACAAGTGAAATGAAGCAATGAATTACGTGGTGTGATGTAATATAAGATATACGTCTGACATAAAACTCTAACGTTTTTGCTCGAAGTCAATCTTTATACCATCGACGACATTCGTTGAAGTTTTAGATTTGTGATCGCCCATAGGGGAAGTGCCTTAGTGCCTGATCCTTTCTATGACTTTAGCATCTTTTCAATAAAAAAGATACAAGTCTAAACGCCTTCAAACTTCTTTCAAGCAAACTATGATACAGTGCAAGCATATTTTTGATATTTGGATAGTTCTGTTATTGATAAACAAATACACAATTTATAACAGTATAAAAATATTCCCTTCAGTTTCCATTTTCCAGCAATAGTTTAACATTTCAGAATGACTGAAGAGTAAAAGTTGTGGGGAGTGCAAATAAAATGTGACACCGCCGCTGTTTGAAGAAAAACTCCGTCCAGCGTCACTCGGAATCACGAAATTCTAAAACTTCGGCTTTTTTTGAAGTTGAGGAAATGTGGAGCAAGTTTTCAACGAAGCATGGAAAGACAACATCCCGTGTTAAACAAAGGTGCGACCCGTTTGATTCCAAGACTTGCAATTCAACCACCCACTATTATAAACACCACAGCAACAGTCCGACATTTATTCAAGCGTAACCAGCCACGTAGTCTCCGAGGAATCAAGATCATTAAAGTACGACATCATCTACTGATAATCTTATTTGATAGAACATCTTTCTGGCGTCATGTGAAACTTGTGTGATTAATTTAAAAAGAATATCAATCAGAAAAGCAATTAATAATTCCTCCCTCTATGTTTATTAGAGTCAATTTTTAAGGAAGATAGATCGTCAAAGGTTAACGATTCGACAACACTTCAAACGACAACTTTCATAGTTTTCCAAAGATTGTGCCGGGTGAGAAAATTGGCTCCATTGCAAAGATCTAATGCTTTAGGCAGCAACAGCTTTGATAAGATTGTACGTTATTTATTAAATTAAAAGTATGTTATAGTGAAGTTGAGTTGTTTAAAGCAATGATTTCATTGTCACAAATGGAGCTTTTTTAATCACCAACGAAATAAATCACCATGAAATCTGAAACATTAAACTACATCACACAAACGTCATACGACATTAGCATTCGCCGACGTCGAAATCGAAACAATGGTCATGGTTCACTGTATCCACTTGAACTGCTTTCCAGATGACATGGATTCCGGCGATCTAAAAGTGTTTCACTGCGTTGGTACTTGGTAGTATCATTGTTCTTCATGAAAAATACAGGGCTGTCAAATGTAGCTTGTCAGGTTTTCGATGTCATGTATACTTCTCTTTGAGGTAAGGTCCTGGAGAGCCAGATGCTGAGATCGAAAGAATAAAATTTGATCTCAACAGATTTCAAACACATCTCTCCCTTTTATTTCCTCTCGTACCAACAACACTAATTTTACTTGAGCTTTTTACGCAAAGATTAGAGTGAAACGCGCATGGCTTAAGCTTTCAAAATTAAAAGTGCTTACACCTGAAGTAGATGTTGGTTTTAAACTCCTCGTGAAAAAGCATCTATTTTAAGGCTAATGAACGATATTACTTTTTTGGCCTCAAACGCAAGAAGAACCGCATCACGTGAAACGGTTTTTGGAATCTCACAGAAGTTGTTGAAATTCATTGTTTTAAACCATAAACAGACGTCACTCAGCAACAACACTACATAACATTATAAAAACGAAACAATAAGCGAACGTTTTTGGCTAGTCATACAGCCCTTTTCAACCCTATAAGAAAAAATATTTTAAAAGAAATATCAAAGACTTGACCTGTTGTGCTGCGTACTTTTTCAGTTATTATTTTGTTTGAGCACGTTAAGCAAGTTTCTCAAATGTTTAGATTTGATCACATTTTTTGCTGTGATACTGTATGATTCTTTAGCATTTCTTTTAAGATATTTTTTCTTATAGACTTGAAAAGGGCTGTATGACTAGCCGAAAACGTTTGTTTACTGTTTTTTGTTTTTATAATGTTAAATGTAGTGTTGTTGCTGAGTTATGTATGTTTATGGTTAAAAAAAGGTTGCCTCTCTACGTCCTAAATTGTATTCATTGTTTTGCTCTGAAAAAAGTGAACAAAGAAATATAAAAGAATCATAAGGACGTTCTGATGATCCTCCTTTTAAGTGAAACAGGCTGTCAAGGGTTTAGATAGTAATAACTATATTTGATTTAAAAGAATCATGTTATGCATACTAAAAACGGAACGCATTGGAAATGGTTTAAACTTAAATAGGTTCCGTAATCTTTACAACCAACGCTTTGTTGTTCATAACTTCCTTTTTAGAGAGACTTTTGCTGATCGGAGACAGCGATGATTAAATTACCATTACAATAATTGCTCAAGTTTACGCCTATTCAATGTCATATAATGATTAATCCATGAAAAATTTGAAAGGTTATATCTTACGTGTTGTTAATCAATTTTATGATATTTGAGATTTTAATGATGTTTAAAGTTGCCAATTAACGATGCAGTTCACTTGGTCGTCCTACTTTTACAGTAAAGGGTAAACAAGCTTTCATTTACTTATGTAATGTCGTTCAAACGTCAAATGACGCTTTATCATGATTGAGTTGTAATTATCCACGATGAATGCCATCGCACGCACTTTGCCATCAAGAGCTGTTTGCGGAACAAAATAGATTTTTCGACAAAAAAGGTTTCTGGTAAAGGGAGAATCACATTAACGAAAAATTGTCTTAGGCGTTTGAACGTTTTTACGAAGATTTTTAAGGGGCACCTTGGATTAAAACATTAAAGCAATACGAAATATTCTCAAACTCTTCTTGTTCACCTTTTGTACCATTTAGTCTGCGACCATAGTTCTCGGCCATGTAATAAGAAAGCAAAAACTGGAGCATCTCTCTTTCACTGGTAAAATTTTTGGAAAGCGGGCACCTCGCAGACAAAGACAAACTCATCTGAAACAATTTAACGACAAGACAGAAACAATCATCCATGCCACATATAAAAGGAATATTTGGTCTAATTATTTATCTGAGGCCGTCGATGTCTGGTTCATGCAAGGCAGTTGAAGAAGAAGAAGTCTGCGACCGCCTCGACTGTACCATGAAACAAAAGATCACTCTCTATTCTTCACGCCATTATTTCACACAGAACGAGCCTTCAATCACTCCAATCAGGCACGGCTGGTGTAGAATAAAAATCGTCATGCAAGATATTTTGTGATACTTTGGATGTTTCTGCAAGAGTATGACTCAAATTCGCGATCGGGGCAGTTGAGAGGATAATTTGGGCCCAGTACCAATAAGATCTTTGGGCCCTAAATCAAGGTACTTCTGAGACAACGCAGTACATCAAAAAATACTTGGTGGTTTCTTCAAGATCCCGAACCTCTTGGAAAGGTTTACATGTCCCTAAAAATCTTTCCAGGTCCTGGACCACCCTTCTCAACACTACTGTCTGTGATGCTATAATGTATGTTTAAAAATAGTAGGCCTAAATAGCCTACCATTTGATTTTTTATCGGATGACTTCAGCTTTTGTGATTCAGGGGCTGATGGCTTTGCTGAGCTGGTCATTAAGTACTGCAAGTTTACACCTTGGAAGTGTCTCAAAGTGTAGTTAGCTTTTTCATACGTTTCGGCAGGAACACACATTTTCTTGTAGCCTGCGTTTCTCAGCACTTCCAGCATCGAACATTATGCACATTATTCCATGATGAACTGTAAAGATACTTTTTCTGAACATCTTTGTGGGCTTCAATTATAACCGTTTGAAATTGCTAAATATAAACGTGTATCGAATGTTTGGAAATAAGCCTACTTAATTTTCACAAGCTGGATGGCGGTGGGAAGCACTCTGTGCAGTTGCTGTAACTGATAGGTGTTGATTTTGCCAGGAATAGACAGAGTGAAAGCAGAATTAAAACAGCAGCAGCAATATTTCCACGAAATGAAGAGCATTATCTTTCATTTAATTGGACTGCTCTGTTCTGCTATTAAAACCCAGTCTTTGAAAAAGTTCATAAAAGATGATAACAAAAACGCAGCATACAAAGCACAATTCTGATAGCCAATATTGTTATTTTGATGTCATTGCAACGTTAGAAAATGCTGGAAAAAAAGGAAAAGTAACCTATTGGTAACAGGAAAGACTGTAAATTGGGAGTTCTTTGTTTGCTTTCAATTTACGAGCTTAATTATTGGCCGTTTTACGAAATAATTACTCGACATGTGACATCATTAGCTCGACATAATGAAATTCCTGGCTGCACTGTTTGATTAACGTTTTATTCAATCAATAGAAAACTAGGAATCATGTTTGGTTTTTCATATACCTTCTCAATGCGTCAAGGCTTTTATACGACCAGGACTTCACTTCATATTAAAATCACTTCTATGACGCGATCGTATTAATTGTTTGATTTCCTTCCACTTCTGGCTTAATCAGCGCTAAAGTTTTTATAGCCCGTTACTGGCTGACTTGACTCTTGTTTTGAGAAGTCGAGCAGTTAATTTGTTCAGGACGTAGATTAGATTCTACCAGGCTAGCACGTTAGTGTCTGGTTCGCTTTTATCTAATTTCATGGTGAGGCAAGACACACCTCGTGTTGAGGAAAAATCATGAGATGTGAACTATTAGCACAATATCCTTGTTAGTTAAAGATGTCATGGCATCTTTAATTAAACTTGGAAATTTTTGTGCATCGAACAAGGTTAATGTTTAGATTATCCTTCAAATAGCTCGAAACCAAGTGAATATGAAAGATTGAACTGTTTCATTACCAACTATGGCGTCAAACAGAAGTTCATGTAAAGGTTTACCTTTAATCAAAGAGTGCAGACGGTTGAAAGAATAGCCAATTGTTTACCTGTGTGTTCTAAGGAAAGTTGAGTTGCTGGTGTCACGGAAAGCCTTTGTTTTTGTGTTTAATCATGTCCAAGCATATGTTTTGCTAGTTTAGGAGATTTGGGTTAAGAGCAGAATACAACCTTCGCATCCATCTTCAAGCATGCCTTCAAGGATCTCGGCAAGATTTAGCAGCATACTCTATGCAAATTAGTCCAGACCTTGCAAGTGTTAGAGATTAACAAAAAGGGAAATGATGAGAGATTTAAAACAACCCAACTTGTCATATAAATTGCTTCGTTGTAATTATTGTAAAATAAAGTAGTCTATAACTATAAAAAGCATTAAAATACTTTACTACGGTGCTCCATTTTAGACATACACCATTCTTCACAATAGTATAAGAGATCGTGTGATAATAACGTCATAGTGTTTCAATAAACTTCATATTTCTGTACTTTTTATGCTTTGTACTGTATATCCACAGAAAAGGTCCCATGTATAAATACGGTAGAATGATTGGGTGATAAAAATTAACCAAAATGTGTGACAATTCTGCTGAAGAGGTAAGAGATCCTTTGCAAGTCAGCGAAGAAATTGGTTCTGAATCTGAATGCACTAAATTTATTGGAAAAATCCTCTACAAACCAAATGGTGTGATTTTGGTTGCTCATGATGATGTGGGTTCGATTGGTGATTACGTCATCGCAGGGAAAGACACACAGAGTTTAAACAACAACAATAACAACGGCACAAAAGCACACGATGAAGCCGATGAAGAAAGCACAAGTTTTCAGCAGGCAATGAAGATGCCAAGTCGCCTGGCCTATTTTGAGAAAGGTAAAGCTTTCCCACCTGTTTCAATTTTGATAGAGATAAAATTGCACAACAAATTTTTGTTTTCGCACAATATCCTAGAATCTGTATGTTAGATGAGAGATATGTTTTTAAGCGAGAAGGGTGCATTTTTTTTCTTAAAGTGTTCGTAAGAGCAAACCTTTATGAGAACTCTCTTCATCAGAACTTTTTTTGTTCAGGCTCCTCGGGAAACCATGTAACTCCAAGAGTATTTCGTATTTATCCTCTTGATGGCGATCCTGATCACACCAAAGAGTTGATCAGTATAGTTTCTTCGGAGGCGAAGATGAAAAATACAGCAACTTCATCACGGTAAGAGTTTAGGTTTTTCCTTTTGTTCCTTGAACAGATCGCTGTAAATCACCAATTTTTTGTTGCATCCAAGCTTACGTCTGGTGGTTGAAGATTTAGTTTAATTGGACGGAGAGAAAAGGAACCCAATGTTCGTGTCTATCTTCAGGCGTGTCATTAACTGTACTGCTCAAAGCACAGCCGCATGCTCTTGAGCGGTGTCAAATCAGCCCCTTGCGAGTGTCGCACCAGGAGCCAGGGCTCTCACCAGTTGACTAATGACTATGCCACCAGCCACTACCCATTTGAATACACACTGCGCAACAACAAAAAACTTAAGATCTACCTTGAAAACAGAAAATGTGTTTTAAATGATAAATTTAACATAAAAATGCTCATGCGTTTTATCGAAGAAAAAGTAACACTTTTCATGTACAGTAAAGGGTTTCTTTGTAAAGCCTGATACGAGTTTTTTTTTTCAGTTCTTCTCCATTCCTCATGTGTTTGAAGTGCCGTGTCACATTCCGTGTTGTGACGTCATTTATTATCCACGTGACCAACGACCACTGCGTTGTCACTGATGACTGTGAATTGGAGCTGCTTGAATCGAAGAATACTAGCGCAGTCTTGCAGGTGGTCAAGCGCTTTGTTTCTTTTAAATCAGACATGTGCAATCGGCTACTAATATATTACTGGCTGCGATATTGTATTCTGTATACCAGCTATCACAAATTATATCTCATTGCTTCCAGAATCGGCGTAGAATCAAATTAAAGGAGGCGAGCAATGAATCGTAAAACTGCATCTGATTTTCACATCAAGAGTATTTTTTTCTCTCGCTGTGTGTAATATTGCGCTGAAGCTTTGTGATACAATAATGCTACCTTGCAATTTCACAATGCAAGATTAGCATTAGATGTGTGTTGAACAGTGCTGCCAACCTTGTGTTGTTATTTTGTAAACTTGGGTTTTTATTTTTTTGAGTTGGCATTTTTTTTAGATTTGTGGTTTGCTTATTTTTTTCTCAACTAGCTTTTTTAGTTTTTGGGTTTGATTTTGAGACTGAAATTGAGAATGTTTTGCTCTTAATATTTTGCCATTTCCCAACTTTTTTCTTGTTTTTGTAATAATGGTTGCGTGAAAACCGGGAGCATAATTATAGTGAGTAGAATTTACTTGCTAGTTTCTACGCATTAGTCTACTTTCATAAAAAAATGACACTAAATTTTCTTTTAAAAAAGTTGTTGGGCCCGCGATGTCACTCGAAGTTTCATATTTGGCTCGCTAGCAAAAAAATGTCGCACATGCCTGCTTCAAATCGACGCAGTTAAAAAAATGAACGTTCTTCTTCACGAGAAGAAAGATTTTTAATCATCAAGGGATGACAACACAATGATGTGACGACAAAGTATTTTCCTCTCAAAAAACTTTTTGTGTATTAGAAGTTATTTATTATTCGATAGCACAGAAAGAAAATTTAATTTTAAGATTACGACAACATTTGCACATGCGAGTCACACGCATGTTCTTTTGCAGGAAGATGATAGCGGGAGATTGGAGATATATTTTCTTCAGCCTGTTTCATCAAACGTGGTTAACAAGGCGAATACAACTGACCACAATATAAGAACCTTATCATCCGTGATGGAATTGGTAAGCGTTTATATGCAGATCTCGAAATCGTTAAAGTGGTAAAACCATTATAAATTTTGTTTAAATAACTTTACCAAATAAAAAGAGGAAGTGAGTGGCTGTTGCACCTGGTACCGCAAGTTTTATGGAAGTACAAGCGATCATGGTAAATCAGTGGAATAATAATCAATAGCGGACCTAGAACACAATCAGGACATATCAGACGTATTACATGTTGGTTTACCGAATATAAATTGAGTAAAAAGATAAAAAATGGCAAAGAACCATCCTTGGAAAGGTAATAATTCAGATTGATGGATATAAACGCCGGAGTGCTTGTCCTTGAGGAAGTTTCAATAGATTTGCTTTAATTTTGTGAAAGCTCTTGACATTGTTGGGCACAATTAACGTATAGTTCTCAATATTTACGAGTTGCAATAAACAAAAAGAAATTTTCAACTACATACTTTCCTTTTCATCATCATCATTTCTTCATGAAAGCAGCCATAAAAATGTTTTAAAAATTTAGCTATTTCCGTCACAGTGTGACCCTTTGCTTTTATTTCGCAGAATAGTTTGAAAGAGACTTTATTTTTTCACACCAGCGCTAGGTTGAACAGTATTTCATTCAAATACAGAGCTTACACCAAATCACCAAGGATACCTTTGGTTGATTGAACGTATTATCTTGATTAAAACTGATCACATCGAAATTGCTAGAAGTCTGTAACTTACATAGCTTACATGTAAATGACTTTCTTCAGTTTTTTTAGATTTGCAAACAAAGGAGAATTTTTACGACGTCACTAGATTACACAGTGCGCCACCTTACGACAGGAGTGGTTAAGTTTTGATGGATAGGATATCCGTCAAAGTAGCGCTTGGTTTTTAATTTATCAAAATGGACAGACTCTTAAGTGCAACTGTTACATGATATTCAACAATTTGTCAAAACAGTTTCACGCTTTTGATGGCACTTGTTTGTAAATTTGAAAAATGACCTTGAATAATTTAAAAAAATTAATTCTATTTTGCGTGTCCAACGGTGTATTCAACTTCCTTTCCTGTGACGTCAACATGGTGCAATGAAGACGCCTTCACATTAACACGAGTTAAGATGATAAAAAATAATCTTGGAGTACGTTTGCGCAGTCTTAACACACTGGCAAAAAAAAGCAAATCTTTCATCTGCCAATGCTTCCATCGCTGACCTTAGTCCAACTCCAAGGCAACGTTTGGTCTTTGTGATACTTGATGTCATTCAATGCAATTTAAACATAAAGTAGCGCTGTTAGGGAAACGAATTAAAGCCTGGTACTTTCTCAATACCTATGCCTCTCAATGAGGGCAATAAATGGAAAATATTGACACCATCAATAGTCAAGTTCACATAATTAAATAACAATTTCACAAGCAATTCGACTCCAAGCAGGTTCATTTAGTCAATGTCGCTAGATTACTGGCCTTGTTCGAAGCGTGGGACTGTGCTGCAATTAAAATTGCTTTTTTGGCCGCGCAGCCTAGTTGTATCCGGTTTCAAGCGGTTCTGGTGCGAATTAAAACCTGCTGGTAACACACTTAGCAAGAAAGATAGAGGGGTGTTGTGGGATTGGTTTTATATCATGCTACAAGTGTAAACACCAAAGACCTAATTCTGTGACATGAAATTTTTTTTGCTGCGTTCTCACGGGCCGTGCGGAACGAGGAAGTCATAGAGACCTGGTTAATTTTGAATCACAATTTTAAGTAATTGCTCGTTGTGTGATGTTTAGTTGACTGCTATTCTATATATTTTATTGTAATATTTTGAAGGCATTAATTCACAGCAAACATGCCCTATTTTGAAAAGTAGCACAAGTGTGCAGGAAGCAACAGTGAATAATAAAAAACCACACAAAGAAGCTTCACATTTTAAACAAGTATTGAAGGTTAAAATGATTTTCTATGAATAATTGTCGGAAAAAATTGCAAATGATAAACAAAGCCATGATAAAACGAAATCACATTGTAAAATTTGCAATAAACCTGTTAGTTGAGCGATTCTGGCTTTTGCTTCATAAGAGAAACCAATGGCCATTCTCTCTTGGGAGTCAAGTCTGCTTTCTACGAATGATTAAATTAACAAAGTGACCGTGAGAGAATAATCTTGCGGCTAATTGCCTCATTTTCTTGTTGCTTTAGTGCTCTATTTTAAGGAGCTGTGAGAGTAAATCGCATTTTTGCGTAAAGTCAACATCGTTTAGCGTTAAATTAACCAAAAGGTTCCGCGGTGTTTCCACTTAAAAGCGCAACACTTTGTCAAGCGGAAAAAAATGAATTTTTTCAAAACACTTGGAAATCTCGACAGAATAAGGCGGTAAGGAGGCAGAGAGATATTAATTTCAAGGAATTTGTTTTTATCAATCGCTCACAGTTGCAAGTGCAAAAAGAAAGGCTACCACCGTTGGGAGTTCTTCAATTAGCCAACCAACGTCCTTTGTAGATGTTAATTTATTATTGAACTATTTTATTTCAGTGTAAGCTTGGAAAAAAGTTTAGCAAAATTGTAATGGATAATAGTTTAACTCAGCTCAGTGAATCTAGCTCATAATGAAGGCAGGCGAAGAATGGTTTTAATCAACCTACTGCATGTCTATTCTGTCCAAATGGACCAATGACATGGCGGATAAAATGCGGCACAGAGTGAACACGAGACAATCATGGACCAATGAAATGGTCCAATAAAAACAAAATTTCTACTTCTTAATAATTAACCTTTAAAAAAGATATTACGCGTTATCCAAAGGGAAGCCATGTTTTCAATGAGTTGCAAATATTTTTACAAAGGTTGATGTAGTTTACAGCGACGTGACGTGATAGAGGCCATAATTTATGCAAGCAAGTAGTTATTATGTTGTCTTTGCAGTATACAATATGCCAAGAATTTCTACCCCGTTTTTAGAGTTAACAACCGTTATCGTAAAGGATTATGAAGCAATTTCATGCTGATAAAAATATATAAATTGGGTAAACAGAACTCTTGGCTATTTTATTCATTGACCTGAAAAGATCTTTGTTAGCCTAATGCTCGGACGCTTTTTCAAAGTGCATTTCTGCTCTCTCTTCTATTTTTATGTAGTTTTTTATTTTAGTAAAGATTACGCACTCAATAACACAGTGATGATTATTTCGATGGGCCTAAGTTACTCATTCACGAAATCTAAATAATGTTCATTTGATGTAACATAGAGAGTACAAGAGAAGGTGTTATCCTCGCACATGCGTTATAAACATTGTTGCACGGTGAATAGCAAAGCTGGTAAATTACCGACTTCACCAATGTATTTTCTGCTTTCATCGGCAGTAAATTTTAATTGCTATTTAACTGGAATACAATGCGAAAATAGAACAATAAAATGTGTTGTTGTAATTGAAGTGGCGTTGATCGTCAGCAACACGAAGGGTGCCGAAACGAATTGAGTCATCTCGGTGATCAAGACAGGACAAAATGGCAAAAATCCTTTTATTTCACTGAACGAGATGCAATTTTGTATCAACTTAAAATCTTAAAAAGTTTATTTTTCCCTGTAACTATTTCGCTTGGGAAAATTTATTTAATTTGCTCTTTGATAATATTTTTTATCTATCATTATTGCATCTGGTTTTTAGTTACAACATCCGTAGATGAAAGAAATTTGAAAATCTGATTTTTATCGGAAAAATTGCATTTAATTGCATAAAAATAATTAGAAGTTTATTGCTCGTAATACGCATAGCCTAACAAAAAGGCATATGCATTTTGTCAATTATTTATTGCAAAATTTCATCAGCGGTGCACAGGCATGTGACTTGACGTCCATTTACACTAATTTGAATACTGTTATGACTTTAAAATTGTTTGTTACCATCATATCAAACATTCTACGTGGACTTAGAGCTGCCAATTTATTTTTCAACAATGACTGAGTTTGTCATTAAAAAGTATGCTGCAAAATAAAACCTTTGACGGTAATTGCGTTAGCTTGAAAAATTGCTATGACCGAGCATCCAATTGGTGTTATAAGCCTCGTTATTTTTTCTGTACCGTTTTTGTTTTTATAACAAATATAAAAACATTACATGCTGTGTTGGAAAAATATTTGACACTGCTGTGGTAGCCCCCTTTGTAAAACGTGATGTTTTATTTCGGTTGAGATATTTCAATGCGTTAAACTACCTTAAAAACAACTCTTTTAGGTAAATTTGTCTTTGATTACGTATATCTCAACGCTGAAAGTGTCTGTAATTATAGCCGAGCGTACGAAATTGCTTTCACCTAGAAGTGAACCGGTGATTGAAAATCTCAACTTTCGCTAAATGGATCCTTGATTTAATCTCTGATATCTCAATGTCATCATGTTATCTCGGCCTTGTAAAACACACGATCTAAATGTCACAAACATTTAAATATTTCCTAAGGCAGAGCAGACAAAAGCTGCAACAATTACCTGACTACTATGAAAATTTTTTTCCTCTCTTATGTTACGTTTGGCTGTTTGTTCCTTTGGAAAGTTCACGGAAAGTGGTTGTTGGTTTTTAGTGTTTGCAGCATCGATATTTTGTTTGATGGCATCCGTTTAACAAACAGTTCAAGTTTCTAATTGCTTTTGAAAAAGTTCTTCAAAAAATGTTGAACAATTTTGATACAAAAGCAAAACTGATCACGACGAAGACCAAACCCAAAGTGATTCCCTATACAGTACTAACGACCAGGGTACATTCTTTGCAAAATCAATTATTCTAAAATGTTGTTGCTCAAAACTATTCAATCACTGTTAAACATGCTTTATTTACTTGATTAAGCAGCTTTAATAAACATACTGTTGTATAGCTTTTTTTGTATCTTTTTTTACTTTCTCACAAGAAGAAAGCCTTCAAGAAGATAAAATAATCTATTGTACATATTTTTGAAGTATACTATTTTTAAGCTTAAAATATAATTTCACATACTGTTGAATAAATCTGAAAATTTGTAAGTCGTCAAAGATTTCCGGGTTATGCTCGAGCGATATTCCCATTTTCTTCTTTCAACAGCATTCGCAGGCTGATGAAGAGCTTTTTTCGTTTCAGTTATCCACGATGTTTTCCACCGGACGTCGTTTTGAAATGTATTGTTTTAACCCAGACAGCAAAATCTGTCGTTTTTACATTGATTCAACGTCTGCAGCATGTACGTTTTAACTTCTGCAGACTGCAGGCGTTGAATTAATGTGAAAATGACCGATTTTGCTGTCTGGATAATGCTAATGACTTGTAGCAACACTTTAGTGTTTGTTTTTGCCCTTGTTCCGCTGGCACAAGACAGCTACGAATCGCATTTGCTCATTCAACAGATATAAAACTTAATTTGGTCTATCAAAGGCAGCATAAGATTCATCAGGAATATAATTCTTAAGTTTTTTGCGTTCTTCTACTAATTGTAAACTAAATGGGCTACTGGAAAACGTTGGCAATGATAACCAGTATTATTATTTCCGACTCTTTGTCATTCGGTATAACCAACTTCAGTAAGGGACTAGCGACTTGTTAAGCTGCAAAACGACACACCATGAAAGCATGCTTACAGAGTACTGAAGTTAGTTTGGTTGGCTGAAAATGTTTGTTGAAACTGTTGAGCATCGTATAAGTTCGAGCAGGATTTCCCCAAATGCGGAAAAGCGAGAGTGGAACCATATTGTAAACATCGAGGAAGTATTAGAGAAGAAAGACGAGAAGAAATGTTCATTGAACTGCACTCGGCTATTTAGAAAATTCGCCATTCAATGCATCGAAAGCTGTTTGCAATGAAAACTCAGTAACCCAGCAGTCAACAACCTGTGCAAAGTAGATTTTTAAACTTAGTTCTAGACTGAATCATAGACAGTAATGCGAATCAACACAACACCGATATGCAGTCGCGCAGAAGGAAATTCTTTCTGTGTTGCACGTGGCACACAAGCCTTATATCCAGCTCCATAGAGTGGCAGCCTGTAGCTAATTCTACTAATTAACTTCAGAGCAAGATTTATGTTTGTCGGCAGCTGACTGTAGCAAGAATTGACAGCGATAGACACCAGTCCTTCGCCCATGAGGCTGAACTCATGGGCGAATGTGGCTGGGCCATGAGGCTGAGCAGTGAGCACCCTCTTCTATTTTAGAGCAAGATTGTTAATTTCTTTATTTTCATGTCAACTCAAGTGTGAATCTTCTACCATGAGCTTTACTCGATACTTTATCTTTGAAGCTTACAGAATAGATTCAACCTAAGGAGCAAAAGAGCTTGTCAGACTAATCAAAAAATCAAGAGCTTAATATGTAGACAACTTTTCGAAAACTGAACTGTTTCTATCTTCAGTGCTATTATATGAAAAAAAGCTTTTATTCAATACCCCTGAAGATGAATGCACTTTAGTTTTCGAAACGTTTACTGAACATGAGTTCATTGTCTACATTTTAGGCTCTTTTAGATTTTGCTTATTTGCACAGTTGGCCGACTGAATACTGCCATAGCCAAAAGTAAGGATTGCAATTAACATATTAATGTAACTAAAACTTTTTGATAACGTCACGTTTTGCTTCGTGCTTGTCGGATTCACTTAGCCATCACTAGATGACACTAAAGTTTTAATATAATTTTCTCCAATCCAATTTTGCAATCAATTCGATTTGATAGTGATGTCGTGCTGTGACAGCGTCACACTCAACAGGACGCGAGTTCGAATCCCGCGATGTTACTTTTTTAAGTAAGCGTGATCTCAGTTGGCAGCATTTACTACAATTATGCGACATTTAAAATAGAATATCTTTTTGTAACTTCAATGCGGAAAAGCATAGAGTAAGCAAAAGACTGGAAATTGAACTACTAGAGAGTAACTGGACATGTAAAAATGTAAAGTAATCAACTTGTTTAACGCAACTTGTCTTAGCAACTGTGACATTGAGTAGGTTTCGGTATTTGCAAGGTGTTGACCAAATTGTATAGTTTTATTTTTTTTTACTGTTTCCTTGATCTCTGGAATGTTCTGACAAAGGTTTTGTCCAAACTTTCTTCCCTAAAAAATTGATATTGATAATCCAATTATAATTGGCCGGTTTGAAAACTTGGAACTTTTGGGAAAGCCTAACGACTTTTAATGGCTAGATTGTATTTCAATTAACTTTACACTTATATGACGTCCATTGTAGCGAAATTGCCGTCAAAGGTCAGGACTTGATTCGCGATCAAATCGCGCGTATTTTCGCTCTTGTCATCTTTCATAAATAATTTAAATTAATTGTATAATAGTTTTGAATGGATTATTTGTTTTTGTGAAGATGTGTCACTGAATGGTATTGCCACCATCAGTGCCGTGCCGATAGATAACATCGGACAGCAAAACTTTCACATAAAAGTGTGTTGCTACGGAGTCAGAAAGTTTTGCATGCGACGATCTGCTGTAGTCTAACACCAATTCGTGCATTGTTTAGAAATTGGTAAGAGATTGCACATTCAAATTTCAGTACAAATGGCATTCTCGGAGGAGTATGTACCTCACAAATTTTTCTTTTCATGATTGCAATTAAGCAGCAAACACCGATGGCGCATTTTTTCATTTGTCACGCTTCACTGCTGAAGTAGCCTAATCACCTCATTTTAAAAATTGTCAAACTCAATTGTTTTTATGATGTTATCTCGATGACGGCGAATTATTATAGTTTTGATTTTTGTGAAAAATTATATTTTCAATGCGGTGAATCAGGTTTTGAATGTTTCAACTGTAGGCAGTATAAGACAAACAACAGCCTTTTCAAACCTTTCTGGTTCAAAGGAATACCTCTTGACAATCAATAGATTGAATTCAACTGTTTTCATTGAAATTTGGCATTTATTGACTTTTTCATACAACTTTACAAATTATGAAAAACGTTTGCGTGCCTAAAGAAGAAAAATCAACATAACACATCATATCTTTGTTGACTTTTTCTTAAATGCATGGATAGCCCCACAGTACGTTAATTGTGATGAGAAATTAACGCGTTCTGATTGGCTGATTAGATCGCACCAGACAAGCTAATTGGATGCGTCATCGTCGCGACATTAGCGGCACAGCTTTGTTCTCTTCGTTTCATCTGGGAACCACTGCTCTGCCAGAATGTAAAATCTTGTTACTTTTTTACCAATTTAAGGTCGAAATATTTGATGAGTGGCCAGTGAACTAAAGATCATTATTGATTCAGACAAACTTCATTTATTCATCGTATTTTTGAGTTACTTCGACAAAGAAAAATCGTGAATCGTGCGTTCCTAATTTTACTCACTCCTTTTGCCGTTATGGAAATTAATTAGATTCGCATGGTGTTAAAGGAGAGGACCTATGGAGCCGGAACAAATCTCAATTGGCCCGCAGCGGGTTTTTTAGATTTTCGCTTCTAAGCGTGTGAACTAAATTCTATTAATTTTTACGTCGTTAAAACACCACTTTCGCCTTCGCAGTTGGAGCACATATTTCATAAACATCTTCGATGCGGGTGGTAGAGAAAGTATTTGATAATTTCATGCTAATTTATTACGCAGACGAGCTTAAACCACGATGTCTATAAAAATTAATTGCTTTAGAGCTTAGACACTTTCAGGAGGAAAAGTTTCAAATAAAAACTTATTTCAACACCTGGTATACTTCTCCAAGTAACTAGACTGATTTAATTGTCTTCCCTGTTGAATTTTAGCAACTTTTTGGCTCTGTTAAATAGTCTTTTTGCATGGCCTCTACCATGATGTAAGCCTATTTACTACTTCAAAGAAAAGTTGTTTATTCTATAAACTATAAGTTGCTTCGGAGTTTCTCATTTATTTAGCAGGCTGCTGGTTTCCAATTAAATTGAATAAACAAAAAAGTTTTCCCTGTGGAGTGACGGGAACACGCATAGCTGTGTGTGATGATCCAATATGGTATTTTTTGGTGAGTAAAACGTTAAATTTGCATTGAAAATGAAGCAATTTTGTCATGCCCAAAACGCTTATCTATGTGTGTTAGTCTGTATGCCCGTGACAAGATTAACCCATTTCTCAATGCTTTGTTACTTCAATAACCAAGTTATTTGCCTTTGATGGAATATTTTCGTGACGTTGCACGAAGTTAAAAGATTTTGGATTCAGCTGCTCATCCAGAAAATAAGTTATTTTATACACTGACTTCGTTGAATCAATGTAAGGCTTGGCTGATTTGCTGGATGGGTTGACTTCTGTCGTTTGCCTTTTTCTACTTGACGTAACAGAACGCGAAAGCCACGCAAACGCAGGTGTCAGTTTGCGTTTGGAAATGTGGAAAAAATGCGGTAGCATAGTTGACAGAAAGCGAAAGATAGAATTTGTATATGTTAGAATGTTACCAGGCATGTTGGCTTAATTGCGTTTAGTGCTATGCACACTCCGGTGTATTACGGTTAAGGAACTGAAAAACCTTCAGAAGGTCTGAATCTAATTTTGTTTTTCTGAAGCACTGTAGTTGAGAATTGCCACAGTTAAATATAACCAAAAAACTCAAACCATGGGGTACTTGAATAGATTCGTTAACACTATGGGTAATTTGTTGCTTCTGTAAAGCTTTCCTAATTGGAGTATAAGAGCAAATGGAAAACGTTTTATTGAGTTTATCAATTACTTGTTCCAAAACCATAGAAAACAGTTTAGTCATGATTGCTAAAACGGTCAATCAACCAAAACGAGTCTGGCCCGTTATTTTTTTTTTCTTTGTTTTTTTCTTTTGATCAAACTTACAGCTGTTCAATTTTCTTAAACGTTTAGATTTTTTAGTGTAAGAAATGAGAAATTATTAGACAGTTTTGTTTGCCGAACGTCTAAGCCTCAAAACTCTTGTTCAACGAGACTGCCAGTGAAATTTAAATATACAAGAACTGCAAGTTTTAATTAACGTTTTCTAAACATTTATTACAATTGCAGTTTATAATTATGTTAATTACACGTTCATTAACATCTTAATTGTGGAGGTTGTGTGAAAGCTATGGCCTGTAACAGAATGCGGCTTTCGTTAATTTATGGGCAAGGTTCAATTAGTTGTCCACACTTATGTAAAGGAAATGGCAGAGGATTGTTCTGTCATTAATCTTTGATTTTACGTTGTTTGAACGTCGCTGCAACAAAAAGTAATGGAATTTTAATTAGAATTTTTGACGTACTGAAATGAGCGATCGCGTGGCAAAAACCACAGTAGCAAAGGTGCTTTCATAATTAAAACAGCGTTAATTACATTTTCGTCACAATTCGATGCGATACTTAAGTACAGCTAATATGTTTTAGAATGTGCTTGGATCTCTTTTAAAGTCAGCTTGTAGTCAGCCTTTTAAGTCAAATTGTAACCAACTATTGCGTTGTCAAACTGTTTTGATTTTTGAGCTTACTCCAGCAGCCATTATTTGTTTTGCTTTGTTGAAATCACCACAGAAACAAAACGATGAGCTGTGAACAAGGTTGTAACACTAAAAACAAAATGGTTTTTGATGCAATTTAATGTCAATTCAATGCAACTTCTTGAAGTTGTGTGCAGTCTTGGTAAGGGTTTTTCAGATCAACAGAAATCAAGTTTTTACGCGAGGTACCGTGAAAATTTTTTCGAGTTCTTATCTTCTGATGTTATTTCACAATCATAAGATTGTTTTCAAGTTTTGAGACCTCGTCCTTTATTTCACTTTACGTCATTTAACAAAAATATAACTAAATCGAGAACGTTTCATTTTTCATAAGTTGAAGTTAAAAGTTAGGTAACAGAGTCAGTTAACGAATCAAATTGAAGGGAGACAGCCATTTAGTTTAAAGAGTTTATCATAGACTTATTTTATGATTGATTAATTTGTTAATTACAGTCATTTGTTCCGGGTATGGAACTCCATGAGAGAGGAAATGTATTTCCCTTGTCTTTGTGATTTTGTTTTGAGGAGGTTCTATAGATGTTGCCATTTTCGATAATTTTACAAAATTCATAATTGCGTAGGCCTGCTGTTTGTCATGACGCAAAGATCGGAGATTATCAATTAGCTGAGATGTGAACCTCTGCTGCAGATGCTTCTTTTCTTGTAACTTCTCAGACACATCACCTGACTTGAGATTCAAAAGTAAATAAATAATGACGATCTGGCCCCTAATTTCACGGTTTTTTTCCTTCGACTTTTGAAGAGAGAGATAAAATATTCTTGATGAAACGTTTTCTCTAGCACTCTCCACTGAAGAGCAGATGAGAAGATATGTCATTAAACTGGGTTCACTGCGCCCTTTGATCAAACGTTTTGATGGAACAGATAAAGTTTAACACTGATTTTCAGTTTCCCGCTAATTGCTTACGGGGACCAAATTATTGCAGACTTAAAAATTTCACTTTATTTATGTCGAGTCGATGTCTGTCAGCTTTGAAGTTGCGTAAATATTGAAATACTATTTTAGATAGTGTCCTTACCATTAATTTAGCTGTAAAGTCTTGCACCTGTACTAGCAATGGAAATTTTAATGGACCATCACTTTAATGTTATCTGTGCTTAAGTAAATGAGAAAGAAGGTATGTAATAAGCATGACACGCTGATACCAGCTTTCGTAATTCATTAATAACAGTTTTTCTTTATGAAAGCCGCTTGTTAGCGGACGACAATCAAGATGGAAACATTCTTCATTAACGCAATTCGTTCCACTAACGCAGAAAAATAAACACAGGAGAGAAGTCATTGAGATAATCACTTTGAGATTGACATTTTTTTTTATATTTCCCTTTGTCGTGTTAATAGCCACCAATTACTCCTACACTGGTAAGCATATTGCGTTCTTTTTTTTAAACGTTCATTGTTTTACTGTTAGCGCAGATGAATGGCAAGCTTCTCATGTGAATATTTTAACAAATCTGGTTTTCTCACGTGAATATCACCGCAGCAATTGATTTGATCCCGATTCTAGATCAATGGACTACTGGACCAATTTACAACTTACCTGGTACTAGAGCGCATACATTATAACAGAACACATTATGAAAAAGTGAGGAAATAAATTTGATTTTATTGTGCTTATAACTAGACTTAGTGCTTATTTGTTGTGCAATCAGGCAGCCAAGCAACAGCCGTCAAGTCTTAATCTTACACGCAGGTCCTCTTCATTATGCAATGTTTGTCGTAAGTTTTGGATAAACGCAACAACGCAGCTATCCACATGTATTAAGAAACCGAGACATCGAGATAAAGAAGACGCTATTTGTACAAACCGTGGCCTACGAAAATAGAGCAAAATTGTCATCGGAACGCAATTTGTCTTCACCAGATTAAAATGTTTTTAACAATGTTTTGTACCCTGGAAATGCTTGTGGCTTGTCTGCCCCAGAGCAGATGTTTTAACTCAAAGTACATTAAAAGGTTATCAATGAGTGGCCAGTTTTTGGTCCATCAAAAGGACCCACAGACTTTTCTTCCCATATGGCAAGGGATATTGAGCCCAATGGTTGACTATTTCGCCTGAGGTCTTTCGCTTTGCTTTGTTTTAACCGTTAGCGCAAAAAATACACTTTTGTGATCTTTATACTTTGATAAATTTTCCTGGTCTTGTGATTCATTGGTAAGTCCGGCTCCGGAAATGATCTCCTTGTTGTAAAACGCTCTGTTGTATCTACAAGAGTTCAAACAATATAAAACTACAAACATTTGATTTCAATCGAATGACGTTGTTACGACGTTGAAGATGAGATATTTGGCAACCTTCTCTGAACAACCGAGCGACTCCAGGTTTAGTTAAAAAAAATCTTAACGCTGTGAAAAGTTGCCAAGCTACAATGTCAAAAGTCCAATTCCTGTCTAGTGTCTAGCACAGGCAATATTCACAAGCAAATAAACGAGGCTTTGGCATTGATATTTGATGAGCAGGGAAAGTGCAAAATTTTCACAAGGAGCCAAACGATTATACTATGTTGATTTGTAAATTTAAAATACTACATACCCTATACTTTGTTATCATCTTTATTTTTGCGAAATTGATATGCCTACAAGAGCTTGTCTATTGCGTTTTAAAAGTAAATTTTCAGCAGAAGCAGTACAGCCCCGTTTTTTGTTGTTGCTGTGCATGCGGCAATTTCAGACTTTTTAGTGTTGCATTGGGATTAGATGATGATTTGCATAGTCAGTTTAGAACTATGTCAGATTTGAATATAGACTTTAGAAGTAAGACTTGACAACTAATTCAACATGGAATTGTCAATTAATGACAAAAAAGCAAAGAAATCGAAGATTTGTTTAAAAGAGCTAGTAGATTTATGTTGGAGATCTTTTCCAAAAATAACTTTTATTTTGAATGCTTAGTTTTTTACAGTCTCTTATTTTCCAAAAATGCATGAAATGCTTTTTAAATTATTCTTCCATGTGTGAAAACGTTGATGTGAAAAAGCAAACGTGAGCCATTGCAACTGTAATCCGGCAACCAAAAGTCTCCCGAGGTATGGAGAAAAGCCTCGATTCCGTAAAAGTAGCCAATGCCTGATCCAACACGTCCAGTTCTTTTGTTTTAAACGAACCTACATGATTGAAATAAAAGGAAGAACTTTTCCCATTCGTTTTGATTTTCAATAAGCGATAAAGGTCGATGGGAACTCGATAAGCTGGTTGGACTGTCAAGGCGACGGAGAGAGTTATTAATTTCGCGTTACCAGACTAATTAACTTTCACCTTTCGATCGATCGAGCGTGGAAATACGGGAAATAATTAGTCAATTATTTTCACACCGTTTCGATCGAACGAGCTGGAGACATCTTTCTTGCTTGGATCGCGCCAATGGAAGTGATAACAACAGCCGTGGAAAACAAGCCGTTTTCTGCAGGCCAAGGAGTCTCTTGCATGGCCTGCCTTAATAAGAAACATGTGATAAGATCAAAAGTCATCGTTGACCAGATGATCTCAGAACATTATGCCTGATTAAGCCGTCTTACTGACGCTATCTAATATGGAATTTAATTAATAAATAATTCAATCTAAAGGCATATGACCGGCTATCACTTTGTTGCTAGTTTGCCTTTTGTGAATTTTTTTTTTATAAATTTTACAAAAATATCAATGAAAAATTGATGAGCTCAATTATGATGGAGAGCTGCTTTTTCACTTAATTGCAAGCATGTTTGCTGAAGGCTTGTCACAGCATACGCCATCTCCACGTACGTTCATTGTCTAATGAAAAATTCGAGAGTGTTTTTCTAGCTTGGCTTTGATCATCGCAAGAATTGAAGCAGAAAAGTTTCACCAATCTGCAGTGCAGAAGGTTCTGTTGTGAATTGCATAGTTTAAATTGATGTGTGTGAGTACAAGTACATTCAAGCATTCCATTTTGCTATGCTATCTCTGTTAAAGGAATGAAGACTTGCTGTTTTTTAAGCGCAGAAGGAAGATGTAGATAGGATTTAGGAAGACATTATTTCATTAAAAATGGGCTATGAACTTCACCACAGGACAAAAATCTCTTCTGCCGGAATTTTGCACAATGGTGGTGATATGATTCAAGAACCTGTAAGCTCATTTTACCTGGTGCGAACTACAGCTTTGGTTAGTTTAGAAAAGTGCCTCTAAGTGAAGAGCCAAGTGAGATTTTAAATTTAACTGTTTTGTATTGATACTGAACTATTCTGTTCAATTTAAATTTTTTTTTAAAGTTGCTGTTGATTTATTAATGAAAGTAAGGTAGCCTATATGCGAATTGTTCAAGTGTCAATAACTTGAATAAAAAAATTAAAAAAATTGTAGACAAAGTTAAATGTTAAGGTATCAATACTACTGTCTCTAAGGCATCGCATTTTTATCTATGATGCTTTTCCCATCAGTTATCAGTAACTGAAACCACTAACATTCATTAAATCTGAGGAATTAGATTAGTGTATGAACGAGATGAGATATCCTGCTACACATCCGTTTATTCACTCCACTGATTCCAAACCTTTGCGTTGACTTTTTGCTGCAAAACATTAGTTTAACGTAAAAGTGGCAAAAAGTTTTTAGTCTTTTCAAAAGCGAACTTTTAGCTTTCAATTAATTCTCGCCAAAAGGAGAACGATCAATAAGCTTTTCATGTCTATCAGCATTTATTAATCATCAAACTTAGGCAGTTCTATTCGACCTGGTGCTGGTGTTGAAGGGTTCTTTTTGCGAACCATATCAAGCAGGATGCACTGAAAGCCAAACTGTAGCTTGTCTTTTTGTTTTGTGAAAAACGCACGTGCTTCTGAGAAAATAAACCAAGCAGAAAGGTTAACATCAATGTATGACTTGGGATAGTTGATAGATCTAGCAGAAAACAAGTGAAAAAAATCACTGCCCATTTCATTAACTTTTGCGTTTATTGCTTTTTTTTTAGAAGTTGGACATTGAAAAGATGAAAAACTCTTTTTTTTAACTTGACCGACCTTTTCTTCGGTGAATTTTTTTCTTCTGTTTTTGTGAGTAGATTACAATGTAGTTGAGTTGCAAGCTAATTAGGGTCATACTGCAACGTCTAATAGCCGTTATTGCAGAAAACTCGCTTTTTATACAACCATAAAACATGAACAAGGCGTATCACAACAAAAAAATAACATGTTGTAGATAAAGTGAACTTCTTGAACTTTCGACAAAAAACATTTTCGTTTTCCTGAGCCTTGGAACCTAGCGTGACGTGAGCTGGTTGGAAATTGGCGAAGCGTGACCTTTTAATTAGTTTTCGTCTAATTGAACTCTTAATAGGGAACAGACGCTCTCTCTGTTAGCTCAGTACACCTAAGAGAAGCGAATGCTTCACTAGTATCAGAGAACTATGTTTTTAAGGATTTTCGCTCAGCCAAGCAGTTGTCAAAACGTTGAATTTGATGCTTCAGCAATACGTACAAAGACGTCTGACAAACGATGGAGTATTTGTCTTTATCCAGCGCTTCGTGTGCTCTATTATCATCTAATTAGCCTTTGTTAAAACCAAATTATTATTGATTTTTAATTTGCTGTCAACTGGTTGCTAGAGCTGGGTTGTAGCGAAATAGTTTATTATGTATGTTGAAAGCTACTGCAGGCAGCGTGTTGCACTTATGAATTTCAAAGAGACCTTAAGCTAAACTGAAGCGTAAAAGCGTTTTGTTGATTATTATGCTGCAACTTTATCGAAAATAAGACTACACTAGGCTCAAACATTTAGTAGGCTACTGTGTACCAAACCTTTGCTGTTTGCACAGACGGACTGTTATTTAGATAGAAGGTGCAGAAGTTTGGTGCAAACCTAAGCAACTGAGTATCTACGGTTTTATGCAAATCAGCTTTAAGTCCAAATACGGAGGAGTAGGCTGCTGCATGCTTAACTTATCGTATAGCCTATCACTTCGTAATAAGTGAAGAAATGTCGTTTAATTTTTGTGATTGGAAAAAAATATTTTAGCTGATGAAAGCAAAATCGCCACGGTAAGAAAGAAAACGCTCAACAACTTGCTGACCAACAACGCATGTTTGTAGCCGTATTGTCATGCGAAAGTGTTCTATCCCTGGTATTCCAATGAAAATCGGTTCGAATCGTTCAGAATATTGTTGTTGCATTCGTTCATTCATATGAAGCAGAAAGCTTGTAATCAGCAAAATGGTAGGATGTCACGGAGCTAATTTCTTTTTCAACCTTCAAGTGCGTAGAGATTAGTTATTCCATTGAGAAGGGAATAATTGGAACAGCCAAAGATGAAATGATAGGCAGTGTTCTCCATCGCACCACACTGACATGCAGCAAAGGCTCTCGTGTCTCAGTGCATCAAATAAGCATTAAAACGCCCGATTTCCATTTTTAAGCGGTTTAGTGCGTCTCCGAAGTTTGGGATCATTTGTTGCTTCATCAAGTTAGAACGATTCCGCATAAAAGTGTAAAAGAATATTTAACTGTTGATCCAAAAAAGAAATTAATTTTGTGATATAAAATGGACTTGGAACATTCGGTCACGTTAATGTCGTATCCAATCTGACACCTGGTGGTTAAAGATTTAGATAAAGTGAACGGGGTAGGAAAAAGCGTCAATCTTTCTGTCCACCTTCAGGCATGCCATATTGTTGGCATAAGGGTTTTGACTTTTACAAAGATAGCAACAGTCGGAAGACCACAGATGCATTTCAGATTGATTGTTTGAAAATCGCTGTGTCAATTCTGGCGTAATTGGTTGTGTATTGTTTAGTTGGGTGAAGCAGAAAACGTAGTGATGCCAAAGAGTAACATTTTAACAAGCGCTTTAGCTCCATCATTACATCTTTCGATAAAATGTCATTCTTTAGTTTGTTAAGCTTTCTTAGATACTTGCTTTTGTTGAGAATTTTACTAATATTATATATTGTAAATGATTATTCCAGGTTTTCAGTAAACCAACATAAGACTTAACAAACTTACTTCACAAACTTTTAGTGTAAACTAGAACTTCATTTTCAACAATACGCCATCTTGGAAACCTACGCAATCTAAATCATTGCGATCGAGAGGACAAAAGAAATTTGTGGAAACACAAAATCTTTCAATTGAAGGGAAAGATTTTTCAGAGCCACCAAGGAAGGCTTATCATTCCACCCCTTAAACGGTTGAAATGAAGAAGTAGCTTTTTGCCTTAACTTTTACATCTTCGTCACAGAACGACGGTGGTGACATCACAAAAGAAAACAAAAAGATGTCCTTTGCTGTTGCGTCACCACTGAGCAACGTTCACACGCAGTCTCCCACGTCACATCAAATTCTATTGAACAACGTCATCGCTGGAGAGGCATCACTGGGTCAAGATCCCACCCCCAGCCCCATGGATATTTTGGAAGCTGTCGATTTTCCTCCTCAAATGAAAAGTCCACAAGATGCGACTAAAGTGGGTACTTAGAGCGAGAAAATTTGCTCAAATTAATCTTTTGTTGTTTTTAACGCAATAGCTTTATTGTGAAATAGCTCGCAATACCCCTATTTGTTTTGTGACCAAAGAAAAACTTTCTTCTGATTGAAATGGAATAGTTAAAAAATGGAGCTTTTTCTGCTTTCTATGCAACCGCTTGGGTCGCTAACAGTCCAGAGAACACTGTCGTTGGAGCGTTGACGTGGCCAGACTTCTTGTGGTTCTACGATATGCCGTAAACTTCCTCATTGGTTATGTTGGTTCTAATTTTTCAAAGTTATCTTGCCTTGTTTGTCATTGTCATTCTAATATCTGGATTTATCACCTGATCTTTCCTTAAACTTTATTCCTTTAAATATTTTTTGTCAGTTTCTGATGCAAAACATATAACGAATTCAATCATCTTCCTGCCTTTAAGGATTAAGTTTACAAATGCGATACTAATGTTGTGCAACTACTAACAAGAATTTAATGGTGTACTGTACTTCTGTTAAAGTGTACATTACCATAAGAGGCGTAGCAACATCCGCTGTTGTGCTACCACTTACCCGCAATAACAAAGTGCACAGTTTCAGGTATTTGAACAGACTGTTTCAAAGTTGCAAGAATACCTTTTCACCCAATTTTCGTCCCAGGAGCCTTTTCGTCTCAGGAACCCCTATAATCGTCCTTTTTAACCGAGATATAGTTATCCAATATTTTAGTATCAATTCTTCTATAATAATTCCAATAATCTTGTTTAGCTTCGCTTGAACTCTTCTACGCCTGTGTCATCACGTACGTCACAGTCACCCTTAGCAACGAAAGATGATATGAAGTCATCGTCTTCCCGCGGCAGTCCTCTTACCGAAACGAACGCATCTCATGCAGTCGCTGCGTCGTTGGTACGTTATAATACTTTTTAACTTTTAGACCTTATTAATTTGGGACATGATCATGTCCTGGATCTTGTTGCTATGGTGACGCCATTTTGCTCTGCACCTCACCAGTGTTGCTTGCATGTATGAATTCACCACTTTTTTCGATTTAAAACTTTTTTTATAATAATACAGTAGTGCGTTTTTACATAGCGCTGCAACCACCGCAGATACCGCGCTTAAATAAAGCAGACAATGTCAGTGCAGCCGTATAGAAGCGCACGTTATTTTATTTTTTATTGTTTTATTTTTTAGTATTTACTTAGGCGCTAACGGTCTTGACTACCATTGTAGATTTCCTGTCCTGTTTTTGTATTCATTAAGTTGTTGAATTATTGGAAGGAGCAAAAACTTGTAAAATTTAGGAAACTGTTTCACCCGGTAATAACATTTAAAATTTTGAACCATGTTGACATGAAAAATAAAATAACATTACCAAGATCATTTCCTGATGTTAATCTTCCATTTACGAAGAAATAATAGTAAAAAATTATTGAAAAGTTAAAAATAAGTTTGGTTTCGCTTTCACAATAGTTTTCTATCTATAGTATTATGTTTTGGTTTCTGTTGTGTTTGATCTGGAAACTAACACATGAACTCTTTATTCTGAAAACATTGGCCACCCCTGAAAACAATCGGCCACCCCCACTAGTGGGGAACAAACCGACGATGGATTATGATGATGATTGAAGCAATCTAAAAAAGACAAAACTGTTCACTGAAGATTAAGTAATATCTAAATTTGTGTGTGCCATATTTCTAAAATTTGACTTAACTATAATATATCGCTGTCACGCATATTCAGAACACAAGCCAACAAAACAACATGGAGACGTTACTTAGTGGGGTTTCGAACACCGACTCCATGTATCCGATCTCCCTCTTTCAAACTAGAAACTCGTGCAAAACGCTGAAGTGTCCCAAGTGCAACTGGCATTACAAATACCGGTAAGAAGCTGGTCTAGCAAAGTAATTTCTTAAACTGAGTTTGTTTGTCGTTTTTTTAGATTTGCTTTCAGCCGTCAGTTGAAATAAAAACATAAAGTTAAAATCATGCCGCACACAATGTTATGCTGGCCTGGTTATTTTACTGTATATGTATATCATGTTCATTCAATACTAAGTATCTTATAGTTTTTTTTTTAATTAATCTCTTTTCTAATTTTTGAAGAAACGATGGGTAAACATTTTGAAGCAACTTAGTTTATGAAAAAGCTTGTTTTTTTTAATTTTGTATCCAGGTCATTTTAAAATGAAAAATATACTGTGATGTAGCATGAATTGCCAACTACTTTAATAAAAAAAAAACCTATCAGACACTTCCAAGAAGCTCGATTTTAGCGAATCAAATTATTGGACAAATTTGCGGCTTCATCATTCAACGGTCTTGTATGAAAATCCATTTCGAAAAGATAAAATTTGTTAAAATTTATACTAGTTGTTGAGCCGTATATGAGGAGGGAGTTGTAATATTTAATAGGAAATTTTGTATATTGAGCGTTTAATTGGAGCGCCGCCGGGCGACAAAAGGCGCGAACAAAGAAATTGTTAATTTAAATTTTATTTGTGGCAATCTTTAAACGTTCTGTCATAAACTTGAGTGATTTAGTGCAAAACACAAGCGGCTAAAATTTGTTTAAAGAAGTTTGGCATGAACCGTTTCATTGCTTGTTTATTATTTTCTTGATAAGGAAGTAAATCAAGCCAACAGTATTATGGTCTGATATTTCGACTGTCAGCCCATGCAGCTGGCAATCGACCTAACATGGTCGACACGATTGACAAGTGTTTTATAATTCATAGACTGTAGATGTTTTTTCGCTTTTATTTGTTATGCTCATTATTTGTGCTATATTATCGTAACTCTGCGTCACTGTGGAACAGAAAAGAATTCAAATCTCATTTTCCAACACCTTTCTCCGACATCAGAATTTTCAAACAAAACATTTTCAAACTCCTTATTCTAATTTCATATCATGCCATCACACTGAAAACTTTGATTTAGTCCATTCACCATTGCTATCAGCGAAGTTTACAAAAAATCGTTTATCTTTGTTGATGTGTTTTCCTAGGCAAACATTGGAAGCACACATGAAAGAAAAGCACTTCGAAGAAACTTCGGATTGCGTCTATTGCAATGCTAGCCAACCTCATCCAAGGTTATCCAGAGGAGAGAGTTACTCGTGCGGATACAAGGTAGGGCACTAGTCATGCTTGTAAGTTTGTTTCATTAATGAACATGTGCTTGATTTCAGGTCTAGAAATTTTGTATGATTTACTGGCAAAAATTACGTTTTATGCAAATTTGAGCAATGAACAGTTCTCCGAACATCACACAATCAATTGGTAAAATAAAATCTGAATGATAAAAAAACTGTTTTTTTTATCTAAATTATAACCCTGCATTACAAGTTTTACAATTAAACCAACGCCCAAAATGCCTTTGACTTGAATTTTTTAACCACTGGCTAATTGCTTCTCACTTCCGGAATGGCAAATCACTGTTATTACAAACAAAATAGTGCCACAACGACGTAAAGTAAATCGAATGAAAATCACCCTTTTTTTCGAAAGATCCTTCTAATCTACACACTCAGTACACAGTAACTTTCTCAAGAGAACAATTTCCATTGCAACAGTGAAATTGCAAACTCCAGCAATTTTGTTTAAGTGTTTGAAGGTTGATTAGCCTAAATAAAAACATGCTTTTGTCAATGCTAAAACGCTCATAGGGTATTCTGTTGGTAAATTTTGTTTTAGCACCTTTTTATCAAACGTTGCAAAGTTGTGTGGGGTAGTTTTGTATAAAAATTGAAATCTTTGCGAAGCACTTGCGTTTTTCGTAAACACTGTATTCTCAATACAAAAAGTGCGGTGCTGCGGTGAAAATTTTAAATATTCCATTAATTAAAGTCTTAATAGCGATGGGAGGAGGTTAAAGTTTGTTCACATGGAAAAATAAATCTTTTTTGTTAATATTTAGTTTCCGCATAATTTAATTGAACGTTTTGGGAGCAGGCGTATAAACCATCTTTTCAAGGCGATTAGTTAAACATGATTATAGCAACGTCTATCTACCGTTTCAAAATATAATTAGAATGCAGTTTCGTGGGAATGCTCCACAAAACAACGTCTATTAGTCCTTGATGGAGTAATTTTGATTGTTCCCTAACGTTTCTAAAGCCATTAATGCCTAAAAAATTTTGACCTATTAGCAGCTTATCAAATGTTTAGCTCTGCCTGAAATAATTGCTTATAATCGGTGTGCTATAGGCTTAGAATTAGTGCCTCATCAAGCGTGTAGATTCTTGTTTTAATGATGTAATTACTCCACTCAGAACGATCCTGAAAACATGTTAGCCCCCTTATCTAGAAAAACGTAGTGGTATTGCCATTGCATTTACTGCAATTTGAAGCCAGTGGAAAAATTTATTATCATGTCAATACAAAACTGTGCTAGTTGTTGAGTGTGTAGCGGGTTTACCAGTTTCGATGTTTTAGATAAAAGGAACCTGAATGAATAACTGCGTTTTATGTGTTCTGTTTTTCGAAAAACTAGTGGGGTTAATAGTTCAATAAAAATAAATAAACTACAGCCTTAAACAAAAAGTGTTGAATGTATTTCTAATTGCTGGTTTTCATAAATGTACCTGGGAACATCTAGCTGTTTTGTTACTGTCCTTGCTATATTTGTTATTGTTATTCAGTTCCAGCTGATCTACAGTACTTTCCTGAGATAGTGTGAAAGTAAAATTAGTAACTGTGCTGTCGGACATTTTCCTTTAGATGATTCAGATAGGTTCAATTACTGACGCAAGCCCTGTTAGTTTGATGTATCTGCTGTTTGTGGAAGTGCTCTTGCCTACTATTGCTGTCATCCACTAGGTGCCGCTGAATAGAGAGTTGCCCTACGCGCACACACTCAAATTTGGTGAACCACCCTTTCTTGGTTTTTCCCATGTTCGCTAAACATGTCCACATTTCAGCAAGGAATGCGAAATTTTTTAGTCATTGACATAAACTTTCTCAACTCTTCCGCGAAAAATAGCGATAACACTTTAAAATCATCTCTACTCTTCAGCCATTTAAATGCAACGTTTGCAACTATTCAACTACAACCAAAGGGAACCTGAGCATTCACATGCAATCTGACAAGCATCTTTACAACGCACGTACGCTACAGCAACAGGACAGAATAAGACAAGGGGTCTCTACATCGTCTACGTTTCACGTACCAAGACTACCCTCGAGCGAGGGAACGACAAGTCAAAACGAGGTGAGTTTTGAGTAGTTGTAATTGTTTTGCAAGTTGCGTTCATTCTGCAATGCCTTGATAGTTTGTGTCTCGGTGGTGCTCATTGAAATGTAGTATAGCATTGAATTAATTTGATTTATTCACTATCAACAACGAATGTATTTTCATATGAAGATTTTGACTATCGGTACTCGCGGTATAATTAATCAAATGTTTGAAATTTTACAAAACCAACTCTTGTCAATACAGAACATGCAACAAACTTCTATCAAAGGAAGCTCTTCTCCTGGAACTTCCAGTAAAATTGCTCATTATTCGGAAGCATCCATGGAAAAGCAATTTCAATCCAAAAGAAGGCGATCTTCCAGCAAAACCAGCAGTAGTATCGATTCCGGGATTTTTTCAGTTCCTTCCAAAACCGGATCACCTACTTTTGGAAGAAGAGAGACGTCTTCTTCTAATGGAGGAAAATGGAGATGCGATGTGTGTTCCTATGAAACAGGAATCTCTCGAAATCTTCGCATTCACCTGACTAGTGAGAAACATGCTCAGAACCTTGCTCTCAGAGAACGAGGTCTCCTCAGCACTTCGAGGAATGAAAACGGTAAGTTGCGTGTTTAAAATAAGAAAAAAGAAGTTTCAAAGTAAAAATAACGAAGCACTGCAAACAGCATTTGAAGTTATGTTTATTTTATTCAATCACAGAAGTCAAAGACATTAAAGAAAGCTCCTCCGAGACATCTCAACTTCCAGAAACAGGAGGAAATCTTCAGGGACTAATGGAGTACTACGCCGCTGCGTTGAAGTCCAGACAACAAAACGGAGAAGGAGGAGACTCTTCCTCCAGGTCATTCTCTCTTTCGGATGACGTTGAGAAAGCAAGAAAAGCCCAGGCCCAATACCTTCAACATAAGCTTTTCCTGGCTCAACAACAACAACTTCTTCTTGCTCAGCAGTACCAGCAAATGATGGTGGCTGCTGCCGCTTTCCAGCAAAGAATTAGTTCTCAATCAAAAGAAGAACTATCTCAACTATCTCAAATCAACAATCCACAGTTGATGCTCCAGAACTCCCAAAATCAACTTTGGAAACAGTTATTCCCTCAAGTCAACACTGATCTCCTTTTTGCTCAATCATCCCAACCTCCACCCAAGAAAAAGGTAAATACGTAGTTTGAGGAAGTTTACATGCGCTGTATTGTATGCTCATCAGTATTGTATACTCATCGCTGTATTGTGTACTCATCTGTACATGAGTATATGAGTAATCATCTAATGAGAAATTAGAAGCAGCGCATTGTTCAAAACTGTGGTGTTAGAAAACTATTCTTTGTTATAGAATGAAATCAACACTGTGGTCAGACTTTTATATAGTATTTGCAAGCTGTGTGTTTAAACATTTGATGCTTTTGCCTACTCTGATTTACTTTAGTCTCATGGTTACTGTTTTTTCATCGTATCTGTCGTGCTGAATTTTGCAGACGGAAACAAACACTAATCTTTTCTCATGCGGTCTGTGTGGAGTGTATGGTTCCGATGACATCAACTGCCTGGAAGCTCATGTCCGCAAGCCTCGGCACACTGACGTCACAGATTTGACCAACAATGAATGGGTGACCCGAACCCGGAATAGAGAAAGAGAGGGATATTTTTGCAAGCTTTGTGCCTACAATACTCCGGTAAGTCTTTCATTCTCTTGCTGTAGCTTATTTAATTGGCACATTACAACATAATCACTAAATCAAAAATTTAACCTCACGTATAAACTAGATTGCAAATTTTTTTGATGGGATAAGTCACTTAGGAAGTAAGTTTAGAATCTAAAAATTTTTGTATAGCTTTTTCTTCTACCAAAGTAGCCACATCAGTTTATTAATCAAACATCGCCAATGGAGTAGATGAAAATCAAATCCAATTAATTGGCTGGAAACCCAGACAACAAAATTCATCATTTTTACATTGATTCAACGTCTGCAGACGTTAAATTAATGTAAAAATGACGGATTTTGCCGTCTGGGAAACTCTTGCGACATAAACCATGCTTTATATCTTCATAAATCTAAACACAACACTTAAGCAGTAAAAATCACATTAATTAGCGCTAAATGGTAGGCTATATATGGGAGTTTCACTTGCATTGGATTTTTTGTGCTTGGGACAGCAGTTGTCGTGGTTAAAAGGAAGCTCGTTATAGCTACTGAAGTTGCTAGAAGCAGTGCCATTGTCACGGCACCACAAGCTTAGCAATAACATATTTAAAACCACTTCCTTGAGTATTACCATTGCTTTAAATGGCAAGGAAATAAAATCGCAATTGATGTTTCCAAATAAATTTTTCGATGTTTATTTAACAGCGAAAATTATAGTTGTAATACAATAACAAGATCTGCGATGCAACAGGCTGCATGCAATTGGCACAGAATTTTAAGTTTTTCTTCTTTTTCTACGTTTAGCCTAATTAGTCTTTTTGGATCATGATTCATCGTCTATTCTTGAAAGCGTCAATAATGTTCCAATTGTTTTAATTTATGTTTATTAATACTGTGCAGAGAAAACGATATACTGTAAACACACTTCGATTTGGTGCATTAATCTATTGACAACATGACTTGTTAATCTTGTTTACCAAAATTGGCATTGCAAGCAAAAAATATGCGCTTTTTACCTTTAGCTTAACGTTGGCGAACGTTTAAATTATGAGAGAAAGAAAACTAAAGAAGTTTAGTTCCTTTAAAAGCAAAAGTAATTATTGCCTTGTTGGTCGCAAAATAATTGGGCTGTTATTCTTCTTCAGTTTTTTATGCTTGAATACGTCTAAATAAGAATTTTATGGATATTTGGGGAAATTCGTGCGGTATTTACATGCAAATAAGTTTCCAAACTTAAAAATCTCGCTAATTACGTAAACGGAGTAAATTATAATGCTCGTCGTCCGTGATTGATTGTTTTGACTTGCCCACGTCACGTACACTGATAGTGTCACGCACAAGTCAATGCATTTAAAGTGACTTTCCATTGACCAAAAGTAAATTTTCTCAAATGCCAACCCATAGTAATTTCGTTGATTTAGAAAATGGTGTGTCGTCAAAGTAAACCACACTTTTCTGGGATTGTTTTGGGCACAGTTTCGACTTTTTTCTCACGTTTAATTTTTTTAAACATCAATTAACAAATTTTGTCCTAACAGCTTTCCATCCGGTATGAGAACCTAGACCTTTTCTGACTTTAGTGCTCTTTGTAATGTTCCCTTCTTGAACTAATGGCCAAAGCCCACTGAAGCGTGAACAATTTTGTCGATGCGTGTGGCTAAGCCTTTTAAAAGTGACCCTTTGCTGCTTTTCCGTTCTTTGATTAAAGCAAGATTTCGTTTCTAAAATTCACTGTCGCTGGTGTGACCTTTTGGTTACACTAATGCAGGCGGAGAGAGACGGAGTAAAGTAGAAATCAGTCTGGAGCCTGGGATACGGTTCTGTCCACCAACTGATGTTACTTCAACGTTATTGGGTGCAAATCGCTTGTGAAATTGCACTTTTTAGCGAAGTTTCCTTCACAAGATTTAGTTCAAATCAGATTCTTGTGTCAGTTTTCAACACAATTGCTTTCTTCCACAACAAGACGGTGGTTTTATGTTGGGACAATCGCAGTTAATTAAAATAACTGCTTGAAATCCATGTGGCTTTAATTAGCAGGAACTCATTTCATGCTCACTAATTGCAAGCCCAAGGCATTTATAAACGATAATCGACACGCATGGTGAGCGTGCACTCATATTTATTTGAGACTGCACGCTAATTAGATGAATCTAATTAAAACTTCATATTATTGCATTGCGTGATGAAAGATTGTCATTTAGATGTCTATTAACGCATTATATTTTGCCAAAATGACCGTTTCATTTGTTAGACAGGCAATCGACGTTGGCTGGCCTGACAGAATAGATTAAACTGATTTCGCTTTTCATATGTTTGTTGGCAAACAAATTGCACTGTTGTCAAAGCACTAAATATGATGACAATCTTACTGAACAATTTGACTCAACAGTCTACCCCAAGTCATTTCTACTTAGACAAAGCAGAGACACTTCGTTAATTAGTTTAATTCCCGTTTTCGTTTCAAGTTGATAGATCTTTATTAAAATGTGCAGGTTAGAGCAGAACAACGTTACTTTTTACTAACGTAACGCTATTACAAGTAGTTCTTAGGTAGATTTATGAACTTGAGGCAAGTTTATTTGACGCTGTATAATTATTGAGTTAAATTTCCCACAACAGAAGGGTAATTAATAATGCTTCAATGATTCTTTTAATGGAAGTGAAGATTGCAAGGTGAAGGAGAGCTTTAGATTACTTTGAACTTCTTCAGTTAAACTTGTTTCAGCAAACTTGTTTCAGCTATGACGTGTTTCATACGAACGACGAGCAAACCGTGTTGCCAGTACAGATTTGCTATAACTTGGTTCCTAATATGTTTTGAGGAATATGTTGAAAAAACCTGCGTTATTTGGTTGTGAAAGTTTGCAGTTTTGAGTTTCAAGTCAATTTTCTTATTAGAAAGTTTTTTTGGTTTTTATTTTTGGCATTGGTTGCAAATGCAATGTTCATTCATTGAATAAGAAACAAAAGCAAAAACATGTGAGCTATTTTCACGCTCCTGCTTTTGTGGACATTGATGAACATCCAAAGTTTTCAGGAAGTATATTGCCATTGCCGTGTTTGAGACATTGCCTTTGACACTAATCAAGCGCAAAAACTGAACCATGTTAAAAGTTTTTAACCCGTCCTATCACAGTGTTCGCAAAACTCATGACATGCGTGACAATTTTGTGATATACAGCCCTTTTATTAAATTGTTAGGATAGTTTTTCGCACTGTCAGGACAAGATTAATTTACAGTTCCATTATCTTCAATTTTTCCTTAATTGCATTTGAAAATAAAACTTGATTCGGAAATTCTTTGTGAACTTGCTTCATATCCAGCTTCAATCACAATTTGCTTTTAAAAGCAAGTTTACAAACAAAATAAAATCAGATTAGTTTGGGTTCACAGTAGATGGTAAATTCAACCACAACACTCTTTCCAGTGTTCATAACACTCGTTATGAGTTTTTCCATTCCAAGAACAAATGTTGGGTCATTATAAATTTGATTTGTAAATAACATCAAATAGAAAAACGTTTGAAGTATTCGTAAAAGAAAAACAATGTAGTCATTGCTATTTTGTTTCACTGCTTGTTTCAAAAGAAGATAACAGTCAAAGGAGTTGTTTCATAAACTTCAACCTTTCTACGCTTGAAAGCGCAAGAAAGAAATAGGGAGTAAAAGTTTGTGTGAATTTCGTTCACTGAAACCATACCCTGAAAATTTGCATAAAGTTTAAAGCTTGATCAGACAGAGTGATAGATTTAATGTTTGACGATGTGATTTGAAACACGCCATTTTTCTTTTCATTATGTTATTTGTGCAACTTTTGAGTTCTGATATTAACTTTTTTTTCTGGTAGCTTATAATTTGCGATCCAAGGTTTGAGTAAAAAAACACGAAGTAATTCGAACAGTTTGACTGCGGCAGTTTTATCCCACAACCGCTTTTAGTTGTTCTTCCAGAAATACAAATGTTCGCGAACCACTGCAAAATTAAAACTACAACGTTTTTTTTCATACTGTAACATTTTCAAAATATTGGCATTTGTAGTTGTGCATGTGGTTAAAAATATGGTTGGGATCCATTCACGATTGTAGCAACTTTACTGTCGGCATGCTGTTTAGTAGTTTTAAATTTTTATGAATTGTACCTTCACAAGATAACACTTATTTTCAATTAACGTGATGTCGAGTGGCCGTAACTACAGCCTTGGTTACTTTGGACTGAGTTAATAAGATTAGACCAATAGATAGCTGTGTATTTAGTTTTTTTTATTATCACATTCTTGGTAGAGATGCCAAGCAAATAAACAGTTGAGGTTCACACAAAGTTTCCACTGTGTGATCGCAATCAGTGGCCTACAGCAACCCTATGACGTGTTTCAATGACTTCTGTGTTTTCTCTGCTTTCTTGGAATGTTCCAATACTTTCCAAGCCTCGGAAAAAGCTTTTACGACTAACGTTGGAAAGCATTGAGCCGATGAAACTAAGCTGAACGATCCGTTTTCCTTTTTAATTAATGAAAGTACAAATTGAACACTCGCTGTAAATCAACAAGCCGCATATGCAACATGTGTTAATCAAATAATTACTTTACTTTTTCAATGGCGCCTCTGATTGGGTATCACTCAACTCAAAGCGATATGGGCACAGGAGATATGCCTTGCAGAGCGAAAATTAATTTTGTAGATTTGAACACTTGACATTCAGAAACGCTTTGAGAACGTTACAGTACGTCAACGTTGCGTCCCGTTTATCAAAGGCTGTGATTTGCATGTAGAATGGTCGATTGGTAATTTCAACAAGAGATATTATATTTCGTTAAAGTTAAAAACTGTAGGCAATTGGCGTATTCATTTTTTAAGTGTTGTTTTACCTTAAACGCAAGTTTAAAACGGAATCATTGAACATCAGCCAGGTTTCTATAGATTCTACTCAAAGGTTTCACTTAACTCAGCCTTTTTGTGGTTTTTGCACAATTTTTTTTTGTCAGAGCTTGCAGCTAGGCTACACTTTAAGATTATGTATTCATTGTCGGTCTTCATTCACAAATGTCTTTTTCCGCACACCACGTCTTGTAAGTTGAAAAGTATTTTCAATGAATTGATTTCACAAACTGCATTTTAAAGTTACAAGATTTTGAAAAGACGTCACGTAAAGCGCTGAATCAGAGTTATACAAAATCTGAATATTTTTTTGCCGTTTTTTTCGGTTATCTATTATGCAGTGGTATTTCCATTGTGAACGGATGTGCTACAAGTCTACAACCTGTTTTTTTTTAAAGGTTTTTGTAATAAATGTGAATGTTTGTCCATCTATGACTAAATCAAGTCACTTGACGGTTTTTAATGTTTAAAACAGTTGGTGATTCAAAAATCACACTTTTGAAGGCAACTGCTATGGGTGTAGTCGAAAAATATTTGACAAATGCAGTTTGGTTTCATGAAGCACAGCGAACGTTTCAGTTCTTGAATAGAGCTCAAAAAAATACCCATCGTGCTTCAAAATTGTATTTCACTGTCTTGCTTCGGTCATTATCTTAGTTCAACTTACTTGAACAAGTATCATTTCTTTTCAGCTGAAAACGAATTTTAATCTTCACTGTAAAACGGAAAAGCATACAAGCAAATTAAGCTTGATTTCCCATGTTAGGGAAGGAGGGACTGCCACCGAGTGGATGATACCTCATATTATTCGAGGAAATATGACTCAGGTAGGTGGCACTAGAAAGTTGCAACAGACACCTTGTAGTTATTTACGCTTTTGTATGTGCAGCCATCGATGTGATAATTATAAATTGAAACAAATTAATGAATATATATAAAATTTTAAAGTTCTACTGTTATTGTTTGAGTGTCGTTTCTGTTTATTTATAGCGCTTTATTGACGCACATCGCCATTTTATGACGCAGCATGATTGACTGAATAACATAAACAGCCTTATCTATAAAGAAAAGGAAGCTGTTCATTTATTTTTTCCCCTACTATGACTTTAAAATTAACAAAGAAATTGAATATCTTGTATACGCTCGTCCACGTGGATGGATGTTTCAAAGCCATCTCAGCATACATAACATTGAATTGAAGTCTTGCACTTATTTTTAAATAACAGGCGTTAATTCAAAGTTGAGTGTGTGGGCTACTGGTGAATCCTTTTATGGTTTTTATTCGGGTTAGCATTGCCAGCTGCAGACAGTGAAGATTCTTTGAAAATCATTTTTATTCTCTTTCCGTTTTGCTTCAAAACAATTTTTATTGTGATATTTTTAAGTTACCAAACTGTTTTGTTCCACAGAATGTAAGCTGCAATGCTTGCCAGTTTGCAACTCATAGTTTCGAGAAGCTGAAGTTACATTGCGCCACTGATCAACATCAAGGCGTGCAGACTGTTTGCCAGGTAGACTTTCAAAATATGTTTGATATAACAGCTTGTCAGTTCAATTATTGTCTAAGCATAGCTTTGTATCTATTCTAATTCATTGCATCTAAAAATGTAATGTTTTGCATTTTAGTATCTTCAGTCGATGCTCAATGCTCGCGTTGGCCAAGCTGATGGAACCGGTACATACCGGTTTAACTGCTTAGCTTGCACAGACTTCGCTACAATGGTAAGATAAAAATCATCTCAAAATTTTCTCAGATTTGTGTGATTAGTATCGTTGAAATCAACGAGATTTTGCGTCTTGTATGTGTTTCAAGTGTGCTGATATCAAGTGACGTCATTGCAGTATAGTCAAGATCACTTATCATTTTACGCTGCGTTTTCTACAGCACGTTGTAGAAATGGTGCGTCACATGCAAACTGCTCAGCATCAAATTGAATTGCAAAAACAAGAAAATCCTGGAATGGCTAAGCTGCAAGATGTCGTTGCCATAGAGCGCCAAGGTATGGATTGCATTGTCGCCTATACACAATCGTAGAGCTGTGAAAACATCTTTTCCTCATTTTCTAAATCTAATTAATGCATGTTTAAAACACTCACTCAAAAAGGAGTTCAAACGTCAGAAGCAAATTGGTTGGCACACCCGGTCAATCTAATGAAAAAATAAACTGTGAAACGTAATAACATAAAAAAGTGGGTTTTTAAACATCAGTTTAGCATCTACTTATTGGGATCTATATTTTTTGATGAGTCTGAATGTTGTTTACTAGTTTGGCATGTCTCAAGTTTCTGCTCTTTTGTTGTTTTCTGTGAATGATTTTGATATGGCAATAAGAAAATTGATTTCTTACTTGGTAAGCTTATTCATTTTTTGTTAGATCCTCCAGAGAGTTTGGAAACCTCTAAAAACCACAAAGACAAGAAAGTTGAAGAAAAGGTAATTTTTTAAATTACTGGGTTGTGTGCTTTAGTTATACAATACAGATTTAGTTGCACAATACTTGTTAAGCCAAATCAATATAGAAAAGTTTAGATTTGTACTGTATCCAGTCTAGTAAAAGTTCTTTACGGCGTTACGGATATAGGGTAGGCCTGCTTCCAACAATCAACTAATTTAAAGTTTTTATTATCATTATCGTTACAATTTCTACTAAAAATTTGAAACTTCATGCGTGTCTTCTGATTGTTGTAATTGTTGTTGCGATTATGAGCAGAATACTTGTGCATTCGCGTGTAATGCTAATTGCAAACATTTGCTATGTGAAGCATTCTTGTTTACATGATATCAAATTACGTTTATTTGATGTGCAAGCCAACGGCCAGGGATGTTGAAAGGATAACGTCGGCCCGGTATCAATAAGAGGCTAGACTTTCTAAGCAAGACATTTCTAAAGGACACAATTGGACTCATATGCGGTGTTTCAGCGTTCCTGCACCCCCTGGAAACATTTTGAGCCTCTAATATAATCCCGGCCCTGGTCGAAAACTAACCCCCGAAATCCATGTCTACTTCTAATGGCTAAACTTTGCTCAGGTTTCAAGTCGCTGTGATTATTGCAACTATTCTACACATGACAAGGACAGAATGAATCTTCATGTTATGACGCAACACAGCGGCCAACCACTTGCAACATGTCCCTTGTGTCAGGTAGCAGATTTATTGCTTTCTTCATCTGTTTTGTCTGAGTCCTTTCTGTTACACTTTGATGCCATACAATGCATTTATTTGTATTTACCTAAATGTAGATTACAAAATTTATTTTTAACAGTTGTTAAACATGATAGATATGCCTTTGTTTTCACTAGTACAGTATATGTGAGGGTTATCGTCAGGGTCCGTTCATTATTAGGAAATTGATTCCAAAAGAAATTCCATTTTTTCTGAGCTGTTTGATAATGTTTTTATGGTACCATTTTGACTGGTTTACTTCTAGGAAGTAGTGAAGAGTCCTCTACAACTTCGCATCCATCTGGTAGAAGCCCACCGCCTTCAAGTTCCTCCTGTGGAGAGCAACATGCAAGAAGAACTCTCAACTGCTGATAAAAGTGATATCAAGGTATGGATTGGTTTATGCTCAAAAGCGTCTATTTCACTGCAAGCTATATGATTTTTACTTATGTACTTTAATACTTATATATGTTGTAAATTTAGTTTTACCATATCGTTTTTATTTACAGAAAAATAATGAAGATGTGGATAAAATGATGATTGAACATCCAAAAAGTGAAGATTTAGAAAACGAAGATACTTTGGTGAGTGTTAATATTGGTTCGTTCTCTTCGTCTGAAAAAAAAAATGTTTTCACGCCAAGAGTCGGAATGCTTTGCCTGCAACCACCCTTGAGTACTGACGGTGGTTCGGGATAGATATTTGAGCAGGTGTCGGACAGTCATTGTATTGATAGGTCATTCAGTTCACCCACACCATGCACACGATAGGAGATGCAGTTGCTTGTTATGTGATCTGCGGTATGTTTCTCTTTTCGGATCGCGGATAATGCCACCCCCCATTTGTGCATGTTGGAGCGAAATCGTCCGATACCAGTACACAAGCGATGGGCCGCACTCACGTTTTTGTCGAAAAAAAAAAACGGTTGTCTGAAGCCAATGTCGGAGATGAAGCTTTAAAGTCTTGTGAAATTCTTCTTCCACTTCAATTTCCATTAGTGGTCCGCCCACGTAGCCGCACTGATGGAACATTGATTAATTTTTTTCGTTTACAGATACTTGTTTACTAAAAATAAAACTAACAAATTTAATTCACACCTGACCGGACCTAGTTTGCTGCTTTCTATTTTCAAAAGCAAATAAAATTAAAATGGCAAACTATAAACAATAATATAGTACGTCTATACAAGTATTAAACTAAATATCAAATACAATTACCATTCACTAAAAATCTAAACAGGCTGTCTCATATTTATCGGCATCGTCAGAAGGTTCTTACTGTAATAGAATTTTAATTTGAGTTCTATTTAAATAAGAACCTTCTGACGATCCTAGGAAGAGTGAGACAGCCTGCTAAGGGTTTTTAATAAATAGTAACTATATTTGATGTAATTTGCTCTGCTTGCCTTTTTTGCTTGATATTGAGCACTTTTGTCTAATATTAATGGTATTTATTTTTTAACTGAATATCGGTATATGGAACAATGTATCAAGTCAATCACAAATCATTATTATTTTCATCGTATTTTTACAGAATTCCCATGGCTTAGTTATTGATGAAGAAGTTGACAACAAAACACAAGGTTAGTTGTTGATGTGATATCAAAATATTAATCCATTGTCATTGTTGAAAAATATCACTCATTTGTAATAAAGTTGCTTAATACACAGTCAGTCTGAATTAAGTTCTCATTTGCAACGCTTGACTGAACATTTTATATAAATACAGTAACATTGAGTTATGTAAGATATCTATGAAATATCGATTCATTACGTCATGGTATTATATTTAGGCGGAGAAGACAATTCTTTGAAGAATGAACCTTCAACTTATAACACAGATGCTGAAAAATCAACTACAAAGCGTCAAATAATGGGAAAAAACCGATCTTTAGACCCAAATAGTCTTATTATGCAAGTCTTAAAAGGAAACAATGGCTCTCTCTCAAAGAACTTTGATTCATCCGAACAAAAACCCTTAAATTTTAACAAAGGGGAAACTGCAGTTCATGGTGAAGCCGCAAATTCCAAAATCGTGAATGACACAAATGCAGTGTTCTTAGATTCAGAGCCGATGGAGACAGTTTCTCGATCTTGCCCAAATCTTGTTACTTCTGTTAATGAGCAACTGGAATACAGCAACAATAGGCCTGCAAACTTTTTGGGATCAAGGAGCAGAACCAAAGAGAGGACGACAAACAGAATTCGAGTAAGATCATGCCCATTAGACGAACCTTCTCGAAGCCGAACCTATCGTCGTCTTCTCAGTGACTATGGCTTGGAGCAAGCTCGACACTATGTTGAGAACAGGAGCCCTCATAACAGGAACAAAGCGAAGAGTTATAAAATAGTGAAAAAAGAACAAAGGTGGAGCAGTTTAACTGATGACCTCGATAATGATTCCCAAGTGAACAGGAAGCAGGATTTAAATGAAAGCGACTCTTTTTCAGAAAGCAATGTGGTGTCTGCGAAAAATTCCTTGGGTGAGAACCACATGGATGTTGAGGAAGAAGGAGAAGGATTAGTGAAAACATGCCGTCATTGCGGAAAAGAATTTACTGGGTTGTGGGTTTTAAAAGCCCATGAAGAGGTAGCTCATGGAGTTTGCGTGTCAGCAGGAAATATACAAAGCGTGACTCAAGCTTATTCCGAACAGTTTCAAGAGAAACTGAAAAATGTGGCCACCACTGAAGCTTTTGCTCAAAGTGCAACACAAGATGATTTTAATAACAACCCTTTGCAAAATGTTGCGCAATCAAATTCTGTACATTCGTTTTTGACACCTGAAGCAGATACGAAGATGTTGAACACAACGAGTGACACCACGTTAAGCTTAGCAGAGCAACAGATTCAACAACAAGCGATCCTTCAGTCTATCATAAAAGCACAAGCCATGAAGCAAGTGGGAGCTTCAGAAAGCACCGCGCCTTCAACCAATGGCCTTGATGGAATTTTTCCTGCAGGATTTATTGGAGAACAAAATCCTTTGTCCGCTAACCTTGCATCTCAAATGAGTATGTATTCAGCTTTTCTACAAGCTCAAGCAATCGGGACAAACCCGTATCAAATCCTTTCTAATGCTGCCGCTCTACAGCAGCTGCAACATCTTGCAGGCACGGGTATGCTGGGACTGCCTGATACACAAATCAATCGCGTTGCCAAGTCATCCTTCAGCAATAGTCTTACAACACCAAACATACCATCTACGTCTTCTGAAAACCAGAAGTCTCCCACCGAGAAACTGGAACAGCAAAGCCATGCTGATGGTAACGCTTCAATGATTCCTAGTCACATGCACGCACGCTCCAGCTCCTTGGACATTCCTTTGAAGCGGCCGCGCACCCGCATCACAGATGATCAGCTGAAAATCTTGCGAGCCAACTTTGATATCAACAATTCGCCCAGTGAGCAACAAATCGATGACATGGCCCAAAGCACTTCTCTTCCCCCCAAAGTTATTAAACATTGGTTTAGAAATACTCTTTTCAAAGAAAGGCAAAGATCCAAAGACTCTCCATACAATTTCAACATTCCACCTATCACTTCCTTGGACGATACAGTCAAAGCACAGTTAAATAATCACGAAGACACAACAAAAGGAGAAACTCCAAACCTCCACTTGTCAACTTTCAATGATAGCTACAACTCCAATAATATTAAAAGTGAATTAAAAGCTGATGAGGGTGGCAAATCTCAACATGGTGAATGCATTGATGAAAAAGAAAATAAAGCTCTCTATCATAGCAATTATGATTCCAGATTTTCTCCATCTCTCTCAGCATCTGAAGATAAAAACAAACATAACCTAAACAATCAATCATCCAATTTAAAAAATCGTCAACTCCCCGATTTCACAACTGCTCTCACTGCGGTTCCCAACATATCATCTCAAGATCACCTGTCGTCCAAGCAGGATACAAAAGACACGAAGGACAAAGAAGATCGCAACGTTTCCTCTCTAAATTCTCTTGCGCATATTTCCATTCCAAATCAACACTTTAATCCTCTTGCAAACTGGCAAGCACTCACTAGCTACGAAAACAGCTCAAACAATGATGCTCTGTTCTATGAAAATGCGTCTTCAACAGATTCGATGGGGATCCAATCCATGCAAGGTTCAGCATGTCGTCGAACCCCAAGGACCCGATTCACTGATTTTCAGCTTCAAGTTTTGCAAGAGTTCTTTGAGAAAAACGCTTATCCTAAGGATGACGATCTGGACAGGTTGTCACAGACACTTAGTCTCAGTACCAGAGTGATTGTTGTGTGGTTTCAAAATGCTCGACAAAAAGCACGTAAAAGTTATGAACAACAACAGCAGCAGCAACATGGTATTCATGCAAGGTATTCACCAAGTGGAGAACATGAGAGAGGTTCGTTGAAGTTCGATGAACGGCTTTCCACCGCTACAGCAGGAGTGGAAGATCTCGCTCGTAAAACCCTAAACGAAGTTAGTAAAAGCATTCTAAACGAGAACAAAATCAATGTAAAAAGCGAACTAACTAAAGAAATAATTGAGGCTACTCAAAAGGAAATTCACCTACTTCCAATCAAGCAAGATTTAGAAAATCCTTTGTCTCAAGTCAAGAATGCTAACGCGAAGATTACATTGCCATGTCAACTCTGCGAAAAAACATTCTTGTCGGTTGAGCAGTGGCAGAAGCACCAGCAAGACCACTTAAGGGCTAACGTTGCATCAATGTTTGGTCAATACGGACTGATGTATATTCAAGGGCTTGTCGGAAACCAAGAAGATCAAAACAGTAAACACTCGGAAGAAAAAAGTTCCGTTGAAAGCTCGAAAGTAGATGTTGGAAAGACTGAAAAAGACGTAAATTTTGCTCCAGGATCCATTGAAGCACTGCAAGAAAGTATGAAGAAGTCCGAGAGAAAACAAGATGATTCAAATAAAATGACTGCATTCCAAAATGACAAAGGTTTTTCATTGGAAACATCCATGGTTAGTTCTCTTGGAGTTACTCCTTCAGCTGGTGGATCTGGAAAAAGGAAATTGAGTAACTCACCAACTCTATCTCAAACTTCACCTTCTTCCATTCCTGCGACTTCACAAAGCAGTTCGATTAGAGCAAAATGTAAGAAAAAATTTGAAATGTTTTGAAAAGTTTACAACTCTTCTACTCAACCATTGATCTGAAATGTTTACGAGTTGCTTCACGTTAAAACAATAAACTTCTTACTACCTTCCCAAAAAACAAAATTATTATTTTAGATTTTCTTTCACAGGTTCATTCATGGAAGATAAGGATCACATGGGAATGCATAAAGATCCTAAACGGTTAAGAACCACAATCACTCCTGAACAGCTCGAATACCTCTACCAACAATATTTGGTAGATTCAAGTCCAAGCAGGAAGATTATTGAACAGATCTCTGAGGTTGTTGGGTTAAAGAAACGGGTTGTGCAGGTAATCGAAATAAAACTTTTTTCTCCGCAGGGGTTGATCCAGAAAGTAGCCTTGGGGGGGGGGGGGGGCAATTTCAACAAAACGCAATGATGTGTAGATTTACATTAATCCAACTTTGCAAATGCATCGTGAATAAAGCTAATTTTGTGTGTTTTGAATGGGAAGGCAATCGCCTCCCTCCCGCCACTGCTTATACATTTGTTTTACACGTCGCAACGTCTGAATTGCTCAGTGCTCACGATAATCAATCGTTGAAACAGATAAATTCTTTATCTGTCAAAAACTTCACAAATTGATTTTTTTTTATGTCAAATCATGCATTTTTTCAATTTCTTTAAGGTTTGGTTTCAAAACACTCGGGCGCGAGAAAGAAAGGGCCAGTTCAGATCATCCATAAGTCGATGTGTCACCGCTCAGATGAACCAATACAAGCTTTGCCCGCTCTGTAGAATGGTATTTCGAACCAAAGAACAGTATGATGTACATGTGATGACCATGCACAACCAGGGAGGTGAACCAAGGACCTTCGACAGCGAACAGCCTGTCGAGAAAAAAGTAAATTCAACACAATTTAAGATTTTCCATGCTTGTATCTCAATCTACGGATTTCTTAACTGGTTTGAATTCTCACTGGTTTGAGTTCTCACTGCGCAGCATTTCTTTATTTAAATCAAAGCCGGTTAAATGGTGAAAGCTTTTGCTTAGCTCATGGTAGAGATAGTGGGCAAACAAAAATGAAAATGGCAAAGTCACGTTTTGAATACTAATGGTATGATTGACAATGCTGTTTTTTTCCACTTTTTTAATCTATCGCCACTTTTCAATCATCTAAGCGTTTTTAGCTTGAATGTTTCAATCTTTTAAAAGTCTTAATCTTATGCACGAATTTCGTTTCAGGTAAAATATTCTGGTTACATCGGCGTAGAAAATAACAACTCAAACAACTCTGTGAATAAAGAGAGTCTTTCTGTCAAGACAAATGTTCATGCCAAAGCTCCTGCTTCCGAAGATGCGGCTGTCAATCTCAGCGCTCACGTCATCAAACAACCAGGTATGAATCCACAAATGCGCGACGAAAACCATGACAACTCTGTTTTGCTCGTGTTTATCACGTAATTCTAATCTATACGTTGATTGCAATGTTATTTGCGTATTTTAATGGGATTCTGATGACACTTTGAAAGACAATAATTTACTGTTAATTCTATTTCGCATGATCTGCCCCGACCACGATTTTTTAGTTAGCTAAAATAGGTCATAACATGCATGCAAATGTTTCTATAAAATTTATTACATTGTCTTTTTGTACAACGAAAGTTTTAACTATTGCTAATTTTGGTACTCCGCAGGCATGCAACGATCTAGTGAGCCCGAAAAACAAGAACAAGCTTTCGTTGCTGTTTCAACGCCAGCAACTGTGGATTACAGTGCGTTGTTTGCCAGTAACCCTAACCACCCGGAATCTATTCAATTGCAACAAAAATTGGCTTCTATTTACGCCAACTCGTCTGTCAGCGTAACTGTAACACCAACTCAAAATGCCTCGACCTCACCCTTCGGACGAGATGCACCAGAAGCAATTGAAACCAACCGCACCTCTCCTGCTGGTTCATCAAACGAACTCATGCCGATCAATCATAAAACCTCCATTGCTCAATCTCTGGAAACCAATTTGCCACTGAATTTTTCTACACACCCTTTTTCGTCTCCACCGAAAACCCTTGACAACAACAAGTTAGCAGAAAACACGCCTTGCTCTTCTGAAACATCCCGATCTTCGGCAACAGAGTCCCAATCTTCCAACATCATGCAACTTAATGATGCCCACGATGAAATGATGAACAGAGATCCGATGCAGATCAGCAATGCTGACAACGGTGAGAGAGAGATTGCTGAACGGGGGTCACGTGAACTAATTTCTGGAGATGCTAAAATATCCTGGATGTCATAAATGATTGTTTTCAGTAGTGTGATCCTAACTTTTTTCAATCCGGTTCTGTGGCGTTTTGAAATATATAAAAAGCTTCTTTACTTAGCCTGTCACAGCTATCTCGTATGACCAGATAACCAATTTGCAAATTAATTTTAAGATGCGGTTTGGGCAAACCAGTAAAAACTGTCGAATCCCACCGATAATCATGAATTTGTGATGAAAAGATTGATTTTTATTGAGTAGTGTCACCAATGTCAAAAATTACTCACATATGCACTATGCGTGTGACTACTGTAAATTCCTTTTTTCTTATTTTACTTTTTTATTATTGCACAGATGATCTGTCTACCCCCACCAAGCGCCATCGAACACAAATGTCATCTAGTCAAGTGATGGCGCTAAAACACTGTTTTAAAGTGTACAAGACACCATCCCTTCCTGAGTGTGAAGAATTGGGCAGAGGGATAGGCTTACAAAAGAGAGTGGTTCAGGTAAATTCAAGATTTAGTCAAACATAATTTTTAGTAACGAGACATAATGTAAGAACATCGATAAAAGAAAACAAGAGTGAAGATGAAAGGATCGCAACAAAAACGAGTTAAAATTTGAAAAACAACAAAGTAGTTAAAGAGAATCATAATTCGTTCTTAATGTTAAATTTAAGGTTATTTTCTGCTACAGTTTTTATATTAGCGAGTTAGTTAGTTGCTTAACTCGTGATTTTCTATACTACACAATTCATAAATACAAAGTAGGCCTACAGCACCGTTATTTAAGCGATCAGTCCACCCTATCAACAAGCCAACATGATCTTCAATAATCTGTATCGACTTTCATGCAGGTCTGGTTCCAAAACGCAAGAGCTAAAGATAAAAAAAGAAAACTTCGCTCAAAAGTGGGGGTTGAAGGGGGTGAAAACCCAACATATGATCAAGATGACAGGTGAGCGCTTTATTAGTTAGATGATGGCTTCTAAAAGACAATATAACACAAACAAAACTGGCAAGATTTGTTAAATTATCAGGTTAGAAAGCCTCCCTTGAAGCTGTGTTTACTCCCTTGGTATAAATCTTTTGTTACGCCGTTGGCAGTTGTGATCTTGATTGTAATTCGCTATTTTTATGTTTTTTTAGTGTAAAACATCCATGTAATGTTACAGAGATTATGATAAATCAATATAAATTTTTCAAAAGAGTTTTTGACATTACTCTTGCATTATTATGCGACAATCAGCAGCTGCTTAAATGTCAGTCTTCATATTTTCTGTGTAATCATAACTTTAACAACTTTTAGGAGTGATAAACTAACAGAATGCAACATCTGTTATCCTGTGGTCTACTATTCCTCTCCTCAAGATGCTAGAGCCCATGTCTTCTCGCTGTTTCATCTTCAAAGATTGATGAGGACTGTAGAAAGTGAAAGAAGAAAGGAATTTCTCAGTAAGTCGTTTAAGACTGCTTAATTTTTTTAAAGTGTACGAAAAGAGAATAGTTTCATGTATGCAATTTTATTCTGAACGCAAACATCATGATGCTTCTTAATAAGCGATTAAAGTAAAATCTAAACTTGTTTTCACTGTACATTTGACATAAAAATCCAAGCAAGTATGTCAATATTAATGAAAGCTAAAACTTTAGCCGGCAATGTCAACTGACAATGATCATGGTAAAAAGCTGACAACTGACAATGCGATGAAGAAACAATATGAATTTTAGGTTTTAGCACTTCTCAAAGCAGTCCTTGCTCGTCAAGTGATAATAGTACGGAAAACCAAATCCAAGATCATTTCGGAGGCGACTCGTTGTCAAGTCGTCATTCCCCAGACACTTGCGACCAATCCGTCAACGATGCAATTGAGTGCAACACCACTTTGAGTGGGCACATGTCCATCAGCTTACATGATCGACACCAAACAGATTTTGGAGGAAATAGTTTATCAGGCTCTGAAAGCCCAAACAACTCCAGTATGAGGAGCAGAAGCAAAATACATGTAGAACCGAAGATTCAAAGCGCAGGTGTGTTCTAGCTAATGTTTGTTTACTTTTATTTGTTTATTTATTTACTTTAACACGTGTTTGAAATATCATAAAAATTTTAAAAACACTAATTTTTTTTTATTCAACTTGAAATTATGCAATAATTTTGAGAAACCTCCAACAGATTGGAATGATAAATTCGTTAGTTTGTTTAGTTGGTTTGTGTGTTAAATTTTTTCCTTGTGAAGTTGTGTATGTACTTTATAAAACTTAATTGATAAACTTAAACTGTAGGCGACACAAGCGACGCCAATCAAATGGACCACTCACAACTCCTTCAGGCCAACCCTGCTCTTCTGCAACATTATCATCAGGCAGTGCAACAGCTCATGATGGCTTCTCAACAAGTAAGAAAACTGTAGAAAAAAACTTAGTTTTAGTTTTTTCCGTTGACGTGTCAACATGGAGCGTGTTTGGTGATTGGTCTTGAAATGATATTGTGCCGTCTTTAATGCAACAGACTCCACCGAATTGTATTGAAATTCAATGTTTTCAACTTGATTTTTTTTAATTTGAGTAAGATGATGCTCTGCTGATTTAACTTTGTTTGAATAAAATAGAAATTTTGCTGCTTTATTATCACAACTTTTTGATTCTTTCCTTCAACTTCAACATTAAACTTTAGTCTTAGTTGTGACTTGGTTTTGCTTCTGATATTTTTTAAGCAACTTACAGTTGTAACGCTAAAGTCGTTGAAAAATGCTGTTGAAGGGAAACTCCGTCCTAAGGATTGAATCAAACAAGTTGCCGTTGTTTTTACATTTAACTTGTTTTCAGGGTTCAGATGTAGAGGGAAGTTTAGAGCAGCAAGCTCTTCTTCAGCAGGCAGTGCAGAAGTCGCTCTATCAGGTACAACTAGTTGCGTATTTTGTTTAAACAATAGAAAGTACTTTCTGAAACAATTGAAAATTAACTGTTGGCCACTTGTGAGGTTAGATCTCTAAATCAATTCGTTTTTGCAGATGCTTAAGCGCCCACAGACCTCACCGACTGGCAGTCAATAAGTGGAGAAAACCATGTCTTTGGTGATAAGAGAGTGGTGACAAGTTTCCTCTGTTCAAGTCTGATTTTTTTTTGAAATAATTGATTAAATGCCAATTAAGTTATTATGTATTGTCATAGTTATGAGTTCTGCTATTTTTTGTTTGCTTGCTTGAATACGGTATTGAAAAATCATGGCAACTTATTTGAGGAGTGATTTAACCTTCAATTTGAACATAGAAAATTTATTTTTTATTTTACATGCAAAACCACACATAATTCCCACAAGGCAACGCTATTTCAGTTATATACGCCACTTTTACCCAAGCTCTTTGTCGTTTTATCTAAGAATAATGTAAGTTTGTCTTTGTCATGGTATTGGTTTTATATATTCTTCAATGCATTCAGTTCTTTTTCGTTATTGCAAATGTTCCAATGTATGCTTTCAAAAGTTTTGATTGACAGTTAGGCACAAACACGTCATTGTGCGTCGACGTAGCGTCAACGATTACGCGATTCGTAAATTGATACTCGAGTTTGCTTTTTCTTAAGACAATAAATCAACCACTTTTTACATTGATTCAACGTCTGCAGAATTAAAAAAAAAACGGTTGATTTGCTGTCTGGGTTTTAGGTGGCGGTTTTCATTTTAATCTTGTAGCTTAGATGCAATCGTACAGTTCTATTGCAGTATGTTGTCTTTTAAAATTGCAGTAGCTTGTCAAAACGACCGTGTGTTTTTACATCATATCAACGTGTCACTAACGCAAAAACGACACTTGCAACCAGTTTTCCAAATGCAGTTTTGATATATTTTGTGCATTCCCTTTGATCCTATTTGTTCGATGACGTTATTTGCTTAAATTTTACACTTTCTTGCTTGCGCCAAAAACCACGAAGAATTCATCATATTTCTGTGATCACGTTATCACAGCTATGACGCAAATAGAAATAAATTATTGCGCGACCGATTTTAACTTTGAGAAACTGCACGCGTATATTGCGCCTAGCTCTTGTACAAAAAGCGTTATTGAACATTAGTTGGGTGTAAAACGTAGAAAGAACGCAATATTGCTGTAATTTGTCATGTGCATCATATTATGTGCCTTGTTTGCGGTGCCCAATTTCTGCGTCTGTGTCGCAATTTATGGTTTGACGTACCAGTTTTTGTTTCTATTGCGTCTAACTTGTTTTTAGATAAATCTTGTAAAAGAAACTGTTCCGGTCCATTGATTTATATCGAATCAAGCTGTAAGAGAAATTTGATTTTTTTTACTGCAAACATTGTACGTTGATTTGTTAAGAATCATGTTTCATTTATGTAAAAATAATCTATTTCGACAGCTGAGTTGTCTGTTTTTTGTATGCTCCTATCCTCTGTATATTGTGATTTCACATTATAGCCTGCTCTGTTATTTCTTACACCTGTTGTAGTGCGTCGTAAATGATGATATAAAATTTTCCCATAATCTGTGGAAACTGTTTTGGGAAGGTTTGGTAAAGAACAGTCAAGATAGACTACAGATGCCTTGGGTATTGATTTATATTGACAAAAAACACGAGAAATAAAAGTTTGTAGATTTTTGCGGTAATATTTATTGAAAGGAAGAAGGATAAAATAAGAGTAACCAGAAATAGTTATCGGTTAACATAGCATTGTAGTAGCTCAAAGTTATGGTAATCTACCGATGCAATTGTAGAGTATACCCAGAGCCGTGTTATCCGCCTCCTGTAATTCCCGGTCGGTGGAGCCTTCGGTTAATCTGAGGTTCACTCATTTTAATCTGTTTAATGTTGTTTTGGAAAAACAGAAGCTTAATATTCAATAGCCATGCATGGCCGTATTTACTGCTTTCCAAATCTCTGGCTGGGGGGCCACTAGGAACAGTACATTACGGGACGCGCAACTCCGTTGTTCCGCCAACATTAAATTACTACAAATCACTACTACTAAAAACCTTAAATTACTTTAAAACCAACTCCACTCTTCTTATATAACCCATACAAACTACATTATTTAAAAAAAAACAAAAAAACATAACCCTTCTAATGTTGCGGATAAGCCAAAAACGGATGTAGTTTCGCATCCCTATAATCTACAATTCTTAGGGGGCCACTCATATTAAGTTTGTGCTACGTTTTTCGGCTTTTAACTGTACTTGTAACATGTAAACTTTTTCGTTTTTGCAAAATTTTCTCAATCTCTTAACTGCATTTTATTCACCTAACCGGCGATATTAGGAATGCTGCATGCATGGTGTCAGCAGTGCATTAAGGGAGTAAAACGTTTTTTGTGTCCCGAAAAAACTAACAATATGAAGCAATATTCCAAACACTGCTCACTCAATTATCACATTAGTTAACAATTGAATTGATAAATTTCAGTGTTAATCGAGATAGGTTATGAAGTGACATGTGCCACAAAATGCTGTTACTGAGCCAAATACACCTTCGAAGTTCTAACCTGCTGAATGGCTACACCACACTAGGCTATACAAACTTTCAAGAAATAAATTATTGAAATCCTTCTGTGATCGTGAATGAATTTGGTTTGAAATGGTAGGCTAACAAAAATTGTAAACCACTACCCAAATCTAATTTTAATTTGATGAATTTGGTTACGTAAATAACGACCTATAGTTATATATAAAGCGTGCATTGTGATAAAAAAAAAATTATTGCGCCTAATAATGCCCAGAAAGTGATCAAAACAAGATTGATTGTATTTGTCAAATTTTTCTGGAAGGCGATCCCCAACAGCCCGATTCAAATTCTACTTTTCTGAGATTAAGTTTTGCATTGTTCATTTATCTTATAAATCTTGCTTAGTTTAAACTCTGGTCCTTCCCCAACTTTTTTTCTGGATCGGCTGCTGCATTGTCGGCATAGTCTATTGACTAGTTTGTTTTTTTGGAAAATCTTAGAGTTGTTTAGCCTACTCTTTGCTAAAATAATCAATGTAAATTTTTTCCCTACATTGAAAGATTTGCGGCCCTAACTTAACGCTTTCTAGTCCTATTTTTAAGCGTCATCGCTAGACATAGAGGCCCACTAGTGGATTTCGGGTGGGGGGCAACATTGTGCTCACACAGCCCTGGGTACACCGACATTGAATGGTGTTCTTTTTTTGTCGTCTACTTTTTTTTTGTATAACTAGAACTTAATTTTTGTCGTGGCTTGATCAAAAAATTTTGATGTTTTTACCAAAACTTTGGAGCAGAAATTTTCCTTTTTAGATCTGTCAGTTTTCATAAGCGTCGCAACTGCTACTGAGCTTTCAAGCCAACGATGATTATGTAATTTGGCAATAAAATATTAATTTAGCCGATAAAACCTTCGCAGCAAATACCGATGCTTTGACAAGTAATTCAGCACTCAACAAGGCACGCCAATTGCACTTGGTCAGTCAAGAAATTGATGACGTAGTTATTTGTGCATTCCATTATTGCTGGACTAAAATGTCATTCAAAAGTTCGACATGCATTATTAACGATTGCGTTGATTTATGACCATGGAGTTGTTAAAAAAATCAAAAATTTAATGACAACTTTCAAGCTAAACTCAACAATTTGATTTATATCCGCCTAACCTCGCCCTTAAGTAAGTGACAGAATATTTGCATAGGGCTGACTGTGGAAAAGGCCGTCCTAAACCAAAGCTTCAATCACAGTTGCCATGAAAAATTCATTTTATTGTCAGACTAACAAAATTTAATAGAAAAATATATTCAAACCAAACCACTTAAAATATCCGAAGTGCTTGATACATAATGGCAAGTATGGGGATTTGACGTTCTATGTGAAGCTGCAATGATATGACGCAGGTAGTTTAAACATTTCATTGTCATAGTAACATGCAAACATTTAATCTTTCAAAACTAAAATAAGATTTGAAATACACGTTTTAACTGTTAACGTTTTTTGCCCACGTTTTGGGCGGATCGTCTGAGAGCTGCATGAGATAGTGCAGAAAGTCAGCTATGCACGATTGCACGTGCCTTGATTGTTTTGTGAGCTATTAGACGTCAACACACGTCTTATTGATGTTCACAAACATCGTGCATGTGTCTTCTTATGACATGATCTGTTCGACTAAATAACAAAGCTTGCCAGAAAGGTATTTAAGTACTTTGCTGCTGCCGTTTTAATATTTGAGCTCTATATTACTTGTCATAGGCAAAGCAAAAAATTAAACAAACATTTATGTCGAAACGTACAAGCGCTGTCGACATTATAACCTACTCATCATACTTTTATGTAACACCACATTGAATTTTACCAATGTACATTAATTTTCAAAGGTGAAATACAATTTTATATGTTACTGACGAAATTGCAATAAAGTAAACTTTGGCTGGCAAGAGAAAGAGCTGATTATCTGAATTTTTCAAAACGTATAAAATATAACAAGATTTTTTAAATATCATCATTTTTTTTGCACAAATTACATATAGCATACTGGAAATCACATTGAAAGCACAGACAAAAGATAGTTGGTCCTTGTTCATTGTTATAGAATAACTATTTCATGCATTGAAATAGGCTACAAATTTAATCATGTTTTAAAAGGCTGCCAGCCAGCAAATTAAGGAATTAAATCAATGCAAAAACGACTGATTTGCTGGCTGGATGATGCCACTGAAATGGTATCCCAGGACTTACTAGATTTTGAAAGGAATGTGCAAGTCCACTGTAGAGTCGAAGTGCAATTCTGTTTCACACGAAATTACAAACTCATGACAAAGCCCAAAAAATGGGCAAAAATACAGATAGATTTCAGAACAAAGCCAGTGCTTGGGAGACTCAATAAAGAGAACTGTTTCACGCACGAATGTTTGAATAGAGATTAGTTGCTACAGCAAATCAAAATCAAGCACATTTAAATTAGATTGACACGGTGTGATGCATCAAGAATTTGTATTGGCAAGCTGGGAAGGTCAATGTGCGCCAGCTTTGTGTCTTATTTTGCAACATAGTGTTCAGCCGGGCACATAGTGACCTTCCTGGGACAGACAGCGTACAACACCTGTTTGAGTCTTATCTTCATGATGTTAAGTCAAATTAAATGGAAAGGTGAAACTAGATACTTTACTTACGCTTTTTATATTAGCCTATGTAAGTTTCGAAACTTTACTGCTTCTTTATATCCAATGTCTCGTTGCAATACAAACGGTAAAAACACTTTACAATAATATTTTAAACCAGGCAGAGTTAACAATATTTTGCAAACCCTGCCTGTAGATACGTGACAATAGGAAAAGTTGATTAAAAAGTAATATCAAATGCTAAAACTAAAACATCGAATTGAATGACACTTCACTTCAATTTATCAGACTGATTGCAGTACTTAAAAAATGATGTACTCTGTGCCGCTTGATGGTGCAATTGAGCTCGTCAGCGTACAATAACTACAATAAAAACAACATCGGAATAAGAACAATTTTAACAGCTACAAATATCTCATGAAAAAGTAAATATTGTATTGTTCGAAATTGCTAGATTATTAACTGGTCCTTTGCTGAGCATTTAATCCAGGGTATTGGTCGTTCAACTAGCTAATGCAGAAAGCAAATAAAATGCCTGTTAGTTTTAGATCACACTGTTCTTTCGAGTTTTTCATTATGTCATTATAAAGTGGAGTTAAGTTTACATCATTGTACAAGGACAACCGTCTATCGACTTAAACGGGTTATTTCCCTGCTTTGATACTAAATAGTCTTCGTTTTGATTCTGTTTGACGTAGCTGACAAGCTGGCCACCGGAGTTCGAAACCGGCTCACGGTCAATGTTTTTTTCGAATTCCAGTTGTTCCACAAGCTTTACCAACGCTTGATACTTTTTAGGGTTCATTCGCGACATCTTCAAGCGATCAACAATTGAAAAGAAAAATCTTCTGACTACGAGAGTTTTTCAGTTGATCAAACCGAGTGATTCAAAACTTCTTTTTCTGATATCCAACAGGTTTAAATCTTTGACAAAAAGGAGGAATCAAATCAGCTGTGACGCAGACTAGCAAACAAAAACAAAAATTCACAAGCCAAATGTTCAACCCTGGATCAGATCTGTATGCAAAATAAACAAATTTCACGTTTTAAATCGCTATTTAAACGCATAAACCTAACACAAAAAATGAACTCTATTTAGAATGAAAGCTCTACAAGTAGAAATAAACCGGACATATGCACCTTGACCTGATGGGGTATACTTTATAAGCAATCATTTCAGCAACCAACTCAACCAAACAAGTTTTTAAACTTACTAGTGACAAATATATGAAATATCTTACTCCCCGAACAATTTTCAAGTAGGCTACATTACATCTAAACAACTTAACGTTTGGCAACCTTTTCCGTTCGTTGGCGTGAGTTCACATATTGCACTGCTTTTTCGTTCTTGATACGTTAAAGATAAAAATTGAGTAATACCTGCAACATTATGACAAACCTCGGCAAGCGTCAATTCAGTAAATCAACTTTGAATCTGCATGTGCTAATAAAATCATCGATACAGTAGGCTACCCTAGGGCCTAAGGTTCTTTGTCAGATTTTGACAATTGATGAATTTTTATTCTTCAGCCCTGCCATCAGTCATTGTGAAGCTAATTTAAAAACGGGTCTTGTTTGCATGTGAAATCAACACAAACTACATAACAAACCTCCAACCGTTCAATTAAGTTTAATCACACAAAAGTTAATCAGACTTTGTAAATAAATCCAAATCAACCGCTGTGACGTAATCACAAAGTCCACTTAATAGCGCAGCTGATAAACATCCGGCTATGTACAAGAATAAATGGTAAGATCACCGATGATGCTTATTTTAACTCATCAATCAATTTTTGGCGCTTTCAACAACACCAAACAAATGGAATGGGAATAGGTTACACTGCTGAAATCGGCAGCTTTTTTAAACTGCAAAATCGGTTCAAAAACTGTAGGCTATTTCCTTCATAAACCAACCATCAAAGCAGTGATGGATCCAGGAAAGACGATTGGGGAGACCAACCTACTATAACACAGAAAAGTGACTTTATTCACGTTGTATTTGCAAGGACGGATGAATGTAGACCTAAACACCATTGTGTTTTGTTGAAATCGCCTCCCCCCACTCCCCCTTAAGGCTACTTGTTGAATCCGCCCCTGCATCAAAGTGAGGCAGATTAATAAAGAAAACAATGAAACAACATACATTGCAAATCATATAGATTTAACTCAAGTCTGTACAAAATGTTTACAGAATGACAAGCTCTTTCTTTTTATAGACAGTAATAAGTTTCTCTTAAGACTTGCACGGGCCGTGGCTGGGGATCTCTGGATTATGTTCCAGGCATAACCTCTTCAGTAGGCAAAAGCGGAAGCTTCAACCTGTTAATATCTACAACTGAGCCTGCGTCACCAGTTTAAAACTTCTATAGGCATTCGAAACCAGTTTAGCTTTTTTCAAGGAGAATTTTCTCAATAGCATGAATAAAAAATCCCTCAAACAATTTACGTGAGTTCCTTTTCGCCCGAGTCACACTAAGTTTGAAATTGAAAACCTGTCACAAAAATATAATGAATGCTCCCACACAGTGCCTTGTTGAAAACGCGTCATGGACCGATTGGTGAAGGCTGTAAAAAGGCGGACTGCAGTTGCAAGGATATTGTTGTCTACAGACGTCGCTACCGACACCTTGTTATGTGAGCTTATGTTATTTCTGAACTCTTTTATTTTCATATTCAATGGGCTACATCTGATATGATACAATGTGAATGCAAGCATAGAAAAAAGGTGATACACAAATAATAGGCAAAATTGAACAACCTGATAGTCTCCCTTCAGACTACAGAGCATCAAATAAAATGATAGACATCACATGAACAAAAGTTCCAGAGTGAACTGAAACCGCTGAATTCATAAATATCAATGACTCATAAAAATTGCTTGGTCTTTTACATGTTGGCTATATAGGCTATAGGCTGAGGCTTTCATCACACTCGTGAAATCTCTCTGCTACATCTTATTGTTTTGTTGACATAGCTCATTGTTTATCAATCGATCTAAGTCGACGACCTTTCCCTTAAACCTATCCTTTTACGATTTTGGTAAAGAGGTGATTTTCTTGAACCATATACAAACACTGTACAATGTACGACGTACGTAGGCTACATCCTAGAAATCACACAGAATTTAACATAATAATACAATAAAGTGAAGATAAACTATAAATTGCGAATGTTTTCGGCCATACACATGTTAGTCCTTGACAAGTAAGAAAATGACTTATCCAACACATAAATAAAAAATCATCCTCAAAGACGAGAGATAGCCATCATCACTGCAAATCAAAAAAATGCACAAGAATGAACCGGCAAAGCAGAACAAACAACAATGCACAACAATTGATCGACATCCGTTCATTCTTGTGCATTTCTTTTTTTTCGATTCACTGTAGGTTTAGAATTTCAACTTTAGATCAATTATGTATTTTCGATTTTTGTATAGGATAACTAATTTTCTTACTTGATAAGGGCTAACATACGTATGTATGTCCGAAAACGTACGTAATTTATCGTTTATCTTCATTTTATTGTATTGTTATGTTAAATTCTGGATGGTTGCTAGGATGTAGGCCTAATTACCTATGTTTTTGTACCCCAGACAGCAAATCAATCGTTTTTTAGTTTGACTCAAATAATGTAAATAAAACGACTGATTTGCTGTCTGAGACCTGATGTAGACTGGAAGCTACGAACCAAAGCCAAGTGACTTCTTTTTCCAGATTGACTGAATATACATGAAAACTAAAAGATTGGGTGTTCAGCAGAATTATTATCTTTTCTGGCAGTACAAAGTTAAAACGCAGATCTGATGTATGCGAAATTCATCTTTAATACTTTCGCGTTCACCAGAACAATATTGATACATGGTGTATATGCGCGTTATAGTTGAATCACATATCAGTACATCAAGAAAAAGAGAGGAGAACGGATTGTGTCCCATCCTCCTCTATTTGCAGTTTTCCTCAGCCCACAACAATTAAAGTGTGTTCTGCGCAGATAAAGCTAAATGGCTACCTACAAGCGTGGGGGTAAAAAATACAGCCCCTTCTTTCACGCAACTGAAGAGGAAACAATCGCTGTTGCTTTCACCTTGTTCAAGTTGTTTGAAAGACCACTCTGCTTTTGACGTTTGTCATGCAAAAGTCAAATAGCTTCAAAGTATCGACTAATTAATTATCCACTGGTTACTTGTTGAGTACTTCAAACGTTTTGTTCTTGTTTCACAATTACTTCAGAAAGTACTTGATTGTTTTTCTCACCAAACACGAAACGCATTGAACTAGTTGTAACAAGTAATTCCTGGTTAGGTTTAGAGTTAGACCATGGTTTCACCTTTTTGTAATACATGTGGTGCTTCATTGTCAAATTTGTTTGAGTGACAACTTTTTTTAAACTGTCTTAACTCCAACAGCCTCTCGTTTCGAATTAAAAAGAATAAATGTATACCACATATTCATTTCAGAAGACGATCATAATTACAGCAGTCGGCAGTTTTCTTCTTGTTTCCAACGGAGAAAACACCTCGTTACAGAACTGTATGAAAAGTAACCTTCTTTTGCCATCCTGCCAATTCTATCAATGTTTGACTGGTGAGTGGCATCCAGTTTCCCAGGTGGACTCTGCGATGTTTCCGTGTGTATTTGCAGTGCCGTTACCAGAAAACTTCTTCAACTACTGAGTGCCTGTGAAAAGAGAACTGTTTGTATTTGTACTTGCGCATGCCGAGATTTAACCACCTTTGATAAACGTTTATATTTTCCTGTTTTTCTATTTTCACATGCAGTTCTTGTCAGACTAGTGCAAAACTATTCTATTTCATCTACATCTGCGGACTAACATAACTCCATTTAATACTTTTTGATCATATTCTGTAGCCTATTTATTGCCAAATGATGGTAGCCTAATCGGTTTGAATGTAGCGCAATGGGTTCTCACAGCAGCTTATAGAGCAATAAATTGATCGATTTGGCTAACAAAACAATGCCTTCTATTTAGAGCGGAGTCTTTTGTTTCAAGTATTTTTACTTATTCATTCTTTTCCAATGGACGCTGCGTTTCGTTCTAAATGCGGCTCTTGTTATCACCGTTTCTTATTATATAGGCCCACGCACTATTTCGTAAGCTATCACTCGACGTAGACTGTCCTTTCAGTGTTAGTTTAACGCTGATGTGCAACATTTCAACGTAAAACACTGCTAGTCTTTTGACTGTTTTGCATTTCTACCAGGACAGCAGTGACCCGAAATATACGGATACTTTTAAGCCAGCTGGATACTATCCAGTGGATAGCCATCACCAACTGTATTTAGCGTTAAACAAACCACTTTTAGAACTAATTATGATTGTTCTTAGTTTTGCGCTATATTACTGAGAGAAAAAAGACTTGAGACTACTAACTGGAGTGTAAGCACACAATATATAACTGCTAATTGCTGCTTGATTAATTTTTTATAAGGTCTTCAACCAATTACGGCAATTAGCAGACGCTAGCTGAATCCCAGCTTTTTTCAATTAAGCAGGTGACCACAGGTTTTGGTTCATTCTGTCCTACCGAAACAAAATGTTATTTTGCGTTGCGGAGACAATTACCTGACGTTAGCTGTCACACAAAGGGTCTTTAACGAAACTGAAAATAAATTTTGAAGTCATTACACTGTTCTTATTAAGGAATTGGAATTTACACTGTTCTATTAAGGAATTTACACTGTTCTATAAAAAAAGCTTTGAGCTACCATAAATGATTATTATGGTGATGCTGTTCAACATTTAGACATTGATCAGTGCTAGATTTCTGTGCGTAGTGCAGATCATGCATTTTACCCTAATTTAAATTTTTTGTCATAAGATAAATCTAAAGCCTAAAAAAGATAAAATCCATTTTTTATACACAGAAGCAGTAGTTTCCAACCTGAAATCTACGGACCTCCAAAAGGGTCTAGAAAAGCATTGCTTTCAAGGTATGAAAGTCGTATTATTGTAATTCATATATGAACATTTTAGCTAATTTTCTGACTTACTACGAGGCACGCATAGAAGTTTAAGGGTCATCAGGCTTCCTAAAAATGCGATCAATAACTTGGTTGTATTGTAGTCGTAGTAGCTTCAGTCTTTTTCTCGCTTTATTCTTTCATAGATATATTGTAGTCAATTGTTAGGCCAAACGGTTTTGCAATCAACAAGAGAAAGCGCGAGAAAAGTTAAGTTTTTCACACTCATTTTTACTCTACTCCTTTGTTTGGAAAATCAAACTTTATTACGAAATTAATTGTCGGTTTCGAAGCGACGCACACACCCACTGCCACTGCCAGAGGCCTAAATTTTCATCAATTACTTTTCTCTTGGTCCCACATCTAGCGATTATTTTTGATATCATACACTACTGTACAATATGAACTAACTGAAACAGTTTGCTTCTGCTTGCCAATTTTACGTGGACCAATTCAACAGTTGATAACAACTACAGAATTAAAATGTGAAGCCATGATGCATATGACTTGTGTAAAGTAGGCTACCTTCTACCATGGCTGCTAGTTATTCTATCTGTCATTATATTGACAAATATCAGTGTGCTTTTGCATGCACTGATACCTGCTTGTAATCTACCCAATGTAGTCAATGTTACGTGGTCACAGGTACAAGCGTGCTAATTTGCCTGTTTGTTTCTTTATCTTCCCATCTGCATTTCATATTCTTACACGACAGCAGAAAACATGCTGCGAAATTTCTTCCAGTGACATACTGTAGCATATTGAAATGCCGTTCGGTTGAAGAAAAGATGCCTTGATCTGATTGAGTTGAGTAAATTATGTTTAATGCCCTTTCTTCGCCTCGAACTAAAATGTTCATTCTAACGCAACTGTGGATTACCTGGAAGTATAACTACCACTCAAAGGTATAATTATGTATGTTATAAAAGTGATCAAACAGCAGTGGCAAACACGAAAGTAGTATGGTTTGATTTATTACCGCCTTTGTCACACAGCAACGAAATTGGTTGTAACTTAAGCTTTGTTTTATTAAATGTACTAAATCTGAAAAACCTAGAAGATAGCTGCAAAGGTGAAACAGAAATTTTGAATATTTCTTGTTTCACTTTACCTTGCGATTTATTTCGCTTCTCTGTTTAACAACGCATCAATGCATTTTGAAAATTTACTTCAATTTTAAATGCTGAACAAGCCTATCACAAGATTGTTGATTTGCTAGCATTGTCATGCTGGTAGCAAATGCTGGATACGTGATCTAACTCTGGCAAACTGCTCTTTGAACGGAAATTACGCAAAATAGCTACTACAAACGCCCACGCTCAAATCTGGCAACCGCTACTGATTTTATTCGCTGGCTTTTGATGCTTACGTTACTTGCTCTCAAATAAACACGGAACAAAATATAGGCCTAAGGGAATAAAGTGTCTGAATTGGAACCAATTTATGCAAATGTCCTACAGGATCTTCTGCGAATCCGAGCTGCATACAGCCACCAAGGTTCTTTAAAATATTATAAAATCAAGAATAGTGTATCTAAATAACTTCACAAATGGAAATACCCATTCGTCTAATGCGATTAGATTTATGCTTTGCAGCGAAAAACACGACTCGTACTTTTATGACTTATATACATGAGCAATTTGTTCTCAAGCATTTGAATAATGATTTATTTTATTCTTCGCTTCCAATCTGTTTTGCCAGCTAAATTTTCTTGTATACATTAGAGAAGCTTTAAAAACAAACTCAAATTGCCCTCAATTTTACCAACTTTACTGGGAACGGCCATTTAAAAGCTATCAGTGCTCATTTATTTCTATTGTGTTTATTTGCCCGAACCTACTTTGTCTGACTGCTCAGCATGCTTGTTGACTGTTGAGGTAAAAAAAATATTTTTTGGGTCCAGCCAAAATAATAGTATGTTACAGCAGTGTACACTGTACAGCAGTGTAGCCTGCAGTGTACAACAGTTTACAGCAGTGTACACGCCTTCAATGATAGCCTACAAAGCTGTACTGTTGCTAAAATAAGAATAAAAATTGATGACAATTTATGCAAATGCGCAGATGTGCATAGCCATAATTTATAGCGTTTATTTAATTCATTATTTTCACGATATTCGCTGATCAATGGTGCTGCAATTTAATCTTAGAGAATCATGTTTGCGCATCTATTTGCAGTACATTTCACCGCATTTTGCTCTACATCATAACAAACATCGCAGGCTAAGCTGTCTCTTAAAAATTAGCTAAATTTGTTTAGGATAATGTTATAGGTTTACTCTGCACAGCATTCCATCTGTTAAAGGTATTCTGAAATATATGTATTCTGCACACCATTTCAATTTTTTTTTTGTGACAACTTAATGAGTACGGTAGTCTAAAAATATCCTGCTAATTATTAAATCTATTGTTGATGGGCCATGCAACACAAAAATTACAATTTAGGCCTACGATCCTTCGTAAAGTCGTGAGCCATGCTTGAAGAAATTTTGGGTAATGGTATTTTGGGCAATGGTATTTTGGGCTCGAAATACCCTAAGACCGGCACTGATAGCAGCTACTCCTATTGAAGCAAAACCAATTTGGTTGGGGCGTGGTTCTAAAACTATGATTGCTTCCTGCGCGACTAATTTAGATCAGGTTAGTTTAATTAAATAAAAATATATTATCAACTAGCTATCACTACACTACATTGATTTCACTCTGTTACTGCAGATTTCAAGTTGGTTGTGTTGTTTTCTAAAGTTACTGAGTGCAATCCAGACACCACTGTATATTGCAGCGAGATCCTACTTTTGTTAAATACTGACCTGTTTTTGTCCCAGTTTCCAGCTGGTAAAATCGAACTTTATTCGTTAACCTGACTTCCTGGTTAATATTATTAACATTAACAGATCAACTATAAAAACATGATATGAGAAAAATAAACTTGGATAAGGAATTCAATTTGGACACTAACAATATGACAAGAAAGAGGTTTTTCAAACTACTGTAGGCGATGCAGCCGATTTTAAATGGGCTAATAACTAAATAAGTTGTGTGATCACCAAAAAGTTTATTGTTCATGACCAAAAAGTTCAGTATGATCACCAAAAAGTTCAGTGTTCATGACTACTTCGCTTTCACGGCAATTATTTGGTTTTAAATGAAAACATTGCTGCTGTTCAAAAGTGGTGCCGTTCACAATAAGGTCACATCGCGTTGTCCAAAAGTCTGTTCGTTAGTTTCCGCTAGGTACTGCTGTTGTGCTGTTGCTGAGACAAGAATGTATCTTTGAATTGCCGACTGTACAGTGTACACTTTGACACAGCACATTCTTCTTCCTAATTTTGAAATGAGCGTAAATCCCAAGCACTCAAGGTGAAGGGCAATTTGTTATTCTTATAGTGTGTAGGTCGACTGCTAAGTGGGTAAACCGCCAGCTTGGATAAGCTGGCCAGACAAATATTGCGGTATTTGATGTTTACCCTACATTTTCTAGGTAGTCCCTCATGGGTGAGCTGCGGGTAGGCTAATATAGATCCTAAACAGGCCAGCCTTTTCACGAATCTTATTACGGGATTCTAAATTTACCCTAGTTTATAGGGAGACGGTCATCATAAGTCCGCCGCCAATATGTCAACTTAGGCAAGCAGTTTCCAAATATGAAAACTTATAAAGCCTCCACAAGCCATGCCGACCGGCAAGCTTCAAATCTTTCTGGAGGCTAATGTGCTACGCTTGATAGTATTCAGAGCAGGGTTGGAAGTCGTTAGTCAAAAAGCAATGACTATTTCACTACTCGATAGTGCCTAAAAAAGCAACGACTTTCCGCTATCGATACTTAAAAAAAGCAATGCATAGCAATTACTAAAAATATTGTATTTGCGTATTTAACGAGTTAACGACTCTCACTGGCATGTTTTTTCTGAACTGTGTTGCCGTAAAATTTTCCTTAACCTTTTAAAGTTCGAAAACCGGAAGGGGACTAGGTCGGATAGTAATCCGAAATCTAAATCTCGTAAATTCGTTTTGACGACGAAGTAAGTGAACAACAAAAAATGATTCAGCAGTTCTCCTAAATATCGATTAGTGAAAAACGAATAATGATTTCGTTGCTTGCATAAAAAAGCAGTGAATAACGCGCATTCGATATTTATTTCTAAAAGGAATGGGTATAAGCATTCGATATTCAGAAAGCAACGAATAACGCTATCGAATAGTGACAACTAGTCGTTACTTCCAACCCTGATTCAGAGTCGCTCGTATAAGTTGCTAGTCTGAATAATACTTGATAAATATTATACCGTAACTTATTTGTGTATGTGTTGTGTGATTTTGATCTACTTTTGTGCGGCTGTTACCTTTCAAATTTTAACTAAATGTTGGCACTTGTGCTGGAAATCTGTAGGGCATTTGATAACATTGGTAGACTATAGCTATCAAAAAATGTTGGGCATTTTTTTAAAGTGTAACCCGGAGTGGTGCACTGATTTGAAATTCAGTAATCACACTTGAAAGTTTGGTTTTTCAAAACAATTAGGCTACTTTAAAAGAGATATAAAGTTAAGAGTTTAGAATCAAGTTAACATATGCCTTCAGTCATTATTATAACTGTGCACGTTGCAAAGCTTGTGTAAAGTGTGAATAACTTAGAGGTCGCTATAATTGTCTATAAACAGTTAATTGACAAGACCGATTAACTGACAAGGCTTTTCTATCTTTTTCTCTATCTCTGCTATGTTTGGCATATATCGTTTTTTTGTTGTGAAGGTCAGAAATAAAAACAAACTAAAACTAAATTAAACTGATTTTAGAGAATGTCAAGTTCCTATAAATATGTGAGTAAAATTACCGCTAGACAGTGCTACAGCGCAGGACACGCCCTTATCTTCGGCATCCGTTGCAGCGATGACCAACCGCCGCCAGTTGGTTTTTTTGTTCTTCGCATATGCACGGAATATCTTTATTGTCAGTAATCCTATTGGCAACGAGAATAACACCAGTGAAAGTAAGGTTGCCATTTGTTCAACCATCTTTCTTAAAACTACACTCGCAGCAGTCAGTGATTTATTTGCTTCAATTTTAATTTTGCTTTATCATAAGTTCATTCTAGCGATAAATAAAAACTTATAGCTGCTAGTTGGTTTGGTAATCTCTATTCTCGAACTGACAAATCCTTGATAGGTTATTTATGGTAGTTTCGCATACTTGTAGAGACTTTTGACGTAGGGCCGTTTACCCCGATTGACAGAATGAAATTTTTGATTGTTGACATGTTGTTGCTGGGGAATTATTCCATTCTTTGGGTGCCGCTGAATGGAGAGCAGTTCTTAGATTGTGTTGTTTAAGCGCACACCCCGAGAGTCGAACCAGTGCCACTTCATCTTGAAGCTTCTTCGTTCACGAAGTCACGACCTAACCAGCCGAGCTATCGGGGTGGACTTTTTGACAGTTAAGTTGCTTCATGATGTTTCTGATTATTAAATCTTACGCACACAATAGCGGAATAGCCCACTGTCTCTCAATGTGAAGCATTGAGCACGCTTACTTACAGCTGTGGCAATCTATTTATTGAATAAGTATTTAGGCTAATTGCTCCAGTGTATGTTTTGATTTGTATACTTTCAGTCACCTGCTACCTAGATCTGTGCTTGAAAGACCTATCTTTTGTTCTGTTCAAAAAATGCCAAAAGGGTGTGCGTTTCCTATGCTAAATAAGAGCAGTAGCTCTACCTCCGCCTCCTTGTCCGTCTCGTTGGCTCAGTTGGTTGAGCGCCCAACTTTGTGTATGAAAAAACTACGAAATCAAGCAGGGCTGATTCGCCTCTCTGGGTGTGCGCTTGAGCAACGCATTTCAAGGACTGCTTCGAATTCAGCGACACCCACTCGATGGACTAAATCACAGACAACAACACGTCGACAATCGGAAACTTCACCCTGCTAATCCTACCTTAATAATTGGGCCTTTCAAAGCCTCCACAAGTATACGAAACGGCCAGAAATAGCCAGTCAGAGGCTTTCTCAGTTGGAGAACAAAGATTCACAAAAAATCAAGCATTCCGAAACAAAATACAGTAATAATAGCTTGCAATGTTTGCCTTGTAGGGTTTCCCTATAAAGATTTACAAGCTGGTAGTGTACCCCTGCGCCGAATTAATCCAACTTGGCATTGATTGATTGATTAAATCTTTATCCTCGGACTGGGAAAGCTTCTTGAAGAGCTTAATCCTGGCAGTTTCGCATACTTGTAGAGGCTTTGAATCGCTGACGCAGGCCCGGTCACCGAGATTGACAGAGTGAAGTTTCCGATTGTTGAAGTCATGTTGCTGGGGAGTTATTCCATCCATTAGATGCCGCTGAATGAAGAGCAATCCTTAACGTGCGTTGCTCAAGCGCACACCTCAAGAGTCGAACCAGCGCCGCTTGATCTTGAAGCTTCTTCGTTCCAGAAGTGACGCGCTAACCAACTGAGCTATCGGGGCGGACAATGTTGTACAATGGCGGACAACATTGTACAGTTGTACACAGTAGCGTCTTTATTGGCAAGAGAAATTCAAAAACAAAACAAGCACTGCTTTAACTTTGATACACGTTGTAACCTTAACTGAGGATGTTTAGTGAGTTCTAACAGCACGGCATCAAACCATACAAACACGTCGTTTCCGTGAAAACATGCAACCCTTTGTTTTAATGCAACGAGCTTTCAGGTCAACAATCAGTACTGGTAGGCTAGTTTGTATTGTTAAAAAACGATAGCCTACGTGCAATCGGCAAGCCAGCTTGTGCACTTCATTACACCATCTTTAGCATAATAATAGGATGGAAAGATTAGTCATCTATTTATGTTTGTAGCCTGAACTGATACACACTTCCGGCGTGTTCATTTAGCTGAATGTTATGTTAAAGCAAAGAACTACAACATATTAATAAGAGACTTCTTTCAATGTTGAATTTGTTCTTTGTGGAATGAGTAGTCAGTTAATGTGAGAATCGATCAAGCTTTTAAGTTCAACGTTGCTTGCAAATTCAATTGTTTTCCAAGCGTTTATAAATGAAACAAGTACAGCTGTAGCAAAGTTATGCACAAATTATCTTCACATGGTTAATTACAAATATCAAATATCGCCACATGGTTAATTACAAATATCGCCTGAGAGTATTTTACCGGTGGCATTACAGGAAGCCGTAGAAAGCACATAACTTTGTAGCTGCACTTTAACCTCAGTTCAAATTGCTATAACGACTAAGAGATTGGCTGGATCTGGACCGATTGATACACAATTATGACCAAAAACAGCAAATCAACAAAAACTGAGAAATGCCAAATAGTGGTTGTTAAGATAACAACAGTATTTTGAGTGATCTGACGAGTACTTATTTAGACATAGCTTTCATTTTATACAATTTTACGTTTGGCTTGCAATTATATGGAATTTCGCAGTAACACAAAAACAAAGTTCTCAAACTTCACATCGATTCTACGTCAGAAGATGTTAAATCAATAAAAAAACTATTGGAAACTAAATGAATGCCTCGTAGCCGGTATAACGGTTATAGCACAGGACAAGGTTTTTCAGGTTTGAAAGGATTAGGTCCTTGTTTATGGAGTAAATAGTCTGCTTCTTCTTGCTTCATACAGAACTCCACCATTTCTTGGGCAGATACTGACACAAGGATTCTTTCCACTTTGCATTCGTACTGCAATTGTTCCACCAGTTTCTCCAACGCTTGTTGCTTTTTACTATTGGACATTGTAGAAGTGTTAGCTTTGAAATCACAAACCAGTATGTTTATAAATTACTTAGTTTGTATTTCAGGCGTATAAGCTATCTCTGGAAGAAACGTCATTGCGGTCAGAACTAGGCTACATTGGTGACATAAATTTAAAGATCAGCAGATATTTTTATCGCATCAGCTGGATACAAAGAATAACAAATAAATTTGTTACTCAACAAATGGAGTAAATAGACGATAATTTTGTATTACAAAATATGAATAGTTGGCCTTTTCTTCCCTTCACAGCTGTTATTGTCTTTTACTATCAGTAGGTTACTGTTTTCAATTAGTATCACATTTACGATTTAATTACATTATTACTCTTTTCATCCTTACTGCTTTTACATAAGTTTTTAAAGTCTTGTGTCCTTGATAACAATGAATTGTGTCCTCTCTCTGTAGTAACACAGTGAGTATAAGCCAAGCTACTAATGAGTGAGCATCGTAGAGCTAAGCCTATATGTATGGTAACCAGTAGTGTAGCCAAGAATTTTGAAAGGGGGGGGGGGTTTGTCGACCCAGCGGCGGGGGGTCCGGGGGGCGTCCCCCAGAAAAATTTAGAAAATTACTTTGAATTTGGTGCATTCTGAGAGCATTTTTAACAAAAATGGGGGTATGAATATTCCTGTAAAATGGTGCTGTCCGGTGGCATAGCAAAAGGATAAGATCATGTTTTCTTCGGCATTTTTCGGAAATAAAGCTAAGTCTCTATGTTTTCTTGTTGCTAATTCCTGGCTGAGATGTTTGAATGTTTGTTGTTGTTGCTTTGTCACGATGATAAATGGTAGAGTAGAAGCTAAGCTTTCAAAACAACACTTCAACCACAGCGAACTAATTACAATACGAGCATTTCTGATAAAGCGAGAAACACTCCACCGAAGTAGCCTACTTGCGCTATAACAAAATTCCGGTACTTCCATAAGAAATCTCAAAACGGATAAACTACCAACATCACAGAATGGTCCTTGAGAAAATAGAAAAGACTCTTTCCTTATCAAATAACAGTTTAAAGAAAGAGGTCCAACTGATTGAAAATCGTAATTAGCTCAGCATGCCTTTAGTGTAAAGGAGACTATTCCCATTACTGCAAGTAGCCTAATATGGTTTATTCAAAGCTGATAAATTACGCCCCAAACTATAGGCTTCCGCTACAATTTTATGTCTTTGTAAATGTAAAGTACAGAGTCAAAAATACATAAAATAAGCACATATTTAAAAAAGGTTTTGAAACTATGGTCTACTGTTTCCATCTTTTAACTATAAATTGCTTGAATCTTTTAAATGCATTTTTGCAACAAATTAGTTGCCCATGAATCCTTTTGTCGAATTGTTCACAATAACTTTCTCGATAATTTACTCGTTGTTTTGAATACGGACTGGTTTGTCTGATGCAAATAAGTAATGACAATAATACACTTTTTTTAAACTTTAAACACCGTCAGGTAAGTTTACGGTACTATATAATAAAGACGTTGATTGGAACCATTTATGATTAACCTATCTACTCACATTTCAGGGCCAACAGCACAGGATAACACAAAAAGTTCTTAAAAAATACGTAAGGAGGAGAAATGCTCACAAAATCTTTTCCCAATAAACAGAAATTCTACCAACCGCTACCAACATAAAACGAACTCAATGTGAACAAAAAAATTGCGACGATGTTTTGGGAACCTAAAATCACCTTGGTCCCTGGTCAAAAAGTACTCCTGGGTCTTTATCAATGCTACTGCACCCTGGACGTTGCTATAACAAGCGACGTTCACGACTGTACATAATGTGGTTGTCGCAACTTCACGTCTGCAGTCGCACCGTTGTCTGATGGCCACGAAAAACCTTCACTTATTGTCTTTACACAAGTTATGGGATCAGCTGACTGGATGATGATGTCGTCTTTCGTTGCTCCTGGCTAATCAGATTAAATTGTTCACCACTGATTATAGTCTACTCAAACGTTTCACTATGTTTGTGAATTGTACGTTATTATGATGTAAGCTCATTGTGTATTATAGAATCTGATCGGCAAATAAAGGTATTTCTCTCACTCGCTCTCTCGCTCTCACTGAACTTTGTGGTGAATATTTTGTTTGGAGCTTCAAACTATTACTCCATCGTAATGTAGGCTATTCGCCGACGACGTTTCAACTATATATAACAATGCTACTTAACGTTTGTGTGCGTATCTTCAAAGCTTTTTAACTTTTTCAATGTTTCAGACTTTCGTCTCGTCTGTAATACCAATCACTGACAAACTACTGCTCATGCAAGCCTAGCACGAAAGCTGAGTACCAGGAAACGCGTTGGGCTTAATTCTACTCGTGGCTCCTGCAACTTACTTCAAAAGGTCGTTACAGACGATAATAGTCATAACTCTATGATATCATCCGCGTAAAACGTGCTGCTATTTTCTTGCTTGGTTCCATTCAAGTCAAATGGGGATTCAAATGTTGGTGAGGATTTATTTTTTCTTTCAAACAGTTAAATTGTTGAGAGTTAGACTCTTTTGGGCTCGAACTAAAAGAGGCTGAAGCTACAGTAACTACTGCCTTCCAACAACATCAACTTTAAGAAAAAGAAACAAAATTGAAAGGAAACACGCACCAGGAAATGCTCCAAACTCGGAGCAATTTTGTTTCTTTTATTAAAGCGTTGTGGGATTGTAGCTTTACTTTCTTTTAGCTAGTTTCCGGATCATCCTCGATTTCTTTCACGTTGAATCGACGTTTTCAGATTGCAAAATCCACAACAAACTGAATTAAGTTTGACTGGTTTTATCCAAAACACTTTTTAAGAAGTCTTTTTTGAAAGAGAAAGGTTACTTTTTTCAAGTTGTTTATGTTAAAAATTATCAATGACACAACCTTTGTTTTTTATATAATCGTAGCACTGTGACTGTACAAATGGACTGGAACAAAAGTAACTAAAATACGCTTTAGGATACGTTGACAGACCGTCCAATAGAATCTATGGCTGACGAATAAAAACATCCCCTTCGATATTTCAGTTGGAAAGCGCCCGGCTTTGTTCACAAAGAAACCGCAAATCAACCAGCGCTGGTTCGATTCTCGGCGTGTACGCTTGAGCAATTAACTCATTTCAAGGACTACTCTCCATTTAGTGGCACCTAGTGCATAGAACAGCATACAGAAAACAATTCTACAAGCAGAAACTTCACTCTGTTGAACTCGGTGACAGGCCTGCGTCAATGGTTTAAAGCTTCTGCAAGTACGCGAAACTGCCAGGATTAAGCTTTCAAAGAACGAAAGAAGCTTTCTCAACTCGAAGATGAGGTATTGAGGTTCCCACAATCACTCGACGATATGATATCGAATGTCTGGATCAAGCAATGTTCACCAAAGTTGACCTGGCAGATTTGATTCCATTGTCCTTACAATTAAAAGCCTACACCTAGGTGTTCTAATCTAGAAACAACAAATTGAGTTCGACAGGTTTTTTTCTAGGAATGGTAGAAGTAGGGATTGCTCACTCAGAAGTAAGGTGGACAACTGGAGGGTCACAATGTTATGACAAAAATTGATGCAACTACAGCTTGAGGTCTACTGACATGTGTCACATACTCAAGTCCAGTTTATATAACCTGCCCACGTGTGTACAAAGTGTGTATTGCCAAAATAAATGCAGGAAATATGCGATATCCTGTTTATTTAATAGTATTCAAGTCATGATAATGCAGTGGTAGACTTCACGCAACATCGGTAACGGTAGGTAGCCTCACACTGCTGCAGTAAGGTTTTGCAGATTTTCTAACAGTAGCACCTAAAATTTTAACCAAATATAGCAATTCATTTGATGAGAATAAATTTACCTTAAAGCAAAGAAAATGTTGTGCAGTTCTGCTAATTTTTAAACTTCTTAGCAACCCTCCAGCTGTCCATTTCGTAAGAAAAATCAGTAAAGTGAGTCGTCCCGGTATTCTACTGTCCCTATTTTTTTTCTCACAATGTGCTTTGAGGCTACAGGCCTTTGAAAAGACCCCAAAATAACTTTTAATTACATTAAAAAACACTTACTTCTTCTTCGTCGTGTGAGCCTCTAAGGCCGAGGGTCTATTCTTTTACTACCCCAGATTCATGATGTCCCAGGAGGACTATACTAGAGATCAGCCAGTCTTCATTATTATCCAAGACGTGCAGACCTTCCACTCGGTAAGGTGGCTTGAAAATGGTACAGTCATTAATGATATGGTCTACAGTCTGTGTTACGGCCAATCTCTGTACAAATCAAACGTCATATAAAACCGTTCAGGTCTACTGAATCTTACGTCATGGAATTTTTCCTAAAAATGAGCCAAGATTGCACCATCGTTCGTAAGACTTGTATCACACCTGTTGAGAATTACTTCACAAAGTTTCACTATAACGTCACAGTAACTGCGTACGTGAGTTTGAAATATTGCAATGTATTCTGGTCATTCGTAAAATGATTGCTTGAAAGTTGGTAGCATATTTAACTGTTTGCTTAGTGCTTGCCAGCTGGACGAAAATTCCGTCTTTATCTAAATAGTTTGTTCTGTAGTAACAAGTTTTAGTGGTGTACGGTGTTGCACCCCGATTTCGATAGCCGCGGGCTAATTTTACAGGAATACACTTTTTGAATAGACGTTTCAAAAGAGTGTTTCTTTTTCGGTCATTACATACAGACGAACGGATCCGGGAATTTTATGTTACAATTTTCCCACGAAGAGATTATGGTTTACCGCTGTGACCAGTCTGTTCCTAAGCACCACATTCACAGGAGGAAGAAGAGGCTATTTCTCATTGATGCATGGATGAGCGGGAAAGTCCGACGCCCATGCTAAGACGGTTGAGGCGCATCACCCACGCCTGTTTTTGTACTGTCAGACCGATGGGGCGTGTGTCGGCGTCGGGAATGAACAAATGGAGTCTATTGGCACTTGACTTCCAGTTCCATTTATAATTCCATTTATGGTCCGCCCAATTAGCCGCAGAGATGTCTTGTTTAGCTTTATTGAACAGACAAGCCTATACACTATTTCATTTTTAAACTATCGAAAGCTATTTTATTTGTACGACAGTTGCTATATGTCAGAGTTAACGATCCTTTAGCTGTTTCTGTGTTCTTTTTTTGTCTCATAGGATAGATATGTGCATTTTTAGGGGGCTACGTTAGCCATGCCAAAATAAATGTTCACGAAAAGAAACTGAATGGTAACTAGAGGAAAGTGAAATCAATCTTCTTTGGACGAAAGAGCAATGCGAAATTGATCAGTCGGCAGTACAGGACTACGTTAAAATGAATATGAAGCCTTACGATCAATCAACTTTTTGATTTGCCACTGCTTCCAAAAAATTTCCATTTGCATTCTCATTTTGCTTTCCACTACAGCCCGACTTTAAAAATATGTTTGCCAGTTTGCAGGGGTTCAATGGTTTTTTATTATTAAGTGTTTATAATAACCATGGACTTCTTAATTAAGAAGTCTTAATTAAGAAATCCATGATAATAACCCAATGCATAAGAGGTTGATTTAGAACAGCCTGAATACAGCAAACCCGCTGGTGGCGTAACTATGCTTCGGTGGTATAGTCAATAGCCTATAGAGATAACGAAATGAGTCTCAAGGATTTTTTTTCATTTGTAAGTTCGAATTGCAGAATTTAGAATTGCAAATTTTAGAATTGAGAATTTTAAGAATAATGAAAATAATGAATAAAGCTTCTTTGTGCAGAGGTATACACTACACTACAGTATAAAGGCCTTCTAGATTTAAAAAAGGGCACAACTACAGGTTTTTAAAATTTCCAAATTTCAACATTAATCGGCTAAGCGATTTGGGAACAAGTGTTTGGCGAAGCATGGACTTCTAAATAGTATTTAGAAGTCCATGGGCGAAGTCATAGGATGAACATCTGAGATGTTGAATAATGGTGACATTACAATAACTTAAAACTAACGCATTTTTACGTAAATGTAAACGTAATGTTTGGCTGAGTTACTTTTATCAATCACTTTTAGCATGGAGAAAGCTACTATACTTTGAGCTACTGTAAAAAAACGATTTATCAACAAATAGTCAATTCCTTTCACAAACTTCAAAACGCAAATGTTAGGTAGAAAACATCCTTTGAAAAGTTGTGAACAACAATAGTTCATCAGAGATCCCTACAAGCTCAATCGCCAATATTTTCAGGCCAGGCTTGGTCTTCGCTTCCTTGGTTGTTTGGAACTTCAACATCTCAACAACATACGAGTGGCAGCAGTGGCCGAGTGGTTAGCGCGTAGGGCTCGCAGTCGAGACCCTGCATGTTCGACTCCAGCCACCAGCACTTGCTGTTGTTTCTCTGGGCAAGAAACTTTACGATAATTGCCTCTACCCAGTGATCGATTTCGAGTAATGGGTAGTGCCAAATTTAAGTCATAAGTAGAGTAGACAAACGGAAACAGACATTGCAGTCGGCTGCAGCGTGGGTCAGGTGTATGTCGGAAGGCGTACACCGATGCATAGCGCTCAAGTCCGCTTTCCCGCAATGCAGGATAAAGATATGACAAAACAAAACAAAATACCAAGATAAAAACACACAGTAGGCTGATGAGTTCGGCTATATATGGAACCAGGTTGGAAAGGATTAGGTCCTTGTTTATGGAGTAAAAAGTCTGCTTCTTCTTGCTTCATACTGAACTCCACCATTTCTTGGGCAGATACTGACACAAGGATTCTTTCCACTTTGCACTCGTGCTGCAATTGTTCCACCAGTTTCTCCAACGCTTGTTGCTTTTTACTGTTGGACATTGTAGAGGTGTTAGCTTTGAAATCACAAACCAGTATTTTTACAAATTAGCTAATGAGAAACGTTTCTACTTCAAGTGTATAAGCTATTTCTGGAAGAAACCTCAGTTGTCAAAACTACAGCGGTAACATACATTTGAAGATCAGCAGAGTTTTTTAACAAAAAATGTCTGTGTTTGATGCAAATAAATAATAAATTAATAATAGGCCTACAATTTTTTCTAAACATTTAACGATGTCAGGTACGGTAAGCCTACGATTCTATACCTAAGACGCTACTTGGGATCAGTATTATTGACATTCCCTGGCCCACAGAACAGAACGCTGAAAAAGCACTTATTAAGCAATGTCTAAAAAGGGGAAATAGGCGCAAAATTGTCGCTTAAAAAGCAGGAATGTTACCAAAATAAAAAGAACTTAATGTAAAAGCCCTATAACAAGAATGGGTCCAAAAGTACCCCTGGGCCTCTATCAATACTAACTTACTGCACGTATAGTTATGGTAACCAGGGGCGCCGGAACGATTTTTGACTGGGGGGGCAGGATTACGAAAAAAGGGCACTTTTGTTTACTAAAAGGCCAATTTTTTTCAACTTTTAAGATGAGATATAGCAATAATGCTAATCTATCAGCTCACTATGTATTGTAATGATAGCCTACAAGTGTCCCGTATACAAAGAAGGGCATCATGCTATGTTATAACGATGTAACCTACTGTCAAGCCTTAAAGCAGCCGGCGGCCATGACCACTAAGTAGTGCTTGAATGACCGCCGGTGCTACCTTCTCAATCGGCCAAGTTTGGCCGCCGGTCTCTTCTAGCCAATTATCTAATTTCGCAATAGAATGATCGTGGATTAACTGTCGAAAATATGTAGTATCAAAGAGTGACGCAGAATTAGGTCAGCGCGTCATAATCGCCACTGTTGCATTGTGCGGGAATATTTGTTATTGATAGAATATATCCATCTGCAATCATCAGCGCCGTAAGTCTTGTTTGTAATTCCCGACGTTTATTTTAACATAGTGACTGACAGTCACTGTCAGATTAACTATTGCAAATCACTTCAATGATCACTTTTCCTGTGTTGCCCGTTCCCTTACAAAAAAAATTCCCAAATCAAATACAATATTTTCAACATATCTTGATTCTCCATGCTCTGAGACAATTTATATTTACCAAACTACTTTAAATGAAATAAACAATATTATTCATGCTATGCCAGCAAAAACTAGCAGTGGCATCGATGAAATACCATCCATAGTTGTAAAGTCAACCCCAAACAACATACTGCATGCTTTAACTCATATATTTAACTTATCTTTAACGAGTGGAAAATTCATAAATTCATTTAAGTTGTGGAAGGTGATACCTATCTTTAAAAAGGGTAGCTGCAAAGATTCAAACAACTACAGACCAGTCAGCCTACTACCTGTTTTTTCAAAGATATTAGAAAGACTCATGTACAACAGATTATACTCGTTTTTAATTAGACATAAATTTTTCTATAACAATCAATTTGGTTTCAGAAAAAATCATTCCACAAGCCATGCTGCTTCAATGCTAATAGATAGTATCACTAGTATACTCAATGACAACCACCTTGCATTAGGAATCTTTCTTGATTTATCTAAAGCATTTGACACCATTGACCATAAAATATTGCTAGCTAAATTATATCATTTTGGAATAAGAGGCGTGGCCTATGATTGGTTCATGAGTTACCTGAGTAATAGAAAACAAAGAGTGGTTTTCAATGGCACACTATCTTCTAATGTTAACAACATATCTTTGGGTGTCCCACAAGGGTCTATCTTAGGCCCTCTTCTATTCCTGATTTATGTAAATGACTTTCCTAACTGCCTTCAACACGGAACTGCAATTATGTTTGCAGATGACACCACCATTATATATAAAAATAAAACCGTTTCTACGGTATATGATACGGCAAATCAAGAGCTTGTATGCATAGATCAATGGCTATCAACAAATCGATTGTCTCTAAATGTCACCAAAACCAAACATATATTATTTTCAAGTCAAGGAAGCAAGACACTATCATACCACCCACCCTTGAATATTCGAAAAAGCAACATAGATAAAGTTGCCTCAATAAAGTTTCTGGGAATAATTGTAAACGAGCATTTGTCATGGAAATCTCATATGGAAATCTTGCTTCAAAAAATAAGATCAACACTCTGCGTGACAAAAAAAATTAAGCCTTTCCTTAACAAACAAGCACTTCTCTCCATTTACCATTCTCTAGTTGAGAGTCAGATATTATATTGTATCTCAACGTGGTGTCATGAAAACAAAACTACATTGCAAAAGCTACAACGTACATGCAATAACTTTCTTCGTACTGTATTTGACATTGACCGCAGAGAAAGCATAAAAGGTGTAATGGAACTCAATAATTTAAAGTCAATTAACCACATGAAAACTACAGAGATTGCAACTTTCATGTTTAAATATTCAAAAAAGCTGCTTCCCACAACATTCAATGATATACTTATGTGTAAACAATCAAGTAGCCTAACAACAAGAAGTAATTCTCCTTATATTCCGATATATTGCAGAATTAACACTTGCAAACAATCAATACGGTACACGGAGCCAACAGTTTGGAACAAGCTTCCAACTACTATAAGAAATGAATGTAAAACTGTAAAAGGCTTTAAATCAAAAATAAACAAGCTAAATCTTCCTTGAAATAATCCCATCTAAGTATTACATCATGCACCAAACATACTAATATTTTTTTATTTTTTTTATTGCCCAGCAATGATTAGCCAATGTGTGTAGATTTATTAGCAAAATAGTAAGATTGTAAGTACTCCTACTGGCCTTCTGGTTCTTGTGTTTTTTGTCCACAGAAGTTCTACAGAGTCTGCAGAAGTTTTTCCATCCTTTTTGACCAATCTCCATCTTTCGGTGAAGCGGTGGCCGTGTGCTCCAACTAGTTGTTTTATTTCAATATCTTGGACTGGATCGTCATGCTATTGTCTGATTGTTTATCTATTTTTTTTAACGTAATATGCCAAATTGGATATTTTTTGTCACTTTAATATGGTTTAACGTGTAAAACATACGGTAACCCAAATTTATCATATTACTGGGACATACCACTACTACATCCCAGCTGGCGATGACTGTCGTTTTTGCATTAATTCAACGTTAGCCAACGTTGGATCGGTGTGGAAGTGGCGAGTTTAGCTGACAGGGGTCTAAAATTATCGCTTTATCAACGCAACTTTTATCAAAGCACGCTTGATATCTTTAAGACATAACTTCCCTGGGTATAATTGAATTTTCGCAAGATGATGATGTTGTTTTTTGCTAGTTTGTTTTATTTGTTTTTTGTCATTGTTTCATGTCAAGTTATAGCCTATCTATTTTGTGAGTCGTGCAAGGCCTGGTGCGTTGCGCTTGAAATGGCTTTGCCCGTGGTAGGATTTCTTTGTGGGGTTTTCTTTGCCTGCCTTGCTCTTTGCTATGAGCTAAACGCATCAAGACGTGTTCCCCTTACGACCATCAGCACTCTTGATAACGCACCATGGCCGATCTTCATAGCAACTGTCCATACAAATCTTCAATATATCAGCTAAAGTTATGTAGGCTAATAAAGTTATAGCCTATATATGTTTATTTGTTTTGTAACATTTTTTATTTTCCCTTTATATCTTAAATTTTTCTGAAGGTGTTGCGACCGTGCCAAATTTTTTTCAACTCAATAACTTACTTCGATCACAAGCACGTTTTAACGTTCGCGTTTTGTCGCTTCTACCTTTTTCTTGACCTTTGCTATGTTGATGTGTATTGTTTTGATATGATGGTCAGAAATAAAAAAAAAAAACTGAACTGAACAACTGATAGTGTTAATCCGAAGTGCTAATTTACATCGGCAATATTGTCGTTTTTATGTCGATTCGATGTTGTCGGACATTGAATCGTTGTTAAAAAGGAGAACTAGGTTAGTTGACATGTGAGGGGAAAACATTTTTTGATCATATTTTGCAAAAACTATGCTTCTTTTAGTAATGTCCTTCGCATCATTGAAATACCGGTACTTATTACCTTGCCGTCATCGTCAACACATGTCGAACGTTGTTTTTCGTTGCTAAAAAGAATTCTAGGGGAGTGGCGAACTTCTTTAAAATCAGCTACATTGGAGACACTCGTGCGAGTGTCGTTAGATAGTCTCGCAGTACTGGATTACAATCCCGATAAAGCAGTTATTGCGTGGTGCAACGATTCTATTGTAGGACGTCGCCCAGGCCCAGACTTCAACAACGCTAAGTGATCATTTTAGCATTGCTGCAAGTTTAATTCTATTTAGCCTACTTGTGCTATCGTTATTTTTATTTTGTATTTTGGCCTCCAAGCACGCAGATTTGGCCGCCGAGAAGGAGCTCCAGGTAGGCCACGATGGCTGCCGAAAAAAAACGAGTTTTAAGGCCTGTACTGTGTTGCAAAATTTTGTGCCGTAAATATTATTTTGAGGCAAAAATGAAAGATTATAATAAGGCTAAAAGCGAATGGCAGAAATTGTTATATTGCAAAATGTGCAGTAGCTTACATGACTTTAAAAGGGCACCATTGCCCCCCCTGCCCCTCCATCTGCAGAAAAATTGAGGGCAGGGGGGCATTCGCTCCCCCTGCCCCCCCACTTCCGGCGCCCCTGATGGTAACCTCACTCCTGTAGTCACACCGTTGCTTGATTCCCATGAAAAAAACTTTTACTCATTGTCTTTATATTAGGTCTGGCTTCTGACTAGTTTTAAAAGCAATTGACTGAATGATCATATTTTCTTTCGCTGCTCCTTGGCGCTGGTTCGACTCTCGGGGTGTGCGCTTGAGCAACGCACGTTCAGGACTGCTCTCCATTTAGCGGCATGTAATGGATAGAATAACTCCCCGGCAGCAAGACTTCAATAATCGGAAATTTCACTCTATCAATCTCGATGACCGGACCTGCGTCAATGGTTCAAAGCCTCTTCAGTCTTCAAGTATGCGAAACTGACCGCCGCTCTCAAAGAAGCTTTCCCAGTCCGAGGATAAAAATTCAATCAATCAATTCTGGCTAATCAGATTGAGTTGTTCAACACTGAGCGTACTTAAACATTTTTTTATGTTTGTAGACTGTAGGCTATGTTATTGTAATGTAAGCTTATTGTGTAGGCTACTATGAAATCGAATTAACAAATAAAGTCATTTCTCTCTGTATGTCTCTGAGCTTTGTGTCTTGAGTTAGGTGATTGGGCTTTCTTTGCTAAGCGAACACACACTTGAAAGTGTGGCACATTCTCAAAGTCTCACTTTTGCTACAATTTAGCTTTGAATTTGCGTTCTTGCGACAGACATCTGGTTCAGATAGGTGATAGGAGAACAAAGGACTTGATTTGCAAAAATAGCCAGTAAATGTTTTGTCCGCTTCGTTAGCTCAGTTGGTTAGGCGCCCGACTCAAGATCAAGCGGCGCTGGTTCGACTCTCGGAGTGTGCGCTTTAGCAACGCGTTTCAGGACTGCTCTCCACTGAGCGGCACCTAGTGGATGAAATAATTCTCCGGCAACAACATTTCAACAATCGGAATACTTTGTCAATCTCGTTAACCGGCCCTGAAAAACCTCTACAAGTATGCGAAACTACCAGGAATAACCTATCAAAGGCTTTGTCAGTCCGAGTGGTTAGCGCATTGGGCTCGCAGTCGAGAGCCTGCATGTTCGACTCCAGCCACCCGCACTTGCTGTTGTTTCTCTGGGCAAGAAACTTTACGATAATTGCCTCTACCCAGTGATCGATTTCGAGTAATGGGTAGTACCAAATTTAAGTCATAAATAGAGTAGACAACCTGAAACAGACATTGCCGTCGGCTGCAGCGTGGGTCAGGTGTACGTCGAAAGGCGTACACCAATGCATAGCGCTCAAGTCCGCTTTCCCGCAATGCAGGATAAAGATAAACAAACATTCAAAACCAACCAACTTTGTTTGAAGCTTCAAACTATTATTCAATCGTAATGTAGGCTATTCGCTGACGACTTTTAAACTATAAATAACTATGCTACTTAACGCTTGTGTGCAAGTCTTTTCAGCTTTTTTAACTTTTTCAATGTTTCAGATGATCGTCTCGGCTTCAGCCTAACACCGATCACTGACAAACTACTACTCAGGCAAGCGCAAACACGAAGTCTGTTACTTTGAGTACCAGGAAACGCGTTGAGCTGAATTTTACTCTTGGCTCGTGCAACTTACTTCAAAAGGTCGTTACAGACGATAGCAGTCATAACTCTATGATATCATCCGCGTAAAACGTGCTGCTATTTTCTTACTTGGTTCCATTCAAGTCAAGTGGAGATTCAAATCTTTGTGAGCATTTTTTTTCTTTCAAACAGTTAAATTGTTGAAGGTTAGACTCTTTTGGGCTCGACCCAGTGGCGTAGCCAGTTCAAAATTTTGAGGGTGGCCAAATATTTTGACCTATTGCGCAATCAACTTTGCTTGGGGCACCACCTGCCCAAGGATACAATAACGAAAAATGCTTTGGTGGCAAACCAATTTAGAAATACAAAAGTTAAGTCGCTAGCTCTTATCAACATAAAACCCACTTTCCCAAGCATTTTTTTAAACTAAAGTATCATAGCTACTATTATACATTTATAGCTACACCACCACATAGCCTACAGGGCCGAGTGAGCACCACCTCGCCCCCTTCGAAATCCACTAGTGGACCCCTATGTTTAGTGATCACTCTTAAAAGTAGGACCAGAAAGCGTTTAAGGCCATAAACTCTTCAAGTAGGTTCCAAGTAGGCTAAAAACTTATCATTGTTTCAAAAAAAGATCAAAACGTTAATTTTACAAAGCTACAGTGCATCGTAAGTGATATGTTATGGAAACCAACTTGTCATTTGTGTTTAGGTCTACGTTATCTTAAATACGCCTTTTTTTTGGTGCGTATGTTGAAGCGCGGGAACGTTTTAACGTTTTATTTTTTTTCTCTTGTAAGCTTATTTTAAATGGCAAAATCTTCATTTCCGTAGGGTGGCAATTGACTAGTAGACCTTATGGTCGTCTCGTTGTCTTCCTGTCGGTATGGGAACTTGTGTAACTTTTGCATTGTGTATATTACTTGCATATTTCAAACATGTACCTATGTTCCTGTTACTGACAAATAAAACATTGATTGATTGAATGTAGGGGAAAAATTTACATTCATCATTTTAGCAAAGAGTAAACAATTTTTAAGATCTTATAGAAAAGACTCTGGGTTGCTTGCTTTTTTTCAAACAAGAAAACTGTTTGGTATCAAGTAGATGTATGTATAAGATATTGCAATCAAGCAAAATCCTACAACAGGCCTCTAAGCTCTTCTATTTTCCCAGCGACCAAGAATAGACCATCGGAGCTCCTTCCAGCCGACCAAATTCTGCCGCTCGGCAGCCAAAATAGAAAATCCGTTAAAATCTCGTGATTTTAAAGATCCGTTGGTTAATGTCGCGTTTTGCGTTCACTTATGGAAGAACAATAAAGGGCCAGAAACATATTTGCAGTCGTAGCCTATTTAAAGGCACTGCTTCCGAAGTAGGTAGAGCTGGTCTGCGAGTCTTTATAGGTCGACGCTTTGCCTTGTGTATTGCTTTGTTCAAATACCAACAGAGTGGAGAAATGTTGGCTTGTGGAAGCTGGCGACCAAACATGGTCTACCAACGCGATTGCTTAGGAAGCCATTGAACGACTTCTCAGCGGCGATGGCCGCCTGGAGCTTAAAGGCCTGCTATAGGCCTAATAATAATAATATGATGGAGAAACACTCAAATTTGATACTAATTTGGTCCAACTGCCCAAAAATTGTTTAACCTAAAAAAGCAATGGACAACACCGTTTTTTTTTTTTTTATGAAATAGGCTGGCTTTATAGAGTTAAGCATGGAGTGGAGCCGAGTTTGCCCGAGTTTCAGAAAATAAAGTGGATTCGGGGTTTCATATTTCACAAAAGTTTCGGAGTGGAGTAAATTCAGAGTTTGGTTCAGCAACTTTACATTTTAGTCAAACCAAATAAGTCCAATAGGGTAAATGTCTAGTTTTGTTTGCAGAAGAAAAAACATTGTTAGGTTACCAAGATTTTCGACCGAGCAGTGATGCTCATAGTTATAGGAATAATTGTCCTTCATTAAAACGATTTACTTTGGTTTACTGGTAAAGGTTTTTGCACACATGAGCTATTTCGTGTTTTCGCATTGGCTGGTATCAAATGAACTCAGAATTTGATTTTGGAGTGGAGTGGATTCGGAGTCTAAAGTTATGAATATTTTCGGAGTCGGATTGGAGTGGAGTCTGGTTTCATGTAGTAGGAGCAGGGCCGGATTTACCAATAGGCTAAGCAGGCTGAAGCCTAGGGCCTCAACGTCCAGGGGCCTCGAAATTCGGTTTCGAAGTTTGTAATTCTTTTAAAAACTTGACAAGTTTAAACCCTACCTAAAGTATATATATATCAAGCTGTTCAGAGTAGAAAATACTATACACAACTGGTTGCAACCACGTAGTAAACAGTCATTATTACGTCGTTTGCATTGATCATAAAAAAGGCAATTATTACGCGCATTCTCCTGGAAGCTTCTATGTTAAAGTACCGTAGTCTTCTCTGCAAAAAAACAGTGGCCTATCGGTAGTTGACATCAGGGCTGCCACTCCTAGTCAGTGGACTAGCCAGGAATATTGAAAGGGGGGGTTTTGACGAAGACGAAGCCGAAGACGACGAAGACAAAGACAGTGCCGGAGACGAAGACAGTGGCGGGGAGTCTGGGGGCTTCCCCCAGAAATTTTTGAAAAATTAATTTGAATTTGATGCATTCTGAGAGCATTTTCAATAAAAATGTGGGTATGAATATTCCTGTAAAATGGTGCTATCCGGTCGCCCAGCAAAGGGATAAGATTATGTTTTCTTCTGCATTTTTCGGAAATGAAGCTAAGTCTCTATGTTTTCTTGTTGCTAATTCCTAGCTGTGATATTTGAATATTAGGTATTGGCAAAAGTCGCTCTTTTAATGCAGTTTCGTTTGAATTTAGGCAACCTTTGTTTTAGAGACATAAAGAGACTGAAAGCATCATTCTCAATATCGTGACGTCACACGCGTGCTAAAGTGGGGGGGTTGAAACCCCCCCTTTGGCTACGCCACTGCTCCTAGTGGTTTTCCACTAGATCTAGTGGTTTTTGAAATAATATAGTAGTCTAATGGTTTTCTTGGAGAATCTAGTGTTTATTTTTTTAATTTTGAGAGTGGTAGCATCAACTTTTCTTCTGTTATTAACCAAGAAGATTTAGATGATTTGCAAGAAGAATAGAGAGCATTGCACGCTTGATACAAAGCTCCCTGCACACTCGATGCAAAGTACTTTTGCCGAATTGTACAAGTTCACTTGTAGACTTTCAAGCAAAATTATAGATGAGTTTGACGAGTTTGATCAGCAAGAAAAAGCAACCTTGCCGAATATTAACTACAGAGCTGTCACTAGGAGACAAAGAAATGCACCTGACGCTTTAAGTGAACTCTCTTCAAAGGAAAGGTTTAAAAGAAATTCCTTTATCTTTATGCTCGACGCACTTGAAGCCAATTTAAGAAGAAGAGCTAATGTGTACATTGACATTGCAGAAATGTTCCTCTTTCTTGCTAATCTGAAAGCAACTAAGGTAGAAATTGTAGGCTACGAGGCGTAGAACTTTTAAAGGAAGCGTATCCAGAAGATGTTGACCCGAAACTTACTGATGAACTTCTGCATTTTTATTTGTACGTGAGACAAACACAAAACCAAGGGCATACCGGTACAGAAAAGCAATCTATTTCCTTGTCTCATGGGGACCTTTATGAAATTATGTGCAAGAAAAAAATTAACACTGCCTTTCCTACTGTGGAAGCAATATTAAGACTGTTTCTAAGCTTAATGGTCACTAACTGCTCAGGAAAGAGATCTTTCTCAAGGCTCAAAAGCACCAAAAATAAACTGAGATTGACAATGTCTCAAGAAAGGTTGTCCGCACTGAGCGTTCTGTGCATTGAGAGTGACAAACTTAAACAGATAAATTTTGATGAACCTTTGCATGATTTAGCTTTGATAAAAGCTAGAAAAAAAAAATTGGTAACCTAGTCTTACTTTATTTAATGGCTGTAACTATTTCTTATGTCCTCGTAAATAAACTTTACAATTATTGTATCAGTTGTTTGATCAAAGAAATTAAAATTAAAAGCAAAAGTGCCTTAACTAAATTTTTATTCTTTTAATTAAAAATTTGCACCCATGAATGTGGAAAATGAAAAGAACGAAGACTTTAATGCACTCATATGTTTAACATTAAGCAATGACATGTGATGTTGTTTAGAGAGAAATTCTGAGCTCAAAAATTGGGAAGGGCCTCACAAATTGATTAGCCTAGGGCCTCTCATGGTCTAAATCCGGCCCTGAGTAGGAGTAGCATTTTTTGAGCTACTTGTGGACCCTTCTACATTTAATTTTTACTTCAACTTTTTGGTCAATGTCTTTTTCCTTCTTATAATCTACTGTATCGTATTTTAATTGGGAGCAGTCATAAAAACTTTGCGTTACACAGGTAATGGAAACGTAAAGCCACAATGTTAAGCAGAGTGTGGTGGTTAACACTCCGACTCCTTTTATGGTAAAAAGTAGAGAGATCGCTGTACTAGTAAGTATATAGGCTACTCAGCCTTGTGCTGATAGCCAAAATAAACACTCCCTTCGTCACAAATGGTTGAATGTTAAATTTCAAATCAATTGAGAAGCTCTTAAAAATTGAAATATTAAGTTAAAATTGTATACGGTACCTTTAGCTTTCTCACCAATAGGCACCACATGAAAGGTGGGAGCAAAAAAATTAAAACACAAATCCAAAAGTGGGACACTGCTGTGGGCATTGTGTAGTTTCGTGTCTTCTTGCAGTGCCGGTCTTTGGGGTGTGCAAACCGTGCGATTGCACAGGGCCTGCAAATTAAGGGGCCCGCAATTTACTCAGAAAACGCAATAACTTTTGTCATTTCCAATGGAAAAAATTCAATTCGAAATTGAACATGCTTTCAGCATGTACCAAATTCAAAGAAATTTTTCAAATTTTCTGCGGTAGGTCCCCCAGACCCCCCGCCGCTGGGTGTCGCCTTTGACAAACACGCCGTCAGGCTTCGTCTGCCGGCCGTCAAAACCCCCTCCCTTTCAAAATACCTAGCTACGCTACTGAATTGGATCATTGTCATTGGGGCCCGCAAAGCACATTCCGCACAGAACCCGAAATACATTAAGACCGGCACTGCTTCTTGTGTAAAAAGTTATAATTTGTTCGATTTAGCTTTAGATCAAAACAAAAGAATGTATGCTACCACAATCAATATGCGTAGCTCGGGCGACATGCTGCATTTATCTTCTTGAATAGTGAACTATTTTATTGTGTACGGTAACCTAATTCTTTTGTAACTTAGTGTTTTCGACAATTAGGCCTATACTGACTTTATCCTCGGACTGACAAAGCCTCGATATGTTATTCCTGGTAGTTTCGCATACTTCTACAGGTTTTTGACGCATTGGCGGTTACCAAGATTGACAGAGTGCAGTTTCCGATTGTTGAAGTCTTATTGCCGGGGAATTATTCTATCCATCAGGCGCCGCTGAATGGAGAACAGTCTTTAGAATGCGTTGCTCAAGCGCACACTCCGAAAGTCGAACCAGCGCCACTTGATCTTGTAGCTTCTTCGTTCACGAAGTCACGCGCTAACCAACTGAGCTATTGAAAACGATTTATTTAAAATCTTCCCATTTGCTGAATAGTTTTGGGCTAACAATGGTGTGGAATCTAATCTTAGGCTAGCTCTGGTTATCGACACTTGTCAAATCTGATGAAAGAGTTTAAAAAGTATTTTCTTCCATAATTGGACAATAGCCTAATTGGATCCAAAACCCATTTGCAATGCAAAAACAAAGTACCTAGCACCTAGCCTATATTTTAAATCTCAGAAAGAATTGCAGATCTATGCTTTCATTCTAAGTTATGGCTTAAATTTTCTGGAAAAAAGCTTGACAGTAGCCTATTTGGCTTAGCCTAAAGTTAAAGCGAACAGCGTTCGCCAAAGTTTTATTAAAATATAACCTAACAGGGAAAAAACGTATGGGCCACCATTGTAGAATTTTGACGCGAATTCTACGTTAAAGAATATCTTTCTCACTGGCGCCAAACAGTGGATTGGATTATTATATGCGTCGCTCAGTTAATACGGTTATGCGCCTACAACATACAGAAAAACAAGCCAAGTAGATTGAATCTGAACACGGTCTTGAGTTCTGTTAGTTTATTGTGGCAGATAGGTTGCAAGATCACAAGTCAGAAGATCACAAGGTCACAAGATCACAAGTTGCAGGTCGAAGGTTCAGCCACAAGGTTGCAGGTCGCAAGGTCGTTTAACAAACTTAGTGGGCAGATATAGGCTACTTCAATTCTAGATAGAGCTGGTGATTAGTTCAGACTCACCGAGACAGCAATCAGGGCTTGAAGTGATAATCCGTACAAACAATGATCCAAATAATAATAGTCGTAACAGACATACAGCAATTGATTCTACTAGTGCATCTTATTCAAATAGAATACAAAATGTACAATTAGTAAATGGTCAAGAAATATTTCACATAAAGTTTCTCAATTTATGCTTAAGAGTTAAGATTTAAACATCTCGTTTTACCAAATGCAGCTAATACAAAACTCAAGGAGAATTTATGTTTATGCTTTATGTTTATGCTCGTTTATGCTTCACAAGTAAACAGACTTTGCCTTGCTAAGCTTTTATGCTGATTGCAGCAAAACACAGAGGAACTGTATTATTTGAAGACAGCGAAGAGAAGAAGTAACTTCAATAATATGCCTTGGTTGAAGCAAGCAAGCAGATAACAATCGTTCGCCAACGTTGATACAACATCTTTCCAGATGCGGCGAAAGGCTTCGAAGAAATAACGCGCTTAGCCAGTATTTATAGTCACATACAGACACACAGCATTTAGACGTTGAATTACCGTTGGCCGTGCTATGCCAACGTTTAAATGGATGATGAAAAACAACGATTAATTTTCAGCCCACAAGATGACATAAATTGTTTTTTAGAGCAATAGAAGTTAAAAATAGCATTTTAAAACAACACACTACAGATATTCTGGTGCCGTTTCATGAGTCACAATCCCTTGCAAGCTCAGTCTCTTGTCTAGAAACTGACAGCAATTATTTAAGCTTGTGTTTCGGGAAGAATAAGGAATTGCTAAAAATGTAAATTGTTTTCGTACAATTCGATAAACTACTAATTCCTTGGAGAGAGATATATGGATTTAAGTAAACACAAGCTTTATGTCTGTAAAAGTAACGTAATAATTCTATCAGCACGAAGACGCGATTGACGTTTCAGAGGTTTTCTTAAAACAACAAAGAATAGAGTGGCTGCCAGGCCCGGATTTAGGGGGGGTAGAGGGGGCAGGTGCCCCGGGCCCCCCGACTTTTAAAGGGCCCCTCTACGTGGAAAAAATGTGATTTTGTGTTATTTTTTCTTCCTTTCAGCCTTTAAAGTTTCTGAAAAATGCTGTGCAGTGCTGGATTGATGCTACTGTAGACGCAGAGGTGGTTTTTCGCGACGTAAACGCAAAAAATTTTTTTGCAGGGGGCCCTGATCTGAAAGTGCCCCGGGCCCCCCATCAGCTAAATCCGGCCCTGGTGGCTGCTACTTGACATGTTATTCAAGTCGATTATAAAATTAACAACCATTACAATGTAACAACTATTATAGAAAGCAGATATATAAATAGGATGATTTGGTACTGCTGTAGAAGACAAAAATTAATAAAAACAATAGCCTAATATTGAGAAAAGTAGGCTAGTCCTTTGCATTATTTCTTTGCGATTTTTATTTGATTAGGCTATGATTAATCTTTTTTTTTTTATAAAAGTCAAGGCGGGTCGTTATAACGCAGTGGTTCCCAACTTTTTGACCTTGCGGCACCCTATCAAAGAGATAAATAGTTTGCGGCACCCTGGCAAAACTGGGTCAATTTTATGAGATTTCTCTATTTCAAATAACTGTATGAAATAACACAGAATGAGTTGTAGGCTACAGTATAGCGCGCATAAATAAATTTATTTATTTAAAAGTTATAGTGTGAAATTTGGGCCTGACTTCTTCCACAAAGTCCCTTAATATCTGGAGGCACATTCGATCACTGTGATTCGATAAAGCCACCCGCATTTCTTCCTAGACTATAAGCAGTCGTTCTCGTTTTTTAGTTTTTATGTTCGTTAATATGGAAAATCCACTCTCACATAGGTAGCTATGACGTGAAAAACTGCAGCAAAAGCACAATAGCTTTCTTTCCAACGCAAGGATATTCATTTTGAATTTTTATCCAGAACTCGTCGAGAGCATCTGCTTGTGCATAAGCTTAAAATTTCCATCGTTACGAATGTCAATTAATTCTTCTTCTTAAAGATTCAAAACAATATAAGAGTTCAGTAAAAATAGATTTCTCACCCATGCGTAATTTTTCGTGGACAAGCTGGGAAAATACTTCTGGATGTTTTTCTTCCAATAATATTAGTTGCTGAGTTACTTATTAGTGAGACAACTTCTTTGTTCTTCATTTCAGAGAAGTGTGAAGGCATGTCAAAGTTTCCGTTCTCCACTTTTAAGGACCACATTTGCAGTTTTTCTCTCAGTGCTTTCATTTTATCGGTTGAAGTTAAGAGAGTTCAATTTTTTCCCTGCATTTTGGCATTTACGTTATTTAAATGGTCGAAGATATCTACTAAATAACCTACCGAACACTATTTTGGATACCCAATTGTAATCGCAAAGCAACTCCCAAAATAATATTCATAAGTATAAAGAAGAAATTAATTATAACTTATAGCCTTTTCTCGATTAGGCCTATGCAAAAGTTTCCGATTTTATAATGGTTCGCAAACAATCGTGCAATTTTATAATCGTGTTAGGTCACACAATCCGATAATCCAGGGGCGGGAAACATACGGCCCGCGACGGGATTTTGAGCGGCCCGCAGACAGTTTTCGGTCTTTACTTAACTCATATATTTAACTTATCTTTAACGAGTGGAAAATTCATAAATTCATTTAAGTTGGGGAAGGTGATACCTATCTTTAAAAAGGGTAGCTGCAAAGATTCAAACAACTACAGACCAGTCAGCCTACTACCTGTTTTTTCAAAGATATTAGAAAGACTCATGTACAACAGATTATACTCGTTTTTAATTAGACATAAATTTTTCTATAACAATGAATTTGGTTTCAGAAAAAATCATTCCACAAGCCATGCTGCTTCAATGCTAATAGATAGTATCACTAGTATACTCAATGACAACCACCTTGCATTAGGAATCTTTCTTGATTTATCTAAAGCATTTGACACCATTGACCATAAAATATTGCTAGCTAAATTATATCATTTCGGAATAAGAGGCGTGGCCTATGATTGGTTCATGAGTTACCTGAGTAATAGAAAACAAAGAGTGGTTTTCAATGGCACACTATCTTCTAATGTTAACAACATATCTTTGGGTGTCCCACAAGGGTCTATCTTAGGCCCTCTTCTATTCCTGATTTATGTAAATGACTTTCCTAACTGCCTTCAACACGGAACTGCAATTATGTTTGCAGATGACACCACCATTATATATAAAAATAAAACCGTTTCTACAGTATATGATACGGCAAATCAAGAGCTTGTATGCATAGATCAATGGCTATCAACAAATCGATTGTCTCTAAATGTCACCAAAACCAAACATATATTATTTTCAAGTCAAGGAAGCAAGACACTATCATACCACCCACCCTTGAATATTCGAAAAAGCAACATAGAACAAGTTGCCTCAATAAAGTTTCTGGGAATAATTGTAAACGAGCATTTGTCATGGAAATCTCATATGGAAATCTTGCTTCAAAAAATAAGATCAACACTCTGCGTGACAAAAAAAATTAAGCCTTTCCTAAACAAACAAGCACTTCTCTCCATTTACCATTCTCTAGTTGAGAGTCAGATATTATATTGTATCTCAACGTGGTGTCATGAAAACAAAACTACATTGCAAAAGCTACAACGTACATGCAATAACTTTCTTCGTACTGTATTTAACATTGACCGCAGAGAAAGCATAAAAGGTGTAATGGAACTCAATAATTTAAAGTCAATTAACCACATGAAAACTACAGAGATTGCAACTTTCATGTTTAAATATTCAAAAAAGCTGCTTCCCACAACATTCAATGATATACTTATGTGTAAACAATCAAGTAGCCTAACAACAAGAAGTAATTCTCCCTATATTCCGATATATTGCAGAATTAACACTTGCAAACAATCAATACGGTACACGGGGCCAACAGTTTGGAACAAGCTTCCAACTACTATAAGAAATGAATGTAAAACTGTAAAAGGCTTTAAATCAAAAATAAACAAGCTAAATCTTCCTTGAAATAATCCCATCTAAATATTACATCATGCACCAAACATACTAATATTTTTTTTTTTTTTTTTTTTATTGCCCAGCAATGATTAGCCAATGTGTGTAGATTTATTAACAAAATAGTAAGATTGTAAGTACTCCTACTGGCCTTCTGGTTCTTGTGTTTTTTTTTTGTCCACAGAAGTTCTACAGAGTCTGCAGAAGTTTTTCCATCCTTTTTGACCAATCTCCATCTTTCGGTGAAGCAGTGGCCATGTGCTCCAACCAGTTGTTTTATTTCAATATCTTGGACTGGATCGTCATGCTATTGTCTGATTGTTTATCTATTTTTTTTTTAACGTAATATGCCAAATTGGATATTTTTTGTCACTTTAATATGGTTTAACGTGTAAAACATACGGTAACCCAAATTTATCATATTACTGGGACATAGGCTACCACTACTACATCCCAGCTGGCGATGACTGTCATTTTTGCATTAATTCAACGTTAGCCAACATTGGATCGGTGTGGAAGTGGCGAGTTTAGCTGACAGGGGTCTAAAATTATCGCTTTATCAACGCAACTTTTATCAAAGCACGCTTGATATCTTTAAGACATAACTTCCCTGGGTATAATTGAATTTCCGCAAGATGATGATGTTGTTTTTTGCTAGTTTGTTTTATTTGTTTTTTTGTCATTGTTTCATGTCGTCAAGTTATAGCCTATCTATTTTGTGAGTCGTGCAAGGCCTGGTGCGTTGCGCTTGAAATGGCTTTGCCCGTGGTAGGATTTCTTTGTGGGGTTTTCTTTGCCTGCCTTGCTCTTTGCTATGAGCTAAACGCATCAAGACGTGTTCCCCTTACGACCATCAGCACTCTTGATAACGCACCATGGCCGATCTTCATAGCAACTGTCCATACAAATCTTCAATATATCAGCTAAAGTTATGTAGGCTAATAAAGTTGTAGCCTATATATGTTTATTTGTTTTGTAACATTTTTTTTTTTTTCCCCTTTATATCTTAAATTTTTCTGAAGGTGTTGCGACCGTGCCAAATTTTTTTTCAACTCAATAACTTACTTCGATCACAAGCACGTTTTAACGTTCGCGTTTTGTCGCTTCTACCTTTTTCTTGACCTTTGCTATGTTGATGTGTATTGTTTTGATATGATGGTCAGAAATAAAAAAACAACTGAACTGAACTGAACTGAATGTGGCCGCGGCCACACTCTTCCGCAATCCCCCACTACTTGCTTATTACGTCAAATAATAGTGACTGTTAGTTGATAATAAACTATAGTTAAATTTACGTCTTAGCAAAAATAGGCCGACAGTCCGTGACAAGGATGAAAAATGGAACCTGCTTGTATTTGATTTTTATTTCGCTTTTCATTCGATAAGATTGCTGCCACAAAATTATAAAATGCTTGCTCATTTATTACAATTGTCATACAGATGTGACAGAAGTAAGCTATCAGCTTATAGGCGCAAGAATTAATTAAAAATTAGGTTAATTCCACAGTTTGAAAGACGGAAAAAATTTGATTGAATCAACCTACCTGCCTGAGTGCTTGGGTAACCATACAAATAAAATTTTTGATAAATCTTTAAAAAAAATATGAAAAAAATGTATTGGCAACACCATAATGTTTCGATTGTAAAGTGTAAACAAATTAAGAAAGTAAAAACAAAAACAATTGAAGTCAAGCCATAGATGAGTCAAGCCATAGATGACTGACAAATTGAAGTCAGGTCAAGCATAGCCGAAAGAACAATTTAAAACATTTTTTAAACTAAAGGAATTCTCTATCGATGTTGATTCTTGGGAAGATCAGCTGAGTAAAATACAGCGGTTAAAAATTAAATTTATCAACAACAAAAAACAGCACAGTGGTCAATATATATTTCTGACTAAAAGTAACTTCATCAAAAAGTGTTAAACAGGTCACATGATGTGGTAGAAAGCCAAGGTGCGAAAAAGCTAATTTTAAAATACACAGAGCAAGAAAGATGAGCAGCAAGCCTACAATTGTCTGTTTAATGGTGGATTGTTACGTTTTATGTAGGCTACTCTGAACATGATCTCAAATTTCTTAATAGAAACATTGTTTTTATATTTTGTACATATGAGAAATGTGATCTTTTCTTTAATTGCACTTTTCTGTATAGAATTCAAATTTAGGTGTTCCCCAGCTCTAGTCGATAAATGTCTTGTTAACATACCAATGTTTGTCAGGCTTGCATCACGCAAATAACTCAATTTATATACGACATTAGAACCTAGAGCAAAGGGCGTAGACGACTTTAGCTGGAAATATCTGCCTACTTTGAATATTCTATATAAGGGTAAATGTAACAATCAAATTTCTTTTTAGGAAGTGGCTACATTTACGGTGCTGTAAATACAGCCATTCCATGCCTTTTTTTTAATCTTTACGTCGCTTTCACTGCGCACGCGCGCTGTTGCTGGAAAAAAGTGCGTATTATTATTATTGTAACTGTCTCCGCCGCCAGTGTAGCCAAATCGTTTGGCATCCGCTGGCTTCGATCAGTCTTTCAACAAGGTTGATAGGATCTCCATTCTGTTTTGTCCTTTGCGATGTTTTGCAATCGATGGAGATGTGGTGTGCTGAGCAAGGATCCCAGGCCAGCTTGTCTGATGTCAGATCTCAGCAGTTGTAATAAATTGGTACGGTGACGTCCGGTTCGGCCTTGGTACTTTTTGCTGCCAATTATTGCAAATTCAAGGGCTTTCTGAGGAGGTGAGTCCTGGTGAAGTCTCAGAATGTGTCCAAACATGTTCCATCTCATGGTGGAGATCTTGCAAGACAATGGTTCACTGTTGCATATTTTGTAGAGATTTTTGTTCGAGATAAGACTGTTTGGCCAAGTATGACCAGTTATGACACGTAAATGTCTTCGATGACAGGCATCCAATCTTTCAAGACTTGCTTTGGTAACAGACCAGCTATTACAGAGGTCAATATTGTAGCTTTGGCAGTCTTTGCCCAGAGTTTGCTTTTTGGTTTCAGCATTAAGGCCTCGTACATTCCATGTGCCGATGGTGATTTCCCATGGTATAGTGTTGGGCCTTGAAGGTGCTTGTTGAAAGTTAGACATCTTTCCGAGGTTGGGCCGAGGGATTATCCTTTTACCACCCACTCGGTGTTTATGCGGCTGTCAGCCCGCAAGCCTAGACGATGATTAGCTTCCTGAAAAATCAGTACTGACAGGGTGAACCGCGAGAAGGTTATCGTCTTTCCCACCCTTATATAACTTCTAAATTCAACCGTTTTTGCCAAGTGAATCTGTGGCGCGTGCAATCTTTGTCTGGCTTGTACTCGCAAGAATATGAGTTTGATTCCACCAAAAGGTGATTTTTTTTAAAAACTCAATTCTAACCCAATCGTTAGGCTACGCATTTTTGTGGCCGTTCAGTTTAGTTTGTTTTTAGTTCTGACCATCACAACAAAAAAACATTATATGACAAACAATAGTAGAGGTCTAGAAAAAGGTAGAAGCAACAAAACGCGGAGGTTATAGCATGTATGATAGCAAAGCAGGACAATCAGTTTAAAATATGGCACGGTTGTAACACCTCAAAATTTTATAAATTTAGAATTTTTTTTTACTCATTTTAATTGTTAAAGAAAAAAAACTCACTAGCCTTTTTTTCTCTGTTTTAAATTTATAAAAATTTTGTTAAGGTGTTACGACGACGCCACGGTTACCACCCTGCCATATTTCAAACTGAATGTCCTGCTTTGATATCATGCACGCTATAACCTCCGCGTTTTGTTGCTTCTACCTTTTTCTAGACCTCTGCTATGTAATGTTTGTCATATACTGTTTTTCGTTGTGATGGTCAGAACTAAATACGGCCACAAAAATGCGTAGCCTAACGATTGAGTCACTTCGGGTTAGAATTTAGTTTAAAAAAAATTACCACTGGTGGTATCGAACTTACATCCTTGTGAGTGCGAGCCGGACAAAGATCACACGCGCCGCAGATTCACTTGGCAAAAACAGTTGAATTTTGAAGTTATATATATATGCACTTTTTTTCATTTGTTCTTTCGTGTTTCGCTTAGAAAGAGAAGGTGAAAAAAGAAAAAAATACGCAGCAAGCGAGCAGACACAGCAACAGTGCGCGTGCACAGTAACAGCGACGTAAAGATTAAAAAAAAGGCATGGAACGGCTGTATTTACGGCGCCGTAAATGTAGCCACTTCCTCCTTTTTAACAATTTTAACTAAATTTTTTGAAAATCTTACTGAATCTTTTCCCAATTGGTACATCAAAAGAGTTGCTAAAATCGATGTTGAAAATGTTCGATATTTAATTTGTTGTGTAGTTTTGTGTTTCTGTAAATGTACTAAACTTGAATATGTTAAACTTGATAACGTTGCTCGGCTTCGTATGCTTATGGTTCAACAAGACAAACTTATTACCGTAGCTCTACCAAAATACTGTAACAAATCTCATGGAATAGGCTCCCATCAGCTAGCTAGAAGGCTTGGGGGACTGGGGGTTGTAACCGCCATTTGAGGCATGTGAAACATTACAATTTAATTACATGACAACATTACAATTTAATTACATAAATTGTAAGAATCAAGTGAAACATAACTTATGCCATCGGCTATGTTGGTAACTACACCAATTACATAAACTTCCACATTTGGCAAGTTAGACAGAATGGCTACTATTGTAACTGTGATAAAAATCTATTTATTCTGGTGAGGACTTAGCTAGCTAGATGCTGGGGTTTTTTTTGGTCATTTATTGGTCATTGACCAATTTTTTAGCAAAATGCTCGAAAAAAATATAGTTAATTCGGTCGAAATGTCTGAAAAAATATATAGTCAATTGACTATATATGACCAAAAATGACCGAATAAATAAAATTGATCGAATTTTTTCAAGTCATTTCGGACAAATGACCGAAAAGTCTCAGCAAAAAAAAAACCCAGGCTAGATGTGATACTTTGTTGGTGTCAATATTCATCAATTTCAATTCTTCTGTAGTACTCAACAATTCATAAAACAAAAAAACAATTTACCGGTACTTATAATGTCATTCTAGACTAGTGTGTTGAACATTGTTTATTGCTCATACAGTTGTTGAAGAAAAGTATTAAAATGTGGCTAAATGTGTAATTGTGTATCTCAACTATAAGGGTTAACAAAGTTATGTACAATTTGCATGCACTTAGTAACTTCCATTTTAAGTTTATCATAGCATTTTTTTCTAGCATAACTCAAGAATATTGCAACATTCTTGTATTTATTTAAGAATTTTTGAAGGAATACTAACTATAGTATTGCAACTATTGTATTTTATTATTTGGTGTTTTAAAGTTTGCAAATTGAAATTTACCTCTCTGATATGTTTTATTTTTTCAGTTTAAAGCATTTTAGTGAGTTCAAGAAATAGTGAAACAAAATGTCCTTTTGTTCTTTTTCTGGTGAAGTATATAAAGACCATTTCAAAACAGGTTGGTTAATAATGCAATTGAAAATGGAATTTTAAAGCACATTGCTGCAGCAGAGATAGCTTGACATAAACTTTATCATTCACTCAATTAAGAGTTTATTATATTCTAATCTTTAGTTTTTCAAACTTATTTTGTAAAATAAATTTGATAAAACTGACATCTTTTTAAAAGTTTTAAAATAGCTTTATATATATGTAGAGAGAGAGAGAGCAATAATTACATGTTTGTTGATGCTTCACCTTTTCAATTTTTATCTTAAGTTAAAACGGTGATGAGAGATGTGATTTATGGTTTGCTAATGACTTTTTTTTTCTGCTTTTTGTTTAGAAGAAATTGTTGATTGGTTTTATATTTTTTTTCTTCCTCAATAACTTAGTTTTTTCCACTAGATAGAAAAATAATTTTGATTGACTTGCTAATGGCTTGATTAAGCATGTGTCATGTGATGCATGCTAATACATTTGGTTTAACATTCCAAGTGCAAAAATGTGATTTGTCATGAAGAGGATTGATTTATGTCATTTAGATTTTAGACCACTGAAATTTAAATTATCATTATATTAAGATTTAAAACGTTTGTTTAAGCATATTTATTGTTTCAGTGTTTTTATTATTGAACTTCTATTTGAATAAGTGTTACACCTGATGTTTGTTAGCTATCTAACATAAAACCTCAGGTAGTGTATGACTTAGGCTATCTATGTTAGTTTTTCTGTGATAATTTTAGCTCTGCTAGCTGCATTGAGGACTACGGTAAGTTTGCAATTGTTACAATTTATCCCTGGAATATTGTTTTAGGTATATACGTTTGTTCTAAGTGTGGATACGAGTTATTTTCAAGTGTTTCGAAATTCGAACACTCTTCTCCATGGCCAGCTTTCACGGATACGATAAAGGAAGACAGCCTGTCTAAATATCTTGAATCCCCTGGAGCATATAAGGTATATATATAATATATGTTTAATCTTCAATGTGGACATGTATTCTTTCTTTCTTTTCACTCCGCATAATCCGTCATTTTTATAGTGTTTCAATGAATTTAACGTTTGCAGATGTTGAATCAATGTAAAAATGACGGATTTTGTAGTTTGGGACTGCATGAACAAGTGTTTTCTCTAGATTTGTACCAAAATTTTGATTTCTTGAAGGTTCGTTGTGGAAAGTGCAACAACGGCTTAGGCCACGAGTTCATTGGTGATGGTCCCAAAAAAGATCAATCAAGATTTTGAATATTTTCAGAATCTTTAAAGTTTGTTCCAAAAACCTGTAAGTGTTTGCAACTGACTGTTTATAGTCAAAAATCAGATTTTTTCAGTAAATACTTAGGCTATTGAAGGAATTTTTCAGGATCATAAATGATTTTCTTAATCTACTAAGGTTTTTTTTTGTATTGAGTAATATATACTAGTACCATCTTTCAAGTGAAAGATTGAAGTATAGCTTTTAGTATCTTTCTGAAAGTGTGGTGCATAGAAATCAATTATATATAGATTGTTGTTGTAATCAATAGTTTTTTAATTTACATTTACAATACAAAATGTTTATTGACATATCGTTGGAATGAGTTGTTTGTACGCTTATAAGTTCAAGTCTTCACTTAAGTTTCAGATATGTTTGAGATCATTCCAAAACTTTTATTTGTGAGTTTTTTTTACCATTTGACTCTAGGGTCAAATCATTATAATTCAACAAGGGGTGTAACCCAATGTCTCAAAAACTCATAAATTTTTGATATAAGGTGCACTTGAATGAGCTAAATCCGATAAAAGAAATTTCAGTGAAATCCATCGAGAAATGGCGGAGCTACACAGATTTGATTGTACCACTAGAGGCGCTGTGCGCGATATGGTAAAAATACAAATATTAATAAAATTCGCAGTTCTAATGCTAGGAATGTGGCGAAAACTGGTAATGTACAATTTTTGGGGGTGTAGAATTCAAAAATGAGATCAAATTAAGCAAAAAAGACTTGCAAATGGGTCAAAACTGGGATTTTATTTTCAAAAGTGACCCATTTCAAGCGCGTGCCCTCCGAAAAGGGGATGATGTTTCGAAAAAATAAAAATAGGAAAATGACCTTCAGGAATCAAGGAATCATGTCCAATATTCAAAATAGGTGCCCCAATGAGTTGTAAAAAACTTGTAAAAACTGTATGAAAAATTGTAAAAACTTTTCATGTTTGAATTTGATCAATAAATTACAGTATCTTGTGCTATTTCAGAGTTTTTTTTCATTGCAATTTTAAAATTTAAAATTTGTCTATAAAACGCATTGGGGCACCTATTTTGAATATTGGACATGATTCCTTGATTCCCGAAGGTCATTTTACTATTTTTATTTTTTCGAAACATCGTCCCCTTTTCGGAGGGCACGCGCTTGAAATGGGTCACTTTTGAAAATAAAATCCCAGTTTTGACTCATTTGCAAGTCTTTTTTGCTTAATTTGACCTCATTTTTGAATTCTACACCCTCAAAAATGGTACATTACCAGTTTTCGCCACATTCCTAGCATTAAACTGCGAATTTTATCAATATTTGTATTTTTACCTTATCGCGCACAGCGCCTCTAGTGGTACAATCAAATCAGTGTAGCTTCGCCATTTCTCGATGGATTTCACTGAAATTTCTTTTATCGGATTTAGCTCATTCAAGTGCACCTTATATCAAAAATTCATGAGTTTTTGAGACATTGGGTTACAAATTGCAATTTTCTTGTTGAAATATAATGATTTGACTCTCTACGGTATTACGTGCAAAGCAATAAGTCATGGGCTCCTGTACCCTTCAATCATTCCATCTGGTTTCATTTGCCAAAATTGTAGAAAGTTATACATGTACTAATTAAGAAATTTCACTTTGCGTTATGGAAGAGTGTTATTCATTTTAACCCCAAAGCACACGACCACGATTATTCTTTTGTGACCATGCTCTTTTTTGAACAAGACGAACATGGCTTAAAATGTCCAGAACACCTTGTACTTTAATCTCATTGTTGCTTATTACCTATTTTACAGGAGCTGAAATCTTAAAATTGACCACTTTCACCCCCTTTTCCAACGTCCGATCATTTTCTTGCGTAATTTTTCTCTATGTCACATTTGCCATGTCCGATTCATAAACTCAGGTCCATAGACGTACTCTTCGCGCCAATAGTTCTCTCACCGATCGCTTTGTGTTTGCGTTGAGTGAACCTGAAAAAGCGAATTGCAGAAAGCATAGAGTAATTGACCATTTACACTGTTACATTCGCAGACAGCAAAATTCGTCATTTTTTACATTAACGGATTTTTCCGGAGCACGTCTTTTAGGTGCAGACAGTTGGCTGCAAAATAGGTGTTCACACTGTGACGTCAGGATATTTGGTGCGGCGCATCGACAGTTAAGGGCTATTCCCTGTAAGAGTGTAAGGTATATTTTATTAGGTGCTTGATGGTAATACTGCAGACAGTGGCGTACGCATGATTTTCTCAAGGAGAGAGGTATTTGAAATGCTTTTTGAATCGAAATGAAACAAAAACGAATTAAAAAAATTCCCATTTGCTAAGTACAATTGGCAAGTTATATTTTATGAGATTCGCTGTACTCAGCTTGCATTGACGATATTTTGTTAGTTTGCAACAGCTAGGTTGCTTATTTGGTTAGATTTTGTATTTAAAACTAGGTGGGTTTTTAGCTGTACTTACATACTAGTCACTAGTCAGGCACTGCTTAATGATGTTTCAAACTGAAATTCACTCTGTAATACAGCGGGGATAACTGTCGCATTATCAAGCATTTCTGATAAATGATTATGAGTGTAATTTGACACACCGAAATGACCGGCGCCACAGTTTGCTGCATCTAAATATCTTGGCGCCACAGTGAGCGCACTTATTTGGCAGGCAACTAACTGTCTGTGCCTAAAAGACGTGGACTCGATTTTGCTTTCTGGGTTGCTGCACCGTTTGTTGAGATAAGAAAACATGATAAGATGATAATGTTTACAACACAAGCACTAAGCAGCTTTTATTTTCTAGAATGCAGCAAACAAACGAATGCTGCAAAGTATTCTTTGTTCGCCTAGGCTGAATTGGTAAATAATTAATAAAGTTACTACGATTGTCATTTGTGTGACTCGTTGATGTATTTTTATCTTCAATCGTATACTCACTTTTCATACAAAAGTTCTTTAACGAATCGTTGCTTTGCCGCGTTGAAATTACTGTGATTTGTCATCCCGTGAAATAATTGTATCAGCTCTTATTCTTTGAAAATGTGCTTGCATTGAAACTTCATGAAAAGGGGGTGAGTTCAACCATACAAGAAGATAAGTGCACTGTGAACAGGACAAATGCAATGAAGATAGCGAATAAAAGCCATACCGATGGTGGTTTGCGATTGGATACTAATTGTCTTGCTCCTTGCATTCATTCTCATGTATCTTTGACATATTTCTATAATATTGCACAATTGAATGTTTTTCTAATCGTTCGCAATAATTTTTGCAATAATCGTTTAAAATGATGAGGTTTTTGGTTTTTCCCGAGGCCTATTTTGTAGGCCACGAGTTTATCTCAATTTTTAGTCAATCTTTTGATGTCGTCAGCTCTAGAAAATAGTTTTATTACCGGTACAGTCAATCACCTTATAAAAGTAGCCGGAGAACAACCTTCATAATGGTGAATAATACGTCACGGTGTAACGCCTGCCACATCAGCCAAAGCCTATCTATTCTGAGACGGCTTAGCATGTCTTCCATCTCCACTCGGAAGGTCAAACTGGAAGAGGCGCAAATGATATTATCAGCGTCTGCAACTTGTTTCATCCACAAGATTGTTGCTCTACCTGCAACAGCCTTCCATTGAAGTCTGGGCAAATAGTGACAATTTAGACCAGTAAAACTTTTTCTAAAACCTAAAGAATACTTTCATGTTTTTTTTAATTTTACAAGGGCGTCTTTTACTGTGGATTTATGCACTTGCTTGATGAAAGGCGATTGCTGAATTACTGTATTGGTACCGTACTTGTTAGCAAAGGGAGAACATAATTATGCGCTTTAGGTTTAACTGTCGAGTGTCGACAGTACTGGAATATGCAACCTTACATTTTGTACATATGCAGAATATTTTTACTCGGTGTGTTTTCATTTATGGATTAAATCTTAATCAAGCTATGCATTGTGGTCTAAACCAGGGGTCACCAAACTACGGCCCGCGGGCCAGAACCGGCCCGCGAACTGATTTCATCCGGCCCGCCACGTGCTGCGGAAATAACAGCTGCACTACAACTGAAAGGAAAAAAGTTACCAAACTTTTTGTAAAGGACTGACGTTGCTGTTGAGCTGCACGCAACCTGCTAATGATTTTTCCATATTGTTTCTTCTTATGACATCTCAACCTTTGTTGTTCAAAACTCCAATGTTTCATCAGTGTAATATTTTTTCAAGAGCACGATGCCCTGCAGTGTAGGGGAGACCGGGGATAGCACACAGAAAGTTCGTAAATGTTGTTTTGTTGTAAACCGTAAAGCTTTGCCAAAAAAGGGTAGGAGTATCGTTTGTTTCAGAAAACCGAAAATGCTTATAAAAAGCATAGTTTCTAAGGTCCTCAAATGTCCGAAGTCACCCCGGTACTGGGGTAATTTCGGACATGCCTGGGGTCATCTCGGACAGCAATTTTATGCAGACGTTTTGAGTTGATTTGACAGTTAATACAGAATATTTGTTTTTCTTTTATATGTCCGAACCATTATGTCTTTAAAATCTAATAAATTATTCAAAAGATCTGAAAATAAGATTTTGTTTAAGTTTGATTTTTTCCACGGGGATACTTCGGCCATTGTGTCCGAAGTATCCCCGACCACGTGACTACAGGTAAATGAATAAAATATGGCTAGGCTACCTGATTAACTGCTGGTCAAAATCATCACTTGCTTATCTGAGTATAGCTTTCTAACTACAACCTCAATCAATAAAAAGTTTGTTTTGGTTAACTGCAACGGAATTATGACCTTACACGTACAATTTTGAAATCTCGATATCACTGATAAAGTTACTTTTTCGACTTTAACCTTCTAAGAAAACCAGACATACTTGCAAACTTTATCCTGATTTGTAATGGAGCCACAAAGCTTTAGCAAACGTGATTTAACAATACTCTACTGTGACGTCAAATGTCTTATCCGAGGTATCCCCGCGTCCGCAATATCCCCGGTCTCCCCTATCACAGCAGGGGATAACTTTTCCAGCAACCTTTCGATTTTCATTACAACTTTGCTATTCCACCGCTGACTTTGTTATTTATTGTGCTCAATTCAAGTCAATGGAGATTCTAAATAGTTGTATATCTTTTCGCAATTTGCATCCGGCCCGCAGCTGTTAATCTCGCAGTAATCCGGCCCTCAGAGAAAAAAGTTTGGTGACCCCTGGTCTAAACGATACTATAACATCACTTCCTGTCGTCATCAGCTCTTCTAAATGTACATACAACTTCCTTATATATTGGCATTGTTGCATAGATATAACGTTTAACTTCCTCTGACTTATTTTGTGTATTGTTGAACAAAAGCTGCGACTTCATGGTGGGCTGTTGAAATATCATTTGACCCCTTCGGGGAGAAGGGAGTTGCCATACGAGGAGGCTGAAGAACGATCGTGTGAAGCACGTTTTCATAAATTGTAGAAACAATCGCGCCGTAAATAAATGCAATGTCATCCTATCCAGTCGGCTGTTACTGTGCGAAAGCTTGTCATAGCTGGTGGTGATAGACTGGCCTGTGACAATCACCAAGGCAATGTGGACAATACTTTGAATACTACACAAGTCAAATACTCCCTATCAGTAATCGAGATTTATAAGTTTAAGAAGATAATATTAACCTCGAATTTTGGCGCCAACTATGTAACACTGTTTGACAATGCCTGTCGTTTAAAAAAATAGTGCCAGCCTACTGGGGATGTAACTTACTTGCAATCTGCCAGGGCATCCAACCGTTGTTGCTGCCGGGTTATTCATTCTATGAAGACAATATTTTTAGAAGTTTAAAATTAACGAGCATGATATTTTAAAACCTAGTTTTCTTAGGGTGGCAATTGACTAGTAGACCGTATGGTCGTCTCGTTGTCTCCCTGTCGGTATGGGAACTTGTGTAACTTTTGTACTGTGTATATTGCATATTTCAAACATGTACCTATGTTCCTGTTACTGACAAATAAAACATTGATTGATTGATAGTTTATAAACAAGCTTTTAAAGTGGGTTCATTATTCCGGTTTGGGGTGATGTGCGTTCTGCAAATTAAGGCTGTTTCACATGCTTTATTTTCTTTTTTTTATCGAAGCACCATCAACAAAAATTGGTGTTGAAGCGCATCCGCATAATGTTTATTTTGGTTTCACGAAAACTTATTTTTTCGGAACGGAACCAAGACAGTTTCACATCGAACGCACTTTTTTTTATTCAAACAGACCTAGCCTATTGCAAACAACGTATGAAACTATCATTGTTTTACGCTTTCAAATGAACATTATTGCCTTTCAATGTGGGCTACTTGCGCAATCACACAAGATAATGCTCGGTAGCCTACAGCTTGTGATGTCATAGTGTAGTTCATCTTATATGTCGAAGGCACAAAACTTGACACCGGTATGAAAATAGCGCAATTTATTAATCAGATGTAGTACAATACTTTTTGGCGGTGTAGTTACAAATAACACGAATGACAATTTCTAAAACTCTATAAAATTTCTCTCGTCTCAAAAGCTCGCTGGATGGGTATTGAACCCACGACACGGCAAAGGTACTGCACAGTAGGTTCAGATATGCAATGTTGTGGAAACATGTCGAAACGAAATTCAGTCTTGCAGAGTGATCACCTTTTAATAAGCGGAGATTTTTAAACAGTCAGTGAACGAAATAAAATCACGTGTACTATGTGGCAAGTATTGTAGTGTCTGATATAATTTTTGCAGCCTTTATTAGGGGGTTATGCATCTTCAAGAAAATTTTATACTTTTTTTATTGTGGAAAAAATTCCGATTCCCGACAAATTCGGTAGCCCTCTCAAAGAGTTCCATGGATGTAATCTTTGCTCAAAATATCGATGGAAGAATAGTTTTCGACTGCTGGTGAGATTCATCTCGTGAGTAAGCAGCTCTGAAAATACGCCACAATAGGCTAGAGATGGCGAACTGCGGGTCTCTAAGTAATTCTACGCAGATTTTCAGTGACTCACTTGTCTTATTAATAAAATAATGAACCATAAGCAAATGCTTCACCGAATATTAAATATTTGTTGTGAGGCCACATGCTATTTTAATCTGGTACAGTACCGATTTGCCATCTAGCAGCCTGGCACCATTAGGGCCGCAGCAGTGCACCATCACAGCAAGTAGGCTAACTGGGCGCTTATAACACAATAAAGGCATCGTGCGCTTCATTGTTAGCAAATGATTTTACTTGTTTGATACAAACAGTGACTGCATGCCTCTTGGCTGTTTAGGATTAGTGTGATCTAAAAATAAAAACGGTTATGGATAGTTGCTACTTTTATGCTGTTGAAACCCACGCTAAAGATATCAAAGTCGTTTGAAACCACGAACATTTGTGGTATATTTGAGAACTTTGTTTGGTTGTTCATATTCGTGCGAATCATTGTTTTCGCACATGAATTTGATAAAATCAAGCACACGGAATCGTCTCAGATCAGGTATGAGTGATGCGTGGGAAGCTGAAAAACTCCAACTATCTTCAGCCAGGGATAAAACTTGCAGAGGTGATGCAGCAGCAAGTTTCGCATTCATATTAACATGTAATTTAACGTATGGTATTAAATCCACTTTTAAGCATTAAGATATTTTTGTGCCCCATGCAATAAAAAAGGTTCGCCATCCCTGCAATAGGCAAATGTTTGCATCGTAGCGACGCAACACAGACCGGAAAGTAACGTACGAGGTGAAACTATTTTGCTTTGCACAACGCGGGAAAGTGAAAACGGACAGTTGGCCTCAAACAACGATAAAGCGGAAAGCAATGTAAAATATAAAACCAGGAAAAAATTGCAGATAATCATCAACGCAGTGAAAGGCTGTCTGACAAACGTGTGTTCAACATCACACAAAAATGGGCTCAACATGCGAACTATTTTGACTGAGAAGCGAACGAAATGGGTTATTTTAACATTGCCTTTCCGACAATAGACCAACGCAAAAACGGTCAATTTACTGGTGATAGCGCAGCAGAACTAGTAAATAAAAAAAAGGAAAAAAAATAAACAAAGAAATGATGGCACAGTCAGGTTATTGTACAAACCTTAAAAAAATCAACATTCAACAATCTTGTATCAGTTCAGCGTAAAATGATGTTATTTGGAAACAGGCAATAAATGTCGGTTCAGGTTATTTATCAGACTTAATAAAACTTGTAGCCTGAAATCGCGTTATTTCCAACCAAAACCACCGAGAACAGGTAAAATGTTACAACTGTTGGGTATGCAGTGCCAACGCATCGATTTTGTCGCTTCCACCTCCGTGAAGCTAAGAAAAACAACGAATTCGCGTTTGGAAAACATAAAAATGCGGCTGAACTTTTAAGTTGTATCTCCGTCGTTCGTTATTAATCGTTCCCTCCAAGATTGCTCCTCCTCATTGGGCGAAGAAGGGGGCGTGGTTCCAACAACGTCCAATGGCGACGATTCGTCGCTGATTGACACATCGGCGGGACTTTTCTCCAAACTGTTTGAAGTTGCATTGGACTTGTCAGAATCGTCAGGAAGCGACGGAGCAGGATCGTGTTTCGAAGAGTTTTCACCATAATGCGAGTTCATTGACTGTCTGACAGCTGAAAAAACGAATAATTAGTTGTTGATAGTTCGGAAACCAAAAAAGGTCAGCAATTAGGCGGAACAAAAAGTCTGTTCATTCAATATGCTGACTGTTAGTAAGCGAGCACATGTACGACGATTAACATGAAAATTCGTTTCTTTCTCTTCTCATGATTTCGATTTAATCCAAACAAAATAAGCGTCCCACAGTGGCCCACGAAAATAGGGCACGCGCCCCACAAAATCTGACTCGTCTTTTGTAGTCAGTAAGGACTAATAGAGGACATCTTTCCCTCAAATAACTGCAAAATTTAAAATTAGTTTGAACTTAATTGTAAATTGTACTGGAAGATTGACACTTAGTTATCAATAGCCGAGATCTTATCCCACTCATAAAAACTGATGTGCTGAAAAGCGGCTGATACATAATCGTCCACAACTTACGCAAACGTTGGCTATGGCGCAACAGAACGGATGTTTGCTGCAAAGACTGAGCGACACGTGAACTGCCCAGAAATGTGACAACCTACTTGACACTTACTGTTATTTCGGCTTTTAACGCTTAAAGATGCCATGGCGTTCACTGTTTCATTCTCGCGTGACATGCTGATCCACTCGGCATGCGATATTCGAGCCAGGTTTCCGTTCAATCCTTTCCAGTGTTTCCCTGCAAAAACATGGTGCTTTTCAAACAAGCTTTTGTGACTAAAGCAGAACGAGCTGTAATCCATAACAATATCAAATGTTGATGAAATTTTAATGCTGATCAATGTCTGCATTGAAACAGTCTGTCTTGTAAAACGGCAACAGCAAACGCATATCTGCCATCGCTACAACGCTATACAAAATCGCACAGCTATATTTTTACTTCGAAGGTACTACTACTTCGTGTCGTCTGCAGTGAACAACATTAATAAGATACGACAAGTAGATGTCCACGTGAAACCGCGTTGGTTCAATGTTGAACCGCAACCAGTGATAGCTATATTAGTCCAATGACGTCATCAGGACCAGTTCGCAGATAACTTTGTGTTGGGAGTTGTCAATAGAATTATACGTTATTGGCAAAATTACCATGAGAAAAAAGGTATATTTAGATGTGATTATATTATCGCTACTTAATAATTACTATTAGCTTAATTACGACCCCGACCAAGGCAGCATAAACTTTCTAGTTGTGTTGTTTAAACGTTGAAGCCACGTGTTGGAAAAGGAGACAATTTCGCTCGTTGGTCACAAAGCACCACCTCAGAGCCATCTTGAAGTAATGTTCAAAACTCCAAGCAAAAGTATGGAGACTACAGTTAGTGTACTTTCTATAATACTTTCCATACAATAATAGTAGAATGCATTACCTTGCACTGCAATAACTCTGTCCACAGTTTCCACGGCTTTTAAATGAGGCTTGGCAGTTAAGGCGACATCAGACAACTTGGACGCTTCGGTCTGGCCAAGCAAGGTGCGCACGCATATCTCCGTGCAATCGCAAAGAGGCCTCAATTCGAATCCGCCCTCAAGCGCCATAACAACTCGACCGTTTGCCAGTTGCCTCAACCAATGTGTGAGATAGCCAAAGCCTGAGAAGGAGAACCATCTTAGAAACATCAACCAACGTTATATGGATGTTAGTTTACGTTAATTCTTCCGAAAAAAAAAACGAGTTGTTGAAAACTTACATTGTGGAGAGACGGCGTAGCCTCCGAGTGGAGATGAGTGCCCGCTCGCGGCGGAAAATCCAGACGAAACGAGCACGATGTCCGGGCGGAAGAATTGCGCAATCGGCATGATGATGCTTCGGAACACGGCCAAGTACTCGGCGTCGCTTGTCGCGGGATCGACGCCTCCGCTGAATCCAACGTTGACATTGAATCCAACGCCTAGGTCGACACCAACCTGAACAACGCGGTTGCAGCCTGTCAACTTGATTTGTGATCTTTGATATCAAGGTATGTAGTTGACTGGAGAAAAAAATCTTTTCACTCGTGATGACAAAACGTCGACTGCGTTGCTAATTTCATATAGTCTCATTAATGCTCGAAAAATCGTCTGTTTGTCACTGACTGAGAGCACATAAGGAGCGGATCCAGCAAGTAGCTTAGGGGGGAGGGTTTCAACAAAACACAATCATGTGTAGGTTTACATTAATCTGACCTTGCAAATACACCGTAAATAAAGTTACTTTTCTGTGTTTTAGAGGAGGCAATTGCTCAGCCCCCTTGGAACCGCCACTGAGGCACATGGCTGTGACTTGGCAGCACACTTGATTGATGTTCATGCCATCCCAACCAGCTTCCTACAATCTTTTGTTATCGAGCGTACAGTAAAACTAAAGACAAAATAAAATGCGAAAAAACGTCACAAAACAACATCCATCATCCACCTCGTCCAAAGCGCCGGTCCCTGGAAAGAAGTTGCCACTGTCGTATCGATGGATGGAGATGACCAAGACTGATGGATCGTTGTAGAAGATGTTCTGTGTTCCATTGCAGTGGTGGATGTCCCAATCCAACACGAGGATCTTCCGCGCCAACCCCAAGCTCTGCAACTTCCGCGCTGCCACAGCGACGGAGTTGAAATAGCAGAAAGCCCTGATGATAAATCAATGCGATTATAATTTTTTGCTGTCTACGTTGAAATAATGTTCTGAAAAAACTCTTGTAAAATGAAATGGCTAAAAGTCAAAATAAAATTGCTGTAAAGTGTTCACCAGGCCACGGCTGTTATAATTTCTGCAACGTTTTGTTTAAATTACTTGAAAACACACATTGGCTTGTCAACCGATGCGCATTAAAACCAAGAGTAAACTTACATGGCAAGATTCTTTTCAGCGTGGTGCCCAGGCGGTCTCACCAATGCAAAGCCGTTCGTGAGTTGATTTTGAGCAACCAGTATAGACAGGTCTACGGTACAGCCCACCGCCATGCGAGCTGTTGTGAAATACAAGACAGAATTTTCAATGTTACATGTATCACCAATATCAATATGGCTTGCTGCGTTTCAAATCTCTGACCTTTTCTGACGGCGAATTGCAGGTTCACGGTAATTGTGTTTGCCTAACTATTGCAAAGCTACACTGGCGTAGTTTATTTCATGAAACAGTTCAACAACACTGTGACGTAATTTCTATTACACGTCATCTACAAAGCGTTATCACTGTTATAAACATAAATTAGTCTGATACATTTTGCGTTTCCACCATTGGACTCCAGACTTGTAGTTATCTTGGCAAGCCATGGATGGCTACAAAAGACTCAGAGACATCACACTGAATCTTGACACGTATTAAATTTAGACAGCAAGATATGCGAAAAAAACTTTTGTCCTTCAGAAACCAACGCACAAGACAATATTAGAAGCTAACTGAAAAATATACAATTGGAAGAAATTGTAACATTCGTCGTTAGTAGACGTTGAATCAATGTAAAAAGAATGGGTTTTTTGAAAGAAAAAAAAGATTCGAAAAGACATGAGAATAGTTACTGCTTATAAAGAGAATCTTTGAAAAAAGACTTTGTATAGCTATTTCAAAAAAAAACTGAAATAGATTTGTATAGGCTGAGGAGCAACGCATACCTGCGATGGGTACAGCGCTATATAAAAATACACATTATTATACAGTACAACAATACAGTAATTTCAAAAAGACAGTCTAAGAATACAAACCTGCATTGATGGTGGGCAGTTCATTCCACACAGTGTCCACGTCTATGCCGTTGTCCACACCCACACCGCCACAAGGTAACACAATGAACTTGCTGCAAAGGTCTGAGAACACAAACCGTTTGCAGTGACAATGGTGTATATTACGTTAGCATGCAATCACGCAGATATGCCGCTTTTGTGCTATATCTACTTGTAATACATGTCAAATCAACAAAACATAATGGCCCAGACAGCAAAATCCACCACTTTTACATTGATTCAAAGTCTGCAGACGGATTTTTCTGTCTGGGGGGATACAAAGCTGGTAAATTGCTTTGAAAAATGTTGAACGAGTCCACCCAGCCATCAAAATCTGTTTGTTTTTTGCATAGATTCAACGTCGGCATACGTCGAATCAGTGTAAAAAGGGCGGATTTTGCAGGTTGGAAAGTCAATGATTATAATATGCAGAAGGTTAGTAGGCCACTGAGGGCATTTGGAAGACAAAACGTTTTCAAGTTTGCACAGCAAACAATGGTCTATTCTTGGTACCACGCGTTGTTTAAACTTCCAGAGACACCACGCTAAAACTTTGAAGTGTTAACACTGCGGTGCCACAAACCAATGAAACAAATGTGATACATCACAGAGTGGAGCAATATTTTAATTCCAAAAATAACTTACAAACAAAAATCGAACCTTTGTGGGTTTACATCCCAGTCAGCAAGTTTGCCATTTTTTGCATTGATTTAACGTCTGCAGACGTTGAATCAAACAAAAGACGTTGAATCAACAAAAAAAAAAAAATTAACAAGATGGCTTCCAACAAAACCAAAACATGGCGAATCATAAAATTTAAAACAATGTTTGATAGAATGTTGAAGTAAACTTAGATCTGGTTGCGTTAGACCAAAGCACTTTGTCGCATCAAGGCTTACGCCTTGTGGTTGAAGATTTAGATTAAAAGGACAGGAAGACAAGAAAGCCTATTTTCGTGTCTACTTTCACACATGTCGCTCTAAAGAAGTGTCGAAAGTGTGCATCTTCCAGCGTTGTACATGGGCTCTTAGCACTCGGCTATACAACCAAAGATAAGCAACAAACCTGCTCTTCATTTCGACTTACCGAGTTCTTTTCGCGCAAGTGAAGAAGTCCCATATCGTAAAGTGTGCTCTTGTGAGTGAACAAGTTGCAACTCGTCCGTTGTCGCTTTCCGGGGTTCAAGCATTTCACAGAGGCTGTCTTCGGCGTCGCTGTCGTTTTTTACGAGACCACAGTTTGTCAAACGTTCCCAAATAGCACGTAACCTTCCGGCGTTTTCTACGTGATCGTCGCCACAAGCGCAACCATGCTGCAGCATGACAGGACTGTAAGCTATCCCCGTCGTGTGTCGGTATTTCTGAAAGCGCGTTGCAAAATACGTGAATCAACCGGTTCATTCCGGAACGGTGCAAAATCGAGGTGATGCTTTTAGGTCAGCACAGTATGATCAGGGAACTCAGTAATATCCCAATCAAAAATCAGCCCTTTCTAACATCGATCTATCGTCTGTAAACGTTAAAGCAATGTAAGAAATGGGCAATTTGCTAGCTTGAATATTATGAAAAGTATGCATTATACAAACAACTCAAGCCGTTCATGGAACTTGAATACCATGTTTAATCTTAACGAGATAAGGCACGCAAGTTCATTGTGTGATAAAGAGTTTGAACGCAACGATAAAAGTACATCCACTACTTATTAATTTGACATCGTTCGACGTTAAAATTACCTTACCACAACGTTGTACAATTTCCGATAAATTAATATCGTAAATTCAACAAGTTAGTTTTGTGTTATCAACAACTGCCCCGAAACGAAATATTCTGCTACTTTTCTTTGAAAAATTTTCTAGTCATCCAGTCCTTTTATACATTGATTCGACGTCTGCAAACGTGGCATCAAGGTAAAAAACTGATTTTCTGACTGGGAAAGGTTATTTCTGAGGGTGAAATTATTCAGTTTTACTCAATTCTGCTTTAAAAGCAAAAGTACTAATGTGGAAACCTTGCAAACAGTTAGTTTCTTCATGAAAGCTGGCGAACTTCGTGTGCGTTGGAGAGGCCTGTGCAGAAACGGCTGCATGGTTTGAGGTGTACGTGGGGCAGTGGTTGGTAGAAATGTTGAATTGATCCGTCGTTGCAAATCAACAGTCATCGCCTGGGAAAATATGCAATCGATAGATGAGATCTTGAACGTTTGAAGACGTTGTATCAATGTAAAAAATGACTGATTTGCTGTCTGAGATTGTACACAATTCAGTACGTAAAAAGTTGTAAGGTGGCTTTACTTACGGAATCACCACTAGCGGCAGTTATGGGTAACGAGGGTTCAACGGTCATGGGCTGTGGCGAGTTTCGATGGAAAATAACCTTTTCGTCGAAAGAAGGGTTGGCTTTCTCTATGGATGAATGTAAGCCGAGCCTCAAGTTTTCTCTCAACCTACAAGTTACGATTGGGTTTAAATTGAATATTTTTTTTATTAATAAAAGGGACCGAAGACATAAAAACACGTTTACTGAAGTGAATCAGTTTACAACTGCAATGCTGCTACAGAATTTGGTTATATTTCTGATGTTGAGACAGTGAAAACAAACCGAGAATAGACGTCTTTGTTTTCTAATTCACTTTCCGGGTGCGCAGAAAGCAATGAGGGGTGTTCGTGGTACTGCATCATCAGTCGCCTTTCTTGTTGCTGTTTCAGACATTTGTTGTGCTTTCGCTGTGGCAAGAAAACGTTAACAATTACTAAGCGATGCAGCATTTACCACATCTTAATGAAGCTTGAACAAAACTCAACACCTTTCAAATATTTAAACAGCTGTTAGCTAAATTCAACATACATGCATTTTTTGGCCAAATTTGATCACTAATTCGTGGTATCTAATGTACTGTATGAAATGCGAAGTCAGCGATGTCGCATGTCTGACAAAGGATGCTTTTGCGAGACTTTCCACATCGGGGCTAACGACGTAAACTTTGCAGAAATCAAAAGACATGACGTCAACCGTTGCGTCACATCGTGAAATTCTATAAATGGTTTACTGACATCAGTCTTCCGGCGAGTTAAAAATAGAATCACATCACCGCAGTCCAGAAAAACAACGAAAGGATTATAAATCTCTTTCATGTTTGTTCGCACTTCAAACTCATTTTCAGAAAGTAACATATCACAACTGTTCGAAATAAAAGCGGTACAGTTTGTCTGCCAGTGAATGTGGTGATTATAAACTTCATAAAACTATCCTTACCTCACCAAAATTAAACGTGTTATCCGATTAGTGATTATTAACCGTCATATCAACGTCGCAACACATCACATCAACGATCAGAAGGGAGAGGATTTTTCATTCTGAACTTACTTGCAGTATGTGTTGTTGCAGCTGTGACGTGGCGCTGCCAGGGGCGGACTGTGTGCGAATGAGGGCTTTATGAGGCCGCGATATTTGGGATGTCCGTATCGGGCCGTGTGATGGGGCGGCTGTTTCTTCGCCTGAAAAATTGCTTAACAGTCAAGACTTAGCTTAGACGCTGCTGTTTAACCTCAGCTGCTGATGATGTCTTTTTGTACAAAATCAAGACTTCAAATTAGTAAATAAAATTTCGAATTCACTTTGGTTTTCACTTAAACAAATCAACATTTTTTAAAATCTTACCATTGCCATATAGCATTGGCTTGTGTTGGTTATTCAGTAATAAGTTTTTGGCAACGAGTGCTGGTTCGAGCTTGATTGCTTTTGAATGATCTGGAATGTAGTTGCAGCCATTTGCGACTTGAAAAAGAACGCCTCACGTCATCAAAGCCGAAACGTTTCTGATTGGACATCGGTCCATGACAGACGCAGACGACCTTTTCAACCCATGAGCGAATTTGGTGTGAACACCGATCCGATTGGGCATCGTCGCTAACTTTCAGTAACACAACACGTCAACATCGAACAACAGCAGAGAATGACCGTAGTTTGGGTTTTGCGGCGGTGCAAGCAACTGATATGCACCTTGCTAACCAAACGCTTATCTCTGATGTAAGTTAAACCCTTCATGAATTAGCTACGTTTTTCCTCTCAGTCAAGTACTGGGACGCTGGTATATCGCCTATTGTGAATAGAAGCATTAGTTTCAGTCTCGTAAAGAGTTAATGACAAAAAATAAAAGATTACACTGTATGAAGTATGGCAAGTAGTTTGTTCTTTTACTTTGCGACAATTTAAGTGTAAACTTACATGATAAAGTCTTATATTTAGAAAAAATGTCAATAATTTATAAGCCACAGATTCATATGAATTGCAGCATCGCCTGTAAGCGCATGGACAAGCGAAGTACTTACCTTGCAATGAAGCCGCGTATTCTTTTTTGGATAAATTAATAAGTGGGTCGGGGAATGAGGCCGTTCTCGCCATGAGACGACTGAAGTCAGCTTCGTGAGGACCAAACATGACCTGATCCTGTGGATACAAAGGTTCTTTCTCAAATAGTTATCAAACTCTAGTACTTCAGTGAGTAATCAGTGAGTAAATCAGTCATCAGTGAGTAAATCAAAGAGATTATAAAACAACATGGACAGTAGGGTGTTTCATTTTTTCACCATTTTTGAAATTCAAAATGCCTGGGGTCCCATCTGGTGGTATTTGGGGTAAAAAGTTTATACCCCAAATTTTTTTCAATTATGACGTCATATTGAGGTGGTCCACGAGGTTTGAAATTTTTGGGCCTCAAAATCTCGAAATTTGGCCGTATCTCCGGAACCGCTCATCATAGATCGACAAAATTAGTATCAAAATGCGCAGAAGGGTCGGTTTCCTATACCTGATGTAGAGAATATTAAGGTCTATCTGCTTAAAAAAAAAAGTTATTTCAAAAAATCTGATTTTCGGTCTATTTTCTCCTGATGAACAGAGATCAGGTGATCAAGATAAAAGTTTTTCTGTATTTTTCCATCTTGGAAGCTGCTATTGCGCAATAATAGTCCTTGTTCGTTTTGCAAGAGATGAAATGGCAATTTAAAGGTATTACTATTATAATATTAATGTAACCGTTGAGGAAGAGGTATGCTGCTCACCTGCTTTAGATTAAGTGTCATTACGGCATTAAGGTCAGGTATTTGTAAGTCGATACAAAACTTCAAGGAATTGGAGAGAAATGTGCTTCCCCTGAATTCAGACATAGTCAGTCACTATTTTTACTTGAGGAAGAAAGTAGCCGAAACTAATCTTTAGTTTTTGAAGAAAATATCCCATTTCAAAGATTTAAAAGATGAACTGCTGAAAGATGTAGTTGGCATATGGAACAAAGGTGGTCTTCCAGTGCTTAGCAAACAGAGAAACCTATTACCTAGCACTTCTGGCATACAATTTGCCAAAGCATCGGCACTACTATGTTGGAAACAGAGAAAAAGAAATGAAGTAGTTAGATGTCTACACAGTAGCGAAAGGGACTCTGATGGTGACATGAATTGGGAAGATGATAAGGAATACGAGCCTCTGAAACCAGCTGTTTGAGGAAAAGCGTACAAGAAAGTACATTCTTTTTCCATAAATGATAGAAGTTGTGTACTTGCTGATCGTAGGATGACTTCGGTACGCCAGCAGTCAGATCTTATGAGGTCGGTTCTTGGAAAAGATCAAGTAGCTGCAATGCTGCATCACCTTCAACAGTATACCGCCAACGACAAAAAACGAAAGAAAAATCTCTAATGGAAAGTGAGAACCTTCTCAACTCAGCTTCTGTCATGCAGTTATGTTATGATGGGCGGTTGGGCGCGTTGTCGATAAAGTAGGTCGATACGTTTTCTTGGGCCAACTTGTTGATGATAATGGCATGAAGCACGAAAGTGTGCAAGTGTGCTTGCTTTTAAATCTTTTCCCAAAAGTGTGTCGGTCACTGCAGTACTGATTTTTGGCACCATCATCCAGTAGGCTTGCAGAGTTCACCTATCCCAAGTATATTCAGTCATGGCTGATACGACTGCTCTCAGCGCAGGAAAAAAGTCCGGAGTCAATACTCGACTGGTCAATTATTTTAATGATGAAGTTGGTCATGATATTCATACCCTTTAATGCATGTTCCACATAAACGAAATATATCTTTCCCATGTCATTTCTTTTGTGGAAGGCGCCAAGAAGAGTCCCGGAGCACTGCAAGATGGGGCTTTGCAAAACCAGATAGCTAGACTAGACAAGCCCAGTACTGAAACCTTAACACCAAATATTATTACGCAATAACAGCTTCCAAGATGGAAAAATACAGAAAAACTTTTATCTTAATCACCTGATCTCTGTTCATCAGGAGAAAATAGACCGAAAATCAGATTTTTTGAAATAACTTTTTTTCTGAAGCAGATAGACCTTAATATTCTCTACATCAAGTGTAGGAAACCGACCCTTCTGCGCATTTTGATACTAATTTTGTCGATCTATGATGAGCGGTTCCGGAGATACGGCCAAATTTCGAGATTTTGAGGCCCAAAAATTTCAAACCTCGTGGACCACCTCAATATGACGTCATAATTGAAAAAAATTTGGGGTGTAAACTTTTTTCCCCAAATACCACCAGATGGGACTCCAGGCATTTTGAATTTCAAAAATGGTGAAAAAATGAAACACCCTAATGGACAGGTTATACCACAGCTAGCAAAGGTTGTCTTTTTACATGTTTTCAACGTATATGCGCGTAGGTTCAAGTCTCTAATTACATTAATTGCTTCAATCTATGCATTGAGGTTTCAAGCATCCCTAGAAGAAACAAAATGCTGGATTTTTCGATAACTGATATTCTTAAAGTGAAGAGAAAAAAATAAAAATGTAAAGATGTACATAAAAGCGACGGTCAGCGGAAAGGCAGAGGACGAAAACAATGCAAACTGTTTGACTCTAAAGAAGATGAAACGATTGGAGAAGTATGTATTCTCAACGCAAACTTTTTAAGAATACAAGGCACTTACTGAGGGCTTCTTGGCGATCCCTATGGAAAGGTTCGGCAAGGAAGGAGAGGTGTACAAATCTCCCGCAATCCCGCCAGGCATCTGTGGATTTCTATTACGCAAATCACTCTGCGACAATGAAAAGAATGTCAACTACGTACTAATTACAAGTAAAACAACTTTCGGTAAACTTAAACGAAAAAAAATCTTTTAATTCAGATTTTAAACCTTGGACTTCAGATAGAATAAGAGGGATATGATAAATCTGAGATAAGGTCTGCATAAAGAAATATGATATCCTACTTCCTATTTAATCCGCTGAAGATTGTAGAAAATTTGTCTACAGATATTAACTAAATTCAGCTGAAATCGCTAAGTTTCAGGTGATGACTGAGTTATTTAATAAACACCTGAAAAGTTTGAGTAATTTTACAAAAGAACCATGAGCAGCAATGAAATACGCTAATGAACATGCAAGTATTCTACTTACAACAAGTACTCACCATATGATGCCCGGACGTAGAAGCATCACTGTTGATGCCTGGCGGGGAGCTTGGTGAAGAGTTTGATACATTGTTATGTTTGGCCTCTGCAACTAAACGTAAAATAAAATTTATAAAATGTCAAACAAACTGGGGTGCAAATCGTTTTGAAAGATTTTCAAAAACCGAGAATGTGAAATATTGGTACGTTTTGCTGTCTAGCTTCCAACCTGCTAACGAAAACGTGTGAAGCCGAAATATATCGTTTGTAGCTTCAACTGGAAATCAACTTGAAGGCCCTTGAACTAATTTGGCCTCTCTTGTCAGCAAACAAGTTAAAAATCATTACCAAAACACACACTCCACGAAATGCCCTTTATTTAGTTGGAATGAATCTTTTTCTCATTTAGTTTATTGTAATATCCCGAAGTGTATAAATGCATTGTGAACGTGACAAAGGAGACTCAAAAAATGTTTGTTTATGGCTGGTTGTCTACGTCGCAATGCTGAAATGTCCGTATGGCGTGGCATATAAACACAATCTAACTAAACGCTAAACCAAAACTAAGGAAAAAAGTTTTGCAATGCAGGGTTCTGGCAAAAGCAAAAAAATTACGCACGGGTCCGTCAACTTAAAAGTCTAAGACCAAAATGTAATTTTGTTCTTGAAAATACGTTATTTTTCCGTTTACTCCAGCTGCACAAGGAACCCTACGCATACATGAAGTTCTTAAAATAGATAAAAGCCTCGTTAGCTATGCAGAATTAATGTATTTAAACGATTTAATCCATTGTAATCCAATTTACGGCAAAATAGCAGATCTAAGCATCATTGATTTATTTTCTGCCGTCGTAGCGCAGCCAACAGTAGGTGAAAGAAACATGGCTAAAAAGTTAGCTCAAAGTTTAAAAACATTTGAAAAGGGAAAAATGTATAATTGTAGTGCATAACATATGATTATCACCAAACATAGAGGTGTAGCATGGGCGCGACATAATTGAAGTGACATACCACTTTCGGAATTGAGTTTCTTCTTAATTCTGTTTGCAATATCAACCTTGATATCATGTCTTCGTGTGAGTAGTGGGGAGGAACGCTGGTCCAGGGAAAGTTTCTGCTTTAGTCGTGAACGAACTTTTAAATTCGGCTCCGATGCTGCAAGCAATTTATAAGCAGCGGTTAAATCATATTGCAGCAAACAAAACAAATTATTATTGAAGTATTTGTATAAGAGCATCAAAGGGGAACTATGAAATCAAGTTTTGACGATGTTTCTCCTGGCAACAAATCTCTTTAAGATCAAACACACGATTTCAACCTCTTCACTAGGCCGTTTGGTCAAGACAGCATTTTGGGTACAAGTTCCTACCATGAAAGCAAAAACAAATCATAAAATAACAATGCGAAGTTTCAAATGATGCTCGAATTTTTCCATTCAGGCTTACCATGTATAGCATTGTAGCATTTGAATAATCAACAACAAACTATTTCAAGATGTTAAAATACATTTTTTATTGTAAATTGATTTTCTGCACATAGCATGCATGCTGCATTTGTGGAACTTGAACTCCATGTCAAAACAAACCTGTTTTTCTAAGTGGAAAGTCACCGCCTTTATTGTAATACGGCGAGTTCAAGATTAATGATTGTTCACTGTGGTTGTCGTCGATTTCGTCAACCAAAGGATTCCATCTTAAACTTACAGGCCTGAAACAAAACAAATTTAAAGACATAAAGATAATAACTTCGTCATGTAAACTTCAACAAACCCTTTACTCTTACATCCAGCTACTCGCTGCAAAACTTCACCCATTAATTCATTCACGTATGCATTTTAAGCTTAAAGAATTATTCCCTATGATTTAATGGAAATGTTAATTTTTAAGTGGTTTAAAAAATTTTCTCAAAAACAAAGACGCTAGCTTGTTCTTTGGAGTAGCAATAAATGCAAATCTGTTGTTTAACGAGTTTTAATTTATTCATGATTTGAAATCAAGTAATCTTAAACCAAATCAATAACATATTCTATAACAAGTAGGCAAATGGCTATTCAATAGAGCGATACTAGAAAGACAGTACCTCTCCCCTGAATGGTTAGGGTCCATTTTGACTTTCTGCCGCCCGATGACAAAATTCTGCAAGTGTTTCTTTACAGCATTCGATGCGACAGCACCTATGCAAATATAAATGTAATAAACATTTGTAACGTTTAATATTTACTGACCAGACATAGCCTTGCAATGTCGGTTTATGCTATTGAACATAAGTTTAAATCATAAGATTGTTATCTTTACATAATACATAGAGGCCAGCATTAGACTTTTAAAAGCTAGTCTGGCTTTGCAAATCTTCATAAACTAACTCCATCCAACACACTTTACTTAGAAAAGTAGTTGCAGTTGTGTCTCGCTATTTGGTAAAATACAGTTATGCTGGACTGTTGGAAAGTTTAAATATCAAACTCGTCGTGAGCCTTTGGTGCCAAGGTCTATCACCTCCGATTCACGATGTTCCCGGACTACCAAGTCTACCAAAGAAAAAAAAACAGACATACCACATTTGATAAGAACTAATTCTACAGAAGGCTCACTTTCGTTTTTCTTGTCTTTATGTTTTATTACATCCATGAGTTCATCAGATTGATGAGGGGCCATCAAGGTAGTATCACGATGCTCACGCTGCTTTGAGATCACCATCTGCACAACCATGACACAATGACACATGTTTTTATTATCATGTGGTATTGTGGGTGGAAAAATGCTTTGTCTAGCGGTTTATATTATCAGTTTGAGTGTATCAGTTACTGTAGATACAAGACAAATATCACACTTTAATTGACAAAATCATTTGTGTTTTTATCAATGGTCAATTGGTCATGATTACTTTAGTATATATAAAGAGACATTTTTATTTCCAACAGGTAAAAAATAAGTTATGTATTTGCCAGCATTCAACATTAATAAATATTGACTGTAGTAAAAAAGATACGTTCTCATAAAATAGCTAATAAAAAATTGAATACAATAGGCTAATTAATTATTAAGCTCAAGTGAAATTGGACAAATATACAAATGAGACATCTATTTTCATTATAAATATAGACTGCACAATTAATATCACAGCCCACTCTGGTCCTCTACAAAGATGTGTTGAAATAGTGTAACAACAAAATGTTGAAGACTTGATGATACAGTGACCTGAAGATGTTCCTGAAGCTGTAGTTGGTGTTGTTGCTGTAAGGAACTGTTTTGGTAATGAAACTGTGCCATCAGCACCTACAAAACACAACATACAAAATATAATTTTGGTAGCACTATACAAACCTAATTATTTCAGATCAAAGCATTCAACAAACGACAAGTTGACACACAAAAAAAAAGAGATGTTGTATGTCCCAAACTCCCAATGTTCCTAAACCATGATAGTACTTTCCGTTGAATGCTTTGAAGCCACTCAGCATAGTTTAGTAAGCTAAGCAGGTGTATACTGTACAGCACTACAGCCCTTTCTAAAATACATGACTTCTGATACCAATAACTGTGTAAGTAACAATTCATACAGACAAAAGTTGTTTCATGTATTATGGAGAATGAAGTTGTTACAGCATAGCCTATTTTATTACCAAAAACAAATAATATGACTGTGTATTGTGTAACTTTAATTAGTTTAACAACGTTCTGTGCATCAAAACAGAAGACTTCATTAACATTCAATAAACTTTTATTATTCTTCTGATACTTTTGAATACCTTCTAGACCAGGAGTTCTTAACCGGGGGTGCTCGCACCTCTCAAGGGTGCAAGAGCTTGTTCTAGGGGGTGCGAGAATGTTCAATTATTGGTGTTAGATATAAATGACTGATTAGAGGAGTATCAAAATTTTCTTGCCTGCTTCAAATCAAAACAAAAAATAGATTGAATCCGTGACATGCGAGTAGCACTCAGCACCAACACACAATTTGATGCCATCATCAACAGGAAACAGCAAAAACGTCACTGAACTTGTTGTTTAACCATTGCTACGGAGAAACTACTTTGTATTTTTCAAATAACTAACGAAATAAAAAGAACAGTTTCGGAGCCAACTGTTGACAATTGGTAATGCAGAAGTCGACATTGTGCCTGCTTTTTGCTATTTTGGAGGCATGATTGGGCAGTCGAGACGATGTATGGATTCCATCGCAATGAGGATGCAATTGGCATGAAAAAGTTTTTGTAAGCTTATCCCTATCCATACGAACAGGTATATTCCCTTCGGTGGTTGAGATCACGTGTATAATGTGCATGTGAGGAGTGTACTATTGTATGCAAGTGAGACCTGGCACATCACTGTCGATGAGCAAGATCAGCTATGTCATAATGACAACGCCATGGTACGTCTAATCTGTTCCACGTGCCTTTCTGATTGGTTAATGATGAAAGAGTTTAGATCCAGGCTTGGCATCCGCATCTATCCACCATCATCACTCATCAGGTGTCATTAGATGGGAAAGACTGCTTTCATAGGGACACGTGCAACCCATGGAAAAAATTACAAAGCCAAGAAAATTTAATCCTTTAACATCCATAGAAATAACCCTCGAGTATGTCTTAAGAAGACCTGCGATTGGCAGAACCACAGATCTTGTCTTAGTCGATCCTCAAGACTGGGGGTATGGAGAAATGTCATCAAACAGAATAGAAGATTGGTGACCACTGTAGTGTAAAGACATAACAGCCACCAAACCTCGCTGTATGACAAACAGGAGACATTAAATCGTGGAGATGGATTGAGACACAAAACGAAAAAAAACGTATATAACTTTAAAATCCCCCATATCAGGAAAGTATCATATTGTGTTTCATCATTGTTAGTTAATGTTGTGTGAATAAAGATAATTAAACATGTAAACAACATCACTTTTGAGTCATTCTAGAAAGGGGTGTGAGAACTGGTTGGTAATTTCAAAGTGGTGCCAACAAGGAAAAAGGTTAAGAACCACTGTTCTATGTGGACTTAAAGATAGGCTAGATATTAACAATGAAAAGTACGGTACGGTATTGTAAGAGTTTTTACAACACAAACAAAATCACGTTTCAAATTAATGAATGCTTGACATTTTTAATTTAGTCTTGGATTAGAATCAGTTGACTACATTTACAATCAGTTGATACAATTCGCAATTTTATCTCGCTGACCAGTATATTCAATTCAGTAATGTCATCTTTTCATATACAATTTATACATGATAGTTAAAAAATGAAATTGTTTTCTAGCAATCATACTCCAGAACAAACAGTTTACAATCAGTTGATAAAAGGCAGACTATGCCAATGCAAAGAACTATTTTAAAGAACAAAATATTGAGATTGCAATACCTTTTTGTCCATTTCATGCTGCTGACGCATTTTCTCAAACTTTTTCTCATAATGCTTGTCATCCATGATGGAAGGAAAGGTTCTGGAATTGGTTGGACTGTGTAAAGTTATATCATATTCTAATGGCATTCTCATACATGTCTACAAAACTTAAAAATCTAGGAAGTATTGGTAAAATTGAAAAGATCACTTATTAAGTATATATCCGCTGTACTAGAAAAAGTGAACTGCTTTTTGTTTAAGTATTTTTTTGGCAATAACAGCATAAAATTTATCGAAATTTTACACACAATTTTCTTATGGTATTATCAATACATTTACAAACTATCTGCGAGTTCAATTGCAAATCATGTGAGTGTTGACAAGTTCAAAATCGTCAGGCATAGTCTGAGCACAAACTGTGTTTTTTTATTTTAAGAATTCATTATTTAGTATTTACATTAAGCTTACAGTTAAAGGTGTGTTGGTACTGTTTTGTAACAAAAATTATTATAGGATTTTAAACTTTTTCAAGTTGCACATTGTTTCAAGAATGACATCAAATACAAACAATGCTGGATACCACATTGATTGAAAAATACAATATGACAGGCCTCCAAATATCCAGCAGTAATGACCTCCGGAATGACCTTGAATCATAGGCGCCGGGTTTTGAAAATTGCCGGGGGGGCAAACTTTCTAGCCGACTGATTGCTTACATTCAAAATGCTGATGTTTGTTTGTCATCATTGATGTTTGTTTGCGTCTATCTGCCATTTTATATCGCCAAGCTTTATAATGTAGGCTCAGGCCTCGAAATTCACGGCGGACATGTCCGCCGTCACAGCATGTGATGTCCGCGGGAAGTACCATCTAGATCGGTCATATTTGTCCGCCGAGAAATAACACAGGAACTAGCGATATAAATCGTCATTGCATAGCACGAACAATGGTTGCAATAATATATTTTCCAGCGCATTCTAGCGCGCATCTAGAAAATGTGAATACTGCATCCCTTAGCTTCCATTCAAGGAGGGAAACTTTCGATTTTTACATTGCTTTGAACAACGATTGATGACATTGAATCAGCGTAACAAAGGTGAATTCTTCGCTAAGAAGCGATAGGAGTACTGGTACTTCTACACTAATCAGTTAATCACGCGCAATTTAGGTCAAGTTTTACGTCACATTGTCTGGCTTTGATCTCCGAGTAATAATGATACGGCAAGGTTGGTTACTAAATTAGATTATACGAGTAGGCTATTACAGCAAGATGCAACAAAATTTGTTAAGTTTTGGTATTACAGTAAGAAAGAAAAGACCCAAGGAAAATTCACTTTTGCTCACATGACACGCAAAAATAAACTTAAAGAAAAAGCCTGTGAAACTTTGCACAGCAGAAAATAGTAGCGTTGGTGTAGAAATTTTCCGACTCCTGCCCAGAGTATTGTGACGCAATAAGCCACACGACCTCGTTCAGGAGAAGTTAATCAGTTATGTAACGTATTGACCAGCTACACGGCGCTTTGACTCTTCAAGCGCAAGTCGTTGGTCTGATGAAAGCCTTTCAGAGTGATTTTACTGATTTTTTAAAAAGCTTTCTAAAACCGTAGTTATAGTTCTGAAATGGCGAAGAATGATTATCAAGATAAAGTGATTAAGCATGACGATCGACGGCTAAAACTGGTGTGTCCGCCGTGAGACTTGATTTGTCCGCCGAGATAGCTGCTCAGACCGGACACGTTTGTCCGCCGTCAACAAAAACGAATTTCGAGGCCTGTAGGCTACTTCAAATTATATCCTAGTCACTTTGAACTTTAGCTCTTAATACGGGTAGATACTAAACTGAGCAAATTGCACCTCGTTATTGACACTCCCAAGAAAACACAAAGTGGAAGAAATCAAGAAAAACCTTTTTCAATCATTGTTGCTATGCTTCAACGGCACCATGCTGGCGTTACCGTACTTCTGTTTCTTTTGTTATCTTAGGAGCAGCGCTCTTGTTGCAACAAGTAGATGTTTTAATTGAGATCGATCCGCAATGAAGGTCAAACTAACGCAAATTTGAACTTACAAACATTTGCTTTAGGATTTTTTTTTAAATAATTTGCGGGAGGGCAGCCACCCCGAGCTAAATTCACGGGGGGGCGCCGCCCCTCCGCCCTCCCCGGCGCCTATGCCTTGAATGTCTGCCGAAGCCGACTCATTGGTCGGTCATAAATGACCGCCGCAAAATTATTGACAAAAATAGAGCTAATGCAGCAAACATATATTTTAAATTTGAATTGTTACAATTGTTTGTTTAACGCGAACAAATACGGGGCTGAAACAATAATAGTACAGGCAATTGCTTTAAAGATCACATTGGAGTGGCGTGGTTAACAAGCTGATGGCAAAAGTAGCCATTTTTACATCATTTCAACGCCTTGCAATGTTGCCTTGAAATAAAGTTGTCTGAACTTTTCGGCAAGATATGTATTCTAATTTTAACAATGAGGATTATTGCGTTACATTGATCGTTTGTTAAAAAGAAACGTCACAGAGAAGCAAGTCTCAGCTGGGTTCCGTAAGCGCTTAGGCGAACGTGGCAACCTTATTTAAAATCTTCTTCTACAAACTCGACTACATAATACTGTAATGTGATTTTGTGCAAAATCTACATGCAAAAAATATGTCCGGTTGAGATATTAAATGTCCACTGAAAGGGCCAGTCCGGTAGGACATGCTTGACCGCCGGAAAAAAGTACAAATTTTGAGGCCTGATATCATAAAAGTTTTTTCATCAGCCTATGTAACTGTAGGTGCCATATTTCATTATAAGAGAATCTAAGCTCCCTTTTTGCTTATCAAGTTTTCTTGTCAGTGGCACAATTATATTTGGCACAATTTTTACACAAAAACATGACCTTTTTTAGTTTATTGCAGACTAGTTCTGACTGATGTTATCACAAATGTGTGTTATAACATATTTCACCACAAATTGTTCTAAAACAAATTGTAAGCTTCACATTATGAATTGATTGATCACTCGGCCATGATTTTAGTGTTATTATGCTTTTGTGAAGATTTAGAAGGGTTTTGCCATTGCTAGTATCCAAGAACAAGCAACAACATCACTAGTTCAAAAATTTAATCGTCAAAGAAATTTTGAAGGAGGCCCTGATCCAATGCCAAACTTAATTAAGCCTTATTACTTTCTAAACAACAAAAATTACATAAAAAAGTTGCCATTGAAACTTTGAAAACATGTAAATTTGATGTTGTACACAAAGCCTTTTCATGCAAAAAATGTATATATATACAGGATTTTCATTAAACCTATGCACAATACTGCATAGGCCTATTTGCTACAACAACCACCGTCCACCATAGTAGTTTCACTGGTGAACATCAGAAAAAGTTTACATTGGTTTGCATTTCACATTCTTTCTTATTTTTGGTACCAAAGCATGCATACATATGCTAACAGTACAGCACTACCCATCTTCAATTGGCCATCTTCAGAAATGAATGGCGAACATCACAGTACTGTATAAATAAATAACATAATTTGAATATGGAGCTGGTACTAGGATGACAGCTCAAGATCACAACGTCAACAAAGTCAGCTGTTACCTTCATACAAACAAAACAAAAAAACTAAACAAAGAAGAGGCAATAACAATGAGAAAACAAACAAATACAGTAACAGAATAAACAAACAAAATCTGTTGCCAAAGATGTTGACACTGGCAGAAAATACATTAGCTAAAAGATAAGACTTCATGTTATCTTTTGCAAAAATATAGTGCAATGGATAAACAATTAGCAAATGTATATAATGAAAGAATTTGTTTATAATTCAAAATTTGGGACAGAAATATTTTTTATCTAGCAACACTACCACTAAGCAAAACATGGCTTGATTGCACTGTATAACAATTAGCAGTGGAAATTCAAAGAACTTGGCCTTGTTTTGGCTTGTGCTTTATGGGTGTGCCTGGGGTTGCAAGATTCCCAGGAATTTTCAAAGCCGAAACTTTCCATGGAAATTTCGGGAATTAACGGAAATTTTGGGGAATTTTCGGAAATTTTCAGAAACTTTCAAAACAATCTTAATTTGATGTTGAAACAGGGAAATGGCCTTATACTGTTTAGAATAAAAGTATAAGTCAAGTGGGGTAATTACTGGACAGTTAAAATGACGGGGTAATTAGTGGACACCCTGCTTACTTTTTTCCTGTGTGCAATGTGACCTTGCAAGTTAGTCATCTATTTAGACAAAGCTTTGAACTAAATGAATCAGTTGCAACTCTTATTTTATCTGACTTTACATTTTTTTGGCAAGACTTGGAATGGATGGTGTCAAATTTTGCATTAATTTGAAGCTAAGTGAAAAAAGTAATTTTTTAATGTAGGCAACATTATTAGGTATTTGGATTTTCAAACTGGCAATACTAACTAGAAAAGCATGGAACCTTCTAAAAATGCCAGAGTGTGAGCAGCAGCTGTAACCACTTTTCCACAAAATGTGTCCAATATTTACCCCATAACAATTTCTCGGTTCTGAGGTAATAATTGGACACTTGAAGATTGTAATTTCACCAGAAACACTGAATGATAGCTCATGAAATATTGCCTCTGCACTCTTCAGACTTATTTTAAATAGCGTATTTTTAGTAGCTAGCTTTTTAACAATGCCCAGAACCAGTGGCGTAGCCAAGGGGGGGGGGGTTGGAGGTTACAACCTCCTCTTTGGCACGCGTGTGACGTCACAATATTGAGAATGATGCTTTCAGTCTCGACTCTAACACAAACTTTGCCTAATTTTAAATGAAACTGCATGAAAAGAGCGAGTTTTGCCAATAATGGTCCAATACCAAACATTGAAATATCTCAGCCAGGAATTAGCAACAAGAAAACATAGAGACTTAGCTTTATTACCAAAAAATGCCCAAGAAAACATGATCTTATCCTTTTGGTATGCCACCGGACAGCATCATTTTACAGGACTAATTATACCCATTGAAAATGCTCTCAGAATGTACCAAATTCAAAGTAATTTTTCAAAATTTTCTGGAGGAATTTCGCCAGACCCCCCCGCCACTGGGTGTCGCCTTTGGTGAAGATACCCCCAGGCTACGCCACTGCCCAGAACATAGCATGGCCAATAAGGGGTGCAACTCCCTGAAACTAGTTTTGCTATTATTTTTTGCCAATTTGTCAGGGGTATAGACCCCCTTTTTTAATTAAAAAAACAGTTTTTTTCACTCCACCCTATTGTCAAGCAAACAAGGGGATTCGGGCGATTGGGATGTGGAGCACCTAAACCTTGACCAAATTCTTTGAAATTTTGTAATTTTTCTTTTTTAGCCAAGCCTCACCCACAAAAAAATAATTTTGTTTGCAATCATTTTTTAAATTTTTGAGGGCACACGACGCACCCTAATGCATAGTAGATAGAACCTTATGCTTGTATTTTAAACAAAATTTCATTTATTGCAATAGATAAACAAAACATAAAACTACATCACATCTAATTTCACTTCAGAATGGTCAAGGAATTCAAATAATAATAACTTCCTAGTACGTTTTTACATAAGGGGTGAATACTGGACAGTGTCCAGCAATTACCCCTACCCTGTCCAATAATTCCCTCATTTGATGGGGTAATTATCGGACAAAGAAAATTTGTGATTTCTGCTAAAATACACATGGTAGAGAATCAGATTAATTTGTAATGTAAAGATGAAGGCCAACCCTTGCAATCAAGATACTTTACATATAAATAGCTTGAGTCCTTGTACAAAATATTGCAACGTTTTCACAAAATGTCCGGTAATTACCCCACTTGACTTATACTATGCATAGGCGCCGACTTTTATTTTTGCACGGGGTGGCGGATAGCACAATATGGCAACCTAAAAACTTTCAAACTACATGTTTTTGTTTGATTTTTACTAAGCGTGTTTCGTAGATGCAATTGTCTTTTCACACCTGATTTGTAGCTCGATAATTTACAAAGCAACTTTAAAACAAACCACAGGAGGTATGTCGTAAATTTTATTGTTACGTTGCTGCTCTGACACTTAACATTATTTTGGCAAAAGTATTTTTGCGAACAGCAGCTCTGTCAATCCAACTGTGAATCAACTGGTCAAGTTGTAACCGTGAAGCTTCAGCTTGATAAACATTTAAAATTAGGACGTGGTTCAATCGCTGTTGCGTCATGGTAGATCGCAAGTAGGTTTTTATGCGCCTGATTGCACTAAACGATCGCTCCGCCTCGCAGGTGGCGAAAGGCAACAATAAGTATATTTTCACAATGCAGATCACGTTTGGAAGCATTAATGAAATTGTTTCATTGCTTGCAAATAGATCAAGCAGTTGCGACAATCATATGGACTCTATGCTGTAGATTAAAATTTTTCAAAAAAGATTTTTGAGGGAGGCAATGGAAAGATCGTATTTTATTGATTAATAAATCCCATTATAAACCTAACAAATGTAACAATGACTTATGACAAGTAACAAATAAAACGATCGCAACAACAAGGAAAAAACTCATAGCCACGTGTTGCGCAATCTTCACATAGCTTGCTTGATGTTACGCGAGTATCATGCTTGTGACAAAAACAATCATTTTCTTTGCAATACTGTATTGGTTCACCTCTTGCTTTACGTTGACTTGAAGCGAAAACCAATGATCAAAAAAAGATTTAAACGTCCGCTCAAATTACATTTATTTGCAGTAAGTAATGTAACCTAAACGGAGTGGCTGCCACCCCGCCACAGCGGTTACGGGGTGGCCACGCCACCCCGTAACCCCGTAAGTCGGCGCCAGTGGTACTATGTATAACTAAAATACTTAAGCAATACAAACACATGGTTTAGTTTAATAATTCCAAAAATGAATCATTACCAGTATGTTTTTTTACAAAGAAAAACAATATTATACTGAGTCAGTATTACAATACTGTGTCAGTTACAAAGTCATTGTTCTAGCTGCCGTCATTGTTCATGACTGTTCTGGCAGGGTCATCGACTTCAGAGTCAACTTCAATTTGAGTTGACTTGTCTTCACAGGGCTCAAACAATGCCAAGTTTGATCTGACTGATACCAGTTTTTCACCCTTTTACTTGCGAACCTATTGTGGACCTTGGTGTGAGTGTTCCCAAGTATGATCAGTATTTTTTAAATATTGAAAAAGTATGCATAATTAACAATTATGCGTAAGCCTCATTCTTAATCAACACCAAATTAGTGTTTATAATAATTAAAGAAAATAAGAAATGCTTAAGATAGGTTTTTGATATTTTTTTCTAATTAATGAAATTTAAAAAAAATGTTTTAAAGATAATAAACGCCAAATGAAAATTCCCAATATTTCCGGGTCTTTCAAAATTCCCAGAAAGTTTCCAGGAAAGTTTCCAAAATTTCCGGAAACTTTCCACCCCTTTACAACCTTAGGTGTGCCATTGATTGATGTTGAAGTTTGTGAAAATGAAAAATATTACATCAAATAAATTTTTTTTGTGGCTCAATTTTTTTTTATAGAAACTACTTGCAATCATACAAAAAATTATTTTTAGGTGCATGTTTGAATTAGGCTACTCCTAGAGTTTTCAACAATTTTATTTTGCCTTTTTTTCAAAGGAAACTGATTTTCTTCTTCTTGAGTCGTTTCTTTCGATTTTTTTAATGCGTACCGGTATAACAAAATTTAAGGCCCTCAATCCCTCATTAAAAATAGATTCGCACTCTTTGCAGTCATTGCTCAACTCAAGACACATTCTAATCATTGTATGTTTTCTTACTAAACTGATAAATATGTTGCATTATAACCGCTCACAAGAATTCTCATTTATACTTCAAAGTAAAGTCCCCAATGAGATTTTATGTATGACTATGCAATATGCAAGTGCACATTAAAAGTCTTACAAGTATAAAAAAATTGACACGGATCAACGACCTACATGTGCAAACCATAGATATCATCATTTCCAATTTTTATTCCCTCATATACCAGCAAACCCAAGCCTTAAAGCAGCCGGCGGCCATGGCCGCTAAGTAGTGCTTGAATGGCCGCCAGTGCTACCTCCTCCGTCGGCCAATTTGGTCGCCGGTTTCTTCTAGCTAAGTATTTAATTTTGCAATAGAATGATCGTGGATTAACTGTCGAAAATATCTAGTATCAAAGAGTGACGCAGAATTAGGTCAGCATGTCATAATCACCACTGTTGTATTGTGCGGGAACATTTGCTATTGTATGGAAAATATCCAGCTGCGATCACCAGCTATAAGTCTTGTTTGTAATTCCCGACGTTTATCATAACAAAGTGTTAATCCGAAGTGCTAATTTACATCGGCTGGCAATATTGTCGATTTTATGTAGATTCAATGTTGTCGAACATTGAATCGTTGTTAAAAAGGAGAACTACCCAGACAATAAAATTCGTCATTTTTACCCTGATTTAACGACTGCAAACGTAGAATCAGTGTAAAAATGACGGATTTTGTTGTCTGGGTCTAGGTTAGTTAACATCCAAGGGGAAAACACGTGTCTTCAGACTTGAGAAATATTTTCGCTGTGGGTTAGTGACTTCACACCCTAAATGGTGACATCATAACGGTATGAATGGTCAGGTTTTATGAAAGGCGGTATGCAGTTGAAACAATTTACTGAGCAGCGAGCAGTTGAAACAATTTAGTGCCGTTAGATGGTCCCGCAATACCAGATTACAATCCCGATAAAGCAGTTATTGCGTGGTACAACGATTCTATAGCAGGACGTTGCCCAGACTTCAACAACGCTATAAGTGATCATTTCAGCATTGTTGCAAGTTGAATTAGAACTATTTACTTGTGTTATCGTTATTTGTCTTTTGGCCTCCAAGTACGCAGATTTGGCCGCCGAGAAGCAGCTCTCAGTAGGCCACGATGGCTGCCGGAAAAAAACACGAGTTTTAAGGCCTGAAACCTAAAGATTTCTTAAGAAATTTATAAAATGATGTAGCATTTGCAGTAGATAAAGTCCCCCTTTGCATTGAGTTAACGACATTAAGTTCATAGCAAACAATTGAATGGAGAGTTTAAATGCCTACTTGCTTGCAATAACTTTACTTGCCAATCAAATATTCGATAATAGTACATACTATATACCGTAGTAAGTACCGTATACATCATAATAACATACAATTCACAAACAAAGGGAAATGCTTAAGTATGATCAGTGTTGAACAATTTCAATCTGATTAGCCAGGAACAGTGAAAGACCATTTGGTCATCCAGTCAGCTGCCTAACTGAACACACACAAATTCAGCTTCCAAAACAGAAGATTCAATAAAATAGTTGGTAAAGGATCTTTAAACATGTTTAAGCTTAATTATAATATTTACTCTGTAACCTATGTTCTGAGCTATTTGTGCAGCCTATATAGTATATAGTGTTATAGAATAACATATTAATTATTTATCATACTGTATACGAAAATTGAGAAAAGTGACATGGGCAATGTGCTCGCTTCAAACCCCAGTTTGCTTCCAAAATCTAATTGTCATAAATGTTAAAGTACAGAAAAATTACTTGGACATAAATTAAGCAAATGCAGTTAATTTAAGAGTAAGTTTTTACTACTTGCCACAACCCAGCGGCCAGCGTTGTTCTCAAAAGAGGCAAAACATTTCAGATATTAACAGTTAACACCTCATCATATTTGCTTTCACATGGTTACAAATTAGCTAAATCACAACAAGGCAAATAAAATTGAGGTTGCCTTTTACTCATAAACAATGTAGCAATTATATCTTTTTCCAAAACAGACAACAGACGTGCAAACTGTTCCATTGTTATCTAATTCTAATTATAGCATCCAAAATCTAATATCATTAAATATAAATTTACGTATTTCATCTTCGCCACTATGGCGCTCAAACACCATCTTGCGCCAATATTTATTTAATTTTTTGAAAGAGCAAAAATATATTCAATTAAACAAAACTAGAAATTCTTTTATTTTAGATAATGATTTTGTTCTTGGAAAGCATATGTCAAGTTTAAAAAGTCAGAAAGTATACCTAACCCAAAAAAAAAATTCCAAGATCTTTGACAATCAGTAATGATGTTTCTTGCATTTACGAGCAGACGGGGTCAGTTGGGAGGTCCGTCTTCATTTCGCCCCTTCCATACGGTGTTAGGCTACGCCACGCACCACATAGGATTTTACCTTTCAGTTTGATGTGCAGTGCTTTTTTTTAATTATAAATTTTTGTTATATTAAATAATAATTTTAATTCATTAATTATTTATTTCCTAATAGCTGCCATGGTGTTGTATCTTCGTCAGCTTATCTTGATCGAGATTTGTAGCTTACTCTGCAATTTCACATTTCAAACAATTAAAGTTTCGCCTCGATCACAGTCCGCCCCGATAGCTTAGTTGTTTAGCGCGTGATTTTGTAAACAAAGAAGCTTCAAAATTAAACGTGCTGGTTCGACTTTCAGGGTTTGCGCTTGAGCAAGAGCAACGCACGTTAAGAACTGCTCTCCATTCAGCAGCATCTAATGGATGGAATAATTCCCAGGCAACAACACTTTAATAATAAGCGGAAACTTCACTCTGACAATCTCGACCGCTATTCAAAGTTCAAACACCCAAAGCAAAACCGAGTTGAAGTCAGGCCTCTTGAAAGCAATCACATTCACACGTTGTCGCATATGAAAATAAAACGGTGTCATCTAATTTAGGCTACTTACTTTCTCATACAATTGTAACATGGCAAAGATTTTCAATAGCCTATACCAGGGCTACTCAACTGGTGGACCGCGGTCCGAATTCGGATCTTCTGGGCGTTGATGGTCGACCTCGAGCTTTTGAAAGAATAACCTCATTGCTAAGTTTCAGGGCCTCTTTAAACAGATTTCTATTGGAAGGAAACAATTTTCTTTGTGATTATCTTATGAGCTGGGGGGCTTTCGTAGGGACAGTACATGACGGGACGCGCAACTCCGTTGTTCCTTAAACATTAGAAGGGTCAATTGCCAATTTGACATTTTTTTACGCTTTAGGCTACTGCTGGCTTGCTTTCAACTAAAAACCTTAAATTACTTTAAAACCAACTTCACTCTTCTTATATAACTCATAAAAAGTAAAATATTTTGTAAATTACAAAAAAACGTAACCCTTCTAGCGTTGCGGATAAGCCAAAAGCGGATGAAGTTTCGCATCCCTATGATCTATACAATCCCTAGGCTTTCGTTCCCCAACACTTTGTCAACTATCCACGGCGAGTTGCATTTTACCTATAAAATGGTTCGGCACTGGTACTGATTAACTTTCGTCGTTGCGTGTGAAAACTTATTCACGTTAAAAATATTCAACTTGTCAAACTGGACCTTTGTTAATATTAGTTGAGTAACCCTGGCTTATACTGAACAGCCAATTTTTTAAATTACAAAAACAAAGCATATTTGTCGATATAACTTGTTGTAGCCTATTATGTTATTTAGCCTATATTTAATTGTTTTGTGTATCTCAACGAGATATAACACAATGAGTTGAAACTCACTCTTCTCTTAGTGTTTCTCTTTTATCTTTCTCGTTTCTCTACGTGGTTCGTTTCATGGTTCACTGCTTGCACATGGAAGCTTGTTTTCGTTTGTAAATTAACTTGTTGGAATACTCAAATCAACATCAAACATGAACAATAAACATAGAAAAATTTATATCAACAACAAAACATTCTTTTAAACTCATCCGGTTCAGTGTTCCCTCTGAGGCGAGAGAAATGCAAAATTGTTTGGGCATGTTCACACTGCTCAATATAAAGTGAGAAGCCATACAATGCTGGGCATGTTTAGGTTAAAAATTTAGGGCATTTTCTCAGCCACCATTTTGTAGAGGGGATCCTGATGCGGTTCTAGTTTAAAAATACCTTAGTGCCAGTCTGGTTGTTTTTGGGACAGCTTCTTTGCCTGTGGTAAATGCTTCAGCAGATTTTGTGGTAATGTGCGTGAATATATGTTATCATTGGGCTGAGCATTTTGACATCCAATGCATACCTTGTATGCTTCTATTGCACTTAATAACTGAGAAATAGTACAGTTTCTGGCACTTAGTGCAGAAGTGGCAGTGAGGGAGACAGCCCACCCAAAAAATGTAACACCTATTTCCAAATTTTCATTTACAGTAACGGTGTACTTCGTTTGGTCACAGGGTGCTTCCTTGTAAGTAAAAATAATGTATTTCTCATCATCATCGGCGACAAACTGCCATGGTTGCCGCAAGTGTTGGTTTGCTTGTTTCATTAAGTCTTTCAAATTTGTTGCATAAGTTCTTTCTAAGAGAGGCCGTTTCTTAGGTGAAGGTCTGACTTTGGCTACAGCTTTAGGAATTGACTTCTGTGGCAGCTTTAAAGTTGGCAGGGCACCAATCACTAGCTCTTTACGACTTCCCTCTGAAAGAACATAACATAGAGTGAATGCATTCACTTACAAGTTCTAATGTAAAATGTAAAGACTGGTCTTTACCGACCGACAATTGAATATTTGACCAACATTTCAAAAACTTATATTTGAAACAAGAGCAGTCAAGTTCACAAAATTTCTGCTTAGTTTGTTACATTAATCTGAGCGGGATATAAATGCTATCATTATTATTAAGTTATTATTACAATTTCACGATTCAACTAGCAACAGTGCAAGACTATAGCCTAAGGTTTTAAAAACATTGTAAGACTCACGACGCTAGTCTAAACGGCTTATTAGAAATTCAGGTCCTTCAAAACTGATTAAGTTGCTGACAGGCTAACAGTAGCCTGGCTGGGTTAACTTTAGGGCTGCACTAGAGTTTAATTTTAGGCTTCTGACAATAACATAATGTTAAATAATAGGTTGAAAATAGCCTAACATGTGGATAGCACCTTACCCATGGTACAAAACTATATTACTAATTAGCCAAGCACCTTAGGCGGTGAGATAGCTCAGTGGTAGAGCTCAACGCACATAAAATCGAAGGAACATCCCATCTAAAACTCTTGTGATGTCCGTTTAATCTACTGCGCAAGTGTCTGTAGTGAAGCGTGACGGCCGACACGTAAAACGGAGCAAAAAGAGGAGTTTCAACTCATTGTGTTATATCTCGTTGGTGTATCTTAAACAACTTTTTATTCTCAATAACATCGACAACGTAAAGGAAACAAAGGTGAAGACACATCAGCGTCTATTTCATAACTCACAGGCCTATTTGAAACCAACTGACAGAATCTAGTCACTTTTGTCGCAAATTGTCCATTATTTATTCATTGTTACGTATTTAAATAATTTTTATAAAACACTTCCTCTTCACAAACGTGGCCTTTTCGAATATCAACAGTTTGGATTTTAGGAATAACCTACTGACATTCTGTAGTACAAAAATGACTAAGCAAGCTAAATCGTCTTCAGATTTAGACCTTTGTCGAGATTTTCTTGATGAATTTAATTTACCATGCGGAGAAAATCGAGGCAAGGTGCCCTTTCCACAAGGACGAAATAACACAGGCTACCTAAATTTATCGCCAAAAAACACGACGCACTTTTTATAATCCATAAAACAACTTCACTTTTCGACAAAATATTATGTTTGGATAACTGGTATTGAATCAAGGAAGAACTGCGGCCTCTACACATAAGCAATTTTGTTAGATCAAAATAAAGTCAAAATCTGATAAGAATAAAATCAAAAAAAATTTTTTAGGTCAAAATAATAATGGCCCTAGTTATAACCGATTTAAAGTTCAAAGGATAGAAAAAATGGCAAAAATGGGCTGCCTTGTTTTTTTCGAAATAGAACGAATTACAACTTGAAACTCTGACAGATTATTCTTTATGCTTTTCTGACTATAAATGTGCACTTAATTCAATCAGGGACATCTAAAGAAGGGGATACGAAGGCTCAGAGCGATTGCTGATTCTCATGACACTAAAAGGGCGGTAGTTGGTACCGCGACATGCGGTTCTTTTTAAAATTGCAGAAAGTTTTGTAGTGCAGCTGGTACACTCAGCTACACAAGACAGTTAGCAAATGTTATGTAGAACATATTTAAAGAATACTTCTTTGAAAAGACAGTTGAAAGGTTACCAGTTTAGCTGTTTTTTTGACAAAACCTTTGCAGTTGGCTAGGTGTAAAGCAAGTATACGGGTAGTTGAGTTAACAAGAGATTATGAGCATTCATTGAATATACATACCTGGTTGTACCAGTGCAATGCAGGTTGTCATAACAAAGTTCGTTAAATTACTATATGTGCCAATTGTCATTTTACGATAAACACAGATTATTTAAGATAAATAGAAGCCCTTCTATTGTCAGACGTAATAAAAGCCTTCGTATCCCCTTCTCTAGAGATCCCTGAATTCAATTTCTCCAAAATGTGACTTATCAATATTTTCCGCAAACGAATTCATTTTTTATATAGAGTTTCGATATTGAAACAACAAATCGCCTACATCGTTGGCAAATTTCATTTTTCCAAAGCTAATTATACATTTTTTAATAAATTTGCACATTTTTTGTGTGAATTTAACCTTTTATGGTGACGGGAAACCCCTCAAGTTATGTCACGAATTCAGTGTTGCCATGATCATTTTAAGGTGAATGTGGAGCGATTTTCTACATTTTCAGTCGATGAGAAACAAATGCCGTCAGTGCACTTATTAACCCAATGTCGTTACTTCTGGTATTTTTATGGCATTATTTGTTAATGTCATTCCTGGGAGGTAGTGGAGAACTACTATTTGTATAGGCGTGGAAAAGACTTGAAGTGGAAATAAATCCAGAAGAAAAGATTGCTTAATGTTATTTCTATGACGTGAGTGAGAACTACGGCATTAATCTAGGTTAGCCTAATTTCCTGGGAAAAAATTGGTAAACTCCAGAACATAACCATAGAAATGACGATAAAGAAAAAAAAAGCATGAGCTGCCAGGGGTAAAAGTGTGGATTTCGAAAAGGTAAACCTTTATGTCGTACTCGTGCACAATTAACCAGGATAAAAGAAAAGCATAAGTTGTAAAAAAATACTGTGGGCTTTAAAAACGGGAAATTAAAGATTCTTTTTTGTTAATTCTAAAGTCATGTTTTATAATTTACAGTAAAAACTAGTTGAACCTTCCATATGGAAAATATTGCGTTTATAATTACTTCTGCATGTGATGATTCCAAAACAAAATGTTCAAAAAGAACAGTGTATTTGTATCGGTATTTCAAGTTTTTTAAAAAATATTTAAAACTCTATGTTATCAAATTCTAAAAACAAATTTGCCCTCGACAAATCACGTTTAATAGCATAGAATAGTTTTGACGTAACCAGGCTACGCACTTTTCAATAAGGTAGCTGCATAAGCATGATAAGCCTAAAAAATAGTCCGCTAAAGTCTGAACTGATGCGGCAGATCTAAATGTCTTGGTTTTGGTGGACGGATATGCTTGTTTGAAAGAGCAGTAACACTCTAGAAAGGGTGGTTTGGCTTCAAAGTTCAAAAACCGAGCGACATATTCCTAATGATGTTAGATGCCAGCAAGATGAAAACCAAAACTTTTCAGTATTTAAAAATATAGCAATTGTCAAATGGTGCGGGACGAAAATGTGCGTGGTTACTAGTAGAGAGTATGACGACACCACACAGGTGCACAGCAGTTTGGCAAAAATGTCTGATGAATTATATTATTTGAAGTAGGCTAGGCAATCGTCTGCACTCTGTAGCATTGTTTAATTAAATACTCGGTACACATTCATACTTAATGTTAGCAATGCAAAAATATCAAAAAATGTTAAATTTACATTACATATAGTTTTCAAGACAGTTTTCCTTTTGAATTTTTTCTTTATCTGACATTGTTTCTATATTTTTTTACGAGGCTTACATCGTTTTTTTACTATAATAAAAAAACAGTTTAATTTCCAAATCTGAACAATCTGGCAACTCTACCAGCGTGTGTCAAAGCAAAGGTTGACTTAACTGTTTGAGAGTGGCTTTGCTGGCTTACAACGCTTCCCATGGAGAAAGAATTTTTTTTTGTGTGTTGTGAAAAGGTACGGTATAAGATTAATGAATACAAAGAAACCACGGGATTTTAAATATGATCAACAGTAAAAAATGAATTTAGCAGCAGACAGGAAGTAACGAAAGACTACAGTACCGTATATCAGTCAGCCCTCTAACAGTAAAACCAGATTTTTTAAAGGAAGTGGCTATTTTTTCCACACTTAGTGCCACGGTTACAATCAGGGGTTGCCAGAGTTAGGATTACAGTTAGGAAGGGTTAAGATAAGGGTTAGAGTTAAGAATAAGATTAGGGTTTTGATCTTTGCCCAGGACTAAAAAAAAATTTCAAAATACAAGTTTTTGTTTTCAACAGCTTTAAACTTTTCTCAAATTAGGGCAGATTTCCTTATCAGGCAACACTATTGAGGCTATTGTTACACTATATAATGTAATTATAGCTACAGCCTTTTTAAATACTCACTGGCAGGGCTGGAAAAAATGTTTAGCTTCCCGGGAATCTGTTTTTTTGGCGAAAAAATTTCCCGCGGCCTACAATCACGATAATGACGTCATAATTACACTGTTTACAGTTTTCCGGCGAAAAGTCTCACGCAAAAAGTATAGACGGACATCTGTAGCTTCATAGTTCCAATAAAGAATCTTGGTATCGTATTCGTAAGCAGGCATGGCACTGTTTGTGCCTGATGTGCCCACTTTGATCGGAATAAATTAGAACAACAATAGGCTTAATAAATTAGACTTAATAAAATAGGCTTAATAAATTAGAAACATTTCGAATTTTTTCAATTACACTTCCCGTGCTTTTTATGAAGCTTTCGGGCGGACTACTGCAATATATTTGTGCAATTTTGCTAAGAACTTGTTCAGCTCTGAGGTACAAGTTGGAAATCGTAAATACCGTACGCACTACGCAGTGATATGAATCAGTGTCGGAACTGCAATGTGTCAGCAAGTTACGATGACGGTTGACGGTGAATGAAAGACGTTAGTAACATTATTCTTACGGTAAAAATTTCCCGCGAACCGACAAATTTCCCGGGAATGTGATTCCCGGATTCCACATTTTTTCCAGGCCTGCTCACTGGTCTTAAAGTATTTGGATGCAACCTAATTCGTACCCTGAACAATTCGTAGGCCTACCCACATTTTATACCCTGAAAAATACAAGAAAAAATTTAAAAAAGCCAAAATAGCACCTGGATCAAATTTTTCGCTTTTAAAACCCTAACTTTGAAATGTTTGCAGAAACTCCGATTAGCGACTTCGGCTTTCTGCTATTTTTTCTCTCGATCTTTTCAGGGTACGAATTGTTCAGGGTATGAATTAGGTTGCACTCGAAGTATTTGAGGTTACGACAAAATATCGTGTGAATAAAGTATAGAATTTGAGAACAGTTGTCAGTTAAGGCAGTAGATTGCGGTAAGACGATGTCTGTTGAAGTTAGACATCACAATTCAGTCCTCGAAATTAGCGGCGGCACACGGCAATTGCCGTGGTAAATGCCGCCGCAAACGTCATAATGGCCATTTTGCTACGGCAATAAAAATGCCGTCGCAAAATAAGCATTTAATTCGGACAAAAATTGTTCAAAATTTCTTCCTGTTTGATTTACTCGCAGCGTGAGTTTAATCAGCAGAAACATCGCACCAAGACCTCACCTCGGATTATTTTACTTGCTGTGAGCACTCACGCAGTCTTCGAAATTAGGATATTTTTACTTCGCAAAAACGTTGACGAGGTCAATACAAACGGCAAAAGTTGAAATTGCTTCGGCAATTGCTGTGAACGTTTATTTGTACCAAAACAATTTATTTGTACCGAAAAAATTGTACCAAAACATGTAAAACAAGAAGAGAAAAAAAACATTCGAATAGTCTATCACGACCACACTGTTTGATTTGTTGTGATGTAATAATACCAAAAGTAGCGATAAAGCGAACAACGCGATACGCACGCTGTTACGGTGATTCACGTTAAATAAGTCACGGGGGGGGAGGAAGTAAGTTAATTTTGGGTTGGTTCAACGTTCAAGTCAGCACAAATTGATTTAATTTTGCCGGTGGGTTATAATGCGTAACAACAATGCCCAATAAGAAATTTACGTTTGTTTTACATTAATTCGACATCTAGCGACGTTGAATTATCATGAAATAACGTTAATTGCTTAATCAGGTACCGGTAACAAATCAATAGCTCTCTGCGAGAAGATTGCCTCGATTTACGTATACACTCACATATTTTCGGCACAATTAGGATACTGCGAGCAACACAAAGTCTGTTGGATAAAGAACTAGTCAGAGTCGGAATCATCGGAGGATGAGGTTGTCGCGTCGTCACTGAAATACTTGAAAACGCAAAACTGCCCTTTTATGAACGCGATGCCATATCACCGGAAGCATTACTTTTCTTTACTGCCAAAGAACCATTTATTCGATGAAACAGTAACTTTTGCGTAACAATTAAGCCAGTATTTGTAAGGTTGCAAACTTTTTACAGTTCACAAGAGCATTGTCAGCGCATAAAATACAGTAGCTTGCGTAATACTCTGGGCTACCGCCGTGTGACACGATGAAGTGCATGAAATTTCGTTTGATTAAAGCATACGGCAATTGCCGCCGCAATTCAAGGTTTGTTGATTTGGCGACGGCAATGTTTTTGCCGTCGTAGATGGAAGCTAATTTCGAGGGCTGCAATTTGTGGATTAGAAATGGATAGCGATGATGTCGTCTCTTGCCGATGTCGGGATGCAACCTATTTCGTCCCCTGAACAATTTGTATCCTGATTTCATCCTCTAAAATTGGGGTACGAAGTGTTATGGGGACAAAATTGGTTGAATCCTTAGCTTAGAACATATCTAACCCTAACGTCATTGCATAGCACAAACAATTGATTGCAAGAATATACTTGCCAGCGCATCTAGAAAATGTTAATACTGTATCCCTTAGCTTCCATTTAAGTAGAAAAGCTTTGGATTTTTACGTTGCTTTAACAATTGATGACATTGAATCAGCGTAACAAAGGTGAATTCTTCGCTAGGAATAGATGGAAGTACCTACTTCTACACTAATTAGCACAATTTAGTTCAAATCTTACATCAGGGCACCACTAAAAGGTGGAAATGCGGAATTTCCCCAGTGTAAATAGGCGCATTGTCCGCTGAAGTAATGAATTAATGCCGATGTAGAAAAGGCGGAAATCCAATCTTGGCGTCTAAGTTTTATAATGTACAACATACAGCAATGACGCCGGATTGAAGTAACAACAGGCAATTTAAGATGATTTATCAAGGCAAAAACAAAATCATTCAGAAAATACAAACGAGAATGGTACGGTTTTTGGAATTAAAATGCTGGTTCTGCTCGTGATTTACAACTATAGAAAAGTATAGCCTAAATGAATCTATGAAGCCATAAAACGATGTTTAATTTTTTTTTTTAACATGACTTCATTACTTGTTGTACGTTTGTACAATATATATAGACGCCAAGATCAGATTTTTGCCTTTTTGACAGTAGCTAGGGATGCACAATACAGAATACCTGGCTATTCTAGAATATTCTAGAATACTTAATTTCGAATCCAGAATTTCGAATCTATTCTTAATTTCAAACAAAAAGCAAAAAAAAATGCTAGTCAAGCTAAAGACTACTAATACAACTATTAAGAAATTCGATTAATTATTATTAAATCCTGGAATAAATTCCCAATAATTGATGCTTGTGTTACTGTGAATCTGTGATTTTTATCGAACAATTTACTTGTTTAAGTTTGTTGCAATACACAAAAACTGCTCATAGATAAGACACATAGATATGTGTCATTGATTCAACGTTATCAGATGTTAAATCAACAGAAAAATGGAGGCGGGTACGGGTACGTTGTCTGTCACTTTCAGGAACGAAATTTAATAAAAGCAATTAGGCCTATAGGAAATCCCCTACACCTAGGCCCTATGGACGCATAAAGAGTGAATGTTGTAGCAACAACTTGGCTAACTAACAACAACGGGAACGCACTGCGTGTCTGCAGTTCGGATAACTGCGTGAACCCAATGAAAGAGGAAAAAAGTCGGCGCACAAGACGGAAAATATCAACGTTACATTTGCTTAACGTCGCACACTGTTCATTTATCAGATTTATTTTCGAATCCTGATATCCGAAAAGAAACTGCAAATGCGATTCGAATACATTGAGATTCGAATCTCTAAGATTCGATATTCTGTATTGTGCATCCCTAACGGTGGCTACATCAGATTTCCAGCTTTTTTACATCAGCATTAATTCTTCACTTCTGCAGATAATATGCCATTTTACGCCGGGGCTTTTCCGCATTACCACGTTTCCACCTTTTAGTGGTGCCCCTTACATCACTATGTCTGGCTTTGATCTCCGATCAATATTGATAAGGCAAGGTTGGTTACAAAATTAAATTATACAAATAGGCTAAGTTTTGGTATTACAGTAATTCTTGAAAGAAAAGGCCCAGGGAAAATTCTATAAGTGAGAATAAATACGATGAATCTACTTGCTCTTCATCACTTTCGCTCACCTGTAGGGATGGGCAAAATAGAAGAATAAGCTATTCTAGAATTATTCTAGAATAATATTTAGAATTTCGAATACCTATTCTAGAATAAGTTATTTCAATTTCAGAAAATGTCAAAAAGCTTTGTTTTTATTCTGGTTTTATTAAAGATACATAATGGAAAAGTGGCAACCAAACGAAAAAACAGCAGTAACTGCCTAGGAGAGCAAGTCTTAGTTGCAGTAAAGAATGTTTAACGCTTTTAATTGCTCGCCAGTCGGCCGCAATCGCAGTTTTGATGCTGTTAATCCAGCACTTGAGAAGAATCTTTCTGAGGATGCAGGAGTGACTAAATACTTCCTCGCAAGATCAAACAACAGCGGAAACTTTTCTTTATTTTTGTTCCACCATTCAATTGCATCGCTGTTTGGCACTTTTGCCTTAAGATACGATCGGTTTTCTTCAGAAGCTAAAAGCTGTTCGTTGTCGTCTTTGCTTAATGCTGAAGTATTTGTCGCTTCAACACCGGAGCTCAATAGATCATCCATTTCATTGGATTGCTGCATTGTTGCGGAACTTATGACACTAGGTGTAGCTGTAGCCTCACCCAGAGTTGAATTGTGTTCCATGTATATAGTAGCCTACAATGCAAATCCACAGCACAACGATCTTCCGACGTCTACAAACCGCACTGGTAAAGAGAGCTGACGAGCTGTTTTCGCTTAAGCGAATAGCTATCGCTGAGCCGAACGTAACTGATCGGCGAAAAATCAATAAAAGATTTTGGTAGTCGGAAAAGCAGATGTTTTCATTTCGGTTTGGAAAATTCGATTTCAAATCTCATTTCAATTCGAATAATTAGATATTCGGATTACAACTATTCGAAATTCTATATTGCCCATCCCTACTCACATGACACGCAAAAACAAACCTAAGAAAAAAAGCCTAGTGAAACGTTTGACTCTTCAAGCACAGGTTGTTGGACTGATGCAAGCCTTTCAGAGTGACTTTGCTGAAATTTTAAAAAGTCTTCTAAACCGTAGATATACCTAGTTCAAGATAAAGTAATTAAGCATGATGATCGACGTTAAAACTAGTGTGTTTGACGTGAGACTTAATTTGTCCATTGAGATAGCTGCTCAGACCGGACACGTTTGTCCGCTGTCAACAAAATCAAATTTCGAAGCCTGCAACCTATTTCGTCCCCTGAAAAGATCAAAAGAAATTTTGAAATGTTTGCGGCAACTCCGACATCGGGGTACAAAGTGTTCAGGGGACAAAATAGGTTGCAGTCCTGATGTCGTCCTCTCATACATCGTGACGCGCAATAATTTACTCTGCTAGAAAAAGCTTCACATGCGGCATGATGTTGGATTTCAGGTCAAGCGTCAATGTCCATGTCATCCTCGATGAGTGATTACGAATAACGTTGCCAAATTGACTTCATATGATGCGGGCTGTTGCATTTCAGCTTGAGCGTCAATGCCCATGTCAATCCCAGTGAGTAATTATGAGTAACGCTGCCGAAAAAACTAGATAGGTAATGTTTGGTTTTTGAATCTTTATCCTCAGACTGACAAAGCCTTGATTGGTTATTCCTGGTAGTTTCGCATACTTGTATAAGCTCTTGACGCATGGCCGGTTACCGATATTGACAGAGTGAAGGTTTCCGATTGTTGAAGTGTTGTTGCCAAGGAATTATTCCATTCACTAGGTGTCGCTGAATGGAGAGCAGTCCTGAAATGCGTTGCTCAAGCACACACCCCGAGAGTCAAACCAGCGTCGCATTATCTTGAGTCGAGCGCGTAACCACTGAGCTAACGAGGAGGTGTTGCTAACTTGATGATCGCTGGGAATACGCTTATTTGCTGAAACGTAGGCCACAAAAGCAGAATTGCAAAAGTAGGCTATTACATTTTCAATATTTTTTATGATGTTACATTATTCTTTTAGTTTGGTACAACTTGTGGGATTAGTGGATGAACAAACCAAAAAAAAAAACAATCAATTTGGTAGACTACTGTTTTTAAAAGTGTCTGATTTTATTCGATTACATTTTAAAAATTAATTTCTATGCTAATTGTTTTTTTTTTCGATTTGAAAAAGTTTTACTTTGGAACAACCCTAATTTTTACCTACATTTAAAGAAGACAAAAAATTGAATATTTGGCAACACTGCTTTGAAGAGATGACATCGATGTGGAACGACATCGGGGGGACGACGTGTTTATTGGACGACATCGGTGGCCTCCCTTAGAAATAGCAAGCTTTTCAGTTGAGGTTGGCGGACTAACCTGTTATGTATATTTCGCACATCAGCACTACTAGCACATCCCTAGTCTAGAAAGTGATTAGGTGCATTGATAACGAAAGAGGCTAGCTATTAATAACTGTCAACTATTTTAGACTTGGAAAAAATTATATAATATTGTATGCTAAAATAAAATCTAGGTGTTGACTTCAATTTTTTAGATTACATTTTTTACCAAGTGTTCAAATAAATTATTTCACATAATGTAGATTCAGGATTTAAATTTTAAAACTGTTATAGTAACTTTAAAAAATATAAAAAAAATACTAAAAAGAAATGCCTTCTGAAGCTGCAAAAAAGCGTGCCGCTAAAAAGAAAGAAGCTGCAAAGAATAAATCACGTTCTTCTAAAAATCCTGTCAATGGCCAAGAAAATGAAAAACCTTCAACAGAAGACACACTAAGTATAAAAATTGTCATTGGTTGTTTATTTAAAAAAAATTAAAGTGGTGTAGGCTCGATGTGCGTATTTGTTAGGCTACCATTGAGACAATTGCGATCACTTCACAAATTTGTAAATATTTTAAAACTGAAAATATTTTAACAGAAAAAAAAATTATCAGTTTTGTTTATCATAATGTTGTCACAACTTGTATTATATAAGTTTTATCTTTTTATGCTAAATATGTGAATTTATTTTGGTTTTCAAATTACGTTTTTGGAAAAACTTTTTATTTTAAAGGACTTTGCTCAGACTTTTTGCGAAACTTTTATCATCAATATTTCTTATAGGCATGTGACAGACTTTACCTTGTTTGTGAAAATATGTTGCAAATACGAGTGAAGAGAAAATGTTTCACGTACAAACAAGAGTGGAGAAAAAAGTTTGAAATAGGAACGTTGTAGAGAAATGCTGGCTTATGGAAACCAGCGACCAAACATGGCCTGCCGGCGCGGTAGTTTCGGAGGCCATTTAACGACTTGATGGCCGCCAAGTGCTTAGAGACCTGCTGTAGGCTAAAAAAACTTTCGGGTTACACAGATAAACACCAGCAGTTTCTTTGATTGATTTTACAAACTATGAGCTCTTTTCAACATGCAAGTTATTAGTACTTTTGGCCTTGTGTTTGATGGAAATTGACTTACAAATTTAAAGCGTGTGCAGGCCTCGAAACAACTTTTTTTATCCGGCGGCCAAACGTGTCCGACTGAAGCAAGCTGTTCGGCGGCCAATCACAAGCACATGGCGGCCATCGGAACGTCGACACGCATCAACATACAGTCTTCAAAATTAGCACATTTTTACTTCGGCAGAAACGTTGCCGAGGCCAAACGAAAAAAGTTGAAATTGCCTCGGCAATTGCTGTGAACGTTTATTACGAAACAATTGTACCAAAACGAGAAGCGAAAAATATACTAGAGAGTAGTCTATCACGACCGCACTGTTTGATTTGTTGTGATGTAATAATACCAAAAGTAGCGATAAAGCGAGCAACAAGATACGCACGTCGCACGCTGTTACATTAATTCACGTTAAATAACTCACGGGCGGAAAAGTAAGTTTATTTTGGGTTGATTCAACGTTCGAGTCAGCACAGATCGATTTAATTTTCCGGCGGGTTATAGGCTACTTCGTAACAACAATGCCCAATAAGAAATTTACGTTTGTTTTACATTAATTCGACATCTAGCCACGTTGAATTATCATAAAATAACGTTAATTGCCCAACCAGGTACCGGTAACAAATTAATAGCTCCCTGCGAGCAGATTGCCTCGATTTACGTATACACTAACATAATTTCGGCACAATTGCGACACTGCGAACAACACAAAGTCTGTTTGATAAAGAAATAGCTGTCAGAATCGGAATCATCAGATGCTGTATCGGAGCACGATGTTGTCACGTCATCACTGGAATCTGACACATCAAGAGGCTTGGCTGTAAATCTACACCGTCTTCGCCTTTCGCAATGAAGCGTCCACGTTTTGCGACTTTCGGGCTTTGACACACTTCCACACACCTCTTTCTTTTTCATAGAGCTCCATCAGGGTGTTGTCTAAGGAACAAATCTATGGCTGTACCATAACGACTGGGAGGAATGTCTAACCCTAACCTTACAAGCGCTCGTGTGGCCTCGGCATTTTTATTGCCGACGCTAATTTCGAAGACTGAATATATCGCATCAATAAAGTGTATTGTGATGTCACTTGCATCCTGCTTATCGTCAGACATCAGCTGCTACTTGGTCAGTCAATAATGTTAACAATTCAAGCATAGACAGTGTGTATTGTGATTTATCAGGTGCTTTGACTGCTTTCTAATCCTTTGTGATTATAAGTGGCAAAGTATTATACTTTATTCACAAGGCCGCTTGCGTAAAATTTTCTCGAAACTTCATGTCGGACAAATGCGGCCGACGGAAGGGCGAAACCGGCGGACAAAATGTTGGTTTTTGTAGGTTAATCGCGGCCATGGCCGCCTTCAGTTTCAAGGCCTGATGTGGCAATGCTGATAAAGGTACAAGAGGAAAAATTTTGATTTGAGTGAATGTGATCCAATTCCAAAACCCAAAGTAAAGCAAGTTTTTTTAAAGAAGTTAATCTAAGCCATACAACCGAGATGGATGATTTTGACTCAGTAGCGCACCCAGAAAAAAAATTAGGGGAGTGGCTATTTCAGGAATGTCGGCAGAGTGATTTGCGACAAAGGGATAGTGACAATTGGCTTATGCATATCCCTTTGATTAATATTTAAAGGCACTCACGGCCCACAACCCACCGGTTGCGATACCTGTGCCAGGGGTCCTTGGAAAAATATCTGATTTAAATAGTTGACTATGAATGAGGCAGAGCAAACCATCACTTATGATTGTGCAGAGTCTGTATCTATGATGTCACAATTGTAATTATTCCTCCGGTCCTTATTCATATCTAACCTGTAATCAAAAGGTATAAATGGAAAACATACAAAAGCTTCATTTTGGTGCCAGTTTTTTTGGGGGGAGCTTGAGCCCCCTTAGCCCCATGCTGGGTGCGCTACAGTTTTGACTGATCACTGCAGTCTGTTAAGATTCTCACAGGCATCTGCCTCACAGCTAAACAAGCTTGTTTGGATTTTAAAATGTAATGTAGCTTAGTTTATGGAAAGATGTTTTGAACATGGTATACTTTCTTGTATGTTTTTGAAGTGGAAGTGTAACATGCTTGAAAATTATTTTTTATTGAAATTTTTGAACAAAATATTTGGCAACTTCTGTGACTCTTAGGGTTCTTGTTGTATTTTCAATAAATATCAAAATCAGATTTATAAGAATTCATATGTCTATGTAACAGAAGCTTTCCTTGTGTGATTCATGAGGATGATTAAGCGTCTAAATCAGCTTCAATGTTTCCATATACCATTCTTCAAAAACGTTAAATTAGTAAAACCTTTAATTATGATGTCCAATTGTCCATTGCATTGTTGTTGCTATTACAACTAACATTACCACATATTTTTACCCCATCAAATTATCTGTAAAATAACAGGTACCACTGATATTAGTTATTGATACATGATACAAGAACAGGTATCACTGATATTAGTTATTGATACATTGCCATAGAAAACCATCTGTTTCATTTTCAGAGCATTGTGTTACAGGTAATGGGGTGGCATCAGTTAATATAAAAGAAGCAGACAAACACACACGTTCTTGCACAGGAGTGCTTGCTTCCCATCCCATATCATCAGATCTTCACATTCACAATTTTTCATGCACGTTTCATGGACAGGTCGTAACAGCTAACTGTGTTAATGTTATTTTTATACAACTTCATATTTTTATAATAGTGCCGTACAGTAAAGTTGAGGCATTTTTGTTCATAGGTGATTACATGTTTTTGACTGTGAAATTCTTATGTAAAACTTTTTATTTAATTGAAAGTATAACTGATAGTATTTGGACAACTTAAGTTGTCTTAATAACAATGATTCTTATAAAAAATGCAACAATAAAAATATACATTTTGCTTTTTCTTTAACTTTGTAATTTTCATTGCTAATTATCTGCATAATTATGCTTATCATTTGCTTTCCATTGAAAAACTGTATTTGAAATATGGTATGTGTTGCATTCCTCTTACAGGTTTTGTTTCAAGACACAAATTTAGAATTGAACTCCGGAAATCGTTACGGCTTAATTGGGCCAAATGGGTGTGGTGAGTTATTAACATAATAATTACAATAAAAATTTTTAACAAATAAATTGTGATATCAACTTTAGCCTAATGGAGCGAAGGAATAGTCGACTAATCAAGTTTGAATCTTCTTGTTCAGGCAAGTCTACCATGATGGCAACTTTGGGGGCCAGAGAAGTCCCTATCCCAGATCACATTGACAGCTTTCACCTCCAGCACGAAGCTCCTGCCATGGACAAGACTCCTCTCGTGTATGTCCTTGATGTTGATGAGGAGCGACATCGGTTGGAAGCGGAGGCTGAACGACTAACTCATGATGATCGTAAGTTTGAGGTGTTTGACATGATCGGCGTGGTCTCCAGCTCTGCATATTTTTTTATGGTGTATTTTCTTTCAGTTCAATTGTCTATTATCCACAATAGTTTATGACCGGTAGAGTTTGTTTAACCCCTATCCTCCCAACGTCAGTTTAAACTGACAGCACATAAAGAAGAGTTCCAAGCTTGTTGATGCTAGAAATCCGGCTTTGGTGTTAATCTGATAATGGAGAGTCCAGCTAATTGTTTAATTCCTTTAAATTTTGGGTTAACTGCTGTCCATTGTCCAACGGCTATGAATAAGAATAAAATTGAAAAATTCCTACACATGACTAAAAATATCTTATTGAAGCAATTCTATGCGAAACATAAATTAAAGATACACTTACAAAATTTTTGTAGTTATTTTACTACCGTCAGTTTAAACTTTAAACTGACGCTAGGAACAGGGTCTGCTACTATTCGGTGAGTCCGATTCGGTGGGTTCCTAACCTCTAACCCTATCCCTTAACCCCTAACCCTAAAACGGCAATGATAAATAGGCTACCGTACCCGATAATTTAAAAAAAAAATTGAAAAAATTACCGAATAGGGATCGGACTCACCGAAACGGGCCATTCCGCTAGGAGCAAGAGGGTACTACAGATAAAACACGATTTCTTTAATTGCACGCTTGTATTTTTGCATTGTGATGTCATAAGGTGAGTGTAAATTTTGCTTATTTGGAAACATTTCAGTAGTCTATTTATAAGTGAAAGCAGGTATAGATCCAAGATTGACCAATTACCATTTGCAATCCACAAAGTTACTTTGTTTGACATGAAAAGTTTTGGTTGAAGGCTAGACTTAGTCTATTATTCATATCCAAACAACCTTTTGGTGAAAATGTTACACTGACGTTATTTTTTCTGTTAATGATGTCTTGTTGCTTATTTGAATTTAAACTATTGACATTTTTGTTTGTTGACTTATTTTTAGCTAAAAAGAGTTTGTATTATACAGTATTTGAACATAGAACAATTAAAGTAACGCAATCTTGCTTTGTTTTACTTGTACTCTCCTGCTTCTAGCATCAGTTGAAACTGAGAGCCAAAACTTTCACAAAAAAATAATTTGTCTCGAAAAAAACATTCATTTCTTTTAAGTTACCCCTATCTAAGTCTTAGATTCTAAGGCTACCTTGAAAATATGACCAAGAGACTCGGATTCAGAAGGATATGGGTTCATTGTTTTTCGGGTCTGCTACTATTCGGCTAGTCCGATTCGGCTGACCCGATTCGGCTAGTCCGATTCGGCTATTACCCTTTTCGGCTACAGCCCGATTCGGCTAGTCCGATTTGGCTGATCCGATTCGGCTAGTTCCCTATTGGGCTACAGTCTTTATCTGTTAGTTCCCTATTCGGCAATTTTTTGAAAATCCAACGATAATCCTTCTGTAATCCAACATCGTTTCTTTTGCATTCCGACAAAGAAAAACAAATTGAAATGAAATTTAGCGAAAAATGTTTGAACTATTAAATTGAACTGTTTGCTCACATAAAATAGACAACGTCTTCTGTTTATTTAGAGAATGTTGTAATATCGCTTCTTTTATAGTTGAAATCATCGAAGCTTTAGATGAGTGGGGTTTAGACCTAACCATTGAGATCTTAAAACTAAAAAGCGAATTAAATTTATTTTTGAACTATCAATGTTTGCTCAGATAAAATTGACATGTATCATGCGTCGCCGTCTGCATGCAAACTTAGAATATATTAGAATCCTCAACTATTACAAAATTCTAAATCCAACGACACTTTCTGTTTATTTACTGTAGAGAATTTTGTATTTTGATCTCGAAGCTTTAGATGAGTGGAGTTTAGACCTAACCACTGAGATCATAAATCATATTTATGACACCGGTTACATCCCTAGTGATATGGTACGTTCCATATTCATAACTTTACCAAAGAAAACCGGAGCAACAGAATGGTCACTCCACAGAACAATTAGCCTTGTGAATTACGTAACAAACAGCTTACTCCGAATCATGTTGATGAGATTGAGACCAAAACTACAATCGGAAATTTCAACAGCACAGTTTTTATTTGTTCCAGACAAAGGGACCACAAAAGGAATTTTTTACATTAAAAATGATAACAGAGAAATGTATGTCCGGTTCTTCTGTTTATTTAGAGAATTTTGTATTTTAATTCGACAATATGGTATCTTTTGCATTCTTGCATTTTATCCAGTGTTTACCTTTGAGTGCCTTCCCAGACGGCAAAATCTGTCATTTTTACATTGATTCAACGTCTGCAGACGTTGAATCAATGTAAAAATGACGAGTTTTGATGTCTGGGTTCGTTCAAAATATGTGTTTTACATGAAAACAACAGTTTTCATGATTACCAATAGGGGTTAATGAGATAAAGTCTCAGCGAAAACGTGTCAACGAAAAAAAGACAGTTGCCAAATAGCGTTTGCAATAAAAGATGAAGTTAAAACCTAAGTGGCAGTTTAGAGTAAACCTGGGTTTCGGCGTTACATGACCTGAAATTCCTTTGGTTAGTTCCTTCGTTAGACTCTCAGTTGATGTTACTTGATCATGGCAGAGGAATCGATTAGTACGCAGCGCAAAGGTGAGGTTTTTCTACATGATGGCTACATGTTTCAACTAGCTCAATATAGTCCAGACGGGCTTAAGAAATACTGGCGTTGTTCCCGACGTGATGAGAAATGCAAGGCTCGCATCAACACTTGTGTGGCAACAAATCAGGTAATAATGTGTGTTATGATGACTATATTTTGATCATTTGAGAAAATGTGCCAAGAAATGTCAAGTACTTGAATTGTAATAATTGCAACCGTTGTTCACCTGCATTGACGTTGGACCTGGGAATGCACCACGGACTGCCCTACCCTAATAATAACAACTGCTTTGATAGTGACGTTGTGCTATTACTTATTACTAGGGCCATTTTTTTACCTAAAAAATTGAAAAATATGACTTTATTTTTTGAAATATATGATAATATATGACTTTGTTTTAAGCATCAAATTTATGCTAATCTCTAATTAATAACTCGTATGTAAGTTTTTACATGTATTTTGAACAATAACACACTCGAACAACTAACAAAACACTTCTATTTCACTTGAAAATCACTACAAAAATTCAAATGTCTAATGCATCCACTGGCGCCGACTTGCGGGGTGGCCAGCCACGCCACCCCATAACCTCTATGGCATGATGGCAGCCACCCCGTTTAGGTTACATTACTTACTGCAAATAAATGTAATTTGAACGGACGTTTAAATCTTTTTTTGATTATTGGTTTTCGCTTCAAGTCAACGTAAAGCAAGAGGTGAACCAATACAGTATTGCGAAGAAAATGATTGTTTTTGTCACAAGCATGATACTTGCGTAACATCAAGCAAGCTACGTGAAGATTACGCAACACGTGGCTACGATTTGTTTCCTTGTTGTTGGGATCGTTTTATTTGTTACTTTTCATAAGTCATTGTTACATTTGTTAGGTTTACAATGGGATTTATTAATCAATAAAATACGATCTTTCCATTGCCTCTCCCAAAAATCTTTTTTGAAAAATTTTAAACTGCTTAATATCGCTATAAATTATGACAGCTATAAAATACTTGGAAATAAAATTAGCTCCACCCCCTAAATGAATATCTATTTTCAAATTAAAAAAATGCAATTTTCGAATGCTTAGTAAAAATCAAACAAAAACATGCAGTTTGAAAGTTTATAGGTTGCCATATTGTGCTATCTGCCACCCCGTGCAAAAATAAAAGTCGGCGCCTATGTGTAGGCCTACCTACCAAACCAGCTACTTAGTAGTACGAGTCAAAGCTCTGTACTCGAAAAGTACCCTTGACTCTTGAGGTCTCAGCACTGGTTGACTTAGTCGCCGTTAAGCTGAACTATCGTAAGTCCAAATTTTTCAAAATTGCGTTTTTGGTTGATTTGATATCTTTATAAACTACAGTTTATTTTGTTAAAGCATCGTAAGTCCATCTGCTTTAGTTTTGATGATACAGAATGATGAACTATCGCAAATTGGAGTTACGATAGTTTTGCAAAATAATAAAATGGGACTTACGATACTCTGCTCTGAAAGTAATTTTACACGTTTCACGTTAACACTCCCTTTTCTTTTAGGTAATTTTTCTTTCAATCGTTTTTTGCATGTTGATATTCAAGGCTTACTTATATTTCTTTCTATTTCGCATAACAATTTTGCTGTTTTATTGTAACTACATTTCGACAATTTTTTATTGTTAAACTATCGTATGTCCATACTCATTTTTCTAACGTTCAATTTTTGCAAAAAAGAATTATCTTTTTTTCAACAACAAAGCTCCATGAAAGACAATGTATATATAGTTTTCATGTTTTTCCGTTAGAGAACTTTTAGAAAGATCAAACAATGTACAGCAAACACAGCGTGAACTTTAAAATTCAATTTTCTCAAAACTGCATTTTTGGAGTTACGACGGTTCAGCTTATTAGCGACGTAGTGGCCTACTGCAAGTGTTTATAATGTTCAGAGACTGGATTGTGTGTTGCAAAATAATGTGTCAAGATGATGTCACAATGCAAATTAACATCAAACAGCAAGCGCTATTACTAGGCTACAGAAAGTAATAAAAATGTTGCTTCCAATGCTAAGTGAGACTCAGCGTGAGAACTCTCATTGCCTCCCTTCCACAAATTATTATCAAAGTTCAATGTCTACAGGAGCTGTTTGAACTGCATTTACAAAGTTACTCCGGCTCAATCTTTGTATTTTGAAGTAAAAATGAAGTCATATTTTATGATCTAAAACAGAAAATATAACTTTTTATGACTTTATAACTTCTTAAATAGACACCGTAGAAACGTCGTTGTTTCACTGTTATCGGTTTGACAACTTTCTGCATTACCAAAAAAATATGACTTTAATGACTTTTACTGGCCCTACTTATTTCACAGGTAGTGAACACTGGCAAGAATCAGCATTTTTAGAAATGAAGACGATGTTCGATCAAGCTCAAACTTTCAGGAATGTCGTTTTATGATTATTCGCAAGAAAGAAAGTTTGTAGCAATGAAATCGGAGAAAAAGTCCGTTTCGACCCACCCTACTTGTTATGTACCGTATTGATTGTATTGACTTGTTAAACTAGGGATTGGAATTTTGTAATAGTTGAGGATTCGAATATATTCTAAGTTTGCATACAGACGGTGACGCAGGATACATGTCAAGTTTATGTGAGCAACATTTTAATTTAATAGTCCAAAAATAAATTCAATTCGCTTTTTATGTTTCGCTAAATTTCAATTCAATTTATTTTTCTTTGTCGGAATGCAAAAGAAACGATTGATGATGATTATGTGTCTCATCTGATACAGACGTTGGCGATCATGGTCTTCCAATCTTTTCTGTCATTTGCCATTCGTATAAAATCGTTCGTTTTAACTGTTGTGTTTGTGGCCCATTGATTCAATCTGTTTAAATAAGTTAATCTTTGACGGCCACTGCTTCTTTTTCCCATCCCAAATCTCCCTGTCGGTAAATATGACCTACAAATTGCATCTGGCGCCTTCTAACTGTTCTTATTATCATATCGTTACTTATTGTCTAGCATTCACATCCGTAGGTTAGAATTGATATTACATATGCTTTCAAAAGTTTAATTTTGGTCTTTGTTGTCATGTTGCGATTCCTGAAGACTACGCTCATTTTACTGAAAGTATCCTTTGCTATAGCGATTCTCTTTTTAATTTCAGTGTCACTTTGCCATCGCAAGTTATAGTGTACCCAAGATATTTCAATTTATCAACTTGTTTCACACCATTGAGTGCAACACACCATTGAATGTATGGTTGCAATTTGGATAAGTTTTCATTTTTGATACGGTCATACATTCTGTGTTTGAATTTAACTCTTACCCATTCGTGTACTGTTATTGACAGCACAATTTAATAAGTCCTGTAGATCGTTTGCAGATTCTGCTATCAGGACTGTATCATCATTCATCAGCGTATCTCAAGCTTGTTACATTTTGTACCCCAACCTTTACTCCATTCATATGTTCGATGTCTCTCAAAATCATCTCACTGTAAGCGTTGATAAGATCTGGAGATCGGACACATCTCTCTGTTATCATTTTTAATGTAAAAATTCCTTTTGTGGTCCCTTTGTCTGGAACAAATAAAAATTGTGCTGTTGAAATTTCCGATTGTAGTTTTGGTCTCAATCGCATCAACATGATTCGGAGTAAGCTGTTTGTTACGTAATTCACAAGGCTAATTGTTCTGTGGAGTGACCATTCTGTTGCTCCGGTTTTCTTTGGTAAAGTTATGAATATGGAACGTACCATATCACTAGGGATGTAACCGGTGTCATAAATATGATTTATGATCTCAGTGGTTAGGTCTAAACTCCACTCATCTAAAGCTTCGAGATCAAAATACAAAATTCTCTACAGTAAATAAACAGAAAGCGTCGTTAGATTTAGAATTTTGTAATAGTTGAGGATTCTAATATATTCTAAGTTTGCATGCAGACGGCGACGCATGATACATGTCAATTTCATCTGAGCAAACAGTAATAGTTCAAAAATAAATTTAATTCGCTTTTTAGTTTTAAGATCTCAATGGTTAGGTCAAAACCCCACTCATCTAAAGCTTCGATAATTTCAACTGTAAAAGAAATTTAATTATTCAAACATTTTTCGCTAAATTTGTCGGAATGCAAAAGAAACGATGTTGGATTTTGTTGGATTACAGAAGGATTATCGTTGGATTTTCAAAAAATTGCCGAATAGGGAATTAACCGCTAAAGACTGTAGCCCAATAGGGAACTAGCCGAATCGGATCAGCCAAATCGGACTAGCCGAATCGGGCTGTAGCCGAAAAGGGTAATAGCCGAATCGGACTAGCCGAATCGGATCAGCCGAATCGGACTAGCCGAAACGGGCCATTCCGTTGTTTTTCAAACTCAAAGGTCGATTTCACCATGCAAACGAAAACTTACTTGCAATGTTTCTGAATCCAGTAGTATCGTAGTTATACCATACTAAAAGACTTCACTTTCAAAACAATCGTGTTTGATGAAATCCCAACGTCTAATCTTTTCTTTATATTATATTAATTTAAAAGTTAAGGTTTTTATTTATCCGCTTGAAGATTCTCAGTGAGTATTGCGTGTATTCGTGCTGTATTTTTACTTGTTCTTTTCCTTTCATTAGCGGAAAGTGAAGAGCTGTTCAAAATCTACGAACGCCTTGATGAGCTTGGGTCAGACATGGCCGAAGTGCGAGCGGCAAGAATACTGTTCGGTCTCGGATTTACTGCTGAAATGCAGAAGAAGAAACTTTCAGACTTTTCTGGTGGTTGGAGAATGAGAGTATCATTGGCCAGGTAGTGTGATTTTTTTTACATGCAATATTGGTCCCGTTCAAAAGTATATGCTCTGTGTGGACGCTACTCGTGCCTTATTTGTTAGTTCACTTCTGATAACCGTTTGCAAATTTTTTTAAAATTCAAGCATGGCCTTTTGTTCTTACGTACAAAAAGTAGCATGTGTTTTACTGTTTTGTCAATACTTGTACCAAACAGAACATAGATGCGTATTTTAGGTTATCAGTACTTCAATATCTATTTTTACTTCACGATTTTTTTTAATTTGTCCAGAGGTTTGTTGTAGGATAACAAAACATGACTCGTTACAAAATGGTGTGCGATCTCAGTATGTACATACTCTAGTAGAGACTCTAGTGCACTTCTAACCAAATCTAAGGAAGGAATAAAAGCAATGAAAAATGTGACGTCATAAGTGTGACTACACGGACGACGTAGGGTTGTGACTCAGGATAATGTTGAAAATAATATTTTCTCAACAACAACAGGGCGTTATTTCTGAAACCGTACTTGCTCCTGCTGGATGAACCGACCAATCATCTCGATCTTGATGCTTGCGTGTGGTTGGAGGAAGAATTGAAAAAGTCAGTTTGTTGTTACTGCTGATGATGTCGTCACTTTTGCTTTCTGTATCGGCGTGTATTATTATCCAAAGGGTGTTCAGCATGATTTAGTTATGGAACCTCAGATATTTTAATGTCGAACTTGGCAAAATCTTACCTTTTTTCTGGTTGCGTTTAGGTTCAAAAACATCCTTGTGCTGATCTCCCATTCGCAAGATTTCCTCAACGGAGTTTGCACTAGAATAATCCACATGCACCAAAAGAAGCTACACTACTTCACGGTATACCAAGATTTGGATATTGCGATAACGTAAAGTTGACTGTCCATGCCTATTTTACGCTCACGCTTAAAAAGCTTGCTAACTCTTATGGGTGGTGTGATTTTAAAGCAATGTTCTTCTGATAATAAGATGATGTGTACACTGAACAGTGAGCCCAAAGACGACCTGAGCAATAAAAATCTGGGTTGGATTCGCTTTTGTATGTGCTCCGTTTTTCTCATTAAATAACATCACAATGACGCTTTCCAGGGAAACTACGACGCGTTCATTCAAACTAGAGGAGAGTTGGATGAAAATCAAATGAAACGATATCAGAAAGAACAGGACCAGATCAACCACATGAAGGTCAGTGATGAAACCAATGCTCCCCAAAGCATTGCGTGGTAGAGGATGCTTTTTGTCTTCCAGAAATTTTTGGTGACTCTATTAAAACCTGCATTTAAAAAGTACCAGACTGCCGTGTAGTTGCAATTTTTTGTTGTATGTATGTTGTATACAACAACATTTAGCTGTTGTATGTTTCAGGACTACATAGCTCGGTTTGGACACGGCAGTGCGAAGCTTGCTAGGCAGGCTCAAAGCAAAGAGAAGACACTGGCTAAAATGGTTGAAAAAGGTATTGCTGCTCATGCTTTTAGACTCGCTTCTGGAAACGTCTTCATTCGAAAAATTGTTTGTAATTTCCGTCCACTGCATGCCGTCTAGATTACATAACTTCTCTTCGAGCAATAGCCTAGCGAAGTTGAAGTAATGTGGAAAAAGAATTTTTTAAAAGTGAAGTTGGCTTTTAAAGGGCGCTTCATTAACCTATTCAAACTCAAAGCAACCACTCACAATTACGTTGAAATGAAATCAGTAACTCTTACTAATAAAGATTTATCCCGCACAAATAACATTGCATACATAGACTTAGCGATATGTTTCACTTTACCACATATCGCTAAGTCTATGCCAAAATGAAAACAATTTGAGCAAATACTGAGCATATCTAAAATATCTTTCTTTAGACGTGCATTCATTCACCTTTTAATCATACAGGTCTGACTGAGAAGATTCGATCTGAGCAAGGCTTCAATTTCTACTTCCCGGAGTGCACGAGGCTGTCTCCTCCTGTTCTTATGGTCCAGACCATCAGCTTTCGGTATTCTGACGAAACGGTTCGTTGTTTCAATTGTTTTCACTGGATGTTCGTTACGTTTTAGTCTTCACGTTATTTTGGCAAGCTGACACCTTTTGCATGCACGCCTAACTCAAATGTGAACATCAAAGTTTCGATGAAAATTGAATGAGGCTGTTCACCAGGCATTAAATTAAATGATATGAGATGTTCTACTGGTGCAAATTAAGCTAAACTATCACAAGATGTATACAGTGACAATCTGCTTTTATTCCTATCTTGTTGTTATTTAAGTTCCTTGTTGATCGCAATTAAGTCCCCCCTTTTTTCTAACTTATTTCAAACTTTGCGCGCGATAAGTTTTTGTCCAGAAGTTGAATTTTCATTTTGCATGTTTAGTTGTTTTCAGCAATATGTCCTGTGTTTTGCCATGCTAGACAGGTAGTCACTACCTGGTCTAGCCCCCTGAAGAAGTCAGTCGTGTTTGATTGACGAAACGTCGGAATAAAAGCAGATTGTCACTGTATACATCTTGTGATAGTTTAGCTTAATTTGCACCAGTAGAACATCTCATATCATTCAAAGTTTCGGTATTAAATATATCAGTTCTTTGTCACCGAATTTGTCTGAATTCGTGTGTTTGTGCAATACATTTTGTACTACAAAAATTGCTTAATTAATGTATTCAGGTTTATGTGCAATCTAGTTTGAAAATTGGTTCTCAACCTATTTGCCAGTACTTTACCATTACAAGGCTACAAAGTGTTAGCACTAGTTTATAATTTCGTTATCATCCGCAGCCGTGGATCTACAGGGATGTAGAGTTTGGAGTTGACATGGACACCAGACTGGCTTTGGTCGGCCCAAACGGGGCAGGCAAGTCAACATTGTTGAAACTGATCTGCGGGGAAGTGAGTAGCCGCTTTTCTCAGCTCTACTGTTGTGTCAAAGTCAATGCAATATTGTCTTTTGTCTTGGCTTTCTGTTAAAGATGCGCCTTGCCTGTTAAGTAGTTTTACCAAAGAGCTTACCTAACATCCGACACTTGAATAAACTTCATTTTCATCGTGACTGATTTTATTTCATTGCGATCAAAAGTCGTAGATCGTTTGTGGTTCGATTGAACATAGCAGTTTTAAATTTTTATAGTTGAGCCCGACAGACGGCATCATTCGACGGCACAGTCATCTGAAGATTGCCAGGTATCATCAGGTGGGTATGTTTGCCATGTATCGTCGTCGAGTTGTACCGGAAATCAATTTCTTTGTTTCATTTTAATATTTCGCAATCTGCTAAAAAAATCTGTCAATAAGTTGATTACATCTGGTTCGCGTAGCCAATGCTTCATAATGTTACTGCGTTGGTCGGTATTTTTGATTGCTGCTTTTAACGATGCCACCACTAACTTTTTGTAGTCGTGCTCTCAAGTTACCCTTTGGTTACGATTGCCCAATTACCAAAACAATGGTGATTATAATGTGCTTTCTAAGTCTGGCTGAAACAGGAAAGAGGCCACATATAGTCCAGTCGCTGAATGATTTGACCCGGAAAAAAATAATACCAAGCTGAAATTTTGTCAGGAGGTTCGATTTGTGATGTGGAGTCACCAAAAAAAAAGCCCCATAATTCCCCTTTGGGAATAGTGAGTTATGGCCATTTTTCCATAATGGCCGCAGCCCCCATAGGCCAAAAATTCGAAATCGTCTAAAATTAATGATTTATACCTCATTCGAAAGATAATTTCATACTGAATCACTTTCACAAAAGAACTATGGTCAAAAAATACACACGTTTGAAGTTATTAGCCATTAAATGCGGACTATAAGGTAGATTCCACCATTAGGCTTTAGCCTGGTGGATTTTTGTGAGGAGTGACAAGCAATGAATTACTGCATGGGTAAACCAGAGCTTACGAAAAAGTGTACAATTTTCCATCCAAAGTTACTCCTCAAACTGATTTTGGATAACTCAATATATAAACAACAACATCTAAAACTTCTTGCAGAGCTTAATCCTGGCAGTTTCGCATACTTGTGGAGGCTTTGAATCATTGACGCAGGCCCGGTCACCGAGATTGACAGAATGAAGTTTCCAATTGTTGAAGTCTTGTTGCCGGGGAATTATTCCATCCATTAAATGCCGCTGAATGAAGAGCAGTCCTTAACGTACGTTGCTCAAGCGCACACCCGAGAGTCGAACCAGCGCGCTTGATCTTGAAGCTTCTTCGTTCCAGAAGTGACGCGCTAACCAACTGAGCTATCGGGGCGGACGAGATTTGGTTGGTTCCAACACACCCCTGGGTTGCCATCTCCATATACTTTCTATGTCTAAAGTAGAATTAATAATGGAAGGTATATGAAATAATAACTTATTACATGGATATTTAAAAGATCAAGGAAATTATCTTAAATTGCCTCTCTTCTGCGTAGCTTGGTCTTCCCAAACATCGCTCATTTCCATGGATAAATATTTTAGTTCATCAGATTTTTTCACAAGCTTGAGAAAGCTTCCTTTTCCAAATGGAGCCGAAACAGTATCACAGCTGGACTATGCATGAATAAACAGAAGATGTTCTCTGATTGTCTCCAGTGGTGGTGGAACAGTTTTCATGCTCCATCCCTTCTGAGCCTTTTCTTGGAAAAATACAACATCTTGAAAATCTTCCCTCCAATGATAAAGTAACATAACAATGATGTCTGTGTCGTCGGCTACAATAACAATAGGATTTCGTCTGCTTGCAGAAAGATTGATTGCTGTTTCCACAATTTCAGTGTCAGCATCACCATCACAGTTAGTTATTTGCTGTCCATCTTTCTTAGAAATCTCTCAGAAATCATCAATAAATTGAGCTTTGTTGTGCTCATTCAAAAGAAAACGATCTTGTGTAGCTGGTAGCCTACAGAATTGATAGACGCCACTTCCGGGCGCCACTTCAACATTTGGACACTTTTTACTAGCAGTTTGTCAAATATGCTCATTTGACTTTGTAGAAGCGTATTTATATCCATCAAAGATAACATTCCATCAAAGATTTCCACCGCTGAGTAGGCTACTGCGCACCGGTCTGGTGTCGTAGTTCTCACACCCATCAGATTGATACCGCCATCAACGACGCATTGCGTACTGTGACTGGATGCCTGCGTCCCACTCCAACGGACTGCCTACCCATCCCAGCAGGCATCCAACCCGCTGAGCTACGCCGTAAAGGAACCACGATTTCTCTCTCTCGCAGCGCTCTGGACCCCGACCATCTCCTCCATGCAACATTCAAGCGACAACCACTTATAAAGCAGCGGCTGAAATCAAGACGCCCCTTTGTGTCTGCCGCACAACAACTACTTAAGAACGAGGTTTAAGTGCGGCACACTGGACGAACCACATGTAGAACACGGAGTGGCAAAATCACACCTCCACGCTCCGTGACTTCATACCCGACGCCGATCCCCGTCCACCAGGGATGTCCCTCGCAAGGTTTGCGTGGACCAGGCTTAACCACCTGCGAACTGGCGTCGGCCGCTTTCGTTCGGACATGCACAAGTGGGGCCTAGTTCCTTCATCAGAATGCGAGTGTGGTGCCACGGAACAGACCGCAGACCATGTCATCCACCACTGCCTAACTCACCGGCCTCCACATGGTGCGCATGGTCTGAGGGTCTTGGACGACGAGACTGCTGAGTGGTTGATGATTTCCTTTCCTCCGATCTTGCCTGAAAAGATTGCTCATACGCCATCATCATCAAAGATAGCATGAGCAGAATCATAGTGTCTGCTAACATAAGATACATAGAGTTGAGCCAATTCAGCAAATGTTGAGGCTTTCAACCATCTGACTCTGTGAAGTAGGGCACCTCTATCAACAACATAGCCTACAATGAATTTTTATCAATCTGGTCATTACCAACAGCTTCTGTATCATTCATTAGTGTTGTTCTCAAAGCAGCTTTGATTATTAAGTCCATCCTTGAACAGTGAAGGAGGATATGGTGTCATTTCGAATGAAAAGTACTTCTCAACATTGTCTTCACGTTCTGCAATAGCGGTCAGTCTTGTAAAAAAAATGATTAGATGACATTTACGTGTTCTTTATCTATCTTTACAACATTTCCAAGTACCTCAAGTCGTTTAATGCAGGTTTTGCGTTGAATAGTTGCAGTTGCTAAATTTTGACCATCCAATGTTTTTTGAATGATTGCTCCTATTTCCTCTGATCTCTCACAATTAACCAAATCTTCTCCAGATATAGAAACCCAGTCGGATGTCAAGGATTGTAGATGCTCATCAGCAAAAGTAAACGGATTGCGTTGTTCAAGCCAATCTCTAAACATTACATAATCATCATAGTCGCGCTTGCGTCTGGAGTCGCCCATATCTATGTGCTGTTCGCTTGACTTTATATCTAATGCGGAAAGCACCAGGCTAAAGCCTCATGGTGGATTCTGCCTTATAGTCCGCATTTAATGGCTAATAACTTCAAACGTGTGTATTTTTTGACCATAGTTCTTTTGTGAAAGTGATTCAGTATGAAATTATCTTTCGAATGATGTATAAAACATCAATTTTAGACGATTTCGAATTTTTGGCCTATGGGGGCTGCGGCCATTATGGAAAAATGGCCAAAACTCACTATTCCCAAAGGGGAATCATGGGGCTTTTTTTTTGGTGACTCCACATCACCAATAGAACCACCTGGCAAAGTTTCAGCTTGGTATTATTTTTTTCCGGGTTTGACCATTTTTTTAAGTTCAGCGACTGGACTAATATGAATACCAAACGGCTCTACCGCTATCCTTTGCATGCGAATAGTTTTATTAAGAAAATGACTTTACAAACTTCCAGCATTTGCAAGATCTCCTTGACCTCACCTTGTCACCAGTGCAGTACATGTCCAAGTGCTATCCTGAGATTAAAGACTTGGAGCAGTTGAGGAAGGTGGTGGGCCGGTACGGAATCAGTGGGAAGCAGCAGGTACCCACTGCTCTGTGTGTCTCCATATGCAACTTAACGCGATGTGGATTTGTCAAATTTGCAATATTTCTGTCCTTCGCTGCATGGAAATTATATCAAAAATCCACTGTTGCGATAGATTCGGCATCCAGTGCAGACCGACATGCACATTTTGATATTGGAAGCTTAGCTAACATCTCTTAACTTTGGTTGTGATAACTTTTCGTGGTATGTCCGCAAATATGTGTTTTATTAGCGTATCATTTAATGGTTTTTCCCCATCTTATAGCCTCCGGAAAGGGGTCTGCTACTATTCGGTGAGTCTGATTCGGTGAGTTCCTAATCTCTAACCCCTAACCCTAAAACGGCAACGATAATTAGGCTACGGTACCCGATAATTTAAAAAAAAAAATTGAAAAAATCCCCCGTTAAGGGATCGGACTCACCGAAACGGGCCATTCCTGCCGGAAAGAGCCACTTTCTGAATTACCTGTCACCTGAAATGCTCATGAAACACATCCACTTCCTAACTCATTTCCCTCGTTTTAGTTGTGCCCGATAAGCAATCTATCAGACGGTCAGAAGTGTAGGGTTGTGTTCGCTTGGTTAGCGTCGCAAAATCCAAACCTCCTACTCTTGGACGAACCGACGAATCACTTGGATATCGAAACCATCGACTCCCTCGCCGAAGCCATCAATGACTTCAACGGTGGAATGATTCTTGTCTCTCACGACTTCCGACTGATCAACCAGGTAGAAGAAGATTTTTGTGTTTTTGATTCTGCTTTTTTATTGAATTTTCTTTTTTCAAGTTTATAGATTTTCTTCCTGGAAGTCTGTGGTGCTGGTGCATGGTTAGCAAGCGTGCAATCAATTTAACTTTTGTTGATTAACACCTGCTTTGATAAAATCAACCATCGGAAAACGTGTAGCAGTTGTCTTGGTTTTTTTGTTTTCTAGAAAACTGAAGCTTTTGAGATGTTTGCTTTTTTTAAAACATTTTTGTGGTGTTTTTGCATCATTTTTATTTCACGAAAACAAATCAATAATTTCTTCACTAGGTGGCGAAAGACATCTGGGTATGTGAGAACCAGACCGTGACCCCTTGGAAGGGAGGAATTCAAAGCTACAAAGAATCGCTGAAGAAGAAGGTCATGAAACAAGACAAGAGATATTTAAAGTATGCTTTTTTTGTTTGATATCTCTAGCTTTTACTGCGGTCATGAGCCAGGAATTCAATTCTTTTTCACATTAATTTACCGTCAGATCAATGTGTCTGAATAGCTGGCTGCGGTGATAAACTTCACCAAATACTGGTGTACTGTGGTGTAGTCTTTTGGGCCCTTTTTGCTTTGAGGTTGATGAACTTTGAACCTTCCAATCGGCTCCAGGAGTGTGGAATCGCATCAAAAATACACTGATCTGAAGTTTAAGAACCGGTGCCGGACATGCCAAATGCTTTAGACACCACGGACTGATGCCATCGCTGAACATTGAACTGCGTTAGTTACGCCCACGAGCTGCATTGGCCTACTCCACAACTCTCTGCTTTATGCAAGGAAAACTTTGAAAGAAGACTTGTGAGCTTACATATACGTAATTGTTCTTGTTTTGCTTGTGGCTAATCGTTTTCATTTTTCAGGGGGCAAAGCGCTGATCATGCGGTGAAGTGAGTAAATTGCTTGTTCAGTTGAAATTCTCACTTTGGCTAAGAGTGTGTCAGTTGCTTGGTAATACGCAAGGTGGTCCCGAAGGCTTTCTGCTTGTGTTGTAACGAACTGGGTTGCTAGGTGGCCTTTTATTTGGACAGAAACGATAAATTGGTCTAATTGCATATGTTGTGTCCGACAGCTAGCAAATCATTCAGACATTGATTTGTGCCCCTATCGACTTTTTTGATGCCAGTGTTATTTTTGATTACATGTCATAATATGTCCGAGTTCCACTTGGATTACCTAGCAACTCTGGTGACGAAGGCATACTCTGTCAAGTGACCAGTTTTGAAACATTAACGTCTGTCTTTTATTTATGGCAAAGGAAGTTAAGATCAACAAGTTAAACGTGTTTAAATTTCTCTATTTCTCAGTCAAGCTCTAATGTTGCCTTTTCGTTCACTAACATAACGAGAACAATGCATTGATTGTAGAGTTCCCGTGAAGAAGCCGTCTGCTAATGTCGTCAAAGCTCAGCCTAAAAAAGGAAATGTGATCGAGATAGTCAAGCCAAAGAAGAACCTGGCTCCTTCTTCCAAATCTGTTGACTTCTGGGAGGGCGACATGTAAAAACTGTTTGGGTTGGTTTCTGCGGCGTTCTCAAATCAACCAAGAGTCGATGTAATTTTCCTGATATCGTTAAGTTAACTTATCTATAAAAACCGTCATGCTTTTTGTCACTTTTCTTAGGCAATTTTTCCTTCCTTTTTGCAACTATCGTCTCTACGTTTAATGTACGCATAAAGACGCTATTCGTGAAATGACATGTCGAACGTTTGCATGGTTTCGCTGGTTCGTGCATCTTATACACAAGCAACGAATATAACAGGAGAAGCTGGTCCGCTATCAGCCCTTTTTACAATATCTTCAGACTTCAATAGGCTGGGAGTTGACGTCATGATGTATCGAGTTTTCCAAATCTTTAAATTCTACAACGCTCAAAAGTCGTCATTTGATATTTGAAACAACTCTTCTTTCGAACCTTGTACATTTACTTTCTGCAATGTATACAGTGAATCTGCTGGACGCATGGTTTTGCGCATAATGATTGTTTAAGTGTACATTTGTCTTCACGGTAAAAAAACTAGCAGTATGAAAATAAAAACCTGAAGCTTGAAATCAAGTCGTCTCACCGACCCATTGATGTTGTATATTTAAAAGAGATTGTTGGAACATGATGCGCAGGCTTGTACAGGTGAAAACTGAGGGCGATTGTAACCACGTAACGAAATACGTACAATGCAAGTTCAAACTTGGTTGACAGGGAGTTTATCGAATCCTGCTTTCGAGGCAGTGGAGAATGTACTTCGACGATAATACTAATGAGATCTTCAGCGGAGAGTGTTGCTAAGTTATGCATGTAGCCTAAAACAACGTCCATAGAATACCGACAATTTGGTGGCAAACATTAGAAATGTTATCCATAAACACTACTAACGCTAACTATACACAAGCAACGAATATATTGAATATATGAATTTATTGATTTATTTTCTTAATGATTGCTTTCTGCGTTAGGTTGATCGCCCATTTGAGGAAGTGTCATAGTACCTGATCACCTTTACCAGTTAGTTTTTCTTACTAACTATACAGGCTGCAAAAAAAAGGATAACGCTAGATTTTGTGAAGTAACCAACCCGCAAAACTGGTCTTTGTCAACGTCTGCAGATATGGAATCTATAGAAATACAGCTAATTTTACAAGCCGGGTATTGTTAAAACAATGTTAAAAAGTTCAATAAAGAAAAAAATAAATATTGTATGGAGTTATGCAAAATGATCCTTTGTACAAAACAATCTCTAAAAACTGAGGTTTTGATCTGGACCACAGTGGTCAGGAATCGAACGCACGATGGCGCATAGCGTTCAAAGAAAGAAAGGTTTCGCTCGTTTGCGATTTGATCGTTGTACAATTGATTGTTTGGATTCCGCTTTCTCCGTCGCTTTTCGGTCATCTGTACGCTTCTGCAAAGAAACGATAATTATGAGATTGTAATAGATTGAGTTTCGTTTTTAGCGGCATGATCGCTAATTATTTTATAAATGTGAAATGGATTGTTCTATCTGCACGAGTGAAACCTTTTAAAAAGTCATACTGCAGTACGACGATAAACAGGGAAATAACAATACATGATACGTTTTACTGGTGCAAACTAAACTGAACCATCACAAGATGTATAAGGTGATAATCTGCTTTTATTCCGACGTTTCGTCAATCAGACACGAATGACTTCTTCAGCAATGGTTTTGCCATGCTAGACAGGTCGTCATTACCTGATCTAGCTCCCTGAAGAAGTCAGTCGTGACTGATTGACGAAACGTCGGAATAAAAACATACTATTACCATACATCATTGTGATAGTTCAGCTTAGTTTGCACCAGTAGAACGTATCATGTTATTTAACCAAATGCCTGGTGAGCATCCTCATTCAATTTTTAACAATAAACAGGAAAGTTACTGCAGTGAAGCTGAATTGTGCATTTCATGATGGGAAACACGGCGACATATTGCGAAACCACTGCTGCATTACATTCACACGTCGTTACAATTTATTACAACTCTTCTGGTGACTACCAAAGGACGCAAGCCATTTTATTTATCAAATGCTGTGATCAGTCTCTGTAACTACAAATCATCGTGCAGTGTATAAGCCACCTTAACGGGGGAGTCACTGCGAGAGGAATGACGCTTTGCTTCTCTCTTCCTTGCGTCACAGTCGCCTTCGCTCTTACGCGACCTTTTTCCATAATTCTCGTTGCTTGAAAGTTTCTTTACATCCATTGAAAGCCGTTTTCTGTAGAGTGCATAAAGATAACGTAACGTTACACCATTTGTTATATCTCTTTTACATAGCCAAAGCATTCCTATATCATTTGGAAGAACAAAGATGTTAGCTTGTTGTCCAAATGCCGGCATTCGCTGAAAGCAAAACAGCAGTTTTAAACTTCAATACTTTATCATATTTACAACTTGGCTGGGAATAGAATAGCTCTTCCACACTTCGCAACACCACAGCTTCGTTACAGTTGCAAAGAGATTGCTTGACTGGGTGACCAAAAATGACAAAGAAATGTAAGTGTCATGGGAGCTACCTGTGCGAGCCTGAGGATGAGTGAAGCAGAGAATGATGCCTGGTTAGTGGATCATCATCTCCATCTCGGGGAGCATCGGTGAAGGTTCTACAATATTAATCATAAGGATGAAAAAACCTAATTTGCGATCACAAACAACATAAAACTGATGCAAACAATCATCGGTGAAGACATAATAGATTTAAAACAACAAAAAACACAAGACTACGAGAAGTTCCTGCACCAGCTGTTACAAATGAGAATCAAGAGCAGACATATCATGCGTATATAGGTCGCCATGCCGTATACTTACCTCCTGCAATGTTGGGTACGTGTTTTGTCAGTATCGACTGCAAATGTAGTATTTACACGACAAACTTGTTCAAATCAAACAGGCCAATTTTCACCTTCTCAATATAATGACCGCTCGTCTTGCTTTGATGTCCTGGGGGCGCACACAATGTGTGATGGAGTCGGCGGCGTAACCTCTAAACGCAACATTAATTATTTCATCGTCTTAAATCAAACTTTAAGGGGCTGTTCAGATATAGGACGTCGCGCCCTTCCTTGCATTTATTTCCCACTGTTCCTTGTCCCACACCAAGAACGTCAAATAATAATAATAATCATGCTTTTATTTGCGCCCATTGCGATAACATACAGTACACTGCGATCACAGATGCGATACAACAGACGACAGGAAGCAGCGAAGTGACATATAGTCTTAGAGTCAGCTGCTCCCCTTATTTTTGGCTTGCCTTTAAGTGTCTTTCGCCGAGACACAGCCGCGTGCTCTGGAGCGGTGTCGAACCCACGTCCTTTCGAACGTCGCGCAGACGTTCTTACCACTCGGCTACACAGCCGACGAATGGTATTTAAACGGCTAAATAGCCACAGTGTTTAAATTAAAAGCATACAGATGAAATAAAAAAAATGACTGTTTAAAGAATGTGTATCATTTCACTCAGTGTTGTAGTTAATACAGAAAACAACTTATACGTATTTCATAACAAGCCCAAAACTTTCTAGCAGGCCATACAGAAATACATTTTTGTACAAAAGTATCGGCAAACTCACGAAATACTGGTGGCAACCCCTCGCTCGAGAGGAAGACAAACCACAGGATCTGAGACTCGAATCGGCTTGAAGGTAAACCTGCAGCCAAACGACAGTGCTGCTGTGCTAAAGAATGAAACACTGCAACAAACAATAACCGTATTTTATGTTGTGCACACTGCGACAACATGCAGCACAGTGCGATCACAGATGCGCTACAACAAGAAGCAGCGAAGTGACAAGTTAATCTTCGAGTCATCTCTTCTTTTGGCATGCCATTAAGTGTCTTTGCCGCGACACAGCCGCGTGCTTTAAAGCGATGTCAAACCCACGTCCTTTCGAACGTCGAGAAGACGTTCTCACCACTCGGCCACACAGCCAACGAATCAATTTTGATAGTTAAGGATTTGATTCAGGTCTTAGCAAGCGCTGGCAAGCAGTCCGTTTCAAAAACACTATTCATCACTTGAGTAAATACACTAAAAAGCATCACACTACTGATGACATATCACTTTGAAGTACTTTGAACAAAATGAGCGACTTTAATACTGGTTGATAAAAGTCAATGTTATGTAAAGCATCCGCACCAACCTTACAATAGGTCGCTCAAATATGTGTGCTGGGTCTACATGGGAAACAATGCAACCTCCAGGATAATAATCGTTTATCACAGCAGAGGTAATCCAATTGCGTTTGATCATCCCGGAGTCTTCGAGAGGTCTGAAAGACAATCATTGGAACAACTGCAGTAAAATCAACATAAAATGCCTTTACAGTTTGTTTTTTTTTTGTATCTAGTCTTTATGTCTGTTATCTAGTTATCTAGTTATCTAGTCTGTTATCTAGTCTTTATGCCTGGTAATTGAAGATTTAGATCAAGTGTACAAGAAGGCAAGGAAGCAAATCTTCATGTCCATCGTCAGGCATGCCATTAAGTATCCTGCAAAACTTACAGCCGCATGCTCTTGAGCTGTGTCATACCGGCGCTCTTTTGAGCTTCGCTTCAGAGCTGTCACAATTCAGCTAATAGTCATGTAGAATTTGGTCTAAAAATGGGTCGACCTAGAAAAAATTCTTATAAAGACATATGATATATCGTTGGAAAGATAATTTTATCAGCTTTTCACTGATGGGTTTTGTCATTTTTTTTACTTTGGGGAAAAAAAATTACGACCAAAAACGTGCCAGAGGGGTAAAAATTGAAATTAGGAAAAAAAAATTAACATAAGAATATTTATTTTCTTATCTTTCCTGTAATGGGTGAACAAAAGGTTAGAAACTTATGAATTATCAACAGAAAAGCAAGATATAGATGCAAAAGGTATAAATGAAAATAGAATTATAGGCTACATCTGTTTCAGGGGGTAAGAGTGAGCACGGGGGGGGGGACCAGTAAAGCTGTCGTTGTTCATTATAACTTTATTATGTTATAGTTTACTTACTACGGTTAGTGTGATACATTGTAGATAGATTCAAGTCAAGAAGAAACAGCAATTTGTGTTAAGTGTCTATCGGACTGGTGATTCACTGTGTCATGTTGGAGCTTATTTTTGCGAGAGTGATAGTAGCCTACCACACACCCTATGGACCTTATAATTTGGTCATGCTTTGAAAATGGATTGTGAAACGCTGGTTGCAATGGAGAAAAATAGAGAAAATGGCCATATTACAATTATTTCATGCATCGATACATCATGTCGTAATTTCTTGAGAAACCATGCGAGATCCAAGAAACGTCCAGCCTCAAGCAATGAACAATTCAGTAGCAAGACAGTATCGACCAGGTCAGATCAACAGTCGTTCGACTTTAAAAAGCAGTGTTTTTACTGTAGATATACAGTAGTTATATGTTTGATGAACGCACCCTGATCGAAATAAATTTGAAGAGGTGCGGACAAAATCGTCAGGAATATATTACGTAACACTTGCTTTGTGCCAAAGTAGAGACGGTAAACTTGTTAAAACAGTTCAGAAACGACTGCTTAGTGCACACGACCTGGTGGTTGCTGAAGCCAGATACCATGTATACCATGCAGAACAAGGTTTGAAAATCCTGCTTAGTATTCAACACCTGGTCGTCCAACATCCATTGAAAAAATGACATTGTTTAATACTGCATGTAAAAAAAATGGAACATGATATGGACTTGTACACCGTTGTCAGTATAAGATTGGAATCATGATATGATTACAGAATGTCACACAAACCGTATTGTTTTTCATATTTACTTTCAGGAGGACCTTCACAATCGCTTTATTGATCTTCTCTGGAGCGCAGCTTAAATCTTCAAGAAGTCACCCTCCAGGTGGTGGATACATGAGTGCGAAAACAACATCGCAATCTAAGCCAAAGTCTGTTGTAACCATGTTACCGGTGATCGACTTACACGCCACAGATTTAACAGCTTAACACTCGTTTCTATCGTTTGTGGTTGAACAGTGCCAAAAACTGAATGTCCGAATGGCATATGTAACCTTCGACCAACAGCTTCATGTAAAAGCATATGACATAGAGTCATCAAAGAACATGAGCGTATTTGTTCGATTGGGCGGCTTTCACCAGCTTATGAGTTTTCTGGGATCAATGGGTTCTTTTATGGAAGGAAGTGGCTTAAGAGCTCTTGAGACAGCATACGCTCCTGTAACTGTAGGTAGGGCACATGTTTAGTGGGAAGGCAGTTTCCCGCGCTGTTCGAGATCATCTGTTATGCGCAACAGCTATTCTGTCCCTTATGTTGGAAGAATTTTGGAGTGAGTTGACGCCCGGAGAGCAGACTGCCTTGGAGAAATTGTATGACTCAGACAGTCCTTCTGATCGTAATAATGATAACATTGGGCATAAGATGATGGCATTTTTCACCGATAAAAAGGAGCAGTTCACAAGAGAATCATGTACATCAGCTCTGTGGTTGAGCTATGTTAATTACGTTTCAGTTGTGCTGGAGTTTATTCAAGCAGAGAGAACAAGCAACTGGTTACTACACATTTCTGCGTCAAACAGCATGCTGAAGCTATTTGCTGCCACAGGTCACAACAATTATGCAAAAACATGTCGCCTGTATCTTTAAACAGTTGCTGAATTGGAAACAAGTCCCCCAGATGTCTACCGTACCAGCAATTTATGTACGGAAATCACACCGTCAGGCGTTCTAACAAACAATGGGCAGAATTCTGAACTGATTTGTCTATTAAACAGATTCTCATGAACTCTTTAAAAGGAAAAGGCGTAGTCATCGGCAAGGGCACCACCGATAATGTATTAAGGGTGTGGAATAAAACCATGCACAGGTGTGCAGAAGTGACAGATGCACTCAGTACAGTCTCATCATTGTCAAATTCTGATGATAAACACAAAGAGGCATTTGCTGGAAAAATCAAACGTGATAATGATGATTTTAAAAAAGTACAATCCTGGTTTCGTTCACATAATCCGTTGGAGTTCAGCTTATGGCTCTAGACTCAGGGTTGATTGATAACAACAACAGTGTGACCTGTGACCGATCTGAGGAGATAGGGGCATTTATCCAAATTGAACTTGATGATAAAACCTTTACTAATTGTTCCTTCAAGAGGAAGAAGCAAATAAGTGCTATAGGCTACAGAGCCTTTATGCCAGTCTAAAAATTGGTCATGATACTATCACCATTGATCCATTAGTAGCCTACTCTTTTTGAGATTGGTTGTTGTCATAGAAAGCCAGAAAACGAAATTGCAGACTACCGGTACTTTTTCTACAAGTTATCACCGTACCCAATGTCACTGTTCAAAGATGGAGTTTTACGAACTGCGCAAAAATCAAAACTGAAGTCATACATCTTGCACAAAGTTGAAATGACAAAAGAACCTGACGAGTAAGATGGTATGGACATGTGATAAGGAGGGAGGAAGGAAGTTTTCTTAGAAAGGCACTAGATCTAAAGGTGGATGGGAAGAGGAAACGCGGTCGTCCAAGAAGAACGTGGAAACAACAAGTGAAGAATGAGTTTAAAAAAGTCGGACTGAAGGAGGAATATGCAAGGGACAGGGTGAAATGGAGAAAAGGGATTAAGACAATTGCTGCGCGGAAACAATCGGCCACCCCCACTAGTGGGGAACGAACCGACGATGGATTATGATGATACCCTATGAAATGGCACTTAAACTAAAACCTTCTTCACTACGTCCTAGATGGCTTTTATGTGTTGCTTTCCTTGCTTGTAAAAGAAAAACCTTTTGTTTCGGTGAAATCTATCCTGTTATCTCCGTCTCGGTCAATTTTTACTCCCTTACACGTGTGATAAATACCTCCTAATTAGGTTATGTTTTATATTTTTGCTTTCTGATTGTTAGTTTGCTTTGTTGATAGTAATATTCCAATTTATGGTGTTGTATTCCGTTACAAAGGTAACGTATTCTAACTTACAATTGTATTATAATATTGAGCAAATTAGTGTTTTACCCCCCTGGCACGTTTTTGACCGCAACCTTTTTCCCCAATGTAAAAAAAAATGACAAATCCCATCATTGAAAAGCTGATAAAATTATCTTTCCAGCAATATATCATACGTCTTTATAAGAATTTTTTCTAGGTTGACCGAAAATTCTACAGGACTATAAGCAGCTGACAGTTAAATCAACTACATAATTTATATACGGTAGCAGTCAAACCCAGAAATGGGTTAGCCCACAAGGAATTGAGAAACTTTCCCAGTGGGCCTGTCAGATGACCAACAGCCTGTACTACAAGGATCTATAGATAGAAATACGAGCAGTCGAGCACTTTCAACCGAAGTATACCCACTTTCACCGCTTTAAGAAAATGCCTTAATAATCTTCTTAAATAAAAATAATGCGATACAAGTGGACGGAAATACAGGTTAATTCACTTTTTTAATCCGTTCATGATCAAACATTGGGAGCAAGTCCTTCAGGCGCTGACAGATAGGCACCGGTCAAATAGGCGCGCACACTGTGGCGTCAGGATATTTAGATGCGGAGCACTGTGGCGCCGTTCCTTTATGTGCTATTCCTAGTAAAGTTTGCAGATTGTATCAGCTCAGCTTTGTAAAACCTAGTCGGGGTTTTGACGGAAAACTAAATTACTCTTCACTTTGGGCTGGTATTTTTCAAAGATAAACTAATTACTGCTGGAGACAAACCAAAGCACCACTAGTTTTAATCATTCTATATTTAAACTATAGTAAAAAATACTTGATAAAAGACTACTTACTTAACCAAAAGTCTAAATATCCAGTTAGGAATGGGATCAACAACACCTTTCTGATATAATCGTTCTTGACCTGGCCCTTTTTGCTTCATTTGCTTGCCGTATGTATAACCCTGATAATGAATCATATTAGTTTTATAAGTCTGTTACTTCAGAGGTAGACCAACAATAAATCTAAAAGTTGCAATGGGAATGATTGCTTAACTTACACCCAAAATTTCATTTCAGTTTTTCTGTTTGTCATAAAATAACTCAACAACGTTTTTTAAGAATGTGTGGAAACAAAATCATCATACCTCTCCAAAAAAATATTTGACCCGGAGTGGAGCTCTATCCACAGTTTGTTTTTTATACATGTTCTGCTCTGCATTATGAACAACTTCATCGATGCGGTCTTCAATTTCTCTTGAGTCTGCAGCACTGAACAATCTTCTCTGTTCAATACCTAAAGTTTTTAAACTTAAAATCACCTTTTCTACATTATATTTATGGTTGTTATTTTGTATGATACCGTACTATTTTGTTACAAGTTAAAGCAGTTTTTATTTAGCCATGAGAATGTTGTTGCATTGGTGGGCTGTGAGGTATTCTCTTTGAAGCTGGGTTACTAGGCATTCCAATGTAAGACAGTGGACTGATTTGGGGGTGTTTCATATTTTGGACAGTTTGGTTGAGTTGTCATCCCCAATCGGCAAAAGTTGTCATTTGTCTATGATGACGACAGGCAGTACTACAGTATGACACACATAGCGTCAGAGGTGGGCAGTAGCGCGCTACTTTTTTGGTAAAAGTAGCGGTAGCGGCGCTACTTTTTAGTTGGAGTAGCGGCTGCAGTAGCGGCGCTATTTTTATTCCAAAGTAGCGGTAGCGAGAGAGGCGCTACTTTTTTTCAGTCGCACTCCCGCTACCCGCTAATTTTTAATTTAAATTGAAAAAAATGCTTGTTTTTTTGCAATACTGGCGTGGTCAAGCAGCTATATAATCGGCTTGGTTGCAAAGTTTCGGTCTTCTAGCTGACGTCAACTTCTTCGGCGATTATCTCCGTGTGATGAAGCCTATCTGTCAGGCTTTAGACATTCTCCAGGGCGAGTCCAAGGCATAGGCCTATTACGGAGTCTTGTTTCCAACCATCACAATTTGCGGGAAGAAGTTGACCAAGATCAGTGATCTTGTGACCTGTGAGGAGTTGAAAGCGAAAGTCCTTGAAGGGGTGACGAAACAATTCAATAAGTGCTTTAACAACATGAAATGCGTTATGGCATCATGTCTTCATCCCTCCTTCAAGACGTCGTGGCTACAATTTCTGCACTAGGCCTACGTTTCCACAAATGATGCTGACGCACTGCGAGAAAAAGTCAAGACAGGTGTAATTCGACTGTTGCGGGAGACATCAAGTCAGGTTGATACCGACAAGAGTGACACCGATGTATTTTTTGGAGTGTTTGCGCCATCTCATGAAACGTCGGTGCAGAAGGAAGCAACATTGTGGACGCCTTTTTTCGGATAAGAGCAAGCCCTTGAGCTTTTCGAATACCGAGTTAAAACATCTGTTTATTAAATACAACACCCCCACTCCTTCCAGTGCTGCGGTGGAGAGACTTTTCTCTGTTGGAAAAGATGTGCTTAAGCGAAAGCGGGCGACTTAGTGACTCTCATTTTGAAATGCTCGTGTTTTTAAAAGATACGTAACAATAAATTTCCCTTAGAATGTGTTTTCTATAACGACGTTAAAATGACAGCGTAAACGAATGATAATAATCGTTTTCAATGTCATTTTTGCATCACTATAGGGACTTGAGTGTTTCCTAGTGTCATTTTAGACAAAAGTAGCGGTAGCGCGCGCTACTTTGGCCCGAGTAGCGGTAGCGGGTAGCGCGCTACTTTTGTAAATTGGTAGCGGTAGCACGCGCTATTTTGGCCCAAGTAGCGGTAGCGGGTAGCGCGCTACTTTAAAAGTAGCGGGTGCCCAGTGCCCACCGCTGCATAGCATCAATTACAATACAGCATAAAAAAGACACTTGTCATCATGCCACCTTCCGTATTTTGGTATGCCAGTAGGATTTTTCCAAAGCATAGCAGCATACTCTCAATGAGGTTAAACAAAACAACCTTCACTGCACTGGTTAGATATCTTTCCTACACAGAAGAAAGATGAAACAAAAAGCCAAAGGATAAAAAACGGTGGTGATTGAAAGTGGATGTAGGCCTAGGCCTACAGATAAACAAAGCAATAAAAAAGTTAGTGAGCACAATTATTATCAAGATGTCAACCACATCACACAAATGCACAATACAGTATGGTATGGTAGGCTAGTTAGTATATGTACCTTTTTGACAATAAAGTAGAAAAAATTGTTTATAGAAATATTAAAAAAACAATTTAAATGTAAATTACTTGTGTCCATGTATATTGTATACTGTATATTTCACAACTTAGTTTGTAAAATTTTGTAAATAATAAGATGTACGGTACCCAACCTGAACAAACATTCTTTATTTCTTCTTCAGAGCCATATGATATAAATTGTTCAGTGTAATCGTTGCTTTTAGCATCTTTATACCTTTTCTGCTTCAAGTCACGTGGTGTTTTAATAGTTGTAAAAACATCCACAATGTCAGTGCTCATTTCTAAGTAATAGTGTTTCTTCCCACAAAAGGTGCCGAGACAAGGTGTACAGTAGTACACTAGAAATTCATAGCTTTCACAGCATATCAAAATAGCAGTATTGTTGATTCATACTTTTGATTACCAATAGCACTGAAGTAGACAAGTATATACATACAAGTTTTGATATATAAAATTGCAAAACCTCAATAATCTTACTATTCCTAACTTAGGCAAGACTTTAGTGTATAAAATAATTCAAATTATCAGTCATAAATCCCATAAACACAATTAGGCTACAATGAGGCGATCTTTAAAAGAGAGTTTGATTGATGATGGAAATCTTTAGCAATGGACTGAAAAACCTTCTTTTAAAGCGTAATCCTGGCAAGTTTACATACGATACTTGAACTATGATTGCTTCAATCTGATTTCTCGACATATTGCACAGCCAAACTGAAATGTTTGGCAATTGGCAGGCACAGCTGGGGGTATATACAAGTGCTGAGACTTGCAACCCTTGCGAACTGCAACCCTGGCTTTAGTTTACTTCACTGCTAAAATTACACCCCTCCCTGGTGTGCTGCAGTGCTATTGCAAAGAAGAAGTTGCAACTTTCTGTATTTGTTTTTGCATCCCAATTGATTTAGATTCGTATAAGAAAACTTTTCTGTAAGAGAATTGCAGTTTCTCCATTTTACTCTGCTACATTTTCATCAAATAAAAAGCTTGCTATTAGTAGATCGCTTTTTGTTTAATGCGTTTTAGATTGACAGTTTCAAAGTTCAATTTGTAAAAATGCATAGGTATGTGAGTGTGACGCCATCCGCACTTTAATTAGAAACTTTGCTGCACAAGGCTTTCGTTTTCATTCAATAGGTAGAGGTACCACTGAGGATAAAAACAGTTCAGTTTTCAATACGTTTGCTGAACAGGAGTTAGTGTTCACAATTTGTGTTCTTTGCTTTTACTGTGAATGTGATTCAAAACCACTTTCTGCACCTCTGCTATGTTTGATATACAGTATATTGTTTTTCGTTGTGACGGTCAGAAATAAAAACAAACTGAACTGCACTTGAAAATTTTTGTTTTTGATGAATTTACTTTGCACTGCAAAGCTTGCAGGAAATTTTCCATTTTGAAAAAGTGAAGCGGCTGACTCTAAAAGTTAGTTAGAAACTCCATCATTTTTTGTGCATCAAATACTTGCAAACATTTACTTGACTAGGGCGCCGTGAGTGTTCATAAGTTTTTATAAGGTACCGTCTGGAAGAAAGTTGGTGAAGGAAGCAAGCCTAAACCATAAAATCATAAACATTTTATGATCATTTTTTCTGGGACATTTTGTTCCAGCGACAAAAATTTGCAAATACTTACGGAGAGCAGATAAAAGGCACATGATCATTCATAACAAAAACGAAACGTCACAAAGACGTCATGTGGTTTCTGAAATTCTGATTAGGCCGTATTTAGAACTGTGTTGCCAAATTTGAAGTAAAAATTGGAACAAAAGCAACAGAGAGCTGCGACACGCCGACACCAAGCGGGAGGATCATTTTTTTAAAATTACTATGCTTTTAAATGTGAAGAAACTGTTGTTTAGAATTAAACCAGTAAATTAAGGGTTGGTAAAACGACAAAAAGACTGTGGAAATTTTTCGCTGTGTTGGGCAATATGGGCATGGTCAAAAGCAATTGTTTGCATCTGGCAACACTAACATTGATCAGATCATGGATGGACAGGACAATAAAATAAGATTAAACAACACAGAATCAGAGAAGGTGCGGGGGAGGTTGTCAAGTCTTTACATCTTTGGTCGACGTTGCCTTACACACGAAAGTGGGAGCTCCCGATGTTGGTGTGCTCAGCGAAGGCAAGACGACCCTTGTGTTCTATCAGAAACAACTTAGGTTTGTGGTATGCAAATAAAGCAAAATCCCAAAAGCGGATTAAGCTGTTTCGTGCCACAAAGGAGCTTGAACTTCAGTTTTTACTGCGTCAGGTGTTGGAACCTGGGAAGTAAACAGACCTACTTTACTTTTTGAAGCACAGTAGAAACTCACTAGCGCATAGTCAGGGTGGGGCAATTGTTTGAATAAACATTTCACTTTCTGTTACAGCTGTATTTGAGTTTTACTATGGATTTAAGCTGAAAATGCTCTCAGAATGCGCAATTTTAAAGTATTTTTTTTTAATTTTCTGGGAGTGACCCCCTCTGGGTGCTTCGCTTTTGCTGGATCGTTAATGGGCTCACTGACATGTGCAATGATACTGTAGCCTACTTATTTGCTTCCCCTCAACAATTTTTTGTTGGCTATACTGCTGAAGCTCACTGTATTTTATTTTGCTTCATGTTTAGTATTGTGTATAAGTGTTTAATATCTAACTTGTTTTATTGGTAAGTTTTCACAACATTTTAAAAATGTTTAAATCGAAGACTCCATTTGAAAAAGTATTCGGTGAGTTACTAAATCTTTTTACACTTCTTAGGCTTGTTATTACCATTCTTCAAATTGGCCTTGCTCATACACGCAACTACTTGGCAACTTCTATCTTCACACAACTGTCACCATGCATTGTTTAGTTTTTGTTTATTCAGGCTAATGCCCAGTTAATTCAGATTAAGTGAACTGGAAGTCAAGGAAGACAATCATCAACTCCACATTCAATCCTTCCTGTATGGCTTTAATCGCATTGCCAAAGACACAGCTACAGCTGTATACTCTCAATTGTTGTCAAATTCAACAGCGTTTTGAATGTGGTATCAGCACTCTTTACCCACTATACAGCTAACTTGAAGCCCAAGTACTGGAATTAAACGTTGAGAGAAAACAGGTGTACGAAAGTTGATACTAATCGAAGGGTAACACCAGGTTGCCAGAGTAAGAGCAGTTTGTGTCCACAGTATGATACAATAGCTAGTAGATTTTAACAAAACCCACCATATTTTTGTATATTAACTTTAATTTAACAAAACTTGTATCTGCAGACAAGGCAACAAGTAATCTGTTGCTGGAACCAGACTTGGATTGCATGTTGCAGTTGTGTGACATGATCAGAGGTGGAGATGTGAAAGTTCGAGAAGCAACGGATATAATTAAAACAAGGGTTATTGAAGAGAAAAATCCCCATGTACAATTTTTTGCGGTTTCTGTAAGTGTACCTAACACAAATGCACTATTCTAAGCTGTTTTTAAAGTGTTCTTTATTTTATTTATCAAGTGTGTACCAGCTAATATATTAATATAGTCAAATTTTATAGCTGAGTAAAGTTTGTTTACTTTTGGTTTCATATTATTATTAAATTATTTTGTGTTGATGGAAATTGAGTTGCTTGCATGCGACAATGATTAATACAGACAAAATCGGTTAATCTATCAGCCATTTGCCAGATGTTTTCATATGAGTATATACGACTACGTTCAACCAATTTGCTCTAGAAGACATGTTTATTGTGATCAGGCATTATTATTGGGAATGTGCGTATGCTAACTCGGTTGTATTGGGCTTTGCAAATGTGTGGTTTAATCTTACAACTGCTTGCAAGTCTAATTAAACTCGAAGGAATTTATTAGTGACTTTATAATTATATTGTTTCACATAACACAGTGAATTGCTTATACGACCACAGCACTTTGCTGCTAACTGCTTCAATCGGACTCCTTTTATTTTTAAAGATTTCTGCGATGTCACAAGACCAACTTAGACCATCTGTGTCCTTGTTTCAAGCATGCTATTTTTAAATATGTTGCAGTGTGATTACTTCCTTTGTCCGTTTTTTCGCCTTAGCAAAGTTCATTGTGCAAAACTTAAATCTTTATGGCGCAATGTCTTGCACGTGAGATCACAGCACTGGATTACAGCCGTGTGTTTTTCTTTCAATGGCATGCATCATTGCATCTGTCTGTTGACTTTATTTTCTTCACTTTGCTTTTGCACGTGGCAGACAATTATGCCAAAGATAAAAGGGACGTTCTCCTTTTTCTTATCAGTAAACCTTTCTCTTGTGAGTACTAGGGTTGTAAAGGGGTGAAAAGTTTCCGGGAATTTTGGAAACTTTCCAGGAAGTTTGAAGGGCCGGGAATATTGGGAATTTTCATTTGGCATTTATTATGTTTAAAACATGTTAAATAATTCATCAATTAGAAAAAAATTTCAAAAACCTATTTTAAGCATTTCTTATTTTCTTTAATTAGTATATACACTAATTTGGTGTTAATTAAGAATGAGGCTTATGCATACTTTTTCAATACCTTATTAAAAAAATACTGATCATATTTGGTAACACTCACACCAAGGTCCGCAATGGGCTCGCAAATAAAATGGCGGAAAAACTAGTATCAGCCAGGTCAAACGGCATTGTTTGAGCCGTGTGAAGACAAGTCAAGTTGAAGTTGACTCTGAAGTCAATGACGCTGCCAAAACAGTCATTAGAACATCATCTGAAGAAGCCGAGCAGGAGGAGATGCTAACCGGCAGCAACTAGAACAACGACTTTGTAACTGACTCAGTATTGTTTTTCTTTGTAAAAAAACAGATTGGTGATGATTCATTTTTGGAGTTATTAAACTATACCATGTGTTTGTCTGTTCTTAAGTATTTTAGTTATATGTACATAGTACTTTTATTCTAAACAGTATAAGGCCATTATTTTTCTGTTTCAACATCAAATTAAGATTGTTTTGAAAGTTTCCCAAAATTCCCGTTAATTCCCAAAATTTCCATGGAAAGTTTCGGCTCTGAAAATTCTCGGGAATTTTGCAACCCTATTTGTGACTCATTGTCTTTGTCGCAATGATATGATTAAATAAATGAAGTATGCAAATGAGAAGAAAATGCTGATACACTTATCCGATATATTCCTTTAAGTGGGATATATTAATCAATAGTTTTGCTTACCATTAAATAGGATTTGGTTTGGGATTTCAGATTTTAATACAAGAAAACGATTGATGCGTTTAAGCAGTAGGCTATACTACGGTACGGAGTAGCCTACGTTAAGTTGATATTTTTCAGATTTTTTCCGTGGAGTGGTTTTATAATTTATATATTGTACACATGGCCTCGTTTTCTTGCTTTTTTTCTTCCAGTTCCAGTATACAGATTTTTATTTCTATCTACTTAATGCACTGTGACAGTTATGAAAATTTTTTTATTGTGCGCTGTGATATTTTAAAAACCTGTGATAGAAAATATGTGTATATAGCGTACCGTATTTTTAAAAACTAGCTTTTCATTCTATTGTCACTAAATAAAAGCTTGGTCAGCAATTTAAGATTATAAACACAATGAAGGTATTGTTATCGTAAATAGAATTGGTCTAGCTTTGGTACAAAGCTTTGTAACTTCACTCAAAGTTCACCAGTAACTCCCTATTCCTGTATTGCTGTTATTGCAGTTTATTTGAATTTATACCGGTACTCACTTTCAGGTTTTGGACACAGTAATGAAAAATTGTGGTGAAGATGTCCATGCTGAAATATTGACTGAATCATACTTGGAAGCACTTAAAGATCTTGCCAAGGTTAGATCAATTTAACAATCATGCTTGCATTTATATATTTATTTATAGTTAGTGGTGTGATAATGACCAAGAAAGTAAGATGGCCTTTGTCAATATGCAGGGATGTAGTGGGTGGCTCGGAATTTTATAAAATATTATATAGGCTACACACTTTTATATGGTGTCAACACTGTGTGTTTTGGTCCAAATAGAATTCTAAAGGCTGGATACATCAACCAATCCGCAATATTTTGATGTGGTCCAAGTGCCGCGAAGCCTGAATGACTTGAGACTTGATTAAGCTATTCATTGTTTCTGTTGTTGAGGTAGCCAAGATTGCCGGATAATAAGACATTTTCAACTAACTTTAATCAGCCCAAATCGAGCCAAATTTTTTTGCAACAAGCCAAAAAGGGGAGCCAAAACATGTAGGTAATTTATGCACACTTAAAATGACTAAAATGCTTCCAAAATAGGTTTTATTCATATGATTATTCAGTTCTGCACATTTATCTATCTTTAGGGAACAAAAAAAACTTTGCTTTCAAATGTCACATCGTCCAACATGTCTTATCATTTCAACAATCTTGGTGAAGGTTCAGTTAGTTTCTATTTTTGACAAGGAAAAGCAACAAATGCCAAACATAGCAGAGGTCTAGAAAAAGGTAGAAGCGGCAAAATACGAATGTTATATGGTGCTTGATACCAAAATAGGGGTCAGTTTAAAATATGGCAGATCACAACACTTTAGTAAGATTTTAAAATTTAGGAAAACACCTATCTAAAACGTACATAAACTTTTCATTGATTTTTTCATAATCTTGTTGCAGTCTGCAAAAAATATGAACAATGAAACCGTATTCCAAAACAAAACTTCATTATTAAACTTTTCATCTAATCTTATGGTTTAACTGATGATCCAATTAGGATGCAGAGTGTGATAAAATCTTTAAACAAACTTGTTTCAACTAAAACCGTAACCTGCAAACCTTGAGTGTTGTTTGTGGACTTCTACAGCTCGATTTCAGAGAACTAGTGAACTCACCCTTGGAACCGTGGTCTGAGAGATTGACATTGACTTCGGATGCCTGACAGTATATATATAGCAGTGGTTCTTAACCTGGGCGCTACCGCCCCCTAGTGGGCGCTGTTAACTTTTAGAGGGGCGGAAATATTCAGGGGGCGTTATAGGGGGCGCTACATTCAGAAGGTGTAACGATATTTTCCTCACTGCAAATTTGCTTTAGTAGTTCTGCTGGGGGTACGAGAATACACCGAGGATGAGGAGCTATATACAGTATAGAGATTGTGTTTAACAAGGAAAGTAGTGATTCTCTCTCAGAGCATTCTATGTTGGCCTATACAGCACAATGCACAACACCATCCGACAAGCGTGGACGTCGGATGGTGTTGTGCATGGCCTTTGTTGTTGATAATGGGCATTGTTTCCCTTTCCTTGTAGTAAGTAAAGGGCATTTTGTGGTCAGCTTTTGGCAGGGACAGCGGGCAGGCAGTGCAAGCAAACCATAAGGACTGGTCATAATAATAGTCAGTCAATAATGGTTATTAGTGTAACTCTTACTAACTACTAAAAAATCAGCAGAGATGTGCCTTAAGACTTTTAAGTTAAGAGCCTTAAGGCACATCTGTGCTGATTTTTTAGTATTAAAACTAACATCGGCTTAAACTAGTTTTTTCTTACTAACTAATAACTAATTACTACTGGCTGTAGGCTAGCCTTATAGTCTTGGAAGAAAATGTCATTAGTAGGCTACAGCCCTTATATTATGGTGGGCGCCAGACTATGGAAATCTCTGAAAAGGGGCGCTGGGGAAAAAAAGGTTAAGAACCACTGATATATAGTATTCAACTTTACTTCTCAGCCTGGTAGCCACTTTTACATGATACTTCTCGGTAAGACCCGATGACACCGCCAACCAAACAGATTATTGTTAAGTGACTTCCGTCCAATTGTGACCTATTTAGCCAGAGAGTTGATTCTACTTTGAACTTTGTTTGATAATTACAGAAGAAACAAGAGTTATGGTTTGGGTGGGAATCGACGGAATGGCCCGTTTCGGCTAGTCCGATTGGGCTGATCCGATTCGGCTAGTCCGATTCGGCTATTACCTTTTTCGGCTACAGCCCGATTCGGCTAGTCCGATTTGGCTGATCCGATTCGGCTAGTTCCCTATTGGGCTACAGTCTTTATCGGTTAGTTCCCTATTCGGCAATTTTTTGAAAATCCAACGATAATCCTTCTGTAATCCAACAAAATCCAACATCGTTTCTTTTGCACTCCGACAAATTTAGCGAAAAATGTTTGAATTATTAAACTTCTTTTATATTTGAAATTATCGAAGCTTTAGATGAGTGGGGTTTTGACCTAACCATTGAGATTTTAAAACTAAAAAGCGAATTAAATTTATTTTTGAACTATTACTGTTTGCTCAGATGAAATTGACATGTATCATGCGTCGCTGTCTGCATGCAAACTTAGAATATATTAGAATCCTCAACTATTACAAAACTCTAAATCCAACGACGCCTTCTGTTTATTTACAGTAGAGAATTTTGTATTTTGATCTCGAAGCTTTAGATGAGTGGGGTTTAGACCTAACCACTGAGATCATAAATCATATTTATGACACCGGTTACATCCCTAGTGATATGGTACGTTCCATATTCATAACTTTACCAAAGAAAATCGGAGCAACAGAATGCTCACTCCACAGAACAATTAGCCTTGTGAATTACGTAACAAACAGCTTACGGTACTCCAAATCATGATGATGAGATTGAGACCAAAACTACAATCGGAAATTTCAACAGCACAGTTTTTATTTGTTCCAGACAAAGGGACCACAAAAGGAATTTTTACATTAAAAATGATAACAGAGAGATGTGTCCGATCTCCAGATCTTATCAACGCTTACAGTGAGATGATTTTGAGAGACATCGAACATATGAATGGAGTAAAGGTTGGGGTAAAAAATGTAACAAGCTTGAGATACGCTGATGAATGATGATACAGTCCTGGTAGCAGAATCTGCAAACGATCTACAGGACTTATTAAATTGTGCTGTCAATAACAGTACACCAATGGGTTTAGAGTTAAATTCAAAAACAGAATGTACGACCGTATCAAAAAAGAAAACTTATCCAAATTGCAACCATACACTCAATGGTGTGTTGCACTCAATGGTGTGAAACAAGTTGATAAATTGAAATATCTTGGGTACACTATAACTTGCAATGGCAAAGTGACACTGAAATTAAAAAGAGAACCGCTATAGCAAAGGATACTTTCAGTAAAATGGGCACAGTCTTCAGGAATCGCAACATGACAACAAAGACCAAAATTAAACTTTTGAAAGCATATGTAGAATCAATTCTAACCTACGGATGTGAATGCTGGACAATAAGTAACGATATGATAATAAGAACAGTTAGATGGCGCCAGATGCAATTTGTAGGTCATATTCACAGACATGGAGATTTGGAAACATTTGGGATGGGTAAAGAAGCAGTGGTCGTCAAAGATTAATTTATTTAAACAGATTGAATCAATGGACCACAAACACAACAGTCAAAACGAACGATTTTATACGAATGGCAAATGACAGAAATGTTTGGAAGACCATGATCGCCAACGTCTGTATCAGATGAGACACATAATCATCATCAATCGTTTCTTTTGCATTCCGACAAAGAAAAATAAATTGAATTGAAATTTAGCGAAACATAAAAAGCGAATTGAATTTATTTTTGGACTATTAAATTATAATGTTGCTCACATAAACTTGACATGTATCCTGCGTCACCGTCTGTATGCAAACTTAGAATATATTCGAATCCTCAACTATTACAAAAATCCAATCCCTAGTTTAACAAGTCAATACAATCAATACGGTACATAACAAGTAGGGTGGGTCGAAACGGACTTTTTCTCCGATTTCATTGCTACAAACTTTCTTTCTTGCGAATAATCATAAAACGACATTCCTGAAAGTTTGAGCTTGATCGAACATCGTCTTCATTTCTAAAAATCGCGATTTAGGCCAGTGTTCACTACCTGTGAAATAAGTAGGGCCAGTAAAAGTCATTAAAGTCATATTTTATTGGTAATGCAGAAAGTTGTCAAACCGATAACAGTGAAACAACGACGTTTCTACGGTGTCTATTTAAGAAGTTATAAAGTCATAAAAAGTTATATTTTCTGTTTTAGATCATAAAATATGACTTCATTTTTACTTCAAAATACAAAGATTGAGCCGGAGTAACTTTGTAAATGCAGTTCAAACAGCTGCTGTAGACATTGAAATTTGATAATTTGTCAATAAGGGAGGTAATGAGAGTTCTCACGCTGAGTCTCACGAAGCATTGGAAGCAACATTTTTATTACTTTCTGTAGCCTAGTAATAGCGCTTGCTGTTTGATGTTAATTTGCATTGTGACATCATCTTGACACATTATTTTGCAACACACAATCCAGTCTCTGAACATTATAAACACTTGCAGTAGGCCACTACGTCGCTAATAAACTGAACCGTCGTAACTTAAAAAATGCAGTTTTGAGAAAATTGAATTTTAAAGTTCACGCTGTGTTTGCTGTACATTGTTTGATCTTTCTAAAAGTTCTCTAACGGAAAAACATGAAAACTATATATACATTGTTTTTTTTCATGGAGCTTTGTTGTTGAAAAAAAAAATACAATTCTTTTTTGCAAAAATTGAACGTTAGAAAAATGATATGGACATACGATAGTTTAACAATAAAAAATTGTCGAAATGTAGTTACAATAAAACAGCAAAATTGTTATGCGAAATAGAAAGAAATATAAGTAAGCCTTAAATATCAACATGCAAAAAACGATTGAAAGAAAAATTAACTAACAGAAAAGGGAGTGTTAACATGAAACGTGTAAAATTACTTTCAGAGCAGAGTATCGTATTCGTAAGTCCCATTTTATTATTTTATTTTTTTGCAAAACTATCGTAACTCCAATTTACGATAGTTCATCGTTCTGTATCATCAAAACTAAAGCAGATGGACTTACGATGCTTTAACAAAATAAACTGTAGTTTATAATGATATCAAATCAATCAAAAACGCAATTTTGAAAAATTTGGTCTTACGATAGTTCAGCTTATTAACGGCGACTAAGTCAACCAGTGCGGAGACCTCAAGAGTCAAGGGTACTTTTCGACTACAGAGCTTTGACTCTTACTACTAAGTAGCTGGTTTGGTAGGTAGGCCTACACATAGGCGCCGACTTTTATTTTTGCACGGGGTGGCAGATAGCACAATATGGCAACCTATAAACTTTCAAACTGCATGTTTTTGTTTGATTTTTACTAAGCATTCGAAAATTGCATTTTTTTAATGAAATTTGAAAATATATATTCATTTAGGGGGTGGAGCTATCAATCATCGAGATAATTTTATGTCCGAGTATTTTATAGCTGTCATTATTTATAGCGATATTGAGCAGTTTAAAATTTTTCAAAAAAGATTTTTGGGAGAAGCAATGGAAAGATCGTATTTTATTGATTAATAAATCCCATTGTAAACCTAACAAATGTAACAATGACTTATGAAAAGTAACAAATAAAACGATCGCAACAACAACAAGGAAAAAAATCGTAGCCACGTGTTGCGTAACCTTCACGTAGCTTGCTTGATGTTACGCGAGTATCATGCTTACGTGACAAAAACAATCATTTTCTTCGCAATCCTGTATTGGTTCCCCTCTTGCTTTACGTGGACTTGAAGCGAAAACCAATGATCAAAAAAAGATTTAAACGTCCGTTCAAATTACATTTATTTGCACTGCAGTAAGTAATGTAACCTAAACGGGGTGGCTGCCATCATGCCATAGAGGTTATGGGGTGGCGTGGCTGGCCACCCCGTAAGTCGGCGCCAGTGGATGCATAAGACATTTGAATTTTTGTAGTGATTTTCCACCGAAATAGAAGTGTTTTGTTAGTTGTTCGAGTGTGTTATTGTTCAAAATACATGTAAAAACTTACATACGAGTTATTAATTAGAGATTAGCATAAATTTGATGCTTTAAAACAAAGTCATATATTATCATATATTTCAAAAAATAAAGTCATATTTTTCAATTTTTTAGGTAAAAAAATGGCCCTAGTAATAAGTAATAGCACAACGTCACTATCAAAGCAGTTGTAATTATTACGGTAGGCCAGTCCGTGGTGCATTCCCAGGTCCAACGTCAATGCAGGTGAAACAATGGTTGCGATTATTACAATTCAAGTACTTGACATTTCTTATCACATTTTCTCAAATGATCAAAATATAGTCATCATAACACACATTATTACCTGATTTGTTGCCGCACAAGTGTGGATGCGAGCCTTGCATTTGTCATCACGTCGGGAACAACGCCAGTATTTCTTAAGCCCGTCTGGACTATATTGAGCTAGTTGAAACATGTAGCCATCATGCAGAAAAACCTCACCTTTGCGCTGTGTAGCCTACTAATCGATTCCTCTGCCATGATCAAGTAACATCAACTGAGAGTCTAACGATGAAACTAACCAAAGGCATTTCAGGTCATGTAACGTCGAAACCCAGGTTTACTCTAAACTGCCACTTAGGTTTTAACTTCATCTTTTATGGCAAACGCTATTTGGCAACTGTCTTTTTCGTTGACACGTTTTCGCTGAGACTTTATCTCATTAACCCCTATTGGTAATCATGAAAACTGTTGTTTTCATGTAAAACACATATTTTGAACGAACCCAGACATCAAAACTCGTCATTTTTACATTGATTCAACGTCTGCAGACGTTGAATGAATGTAAAAATGACGGATTTTGCCGTCTGGGAAGGCCCTCAAAGGTAAACACTGGATAAAATGCAAGAATGCAAAAGATACCATATTGTCGAATTAAAATACAAATTCTCTAAATAAACAGAAGAACCGGACATACATTTCTCTGTTATCATTTTTAATGTAAAAATTCCTTTTGTGGTCCCTTTGTCTGGTACAAACAAAAACTGTGCTGTTGAAATTTCCGATTGTAGTTTTGGTCTCAATCTCATCAACATGATTCGGAGTAAGCTGTTTGTTACGTAATTCACAAGGCTAATTGTTCTGTGGAGTGAGCATTCTGTTGCTCCGATTTTCTTTGGTAAAGTTATGAATATGGAACGTACCATATCACTAGGGATGTTTCCGGTGTCATAAATATGATTTATGATCTCAGTAGTTAGGTCTAAACCCCACTCATCTAAAGCTTCGAGATCAAAATACAAAATTCTCTACTGTAAATAAACAGAAGGCGTCGTTGGATTTAGAATTTTGTAATAGTTGAGGATTCTAATATATTCTAAGTTTGCATGCAGACAGCGACGCATGATACACGTCAATTTTATCTGAGCAAACATTGATAGTTCAAAAATAAATTTAATTCGCTTTTTAGTTTTAAGATCTCTATGGTTAGGTCTAAACCCCACTCATCTAAAGCTTCGATGATTTCAACTATAAAAGAAGCGATATTACAACATTCTCTAAATAAACAAAAGACGTCGTTGTCCATTTTATGTGAGCAAACAGTTCAATTTAATAGATCAAACATTTTTCGCTAAATTTCATTTCAATTTGTTTTTCTTTGTCAGAATGCAAAAGAAACGATGTTGGATTACAGAAGGATTATCGTTGGATTTTCAAAAAATTGCCGAATAGGGAACTAACCGATAAAGACTGTAGCCCAATAGGGAACTAGCCGAATCGGATCAGCCAAATCGGACTAGCCGAATCGGGCTGTAGCCGAAAAGGGTAATAGCCGAATCGGACTAGCCGAATCGGATCAGCCCAATCGGACTAGCCCAGCGTTTCTTAACCGGGGGTGCCAGCACCCCTTGGGGGTGCTGGAGTAGACTGTAGGGGGTGCTAAATGCATGCAGTATGTATAATATCAAAAAGTGCCGTTATACTTTTCTGCATTGTTTTGTCTTTCTGCCAGCATCAGCAGTTGTCATATCAATGATTGCTTTGTCGAAGTAGCCAACATGGTTTGTTGTTATTGTAGTCATCTCCCAGTCAAGTACGCAACTTGATCCTGAGTAGTTTGTGCGAACTTACCTGGTGGGTGCTTTGTTGTAATATTACTGGTCACCTCTAGCTTCTAGCAACTACCATGGCAAAATACGTTCCCACAAATCACTCATATCCAGAGTGGATACAGCAGCCCTTCTTGGCAGACATGAGTGATGATAATAGACTAAAGGAGGAGCTGATTGACATGCAGGTGAATCAGAGTTGTCGGACAAAATTTCTTCCTTCCACTTGCTGATTTCTGGTATGATCAGTTGACAGCATATCCTGCATTGGCACGAGCAGCATTGGAATCGAGCTTTCCATTTCCGACTACCTAACTGTGTGAAAATGCGTTCTCCACGATGCTCCAAATTAAAACAATTGACAGGAACCGCCTTCAACATGGGTTGCTCCACGATATGAGAATGGCTTTGACCAACACGAAGTCTCGAATAGAGCAATTGGTCACACATAAGCAACAACAGAAATCACATTGATAGGCTACATGTGTAACTAGTTACCCAGCGGAGTAACTTAAGTATGCTTAAGTTTTTCCATGTTTTTTCACTATTCTCGGGTTTTTCTATTTCTTTATCACCAATGACGACAGTAGTTTTGAAGAATAAACAAAATGATCAATTTGCACATCGCTTTCCTTGCAATAGTGCAGACCAAAGTTTACTGGCGGCGCCGAAATTTTGACATGCTTTTTGATCACTGGCGGTATATTTTGTATTTTTTGTCGCCTAACAAACTGTGCTGTTGTTTTAAGAGAGTCGATTCACTTACATATGATTTTAATTGAATTTTTGTTGGTGAATGAAAGTCAATTACCAAATCCTGAATCAACTTCGTTAAAACAACTTGCACAGTTTGTTAAACAACAAGAGACTTCATTACAAAATATATCGCCAGCGATCTAAAGGCATGTCAAAATTTCGGCCTCTACTAAAATTTGAGTCGGCACTGTAGTAGTCGTATGTCAACGACAGGTAGGGGGTGTTAGACTGTTCAGGCCTGTTTACAGGGGTGCTAGAGTCAGAAAAAGGTTAAGAAACGCTGGACTAGCCGAATAGTAGCAGACCCGGGAATCGAACACACGTCATCGATATGACTACCACTGCATTAACCCTCTACGCCAAGATAAGGACGACAAAACCTTGACTTAATTTACTTTGAATCAGAAATGTTTTGCATTTTTGCTCTGTTTTTCCTGCAACTTCTGATTGATTGAAACGCTGTTCCTGTAACCTCAGTATGGTTCAATGATTCACTTGTCTTACAAAGCTTTTATATTTTTAAGTGCCTACCCCTCAGCACAGATTGCAGTGTTTCAAGCAAAACGTGATAAAAATTAAACACCGCAAACTCAGCAGAGATTTTTTATGGATAAAAATTCAACATTTGACAAATAACACACTCAAAAGGAGCACAAAAATCCGCCACTCGTCAAACCAAAAAATAACACACCAACCGAAGTTAAAAAGAGCCCGATTGGGATGGAAAGCTGCTAATCTGGCAACCCGGTGAGAAAACTTCTGTTTAGCTTCAGAAGTACCACTTACAGTGATAGTGTAGGAAACTTATATATATGTCCAAATGACGCGCCTCACTGTTCTCTGTCTATGTCATGGACCATAGTATTGTTGAAAATCGTGTTCTGTCGCTTCCACCTTTTTTTGATCTGTGCTGTGTTATAGCAAGCATATTTTTCGCTTTGATGGTCAGAAATTAACTAAACTTTTAAGAATCATGCCTGTATTGTGTATGAAAAAATACTCTTTGATACAGTTTTTGTGTTGAATGTAAAACTAAAGACTGTTATTATTGAATCCTATACTTTGCATCAAATTATTTTACACAGCTTACACAAGCGCTACTTCTGGTATTCATTTGTAACTTTTTTTTTCTTTTTCGTACATTAAACTTTTTTTTTTAAATGTTGATTTTCTTTGCAGTCAACAACTTCTGAGAATGTGAAGAACAAACTTCTTGAGATGATTCAACTCTGGGGATTTGGTTTCAAGGATAAAGCTAAACTGAAAGTTGCCAATAACTTGTACAACATCATGAAAGCCGAAGGTGACGAATAACATCATTTGTTTTGTTGCACAGTCAGTTCATCCTGAGCGGATTGGAGATTTTTAATGTAGGTGTATAGAAACACAGTCTAGCCAGGGGCAGCCAGCAGCTGAATGTATTACTCCCTCATTTGTTAGAAACGAAACTCAGTTTCATTTTTATAAAGTCTCCTACAATTCAGCAGTTGTAAACTCTGCATATTACAGTTGAGCAAGTGACAACTGAGCTAGCAACATTTCAGCAAGTGGCTGAAATTGATTAAGCAACAGAAAGCAAGATTGTTAAAGCTAACTTTTAAATTGGGTGATCATTCATTTCATTGATTATCTTTCATTTCTCTATTGTAAGCTAATTCATTTCAATATACTGCACATATGCCGCTGTGATTTTACAATTCTCGGAAAAGGCTGTCTCCGAATAGGGATTTCTCCGAATCGGATTCTCCCAATAGTAGCAGACCCTAGCATATGCGGAATGGCCCGTTTCGGGGAGTCCGATTCGGTGAGTCTGATTCGGTGAGTCCGAAACGATATGAGTTTACTGTAGATTACGTTCTGAAATGTGGACTATCAATCATCATCATAATCCATCGTCGGTTTGTTCCCCACAAGTGGGGGTGGCCGATTGTTTCCTCGCAGCAATTGTTTTAATCCCTTTTCTCCATTTCACTCTGTCCCTTGCATCTTCCTCCTTCAGTCCGACTTTTTTAAATTCATCCTTCACTTGTTGTTTCCACGTTCTTCTTGGACGATCGCATTTCCTCTTCCCATCCACCTTTAGATCTAGTGCCTTTCTAAGAAAACTTCCTTCCTCCCTCCTTATCACATGTCCATACCATCTTACTCCATTTGCCCTTGCCAGTTGGTCTATGGTCTCTCTCATCTCTAGCATATCCAACAATTCTTCAGTCCTTTTTTCCCTTCTCGTTTTCACCCTACACATTGCTCTCACCATTGACCTTTCCATATCATTGATTTACAATAATTGTATGGTTTTCTTTCTTTGAGGCAACAGAGTTGCTTTCCTTAATATAAAAGTGAATGTTGCGCCTCCAAAAAAAACTGATTATTTTTAATGCTCCATTTGATGTTTTTCTTTTTAGGCTACAAGTTTCCTCCAGTAACCGATACAACGGACATGTTCAAGGCAGAAAAAGTGAGTGGGTTCTTGCATGGATTTCCGTTTAATTTTTGATTTGTGTACGTTGTTGTCGCCATTTTACTTCTGTTTTAGTTCTAACGAATATGAGATTAATATCCTAAGCTCCATGAAATACCAATCACAAAGACATGTAGTTAAGAAAACGAATGACTTTATTCCTTTAGAGATATAACAACCAAAGCAATCCTGATTGGCTATTAGTTTCAACCATTCCATAGCTGTTGCTTTGCTGGCCGGTTACACACTTCATGTAACAGCAGCCATTCAGTTTTTAGGACGATCTGTGAAACAGTGACAAAGTTTCGTTGAATGTTAAGCAGATTGTTGTTTCCATCATGCACTACAAACCCCAGCTATCAAAACAGTCCTTTTTTTACATTGATTCACCGTCTCCAGACGTTGAATCAGTGTAAAACAGGACTGGTTTGCTTGCTGAGGCGTTTGTATTTTCCACACGTTGCCAATGAACTTTCTGTTTTTTCTAGGCGCCAACGTGGAATGATGGAAACGAATGTTCGAAATGCAAAGTAGAATTTGGGCTTTTGAATAGAAAGGTTAGTGCTTTAGTGAAACTTCTAATGAGCAGTTGCTTCGAAGCGAAATATCACTCACAAACTGAGCACAAAATCTACTCATTAAACTCAAACAACGTATTCGTTCCAGCATCACTGTCGTGCGTGCGGTGGCATTTTCTGCAACAAGTGCACCAGCAAGCAAGCCATTATTCCTAAGTTCGGGATTGAGAAGGAAGTGAGAGTATGCGATGCTTGTTTCAGCGATCTCGTCAAGTAAGACTCCTCATTATAACTTTATTTACATTACACTTCTGCAAACCATGTGACATAAAATCGCTTTCACACAATTTTTTACAGAAAGTCAACCACCACCGGTGGTACGTCTGAAAATGGCCTCCCCATTGAATACCTGAATAGTTCCTTGTCCAAGCAAAGTCAGGTACGTCTTGTTAAAGGAAGATCTTCGTACGTTTTATGTTATTCTTCACATACATTTCTAATCTTTTCTACCTACTTTTAGTTCATGATTAAGCAACTGGTCAGTGGTTAATCAATTAGCAAAATCCGTCCTTTTCATATCGATTTAACGTCTAAAGACGGCTGTAGATGGTAAATCGATGTAAGAAGAAATGATTTTGTTACTTGTTGTAATTGCTGTCCTTTTAAGAATTAAATCAGTTTTCTATTTGTTAACGCTATCCAGCCTTACTATTAATTAAGAAAGATACATGGTGCCCGAAAGCAGACCTTTTTCTTCATCTTCGTATTCACGTTTAGGAACCACCGAAGCGTGACGAGGCAGCCTTGAAAGAGGAAGAGGAACTCCAACTTGCTCTTGCACTCTCCCTGGATGAGCAGGAGAACAAGCATCGGATACGGAAGGAGCAGATCTCTAGTGATGCGGTGTACGGGACGGTTGTGAAACCGTCAGTTGCACCATCGGCAACACCTTCTGTCCCTCACACAGTGGTAAGCATACCAAAAAGTTTTAGTTTTTGAAAAATGAAATTTGACTTATTCTTCTACGAAAGTTGCGCGGGAGGAATAAACGACTCACCATGCCATCTTTGAATGCTGCGTTTATGAGGCACCAAACAGGATGCATGTTACGGCAGCACTGGGTGAAACCCCTCTGACATGGCTTGCCATCACTTGTCATGCAGTTTAAGTAAATTTACACGAAATTAGACAAATGCCTGTTTGAAAGAGATTTATTGTTGAACTGTTTTAGTTAACTAAATAAAACCCACATACGTCACATTGACTCGCGCGGAAGTCTATTATTATTACTTCGTCTTTGGCTAATCCCGGTTGTCTTTCTCCCCTCACAGGACCCTGAAGTTGATCCTGATCTGGCTCGGTATTTGAACCGCTCGTACTGGGATAACAAGAAGCAGGAACAGGAAAAGAATTCAACGAAACAGGTGAAACAAAAGTTTTCTGTTTGATATTTTTCTTTTTGTTGTTGCTAAGTTTACTGGAATTTTCCGATTTTGGAACTAATTAGAATTTGAAAGCTATAGTTATGACGATCAATGATCGCTAATTTTTTGTTTTGTTTGATAAAGCAAAGTCTCCCTGAATATCTATACAATTTCACGTTTATTGTTTCCTGTATTGCGAGGATTGGATGCGAATGTCGTTTGACAAAATGTTTAAAAGTTTATCAAAACCGCTTTGGACCTGTAACGACCCTGCAGTTGTTAAACCTCTTGACACACCGAAGGGTTTGTCTCTTTTCACATGTATTATGTGTGTTTTTGTTTTTTTAAACAAGGTCAATAACAAAAATTTGAGTTACTTTTTCACTGACGTTGATGCTGCCACGATTTCAAAACTCACTTGGCGTGTATGTTCCCTACAGGAGGAAAAGAGTAATCCTGCTTCAAACAAGCAAGATGCTGTTGTCGTTGAATCCTCCGCTGAGACCATCACTGATGCTCCGTTAGCTGAAGAGGTGAGGATAGCTCGATACTTAGTGCCCGGATAGCTAAATTTGTCTTTTTTAGGTTGAATCAATGTAAAAGTGACAGATTTTGCTGTCTGGGTAAATGTTGCCCTTTTTATGGTTCCAGCGTCTTGCGACGTTAAAAACACGGTGGCGATTGACTGAAGCATTTCCAAGAATAATGAGACGAATTCTAAACCACAGCAAAGTAATCTGACGTCGTTGAAACGATGTAAAAATAGCAATTTTTTCTGCCTAGGCTTGGAAAACTTGCTACAGCTATCTGACTAGAATTACAAGTATTGTGTGGAAATGATAATGACATTAAACTTCTTCGTCGTATGAGCTGTTCTTCCGGATTATATGTTTGGGCATGATGTCATCAGCCACTCGATAGTTTCGTTATCCAGGGCCTTCAGTTCAAGCGTTCCATGTGGTGGTTGATGGATTGGGCAGTCATGGACGACATGGTCTACTGTTTGGTCTGTGGCACCACACTCGCATCTCGATGAGGAAGCCAGGCCCCGTCTGCACATGTCTGAACGAAAGCGACCGACGCCGGTTCGTAGGTGGTTAAGTCGGACCCACGCAAGTCTTGCGAGGGACATTCCCGGAGGGTGGGGATCGACGTCGGATAGGAAATCACGGAGTCGGGAGGTGTTGCTTTGCCACTCTATGTTCCATGTGTAGTTCTGACATTAAACAAAGCCAGCATTTCTAGTCTCTTCAGAACGATGAAGTACCGGATAACTCGGAGTTTCTCAACAACCTCCGTACCAGCGTGGAGATCTTCATGAACCGGATGAAGTCCGACGAGATGAGAGGAAGATCAATCGCAAACGACTCCACTGTTCAGTCGCTCTTCCAAAGCATCAACAACATGCATCCGACCCTCATACAATTCATGAATGAGCTGGAAGAAAAAAGATGTAAGAAAACGTTGTGAAAATGTAGAAATACGTTGCAAATCACTGTCATTTTGATGAAACTTGCGCTTGGTGGTGTATTTAGACGAACGTACTTGATAGCAGGAAAGTATACGATCAAGTGTCTTGCGAAAAGAAAGCAGCATGCTCAATTGCTCTTGGTGAATGTTGATCCGGCAACTTCCACTCAGTTACCTTCACTACCGGGCCGTCAGACGTGAATGATTATCTAATTTTTGAATACAAATATTTCACCTGTTGGGTATTAATTTTACGATTATTCAACGTCTTGGAATGTATGATCGCGTTTATTCACGTATGACGTGAGTCCAAACAACATCTTGATTTACTTTATTGTATCAGAAACTTCTTTCCTCAGTGCACCAGGAAGCCCTGCAAGATAAACTGGTTCAAATCCGCGACGCCAGAGCAGCACTGGACGCACTGCGGGCCGAGCACGCCGAGAAGTTGCGACAAGCTGCCGAGGAAGCGGACCGACAGCGCCAGATACAAATGGCGCAAAAACTTGAAGTGATGAGGCAGAAGAAGCAGGTAGGTGTTCGGCTTCGGCTGCTGCTTGTAATCATAATCCTCGCTTTGTTAATGTTGTTCTCGCTGTATTTACTTTGCTTTATGAGTGCAATAGTGCTGTGCGTCGTTTTTGGTCAGGTTGAGGTAAGGCTGTGGGTTAATTTGACATCAATTCCAGTGCAAAAAATCCTACTTAGGAAAATTATTCTTTTAGTAAATTTTTTTATTCACAAGCGTCGGAATACAAGTGCATCACTTGTTCGTTCAGTGGCAATGCCTCCACATTTGACATGAAAACTTCCTAGACATCGAAAATTACCGTTTTTACATCATTTGTTGAAAAATGCAACTTTTGCTGTATGGGTTTGCAAGCCCAAATGGCCATCTGAATAATAAAAAATAGAATTTTTTACAATACGCTTCTCATACCTATGTCTATTATTTCCAGGAGTACTTGGCCTATCAGCGGCAAATGGCATTGCAGCGAATGCAGGAACAGGAAGCGGCCCGGAAAGCCAGACTCGAACAGCAGAAGCAATTCATACAACAGCGCGCCATGCAACCGTCGATGCTTATTGCTGGATACAACACCCAGGTCAGCATGGTGGCTTTGTCTTGGTCCTTCTTTTCCAACGTCTCCGCGCTGGTTTATATTGCCAATCGGAAGTTAACAAGCGAGTATATAACATATGATTTCTACCTTAAAGATGTTGATTCGATCCACTGATGCCATCAATCGTAATTATTTTTACTGTAGCAAGCAAGCTCTTGGTACTTTGGTAGTTCTAAAAATGTCTTCAGTTGAGCCAACGTATATAATATGAATAAGACTTGTACATCAAACTGCATAGTGCATATGTTTTTATTTTATTCGTCAGTACATCCCGCAGCAAGGCGAAGTTCCACCCGAACAGCAACAGCCAGGTGAGCTTGTTAAGTATTCCAGCCAGGAAACCAGTTGAATCAACGTAAAAAGAGCTGGCGGAGATACTTAATTTTTGTCAAGTCACCTACCTCGTTTTCAAAGATGTTTTTTAATTGTTCTTTATTAATGTCCACGCTATTTTAGCGACATGTGAGCGATTACCATTTTTATTCTTGTCAATTTCGCCTGGTAACTTTGACATTTTGGGGCAAACGCTTCGTCAGATCAAGCTCTGCAGTGCAAACCACATGCACAGAGCCACCTTCAGACAACACGTAGACTTTCTCCTCCCTGTCTTGTTTATTTGAGCCCAGTTGGTTTATTTTTGATCATGCGCTCTCTGATATTGTCAACTCAACTGCACTGTTCACTAGGGTGTTGCAGGCGCCCTCATGTGGTCAAAAACAGCTCTACTTTTTTTTTGGTATTCCTTTTGGCATATTAGGACACTTTGTGGAGTTTTATTGAGATTGCAGAAAAACTGAGTGAGCAGATTGCAAACGAATTTTACTAGTACAAAATTGCCATATTCCCACCATTGTGGGCATTAGCTAGTGCGTTAATTTTCGGGTAAGTCTAATTTTGGTAATACACTACTGTAACAATCTTAACAGCACCTTTCTTATGTCACAAGTCATGAAATATTTTACAATGCCTGATACGCTAACTCCATTTTTGAATGATCCTTATTTATACTATGGTATTTCATTAATCGGTAATCGCCGAATAGGGAACTTGCCGAAAAAGGCTCTTGTCGAATAGGACACTCGCCGAATCGGACAAGCCGAATTGGACTCGCCGAAATGGGCCATTCTGGGTGTAGACACTGTGTGTTATAATCTACTATTATGACCAGTGGATCACAAAAATTAGAAAAAATGCGTTTCCTTCTGTCTACATCCCTACTAAAGACGACCAAAAAATCAAGGGGAGCAAACTTCCCACATATCGGCAAGTTATTCTTAGCTTTCTGTCTTTCCTAGAAGAGATGGAGGAAGAAACTTCAATAAAAAAATTTAAAAGAGAATTGTTAACACAAGCAGCTAATCAGACAACAAATGGTGTTCTGATATTTTATAAAAAAGCTAACATTCCCACACTACACTCAGTAAAAATGGCTCAGAAAATAGTGAAATTTCACGATGAAATAAATGGTGTTCTCAAAATTCAGCTGGAATACTACAAAAAGAATGAAGGCAAGCAATCTACAAGGATCAAATCATTTAAAGACAAGCTACAACTGACCTTTCCCTTCTGGCCTCGAGATGCAATAGAACGTATTCCGATTGAAGATAGAGAATTTTTAAGGAGCATGCAAATGACAAGGAAAGCGACAATGGGTGGAAGTGATCAAGTAGGCTACTTCAACGAAAAGTAAAAAGGAAGCTATCGAGAATTGCAGTTCAGAAACAAAGAAAGGAAAATGAAAAGAAGCGGAAAGAAGACATGAAAACCATCATTCTTGAGAGCTCAACTGATAATAACAGTGAAGAAGATTTAACGGATACCGTAGTATTGAAGTTTCATCTGCCGAACCTAAACGAAGACATAAGCGTACTATGAAAACAGGAACAACACTTTTTGTTCTCCATGATATTTTGCAATCACGTGGCTTAGTGGCTACTAGTATAAGCAACAAGATAACACCAAACGCATTATCCACTATCATCCATTTATTAATTCAAAGTTGTTCTGGAGAAACCAATCGGATAAATCTGCACCCTGCAACTGCTCACAGGTGTAGAATCAAGACTATTTTCAAAATCACTTAAGACATTACAGAATCTTGGTCACCCCCTGAAGTTGGCAACATCCACTGGGATGGCAAGTTAATGGCTTCATTGCAAGATCCCAATAAAGAAGTTGACCGGCTTCCTATACTGCTGTCCGGTGTAGGTGGTGCAAAACTACTCAGTATTCCACATTTGCCAACACGCTCTTCAGAAGCTGCAGGAAGGCTAGTTGCAAATGCCAGTCTAGAGCTCTTGGATAGTTGGAACTGCAGGGCTTGCCTTGCACTCTTGCAGGTATGGTTTTTGACACGGCTAGTAGCAATACTGGCTACAAAACTGGTGCCTGCATACAATTGCAGAATAATGTTAAGAAGGATTTGCTTTGGGTAGCATGCAGGCATCACGTTCGTGAAGTAATCCTGAGTCATGTTTGGAGTGATCTTAAAATTGAAAGCAGCAAAGGCCCTAACATTTCTGTGTTTGAGCGATTTCACAATAACTTTGAAAGTGTTTGTTACAACTCGCCAGATGGTTTCTGCATATCAAAATCACATGAAAGTAATTCGTTATGGAAAGACAGTCGAGAAGAATTATCTCTACTCTTTAATCAGATGAAGCAATATCCGGATTCAACTAAGTTCTTAAGAAATGATTATCTAGAACTTATAAATTTATGTGGTTTGTATATGGGAACTACTTCTTCAGTTGGTGTTACATTGCAACCACCAGGAGCACTGCACCGAGCCAACTGGATGAGCAAGCTTATCTATTGTTCTTCTGGAAAATGAGATACTCAAATTGCAAAAGCCTTATGTAGTTTTGAGGCAGGATCAGCTGAAGAAGCTGAAAAGATTTGTTCAATTTGCTGTGTATATATGTTCCCTGGTGGCTTACATATCCTATCAGCAGAGCTGCTCCTTCAAATGATCTCAAATTTTTAAAAACATTGTCACAATACACTGACACAGATTCTTTGGTGGCAAAAAGTACAAGGAAGGCATTTTTAAAACAACTCTGGTACATGACAGAAGAAATGGTTCCACTATCTCTCTTTAGTTCTGTTGTGTCCAACAGTGAAAGACAATCATTGCTCAGGCATTAATGCAGCAGCCAAAAGGTGATGGTATTTTCAAGAAAAGATTTGGAGTTGGATTTGGTAAACCGGTTTTCCTGATCTTACACAATGTGCAAATGATAGAATGCTTTGCAGCTTCATAAGTCCCGATTCATGGAACTTCTTTCAACTGATGAAGATCGATTCATTTTTTCTTAGCAAATCAGTGGATGAGTGGGGTCATGAACACTCATATGCAGGAGCAAAAAACAAAGTTGATCACTTCCATGTTGTTAATGATTCTGCAGAGCGGGGTGTCAAGTTGGCACACGACTTCCTTCCATCTGCTTAGCTTGAAGAACGCTACCAGAACATTCTTCAAGTTGTAGAAAATACAAGGAAGTCATTGCATGTTGGTTGGCATGGAGGTGTTGTGACCAATCAATTTTGAGTTAATAATTATCCAAAAATACACTTAATTATAGAAGATGAGTGTTCAAAGATATAATTTATTTGCAAAAAAACTCAAAATCAGTGACATAGGCAGTAATTTTTTCAAAATTTTTAAAGTATGGATATGATACAATCAAATACAAGTGTCAATTAATAAACATTTTCATCATTGAAAAACAACCATATAAAAATAACACCAATTTTTTTCATTTACGGGCGGTGAGTTGACATTTCTTCTTGAAAATAGTGAAATTAAGCATTGAAAAATTCAAATTAAATCTGCTAGTTCAATTTTCAACCAATCTTGTTGAAATTGCACACAATGTGTTTTTTTACCAAAAGGCACATATAAAAAAAAGTAGAAGTGAATTTGATGGAGTTTAGTTTTTTGAGGGGCGCCTGCAACACCCTACTGTTCACCCCGGTACTTCGTCAAGAACTGCCAACGGACGCTCCAAAACGAGAAACGTTCTGTGTAAAACCATGTGTCTGTCGTACTCTTATTTTATTAACAGACAAAGTATCCGATTAGATAACAATTTTGCATGACTAGGTGGATATTACGGCGGCTATCCACAGGCACAACAGCAGCAGCAGCAACAACATTTCCCTCAAGCTCAAGGAATGGTGAGTTCACTTGATACAATTAAAGTCTTTTTCTGTGCGTGTGTTTGGCTTCTTGTGCTGAAGTTACACTAACCTTTGGTGCATACTTAGCAGTATCCTGGAGCACAACCTGCTACAACCGTGTACAGCAATCAACCGAACTATACGAATAACGCCACCTACCAGCAACAGGTACAGTCATTTGTTGCCGCTGGGATTATTAAGCTGTTTTGAAGCTGAAAGGCTATCGATTTCCTGCGAAAATTGTCAAAAATAGTTTTTGTTCTGGTTAAAGTAATCTCTCGGAATAATTGTATGTTTTTCAACTTTTTATCTCCACACCAGGGAATGGCCAATGGACAGGGAGGGAATGTACTGCCTCAAGGCCAAGGTAAGTGAAGCTCTCTATATTATCTTGTGGAAACCAAGTAGCTTTGTCCACGGACATATAGCGATGGTTTTAACCTAATCGTTGTAGCGTTAATCTAATAGTGTTATTACTTTGTGTATACGTCATGATTGCCAATGTGAATACAGCACTTTGAAAGCAACATACATTCTTTTCGCAATCATTCTTCAAGGCCTTTTTCGTTTTCTTATAAGATTGTATCAGTTCCTTTTTGATTACTTTTTGTAAAACTTTACGCCTTGTTTCGATTAAGTGGTTATTTGTTGCCTTTGGATATCTGTTTAAGCCACAAAAATTACAAATATGTTGATAAATTCAACTCGTAACAACCTCCATCACCGCCACTTTATTGCTCAACGTGTTGTGCACGACATGTTGACAGACGGATACAACATGCAAGACATGAACGCATCTCTGCCACAGCAACAGCAGATACCTCCGGGTGGCGTTGCACCTCAGCAGGTAACTGTTGGTATAATCGTATGTTGTTTTGCATAGAACATCGCTACCACAACGCAATTGTGCTTCTGTGTTTCTTGTGTGCCGTTCGTATTTCTTCATCAGCAAATTGAAATGCTGAATGATTGATTAATTTATTTTTTGGTTAAGCGTTTTTCTTACAAACCTTTCTAACGTGGGTTAAAATTTAAATCAAAACATTTTGACCAGGTTGTGGCCACCGCCCCTCCGCCTACCCCCCAACCCCCTACTAACCCTCAACAAATGATGGCAGGCCCTGTCGACCCCAACACTGGATACCAGATGGGGCAGCAAGGTTACTACCAACAGCAACCGCCGCCACAGGTTTGCAGTTGATTTTTTATTTGGACTGCAGCTCTCCATACTTTGTGTGCTAACCACCCCAGACAGCAAATCAGTCTTTTTTACATTGATTCAACGTCTGCAGACCTGGAATCAATGTAAAAAACGACTGATTTGTTGTCTGGGACAGGGTTGTTGTGTTGTTACAAAATGAATAACAACAATTGATTTGATAACATAAACTTGACCTAAAAATTGACCACAAAGTAACATAAATTCATTCGCGATAAGCGCGCTGTTAGCTTCAAACGAGAAGAAACAGTCGCCTTTTTTTCCGTTGAAAACTTTTCCATGGGTGATAATCCTCAGCCAGCAAGTATTTTTATACATTGATTTAACGTCTGCAGATATCAAATCAATGTTAAATGAGACTGATTCGATGTATGTGGACTATAGATTTGAATAGCGCCGAATAATGTAACATCACAAAAGATTGTTTTGTTTTTGGGAACACTTCACCAACCGTGCAATGGAAAGTTAAAATTTTTAAGTTTTTCCATGTAGTTTTAACGACCCTGTATCAATGTAAATTAACCAACCGAACTGACTTTTTCAGGATTTGCAGAACCAGCAGCAGCAGCAGCAACAGCAAATGTACCAACCTCAAGTTGGCCAGCAAAGTCATGAACCGCTCATCTCATTTGACTAACGCTTTCTCTTGTGCCATTGCTTGGTGATCTTTATGTCGGATCCACGTTGCAACACGTGAAAAAGACGTTATCTTCTCTTAAACTTGCAATACCTATGCCGAAATACGCTTTAATCAACATCAATATAACTAACGTCTGTCTACGTTGAATCGAAGCAAATGAAAATGAGTTACCTTTGTTGATAGTAATTGAGCCATAAAGAACGGAGCTGCCGTGTGGCTTCGTGAAGCGCAAAACTGTCTTTCGATTTCATCACCATGTATAATATTAACGTCATACTTGAATTATTTCCAACAATTTCAAATTACCTTAGATTCATTTTTGCTATTGTAATTCATTGTCCAGTCTGCTATCTCGACAACATTTTCTAGAAATGTCGTTGTTCTGCCGTTTTATTGATGATTGACGTGGGAATTGATTGATTATAATTTACTTGGTCAGCACCAGGAACTGCTAGTTGTAAATTCCATCCATCCGTTTATGTTTCGAGAATCTTCACTATTTACTGCGACTTCAGCCGAGCAACGGTCTGATCAATTCATTTCCTTAATACTTTCATTATTGTACCTGTGATTCTGATATTTCTCAGCTAACTCCACTGTCGAGAAATTAGCTTTGCTCTCTACACAGCGTTAACTGGTTAAGGTAAAAAGCGAATGGGACAATGTTTGGTATTGAACCTTTTCAGCGTCATAGGAAATCAAATTGATGTTCGTGTAGCATTGTAGTGAGTTCTATTGCTCAAGTAAACCTCATCGGCGATGTATCACCTACTTGTATCACCTACTTGTATCACCTACTTGTATCACCCTACTTGTAATTATCTTGATTTACACACATTTTTTATTAACTGTTCTAATAGCAATGCAAATTTAAACTAATGATGGATTCAATTTTTTTCTTTTCTTCGCTCGAATGATTCAAGATTTTCTATGAAAAGGTTTCAGAACATACTTATCTAAGTGGCAGGTTCCTTACATAGCGTACAGTTACTTGGAACGACGGTGATATTTGTCGTATAGCTCGTGCAGTGTTTGGTGTACTTGTACAGCAAAGTGCAGCTTTAATTTTTCATTGAGATCTGTCCAGGATCTGTCGTCAAGTGTCTTGTGTTAATGGTTTTTGCTCAAGTAAAATAAATGGATGTTTGTTGAATTTTAGTGCAAGCAGGCATATTTTGTCATTACAGCTCAGGCACTATCAAGTAATCGACACACATTGATCGGTTCAATTCCACAGTTGTATGAAATGATTAGCCTATTTAATGAAAACTTGTGAAGTCGGGCAAAAAATATACGACTCTGATTCCTCGATTTACAGCCAGTGCCGGATTAACTATAGTAGCAGATGTAGCAGCTGCTACGGGCCCCGCGCTTCACAAGGCCCCGCGCTTGGTGAGCAAAACATTTTTTTTGCAAAAAAACTGTCGAACATAATTGGTAAGTAATTTTTGGCTTGCAAACTGGAATGGCATGGGAGAATACCATAGTTTTAGGATTAAATTACTTAGTCTCAACGTCTTATCCCTTCCTAATTATTGTAAACTTTAAAAACCGGTAATTTGCTCTTGAGGCAACTGCCTGATCCAGTGCCACGAGCCCACGATACTAGTTGTTTGAAAGATTATTCGACTGCACTGTACACCAGTGAGAAGAGTATCAATCTTGCCGATTGCCTTGGACAGAGTTATTACAACGCGTCCAACATGAGCGGGAAATATAACGGAGTAAGCCTACAGGCACTTGTCAAAAAAAAATTGGTGCTGTTGCAGAATATGTTCCATGCTATGCTCATTCGTTGAATTTAGTTGGTGTACGTGCTGCACAATCGTGTCCAGAAACAGTTCAGTTCTTTGAATTCGTTGAAAATATCTATCCTAGGCTATTCTTTGCTGCTTCAACACACCGTTGGTCCGTCCTGGAGTGTTCAGGTGGTGGAGTGCTAAAGAAGTTCTCTGAAACACGATGGTCCGGAAGAGCTGATGCCATTAAGGTAATTAAAGAACGTTTTCTTTTTAAAACGGAGGCACCGGATAAACTTGCAAATGACCAAGAGCAAAAGGCAGAATGTCAACAGCAGGCAAATGGACTCCTTGAGAAAATGGAGTGGCTCGAAATTGGAACCTTAGTGGTTTTTTGAAATTGCTTACCCGATCGCTTTCAAGCAAGTCAAGCCTCTCTTCAAACAAAGCGGCAAAATCTCAACATTGCTTCAGCGTTGTGTGCCTCTTTGGCAGGATCCCTACAGACTTTCAGAGAACAATTCACTAAGTTTGAGTCAGAGGCGTAGAAGCTGACTTCAGTGCGGATTACCGACCAACAAGCACAAGAAGAATTGTCCAAAATCGAACGAACGATGAGAATGTAGGCAGCGGCCGTTCAGTTTCAGATGCAATGGATATCAACTAAAGGCAGATTCCCGGTGGAAGTTTTCCTTGCAGTATTGGACAGCTTACAATCTGCGCTGGAGCAATGTCGCAAGGCATACACCAATTCGTAAAGCACATTGCTATTGATTGCTCCTCCCCAGAACTCAACTATTTCACTTCGATTAAAAATAACAATATTGACACCACGTTTCCTGACATTGACAATTTGTTACGCATTTATCTACGTATGATGGTAACTAACTGTACTGGAGAGAGATCATTTTCAAAATTGAAGTTGATGAAAAACTAGCCTATCTGCGAAACACAATGGGGCAAGAGCGGCTGCACTATAATGAAAAAATATCAAATCTGTAAAATACATTAAATCAATCTGCTACAGGCCCCGCACTTGGTTAATCCGGCACTGTTTACAGCTACGACTTCACTGTTGCCAGACTTTTTCAAACGTTTAGTAGATATCTAAAGAAGGGAATGCAAAGGCGCACAGCGATTGCCTTATTCTTATGACACTACTAGGGCGGTAGTTTGTAGCGCGTAAAATATGAGTTTCTTTTCTAAATTGCAGAAAGTTTTGTAGTGCAGCTGGTACAGTCAACTACAGAAGACAGTTATTAAATGTTACATAGAGCATATTTAAACCAATACTTGTTTGAAAAGACAGTTGAAAAGTTACCAGTAAGCGGTTTTTCTTGACAAAGCCTTTGCAGTGGGCTAGATGTAAAGCAACTGTACGGGAACTGAATTAACAAGTAACCATGAGCATGCAGTGAGTGTCCAGGCCTGATGCCAATAGCGCAATGTAGGTTATCATAACACGATTTATTAAACTACTATCGGTGCCGGTAGGCACTTTAACAAGCAGATTTCTAATAATCCACGCGCGTATCCAATCCAACCACGAACCAATGAGATGCTACGTTATCTGCTATTGTGACCATTCCAGCATTCAGCCAGAGAATTAATAATTACTTTGACCTTTGTTTGGTAATTACAGAAGAAAAAAAGAGCTATAGCAGAGGTGGGAATCAAACTCACGTCATTGTAATGACTACTACCGCCCTAACCCAATGCGCCAAGCCAACCGAAGGCAAAGCGATGATTTAATTTAGCTAGAATTTGCATTTTTCTTTTATTCTTCCCAAACGCAATCTTGATGACGTCATGAAAAGCGTAGCTTCTGATTGGTTCGTGCTGGATTGGATATCTGCATGTTAAAGTGCCTACCATCGGTGCCAATTGTCATTTTGTGGTAAACAGAGATTATTTATGATAACAGAAAAGAAACCCTTCTACTGTCAGACGTATTAAAAGCCTTCGTATCCCCAAGTACATTATTTAAAAAAAAGTAATTATTAGTTTTATAAAACTTTGGTAGAGAGTTTGCTTTGTTGAACCATAGAGAAATAAAACATAGTAACTTTAGCGGGTTTAGCATACTTTATTTCACACAAAATATAACATAATTAAATAAAATAAACTCAAACGTTTTCGACACGTACGTGTGTCAAATGAGTTTATTTTATTTAATTATGTTATATTTTGTGTGAAATAAAGTATGCTAAACCCGCTAAAGTTACTATGTTTTATTTCTCTATAGTTTTATAAAACGTGCATTAAAGTTGTGTTGTTTTCACATTGTAGGCAGTTTAAGAATTAAGTCATGTCTAAGATAAGCAGGTTGGCATTTGTTTATCGTTTTGAATCAAGTCGGCCTTTTTTTAACAACTGCGGACACGCCAAAATCTCTCTTCCACATCTCTGGTAAAAACACTTATCACGTGAAAGTTTTCTGCACATGTCACGTCTCACTTGATTAATACTTTTTCAAAAAAACAATGAATGTATCACGCGAGCAAACATGGCTTTGTACATTCAGCCGAAAACAGAGCAGCAATCTAGGAAAAGATGGATCTTTTTTGTGTCTGTACTTGTGCCCAAAAGGCTTTGAACCACTGACGTAGGTCCGGTTATCGAGATTGACAACCGACGGTTGTTGAAGTGTTGTTGCCGGGGATTTACTCCTTCCACTAGGTGCCGCTGAATGGAGAGCAGTTCTGAAATGCGTTGCTCAAAGGCACACCCCGGAAATCGAACTAGCGCTGCTTGACCTTGAGTCAGGTGCTTAGCCACTGAGCTAAAGTTTGGCTTAGAGTGAAAATTAATTGACCATTTTGAACTGTGTAGGCTACATTCACAGTCTACCAATGAACTTTCAACCAATTCATTTAAGATGAATTGTTTTCAAACTTCCAGCCAACCGTTGTGATTGACAACAGGCGCCGGTAGCTGAATTGGGCGCACGTCTTCACAAAACAAAAAACCGCAAGATCGAGCAACGCTGGTTCAACTTTCGAGTGTGCGTTTGAGCAACAAACTTTAAGGTTAGTTCTCCATTTGGCAGCACCGAGTGGATGGAACATTTCACAGGCAAAAATACTTCAATAAGCAAAAATTCACTCGGTGACCTGGCCTGCGTCATTGGTTCGACACCTCTTCAAGTAGACGATTGTATGCAAAACTGCCAGGAATAACCTTTCTCTGTCCCAAGATAAACATTTTGCCAACAAACGTCTTTTGATGTTGTCGTCATTTATCAATCCAACAACGTCGGCTGCATAGCGGAGTATTGAGCTTCGACACTCGAAAGGCACGCCGGTTCGACACCGTTCAACAGCATAAAGATCGGCTTCCTTCCTTTGCTTAGCCTAACTTAATTTAAGTTTTCAACCACGTGACGTAAGCCTGGATACGACACAAACTGCAGTTCTGATGGACATCATGCGATTGATATCCTGCGATGAAATACCACTTCAAACACGAATTCAAACAGAAATAAATTTTTACCCACTAAAAATGAACAAAATAATCATAAATTTCAGCCAATATCTTGAAATAATTTAAAGCAATTCAACTTCACAATGTACATAAAGAAGAAAAAGGTTGAAAGTTGGCGATCAAATAAGGAAACAAAAATTCATTGTTTTGTTTCTATAGGGGTGTTTACGTGTTTGTTCTAATACAAAATAAATAATGCAATATTTACTTTTTGCAGGAAACCTAGTCGTATATCTGCTAACGAAAACAAAAACCGCTATTAAATACTGTAGGCCTATGTTATATTAACATGATTATTGTATTATTTGATTAAAACACGATTGTTGGGCTACTTGATTGTCATTAATGCAAAAGTCCACTCTGTCTAGCTGACAGCAAAAATATCTTTGGTTACATACCGTAGCCTACTGCAATATTTTACTTAAACAAATAGAAAAATTGTTTTTCTACGTTGATTCAACGTCTGGATTCGTTGTGATTTTAAGGCAGATCGTTGGCCACAAGGTTACTAGTCTAAACTATTTCTTGATAAATAAACTAACCACCGCACAAAAATGAGATATAAAACATAGGTTTTTATGTTTAAATGTTTGTCAGAATTACAAGTTTTATATCAAAGTTTCTTGAACGTAATGGCCCATACGCACTGCAGTGTTGCCGAAAGCTGAACTTGGTAGAAAAGTTGAACGAACGTCTGTCCGCATCACTGAAGACCAAAATTCCACTGACGTGTATAGCATAGATTAACAACTTTCTCCACTCCATTGGCCACTTGGCCTGCACAAGTGCACATGTCCAAACGCAGATTTGATTTTTTTACTGAAAAATAAAGTATTAATTTCATAATGAAACGTTTAAATCTGTTACGCTACGATGCATGTCTCAAATATTTAAATATTTATTCAGGGGAACTAACAGTGCATGTTGAGGATGATGCCATTTATCCGTAATTATTTTAACATTTATAAAAAGATATTCTTAAAAACTATTATGAGAGAGAAAGTAACCTACCGTACTCGTAAACAAAATCAAGCAAAGTTAGTGAATCTTTCACAGGGATATTCCAAACATAGGCTGCATAATAGTTTTTAGCAGACCATGGTGTTATTTCAGCCAGGACAACTCAGTCGGTTAAGCCAAGAGTCTGCAAATGGTTGGTCTGGGTCACGATGCTTTTCACTGGATTGCGACAATTTAGGCGTATAGCCTAATACTAAGTCTTATATCAACGCAGAGGAGATTTTCAAACTGTTTGGAAAACGAAGTGATGTACGGTAGATTTATTGTTACTGATATGTCATTGCACAGCGTGTAGCGTAATTTCAATTTAAGTGTTGTTGAATTATGTATGACAAACGGTTTGAATCTTTTATGGGATAAGTTTACATTGGCTGAACAATGAACACTCTGGCTATAACCTAACAGTCTTAAAACACAACACTCAATACCTCACACAGCATCAATAAAAAGAAGGAAGAAAATCAATAGGTAGCATTATTTGACTTTATTTTACAACGATCTGTTAATGGTAGCATTTTGGCAAGGTAGGCTATCTATTAACACGGAAAGTCGAAATAAATTGTTTTATCTGCGATTGACAAACATACAGTTTCAGTAAGTCTATATCTTTTTCTAACACATCAGACTAAAAGTACAAAAATATCACCAAGTTGGATTAGGCCTGCCATTCTTTTTAACATAAAACTTACCATCAAGTATGTACATTGAAGTTATCATAACAAACTTTATTGCCAGAAATGAAAGAGATGCCATTTTGTGTATCAATGCTATTTCTGTTTCGTTCTAGAATTTCGTTCTCCCAAGCAGATATGTTGTTACTATTGTTTGAATGTCTGGTAGTTAAATTGGTTCTTACAACAGCATCATTGCTGGTTGACGTCAAACTCGTGTCACTTGCTTGTGACGCGTTACGCAGAGCTGAATCCTCTGTTTCATAGCCGAGGTTGGTAAATCCTGTAGCTTTTCCTGCTTGTGTGCTCGTTACAGTTTGTTTTGTGGCACCTGGCGCTTTTACGTCATGCAAAGGAACTTGGGCCTTCTCTAAGTTTGGTATCGTAATCATGTACCAAACAAAGAAAAAAAGCAACCCAAAAAAAGTGCTTGCTCCACCGACGTAGCCAATGAAGTCAGAAGCCCGAAAACCTCCAACGATTCCAGCGATCATAAGAGGAATGCCCGCGAACAGTAGGATAGCTCCGACGATGTAAAGCGGCATGCACTTGGAAAAGTCTCCTTTTCGAATGTTGCAACAGGAAGCCATGTTGTGATTATAGTCTTTGCATCGAAAAAGAGGTTGATTTGATGTCAAGTTCCTGATTACGAAACCTCACATTTTATGTTAGAACTACGTTGAATAGAAGTTCTGCAAATGCGTTGTAAAAACAGGGTAAAACAAATAATAAGAAGGAGTTCTCTCTGTCTATCAACACAAAAGTAGAGACCCTATTGCATTTTGCTAACCATATCGGTGCGACTTCTATACACTACGGTCCGTATAACTTCCAGTGAAGCATAAACTTCACTAATGAAATCTAACTTATTTCTCTGCTGAGTTCAATTGAATTAATGCGATAAAAGGTGAAGACTACTAATTTATAAAAGTGTGATCCTTTTCTATAAACGCTATAGCTAATACCTCAAAGCTGAAATTAGCAGCTTCTAAAAATTTGATAAATGCCATTTCAATTTTTTTAACTCTGATAGCGTTGGACTTTCATATTCATATTTAGTATAAGCTTCCGCTTTGATGCAACAATGTAATTTGTGGCACATGCGAAGCTAAACAACTAGGCCAACTTTTATTTTTAGATATTGTAAAATACAGAATACAGCCTTGGCAGCATAATGTAACACAAAAATAGTTAGACCTCCGAAATTACTGACTGAAAAACAGCATTACTTCCCTGACCATAAGCTTTATACACTTTATCATTCAGGCTTTGCTGTTTTTGCCATTGGCCTGCCAATGAATGCTATGGCAGTAGCAGTCATTCGTTGTAGTTTTCGTTCAACTTTTTCCTGTGTTTGTAGCCTACTGTGCTGTTATGAAAATTTCACCATTTATTTATGAACAGTTTAAAGCCAACCTACACAAAGTTACTTTGCAAGAAACTATTTCTTATACAACCGACAACCAAGTCAGCTAATAGTGGCCATTGTAAATAACGTGACGTGACGTAAAATTTTGTAAAAGGATGTGACGTAGGTTTCTTTCATGATGCTGAATGATAATCCACATTTGTCCAAGCTAATTTTTTTACCATGCAGCTTGAAAAGTAGCCTACAATTCATGTTCCTGTAATTACAGAATTTATAAAGAAAATATTGGGGGAAACAGAGTTTCATTGAAGCAAACATTTTTAGAGAAAATGGACAATGAAAAGTGGTCTTAAAGAAGCAATGAAAAGTGGTCCTAAAGAAGCAGTGAAAAATGGCCCTAAGAAGCAAAAAGTTTGGTAGGGGCCTGTGGCATCTCAGTCAGCAACCGAAATCAACTAAACAATAATGCGCGCTACCAGGCAACTACCTCACGCTAGAAGGGGCAATTTTAAGTTTGAGATACTATTTCACTTGGTGGTTGAAATTTGATACCTGATTGAACGCAATGAGGCGGAAGCTGACAAATGTGGTTCTTTGATCGTGTTGGTGTTGTAAAATTGGCAGTGGCTTTCGAATTCTTTAGGCATAGTTTTATATTTAACTCAGTTTCTTTTGGAAATTGAAAAGACCTTGCTAGAAAGAGAGCACTGAAATCTCTGGCTGTGTTATTACTGTAGTAGGCTACCTGGTGGTCACAGCAAGCGACATAGAAACGTCAAGCATCAGTGATTTCGTTTTAACTTTAACATTGTTCTCCACCTAAAAAGCAGACCAAAAATGTCTTATCTATCTTCTATACGTTTTATATCCTGTATTCCACAACAGGCTGTATTTCTCCCGACACTTTTCTTTCTTTTTTACTTACAAGAACTTTTTATAACTTCGTTTAATAAGCTACGTAAATTCAAAACAACATTATCCAATAGCGGTATAAAAAAATGTACGTATCTGATATGAACAAAACTTCTGACTTTGTAAGCTACTGTTTGGGTCCTCAACTCTGCAACAAGTTGTAACAATCGTTTCCAGCACTAGTTGCGACGTTCATCTGATGAGCGTTGCAACGATGATTGTCCTGATAAACACCCAAGCTTTCCAGTATTCAAGTTATAACAAAACAACTATTTCTAAACGTCTGCGAAGTATATTCGTGTTTACCAATACAAATACAACTGCGTCGAAAATAATGATAGAAGTTCGAAAAAACGCACATGCATGAGCCTACGCTTCGTTTGACAGCAACCACCATTCTGACTTTTTGTCAAACATCGTAGTCAGGTACCTACCTAATAAGAAAGGACTTGATGCGGATGGCTGAACACGAAGTCACACCTTACGTTTTAAAAATGGAATTTTTGTGACGGCATAATCGTTAGCCTTTTCATTTATATTTATTTCTGAATATCTGTTAATTTTTATATCTATTCATAGTTAGATAACGTTGCATTGTCCCAAAAATCTTGCGTCAACAAGAGGTGTTGTCAACATTGTTTGCAGTGAACCAAGTTTACAACAAAAGCCTACGTCAAATGACGCGTTATGAAACGGGGTTAGGACTTCAGCCATTAAACCAGGCTGGCTTTTGTGTGATTTTTTAATTAAATCATAAAGTCAACTCTCAAAGATATGTTTAAGAGCTTGTACGGTCAAAAATAGTAAAATGCTGAAATGGAGTAGTCCAATTTTTTTTCTTGTAATGTGAAGCTACGTAGAAATAGATGAATTAGAAACTAAGTCCAACCTGTGTACAAACTCATCACGTTCAGTTACTGCAATATTCTCTAAAAACCTCTACAGCCTGTTTCACTCTTACTTGGAATCATCAGATCATTATTCAAATAGAATTTGATGTAATTTGCTAAGAAGGCTTTTTTGTTTGGCATTAAGTTTCAATATTGTAGTTTCAATATGGCATTTATTGTTTTGTTATAAACTCATATGCATCAGTCAAATAACCTTTGTTTTGTACAACGCTTTTTGTCAAAGAAAGAGCAATTTAAGTAGAATACATAATATATCAAATACAGTTGCTATTTTCAAACGACCTTATTAGAAAATAGTAACTGAATTTGATGTAATATGCTCTGCTTGACTGTTTTGCTTGACATTGAGCACTTCTTGTAGTATCAGCAGCATTTATTGTTTAATTACGTAATAATTATTATAGCCTATGTAGGCGCAAAAAAAACAAGACAAAGCAAAACAAGTAGGCTACAGCCTGTTACTTTTCTAAAAATGCATTTTTTTTGCAATTGATGACAGACATTCATCACTTATGTTTACATAGTGGCTGTGTTGAATCGATTGTCAAAGAAACTAAAAAGTTATCACCGAAAATATTGTTTTATTTATTTTTGCGTAATTAAAAAAAATACTCACTCCCCCCCTGGAACTTAAGATTCTTCTTAACTTAAAAGCTAAACCCTGTGAGGTATTTTACACTTTGAACAGGTGACTTTAGCCCGCTATGCAAAATCAATGGGTGAAGAATATATTGTTATCACGTCACAATGACAAAGCTGTCTACAATGACTGATAGAAAGTAGCTGAATCACCCTCTGGCTATTCACCTGTTTGCTGAATGACTAGCATCGCAAATTTATACCTTGTTGCCTTGAGCTAAACAATTAAATTAAAGCAACCTGTTGTAACTTCACGAGAAAGTTTATGATGCACAACGTATAAGCTGCGTATGTCAAAATAGAAACTCACATAAAAAAATTTAAATGAAATATTTTTATATAGCCTACCTACTACCAGGCCCGGATTTAGGGGGGAGCAGAGGGCGCAGGTACCCCGAACCCCCGACTTTTGAACGGCCCCCCTACGTGGAAAAAATGTGATTTTGTGTTATTTGTTTTCCTTTCAGCCTTTAAAGTTTCTGCAAAATGCTGTGCAGTACTGGATAAATGCTACTGTAGACGTAGAGGTGGCTTTTCACGCCCACGGCGCAAAAAAATTTTTGCACGGGTTCCCGATCTAAAAGTGCCCCGGGCCCCCCATCAGCTAAATCCGGCCCTGCCTACTACAAAAGTAATAAATTGAAAAAACATAAGCATTTTTCTGTAGGTTAAAAAAATTAAACATAAAAAAAAACTTGCTGTAGCTTATAGTTAAGTTGCAGTCATTGTCATTTTAAATGTATGGATGGTTATAAACTTCTTTTAATGGCTCTGCAAATCTTGAATTCTGCACTAAAGGTTTAATGATAAGTGAGTTTATACCACGGCTTCGTAAGCAGTAATTTTCATAAGGGGTTCAGGTGGGACTTTTAAGCCTGGGCCCAAGATGAATTTAGGAAACCAAAACCTTTTTGAGGGCCCCGAAGACTTAAAACAGCACTTCGCTTTAATTAAATGTCCTGCAATTACATTCAATCCATTTTCTTTTTTAAAAACTGTAGCCTACTGATGAAACCCAGTAGGCTACGGTAGGTGGATAGACTTTGTGTGCAGTTGGCCGAATACGGCCTTAGTTGGTTCAAATACGGCCTTAGTAGTGCATGATCACGGCGAGTAGCCTAACTGAGTGCTAACCACATGAAAAAGCTACTGTGTTCTTGATTGTTACCGGCACAGCAAATGATTTGAATGGTTGAGTGTTTTAGCAAAAATTGACAGCGAAAGACACGTGTTTTGCCCATGAGGCTGAGCTCATCAGTATTGCACTACTAATTCATGCCACGTAGTTCTCAACCGCTGCTTTTGTCAGTCAATTGACTCCTTACCAGATCGTTCTTTCTCAACAGTGCATATCCTTGGCGACAGTTAGTTTAGTTGTTTTTTTTTCACAAAGGTATTTATCGCTGTCAATTCTTGCTACACTTGACTGCAGAGAAACACAGGTTTTTGGAAAAGTCTTGATGACTAGTGTGGAGGCTGCACCGGAATGGTTAGCGAAACAGAATGCTCGCTGTTCTTTTGTGAGTAGTCGGGTAGAGCTGACACCAGGAAGATCGTTCCTTCTAAACATTGCATGGTGTTAGCTCCAGTGCGCCACCTAGTAACAACCAAAATATCAAAGTATTTTCTCAGCACAGGGCATTTCGATGTGAGCGAGATTACATTAATTTCCAATCAGGGCTTTGACTTGTGAAGACATTTTCTCATTTGAAAAAGTCCAACTACAAATTTAAGTTATTTGTAGAAATTTGTAAGGAAATTATCAAAAACGGTACAATCAGAAGAAAATACTGGATTTTCAAGGTGAAATAGATGCATGCTAAAACCAAAATTAATGCATGTCATGGAGAAATAGACTACAACGGTTTTAGGTGTCAACGAAAAACTTTAAGCACTATTAGTCTTCGAATTTCAATTATTGGACTCCTTGCTTTGATGACTTGGAGGTATTGGCTTATATATTGCGTAGTGACAGATAGAAATAAGTGAATCAAAAGCGCATTGGACACTTTACCTTAACTATCAGTCTATAAATTTTTGTAATAAAAATTGAAAAATAATGATTTTTTTCTGTTTTTAGCGCGTAGGGTGCATATTAGGAAGTCAGACAGGTAGGTTATTCAACTTATAAAAGAATGAATAATTATTATCCGATTATAAAAAATAAAAGGTTTTTTGTTGAAGCCGTTTTTCAACCGACCAACCAGTATGGCGATGTAAAGTTATGCAACGATAACTTTCGATAAATCATCCGTATGGATATCGATACTAGCCTACTAGGCTAGAGTACAGGGCCGTACTTTTTCAACTGAAAAAGTAGAAGGGCTAGGCCTACATCTTGTTTTTAAAGTAAAAAAAAGTACAACGAATTCATAGCCTAAAGAATTGCTCTTAGATTGAGGAAGCGTTTCTCAAAATAGTTAAGAAATCCGGTTGACATGTGTGAGTGACCTCCATCTGAGAGTAAGCTGAGTACGGTAGGCTAATTGCTTTCCCATACTTGCCTCATCAAGGCGTGACCGTCTGCTTTCTGGTGTTGGACGCTTTGGCAGTTATGCTGCGTTTGGGCTTGACAGAAAGTGATGCCTGAGAGCACGGTGCAGACGGTACACGGTAGGCCATATAACCAAAGACTGCCTGCTGTGCAGACCTCCTCATGGTGTTGAGGGCTTTGTTTCCATTGAAGATGACACCAGACACCAGTCAGTGCCTACCAACGGTTCCTTGACAAATCTAGCGACACCCCGACAGAAGAACTGCTACAAATTCTTCACAGGTAGGCTCAGTACCGCAGACGGGTTTCCAAGAGGTATTTTTGGGCCTGAGATGATTTTAGGGGTCCGGAACCTTTCCAAGAGGCCAGGAAATTAAAGAAAACAAAGCATGTTTTACTTTCTACAGTACATTTACATCAAGTTCATTTTATTTCGGAAACATCGTCTGATTTTTGAAGAACACTGACGTTTTTGTCGATGATTTTGTTGGTATTTTTCCTCCTTAGGTTTTTTAAAGAGTACTTTTAACGTATCTTGTTAATATCATTAGTTCCGACCCAAACTGGCCTCACAATGGTTCTGGATAGGCTACACAGTTTCCTACGCCTGTTCTGCGCAAGAAGTAAATGTAAAACAGGAGTCAAAAATTATAACACAATGAAATTTTGTTTGCATTAAATATTGTATACGTCTATACTCCTATCACGCCCTCGAGATAGGTGATTACCAAAAATTGTGCGTTGTATATTATGGTACCATGTGAGGAGAGAGGGTAAAAAAGTAAGAAAATACCACCAATAATATTTGAACAGCCCAAACATTTTGCTGTGCTTTTGCGGTGAGTTAATTTACATCATCGTATGCAAGCAGTAAACAGATTTCCAAGCGGTAATATTTTAAAAACGGAGCCTAGTTCAATCTTCTCGCGACCCTTCAAGCTTCAAAGCGACATAATGGAAATGCGTCACGTTACAGGAAATTGACGTCTGTGACTTTATGTCATTTTTATAATCTCAGTTGTCATCGATTAATATCGCGATGTGATTTACATTTTGCAAGATCCCTTTCGAGAGGTAATACATCGAAACAAAACAATTGGAGCTTCCTTACGTTTTGAAAACGTAACATATTTTTTAGTAATACAATTTTGGTAAAGAGGTGACTTTCTTCAACGATAGGCATATAACACCAAGCAACCACACGGCATTTAACATAATTCATTAAAGTGAACATAAACTATTCGTATATTTAAAAAAAAACGTTCGTAGTTCATAGTTTATGTTCACTTTAATGTATTATGTTCAACGCCGTGTGGTTGCTTGGTTTTATCTGTATCTTTTTTTAGCAAAATTTGTAACTTGACTACGGCACTGAAAGGTCTAAAATATTTGTTGCTTATTTTTGCGTCGGTAATCTTACGTAGCCTACCTTTCCAGGCGATGTATTTCCGCTGCAAAATACGCTGAGCATTTCTTTCACGGTAAAATGAATTAGACAAAAAAATAATGGCTTACTTAAAAATAGAAAATGCATATGATTGTTAGGCGAAATGACCATTTGAGAAAATCGAAAAAAATTTAACATTATGAGGGTTACCGGTGTCCACAAAACATAACCACAGTGAGGTGTAACATATGTTTTTATTTTATATTAAGTTTCGCAACAAACAAACAAAAAATAAAACCGAAATTAACACAAATTCTAAAAGATATATGAAGGACAGAAACGTAACGTGCAGGTAAACAAGTCAAACAGCAAATCAGATCGCATCTATTTCGGTTAGATTCCCACTGTAAAAATAATGGAATGCGAACGGTATCCCAGACAGCAAATCAACCGTTTTTTACATTGATTCAACGTCTGCAGACGTCGAATCAATGTGAAAAAACGGTTAATTTGCTGTTTGGGTAACTTCCCAACCATCACATCATTCAACTAAAAAAAAAACGAAATCTCGGTTTCAATGCGGCAAGTGGGCGATTGCAAGGAAGCAACAAAGCCAAAATATTCACCTTTTTACATTTACTAGATGCTTTAAAGAGGTTGAATCGACGTAAAAAAGCTGTCTTTTGGTTGGGTCTGTAGCTGTCCACACGCGCTTGTTGTCAATGCTTGATACATAAATTAAAAATTGCGTCTACAATAAAAATTTGTGAAAATAAATCAAGCGGTTGATGTGGTGATAAAAGTGGTGCATCGTGCTCGAAGTTGCTTGTGCAGATATTCATGCCGTGGCATTTAAAAGGTTTTAAACTAACACAACGAGATGATGCGGCATCGCAGTTATTGATCGGTTCATGAGATGGCATTCTGTATCTTTGCTTTGCGGAAACGTTTTCGCTATTTTACATTAAAGTCATTGGTTTGATCGGGAAGTCGTTTGTTTCCAGTATTTCATGGATAGTAATTACCTTCAGATGAACGTAAAGAACCGAGATTTTGTCAATGAGAAGGCTATATTCAACGTGTTATCAACCAAAGATGACTAACTTGTGGAAGACGTCGAAAAACGCATTGTTCAAGCACACGCCTCCGGTGCCAAGGCAAGGGGTGAGAATGTGTTTACTACGGTATATTTGTTTTAGGTACATCACACTCACAACCCGAAGAGCAAATCAGTCTTTTTAGTTCAACGTCTGCAGACGTTGAATCAATGTAAAAATGGACTGATTCGGCGTGTGGAAATCAACACAAGCAAATAAGGGGGAATGTGAAAAGGTACCGAACGTTGTTCCTGGATGGATTGCACTCCTTGCAACAACGACCAGGAATTGATTGACCTGACTATGTTTACATCAAATTTTTGACACTAAAAAACCATGAACCACAAGTTACCCGGACAGCATAATCCATAATTTTTACATTGATTCAACGTCTGCAGATGTTGAATGAATTTGAAAACCACGAATTTTCCTGTCTGAGTATGGTAATGGCAGCAAAAATGGCAATTTTCGAGCTTGCAGTGATAGCGATAATAATAATACTTTCGTTGGCTAAGCTAACACAGAATTGCCTTCTAACGAGTGTTATATTGTACTGAAAGGTAGTACCAACAAAAGCACATACAATGAACAAAAAAAGTTGCACATAAAACGTTTGTCGCCGCAGAGCATTGCAGCTGTTCGGAGATATATTTTGGCAACTGAAGAAAGGTTATATTTAAAACGGTATAAAACTCACGCAACTTTACAAAAGTGGCACGTAACTGCAGACAAAGACTTGTATCGTATAAGTGACTACACAAATGACAAAATATGTGTTAACCAATGCAATCGCACTGAAATTAAAGTGAGCAAAAACCTTGAAAATATTTTGTAAATTAAGCGTTCTTGCGTAAGGTAATGTCAAGCAAAAGAAAAAGTAAATGTTGTTTTAAAGTATTCTAGAGTGAAGGCACAACATTGTAAGGATATTGCAATATGTTGAGAGTTAAAATAGAGAGACCACGTGTGTGCACATCTCACTTCACCTCATGCTAACCAAATCCCAAGCTATTACAAAATATTCGGTTGCAGAGTCAGCGTATTACGTTTCTCGGATATCTGATATGAAAATGATTGCTTGCACGAGATAGATTCAATGAGACGTCATTTTAACTCTTAGCGACGTCAGAACGATGTAAAAAGGTATATTTTGCTTGCTGGGATATGACAAGTCATTTCAAATATAAACATAAAATATAACTACCTCTAGATATGCACCTGTTAATGTTAAAAGCTCATATTTAAAGCTAACTTCACAATGTAGATACGGTACTAACTAACGACCTGTATTAGCCAGATGCTGCAAGTTCGCTGTGGTAGTAGCGGCACTAGCTTTTGGAAGACAGTTCCTAGTCATGTGCTATGAAAAATTGTTCTATGATCATCATAGCACATGACTTGGAAACTGTGCACCGAAAGCAAAGTGCAAACCGCTACTATCACAGCGAAATCGCAGCATCAGGCTAAAACAAGTCGTCATTATCTACATTGTGAAGTAAGCAACGATGATGCTGCTAAAAGCGAAACTGAATCTATTTAAAAATAGCGTTTATCATCACTAAAAGCCACCAATGGTTGGCGTGAATTACCCTAAATTCGTAGCTGTTTTGTTTCAAGATGTAGCCTTGGCCGCAGCAAAAATAATCGATGTTGCCACAGCTGGATTTCTAAAAAACTCCAACAAAGAAAACATGCTTCACAGACGTCGAAAGACAGCAACCCAGCCAGAAACCATTTTTTATATTGATTCAATATCTTCAAAAGTTAAATCAATGAAAAAAATCACCAATTTGCTGGCTAGATATAATAATCGAACTAGAAGATAAAAATATCCATCACGTAAAAATTTACATTGCGTCAATATATAGTCGGCTAGAATTGGCACAAAACAAAAGCTTCAAACCGTGTCAGACATAGCATTCGATTGCTTTTCGTGTTAAACTGTTCGAAAATACACGAACTACTTATGACGTAGAGAATGCATGGCTGTGATGGCTTAAATCAAACACGTCACACATCGACACCGCCAGGAGCAGCAGTCGATGACGACGACGTGTTGTCGGCAGGGGTTTGTTGCGATGGATTAAGTTGTGACAAGCGACGGGTCTCGATGTCCTGTATATGCTGAGAATGAGCGGCCACTCTGTCGCGATGGCTTCGACCTTTGGCAGAATCGAAGACAAGCAGCTGGGTGGGATTGCTCCGACCCGCCTGCTCAGTCGAGCGTGAAGTTGACGACGTAGGCGACACGTCATAGCGCCGTGCGCCGCTTCTAAGGGATCGATGGTTGATAGTGATTTTAGGATATCGATGCCGCTTATCCGGATCAGAGCGGGTTTTTGATCGAGGACTTGACTTAGCGCGACCGGTCGCTTGATGAGAGGGGGTTGTGCGGCTGGGGCTATCGGTTTGTTGCCGGGGTCGAGGTGCGCGGGAAGGCGAGCGCTCTGCATGTGCGCTGCTTGTCGTTGGCTGGTTCAACTCGAGCGAGTAACCATCCCCATTGCAAAGTTGTTCAACCACAGGATTTTGAATGGCTTCAACTTGCATGGAAGAGGGACGAGAGACGTAAGCCCCAGCGTCAGTACGTATGACGGTATGATCGTCGCGAACGGGTTCTCCAACTCCCAACTCAACGCATTCAAAGTAACTCTGGGGAATTAAAAAAAGAGCATAATAGATTTTGTCAAGTGGAATCAATGTAAAAACGAGTGACTCACTACGACACAGCGTTCACATAATTGTTTGGTTTGAGGAAGCATGTGCCAGTCCTACATGCTTTAATGACTGTAGCAAGTAGCAAATCGACCGCTCTTGTAAGTCAGTTAACCTATTTATGCACATTAAGACCACCCATGCTTTAACATATTATAGGTTGAATGAAGCAACAAGTCACCCAGATTTTCTTTTCGTGTGCGTTAAAGTGTAAAAAGACAAACGATAAATGAAAAAATAACACTCCATTCACACAAATGCAATTTCCAACTGCAAAACCATAAAACACATTAACATTAATAAAATCGTTGTTATAATCTAAGAGTGGGGTTGGCCAATTATATAATAGGGTGCGGTGAAAAATTAAAATTTTAGAATTTCAACAAAAAGTATGTCTGAAATGGTGGCCCTACACCTAAAAACATGTCTGATGGTGTTTTGGAGTTGTTGCACCCCTAACTGTCCGTGCAACCTTGAAAAGTTGTATGCGGGGGGCCAAAATCATAAAAAATAGCATAACTTATTATCCATGCGTCGTAGAAAGTTAATTTTTGGCTCTATGGAATCAGAAACACCATGTTTCTATTTGTTCCAAGAGAACTTTTAACTTTAAGAGCAATAAAATTTAAGTTACGCGTAAAAATCGAATTTCAGGCCCAAGAGAACGAGAAAAGTTCAGAACAGAAATCAGAGTAAACGAAGAGAACTTTTTTCAGCTGGTTGATGCGATTTATTTTGATGGCAGAAAGGATTTAACTCTAACTTTGGTAAAAGAACAAACAGGAAAAACTTCAATGTCTACACAATTGGAAGAACACTACCATGGACTTCTAAATAGTAGCATGCTATGCTACTATTTAGAAGTCCATGACACCACGTTGTTGTTGTGGGTGAGTCAGAGGACTTAGTTTATTTGACACACTTTACAACAAGCAATAGTAAAGGAGAAACACTTGCTGAAAATTTGTATCATGTCTTGTCAGGAACTGATCTGGAGCATAAACTGAAAATTATTGGTTCTGATGGAACTGCTGTGAACACTGGCAATATCAATGGCTGTATTGTAAACCTGGAGAGACACCCTCAACTCCCATTGCAATGGGTAATTTGTTTACTTCATTGCAATGAACTGCCATTACGATTTTTTTTCCTTACTAGATGGTTGCACTTGCACAAAAAGTCCTGACAGCTTTTCAGGTGCAATTGGAAAAGAAATCGGCGGTTCAGTTTCCGAATGGCTTATTGCAGAGTTTCAGCCACTTCCATATTCCACTTTCCCGACTTTACCAAATGACGTTACTGATGATCTAAGTTCAGACCAATTCTACGCTTATAGAATTTGTTGGTGCATCATTTTAGGAGAAGTAGATGAGGATTTGAGATTTATGGAAGTAGGACCTATCGTGCACTCTCGGTGGTTAACTCTTGGATGTAGAAGAACCAAGAACCTTAATGTTTTGGCTGATTTTGTTTGAAAGTATATTTTTCTTCTTGGTTTGACATCAAACTGAATAACAAGATTTCCGATGACAGCAAGAATTTCTTCAGAATGTTGACGACGACGGACGTGTTATCAAATTTTAAAATCAGCAAGTAAAAGATGAGGCCTTGAAAACTCTTCAAAGAAATGCTTATTTTGGCCACCACGAAAACATCTTGCTTGCAATGTTGTGTGAAGAGGATGATGATATTCGAAGATTGGGTGTAAATAAAATACGAGCATTACGAGATGGCTCTACTTCTGGATGGCATCGAGAAGAAAAAGATGTGATTGTTGAAGATGTTGATAATTCCAACCAAGCAATTCGAAAATTTGTTTTACCAAAACTTAATGTCAAGGCAAAGTCATATCATGAACTTACTGATTTGGCACTCGAAAGCATCACAGAGCCACCTGCTGTCAAGGACTTAAGTGATGCTGATTTAAACGTGCTGTATGACAAACCGTTGAGTTTAAAGCATCCCTGTCACAATCAAAGAGTAGAGAGACATGTCAAGCTTGTTACTGAAGCTGCTGGAGCAGTAGCTAGTTTTGAAAAACGAGATGGCATGATACGCCAGCGAATCAAATCAAGAAAACTTATGAAAAAGTTTCATACTAAGCATCAATTTACTGTCGACAAACTCTCTTAGAAAATAAATTTGACAACACATCGTATTGTGTTTACTGATGCACTGCTTATGATTGTGTAATGTATTGCTTATGATTAATGTCCCACACGTTGATTAGTCAAGTGACAACATTTAAAGAGCTTAGCTTAAGTACCGGAATTAGCCCAAACTACAGAATTTCTTGTCCCAAAGTTATTTGAGCGCATCATACACAATTTTGCATCATTGTTTTGTAGGCTACAGTACCAATATACTATAAGCCAGTGCTCCATTATCGAAATTTGAAGTGTAAGCTCAACAGTCAAGCACTGACACATGACAGAAATGAAAATTTTTCTTGTTTAAATTTTGTCATTGGTTTGTCCAAACTTGTTGTCAATTTTGTGACATTTTTGCCCACAATATGTCTCAAATTTAGATATTTGAGCATAACTTAAATTCTATTGCTCTTAGAGCTAAAAGTTCTCTTGGAACAAATAGAAACATGGTGTTTCTGATTCCATAGAGCCAAAAATTAACTTTCTACGACACATGGATCATGAGTTATGCTATTTTTTATGATTTTGGCCCCCCCACATACAACTTTCCAAAGTTGCACGGACAGTTAGGGGTGCAACAACTCCAAAACACCATCAGACATGTTTTTAGGTGTAGGGCCACCATTTAAGACATACTTTTTGTTGAAATTCTAAAATTTTAATTTTTCACCGCACCCTATTATATAACACATAGGTGTCAGCCGGTTATTCTTTGGGTGCTTTAAACGTGAAAGTTCACTCGCATCATAAGGCGAGACGATATGTGAAGGACGTCATAGGACATTTATAACGGCACATTAATATGCCATGGCACAAAAGTGCATGCCATATGTCTGCCAAGTCAAATTGAACAATGAATCTTCTTGCTTGTCAATAACGTTTTAAGTTGTGATGGTTTTCGGATAATTAAAACAACTGTCGAAGGTCATACATCGGTGCTCAAGCTGCACAACAGGCAAACCTACTCATTGAAATAATAAAAAAATGTTGTCAATGAATGGACAACGGAACGATCACGCTGTCAACATTGGAATGCCTGATAGCAGCAAGTGGGTTTCGCAAACTTTAAGAACGCCACACGTTTTGTGTGTGCAAGTGAATTGAAAAAATTACAAAGTTTCAATCGAGAAAAAAACACGTTTCATGCAAGCACAGTGACGCTGGAGTATTCAAAACTTTGTTAAAGTTGTATCTTAAAAATCCCATGATTTTACTGACGTATCCAGGCTTACGCGTAGTAGTTGAAGATTTAGATAAAGTGAACGAGAAGGCAAAAAGCCAATCTTCGTGCCCACCATCAAGCATGCATTTACGTGGTCTGTCAAAGACACAGCCGCATGCTCTTGAGCGGTGTCGAACCGGCGCCCTTTCGAACGTCGTTCCAGGGTTCTCACCATTAAGTTGTGCACTGCGCAGCCGATATTTTTGTAATACAAACTATTTGCTCGAAAGTAGTTCCAACGCATCAGCATGATTTCATTTGCAAAAAATGTCCAAAACCGATGTTAAAACAATTTTTCACTGAACTAGAAACTTCAGTTTTAACAAATTGAAAAAACTGTCGTGGAAACGCGCAGATGTGTCACTAATTGCGCCAGTGCTGTTTGCATACAGTAATTTTTAAATAAACTACAACTGCAATCACAAGTCATATTAATGTCCAATGCAGTTGGTTAACTAGTTAGTGTTTTACCACCGCAAACACACGATGCAAAGTGCAGTTCAAACCGGATTAAACTGACCGTAAGCAGTGATAGAAGTCCGAACAATGGCCGCATTGCGAGCGTGGAGATTACACCACTAGAAAATCGTTATTATGCTTTTCAATAAGAGTAGAAAAGTCAGGAGCAGACAAAAATAACATTACACCAATTTTTTTTTACTTGAAATAAGCCTTGCTTCAAACAGTTAGCACAAGTAAAAAAATTGTTAATAAAATATTTTGATAGGTAAATATTTTTTACGTTTAAACCCGTAAAAAATATGTAAATGATAGTTGTGTTGACTCGGGTTCAACACACATACAGTCCAGCAGCTTAACCTGCTGTGAAGGTAAAACGATTCTTTAAAACGATCCAGATTAGAATATGTTTTAATAACATTTGGGATATTTAAATTATTTTTTAAGACAATTATCCGTTTTGTGGTTAAGTTGTCGCAGACACCATCTAATAAAATAAGCACCAGAAATTTCAAGCAAACCAACTTACAGGTGGAGATGCGGACGACGTGGAATTTTGCGCTTCCGTCTCATGCACAACTGCCGAGTTCTCTCTTGTGAAGCCTTGGTTAGTCGAGGCGCCGGAACGAGATGTCCCAGCCTCGTCGACGACGGAAGTGCTTCGGCGGGCGGAAGGCCGGGCACCGACCGACGACGACTCGTTGCGATGGGGCCTGACCAAGTGAGTCCGGACTTGCTTGCGACGACCTCGCAATATGATGACTGCACAAGAATGAAGATTAGATTAGAAATCGCGCTAGGATGGTAAGGCGGTGAAACTGCAAAATTGGACGCGGTTTGACCAACACTCCAACAGGGAGCACAGATTGCATTGATGAACGAAACATTTACAGCCTTCTAAGCTTACAATCAGTACGGTAAACCACAAACATGACATGGCAAAAATTGATTGTACAAAGTCTGTTTGTGAAAAATGCTGGTGGCCTATCTTCATCAAGCGTACTGGAATATGTCGACAGTAAAACTTCATCCCAATTTGCCAGTTTGAGTAATTCAAACTGAGTAATTCAATATGGGGTATTTCAGGCTATGTATAGAAAACAGTACAGCAACGTATAGAAAACTAACAAGTGGGTCCACGTCCCACCTCATGGGCAACAACCTCGACTGGTTGGCTAAAACTTGTTAGAAATCCTGCTGCCTTGCAGGAAATACTTTTTAAGTAAAGGCTAGGCCCACTGCCAATAACTGTGGTTAGCGTCAGGAAGGGCATCCGGCTGGAAAATCTATGCTCCAAAATATTATTTAAATGATGATGATGATGTTATGCTGCAGCAGGCGGTATTACTTTCAAATATTGTTTTCGCCTAATAGTTCACCATAGTTAAGCAGTCATACTCTGAAGTAACTTGAACATAACAGTGCAAGGGACGTCATTAATCTGGGATTGTTCTGTTAATCATATGAACTGTTTTTTTTCTACGTTGGTTCAACGTCGCAAGCGTAAATGAAAACTATAAAATGGAGAATGGAAAATAATTTAGCTCCTTCATGGAGCTCTTGACTTAAATAAATTGCGGCAGCAGAGAAATTTAAATTTTTTTGTTGCAAAATTGTCAGCAGCTGCCATGCAAGAACACAGCCATGCTTGGGTTCTTGGAAATCATAAATAGCCTACCGAGGAATAGCGTAAATATGAGTTAAGATGTTTTCTTGGCTTTCAAGTTGTGGCCAACATTGGAATCACTTGTCTCGAAATGCAGACAAAATCATTAAAGAGGTTGCGCGGTTTGATTTTATCTAATTATAAAAATGGCAACGATCTTGGCAGAAAATGTTATGACCGCGTCTGCCACAGTGTCACACATTTGTAAAATTTAGTAATTAAGTAAAGTTAAGTTTTCAAGTTTCCAGACAGCAAAATCCGTCATTTTTACATGAATTCAACGTCTGCAGACCTATCGGTTTGTTTATGGAATGATTTTTGCACTGACGTGCTTCTACAAAGCATATTCATAAACGCTGTGCGACATTTGCATACCGTACATTTGATGATGTGAATTGCATCGTTTTAGGCAAGCACACCAACTCCATAGAAAAATTAACAACTCTTGAAATCACAATATTTTTCAAGAGTTTTTTTCATTAAAAAAATAAATATCATTTATGATAATACAACAATTCACCAACCTCTTCAACAGAATACAAAAACATAAAGGTTTGTACTGACACTTTACGTTTGATGGTTAAGTAATGGGTTAAAAATATCCATTTATATTTTGTAGGCTCTAGACGCTCTTATCTGTTTAACAGTCGTTTTTGGACAATGTGTCACATTTTAAAAACACATGACCCAATCAGGCAATGACCTCTCTGCGTACTTGCATTAGCACGTAAAAATATCTCACAAATATAATCGTTACATTTCCTATTCGGTCAAATCCTTTCTCACTAGCCTGACGCTAACTGGAAACCCCATCATATAAAGATTTCCCCTTGCCTGCAGCCACATTTCTTGACTGTCATCTACGCGAAATTTGCATTGAAATTTTAGTTATGAGACTTTCTTTTCTAGTCTTCATAATCAAGGTGAAATTTTAAACAAACGTTACTTTATCTCAACACTTTTCTGTGCAATACACTGTACTTGTAGGGTGTTAAGGTAAACGGGTGCCCTGCTTCAATAGATGATCTGAAAACTAGAATGCGTGCACCGACTCAATTATCTAGAACCTGTTATGCCTTCGAGGTGAAGTTTGCGGCATCTCCTGAAAACTATCGAGACTTGAAAACGGACATCGGTCTCTACCGGTATTCCTGGAATATCTCTGAACTACAATACAATGAAGTTAAGTTTAAAATGTCAAAAAACTCTGACAAACTCCAATCTTCCTTGATACAAGCTGAGGTGGACTTTTCCATCTCCCTTTAGCTTCAGCAATGCATCAGGGAATTGATATTTACTACTGAAATGGTCTTTTCGACGCAACTTGCTAATTAACATGCGGTGCTATCTATCAACGATGCTTCAAAGTGAAATCTAACACACACAAAGACCATTAAGATTTCTAGTGTAGCCTATACTGAAATAATCAGAGCGTTGAATTAATAATTGTAGGTGAGGACTGAGGAATCGCCGATTTCGGGCTACCTCCATAACGGTGTGGGCTACCTCCATAACGGTGTGTTGTTTGTTTCTATTCCACCGGACGAATATAATGATTCAAAACCTCTTTTTTGAATAGTCACAAAATCTAGTTTTTTCACAAATTTTCAATTCACCCCATAAATTTCACAAAAACGTTTTCGCGACCAAAACTGATCATGGAGTTATCGTTTCCATTAAAACTGAATCGCTCAATATTTTAATCAGTTAAATACCACTTAGAGGTCATCTTGAAGAGCAGATATTAACATAAATTTTAACCTTATGAAACTTCAAGCGCTGTACAGTGCATAAATAACAGCAAATGTTAAAGCTCTCAATAAGGTATCTGCATATAATTAAGATATAAGCTAGCTTTACGCAAACGCTAAAAATGATTGACGGGTTGGGCAACATAGCAAAACATATGCAAAGGTCTTGATTTAATCATTTATACGCTTATGGAAAATAAGGACTATTAAGGACTAATTTTAATGGTTCTTCTTTTCTCCAGTGTACAGTAACCAAGGCTTTGACCAAGACAAAATATTTGTTTTACATTACAACATTAGAGTTTAACAAGCGATATTAGATTGAACTAAGATTCTATTGATTAAGTGCAAATAGCTTACCATCGGTGTGATCATAGCCTTTCGAGGTGACTTTCCACTGAAGCAAGATTCCCAATACTGTTGAAGTTACATAGAGGTTTAAAAGTTACCTATTTACAATCACATGGTGATCACTTGATATAATATTCAATACCTCTTGTTCAAATTTACATGTTTAGAAGAAGGCAAACGCTTGCTTCAGTAGAGGTTGAAGTTTTAAATCACACAGTAATGAAACATTTTTTTTTTGAGCAACAAGTACAATAGTATACGCAACAGCAAGAATAACCCAAAATCGTTAAATAAAATTATATTCTGTACAAATAAAAGATTAGATGTGAAGATTTTTTTATCCGTTATGAGAATAGGCTTCCTGATAAGTTTGACAATGCCTATATAAGCCTATGACGTAAGTTGACAAATCTTCTTCTTCTTGCTTATGAGTTGGAAGTGAAACTTAATAATAAGTTAATAACAATTTCTTGCAAATATTTACCCCATAACTATGAGGCTACCTACGATGAACATAATCCAGCCAACAAATCTGACTATCTTACACAAATTCGACGTCTGCATTGATTTAATTATTGTAAAAAAAGAACTAATTTTCTGGCTGGGAAGTTACAAAAATTGTAATCGTAGAGCGGTTTCTCATTGATGACAACATTGGACACTTTCTATGAGTCATGCTAAAGTTGATGAACAGCAGGTACCACGAAACAAGGATGGCTGAAAACAGGACAACTGTTTGTATAAAATGAAAACAGATCTTGTTTTGCATGCGAAGTTGTAACATCAAATAAGAATTTACAGAAAGTTTATGTGTAACATAAACATGACCCAAATACGGCAGAACTAACATGACTGAAAGCTTTAGTGTTTCATAAGAAAATACTTACGCGATAAAACAGGCCATATAGATATGATAACCCATGTATACCAGCATACTGGTATCGTTGGAGCGGCCAACAAAGCTTCCCAAGCGTACCTGCACAAGATGGACAGTTTATGGTAGTAGTCATACTGATGCAGAGTTTTGATTAAAAATTGCTTTGTTGAATCACAAGAGACGAAACAGAGCAATTACTCGACATTTATCATGATGCACAAAACGCGCGAACTTTTCGGCTACACAGCTAGCATCTTTCCTAAAGGTGATTGCTTGTTTGGTCTTGATCACGGTAGCCTACTTGAAGAACGACAAGTTGAAAACGTGAAATTAAGGTATGAGTTGATTAGGATCCTGATAAAATTTTTTGGTTTGACAAAAATAATCGTAGTTTTGCAAAAATTAACCAAAGAGCCATAGGATTTATGCACAATGCCTGGCTAAGAATCTGAAGAAATGTTTCGTAATATATATATATTTTAAATTGCAGAGTTTTCAACACGACTTAAGAAAAAACAACTGCTGTCTTAGTGGTTATTAGTTTGTGGACGAGAAATTAAGGAAATTGATTTCACGTTAAATCTAGTTAATAGAAAAAAAGTTGTCGATTTGAAGTTGTGAAAAATTTATAAAAATTACAATTAGTTATTTGTTCAACGTTACACTTCAAGTAAAATCAGTGGAGGTCGGCTAGATTTTAAACCAAGGAAAAACAACCTTGCGTATGAGAACAATGTGCTCTTGACAACGCCATACATCTTGGTCAATTCAAAATTGTGCAACAATACAGTAGTTAAAACCTAATATCTCAAATCTCAATGGTTGCGAAATTTTACACAAACTGTTAAAAACAACCACCCATAAATGGGTAAATACGTACATAAACAGAAGGAAGCGTTCAATGAAATAATCAATGCACAGTGTTACTAGGACGCTTCCAAACACAGCAGTGCTGATGATAACAAACTGCTTCTGGAACTTGAGTGTTAGCACAGAAAAGACAACTCCAGTTCCAAATAATATACCAACTGGAATCCATGGAGTGTTTGGGTGATAGAAAGACTGTAACGCGAGGATGCCTGAAAAAGAATCATAAAGTTCACTTCACAATGTAGATACTAACCAACGACCTGTTTTAGTCTGATGCTGCGAGTTCGCTGTGGTAGTAGCGAATTGCAGTAGCTTTCGGAACACAGTTCCCAGTTCCACAGTCATGTGCTTAGTCAGTAGTCACAGTTCCCTAGCACATGACTAGGCAACTGTGTTCCGAAAGCGAGTGCAAACCGCTAGTACCACAGCGGACTCGCAGCTTCAGGCTAAATCAGGTGCTGCTGAAAGCGAAACTCTATAATCATTCTGTATGTCATCAGCAGTCATAACAAAAATTGTTCGGTTACAAGGATAAAGACACACGCGCACCTGCAAACGCTACGAGTACACCAAGAAAAAAACCTTGTAAGAATAATCCCACATGTCTGATTAGCATGGTAAGAAGGCCACACAAACTGCCAATTCCAACAGCTATACCTGAAATTAAATACATTTAAATTATTATTTAAACATTGCAAAAGATATAATTTCACCAAATGGCGATTAAAATAATTGCTTTTTTGCTCATACAGATTGAAAAGTTGTGATATGTGGATATGAGAAAAGGTGAAGAAAATCGTTCGGCAAATGAAGTGTTGAACTAAGTCAAGTTACATATTAACTTTTGCAGAAAAAATAAGCAAAAAGAAAAACATTAAATGGCAAGAAAACAGCCCTAAATAATAATTTAGAGATTATACTGTATTTGTTATCGCAAACTGTACTACAACAATTACTGTTGCATTAAACGTAATTGCTACTGTAATAAGTAGTGGTTATTTAAAGAATACAAGTATCATGTGTTCTGCTTGCAGTTTTTGACAAATCGTTCGTTTTAAACTTAAGTCATCAATTTTGTATTACTAACTTGACCAAGGTTAAAGGCAAAGGTAACAATTTGAGTTGATCAAATAATTTAATTAAGTACTAAATGCTAAGCAATTATACAAAACAGTTACTTTTTATTCCGAATCACTTAGATCAGCGTGGTCCAACTACAGGCCCGCGGATAGAACTTTTGCGACCCACGAGCTTTCATAGTATTGATTTAATTTGTTTTTATGTTACAGAAAGTAATTTCAATTAGAACAAGTATATATAGCATTTAGATAAAAAGTGTCAAAAATTTAATTCAAAGTTGTAGACTGCAGGGCCTATACTGTTTCTACCTTTCATTACGTTTCTAGAAGAGTTAAATGCAGAATTCAGTGATTTACCACTTTATACAAATGTCAGGTGGCTTAATGCTGGAAAAGTACTGCAACATTTCTTTGGTCTTCGAAAGGAAATACAATCATTACAGTTCGTAGTTACATTGATTCAATGTCTGAATATTGAATAATGTTCAATCGTTGGATTTGCAGAAGGCGTCGTTGGATTTTCAAAAAATTGTCGAATAGGGAACTTGCCGAAAAAGGCTCTCGCTGAACAGGGAACTCGCCGAATAGTAGCAGACCGGAATTTTTAGATTGCATTCACTTGAGTATCTGGGGATGAGGGTTTTATGCTTTAACACCTCAGTTAGCAATGTTGCCTTGTCCATACTGGCCTGGAAGGCAGGGTATTGCTTCTAGGAAGCTGAAGCTTCCTAGAAATACAATATCACCATTCACCACGATTCAAGAATTACAGTCAGAGTGAGAGTTCGAATTGTGGAGCTTGAATAGTAGCTAAAACGACTTGAATAGTGGACACTGTTTTGTCATTTTCATTGTCTATACTGCACTTGTTAACTTACCAGCAGCAATTTCAACAGAAAGGCTTTGTTCGAATATCCTTTCCTCTCGACACATCAAGAAAACAATTGTTCCACCAAATATTAAGCCACTCAGGAACATGACCGCTTTAAAACAACGATATCCTGCACAGATAAAGTTATTAACAGTTATATCCAAACTTACGGGTGATCTACAAACCACTTTCTAAAACAATAATTCTGATGATTTTAATGTTATTCTTTTCAATAGCATACACATTGAAATCACATACAAATTTTTAAAAATCACTACCACCACTCCTAACTCTGTAGACTAAACACCACTAGCATTGATGACACTCAACAATTTATCACATGAATGACCAGATGCAACAAACTATAAGATACAAATCTTCTGCATAAACAATAAGGCAATTTAAAATGGCCAAGTTTTTCTCAGCACCAACAGTCGTTTTTCATTTCTTTTTTCTTGTGATATATTACAGTACACTGATTTCCCACGGATTTTAAAGACAAAGTTGATGACAGGTGAAGTGCATAAATGTCTCAATCACAAAAGGTCTTCAGTGTGTAGTGTAGTACTCTAATTTTAATCCGGTGACTGTCACTAAAACTTTACATTGTATCTTATAGCACTTAGTTTTTACATTATGACATTAAGATTTACAGCCTACAATTAAAAAATAGTAATAAGTTGATAAAATAGCATATATAAATAAACTAGCGTTAATTATGTTCAAAGAAAGAAATCCAAAAATTAAAAGCATAATTATTATATCTTGAGTGTGTCATTTTAATTTTTTCCAAGCCTGTTGTTTTATGATCAAAGTGGCTATTTTTACCCACTTGTTGCCATAGTTTCACTTAGGTGTTGCCAGAGTTACGATTAAAGTTAGGAAGAGTTAAGGTAAGGGTTAGAGTTAGGAATAACTATAGCCTAGGGTTTTGATCTTTGCCCAGGACTAATACAAGTTTTTGTTTTCAACAGCTTTAAACTTTTCTCAAATTAGGACAGAATTCTTTATCTGGCAATGCTATTGAGGCTACCTTTACACTATATAGCTTTTTATGATTGATACAGATCATAGTATACAAATCTATTGGAATTAATATAAAAATACAAAACTTACCAAAAAATGTATATACAAATCCAAAGAGGCATAGTGTTGCACAAATCGCTGATACAACTGCATCATAGTTTGTTACATTGATCTCTTCACACAAAACTGAGACATTAACAATACCAGTACTGTACATTCTTTAAAATCCTCTCTTGAGCAACATTAATAAAATATTTTCATAAGATACTGTGACACAATGTTGATCTTTCAATGACCTTTGAAAATACAAAATATTGTAGGCTGGTCAAACAATAATTAGATCAGTAGTAGCTCATTACCAAGTCAAAAGTTTACAGTTTATTATAGAGGGCTAATATTAGACAGGCTCTGCCAACAACACTGTATAAGGACTATACTATATATTGTGTCCTGAAAAAAATGCTATAGGCCTATATTATACAGGGTGATCAAACCAAGTGTAGACAAATAGTTATTGAAATAACAGTAGGCCTACATCCAAACAGGAAAAAATTTACAAATATAAAGAAAAATACAAAGAAAAGTAAACAAAAGCACTCTTACTTTTCAATATATTATCCCTTTGCCTTCACCAAATACGTAGTCTGTTGTCATTCCTACACCTTATTCATTTACTATGATAGGTTTAAATAAATCAGAAGCTGTGTAAGTACACAGCCTATCTGCTGAGAATTGAATTATTGTTGTTCAACTTGGCCATTTTTTCAACAAATACTAAACAAAGTACTGAATGGTCGTAAGCTAAAGTCAGTAGCGTAGCCAGGAATTTTGAAAGGGGGGGGTTGACGACCCAGCGGCGGGGGGTCCTCCCTCAGAAAATTTTGAAAAATTACTTTGAATTTGATGCATTCTGAGAGCATTTTCAACAAAAATGTGGTTACAAATATTCCTGTAAAATGGTGGTGTCTGGTGGCATAGCAAAAGGATAAGATCATGTTCTCTTCGGCATTTTTTGGAAATAAAGCTAAGTCTCTATGTTTTCTTGTTGCTAATTCCTGGCTGAGATGTTTGGTATTGGCAAAACTTGCTCTTTCAACCCTTAAACGCCTATGTGGGTCTCTAGTGATCCGAGCGGTTTTTACTTCCCCCATATCTCTTGGGACGTCTAGCCATATTCTGTGTGACTTCCAGTATTCTCAAAGCATTTATTCTTCTCCCATTTTATATTTATAATTTTAAAAATATTCCACTGGTAAAATAGTTACTACTGTTTTAGAAGAAAAAACTTATAGGGTCTCTAGAGACCCATGTTAGGTAATAGTGCAACTTTTTTTGACTAACAGTTTATTTTGCCAGCAGTAACTCTTTAAAGTAGGCTACCACAAACATTAAACTTAATTTGTATAATAAATAAACCATAAAGCAACTTCTATCTTTTCAATTATTGGTGAAAGTTTTGTATAGTTGAAAATAGGCGAGAACTTCCCGTTGAATTTGCAACAAGAAAAACGAAAAGGGTTGGATCAAGCTTGTTTGGTTTTGGTGACAGGCAAACGTTAGTATCATATGTGCCAAAGAAATAAAAAGTTGTAGTTTTACTAGATCAACTATGCATAATGATAGCCAGAGCCGGATTTAGCTGATGGGGGGCCCGGGGCACTTTTAGATCGGGGGGTCCCCGCTCAAAACAAAACACCTCTACGTCTACAGTAGCATTAATCCAGCACTGCACTGCACAGCATTTTGAAGAAACTTCAAAGACTAAAAGAACAAAAATAATAATAACATAAAATCACATTTTTTCCACGTAAGGGGGTTCTTGAAAAGTCGGGGGGCCCGGGGCACCTGCACCCTCTGCCCCCCCCCCTAAATCCGGGCCTGATGATAGCAAAGTTGATGCAGATAAAGGTTTACCTGACATGATACAAGACTATGATAATGCTACTAAAGCAGCTGTTGACAAAGTTGACCAACTTCGTCACAACTACAGTGTGCAGAAAAGGACAAATCGCTGGCCACTTGCCTACTTCTACAACTGCCTCAATATTGCGGGTATCAATAGCATGGTGGTCTTCCGAGCTAAATTTCCAGGAAGGGAAAAAGAAGCAAGTCATCGACGCCGAATATTTCTGGCAAACTTAGATATGAGTTTGCTTCATCCATGGCTACAACGCCGAGTGCAAGTAAAACAGCTTCCAAGAGCTGCTAAACTATCGCTGCAAAAATGTGGATACAAAATTGACATCGACTCTTCTCAATCATCAGCTACACATGAGGGTGCAAAGCGTAAAAGACGGTGGTGCCACATTTGTCCATCTTCTCTGGATCGTAAAACACCTCATGTGTGCGAGGAATGTAATGAGCCGTGTTGTATCGATCACCTACAAGTCACGGTTTTATGCCCCTATTGTGCAGCATGATTCTTGTGCTTAGAGTCATCATGGCTAGGCTACCACATTAGAGCACCTAGTAGCCTAGTAGAAAATTGCAATTTATTGCTTTTCTTTCACTAACTTTAGCATTTGTTGAGTTTTGAAGTTACACATTATTTCAATTATACATTTGCAATTATTGCAAATTTTGTTAGTTTTTTTCGGAGTATTATGCTTTGGAGTGTATAATAGTGAAATTGCAACACAGTGATTTGTTTTATAACCATATTTAAGAAAGATGTATATACAAATTGAAAGATAAAGCAATACCCTTTAAAGGCCGGATCATTTGAGACCCAGATACCGGTAGGTAATAACGGTTGGTGAAACACATAGGCGTTTAAGGGTTAATGCAATTTTGTTTAAAATAAGGCAATTTGTTTTAGACTGAAAGCATCATTCTCAATATCGTGACGTCACACGCGTGCCAAAGGGGGGGTTGTAACCCCCAAACCCCCCCCCCCCTTGGCTATGCCACTGGCTAAAGCTACACTATGTGAACCTGTCTCCACCAAAAATAGAGAATCATGGCCATGGTTGATTACAAATACGTTTACCGTAGATTCCTATGCTGCACACTAGCGAAGTACTAAGTGATGAAAAATTAACAAGTCAATAACATAAGCACACCACGCAGCAGAGAGCAAGAACTTCACAAATCGATCCCAGACAGACATGACACATGAGACGAATTTCGTTTACTGTCACTGCCAGCCAGCTCAGAAAATTACAGATTTACTGTATAAAGTAAAACGAAAACTGAAGCCATCTAGCGGGCCTTTTCCTCCGAGAAAAAGTGTCACTACAAAACAGCAAAAGCGGCTTTTATGATGATCTTACAATATCGCATTTGCTTGGTTTTGAATCTTTATCCTCGGACTGACAAAGCCTTGATTGGTTATTCCTGGTAGTTTCGCATACTTGAGGAGGCTTTTGACGCAGGGCCGGTTACCGAGATTGGCAGAGTGAAGTTTTTCTATTGTTGATGCCGGGAAATCATTCCATTCACTGGGTGCCGCTGAACGGAAAGTAGTCCTTAACGTGCGTTGCTCAAGCGCACACCTCGAGAGTCGAATTTGCGCCGCGTGGTCTTGAGCAGGGCGCGTAACCACTGATCCACCTTATTTATACTGACAGCGTTGCAGTAAGATATGACTTGTCGAAACCGAAACTCACTTTTCTTTCTTTGTGGCAAGGTCGAGAAATAACATCTAAAGATGCGGTCGAGACGACACACAAACGCTTGAGATTTTGCTTTACCAGCTGCTTACCTTACATTTTATCGGCGTACGTAGGCTACGAATCCTACAATAGGCTTAGCCTATATCGTGAAGCCAGTGATGGGCATTATCGGCGATAATTTACCGGCGATAATTATCGGCGATAAATTTTTATCGCTTATCGTTATCGCTCAATTATTTTTTCAGTTATTGTTTATCGTTATCGCCAAAGGCAATATTTGATTATCGCCGATATAATTAATCGCCGATAAATTTTATTTCGGATCAACACACAAGTGGAAGGACTATGAAAAGTGATATTTTTACTAGCCACCTAGTTAATGAAATTAAAATTGAAACCTGTTCTTCTTCAGTGCCTGAAGTGTGTGTGCACAGGTAGTTGTCAGGGGAGGGGGCGCGCCCCCCTGCAGCGACGGCCCTGACAACACAATAATTTTTAGAGTTGTAAATTGCAATGAAATGCATGCAACAATTCTCTTGTTGTTTTGCTGCAATCGGCAATCGCGAGTGAGTTTTACAATTAAAATGTAAGCGCACAGGTGCACAGCTTTCTTTGAAGCGAAGCGAAAGAAATTGGCAAGTGGTTTGTGAAAGTGTCGCAATACGAGCAGCGGCGTAGCCAAAAACAAAATTTGGGGGGGGGGGCAAACATTTGATGAGTTGAAGAGAACAACAAAGTGTTTGATTTAAGCCATCGCCACGTGATATGTAATGGGTTGAGCAAGGCAAGCAATAAAACTGGTAGGGAGTTAGAGCGTGCCTAAGGCACGCGTATCCTAGGGGGGTCCGGGGGCATACCCCCCGAAAATTTGTTGAAAAATTACACTCAAATAATGGATTATAGCGCTTTGTGGAAACACTTTTAGGGTAATATTTGTATGAAATTTATTAGCAGATAAACAGCTATTAACTTATTAAAGGTAGCTCTTAGCCTACACACGAACGGGCAAAACTGCGGCTAAAATTAGAGAACACCAAAAATTCAGCTACACAACAACTCAATAACTACACAAAAACCCAACAGAGTAAGCCATTCTGAAATTGCGTCCGCAAATTAGTTCAAAGTAACGTAAATCGCGTAAATTTTGCGCGATTTGCGATTTGCAAAATTTATTGGTGTCTTTCTGTGTGTCTAAAACAAGTCCTTGGAGGTGTTAATAGCCAGATGTCTTGGAAAATGTAATAAATTTTTACAAATTTTATTACATTTTCAACAAAGGGCTCAACTTCGGAATCCAAACTTGGAAAATTTGGAGGGGCCATGCCCATGGCCCCTTTTGCCCCTCCCCTGGCTACGCCTACGAATAGGAGGCCGCTTTCAAGTAGCCTAAGCATTGCATCAGAAAGAGAACTCTGATTGCAGCATCGTGCATTTTACCGCACTTTTCAAGATCAAAACTCTGGAGAGTGGGATTTTATTGCATAGCCTAGGCTTAGATTAGGGGCTTAGCAAGTTAAAAGTTGTTTCTGTTTAAAGTTAAAAAAAACTAGCCATGCAGTAAGTATGAAGTAGATAAGCTATGTTTGACCGTCGAGAAAAGATGCAAGAACAATACAGTAGGCCTATAGTTCAGTGCTCTCACCAGAGCGAAAAAAGTAGAGAGGGAGGGCACCTGCCCAAAGTGAGAGAGCACCAAAATGTTAACCTAATGAACAAGTCATAAAAAAGCCGGTCACATAATAAACGCCATAAGTTTTGGTGGAGCAACAATATTATCAATGCTGAATGGTAATTTTGCAAATCAGAGTTAACAAATAAGTATATTCAACATAATAAGAAATCGGTTTATAAGGAGAGGCCACAGAGACAAAAACGTAACAAATAATAGCCTAGTGAATTTGAATGAAAAATCATTTAAAATTCAGCCAGAGAACTAGGGAAGCGCTGCAAACTCACTCAGTGGAATCCGAGGATCGGAAGCTCAGGGAGTTTATCAGAGAGTTTATGGCATTAAATGGCTAATTTTAACATTGAAATATCCGAAATTGTTGTTTCGATATAAATTTCGTTTGATTTTGCGTTTTTTGGAATTTTTTCAATTATTGCTGACTTTGCTGTAGGGAGATGCGGGAGAGTTGAGCCAATTTTTGCTTTTGAGCCCATATTTCCGATTGTATGGTTGCTGGTCCAAATGTTGTGTGCTTATGTTGAAGTAGAACCAATTGGCTTCCAATCACTCTGATTAAATGTTAGTCAATATCAAACGTATTTTCAGAATTTAACTTTAAAAAAGTTTTGCCAAATGGCTCAACTCTCCTGCACCTACAGGAGAGTTGATCATAGTGTTAAGGAGAGTTGAGCCGGATAAGGAGAGTTGATCCATGTAATGTAGAAGTTCAAAGTTAAAGTAGCAATGTTCTGCAAAAGCCTCATAAACCTTGTGAGTCATAATTTGGGCTTTCGACAAACAATCAGTGCAGTTAGGAATGAGTTTTTCTGTTAAACAGTAAGCTATCTGTAAGCCTAAAGTAATGTATATTTATGCACCACAGAATTTTATGAGTGCAGACTTTTTTAAAAGAAAACATCAAGCTTGTAACCAGTATGCCATAAAATACAACCGGATTTCTACTCGTAGTAGCTCTGAAGAAGATCTCCAGCGTGCTGCTGAAGAAAATGAACGTGGCACCTGGATTCGATCAGCTGCAAACGAATTTGGGGTGAACAACAAGTCAACTTTAGAGCGATATATTAAGAAACGCAAAGAAAAACGTCATGACAATTTTGGATACAAGAAATGTAAAACAGCTAATATGATATTTACAACGGAAATGGAAACCGAGCTAGCCAATCACGTGAAAGACTTGGTTTCTATCTAATTATGGCTGGTTAAAAGACAAATGTCGCATGCTTGCCTACGAATTTGCTGTGAGAAGTAACGTTGTTATTCCCGATAGCTGGAAAGAGGACAAGAAAGCAGGACAAAGCTTCTGGTTGGGATTCAAAGATCGCCAGAAGTTGTCGATACATAGCCTACTCCTGAAGCGACATGATTAGCATGGGCAACGGCATTTAGGCCTAATAGATACACTGTTGGTACCTTCTTCGATAAACTTGCAACTGTAATGGATCGCTATCATTTTCAGCCACAAGACATATAGACTACTGTATTTAGGAAAAACAAGTTTTACTCAATGTGTCCGCCATTTGCTTCGATAACAAGTCGGAGACGCTTCGAAAAGGACCTGCAAGAGTCACGAATAACTCTTTGAGGTATTTAGGTCCATTCTTTTTTCAGATTAGCCTTCAGCGCTTCCAAACTTTGGTTGTGTTTAGTCGAAATCTTGTTCTCCAGGTAAGACCAGATACCAAAGTCCAGGGGGTTCAGGTCTGGGGATGAAGGAGGCCCTTCTTCCTTGGAAATGAAGAACGGCACATTATAGCTGAAAGCCAGTTTAGCGTTCTCTTAGCTCCATGTGAAGGGACAGAATCTTGTTGGAATGACCAGTTAAGTTTTTTTGAAGTGTTTCTTTGCCCAAGGCAACAATGAACCCTCAAGAACATCATTTCAGTAGTTTTCTTGGTTCATTTTCACTCCTTGGTCCACAAAATCAATGGACTCCTTCTTGCTGATTTGTTTACTGCGGCCCACACCATCACTGCTTTTGCCGCCCCTTGTCTCCGAGTGACTACCCGAGGTTCCATGTAACCATTTCTTGACCAAACACGATCATTTTGACTGTTAAAATGATGCTAGACATCAAATTTCTTCTCATCGCTGAACACAAGATTTGGCAGCGTGCCTCCTTCAATGCGTGAGAGCAGAATACTGGCTCTGGAGAGACGTTTCTCAATAGTATTGACATTTAGCAACTGTTTCTTCATTTATTTAATGGGCTCATCTTAAAATCCTTTTTGAGAACTGTGAACATGGTTCCATAGGCCACGATCGCCTTCTTTGCCAGTTTTTGAATTGGATCTCTTGTAACGTTAATTGTTGATGACCCTTGTAATAGATAAGCCGTTACGTTAGGTTAGCTATTCAATCACAGTATAACAAATAATTCAGCAAAGATTAGCTTGGGCTCTTTTGTAGAACTCACCACAATGCCTGAAACATTTGCATGATTGGCTAGACTGTTTTAACAAATAGGTTGAAGCAAAAGTCCAGTTGCTCTGATATTTTTGCTTCAATAATTAACTGTTGCAAGCAAGTACGCCTATAGGCCTGTCGTTTTTAAGCATAAAACAACAATTTAAACGCTAGAATTGTAGATTTGAGAAAAAAATGTTTTCATTAAATAAAAGGGAAAGTTGAGCCATGTGGTTCAACTCTCCTTGACGTGATGGTTCAACTCTCCTAATCGTAGCCATTTTGAATTTAGCGTGGATTTCTTCAAAACGCTTTTAAGAAGCTGCATGGTAATTGTTGCATACAATCACCTTTTCCAAAGGTACCCTGCACTATATTTGTAATTTAAGTATCTTTTATAGATCTAGAGTTATTTAAGCAAATGCTGAAATTTGTCGAATCTACTTTTTGATACATTTTTTGCATTTTCAAAGATAACTTTCCGTGGCTATATCGTAAAGCCTTCTTGACAACAGTGAAGCTGTAACATTGTTTTTTCATACCACTAGTGACAGTAGAGTGCAATTATGTTAAACAGAATTTCTGCTAGAGGTGGTGGTTCAACTCTCCTTGTGCCTCAACTCTCCTGCATCTCCCCAAACAGCTCTTTAAGTAGAAAGCAAATACAAAGTTTGAATTTTTTTATGGTATTTTCATTTGATTTAATTATTTTGCCTACTACACGTAATCGGCAGTGTAGCCTAACTCAATTGATAAAAGCATCCAACTAGTATCTGAAGGTTATAAGCACGGCGGTTACCTCAGTGGTTTGATTCTGGATCAAGAGGTTGAAGATTCGATACCCACTGCCGCTGTTGCGATTCTATTCATACATAACTTACAAAAAGTTTTGTCCCTTTACAGTATATTATGTTCGATTTTTCGTCATGTTGATGAAAACAGTTCGTGCTGCATGGGATGGGGCAGCGCTAATCAAGAAAAAAAAAATTATTGTTATCGGACATTATCGGCGATAATTTATCGTTTATCGTTTAACTTTTTTTTGATTTATTGTTTATCGTTATCGCTTTAGGCATTTTTCGTTTATCGATTATCGTTATCGCTCAACTGAAAAATGAGTTATCGCGCCCAACACTGCGTGAAGCTAAAGTTTTTCAGTTAATGATGACTTGTCAGCAGAGATGTCCGTATACGCCGCAAATTCTACGCCGTAGACTTTTTGTTTACGCTAACGCTTTCGGCCACATTTTTTTGGATAGTTGTCGCTTGAGGCTACGCCGTAAAGTTTTCGCGGTTTTTTAGCGCATAGCGTCAACCCGAGCGTCAACGCATACTTTTTAATGTCTTAGCTGTTGTTTGCATTTTTTTTTATGAAACTTTCCAAATTTTGAATAGGCCTAAGTTGAAAGCATGTTTTCAATGGGCAAAGACATATGGAAACCAAAACGCAGCAAAATGTCAGATGAACACTTTCAGATGCTTGTTTTTCTTCGTGGAAATTCAAAATAAAACACGTTTGTTTCGATTGGTTTATAGCCTATCGTGTGAATGCTTGGCACCTAGCAAACAAAATGAGTTTACGCTAGTGTATGCGCAGACGCCGCCAACTTTTTTTACACGTTCCGTTAACGCATACGGCGTATGGTTTTTCGAACGTTTGCGTTTACGCTGACGGCGTCAATATTTTTTGTATGCGCGTACATCACTGCTTGTCAGAGATGCTTCGGTGAATCACCATTAATTACCAGCAGCTCAAGGCTATAAAACCGACCACTAACACTTTATATGAAAATTGAAAGGACATTGTTGTCAATCAACGTGATAATTGACATTGTTCATCATCATCATTATGTTCCTTCAATCCTTCCTCGTATTGAGGGTTAAATACAATCAAGCCCGCAACCAGGGGGGGGGGGGGCATTGGGGACATTCCCCCCCCCCCGAAATTTTTTAACGTTCTATGCAGTATGAAATGTAGCCTACTATACGTCGTACACGTACAGCCATACTGTAGCCTAGAGTGTAGACTATGAAAACAGAAAGTAGGCTACGCTGGTTGGAAGCTATGCTAACGATTTTGTTCGATAAATTAGGCTGGCATCCTCATTATCTGTTTTGTTAGCGTAGGCTATACATAATGTCAGCATCCATCATCATTCATCACCATAAAAAGCGTTTTAAAAACAACTAAATAATTCGAGAATCAAAAGCAGCTGCGATAGCGTGGTGAATAAGCTACTGTGTTCATTCACTGGGAATGCAATAGAATCCCGAGAGCCTGCATGTTCGACTCCAGCCACCCGCACTGCTGTTGTTTCTCTGGGCAAGAAACTTTACGATAATTGCCTCTACCCAGTGATCGATTTCGAGTAGTGGGTAGTACCAAATTTCAGTCATAAGTAGAGTAGACAACCGGAAACAGACATTGCCGTCGGCTGCAGCGTGGGTCAGGTGTATGTCGGAAGGCGTACACCGATGCATAGCGCTCAAGTCCGCTTTCCCGCAATGCAGGATAAAGATAAAACAAACAAACAAACAGTTGGGCTTAGGCATTTGTAAATCTGATTTTAAATGAATTCTTGAAAGTGAAAGGCCAGCAAGTGCGATTGTCAGCAATAGAATCCCAAAAAGAGTTTTATCCAAACATTTACAAACTCTTGATAATTTTGGCTACACTTCCAGTCACAACTGCTTCTGCAGAAAGAACATTTAGCTGTCTACGACGCTTGGAAAGTTACCTTAGAAGCACTATGGGTCAGGACAGGCTTTCTGGACTAGCTCTCATGCAAATCCATCGTAGCCTACTCAAATTCCAAGAGCGAAATTGGTGTTAAACGAACTTGCCAAATCAAGTAGAAAGTTAGACATTATGCTCTAAATTAAAATGTCATTTTGCATTTGCAAAGTCAACTTCTTTGGGCCTACAAACATTAAAACTTGTTGAGCCAACAAAATGTTTCAGGATTGTAATTAGCCTACCGTGTTGAGTTTATTCATATGTAGGCCTATCTGTTTGTTTATGTTGATGTATGTTATTGGTTAATTTATGACTCCAGTCGTGCCAATGCAGTTCATAGCCTACAGATGTTGTATTTTATGTGTAATCGACTGAACACATTACTGTATTATCGTAATTTTTTTCCTTGGGTAGTCATAGCTAAATGAGAAAAGGTTACAAAGGGCAAAGGCTAGTTTCCTTTAATGCTGTACTAAACAAAAACGTGATTGACATAAGTTATGACCACTGAACCGTAACATGGTAGTGCTACACACTCTATCAATGGGCCTGGACATCAACATAAAAATGTCACAATGCATCATTTTAATGTTTGTTCTTTGATAAAAATTAAATGTCCCTCCCCCAAAAATATTTGCTGGTTGCGGGCCTGGATACAATGCGCCATTGTTCTCGACCATGAGCTGTTCGTACTGCATTTCCATAACTTATAGGCTAATTTTGTCCATTTAGCGATGTTTGATATCCAAATCATTCTTGGTCTGCCTTTGTTTTTTTCACCGTTTATCTTTCCTTCTAAGTATTAATGATCTTTGTAACGAGTTTTGAATTGTTGTGTTTCCGAAGTAGCCTACTTCAATTTTCTTCTTTTGACTATTTGTAAGAGAATTTTGCTTGAATTGAATAGCCTAATACTTTATCGTAGTGACCTTTTTTTTCCATAAAATTTTTAACATTTGCCTGTATGACCAGCAGTAGCGCACCCAGAAAAAAAGTTAAGGGGGGGCTAATTCAGAAATGTCGGCCGAGTGATTTGTGACAATAGACCAATGCCCATTCCTTTGATTAATATTTAAAGGCACTCATAGCCCACAACCCACCGGTTGCCGATACATCAAGATTCGTTTTCTCAATCAGATTAGAAGTTGGCCTAGTGAACCCATGCTACTAGCATCATTAGCATCCTCATCCCTACGTCCACTCTTGCAATCTTCTATAGATTTCGACTTTTTTGTCATGTAGGCTAGCCTATGACAAAATAGAATTAACTTTCCGTTTGCCAACACAAATAAGTGCGAAAACAAACAGTTTGAAACAAAACACTAATTTTGTAAACAATGGATTTGATGTGGACGTTTTTCCTACTTACAAAACATTCAAATTTAGTTCGTTTTTTCAACTAAAGTCCCAGACGCCTTCGTCTCTCTGCTCAAATATCGTATACAGTTTTACATGTCCATGTGATTCGGCATTGACGTACGGTAGCCTACATCGGTATGTCCAACAGACATTTGACCACGAGAGTACGGGAGCATCTGAACTTTAGAGAGTTAAAGAAAAGTGCCATCAAAGACCAGATCATAAAGTGTTCTTTTTGCTCTGATCGAAAATTCTTTGCCGACTCTTTTAAAATTTTACGCAAAGGCAAACTCAATTTGACACCAAAATTTAGGAAGCACTGTCAATGAAGGAGCGATAGAGAGCTTCACACTCAGAGTCCCAGCATGGTGTATAGTTGGTTCGATGGCCACGTGGTATTGTGGCCTTTGCCGCAGTTATTATGGCATTGCAGAAGTCCTGGTATGCCTCGTCTGCGTTGCATGTTTCAGTCGATGGTAACTTTGCAGCAGACTCATTGGTCAGGATGCTGTATTGATTCCAATCGGCTTTTTTGAATTTCCATTGGGACAGGAGCCACAAGTTTTGTGGCGATGATGAGGTACGGCCGGTGTTGGGACCGTGGGAACTTCTCAAGCACACGTCTGTCTGGAAGAGAGCTGTCGATACTCGCGAAGGCCAAGTCAGGGTTTGTCCCTGTTCCCCAGCGGCCGGAGAGGAAGCTGGCTGGTTCCTTTGGATTGAATAGGAGGGCAAGATGGTTTGTAGAGGCCCAGTCAGCCAGCAATTCTCCGTCGCTGCTTGTGTTGCTGTAGCCCCAGTCGATGTGCTGGCAGTTGAAATCGCCAGCGTAGCGACTGGGGAAGGGGAACGTTGGAAGGGATGGTGGCAACATTTGCGAGGGTGGGGGCTTGTAGATGTTGTAGTCTGAGATACAAATGCACACCCACTCAATCTCGCATCAGTTGGAGATTAGTCGACAAAGGTCACCTTCAGGCTCTCGTGCACAAACATGGCAATACCTTGCTTCCGACTTAAGGTAGACCCGGCTAGCGTGTAGTTGGAAATAGCTAGCCTATCTGCAGAGGTGCAGTGGATCTCTTGGAGGAGGATGAAGAGTGCCTAGTTGGTATGGGCATTGGGCAAGCTGCTCCATAACTTTGATCTTGCTTGTTGTGTAGCCTTCCATGTTGAGCTGCAGAATGGTGGGGCGTCTGAACTTGTCCATTGCCCTTTGCAGCTGTGCCCTCCGGGTGGAGGCTCTTGGTTGACAAGTTTCGTTTGGCATCTGCTTGGCTACAGATGGTAGGCTACTCACAGGATGGGGCACGAGGAGCAAACGCTATAACTCAAATTTAAACAAACAATTATTTGCTGGAGGTGCGTCCATTCTCCTGAACATTTAGGCTACTTCCTACTTGATGTATCACGTTCCCTGTGGTGCAAATTGTTTCGAAGCTATTTATGTAGTTGTCTTTTCCTAATGTAATTTTACCTTCAAGAAGTTGAAATTCATTGCATTTTTAGAAATATTTTCAGATTCCTGATGAGGGCTTAAGTTAAATCGAAAACGTTCGACCGTTAAAACTATTTGTAAATATGTAAAGTATATTGTTATAATGCTCAGCCCTGTTGTATCTTATTCATACCTAACCTGTAAGCAAAATGTATAAATAAGGATATTACAAAAACTTCTTTTTTTAGTGGCGAGTTTGGGGGGGGCTTGAGCCCCCTTAGCCCCATGCTGGGTGCGCTACAGATGACCAGAGCTCGAAGGCTTTGATCCGTTTTTTTGTAACACTGTCCAAGTTTCAGAGTTGTATAAAAGGGTTGACCAGATATAGCATTTTAAGATTCTGTGACGAATTGATAATTTTAAACTTTGATTGATTAAAACATTTTTTTTCTTTTTCCAAACAATTTCTATCCGTCTTAGAATTTCATGTTCACGCCTCCCATCTTCAGTTATTAAATGTCCAAGATAAGAAAAAGATTTTACTTTTTGTATACATTTGCATTGTCAATTATAATTTGGAGTAGCCTATTGGAGTGTTTGGTGATTTTGTTTGTTTATCCTGCATTGCGGGAAAGCGGACTTGAGCGCTATGCATCGGTGTACGCCTTCCGACATACACCTGACCCACGCTGCAGCTGACGGCAATGACTGTTTCCGGTTATCTACTCTACTTATTACTGAAATTTGGTACCGTACTACCCATTACTCGAAATCGATCACTGGGTAGAGGCAATTATCGTAAAGTTTCTTGCCCAGAGAAACAACAGCAGGTGCCGGTGGCTGGAGTCGAACACGCAGGCTCTCGACTGCGAGCCCAACGCGCTAACCACTCGGCCATTATCGTTGATTTAGTCTTTTTAGCGTTAATTTTCATATTAAATTCTTTGCCAATTGAGTTGATCAATATAGGCCCATACAATTTTTTTCTTCGCACCATTTCGTTTCCTTTTCCCGATCTCATTATTATTGTTGAAAGTGCTGCGATTAAGCTAAATCCGCTAGCCATGGAAAAATCCTTTTACTCAGTAGCCGAAGCTGTCTACTTTCGATCTTTTCATGCTTTTATATGTTCTACCATTTTCTCGGCCACTGCCATGTAAGCCAAGCATTCTTTTAGTTTTAACAACCAAAGTTCGCCCAGTTATGAGTGGTTACGCGCCAGATTCAAGATCTGGCGGCACTGGTTCGACTCTCGGGGTGTGCGCTTGGGCGAAGCACTTCAGAATTCAACGGCACCAAGTGGATGGAATAATTCCCCGGCAACAACACTTCAACACCGGGCCAGCTTCAGTATCTCAAAGTATCTACAAGTATGCGAAAGTGCCAAGATTAAGCTCTTAAAATGCTTTCCCGGTCCATTCCGCTTTCAGAAAGCTTTTCCCGGTCCATTCCGCTATAGAAGCTTTCCCAGGATAAAGATCAAATCAAACTGCATTGAAAAGTGATAAGCAAAAAAACAAAGAATGACGACAGAATGAACCAAGCAAAACAATAACATGGAGTGAGAAATTAAAAAAACTGAATAAAGTTTCAATTGCGCAAACACTTCGACCACGCGGGCACGTTATCTTGGACATTTCTTCATTACCTTGGCGTGTCGAAGGTTGTGAGTACAATCAAGCATAAGCCTTAAGGGTAGGGTGAGATTTAGGATGAGAAAATAATTTTCAGTTTAGGGCTTCGTTTTGAAAGAGTACAGAGGAAGTCACAAACATGCCAAGATTTAAAATTGTTCATATGATCATTAAACCGATTTGACAATAATATTATAATATCAATATTATTAAAGGTGAAAACAGTACCGTACGCTCGTTCTACAAATAAGTAATGAAATAGCTTTGGAAATGGTAATCATAACTTGCATGGCACCAGTACCAACATTTACATAAAGGTAAAGTAATAGGCTACACATAAATGGCTGTTTAAATATTAGGGCATATGACGTCATCGGCTCGTTTTTCTTCACTCGAATATGACGTTGTTTAATGTTTATCAAACCATACATCGTAACATGACATTCTAACAGCTCCTGGGTGAAATAGTTAGGAAAGCCAGGGAAAATCATTCGAAGCAAAAGTTGAAAACATTTCATTTGAAACAAGTGAACGTGTGTTCTTTGTTTCAGGAAAATATATACAAGTAGGCAATAAGACAGCAAAAGTACAAAAACAGGAAAAGGGCCTGATAGCACTCGTAACAACTTTTAAGGCCTTTTAAAATACCAAGTAAACACAGCTGCAAAACCTTAGTTTCTGTAAAATAATCAAACTTCTGCTAAATGGGAAAAATAGTTTGTACAACACGTCCACCGAGAAATTCAATATAAAATTAAAATCTTAATACAAAACTGTAACCTCAAGACATGGTTATAATATTTCAAAAGTAGTGATTATGGAAAGAAAATATAGTGTTGCACGTTAAGACCCAAAAGCAAAATCCGTGATTTTTACATTGATTCAACGTCTGGTGAGCTGCTCGAAAACTTAGATCGAGTAGGAATGTTCAATTTATGTCATTTTTACAGAATTTGAAACAGAGTCGTTTTCAAAAAATTTGTTAATAAAGTCCACAATTGAGGGTCAAGGGTTAAAATGCATTCGGAGTAACACGTAATTGGCCCAAGTTGTGTCAGTCGCAACATTTTAAGCTTAGCAAAAATATCAGTAGGCTACACAAGACAAGCAGACTTTGCAAAAGTAGTGTGGGCAATGATTAGGCTGTAAACTACTGAACGAAACTACGCATAGTGCAGTTACGCGCTAAGTTTAAAAAGCGTTGAAGACTACAAAACCAGGGCTGTGAAGTGTGAAGTCGACTCTAACTTGGTACAAAACAATAAAAATTGTGTTTGCAACCTTGTTTCAAAACATCGTTTCTTTTTCTCCGTATTGTGCTCTAAAATTTTACCAGAGAATAGAAGTGTTTGATCTTGTCAGTTTTGTGAAAGTCGCCGTTTCAATTTCGAACACAACTTAAGTGAAATTTAATTTAAAAAAATTAACAAGGTCAAAATTTAAAACAATCTGGCAACACTGAAGAAAGATTCAGTTAGTTATAATCCGAAGAGCCGTATTATATATTTTTCATCCGACTTCACAGCCCTGTACAAAACGCAAAATAAAGACATACAGGAGATCGTTGTTTAACACTGATCTGTGCAATAAATGGAAGGCACGAATAGCTGAAAAAAGTGTGGTGTGGGTTTAAAAAACAATTTTACCCTGTCTATTGCATGATACTGTTTTTCACGATAAAAGCTAGGCTTTACGTAGTAGCGTAAGCGTTCAAAACTTGATAAGCACATAAAGCAAATAAAATACAAATACTGCAAAAGTTAAGGCCGGGCGGAGTTATATAGATTGAAAAGGAAATTTTTGTAGCGGTCATTGCAAAATTACATTAAAGCATCCTAGAAGACAGTGAGGAGACGAATGTGGAATGAAGATTCAAGAAAAATGTATGGCAGCAGAATGATTGAACGCAAGTTAAGACAATAAAAAACATAGAGTCTGGTAGAGGGTTGATAACTTTGAAGGAATACAGAAGGACAACGACCAACCTGAGACAAAAAGGAATATCATTTCGGCGACAATTTTTGCGTATAAATCGTAGCCTAGGCGCCTTGTCCTCCAAAAACATCACTGCAAAAGTGTTGCGGACATGATGGTGCTTTTTTATCAACAAATCATTGCTAGCCATATGGCTAATTGCATAATCCAGATATTTGATTTGCATCAATCTATTTAAAACAATAGTCTTCTTTTTCAGATAAAGTGAAGAAATACAATGTTTAAATTTGACGATCCAGCAAAAGAAACCACAAAGAATAGAAGAAACAAGAATGTGTAAAACTTTGATGCCATCTCATGAAACGTCGATACAGAAAGTCATTTGTAGAGGGACTTGTTTCCGACAGAAGCAAGTCCTTGAGCTTTCTCAATAGCGAGTTAAATCGTCTGTTCATTAAGTTTAACACCTTCCAGTGTTGCGGTGGGGAGACTTTTCTCTGTTGGAAAAGACGTGCTGAAGCCAAAGCGGGCAACTCAGTGACTCACATTTTGAAATGCTTGTGTTTTTGAAAGAGGGATAATAAATTTCCCCAAGAACGTATTTTCCATAACGAAGTTGAAGTGGCAGTGTAAACGAATGATATTGTTTCGTCTTCAAGATTTTTTTGACTTCACAAGGTAGTTGAATAGTTCCTTCTAGTGTCAGTTAAAGAAAGAGGCAGCCGAAGTAGTAGCGGTAGCGCGCTAGTTTCAAAGTAGCGGGTAATCGCCCTGGCTACAACATTAATGTAGGGTTTGAAGACGTTGCAGACGTATTGCGATTGATTCAGCTGTTATGGACGTAAATTAAGTAAAAATGTTTTACTACTTAGGTAGGCTTTAAATTTTTAAAACAAACTGCACAACATATTGTCGGATGGTATTCATTAAATAAAGGTAGTTCACGAAGCATTAACCCATCCAGCAAAGTTGCCCTTTTGATCCGATCATGAAAAACTGCCATTTTTTGGTCAAGATAAATATCATGTGTGCAGCAATACAGTAACGTGCAGAAATACTGTAATAACAAACTTATTATATCAGACAAAACTCATTCAAAGCAAACAACGCACAATCATCTCGAGAAGGTAGATGTATCCTTCTCTCAAAAAAATCATAAGCCTTTTCTTTAAACACTCGTTGCGAAGGCATGTTATAGACGTGGTGTGATTGTTTTGGGGATAGTAGGACAACAACACAATAGATGATACTAAAAACAACTATTCCTGGCTATGCGATTAAGGAGATTGGTCTGAATACGAAACAACAGTGTATTAATCTCATTCAACCACAACATAAAAAATTGACATTATTATCACTTTTGCAACTTTGATATCTTCTGAACCGTCACACCAGAGCTAGAAGCAGTATCACAAAGCATCAGTCTACAGAACGGTGAAATATTTTAAGACAAAGTCACTATTTTCTCACAACTGTAAAACGTCATCGTAATCAATGTCATTGGTGAATGCGGTTCATTACAGATGTCCGATTTGCAAAGTATTTTTTCACAGCTAATTCCGACATGCCTGTCATACAAACTATGCGCTCACATTCATCTTCCGTAAGATAGGAACAAGTCGAAAAGCTAGACTCTAACACTTGCAACTGTTCCGATGTGTGGGCAAATGTAACATCCTTACCCTGTTCTGCCACACCAAGATCCATAGACATTTCATTGAAAGGCAGTATAGGAAACTCAGTCGGGAGGACAGTGTTGTTTTGCTGACGAGGTAAGCCTTTAGGATCAGTGCGTGCTTGCATGTTATTCGACTGAGTTTGGAAAGCAGCCAAAGAGTGGTTAAGTTTAGAGCTACCTTTGTAAAATGAGAAAATACAGCAAGCAGGCAATCCTGTCAGGAATTGTATGTCTTGTACTTGACTATGTTGCACTTGTGAAGATTGGAATGGAAAACATGTTAAGACTTCAAACTGTTCCAAAGAAAGATTATGCTTGGAACCACAGCTGCAAACAACCCATCCTTTTGGTTCAGAGATGTGCTTGGGAAAGGAAGCCTGGTTTGAGCCCTGCCTATAACGACTACAATTTTGAGATACCGGTACACTAGGATATGCCACTGGATGACATATTGGGGTGGAAACAGGCATAACTTTAGTTGAATCGGTTTGAGGTCGCATACTCCTAATATTTTTATAATGAACTGTATTTGGATGCTGAACACTTGAAATTATTTTTGTTGTGAGGTGATTCCAGACTTTCATGACTTCATCCGGGCTCCAACTTATCCCATTTTTCAAACGAGCATCAACAAACCAACTCTTGACTTGGTGCTCGGTTAGATGAGTTTGCTGCACTAATATGTTAATCTGTTCTAATGACGGATAAGGAAAGTTGAAAAAACTCTGCTGTAATAGATTCAGTGTGTTTGGTACACAATCTATACTTTCTAAAACTTGTGAACTGGGCACTGTTATGAGACTACAGGGAATGACTTCTTGCCACTTGGGTACATTGCCAGCTTTAGTTATTTCTTCGTTATTGACTATTGTACCGTGAGAAGTGGGCTGGCTGTTGTCAAAATCTTTGCAAGACCGTATCGATACAACATGCAATCCTAAATCAATTTCGGATTTTTTTGCTTCACTTAAATGGTTTAAATGTCCCGCAAGTAAGTGTCTATTACTGAGACCGGTTGATTGACCTCCAGCAATGAGACCACCTTCACTGATCTTATCCATGTTGTCCCCATAAGTGGTTTCACAAAAATCATCTTCAAAAGAACTCATGTTGTTGTGATTTCTTTCAGAGCTTGTGGATAAGTTGTCTATTATGTTGTTTAATGAATGTTCCAGCTGAGATAGTACCTTTGGGGGTTTTCTGGTTAGTCTGTATGTACTTTTTAGAATTGGTGTCACAGTACATGGTATTTCATAACAAGCTCCACTTTTACAATCACCCGTAGGTGATTTTTTTCTTGTAGAATTTTTAAATTCTTTTAAAGCTACTTCTTTTGCCTGAGACAACATTTCATTACTGACGATATGTTCAGGCTGGGATGTACTAACGGTTATTTCTTTGTCGTTTTTTTTATACACATTTACTGGTGTTAAACTCTGTTTGGTCACAACTTCCATCGATACATTGTCGATAGAACATTCATCATTGGAAGGTGTTTCAGACAAGTTTGAAGTCATTGCAGTGGCTGCAAAACTAGCAGAGTTTTCGTTATCAGAAAGATTTAAAGACCCATCTCTTGTCACAGCTACAATGCTTTTTTCTTGGTTGTTATCAGAACAAGCACTTACAACTTCAGTTGTCAATAAGCTGATTTGATTACATGTAGATGGCACAGAGATCAGGTTATCACAACCCAAACTAGATTGATCCGGACCAGACACTTCCTTACTAAAGGTTTTTAGTTTGATTTTGTGCAAACTATTAGTGTGCATTGCGGATTTTTCTTGCTCCTTATTGGAGTCTAACTCATCACTACTTAAATCTGAGGATGCAGACAAGCAAGCCGATTCAGCTACTTCATGTGTTGATTGAACAGGTGAACTTGCAGCATTATTTGACACTTTCATTGCAACATTAGTAGCTACAGGCGACTGCTGACTTCCAAGAGATTGTGAATCAGTTGTATCTTGTTTCTTGTTAAAAGCAAGGAGGGTTCTTTCATTAGGCGTAGCTTTGTCAATGTCATTATCTTGCAATATATTCTCCATAACTTTATTGCTGGTCACATCTGTCAAAGGAGGATGTTGAACACTTGTGCCATCTGAAACCACAGTTTTGCTAGTGAGTGGCGTACTGTTCTCCTTCTGTGTTTCTTGTTCTTGACAATGTTTCTCAGCCACATGTTGTACATATTTTTGAATTCTGTACGAGGAGAACTTGCACTCTTTGCATATAAATGGAATTTTCTTGTTTGGTACCTGAGGATGTCTTTTTGTGAAGGTATTTGCTGCTTCCATTTTCTTTCGTAAAGAGCTCTTTTGCAATGCAGATGTACTGTACATATCTTTGAAACTACTAGGTTGAAATCTTGAGCGCTTAGATCGCCGAAGCTGTGCTTCACATAAGCTCTTTTTAACTTGACACTTCTGACTTTTCATTTTGAAACAATCAATTTCAGAAATGTATGTTTGCTACAACACTTAACCTACGTCAATCAATTAATGTCAATCCTAAAAAATTGCCAAATCTTTTAATCATTTAAGATTTAAAATAACATATGTAGCAATGGTAGAAATACAAAATCCCCTGCATCATTATTAGGGTGGGCTGAAAAACAGATTTCTTGAATTGAAAACAAAATTATTCTAAAGAACTGTCAAAGGGACCAAAAAATCATTTTCAAAAATATTGGGTGTGACCTCTTCAATAGCCGTGCCACACAGCCAAAAAGGTTAAACTGCCCTATCTTGAAAACTAAGTAAGCTGGAAGGGTCAAGTACAACTCAAAAGAAGCAGAAACACAAAGTGTCTTATTTTTCTCTAAGTAAATCTTCTTTATTCTAGTTCCCCTACAAATTAAGTCATTAAAAAAAACACTCTTTATGCTAAATCAAATTCAAATCAATAAGGATTATTGATATTATAAGTAAAATGGCAAAACAAGGGGTCCAAAAAGCGACTAGGCCAGGCAACGCGATAAAGGTATTTCACCTTTTCTCCTAGTCTCAATCAATACTTTTCGCTTTTTATTGACGATTTTAGTGATCAAAACCCTGCATACAAAATTTGTTTGGCAGTGATACGGTAGTTGAATCTATTGCCATTAAATTGAACCCTGGTTTGTCAGATCCTGTTTTTATCTTACCCCATTGCAACAGAAAATCCCTCAATCCCAAAATCGCTGGAAAGGTAGTCAAATAAAATCATAGACTTTTAAAAATGGTAGACTACCGTATTGATTGTTTTTTGTTAGTTTATTAACTAACAAATTTACTCATTTTTATAATGTTTAATTACATTGGTTAATAAAATTTACAGAAGTCCTACAAGTTGCACCAAAGTAAAAGAATACTGTGACAAACACAACAATAATAAATAAACGTTTATAAAACTTTTTCAATTTTGCTTATACACTTCAACAAAAAGCATATTTCTCACACATTATCTAGGGGTAGGCAGTTAAAGAAGATATTCAGATTTTGCATTGGACTCTTTTTTAAACAATAATATGATATGACAATGCAGAATCAGCAAAAAAATTTCAACTTTAGGCGTTTTTGGCGGTTAGCACCACAAAAAACTGAAAATTGCATTTTCGGATTGTGAATTTAACAAAAAATCACAATTTTTTGGAATAAATGATTTTCAAATGTAAAATACCGCATAAACTTGTCATCTTTTTATGCAAATAGGCTCTGTGAAGATGGAATATTAACTCAAAACTAATTTGGAATTTTATTAGTCAAAGAAAAGTCCAAAAAACACAAAAAAATGGTGAAACATCATCAATTTTTTATGATAAAGTGTTTAGGAAAGGACAGGCCTACTGCAAAGCCGCGAACACTAGAAGAGATAGAAGAATGGTGGGGTATAAAATGGGAAAGTTTTCGAGGTTAATGCATTTAATGGACTTCTTGAACCGTTAAGGAAATTTCGGGGGGGGGGGGGGTAGGGGGATGAAGGATGATATTGAATATTTTATGCATGCAGTCACACTACCATATTTGTATTTTGTTGAGGTAAACACGCAAGAAGAACTCCTCCAAATGTTCCCTCTTCTGTATAACAAATTGAAGAAAGGAAAGATGGACATACTCAAAGATTATGTTATGGAATCTCATGTTCAAGTTACCAAACCTACAGCAGATATTGCACAACCAATAGGCTACTGCAGAAGGTTTGTGTTGACTGTTGATGCTGCTGATGTTTTGGGGAGACAAGCTGGTCAGGAATATGGCTTTGGTGATAAGGTTGACAACCCTCCCTGTGCAACTTGCATTTGCTTTCAAAAGAAGAACGTGGCAGTTTGCTATCGCACAACCTTAATGCAGAACGCCACCTTGCTGTATTTGGCAAAAGAGCATCTGTTGCGAAGTTCCGTAATAAGAAGTTTACCGCAAAAGGGATGCGAAATGATGTTTGCGAAAGGGATGCGAAAAGTTGTTTCAATCACCCACTTTCTAGAACAAAGTAATTAAAAGGTAAAGGTGGTCCGATACTTGATTCAAGTGTTGGGTATGAGAAGATAAGGTTTTCATTGTACTAAGCTTTCGGCACTAAAGAGAGTGGGGTGGCCGGTCCTTTCTCTCGGCCGCCTTTACTTTAGCAACTACGCCCACCCAATTTATTACACCCTGAGTAGAGGTGAGCGGTGTTTTCAACAATCAGCTTAAGCAGGGAGTCGAACCAGGTCTGCATAATTGGAAAGACAACACCTTATCTGTTGTGCCATCCCACCGCCAATTAAAGGGTTAAAATCTATAGTCAAGATTCTCAATGGCATGAAGAAGGACTGGGTAGGTAAACAACAGCAATTCCTCGAATTAAAAATTTCAGAAAAATTTGAAACAGCAAAGAACCAAGCAAATTACACTCAACAATGTTTGGAATTGTGTAAAGGACGGAAAGGACCAGCAACGAGTGTAGAAGAGTTGCATGAAATCCTCAGATCAAATCCTGACTAAAAAGAAAAAAATAGTACGAACGGAGTTATCCTTCTATCGGGACACCCATAAGCCGGTGTCTTACAGCAGCTAGATTTGTTCAAAATGAATACTATCCCACACGAGGAACGATTACTCAACTTGTGTGCTCTTCTTGCAGAACATGACCCAGTATATGTTTCCTTGCCATCAAACAATGATGCTGCAATGGTCTTGTCATCACAATCCTGTGTTACGTACGTCAACTCAAAGTACTGAAGACGACAACATGATGGAAGCAGGAAACTATTATATCACATTGACGACTAAAGGGAATATTGATACATGGTATATTGCTTCGTACGAGGGGCAAAACATCGATGGCAGATATACAATGGATCACCTCACGAGAATACAAAAAGGGTCCAATTTGAAATGGAAACATCCAGTAAAAACTGAAATAATAAATTTAAAACCAGAGTCGATCGTTGAATGCATTATTGATGGTGAGTGGAATGTTTCCCAAGAAAGGAATATATTATAACAGTTACATTGCTTAATCATAGTTTTATTTCCAAAACGATTGAACAATTTCTGAAGTGAAGTGTGAGTACACTTTCATAACTTTCTGTTTTTGCTGGTTTTTGACCCCTAAGATAACTTTAACCGATTTGTACAGAGTAAATCGGTATTGAGAAGTATTTCTGCAAGATTCCTCAGGTATTATGTAATATTGCAGGCAGTATCAAATACCATTACTTCATATTTTAGAAATTAAACTCAATTTTAGGTGTTGTTATAGTCGTCATTTTATTTACGTTGAATATATGTAACTCGTGACCAGCGTCACTACATAATCACAGTTCAGCGTTTTCTGGTACAGACGTTGGAATTGATTACCACCGCACTGCGCGTGTAATCAATTAAGTGTTTTGTACCACGTTCCTTAGTTGATTGTTTTGCGTTTCTTTCTTGATATATATTGAGTTGTTTTGTGCACATAAGTCAGTAAGTAACAAGAGGTAAATGGTTTTCTCACTTGGTTGGCTATCGCTACAATTATTATTGTTTATTTTATATTAAACGTCTGGAAATACAACAGACATTTAACTGGCGTCGCCGGCAGGATCTTTAAAGAATTTCTACAGGATTTTAGAAACATGGAGAAACTTATCGAAGTCCTGCAACAACAAATTGCCAACCAAGAACGCCAGACGAAGGAACAAATGGCCAGACAAGAAGAACGTCACCAAGATCAGACAAAACTACTCATGGAGCAACTACAAGAAATGCGAGCCCAAACTTCAAGACCACAACCAACAACAATACAACAACAGGTATCTTTACCTAAGTTCGTAACGTTCGATGCCACCACTGAACTGTGGGCAGACTATTGGAAGAGGTTTAACACCTTTGTAGCAGCACATTCAGTCGCACAAGACAAAATGCCGCAGGTTTTTCTCACCAATCAATCACCTACAATCTACAAAATGTTAACAAATTTGGCTGCGCAGGAAACAAACCCAAAAGAAGTCAACGATCTCACCATGACGGAAATTACAAATTACATGGCTCAACAATTCGACCCAAAACGCTTCATCGTGAGGGAGCGATTCCGTTTCTGGAGCGAAATGAAGCGCAAGCCCGGTGAAACAGCTCAAGAACTAGCCATCCGCATACGCCAGGCAGCTGCCACCTGTGACTTCTCGTCCATTTCAAATCCATTGGACGAAGCTTTACGTACTCGTTTTATTTGTTCAATAGGTAACGAGGCGGTGCTTAAGGCGTTATTCAAAATCAGAGCTGATGAACTTACTTTCAAACGTGCGGTGGAGGTTGCATCAGAAACCGAAGAGGCAGCCAAGGTGGCCAAAGAAACTGTTTACGGCACTCCACCAGTACCAGTTGCGAAAGTAAGGACCATCAGCAAACCTCCAAAAACTAGGCAACTTACAGGTACTTTCTTTTCTTCTAAAAATAAAGAATGCTATCGCTGTGGTAATTCCAACCACAACGCCAATGATTGTAGGTTTAAGAAAGCCACTTGCCATTTCTGCAATATTACGGGACACTTACAGAGTGTTTGTCGAAAGAAAGCTAGACAGTTCAAACCTTCTAAGGTAAATTGTATCGAGGAAATTAACATGCTTTCTAGTTCTTGCAGAAAACCTCGAAATTCAAAGTTGGAAGTACCGATCTCCATTAATTCGGTAACCACACACTTAGAACTGGACACTGCTACAAATGGAAATTTCCTTTCCAACGACGTCTGGACTCGGGTAGGCGCACCTCAATTGCAAGCACCAGTGTCGCAGTTCCAATCTGCTACCAAGCATCTAGTACCAATCACGGGTTCTTTCACGGCCCAGGTAACTTGTCCTTCCACGGGAAGGTCAGATAATATTCCTTTTGTAGTCACGACAGTCAAGGGACTAAACTTGCTAGGTCGTGATGCAATTTCGTCTTTAGGAATTTCTATCGATAAATTCCTTCTGTCTAACTATTCTACTTTACAGAGTATCCAGTCATACGACAAGCCTGATAAGAGTCTGGAGAAAGCATGCTCCCTCTTATGTGACGAGTTCAAAGATGTTTTTAAGCCTGAACTCGGGTGCTTACGAGATTATGAACTAGACATAGATTTTAAGTCTGATGCTAAACCTGTTTTTCTCAAACCTAGGCCTGTACCTTTCGCGCTAAAGGAGGACTTAGCACAAGCCTATGATTCGGGCATTGCACGTGGTGTATGGACACCAGTTCAGTTTTGCGATTGGGGCACACCGGTTGTTCCAGTCCGTAAGCCTTCAAACTCTTCAGAAGCGAAGGCCAAGTTACGCATATGTGGCGATTATTCAGTCACGGTGAACCCTTCCCTGGAGACCCATCGTCACCCGTTACCCTTACCAGAAGACTTAATGCAAAAGTTGGGTGGTGGGTACGGTTTCAGCAAGATAGACTTGGCTGATGCCTACAATCAGATTCGACTTGGTCCCGACAGTCGAAAACGACTCGCATTAAGCACTCACCGTGGCGTACTTTTACAAAATGTTTTACCTTTTGGCATATCTTCTGCTCCAGGTTATTTTCAGAAGATCATGGACGACCTTACAGCCGACCTTCCAGGGGTCGCAGTCTACCTAGACGACATTCTTGTCAGTGGCACTACTGCTGAGGAGCATCTCCAGAATCTTAGACGGCTCCTCGGTCGACTTCACTCAAAAGGCCTGAGGTGTAGGAAAGACAAGTGTAAGTTTGCACAACCTCAGGTAGAGTATCTCGGACACATTTTGTCCAGGCAGGGCATCTCCAAAGGTCCTAAGGTAAACGCCATACTGGAGATGTCTGCCCCCACTGACGTATCTTCTCTTCGTTCATTTTTAGGTTCCTTACAATTTTACTCGAAGTTTCTACCGTTGAACGCTTCTACTGTAGCAGAACCACTATACCATCTCACGAAAAAGGACATTCCTTGTAGATGGGGAAAACAAGAGGAAAACTCTTTTGCTCAGCTGAAGCATCATCTATCTACTGATGAGGTTCTTACACATTTCAATGCGTCACTTCCGGTAGGTATCGCATGTGATGCTTCTAGTGTGGGCATTGGTGCTACCTTGTTTCACCGTTACCCAGATGGCACAGAACGGCCTATAGCAAACGTTTCAAAAGTATTAACAGCCTCTCAGAGAAACTATAGTCAAATTCAGAAAGAGGCTTTGTCGATAATTTTTGCGCTAAAGAAATTCTATCAATATCTTTTTGGTAGATCATTCATTTTGGTCACAGATCATAAACCATTGCTTAGTCTTTCTGGCCCGACCAAATCGACACCTTCTTTGGCAGCAAATCGTTTGGCTCGTTGGGCACTCTTTTTGTCGCAATTTACATACACTATTGAGTACAGGAAGACAAAGGATCATCAAAACGCTGATGCTTTGAGTCGCTTACCAGCAGGAGGGGATAAAGTCTTCGATGAAGAGGAAAGTGCGGATGACATTGATATCGTCTGTGCTATCGATGCTTTGGATTTGCAGGTCCAGACCCCAAATGCCGCCTCACTGCGTAAAGAATCTTCTAAAGATCCTATCATTTCCACGGTAATGCGTTTCATTCATGAAGGATGGCCGGCCAAGTCTTCTCCACAAGACCCGGTCGAACCGTTCCGTAAGTACGCAGACTCTCTTTCTACTTGTTACAGATGTCTACTTTACGGTTCCAGAGTGGTCATCTCTTCCAAACTTTGTCCTTCCGTCCTTCAGTTGCTTCATGAAGGACATTTCGGCATTGAGAGAATGAAGCAGTTGGCAAGGACGTCCGTCTACTGGCCAAACATCAATCGAGACATCGCGGAACTTTGTCACAAGTGCAGTACCTGTGGCGAATATCAACCGCAATCTAAAACCCAGGTCCAATCATGGATGGTTCCAGAAGCACCGTGGAGTCGCTTACACATAGATCATGCGGTAGAATTTATGGGTTACCATTGGTTACTCAGCATTGATGCTTTTTCTAAATACCCTTGTATTCATGCTACTACTTCCTTATCTTCAACAGCTACTATCAACCTGCTAGAAGAAGATTTTGCTCATTTCGGCTATCCCCATACTGTAGTTACCGATAATGCTACTACTTTTAAATCCACAGAATTCCAAACTTTCTGTAAGGAGAGGGGTATGGTACACATCACGGGTGCCCCTTACCATCCGGAAACCAATGGAGCGGCGGAGCGCCTCGTACGTACGTTCAAGCAAGCACTTCGCAAATCTTTCCTGCCCCCGAAACAAGCAGTCTTGGAATTCCTACAGCAGTATCGACGCACGCCCACTCCGAGTGGCTACTTTCCAAGCCAATTACTCAACAATCGTCAGATTCGAACCAAGATCGACACGCTTCTCCCCACACCGTCTCAAGTGGTACCCAGACAAAACCCTCACAACACGGACGCCTCTGAAGTTACAAAACGACATTTCAAACCGGGAGATCCCTGTTACGCGCTATCATTCACTCCACGACGGAGCCAGGATCCTCGTTGGGTTCCAGCCGAGGTGATTAAGCGACAGGGTAGCCGAATCTTCCTGGTACGTCTGCTGCGTGCTGCCACATGGTCCGACGTGGAGGCGCCATATGGACCAACTGCAACCTCGCTATGCATCCCAATATGCCAAATACAGCAGAGACATATTTTGGCAGTGCCACACTGGTGACCTCCTTGAATGAAAATATATTTCAGCAGCACTTAGAGGCTGGATCCATCCCTGATCCAACAAAGATCTTACTCTGAATCATGATGAGATTGAGACCAAAACTAAAATCGGAAATTTCAACAGCACAGGTTGGATTTGTTTCAGACAAAGGGACCACAAAAAATAATTTTTACATTAAAAATGATACCAGAGAGATGTATGTCCAACTCTTCTGTTTATTTAGAGAATTTTGTATTTTATTCCTTAATATCGTTTCTTTTGCATTCTATCCAGTGTTTACCTTTGAGTGCCTTCCCAGACGGCAAAATTGGTCATTGTAAAATCAATGTAAAAATGACAAATATTGTTGTCTGGGTTTGTTCAAAATAAGTGTTTTACATCAAAACAACATTTTTCATGATTAACAATAGAGGTAAATGAGATAAAGTTTCAGCGAAAACGTGGCAACAAAAAAAAGACAGTTGCCAAATAGTGTTTGACATAAAAGAAAACGTTAAAACCTAAGTGGCAGATTAGAATAAACCTGGGTTTCGGCGTTGCATGTCTTAGTTACAACAAGATAGACATTTGGACCTAACAACGCTCGATGAATACACAATCCATTGGCTGCTGCGTCTGGATGTAACAACGTGATCTGTGGCGGCCTCAAACGCAAGAAGAAGAATGTCTTAGTTGTCATTGAAGTTGACCACTTAAATGCTTGCATAATATGCATATTTTCGCAGGTTGTCTGTCGAAAAACACTGTAGCCGAATAGGGAACTAGCCGAATCGGACTAGCCAAATTGGACTGTAGCCGAATAGGGAACTAGCCGAGGAGGTTTAGCGAGGGAACTAGCCGAGGAAGTTAGCGAGGGGGTTAGCCGAGCCGAGGAAGTTAGCGAATAGGGAACTAGCCGAGGAAGTTAGCGAGCAGGTTTTCCGACTCCATCTTGCCCAGAGCATTGTGACGCAACAAGCCACACGACTTCGTTTGGTGGAAGTAAATCAGTTATGTGGCGTATTAACAGAGTTCGATCTTAACGCTAGTTTGCTAGCCAATGGCTAGTGAAAATTCGCGGACTAGTAGAATTGTTGCAGTACTAGTCCGATTGGCTAGTGAAAATATTCGCCGGTGAAAAGTTTTGGTTTACAAAATGGTGATTGGTGACGTCACTCTGAAATACTGATCTAAAACATAAATAAATCTTAAATCAAATATAGTTATTACTATCTGAAGCCTTTACAAATTGTTTCACCTAACGGATCATCAGAAGATCTTATTCAAATAGAATCCATAAGACCTTCTGATGATCCGTTAGGTGAAACAATTTGTAAAGGCTTCAGATAGTAATAACTATATTTGATTTAATTCGCTCTGCTTTGCCTTTTTGCTTGGCATTAAGCACTTTTTGTAGTATTAATAGTTTTCATTGTTTTAAATAAATCTTATATATATTATAATATAAATAAATCTTATAAATAAATACCATAAATAAGATCTAAAACATAAAAAAACATTAATAAATATTACGCACACACCGCATGTCACATTTATTTTTTATGTTTTAAAGTTGCATTGTTTGCGTCTATAGTACGAGAAAGTGTTTTTGTGCGTATTGTTGCTCTCTTGTGCATACTGAAATCTGAAAGCCATTACTTTAGTCAGGCCTAGAAATTCGTTTTTGTTGACAGCGGACAAACGTGTCCGGTCTGAGTAGCTATCTCGGCAGACAAATTAAGTCTCACGGCGGATACGCCAGTTCATCCATGGCCAGTTTTAACGTCGATTGTCATGCTTAATCACTTTGTCTTGTTAATTCTTCGCCATTTCAGAACGAAAGATTCTCCTTAAGATAGGCAAGATAAGCAATAACTTCTATGGGATGTAAAATAGATTTATCAGCCCTATCCCAATTTATTAATGAATATTGTAAATGAGATTGAAAAAGAGCAAATAAACAACACGCAATGTACTAAGTGGTACAAAATGTCTGAGCTTATATAAAATTCCACAAGTTTTATTTAGGTTTGTGCGAAGACAAGTTAAATGTGATTTCCATGATAGCTTGTTGTCAAGGGTAACACCAAGATATTTAATTGAATCTACTTGTTGAATAGGATTTCCATTAATACTTAATTGAAAGGATTTGGCTTTGAAAGGATTTTTACATATTATATACCGTATCATGTATGCAGTTTTTGAATAGTTAATTGACAGCTTATTTTGTCTCATCCAAATATCGACAAATTTCATTTCTTTATTTACTCTTTTTTGAAGGCAAGTTAAGTCTTTATCTGTCATATGTAAATTGGTGTCATCAGCAAATAATGTTGTTTTAAAATTTGTTGCATTTGGTAAGTCATTCACATATAATAGAAAGAGTAATGGCCCTAAAACAGAGTCTTGAGGGACACCACATTTTACCTGTTCAAAGTCAGATGTATTTCCAAGTATTTTAGTACATTGTTGTCTATTAGATAAGTAGGAATTTAAAAGATTCAGAACTTTACCTCGAAGGCCATAATTGTAAAGTTTACTTAGTAAGATTTTATGATATCAAAGGCTTTGCTTAAATCCAGAAAAATTGAGCATGTAAATTAGGGGTGTTCAATTTCGATTTTCGATTCGATTTCGATTAAGGTGATATTCGAAATTCGTTTTTTGTATCGAACATATTCGAAATTATAGCCGCCCTTTCGGCTGAACGCGGTTGAAAGTAACGCGAGTGGCGCGAAATCTGTCTTGTCGCATTTTGCAAGCGAAAAAAGACTTCGACGCATGCGCATCGTCGATCACGTGACTATCACACGCTCTCGCGGGTCCAACGGCCAGTCCTGCACCAGGGATGCCAGGTTGGCATTTTTAATGCCAAATTTCTCGAATGAAGATAGCTAGGTTGTGCAATAGCAGAAAGTGTAGGCTGAGCTTTGTCGCAGTTTTATCCATTTTTACCGAATCCATAGGCGCCTAAGCCGTGGGGGCAGGGCCGTAGCCAGACCGCAGAGCAAGGGGTAGCCAGACCGCAGAGCAAGGGGGGCAACTTTTTTTAGGGGGGGGGCCGAAAAAATTTAAATGGGCAAAATCACTATCATTGTAGCTGTTGCCCGAGAATGTTGAGATTTTTCCAAAGGGGGGCAAAATTTTTTTCAGGGGGAGAGGCCCCCTTTGACCCCTGGCTGGCTACTTTGGCCTGCGCATATTTCTGTGTGGGGGGCAAATTTTTATGCTGTATTGATACATAAAACAATAAATGAACTAGCGATCGGCAGCAGGAAAACACTTTTTGAATGCAAACCGCAACAGCTTTGCGATAAATAATCACTAAAACGAGTTGCGATGCTACAATCCAACACCAGACAACAAAATCTGTCATTTTTACATTGATTTAATGTCTGCAGACGTTGAATCAATGTAAAAATGACTGATTTTGCTTCCTGGGACATAGCAAAAATCTACCATTTTGTGTCGATTCAATGTCATCAGATGTTGAATGCACCCAAAAACAACATAATTTGCTTACGTATACGGAGCGTGCGTTTAGCTTTATGCGCTTGCAAACATACTCGATGTTGCTGTCGAGTCGAAACCTCTGCACTCTGCAGTGAAATGTCGCGGCAGTGAATCGCTCGCTGTGAAAATGAACTTGAAGTGTTTGGGATCCCAGCGACCTCGGCTCCAGCGGAGCGATCGTTTTCAAAAGCTGGCCTGACCGTCACGAAGCTGAGATCCCGACTGACGGGTGATCATGTCGATCAGCTTGTGTTCATCAACACCAACTTGGGCCTGGAGCTGTAGACGTTATTTTGTGTTCTTTTTTTTGCAAATTTTCATGGCTTTTTTTAGCGTATTCTAGCGAATTTTCATGTCGTTTCTTTCAATAAAATCACATTTTGCAGTTTGGTGAATAGTTGTGATAGTCGAAATCGAAATTCGGAAATCGAAAATAAATTGAATTTCGAATATTGAAATAATCGAAATTGAACACCCCTAATGTAAATTCCTTTTGATTCATGGCAGATAACAGTTCGTCATATATTCTTGTTGTGGCTAGAACCCTAACCCTCGCTGATCGCAGTTTCTGCAAACATTTTTCCGCAGTTTCCGCTAACCTAAACTATAGAGTAATCTATGTTCTAACCCTAACTGATCGCAGTTCCCGCAAACATTTTTCCGCAGTTTCCGCTAACCTTAACTATAGAGTAATCTATGCTCTAACCCTCGCTGATCGGAGTTTTCGCAAACATTTTTCCGCAGTTTCCGCTAACCCTAACTATAGACTAGAGTACCGTAATCTATGCTCTAACCCTCGCTGATCGCAGTTTCCGCAAACATTTTTCCGCAGTTTCCGCTAACCCAAACTCTAACTATAGAGTAATCTATGCTCTAACCCTAACCCTCGCTGATCGCAATTTCCGTAAACATTTTTTTGCAGTTTCCGCTAAACCTAACCCTCCAGTTTGTTTCAAATTGTTTGGGGAAACTCCAATCAGCGACTTCGGCTTTGTGCTATTAAACTGCGATCAGCAACTTCGGCTTTTTTTTAATTTTTCTCTCGATTTTTTCAGGGTACGAACTGTTCAAGGTACGAACTAGGTTGCACCCCCTTTAACCAACAACTTTACAATGAAAAAAACGTAATGTTAGCAAAGCTTAGTATAATCCACCATTTTGTAGGCTCCTTCATGATGAGGACAATTTAGCCTACAGTATATGCCTACAATTTTTGACTTGTGATAGGCCTTTTTTGTTTCTGCCATGAAGTAAATGCAGTTTACCTATGGTTTAACATGGTCTCCAGCAAGTTTTTTCAAACCTCTCCCCCAATGAAAATTGTCTGCATACAGCACTGGTTGAAACGCTGTTCTTGTAACTTCTGATTGGTCCAATGATTCATGTATCTTACAAATCTTTGTATGTTTTAGTGCCTACCGCGTAAAAAGCTTCTACAGGTAGGCTATGCGAAACTACCTGGAACAACCTTACTATAATCATGCTATAATACACTCTTTCAGTTGGAGAAAAAAGACTTAAAAACAAAACCAAACACCAAAACATGAATAAAAAACAAAGTTGCCATTGCCAGATGGACATTTTCCCACCAAATTTTAGGCTCTATTTGATAGTTTTTTTTTGCGGTTTGATGTTGTTTTGGCGAGTTGTTTTATTTGACTAGTTTTAAAGACGCTATTTTTTTTTATTATGTTGCATTGTCGCCCCTTGCATTGTTTGCATTGTCGCCATTGATATAAAAAAAAGTACTAATCAGCAAAAAACTGTTTTCTTGTAGGGTTTTGGCATGGTTTTGGCTATCTGAAACTGTCTTTTGGTAATTAAAAGGGTAATTTAGTCTGTCTAGGCCCTCTAGGGGTATATTTAGGCTACCTACAAAAATTAAACAAGTTAAATGTAATATTAAATATATTTATTATTAATCAAAGTTACAAGTTTTTATTCGGGAAATTGAAAAGTAGCCTACTTATTCCGTCTCTAACCAATTTAGTTTTATCTACCGGTGTCAGAAAAGCGACATTCTCCAATCGTGAATTTTATCTTCCACTTTTGAGTCGTTCTTTTGAGTCTCTTTTAAAGTCTGTCTCTGAGTGTGTGTATTTTTCAATTCTCCGCTTATTTTACAATACACTGGTAGCCTATAGTACCTTTTTTTTTTATCAGTAATAGGCGTACGAGCAGCCAATCGTGAGAGTGGCGTTTGTGGGGAAGCGTGACCTAGATTTCGTGAGAGCGGAGTTTAAGTTTTGAATTTTCACAGTTGGTCACAACGGTAAACCATAATCTCTTCGTGGGAAAATTGTAACCTAAGATTTCCGGATCCGTTCGTCTGTATGCAATGACCGAAAAGAAACACTATTCTGAAAACGTCTAATCAAGAATTGTATTTCTGTAAAATTAGCCTCAAGGCTGTCGAAATTGGGACGCAACACCGTACGCCACTAAAACTTGTCACTACAATACAAATTACTGAGATAAAGACGAAATTTCGTCCAGCTGGCAAGCACTAAGCAAAACAGTTAAATATGCGACCAACCTTTCAAGCAACAATTTTAAAATGACGAGAATAGATTGCAATATTTCAAACGCACGTAGCCATCTACTGTGACGTAATAATGATAAGCATTATGAAGCTATTCCAACACCTGTTGGCTTTGGCTTACACCATATCTCGTAATTCAAGATTTAACGATAATGTAATGTTTCAACAGGTGTGACCAGAGGTGATGCAATCTTTGCTAATTTCTAGCAATAGTCCATTACGTCAGACGCCAAGATTCAGTAGACCTGAACGGTTTTATGTGACGTTTGATTTAAAAATTGTCTGGAACAACAGATGAAGTGCATTTTCAAATTTTAGTTCTCATAGGTTTCTGCAAAATGTTCTCATAAGTTTAAATTTGTTAGATAAAAACATGGTAGCCTACACGTTAGGCTACATACTTAAACGAAACACAAATGTGGCATATGCCAAAGTACACCCAATGTTTAATTTTTTATCCAGAGAATAAGAAACGACCACACAGAAGCCTACTTGTAGGCTTTTTTGATATTGAGAGCCTTTTTTTATTAAGAGACTCTAGCTCTAGTTAGCTAGCTATAGTCTCTAGCTTCAAAAGTATAATTTAAGGTTTCTGTCTAGGGGTATGATTGCCTACAAAAATTAAACAAGTTAAACGTAATGTTAAATGTATTTTTTGTTAATCAAAGTTGCAAGCTCTTGTAACATGTAAGTTAGCCTACTATGTTTTTAACTAACAAATTTAAATTTTAGAGCATTTAACCGACATTATCAAAATTGCAAAATGCATTTCAACGCTGCAAATTCAAAACCTAAATTTTGCTCTCACGGAACTTAGGTCACGCTTCCTGTTAACAAATGCCACTCTCACGGAATTTATAGTAACTCACCACTGAAGTGACAACTGTGTAACTGGTTCGCTTTCATAACTCCCACCATATTAGGCTACAGATAAAAATGCACTACATAATGAAATAAGTGGGGGGAATAAAAAAATACTCAGAGACGGACTTTCAAAGAGAATAGACAAAACGACGCTAGAACAAGAAGATAAAATCCACGACGGGAGAATGTCGCTTTTCTGACACCGGTCGAAAAACTAAATTGGTTAGAGTTAGACAAGATAATTATTTCTCAATTTCCCAAATAGGAGTTTATAATTTTGACCTACAGTAGCCTATTCATAAATACATTTAACGGTACCCGGTCAGTTGGTCGACAGGACAATTGGTCGACAGACAATTGGTCGACAAGACAGTTGGTCGACAGGACGTTAGGTCGACAGAACGATTCATTTTAGGGTTAGGGTTAGTTAACTAACCTTAACTTTAACCTAACTCTAACTCTAACCCTAACCCTACGCACTTAACCCTAACCTGTCGACCAACTGTCTTGTCGACCAATTGTCCTGTCGACCAAATGTCTGTCGACCAATCGACCGTGCACCCATTTAACATCACATTCAACTTGTTTAATTTTTGTAGGCAATCATACCCCTAGACAGAAAGCTTAATTAAACTATTCGAATCTTTAGTAGCTAGCGACTTAGAGTATCTCGTTAAGCAAAAACTCAAAATCAAAAGACAGCTTCAGCTAACAACTCTTATTGGGGAAATTGAGAAATATTTATCCTGGCTACCACTAACCAATTTAGTTTATTGCGACGGATGTCAGAAAAGCGCTATTCTCCATTCGTGAATTTTACCTTCTCGTCCGGTCTGTTCTCTTTTGCAAGTCTTCTCTCTTTATCTTTTAATGGAAATTCTTTTGGTCTACCGTATATATGTTACCAGTATTTTTCAATTCCCCCCTTATTTCATAATATAATGTCTTTTTATCAGTAATATGGTGGAAGTTATGGAAGCGAAACGGTTACACAGTTACAGTATGTCGCTTAAGAAATACGGATGTGATGAGCTAAATTCCGTGAGAGTGGCATTTGTTAACAGGAAGCGTAACATAATATTCGTGAGAGCAGAATTTAGGTTTGAATTTGCTGAAGAGTTGAAATGCGTTTGAAAATTGCAATTCTCATAAGTTTCGGCTAAATGTTCTCATAATTTAAATTTGTTAGTTAAAAACATGCTAGCCTACATGTTGCATACTATAGTCAATTAAGGCGTCAAAATACCATGGAATGAATAATTTGAGTTATGACACCAACGAACAGAAGTAAGTTTGTTTAATTAATCAAACAATGGTGAGCATAGGGCGAAATTTTGCAAAAGGGCTTTGCCTCCCACGCAAAAATTTCTGAGATATGGACTATCAACAATTTTATTTTTTGCATTTACGAGCAACAGAAGTCATTCAGGCTGCTCTTGATTACGCTCCATCTAAGCGGTTACACGTCACAGACTACCTATGGATTTACTACTCGACCATTAGTTTTCGCTATTGAAAGCAGCTTGGTGTAGCCCACGGACACTGTATGCAATGAAAAGTGACATGGAAAACAATAACGCTGGCTGAGTCTTTACAGCAGCAACAAATTGCAGTGATGTACGACGTCGTATATGCGTCAACGTAACTTGTAAAAAAGTTGGCGGCGTCAGCGTCAGCGCATACACTAACGTAAACTCATTTGGTTTGCTAGATGCCAAACATTCACACAGTATAAACCATTAGAAACAAACAAGTTTTATTTTGAATTTCCACGAAGAAAATACATTAAAAAGTATGCGTTGGCGCTATGCGCTAAAAAACTACGAAAACTTTACGGCGTAGCCTCAAGCGACAACTATCCAAAAAAATGTGGCCGTAAGCGTTAGCGTAAACAAAAAGTCTACGCCGCAAGTCTACGGCGTAGAATTTGCGGCGATACGTACATCTATGACAAATTGCAACATTCATCAATGGGTTCTCGTAACTGCGCTTAAGCTATGGCGCTTGAAAGAACTGCTGGTAGTGTGTTACTGTGGGTGTGAAAGCAAAATGTTGTTTGTCTATTAAATCGTTCCTGCGTTACTGTGTCTTTATAATAATAAATGAAAATTATTTTCTTATTTCATTTGCTACAATAAGTGAATATAGGCTTCCGTTTGTAGCCGTTTTTTGCTTGTAAAAAAAATGTTTCACTCATGACCTGCTTGCAGTGAACATTAATCAACTGGAGTAATAAGCCTGTTTTAAACGAACATAATTTTAAGAATTCCATTCACCAAGCTCGTTTATTTAGCCAAATGAAATAAACTTGGAATAACAATATAGATAATGGCTATAATATTATATTTAAGGTAAGCTATCATAGCTGTAGAGCAGTGGTTCTCAACGGGGCGGTACCGCCCCCGGGGGGGCGTTTTGATTACCCCGGCTTAAGGGGGGCGTTTTGATCATTAGGAGGCATTCTGGTTTAAACCATCTACCGCCCAGCGTAACGATTTCGTCAGAGCTCGTATCTTCGTGGTAGCATTTCCTACCTCATACCTGGTGGAAAAGGGATTCAGCTGTGTTGTTCTGCTACATACCAAACAGCAAACCCCACCTGACATAGCCTATTCATAAGAGGTGATCTTCGAATGTTTTTCACTGGCTTTACACCGGATGTGAAGAAACTGGCACTTTCCCACCAAGCCCAAGGTTCACATTGACTACCAGTAGACTACATATTGACTACCATTGACTACCAGTATACTGTTTTCATGCTGGCAAATATATACGGTATTTGCTTTTCATCAAATATAGTTACTAGTCTCTAAAACCCTTACAGCCTGTTTTACCCTAAAAGGGGGATTATCAGAAGGTCCTTAATCTAATAGAAATAGAAGTCACTATAGTCTATATTTGATGTGATTTGCTCTGCTTGGCATTGAGCACTTTTTGTAGTATTAATAGTATTAATAGTATCAAGCGGCGCTGGTTCGACTCTCGGGGTGTGCGCTTGAGCAACGCACGTTAAGGACTGTTCTCCATTCAGCGGCATCTAATGGATGGAATAGTTCCCCGGCAAAAAGACTTCAACAATCGAAAACTTCACTCTGTCAATCTCGGTGACCGGGCCTGCGTCAGTGATTCAAAGCCTCTACAAGTATGTGAAACTGCCAGGATTAAGCTCTGCAAGAAGCTTTCCTAGTCCGAGGATAAAAATTCAATCAATCAATCAATCAATCAATCATTTATTGTTTTATATTCGCTTTTCGTAATTAATCGTTTTCGTTGGTGGGGGGGGGAGGGGGCGGTAACATTTTGCCAGTTCATAAAGGGGGCGTTGAGCCAAAAAAGGTTGAGAAACAACTGCTGTAGAGGAAGCATTTTCCGTGGTTTTATTGAGCTTGACTTCCATTCAGTCAGGGCCGTAGCCTAGCTTTTGCAGTTGGGCACTGATGCAATTATTGCGAGGTCCTTTCGTTCAGTGGCCCCTTGCAGTAGGCTATAGCGCTGTGCCGACGATAGTTAGGCCTATGGGCTACAGCTCTGCAGTAAATTCAATTTTTTTTTTTTGAAAATAGATAGCCTACCGCCACTGGTAACCTAATTCTAATACGTAGACAATAAAGTACTTTTGTTTTAGTACAAAATGTACGACTAAAATGAGCGATTGTGCGATCAAGACAACAACCAAATCCTTCAAAAACTGTGCTTCGTCGCTATGAACTTAGCCGGTGAAGTGCTTTGTTTTCCACGTCACGCTTCATTGGTTGGCTGCGGGAAAGGTCTATTGTGTTTTAGTTTCAGTCAGTTTTGACTTGGTCGAGATTTGTAGGCCTACTCTGTGATTTTGAACATTTAGCCAGCTTCTTATATCAGTTTTGTATACCGCACTGCTTGTCTTCTCGCACATCAACAAACATACGAAGTGAAAAAAACAAACAATCTTGGGTTTGTCCTCGAACATCATTCGCAGCTAATTACCGATGCTGAGAGATATAGACTTCTAGTCCGAAAAACGTGGCGCTTCTTAATACTGTTAAACAAAATCGTCGCAAATTTCCAAATATTTGGCTTGGAGATGATAGGTTTTCCTGTTGGTAGCCTACTTTTAGCCATTTAGTCAGTAGGTTAAAGTTAGTCTACCCACAACTTTCTGGACCTGGACCTGGTGGAGGCTGTTTATGCAAGATTTAGATATACATCGTGATGCAAGCATGCTTAAACTAAAGCATGGAAATATCAAAAACGCTGCGTTTGTCACCAAACCATGCATTGATTGTAAGAAATTTATTGAGAAAACTGTTGACCACCGAGATGCTGGTTATCACAAAGAGGCAACTTCTGCTGCAAAAACTTTCGTCAAAAGCTTGCAAATTGACCGAAATGTGAATGCAAACGAAAGAAAACAAAAACATAATGACTTCCATTGTAATTGTAGGCTAATGTTCTGTGCCTCAAGTAACATCCCTTTGCAAAGACATTCCGTGATAAAGGAACTTTTTGAAGCTTGCAATTTCGCATCGAAGCTGGAGATAAACATTTAAAAAAATCATTTTGCTCGAATGGCCGGAAACACTAAGTACTAAGTAGGCTACGCAAGCCCAATAGGCTGATGCCAATGTTGTTCGTTGACGCTGAGGCTAGCGCCGTCAGTTTATTTTTTAGCTGACAAAAGTGATAGCGTCGTCAACTATTTTGCCGATTTTAAGCGTCACGCGCTGTGACGTCACGCTCTGTGACGTCACGCGCGGTGTGTTATTTTTTGTTTTCGTGGAAAATCTCGTTTCACAATGAGTGTGTAATTGATCGATTGTAAGCTTGTGGCATCTTTAAAGTTAGAACCCAGTCAGAGAGGAAATTCTAAAGAAAGCTATCCTATTATCTTTACAAAGAAAATTTACTTCGAGAAGGTAATCAAGGCATGGCGCAGTCAAACCCAGGCCTCGAAATTCGTAAGCGTCACGCGCTGTGTGTCATTTTTTGTTTTCGTGGAAAATCTCGTTTCACAATGAGAGTTAAATTTCAGACTGCAATGATGAATCTTTTTCTGTGGCAGCTGTTCTTTATCCAATTATGCAGTTTCAAGTTTGTTTATCGTATCCTGGGTTAATCTGAGTCGAGAAAAGACGAAATCGTCTTTCGCAGCTCGAAACAGTCGAATACACAAGAATGGTGCACTAACGATAAAGAACCTTTGTCTATGCCAACAGTTGATGGTCTATCCCAAAGGTCGGGTACCTATGGCTCGCGAGCCATAGCCTATATGGCTATTTTGATGATGGCATCTAGCTCTCCTATGTAATCTAAGATGACACTTCTTAATTAGCATTTAAGTTATCAATAGCCTATTGTTGACACTTTTTTGTAACTTTCCATAAGTTACGCCTACCGATTTTATCTTGGTATGTTCTTTTTTGGTCACCTTCCTGTACCATTACTGTTCTATATCCAATCCACCCTATCAGCCGTAAGCTTACGCCATGACACTGTCATGTTACGTAGTATTCCCACTTATCATATGATACTATTTACCACTTTTGACGCAGTACTTTATGCATGTACTTCTAGACTTTATGCTTCACCGCTTATGCTTCTCTTTCTTAAATCTACGACTATGTTCTAGCTTTTACCGTTAAAAATGAGCAAGTTAGGCCTACATAGCCTACATAAGTGCTGAGCGGAGTGTGATTTTTGAGACTGCGACTCCATTCCTACTCCATAAAACCAGATTCTACTCCAATCCGACTCCAAAAAATTTGATTATTGTAGACTCCGAATCCAAAATTGAAACTCTGAGTCCACTTCATTTTCGACTTCACTCCGATTCCACTCAAAAGTTTCACAAAATTGCCAAGGAGACAGCAAAATGAGCACAGCTAGGCTGTAAATAAAAAATATTTATCTGCTTTTTCTTGCCTTTTTTATGGATGATAAAAGTAAAAAAGATCTTAGCACCTTAGTAACGTCCACACCCAGTGGCTCCGAGAGGGGGGGAAGTCGGGATACTTTCCCCCCTAGCATAACATTGTAAAGGAAAAACGAGTAGTTTTTCGTTTTGTCACTTTTGACGGGGGCCCATTTTTACTACTAAAATAACAATTTATCAACTTAAAAATAAACAAATGTTTGAATGAAATGCGTAGTTACAAGTATTTTTCGATCATTGTAGATGCTACTTTAGATGTTTCTTATCAAGAACAAACCATTCTCCTTTTGAGTCCGGCTATGTTACTGCTTCAGCGCGTGAAATCTGTTGCTGTTAAGCCTGCTGATCTCTGTATCACTGAACGTTTTATCTTGTTCTAACTTGAAAACTAGTGCTGCTTTGGCTAAGCGTGTATTATGTTTGCTTGACCAACTGTACCTTGACATGAAAAAATGCGTTTGCCAGGCATATGATAATGAATCCAACATATTTAGAAAAGTGTCCAAGCAAGATTGAAGGAAGTAAACCCTTCTTGCCTATTTTCTGCTTAAGGATGTCATTGCTTAAATGCACTAGAGTTGGACTTCATGGTGTGCAGTGTTGTCCAAATATTATATCAGTTTTGAGTAGTCTAATTGATCGACTATAAGCTTATGTCATTTTCAATTGCAGCCAAGCCAGATAGGAAATTTTAAAGAAAGTTATCCCATTTCCAAGCAGCCTACCTGAGCAGTTTCAAACCTGTGCTTCTCTGCATTATGTAGATCACAAATTCACAGGTCTAAGCGAGATTCACTCTACTAACCTATTTATGCTGCGATAAAGAACTGTGCAATGTTTTTTCGCCCCAGAGGAGGCCCACACGACGACGACGAATGGACAATAAGCTGATGGATTTAATGAAGTTAAAGGAAGATGTAATTGAAGTTACAGAAAGCTGGAAAGAGTTGACTACTCGCAAGCTTAAATTGTTATGGGAACTATGAATTAAAAAAAAAGATTTTATTTTTCTGGGGACGGAACGCTCCAACAACTCCGCTTCACCAGGTCAATCTTACAAACGAAATTTATTCTACTGCACGCTATGTTGCAAAGGATTCGCTAGCTGTTGGTAGTTTATTCACAAATGTATCAACAAACTCAAAAATATCGATAAGTTTGAAGTCCTATGGAAATATCATTGTATGTCTGATGTGTAGTTGCAAGCATGTGGAACAAATTTGAACAAGTTGTAGGCCTAGCCTACAACAATGAAATTTTGGATTCAACCACGACTCAAAACCGAGTGAACAGTTTATGCATGTTGTGCATCAAATTAGACCTTTCAAAACCTTTATTATTTGATGCTGTGATCCGTAACTTTGCATTGCAAAAGGTTCAAAATGGATTGAATGCTTTTTGAGCTATTTTCATTGCCCGCACTGTGTCTGTGTGTTTCCAATTCTTCCTCTATCTACGGTAAGTTATACTAAAATTCCCACCTATAACAATTTCGATTCACAACCTGACTGAAGCCAACGCAGATTCAGTGACGCAAACTTGTTAAAGGAGGAGACGTTATCACCGACCCAAAAGCGATTCTTCCAGGATTCCACACAACAAACAGAAAAGAAATCAGCAAATACGCCCACACTGCCCAAACACCAGAGAGTTTGCACAAACTACAGCATTCTTTGAATATGGTGCATTTTTCTTGGAAGTGTCTTTATTTGGGGCCAGAATCGTTTTGGTACGGGGCCTAAATTCTCCTCCCAACGGCCATGGCCAAAGGCACCATGTATGAGGTGTGCATGTGAACATCATATAACTTCACTGCAATTCTTTCAAGAGAAAATATTGAGCAACAATGGCAATTTTGCTCCAAGTGTAGTCGAGGGATTTTTGTTGATTTTCAGATTGAAAGCAGTTTTTTCATATAAATATATACGCTGTTTAAAATCGAAACTTTAAAGGAATTCAATTTCACGATGAAGCGATGAGGAAAGTAGCCAAGTTCAGTTTAAGACACATGATGCGAGGCATGATACAAATTCGTCACTTGTATTTTTGCTGAAAAATGTTTTTTTAGGGCCTACTTTTTGTATTGTTTCCCGACCAGTCATGATTTCTCTCGGAGGCCCTGTCCACACCCGACGGGGAGGTGAAAGGAGAAAGCAAGCTTTGTATGCGTATGCCACCTGCTAGGATAGTCACTCCGATAACTTAGTTGGTTGAGTTGAGCACCTGACTTCAAGAACGAAGAAACTTTAAGATTAAGCGACGCTGGTTCGACTTTTGAGGTAGGCTATGCGCTTGAGCAACGCATATCAAGGACAGCAGGGGTGTTCGGACTTCGGATCCAAGATTTTTATAATATCTTTGTCTACCCCAAGGTACCCCAGGGGTTCTTAACCTGGGGTCCAGGGGGTCCACGGACTAGTTTTAGGGGGTCCATGAAGGCTCAATGGAAATCTTAGTGTATAATTCCAATAATGGAATAAATTTTTCAAAAGAAAAGAGATTAAGTTCAAACAACGCTGATGATTTTTCTCAGGTCATCGTTACTCGCATTGCATTTTACATCGCCATGCATTAGCATCGAAAATTCTCCCAACAAATTTTGTCTGGTAATGTGAAAATCGTTCATTTTATCAGAACTTGTGCTTTGAACAAACGAATATTCAAGAAGTTATGTCAAGAAATTGGAGCGGAACACGAAGTTCTCTTCTATAACACTGGTACAGAAGTTCGCTGGCTGTCAAGGGGACAAGTTTTAAAGCGCTTTTTCTTTTTTTCTAAGAGACAAAAATATTGAACTCTCAAAGCAGTTTAACAGTGAAGAGTTTATTCAAGGGTTAGCTTACTTGGCGGATGTTTTTACTCATATTAATGAGGTACCGGTACATCGTTCTATTCAAGGCTAGGCTGTAAGGTCGGCAGCAGTGGCCGGGTGTCGGCAGCAGTGGCCGAGTGGTTAGCGAGTTGGGCTCGCAGTCGAAAGCCTGCATGTTCGACCAGGCTCGGATTTAGGGGGGGGGGGGGGGGGCAGAGGGTGCAGGTGCCCCGCCCCCCCCCGACTTTTGAAGGCCCCCTACGTGAAAAAATGTGATTTTTTTTTCTTTCAGCCTTAAAAGTTTCTGCATGTTGTGCAGTGCTAGATTAATGCTACTGCAGACGTAGAGGTGGTTTTTCGCGCCGTAGGCGCAAAATTTTTTTTTCACGGGGGGCCCCCAATCTAAAAGTGCCCCGGGCCCCCCATCAGCTAAATCCGGCCTTGTGTTCGACTCCAGCCACCCGCAATTGCTATTGTTTCTCTGGGCAAGAAACTTTACGATAATTGCCTCTACCCAGTGATCGATTTCGAGTAATGGGTGGTACAGTACCAAATTTAAGTCATAAGTAGAGTAGACAACCGGAAACAGACATTGCCGTCGTCTGCAGCGTGGGTCAGGTGTACGTCGGAAAGGCGTACACCGATGCATATAGCGCTCAAGTCCGCTTTCCCGCAATGCAGGATAAAGATATGAAAAACAAACAAACAAGGCCCTGCCGTCGCTTCTGAAAAACTTAAAGCTTTTCAGGACAAGTTATCTCTGTGGAAAAGGAGATTGGAGACTAAAAACTATTCTAATATCTCAACGTTGTTCTAATATCTAATATCTCAATTGATGCTTTAAAATGGAATTGAAGATTGTAATGCTCTACCATCTTCTCTGCACACAAACATGTGCAGAAATTTGGAAGCATTGCAAAACTCTTTCAGAGGTTACTGCTTAGCCGCAAAGGATATTAAAAATACAGCATGGATATGTTACCCTTTCCTCGTAGAACTGGAATCTATCAGTAATGAGGACCTTGCAAAAGATGAGTTCATTGAACTAAGGGCAATGGAATCGTTAAGAATGTCCTTCAATTCGAAAAGTATTGGCGATTATTGGAGTTCGTTGACGCAAGCATATCCTCTTTTGGTAAAGAGAGCCATGGCTCGCATAAATTTTGTTACCAATTCATTTTAATTTTATTGCGGTAGCCTAAGCTTATGTCCAATTCATGCTGATCAAAAAAGTTTCGGACTAGGCCACAAATGGGGTCCACGCAAACCAAAATTGTTTCTAAAGGGTCGGCAATAAAAAAAAGTTTAAGAACCCCTGGTCTATCCGATCTAGTTTTTGTTTTTTGAGATCCGATCCGAATCCGGCTATTTCTAAATATATCAGATCCGGATCCAAAACATATAGCCTACAAATTAATGTTAGGCTATGTCTGAAAATTTATAAAAAAAGGTATTTTACCACATGACAGATTCATACTTTTTCTAAATAGGCCTACATCGTGCATTGTCGTCTGATCACCTTTATAGCACGTTTGGTCATGGTTTCATGGATCCATGGTTTGATCTTCACTGATCGGTGACTGGGCCTGCGTTAGTGATTCAAAGCCATCACAACCATGCGAAACTGACAGGATTAAGTTCTCAAAAAAGCTTCTCGGTCCGAGGATAAAGATTCGATCAATCTAACGTGAATAAATTCAAATGAAGTTCTTTGAGAGAGAGAGAGAGAGAAACCTTTTATTTTGTCTGCTGCGAAAAATAGTAGGCCTATACGGTACAAATATAAACCGGTAGGCTACAAATATATTCAACAACAGACAGGAAGCAGCGAAAGACTATATTAGTCATCGAGTCAGCTGCTTCCCAAATGATTGATTTTGATTTATTCAAAACAATTGCGTTGAGGTTTTGATTTGATTTTTGAACTATTTTGACAATTCTTGTCATTAAACTGAAAAGTTCGTTTTGACTTTTGAGTCTTTGATTTGGTTTGATTTAAATTTAAAAGTTTTATTAGAAGAAAAGGACTGACTGACAGAGATCACATCATAGCAATTTGTCATTTTTTTCTGTTCGCAGCTTACAATATTGATTTCTTGTAGCCTACCAAAGACAAGGAGGAGCAATGAGCATTATAACAATATATTTACTTTTAATTGCTGCGTATTTCTTGATGCTTATAGTCAGTTAGCTATATCGGTACGGTAGTTACAAAGTTACCTTCAAGAACGTCGGCAGCCGTGGCCGAGTGGTTAGCTCGTTGGGCTCGCAGTCGAGAGCCTGCATGTTCGACTCCAGCCACCCGCAATTGCTGTTGCTTCTCTGGGCAAGAAACTTTACGATAATTGCCTCTACCCAGTGATCGATTTCGAGTAATGGGTAGTACCAAATTTAAGTCATAAGTACAGTAGACAATCGGAAACAGACATTGCAGTCGGCTGCAGCGTGGGTCAGGTGTACGTCGGAAAGCGTACACCGATGCATAGCGCTCAAGTCCGCTTTCCCGCAATGCAGGATAAAGATAAACAAACAAACAAACAAACTTGAAATTTATTGCATTTTTACCAATAGTTTTTATCAACTTTGACACAATTATCGCCGTTCTTCTATCAATCGGATTAAAATTGCCTATAATGGCTCATTTCGAATTCTACACAATATGCCTCGCTTTACTAGTGCACGTGAATGTCAAGTTAATGCAAATGTTACAACTTTTGATGCTCTACTGATGCTCTATTGCAGTAGGCTAAACAGTTTATGCCTTTGTGCAACGTTGTTCTCAATACTTTTATCATACAGTAACATTAATGTCCTCAGACGTTTTCTATAAAACGACATATTTTAAGCACTACAATGATATGTTGCACTTGTCATCCAAGTGACTCCTTGCGTCTTGTCTTTTGTGTTTGGTTTTAATATGGATAACCTTGTCTGATACAAATAAATAAATAAATAAATAGGCTATTTTTAGGTTCCTGATGAGGGCTTAAGTTAAGCCAAAAACGTTTAACTGTTAAAATTATTTGTAAATACATAAAATATATTGTTATAATGCTCAACCCTGTTGTATTGTTGTGTCTTGCCTGTCTTCAGTACAAGCAAGCAAACTCTCTCCTGGAACAATATTGATTTGGCTTGGATTTTTTAAAATTATTTTAGCAACTCTGGTGATTGGACTTCCAAGACTCAAAATTTATTTGAGGCAGAAATCAGAATCATTCAGATTTCAGAAATCGGTTTCTGTTAATATAATTATAAAAAAGAATGAAGAACATAGATCACATTATCATAGCACTTTGAGATGTTTTTGTTATCACATCCCAGTTTGCAGAATTTTTCATTTTTGCATTGATCAATGTAAATAAGGCAGATTTGGCTTAAATGTAAACCAGTAGCCATAGTCAAAGAAAAACTTGTCTAGATACCGTATATATTAGTTTCTTGAGGCGATCTATGTCAGGTGCCAGCCCAGATGTTTTGTCCCTGAGATCTTTTGGCCCTAGGTACTTTGGAAATTATCGCCGCATTTTCCAGTTTTGCGGATGAACAGATTGCCATGGTTTAGGTCTTAGTTTGTCGAAGTTGACAAGGGACAAAAAATCTTTTGAGCTTAAGCTCTGAAACTTCATACAAATTTTGGTGACTTTGGAGAGATATGATGTGGTATAAGTTTTTATTTTAGTATTTAAAAAACAATTATTTAGAAAAGAATTGTAAACAAGGTTACCGTAGCCTACAATAATTTAGATCAGTGATTCTCAACCAAAGAAATGCCATATAATAATGTTTCACCACACTATGGGTACAGAGCAATCACTTGTGTTTATCAGGGGAGTGCGTTGTTACAATTTCTGTCTGATATTGATTCTGACTATAGAGTATAGAGACATGCTGATGTTCACTGTCGTTTGGTGGTTAAGTTATGCTATGATTAGTTAAGCCAGAGCAACAAGTCAACAGATTATTCAAGAGTACTGGTACACTAGGCTTATTGCCGGTACTGTTATTAGTGACATGACTGATGAATTTGAAAGAAGCATTGACAGTATCAATTCTTTCTTGCTCCTGATGAAAATATTTGTCGCACCTATTGCAATAGACGCAGCCAGGGCTCTTGAGAGGATATTTTAGGCCCAGTACCAATGAGATTCTTGAGCTATAACTCATAAATATGAGCTATAACTCTTGGGCCTCTTAGAAAAAGTTTTGGGACCCTAAAATCATACCAGGTCTAAAAGGCCCCCTTGTACTCCCCTGTCAACGCCATTGGACACAGCCACGGATTTCAACAATTTTCAGCCTGAGCTGCTACCGGCTAGATTTGCAGTCAAATGTAAAGTTTACACAAGCTGCTTTCTGAGTTAAAGTTTACACAACATTGGCTCGTTTCGGCTAGTCCAATTCGGCTAGTTCCTTATTCGGCTACAGTCCAATTCGGCTAGTTCCCTATTCAGCTACAGTTTTGAATTGTATTTTGTATTTTATTCCACAATATCGTTTCTTTTGCATTCCGACAACGAAATACAGGGTGACCCAAAAAAAAACAGGCCCCGCGTACCGTACACTTTATGTCATATCTCCTTTATTTCTTCACCGATTGCCCTTATTTTATAGGACATGGCAGAATCAACGACCGTAAGTACACCAAGACCCCAGTGGGAGCTGGGACAAAGAATACACTGTGTTAAATTTTACTGCAAAACAAGCTCGTTTAAGAAAACCCAGCACAGTTTCATGCATCAGTTCGAATGTGAAAATGCTTCATCCAAACGCAGAATTCAGAACTGGGTGGACCACTTCGAGAAGTATGGGACCGTGGAGAACCTCAACACTGCCAGTGAGAACCGTCCAGGCCACTCGGGACGTCCCAAGAAGCGGACAGCCGAGCTGGTTGAAAGTGTGAGGGAGTCTCTCCAGCAGAGTCCGAAACGCTCTGTGCGTAAACGAAGTCAGTCTCTCGGTATGTCCTGTGAGACTTGCAGGAGAGTGCTGGTGAACGAATCAGGGCTTGCCACCCATACAGAATACAGATGATGCAGACCCTTACAGCCTCAGACAAGAAGCAGAGGAGCACTATGGCAGTCAAGATCCTCGAGAAGATCGAGGAGACACCAGGTTGCCTTAACCTCCTTTGGACCTCAGATGAAGCCCACTTCCATCTTGACGGAAAGGCGAACTCCAAGAGCGGTATGTGGAGGTCCTCAAAACCTTCAAGAGTGAGCTCCAGACCCTCTACCCGTTGCTCATGAGCAAGTTCTTGTTCCAGCAAGATGGGGCAAGTTCTCACACCTCAAACCTGTCCCGAGATTGGCTGAAAGAGAAGTTCGGAGGCCGAGTGATCAGTCTCAAGACTGATTTTGAGTGGGCAGTGGGCACCCCATAGCCCGGACCTAAGCCCCCCAGAATTTTCCTTTGGGGCTATCTTAAGGACAGAGTGTACGCAGGGAAACCCAGAACCATCACGGAACTCAAGGAAGCCATCAGGGAGGACATGAGAGCCATTCCCAAGTCAGTCTGTAAGAACATCATGGACAACTTCATGCTGCGCCTCAACAAATGTACGGAGGTAAATGGAGGCCATCTAGAACACATGCTGTAGAACAAAGAAAAAAAGGCCAAAGACCCTAATGTTTTGATGTGATGTTTTGAACATAATAAACTAGTTATAACCAAAGTTTCATTTCATTCCGACAAAACACTAAGAAACGGGACCTAGTTAGAGTTGGGGGCCCGTTTTTTTTGGGTCACCCTGTATAAATTGAAATGAAATTTAGCGCAAAATGTTTGAACTATTCAAATGTTTGCTCACATAAAATCGACATGTATCCTACGTCACAATCTGTATGCAAACTAAAACTAAAATCGGAAATTTCAACAGCACAGTTTGAATTTTTACATAAAAAATCATAACAGAGAGATGTATGTCCGATTCTTCTGTTTATAGAGAATTTTGTATGTTATTCCACAATATCGTTTTTTTTTGCCTTGTTGCATTTTATCCAGTGTTTACCTTTGAGTGCCTTCCCAGACGGCAAAATCCATGATTTTTCCATTGATTACGTTGAATCAATCTAAAAATGACGAATTTTGTTGTCTGGGTTTGTTCAAAATAAGTGTTTTACATCAAAACAACATTTTTCATGATTAACAATAGAGGTTAACAAGATAAAGTTTCAGCGAAAACGTGTCAACGAAAAAAAGACAGTTGCCAAATAGCGTTTGACATAAAAGATGAAGTTAAAACCTAAGTGGCAGTTTAGAATAAACCTGGGTTTCGGCGTTACATGACCTGGAATTTTAGTTTTGGTCTCAATCTCATCATCATGATTCGGAATAAGATCTTTGTTAGATGATTCACAAGGCTAATTGTTCTGTGGAGTGAGCATTCTGTTGCTCCGGTTTTCTTTGGTAAAGTTATGAATATGGAACCTACCATATCACTAGGGATGTTTTCGGTGTCATAAACATGATTTAAGATCTCAGTAGTTAGGTCTAAACCCCACTCATCTAAAGCTTCGATAATTTCAACTATAAAAGAAACAATATTGTGGAAAAAATACAAAATTCTCTAAATAAACAGAAGGCGTCGTTAGATTTAGAATTTTGTAATAATTGAGGATTCTAATATATTCTAAGTTTGCATGCAGACGGCGACGCAGGATACATGTCAATTTTATCTGAGCAAACATTAATAGTTCAAAAATAAATTTAATTCGCTTTTTAGTTTTAAGATCTCAGTGGTTAGGTCTGAACCCCACTCATCTAAAGCTTCGATAATTTCAACTATAAAAGAAACGATATTGTGGAATAAAATACAACATTCTTTAAATAAACAGAAGGCGTCGTTGGATTTGGAATTTTATAATAGTTGAGGATTCTAATATATTCTAAGTTTGCATACAGACGGTGACATAGGATACATGTCGATTTTATGTAAGCAAACATTTCAATTGAATAGTTCAAACATTTTGCGCTAAATTTCATTTCAATTTATATTTCTTTGTAGGAATGCAAAAGAAACAATATTGTGGAATAAAATACAAAATACAATTCAAAACTGTAGCCGAATCGGACAGGCCGAGTTGGACTAGCCGAATCGGACTGTAGCTAGGGGTGTTCAATTTCGATTATTTGAATATTCAAAATTCAATTTGTTTTCGATTTCCGAATTTCGATTTCAAATATCACAACTATTCACTTCACTAAACTGCAAAATGAGATTTTATTGAAAGAAACGACATGAAAATTCGCTAGAAAACGCGAAAAAAAGCCATGAAAATTTGCGAAAAAAAAAACGCAAAATAACCTATACAGCTCCAGGCCCATGTTGGTGTTTATGAACACAAGCTGATCGACATGGTCACCCGTCAGTCGGGATCTCAGCTTTGTGAAGGTCAGTCCAGTTTTTGAAAACGATCGCTCCGCTGGAGCCGAGGTCGCTGGGATCCCAAACACTTCAAGTTCATTTTCACAGCGAGCGATTCACTGCCGCGACATTTCACTGCAGAGTGCAGAGGTTTCGACTCGAAAGCGACATCGAGTATGTTTGCAAGCGCATAAAGCTAAACGCACGCTCCGTCTACGTAGCAAATTATGGGTCCACGTCTATTAGGCGCTGACAGTTAGGCGCTGGTCTAATAGGCGCGCACACTGTGGCGTCTGGATATTTAGGTGCGGAGCACTGTGGCGCCTGGTCATTTAGGTGCTATTCCTAGTAAAGTCTGCAGATTGTATCAGCTTGGCAGGTAGGGGTGTAGGGCATTGTAGGGCAATGCTTTTCACACAAAATATTATATGGAACAGAAAAATATGTTGTTTTGTTAATGCGTGTGCGTTGTTGGTCATGGCTTCAGTGAGTGAAGTTGCTTAAACCGGCAATGCTTTTTCACATAAAATGTTAAATTGAACAGAAAAATATGTCATGGCTTCCGTGAGTGAAGCTGCTTAAACCGGCAATGCGTTTTCACACAAAATATTATATTAAACAGAAAAATATATGGGTGAAGCTGCTTGAACCGGCAATGATTTTCACACAAAATATTATATTATTACCGTAGCCAAAAAAGGACAGGCAAAGACTATGGATCTGCCATGATTTACGACGTAGGAATACTTCCGTAGGATTACTTCCAATAATGTTCGGAAGCTTGAATAATTTATTGATAAAGCTTTCACCAATGCAAACCTGGACTAACAACAAATAAAACAATAATAAATCAATAAAACAACAATATATCTTTCCGTTCAATATAACATTTTATGTGAAAAGCATTGCCGGTTTAAGCAGCTTCACTCACGGAAGCCATGATATAATTTTCTGGCAAGCTGCCAAGCTGTTACAATCTACAGACTTTACTAGGAATAGCACCTAAATGACCGGGCGCCACAGTGCTCCGCACCTAAATATCCAGACGCCGTGCAGTGTGCGCGCCTATTAGACCAGCGCCTAATTGTCAGCGCCTAAAAGACTTGCTCCCCAAATTATGCTGTTTTTGGGTGCATTCAACATCTGATGACATTGAATCGACACAAAATGGTAGATTTTTGCTATGTCCCAGGCAACAAAATCAGTCATTTTTACATTGATTCAACGTCTGCAGACATTAAATCAATGTAAAAATGACAGATTTTGTTGTCTGGTGTTGGATTGTAGCATCGCAACTCGTCCATAGTGATTATTTATCGCGAAGCTGTTGCGGTTTGCATTCAAAAAGTGTTTTCCTGCTGCCAATCGCTAGTTCATCTATTGTTTTATGTATCAAGATTCAATACAGCATAAAAAGTTGCCCCCACACAGAAATATGCGTGGGGGCCTGGCACCCACTTCTTCCAGAAGGAGAAATTTCTCCTCCTGGGAGAAGTGTGAATCGCTTGCTGCTTTCTGATTGGTCAATTTCGCCTTATGGTGCCATCCAACAGTAGGTTTTACAAATACGCGTCCCGTATATAAGTTGAACCTGCCTTTTTGAGGTGAAAATCACTTACGAAATGCAAACTATTTGATAAAGGACTATAAAGACTTTCGATAAAAAACAGAAGAGAAAACACTTCGCTATTGTTAACGCTTTGAAGGCAAGTAATTAGCAAAACGAGGTAATAAAATTGATAACGGGTTTCCACTCTGCTTGAGATTACGATTTTTTGCGTTTTATTTCGATAACTTCACTGTCTTGATCGTTGTTATTTATTCGCACGAAAAGGAAATGAAACGGCTTGTTTTCCAACTGTTCCAATTTTTATGAGCTAACAATATCAAAATTTTACAACTAGGCGTACTACGCATGCGTAAAACTAATCGTTTCAAGCAGCCGTTCTAATAAATTCGGTTTGCAACCTAGGTGTCAATATAAACAAGACAGTAAGCTTAATCAAAGACTATTTTAATTGAATAAAATAGCGTTATGGTTATGACGTCATCACCTTTCTCGCCCCCCCCCCAAGGTTTTTTGTCTGTTGTATTTCCAGACGTTTAATATAAAATAAACAATAATAATTGTAGCGATAGCCAACCAAGTGAGAAAACCATTTACCTCTTGTTACTTACTGATTCAGTGTATGAAATCAACGCAATATATAGTAAGAAAGAAACGCAAAACAATCAACTAAGGAACGTGGTACAGAACGCTCAATTGATTACACGCGCAGTGCGGTGGTAATCAATTCCAACGTCTGTACCAGAAAATGCTGAACGGTGATTATGTAGTGACGCTGGTCACGAGTTACATATATTCAACGTAGATGACGACTATAACACCTCCCCGATAATTTTTATACACAAACATAAAAAATGAACAAGACACCGAATTAACAATAAAACTCAAAGTCCGAAACGAGCCGGAGGTCTGCGGCGACGGCTCGACCTTCGTGGGTTGTGTGGCCCGAATTCCGGTACAGTCGGTGTGTCGTCCGAATTCGTTCGGGCTGAGGTGGAGACAGCGGAAGAGTCGATTGTTGGTGCAGGAGTATCTCCCGGCTCCTGGTCCTCCGATGATGCATAGCGAGGTTGCAGTTGGTCCATATGGCGCCTCCACGTCGGACCATGTGGCAGCAGACGTACCAGGAAGATTCGGCTACCCTGTCGCTTGATCACCTCGGCTGGAACCCAACGAGGATCCTGGCTCCGTCGTGGAGTGAATGATAGCGCGTAACAGGGATCTCCCGGTTTGAAATGTCGTTTGGTACCTTCGGAGGCGTCGGTGTTGTGAGGGTTTTGTCGGGGTACCACTTGAGACGGTGTAGGGAGAAGCGTGTCGATCTTGGTTCGAATCTGACGATTGTTGAGTAATTGGCTTGGAGAGTAGCCACTCGGAGTGGGCGTGCGTCGATATTGCTGTAGGAATTCCAAGACGGCCTGCTTCGGGGGTAGGGAAGATTTGCGAAGTGCTTGCTTGAACGTACGTACGAGGCGCTCCGCCGCTCCATTGGTTTCCGGATGGTAAGGTGCACCCGTGATGTGTACCATACCCCTCTCCTTACAGAAAGTTTGAAATTCTGTGGATTTAAAAGTAGTAGCATTATCGGTAACTATAGTATGGGGATAGCCGAAATGAGCAAAATCTTCTTCTAGCAGGTTGATAGTAGCTGTTGAAGATAAAGAAGTAGTAGCATGAATACATGGGTATTTAGAAAAAAGCATCAATGCTGAGTAACCAATGGTAACCCATGAATTCTACCGCATGATCTATGTGCAAGCGACTCCACGGTGCTTCTGGAACCGTCCATGATTGGACCTGGGTTTTAGATTGCGGTTGATATTCGCCACAGGTACTGCACTTGTGACAAAGTTCCGCTATGTCTCGGTCAATGTTTGGCCAGTAGACGGACGTTCTTGCCAACTGCTTCATTCTCTCAATGCCGAAATGTCCTTCATGAAGCAATTGAAGGACGGAAGGACGAAGTTTGGACGGGATGACCACTCTGGAACCGTAAAGTAGACATCCGTAACAAGTAGAAAGAGAGTCTGCGTACTTACGAAACGGTTCGACCGGGTCTTGTGGAGAAGACTTGGCCGGCCATCCTTCATGAATGAAACGCATTACCGTGGAAATGGTAGGATCTTTAGAAGATTCTTTACGCAGTGAGGCAGCATTTGGGGTCTGGACCTGTAAATCCAAAGCATCGATAGCGCAGACGATATCAATGTCATCCGCACTTTCCTCTTCATCGAAGACTTTATCCCCTCCTGCTGGTAAGCGACTCAAAGCATCAGCGTTTTGATGATCCTTCGTCTTCCTGTACTCAATAGTGTATGTAAATTGCGACAAAAAGAGTGCCCAACGAGCCAAACGATTTGCTGCCAAAGAAGGTGTCGATTTGGTCGGGCCAAAAAGACTAAGCAATGGTTTATGATCTGTGACCAAAATGAATGATCTACCAAAAAGATATTGATAGAATTTCTTTAGCGCAAAAATTATCGACAAAGCCTCTTTCTGAATTTGACTATAGTTTCTCTGCGAAGCTGTTAATATCTTTGAAACGTTTGCTATAGGCCGTTCTGTGCCATCTGGGTAACGGTGAAACAAAGTAGCACCGATGCCCACACTAGAAGCATCACATGCGATACCTACCGGAAGTGACGCATTGAAATGTGTAAGAACCTCATCAGTAGATAGATGATGCTTCAGCTGAGCAAAAGAGTTTTCCTCTTGTTTTCCCCATCTCCAAGGAATGTCCTTTTTCGTGAGATGGTATAGTGGTTCTGCTACAGTAGAAGCGTTCAACGGTAGAAACTTCGAATAAAATTGTAAGGAACCTAAAAACGAACGAAGAGAAGATACGTCAGTGGGGGCAGACATCTCCAGTACGGCGTTTACCTTGGGACCTTTGGAGATGCCCTGCCTGGACAAAATGTGTCCGAGATACTCTACCTGAGGTTGTGCAAACTTACACTTGTCTTTCCTACACCTCAGGCCTTTTGAGTGAAGTCGATCGAGGAGCCGTCTAAGATTCTGGAGATGCTCCTCAGCAGTAGTGCCACTGACAAGAATGTCGTCTAGGTAGACTGCGACCCCTGGAAGGTCGGCTGTAAGGTCGTCCATGATCTTCTGAAAATAACCTGGAGCAGAAGATATGCCAAAAGGTAAAACATTTTGTAAAAGTACGCCACGGTGAGTGCTTAATGCGAGTCGTTTTCGACTGTCAGGACCAAGTCGAATCTGATTGTAGGCATCAGCCAAGCCAATCTTGCTGAAACCATACCCACCACCCAACTTTTGCATTAAGTCTTCTGGTAAGGGTAACGGGTGACGATGGGTCTCCAGGGAAGGGTTCACCGTGACTGAATAATCGCCACATATGCGTAACTTGGCCTTCGCTTCTGAAGAGTTTGAAGGCTTACGGACTGGAACAACCGGTGTGCCCCAATCGCAAAACTGAACTGGTGTCCATACACCACGTGCAATGCCCGAATCATAGGCTTGTGCTAAGTCCTCCTTTAGCGCGAAAGGTACAGGCCTAGGTTTGAGAAAAACAGGTTTAGCATCAGGCTTAAAATCTATGTCTAGTTCATAATCTCGTAAGCACCCGAGTTCAGGCTTAAAAACATCTTTGAACTCGTCACATAAGAGGGAGCATGCTTTCTCCAGACTCTTATCAGGCTTGTCGTATGACTGGATGCTCTGTAAAGTAGAACAGTTAGACAGAAGGAATTTATCGATAGAAATTCCTAAAGACGAGATTGCATCACGACCTAGCAAGTTTAGTCCTTTGACTGTCGTGACTACAAAAGAAATATTATCTGACCTTCCCGTGGAAGGACAAGTTACCTGGGCCGTGAAAGAACCCGTGATTGGTACTAGATGCTTGGTAGCAGATTGGAACTGCGACACTGGTGCTTGCAATTGAGGTGCGCCTACCCGAGTCCAGACGTCGTTGGAAAGGAAATTTCCATTTGTAGCAGTGTCCAGTTCTAAGTGTGTGGTTACCGAATTAATGGAGATCGGTACTTCCAACTTTGAATTTCGAGGTTTTCTGCAAGAACTAGAAAGCATGTTAATTTCCTTAATACAATTTACCTTAGAAGGTTTGAACTGTCTAGCTTTCTTTCGACAAACACTCTGTAAGTGTCCCGTAATATTGCAGAAATGGCAAGTGGCTTTCTTAAACCTACAGTCATTGGCGTTGTGGTTGGAATTACCACAGCGATAGCATTCTTTATTTTTAGAAGAAAAGAAAGTACCTGTAAGTTGCCTAGTTTTTGGAGGTTTGCTGATGGTCCTTACTTTCGCAACTGGTGCTGGTGGAGTGCCGTAAACAGTTTCTTTGGCCACCTTGGCTGCCTCTTCGGTTTCTGATGCAACCTCCACCGCACGTTTGAAAGTAAGTTCATCAGCTCTGATTTTGAATAACGCCTTAAGCACCGCCTCGTTACCTATTGAACAAATAAAACGAGTATGTAAAGCTTCGTCCAATGGATTTGAAATGGACGAGAAGTCACAGGTGGCAGCTGCCTGGCGTATGCGGATGGCTAGTTCTTGAGCTGTTTCACCGGGCTTGCGCTTCATTTCGCTCCAGAAACGGAATCGCTCCCTCACGATGAAGCGTTTTGGGTCGAATTGTTGAGCCATGTAATTTGTAATTTCCGTCATGGTGAGATCGTTGACTTCTTTTGGGTTTGTTTCCTGCGCAGCCAAATTTGTTAACATTTTGTAGATTGTAGGTGATTGATTGGTGAGAAAAACCTGCGGCATTTTGTCTTGTGCGACTGAATGTGCTGCTACAAAGGTGTTAAACCTCTTCCAATAGTCTGCCCACAGTTCAGTGGTGGCATCAAACGTTACGAACTTAGGTAAAGATACCTGTTGTTGTCCTGCCTGTCCTGCCGGCGACGCCAGTTAAATGTCTGTTGTATTGTTGTTGGTTGTGGTCTTGAAGTTTGGGCTCGTATTTCTCGTAGTTGTTCAAGGTGGCGCTTTTCTTGGTTGGCAATTTGATCTTGATGACGTTGTTCTTGTTCTTGGTGACGTTGTACTTGTTCTTGGTGACATTGTACTTGTTCTTGGTGACGTTCTTCTTGTCTGGCAATTTGCTCCTTCGTCTGGCGTTCTTGGTTGGCAATTTGTTGTTGCAGGACTTCGATCAGTTTCTCCATGTTTCTAAAATCCTGTAGAAATTCTGTAAAGATCCTGCCGGCGACGCCAGTTAAATGTCTGTTGTATTTCCAGACGTTTAATATAAAATAAACAATAATAATTGTAGCGATAGCCAACCAAGTGAGAAAACCATTTACCTCTTGTTACTTACTGATTCAGTGTATGAAATCAACGCAATATATAGTAAGAAAGAAACGCAAAACAATCAACTAAGGAACGTGGTACAGAACGCTCAATTGATTACACGCGCAGTGCGGTGGTAATCAATTCCAACGTCTGTACCAGAAAACGCTGAACGGTGATTATGTAGTGACGCTGGTCACGAGTTACATATATTCAACGTAGATGACGACTATAACAGTCGGCGCCTATGATGGTCAGTGCACATGAGTGCAGAGATGATTGATGAGGCCTTTTTGTGCGGTAAAGTCTCTGCTGCAGGATGGATCATCTAAATTTGGCAGGATCAGGATCATCTAAGGATCATCTAAATTTGAAAATTGTAGCGACAAAATCGGTATTTGAACGCAATATTGACGTTTCTGGTCAAAAATTTTCAGACCAATAACTTTAAAACCTGATGTGCTAGAGCAAAACTAGCTCCAGATTTGAAATCAGCAGCAAATTGTGGTCTAAGAAAAGTTACTCCCATTCTCGATTAAAATTTTTTTTCAAATTTTGTTTAGTCCAAAATTATCGCAAGCAGGGGAGAACTTATTCATTTGTTGTTGAATTTTGCTTTTGGAACAGGCATTCAGGGCATCCGTGTACAGAAGTTCCTGAATGACAGTTTTGGTCACTTTGGTGATTGCTTTGAAGCACGTCTCATAGTTTTCCGTCACAACGATAGCGCATTGAAATACCATTGCAGTCTTTATCTCTGAAAGCATCTGTTAGCATTGCCGAAAACATCATCCTAAACAAAGTAGGTGCCAATACATTACACATCCTCTGCACTATAAGCCTAATGACATTTACTCCTTTCATGATTTCAGTTAAAAATTATTGGTAATAACATGTGAAATCATAAGACAAGTCCATTATATACATATTGCATACCATCCTCAGAAGATGCCTGAGCGCTAAAAGTTCAACACGAATGGTTCATGTTATGAATAAATAAAAGAACTTATCAGAAACACTACAAAACCAGAATTTTATAGTGTGCTTTTAAAGTTACATGGGGTACCGGTACTAATTGTACACAAAAAACACAGAATGGCCCGTTTCGGTGAGTCCGATTCGGTGAGTTTCCTATTCGATGAGAATGAGACCCCTTTTCGGTGAGAGCCCTATTCGGTGTTTTTTTTTCTTAAATTATTGGTACTGTAGGCTAATTATCATTGCCGTTATAGGGTTAGGGGATAGGGTTAGGCCGCAGTGTTTCTTAAACAGGTGAATGGTTCACCCCAGGGTGAATAAAATTTTTGCAGGGGTGAACCAACCAAAAGGGGTGAATAAGGGTGAACCCTCAGAAATGGATGATAGCTTGTCAATGATTGCTGACTAGCATGAATATAGTAGCCTAGTTGAAAATATGAGCAGCTTATACCAAAAAATAACTTTTATACAATTCGCTAACTTTTGATCCAGTCCGCTATTATTCAGACATTTCTCCGCTACTTTTGCTTTTGCTCATCTGGCAACATTGATCCGGTGTACACGACTGGTTAAGAAACGTGGTTTTGGTTACGTGGCTGAGTAGTTAAGCTATGTTGTAGACTACTCAGTGATTAGTTTCTCAAGGCGCAAAAAAATTTTTGCTCGGAGGCCCCCTGATCTAAAAGTGCCCTGGGCCCCCCATCAGGTAAATCCGGCCCTGACTCCAGCTGGTAAATGTCCCAGAACCAACTAACTGACAAGCAGTTTTTGGTTGGAGAGTGAACAAAGCAAGTAAACCATGTTATTGTAAAATATGTGCTGCTTTTGTGCAGCTTACTGTTCTAATAAAACAACATTGTTTCGACATACCGGTGCTACTGAAAAAAAAAATCGAGATTAAAATAGCTTTAACTGAGATTATAATAACTTTAAAGTTGTATTAGCACCTTTTCAACTTAAATAGCGTCAAAGATAACCTCGCCTATGAAGGAAATTTTATTTCCGACTGAGAAAAAAGGGATTTATCAGGACAGAAAAGGAAACTGAAGAGGATTTATCAATTGTCAGAAGTGGACGCACTGAGCAGCTATGACAGGAAAACACAGAGGTGCTACTGCACTGATCAAACGTAGGTCCCCAGAGTGCAAGTTTTTACACTGCATTCTACATCGTGAAGCGCTAGCTTCAAAGAAACTGAGAGCACATTCCTCATTCCTCTGATAAGGCGAGTGAGCTTGATAAACTGATGAGTGATGTGGTGAAGATTGTCAATGCTATTCGTCCTAAAGCAAAAACAAGTCGATTGTTTTCTAAATTTTGCGATAAAATGTCTGGAGATCAGTGATCACAAAACTCTGCTTCTACATAGTGATCGGTGGTTTTCACGAGGAAAAGTTCTTCAAAGAGTTTTATTGCTGAGAAATGAACTGTATGAATTTTTAAAATCTTGCAATGATGAAAGTGGAGTACTTTTTGAAGATGAAGTTTGGATATCGAAATTGTGTTACATGGCATCAATCTTTAATCATTTAAATCAGTTAAATTTGTCACTTCAAGCGACATCTTTGATGTCTCAGGGAAAATATAATCCATAAAACTGAAGATAAAAATGTGGCAAAGCAACTTTCGCAAAAACAATCTCTCAAACTTTCCGAATTTGGAAAACTATATGAAAGAATGCAACTGGGAAGATAAAGCACCAGAGCTTGAAAATAGGGTAACAACTATAATATTGGACCATTTGCAACTCCTAAGTGACAATTTCGAAATGTATTTTCCACCAAAACTGCATCAAGACTTGGAAAATGAAATGTGGATAGTAAATCCTTTTATTGCTGATCACTTGTCCCAAGCAAACCTTGCAGACACGATGGAAACAATGTTGGAGTTACAGAATGATTTTTCTCAAAAATCGTTCTTCAAAACACATCCCTCTTATGGCGATTATTGGATCAGCTTGCTCGAATCCCCTGAGTATAAGACGATTGCTTTAAAAGCCTTGCCGAAATTGGTGCTCATGCCTACTACTTACTTCACTTGTCAGAAAAATGATTTTCATGCCTAGTGGAACTGAAAAGTAAAAAGAGAAATGCACTGAAATGTGTGGACTCATTGATGAGAGTGGCATTAGAAGGACTGATTCATCCACAATTTGAAAAACTAGTTGCGAAAGTTCAGGAGCATTCTAGTCATTAGTAAACAATTTTATGCAGTAAATCGACTACTGAACTGTTGTTTTTTAGTGTTTTTTTTTGCTTATTGTAATAGTGAAGTTGGTTTACACTGAGTGTATAAGTATAAACATTTGGTGACTGTGTTTTGTGCTTTTGTATCTTTGGACTCGAGAAATTGTAGATTTGCAATGGTAAAACTTAGCTTGAGTTGATCTTAACAAAAATCGAAACAACCTAAGTCATTTTGTGCTGTTATATTATATAGACGAGATAGTTTTATCATATCATGAGACAAGGGTGAATGAAATCTGGAGATAGATGCTAGGGGTGAACAGAACTAAAAAGTTTAAGAAGCACTGTAAATAGAGGTTACAGGTTAGGGTCTTATTTCAACGTTTAGCGACGTTAAAACGATGTAAAAGCGGCAATAATAATTAAGCTACGGTACCTGATAATTTAAAAAAAAAATCACCGAATATGGCTCTCACCGAATCGGACTCACCGAATAGTAGCAGACCCCAAAAAACAAATATCTAAAAACTATTTTTTTTCCAGAAAGAGCATTCTAGCTTGGCCTTTCTACATGCAGAGGAAGCAACATCATTCCAGGCATAGTAATTTTAGTCCATAAGGAGGCCCAGTGAACAATCAGGTTCAGTTTATTCGTTTAAAGAACTCATCTTGGGAACACATTTAATTCAAAGCAACTGGTGGAAGAAGACTTCAAAACAAGTTAAAAAGTTTCTTGTGAAAGTTGACACCATATCAACATGAAGCCTATTGCTGTCTAAGTGAGGGTTTGGAGTATTGCAGTGAAGCTGGGAAGCATAAAGCCAGCTGGCTCCAGGCCGGATGGGAAGCTGTAAATCTTTTTTATAATAAAATTTGAAGTTTTTTTAAGACCAAAGTCAAGTCCACTTACATTGCACACAAGATTGTCTGCAGTATGAGATTTTTTTGAGCTGGCAGTGAAACATATTTATTAGATTTTAAGAAAAGTGAAGCCAAAACAATTTTGCATCAAAATGTGAAAAAAATACATTATCAGCTCAAATGCTTTATTGCAGCAATGTGCTGTTAAATATCTGTACAAATAATATAACTGATAATTGTGTATTGAAGGTTTTTTGCCTATAAGCTTTATTTAAGTCTATTGTTTGATAAGTATGAGCTGTTGTGTATCCATATAATAGGACCACCGGACAAGAATTTAAAGAACGGATACAAATTTTTGCACAAAAATTAAGCAGCCTTCCAAGTGTACCTGATGTTGGAAACACAGGTTTGTGGCTGTTTTTACAATTTTCTCACAGGTTTATTCAACTGTAAAGACTTTTAGGAGAGTGGTGACTATTTTTGCTTTAATTCGGTCTGCTTGGCTTTTTAACTTGACACTGAGCAGTGAGCACCCTTTATAGTGTTGAGAGTATTTAGACCAGGGTTTCCCAAACTGTGGTCCGCGACGACTGCACAGGTGGTCCGTGGCGATATGACAAGAAATTAAAAAGTCACCCATATACGTTGTACAGTACTTACCCTGTCAAAGATAATCGCTGCAGTTCTTTACAACTTAAATGGTTTCGAAAGCTTTTGCTATTCAGTATCGTAAATCTTACTTATTGCACCTTTGTTGCAGTTAAAAGTTGTTTACAAAAATTAGTGGTCCGTGGCCCAAAATATTTCACAAATAGTGGTCCGGGGCCCAAAAAAGTTTGGGAAACCCTGATTTAGACTATTGTCTAAAATTGTGTGTGTTAAGTTTTTAATGTATATATATCTGGTAATAAATAAAATCACTGTTACCAAATTAATTTTGTGGCCTGTTTCATTCTCAATTGAAATATTCAATAAGAAGAATAACCCATGTAATATTGTTGCTGTAGCTGTTATATAAATTGATTTTTCTGGTTACCGAGTGTTGCTTTTGGAGTTTACTCTTAGGTTTTGTTTTAACATTTTAATGGAAAATTTTAGTGCATATTCAAACTATGAAAGTGACCGTGTGCTTTGGAAATATTCGGGTGAAAGTTCCTTGTAGGGAGGATGCCGATATTCGTGAATTGCAAGAGAAAGCATGCGCAAGGTATAGGAGGGCAATTGGAAAGGTGAGGAAATGACATTAATGTTTTTGTTATAATGCAAATTGTAGGCATATTTAGTGAGTTGCACTCATTCTATTCTTAATTGCATTTTTATAATAGCATTATGAATTTTGTTGATAATAGTCAAATCAATTGTATTTGTAAGAAACTAATGTTGTTTCGTCAGGTGTTTTAACATCACATACCTTTGTTGCTTTCTTGTCTGGCTTAGCTTGCATTTTACTCAATAGGTTTCAGTCCCTATCTTGTGTTAGAGTTACGCTAAAGCGCTTGTTAGCAAGCTGTTGAAGGGCACTTTGTGATGTCAAGTGCCAGCTCCATTAATTTAGTTTGCTTTAGTAGTTTACTTTTTTGAAGCCCACTGAGCTGTTGATCCACGAACACTTGATACTCCAACAACGATAAAATAAAGCATTATCTTACTTAGCATTTCATTTTCAAATTTGTTAGCTTTACGTTGATGAATTTAAATCGGAAGTGTTAGCAGCCAAATGAAAAGTTAAATTTGATATTCTGTTAGTTATTAAATTAATGTCCTAATATTTTTTATGAGCAGTCAAAAATATTGCACCGCAGGCTAGATATTTTGTGAGGTAGAAGCCAAATTATTCTAAAATTTTGCTAGGTGAAATTGTCTCACTTCATATAAAATGGTTATCTTTAACAAGATTTGCTGTATATATTTCTAGATTTTAATTTAACCCTTCTCGTTCTGATTGAAAGTGCTTAGCAGAATTAACTTATAATCCTTTAAGTCAGTGTGCTAATAACATCAGCAGGAGGGATCATCTAAGATAGCACAATACATTCCAATATAATCAGATGTATGATGATGCTATTAATATTATTATAGCAAAATGCGATGTTAGTAGAGCAGTTACATGGATATTGGATATACATTATACAATGCGTTATTATTCCCGCTTCGTATAAAATTGCAGGACACGAGCTACGGTGTCCGCATTTTAAAACTTGAAAGTGCAGTAGACGGTGGGATATTAGATGTGGATGATGTGATCAGTGATGTTGTGGAAGATAAAGAAAAAGTGAGTATTGTCAACTTGCCATGTAGAATATAGAATAAGTTATCATCTGCGACACAAGACCCATCATTGAAATATAATACATGTATTTTTAAAATAACTTTTGAATTTTCGTGTTGAATGGGTCAGGGTCTGAATACCAAGCATACATTTCAGTTAATTGCCCTTTATGAAGAAGACGAACCGGTTCAAAGAGATTGGGATCTTGGGAGTATGACAAGCTCCGAAGGCAAAGGGACTCCACCTCATCTGCCGTTCAAGCCTCGATCAGATCCATCCAACAGTGAGCTTGTTGCCTACTTTTATTAAAGCTCACAAGATCATGCTGAAGTTCTTTCCATTGTCTCCCAATAAATTATTTGTTATAGTTTAGTTTACATGCTGTTAGCAGAAGTTTCCCTTTGTGCATCGTTTTAGCTTCGAATCAAAGTAAAGATGACAACTTTTTCTTGTCAGGAAAGCTCAACGAACGTTGTTTGATAGATACATGCTGAGTATCGGCGTAAGGATGGGGTCATTCGAGTTTACGTTATTCGGACCGCGGCATAAAGTCGTGTTTCCGCTGTGTGTTGAAGAGGAACAGCCGGTTAATGTCAGTCATGCTGCAGGCATCGTTTTAGTTTACTTGTTCTAAAATTTGTTTAATGTGATGTACTGGCAATGTGACGCGGTTCCGCACTGAACGATCGTAAAATCACATTTGTTTGAACACACCACGTTGTCACAACCACTGCCGTGTTCTGTTTTTTATTTTTTAGCAAAATGTCCGAAAAAAAAAATTATATAGTCAATTCGGTCAAAACGTCCGAAAAAAACAACGTTTCTCAGCGAAACTTGATGTTTTAGCTAGTCAGGAAGTGCAAATTTTGTTTTTTGTTAGCTACTAGGAAATATTTTCATCAGAAAAAATGACCGAATTTTTTTGAAGTCATTTCGGACAAATGACCCAAAAGTTTCAGCGAAAAAAAACCCCAGGTCGTGTTTCTTTTTACACTGTTCATGTTCGCATGATCTTTGTGCTTATTTCAATGGATAGGTATTCGTCGTTTGCTTGAAGCTAAAAGTTTTGTGATCAGCGGAATAATAGAACTCGAGGCCATTTTCTTGTTTAATTGAATCATTTAGTGCAAGGAGTTCAGTTATCTTGTTGGAAGTGGAATTGGTGGGGTATGAGGACAGCCAATGATGACGTGTTCAGTTCCTTTAAAGTGGATAATGCATTCACTCTTTGGATGCACCTCGAATCCCGTTTTCAGTGTGTTTTTTTTATATGAAATACGTTTCTATGTTGTCCACCAACCATTTGTTTTTCAATGTGGTAAAAGTTGGAAGGCTTTTACAAAAACATTTACAACTTACAATGCGACATGTTCTGGTGTTCAGGCGACTACCGACGGAATTATTTCTTGCCAGATAGACGAGATGCAAATAATTCATTGGAAATAGACGTGGACAATGCTGCTTTGAAGTCAAGTAGGTCTAAAGATCCTTTCCAATCGTTTACAAATGCTGTGTTTAGTAGCTAACAGGTTTGAAATAATTATTTTAAAAGTGATATATATTTAAGTCATTGTCTTTTTGCCACTTGCTTTCTGAGTTCAGTTCAGTTTATTTCTTTTTTCTGCTGTCGAATGAACAGAAATATACACAACACGATTAGCAAAAATCTATTCGTACAGCAAGGATAGCAGACCAAAAGGTCACGAAAGTCAGCTGCTACCCGAACTTTTAAGCAAAACACAAAAATAAGGAACATAATACAGTGAAACAACATAAACAAAGCAACATAAAGATTATGTGCAAGGAGATAAGCAGATGATATGTTTCAGGAGTGATTATTGTACAAATTTTTTAAGAAACATTTGTATTTAAAAGTACTGTAAGATGTTTCTTTTAATATTTGATTCAGGACTTAGTAACACTCCATTGAAACATAGCATCTTCTTATCAAAGTTTGATTTTATAGATGGCAAATATAAATCATTATTTTTGTTTTGACTGGTGCTATACTGAATACTGAAATGCTGCTATACTGGTGAATTTCATTTACATTAGCAAAGCAGCCAGCAAAGGCCTGTGGCAGCATTTTGTGCACATATTTGTGCATGAGCTTTGCAGACTTTTCTAATTTAATAATATCTTTAATTCTGGGCACATTAAATTTGTGATAAAGAATAGTTGTGCTTGTTGATCTTGGCAAAGACACGATCAGACCAACTTGTTCTGTCTGCAGTACACCCACGGCGGTGAAAATTGGTTTCTGTTTTGCTGCCTTGGTTAGAATTCTCTGTCGTTGACAGTTTTATTGTCATTTAAATTTGCTACAACTCTAGTTTAGAGCTATGGGCAGAGCTGCTTGAATTCGAATTGCCTGCTTTGTACAGTTACATTCAGTGAAATCATTCTATCTTTCACCACACAGAACCTGAGCCAGAAAGATTCAATGTATTCAGAGCGCTGGTGATTAGTCTAACTTGATCTTCTTTTATTCATTCACTGCCTGAACACATTGTTCAGTTGCCGAGTTCATTATTTGAGTCCATGAAAGCCCCATTGTAATCCCACAGTATTTTGACAGCTATTTAAAGTACAAGCTCGTTCACTTCCGACTTGAACATCTATTAACGTTGAATCAATGTCAAATAATCGTATTTTCTTGTGGTTTGTCAAAGTTGTATTAGGTGGTCAGTTATTATCCTCAAAATAGAATCCAGGTGTTGATTTTGTTTGACAACAGCAAAGACTAGGTGCTTACCCATCGTATATGCAAGGAACTACAATAACTTCCTTTCGTTGAAAATCAATAGGTTTCTTGCTCGGATTGCAAAATCGGTCGTTTTTGCATTGATTCAACGTTCACAGACGTTAAATACCTGTAGAACAGATCATTTTCGCTACCTGGGTGATTGGTTGGGACTTTGTTTGCTTGAATTATGAGTGTAGATAAGATTTCGCTACTTTGATGAAATATGAATTCAATACGCATTACGCATCTGATTCAGCATCACAGATAAAAAAAAAACATATATAAATTTATATACAAATTAATTTCTCAAGAAAACTTAATACAGTACATTGACACATCGAGGTTATTAAGAAATTATTTCTTTTTTGAAAATGTTAATTGATGATTGATGACCAAATTGAACATGGAAATGTTTACCGTATGTAAGGTTGTTTGAAATACTGTAAGTTTAGACAAATATATTGTTAACGCTCGTCGATGCTTGACGATGCCTGTCATGCTGCATATCCGAAAACGTTCGCAAGTTTGCTTTTTTTGTTATGTTTATTGCCATGTCTTTGCTTGGTTTTGTCTGTTTATGGTTCAACAAGGTTGACAAAATCTTCCTCTTTAACAAAATATATTGTTATACACTAACGACTAAACGGTCTCACAAAGGGCTTTCCAATTTAAATTGTAATTTATTATCAAGTTGGTTAAATTGTTATTAAATTGACTTTAGGTTTATAACATTTACAACTCTAACAACTGAGCTTGTTTATTCAACTTTCACAGTTTTAATTTTTTTTTGCCTGTACGTACTCTATTTCTGTTCACGCTTATAAACGACGCTAAGCGTCTTCGAACCACGCCATCATATTCCTCTGCTTTGTACGTTGTTTGTTTCTATGAATTTGTGGTCGATTTGAGAAAGTCATGCTCTGGAACTTGTTTGTGTCGACATCAATTCAATGTTTGGCAATGATGATGTCGTGTTGTTAGAAACTCGCATTCCATGAACAAAGCAGCCTTTTTCAACGCTTCAACGTTGCTAGATGTAAAAAAACAACTTCTGTCATCTCGAAATGGTCACATTGTTGTTACCACAACTACTCTCGCTCTCACCACTCACGTTTTGAACACACTGAAACTCGCAGTTGGATTAAATTTTCATTCTTTACAATGGTTTAACGTTTAGCGACGTTGAAACGATGTAAAAAGGGCAACTTTTAGATAGTTTTCTGATAAATTTAAAATGATAACAGCAGCAGTCTGGACAAGAAGCGTCTCGCGTCTACTACAAAGCAACTAAATTCCGTCCTCTTGACCATTTGACGTTGAGAAGTTCACACACACTTACTATGCCTTTATCACAGATGTTTATTTTTAACCAAAATTAAACCACCTCGAGCACCATTTCTCAGGTTGGGCAATTGTAAGTTTGAAATACCTACACTAAGTTGACCTATATGTTGTAATTGCACCTTGAACATATCTGACAGTAACAATTTAAAGCATTCATCTAAGCTATGAAATTCGTATTCTGTGGATGACAAAAAATTAACGTTAGCGGTCGTTGAGTTATTGTACAAATGATTTTCCTGGTCAAACGACCCAGACAGCAAAGTCTGTCATTTTTGCATTGATTCAACGTTGCCGTTGAGAAAGGACACATTCTTTAAATCGATTCACATTCTGTTGGGCGATTACCACTCATCGGTTGTGTTGTGTAGTTCTCTATTTCAACAGTGGCTGCTGACTTATCTATTGTGTACACGTTTGTGCAGCTTGTCGCTTTAAGGTGGTATGTAAACATCACATTTTTAATAGGAGGACGTTTGTTGCAGCTGGGTGTTCGGGTGGATTACAGCTCATGTTTGCATTGCAACTTCAATTAAACAATACGGTCTAAATGTTAGGTTTGATGTCTGTTATATTTATTCACTGGTGTCCTACACTGTTGAACCTTTGCCACGTAACATAGATATCCACCCAACACTCCAAAAAGTGTACTGAGGAAGTGAGGAGATAACTTCATTTTTTGTTTTGTTTTTATAACAAACTAAAACGCTTTCACAGATAAGTACTTTGCGTATCATAAAGGTGCTGGACAGCTTACCATTTACCACTACCACTACTTTGCCACCTGCTTCCGTTCGGCACGTTTTTGCTCTTTAAAAGTGAAAAGTATTACGATTTAGCATGTCAGAAGGGTTTCATGGTGGTAAAATCAGTTACCAGCAGGGTTGGAAAAAATCATGATTTTTTTAAAAAAAATCAAAAAAATCGGATTTTTTTGATTTAAATCGGATTTTTTTGATTTAAATCAGATTTTTTTGATTTTTTTTATATAAAAAAGCGTCGAGTCTACTTGGGGGAAGAGATCATTTTAGTAAGATAGCAGAATTATTTTTAACCCCTTGATTGATTGAAAGGCTTTGCTTTGCAAGTGTTTAATCATTGTTATTATCATATTGTAGGCTAGCCTGTCTATTGCACATATTTTTAAGTAGGTGTGATATGTTGCTTTATACTAAATCATAATGTGCATATCGTGATTGAGGTACGTCTCAGACTGTCATCTCACTACACTAAGATCTTTCCTTACGTTTGAGCACACATCACTTTGCTTTTTTGCTCAACTGATGCATAGCCTACAACCAGACTTTTTGCAAAGAAAGTTTAACAGTGTAATATATGTTACCGATGTACCATACCAAAACTATAAAAGTTCAGATGACACAAAATTGCAGTTTATTTTGCATTGAGAAGTTTGTACATAAATACAAGCTCGCCAGCTTATGCAGTGCCCAATCAATTTCGAACTTCTGATTGAACTAGACCAAAAGTGGGAAAAACTTGCTCAAAAACTATGTTTAGTGAACAACACTGTTTGTGAACTGCCAAGTAAACTAAGTTGCCTTTGAAAACTTATTTGCTACGTAAGTTATGAAGATGAAAAAGCACTGCTGTGCTTGCAACACCATTATTATTATTATATAAAACATGCATAGCCTATAGCCTTAAGTATTTAAATATAACTTTTGTATTACAGAGAAGCAGTGAAACGTTTATTGATGTATTATATTTATTTTTATTTTAGCAAATAAAAAATCATTTGATTTTTTTGATTTTTATTGTTTGATTTAAATCATGATTTAAAGCAATGATTTAAATGATTTGATTTAAATCAACCAACCCTGGTTACCAGCGTTACTTCATACCAGGTTTTAGTTACTACGGTTCCGGTGAATATTCTCGTGACGTTTGCGTTTTTATAACAAACTTTATTTTGAAGAAATCGTGTTAACTTTCAAAAGTTTTATTCGACATTCTGGAACTAAATTGTTTTTATGTTGCTGCGTTGAACTTGGCGTGGAAGTCATACTATTATAGCGACGTTCACGAGTTAGGTCATGATCTGTTACTTGATTTGTGACTTGCTGTCAAAGCAATCACATGATGAGTTGGCCTGATCGCAAATGTATTCAATAATGGTAACGATGATTACGTGAGATATAGAATTGCCCTTGTTGCCCTACTTTGTGGTCTGCTGAAAATGCTTGTCATTTATGATTTGTTGTTTGACATGCCCATTTTTTTCACCACCAATGCCTAAACTGATTTATTTTTCAATTTCCAACTGAACTGCTTTGAATCGTGACGCTAGTCCGCTTTGCCAGCAGGACCTGCGTAGGTATTAAACACCGCTTCACAGCCTTCCCAATCATGTGTTTAACGTGCATCGGTGCATAATTAAGTGAGTCAATGAAACGTAGCATCAGATCTGTAGTTAAATATGTAACAACTTAATTGGCAAACCACGAACTTCCGTTCTTTTTAGTATTTTTGTGTTCTTTTTATGCTTGACAAGCTATGGCAATAGTCAACAGGTGCCGGCTACTGTTTAGTCATCCTTTGAATTGCAGGCACTCATGTTATGGTACTGCGTGAATCAGATGATGATGTTATCACGCCCACTCCTGCCAAAGCATCTTCTTACGTGAACAATATTTCATCACCTGTGAGTGGGGCATGTAATTAACGGTTAAAAGATAACGCTCAGTGATGCAACGCATTGATTTTGTGCTATGAAATGATGATTCGACGTTAACTATTCGCAAGAGTTCAAATAAATTTTATATGAGAGGCGTTGCGGTTGCATTATATGATGCATTATGCACACATACGTATTTGCATTTCTGCTGCGCTTAAGTTTTTTCATAGAAAAAAAACGAGATGCTTCGTTTACCAAGATTTTCTTGTTAGACTCACTGCAAGTTTGTAGAGTATTCTCGATTAATGAGAGCATGTGAAATACTTGTTAAATTCAAATACAATTAAATTCATGACATTCTTATTATTTTGAAGCATCACAAATCATAGAAGGCACGATGGTTCATAGCATACGCGTGAAATTTTGAATATCCTTTGGCTTTAAATATACAAGCATGCACCTTTCCTGTATCTTTTGACTTCTCATCAACCACAAGGATATGTAAAGTCACCCAAAAGGATTTAAACAATAAATGATAACCAATTTCATTATCAGCACGAAAGCGCCAAGGAAAACAGTGCGGGTGGTGATCCAAGGACGGTCAAAAGTTGTCGGCGTGGGTCAAAGCCAAAGGTTTTGAATGAACAAAACAACTTGAGGGATGCTGACGGGAACAGCGAAAGTGCATCCTACTTCCGTAGAGATGTTGCTGCTCGCCAATCCATGGGGAGTGGATTATCAGAGTCAACCGCGGAAAGCTCGTTTTATACTTCAAACCCTAACGATTACAATGCTGTACCAATGCATGGCGACGCGACTAGGAACATTCTCTCCAAACAAAATTTCACTCAGAGGCAAAAGCTTCCTTGGTTTTATCAAGATTCTCAAGAAATCAACCTAATAAACGATGCAAGCTTACAAGGAATTCAGGTAGGCTACATGAGAGGATTGTTGGCAATTTAATTCAATGAAAATGAAAAATGATTAGCTGCTGTATTATTCTACAGCCTGCGATACATTTTTTCCACAAGGACTTACATGTACCATGGTCGTAGTTGTTATAGGCGCATTTTAGTCAGAATGCTTAAACCCTTTAAATATAAAAAGCATCTGTGCATGAGGTTAACTGTACACTTTAGGGCTTGTTTTGTACATACAAAAAATTGCAAACTTTCCCATCATTTTGCATATAATTTGTAAGAGCTTTATCAATGGTTGCTCTGATGGTTATTTTGATTATTCAACTACTTTATGTAAAAAAAAACAATTCATGTTTGCAGGTGACCAGTTTCATGGATGATCAGACGAACAAATTTGCTGGCTTGTTAATCCAATCCATCGATCAAGCCGCTCCATCCGGCCGTGACTACTTGACTATTGGTGACGTCGTCGTTGAAGTTAACGGGCATCTCCTGATAGAATTCGCTTTCGACGAGTGAGTTGAAAAGTGCTGTTTATTTTTCGAATCCGTGGCGATGCTTCTCCACTGACTCTGCATGAAGTGGGATTTTTTATCGCTATTTTTGCAATCTTCAAATTCTTATTAGCTATGTTATGCTTAAAGATTTCATTTTTAAAGTAAGCTATTGTCGTTAGATAGAATATTGAGCAGAAGACTAGAAAAGCCGATGCTTTGTCGGGGCTGTTGCGTTTATCGTGGAGAAGAAATAAAATTGGAAAAGAGTGTGGTTAGCTCGCTGAAGTTACACTGTTAGTGGTGCTACCAAACAACGAGCCGTTGTCCTATCAAATCCATTTTTCTTCAGCGCGGAAGCCATGCTGCGTGAAAGCCTCAAGCAGCCAAATACCCAACTTCGCATCCTTCCTGTGGAAGAGGCCGATCATTATCATGCATCACCTGCTGCGTGAGTGACGTTTTTTTTTTATGAATCTTACTTCTTCGCATGAACCTTTTCTTCGCCAAGCCAAGGGTCGAAGGGCTCCGTCTTTTGCCACCCTTCGGCAGTGGCGGCGACTCGGGCTAGATGTTTGGAAAGGTGTCGAGCAGCCACTGAATCGTTCGTCATCCAGTTCGCATACCAACTAATACTCATGAATTTAAATTACTCGATACTTGTTTTAGATTTTGATTATATATTATGGATATAATGTGGATATTGTTATTTTTTTGAGTTTAACAAACATTTTGTCTGATACTATGGAAAGTGGTGAAAAGAAAGACATTTCCAAAACTATGGTGTGGAAGAAATCTTCCAAATTTCCATACATCTTCGATACTTGATCGTTTTAATGTTGCAACTACTAGTTTTGCGCTAAAGTTTGATTAATTGAGTGAAACTTATCAAAATCGAGATAAATTGTTAACAAACTGCAGTTTTTTTTGTCATTTAATGAACAAAACTTGTAGATTTAACTAATTGGACAAATTCTTAAACAGTTGGTTATAAGGTTGACGACTGAAAGTATGGACGCTTTGTAGTGGGTCGGTTGTATCCTAAATGAAGGATCTTTGTATAACTTTTCATCCTCAATAACATCGAGGAACCAGAACAGAAGTTGAGAGACATCAATTCCTATTTCATTACTTATAGATTCTGAGCATAGAATTGAAGGCTTTTCGGTGTAGAGTGTAAGATTTAAAAGCTCATGGAAGATTTGCATTGGTTTTCATACCTTAACATACTCTGGTGAAAGCTTCTCAAAAGTTGCATTCTACTAACAATGTTCTTCTTGCAGTACTTCACGTCTTCGAGATAACCCTGATATCGTTGTCTCCACCGCCACACCTCCTAATTTAGCCAATTTTGCCCCTTCAAATAGCAACAATTCTTCAAACGATCAAAATCAGGTATTGGGGAGCAATAACTGATATCTGATGTATCCATCTTGCTCAACGGCCATCAGATTTCTTGCTTTAGCATGGATTTCACAATACAATGCATTCCACTGTTTGTACTCCTAGAAAATCGATTATTTGAAATTTGAGATCGGTCTTCTGATATGCAGTATTCCTTGAAACTTCAACATTTATTTGACAAACTCTGGTCAATTGTGTTTCTCCCAAGATATGTTCCACAAGTTTCTACTACCTGGGTTTTGTTTTAGTTACTATTATACTCAGCATCAAATGTTTTGATTTTGTTTGTAGCTAAACACCTGTAATGAGCAATTACTATGTTAAAAGTGCACTTTTTCTTATGCTGGGATTACTTTTGAATCCTTTTTGTAGATTTCCTCCCGATCGAAGCTTCCTGCCGTAGCCCAACTATCGTATGACAACGTTAACCGATACACAAAGCAGATAGGCTCCCGCATCAAAGTTCGACTGAAGAAAGGTTCGTTGAGGCTCAGTTTAAGTTTCCGGATAAAACACTTGTTTCATATTGTCGTAAAATTCTCAGGTTCTGTTGGTAGCGTTGTTTCTTTTCAACGGCAAAGGCTTTGGAAGCGTTTGTGTGCTTTAAAACGTAATTGAATTAGCTTAATGACAGCCGATTAGAAGAGGCGCCCACAAATATGTTTTTATCGTATTTGTTTCGAAGCATAATATTAATAGCATACTTTTGTTTCGAAGCAAATTAATTACTCAAAACTTCAATTATGCCTATTACGACCATCCGATCATCATTACCTTTGTCACAGTTTCTGTTTTAAATAACTTTGCCACTTCTGCTGTTGTTGAGATAATGTGATATCTGAAATTTTAAACACTAAACCCTCGAATGTCTATTCCAGATATCAGCGGATTGGGCTTCAGTCTCACCTCTCGGGATACCACAGTTGGGGAATCGGGTCCTATCTACATCAAATATGTCCTTCCTAAGGGAGCCGCCATTAAGGATGGTAGACTGTTAGCTGGTGACAGGTAGGCAGTTGTTTCACAGGCTAATTAGCTTGTGCTGCCAACGAAATATCTTGCTTGTGTCAATACATGTGTCGCTGATAGGCATCACGGTTATCTATTATATGAATTTACTCAAAATAATAAGTCACGTGTCTTTGTGTCCAGTGCAGACACAAACCTGCTGAGGTTAAAACAGAATACACTACGCACTGAAAAAAGAATTGCGCTTGATTATACGTTATGGCAAATTTTACCGTTTCTTTATACAGTGTTAATACTTATCTGTTTTTATGAATAGTTCATTTTTATCAATTTCGTGACCGCGAATATACGTTTGTTGGAAGGTTACTGGAGGTCAATGGCGAAAGCGTACTTAGAAAAACTCAGGAGGAGGTAGTGGCGCTGCTGCGTGGGGTCGTCATAGGATCAGAAGTCGATATAACAGTCAGTCGGCAGTCAGAATCCTTGCCAAGGAAACTGGTAAGTTCTTACCACCCAATTACCGAGTCAACAAAATTCTTTTTTGTACATTGATTCAACGTTTACAGACATTGAATCAACGAAAAATGTACGGATTTTGTTTGCTGATACAATGCGCAACTGCATTTGTGGAACCACCTTCCACATTGCGCGAACGTCAGGTCACTGATGAAATTGACATTTTAACATTGAATCTATGTCATTTCAGAAAGATGATCCTGACACGGACAAAGTGATTGTTGATGATCAGCTGAAAGAATATTTTCTTTTCGACATCCCACTCAATGATACAGGTTACATTTCTTTTCATTGAACTGTGACTTAATTGTGCAGAAAGTAAGTTTATCAATAATAGATATTGTGCAGTGATTGAAAGGGTCAAAAACACAAAGTTGAAATAGAAAATAAAAAACATAGCGCATATTTGTTTTAAAATGTTTTATATTGTCTTTAAAATCTTGTAACATTTACTTCACGTAAAAGCATTGTACACTTCAGCATGCTTCCCACACCAACACATGATGTAATCCTTGCAGGATCAGCTGGACTGGGCATCAGTTTGAAAGGGAGTCAGATCAAACGGACAAAAGAAGATATGGGCGTTTTTGTGAAGAATGTTCTTCATGGCGGCGCGGCTTGGCAGGTAGCGCAGGCTTGTATAATGTACAGTCGTTTATTGAACTGGAACGAAAGGAGAGATTTCATCTTCTAGCTTTTTGTGTGCGTTTACTTGTACACAAACACACAAAAAGCTACACAAACACACAAAAAGCTACACAAACACACAAAAAGCTACACAAACACACAAAAAGCTACACAAACACTACACAAACACACAAAAAGCTACACAAACACACAAAAAGCTACACAAACACACGAAAAGCTACACAAACACTACACAAACACACAAAAAGCTACACAAACACTACACAAACACACAAAAAGCTACACAAACACTACACAAACACACAAAAAGCTACACAAACACACAAAAAGCTACACAAACACTACACAAACACACAAAAAGCTACACAAACACTACACAAACACTACACAAACACTACACAAACACACAGGTAGCTACCGCCATAGCCACTATTTTGTATAACTTCTGTATTGAATACCTTCTTTGTATCACTGGCTAAGGACCACAAACAATAGAGAGTCCATGATGTCCGGAGACAGGAGGAATAAAATTTAACTTCTGGTGACAGACTTTAATTAGTCACGTAAAGGTTTTAACTTTTGCTTATTAATTATTTGTAACTTTGCCTTTTCTTTCATGAAATTAACACCTGGCCACGTATTCCACGAGCAGTGAAAAACTTTAAGGTCTGCTATAACGGTTAGCACATCACTACGAATATTAACTTGCTATTTTAACCGCACATATACCATACATTTTCACCGTATCCAATTATCATGTCCATCAGACCAACAAAAGTATGGAACAAACATTTGACGTTATCGAATGTTGTTTCTACTTGCAGGATGGCCGCCTTCAGCCCAACGACCAATTGATAGAAGTGAACGGCCATTCACTGAGAAAAGTTTCAAACCGAGAAGCCATCGACATCTTGAGGACCTCTATGTCAACTGAGGGGAACATGAGGGGAATGATTGAAGTAGGTTTTCATTATTCCTCGTAACCGATTAACATTGATATTGCAGCGTCTATTAATTTGAAGGTCCTGGTCTGTACCAAGTGTATCATTAAATACGTTGGATGAATACCTGTCCATTGCTGGATGTCTAGTCTTGGCTAGGCTTAATACTGTTCCTTGGTCTTTGGTCTTTTTGGCCCCTGGAATGATGAAAAAAAGTTCAAATATTGCCGCTGATGGGTGGCATAAGGATTGCTCTCCATTGAGCGACACCTAATGGATGGAATGATTTCCCGGCAACAATACTTCAACAATTGGCAACATCTCTCGTGTCAAACTCGGTGACCGGGCCTACGTCAGTGGTTCAAAGCCTCTACAAGTATGCGAAGCTACCAGGATTAAACTCTCAATATAAGCTTTCCCAGTCCGAAGATAAAGATTCAATCAATCACGTTGCTCGACTCGTGTTGCCAGTTTGGTTCGGCCTCACTGCTAGTTTTTTTTTACCGTTGGTGACACAGACATGAGAATAAATTCAGCTTTTGTAAGTTACAGTGGCCGAGATAACTTCAAGTCAGTGTTAGGCGGATATACATTATGTAAAACAAACTCGGCAATATCACAATTATCACATACTGCTGTCATGTATCGTCGTGGTAGGAATAGGAGCAATGCAGTGGTACGCTTGCATATGTGGACAACTATATATATATTAGTTAACTTATCAAATTATGTAAAACAATGCTAAATAGCACCACCAGTTACACTGATCACTCGGATGTAAGTTCCGCTTTTAAAGTATGACGTTGCTATGACAGATGGTGATCGCGCGAAGGAAGGGCGGCCATGATGGATCACGTATTTCCTCAGAAGCTAGCAGTGACTTCTCGGACACTATTCTAGACCAGACGCAGCCGATCACACCAGGTAGCCTTGGTGTTCACACGCTGATGAAGTTTGTATCTGTGCACTTGTGCAGCTCTTAAAAGCTCAGGTTGTTTGATTTCCAGAGTTACTCATTGTCTTACTGTGTGTTTCGATTCTGGTGATTTTACTTTAAAAGTTCAGTTGTATTTGCGTTTGTTTTCGGTTGTCGTCCTTTTATATTCGTCTACCGCTCATCGTGTTGGTAATCGAGCATTGGTGCATCTGAAAGCCGATGCTCGCGGTGTTTTCACACAGTAGGCTTCACTCTTGACGTTGTGTTAGATTCTCAACATTCAATCTCCATTTTGTAAATTATTCATAAGGTTTTAAGTGTGATGAATGGTGGTTTGTATATTAACATTTCATTTTTGCTTGGTCAAGAAAAAAGCATTTTCTTGTTTAATAGCTTTGGATTTTTTGTTTAAATATTTGGTATCCCAAGAACCTTATTATATTTATTTATTTATATTCTATTTATATTGCAACAATAGATGTAATACGGATTGATTAACTATAAAGCATTGTTGTTCAGATAAACCACTTTAGTTCGATTTTGGCTGCTTCATGAGTTGAGATTGGTTTTTAAATTTTGAAAACACGTTGACGTTGATTCAATGTTGAGTTTAATCGGTTTGTGAATTGTGATTCTTGCGTGGGTTGTAAAGAATAAGAAGGGATCACGAATTTGAAAAGCGAAATATTGGCATTTGTATTCTTTGTGGACCATTCCTGTTCTAAGCCGAGACCCTTCTTTGGCCCGTGCCTAATCAAGGAAGAATTTTTTGAAGTTTACACCACTCCTTTATATTTTTGTATACCAGGATTTTTAAGCTGAAATATCTTTAGGCTCCCCTTAGGGAATTTATAAGCTCCCCCTGACATCACGATATGTTCACAGTTTCCGCTGATCGCGCAACTAACTTTGAAAAGTTCCTCCTTTGTACGATAAAAACGTTTTTTGTTCATGTTCTGTAACCCGCTTTTATTGAAGCTCTCAAAATTTGGTCTTTGTGATTGATCTCTGTTTCCTCTGCAAAGATGTTCCGCTCTATGTGCATCCAAGACAAGCTTCCGTTCCACCGCTGCTGCTGGAGACCTCGTTCGGACCAGACGATATAAGCGATGTCACCAGCATATCACTGCATGGCTCATCGACGCTCGGGAGAACGAACAAGAACAAAAAACAACGCGGCGAACCAATTCACGTCCGTTCTCACTCGTCAACGGGCGAGACGGACACACTGGAAGCTGACGCGGTTAACAAAGTCCGCGAAAAAATCCTGAATTCCTCCGCATCCGCCTTTCTTGGAAATCTTCTTCGAGCTTCATCTCCAGCGCCGAGTATTGCGCGTTCTGTAGTTCCCACTGAACCTTACTCAACGTGGACAATACCAAGAACAAACCGTATACCAAAGCGCAGCGTTTCTCTACGCAGTGGAAAAGTACCAACCAAACCTGCATTGGAACCGAACCCAAGCCCTTCTGATCTTCAAACCCGATGTGCTTTTGAAACAATCACAGGTACTCGCCAGTTGCTGATGTCATTGTCTCTCCCTGCGGACTCTTTAGTTTTTCCGTTACTCGTGTCTTCCTGGCATTGACTTGGTTACTAACAAGATGTTCAACCAGAATGAAGCGTTACTAAACGTCAGAAATGACGCGTTTTGCATCTGAGCAAATGATTTTCTGAATGACTCTTGTTTTGCTCTCGCACAAATGTCGCCTCGCCTTCATAGGTGGCATCGTTTCCCAGCATGTTGCCTGTCTTTTAGCCAGGAAGCTCTATGGATTGCATGTTTTTGTTTATTTTTTATTTCTGCAAGTGTGTTTTATGTGAGATGACGAAGTTCTTTTTAACAGTTATATACTTCAATTCGATTCACAGTATTTTTTCCTGTAGATGTTCCTCTATAAAACCTACTTCGTTGCCGTTAGATAGTAGTTTCTCTTCCTGCCAATCACATGACAATGTCGGGAAATTGCAACACAAAAGTGTCATGCGCTATTGCTGACCTTTACTTCGGTTGTTGTACAGTGTAGAACTCTTTACACATGCAGTAGATTGGTGATTTTTACTTGTGTGCGTTAAGTTTCAACATTTTGTTTTATAAAATGCTTGTATTTATAAAAGCCTAAGGTGTGTTTTAAAAGTAGCAACTGGTCTCTTCACCCGTAAAATCCGTTTATTTTGTATAATTGTTCATTTCAACGTCCTTAGACGTTGAATCAATGTAAAAAGTTTGCTTTTGAGCTGATTGATAAGTCTCCAATTGTACTCAGATGTTCTTGATCCACGACTTGCACACCGCAGTTATAGGCTACCGGTACTCATGATACACCCTGACTATCTGACAGCAAAACCCGTCATTTATACATTGATTCAACGTTGAATAAAGGTAAAATGACAGGTTTTGCTGTCTGGGATATCCACGATTTTTAACGTTTTACATCCCGTCCAACGAATTTTGTCATTCACGTCAAGGGGTGAAACTTTTTCATTGACAATTGATGTCACGTTACGGCCATGACGTGCATTGTTCATCGATCATTCACCATGGCTGCCCAGACAACAAAATCGGTCATTTTCACATCAATGTAAAAATAACCGATTTTGCTGTCTTGGCTGCCTTCTCAGATAGCAAAATCTGCAGACGTTGAATTAATGTAAACAAAACATACTTTGCTTTCTGATTGTAAGGATATTTGCGCTGATGTGCCATCTGTAGCGAATATGAAGATTTTTTCAAGTTTGTTTCCAGTTAACTAAATTAGTTCTTTTTTTACGTTGATTCAGTGTGTTCATTCGTTGAATCAATGCAAAATGGACTGATTTTGCTATCTGGGTGGCATGGTATTTGACGTTTGTGCATGTCCCCAGCATGTTTTTTAAGCTTTCTTTGTCATCTACCTCTGATCAAGAGTATGAAATTTACAAAAATATCATCTTTGTCAACAAGTCGACTGAAATGCGTGCCTGAGCAAGAGGTTGTCCAACAGTTTAGCTGATTGTGTTTGCTGCTGCTTTGTGTATCACAATGCATTGTTGTTTAATATATATGTATGTATACTGTATAGCTTACGTAGATCAGTGTTTCTCAAAACAAGGACAGTTTCCTGGTTTCTTTTAGAATTCGGTATTGGGAAACTCCCCAATGCGAGTCACAGGCTTCAAAACCGTGTTTGCCAAATCTCGAGAAACTATCCGCTGAAGTTGAACTTTTCTCAATTCTAACATTAATTTGTTTAGTATTTTTGGTATTCACCAAGAACACGTCTTGTTCTCGACGTTGTTGTTGAGTTGTTATAGCCCACTGCAGCAACTATTAACGCATTGTCGGTCTGCAGCTACTGAACTCGCTTGCGATGGTCCAACCGGCTACAAATCCGAAAGCGATCACCAAGGAGGTGAAAGTCAGATCTCTGTGACCAGCGTCGCGAGTTCTGAATCGGCTCAAACTCAACACATCGACTCTCCAATCAATCCAGGTAACTGCTTGCATTTTTTTTCAATAGGGCGCTTGATTCGCAAATTAATTTCTGCGTTTACAGTTGTAGCATATACAGTAGCTTCGTACCTCGTTGTATTCATGCAACTATGTAATCTAGTTTTAGCACATGTTCGTTGCTGAATGTGAGCTTTGTCACAAGAAGCAAAAGCTTCCCCTTTTCACATTTGTAAACCTCTGGAGACCTTGCTACTATTGTTATAGCTTGGGATTAGGCGTGTCCAAGTGCAAACACACAGAAACGATGAGTTTTTTCAATTAGCAACTTTACTAGGTAGCTAGATACTTATCGTTCAGACGTGGTCATCAGCGACGAGGAATGGTCGAACTCGGACTCGTACGAGCCGTTTTCCCGCGAATCCACGATCAGGCAGTCGATATCCGAGAAGCGACGTGACGTTGTACAGCGCTATGCTGGGGAAGCTCCTAAGTTAAAGAAAGCACTCAGCGGCGAAAGAAAAGAACCTTTGAAATCTCCAGGTGGTTAGGCGGATGAATTTTCTTTGAGTGTCTGTCATTATTACATCAATCCAGCGTTGCTTTGTAACGTTGAATAGTTGTAATAAGTTCAAACTTGTTATTTCGTGTGCAAATTCCTGCTTTACATCACGCATGACGTAACATTCTTTTAACGTGATGTCACTCGGCTTGTGACGTGGCTAGCAGCTTGCGCAGTTGATTTGGTTGATGTGGCGTGCATCACTATATGCTGAATGGCAAGCAATCAACCAATGGCTATATGGGTAGCGTCCCAGTCTCTGCTGGCATGGGCCTGGGTTCGATACCAGGTCCAATCATGTCAAGCGATTTTGTAATCTTTCTATGTTGCGTGAAGCAGGAGAATTACCCAGACAGCAAATCAGTCGTATTTAACATTGATTCTGCAGACGTTGAATCAATGTTAAAAACAACTGATTTGCTGTCTGAGTAGTGAGTAATCAGGACAACAGTGAATATCGGCCATGATAATAATATATAATGTAGTACGAACAATTGCCGAAATATCATAGCTGTTGTAGAGTGACCAAATCAACCTTCACAATCATCACAAGCCATCTGACCTAGTGAACGCTTTAGAAAACGTTCAACCAGTGCTTGATGACTCAAGTGATAGATTTTGTTGATTTTATTGCTTACTGACATTAAGGCTAATTTCTTGACAATTGTTAAGTAGAAGGAAATATTAACAAGAGTCATATGCTCGTTATTATCATGGGCCAAGAAATGTTTTGATCTGGCCGAGCACGTACATTGTTTAACCCTGTGGCGTCCAACCAGTGGCTGGCAAGGCTTTCAAAATGGCGCCTTGGCTGCTATTTCTAAAATCACACGCACTCATGCTGGGTTGTGAGCGGTAGATTTGAATTTGTGAAGAATCGGATTTTCGAGACGTTTTCTGTGTGCCACCAAGCCACACATGAGTTGAAATCGGTCCTTTGTCAAGCACAGATTGGACAGCTAACAGTGGTTTTGTGTGATCACACTTGCTTTTTTTCGTTAACGTCTCTAATTTTCACCATCTTGCTACCGCCGTGTTTCTTACTAATCAGAGCAAAAGAAATTAAAGAAACGTAGTAGCAATGACGCGACGCCGACGAAAAAGCTTGATTCGAGCTCTGCGAGTAAACTTAGTGCTCAGAAAAACCGAAATAACTCTTCGAATTGTAAGTTTGTTCTTAAACGATTTTGATTCTTCACTAATCTATGCATGGTTTGAACATTGACGAAGCTTTTGTATTTTTATTTTCTTCAGCAAACAAAAGCTTATTACAGTATTTCACATTGCATCAACGTCTGATGTCCAGTGGCGGCTCGTGGCTATTTTTATTGAATAGGCTGCAAAATGTTTTACATTACATTTACATTCATCAATTTTACGACTGCAGCCTATTAGGACGAGCCGCTACTGCTGATGTCTATAATCATTGATCAGCTATTGTTTGCTGGGGATATTCGGCTGTTTTATATGTTTTGCTTAAATGGTGTTTAACCGCGTTGCTTGTATAACCATCAAACAGCACTTTCAAGAGATTTTATTGAGTAAGTGGAATTGTTTCATCTAGACGAGTGGCGAATTCCCCAGACCAACTTACAGAAGTCGGCCTCCACGGAATCCTTGATAGCCACGGCTGCAGCGAACAATGTGATCCCTGAGAACACTCTGCGGAAGCAGCCTCTTAGAACAGGTACCGTACCTAACTAGGCTGTGTGCAGAATAGTTTAAGTTCGCTATTGCAAATATAGTTTGCAACGCACGTTGCTGATAACACAAAGTGACATTGAAATTGCATTGCGTCGTCGGATATTTGGGATTGGTGTTATTTGGCTTCATCACAGGCAGCACCAGCTCCACAGACGTCGGTCCTAGCCTTGGCATTGCCAAGTCAAGTTCTTTGGAAAGTCTGCAAACCGCCCTCTCGTACCTCACTGTGAAGAATGAATCACCAATGCGCAAGGTAAGCTGAAACGACGGGTTATCGAGTTGAAAAAGAATTTCTCAGAATGTTGCCATATCTATAGTTTAAAGTTGAAGTGATTACGGCAAAGTGGAGTTTTCAACTGACATGTCATTTTGAAATTATTACGAATGACGCCTTTGAAAGATGCTAATCACCTTTTAATCTTGCCATTAGGCTCAATATTATATATAACTCATGTGATGTTGCGTTGACGATCGAACCTATCTTAATTTCTGGCTGTTTAAAAGCTGCAACATAATGTGGTCCAACGTTCTGTACGTCTGGTGTTGTGCGTCATTAATTTTTGCTTTGTTTTGTACCGTTCTTCGGAGATAGTATACGCTCATTGCAAACTTGTGCTGCTTTTTTTTCACGTCATTTTAGTGTGGCTTAGCGTTGCGTAGTGGTCAATGTAATGGGTCTGCTACTATTCGGCGAGTCCGATTCGGCGAGTCCGATTCGACTAGTCCGATTCGGCGAGTTCCCTATTCGGCGAATTCCCTATTCGGCGAGAGCCTTTTTCGGCGAGTGCCCTATTCGGCGAGTTTTTGAAATTTTTAAAAGGAAATTATCGGGTACCGTAGCCTAATTACAATTGCCGTTTTTACATCGTTTTAACCTCGCTAAACGTTGAAATCGTGCAGAAAGGAATAAAAATAAAATGTTTGAACTACCGTATTATTAAATTAAAATTCGTCATGTCAGTTCAGTTGTTTTTATTTCTGACCATCATATCAAAAACAATTGCGACCTTGCCAAATTTCTTTCAACTGAATAACTTACTTCGGTCACAAGCACGTTTTAACGTTTGCGTTTTGTCGCTTCTACCTTTTTCTACATCTTTGCTATGTTGACGTATTGTTTTTGATATCATGATCAGGAAGAAAAACAACTGAACTGACATGACGAATTCAAGCACGTTTTAACGTTCGCGTTTTGTCGCTTCTACCTCTGCTATGTTGACGTGTATTGTTTTTCATATGATGGTCAGAAATAAAAACAACTAAACTGACATGACGAATTTTAATTAATAATACGGTAGTTCAAACATTTTATTTTTATTCCTTTCTGCACGATTTCAACGTTTAGCGACGTTAAAACGATGTAAAAACAGCAATTGTAATTAGGCTACGGTACCCGATAATTTCCTTTTAAAAATTTCAAAAACTCGCCGAATAGGGCACTCGCCGAAAAAGGCTCTCGCCGAATAGGGAACTCGCCGAATCGGACTAGTCGAATCGGACTCGCCGAATCGGACTCGCCGAAACGGGCCATTCCGCAATGTAATATAGCATGAGCCACCCTACTGGCGATCGTGTTCTTTTTTACAAAGGCAAGCACTGAGATATAACCTACAGGCGGTTTTCCTGAAAACAAATCTATGCAACCGACTTGTCGGAACTATGATGACTACAGTACATAGGCTTTTCACCAATTGAAAAAAAAAAAATCATCATAGCTAGACTCGAACCGGTAGGGTGCATCATCTGCCCTTTTTCGTTCAAATTTTGTTCTGCAGTTGTCAGAAGTGTTCCTTTTGTCAAAGTAAACAAACCTGTGAAGTTTTATGCGAAATGATTTGGATCTAGGGGTACCACATCGCGAATGAATTTTTGATATATAGACGTCGAGCGAAAAATGCGAAAACCCTAGTTTCAGATGGCATGTCTGTGGTACACATATATGTACCGTTAGTCCAAAAGCGTTAAATCACTCTTAGGGTTTTTCTCTCTAAACTGCACACCTTTTGATCATTTTATTGCAAAAAAAATATTCGCTGAACTTTATCTAAACTTTAACATTCACTGTTTTGGTCACAAAACACCAATAAATGCACATTGTTTTGCCGAATTTGCAAAATTCTGTATTTTCCGAATTAAATTAACACAGTTTGAAAAGGCACAGTTTCCTGTTCAACTAAATATGCAGTATCCATTGAACATTGTTGTTTATTTCCTTCTTCCGTAAATTCGGCACTGCTGATAGTTGCCTTCAACAGTCTGCAGAACAGTTTGAAATCTCTGTTCAGACTTTGCCGATGAAAGATAGTCGCATCCAAGCTTGACACCCCGTTCAGCTGCATCATTCATTACTCTTAGCTGCCTTACAACTGTGCAGCAAGCTCCATCTGAAGGACATCTGTCTCACTGAAGAACATCTTCGTCCATGAAACTTGTACAATGGCCAAGCTTTAGTGCTGCAAAAAGGAACCAGGAATCTTCATTGATTAGATCAGCCAACTTGGTTGCTGGCAACACTGGAATCAACCCTGGCTTTCCAAAACCTTCTCCAAATCTTTTTAATGGCTGTCTGAAACTTTTCATTTTCTTTAGTATTGCTCTTGCTAGTATTGCTGCTTTCTCAGCTGGCAGTGTCTTGATGCTGAAAAGGGCAAAGGAAGCAAGTTCCCCAGACAAGTACCATGTGTGTAGCATGAAATGCTTGAGCGCTACTTCTGCTACTAGCTTGTCTTCTTCTTTGTATTGGTGTAGGACTTCAATAAAGCGCAAGTCGTTTGTTGGTGCATTGACTTGGCAGTTTGGCACGGTGCTAAAAACCAGTATCAGCCATAGCACGACAAGATAAATTTGACAAGACGTTTAAACTTTGCAATTTGAAGGTAGTACACCATTTGTACGTCATGAACCATTATGTCTGATAGAAAGCAAAGGGATAAGTGTTCAACCATGTCGGAGTCGGTGTTTTTGTAATAGCAAAGCACTAGATGCTTAGTTGCTTGGGCGTGTGTCCAGTGAAAGCCCTGAATTTCATTTTGCACATGAAAGGAATAATTCTATGAAAAGTTTATTGCAATCAAAACTTCACCTTCTTGCAAATTTTCTTTTCTGGATTGTAATATTTTGATTGTGCTTTGGACATATAACTATGTGGAAGAAGTTAGACCAGCTTCTCAATCAAGCTTTCTATGCAATCTGAAACCCTCGTGATCATCGTAACAATTTCTGCTCTATCAACTATCATCCATGTCATGTCATGATAGCATTTTTGCCCACAGACACTTTATCCTTTTGACCTAGCAGTAACCTACTAAATTCATCATCTTCATGGAACTTCAACACAGAATCAATAATCTCTTGAGGGAAAGCTCTTTGTTGACGTGGTTGAGATTTTGGTGACACTAAATGAGTTGCATCAGGAGTTTAAAAAAAGACAACCAGATATGAAGATTGGTTTGTCAAAATCTTGCACATTAAAGCCAAAATGGTGCGTTTTGGGAGAAGCTTCCTGAACCCATTCAGTTTGTGTTTGTCTAATTCATGAGAATTCCAATTAACATTGTAACCGTTGTATAAGACGTTGTAACCGGTCATGGAATTGGTTTTACCGTCTCCCCTCAGTCAGTTGTTTAAACTATGCTACCTATCCTTCCTTCACTTTAAAAAATACATGGTACACTTACTACAGCAAACTACCTCATTTTTACTTAAATATCCCACTTCATCTTTGGAAGCTAGAAAGCCAAGAGAATTACCTTTCATTTAAGCCAAGTTGCAGAAAAATCCAAGCAGAGTGTTATTTGCTGTAGGCGATCAAAGTTTCGTCATGCATGACTGATCACAAATAGGCATGTGTGAAACTAGCCACTTGGTGGCCTATAGTGATATAAAAACAAACAAACAATATATCTTTTCGGAATCTTCTTACTTTGGATAACTCATATGCATTGGAATTTTCAAGTTACCATTTGAAACACCTTCATAATAGGTCAAACAAAATTTGCAGTTAAATTTTACGCATGAGCGATCACGAAGAGGGCCAATTTTCAATCGCCGATATCTCAAAAAGTAGTGGGCCGATTTTGATAAAATTGGTATTACTTTTCTTAGAATTTTACGGAGATTCTACATATGAAATTTCATGAAAAATCTCCGGCATATGGTTCAACAACTGTACCAGTAGCCATGGAATTACCCCAAAATAACAAAAAATTACATAATTTAATCCAATTGTGGTACCCCTAGATGTTAATGGATTCTTCTGAAAAGTTGCACATCTTCAACAATCATAAAAAGGAACATTTTAATCCACTGCAGAAAACCAAACAAAAAAATGAGGGGCAGATGATGCACCCTATCGAACCCCCTACCTTTGGTTCATGGAGCATATGTTACAGTTCGGTTGTTGTTTTTTCTGCAGCAAGGGGTTCGTGGTCGTGTGCTGAACGACAGTTTCAGGGCTGCCCTGGACCAATCTTATCCCCTGTCACGTGACTTGGCCACGTTCAATCATATGTCTACACGTAAGTTGAACCGATACTTTACCACCATGACAAGCTTCTAAACAGCTGAGTTAAATTTGATTTCATTTCTTAAACCAAATTTAAAGCTTTCTTGTTAATCTTTCTGATCATGGTGTCTAGATTTAGTTTTGTCTCTATTTTTTCTTAAAAAAAAAAAGACTTTGGTGCATTAGAATTTTCATCTTCATGCCATGCATGTTCATGCTAAGTTATTCTAGTTGTCCAAGTATTTTACTTTGATACCAAAATTAGTATAACTTTGCAACCACGAAGTTCAGTATACTGCAAACTCTGCAGTTGAGTTGGTCATTGCATCATCTTCGCACCTCACTCGGTTGCAAGTCATACAGCGCTGTGAGGAAAGCTTTCTTAACGCATCAAAGCAATGATGTTCACAGAACCTCGTTGACTTTATCGCTTCAAATTGTGTCTGTTCCTGTGCTGGTGGTTTTCAAACTCTCTTGTACAAGTGTGGCGGCGTTGAGAAAATTGGGAAACTTACGATGAATTATACACTGTGGTTGCACGTTTGACACAAAGAAGTTATGTTTTTTTTTCTTCTGAATTAGCAAATGTTGCAGTTAATGCAGACCTGCGCTCACGTTGCACATGGGTTGATTGCTATGAAGCAAGTTTTGCACCATCGCGTTGTATTGCGGAGTTTGAAAATCACTGATACACACAACCGGTTAATTAAAGAATAGAATCTGATCCACGGCTTGGTGACGCGTTTGCGTGTACAGCACCACAACTCAAATCTGTTGTAACTGTAGACGGCCGAGATGAAAACGACTGTTGATTAATTCAAAGTCTTACTGGGGCGGATTCTAAGCTTTATTTTCATGTATTTTCACGTTTCACTAACATCATTTTCTCTGTTTCACTTCATACATTGGATGTTGGCAGCCCAAGGTGATGACGACACTGCTGTCGGTACGTGACGTTTGCTTTTTAAGCATGTTGCATTTGTCATGGCTCATCAAAGTTAAAACCTAAAAAAGCATGTTTTTTTGTTTAAGCATACAAATGTTTACTTTTTATACCGGCCTCCAAACCCAGCTGGCAGAAGTAGTTGTTTTTACATCGCTTCTATTACGTCACCAGATGTTGAAGCAATGCCGAAGTGACAACTTTTGCTAACGAGGTTGCTGCTCGTACTCAAGTGATGCTTTTGACCAATGTTTCTTGTGTGGTTATAAGTTTACCATTTAATGAAGTTTTTTATTTTGCATGCATTAGTATCAACATTAAAGATGATACTTTTTTTGTTCATTTGCTGATCATTTTCATGCTACCGAGTAGAATTTTTGAAATATGAGCTGCTTTGCTAGAGCCGCTAATAGTCGCCCATGTCTCTAACTTTTAAAATCTCGGTAGTTTTTCCATTTGCTCAGTCTCAATCACTGTCAGTCACTATGCAAACCGCTTTAACGTTGCTACACGGTAATTTGATGCAAAAACTACACTTCTGCTCACTAATAACGCACGGTCATTGCATATGAATAATGTATTTATTGAATTAAGCCACAAAAAACAAACAACTGTCACTGCAGTTCGTTTTGCATAAAAAATTATGCCAGTGTTTTTGTGAATACTCACAAGAAGTAGTCTGGAATGCAACATATTTTATTGGTTGAATTACACCAATATTTCGGTTTGAATATTCTTTAATACGTCATTGTGTTATTGACAGTACGAGAAGAGGATAACCGCGGCTCAACCCATAGCTCGACCGCGCCATCTAGTGACGGAAGTTTACGATCTCTAAAGAAACGAAATAAACTTTTTGGCTTATTCAAGTACGTGCGGCTGTATGCGATATGCAATTATGCATGTTTGTTTTTATTTTGATCACACGTAATCTTTTCCATTTCCTGAAAATAATTTTGTTGTCGATTTGTCGCGCAATGTATGAAGTTGTAGCGTCGGTGAAAACTTTTTGTCCATGGTTAAACTCCTGTGTTTCTGTGCTGAAAATACGTCATCCAAACTTCATAATTCTCCCCTCTCGTGTATCAATAAAACGTGTATCAACGTCTGCAAACGTTGAATCAATGTAAAAAACAACTAATTTGCTGTCTGGGCAAGAGTTGGTGCTTTACAATTACTTTTTTTCAAAATTAAAACATTTTTTTACAGGAAACCAAAACCCAAGCGACCTGAAGGCGAAAATGAATTGCACAAACGAGATTTAGAAGCGAGAAGAGAGAAAGACTTCCAAAAGATGCAGGAAGAGAAAGAAAGGTTGGGCCGAGTTGCTGTAGAATTATTGTTAAGCTCTTGAGTTTTTTTTAACTGTGTTTTGCCCACCTTCTTGAACGCAGTTAATCGTCTGGCTTCTCCACAACGAATTATGTTGAATGAACTTCAAAGTGATGCATGATTTTTATCTCGTTTCTTCATTGTTTGTTGTATAATTTCTGCTTGCATTTTTATGTAACACCCGTTACGCTCTCTCAGTTCATGATAACGCCTTGTGTGTAAAGAAACGCGCACGTGAATGAAATCTACCCTCTCCAAGTCTCCAACCCTAACGCATCATCTCACGATTGTTGTCACGTGATAGCTTTAACCAATCGAAACATTGTTCATGTTTAGGAAGGATGAAGCACACGCTTGGAGGCTAAAGTACTGTGATGTTGTGGAGTTTCTCAATTAATTTTCATTTACAAACTAAAATCGAGTTGTTTATTAGTGTTTGTATTTATCAAATCATTTCCCGAGCATGCATAGATACATGTTAGTTGTTGGGTTGATTTTCATTGAACTATATGTTTTGTCCGTCTGTGTCCCGGTGTGTTATGCTTTGACGTTGTGTGGTGGTGGAGTAGGTTTTTCTTAGTTGTTTTCATTAGTTTTGTTGGAGGTAGATTTGGTTGTTTGCAAAGCAAGTCATTTTATGCAGAATAAAAACTAGTTTTTGGAATTTCATTATTTGTTTTGTTGTGTAGCACTTTTAGTAATAAAGTTACTTTTAATAACACAACTAATGACATTATAGTGAGACGCATGGATAAAAGTTTTAATACAATTCCTATTTCGATAAATTAAAACAGTTTTCCACTTTTCCTAGTACAAAATTATTTGAAATCTAAAGTATTAACGTATTAACATATTGTGTGTTCAAAAAATATATTTAAAACTTAAGAAAATTCATTGTATCGGTTTGCATCACCCAGTATTGAATTCAAAGCAAACAAGACCCCGCTCACAAAATTGGTCTTTTGTTAGCTTGTTTATTTACTTTGTCTATATACGATGCTCAAAGTAAAAATCGAGCAACAATCCAACAGCTGAACGTACTCACATTAGATCTGATTGATTGCTAACACCAAAGTTTAATTCTGAACCGTTGATGGACTGACTTTGGGATGTTTTTGTTATTATTCCTCCTTTAAGCGAAATGCTTGCGCTTTGCAATAGTCGCATTGATCTCTGACCATGTCCCGGCGCAGTTGCAAATCACCCATCCGCGTCGAGTCGGGAGTTAATTTTTATTAATACTAGTTTAATATTATAGGATCGAGGCGAAGGCGCGCGAGCTACGCATCAAGCAAGCCGTGGAGCACAATAAAGATAAGCTCGGGAAGAACCAGACCTGGTGAGAAGCCATTGATTCGATTCTTAGCCTACTTCATTACGTAATGGTGAATGGTGATCTTCACACTTTACCGCATTTGAATGAAAGGTTTCAACGAATTTCAAGTGTTTGTCACTCACTCAAATTCTATATTGATGATTCAATCATAGATTTTTCTTTCAATGAGCAGAAAAATTTGATGTTTTCCAGGTCCTTCACTTCTGAACGCACAAGACCCCCCAGCGTACCTGCGACGTCGTTGCAATGGATGGAAAGCAATTCCAACAACAAGGTTCATATTTCAAAACATTCTCTCATCAGTTGTATCACATTCTAATTGCATTAAGACGTTTTTGCATAAAGTTTACTTGATGTTGTTTGGAAAACAAGAAAAATTTAACATTTACTGACTTTTTGTGTTTATAAAACTTGTACATTTGCGTTAACAGTTGCGGCATGGCAGGTTTTTTTTTACCGACTTGACGCTAAAGCGAACATTACATCATCAGTAGACAGACTGCATCATCAAGAACACACATCATGTCATGGAGCTATGTTATCTAGGAATCTGAAGGTTTTGCTAAGCAGTAGCGATTAGATTATCTCAGGTTTTTTAACTGGAAATCAACAGATTCAATCATGGTTTATTTTTGATTGGCTGGATGGATGTTAGTGGTGTTTTGTCGAAATGACAGCCAACAGTTTGTTTTAAATGACAAAGCGTTTGTTTTCAGACACGATCTTCACAAACGGCCACTGGGAAGCGCTCTATAGACCCATACATTCATCGCTCGGAACGTGAACAGTCACCTGACGTCACTGATCGGTCAGCAGCGTCACTAGGGAGAAACAATGTCACTTCTCCAGGCGGGGAAGGCAAGTACGTCAGTTCACCTCGAGGTGAAAACTCGTCTGCCGCTTTTCCGGACAGAAACAGACGCAGCCCCCCACCACCTGTCCCTTCTAGGAGCCGGAGACGAACGAAAGCGGAACTTTCAAAACACAAAGAATCTGTCAACGCATACAGTTCGCTTCCAAGGTATGGCTGATAATGTTTATGTTCGACTGGCGTTTCGATAGTTGATTTTTCGACATTTTTTCAGATTGATTTTTCACACTTGACCATTCATGAATTTGGTTTCTAGAACACACATAATTGCACTGATAGACGTCATCATTACTTTACATTATTGCTCGTATTCATTGAAACAATCATTTTAAACTTTTCATTAGTCGTCATCGTTTATAATCTAGAATGTAAACCCTTTCCACATCATTTTGTTGATAGTTTGTTGGACATAGACGCACTGGAGAGCAGTGCGCCTGAAACAACTTTGTAAGTAGAAGGACGACTAACCAGATAACCCAGGTTTGAAGATACGTGCGGACCACACCACACGTTGACTGAGGTGTAAAGTTGGGTGTTTGTTATTCCTGCACCGCTTCGAGTCGATATCTTGCATATTTTGCTGTAATTCAACGTCTATTAACGTTTTTGCTACCAAATTAGAATTTTTCTTGATCTTTTAAATCACAAGATTTGAATGCATTTTCTGCTGCTTTGTTATTTGTTAAGAACTCTGACAGACGTTGAATGTTTGCAAAAGTAATGCAACATATTCTCTGTCTAATCTTATTTTTTCAACAAACTTGACAAATGTCAAGTATCTCTGCCGTGTGTGCATCTGACGTACATCATTTGTGATGTAAATCACATGCTATCACTTGGAAACGGTGGCAACGCATGATTGGTGTCATTTGTAAGTAGAGCCGGTATGAGACGCGGATGAATAACTATTACTTCCAGAAATTTTATGCCACGTCTTCGGGGAAATCCGTCCAAGGTATGTTTGAAGATGCACGAATAGAAATCTCCCATCTAAGCCCTAACCTAACAGTCTCACACATTTTCAGCATGAGTCTTTGGAAATCTTTCTATTTTTTCGTCTGATTGACGTTTTTCTTCGTCAAATCGATGTAAGAGTAGAAGAGATTTCAACAGCATGTAAAAATAACTAACTGACACAATGGTTTTGCTACCAGCCATCTCCTTGCTGTTGCACGACATCAACGATCAGAAAGGTCGAGCCATGACAGCAGCCACCTTTCGCTTCTTATACTCCCCCAGATATCACAGGTTGCCTATTTTCGTTATTTCCCAATTTGCTTCAGACGCCAAGGTCGTCAGAACTTTAGCGTTGCAACGATATACAGTAAAATGAAAAACAATTTCTTACTGCCTGGTAATGGATAGCATCCCAGTGATGATATTTCATTTCATTCATTTTTCTGCTAAGGAAATCAGTTCAATTTTACATTTACCTTTAGGAGCTAAACCAATGAGCTGAAAATAAAACCTGAAGCTAGAAAAACGCCACTGTGAAAGAAATCACAGTTGTAGATGGAGAAAAGTCGCATTTATTTTGTGTTTACTTATAAGAAAAATTCAGATAATACGAAACCAAGGCAATAAGAAAAAGGTCAACAGTTTTTAACAAGCAAAACTATTGATATAAAATTCCGTACTTATGGGATAGGGTTTTCTTTAGGGCGTTTATACCTGTGGCATTTTGCCAGCATTTGTTCAAATAACAATAAGCCTAAGGGCTAATTTTTCCACTATGCTCCGATAATACAGATTATATGAATCAATCAGTTGTATAGATATGAAAGTTCACATTTCAGGAAACGCTTCATTGCCCCAAATGTTTCGTAGTTGTTTTTGATATATGACGTAAGCTTAAATCTATTAGGTAGGTTGTATCTACGTATCATCTATGTGCTCTGTTACCGTACATTTTATAGATCTGTTTAAGAAACTTGCCATAGCCTAGTTTATTTCTCTGTGATTATTGTTTTTTTGTGGCTTTTTTCTGATATCTGCTTGCGTTATATATGCCATAGTAATGATTCTCTAGCAATCATTCAATCACTGACTGGAGAAAAAAGGAAATAATTGACTGTAGGTTGATTAGTAAGTTTATGTTTTTCAATCTTGACTTGTGGTAACATACCCACCCTATAGTTGACGGACAACAGCCGCAAAAGTCAACTTTGAAACTTGTTTAGTTTTGAAATTTCTCAATCGGTCACGGACTAATCAGAATCCAGGGATATCTATAACTACGGGATTGGAAACTCTGTGGAACTGAAAACCATTTTATACACCAGTAGGGTCACTTTTCTTTGTGCGTTGCTGTGATAAATATTCACATAAATTGACCTCAAAGGGCGGCAAGTGGTAGGCTAAACGAACAACCAAAAGTGTAACAATCAATTCACCTGTAAATTGTAAGGACTGCGCTTGCCTGGTTTGTTTATTTGTTTGTATTCCATTAGTGCAGTCATGTAGTATTTTGTTTGCTGCTTAAGAAATTTCCAAAATGACTATTGGTTTTAGTTCTGATAACATTGTAAACGTATTGGTTTCGTACTGGATTGGTCTCTGTGAACAAGTTGATGATGCAACAGCACATTTCACTGATTGATGAACAGTCCTCATTTACTTCTGATCCGATTTGCAGTACGCAAAATGCCAAAGAACAACAGTAGGCGGTTTTTGGACTCATTGCATTCATTCATTTTTTGGATTCATCGTTTTTTTTTTCTAGCAGCGTAAATGTACTTTTAATCTTTTATACATTAATTAAGTTTTAATGTGAGTGTACATTTTGTATTATTATTGTAAAATCGAATTGTGTATATTTTTTAGTGGGTATTGTATTTTGTTAATCTTTTTATAGTCGTAGTAATGTGATGACCCTACTGATGTATAGCACTGAATAGAGTTTCCAATCCCGTAGTTATAGATATCCCTGTCAGAATCCATGCAGCTGTTCAATACCAGAATTAATCTATGATGCATGTGCAATTGTGCATTGCCCAGTTACAAGCCGACCATCGAGTGTTGCTGTTAAAATTGATCGGCAAGCTTATGGGCAATGAGCTGTAGTTTCTTTTTAGTCCTTTCCATCGATTTGTATCAGCTTTGTTGCAAACCTTATTTCAGATGCGATTATTTTCTAGGATGCACTGGTCTCGTAAGCCCGTTCAGGTAACTGCGTCACGTCACGTGGTACACGCTGCCACTGGCAACCACATTTGCACTGCGTTGCATATTTTTAACAGTGCAAGTTGAAGAGGAAGCCACTTGCACAACTGGTTCATTGTGATTTTTTTATCGTTATGAGGACGAAAAAAATCGCGAAGAACCCTAGTTTGACAAAACCATAACTTGCATACTCTGTGATTTTTGCATAGATTTGTCGTTGAGCTATCTATTCATCTTCAAAAACAAATCTTCCTTGAAAGCACGTTTGGTTTTCCTTCCATTACATCACTTGTTTGAATCTTGAAACCACTTCCTTACCACGTGATCTGTGTGTATTCATCCGAATGATTTGACTTTCACTTCTGCTAATACCAATGGCTGATAGCTAACGTGTTGCTACCGATATTTGTTCGCTTGTAAAGGCTCATTTCATCGTATCTGCTGTATGCGCTAAGCTAACGAAGTATGCCTAGCAAGCGACATCAAATGTTAACCTTACATTATTGGAAGAGCTGTTAATAGTTCAACGATCGACAATTTCCATGTGTCTTTAGTGGGCGCTAAACGTTTGGTTTGAATGTTACCTCAGAAATTTACACTAAGCCACGCGTAAGCAGAGAAATGTGTGCTGAAATCCCAGTTGCCACTCATATTTTGACTGCCCGATATGGGAAACTCGTGGCACAAGTTTTACGATTTCCAGCAACGGTTGAAACAAATAGCTCAGTTTTATATCTATGTCAATGACTATCCGTAAAGCGACTTTTGTTTTAGTGTTTGAGCTTTTGCTTTTATTCTTTTTGTTTAAGTTATTGTGTGTGTGTGTGTTGGACATATTGGAACTTTTTCCTCATTTCCTTGAGGATTTGGCGGAGGTGAGAGACCGCCAATTCTTTACTCTCAATATTCGATCGTATTTTGCAGACAACCAGCACGAGAAAGCAGCAATGGCGAGAGTGCCACGCCGGGCGGGAATCCAGAACGAGGACCGAAAATCAACAATCGTGACTTTTATCATCAACAAAAGCCTCCCACTTCTCGCAAGGACTCCAGTAGCAAGGTTGTGGCTAAACCTCCCATATCATCGATGGTTCGTTCACCTGAGAACTCACCCGCTGTTCACTACCATCGCCGGGAACAGAGTCCGGAGCCTCCACCACAGGCAGTTTACGTTCTACAAGGGACCTCTCCTCAAACTGCTGTTGTAAGAAGGGGAACTCTGGATCAGAGGTCGCCTCAAAAACGGACTAACAACTACCGGCATAGCGTCTTTACTGAGCAGCCCACTACTTTCGACTATGCACCAAAGCGCCACTCTACTATGACGCCTCAACAGTTTTATAAATTGTCCACTCCTCCTGGCCACTCTCTTCATCCAAAAAGCGCCGCTGATGACGTCAGCAGTGCGGATAGCAGCAGTTCCGAAGCGGCTGATAGACACAGACGAGCTTATTATAAGCTGATGCACTCACCTCAAAACGACGGCGGCTTTGAAAAAATAGAAGTATCTGTTCCTTATAACTTATAGAAAGAGCACCAGAGAACGCCTCCCTCACTTTTATCAATGTTTGTTCCGTTTGAAGTCACCAATATTTAACATCAAAAATATTTTTATATAAGATAAAGCAAGCAAGAATTTTTCTCTGGAAAAGCGAAACATTACTTGCAAGTTTTTCAGTAAATCTCTTTTGCCGCGAAACGCGTTTCCTCGTGTCCGATTTTGCAGCCGACTTTCCAAGAGGAAAAACGAACTATTCGATCGTTGGTCAGTCATGCGGTCACTTTAAGAAGCAATTGAATTTGACGAAAAAGAAATCAGTGTTTTATCCCCGCGCACATGTATGACACTTACCTTGGCGCGAGACATTTTTAATGAGATCAGTTCATACTTCTCAAAGCCGCAATTGCCTATTTTTCCAAATGCGTATTTTTATACTTTATTTAATAATCTCTTGTTGTCAATCACTTCGGAGGAATCGTGAAATTTTCTTTGACACGGCGACAGTGAATTTTGCTACTTTCTCTACCTATTCGATTAAATCAGCAATTGACGGTGCTTTTGTATTAATTTTGTATATGTATCGCAAACTGTATTTGTTCTCCATTTCATCTCGTAACACCGTATCTGGTACGACCGGTGACTAACTTCCACCTAACTTGCAGAGAGGAAATCGGTCGGTTTTTACATTGATTTAACGTCTGTAGACCGATTTGCTGCCTGTGAGCTATGATGGCTATGATTCCCCCCACACCACTGATCAAATGTTTCATCTTTGCATTGGAATGGTGTCCATGTGAAAGCACTGTTTACTATCCATTGTATTTCGTTATTTACAGTCCTGAAAATGTTTTTAATCTGAAAACCGTTAGTTCTGAAATAGCCTAATATAATCAACGATAGCGTGTTTCTCAAAAGTTTTTGTTACGTGTTCTCTACGCAATTCATCATTAATAGGCTATATTTCTGAATATCCCTGCGGAAAATATCACTGAAATGAACTTCATCAGTTGACAACCTCTGTACGATTTCTACTTTTCTTGTAATCACTTGATCAGTGTTTTTGATAAAACGTTTGCGTCGAGTCTTGTCCGTTGCCGAATTAGTTGATCGTCTTGTCGATTTCAAACACAAACTCGTCAAAAAAGCAAACCCAACGCAATCGATTGGTGCTGACTGCTGCGCAAAGAAATTTATTTTTCCAGGCCACCACAATACCGGTACAGACTTCTTACTTAGTTTCAAACATGACTGAGACGCTCTGGCAAAGCAGTTGAAAGGAAAGGTTGCTTGCAGTGCCAGAGGCGTCGCACACTTTAAATAAAGCAGGCCAATCACGATGTTGGCAAGACGTAAATACCACACTCTGCCACTTTCCATCTTCGGAATAGAAGAAATGGAGGACAAAACGACACAATAATAAACAGATACATTTCACACGTGATAACGGTAGCTACTTTAACATACCGTAACAACTTTTGGTTCATGCTTTGCAATCAGAAGCTGCGTTGTCTGTGACGTCATTACGTAAATGGAAGTTCGATGAAAAATAGAGAAAGATCGCAAACAGTTCTGATGGAAAGTAAATTAAGAACGTTCCGCCGTAGCCAGCGTGTCCTAGAGGGTCAGGGTTAGGGTTTTAACATGCAAATGCCAAAGAATAGCAACTGCCGACTTTATTCATCTACACATAGCCTACGGTAGGGGAAGACGGAGCAAAGCGGGACTTCGCGATTTCTCACGTTTTGTACTCTTTAGCTCCCTCTAACCGGAATCACTAGTTAGGCAACTATAAAATGTATTTGCTGTGGAAAAATGGCGACTGGCAAAGCACAACGCGTGTCGTGAGGAAGTAAAATGTGTTTTGGCATAGTTTGTTATAAGAAAGAGATGGAAAAGTAGCTACCACATTCGTTAGCATAGGGGAAGACGGGGCAAAGCGGGACACTTTTCGTCAAAACGTAATTTCAGCAACAGTGATGGTTGGATTTAGTTAATTCCTTTTTTAATCGAAAGCCTTAGTTGGTCAGCATATTTGGTTCGAAGATCAAGCGGAATCTTTTTACTGTTATAGTAAAAATCAAAAAAGATTTTTTTTTTAAATGTCCCGCTTTGCCCCAGCCGTGGGGCAAAGCGGGACACTTCATTTTTGCATGATTTGGTACTGTTTAGCCGCTTCTCTCAGACAACTTCTTGCTTTTCACATCTTCTATTACTTTCTTAATATTGATAGCCTATCTGTCCATTTACCTTTTTCAGTTTTTCTCTTATAGCGACGAACCATTGTCAGAACTAAATTGTGTAATGTGTATGCCTACCGGTACAATATAAATGAATACTGATAAATATTTTACAATCTTGAAGGCTAAAAGAGTTATAAACAAAAATTCAATCAACAGAAGAACCACAGATACAATCTAGATTTTAGAGTCTCATATTGTGGTAATTTTCATTTAGGTCTAATGTTTGTTTATATTAAGGCTGTCTGACTGCCTGATGAAAGTTCTATCTATCTAATTTATCTAGTTTGGCTATCTGACTCCATGAAATAATTTCCACACAATATTGTTATTCGAATTATAATTTTAAGTTATCAGAAAGTGTTCATATAATGTTGTAGGTTTATAGCAAAAATGAATTTAAACATTGTAGAATAACGAAACAAAGGTTACAAATTTTCACATTTCAACAGTTGTCCAAATTGTTACATACTACATAATCTATTTTATCTTTTCGGAACTGAGCTCAGCTTGAGCTGGTTTGATTGCTTGATTGAGTTCCTTCGTCTAATTGAGCTGATTAGATCTGAGCTGTCGCCAAATGCGAACAAATCATTTTATATTATCAGTCCCCTTTTTCTTATTCACTTCGGGGGCAGATTACATGGAAAATTACAGAAACATTAGGAAATAAATTTAAGTTAAACTAGTTCACTATAGTAAAAGGCAGGAAAACTTACATGATGAAATAATGGATCGCTACAGAGGCCCCCCAAATTTGGGATAAATTGGAACCAAGGGTACCAAGTTTAGTTCAAATTTAAGGAGTTAAAAACGTTAACACAATTGTAACCATGGGCTCCGTTAGAGGGGAGGCCGCGGGGGTGATTAACCCCCACCAATTGAAGTGGGGGGGGTAACTAATGCAAAATTACCCCCCCCACTAATGTAGAGATAAAAATTTAATTTTTATATTTTTTCTACTTCTGTGTTTTTTTTTTATTTTGTTGCACAACTTATTAGTTGTTTGCTTGGAAACTCCGACTCGCAAGACAACGAAAATATGCAATAGAGACCTGCAGTGCATAATGCTGTGGGAATTGTTCAGGAGCTAAGTAGTTTACAAAATCAGTCTGGCAAGTTCAAAATCGCCCTGCAGGAGGAATCCCACCATGGCTTGCACACTTTGTGCCAAACAAGATGGCTGACACGTGTACCGGCCATTTCTTCAGTGTTGTCAAACTACGAACCCTTGTTAAACACACTTCAAAATTTCAACAATGCGAAATCATTAGGCTTTATTCCAAATTATTGCAAGGCAACACATACTTTGCATTGCAGTTTTGCCAAGTTTTATTCAAACTACTTGAAACGATAACTGGCCTGTTGCAGATCAAGTCTTATACCATCAGCGACATAATAGAGCTGGTTGAAAACTCAAAAGTTAATTACCAGAGTCTTAGAAATGAAGAACAATTTAAGCAGTTATACAAGGAATTTCAGCAGCAAGTAGATAGCTTAGGCTTAGCTAAAGTCCAAATTTCAAGAAAGCATTGTGAGCAAAGTGCTTCTTATGACCTCGCTTCTCATTACAGAAGGCAGTTTTATGCATCTAAGTGCAAGGCCTCACCCACCGCTTCAATGGCGAAGAAATTAAAACTCACCAAATGCTTGAAGTTTTAGTATCTGGCACAGTCAACGACAGTGCTGTTACAACGTTGGAACGATATGGCTTCGACGTGAAAATTTTGGGACAAAATTAAAGCCACTTCCATCAGAAATTTGGGCCGATCAAGTATGTGTGCGATGTTCGAAACAAGTTAATGGGACTTAGGCCTATTATTGTCAAAGAGTTGTAGGCCAGTGTGGAAAAACTTGTAAAGTTGCTATTGGTCAATGGCCCTTCTTCTGCAGAAGCTGAAAGATTGTTTAACTCGCTACGCCGCTTAAAAACATGGCTCCGAAGCACAATGATTGCTTCATGACTCAATTTCATTGCCATGTGCCATGCCCATCAAGTGTATTTGGATGAACTAAGTGTAGATGAAACCTGCAAAGAATTTTTTTCAACAATGCACAAAGATTTAAAGTCTTTGGCGACTTCTGACTGTTCTGCTTAGAATAGAAGCAGAGTGCACACAGTGTTTTGTTTGAGTTGAGGTGTTCGTTTATAATGTTATTTCTTTGTAGTTTTTGTGAGATTTCGGCACAAAGTATTACCTGGGTGCAGTGCAGTGCAGGTCTTACGGTACTTCGGGCCCTGTGCGGAATATGCTTTGCGGGCCCCAATGACAATGATCCAATTCAGTAGCGTGGCTAGGTATTTTGAAAGGAGAGGGAGGACTTTGAAGGTCGACGGGTGAACACCCAGTGGTGGTGGGGGCTCCCCCAGAAATTTTTGAAAAATTGCTTTGAATTTGGGGCATTCTGAGAGCACGTTCAACAAAAGTTTGGGTACGAATATTACTGTAAAATGGTGCTGTCCGGTGGCATAGCAAAAGGATAAGATCACGCTTTCTTTGGCATTTTTCGGAAATAAAGCTATGTCTCTATCTTGAGTTTGGATGCAACCTATTTCGTCCCCTGAAAAATTCGTACCCTGAAATCGGAGGAACAAAATCAAATTTCGACCTATTTCGTCCCCTGAAAGGATCGAGAGAAATTTTGAAATGTTTGTGGCAACTCCAATCAGCGACTTCGGCTCTGTCGTTTTTTTTTTTCGATCTTTTCAGGGTACGAATTGTTCAGGGGACAAAATAGGTTGAATCCGTTAAGTCTCTATGTTTTTTTGTTGCTAATTCCTTTGTTGAATTCACTTGTTGAATTTTTCCATTGGAAATGACAAAATTATTGCATTTTCTGAGTAAATTGCGGGCCCCCTAATTTGCGGGCCCTGTGCGATCGCACGGTTTGCACACCCCAAAGACCGGCACTGCTGGGTGTTATGGCATTTTTTGTTTAGTGTTATTTCTTATACGGCGCAGATGGTAGGCCTTCCTGTAGTATCTGCAGTGGCCGAGTGGTTAGCGCGTTGGGCTCGCAGTCGAGAGCCTGCATGTTCGACTCCAGCCACCCGCACTTGCTGTTGTTTCTCTGGCCAAGAAACTTTACGATAATTGCCTCTACCCAGTGATCGATTTCGAGTAATGGGTAGTACCAAATTTAAGGGATAAGTAAGTATAGACAACCGGAAACAGACATTGCCGTCGGCTGCAGCGTGGGTCAGGTGTACGTCGGAAGGCGTACACCGATGCATAGCGCTCAAGTCCGCTTTCCCGCAATGCAGGATAAAGATAATAAAACAAACAAATGTCTCCATATTTTCAGTTCTTGTAAAAGTTAATGTATTTAGTTAATAGCTTCTTTTTTTTTGAGTTGAATGTAGGCCTAACCCTAGATGCTGAAACGTTTTATTTCACTGTGGATGTTATGTCACAGGTTGTCGTGCTGTATGCATGTAATTGTAAATTAAGTTTTATACATTATTATAGCTTTGACCTTAACGCTTTTGGCCTTTAAAATCTAACATTTTAGCGTTTGAATGTAAATTCTGGAGGACTTGAGCCAAGGAAGAATACAGAGAGGGATTTTGCGTACGTCCCCTCTTCCAGTCAAAATTGTCTCAAAACCTCAAAAAATGTGGCAAATGTTAAAAAGCTTTTGCTCGTGATTTCAGATTCGTTGAAAGAATTTTTCGATTTTAAATCGTGCTGAAAGGCAAAAATTTTGCGCCTTCGGCGCGAAACGTGCAGTCTAAGAAGCTTTCAGTAATGCAGTAATAAGAAGCTTTCAATATTTCAGTAATACTAAACTGAAGCTTTCAGTAATGCAAACGGGGTCTGGGGAGCGACCTTCCAGAAGTATATGTGATGTGATAATCCAATAAGCCCCTGTCGATGTCAAAACATCGTTCCCGCCCCTGCTTAAATTATCCCCCCACTCTCAGGAAGTGTCCGGAGCCCCTGATTGTAACAGACATAGTATGAAATAGGTATGTTTAGTGTTTATGATAATAATGTGGTGTTGTGTTTGTGATATCGTGTCGCGAAGTGATTCTGCGTGGTTCCACCGTCTTCCGCAAAGGAATGTCTGAGTTTGTGCCATGTATTTGAGTCCACTGCATGAAAAGTTTCATTGCTTTATGGGCGCCGTCGCAAGTCCTAGGAGGCATTCATTGTTTGCGTATTTTCGTTAAAGAACAGACAGTGCCTTGTGATTGGCTTGATCATGATGTAGCTTTGTCTTGCTTTGTCGTCGCAAGGGTTTGTCGAATGACGTCGCTTGGCGTCATCACTGCAAGACAGCTTTTGTATTCGTTGTATGGCGCTAGAGAGACGCTGCAGCATTGGCTCTGACGGCACTTTGATCTCTTTTCCGGCGGTGAAAAAGGCAGTAGGTACACTTGTGTTTCTGATGTGGGTTGTTACTTGTTCATGATGATTTCCTGAGAAAAGGCAAAATAAATTCAATTAGCCTACACGTCCGACTATAGAAATATTTGTCGACTTGGTTTGTTAGTCGACCTGTACGAAATGTGAAGGTACTATTTGTAATGCGGAAAAAACTAATAGGCTACATAACAAAAGAACATACGCTTCGATAGGTCTAAATACCATTCATAGACCTACAATAGGCCTATTATATGAACACCTTCTGATACCAAAAAATATAATTCGATAACAATTGTGTGGAAATTAGATAATGGAGTCAGATAGCCAAACTAGATAATTTTTAAATCATGTTAGCTCCTAGTAATATTAAAAAAGAATTGGGGCGAACGAAAACTACAACCTCGATTGGGCGGTTTCGCATGATTTCCCCTGTCTTTGTGCCACAGAGTTATACGAACTGATTACTTCAGCTGAAAACATAAGGGTGGCAAAGTTGTGAAGCAAAGTCTTCACAATGATTTCTTCTATTTGGAGATTCTCCTTGTCGGAGTAAAAAGACGCACAAAAAGTTGCTTTTGTTACCAACAAATACTGTCTCAATGTCTAAGATAAAAACAAAGCTAACAACAAATTCGCGTATGCTAACGAATGTGGTAGCTACTTTTCCATTTCTTTCTTATAACAAACTATGCCAAAACACATTTTGCTTCCTCACGACACGCGTTGTGCTCTGCCAGTCGCCATTTTTCCACAGCAAATACATTTTATAGTTGCCTAACTAGTGATTCCGGTTAGAGGGAGCCAAAGAGTACAAAACGTGAGAAATCGCGAAGTCCCGCTTTGCTCCGTCTTCCCCTAAGCGAATTTGTTGGTAGCTTTGTTTTTATCTTAGACATTGAGGCAGTATTTGTTGGTGGTCACAGCGGTAAACCATAATCTCTTCGTGGGAAAATTGTAACGTAAGATTCCCAAATCCGTTCGTCTGCATGCAATGACCCAAAAATAAACACACTTTCGAAACGTCTATTCAAACAGTGTATTCCAGTAAAATTAGCCCGAGGCTATCGAAAATAGGTGTAACGCCTACACCTCTAAAAAAAACTGTCACTACAATACAGATTAATTGGATAAAAGACGGAACCTTTGTCCAGCTAGCAAGCACTAAGCCAACAGTTAAATGAGCGGCCAACTTTCAAGCAATCATTTTACGAATGACCAGAATAGATATCAATATCTCAAATTCACGTATGCAGTACTGTGACGCAATAATGAAAAACAATTATGAAGTCATTCAACAGGTGTTCGAGCTAGTGAACCAATGCATTCATGTTTAAACAGGCCCAAACAGGTCCAAACAGATTTAAACAGGTCTGACACAAGTCTTATTAACGCTGGTGCAATTTTGGCTCATGTTTTAGGAATTTCCATGACGTAATATTCAGTAGACTTGAACGGTTTTTATATGACGTTTGATTTGGTGAAAATTGTCGGGAACATAGCGGCCCCTAGTTATGACAGTCTGACATGGCATAACTAAAAAGAATTGACGACAATTGTGAGCCAATGAATAAAAACACATGATACACTAATTGTTTGAATCACTCACGTTTAAGTTAATACGTAAATACAAAGGGCATGCAAAGAATGAACAACAATACGGAATAATACGCGACGATACATGAAATTGGTACCATAGGTACACGCTAAAATGACGCTATATACAATAGTTGCGATAATAACCGACTGTTCCGGGCTCAGACAAGGGTCGGCCACCGCAGACAAAACCAGGCTCAAACCCTAACACTTAGGTGTTCTTTACGGGGGCGAGGCACGAAATATCCCTCAACACGTAGTCTACTTTTACTTTCCCCGTACTCTCATCATAGTTGCAGACGGCAACTTTGGCTCTACGAACCACAGGCTTCCCTTTCCTAATTTGTGGAACTACCTCATGCACCCTCCCAAGTTGATACTTCCCACGTTTACCAATGTCTTGGAGAGAACCTACCACTACAAGTTGACCAGGCTCCAAATTCTCGGCCATTTTTAGCCATTTTTTCCGGCCCTGAAGACCTGGCAAGTAAAAATCGATCCATTTATTCCAAAACTGCTGAGAAAGTGACAAATTGAACCGATAATCCCTTCTTAATTGGTCACGATCATGTGGTTGCCCAACAGCACAGTATGGGTCTAAGTATGGGGTCAAAAGTGAGGCAGGGGTGATGACAGTAAAATCCCTAGGGTCGTCACTCAAAGGTACCAAAGGGCGTTCGTTCACGATCCGAACGGCACTGCCTGTGTACGTAAGCAGTTCAATAAAATTGGGCTTACGAATTGAAGAGTCCAAAATGTGAAAAAAGTATTTGGTCACATCAGCCATGAAACCAAATCTTTCAAGCCGAAATCTAGCCAAGACATCTGCCAGAGGGTTTAACAAGTCGGACAAGTCAGGGCAAGAAGACATTACATCATTTACACAAGTTCCTCGAAATTCAGATTGTTTTAAAGCCTTCTTCCTTAAAGCAGCAGCTCTATCTGACGCCAACACAAAATTGTTAGGTAAATCAATATCTTCCTTCAACGGAACAGGTATCTCAAATCGACCATCTTTCAACTCAATATTCGGTTCGACAAGTTCTCTAGCCAAAATATCATTGCGAGACAATTCACAGGTTTCATTTTGCAAAGTCAAATCCTGAATGACTTTATTCAGGTCTGCTATTTCCATATCACGAGACTCAATTTTACGCTGAAAGCCAGAGATGACATCCGACTCTGAAGACGTCTGCACTCTGCACACTTTAGCAACGCTTTCAACTAAGGGTGACTTTCCACCACAAGCCAACCAACCGAGAGGAGTGAGCAAAGCATGCGGTTCACTACGATTGTCACCAACACGCTCTTCTTTTGCCCACATCAAATAAGCGTTGTCATTGCCAATCAGTACATCTACAGTACTACAATCATTCAAATGAAACATATTCACGTCATGAAAATGACAGAAACCACTTAAATCTTGTTTATGAGGTAAAGTTTTAACATCGTCAGCCCAAGCTGGGTTAACCACCGAGGTTATATCACAAAACAGTTCATCAGTCTCTAACGACTGGATGTTGAGTTTAACAAGGTCAGCACAAGTAGGTTTCTGACCAGCCAGAGTATCCATTTTAAACGACGCTTTATCATACGGTTTAAGACCAAGTTCGCACACCAAGTCACTCGAAACAAAGGTCAACTGCGAACCAGGATCATGCTGACAATACACCAACTTCGATTTGCCAGTCATTGGATTCAAAACACGAGCAGCAGTAACGCGGTTAAAGGCTGCTTTAACATTTCCAATCTTAACATTACGCACAGGAACTCTGGCACCAGCATCATCTTTACCGACCGAATCCAGAGAATCACGTGACGTCACATAAAAATCATGCAGAAGAAAATAGTGTTTCCTATCGTTGTTAGGCCCACACTGACGACAGTTGTTTGCATGATTACAGTCCTTAACCATATGCTGGCGCAAACAGTTCAAGCATTTTCCAGCTTTCACAATGACATCTCTCCGACCTTTAGGTGTCAAGCGCAAAAATTCTTTACAATTAGACAAAAAATGATATTCAACTTGACCACGTGACGAACAACAAAAACATGCCGGTATGTCACTACGTCTGGCCACACCGCCGCGCGGTGCGCCAACAGCAGTCGAGTACTGCGAACTTCCTGACATGACATTATCATGGGGTTTTACAGACGTCTGCCTAACCGGACATGAAGGCAATTTTCCTTTGCCAAACTTTTTAAAATGCTGCGACTCACCAGAATCGCCCATTAGCATAATGCTAAAATCAGTCGACTTGCGCGTTTCCTCTCGTACTACAAATTCAAACAAACTCTGAAAGGTAGGTTCCTCAGTGCTACCATACTGATCACCTAAAAAGTCAAGATAACGCTGCTTAGCGTCAAACGGGAGTCGCTTAGCCAAATCCAAAACAAAACGTCCTTCTAATTTATCACGCTGACCATAAGCTTGCGCGTAAAGCAGACACTGCGACAATTCATCTTTAAACTCTTTCAGATCACTGGAAGAGATAGAAGTCAATTTGCTACCATAGCGATACTTTCTAATTTCTGGTTCTGCGAAAAGACCTCCACGAACTCCAAAACGTTGGGACAAGCGAGATAACGACATTTCTATCCTGTCTTCCTCTGACAAGCCAGGAGTGTCGGAAACCAAATTAGCAATCGTTTGTGCAGCTGTTCTAACACAAGCTGCTTGCAACAAAGTCAAACGAGTTCCCTTAAAGGGCGAAGCTGCCATCAAGGCCATAACACGATTTTTAAAGAAGACAAATGGCATATTATTACCATCGTAACCAATCAAGGCCGCCTTATCGAAGAACGTCCTACTATTTTGGTATTCAAAAAAGCAATCCTGTTGTTGAGAACTCGATTTAGCGGGAGAAGACAAGCTATATCCCTTAAGGGGCTGAGTGGGCTCAGTCACATGCACAGCCCGATCACGATCCTCAAACACGTTAAAATCAGGAGACACGATACGCCTCTCACAACCACCCAAATTACGTGTAGCTGGGCGATCAGCAACTAGCGACGCAGAAAACTTTGAAGGGGGCAAAGCATTACTGCTAATGGCGGCCCCGTGACCTGTACGCTCTGGGGGAGGAGATCGGTTATAATTCACAGACCTTGGCTCTACAGCCTTCGGAAGACCCTTAGCCGCGGCCCCGAGACCTCCTGAAAAATCTTGAAAAGATGTGGATTGTACAGGTCCACTTACAGATTGAACAGGCGTCTGGAAAAGGTTAGGTAAATTAAACTGCGATTGATGTTCACTTCTGGAATGCCTAGAAGAGCTCTTCTTAGAGCTACGCCGGGAGCCCGCCTCTGATCGATATTCAGCTAAAACTACCTCTTTTCGTTGTTCAGCCCTCAACTGAGCGTCTTTGAGTGCGAACTCAGCAGCTCTCGCTTCGGCTCTCGCGGCAGCCTCTGCAGCTCTCGCAGCAGCCTCAGCTCGTATGGCCTCAGCTCTCGCTTCGGCCTCAGCTTGTATCTGGAGCTCCTCTCGTTTTAACTGTAGGTTAATTTGTGTAACTATCCGTGACGAGCTCTCAGACATCCTAGTGCTTACGTTTGAGGCGCTATCCTCAGGATGTATGTCAGCATCCAACCTATCTGAGAAATCACTTTCTTTTTGTTCGAAGTTATTTTTTAACGAGTTAAATTCGGGATCTACCCTATCACGAAGTTCTGCCAAGATTGCAGAGTTAACAATTTTACTCAAAAGAGCATGGAAATGCCGTAATTCCTCTTCTAAAGTAGATAACTTAGATCGAAAAATTAACAGTTCCTGCTTATCACTCAAAGAACCTAGGGCCACAGAAAGTTTCCCAATTTGAGTCAAAATATCCCGTCTAAGATGCCGGGCCTCTCGAACTGACTTAGCCTCATCGTTAATGGGTCCCTCCCCAGAATGGCCTGCCCGACCGCAAAGAACATCATCAGGCTTAAACTCAGTCGAGTCGACGGCGGTCGAGTCCCTGTCATCACCGAGTGTAGACATATTAAATGTCAGGGCTAAATTTAACAATTAAAAAATTAAGTTACACAAACACACAAAATTACAGTAGTTATAAAAAACTTAACTGCAAAGACCGTAAAAAATACAAAAAAAAATTTAAATGCACGATACCGTAGCTGTACGAGTATGTGAAGTCCAAACGTCCACAAAACTTGCTTGGATTCTTCCACTTGAATCTTCAAGCACAGATGGATTGTCTTTAATCTTCTTTCTTGCCAATGAATGTCAAAGTTATTTTTTCTTCTGTACCAAACTGAGAAGAAATGTCTTTACTTTTTAGCTTAAAGTTCTTCAGTTGCCTACCGAGAAGAAATGTCTTTAATTTTCTTTGCTTCTTTAGACTACCAACCAACAAGATCTTCTTTTATTATTTCTTTGCTTTTGTAGCCTACCAACCAACAACTTCGTCTTTTATTTTTTATGCTGCCTGTGCTTCCGTACAAACACTAGCCAGAGAATCGTCTTTTATTTTTTTGCTTCTAAGTGCTTCTGTGCCAAACACTAGACAGAGAATCGTCTTTTATTTTTTATGCCTTCAAGTGCTTCTTGGCCTACCAGCTAACAAATTCGTCTTTTATTTTTTATGCTTCTAAGTGCTTCTTAGCCTACCAACTAACCAACTTCGTCTTTTATTTTTTATGCTGCCTGTGCTTCCGTACAAACACTAGCCAGAGAATCGTCTTTTATTTTTTATGGTCACAGCGGTAAACCATAATCTCTTCGTGGGAAAATTGTAACGTAAGATTCCCAAATCCGTTCGTCTGCATGCAATGACCCAAAAATAAACACACTTTCGAAACGTCTATTCAAACAGTGTATTCCAGTAAAATTAGCCCGAGGCTATCGAAAATAGGTGTAACGCCTACACCTCTAAAAAAACTGTCACTACAATACAGATTAATTGGATAAAAGACGGAACCTTTGTCCAGCTAGCAAGCACTAAGCCAACAGTTAAATGAGCGGCCAACTTTCAAGCAATCATTTTACGAATGACCAGAATAGATATCAATATCTCAAATTCACGTATGCAGTACTGTGACGCAATAATGAAAAACAATTATGAAGTCATTCAACAGGTGTTCGAGCTAGTGAACCAATGCATTCATGTTTAAACAGGCCCAAACAGGTCCAAACAGATTTAAACAGGTCTGACACAAGTCTTATTAACGCTGGTGCAATTTTGGCTCATGTTTTAGGAATTTCCATGACGTAATATTCAGTAGACTTGAACGGTTTTTATATGACGTTTGATTTGGTGAAAATTGTCGGGAACAGTTGGTAACAAAAGCAACTTTTACCTAAAACTTTACAGGTTTCAGCAGAGATGTTATTTTCTGAAGGCTATACTTTGGGGCAAAGTGGGACAGCTGTATTAGGGGCAAAGTGGGACAGTGCATCAGGGCAACATGACACTCTAGAAGTCTAGATTGCATCTGTGGTTCATCTGTTGGTTGAATTTTTGTTTATGACTCTTTTAGCCTTCAAGATTGTAAAATATCTACATTGTGAAGTAAGCAACGATCATGCTGCTAAAAGCGAAACTCAATCTATTGCTTTGTCAAAGTAATTGACTTTTAACGCGTGCAATGCACTTCACTACTTTAGGTAAGTAGCAATTGTGTTTTTAAGTGTGTCCCGTTTCGCCCCATGGCTGAGACAAAGCGGGACATTTAAAAAAAAAATCTTTTTTCATTTGTAGCCTACTATAACAGTAGAAAGATTCCGCTTGATCTTCGAACCAAATATGCTGACCAATTATAAGGCCTTCGGTTAAAAAAGAAATTAACTAAATCCAACCAATGCCAGGGGGATCTCTCAGTTTCAATGGCCTAGCCTAGGCACAATTAGAGGCTTAGAGCTAAGTCGTAGGGTCCGGGTACAAGAACACTTTTACTTTCCTGATGACAATGTGTAAGCGATAAAACATGATGCTTTATAGGGAATTTGGAATTTTTAAATCGATCTTCGATACTGCGAACGGGGATAGATGCATCTTTTGCCTCCTTTGATAGTTTCGCTCTTCGACACATTTTAACGAACTGGTTTGAAACACATTGCACTGTCTTTGACAATCAGTTATTAATTTAAAGAGGAAATTAAACCATCGACTCTTGTGATCTTCTTTGTCTCAAAGAAATTGAGGCACAGCTTTGGCGAATTATAGAAATTGCTTTATCAAAATAATCAGAGTAAAGCAGCGGGTTAAGGGCGCTGTTGATCGGTAACAGGACGATTGCTGAAACAACGTAATCAACATCCGGGACAATGACGCCACCAAAGTTAAGAAAAACCATGAATGACAGTGGAATCCAGCAACAAAAATCTGTGATCAGCAATCGAACGATTTTCCTTTGCATTTCTGAAATAAATAAAAAACATCAAACAAACAAAAACAAGTTGTCGTGCAGTTTAAGCGGACAAAAGTCGTCCTTTTTGCATTATTAGGTTAGGCTTAGCTGAAGCAGGGCGTTGCATTTTGGGCAGTTTGGTTGAGTTGTCATCCTCCATCGATAAAGGTTGTCATTTGTTTTGTCCTAATGCGGTTTGCAGTGGACCATAATTTTCTGGTAGCCGTGTCAAATCCTGGGAGAGCTTTTGTTGAGTCCGTGCCTTGAAAATGCTATCGGTGAAGGTGGAGACACCTAAGAGTTAGACCGATTTTCGAAGTTCCAGCCTGCTGAAAGGCTGCACTGCACTGTTTCACGGAATCTTTGGCGTCTAACTATCTCGGACGAACTGTCATAGGCAAACAGATAACTTTATTTGCATCTCAACATGTAGGCCTACTCAAAATTCAGCATATAGGCTACTAGCAACGTAAACGCCCACCATAGCTACGGCACTAAAACGATTGAACTTATTATTGGAACTCGAGTTGGAATACCGCAACGCTGTCAGGAAAGCATATTTAACAGCGGCCAACGAAAAGGTCATGAAAAACTCATAAGGTAAATGCGAAACACAAGGTAGAAACGTAAAGGGGCAAATTCTCACAAAAGTTAAAAGTTTAAAGGCACGTTTCCAATATGACATAGGCTACACCACACTAAGGCTATACAAATTTTCAAGAAATAAATTATTGAAATGCTTCTGTGGTCGTAAATGAAATTTTAAGCCAAAACTTCTACCCCGATCCAATTTTAATTTTATGAGTTTGGTTACATACAAAGTGTGCACCTTGATATAAAAAAGCATCATAGCGCTTAAAATTCCCAAAAGTGACCAAAACAAGATTATTTTCTAGGGGGCAAGCACTCATACTCCTTATCCAATTTTACTGTTTCGGACGTTAAGTTTTGCATTGTTCGCTTATGTCATAAATATTGCATTGTTAAAACTCTGGTCTTTTCCCAACGTTTTTATGGATCCGCTGCTGCATTGTTGGCATGTTAACTATTTCTTCATAGAAAATCTTACAATCCATACCGGTAGTCCTAAATTTGCTAAAATGATGAATGTAGACTAAATTGTTTTCTTACATTAAAAGAGTTTGTGGCCAAAAACGCTTTTTGTCCTATTTCAAGCGCCATCAGTAAACATAGTGGCCCACTAGTAGATTTCGGGGGGCTAAGATGGTACTCACACGGCCCCGAAGATACTTCACCTCACAAATAAGCAGTGATGTACGCGCATACAAAAAATATTGACGCCGTCAGCGTAAACGCAAACGTTCGAAAAACCATACGCCGTATGCGTCAACGCAACTTGTAAAAAAAAGTTGGCGACGTCAGCGTTAGCGCATACACTAGCGTTAACTTATTTTGTTTGCTAGGTGCAGGGCCGTAGCAACAAAGAACGTGGCCCCCTCCGAACATAAGTCCGGGGCCCCTTTCAACCCAGAAACTGGAATGTGGTATTTATTTTACACAACATGCAGGGTTCATATTATGTATACACAGTAGAGGGCACAGTTCCGCTAATTAGCAAAACAAACGCTTTGGTTAGCGAATTAGCATTTTCGCTAATATTTAGAAATTTTAGCGGACTCGTTAGCGAAAGTAAATTTATTGAAAATCCACTGATTTCTTTGTTGAAAGCTAACTTTTACATCAGCTGCGCCCACCACTGTGTATACATAGGTCGGAGTGACAGTGTGGACATAAGTTACAAAGTTAGGCTATGTTCCATAATTACGCAAAGCGCTTCTTTCGAGACTTGTTCTGCGCAGATTGTAATGGGTCATAGTCCAGGGATTTGGCAAGCTTGTTTTCGATGATAATTACAAGAGCAGAAGGCCTGTCATTTGCCACGGTTAAGCGCAGGATATTCTTGATCAGTTTCATTCTGCTGATGGTCCTTTCAGCACTGGCGACAGTAGGCCTAACTGGTGTGGTCGGTCAGAAGAATTCTGGTGCAAATGCAAAGATTCGGATATATCTCCTGAAGGCTGTTCTTGTACGTTAAAAAAATGCTTGCCGTGACAAGTCCTCTCTCTTTCTCAATGACATAAATAAAACGATTCAATTCCATTATTAGTTCGTTTGCATCAATGTCTCCCATTTTTACTTTATTTTTTTTGCAGTGATTGTCCAGTTCCATTGTCCGCCCTATTAGCTAATTGTTACGTGCCCGCTCAAGACCACACGGCGCAAATTTGACTCTAGGGGTGTGCGCTTGAGCAACGCATTTCAGGACTGCTCTCCATTCAGCGGCACCTAGTGAATGGAATATTTTCCTGGCAACAACACTTCAATAATCGAAAAACTTCACTCTGCCAATCTCGGTAACCGGCCCTGCGTCAAGAGCCTCTACAAGTAGTCAAGTAGGCTATGCGAAACTACCAGGAATAACCAATCAAGGCTTTACAGTCCGAGGATAAAGATTCAAAACCAACCAACCCAACCATTTTCTCTGAGACACTTCTTCAGGCTGCTAGCGTTGTACAAAAATCCAAACAACTTGTAGCGTTGTAGCCTACCAGCTACCACTCCACGAGTTGGTCAAAGCGCAAAGAAACAGAAGATATGGCCTGATCAGTGAGAACAAAAAAAAATGCGATTTGAATTTTTCTTCAGCAGAAAGACGACTCGAATCATCAGCACATTCGTAACCAAACATTCTCTTCCTACGTCGTACCGTGTTTTTTGAAAACACCTGCTCAATACCAATAAGCTCTGCTAATTCGCGTGCGTTTGTGACCACGTGGTTAGCCTATATCCTGCATATCGATAGTCTTCCAAAAACTTCGGCGGAGGGGCCCTCCGTCCTTGCGGGCCCCCCTCCGATTGGAGGGTTCGGAGGGCGGTTGCTACGCCTCTGGCTAGGTGCCAAACATTCACACGGTATAAACCACTCGAAACAAACAAGTTTTATTTTGAATTTCCACGAAGAAACACAAGCATCTGAAAGTGTTCATCTGACGTTTTGCTGCGTTTTGGTTTCAATATGTCTTTGCCCATTGAAAACATTCTTTCAACTTATTCAAAATTTGGAAAGTTTGATAAAAAAAAATGCAAACAACAGCTAAGACATTAAAAAGTATGCGTTGACGCTATGCGCTAAAAAACCGCGAAAAACTTTACGGCGTAGCCTCAAGCGCAAACTATCCAAACAAATGTGGCCGCAAGCGTTAGCGCAAACAAAAAGTCTACGGCGTAGAATTTGTAGCGTATACGTACATCTCTGCAAATAAGCCATGTGTCTGTTTGGAAAGAGTATACAAAGGGAAACGACAATAATGTCAGAACAAAGTACGAGTTTTAAAGACTTACTTTTCATTTTATTTTTATTCTTCTTTTGACTACTTTCGGAAACTAGTTGTTGACAACGTTTAGTTTGTCTTCTTGCATTGATCAAGATGAAAATGTAAGCTCCGGCTACGAGCATGAAAGCAAGACAGTTAAAAGCTGTTGTTGCCAATGAAAAGCCCCACGCCTTGTCTTGCTTTGTGACAAACAACCGAGGAATACAAACACTATTGGCACTGTAATACCTAGATAAAAACAAAGCAGAACTTGTTAGCCTAAAGCCCTAAAAGACCAATCTTAGTTGTTGCAGTCTTTGGGCTACCCAGCCAATATAAAAAAAATTGCAAATGCTAAACGTGTTTAAAAGCTATAACAGCGTTTTATACGATATTTTATATGCATTAGTTCACTGCGGATATGTAGAAGTCTTTACAATACAATTGCATCCAGTAGTTAAGAATCATATTCATAGGTAGGTGTAGACTGTAGGCTATAGTCACTAGCTTTGACTATGGTAGTAGAATGTATAGACTGTAGATCTCTAGATTTTAGGCTGTATTTTTGTAACATGGTTACTATAGCTTAGGACTTAATATTCGACATCAATATCTGACTCTTGTACATGATGACGTATTCAGATAACCATGGGCGCCGATCGCTCTGCAAAATTGGTGGGGACATTCACTAGGAAATGTAGGAAGGGGCGACGAGCAAAGCGAGCTAGAAAGATTGGTGGTCTGTTCTGACAAACAAACAAATGCAGTAGGTAGACTACAAGTCTAATGCGATATATACGGTATATATTTTAATTGTCAATGTCAGCATTGGACAATGGACAGCAGACGTCTAAACACTCTGTAACGAGTTTCCGGCGAATTAAATACGAAGTCATGGACTGGAGGTTGATCGAACTGGACTGGACTGGAGGTTGATCGAATTCAAAACTGTGTTGTGCACATGGCAGACCATTGAATGATTTAGCCGTTTCTGTGTCATGGTAGATCGTAACCTAGTTTTGACACGTCGCAAAGTTGAAAATGACCATTCAACTGAACACGAGCTGGTTGGTGAAATGAGCAAAAGTCGCATAAAAAGTTCTACTTGCGGCAACATTTGCCGAACAGCGGATGGCATCTCCTTGAATATCATTCGAAAATCTTCCACCGACTTTCCATTGTAGCCTATACTGCTTTCAAAAGAAGCATAGTTCTTGTGCAAGGAACTTTGTGTCAGAGAACTCGGAATAATCGTCTATCACATGTGATTGTAGCTTTCCACGAAAGAGTGATTCTTGTAAAATTTTGTAGTGCTCAAGATTGGTCAACTTGAAATAGTCAGTAAGATTTTGCTGCACGCTGTCAATGACTGCAAAATACTCTGACCGATAGTTTGTCTCTGGTGTTTGAAGTTGAAGAGGTTGACCATGGCCATGTCTATGTTGAAAACAATTTGGGATCTTTTGGGGACATGACAGTTTAATAAGGTTACAACCATCCATTAGCCTCTCAGAATTTACAAAGACACGATGAAATTCTTCCTCACTGCGTAGATGGCGGAGTTCAGCACCTTCAAGCATGCCAGCCACAGTCACCGTGCAACCTTGCAAGGCTTTGTTAAAACGTTCCAGACACTGAATGCAGACAATGCTAATAACCCAAGCACACTCGACCCACGAGAAAAAGATTTCAAAAGCAAACTAGCAGTACTTGCTACATTTGAATCAAATTGACTCACGGCTACTTCCAAGGCTTCCAATACTGACTTATAATTATCAAGCACTGCTTTTACAGCAGCTGTATGTGTGAGCCATCTTGTTGGACAAATTGGTTTCAGTTTTGATGCAGCCTGAGGCAAAGACTCTTCAGAATAAAGATTCCGGTACAGATGCTTGAATTTCCCGGAAACATTTACGTTATAAAAATAATGTAAAAAGATGGTGGGGACATGTCCCCACTGTCCTATAGGGATCGGCGCCCATGCAGATAACCATCTATCACAGAACTTTAGATTAGAATTTTCCTGGAGCGGTTACTACTTGTTTCAATTCCTTCAAAGATTAGGCTATCACAAAAAAATAGGTTTTACAAGCAAGATAAACCTCATATTGACAGTCTTCCAAACAGTAGTGAAACTTTCCTTTATTTAAAAATACTTCAAGTATCTCCTCGATACATCACTATGGGCCATTATTTGTCTATGGGCTACCAGTTCAAAGTCTATGGCTTTGAATGATGATAAGAACGTCTCAGTAGGCCTATTGTGAAGGAAAAATTGATAACTTAAGAAATATTCGACCCCTAGCAAGCAATCGAAATTAGTGTGTACAACCTGCGGAGAAGGTTAGACTATATGACTTACGACGAATATATATTTTGTTGGAAAGGAGTGTTGCGAGCTTCTGCATAACGTTCTCGGAAGCGAATTTTTTTCCGACGAATTTTCTGTCTCGTTTGCATATTTCTGTAGGCTAAGTCTAAGTGTAACCTAGCTATGACTGGTTCCCGCGCGGCGCGCCTAACTGTTTTTACTGATTCATTTTTTTCGCGCCGTTTTCAAAGTCAGCAGCCAATTTTCGCCCTCCAGGTCCAAATGTAAACATTCAACTTGAAAAAAAGGAGCCTGGAGACACACCTAGTCTAGTCAAGTTTAAAAAAGTTGAGAAAAGAAATTGATTCTGGTCACGCTAAAAGTAAGATTTTCCGAATTGATTAAGAATTCACCCTACTCCTAAGAATTAACTCTAACCCTACTTTTTTTGAAAAGTTTTTATGCACCGCAAAAAGTAACTTAAAGAAAAAAAAAATTGACTTTGACTAGTGTCGAACCGTTGACCTCACTAACATGAGGCAGAAGATGAAACCACTGAACTAAACACGCCAACGAAAAAAAATATTTGCATTCACACGATATTAATACAAACTCTCTGCGAAATAACAGAAAGTTTGTGGGAAAAATTTTTGCTTCTCCGAAGAGCGTCGATTCGATAGGCTGCTTGTTTGGGATACAGCGGCACAAGACTGCGTCTTTGGCAAGACACTTAATAGCTTGTTTGTCTTCCCGACCTAATCAATCCAACCATCAGCCTAAATACAAAAAATAAACAAAGAACATTCCTTCCTTTTGTATGTTTTAAGCTTATTTATATTCTCATGGCTCGTTTTTCCTGCATCCAGTGTTTTTTGAACAACGTCACTTTTTACTTTCAATTAATAGGCTACACAAAACTGCAAAATAATGCAGAAAAATCTTTACATGTTTCTTTCGGGGTCATGTCGCAAAAGTTAGTTTTAATGCAATGGCAGCCTTTTTTATCTCATACTCCGCAAAATGTTACATAAAAGGCCAGGCAATAAAAGATAAATAGCCTATAGCACAAAAATAATTTACCCGAGATAGCTGGAAATATTCAATACATCACGTTGGTGAACCTGCTTCAAAGAATTTCTCAAACTATGCCATGATTTTGCCATCTGTATTTTTGGCAGCATTTGCATAGATGCGTTTGTGTGCTTTGTGTCAAAAACCGTCATCTGTTCAGCCCACAATTTAGCCGAATCAAAATTCACTGTGGCATTTCGAAAGAATGGATTTCCAACAATGACAGCCTTGTTAGTGAAGATGTACTGCAGGTTCGTTGTGAACGGAATGAATGCCACCGCAAACGATACGCACCAGAAGCCAACTAACAGAAGCACAACTTTATGGAATGCCGGTCTGTTTGCTGCTTGTAGTGGCTGAAAAAGATATTATTATATATGACAAGCAAAAAAATCTTTCTGTCAAAAAAAGTCAAACCCAAGCAGCCTATCTTGTCTTCAATCGTTTCAAGAATGCTCCCATGTAGCCTATATTGCAATCTAGCCTGCTGCAGTGTTTAATGCGGCCTACTGAAGGACTGTGACGTAACAGGTAAAGGAAACGTAGAATCTTTAACCCAGTGGGACTTTTAAACCACCGTCCACCACCCTAATTTTTTTCCTTTCAACTTAAATCTTTTTGAATTAAATGTTTTTGGGTTAAGATTAACTTCAACCTACGATTTATAAAAGATCGCAGCAAAGAAGTAATAAAAAAGTGACCTTTTCACGATTTTCTGTTTTGAATAGCTAAAAGGAATTTTTAGCAAACCAAATTTTTGTCTATTTGCGCTTCCTCAGTGATTTTTTTGATTACCTCAAATGGTTATTACTGCCAACAAAAATAGTGCAACTAATCATAAATTATTAAAACTTGTGATTATATCAGAAAAAACTGCTAGGTATTGCATAGTGCCATATGGGACCTTTAAATCAGCCAATCAGAAGGCCTTTATACCAATGGTTGACGAATGTCATTCAAGATGAAAAAATGCTTTGCAGTATTTCATCTCATCCAAAAATCCCAGACACCTCAAGACAAAATTCTAGACGGTTGGAGTATATCATAAGGATAAAAACATATTGTATTATAGTTTAGCCTACTGAAAACATTAGCCTATGATAAAATTTTCCAACACACAATTCTAACAGTTTTGACTGATTTGATGCAACAAGAAACGATCTTAAGTTCAAAATGTTGCTTGCTTTGTATTTAAGCTTAAATATAACTATCTTGTAGTTATTAATTAAAAATCCTAAACTATTATTTATTTATTAATTATTAATTAATTAAAAATCCAATAAAAATAAAAGTAGAATTAAAATATTTCAGATAATGCTTACTATTGTTATGTGAATTTTTTTAGAAATTTCTTGAAAAGTAAACTTTTCAGTCTTGAAAAACCTAATTTTGGTTCAAAGGTCCCACATATCCCGTAATGTTCATCTGTTCTTGAATTTTGTACCAGTATAGTGTTGAAAATCGTGGCAGAACACCAGTTTAAGATTTAGGCTTGCAGGTTTTGATTTTAATTTTATGTAACCATCTATTTAGAATAAAATTTTATGTATGTTGATAATATCGGAGTTTGCTTTATTTGTTCGTTTTACGTATTTTCAAATTTTCTTTTTTACATGTGCTAGCTGAAGATGCTATTACTATAGCGAAATCGATTCTTACTTACTTAATAAATAACACTAATGGTTAGATTGTTGTGCAAATGCCAGCATTTGATAAATGCAAAATAGCAGTACCATTAACCTATTAATTTTCATAGTAACTTTTACATCAGAAGAAACAGAATGCAAAGGGCAAAATAATGTGATGATAAGCTAGTGATTTCGTTATGGATTGAAATCATGTGCGGTAGAAATAGTAAAAAATAGTTTTTTTTCACGCGGTCTCAGTTTCACCGATTGACATTTAAAACAGTTTGTTTGTTATGTTCGAGAAATATACCGTTTGTGTCTAACTCTAAAAGATAGCAGACATGCCAAATTAAAAAAAAACTGCTAAAGTGAAACGTGGTCGCTGCATTGATTGTTTTGAACAGGTTAGGAAGATTGTAACCTTAATGTTATTAAGTCAGTGTAGGCTACAGCAGGGCTTCTCAAGCTATGGGTTACGACTCTAACAGGGTCACAAGTCGTATTTTTAAGGTAACCAAACAAATTAAAAATGGGCCTACAGTGGGTAGTTTACATTGGAAACTGTACATAAACAGATCGCATAGAAACTCAGGCATCCAACACAGCAAATCAGTCGTTTTTACATTGATTCAACTTCTACAGACGTTGAATCAATGTAAAAACGACTGACTTGCTGTCAGGGATTTTTCCAATCTGTTGCTGAATCAGATTGGACACAAGTAATACGTTTTTATTGTTGCAAGTAGAAATGTGTAGCCTAGCAGGCCTATAGGCTATTTATAGGTATAACTTACCCGATAAACAGCGTACAGACGGCAAAGTGTCATAGCACCTAACGACATAACAGAAGTTTCACTTGAAATCACAACTAACACCCCCATGAAGTTGCAAGCAAAACTGGATACCCAACTCAGACTGTGCAAGCAATATTCTCCAGAAAATATCAATCCAGTTATTCCCAAGACAATAAGGTACACTCCCATGAGGCTGTCAGCCAATGCCAAGTTTAAAATCAACATATGATTTGTTCGAAGCGGGGCCGAGTCTGACTTTCTCAATATTTCTCGCAAGCTTTTCACTTCTCCAATTATCACAATCTAAAAATCAAGGAAATTGATTTACATGCAGTAGGTATATGTTTGCAAAATGATTTTAGCTTGTGACAAATTAAAGGCAGCAGGAACAGGCTACACTGCTAAATGAGGCAACATAATGTATCGCAATAGAAAAAGTGGGTTGCGTCGCTCCATTGTTTACAAAAAGCCCATATCCTTCAACAATTTTCTATGATATTAAAATAGTTTTTTACTGTGTTTCCGATCAACGAAAGCAGCCCCATGATCCACACGATGGCGCGCAAGATCGGATTTTTAATAAGTTCATATCTTGATGAAAAAGCATCTTCATTTCCGCTGTCGGACTTTGTTGGACATTCATCGCTGAGATCACTGCAATCACTGCGCCCATCAAATGTCTGTAAATTATGCAAAAGACAGAGCACGTTGAATGGTTATGACGATCCTGCATTTAACTATTTATCACGGACTTTTGCTACTTATCCTAGGGTTTTGCCCGCTGACCTGTTTTTTCCTGAACTACCTTAGCCTACGTCTATTTCTCCAGAATAGGCTACCTTTCAAACGTGGTCGATGTGCATCTCAATAATTTTACATAATTTATAAACAAGTTATCAATGCGAACAAGTCTTGTAAATATAGTCTACTAAAAATATACAAAGCAGCAGTTTATCAACTTGCCTGGTGTTTTGGCACAAACAGTGGATTTCCATTTTCGCAAAAAAATCTTCCATCATCGCATGTAAAAGTCTTGTAAATATAGTCTACTAAAAATATACAAAGCAGCAGTTTATCAACTTGCCTGGTGTTTTGGCACAAACAGTGGATTTCCATTTTCGCAAAAAAATCTTCCATCATCGCATTTGAGTTCGTCGGCGTTGTTATCACAGTTGATGTAAAAGTCACACTTATGCTCTATGGGAATGGATATCTAAATGTAACACATTCATTCTTTTTGAAGCGTTGATATGCAAACATATGATAAACTATTATCCTTACACATAGTTTTGGTAGACTTATAGCCTACATATATTTACTGACTATGAAGATATAAAAAAGTAGCTGACTCTCACAAAAAAGAACGATAGGCTTAGACATCGAAATAAACAACCACACAAACTGCAGCAGAATGTTGGAGGAGCTGCAAAATGTGAAACAATACACATAGTTATTTTTGCTTGTAGAAAGTCACTTCACGTTCTGATAAGTTACATTCTGTCAACTTTTTCAGATTTTGCCAACTTTTCGTAACTTTTTTTCTTAAAAATACTATTCAACGTCTTTTTTATATCTAATTTTTAGAAATTTTAGTCAAACAACAACGATCGTAAAAATCTGCAAAACGTGACAAATCAAGCTGCGTCTCCAAGTAGTCATGTTTGAATGTCATAAGTAGAATGTGAAACAGACTAAATTTAATGCAAAATTATGTTGCTGGATACTGTACAGCTCACCTGCAATTCCTATACCTTATTTTACCAACCTTTGAACCATTCAATGATGGACAGAAAAACCTGTTTGGACAAAGAACTTCTGTTTCATCTGATGTGTTTATGCAATCAATTGTTCCGTCACATTTCTGAGTGTCAGAAATACTGACATGTTGATCATCACCAGTGTTGCAGTAGTGTCTGCCAGTGCAATTAACTTCATCATGGTCGTCTAAGATGAACGGATATGATGAATCGTCGAGTACAAATTCAGTGCAGTCAATGATTCCATCACAAGGAGTTGCGGGAGTCTTATTAAGCTACAAGATAAAAACACCACTTAAATTAATTATTTTCACACGATAGCATACTAAGTGTGCAATGAAATGACAATAAAAGCTTATTTCAAAAGCTTGTGATCGTCTTATCTACATTTGAAGAAGAACCGAATACTGCAAAGTTTGGGTATTCATGAGGACAATTATCGTTTCTTGCACTAGTTGCAACGTTTATCTGATGAAATTGAAAGTAAAAGCAACAACAAACAGGATGGTTTATTGCTTCACTGACGTTTCGCGCACCATGACAATGCGCATCGTCAGAGCGAATAAGGTACAAAATAAAATTTCACAAGGCTATATACTGCAGTGCGATTGAAGGCAAGAAAAAATAAAACACACAATATTTTAAAAAATTGGCCAATGATGTGTGAGCGGTTACTTTTTACGTTAAATTACGTAAAAACTTACAGAAAAAGTTACGATCATGCTTCTGAATGTGAAATTCAATCTATTCTACAATTATAGTAATTAAGCTGAACTTGCATTCAGTGTTACTTATAGTTGACGTTACTTTACGTTAATTCTATGTAGGCTACACTGCCAGCGTCACTGCAACACTCTGGTACAGACGTGAAATTGATTGCATTCGTACTTATGCATTGCGATCAATTAGCGTTGTAGGATGCCACCACGTATTTTAATTTGAGTTTTTGAAAGCGATTAGTACGTTCTATCTTAATGTTTGCTATTTATTCTGTATTTTTCACTAGGACAATCTGTCTGCTGTCACTACTGTCTAAAATTATTCCATTTTTTTATGTCTTCTTAAAATACAACATGCATAGTTGTCATCGTCGGCAGGATCAGACGAAGACATGGAAAAACTCATTGAAGTATTTCGAGAAGGAATTGCCAGACGAGAACAGCGTCACTAAGATGCAAATCCAAAATTTGACGCTGTGACGCTGAGAGGTACTCTTAGACTATGGCAGGAGTTCTTAACCAGGGGTGCACGCACCACTAAGGGGTGCGAGACCTGTGCCTAGGCGGTGCGGGGATGCTGAATTATCAAGGCTTGTTATAATACGACGTAAGCAAAATAGTTTTTACCAGGTTTCAACAAAAATTTCGAACTGTAGGCAACTATTACTTTTCAGCCAATCCTAGGAAGGGGTGCGAAAACTGGTTAGTAATTTCAAGGTGGTGCCGCCAAGGCAAAAGGTTAGGAACCACTTGACTATGGTTTTTAACCGTTTGTTCTTAACCAATCATCTTGATACGTTGATTGGTGTTCACCGATTGTTCTATTATAGGCGCTAACACAACTCACCGTTTTTTTAAACTTTAGTTGCTTTTGCACTCAATGTACTGCTTAGTTATTTTCTCTTTGCATGTTATTAACGTTTTCTTATTTATATTTATAATCCTAAAGATTACATTTTTTAACTTGTCCATTTGAAAATAAAAAGTATGCTATTACCGGTACCACGTAGCCTACCGGCAATAATTCTTTTACTGGAACGCCGTTTCGGACCGTTTAAGCCTATTATCGGTATTAAAGTAGCGTTACTTGTAGTAGGCTACCACGATTTACAAACTTTGCAATTTTTCTAAATCGTTCATGCCGTATTACTTTACCGCTTTTTATTGTGATCTTCACCTTGTAGCACATAACTGACTATACGTTCTAAGTTAGATAAATAATGCATTTGATCGTAGGCTACAGTACAATAGACATTTAATAGTAGGGGAGTCCGGGGAGAGTTAAGCCCCAAGAAGAGTTGATCTACTCCCACAAAATGCAATTTAAAGTATTGAAATTTGATATTTGAAATCCTCTATGTAATATTACTGCGATTTTAACTCAATCAATTTTGTATATATGTCTAGTGTAGCTAGTTGAAGAAGAACAACGGGAAAATCAAAACTAAAAGTTGATTTCTGAGTTACAACTTACAAGTATTACGTCTTATAGACAATAAGCAGTAGCAGTTAATTTTCTTGTAAGATTTTAAATGGATTGTCAATGTGATGCCTTTTTATCATAACAAGTATTATCAACTTTGTAAGGTTAGTTTTATGAGACTCTCAAGTTTTACCGATCAAGGTTAACATACGGACAGAAGAGTCATCAGTGCCCAGGAGAATCGGGCCATGACTTTTATTTAGTTTTAGGCAAGGGCTCAACTCTTCTCAATATTATTGGTTTAATTAACAAAAGCAGTTTGCTATTAGGTTTATAAAAGCTCGCAATTAATCAAAATAACGTGAATGTTCTCAAGACGCAGACAGCAGGGGGGCCGGAGGGGAGTTGTAAACTCAAATCCCTCGTTTAAAACGTGTGTGGTGTCACAATAATTGCATAGCAATGTTAACAGTGTTTATTGTTATTATTAATTTAATTATGTTGATGTCAAACAATTTTCAAAGGGTTTCCTCTTCCACACTAGCTTATCGCTTGAAGTGACTGCAAACTACTAGGAAAACACTTTGGTTGCAATTTGAAACGAGTTGAAACCACTGTTTAGGCAGAAGAACTATTGGGCCCTTCAGTGATGGCAGACAATGCTCTTACCATAACATAACTAATAACTATTTTGAATTAGATGGTGAAAAAATGAATCTACAATGTAACACTGTGTGCTGAATAATATTGAATGATTTCTTTGTCCAAGATCTTTTGTCTTTTTATGGTTTTGATAGATAATGACTATAATAGATAATGACTCAACTCACTGTGAGGCTATTATCCACTCTCCTCCATCGGTGGGAGAGTTGAGCCAATTTCATCGGCAAAGTACACATATATGCAATGATATTAGATTAATTTCCGTTTTTGTGTGTGAAGGTGAATGGTTTCCCTTCAGTTCACCAAAAAAAAAGATATTTGTGCAACTTGAAAAAATCGTCTTAATCCCCTTGGGTCGACTCCCATACAATGCAAGTGTGTGATAGCATGGCATTCAATGAACAATTACAACATATTTTAACCAGAGATGCTTTAAAACCAAGCAAAACGCATTTTAATGATAAACTTGATGCTTTGTGAATTGTGATTGAAGGGACAGTACCTTTGTAAATTAAGCAGTAGCAGTTTTGCGTCAAAATTAGATTTTCTGTATTAAAGTTTAAAGGGCGGGAAAACCCAAATTAACATTTTGCGAGTTTTTTGTTTCAGCGTGATGTCATTGTGTACAACATGCATTTTACCCAAAAAAAAATCCAAATTTTGTTGCCCCCGTCTCGATAAGGCCGCTTTTGTTTGATACCCGTTTGCGAGGTCTCGCGCGCATCAAGCTGTGATGCTGTTCGCTGTGACGTCACAAGGTACATATAGTTGTGGCCAAAAGTTTAAGACCAGACTTGATTTATGACGATTTTTGCATTACTTTAAAATACTGCATCATATATTGTTTCAGTTGCATCATCTTTACGCATCATCTTATTTCTGATGCAGTATTTTGAAGTAATGCAAAAATCGTCGTAAATCAAGTCTGGTCTTAAACTTTTGGCCACAAGTATATGTACCTTGTGACGTCACAGCGAACAGCATCACAGTTTGATGCGCAACGAGACCTCGCAAACGGGTATCAAACAAAAGCGGCCTTAGCGAGACGAGGGCAACAAAATTTGGATTTTTTTATTGCTAAAACGCATGTTGTACATAATGACATCACGCTGAAACAAAAAACTCGCAAAGTTAATTTGGGTTTCCCCGCCCTTTAATATCATTGTACTTACACAATATCCCAAGTACTCTTTGGTTGGTCCATATACAAAGCCGACAGAGTCGCGATTATAGTGTCCAGGTATCAAATAAAAAAGAGATGATTCACCCGTTGTAGTAGAAGGTGTGCAGTGAAACGTTGACAGATTGCCACAGCTCGCTTCACATTCGTCGGCAGGGTAACCTCTTCCTTCTGGCCAAAGAAGATTTCGAGATGAAAACATTGTGGCATGGAATCTCTGGGCCGGTGGACAACCCGCGTTACCATCACATGTTGCACCAAATATGTTGGGTTGGTATGCATCTTTTGCAAAGCATTCAGTTGCGAATGTCTGGGGACATCTGCAACAGAAAGTCTTTAAAGTATTGTAGGTCTACTACGGGCGACATCTTAGCAACATGAAATCTTAGTAACAACTGCTATACGTATGTTCGTCAAACAACACATAATGACTGAATAAGCATTGCAGTCAAGGATACTTTTTTTAAAATCTAATTAAGACCTTTCACTGTTTTTTATCTTTGATATCTCAGTTGTTTAAAGCTTTATGTCGAAAGTACTATAGACAGGATGAAATCATATCTCTTGAACATTCATTACTTGATATGGCAAATTGAAGGTTTGGATTTCGACTATATACCTTTTCATATTTTTATAAAACTTCTTGTCTTCGTTTGGCTTCAAAAGAGCCTGGTCTTCATCCTGAAGCATCAGGGTCGACCAGTTGTCAGCAGTCGCTCTTCCATTTCTCACTATTGTTCCTTTTTATCAGGTCTATCCTTCACAGTGTCTTCAATGCTTTCTTTGGTCTTCCTGTTTTTCATTTTTCCCGTTACTACCTCATTCCAAACTCGCTTTGTCAAATTATTCGCCTTCATTCGTTCAACATGTCCAAACCATAGCATTTCTCCAAGATAGCAAAACTTCTATCTCAGAACATCCCACATTCATATTTTTCTCGTACATTTCATCAATTAAAATGCTTTTACATTTTTCACATTCATACCGCGCATCCGACTCATTAATCTTCCACAAATGGATGAACCTCTCTTATAGGCTATACTTGTACATTGAATAAACTAATGACTCATTACTCTCTTGCCACGTATTGCGCATGGGTCCATAACGTTGACTGCAAACACCTCATTTGGAGATTTTATTCTTGTTATTATCATCATCATCATGTGCCGTCTCCCAGCCGAAGGTTGGGTGTCACTTGCTTCCACACGTCACGTTCTTTCGCTACTCTTTTTGCTTCTCCAATGATTGACAAATCAGCCCACTGTTTTACATCATCTCCCCAAGTTTGTCTCCTTCTTCCCCTGCACCTCTTTCCTTCCACCATACCTTCAATAACTATTTGATGTAGCTGTCATGCCAATCCTCTCAAAATATGTCATGCAAATTTCATCTTTTGTTTAGCTAATTCTTGTAAAATCTAATAAAAATCATTTAAAGCAAATATAAAAAAATAAATACGTAATTATTATAACATTTAATACCGGCATTTCTCTTTTGCATTCAACCATGTTCCATATTTACACTGCAACGTTACTCCACAATAAGAAGAACTGCAAAAAGAATCAAATATATGTCAGGCTGAAGAATTAGCAAACACGTTTTACAGAAATGTTGAAGCAATGTGTTGCTATGGGTTTTCCAACAAAGATAAAACTTTGGATCATAGTGTGCACAATTTACAGTTCGCTAAAAGCATTTTCTAGCAGTTGTGAAATCATGTCAGTGCCAGTATGAAACTGTTATTTCGGAGAAAGGCTTTTGGTCATTAAAAATATCAACTTTAATGCTGTAAGTTGCCAAATGATAGGACCAAGGTCGTTGAGAGGATAATTTGGGCTCGGTACCAACGAGATTCTCGGGCCCAAATCAAAACATCTCTAGAAAAAGCACTACGTATATCCAAAGAATATACGGTGGTTTATTCACGTTCCCGGGCCACCTTGAAAAGTTACCGGCCCCTAAAATCATCCAGGGCCCGGGTCCTAAATTACTTCTGGACAGGATACTAGGATATTTTTCTCGGTTGGGTCAAAACGTTACTGGATAGGATCACTAAAATGAATTCGGCACAACAAGGAAACAAAAAACTTGTTAATTTTACTCTAAAGTAGCCTGTTACTTTGTAATATATTTTAAATTGCTATACTTTTTCAACCGATAATAATCAAACCTAAACTCAACGATTTTTATGTTGTATCACACTTTTTAATCCTCAGTATATTTTTAAATTGCTGCGTTCGATTTACTCTTGGTTGGCCATGTAAAAAATGTCCTATGGAAAAGCATCACAATACACCAAACGAAGTATCTTTACTACAATAATTTACTACAATAACACATCTTTGTTACAACACAGGCCCAGATACTTGTATCTGTGGCTTCAAGCCTCGAACAACGGACCATCTTCTCGTTTTCCCTCAGCTTATACCACCCAGTACAGTAAGTAGGACCTTTCAGTATATAAATCTGTCGCAAAAAATGTGTCTATTTGTGGTGTATCAACCAAATTTAGAAGAAGATTAAGCAAAGTGAGCAAATGTTATATGCATATAATTTTAAGATAATTTACATACTGTTAGCCACGCTACATTTTTAACAAGTTTCCCTTGAGATGTCTTCTGTGAACATGACAGCATATCAAGAAATGAGCGCTATTTCTTGTTAGTATAATTTCAAAATAAGTAATTTACATACTGTTCATCCATGTTATTGTAGCAATCACCGACTGAATCACAAACTGAAGATCGATCGATGCATTTCCCATCTCCACAGTGGACTTGGCCCAGCACACATGGATTTGGTCTTTCAGAGTCATGCAAACAAATAACATGCAGTGAATGAATAATTAACAAGAATTGCTTATTGATGAATGCAGAATTTTAACAATCCCCGGTTTAACTACATAGTTATAAATACGACAACAGATTACAGTAATCGTTTCATAGATAAAAATCCGTCCTTTTTACATTGCTTCATCGTTTTACAACTTTTTTGTTAACTTGGATTATCTCAGGTTTTTCAGCAAAACGGAGCTATTAAACAAAAAAATGTAAAACCAAATAAAAGTGATCACAATCTTGACCTGCTTGGTTAAACAACAACATTTTGTAACTATTCTTTCAGTGAATTTAGGCGCATATATTATACAATGACCTAGTGGCGTATTTAGAAAGTTTGTTAGGGGGCGGCGGGGGGCAAGACATTGTGTCAGTCAGCCGCGTAGCGGCTGACTCAACGGCTGGAAGCCGATGGGAGTCTGGGGAGTAGTACACACGGGGTAGTTTCAACGGTAGTACCGGTACACAGAAAGCTCAAATTTGGTGAAAATAGCTGTTAATTGGTTCAATTTTTTTCTACTTGAGTTAAAATTGGACTTGTTTGGCCCTTTAAATAGGGGGGGGGGGGGGTGTTATACCAAAATGTCATATGATGCGTCAGAAAAGGGGGAGGGATTAGCTAAAACCGTCAGAATACCGTTAGCTAAAACCGTCAGATAAGGGGAAAGGGGTTCAAAATCAAGAGCGAATCCGCAGAAGTAAGTTACTTTTGCAATCAATGAACCAACAAAAGATACCAAACACTTCAAAACATAAACAATAAGTTAGTCCTTCCGACCTCGAATACCTTTTGAACATTCTCGGGGATTCGCAATGACAATTTACAGTTTAATGCGATGGCTGCGCTTGGCAAATATATCAATGACTGTATCATACTCGAGTAAGCTACAATATCCTTGTTTAAATACATCTGAGCTAGTAGACCATCCAAACGTGACTCGGTCATGGTCGTGCGGTAATAATTTTTCAGGTAGCCTACTTTAGTAAACAGAAACATCGCTCATTGGAAGCAGTTGTAACTGGAAGCCGGCTGAAAGCGCAGCAAAAATTCGAAGTCATTTATGGATAATAATCGGACCTAACTGCCGAGTTGTGCAGCAGCTTGACACGCATACACAACAGTCGCAGGTCCACAGAAACTGTAAGCCAATTCGCTCTTCATCTTCGCCATTCAATAGTAGCTGCAAAGCAATTGCTTGGTATTTCATGGTAGAAGTCGAAAATCTCGTCGATCGGGCAGTCCTCATCTTCATGAATCAATGAAGGCAGAAATGTGCTGACTTTAAAAGCTATCGAACAGTGCTCATGGAATCTCTCGTGAACTTGTGCCATGCAATTGTCAAGAGAAGGAAGAAAAACTGTTCGAAGTAGATCTCCGCGGTTTCAGCTGGAATGTTAGGTCGATGTTGTTGTCTAGGTGGAAACTCAGAATATTATTGGCAAATTACATTGCAAAAAGTATAGGCTACCTTCCCCCCGCGCTAGGATGAATCATCCAAGCAATTATGTATTCAGCTACAACCTTTTTTTGCAAAATTTGTATTCCCCCCCCCCCTGATTATTAGGGGGGGCATCGCCCTTTATCCTCCCCCCTAAATACGCTACTGCAATGACCCCATAGAGGCATAGCCTACAACTTTTCAACTACGAAAAAAAACTTTTAAGAGGTACTCTTAGTGGTATAAACGCTTTCACAATTAAGGTAGTTTTGTTTAATTTTGACTTTTCGTATTGCAATTCAGTACAAAAGTAAACTCACTTCTGCAAAGATGGTGGTTTGTTTTTCATTTTTATACTGAAGCATAAGTTAGGTATGTCGCCTTCACAAAGACACTCATCCGACAAATCCGAACAGTCAAATCTTTTGTTACAAACTCGGTTCCGTGGAATGATCATGGAGCCATCAAGACATTCAAAGCAACGTGATTCGTCAAAAGTAGTTGAGGGAAGGAATCGAATGTCTCTGAAAAACACCCTTGATAAAAACAGATTAGCAAAGTACAGAACAACTTTTAATGTTTCAAAACATGACTTTTTAAAAGTAAGTATCTGTGGTTTCAAATCACTGCAACTTTGTATACAGTACAACTTGTTGCCTATGATAATTTTCTACATCAGTCCTACATCCAATAATTCCACTTTTCCTTGATTTACCAAATTTTTAATTTTAAAGTTTTGGTAATTTGAGGACAAAGTTAAAGGTTGAAAAAAAAACGTTGCTCTTGATAACGTTCTCCCCTAAGTTTAGGCGGAGATAAGTATTTTAAAATCATTTTGTTTAAATTACTGCACATTGCTGCAGCATTATTTTAAGTTTTGTTTCGATTCCTGAACCAATCCGAGTCCAAGCCTAACTTTTTGCAGCTGTTTAGATCACCGACCGAAGCAAGACAGTTTTCGACAACAATTGAGTATAGAAACAAACATAAAAACGGTTTCAAAATTTGGTCACTTAGTTGTATTCTTGTGATTTCCCACACTTTTTTCTTTGTGGATTATGACGCTTAACTTATGCTGTCCTTACGACACCAGCTAAGTAAGATAAATGTGAGAAACTTATTGCCTACACTCAAAACGATGAACGTTATTATGATGAAAAATTACTTGTAAGTGGCGTTACCTTGCATCTTTGTAACGTTTTGTAGAAAAATAGCAAAGATCTTCTCCTCGGTCACAATCACTTATATCGTCCCACAGCAAAACTTGTGGTATTTTGCACAATTTTCCATTTCTCACACATTTGAAACCAATGCTATCTATCCATTCATCGTCTTCATCGCATCCTCCACATACATTTCCATCACATATCGTAGATCGCTTTCTGCACCTTAAAATGTAGCTGATTTTTGGGTTTGTTTTGCATTGGTAATATTCTGGACACTTTGCCTCACATCGATCCATGTTTGTAATTTCAAAAGATCCGTTGCAATAGCTTTCAGTTTCGATCAAACACGACCTTTCGCTGTATTTCGAACTCATCGAGCATCTGAAAATACACAAATACTAACACTGTTGAATTATAGCATTTATTTATACGAGGGTGTTCAATCCTTAATTTACACAAAACATTTAGTTGCAGAATGCAAGTGTTGCAAAAACTCCACAGAATACTGCCAGTGTCTGAAAGCACAGTAGTCTCACGCCCTAAATTGTTAAACTTTATTGAAGATAATGTGGAATAAGAGGCTTGGTGATTGATTTCAACTGAAGCATGAACTGGCTACAATGATAATTTACTCATGGCTCTGGTTCGATTCTAGGTTGGGTCATACCAACGAGTTTAAAAATGATCCAGCTTCGGTCCTTTCTCTGTCAACCAGTAAAAGCTTAGTGGTCTATCAGTTAGCGTCTTTGCCGGTGGTTCCAATAGGTCTCAAAGGCAACGGTGGAATTAAAGTCAAGTCATACAAACGTTATTTGAGTGATGTGATTGTGCAGCAGCGTTGACAGGGGATCCCAGTGGGTACTTTTAGACCCGGGCCAGGGCTAAGGTTAGGGGCCCATAACCTTTCCAGGGGGAAATTAAAGAAACCACCGCGTATTCTTGGGATACTATGCGTTTTTGTTTTTGTTAGTGTCTTTGTTATTGTTAGAAGTGTCTTTTTTCTTTGTTATTATTAGAATTGGGGGTTTGAGAACCCCATTGGTACCGGCCACAAACTATCTTTTCAACGGCCCTGTGATCGCGTCACTTTTTATGTAAAGCAATGAAGTTATGACGAAGCAATACTTGCTGGATTCTAACCAATGGTAAAGGACCTCTGCTGTTTTTGCAAGGCAAAGAATAAACTTAGAGTTAGAGCAATTGTGAGGAAAGTAGGTTGATTATTTTAAGTTGTTTTTATGTGTAACGTGAAAACTAAACTTAAAAATTAAAATCTTCTATTCAACTATTTTTCTTCTTAATTCCATACTTTATGAATCCTTCATCATGCAATGAATGGCATTGGTCTCTTGAAATATCTTCATCGTAGGGATATGACTTGCAATCCTGTTTGCCGTCGCACAACTTCTCGACTGGAATGATGTAACCATCACCGCAAATAAAAGCTAAAAGTATAGAAAGAGCGTGTTCTCGACTTTGTGTCTGTGTTTTAAAAATAATTTCAAAATATAAGATTGTTTTATTTTTCTCGAGGTAAAAAAAAACTACTATTTGGAACTGAACAATGTGAAGATAAATAACAATGTACGCACTGAAATGTAATAAGTAGGTTCAAGATGGTCCGCCCCGATAGCTCAATTGGTTAGCGCGTCACTTCTGGAACAAAGAAGCTTCAAGATCAAGCGGCGCTGGTTCGACTCTCGGGGTGTGCGCTTGAGCAACGCACGTTAAGGACTGCTCTCCATTCAGCGGCATCTAATGGATGGAATAATTCCCCGGCAACAAGACTTCAACAATCGGAAACTTCACTCTGTCAATCTCGGTGACCGGGCCTGCGTCAGTGATTCAAAGCCTCTACAAGTATGCGAAACTGCCAGGATTAAGCTCTGCAAGAAGCTTTCCCAGTCCGAGGATAAAGATTCAATCAATCAATCAATCAAGTAACGACCACCAAATCCACAACTGTTTTAGACCAGATGTAGGCCTACCGAGCCTTATACCTACTTGTCTCTTTTTACATAATGTTTGTCAAAAAAATACATGTTCAAGCTTTAGCTCATGTAAAATATTTTGTTAATACCTCAGAGTGAATAATCGTTGAAAGTATGTTGATGTAAATTGCACTCGAAGCGCTTTTGTTCTAGTATCAATTAGAGTCTTTCCAACATGTATAGGCTTTTCAGTGGTAATACAGTATAGTGTCTCTCTATATGTGATAGATTACCGGGAAGCAAATTAAATTTGCAAAGTTGTTTATTTTTGAAACACGCTATACCAGCTGTGGTTTATATAAATTCAAAATAAAGACAAAAATAAGTATAATATAATTACTGAAAAGAAGAAAACTGTTAAAATCCGAGTAGAACTAACGTATTATACACAAGAACGGTAATCTAAATTTTAAAACATGCTTTTCGCACGTTACAAGATAAATATTATTTTCATACCTTCTTGTCCAAAAGGATCTTTTGATTCTAAACATACGTTTCAATTAAAATGTGAACTTGTTATAATTTTATGACGTATGCAAGTCTACACACGGTGGTTGAAGATTTAGTTGACGGTAAGGAAATCGCAATCTTCCAGTCTTTCATTAGGCATCGTCAGGTGTCTAGCAAAAAATATAGCTACACTACCTTGAGCAGTGTAGAGTAGGCACTATTTCAGCCATCGAACCAGGGCTCACCACTCGGCTATGCAGCTGTTATAATTAAGCTAAGTTAAAAAAAAGAAAAAAAATTCGTTTGGTTTTAATTTCACAGTGAAATGGCCAGTGCGGGTTTTCCCACTTTCACAAAGAACTATTTTGTAAACAAACTAACTACCAAGGAATTATTTGTCACTTGCAATCAGGGCCGTGTTAAACTTCCACTACTCTCCTTTCCGGAGTAGCACCACCATCTGGAGGCGCACTCGTTTTTAGTCTGTCCGACTTTCTTTTTGGCTATTTTAAGTAAAAAAAAAGATGAAAATAGTACTGCAAAAGATGGATGTTCAATAACCTACATTACTGTAAAAGTGTAAATCGTGGAGTTTTGTATTGCTGGTGATCATTTGATATCACTATTTAAAATAAACGAACTATTCATGCTGTTTTCTAGTGTTTGTAAAACAAATAATTCTATATTTTTGCTTTCTTAGAAAATTATTTCAACAGTCGGTAGAATAGGCCTTTGTTACGTTAAACACTTGTGAAAAAGCGAAGACTGCTAGGGATAGACTTGGACATTGGCTAGATAAAAATCAAATAAAAGTAAGAGCAAACGTGTTGGAAGAAACTATTAGGTATAGGCCATGGTTACCTGGTGATAAAAGAGCTACTTAGAGCCCCAGACATCTCGGGACTCCAGGTAACCACGGCTAGGCCTACTTTACATTTTACATTACCAATAAAAGTTGCATTGAATCCCTTGCCCGTCCCTGCGTCATCCGTTTGAAAATTTATTGTGAGTATTCCGTTGCTGGAAGCGATGGGAGTTATAGATGTTAATGTTCCCGTCAAAACAACATTTTCGTATGGTGGTTTGACAATCTGAAAGTATACGTCAGATTGGTTAATGGACAGAAATGTCTTGAGTGCCGTAGAACACAGAAGCTTTGTTGAAATTTAATTTAAACTTTATTTTTAATTTTCTCTATAAATGGATTTCTGCTAAGCTGGTGGGTTAAAGTGGTGGGATCACGCAGCTGATAAGGCGTTGATTTTCCAATAATGCAAACTTTGTTCGACACCTGACTTAAGCTGGTCGTTAACAGACACCTCTACCCAGGGTGTAATAAGTTGGGTGGACGTAGTTGCTGAAGGAACTGCCGAGAGAAAGGAACTGGCCACCCTACTCTCGTTAGTTGTTGTTGTTTCGTATGAAGCTGTAAGCCCAAGCAGTTTTCATTTACCCAATACATGAGGACATTGTTACATTGGTGGCTGTGAGGTATCCTCCTTGAAGCTTTGTTACTGGGCACTCCAACATGAGATGGTCCTAGCTGTAGACTAATTTGGCGCGTTGCATTTTGGAAAGTTCGGTTGAGTTGTCATCCCTCATCGGTAAAGGTTGTCATTTGTTTTAGTTTGTTTTGTTCTTATGCGGTTTGCAGTGGACCATAATTTTCTGGTAGCCGTGTCAAAGCCTGAGAGAGCTTTTGTTGGGTCCGTAATTAAGTCTTCACCAGGAGGAATTTTGTTATTCCAAAAGTTCTGCTACTCCGTTATAATATTAATTGGGTATAGATCGGTTTTGTAGAAGGGGTGTTGTATAGATTTAAGTCGCGAGGTTTTTGGTGCTTGGTTTATTTGTTGAACTTCTGGAAGATTTTCTGCTGAGTTGAGAATTTGTTTGTGCAAGTTTGAAATTGCTGCCAGTGTTCGGATGTGTAGCGTAGGAATATTGCACATTGTTGGTAACCATTGTGTGGAGAGTGGGGTACATTTCAGTGTTCCAGCGATCAGACGCATTGTGGTTCGCAACTGTACATCAACTTTGCTTGCATTGACTGACTGTGCCAAGACAGGTGCGCAATATTCTGCAACAGAGTAACATAAAGCCAGAGAGGAAGTGCGTTGCACTTGTTGATTGGCACTCCATTTTGTTCCTGCTACGTTTTGGATGAGATTGATTCTTGGTCATAGCTTTCCGATTACAATTGTGAGGTATTTTTGTAAGTTAGTGTCCGGTCCAATGTAACACTTCAGTCTGTCAATCTCAATAACCGGCCCTGCGTCAGTAATTCAAAACCTTTACGAGTAAAGCAAATCGCCAGAAATAATCATTCAAGGCTTTGTCAGTCCGAGAATAAAGCTTCAAACCAACCAACCAAGCTGTTAACTAAAAATAATAACTAAAGAAAGGGCAAAGTTCTAAAACAGTCTTTGTTTGGGTACCACATGCATTAGACCTACTGAAGTGTTTACCGTTACAAAATCCTTGTCTTTTTCAACTTGAAACGAATGAAATGTCAGCACAACTTGATGTCCCATCCTTGGAATCAGATTCCAAGAAACATTGAGGTTGTTCTGGTACCCGTTTGGCCAATCTGGGCTAGTCAAAGGTTGGCTGACGTTCAAAGCAGCAACGGAATGAATTTCCACTTCTGAAATTTTGTAGAAATAGTTTCTGATAACTTGAGTAATCTACAGTTGCTGTTTAAAATGAATATTGACTATTGACAGCTTCCACTAAACATTTTGAAGCACTCATATTACGTTACAAATCCATTGCCTACGCTAAAAATACGACCGGTCATGCCCATATACAATATTGTGGTCACCAGAAAACGCAATGAAGATTCTAAAGTCTTCGCTTTTCTGCAAGCATATTACTTCAAAATATCTAGTAGCGGAAAAAATGCTTAACCAAGTTTTAAGAAAAGGTTTCCAAGTAGCGTACGTAATGAAGTAATTAATTATGATTTGTTGTATAAGATGAAGGCAAAGGTGTTAACGAATATACAGAAACAATAAAATGAAAAGGGCCAAAATAAAACTACTGCGATGGTTTTTGGGATTAACAAAGCTGGACCGAGCAAGGAATGAAGTATTGTAAAAATAATTATTTGCAAAGTTGAAATAAGAGGTGAAAGAATTATGTCTTAGAATGGTGGGACACGTTGCAAGAAAAGATGAAACTAGAGTAAAAAAAAGAATAAAACGTTTGAAAGTTAGGAAATAAAAGTGAGGAAAACCAAAGAGAAGATGGAGAGACTGTGCTGCAGACGTCCTTAAAACAGTAGAAAAGAAAAAAGTGGACGCTGCTGACCGAGTGATGTGGAGGCATATTATCTGCACCTACAACCTCACTTAAAGTGGTGGTAAAGCTCGAAAAATTGGTAGCAATAACTTATTTGAACCTGCCCCTACATATATGTGTAGACTTGCTTTGTAAAACACAAATCTCCATGACAAGTGGCAGAATTAACAATTGGAATTAATTAGCCTATTAACTTTTTTTATTTTGAATGATTGTATGTAGTAACATAAATAGGCCTATGCAAAGATATTTGTTCACTTTTTGTTTTTTTACTGTTGACAACAACATCTTAGTAAAATCGAGGTATTCGGCACATCTAGAAGTGTAAAAACAGATTAGATAATGCATATGGTGACCTTTAAATCGCTATGGTACTGCACAAAAAAACTCTTTAAAGGTGCACCTATAGGCGTAGGAGTCAGAGGTGCAGAGGGTGCAACCGCACCCCCAAACTTTTTAATTAATCAAAAGTTTGGCAAATTTGATAAAAATTTTGGACAAGAACTTTCAGCATATTTCAAAAACCTCATTAAGATTGAACTTATTTTTGAATTTTTGCCTGAATAATCAAAATTATATCAGATTATTGGAAGCAGTGTAGAATTTTGCATCAGATGATCTATGCTTTGTCGCAAAAAATATTTGGGTGCATTTAATTATATTTGGGCAAGACTTTTTTGCAACCCCAAAAACTAACCTTCCCCTAAGCCTATGAAGAAGCATATGTCGATTCACAGCTGTTGGTCTCTTCCGTGTGATGTGATGTACAGGCATGACTTAACAAAATTGATAATATGATTGCTTTTTTTAGACATTAATTGTCACGTTTCAAAAAACGCCCAGCCAGCAAGTACTTTTAGACTTAGTATATTCTAGAAATACATGGCTCAACTCAGGCACAAGTTTGCTACGCCAGAACGATTTCGTCTATCTAATTAAGATCACGCATGATGGATCACGCTTTCAGGTTTTTCTCAAGCAGCTCACCTACTTTCATGAGCTCACCTGTGATGTAGATATTAAACTTTGTGGTCAATTTGTTATTTGTATTATAAATCTTTTTTGTGGGTGAAGACTTAATGCTTAAAGTTAATTCAATAACTACTCGTTTATGTTACATTACAACAGCTACTATTATAGCAACGGTCTCTACATAGCCTACTCACCTGATTGCTTAGTTGTTCCAATGTTTTGTGCCGAAAGTACTAAAAGCGGAAAAAGAAACATTTTGATCGAAACGACAAGAAACATTTTTAGACTAAAATTTGCAAGCAACCTGCAAAAAATAGGTTACATTTCCAACTTTTCCAATAACATGCTCTTAGCTAGAAGTGGCAATGCGAAACGTAAATAAAAAACAAATTCTAATCTTCAAAAAAGCCTGGACAATTAAAATAAAATATAGCCTCTCTCCTGGCGCCTAGGCCTATACTACTGCCTAGTGTAGGCCTAATGCGTGGCGAAGTGATAAGAACGTCTGCGCAGGCTAACGCTCGAAAAGAGCTTTCTCACTAATTCTCAGTAAGCAGATCAGGACTTTTTTCAAATTTGAAAATATGGAATTGATATTAACTTGATACAGTTTTTCAACACTGTAAGTTCTGTGGCATATATTAGTTGTGAAACTTTGTTTAGATATGGCCAGTACCGTTGACAGTGGAGTTCAGATGGCCTACTCCCCAAACAGCCACATTATCTGGTCCAGATCTTTACCAGATCGGGTACGCATCTGACTAGATCTTTGCCAGGTTTGGACCAGATAAAATGGCTGTCTGGGTTATGAACTAGGGCCAGAGATGATTTTAAAGGCCCGTAATCTTTCCAAGGGATCCGGAAACTTGACGAAACCACCGCGTATTCTTTGAATATAATGCGTTTTTCTTAGAAGTGTTGATTTGTGGGCCCGAGGATCTTATTGGCACAGGACCCAAATTATCCTCTCGATGGCCCCGGATATGGTTAGTGGACTAATTAATTTTTAAATAAATAAATCCTGGAAAGCTATGCCAAGTCAAAGTACCATCGTTGTTTGGTAACATTCTGCATACAAGCTCAGTAGCTAATTGTTGTTCGTTCAGTTATATAGACCCACTGTGCAATCACACAACAATTAATCGCTGCCATTCACTTCCTGGACGGTTAATGTAGCATTATAGCAGTCACATTGAACCAACAAGAACATTTTAGTTCTTGAAGAGAAAAGTTTCCTCATATCAAAATCGTGTGAGTTTCACAAATACTTTTAAAAAAGTAGCCTCCTGCAATATACCGAAACTGCCTACTGCTTAGTGATTAAGTCTCTGTATGCTTCCGACTTGCTCCAACTAAAACTATTTGTTATTGTCTTGGATTTTTTTTGTGAACGTTTACACAAGCAATTAGCTACGTGAGAAGAGTAGTTTTTTCAAGTTCTCGGAGCCCTTGGAAAGACTCCGGGCTCCTAAAATTATCCCGGGCCCGGGTCCAAAAGCACCCATAGAACCAAAAACACCCATTGAACCCCTTGTCAACACTACTGCCATAGAACGTAGCATTGTTGATCTTGTCGAATGATCTTGATTTTCTATAAAAAAAGAAAATATTCTTGCAAAGGCTCGATGAATTGATCATTGAAATGTTCATAAAAGTTAACACCAATATTCAAAAGTAACTCGCCTTAAGCTTAGACTAGAGCAGGGGCGGGAAGCATATCGCCCGCGGGCCGGATCCGACCCGCGACGGGGTTTTGATCCGCCCGCTGACAGTTTTGGGTTTTACATGAAAATGTGGCCCACGGCCACAGTCTGCCGCAATCCCCCATTTCTTGCTTACTACGTCAAATAATTGCGACTCTTAATTGTTCTTTAGTTCCTTGTTTTGTTTGCGTTCTTGCTTTTGAGACGTGTCTGGGGCTTGAAAACGGAAATACTGCTGTTTTTGAAGATAAAAGGGAAAGACGCTGAACATCCTCAACTCAAAAATTCCGAATGGCTTTTAGATCTGGCGATTTGAGTTGATCTCTTGTAACATATGATTTTGTCTTATACATAGGTCGGAAACTTTTTTAGATAAGAGGGCCACAAAAGCTACATTTTGGAAATGTATTTCCGTGAGAGCCATATAATTCTTTAACACTTAATACAACTAACATGAAGTGGCAGGTGATGAGTTTGTAAAAGTGGGGTCATGTGTTTAGTGAAGATGAAAAAAACAGAGACCTCCCCAGGAAATTTTGAAAAAATGCATTTAATTTGGTGCATTCGGAGCGTATTTTCAGATTTAAATTGTAATGAAAAGTTAAGATAAAACATGATCTATAGGTAGCATTGTTAGCAGCATGATCGTTGCTTACTTCACAACGTAGATAGGCCTATTAACGACCTGTTTAGCCATGCTGCGAGTTCGCTGTGGTAATAGCGAATCGCATTAGCTTTCGGAACACAGTTCCCCAGTCATGTGCTATGACGAACTGCTCGTATGAACTACTCGTCATAACACATGACTAAGAAACTGTGTTCCGAAAGCTGGTGTAAATCGATATTACCACAGCGAACTCGCAGAATCGGACCATACAGGTCGTTAATATCTACATTGTGAAGTTAGATAAACAAGGCTGACTTAACTTTAATCTACATTTATAAACCTGTTTGTGTCTGTGTCCCAATTACTGTAAGTTAACCATCAAATTAAATTTTTCTTGCATCAAACTTACGTCTGTGAAGGGAACTACTTTTAGTATTTGATGTAACATTACAATGAAATTATAGTTAATGTTTTTTACTACCATCATTACGTTAATAACTGGACATTTTTGACAAAATTGCAATACCAAATAAAAAAAGTTTCTAAAATTGATGATGCTACATTTTACATTTTAGAAAAAATGTTAATGTATTTCAAAATATAACACTATACAAAGTTCCTAAACTGGCAAAATTTTAAAACTTTTGTCCAAATAACTGGAGTGTTAGCCCAGCTGATTTTATTAATAACTGCATTAGTAGGATACAGATAAAAAAGCAAAAAACTCATAAGGTTACCAGCAGGGCCGTAGCCAGACCGCAAAGCAAGGGGGGCCAACTTTTTGTTAGGAGGGGGCCGAAAAAATTTAAATGATTTTGGCATTTTAACCTCTTAAATACCGGTATCCACAAAAATTGCAATATATCAGATTAGTGTTAAGACCAACACTGGTCTCTTATTTTATCCGCTAGTTAAATCACGGCAACCATATTACAATGACCAACATAACACAGTAATTGTTGACTTGTTGTACAAATAGCGGTACTTGTTATGAGCAAAAACTTTAACTGGCTCGAAAAAGCTACTACCGAGGATTTTGATATATATGATTACATTCCGCCTATACACCCGTGAGCTAGTCTATTGCAATTGCAGTCGCGGATGTTTGGATGCAAACCGTCTCACAAATAAGTCTAAATCGATAGATTTCGATACAGAATGTTCAAAGGCCATAAGCACCAAGTTTGCCTGTCTTGGTTGTAACATGCTCCGTCTAGTGGGAGCGTCAACCCTTGTTAACACTGAGAATCCACACTCACAAACGGCAGTGCTAGATGATGCCTAGATCCAAATGTAGCAATATCTGCTGCAAGGTTGAACACTTTACAGATCAGAAAACTAGAAACAAAATTTATTTACACTGATTGGATTGAAGAGAAAAACTAAACACTGCTTAAAAGATTACGGGTTTATATTTTGTATGCGTTGTCTTCAAAAACCACTTGCTTTACCACTGCACGTTTTGCGATTTATCACTGCACAAATTGGTTATCACTTGTAACATCCATTTATTGAGTTTTAAAAAACTAAGAAACGAAGTACACCTGCAAAACACAAACCATAAATATAAAGCGAACAAAGTAGGTCTGTTTCACACAATCAGAACTTGAAGTAACAAAACGTCCCTATAACCGAACATTGTAAGAAAAGCTCTTATGAAAACTAGACTGAGTGAGCTGGGAACGCGAACTGAGAAAACAATCAACATAAGCGCTCCAAGCAAAGAAACCAGAACGTAGGACCATATTATGTAGACTAAACGTAATTTTACAACATCACTGACCCTTAGAATTAGGTACAATACCGAGAATAGCGACAGCTGATATCAAATAGCCTAATTTGTACCAGTTTGTAGGCCTGCTGGAAAACCATTCCCTCTTTGTTAGGTTATCATTCTTTCCCAAAACATTTTTATTTTGCACAGTTTCTGACAATTTTTCTACCAACCTAACACGTGTTGGCCTTGGTTGAATTGAACATGTTGAGGTTGCCAAATGAGGGGGTGGGGGGGGGGGGGGGCGAAATTGTTTAATCATTTTAGCTGTTAACTAAACAAAACAACTGTAGTTAATTGGGCCTAGGTTGGAGCTCTGCAACGGGAAAGATGGGCAAAATCATTATAATTGTTGCTGTTGCTCGAGAATGTTGGGATTTTCCCAGAGGGGGGCGAGGCCCCCCTGGCCCCCGGCTGGCTACGGGCCTGATTACCAGTACCCAGCAGCAGGCTATTGAATCCTACCTGTGAAGAAATGTAGCCTACATGCTAGCGAATTAGCTTATCTGTGCTCCCCAATTGTGCTCTTTTACACTTAATTTTTGCAAATGTTGAATCGAAACTTATAATTCTGCCCAAATTGCAATACCAAATACAAAAGTTTCCAAAACCTGCATTGTGCTATTAGCATCAGGCCTGGATATTCACTACGTGCTCATGGATCTGTAGTGCACCCCCCCAAACCCGTCACCAAAAAGGAATTTTTTGTATGTTCCCCATTCATACCTTTTGCTTACAGGTTAGATATGAATAAGACACAATACAATAGCAGGGTTGAGCATTATAACAATAGGCTGCATTTTACATATTTACATATTTACAAATAGTTTTAACAGTCGAACCTTTTCGCCCTAACGCCCTCATCGGGAACCTGAAAATATTTATAAAAATGCAATGAGTTTCATCTTCTTGAAGATAAAATTACATCAGGAAAAGGCAACTACATAAATAACTACAAAAAAATTGCACCACAGGGAACGTGATACATCAAGTAAATGTGGAGGAGAATGGACACACCTCCAGCAAATAATGGTTTGTTTAAATTTGGGTTGTAGCGTTTGATTAACACTGCTTCCTTAATTTTGCTATCAAATTGGGATTTGCCTTTGTGTAAGTTTTAAATGAGTCAGCAGAGAATTTTCGATCTGTACAAAAAGAACATTCCATGATATGGTCTTTGATGGCACTTTTCTTTAACCACTTCCGCTCGGCGGTCGGCTATAACCGACATTTTTTTCCGTGCCAATTCGTCGGACGTCGGCTACTCCCGACAGATTTTTCTTGGTTTGACTGCGGTAGTCGGTTTTTGCCGTCCTTTGCTAGCAGTTGAGAGGGGAATCACCTAATGGTTCTGTTATCTTGAGGCAATGATTCAGCTGTAATAAATCAGTGTTATAGCGGAATTTTGTTTGTGAGAAATTTGCCTGTGAAGTAAGCTTTCTGAGCTACTGTAGCCTACTGTTTCAGCAGATTTGCTGTTCGCATGAGCGACTTGAAGGTATTCCAGTGGTTTGCTTAGCTGTAGAGGTGGCAACGCGAATCTTTTGTTGTAAACCGAAGTATTTTTCCACAGGGGCGGGTTTAGTCTGATGGAGGGCCCGGGGCACTTTTAGATCGGGGGCCCCTTGCAAAAAATATTAAAAACTATCTCTACATCTACAGTAGCATTAATCCAGCACTGCACTGCACTACACAGCATTTTGCAGAAACTTCAAAGGCTGAAAGAAAAAAATATACCACAAAATCACATTGTTTCACGTCTGGGGACCTTTCAAAACGGGAGCCCGGGTCACCTGCATCTGGATGGTGTAACCGATCGTTTGTTCAAGATAAGACCTCTGCTTGATGAATTTCTCCACAATGTTCAGGAAGTCTATTGTCCACAGAAGCACATCTCTGTGGATGAATCTATGCTGAAATTTCACGGCAGGCTAAAGTTCAAGCAATACAATCTTTCCAAGAGGGCACGGTTTGGACTAAAGCTGTTACGACTCTATGAATCATGTGGGAGTAGCCTATGTGTCGATACACCTGGAATGTCAAACAATACAGTGGCCAGGATCGAGACAGTGCTGTACCAGAAAGTACAAACGTGGTCATAAATTTATGCCATGATTTACTTGGAAAAGGTTATTATCTTTTTATCGATAACTGGTACAGCAGTCCACAGTTATTTTGCACATTGCTGCAAAACAAAACCCACACAGTTGGTACAGTTAAGCTGAACCGAAAGCACATGCCAAGCAATCTTTCGGAAAAAAAATAAAAAGAGGAGAGCACGTGTTCAAGACAGCAAATGGTGTGATGGCAATGGTGTGGACAGGTGCGGATTTAGGGGGGCAGAGGGTGCCGGTCCCCCAGGCCCCCTTTTTGAAGGGCCCTTCGACGTAGAAAAAATGTGATTTTGTGTTATTTTTGTTTTCTTTCAGCCTTTGAAGTTTCTGCAAAATGCTGTGCAGTGCTAGATTAATGCTACTGCAGAGGTAGAGGTGGTTTTTCGCGCCGTTGGTGCAAAAAATTTTTTTGTACGGGGCCCTCTGATCTAAAAGTGCCTCGGGTCCTCCATCAGCTAAATCCAGCCCTGGGTGTGGAAGGACATAAAGATGTTCTACATGGCATTCATCAGAACTATGTCCAACAGGTAAAACAAACCTCAATGGAAATCCCATCATAAAACCCACTTGTGTGATTTCGTACAATCAAGGGATGGGGGAGTTGATCGTTCAGATCAGCTTTCAGCAACCTGCCGCTCTGTAGGAAAGCACACAAGGTGGTACAAAAAGTTGTTTTTTTATATAGTGGACATAGCATTGGTGAATTCATTTCTGCTATTCAAAATGCTCCATCAAGAGCACGGACGATTGACTTTGCCAAACTTCAAAGTCATGCTAGCCCTTGAGATGTTGGAATCAGCAGAAATTCCAGAGTACCTAAACCCTGGCCGAAAAAGATCTTTTCCCACCCCTGAACGTCTCAGAGCTGAAGATGGACATTTTTGGCTTTTATTTTTCCAAGTGTTCGTTTATTTCGATGTAAAATCAAATGTCAATAACTGACAATGTTCGCCTTTATACAAGACAACACTGCTGTTTTTATTTTTGAAAATGTTCGTTTATTTCGATGTAAAATCAAATGTCAATCACTGAAAATGTTTGCTTTAATACAAGACACCACTGCTGCATTCATTTTACAATTTTTTTTTTTAATTTTAATGCAAAATTAAATGTCAATCACTGAAAAAGTTTGCTTTTATATAAGACACTACTTTTTGTACAAGACAGTCAAAATGCAGAAACGCGAAAAAAAAAGAAAAAAATGCCGTTTACCGCGTCACGATCACGGCGCGCGAATGCCGATGGGAAGTGGTTAACTCCCTAAAGTTCAGATGCCCCCGTACTTTCGTGGTCAAATGTCTGGTGGACATACCGATGTATATGTAGGCTACCGTATGTCAATTTCGAATCACACGGGCATGGAAAACTGTGTACCAGTGGCGTATCCTGGTTGGTTGAGCAAGGGAAGCAATAAAACTCGTGGGGGAATAGAGCGTGCCGAAGGTACGTGTTTTCTAGGGGGGTCCGGGGGCATGCTCCCCCGGAAAATTTTTGCAAAATTACACTCAAATAATGAATTATACTGCTTTCTGGAAACACTTTTAGGGTAATTTTTGTATGAAATTTATTAGCAGATAAACAGCTATTAACTTTTAAAGGTAGCTCTTACACACAAACGGGCAAAAATGCGACTATAATTAGAGAACACCAAAAACTCAGCTACAAAGTCAAGTCTAGCTTAGACCTCACATATCCTGTCTTATTCCAAAGTCTATCCAACCAGGATAACAGTGTAAAGTTAACATTTGGCTCAAACTTTTGCTCACAAGGCCGATATTATAACCATAACAGTGCCCTAGATTTTCTCATTACATAGCTCACTGGCACAACATCCAACAGAGCAGAGTTGCCAGACTATGAAAAGTCTTAAAGCCAAAATAATACAAAGAAAAGGCCAAAACAAGGAAAATATTAGACAAAAAAGGCCAAATGGATATATTTACCTGTTTCTATCAAAAATAATAAAATTTACATATATATTTTATAACTTGTAGTGGATTTTAATAAATTGTAGCAAAAATAATTCTGATAGTAGCCCAAAAAATAGCAAGTTAGCCTATAAAAGTAGCGGATGAGTTTTGATCCGCCACATTACGAGTATTAAACAAGTATAGAACATGTATTGAACAATGTTGAATATGGTTTCATCTGGTAAGGTTACAATATTAGAGAAATATTGATTATTATGCATTTTGAAAAGTTATTTAAAAAAAAACTAATTCGCGGAATTTGGCTAATCTGGCAACTTCGCGACTGGAAGCAATTTTTAAATCGCTTCCAGCGATTAGTTAAAAGAAATGTAAATTGCGAAAACTTTGCGCTGCTTTTTTCCTTTCTTTCAAACTTGTTTCTTCTTATTGCAAAAACGAGAGCAACGGATGCAATACGAATCTTCGCTTCCGTTGGCTTCCAACTTTTTTAAAATTAAAACCGAGTTCAAAATCATACGGGGGGCATGAGTTAAAAACCGTTCTAAATCGCATTTAGGTAAAGAAATTACGAAATCGTTTTACTGAAAAATATCAGCTTCTCTTTTTTCAATTTTGACAGGGGAAGCAATGCTTCCCTTGCTTCCATTGAGGATACGCCCCTGCTGTGTACGACATTTGAGCAGAGAGACGAAGGTGCCTGGGACTTTAGTTGAAAAAACGAACTAATTTTGAATGTTTTGTAAGTAGGAAAAACGTCCAGATCAAATTTACTGTTTACAAAATTAGTGTTTTGTTGCAAACTGTTTGTTGTTTTCGCACTTATTTGTGTTGGCAAACAAAAAGCTAACTCTATTTTGTCATACATGACAAAAAAGTTGAGATCTATAGACGATTGCGAGAGTGGACGTAGGGATGAGGATGCTGATGGTGCTAGTATCATGGCTGTGAGTGCCTTTAAATATTAATCAAAGGAATGGGCATTGGCCAGTGGCGTAGCCAAGGGGGAGTTGGGAGTTTCAATCCCCCTCTTTAGCACGCGTGTGACGTCACGACATTAAGAATGATGCTTTCAGTCTCTTTATTTCTCTAAAACAAAGTTTGCATAATTTTAAACGAAACTGCATTAAAAGAGCGAGTTTTGCCAATACTAAACATTCAAATATTTCGGCCAGGAATTAGCAACAAGAAAACATAGAGACTTAGCTTTATTTCCGAAAACTACTGAAGAATACATGATCTTATCCTTTTGCTATGCCACCGGACAGCACCATTTACAGGAATATTCATACCCACATTTTTGTTGAAAATGCTCTCAAAATGCACCAAATTCAAAGTAATTTTTCAAAAATTTTAGGGTAGGCCCCCCCAGACCCCTCGCCGCTGGATGTCGTTTTAGGCGAACACGCCTCTGGCTTTGCCCGCCGGCCGTTAAAAGCCCCTCTTTCAAAATTCCTGGCTAGGCCACTGGCATTGGCCTATTGTCGCTGTCACTGTTATCGCAAATCACTCAGCCGACATTTCTGAATTCGCCCCCCCTAATTTTTTTTCTGGGTGCGCTACTGTCATGGATACTTGTTAATTCAACTACCCATATACCGGTACTTGCTGTACATCTAATCTACTGCAAAGGCTTTGTTAAGAAAAACAGCTTACTGGTAACTTTTCAACTGTCTTTCCAAACAAGTATTCTTTAAATATGCTCTACGTCAGGGCTTCCCAAACTTTTTTTCTTGCGACCCCTTTTAATCTCCTAGAATGGTTCGCGTCCCCTTACGATTAAAATGACGAACAGTGCGAAATATAAATTTGTGATATTTATTGAAAGGCTTAAATCTAACGAAAACCAAAATCAATTTACAGTTCTCAGTTCAGTTTATTTTTATTTATTTTTCACCATAACAACGAAGCCTACCGGAAACAAAACAAAAAAGCAAACACATTTATTCAGTCTCTCTAAAGTCTAAACAAAGCAAGTCCAGCCGTGGCTCAGCGTTTCTTAATGCAGGTCTCAAGGCGGTTTCAATGTTGCTTAGTCTGGAACGGCGAAGTGAGAACATTTCAGATGATCCTTTTGAAATTTTGGTTTCCAGATGTTCAATTTTTTGATGAACGCATTAATTTTAGATTTCAATGCAAAATATTGATGTTTTCTCCTAGGAGGGACAGGTTAGATTCGTTTAGGTTTTCAAGCAAGTCTGACATTGGACATAATTTCAAAAGCTAAATGTTATTGCGAAAATGGTGGACCAAGACTGAATTTTATTCTGTTGGAAAAATCACAATTTCGGTTTTCAACGTTAATTGGCCATTTTAAAGCTTTGACTTTTGAAAGCCGCCTCACTTCACGATGCAGTAAAAAGAGTTTTTAACTCCGATTCCATTTCACCTCATAAATTTTCAAAAATACGAACAGCCTATTGAGTGGGCGACTCTTAATGAAGTTAATAACTGTCACACAGCATCTCGCACAGAAGTGTTAATATGCAGTAGGCTACCTTGTGCAAATTGGTATACTTTCTGCGACCCCTGAAGTTCGCTACGCGACCCCCTCGGGAGTCCCGACCCCCAGTTTGGGAAGCCCTGCTCTACGTAACATTTTCTGGCTGTCTTCCGTAGCTGACTGTACCAGCTGCGCTGCAAACCTTTCTGCAGTTTAAAAAAGATCCGCGTGTTTAACTCGCTACAAATTATACCATCCTGCTGGTAGCCTAGTGTCGTGAAAATAAGGCAATCGCTGCAAGCCTTCGTATCTCCTTCTTTAGATATCCCTGGTTAAGTTTGCCAACCTGAGAAAGATGGTCAACAATCTACTTGTTCTGTTCGGGTCTGCAAACATTTTCCACCGTGAACATTAACAACATAAAGCTGCGTTCCAATCTAACTGATATTCACGTGCAGTGTTCACTTGAGGATTTCCAACTCCGACATGTAGCCAAAGTTCAAAGAACTTGTTACCGTAATGACTTTGATTGAACACAGATGTCTCATTGACTTCAGTAGCTATTGGCGTAGCCTACATTACGTTAATAAATTCATTAAATACTGCTTTTGGTCTCTATGCTTTAAACTTAATGTGTAGGCCTACATTAAATACGATTTATTGTTTGTATAGGTGGATAAATACTCGATTGATGTATCGATTCAAGAATCCGGCACGCCAAGCACTTCATTTTCTCAAATCGGGCCTGCCGACTGGACAAGTTGCTCGCTCCTGGATTAAAGGTATAAATTGCAAGTGCATGTAATACTAAGTTATATACAATAAGCTCGGCTATCTTAGACCTACATTGGTAGCCTAATTTCTATTGTATTCTTGTTTCCGAATTTATTTCGTAAAAGTGGTAATTTTTTGTAGCCTATTATGCACTTTTAAAAGTTTGTTGTTGTAAGGCAGGGCTTCCCGATTCGTTTATCACCCCACACCCCATGGGATTGATGAAGCCAATCTCGCACCCCCTGTTTTGAAGCGGAGTGGTTCTGATGAAAAATTCAAAATACGTACGAAAACAACGCAGAAAAGCAGCTTTATATGGCTAACGAATAGGAAAAAGGGCAGCCTTCAACAACGCAATCACACAAAATGCAAAAGCGAATATATAAATAAAAAAATAACACAAACTGAGAAAATAATGGCGTTAATCAAGAACTTTGAGTTTTCTCCTGCCTCTGCCTTACCTTTATTGCAAGGGCCACCGGCGTGTAATGCCAATGGCCAATCAGCGCAACTTAGCTCACTCAAATTGACAAAAAAAAACAATCCAGTTGCTAGTCACTGGTCAGGCCAATAGGCAATATCAGTTCTGTTTTTAGCCTGACTAGTAGCTGACACTTTCCTTTTCGTAGGCTAAGTCAACCCACAAACGTGAAAAACTTTGTTCTCGCTTAAAACGCGTTCTTTCCAAATGTGTAAGATAAGAAATTGCCAACAATGAGACAATTGCTGACACAATATTATCGCATTATCCCGCCACCAATCATGTGACGTTCGCACCACAGCCGTTTTGTTTTCAGCAACTTATCGGGTGGTATTTTGTTGTGCATTGTGCTGTATAGGCCAACATAGAATTCTCTGAGAGATAATCACCAACTCCCTCGTTAAGCAAAATCCATCTCTATATACGGAATAGCTCTTCTTCCTCGGTAGATTCTCGCACCCCCAGCAACAGCTACTCGCACCCCCTGGGGGTGCGAGCACCCCCAATCGGGAAGCCCTGTTGTAAGGGAAGGGAAGATTTTTACCAGTATTCGAGGGAGACCTTTTCCGAATTTATTTCGTAAAACTGGTAAGTTTTTGTAGCCTATGATGCACTTTTAAAAGTTTGTTGTTGTAAGGAGAGGGAGGATTTTTACCAGTATTCGAGGGAGACAAGATGGTGCTGCGACAGCTGCCACGCCACTGAGAAACGCAATGCAATACGCTTACCTTGCTGAACAAAGTAGCCTAACTATCTAACCTCCACAATACATCATACGCCACTCTGAGTGTGTTCTTGGCAACTCACTTAAAGGCAAACGTTTTGGAAAACTTGGGTGTGACCTTGTGTCGATGCAGTGCCTGTCTTCGGGTATTTCGGGCCCTGTGCAGAATATGCTTTGCGGGCCCCAACGACAATGATCCAATTCAGTAGCGTAGGTAAGTATTTTGAAAGGGGAGGGGGGTTTGACGGCCGACCGGCGAAACCTGGTGGCGTGATCGCCGAAGGCGACACCCAGCGTCGTGGGGTCTGGGGAGCCTCTCCCCACAAAATTTTGATAAATTACTTTGAATTTGGTGCATTCTGAGAACATGTTCAACAAAAATTTGTGTATGAATATTATATGTGATTTCCATAACCACAAATATTTAGTGAAGTAACCCGAAACACGAATTTCAAAATAAACAAGCTAATGTTTGTTTAAATTCAAAAACTGAAATGGCACAGGTAAGAAAATTGCTATCACTATTTCTGTACTAAAAATGAGACCAAAATCGCTTTTCAGATTTCAACAATCAGTAAATGTTTGACCTAGGCCCAAAAACCTTTCCCAAATCAAATTGAAAACTTTCTGACCGTCTGCACTTACTTTACTGTAAATTCTCTTCTGGTGAGCCTACAATGACCAGTGAAACATCACTAGAATTGGGAAGTAATACTCTAGCGCCATGTGACAAATAAAAGTTCAAAAAAGCAACCGCTAGATAGAAATAGTAAGTTTTGCAGTTTGGGAAATTTTGAAATTGCGCAAGACAACTATGCTTTTGGCACATCGGGTTTGATCTGGTCATGGAAAAGGGAAGGAAGTGTAATGAAAAGTAGCCTTTGCCTAGGATGCAGATATAATTCAGATATAGGCTATGCATTGGAGAATGTAGAAACTTATTTAAACATGTAGGCTATATTATACAGGCTAATGTGGGGGTGTTCAGAACCGGAAGCAAATTTATAAATGTCTGAATAGGCTATTGCAAGCTGGTGTAAATTCGTTGGCAAGAGAGGTAGGCGAGTGGATACTGGTTAGCTTTTTTTAATTTAGCATGCAAGACCTGACTTCACATCTATGGTTGTTTAAACCTGATAGAGTTAGTTAGTTTGATAGAGTTTCAGTCCCGCAGAGCGAATCAAGATATATGAAGATCTTTTCAGTGTTGTTTTCGTGTTTCTTCTGCTGTGTTGTAGATTTTAATTTGATTAATAAATTAGTGTGTTCCCAAGTCTTTAAAATTGTTTGGATTGATATTTCTGCACTAAATAAATAAGAATTATGAAAATTGCGGATCCCGTGGTAATTTATATTGTCCTATGGACCAACATCGTTTTTGGGATCCATTACGCCAAGGTTTGGTGTTTTGTTTTTAGATGAAACTATCTGAAAATAATCAGTAGGTATGCAAGAGCTAACCATGTCAAATAAACATGCAATTGAAAGATTTGTAGTAGGCTATCCATGAATTTCCCAAATTGTGCAATTACGCATTAGGGATTTTTCCGTAAACCGCCAAATTCTTGCTCTCAATCACGATTTTCGTCGGTGTATTTAACGTTGTTGCAGTTTTCAGCTGAAATTAAGTTTTTGTAAAGTAGATGCAAGTAGCTAGAAGTGATTACCACCAAAAATATATATATATTCAGAATTAAAGAGTGGGTGAAGAAAAATATTTCGTGTTTATGAAAACAAAATTCGTGGTTAAGGAAATCACTAATACTGTAAAATGGTGCTGTCCGGTGACATAGCAGAAGGATAAGATCATGTTTTCTTTGGCATTTTTCGGATTACTGCATTTTACTGTTTTACTGCATTTTCTGAGTAAATTTCGGGCCCCCTAATTTGCGGGCACTGTGCGATCGCACGATTCGCACACCCCAAAAACCGGCACTGGTCGATGTAGGCTAACTGTTAATTTTACCTACCGTGCTTCGTTTACTGTTTCTCTTTAACTATTGAAAATAAGAATATCAAGTCACTGTAGGCTATGTTTTAAACTTAATGATGTCATACCTTGTTGAATTAACTTTTTGACCAGGGGTGTTCAAATGATTTCTGCCATGATCGACCACAGCCAAACCTGACAAAATGATGATCTACTAAATATGAATACCGTAGTAAACATATTGGACATGCTTTAATTTTTATGGTGTTTTATTTAAGTAAATGTACCCTACAACATATCAATAACTTTGTAAAAGTCAAAAGTGAAGTGTGCTACAGCTGTAGGATTGTTTCAGTGAAAAAAATGATGAGTTGGTTTGGATCTCACATTAGCATCAATACGGGGATTTCTGTCACTTACTGATATCTTCAAAAGCTTATGAAGATGAGCGTTTGTGAGTCTCGTTCTGTGCTTGTTTTTTTTTTTTATAAAATTCTTTGATGAAAACAACGACTCACAAAGGTACGTAGAAGCGAAGCAAGTAAGGACCCTTCTAGCCAGCCTGGTTATAACCAGGGGCGGATCTACCGGGTGGGCCTGATCGGTACAGGCCCACCCAGATTGACAGTGGACCCGCACCCAAAATCAGATTCATGAAAAAAAAAAAATATTTAGTGTTTAACACTAGAACAACCAAGTGGCACTGAGTTGTCTGTGGCATCACTATTTCACAGCATGATACCATTTTAACATTTGCACCACTATACCGCTTTAATTTTTGTATTCTGGCCCGCCGTGGCATTATTGGTTAAAGCCCACCAAGATAATTCCTAGGCCCACCCATAAATTACGTTCTGAATCCGCCACTGATGGTTATAACTGGGTAGCCTATAGGCTACCTTTCCAAGGTCGAGTGATAACCGAGTGATAACCAAAACACATTTGGGTCTGCGATACAAATCTCATCTCTTTTAAGCTTACACAGTTCAACCTGCATTTTAGACACCAGCAATGCATATTCAGTTGAAAGTTGGGTTTTTCAAGTGCCATCATCATCAGCAAACAGTGGATAAGAGATTAGCTCTATAACTAAACTGATAAACATGGCAATAAACATGTGAGGGCATAAATCGACAAGTCTTTGAATGCAGGATGCTGAAGCACACCAAACCAAAATGCTTCACTGTCATCCACTGATATCCCATTTTTTCCGTTGAGTTCATTCATCTTTTCTTCAATACGTAAAACAGTGCTTTTAAACGTTTTTTTGTACATTTTACATTTTTCTGAGACAAGGCTACTACAATTTTACCAACTACTCACTTTACTGATTTTTCTTGTGATATGGACAACTGAAGGGTCATCACAAAATTAAAAAAATTGATAGAACTGTAAAAAAGTTTTCTTTGCTTTTACATAAATGCATTCTTATCAAATAAATTGCTAGATTTTGCTTGAAATTTTGGATGCCAAAACATCGGCAGAACCTTACTGCAGCAGTGTGAGTGTGACGTTACCTACCGTTACCGCTGTAGCGTGAAGTTTACCACTGCACTGTCATCATGACTTGAATAGTATGAAATATAAACATGATATCACTTTTTTTCATGCATTTACGTTGGCAATACACACTTTGTACACATGTAGACGGGTCACATAGGCCTACGTTGCACCTTGGATCTCCGAATATATGGCGGTAAACCTCATACTGCAGTAACACTATTGTCATAATGTTATGATCCTTCAGTTGTCCTTGCCCACCTTTTCTTTAAGTGAGCAATCTCTACTTCTACCATTCCTAGTTTTATCCCAAATGCACATACGCATGTTCTGCAAATGAAAAACTACCGTTAAATTAACGTAACACCAGTGACTTAGCACTAAACTGTTTACTTGGCTGCAAGTGACGCTAATGTCAGTTTTTGTAAATGAGTTACTCCCTAGGAAAGAAGAAATTTACCAATCAGCAGTGGCGCCGCCAGACCTTCAACATTGGGGGGGCAAAATATTGACAGTGCAAGACAGTAGCATAGTCAAAAATTTTGAAAGGGGGGTGTTGACAGCCGTCGGGCGAAGCCCGATGGCGTGTTCGCCCAAGGCGACACTTAGCAGCTGGGGGGCCTCCCCCAGAAAATTTTGAAAAATTACTTTCAGTTTGGTGCATTCTGAGAGCATTTTCAACAAAATTGTGGGTATAAATATTTCTGTAAAATGGTGCTGTCCGGTGGCATAGCAAAAGGATAAGATCATGTTTTCTTCGGCATTTTTCGGAAATAATGCTAAGTCTCTATGTTTTCTTGTTGCTAATTCCTGACTGAGATGTTTGAATGTTTTGTATTGGCAAAACTCGCTCTTTTAATGCAGTTTTGTTTAAAATTAGGCAAACTTTGTTTTAGAGACATAGGTTGATTGCTTTTTTTGCGAGATTATTACAGTTTTATTATTTATCAATTTTCTCCTTGGTTGATTCAAAAAACGATCTTATTCCGGTAAGTCACTAACTTTTATGCTCTGAAGTCAACCCAAAGTTTAGAAAACGTAACGTCATAGAGGTCATACATCTTGATGAGTGTCAAACAAAAAGCTTTGAGACAATGAAGTTACTTTAGGCTATTTCTGATATATTCAAGTTTTGTATAACGAATAGCTGTTTAGATGTTAATCTAGATCGAACAAGCGATCTCAGCAGTTGCAGATGGCTTGCATCCTTGCACAGTTTGACGTGAAATTACATCATAGGCTAAAACTTTTCTTGTAAACAATGTATTAACATCCGTAAATTCAATTTGAAAGGTTGAAACCCCATATCCCCCTCCCTTGGCTACGCCACTGGTGCAAGACATGCAAGACAGTGGTATATTATTTAATTTCTCTTGTTTTCTACCAGGGCTGGAAAAAATGTTTAGCTTCCCGGGAATCTGTTTTTTTAGAGAAAAAATTTCCCGCGGCTTACAATCACGATAATGAGAACCTTATATTTTACTGATCTCCGGAGCTGACGTAAACCTTAAAAGTCTTGTCGACATATTCTTGATGCCCCCCTTATCGAAAATTGTTCTTTGTATTACCGCTTTGAAGGAGGATTACGACTATGAACAAAAGAATAAATTTTAAACTTACGACTCAGCTCTTCGGAGTTGAGTATCTGCTTTGTTTCTACTTTCTAGGCTATGTGTGATTGTGTAATATGGACCATCTTGAGTCTGATGCAAATAAATAAATAAAAAAATAAATTTTGAATGGAAAAGACATGACGTAATGTCTTCCAACCTTAGTTATATATTTTTTCATTACGTAACGTCTTGTAGGAATAAATTGAAAATCAGTATGATCACTCAAAATGAAAGCAATGGGACAACGAATCCTCACTAATCCAATCAATCAATGGTCTTGTTGCACTGAAGATGACAACCTTATATTTTACTGATCTCCGGAGCTGACGTAAACCTTAAGGCATAGATCTGTTGACTCAATGCAAACCCTTTGAAGGTTGGGAGGGGGGGGGCTGTCAATTCAACTTTTTTGTATCAACAGTTGTATCTTTAAAACCACTGAGGCTGCGATAGCGAGATTTTTTGACTTTTCCTAACTTTTATTCACCTCTATTGAGCTGAAATTTTGAGCGAATAAGGTTATAAATTGAAAGATATGAGGCATTTCTCAGCACATCCTCTAAAATATTTCATATTCTATTGTGAAACATTTTCCCACCAGCTGGATGAAAGTAATTAATTTGGCCCATGTCTCGTTAATCCTAACTGTTTCACAGCGTGAAGGGCATTGGCTGTATGTAAAATAATGTAAAAAAAATTAATTTCAACATTACTATGCACGTTCTTCATTACTCTACCAAAAAATAATGTATAAACTCACGCTACAAATTACACTCAAAAGTGACCTCAACATTTCAACGTATATGAGCAGTTCTAAAATTCACATAGTTTTAATTTTCGGATAGGTTATGCTCAGCGTGAATAATTTTACAAAGTGAATCCCAAATTTTGAAACCGTGCCAAAATGACAGAGATATGACTCCTAAAGCATAAGAAGAATTGACAGCCCCCCCCCCCCCAAACTGAGCAAGACTCAGGAGCCCAACCTTCTAAGGGTTAAAAGTCATGTCGACTTATTCTTGATGCCCCCCTTATCGAAAATTGTTCTTTGTAGTACCGCTTTGAAGGTAGATTACGACTATGAACAAAAGAATAAATTTTAAACTTCATATTTGTATTGAAAATACATGACGTAATGTCTTCCAACCTTATCACATTTTTTTCATTACGGTACGTAATATTTACCACCACCAAACCACTTTTGACCATCGAATTTGTTAATTTATTATTCGGTAAAATGTTTAAATGATGTCACGTCATTACGCCGATTTGAGATATAATTTCATTCATGACGTCGTATGGATGAAAAACTTTTACAAGTTTTATACTCTGCTGAGATTAAAGAAGAAACATAAATGATAAATATTGGAGAAATTGAGTCTCCTTTACAACTTAAGAAGCGAACAACTCAAAACTGCTGAAACAAAACGTTTTGTTAAGTGAAAGAATCACTGCAAGCAACCAATGCCAAAATGCGCGCGGAAGAAGTCATGGGAGTGTGAGGTATCAAAAATTTAACAGGTTGTTATTTTTCTACATCAATGTGACGTTAGGTAAAACTTCAACAAGTCTATATCTTTGCTTCTGTAGAAAATCTTTTTATCTACTGTACAATTTAGTCATCAAGGTTCTCCATACTTTTTTTTAAAAAGAGAGCTTTTACCTCCCCCCCCCCCCCCCCCCCCCCATGCAACTTGAGTTGACTTACTTGAGGTTGGGATCCAAATACTAAAAAAAAATATTAATATGTATTAATAAAAAAAAAAAAAATGATGCCCAAACATTGGGGGGGCAGCTGCCCCGCCTGCCCCCCCCCTGCCGGCGCCACTGCCAATCAGTGTCGATGGCACAGGCCTAATTAGAGCTCACAGGGCCAAAAACAGTGGCAAAACACTTTTACTTTCCTGATGACAAAGTGTGAATCATAAAACATGATGCTTAACAGGAAATTTTGAATTTTTAGAACAATTTCCTATATTGCACTCCAGGACAGATGCCGATGCTCTTGCTCCCTCTGGTGGTTTCGTTTTTCTAGACAAATTTCAACGAGCCGGTTTAAAATACATTGCGTTGTCTTTGACAATAAGCTGAGCGTATTAGTAATCAATTCACAAAGGGAATTGAACAATCGACTTTTGTGATCTTCTCTTTCTCAAAGAAAATTTTTGTCTTGTGGCGCAACTTCGGCGAATTACAGAAATTCCTTTGTCAAAATAATCGGAGTAAAGCAGCGGGTTGAGAGCGCTGTTGATCGGCAACAAGACGATTGCTGAAACAACGTAAGCAACATCCGGGACACTAACGCCTCCAAAGTGAAAGAAAACCATGAACGACAGTGGAATCCAGCAACAAAAATCTGTGACCAGCAATCGAGCGATTTTCTTCTGCATTGCTGAAATAGACAAAATTAAAATTATCAAACAAACGAGAAACAAGTTAACGAGCGGTATTAGCGGACAAAAGTTGTCCTTTTTACATTGTTATGGCGTGAGAACAACACGTAGTTTACGGCCTTCATATTGAACGTTTTTCTTCTGGTGCTTGCAATTGAAACGTTTCGTGTGACAATTAGAAGAAACCTCACGCCAGGAACCGATTCATCTCCTATAGGCAAGATGGTTGTGGAAATTGGGCCTTTTTAGTTGTAGCTTTGTCTTCACCACTGTTTTTAGGTGGAGACAAAATTTTATTCCATGAAAAGTGACTCAATTGGAAATGAAATTCATCACAAAGAAATTTAATTCATAACTACTGTAAGATAATGTCGAGTTTAACGAAATATTTTTTTCAATGCGTTTGGTTGACCTTTCGTAAACCTGAACAGTGATCGACAAATCTTGAAAAACAAAGGATCACTCACACATTGTAAAATCTTACGTCACTCTCTGCGTTTCAACTGAGACTTTCAGGAGTTTTGATCCAAACGTAACATCAAACAGAATTACTTGGATTTGCAAGCAAAATCAAATAAGATTCTTCACTGGAAAACTTAGCTCGAAAAAAGGTTAATTTTGAAACGAAATATTTTGCTTCAAACAACCCCATGGTTGCTTGTTACGTTAAAAATACAATGTCAAAAATGCCTTTTACGTCAACGATTGTGCGCTTTGCCACGCTACGTTTTCCCTTAGCAATCGAGTTTTGTCATTACAAGCGATACTTTCCATGGTGGAAGTAACAACTAAACTAGTTTTGAATAAAAATGGAGACGACACAAAGTGGAGATGCCTCACCTCACAAATAAACCAGATGTATGTTTGGAAGCACACAAAGGGAATCAACAAAGACCTGAAATGAAGGAAGTAAGAACTACTTAGCTAATTAGCCTTACTTTGTATTTGATTTTTGTTCCTCTTCTGACTACTTCCCGAAGCCAGTCGCTGAAGATGTTTAGTTTGCCTTCTTGCGTTGATCAAGATGAAAATGTAAGCTCCGGCCACGAACATGAAAGCAAGACAGTTAAAAGCTGTTGTCGCCAGTGAAAAGCCCCACGCCCTGTCTTGCTTTGTGACAAACAACCGAGGAATACAAACGCTATTGGCACTGTAATACCTAGACAAAGCAAAATTATTAGCACAAAAGGCCAATGGTAGTTGTATGCAGTCTGGGCTACCTGGCCGACTTAACAGGTTTATGCAAAACACAAAAGTAAGCTAAACGTCACTACCAGTATGCCAAATTGCATTGAACATTTCTTTTCCTGTATTTAGAAACATCTCCAGGCACTCCTCAACCCATTAGCCTACTATGCGCCGTTAATGGTCCATGGCTTTGAATGTGGATAAAAATAGCTTAGTAGCCTACTAAAGAGAAAACTCTTTGCACAATGCCGTTTTAGAAATACCTTTGGCCAATACATAAAAATGCAAAATAAAAAGAGAAAGTTTCAGCGGTTGCTCTCCACGTTATGTTATAAAAGTTAATTTTATTGCAATGTAACCCTGTCTGTCTTCTTTTCAAAATGTTACCGTATATATAAAAAAAAATAAACACAGCACAGAAATACTTTACCCGAGATAGTTGGAAACGTTCAATACATCACGTTGGTGAACCTGCTTCAAAGAATTTCTCAAACTATGCCATGATTTTGCCATCTGTATTTTTGGCAGCACTTGCATTGATGCGTTTGCGTGCTTTGTGTCAAAAACCGTCATCTGTTCCGCCCACAATTTAGCCGAATCAAACTTCACTGTGGCATTTCGAAAGAAAGGATTTCCAACAACGACGGCCTTGTTAGTGAAGATGTACTGCAGGTTCATTGCGAACGGAATGAATGCAACTGCGAACGATACGCACCAGATGCCAACTAACAGAAGCACAACCTTGTGCAATGCTGGTCTATTTATTGCTTGCATCGGCTGAAAAAATATGCTAAAGCTAAACAAATATATCCTTTAGTAAATAAGGTAGATCAAACACAACACAAGTGGGTCATTTCATATTAGTGCTCCAGAGCATCAGTGGTGTACGCAGAATAATTTTCTAGGAATAATTTATAGTAAAATTTTGCTTTTTTTTGCGACATCATTGATCAAAAAACTTCATTTTTTTAGAGTACTGTAGTCTACACAAAAAGTGATCTTGATCTTCAAGACCACGTTGTTTTGGTGATCTGATCTTGATCTTTAAAATCACATATTCTTGGTGATCTTGATCTTCAATGCAACGGTTTACAGCAGCCTATTGCAAGTGTATGATGTAGCAAAGTAGGCTGTAATACTAAAAGCGGAGAAAAAAATTAAAAAGAGATTGGGAAAAAGAAAAATGTTGAACTATAGGGCTCAGTTGTTGTTATTTCATGCTTTACATCTAAATCAGAGGTCAGCAAACTGCGGCCCGCGGGCCAAAACCGGCCCGCGAGCTGATTTCATCCGGCCCGCCACGTGCTGCGGAAATAACAGATGCACTACAACTGTCAAGGAAAAAAGAGAAAAAGTTTTTTGTTAAAATTGTTCGTTCTTATAGTTCATTGTTGTATGTTGAATTTGTACGCTTTTCCACCAGGCAGCCTACATGTTGGTCTTCTGTTTTTATCATTAGGCTACCACAAATGGGGACAGCCTAGGCCAAATTTGAAAAGATGTAATTTTTTTCAAGAGCACGATGCCCTGTAGTGTATTACTGCAGGGGATAACTTTTCCAGCAACCTTTCAATTTTCATCACAACTTTGCTATCTCACCGCTGACTTTGTTATTTATTGTGCTCAATTCAAGTCAATGGAGATTCTAAATAGTTGTATATCTTTTCGCAATTTGCATCCGGCCCGCAGCTGTTAATCTTGCAGCAATCCGGCCCTCAGAGAAAAAAGTTTGGTGACCCCTGAAAACCATACGTATTTATTCTTAAATTTAATCTGAGCAGCATAACAGTGCTTACAAACACTTTGACAAGTCGTGAAATTACGATTGTAGGTGTGCTTACTACGATTGCTCAATGTTTGCATCAGTTTGAAAAAGTCAATTTTCAGAGCTGTTTACATTTCCAATAATTGTCTTTGCCATTTCTTTCATGTTGCTGCTACATTAGATAAGGTATGAGATTTATAGCTTTCATTGCCACAAGTGAGAGTTGAATTGTGTGGTGTAGGCTATTATTAGCTATAACTTACCCGATAAACAGCGTACAGACGGAAAAGTGTCATAGCAACTAACGACATAACAGAAGTTTCACTTGAAATCACAACTAACACCCCCATGAAGTTGCAAGCAAAACTGGATACCCAACTCAGACTGTGCAAGCAATATTCTCCAGAAAATATCAATCCAGTTATTCCCAAGACAATAAGGTACACTCCCATGAGGCTGTCAGCCAATGCCAAGTTTAAAATCAACATATGGTTTGTTCGAAGCGGGGCCGAGTCTGACTTTCTCAATATTTCTCGCAAGCTTTTCACTTCTCCAATTACTACAATCTACACATCAAGGAAATTAGTTTGAAATCGTGATCGGGTAACAAGGTAACTTTAGTGATTAGTTTAGTGTTGGGGTTCCGAACCTTATCATTTCTAAGTTCACTCCAACACTATATAACAAAAGAAATAAATTAAAATTTAATAAAAATACTGCAAAAACAAGCTCAACCATCACATTAACTGCATTATGTAATAACTAATTAATGTACTATCATGTTTATTGTGTGTTGTATTTGTATCATTTTATCATTCTAACTAGAGGTTACTGTATAAACAAGTTTTTTAATTAAAATGACGTTTCTTAATTTTTTCAAAAGGTTGAAAAAAATAGAGGGGCCATTGATTTTTCAAAATTTTTAAAGGGGGCCACGGTGTCAAAAAGGTTGAGAACCCCTGTTTAGTGATATCAAACTAAAGTTTAGTCTGTCGTCTGCATAGGCGAGTGGTGAGAGCTCTGGTTCGATACCGTTCAAGAGCATGTGGCCGTATCTTTGGCAAGACAATAAAGTTCGTGCCTGAAGGTAGAAGCTTTCCTTCACGTCCATTTGATCTAAATTCAAACATTTCAACTACCTGGCGTAGGCCTGATAACAACAAAAATCCGGCAGTAAATAATAATGTATAGTATTGTGTAAAGAAACATATCTAACAATTTCATTGCAATTGTATCATCCTAAGTATGTTATATTGTTCAATTTTACTAAAAGCATATACCTTTAAACAATTTTTTTTTTAAGTTATAGTTATACTGAATTAGTGTTTTACTGTGTTTCCGATCAATGAAAGCAGCCCCATGATCCACACGATGGCGCGCAAGATCGGATTTTTAATAAGTTCATATCTTGATGAAAAAGCATCTTCATTTCCGCTGTCGGACTTTGTTGGACATTCATCGCTGAGATCACTGCAATCACTGCGCCCATCAAATATCTGTAAATTATGCAACAGACAGAGCACATTGAATGGTTATGACGATCCTGCAACTACTCGAACGTTTTTATTTATTGTTCAAAGATGTTTTTCTTCGTTAAATGACGCCACCTTGATGTCATCAAACCATCGTGATGTAGGCCTACGTAACGTAGCTGTCAGGTATAATATGAGGTGTGGCTTTATTATCTAACTACTAACCCCACTTGAGGAACAGTGGGTTGTGCAGTAGCAAGCTATTATAACGCAGTTTGATAAATTGTATTTGTATGTATACGTCATACATCATAATTTTTGCTGCCATACTTTAAAACAAACTTGAAACTGATAAAAGAATGAAATCCTTTATTGCAGCACCAGATGATTTAAAGTTTAAACTAAACGTTTCTCGGTCTGGGCCACTTTTACGACTTCACCACGCCTCTCAAAAGTGGTCGTTGTGCTTTCTCATTAAGCAACTGAAACTTTTTCTTAAACTTAGTGACCTGTTTATTAATATCAACGTATTACTATTGAAAATAAATAAAAGTGACAATTCATCGACCTACCTGATGTTTTGGAACAAACAGCGGATTTCCACTTTCACAAAAAAATCTTCCATCATCGCATTTGAGTTCGTCGGCATTGTTATCACAATTGATATAAAAGTCACACTTATATTCCAGGGGAATAGATACCTACATGCAATGCATACATCAAGTAATTGTTACGTTTGACACGTCATAAGCTAACGTTTAATCTGCCGTTTAATATCCCAGCAAACATCACAGTATTGGCCAGTATCGGCCCAATACTGTGATGTTTGCAGGGATGCGAAAGTAACAAAAATGACACAAAATGTTCCAGATTTTCAGCAGTGGAGTGAGACCAGATAGACATTGAAATTGAAACAAAGGCATTGAAACGACCTTTATTTCGTTTGGATAGTTACAGTTTCAAGCAATGAATGATCTGCGGCTTGTCTGTTTATGGCCAGCCACGAAAATGCAAGCGATTGGAAGGCTCATTGCAACATTCCGTTCAGGAATGCTTGAGAAACAATAGTTAAACAAGTTCTACCCAAAACGATGTTGTTGCTCTTTAATTTGTCCACTCCTAATTTCGATTACTGTACGCATTTTTCTTACCAACCTTTGAACCATTCAATGATGGACAGAAAAACCTGTTCGGACAAAGAACTTCTGTTTCTTCTGATGCTTCTTTACAATCAATTGTTCCGTCACATTTCTGAGTGTCAGAAATACTGACATGTTGATCATCACCAGTGTTGCAGTAGTGTCTGCCAGTGCAATTAACTTCATCATGATCTTGTGGGATATCCAAAAAGGACCTTTCAGTATGTGCATAATCAAAACAGTCAATGATCCCATCACAGGGCCTTGCGGGAATTCGACCATGCTATAAATAAGAACGGTTTTTGTTTACTGTAATTAATATCGAAATTACATGACTTTTTGACGGAAATTGAATTTTCTTTTGCGCATAAAAGCCTTAACCATTCATCAAACATGTTGTATTTCTTTGTGTAATAAAAAATGTTAAACCCGTTGAAGTTATTTTGTTTTGTATGTCTGTGGTACAACAAAGCGAACTCTCTACCAAAGCTTTATATGTAGCCTAATCATTTCTAGAAATTTGATAAGTACTGTACAATGTACATGCATTAAGTTGTGTATTAACATTCAATTTCTTGCACTTTTTAAATATATGCATCCACGACAGTATTTGTGTTGAGTGGACCAAACGCAAAAAAGTTTGCCCACCACTAGTTCAGATAGCCTACTGTAGCTGACTGCATTCGTATTCGTATTACGTGCATTCGTTAAACGTTGAAGTTGTCAGTACAGGCTACAATGCAATTGTTTGATATGACATAGGCTACATTTCAGCTGTTTTAACCAAATGAGATGTATTTTCACAAATCTTTGTGACTCAATATTCAAAGCAAGTCTATTTTAGTCAGCAAGTAGTTTGATGATACTTACACAATAGCCCACGTTCTCTTTGGTTGATCCATATACAAAGCCGACAGGGTTGTGATTATAGTTTTGAGGCCTCAAAAAGAAAAAGGGTGGTTCACCCGTTGTAGCAGAAGGTGTGCAGTGAAACGTTGACAGATCGCCACAGCTCGCTTCACATTCGTCGGCAGGGTAACCTCTTCCGTTTGGCCAAAGAAGATTTCGAGTTGAAAATCTTGTGTGATGGAATCTCTGTGCCGGCGGACAATCCGCATTATCATCACACGTTGCACCAAATATGTTAGGTTGGTATGCATCTTTTGCAAAGCATTCAGTAGCAAGTGTCTGAGGACATCTGCAGTAAGGGATCACTTTAAGTATTTTAATAGCCTATACAGACAAGATTTTAAGATAAATATCACTATTTTTCCACAGCATCGAAAAACTGAACAAGCATTCAGTTGCAGTCATTCATAATGCTTGTCAAAATCTAATTTTCAATCTTCCAATTTCTTCATCTAAACTTTGATGCCTCACTTGTTCAAGGTTTGATGACAAAGATATGAGAAATGAGAGTTACTGGGATTTAAAAAATTGAGATCTTGTTATATGGTTTTGAAAACAAGCATGACAAGCTTTTGTGTAAAGTACCAGAGTAAGTACTAAGGTAAAAAGGACTAGCCTTATCTTTAACTCGCTGAATCTGCTCCCTGAAATTGTTTATAACTTTTGCTTGCTCTGTAAAACAATATTGTATTGATTTTTTCTCAAATTTATTGCAAGTGCCGGTGTCTCTAAATCCGTTGTTGGCCCTGTTGCAACTGTCCTCTACATCTTGGCAAACAAAAATAAAATATAAATTTCTTGACCGATACTACACAGTGAGTTCATTCTGCTTTCTTTTAAATATTCAACCTTACGATTTCATATTTATAAGAAGCAGTAAGTAAATATCATTTAAAACATTTGCAAAAACAAATAAAGTTAATATTTAAAATTTACCGGCATTTTTCTCCCGGATTGAACGACGTCCCGTATTTACATTGCAACGTTGCTCCACAATACGAAGAACTAAAAAAGCATTAAATCGTGTGTCAAGCTGACAGACAGAAGATGTCAAAGCAATGTTTTATTATTGATCTTGCAACAGTAACAAAACGTTGAATTATCGTGTGCGCAACTTACATTTACAAGAAAGCACTTGGTACTCGTTGTAAAGTAATGTGACTATAAAGTTGTTATTTCGGGCAAAGATTGTTGCAATTATTAATAAAAACATTAAATCTAATTTGTAAATTGCCAAATAATAGGATCACTAGAATGAATTTGAAGCAACACCATGAAACAAAATTACTCATTACTTATTATTATGTTAAAGTATTGCTTTCTCATATGTTTTGTAGTAAGTTACCATGTATTTTAGTCAAACACCAAGCCTAAAGCCAAAGATACCTTATAGGATTCTTATTTTGAAACCTCCATATGTTTATCCCAACTGCTTAGCCTACATACGGTTTACTATTCAAAACAAATCTTCAAAAATTCCCACTAAATGTCTTCCGTGAGCATGACAGCATACCAAGAAATAAACGCTATATCTTGTCAGTAGGCTATAACTTCAAAATAAATAATTCACATACTGTTCATCCATGTTATTGTAGCAATCACCGACTGAATCACAAACTGAAGATCGATCGATGCATTTCCCATCTCCACAGTGGACTTGGCCCATCACACATGGATTTGGTCTTTCAGAGTCATGCAAGCAAATAACATAATTGAACGGTCTACAAAACATTACTTATTGATGAAATAGTGCAGGATTACGATAACAATTGATGCGATAACAAGTCAATCATATTCTGGTTTGAAATTTATCCTCTTCACATTGCTTCAACGTCTAAAGACGTTTTTCTTAAACTGGGGTATGGTTCTGGTAGGCCAAATCTAAACAAGTGCGATCCCAGTCTTGACCAAGCAAATAATTTTTAGACAAGACCAAGTAAACGTGAGCGTCTTCGTTCAAACAGTCCCACTTTGTAAACTGTTCCTTTTGGTGAATTCAAAATTTAGATGCATAGACAACTTAGCAACTGGGAACGAAAACTTCCAATCGGTAACCTCCGTAGCATAAACGCTTCCGCAACGAGTTAGTTTATTTTCAGTTTTGACTTTTTTTAATCGCAGCTCCATACAATAGTGAACTCACATTTGCGAAAATGGTCGTAAATCCCATAGAAAAGTAAACTCACTTCTGCAAAGATGGTGGTTTGTTGTTCATTTTTATGCTGAAGCATAAGTTAGGTATGTCGCCTTCACAAAGACACTCATCCGACAAATCCGAACAGTCAAATCTTTTGTCGCAAACTCTGTTCCGTGGAATGACCATGGAGCCATCGAGACATTCAAAGCAACGTGATTCGTCGAAATTAGTTGAGGGAAGGAACCGAATGTCTCTGAAAAAAAAGACCTGATAAAACTTAAAGCAGTGGTTCTTAAACTGGGGGGTGTGAAGATCCTCCAAAGGAGGCACGAAAGTGGAAGGCTGTTGCACTAGTATGTTACTGTATTGTAAAAGTGGTAAACAGAAATGTTTGTAACACCTTACCTTGAGTCACGACTATTGATCGGTAACGTGACCTAGTTCTGACTAGTTTCCATCACTTATTCTTGCGGTTGTTATTTAGTCTTTTGTTCGATAACAATTACTGTTTGTGACTTATCTGACAGACTCAACGATATTACTTGTTTGACTCAACGATATTACTTGTTTGTAAAAGTGGCTTTTCTGCTCTTGCAAGTATAAAGGCAGCAGCACAGAACAAACTTAACCATGAACCTGACATGCGATGTGCATTATCTTCCACTAAGCTCCGAATCAAAGTGCTGGCTTTGAGAAAGCATCTAAATCAGTGGTTCCCAAGCTGGGGTCCGCGAACCCCTTGGGGGTCCGTGAGAAAGCATTTGGGGGTCCGTGATTACCTTGATGAATTTTGGAAAAAAAAACGAAAAGCGATCTTTTTACTTTCATTTCTCTCATTAAACTTGCTTACGTTCACTTTAATATTCAAATAGGCTACTGCTGACATTTCTTGAACAATTCCTTCATTTTCTTATTTGAGCAACTGTTTAACCCAAGGATGTCCAACCTGCGGGCCACAGTGCGGCCCGCCTGAGATTTTTGTGCGGCCCGCTAATCATTTTCACTTCAAGTAGTATTTTGAACTTTGAATCTTAGCTTAATTAAAATGTACCAGTCAGTTTTTAGGGGCGTAGTAATAGTATGGTATGGGAGCAACTGGATTATACATAAGTCCGATGGCTCAGCAGAGCAGCCACCTTAAAAGATTTCGATTATTGTTACCCGAAACAAAACAGTTCATGGAGAAAAAGTAACAAAATGTGAACTTGATAGAAAATGCAGAATGGTTGAATGATTTGTCTTTTTTAGTTGACATCACAGAGCTCAATTTGCATTTTCAAGGGAAAGGTCAGTAGTGTAGTTCAATGTTCGAGCAAATAAGTAGCTTTACAAGGAAGTTAAAACTTTTCATAGCACAACTGAACGCTGGCGCAATTGTATATTTTTGTAGTCCATCTGAAAGATCTCAAGACTGTTCTGTAAACTATGAAAAGTATGCTAAGTTATGAGAATTACTGGTTTACTTGTAGAATTGAAGATTTGCTTGAAGAATTTACAGTCAGATTTTCTGACTTCAAAAAGATTGAAATTGAATTAAAATTATTTAATGACCCACAGTTTCATTTCAGTCTGATAAAGTGCCACCCGAATTCCAACTTGAATTGATTGAACCATAGGCGTAGCCAGGGGGGGGGGGGCGAACGGGGCCATGGCCCCCCCAAATTTTCAAAGTTTGGATTCCGAAGTTGAACCCTTTGTTGAAAATATAATATAATTTGTATAAATTTATATTGTTTTCCAAGACATCTGGCTATTAACACCCCCCAGGACTTGTTTTAGACACACAGAAAGACACCAATAAATTTTGCAAATCGTAAATCGTGCAAAGTTTACGCGATTTACGCTTCTTTTAACTAATCTGTGGAAGCAATTTCAGAATCGCTTGCTCTGTAGGGTTTTTGTGTAGCTGAGTTTTTTGTGTTCTCTAATTTTAGCCGCAGTTTTTGCCCGTTTGTGTGTAGATAAGAGCTACCTTTAATAAGTTAAGCCTAGCTGTTTATCTGCTAATAAGTTTCATACAAATATTACCCTGAAAGTGTTTCCAGAAAGCGTTATAATCCATTATTTAAGTGTAATTTTGAAAAAATTTTCCGGGGGAGCATGCCCCCGGACCCCCCTAGAATACGCGTGCCTTCGGCACGCTCTAACTCCCACCAGCTTTATTGCTTCCCTTGCTTAACCCACCTGATACGCCACTGCACATCAGGTGGTGATGTCTTAAATCAAACATTTTGTCGTTCTCTTCAATTCATCAAATATTTGCCCCCCCCCCAAAAATTTTTTCTGGCTACGCCACTGGATTGAACTGCAAAGTCGAGAAAGTTTGAAAACTTTCCACAGGGAACCCACGCTTCCTTTATTTTATAAAGAATCACCTTCATGTGATGAATTTAATAAATTAGTTAGTTTGTCCAGACAATTATGATGTGGGGCAGCACATATTGTTGCGAGCAGTTATTTTCATCCATGAAAAACTGCAAAAAGAAACAGACTGACCGACAAACACTTAGCAAACATCCTAAGAATCAAGACAACGTCCTTTACTGCAAATGTTGATAACTTAGCTGGAAAACAATGTCAAAATATTGTAGAAATAAATTTTTGTTTCTTTCTATGTGTATGTTATTTTTTCCTATTTTCAAAGATGAATGATGATGAAAGATGAAAATAGCAGTACCATCTTCAAAGATGAAATTAATCATTTTTAATTGTTACTTTATGTACCCGTTTTTCTAGAAATTTAATAGGTTCTGCGGCCCATTGAATTATTTCAAGTGACAATGCGGCCCATTATAATAAAAGGTTGGACATCCCTGGAACCTGATATTTACCGCAGGAGTCATAGCGGCAATGCAATAGGCCTATGCCACAGTACAGTAGTTGAGTAGCATAATTATTACAATAGTCAATAGTAGGCCTATGTTAATTGAGTTTCATTTAGGTAGGAGTCCGCAGAATTAATAATTTGTCTAAAGGGGTCCGTGACAACAAAAAGGTTGGGAACCACTGATCTAAATCCTTCTCATTAATGTGAGGAAAAGTATCCTGGATTGTGATCTACTTGATCTTTTGATTTATGTATGATTGAAAATAGAAAATAAACTTTAGTTTGAACATGTAAACACTTATGAAGTTTGACTTTGATTGAAAACACAAACGAGAAAAGGGCGAGAGGGGCACAAAGTTTTACAAGTGACGATAAAGGGAGTGCACCCACGAAAGTTTAAGAGCATCTGACTTAAAGCGTCGCCTTTTGCTGGATTCTAAAAAAGCACTTAGAAAATTTGGCAAATCTTTCCACGTTTTGTTCCTTTTCACGTCTTCTGTGGCCCAGTAATGCTGCTTTTGTTTAGACATTTTACGATAATTTTACGCCTTAGCGTGCTAAAACACCGCGATAAGCACCACATCAGCCATTATCTTTCCTTGGAAACATTTTCCTCTGAGGTTGGCTGGCCTGAGCCTAATTTGTGTTTAGTTAATTACCGCTCTTTGTTGCAGCATTATCGAACGTTTTCAGCCTGGAACCAATCTCAACCAAAACTCAACTTTTCCAAATATCTGGATCAATGACCGAAGCAAGTTCCTTTCCGATTGCCTTGGATATTGGAACGAACATAAAATAGTCACAAAAATTTGTACGCCAAGTTTCATTTTCTTGACATAACATCACGATTGTAAAAATTGTGACCTCCAACTCTTACCCCCTTGGCCTTAGCTATGATGCTGGTCAAGGCAAATGTCAAGGCAAGATAAAGTTGCACAATTTATTTGCTAGTAAGAAAAATTGCCAGATGATTTGATGAAAAATTATGTGTAGGCAACGTTACCTTGCATCTTTATAACGTTTTGTAGAAAAATAGCAAAGATCTTCTCCTCGGTCACAATCACTTATATCGTCCCACAGCAAAACTTGTGGTATTTTGCACAATTTTCCATTTTTCACGCATTTGAAACCAATGCCATCTATCCATTCATCGTCTTCATCGCACCCTCCACATACATTTCCATCACATATCGTAGATCGCTTTCTGCACCTTACAATGTAGCTGAATTTTGGGTTTGTTTTGCATTGGTAATATTCTGGACACTTTGCCTCACATCGATCCATGTTTGCAATTTCTAAAGATCCGTTACAAAATCTTTCACTTTCTATCAAGCACGATCTTTCGCTGTATTTTGAATTCATCGAGCATCTGAAAACACATAAAAACAACAACTTACATTTGTAACATTTGATTTTACGAATCAACACATTTGTTGGTTTGTACGAACAATTTCTTTGGTGGTTGCTGAATGCAAGTGCTGCAAAAATTCCTTAGAATAACCAAAGGCTGAAACCATTTTCACGGCATGTTCATAAACGTATTTGAAGATGGTGTGGAATAAAAGATTTGGGAACCGATTTTCACTTGAAATGTAAATTGGTTGCAACAATAATTTACATGTTTAATTTCCCTGGTTCGATTCCAGGTTCGGTCATACTAAAAAGTTTAAAATCGTTTCGTTTATCGTTTTTCTTGAGTCAAGCGATGAGGAAAAATATACAGTACATGTATTGAAAAAAGAATACAAAAAAGTGCTATTGAAACTTGAAAGAAAATTTAAACATTTATAACGCAGTAGGTAACCATGAGATAACACAACATTATTATTATGTTGTAGCAAGTTATGCAAAGACCTTTAAAATGAGATTGTGCTGTTTCAGATGCAATGATACGATCACGTTCTAACACGCAACAATGTGAAACAAATAAGGAATTTTAGTAAATCCATTCAATGTTAAAATGGTCAGTGATATGTCTGTCCAACTCGCCAGTACTGTGAGAAGTATCAGCTGTTGTTATAAGAAAAAAAGAAGGAACTATTACGTGAGATAAGTAGGCTAATTTTTTTGAGTAATCTTTATTGTTTGAGTCTCAAAAATTAAATCGTCCTCCACCTAATTAGTTCTTCCTCTTTTTAATTCTTACTTTATTACTCCCTCATCGTGTAACGTGTGACATTGATCATTTGAAACACTTTCATCGACAGGATATGACTTGCAATCCTGTTTTCCGTCACACAACTTTTCGACTGGAATAATGTAACCATCATCGCAAATAAAAGCTAGAAGTATAGAAAATAGATGAGCTAGAATCGATGAATAGGAAAAGTTATACTTCTTGTCAGTACTTTAAAAACATTGCAGAACAAAAACTGTTTCTTTATTTTCGGGAATAATGACAGTAAGCTATGTACTACTAAGTAACACATATTGTTAACAAGCTACTTCCAAGTTGAAGATTTTTAACATTGAAAAAGATATGTTTATGTAAATGGAGCTGAAAGCGCTTCTGTTTTAATGTCATCCTTATATTTTGATAATGTACTAAGCTCCACAAGTGGTGATGTAATCTCACTCCCTTTCTAACGTATTTTATCGGCTTTTTATTCCATTGTTCTAAAGCAGTTTCACAGCAGTAAAATTGCTGCGTGAACTGCTGTAAAGTAAATGTTATGCATTCTTGTAACGTGAATGTCATAATAATCACAGTTTATTCGAACCATAGACATGAATATTGTTCATTATAAGTGTAATATTACTTTCATACCTTCTTGTCCGAAAGGATCTTTTGATTCTAAACATACGTTTCAATTAAAATGTGAACTTGTTATATCAAAGTTCGGCTAACGCAATTATGGAAGTTTTGTGGCTTTAATTCCACTGTGTGGGGTTGTCGGGCTACGCTTTGATGTAGAGCCTCTTTTAAAAACTTTACTTCATTTTATTGACATCACTAATCACATAGCAAGGTGGTTGAATTGCACATAAACACTCCGAACAGTGAGCACCCGGTCGACTCTGAGAAGTTAGATAGCATCAACGGATGCGCTTCTCAAGAGCATGTGACTGTGTCCTGGGAAGACACTTGTCATTCCGGCGGCTTTTTCTTTCACTTAACATAAACATTCCAACGAAGAACAAATCTCGACTTAAAGAAAGATACACCACGCGTCAGGTGCAAACTTGCTTGAGAGAAACTATTAGGTAGGCCATGGCTACCTGGTGATAAAAGAGCTACCTAGAGCCACCGACATCTCGGGACATTACCAATAAAAGTTGCATTGAATCCCTTTCGCGTCCCTGCGTCATCCGTTTGAAAATTGACTGTGAGTATTCCGTTGCTGGAAGCGATGGGAGCTATAGATGTTAATGTTCCCGTCAACACAACATTTTCGTACGGTGGTTTGACAATCTGAAAATATAGAAATGTCTTTCCTTGAACTCAGAAACTTTGTGACATACAAATTTGATATAGGCCTACTTTTTAAGTTTGCTTTATTAGTAGTAGCCATGCTAGTAGATAAACTAAAATAGAAGTCACTCTTACAATTGTTGTAAATTAAAACATCTGCTGGTTTTAAAATCAGCATAAACATTAGCTATTCATAAAACTTCTTTAATTTCGTAAACCGGCGTCATTGATTTATTATGTTCATTGTATCAACGAAAAATTTAGGTTTAACGTCAATCAAATCTGAAGAGATAAAACTTTGACCACGGTTAGAACTTTGATTGAAAAAGTGTGATTTTAGTAAAGGAATAAGTTGGGAACTGGCAAATCTATTTTGAAGCTCAAAATATGTTTAAAATAAGTAATAACTAAATAAAAAGCTAAGGTTGAAAATGGTCTCTATTTTAACAAGAAATACAATCGCCCTGGTGAATTTGTTTACCGTTACAAAATCCTTGTCTTCTTCAACTTGAAACGAATGAAACGTCAGCACAACTTGATGTCCCATCTTTGGAATTAGCTTCCAAGAAACATTGAGGTTGTTCTGGTACCCGTTTGGCCAATTTGTGCTAGTCAAAGATTGGCTGACATTCAAAGCAGCAACGGAATGAATTTCCATTCCTGGTAAAGGGTATAAACAACTGAATTCTAAGACATTCTGAAATTTTGTAGCAATGGTTTCTGATAACCTTTGCGTGAGTTGTTTTTGATGTTTAGCAATGAATAAAACTTGAATCAAGCTTTGAGTTAACCAATATGAAACCAAACCATGCTGTTACTCAACTACACAGTATGCTACTAAAACTTTATTCGTTTCTTGTAAACACGTTGCGTCATTCAGAAAATTTTTGAGTGCACAACTCGTGCATTTAATGACTTAATAAATTGTTCATTGATTTACGTTGTGAAGTGTAGTAACAAACTAATCATGTTGTACTATGTGTAAAGCCACGAAATTCTTGCCAAAGTGGTTTAGAACACTTTTTAAGCATGACTGCTTCACTTAATGGAGACAAAAGCAATTGTAATGCATGCAAAAAATAGACAAGATTATGTGTCAATTTGCTTTATAGAAAACTAAAAATCTGGAAAATGTGGTAATATTCATGAACATTTATTATTTTTGGAATAACTGTACAGAGTGTACCTTAATTGTGCAAAGGCATCTTTTAATTTTGTGATTTGTTTTTACAAAAATTACGTCTTAGTATAAATCCAACATATTCGTTAGTCGTGGAAGCTTAAAAATAGTACCTACTGCACACTACAAGTTTTAAAGATCGGTGCGTCAATTGACAGTGCTTGGTCTCTTTCATTTGACGTAATGCCATGACTTCATCAACAAAGTTGATAATACAAATTTTCTTTTTAGACGTAAGCTGTAATATCATTATACGGAATGCACCCAGACAAGCATTAGCTTGTTACGTCAAAACGTCTTTAATTATCAAATCAAAACGCACTGGGGAATTTTTAAGTAGGCCCTACTTGCATTGAGTTCAACGTTCATATCAAAATCAGCTGTATGTTATTTAATTCATTTATTTCGTGAATGAAAACTTCATGTTTAAAGTTTAATTCAATACCTAATCGCTTGTGTTACAAAAGCTTCTACATTTTTAATGTCCTAGACTCCTGGGTGTCCTTAAGCACGACTTACTTACAACTGCAACAGGTGGAAAGTGCTTTGCTGTGGGACCTCTAAAATTGGAAATAGGGAGTATACAGTTACTTCTTAGGTTTCCATTACTCTCAGGTCTGCTCTGACCCGTAGCAATAGCTACGGAGTGGGTTTCAACTATGGGTTAAATAACATTAGGGGAAAGCTGGGCAAAACGGACCCTGTAAGGGAGAAATTGTTTTTCTCGACTGTTACAAAACATTTTTAATCGGCTAGTTGGCAATTTAAAAAGTCTGCTGATAGGTTATACTTGTGCAAAAAAGCACAGCTGAAAGTAGGACCGTTTTTGCAGAAATGATAATTTTTTACCGATTTTGAACCGGGCAAAACGGACCACAAGCGGTGCTTAACGGATCCGGAGGTCTGCTTTCCTTTAAAGACAAACACATACGAAAATAAATCCTCAATAATTACTGCAAAGTATCGTTCAAACTTGCTTTCTACCCACAAGTCGTATGCAAAAGCCTAGCAGAGTCAAAATACTTTTTCCAGTGAAACAAATTTTTACGTTTGCTGCACTGAATCCAATCTTCTTTCGTGTGATCTTGGTAGAGATCTCCACAAAGCAAGCAACACCCCTTATTAAGAGAACTACCAACAACGGCTAGTTTAGACTGCTTGGAAAAATTTTCTTCTTCCAAAATTTCTGAGTTTTGGCTCTTTTGTTAGTCTCTCAACAACAGACTTTACTTGAAAGCTTTTTAAAACTCTTTATAAACGAGTCTTCTTTTTCCTGGAAGTGAACATAGCAGAAGACAGTGCAAATATGTCTGCTATCGAAATTTTCATTGGGCCCTTTGGCGAGATGGGAATGTTTACCAAATCAATCAACATAAGAGTTTCGTCTTCGTCTGGTTTTTGAGGGATTCATTTTGCCCTCATTGGGGGGTCTGTTTTACCCCAACACTATGCTTCGCATAAAATACTTTTGAAAAAAAATGCTTAAATAAAAGCCTCCAACTGTTTAGGATTAATAAAAAAGTATTTCCATACAATTGATGTAGCAAACAACCAATTTCATCTTCACTTCAATTTTTGCACCCAACACCGACTTTCACCAGGCTTTTCTTACATCAACATCCTCTAACTAACCTAAAACACATTATCTTTCCTCGTTGCTTTGTTAAAAAATGGAATTGGCCTCGTGTTTTCAAATAAACTTTTTGTTTAACGTTCGACGTTCGTCATGATTTAGTAAAGGCATTTTTAGCATTTTTCGTTTCGAAAAACATGAGTGGTCCTTTTTGCCCCAAGGGTCCATTTTTCCCAGCCTTCCCCTATTATCTGCATCAAGTTATAAAACCTGGATACGTGGCAGTTCAGACTGTACGAAAGAAACTCATTACTGAAGTAGTTCAACGGACAAGAAGGCACCACTGAGTATCATGGTTTTAGGACGTGCCTAAGAACATGACATGACACGAAAGGCCATGGTCATACTGCTGCATCTCAGGCTTCACACAATCATCCTGACCATATTGTGCCATTGGATCTTGAAGCTTGAGAAGAGATAATGAGGTTGGAGTCCTGCGCAGCCATTTCTTACTTAAAACAAAATCACGCTCAGTCATGTTTCTGAATTTCACCCGCGGTACTATAGCGAAATCGATTCTTACTGAATAAATAACACTGAGGTTAGATTGTTGTGCAAATGCCAGCATTTGATGAATGCAAAATAGCAGTACCATCTCAGAAGTACCTACAGATTAAAGCCTGATTCAGATTCATTGGCCATCTTTGGAAACGTCGGGCGAACATCCGTATCATTCCAGGCAGCCACTTCATTTGGTCCAGATCTGGTAAAGATCTGGTCAGATTCGTACCCGATCTAGGAAAGATCTAGACGAGATAAGGTGATTGTCTGGGATCATAACATTTTTAGCAACAGTCTTCAACCATATTCACCTGATTGCTTGGTTGTTCCAATGTTTTCGGCCAGAAGAGCTAAAATTGGGAAAAAAAACACTTTGATCGAAAAGATAAAATGCATTTTAGATTTAAATCAATATTCAATCTGCAAAGAATCTACATTCCCTTTCGATAACAAGCGTTTAGCTAGTCTTTAAAATTGTGATACAATCAAAAATAAAAACAAAGCAACGTTGGGTACGTAGCCTATTGCATGTAGCCAAATCTTCAAAAAAAGGCTGGACAATTTTAATTTTTGAAAATATTATTGTAGCCTTCTCAGTGCTTAAAACGTGACAACTTAAAAACATATTGATATATGTGATCAAGATATGGATTTTTTAGCGCAGCATACACAGTCGATTTTGTGTTGATGTGCATTTTCAAATAACAATTTAATGCTCATTTAAAAATGAAATTGTTTGTCTTATGTTTTGAACGTCAACAATCTTACTTGCAAGAGAAAATTACAAAATCTCGACACTCATCGTGATGTATGAACACCGTTACCTCCTCTTGAGATAATTAACTTAGTTAAGAAAATACCATTTGTTGCCAATTACTTAGCTCAAATCCAGAGCTGTGGTGGGCGAAAAATGCATGACTCCGACTTCTGAGTTTTGTAACTAGCCGACTCCGACCACACAGCCCTCCTAAAATCTACCAGCTTTGAGACATCTTGTTTTATTTAGTAAACTCTGTAGGCTATTCACTGTGCCTAATGCAGAACAGCGACACCCTAGTTTTTATAATCTTAGAAGAGCTTTCCAAGTCAGAAATTTGATACGTTTATATGCACTATTGTGACACAATTTTTCAGCAATGCAAGTTTTGTGGTAAATTTTTACTCGTGACTAGTTAGGCTACGTTTTTCTTCGTAACAGTCGGATTGAAATTTTGTGAATTAAATCGTGTTTGTTTTTTAAAGCCAGAAGAAGTAAAAACTCATTTTTTATCACCTGGGAAAGGCAATAAAAAAGACGTCCAAATATTATTATTAGAAAATTTTCACTCAGACATTAACCAAAAGTTGGCCAAACCTGACAAAGTTTGCAAAATGTAACAAATCGGGCCGTTTATCTCTAGGTAGCCATGGCCAAACTTTTAAGAACTTCACAAACAGTTTAAGCCTACTTTTAAAACGTAGACTTTTCGTAGTAGCCTATGCCAAAATTGTCTAGGTGAGATAACTGTTTGGTGGTTGAAATCTGTGCCTTTCCTGTATTTCCTAGCTAAACATAATGCTTGTTTAAAATGACATCGGCTGTTAACATGCTCATTGCAAATTTTCCAAATTGCATTTCCTTTATCATTGTTGTGACGCTAAATGTTAAGTTTTATAACGTTTCCGACTAAGATAAATCAAGCCTTATTTGAAACTGTAAGTTTTTTTGTGTTGTTTGATCAACTTAAATAAACGTTCATCTTGCGTATGCTTCGGTTTCTTAGAGAAAATCTAATTTTGCTCTCTCAGATGATAATAACAAGACTTTCTGCTTGACGAATTTTTATATTTGTGGAAGGACAATAATCTCCCCAGTTGGCAGGAAATTAATTAGTGATAAAATTGCCACAAAACATGGTCACGATACATGACATGCATTCAGCATTTTGAAACGTAGCTAAAGTTTTGTGATAGCGAGCATGATCTTTGCATCTCAAGAACTAGGCTTTTTATAGATTTTAATCGGTTTTTCGTCGGCAATTTAGAAAATTGTCATGTTTTGAATAGTACTGAAACCTGCCTTTATTCATAATAACGGCAAAACCAAGCCAAACTTCCATGAAAATTGGAGAAAAAGTGCGATAATTAAATAACTTAGGTTGAGAAATTGTTTAGGTCTAGCAGAAAACATAAAGTAGATTATTTCTAACCACATATAGCACATGTATCAAACTCCCGGCCCGCGGCCAAATCCGGCTTGCGATGCAACATTTTTTGGCCCGCAGGATGGTATAAAATTCCTTTTAAATCTGGTCCGCCGATAGGCTATGCTTCATCATAAACAACTTCAAGTTTTGATCAATAATAAACTTACATAACTAAAGTAAACAATAATGAAGTTAAACGTGGTTAAAACTTAATAAATGTTTAGTTCAGTCTTCAATCATGAGGATTTCTTCAGCTGAGAGCTTGGCCCCAAACATTGATAAACTTGCATCCAAAATGAGAAGCCAAGTATCGGGGTTAAAGTAGATTGCGTTACAAATGCGCAAAGTAAACTTTCCTGTAGGTTTTTCCTTGCTTTTAGAGGCATGTTTGTATTTTTCGGTTTTTGAAGACAACCCATACAAAATATAAACCCGTAATCTTTTAATCAGTGTATATTTTTTCTCTTCAATCCAATCAGTGTAAATAAATTTTGTTTCTAGTTTTCTGATCTGTGAAGTGTTCAACCTCAACCTTGCAGCAGATATTGCTACATTTGGATCTAGCACTGCAGTTTGTGAGTGTGGATTCTCAGTGTTAACAAGGGTTGACGCTCTCACTAGGGCTGACGAACCTTTTTGCGGTCGCGGGCCACTTTGTCAATTACACATGAGTTATCGGGTCACACAACTTTTAATCGTAACCTATTATGAAATCTTCTATAAGCGACTCAAGATATTATTCATGAAAAGTAACAAATGGCAGATGAAAGTAATAAAACCCACACAGTTGAAATTATCTTGCGCAGAATCGAAACATACAACAGTAAAAAATAAAAACAAATCAACTTGAGCAAAAAGGATAGAGCAACAGTAGCCTATTTGCACTGATAATGAAGACAGTTTAATTTTCGAAGCGTTTGCATTCATATGAGTATGATTTCCTCTTTTTTTGGCTCTATCCTTTTTGCTCAAGTTGACTAAATGTTTCGACCATTATGCTCCGAAACAACAAATCAGTTAATGAAATTTCTTTTTCAAACAACAAACAAAAGCCCATGCGAATCATACAGCTGAAGCTATCTAATGCAGCATTGAAGCATAAAATATTAAAAAATAGCGATGAAGCATTGAATTTTTTTGCTTAGTGGGAATTTTGGAAAGTTTTTTTGCTTGACTAAGCTTTCAATATTAGGTCGAATGGGTGATGTGGTAACTCCCAACTGCATACTAAGATTTTCATCTGTCAGCCTCGACCTGTAACGACTTTTTGTAAAGTGCATTTTAGAAAAGAATTGTTCGCATAGGTACGTGCTGCCGAAAACAGATGACCATTTGAGAGCGTGAGCGGCAAGAAAATAGCAAAGGAAAGGTGTACCAGTGAAGGCATAAAACAGCTTTGAGATGTCTTTTGTCTTTAATGCATGAGCGAATGTCAATTTATTTTGCGGGCCGCACAAAGTTCTTTGACGGGCCGCATGCGCCCCGCGGGCCACAGGTTCGTCACCTCTGCACTAGATGGAGCATGTTACAACCAAGACAGGTGAAATTGGTGCTTATGGCCTTTGAACATTCTGTATCGAAATCTATCGATTTAGACTTGTTTATGAGACGGTTTGCATCCAAACATCTGCAATTGCAATAGACTAGCTCACGGGTGTATAGGCGGAATGCAATCATATATATTAAAATCCTCAGCACTAGCTTCTTCGAGCCAGTTAAAGTTTTTGCTCATAACAAGTACCGCTATTCATACAACAAGTCAACAATTGCTGTGTTATGTTGGTCATTGTAATATGGTTGCCGTGATTTAACGAGCGGATAAAATAAGAGACTAGTGTTGGTCTTAACACTAATCTGATATATTGCATTTTTTGTGGATACCGGTATTTAAGAGGTTAAAATGCCAAAACCATTTAAATTTTTTCGCCCCCCCCCCTAACAAAAAGTTGGCCCCCCTTGCTTTGCAGTCTGGCTACGGCCCTGATAGCAAAGGTCGAGAAAAAGGTAGAAGCGACAAAACACGAACGTTAGAACGTGCTTGTGACCAAAGTAAGTTATTGAGTTGAAAAAAATTTGGCACGGTCGCAGCACCTTCAGAAAAATTTAAGATGTAAAGGGAAAATGAAAAAAAAGAAAATGTTAACAATAACATCTCTCCGGTCTTTAGGTGTCAAGCGCAAAAATCCTTTAGAATTATACAAAAAATGATATTCCAATTGACCTTGTGACAAACAATAAGTACATGCCGGTGTGTCTTTACGTCTGGCCTCACCACCGCGAGGTGAGCCAACAGCAGTCGAGTACTGCGAACTCCCTGACATCACATTATCATGGGGTTTTACCGACATCTGCCTAACGCAGGGGTGACGAACCTTTTTGCGGTCGCGGGCCACTTTGTCAATTACACATGAGTTATCGGGTCACACAACTTTTTAATCGTAACCTACTATGAAATCTTCTATAAGCGACTCAAGATATTATTCATGAAAAGTAACAAACGGCAGATGAAAGTAATAAAACCCACACAGTTGAAATTATCTTACGCAGAATCGAAACATACAACAGTAAAAATAAAAACAAATCAACTTGAGCAAAAAGGATGGAGCAACAGTACTTGCACTTATAATGAAGACAGTTTAATTTTCGAAGCGTTTGCATTCATATGAGTAGCCTATGATTTCTTCTTTGGCTCTATCCTTTTTGCTCAAGTTGACTAAACGTTTCGACCATTATGCTCCGAAACAACAAATCAGTTAATGAAATTTCTTTTTCAAACAACAAACAAAAGCCCATGCGAATCATTCAGCTGAAGCTATCTAATGCAGCATTGAAGCATAAAATATTAAAAAATGACATTGAAGCATTGAATTTTTTTGCTTAGTGGGAATTTTGGAAAGTTTTTGCTTGATTAAGCTTTTAATATTAGATCGAACAGACGATGTGGCAACTCTCAACTGCATACTAAGATTTTCATCTGTCAGCCTCGACCTGTAACGACTTTTTGTAAAGTGCATTTTAGAAAAGAACAGCTATGAGATGTCTTTTGTCTTTAATGCATGAGGAGTGTCAAATTGTTTTGCAGGCCCCACAAAATTCTTTGATGGGCCGCATGCGGCCCGCTGGCCGCAGGTTCGTCACCTCTGGCCTAACGGGACATGAAGGCAGTTTTTCTTTGCCAATTTTTTTTAAATGCTGCGACTCACCAGAATCGCCCATTAGCATAATGCTAAAATCAGTCGACTTGCGCTTTTCCTCCCGTACTACAAAATCAAACAAACTCTGAAAAGTAGGCTCATTAGACATTAGTGCTTCCAAACCGATCACCTAAAAAGTCCAGATAGGCTACCGCTGCTTACCGTCAAACGGAAGTCGCTTAGTCAAACCCAAAACAAAACGTCCTTCCAATTTATCGCGCTGACCATAAGCTTGCGCGTAAAGCAGACACTGCGACAATTCATCTTTAAACTCTTTCATATCACTAGCAGAGATCGAAGTCAATTGCTATCATAGCGGTACTTTCTAATTTCCGGTTCGGCAATAAGACTTCCACGAACTCCAAAACGTTGGGATAAACGAGCTAACGACATTTCTATCCTATCTTCCTCTGACAAGCCAGGGGTGTCGGAAACCAAATTAGAATCGTTTGCGCAGCTGTTCTAACACAAGCTGCTTGTAACAAAGTCAAACGAGTCCCTTTAAAGGGCGAAGCTGCCATCAAAGCCGTAACACGATTTTTAAAGAAGACAAATGGCGTATTGTTGCCATCGTAACCAATCAAGGCCGCCTTATCGAAAAACATGCTACTATTTTGGTATTCAAAAAAGCAATCCTGTTGTTGAGAACTCGATTTATCGGGAGAAGACAAGCTATATCCCTTAAGAGGCTGAGGGGGCTCAGTCACATGCACAGCCCGATCACGTTCCTTTCACACGTTCAGGAGACTTTCAAATTCAGGAGACGCGACAGGAGACGAGAGGGACAGAATTTATAAAATATTTTAGTGAAGAAAATACGCTGGTTTATTGTAAGGATATTTAGAGATTGAAACATTTGGGATACGGTATTCAGCAAAATGTAGGAGACTGTTTATTGACTCTTCAAAGGCGAACATGAAAGCTGTGTTGCTGTACAATGGGCCATTTGTACCATCAGTAGGCCTATCTGTTGCACACCGAGGTGGGCAGCAGCAAACTACGTTTGTAGCGACGCTACTAATGCGCGACTTTTTTAGTAGCGGTAATGGCGTTACATTTTTGTATTGTGCAAATTTTGGTTGGTTGGTTTTGAATCTTTATCCTCGGACAAAGCCTTGATAGGTTATTCCTGGTAGTTTCGCATACTTGTAAAGGCTTTTGACGCAGGGCCAGTTACCGAGATTGGCAGAGTGAAGTTTTCCGATTGTAGAAGTGTTGTTGCTGGGAAATTATTCCATTCACTAGGTGCCGTTGAATAGAGAGCAGTCCTGAAATGCGTTGCTCAAGCCCACACCCCGAGAGTCGAACTTAGGCCGCGTGATCTTGAGCCGGGCGCGTAACCACTGAGCTAACGGGACGGACTTTGTCAAGTCGAGTCAATTGAGCTTTGTCAAGTCTTGATTACTGTATACTTTGCGACATTTTAGATTAATTCTCCATAAGTGATACACCATGCCTTTAGCATTTACTTCACAAACCTGATGTGATGGAAAGAAAAGGACCACAGATTTGGAATATGCATAACACCTACTGTAACCAAAAATAGCTATATTTGCATGTTTTTGTGAAAAAAAATTTTGAAGTTAAAAAATGCAGGCCAGCGTTTTCTGCGTGAATTTTACACAATTCGATGTGCTGTAAATATTCATGATTTAACCAAAATGATTTTCTATGGTTTGTCGAAAAGCAAATTTTCGGACACGATTTTCGTGTCAATTCATCTTTTCTTCAATACATAAAACTGTGCTTCTAAACGTTTTTTGGTACATTTTACATCTTTTTCAGACAAGGCTACTACAATTTTACCGACTACTCACTTTAGATGGAGAGCAAGTAGGTTCATCGTATTCATTCTCACTTATAGAATTTTCCTTGGGCCTTTTCTTTCTTACTGTAATACCAAAACTTAACCTACTTGTATAATTTAATTTTGTAACCAACCTTGCCTTATCAATATTACTCGGAGATCAAAGGCAGACATTGTGATGTAAGACTTAACTAAATTGCGCTGATTAGTGTCGAAGTAGTTACTCCCACCAGGGATGGAGGAACCATTTTAAAAGTAGGTGGGCCCAAAGGCGTAGCAGTCAAAGTTAATCGAACTTTTGGGGGGCTTCGCCTCCCAGACCCCCCATAACATTGCTGTATTCCTTAACACTTCATATCGTGCCTTTTGTGCCAATTAGCGAAAAATTTCCGTTTTTAGGCCCAATTTGGCCAAACAAATTACAAAATTGTTAAATTGTTTTATAGCACTGTACAAAATATGGCGATGTAGCCTACACACAAATAAAAAGGCAAAATACACACACAGTTATTATATCAACCTGAGAAAAATAATCTGCAGCATTATACAATAGGCCTACGTGCATGCGCACTGCATTTATTTTATTTGTCGTATCCAGGCTTACACCCGGTGGTTGAAGATTTAGATTAAGTGGACGGGAAGGCAAGGAAGCCAATCTTCGTGTCCACCTTCAGGCATGCCTTTAAGTGTCCTGCCAAAGACACAGCCGCATGCTCTTGAGCGGTGTCGAACCGGCGCCCTTTCGATTGCCGTTTCAAGGCTCTCACCACTCAGCTATGCAGCCGACTGCATAATATGCAATGATATCATTGTTTTAACCTTGTAGAACAATTAGATTGATTTATAGATTTCTCCACCAATCACACGCAACCACACCCACATGTGCTGCCCATCAACAGTGGGCTCAACAGAAAAGTTTGAAGATTAGATTTCATCATTGAGCTATCAAAGATAACACAGGACAACAAAATTTTTTTTTAAAAAGGCAGGACATTTGAGAGTCATTTTAAGGTATTTCGAGGCTCCTGATTCCGAAAATAAACTTGTTTTTTTCAAACTATCTCTATAGTTTTTGAGTTACAGCAAAAACATTTTTTTTTTGCAATTTTGAGCCCCTATAAATTTAACGTCGTGTCGTTTATTACATAGACAAAACTAAAAGTAATCCCAGGCACATTTCTGAGTTGTATAAACGCTATTTGGAACCAATCACTTTGATCACAACCCAAACAAATGGCTATTTAACGTTTTTGGCCAATTAACAATCGAAATACGACGTGAAGCAAGCCTTAGGATACAATTAAGATGTAGAATATATAACTTAATTGTGCTTTGCGTTAATATATTTGTTGACTTCAACAGTATCAGACTTACTGACTATCTATCAGACTAGCTAGGCCTACTAAGTACAAACAACAAAATACATACATTGTTTTGCTTAACAAACTAGACAAATAAGCAAAACAAAGCAATCGATAAACAAACGCAATTCTTTATTATGGCAGGCCTACTATACTGAGCAACACCCATCAAGGTACGAAGGCCATTTATATAATTACAGAATACAAAGTTGTGTTCTTCAATAAAGTAGCTGCTTAAAATTTTATCCTTGTTACGAAAAAACGTAATCTTGGATCGAAATTCAATTCCTGGTAGTTTCGAAAATTTGAAAAGACTAAATGCATTTTTGAAATCAGGGGCCCTGAAATAGTCTAAAATGACTCTCACCTTTTGTGTCAAATTTTTTTTGTTGGCCTGTGTAATCAAACTAGTGTGTATCAAATGAGTGAAGAGCTTTTTTTTGGAACTCCTTCTCTAATTTGCCGTTTTCGCTACCTTTTCAAAGAAATGTGGCTTTCAAAAGTGGGTGGGCCAGGCCCACCTAGAAAATAAAGTAGGTGGGCCTAGGCCCACGAGGCCCACGTGGTTCCTCCATCCCTGACTCCCACAGTGGCGTAGCCAGAAAAAAAATTTGGGAGGGCCAAATATTTGATGAATTGAAGAGAACAACAAAGTATTTGATTTAAGCCATCGCCACTTGATGTGCAGTGGCGTATCCTGGTGGGTTGAGCAAGAGAAGCAATGAAAGTGGTGGGGGGTTAGAGCGTGCCCAAGGCACGCATATTCTAGGGGGGTCCGGGGGCATGCTCCCCCGGAAAAATTTTGAAAAATTACACTCAAATAATGGATTATAGCGCTTTCTGGAAACACTTTAAGGGTAATATTTGTATGAAGTTTATTAGCAGATAAACAGCTATTAACTTATTAAAGGTAGCTCTTTCACACGAACGGGCAAAAACTGCGGCTAAAATTAAAGAACACCAAAAACTCAGATACACAAAAACTCAGTAACTACACAAAAACCCAACAGAGTAAGCCATTCTGAAATTGCGTCCACAAATTAGTTCAAAGAAACGTAAATCGCGTAACCTTTGCGCGATTTACGATTTGCAAAATTTATTAGTGTCTTTCTGTGTGTCTAAAACAAGTCCTGGGGGGTGTTAATAGCCAGATGTCTTGGAAAACGTTATAAATTTCTAAATTTTATTACATTTTCAACAAAGGGCTCAACTTCAGAATCCAAACTTGGAAAATTTTGGGGGGCCATGGCCCCTTTCGCCCCCCCCCCCCTCCTGGCTACGCCTATGTCTCCCATCCAACGAAGCGAAGAATTCACCGTTATTACACTGATTCAATATCATCAATCGTTGAAGCTACCTAAAAATCCAAAGCTTTTCTGCTTAAATGGAAGCGAAGGGATACAGTATTAACATTTTCCATATGCGCCCTAGAATGCGCTGGAAATTATATTCTCTCAACAGTTGTTCGTGGTATGCAATCACGTCAGGGTTAGAAATGTTTAAGCCAAGGATTCAACCTGTTTTGTCCTCAGAACACTTCGCACCCCCATTTCAGGGGACGAAATCGGGGTACGAATTTTTCAGGTGACGAAATAGGTTGCATCCAGACTCAACATAGAGACATAGCTTTATTTCCGAAAAATGCCAAAGAAAACATGATCTTATCCTTTTGCTATGCCACCGGACAGCACCATTTTACAATAATATTCATACCCAAATTTTTGTTGAACATACTCTCAGAATGCCCCAAATTCAAAGTAATTTTTCAAAATTTTCTGGGGGAGCCCCCCAGACGCCCCGCCGCTGGGTGTCGCCTTCGGCGATCACGCCGTCAGGCTTTGCCCGCCGACCGTCAAGCCATCCCCCTCCCCTTTAAAAATACCTAGCTACGCTACTGAATTGGATCATTGTCATTGGGGCCTGCAAAGCATATTCCGCACAGGGCCCGAAATACCCCAAGACCGGCACTGACCACGTTTTTGCATACATTTACGTTGGCAATACACACTTTGTACACACGTAGACAGGTCACATGCGCTGCACCTGGGTATGCGACATAGGGCGGTAAACCTCACAATGCAGTAACACCAAATTTGTCGTAATCAGTAGCGTAGCCAGGAATTTTGAAAGGGGGGGTTTTGACCACCCAACGGCGGGAGGTCTGGGGGGCCTCCCCAGAAAATTTTGAAAATTTACTTTGAATTTGGTGCATTCTGAGAGCATTTTCAACAAAAATGTGGGTACGAATATTCCTGTAAAGTGGTGCTGTCCGGTAGCATAGCAAAAGGATAAGATCATGTTTTCTTCGGCATTTTTCGGAAAAAAAGCTAAGTCTCTGTGTTTTCTTGTTGCTGTATCCTGGCTGAGATGTTTGAATGTTCGGTATTGGCAAAACTCGCTCTTTTAATGCAATTTCGTTTAAAATTAGACAATTTTTTTTAGACTGAAAGCTTTATTCTCAATATCGTGACGTCACACGCGTGCCAAAGGGGGGGTTGTAACCCCCAAAACCCCCCCCCTTGGCTACGCCACTGGTCGTAATGTTATGATCTTTCAGTTGTCCACTTTCTTTTTAGGTGAGCAATTCCTACTTGTACCATTCCTAGTTTTATCCCAAATGCACATAGGCAATTTACGCATGTTCTGCAAATGAAAAACAAGTTACCCCTCAGTCAACGTAACACCAGTGACTTAGCACTAAACTGTTTACTTGGCTGCAAGTGACGCTAATGTCAGTTGTTGTAAATGAGTTACTCCCTAGGAAAGAAGAAATTTACCAATCAGAGTCGATGGCACAGGCCTAATTAGAGACAGGGTCAAAAACAGTGGCAAAAACACTTTTACTTTCCTGATGACAATGTGTGAATCATAAAACATGATGTTTAATAGGAAATTTTGAATTTTTAGAACAATTTTCTATATTTGTCCTGGAGTGCCCAGGACAAATACCGATGCTCTTGCCCCCTTTGATGGTTTCGCTCTTCTTGACAAATTCTAATGAGCTGGTTTAAAACACATTACGTTGTCTTTGACATTAAGTTGAGCTTATTAGTTCATTAATTAATTCACAAAGTAGATTGAACCGTCTCATTTTGTGATGTTGTCTTTCTCACAGAAAATTTTTGTCTTGTGGCGCAACTTCGTCGAATTGCAGAAATTCCTTTGTCAAAATAATCGGAGTAAAGCAGCGGATTGAGAGCGCTGTTGATCGGCAACAAGACGATTGCTGAAACAACGTAAGCAACATCCGGGACGCTAACGCCTCCAAAGTTAAGAAAAACCATGAACGACAGTGGAATCCAGCAACAAAAATCTGTGACCAGCAATCGAGCGATTTTCTTCTGCATTGCTAAAATAAACAAAATTAAAATTATCAAACAAACGAGAAACAAGTTAACGAGCGGTATTAGCGGACAAAAGTTGTCCTTTTACATTGTTATGGCGTGAGAACAACACGTAGTTTACGGCCTTCATATTCAACGCATTTCTTTTGGTTCTTGCAATTGAAACGTTTCGTGTAACAATTAGAAGAAACCTCACGCCAGGAACCGATTCATCCCCTATAGGCTAGATCACTGGTTCTTAACCTGGGCGCTACCGCCCCCTAGTGGGCGCTGTTAACTTTTAGAGGGGCGGAAATATTCAGGGGGCGTTATAGGGGGCGCTACATTCAGAAGGTGTAACGATATTTTCCTCACTGCAAATTTGCTTTAGTAGTTCTGCTGGGGGTACGAGAATCCACCGAGGATGAGGAGCTATATACAGTATAGAGATTGTGTTTAACAAGGGAAGTAGTGATTCTCTCTCAGAGCATTCTATGTTGGCCTATACAGCACAATGCACAACACCATCCGACAAGCGTGGACGTCGGATGGTGTTGTGCATGGCCTTTGTTGTTGATAATGGGCATTGTTTCCCTTTCCTTGTAGTAAGTAAATGGCATTTTGTGGTCAGCTTTTGGCAGGGACAGCGGGCAGGCAGTGCAAGCAAACCATAAGGACTGGTCATAATAATAGTCAGTCAATAATGGTTATTAGTGTAACTCTTACTAACTACTAAAAAATCAGCAGAGATGTGCCTTAAGACTTTTAAGTTAAGAGCCTTAAGGCACATCTGTGCTGATTTTTTAGTATTAAAACTAACATCGGCTTAAACCAGTTTTTTCTTACTAACTAATAACTAATTACTACTGGCTGTAGGCTAGCCTTATAGTCTTGGAAGAAAATGTCATTAGTAGGCTACAGCCCTTATATTATGGTGGGCGCCAGACTATGGAAATCTCTGAAAAGGGGCGCTGGGGAAAAAAAGGTTAAGAACCACTGGGCTAGATGGTTGTGGAAATTGGGCCTTTTTAGTTGTAGCGTTGTCTTCACCACTGTTTTTAAGTGGAGATAAAATTTTATCCCATGAAGACAAATAAGCCATGTGTAATGTGTATGTTTGGAAGCATACAAAGGGAAACAACAAAAACCTGAAATGAAGGAAGTAAGAACTACTTAGCTAATTAGCCTTACTTTGTATTTGACTTTTGTTCCTCTTCTGACTACTTCCCGAAACCAGTCGCTGACGACGTTTAGTTTGCCTTCTTGCGTTGATCAAGATGAAAATGTAAGCTCCGGCCACGAACACGAAAGCAAGACAGTTGAAAGCTGTTGTCGCCAATGAAAAGCCCCACGCCCTGTCTTGCTTTGTGACAAACAACCGAGGAATACAAACGCTATTGGCACTGTAATACCTAGAAAAAGCAGAATTATTAGCCCAAACGGCCAATCTTAGTTGTTGCAGTCTTTCGGTTACCTGGCAGACTTAAACAGGTTTGTGCAAAACACAAAAGTAAGCTAAACGTCATTGCCAGTCTACCAAATTGCATTGAAATTTTCCTTTACTGTATTTAAAAACATCTCCAGGCCCTTCTCAATCCATTACTATGCGCCGTTAGGTGTCCATGGCTTTGAATGTGGATAAAAATAGCTTAGTAGCCTACTGAAAAGAAAACTCTTTGCACAATGCCGTTTTAGAAATACCTTTGGCCAATACACTAAGCTGCAAAAATAATAAAAGAAAGTTTTCACGGGTTGTTTTCCAAGTTATGTTATGAAAGTTAATTTTATTGCAATGTAAACCTTTTTTGTCTTCTACTCTTCAATATGTTACCGTATATATAAAAAAATAAACACAATAGCCTACAAAAATACTTTACCCGAGATAACTGGAAACGTTCAATACATCACGTTGGTGAACCTGCTTCAAAGAATTTCTCAAACCATGCCATGATTTTGCCATCTGTATATTTGGCAGCATTTGCATAGATGCATTAGCGTGCGTTGTGTCAAAAACCGTCATCCTTTCAGCCCACAATTTAGCCGAATCAAAATTTACTGTGGCATTTCGAAAGAAAGGATTTCCAACAACGACGGCCTTGTTAGTGAAGATGTACTGCAGGTTCATTGTGAACGGAATGAATGCAACTGCGAACGATACGCACCAGATGCCAACTAACAGAAGCACAACCATATGCAATGCTGGTCTCTTTTTTGCTCGCATCGGCTGAAAAAATATGTTAAAGCAACAATAAACATATCCTATAATTAATAAGGTAGATCAAACACAACACAAGTGGGTCATTTCGTATTAGTGCTCCAGAGCATCAGTGGTACACGCAGAATAATATAGTAAAATTTGTTTTTCTTTGCAACATCATTCACCAAAAACTTCATTTTTTCAAGTACACAAAAAGTGATCTTGATCTTCAAGAATACGATCTTGATCTTCAAGACCACGTTGTTTTGGTGATCTGATCTTGATCTTCAATGCAACGGTTCACTGCAGCATATTGCAAGGGTATGATGTAGCAAAGTAGGCTACAATACTAAAAGCGGAGAGAAAAATTAAAAAGAGATTGGCAAAAATAAAAATGTGGAACTATAAGGGCTCAGTTGTTGCTATTTTATGCTTTACGGCTAAATCATACGTATTTATTCTTAAATTTAATCTGAGCAGCATAACAGTGCTTACAAACACTTTGACAAGTCGTGAAATTACGATTGTAGGTGTGCTTACTACGATTGCTTAATGTTTGTATCAGTTTTAAAAAGTCAATTTTCAGAACTGTTTCAATCTTCTATAATTTTCTTTGCTATTTCTGTCATGTTGTTGCTACATTAGATAAGATATGAGATTAAATGGCTTCCATTGCCACAAATGAGAGTTGAATTGTGTGGTGTAGGCTATTATTAGCTATAACTTACCCGATAAACAGCGTACAGACGGAAAAGTGTCATAGCAACTAACAACATAACAGAAGTTTCACTTGAAATCACAACTAACACTCCCATGAAGTTGCAAGCAAAACCAGATACCCAACTCAGACTGTGCAAGCAATATTCTCCAGAAAATATCAATCCAGTTATTCCCAAGACAATAAGGTACACTCCCATGAGGCTGTCAGCCAAAGCCAAATTTAAAATCAACATATGGTTTGTTCGAAGCGGGGCGGAGTCTGGCTTTCTCAATATTACACGCAAGCTTTTCACTTCTCCAATTACCACAATCTAAAAATCAAGAAAATTAGTTTGAAATCGTGAACGGGTAACAAGGTAACTTTAGTGATTAGTTTAGTGATATCAAAGTAAAGTTTAGTTTGTCGACTGCATGGCTGAGTGGTCATCATCGGCGTATGAGCAGGTCTTTCCAGGCTAAATTGGAGGGCAGGAAATCATCAGCCACACTCGGCAGTCTCGTCGTCCAGGACCCTCAGACCATGCGCACCGTTTGGAGGCCGGTGAGGTTAGGCAGTGGTGGATGACATGGTCTGCGGTCTGTTCAGTGGCACCACACTCGCATTCTGATGAAGGAGCCCGGCCCCACTTGTGCATATCCGAACGAAAGCGGCCGACGCCAGTTCGCAAGCGGGTAAGCCTGACCCAAGCAAGCCTTGCGAGGGACATTCCCGGTGGATGGGGATCGGCGTCGGATATGAAGTCACGGAGCGTGAAAGTGTGGTTTTGCCACTCCGTGTTCCACATGTGATTCGTCCAGTGTTCCGCACTTAAACCAAGTTCTTCTGCGTTCTTAAGTAGTTGTTGTGCGGCAGGCACAAAGGGGCGTCTTGATTTCAGCGGCTGCTTTATAGGTTGTGGTCGCTTGAATGCTGCATGGAGGGGATGGTCGGAGTCCAGAGCGCGGCGAGCGAGATAAATCGTGGCTCCTTTATGGCGTAGCTCAGCGGGTTGGATGCCTGTTAGGATGGGTAGGTAGTTCGTCGGAGTGGGACGCAAGCATCCAGTCACAGCACGCATGCGTCGTTGATGGCGGTATCAATCTGGTGGGTGTGACAACTACGACACCAGGCTGGTGCGCAGTACTCAGCGGTGGAATGAACAAGGGCTAGGGTAGCTGTACAAAGAGTTTTGGCACCAGCTCTCCAGCTGGAACCCGCTAATCGATTCAAAAGTGCAACGCGTGTAGATAGTTTTTTGCGCAGTGACTCCAAGTGACGGCGGTACGTGAGTGACCTGTCTAGGGTTATGGCGAGGAAAGTAGGTTCGGCACAGTATCATATGGACCATGTGTCTGTTAGGGAGCAGACGGAGTAACTTTCAGGTAAGGCTGCTATACCATACGGTATCATAGGCAGCTGTGAGATCAACAAACACAGCGCCAGCCTTCTTTTTAGCCGAAAAACTGTCCTCAATGTCTTGGGTCGTAAGTGTGACGTGATCTACGGTTGATCGTCCGTGTCGGAAACCAGCTTGTTCACGGGGGAGCTGTAGATCTATTATTGGTTCGACATGGGCGTAGATGAATCTCTCGAGGATCTTTAAGGGGATGCAGAGCAGTGAGATTGGACGGTAGCTCTTCGGGTCCTCTGGGGGCTTCTTCGGCTTAGGAACTGCAACCACAAGGGCTCTTCTCCAGATTCTGGAAATTTTCAGGTGACGCAAACAGCAGAAAAGGAAGTCTTTTAACCAGGACTTTAAGGAGGCAGCGGCATGGAGTATCAACTCTGGGCATAGGTGGTCAGGGCCCTGGGCTTTACCTGGCTTTATGTGCTAAAGGGCGGCGGAAAATTCCTCCGGGGTGAACTCACCCGAGATGCTGTCCCCGTCTGGGGTTGTTACCCTCCAGAGATCCATCATTTCTTGTAAGACGGATCTGTCTGAATCACGGTCTCTCGATTTGTATTTCCCGTTCTCCACGAGTTGTGAGGCGATGGAATTTGCTAAAATCGGACATTGTTGACGAGAGGCATGTGATCTGCCAGTTAGGTTGTTCAATGTACTCCATGCTATGCGGCTGGAGTGCGTGAAATCGATTTATTCAACGGCTTCTGTCCAGCGCTCCTTCCTCCTTGAGTCCAGCCTTGCCAACAGGGATGTGGCTGAGCTGTTGGTGTCGTTGCCCTAGGGGGCGTGGAGGAAGCCGGAGTAGAGGCTTTCGCACTCCTTATCCCAGCACGGTATGTATGTATGTATTTCGTCGGCCGCGGGGGATGGAGTGTTTTGCCGCTGATATTATTGCACCACAACAGTCCTGGTAGGCTTCTTCCACGTTGTTCTTCTTCTTTCGTTTGAGACTAGATCAAATTTCAGGGCAGGTGGTGGAGAGCCAGGTGAGTGTAGCTTCGTCCAGCGTTGCTATACCATGCGTTCCATTTGGTGCCTTGTAGATGGGACATTCGAGAACGACATGGTCAGCAGTTTGTTTCTCCGCGCCGCATTCGCAGGCTGATGAGTGAGCCAGACCCCACTTGTGCATGTTGGAATGGAAGCGACCGACTCCGGTTCGGATTCTGTTGAGCTTGACCCAAGTCGGCCGAGGCAGGTCCATACCAGGGGGGCGTGCCACCGGGTGGGGTATAAAACCATGTAGTTTGGTGTCGGTGGCGCACCACGCTGCATTCCAAGTATCTTCCATGAAGTGTGCTGCGCTGATGGCATGATCGCTGAATGGATGTAGTAATTCAACAGCAGCTGGCACAAAGGGGTGTCTTGACTTTAGTTGCCGGGGGGATTCCTGAGGTGGGATGTTGAGTTTTGCATGAAGCAAGTGGTTAGGATCCCCCGCCCGGCGAGCCAGGTGTATAATGGCTCCCTGTCGGCGGAGCTCAGCAGGTTGGATGCCTGCAAGGATTGGTAAATACTCGGTTGGAGTTGGGCGCAGGCATCCAGTCACAGTTCGCAATGCGTCGTTGATTGGGCTGTCAATGAGGCGGGTGTGGGCACTGCGGCACCAGGCAGGGGCGCAGTATTCAGCAGTTGAGTGAACTAGAGCCAGGGTTGCAGTGCGCAAGGTGTCAGCACCTGCACCCCAAGTTGTGCCTGCCAGACGTCTCAGCAGGGCGACGCGAGATGTCAGCTTTTTGCGTAGTGACTGTAAATGGTGACGGTATGTGAGTGACCTGTCAAGTGTAACCCCAAGGTATGTTGGTTCTGGGCAGGGCGACAGAATTTTGCCGTTAACGGTCACTTTCAGGTCACGTTTTGCCTCCCTGTTGTTGAGATGGAAGGCTGCCGTCACAGTTTACTTTCGCTGAGCTTCACTTTCCATTGATGAAGGTATCCAGATATGGTCATCATGTCTCGGCTCAACGTCGTTTGTAATGATTGCCAGTCTTTCGCAGGGTACAAGATGGCCAAGTCATCAGCATATGCATATTTGTCAGATGTTGTTGATGGTAAGTCGTGCGTAAATTACGTACGTACGTACGTGAGTACGTTGTTGGTGTGTGGGGATAGGAGATATTGTGTGGCTTGCTTCGTTGGTGAGAAGGCTGTAGTACTCCCAGTTAGCCATTCTGAAGTTCCATCGCTTAACAGGCTTGCTCGAGACAGGCATTCTGAGCGTTGGAGCCGTGATGATCGAGGGTCGATGTTGGGACCGGGGGAACTTCGCTAGCACACGTCTGTCCGGTTGGCAATTATCGGGGTCATCACTCGCGAAAGCCAGATCGGGGTTTGTGCCAGTGTTCCAGCGTCCGGAGAAGAAGCTCGCTGCACCCTTGAGATCGTGCAGTAGGGTGAGGTTATTATTGGTGACCATGAAGCCAGGCTTTCTCCGTCGGTGTTGGTGGTGTTGTAGCCCCAGTCAACGTGGTGGCAATTGAAACCGCCAGCGTAGAGGCTGGGTTGGGGGAACACTAGGATGGCTGTTAGTGTTAAGCGTGAGGGTGGTGGCTTATAGACATTAGACATTGACGATGTGAAAGCCTGATATGTCTATGCATAGCCACTCTATCTCCATCTGGGCATTGGATTGGTCTATTGAGACAAGAGCCGAGCCGAGTGGAGAATAGAGACGAGAGACAGAGCCGAGTAGTGAGAGCCCTGGTTTGATACCGCTCAAGAGCATGTGGCCGTATCTTCGGCAAGACAAATTCAAGCCTGAATGGGGACGCAAAGATAGGCTTTCTTTCCTTCCCGTCCATTTGATCTAAATTCAAACATTTCAACTACCGGCGTAAGCCTGATAACAACAAAAATCCGGCAGTAAATAATAATGTGTAGTATTGTGTAAAGAAACATATCTAACAATTTCATTGCAATTGCATCAGCCAAAATAATTATGTTATGTTGTTCAATTTTACCAAAAGCATATATCTTACAACAATTTTTTTTAAATTATAGTTATACTGAATTAGTGTTTTACTGTATTTCCGATCAATGAAAGCAGCCCCATGATCCACACGATGGCGCGCAAGATCGGATTTTTAATAAGTTCATATCTTGATGAAAAAGCATCTTCATTTCTGCTGTCGGACTTTGCTGGACATTCATCGCTGAGATCACTGCAATCACTGCGCCCATCAAACGTCTGTAAATTATGCAACAGACAGAGCACATTGAATGGTTATGACGATCCTGCAACTACTCGAAGGTTTTTGAAAATATTCAAAGAATCTTCTTCATTACTCTTGCTGAAGCCCTTCATCATGAAAATTCGCGAAAATCATTTTGGCAAAAAATTAAGTCCTCTAAAGTTAAAGGTCCTATCTCTTCAACAGTAGGAGGAGCAATTGGGTCTACTGCGGTGACTGAGATGTGGAAAAATTATTATGGCAATTTATTAAACTCTGTGCGTAACAATCCTACAAGTGAAGCAATAGACATGTTGATGCAAGACACTGAAGCTTTTGCCAATATCGAGAAATATCAATGCACTACTGAAACGATACAAATGCTACTATGCAAATTACCCTTTAATAGATCTGCTGGAAGTGATAAAATTTCAGCCGAACATCTAGTATATGCAGATGAACTATTGTGCTTCTTATTCAGCTTATTGTTTAATGTATGCCTTTCTCATGGTATGCTGCCTTCACCTTGTTTAAATACCATAATTATCCCTGTTTGTAAGAACAACAAAGGCAATATTCAGGATGCTGGAAATTACAGACCCATTGCAGTGGCAACTGTAGTGTCCAAATTATTTGAACATTATATCCTTGAGCATATTTCACCGTTTTTAAATACATCTGACAATCAGTTTGGATTTAAGCCAAAACATGGCACAGATTTATGTGTTTATCTTTATAAACAAACAGTATCTCATTACATACACAGCAATAGTCCTGTGTTTAGTGTATTTCTGGATGCATCCAAAGCATTTGATAGAGTTAATCACAATATCTTATTTAACAAGTTAGTTTCACGGAATGTTCCTATGTGCTTTGTACGATTATTGAAGCATTGGTATAAAGAACAAATAATGAGAATAAAGTGGGGGAATCAAATTTCTGACCCCTTCCATGTCACCAACGGAGTAAGGCAGGGAGGGGTTTTAAGTCCCTACCTGTTTTCTTTGTATATAGATGACTTATCGACTGAATTGAATTCCCTAGATGTCGGATGTAATACTGGTTCATCTCACTTGAATCACCTAATGTTTGCAGATGACTTGTGTGTATTTAGTCCAAGTGCTAAAGGTACCCAAAAACTCATTGATGTGTGTGAATCCTATGCTTCTAGACATGACATTATTTTCAACTGTAAAAAAACTGTTGGATTGGTCCATCAATGTCGCAAATTTAAAGTTTTGACTTCTCCATGCATGCGGTTGTACAATACACAAATTAAATTTGTTGGACAAGTGAAATATTTAGGTATACTGATTGATGATACCATCAGTGATGACGCAGATATTAAAAGGCAAGTGCGATCTCTTTATGTCGCTGCCAATCAGCTTAGGTCCAAGTTTGGAAATTGCTCTACCGAAGTTAAAAATGTAATGTACCAATCATATTGTATGCCAATGTATGGTTCGCAACTATGGTGTAACTATAAAACTTCTACTTTAAATCGCATACGAGTTGCTTACAACGACTCATACAGAATTATCCACAATTTGTCGAGATGCGACAGTGCTAGAGTGTATCAGGTACAGAACGACGTGTTAACATTTGATGCTCTATTAAGAAAAAATTGCTATGCATTTGTAGAACGTTGCAAAAGATCAATTAATCCACTGTTGCGCAATGTTATGTCTTCTGATTATTACTTTAATTCTACATTTTATATTCACTACAACAGTATTTTGTACGTTGTTTGATGTAGCCTGCTTGATGTTGTGTTAGTCTGATATTTTGTGTGATGACTGTTAAAAATTTAAATTCTATGGACTTTGAGTCTGATTGCAAATAAATAAATAAAAATAAAAATATATGAGGTCACTTTGATGTCATCAAACCATCATAACGTAGCTGTCAGGTAGAATATGAGGTGTAGCTTTATCATCTAGCTACCAACCCCACTTGAGGAACAGTGGGTTGTGCAGTAGCAAGCTATAATAACAGTTTGATAAATTGTATTGCCATACTTGTAAACAAAACAACAACGTTCGCATATTTGTATGTATACGTCATAATTCTTTGCTGCCATAATTTAAAACAAACTTGAAATTAATAAAAAGATGAAAGCATTTACTGTAGCACCAGATGATTTAAACGGCGTTTAAACAGCTCTGGGCTACTTTCAAGGCTTCACCACGCCTCTCAAAACTAGTCGTTGTGCTTTCTCATTAAGCAACTGAAACTTGTTCTTAAACTTAGTGATCGGTTTATTAATATTAACGTATTACTATTAAAGATAAATAAAAGTGACATTTCATCGACCTACCTGATGCTTTGGCACAAATAGCGGATTTCCATTTTCACAAAAAAATCTTCCATCGTCGCATTTGAGTTCGTCGGCATTGTTATCACAGTTGATATAAAAGTCACACTTATATGCCAGGGGAATAGATACCTAAATGCAATGCATTCATCAAGTATTTGTTGCGTTTGACGTGTCATAAGCTAACGTTTAATATGCAAAAGTAACAAAAATGACACAAAATGTTCCAGATTTTCAGCAATGAAGTGAGACCAGATAGACATTGAAATTGAAACAAAGGCATTGAAACGACCTTTATTTCGCTTAATGGTGTCAGTTAATGAACGATCTGCGGCTTGTCTGTTGAGCCAGCCACGAAAATGCAAGCGATTGGAAGGCTCATTGCAACGTTTCGTTTAGAAATGCTTGAGAAAAAAAGTTGAACAAATTCTACCCAAAACGATGTTGTTGCTCTTTAATTTGTCCACTCCTAATTTCGATTACTGTACGCATTTTTCTTACCAACCTTTGAACCATTCAATGATGGACAGAAAAACCTGTTTGGACAAAGAACTTCTGTTTCTTCTGATGTTTCTTTACAATCAATTGTTCCATCACATTTCTGAGTGTCAGAAATACTGACATGTTGATCATCACCAGTGTTGCAGTAATGTCTGCCAGTGCAATTAACTTCATCATGATCTTGTGGGATATCCAAAAAGGACCTTTCAGTATGTGCATATTCAAAACAGTCAATGATCCCATCACAGGGCCTTGCGGGAATTCGATTAAGCTATAAATAAGAACGGTTTTTGTTTACTGTAATTAATATCGAAGTTACGTGACTTTTTGACGGAAAAGGAATTTTCTTTTGCGCATAAAAAGCCTTAACCATTCATCAAATATGTTGTATTTCTTTGTGTAATAAAAAATATTAAACCTGTTGAAGTTATTTTGTTTTGTATGTCTGTGGTACAACAAAGCGAACTCTCTACCAAAACTTTATAGGCTATGTAATATAATTGAAAAATAGTAACAATTAACTAACAGAAGATCATTGCAGGTGTAACTGCAAAGTTCGTCCTATTTCTAGAAATTTGATAAGTACTGTACATGCATTAAATTGTGTATAAACATACAATTTCTTGCACTTTCTAGGTAAAGGCATCCACGACAGTATTTGTGTTGAGTGGACCAAACGCAAAAAAGTTGCCCACCAATTCGGCTGTTTTCAGTTGCGTAGCCGAGTGGTGAGGACGTCTTCGCGACGTTCGAAAGGACGTGGGTTCGACACCGATCCAGAGCACTCGGCTGTGTCACGGCAAAGACACTTAATGGCAAGCCAAACTAAGGGGAGCAGCTGACTCGAAGACTATATGTCACTTCGCTGCTTCCTGTTGTCTGTTGTATCGCATCTGTGATCGTAGTGTACTGTATGTTGTCGCAAAGGCCACAAATGAAAGCATGATTATTATTATTATTGCTGTTATTACTAGTTCAGATACTGTAGCTGACTGCATTCGTATTACGCTGGAAGAGATGTTGAATTTGTCAGTACAGGCTGCAATACAATTGATTGATATGGCATAGGTTACATTTGAGATGTTTTAACCAAGTGAGGTGCATTTTCAAGAAGCCTTTGTGTCAGCAAGTAGTTTGATGATACTTACACAATAGCCCAAGTTCTCTTTGGTTGGTCCATATACAAAGCCGACAGGGTTGTCAGCATAGTGTCCAGATATCAAATAAAAAAGAGATGGTTCATCCGCTCTAGTAGAAGGTGTGCAGTGAAACGTTGACAGATTGCCACAACTCGCTTCACATTCATCGGCAGGGTAACCTCTTCCTTGTGGCCAAAGAAGATTTCGAGATGAAAACATTGTGTCATGGAATCTCTGTGCCGGTGGACAATCCGCGTTACCATCACACGTTGCACCAAATATGTTGGGTTGGTATGCATCTTTTGTAGAGCATTCAATTGCAAGTGTCTGAGGACATCTGCAATAAAGGATCACTAATTGTAATAGCCTATACAGATAAGATTTTAAGATAAATATCACATATGAATTTCCAATTTCTTCATCTATTTTCTTCATCTTCCAATTTCTTCATCTAAACTTTGATACCTCAATCGTTCAAGGTTTGATAACAAAGGTATGAGAGTTACTGCGATTTAAAAAATTGAGGTCTTGCTATATGGTTTTCAAAATAAGCATGACAAGCTAATGTAAAGTACCAGAATAAGTACTACAGTAGTGTAAAAAGGACTAGCCTTATCTTTAACTCGTTGAATCTGTTCCCTGAAATTGTTTATAACTTTTGCTTGCTCTGTAAAACAATATTGTATTAATTTTTTCTCAAATCTATTGCAAGTGACCGGTGTCTCTAAATCCGTTGTTTTCCGCTGCTGCAACTGTCCTCTACATCTTGGCAAATAAAAATAAAATAGAAAAATCTCGACCGGTACTACACAGTGAGTTCATTCTGCTTTCTTTTAAATATTCAAACCTTACATTTTCATATCTATAAGAAAATTTATAAGAAAGTAAATATCATTTAAAACATTTGCAAAAACAAATAAAGTTAATATTTGAAATTTACCTGCATTTTTCTCCCGGATTGAACGACGTCCCGTATTTACATTGCAACGTTGCTCCACAATACGAAGAACTAAAAAAGCATCAAATCACATGTCAAGCTGACAGACTGCCACTCAGGGGAGCCGGAGCGATTTTTGACTGAGGGGCAGGATTATGAAAAAAGGGCACTTTTGTTGCTGAAAAGCCATTATTTTTTAAGTTTTAAGATAAGATATAGGCCTAGCGATAATGTTCATCTATCAGCTCATTATCGAGTAATGATATAATAAGTGTAGCCTATACAAAGAACAATGACACGAAAGGGCATCATGCTATGTTATAATGATGCAATCTACTGTAATACAGACTTTTGTGTCGTGAGTATTATTTTGAGGCAATAATAAAATATTACAATTAGGAATAGCAGAAATTGTTAAATTGCAAAATGTGCAGTAGCTTACATGACCTTAAGAGGGCAACATTGCCCCCTCTGCCCCATCCACAGAAAAAATGAGGACAAGGGGGGCATCCGGCCCCCTGCCGCTCCCCCGCCCCCGCTTCCGGCACCCCTTTTGACGCTCAAGTTGTACAGAAGATGTCAAAGCAATGTTTTTGTTGATTGTTATTGATCTTTCAATAGTAACAAAACATAGAATTATCATGAAGAATTATCACCAACGGTACTTTTATAAGAAAGCATTCGGTAGAGGTTGTTACAAAATGTGACTATAAAGTTGTTATTTCTGGCAAAAGTTTTTGCAATTGTTTTTAAAAATATTAAATCTAATTTTGTAAAGAATTTGAAGCAACAACATGAAACAAAATAACTCATTACTTTTATGTTAAAGTATTGTTGGTTGGTTTGGTTTTGAATCTTTATCCTCGGACTGACAAAGCCTTGATAGGTTATTCCTGGTAGTTTCGCATACTTGTATATAGAGGCTCTTGACACAGGGCCGGTTACCGAGGTTGACAGAGTGAAGTTTTCCGATTGTAGAAGTGTTGTTGCTGGGAAATTATTCCATTCACTAAGTGCCGCTGAATAGAGAGCAGTCCTGAAAGTGCGGTGCTCAAGCACACACCCCGAGAGTCGAACTTGCGCCGCGTGATCTTGAGCCGGGCGCGTAACCACTGATTTAACGGGGCGGACTGAAATGTTTCCTCATATGTTTTGTAGTAGGCTACCATGTGTTTTAGTCAAACACCAAGCCTAAATCTGAAGATAGTTTGAAGAATTCTTATTTTGAAACCTCCATATGTTTATCCCAACTGCTTTGTGCTTAGCCTACATACGGTTTACTATAAGCAGATCTTCAAAAAAATTCCCATTAAATGTCTTTCCTTAACATGACAGCATACCAAGAAATGAGCGCTATTTTTTGTCAGTATAACTTCAAAATAAATAATTCACATACTGTTCATCCATGTTATTGTAGCAATCACCGACTGAATCACAAACTGAAGATCGATCGATGCATTTCCCATCTCCACAGTGGACTTGGCCCATCACACATGGATTTAGTCTTTCAGAGTCATGCAAACAAATAACATAACTGAACGGTCTACAAAACATTACTTATTGATGAAATAGAGCAGGATTACGATAACAATTGATGTGATAACAAGTCAATCATATTCTGGTTTGAAATTTATCCTCTTTACATTGCTTCAACGTCTGAAGACGTTTTTCTTAAACTGGGGTATCTATAGTTCTGCTAGGCCAAATCTAAACAAATGCAGTCCCAGTCTTGACCAAGCAGATAATAATCTTTAGACAAGACCAAGTAAACGTGAGTGTTTTCGTTCAAACAGTCCAACTTTGTAAACTGTTCCTTTTGGTGAATTCAAAATTTAGATGCATAGACAACTTAGCAACTGGGAACGAAAACTTCCAATCGGTGACCTCCGTAGCATAAACGCTTCCACAAGCCATCCCTGCCACAAGCAATTAGTTCATTTTCAGTTTTGACTTTTTTTAATCGAAGCTCCATTCGATAGTAAACTTACATTTACGAAAATGGTTGTAAATCTCATAGAAAAGTAAACTCACTTCTGCAAAGATGGTGGTTTGTTTTTCATTTTTATGCTGAAGCATAAGTTAGGTATGTCGCCTTCACAAAGACACTCATCCGACAAATCCGAACAGTCAAATCTTTTGTCACAAATTCTGTTCCGTGGAATAACCATGGAGCCATCAAGACATTCAAAGCAACGTGATTCATCAAAAGTAGTTGAGGGAAGGAACCGAATGTCTCTGAAAAAAAAAACCCTGGTGAAACTTAAAGCAGTGGTTATTAAACCTGGGGCAGTGAAAATCCCCAAGGGGGGCACAAAAGTGGTAGGCTGTTGAACTAGTAGCCCATGTTACTGTATTGTAAAAGTCGTAAACAGGAATGTTTGCAACTCCTTGCCTTGTGTCACGAGTATTGACTTGTAATGTGACCTAGTTTTGACTAGTTTCCAGCACTTTTTCTTGCGGTTGTTGTTTAGTCCTTTGTTCGATAACAATTACTGTTTGTGACTTATTTCGTGTAAAAGTAGCTTTTCTGCTCTTGCAAGTATAAAGGCACCAGCTCAGAAAAAAACAACCGTGAACCTGACATGCGATGTGCATTGTCATAAGCTCCGAATCAATGTGCTGGCTTTGAGAAAGCAGCTAAATCCTTCTCATTAACGTGAGGAAAAGTAGCCTAGATTGTGATCCACTTGATCTTTTAATTTACAGTATGTAAGATTGAAAATAGAAAATAAACTTTAGTTTGAACATGTGAAAATTTATGAAGTTTGACCTTGATTTAAAACATAAACGAGAAAAAAAAAAGAGGGTGGGGGGCACAAAGTTTTACAAGTGACGTTAAGGGTCTTCTTCTTTATTGTCGCACTTGATTCCAAGCATTGACTGCCTCGTGTATGAAAAGTTTCCAGGATTCTCTGTTGTTTGCTTTGTGTATTAGGTGTATGTTGGTGTTAGTTTTGTCGGTTTGTTGGTTTAAGTATGTTAATCTTTGTCTGCCTTGGGCACGCTTCCCTTCAATTTTGCCTGTGAGAGAGAGATGTTCTAACTTTCCTTTTCGCAGCACGTGTCCTAAAAATTGAAGTTGTTTTTCTTTGATATTTTTTAGAAGATTGTTTGTTTGTTTGACTTGATTTAAAACAGTTTGGTTGCTTTTTCTGTCAGTCCAGGAAATCCTCTGCATTTTTCGGAATGCCCACATTTCAAACCCACTTATTCTTTTATTAATTGATTTGGTAATTGTCCAGGTTTCTGAATTATATTTAAAAATTGGATAAATGTAACACTTCAATACTCTGAATCTGGTTGTGAAAGATATGTTCTTGTTGCATAATATTGTTTTCATTTGCTGGAAAGAAGCTTTTGCTTGAGCAATACGTATATTGAACTCCTTATCATCTTTGGCGTCCCAATTTATTGTTGTTCCAAGATATCGGAAACTTTTTACTTGTTTTATAGTTGTTCCATTCATTTTAATTTGACAGATTGGAATTTCACTCTCTTTTTTCTTTGTGATTACCATCGTTTCCGTTTTCTTTTCATTCATTTCCATTCCAAATTCTTTACTTCTTTCATTTACTTTGTTCAACAAATTTTGTAGTTTTGCTTCCGAATCAGCCACCAAGACAGTGTCATCAGCATACCTCAGGTTATTAAAGTTACTTCCCCCAACATTTACGCCAGCTTCATCATCAAGACATCGGAGGATGATCTCACTGTATAATGAAAAAAGGCTTGGAGAGAGCACGCATCCCTGTCTAACTCCTCTCTTGATGGATATCCAATCGCTGACGTTGTGATTTATCTTTATTGCTGCAATTTGATCAAAGTAAAGGTTTTGAATAATACGTAGATCCTTGTCGTCAATTCCAATGTTATCTAGCATCTCCAGTAATTTGGTATGTTTTACTCGGTCGAAAGCTTTCTTATAATCAATGAATGCGATGTACAGATCTTTCTTCATTTCAATTGATCTTTGAGCGATATTTTTTAATACAAATACAGCATTTCTTGTGCCGCGGTCTGGCATGAATCCGTACTGTTCTTCAGCAATTTCATCGTTGATTTTGTTCTTGATTCGGTTCATGACAATGCGTAGTAAAATTTTTGTAATATGTGATGTCAAGCTGATTGTGCGGTGATTTTCACATTCCTTTGCTCCCGGTTTTTTAGGTAATGCTATAAAAATTGATTTGTTCATGTCGGTAAGCATCTCTCCTGAATCATATATGTTATTGAAGAGTTCATGCAATGCATCCACACCTACATGTTCCAGTGTTTTTAGCATCTCAGTACTGATCTCATCTGGTCCCACAGCCTTATTTAATTTTGTTTGTTTTATGGCATGTTCAATTTCACTTTTTAGAATATTTGGTCCTGACAATGGTTCACTGAATTTGAAAGGTTTTACAGTTCGATCTGGATCGTCATATAAATCAGATAAATACTCTTGCCACCTTTTCTATATTTCATTTTCTTCCATTAGTATTTCACCTGTTTTACTCTTCAAAAATCCTGACTTTGACGTAGTATTGTGCTTTGCAGTTAACGTTTTGATTCGTTGATGTGTTTCTCTTGGGCTGAGATTATACAATTTTTCGATTGATGTGCACTCGTCATTCAAGTATTTTTCACAGGCTTTGTTACATGCTTTCTTTATTTGTTTGTTCAACTTTTGGTATTCACTTCTATTGTGTTTCTTTTGTCTTCTTTCTTCCATCATTTCTAAGATTTCTTCTGTCATCCAGTTTTTATGTCGTTGGTAATTCATTTTAGGAACTATTTCATTGGCTTTATTAATCGAATCTTTAATAATGTTAAAATGTTCTTCCGTGGTCGTCGTTTCAGTTTTGTTTTCGGTATTCCTACTTGTCATTTGCATTGTGAAAGCTTGTTGGAATTTCTCTTTAATGGTTTTGTCTTCTCTACATGCGTTCCAGTTGAAGTGGATAGGTTTTTTGTTCCTTTTTTGTTTTTGTAGTCTTAATCTGAATTTTGCAACAACAGGATTGTGATCACTATCGCAGTCTGCCGATGGGAATGCATTTATATCTAAAATCGATGTTCTAAATTTCTGTGGTACGATGACGTAGTCAATTTGATTACGTGTTTGGTCATTTGGGCTTTTCCACGTCCAAAGTTTCCTGGGATGTTTTTCGAAGCAAGTGTTTGTTATGCATAATTTATTTTCTTGGCACCATTCAATTAAGGTTGTCCCTCTCTCATTTTGTTGACCGAGTCCGAATTTTCCTATACACTTTTGATCAGTATCGATTTTGCCGACTTTCGCATTAAAGTCTCCCATAATTATTTCCAACTCATTATGTTTACATTCTTTCAAGACTTCATTCATATCGTTGTAGAAACAAGTGATCTCCTCATCTGTAGAATCTGAAGTTGGCGCATAAACTTGTATTATACAGAGATTTTGGTGTACATTTTTTATTTTAACCATCAAAATTCTGTCAGAAACCGCAAAGAATCCCATAATATTGTTTGCAAATTCAGGATTAATTATAACTCCTACTCCCCTTGAGTGCTTATTGTTTCCAGAATACATAATTGTGTAGCCATCTTTATTTATTCGTCCGCTGTTATTCCACCTCATCTCTGATATGCCTAAGATTTTGATATCCATTCTTTTCATTTCTTTAATGATGTTGTCTAATTTTCCTTTCTGATACAATGTTCGGACGTTCCATGTTGCAATCTTAAAAGTTTTCTTCTTCCATTGTTTTCGAATATTTTGCTTCTGTTGTTGGTTTGCAGTAGCTTTTTGACGGTCCGGTCTGACCTGCAAACCATCAGAATTCGGACCGAGCGAGGAACCTTCCTTTGAGAGATAGGCCCCCTTCACGCTGTTTAACTTTATTCTTTCATGTAAACTTTTCATCGAGGTATATGTGGCCAAGAGTTTACTGTAGTAGGTCGGCCAGTCCTGATCTACAGTGCCCCACCATCTTGGCTGCTTCGGGTGAATCCTCAGCATTACTAGTTCCGCCACGTAGAGGCGATGGTGTTGGACTTCAGGAACCTTAAGGGTAGCGCAGCCAAGAAAGTTTGAGCTTCTGATTTAAAGCGTCGATTCTTGCTGGATCTTGAAAAAGCACAAGCGATAAGCAACCTATCAGCCATTATCTTTTCTTGAAAACGTTTTTTTCTGGGGTTGGCTGGCCTGAGCCTAATTTGTGTTCAGTTGAAATTACCGCTCTTTGTTGCAGCATCGTCGTTCGTTTTCAGCCTGGAATCAATCTCAATCAAAGCTCAACTTTTCCAAATATCTAGATCAACGACCGAAGCAAGTTCCTTTCCAATTGCTTTGGATATTGGAACGAACATAAAAAAGTCACAAAATTTTGTACGTCAAGTTTCATTCTAACACACTTGTAAAAAATGTGACCTCAAACTCTTACCCCCTTAGCTACGATGCTGGTCAAGACAAATGTCAAGGCAAGATAAGTTTACACAATTTATTTGCTAGTTAGACAATTTACCAGATGATTTGATGAAAAATTATGACTAGGCAACGTTACCTTGCATCTTTATAACGTTTTGTAGAAAAATAGCAAAGATCTTCTCCTCGGTCACAATCACTTATATCGTCCCACAGCAAAACTTGTGGGATTTTGCACAATTTTCCATTTTTCACACATTTGAAACCAATGCCATCTATCCATTCATCGTCTTCATCGCACCCTCCACATACATTTCCATCACATATCGTAGATCGCTTTCTGCATGTTTTTTGATTAACTTTAGATTTGCACCAGTAATACTCTGGACACTTTGCCTCACATCGATCCATGTTTGTAATTTCAAAAGATCCGTTGCAATAGCTTTCAGTTTCGATAAAACACGACCTTTCGCTGTATTTCGAACTCATCGAGCATCTGAAAATGCACAAAAACTAACACTGTTGAATTATAACATTTATTTATACGAGGGTGTTCAATCCTTAATTTACACAAAACATTTCTTTGATAGTTGCAGAATGCAAGTGTTGCAAAAACTCGACAGAACATTGCCAATGTCTGAAAGTAGTCTAACGCCCTATTATTGAATTTTATTGAAGATAATGTGAAATAGGAGGTTTGGTGATGGATTTCAACTGAAGCATGAACTGGCTACAGTGATAGTTTACTCATGGCTCTGGTTCGATTCTAGGTTATGTCATACCAACAAGTTTAAAAATGGTCCAGCTTCGGCGGTCCTTTCCCTGTCAAGCAATAAAAGTTTAATGGTTTGTTAGGGGCCCATAACCTTTCCAAAAAACTCAATGATAGCAAGCCAGCACAGCTATCTCATTAGTGATTTGATAAACATATTATTTTCGGAAAACGTTACTGCTTTTGTAGTGCTGTTTGTTTGCAACGCCATCTTGTATGGCTTTTAAAATACTACGACAATTTGCTTGGGTCGCAAGATTTTACCGAACTGAATTTTTTTTAAATGGGTCGCCTTAAAAACGAGTTGGGAACCACTGAATTGTAAAGCAGTGAAGTTATGACGAAGCCATACTTGCTGGATTCTAACCAATGGTAAAGGACCTTTGCTGTTTTTGCAAGACAAGGAATAAACCTACAGCAATTATGAGCAAAGTAAGTTGATTATAATAAAAGTAATTTGCGTTCTTCTGGTGACTATTTACTAGGTTACCTCCTGATGTTAAAGATGATAACTAGCTTTTGTATTTCCGACGTTTCGTCAGTCAGCACGACTGACTTTATCAAGGTGGCTAAAACAGGTTAACACAACCTGTTCAGCAACGATGGCACAACACAAAAACGTACTGATAAAATGAATAAAGTAAGCAGCAAGAATCAGAATTAAAACACGCAACAAGACACCTAGAGGTTAAACTGAATGCAGTGAATGCCTAAAACCAGTAGGCTGCTTTCCAACAGCGTAAATTTATCTATCTATTGGGCCACCGTCAAGAAACATTGAAAAGTCATCAGACAAGACAGAAACCAAGGGAATTGGCAATAACAATGATAGAGAAGACGCACTGAGAATGGAAAAGGTGAAGTTAAAGTTAAAGTAATTTTTTGTACACAGAGGGAAAATTCTGACACAAAAAATTACAAAAAATTACTTTAACTTTAACTTCACCTTTTCCATTCTCAGTGCGTCTTCTCTATCATTGTTATTGCCAATTCCCTTGGTTTCTGTCTTGTCTGATGACTTTTCAATGTTTCTTGACGGTGGCCCAATAGATAGATAAATTTACGCTGTTGGAAAGCAGCCTACTGGTTTTAGGCATTCACTGCATTCAGTTTAACCTCTAGGTGTCTTGTTGCGTGTTTTAATTCTGATTCTTGCTGCTTACTTTATTCATTTTATCAGTACGTTTTTGTGTTGTGCCATCGTTGCTGAACAGGTTGTGTTAACCTGTTTTAGCCACCTTGATAAAGTCAGTCGTGCTGACTGACGAAACGTCGGAAATACAAAAGCTAGTTATCATCTTTAACATCAGGAGGTAACCTAGTAAATAGTCACCAGAAGAACGCAAATTACTTTTATTATAAAATGCCTGGTGAACAGTCTCTCTCTGTTTTTACTAAGTTGATTATTATAAGTTGTTTTCATATGCAACGTGAAAACTAAACTTAAAAACTAAAATCTTCTAATCAACTATTTTTCTTTTTAATTCCATACTTTATGAATCCTTCATCATGCAATGAATGGCATTGGTCTCTTGAAATAACTTCATCGTAGGGATATGACTTGCAATCCTGTTTTCCGTCACACAACTTTTCGACTGGAATAATATAACCATCACCGCAAATAAAAGCTAGAAGTATAGAAAATAGATGAGCTAGAATCGATGAATAGGAAAAGTTATACTTCTTGTCAGTACTTTAAAAACATTGCAGAACAAAAACTGTTTCTTTATTTTCGGGAATAATGACAGTAAGCTATGTACTACTAAGTAACACATATTGTTAACAAGCTACTTCCAAGTTGAAGATTTTTAACATTGAAAAAGATATGTTTATGTAAATGGAGCTGAAAGCGCTTTTGTTTTGTTGTCATCCTCGTATTTTGATAATGTACTAAGCTCCACCAGTGGTGATGTAATCTCACCCACTTTCTAACGTATTTTATCGGCTTCATTTCATTGTTCTAAAGCAGTTTCACAGCAGTAACATTACTGCGTGAAACTGCTGTAAAGTAAATGTTATGCATTCTTGTAACGTGAATGTCATAATAATCACAGTTTATTCGAACCATAAACATGAATATTGTTCATTATAAGTCAAATATTATTTTCATACCTTCTTGTCCGAAAGGATCTTTTGATTCTAAACATACGTTTCAATTAAAATGTGAACTTGTTATATCAAAGTTAGGCTAACGCAATTATGGAAAGTTTTGTGGCTTTAATTCCACTGTGTGGGGTTGTTGGGCTACGCTTTGATGTAGAGCATCTTTTAAAAACTTTGCTTTATTTTATTGACATCACTAATCACATTGTAAGGTCGTTGAATTGTACATGAGGACCCGATCGACTCTGAGAAGTCAGATGGCATCACGGATGCGCCTCTCAACAGCATATGACTGTTTTGGAAAAACACTTCATGAAGAAGCTATTCCCAAGGCCTTTCCTTTCAATTAACTTAAACCATAGCCGTACGAGCCAGGGGGGCAGCTGCCCCCCTGGCTCGTACGGTGAATACTTTTATAAAACTGGTGAATATCTGGTGAATACTTTTATAAAACAATTCTGGTGGAGAGGTTACAGTACTTTTTCAACCATAAACGGACATAGCTAAGCAACACCACAACATTTAACAAAAAAATGTTATACTGTACCTGTTAAATGTACAGTAATGTTAATGTTGTGGTGTTGCTTAGTTTTGTTTGGTTACTTTTATAAAACTATCCAAATTAAAATGATGCAGTTGCGCTCCAAAATAAAAAATAAATATTTAGTTTGTATATGCAAATGCAACTGCTGTGTCATGTAAATTTCACCAACATTTAAAATGCTGAAGTATATAATACTCCTAAATGTTACTCCTACCTACCATGCCAAAGTGCAAAAGCATCGAGCAATGCACAAGCAAGGTATATTCAAAGATGAATTCAGTTGTTCTATCTTGATTACTTGGGTAAGAAATTCTAGCTAGCTGGTGATCTTGTTATGTAAGTTTTTCACTGTTATCATGCACCACATACATTATATTTGGGCAATTTCTATAAAAGCGTGCAGATTTAGGCAAATTTACGTTCTGCCCCCCCTCCCCCCCCAAAAAAATGGTTTGGTCTCGTACGGCTATGACTTAAACATTCCAATGAAGAATGAAGATGAGCCACGTGTCAGGTGCAAACTTGTTCGAGAAAAACTATTAGGTAGGCCATGGCTACCTGGTGATAAAAGAGCTACCTAGAGCCACTGACAATTTGAGACTCCAGGTAGCCACGGCTAGGCCTACTTTACGTATTGCATTACCAATAAAGGTTGCATTGAATCCCTTTCGCGTCCCTGCGTCATCCGTTTGAAAATTGATTGTGAGTATTCCGTTGCTGGAAGCGATGGGAGTTATAGATGTTAATGCGCCCGTCAACACAACATTTTCGTATGGTGGTTTGACAATCTGAAAATATATAAATGTTTTCCTTTGAACTCAGAAACTTTGTGACATACAGATTTGATATTGATTGATTGAATCTTTATCCTCGGACTGGGAAAGCTTCTTGAAGAGCTTAATCCTGGCAGTTTCGCATACTTGTAGAGGCTTTGAATCACTGACGCAGGCCCGGTCACCGAGATTGACAGAGTGAAGTTTCCGATTGTTGAAGTCTTGTTGCTGGGGAATTATTCCATCCATTAGAAGCCGCTGAATGGAGAGCAGTCCTTAACGTGCGTTGCTCAAGCGCACACCCCGAGAGTCGAACCAGCGCCGCTTGATCTTGAACTCCTTCGTTCCAGAAGTGACGCGCTAACCAACTGAGCTATCGGGGCGTTGGTTAGCGCGTGATTAAAGAAGTATTCTTTTATCACGCGCTAACCAACGCGTAATTAATAAAGCATACTTTTTAAGTTTACTTTATTAGTAGCAGCCATGCTAGTAGATAAACTAAAATAGAAGTCACTCTTACAATTGTTGTAAATTAAAAATCTGCTGGTTTTAAAATCGGCATAAACATTCGCTATTCACAAAGGTTCTTTAATTTTGTAAACCAGCGTTATTAATGTAGAATGTTCATTGGCAAATCTATTTTGAAGTTCAAACTATGTTTATAATAAGTAATAGCTAAATAAAAAGCTAAGGCTGAAAATGGTCTTTATTTTAACAAAAAATACAATCGCCCTAGTGAATTTGTTTACCGTTACAAAATCCTTGTCTTCTTCAACTTGAAACGAATGAAATGTCAGCACAACTTGATGTCCCATCCTTGGAATTAGATTCCAAGAAACATTGAGGTTGTTCTGGTACCCGTTTGGCCAATCTGTGCTAGTCAAAGATTTGCTGACATTCAAAGCAGCAACGGAATAAATTTCCATTCCTGGTTAGAGTATAAACAACAGAACCGTAAGACATTTTAAAATTTTGTAGCAATGGTTTCTGATCACCTTCGGTTAAGTTGCTTTTGCCGTTTAGCAATGAGTAGAACTTCAAAAAAGGTATGAAACGGAACCATGCTGTTACTCAACTGCACTACCTAAGCTTTATTTGTTTCTTGTAAATCGTTGCGTCATTCAACAAATTTCTGAGTGCACAACTCGTGCATTTAGTGATTTAATTGTTCATTGATTTACGTTGTGAAGTTTAAGAACAAACTAAACACTTTGTGTTATGTGTAAAGACACGAAAGTCTTACCAAATTGGTCTAGAAACATTATTCAAGCATGACTGCTTTACTTAATGAAGGCAAAAGTTCAACATTAATGCATACAGCGTTTTGTAAGGCAGTATAAGTTTGGCTTAATCCAATAACTTCATCAGCAAAGTTGATAATACAAATTTTTTTTTAGACGTAAGCTGTAATATCATTTTACGGAATGCACCCAGACAAGCATTAGCTTGTTACGTCAAAACGTCTTTATTTATCAAATCGAAACGCAGTGGGGAATTTTTAGTATTGAAATTAAGTTCAACGTTCATATCAAAATTAGTTGTGTGTTATTTAATTAATTTATTTCGTGAATGAAAAACTTCATGTTTAAAGTTTAATTCAATACCTAATCGCTTGTGTTACAAAAAAGCTTCTACATTTTTAATGTCCTGAAGACTCCTGGGTGTCCTTGGGCACGACTTACTTACAATTGCAACCGGTAGAAATGCTTTGCTGTGGGAACTCTAGAATTGGGAATAGGGAATATAAAGTTACTTCTTAGTATTCCATTACTTTCAGGTCTACTCTGGCCCGTAGCAATAGCGCCGGTCTGGCCCCTAGTTATGGGTCAAATAGCATTAGGGGAAAACTGGGCAAAACAGACCCCGTAAGGGAGAAATTGTTTTTCTTGACTGTTGCAAAACACTTTTTATCGGCTGGTTGGCAATTAAAAGGCCAGCTGATAAGTTATGCTTGTGCTAAAAAGTACAACTGAAAGTAGCTTAATATCTCTTTTTCGCAAAAGGGATAATTTTTTACCGATTTTTGCACGGAGCAAAACGGACTACAAGCGGGGCAAAACGAACCCGGAGCCCCGTTTTGTCCCGTTTTTCTCTAAAGGTAAACACATTCGAAAATAGGCTAAATCATAATGCAAAGTGTCGTTCAAACGTACTCTCTAGTACGCACAAGTCGTATGCAAAGTCAACCAAGCCCAGCGCAGTCAGAACATTTTTCCAGTGAAACCAATTTTTACGTTTGCTGCACTGAATCCAATCTTCTTTAGTGTGATCTCGGTAGAGATCTCCACAAAGCAAGCAACACCCCTTAATAAGAGAACTACCAACAACAGCTGCTTTAGACTACTTGAAAAAAATTTCTTCCAAAATTTCCTGAGTTTTGACTCTTTTGTTAGTCTCTCAACAACAGACTTTACTTGAAAACTTTTTAAAACTCTTTATAAACGAGTTTTCTTTTTGAACATAGCAGAAAGCAGTGTAAATATGTCTGCTATCGAAATTCTCATTGGGCCCTTTGACAGGATGGAAACGTTTGCCAAATCAATCAACTTTATAGTTTTGTTTTCATCTCGTTTTTGTGGGGTTCATTTTGCCACGCTTGGGGAGTCTGTTTTACCCCAACACTATACTTTGCATAAATCACTTTTGAAAAAAAATATTTAACTAAAAGACTCCAACTGTTTATGATCAATGAAGAAATATTTCCCTACAATCAATTTAGCAAACAAGCATCTTCACCTTCACTTCAATTTCTACAACTAAAACCGACTTTCACTAAGATTTTCGTACATCAACATCCTTTAAAACAGAGGTTCCCAATCTTTTTTACACCATGGCCCCTCTTGAAAAAATTGAAAAATTAATGGCCCCCTATTTTTCTCAACCTTTTGAAAAAATTAAGAAACGTCATTTTAATTAAAAAAAAACTTGTTTATACAGTCACCGCAAAAGACCATTTCATGAAGATTTGGGCAAAATGTACTAGTATTTTTATCACGTTTGAATTTTTTTTTTGTTATATGGCGTTGGAGTGGACTTAGAGATAATAAATTTAAAAAAATATTATTTTTCAAATTTTTCTACGGCCCCTATGAAAGAGGCTCATGGCCCACTAAGAGGCCATGGCCTCCAGGTTGGGAACCCCTGCTTTAAAACACATTATCTTTTCTCGTTGCTTTGTTCAAAAATGGAATCGGCTTTGCGTTTCCACAGAAACATTTTCTTTACTTTTGGTCGACAGGACATTTGGTCAACTGGACATTTGGTCGACAGAACGATACATTTTAGGGTTAGGGTTAACTAACCCTAACCCTAACCCTAACCCTAACCCTAACCTTAACCCTAACCTTAACCCTAACCCTAACCTTAACCCTAACCCTAACCCTAACCCTAACCCTAACTCTAACTCTAACCCTAACCCAGGGCAGAGACTCATTATATATACCTTATGAATCCCTGACCCAGGGTTACTTAACTCTAACTCTAACCCTAACCCAGGGTTACCTAACCCTAACTCTAACCCTAACCGACCAAGTGTCCTGTCGACCAAATGTCTTGTCGACAAAATGTCTGTCGACCAAATGTCTGTCGACCAAACGTCCTGTCGACCACGTGTCTGTCGACCAAATGACTGTCGACCAAATATCTGTCGACCAAACGACCGGCTATGATTCCAGACAGCCACATTATTTCGTCCAGATCTGGTAAATTCTGATCAGATTCGTGCCCGATCTAGTAAAAATTTAAACAAGATAAAGTGGTTGTCTGGAATCATTACATTTTTAGCAACAGTCTTCAAATATATTCACCTGATTGCATGGTTGTTCCAATGTTTTCAGCCAAAATAACTAAAATCGGAAAAAGAAACACTTTGATCGAAAAGATAAAATGCATTTTAGATTTAAATCAATATTCAATCTGCAAAGAATCTACATTCCCTTTCAATAAGAAGCGTTTAGCTAGTCTTTAAAATAGTGAAGGTATCAAAAATAAAAGCAAAGCAACGTTGAGTACGTAGCCTATTGCATGTAGCCAATTCTTCAAAAATAGTTGGACAATTTTAATTTTTGAAAATATTATTGTAGCCTTCTCAGTGCTTAAAACGTGACAACTTAAAACATGTTGAAATATGTTATCAAGATATGAACTTTTTTTACCGCAGCATAAAAAGTCGATTTTGTGCTGATGTGCATTTTCCAATAACGATTTTCTGCTCATTTAAAAATGAAATAGTTTGTCTTATGACTTGAACGTCAACAATTTTACTTAAAAGAAAAAATTACAAAATCTGACACTCATTGTGATGTATGAACACCGTTACCATCTCTCGAGATAATTAACTTAGTTAAGAAAATATCATTTGTTACCAATTGATCAGCTCAAATCCAGAGCTGTGGTGGGCAAAAAATATTCGACTACGACTCCTCGGATTATAACTGGCTGACTCTGACCCAGGGGCGTATCCTCAATGGAGGCAAGGGAAGCATTGCTTCCCCTGTCAAAATTGAAAAAAGAGAAGATAATATTTTCCAGCAAAACAATTTCGTAATTTCTTTACCTGAATACGAATTATAACGGTTTCTAACTCATGTCCCCGTATGATTTCAGCTAGATTTTCATTTTAAAAAAGTTGGAAACTTACGAAAGCAGAGATTCGTATCGCTTTCCTTGCTCTCGTTTTTGCTATACGAAGAAACAAGGTGAGAAACAAAGGAAAGAAGCAGAGCAAAGTTACGTGATTTACGTTTCTTTTAATTAATCTATGGATGCAATCACAAATTTGCTTCCTGTTGGGTATTATACCTAGTCTAGTATTATTTCGAATGCGTAATGAGAAAATCTAAGGCTTTAGGGTTATATCTGCCTCGGAAGGGAAAGTTTGAGCTTAATATTAGATTTACACTGTTATCCAGTGTTGTGTACCACTACCACATGTAAACCTCGTCTATAAACATGAAATTGCAAAAATTATGTTTAAGTACAAAAGTGAACATCTGTTAACAATCTTTACTGGATACTTCCAAACTAAAAGAGAAATACACTACCATAACACAAGATCTTTTCAACAGAATAACTATTTTTGCAAAGAGTTGAGACGAAGAAGTCAAGCTCTACCCAGACAGCAAAATTCATAATTTTTGATGCAATGTTTGCAGACGTTGCAGCAATGTAAAAAAGACGAATTTTTTTGTCTGGGTAGCCTCAAAGTGCAAGGTCCAAAAGTATGGAATGAAATCCCACACGAAATACGCACAATTTCCAAGGTCAAAGCCTTCAGTCATAAACTAAAATTACATTATTTAAAAAAGACGACAAACCAGTCCCTATACATGAAAAGCAACTTAGCCTACCTCTACAAACAATTACGCTGTTTAAGTTGATTATATCAAACACTGACTTATTGCCGTTTATTGTTTAATGCCATTAGCCAATTCGAGTGCTTTCTTCAATCCATTTGTGTCTTCATTAATGACCAGTTGGGAGCAGCTGACTAGATGACCAATTGGTCTTTCGCTGCTCCTGGTAAATCAGATTGAATTTGTTAACACTGAGTGTAGCCTACTTATGCGTTCCTCTATGTTCATGAACTGTTTGTTATTGTGATGTAAGCTTATTGTGAATCGTACTATTATAGAATCTGATTGGCAAATAAAGTTATTTCTCTCTCTCCTGGCTACTACAGCAGTAGGTATAGCTGTAACTGAGCAGTTAAGCTGAATTTTTGGTGTTCTGTAATTTGAGCCGCAGTTTTTGCCTGTTCCTGTAAGAGCTACCTTTAATAAGTTAATAGCTGTTTATCTGCTAACAAATTTCATACAAACATTATCCTAAAAGTGTTTCCAGAAAGCATTATAATCCATTATTTGAGTGTAATTTTGCAAAAAATTTCCGGGGGGGCATGCCCTCGGACCCCCTAGAATACGCGTGCCTTTGGCACGCTCTTGCCCCCCTCCCGAGTTTTATTGCTTCCCTTGCTTAACCCACCAGGATATGCTACTGCGTCTGACCACACAATCCTCCTAAAATCTACCAGCTCTGAAACATTCTGCTTTATTTAGTCCAAAACGTACAGCTCTGTAGGCTATTCACTGTGCCAAATGTAGAACAGTGACACGTTCGTTTTTAAAATCATAGAAGAGCTTTCCAGCATGTCAGAAATTTGATACGTTTATGCACGATTGTGACACAAATTTTCAGCAATACAAGTTTTGTGGTAGATTTTTACTTGTGACTAGGTACGTCTTTATTTGTAACAACCGGACTGAAATCTTCTGAATTAAATTGTGTTTGTTCTTCAAACTCCGGTTTGACAAACCCATTTGTCACCAGGGAAAGACAATAAAAAAAATGTCAATATGTTAACCTATTATTAAAAAAATTCATTCAGACATTTACCAAAAGCTGACAAAACCTGAAAAAGTCTGCAGAATGTAACAAATCAAGCCGTATCTCTGGGTAGCTATGTCTAAACTCTTATGAACTTCACATACAGTATATAGGCCCACTTTTAAAGTCGTAGCCTTTTCATAGTAGCCTATGCCAAAATAATTGTCGAAGTAAGATAACTGTTTGGTGGTTGAAATCTGTGCCTTCCGGTATTTCCTGGCTAAAAATAATCCTTGTTCAAAATGACATCGTTTTGTTTTATTATCTTTACCCTGCATTGCGGGAAAGCGGACTTGAGCGCTATGCATCGGTGTACGCCTTCCGACGTACACCTGACCCACGCTGCAGCCGACTGCAATGTCTGTTTCCGGTTGTCTACTCTACTTATGACTTAAATTTGGTACTACCCATTACTCGAAATCGATCACTGGGTAGAGGCAATTATCGTTAAGTTGCTTGCCCAGAGAAACAACAGCAGTGGGGGTGGCTGGAGTCGAACATACAGGCTCTCGACTGCGAGCCCAACGCGCTAACCACTCGGCCACTCCTGCCACTCCTGCGCTCCTGCGCTAACCACTCGGCCACTCCATCGACTGTTAACATGTTCATTGCAAATTTTCCTGGTTGCATTTCCTTTATCATTGTTCTGACGCTAAATGATAAGTTTTATAACGTTTCCGAATAAGATAAATCAAGCCTTATTTGAAACTTTAAGTGCTTTTATTTATTTATGTTGTTAATTCAACTTAAATAAACCTTCATCGCGTTGTAGCTACACTTTCTTAGAGAAAATCTAGTTTTGCTCTCTCAGATGATACTGTAATAACAAGACTTTCTGCTTGACGAATGATTGTATATTGTGCAAGGACCATGATCTGACCAGTTGGCAAGAAGCCAAGAAATTAGTTAGTCATATAGTTACCACAAAACATAGTCACGATACATGACATGTATTCAGCATTCTGAAACGTAGCCAAAGTTTTGTGATGGCGAGCATGGTCTTTGCATCTCAAGAACTAGGCTTTTTATAGATTTTAAACGGTTTGTCGTTGGCAATTTAGAAAAATTGGCATGTTTTGAATAGGCCAACAAAAATCTGCCTTTATTCATAATAATGACAAAACCAAGCCAAACTTCTATGAAAATGGGAAACAAGTGCGATTATTTTTTAAAAGCTAAAGTTCAGAAAGACTGTAAAAGTGTTTAGGCTTAGCAGCAAACACAAAATAGATTATTTCTAACCACTTAGCCAGAGGCTTTAATTAGTGTTAGTTGTATTATACTTAGGAAAACTCCATTTACTGCCATAGTCCAGTGTTGTTTGACCTTTTCTTTCTTGACTTTTATAACTTTTCAGGAATTTTATATACTTTACATGCAGGAATGTTTGTGCTCAGAAGAAAAAATCAAAACAAAAAGAAAAAAAGTAGGACTATTCTATAGCCTATAGCGGATTGAGTTATAAAAGAAATGATTAAAATTGTCCAAATTATAGTTTGATTATAATTTGGAATGATTATATTGTCCTAGACCTAGACACTACAATTCAGTTAAAATCCCCGAAAGGATCGGCATTTACCTCGACGCAGTTCAAACAGTATCTGACACAACGCCGAATTGCATCGAGTAAATCAAGCATCTACCATCCGTCTGGAAATGGGCAAGTTGAACGAACTGTAGGCACAGTGTGGAAAACCGTCCAATTAGCTCTAAAAACTGGCCAAGTTCCGTTATCGCGCTGGGAAACTGTATTAGACAACGCCCTGCATTCTATTCGATCGCTTATTTGCACATCCACAAATGCTATTCCACATGAACGCTTTTTTAATTTTCAGCGACAGTCATGCACTGGAGAATCGCTTCCCTCGTGGATGACTGTTCCTGGGAAAGTATATCTAAAACGTTTTGTTCGCACTGATAAGAGCGCTCCATTGGTGGACGAAGTCGAATTGCTTGGTGTTAATCCAACTTATGCGAACGTACGTTATTCCAATGGTCGGGAAGCGACTGTTTCACTTCGCGATATCGCTCCATGCCCAAGCACTCCTGATCCTCCAGCTGACCATCATTCAAATAATGAAATTGAAATCTCGGAAGTAGATACATCAAATGTGAACCCAATTGAAACAAATGATCCGCCCCTTATATCGCCCGGCCGTCATGATGACGAAGACGATGTTGAAAAATGCTATCCGAGAAGGTCATCTCGTTGCAACAAAGGGGTGCCTCCTCTACGATACGGAGATGTTTAACAATCATTGTCAATACATTGCTCTTGTATTTTTCCGATATTTTGTATTTTAATCGAACTTTATTGTTTGGAATTGATCACTTTAACCGTAAAATTGTAAACTACCTGTTACTCTTCGGTAGGCTATATGTTTTTCTATGTGTTTGTGTTTTCTTTTAGGAGGGGTGAATGTAGTATACCTAAAGTGATTGTACGGCATGCAACGTGATCTTGCCTGTAGCTGCTAGCCGTTTGTTGCATTGTTACAACAAACTGTATGTGTTTCACAGTAGCCTTGTAGTTAACCAACCGTCAGGTTGTCTGTTTTGTTAGTTTATGTATCTTTGTTAAATGGAGGTTTAATTCATGTTTTGTTTTCTAGATTTTCGTTATGAGTTAGTTTAAGCTTTAATAAAGCAAATACAATGTAAAGAATAGTTTTATTTCAAAATGAAACACACCTTGCCGCAGCCTCAGCCTTGACTTCGTGTAGAGGTAGGCTATGGTAGCGACTCCACCTAAACAACTGATATCATTGCCGCCATTAACATCATCATCATCATGTTTCTTCCTCGTATTGAGGGTTGGAAGCAATGCGTCGTTATTTACGATCATGATGCCACTAACGTATGAACTGTTTCGCAAATATTTTGCTACGATTGCCATCACTTCAATATCTTAGTGCCTTGCCTGTCTCTACAACACACACATCTCTCCTAGTCGTAGGCTATATTATGTTGGCATACGCAAAAAGCATTACATCTAACCTCCAAATGGATTACATCGGTATTTCAGTAAATACGCAAAGTTGCAGTGCCCACTTGAGTTAAAATATAGTTTTCTTTTTATTGCTGACAATTTTTTAAGTTTATCGACAAAAAAAGATTTCTTTTAGACTTTCAATCAAACTGTCCGCTCCTGAAATGAATGCAAAGGTCCTGAAATAGCATCCGTCCGTCAGGCGCCATAAATTTCAAACAAATTTCGTCTTTATTCTCGTGTTTTAGTTTAAGCTTTCAAAGTGTAAAGTCCACGTGTTCATGTCGAAGGTAATTTCGTGATGGAATCCCGCTCCTGCACAATATAGTCACAACTTTATAAGCACTCTGATAACAACATATCGTTATTAAAGTTCTGAAGCTCTTTTCAGTACTTTTTATCGCAGTTTTTCTGTCTAGCCTACTGTTTTATAATTGCTGTTGTTGTCATAAAAGTCAGTCATACGCCTACGTCTACGTCTGCCAACGTTGAATCAATGCAAAAGAAGTAATTTTACTAGTTCATAAAGAATCAGAATGTAACATGCTATCAAACATTCTGAATATAGAATCAAAGCCAAAGGCTCTCTGCCTGATAAAAAAAATTATACAACAAAAAACAAACTTATAGTTTTTTTTCCTGATCTGGATAGCAAGCATATTTGGAAATGTACAAAATGTATGCTATGATGTAGCCTACTGCAAGGTCAGTATTTAAAACAAAGTTACATAACTTTAATTTTTTTACTTAACTACTGAAAATATAGACCCCTGCAGCATCTTTTCTGACCGTTGAAAAAAGCTCCATGCAATAACCATCACTGTGTGGCAACAAAAAAAACTGACACGTGTCTGCTAAGGCTGCAATTAAGGTAACCCAAACAGGTTTGTATGCAACAAGTGATGTAGCAAGGTATATTGTTTCACATACCATACCAAAGCAACAAAAACACATAAAAATACACCAAACACCAAAGCGTGCATTTCCATCACCATGTAACTATAGGCCTATCCTTTTAAATCCTGTAACGGAGGTTCCTAATCCTGTTAAACTTTCTCCTTAGGATTAGGCTACATTACATTGAAAAAATAGTAGGCTGCGCTAGAAAAAATGCAAGTTGACAGAAATATAAAGCCACGCAATTGTTTTTCAAACTTTCTTTGTGAGATATTAAAATATGATATCCAATGTCAAGCTTAACGTTCTGTAAAATAGGTCCGCCTATTGTATTCCTTTCATTTAATTTCCCATTGGCATGGTAATTGGTCAAGCGATGCTAGCTGCACTTCCCGACTCCTCTTTGCTATCATTGCTTCTGCTTTATCATAGATCAACAAACGAAACGAAATCACGGAACGAAAGCTTGTAAAATAATACTTACAAATATTTCAAACCGAGTAATATGCAATAGCTCAGCCTAGACAAGCATTAAAAGAGTAGCCGAAAGATTAAAAGGGAGTAGGCCTATTCATTGAAAACGGACATTAGTTTTCTTTCCTTTTAGAAAAGTTGAACTAGCTTCAAGCCAATGCTATCAGTGTAGTATGGCTTAAAAATGGCTTTGGTACTACAGTATATCGTTGACGTAAAACCAAACCGGGTTATGTCCACTTTTAGGTTTTTTTGTTTTATTGCAGTTTCTCGGTTTTTGAACATAGCTCTTTCCAGCACTCCGGGTTTCAGCCTTGTATGTAATCAAATTCAAGGTGAAGCTATGGACATACTCCCAAATATCTCGCATACTTTGAAAGCAAAACTGGGCTATGTGCAATTCTGTGGACATAGCCCTTTTCTAGCTTGATAGTATAAATAGGTCTATGTCTAATGCTACCATAAATTATGGACATAACCCCCTTATCATGGAATTGTGCCAAGGATCTATGTTCAATTTTCCATTCAGGTCATGATGCAAATTAAAAAAAAAATGCCAAAGATTCAGTCCTTTCTATAGAATTGTAACATATTTGAATTGCCAAACAACATTCGTGTGAAAATAACTTGTGCAGTGCACCTGAATTAATATGGTATGATAACTGGTGTATCATCGTGCATTTATGTTATTGTTAATCCTTCCTTTTCTGGTCAGGTGGTTAATGACCAGTCTGGTTGACACTTGACAGTCACTATACTGATATTCCTGCGCTCATGGTTCGCTTCTTGTTCAAGTCACACTTGTGGTAGAGTGACAGAAAACCTATTGCTACATTAAGACCTTAGCTGATACAAAGCGACATTTAATATAACTTATCAAACAGTTTTTTCTTTGTCAATTGTGAAATGGTATTGACACTAAAAACTTCACTTGGCCCAGATGGCAATTTAGGTATTGATAGAAGCTGCGTTTCTCCTTGATAAGAAGCTAGTAGGCCTTTAGCAAGGCAGTTGACACTTTTTTTCGAAGTGTCTTACTGTCTATGAACAAGCGCCACTCTTGAGCTCTATATTGTGGTACTTCCATTTTCAGCAGAAGCCCTTTGATGTCTTTGCAGTAAACAAATTCATCTTGTTGGCAAAAATATGGAAGCAATTCTTTTTCTCTAGCGTGGTAAAATGTTATGGAAGCTTCGATTCCAAGACAGTTTTTGTCTTTAGGTCGACATGCCGACATTTCTGCTGCTTCTTTGGATGGGCTAAGATCCCTGATGAGATTACTCAGCTCCTCCCTGTATGAATGTCTCGAATAGCTGAACTACTTTCAAACACACTTCCACCGCTGTTACTTGCAGAACTTTCTACCTCTTCATGAAACTCATTATACTCCATGGCCATGCACTTCCTCACAGTGAGGAACAGGTCATTGAGCAGATTCTAAATCTAGGTCATTCGAACTGCTTTTCTTGTGACGATTAAACCCCTGTATGTCTACCAAACAGAAGTGCATAGCAGTCATTGAAATGGCTTTTTGGTTCTCTCCGAACCATTGGTACACCAAAATTAAAATTTTTAAGTGTACCTTTAGTCCACTTTCTCAGGCTTTCTACACATGCTTTGCAGACAATATGAGGTGCCCACGGCCTATCTTGGTCACCAAGTTTAACTTTAAAACTTAGCAAACATTAAACTTAGCTAATTTTCTCTAGCCAAAATTTGAAAATATTGATATCTCAATAACTGGAGCCAATTGAAAGAAACAGATGTTAATTTTAAATTCAGAGGCAAAAATTGCCCAGAAACCGTTAAAATATCTTCGGCACTCAAAAAAAAATTTTTGTTGGCCAGTGTAATTTAAACACTGCAAAAGTAATATATCACTATATCATTTATCCAATGCAAAACAAAGCATAATTATTGCAATCTGCCGAGGATTACACTTACGAAGTGATATGCTACCATACCATTTACCATACCATTACCATACCATACAACAATTTGTGTTTGAAGGCACCAGCTCTTTACCACAAACACAAATTGTTGACGTAGGCTACAAAACTCCATTTGCAGATGACTACATGATTGCAAACAATGCCATGCTCATTCAAAAGCACCACATCAAATCCAATCCTGGCAGTGTAGGTAATGGGCTATGTCCAGTTTTTGTTTTACAACCGGTTGTTACTTTGAGAACCTCACTGGGCTATGTCCAAAAAAGGGGTGTAAAAGAAATGGGGGGTGGCACACAATTTTGAAAAACATCTAGTTGTGTGCAAACCAAGGAGAGCATGGTATGGTTGTAAGTATGTGGCACTGGTGTTTGATCCATTTGAGATATCAAAAATATTCAAAAAAATAAATGGTTTTTTGCGTTTATCTCAGTTTGATGATTTTGGACATAACACCATTTGGTTTTACGTCAACGATATAGACGAGAGTTGTCTTAAGTTGATAACACAAAATTTCAAGTTATGCGAACTTTTTCTCGTAGATAAAGTTGTTCGAAAATTTTTTTTAATTTTTTCGAAACGATACAAAATGCTTCATATTAAATTTAATCGAAGGTCCAAAAGTATGGAATGAAATCCCACACGAAATACGCACAATTTCCAAGGTCAAAGCCTTCAGTCATAAACTAAAATTACATTATTTAAAAAAGACGACAAACCAGTCCCTATACATGAAAAGCAACTTAGCCTACCTCTACAAACAATTACGCTGTTTAAGTTGATTATATCAAACACTGACTTATTGCCGTTTATTGTTTAATGCCATTAGCCAATTCGAGTGCTTTCTTCAATCCATTTGTGTCTTTATTAATGACCAGTTGGGAGCAGCTGACTAGATGACCAATTGGTCTTTCGCTGCTCCTGGTAAATCAGATTGAATTTGTTAACACTGAGTGTAGCTTACTTATGCGTTCCTCTATGTTCATGAACTGTTTGTTATTGTGATGTAAGCTTATTGTGAATCGTACTATTATAGAATCTGATTGGCAAATAAAGTTATTTCTCTCTCTCCTGACTACTACAGCAGTAGGTATAGCTGTAACTGAGCAGTTAAGCTGAATTTTTGGTGTTCTGTAATTTGAGCCGCAGTTTTTGCCCGTTCCTGTAAGACAGAGGTCGGCAACCTTTAGCATTAAAAGAGCCAATGTTCCCAAGTTTCTTCAAATTAAGACATATTCGAAGCCATAACATGTAACTGTCGAGTTGGCCACTAAAACCAAAGGTAATTATAGCCTACTCTTCATGTAGAATTTCTTTCAATTTTTGCTTTGTACATGCGAATATTCTAGAATTTCAACAAACAAAGCCTGACTATGAAACACAACACTTTTTAGTAGGCTACCTACGGGCACAGTATTGGGTAAAAACATACATTTTCAAATAATCATTTATTTCACCCAGCTAATGCGATATTTGCTCCTGAATTTCACTGCACAGCACATCTACATTAGCTTGATAAGATGACACTTTGAGTTTCATCTGGGACTGCAAGCTCTCATCTGTTAGGCGTGAGCGTTGTTCATTTTTTAAATAATTCATGGCCGAAAAACTTTGTTCGCATAAATATGTTGATCCAAATATCGACAGAACTCCAAATGCATATTTTTTCATGTTCATGTAAGAATCAGGTATTGCATTTCACGTATTGAACACGAGCTTGTCTGGTTTTTGAAGCTTTTTAAGGTCACTCCATTTGTGGTTGTGACGAAGCGTGGCCTTCTGGCGAGCAAGATCTTCAAGGTCAGCTCTCAAGCTTCGGAACTTAGATACCCACACATCCTTGTCAGCTATGTCGGCCAGTTCAAGTTCAAGACTAGATTGACTTACAGCTGTGAATGCAGTCATATTCAACAATAATGGATCGATTTTCAGAGGGGTAATAGGGAAGGATAACGTGTCTTTTTCCTTCCTAAAATCACAGAATCGTTGTTGAAACACAGTTTGCATATCGATGATAGCTTGCTGAAAGTAAACAAAATTTAACTGGTTGTGTGCTTCTTTGAACTCTTTTAGAAAGGGAAAGTGAAGTAGTGTACCTCTTTGTAAATCTCTGGCAAACACTGTCATCTTGCGCTCAAAAGCCAAAACCTCCTCCAGCATCTGCAGGGTTGTGCTACCTTTTCCTTGCAAGCTTTTGTTCAACGTGTTGAGGTGCGATGTCATATCCACCATGAAATGCAACTTTTCTACCCAATCTGGCTGATCCAATTCAGGAAAAGAGAGCCCTTTGATTTTTAAAAACGTTTTTACGTGTTCCAAACTCACAGCAAATCTTTTCAGTACCTCCCTTCGGGACAGCCATCGGACATTGTCGTGTAGCCGCAGATCTGGATATGTGCTATCAAGTTCATCTAATAATGAACGAAACTGTCGGTGGTTTAATCCTTGTGCAATTATTTTGTTTAATACTCGAATGACGAGATTCATCATTTCATTGCACTCTCGGGGAAATGTTTGAGCGCACAATGCCTCCTGATGTAACATACAGTGAAACGTCAACAGCTTTCCATCCAGTGACTTCTGAAGTAAACTCACAAACCCCTTCTGCGTTCCTATCATATTTGGTGCTCCATCAGTAGCGACCGAAACCAAGTGAGTTGTGTTTATTTCTTTTGTTTTGAGACAGTCTAAAACTGCCCCACAGATGTCTTCACCTCGCGTCTGGCCTTTTAGTGGTATTATTTCAATCAATTCTTCCTTTAATCCAGTAGAATTTACGTATCTGCAAAACAGCGATATTTGCTCAACATCACTGACATCTTTCGAACCATCACAGGCAATAGAGTATCCTGGGGCTGAATTGATATCTGAAATTTGTTGAGAACTGATGTTGGCTGCCATTCTTATACTTCTGTCTTTGACAGTTTTTGCTGAGAGGGGCATGTCTTTGATTTTCTGAATGATTTTATTCTTGTCTTTAAAGTCTGAGAATAAATTTTCTGATATCTTGATGAATGTCTCTTTCAAATATTCTCCATCTGTAAATGGCTTTCCATGACAGGCTATCTCTCAAGCCGCTATAAAACTAGCAGAAGCCCTTGATCTGGATTCCTCCACTTACTGAAACAAGTTTTGCTTTGATCGGATCTCCGCCGAAGTTCTAAAACTGCTTTTTTTCGCTGATCTCCAGCAGGATATTTTTCTGCGAAGACATTGTGCTTATTCAGAAAATGTCTTTCAACGTTTGATTTTTTGTTGTTTGCTAATTTCTCATCACATAACAAACATACCGGCAAGCAAGTTTCGCTAGCAATGAAAGCAAATGAATCTGTCCATGAGGGGTTGAACATTCTTTTTTCGTTCGCAACTTTTCTCTTCTTACACTTTTCCATTGCTAATCATTAATCGATACAAGACTATACTGTTTCGTTGTAATATCGTTTCTAAACTCTTTACTAAATAAAAGATTTTCAGTTAGATGCTGCTCTAGACTACGGAAACTAGGCTTACTAGTAAAGATAACGCTGGTATACTGGCAATAATTTGGCAAATTTGCCAAAGTTACTGATTAATAACTAATGGCGATTTACATATTTAACAAAGAGTATCTGACACTTTTAACTGCTTACAAAATACTAAAGGCTACTACAAACTGCACTGTGACACTGCCAGGTATAAGATAATGCTAACATTAATTGTGCGGTAAATCACGTAACAATATGCTCTTTATCGTTTCACAGACGGGGCGGACAAATCAGAATCTGTCCACATACAATGATGATGATTATGTGCCTGATCTGATACAGACGTTGGCGATCATGGTCTTCCAAACTTCTCTGTCATTTGCCATTCGTATAAAATCGTTCGTTTTAACTGTTGTGTTTGTGGCCCATTGATTCAAGCTGTTTAAATAAGTTAATCTTTGTCGACCTCTGCTTCTTTTTCCCTGTATCATCCCCAATAGAGCTAATTTTTCCAAATCTCCATGTCTGTGAATATGACCTACAAATTGCATCTGACGCCTTCTAACTGTTGTTATTAATCTCCTTTCTGCATTTGCCAATTTCATAACTTCGTCATTACTCTTCTTTTCAGTCCAAGATATCCTCAACATCCTTCTGAGAAACCACATCTCAGCAGCCTCTAGTCTTTTCTTCATATCTTTACTTATTGTCCAGCATTCACATCCGTAGGTTAGAATTGATTCTACATATGCTTTTAAAACTTTAATTTTGGTCTTTATTGTCATGTTGCGATTCCTGAAGACTGTGCTCATTTCACCGAAAGTATCCTTTGCTATGGCGATTCTCTTTTTAATTTCAGTGTCACTTTTGCCATCGGAAGTTATAATGTATCCAAGATATTTAAATTTTTCAACTTGTTTCACTGTAACACCATTGAGTGTTAGGTTGCAATTTGGATAAGTTTTCTTTTTTGATACCGTCATGCATTCTGTTTTTCTTGAATTTAACTCTAAACCCATTGCTTTACTGTTATTGACAACAGAATTTAATAAGTCCTGTAGATTGCTTGCAGATTCTGCTATCAAGACTGTATCATCAGCGTATCTCAAGTTTGTTATATTTTGTCCTCCAACCTTTACTCCATTCATATTTTCGATGTCTCTCAAAATCATCTCACTGTAAACGTTGAAAAGGTCTGGAGATAGGACACATTCTTGTCTGACGCCACGTTGTATCGGTTTGAATTCGCTAAGATCGTTATTTATACGTATTGCAGCCGTTTGTTCCCAATAGAGGTTTCGTATGACTCTGAGGTCTTTACCGTCGATATCTAAAGAATGCAGTATATGGAATAATTTGGCATGTTGAACCTTATCAAAAGCTTTAGAAAAGTCTATGAAACATAGATAAAGATCCTTGTTTTTTTCTATACATCTCTCTGTTAACATTTTTAATGTAAAAATTCCATTTCTGGTCCCTTTGTCTGGGACAGATACTGTCTGGGCCACATACAATACATGCATTGTAAGCCGTGAGGAGCCGCCATTATTCCTAACAGTCCTAAATGGTTTTTTCCTTAGCAAAATAAAAGCATCAAATCTTGGTGAAAAAAAAACATACTAAACGGATTTGTAAGTCATAATTTTCAACAAAACTACTTTAAACTATAGCCTAGAGCAGTTATTAATTTACAACAAAATTTTTTGTATTGCCCAAGCTCGCAGTGTTTAAAGTCACGGGAGCCAGAGCAGAGGGCTGAAAGAGCCGCATGTGGCTCCGGAGCCGCAGGTTGCCGACCTCTGCTGTAAGAGCTACCTTTAATAAGTTAATAGCTGTTTATCTGCTAATAAATTTCATACAAACATTATCCTAAAAGTGTTTCCAGAAAGCATTATAATCCATTATTTGAGTGTAATTTTGCAAAAATTTTCCGGGGGGGCATGCCCCCGGGCCCCCCAGGCTCTTGCCCCCCCCCCCCCCCCCCGAGTTTTATTGCTTCCCTTGCTTAACCCACCAGGATACGCCACTGCGTCTGACCACACAGTCCTCCTAAAATCTACCAGCTCTGAAACATTCTGCTTTATTTAGTCCAAACGTACAGCTCTGTAGGCTATTCACTGTGCCAAATGTAGAACAGTGACACGTTCGTTTTTAAAATCATAGAAGAGCTTTCCAGCATGTCAAAAATTCGATACGTTTATGCACGATTGTGACACAAATTTTCAGCAATACAAGTTTTGTGGTAGATTTTTACTTGTGACTAGTTATACGTCTTTATTTGTAACAACCGGACTGAAATCTTCTGAATTAAATTGTATTTGTTCTTCAAACTCCGGTTTGACAAACCCATTTGTCACCAGGGAAAGACAGTAAAAAAAATGTCAATATGTTAACCTATTATTAAAAAAATTCATTCAGACATTTACCAAAAGCTGACAAAACCTGAAAAAGTCTGCAGAATGTAACAAATCAAGCCGTATCTCTGGGTAGCTATGTCTAAACTCTTATGAACTTCACATACAGTATATAGGCCCACTTTTAAAGTCGTAGCCTTTTCATAGTAGCCTATGCCAAAATAATTGTCGAAGTAAGATAACTGTTTGGTGGTTGAAATCTGTGCCTTCCGGTATTTCCTGGCTAAAAATAATCCTTGTTCAAAATGACATCGTTTTGTTTTATTATCTTTACCCTGCATTGCGGGAAAGCGGACTTGAGCGCTATGCATCGGTGTACGCCTTCCGACGTACACCTGACCCACGCTGCAGCCGACTGCAATGTCTGTTTCCGGTTGTCTACTCTACTTATGACTTAAATTTGGTACTACCCATTACTCGAAATCGATCACTGGGTAGAGGCAATTATCGTTAAGTTTCTTGCCCAGAGAAACAACAGCAGTGGGGGTGGCTGGAGTCGAACATACAGGCTTTCGACTGCGAGCCCAACGCGCTAACCACTCGGCCACTCCTGCCACTCCTGCGCTCCTGCGCTAACCACTCGGCCACTCCATCGACTGTTAACATGCTCATTGCAAATTTTCCTGGTTGCATTTCCTTTATCATTGTTCTGACGCTAAATGTTAAGTTTTATAACGTTTCCGAATAAGATAAATCAAACCTTATTTGAAACTTTAAGTGCTTTTATTTATTTATGTTGTTAATTCAACTTAAATAAACCTTCATCGCGTTGTAGCTACACTTTCTTAGAGAAAATCTAGTTTTGCTCTCTCAGATGATACTGTAATAACAAGACTTTCTGCTTGACGAATGATTGTATATTACGCAAGGACCATGATCTGACCAGTTGGCAAGAAGCCAAGAAATTAGTTAGTCATATAGTTGCCACAAAACGTAGTCACGATACATGACATGTGTTCAGCATTCTGAAACGTAGCCAAAGTTTTGTAATGGCGAGCATGGTCTTTGCATCTCAAGAACTAGGCTTTTTATAGATTTTAAACGGTTTGTTGTTGGCAATTTAGAAAAATTGGCATGTTTTGAATAGGCCAACTGAAATCTGCCTTTATTCATAATAATGACAAAACCAAGCCAAACTTCTATGAAAATGGGAAACAAGTGCGATTATTTTTTAAAAGCTAAAGTTCAAAAAGACTGTAAAAGTGTTTAGGCCTAGCAGCAAACACAAAATAGATTATTCCTAACCACTTAGCCAGAGGCTTTAATTAGTGTTAGTTGTATTATACTTAGGAACACTCCATTTACTGCCATAGTCCAGTGTTGTTTGACCTTTTCTTTCTTGACTTTTATAACTTTTCAGGAATTTTATATACTTTACATGCAGTAATGTTTGTGCTCAGAAGAAAAAATCAAAACAAAAAGAAAAAAAAGTAGGACTATTCTATAGCCTATAGCGGATTGAGTTATAAAAGAAATGATTAAAATTGTCCAAATTATAGTTTGATTATAATTTGGAATGATTATATTGTCCTAGACCTAGACACTACAATTCAGTTTCAAGCAAAGTTTTAAAAGCAATTCAAATTTGATAATTGTAACCAGTGGTGGATTTCCAGAAGATTAGCTTCCGGAACGTTAGTTTTTTACTTTCCAAATGTGCTAGGTGCCGTAGAAGAGATTCAGAATTATGTCCTTATTAGACTTTGAAACAACACACTTGATGTACGTGTTTACAACGTCGGCAAATTAAATATCATAGTTTATGGATGATACAACGTTGTTCAATGCAAATATTCGTATTTTAGTGTAACAATAACACAAAAATTACAACAAGTTCCACAATTTTTCAAGAAATTCATCGCATTCAAAACCATAAGACGTTTGGCGACTTCGGGTCTCAACTTTCTCAGTGGAGGACCGACCATTCGTATAAACAGTTACAGTGTGCAGAGAAGCACGTTCAGATGTCAGTATATGAGGTTCATCTGTGAAAATCCGCGCTCACACTCGCTCGATGAAATTGGAATGGATTTTAGTGACGTTATCAAATTTTGAATACTCTGGGATCTTTTTTTCGTAGTTACATATTCACGAAGTCCCCTTACAGCTTCGCGTTCATCTACGTGCAATCTCTTTGCCACTTCAATGCTTTCGTTTTCTCCGTGTGTCATTACTGTGTCCTCTGGCCAAATAGTTGGATCAAGTAGCCTACTTTGCAGGCGTTAATAAATGACAGACAAGATGGAAGATGTACCAATGATGTAAAAAGAAGAATCGGTCAAGCAAAATCGTCATTTTGGAAATGCAAGGAATTTTTAAGAAGACATATAAATTTAAAATTAAAACGGAGACTTCTATCTTGTTACATCAAATCAGTCCCTGTAATATAGGCTACTGCAGAAGTGAAAGCTGTACCTACAGCAAAGAAATTCACAAAAAAATAATGCTTTTCAGCTCTGGTGCTACAGAAGAATACTATAAAAGTATCATAAAAAAACACATTACAGACGAAGCAAAGAAAAAGAATTGGAGTGGAAGATAGATGGACAAACGACTTAGCAAAACAAAACATGAAGTTCGAGGAACAAATTTTAAGAGGATCGGCAGGACAGTTACATCAATTGGTTATTGAAAGTATAGTGAAAGAAGGCAACGAACTTTAGAAGATGATGCAAAACAGTGGGCTGACTTTTCAAGCGTCGGAGAAGCAAAAAGAGCAGCGAAGGAACGTGACATACGTAAGCAAATGACAGCCAACTTTCGGATCAGAGACGGCACGCGATGATGATGATGAATAAATGACGAGTCTGTTGAATTCAACAAACGATGAATGCAATTTCCCAAGTGATGATAGAAGATGTGGGGGTTGATTGGCGAGTTGTTTTTGTAATTGATACCATGACTGCTCAGACATAGCCTACAAGGCTACTCTGAATAAGGCAAGGCATGCTATGGTGCTAAGCAGCGGGAAACAGCCAGTAATAAAAGTGAAAAAATACAGAAAAAACTAATTGTGACATAGTAAGGTGGCTGAATAAAATATCGGAGTGTAAACGTCAGGGTGTGCCGCTAAGACAGTCAAGCTGCCTCGAGGTTGCACAATAAGGGTCAAATGAATGATATAAACACCATCTTAACGCTATACTCTGAATCGGGACTTTGACTTAGTAAAGTCCCGAACTTTGAACAGGGCAAAGCATAATAAGAGCATAAAATATTTGAGCTTCCGGAACGCCGTTCCAGACAAGTCAACTTTTTGAGCGAGCTTCCGGAGCGAGGTTCCGGACCGTTCCGGCTGAAATCCAGCCCTGATTGTAACCTAATTCGTTATTTTTTGAATAATTTGGCTCGAAAAGCGTCCTGGTTATTGTTAATGCCTATTTATTTGTGGCATAAAATTGGTCAAACAATATCAGAGAAAATAAAATTGCATCAATCAATCAGTTTAGGTAGCATTTGCTATTATCACCTTGAAATGAAACACACCTTGCCGCAGCCTCAGCCTTGACTTCGTGTAGAGGTAGGCTATGGTAGCGATTCTAGCTAAACAACTGATATCATTGCCGCCATTAACATCATCATCATCATGTTCCTTCCTCGTATTGAGGGTTGGAGGCAATGCGTCGTCCTTTACGATCATGATGCCACTAACATATGAACTGTTTCGCAAATATTTTGCTACGATTGCCATCACTTCAATATCTTAGTGCCTTGCCTGTCTCTACAACACACACATCTCTCCTAGTCGTAGGCTATTATGTTGGCATACGCAAAAAGCATTACATCTAACCTCCAAATGGATTACATCGGTATTTCAGTAAATACGCAAAGTTGCAGTGCCCACTTGAGTTAAAATATAGTTTTCTTTTTAATGCTGACAATTTTTTAAGTTTATCGACAAAAAAAGATTTCTTTTAGACTTTCAATCAAACTGTCCGCTCCTGAAATGAATGCAAAGGTCCTGAAGTAGCATCCGTCCGTCAGGTGCCATAAATTTCAAACAAATTTCGTCTTTATTCTCGTGTTTTAGTTTAAGCTTTCAAAGTGTAAAGTCCACGTGTTCATGTCGAAGGTAATTTCGTGATGGAATCCCGCTCCTGCACAATATAGTCACAACTTTATAAGCACTTTGATAACAACATATCGTTATTAAAGTTCTGAAGCTCTTTCCAATACTTTTTATCGCAGTTTTTCTGTCTAGCCTACTGTTTTATAATTGCTGTTGTTGTCATGAAAGTCAGTCATACGCCTACGTCTACGTCTGCCAACGTTGAATCAACGCAAAAGAAGTAATTTTACTAGTTCATAAAGAATCAGAATGTAACATGCTATCAAACATTCTGAATATAGAATCAAAGCCAAAGGCTCTCTGCCTGATAAAAAAATTATACAACAAAAAACAAACTTATAGTTTTTTTTCCTGATCTGGATAGCAAGCATATTTGGAAATGTACAAAATGTATGCTATGATGTAGCCTACTGCAAGGTCAGTATTTAAAACAAAGTTACATAACTTTAATTTTTCTACTTAACTACTGAAAATATTGACCCCTGCATCATCTTTTCTGACCGTTGAAAAAAGCTCCATGCAATAGCCATCACTGTGTGGCAACAAAAAAAACTGACACGTGTCTGCTAAGGCTGCAATTAAGGTAACCCAAACAGGTTTGTATGCAACAAGTGATGTAGCAAGGTATATTGTTTCACATACCATACCAAAGCAACAAAAACACATAAAAATACACCAAACACCAAAGCGTGCATTTCCATCACCATGTAACTATATCCTTTTAAATCCTGTAACGGAGGTTCCCAATCCTGTTAAACTTTCTCCTTAGGATTAGGCTACATTACATTGAAAAAATAGTAGGCTGCGCTTGAAAAAATGCAAGTTGACAGAAATATAAAGCCACGCAATTGTTTTTCAAACTTTCTTTGTGAGATATTAAAATATGATATCCAATGTCAAGCTTAACGTTCTGTAAAATAGGTCCGCCTATTGTATTCCTTTCATTTAATTTCCCATTGGCATGGTAATTGGTCAAGCGATGCTAGCTGCACTTCCCGACTCCTCTTTGCTATCATTGCTTCTGCTTTATCATAGATCAACAAACGAAACAAAATCACGGAACGAAAGCTTGTAAAATAATACTTACAAATATTTCAAACCGAGTAATATGCAATAGCTCAGCCTAGACAAGCATTAAAAGAGTAGCCGAAAGATTAAAAGGGAGTAGGCCTATTCATTGAAAACGGACATTAGTTTTCTTTCCTTTTAGAAAAGTTGAACTAGCTTCAAGCCAATGCTATCAGTGTAGTATGGCTTAAAAATGGCTTTGGTACTACAGTATATAGACGAGAGTTGTCTTAAGTTGATAACACAAAATTTCAAGTTATGCGAACTTTTTCTCGTAGATAAAGTTGTTCGAAAATTTTTTTTAATTTTTTCGAAAAGATACAAAATGCTTCATATTAAATTTAATCGAAGGTCCAAAAGTATGGAATGAAATCCCACACGAAATACGCACAATTTCCAAGGTCAAAGCCTTCAGTCATAAACTAAAATTACATTATTTAAATAGGACGACAACCAGTCCTTATACATGAAAAGCAACTTAGCCTATCTCTACAAACAATTACGCTGTTTAAGTTGATTATATCAAACACTGACTTATTGCCGTTTATTGTTTAATGCCATTAGCCAATTCGAGTGCTTTCTTCAATCCATTTGTGTCTTCATTAATGACCAGTTGGGAGCAGCTGACTAGATGACCAATTGGTCTTTCGCTGCTCCTGGTAAATCAGATTGAATTTGTTAACACTGAGTGTAGCCTACTTATGCGTTCCTCTATGTTCATGAACTGTTTGTTATTGTGATGTAAGCTTATTGTGAATCGTACTATTATAGAATCTGATTGGCAAATAAAGTTATTTCTCTCTCTCCTGGCTACTACAGCAGTAGGTATAGCTGTAACTGAGCAGTTAAGCTGAATTTTTGGTGTTCTGTAATTTGAGCCGCAGTTTTTGCCCGTTCCTGTAAGAGCTACCTTTAATAAGTTAATAGCTGTTTATCTGCTAATAAATTTCATACAAACATTATCCTAAAAGTGTTTCCAGAAAACATTATAATCCATTATTTGAGTGTAATTTTGCAAAATATTTCCGGGGGAGCATGCCCTCGGACCCCCCTAGAATACGCGTGCCTTTGGCACGCTCTTCCCCCCCCTCCCGAGTTTTATTGCTTCCCTTGCTTAACCCACCAGGATACGCTACTGCGTCTGACCACACAATCCTCCTAAAATCTACCAGCTCTGAAACATTCTGCTTTATTTAGTCCAAAACGTACAGCTCTGTAGGCTATTCACTGTGCCAAATGTGGAACAGTGACACGTTCGTTTTTAAAATCATAGAAGAGCTTTCCAGCATGTCAGAAATTTGATACGTTTATGCACGATTGTGACACAAATTTTCAGCAATACAAGTTTTGTGGTAGATTTTTACTTGTGACTAGTCACGTCTTTATTTGTAACAACCGGACTGAAATCTTCTGAATTAAATTGTGTTTGTTCTTCAAACTCCGGTTTGACAAACCCATTTGTCACCAGGGAAAGACAGTAAAAAAATGTCAATATGTTAGCCTATTATTAAAAAAATTCGTTCAGACATTTACCAAAAGCTGACAAAACCTGAAAAAGTCTGCAGAATGTAACAAATCAAGCCGTATCTCTGGGTAGCTATGTCTAAACTCTTATGAACTTCACATACAGTATATACCCCACTTTTAAAGTCGTAGCCTTTTCATAGTAGCCTATGCCAAAATAATTGTCGAAGTAAGATAACTGTTTGGTGGTTGAAATCTGTGCCTTCCGGTATTTCCTGGCTAAAAATAATCCTTGTTCAAACTGACATTGTTTTGTTTGTTTGTCTTTATCCTGCATTGCGGGAAAGCGGACTTGAGCGCTATGCATCGGTGTACGTCTTCCGACGTACACCTGACCCACGCTGCAGCCGACTGCAATGTCTGTTTCCGGTTGTCTACTCTACTTATGACTTAAATTTGGTACTACCCATTACTCGAAATCGATCACTGGGTAGAGGCAATTATCGTTAAGTTTCTTGCCCAGAGAAACAACAGCAAGTGCGGGTGGCTGGAGTCGAACATACAGGCTCTCGACTGCGAGCCCAACGCGCTAACCACTCGGCCACTCCTGCCACTCCTGCGCTCCTGCGCTAACCACTCGGCCACTCCATCGACTGTTAACATGTTCATTGCAAATTTTCCTGGTTGCATTTCCTTTATCATTGTTCTGACGCTAAATGTTAAGTTTTATAACGTTTCCGAATAAGATAAATCAAGCCTTATTTGAAACTTTAAGTGCTTTTATTTATTTATGTTGTTAATTCAACTTAAATAAACCTTCATCGCGTTGTAGCTACACTTTCTTAGAGAAAATCTAGTTTTGCTCTCTCAGATGATACTGTAATAACAAGACTTTCTGCTTGACGAATGATTGTATATTGTGCAAGGACCATGATCTGACCAGTTGGCAAGAAGCCAAGAAATTAGTTAGTCCAATAGTTACCACAAAACATAGTCACGATACATGACATGTATTCAGCATTCTGAAACGTAGCCAAAGTTTTGTAATGGCGAGCATGGTCTTTGCATCTCAAGAACTAGGCTTTTTATAGATTTTAAACGGTTTATCGTTGGCAATTTAGAAAAATTGGCATGTTTTGAATAGGCCAACAAAAATCTGCCTTTATTCATAATAATGACAAAACCAAGCCAAACTTCTATGAAAATGGGAAACAAGTGCGATTATTTTTTAAAAGCTAAAGTTCAGAAAGACTGTAAAAGTGTTTAGGCCTAGCAGCAAACACAAAATAGATTATTCCTAACCACTTAGCCAGTGGCTTTAATTAGTGTTAGTTGTATTATACTTAGGAACACTCAATTTACTGCCATAGTCCAGTGTTGTTTGACCTTTTCTTTCTTGACTTTTATAACTTTTCAGGAATTTTATATACTTTACATGCAGTAATGTTTGTGCTCAGAAGAAAAAATCAAAACAAAAAGAAAAAAAAGTAGGACTATTCTATAGCCTATAGCGGATTGAGTTATAAAAGAAATGATTAAAATTGTCCAAATTATAGTTTGATTATAATTTGGAATGATTATATTGTCCTAGACCTAGACACTACAATTCAGTTTCAAGCAAAGTTTTAAAAGCAATTCAAATTTGATAATTGTAACCAGTGGTGGATTTCCAGAAGATTAGCTTCCGGAACGTTAGTTTTTTACTTTCCAAATGTGCTAGGTGCCGTAGAAGAGATTCAGAATTATGTCCTTATTAGACTTTGAAACAACACACTTGATGTACGTGTTTACAACGTCGGCAAATTAAATATCATAGTTTATGGATGATACAACGTTGTTCAATGCAAATATTCGTATTTTAGTGTAACAATAACACAAAAATTACAACAAGTTCCACAATTTTTCAAGAAATTCATCGCATTCAAAACCATAAGACGTTTGGCGACTTCGGGTCTCAACTTTCTCAGTGGAGGACCGACCATTCGTATAAACAGTTACAGTGTGCAGAGAAGCACGTTCAGATGTCAGTATATGAGGTTCATCTGTGAAAATCCGCGCTCACACTCGCTCGATGAAATTGGAATGGATTTTAGTGACGTTATCAAATTTTGAATACTCTGGGATCTTTTTTTCGTAGTTACATATTCACGAAGTCCCCTTATAGCTTCGCGTTCATCTACGTGCAATCTCTTTGCCACTTCAATGCTTTCGTTTTCTCCGTGTGTCATTACTGTGTCCTCTGGCCAAATAGTTGGATCAAGTAGCCTACTTTGCAGGCAGTGGCGTACGCAGGGGGGGGCCATTGGGCCATGGCCATGGGCCATGGCCCAATGGCCCCCCCCCCCCCTTAAATATGTTTTAGTAGTTAACGACGTAGATTAAGGCATTTAATATGTTTTGCATTGCTCTGTCAAAGCAATTACTGTAACAATGTTGTTTTATAGACTAAACCAATACGAAATACATAGCCCAATCCACCTACCCCACCCCAGGTAGCCTATGCCAATGTAGCATAGTGTTCTGTAAGCCTATTATAGTGATTTGTGAGAGAGAAATGGATAAAGTCTAAACTAGGGATATCAATGGCCAGTGGCATAGCCAAGGGGGGGTTGGGCCTTGGGGGTTACAACCCCACTTTGGCACGCGTGTGACGTCACGACATTGAGAATGATGCTTTCAGTCTCTTTATGCTTGAGAATGATGGTTTCAGTCTAAAAAAAACTTGCCTAATTTTAAACAAAACTGCATTAAAAGAGCGAGGTTTGCCAATACCAAACATCTCAGCCAGGAATTAACAACAAGAAAACATAGAGACTTAGCTTTATTTCCGAAAAATGCCGAAGAAAACATGATCTTATCCTTTTGCTATGCCACCTGACAGCACCATTTTACAGGAATATTCATACCCACATTTTTGTTGAAAATGCTCTCAAAATGCACCAAATTCAAAGTAATTTTTCAAAATTTTCTGGGGGAGGCCCCCCCAGACCCTCCGCCGCTGGGTGTCGTCTTAAGCGAAAATGCCGTCGGGCTTCGCCCGCCGGTCGTCAAAACCCCCCTTTCAAAATTCTTGGCTACGCTACTCTCAATGGCCCCCCCCCTTGAGAAAATCCTGCGTACGCCACTGTTTGCAGGCGTTAATAAATGACAGACAAGATGGAAGATGTATCAATGATGTAAAAAGAAGAATCGGTCAAGCAAAATCGTCATTTTGGAAATGCAAGGAATTTTTAAGAAGACATATAAATTTAAAATTAAAACGGAGACTTCTATCTTGTTACATCAAATCAGTCCCTGTAATATAGGCTACTGCAGAAGTGAAAGCTGTACCTACAGCAAAGAAATTCACAAAAAAATAATGCTTTTCAGCTCTGGTGCTACAGAAGAATACTAAAAGTATCATAAAAAAACACATTACAGACAAAGCAAAGAAAAAGAATTGGAGTGGAAGATAGATGGACAAACGACTTAGCAAAACAAAAGATGAAATTCGCGGAACAAATTTTAAGAGGATCGGCAGGACAGTTACATCAATTGGTTATTGAAGGTATAGTGAAAGAAGGCAACGAACTTTAGAAGATGATGCAAAACAGTGGGCTGACCTTTCAAGCGTCGGAGAAGCAAAAAGAGCAGCGAAGGAACGTGACATGTGTAAGCAAATGACAGCCAACTTTCGGATCAGAGACGGCACGTGATGATGATGATGAATAAATGACGAGTCTGTTGAATTCAACAAACGATGAATGCAATTTCCCAAGTGATGATAGAAGATGTGGGGATTGATTGGCGAGTTGTTTTTGTAATTGATACCACGGCTGCTCAGACATAGCCTACAAGGCTACTCTGAATAAGGCAAAGCATGCTATGGTGCTAAGCAGCGGGAAACAGACAGTAATAAAAGTGGAAAAATACAGGAAAAACTAATTGTGACATAGTAAGGTGGCTGAATAAAATATCGGAGTGTAAACGTCAGGGTGTGCCGCTAAGACAGTCAAGCTGCCTCAAGGTTGCACAATAAGGGTCAAATGAATGATACAAACACCATCTTAACGCTATACTCTGAATCGGGACTTTGACTTAGTAAAGTCCCGAACTTTGAACAGGGCAAAGCATAATAAGAGCATAAAATATTTGAGCTTCCGGAACGCCGTTCCGAACAAGTCAACTTTTTGAGCGAGCTACCGGAGCGGGGTTCCGGACCGTTCCAGCTGAAATCCAGCCCTGATTGTAACCTAATTCGTTATTTTTTGCATAATTTGGCTCGATAAGCGTCCTGGTTATTGTTAATGCCTATTTATTTGTGGCATAAAATTGGTCAAACAATATCAGAGAAAATAAAATTGCATCAATCAATCAGTTTAGGTAGCATTTGCTATTATCACCTTGAAATGAAACACACCTTGCCGCAGCCTCAGCCTTGACTTCGTGTAGAGGTAGGCTATGGTAGCGACTCCGCCTAAACAACTGATATCATTGCTGCCATTAACATCATCATCATCATGTTTCTTCCTCGTATTGAGGGTTGGAAGCAATGCGTCGTTATTTACGATCATGATGCCACTAACGTATGAACTGTTTCGCAAATATTTTGCTACGATTGCCATCACTTCAATATCTTAGTGCCTTGCCTGTCTCTACAACACACACATCTCTCCTAGTCGTGGGCTATTATGTTGGCATACGCAAAAAGCATTACATCTAACCTCCAAATGGATTACATCGGTATTTCAGTAAATACGCAAAGTTGCAGTGCCCACTTGAGTTAAAATATAGTTTTCTTTTTAATGCTGACAACTTTTTAAGTTTATCGACAAAAAAAGATTTCTTTTAGACTTTCAATCAAACTGTCCGCTCCTGAAATGAATGCAAAGGTCCTGAAATAGCATCCGTCCGTCAGGTGCCATAAATTTCAAACAAATTTCGTCTTTATTCTCGTGTTTTAGTTTAAGCTTTCAAAGTGTAAAGTCCACGTGTTCATGTCGAAGGTAATTTCGTGATGGAATCCCGCTCCTGCACAATATAGTCACAACTTTATAAGCACTCTGATAACAACATATCGTTATTAAAGTTCTGAAGCTCTTTCCAGTACTTTTTATCGCAGTTTTTCTGTCCAGCCTACTGTTTTATAATTGCTGTTGTTGTCACGAAAGTCAGTCATACGCCTACGTCTACGTCTGCCAACGTTGAATCAATGCAAAAGAAGTAATTTTACTAGTTCATAAAGAATCAGAATGTAACATGCTATCAAACATTCTGAATATAGAATCAAAGCCAAAGGCTCTCTGCCTGATAAAAAAATTATACAACAAAAAACAAACTTATAGTTTTCTTTCCTGATCTGGATAGCAAGCATATTTGGAAATATACAAAATGTATGCTATGATGTAGCCTACTGAAAGGTCAGTATTTAAAACAAAGTTACATAACTTTAAATTTTCTACTTAACTACTGAAAATATAGACCCCTGCAGCATCTTTTCTGACCGTTGAAAAAAGCTCCATGCAATAGCCATCACTGTGTGGCAACAAAAAAACTGACACGTGTCTGCTAAGGCTGCGATTAAGATAACCCAAACAGGTTTGTATGCAACAAGTGATGTAGCAAGGTATATTGTTTCACATACCATACCAAAGCAACAAAAACACATAAAAATACACCAAACACCAAAGCGTGCATTTCCATCACCATGTAACTATAGGCCTATCCTTTTAAATCCTGTAACGGAGGTTCCCAATCCTGTTAAACTTTCTCCTTAGGATTAGGCTACATTACATTGAAAAAATAGTAGGCTGCGCTTGAAAAAATGCAAGTTGACAGAAATATAAAGCCACGCAATTGTTTTTCAAACTTTCTTTGTGAGATATTAAAATATGATATCCAATGTCAAGCTTAACGTTCTGTAAAATAGGTCCGCCTATTGTATTCCTTTCATTTAATTTCCCCATTGGCATGGTCATTGGTCAAGCGATGCTAGCTGCACTTCCCGACTCCTCTTTGCTATCATTGCTTCTGCTTTATCATAGATCAACAAACGAAACGAAATCACGGAACGAAAGTTTGTAAAATAATACTTACAAATATTTCAAACCGAGTAATATGCAATAGCTCAGCCTAGACAAGCATTAAAAGAGTAGCCGAAAGATTAAAAGGGAGTAGGCCTATTCATTGAAAACGGACATTAGTTTTCTTTCCTTTTAGAAAAGTTGAACTAGCTTCAAGCCAATGCTATCAGTGTAGTATGGCTTAAAAATGGCTTTGGTACTACAGTATATAGACGAAAGTTGTCTTAAGTTGATAACACAAAATTTCAAGTTCTGCAAACTTTTTCTCGTAGATAAAGTTGTTCGAAAATTTTTTTTAATTTTTTTGAAACGATACAAAATGCTTCATATTAAATTTAATCGAATGGTGCGAAATGAAATTAAGAGAATGACTTTTGAGTTGCATCAAAACGAAATATTTAAGAAACTTTAAAATATTGTTGTGTTGAACACTTGTTAACTTGAATCATTAGAAAAAAATTGTTTAAAACTTACAACGAAATGAAAATACATTTCGTTCAAAACGAAACCAAAGCAAAAATTTAGTGTCAAAACAAAGCATTTAAAATATTTTTGTTTCGAACAGCCTTACTAATGAACAAAAGTTAGTGTCACATCATTTCATCAAATGCTTAAAACTTGCAAAGTCGCAAAATGTACAAAAGGACGAAGAAACAATAAACACATAAAAAAGATAGTTTTAGTGTAATTCTGATCACCGCCTCCGTAGGCTATACAGGGCAACACTGATAAATACGCATAGGTAAGAAGTGAAAAGAACTCGATAGTGGTAACAAATGTGGCAAGTAACCTGAACTCTGGGTCGCAATGGAAGCTAATACAAATGAATTTGATTGTACGCTAAATTGATATTATCTCGCTTCAGTTTTTATGACAAAAATTTAATTAAAACCAGGTGATTGCAGTGTGGGTATTCCAAATAACTAAAATGTTACCGCCATTTTCTCTAAACCAATATGTCTCACAATAATTATTTCCGAAACCAAACATTACGGAATCGTTGCTAAGCTTCTGGATATTTTTCTTACTTTTACGTCAAGTATCGATCTATAGTTGAAACGTGATAGGCCTCTTGAGACATAACTTTCGAATAATGGAGTAAGGTTAGTCTATTTGATTGCATGTTACCATAGTATACAGTAATACTTAAATATTTTGTGAATTTGTATGTAACTGTACCCTTAAATAAACAAAAAAAAATTTCAAAATAGGTTTTCAACAGAAACAAGAAAAAAGTCTACAAATAAGAAGACTTACTCGTAATACAGTCCATAAATCATAGCCAGAGCGTATAGCGAGGTATTTTGAAAACGAACTGTCGCAAAGGAATCGGTTTTATCATTCCATAAACACCTGCTGCCAAGATAGACTCCTGGTCTTTCTTTGACACTGCCAATACTGACAATGACGACGTGCTTATATCTTTTGTAGCCTTTGTGTTTCAAGGCTTCTGATATTTTAGACGCAATCGTTTGGCATTCTTTTCGGCCCATTTCCGGATCGTAGGTTTTGTTGTCAAGATGCTTTTTCAGCACTTCAAATGCCGTTCCTTCAATCTCGTACGATTTAAAACGCATCTGTGATATATTTAGTTGTTATATCAAAAAATCGCCATTAAACTAATGTATAGGCCTACTATATAATTGTTACTGTAGACTGCAGTGGTTTTTAACCTTTTTGGTGGAACGGAACCCAATGAAACATTCCAAAAGCTTGAGGAACCACTGTTCAATAATTTAATTGCCTTATGCAAAAAACATCGTTTAATTAATAAAATTAAATTCTCATAAAAAAATCAATGAGAAACTTGAGCCTGCATCTCTTCATCTGTATCTAATTGACGTTTTTTCAAAAATCTATCCATACTTGTAAAGCTGTAAGCAGAATTTTATAAATTATAAATAGAATATATATAAAAACAAACCTAATAACCTACTGGCAAAACAAAATGATCTCTAACACGTTTACGGCGATTTGACCCACCGGTGTAAAAACGATTAAACTGTCTGAAAAACCTCCTTGAAGCTAAGAAAACATGTCAACGAAATTTAGCGGGAAAGCAGAAAGTTCAAGGTAATCGCACCACAAGAAAACAACGAAAATTCGGGATCGCAGCGAACGTGTTAAAGTGTAGCAAATTTATTAATAGTGGCAAATCTAATCAATATTTGATCATATTTAAACAATATGCATATAATAATAAAATAGACTCTCGAATTTGAATGTAAACTTGCGGAACCCCTAGACTTTCTGGCGGAACATTAGGATTCCGCGAAACCCTGGTTGAAAACCACTGCTGTAGAGTCATGCTGCATAGCTGTATAAAAATATGCTTTTTAAATTTTGTACCTATATCATTTAGGTCTAATAGTCTGGCGTATAATAGCATTCAACCATTTTTCTTTGGAGAAATGGTTCTTACTGCAATAAACATTCACATGACAATATAGGCTACTGTAAGCCGGCCTTATTTCTTGCAGTTTAGTATTTTAATATTTTTATGCTACGATTGAAACGTGGCCTAACTCATTGATCGTCTTGTCCGATATGCAAGACACTTGCTATCGGGCCGTACCTACAATTAACTATTATTTTATACACATTTCAAAACAAAGTTGTATGAAGTTAACGTTATTTCTGAAGTTCTTGTTATCAATATCTAACATGAGGTTTAGTTCACTCAGCTTAGATGAGGTAAAGTAAGCTGCCCCTTTAACATGGTTACCTCTGGGTCCATTCTGTAAGTGTTTTCGTATTGAACTTTCTTCGGTGCGATGGCGAATGATGCTTCACTGGGAGCTCTCTGTGATTTCATGTCGTCCGTGAAACCTAGTGGAAAAAATGATTTATTTTTAGTAAGGACAATATTGCAAATAAAAACGTTTGCTGCGTAGGTTTCATACTTGACTTTCCGTCAAGATCTTGAACATTCAAACGACTTGCAAAATGGGAAATTGGAACTGGGACCTGCCCAATGAAAGAAAAAATATTTTGTTAATTTAATCTAGACTAATTTTAGACTAACTTTAGTCACAATAACCATAGAATGCACATTAAAAGGTAAAGGTGGTCCCACACTTGATTCAAGTGTCGGGTATGAGAAGATAAGGTTCTCATTGTACTAAGCCTTTAGCACTAAGGAGAGTAGGATGGCCAGTTCCTTTCGCTCGGTCGCCTTTCCTGCAGCAATTGCCCGCCCAATTTATTACACCCTAAGTAGGTTAGAGGTGAGCGGTGTTTTCAACAACCAGCTGAAGCCGGGAGAGTCGAACCAGGTTTGCATAATTGGAAAGCCAACGCCTTATCCGTTGCGCCATCCCAACGCACTCGAAGATATGCAAAAAGAACTGGAGGGAGACCGAAAAGAAGAGGACGGGGTGGCATTAAAGAAAAGGTTGGCATCACTAGTATGAGAACAGTGAAATACAGAATGGTCTGGTAACGCATGCGGAGACCATCTGCCACCACCAGCAGTGGCATGACTGGCTGATGATGATAAATATTAGACACCATTGCTTCTTTCGTACTGTTTCTGTGGCTTAGGCCTAGGCCTACTTATTTTTGTTTCTTCCGTATTTTCGCTTTTTTGTAGGCCTTTTTCTACAAGCGAAAAAAGTAATAAAACGTAAATTTATCAAAATCTCACCATCTTCTGTTGGAGGATGTTCTGACGGAGCCAGAAGCTTTCCTTTTGTTACCTTAACCTTGCGCTGCTTACTCATGATGACTTATATATTTTAATTGGTGAATGGCTGAAACAGGGAACTCTGCAAGTCAAAAAATGATAGCTTAGCAACTTTTCTCAAAGAGTTAAACCTACTGATGACCAAATTTAGTTCCAAGATTTGAATCGTAGTTTATGGAGTAAATAGGTCCAAGTCTGTAGATGTTGTAGGTTTGTTTAGAAAGACTTGATAATTTTTCTACACATTTTATTTCGCAACAGAGTCACATGTTACGAAAAAAAATTGTGCCTGCATTCCATTGTGAGGATCAACCAGCACGAAACAAAATTATAGTCCATAAAAAACGATTATAAATTAAACAAACGTTTTTGCAAAAAAAGAAGGTTCAAAACAAAACTTCGTTTTAGAAAACTACCAATTTCGATTTTTAATGCACATAAGCATTTGGTATTTGGTAACTCTTTGGAGAACGAGGCGTAACGGCACATCATCCAACTTTAGGGTGTTTCCTGAATTTGGAGATTTTCGTGCGTTTTAGGTTTGCAAATTTTTTAAAATATTTGAACAGTCCTACTACAGGTAAATGTGAATTTAAAGTTATCAGTCTCACCAACAACAAATCTCTTTGAAACTTGGAAAGCCTACTGTAGGTCTAGGCTATGCTGGACTGGATTAGGCAATGCGTAAGATTATTTTTCTATGAGTTCTTCCTGGTGTGGTGCTCAATTGTAGTTGAACAGAAACAGTAAAACATAATGTGTAGTATTTAAATAAGAGACAAAACACTGCACTAAAAAGTATTTTTGGATAAGTTTTGTACTCAATTTTATTGAATATTGAGTTAGCAGTGAACCTATAATTGCTTTCTGAAAAATTTAATGCTCAACTGACTAAACCAATCGTGAAATCAAGTCTGCAGCTTTTTCTTTCATTGCCTCAAAAAAGGTAATTATCTGCTTCTTTTCAACGATAGATTGCACTCATTTATTATCTTATCAAAAACAACTGGCCCCAGTCAGCTCAGACAACGATTTAAAATCAGTTGACTTGAGCACAATTGACGGTAGCTAAGTAACGAAACACCGCTTTTGTTGCCACCTCCTCTCATTGTTCCATACCGCTACATTTATTGTCTTATATCAAAGCTCACAATGGTAAAGCAAATAAAAGGAGAGCTGTGTGTGTAGCAAGATTAGCACAAAGTAGCATCAGAGATAATTTATTTTTACTATTTCTAGAAATAAATTATTTTTCTTCTCATATACGCTTAACAGATATGATGTTAAAAGATAGTCAACGCACTTAATAAGCCAACATTTACAAAGCAATACATCGCAGTACATTAATGATAAATGTAGTCAATTTAGATTTTAATTATCTCACCTACAGCTTTCACTTTGCATTTTTTTTCTTTCCATTTAAAATTTTACAAGGCGGAAGCAGAATTTGTTCCAGCCAAAGCAAAATTAGTTCAGTTTTCCATGTTGTTCATTTAAATTTTTGCCTCGTGCTTCAAATTTGATTGCCGGCTTTTCTTACATGTTCGTTTTTTAAATGTAGCCTCCCGTAAAAATCTTATTCACATGGTTTCAAGTTTAGTGTAAAATTGACGTCATAATACATTTTTTGACCTCACAGTTTGATCAAAACTTCATCTCCTGAATGGCAGCAACTTTGCTTGCAACCGACGTCGTTGCAAATCAGAAAGATTTTGTGTTGAAGCTGAGCTTTCTTGTTGTTTTGACCCAATGGTTTGTTGCACGAAATCATGTTTTTTAAGTAGCCTAGCTTACGTATTGGTATAGCTCCTACGGTCATGGTATAGCTCCTAAACTAACCATGTCAATGTTTCATCTGAAACACCTGAAAAGGATATGGTTTTTCCATTTCAAACGGGAAAGTAAAGGGTAGCAAAATCAAGAATGAAGCAAATGTAGCGCTAATCCCATTACAGCTACATTGGCAAAAACATCGCCGCTAAAATATACTGCAACTTTCGCTGCAAAAACGTAGCAGCACTGTGCAAAGGTACCGCGACATGTTGTGCTTTTTGACCAGAGATCTTTCCAAAGCGCCAGGAAATGACAAAAAAACGCTTTTTTCGAAATATATGTATCTGTTTAAATATTGGGCACCACTTATCTTTGCAACGGCCCTGATCACAAGCATGCTAACTACTATAGGCAAGAATAGCCGCAACTGAATGAAAATCATGCTTGTATTATTCTGCGAGCAATTAAAAAAGCGACGACGGAAGCATAAGAGCACACCTTGCACGATTATTATTTTGAAGGCAATCTTGCAGTAATTCAGTTGAAATCCTGATCAAAAAATACACAAAAAAATCATTGTACATCTTTCTTAGAATGCAATTAAAGCAGCAACATAAAACTATGAATAGACGAAAATACAAGATAAATGAAACGCAGAAGTGTTATCATAAATCAAAAACAGGCATCTTGGATGATCTCGCTCCGGACATGTGAGACTCGCGTGCAGCACAGCTTTGCAGTTTAATAAAACACGAAAGAGCGAGGATGGTTTACCTTGCTGTACCGGAACCATATAAAACTAAGCGACATCACAGAAGCTAAGGTTGTCTTAGTTTAAACACAAAAAAACACCAACACTTGACTCGAAGCTTTTCGGCTTTTAGGAAGCCATCATTAAAATAACATTAAATCCCGCGCTGTTGCTGAAACTGTGGCTTTTATTTTATATCAAGAAACGCATAAATTTCGTGACATCAATTTTAAAACTCTCTTTTAACTGCATTTTTGTTATTTGTAAAAGCAACACGTATGGTTTTGCAATGGTTGGTTTGGTAAGTGCAGCGAGAGCTACTTGAAAAATTGTGAACTTTTTTAGACAATTGTGATTTTTTTTCACAAGCATATAATTTATTTCAATTGCTAAAAACTATATAAACGTGAACAAAAAATTGGCACAAATAAGCACAACTGGTTGAATAACAATAGTCCAACATTATCAATGAAAGGATTACCAAAAACAAAACTGAATCAATGAAAACATGCTTTACGTTTATTTTACATGCATAGCAACATCAAAATGACTATTAAAACTCAAAACGTTGAAAAAAATACGTTCAATCAATGCATTTTTACATCACTTTTAATACACACCAAGCGATAACACCTCCAATTATACTGCTGATAACTAAGAATTTTGTGACGTAAGATACGACAGATTTTCGTTTCGCTACAGCGAGATGTGTGCTGTTAGAAGGGAAAATAGGAGAAGGAGTTGGCTTTTTGATATCGCACGATTGCGAAGATCGCAGTGCAGAGAGAACTTCCTTAGCTGATCTCTCGCCTGCCTCAATAGCGCCATCTATGTAACCGGTCCAGCGCTGGCCAGTTTCAGTTCCCGCCCAGTGAATTCTAAAGAAAAAAATGTTAACACTTGTCTATCGATGTCAATTCTTACGACACTCGACTGCCGAGAAACACCGGTATGGTTAGCCAAACACAATGCGCTCGCTGTTCTTTAGTGGGTAGTCAGGTAGTGCTGACGCCAGGAAGATCGCTCCTGCTCTACAATGCATTCCCTTGGCGACAGTTAGTTTAGTTGTTTTCTTTCCACAAAGGCAAGGATTCAATTGACTGATAAAAGCAGTCAATTGTTGAGAACTATGTGGCATGAATTAGCGGTGCGATAAAAAAATGGTAAGCCCAGCTTCATGGGCGAAACACGTGTCTATCGCTGTCAATTCACGCTAGTCGCTACACTCGACTGCCGAGAAACACTTGTTTGGTACTTAGGTAGATATAGTGCACTGTACAACAACTAAAAAAACGTCAACTACAATTAGAATCAAAGTTTGTTAATATTAGAATCTACATGTTTGCAAACTTACTCACAGAATTCATCGCACTCACCTGCCGAATGGTTCTCTCAAGGCGTGATGAAAGAAGATCATACAGCCAGGCTGCATGACGCTTACCGGGCAACCTCCTATGAACGGTTCCAAGCTCCAGTCCTTGTCCTCGTAATGAATCAAACTGCTGCGAGCTTCCGAGCCGAACATTCCCACCAAACATTCAACGACTGCTTCCTGTCGTTCCGATTTCTACGATAGAAAAAGTAATGTAAAACAACGTATAAATATATTATATATGGCAGTTGTTCGAAACGAAGATTGTAGTTCAGCATCACACCATTTGCATGCTCTCCCTATGGCTAGAAGGTCCATTGCGTGACTGGTAGGTGCGACCGCAAAGGTAGGATAGAAAGTCTGTCGCCGGTGATGACGAAGAATTTCGATTGGCTTGTTTATTTCGACGCTTTTCCGCTTGCTTGGTGATGCGCGTTTCTTCATACTTGGAGACGGCCTTATTCACAGTCAATAGGCCTCTACGATTAATTACAGTATACTTTAGCAAACATGTAAACACTAAACAAACACTGCAATACGTCGATTTTTCTGAAGGTAGACAGTTAATAGTTACTCACAGTACGAAATGACCAGTAGTAAGTGTGCTCTCCGGCAATGAATCCAACTATAGCTGGACTTCCGTTGGAGGTAGTCGCGTCAAAAGTTGCACAAATGGGACCGACACTTTGCTTGTCTGAGCATAAAGTCGATTCGCCCGAAGCCCCGTTGCTCTGCAACACACACAGCAAACAACTGAGCCCTGTCCCGGCAAACAAGAACAAATCGTAAGATAAACACATAAAGAGCTAAAGCACACATCATGTGCAGAAGTTGTTTTTAATATAGCAGAGTTTTCCAGTTAATAAAACATTAAAACATACATCGTCGTGACAATAAAGCTTCTGTTAACACAATAGTCCTAGAAAACTTCCATTCGCATAATTATAGATCAAAAAATGCTACAAGTTCATGAAGCACACATTAAAATGTTTGTTTTGATTCCTACATTTTAACGTAGGTACTTAACATAAAAAAGTTTCATGAAACAAATGAATCATTGGACCAATCAGAAGTTACAGAGACAACGTTTCAACCAATCAGAAGTTGCAGGAAAAAAAAAGTAAATTAAGTCAATGTTTCGCCGTCCACAGCAAGTGGGTTAAGGCAGTGATAGTAATTTCGATGACGTGTGTTCGATTCCCACCTAAACCATAACTATATTTTCGTCTGTAATTACTAAACAAAGTTCAAAGTAGGATCAACTCTCTGGCTGAATGCTAGAAGGGTCGCAATTGGACGGTAGTCACTTAAACATGTTCTGATTGGTTGACGGTGTCATCAGGTCTTACAGGGAATTGTTATGTTCAAGTGGCTGCCACATTTTAATGGAATTCGATACATATTTGCATATTTAGGTTTGAAGTTCTAGTCTCATGCGAATTAAGTAACAAGTCAAATCATTTCATGGTTGCAAACTTACATTAAATCACTAACAAAATATTCGATACGTTGATCTCAACACAAGCTTCACTGCCTCACCTTCCAAAAGCTAGTCTTGTAAGTAACGACGAACTTTATCATGTTTCCAGTTGGCATCCGCGATCCAAGTTCTCTTCGGCTCATCGGCAATTCCGGTCGGAACCGGATCTGGTTGACAAAGCGTGGTGGGATTGCACATACAACATGCTTAGCGCGGTAACTCCTTCCCTGTTCAGTCTTCAGAATGACCGACGATTCCTCGGTCTGTTCAAAAATTCAATAAAAACCTTACCAGTTTAGTTTGAATATTCAAACGACAATTCGAAGTTTCATGGTAAATTTGGAAGTAGTGAAAATAGACCAAAGTATGAAGGCTGTGAAGTTGCATCCACTAGATTGCAGTGAAATGCGTATTCATCAAATCCTACCTAAAGAGTACTGTCACTTGCCAGAGGGCAGCCTTAAACAAAATACCTGATCGATGCTGATAACAGGATCTCCACAAATCACTTTATCAAAGCCAATGATTTCTTGTAGCTTCGCTGGTAGTTTCGCAACGGTTCCCTGAAATTGAACACCCGCCATAAAACAACACAATTACGAAAAAATTGGGCATCAGAAATACTGCCAAGCCCGTTCTGTGGAAACTTGACAGTGGGGAAAGTGTGTATGTATTTGATGACGTACATTGAAATTTGACAAATTAAAATGCATTGTAGACAATCGCATTGCTAAACCTCCCTCATCTTTTCACAGGAAAAGATTCTCACCCATGCGTAAGCGCTGTTGAAACAATCGCCCAAAACAAACCACAAGCCAGGACTCGATCTCAGCGACTAGTTAGTTCCTACTAAAAAAAATTATTAGAAAATTATCCTCATGTCATTTAGGTAGATAAGTCCGAAATAAAGATTAAAAGTAACTCGTCAAAATCAAATACTCTGCAGAGAATTTGCACATACTTTCACTCGTAACTCTTGAGCAGCGCCGTCCCGCGAGTCAACAAGCATCGTAAAACCACCAGCAAGTGCACAATAATATAGAAAATAAAATAGAGATATCTGCGACGGTTCAATTCCAAACACGGATCTCATTGCAAGGCCAATGATCTCTCTGCTCACTGCACAACAAAATACATTGGAAGTTGAATATTGGCTATAGAAAACCAGAGAAGTATGAAAAATGAAAAAATAAACTCAAAATAAATCTCAGAAAAAAGACCAAAAATCATACTGTGAGAACTGACAGAGCGTCTAATAACACATAGCACTCGATAACATTGTATAAATACAAAAGACTAACAACAAATTAGGGGCGTTGTGAGACCGATATACGTAACAGGAAAAATTAATTTAGAGAGGTAACATAAATATAAAACGGGCCATTACAAACATTAACATTACTTTTACAAGAAAGGCAAAAACAAGTTCAAATTGCTTAGTTCCCCGGCCCTAGCCATGATGCTTATAGACACATTTCTAAGCAAACAAAAAAGATACTAATCCTGATGAACATCCAAACGCTTCAGCATTCAGACTACCGTATTTTACGGACCATAAGGCGCACTTTAAATTCTTTTTTTTTCCTCATAAATTGATCGTGCGCCTTATGGTCCGTAAAATACGGTAATAGACATGACAAATTTTTTAATTGTGCTTGTACTTGAAAAAACAATGATGTTAACTTATCTACTATGCTTAATTATTTTAAAAAGAAGATAACCTTCATAGTTCATTATCAACATAACATTGAATAATACCTGAAAGATAACATGATTTGACAAGGTAAGTCTCTAAAGTCTGCTCATCCCATTCTCTTGCAAACTCGCAGCTCAAAGGATCATCAATGGGAATTTTTTCAGACATTTTATCAACCTAGAAATTATAAAATAACAATTTATTTCAAAAACAGTAACAATTTAAAACTCGAACGCCATTATTCAGGTAAATATCTCCTTTGTTACAACTGTCAGCATAAGAAATGCTTTTGTTTAGTGGCAATAAACATGTATATACCGTACTTGTGTTCTATATTTACGATACCTAAAACGTTTTTTCAAGTGTTTTTATTCAAAAATTTTTTAGGCAGACGTATACAGTTTTATCTGCTATCGCCTGTAGCTTCATTTCTGAAAGCTTTTAAATGGCGTCTCTAGGCCATCTATTTTCATAGGCTATGTTTTGCTTGTGTTAAAAAATCATAATTTACTCCTATCATCATCGTCATGTGCCGTCTCCGAGGCGAACGTTGGCTGTCATTTGTTTCCACACGTCACGTTCTTTCGCTACTCTTTTTGCTTTTTTGATGCTTGACAAGTCAGCCCTGCTTTACATCATCTCCTCAAGTTCGTTTCCTTTCCTGCACCTCCTTCCTTCCACCATACCTTCAATAACCAATTGATGTAGCTGTCCTGCCTATCCTCTCAAAATATGTCCTGTGAATTCCATCTTTTGTTTTGCTAAATCGTTTGCCCATCTATCTTGCACTCCAATTATTTTTCCAATTGCTTTTTATTTTTCCAAAATGTTTTTTATATGATATACTAAACTATTACATCTATACTAAATTAAAAACAACTGCATTATTTCACTTATACGAAAACCTGTCTGGTGCTGAAAGGGCTAGTTATCTGAGGCCATGAGAATGTGTGTTTATCAACTTTCTTAAATGTATAATACCAAGTTGGGGAACTCCACAGTATATACTAAATTTCAGAGATGTACGTATGCGCCGCAAATTCTACGCCGCATACTTGCGGCGTATACTTTTTGTTTGCGCTAACGCTTGCGGCCACATTTTTTTGGATAGTTTGCGCTTGAGGATGCGCCGTAAAGTTTTCGCGGTTTTTTAGCGCATAGCGTCAACGCATACTTTTTAATGTCTTTGTTGTTGTTTGCAATTTTTTTTGTCAAACTGCGAAATGTTGACGTCTTGCAATTGCCCATTGTTCTAGTGTTGTGTCACAGTGTCATCTATTGTTCAGTCAGCTGGAGTTTGTTTGTATATCGCACTACTGCCTTTGACGCTAGAGTCCCACGTGGAGACTGAAGTCTTGCAGAAAAAAAGAATGAATTAGTTAAAACAACTTAGGCCTACTGAGAAATTACTTAGTAAATTACGGGTCAGAACAGGAATGCAATGTAAGCAAGCAAGTAGGTAGGTTGGTAATGTCGCTCCATGTAAAATGTAAATAATGACTTGGCTTCGTAGTGTGAAGTTTTTTTAGTCAAGCAGTGTTGAAGGCGTTTGTAAGAAATTGTGAGCACTTTAATTTATATTAGTTAAGTCTTGCATTTTGGGGCAAATCAGAAACTTCTCAGGCAATGAGCAGTGCAGCCTATGTATCTAAACAAACTCAAATATTTGGTCTCCGACCGTGATTGCTTGCATGATGTTGTACTCTGTATCTGACTGTATGTTATATGTAGTACATTAATTTGCCGGTTATTCTTGTTGTAGGCTATGTAGCGTAGTAATGTGTAGGCCTACATACAATAGGCTATCAAGCTAAGGTAATTTTTACTTGACAATTTATACATTCTGTTGCGTAAGTATGTAATTATATATGTTTTGTAACTTGATGAGCAGTTTAGCAAAACATGCATCCAGTAGCCAATTTTGTGAGAGGCTTTTGAGTAGCCTAGCCTACTGCTAATAACACTAGTAGGCTAATGCTAACTATCCCTGAATGCTAATAACAAAGAGTTGTGCAGTTCAGAATCTAAACTTGCTTGTGTCTGGCAGTTTTGTCTTCCATTAACCCACTTTTTAAAAATCTTATCAGAAAAAAGCATAGAGCTTACTGAGAGAATTATGGCATTAAAAGCAACATTAGTCTTATTCAAACGGAATCATTTTAAAAATAGTGTTTTTTGTAATGGATTTTTAGGGAGCGACAGTTAGTATATTACTAGGAGCGACAGTTAGTATAATACTAGAATTTTCTTGATAGGCATATGGTACAGTTTCTTACACTACACTATTGTATTCAGGGAATAACTTACGGTAATACTAATCTCCAAGTGAAATGGAGCATGATAATACAAATCCATGGCCCTACATGGAAAAGTATTTTAAGCTCTCTTCCTCGAAAGGCAAAAACTTATATTTTCAATGCCAGATGTGCCTTCCGGCCAAAAAGATAATTTCTTGTAACGAGAAATCGCGAAGTGGCTTTAAAAGTGTGTTGTTTCGAGTGGTTTATACCGTGTGAATGTTTGGCACCTAGCAAACAAAATGAGTTTGCGCTAGAGTATGCGCTAACGCTGACGCCGCCAACTTTTTTTACAAGTTGCGTTGACGCATGCGGCGTATAGTTTCTCGAACGTTTGCGTTTGCGCTGACGGCGTCAATATTTTTTGTATGCGCGTACATCACTGCTAAATTTAAAACTTAGCAGTAAACTTTAGGATTTATCTTCATTAGATCTTGCTTTGTAGTAGCCCGACACACTCAATTGAACACCAATTAATCTATAGTACAAATGAAACAGTTGAGTTATATGCATGACGATGAAACACTCATTAAACACATAAAAACTACTGCAAATAACCAAATGTCTCACCTTTCGTAACAACTGATCCAATTCTAGAAGTTCTAAAACACGAAACTTTGGAATAAGTCCAGAATAAGAACGAATATCAGACAAATTGTTCACCATCAATTTTTTTTCCCCAGATATATATTGAGGATAAGTTTCAAAGTTCAGATCTTCAAGAAGTTTCATCACATTTGTTTGTTTTCTGAAACATTTCAAATAAATGTTCGTGATCAATTGCATTTCATACCGTATCTTCATTTCCTTAAATGAAAAGTAAAAATGAAAATTGTTTAATTCCATCCGCAGAATAGTACTTGACATATTATTATCAGTCACACTACCAAAAATAGTAATCATAACACAATCACATATGACCTATATTAAAATCAGAGATGGGCAAGATAACCAGTAGGGTGGCTCTTATTTGGCAAAAAATGAAAAAAATATGAATTTTGTGTGGGACACCCTTTTAAAAGGTGAGGTTGTCAGAAAAAATAACTCCTGCAAAAAATTTTTGAATTTGAAATTGATTTAGAGGTGGCCCTCCCCCCCTAAAGTTTTGCGCCCTCCTCCAAAATACCAAATCTGCATATCTCAAAAACTGCTTGAGCTAGAGATACGGTTTTTGTGTCAAAAGATGCAGAAAGCATGATTTCCTATCTGCTTTCTGAACAGTGATTGCGTCTATCTTGAGTAGAAAAGCAGTTATTTAGAAAAAACCTGTTTTCGGTATTCTAGCACAAAACAGTGCTAAACAAGTATTGTGGCCCAAGCTATTCAATAAACAAAGTTCATAAACTAACCTGTAAAACTGGTAAAGCAATAAACGAAATAAGTATTCCTAAACTTTTATGCATTCATGCATAGCTAAAATGCCCGTTTTTTATCATATTCCTTGGAGAAACTCCTGAGCGTGGAATCCGCTTTCAAGCTTCAGGTGCTATGCATCGCACTTGTTGGATGGCGAAGGCGATTTATGCAAAAAGCTTGGTCTGCATTTATGGTATCTGTCCGAAGAAATGGTTGGTCTAGCCTTGTTTGACTCTCGATTGTCTGTGGAAAGTAAAAAGCTAATGGTGGCAACCATGTTAGATGAAACAGGAGAACGTCCACCAAGGAGACCAAGCATCAAAGTAGATGCGTTTCTTAGCAATAAGGGTCTAGATCAGTATTGCACCTCTAATTCAAAATGGCTTCTTCAGCTGTTGGTGTTGGGTGAAAATGAAGCAATAATTATACTTTCAAAGGATCCTGCTCATTGGACTGAAGATGGTGCATTTATTCAAGCTTTACACATGGCGAAGGGACTTTCAGTAGTCAATGACAGAGCAGAGAGAGGAGTTGCTCTAAGTCTAATCCAGGATTTTAACAAAATCTTAACTGAAGATGAGTACCAACTTCAGTTTCTTTTGCAAGTTGTTACTGAACACAGGAAACTGTTTCCAAATTCCAACAAGAACAATATTGTCTATTCTTCTTCGTTTAAACTTTAAACCTTCTTTGTTACTCCAGGGGTCAAGGGCTCTGTCTTTTACCACTCTTGGGCAGTGGCGATGCTGTTTAGATGCTTGAGCAGGTGTTGAGCAGCAATCCTTTGATTCGTCCGTTGATCCATTGATTTGTCATCCAGTTCAAGCAGACCACGCACACCATTTGGTGCAGTTACAGATGGTGTGGTCTGTGGTTTGTTCCTCTTTGCCACACTCACAGATTGCGGATGGAGCCATCCCCCATTTGTGCATGTTGAAGCGGAATAGTCTGACTCCAGTAGGCTAGCCCAGTACGCAGGCGGTTGAGCCGCACCCAGGCCTTCCTTGGTAAATTATCCATTCCGGTTGGATGGGGGCTGGTGTCGGAGATACAACTTTAGAGTCTTGAGGAGTTCTTCTTTCACTCTGAGCTCCATTTGCTGTCCTCCCAGGTAGCCGCGCTGATGGATTGGTCTTCAGCGGTTTTCATCAGGAGTTGTGCGTCACATACAAATGGGTGTCTCGATTTCAGTTGCCGAGGATGCTCGATTGCTCGCTCACAGATTCGTAGAGATTTGAGTGGAGCAAGTGGTTGGGGTTCGTAGTGCGGCGAGAAAGAGACAGGATGGCTTCTTCGCGACGAAACTCAGCTGGTTGGTTGCCTGCAAGGACAGGGAAATTGTCCGATGGTGTAGGTCGCAGACATCCTGTCACGATACGCAAGGCAATATGTAAAATATTGTCAATAATATCGCTTCTTCCAGTATGATACTGACCAGAATTACATTTTGAAATGAATATCGTTACCAGTGTTCCCTCTAAGGTGCAAAAATTAAGACAAAAAAAAAACAAATTTTGTAGACGGTTGCGTGGTCACAAAAAAGGTTGTAAAATCAAGATTTGGTCAAATGCGTTTTTTCTAAATAACTGCTTTTCTACTCAAGATAGATACATTCAATGTTCAGAAAGCAGATAGAAAACCATGTTTTCTGCATCTTTTAACACAATAACTGTATCTCTAGCTCAAGTGGTTTTCGAGTTACGCAGATTTGGTATTTCGAGGGAGGGCACAGAACTTTAGGGGGGGAGGGCCACCTCTAAATCAACTTCAAATTAAAAAAAAATTTGCAAGAGTTATTTTTTCTGACAACCTCACCATTTGAAAGGGTGTCCCAAGCAAAATTCAAAAACTCAATTTTAAGAGCCACCCTAATAACCAGTTTCAGATCAAGATCACCAAAATATGTGAACTTGAAAATCAAGATTAGCAAAACAATGTGATCTTGAAGATCAAGATCACTTTTTTCTACACTTGAAAAAAGTGAAGTTTTTGATTAATAACGTTGCAAAAAAAAACTAACTTCACTATAAGCACCCTGATTATTAAAGGTACCGTAGTCGGTATTGGTAACTCTTTCTTTTAACGTTTGTGTAGAAATGCAACGTCACACCCAAGGCACAGGGTTATTTACATAAGCTACAAAAAAGTGACATAATTTGCAATCAATTTTATGCTTTTCTACTTAAAAAATACACCTTTGAACGGCATCATTTTTCCCCAAATTTTTGCCTGGTTCATATGAGATACTTTTATTCAGGTATTCAAGTATTTGCAACTTTCACTGGATAATAGGCAATCAATGTTTATTGCACTATTTACCTATCTGGCAACCTTGATATTGTTATCTGCTATCAAAAAGGCTTGACAAGCACTGGAGCAGTGATCCATTGAAATTTACCTTGAAATCATCTTATGATGTTATGTATTGAGTGATAGTACTATTGTGTATGTATTTTTCATGGACATATGATCGTATTTTTTCATTTTCTGCTCCCACTAATGTCTTCTAAAAGTTTATATATGTTATAATATTATTGATGGTTAGAGTTATTAGTTATGAAACTAGCTGTTAACCTAATGGGTCTGCTACAATTCGGTGAGTTCCTAACCTCTAACCCCTAACCCTAATACGGCAATGATAATTAGGCTACGGTACCCGATAATTGAAAAAAAAAAATTGAAAAAATCCCCCGTTAAGGGATCGGACTCACCGAATCGGACTCACCGAAACGGGCCATTCCGTAACCTAATTAACAGCAAATGCGTTATGTATATCAGAATGATGAAAAAGCACCTCAGTGCTTACAACATCAAATATTTATTATTATTATATTATTATAAAACGTTCAGAGGTCTGAGGCTAGATAAACCGCTTTAAAACAAAAATACAAAAACTACACAAAGAAGAGGCAGCATAATATGCTTTCACATTTAATATATTTGTTTATACTCGGTCCCTAAACAATAATTGTTTATTATTGGTCTGATTGAATTGCTGCAATAAACCACTTTACATGACCAAAGTCGGCTATAGACTAGAGTCTTGATTTTTTATCACCGCCATTCTTGATCTTATTGTTCTTCAAGATCAAGATCACACACAAAAAAGTAATCTTCAAGATCAAGCCCATTGGTGCTTGTAGGTTTTAAGCTGACCACGCCCGATGGTCGGCAATGTCTCTCCTGTATTTCTCTCTCATAAAATCGTGGGCGACTTAAAACCCAGCCCATCTCTGATTACAATCACACAATAGGCCTACATATTTTTTATACACTGTAGAAGGATTCCGTAGCTTTGTGATAGTGAATAACAAAATGATATCAAAGGTGCTTTTCAAACTTTGCAAGCATGTCATGTAACTGACTTACTGTTACAAGATAACACTGAAGTGAGCAATCCAGTTGTTGATAACTCTCCACTTACAAATTGAGAAATGCTATTATTGATAAACCAGTTTGCAAAAACCCAACAAAACAATTGCAGTTTCACAAAAAAAATTGTCTCAAAGCTTCACATGCATGTTTCCTTTCGAAAAGAACTATCTTAGGCATTGACAACACCTGGAAACCCACTGACCACCCAAATCCCATTCATCATCACCGTTCGCAGCAGGAATTTTAGTAGAATACAGACGACCACCAACTCTTTCTAAAAAATCAATAAATATAAAGCAACAAAACTCTACACATCAATTATATATATATATACTTAGTCAAAAAACATCCAGGACTTTAAGAGAATAAAAGTATATATGGCTTACGGTATAAATTATAACCTGCATGCATGCATGAACTTTATTTCTGTGACTTTATTAATTATGTTATCTATTAAATTTTTAGTCAGACTACTTACCTTTAGCTTCCAGTATCAATACTTTTACTGTTTTTTCAGAAAGTTTTTGCAAATAATAACCGCATGTTAGGCCTGAAATACCACCACCAATGACAACAATATCTACATCAACAACAGCGCTCATTTTTTATTCTTATTTGCAACTGGCAAGGTAAAAAGCTGTTAATATTTAATATTTTCAGATTGCTTTTAGAAATAAATTACAGCTTTAAGTAATGAGAGTTTGAAGAATAGTCTATATATTTATCTAAACCAAACTTCATTCATTCTGTTCAGTTTATTGTTTTGTTGGCAATAAACAATCAAGAAGTACTGTATTATACAATGTATATACAAATTAAGTATACTATCAGCACAACAGGATGGCAACAAAAGACCTGTAAGTCATCTATGTCAGCTGCCACTCTAGCCTGTTGTAGGTAACACAGTAATAAAAAAATTCTGGGTCAACAACGATATAAATCACCTTTTTAATTGTGCAAATCTTCATTCTAAGCCTGAGAAAGCCTTTTTGGAAGCTAAACTCTGACAGTTTTGAATGGTACTTTTGTAAAGGTTTTGAACTAATTCACTAAGATTAACAGTTAGTGAAATTTCATCTTAATGTTACCTGAATTATTCCATGCAAGTGCAAATAAATATAAAGTTACCGCAAAGATATGAGGCTCAAGCACATAGAAGGGCAACACTAAAAGGCGGAAATGCGGAAATAAGCCGGCGTGAAATGGCGTATTGTCCACAGAAGTAGCGCTTTAACACCGATGTAGAAAATGCGGAAATATGATCTTGGCGTCCATATTGTTTAACATAGCGATAACTCCATCATGAAAGAATGAAATGTTGCAACATTTGCATTTTGCTTCTAAAAAATAAGAATGCAGTCCTAAATGACAATTTTGTAAATATACGTACTTTATGACAAAAAGCAAATATATGAGATTTCGTAGTAATTGTATATATATTTTTATTTGGTTGAGTTTTTTGCTTACTCAAAAGCCAACCTAATGTGACGCATTTGAAAGTGTTGTTTCTCATAATAAATTAAAGTCATTGTTTAACTTCTACTTGTACTTTACTATCGTTTCAACTTTACAAAATGTCTTCTCTTGAGCTGTTGACAGTTTTCCCCACTTATTTCCATGTTTTCGCCTTTTAGTGTTGCCCCACATAGAATGTTGAACCAAAGCTGCTTGATTTTTCCATTTCCTTGTTTACAAAGTTAAATGTTAATTAAGAGAACTATCAAGCAAACAGTTATCAAAAACTGTTGTTTTTCAAAGTTTTGATATTCAAATGACTATAATATTTGGGAGCTGGTATACAAGTCCCCCCCCTCCCCCCCTTGGCAACTCATGACAAAGAGGAATTGACTAAAACATGTGGATTGAAGTGTGTGAACAGTAAAGCAAAGGTAAAATAGTTTCACCCAATATGTTTGGATGAGTCCTGTCTTTGTCATGAGTTACCAAGGGGGGGGGGGGGACTTGTATACCAGCTCCTTATAAGACTTGGTGTTCCAAGAGTGAACAAGTTTGAGAAACCCTGCTTAACACCAACTTCTGTAATGCAACAGTTTGCACAAAATCCATTATGGGAGTGACAGCTTCCCAGCTGTTATGGGAATAGTATGTATATTCATATCAAGGATCTACATTTAAATAACATCAAGACTCCTGAAAACGTTCTATTTTACAGGTCTTGAAAACTAAATTACTAAATACGTTTTGTCTGTTATTATACCATCTAGGATTATACTGTGCAGCAGTGGCGTAGCCAAGGGGGAGTTTGCGGGTTACAACCCCCCCCCCCTTTGGAACGCGTGTGACGTCACGATATTGAGAATGATGCTTTCAGTCTAAAAAAAATTGCCTAATTTTAAACAAAATTGCATTAAAAGAGCGAGTTTTGCCAATACCAAACATCTCAGCCAGGAAGTAGCAACAAGAAAACATAGAGACTTAGCTTTATTTCCGAAAAATGCCGAAGAAAACATCATCTTATCCTTTTGCTATGCCACCAGACACCACCATTTTACAGGAATATTTGTAACCACATTTTTGTTGAAAATGCTCTCGGAATGCACCAAATTCAAAGTAATTTTTCAAAATTTTCTGGTGGAGACCCCCAGACCCCCGCCGCTGGGTAGTCAAAACCCCCTCCTTTCAAAATTCCTGGCTACGCTACTGCTGTGCAGTGAATGGAAGCATGGTTTTTAGAAGAAAACCTTCTACTAGCCTACCGCTGTGGCGTTAAAAAATTCTATTAGCTTAGGCTGCTGCGACTGTGCTGCTGCTAATTGCTATCCTAAAATTGTTTTGGAAAAAAAGTTGTGTCGTTTGGCAAAAAATGTTGCAAGACGCTGCCAAATGTTTTTTTCACAATCGCTTGAAAAATTCTTTAATCATGAATTCGCAACACCATTTTTTCTTCCCAAAGTTCAAGAAAAATCTGCAAAAAAACATATTCTCGGTTTGAAGGTGTGTTTCTGGCAATCTCTACGTGATCTGAAAAAGGTTTTCTCTCTCTTAAATGCCCAAGGTATCAGACAGGTTTCCAGTCTAGACATACCCCTCTGCCCTTTTTCGAGAAATTCAAAATTGGGGTCTTGAGTTTTCCATTATTAAGACAGAATTCTCCATCTGGTACTGGTAGTAATGAATGAACAGTGGTCGTGGATTTTAATTGCGTCATAGTTATTTGAAAAAAAGTCTGACAACATTGTGATCTCTTGAGAAATTTTAAACAATGTGGAATTTTCTCTTCAAAGTACATTCTCAATTTCATTCTACTGTACTATAACGCGATATGAAGCATTTGAAATCCCACAAGGGCGTCATAGATAGTTTGAAAAATCCATTGTTTTTGCAAATTCCAGCTGCATTCTTTCCCTTTTGTTGGTGTCAAATTCGTATGTTTACTTTGCCGTTTTGTACATGTTTGCGCCAGCAGCAAAAAATAAATTGAATTGAATTTAACATACTGTACCACACTTTTGAGAAAGTTTTGATAAAATTAAGCTATATTTTTGAAAAAATATCTGGCAACTTTGTATAGCGACATAGAAGAGTTGCCAGTTCTGCAATTTTTCCGCAGAATTGGGCTAGTTTTGTTTTGGAGTCGCGGGAAAATTTTAGCAGTCGTATTTTTTTCGTTTTGTTTCCTTCCTTCTTCACCAAAATTTTTCATTTTTGACTATTTTCCTATATACATGGCTACTTTTAGGCTTTCTTCATTACTTGTGACGATTGGGCTTTAAATTTTAAAATCATCTGGCAACTTTGAATGCCAGTCACACTTACAAAAAAACAAAATTGCCAGAAGATTATTCTCGTTATATTCGAAAAACCTGGCAATGCTTTATAGGGGCGTTGACAGTGGGATCTAGGTGATACTTTTGGACCCAGGCCCGGAATATTTAAGGGGCCCGGATTTAAAAAAAAATACCTCTTTTCAGATTGCAGCAATCAGCAAATGTTTGACCTAGGCCTAAACAACTTTCCCAAATCAAATTGAAAACTTTCTGACTGTCTGCAGTGCTGTAAATTCTCTTATGGTGAGCCTAGAATGACCAGTGAAACATCAATGGAATCGGAAAGTAATACTCTAGCGCCATGTGACAAATAAAAGTTCAAAAAAGCAGCCCCTGGATAGACATAGTAAGTTTTGAGGTTCAAGAAATTTTAAGATTGTGCAAGATTTGTTAAATGACCATGCTTAAACGACATCAATAAAAGTGTGTACACAACCTTTATATTCATAACATTGTCGATGAAGGGGGCCCGAAAATAAATTGGTACCGGGCCCAAGAAATCCTGTCAACGGCCTTGGTGCTTTACGTTGTGTAGAAAGTATAAAACGCTTTCACGATTTGTCGAAAATGGCTTGCCAGCTTTACCAACAACGTTTGAAGTTAATTGGTAGCTAATAAGATGCGACAAAAAAGCATAAACGATGGCAAAATGAGCCCGTTTTAGACCGTCCGTAGCTTATCTGAGTGGTAGCCTATTTTACGTCACTTAAACCGTAGCTTATGATTGGTTGGCGGTTTCGTTGTAGTCAATTTCAGTGGCAGAATTTCGACTTGTTAAAGTGGCTACCGTTTATTACACTGGTCTACAAACTTCAACTTTTTTTTCAGGTTTGGGTTTTGACAACTGATTTTGGCTAATTTTGGGGCGCTGAATCCGAAAATGAACTCAGATTTTCTCTATCACATCAAGTTTTTTTTTCTATCGTTGCCATTATTTTATGAAATTGACCAATTTTACCCTTTTTAATGCAGTAAAATGTCAAATATAATTATTTTCTGACAGCTATAAACTTTCAAACATAGAGATATTTTCACACTAAATTCATAAATTGGTTCAGATTTCCTCTAAAATAAAAAAAATTCCTGTTATGATAATCGTAATATAGGACATAGTGGAGATTGGTAACGTTGAGTTTTTCCATGCTGGCTTGAACTCCCTGTCTTGGCTTCTCAGGCGTTATCTGTGGGTCAGCTGCTATCTCTGTGCAGATGGAATATCGTAGGAAGACAGCTGGTGGGAGTAGATTTGACTTAGTAATAAATTCTTGCTTAGTAAGGAAGATTTATTTAGAAGTTTCATAAAGCACATGTACATTGTACAGACCAACATCAGAGTTCAAGCTGAAAAGTGGTTTGTAGAAGGAAAAGGTATTTTCATACTTTATAAGTTTGAGTTCAAGTCGGTTAGAGTTTTTGGTATAGTGGTGTTTCTGTGGAAAAACTTGCTCTTAGAAAACTACTAACAAAGAAAGGTTATATTTGATCTCAAGCTATGTCTGCTTCCAGCAAAAGAAAATGTTGTAATGATCCGGATATATTTTGTTACATTTGTGTATGCTTCATGTTGAAGTCTCAACAATGCAATAGGCTATTACCACGTTTGTAAAAAGGGCATATCTTGCTTACTTTAAAGTCAAGTTGGGAGACCAGGACAAAAGCTGGGCTCCTCGTAATGTGTGCAAAACCTGCGTTGAATGTCTGAGAAGTTGGTCGCAAGGAAAAGGTTCACAAATGAAATTTGGACTACCCATGATTAGGCGAGAGCAACGAAAGCATGTTGACGATTGTTATTTTTGTCTTGTTAGTGTGAAAGGGTATAACAAAAAGAGTAAACATCGTTTGAAATATTCAAATCTGGATTCGGCATTGCGGCCAGTTCCTTACAGTGATGAAAAGCCACTGCCAGTATTTACATCACTTTCAGTTCCAGAACTACACGAAGAGGCTATTTCTTCTTCAGAAGCATCGTTTAGTGAAGGAGAAAGTGAAATTTTTCAACCAGCACCCGAGGATCTGTCAGACAAGCCTTCCCAGTTTAATCAGATGGAATTAAATGATTTAGTGAGAGATTTGTATTTGCCTAAGCAATCTGCAGAGTTAGTGGCATCAAGGCTACAGCTGAAAGGAAACTTCTCAAAGCTGGTACAAGCGTGACACTTTATCGCAAACGAGAAGAAGAACTGCTTCCATATTTTGCTTCCCACAATGATTTCGTTTATTGCAACAATATAGAAGGGCTTCTTCTAGAAATGGGATTACCACAGTATGATGCAGACGAATGGAGACTTTTCATTGATAGCTCCAAACGAAGTTTGAAGTGTGTTCTACTTCACAATGGTAACGTGTACGGTTCTATTCCGATAGGACATTCGGTGACAATGAAAGAAGAGTATCAGAATATCAAAACCGTTCTTGAAAAGTTAAAGTAGCCTACCATGTCCATGAGCATGGTTGGCTCATCTGTGTAGATTTAAAAATGGTGAACTTTTTGCTGGGGCAACAAAGTGGCTACACCAAATATCCATGTTTCCTATGCTACTGGGACAGCAGGGCCAAGGATCAGCAGTGGAACAAAGAAGAGCGTCGGCAGCAGTGGCCGAGTGGTTAGCGCGTTGGGCTCGCAGTCGAGAGCCTGCAAGTTCGACTCCAGTCACCCGCACTTGCTGTTGTTTCTCTGGGCAAGAAACTTTACGATAATTGCCTCTACCCAGTGATCGATTTCGAGTAATGGGTAGTACCAAATTTAAGTCATAAGCAGAGTAGACAACCGGAAACACACATTGCCGTCGGCTGCAGCGTGGGTCAGGTGTATGTCCGAAGGCGTACACCGATGCATAGCGCTCAAGTCCGCTTTCCCGCAATGCAGGATAAAGATAAACAAACAAACAAGAGTGACCTCCAAGGCTCACTTTGGCACCTGGAGACAAAAATATCATACGTGATCAGTTAGTTGATATCAAAAAGATCCTCTTGCCTCCTCTTCACATCAAACTTGGTCTCATGAAACAATATGTAAAAGCTTTGGATCATGAGGGAGAGTGTTTTAAGTATACATGTATATGTTATGCTTTTCCTGGTCTCAGTGAAGAGAAAAAAAAAGCTGGGATTTTCAATGGACCACAAATCAGGCAATTGTCTGGTTAAAGGATGAAAATTTTGTAAAATCAATGTTGCCATTCGAGGCTAGAGCTTGGAATGCTTTCGGTGCTGTTGTGAGAATTTTTTTGGGAAACAGAGAAGCAGAAAACTATAAAGATCTCTTAAGGGAGCTACTGCTTAGTTTTGAAGATTTGGGATGCAGGATGAGCATCAAAGACACTATTTGAAGAGCCATGCGGATGAGTTTCCAGAAAACCTTGGGAAAGTTAGTGAAGAACAGGGTGAACGTTTCCACCAGGATATTAAAATTATGGAGGAAAGTTATCAAGGTCGGTGGGATTGTCATATGATGGCCGACTATTGCTGGAGTTTTAAAAGAGAAATTCCAGATGCTGCTTATAAAAGAAAGTCCCTCAAAAGAGCATTTTAAGCTTATAAGTGAAGAGTTCATATTTTATGAAAGCTCTTTTTTTGACTGTTTCTGAACTCGCCCTGCCCAAGTCCCTCTGAGTCAATCTTTATTTTGGCACTTTGCTATTTCTGTGTGTGTCTTCAGAATTTCTGCACTCCATTGGAATGTCTATGTGCATATTGTGTGAACTGTAGGCTATAATTCAGATAATACCTTGTCACTGTCCTATCGACATGTTCGTCAGCATAATGTAGCATTTGATGTTATTATGGTTGCTCTTTTGCATGCCTATTTTTTATTCCAAGGCATGAAATTTCAATAAAGACAACGCAAATTTGTGTGAATATAATATAGAATGCTTGTTTGCTAATTAAAGCTAGATTATTGCAGGTAAAACAGTGTTTATTGCATCAGAATTCCTTGTTTTGACAACAGAGGGGGGGCAAAAATCGATTTTTTTCAAAAATTAGGGATATTTCATATCTCAAAAATGTGATGTGATAGAGAAAATCTGAGTTCATTTTCCGATTCAGCGCCTAGCTAAAATGAGTTGTCAAAACCCAAACCTGAAATTTTGTGTAGACCAGTGTTATCTGTGGGCCTATGTTGCAGTTAGAGATAGGCATGATCTTGAAAATCGTTTCTATTTTAGTGATCTTCATCTGAGATCACTTTTATTGTGTGATCTTGATTGAATCTTTATTCTCGGATTGGGAAAGCTTCTTGCAGAGCTTAGCCTAATCCTGGCAGTTTCGCATACTTGTAGAGGCTTTGAATCACTGATGCAGGCCCGGTCGCGAAATTTTTTTTCCCACGACATTTCTGTCTCATTTACATATTTTGGTAAAAGTTTGTATTAAAACCGTGTGGAATGCATGGTTTCTTGTTGGCACGGTTGGTTGAGTGGTTTCATCCTCCATCCAGTGATCGTGAGAACGAGGGTTCGACGCCCGTCGAAGTCAAACTTTTTTTTTTTTCTTTAAATTAATTTTTGCGGTGCACAAGAGCTTTTCAAAAAAAGTAGGGTTAGGGAAAGCTTATATTTTATTATCATTGCAGAATTTCATTGGCAAATAGTTATTTCGCAATCTGAATCAACCAATCTCTCAAAACACTTTCGAAAAATCTTACTTTTAGAGTGACTAGAATCAATGAGACAGAAATGTCGTGGGAAAAAAATTTCGCGGCCCGGTCACCGAGATTGACAGAGTGAAGTTTTCCGATTGTTGAAGTCTTGTTTCCGAGGAATTATTCCATCCATTAGATGCCGCTGAATGGAGAGCAGTCCTTAATGTGCGTTGCTCAAGCGCACACCCTGAGACTCGAAAAAACGCCTCTTGATCTTGAAGCTTCTTCGTTCTAGAAGTTACGCGCTAACCAACTGAGCTATCAGGGCGGATCAAAATCACTTAAAATTCAAATTTGCTTTCTAGATATTGGCATTTTTTAGAACTCGTACTGTACAAAGTAATTAAGGGCAATTACTAATATTAAGTCATTGTTAAACATGATATGTGTCCAAGAAATGCAGACTTGAAGCTTCACTCTGATTTGGTCAGCGTTGCCATTTCAAAATTTAAAACGTGTTCTGTTGTTGATCATAATACATAAGTCAGCTTTGTATACAGGCTAATTTATGTTTTTTTGACCAAATTTTAGATGTTCTGGTTGGTTTAAAATAGTGGTGCTAAAAAAAACAGGATTAATAGCCGACTTGGTCATGTAAAGTGGTTTATTGCTGTAAATCAACCAGACCAAAAATAATAATTGTTTTGCCTCTGAGTATAACAAAATATATTAAATGTGTAAACATGTGCTGCCTCTTTATTGTATAACTTTTGTGTTTTTTTTTCAAGCGGTTTATCTGAACTTTTTTGTTGGTCAGACAATATCATCAAGGTTGTCAAACAAGTTTAGGTAAATGGTACAATAAACATTGATATAATCCAGTGAAATTTAAAAATACTTAGCCTAGTAACACGAATACAAGCTTGCCACATGAAAAAATCAAGCAGAGAGTATATGCATAGCCGGACTTGATAATGAATTTGATTATTTTTTCAAGTTTCAACTTTCTTTATATCTCTATTCCATTTTTGGTAAGTGCTCAAGAAGGCTTATTTTTGGCCGAGCCGCCCCTGCTCTGTTATGCCGTTGGTTCTTCTTCAAACCTGATTTTAACTGCTGTCCCAGCGTCTTTGTGGTGGAAGTTTGACTGGACAATGGACGGAGAAGTTGTGGCATCGACTGGTGTGGATTCATCTTCTAATACATTTGGCTTCGTCAAAGCTGGAACTCGGTTTGCTTCGCGTCTGCGTATTACAGTTTCTCCTTTTTCTGTATCCGGCAATGCTGACAGTCGCTTCAGTTCGACACTAACATTTGGTCCTTTACAGCTTGACGATGGCCAAGTTGAAATGCTAGCAAAAGAGTCAACTGGAAATGGACCGTCTATATTTGCGTTCTTTTTGAACATAAAAAGCTGTACCGGCATCTTCCCTATTGTTGCCAGCCCACAATCTTGCGAATTCCAATGCACTTCCACTCTAGGGTGCAACTCTTCGCATGTTGGAGAAACAGTCAACGGCACTTGCAGAAGGGATTGTTCATTTTCTCCTCAACCAAACTGTGCACTTCGCACTGGTGATGGAATCCCCGCTTGGTTGGCGGTTTTAATTGCGTTTTTATGTTTTTTAATACCCGCAGGATTTGCCTTCGCTTTTGTCTACCACCACTACAGTAAAATAGACAAAAAACGCAAGCGGAGAAAATCGAGACGACGCTCTTGGTTCTTCGCGTATTTCTAACCAAGAAAACGGTAGGCTACCATTTGTTAGTAACCTACGCAGAGTTTAAATTATTGGCCGCAGTTTCTTTTTAGAGCACATTTTTGTTTTTGACGAAATTCATGTGGACTGCTTATTTCATATTTCCTGCGCCCTGTCTTGAGCAGTAAAATCACATTACACAATGTACAACATATTTCATTTGTTTCTGCGTTTGGTGAGGTGTATTATTTGTACCGAGTTCATATCTACAGTTCGAAAAACACGAAACGTATTAAATAGTTGTAGTAGGCTACTTTTCCTTCAATAAGGGCAAAAACTCAGCAAATCAATGCCATATTTTAGCGCTGTTTAAATATTGTTTTTAGGGGTTGTCAGAAAAGTCATACTGTATTAAGAAATTTGACGAAATATGGCGAGGGCGAATCGGACTATGCATGTTGAAGTAACACAAAATTACACCGTACACAACAGAAACATTGAATCCACGCACGCCCTGCAGGTAACACTGTATAAGAATATAAGAAGTTTCATAACTCGTTCCATGAGTCGTAGTGTGTTCACAAATCGAAAGAAGAAATGGAACGTAGGGAACTAGAGTGTAAAAGGTATCACTGCACAATGGTACAGTGTTTCAACTAGATGCCCTCTCAGAAACTATATCGCAAATGATATGCATCGATTTACAAAACAAAAAGCTTCAAATCGTACTTTAGTGACATTATTGCAATAGCAAAAAGGTGTAGCACGTTTAACATCAACAAACCCCACGTAAAAAGTGCAACGGCTGCATTTTCAATCACGTTCCATTAACCCAGGCAGGAAAACAACAGAACTCAAAAAGAGTTTCAAGAAAGCTGTGGCAAGTTTTAATTCATTGAAATCACAATTCGATTCTGTATTTTAGTCTGTTAAAAGCTGGTCCCGCGTTAAAAGTTCACCCATTGCACTGTTGGATAGAATTATGACCGGAATGAAAAAAATCACGAAGTAGATGGCTGACGGTCCATTTCCAAAACAACTGAAATCCAACTTCTCCGAAACTGCAATCACGAAAAACTTGAACATCAACATCGATCAGTAGCCATCGTTAAAAGCGAGACTGACCACTGCTTTCGAATGGCCACTGTATTCTCTCTTCACCTCTTCTTTGTCGATGTTCCATAACCTTGCAACACAGTCTGATGACGCTGCAAAGCATGAAGGAAGTTTGTTATTTTGTATTCGAAGAAATTTGCTTATTGGGATTATGTACTTTGAATAAAGTCCATTGCAAATAAAAAAAAATCTTCAAAAGGTAGTTTTGTAGTGGTTCATTGCCTTTACATTACTTTGACAATGTGTATCCGAAAAACCAATAGGTTGCTTTGTACGTTAAGATGAAGTTAAGAGGTTGAACATCATGTAAGTAAAAGCTAATATTAAAGAATCAACAGAAAGTAAAACACTGGTCAACACGACTTTTGCATGAACTTTCGAAAACTGATTTGAGGTACTTCTGGGGTGCATAGCCTACTGTATTGTAACTCACGAAGACAACAGATTGAATGAGCAAAAATCAAAGAACACGTCTGCAGATTGTACTTATTTTACGGTATCTCTTTGTGTCTCTATTGCCCAGAACGGCGTATACTGTTGTTTGAACAACATTACTAGAATACCAACGTACCTGTAATGATAAACTGGGAGTCGGCAGAAAACTCACAGTCCCACATCCATCCGTGGGAAGGCTCGGCTGGGTCGGAGTGGTTCAGTTTCAAGTTCGAGACGAGTTGAAAATGTGACGTTTGCCAAACTTTCACAGATTGGTCGGCAGATGTTGTTGCTAATAGTCTATAAGTACAAAGCAACAAACAAGTTAAAGTACAAATAAGTTTGATTGGTGATAAACATTTATCTCCCGTAAGCGTTACATCAATGTGTCTCTAAAGATTTCATAATCACTGCAAAAACCAAGCAAGAAAATCGTCTTGATCGCTTCCTCGAAAACACACAAAGCATTTCCCAATCAAGAAAATCGATCCACTTATAAATCGATACAACGTTTGAAAAAGTTGAATCAATGTAAAATGAGCTGATATGCTCTCTGTTATGAGACACCACAAGAGAAAGATATGATGTTGAGCGAGAGATCAAAATAGACATAAAACGTTTAGTAGGCTTGCTAACCGTCTTGGTTTACCCGATTCACACCACAACTCCACTAAGTGCCTTGATGAAACTATTTCTAGTTGATAGAAACAGCGCAACTGTTTAATCCTAGAGATGTCTAATCTTAAAAAGTTGATTAATTTATAATTTTTAATGACTTTTCCTTCCCGGTTTCCCCCAGCCGTAAAGTCGAGCAAACATAACTTGCAACATCTGAAAGTGAAATTCCTTTGCCACCGCAAGTTAATTTAGAACACGCTATATTGTTTACTTAGCAAAGATACGAGGCATGATGCTGTGTACTCACGCGCGCCATGATACACACATAACAGCACGCGCTCGCAGAAGAATCAGTGGTCATTCAAGCGAAGCGAGTTTTATCAACAAGGCTGAAAGTGCACTGAGGCTCTTACAAAAAAGCTGTTTTCTTCAGAATCTGTCCAGCCAGGAGAAGTGCCGTTTTTACGCCGTTTCAATATTGGTAAAAACGATTTCAAAGCTTGATAATGTAAAACTTAATTCAGCAATCAGTCTGTTAGTTTACGAGTCAATTGAGTTTTTCTACAAGCAGTTGAAAACCTAAAATGTTTGGAAAGTTGATGCAGAGTCAGAAGGTTCGTTACGTGGGAGCTGGAAGGCATGTGAGGTTGTAGCCCAAAGATTCATTTTTTTGAAGTTTGTCTGTATGGGTGTTGTTAGTGTAAAACTTCTGATACTCTCTTCTGACAGGTTGCGTTTTCACGTTTCTCAAGGACTGTTTTCAGTTCAGTCAGAACGAGTTATGTTGCAAAGACTAAGTGGTTAGTTTATGTTTACTATGTTTTAAAGCCTTTGTTACGCCAACTTCATTGCATAAATGAAATATGTCAATGGAGAGGGGGAGTTTTTTGTAGAATTGACACGAAATGCCCTTTCCATGCAGCTTATGTCCTTGTCGTTCGATAGTTCTATTGTGGCAACATCGCAAATAACGCATACTACGTTTCGTGTGAAGAGATTTCCATACATTTTTTATATATGTAGCGCATAAAGGGATAGTTTATTAGTTACTGATTAATTATTTCAATGTTCCACGCGGTTTTCAAGACTTCCAGGTCAGATGAGAACGTCACAGTGTATTTTCATCAACAATGTGACCGGTAGCCATTTTCATAAAAATGTTTAGCTACAGCTCCCTCGGCACAAACCACTGGGTACAAGTATTTCACTGTCAAGGCGACATTTGTGTTGTTTAGAAACAACCGCATTTGCCATTCAACCAACACAGAATTAGATCAGCAAGGAAATTGTGAGTCTCACGAATAATCACAGAGGAACGCAAGGTTGATCTCACTATGCAACAACACCCAAATTACGAAAATAACAAGCACAGCAGAAAAAAAATTAACAAGCACAGCAGAAAAAAAAATCAACGGTGAGCACAACAACATTGTGAGCACTCAAAGACTTGTGCTGATTGCTAGAAGAAACGCCATTTAGACACAGTACACAACGTAATACCGTATCATTAGGTACGACGTGGAAATGTATACTGTATATCTTAAGGAGAAGCATGTGTTACACTGCCCTCAGAATGACTTTGTTTGCGACGCGAACACCTTACGTTTAGTTAATGTGTTGCAATGTCCAGGAATGTGAAATTAAATATCTTACCGGTTGAGTCGAGCGTCCAAATGAGCTCACGTTTACTTGTCACAAACAAAGTCGTACTACTGTCATTGCTGTGGTAATGAGGCGGATGTAAACACCAAACAAAGAATAGACAGAATACTTTTGAACTGATGAAAGCGTCACCATTCAAACACAATCGGATAGAGAGACAAGACCAAAATAAAAGGATCATTGTTCTGAGTGAAAGCAAAATTGAGAACTCAACGTAATATGAACTGTCACTACCCGTGGTCCGTTTTAAAAACATGTTTTTCGAAAGCTAGACCAGTCTCAGGTCTTAGCCAATGTTAAGCTGCGAAATGTTGTACTAGGCTACCAATGCATGACTGTAAAATTCTAATTCAATTCATTAGTAGGATTTATCGCTAATAAAAATATTTGATTTATTGCAAGCCGCTGAAAAGTTTGACTCGTGTAATAATGTCATGTGATTCAGTGACGCCGCTAAGTGTATTGCACAACAAAACTGATTCTGCCGTCTTTTTTGGGCAAATAGCGCTTTTTAAACTGATCTGACCATTACTAAAGATACTGATAGAATAACAACACAGCCCAAGCTAATTAGGATTAAGAATATTACCTATAAGCGCCTCCATAAAAAAACATGCCACTACAATACGAAAACTCTTAACAGTTAACACTAACCAAATCTCCATCTGGAAAATTCATCAATAAGTTAGTTTTTGCATTCAATATTTTCGACAGCAACTCTTTAAGTTTGAAACCTCAATATTTTAAATACAATCCGCAGCCGTTTTCTAAAATATTACATACCCTAATTAGGTTGTCCAATGTCCATCAAGACGCTGTACCTTTAAGGCAATGACTATCCGGTGATACGGCGTAAAAAATAAAAATTATGTATCTCTTTCTGCATATTTTGTGAAACTTTGGTTAAATATCATGTGATATCTGTATGAGAAAGCCTTACATTGTAAGTTAATGACCACTTCAAAGTTAATTATATCCAACATGAGCCACAGTAGAATCAGCAAAGGCCATAAATCGACATGCACGCAAATTTACTGGCGAAAATAGATCAGGAACAATAACGCAAAACGCGCGTTGCTGTCAACCAACAGTTGATTGAGACAAAGACAAGATTTCACTTATATTGTGCTTTGCTTGCACTTATTGAAGCACCAGAACGTAGCTGGTCAACTGTGATTTTCGATATGATCCCATTGGCTGTGAAAGCAACCACGCGATCTTATAGATATAAAATACAGTCAATACTTAAAGACAATCACACCAAGGCTCAGAAAACAGAATTGCTTGTGGCAGTAGCCTATAGCTAAGCAATGGTTAATGAACATTGTTTGTTCAGTCGTCTCTAAGTGATGCAATGCACGTTGTCTATGCACAACAAGAAGTTCTGAACCTACTAATTATCAAAATAATTAAAAAAATCAAAACAGCAAGTGTCACAAAACACGTGTAGAATTCCCTTAAATCTCAGAAAGAAAAAGCTGGATGTTGAAGGTGAAGCTGTGCATTGTGCAAAAGGGCTAGCAGAAATTGATTCAAAAATGGAATTCAACTACTGTAGAGATAAGCAAAGCACCGCCTCTACATTGCCACTCACGCTGACATTACGTCAATCGTTATGCTAAACTTCAGCTACGATGAACGTTAAGTCCAGGCAAAACTCTGGAATGACAGGACGTTTGGTTGAAGAGGGACGACCTTGCCGACAACAAGGTTATTGTTTCTGTTATTTTAAACTACTGAATAGGCGTGAATACAAAGAAATAAACTTGATGCAGTAGCCTACTTCCAAAATCACAAAGTATCCAAATATAAAACTTGATATAGCCTATGCCCTATGGAGTCACAGTTTTGATGATCTCAATAAAAAGTTGTAGTTTTTTTCGCAGTGGGCTGCAAGTTTTCCCAACAGCAATGTGTTATTATAGTAGTTGCATTGACGTTTTAGCAATAGCGTTAGACCACCTAACATTTCAGAAAATGAAAATGTGCAGTTTTGTGTGTTAATCTGAACAGTAATTGAAGTGATTTGAGTGTTACGATCAACCACGCCTAATACGCAAAGCATTGGTCTTCCTTAATGCCCTGCAGCTAGTGCAGCAAACCAGAAAAAAATACGTAAAAAATAGCAGCTGTATTCTAGGTTGAATGCGAAAGTGTTTTCGTTAAAAATATCTTTCGTTTGACAAAATTTATAAATCTTCATCAAAAAGGACCCAAACACCAACAGGGCAAGCTTGAAAAAAAACGGAACCAAATCATTGATAGGAAACAATTTGAAAGACCTAACGAAAGTGAACGAACGCCCAAGCCTGGCACAGCCATGGCACACGAATAAGAATGAAAGAAAAACTAAGAACATCTGCTTTGATCCATGTAAGCCATGGTTGAAAAAATACAATCCATGTGTATTGTAAGCCTATTGAAGGTTATAAGCAAAGTTTCTCAAACATAATTTCAAAATACATGTACTCCGCACCAATTGCGTCATGCCGATTTTAATGCGGGGTCCTAGTATTGAGTCACTTTCCAAAACCGCAAGAAAAACATTACTTCGAGAAATGATGACGTCAAATCAAAACTACAGTGTTTAAGCGGTGACCTTGCCTCTGTGTTCCTAGCATGGAGAGGATATGATAGCTTTTCACTGGCGTAGACATTGTGTCATTTTTTTTCTAATAATATTCTTTTTGGTTTATGAAAAGACCATTACAAGGGTAATTGAATATAAATAACACACCTTGTTCAATAACCATCTTTGATGTAACACGGCGCCCATCTTGAGGACGCGAAGATAACGTTGGCAGATGAATGTAAAAATGTAACATCTTAATTAAAACGCAAACCAGTCGATTATTGAAATATGATAAAAAACTTAATTGCATCGCTAACCGGTGATCTCATTTTTAGTCAGATAATGCATGAATGTCAAGTGAAGACAAAGTTACCAGACAGCAAAATCCGTCATTTTTATATTGATTCATAGTATGCAGACGTTAAATCAATGGGTTGAGTGAATAGATTTGCGTCTATGGATATTCCCACAATGCACTCGGTACAGTCAAAGCAGCAGCGACCGTGCAAAAAAGGAGTCATGCAACGTGTTCTCCAAGACTCGTAGGCAATAACACTTCACTAAAATTTATAATAGAAATGTTTTGTCGTTCGACAGCAGTTTTCGAGTTTGCACGTTATTATTACGAAAGAATCACGTTTTGAAAAAGTTCAATTCACGGCAATAAATACACACATCAACACACAATAATGTTGTAAACTTGGTAATAGCATACGACGCATGTATGACGAAGTTTGTAAAAGTAACATTGAAGATCATTTGCAAAGCTTCGCCTATGAGACACGAATGAACTAGGTGAAGAGTAACAAAAATGTGCAGACTATTTGCACGTCAGCTGATACCAAATCATGTGAAAAGTGTAGGTTGAACAACGGCATTGATGCTGTGACACTTATTTCACGCACACGGATTGGACAAAGAAATTGCTTTATCAGATTAGTTGTCCTCTTGCTGCTGATAACCGAGGTTTTGTATCAGTTCGGATTCCATTTGAGCGATTAATCACGTGATTTATTGCACTCAGCTTATGACGTAGATTTACGTCAGATACATGTTTGTAAACGTCCCATCAACAACAAAAACAGTCCTCACTGCGGCGGACAGTTTTGCCTGAAGTTAACAGTATGGTCAAATTGGCCTTTGGCGTTACGCTAATTTGGTAATTTTTAACAGACGTTTGGTCTGCTCCCTTTACGAAGACGTCAAAACAAGTGAACGATATCTGAGAAATAGTTAGTCCGTAAAACCTCAACTCGACAGCAAGTGGAAAGTTACTGGATTTAAACAATAAGTAGGAAGCACATTTACAGCATGAGGCATGCCCAGTGCCCACATAGTGTTAGAGTGAATTTGTAAACGATGCACAAATGTCTCAATACGTTCAAAAGCGGTTTTACAAGTCCACAGCAGGTTACAGCGTAGAGACAAGCTCACTGTTTAAATTTAGCAAGAACAGACTCAACATCAAGTCAGCGTACAGTTAACTTCAAGATAAGATAGACGACAATAAAGCAACTGTGCCAAGGAAAACCACAGAAAGCAATTTTATAGTCAAATAGTAAATGGCAGGGCAACTGTGTTGAAAAGTGACGTGGAAGAATCAGCTTTTAGCTTTCAATAGAATTCAAATAATTATTGTCTGACATTAAGCTGCTTTTGTGTGGTATGAAAGGAAGTCTGGATAGTGATTCCAATTGTGTTTTTCTCTTGGGACAGCACGTGGCATGACTTCGGTTTTATTTCATGTAAGTTTTGTAGAAATCACCTTGCCAAATAGTTGAAAACAATTTTGCTTCACTTTAACAGCCAAAAACTGCATTATATATGATTGATGAATATACATGTGAGGCACCACAAAAAAAAACAAGCTCTGGGACACTAGTGGTTCTCGTTTTCATTCGTCTTCTCATCTTAGACAAGATCTAATTAATAATTTTCAGTAGGCCTGACATGTTTCAGAATGTCTCGCTCTGAAAGACATTTTCAGAACTTGACGTGATGGCGTTAAAAGGTTATTGATGAACACTATGCCGGTCCTGCTTCCAGTTGCATGTGATCTTATTGAAACAATTTCTGAACAAGCAATTTGTGTTGACTTTTGGAGTGTTGTTTTAGTTGAGGATATCAGAAGGAACAACTTCAGTGAGAAACCGACTTTGTGCTGATGGTCAAGAAAAATATGCTTTTTTCTTTGTTAATTTTTTGGTTTGTGTGAAATATTGTAAAACACACTCGTACCGGTACTTAACAAAATGCACGCTATTAAGTTTAAATTTTATAACAATACTATGATATGTACAAGTACAAGGCAGGTTAGCGATAAAATAGATTTTATAGACAAAGGCGGTTCAGCCTATGCTGGAGGATACTTTTGTCCAAAGGGTGAAGTCGCCAAACTCTCACCACAAAATTCACTTTGTCAAGTTATTAGATGTAAATACCGTGCTAGTCTTTACAAAGCCAAAGCGTACAGGAATTATAGATACCGTTGTAATAGTTAAGCAAGTTTTTCCACATACTTTTTGCGCACAAATCTAGCTTGGATGAGTCACTGTTTCTATATCCTTTTGACCTTTGGCCACGCCAAGAGATATTTTGCAATTCCGTGTTGAAACTACTGAACGCGATTACCACCAATTTGACACTCCGAAGATCTTTGTAGAAAATAGAATGTAAATTCAGGAAATATTGTACAGAACATAATGCGCTATTGCAAAAGTCACTTGAGGCATACCCAGAAACAGAACCGTTAGCCTGAATAGTAAGTAAGCCTTGACAATATATGTATGTCGTGTTAGAATGCACCAAATTTAAAGCATCCTGCTGATACCGTTACCACTTAGGTATGATAATGTGATAGAAGTCAGTGGGTAAAAATGCAGTACAATTTATGTTTTTTTAGATAACCTGAAAAAAAAATTCTCTTAATTGCTGCAGCGGATATTACATTCAGAACAAAAAACTTTCAGCAACTAACTGCCAGCTTGCCAGCAACAGTTTGATAAAAATACCGTTAGTGTTAGTAAAAATAACATTTTCGGTTTGAACAGCTAGACGTCTAAAGAATGAATTGTTTTCGGTGATTATACAAACAAAAGAAAGAACGACACAGTCAGCCAAAAATCACATGAGACATTAAACAATTTCTTGACGTCAGAATCACTGCTCCTCGTAATATCAAACAGCAAGTCTTAGAAAGCAGCCACAATCCATCAATTATACGGCTGAATTTTACTCAAGCTTAACAGCAGTCGTGACATTAGTGTCCAAAGATACCGGAAAATATTTATTTAAAGTCTTGTTACGCCTTTCAGTTAGTCTTCTTCATATTGAATGCGTTAATAGCTATGGTTGCAGTGAGTTTTGTCAGACAGGCTCTGTGAAATTCTGTAATGCGTGCGGCTTTGACATGGAAGATTGAACTTTGGGAAAATTGAACTTTGTTAAGATGCAAAAGTAACCATAAATTGTAACAAAATCCAGAAGTTCTAGTTTCCGCATGATAAGCGGTGAAATAGTGTAGTTTACGTTGCGATGATGCGTTCTGACGTCATAGGAATACGTCGCTTACCAAAAGTTATCCATCCTATCAGGATGCGACAGGAAGTGTGAAAGGTCGAAACGTATTGTTTTAAAACAATTTATATTTTCTAGGTTATTGATAAGCAGCGCTACTTCCTTGAATACTTTCATCGGAGCTAAAGCTGTAAAGGTTCTTACTGTGGTTTTAACAAGCTGATTGCGTGCAAATAAAAGTATGGCCGAATTTTAACAAAGTTTCCAAACAACAACTCTTTTATATTGCCATTTTCACCAAGGCAAAACTTGATACAAGCTGTTCATTTGTGCACCGACTACATCGACTTTGTGACTTACGCATTTTTGGTGTTGAAACACTTGTGAAAGACAAACAATGGGAAATTCAGGAAGTTTAGAAAACGGCAAAAGCGGAGGAATGTTCAAAAAACTGTTCAGCAACAAAGAAGTTCGGATATTGATGATAGGATTAGATTGCGCTGGAAAAACTACGATCCTTTACAACTTGAAGATGGGAAAAGTAGTTCGAACTATCCCCACGATAGGTGAGTACCTGGTTTAGTGGTTTGCAAGGTAGATATTATCATGCTCATTATTAAAGGTACATCCGAGTTAAGAAGTTTCGTTACCTCTCGAGATGTTTCAATAAAGTAGCGATTACTGGATGAATGTTTAAGAATAAAAGTTAACGCTTGTCATCACTAAAAAGTGAATATATTATGTTTCAAGACAAAGCAAGAAAACTATTTTGCGTTAATTTTCTGACCAATCATGTGTTCAATATTGGTAGTATGGTATATGAAACTAAGTTACATCACATGTTGAAGCAAGACTTTGCTTCCAGGAACACTAAATACGCAAGCATAAAAATTCCAACAATCTTTTTCGGTAGCCTCTATAACGAGATGCCAAGCATGACTGTCATATCAACAGCTATTTTTCTCGGAATAAAAATTGAAAATTCTTACAAATTGAACTCGCTATTTTATTAGTCAGACATAAATGCAAAAAAAAAACCTTAAGAGAACTCCATTTCATTAAACAATGCAATCAAATAGTAAAAAATAATACATACAGCTTACAAAGCTAAGCAGTTTTGTTGAACAACCATTATAAGTAGCTGTTCGGCTGTTCCTCGTTGTAGTGGGTTTTTCGACCACTTGAATTCTTGCGTGTTGTACTATAACCACCTCATGAGATCTATTTCTTTTTCGAGTGGTAGTTGGTGGTTGTGCTGGTGCTACGGAACTTTTGTATACTTTACAAAAAATTCCATTTGTAACGAATGTTGTATATTACATTGCTGATGAGGTCGCCGTGCAAACTGAACACGTTCAATTTTTTTGCTTTATTTAAAATAATGCTCAACTGTATGGTGAGGAAGACACTGTCGCACATATCAAACATCCGATGGAATACCAATGCCGTATAAGTCTACTACATAAGAAGGTCACTGGATGCAAAATCAATGTAACATATTCAGTTTGTAGTTGTACTACGCAAAACTTCATTAAATAATAGGTATACGTAGACAAGAGACTCATAGGTGGGCCGATAACCGCAACATTGTAGCCCACAGTTCCACGCGTGTCATACAGAGTTCCTTTTTTTTAGCTTGATAGCTCCACTATAAACAACTGTGGCCAAGTCAGATGTGAAAAAGTCCAAAAACAACCACAGCAAAGTTCTTTGCGTGTGAACCTCTCCTTACCTACTGGATTATTTTCATCTTACTGTATTTGCTTCTCGGAAATACAGTAGTCTTTTGGTACAACCTTTATTGTCTTTTTTTTTGTCATGACTTCGCAAACCACTAATTTATGCCACAGAACTCTTGACCGATGCTTTTCCCAGTCAATTAAATTCTTACCTTTGCGGAAAGAAAACAATCAAACCAGCTTACACACTAAAAGATTTACTAGAACATGTTTATTGGAAGTAAATGTACTTGTCAAGTGCAAAACTGTTAACTATAAGGTGATGAAAGTCTGTCTTAGTGGTAATTGTATTGCAAATCATTTCAGGGTTTAATGTGGAGACGGTTGACTACAAAAATCTGAGTTTTTCTGTCTGGGACATCGGAGGTCAAGACAAAATCAGACCATTGTGGAGACATTACTTCTATAATGTTCAAGGTACGTGCTAATCAACTTTTCAAAGGCAATCTTTTGATGCACGACACAAATTCAAAAACCAATCGTGCAGTTGTAGAGAAGTGCTGCCAAATTGCCTGAATGTTTCATTTGTTGAATACAGACACAAAAGCCATGATATAAGTTATTATAACCATAACTTTGGCATAAAAGCAGGGATGAAGGGTGCAAATAGAAACGCGTTTCTTAGTAAAAAGTTTTAAAAAAAACACCTATGGTAGATATCTTTACGACAAAGGTTATTAACTTTCAGGCCTAATTTACGTGGTCGACAGTAACGACAAAGAACGCATAGAGGAGGCACGTGAGGAAATGCACAGCCTTTTGGAAGAAGACGAACTAAAAGACTGTAAATTACTCGTCTTTGCCAACAAACAGGTTAATTTTACAAGTTGATTAGGCTACTGTGAAAGGATGAGGCAGCTTTCCGATAAAATCTCACCAAACCAAACATTCATAGTAACCTTTCTTTCGCTTTTGCTGACTTGGGGTTATGCGAGTATCTTGGCTGTGTGGAAGATTAATCTTGGTCACATTTTATGCTGTTATTTAAAGGCCCCTTTTTCATATTTACCAAAGTGCACAGTAACTTACTGGCTGGCCTTTTTACTCTTTTTTATTGTAAGCCATTGTTGTCACAGTGTAATATCTTTTGTTGTGAGAGAGACAAACCCACGTTGCCGTAATAAATTGAACCAACTCATTCAGCCGAAGTCAAATTTTGGATTCATTAAATTAATCATGTGTCATTTCAGGATCTTCCCAACGCAATGAGAGTTGATGAAGTAAAAGATAAAATGAATTTATCTGCTGTGACAAACAGAAAATGGCACGTCCAAAGCAGCTGCGCTGTAACAGGACAAGGACTATTAGATGGACTGACTTGGCTCGCGAACCAAGTAAAACCAGGAAAAAAGAGATGAAATTGGTACCACTTATACCTGCATCACAATTTTGCCTCAAAACTTTGAACTGAACAAGGTGTAGCGGTCAAGTGATTCAAACTGACGTAAAAACCTGGTTACTTTCCCGTTACTATGGTAAAAAGAGTGTTTTCAGGCGGATTGTCACTGACTGTCAGTCTTGACAAAATCAATTGCAAAAATTATTCTATGTTTAATGTCGGTTCAATTCTTTTTTCACTGTGACAACGATCCGTACTCTTAGGGGGTGAGGCATGAGACAGTTTTTTTTTCAGCATCCCTACGTAGGTCAACAGAAGCAGAAGTTTCGATAATTGTAAAGTAAGATATATGTACTGTATCCACCAAGTGCCCTTTTGGCATGAAAGGTCTCTGCCAAACAAAGATCGAACGTACTGTTTTCCGATCATGACAATTGACAGGCCTACAATGACGATCATGACAGTAAAATTCACTCGTTGAAACGCGTTCATAGCTGCACCTAATTACGAGTAAATCGAACTGAAACCTGAGCTGTGTTTTCAAAGTGATTGGTCACAAACACCTCATAAATACAGGAATGCCGTTTTTTTTTTCGAGAGTGTGACCACGACGATAGCATTGAATGCTTACTACAGTCTTTACTTGCAGTTCCGCAAACGCCTTTTGATTTACTTGTTCTTAGTACCTAACTACATTTTTAAGTCATGATAGGTATCAGAAAGCGGTAATGATCAATTGCAAAGTAACTTGCTAACACTGTAGTCGTATACAATGTCGACAATAATTTGCAGTCATCTACAAACAAAGACTATTTGTGCAACATTTTGCCATGGAAAACTTCCATTTTTTGATAATCCCATGTTTGGAGTATTTCTTATTCGTATTTATTTTGACATATCCCCCCAGTCGATACACACAGTTGAAAACAAGTTGTTTTAATAGCCTTTTGTACAAAACGCAATGTTTTTTATGTTTACGCTTCAAATGTCGTTCAACGTGTCTTATATCGAAATAATAAATGACTGACGGAATCAGACTGAAAGCTTATTCTTGAGAAAATTAGATTCATAAAGCTGTTTATCTGAGCATAAAAATTGATTTTTCACTATTGTGTAGTTGCACCACTTTTTGACCTCAAAAAACAATATAGTGGTTTCTTTCAAAGGCTGGCAGATTTGCAGTCTCTATTTGTACACAATGAATAAGTATTAAGTCATAAATACAAAATGTCAATATTTCACTAGGCGAAAGTCTAGCTGTCAGTAACTGGTATATTTGAAAATGGTTCAAAGCAAATGCATTGTTTCAGTGTCGAATTTACCCAGCAAACTTGATTGCTGTTTTAATCTCTAACTTAAGCGTGAAGCGAGGTTTCATTCAGTATTGCTCCGTGTAACGCTAATTGAGAAGAAATTATATCTGTGGCGGTGGAAAATTCCAATGTATCTTGTCTATTGCTTGATGTCCACCAAATGGTCAGTGGCTCGGAGAAATCCAACGGCTTCGAGTTGTGCAGAGTTGCGTTGAGTTTCAATCAGGGAAAAATCTTTTTCAGCGTCAAGACGAGAAGCAACAACGTGTAATTTGCATCCCAGAAATGACTGCACACTAGAATAGTCTAGCATGAAATCATTTGCATTTATTCTCTTCATGGTTCGTACGAACGACCATGATGACTAATTTAAATTTCCTTTATTCTTAATGATCCACGAAACATATCGGGATCTTGACACTCATGATGTGACAGTTGTGACATATTTGATTTTCAGCAGCTCACAACTGACACCTGGCGGAAACACTAGAGAAATGTGGAATCCCATTGCTAATTAATTATTTGTCTCGCTGCACAGTACCGTCTTTGGGGTAGATCGCTCGTGTTAGAATTCAACTTCTGATTTCAATTAGCAAGAACTAAAAAAATCTTCGGCCACATCAAGTGATCAAGTTTAAAGTATTTTAAATGAAACTCATTGTCACAAATTCCTCTTACTTCAAAAATGTTTTATATTTTCGATATGATGAAAACTGAGAGTTATATTTTAGGCTAATAAAAACACAGGACTTCAGTTGATATGCTATCTAGTTGAAAAGAGCTCGTTTCAACTCACTCTGTGGCCCGAAAAGCCTTCACCAGCTACTCACTAAGGTCGCTGGTAATCCTTCGAGTTCTGTCAGCTAGTTCAAATGTATGCGGTGGTACTTACACTGAGTCTGGACTGAACTTGCACTTGAGGGCATATCGACTGTGTGCCATGATTTTTGCTCTGGGGTTCACTTGTATGATCCCATCCAACGTCTTCCGGTAAGTCGATATTCCCCACACGAAACACGTACCTGAAAACGTGATTGGGAATAAATACACAAATTTAAATTTTACGTTACAAAGAATGAAAATATTTGCTTAAAACTGAACTGCCAGAGAATTTACAGCAAAGTACTGCTTGCGTAAAGGTGAATCAGCGCACTTTAACGTTTTGTAACAATACTTGTGGCTCGGCAAATCCTGCGTACAACACTGAACGTATCCTCAACACGCATGGTTCATTGGGTTGAGTAAGCTATGACTACGTCGTCTGCATAGAACATTCCTTGCGACGTCAAGTCAAGAGCGTTGAATCACATTTTTGTTTTCAATATAAAATTTATCAAAATGAGTAAACTTGTTGCTGCAAACTAAAAAATCATTCTCAATGCAAGCTGAGTATGGTAGGCTAATCTTACACAATATGACTTATATACTGGTTATTATTCACAAATAGGCGTTTTTTCAATTCGGTTTAGTTTCGATACGAAACATTTTTCCAATGATTAGAAAATCCTGCGCACGCCACAACTCTATATAAAAACAAGCATTATTATTAAAATCACCTTTAGTATTGACAGCAGCAAGGTAGCTTGCATCGGCATCAATGTCCACACAGTTTATCGCCACTCCCGGCTCGGGTACCTATACAATATACATGCGTTTTTTTAAATTAATCTGTTTTTCTTGAATGAAGCTGAAGATATTATTCTTCTTGAACAAATAAGAACGATAGTGACTAAACAATTTGACTCACAGTACGTAGGACGACTTGCTATCAATGCAAAATTGATGGCGCTTATTGTGAAGTATTTTAGTGCATATTATAGGCCTACTTTTTGCTTCAATTAGTACTACATTGACGTACACATCGCTTCAAAAGCTTATGCCAGAAGCAAAAATATATAAACTAGATGTGATGGCATGTAACCTTATCAGCACGCACAAGAAGGGTTTTTGTTGTGCTGAGTGAAGTAACTTGTGTGTCTCTGCTTTTACTTCGTATTCATCATATGAACGTTGCTGCCACTGCATGAAACGATACCATTCCTGATGAACACCCACACGTTTCAGAATTCACATACCAACTGTTCAGTTTTGTTCGACTTTAAGTCCCAAATATTTATGCATCCACTTTGGTCCGCAACGATCAATCCACCCTGGTTAGGGTGAAGACACACTGAGGTGATGGGTGCGTTGACTTGGAGCATTCGATTGCACTGACCGCTTTTCACTCTGCACAAAACTTTCAAGAATTAATTGAAATCTGTTTATTGAATTGTCACTTTACATTGCCATTGCATTTATCTTATATAATTACAATAAGTTCAAAATTTGTGGTATTTTAGTTGTATTATATAATATTTAAAAGTAAACATTAGACGAATTCAATAAATGCATAAATCAAACTCTTACAAAATGAAACCTACCAGTGCATGCAATTAAGATCATAAAGTTAAACCTGCTTCCAGTGAACTATTTCATTGCAAACCAGTTAAAACCTTAACTCACAAGATGTTTAAACAGAAATTGTTAGCAACAGTATTATATATGACTTGTTAAAGCAATTTTTGGAAAGGTTTATATTGTGCGTGGCTAGATTGAAGCTACTGTGTATAAAAATAATAATATAACACATGACTTTTTTTTACCTCATATCCCATATTCTGGCCATATTATCCTCTCCTCCTGTGTACATCCATTTTCCATTCTCTTGGAAACCAACTGCAGTTACATTTTTTCCCAAGCCGTCGTAACATACAATTGCATTAGGATTCATTGATTTTATGTCGTACATTCTAAAAATTGCAACGTTGAGCGCCATTCAATATTTTTGAAATTGTGAGAATGACTGGTTGTGTGAATTATTATTTTATGATTATTATTTGAATAGCCTAGTAAAGTTCCAATGGCCATGACTAACCCGATTCATTTGCTTGTAACAGTCAATTCACAAAAGAATTACCTATAGATATGTAAATTGTATAATGGTAAATTATTTTTCCAATTGTACATATTCTAGATTTCTCAAATTTTACTTGTGAGAACTGTTTTCTTATGTGCTTGTATTGTAGGGTCTGCTACTATTCGGTGAGTCCGATTCGGTGAGTTCCTAACCTCTAACCCTAACCCTAAAACGGCAATGATAATTAGGCTACGGTACCCAATAATTTAAAAAAAAAATTGAAAAAATCCCCCATTAAGGGATCGGACTCACCGAACCAGACTCACCGAAACGGGCCATTCTGGTATTGTAAGTATACCGATATATCATTTATATTTACATTTTCAAAAATAGAATTTACTGGTTCAAGCCAGTTCCTGAAATAAGACTAAACTTTTTATAGAAAGTCTGAACAATATTCAGCCTAAAAATCTATTCTGGGTGACTTACAAGACTAAAAAAGACAGTCAATGAACAATGAGAAATAAAAGAGTGTTAAGCATAGAGTTCTACACTGGGCATGGTGTGAATATTTTTGTAGAAGAACCATGTTCCTTATTAAGAAGTTTATTTCAGTATGACCCCACATTCATCATAACGTACATCAGTATAAATAAAGCACATCTCTTTTATTCATGTTGATTGTTGAATTGAAGCTACAAAGTGCAGGCACCTTGAACATCATGTGGTCAAATCGTTATACTTCATGAAAAATATTGTCTTAATGAAATGGCGGTAATCCTTCCCAATGGTCCTCACACTCCTTTGCAGCAAGCAAACTCAATAAAAGAAGCTCAATACAAACATCCAAACTACAGAAATGAACACAAACGACGCAGTCACACCCAATGGGTTAAATTGAAAATTGTATAAACCTCTAGGTTGCATTGATGTTTTTGTTCATTGGTAGGCTACCTCTAAATGCCTATTGTAAGGCATTATCAGTGTTGCTAGATGTATATACTTAAAATTTTCAGCTTAATTGCCACCACAAACTTTAGCTCAATTGCAACAAGTTGAAAACAAGCCAAAGATCAGGCTACAAATAAAAAACTGTTATCAAAAACAAATCATTTTTAAAGTCATCAAAATCAGTTTTTTAAGTAGAAATGATATTTATTATATTCTATAAAAATGACTTTGAAATAAAAAGAAAACTGTAACAGCTGAAATTTTTTTGCAACTCAAGAATAAAACTACAAAGTAGTAAAGTTCAGTGGGAAAACCAAGAAGCTGGCAACTTTGGCCATTGTCAACATATTTAGGAGTCATTAAACCTTAATCCATAACTTTAATCCTCTGCAAAGCAATCCCAAATGGAACTGGCACCTTTAACAACGGTTGAACAACTCTGACATTTGTACCAACATTTACAAACTGCAAAATGACAAAACTTCTCGCTTACTCTTAATCAAAGCACAACAATATAATATATTATGATTTTGCATTTTGTATAGGCCTATATTTGAACTTTAACGTTACTGTACCACACTGAAAATAATGTCCAGAAAGCAAAAGTTACCTGACATGCTGATACCCTGCTGCAGCAAGTAACATTCTATCTGGCGTAATTTTCATGGCATTAACTTGCTGAAAAACAGTTTGTAATGTATATAATGGTAAATTTGACTCGACTGGAGAAAGTTAGCATTCGTTTCATAAATAAAACTTTACTTTGTGAAGATCATATCGATTATATAAATGCTCAACACAATCCTCAATCAGTATGTTAATAAATTTACTGTTTGGCTCAATGCTCCAAGCCTGTAGTTCACATTGGAATTTCAAAATTACAGCAAAAGTAACCTATGGCACCATTCAATCAAGAAATTTAGTGCAATAAATATTAGCATGGGTATGTCAGATTTAGCAATAATACCTAACAAATTGAATAGCCTAAGTAGGCTTTCATAGAAATTGTAGATAGGCTACACATCTTGACATGACATCACCAGTAAGCTGTAGCTATAATTTAACTACATTTCACAAGTTAAGTTGATGTAAGGAATGAAAAAGTTGCTTTATATTTTTATTTAACACTGCACTGTCTGTACAGCATTTCATGTCTAGAATATAATCATTACAGTTAATGAATGACATATTGAATCTACTCACTGAGTCTGGATGTTGCACAGTACGTAAACATAATCCACTATGAGCTTGCCAAAACCTGATTGTGTGATCATAACTTCCAGTAGCCAATAAAACAGAATCTGCTCCACCGTTGTCAACAGCCATTATGGATTATATAATTATCTAAAGAATCTATTTGAATTCTATTGAAACATTCTATTTTATGAAAATTCTATTATAATTTAATCTATTATTAAAATTAATCAAATATAATATTAAAAGATTATATTATTATATACAACTATACCTGCTCTTGGTATGTCAATTGAGCACTTTGTTAGGAAACATCTTGCTGTTGCATCACGCACAGCTTACCAGAACTGCAGTTTGTGCACTTTGGCAAGATGGGTGAAAGTTTCCAAATGTAGTTCCTGGCGTATCAGGAATGGAAAAATCACCACGCTGCATTACTTACCGTACATAGTATATAATAAGGCGTTCCTGTCTAGTGTACCATTTACTGCACTGAGGAGATCTTAAGGTCGAAACAGTGGCATCCTGCCTGCAGTTATATATATATTATATAACAAATATAGTTATTACTTTCTAAAATATCTACAGCCTGTAAAGCAGTGGTTCTCAACCGGGGGTCCGCGGACCCCAAGGGGTCCGTGAAGCGATTTCCAGGGGTCCGCAAAAGTTTCCGAGTTTTCAACATGACGGATAAATTAAGAAATTTAAAAATTGTTTGTGCTTTGTTTATGTATTAGCCTACAGTGATTCTTAAACTGTAAGTCGCAACGCACTGGTGCGTCGTTTGAAATTGCAAAAGACATTGCACAAAGGTTTGGTTTCTTAACTAAAATACGGTATCATATAAATTACTTAAACCTTTTAATAAGGCTATATGTTGGCTATGTTTAACTAAATTCTTTTAAGACAACAGATTGTTGATCAATGATTAATTTAGAAATACAAACGTTAGTCAGCAGTCTATCACCACTCACGGTTTTGCAATGACTGTGATTATAACGAATTAATATTGATTTCAAATGAAAAAAGGGAGAAATTCTTTGTAACAGTCGCAAGTATTCTATTAACTTTTGATAAAAGTTATAGAAAAACATCAAATGAGCATATAGCTTACCGATGTTTGATCCTGTGTGCCAACATATAGCTCATAAGTCATAACATAATTCTGTCAACCTCATCAATCGTCAAGTGCGTTGCGAATTCAGCAAATTCTTTTAAGTGTGTTGCTTTGAAACTTATGGAACATATGATTCCATAAGGAAACGCGATATACCAAAATTTCAAATTGAAATTTTTAGGGGTCCGCGACCGCTTCGAAGACACCAAAAGGGGTCCACCAAGACAAAAAGGTTGAAAACCACTGCTGTAAAGGTTTTAGAAAGTCATAACTATATTTGATGTAATTTGCTCTGTTTAGCTTTTTTTCTTGGCATTGAGCAGTTGAGAACTTTTTATAGTATTGATAGTATTTATTGTTTTTATTATTACTTATTGTTATTCTTAAACACATTATTAAATTTATTATTTAAATTAATTGATTAATTATTATTCCATTCTATTAAGATTCTATTTGAATAAGGACCTTATGATGACCTCCAGCTTTTAGGGTGATACAGGCTGTTGATACAGATTGAAAAACGATATTTGATGTAATTTGCTCAGCTTGGCTTTTTTGCTTGGCATTGAGCACTTTTGTAGTATTTATAGAATTTATTGTTTAATTATTATCTAAAGCGATACATACAAGTCTGAAAATGCAAAAACACATAATCATAGAGTTGTTTTAAAATCAAATAAACAGAGCCAAAGTCGCTGATCGGAGTTGCCGCAAACATTTCAAAAATTTTCCTTTGAAAAGATCGAGAGAAAATATACAGAAGCGCATAAGTCGCTGATCGGAGCACAGTCTCTATATTACTATTGTATAATTACTATTGTAATTATAGTAATAAATTAATTGTAATACTAATAAAATACCTTGGCGTTTACATAGATAACAAATTAACATGGAAATATCACATAGATAAAATTTGCGGAAAAGTAGCAAAAGGTTCATGGGCGTTGCTTAAACTCAGAAATTATGTCAACACAGACACTTTAAAAGATGTGTATCACGCTTTGATTTACTGTCATTTGCAATACTGTATTTCAAGCTGGGGAAAGGCCTGTGACAGTGCACTGGATCCATTAATAAAATTACAAAAAAAGGTTATAAGAATAATTACGAAACAAAATTACTATGCTCACACTAATTTTTTATTTTTCAAAATGAACATCTTGAAACTAAAAGACATACATAACATTGAAATAAAAAAACATATGTACAAAGTTCATATGAATGAGTATCCGTCTACGTATTGTGATTTATTTACAAATGCTTCCTCTATTCATCAGCATAACACAAGATATCAAACAGGCAACAATTATTTTATAAACAGATCAAACACAGAATTTGGCAAGAAATCCATGCAGGTATTGGGACCAATGCTCTGATCAGAGGTTCCAAGTAGGCTAAAAAACTTATCATTTCATTGTTTCAAAAAAGAGATCAAAACGTTAATTTTACAAAGCTACAGTGCATCGTAAGTGATATGTTATGGAAACCAACTTGTCAGTTGCTTCGGAAACTTTATTATTCTCTGCTTGCTTCATGGAATTTTGTGTTTTGGCCTACGTTATCATCAATATGTTTTTTTTTTTGTGCGTATGCTGTTGTTGAAGCGCGGGAACGTTTCAATTATTATTTTTCTCTTGTAAGCTTATTTTAAATGGCAAAATCGTAATTTCCGTAGGGTGGCAATTGACTAGTAGACCGTATGGTCGTCTCGTTGTCTCCCTGTCGGTATGGGAACTTGTGTAACTTTTGTACTGTGTATATTGCATATTTCAAACATGTACCTATGTTCCTGTTACTGACAAATAAAACATTGATTGATTGATTGATTGATTGATTGATAGTATAATTACTATTGTAATATAGAGACTGTGGATCGGAGTTGCTGAAACAGTTGAAGTACCGTATCTTGAAATAATAGTTGATAAACCGAACCTCACTTTTTTGGGCGCAATGAAACGTCATGTAAACGTAGCCTGGCACATACTACTAGCGGACCGCCGACCGGTACCTCGTCCAGTCGTCCTACTTACATTCACTTTTGTTGTTGCATGAGCAACAGCTTCGTGACCCCCTATAAAATGCTCTGCGACCCCCTTGGGGGTCGCGACTCCCAGGTTGGGAACCACTAGTTTAGTTTAGATTTAGAACCACTAGCTAAAGTTTAGCTGTTGCAGGGAAATCAAGTGGTTAAATATAGTTCACACAATTTGGTTCATCGAAGAAATTACTTTACGAGTTTTCCGGAATACACGCGATACGAACAAGCATGGGCTCGTGCAAACCTAAAATCCGTACCATAGTAGAAGATATATTAAAAGTCTTGGCATTAGGCCTACCCAGAGGTGGGCAGTAGCGCGCTACTTTTGTAGCGCCGCTACTAGCGGCGCTACTTTTCTGGTGAAAGTAGCGGTAGCGGCGCTACGTTTTAGTTGGAGTAGCGGCTGCAGTAGCGGCGCTATTCTTTTTCCAAAGTAGCGATAGCGGGAGAGGCGCTACTTTTTTTCAGTCGTACTCCCGCTACCCGCTATTTTTTAATTTAAAGTGAAAAAATACTCGTTTTTTTTGGTAACTCTGGCGTGGTCAAGCAGCTATAGCCTATAGCCTATATTTAATCGGTTTGGTTGCAAAGTTTCGGTCTTTTCGGAATCACGTTTTCTGGTGTGGAGCTGCGATCTTGCCATTAGGTCTACGTGAAACGTCGGTGCAGAAGGAAACAGCAATTGTGGGCCCTTTTTTTCGGACAGGAGCAAGTCCTTGAGTTTTTCGAATACCGAGTTAAAACATCTGTTCATTAAATACAACACTCCCATTCCTTCCAGTGCTGCGGTGGAGATACTTTTCTCTGTTGGAAAAGATGTGCTTAAGCCAAAGCGGGCAGGACTTAATGATTCTCATTTTGAAATGATCGTGTTTTTGAAAGATGCGTAACAATAAATTTCCCTTAGAATGTGTCTTCTGTAACGACGTTAAAATGACAGTGTAAACGAATGATAACATTCGTTTTCAATGTCATTTTTGCCTCACTAGGGACTTGAAGAGTGTTTCCTAGTGTCATTATAGACAAAAGTAGCGGAAGAAGTAGCGGTAGCGCGCTACTTTGGTCCGAGTAGCGGTAGCGGGTAGCGCGCTACTTTTGTAAATTGGTAGCGGGTAGCGGTAGCGCGCGCTACTTTGGTCCAAGTAGCGGTAGCGGGTAGCGCGCTACTTTAAAAGTAGCGGGTGCCCACCTCTGGGCCTACCTACATAGAATGTAAATTCATCTCTAAAGTAGCGATGAATGATAAATAAATAACGGAATTAGGCAAAAAGTATGCAAATAAAGTAACCTAACAAATGAAAAGTAACCTAAAAACACAAAAAGTGGCATTTGGTAACTTTATAATTTCCTAGATATTGATTCCACAACCATGAAATTTTGGTTCTACATTTCTTTTGTTAATTGGTACAACCAAAAAAGTAACTTTAGTAACAAAAAATCGCTCTAGCAATTACAAAAAAACTATGATTTATTTCAATCCTATGGCAACTCTAAATCTATGTTTGAAAGAATTATGAAATTTGAACAATCCGTGATATTCAACTTCAAGGCTTCAAGTTCTGGTCCTCTCCAAGATCTAGTTGTCGCACGGTAATTGGCTTTGGCAGATGTGTTAAAGTAGAGAATTGTTGCCTGGCGAAGCAGGGTTCAAGAGTAGAGAGTTTCCTGATTACGTGGGCGCACCTTGACTTAGATAACCGCATGTTTTTTTCGGTGCCTCCATGGTGTAGTGTAGTTTCCATATCAAAAAAGCGATTTGTTATATCTCCTGATGTGTACATTGAAAATGAATGTGGAGCTATGCCGAAATAAACTTGATTGAACTTATTACCAGAATGGACTTGAGAAAATCTTTTAGTCTTGCTTGAAATTAATTTCTGGAATAACTTAGTCTATGCCCGTACTAGCCTAGTCTACTGTAGTCTAATCAAAAACATGTTCACTGTGTTTGATTTATAAAAGAATCTATTGTCCATCTCTGGACAGGCTCTTTTTAAAGCTTAACCTTAACTGTTTGGGTGCAACCTAATTCGTACCCGTACCGTCAGTTCGTACCTTGAAAAGATCAAGAGAAAAAATTAAAAAAAGCCGAAGGCGCTGATCGCAGTTTCCGCAAACATTTTAAAAGGGTTAGGATTAGGGTATCGGTATCCGCAAACAAACAAACCGAAAAGATCAAGAGAAAGAAATAGAACATCGCTGATCGCAGTTTCCGTTTTTCCCCAGTTTCCGCATACATTTTAAAATTTCCGGTAATGATCCTAAGAGTTTGCCGAAGTCACTGATCGCAGTTTTCGCAAACATTTTAAAAGGGTTAGAGTTGATCGGAGTTTCCGCAAACGTTTTAAAGTGGTTAGGGTGTTTCCCCAAACAAACAAACTGAAAAGATCGAGAGAAAAAATAGAACAAAGCCAAAGTCGCTGATCGCAGTTTTCGTTTTTCCGCAGTTTCCGCAAACATTTTTAAATTTCCGGTAATGATCCTAAGAGTTTGCCGAAGTCGCTGATCGCAGTTTCTGCAAATATTTTAAAAGGGTTAGGGTTGATCGGAGTTTCCGCAAACATTTTAAAAGGTTTAGGGGTTAGGTTTGATCGGACTTTTCGCAAACATTTTAAAATTTCTGGTAATGATCCTAAGAGTTTTTGTTTGTTTGCGGAAAATTTTAAAATGTTTGCGGAAACTGCGATCAGCAATTTCAGCTTTTTTTAATTTTTTTTCTCGACCTTTTCAAGGTACGAACTGACGGTACAAATTGTTCATGGTACAAATTAGGTTGCATTCCAGCTGTTTGCATTGGCAAGTTCAGTGATTTTTAAAGTTGAATTGCCAGAAAGTTTGTCTTTTTTTCAAATACATATATAGAACGGCTGTTATTTAAGTATAATGTTGCAAAAACCTGCTTGTAAAGCTGTGTTTACAGATTGATTCAGTTATTTGGCTCACCTATTTTCCAGATGTTCTGATGACTATTTTCTTGCTGGTGTAGCGGACGTCGAGTAGTCCAAAGCATCCGCTCATACCTAGCTGATAAATTATTGAAGCAACATCCCGAGCACATTGGTGGTGGGGATAATCCGAGAATGATGTGTGGATGTCTACATACATGAGTTTATTGCAGAAAAATAATGTTCAAACTGCCAGGACGCATTACCTCAAAAGATGGGTGCAACCTAATTCATACCCTGAAAAGATTGAAAGAAAAAATTAAAAATAGTTGAAGTCGCTGATCGCAGTTTCCGCAAACAAACAAAGTAAAAAGATCGAGAGAAAAAATAGAACATCGCTGATCGCAGTTTCTGTTTTTCTGCAAACATTTTAAAGTTTCCGGTAATGATCCTAAGAGTTTTCCGAAGTTGCTGATAGCAGTTTCCACAAACATTTTAAAAGGGTTAGAGCAGTGATTCCCAACCGCGGCTCTTAGAGCCGCATGCGGCTCCAAGCTAGCCTTCTTGCGGCTCTCATTGACCCCTAAAAATCCCTCAAAAAATTAAAAAAATTTTTTATAATAATTAAGGTGATTATTTTTTGACTTGTCAAAATTATTTTCGAAGTCAAAATTGTTTACAAACTGCATAGTCGTTGTGTCGTAGAGGTTGCACTGTCAGTGAACTTTTCATTTTACATCTTACACCAGGGATACGTGTACCCTTTGGGGGTACGAAGCACCAAAGCAGGGGGTACGACATGCAATGTGACATTATAAATCAAATCCTATTGCAGTTAATGTGGCCACTGCTCCTGATAAGTTACAATTGGAGTTGCTAGACATGCAGTCAGATATCGAGCTCAAACAATTATTTCAAAGTGAAGACCTACTTGAATTTTGGAGTCGAGTTCCAGAGGGAACGTATCCCAACTTGAAAACCAATGCCCAGAAAAACGCCTCTGTATTTGGATCAACTTACGTATGTGAAGCACTTCAGCAAATGATCAGAATCAAAAATAAATATCGCAATCAGTTGACCGATGACCACCTTAAGCAGCTACTGCACTGCATTCTCTGCAATTGCGCCTTGCTTTGACAAACTTGTTAAAGCTCAAAGCCAATGCCAAGTTGGACATTAAATTGATTTGTGTTATTTTTCTTGTTAGTGTTGCTATTCGTTGGTACATGCTTTCATGCTTTAAAATTTTCGTTATCTTATAATTACTTGAGTGTTTTCATGCGGCTCCATACGCACTCTGAAGTTTGAAATTCGGCCCCGACACCAAAAAAGGTTGGGAACCACTGGGTTAGAGTGTTTCAGCAAACAAACAAACTGAAAAGATCGAGAGAAAAAATAAAACAAAGCCGAAGGCGCTGATCAAAATTTCCGTTTTTTCGCAGTTTCTGCAATTAGTTTGAAATTTCCGGTAATGATCGTAAGAGTTTGCCAAAGTCGCTGATTGCAGTTTCCGCAAACATTTTAAAAGGGTTAGGGTTAAGGTTGATTAAAGTTTCCGCATACATTTTAAAATTTCCGGTAATGATCCTAAGAGTTTTTATTTGTTTGCGAAAACTCCAATCAGCGACTTCGGCTTTTCTTAATTTTTTCTCTCGATCTTTTCAGGGTACGAATTGAGGGTACGAATTTGGGTGCATCCCAAAAAGTTGCAACCGAAAAATGCCTAACTAACAGAGCGTGGTAAACTGAATCAAAGTATGACTCGTAACATAACTTAAGCTGACAGCAATTACAATGTGTAAACTCGATTAATCAAGTTAGTGAAATCATAGGCATTTTTTCATTTTGATTCTTGGACAGGTTGCCAGTTTTTTGCCCCTTTTTTGTGACCTTGATTTTTTGCTTTTACAAAACATACATAATTTACAGTACTTGCGTGGAATGTATGTGATTGCAAGTGGTAAAACAATGCCGTTGAAGAATATTGTTAAAAGTTGACTAGGGCTGTAGCTTTTAGATGGATGCTTGTCAAATGTTTTGTTTTAGCTTCCCCTATTAGTCTTGTCAAAGTAGCTGTGGATCCTTTTATAGTATACTATTGTTTTTATTTTCAAAACTTATGGTTAGTTTGTTTGTTCCAAGCAGCCTGCCTGCATCCATTATAGTAAAAATTTTAGTCAAAATGATTTCCATTCAAAACAGCTGCTTGTCGATTCATTTGACTCTCTGCTCTTACTCTCCTTACATGGCCTCTAGTGCACTGTCCAAAAGTGTTCTTGGTTGGCGAATTGATTTCTTTGTCAAAAACTATACAAAAATGTTATTCTCTGTCAGACATGCCTCTCAAGAAAGTGACATCCTAAACTTAATCATTTTATTTGCCAAATATATTGGTAAACACCTGCCCGAGTTGTCTATCTATACATACGGTACTGAATATTATCCTTGCATAAGAGTTTATAAGCTTAACCATGATAACAAAAGCAGATTGCATGTACTGTATTTTATGTAAAAGTATTTAAAGGTTGGCATGAATTATGCTAGAACCTACATATAGGCTATCACAGATTTAAAGATAATTTTTGTTAAGAAACTTAATTGATTAGTGATGTTTCATGAGATATTTTTGAAATTTGTGTCAGTTATAAAAATGTTGTCTGCAATCACAGTCTTTGCATTTTCAGAAGAAAAAAACTAAGCAATAAAATAAATTGTGAAATTTATTTTAAAAACATGTCATCGGTGCGCTTCACTGTAACTAAAGCAAACGATGAGGAACCAGAAGAAAAAGGCAAACCTGTATCTGAAGAAGGAGAAAAGTGTGTTTCTAATGCTTGAGTCCAGCATGTGTTTTGCTCATTATTGTAATGCAAAATGTATTTATTGTACGGTATAATTAATATAATTGAATTGAAGCTATGGTTAAGTCAAACTACGCTTTAAAATATCAATTTATTAAAAAAGCCATCTATGGTTGTAAGGCATCACTGTGTAATGAAAAAGGACAAATACATTGAGTGGATTACTGTACGGTACTTTGATAATAACTTTATGTGATCTTTTATGTCTAGCATAATATTATTATTATCGTTACTACATTACTCTTGCAGAATGGTGCTGATTGACACTGATAGACCAGTCCAATATACCGGAACCAGTAGTGAATCAACCCATGTAGAGGAGGAAAATCCTGGTAAGTTTTATGTTTGTGCGTAGCTCACTGCTTACAGTTTGAGTACTTTCGCAATGTTGAAAAAAATACCATTATTTGTGTTTTTCTGGACTACAAATGGAAAATCGCATGTATACCTTCTGCACTCACAAGGCCTTTGGTGACGTTTTTGTATGGCCTAAGTGCCTGTTGTTGCACAATGTGTTACTTTTGGACCGCAGATACACTGAAATCATACAAATTTAACTTGCATTTTATTAAACATACCGTACATTAACCGTATTTTCTCACAGACAAAAGCAAGGCGAGAAAAGTTAGTATCATTGTTGTGTCATAATTATGAAATCAAATATTATTGCCTCATTGCCTGAGAGAATGGTACTAAGCGATACAGTCGAACACAAACATGCATTCATTTTCTCACCAGAAAATTGAACGACTACTTTCGAGATTTTGCCTCAAATGTAAACAACTTTTTGCTTTTCACGTCTTTTTGCTTGAACCCTGATGAAGCTCCAGCTAATTGAGCTTTACTGCGACGCCAAGTGCAGATGTCGACAGCAACATCTTTTCCCTCGTCCAGCTGGATAAAAATAAATTTTCTGAAACGCAAAACTTTGCAAAGAAAATATTGAGTTTGTGCCGTTCAAAATTTTCATGTGAGCAAACGTTCTTGGTGGTGAACTTGAAGAAGAATCACTTGAGATCAAAGCTGAGCGACTCCCACCTATGTGATATTTTACGCTTGCTTAATGTTTATCACTAATTTCGAACCAGACTTCTCATGGGTACAATCAGAAACGAAGATGTCAGTTTCACCCTTCACATTAACAAAGCTGCGTTTTACACAGTTTTTGGGTGTATTAGTTTTTGATGGAAAAGCAGATAGTTTGTAGGGTACCGGTCGCCTGCAACCTAACTTATCATATACAGCCTATCATTAGGGTGGTCCAAAAAAAACTTTTTTTGTAAATGTTAATGTCTCACCCTAAAATATTGTTACCATTGATGAGAAAATGATATATGTGAATTTTCATAAAGATTGGTTGATATTTAGGGGTTGCTACCGGGGTTCAAAGTTTTGTCGTTTGCCCCCATTTTAACGTTTCGAGAGGATATGATATGATACGGTACAGTAAAAAATACGGTACAGTGCCATTGTATATTGCAATAAAAATACAGTTTAATAATTACTCTATGGTCTGTTTATAAACTCATGTGTCTGTATTACGAATTATACTAACTGGTGTACATGCACGAAATGTGCGACTTTGTATAAGGTAAAGGTGAGTCCCTCTTGAATACAAGCATCGAGGGATGAGGTTCTCATTATACTAAGCCTTCGGCACTAACGAGAGTAGGGTGGCCAGTTCCTTTCTCTCGGCCGCCTTTACTTCAGCAACTACGCCCACCCAATATATTATACCCTGGGTAGAGGTGGGCGTGGGCGGTGTTTGTCAACAACCAGTATAAGCCGGGAGTCAAACCAGGATTGCATAATTGGAAAGCGAGCGCGTCACCGCTGCGACTTTGTATACTTGTGTTTAAAATTCAGAGACTAAATTGGACATTCATTAACAGCTTTAGAATACAACAAATAAACTACATACAGGAATTATTGCGCGAGGGTCTTTCTACTGCAGTCTGGATATCGCTGACGGTGATCGGCGACGACACGCAAAAGATACTGTTTTTGTTCTTCGTCACATGTGTGTAATGTGTTGTATTCCGTGATCAACGCCACTCCACGCTCGGCAATGTCCCAACCGGGGTGCCAATTGCAATGCTCAAGGGTGCCGCGAGATATTTTAACTTTAACCCGTTAAGTGTGGAATTTATTTATTTATTTTAACTCTAATCCACAATAAGCCTTTGTTTTCTCGCCCAGGAATAACAGCGTGAAAGAGATTTTGAATCGTTGCTGTTTTTTCCATAAAAACGTTTGAAACGCATCATTATTGCCAGGTTTCATGATTTTATTTTGCGTTTCACGGCGCACAAAGTCAAATTGCAGTGATGGATTATCGGATTGTGTGACCCAGCACGATTATAAAATTGCACGATTGTTTGCGAACCACTATAAAATAGAAACTTTTGCATGGGGGATACCATACCTGCGCATACAAACACGATAGCCTACATAGCTAATCGAGAAAAGGCTAAGTTATAATTGATTTATTCTTTATACCAGTGCTCCGCAACCTTTATTTACTCACGGCACACTTAAAAACTCTTTAAAATTTTGCGGCACAATTCGGCCGACACATTTTCAAAATGTAAAAAATAACTATCATCTTTTTAATGAGATATTTGCGCTTGTTTCTTGCTTTAATAAAGTTAACAATTTGGATACAGTCATTCATTGTTTCTGTCAGCTCCCTTGTAAAATGTTTGATCATCAAGGCTTCCCTGTGTAAGCAGCAATACATAAGTTGAATGGCTGGATTTTGACGTTTTACCCATGCAGCTAAACTTCTTCCTTCGCCCACCATTGCTGAAGCACCATCTGTGCAAACGTTGATGCAGTTATTCCAATGGATACCATGGGTTATGAAAAACTCGTTGGTCACTCTAAAATTTCCTGGCCAGTCGTTCGTTCCTGGCTGGAAGTTCTTTGCAAAATAATTAGGCTACTCGTTTGTTATGGACTCGCCATTGACAAAACGTTGGCTACTACACTTAATAGCTGTGCTTTCAATATTACGAAATTTTTCATTAAACACTGCTAACTGACAATTCAAAATGACCTAGCCTGACTTCTAAAAACGCACTACCACGTTAACCAGCCTTTTTTAAAACTAGGGCAGCCTTCCCATTGCGAAAACTTCAATGTGAGGCAAAAAAATCATAAATGCACTGTGGGAAGTCTAGCTAGAGTTTGAGTTGTCTTGCAGTGGTAAAGCGAGAATTTTTAAAACATAAAAACTCCTTTCTTTTCAAAAAGTATGTTCTGATGATAGTTATCCCGCGGCACACCGGTTGCGGAGCACTGCTTTATACTTATATGAATATATTTTGTGAATTGCTTTGCGATTACAATTGGGTCTCCAAATTAGTGGATTTTCCGTACAAACGAACATTAAAACTAAAAAAACGAGAACGACTGCTTATAGTCGAGGAAGAAATGTGGGTGGCTTTGTCGAATGTGCCTCGAGATATTAAGGGACTTGTGCAAGAAGTCAAGCCCAAATTTCACACTAAATTTTGAATAAATACATTTATTTATGCGCGCTATACTGTACAACTCATTCTGTGCTATTTCATACAGTTACTTGAAATACAGAAATCTCATAAAATTGACCCAGTTTTGCCAGGATGCCGCAAACTATTTATCTCTTCGATAGGGTGCCGCAAGGTCAAAAAGGTTGGGAACCACTGCTCTAAACCCTTGACAGCCTGTTTTAACCTAAAAGGAGGACTTTCTGATGATTACCCTTTTAGGGTGAAACAGGCTGTCAAGGGTTTAGACAGTGGTTCTCAACCTTTTCTGAGTCATGGCCCCCCAGACTGTGGCTCTAAAAGACCATGGCCCCCTTGAGCAAAATAAAAATGTATTTGTTTAAAGAACAATGAAACGAAATCAATAAAAACAGTTAACGAATGATTAAATGATTTAATGCTTTCTTTTTCGTAATAGACTACGCTAGTAAATCAAGCGTATCCTTAATTGTTACGTTACAATCACAAAAGATGATGCAACATGCAGTGAGATAGAACATATGATGAAAAAACATGCTTTTGGCTAGCTTTACGATACTAACACCTACATGAGTGTTTTTTGTGTCACAATTCTGTTATAATTCATCAATACATGTTATAATTTATTAATGAAGCTTTTTATCGTGGCTCCCCTGAGAACGCTCTGTGGTCCCCTTGGGGGGCCAAAGGCCACGGTTGAGAACCCCTGGTTTAGAGGGTAATAACTATGTATGTACTATGTATATTAGTTTACATCATGTACATTTGTACATGTAGTTTATTTACTGTCTTCTAAAGCTGTTATTGATTGTCAAATTTAGTCTCTGAACTTTAAACACAAGTATACAAAGTCGCACATTTTGTATATATATGTAGACCAGTTAGTATAATTCGTAATACAGACGTACATGAGTTTATAAACAGACTATATAGAGTAATTATTAAACTGTACTTTTCTTGCAATATGCCATGGCACTGTACCATATTTTTTACTGTACCGTATCATATCATATCTGTATCACATCCTCTTAAAACGTTAAAATGGGGGCAAACGACAAAACTTTGAACCCCGGTAGCAACCCCTAAATATCAACCAATCTTTATGAAAATTCACATATATCATTTTCTCATCAATGGTAACAATATTTTAGGGTGAGACATTAACATTTACAAAAAAAGTTTTTTTTGGACCACCCTACCTATCATATAGGCTACAACCTCACAACAATGTCAGAATTTTATCAAATCTGGCTCACCTGGGGAAAAGTTTCGACACCCCTACTGTAAGGTGTTGATAAAAAAAAAGCTAATGCGTTTATACCAGTGTAAAAAGCTCTTTTGTGAATGTGATTTTTCTACAAATTGTTTTGAAACTTATCTGCAGTCGATATATTTCAGTTTTTGTTTGGTTACTGAAAGTTATATATACAATATTGATAATAAATTAAAATCCATGTGAAAAGATGAAATAATTAACAAAAGAAAAAAGCAATTTTATAGAATAAAATGACATTATCCTACACTCTTAGTAAAAATCCAATTGAACAAAAACTTGGCTTGCTATGAAATAAACAACAACGATGTGTATATGACTTGGTGGATATGAGTTGTGTATTACTTGAAAGATATTTTGTTAAGAATTCTTTTGAGTCAAGGCAGGTTTCACTAAGTATTTTTAATTTAGTGTTCATATTTATTAAATCTTCTGTACTACTGTATATCATATGAACCTCTTAGGATTAGATCACTGGTTTCCACACTAGGAGGCACCATGTACTGTACATTTTTTGTGGGTCATGTCAAATAAGGAAATATGTTTATGCACAATTGATAGTATTCAAAACCTTGTCCGAATTACCTTGTACGATGTACGTGACAAAATATATTCGGTGCCAATGATATTCGTATATGGCTGTTGATTAATTATATATATGATTTTGTTACTATAGCCACAGGGATCATATTCACTTTGTCAATTATTAACAGATATATATATACATTTTAATGTCGCTTTCTTTTTAAGAGGTTTAATTTTTTCAGTTTTTGTTTCAGAGTTAGTTTCTAGGCTACTGCTTTAAAATTAATATTTTATTACGACTGAAACACAATCTTGTCTGTATCAAATGAGACAAAAAATGATAGCATTTTTGATTTTTATATATTTTAAAATAAAATCTATGATTCTCAAATTCGGTACACATCAAGTTTAGAACATTTTACAATTTTTTTTTGAAAATTATGGTACCAATCCTCATATGATATCACAAGACACTAGTTCTCATGACAGCTGCGTAATCACCCTGTGATCGTTTTGTCTACCTTTATTTACTGCAGATTGTGTTGGAATTTTTGGACATACCGTCAGTTTTCCTGGTTATCATGTTTGCCAAATTTGGGAAGCAAGTTTTATAATTTTTAAGAATTTCAAACAAGAGTATTATCGTTTTTTTTTCTGCCCTACCCGATATTACAGCTTTGTGAAATATAGAGACGTATTCGTTTCCTTTTGTTTTTGAAAACGGATATGATGTCACCTATTAACTGATGCAGTACCCTGTTGTCGCATGACAAGTGACTAATTATGACTCAGTCATGTACTGCACATGCATAATTGCATATGTATGCTAAGCAACTACCAAATCCAAACTGGCAGCGCCTTTTCAACTTTCCATATGATGTCAGTGAATCTGCACAGAAAGCGCAAACCGGGCGGTGGCAAATCCAAAATGACTGCAGTATTTTTTCTGACGTTTGTCATTCATTCGGATATTTCCTTGCTATTAAATTTCTTTCTAGCAGCACCTATTTGTGGAATGCCAGATTCCGTTCCCAGAAGCCAGAACGTTAGGATCAGATTAGCTTTGCTGATGTTGACATCGACTATCTTCACCGTATGATGATCAGATAAAAATATATTAACATGCGATTTCAATCCTCTTTTTCTGTTAAACTTATCTCTTACTGTTGTTCAAACCTGTTTTTCTTGGGCACAGGGCTGCGGAAGTCACGCTATGATAAGAAAACAGTTTCATTGGTAATTGACTTTTGCAATTCTTTTTTGTTTGTAAGAAGGGATGGTAAACTTCTGGGCATGTGTCATAAGAATGACGTCATTACGTTTTTCTATCTTTGTTTCTGTCGTCATTGTCGAGTTTATATTTCATGACCTTGCTTGTTCCACTTTAACCATGTCTTATCGCGTGGTATTGCGCAATTTGGGATGCTAGCTTTATTGTTCGGTTATTTGGTAATCGCAGAATTAAAGTCATTCTAATTCAATGGCAGTGTGATTTTCAGTGTTGTACGTTGACGGCGTCAACTTTTTGTTGACGCTGAGGCTAGCGCCGTCAATTTATTTGTTAGTTGACGGAGGTGATAGCGCCGTCAACTATTTTGCCGATTTTAAACGTCAAGCGCTATGCGTCATTTTTTGTTTTCGTGGAAATCTCGTTTTACAATGTATTCTGGCCAGCGCGACTCATCCGAATTACTGCCTTTCGCGTTGGTTGGAATGGCTCCTTGGAATACAAGCGGAGGAAGTTTGCTAAATGGTGACCACTCATATCGTGAGCAGTATCGAGAACGAGGGATCAGAGAGAAAAAGCGAAAGATCAATGAATGTCGGATGTTGAAGATACTTTATTTCAAGAGCTCTATGCCCCTAAAAAGAGCGATGTTGGTGCAGTGGACCTCGTTAAAAGATTTATATATGCTACACCATCACAGCACGCTTGGAACAGTGATACCTTTCTGAGTAAACGTTTTCAAGGGTATGTTTTTGAATACAACACACCAATATACCATCCAGCGCTGCTGCAGAACGGTGCATTCACTTGGAAAGGACATTATGCGTCTCAAACGCAGCAGATTCTCGGACAAACATTTTAAAATGCTTGTGTTTCTGCAAGGCAAAACTAATAGGCTAAGCAGCCAATTACAATAGTCTCAAAAGTCAAAACATAATACCTGCTCTTTTTTTATTGCTATTGTTAGCCTAAACTTGGTTGAAATACTTTTGCTTTGTGAGACCCTGGCTAAAATCATTTAAAATAGCGCTAGAAATTAGCGCTATGATGAATATGCGAAGCTTTGACACGATCACTCCACATGAGAGCCAACTGCGGTGGAAAAAGTTTGAATTACAGCACAATGCTGATTCTCTTAACCACAAGTCATTACGTAATGCGCTCACAACAGAGTTGTCCAAGCCTGAATTGTTTGTGCAGGTTTTACCACTACTAATGCCTTTTTGTTAAAATAAAACTGCAGCACATGAATATTACAATGGGAGACACATGTATGATATTAGTCACTTAGTCAGCCCATTGAAAATACAACACATGGTCCTTTTAGCAAAATTCACATTTGTTTAATGATTCATGTTCAGGCGACATTAGTCAAAACTTGTAGCCCGTTCTTTGTTAATATCTTTGATTGACTGTATTTTCAAACCTTTGTGTTAGCTATTACAACTTTATTCGGTCAATTTCGTGTTTTATTTTTCTCCAAACGGGTTACTATCGGACGGTTTTACGCTGTAATTTCTCAAATGCCCAAGGCAAGGCATAAGTTTCTTTTTTTCTCTTTCATTTATGTCTCTTCATTACGTCTGTCGGCTGTGCTTCTTGTGGTGCAGGGTTCGAAATGAGAGTACTTTCATTTGTCAGCACACTTAGAAGTCAGGTTACTTCAGTTTATGGAGTTTTGTATGATCGCTCTGCGCTATTGAACTTAATCTTCAAAAAAGTCAATGACCCTTAATTTGATTGTTGATAAAGGTTAATTATTGATTTGATTTTTTTGTTGTTCTAGCTTCAGTATTTTCTGTTTGTTTTCATAAGACTGGCTATATCTGCACTGTATTTACATCAAGAAATCACTTCTTTTAATGACAACACTGGGGAAAAGTGTGATATGGTCAACAGTGATGTTTTTAGTGCATGTCCAAAATGGTTTTGACAAGCCATGCATATCTTTCGGAAATGTGTTTTAGTTTTTGCTTGGCGTGCATGTTACCCAAGTTAAATCCACTTAATATTGAAGCTTGCTCTTCATTGTATTGATCACTGATTGGAATTGGATTGACATTAGAAAAGGGTTATATTGAGGATAACAACGTTTTCTAAATAGTCTAACCGTTTAATTTTTTACAAAATTGCCAAATCATGGTCAAAAGTATAAACGCTGTTTTATACGAATAGAGCTGCTAGTTTTTATGGTAATAATTTGAAAGTCAGCACATAATTTGAACGATGGTGAACAACCGAACATAAATAAATGTTTTGTTTTCTGTGTTTTTATTGTATTTTGAGTTAACTTAAAATACAATAAAAACATATATTTAATTTTGAGTTACTTTAATGATTGAAGGTTTTATCCATATATCAGTCGTCTCCTTTCATATCTGCTGGAAAGATTACTAATTCGCTTTCGCCAAATTCAAGAGTCCCTACTAACCTACTTCGGTGGCAATAAATTTGGCTCGTTAAGCAATTTCGAGCTCTGTGAAACGTGTGTGCTATGTCATTCATTATCTTTTGCCAACGAGTGCGAAATGTAGCATTTCAATGAAGTAGACAAGCTGTAGCCAATTCCCTTTGGTTGCTGTCAGTTTCAGTGAGGAAAGTATTGAATGTTGCTTTTCATGCAGTGAAAAGTACGCTTGTTTTATATGTTGATCTGTTAGTTGACAAGAAAATGTACCATGATAATGTCAGTTTTAAGTGTCACATGTTGTTGAAGTGTTGAGAGAGCACCAGTGCTAATATTCGAATGGGATGGAGTGTGATTCAGTGTTAAATCGTTGTTGTTTTATTGGTTCTTTGTTTACTCTTCAACAGTATTTGCTGTGCACTAATGTCTATATCAAGTGAAGTCATTGTTAGATTTGTAATATAGCAAATAGCATAAATGTAAGCTTATTTATGATCAGAATACTGATTATTATCAGCTGCTTTATATCATCTTTACATGTCCACTTTTCTAGTTTAATACTTTTTGTCAATGCTTGCATCTTTCTAGTTGCAAAGTAAATAAAATTGATTATGATATAGACCATCATTAAACAATACAAATTTACTTGTCTTAATGTTTCGTTGAAACAAGTTAAAGATTAACCAACATGTCGTGTCAGCAATCACTGATGCCGTATGGTTCAGGGCACTCAGTACGGTACTGAATTATAGTTGCATTTGATTGGTGTGAATGTTTATCATCGAGATGGCAGTTCAGTGAAAGGTTTGAAATCTGTTTTAGTTATGTTCAGTGTATTTCTAATTTTGATAAACATACATAGAATTATATGTTTTTTGTATTGGCACTATTTGCAACAAACTGAATTGGTGATGATTTGCAACTAACTAAAGATGAAGTGAATGGAAAGACAAAGAAACAAATTTGTTGCCCCTACCTCCTGTATTTCATGCCAGTATCTTGAAAGTATTCAAGGTGCAGCTGTTTTCCACATACCGTACCAGTAACTTAAGTGCGAATCACATAAAAGCAGTTTGGAGCTTGGGCAGATATTCCCACTACTTTGGCATATTACTAAGAAGTCAGTTTAATCACGCTTGTTAAAATGTGATGAACATTTCTGAACTAATTCAGAGGATTTTATTTGTTATTGCGAGGGAAATATCCAGCTCATTTTCATAGAATATTGCTGTAGTTTTGACACTTGTCAAAAACTGCACTTGTTTTTTCGTCCCTTATGCAAAAAATTAAATTTGTAAGTGCTACATTATGTCAAATTATGAGAACTGATCAAGTCATATCAGCAACAATACCAAGTTTGGTTTTGTATTGTAAAAGGTTGCTTGACATTTTTGATGTTTAGTTTTTGCTTGGTTTGAAAAGTCAGATATCGTGCTGAATGCTGATATATCTTCTGTGTGGAAACAATCAGTATGTTGCTTGTTTTCCATTTTTAACCTGTAAAAAAATTCTACACGAGATGTGTGGAGATACTTGTTTAAACTATCAACTTATCAATAATTAAGTTGTTAACCAATCCTGGGAAAGCAGGTAACATGGTCTCTCTTAGTTGCAAGAAACATAGTCTTGGTTTCCTGCTGTTGCCATTGTATATTTCCATGAACTATGACAAAAGGTTTATGATTTGACAACATGAGATCAAATTAGTGAATTGCTAACTGAAAAAATAGTTGTCTTTTCATAAGATATGTTATAAATAAGATCATGCAAAGTTCTGTAAATATGCTTTTCCATAACATATATGTGAGGACAAGTCATTTTATCTATTTTTTCTGGATAGAGTTAGTTTCCAGTTACAAAATCAAAAGTAGGAAATGCTGTAGATATACCAAAAATGAAGAACATGATTAAAATCTTTTATTTGGCTTATGTGTCTCATTGATGGAATAATATCAAGAGAAAAATTAGATTAAAAAATGGCCGCTGCTCAAGCTATTGGAAGTATGGTGGCATCAGCCAAAAGTGGATATGAAGACATCTCTGGATCATTTCGAGATAAAAGTGGTTCCAGTCGTAAGTTTTGTGGCACAATTTTAGTCTTTAATGATTCTGGAGTTATCTTTTCAAATCTAGCAATCGAATTTTTTTCACCTTCAGTTTGGTCATTCATTCACATTTTTATTATGTTTTATGCAGTCTCAGCTTTTTTGTGTGAACTTTGGCTAGCTTTGTGCTGACCTAATGTTTATTGAGCTGTCATAACAATATGAGCTGCTACTGTGCTATGAAGCTATTCAACTGCTACCCATCCTGCTTGGATGGTAATACATGATGTCATCGTTTGACAGCCTTTTCTATATTTTTAGGTTTTTCTGTTCAATTTGTAAAGAAAAAAGGAACGAGTTCAGAAAAGGCAATTCTCATTGGTAAACCTGGATTGATCTGTAGTTCTCTGTCTACAATTGGTGTGGTGGTTCTTGTAGTTGTGCATTGTGGAACCAATGTGGTCTGGATGCAGTTGTGCAGTATTAGTTTTTTTGTTATCTTCCCTCTGTATTTTTATTTGAAAATTTGACCACGCCCTTCCTTGTCTTCACATACAAAAAAAATATGGTAAAGTAACTTTTGTTGATCATTATATGCAATCTAACAAAGAAGATTGATATATTGCTGACTAAAGGCCATATTTGATGATACAATATATCGTTCTCCATTCACTATACACTTCCTTTTTAGTCAAAAATCGATCACATCCACATTTAACTAATTTTAAGAGTATCAGTCCAGTATGTGCTTTTACATGTGATGCTTGCATTAAAAGTTAAAATAACAACTTACGTTACTCGTGTGAAATGTTGTGTTGTCTTCTTTCGGTGATAGAAGCTGCTTCAAAAGCGAACGTAGCAATAGAATTATAGTTTTAGTTGCGATGTTAGGTTAACACAAGACACGGCATAGTGTTCACTTCTTTCACAATTAGAACAGTACCTTCGCAAATAACTTACACAATTGTTCAGCTCATACAATTCAACTTTTCGACTAATGAAGCTCGGTATATTTTGTCATCACATAAAAGATCTCGGTCAACAAATCATAGACGTTGAACCAATACAAAGAAATGTTGATTTTCTGACTGGGATTATTCTATACCTCACTACAGATTGCACAAATGAGTATCTCTTGCCAATGACGTATTTCAAAAGCAAACACTATTTACGGAAGAAGTTTTTCTAGTTTGGAGCTTTCAAGCTATTGTTCTGCAACTGCATTTTGGGTTTAGGTTGGACATTGGCATTTGGTTATGGCGTATCACTTTTATTGTGCACCTATGAGCAAAAGGAATACTACTGTAATGATCTAACGTTGCGCACGGCCTACTACAACATTCCGTGGGTCACGCGTTGCGTTTTTACGAATCGCACCGAAATACTAACGTAGCAGCTTATAAAATGTAGTTATAGTCAATGTATAATATTGTGATTGTTATGTTCTTTTTTTGTCATTATTACTAACTCAGTTTGTGTAAAAATGATGAAAAGTCATGTTTGTGGTTTTTTGCGACATTTTTACAAATAATGCATTTCTAGCTTTGTATTTCTTGAAAGCTTAAATTCTTACAATCGGTTATCGCAATATCGCATGTGTCACTGCCTGAAAAAAATCAATGCTGCTGGCATAAATTCAAAACTTTCCACCAATTTTCTTCATTGCAAGATCATTTGTCTGACGCGGTATTGGATTTTATAAAAACTTTGCGACGTAAATTTGATTTTTATCTGTTTGCTCGTCGTGTAATAATGGCAGCAGGTGAAAATGATTAAGAATATTATGAACAAGCAGTTAAATAAATACATAAATTTATTGCCGGCTGTTAGTGCCACAATGAAAACAGTTCCATATCAAATATGTATTTGGACTAAAATGCATATACTGTACGTAACGAACAAACATTTTTCTGGAATAGATTACCTGGAAAATTGTTTGTGGCCGTCATATCGACAAGTTTTTGAATTTTCAACCTGGTACCCCTTGAAAGTTAATAAATACATTAGGAAAAAGTACAGTACCGAAGTTTTTGTTCTAAAATTAATATTTTGGATTATTTTGCAAATTTTTCGCTGATCGTCGTTGTTGGAAGTTCAGAGGATTCGCAAGGTTCTGTGCCTGAAAAAGTTAAAGACCACTGAGCTACACGCCCTTACTACCCGACCATGTAGCCTAAATGTAGACAAAACGAAATGATGCCTTGTCTCGTTGGGTATCTTTTCATCTACTTCATTCAAACGTTAATTTACGAAGCATAAACCAAGAAGCCACGAATACCCTTCAATGTCAGCTTGTTTTCATTTCTGGCATGACGTTGTGCGTTTATGCTTGCATTGCTGCAGCATTCTTCATTGTATTCCAGATTAAGGTCACATTTCGATCGTTCATTAGAAGTCATTGCGTGGCGACGCCATCAGCAAGGACAGATTGTATTGGTCTCCGTGTAAAGCCCTCTGAACCTGAAATCAATATTTAATAAAAATTTCAGTCCCCATGAACACAGACTGATGTCCACCAAACATAATCTTGAGATTTCTTCCGTTTTAAGTCACAATGAGATGCTGTAGTTCTGAGAGGACAACGTTGGAAAAGATGTTCGTCATTTTACAACGTTGCCAAACGATGTATCAACTGGCACTTTTCCAGATTTAGTCTGTTGTGTTAGAAAGAAAAAAGGGAAATAGATTAAAGGTGGTTGCGAATACCTTTGCAAAGGAAAAAGTTTGGAACTAGTTTGAATCTTTTGATGTTATTTAAGCCGGTGCGATAGATGTTCTTCTCAGTGCAAAACTAAGTTATGAGAGAAAGTTGTCTGTAGAATTTAGATTTAATTGCAAGGAAAGGATTGAGAGATAGAACATGGTTTCTTCTTTACATCTCTTCTTTTAAAATTAAAAAGCACGACGTTTCAAGACAAAATAAGATCTGAAATTGTCATTCACATTGTGTTAGCTGGGATTTCAGTGCAGCTAATTTAGTGAGTGATATTTATTTTTTACGAGATTAGTACAACTATGGAGAATAAAGAGTTGAGAAAAGTTTCTGTTAAATTGCTAGAACAAAGCGATGATGCCCCAACAACTTCTTCACAGCCATCAGAACGGAGTCTTGACTCTCAGCGTAGAAAGTCTTCATTGAAGAAGTTGACAAGAAAGTTTTCATGTGAGTTAACTTGACATAGATCAGGGTCATATTGTAGCAATTTGTTTGGCGTGTATTTTTTTTACCTTGCAACTTTACCTGGTTTATAATCGGTCATGTTTTCCTGTTTAGCCTTTCCATACTTGTTTAAAACGTGAAATGCACATCGTTTCAAAACGAATTGCTTTGTTAGCAGAAATATGCTTCCGTGAGCTTTGTTTACTAATACAAGTTTCATATCCATTTTTGCTTAAATTTTTGTTTTGGCATGCATGAGTGTACTGTAGGCCTACCTTATACCGGTATTTGTTAGCTATTTTAAGCTTTTCCTTTCGTGTTTGACAGACACAACATTTTCTTTCACTTGTAAAATGTGCAACATATAACTGGACCCGCGTAAGTCCAGAAGCACTACTTGCTCGTTTATCTTGCTTGGGACTGGGTAGCCCAATGTCCTGCGATTGCCCTGTCTTTGCTTAGAAAACAAATAACCGAATTATTTTAATGTTTCCTTTTTCTAACTTCTAAAACTGGTAGTAGATCTATGCTGGTAGATCTGTTTAGCGCAAAATGGTTTTGGGAGTTTTAAAACCTACTTAGCATGCTATGTCGTTCTGTGGCTTGCTTGTGTGTACTTCGTAGTATTTAAAGGACTCTTATGTTTCAAAAACAACATGTTAAAACAAGTTTTTCAACAAAGTTCAGTTTGCAAAATCTGCTTCTTCTACATTAAATGAAGATAGGCAAAAATCAATGTAAAAAGATCGGATTTTGCTAGTTGGAAGGACAGCTACTGCTTGTGTTGTACAAAAATTTAGAACATGCTTGCTAAAGCGTTTATATGATAAACTTTATTCTTAAAAACGCTCAATTTTTTTCATCAAACAGACAAACTAAGGCTTTAAACAATTTGCATCGCTACCCGCAGCCGCCATCTTTGCTTGTAACAATCAACATTTATGATTACACGCTTCCATAAATTTCGATTTTGTGCAAGGTCATTTCAGTGTCGCCAAATTGAGTTCAAGCGAAAATTCATATTTGGCATCAGCGTGTGCTGACCTTGGTTTTAAACTAAGGGAGTTGTTTGAGTTCACACAGGATGTTCACTATTGCGTGTTTTTTGCAGATAATGGAAAGAAAAAAGCTGTTCTGGTCGACGCTGAGTCGGGGGGAGAGCCAGGACATTTTGCGTTATACGACGTAAGTTAATTTGAGTAACAATGTAACGATGACGTCAGTTTTTAATAATTATGTACAATATATTCTTTTATAATCATCTTTCAGTAGCTTTTTTTCATGACTCAAATTTGCGGTTAAAAACTTGCACTACATGACATCAATTGGTAATAATCTTGCTTAGTTGGTGCTCAATACAGAATCATGCAGTTTAATTAAGATAAACTGAAGGATCTTGTCAGTGTATTAGAGTTCAGATGATAGATTTATGACCGATGATTTATCTTCGATATGATGGATTAAGTATATTTGTAATGCAGAGGTTACTGGCACCGCTCTTGTGTCGTTGCACAGTTAGTAGTTACGCATTGTGTTGCTGACCTTGATCGTTGCCGAAACATGGACTTCAAAAACCGTACTTTTCATCAATCATGTAATTTTTAAACGGTTCCAGGTTGTTTTTAGCACCATTTGGAAAAATGATGAGGACACACGTACGTGTCGAAAACGTTTGAGTTGATTTTTTAATGATGTTATATCTCTGTAATAAAAAATATTAAACCCGTTAAAGTTACTTTGTTTTGTTTGTCTGTAGTTCAACAAAGCAAACTCTCTACCAAAGCTTTATCATTTGGGAAAACAAAAATATGTTTCTGGACTATGCATGCTCACACAGCTTGATTTGAAATCGATTTCCAAATCATAATCTGTAAATTTTTATGAGAGTTGCTTGGTTATTCCCAGCTAACAAAACCAGTTCTTTTTGCATTGATTTAGGTTGAATTGATATAAAATGATGTGTTTTGTTATCTGGGTTGTCTCAAATTGAACGATTCTCTCCATTAATTCTTCAATGTTAAACTGAATTGTTGCCAACTCCATTGTGTGCAAGGAAATGCAGAATGAACGCGGAAGCAGCGATGACTAACTTCCTTGTGTTACCGCAGGAAGAATTACAAGAGCGACCTCGTGTCGCTACTTTGCTAGGCGCGTTAGCAAACTATACGAATTTGTCCCAAAGTGCAAAAGAACATGAAAATGAAGAAGCGGGAAAGCGAAAGCCAACCAAGGTGAATCGCACAATGGTCTCCATTGTATCAATGAGTAAAGCACGGTTTGCTGTTAACACAGCACTTGTAGGTTGTGAATATGAAGCATTTCTGAAGACCAGTTTTAATTGAAACTAAATATCCACCACAAATTATTGAATATATTACATTCCAAGAAGGCGGATATAAGAATAAACTGCGCTGTTACTTGCAGTTATGCGTCATACACTTTGTTCTTGTCATTATTGCAAACCACCACAACCGGTCACGATTCTCAGTCACCAAAAGCGTCATTCGTTACGTTGGTACAGTTGATACAACGTCTGGCCTGGACACAACGTAATCTATTATGTTGGTTTCAGATTGTCAAACTGAGTACTTTGATGGGAGTATTTCTTCCCTGTGTGCAAAACATTCTTGGTGTTATTCTGTTTATTCGTTTGACTTGGATTGTTGGTCTTTCTGGCATTCTAGAAGGATTCTTTATTGTCTTCCTATGCGTTTGTACGGTAAGTCTAAGCCTTACAGTTGATCTTTTCAAAGCGTAGTTTAGAAGTGTGTTTGACGTCAACACGAATGCAATTATTTCTCAGTTCAGTACGGCATTTCTAATTGTTATGTCTCGTTGATTTTCCTACACAATGTTATTTCAAAGTAAAATCTTGAAACTAGTCGATGGAAAGATTACTATCTATTGACTTTTTCAGACCATTCAGTTTATTCATTAATAGTACGGCAGACTTTTTACCAATTCGTCTTTTTATTTATCAGTATTTTAACCAACGAGTTTCGAATACGCTGATTGGAGAGAAAACAGTGTAAGCATTACTTAATTGTGTTTTATATTTTCAGACTCTCCTGACTGCCGTGTCCATGAGTGCTATCGCAACTAATGGAGTTGTGCCGGCCGGAGGATCATATTTTATGATTTCTAGAGCACTGGGTCCAGAATTCGGAGGGGCTGTTGGGGTTTTGTTTTACTTAGGAACTACCTTTGCGTCCTCTCTCTACATACTTGGAGCGGTAGAAATCTTACTGGTGAGCAATGATCAAAGAGCTTTCTGTTTTGCTTTTTGTCCTATTTTCAGGCTTCAAAGACCCAGGCAGCACATGTTGAATTAATGCAAAAATGACGGATTTTGCTGTCTTAGGAAGATGTTTTTATTCCCCTTTCTGTTCACGTTGCGCAGGGTCTGCTACTATTCGGTGAGTCCGATTCGGTGAGTTCCTAACCTCTAACCCCTAACCCTAAAACGGCAATGATAATTAGGCTACGGTACCCAATAATTTAAAAAAAAATTAAAAAAATCCCCCGTTAAGGGATCGAACTCACCGAAACGGGCCATTCCGCGTTGCGCAAATTCTCAGCCACCAGGCATTTCAAACAGTTTCGTTTTGTATGTTCTGGTTTTCTGCTCATCTACGACAAATCAGTTGTCACGGCACACGGTTGACTGTTCTTCATGTCCATCTATATTCTGTAATTGACTGATGTTTTTCAACTTTTTTAATTACTGTCAGTTGAGTTCAAAAGTGCATTATTACTTTGATAACACGTCTTTGCACAATCTCTCTCTAATTAGTTTTGGGTCGATTGTACACAGTAGGCCCTAATGAAATGCGGCAGCAAACATACATTCATTTAACGCTTTGTTGGATTTTCACAAACGCAAGAAAAAAAAAGATTCCCACAGGGGAGTGCGTTGTTTTCGACTTTTGTTTAAGAGCCACCCACTGTGAGAGAAAAATATTTCAGTTTTTATTTCAAAGCTGAACAGCGCATTGTATATTGCTTTAGTTGCGCGGTTGATAGACAAACTGGTCATAATGGTAACTGACCAAGTGATAGAAGGCAACGGTAGACATGGACTTGTGTAGTTGATTTGTCTGGTTCAGTGGAACCTGCAGCGCTCTTGTTTTGCTTTTGCTTTCCCCAGAAATCCCATGAGTGATTAGCACTTGTAAATATTTAATTTTTTTACACGTTAGTTGGAATGAAATCGATCGAAATTAAGTTTCCAGTTAGGCGAAATGATTAAAATAACTGGACGATGTGCGTCGGTCCAATCTATTTCGAAAATGTCATACATGGTCACTGGTCAATTTTTTTTTTCAAACGTTTCAGTAAAGGTCGGATTACCACACATCAAGGTTCTGACTGAGACGTGTCTGTTATAATCCAAGTTCTCTGGCTCTTTTTTGAAATTTATTCGTTTTTTTGTGATTTTTCTATATTTAGTTGTTTTGTGTGTCTTTACATATAAATGCAAAACGTAAAATCTACAACGCTATTTCGAATGTATGTGATGCAACAAAGTTAGCTCTGTGCTAATGTTATTTTAGAAATACTGCTGCTTTTGGTAAATCAATAACAAAAACAAGTGTTGTGCAATCTCTTTAGCTTTAATGTATCCTAACATCGGTTTAGTTGCTTTGCATGCAAAAGCGTGCGTTAAAGTTGGACCATTTTTCCATGCACAAAATCACAATGGTATGCATAGAACCGCAAAAATCTGTCATGCAATTTGGGCTAAGCAATGCTTTATGACAAAACAACGAGATACTTGACTATAGATTTTTGATTATTAGCTCATTTGTTGAAAAAGGATTAAAAAGTGAAAAATAAACTCCTAATATTTTTACAGACCTACATCGCCACTTCCTTGTCGCTTTTTGGAGAAACCACGGGTCCGGAGAACAAGTCCGCCTTACTAAACAACTTCCGCGTCTATGGGACCATATTCCTGATTCTCATGTCTCTTCTTGTTTTTGTTGGCGTGAAATACGTGAACAAATTTGCTTCCTTGTTTTTGGCTTGCGTCGTCATCTCTATACTGGCCATCTACGCTGGAGTATTAAAGTCAGCAATTGAACCACCTAATTTGATGTACGTTTTCAGTTGATGTTGTACAAACCACCTTTTGACACCAGTGTTACAAATTACAATAGAATCTAATCCTGTCATGCCCGAACTACTACCACTACCACTCTTCATCGATTGGGGTCTTCAAAACACATCAATTTGTCCATATTGCAAAAAAGCAGGCAAAGTGTAGGTCATTTGATTTTAGACTGTACAAGTGTACAATGTACATGCACTGCATTACCCGGTTGTCACAACACAGTTCACCAATGCGGAAACACTTTTAAAAACTGGCTTACAGACAACAACGAGCTTCACGTGTAAAAATGCCATACGAAACTACTACTACTACTAGTGTTCAACCCTCATAGGCACATTTTGAACTTCAGACGAAATTCTAACTGGAATGAAATCAAAAAGTTTTCATTCAAAGTAATGCAGTTTTATTTCGTTTTAGCACCAAACTTTTTTGCCCTGTTTGACTCCCAGACAGCAAAATCCGTCATTTTTACATTGACTCAACGTCTGGAGACGTTGAGTCATCGTACAAAACGACGGATTTTGCTGTGTGGAATGCTTCTTGTGTGTTCAGGTGTGGTATAATAAGAAAAATCGTTTTCGTGTAAAAGCCGTTTTATTTTATTTTGTATTTCTTTCGACCAAAACAAGAAAGCTCCAAATAGTCCTAGTTTTTATTCATGAAAGCTATACCAACTCAAATCTTACTGAATGATCTCAAGATTTAAGATAACATTCTGTCGAAGATTGGTTGGGTCGGCTAAGGGAAAACGTTGGGTCAGTGCAAAGTTTAATTATTTTTCTATTTTTTTTTAAATTCCAGCTAGTTCAGTTCTAACGTTTGTAAACGTTGGAACAATGTAAAATGGACGGGTTTTGCTAGTTTAAGATAGTGCAACTTAAAAACTTTTTTTAAAGCTTTGCAATAAGACGAATGTCAATCTGTAAAATTTGTTAATAATCGTCTTCGGGATGAAACATTGTATTTCCACAATTTACGTTTTGTCTGCTTCGTAAATGGTAGTCGCCTAGAACAGGGCTTCTCACACTTTTCATTGTCCGACTATTGGTCATGGTACGAGCCCATTTCAGAAAAAAAATTCTATGTGACCCCTTGGTGGACAATTTACAGAGCAAACTACCCACTGTAGGCCAACTTTTAATTTGTTTGGCGACCCTGAAATTACGATTTGCAACCCCATTTAAGAAGCCCTGACCACGTTTTCTCTGCTTGCTAAGTTGTTTATTTTGTCTGATTCGATTGGTTTTACTGTGTCTTCCACATAATTGAGCTTGTGCTGAATTTTGTTCACGGTTGTATGTGCGCAGGATATGCTTTCTCGGCAACAGACTTTTGAAACAACTTGGCGGGGATGGAGTTTGTGCGAAATTTAAAAACGTCACTGTTGGTAACGGAACGATGATGGTCAGTTGTACAGATATTTACTTATTGAGCACTCTTCTGTAGATTTAATATCAATTATCGTATCTTTTTGTAACTATACAGCATAATTTTGTTTGGTTTTGAGAATTCGTATAACAAACAGATAGCTGAAAATTTTATTCTTTGTCCGTGCATGTTGAACAAAAACTCAAATGCTGTTTTTTCAGCAATTTATTTTTACTAGTTTTGCAATCAAAATCAATTTTTGTCGACAGTACGCTGTGTCAACATAAAAATTAATGACTCAATGCGTTCACATTCAATGCCATATCAATACAACACATTTGTGAAAGATACGAGTTGTTATGTTCTTTAAGTACGTCCTTAGCTCAATAGATTGATCGCAATGAGGAGTTCATTGCGCGGTATCACTGACGCTAGAAGTGCTCTCAGAACACAAGTCGACTGATTACTGGGTCACTTTACAGCCAGAAAATCGGTCCGTTTTTGCTTTGTTTTATCGTCTACATACGTTAATGTAAACAAGGACTGGTTCATTGGTTGAGTTACTGAACCCTGTTACTCAAGCGTTTGTTATCGTCTTGCATCGCTGGAAAAGTTATTTTGACATTGTCTCGACCTTTTGTGACATTAAAATGATGAAAAAAAATGGCAACTTTTTAACCTAAATTCATTTGATATTCACTGTCTTGCTGTCAGCTTCGTGAGTGCGTTTGCTTCCATTTCACTGAGCGGAATGTTTTTGACGTTAAAATAACGGATCGTTTTTCTCCACCAAAATTGACATAAACTCTTTTTCGTTCAGGTACCCACAGATCTGCACGGCATCTACTGCTACTCCCAAAACGCAACTGGCAACGCCACCGGTTCTACGTTCATATGCGATCCTTACTTCGAACACAACGTACTCACCGAGTCACGTGCTATCCCTGGTCTCGGCAGCCCCGTTCACATCGGTAGCTGTGTTTGTCTATTTTAACTTTCCAGTTCCAGTCGGCTGCATAGCCGAGTGGTGAGAACACTGGAACGGCAATCGAAAGGGCGCCAGTTCGACACCACTCAAGAGCATGCGGCTGTGTCTGTGGCAGGACACTTGAAGGCATGCCTGAAGGTGGACACGAAGATTGGCTTCCTTGCCTTCCCGTCCACTTAATCTAAATCTTCAACCACCGGGTGTAAGCCTGGATACGACAAACAAAAACAAACTTTCCAGTCATATTCAATCACGCTACGCAGTTCAAGCACTATCATACCAGTGACTTATTGCTTTTGGAAAATCTTTTGTTGAAACTTGTTGTCAAACGCGACAGGTTATTGTTCAATTATTGATGTTTTGTTGGTACTATTGTGGCTATTTCACAACAACAACCAACTGTAACAAGAAACTGTTATTTTCACCATCGTAGATAACGGCGTCAGTCACTATCAGGATACCGGCGACCCCATCGTGTCCTTCTCTCCCAATTTGCAAAGCAACATGTTCGATCAAAGACTAAGCGAGCTACCTGAAGGCTACCCTACCTGGCTCACTGCTGACATGTTCACCTCCTTTACCGTTCTATTGGCTATATTCTTTCCTTCTGTTACTGGTAAGTTTTTTCGGTTTAAAATTAACGTCACTTTTTGCTTGCTAACCGTTGCGGGACGACTAATATGTTTCGTGTTGCCGCACAGGTGGGTTGTATGTTTCAGCCTAAAGTCGTGGAATGCTTCCGAAAAATCTTACGACGATTTAAGCAATTTCTTCCATCATAAAAAATCATATCAATACGAAATGTTTTAAGTGTTTCTATCTTGTATAGGTAGATTCGTATAAAACTACTATCATACAATTTTCTCCCATTCTGAAACATTTTCCATTATACCTGCTGTTAGCACGTGTTGCCGTTTTTAATTTTAACTTGTTACGAATGTGATTGAGCATGAACTTTAACTGATACTCTTTCATTCCAGGCATCATGGCAGGCTCCAATCGATCGGGAGATTTGGCTGATGCTCAACGCTCTATTCCGAAAGGCACCATCGGCGCTATTCTCACCACAGCTTTTATTTGTATCCTTTTTGGTCAAGTTTACTTTGCACTTGTTGTACAGTAGAGTTGACTGCATGTTACATTGTACTTCAATTCTCCCGTTGTTCAGAATCAACCTTAATTGGTCACTTGGTAAGGTAAAGGTAAAGGGGGGTCCCATACTTGATTCAAGTGTCGGGTATGAGAAGATAAGGTTCTCATTGTACTAAGCCTTCGGCACTAAGGAGAGTAGGGTGGCCAGTTCCTTTCTCTCGGCCGCCTTTACTTCAGCAACTACGCCCACCCAATTTATTACACCCTGGGTAGAGGTGAGCGGTGTTTTCAACAACCAGCTGAAGCCGGGAGTCGAACCAGGTTTGCATAATTGGAAAGCCAACGCCTTATCCGTTGCGCCATCCCACCGCGGTCACTTGGTAAACGTCTGTATTTTTACAAATAAAAATGCCTTAACCAAGCGGAAGTGGTTCAACTTTCGTCGAGTGCTTTTGAGCACCGCGCTTATAATCCGCAAGCTTGTTGATGACAGCTCACTAGCAACAACATCTCAGCAAACACGATGAAGCTTGAAACTATGAGCTTCAGTAACTGAGTCCACATCAGTTGCTCCTTTACTTTCGCTTTGCATTAAAACGCGTCAAGCTTACTCAGAGAAAAGATAAGTTGATCTTTATCATCGTTTTAAAGTTAGACTTGGAATGCTCAGACGTTTCTTTAACAAATATCATGCAGATTTATCTTCGGTTATATTTTTTGGCGTTTGTGTCGACGGGGCTCTGCTGCGAGACAAGTGAGTGACGTTTGATTGCTTTCGTCATTCTGTGATGTCAGTCAATATTATCTTAACATTGAAATTTGGTTTTAAATTTCTTAGCTCACTCAAATTTACTTTGGCTGGCAACGCTTTGCTAATTGCTTTTCTGTGAAACGTGTCATTTGCTTCGAGCAAATTCGAGTTGATACGTCAGATCGAACCCTGTTTGGTTTCCCAGGAACGGAGACAGCGTGGGAAGTGAGCTCGTTGTTTCGATCCTGGCCTGGCCTTCGAAGTGGGTTGTCTTGGTTGGGGCTTTCCTTTCGACAATCGGAGCTGGCTTGCAATCTCTGACCGGCGCTCCCCGGTTGCTGCAAGCCATCGCTAAAGACAACATCATCCCATTCTTGAAAGTGAGTCTTTTGTCCCAGTTGGCCGATTTGTCGATTTGCGACTTCCACTGATGAAAGCTTGATTGTGTTTTTAATATATCCAGTGTTCCTTGCCCATTGCAGTTACCTACCAAAGCCAAATTCTATACGAATAGTTACCATACGTGTCTCAACTATTTTCTCAGGTATTTGGCCGAGGCAAAGCGAACGGCGATCCCACCTGGGCTCTCCTTCTTACTGTCTTCATCTCGCTCATCGGGGTCTTGATAGCTGATCTTGATCTTGTTGCTCCCATCATCACCATGTAAGTAGTAGATGACGTATGGAATGATAGTCACGTGGTATTAGATTAGTGACTTAATCCTGCTATCCGATGCGCAAGCTTGTGGACTTAGTTGAATCAAGGAGTATTCAGACATTCAACCAGGGACGTCTGCATGAGCTTAGTTTTTAAATCGTTAGTAAAAAAAAATGAGTGGGTTATAGTAATTGTGTTTTTGCAATGAAAATGTTGCAAATATTCTCATCTTAACTTAAAGGCTGATGATGTTTGCGATGGATAGCGACGAATGTTCGCATTTTGTCGACATTTTATGTGTCTGCAGTGATCATTGCAAGCTAGACCTTCTAAAAACAAAAGACTAACCTTAGTGAAGCAAGCGCAATATTGTGTTCTTTACAGGTTCTTCCTCATGTGCTACATGTTTGTCAATCTTGCCTGTGCTCTTCAGACACTTCTCAACACTCCAAACTGGAGACCGAGATACAAATATTATCACTGGTTCGTATTCAGTGCAATTTGTCATAATGATCTTTTTATGTGCTCATCACATCACGCATTGATAGGTTGTATTTCTTCACGAATAATCGTATTGCTGGTTGAAAAAATATGATCCTACTGCAAAAGTGAATGTTTGTTAGTGCGCTTTGCTACAAGGTTTAAAGACGTAAGCTTCGTTCACGTGTCACTGCATGTTTGTAGTAAGGATGAGGACTGCACGTCTTCTTTTGGATTTATTCCCACTTCAAGTGAGGACGCCGGTGCAGATTGCAGTCCACATCACTCTGTCAGCAACATCTTCCTCCTCCTCCCACTACTTCCATTCTTCGGCCTTCCTCGCTTTCTTTTACCAACTTCCAGTTGTCATTCTTCTTCCGACATAATCTTCGTCTCTCCTTACAACGTGACCTAACGATTTAAGGCGTATCTCTCTCTCAGCTTGTCTTCTATCTTTCCAACCTGCATTCGTTCTCTGATGATTTCATTCCTTGCTCTGTCCTGCATTGTCAACCCCAAAGACCATCGCAACATTCTCATTTCTGCCACTTGCATTTTCCCTTCCTGTGTTTTCGTCATGGCTACCGCCTGCATTCCATACAATATTGCTGGTCCTACCACTGCACGTCTCATGTTACCATTTTAGTTTGTTGTGATGATATTTAAGTCACGAAGCATCTTTGTTTTCTTTTTAACTTGTACTGCATAGCTTTAGAGAAGGGCCCCTTAAACGAGGACAGTGGACCACAAGTTGCAGGCCTTTTGTAGCTTGACACGCCCACAATAGGGTGGTCCAAAAAATATTTTTGAAAATGTTAATGTCTCACTTTAAAATATTGTTCCCACAACCGTCGTTTACATTTTATATGCTCATTGCTCGGAATTCTAAACTAAACGTCACCTCACAGGACTTTGTCTTCCCTCGGAGCTTGCCTGTGCATTGCCCTAATGTTCATATCGAGCTGGTACTATGCATTGGCTGCCCTTGTCGTTGCGGCTGGAATTTACAAGTATATTGAATATTGCGGGTATGTGGTTTGCTTCAAAGTTACGCGTCGCTTGACTGAGTTTCATATTTCTTCAAGCGTAACATTTCGTTCAGGTTTAGACCAACTACCACATATTTACTCACAAAATGTAACGTGACCACTTCGGTAAACCTATGTTTGGTTGACTATAAAGTTTTGTGGTTGACTATAAAGTTTTGTGGTTATGCTAGGCTGGACATTCTGGACAATAAGTGGTCAATGTGTAAATATGAAATAGAGCAACCGGCATCAAGAACTGCCTTTGCTACATTTTTGCTTTTGTTCGAAATTAATAATAATTCTAGTAGAAATTAAGCAGGTCTTTTTACCGTCTGGCCGACAAACTCGATATCACATAAAAACGTGATCACTGAAATCAAAACAAGTCTATTGCTTGTTTTGTCTTGCCCAAATTCAGCTGAATCAAAGACTTGTTGATTAATTATTGAACAAACTGCGTGTCTCATTTCTCATGCCAGTTATTCTCTTTGACAATAGGGTTTTGTCATTTCCCAGCCGGTAAAGTGCGTCCTTTTTGAATTGATTGAATGCCTGCAACGTTAAATCAGCGTTAAAAGGATGTAATTCGCCAGCTGTGATGTCACCTCATAAATTGACTGTGATCATGTTGTAAAATTTCACAGCGCTGAGAAGGAATGGGGCGACGGTTTGAGAGGTCTGCAGTTGACTACTGCCCGTTACGCTTTACTACGACTGGAGAGCAGACCACCACACACCAAGAACTGGCGGTGAGTTGTACAAAAAGTTGCCTTTCTACATCTTTTCAACGTCAACAGACGCTGCATTTGCGCTGGAGACTGAAATGTCCAAAGCGAGAATAATGATTCCTGAGTTTTGAAACTTGACATTTCATGCTTTTTCCACCTTGACAGCTTTAACTTATGAGGATGTGTTTTGAAGGATGTGATGTGTTAAGAACGAAAGTAACTTAATTTTTTTCTCTCTCCGATGAGTGTCACCTTTGCTACGACTCTTCTGATGATGTTTCTGTTAACTCGTTTGCGAATATCGCCTTGGTCTGTTAGTGGATTTTAGGATTTATCAAATGGCAAGAATCTGTAGCTTACAGAATAGCGCGCGTGTAATTCAAAGGGGATATGTTTAAACGTCACAATTTTTTCCCCATTTTAACCATTGCAAAAAGTAGCCCATGCAGTTGGGCAATAATGCCGAAAACAGAACCCATTTTGACATTTTAATTAGCAAAATTTTGCAACACTTTTTTATACATCAATTTTTGAATTTCAGGCCACAATTGTTGGTTTTGATGAAAGTCGATGACAACCTTCAACCCAAGCACCCACAAGTTCTCGCCTTCGCTCAACAGTTGAAAGCAGGGAAGGGTCTAACTGTTGTGTCTTCTGTTCTGCAAGGAAATGGCGCCGAGCGCTACCCTGAAGCTAAAGCTGCCGAGCAGGTAAACTTGACACTGTGTTAGTTTTAGCTCAGGACGATCCCAAACGAATTAAAACGTTGCTATAAGGTTGTAACCACTGCCGCTGAAGTTCCGACGCCGTTTTAATAATTCATAGCTTTATTTTAAAATTTCATTAACATATTTAGAGGAAATCTCATTTGTTTAAATACTTTGTGTGATATTTTTTAACGTAAGTTTTTGACGATAAAATACCGTTTATTTACCAACTTTCTGTCTTCGCAGGAGCTCCTGAAAGCCATGGAATCTTACAAAGTCAAAGGTTTTCAGCAAGTCTTGGTAGCAAAGGACGTATCAGAAGGGATAAGCTCTCTCATACAAACAACTGGACTTGGAGGCCTGAGGCACAACACCATACTGCTGGGTTGGCCTTATGGCTGGCGGCAGAGCTCAAACCAAGAAGACTATTCCGCATTTTTAAGTATTGAAAAATAGTCGGCGTTGCAGAGATTTTGATTTTTCTGAACATTTTATAATATGCTATTGTTTCATTCGTCTAATTGAAGTAGTTACGAAAGAAAGTGATTCGACGGTCATGGTCATCATGGTCTTCCGCTGTTTCTCGCTTTTTATCCCTTGTGCGTCTTTTTTCCGAAAGTTATATTGTTTTCAGAACAAACTTTTACAATCTTTGATAATCTATTATTTCTAGTTGCTATAAAACTTATGTGATAACTATAGCAAGGAATTAAGTGTATAAATTTGACCTTTGCCCTCAGGTGCTGTTCGCTCAGCGTCGGCATGCCACAACGCCATCTTGGTTCCTAAGAACATCACAAACTTTCCAGCACGCAGCGACAGGTTGGAGCAAGGCACGATCGATGTGTGGTGGGTGGTGCATGACGGGGGACTGCTCATGCTGCTGCCCTTCCTACTCAGGCAGCATAAGGTACGCTTGGTCGTCAGTATTGTGGGTCAATTCACGATCTTAACTTTGTGTTTAGTGAAATACCCGCTTCAGACAAGCGACACTTTTGAGTGGGAACGCTGGAATTTGGTCAGAAATTATTAGACCACTTGAATTTTTTTTACAAACTTTTTTACATGTTAGGTTTATTGACAGTCCACCTATACATTAATGAATGGAGTCGTTAGAAAAATTTCTTCGTGTATTTTTGTCAGATTAAATCTGCTGTAGTTGTAACTGTATTGCACGTGGTTTTCACAGTGAATGACTACCTAAGCTAATTTTGGTTTCTTTTGCGTTTTTTGTTAAGGTTTGGAAAAATTGTAAAACTCGAATTTTTACGGTGGCGCAATTGGAAGACAACAGTGTTCAGATGAAAAAAGACTTGGCAACCTTTCTCTATCATTTGAGAATCGACGCTGAAATAGAGGTTGTTGAAATGGTAAGTGAATAATTTTCATCTTAAAATTAACTAAAAAAAAGCTTGTAGGCTATATTGCTGTGACTCTACGTACTCGTGTTGGTTTTATCCAGACAGAAAATTAGCCTTTTTTACATTGATGCAACGTTTGATTTGTTGGCTAGGTATAATCATGGAGTTTATTTTTAGTATAAAAAAATCCTACACCAACACTTTCCTTCACAACAGTGGCGTATTAACGTTTTTCTTCCGGATATCTTCTGCGTTTGCTTAAATCATAACACGATGCCACTGTGTTTCTACAGCAAGACTCTGATATATCAGCTTACACTTACGAACGGACATTGATGATGGAACAGCGGACACAGATCCTCCAGCAGCTCAACCTCTCCAAGAGAGAATCCCAGAGAGAGGTTAGTGTCTTCATTTCTTCCTGTTGACTCTTTTGCTGTGCGCTCATTCATTTTCCGTGTTGATCCGACTTCTGTATGCAGTATGTTGTTGTTCAGTGTTCACTGCAGTGCGCTTTTCTGTCATGTGTGTGCTAAAGGGTGTGCTTTTCGTTGTGCAGATTACTGTAATATACACAATTACACATATGCTTCTTTTTCTGTCCAAAAAATGATCATGTCTGAATTGCTAATAATTTTTAGTAAGCCGAACCATAATCCAAACCATTTTGTATTGCTAAAGAGTTGAATTCTACCACTTGTATTTTTAGTTGTTTTAACGTTTTCTTGTGACTTTAAAGAGTGTGAGTTCTGAAAATATTAATCCAGCTTTCTTCTATCCTGTTATTTCCTTTTTATTGAAAAGTAATTTTGCACAGACCTGTTTTTTTTTCACGGGCTGAAATTTTGTGAAAAAACTGTAATTTACACATAGCCTATGGCAGCGAAATCTTTTGTTTTGCTACTGCAATTCCCTGCTGGCAAAAGCTGCTGCTTTTGCACTCTCTGGCAACGTTGAAACGATGTAAAAATAGCAACTTTTTTGATTGGGAATCTATTCTATATGCGTTATTATGCGTTTAGCTGAGATATGCACTAAAGTTTATGATTTACTGAATTGAATGCTTACTTACCGCTTCACTAACAAGAACGTTTTGTTTTGGTCTTTGCTATAAGTTTTGATGTAAAATTGTGTTGATGTTTGTGATGTACTTTAAAAGTCATTTTAACAGAAAGGGTTTCATTAAAACATCGTTTGCATTAATATTTACTAGATTTTAAACTGGTCTTTAAGAAGGTGGTCTTTTAAATGACAAATCACCCAGACAGCAAAATCCGTCATTTTTACGTTGATTCAACGTCTGCATTGATTCAGACGTTGAATCAATGTAAAAATGACGGGTTTTGCTGTCTAGAAATTACCCCTGTTCCTACAAACGCATACCGTCATCCAATCAAGACGTTAATTCCATGCAAAAATCAAGCTTACTTTTTGTCAATGTTTTTCAACGTGTAAGAGCAAACGATAGTGTAATCGACATTTATTGCTGGGACAAGGTGGGGCAAGTAGTACAGCGATCACGAAGCCTCAAATTTCTTGGGCCAAGCAAAGTTTCTCCTTCGAATGAGGACGAACTGCCAGACGACTCCGCCACCAGTGAGACCGAGCAGGTATCCTGGTCGCAATGCATTTCACTTTCATCATTTTTTGCCAATATCAAAAAAAGTGAAGTGTAAAAATAGTTAAATGCATCCCCAAGTTCTTCAGCGTTTTTTTTTTTTAGTTTTTGTTTGCTTTGTTTTCCTGGCCAATGATTTTTTTGGGAACACTTCTTTTTCGTTTTGCATAAACTGCACTTTTTGTTTTCACAGTTTTTGTTGCAAGTGCATGAGTTTTGTTTGATTTTGTGTTTTGATAAACAATCACTTTATTTCTTTTGCACGTCGTTGCCATGACACCGAGTAACCAATTTCACTTTTGCTTATGACGTCATTTGATGGCGTTTAATCACAATTATGAGATAAGTTTCTCGCCGCTCTGTACCTCGTTTCGCAAGCATCACGCGCTCCTTGTTTATTTTATCATACTGTATTGACTATTGCAGTGGTTCTCAAACTTTTTTTTGTTGCGACGCCTCTGGAAAAATTTTCTGAACTTGCGACGCACCAGCAAATAAAAGTAAATGAAGAAACTTATGATTAAAGTTTTGTTTGTTGATACAGCAACAAAAAGCAATGCATATTATTTAATATGACGTGTGCGCTTGTTTGTTTTCACAAAGTTCATTGAATCTTGGGAGAATTTTTGAAATTGCAACCTGCACAGGCCTCGAAATTCACGGCGGACACCGCGGACATGTCCGCCGTCACAGCAGGTGATGTCCGCGGGAAGTACCATCTAGATCGGTCATATTTGTCCGCCGAAAAATAACACAGGAGCGATACAAATCGTCACTGCATTGCACGAACAATTGTTGCGAGAATATAATTTCCCGCGCATTTTAGCGCGCATCTAAAAAATGTGAATGCTGTATCCCTTAGCTTCCATTGAAGCAGGAAAACTTTCGATTTTTATGTTGCTTCAACGATTGATGACATTGAATCAGCGTAACAAAGGTGAATTCTTCGCTAAGAATCGATGGGAGTATCGGTACTTCTACACCAGTCACGCGCAACTTAGTTCAAGTTTTACGTCACAATGTCTGGCTTTGATCTCGAGTAATATTGATAAAGCAAGGTTGGTTACAAAATTAGATTTATACGAGTAGGCTATGACAGCAAGATGCAGCCAAATTTGTGAAGTTTTGGTATTACAGTAAGAATGAAAAGGCCCAGGAAAAATTTACTTTCGCTCACATGACACGCAAAAATAAACCTAAAGAAAAAAGCCAAGTGAAACTTTACACAGCAGAAAATAGTAGCGTTATTGTAGAAGTTTTCCGACTCGTGCCCAGAGTATTGTGACGCAGGAAGCCACACGACCTCGTTCGGTGGAAGTTGATCAGTTATGCGGCGTATTAAGCAGCTACACGGTGCTTTGGCTCTTCAAGCGAACGTCGTTGTGCTGATGATAGCCTTTCAGAGTGACTTTGCTGAAATTTTAAAAAGCCTTCTAAACCGTAGCTACAGTTCTCAAATGGCGAAGAATTATCAGGATAGGCTGAAGTGATCAAGCATGACGATCGCCGCTAAAATTGGTGTGTCTGCCGTGAGACTTAATTTGTCCGCCGAGATAGCTGCTCAGACCGGACACGTTTGTCCGCCGTCAGCAAAAACGAATTTCGAGGCCTGTAGTTTCTCTTTCACTGATTATTCGTGATCGATATTTGCTTTTCATCACCGCCAAGGCAGATAATTTTTCTTCACATAAATACGACGTGGCGGATGGGATAATAATTCGCAGTGCTTTCTTTCACCAAACTTGGATATAATCGTCATTCGTTGAATCCAAAAAATTGCCCGATTTCCTGCCACGAAAGCATCACGCATCCATTTGTAGTTTGAAAATTTTTCAGGAAAGTATTTTGCAAATTTCGACTCGAGCTTGGACAAATGTAAATAAATATGCTTCGCAAATTTGAAGGGAAAAAACCCACTTGCAACCTCAACTCGGCAGCAGTGGCCGGGTGGTTAGCGCGTTGGGCTCGCAGTCGAGAGCCTGCATGTTCGACTCCAGCCACCCGCACTAACTGTTGTTTCTCTGGGCAAGAAACTTTACGATAATTGCCTCTACCCAGTAATCGATTTCGAGTAATGGGTAGTACCAAATTTAAGTCATAAGTAGAGTAGACAACCGGAAACAGACATTGCAGTCGGCTGCAGCGTGGGTCAGGTGTACGTCGGAAGGCGTACACCGATGCATAGCGCTCAAGTCCGCTTTCCCGCAATGCAGGATAAAGATAATAAAACAAAAAAACTCTTCACTGTTTTCAAACTGAAATAACACCAAAAAAATGATTCAAAGTTTCTAAATTTTTAAACATCCAATAGGCTACTACTACGTTAGGGTATCAGCAGTGGCAATTTTTTTAGTTAATTGCAGTGTAATCGGCTAAGTGCATGGGACACATGTGTCCCAGCGGTCCTCAAAGGGTTAACTTCATTTTTATAATCTTAAACTGAGCTCAGCCAAGAAACGGAACTATTCTGCGACGCCCTTGGAAAAGTGAAACGACGCACCAGGGCGTCGCGACGCACAGTTTGAGAACTACTGGACTATTGTGTCAGGCTATCTACAGTCGGAAATATAACTTCGTTGTTTGATGTCAAGTACTGAGGTCAGTGGCGGACCGGGGGTATTAGAGGTTTGTGTCTGGGGATGAACCAAACGTGCCTAAAATTGTTGCCGTGACTACATTTTTGATGCCAATGTTTTATTTATCACGCAAATGTAGAGCAACCGGGAGTCTCGTATTAACACTTTGCTTTCCTCTGGGAAGGATGATCCTCTGGCTCCTGCATTCACCATTTACTCCCCTGGTTTTGATCTTGCTTGTTGTCACTGGATTAACTTTTCAGCTCACTAGCGTCATGGCGCGACTGCAAACGCACGATTATCATACGGAAGGTGGTGCTAAGGCAGAACCTGCCGATCTGGAATTGGATATTGATCGGACTCAGATGACGTGGACGCCAGGGAAGCTTGAGAAGGCGCGAGAAGAAACCGACGGCAAGAAGCAAGCATTCGGCAATTTACTTGACATAGTGCCGTAAGTATGACCTTTGGATCCTGTTCTTTTACCGAACATGCGAACTTGTACTAACGTTACAATATAAAATTAATCTTTTTCTTTGAGCTCACCACTTCTCAGTCATTTTGGTCAGTTTCAGTTTCAAACTCTCGTGGTTTTGGCTACACCAGTGGTCAAGCTTTCAAAAACCTGTGTATTTAAGTTACAAAATTGTAAGAAAAGAGAATTTCATCTTCAAACCCCTTCTGGATTTTTAATGAAGTCAAAGAAAAATCGTAATAAATGCAAGCCGACTTACATACACGTCACACATTTAAGCTTGCGTGTTAACTTTCAGCTCTACCTTTATTGTATCTCTTGATTTTTGATGCTGATTCTTTCTATCTCCAGGCAATCGACGAATGTACGCCGCATGCATACAGCTGTCAAGTTGAACGAAGTCATAGTCAATAAGTCGCATGAAGCTAAATTGGTCATCCTCAATCTTCCTGGACCCCCCAAAGGATCCAACCGTGTCCGGGAAGCTAACTGTATCCTTCTACAACTTTCTTGTTTACGTCATAACACTTTTTATTGACCTGTAGTTTAACAAAGGAGCTCTAACTTGCTCTTAAAGTATACTATTATATACTTTTTTTTTGCGGAAAATGTAGAATTATTTGAGTAGTGATTAGCGTAAACGTTCTCGACTGTTTTTGGCGACACAACAGAGCTGCATGTTAACAGCTGATTTTCTAAACGATTTAGATAGTTCTTATAAAAAATGTACCAATTCTTCGATTAACTGCTTGATAAATGATTCGGATTCAGTGTCAAGTATTACTTTTGTGACAGTGTTAAGTTACGCTTACGCTCAGGAGTACAAAATTTAGTAGACGGAAAGGCAAGGAAGCCAATCTTCGTATTCACCTTCAGGCATGTCATTAAGTGTCCTGCTTAAGACAGCCACGTGCTCTTGCGCGGTGTCGAACCGGCGCCCTTTCGGGTGACGTACCATGGCTGTCACCACTCGGTTGCCCACTTGGCTATTCGGCCGACATGTGCAGTTATCATGTACAGTAGCTGATACGCGATGGGAACAACAAGGCTATTGGACTTAGTAAAGTCGCCAGCGGAAGTGATTGCGTTTAGGTTCACGCTCTGAAAGGTGTTTGAAGCGGTTTTCTGTGCGATTATTATTCTCTTGTTAGATTCCTTGACAGTTTGCTCTGACAGATATGGAATTCTTAGAGGTTCTAACCGAGGGTTTGGATCGTGTGCTGATGGTACGAGGAGGTGGCCGTGAAGTGATCACCATCTACTCCTGAACGAATCAAGATTGGAAGCCGTTGTCTGGGTAAAGGAACCTGTACTTTTGTACGTAGGAAAAAGTGACTTGTGATACCGATGTATTTTTTGTTGACAACGTCCACCAACTAATAAGCTGAATAACCTTAACCTGTAGGAGCTATCCAGGCAATAAATGAATCGTTTTTTACATGGATTTAACGTCTGTTGACTATTAACGTAGACGTTAACGTTTGTAGACATTAAATCAATGTAAAAATACGACTGATTTGTTCCTGGGCATCTGACTTTTGGACGTTGCAAACAAACCTTGAAGCGATTCGTTCATGTCGTTTAGATCGTTATATCATTGTCAAAAGACATAGAATCACCGTATGAATGTAACATTTTTTCCGTTTTTACCTCTGCCATCTAATCAGCATTTTTTTACATTGATGGAACGTCGGTATACGTTGAACCAATGTAAAAAGTTTTGATTTGTTGGCCAGGTAAAAACACCTGTAAACGTTGCTCGTTTTTTTGGATTGTATCATAAATGAAACTTCCTTGCTGAAAATGCAGCTTGCGAAGTACTTAGGTTAACTACTTGCAGTTTGCACTTTAAAGCTGCTTCCTTTCAACTACTTTGCAGTTTTTTATCGAGTGTATTTCTAACAAGGGGTCAATGTGACAACTGGTTGCGTGTAGTTATGCAAATCCTCTGCGTCTGCCACTGTTGCGTTTTCACACTTGTCTCCTCCCCATTATGCTGTGGCATAGCAATTGTCACCCTTGAGTTTAGGTCGCCATCGTTACAATCATCAGACCGAGTTGACGAAAATCGTCAGGACTTTGCATTTGAATATACTGATACGACGCGTTTGTTCGAATGTAGTAGTAGATACTCGTAGCTCGCTCCATCATCACTGCTTTTACCGAAGTACTGCGCAATAGTGGTCCATGTCCAGTCCACAAATCAGTCGTTTTTTACATTGATTCAATGTCTGTAGACGTTGTCTGGCAAGCTGTATCACCAACCTGTGGATGAAAACGTTTGCTTTTGAATATTCAATTCATTACGTATTCTTGAAATGAAAACACTTCTGTTAGCTCGTTGCTGGCAGTAATATGTGATACGAATATAAATCAATTTTTACATCACTTTAATGTCTAAGTAATGTAAAAAGGGAAACTTTTATTTGCCAGATTGACCTGATTAGAACGGAATATTCTTAAATAACCTTCGTAGTATGAGAAGCTACTTTTCCGTTTAATATCGTTTATCCTCTATGTACAAGATTCTCACAGTTTTTCTTGCAAAAATGTAGTTTGGTTTTTTTTGAAGCAACGTTATGAAACGATGGTCCGATGTAAACCATACATTATCTGTATGGTTTTACGTCACCCTGTTTCGAATGGATATGCTATATTCACATTGGCTTACGTGATGTCAGGGCAGTATTTGATCTTAAAGTGGATATCATACTCTCTTATCCCAGACAGCAGAATCCGTCATTTTTACATTGATACATGAACATATGCAGACGTTGAATTAATGTAAGAATGACGGATTTTGCTGTTTGGATTGCGTTAGTATATCACACTTGTACTGAACAATAACATTTGCAGAAGTTAAATCAATGTAAAACTGAGTTATACTAGCTGTGATGTGACAAAGCGTTTGTCGCATTCCTTGCACGGTCTCAGCCAGCAAAAGTTACCGTTTTGTCATCGTTTCAACGTCCTGCGACGTAAAAATAGTTGAACTTTCACTGTCTGGATGAGTTCTTGTGTTTCATTTAAAATTCATCAAGCTAAATTTAACCTTACAAATAAAGCAATTAATTACTTCTGTATACTTGTAATATCGTACTGTTAAAGCAACCCCCTCTGCCAGTATTCTTTTCATATGCTTTCTTGTGTTGAGTTGCTTTGGCGTTATCCACATAGAGAATGAGCTACGATTTGTTCACCATGCGTCGTCTATTAACAGAACTCTAGTTTTTATTGACGATGCAATTTTGACGTCTTACCTGGCTTAAAGCTCAATGCTTGAATTCTTAGCAATTGTGTTTTGTGGTGATACTTGCGATAATACATTTCTGTTCATTGACTATTCTACTTTCGTACTACACCAGACCTACAAGCATCATCATTTTTGCTATCCCAGCCTAGTCTACTTGGCATAGCCGTACGGTAGCGTAGTTAGCGCTATTTGAATATGCGGTCCATGTGACTTCTCAAGACGCGTCCATAAAGCAATGTTGCGTTTATGACGATATATCAGGACTGTTCGAAACAACTATATTTCGAAGCCTCTAGAATCTCTATGCGTTGTTTCGATGTAAGTTTCATGTGACGGTGTAGTTTCTTTTTGAATTCCATTTCGTAGTAAAATTTTGTTTCTTTTCGAAGTGATGCAATTTCGTTTCGTTTTGAAAACGAAACCCAAGACAGCCTCAGAAAGCGCACTGGGCTACACTTAGGCTATATGTGGGTGGCCTTGGGCCATTTTCATAAAATAGCTTACCGTGGTCTTTCAGCTGTTCAGGCGATTGTGTAAAACAAAATTATTTCAAAACCTTTTGAAACGAAGTTTCGTTTCATCAAAAAAAAATGCATTGGTAAAGTCTAAACCTTGTTTTAGTGAATAATTTCGTTTCAACCAAAACCCCGATTTCGAACAGCCCTGGTCCACGCTGTTGGCCTGTCGTTTTCGTATTAACAACAATCGGAAAACCAACCTCTGCAGTTAGAGGTGAAGAAGATTTTTTATCCTACTTCACTTCAGTGTAAATTTTTAAGCAGGTGTGTGTTTGGTAGCTACGTAGCCTAATGCAGTGCCCTTGGGAAGATACTTGGGCTTGTTGCTCCCATACAAGACATCCTTAACGAAAGTAGTAAGACTCCAAAGAATACGCGGTGTTTTCTTCCTCGTCTCCTGCAAAGATTTTATTAAGCCTATAAAATGATTTTGGTCCAAAAGTAGGCTAACCTACTCTCTCATCCCCCTTGTCAATACTACTGGCCTTCTGATATTCCGGGCGCTGCTTTTGAAGAATGTCCCACTCAGTTTTCAAGACGTGTTATAGTTTTTCTCTTAAATTGGTACCGGTAACTAAAGTTTTCTTTGTTACATAAGCACCTTCTGACGATACCGCAAAGGGTGAAACAGGCCCGAAAGGTTACCTAACTAACTTTGATAATAGTGATTCAATTTACTTGAATTAACTCTGCTTGGCATTGGGCACTCTTTTGTGGTATTAATACCATTATCGTTAACCTACCCACTGGTGAGATTTGCGGGTGTCTTCGTCTCTGAATTTGGAAGGTCTTGGTTGGAATCCAGGTGCGTCATAACAATGACTTTGAAAACAGTTCTACCGTACCGTTTGTGTCGAGCGGTGAGAATGAGTCTGGTGATGAGGTGGAAATGAAAATAGCAAGCCGACCGTCAATAAAAGACGTAGCTGCCATCATTGTGATATGTGTGAAATATGAAGCAGCGTAGTCAACAAAATTTCCAGAAGTAGCCTAGAATGATAAACGAACGCTTCAATGAAGTCGAATGCTGTCCTAATATTATATATCTTAATGCCTTGGAGGAGAGTTGTAACGACGATCACATACCATGATGTTTTAATGTATTGGCCAAAAACGTCACAAGTTAGCCTATGTAAGTGGCCATAAATGGGGTTGGATGGTATTTGAACATAGAGCTATGATGGAGAGTTCACTTAAAGCACTTAGTAGTACATAAAAGCTCGACCAGCACTGTAGGCCTAAGCAATAATTTTTAACAGCGAAACCTCAACATAGTTGTAGCAAGATCCCGATATCAATTGAGCAAGTGTTCAAACTGGAAGATGGTGTTTTCGTGTTTAAAATTCACAACAATTTACTACCAGATTGCTTCTCCAACCTTTTTAAATATGTCAAAGAGGTTTACAGCCTGTCTACAACAAACCATGATAATGATTCTCTAAACATTCCATAGCCTACTTCTCAAAAACGCTTTCTCAGCATTCAATAGAATTCACAGGTGCGAAACACATGGAACGAATTTCCTTCTTCAATTAGAAAGATTGATGCAAAGTCACTTTTTGTTCACAAACTAAAACAACATTTAAGCAAAACGGATAGGCTACGCAATAGAAAGGCAACGTAGAAAGGCTGTTTTGCATTCTTGTGAAGATTTCAGTTCAAATCCGAAATAATTTACAAAAGATTAGGCCTACCTAACAATAATGTCGACTGTTTGTGCTGTAGGCTACTTTTATGTTTGTAGATATTAACAGCAAACGCAACATTCCATAACCAACACGAAACCGTCGCAAAAGGGGATGAGAGCATCATCCACACCATCAGGACATTATCATCTACCAGCTCATCCATTCCGTCACGCACCAGGACAAGAAACAATAACTTAAACTGGATCTCAAACCTCAATCGTCGTAGGCTACTGTGTGATGTGCAGTCTGACCATAGAAAGAGCTCAACACCTGCTCTGCTAGGTCACATCAAAACGGGCTTTTGCCTGAGGATGGGTTTCTTTTATGTTCGGTTTTCTTTCTCCATCCTATTATTATTATAACTGCTCATCCACATCAATATTGGAACTGGAAAATTCAATCCACAACACTTTTCAAGCTGTCATTCGTTACTAGCCTACATGTGTGCTTCTCTCTGTTTTTGTTTTATTTTTTGGTTATTTGTTTTTTGGGTTTTTGTGGCCGTGCTAACTACAGACATAGGCCTATAGCCTACTAGGCTACATGATTTTCTATTCAGGCATGTTTTAAACCTTTCAAGGTTTTGCCACCTTTTCCCGTTCATTAACGTGCTGGTAGGTCTATATTGATTTTTGTAGTCAGTAGGCTATCTTTTTCGTCCCTGACGCGTTAATGACGAAAAATAAAATGATTGAATGATTGATTGATCTTATAGCTACCGTACATGAATTAAAAGTTGACTACACAATCGGTGCCAAGCTTGATTGATTGAGTTGTAACAGATCAGCAAAGGCAAATTAATCGACACTTGTACAGTAGGTTATTTAATAGGCGCAAATTAAAATCCAAATTTTACAAGTGCTCCAGTGAAGTTAAAAATGTTTTCTTCCGTTCATATTGTACCTCAATGTATGCATTTCATCTTTGGGAAAATTATCATCAACGTGACATTACTCGCTTGCGTGTTGCCTTCAATAACGCATTTAGAGAAAAGAATTAAACCTTTCATTTCGTCTGTTTGCGAGAATTATACACAATACGAATTAAAAAGCACCATAGCAATCTAGATAGCCTACCACAACAGACAGGAAGCAGCGAAAGGCTATATCAGTCATCGAGTCAGCTGCGTCCCTGTTTTTGCGACAAATATCAAGCATCAGCAAATTAGCCTACATTGAAACAAGATAAGCTGATGTTCAATAAAAAAGAAAAGAAGAATTAGGCTAAACAGTGATGTACGCGCATACAAAATATACTGACGCCGTCAGCGTAAACGCAAACATTCGAAAAACCATACGCCGTATGCGTCAACGTAACTTGTAAAAAAGTTGGCGGCGTCAGCATCAGCGCATACACCAGCGCAAACTCATTTTGTTTGCTAGGTGCCAAACATTCACACTGTATAAACCACTTGAAACAAACAAGTTTTATTTTGAATTTCCACGAAGAAACACAAGCATCTGAAAATGTTCTTTGCCCATTGAAAATATTCTTTCAACTTATTCAAAGTTTGAAAAGTTTGATAAAAAAAAATGCAAACAACAACTAAGACATTAAAAAGTATGCGTTGACGCTATGCGCTAAAAAACCGCGAAAACTTTACGGTGTAGCCTCAAGCGACAACTATCCAAAAAAATGTGGCCGCAAGCGTTAGCGTAGGCTAAACAAAAAGTCTACGCCGCAAGTCTACGGCGTAGAATTTGCGGCGTAGCCTATAGCCTACGTACATCTCTGAGGCTAAATAATAGCCTACAGTGTCCGTGAACATCAAGTCTTGTGTAACATTATAACATTTGATGCATCAGTACGGAAATATGTTTTTTTTCTTTTGTTGGAAGATCCAAATCATCGTCAAACTCCATTTTTGCCTCCTGATGAGGTCTGACTGTTATCGTAAATCAAACTAGGCTACTGTCTTCATTACAATAAAAATATGCATGCTGTTTCTAGCCTTGATGGCTGCCATACCACAAAGATAGGCTATCAACAGCCATCGATGACTAACATATAGTCTTTCGCGCTGCTTCCTATCTGTTGTGGAATCTAGATTGTTATGGTGCTATTTTATTCGCATTGTTTATAACTGTAGACTGTAGGCCCACCATATAGCCTAGGCTACTATTCTCGCAACAGACGAAATAAAAGGTTTCTCTCTCTCTCTCTTCGTTTGCTAACGTTAAATTTGATTGGTTGATAGTAGGTCTTCTTCTTCTTGCGTTTGAGGCCGCCACAGATCACGTTGTTACATCCAGGCGCAGCAGCCAATGGATTGTGTAGGCCTATTTATCGAGCGTTGTTAGTGGTCACAGCGGTAAACCATAATCTCTTCTTGGGAAAATTTTAACATAAAGTTCCCTAATCCGTTCGTCTGTATATAATGACCGAAGAAACACACACTTGAACTTCTTTTCAAACAGTGTATTCCTGTAAAATTAGCCCGAGGCTATCGAAAACGAGGGGGTGCAACGCCTACACCACTTAAACTGTCACTACACAACAGATTACTTGGATAAAAGACGGAACTTTTGTCCAGCTAGCAAGCACTAAGCCAACAGTTAAATGTGCGGCCAACTTTCAAACAATCATTTTACGAATGACCAGAATAGATATCAATATCTCAAATTCACGTAGAAAGTAACTGTGACGCAATAAATGAAAGACAATTATGAAGTCATTCCAACAGGTGTTTAAAGCTGATGTAATATTTCCTGTTTAAACAGGCCCAAACAAGTCCAAACAAGTTTGACACAAGTCTATGAACGATGGTGCAATTTTGGCACATTTTCTAGCAAGTTCCATGACGTAATATTCAGTAGACTTGAACGGTTTTATATGACGTTTGATTTGTACAGAGATTGGCCGTAACATAGCGGCCCCTAGTTATGACAGTCTAACATGGCATAACTAAAAAAGAATTGAAGGACAATCGTGAGCCAATGAATAAAACACACGATACACAAATTTTTTGAATCACTCACGTTTAAGTTAATACGCAAATACAAAGGGCATGCAAAGAATGAACAGCAATAAGAATAAACACGACGATACATGAAATTGGTACCATAGGTACACACTAAATGACGCTATATACAATAGTTGCGATAATAACCGACTGTTCCGGGCTCAGACAAGTATCGGCCACCGCAGACAAAACCAGGCTCAAACCCTAACACTTAGGTGTTCTTTACGGGGGCGAGGCACGAAATATCCCTCAACACGTAGTCTACTTTCACTTTCCCCGTACTCTCATCATAGTTGCAGACGGCAACTTTGGCTCTACGAACCACAGGCTTCCCTTTCCTAATTTGTGGAACTACCTCATGCACCCTCCCAAGTTGATACTTCCCACGTTTACCAATGTCTTGGAGAGAACCTACCACTACAAGTTGACCAGGCTCCAAATTCTCGGCCATTTTTAGCCATTTTTTCCGGCCCTGAAGACCTGGCAAGTAAAAATCGATCCATTTATTCCAAAACTGCTGAGAAAGTGACAAATTGAACCGATAATCCCTTCTTAATTGGTCACGATCATGTGGTTGCCCAACAGCACAGTATGGGTCTAAGTATGGGGTCAAAAGTGAGGCAGGGGTGATGACAGTAAAATCCCTAGGGTCGTCACTCAAAGGTACCAAAGGGCGTTCGTTCACGATCCGAACGGCACTGCCTGTGTACGTAAGCAGTTCAATAAAATTGGGCTTACGAATTGAAGAGTCCAAAATGTGAAAAAATGCGATTTTAAATTGTTTTACCATTGCCTCCCAGGCGCCACCTTGCGCCGGAGCATACGGAGGTATAAATTCCCAGTTTATCTCTCTCTGTCTCAGGGCGTTGTGAAATTCAGCTGATTCTATCAACTCGGGTAACTTCTTAGATGCTGCCTGAAAGGTACTTCCATTATCGGAATAGATAGCATTAACCTGCCCACGTAAATCTGTAAACCTTGTAAAGGCAAGTAAAAAATCACTCAGCGACAATGACGTGACCAGCTCAACATGAATAGCGCGAGATGCCATACATGTGAATAAGAGTCCCCAAGCTTTTTTGTGACTCCTACCTTCAACAAAGGTCAATGGTCCAAGATAGTCTAAGCCGCAATCAAAAAAGGGTTTCCTATGGGCAGTTGTGCGAGACAAAGGTAAATCAGACATGAGCTGCCTTATAGGCCGAGCTTTCTCAATCGCACATACACCACAATCATTAAGATACCTCTTCACGGAAGCATTACCATTAGCGATCCAAAACTTCTGTCGCGTAGACAACAAAGTGTGCTGTACTCCACAGTGCGCATTTCGATTATGATGCGACAGTACAACAAGCCTAGTGAAGGGGTGTTTCGAAGGCAAAACAATCGGATGCTTTGCTTCTAGAGAAATCTCGGGAGAATTACTTAAGCGCCCTTCAATGCGGATTACACCAGCATCATCTACACAAGGTCTGTACTTTTTAAGTGAACGCAATTCCTTCAAGCGTTCCTTCTCACGTTGCGAAGCGCCAACACTACCCCGCTTTATCACTTCCTCAAGTGCATCCGGCGATCGTTTGGTCATTAAATGTAACACATCGCCATACACGCTCTTCTGAACAAACTTCACAGTTAAGTCTAAGGCTCTATTAAGATAAGAGGCGTCCAGTTTTGGCTTCATAAAGCTACGCTTTCTCGTTTTACAGCACAAAAATTCAACAAAAGCAACCAAATAAGCAATTCTCTTTTTCATAACATACAAAGAAGGTGCGGCCTCGATCAATCTGTGAAGGCCACCCTGTGCAACGTCAAGCGACCCCTCTTCGTCACGAAGATATAGGCTATGGACAGGTACTGGAGTGGGGTTTTCTACAGATGGAATTTCTTCACACTGATAGAGAAGACTAGAACCATTTAACCACAACTCTCGAAACTCTTTCTTTGTAATAAGATTTGGCCTTGTGCCAACATCAGCTGGGTTCATATCGGTAGGGCAAAAACGCCAATCCTGGGCTCCAGACAACAATAAAATATGCTCAACTCGACGCGTAATAAACTTATTCAAACGTAAATCAGGGTTCTTAACCCACTGCAACACAGTCCGAGAATCACACCAAAAATACTTACTGCAGTCGGGCATCTTCAATGCCTCGTAGGCCTGCTTCACGAGTCTTGCTGTATTCAAAGCGGCAACAAGCTCTTTCCTAGCTATCGGCCAAGAAAACTGATTTTTTACAACAATGGTAGATTTACCCAGAACGAAAGACACACTCGGAACTCCGTTAACCAGTCTACGTAAGTAAACAACAGAAGAGAAAGCTTGATTCGAAGCATCACTAAACCCATGCAATTGATATGAGACAATATCATCCGGACTGCACACACCAGAGTTTGCAAAATACCATCTCGGTAACGAAAAATCTTTAAGCAGGTCCAAAGAGCGAAGCCACGACTCCCACTCTTTAACAAAGCTATCAGGGACCTCGGTGTCCCAATCAAACTTGTCTATCGCCAATTGCTGAAGTATAAGGCGTGCTTTTAGAAAAAATGGCGCTCCAAAGCCTAGCGGATCAAAATTTTGTCCAAGCTGACTGAGCATACTTCGGCGCGTGTGTTTAGCTAAGGGCTTTAAGGAACATGCGATACGCATCTCGTCAGACTCGGTTTGCCACACACAACCCAATGTCTTCGCTGATGGCAAAGTCATATTTTCAGTCTGAAAGTCAATGTCACGAATCAAAGGTGAAAGCATCTCATTATCCAAATTTGACAAGACAATCATAGCCTCCTTGTTAGCACTCCACTTAACAAGTTTAAACCCACGGCTATCAAACAAAGCAATTGATTCATGAGTGATTTGCTGAGCTTCCTCTAAGCTATCAGCCGAAAATATAAAATCATCCATGTACATATTATTTGCAATATTGCAGAGAGTCAATTCACCAGCACTGCTGGGATTCTGCTCGATCATTTTCTTTATAGCCAAGCAAGCGATATACGGGCTACTCTTTATTCCCCAAGGGTGTACACAAAAACGAAATGGTACCATCCTACCATTTTCAAGGTCATCATCTTCAAACCACAATATACGAAACAAATCCCTTTGCGACTCAGGTAACATTATTTGAAAGAAGCATTTAGTCACATCAGCCATGAGACCAAATCTACCAAGCCGAAATCTAGCCAAGACATCTACCAGAGGGTTTAACAAGTCAGGACCCGAAAACATTACATCATTAACACAAGTTCCTCGAAATTCAGACTTGCCATCGTAAACAATGCGCTTTTTTAATTGTGACGTCACAAAGTATGGTAAATACCATTCAAATCCCTTGACATTTCCTGCTTCACCCGCACGCTCAATATAGCCATTAGATTTAAGATCTTTCATGGTGTCAGTAAGGAAATCACGAAGTTCAGGTTGTTTTAAAGCTTTCTTTCTTAAAGCAGCAGCTCTATCTGACGCCAACACAAAATTGTTAGGTAGATCAATATCTTCCTTCAACGGAACAGGTATCTCAAATCGACCATCTTTCAACTCAATATTCGGTTCGACAAGTTCTCTAGCCAAAATATCATTGCGAGACAATTCACAGGTTTCATTTTGCAAAGTCAAATCCTGAATGACTTTATTCAGGTCTGCTATTTCCATATCGCGAGACTCAATTTTACGCTGAAAGCCAGAGATGACATCCGACTCTGAAGACGTCTGCACTCTGCACACTTTAGCAACGCTTTCAACTAAGGGTGACTTACCACCACAAGCCAACCAACCGAGAGGAGTGAGCAAAGCATGCGGTTCACTACGATTGTCACCAACACGCTCTTCTTTTGCACACATCAAATAAGCGTTGTCGTTGCCAATCAGTACATCTACAGTACTACAATCATTCAAATGAAACATATTCACGTCATGAAAATGACGGAAACCACTTAAATCTTGTTTATGGGGTAAAGTTTTAACATCGTCAGCCCAAGCTGGGTTAACCACCGAGGTTATATCACAAAACAGTTCATCAGTCTCTAACGACTGGATGTTGAGTTTAACAAGGTCAGCACAAGTAGGTTTCTGACCAGCCAGAGTATCCATTTTAAACGACGCTTTATCATACGGTTTAAGACCAAGTTCGCACACCAAGTCACTCGAAACAAAGGTCAACTGCGAACCAGGATCATGCTGACAATACACCAACTTCGATTTGCCAGTCATTGGATTCAAAACACGAGCAGCAGTAACGCGGTTAAAGGCTGCTTTAACATTTCCAATCTTAACATTACGCACAGGAACTCTGGCACCAGCCTCATCTTTACCGACCAAATCCAGAGAATCACGTGACGTCACATAAAAATCATGCAGAAGAAAATAGTGTTTCCTATCGTTGGTAGGTCCACACTTACGACAGTTATTTGCATGATTACAGTCTCTAACCATATGCTGGCGCAAACAATTCAAGCATTTGCCAGCTTTCACAATGACATCTCTCCGATCTTTAGGTGTCAAGCGCAAAAATTCTTTACAATTAGACAAAAAATGATATTCAACTTGACCACGTGACGAACAACAAAAACACGCCGGTATGTCACTATGTCTGGCCACACCGCCGCGCGGTGCGCCAACAGCAGTCGAGTACTGCGAACTCCCTGAAATCACATTATCATGGGGTTTTACCGACGTCTGCCTAACCGGACATGAAGGCAATTTTCCTTTGCCAAACTTTTTAAAATGCTGCGACTCACCAGAATCGCCCATTAGCATAATGCTAAAATCAGTCGACTTGCGCGTTTCCTCCCGTACTACAAAATCAAACAAACTCTGAAAAGTAGGTTCCTCAGTGCTACCATACTGATCACCTAAAAAGTCAAGATAACGCTGCTTAGCGTCAAACGGGAGTCGTTTAGCCAAATCCAAAACAAAACGTCCTTCTAATTTATCACGCTGACCATAAGCTTTCGCGTAAAGCAAACACTGCGACAATTCATCTTTAAACTCTTTCAAATCACTGGAAGAGATAGAAGTCAATTTGCTACCATAGCGATACTTTCTAATTTCTGGTTCTGCGAAAAGACCTCCACGAACTCCAAAACGTTGGGACAAGCGAGATAACGACATTTCTATCCTGTCTTCCTCTGACAAGCCAGGAGTGTCGGAAACCAAATTAGCAATCGTTTGTGCAGCTGTTCTAACACAAGCTGCTTGCAACAAAGTCAAACGAGTTCCCTTAAAGGGCGAAGCTGCCATCAAGGCCATAACACGATTTTTAAAGAAGACAAATGGCATATTATTACCATCGTAACCAATCAAGGCCGCCTTATCGAAGAACGTCCTACTATTTTGGTATTCAAAAAAGCAATCCTGCTGTTGAGAACTCGATTTAGCGGGAGAAGACAAGCTATATCCCTTAAGGGGCTGAGTGGGCTCAGTCACATGCACAGCCTGATCACGATCCTCAAACACGTTAAAATCAGGAGACACGATACGCCTCTCACAACCACCTAAATTACGTGTAGCTGGGCGATCAGCAACTAGCGGCGCAGAAAACTTTGAAGGGGGCAAAGCATTACTGCTAATGGCGGCCCCGTGACCTGTACGCTCTGGGGGAGGAGTTCGGTTGTAATTTGCAGACCTTGGCTCTACAGCCTTCGGAAGACCCTTAGCCGCGGCCCCGAGACCTTCTAAAACAGCTGGAAAACATGTGGATTGTACAGGTCCACTTACAGATTGAACAGGCGTCTGGAAAAGGTTAGGTAAATTAAACTGCGATTGATGTTCACTTCTGGAATGCCTAGAAGAGCCCTTCCTAGAGCTACGCCGGGAGCCCAACTCAGAACGATATTCAGCTAAAGCTACCTCCTTACGTTGTTCAGCCCTCAACTGTGCGTCTTTGAGTGCGAACTCAGCAGCTCTCGCTTCGGCTCTCGCGGCGGCCTCAGCAGCTCTCGCTTCGGCCTCAACTCGTATGGTCTCAGCTCTCGCTATGGCCTCAGCAGCTCTTGCTTCGGCCTCGGCTTGGATCTGGAGCTCCTCTCGTCTTAGCTGTAGGTTAATTTGTGCAACTATCCGTGACGAGCTCTCAGACATCCTAGTGCTTACATTTGAGGCGCTATCCTCAGGATGTATGTCAGCATCTAACCTATCTGAGAAATCACTTTCTTTTTGTTCGAAGTTATTTTTTAACGAGTTAAATTCGGGATCTACCCTATCACGAAGTTCTGCCAAGATTGCAGAGTTAACAATTTTACTCAAAAGAGCATGGAAATGCCTAAATTCCTCTTCTAAAGTAGATAAGTTAGATCTAAAAATTAACAGTTCCTGCTTATCACTCAAAGAACCTAGGGCCACAGAAAGTTTCCCAATTTGAGTCAAAATATCCCGTCTAAGATGCCGGGCCTCTCGAACTGACTTAGCCTCATCGTTAATGGGTCCCTCCCCAGAATGGCCTGCCCGACCGCAAAGAACATCATCAGGCTTAAACTCAGTCGAGTCGACGGCGGTCGAGTCCCTGTCACCACCGAGTGTAGACATATTAAATGTTAGGGCTAAATTTAACAATTAAAAAATTAAGTTACACAAACACACAAAATTACAGTAGTTATAAAAAACTTAACTGCAAAGACCGTAAAAATACAAAAAAGAATTTAAATGCACGATACCGTAGCTGTACGAGTATGTGAAGTCCAAACGTCCACAAAACTTGCTTGGATTCTTCCACTTGAATCTTCAAGCACAGATGGATTGCCTTTAATCTTCTTTCTTGCCAATAAATGTCAAAGTTATTTTTCTTCTGTACCAAACTGAGAAGAAATGTCTTTACTTTTTAGCTTAAAGTTCTTCAGTTGCCTACCGAGAAGAAATGTCTTTAATTTTCTTTGCTTCTTTAGACTACCAACCAATAAGATCTTCTTTTATTATTTCTTTGCTTCTAAGTGCTTCTGTGCCAAACACTAGACAGAGAATCGTCTTTTATTTTTTATGGTCACAGCGGTAAACCATAATCTCTTCTTGGGAAAATTTTAACATAAAGTTCCCTAATCCGTTCGTCTGTATATAATGACCGAAGAAACACACACTTGAACTTCTTTTCAAACAGTGTATTCCTGTAAAATTAGCCCGAGGCTATCGAAAACGAGGGGGTGCAACGCCTACACCACTTAAACTGTCACTACACAACAGATTACTTGGATAAAAGACGGAACTTTTGTCCAGCTAGCAAGCACTAAGCCAACAGTTAAATGTGCGGCCAACTTTCAAACAATCATTTTACGAATGACCAGAATAGATATCAATATCTCAAATTCACGTAGAAAGTAACTGTGACGCAATAAATGAAAGACAATTATGAAGTCATTCCAACAGGTGTTTAAAGCTGATGTAATATTTCCTGTTTAAACAGGCCCAAACAAGTCCAAACAAGTTTGACACAAGTCTATGAACGATGGTGCAATTTTGGCACATTTTCTAGCAACTTCCATGACGTAATATTCAGTAGACTTGAACGGTTTTATATGACGTTTGATTTGTACAGAGATTGGCCGTAACAGTTAGGTCCACATGTTTATCTTGTGGTCGGTAGGCTATAGGCTACAAGACATTGATAGATAATGTGGTGTGCAGTTTGAAAATATGAGCCACACGCACAAGATGGTGAATCGGCAAGACCCCACTGGAACATGTTGCTGCTGAAACGGCCCACTCCAGTCCGCAGGCGATTGAGCTTCACATATTCCTTCCGGGGTAGTTCTGCTCCAGGTGGGTGTTGGTATTGGGAAGGACTATGAGTTGGGTTGGTCTGGCAACTTCTCTCCATTCACGGTTCCAAACTTCGGTAGTAGGTAATAAAAAATAAGCTCGTAATTTCATTTCAAATACTTTTGCGCCGCAGCTGTGTGTAGGATAGGCTTAGGCCTACTATTGTAGCCTATGCCTTTTAGTTTTGTATTTTTCTTGTTTTGTGTGATTTGAATATGGACACTTTTGTCTGATGCAAATAATAAGTAATAATAATCAAAGTCACAAACGAATAGCCTACGGTAATTTAACGAGAAATAATTAGCCCACGCTTGATATGCAACACTGCTTGCATGTGCTCAAGTTGACTTTTTAATAAGCTATCTGATTATGCTGATTTTTTAATATCACACACTCTAACGTTAGCTCAGATAGCTCAGTTGGTTAGCGAGTGACTTCGTGAACGAAGAAGCTTCAAGATTAAGCGGCGCTGGTTCGACTCTTGGAGTGTGCGCTTGAGCAACGCACGTTAAGTCTGCTCTCCATTTAGCGGCATCTAATGGATGGAATAATTTTCCGGCAACAAGACTGCAACAATCGGAAATTTCACTCTGTCAGTCTCGGTAACCGGCCCTGCGTACAAGTATGTGAAACTACCAGGAATAACCTATCAAAGCTTTGTCAGACCGAGGATAAAGATTCAAAACCAAACCAAACGTTGAATATTTGAACAATCTAAAACCGCATTTTCAAAGGAACATTTTAGTAATCCTCATTAAAATTCTACTTTTTATTTTTATTTTGAGAAACTCTGTTGAACTTGTGACTTTCAGTTGGCGTGAATTACAATTTGGTAAGACGAAACACGCGCACACCGCACAGTGTTAAGTGTTTAGATCAGGGTAAAAAAATCCGATTTTTGAATAAATAGGAAAGTTTTCATTTTGAAGGAAAGTTTGATTATATTTAGTGGTATAGTTTGATTCGTATGGTCAGAAAAATGACATTTTTTTTCATTTAGAAGCAGTTGCTTTAGCAATCTATGCTAGAAAAGGAATTTGGAAAGAAATTTAGATATATACGGTAGGCCTAGGTTACCATTATAAAAAAAAAATAATGATGCGTATTCTGATGAAACTATACTTGTGTCATGTGTGGCAAAAGCTTCACAAAAAATTGTTTTTACCAATTTTGTGTGATAATCTTTGTTATTTATTGGCAGTGGCTATTTGACCGGCGCCGGTCTTTGAATCTGAAACACTATTTGACCGGTCATGACGTCACTCCATAGGCACTTCTTTCTTTTTCTCTTTCAAAGCAAAAGACGAGAAGAGTGCGTATATAACTTGTAAATTCGACGATTATCTTCAACTGATTGGATGGCGCGTGGGTTACGTCTCTGGTTGATGTTCCAGAGGGAATGAGTTCGATACTTCGCGGAAGCGTTTTTTTTTTAATTTTTAACTAAATTTTGACCCGAAGTGACTCAATCGTTAGGCTGCTGCATTTTGTAGTCAATTTTTATTTTCGGAAGCAAACAGCCCAATTTTTTATGTCTTTTCAACTATGAGTAATAAAGTCAGAGTTTTTTAATTTTCTTGAATTTGAGAATTTCTCTGGATAATTTTCCGTTCGTCATAAGAGGATGTGACCGTGTATGCCGAACGACGCAAAAATGTAATGCGTCGTTCGGAAAACACGGTCACATCCTCTTATGACGAACGGAAAATTATCCAGAGAAATTCTCAAATTCAAGAAAATTAAAAAACTCTGACTTTATTACTTATAGTTGAAAAGACATAAAAAATTGGGCTGTTTGCTTCCGAAAATAAAAATTGACTACAAAATGCAGCAGCCTAACGATTGAGTCACTTCGGGTCAAAATTTAGTTAAAAATTTAAAAAAAACGCTTCCGCGAAGTATCGAACTCATTCCCTCTGGAACATCAACCAGAGACGTAACCCACGCGCCATCCAATCAGTTGAAGATAATCGTCGAATTTACAAGTTATATACGCACTCTTCTCGTCTTTTGCTTTGAAAGAGAAAAAGAAAGAAGTGCCTATAGAGTGACGTCATGACCGGTCAAATAGTGTTTCAGATTCAAAGACCGGCGCCGGTCAAATAGCCACTGCCTTATTTATTAGATTGTTACCGGTACTATATCCAAGCCTTTAAGCAGCCGGCGGCCATCGCGGCCGTGGCCGCTAAGTACCGTAGTGTTTGAATGACCGCCTGTGCTACCTCCTCCGTCGGCCAAGTTTGGCCGCCGGTTTCTTTTAGCCAATTATTTAATTTTGCAATAGAATGATCGTGGATTAAATGTCAAAAATATGTAGTATCAAAGAGTGACGCAGAATTAGGTCAGCGCATCATAGTCACTACTGTTGTATTGAATATATCCAGATGCGATCACCAGCGCTGTAAGTCTTGTTTGCAATTCTCGATGTTTATTTTAATGAAGTGTTAATTCGAAGTGCTAATTTACATCGGCTGGCAATATTGTCGTTTTTATATCGATTCAAGGTTGTCGGATAGTGAATCGTTGTTAAAAAGGAGAACTAGGTTAGTTGACATCCGTGGGTAAAACACGTGTCTTCATAGTTGAGAACGCTGTGGGTTAGTTAGTGACTTCACACTCTCAATGTTGACATCATAACGGAATAAATGGTCAGGTTTTAATGCAGTTGAAACAATTTACTGAGCTGCAAGCAGTTAAAACAATTTAGGGTCGTTAGATGGTCCCGCAATACCGGATTACAATCCCGATAAAGCATTTAATGCGTGGTACAACGATTCTATTGCAGGACGTCGCCCAGACTTCAACAACGCTAAGTGATCATTTTAACATTGTTGCAAGGTTAATGCTATTTACTTGTGCTATCGTTATTGTATTTTGGCCTCCAAGCACGCAGATTTGGCCGCCGAGAAGGAGGTCTCGGTAGGCCACGATAGCTGCCGGAAAAAAACACGAGTTTTAAGGCCTGATATCCTAGACCTAGATGACCTTAGCAGTTTTATAGGAAACCGAAGGTATTCAAGATATTAGTTTTGTACTTGGATATGCACATTGCACATAAAATGTACCGGTATCAATTCATCGTTAAACAGACAACTTATGCTTGTTGCTCATCTTTCTTGCCATGCGTAAATTAACTACCGGTAACCGGGTGCAACGTAGTTCGTACCCTGAACAGTTCGTACCCTGAAAAGATTGAGAGAAAAAATTCAGAACGGTCAAAGTCGCTGTTCGGAGTTTCCGCAAACAAACAAACTGAAGAGATCGATAGAAAAACATAGAACAAAGCTGAAGTCGCTGATCGCAGTTTCCATTTTTCCACAAACATTTTAAAATTTCTGGTAATGATCCTAAGAGTTTGCCGAAGTCGCTGATCGCAGTTTCCGCAAACATTTTAAAAGGGTTAGGAAAAGATTGAGAGAAAAAATTAAAAAAAGCTGAAGTCGCTGATCAAGGTTTCCGCAAACAAACAAACTGAAAAGATCAAGACAAAAAATAGAACAAAGCCGAAGTCGCTGATTGCAATTCCCGTTTTTCCACAATTTTTGCAAACATTTTAAAATTTCCAGTAATGATCCTAAGAGTTTGCCGAAGTCGCTGATCGCAGTTTCTGCAAACATTTTAAAAGGATTAGGGTTGAGATCAGAGTTTAAAATTTAGAAACATTTTAAAATTTCCGGTAATGATCCTGAGAGTTTTTGTTCGTTTGCGGAAACTGCGATCAGCGACTTCGGCTTTGTGCTATTTTTTCTTTAGATCTTTTCAAAGGGAAAATTTTAAAATGGTTGCGAAAACTGCAATCAGCGACTTCGGCATTTTTTAATTTTTTTCTCTCGATCTTTTTAGGGTACAAACTGAGGGTACGGACTAGGTTGCATCCCTGATAACCTACCGTAATTACAGGTACCGTAGTAGCCTAGTTTATCAAAATAACCCTAACCCAAAAGTGAGGTTCGGTTTATCAACTATTAATTCAAGATACTGTTTTAGCAACTTAGGCAACTCTCATCAGTGACTTCGGTGCTTTTGTATTTTTCTCAATCTTTAATTCGATAACCCTAACCCAAAAGTGAGGTTCGGTTTATCAACTATTATTTCTAGATAAAGCGTGGTCAGCTATTTCGGCAACTCCAATCGGCGACTTTGGCACTTTTGTATTTTTTTCTCTCGATCTTTTCAAAAGAGAAATTTGAAATATTTGCGGCAACTCCGATCAGCAACTTCAGCTCTGTTGTATTTTTTTCTTGTTAGAAAGTCTCAAATACACGCTTGATTTGCAAAGTGACTATATCGTACTCATAGCCTATCACATCAGTTTATTTTGATATAATCTGAATAGCTATTGAGCAAACTACAAACCTAGTGTGTGCTTAAAGCAGGGGTCGGCAACCTACGGCCCGCGGGCCGGATCCGGCCCGCCAAGCAAAATTATCCGGCCCGCAGCATTTTTGCAAATTGTAGTTGGCGGGCCAAAACGAACATCCCATTATTTTATGCTGCCATTTGGTTTTACATAACAGAATTAAGATTACTAAATGTTATGTAAAACTTTCGCAATTTTTACTTTTCCATATTTATCCATAACGCTCACTTGTAATCACGTAGCCTGTGTACTTATGCCGCAACAATGCTTAGTTAAGGCATTGTCGCCATTTTGAATTTCCTTGATATTCTTTCTCTGCGAACTGCATTTTAGAGAGAGCGACGTTGCAGGCCTGACAGATAGTTTGATAGATTTGAAGTTTTAAGAATTAGTTTGTTTGAAGGTTGATAATTTAGAAATATGTGTAGCTTAGGAAGCAGGAATTGGCCTTTTTAGTGACAGCCGGTCCAGAATTTTAAATTACTTTATTTTTTAGAGTTATAATTTACTCCCAGTTCCATTTTTCCGTTTTTTTCAACAAGTGATTCTTGTCTTTGAAGAATTTGCTGCTTGTTAGAATCCACCAAGCATAGGAAATTATCACAAAGCGCCTTTGTACCCGCGACCTATCGATCACGGGTCGCTTTGTTATAGTAAACTAGGTTTGGGGCAAAATTTAGCTTAAGCTTGCAGAAGGTAGCATCAAGGTACTTGGCAGTTTCACCTTGAAGTCCGGTTATATTAGCCTATTTACTGCATGCTAGTTGCAGGCTACATGAGTTGCGTTAGTAATAGTCAATTAACCGTATATTTAACGGCAAGTTGAGAACACAACTTACTGATGACCACTTGCAAGATGTTATGATTCTTGCCTCATCCAACCTATCACCTGACCTTCAGAAACTTTCTAGCAGGAAACAACATTAAATATCACATTAATGTTGTGCTGTCAATAAATAAAGTACTTGGTGTTTTTCGTTACCAATTGTTACTAATTTTCTTTATATTAATCTATATAAGCCTATAGTAGCTAAATATGGAGATACTCTGATAAAAACGCCAATTTTAACAATATTATGAAAAGTAAAGAAAACGCAAGTGCAAATGGAAAACTTGTACGGCCCGTTGACATCTGCGCAGTTTTGTTTTGGCCCGCGACTGAAGAAAGGTTGCCGACCCCTGGCTTAAAGGCTGCTGAAAAAATCGAAATTACCCAGATAATAGTCATTGTACACCCCCGGTCGTTTCCATTGGGCTGACAGTTTTAAAAACATCTGGCAACACTGACAATAGATATTTATGGATGCCTGTAATGGTTAGTTTCCAGACTCGCTTATCTATTTTCCATTTTTATCTATTTTTTTTGCTGCAAGGTTTATTTTACTATTCAACCCATTTACAGTTTTGTCTCCTAAATCTATTTATCTTTGTTTTCTAAAAAATGACACAAGATTCTAACTGCAATGGAGATGTACAAAGGTGAGTAAAACCTATCTTTATTTTCAGTTTTGTTTTCTATTTAATATTATCAACATTCATCATCATCATAATCCATCGTCGGTTTGTTCCCCACTAGTGGGGGTGGCCGGTTGTTTCCGCGCAGCAATTGTCTTAATCTCTTTTCTCCATTTCACCCTGTCCCTTGCATCTTCCTCCTTCAGTCCGACTTTTTTAAACTCATCTTTCACTTGTTGTTTCCACGTTCTTCTTGGACGACCGCGTTTCCTCTTCCCATCCACCTTTAGATCTAGTGCCTTTCTAAGAAAACTTCCTTCCTCCCTCCTTATCACATGTCCATACCATCTTACTCCATTTGCCCTTGCCAGTTGGTCTATGGTCTCTCTCATCTTTAGCATGTCCAACAATTTTTCAGTCCTTTTTTCCCTTCTCGTTTTCACCCCACACATTGCTCTCACCATTGACCTTTCCGTTCTTCTCAGGATTGCCAGTTCACTCTCTCTCAATACCCATGTCTCGCTACCATATAGCATTGCAGGCCGCACACAGCTCCGATATACTTTTCCTTTCATCCTTAGTGAAAATTTTCTGCCATACAACATTTCCCCACATTCCCTGAACTTTGCCCAGCCCAATCTTGCCCTTGTTGTCACCGCTGCTTCACATCCACCACTTCCATTTATCCGATCACCCAGATAACAGAAGTCTGTCACTGTTTCGATGCCATGGCAGAACTCATCATCATGGCCTTCCACTTCATTCCTTCCTTCACTGCATTTCCCACAAACAAAACACTTCGCCAATCTTGTTGCGGCTCTCTTGACATTAGCACATCTTGCATGTACCCACTTTCCACATTCCTTGAAAAAAGTCATTACAAATTACAAAAAGTCCGTCATTACAAAACATTATGTTTTGTAATGACGAAACAACATCTGGCTCTGGTATGTGCAAGAGCTTGCACATACCAGCTCTGTGTGTGACGCTGTAGTCAAGTTTATGACCTTCGGTAAATCTAATTTGTTGTATCATTGTGGTATCATAGTACCAGTAATGTGAGGACCAAGAATATACATGTTGTGTGTAACATTGGTCTAAATATATTGTATATGTAATATTGAAAATTGGATCAAGGAAGTCTATCAGAAATCTTTATTAATGTATCTCAAAAACATTATTAAATCGAGTGGATAAAAAATATTGCCAAGTTTGAAATTTCACCAAAAGTGCACCCTTTTAAACGGTCGTCGGACCACTCAGCATGCGTCAACTCAACAATTATATTTCAATGTGAAGAAAGGCGTTCTTCCCGGCTATCAGCACAAGGCTGATTACTCACTAGCACAGCGAGCTGCAGTGACGCTTCGCTAACCAGAACGGTGTAGCTTCCACGCCAGCCATTGAGACCTCCAATTAAACGTTTAAGTTATTTTGGCAGCCGATTGTAGCATCGAATAGACAGCGATAGACACGTGTTTCGCCCATGAGGCTGGGCTCATCAGTATCGCACCGTGTCAAACACGTGTCTATCGCTGTCTATTCGATGCTACAATCGGCTGCCAAAATAACTTAAATTATATTTCAGCTATTGCCAAGTCAGCAAATGAGATTGACGTGGGACTCGTGGAAGTTGCCAGGTTATTGCAAGTTATGGCTTGCTGAGTTGTTACTCACTTCCATCATTTACCAACTTCTGCCACTTGCTCAAATGTTGTTATAGCTCAGTTGTCACTTGCTAGTTGTCGCTTGCTCTGTTCACAACTGCTGACTTGCAGGAGACTGTTTTAAATGACTTTAACCATTGTCACAAAGCACCTTGTTTATGGTTTAAGAGTGCTTGATTACCACATCGCTGCTTGGTGAGAATGGTGTGCCAACAACTGCGTGGTTGGAACATTGATGAAGTAGATACTACATAGGCATATTATTATACCAAAGGCTGGAAGCTCCAGTTGGAGTTTCAATTCTCTAGCCAAAACTTCTGGCCAAAATGTTGCCTCCACTTGTTTTTTTTATTTATTTTTATTGAGTACTTGTTTACCAATGTGTACCTTGATCACTGTGATTGATTTGGGAATGTTTTTTCTCAGACTGAAAAAGCCGTTTTGGACGCTTATTCTTGTCTGTGTCACAACTGTCACATACTCAGAGGCTTTAAACCACTGATGCAAACCCCGGTCGCTGTGATTGACAAACTGCAGCTTCTGCTTGTTGTTGTTGAAGTGTTGTCGGTAAACTATTCCATCCACAAGGTGCTGCTGAATGGAGAGCTGTCTTTAAAGAGTGTGTTGCTCAAGCACACACACCAGAGTCAAACCAGTGCCTTTTAATTTGCTGTTTGTGTACAAAGTCGAAAGCTTTACCAACTGAGCTTTCCGAGAGGACTTTTGTAGTGTTGGGAGATTCACCACACACCATTAATGTCGTGCCAACTATAAACTACAAACATATGTACTGTTTACTGATAGAACAAATGTTAATTCTGTATTTTTTCAGCAAGCGGCCTGCCCCTACGTTATGGGCACAAAGAAATCCGGTAGTTTTCCTCACATTCAAAGTCGAAAGTTGCAATAATCCTCAAGTTACGTTTGAAAGCGACCGAGTGACTTTTTTGGGTCAAGACAGTGTAACAGATGATGTGTTCAGTAATCAATTGCAAGTTTTTGATGAAATTAAACCAGAGGTAAGAAAGTCAAACAATTAAACTCTCTATACGTTTCTTCAGCAAATTTGTATCCTGCTATTGTTTTACAAAATTTTTGTAATACGTTTCAGAAGAAGTTACAGAATTTTAAAACATATGAATGGTTTACATAAATTGCGTTATATGCTTTCACACAGTATTTCTTTGTTTTTGTCTTGGAGGGCTGAAATTGGAATTTGGTTCGAAACGTGCAGATTTATGATTACACAGCGGTTTGAATGTCGAATTGTTTAAGTTGTGCAACAAGTGACTACTTGCATTCATTAAATGGATGGTGCCAATGTGTCATGCTTACAGCTGCCAGAGAATATCTGGTTTACCATTTAAAAATCCTTCTAATATTAACACTTATGTTGCCTATATACTTTGAGAAAATTTTATTCAAATATCTATGCAGGGTTGTGTGTGGTCAAAGAAGGGACCCGGCATTGAATGTACCCTGCAAAAGAAAGAAAATGGATTCTGGCCCCGATTGTGCAAAGAAAAAACAAAGGCATGTTCATGAAATAAGTTTAAAGATATCATTATCTATTTGTTTGCAACAGAGTGTTCTCAGAAAACACCATTTGTACTTCTGCTACCTTCTTCATCATTTCAATGTTTAGGAACTATGTGAATGCGCTGTTGTGGGAAGGGTGCCACACCTCTCTTGTTGCGTTGCATAGATGTGCGAAAATCGTCATTTTTACTATACAGTATTGTCAGACGATACCTGAGCAGCCCTTAAGACAATTAAACACAGAAAAACTTTTTAACTTCTTATATCAGACGCTCAATGTACAATATCATTTAAGGTTAATGATTTAGTCCAGAAAAAATGTTGGCTAAACTTCTTAGTTGATAGTGTTAGTAACGTTGAAAAATTCTTGTATAAGCTATAACTCAAAAAGTATTACAAAAGTAATTCTTCTTTTCTTCAGCTTCATTGGTTGAAAGTCGACTTCAACAAATGGCAAGATGAGGATGACGCAGACGATGATGATGAGAAAAAAGACCCTGCATCAGACTATGACCTTTCTCAGGTGCGAAAAACAGTTCAGATGTCAATTACGGTGGCATGACTTTATTATTGGTAATTTCTTGAGGTTTGATCGTGGTGAGTGGTTGGATGCACTAACAGCAATTGATTCAAGCGACCGGTAAATGACCAACAGATAAACGTTGCGCAAATCGATCTTCCCAAGTTACTAGATACTAATTAAATTTGTACGACATTTATCTGTTGGTCATTTTTCGGCGATCCTAATCAACGGATTACGGTTGATGCACAAGGAATAGGCTAGCTTACGAATTAATCTGCTTAGTCAGTGGATTAGGTGTAAGCCTGGATACGACAAAAAAGCGGATGATCTTCTGTTGGTGCGTGCGTCCCTCAATAATCAATATGTGATCGCATTTCAGATGATGGCTCAGATGGGAGGAATGCCAGGAGGGATGCCGGATATGAGTGGTTTAGGAGAAGAGGAAGAGCATGATAGCGACGATGAAGGTGGGTTGATGTTTGCCTGATAAGTGAACTTCGACTACAACTGTTAGGAACATTTTTTTGTTCTTGATGGAAATTAATTTGAAACGAAATGCTTTTTGCTTGAAATCGACCAAGCGTTTGTCATTTTTTCGTTTCTAGAAAAAATGAAGGTAAGAATTTTGTTTTTAAACATAATGAAGAAAGTTTGTCGTCGCACGTACAGTGAAAACTTTTGCTTTCGTTGGCGACGTAAAGAGTGTGAAAAAGCAGCTTTTCATAGCTGGATCTAAAATTGCGGTACTTGATTCAAATGCAGCTGCCTTGAACATACTGTAATGCCTGCGCCACTCGAAGCAAATGCCACCTGTCGACGTCAATTCAACGCTTGTCCTAGTAAATATTTCTTTCGTTGATCCTAGCACAGTGGTTCTTAAACTGAGGTTTGCTCAAAAACACTTTCACGCCTTCCCCCCTTTGGAAGGCGTGACGATTTTCCAAGGGGGGCGCGAAAGTGGTAGGCTGTTGTACAATAAAGTAGCATACTAGTACAAATCGTTTAACAGAAATGTTAGTAGGCCTAACACCGATTACTGACAGGTAAGGGGTAGTGTGACCTGGTTTTTACTTTAGTTTTCAGGGCGTATTCTTGCGCTTTTGTTTAGTCCATGATTTGGTAACAATAGATGTTTTTTACATTATTTTGTGTAAAAGTGGTTTTTGCAAAGTGTGAAGATACAAGCTCGAAACAAACTGGACACGCGATGCACACTGTTTTCAACTATGTCACAAATTAAACTGCTGGCTTCAAAAAAGCAGCTACATTCTTCTCATTAATGCGAAGAAAAGTATATTGTGATTCATTCTTAATCTTTTGATTGATGTATGATGGAAAATAGAAAATAAACTTTGCTTTAAAAATCTAAAACGTGTAAAACTTCTGTAGTTTGACTTCGATTGATGAGTTAAACTGGAAAAGGGGGGAATAAAGTTTTACAAGCGACCTCAAGAGGGGCGCAGCCCAAAAATTTTAAGAACCCCTGTCCTAGTGTATGCGTTATGCGTTATTTGTCCCAATGGTTCATCCGGCTTGGATGACTAAAAGCTAACCACTGCTCAAGGGTGATAAGACAGAGCCCCTCGACCCTTGGAGTGGTGAAAAAGATAAATCTCTGTTTCGGCTTTGCGGTATCAGTCGAACATTTACAACTGTGAACAACATGACTTTTTTGTTTCAGAATTACCAGAGTTGGAAACTAACGACGACGCCAAAGCGTGACAATGAACGCGTCGTTAAGCAACTGTGCTTCCAATGTTTTACGGGCAAGCTTTCAAGTTTGGTTGGACAATGGACAGCCATCCCGCTTCCTGTCAGCTGCATAGATGTTCCAGACTATGTTTCAAAATTCGTTCGACGTGCGTTTGTTTGTGTGGATGTTGTACGTGAAGCAATAAAAAACCAGTCATAATCGACAAGATGTGGTTATTCAGCGAATCTCGTTTTCCGCAGTTGACTTCATTGAAATGCACACTGATGCAATTCAATATTAATGCAAACTCTATGAAAATTATCACGTTCAGACGTCTTTTTGGCTATGAATATAAAATTATTTTCTTGCATTGGTTGCTTTTCTGCGTCATCGTTTAAAACAAAAACTTTCCATTATTTCGAAACAAAATTTATCAGATAGTTTGTCATGTAGTGAAGCAATTGATACCGTTTCAGCACGTCTACGTTCGTTGAGTTATTTTGATGTTACATCTTTGGTTCTCACATCACAGTGCAATAGCCCCGGGATCTACCATTTTGACCCGATAATCCATGAAAATTCGAATCGCTTTCATCTCATCGAGCGGCTCCATTTTCTTGATTTTGTAAACGCTCGGGAAGGCCAGCGTGGAAAGCTTTATGGCGGACTTCCTTCTGGTTTGCTGTTGATGGAGTTTTCGCTGGAAGCTGAACGAATTCGATTTTCGGATATCCTTTCGCTGGGTCAAACACCTCTATATTTCTGGTGTGGGATTTCAACGTGTTCTCCACGGACTTCTTCAAATCATCCTGTCAAGAACAACAGTTAACGCGTTGGCAATGCTTCCCTGCTTTAAATCAATGAAAGTATTGCGCTAACGGTTTGCACAGTAGGTGGAAGCATTTATATCACAACATAACAAAAAAATCACTGGAATACTTTTGGCTGCCGCAGAGTTTTTGAAGAAAAATCGTTTTGAATGAACTGTTGGATAACGTCAAAAACATCCATGAAATTATTTTGAGCTTTGTTTTGTGTGAAATCAAAAGTGGTGCATTTGTTGAGTTTTACTACGAGTTAGCAGTTGTGAACTGAGCAAATGGCAGTTGAGCAAGTGACAACTGAGCTAGCAACATTTCAGCAAGTGACTGAAGTGGGCAAAATGGTAAAACTGAGCACGTCGAAACTAGGCATGTCGCAAGTCGGCAAACTCAGTTCAGCAATTTCGATGCTATAGGTGAAAATTTTATTTGCTAACTTGGACAGTAGCTGAAATGTACTTGCTGGGTTGTCACATGCCGAGTGGTCTGATGACCATATTTGTCGCGGTACAACGATTGAAGTGCAGGGTAATCCAGGTTTTCTAATTTGACGAAATAAACTCAATTTTCTTCCATGGCTGCAGCCTGCTACAATTGTCATACAAATGATGTGAATGTACGTTTAGTAATGGATTTACTCACCTTCAAATTTTCATCTAACGCTTTGTCTCCTTTGAACTTTTCTCCCTTAAAACATGATTCAATTAACTCGAATTGTAACAATATAATCTACCGATTTGTAGCAAGAATTGACAGCGATAGACACGTGTTTCGCCCATGAGGCTGGGCTATCGACCGCCACTGGTAAAGCGGCGGTCGTATACGTTTGTGGCAAGAATACGGTGCGATACTGATGAGCCCAGCCTCATGGGCGAAACACGTGTCTATTGCTGTCAATTCTTGCTACAAATCGGCTGCCAAGAAACATATCGTTGATTGGATGGTCTGAATGGCTAGCGTGGAAGCTACACCGTTATGGTTAGCGAATCGCAACTGCTCGCTGTACTAGTGAGTGCTCAGCCTTGTGCTGATAGCTGGAAAGAACGCCCCTTTCTTCACAAATATAATCTCCCGTTTTGGGCGCCAAAGAGCTACTTTTAAATTGGGTGATTGTTGAATAAACTTTTTTGACAAATCGATTTATTTTTATCTCCAACCATGAAAGCAAAAACAGTAGCCTGCATGCAATAACATAGGCAGTACGAATTTATTAAATTAAATCTAATAAATGCCATGAAAATTGTGCAAGCTATCCTACTGTCTTATTTTTATTTATTTATTTGCTTCAGATATGCACACATGCTGCATATCCATACCATATGGAGTTTTATCAGAAAAGACAAAAACTACACGTAGCCTACATAGGAGAGACTGCAAACATCAATATTCCTTCACAATGCAGATATTAACGACCTGTTTTAGTGGTAATCGGGAATTGCAGTTAACTACAGTAGAACTCGGTTAATCCGGATCTTCGCCTAATCCGGATGAAACTGGGAGTAGCCTACAGATGATTTGTAATATTTTTCTTGAGAAACGGCTTCGGATTATCCGGATTATTTAATCCGGATCTTAGCCTATTCCGGACAAAAGTTGCGCTTTCTCTATCGCTTTATCCGGATTTTCCCGACAGTTTTGCCATTTTATGCTAAAACGTAACGTGGCTTATTGCGAGAAATTTCTTATCTATTGTTCCGTTAATGTGACGCAATAAATTATTACGGATTTCTTCTTTTCATGAACAGTAATCCCTCCTAACGCAAAATTCGTGCGCAAATGCTCAAACTCGTACTGTAACTTGAAAAGATGTCGGTGGAATTTTCGGCGGTATGTCGGTGATGTTTTTCCAATAGAAGACTTTGTTTGATTTTTTGTAAGTTTTCCAAAGAAACTCGTCTTCCGTAACCGTTTTCAAAAGTTTTGAGTGACTACAGATTATTCCGACATGCATGTTTGAAGATATAACTTTTGCCAGTGTGTTCTTGCGTTAGACGCAGAGTCTACAAATACATTCGTTTTACATGCATACTGCATTTCAAAAGAATTCTATCGCTAATATGGTGATCGCGCGTCTCGGAATTGACAGATGACCACACTAATGCGTTTAATTTCGGTGATTTTTACCGATACCCTTCTATCTAGGTAACGTCAGGCTTGATAGAACCGTCATCGGTTAATCCGGATCTTCGCCTAATCCGGATGGAATCGCCGGTCAAATCGAATCCGGATTAACCGAGTTCTACTGCAGTAGCCTATAGCTTTCGGAACACTCTAGCCTACTCTAGTCATCGAAGCTTCGTCATAGCACATGACTAGGGAATTGTTTTTTTGTTATTGAATGTTTTTGCTACTAGCCTACCACAACAAACTCGCAGCATCAAGCTAAAACAGTTCGCTAATCTACATTTTGACGTTAGCAACGATCATGCTGGTAAAAGCGAAACTCAATCTATTGCATCTCAATCTTCCTTGTACAACAATTTACGAGCAGCATCATAAATTTTGATCTTAGATAGACATCAGGGTTCAAATTAAGTTATTTTCGGAGTCTGAGCAGCGTAACAGAAAATTATACACACGTTTTCTCATTAGAGCATCGATAGTTATTACATGATAACGAACTTGGTGAGTGCTCACACTTTCATATGTATGTAAAGTAAATCATATGTAGGCTACCTATGCCTTATTGTAGCCAACTTTGAACTCCATTTTTTATTTAGCAGAGACATTGGTCCACATATGTGAACAGGGAGGTCTAGGTGGTACTTTTGGACCCGGGCCCCGGCCCGAAATATTTAAGGGGCCCGGATTTAAAAAATTCTCCGCGACTTCAAACATTATCAAGATCTTAGTATAATCAGATCTAAAGGAATTGCCATCAGAGGTTAAAACAGCCATTTCAGCAGTCAGATGGTAAAGTAGGCTACACGGCCCCCTTCTGGGTACCGAACCCACTTCAATTTTCTGGTGGTAAAATACTAAAATAGTCACTTCAGCCAGCAAACAGTAAAATAAGAATTTAGTCTAGTAGGCTATAGTGATTTCCCTAACCACGAATATTACCCGAAAGACGAATTTCAAAATAAACAGGCTAATATTTGTTCAAACTCAAAAACTGAAATGGCACAAATAAGAAGATTGCTATCACTATTTCTGCACTAAAAATTAAACCAAACCGCTTTTCAGATTGCAGCAATCAGCAAATGTTTGACCTTGGCCAAAACACCTTTCTCAAATCAAATTGAAAACTTTCTGACTGTCTGCACTAACTTTGCTATAAATTCTCTTCTGGTGAGCCTAGAATGACCAGTGAAACATCAATGGAATCGGGAAGTAATACTCTAGCGCCATGTGACAAATAAAAGTTCAAAAATGCAACCGCTAGATAGAGATAGTAAGTTTGGTGGTTCAAGAAATTGTAAGATTGCGCAAGATTTGTTAAATGACAATGCTTAAACGACACCAATATAAGTTTGTACACAACCTTTATATTCATAACATTGCCGATGAAGGGGGCCCAAAAATAAATTAGTACCGGGCCCGAGAAATCCTGTCAACGGCCCTGTATGTGAATTACAAAAAGGCATAGCCTACAATAAGCTGGAAACACAGCTCGTTTTACATCCACACTACAATATTTGACAAACCAAGGCACATTATTATCGCCACAATACAAAGCTCTGATTTGTCTTTTTTACATCACTATCGTCATTCGTCACACAACTTGTTATCAATAAGCACACCAAGATATTTAGTTGACTGCACAAACTAAACGTGTTTACCTTGAAGGGTCACTACAGAATCATACTGCAAGTTCATGGGTTTGTTGCTAAAGCAAATGCAGTGTATACTGTATACATCTTTGATGCATTAAACATTAGCCTAGGCCAGGGCTACTCAACTGGCGGACCGCGGTCCGAATCCGGACCTTCTGGGTGTTGATGGTGGACCTTAAGCTTTTAGGAGAATAAGCTCATTGCCACGTTTCAAGGCTTCTATGAACAGATTTCTATTGGGTGGAAGCAATTTTTTTGTGATTATCCTAATTCCTTGGGGGCTTCGACTCCCAGACTCCCCAACACTTTCTCGGAAATCCAATTCGAGTAACATTTTACAAAAGTGGTTTGGTACAGATAGTTTAACTTTCGTGGTTGCGTGTGAAATAACTTATTCACCGGACCGCTAAAAATATTCGACTTGCCAAGCTGGACCTTTGTTAAAGATTAGTTGAGTAATCCTATGTCGTGAAAGTTGGCATATTCAGAGCAAACTGACAGAATGACTTTGAGACCTTTCAAACTTGGGGCAAAACAACAATATCGTCAGCAAACATTACATTGTCTAAGCACACTTGACCGATGTAGCAGCCTATTAGTAGGCTAATCCATTTAAATAACCAAAATCTTCATGTTAGAAGTGAAAGTCAGTTTAATAACGTGCTACTGATAAGCTTTTTTCGCTGGAGAACTGGATTTGTTTTTTAAAAAAGATTTTTGATTAAACTACACTCAATACATTATTTCAAATTCCTCTTACTCGAAGTTGTGCCATCTCCTTCCTGAACTGATATTCTCTTTTTTCTTGTCTTTTTCTTCTCTCTTCGAGTTCATTGTGGTCGGCGGAAGCATGCGAAGTTACTACATTTGATTGCAGCTGTTTTCTGTACCAACGTTATTCATGTTGAGATAAAATCATTCAGTCTCATTTGTAACATAGCGAAATAAATTTTTGTAGGACTATGTGTTTTGTAGCCTACTACTAGCCTATGTAGCTTATGAGAAAGTAACACAAAAAGTTTGGTATTGAGTTTCACTGCCCCGATAGCTCAGTTGGATAAGCGCCTAACTTTACAAACGAAGAAGGTTTGTCTTTGAATCTTTATCCTCGGGCTGACAAAGCCTTGATAGGTTACTCCTGGTAGTTTCGCATACTTGTAGAGGCTCTTGATGCAGGGCCGGTTACCGAGGCTGGCAGAGTGAAGTTTTCCGATTGTTGAAGTGTTGTTGCCAAATTGTTCCATTCACTAGGTGTCGCTGAATGGAGAGCAGTCCTGAAATGCGTCGCTCAAGCGCACACCCCGAGAGTCGAACCACAAGATCAAGCAGCGCTGATTCGATTCTTGTTGTGTGCGCTTGGGCAATGCATTTCAAGGACTGCTCTCCATTAAGTGGATGAAATGGGTGAGAAACTATCTTTCATTCTATCTTATAAGCTACCGCTGCTGGGATAGGTTATAAACGCCTTATATACTTGCTTTTTTGCTCTTGATCGCATCTAGCTTTTTTAATGTTAAAAGTTACAGACTCTTGGGATAAAATTTCACAATGTGCGTAGCCGTAGCCTAATTATGGAATAGCCTATATAACGCATCTACTTACTTCCAGAAAGCCTCTCTTAATGTGGCATCTTGCTCTCTGTCATCTGATTTGACTTCCATCCACCAATTCCACATGTAATAAGGATGTTGATGTTGATCGAGAATTTTGCTACGGATGGTGTAGCATCCTAAGCAAAAGTGTTGTATTAATGGACGTATTAGAACAGTAGCGCAAGCAAAGTTTTGAAAGAGATTGTAGTTTGTAATTCCGTCTTTTAAAAATACCTTTTCAAAGCCAATAGATTGAGTTTGGCTTTTAGCAGCTTGATCGTTGTTTACCTATTTCACAAATTACTTTTCAAAATTTTTACTAGGAGATATTTCCCTAAAGCTTGCCGCTTAGCTAAATATTCGGCCAACTTTTATGAAAGAGACAGAGGTCGTTTTTGCATAATTATTAGCATAAAATCAGAGCTAGACTAAATCTTTGTGTTATAGCTTTCACGAAATTGAAAAAATTATTTTCTAAATCAGTTATAAGCATTGGACTGGTTTAGGTAACATGTTGGCTTGCAAATATCACTTCATTGGAGATCGTTGTTTGGTTTTGAGTTGTAGTGAAGAGCTGAAGAAACTCTTAGTTATGGTACGTAAATGAAAAAGGGAAAAGTGCAGTAGTTGTCCATACAGCAGTTAGCTCAGTGGTTAGGCCTACGCGCCCGGCTCAAGATCACGCAGCGCTGGTTCGACTTTCGAGGTGTGCGCTTGAGCAACGCATTTCAGGACTGCTCTCCATTAGCGGCACCTAGTGAATGGAATACTTTCCCGGCAACAAGACTTCAAATATCGGAAAAAATTCACTCTGCCTATCTCGGTAACCGGCCCTGCGCCAAAAGCCTCTACAAGTATGCGAAACTACCAGGAATGACCTATCACGACTTTGTCAGTCCGAGTATAAAGATTCAAAACCAACTAACAGCAATATAGTGTAGCTCACGTTTTTGAATAGAACGACAAAATTTTATGGAACCTATGAATTATTGTAGCAACGTCACGTTCGTAAATTTTTTGGCATTAGATTACAATTTTTGATTTTGTAATGTAAATAAGTTGGATAAATGTAGGCTATGTTTCTTTCTCTTTGCACCAATTTTACCCTTCTTCCTCGTGGGACTTTCATTATTTTGGTTCACTTGCTAACACGGTGCGTCACTGCGTAATAGAGATACCACCACCACCATGGTCCATGGCATTGCATTCAATAAACTCCGCATCTTTTCAATTTTTCAAATAAATAACTATTTTTGATTTTGACAATTTGCATTTATGCGAAGATGGTGCATTTAGAAAGGTCACTCACTAGCATTTAAGAAGCCGCTTCCGATATTATTGGCTAGTGTGGTCAATGGAACTGCGGTGGTGTAACATCAACATCATATTGCCATAAGGGTATCAGGTGAAAAAAGTGAGTCTATAGCGTGATCAATGGTGAGGGAAGCACCGCAACTGCATCTACACGACAAGGGGATGCTTTTTTCACTACACCTTGCATTTCAAACTGTAAACTAAGAAGAATGTGTTTGATTCAATCACTTACCAGGAGTGTTTGGAATAACAATTTTTTCAGTTTTGAATTTGAAGTGTCGTGGCGTATCAGCAAGGTTAAAATTGGGAGTTGTCAGATTTGGCCACAAAAACGGATAAAATTCTAAAAATGTAAAGTTTCGATAGAAAGTTGGTTAGAGATAATTTGTAACGTTTTTCTTTCTTGGTGTTAAAACTTATTAGAATCATAAGTAGCCTAGAGTTAGACCAAACAAGACCATCATAGAAAGCCTGGGAGTGCAAAACAGTGCTGTTATCAAAAACAGCTGAATGAGCGAGATACCAGTTCCCTCAATGCAGGCGCGAATCTAAGAGTTTTTTTCGGGGGGGGCCAGAAAATTTGAAAATCAATTAAAAAGAAAGAAAAAGCTAAACAGATATGAACAATGATACTACGACATATACAATATGCTAGAAAATAGACATTAAAACAACCATTTTCATCAATTGTGATGCCGAGGGACTAATATCAGCTGTTTAGAAGCATATCAAACCATTTGATGCGGAAACATACAATTTTTCACAAAATTTCGGGGGGGGCCCGGGCCCCCTGGGCCCCCCCCATAAATCCGCGCCTGCCTCAATGGCCCACACTGGGCAGCACACTCATCATCTTTAAAGGCTTGTCAATAAATTGAAAGCAGTCTAGTTGTTAAGGCTACTAATTTGGGCCAGCATGTATAAGATGTTTTCTTACTTTCCACTTTGCTTATTTGAGATTCGAATTGTTTTGTGTCCGAATAAAATAAGTTCTTTGTTGGTTGCAAAAGAACCTGAAAAAAGAGAAGTTGTTACGCAAAAGCTCAACTCTTTATAGTCTCTATTAGCCGACCATGGTCTTAGAAATAGACAATAAGCTATATTTTATTTGTTAAACTATAGACTACAAAAGCGGATCTACAAAAAAAAATGGGAAGGCGTCAAAATTCCTACAAAACAAAAATTCCAAGAGAGACAGAACAATGCAAAAGATAAAGCTGAAAAAGTTTGGGTCTGGGAAATTGCCCCCAAAAAATTAACAAATTTTTCGTCGATATTTGGTCTCTTTTTGCATCTTTTGTAGCCCAATAACTTCTTTCATAATCACAAGCTAAATTTCTGTAAAAGTTTTCATTCAACAAAGTTTAAACCTTATTTTAATAACGACCATATTTTTAAGATGACATAAGAATTACAAAAATCTGTTTTTTTGAAAAACTTTTGGATAGCCTTTTAGGCCTACTTAGTAGCCTACTTAGTACTTAGTAGCTATTGGAATAGGCTAGGTCAATTTCACTATTAACGTAATTGAATGAGCAATGTTTTTACTTCGAAACACTGCATTCGTTTTCAGACATGATAGGCACAATTTCTACCCCTTCCAAAGCGTTTCTGATCGCAAACAAGCGTGTGGAGTGCCCCATACTGTCGGTTGGTTAATAACTTCATACAATGGGATTAAGCAAACAAAACAACCAAGAAAATTTGCAAAACCTCAGGAAATCTATCGGTTTTTTAGGGACACTTGTATTTCTGGGAACGTGACCAAGCTTCTCTCGTGGATCCGCAACTAACATCAACGCATCAACCTCTTTCAGAGATTCCACTTTCTACCACTAGGACATTGGCAATGTTAGGATGCTCATTGCTCAACCTAACAGAACTAAGTCAATTTAATTCATCTGATTGAGAAACACTTTTAAAACATAAATGTTTGTTAATAACCTATGTTTAAATGAAAGCATTTGATTGTAGGTTACTTACAGAAAAATAGACTTCAAAACTGTACGTGTGTTGAACTTCGCTTTGGTTGGTGTTTAGATTGAGATCCAGAGGGTTCATGTAGCCTTGTACAAAGCCACCCGCACTACCTGGACAGTATTTGAGAAAAACAGTTTTGTCGGGAAAGTAGTATTTCTTCTTAACAGGTTCGCCTGACTTCCGTTTTATCTGAGGCTCAGCAGGACCAGTAATGACAATGTTGCGCGGCGTGTTGGTGCGTCTTAGCGAATACCGGTGGTCGCTGCTCTCGCGTTGGACTCCACGACATACCGGCGCAAGCTTATCGCAAAGCTCCATTGCCTCTGCTTTGTTGTCAACCAATGAGAAACGGATTGGCTGGTCTGGAATTGCAGCAAGATGCTCTTTTACATGATCTGGTACGTTGGGAACATTTTTAGCTGCCATCTGTTTATTCAAGCGTAATGCTTTTAAATGAGCTGCTTCAGGATACTCCGAGAGCTCTATATTGAAGTCTAAATACTTTCCAGAATATTCTTGCCACCGACACTCTCCTAAAGTAAGAAACAAACTGTCAAACCAATAAAGTCATTTTTTTATTCTAAAGTTCATAACTTAAACGTTTGTCCACTAATCGTCTTTAGGCCTCCATCTGTGTGGATAAACAAACACAATAGAAAAAAATATAAACAAACTTTAAAAAGGATTGAACGACAAATCCCCCCAGGGTTAAGCAGTAATACAGTATGCTAACGTAACAAACATTGCTTAATTACTACTGATAAAAAAAAACTACATAACTTGACTAATATTCTGGGCTGCCAGAAGTGGAACGGTATCGGCTAAAAATGATGCTATGAGCTACGTAGCCTTACGTGAAGACTAAAGTTTAAAAAATGAAATGAACTACTGTAGATACCTGGTTCTACGTCGATTGACATGGCTGGCTTTCCATCGATAAATAAGCTAATAGCTTTGACATCAATTTTCCTTATATCAATCATAAGCTTGGTGTACGTTGACAAGTGCTCTATCTTCACCATGCGGTAAGCTAGATCAGACAATCCATCCGTATTGGCTCGCTCTACCCTTGTTTTGTTCAAGTTGAATCTTCAGTCAAAAAGGTAGCGGTTACTTTTGTTGATAAAACTAATGGAACTAATCAAATTTCAAAGATTTTAAATTCATACCTTGCATCACTGCTCATAAACTTCCAGGGATGCTTGTGGAAAATCATTTTATACCTTCCGTGTTCCATGGAGGCAGCTAAAATTTTCATTTTGCTGTATTAACAAAAAGACGCATGTCATTACAGACCTTTACCGTTTTGAAAAAGTGGATCTGCTCAACATGATTTACTATCATTCTATAATTTAATGTAGGATTACAATTGGCCTACAAATCTAAACCTACATAGTAGGCTACTTTGTGCAAGGGCAGTCTGATTACAGCAGCAACTAATAATTATGCAATCTAGCTGGTTTCACATTTTTCTACTTAAAACTTAAATACAAGAGAGATCGTAAGTTATCAGCAGAGAAAAATTACAAAAAATTCATTTCTTCAAGGCTCAAGTTGACAGCGAGTGTAGGATCAGTGGTAGAAATAATAGGTTTCATTTTAGTAGGCCTGCAGCATGATTAAGCTCTTCGTGGTTTTGAATAAGACACTTCTTGTTTTTGATTATTATCACCGGTGTAAGTCAGCAGCGAACATAAATCGGTTTTGCAAAAGCCGAGGTATAAACGTTCAAGTCCGCATGTGGTTCATAGAGAAGAGGCGACAGCATAAGTTCAAGAAAAAATAATATGCCTTACAAAACATAAAAAACTAAATCGCATGAAGACTAAAATAGTGATCTGAAAAAGTATAAGTTAAAAAACAAAAAAATTCTGACATCGCCTACTTATGACGTATTCTAAATTCCATGTCATTGTCTTCTCCACCCCAACCCCAAAACTGATTAGAATGTCCGTTGGCTTTGCGATACTGTTGAGGTGTAATAGCAGTCACTCCACCAAAATCGGTTCCGTAATGTGGTTTATACTTGAATTTGTCAATTGCTACAAAAATAAAAGAACTGCGCATATTTGAAGTTGTAGCATGCAAAGCACAGTTACGAAGTCAGAACAAATTGGACATCTCCATCACAATCGTTCTTACTCTCGGCCAGTAGTTTGTGAGAAATTGCGAGGAATATACCTCAAGATATTTTACATATCCATGATTAATCAATGATTTAATTTGTTTAAATTAGGAAATCGTAATGCACGGTTTTTTATACGGACGGCTCAGAGCGAGATTAAGATTTGATGCACTCCTAACCTATTCCTAGGTAGACCACTCAAGTATTTTATTCTTCAACATTCCTTTTCCGACGACTGCACAATGCACATGCATGCTGATACTTTTCATTTGCAGTAAGTTAAGCTACTCTTTTTGAAACAAAGCAACAGGAAGTCTTTATAAGGTTTAGCATTAACTAATTTTGCATTAAACGCATTCATACTTCTATTAGTTGAAATATTTCACTGGCAATAAAACTTGAATTTCAAAACGAATTTTTACTAAGTCAACCTTAGTGTTGTCTGTGGTTCAAAAGTTCAAAACCTTTAATAGTCTATGAGTAAGCGTCAGAATTATTCAGGCAGCTTAACTCAGGTGAGCAGAACTGCTGCATTTCTGCAATCAATCCACGTAGGCTACTAACCTGGGGATAAGTGTCTTGGATGCTTGGCGCAAGAATACAAGTTATGGTCATTTTCTGGTATCATATCCACGTCATGAAATACTATGCAATCATAATTGTCAAGCTTCACAACTTCTTCAAAAGCTGAATTCATGACCATAGCTTTGTTAAAAGTTCCATTGTCAAACTAGAAAATTTGTGTAATGTTATTCATTGTTTTCGTGTAATTTACTGAAATCTTACAGCGTGAACTACCAGAGGCCTCTGCTTATGACGTCATAGAAGTAGATTAGGCCGCAAGCGGCATAAGCAACGCTTCCATAAAATGAACTGACGTTTTAAAGCTACCGGTGGTAACATTTACAGAAGATAACTCCCAGATGGTGAAAAAACTTCGAAAATTTCAGTTTCACCTGTTCAGCAACATAAATACAATATTGAAGCTGTTGTTTTGCAAGCATAGGATGAAGATAGAACAGCAGTGTTTTAAGGTGAGCCTCTCTATCCTTGAATGGAATGATTACCGCCACCTTTTGCCTGGATGAGATTATTCAAGCCATTAGTAATCAAACGAGGCAATTGATAAAGAAATAACAAAAATGAGCTAACGAGTAAAACTTATTCTTCGTAAAGTGTCAATGCAAGCAAAACTTTGAAGTCCTATACTTATTTTCAAAGTAGGATTCTTTTTAAATTAAAGAGAAAATTTAATGTCTGCGTTAACAATGCCGAGATAGATTACAGTAGCCTACTCTAGAATAGGTAAAAAGGTTACACTACATAAAGAATGATTTAATATTGGCCAAATGATACTTTTTTTGCTTTTTGTTGAAACCTGTGGCAACGCTCCGAAAAGCATCAATGCAACCTACCTTGGTCCACAAGTGACCGGAGTGAAACAACCTCCATTCAATAGATGTGGACTTGATACATGTTCAACTTCTTCAAAACTTGGAGTAATATTCTGGTTGACAGATATATTTCCAACTTGAAATAAAGCAAGAGTTGAGATTAAACTTCACCCAGACAACCACTTTTTCTGGTACCTAGGCCTAGGCTATATCTTCATCAAAGCGGGTACAGATCTGGTAAGACTCATACTCGGTAAAGTGTTTGTCTAGGTCTAGGTACTTTCGTGAAACTTAAACTCAGAAAATTAATTGTACAGTATTTTAAGATTTGGATAAAACAGACGGAAAGACAACGCAGCCAGATTTTGTGTTTGAGCAGATAAAAAATGTCTTTCGAAAACACAATCGGTTGCTATTTGTTTGTTTGTTTTTCATATCTTTATCCTGCATTGCGGGAAAGCGGACTTGAGCGCTATGCATCGGTGTACGCCTTCCGACGTACACCTGACCCACGCTGCAGTCGACTGCAATGTCTGTTTCCTGTTGTCTACTCTACTTATGACTTAAACTTGGTACTACCCATTACTCGAAATCGATCACTGGGTAGAGGCAATTATCGTAAAGTTTCTTGCCCAGAGAAACAACAGCAAGTGCGGGTAGTTGGAGTCGAACATGCAGGCTCTCGACTGCGAGCCCAACGCGCTAACCACTTGGCCACTGCTGAATTTTGAACCAATAACCTTTAATATAGAGTGTCGATAACACGTTTAAACTACTCGGCCAAGACAAAAAAATTGACTTAGGTCTATATGCTTTAATTTAACTTTTTAACAAATCAGAAGACTTAGTTGAATGCTTACCTAATTGCAAAGGCAATCTTTTGCATGGCGGTAAATTATCCACAACAGCTTGTTTTTTCGCCTCATGGGGCACAATATATTCTTGGATGTTTCTCACTGGTAAAAGGACTTTTTCTGAATTCTCGATGGAATCTTCCATCAACCCAATTTTGATTGTATTCCTAGCAAAACAGGGGCGACATCACAACACTCTAGAAACGCTCTATAGCCTACGACAAAAACCTCACGAAAGAAACATCTTTAAAACCAAGACATCTTGTACTAGAGCAGGGATGTCCAAACGTTTTCCCAGGTGGGCCAGATTTGATAACTCGAAAGTGTCCACGGGCCAGCTTCTGCCAATCTTGTGAGGTTGTAGCCTATCTCCTATTAGTTTGGATATGATGTTAGGTTGTAGACTACCCCACAAGTTATCTGCTTTTCTATCAGAAATTAATACAACCAGAAACTTTGTAAAACACAGCTATGTTAATGTGAAGGATGAAACTGACGTCTTCCGTTTCTGTACCCATGTGAAGTCTTGTTCGAAATTAGCAATAAACAAGTGTAAAATATCACATAGGTGGGAGGGAGTCGCTCAGCTTTGATCTCAAGGACTTCTTCAAATTCACAACCAAGAACGTCTATTCACATAAAATTTTGAACCGCACAAACTCAATATTTTCTTTGCAAACTTTCGCATTTCTGGAGATTTAGTTTTATCCAGCTGCTGGTAAAAAAGGTACGAAAGGAAGTTGTTGTTGTCGACGTCAGCATGAAACGAATGCATCCTCGACTGTGTCGCTCATTACGATTCTCTCAGGCAATAATACTTGATTTCACAATTATGACGCAACAATGATATTAAGCTCTCTCGCCACGCTTTTGTTTGTGAGAAATACGGTCTTTATTAATGTATGTTTTATAAAATGCAAGTTGAATTTGTATGATTTCAGTGTATCTGCGGTCCAAAACTATTGTGCAACGACAGGCGCGAGCCATACAAAAACGTCTCGAGGGCCGGACTTTGGACACCCCTGTACTAGAGCAAGCGTCTCAAACACGCGGCCCGCGAAGACTTTTGGTGCGCCCGAGATGCATTTTTAAACTTTGAAATAATCAACAATTACAGAAGGCCTACATATCTTTTCTATACATTTAAAAAGAAGAAATGCACTTTAAAGTTGCTAAAAAATCTGAAATGCCCATCAAAATTCACACGACTGTTCAGCACTACTGTCGCGCCATTTCATTGCTTGCAGAAACTTGTATTGCTGCATCGCAATTACGCCGCCTATTCCCTTATTATGTCGTTATCGCAATAGTAACCTTGATATTTGCTCAAGTCAGTTCTTCAATAGTTTAATTTTTTCGCGCTTTTGAAAGTTGATTGCAAGATTTTTGTTCTGCAGGTCAGTCGTTTCGTTTGCGTTTTTTGCCTTGGTTCAGTGTTTTTCCATCTCTTTGTTCTTTTTGTCTCCTACTTTTTCTTGCGATCTAACTTTCTTAGTGTGTTCTTACAACTTTTTTTATTGCGTTTAACTGTGTTGTTTTGTTTAATGACTTACAGCTACCGCAAAATGACTTGAGACCTCGATCATTTTCACACGTTTTTAATTGCAATAAGTATTAAACCATTGTGTATTGCATAAAAGGCAATTGTTTCACTCAAAACAATTATGATTATGATGTATAATACGTACACAATGGGCTATTAGCAAGAAAATGTTACTGTAGAATTGCTTTGGGCATTTTATTAGAGTAAAATAGTGAAGAGAAATCAGAGGAAGTTCTGGGAGAATCATAGTTAATTTGAAAGCATAAGAGAATCCAAAGTAAAAGTTTTCAGAGGTGAGTAAGTATTTTTGTAGTAAACTTGTCATGCCTGGAAAGTACACTAGTAATGAAGAGAAGGCTCGTATTCTTGCATGGAGGCAGGAAAACGTGCCAATAAAAGTCATATGCAAGCGAAGTGGAAGAGGAAAAGCAACCATTATGAGGCTCTTGGCTGCAGCCAAAAATCTTTCATGCAGAACAGTTTCCAAGCATAAGTTTGGTGGAGGAAGAAGAAAAAAAACATCTAAACAAACTGACACCATCATGAAACGAGAACTACAAAAGAACCCTCGTTTAACAGCATTAGGCCTGCAAGATCTTTATTCAGATCTGCTGCAGCATGTAAAAATCCGGACAGTTCAGCACCGCCTCCAAAAGGACTTGGATCTTCCAAGCCGTAAAGCTGCCAAAAAGCCTCTTATCACTGAGCGGATGAAAAAACAACGGCTAGCATTTGCCAAGAAATATGCCCATTGGACCACTGAACAATGGAGAAAAGTAATGTTCTCTGATGAGAGCAACTTCCAGGTCTTCAAGATGGGGTCTACTACGGTGCGGCGTCCAAGGTCATCTGATCGTTTTGATCCTCGATATACAGTTCCGACTGTTAAACACCCACAGTCAGTCATGCTGTGGGGAAGTTTTTGTGGAGAGAAGGGAAGGGGAGGCATGTACTTTCTTCCAAAAAATAAAAAAATGAACGCTGATCTCTATATGCAAGTTTTGGAGGAGCATATGCTCAATTTCTTCCACATTCATGGCTCCGAGGTGTTCATGCATGATAGTGCACTCTGCCACAAAGCCAAAAAAGTAACAAGATTCCTTGAACAGCGACAGATAAATGTTCTTGAATGGCCTGGCAACAGCCCGGATTTAAATCCCATCGAAAATTGCTGGCACAAAATGAAGAGAACAATGGCCGAAAAAAAACTCCTAACCTGGATACTCTTAAAGAAGAGCTGAAAAAAGTGTGGTGCCTGGAATTGACACCGGATTATTTTAGAAATTTAAGCGACTCTATGCCCAAACGCTTGCAAATGGTTATCAAAAACAAGGGCAATATGACAAAATATTAACAAAAGTGACTATTTTTAATAAAAGCGTTTATAACAAATAAACCTGTGTTTTTCTTGAAAAATAAGGTAGGTCTCAAGTCATTTTGCGGTAGCTGTATTTTGTGTATTGCGACTTTGGGTTAATTTACAAGTGTTCATTTGGCCCTCAGAGCAATTTGAGTTGGAGACCGTAGTACTAGAGCTTAATTTTATTCAGAATATGCTGAAACTTGAGGCAAAAATTATTGAAATATTTCAAGAGCATTTAATTTTAATAATTTTGATTTTAAAAGCATTTAAGCCTCTTTTTAATAAAAAGCGATGAAACTAACCAACACTTTTACCTGTTGAATGAAGCCATCAAAGTGAGCAAAACTAAAAACGCTACGATTCCTGTTTTAGTTTTTCCTTTTTTAATAAGTCCACGTAATAACCTCGGAAGTAGCATTATCCCTTTCAAAGATTGCCTTCGTATTAGCAGAATAGCCGACATGTTGGATTTTTCTGCAATTAAAAAATTATGTTAGAAGTACAGTAGGTGGTTACATTATTTTGTAGTTATAGTCTATATCTGATGTCTCTAAACGTCACTTTAATTAAAATAGCTACACCTCTTCAGTTGCGTGTAGTAGCCTATCCATTGAAAACAGATATTGCAGAAAATATGTACGAAAAATGCAGTCATTGCTGTGTAGCAATGTAGCCGTTTGTTTCACAATATAGGCTATAATTAACTTTACTTTACAATTGACCAGTACTGTATATAGAGTGAACTTGATCAGCAAAAACTGTCATACAACATCACAATAGATGAAAAGAACGTTCACTTACCCTCACTAAAGGCCAAAAGAATTAAGTTTCAGTTGTTTCTCAGCATGTTAGATAATCTGTAGGCAGTGCAATGCATCACAACTTAGTGCACTGTTCGCTGTCTCAAAACATTTGTGAGAATAACATAAAAAGATGCTTAAAACTTTTCGAAAACATTTTAATCCAAATGTACTGTCAAACTGACGAAAACACAAATTAAAAACACATTGATAAAGTATCAAAAACATGAGACTACTGTTTATATTACGATATTTTTCTTTCTTTTATAGTTCATCATAGATTTTCATTTCTCAACGTGAACTGAGCAAAGAGTAGTTTTCCAGTAAGCTACAAAAATATTAATATTATTAATGATAGCCTATTGTTCATTTGCTGTAGCTCTACAACTGATATGGTTTTTTATTGACTGTACGTTTTTCCTACTTGTATCATTCCTACGTTGTGAATGCATTAATGACTGATTTATCCTCAGAAAGACCAGAATCTGTGCTGGTTAGTCTTTAGCACGAGTCTACCTGGATAACCAAAACCTACGAGAACAAAATGCAAGACACGAAGCAGTTCTCGACTTGCAACATGCAGCTACATGCTACTGCAGCTACTGCAGCTACATGCAATCTTTCTAACCTTTATTGCTTAAGATAACAATACTAATTCACAAAAACCTTTTCGTTTTTATCTTTTAGCATATGAAAGAATGGTATGTAAAGTGATCTTCATCCTACCAAGCAATGGGGCCTACAAGGGGTTTGGCTTTTCCAATTAACGTAAGTCAGTTCCACGCTTTTGAAGCTCAACAAAACTCTTGAGAAGTAGCCTACTTGCAATTCTTGCTGCAATCATTTAAAAACGTTTGCATTTTTTTCAAGAAGCAAAATAAATTGGTCAATTTTGTCAAAATGACAATGTTTTTAGGCGTTAAATCAATGTAGATCATTCTTTATAAATACAGTCTTCCACTCTTCTTGCTCGTGTTAAGCAATGATGAATACTTGGGGTGCTATTACGTTAACATTGCATCAGCTCAGTGGTCGAGTGGTTTCGCCTTCGGTTCTGGTGCTGATGGATCTAAGATCGATTCTAATTGGGTCAAACCGAAGACTTTAAAAACGGTACCGAATCCGAATGTGTTCTTTCTTGCATAACGCAGTGAGAACAAGTCGGGTAATAATGTGATGACGTCGTAAACTTGATATAAAATTAAAAATGAGCTCTGTCGCTAAAAGACCTTAGCTGTTATAGAGCGACTACAAATAAAACCATAACATTATTATTATTATTACGTTAGCATTGCAAAAATGGTAAAACTATATTGTCTTTAAAAAAATTACCACAACATAAGGATAATACATATAATAGACCCTTTTATTGATTTGTTTTAAGCTTCATCATCATTTTCAGCCTGTGAGAGCCCACTGCAGAGCGTAAGCCTTCCCCTTTTCATGCCAATTTACATGATTATGTGCTAGTTGGTAGGCTACCAATTGGTTGTATTGCATTGTTTGTCAATGTCGTCTCTCCATCTTACTTTTGGTTTTCCTTTCTTTCTTTTGGTTTCTCGTGGTGTCCATGTTGTTAATTTTTTAGTCCATCTATTGTCCTGATATCTTGCTATATGATATATGCTATATTTAAGCTTAATAATTGCTTAATCCACAAGTAGGCTATGTGCTTCTGATAGAACTTGGTTAACTCCAGGCCTGCACATGTATTCTTAAAAATAAAAAGTGAATCCGTTTGTGCATTTTTGTTGCTCGAAGGTTGTTTTATTGGGGTGATAAATTTAACACAGAGCGAACATCGTGGATGTGTGCATTCTTACGACAACTGTATTCAAAGCGGTAGTTGCCGAGACACTTCAGCTGTTGTAGAGCGACAAGAATAGATATTTTTTAATTTGAATTTTACAAAACAATATCTTGAACGAAAGGTATTCACCACAAAACGACGTCTAATTTAACCTTGCAGACAAATACTGTATATTTACAAGACAAGCTCACAACATCTTTAAGCCTAATAGGCCTACAAGTTTAAGTGCGTGGGATTTCACAAAACAATCAACAACAAATAAATCAATAGAACATAGTAAATGCAGCAATTGTTGGCAAATACATCTCTAGCATAAACGAAAACTTGCAACCGTCTCTTTCCATTTAAGGTTGATTTAGCGTATTTTTCGTGTTAGGCAACGTTTCAAGAAGGCTTAGTCAAGGTTCTATATTTTACCTTTGGTGTTCACTAAATCATAGCCTAGCCCAGGGCTACTCAACTATCAGACCGCGGTCCGAATCCGGACCTTCTGGGTATTGATGGTGGACCTCGGGCTTCTGGAAGAATAACCTCATTGCCACGCTTCAGGGCCTTTTTAAACATATTTCTACTGGGAGGAAGCAAAATTTTCTGTGATTATGTAGCTAAGCCATCAAGACCCCTGAACACTTTGTCACAAATTCAAGTCGAGACACATTTACCTAAAAAAATGTTTCTGTACTGATAGTTTAACTTTCGTGGTTGAGTATGAAATAATCTGGACCGCTAAAAACATTCAACTTGTCAAACCGTACCTTTGTTAACGTTAGTTGAGTAACCCTGCCCTAGCTCCATGCAATAGATTTTTCACATTAATATACCGGAGGGTATAGCCTAGGTCTGCAGTAGGCTATATTTTTTTGAACCTATCCGGCCCTCAGCAGCTAATTTATCACGTCGCAACATCGTAGCCCAGTTGCTGTACAGGTAATAGCTGCAGGCTATCGTGTTGCATTTCAGTATTCGAAATAAAACTACAGTAAATGAAGTTGCCATAAAACCTGTACTGCGAGTCTGAGCTCAAGTCATTGCCTAAGGCTTGTTTGTTCATACACGGCGTTGAACATTACATAATCTATCTACCGCAATCAGAGTTTCAAGTAGGCTAAGCGTCAGGCTTTCCGCATCAAGTTTGAGCCGAAGTTTTTGGGTCAAGTTTGAAGTTTACTTTGAAATAACTTGAGTTTAATTTTTTTAGATTACAAACAGGTCAGCTTTCCTGTGTCAACTTGATTCATTCAGAAAAATTAACTTTAAAAAGTTTCGAGTCAACATTTTCGGGTTAAAATATAAGTCCGCTTACCGCTCTTCGTCGCAGATCAGGGCTGAACGTAAACTGGTTTTGATTAAGCTGCAAATCTGTGTCTCACCAGACTTTTAACAGAAAAGAATGCTTGAACTTTAAAACTGGCGTATGGCTAATACTATATAACTTGCGAGGAAGATTGCAGGGGGAAGTTGGAATGAAAATCACCGCGCGAAAGAAGCCATCGGATATTTCTTCAATGTTTATTTGACATAATTCGGGACATACATCAAACGATTCTAAGTAACATATCTTCGTATCAAATATGCTGAACAAGCCCTGCAGAACGTAAATAAGTAAGTCATTGAATTCACACAAACACGGACGGGTGTATTCAACTACTTCGGTTGGCAAAAATTTCATTTGTCACAGAAATCGCGACTCACAATGATACTTTACCAGTTTGGAAGTTTTGAGTTTTCGGACAGTTTGAAACTTGGAGTCAACGAGATAAAATCTGGGCTGTTTTTAGCAGAGTAGGCTGCTGGATACTTCGAAAACATTTGCGACATGTTATATCAGAACCATATCTTTCCAAACTTTTTCGGAAAAACAAAAAATAGTTCCAAACATTGTAAAAGCTCTGCAAGACATTCGGACTTGTTTACTTTAATCGTTTCACTTTTTAGACTGTTGGATAAAATAATGCCCCTCCCCTTTCCTGTTTGCAACCTCGTGTTCGATTATCAATATTGGTGTTGGAAATAAAGAAAATAAAAATATGATTGAAAGACATGGTACAAGCTAATACTACTGAAGTATCATATAGCCTACTAATGAAATATTGAAGAATATGGGGAATGGGGATAGAATGTACTAATGTACAGCTTCAGGAGTCGTCATATAGTCGATATACAAATATGTTTTGGCAACAACTTTACGCTACAAATGTCAAAAACTGGTGTAATCTCAAAGTAACATGCATGTTTACAATATACCACTGGGAAAACGAAGACTGTCGTGCAACAAGATGATTGCACTGGAATATGCATCCCAGTCAGCGAATCAGTTCTTTTTCACGTTTCTGCAGACGTTGAATCAATGTAGAAAAAGGACTGGTTGGATGGCTGGGATGAAACCTAACCACAAGACGTCGGGACACGAGAATGACGAGACACGCATGACGTATAATGACGCTGCAAGGAAGACTGTTTCACAAAAGGCGCCAGAATGACATTGGTACGATAACTGAGCAGCTGAGTAATTGCACTTTGGAATCAGCCAATACGTTGGTTGCCAGCAGCAGTTCCTAGCCTCGGTTACGTCACCGCGTTGACTGCTGCCGCTTATAAAGGGACTGAACGTAGGCACGCATCAGTTTAACTATTTCGTTGACTTGCTCCGACACGAACGATATGTCTCCACGCGAGTCGGTCTGAAGCCGAAAGACGGTCGCAGATGACGCTCCGAACGAAAGGATGCTGTGGACAAAAGAAAAGGGAATTGTTTTGATGAAAATAGCACCACGTCGATACCATCCTTGGCAATCGATGGAAACGCTATGTCTATGAGATATATTACAAAACAATGACGATCTTTGGATCCATTGCTTGAGTCGAATAAAGTCGAAATAATTCCAACTTGAGAAATAAATGTTAAATTTTTCTACTTCTATTTAGTATGGAGAATGGAGATTACTCCCGTTGTGTCCAAACTTAAAAGCTAAACTTTGATCCTTGAACCATCTTTGGACGATAACTTTAGTCAAGATAAAGTTGTTGTTAGCATACAGGGATACAAAGAATTGAGTCTTACTTTTGGAAAGAGAAGTGTTCCAGTGCAGTAACGTGACCCCTCTTATAAACATTTGCCCCCTCAGCCGACACAGCAAGGGTAAGAAGGGGTTCTCCGAATTGCGCTTCGTGATTTTCAACTTTGAATAAATACGAACCGTACCCGGGCCATGTCCTCGCCAGTCGGACGTACTCAAGCTGCGTTTTTGTAAAACTAGTTTAAAAATTATTGCTTGGGGATTAAAACACGCTTAGCATAAAATAACATTCCGACAAGTGTTATAAACTGCCAATTAGCGAAGCGATTAGTCATCTCGCTCGCTCGCTTCTTCATTCAATCACAAGTTTATTGCAAAACAAGAAGTTTGTAACTAAGAAAGAAAGTTAAATGGTGAAAAAACTAAAATAGAAAAATTTCAAAGATCAATGAAAAATGATTCTCACCACAGCTTCCTCCTCATACATTCCCTTCAGTCTCCTCCATCGATCCGTGACATTTGAGATGACATCTTGAAGTTCTTGGATATATAGAGTTCGCTTCATGTCTTCTTTTTCGTCATCTTCCTTTAGTTTTTTCATTCCTCTTTTTCGGAAGGTATTAAATAAACTGGATCCCTAAAAGATGAAAAAAAGAAACATTTTGTGTAAACCACTTTACCTTAAAAAAAAATGGGCGTAAATGCAAAGTAAGTGCTAAGCGGTGACAAGCTAAGGCTACAAAAATATTTTAACCAAGAAACACCATTGCGGAGCACAACATCATTCATACCGATCTCTTCTTGGGAGTTGTATTGGTATCAGGAGGAGCCAGGGAAAATGATGCGGATCTCTTGTCTTTGCCTTCTTCCGGACCATTAGTGAGCTCGTACGCACTCTTTACCTTGTTGACTGGGTAAAACTTTTCGATTTCAGCCCTAAAAATTATTTTTATAAATGATTATAACAACAGTTCTTTACTTATAAATCCTACTTCACACTTTATCTTCTGTCATTATGGTTAGTTATTTTAACCTTTGGAGTAAATCGGCTTTTATAGTCAAATCAAACACAACAGTTTTGCAGTTGCGGATTTGCTTACTCCCAAGACTGTCCAGTATAGTTTCCTTGAACAAATTGAAGACGAAGCGCTGAGAGTTGACGGAGAAGATCCTCCGACGCAGGATAGATCCCTTGAATCACTTGTTCATGGACCTAAAACAAAAAGTACAAAAATATTCACCATGACAATGCTGAAATGCAAACTATTTCAATTACATCTGTTTGATCCCGAAATTTAGATAAACGATGACTCAGTGTGTCGAATGTCGATGTTAGAACCAGAAGCAAGTTGCTGCCAGTGGTTTGAGAAAATTATGATTAAGACTAAATTACATTGCAACATAAAATTGTAACAAAACAAATTGCTTTAACAAAACCAAAAGCAAATCCTTCATTCTAGTGCATTTCAACCTTTGAGGCTGAAGATCACAACGAAGTTACAAGTTCTTCATTTACACATTGCAATATCTTTGTAGAACATATTAACTTTTTACAGAAAGAATTACAGATGTTAAAGCTGGTTTGAAAAGACAACAATTTTTCCTTATTTTTACTGCAACTGTGCTGTGAAAACATTATGATGCGTCACAGTGTGAGTAGGTTGCATCTCACTACTTTAGTCATTATTCGTAATCAAAATACCTTATACCACAAGCATAAATTTAAACTTACATCTTCAAATACAAAATGATATTCTATTGAGTCTTCCGGCACAGTAAGAGGGTCGAAAACACAGTAGAGTTTAAAATACAAGCCCCACTCTGTTTCAGGGCCGCCATAATCAGGGCTCAATCGTAGTTCTTCGTTTAATCTGCAATGCAACCTGTTTAGCAATGGAAATAAAAAGAAAACAATGAGTGAGCTGACTTCACCACACGCAATCGTCCATGCGGCCCCACTGCGCTTGCTGCTGCCAAAGATCGATTACTATTGACACTTTCCGGTGTAGCGTTGATATTGTGCATAGAAACATTCTCAAAATTAAACGCATTCATATCCTTTGATTCATTTTTTGCACTGCTAAAGCAAAAGCACTAAAATTAATTGCTTTTTTTTGCCGAACACATCGAAATTGAAACAGGACGTCATTTGTGCATCGAACCATTTCCTACTTCTTGTCAAGAAAGCTTTTCAAAAAGCTTTGATACAAAGGAGCTCTTCAACAAGCAAATAAAACCACACCAGGGCTTCATTACTTGTAGTTTACAAATAGTATGCTAATATCCTTAAGTTAGAAAACAAAGGTTAATAAACCAGTGCTCTGTGAGAACTTACATCTCAAACTTTGAAATGGCGTCGGCAATGTAAGTGTTGGGGTCCAAAGATCTCATCGTCTCCCCTTTGTGTTCAAACAAAGCGAATGTGTTCCTGTTCCCCTCCAGCTGCATTCCTCGACGTAGCTTTTGCACAACCTGATGAAACATTGATGTGTTTCGCCAAACAATAATCGGACTAGAGCAAGTGCGTTTGAATTTCAAAGAGAATTCAATGTCATCAAAACAGCAAGAAAATCGGAAAACAGTTCATTTTAAGTGAAAAGGGTCAGCAGAAAAATGGCATATGAAGCTATAAAGTAAAATTCCTAGTAACATTGACTTGCTGAGGCGGCAAAAAGCAGAGAAAAATTTTTCACGAATTCTATGCAGGGCTTCACAAAACAAAATCAACTTTTGAACAGTACCTTGCCAGTAGTTGTTGATGAATTGATGTAAATATCACAAGTAGCGTCGCCGTAGCAATAAACGGTTGTGACCAAGTCCCGCATCTCCAAGACTGAGCATATCTCAGCGATCGAAGGAACCATCTCTCTCCGTCTTGACGTTTGCTGACGTAATGCTGACTCGGCAAATTGTGCGTAGGCTGCACCAAAAGTCGATGGATACTTCTCTTGCACTCTACGAGAATTATTTGGTGGTTAGCAGTGCGAATCGGAATTAAACGCAGTGAAAAATCAAAAGCCTTATGTCGGCCCTGTCGGGTCAAAATTATCAGTTTATTCAAAGCTAAAGTCTGCAGATAAAATGACGTAAAACCAAGGCTACAGGTAATCTGCCAAAATTACAGTAACACGAAGAGGGATAAAGTCTTTTTCACTTTCGAGAAGATTTGGTAACTTACACAACGTTTTTATGCTTTGCCGTTCAATGTTTATGCTCTGTCATGAAAGATTTAGATTTTAGACAAAAGGTTGTGGGAGGGAAGGAAGGCAGTCTTTATGTCTGCTGCGTTTCACAACGTTTAATCAACAAAAACAAATAAAGTAGTAACGTTGCGAAAGGTATAAAATTGTAAAAAGCTCGAGCCAATGAAACAAAAAGCAAACATTTAGTGAGTTACCATTAATTATTATTCATTGTATGAGACAAAGTCCACCTTTGCTTTCACCCTTACCTCTTCAGATGCGTTTTCAAGTATGTGAGGACTGGTCTGGAAGGGTGGTAGGCGCAGCACATGCATGCTATCAAGTGCCAGTAGTGAGGACAAGAAGTGACGTGTTGTTGCTCGCACATCTGCTTCTCCGTGGTCAGTTGGATGGAGTAAACCGCAGTCTGCTTGATCAGTTGAAGATAAACTTCGTCCTGGAAGAGCTTCGATCCGTGGCAAGCTCTCAAGACTTCCTGTGAAAGCAGAACAGAGTGACGCAGTGTTTACCTATTTTATGCATGATCAAGGAAATTTTATGCCACAAAGTCTACGTCATGCAACCAGTATATGTCATAATTGTCAAGAAAACATAAAAAACCCAATCGCTTATTTTTGTTTTTTAAACTGCTATTTTTCAGGTTTACATTCAGAGTAAAATGAGTTGAGTGCAATAATAAAAAACCATCGAAATTTTTTTTTTAAAAACACGTACGTCAGTCTCAGCATTAAAACCCTTTAACTGCCATAGGCTCTGTAAAAAGCCCAAGCCCAAAAAAATACAAACTGTTTGCAATCACCACAACTCTGGTCTTTGTTTGCCAAACTGCATGGGTCTTACTTTTTTAGAAAGAGGAAGACTTGTATTTTTTAAAAGTTGAACAAGTTACAAGGTTTATATTTTAATGTTTTCTTGCAATTTACAATCATTTACAGAAAAATTTAAATTTTTTTGCGATGTGAAGTATATTCGATTCTTTCTTCCCATGACACATAAACATCACTGTGGCAAAGTTTGCGTGAAAAGCCTGAAACTTTCCCGACATCTAGCGGTGAAGTTCACCGCAGTTTGAAGATTTTTTTTTCAACTGTTCCAACGGAAATAAAAAAAAAAAACACAAAATTTGTCAACATATTTCAAAATACTTAAAAATGCAACAACTTTCATGTCTTGTTTTGTTTTTTCGGTAGTTATTTGTTCTCAAAATACTGTACAGCAGTTCAAAATTAAAGCCTTGCTGAAGCTAAATTCTGAAAAACGCACCAAAAAAGCGTGTTAGTTAAAGGATAAGAAAAATATATTGCTGAATAGACTCCCACAAATTTGAGTAATTTTTGCAAAAAGATACCAGGTTCCAGAAAAAAGAAGGGAACATCTGAATATATGAAGTTGTAATTGCTGAAAACAAGATGGATTTTCACGCAGCTTTAACACATGGAACCATAGTTTGAACCATCGTTAGAACCATCGTTGGAACCATAGTTAGAACCATCGAACCATACATCACGTTTGACATGAAAAATGGAACCATAGTTTGAACCATCGTTAGAACCATCGTTGGAACCATAGTTAGAACCATCGAACCATACATCACGTTTGACATGAAAATTTAGAATTCTACGGAACCCACTCTGGATGAATCCAAACAGGTCTGGTTTGGAATAGGCTACACTTGTTCCGCGGGTTTGACCATTGACAAATTACCTGAAGGATTTTCGCTTCAGCTTCTATGGATTCAAATGTTTCGTTTTCGATGGATAGAAGCATTTTGAATATTCTGACAGCTTCATCTCTGAGAGTCATTCTTCCTTCACTGGATGATACCTAATCAAGAGAGTAAAGAAGAAAAAATGAGTTTTAAATTCTGAAAAGGAGCAAACTACACGCACATATGAACAAAAACTACAAGTGTGCGACCTTGATTCATGCTATCCACAGTGAAAAGTTCGAACAATGATATTAACTAATATCCTAACAACTTACAAATCCCATTTGTCAAACAAATTTATTTAAAAAATCGGAACGATCACGATGTTGGAGAAATAGTTTTGAAGCAACAAAAGATCCAGATAAAGCAATTAAAGCATGTAAAGAAAATCTACTTTAGCTGCAAGGAATGTGAGACAAGTTAAAAGCAATAATATTGTTCGGACGGAGTCTTGCTTTTTTGTCTTATTTTGCTTGGTAAGCAGCAACGTGAACTAGTTTTCGGTTAATGAAGTCGTTTCGACACAATCTCTAACATTCACAGAAATCCATTTTTTCCAAGAGACAGCTACTGGGTAGACTACCTCCTTGGGAGATTATCTGGGAAAAGAAGGTAAATGCCAAATCAAGGCATAGAGATGTTCAAAAAGTGCCAACTGTACTGTAGTTGTTATTTATGACTCACTTGTTCGTAGGGCAAAGGAAGCAGTGGTGATCTCAGTGGCTCGCTGGCTTGCCGGAGAATGGGATTCCTTTTGTAAATCAAATCAACTTCTTTTTCATGCTCAACATTCTGCGAAATCGGATTTTTAAATTTTTGTCCATAAAAAAGAAGAAAAATGTATATGAACTAAAACTACATCTGTTAAAGACACCGATACTAATTAAAGCATCACATATAATAATAAGTTTTGTTTTCAAATGAGAAGACTAAGGTCAGTGCTGGTTTTGAATTTAAAAATATTCTAGCTTGCTTGGAATGGTTACTTTGCTTCAAATAAACTCAAATAAAAATACCTTGAGTTTTTCAAGAAGGATGTTTGTTTTGGTCTTGATCAACTGCTGGGCATCGATGGCTGCTTGGATCTCACTGCTCCATATGTTTGCGTCTTCTTCAATTTCAGTGCTCAATATCAAAGTGTGCTTCCTTCCGAAAACTATTATCTGCCATAAGCCGGTTTGCCTCTGAAAAAAAGATAATCTTGAGCACTCTCGAGAACTTTTTGTCAATACTGATAATGAACATACGTTTTAAGGGAAAACAAGAAAAATTCTAACCCGAATTTTACTGAAAACATAATGATTTTCAAAAGTCAACAACTTTTTACATAACTAACACATCACAGCAAGTTAAAGCTGCCTTTTTGTTTATCAAACAGCATCTAGCAATGTTGAAATGATGTAAAAAAGACAACCTGTTTTTTGCCTACATAATATCACAAAAAAGCTTCAACTCACGTAAATTGCTTCGTCTGGTGACGTAACAAGGCACAAGCTATTGAGCACCAAAGAGCCAAGTCGTTGTGCGGTGCGCTCACTGCTTTTGTAATATTCGATGACGTTCGGCTTTAGCACGCACCAGCGCCGCTGATGGTTGACTCTCTGTCTCTCGTATGTTGTTTTGAGCATCCATCCTTGTTGGATGGCTGACGCATGCCCCTGTTGTGAAACAGCAAAACAGTTAAACGGGCAGGCTGTTACAATGTAAGTGACAGAGTGAGAGTCCCATTGATCATTCGCGGACGCACAATTTACATCAATGAAAAAACGGCTTGAAACGGCATGTCGAGTACAAAATACAGGCAGAATAAACAAAAAGTAAAGATCAAAATGGAACTTGCAGAGTCATAGGAGTTTGCGGTGTCTTGACTTTCTTTGAGAAGAGTGATCCAGCGCTGCATTTCGTCAGGAGAGTCGCTTGCCATGGAGTACACTCTTTGAGATGTGGATATTGAGAAAGTATTGGTACGTCCTATACAACACACAAGCGTGAGAGGCCGCACTACAGATTTATTTTATTAGATTTACTGTAGTTACAATAAAATATTTCCAAAGTTAAAGTTAAATAAATCATTCCAATAAATTACATTGCAACACAAAGCATCTTTGGAGTTTCAACAAAACGGCCTTTTTAAGATCAAACTTTCACAAAATAAATAATATAAAACATATATGTATAAGTGATGAGAGCATGATGAGAACTTTATCCTCTCGTTCCTCGAAGTTAAATAACTGAGTATGGGACCATCTTTACCTATGTGTAAGAAACAGAACAGCTCTAACATAAATGTGCACCTACCAGACAAGGCAGTGGCGTTAACTTCTATGATAGACTGTCCGTCAATGGTTCCGATCGCGTTGTTGGGATTCGCGTATTCGCTTTCCATGTTTTCTCTTTCCTTCTCACTGCTTGACAACATCTTCATCAAGATGCTGGAAAGAGACGTGGACATTTAACATCATGTCATGAGCAATGTATCGACCAAAGCAGTTGCTACACGTAGTACAACTAACAAGAGTGATGCAACATTACGCCTACAAACAGTAAAATGTAACACAGTACCGCTTTTTACAACGATTCGTGTATATTTTTTAAAACGCAGTATACTTACAACTTACTAGAATGCTATACAATCAAATTTGTGTTACCGTTGATATAAATCCCATATTAAATGTTGTAACTGCATATTTTTCATGTACACGGAAGCGGACGTATTTCTATATTTGGTCTTTGACTTAGAACACAAAGAAACAATGAAATACCATTGAAACATGTTGCAATCACCTGTACCACTCATTCGCTTCCTCGGTTGTTTCGGCGGCCAAGTGATGCACTTTCGTTGACGTCATGATGATGTCAATGCCATTCTCTTTCTCGGTGACGTCAGTGACGTCACTGATGTTTTTCAGCTCGATAGTTCCTTTGTGCTTCGCGTTTTCGTCATCGCTTTCGTAATACTTTAAGTCTTTGCTTCGAAGGCAAAACCACCTGAACGTAAAAGGCCATTTGTGTAATGTAATTCAAAAATAATTATCCGCCACCAGTGGCCAGAGTATAGGCACCACGCAAAGTATAGGCTGCTTACCACGATTGATTTAAACTAACTGCAATCACAAAAATACACATTATTTTAATTTAATATAGAAATATAAAATGAAGACAACACTTTGGTTTTATTTTGTCAAAAATCAACTGACTTCTTTGGCCATATCTTCCTGCCAATGGTTCCTCGCAAAGTTCCCTTGCCTCCCTCCATCTTTCGGAAGAGCCATCCGCTTTTCAAGGAGTCTTGTTTCCCACGGAAGAACATAAATGTGGTGTTGCTGAGCACACACCACCTCCTCTTCCATTGATGCATCAACCCGCTCTGTGGAGACAATGTTCAAACGTTGTTATAATAATTAAAGCACAACTTATTTTTAATTTCTTAAATCTTTGCAGCATCCAGTAAAAGCCACAATACAATGCTTTGTGGGTAGGAATTCCAAAATAGTCCTTAAATGAACATCATACTTTTGACAAAAGGAAACCTTTACGTCACCAACCTATCGAAATACTGCCAGATAGCATTGAAATAATTACACCAAAAGACTGAAATACATTTATTTGAAGTTTCGTGAAAGAATTTATTGTTGCTGAAAACAATATCAAAGTTGATCTGACCTTCATGTCTAAGTATGAGTGAAAGTAAACATCTGGATTCCACTTTTCACTTTCTCCTCCACCTCCCATGGTGACGGACTCAACTTCACTCATATCATCGTCATCATCAAATGAGGAATCAGTGTAATAAGACTCTGTTAAACGGAGGAAAAAAGATATTGATTTTTGAACAGGAGAATATAATCAAAAAGAAAGCCACTGTTAAAGTTTTTCCGCAAAGTCAGTAACGAAACTTTAAGAATGTAGGATAAACTAAAGATGCTTGAAACCCATGAAAATAAGAACAAGCAATATTATTTGAAAATACATGAAAGCAAAAGTAATAGAATTGCAGTCTCACCATCGTCTAGATCCGACACCGAGGGAGCGGTGTATGCCTCCGGGACTCCCAAGGTATCCTTGTTCGATTCTTCCCGATTCTAAGAAAACATGACAATAGAGAAAGTTGGTTTCTGTTAAGTTAACTAGCAACTAAAGTTTAAAAATAAGTTAAAGTTTAATTGAGCAAAATAACTAAAAATTCAAAATTAGTACTGAATCTGGGGTGGTAAAAGGATAGATATTCGGCCCAAGATGTTCATACGACGACGACAAGAAAAAGTTTACACATAACCATTTAGATATGCAAGCCAACAATGAGCAAAGTAAGCAGCAACACGAATTTAATATTCAAAATTTCAGTTCCAAAAAAGTAACTACACTTCTAAGATATACTGTATTTCTCGGCAGCCGATTGTAGCAAGAATTGACAACGATAGACACGGCTGTGTCGGTGCGTACTCAGCCTTGTGCTGACAACCAGAAAGAACGCTCCCTTCTTCAAAATACCCTTTTAATAATTAGACTTTTCGTGATGTTGTATACAATTCAGTAGAATATATTCTTCCATTTAATTTTAACTTAGAAACCACTTCAATAGAACAACGCTTCATCTTATGACTTGAACAACATAGTTCCTTACTTCTAATATGCTCCGTGAAGGTGACTTTTTGAATGTTCCTTCTGTCATTGTGTCCAGCTGATTTTCGAAGTCCTCAAAACCAAGGTCCTGAATGCAGCATGTTCATTAATAGTTTGTAGTGTTCATACGCAAGCTACGTACCAAAGCACGTTCTATTGGCACACAGTCGCAAAAAAAGGATACGCGTCCTGACAGCACCCATCTGCAAGCACGAAAGTAGCGTGTCCATTCTTTTGGCTTGCTTTTGGATAAATTGACAAACTGTTGTTACTTGGCATAAAAACTAAGTAAATGTTTTAAACACAGAATAAGACTGTTCACCAGGCATTTACAGTAGTTATAAAATAATTTTTTGGGTTTTAATTTCAATGCAAGAAATTATTTTACAACTAAATGTTTGATGAACTTCAAGATAATCGCACCTGCAGGATGTCCATTCCTTTGTTTTGGTCAACTTTTTCCTCTTCTTCTTCCTCTACTTCTTCGAACACAACATCCTCATGTTGGATAACAACATCATCCATGAATCGGCTCATCCTCTGTGTAAGGAAAATGTTTACAAGTCAACTAAAGTCAATAAAAGATAAGAATAATAGCCAGGGGGTGGTGGAAAGCTTTACCATGGCGCATAAAAATTCATTACATTTTTGGATCTACGTAAGTGGGAAGGCAAGCCATGAGGTTGCGTTATGGAACGTCATAGACTTCTGTTTAACTTTGACTACAATTAGTTTCGTTGGCTTCCGAAAACGAGTAGTAGAAATGAGAAGGCTGTGATATAGGATTGCAGCCTATTTTCAATACACCTCCGCTCAAATTTCTCCATTTGTATCGAAACTCACCTTTTCCGAGGCAATGCTGGCAAGAGTTTCACTCCTCCTGTGCATTTGAGCGATTTCATACTCCAGCTGCAATATCCGCTCCATTTCTTCCTGCTCCTGCTCATCCAACTCTTCCTCTTCAGTTTGTGAGCATGTTGTTCGGTTCACAGTGGAGTAGGCGCTGTCGTTGTCAGCCTGATCAATCGCAGCGTCTAGATGCGCGAGGGCTGATATCTGGACAATCATAAATGCTTCATCAATTCACTCTGTAATCTGATACTGGGTTATTTTAAAGGTACTTTGACGATGACCCACAAGAGCATTTTTGCACTTAGAGGCTGTAATGCACTTTCAAACGTTCTGTTTTGTTTTGCCTGTTGCGTGTAAGTATGAACCTATTGGTCTGATGCAAATGCAGCAGCTTACTAAGACGATCAAGACAAAGTGAACTTGCTGGATGGTGTTTGTTGATCTTTACATCAGACTTTAAACAAACTTTAAGTTTAAATCCTTGCACTCCAATTTCAAAATTCTCAACTGTAAATGAAATTATCTTCACATTTCAAGCATCATTTGGTAGCGAAGGAACTGAACAGCATCTTGGTAGAAGACTCTTTCCTTTACCACTTAAAGGAGCTTTAAAGTTCGCTTTAAGTCGGAATTGGGCAACTGCTTTGTTTAACTCCCCATAAAGCTTACGTGGGAGTCCACAGAAGAAGTTGTTGATGTTGGAACTTCCTCTGGTGTCGTCTTTAAAGCATCCGATGGAGGAGGAGGTGGTGGTGGAGGAAGATCTTTCTCTGCTTCAGCTTTCTCTTGCGCCAACTGAAAAATAATCAACTGCAAATCTTGTTGTTTGAACCAAACGCACTTTTTCAAAATACTTTTTTTTTATAATGTTATCCCATCATTTCGTTACATTTAGTTGGATGTAGACAATTGTAGGTGGTGGTAAGAGCATTTGGAAAAAACTAAAACCTTACTTTCTCATTCTCTTGTCTCTCCAGCTCTTCTTGTCGCTGCCTCTCAGCTTCCTCTTCTTTCTCCCGAGCAATTCGCTCTCTCTCCAATCGAGCCTGTAACCAAACGCGGCGCATCAAATTACATAAAGACTGATAGACCATAGTAACTGATATTGCATTATTAACTAACGTAGTAAACGTCACAATATTTTTCGTAATTCTCAACTTGATCAGTTGAAAATTTACATTAAGAATTGTCAAATTTTACTGCTCTACTTACGTTTCATGCACCGCATCAAATGCTTTCCACTTCACAAACAACATTTTTATATTTTCTCACCTGTTCTTCTTTCTGTTTCCTCTCTCTTTCCATTTGTTCTTTGAGAGCTTTTAGTTGTCTGTGTTTTTCAAGTAAAGCCTGAAAAAGATTTTTCAAAGTATCATAAACCAAGTTCATACTAATTTTTTCAATAACAAACTTGCTGTTTGTATTTTTGCAATTTACAAAACAATCACAAAATAAACGAAAAAAGAAGAAATAGAAATTACCTTGAACATGAGTCTAGCGGAGAAACCTCTGGTGTACTTCTGAATCACGATGGTGGCTTCCAAGCGTCGTCTTTCTTCTTCTTTCTTTGCTTCCAAGAGGACTTTGAAAACAAGTCTTGCCCTTCTTCCGCGCTCATAGCGTTGGATGACTATGGTGGCGCTGCGTGTTCGTCTGTACCGCCTCCTAGCGATAAAACCCTAGCAAAATATATTCATTTTCAGATCCGAGATCTAAATTTTCGGCTTCATGAATTGAATAAATTTGATGAACAAAATAAAAAAAAAACTTATGCAACTCGTTTAGGGCTTTTAAAAATGTCGAACTTTGTCAAGTCGACAATTTTTGTATTTAAATAAGTATCGATTGTTAGAAAAATAATTTAGCGTAAAGCACAACGTACTGTAGTAAAACACGAAGCTAACATTAATGCTATGCAATAGTACACGTTCTGAATAAAATAATCTGAACGTGCTCAAATGCTCAGTTAGTGTGGAAGTAAAATGACTTTTTTCTCGCATACCTTACAGAATCTCAATTAAACTAATGAAATAAAACGCATTAACATCAAGGATACCAACAGCGTATGCCGAGTAACACTGAAGCAAGAACGCCCTGCTGTTGTATGCGTACCCGAATCAAACGTTGGGCGATAAGTGAACTTGACTTGAGATTAAGAAAATATTTTCTCTTCAAGCAGGCCTTTATAACAGACTGGACCAGGATGGCAGCAGCGGTAACTTTTTCCATTCGAATTTTCTCGAGTTTGTGTTCCAGAATCTCCTTGAGAAAGGCCTGAGAAAACATGTTAATCATGTCATAGCTTAAAAACTGTGTAAAAAATGCTTCGTTTGTATTGTTTACAATTTGAACCTGACCGCATATTGGCAATAAGTTCATTGCCTTAAATCCAAAGGGTTGTAGAATTGTAGACATGTTGAAAACATCACTATTTCTTACTTCACAATGTTGATATTAACGACCTGTTTCAGCCTGATGCTGCGAACGCAATTCACAAACACAAATACAATTCGCTATTACCACAACGAACTCGCAGCATCAGGCCAAAACAGGTCGTTAACGTCTACATTGTGAAGTAAAAAACGATCATGCTGCTAAAAGTGAAACTCAATCTATTGCATCACTATTTCTGTCAGTAGCTGTTGCTTAGGTAAAAATCTTACGTCAACAATTTTAGTCCACGCGACTGTTCTGCATCGTTTCAACGTTGTAATCAATTGAAAGCAAATCGCCCATTCACAGGCAAATTTAATTATCACCACCTTTGGCTTGCTGCTTCACCTACCTTTGTTTTCCCCAAACGCCACAAGATGCCGTCAGCGTCCACTAAGGATAATATGTCTCGCGCCATCACACAAGGCTCCTGTGCGGTTGAGTCAGTGATCATTTGGTACCTGAAACAAACATAAAACGCGCGTGTTAGCGCATCAGTGAAACAGCGTTTATAAACTCATATTTATTTCTATTTGACGTGTCCGACCCACAAGGACAAGTTCTATTAGCCAGTTACTTAGTTTTAGCCAAACCCCCACATGGATTAGCACGAGTTTGTTTGCCTTGTAAGCAAAGGTGACACTTGATCAAAAAGAAAAACAATTATTTATTGTTGTGCGCTACCCAGGCAGCAAACCAATTGTATTTTACATTGTTTCAACTTGTGCAGACGTATGTACAATTTGTAGGCTACATGTAAAATGTCTGAATGTAAACAACGACTGATTTGCTTTCTGGGTATAAGAGCTTGGAGCGGCGTTGAGCGAGTAATAAATATCTTTACAAGAAAGCTTTGGAAAAGATCCAAGAACTTCTTAACTGGCAATTTAAAACATTAATCAACATGAAAGTTTATATTTTCAGTTCCGTTTGTCTTGATTGATTGAGGAAATATTCATCAAACGATAGCCTGCTTAGAAAATCATCGAACGAAAGTAAAGAAGGCTCTAGATTTCTGGAAAATTTCAGTCCACCTGCCAACAAAATCAGAATAGGTTCTCCGAACAGGAAAGCCAGCTTTCCTCACTCGCACAGTCTCCAACATGCCTGAGTAGCGGAGCTGGTTGAGAACTATGTTGGCGCTGAAATCATCCGGAATCTAAATAGATCACATTTCGATAAGTAATGACAAGTTACTGAACTACCAAGATGGGCAACAGCCATTGACTAAAGAAACTCTATCAGTAACAGATCAAAGCCATCTTGATACGACTTTCAATAAATTGCAATGCATTTACAACAACGCTACCATGACCTTATTTTAAACCATGGCGACCTTAATACGCAGGCCATGTTAACGTGCAGCCTTAAATTTTACTGGAGGGCGATCTGTTAACGGCCTAAATCGCTAACATAAGTTAAAAGTTTGAGTAGTAGGTAATAAATATAGTCTTTCGTTATATTTTGTGTGACTTTAAATTACTTTTGTTCTATTGTTACCACAATTAAAGGACTAGATTTTGACACTTGTGCTAGAAATCCAAAAAGCATCGGCCAACACTGGTAATTGGGAAAGATTTGTCCTTTTTTAACGTAAAATTAAGAATTTTGCAGTGATTTGAGATTCAGTAATCACACTTTGGTAATTTTGATTTTAAAAACTATCATTTCAAAGAAATATAAAGTAAATTTAGCTCAGAGTTCAAAATCAAAATTACATCAGCCTTGAGTTCGCACGTTGTCAAGCCCTGTGTAGATAGATCGTTATGCTTTAAACACAAAGTAACTGTCAAATATAACTATGTGAAGATAAATAAACGCTATTAGAATTTTAGTTTAATTCTAGCTAGTATTATCGTTAGGCACAATCAGGAGTGGTAATGTCCAAGTTGTGTAAAAAGTACGTACTTTTTTGACATTGGGTTTGATGCATCGAACGAAAAAGGGATTCGCAGAAGATAATCTTTCCATTAAAGCGTGCAGAGATTTCTGTAATATAAAAAAATTAGCAGGATAATTGTTTGCACGCTCTTTCATGTTCAAATAGTCCCAGCACACAACAGTTCATCTTACGCACTGATCTTCCGCTAAAACAGGGATTCTCAACAGGAGAAACATTTACACCCTTCGAGAGAAACGATATAATCAATGTACCAATTTTGACCGGAAAATACCTGATGGATTAAAGTTACCATTTGATGTCGGCCAGATTAAGAGTTTGAAAACTTTTAATCTAGATTCCATAAAAAGTAACTCTACTCCAAAGTGACTCCAGAGAGAGAAAATACAAGTGCCCTACACATGAGCTACTTTGAAAAGCACGTTGGAATTATGTTTTCCATTTATATAAGCCATCAATACAGCAACTTGAAAACATCAACGTAGTATCAAAAGAATGTTAAAATATGGCTCTGAAGAAAACAAAATGTAAGTGCGCGCAGGTATCCATGCAACCATCGGAAATAAATCAGTCAACTGGTCATGAAAACAAAACAACACCTTGAACTGGCCACTGGCTGTGGGAGCTTGCTTGCTTCGGCCTTTTCCGGATGTTTCCGAATTTCCCCGAACTTTTTCGAACATGTCGTATATGAGGTCACAACTGTTGTCAGAAACACAGTTCAAATTTTAATATCCCATGAAGTTATTTTTTACAGTATGTCGCATGAAATTTAAATTCATTTACTGAAAAAATTCAATGGGATTAATTTTAAAATATAAATACAGTTACTTGTTCGATGCAAAGCATTTATTAATATTGATCAGTTGGGATATTCGCTATCGTTGTTCGTCAGTGGCTAGCTTACCTTGAGTCTTTCAATAAGCCAAGCAGATCATCTCTGAACGTGTCTCTATTCTTTTCTAAGAAACCATTGATGTTGTAAAACACCTAGAAAATTTCATAAATAGAAACATATTGCATTGTTTGCATGGATTTAAATTCCACGGGTATAAAAGCAGCAGATAACACAACTACGTTCTAGTCTCAGTCAGGGCTGTGCCCTCGGCAAAACGGACGGGCATCAAATCGACAGTTTTTCAATGGTTAATTACAGTCACGCCAAAATGGTTCTAAGTCTGCAGGGCTGGATTTACGTCATCACTCACTGACGTCAAAAAAGAGAACTAGATATCTGCCATGTTGGAATTTCATGAATAATGCAATGCATATTGCTACCGCACAATAAACCAGAAAAAATTGAAACCATGAGGAACACATTTTTGAACAGCAATGGTTCGTTGACTTTTGACACATGGCTAATTTGATGGACAATTTCTATTGACAAACAATCGAAGAACTTTTGAAACGTGGCCTGAACTACACGGTATTCAGTCATAACAAATAGAAACGTAAACTAACCTCTCCCGCATAGTGCTTGACACCGAATTCTGAACCCGTAACTCTAGGTTTAACGTAGAACGGATTTTTCTAAAACGACAACAAACTTTTAAAAAAAATGACCTTGTCATGATGCAGGCAAGCAGAGCAATTTTTCATAGACAAATAACTGGATACTGAGATATTTTCAATACTAAAGTAGCTTCAGAATGTTAATCAAATACTAATTTATGATTTTCACAAGCTTTTACACACTGGGAAAGCAAAGAAATCTGCAACATCAGAAGTACATACAGCTCCACACAAAGTAAAAATTACATGGCTTTAAAACACATTTTTTAAACAACTGAGCAATAACATTCAACGATATTCTTAAACACTTTGTATTTCACACACTGCTTTGCTTTTTAGCTGATGCGTGTTAAGTTTTCAGAAGATACTGCTTTCTAAGACGAATTACGTATACAAAAGGGTAGATTAGGCTGTATTTACCATTCGAGGTAAGCCACTTTATTCATAAAACGTAAAACAAACACTTCTGGTTATGTGTAAGTGCAAACTGACTCGTGGTGTGAGCTCCTACGTGTAAGTAAAAAAATAAATTGAATTGAAGCTAACTTTGGAAAGCATAATATGATGTCCTGCACATTGAAAGCAAGGCTTACCGCATGCTGGTTGTGTAACTTTTGCAACAACGAATTGTCAGTTCCTTTGGGGAATCTGCTTTCTTCATTAACTAGTGATATGAGGCCCATGTTTTTCTCAACCAAGTCCAAACATTCGCTGTTGTCTGCCCATTCCACCTCACACCAGTCGATGCCTTCCCTGTAAGGATTAAGCAAAGTTTGTGCAAGGAAAATGACAATGGTAACAACAAACTGAAAAAAATCTATTTCCTCGTTTATCTTGTAGTCAGATGCAGTTTACATCGTTTCAACGTTTAAACGACGTAGTCAGTTTACATCGTTTCAGCGACGTAGTAATGCAAAAATGTCAAGTTTTGTCAGTTATATCTCATACTGATCTAATACAGCAAATCCGTCATTTTTACATTGATTTAAGGTCTACAGACGTTGAATCAATGTAAAAATGACAGATTTTGCTGTCTGGGATAGAACTTTAGTGGTGAGCTGTTTGTATACACTCATCTTTCCAAAGGTCACGCAAGGTTTGCTGCTTTTATGTCACATGACTAGTCTGCTCGGTCCAGGTCACATCATAAGGTTATAAACACAAGAGAATGGACCTCACCTGTCGTATTCGATTTGTTCTAAACTGAAAATGTGGCGATTGAAAAATTCTTGTAGCTTTTCGTTGGCGAAATTAATGCAAAATTGCTCGAATCTGTTCATCTGCAAGTCAATTGTACTGTAGATAAACTTTAGAAAACTTTAAGAAAGTCTTCCTATACAAACTCACATGCGCAATGAAAGGTGGCAGTGCTGCACCAAAGTGAATATTTATCACGTATAGTCTAACTCTAACTGTACCCATAACAGCATATGACAAACAAAATTACTTTTTAACAACTGCAACAATCTCAAGTGGAACTCAAACCGTTGTTCACCGGAACAATTGCCTGATTCACAACAAAATGTGATTTTTTTCATGAATAAACAATAATTCTATTTGAATAAGCTTAACTAAAGATGATCTACGTCATATCAAAATGGATTTTTAGTTATTTAAAATTGATCAGACTCGCGTGAAGATAAATTTGTTTTTGTTAAACTAAGAGATTATTGCAAACATAGGTAAAAAATCTACGAATTACTTTGTGTGCCAGTGTTATGCAGACAACGTGAAACTTACAAAGCCGGTCTTGCATTTCATGATACCTGAAAATTTTCAAAACCGAAGATGTCGAGGATCCCAATGAAGTGGAAGTCATCTGGGCCCTTGATCCTATGGTTTATTTTGGAGATTATCCAACGGAATAACTGCGAGTACAAGGCCATGGATAGGGAATCTCTGGAGCCACAAGCCTGCGGTGGAATGGAGTGTGAATACAGGTTATATTGAATACAATAATATTGACATCAGCTTGTGTAAAACAAATTTTTCCTGGCCACTTTCGGTCTTGATTAGATTTTAAAAGACAAAAGCTCAAGTACCTGAACAAATTCTTTCTAACTTGATATCAAATCGATACATAGATTAAACTTTCCATCTTAATCTGTACTTGATTAAAATCACAAAAATAATACAATTACCCTCCTTTGACAGGTATACGATGGTTTTCTTCACTGCTCCAATGAGAACATGGAAATCACGATAGCGAAAAAAACAGACTCACGCATACTATTGAATCAATAGGCTACTTGTTTTTTTGTGTTGTACATAATCCAACTACTTTAATTGCCTTTTTCAGAAAAAATGGTTTTAATGATCAAGAACTTTTCAGAAAATTCGGTTTTAATGATCAAGACATAGAGTGGTACAGGCAAAAAAGGACATTGTCATCGACTGCATGTGTTGTGGAGGAAAATCTGCCGAAAACCAAAAAGTAACTCCCAAAACTGATACCAACATCCTTCCTACTTTATTACCTGATCAATGCTTTGAGGAGAGGTGATATATTCCCCTCTTAACTTCATCGTTCTTTCTTTCATCACTGCCTCCAATCTCTCGGAGTCCAGGCCGAGAAGATGCGATGTACGATCTATAACTGATTGAAACAAATTAACATTAAATTAACAAAATAAGTTGGAAGCTCGCAAAGTTGCTTGAAAAAAATATACGGTACGCATAGTAGGTCCTTGCAAGAAAAGTTTTAGTCCACACAATGTTGTTTTAAAGAATGATAGTTACGTGTTTTGTTGAAGCTTTAGCTAGTGTAGATCTGACATAACATCGAACTCCAGTATTTGTTGTAAACGCTTTCATCATGTGAAACTAATTCTAAAAAATTATATCTGTTCGCTAAACTTTTGTAAACAGATATGTCATGAGCGCTTTCTCCAAGTTTTTCCAAGAATTAATCACAAGTTGCACCATCACAATAAATCTGTATATCAGTTAAGAAGAAAAGGACAAAATCACCCTCAAGCGATATTATTTGAACGCAGATGCTGACATCAATGATATATAGATACTGTAGACGTATTGCATTACAAGTGCAAATAAAACTAAAAATTTAAAGACATGTTACATTACCATGCGTCGTGCTGGGGGAAAAAACTTGCAAAGCTCAGATTTACAGTAAAAAGATTAACATACAGTTGGGACAACACAATTCATGAGATATAACGTTTAGAACACTACAGTATATAATAATGTGAATATCAGTTCAGGGTTTCAACAGGCTAACAGCAAGAAGAAAGTCACCACGTGCCACAAAACAGACAGAAAGGCATCACATGCATTTGCGTGCACGCTAAACACCTATTGCTTAATTTTTTCTTCATCAAATTATGAAATTACTACACGTCATTTTAATGCCGGAAAATGTGTACATGTATTCGCATTATCTCTCTTGCTATTAGCACGATGAGTCTCCTACAAGTCAGCAGTTTTGAACTTAGCAACTGACAACCGAACTAGCAACATTTGAGCAAGTGGCTGAAGTTGGTAAATAATGAAACTAACCAAGTAACAACTGAGCAAGCCATAACTTGGAATGTCACAAGTCAGCAAAATGAGTTTGACAAGCGATGACCTAGCAATAGCATTCTAGCAAGTCCGACGGGCAAGTAAATCTCATTTGCTGACTTGGCAGTAGCTACAATGTACTTGCTGAGTTGAAGCACTTAAAGAGTTGTCGCATGCCGAGTGGTCCGACCATAGCCGTACGAGACCAAACCATTTTGGGGAGGGCAAAACGTAAATTTGCCCAAATCTGCACGCTTTTATAGAAATTGCCCAAATGTAATGTATGCGGTGCATGATAACAGTAAAAAACTAACATAACAAGATCCCCAGCAGTGGCGTAGCCAGGAATTTTGAAATGGGGGAGAGTTTTTTGACGCTTATGGCGACACCCAGCGGCGGGGGGTCAGGGGGGCCTCCCCAGAAAATTTTGAAAACTTACTTTGAATTTGGTGCATTCTGAGAGTATTTTATCACCATGCAATACAATACATCAATACGGGTGTGCCAAATGAAAATTTTGCGGCACATTTCTTGTGCAAATAAGAGGCTGTACTTAGTTTGATAGGTAAAAGATATTAATTTATAGTTTTTCTTAATTCATGCAATTTTGTCGCTTTTCATATAGCAATTTTTGCCCTAATAATTGCAAGATTTTGCCCGAATTTGCGACGTTTTGAAACAACAGAGGGGGCGGCTGCCCCCCTACCCCCCTGGCTCGTACGGCTATGGGTCCGACGACCTTAGCACGATATGTCTCTGTGTAGCTCAAACACACGAAACAAAGCCGGTACTAGTAGTGACATCATCAACTCAGTCCCTATGCTGGCTGATATAAAAGTTAAAGATGGTTTGCTATCAGTACCTCACTGCTTGATACTAGGCGCAAGAATCCGACGTTTTAATCACAATAATTGCATCAAAAGAGTTGTTTTCATTTCATTCGCGTTTATGCGTACTGTGAAATATCTGTGAAATATTGCTGGGAGTGTTTGGAGGGGACCAAGTCAAACTGATATTATCGGATCATGCAATATGAATGAACACATAAAACCTTTCAAAGAAGCATTGCAATGAAATTCCGTGTTAATCCTTCATCTCATGCATGAATTATTGTCACAACAATTATTGTTAGTCGTGATATTAATGTGCTAAAACTTAATGACATCATGCAATGTCTCTTGATGTGAGATGAAAAGCTAATTTGCTGCTGGCAGTTGACATACGGGGACTAGATTGACACTACATTGGAAAGCTGCGTAGTCTACGTTCTTATGACCTTTGACCTTAACCAACGTAACAAACGTAATGATCACACAACTTTCCAATCTTGTTAATGCAAAAGCACGTGGTGTGCTTTTTTTGAAGACAACAAACTGCTTCAATAAAAAGCATTGAGTGCAACAAATGCAAACACAAACCTGAAATGCTAAGCGGGGGTAGAAGGGCTTTGTCTAACATTCGTGAAAATGAAGCAAAATTAATGTGATAAAATAAATCTTTTCCAGTAAGAAATTATTTTATTTTTCATCAATTTTTTAAAGAAATCGACAAAGAACAAATAATCTCCGTACGGCCTCAGTGCTGCAGATTATTTTCAAGAAAATGAAAAAAGCAAACAAAACCATAAACAAATCAAATCATATTTGACAGCTTTTCAGCGACAGTGCTGTTTTTCTAACTGAAACGAGAGGCTTTGACACAAACAAAACTTTATGTAAAATAACTTATCAATAACAAAGTACGTTTCTAAAACTAAAAAAGCAAACTTTACTTAGAAAGCCCATCAAGCAATGATAAATTTTAAATTTGCACATTGCAGAAACGTTAAAAGTTTTTATTTAACCATATCTGCATGCAAAGTTGATATAGAGTATAGACGGTTAAGATTTTAGGTGGATACTAGTTAGGAGTGAAAGAATCCAATTTAACAAGTAGGAAAACAAACAACTTCAATTTCCTGTTAAACAATGCTTTCCACAGTTTTACTATATTACCAGAAGTGATGTGTTTGACTTAAAAAGCTAGCCAAGCTATTACTAGTTTCAGCAGCCTACTTTGCTTCAGCGCGCTTGTAACTACGAATTCATTAACATATATGTTCTTGGGTCAACCAAAAATAAATAAAAGACAAAATTCCACAAAATTTGGAACTGCAAACTTACTCTCTGTATCTACGACTTGAGCACCTCCAGCGTTGACAAAGGCAACATTTCCTAACTGAAGTATTCCTGCCAGCACACTGCGCATGTCCGCGCGTTGACCATCCTTGAAACCGATGACCACCAAAGCTTTCTGGAAACAAACGTTTATTGTGAATACTCTGGTCTAAACACACAACGCAAATGGAACAATTTCAGTAACTACTGTATGCTCCTATTAGTGGGAATCGAAGCAAAAGACTTCGAAATGCTGTTGCCCCTGCCCTCAACTATACCTCTCCGCATACACCACCAGTTATACCGTCGTCGGTTGATAGCCTATTGGTAGTGTACTACTTCGTTTGCAAAGTCAGGTGTTTATAAACGGGATTATCGGAGTAGAATTAACCGAACAAAGAACACGGGTATGTGCAATGGGCTATTCCATGGCTGTGAGGCGTGGGCTATAGGCCATGGGCACCTGCCAAAACAAAAAATCTTAACAGGTGAAGACAGCCCCGAGCCGAAAATTACCACTGAAACAAGAAGAAAAATAGAAACCAGACAACGTGACAAAATAGTGATGAGCAGCTAGACTGAGACGTAAATGTAAAAACATGAAATTAAAAAAGCAATAGCCTATACGTGTCATACTTTGCTGCTTCAAGTAAATTAGACTTTAATCTATAGACTATACTTAGAGCTTTACAATTTCAATTCACAATTTAAATTGATGTGTGTTTGTAGGGCTATTTTTGAAAAATTTGTTGTGTTGCTTACAGTTTTTACAGTCGCTTGAAATAGCATAAATTACAGTAGGCCTACTTGCGCTGGGAAAAGTCAAGATTACGTTCATTCTGCCTGAAGTGGCCGCTTATCGCTTGTGTCATATAATCTTCACAATTTTCTAGTTCTAGTTACTTCTAGTTTTGCGTAAAAACTGTCTTGTGAATTTATTAAACCGTTCAAAACAAACCAAACGTAGATGAAACGCAACGTGCACCTCTAACGCTTCCCAGTCTCCTGCGTCATTCAGTGTCGGATCGGTCGTGCATCCGGACTGGTTCAGGTAGTGAAAGTCGTTTGCTTCAGTGAGAAAAAGTTCCTCTGTTGAAAGTATGTTTGATGAACGTCATCCTTGCTTAGCCAGCAATATCAGTCATTTATCACATTGATTCAACATCCACACACGTTGCATCAATGCAAATGATGACGTTATCTGGCTGGTATATCTTTTACTTGGCTTCAGTTTGCTATAAAACTTATCAAAGATCCAATTTTATGAAAACACATTTCTTATTTTAAGCCGACCAACTCGCGTGCCAACTTTTGTATTTTTTTTACGTGGCCAAACACCAAAGTGAGGAGGTGTTTAAACACGTTGGTGTAACTTAACATTGAGACCCTTATTTGAAACTGGAGCCTGATAATGAATGGAATTCTTGAAACTAGAGAGGTTTTATCAGAAAATTAGAAATCATTCGGCGAAACCAATTTTCTCTCCATCCAAAACTTTAAGCACGGTAATTGCCAAACTAATCAATATCTCGAGTGCGTCAAACCTTTTTCGTCTGCAGTCAATCCTTCCAAGAGTTGGTAGAAGATGTGATAATTTCGTTCGCCAGGGTTCTGTCTCACAACACGATGCTGAAAATGCACAAGAAAAGTTAAGAAGGATGTTGTATGTACATCTTGCAGCAAAAGTTATAAGATATGAATGTGATGAGTTCCATTGCAAAACCTTACAATGCAAAAAAATCGAATAATCATGATAATGCAGCGTTTGTTTCATCAACAAAGTTAACAATTACCCTCATCTTGACTACACAAGGTTAGATAATAATGGATCTATTGGGGCTAAGAAAATTCTTTTCAAAAATAGGTGTTAGGAAAATAATCTACGGTAAAAACCCAATAAAAGACTCTCACAAATTTGAATAACTTAATAAAAGAAAAAGCGAACCATAAAAAATCTAAAACAAAAAACCTACAAACATTCCAATACAAAGTATGAATACCACTGCAATTTACTGCAAATAAATAATCAGTTTAAGTACTGACGATGAAATCAAGCCACAACGCCACTGCAGTGAAACTTTGAGGTAGGAATCAAAAGTGAAAAAGCACAGTCTACCAGCTACCACACAAAGATTTATAAAAGCAAGCATTTAACTGTGAGGTACAAATCGTTTTACCAATGCTGCAACTGCATTAAGCAGAAATATCGTATACTGAGAAATTCAACAACAAAAAATATTGCAGATTTGAACATATGAAATAAAATCTCATGGAGGATTATCTTCACGTCCACTAGAACTTACTTTTTCCAGTAAGTCTGGTTGTCAACAAGTGGATAGAATTTCCAGATAAGGATGCATAGACCATTTTACAATGATTTGGTTTGAGCAAAGACAATTCCATTACTTTTCTCTCGTTTCAATCACAAGTTTAGGTCACGAAAATTTAAAAGATAAAGAATCTTCATTCAGAAGCGCCAATAGAAATTCCGTATCTTTATGGAAAGTTAAATTGTATAAATGCATTGCACAAAATTCATGAAATACCAAACAGAAGATTTTTCGTTGTTTGGAAATCTTACAAGTGAAAAGCGTATTACATCTCGCCGTACAACTAAGGTGACTTGAATTCGGATATTTCAGCATGTGTCAGTGGTTCAAAGCTTGTACAAGCTGCATGCAAAACTACTAATATTAAGCTTCAAATGAGGGCTTCTCAGTCCGACGATAAAGATTCTCACAATCAATCAAGCAATCAGTTGCTAATTCAATTTTCAAAAATGGATGATAAAAAATCAAAAAGGATACAGTCAGTGATCCTTCCGCCTTTAATTTGGCCAGTTTGGCTGAATAGAAGTTGAATAAACTTTCCGAATCGGCTCGAGTTGTTGTTGTACACAGTCTTCGCATTTCCCAGTGCTTCCAGCAGTGGCCCACTTTCCAGAATTGACTGATCTATAGATCGCCCGTTCACTTGAACAGATCTGAATCGTGGAGAAATTGCGGTTTCAAACAAGACATGGCACTAAATACGGAATAAGACTATTTTAATTTTCTTGCGTTCTTCTGGTGACTACTGTTTTCTATCTACTGTATCATCTACGTTGTCAATTAATTTGCGCGGCAATGTTGTGTGCTTTGAACTCTATATATAAAAATACAGAGATGTAGGCTACGTATACGCCGCAAATTCTACGCCGCAGACTTGCGGCGTAGACTTTTTGTTTACGCTAACGCTTACGGCCACATTTTTTTGGATAATTTGCGCTTGAGGCTACACCGTAAAGTTTTCGCGGTTTTTTAGCGCATAGCGTCAACGCATACTTTTTAATGTATTTTTTTCGCTACAACACGCCAATACCTTCCAGCGCTGCACTTGAAAGAATGTTTTCAATGGGCAAAGACATATTGGAACCAAAACACAGCAAAATGTCAGGTGAACACTTTCAGATGCTTGTGTTTCTTCGTGGAAATTCAAAATAAAATTTGTTTGTTTCGAGTGGTTTATACCGTGTGAATGTTTGGCACCTAGCAAACACAATGAGTTTACGCTAGCGCTGACGCTGACGCCGCCAACCTTTTTTACAAGTTACGTTGACGCATACGGCGTATGATTTTTCGAACGTTTGCGTTTACGCTGACGGCGTCAATATTTTTTGTATGCGCGTACATCACTGTAAAAATATATCAAAATATTGATATCAAAATGAACTGAGGTGTCGTGACATAAAAAGTCACTGTACAAATCAGGCATGTGCTGTTTAAAACTTTCTAAAAAAAGCAAACACCTAAAAAATGGTCACCGTCCGCCACAGGTTGTAATTAATTGATACGCATTGGAAATCAGTTGGTATGCAAGAAAAGCTAAAAATTGTGCGAAGTACACTTGGTCATGCATTCAGTAAGTGTCGTTTTATTAGCAGTGAGATTCGATGTGGCCACAATGCAAAACCTGCACATAATATACATGTTTAAATAACACCAAGCAATAAAATCTGTACTAAGATATTTTACGCAACCAAAAATAGATAAGTGGATATTTGTTCATCGTCATCCATCAACTCACTCTCCGCCGCCGGATTCTTGGCTTGCTTTTGATAAGAACGTCAACATAAACTTCGTCGCTTCAGTTTTTCCAGCACCGCTTTCACCACTGAAATGGATAATAATTCAAGCAAAGGTAAATCATACCCACTGCAAGAGCTCTGTTAGCCATAAATTTGAATACAAAGAAAATGAAATACATCGTTCATTCAATGCAGTCGAGTGTGAAGACATTGTCTGCTTGAGCGTTCAAGACAATCAGGCTATATATTTTTCCAATTGTAAAGGCTGTATATTGTGTCTCGTTGTATGCAAAGCATTTAGGCTAATACCACTGTATGCAGCAACAACAACACAAAAGCGGAGAAACTAATGCGCAAGGTGTGCTATCCCTAGAATTTGAATAGCTTCCAATGAATTTCACACTCACTGCGATTTCACCAATGCCAACATAGTTGTGGGTGAGGCTAACTTGGCAAATGCAAACTTCGTGCGTACTGTTCTCAGACAGCAAAATCCGCCATTTCCACAATGCAGACGTTAAGTCAACGTGAAAATGACGAGTTTTGCTGTCTGGGTCATGACAAGAAAATTTTGCGAGCAACATATTTATTGGCGAGACGTAATTAATACATCAATTTTGTTTTCACAACCAGCGACCGTGCGAAAAACTTGTCGTAAAAACCAACATCAAACACCAACCAGTTGGGAGAACAGAAATATCTGTTAGTTTCTGGTACACCATTTCTGATTGATACCAATCTGGCAGGCAAAATTCGTCCTTTTTGCATTAGTTCAACGTCTGCAGACGTTACATCAATTTTAACGGATTTTACAAGCTGGGATAAAGAGTAATATCCGGTTTCCTAATGTTGGTATGATGTTATGATGTATTGTAAAATCCCGATGTATTTGATCAAACTTTTAAACTAAGTTAGAAACAAATGGAAGGACATTGCTAAACGTTTTGTAAAACAACAAACAACATCCGATTGATTTAATGACTAACACTTTTTTACGGACATAAGTGGTCTACTATATTTTGTAAAGGGGAAATGTCAATCAATTCAAACAAGGCTTTTACAGTTGTAACAACACCGGGAGCTACTCCTCTTCGCACTCCTGTCACAGCTGGTTAGCTAGCGAAGCCTGTTTCTTTTTCACTGATTCAACGTCTACAGGTGTTTAAAAAGATGGATTTTGCTAATGGCTAGCAACACTCTTGCAAATGCAATAAGCGGTGCTGCATATGAACTTTCAAAGCATCACTACTTGCCATGATGACACAGCAAGGAAAAATAACCCATTATTATAAAATAAACGAAAAAATGATGGTTTCAACTCATAAGTTAATGATGAGTGGCCAAGGCCCAACATTTTTTCACGTTCATGAAGAGATTACCATTCCAATGCAGCACTTTCGTCAGAATTGCATTTCTTCTCAATGTAAGCCTTTTGGATATCGTTTTAACTTTTGACGAACAAAATCACGTTGGTTATAGGATAATTATATGCACTAGTAGTGCATGCATAATTGTTGCCCCGTGCAAATAAAATTCACTAAAATATGATTACGTTATTTTAACGTTGTGAGGCAAGAAACAAACACAGGGCTCTTTTTAAACATTTCGGAACCAAGCTGGGAATTGTTGCTATTTGCATATCGTTTCAACAACACTTGACGACAACTTTTGTCGTCTATAAACATTAAACAAGCACCTCATGAAATAACATGAGACAGTGTGATCTTAGTCATGTCTGCAAGAACTTTTCAATAGGTATGATGACCGGCACAGAGGCTTGTTATACTTTATTAAAAGCTTAATGAGATTTTCGACAGCTTGTGCTTTTGCAAAGGGTCTCTAAATGTTTAGCAAACAGAACCTGAATTGTCCAACACAATAACACTTCAATGAGTTTTCGCACCTAAAACATGATGTGGATAGCTGAAATGACTCGTTATAAGACATCCAAAGCGTGATCTCTCAGTCAAACAGCATTTCACTACACACACAACGGTTGCAATCGTGCATCAATCATAAGCCACACATTGACACAATATCACTCCATTTCACTTGTACAGAAAGGTAGGGAACCGGATGGGTAACTTATTGTGTCATGTCGACGACATTTTCTGGCGTAATTTTGGACGAAAGTATAACAGATGTCATATCTTCTACCTCTATTTGAGACGTCATATAAATCATTTTTCGTCTCTTTCAGGTCTTATTCAATATCGGTACAACGATGCACTAAATATGAAAGTCACAAATGCATCATTCTCTGAATGAAATCGTGATACAGCACACCAAGTCAAGCGGGGGTCATAGCATTTGAAAACTACAACGTATTGCACGTTGTAGGCCTGTTCAGAAATTCTACAAAAGTCCACATTTGACCATCAGCAAAGAGAGAAAGAGATGTTTTTTTATTTGTCTTTCCAGCACGAAAACAAATTGCCTAATCACACAAATACAACACATATACTGTATGATGCAGTGCAGAAAGGACTGGCAGCACCAAATAACCTTGCGGTTTCCTAGTTTAGGTGCTACCTGTCAACCACTAACAGACGACCGTTTCAAGTGCAATCGAGTAACATCATTAAAGTAATTGATACGGTAACTTTAATCTGAAGCTACTTCTATCTTAGGAAATTCAACAATTAGCAACATTATGTGGTTTAGAGTAAACAGCATATTGAATTGTCATGGTTGTACACAGCCTAGTCCTTTTTAGAATTTAGAGGCGAAACAAATGTTATACACATATTAACCATCAAACAAATGTTACATACTCATTTTTTTCTGTTTAGAAACGAGAGGGCTATTCATAAGAGTCAAGTTAAAAGTTTTTGTAGTGTTGTTTAAAAGAGTTCATAAATGCAAGTTCTTAGCTCTTTATTGTTTGGTTAATTTCAGTCCAAATTTTGGTCCCTCGACAAGACAGCAAGTTTTGTGAAAATGCTTTGTTTACTTGTGAAAGACAAAACACAGCTTTATCCAACTGCCTGGTGTTGTAAGTGTGTAAATTCTGAATTTTGATAAAGTATTCTTGAAAAACGCTTGGAAGATTGTTGTTGATGAGTTGATGCACGAATTTGGCAAGTTCCTGTTTGTAGGTATCTTCTCGTTTTAAGAATTGTAATGACTTGTGTAGATCACTGAAACGGCAAAATTTAGAATTTCTTGTTTTCGTACATATCTTGCCAACTAGTGCGATACATGTTTTAGGTTATCCGACCAGGTCAGTTGGTCATCTGCAATTAATTATTCCTAGGTATTTAACTACTTTCGATCTTATGAGAGTTTGGTTTATCAGTAAATTAACTTTTGTTTCTGCTGTGCGATTAGGGAATCTATTTATTACTACGTAGGTAGTTTTTGAATAATTTAGGGAGAGCTTATTCTGTCGTAACCCCATATCAATTTTATCAAGTTCGAAATTTTTTTTCCAGCAAGGCTACACCTTTTTCTATTTTATTGCGATTTTTTGCCAAAATAGGTTAACAAGAAACAACAAAACTTGACAATAATAATGTGATGGTTTTATTTATTGTCGCTCTACAACAGCTAAGGTCTTTTAGCGACAAGGCTCTTTTTAATTTTATATCAGATTTACGATATCATCACATTATTACCGGATTTATCCTCATTGCATTTTGCCAGAAGAAGCACAGTCGGTACGTTTTTAATGTCTTCGTTTTGACCTGACCTGGAATCGATCTCAGATCTACCAGCACCAGAGGCAAAGGCGATAACCACTCAGCCACTGAGCTTATCAACAAAACTTGATTTGGAAATCAATCATGCCTTAACCATCTTATAATTCCTTTTATCAAACGATGCCGCAAAAACAACAAAGTCTCAGTTTAGTAATTCGACTTCTAAGACTTTATGGCTTAGGCGGCTAAAGAATCAATCTCGAAAAAACGTTGTTCGCTATGACTTGGGGTGAACTCGAAAGTAACAACACATACAATATCACGTTTTAGCAACATAGAACAGAAGGTCAGTGACATATGAGTATGGAGGCTTACACGAGTTAGCCGAGTGCGTCTCTTCATGGTCTTTTCATTGTCACTTTGCAATATATTGACAAACTAAATCAAAGCAACTAGAATTGGGTGTCCGCTGTGTAGCCAAAACTATTACACAGCACCTGACATAATGCACAATCACAGTTCAACGTCTCCTTGTTGTCTTATGAGGTTTTGGGCTGAGAATCTATGCTTTGCTTACAGTACAGTTGTAAGCGAAGCTCTAAGATTTAGGCCCGACGCCAAAAATGTACAGTATTTGAAGCTAGAGTGGGCCAGATACTTAACTTTTCTAAATGAATCAAATTGGCAAAGACCTGCTAACTTGCACATAAATTAAAAAATCTTATCTTGGGAATGTAAACCTTTTTTTTTTCTGAAACCAGAACGAAAATCCAGGTCCAGCTTCCAACTCCACTAAAGCCGACGTGTCATCAAGGGAAAAACAAAGAAATGATGGTGCAGAAAGAAATCAACCATCATTTTAACTAAGCAAATAATTTATCAAGTAACGTGTATTTTTTCATCTACGTTACTCACCTTATAAGAACACACTGATTTTCTTCTCGTTTCCACATGCACGAGTAACATTCATTCGCTATAGCAAAGACATGTGGAGAATTTTCACCGAGATCTTTGTTAGCGTAACTCCGTAGCGTTTCTTCCGAGTACAAATCATAAATCATTTTGTAAGGATTGACTGATATAAGGATGGACCCAATGTACGTCTGTCAACAAGCAAAGGCCGGTGATACATCAAATCATAACGCATTTGTATCCCCATTCCCCAGGTCAGGGCTTAATTTCAGCTAGAGCAAAACTGAGCTCAAAACTGAACTTGATTTTGTGAATGGAACTTTTGGTTTAGTTTAGATCCAGTAGCTTTTAACTGTAAGATGATTCGGGACTTTTAAACCGGTAACTGACAAGCGCTTTGGAAAATTTTGGATTGAAAAATTAAGTACTGGTCATAAATTTCGTTTTTATTAAAATAGCAAACCGCACCAAAGGAAGTAATTGGTGCTGATGCAACAAAAAGCTGACAGGTAATTGCTACAAAACAACACCTGTAAAAGTTATTACGTATCGTCCACAAATACGCAGGATCCGCAGTTCACAAAAACGGAGTTTTTAGAAAGAATGGAGGTTAATCTTTTACATTTCAATACAATTCAAATTGATGATAAATTACCAGATTCATCACTTAGTCAGTCAGAGCTCGCTTCAAGCTCAACAAATTGTTTCATTTGCTTCTGCCGATAACAATTTTATTTATCTTTTTACGGGTTGCTCTGAAAAACTCCTTATAGGACTAACCATTACCCAATACCCATCAACCTTAAATGCAACCCCAACATTTTATTCTTAATTTTGATTAAGTATAAAAACTATATGCGTACATGTCACTAAATTGGTTGCAAGATACAATCGTCAATCAAGTAAGGAAACAGCTACGTAAAAATTGTTTTTCTTACGTATATTTCGTTCTTTTGGTATCTCGTGTTAAGATTGCATAAGATAGATGCCTGATTAAGCTCGGACATTTTGGCCATGTCAGCCATTCCTTGCAGGAGCGATTCGTTCATCAACTTCACCTTGTTCCCGTTCACATCCGAGACCCACATTCTTTGTTCCTGAAAAAGTGTACAAAACTCAGTAGAAGATTTAATGTGTACAAACGACTTGATGAGTTTTTTTGCTTGTGACTTAAACACTCACGAGGCAAGATTTGATTTATAATTTGACATTAGCAAGTTGCAAGACTGCATACACCATACGAACTTTATAAATACAATAGCCTATTCCAGACAATAAGCTGCATTCTGGTATCGTGGCCTAGATGCAACATGTAAGCATAACAAATCGTTCCTAACCGACAAATCATGGATCAATACGCAGGAACAGATAAAAAGTTTGAACAATTCGAATCCACATCACATGTAAAGTACAGCGTGTGTTAGGAGTTTAGCGGATGTTGTTGTCATTGGTAGTTGTCATAAGATAGACAATAGACATGTTACGGGTATATTGGACATGTACATTCAGTCTACCGAGGGAATACATAGGATTAAGTATAATTCGTCCGATGGCCTGCGTGTTTCTCCGTTGTCAGTTTTCTGTTTGTAATACCATCAGAAAAGTATAGTGTAAGGCGTTGCTACTTTGCATTCAGAGTTGCAATTAGAAAGAGATGGTGGAAACTTTCTGAAATTCGTAATAGCCTACATAAAATAATTACCTACAAAAAATTGATTTGTTTTGACTTTTTTTTCCAACATGTGTTGCTTGCTATCATTTTAGAAGAGTGCCCGGTTAAGTGCACCAGCTGCAAAAACATGACTACGACGGATAAACGTAAAACAAAACCGAAAGCTGCGAAAAGAGAAGTCACAACGGAAGTTAGCTGAAAACCTGTTCATTGTTTTGTTTATGTTTTACTCGTGGTCCAATGACATCATCTCCATGAATGCAAATCTACGAAACTTCCCGTGTTCATGGTTCTAACAATGAATTGAAAAGGCAACCTACAGAAGACTTTTCAAAGGCAGGATGTGAAATATTTCCAGACAGCAAAATCCGTCATTTTTACATTGATTCAACGTCTGCAGATCAATGTAAAAATGACGGATTTTCCTGTCTTGGTTACGTTGGCGCACGGTGATAAACTTCACGTGCAGCGGATGTCTTGTGAATACTTCGCTGAATGTGATCAAAATGCAATCACAGTCCATCCGCATTACGCAATCGTAGCATTAACAGTAGGTCCTACGCTTAGGGATGCTTTCGGTCCAATATCCACAAAAATTCTTTATTTAGCCAACTTTACGTGTTAAAACCTATTTTTAGTAATAATGTCTGAGCTTAGGAGCAAAATGGTTGGAACGCCTACTAGTCAGTAGTCAGTCTTATCAAAACCTTAAGAGCTCAAAAAATATAACAGTAGAACTCGGTTAATCCGGATTCGATTTGACCGGCGATTCCATCCGGATTAGGCGAAGATCCGGATTAACCGATAACGGTTCTATCAAGACTTGTTCATTTGTACTTCCAGTTTTATCCGGATTAGGCGAAGATCCGGATTAACCAAATCCGGATTAACCGAGTTCTACTGAAGATACTAAACTAATGTTCAGCTATGAACATAAACATGCTGAAATTGCCGCACGGGGTATATACCTTCGTGGCCATACCCAGTGTACCTACTGCATTGAGGTGGAATAAAGGCCGAAACGATGTGCCACTGTCTGCAGTTATGACAATCCCGCAAATGATGAAACAGGCTGTAAATGTTACTTTGATAATAGTGATTTAATTTACTTATATTGATTATGAACCATGTATGAACATATGAACAATGATGCTGAACATGAGCTTAGTATCTACATTTTAGGCTGTTTATTCTTTGATTAAATTCTGGGGTCGATACCAAAACTGGTTTTGTTCGTAAAAACCTTGGCAGTCTGGGTGTTAGTAAAAGCCAGTTTTTTTAACAACCCTGCTCTTAGCAGTTCCAGTACCTGAAATGAGCCAATAACACCACAAAACCAAACGAAGCATAACATCGAAAAGTCTAGATATCTCTGTTGCAGTACAATTTACTGGGCACAAGCTTGTTGATAGAAGTGCAACTAGCGCTAAATCACATTTACTGAGTAATACATTAATACAATTTGGTAAAAAGGTGATTTTCTTGGAACATAGAATCCTTGTCTATTTACTGAGTAGTCAGTGGTCATGGAAAGCTTTAAAAAAGTTTGATAATGAATGATTCACCAATCCCCATTGTTAGTCAATTTTTAGTTTAATTCATTACAGGTCTAGTTGGCATTAGCCAGTAGCACGACTTAGGCTACAATGTTTATTGAAATGCCTGGTAAAACAACCTAACCCCACCTGTACTGCCATGGCTAAACCTAAAAAGTGAAGAGAAATCTTACAAGCTGTACAATAATTGTTCATTCTCAACATAATTTATCCAATGGATTGAGTTTCGCTTTTAGCAGCATGATCGTTGCTTACTTCACAATGCAGATGTTAACGACCTTTAGCCTGATGCTGCGAGTTCGCTGTGTATAATTTATCCAGTTCTATATCAACTGCTGATGGATTCTATAACGGTCAATCACATGTTTTTGATTACTTAAACATGTAGATTGTAGAGTTTTTACGTACCGGTAATTTAATAAATGAAATGTTTGGCAACCACGGTGGCTATTGAGATACGGAAACTTTTGGAATGTTACACCATAGGGATTGTAGATCATAATGTACCGTCCCTAGCTACACCAGCAGCCACACGCAAGCAGCAAAAGTTACCGTACCAATTTTATAAAAAAAAATGGCAGTTTTTGCTGACCCGTAGGATTGTGTATCCTTACCTCTCCATAATCAGTCTGAAATACAACTTCTACACCATCGCATTGTTTCACGATAGCCGGCAGCCAATCATCGGGCATTCCACCGGTTAGCCAAACACGCGCACCCTGAAACAAAAATTTGTATTACAAAGAAAATAGTTTTACGTCTTAAGTGGTTGTTTTGCTACTAACTGTGTGTTTGTTAACTCTACGGAGTGATTTTTGACCACATTTTAAAAGACACATTTTGGGGAAAGAAGTTAAATGTCTATGTGAACAGATTGCACTAACGATTTTAAGAGTGAAGAAGAAAGACTTATGAAATAAATGGAAGTTTTGTATCAACGTGTACAGTGGGCTGTTTGAAAAGAGTGGGCTGCGAGAATGGACGTTATAAAACGAATTTGATTGAGCTAAAATATAATTGGTTGGATTGCAGTCAGGATATGTTTGGAAAGAAAATGGGTGCTTACCAAATAGTACAGTAGATCTTAAAAGTGTTATATAATAGAATATGCAGAAGGCAATCGATAACTGCACATGGGCTATCTACATGACTTTCAGAACCATTCAAGAAACTGTAAATCATTTACATCAACTGTACATCATTTAAACATAAATCACTTCTGCGAGCAGAAAAGACCAGCTTGAAACCGCTGAAACGCGGCAGATGTTAAACACTGAATTGCAAATCAAAGCCCTGTAAATCCTAAACAGATTTGCATCGAACAAGTGAATGAATTGTCCTAAAAATATGCATGAAAATGAAAAGATTCATTGTGATTGTTGGTTTGACTCCATTTACGCAATTGTACTCAGTTCACGCAACGCTTTGTCAAATTAGCAAGAAAGCAACATGTGGGTGGTGGCAATTATCACAGGAGAACTTAATAAGCAACGCTTATTAGCACACTTAGCAACAGCTTGCACAAACACTGCTGCAGTTGATAAATAGTAAGGCATTGCAATTTGCAAGTGTAACTTAAAACTAAGATGTGATAAGCAACTGCACATAAGCATTAAGCATGCAACAATAAAAAAAAATTAAGTGGCTATTTAACTGGAGCAGTTTCTAGATTTGCATCGCCTGCGAAACTAAACCATACGCAGTTCGTCAGCAAGCTAGTTCTGTTGTAAAATATCACAATTTTTTAGTAAATGTGCCTTTGGCCGTCAACATTTTAAAGTTCGGAAATTTTGTTACTTTTGAAATTCGCTTTCTTTGTTGTGTACCGTTATTAAATATCTTGTCGCCTTACTGTCTCATGTTGGTTGTAATGTATAGGCTAGTGTTGTATTGTACCGTATCTGGCTATAAATTTCTTAAAAGGATTTAGTGATTTGGTTTTACACTTGTGCCATGTTCTTTAAAGTAGTCAGATGACTACATCATTGCTGATTGTCACTGACACGTCATTGCTGTCTTAAGAGCATGCTCACAGTCACAACGGTTTTGTGGCATGGTGAAAAGCCCATACTGCCTTATCACCACAAATTGATTCATGAAGCACAAACTCATCATGGTGTTCGGTAAATTAAAAGAGGTAGCGATGCCATGATATTGGGTTGCTTGGAGAGTGGAAGAATGACATTCTCTAAACTTATCTCGTCGGGGTACGCAAGCGGGTAGCCTCTGCAACAAATTCCTTGCCGAACATGAAGTTTATCTCAAGCAGAACAAACAAGCGGCAACCGGGGATTTCCCTGAACTAGTCAAGCATGATTTGATGTGCGGAGGATGCGCAAAGATAAACAACTGATGAAGATTTTAAAACAAACTCTTAAAGCAAATTTCAAACCAACAATGTGTTTCTGAGATAACATAGTTAAAGGCAAAATCGATGAAAAAGTGCTATGTTAGTTGATGATCTGTCGCAATCGACCGAATTACCTAAGTCCACACCACAGTCAGCCTGCTGTGTTGCCAAAAAGACCTCGCCAAAGGTTCCACACATCTATTTTAATAACGTTAGATTTTTCCAAAATTTTAGTTACAAGGTTTTTCCAGCGCACTTAGATAAGTTTGAACTAGCGATCATAAGTGAAAATTTTGGGTAGTAGGGTCACAACTCACAACAAACAAAGTTGTGAAGTCTAAACGAAAACCATTAAAAAATCTCAGTTGTTATAGAGCAGGGGTTCTTAACCTTTTTTGTCTCGTTTACCCCTTGCCGAATGAAAAAAGTAAAATTTACCCCCACCGTTTTGGTGGCCCCTTGTGATGTCATCGTGTCCCGTCAACCATGTTTCACACAGATAAGTGCCGTAGTTGGAAAAGGTATAACTTCAAACACGGTATCCTTCAGTTAAAACTTTCACCTTCGAAGTAATCGTCAAAGTTCTTTTTTAAGGCGGCAAGGTGCTGGCATATTTCGAGGTCAGAAATGTCGTTGCGACTTCTACTGACTTTCCAATCATCAAATGTTAGAAAATTTGCATAAATTCCTTTTTGAACTCTTCTACTCAACGGAGATTTGCGTTCTCGAAGAAAAGCTCGATTTCACCATGTAGTTCAAAAACTCGAGACAAAACAAGACCAATAGAAGGCCACCGAACTTCGGTGTGATAAAGGAGAACAGAGTGTTCTGATCCCATCTGCAGTAGAAATGATGGTCGGTGCGTTTTCTCACCAGAGTTGTAAAGCCAGACTTAGCACCGAGCATAGAAGGGACACCGTCTGTGCAAAGTGAACCCACATGATTCCAGGATATATATCTTGTTTTGTTGAAAGAAATTATCCATTTTTTCCAGAACATTAACCGCTTTGGTCTCGTCTCTAAACTTTTGAGTGCAACACTACCAGTTTTTTAATACAGTAACTGAAAAAATGAAGATTGCTTTAATTTATGATTCAATAAATTTACCCCCTCGGTAGGTGAAATTTACCCCCAGGGGGTAAATTTACCCCCGGTTAAGAACCCCTGTTATAGAGCATAAGAAAGTACTTTATAATGACCTAATCCTAATTGGAATGTTCATATGATATAGTACTAGAATCGATGGAGATATTGAGATATTTGAACCATGGTGCATTGTTCTCAACTTTTGTGCAATTCAACGTGCTGTCAGTACGAACTGTACGTACGTGAAGAAGAATGAACCGTACGCTCTTATGTGTTAAATTAGATATACCTGGTGAAATGCCTAATTTAGTTACGATTTTGATTTACCATTACCTTTATTGTTTCTTACAACACACTTTCATTTTTGTACTTGTGAAAACCCAGGTCAGTAAATACACCACAATCAAACATAAACAAATTCTATTCAAGCAGAAAAATACACTACTGTTACGGTGCCTTTCTTTAAATTATGTGTCCCATTCGCTGTCTGTAAGTCATTTATGGAATGTTTACGTTGATATGTTCCCTTGGCCTATTGTTCAGACGTCGATTCAGTGCGGTTTGAAAAGTGCATGATCTTTTCTATACAACTTTCTAGTTTTACATTCTGGCGACAGCTTCCGCACAAGCCTAAGGTGTAAATGAAACGAAAGAAGTACTGTAGTGTCTGGTCGTTGGAACGATGATGCTAAACGTTAAATCAATAAAAACTCTTTCAACTTACCTCAGCCGTAACTTCTGATTCAGCCATCTTTGACCTGTTTCTCCCAACCCAAAGTGCACTTCTGTGGCTTTTAGTGACGTACTAATGAGTCTCTAGTCGGGCTAATAAATCCAAGGCTTCAAATAGCGATAATCCAAAATGCGACAACGTCCTTTCAGTGAAACTTGTGTCTTATCAATCCATTTCCTCTGGCAACAGGTAACCTCTTAAAATCGTAACTTAAAACAATCTTTGAAGTGTCTGCTGTAACAAACAAATGGCAAGACTAATAAGTTTGTTCAGTCACGATTATTTACTTTTCTAGCTTCATACAGTACAATGGGTGCTGTAAGATACGCTACGCACGGCATAGCCACTCACACTTAATCACAGAAGTTTGAAAACTAGACAATTAGTCTCGAAGAACACTCTTGTTGCCTTTTGTCCTGACATGTTGAACATTTCAGAAAAAAACAAACAAGAAAGTAACTTCACATTTTCTATAAAACACAAAACATTTGTGTGTTTTGATTTCAACCCAAGCTCAAACGAGTGCAATACTTTCTAAACCTGACAAGCAAAACAACTAGTCCTAAAAAAGGTTTCAAACCTGTTTAGCTTTTCCTTTTGTCAACTTTGATTCATTCTTATGCTGTGGTATTGACTGCCAATTCATAGCTTTTGAATCAATCGCGAAACACAATGAATCAAAGCGAAAAGCGCTTTGCGGCAACATCAATCCAATATTTCACTTTGTGAGGTCGCCCACACTTGTCTAATTCACTCGTTTTCACATGGAATTATATCACACTGGTTTCATTATTTTAAGTAATATGCCAACGTTTGTCAGAGTTTTATAGAAAGTAAAAGTAGAAATCATAGTTTCTAGTTGCTACCAACAGGTCGTCGCTGATTCAAGAATGTATGACACCATGAATCATGACAGCAAAGTGCTGTACAGTGTACAGTGTACACTGCCACAAAGCAACAAAGTCTACCAAAGTCTGCCACAAAGCAGTAAGCGACCGAAAGAACTATGAAAAAGCGAATATGTCGCTTCTTGAGGTGAAACTATGCCTGCGCACTTTTTGCAAATTGAACACTGCGAGCTGAATAACAGTTAGACAACAAACTAAAAATAAGCGTAATAAGAAATCTTACGTAGCAAGCAATGATTTTCACATTAACGTAATGCAATTCAATTCAATGCTTGAAATTGTAGACAGCAAGACATCCATGCATTGACTTGATTTCACTCAAATAAATTACAAAGCATACAGCCTACGTACTGAACATAGTTATGTTGACAGGGGGTCTGGAAGTACTTTTAGACCCGAGATGATTTCAAGAGTCCGAAATCTTTTCCATGGGGCACAGGTACTTCAAAACGCCGCATTGTTTTTGGCATGGTGCATGCGTATTAAGTCCATCTCGGTTTGGAAACAACTCCTATTTTTTTTTTAGAAAACTACCTTTTTCCTAATGATTTCATTAGCATTTCCCCTTTTTAGGTCATTCTTAATAAGAAGTATCTGGCTTTTTTGACGGTGTCTTGTTTCGGTTGCCCGAGAAATCATTCATTGACACTGGGCCCCAATTAGCCCCTTACAAACTTGGTTGCAGATGAACCAAAAAATACCACAAAAGGTCTCGCAGCAATGCTCTTACATCAACTCCTGCATTTAAACTACAGCATACCAGTCAGCAATCACGTAGGCCTATCCAAAACATGCATTAAATAAATGCAATACCTACCATACAATAGGCTAAATCAGAAATCCTGCTGAAACTCAAATATCAGACAATGGTTTTTACTATTTGCTTTGTCATTTGTCAGTAACCACATAGCCTTTGCTACCCTTTAAATGTTCATTTGACAGAAAATATAGGCGCACAGCTTGTAAAGTGTAACTTCAACTTCTAGCTCAAAATGTTTCTAACACAACTGACTGGATAATCGGATATAGCATTACCTTCCGAAATCACTCAAGGAAACCGTAAACCAGCGACAAATTAGCTCGATAGACGACTACGCTTCGGATTACGTCACCTTCAGCAACAAATATGATAACTGATGAGTCAGCAAAGAGAAAACAACTCCAATGTCGTTGTAAAAGCATCCGTTCATTCATAGCATCACACGAATTAAAAATCTTATGCTGTGCTTTCCAAAACCTCATCATTTTGCAACAAAAATGACGCAAATAAACTCGCAACTGACATAACCAACCACTTGCCTGCAGAAAAACAACCAAGACAACTAACGAGTGAAGCAAAACGTCTCTTGAGTCTTGCGAACAGCCGGTGCAGCTAAAAAATAGCGAAAAAAGCACCACATACAGAAAAAATGCGCAAGTAGTATTTTCCAGTTATATCAAGTCTGCCCATGACAACGTTCAATTGATGTTATTTGGTGATTTGAAGGATAGATTGTCTCGTAACACAAGTGACTTGTTGCAGCTTTGCAGCGATTCATTTCATAATGCTTGGTCGACTAACAATCAATTCAATGGTCGACTAACAATGCAATTCAATGTTATTAAGTTGTTATCGATTGTCTGTCTATGGTTTTTAAAAAGTACCTCTCTACCAAAGCTATAACAATCAATTGGTTACTGAGAGTGAGAGGTGCAGAAGAAAATAGAAACTCTCTGCTTATACAGCAACTTTTGCACGTGGTAGCGCATTCATCAAACGAAAGAATGGTGTTTCAAGTTATTGTAACCCTTGTGTGTCACCTGGTAGATATTTAGCCAATCCAAAGTTCAGCATAAACAACAGAAGATGACAAAAAAATGTTAGCTTGACATTTGACAATTCAACACATAACAAGTCATGCAATATCAATATTGTGGTTGCCCATAATAACGTACTAAAGGGAGTTTACGCCAAATGTCGATCCCATTGCAACTCGTAGAAATTTCTAATTTAAGCATTCAGTACCAAGAAAGGTTTGAATAGATTATTGTATAAATGAAATTAAACATAAATAGTTGATACTATAAGCATCATCAGCTACAATGGTATTTATAGGTTTACGTGTGATTAGCACCAGTGAGTTTTTTGGTCTTCCTTTGATAAAATTTAGAAGAATGAAAGCAGTAAAACATCTGACTTATTGCATTGAATAGTCAGTGTTAAAAAACATGATTGCCTAATCAATACAATGGATTGATGAGTTTGCATGTTGAGAGTCACAAACTACAATCAAATGTACTTTTTATACTGAACGTGAAAATACTGTAGATACTAATAATCTACTGTAAAAAAATCCTTGCACAGTAGCCTATGCAGTTTTGAGTTTATAAAAATTCACTCACATAACTTTCGTATTGAAATTGTTTTATAAATAGAAAATCTTTGAACAGACAGAACACTTGCCAAATATCTCTTAGTCCAACTTCAAATTGCTACTTTCTCGATACGAAATAAACCTAAACGCAGTTATTTTTATCACTGTCTACCCAGCTACTGGAGCAAATAAATCAGTCTCTCATGTTAAAATATATAAACGAGATGACATCAGTTGACCAATGATGTATTGTAAGTTAATAAATCATACACGATCACTCTAGAGTGCAGAAGCACTGCAATGGTCAATAGTAACATGGAACGTTTAAGGCAGTGTTTCTCAACCTTTTTTGACCCAACGCCCCCTTTATGAACTGGCGAAATTTTACCGCCCCCCAACAAAAACGATTGATTACGAAAAGCAAATATATATTTGCGAGCATGAAAACAGTACACTGGCAGTAGTGATTACGTCATAATGGAACTCACCAGATTTTGTGATATACTGAAAAATTACTGAATTTAAATTTTAAATAGATAGCGTTTGTAAACAAAACGGTTGGTCAATCAAATACGACGATGGTGTAAGAGAAATTGTTTGGCTATCGTGCGAGCATGTAGAGTAGATTATCTAGAAAATGATGTGACGAAATCGTTACGCTGGGCGGTAGATGGGTTAAACCAGAATGCCCCTTAATAATCAAAACGCCCCCCTTAAGCCGAGGTAATCATACCGCCCCCCTGAAAAATCAAAATGCCCCCGGAGGGCGATACCGCCCCCGTTGAGAACCACTGGTTTACCGCTTTGCTAATGTTACGTGTACAATGAAATGCGTTTTTACTCTCTTTCTTTGATATTTTCACCAAACTCTTTTCCGCTCGCGTTTGCTGTCGTAGACCGCTTAGAGTTCAATGTTTGAAGTAACAGAAACTTAGCTGTTTTGTTTTATCTATAGGCCACTAGGGAAATACTCAAATACAGTACACTATAACAGTGAACAACGCTCATTGAGTTTGCCGTAGTTATCGCAAACGACAATGCGAATATGTACACCAGGTCGCCAAAAGATGTAGCGTAAATAGAACTGTGGGCTGTTCTTGTAGAATATCACACACACGTCATTCAAATAATTTTTAGACGTAATTACTGGCTAACTAAAATTCTGTCAAGGAATGAATTATTGTTTCTGTTAAAGAGCTTTTTGAAACATTGTTCTTTTTCAGGCAGAGTAGGATAAAAGCTTTGAAATTCACATAAATTATTAATTAGTTTTTCATTGATTGCAATGCAAACGTGAAACCAAAAGTGCACTATCAATCTCGCTGACAAAATTGGTGTAGTCTTTTTACATGGATTTAACGTCTGTAGACATTGAATCCATCTGAAAAGAATCTACTTTTTTAATTGAGATAACGACTTTTTGACTTTTATGACAGAAACCGCGTGACTTCTATTTTTGTAATGCATTAAATTGATATTAGCGTCAGAGCCTGCGGAAGTGCTGTGCCCTCAATGCGGTTAACACATGCTACTCTTCATCAAAATCACATTGAAAAACTACTGGAGCCATCGAGAGGATACTTTGTGTTCGGTACCAAAAAGATTTACGGGCCTCCAAAACAAGAAACTTCTAAAAAAAGAAAATTCTTAAATATGAAAAAAAGTGTCTCAAAAGAAAGGAAATACAGGTAAAGCAATCAGAGAAAAATGTAGATTTCCCCACAAAGCAGGTGTTGTCTTTAAAATATATAGTTTGTATGCAATCGCGCCATAGCAAACGAACAGGTAGTATTTATTTAAGTTACCGGGCCCCATAAAAAGATTTCGAGCCCCTAAAATCATATCGAACCCGGGTCCAAAAGTAGCCTATTGTATTAGCCATCCTGTCTTAGCTCCTGACGATCACAACTTAACGTAGATGCGTCTAATCTCCCAAACCATAACTAATGAACTAAATGAAGGTATTTGAAGTAGGCTTGTCCACAACTTGTGCTTTTGTCATCGACAGACGACAACACTCACATTTCACGAAACTGACACGAATGCAATTGCAATGAATGTTTGAAATATAAAACTCCTCTGGTTGGTTTTGCATTTTCATGTCGGTATGCGTGCTTTAGAATATTACCAAGTCAAAACCCTAACCGGCCTACCCTGCCAGTAGGGCAGTAGGCTATGTTGTTTTTAGCCTCCTCTCTCGGTGCACCAAGTTCTATTTATACACCAAGTTTAGCATATGGATTTCAGTACCCAGCTTTGTATGCAAATCCACATACCATGCTATAGGTCACATAATAGGCTGTGCTCATAACAGCTAAGGGCAAGTCTGTCTTTATCGCCTTGTACACCAATTAGACTCTTAAAATATAGCAATATGTAAGAAGTATGACTTGTATAGGTCTGTTAGGCAAACATTCTATTTATTGCAAATCAATGCAGACTACCAACATTAATCACCACAGGCCAATGCATTTGTGGAGCCATGATCACAATTCATTACTTGTCTCACTTCTGCATAAAATCATAAGCTGCACTGTAAAAAACATTGGTTGCATGCTAAATATATAACTGCTTGCACGCAAGTGCGTGAATACTGCTCCTCAGAAAGCAAATCAGTGTTTTTTTACATTGATTTAACGGTTGCAGACGTTGAATCAATTAAATTTGAAGTAGACGATTTGCTGCCTGGCTTACCAACTCAAAATATATGATGGATTTGTGACAATTTGCAAACGCAACATTTTTATTGTAAATAATGAATCAGGAACTAAGATATTGCCGCATAAGCTGTTTCTCCCCAACAAAATGTGAGTAGCCCAAAAAGAAACTGCCATTATCGGTAGGCTAAACGCTAGCTACTGTTTATTAAAATCTAAGATTTCGTTGTAATACATTTTATTCACTTGCCAAATATGCAATCGATGAGGTATTTAACATTTCTTCTCACAAGTAAAAAATATATCTGACCAATCAAAATACACTCTAAAAAATATAGTTAACAACTGGAATAAGAGGAAATAAAGGAAAAAATGATTTAATTTGTAAGTATACACAATACACATGGTAAACAGAAAGTTTTGTTTATGGAATTGTTTGATGACGTTAAATAACTTGATCAATTCATGAAACAAACTTAATCACATTGAGGTCACCCCATAGACAGACGTGATTGCAGCAATTAGGTATAAAATAATAGCAAAAAATTGTACATATTTATCGACAGTAGCCTAGACGCCCCATGTAACCAAACCGTCTAATGTGATGTCATGTTTACACGAAACGTGAGAATATCAGAAACTATAGGGTTATTCGCACTGACGTGCAACACAGCATTACAAACTTTGTTAATCTCGTACATTTGACTTATGAAACTCCAATTCAATATTAAAGTAGGTTGGTTTGGTTTTGAATCTTTATCCTCGATCTGACAAATCCTTGATAGGTTCTTCCTGGTAGTTTCGCATACTTGCAGAGGCTTTTGACGCAGGTCCGGTTACCGCGATTGACAGAGTGAAATTTCCGATTGTATTGAAGTGTTGTTGCCAAGGAATTATTCCATCTATTAGGTGCCGCTGAATGGAGAGCAGTCCTTAGAATACGTTGCTCATGCGCATACCCCAAGAGTCGAACCAGCGCCACTTGAGCTTCTTTGTTCAGGAAACCACGCACTGACAAACTGAGCTATCGGAGTGAACTGAGCTATCGGGCGAACTGAGCGATCGGGGCGAACCTATTTTGTAGTAGATTGGAAACCTTTACAGTGATTTACCATTGCTCGACAAGAATATGATAACGAATTTTAATATAAAGAACGTATTTCATTTACATGTGTACACTTAACTTATCATTTTGACTATCTCTCGTGTTTGAAGATAATTGCCTAGTCTTTTCCATTGAAGCGTCTTCCGAAGGCCGAAGACTTCTGTGCGTCAACTTAATGAAAGCACACGTATTGACGTAATCTCAATAGCACAAGTAAACTTGCCAAAGTCAAAGATGTTTGAAGCTGGGGACATGTTGCAACTTTTATTCGCCCATGGACAGATCCAACAAGTAGCTTTAGAGGGGGAATTTTAAACAAAACAAAATGATGTGTAGGTCTACATTAATCCGATACCGTAAATACAGTTACTTTTGTGTGTTTAAGGGTTGGAGGGAATGATCGTCTCAATCTCCATCTAGATCCGCCACTGCATCTACCCTCACTGTCTTGAGCTTAGTGATTTACCCGCCTGTTCGGTCGCTGGAGATCTGAGATATGTTAAATTGCAGGAACTCTATCCACTTTTAGAATTCGGGAGGGGGGTGATTTTTGGACAGTGGGCTAAAATCGTCATAGTCATTTCAACAAAAACGTTCAACTCGTCTTAGTCATTCCAACGACTTCAATGAGTGGGGGGGGGAAGTGATTACCCCCCTCCTTTGGATAGAGCTCATGTTAAATTGCCTCTATTTTCACTTGTAAAAACAACCTGTTGCCAATTGCCAAGAGAGTCAATGATATCAGGTTGGTTTACACACGGGAGTGCAGTGCACCCGACGGATCTCTTTAAAGCGTTTACAAGAGCCTCAAAGGACCCGTAGATGTTAAGTTGGAGACTACTGTTTTAAAGGTTAAGATGTTTCATAAGAATCACCTGTGAAAACAAAACATTTCTCCTCCTGTGAACGTAGCCTATAAGTCTTTCTATTCCACCTGACGTTTGCTTACTTGCTTCAAGATATTTTTTTCCGCTATAGGCTACATTTATGCTGCACTATGCTATACATATACATTAAATTGACAAAGAATGTGCAACAACCACGTGGTATACCAAAACACAAGATCGACTGGATTGGTAACAAAAAGGGAAGGCCTTCGCTTTGCATTGGGCTACTACAAACTGAGAATGATGATGCTGATACATTTATGCTGCAGCTACTAAAACCATTACTGACACATTTTTAACATTTAGCAAATAACCGACACTAACCGTAGATTTGTTAACTTGCAGCTAAATGTAAGAAAAACTTGTAGCTAGTTCAATTCAGAAATCGCTCACTATCATTTCGAATCGTTGAAAGTACGTCATCTTTAAGATGATGGGATTGATTCATTTATTACGGCGAAAATTATTTTATTTTCTGCATTCGCACTTACATGCTCAAACGAGTCTTTTGCTCTCATTTCTTAGTCGCACCGTGACATGATGGCATGCTGACGCGTTTCCGCTATTACGTCATCGACATTCGTTAAAGAAAGTAATAATTTTGAGCTACCGGTTTCTACAACTTGCTGTAATTGCAAAGCCTCAGTCAATTTGGTTTATATCATGTAAGTCATGGTGCAAATTTTGGTCCTAAAATTTATTTCGTTTAGGCTACGACACGACTATGATGAAATAATGTACGCCTACTTGATTACTGCCACTAAACACAATGTTTTTGAAGCTGACATAACCACAAGAGCCAGTCCACAGACAGTAACTAACCCAAAGGGAGGGGCACTAGATCAGCTATTGCTTTGTAGTTTGTACATACGCTATAATGATGATGTCCCAAATGCGCAAATGGGTTCAATCTCGTTCAGTGGAAGATCCTTCCGGCGATTACCCTCCTCTCTAAAATATAGAAAAGTAACTTCATCTACAGTGTATTTGCAAGGTCAGATTAAGATAGACCTACACAGCATTGTGTTGTTAAAGTCGCCATTCTGAGACTACTCGCTGGATCCACCCCTGCTTTCGTTGGAAAAATTTTCGTAAATTTTAAGCCTATTCTGTTTATTGTCTGTATAGCTGCATCGGATTTGTTTTTGTAGTAAGCTATTAATAATTCTAAAACAACCTGTTCCCATAAACTGATCGGATGCCATTAGCCTCACTTGCATTTTAAAAGGATGTGAACGATCCGTTGTCGTAGGCTACTATAGACTATTATTATAGTCAAGTCGGTGCGATCTTTGACGTAGGCTAGATCTTTGAGGTAGCACTAGATCAGTGGTTCTCAATCTTTTTGTCTTGGCGGATCTCTTTTGCTGCTCTCGAAGCGGTGGCGGACCCTTAACATTTTTAATTTGAAATTTATATTGCATCTCCCAACGGAAGCAAACATTCCATAAGTTTCAAATAAGACGATTGATGACATTGACAAAGTTATTTCATGAGCTATATATTGACACACGGGATCAAAAATCAGTACACTAATCTATTGCCTATGCTAATTTAATGTTTTCTATAAATTTTATCCCAATTTAATACAATTTTGCCAAGTTTACAAAAAGTTCTTCCTTTGTCATTTGCAATCAATGTTTCGTTGTAATCAGAGAGGGGGGTGATCTTGATCTTGAAGATCACAAGTGATCTTGAAGATCAAGATCGTGATCTTGATCTTGATCTTCAAGATCACTTTTTTTTTGGTGATCTTGATCTAAGATCACTTTTTTGGTGTGATCTTGATCTTGAAGAACAATAAGATCAAGATCACTTTAAAATTAAAGTTTACTTCCTAGATAGAGGCATTTTTTTAAAACTTGTACTGTACAAAGTAGTTAGTGGCGACTACTAACATTAAGCCACTGCTAATCTGGTATGTGTCGAACAAAAGACGATTTAAAACCTCCATCTAATCTGGTCAGTGTTGCCATTTCAAAATTGAAAAAGTTTTCGGTGTTGGTCATAATAAATAAGTCAACTTCCGTGTACTTTATGTTGACGTATAATAAAAAATGATTTAACTTTGTTCACAATTTCCATGTGTGAATTTTAAAGAAATGTTTGCTTTCTTTGACCCAATTTTAGATGTTTCAAAAGTGTAGAATGGCGGTGTTAAAAAATCTGGACTCTAGCCGACTTTGGTCATGTAAAGTGGTTTATTGCTGCAAATCAACCAGACCAAGACTTGTTTAGGGTCTGAGTATGGAGCGGTTTGTTTGACCGCAAACCTCTGGAACTTTTTTGATAGCAGACAACAGTATCAAGGTTGCCAGATGGGTAAATGGTGCAATAAACATTGACATAACACAGTGAAAGTTAAAACAACTTAGTAACACGAATAAAAACTCCAACATAAACCAGACAAAAATTTGGTAAAAAATGATGCAGTTAAACTTTATTATTATTTATTTATTATAAATAAAAAGCATAAAACTAATTGCTTTTTCAGTAGGCTACTATTGTAATTAACCTCGGCCTTGGGGTGACGTTGCGATTCTACGCAAACTACGTCAACAATTGATAGGCCTAATAGCAACAGTCACTAACTCATTACAATTCTTAGGCCAGCGATCGAGTAGTTAAAAGTAAAAGTTAGCAATACCAACTATATACCTTTACCCGGGTTGCTTATGTACAGTATAGGCTAGTAACTATTTTTTGCAACATCATTGACCAAAAACTTCATTTTTTTTCAAGTACACAAAAAGTGATCTTGAAAGTGATCTTGATCTTCAAGATCACGATCTTGATCTTGATCTTCAAGATCACTTAGTTTGGTGATCTTGATCTTGATCTTCAAGATCACCTATACTTGGTGATCTTGATCTTCAAGATCACCAATACTGGTGATCTTGCCCATCTCTGGTTGTAATCACATTCATGTTGAAACTGTGAGTGCTAATAGGCTGCTGACTAATGTTTGGAATTCTAAATTAAGCATTGATAAAGAATCTGCTACCTCAAAGAATGAAGTTGAACATACATAACCTTATAAAAAGAATTAACTCTCTTAGCCTATATGACATTTTTTCGGTTAAGAAACCGAACCTTTGTACGACACCTTTTGAAATTTCAAACGACATAGCCTACAGTTGAAAATCATTGTTTATTTGTAATGCACGAATAAAGCACAACCATTTTTTAAATGTCGCAATTTATAAATCATGCTGAAAATTTGAAAATTTCCCCCCTAATAACGCTTCGCGGACCCCTTGGCTCGGGGTCTGTGGAACCGTGATTTAGAACCGCTGAACTAAATACTGAGCTTTAAAATTTTGCCAGATTTTTGGATGTCGTGCTCACCCTGTCCCGAAGTGTTTTTAGCAACCTAATTGATTTACCTTCAGACTGACATAAAATGTTTTTTGTTATTTGCCACTGGCAATTTTGACAGATTTTTGGATTATTTTTGGATTAACCTCCTAAGCCAGGGGTTCTCAACCTGTGGTAGCCTACGCGTACCACTAGTGGTACGGTACGCGAAGGTCTTTCAGGTGGTACGCGGGTAGCTTCCTTTTTTTTCACAACTTTATATTTAGTTTATCTGGTTTTGTTTACAATAAAAAAATATCCGAATCCTATTCGTATTGTTACGTAGCTATTCCTGTTGTTTCGTATCATTACGATCTATCTTCAAAATACAGGTCATGTTAATTGTCAACAAGGAGCACAGTTGCTTTGAAAAGCCGTAGGGGAAGGTCGGAACCTGCGAGCCACTTTTTTCTTTTAGATGCATATCTTCTACGTTTCTCAATATTTTTCTCTAAAAATTGGCTTTGCAATGCCTTGTAGTGCTACCTACTCTACAGCAAAAGCACAAGTTATTATTTCAACGAATGTTTAATTTACGCTCTAAAACATAAACACGCGCCAAGCGGCTTATCGCACCCCACATGTGGGGAGCGATAAGCCACAATTGCGATAAGCCAAAAAATGTAGTATTTTAGCAAAGAAATCACTTCGCCATATCAAAAATACAATTCTACAACATAGTTGTATTATTTATGTGTGAAATCAATCTTCAAGCCAGCTTCCAAGCTTTAAATTTTGAAATAAGCGATGGAGAATTTTCAGATGATTCCTTGGGATGAGTTGTCAGAATTTTCATGTGAAATAGCATAATTAATAGTTGCAAACGAAACAAAAGTCAGAATTGTGATATATCCTAATGGAAAGGTGTGAAAACAAAAAAATGATGTCATATGACCCTTTAACATTTACTACCACAGGCACTTGTCATGGCTTGAAGGTCCCAACACAAGGTGACTCAAGGCTCCCTACCTGATCGTTCCGAAATGAAACAACAGCTGAAAAAAAACTTACATTGCTATCTAAAAAACTTTCAGCAAAATCTCATCATAAATACATCACCTACCACTACAAAAAAGTTCATGAACTTTTCTTGCATAACAAATGAGTTATTTTAAAACACATTCAGCCAAAAAAATTTACTTTTTTAACCCAAAATCTATAAATCCTCTTTGCACCTTCATTTTTAGTACAATTTTGACCAAAGGATTGTGGGAAAGTTATCTAAGCATAAAAAATATAATGACGTCAAAAAATGCAAAAAGAGTACTTTATATTAAAAACAACGGGGGTGGATTATTGCTCCCACCATGATCATGGGTCCCGACCTTCCCCTACAACGCTGCGGGACAGTGGGCGTTATGTCAAATGATTGCTCTTGATAGATATCATCTACTGTGTTATAGCTTAAGCTACAAATAGCGTTGAATAATGCTAGTTGTAAGCTAAAAATAGATCGGAATAAAATGTTCAATAACAGTTACAAGGAATGTTCTCCAATAAACTTGTAGCTCAGCATGACCTCTTCATATTCAACGCTAGCTTCCCATGCTGTTCCACAGCTACTGATTTTCCTTTCCTCGTGGGAATGCGAGCAGGGATTTTCAGTCATGATGAATATCAAGTCAAAAAATCGAAACCGACTAGGTGCGCCCGGAAATGACTTTCGATGCGCTGTTGGCGAATTTACACCGCGCATCGACCAATTGGTGTACAATAAACAAAAATCTCATTAAATTTTATTGTGGTGCTTTAGTGTTATTTTAGTGGGCCAATATTATTCTTCTGAATAAAATATGTTTCGATGAAATTAGTTGTTCTGCAAGAAGTGGTACACTTGGCAGTACAAAGTGTATCAGGGCGGTCCAGAGAGTAATTTTGGACCGTTTAGCCAGATGAATTTCATTAGACAGCCAATTAACATTTAAAATCTCAATAAAACCATTCTTACACGTAAAATAACCATAGCTATTAAAACAACAGTGTCTCGTCGACTTTGAGTTTGCAATCATTGCCAGAGAAAACCACGCGGTACAATTACCCTTCAAAGAGGCCATTTTCATAAGTAGACAAAATCCAAAGTTCAACAACTGTGCCGAAATGGAAGAATTACGTCACCTAATCTATGAACTGATTCAACAAAATTAAAAAGCAAAACAGTTTTTGAAGTTTTTCTGGGGGAGCAAGCCGCTAGGCTCACTAATATGTTTAACAATACTTGTTTGCCACTGTCCGAAATTTGTATTGTCTACGCCCCTGAGCGCAACAGGTGAGATGGTGCAGTGGGTAAGGCGCTCTCTTACCAATCATTCAATTCTAGTTCAACTCCCGACTTAGTTAACTAGTCAAAAAAAACGCTTATCTCTACCCAGGGTGTAGCCTAAAACATTGAGTAGGCGTAGTTATTGAAGGAAAGGAGGCTGAGAGCAGGAACTGGCCACCCTATTGTCGTTATAGTACCAAAAACAAAGCATAATGAGAACTTATCTTTTCATCCTCTGATGTTTGGATACAAGCATGAGGCTCACTTTAGTTACACCCCTAAGCCTAGAATATGCCTACTTACGTTGGTAACAGACCAAACCAACGCTTTGAGAAGTTAAATTTTCAGACTAAGAGACAGTGACGAATAGAAGGGCCCGGGATGTAGGCTTACGTTTCTACCCGGGTGACTGCAAAGTGTCGAGATTCTTTAAAAATGCCACGAAATTGGAAGAAAACATCGCACATCCTTTTGAGTGATGTAGCCTAGCGTAGGCAGCAGACACATTTGTCATGGTGTACAAAACGTCAATGACGCAATAAAACAACTTCGTTTTTCTGCTTTTACTTTCGCATTTATTAAACAAACGTTGCAACCACTGCTAAAAACGATAATGCTCTTGATTAACACCTAAACCTTTCAATATTCATAAAAGTATATCGGATATTTGAGAAGTTTCTGAATTTTTTATTTTCATTGTTTCCATTGTGTTGGGACATTTTCAAAGGTAAAATTATGTATTATAAAAGAGGGATGTGGCCATGTCTTTTCGAACGCACATGAATGCGATCTTTGCCTTTCAATCAATCAATCAATGTTTTATTTGTCAGTAACAGGAACATAGGTACATGTTTGAAATATGCAATATACACAGTACAAAAGTTACACAAGTTCCCATACCGACAGGGAGACAACGAGACGACCATACGGTCTACTAGTCAATTGCCACCCTACAAATTGCCTACCTTTCAAGTGTTTGCTTCGGTTTACTCAATTAAATTTTGTCAAATTAAATAAATAAGATACTGATGTCTAAAAATAGCTTCATTCATTAGTATTTTTAGCGTTTTAGTTTTCACATTATTTATTTGTGTTGAATTTATGAGTAGACTACTTGGTGTAAGCGCGACCTTGGGTTTCGCAAAAAGATACGCTTGACTACGTGAAGTCATGCCCGAGTGACGCCCGGTGACCAGAGCCTCTGTGACCACAGCGGCTATGGAAATGGAATTGGAATGGCATTGGCATCGCCAGCATAGCCTCGGTCCCCTGGAGGCAGTGTTTGCCTGGGTGTTCTCCAGTTTCCGAAATCCAGTGTTCTCATTTCTAGGAAATTTGTCCAGACCAGAGATTGGGGTGCCTACTTTAGAACAAGTTTAGGGAAATGATGAATTTTCATGCTTTGGTAAACTCACTTATTGCACTGATTGGATGTAGTGTAGTTTGTGTTGAAATCTTTCAAAATGCACTTAATTTTGTAAACTGATCCATCCATCTTAACCTCCCACATAAATTTTCATCCAACAATGGGTAGGCTACTGCTATGCAGTGAACACTGGACTATAGTGGAGTAGCTAATAATTAAAACTAGAGGAGCCAATATTTTGCTCCGAATGGATTCCAAAAAAACAGAAATTCAAGAGTAGTCGGTGGTGAGACGAATAAAAAATCATAAAGAATCAATGTGTTCTGTATGGAACAAAGATGTTGCTTGTCTCAAGTCCGAATTTCAGAAACATTCTAATTTTCAATGTCATGTCCTTTCAAATGTTGTTCCTGCAACACCACATCTATTTTTTTTTGTTTTTGCAAATTTAGGGAATTCTGATACAATTTAGGGAATTTTGAAGATCGATTTTGGAAATTTTGCATTTGTGAGAGCACTGGTATTCTCATTTTCAGGAAATTTGTCTCTAAAATAGGAATTTCATGCCTACTTAGAGATAAAGTTAAGGAATTTTTTTACTTTGGTTCTCTTGCTGCGCTGATTGAATATTATATAGAGTAGTTTATGCTGAAATATGCTAAAATGCACTCTATTTTGTAAATCTTTTTGAACTGATCCATCCACCTCAACCTCCCACATTGATTTTTACCCTAAAATAGGGACTGTTTTGGTGTAAACTCTGGACTAGTGGAGAACAATGAATACAAGGATTATAGGGAAACATTTAGCCTACACCACCAATTGCATGTAGGATATAATGACTAATTAGTCACACTAATTATTACCATTAAAAAATTCTATTATGGCAATGTGTTTGATTGTACTTGTTCTAAGATGATAGATGGCACTGACAAGAACAAGTCTTCAGTTTCGCAAAATGTGGTATATTCTGCAATATAGATCAATGCATGATTGAAAACATAAAGACATGCTACTGTATGAATTGTAAAGGCTGTGTTATTTTTAGTTGATGATAAACTGCCTTTAAGATCATCTCAAATTGTTTTCAATGCTGCAATCTATATTGCAATGAGCTGACATGGTGTGACACAATAGATTTTGGCGTATTAAATTGTAAACAACAATACGTATGATGATGATCAAGCTGTGCTTTTGCCAAACTATAACTTTCCTAAAATTGAACGTGTTTTGACTGGTGTCATTGGCTGAATGAAGTTTGAGTCTGTTGACTATTATATCATTTGCACAGAGGAACAGAATAGTTTACAAATAATTGAGGCCATTGTAAAACTCGGAGGAAACCAACCAATAAGTGCATAGGTTATGGAAGTGGGACATGTGACCTTAAGAATAAGTTCGTGAATTTTCCCGCTTTGTTTTAACTTTTTAAACAACCTTATTGCTCTAGCTGTATTGTAAACTGGGAGCTGGTATACAAGTCCCCCCCCCCTTGGTAACTCATGACAAAGAGGAATTGTCCAAAACATGAGGATTGAAGTGTGTGAACAGTAAAGCAAAGGTAAAGTAGTTTCACCCTATATGTTTGGTCGAGTCCTGTCTTTGTCATAAGTTACCAGGGGGGGGGGGGGGAACTTGTATACCTGCTCCGCAAACTGTAACTTGCAGCATAGCTTAACTGTGTAACAAAATAAGTACCATTGGTTTAGAAACAGGAATTGACTGGTGTGATAAGTTCAGGCAAACATCTTGATCCGGGAATGGTACAATGATAGACCTTTTGGCCAGCGACTTAAACATGAGGTGGAGTTATGGGTCCATGTATTTTATGTGCAGACAGTTAGGTGCACACATTATGGCATCAGGATATTTAGGTGCAGCACATTGTGGTCGCCGGATCATTTAGGTGCTATTCGATGTGTCAAATTACACTTATAATCATTTATCAAAAATTCTTGATTATGCAGTGCCTGACTATGCAAGTACAACCAAGAACTCCTTCAGCAAGCTCTTTTATTTGAAAAGGTGCAGGAGGTGTAAGAATGAATATTTTTATAAGCAATAAACAAAATACAGAAAATGCGCAATTAAGCACTGCAAATAAAAAAAATATGTGAAAAACACAGTAAACATACAAAAGCTAATCTTATACAATATAACTTGCTGGTTATAATCAGCAAATGGGCGTTTTTTTTAATTTGTTTTCATTTTGATTCGAAAAGCATTTCATATGCCCCCCCCCCCCCCCCTTTTGAGAAAATCCTGCATATGCCACTGTTTGAAGTATTTCCATCAAGCACCTAATGAAATAGACTTTACTGGGAATAGCACCTAAATATCTTGACGCTACAATGTGCGCACCTATTTAGCAGGCACCTAGCTGTCTGCACCTAAAAGACGAGCTCCAGAAATTATTCCTTAGCATTATCAAATGTTTTTCCATTCATACCATATGTGTTCACAGTGTTTTGCTAAAACTTGTTTATTATTGTATTTGTAGGTTCTCATTCTTGTCATGATATCTCAATTGCAAGAATATTACTTCTGTCCCTAATGCACACCTTGTATTACTACATACTTTACTAAGACTGGTTTATGGTTATACTATTCATTTTAGATAAAGTGAGGAAAATGTTGTGGTTAAAGCAATGTTGTAAGTTAGTAAACTTTAGAAATATGTTTATTGTTCGGTCTTATGTGAGTTCTTCATTTGATGCGTATAAAATCTTGGATATTCCGTTTGATGCAACGGAAACAACAATAAAGAATGCTTATTATCGTCTTGCGATGGAATACCACCCAGATAGAAACCCAAGTGATAACGATGCCAAAGAAAAATTTGAAAATATTCAAAATGCCTATCGACTTTTGATGGAGAAAATTGCCCAGAGCAATACCGGTTGTTTGATATTTTCATACAGTCTTTCTTAGTTTTGTATAATTTTTTACCTTACTAAAAGAAGGATTGCATGCATTTAACAATGTAGCCTACATTTGTGTATCACCAGTTATACTTGCAATGATAACCCATGTGGTAACATTGATCTAGCTGTTACTGAAATAACTGTACGGTAAAATTCAATGATTGTGCAAGAAGGTGAAAAGTTCAATATGCCATTTCTTGTATAATATTGGTCCAATAGACTTAACAATATTTGATTTTGTAGATTTTACCCACAAGCATTTTTTGGTAGAAGTTAGCTAAAACAACCCTGTGTATAACCAGTATATATTCTTTTTTCAGATGAAAAAGGAAATGAAATGCCATACTCACTTACCATCTCACCTCTCGCCGTGGAAACACATCCTGTTCCTACTATGCTAGACCATCCCTATTATAAATCTCTCTGGTTATGTGTCACAATCATGTTATTCCTAGCTGTTTTGAAATCTCACAATGCAATGTATTTGGTGAGTCTTTATATTAAAGACGTGAACAATGTGGAGCACAGTGTCACTGTCACATGCAATTAAAGCTTTGTTGTTCAACAACATTGATAAAGGTGAAACTGTAGCAATCATAAAAATAAAGCGTTTTTTTATACAACGTACTAAAACTAAACTTGCAACAGTAACCCTAAATGAAAAATTTCACTGTTTTTTTTTTACATTTTTAAAAACTAATCAGTAATCATATATTTACAGACCCTATTAAAACTTTCGTTGGACCCCCTGGGGTTTGTGAACCCTGAGTTAAGAATTCAACCTATCATACGTTATTGGTGCTATTATGAGTCTTTCAATTGGTCAAATTATCGACTAGAATATACTCACAGCAAAATCCGTTATTTTTACATTGATTCAACGTTTGCTGGCATTGAATCAATGTAAAAATGACGGATTCTGCCGTCTGAGATGAATAATGGTTATCCTTCGTCTTGAGGATGATGGCCTTCGCAATAAAATAAAAGCTCAAACAGCAAATAAATCATTTTTTACATTTTCAGACGTTAACTGAATGTCAAATTATCAGTGTACTAGCTAGGAAAATTTGATGTGCTCTTCTTGTGCATGCTGTGATGTATGGCATAGGTGTAAGCTCATGGTTAACTTTGCCTTTCTACTTTAAGTGACAAATACTTGAACCTATGATGATTTTCTCCCAAACGATATTTTTAGGATTTCTTTTGTTTATCATTCTAGAGGGCAAGTGTTTTGTCAAAGTAATTACTTGTAGCATTCTAAAGATACCTAACTGCAGGGATGAGATTCAATTACTTCGACAACAGGTTGTCTCATTAGTTGCATATCATATTGATCTGGTATAGCTAGATATAGTGACGCAATGGTCCTATGTTAACAACCTGTTCGTTGAAGTCATTAAAATTGCAATAACAGGTTTGTGCATTCCGGCCCAATTCCACCACTTCATAATTTGGGTTTGTGCTACGATATGACTCTTGATCGCTATTGGTAAACTATACAAACTAATGTACTTCTTCCCATTTAGTCACCTCGCGAAGAAGATGTGAATGAAGAAAAGGTTATCAAAAGACAAATTGAAGAACTGCAGAAAGAATCGATAGTCGTACAAGAACGCGTTAAAATTCACACCAAAATTGGCAAAGAAATGAATGAAGCTTTAATATCTTTTAAACCTAGATGAGGTTTCACAGCTTGAAAACCTTTAAGTTTTTATATATATTTATACTGTTATTTATTTGGCAAACTGTGGTGTTGAACTGGCCATGACAGCACTCACCGTATGCTGTGTTGTTGTTTTTTCAGTTTGACCAATGCAAAGAAAGGCGACCGTAAATTGACGATAATTGTCAAAACTTTGAAGTCAAAGTAGCGTACCTCTCGCGTATAATTTATGTTTTGGTTTTACGTAGGCCTATCAGTGACGATCGGTGAGGGAAAGCAAGGAAAGCAGTGCTTACCTGAGCGAAAACTATGCAAAATATAATGACTGAATTCTAGGTTTAACTTCTTATTATTTTTATCAAGTCTATTTTAACTTGAAAATTACTGTGTTCGTGACTAGAATTACTCGTAACTCTTGTGAGTATCTAAGTCCTCACCAAACCGCATTTCCTGCCTATAAATGCCAATTAACGCAAACGCTTTTGTCAGAAACCATCACTGAAGCTCCAGGGAAATCAACTTTCAAAAGTGCTTACCTTACATTGAAAAACGCCTTCGTTTTATCCAATCCTCAATCGTTTTGCAAAACGACACCAGCTGCTTAGCCAATCAGATGTGTTATCTGGTGTTATGGTTAAACTTGCTTTCCCAGTGACGTCAATGCGTATCTCATAGCGGCTGTTTTTGGTTTCAGGCGAAAGGAATACAGCCTCTACGCATGAGTGATTTTCGGGCTTGTAACTATAGGCTACTGAGTACGCTGAAAATAAAGCTGGTTCTCTTACCAAAAAAAACATAGATTCTACAATAAGACATGCAATTCCAAAGGGTACATTAACCAACCAGTACTGAAACAGCACAAGTGTTTTTTAAATTCTTTGGGTCAATAGACTGACATCACAAGTTCAGAGCAAACATACTTGTGTTCTTCAAGAATGGACTAGCTTAATTTATAGGCTAATTATTTGCTCTTTACTAGTGCACCAGTCCAATGCATGTTGTAAATGCTTACAGATGACATTGACAATAAGTTTTTGTGCTCAGTCTAAAAAAGCAGCCAACATTCTAGACTAGTCCCAGTTTGATTGATTGATTGAATCTTTATCCTCGGGCTGGGAAAGTCCGAAGATTTTGTTTTGGAAATGCTCTCAGAGCGCACCAAATTGGAAGTGTTTTTCAAAATTTTCTGGGGGAGGCCCCCCAGACCCCCCGCTGGAAGTGTTGCCTTCGGCAACACGCCTTCGGGCTTCGCCCGACGGTTACGCCCCTCGTGCCTACTACCTTGCTGCAACATATTTCCAAGTTGCTTTCCCAATGGTTTAAGCCACCGAACGTCACTGAGGCCTATGCATAGCCTATCCCTATAGGGTATTAATAAAGAAAAATATTTTTCTTGCTCATAACATAAAAATTGTTTTCAAATATTTCTTTTTCTTTGGGCTTTGTTTTTTATGTCATACATTTTACGTTTTTCGACCAATGCGTTCATATTTTATCTTTTTAAATACAATGATGTGAATGAGTTCACAATCGTCCAAATAAATTTTGATTCTTGATTCGGAATATTGAAAAAGTTGTTCAAATGGCGTTTTGTTGCATTAAACCCCTTTCAAAGACTCTGTTTAAGTGCAACGGAATTTGCAATGTAATTTCATTCATGGAACACTCTTTTTGTGGCATAAATCCTTTTTATTTCACTAACAATGGTGTGCGGCCGACTTTCATTTTAAAAAGTATGGTTTTGTTGTTTGTTGGTTTACCGCATGCTAATGTGGTAGGCTAAGCTAATTAGGACTAGGCTATTCAAAATGTTTTTTAGTTTTATTAAATACTCTAGTCAACAAAGAAAATCTAAATGCTCATTCGTTTAAAAACAATTGGCAATTCGTTTCGAATTTGCAATGAACGAACTTTTCTTCTCGAACAAACTTAAAATAATAGGCCAGGTCGGCTTGTATTTGATCGCATCCGCGCAGTCAGCGTGATTTCTGGAACGAAGAAGCTTCAAGATCAAGCGGCGCTGGTTCGACTCTCGGGGTGTAGCCTGCGCTTGAGCAACGCACGTTAAGGACTGATCACTGATCTCCATTCAGCAACATCTAATGGATGGAATAATTCCCTGGCAACAAGACTTCAGCGATCGGAAACTTCACTATGTCAATCTCGGTGACCGGGCCTGCGTCAGTGATTCAAAGCCTCTGCGAACTGCCAGGATTAAGCTCTGCAAGAAGCTTTCCCAGTACGAGCATAGGCCTAAAGATTCAGTTGGACTAAAATCTTGATCCAAAACCGAAAATATATATTTTGAAGTAAAGAAAGTACAGCGCTGTATAATAAGTCAGGTCCTGCATCTCCCCTATTTAATAAAGCGAAGTCGGCTGCTTAGCCGAGTGGTGAGAGCCCTGGGAGGGCGCCGGTTCGACTCTGCTCAAGAGCATGCGGCTGTGTTTGGCAGGACACTTAAAGGCTTGCCTGAAGGTGGACACGAAAATTGGCTTCATTGCCTTCCTGTCCACTTAATCTAAATCTTCAACCACCGGGTGTAAGCCTGGATACGACAAACAAAAATAAAGTGACGTCATTAATCGGCACTACGATAGCTCAAGGTCTTGCTTCTATCCGAAAAAAGGCCTCCACTATTGAATGGTCTTCCTGCAATAATCGAATGATTTCTGTTTTGATTTTTTTCACGCATTGTTTCCACAAAAAATCTCCAAAAATGAGTTAATTATTTTTGATTGCAGCAATTGGGAGATGTTGCCTGAATTGCTGCCTCATAAGCAAAAAGCCTGCAGCATTCAGTTTAAAGCCTACGTTGGTCCCAATGCTTTACCCACAAAAATAACTAGGTTACCATACCAGTGCAGCCCAGTGTTATCAACAGTCGCACAAAGTAGTGTTTGTTTCCTTGATAGGCACTGCTGTTTCCCCCTATGCAGCGCCGGATTAACTACAGTAGAACTCGGTTAATCCGGATTCGATTTGACCAGCGATTCCATCCGGATTAGGCGAAGATCCGGATTAACCGATGACGGTTCTATCAAACCTGACTCATTTGTACTTCCAGTTTCATCCGGATTAGGCGAAGATCCGGATTAACCGAGTTCTACTGTATAGTAGCAGCTGCTACGGGCCCCGCGCTTGGTGAGCAAAACATTTTTTTGCAAAAAAACTGTCGAACATAGGTGGTAAGTAATTTTTGGCTTGCAAACTGGTATGGCATGGGAGAATATTCTAGTTGTAGGATGAAATTACTTAGTTTCAACGTCTTATCCCTTCCTAATTATTGTAAACTTTAAAAACCGGTAATTTCCGCTGGAGGTAGGCTAACTGCCTGATCGAGTGCCACGAGCCCACGATCTAGTTGTTTGAAAGATTATTCGACTGTGAGAAAAGTAGCCTACACCAGTGAGAAGAGTATCAATCTTGCCGATTGCCTTGGAGTTGGACAGAGTTATTACAACGCGTCCAACATGAGCGGGAAATACAACGGAGTAGGCCTACAGGCACTAGTAAAAAAAATGGTGCTGTTGCAGAATATGTTCCATGCTATGCTCATTCGTTGAATTTAGTTGGTGTATGCGCTGCACAATCGTGTCCAGAAACAGTTCAGTCTTTTGACTTCGTTGAAAATATTTGAATTCTTTGCTGCTTCAACACACCGGTGGTCCGTTCTGGAGTGTTCAGGTGGTGAAGTGCTAAAGAGGGTCTCTGCAACACCATGGTCTGCAAGAGCTGATGCCATTAAGGCAATTAAAGAACGTTTTCTTTTCAAAAAGGAGGTACTAGAGAAACTCGCAAATGACCAAGTGCAAAAGACAGAATGCCGACAGCAGGTAAATAGACTCCTCGAGAAAATGGAGTTGCTCGAAATTGGAATCTTAGTGGTTTTTTGATATAGCTTACTCGATCGCTTCCAGGCAAGTCAAGCCTCTCTTCAAACAAAGCGGCAAAATTTCAACATTGCTTCAGCGTTGTGTGCCTCTTTGGCAAGATCCCCACAGACTTTCAGAGAACAATTCGCTAAGTTTGAGTCAGAGGCGCAGAAACTGAATCAAGTGTCGGATTACCGACCAACAAGCACAAGAAGAATTGTCCAAAATCGAACGCACGATAAGATGTAGGCAGCAGCCGTTCAGTTTGAGATGCAATGAATATCAACTAAAGACAGATTCCCGGTGGAAGTTTTCCTTGCAGTATTAGACAGCCTACAATCTGCGCTGGAGCAATGTCGCAAGGCATACACCAATTCGTAAAGCACATTGCTATTGATTGCTCTTCTCCAGAACTCAACTATTTTACTTTGATTAAAGAAAACAATATTGACACCACGTTTCCTAACATTGACAATTTGTTACGCATTTATCTCTATGATGGTAACTGATTGTAGGCTACTGGAGAGAGATCATTTTCAAAATTGAAGTTGATTAAAAACTAACCTAACTGTGAAACACGGTGGGGCAAGAGCGGCTACACTAATAATCAAAAAATATCAAATCTATAAAATATTCAATTACTTTCCAGTCATTATCTGTACATCAACTTAATCTGCTACAGGCCCCGCACTTGGTTAATCCGGCACTGCCCCAATGGCTTTATTATATCCAGTGTAAACTTTAAAAACCTAAAAATTGCAAAGACCAAGCATCTCCGGCTCCATTGACAAGGCGTGCACTGACCACAAGATGGCAACACAAGTTAACTTTTCTCCATAATATTCACCAGAGTGCAATTTTCTCAGAATGAAAGCAGCTGCGAATGCTCGTTGAGACGTGCCACTCGTGGATTACTTCATCATTAGCCTACGTCTGACTACAAAACCGGCAATGCAGCCGTCTATAAGGTTCGACCTGTGACGACGCAGACAACTGGAACCCTTACGTGGTGTGTCGTGTCAGGCTTCTCCAAAAGACTTCTCCAACAGACATAATCGACCACTCCACATCTGCAACACTCAAATTGCCTCGTCGGTCGATGTGGTTGCAAGGGAAAATATACTGTGTGAGAATCGGTAGAGCCAAGTTAAGACCCGAAATAAACAAAACCTTTGACAGGGTAACCACTTAGCATAGAGTAAACTAAGACTTAGTTTCAAATGAATACACCTCAACAAGTTTGTGTATATTTTTCAAACAAAATAAACGAAAGCATGAATTGTGAACCAAAATATAGGCTACCGTACTCGGTAAAAATACAATGTGAACAATTTAATGTAACTGAACAATTTAATGCAATAAAAATATATAATGAGAAACATAAAAATTCAACAGTTGCTTGGAAAAACACAAGACCGAGAAAATCAATGGCGAATCTGGTAAAGACAATGCAATATTAGTTAAAAAAACTACTGCAATAAGCAAATGGCATTTCATTGGCATAAAATCAGACTACAGTATGTATGCTGGTATGAAATAATTATTACGTACGGCAACATGAAAAAACAAAGCCGACACATATACAGTAGGCCTAACTGCTTTTAACCCATTTAAACAGTGACTTCCTCGGCAGTCAGTCTCAAAAGTACTGCTTTACCACAAAGATGGAGCAGAATGCAATGATGGAGTGGGGCTACAACACGGGCCCAGTTGCATGTATCTGTGGCACCGAGCCCCAAACAGCGGACCACCTTCTTGTTTGCCCTCGGCTTACCACCCGGTGCAGTAGGTGGGACCTGTCAGTGTATAACTCCGTTGCGGAAGAATGTGTCAATCTGTGGTGTATCAACGAACTTTAGAAGACTCGATTGAAGAATACAATTTTGGTAAAGAGGTCACTTTCTTCAACCACAAACATATACAACCAAGCAACCACACGGCATTTAACATAATCCATTAAAATTGAACATAAACTATAAGGTACAAACGTTTTCGGCCATACACACGTTAGCCCTTATCAAGTAACAAAAAAATAACTGCTTGTCATATCTACAATGAAAATGAATAACTGATCTAAACACTGAATTGAACTGAACACTGAACAGTTATTCATTTTCATTGTAGATATGACAAGCAGTTATTTTTTTGTTACTTGATAAGGGCTAACGTGTGTATGGCCGAAAACGCTTGTAGCTTATAGTTTATGTTCAACTTTAATGGATTATGTTAAATGCCGTGTGGTTGCTTGGTTGTACAGTATATGTCTGTGGTCGATAGAAGAAGACCACAAAGACAAATAACTGTTTACTTTAGGAAGCCAATACATTGGACTGGACTACGGCAATTTTAGTGTAGTACGGCAAAGTGTAAAGATTGTGTTAATTCTCCATTGTTTCCTACACATTTTCTAGAGGGGGTATAGTGACTACGCGATATGAAGGCACGTGACCTCGCAAAGAATCTCTTGCGCAGAGTAGTGTTGCTGTTTGGCAAGTATTCAAATTTTAAACAGGGCTGTTGGTGAGTTGACAGTAGGTGGAAGAATAGTTTGTGATAAACTTCGGTTGTGTAAAAGGGTCAAAAATGTTAATGAACGTCTTTTGCATGCTTGTTTTCTGCAGCTTATATGCAAATATTCTTACGAATATTTCAAAAGTGGATTTAGACTAGGTTTAGAAAACGTTGTTTTGTCTTATCTATTGAAGCAAATTTGTGTAATTAGTGTTGTTTGGAATATAAAAAATGAAACAGGCAGTTGCTTGATTATTAGGCCTAAGAATCCTTTTTTGTAGTGAAAACATTAACTGCGTCTGAGGGTAATTTTTTTATATAAAGTAATTAGTTTGTAGGCCTACATTGGATATGTAGCCTTGTCATTGCAGTAAGAGCATGAGTTCATTTCTCAGAGCCAGACCTATCAGAGAGTGGGGTAATTTTAAAACATCACACCATTATTACACTGACTTGAAGCAGTGCCGGTCTTTGGGGTGTGCAAACCGTGCGATCCAACACGGCCCGCAATTTACTCAGAAAATACATTAATTTTTGTCGTTTCCAATGGAACAAGTTTTATTCAATTCGCAAGCAAATACCGGTATCTGAGGCAAGTTCTGAGGTTGTTGCCTCTGGCCCCCTTTAGAAGTTTACGTGCTTTTAGGCCACGCACGACATTGCATATGCATTTTGTAGCATTAAGTATTTCTAGGTGTATTACGTATATCTTGTTTGAAGGCCTGAATGACGTTTAGTGCCTCTGTAGGCTATCTGTATATTTACCATGTTGATCATGCTCAGATGCTGCAGCAACTGGTAGTGGTACAGTATTGTAGTTGATCAATGACGTATTTGTGCATTGTTACTGCAAGTTTGCAACAAAAATATCATAGCATCTTTGCAAGCATTTTACATCATTCACTGTAGGGTGGGCCGTCGGAAACAGATCGCTTAGCAACTCGAGTTTCTTAGGAGGTTTGTCGAGTAAATGGCGAAATCGAAAACCATTTTTTAATTGAACGCCAGGAAGACGGCGCACAACTGGGACCTAATCGGTAAATCACCCCATTCCAGGGATATTGACAGGGTTGCCATAACGTCCTTATTTCTAAGATTTGTCCTTATTTTGAAGAACTCTATCTTAGAAAATATTACTGTCCTTATTGCTAGGAAATGTCCTTCTTTTTGACTTGAGTCCTTATTTTGTCTTATTTTCAACAATTAGTGAATAAACTTAGTGGAATGACAGCCAAATCCCTACTACAGTAAAAGTAAACCTAGACCTGAGTTGTCTTGAGATGCACAAAGTATTTTTTTACGAACAATGAGTTGCTGGAACACATTGTTTCTGGCAAACAATATGGCATGTGATATATAATGGCTCGTATAAATGCTGAGGTTTGTTCAAAAACGTTTGTTTTACTTTGTATGAAAATTTAATTTTTCTGTTGTCCTTATTTTGGGGTTCATGTCGATGGCAACCCTAGATATTGCAGTGGCGTATATTCAGAGTTTGTGTGCCGCACACCCATCAAACATGGTTGATTCATCAATCATCATACAGTTAAACATGCAAGTAGGCTACTTGGTAGCCTATATAAATGGTGAAGGCAGGGTATACAAGTAGCCTAAGTACTTGGTAGCCTATATAAAAGGTGATGGCAGGGTATACAAGTAAGTAGGCTTCTTGGTAGCCTATATAAAAGGTGAAGGTTTGGTATGCAAGTAAGTAGGCTACTTGGTGATGATGAAGGCGTATACAAGTACGATAGCCTAAGATGATGAAGGCGTATACAAGTACGGTAGCCTAAGTACTTGGTAGCCTACATAAAAGGTGATGGCAGGGTATGCAAGTAAGTAGGCTACTTGGTAGCCTATATAAAAGGTGAAGGCATGGTATGAGCATTGCAGGTAAGGTAGATATAAAAGTGAAGGCAAGGTAATATGGACTACTCACAGTACTCAGGTATCAGGTATATATTAGTGCTCAGAGAAGGCAAACAGGTAGGGTATTGGCCTACTGACTGAAGCAAGTATAATTGGGTTCTGTTTCAGTGAAAAGTTTATTCACAATAGTGGAGGAAAATTTAAAACAAAATTCGCAATTTATTACAGGTATTCAGTACAGTAATTCGTAGTGGTGGCGGTAGCCTACGTCGAATTTTACATTGATTGATTGAATACAAGTAATCAGTAGGCTACCGGTGGCAGTTTACCAATTAATTGCAGTTAATTGGTCTGCAATAGTTATAACATGGCCGCATATACTCGATCTGCTGATCCGGTGTTCGGCTTTGCCAAAGAAATGAATGAACTGGTTCTTCCCACCAGTGGTGACGTTCTCCGATATTGCGCCCAAGTGAAAGAACAATACAAAATCATGAAGAAGAAGGACACCGGAGATTGCAAGAAGGAAATGGGGCTGCGCGAAATGGCGGAAGCAGTGGCGACTAAGATAACAAGCATCTACAATTTCGCCACAGTGGCGATCATTACGCGTGAGGGAGTGATCAAGAAGATTCTGAAGCAATGGGCCATGGTTAAGATGAAGAATAAAATCCCCACGGCGAGAAAGACGGCTGAATGGAAAGCTTCAATGAAGGCCAGTCTTTGCCTCGACACTCTTTTCGACGTCGTTGACGACAAATCGCTGCATTCACGCGAGGTTGATTTTGTTAAAGACCAACGCGGAGCACGCATTGGTTTCATTGGAAACGTCGATTGGAAGGCGGAAAAATCTGAGAAGAAGAGGGACGAGCGGAAGGAGCAATTGCTTTTGAGAGAGAAGCGAGAAAAAGAGCGGGAAGAACGCGAAGAATGTACTCAAGACTCGGATGACGACAATACAGAAGAAACTCCTAGAAGGCGCTTCCCTTCAGAGTGCTCGATCGGCAGAGAAGAAATCGAAGAAGAGCAGGAGCGATGTACTTTCGATCTTCGTACAGTTGCGCGTGAGGCGGAAAGGTATGGAATTTCGAGTAGAGCAGCAGCTGCCCTCGCCACCGCAACATTACTGGACACAAAAGATGATTTCAATCGGATGATGGTAGTGGATAAAAACAAGCTCGTTCGTGCACGAAAACGGCTTCGTTTAGAGATGAACCACTTTGCTTCAATTTCGCTCGGCACAATAGTTGAAGGCCTTTACTTTGACGGCAGAAAGGATAAAGCCCTTACATTGAATGGCATAACTGGCTAATCGTCAAAAATCAATCGAAGACCACTACGTGATGCTGAAATACCCAGGAGGTGAATATATCGACCACGTTTCCATTCAAGGGCGTTCAACTGGAAACAACATTGCCAAAACGATGTTGGCTGCTCTTGAAGTCAAGGGAATTGACGTGAAAGGCATTCAGGTCGTTGGCTGCGACGGAACTGCCGTCAATACAGGTAAGCACACAGGAGCCATCACCAGCATTGAGCAACATATCGGGAGTGCGGTACAATGGTCGATTTGCCAGTTTCACCTCAACGAACTCCCGCTTCGGCATCTCTTCGGCGAGTTGGACGGGAAATCATCAGGACCGCAAACCTTCAAAGGATTTATCGGCCGTGTCGTCGCTAATGATAAGTACAAAATGGGAGAATTTGCAGTCGTCGAGTTCGAGAAGATAAAATCCAACCTGACAGAAGTCGATGAGGTGATGGATATTAGCGGCGATCAAAAGTATCTGCTCGATATCGTGTTGGTCATCGAGGGAAGTCTGCCTCCAGAAAGCATTCGATTCCGTGATCCAGGAAAACAGGGTCATGCACGATGGCTTACTCTCGCTTCAAGGATATGCCGACTTTATATCTCGGAGCCAGAACCAACAGAGGCGCTGATAGAAATGACGAAGTACATCGTTAAAGTTTACGCTCCCATGTGGTTTACTATCAAGCGAAACAATAAGATTCACTTCGCTGCTCGGTCTTTCCTTCGGTTGGTTAAGCTGACTCGCTATCTGACAGGCCAATTAAAAAAAGTCGTCGACAGTTGCCTACAGACAAACGCCTTCGCTGCGCATCCGGAGAATGTAGTGTTGGCTCTTCTGCATGACGAGTCTAAGCCAATGCGTAAGCTCGCAGTTCATCGGATCCAGAAAGCAAGGGACGATTACACGGGTGGGATACGTCGTTTCGAAATTCCCAAAATAAACTTTGAGTACACAGACTTGACAACAAACTCGTTGCTCCGGTGGAGCGAGCAGAAGCTCACTGAGCCACCAATTTTACGTGATTTCAGCATCCAACAGCTCACAGAGCTTTTCGTCGAGACCGATTTTCCTACATCGATTGACAGTTTTCCGTGCTGCACACAAGCAGTTGAGCGCGCAATCAAACTCGTCACCGAAGTGAGCGATGAAGTCATCAGCCATGACCGCAGACATGAACTCATTCTGACGCGAACTGCTGCTCGCTCACAGCGTTCACGTTTTGAGTCAAAGAAAGATTACGTTCTGTGATTGTTTTTGACTGTGTTTACGTCGTTTTGTGTATTTTTTACTTTTTTAATTACCGCACTTTTTATTTTTTTTTGGAAAAAAAAACGTTTTTTATTGTATTTAGGTGATATTGATTTTTTGTGCGGCGTCTTCCCGCCGCCCGATCTAAAAAAAATTTTTAGATTAATTGTTTGTGACCTAAGCCTCCTATCTGAGCCGAGTTGCTAAGTGATTTGACAAAAAAAGTGCATTGACGGCCCACCCTACATAGCCCTAATGAACTACCTGGTATGCTTAGCGTGGGCTATGTACCATAACTTCAAAATTGTTTTACAACATAGCTTAAGTTTGTTATTGCAGATGCAGTCTGTCGAGTAAGTTGATGTCTAACGAATTTGTGTAGAGATTACTTTGGATACCGTATATTGGCAAAGAGTTTGAAAATAGTAAGCTAAGAAAATGTCTACCAGAAAGCCATACAATTACATGTCTGGAGCAGCAAAGCGAAAAGAAAAGAAGACAAGAAATGCTGCAGTAAAGAAACAAAACGTTGCATCAAGCACAATATGTTTACCTGGGAATTGTGTGACTCACCAGCCTGTGTTTGTTTTGACTGTCAAACAGCACAGCACATCATTAATCACTGTCCAGTGTTTCGACCGGCAGAACATGTGGATCTCATAGACCCTGATATAAAGACATTACTCTGGTTGCAACAATAGGGAGATGTTGCCTGAATTGCTGCCTCATAAGCAAGAAGAAGAACGTTGCAATTAGAAAGATTTGAATCAAAAAAGGTTTCTGATGCACCATTAGGAACTGTTAGTACCATTTCTGAATCAACACAGCAAAATCAAGATGCAGCACCTCCAGAAACGAGTCAGCATAATATGGAGGTAGAAGATTGCAGATGAAATTATTTCAACTATTGATGAACCTGATGTAGTGCATCAAGATCCAAATGTATCAGGTACAACAGAAACTAATCAATGTGACGTGGAGACACAAGAAAAAACAAGTAACAAACACCCAGGTATTTTGTAGTTTGATCCAAAAAACATGGCCAAAAATACTGAACAAGGCATGGATCAAATAATATCAGCTGGTCCATTAAAAGAAGCAACAAGGACAACAAAAATTACCCAAGAACTAACGGGAGACGATTCACACTTGTACATTTGTATAAAATTTTAGCAAATGGGGAAAGAATTAAGCAATGCCTAGTGTACTGCAGTGTTTTGCTTCTGCTGCAAGATATTTGGAGCAACAGCAGGCAACTTGTTGACAGCAGGTTTTAAGGATTGGGTGCATCTTGGAGAACATCTAAACCCGCATGAGAGCTCAGCTGATCGCATGCTTTGTATACACACGTGGCTTGAAACTATAAGGATTCTTGTTACTATCACAGGAATCGACAAATTGCAGCAAAACACACTTCAGTCTGAAGGGCGATATTGGAGCTCTACTTTGTACGGGCTTGTTTCAATTGTTCAGTATTTAGCAGAACGCAACTTGACTTTGAGAACATTTCAGCAAATTTATTTTCACACATTAGAAGTCCTTGCTGCACAAGTTCATTTTGCTGAGTTTGTTTCTTTTGCTTTGTTCTATTTCATGCTTAAATATTCCCGTAAAACAATATGTACACATTTCATGAAAGTTGAGCATTGTGTTTTTAATGTATTTTCATTCATGCTTTCTAGTTTCTATGCATATTTATGCAATTAAGTACAAGTAAACCAATTTTCGTAAAACAAATTGGATCATTGTCATGAGGGCCTGCAAAGCATGTTCTGCACAGGGCCCAAAATACCCTAAGACCGGAACTGTTTGAAGACTAGTGTCACTGCCCAATCCAATCTAGCTTTGTGCATAATAAATTGTAGACGTACGATGCAGAGGAAGCAGTTGCTACCGTTTCAATGTCATTAACAAAGTCACCAATTTACACAAAAATGTATGTATTTGCAATGCATTTAGAGTTAGACCATGTTTGGGCAACTACAAAACTAGCATATGGGGTGACTTCGGCCTTCTGGGGATCTTTGGGCCACATCTGATTTTTTTTGCAACTTAGTTAGACAATTATAACTTTTTGTTTCTGATTTTTACAGTATTGAGTGTTTCTAGCTATTAATTTTGTCTTTGCGATATCTGCTGCTGAATAATTCCACCAGAAGAAGGTTAGAATTTTGAAGCCAAATTTCCGAGCTGTCTGCTTTCACTTCTGCAGTGAAACTGAATAAGTGTGGTAAGTTATTTTTTGCATTTTTCTAAACTGAAAAGAAGTGTTACTGATAATTTATAAGCAATACTATGTTTGCGTTACATTAAAGGAGGCTGTTCGAAATATTTAAAGTGGTAAAAATACAATCTCACAGGCCACTTTACAATTCAAAATCCCATATGGAACATTGCACAAAAATCAAGACCAAGTTAGGTTCACGAAAAAAAAAAATAGAGAAGCGAACTGCCTTGTTAGCAGAGTAAGAAAATGTCATTCTTGAAGTGATTAACCACTTAACAGACTGGAAATTTCCTTTGTGCAGTCTACTGTAGATATAGTTTGATATTACATAGCTATCTCAACGGAAAAGGCAAGAAAGCAAGCTTTGTGAATAATCTGCCAGGTCCTGATTGGATGAAACTGTTTCAAACACGTCACAACTTGACAGGAAGAATTTCCAATAAAACCATCAAGAGCTGAAATATCGTATGATGAAATCAAATCAATCTCTCGAACAAATTGTCAATCTTTATTTTGACAATTTGTTCAATGAAATTTATGGGGTTGACTAAAAAATATTTGGAATTATGAGTTATGACGAAACAAATATTATAGATAACTCTGGTGCTAAAGTGTGCATTGTTCGACGAAGTCTGACGGTGCCAGGGCTATGGTTAGAGTTCGTAACGGGGTTGTTGCCCTCATAAAGCAAGCCTCAGCGGAGGTTGAAAGTATTCACTGCATTTTGCACCGCGGAGCATTGACTGCCAGAAATCAACTGCTAACTGGCTGATGTTTTTTGTGACGTCATTAAAATTGTAACTGAAACACCGAAAAGCTCAAAGTCAAATAGTGCGTTTCATGAACTTGTCAAAGAAATGGGAGATGGTGAGCGTCTTGTTTATCACCCCGAAGTGAGGTGGCTCTCTCGCGGAAAAGTAATGGATAAGGTTTGGAAATTGCACTTTGCAACTTTGTGTGGTTTAAAGAGCGAGATGATCATAAAGTTCATTTGATTCAAGACTTATTCTGGCTTGCCAGGCCAGCTTATCTTGTTGACATATTCGGTATGCTTAATGAGTTCAATGCCACTCTACAAGGAAAGGGAATTGATATATTCGAAGCGACCTCAAAAATCACTTCATTTAAGCAAATAATTCAAATTTTGAAAGCAGAAATCTGGAGTAACAGTCTTAAAAGTTTGAAGACGCTACAGATCTTCATGTCTACATGTAAATGGGAAAAAAAAAAGGAAGACAAGTTGGAGCAGTGTATCATGAAGGTGGCGAGCTCTCATGTGCCCACTCTGCTTGATAGTTTTGAATCTTGTTTTCCAAGCCATCAGGCAGAAGCATGAAAAACAAAGCTGTGGGTTTTGAACCCCTTCGGTGAACAGGAGCCTCCGGGACCTTTGGGTCATACTCTCAAAACCGATTTCTGCCAGCAAGCATTTTTCAATCACGCTGCATTTTGGATAGGAGTTCTGGATAGTTCTTATAAAGACCTGGCCATCCAAGCACTAGAAGGTCTTGTACAAAACCCCACAACTTATTTGGCCGAAAAGGGGTTTGAGAGCAAATTACAGGCCACTGAAGGGCTAACGGCTGTGGCTAACTCTTCTATGGAAGAAGAGGAGAGATGAATTCATAAATTCATTTAAGTTGGGGAAGGTGATACCTATCTTTAAAAAGGGTAGCTGCAAACATTCAAACAACTACAGACCAGTCAGCCTACTACCTGTTTTTTCAAAGATATTAGAAAGACTCATGTGACACAACAGATTATACTCGTTTTTAATTAGACATAAATTTTTCTATAACAATCAATTTGGTTTCAGAAAAAATCATTCCACAAGCCATGCTGCTTCAATGCTAATAGATAGTATCACTAGTATACTCAATGACAACCACCTTGCATTAGGAATCTTTCTTGATTTATCTAAAGCATTTGACACCATTGACCATAAAATATTGCTAGCTAAATTATATCATTTCGGAATAAGAGGCGTGGCCTATAATTGGTTCATGAGTTACCTGAGTAATAGAAAACAAAGAGTGGTTTTCAATGGCACACTATCTTCTAATGTTAACAACATATCTTTGGGTGTCCCACAAGGGTCTATCTTAGGCCCTCTTCTATTCCTGATTTATGTAAATGACTTTCCTAACTGCCTTCAACACGGAACTGCAATTATGTTTTCAGATGACACCACCATTATATATAAAAATAAAACCGTTTCTACGGTATATGATACGGCAAATCAAGAGCTTGTATGCATAGATCAATGGCTATCAACAAATTGATTGTCTCTAAATGTCACCAAAACCAAACATATATTATTTTCAAGTCAAGGAAGCAAGACACTATCATACCACCCACCCTTGAATATTCGAAAAAGCAACATAGAACAAGTTGCCTCAATAAAGTTTCTGGGAATAATTGTAAACGAGCATTTGTCATGGAAATCTCATATGGAAATCTTGCTTCAAAAACTAAGATCAACACTCTGCGTGACAAAAAATTAAGCCTTTCCTAAACAAACAAGCACTTCTCTCCATTTACCATTCTCTAGTTGAGAGTCAGATATTATATTGTATCTCAACGTGGTGTCATGAAAACAAAACTACATTGCAAAAGCTACAACGTACATGCAATAACTTTCTTCGTACTGTATTTGACATTGACCGCAGAGAAAGCATAAAAGGTGTAATGGAACTCAATAATTTAAAATCAATTAACCACATGAAAACTACAGAGATTGCAACTTTCATGTTTAAATATTCAAAAAAGCTGCTTCCCACAACATTCAGTGATATACTTATGTGTAAACAATCAAGTAGCCTAACAACAAGAAGTAATTCTCCTTATATTCCGATATATTGCAGAATTAACACTTGCAAACAATCAATACGGTACATGGGGCCAACAGTGTGGAACAAGCTTCCAACTACTATAAGAAATGAATGTAAAACTGTAAAAGGCTTTAAATCAAAAATAAACAAGCTAAATCTTCCTTGAAATAATCCCATCTAAGTATTACATCATGCACCAAACATACTAATATTTTTTTTTTTTTTTATTGTCCAGCAATGATTAGCCAATGTGTGTAGATTTATTAGCAAAATAGTAAGATTGTAAGTACTCCTACTGGCCTTCTGGTTCTTGTGTTTTTTGTCCACAGAAGTTCTGCAGAAGTTTTTCCATCCTTTTTGACCAATCTCCATCTTTCGGTGAAGCGGTGGCCATGTGCTCCAACCAGTTGTTTTATTTCAATATCTTGGACTGGATCGTCATGCTATTGTCTGATTGTTTATCTATTTTTTTAACGTAATATGCCAAATTGGATATTTTTTGTCACTTTAATATGGTTTAACGTGTAAAACATACAGTAACCCAAATTTATCATGTTACTGGGACATACCACTACTACATCCCAGCTGGCGATGACTGTCATTTTTGCATTAATTCAACGTTAGCCAACGTTGGATCGGTGTGGAAGTGGCGAGTTTAGCTGACAGGGGTCTAAAATTATCGCTTTATCAACGCAACTTTTATCAAAGCACGCTTGATATCTTTAAGACATAACTTCCCTGGGTATAATTGAAATTCCGCAAGATGATGATGTTGTTTTTTGCTAGTTTGATTTATTTGTTTTTTGTCATTGTTTCATGTCGTCAAGTTAAAGCCTATCTATTTTGTGAGTCGTGCAAGGCCTGGTGCGTTGCGCTTGAAATGGCTTTGCCCGTGGTAGGATTTCTTTGTGGGGTTTTCTTTGCCTGCCTTGCTCTTTGCTATGAGCTAAACGCATCAAGACGTGTTCCCCTTACGACCATCAGCACTCTTGATAACGCACCATGGCCGATCTTCATAGCAACTGTCCATACAAATCTTCAATATATCAGCTAAAGTTATGTAGGCTAATAAAGTTATAGCTTATATATGTTTATTTGTTTTGTAACATTTTTTATTTTCCCTTTATATCTTAAATTTTTCTGAAGGTGTTGCGACCGTGCCAAATTTTTTTTCAACTCAATAACTTACTTCGATCACAAGCACGTTTTAACGTTCGCGTTTTGTCGCTTCTACCTTTTTCTTGACCTTTGCTATGTTGACGTGTATTGTTTTGATATGATGGTCAGAAATAAAAAAACAACTGAACTGAACTGAAGAGTTTGGTGGTGCATCTGGTGTAGATTTATATCGGGCCATTGAAAAATTTGCTGAAGAAGCTGAAGCTGATGTACGATCTTACAAGTTTGACTCATTGTTTGTTGGTGCGATTGTAACTCCATTCATGAAGTGTGTCGACAAAAAATTGAAGCGAGTGAAGTTGTATTTGTCGATTCGACTTCCAGTATGGACCAAACTAACAGCACACTAACTGTATTCTTATGTGGCTCGCCTCTCGGTGCAGTGGTTTCTTCCCACCAAGACCAAAGAAGCTTTACTGAAGGTAGGTTTGATTGTTTACAGCAGTGGTTATACGCACCCGATAATTGAGTAATTTATTTGTGCCTCCAATCTTCATTTGTCTCGTGGCAAAGTGAATTAGATTTGTGCTATGTGATTAGATCATTATCAATTGCTGTAGTTTTGTAAAAAAGAGTTTGAACCATAGCAATCTATATGCACAGGCAGAAACGTATTTAGGGAAGGAAATAAAGGGCGATGCCCCTCCTAATGATCAGGTAAAAAAAAAAAATTGCAGCGCAAGACATAATTGCTTGAATGATTCATCCTAGGTGTAGGGGAAGGTCGGGGCCTACGAGCATATCGGGTCCTGTGATCCACCCTTTTATTTTTTTAAATAAAAAGTTTTGACACTCTGTTTCAGTTGAGATTTGTTCTTCATGCTTGAATGAATTTCCACAATTCCCAGGACAGTCTCGTGTGAGAATTCGAAGCGAAAGGAGAGTTTCTTTGTTTTTATGTTGAAAAAGTAAATTTTGAAGGGTTCGAAAATTTTACTATAACTTCCTAGTTTTTGAGCAGATATTCAAATGGTTTAATTTGGTAACAAGTAGTGTCCTTTTTAAAGGAATAATGAAAGAAGTGCAGTATTAAAGTTAATAGTTTAGAGTCAATACATGTGAACTTGTTAATATGGAGAATCGGAACCTATGAGCCACCTTGTGTTCGGATCCTATGAAGTCGGCTCATAGGATCCTACTTGATGGAAATTCAGATCACAATTATTTGTTATCACAATTTATTCTTAGAAAGTTGTTTATTTTCTTTATACTGTATTTAAGCTAGTTAAGATTATAGTAAATTGTTTATGTGTATTTTTCAATTTTGTTATATATTTGTAGTCTATATCTGTACGTAAGCCATTTCAAAAAGTAGTTCATAAAACTGACCAAAATGCCTCGAACAACTGCTAAAAAAACTCATCGTGGTAAATTGAACCCTGTGGATATGAAGAACGCTGTTGAAGATGTTATGGTGAGGAAACAATCTATACGATCTGCAGCAACTCATAACAACGTTGATCGGATGACATTGTCAAGACGCTTGAAGGAAGTCAAGAAAAACAGTTCTCAAGAAATTAATTTCTCAAAATCTTTTTCTACAACTCAAGTAAGGGCCTTTTGTTCTGTCAGTATGATATAGTAGGCTTACTTGTTTGAATTATTAAACATATATGACTTAATTATATGTTTAGAATTCCGGTATTTTAATTTTATGATTGATAGTCTATGAATGTTTGATGCTAGCTTTGTGAGCAGCACAAAAATACTTTCAGATGTGATTCTTAGCCTTTGCAATGTAGTGTAAATACATGGTAAGCACTAAGCAGCCAAGTTGCATCACATCATCCTAACTTTTGCACTGATTGATTAGGTTTGTGGTTATTTTTGTTTTATGTGTAACAATTACAATCTTTACAGGTGTTTACAAATGAAGAAGAGGATGCACTTGCAGCTTACCCGATCAAGTCCTCAAAAATGTTTCATGGTCTAACACGGGAATCCAGCAGACAATTGGCATATGAATATGCCAAAGCTAATAAAAAAGCCATTCCTCTTAGCTGGGAGAAGAACAAACAGGCTGGTAAAGACTGGTTTTACGGGTTCATGAAACGTCAAGACAGTCTTGCAATGAGGATGCCGGAGGCCACTAGCCTTGCTCGTTCAATGGCTTTCAACAGGCACAATGTTGGCCTGTTTTTCTTCAACCTAAAGGAGGTGATGACACGATTCAGTGTGAGTCCAGAACGAATTTGGAATCTTGATGAGACCGGTATAACAACCGTACAAAAACCCAGAAGAGTCCTAGCTGAAAAGAGGCTGAAACAAGTTGGACAGGTAACATCCGCAGAATGGGGTGTGCTAGTGACAATGTGTTGCTGCGTAAATGGAGTCGGACAAGCTATACCACCAGCATACATTTTTCCACGTGTGCCCTACAAGGCACACATGCTGAATGGCGCACCAACTGGGAGTTTGGGACTTTGTTGCCAGTCTGGCTGGATGAACACGGAGCTGTTCATTGAAACATTTAATTTTTTTTTTAAATTTATGAATGCATCCCCGTCCAGTCCGTCCATTCTGGTAATGGACAACCACAAAAGCCACCTTTCAGTGGATGTCATAAACTTAGCAAAAGACAATGGAGTCAACATTGTGACTTTTCCACCACACTGCTCGCATCGCATGCAGCCTTTAGATGTATCTGTAGTGTGTATGGACCGTTCAAGACCTATTACAATGCTGCATGTGATGCGTGGCTGTTGTCAAATCCAGGATCCTACCTCACAATATACGAACTTGCAGCATTGAGTGGCGAAGCTTTTTATCGTGCTTTCACTGCTGCCAACATAACGTCCGGTTTTAAAAAAGCTGGGATTTTTCCACTCGATGAGCATATTTTCCCAGATGATGCTTTTCTACCAAGTCTGGTGAGTGACCGTCCAAGTCCAGTGATGGAAGAGCTCAATGCAAGTGAGATAGGACCACAGGTTGTTGGTGAACCTTCATACACAAATGATGGTGCTGGACCTAGTGGGTTAGGCCTACTTCCTGAACAAGTGAGTCCTTTTCCGAAAGCTCCAGCACGACAAAAAATATCAAAGCGGAAGAAGGTCAAGTCTGCCATTCTTACTGATGTGCCTGTGGATGAAAGTTCATCAGATTCGGAGATCGAGTTGCCAATCACCAGTGGAAGTGAGATCAGTGAGGAAGGAAGTGAGGATGGTGACTGTGAATCGCATGATCCTAAAGAGGGAGACTACGTGCTCGTAATGTACGAAGGGAAAAAAAAGGTGCACTACGTTGGTGTGGTTGTGAAAGAGGAAGATGAAGAGGGCGACTTGGAAGTGTCGTTTCTCAAGAAGCATTTAAAAGTGCCTAATGGGTTCATTGAACCAGCAGTGGAAGATATTCACGCTGTTCCAGTTTCCGCTGTAGTCATGGTTCTTCCTCCACCCATCACTACTGGGTCAACAAAAAGAGTGATGGGAATTAGAAAATTTTCGATTGACTTTTCTGTTTTTGATCTTGTGTAAATAGCCTATTATCTTTTTAGTAAAAAATTGTGGAAATCTTCCAGTTTCATGATCACGTAAGCCTCCATTTTTAACTTATCACGTCCCATTATCTTTAAATGTGTTTTTGTGTACGAATATATTCATGTAAATACGTTTATTCTTTTGATTGTACTGGTTGATCGTAGGCCTCCAGTTGGCTCATAGGACCCCACGCGTTGGATCCTATGAGCCACTTCAACAAATTTACATTTTTTGCTCCACATTAAAAATTTGACAAGATACGAATTTTCTCTTTGGACTATTTATCAGGTTATATCACAAGTTATGCTAGCATGAAATATGAGGTAAAAATATTAAAAAATAAAAAAGTTATGGGGCTAAATCGAAAAGGGGGATCATAGGCCCCGACCTTCCCCTATACTTTTCGCAATGTAATTTGCCAATAATATTCTGAGTTTCCAAATCAACTTTTAGTTTAATCTTGACTACAGTAAGTTAAAAAATTTAATTAAGCAAGCAATCACTAATATACACTGCATACAGTGGTGGCTCGTTTAATGGCGCTGGAGCACCATAAATTTTTCTGATTTCATAAAAAAGATAAGAGTACGGTAAATAAAAGAATCTACATTTTAACATTGTTTTTATTTCTTGTTTGGGAATTTTTTCAAATTATCCGTCTAACCTTCCCGTTTTCTTTCGTTTAATGGCAACATGTGGTGCTAAAACGAAATAAGCTCCACAGCAGAATTGAATGACTGTTTTGAAAACAGCTCCAATTCCAAAAAATTGTTTTAGTTCTAGTTAAGTCATTGTCATTTGTAAAATTAGAGTAACATAGTTTGCTGAGCTGTGCGGTAGGGTTACTATGGGAGACTTTTTAAGGAATAGGCTAGGCTGCTCAATGGAGAATGAGAATGAAAGAGTTAATCAAGAAGCAACTCGATCACGCCAGCGCGACAGGATGTGCATGAAGCGGATTCTACATGCCATCGAGTTCCATGGACAAGTAGGATTGCCTTTAATAGGACATCAAGATTCTGGAAAAATTTCAACTGATGAAAGCATTTCTGGAACATTAAATTATGACTGATGATAAAAATGGCGTTCAGAAACATATCAGAGGTCAGTGTCCTTGCTCAGTTTATGTGCATTGTGCAGCACATTCCCTAAACTTGTGTCTGATGAAAGCCTGCGAAGTGCCTCAAATCAGAGCAGCAATAACTTTAATGAATGACATTTCAGTGTTTTTTTTTCGGATTCCCCCAAGCGCACTTTTATCCTGCAACAGTCAGTTTTGGAATGCTGCCTTAAATGTTCAGATTCTCAATTAAAAAGTCATTGCGCCACAAGATGGATGGAAGAGCAAGAAGCCGTTTTTGTGTTTTTTGAGCTTTATGCTGCCATCTCCAAATCGCTTGAAAACATTGAAGTTTCTGGCGGTGACAGTTGAGGAAAAGCAACCATCATTCTACGTTCGATGGATGGACACTGGACAGTTTATAAGCTAAATAAACTTGAAAACAATCTTTTTTCCTCAGCGATATTGAGGACAACCTGAAACACGGGCACTCAGTCATATGCCCCCCAAAATTAAATAAAATCTTGCAAATTTCTACATTTATTTTAAACATTTTCGCTCACTCAATCCCATTTCCTTAATCTAATTGGTCGCATTGAGAACATATGGTTTCAGCTGTGAAACTAGGAGGAAAAAATGATTTATGTGCCCCTCAAAAACTAAGATATTATACATTGTTCTGGAGTAAACGCATTGCTCTCTCAAATAGCAAACAAATACATTGACCTATTTCAGTGCTAATAGAGGCATGAGAAGAAACGTCTCTTGTATAAGCTTTATGGGATGGTGTACACCTCTCACATGGATTTTCGAAAAGAATCTACACAACACTATTATAATCTTTCAGCGAATAAATCATTAAAATCGTTCTGAGGTCGTGAACGAATAATAAATAAAACGTAACTTCAATGGCAGTATCGCACGCTTAGTGTATGCTTTCATCAAAAACCATTATTGGAACTTTAAAATACACAAAAAGTGATCAAAACAATACTAAATTTGTCAAAACTTTGTGAGAGGTTAACCCCCCAACTTCACACCTTTTTTTCCTTCAATTTTATATTGTCCGTTTTATTCAGTTCAGTTTGTTTTTATTTCTGACCATCACAACGAAAAATAATGTATGCCAAACATAGCAGAGGTCTAGAAAAATATTATCTTACAAATTTTGCATTGTTGAAAACTTTGGTGCCCACCGCCCAAATTTCTTTCTAGGTTTTTTGCTGTTCATCGGTATGCATTTGGTTCAAGAAGTGTCTCACTTCCTGAATTGTATGCTGTGTTTAGGTATGTAAGCAGTTGGATGGAGAAGGCAACTTGGTGCTTGGCATGTCGTAATGGTTTGCTAACCCATGGTCAAAACACGAACAACTGCTGCGAATCAACTATTTGCATCATCAAAGATGTCATTTCAAACAAGTAATCTACTCAAGTTTTGTGTCGTTAACTTCAGCTGTTACGGTGGAAACTTATGTTTGTTGCATTTGCAGGTGAGAAGCATACAACGCTTGCCAGCTGCTGCACTTTGTCATGGAAGTGTATAGCCAATACTTCGTCCGCAGAATTTTGAATGTGGTACTTAATCGAAAAAAGAAAATTGTGCTCAGCGCACAACATATCATTACCACAGGAGACCCATCAAAATTTAAAGTTATCAGCAAAAGGGGTGCAACCCTCCTGTACAACGTCGACTTGCTACCTGGCATATGTAGTTGTTTTGTTGGTTGCAATAGACCATTGGAGCAATGTGCAAACATCAAAAAAACCATTTTGCTCCACCAACAGTTAAATTCCAATGTGCTTTATCAAGGCACAACGGAGGAAAAACATCACTACGTTTGCATTGCAATGGGAAGGGAGAAAGCGCCTCCACGAAGCTTTTTCAGTGGGCTGATGGAAACAGGCAATACTGCAACACCATTTACCAGTGCCACACCATCATTTCAAGAAACCCTCAGTGAAGGTGTTGAGAAAAATGCTGTTGACATTGCAGCGCAGGGGTATGACTACAATGCCGAAAATGTGGCGCTGTTAGAAGAAGTACAACGTGTTTTGAAAGAAAAGCTAACTTTGAATATGCAGTCAGAAGAATTACACATAGCATTGCATAAATTTATTAACACACTCTCCTCATCTCGCACTGACACCCAAATTATTTCTGCCCTACATACATTTGACAAAGATTCGATACTCTGGACAAATGGTGGAAGGCGAATTAAATGTCAGCCAACTTCTATAGCTTGGCAAAAAGTTTGCATTTTAAGAGGTTCAGTGCCTGATGGTAAAGGACGACCGCCTGTAAAGGCTTTGCAAGCAAGCCAGAAAAAAGAAAGCACAACTTAGCCGCCAACATTGTGTTGAACCAGCATAATGCAAAAAGCCATGGGGGGAAGGACATTAAGCAGAGCAATTGACATCATTTTTCTTGTTTTACCCGTTACGTATTTCAGTCCGACCTAGGCTACCCCATTCTTCACCAGTGGCGTACGGTAACAAGTTTTTTTGGAAGACGTGTAGAACACTTCATAGCCAAAAATATTAAAACAAGCAGGCTCAGCATCACAAAATGGCTAAGTAAAATTCTGAAATTATAAAAGACACGTTTATATGCATGATAGTTATTGTAGCAAAGAAGGCATTTGATTTTAACGCATTTTATGCTATTTTATACCATGAAGAGCACAAACAATGCGCAGCTACTACACAAATTGGAAACATACCAGAGAGGGACTACGTCAAACACCACTGCCTCAAATCGATACAAAAATATTTGATCTGCATCTCATTCCTTTCATGTTGCAAATTGATCTAGGCGCTACTTATTTGTCTATTTCCAGAATCATTCTTCTGAATGTATGTTTGAGTAAAACAAGTGAGGTTCACGTGTGCTTTCACAAATATGATAACAATTCAATAGAAGAATCTGAAAGGAAGCTACGTAAATTAATCGATCAACCTTAAGTCATAACAAGTGCAGAAAAATGCATCAGTCAAAGTGGCAAACAAATCTTAACAAATCGAAAGTTCAAGAAAGAGTTAGCCAGATTTCTAATAAAAGAGTAGTCTTCTGAACATTGTGGCCCAGTGGCCCATGTTTGCAATACAAACGTCTTGTCGTATCATTTGGTAGAACTCATGCTGCCAACCTCCTTGTGGTGAGTCCCGGTAATTCACGATTGTAAAACAGATAGCAACAACCAAAGACCGCAACATACAGGGCACCCGGAGCAGTAAAGGGGTAAACCCTCGGCACCAGTGTCCAACGAGAGAAACCCATAATCCTGATCCTGAGCAAGTGCACGTGTCGTAAGGTAAGTAACACTGTTGCAGTTGAAAGTGCAAGACCCTACCAATTGACAAACAAACATCAAGGACTAAGTTTTAGACTTTTTAATCAGTCGACCTCTACAAATTGAAAAAAAAAACCGCCATTCTCCAATAATAAAGAAACAAACACAATCGTTCCAGTGAGGAAGTGGTAGGTGAAAGTGACTTGTCAACCAATCATGGCAAGTTTGCTTGAACAGTTGTTCTAATATGTTTATAATTTTTGTGGGTTTGTTAGATATTTTCAGATCTGGCCAACTTGAAGAAACTGTCTTATTTATGTAATTAAAGTTTTCAAAAATTAACCACTATAGAATTTCGATGTTGATTAGGCTAGATTGTCGAAACACTTAATAAGTTCTGAAAATAAAAGTGAGAAAACAGCCAAATTCTGGTTTAGAAGGAAACAGAACTTCTACAAATTACAAAAATGTCATTCTCCAATAATGGAAGAAACAAACGCAGTTGTTCCAAGTAAGGAAGTGGTAACTGAAAGTGGATTGTCAACAAAGCTGATACATTTTGATATTCATAACTTTGTAAGATATTTTTAGAAAAAGTCAACTTGGAGAAAATACATCATTAATGTACAGCGATTAAAGGTTTCAGAAATCAACCACCATAAAGTTTCGACTTTAATTGGGCTCGATTGTCCAAACGCTTAATAAGCTCTGGAAATGAAAGCGGGAAAACAGCCAAATTCTGGTTTAGAAGGAAACAGAAAAGAGGTTGTAGTCCTATTTGACTCAAATGAGACAATCACATTGACAAACAAACATCAAGTACTAAATTTTAGACTTTTTATTCAGTCAACTTCTACAAATTAAAAAAAACACCATTCTCCAACAATGAAGAAACAAACACAATCGTTCCAAGTAAGAAAGTGGTAGCTGAAAGTGACTTGTCAACCAATCATGGCAAGCTTGCTTGAACAGTTGTTCCAATGTGTTGATAATTTTTGATATTTGTGGGTTTGTTAGACATTTTCAGATCTAACCGACTTTAAGAAACTGTCTCATTTATGTAATTTAAAGTTTCCAGAAATTAACCACTATAGAGTTTCGACGTTGATTGGCTCAATTGTCCAAACGCTCATTACGTTCTGGAAATGAAAGTGGAAAAAAAACAGCCAAATGCTGTTCCCACACCTTACGGGTGGGTGGTCCTTGCCAGGCCCTGGTTTAGAAGGAAACAGAAAAGAAGTTGTAGTTCTTTTTCATTCAAACTGAATGATCATATTGATAAACAAAGGTACCGTAATAGTTTCAGGACTTTGATCCTGATCCGGGGCCACGTACAAAAAGAACAGACATATCTTCAAGTTTCATGACGAGCAAGGAACCCTCCCAAACCTATGGCCAATATCATTCACAACTGCTTTCACGGAAGGACGTCGTCTTGCTGAACAAAAGTTGGCAAATGGCTTTCAAAAGACATTTCTTTACAAAACACTTTGAAAAAATGCCGCATTTATTACCATTGTGTTTTGTAGCATCAAGTAGAAGTTTTGGACTTTTTATTCAGTCAACTTCTATAAATTAAAAAAATGTCATTCTCCAATAATGAAGAAACAAACACAGTCGTTCCAGTGAGGAAGTGGTAGGTGAAAGTGACTTGTCAATCAATCATGACAAGTTTGCTTGAAAGGTAGCATTCTATTTGTAATCACACATAGTAGCTCACTCATTTAAAGAAAACAAAATAAAGAATCTTAGAGAAGTGAAAACACTCAAACCCTTATGGCTTTTGTAGAAAATCAAGATCCACGTCAAGGCCAGGCCTTTGCCCAAGTAGCTGCGCTTTTTCAATGGGCTGATGGAAACAGGCGATGTTGCAACACCATTTACCGGTGCCACACCATCACTTCAAGCACTCAGTGAAGGTGTTGAGAAAAATGCTGTTGACATTGCAGCGCAGGGGTATGACTACAATGCCGAAAATGTGGCGCTGTTAGAAGAAGTACAACGTGTTTTGAAAGAAAAGCTAACTTCAAATATGCAGTCAGAAGAATAACACACAGCGTTGCATAAATTTATTAACACACTCTCTGCATCTCGCACTGATGCCCAAATTATTTCTGCCCTGCATACATTTGACAAAGATTTGATATCCAGGATGAATAGTGGAAGCTGGAAGGCCAATTATATGCCAGCCAACTTCTATAGCTTGGCAAAGAGTTCGCATGTCAAGAGGTTCAGTGCCTGTTAATAAAGGACGACCGCCTGTAAAGGCTTTGCAGCAAGCCAGAAAAAAAGAAAGCATAACTTAGCCGCCAACATTGCATTTAATCAGCATAATGCAAAAAGCCAAAATGCAAAAAGCTTCACATCAAGTATTCATCCTAGTATTCATACTTTGACACGAATAACCAGTAAAGTTGAGAAAATTGATGATGTAACTTTTATGATATAACTGATTCTATTTGAATAAAGCTTATGGATGATTGAGTTGTAGTTCCTAAAATTAGGTTTTTGGTTTTATACATATTAGATTATTAGATCTTTAAACATGGACAACAATACCCTACTTCAAAAAGATCTGGATGGCATGGCTGATATAAAGAAGCAACAGAAAAGGTATGAGAAAAACTTCGCAATGCAAAAAATTACTGCACCCTTTGCTGCTGTTTCTTTTGTTACAGAAAATATCCAAGAAACTCAGCAGACAGAACTGATGAAGTTGTCTCAGGCTGTTTCTGATCTTCAGCAAACAGTTTGGCAGCTTCAAAGGTCAGCAACCATGGTGGAGAGAAGAATCGATGACCAGAAGCAATATGGGCGAAGCAGCTGTCTAATATTGCATGGATGTACTGACATTCCTTAACAGGGAAGTGTTCCAGAGTTCAAAAACAATTCAGAACTTAATGTTTTTGTTACAGATAAACTGCATAACGCTTCGTCTCTGAAGACACCACTGAGATGCGCAGACATAGATATCTGCCATCCACTGCCTAGCAAACAGGGTAAAAATCCAATCATAATAAAGTCTGTTCGTACAACAGTTAGAAATGAAGTTTTTCACAAAAAAATCAAAATTGAAATCAGATTCTGTCCCTAAATTATCAATTACAGAATCCCTTACCACACATCGACTCGCTTTTCTTCATAAGGCAAGAGCGTCGTTTGGATTCAGGGGAGTCTGGACTAACAAAGGCATGGTATGGTGCTATTGGAATGATCGCAGGCTTTATCTTGCAAAGTACTTGCTGTCAACAGCAAAAAAATGTTGTGTGATTTTTGGCTGGTCCTCAACTAACCCATTGGAAAAATATTTCAGCAAGTTGACGCAAGGCTCTGATGGGACTTATTTCATCAATGCACAAGCTGTTTTGAAAAAAGTAAAAATCCACCATGCTAAACTTGGTGTCAAACTAGATTTATCATGTGATGCTGATATTTCAGATGACCAATGGCCATAGATGTGGTATTTGCAACCGATAAGTTGAAGTTCTTGATAATTTTTTTCTCTTTGGAAGAGAAGTTGACTGAGGATACGCTAAATGCTATGGTTTACATAGGAGGGTATATTGAAAGAAAGGCTGGTGAAAGCACTGAAGACACAAAGTATTATTACAAAATGCATGGTAAATATGTGGATTATCTAAACAGAGGTGGCCTTACAATTCCAGGTGATTGCACCGTGCAATGGATCATTTATTGCTTCATTTTGTTTGTCAATATTCTAGGTGATGTGTGTAGAAGTTTTCTCATTGACCAGTTTAGCAGCATCTCTGACAAATTTAATTTAGCCATAACAAAAAGACAATCCCACATTCTGTTCAATATATATATTTTAAAAAAATGCTACTCGTTTAGTCACGCCAAGAAGTTGTAGAGAATCTCAAATGAAAGTTCAGAAACTGGTAATATATAGTTTTAGCTATAAAAACAGCTATAGACAGCTTGGCGCTTGTACCTCAATGGTAAATCACACCACCCCACATCTACATTTAAGGCAATCATACATGGAGAAGCATTACAACTCAGGAGATTGAATGAAACACAACACGACTACACTGCAGCACTTGAACAACTTAAAAACAAAGCTTTGAAATCAAACTTTCCCCAAAAAATTATCAAAGAAAAAATTGAACTTGCTGAAAAATGGACAGAACGAATACCTAAACCCACAGAAAAAAATGCAACCAAAGCCAACAGAGTAATCTGGCCTATATCATTTCCGGTTCCCGGTTTACTCAAGACCACCAACGCAGCAAAAAAACTACAGCCCAATCAAATGATTATATACATATAAAAAGCCAAGCACGCTGGGAAATATACTTACAAAATACAAAAAAATTGCCCTGAATACACAAACACCAACCAATGGCTTCTCCAAACCATGCGGTAAATGTGCATTATGCAGTAACCATGGAGCGCATAAGCCTATGATAAAAGAATGCACCTCTATTAAATGTAAACCCAACAAAAATTTCAGTCTCAAACAAAAATTAAGTTGCCAAAATTACGGGATATACATTAAAACGTGCACTATATGTCACGAACACTATGCAGGACAAACCATCACAAAGTTTTCCACACGTTGGGCCACACATAGATCTGTTTGGAACAGCTTTAATTACTCTGATAAATCAGGTGACAAAGCAGCATTATTGAAACATTATGCAAAATTCCACAACATTGAACTGAAAAAGAAACCAGCTCTGACAGACTGCTTTGTCGTTACTTTCGCTGAACAACCCAACAAACAATAATTAGACATCGCTGAAGATAAATGGCTATGTATACAGGACAGTAGTTAAGCAAAATTATTATAAAATGAGTATGGTTAGGCTACCTAGGAAAGCAAACTTTGTACCCAAAGTGCTCAGTTTTGTGACCAGTGAATCAGGAATATAATCGAACTATTTTATCAATCCTAGAAAAGTTAAAGCTGTTGCAGAAAGTAGTCATGAATCTCAGGCAGAATTATTTGTCTACGACAGCACCCAATCTTTGGAAGGTCATGTCATTAGTAATTGATTTTTCCTAATCTATAAAATTTAAAGCTGTAGAAGAAAATCGTTGACAATTTTCAGTCAAAATCAGCTGGATGTAGTTAGAACAGTAACTTAGAAAGGGTATCATTTAGATCATAAAATTATTGTAGCTACTAGTTGCTATTTTAAGAAAAAAATGAGCACATTCTTCAACAATGACCAGAAACTGGAAACTTTTAATTTTGGCCGTACAGGACTTTCCGTGTCTTTGGGATTTAAAGACACAGTCCTACCACAACAGTCGTGAGAATGCTTGAGTGCAAGTTGCGACTTCATTTAATTGCCCTGATGGTGAGTCTTGTAGTATAGTATATAATTTAGGGTGGTCTTTATTTGCCAACTTTTGAATTATAACTACATATAAAGACCACCCGAATGTAATATAGTGTAAAAGTATTTGTGGGTTATATTTAGAGTTTTATTACTGCTTTTCGTAGTTTATTGTATTTGAAGTGCATAATAACAATGTGGGATCTTAACCAACAGAACCCAGACCTCTATAAACTACCACGAAAGAATTTCTTTTTAGTTAGGCCTATGTTGTTGAAACCTTGCAGATAAACAAAATGTTTAAAAAATTGTAGCCCATCGGTATATGTTTCCCTTGGTGCATGTATGTCGCATTGGGAATTACAGTGTCCAGTCCAATGCTAAGCACTGCTTGAAGATTATGTTAGACACTGTGGGTTAAAATATTTATGTCACCATTATCTGAGATGCAGTCTTTTTGTATGCGAGGTTATTTGGAATCCTATGTTAAATATGGATTTGTCAGTATTGTTCTCAAAGACATTGAAAAGCCTCAGTGTATTACTGTGTACTTCGTATGAAAATAAAATACTTTTAGCAACAGTTTCATATATTGACAAGCTTGTAAAAAATGAAGCACCAACCATCTCACTGAAACTGATTTCCATAAATGCATGAAAGATTGCTATAAATTCAACCGGTGAAAATGTAGAGTTTATTCAATATTTTTTCTCTAGCCTAACTTGATAAGAAATGGAAGTAATTGGTGAAATGTAATAAAAGCAGTCATTACATCTCAAGAAGATGTTTGATTTCAAAAGTTTGCAATAACGCAGCAAAACAAGACACACCATAGATTGGATGTCGGTATGAATCAAATTTAGTTCAATTTTGCATTAAATATGCTTTTAATAAATGTTTTTATGGGGGCCACGAGGCTATACTGATTGCTCTTAAGGGGGCACAGTGCAAAAAAAGGTTGAAAACCACTGATTTAGAGCTTTCGTCAGAGACTTTTGCTTAAAGCTTTAGCTAAAAGTTAGAACTTGCACTAGATTTAGAATTTTCACTTTTGCTTCCCTCAAGGCAGTTTCATCAGCAGACTACCAGTAGCCTTATTCAAATACAACATATTATCTTTGAATAACCCTAACCTTTTTAGGTGGCAAAAGCTCTAAAATAAATTTTAATTACTTACCAAACTTGACTGTTTTTATTCATTCGTTTGGTTGCATCCTACAATACATGGATCCAAGTAAAAATTATCATCTGCATTTCTCCTAACATTGAGCAACTTTAAAGTTTAGTTAAGAGACATCAGATTCACCTTATTGCTCAATGTTTTGCTTGATGGGATACTCGTTTTTTTAGCCATGTAACTGTTCATGGTAGCCTATTACAGGACCGAACATGCAGGACAAGTCAGTGTATGGATGAGTCATTGATATGTACCATGTTAGATGAAAATATGCTTCTTTAGTTTCAGACTGTTCTAAAGTGTGGAAATCACTTCGGAATAAATATAGAATAAGAAAAAAAATCCCTTGATCTGGCGATACAGCTGCCGCTGGCAAGCCAGGAAGTTGGCTCAACATTAGAACAACTAACTGTAGTGTAGACACTTTTTTTTCTCGTCAAACGTTTGCTTAGCGATGCTGCCACGATGTTTTCTCATAGTGTGAACGGGCCCTAATAGTTCAGTGATAACCTTAAACAGAAAAGTTTACCTGTCACTTACCACGACTTCACCTTGATTGCTTGACAAGATTTCAGCGGTCAAGTAAGCCCATAAAAACTATAATGTTAACAGTATAGCCTATAACAGATAGTCAACAGATAATGTTAATATCGTCAAAATGAATGAATTGTCACAGGAGATAACCACTCAGTCTCTCTGGCAAACATCACTTTACACTATGTCCTTTTACCCATCGCTGAAACACTTCAGCAAGCTGAAATTTTCAAAAGTTTCATTGATGACATCATCTTTTTTTCATTCGGCGATGAAAACACAAATCAAATTGAATTGGCACTGAAATCAAAATTTGAACAGAACAACTTGGAACTAACATTTTGTAGAAAAATACTTCTCAAACAAACATGGAAATTGAATTTTTAGACGTAAACCATGTCATTTCAAACCACTCCCCAAAAGGTTTTATCATCACTAATTATGTCAAACCCACTGCTTTGGATCGAAATTTTATCAATGGAAATTCTCACTATCCCCCATCCATTTACAAAGGCATTGTGTTTGCAGAAGCAACAAGACTACGTAGGCTACTACGTAGTTAGGATAATGAAAATCAATTTTTGTATGAAATGGAATTGGAAAAATTAAATAAAAAATGCATCAATTCAGGATTCCACAAAGGTATGACGACCTAATTAATTCAATTGGCCAAAACATGGACAGAGCGATTTGGACTAAGTCAACCACAGAATAACATGGACAAAAAATTCAACAACAAAATTGTATGGGCTACGTCTTTCCCTGATAAACTGAAACTTACTGATAAAGAACGTAAACTAAATCACACTACCAGGATTGTATACAAAAAACCTACCACATTGACTCAGATACTTACAAATTTTAAAAGCCTTTCACTGATCACAAACTCTAAGATTGGATCATCCCAACCCTGCGAAAAATGCTCCCTTTGCGGCAATCATGGAAATACGGTAGTATGATCATTCATCACTACTACAAACCATCTCATCAAACAAATTAGGAAAAACTGTACCACTCAAACAAACTTTAAACTGTTGTTAAATATGTTGCCACATGCAAAGAGCAATATGTTGAACTATTAATTCCTTTTCAAAAAGATGGACAGGTCACCGAACAATGTGGAAAAACTATTCTAAAAACTTGAATAACACAAAGGCATCCCTACTACAACACTACTCCAAATTCCACAACAACATTTTGCAAACCAGACCTAAGCTAGAACATTGGTTCGATGTCACCTTCACAGAACAACCGTCCACCGATTTACTCGACCTACAGGAAAACAAATGGCAAACAACTACCAAAGTAAAAATTAATATTCAAAAAATGATCACAGCTTTTGTTAAATAAACCCTGTCACTTCCTCCTTTTTCAACTTTTTGGAGACTGCTTAGTGCTTAGTTGAAGTCTATTCATTTACTTATGACGTAACAATTATTGCTTTTTACCGTTCTGCAATTTGAATATATCTTATAGATGCAGTTTTAGGAGGTGTAGGATAATATTATCCACTTTTACATCTTGCAATTTTAGTCAGTAAAAATCGTCATTTTCGGTTTGAGCGCAGACTTTATACTTTTTTATCATTTAACCAATAGTTTTCGTATCATTGATGTGTTTTAAGGCTTATAATGGTACTATTCTATACCATACTCTTTCGTGCCATTTTGATTTTACTTCGCCTTTAATTGTTAGTTTTTTTTCCGTCAATTCTTTGACGTAGCTAGAATAAAACGTTTTTTTCATTCCTTCAAACTTTCACCATTTGATTTTTGTGCTGTTTTGCTTTCAGCTTAACTGAAGATGATCTAGCTTCTAGCTGATCGGAATCGATTTTTAGCTATATATGATTGAACTGACTCGTGTGAAATAAATTTCTTTGCATTACAAGACATGTAACCGAGTCGTTCATATCAAGCATTGTTGTGGGTTTGACACCTGTCAGAACATACTTCATTTTCTTGATAATGTTAACAGACGTTTACTTTTCACAAATATCCGAAAATCGTTGTGTTGCTCATGCAGTGAATACCCAGGTGGCAATTTCTAAAAAAGCACTGCTAGCACCTAGCGCTTTCAGATTTCACTCTTTGTGTTTATAAAAAACATAATCCTTCAAAAGATGATTTGGCATGATTAAAAAGGAACACAAGGTGGAGTATGATAGAGTAAAAGTTTTGTGCCGAGTCAGAAGTTCAAATGGGTTAAGACAGTGGTTTTCAACTGGGGGTCCGCACACCCCAAGGGGTCTGTGAAGTGATTTCAAGGGGTCTGCAAAAGTTTCTGAGTTTTCAGCATGATTGATAAATTGCAAAATTTAAAAATTGTTTGTGCTGTGCTTATGTATTAGCCTACAGTGATTTTCAAACTATAAGTCGCAACGCACTGGTGTGTCGTTTGAAATTACACAGGACATTGCACAAAGGTTTGGTTTCTTAACTAAAAAATTTCATATAGGCCTAATAATGACTTAAACCTTTTAACAAGGCTATATGTTGGCTATGTTCAACTTAAATCTTTTGAAACAGCAGATTGTTGATCAATGATTTATTTGGAAATGCAAACGTTAGTCAGCAGTCTATCAGCAGTCTATTACCACTCACAGTTTTGCAATGACTGTGATTATAACGAATTAATATTGATGACAAATGAAAAAAGGGAGAAGTTCTTTGTAACGGTCGCAAAATATTTACTTTTGATAAAATTTACAGAAAAAAACATCAAATGAGCATATAGATTACTGATGTTTGATCCTGTGTGCCAACATATAGCCCATAAATCATAACATAATTTCGTCAATCTCATCAATCGTCAAGTGCGTTGCGAATTTACAAATTCGTTTTAGTGTGTTGCTTCGAAACTTGTGTAGCATATGATTCCTTAAGGAAACGCGATAGGCTATACCAAAATTTCAAATAGAAATTTATAGGGGTCCGCGACCGCTTTTAAAGCACCAGAAAGGGGTCAACCAAGAAAAAAAAATTGAGAACCACTGGGTTAAGACAAGTAATGTTTGAAATTAAAGTAGTGGTTTATACCAGGGATCCGCAAATACTTGTTGGCGCAATCTAAAAACACAATGATTCTAAATCTTTGCGACTCAAACGTCTCGGAAGTATATGATTTTGCACAAAGTACTTTGCAATTTAATATCAATTTCAATATGATTGTCCGCGCTTATTAAGACCACATCGGGAGCGGACAATTTTGGGTTTATTAAGCAGATGGGACTATAAAGCGGTGGACGATTCTCTGCCACTCCTATACCTTCAGTAATTTCGGAATGGACCAGATTGGGCTTAATAAGCAGGTGAACCTATTGACCGTGGGCTTAATAAGCGACAACTACTGCACTACCATTGAAAGTATAAACTTTTTTGTACAAAATTGTATGCAACTTACATCAAAGAGTACATAATTGTATTTATTTTTGCCACACAAGCTATATTTATAGTAAGTTTAAAGTGTTTTGTGACCCATAGTGGATGATCTCGTGACCCAAATTTGGGTGGCAACACACAATTTGCGGACCCCTGATTTATACAACAAATCTATCAGAACAAAACCACCAAAAAGCTTCGTGGGTTTAAATACATGATGATTTTAATCAGTTTCTTGAACATGAACTGCTACCATGCAAAACTAGATGAATAAAACACTTCTAATTTCAAACAAATCGACGCAAGTGCCTCAACAGCGTCATGCCTGCATAAAAAAAATACAACAAAAAAATAAAAGATTGGTCGACAAAAATACTTGCAAATCTCAATGCATTTTGAAGTGTCATCCCCGAATAAACTACTTGCTGTTTAAAATACCGTTTGATTCTAAAATTTTCTTTAAATGAAGACCATCTCTGATGCTTTTCTTAATTGCTTCTGCATCTGTTTCCTTTTCAGATCCTTGAAGTTGCAACTCCCTGTCAAGTCGCAAAACACTTTGATACGAAGAAAATCAGTTTTAAAAAGTTTTTTACAGGTTTTTCTTATCCCAAAATGTACAAAACTTAGTAATTTTGTCATCATCATCATCATAATCCATCGTCGGTTTGTTCCCCACTAGTGGGGGTGGCCGATTTGTAAGATTTGTATTGCAGTATAATGTCATTACGATAAAATAAATGGTTGAAGTAGAAATCAATCAATATTCAGCGTTTAGTAGTGACTTTACAAATTTTAATATGGTGCTTGAAAGCACAGTTTGTGATATAAATTGAGATCGTAAAACCTCTTAAAACTGTGCAACAACAATTTAAATAGGCTGCAAATTTTAAACCAAAATAGACAATTGACACTGGTGATGGATACGATTGGTGCTAAACTATCTATCTGAAACAAAAATGGAAACGAAATATTTGTTAAAAATCCATCATTCATTACAATAATTTATTTTCAAAGAATATTTTCATAATGTGTAGCGGCATCGGTAGGAATTCGAATCTTGCACTTGTGACTTGTCACTAACTCTTTTGTCAGGCCAAAACTTTTTTGTCTCATTTGCGCTGAACCTATCAAACCTATACCATACGTGTACCCAAGGTTCACAAAGCTTTTCGCAATCTCGTTGCAACATGATTTTTGTTTCGGTCATCGTTCGTGGAGTTGTGACATTAACTGAACTTTATCTCGCAATGTCAACCCGTTTTGATTCCAACACTCCTTTAAACTGGTTTGTACATTTAATCGAATGTTTATGAAGAGTGGCTACTGCAATGGTGGACACCCGCAACGTAAAGATGGTCTCACAGCTTCTCACACTTATTCGTTTTAAAAACACCATGAAACTAAGACGAACTTTGTTTAACGTTTCAAAAATCCTGGCTGTGATAATTAGATTATAGAACAGGCCTACTGTTGTTTTATAGGAGCTACAAACCAGACAAAGATGGAGTAATAATACATGTTATGAATAAAGTAACAAATTTTCCAAAAGTTCAAAATGTGGAATGGGTGGAACCTGTAAACTTGTCGTCCAAACAATCTTCGAGTTTTTTTTAGAAAAACTGCAGAAAATTTTCCTACAATGCATCATATAATTTCATAGTGTTCCTTTTGCATCTAAGCTAGAAAATGCATGATAATGTTCGGTATGGTAACATTAATTCGATGTAAAAAATGCCGACACCATGCCGGAGCTGCATATTCCGCGAGAATGTAGGCGAGTGCCAGGCCACCTATGCGAAGGGTAGATGGTTTTGTCTCTCAGGTAGTGCCGGCAAGGCACCTAAAAAGACCATTGTATGCAAAAACGAAGGCCTTTGATGTGCTGCTCGTGCATGAGTTGTCTGTTCAGCTTCACCTCAAGGTAAGTTGGTTGACTCTTAAACGGCAACAGGCAACCACTGCCTTCAACCTTCAATTGCCTAATTACTTGGTGATTGTAGAGATGAAAAGTACTGTCAATAGATTATGTGTGTAGTCTCCACATGTCCGACTCCAGAGCGTGCTCTACGTTGGACCAGATTTAATAGTGGTTAACAGGGTTAAATCGTCGACATAACCATTTTGCTTTGACTTGGTACAGGGTAAGTAGCTGATGTACACATTGAATAGAAGTGGTAACATGGTTGATCCTTCAGGCACGCCATTTTTCATAACATAACAGAGCTTACGATTTTCATCATTCAACCACAACAATATTACCTGGTTCTTATGCAAGAGGCTTCTACTGCATCGATCAATAAACTTCTAAATCCTCCTTTCTCCAAATGATGCAAGGCATATATCGTAGCTCCTTCAGGGGAGCAAATAGCATCTTTTAATTCTCCCGGATGTTTCCCAGTCTCAAGTAGCATCCTTCCTGCTCCCTACAGGTTTTATTGCAATTCAAGTTTGATTTTTTTCACTAAAAGATTACAAAACAAGCTTGTTAAAACCTCTTTTCTCTGTTGAGATATACTTCAGTCAAAATTACAATCTCTATTGCTTACTGTCTAGAAAACCTTTGTTTTATTTTTTCAAAAATGTGTGTAAGAAAATACTATACCACATCATGACAACTTACAATAAGAGATTGAGCTCCTAAACGCATGGCTAATTGCCGCGGAAGTCCCATTTTTACGGCTCCATCAGATAATGCTTCAACGATCTCATACGCCTTTAAAGAGAAAATTCATTTAATGGTTCAGTTCATGGAAAAGTCATTTATGTGTATAACAAAAAGTCAGAAACAATGTTATGTGTATGACTTTTACAGGATCCACAAGCAATAACCCTAGGAAAAAAGTTCATGTGTGAGTGTGACAAAGGTTATGCGTCTATTCAAAGCCGATAATTCAAAGATAACAATTCAAAGCGGTCGATTGAAAGCCGATAAATCAAAGACGACAATTCCAAGCGGTCAATTGAAAGCCGACAATAGAAAGCCGACAATTGAAAGCCGGCAGTTCAAAGTTGACGATAATTAATCCGCTTGATTGGAAAAGTCAATAATTGAAATTAATTAATCTTATTGTGATGTGATAAGAGTGCGAGCTCGTACTGTACTCAAAAGTCCATCGTTTTGCAATGCTGAAGTTAGTCAGAAGTCGAACAAGGAGTAGTATGGATGTTTCTTTCACGAAAACGGCAAGAGGAAGGAATAAAGCATGCCATGGCGGCTACTGCTATAATCACGACAGGGATAGTAAGCTTGGTGAGGGGTTAAGCTTCTGGTTGTGTGAAGAGTATTGGAAGGAAAATAAGTGCAAAGCAAAAATGCATGTCTGCAATGAAAAGGCAGTGAAATTTGTTGGAGAACATAACCACGCTCCAAATGGTCAGCGTAAGCAGGTTTTGGACGTTTGTGCCCAGGTTAAGTTGCAAGCAGCAACGTCTTACGCTACAACTCAGCAAATCATTACGGCGGCAACAGCAGATTTGCATCCAAATGCAGCAGCTCAAATTCCTGAGGAACGTGTTTTGAAACGCAGCATTCAGCGAGCCAGAAGGCAAGTACAAAATATTCCTGTGGAGCCGTCAAATGCTGAAGAACTGGTAATTCCATTAGAATTCAAGAAATTGAATGATGGTACTGTGTTTCAGCTTTATGATTCTGGGCCTGGAAATGATCGCATATGCATCTTCAGTACCCAGCGTAACCTTGAACTTCTCTCTCAGAGTCAAAGCTATTTCTCTGATGGAACGTTTAGCACAGCTCCAAGCCATCTCTTTCAACAGCTATATACCATCCATGCTGTTGAATAAGGCACAATTGTGCCTCTTGTCTATGCTCTTCTTCCGAACAAAGCTGCTCAAACCTATTGTCGACTTTTGCAGGCTATAAAAAACCTTCGACCTCAAATAAATCCAATGTCCTGGATGACAGACTTTGAGAAGGCTGCAATCAATGCCATTCAAGACAATTTTCCCGCAACTTCACTGACGGGCTGCTTTTTCCATTTACAGCAATGTGTTTGGCGTAAAATACAGCAATTTGGATTGCTAGCAGCTTATAAAGAAGATGATGGGAAGTTTGCAATGAGTGCGCGGAGCCTGGCAGCACTAGCTTTTGTACCAGAACAAGACGTTGAGAACGCATCACAAGCCCTAGTGATAGATGAAGAATTTGATCACCGAATTCAACCTGTAGCTGATTACTTTGAGGACACTTGGAATTTGGATTGGTCGACCAACTCGCCACGGGCATCGAACACCTGCTGTGTTCCCAAATGAACTTTGGAATGTTTATCAGCGCACTTTGCGTAGAGAGCATCGTACCAACAATAGCATTGAAGGGTGGCATAGACGTTTTTAATCAACTGTCGGTTGCTTTCGTCCGTCCATCTTTCGCTGCATCAACGCTCTTAAGAGCAAAAACATAACGAAGTCCTAATGGAACGTCTTGTGGCAGGCCACAATCCTCCATCTCGAAAAAGGAAATATGAACAACTAAATGAACGGATCCTTCGCATTGTGCAACAGTATGATGCTCGAACAACGGCTCAGTATCTGCGTGGAATTGCTCACAACTTTGGCATGTAGTATTCTTGCGAACTATTTTCTGTTAGAATTGTCGGCTTTTGGTATGTAATTAAATTGAAACTGTTTTCTTATGAACTATTTTAGGTTTGAATTGTCGGCTTTTCTCTGTTTTGTTTTTTGTCGTTAATCTCAGCTTTGAATTATCGGCTTTTAATTGACGGCTTTGAATTTTCGTCTTTGAATCCGTTTTGAATTTTCGTCTTTGAATCATCAGCTTTGAATAAACGGCTTTGAATTTTCGGCTTTGAATTGTCTGCTTTAAATTGTCGTGCTACCTGTGACAAACCAGAAAAAAAATTTTTGTACCATTCATTGGATAGTAACAATCCAAGGTCAGATACTCCAGAGAGAATTGTATTTAAAAATCGGTTGTCAAAAGCCCTTCATTTAATTAAAAATCAAGTTCAAACAACTGCTAAAAACAAGAGAAAATTTTTTTATGTTTGTGCGGCGTACGCGGGGAAAGTACACTACTATATTGTTATACTCAGCAAGACTGAGTGCGATTTAGAGATACGGTGTGTATGATGTACTGTATCTGTAGGCTACATAAAAGCATACATATGCAGGTCCTGAACCACTTAAACCAGTGACAGCATCTATGTGAGCTTCTTCCACTTCTTCAATAGTTCCCAGTCGGCCAAATATCTCTTCTATTATGTCACTGTCTTGTTCAGTGGCATTCTGTCCTGCAGATGTTTAAAAAATTGTCTAAAACTAAAAGTAAGTCTTCAATAAATGCAAGCTCAATCAAAACTTTTCCAACTAAGTAGTATGAATGAAAACAAGTCAACAATATTGCAAGTGAAAACATAAATAATAAAACTTAACCCACTGTAGTATTTCAAAAACAAATTAATTAATTCTATAAAATTAAATGAAGTGAAACAATGTAAAAGTATTTTACAAACTAAAACTGAAAAATATTAGTATGAAATAGAGAAATCTACCATTGGCATAGACAGTGGCTGCTTCTTTAACTGCACAGCACGTGTTTGTCATCCCTCGCATGACTTTTGCATCAGGTGGGAGTTTCTGGTGAAATAGAACTTGGCTTAAAAGTTACAATTTAATATTCGCATGAGTTTCATTGATTATGATAATCGAAGAGAATACATTTATAAACAACCCGAAATATAAGTTGAAAGCGGGACTCCACAAAGAGATTATTACATACGTTTAATTAAGTGATGTCTCCAATATGACTCGGAGATAGTATGCGCTGCAAGTGTTGTTTTGATTATTCAATATTTTCCCTCATTTTCATATGAAATTACCAACATCAAACAAGCTTCCCTCACCTTTTCAATAGAAGATAGGTTCACTCCAGCAGCAAATGACAAAATGAGGTGGTCTTTATTGATATACTGATGCAAATCATCAAGCACAAAAGGTATGATCTTCGGCTTAACTGCAAGAATTAAGAGCTTGCTTTTCTCTGCAGTTACCTTATTATCAGGAGTAAACTTAACTCCCAGTTCCTGTAAAAGCATAAAGTGTTTACTGTTAAATTCTAAATTAATAACTTTTACTTAAGAATTACTTTGGAGTTAGATCAATTTTTGATCTTCAAGTAGAATCTGACCATACTTTCATCAAACTGGATCACACAACCGTATGCTTGGACCAGAAACCTTATACACAAGTACATTGGAAAACATGGCTTCAAAAACAACTACCATATTATAGCATATACAATACATTACAATGTACACTCGTACAGTAGTGCTAGTGCACAAATGATTTAATTGACAAAGTGACTATAATTGTGATCAATGAAATTGCTGTACTCCACATCTTTTTTGGTGTTTAAAAAAGTGTAAATCCTACATTAGCCAGGCATTTTTAGTGAAGGTTTTAGTGAATTTTTACTAAAGACAAAAGCAGGAAAGTGTCGCATATATAAAAAGTACAATCTTACATATTACCTTCAGTTGCTTCACAGTTGATTTCTTTGTTTCAGGAGAACTGGCTATTATTTTTCTTGACCGCACAGCACCTGATTTGACAGAAATTTAAAGCATGACAAAACAGAGAAAATATGTATTAATTATATTTGAATGGTTTAACTTTACAATACAGTATTAAAATATATAGTAGGCTACCTGTGCATTTTAGTTGAATAAAGTTGCATTGCATCAGTAGCACAAACATGAACGATAGCAATAATAGCATACTAGGCTAATGCTTGACCTCATTATAAATATAAGTACCGGTAAACATATGAAACATTGAATGATTAATAACTGAATAACATTTTATAAATGGTTGGTTGGTTTTGAATCTTTACCCTCAGACTGACAAAGCCTTGATACGTTATATATTCCTGCCTAGATTGGAGTGAAGTTTTTGGATTGTTGTTGCAGGGTAATTACTCTATCCACTTCTCCTTCATCAGATTAATCATGTTTGATAAGCTGTGGCTTCCTATTTCAACGGGTGCAACCTAATTCGTACCATGAACAATTCGTACCGTCAGTTCGTACCTTGAAAAGGTCAAGAGAAAAAATTTGAAAAAGCCGAAGTCACTGATCGCAGTTTCCGCAAACATTTTAAAAGGGTTAGGGCAGCGGCGCAACTAGAAAAAATCAAAGGGGGTCGGCAACGAAAGAGAAAACTAACAATTATTTGTAGAAGTGGATATATCACAGTTAGATTGTTAGAATATTAGCCTAGTGTAAATTGACAGCGCAATGAACCAATTCTATATAATAACGTGCGAAGCGACCTTTTTCGCTCTATCTGCGCTTGCTACTCACTCTCAACAAAAGTTTCCCGCACTTTCGAAAGTAGGCAGCAAATTGTTTGCTCTCCAGGCCCACATTTTAAAAAGTAGTCCATACAAGCTTAGGGCCTGGATACACGTCAAATTTAACAATATTGTAAAGAAAATTTTATTGCCGTCTTCTTAATATCGAAATTATAAAATTGGTTTAAGAATGTGTGAAGTTGCGACCATACGAAGATTACAAATCGGACTAGCCTAAAGCCAGCTGCAGTTTCGTTTTGTGGGTTAATAAGGTTGCATCCTAAGTAGGGATGCCCAAAGTAGAATTTTGAATCCTTAAGATTCAAATCCATTCAGAATCAAATCTAAAAGCCGCTTTTTTATCAGGTAATTGGGTTCGGAAATAATACGGAGAAAGGAAAAAAATTATAAAAAAAATTTTTTGAAAAAATGCTCCGCCGATCCGCAAAACGCCTGCAAGTCACGTGCGTCGTGCATGCCAATCCGTTTCTGCATGTGATTAACAGAGGTCCTTTACGTGTGCGTGCGCGCATGTGTTGTTTTGAGAGAACAAAGGCAAGAAGAAGAAAACGATTGAACTTGAGAAAGAGAACTTATATATAATGTTTTAATGTTTGTTTGTGTAATTTATAGGCCTAACTAATTTTTTTTTTAAAGCTGAGCCGGTTTCCCGTACTTCAAGTTTTACCACCCTGGAAAGTCAGCCATTTTGTTTTTATGACATCATATTGGGGGAATAAATGACGGTCTGTTAATATTTTGTATTGCGGTCAGTGATACCATTTTAGTCCTTTTAAAACCAAATCTGGTTTATTTTGCAACCGTTTGGTTTATTTTTTTTTTCGATTTGGTTTATAGTTTATTTTTTTGGTTTAAATTTGTTTTTTTTTAACATACTTTACGTCTTATTTTTAGTTTATTTCTGCTTCAATTTGGCTTATTCTGGTCTTTTTTTTCGACTTTACACATGAGTTATCGGGTCACACAACTTTTTAATCTTAACCTACTATGAAATCAAATTCCATGAGGTCATAATTCCATGAGGTCATAAATTGGAATCGACCAAAAATACAAGGTGAAGTTGGTAATTAGTGTTTTCACAACTTTACCTGATAGTTTTCCTATTTTCTAACTTTAAACCCTGAAAGTTAGTGTTTAGGGCAAGAAAATAGAAATTTGGTTTATTCTGGTCTTTTTTTTAGCTTCATCTAGTTTATTTTTAAAAAACCTAGATGGCAACACTGATTGCGGTTTATGCGACTTGAGCGTGAAACAAGTTTGGTATGTATAGAACGTAGCTTGAACTGACACACGTTAAGTAGTACGTAAGTCTCAGTCTAGTTACAGGGTTCCCACACATTTTTTATAAACAAATTCCTTACTTTTTCAAGTCAATTTTAAAAATTCCCTACCTAATTTTGATCCAAATTGCGCATTAACTGTGCTTACTTAATGAAAATTTCTGTGCTGTAATATTTCTAAACAAGATCATACACAGGTTTAAAATTGTATATCCGGACTCTATTACGGTCAAATCGGTATGAAAAAAATAAGAATGTAGAAGATTCCTGCTTGAATAAAATCCTTTTTTTTCTTCAAAAGACCCAAACTGAAACCGGTTTAATCCGGTTCATATAGCATCAAAGGGAGCTTTTACGAAATTCCTGACCTTTTCCCGGTCTGGAAAACGGGTTTTTAAATTCCCTACTTTTTCTTTACTTTCCAGACTGCGTGGGAACCCTGTAGTTAGTCGTCAATCTTCTTGAAGTTGCAAATCTTAAAGGGGGCTGTCATGTCGACTAGACATCCCCCTAGTTGCGCCCCTGGGTTAGGGTATCGGAGTATCGGTACCCGCAAACAAACAAACTGCAAAGATCGAGAGAAAAAAATAGAACATTGCTGATCGCAGTTTCCGTTTTTCCGCAAACATTTTAAAAGGGTTAGGGTTTAGGGTGTTTCCGCAAATAAAGGAACTGAAAAGATCGAGAGGAAAAATAAAACAAAGCCAAAGTCGCTGATCACAGTTTCCATTTTTCCACAGTTTCCGCAAACATTTTAAAATTTCCGGTAATGATCCTAAGAGTTTACCAAAGTCGCTGATTGCAGTTTCTATTTTTCCGCAGTTTTTTCAAACATTTTAAAATTTCTGGTAATGATCGTAAGAGTTTACCGAAGTCGCTGATTGCAGTTTCTGCAAATTTTTTAAAAGAGTGAGGGTTTAGAGTTAGGGTTGATCGGAGTTTCCGCAAACATTTTAAAAGGGTTAGGGTTGATCGGAGTTTCCGCAAACATCTTAAAATTTCCGGTAATGGTCTTAAGAGTTTTTGTTTGTTTGCGGAAAATTTTAAAATTTTGCGAAAACTGCCCAGCGACTTCGGCTTTTTTTAATTTTTTCTCTTGATCTTTTCAAGGTACGAACTGACGATACGAATTGTTTATGGTACGAATTAGGTTGCATCCTATTTCAACCCCCTCCATATTGCTCTGTTTTTAGTTTTTGCTAGTACTTTTGGCATACTATATACCGGTACTTTTCATTCCTGTAATTAGCTTGATATTGTCAAGATATTTCATTTTCATTTTTTGTCGTCCTTTTGTTTGTTTGCCTTGCACCATCTTAGTCAGTTACACTGAATTTTCCAACGAGTTGGTTCTTGCTATATGTCCAAAACATCTTAATTTCCTGAAGTTAATATTGTTAATCAAACTCCAGTCATCGTCTATTTGTTGAAATGCATCATACCCCCGATGAAAAATTTCTGCATTTGCCACTTGGGGTACCCAACCAGATTACTGCAATCTACTGATAGATTACAAATTGATCTCAAGTTAATCGCTGATGTGGAAGAAAAAGTAAAATTCAGAAGTTCTTTTCCTACAGAGAATTTGTCACATATAATCAGTGCTGTGTCAAGGGGGGGGCCAAGGGGGGCCCGGCCCCCGGGCCCACCATCTCAGGGGGCCCACAAGTAATAGACTTTTGCGCGTCAGTGTCATGTTTTTTAGCTGCTAAAGTTTACTGCGTGTACTTCCATTGAGAAGATAATTTAGGTTCGATACCAATGAGATGCCAGGCCTGGGCCCTTGTACTAAAATATCTCAAAAATCACCATATTATCTTGAATCAAAGTTAAAATAGGCTGCGACAACATTAGTAAAATCATTTGTATTTGAAACAAAACAGGTTGGTTGCAATTGAATACTTGAAATCAAGAAGGGCCCAATTCCCACAAAGGTGTGTTTAAAATAAATGTGTTGTAGTTATTTTGTGATGGAATTTCAGGGGGCCCACAGGTAATAGACTTTTGCGTTTCAGTAACAATGTGTTTTTTAGTTGTTAAAGTTTACTGCGTGTAGCCTACTTGTCCATTAAGAAGATAATTTAGGCCCGATACCAATGAGATGCTGGGCCCTTATACCAAAACATCTCTAAAAACATCACATTATCTTAAAGAAAAGTTAAAATATGACAACATTAGTAAAATTACCTGTATTTGAAATAAAACAGGTTGGTTGCAATTGAATACTTAAAGTCAAGACGGGCCCAATTCCCACAAAGGTGTGTTTAAGATAAATGTGTTTTAATTATTTTGGTTGTTTATTTTTTCGTATTTTGTGGTAGAACTTTGGAATTGGCAACTGTTGAACTGAAACCACTTTATACACTGGTAGGATCACCATACTTTGTAAGCTACTGTTAAACCACGAAGTAGACAGCTCATTTTAAATTGATTGTCATAAATGGGAAAATTATGTAAGACATTTGCATAACTTTATTGCAATGCCTTGTCTAAATATTGCAAAAGCATAGATTGAAACCTTTCTTTAGCATACCGGGTAAAGTGAAAGCGTTCATGTTTTGTAGGTTAGCTTCTCTTTAGCATAAACTTTAAGAGTGAGGTACCGTACGATTGATTTTAAAGTCTGCCAATAACTAAACAAGACACATAAAATACTTTTTGTAATACTGGACTAGCTGAAAGTTTGGTTGGTCTATTGATATCCCTTTTAACAATAAAGTATTTTTCTACATCTACTGGTATAACTTGCAAGGTAAAAGTCTTTTTTGAAGTGTCATAAGCTGCATTAAGGCTGTTGCACTTTTAGCTTAACGTTTTGGTTTTACAGGGTGTTTTGTTTTCTTAAGCTTAACTTCAAAGTGAATGTTACTGGTTTACAACTGGTAGTCTAGTTCTAGAATGGTGTAACATTGCTATGTACCAAGATTTCATTCAGCTTTTCATAAAGAAGATGTCTTGTTTGAACTAGCGGCATTCTTGCTTTGAACATTTCAGATTTATAAACAAAACTCTCAAAGAGGAATTCTTTGAAATGGCTGACCATGGAGGTTTGTCAGAACCAAGCAAACTTTGCTTTGCCATTATTGCCATTGAAGTACATTCGTTTACTATGATTACCAATGGTGCAGACGTGCTGCAAAAGTTTTGCAGATGTTCCAACAAGGGAATGTTTTTCTCAAAGCTCTTTGCATAGTTTTTTTTTCAAAAATTATGTTGAGCCAAATGTTAAACCTTGAATGTACCAGAAACCATGAAGCATTTAATGCGATCTTTACCCATGTCTTTAATTGCTGTGGTAAGAACCAGATAGTGACCAGCAGGCCACAAGCTGAAGAACAACCACCAAAAGTAAGGCAAACAATTCAAAAACTGACCTCAAAGGTCAGCAAGTAATAAGCGGACAGCGGACATTGAGTAGTGTAATAATCAATTCACCTGCCTTTAGATGTAGGCCATAAAAATGTTTGTCTTATTTGTAGCCTATTCCATTTCTGCAGTCATATTTTGTTTACTGCTAAAAAATTGTAAACAGTAAACAAAATAGCATTTCTCATAGATTAATTAGCATTTCATTTTTAGCATTTACAATCCCGTAATTATAAATATCCCTGACTTTACAGAGGTAGCTATCGGCAAGTGTAACCAGCATACATTTAGATACCAGTATAATAAGTATTTTATGACAGTTGCCAGGATTTTGTTTGTGATTTCAAATCGTTGCTGCTTTATATTTCATTTCTTTCATTCCAAGCAAAGATGAAGGTATAACTTGATAGACCTGTGTTTACTATAAATTATATTTCTGCTGTGTTCTGTACACTGCTAGGTTGATGGTTGTTTATGAAGTTATAAAAGTTTAACTAGGTAGTAGTTATTGTGCAGTAAGCATTACAACATTTCATTAAGCACCAGTAGGCTAACCTATGAAGGCTTTCTGAGTACTGCAAAGTTGTCAGTGAGTAACGAAGCTGTTAGACCTTACCTAGAAACCTCTTAACTAGTGTTGCACTGTAAATATTGCTCCGTTTTGTTAAAGTTCATAGTAATTTTCTTATGTATGCTGTGATTCCTGTGAAGTAGTTGCAACATGTGATAAAGTTATTAAACTTCATCTACATAAGTCAGCATTCATGCCCATGCACCATTCCAATAACAGCTGTTTTTAGCATGACCAATGGTGTTTGCATATGAAAAAAATAATTACATGTAGTAAAGTTAATTCAACAGTTAGATTACAGCAACTGCTGCTCATAATAACTGTGCTTCTTAAATTCAACAACCACAATGTTCCAAAAATAAAGCAAATAATAAAAAAAATGTTTTAGTGAAATATAGCATGATTAACAACAGGTTTCTAATAATAGTGTATCTTGTGTGAGTAGGCCTAGTTAATAAACCATGTACGCCATTCTGTGCTGTTATAAATTACCACCGTTCTGTTGTGAATTGAAAGTATATCACTAGATTGGTAACTACTGTTTTTATCATACTAAAGTTCCTGATTATGCACATTTGAGTTTTGAGTACACTTGAGTTTTCATGTTAGCATTTTGAATGGGTACTTGGGTAGCTTTTTGAAAGTATTGTAATGGTGAGTGGTTTAATCAATCAATCACTGGTTTATGTTTTTTCACAAAATATTGCACCAAATGCACTGGTATATTACATAAAAGTGAGAGAGGAAGGAAGCGAAAGACCTTATGAGGTCACCAAGTCAGCCTCCACCCCAGTGATCCTATAAGGCAAAACATAATTACCACTTGGTGAAAGTGTTAAGATGTTGTTTGTTAAAGCATTTGTGAATTCACTTTATTTTTTGCACTTCTAAACTGTTTTGCTATGTTATGGCTATACATTTAAAAATAATAGGTTAGTAAAATTTCAGATGCCAATTGTAATTTTTGGAAAAAATTGCTTTCAAATGTAACTTTAACCAATTTAAAATTCTCATAATTTTGTCAATTCTTATCCGATACCGGTATAAAAAATTGTATGAACTCAATGTGATAAGCATGTCAAATTTAATGCTAACTTCTACTGTGTGATATATACTGATATAAGATCTGGGTTGAATGACCCCTACGCTTCATGACCATTGCCAGTATGTTTAGAAATCGTTAACACTTTTGGCTTTCATTGCAAGCAAAGGTGTAGCTATGACTTGATGGACCTGTGTTTGCTCTTATTTACATTTGTATTGTTTTCTCAACTGGTGAGAAAGTCTAGTGAAGTGAACCACCTTTCCATATCAGTGCAGTTAACATACACACTATATTATAAGTCTGCTTGCCGATAAGGGGCCCAAAATTATTTTGGCCCCGGGGCCCACCAAGGGCTTAACACAGCACTGCATATAATAATCATGTTTCAAGATGGTTCGCCTGATAGCTCAGTTGGTAAGCGTGTGAATTTGTGAACAAAAAAGCTTTGATCAAGCAGTGCTGGTTCCACTCTCGGTTGTTCGCTTGAGCAATGCACGTTAAGGACTGCTCTCCAGTCTCCATTGCATTCAGAGGCATCTAATGCATAGAATAATTCCCTGGCAACAACACTCTTATCAATCAAAAACTTCACTCTGCCAACCAGGCCTGCGTCAGTGGTTCAAAGCTTCTACATGTCTACAAGCATTCGAAACTATCAGGAATAAGCTCTAAGAAGCTTTCCCAGTACGAGCGAGGATAAAGATTCAATCAATCAATTGCTTCTATGCAATAGCTTACCTGATCGAACAAAGCCTTGTGCCATGTACAAAGCTAAATTTCCAGCACCAACAAAACCAATGTTCATGTCAATTGATTTTAATAAAATAGATAAACCAGCTCGGGAGCCCATACCTTAGTTTTAGCAGAGATTTAGCATCTATACCATGGTAATACAATACATAACTTAAGCTTAAGCAGTAAGCACACACGCTAAATAAAAACGTGGTTATTATAAATAAAAACACGGTTATTGTGCAAGTGAAGATTAAGGTTGCCAGACTTTTTTTTAAATTTCCAGGACAATTGCTACTGAAAAGCAGCACAATCGTCAAAAGTGATAAAACACACCCAAAAATATCTCAACAGATACGGTAGTAAATGTTTCAAGAAAAAGAGGAAAGTGGAATAAAAAAATGCGACCATTAAACTTTTCCGCAACTCGCAAAACAAGACTAGTCCAATTCCGCAGGAAAAACCACGAAACTGGCAACCGAAACATATTTTTTTAAACACGTGTCAAAAACCGCTCTTAGCCTATTTGTTTGCAATATTATTTCAAGTTACTGGTCTTTTTGGAAAAATATAAGTGGAATATTTGTGCCATCAAACCTATTGTTTTACTGAATTTGCTTAAACAGATATACGGCAATCGAATTCCGGTCAACTCTTTGGTTTCCTGTCAAACCTAGCCTAATTTCCATGTTAATATAAAAAATATTGCCTGATATAAAGCAATTGTAAATGTGAGAAAAAAAATTAGAAGGTTGTGATGTGACATGGCTTTGGAATTTTTTTATGTAAAGCTGTGGGGTAAAATGGACCATCTGGCCCGCTTTACCCTGAGGTGAGGCAAAACAAACCAATTACAAGATTTTATTTTTACATTTGAATTTTTGAAAAGTTTAAAGAATGAACCTGAATGATTTGGGCTGAAAGGAACCTTCATAATTATCTAAATCGTCGTTCCTATGAAGCAGAAAGCTTGTAATCAGCCGAATGGAAGGACTTGGAGCCAATTTTTGGTCAGATCATCAAGTTTGTGGAGGCCTGTTATTCCGTTGGGTGGAAAATACAAGGGTGGGACAACCATAAATGATGTGGTTATCTGTTTGCTCCGTCGTCCCGCACTGACAGGCAGCAGAGACCCTCATGCCCCAACAGGCTATGCAAACATTAAAACGCCCAACTCACTCCCAGTCTCCATCGGTTCAGCGTAGCCTAAGTGATAAGCAGACACTGAAATGGAAAAAAAATTCATTGTGAACTTTCAAAAAAAATGTTTTTTTTGTCATTCTACCCACTTTCCTCGAAACAATGCTACCGCTTATACTGTAGCCTGCGGGTAAAGGATCTACCCAGTCTCTAAATCTAGGCTATCATTTAATTTGTCTATCCCAAATGAATGTTTTTGTAGAAATAAAAACACTTAAAGCAAATCTTTAAAATAGAATAATATTTGTCATATTGTTGATAAGACCGATTAGCAGACTCTCTACTCTGTGATTGGCAGGCCCGCAACCAGGGGGGGGGCATTGGGGGCATTTGCCCCCCCCAAAATTTTTTGAAAATTTTTTAAGCGTTCTATGCAGTATGAAATGCACTATGAATACGTCGTACACGTACAGCCATACTGTAGAGCAGTGGTTCCCAACCGGGGTGCCGCGGCACCCTAGGGTGCCGATTGCAATGCTCAAGGGTGCCGCGAAGTAGGCCTATTGCAATACTGAGGCCCATTCATTATTTTAACTATAACCCGTTAAGTGCGAAATTTATTTATTTCTAACCCAGTTTCAGTGTGTATTAAGTTTCGCGTCTCGCAGTTATTCCCAGCTCCTTTCTGGAGAGTCGTTTTTAGTAGATATCTTCGACCACTTAAATAACGTGAATGCCAAATGCGGTAGCCACTTTAACAAGTCGAAATTCTGCCACTGAAATTGATTAGAATGAAACCGCCAACCAATCACAAGCTACGGTTTAAGTGACATAAAAAATGGCGAAAAGAAGACGATAGAAAGCAAATTAAGTGATCGATTTTTTGTCAGCTGGTTGGCTTAGGGGTTAGGGTTAGGGCTAGAAAGTAGTTGTTTCATTGACGCGGGTTCGATTCCCACTACTGCTATTGCTCTTTTTCTTCTGTAATTACCAAATAAAGTTTAAAACAAGCATTAACTCTCTGGGTGAGTGCGAGAAGCATCACAATTGGACGGTAGCCTCTTATAACATGTTCTGATTGGTTGGCGGTTGCATTGTAGTCATTCGCAGTGGCAGAATTTTGACTTGTTAAAGTGGCTACCGCCAAATGCAGGGCAAAAATGAACCTCTTTTAACCTCAACCGATAAAATGAAAGCACTGAGAGAAAAACTGAAAATGTAGTCCTTAAAAGTGGAGAACGGGAACTTTGACATGCTTTCATGTTGACATTCTCTGAAATGAAGAACAAAGAAGTTGTCTCATTAATAACTCAGCACCTAAAATCATTGGAAGAAAAAATTAAGAAGTATTTTCCCAGCTTGTCCATGGAACATTACGCATGAGTAAGAAATCTATTTTGATTGGACTCTCATATTGTTTTGAATCGTAAAGAAGAATTAATTGACATTCGTAAAGATTGAAATTTTAAGCTAATGCACAAGCAGATGCCTCTCGACGAGTTCTGGATAAAAATTCAAAATAAATATCCTTGCGTTGGAAAGAAAGCTATTGTGCTTTTGTTGCAGTTTTCCACGTCATACCTATGTGAGAGTGGATTTTCTATATTATCAAACATAAAAACTAAAAAACGAGAACGACTGTTTATAGTCAAGGAAGAAATGCGGTGACTTTATCGAATGTTCCCCCAGATATTAAGGGACTTTGTGCAAGAAGCCCAAATTTCACACTGACTTTTGAATAAATACATTTATGTACGCGCGCTATACTGTACAACACATTCTGTGTCATTTCATACAGTTATTTGAAATACAGAAACCTCATAAAATTGATCCAGTTTTACCAGGGTGCCGCAAACTATTTATTTCTTTGATAGGGTGCCGCAAGGTCAAAAAGGTTGGGAACCACTGCTGTAGAGTGTAGACTATCGAAACCGAAAGTAGGCTACGCTGGTTGGAAGCCATGCTAACGATTTTGTTCGATAAATTAGGCTGGCATCCTCATTATCTGTTACTCAAATTCCAAGCGCGGAATTGGTGTTAAACGAACTTGCCAAATCAAGTAGAAAGTTATACATTATGCTCTAAATTAACATGTCATTTTGCATTTGCAAAGTCAACTTCTTTGGGCCTACAAACATAAAAGCTTGTTGAGCCAACAAAATGTTTCAGGATTGTAATTTGTAATTACCGTGTTGAGTTTATTCATATGTATCTGTTTGTTTATGTTGATGTAAATATATGTTATTGATTAATTTATGACTCCAGTCGTGCCAATGCAGTTCGTAGCCTACAGATGTTGTATTTTATTTGTAATCGACTGAACACATTACTGTATTATCGTAATTTTCTTCCTTGGGTAGTCATAGCTAAATGAGAAAAGGTTACAAATGCTAGTTTCCTTTTATGCTGTACTAAACAAAAACGTGATTGACATAAGTTATGACCACTGAACCGTAACATGGTAGTGCCACACACTCTTGTCTCTTATCAGTAGGCGTGGACATTAACATAAAAATGTCACAATGCATTATTTTAATGTTTGTTCTTTGATAAAAATTAAATGCCCCCCCCGAAAATAGTTGCTGGTTGCGGGCCTGGTGATTGGTGCTCATTCTACAAAGGCGCTGCCGCAATTTTCTGCTGTATGCAGTAAGATTTTATTTCCTATCACAGCAAGAATAACGAAATTTTAGCTTCCTTGGGTTACAACTGAACGAAACTCTGCGCACTCCAAAGGGCTACAGTGAGTAGCCTAACCTACAGCGTAGCCTACCTATCACCCATCATACATTGCTAACAAAAAACTCAAGCTTAAAGCAATAAAAAGTGAACACAAACAACTAGACTAAATGCAGAAGAAATGATGGCAAATTACTTTTCAGAGTGTTGCGTAAATGGTGTCTCAAGGATTATAGCAAAAAAAGAAGAAAATTTTGATTTATATTTTTGATTAGGCCTATAGGTTGCAGCCTATTGGCCAGAACTTTTTTCTTAGAACAGCACTCTTCAACTGGGGTGCAACGTATCCCCAGTCCCACCATAGGCTAGTTACCAGAGGTGGGCGGTATAGCGCGCTATTTTTATGATAACGACGCTATATTTTTGTGGTACGGTAATCACTTTAACATAGGACAGTTTTCCGTGCAAACCAGCTACCACCACTGCGCTGCGGCGCATTGGTTAAGAAAGGTAGGACAACTTTCCTTATAAACTCAATTGATTTCAGTCATTAAGATCCTACTTGTACTCAGTTCAGTTGCAGAAGAAAAAATTAGCAGAGGGTGGGAATCGAACCCATGCAATCGAAATGACTATTCCCTTGCCCAAGGCAGGATTTAGCTGATGGAGAGCCCGGGGCACTTTTAGATCGGGGAGCCCCCGTGCAAAAACCACCTCTACGTCTACAGTAGCATTAATCCAGCACTGCACAGCATTTTGCAGAAACTTCAAAGGCTGAAAGAAAAAAAAAACAACACAGAATCACATTTTTCCACGTAGGGGGGCCGGGGCACCTGCACCCTCTGCCCCCCTAAATCCGGGCCTGCCCTAACCCATTAGGCCACGCTGCTTGTGGCGATACATCCACTTAATTTTCTTTGCATCAAAAATCTTTCGAGTGGATCGGTCAGAATATCACGTGCTGAGTCGCATGACTGAAATCAGCTGATTCGCAAGAAAAACTGTCCTATGTCAAGTGCCTACCTATTTTTGTCGGGGATTTGGTTCAGTCGTAGCCTACTGCCACTACTTTTCAATTTAAACTAAAAAAAAATGATTTGGTTTTGGAGATTTTTTAATTGAAACAACGCTTGAAAAAATCAAGGTTGAAATCATTTAACTATTGTTGAAACATCAAATCAAGTTGATACCTACAAAGGGACACTAACACCAGTTATGAATCCGAGGATGACTTCTTTGGTGTTAGCGCCACCTGATGAAACGTCGGTACGGAAAGAAAAGTTACTTGTGGAGGTCTTTTTTCGGACAGAAGTAAGGCCTTGAGCTTTATCAACCCCGAGTTAAAACGTCCGTTCATTAAGTTGAATAGTGCTCCCTAGTGTCAGTTAAGCAAAAGTACGGGGAAGTAGCAGGGCCGTTGACAGGATTTCTCGGGCCCGGTACCAATTTATTTTCGGGCCCCCTTCATCGACAATGTTATGAATATAAAGGTTGTGTACAAACTTTTATTGATGTGCTATTAAAATGAGGATGACACATGCCGTTCAAAGTAGAAAATTAAGAGGAATATCATTTATATATTCTCAAAGATTTGTTGTACCGTATCCACGAATTTCCCCAACTGTGCAATTACGCATTAGGGATTTCTTCATAAACTGCAAAATCCTTGCTCTCAATCACGATCTTCGTCGATATGTTTAAAATTGTTGGAGTTTTCGGCTGAAATTAATTCTTTGTAAAGTAGAGTAGCCGTAGGAGAGTAAAACATTTTGGGAGGGGCGAACACAATTTGCCCAAATTTTGTTTTTGCGTATATATGTTCGAAAATACAAAATTACTCACAATCTCTGAGAGTCATCAACTTGGCCATGTATGAAACACAAGCAAAAAAAAACACCTACAACAGCAAAACAAGGCTGAACTTACTTTAATTTACGTTCATAGACCTGTCTGTGTCCCAATTAAATAAACTATCAAATTAAAACATTCTTGTGTACGGTATCACAAACAAATATACAGTACGGTATATTAAGCCTAACTGGATACAAAAAAATTTGAACTGAGACTTCACCAATAACTGGATAACAATAACTGCTGAATATTCATGTCACCAGATTATATGAAAATCTCCAGCACAACTTCAATAAAAGGCCTGACCAAAAGTAGCTCAATCTTTTCAATTCAAAGATAGTCCAAAGACTCAATATTTGTAAATTTGCATTAAAAAAACCTAAAATGACAATCCGTTTACTTATCAAACCAGTAACATTACATACGGTACTTAATCCATGCTGCTTCAAATCCTACAGCCTGAAAAGAACTTGACAGTTTACCATGTTATGTGCATCAAACTTCCACCTTTGAACAAAACTACTTTTGATACCAAAAATATTGATATTATATTACAATGAAATCATAGTCAATGCTTTTTCAGAAGATCATTACAAAGATAATCTTACTTCACAATGAAGCAGCTAGGCCTACTCAAATCACAAGCACTGAAGAAAAATGATTCCCAGTCTCCCGGATAATAACTTCAAACTCAATCGTTGACCACAAAATACAGACCACATTACCAAAACATGACACAAAAATAGCACTGTTTACATTGCCTGGTATATTAACTGCATGAATTGGATGACAAAACAACATATATAACATGTGTCTTTATATTTGATTGTTGTTGCTCTAATACTGTGTCATACATAGTAAATAGCTGAGCATATCAACCCTGGGACTGGCAAAGACAAACAGCAGTTTATACTAAAACATTCAATATAGAAAATAGTTAAACTATAGCTCACAAAAACATGAAACTAAATCCAGGAAAATTCACAAGTTGTTTTCATTTAATATACTTTTTCACTTTGTGCATAACTATAGTTAGTGGCCGGGATCAGATGCTCACAAAAGTGGTGTATATGTTGCCTCACAACTGTTGATTATTAAAGTTTATAACAAATGCTTATTTTGTTTGACCATATCTAAAAATGACAAGCTATCTTTGTAGTATTTAAGTCAAGTTTTGCAAGCACAGCATAACTCATGGTAAAATTGACTTATCCAATATTTGGATAGTTTTGCCCAAATATTTTTACAAACAACTAGGCTACATAAGTGGGATATAGAGAAAAAACAAAAACTTCATAAGCTCACCAGAACCCAGCAAGGTTTCAAAATTGTACCAATGTAGGCTGGTGTGATATTGTAATATCTGTAATAAGCTTATCTCAGCTTGTCGAAGCATTATTTTCTTGCAAATACTGAAGCGAAACTTAACATTCTGCCCAAATTTTAATACCAAATATGAAAGTTTTCAAAATTGTCGATACTCTGTTTTACATTCAAAGCAAAATGTTTTTTATACAAAATGCAACACTATAAAGTTATTAAACTGGTAGAATGTTGAAAACTTATGGTAAGAATTGATTTGTCCAAATAACTAGACATTTTTTCCCAAATGATTTTTATAATTATCTACATTAGTAGGATATTGAGAAAAAACAAAAAACCTCATAAAGTTACCAGTAACCAGTAGGATTTTAAATCTTACCCATGAAGAAATGCAGCCTACATGTTAGTGAATATCAGTAATAAGCTTATACTCCTGTTTCCCAACTGTGCTTTTTTACAGTTCTATTTTGCAGTTGTCGAATCGAAAATTATCATTCTGTCCAGATTGCAATACCACATGCAACAGTTTTCAAAGTCGGTGATAATACATTTACATTCATTGGAAAATATTAATGTATCTCTTAAATTACCGTACAACAATTATGTAAAGTTTCTAAACTGGTGAGGCGTCGAAACATTGTGGTAAGATTGATTTGCCCAAATAACTGGACATTTTTTGCCCAAATTTGCAACATTTTTTTTCAGCGGGGGAGCAACTGCCCCCCAGCTCCAACGGCTATGTAATGTAGATGCAAGCAACTAGAAGTGATTACCACCAAAAAATATTTATATTCAGAATTAAAGAGTGGGTGAAGATAATATTTCGTGTTTTTGAAAAAAAATCGTGGTTAAGGAAATCACTATACCCGGAAGGGGGCCCGGTACTTTACCATCTGACGGCTGAAGTGGCTGTTTTAACCTTTGATGGCAATTCCTTTGGATCTGATTATATTAAGATCTTGATAATGTTTGAAGTCACGGGGAATTTTTCAAATCCGGGCCTCCTAAATATTCCGGGCCCGGGTCCAAAAGTACCACCTAGACCCCCCTGTCAACGCCCCTGGGAAGTAGCGCGCACTACTTATATCGATCTGTAGCGGGTAGCGCGCGCTACTTTTAAAGTAGCGGATCTCCACTTCTGCTAGCTACAGAGGAGCATGCGTTCGAAGAGGAGCATAGGGGTTCATTAAAGTTGCAGATGCTATGGGAGTGCCACGATTGGCAAGCATGCACCATATCTATTGTTAGGTGGATGAATTGAAATGATAGGCTGCATTGTTATCGTTTCATCGGAAGAGCCTTAGAAATTCCCGAGTACCGAAAAAGCCTCTTAATTGTGATATCAAGAATAGTTTTGCAAGGGTGGATTTCAGAAAAAAAAATTGCAGCATCAATTCTGAAAGGTGCATAAAAGGAAAAAAGGTTGAAAAGCACTCCCTAAAAACCTTATGCGTTTGCTACAGTGGACGCACACAAGTGCGTTGGCGATGGACTTTCTGCGGTGACCTGTTGATTCAATGTTTTATTTTTTATACCAGTACTCTCATTCATACTTGGCTGAAGTTGCACTGAAGTTTATTGAAAGAAAACACACTGAAAAGACAAAACCGAAGACACACCAACAGGTAACGAGTGACTGCTTTACTTGGAGTGAATAGCCAAGTAGCTCGTTGTTGAGTGAGCAGATCGATAAAACATTTGTCTTTATCAGGTCAAATTTGGCTTGTATCCAACGGATATTTTAAAAGGTACGGTTAATAACGTGCAGGCTAAATACAGTAATATTTGAGAATAAAAGCTTTAATTGTTAAAACGGTACCAAAATAAAACTTTACCTTTATTGCTAATGAACAATAACTATTGCGATTATGATGAGATTGTACACCAAAGGGCGATCAACCTACTGTATTTATTTAGCAAAGGGCTAGTCGATTAGCATATGGCTTTAAGGCCACACATAGCACTCCGTAAATCCGAGTCTTTACAGATTTGTTTTAATTTACAAGTTTATGTGAGCCGTGGGATGAACGCCACAGGAGAACAAGTCCTATTACTTCGGTAACGTTTTATTGATACAATTTTAATCAAGATAATGGCAGTAAATTAGAGGATTGCTAGGGCACCATCTTTCTCAAGCAGAGATGCATTGGTCGTGTGTACAACTTTCAACAGATACTGCACCAAAATATACAAGCTCATGTGTCTATTTTCATATTTGCAGTGTTAAAATTTAGCTTTTGAGGAGAGAATTACATGCTTCTTGGGCAAATTTTATGGTGTAACAAGGCGGGTTAAAAGTAACGCTTCTGGCATCGATATTTTGCAAACTTTCCAATCGTATTTGCACAACAATACTTGTAATGTGCCAGTTTTTATCAAAATTTTTGAAAAATTTGACAATTGAAAAATAATCTGTATTGGTTGTGATGACTTAGAAACAGATATCGCTGGAAAGAAATGCTTTCCGTTATGCCAACTTGTAACTATCATAAGACGCAATTGCGCATTGGAAATTAAAAATCAGAAATACCGTGCTCAATAGAAACCTTGTTAAAACAGAACAAATCAGTTTTACGTCAGCAAAATATAAATGTAATATCGCTCTACGTTCATTACCGACAAGCATAGGTCATTCAGAAATATTTTCATGAAACAGTGTTTACCTTACTTCAATACTAGTTAACAATAAAGTATTGCCTTCGCACATGGCTGCCTGGAGGTGAGGCCTGATTTGCCACATTTTGATTTCCGCTACTGCTACTGTCTGACTGAAACTTTTTAAGATTTTATTAATTTCTTGATGGCTTTTAATCATTATACAGTTATACATACAAGCTGTTTGTTGCTTTGGAGAAGCAGTAAAAAACGAGAAAAATCGAGTTGAAAAACGTTCAATCAGACTGTTAGCAAGCGGCTAACAGTCTGTCTGAAATTTTCTGAATCAAATTGTTTTAGTTTTTCAATGTCTGGTGAAAAAGACGTAAAAAATATAATTTGTACAAAAATTCATTCGGACAGCAACCAAAAGTTGGCAAAACCAGGAAAAGTCTACAGAAAGTAACAAATCAGGTCGTATCTCTAGGTAGCCATGCTTCGCATAAACCGGAGGCAATGACCATCGTCACAAGCAGGTTCATCTACTTTAGAAATTTTAGTTTAATATCTATCGGTTTAGCTGCAAAGTTTAGTTACTTCATCATGTAATAAACATCATAAACAGTTAAATCAACGTAAAATTTCGAAACATGCAAGTCGGTAATATATAAATAAAATCTGTTTCTATAGAAGGAAGTATCCAGCTCCAACGCCAATTAATAGAGCAAGAAGACAAATGGCGAATACAATTTGTTTTTGTTTGGTGGGCATGTTGGTCAAAGCCGGAACTCCGCCAGCCTAGAAAGACAAAAGTCAGATTAAACTTCTGTGACATATCCATTTTCAATATCAAAATTGCGTGAATGTTAACTGAGACATCAACACGTAGTGGTTCATTGTAAAAGTTAGATGATGTATTATAGACAAACTAATTTTGTATATTTCATAAAATATTCTTTAGTACGGCAATTGTGTCAGGTCAGCAGCTTCAACGGGCAGGAAAATAAAGTGAAGTAGAAGTACTATTCAAAACTACTGTATGCATCATGACTTGAGCATTCACTTAGCCAAGAACAATGAATAAAATATTACGTCAAAATTATTTACAATAGAAGTTGCAGCAACAACAAATCAGTTGTTGCAGCTTTAACAAAACATTCAAAAAAGTTTTTTAATCTAATTACAAAAAAAAAATCTAATTTTTCTCAAACGCAAGAAGAATCGAATTACAATATGAAGGTTGTGTTTTTTGACTTAAGTAATAACTTTTCAACCTCCCATTGCATCGCCTTGAAAATTGGGTTGTACATTTCATAACCTTTAATAAGGCAAAAAATAATTGAGTTTTGGTTACCTTACTTGTAACTATTCCTGCCTGCTCAAACTCATTTCGTGTTATTTAGTTTATTTTCGGAATACCTTAAACGTAGTTGGTAAAGGACTTCTGTGGCAGCAGATAGCATTATGGTACTTGACAAATAGATTGCTAACATATATTTATCTACTATAAGAATAGAAAAGGCAGAGACCACATTGTAGAAACCAAACGCACAGTTGAGCAAAACTTGCGATCAACTAAAACTGTTTTTTTTTTATTCTCAACAACAAAAATAAATTAATTTTTCAAGTAGAATTTAGACAAAGTATATTAGGGCAGTGACAAACAAACAATTGACATTTCGAAAGGTTGGTTGAAGCATGAGCATGGATTTTATCTCGTACCATTTGGGAATGAAATTCCAAACTTTTAATACAATACTTGATAAAAAAAGCTCAAAGATTATAAGGTAAGGTCTAGGATCAGCAAACTTTTTGAAAACAGTTTTATCTTTTTTAGTTTTATCTCACATAAGCAAAAGTTGCAAAACAATCAAACAACGACGAAAAAGCCGCATCCGACCTTAGATATGTCGACGAGACGCTTGAGTTCGCCGTTTTCCTCCTGAAGTGACTTGCACTCCTCCATAATATGACGCATCTCCTCTTGATTTCCAGCTCCGGCTTGTAACGAGGCTGCGATGGCGCTTTGAATCTGTTCGAGAAGCCGTCGACATGAACTTAACAATCATCAATTGACAACAACGCATTGCAAAACATTTTGACTAGAAAAGCTAAAATTTACAGAACATGACGTCTTAGTGTTGTCACTTAGGTGGAAGTCAGATTCGCGTTACCACTTTGTCGTCAGCATTCACGTCACAACTACTTCGAGTGAAGTTTATCTTGTTGTGGATGGCCAGTTGAGGTAGCACGATGTATTTTATTAATTGATCCCACGTAACGCGTTAGACCTTATCATAAAGCAACATAAAGGGATTTCGCTCATTTTTAATATTAATAAGAAAAAATGTAGTTTTTCAAATAGGTACACGTGTCGTGTAATCTGATGAATCAAAGCATTTTCTGTGAGCGTAACACGTGAACTGGGAAGTTAATGTTGTAAGACGAAAAATGAATAATGTTCAGTGGGTTAGCCACTTTTCACAAAGTTACATCCAGTCAGTCTTCACCAGGTTTGTCGGTATTTTACCCAACCCAAAAAAAAACCAAAAAATCCATAAAAAAAAACAGAGCATCATATTCGTCCAATTTTTGTCAGAAAATTGAAAAAATGAACTAAAGTACTACAAGGTACTTAAAACAAACTTCAAATTAGGACTTGAGGATGTGATTGTAAAGGAAATTTCCAAGAATAAATTGAAAACACAGTGGATATTTCTGTACACAAAAATCAAGTAATGCCACTTTGTACTACACTAAAACTCATTTATGCAAGAAGGCCTCATAGTTAAACTGCCCTAGTGCATTATTTTATTTAGTTATGCCAGCATGTACTGTGAGTGAGAGGCACTTCATTGGTAAAAAATAGTATTTGAGGTGAAATAAGCACGAATCTACCATTTTTGCACCTTTTTTGAATAAAACCAAAAAAAAAACGTTTTTAAAAAAAACAAAAAAACATGCGGTTGGGCTTTTTTAAAAAACCCGGGTTTTTCTCAACCCTGATCTTCACCATGACATGTGTGAAAGTTACAGATGCAACGTGGTTAACTGTTTTATGTGGCAATCGTTTGATACGAATCTCTTCCCAAAGTTATCCGACAGCTAAATGCGAACGTCAATATGATACACGGCGAAGTGATAATGCAAAAATATTATTTACCCATAATTCATAATCAGCAGTATGAAGATGAACAGGATTTAGATCACCAAATTATCTACTACCTATTCAGAGTTAGTATTCATTATGAGTTTATAAGTACAGAACAATATTACAAACCTCAGCAGCGCCATCACCCTCGAAGACACAGCGGAGTTTTGAGTCCATTAAATCGTTCGGAGCAGCTTCATTCCACTGCAAAGATAATAATTGATAGATCATACTAGAATTGGAAAATAATAACAAGAGTTTGAAGAGCCCAGCCTAATGGGCGCAACACGATGTCTATCGCTGTCAGTACTTGCTACAATCGGCTGCCGAGAAACATGTAGTTGATTGGATGGTCTAAATGGCTAGCATGAAAGCTACATCGTTATGGTTAACGAATCACAATTGCTCACTGCACTAGCGAGTGCTCAGCCTTGTGCTGACAACCAGGAAGAACGCTCCCTTATTCACGATGTCCTCCCCTGGCGCTTGCTGGTTTTGATGGTTGTTTTTCTTTCCACAAGGATAACAGTGAAACTGACAGGTAAAGGCGGTGGCCGAATACCCATGTGGCATGAATCAGTGGTGCGATGCTGATTGCTGACGCATAAAAAGTAAATAGTAAAAAAAAAAAAAATGCTGACGCATAAAAAGAGCCCAACCTCATGCGCGAAACACGGTGCCTATCGCTGTCAGTTACTGCTACAATCGGCGAGAAACAGAGGAGCCTACCTTATAGTTGTCATAGCATGACAGTCTATTGAAAACACCACTCCTTTTTATGATAAAAACCCTGCTGCAACGTGTTTATCATCATCACCCAAATTCGGTTCTGTCCCGACCGACTGGTGGCCGATTCTTTCCTTGTAATGATTGCCTTCACTCTTGTTCTCCATCGCATCTTCTTCCTTCAGGCCGACTCTATCTATCTCTTTCCTCACCTGTTCTTTTTGGATGTCCCCGTTTCCTCTTCCCATCTACTGTCAAAGCCTTTTGAAGAAAACTTCCTTCCTCCATCCTCAGTACATGTCCATACCATCTTACTCCGTTTGCCCTGGCAAGTTGCTCACTAATCTCCCTCATCTCTACCATATCCATCAGTTCTTTAGTCGTTTTCTTCCTGCTGGTTTTTAACCCACACATTGCTCTCACCATTGCCCTTTCCGTTTTTCTCAGAATTGCAAGTTCACTATCTCTGATATTATTGTTATAATATTGTACAGCACCTGTCTCGCTGCGGTACAATAGGCCGCATACAACTCCGATAGACTTTCCCTTTTATTTTTAACAAAAACTTTTTTTCCGTATAACATTTCCACATTCCCTGAACTTTGCCCAACCCAGCCCTTATTGTCACAGCTATTTCAAATCATCCGCTTCCATTTGTTTGATCACTCAAATAACAGAAGATTGTCACTTTTTCAACTCCATGACAGAAAATTTCTTTGCCATCCTCAACTAAATCTTTTCCTTTACCACATTTCCCACAAATAAAACATCTTGCAGTCTTGCTGTAGCTCTTCTTGTTCTCATATTAAGACATCTTACATGAACCCACTTACTACACCCCTGGCAATGGATCGAATTTATCATCAGTCACTCTTTTTCCACATGTTGATATTTATTTTGTTGCGAGTAAAAATAACACATTCATAAAGTAAAGTCAAATAAAACAAACGACCACTTAGAATGTGTGGATACTGCAACGAAGGGCTGCAAAGTGACTTGGAAGTTCTTCATAGTCAAGCAGCCACCCTCAACAATAAAAGAAAAGGTAACAAATTAAACATAAAAGAAGCTTGATTATACGATATTTCCGCGCTCATTGCGCGACCAGGCAAAAGAACGCAAACAATTTTTAATTGACACAAAATTGATAAAAAAGAAAACGATGAAGGATTAAAGGTGCGAAAGAATGAAAAACGTTTCACTCTTGCTACGTTAACTCGTGTGAAAATAAATTCACTTGTATTACAAAACATGTAACTGAGTCATTCATATCAAGCATTGTTGTGGGTTTGACACCTGTCAGAAGATAATTCATTTTCTTGACTGCTTGATTTGACAATCTATTTGATGAAAACAGCTTATATATAAACTTTTAGCTATTTAAACTTGGTATGGAGCCTGCTTATCCTTACAACACATATACAAAAACACATACCAACTTCTCTACATCATCACCACCTCCAGCAGCAAACACAGATTGTACCATAAACTTATGCTTTCCTCGATCTTGGATAACCTCGGAATCCAGTGGCTGTAGCATTACTACATACAAAAATTACTTGAGGTCATAATATGAGACAGCATGTATTATACATTATACAAAATATTGCGATATTATGAAAAAAACAGTTATGCACCACATAGCAAGTTAAATCATGCTTCCTGTTTCAAAACACCACTTATAAACAGAAACAACTCACCAGAAACATCTACTCTCGAACTTGGTTGAATAAAGCCACTGTTTGGTCGCACACAATACCGTCGGGGGGCTGTTGTTTTTACTTTAAAGGCAACACGTCTATCTGATGGATTTGTCAAAACTAAGTGAGAGGTAACAACGTCATTAAATGGCCCTGAAATATATTAATAGTTGTAAAAAGGCATAAAAAATTATAAAAATAATGCTCAACTATCAATAATTGTAGCCAGTTATTTAGTCACATAGACCCTCGGCCCCAGAGGCTCACACGACAATGATTTACCATGTAAAAAAATTGCAAATTCACAGTATTGCAAGGTCTTTGTTATCTAGCACATACAATGCATAGGCACTGAACAATGTGAAGTAAACATTAAAACTAAAAGTTTTGTCAGTTTTGTCATCAAGTTTTTCATCTACATGTAAAATCAAGACGTAATAGCAATGAAATAATGTAGCGATTGTTTATGATGCAGAGTGCATAGAACGCAGCCTTCATTTATTGTAATATCTATTAGGCTATATCATAGCTTCAAGAACTAATGAAAAAATTCATAGGCTCTACCAAGTTTACATTTCAAAAGCAATCTCACTTGAAAATACATTATCTGTAAGAAATTTATTGTTACACTACCAAGAAATCAAATATTCACAAATGTGGGAGCTGGTGTACAATTCTCCACCCTGGTAAAAAACACCATGACATCATAGACAGGAATTGACCAAGACACGTAGGTTGAAGTCTGTGAACAGTAAAGCAAAAGTAAAGCAATTTCACCCTATATGTTTGCTCGACTCCTGGCTATGACATCATAGTATTTTTACCAGGGCGGAGATTTGTACACCAGCTCTCTAATGTATACAAAAATCTTACCAACAAACTTCAGCTCTGTAGGAGGGTCAATTTCTAAAACTTGTGGTTGTTTACGAGCCATTGTTAATAATAGTTAAATAATGTTCAGCAATAAATCTGTATTTCACAACAAAGGCAGAAATTAAATGTCTAAAAAAAGAAAAAATGTAATTCATTAACAGTCATCTCTAATACGGCTGGGCACTGTAGTGTATATTCATTGATACATTCTAAAATGCATTTATAGTTGTGTAGAGCGGTGGTTCTCAACTGGGGGTTAGGTTAGTTCTCAACCAACGAACTGGTGCGATGTCCTTTGAAAGTTCAAAGGTTTGGTTTCTCAACTAAAAAAAGTATCATATGAACTAACAAGTTTGAACGGAACGCAATTTCTTGTAAATATCCACTGTGAGCACATGAGACAAGAAATTGTTGTGCTGAGTTAAATCAAGAAATTCTTCTTGTGCTGGATAACAAACAGTATTGCTGTTGGGCATCTTAGCTTGTCAAACCGGACCAATAGCGCAGGCACAAATATCAATAATTTTAAAATGTGCAAAAACATAGTTGTCTTTGTGTTTGTTTGTTCTCGTTTATTGCAAAAAAGGGGAAAAATGTAGCTTTTTAATCATTTTTTATGCAAAAAAATACATAAGTAGGCCATGTTATTTGCCGAAGTTTCCCCTGTTCCAGAGAATCTTGACCAGAAGACCAGGATTTGTCAAAATACCGGGTTAGTTAAAGCATTGCTGTGTTTAAACTCTCGAACACACTTGTCGATAATCTTTACTGTCCCTTAGCGATTGCGACCCATGGTATCTATCCGCCACATTAATTTTAAAACTATCATACAAATGAATTAATTTTTTAATTAGGCTATGTTCAACTTAATTCTTTTAAAACAGCAGTCTATTGATCAACGCTTAAGTTAGAAATGCAAACGTTAGTCAGCAGTCTATCACCACTCACAGTTTTGCAATGACAAAAATTATAACGAATTAATATTGATTAGAAAGGAAAAAAGGGAGAATTTATCTGTAACGGTCCCAAAATTATATTGATCTTTGATAAAATTTATAGAAAAACATCAAATCAACATATAGATTACTGATGTTTGATGCTGTGTGCCAACATAAAGCTCATAACATAATTTTGTCAATGTCATCAATCGTCATAAGTGCGTCGGGAGTTCAGCAAATTCTTCTAAGTGTGTTGTTTCAAAACTTATAAAACATTTGATTCTATTAACTTATAGGAGAAGCAATATACCAAAATTTCAGATAATGTTTTTTTAAGAGTCCGCAACCTGTTAAAAAAGGGTCTGTGACCGCTTCGAAGGTACCAAAAGGGGTCCGCCAAAACAAAAAGGTTGAGAACCGGTGTAGAGTATGCATCTATCAAAGTTAAGTGTCACTTTCAGCACTTCTCTAGGCAAAAAGTTTGTGCATTGGTGTAATAGTTTCGCATCATGTGAATACTCACATGGTAATCACACGGCATTTAACATAATCCATTAAAATTGAACATAAACTATAAGCTACAAACGTTTTCGGCCATACACAACGTTAGCCCTTATCAAGTAACAAAAAAATAACTGCTTATCATATCTACAATGAAAATGAATAACTGATCTAAACACTGAATTGAAAAACGTTTTTAATAATCCTCATTGTTAAAATTAGAATACATAATAAATCCTGCCGAAAAGTTCAGACAACTTTATTTCAAGGCAACATTGCAAGGCGTTGAAATGATGTAAAAATGGCTACTTTTGCCATCAGCTGGTTAACCACGCCACTCTAATGTGATCTAAGCAATTGCCTGTACTATTATTGTTTCAGTTCCGTATTTGTTCGCGTTAACCAAACAATAATTGTAACAATTCAAATTTAAAATATATTTTTGCTGCATTAGCTCTATTTTTGTCAAGAATTTTGCGGCGGTCATTTATGAATGCAACCTAATTCGTACCATGAACAATTTGTACCGTCAGTTCGTACCTTGAAAAGATCGAGAGAAACAAAATACAAAAGCCGAAGTCGCTGATCGCAGTTTTCGCAAACATTTAAAAATTTTCCCCCAAAGAAACAAAAACTCTTAGAATCATTACCAGAAATTTTAAAATGTTTGCGGAAACTCCGATCAACCCTAACCCTTTTAAAATGTTTGCGGAAACTGCGATCAGCCACTTTGGCAAACTCTTAGGATCATTACCGAAAATTTTAAAATGTTTGCGGAAACTGCGGAAAAACGGAAAGTGCGATCAGCGACTTCGGCTTTATTTTATTTTTTTCTCTTGATCTTTTCAGTTTGTTTGTTTGCGGAAACACCCTAACCCTTTTAAAATGTTTGCGGAAACTGCGATCAGCGACTTCGGCAAACTCTGAGGATCATTACCAGAAATTTTAAAATGTTTGCGGAAACTGCGGAAAAACGGAAACTGCGATCAGCGATGTTGTATTTTTCTCTCTCAATCTTTTCAGTTTGTTTGTTTGCGCATACCGATACCTAACCGATACTCCGATGCCGTACCCTAACCCTAACTACCGATAACTAACCGATACTCCGAGGCCCTAACCTTGCTGAAACTGCGATCAGCGCGACTTGGCTTTTTTATTTTTTATTTCGATCTTTTCAAGGTACGAACTGACGGCCTACGAATTGTTTATGGTACGAATTAGGTTGCACCCGTCATTTATGACCGATCAATGACTCCAATGAGTCGGCTTTGGCAGACATTCGAGGTCATTCCGGAGGTCATGTCCGCCATAACCGCCGAATATTTCGAGGCCTGCATACTTGATAAGCAAAAAAATCTAGGACAAGCTTTCTGAAAAAATTTTTTTTTACCCCACTTGACTATATCATCATAATCCATCGTCGGTTTGTTCCCCACTAGTGGGGGTGGCCGATTGTTTCCGCGCAGCAATTGTTTTAATCCCTTTTCTCCATTTCACTCTGTCCTTTGCATCTTCCTCCTTCAGTCTGACTTTTTTAAATTCATCTTTCACTTGTTGTTTCCACGTTCTTCTTGGACGACCGCGTTTCCTCTTCCCATCCACCTTTAGATCTAGTGCCTTTCTAAGAAAACTTCCTTCCTCCCTCCTTATCACATGTCTATACCATCTTACTCCATTTGCCCTTGCCAGTTGGTCTATGGTCTCTCTCATCTCTAGCATATCCAACAATTCTTCAGTCCTTTTTTCCCTTCTCGTTTTCACCCCACACATTGCTCTCACCATTGACCTTTCGTTCTTCTCAGGATTGCCAGTTCACTCTCTCTCAATATCCATGTCTCGCTACCATATAGCATTGCAGGCCGCACACAGCTCCGATATACTTTCCCTTTCATCCTTAGTGAAAATTTTCTGCCATACAACATTTCCCCACATTCCCTGAACTTTGCCCAGCCCAATCTTGCCCTTGTTGTCACTGCTGCTTCACATCCACCACTTCCATTTATCCGATCACCCAGATAACAGAAGTCTGTCACTGTTTCGATGCCATGGCAGAACTCATCATCATGGCTTTCCACTTCATTCCTTCCTTTACTGCATTTCCCACAAACAAAACACTTCGCCAATCTTGTTGCGGCTCTCTTGACATTAGCACATCTTGCATGTACCCACTTTCCACAATCCTTGCATTGCATTGAATTTCTCATCACTCTCTTGCCACATATTCCACAGGGATCTACTTTGCCCTCAACAACTGTTCCTTCTGCTCCACTCACCATCACTTTTGTTTTTTCAAGATTCACCTTCATACCCTTGGTTTCAAATGCTTCTTTCCATTTCTCAAACTTTCTCTCCAGTCCCTCCATACTATTACTTGTCAAGACCAGGTCGTCTGCATACAAAATTTCACTCAATAAGCCCTCCCTCACTCCTTCAGTTACAACGTCAACCACAATAGCAAATATCAGAGGTGACAAAACTGATCCTTGGTGTACACCAACCTTCACAAAAAACTCGTTTGAATAATTTGATCCAACTCTCACTTTTGTTCTTGCATCCTCATACATAGACATCACAGCTCTCACTAATACCTCCGGTATACCTTTTTTCCTCATTGCCCACTCCATCACTTTCCTTGGTACTCTGTCAAATGCCTTTTCTAAGTCGACAAAACACATATATAGTTTTCTCTGCTTCTCTCGGTATTCCTCCTGCATTCTTCTCAATATAAACAGAGCATCCACTGTACCTTTTCCTGGCATAAATCCAAACTGCATATCATTTAATTTTACCAATGTTCTCAACCTCTTTTCTAGTATTCGCTCCACAATTTTCATTCCATGCTCTAGTAGTTTTACACCTCTATATGCACTGCAACTTCTCACATCCCCTTTTCTCTTGAACAGTGGAACAACAGTACTATGCTTCCACTCCTCCGGCATTCCCTCTCCATCTTATACCCTTTGGCTAAGTTGTAGCATTACTTCAATTCCCAACTCTCCACTTGCTTTTATCATCTCTACGCTCACTTCTGATGGACCGTCTGCTTTATGCAGTTTCATTTGCCCCATTGCCTCCACCACTTCATCACGAGTAACCTTTCCCACTGGACCCTCTATCAGATCAACCTCTGTCATATGATCCCATACATTCTCCTTATTCATAACATTTTCCATATGTTCCTTCCACACTTCTCCTCTGCTTTCCGGACTGAAATGCAACTTCCCATCTCCACTCCTTATACATCTTCCCCCTACAATATCTTTCCCATCCTTTTTCATTTGCTTTATGAGTCTGAATACTTTGTTTTGGCTTTCCCCCATTTTATTTAGTTCCTCCTCAGCACCATTCTTCATAGCTCTTGCAACAACCCTTTTTGCCTTCTTTTTCATACTCTGATACTTCTTTTTATTCTCTTCTGACCCATTTTTGCGCCACTGCTTGTATGCATCTCTTTTCTGTGACATCGCATGCTTCACCTCTTCATCCCACCACCATGTGTCTCCACGATCCCTCCTCACTTTCTTCTTTGCTTCTTATATAACAACGTTATACTGCACTCCATTACAAAAATTTGAAGTGACTTTTTTAGCTTTTTCAGTTGATTAGTCATATATACCATAATTGTTGGCTGTTGCAGCCACTTAAAATCAACCCCAGTTTTCATTGGAAATGCAGCGGTACTGCCTGGAGCAATACAATCACTATTCGCAAACACACCATGTAAGGAGACCGCAAAACTAGGTACCGGTACCGTATGTGTGACGCAGTTGCCAGAGAACGATTACCGGTACGGTAAGCATTCTTAAAAATTCCGTGCTTTGAATTCCATTGCGAAACGCAAGAGTGCGCTTTCGCTTAAGGTGTTGCACAGATTAGCTGACATAAATTCCAGAATTCTAAAGCGAAGCAATAGTGGGTGACATCAAAGAAAGCTTGCGGGAACTACGGTACACATCATTCAAAAATAGAGTCCAGAAAACCTAACTTCGTTCACCTCTGGCCTGAAGGCATATTAGTGAGCTTAATTAACGTAAAACCTCTTTGGGAAAACTGTAACGTACCAGGCTATGAGTGACCTAGAGATGCAGCAAACCCAAAATTTTTATCCGCACACCGCAACTGACTCATCTATCTGCACACTGCATCGCAATTTATCTGGAACTTTGACACTGCACTGCACCGCACACCGCAAATTACAAAATTTTCAAAATATATTTTAACGCGTTATTTTTTAGAAAGTCAATTGTGGCAAAAAGCACCCATGGCATATAACTGGTAACCTACCAGTACAGTTGTGCACTAATTGACTGGGCTAACCAGATCATATTCTCTTATCAGCAATGCATCTAAGTTCTAAGACATCATGCTTTTTCAAATAGAGTTTTCCTGGATCCAGTATCAGGACTTTTGAACACTTTTTGTAAGCAATAATGCAATTTTAATGTCAGTGGCTATATGAACTACCTACACACTTAAGTGTAAAACTTATAGCCTGAACTCACTGGGCTAACTGTTATAGTAACTAATGCGGTGGTTGCGCTAGGCCTATAGCCTGGTAACTGGGAGCTGAGCTTATCAGTTAGGCTATTAACCAAAAACATTCGTACAGCTTCCCTCACAAGTCAGCCCCAAAACATCGTCAACTGCAAGCCATTTGCATAGCTTTCCAGCTTAGGGTCAGGGTTGTCAGACAGCTTTTAAGAAAAAAAGCCAAACAATGTCGAAAAAAGGGCCAAACTGGGTAAAAAACAGCCAAATTGTTCAATAACGTTGTTAATAATGCAAAATCACGTCAACAATGTCAATAACGTTACAACACAGTCTATATTATACATTCTACAAGAACAATTCCAAATCTTCATTTTTTATAGTGTTTCCACTCGAATCTTTGGCATTGGCATAAACATTAAACATCGTCCAGATAACTTTTGATAAAATACACCAAGCACTAGTGATGCAAGCCGCGCCGTGCCGTGCGCGTACGCGGCCGCTTTTGAATTTTTTGCCGCGTGCCGTGCCGCGCCGCATGGAAGGTTGAAATGACAAAGCCGCGCCGCTTGCCGCGTAAACTTTCAAGAAATTAAACTTTCGTAAACGTAAACTTTCCACATTTCAAGAAAATCAGTTATGAAACTTCAAATTTAAATTGGAAACACGGATCAGCTTTTTTTTCCCTTCGGAAACCCTAAGCTGGAAAGCTATGCAAATTGCAAATGGCTTGCAGTTGACGGGGTTTTGAGGCTGGCTTGTGACTTCTTGAGTGTTTTTGGTTAATAGCCTAGCTGATAAGCTCAGCTCCCAGTTACCAGGCTATAGGCCTAGCGCAACTACAGCATTAGTTATTATAACAGTTAGCCCAGTAAGTTCAGGCTATAAGTTTTACTCTTGTACGTGTGTACCGTAGTTCATATAGCCACTGACATTAAAATTGCATTATTGCTTACAAAAAGTGTTCAAAAGTCCTGATACTGGATCCAGAAACATTCTATTTGAAAAAGCATGATGTCTTAGAACTTAGATGCATTGCTGATAAGAGAATATGATCTGGTTAGCCTAGTCAATTAGTGCACAACTGTATTGGTAAGTTACCAGTTACGGTAGGTATATGCCATGGGTGCTTTTTGCCGCAATTGACTTTCTAAAAAATAACGCGTTAAAATATTTTTTAAAAATTTTGTAATTGCGGTGTGCGGTGCGGTGCAGTGTCAAAGTTCCAGATAAATTGCGATGTAGTGTGCGACTGTGCGGATATATGAGTCAAGTTGCGGTGCGGTGTGCGGATAAAAATTTTGGGTTTGCTGCATCTCTACCAAGCACTGTCTAAAAAATCGTAATAACACTTTTTAGTCTCAATTTCCGAAAGACATTCATTTAAATAGCTAGTTTGATAGTATGTGCCAACTGCTTCCAAAAAGAGCCAAATATTGAAAACAAAGGGCCGAGGGGCCAAACAATTTTTTTTTGCGCCAACTGCCTCTAAAAAGAGCCAAATTTGAATTTGGCCCCAAAAGGGCCAATCTGACGGTAACGCCCGGTATATACCTGGGACTGGTATATAAGTCCCCCCACCCCCCTTGGTAACTCATGACAAAGACAGGACTCAATTCAATTTTCTCTTTCGCCTTAGTTATGTGATGTTCTAGGCTTTCCCAATCTGACAACCCTGCAGTCCCTGCTTAGGGTTTCCGAAAGTGTTTCCAATTTAAATTTGAAGTTTCGTAACTGATTTTATTGAAAAGTTGAAAGTTTACGTTTGCGAAAGTTTAATTTCTTAAAAGTTTACGCGGCAAGCGGCGCGGCTTTGTCATTTCAACCTTCCACGCGGCGAAAAAGTCAAAAGAGGCCACGTGCGCGGCCCGTCTTGCATCACTCAGAGTGACTGACCACGATTTAAATTTCTGGCGTGAAACCGCTAAATTGACTTTTTTTTCAAAATTTTTGTGAATTTCTTTATCATATTTCTATCGAAATCGGAACAAAATTTATAATATAGACTGAATTTATGCCTGCTTGTGGTTTCTACTGTTGTTTATTTGAGGTGTTGCCAGTTAGTTGCCACCATGCCATAGGCTATATAAAACTGAAGGTATTCATAATTTTGTATGCTGAACGAATGAATGAATCAATCAATGATTTATTTGTCAGTAACAGGAACACAATGCAAAAGTTACGCAAGTTTCCATACCCACAAGAAGACAACGAGACGAGAATGAATTTAAACATTACTGGATAGTGAAAAAATATTGCGAATTATTACATTTAAACAGTCGTCCAAATTGTTACGTAAAACTACTGTACACACAATCAATTTAATCATAATGTTTTCTGAGCTGAGCTCTCGCCAAATGCGAACAAACCATTTTATTGTCTGCTCCCTTTTTCCTATTTACTTCGGGAGCAGGTTGCATGGAAAATTACAGAATCCTTAGGAAATAACATAATTATGTAGGTTAAACTGGTTCAGTATAGTTAAAGAAAAGGAAACTTATTTGACGGAATAACGGATCGCTACACTGCCGATAATAGAAATGCTAAAATAAAACGAAAAATAAACACATGATCAGTGATCACACATTGATCACGATCATACCAGAGCCACTGTATATAATGGCTCTGATCATACAGTGGGAATTTTTGTAGATTTGCCATTGAAATGCATTGGTCGAAAGCTTGGGCCGCTGGCAAGCGACTATGTTTGAACGACGATTGCTGGGAAGTTTTGAAAGAGATGTAGAAATGAAAGTTGACAATTTAATGCACAAAGATATGTTTTTTTGATTGACATTTTGTACGATTTCTTTATCATATAAAGTAATTTGCTAAGCCTTTAAATTTGGTCAAATTTACTTTGCCACCAGGAGGAGCTGGTAATCTATTGGGAGTGTAAATCTATTCTGTAAGACTGTAACTACAAGCCAGTGGTGCCACGGCTTGTGTTTTAGCACAAGATCTTGTGTTTTTACTTTTGATCTTGTGCTTTCCGATCAATTTTTGACTAAATCTTGTGTTTTTTAATCAAAGTCAAATTAACCGTTGCTACCATGGTTTGAGGTTGGTAGAGAATTAAGGACTGGCACTAAAAGGTTATAGTAACTAGGTTTCTGGTACCTTACTTAGCAGGGTTGCCAACCTTGCGGTTTTCACGCCCAATTGAGCTGGTTTTCGTCCTGAGTTGCGGGATTTTTTTTTAAGGTTGCGGGTTGCGGTTTTTTGGGCTGGTTTGAGTAATGTGTCTCAAAGCAACATGAGATTGCTAAAACTTGTTATTAAGGAGAGAATGTAGTCGAGATTCAAATGTACTGTAGTTAGGTTGTATAGAATGCTGTAAGTTGCTGCTCTTGTGCTGTCATGTCAGCCATTAGATTGGTCTCATAAAGAAGGCAAGTTTATTTTGTACTTGTAAAATGCATAAATTAATGTTTTCTTATTTTTCTATTTTCATTAAGAAATTTTACATAAAAGTTCAGTAGGCCTACAAAGCTTTACTCAACGCTATCGTGTTCATAGGCGTCGAAATAGGGTGGGCAGGGTGGGCGACGCCCACCCTGCCGTGAAACAAGGGTGGGCAAAATATGTTTTGCCCACCCTGTTTTCATGACACTTATGAAGTGTTCGTTACAATTATTTCCGTTTTTGTTAAACGCTGAATTATTCAATCAACTGTAGCGCAACTACTTGTTTTACGCTATGTCTCTCGCTAGGTATCCGACAGAACAAAGCAATTTCACAACAACGCTGCGTTGAAAAAAGGCGTTTGGGCACGATTCGATATCAAGCCAATACGCTGTAAAACCGTCGAACTCATTTCTCTCTTGGGATGTCGCACGTCGAAAACCTGTCTAGAGCAGAAAGCCAAGACAATTAGACTACGGGTGGGCTAGCTTTTTGTGGTAATCGAAATTGCGCTGACAAGATTGTCTGTACTTGAAACGCTAAATCGGATGCGCGCGTTTACCACACTTCTCTCTTCTAAAAAGACATGTGTTTCCTCTATTTACATATTGAATATCGTCGTGGTTAGAAACAAAAATCAGCATCTGCAAACCATTTTCGGTACTCACTGCATTGTTGTTCCTATGGTAACTGCCATACGCGTCGAATTCCAGGGAGGCCGGCGCCCCCCGTAAATTTATGGTTGAGGGGCAACAAAAATGGCCATTACAAGTGGTGTTTCAAAGATAAAATACTTCGCAAAAGAGATTTAGATCATTTAAACGGACTTAAAGAATGCCGAAAGCGAAAAACGTTGCTCTTGCCCGCAAAACAGCAGCTGATCGCATGGCTTTTTCTGGAACGTGAATTACTACTGAGATGCGCACGGCACGTACGCTCACAGTCACACTCTGCTTATCTTCCCGCGCGTGAGGAGCAACTTTAAAGTCAAAACGCGTGGTAGCGAAAAAGCGAATGCGAGGTTAAATGTTTATTCTCATTTCACGAGTTATCCAAACGTTTGTTAGATTTTTTGTGACTTCAAACATGAAATCGATTTTATAGCAAACTTTATCGAGTTGAAACTACGACACAATGAATAATTACGTGAATACTTAAAGAAAAAATGCATTTTTCGAAACTGTCATCCGGGTTTTACTTCAATAAGCACTGCATTGATTATGAAAATATATACATCTCATACACTCATCAATATACAATTATACATTCATCATCTACAGTATATTTACTCCTGCACTACCGTATAGGCCTACTCCAGTATAGGTCGATCTCGTGTGTACGGTATTCGATAAAAGACTATAAAGACTTAATGGATAAAAAACAGAAGAGAAAACACTTTGCCGTTGTTAACGCTTTGAAGGTAAGTAATTAGCAAAACGAGCGAAATGAGGTTAATAAAACTGATAGCGGATTAGCGGGTTTCCACTCTGCTTGAGATCATGATTTTTTTGCGTTTTATTTGGATAACTTCACTGTCTTGATCGTTGTTATTCACTCGCACAAAAGAAAATGAATCGGCTTGTTTTCCTAATTCCAACTGTTACGATTATGAGCTAATAATATCAAATTTTTTTGTGACTAGCCATACTGCATGCGTAAAACTAATCGTTTCAAGCAGCGGTTCTAATAAATTCGGTTTACGACCTAGGTGTCAATATAAACAAGACGGTAAGCTGAATCAAAGACTATTTTAATTGATTAAAATAGCGTTATGGTTATGACGTCATCACCTTTCTCGCCCCCCAAAGTTTTTCGAAAAGTCGGCGCTTATGGTAACTGCCACACGCTGGCAATTCCTGGTGAGAGAAAGCCACGTTTGATCTTTTCTCCGAATGGTCTCACTTTCGTTACGTCACAATCAAACTTCAGTTCCGGGTCAGCGTAAGGGAATATGAATATGACATCATAATGAACATGGCAATAAAATAACCGATACAAGCTAAAAACGTACTGAAACAATCGCTTTTTACAAATCTTTTCCCCCAAACTTGTTGCTGGGTATAAATGGGGGCATCGCGCGACCTTGTCATTTCATTATTGAAAAGTTAAACATGAAGCAATGTCAAACATCTATTCGCGCATTCTTAAAACCAGCTTCCAAAAGGCGTCGAGATGATAACGCTGAAGCCACGTCCAGCACGAACGTAGAGATGACATTGATGAAGAAAGCAATGCTTCAAGGATGGACACTGGACAGTGGTGAAATCAATGTCTCAGGCAATGCACCGGTAGTTGTAGAAGACAGCATGAGCCATGGATCTCTACCTGTTCCATTTGACGTTAGCATGCTGCCGGATTAGCTTCCGGCTCGGGAAGGTCGTGTGTTGCAAAGGAAGCTTTTTTTTCCGAATTTCAGTGGATGCGTCTTAACCCTGATGGTGCTTGTTACTGTAGCTGCTGTTTGTGGGCCTCGGAAACAATCGGTTATCTGCCGCAGACCAACGGAAGTTGGCGTGGTACAAAACCGCAATATCCGTACAGTCAGCAGTCACATGTCCGAACATTTTGCGGCAAATCCGAAGGCGCCACTTTAAAGATAACACAGGCCTCGAAATATCCGGCGGTCATGACCTCCGGAATGACCTCGAATGTCTGCCGAAGCCGACTCATTGGTCGGTCATAAATGACCGCCGCAAAATTCTTGACAAAAATAGAGCTAATGCAGCAAAAATATATTTTAAATTTGAATTGTTACAATTGTTTGTTTAACGCGAAAAAATACGGAGCTGAAAAAATTATAGTAGTACAGGCAATTGCTTTAAAGATCACATTAGAGTGGCGTGGTTAACAAGCTGATGGCAAAAGTAGCTATTTTTACATCATTTAAACGCCTTGCAATGTTGCCTTGAAATAAAGTTGTCTGAACTTTTCGGCAGGATATGTATTCTAATTTTTTAACAATGAGGATTATTGCGTTACATTGATCGTTTGTTAAAAAGAAACGTCACAGAGAAGCAAGTCTCAGCTGGGTTCCGCACGTGCTTAGGCGAATGTGGCGACCTTATCCACGCTGATACTGATAGCAATAGAATTTCTGTACAGAAGGGAGGGTGTTAGACCAACAGGTTAGACACATTTGTCTGACACCATTAGATAGAAATAGAATTTCTGCACGGAAGGGAGGGTGTTAGATACATTTGTCTCACACCATTAGATGGAAATAGAATTTCTGGTGAAGCTGCTGTATTTTACGAATAAGGTTCATTTACGAGATTTACGTTCAATTACGAGATTTACGACCCCGTGCCGGCAGTAATCGCTTGGCTTGGCACAACGATTCTATAACGCGAAAACCGCTGAATAAGTGATTGTAGTTGCTTTTGTAATAAGGAAATTTGGATTGTTGTTTTCAATTGTGTTTATTGCGTCATTACACGACTGTCATTAACGCACTGATTTATTTGCAAGCAATCTACTCCAGTATACTTCAGGGTCAGTTAATTCAGCCATCAACCATTGCAGAGTTATTCTGTTGAAGAAAATCTTCTTCTACTAACACGACTACACAATACTGTAGTTTGATTTTGTGCAAAATCTACATGCAAAAATATGTCCGGTTGAGATATTAAATGTCCGCTGAAAGGGCCAGTCCGGTAGGACATGCCTGACCGCCGGAAAAAAGTACAAATTTCGAGGCCTGTAACAGGTCACGAGTCACTCGCTTTTTAGGTCGCAAAGGATAATATAAAAGAAGTTTGTTTAGCTTAGCAGCGCTCATATGATCGCAAGGCGCAAGAAAGCAAACATCAAACCCATTAAAGCTTAATTGCTGCAGCGATGCTAAACGCAGTCTTCCTGAGAAAGACTAACCATTGCGAATTTGCAAACATACACATTGAATGAAATCTGTTTGAAAACTCTCGCCCACCCAGAATTCCTCTATTCTAAGAAAAAATCGACGCCTATGATCGTGTTCATAGCAAGGTATTGTTTATTATGGGAAAGTAGGCAAAATATGGCCATCTCTGAAATTATTAGATAAGTTTGACGTGAATAGGTATGATAACAAACGTGTAGATAGTATGTAATTGGTCAAAATTGGACATACTGTGCCTGCGGTGCTGACCTGTGTTTAGTAAAGTTACATATTTCTTATTTTGTTTGCAATGTATATATACATAGTTATTTCAATTTTTACACATTGATTGTTCTTTTTTTGCAGTTAAATGCTAAATTCAGCATAAAATTATAAGATCTAGATACGTTATACATCAGTATATACGATTGAATTGATTCTGTCAAAAATATTTTGAAAGTTTGAAGCATATTTTAAATTGGGCTGGTTCCGCGATCAGTTTGGGCTGGAAACATTTTCAAAGGTTGGCAACCCTGTTACTTAGGCATATTATTGACCAATTTTACACATTGAGTTATCAAGCCTGACAAAATGAGCTAAAAATTTGATCTGAAGAGAGTATGATATGTGCTCGTCGCCAGACTGAGAGGTTGTGTTGCTAGATAACAATAGCAGCGAAAAGAGTACCGGAATCATTCCACAAGTTCCTAAACAAAAAAGGGGTATAAACAGCCCTTTAATCGTCAATGGTTGAATGATCTTGATTTTAAAAGTTCTTTACAAGAAGACAAAACTGATCGACATGTAGCCTTTTGTAAGATTTATGATATTAAATTAAAGACCACGCATTGAAATCTTGAGACAGTGATTTAGTAACCATGTATCTTCTCTAAACTGTTGATTTCAGAGTCATGTTATTCTTCAAATTGGCACAAAATGGGTCGCAAAAGTTCAATTTTGCAATCTTGTGCTTTTGTATCCAAATCTTGTGCTTTTTTTTTCTTAAATCTTGTGCTTTTTTTAAATTTGCTGTGGCAGCGTTGCTACAAGCTAACTTGATTTGCATGGAGGAGGGAAAGTAACCAGAAAGAAAATTAATCCACTTGTGAGGAAAATAACAGAAATGAAAAGAATTTTAAGAAATTAATGGAAACTTTAATAAAAAGAATTTTACAGATTTGCCCGTGCAAGCAATATGGGATATCAACCAGTCCCCCCCCCCCCCTTGGTAGCTCATGACAAAGAGGAATTGACCAAAACATGTGGATTGAAGTGTGTGAACAGTAAAGCAAAAGTAAAGTAGTTTCACCTTATATGTTTGGTCGAATCCTTTGTCATGAGTTAGCAGGGGGGGGGTCTTGTATACCAGCTCCAAAATTTTTATTATAAATAGTAGGCTACAATCACATTGTTCTATTGTTCTGAAATTTTGAATTACAAATTTAATTTCAAAAATTAAATGTTACAATATTTATGTTCATTGATGATTGTCCATGATGTTCAAGCTGGTAAACAAACAAAATGATAAATAGTAGGCTAGATATTATAAGCACTAAATCAGCAAGGTCACCAAACTTTTTGAGAAAGAGTCAGGTGGGAGATGCTCGTGAGCTGGAGAACCATTTTGTTCAAAGGAGTCTGTAACCTGTGGTGGTGATTCAACAGAATGGGTGTGTTTTATTCAGTAGTTGCTATATCTCATCTCTCATGTTTCACTCAATCGATTCGTCCTAGCCATGCCTTGTCATTGGATTCTAAGACAAGAGAATGAGTTTGTAGTCTTGCGTAGCCCTCCTTTCTATTTGTTATTTTTATTATTTATGTGCATCATTTGAAGCTGTTCATATCCAAAACAACAAAATAATATAAACTGTAAATGCATACTGATACAAATTCAAATTTAATAAGTTTTGAAAGAATTGAAAGTATTCAGAATGATGAAAACAATTGGATGACATTAGGTCTGATATAAAGAAATTTGAGGAGTGAGTGCAACGGTTGATAAACAAAAACATGTTTTTTTCAACAAAACATCAAATGTTATATATATTATTCATAACTTGATATTCACGGGCACTGACATAACGAGGCAAACTGCGCAATATCCTAAAAGAATCATTGTAAGCAACATGTAATTGTTTTATACTGGAAAATCTATTCTACACCTGGGATGCGTAAAATGACATACAATAAGAACGAAATACAATATTTTTTACAGCAGGTAAGCATTTAGCAAAATGAGATTTTGCATTGTTTGCAGTACAGTACTGAGGCCATACCTGCCTTGAAATATCAGCTTCATCTGAGAAAGAATTCTTAATAAAGACACCTAGATATTTTACAAAATCTATAAACACTTCAGATTTACCTAAATGTAGCAGAGAAGCATGTGAAATCTATTGTCCCCCCAACAGTTTTTGGGGGGACAATAACATACCAAAGGACTTTTTAGAATTGAAAGTAACACTCCACCTTGTCTGAATCCGTTTGACACAATAAATGATTAGGACAGGTGACCTCCCCACTTCACTGGCATGGTTTGTTTACTATTCCAGTATTTCAATAAACGAACAAAATCAGGCACAAGTCATTTTCTGGATCTACTAAAACTTGATTGTGACTCGCTCACCATCTTCGGAAATGAAGGGCGAACATTAACAGGAATGTTATTGTTTTAATCTAAATTTTGTTAGCGGGGTTCTGTGACAAACACGAAAGTAAATCAGGAATTCTGCGATGACAAAAAGGTTGAAGATCTTTGTTCCAGGAACTATTCTGATGGCCATGGTTTCCTTGTCTGATAGCCATAGCCTTCACCAAAGAAAAGTGCCGATAAAATTTGCTGCTTGTCCGGTTATCTTACTTCAATACAACATTTCATCCTGACCCAGATAGAAAAATCCATCATTTTTACATTGATTCAACATATGCAGATTGCAGACGTTGAATCAATGTAAAAATGACGGATTTTGCTGACTGGGTAGCCATCCTGTTTGTTTAGTTGACTTTGGTTTAAAAGTTATATGCAGTCATCAAACAACGTGCATGATGATGGAAAAGGAATCAGAAAATGCTATGACAGTTATAGACACAAATGTTACAAATATACAATGTCAATCAAGTCGCAAAGAGAAAACGACAGATAGGAAGATGTGCAACGAAATTGTTTCAAATTTTTCCTTGAGTAAAGCATCCAGAGTTGCCACAAAATTTAATAATGACAATTCACCTTCGAATAAGAAAAGAAATTACAAGTGTCTTTTGTGTGAAAGATTATGTTCTTGTGAAATGACGTTGGAAACTCATATGAGAGTCCATGACAAGAAAAGACCTTATAAGTGTGATTACTGCAATAAAACCTTCACACAAAAAGGGAATATGATTTTTCATAGCAGGTCGCATACTAAAGGAAAACCACACAAATGCAGCGAGTGTGCTGAAACATTTACCTACTTTCGTGAATTGAAAGTCCATAAGCTTAAACATAATCAAGAACAAAAGTTCAGATGCAGTGTATGTGGTAAATGTTTCATGCGTGAAAATTCTCTTATCTCGCATTTGTTACTGCACACTCAAGTTAGACCATACAAATGCCAAGACTGTGGAAAGGCATTTGCACTGAAAACAAGCTTGAATATACATTTAATCTTCCACACTGAACAACGACAACACAAATGTGATATCTGTGGAAAATGCTTCACTTATAAAAAGTGCTTGAGCAGTCATCAGTTAAAGCATAGTGGAGAGCGATCTTTTACATGCGGTAAATGTGGAAAGTCTTTTGTTCATGAAACATTTTTAAAAAACCACATGGTGCTCCATTCAGAACTGCTTTTGCATGAGTGCCAAGAATGTGGTAAAACGTTTATGCATAAAATGCACCTTGATAATCACATTTTGCGGCATTCAAAGAAAGGTTTGTACAAATGCAAGGAATGTGACAAAGATTTTTCAAGTGAAGATGAGTTGAAAACTCATGTTGTGTTTTTGCATACAGGAGAAAAGCCATTTTGGAGATGAGTTACATGCAACTGATACTACCATGTCTTTTTGAGATTGTTATTCTGTGCAGTATACATATAAAACATTACAAACAGCTGAATTGCTCTTTTAACAATAAAATATCTCACCAGTTGTAAACGCAGGGTTGGAAGTCGTTAGTCAAAAAGCAACGACTATTTCACTATTCGATAGTGCCCAAAAAAGCAATGACTTTCCGCTATCGATACTTAAAAAAAGCAACGAATAGCAATTACTAAAAATTGACTGGCCAAAAAAAGCCCAAAAACAAGCCACCCGCAAACTCAAAAAAAGGTACCAAAACTCAAAAAAAAAACAATCTCAAACTTGCGGGAAAACTGCAAGGTTTGCAACACTGTTAACGGCTCTCACTGGCATGGTTTTTCTGAACTGTGTTGCCGCAAAATTTTCCTTAATCCCTTAAAGTTCGAAAACCGGAAGGGGATTAGGTCGGATAGTAATCCGACAACTAGCCTAAATCTCATAAATTCGTTTAGATGACGAAGTACCGGTAAGTGAACAACAAAAAATGATTCAGCAGTTCTCCTAAATATCGATTAGTGAAAAACGAATAATGATTTCGTTGCTTGCATAAAAAAGCAGTGAAAAACGCGCATTCGATATTTATTTTTAAAAGGAATGGGTATAAGCATTCGATATTCCGAAAGCAACGAATAATGCTATCGAATAGTGACAACTAGTCATTACTTTCAACCCTGTATAAACGTATGATATAGACTTATAATATTTTTTGTTGCTCTGTTCTCTAATGCTAATTGCTACTTTTGTAAAAATTACAAAAAACAGTAAAGCACAATAATACATGGCAATATGTATTCATGCTAAGTATTCATGTAATATTTTGCTTTTCTGTAATTTCTTATGTTTTCTTAAAAAAAAAATGATATAAACGTACTGATAAATAGTTTTACTCCTAGTGTATAGTATGAGCTGTGCAGTTGTCAAAAGAAAAAATATATAGGCGGCGTTCTTTTATAAATATTTTCTATTTCATCTGAGGCATTTTTGATTATTATACTATTGTTATGTTCCAAATATTCCATTGAATTTGTAGTTCTAACGCTGATCTATCAGTTGGCAAAACGTTTAAAGTTGTGTATTATTTTATCACAGTGTGTTGTCTTCATTATAAGTGTCTCTATTTTAACTCAGAATCGTCATGAAAGAACTCTCATCTCTCATGTTAGTGTTTTAGGTTTTAACCCATTTAACGTTTTTGTGATTATGATGGATGATTTTAAAAATAATGTGGTTCTAAAGAGTGTTCAATTTTAAAAATTGTGTTATATTTTGTTCTTGATAGTTCAGTTCACTGCTGCTTTACTTGGGCTGCTATTGAGTACTTCAAAAGATTTAATTAAAAAACAATGTTCTGCATAAAATTTACTTTTGTCCTAAATAATACTGTTTGTCTGATGATGCTATACCATTGTCCCATTTGTCTGCCCCATTAGCTCAGTGGTTACACGCCTGACTCAAGATCAAGCTGCGGTTAGTTCGGGTTTCGGGTTGTGCGCTTAAGCAACGCATTTTAGAACTGTTCTGCATTTAGCGACATTCAGTGAATGCAATAATTCCTCAGCTACAACAAGAGGAGACTTGACTCTGCCAAACTCGATAACCTGCCCTGCGTCAAAACCTCTACTCTACAAATATGCGAAACTACCTGGAATACCCAAGGCTGTGTCAGTCAAAGGATAAAGATTCAAAACCAAACTAATGTAAAAAAAAACAACAAATGCTTGGTTACTTCTGTATGTGATTGCTGTTTGTTATGTTTCATTTTTAAAGTACTGAATTGTCATGTATATTGTATGCTGTATAATTATGTATATAAATATAATCAGTGTATGTACAGTCGTACACGTCGTAGTGCAGTAGGACCATTGTTGTATTTTAAGCAAAAACACATTTTGCATGTTTAGTGTATTTACTTGTAATATAAATTTCACATTTAATGTTTCCAATTGTTTTGAGAAGTTTGCTTGTTTTTACATGTCGAATTCTGCCATTACTTTCTATTGTTTATCTTTGCAGTTTTACAATTATGCTAAAGTTAGACCCGCTGTAAACGATATAATTGTGTTCATATTATATCACCATGGGATGTTCTCTTCCTGGAATCGGGGTGTTCGGTACTGGTATATCTGCTAAGGCAACAATCTACTTACTTAAATCTACAGGATTTCGTGTCGAAGCGATCTGGGGCAGGACTGAGGATGAAGCATCAGAATTGGCAGCTCTTCTTGATATTCCATTTTTCACAACCCAGATCGATGCTTTGCTACTCAATCAGAAAGTAGATTTAGTTTGCATAAACAGTCCACCATATTTACAGTCTGAAATTGCCGTGAAAACTCTTGGAATTGGCAAGAATGTGCTTTGTGACAGACCGGCTGGGTTGGGTTTTGAAGATACCGAAAGAATGTTGACTGCAGCTCGTTACTACCCATCTCTTATGTCACTGATGACATATTATATGCGATTTCTGCCCACATTTCGTGAAATGAAGAAACTGATTTCCTCCGGATACATTGGTGACATGTTAATTGTTGAAATTAGAGTTCATTGCGGCATGTCATTGAACAAGCATTATGGATGGTTGCATGACAGCAGGATGGGAGCTGGTGTGTTATCTGCGTTTGGTGGACATTTTATAGATCTTGTGAGTTACATTTCTGGTCAAAAAGCAACTAAAGTGCATGGTTTTTTAACCACATTTCGAAAACACACTGAAAAGGTTTCTGGGTTTCGTGAAATCACCAGTGATGATTTCTGCACATTTGAAATGATGTTGGACAAAGAAGCTTGTTGTACTTGTGTAATAAACAACAATGTTCCTGGGACGTTTAACTACGAAGTGATGGCAGTTGGTTCAAAAGCGTGTCTCATTGCCAAAAATGGAGTTCTGCATGGCCAAGATAAAACCCTGACCGATTCCGAAAAAACCTTACTTGCTCAAGACGAGATAGGGTTTCCATCTGGTTTTGAAACAATCGGATCTACCGAACTTCTGGGCCAGATACCTGTTCCGTTAATTCAGGGTCTCAATAAACTTGTCGAAAGTCTAAAAGAATCGTTTTTAGATGAAGGCGATCGTCGGAAATGGGATCAAAATGCCTTGGAGTGTGCGGCAACATTTGAAGATGCATTGTACGTGCAGAACGTATTGGATTGCATCAAACGATCGAACAAGACGAACTACTGGGAACAAGTGAAGCAAATATAAATTCCGCACTTGATGCAGAACCATCGTTTCGAGACGTCGTGCTGATGCAGCATTTAATTGTACGATGACTGTGGTGACAAAAATGTATCGTACATGGATTGACTCTCAGGACTGTGCATGATTCCACATGGCTTCCCTAAGTGTTGTTTTACATAATATTCAAAAATCATTTTTATGTGTGTCCAATTCTTCCTTCGTGAATTTTTTCTTGGTGTTATATCAGTGTTTTAAGTTGCTGCGTGATATCTCATTCGCAGTGACAAAATTTTTTATGTTATTAGTGGCAATGTCACAATGTGATAAATATACTTTTTGATTATAAACTTTTTAATATTTGGCTACTGGTCATTGTAACAAGGCATATATCTTGCGCATGAATTATTTTCTTGTAAAGATTGCTTATACTATGTGTGAATGTTCATTGAAACAACAACACTTTCAACTAGTTGAGTTGCAACACAAAAAACATATGTAATTTATAAGACACATTGTAAAGTATCAATGAATAAGAGTTAGCCTGAGCGAGCACTGCGTCGACCTCTCACCTTAGTTTTTAAGTTTTGCGTTTTGAACAATGAACCTACTATTGAGGTATTGGAAATGTTACTGAAAAACCTGTAAAGTTGTCTCATATTGTTTGTCTGCACCTCAACGTCCAGACAATGTGCGAATTAACGTAACGTGGGAAGAGAGCCTTTTGTACTGGACCGCTAACCTACCATCATACTTTGCTTGATTTTGAAACTGATTTATTCGGTAACCAGCGTGATCAATGCTCAGGGTATTTCAATGAAAACTCAACCTGAATTGCTTTTGACGAGGGCTTAACGCCCTCGCGAGTAGCCTAATTGGTATTACAAATGCAAAACGTTTCCCCAGAGTTATATTTTCTTTTTCTGCTGCTTACTTTATATCGTATATATTAATTGAATAATTGTTAATGGTCAGATAGCGTTTTAGTTGATTTGTGCTAGTGCTGAGAAAGATTGTTCTATTCTTTTGTCTTATGCAAGTTTTGCTTTATAATACGTCTTTTTCTTAGATTTGAAGCAGCTGGAAAACAGGTCAATTTTATAAACCTTTCTCTCGTGTTTTTCTCATAACTTTTCATTTTTTAATATTCCATTTCCAGAAGCACCCGCTTGAAAGCTGTAGCGCCTCACACAGCAAAACCTGTCATTTTTACATTGATTCAACGTTTGCAGTCATTGACTCAGTCATTTACATTGAGTCAACGTCTGCAAATGTAAAAAACGACTGATTTGTTGTCTGAAATGTTTAAAAGACGATTGATTGTGCGTTTATAATTGTACTTCGGGACTCCCTATTCATCAGAAAGCACGTAGGCCTACAAAATTGTCCACGTATCGTGTTCATTTAACTGTTTACAGCCAAATATTTTGTGTAACTTATTGAGAGAAGGGATAAGAACATTAATGCAGATGTAAAATGCGTTTGTCTTTCATGTTTTTTGTTTTTTTTAATTGCTGTGTCGACAAATGTAAGTTTTCTATAAAAAAAAAAGCAGTTATGTTTTTAACTAGAATCGAAAATAATTTATTGCCATATTACTTTGAAACTTTCCAATATGGTTATTGGTTATTATAGTCTTATTTATAATTTCGCACATGTTTTGTGTTTTTTCTTTTATCTGTTCAAATATAATATGAGGCCATTTTCCTTGTTTCCTATCAACTCCCTCACGCAAATGTTTGCCGCCAAAATGTCGCAATATGGTGATTCTAGTACCCTTCCTTGGATGACGTCATATGATCTTTGAACAAGCATCAAGGTTTTTGTCTTGACTAATCTTGTGTCGCTGTCATAGAAAGGAAATCTTGAAATCACTTTTCCGATTTTGAGTTACGAAACTTGTTGTATTCCACCGTTCCTGCTTGTACTGATAGGCTAATGAGAACAGCGGCATGTCCCGTAAGGGAACGTTCAAATATTACGTAACGCCTTCGAGGGGAGGGGGGGTTTATGCAAAGCGTTACGTTAGCGTCACATCGGGAGGGAGGGGGTTCAAGCAAAACGTTACGTAACGCTTTCGAGTACGGAATGGTAGTTTTTTGTGCTGAATTCGTAGTGAAAAAGCGTTACATGGGGGAGGGGGATTGAAAAAAGCGTTACGTTGGCGTTACCTGGGGGAGGGGGGGTCAAAAATTCGGAAAAAAAAGCGTTACGTAATATTTGAACGTTCCCTAAGGCTGTCACGAGGTAACACGCAAACTCAGTAGACTCTGCTTGTACTTGGACCCACGTGTGCTTCTCCAAGCTGTGCAAAATACTATTACAAAAGTTCCAGTTATATTTTCCTTCTGTGGTCATGTTTAAAGTGATACTTGGTAGTTGAAGGTTTAGATTGAGTGAATAGGAGAAAAGTATAGAATCCATTAGCCATTCACATTCAAGCCAATCAAGCGTGTCTTGCCAAAGACACGATCGCCTGCTCTCGATAGTTGCCTTGCCAACGCTCTTTCGAGCAGCCGCTGCAAGTGCAACCACTGCGTTAAAGGATTCCACAAGTTCTCGTTGAATGTTGAGGTCGGCTGCATAGCCGAGTGGTGAGAGCCCTGGAACGGCAATCGAAAGGTCGCCGGTTCGACACCACTCAAGAGCATGTGGCTGTGTTTTCGGCAGGACACAGGCTTGCCTGAAGGTGTTCACTAAGATTGGCTTCTAAAATTTTGCCCCATTGCGGTCTGATCAGCATTCCGCTCGTACTTTTGTCAGAGCTTTCAAAACCAGAATGGGCCTGAGCAGCGAAGCGTGCGACTGTACAGTCTACGTAATAAAAGACGAGCAATCAGCTAATCACGCAACAGTTGTTACTGCCGGCGATTTAACTGTAGGCTATGTATGTATGTACTGTGTGCATCAAAACATCAGATTTCAACGTCAAAACATCAGACAGTTTGCTCAAAACCTTAGATCAGATGTTGTAACGTGGCTTTTGTTATTGCTGTCTTTTGTGACGTATTCTCGAGCTGTGTTTGCACTTTTTGGTCATTTTGAAAATAAATGAAACTTTGGGTCTTGCCAGCGCCAGTGAAAACAATTTTTTTTTTGAAATGTATTCTTGAATGTTCAGTTTACGCATTTTAATGCTTAATTCCCGTTTGAAAATTTCATTTAGTATGCCTTTAATCTAAATCTTCAACCACCGGGTGCAAGCCTGGATACGACAAACAAACAAAACTGTAATTCGTGGGCATTGGTTTGAGCCGCTTTGTAGGCTGCCTTTGGTTTAGATTAGAATGCAGTGCGAGAACAGTCTTCTATTACTCGTCTTGTTCTATTAAAACGCAATGCCGACTACACCTGCATAAGTTCGATAGGCACAAATTACTTGATTCAGTCCAAGCAGCTAAGGTAATGTTCAAAGATTACATCAAACCCTTGAGAAGTCAGAATTTGCGTCTAATCAAAATTTACGAGTACGTACAATACATGCAACAACTGCAATGTTTTGACAGTTTTGTGAATGGCTTATGCTGCTTCGTTGTAGCATTTGTTCGGTTCGCAGCGGCCTACAGTAGGCTGATTAAAAATCAACTTGGGATAACTAAAAATATAATGCGAAAATGTTGAGTGCAGTGAAAGTTATACGGTACCAATGGATTTGAAAATACGTTAAACAACAATTTTCATGCTGTTAATCAGCGAAATAGTTGTTCTGCGCTTGAGCTCAGTATTAAATGTTCAACACGTGTTGGCGAGAACGTACGCACGATGGCGATAAAGATTGTGCATGAGCGCTGAAAATATTTCTGAACACATTTTATTGTTCAACTGCCAACTACGAAGATATAATCACCATTCGTAGTCCACCCGACCACCCACAATCATAACGTATCTCTGATCAAGTCAAGCCTGATCAGTTTTTTAGGTTGTGTCTTTCCACTCCCCTTTGAGACGATTGCCTAAACTAAATGTCAGGCCACGTGACGAGGATGCACTGTGCACTTTCTATCCATGTCATGCACCTCGATTGGTCCACCGTAGGCCTGCATGGTGGAGAATGATGAGGATTCGGACCGCGACCTGCCAGTTGAGTAGCCCTAGTAGCAGTGGCGTATTTAGAAAGTTTGTTAGGGGGGGAGGGCAAGCCATTGCGTCAGTCAACCGCGTAGCGGCTGACTGGAGGCCAATGGTGGTTTAGGAGTAGTACACACGGGGTAGTCTCAACGGTAGTACACAGGAAGCTCAAATTTGGTGAAAACGGCTGCTAATTGGCTCAAATTTTGTCTACTTGGGTTAAAATTATACTTATTGCCTGATCATTAGGGGGAGGTCATCGCCCTTTATCCACCCCCCTAAATACGCTACTACTGCTTGGTAGCCTATAGACCAATGTCTGACTGCTGTTAGCAGCAAAAGTATTGCAAGGCTCAATGCCTCGTAAATTTGATGGATGAATTAAATCATATTTTTATAGACTTTTCTTCAGTTTTTCAACAGCTTATAAGTCGGTTGCACAATACAAAATGTTTCATGGTAGGGCAATTGCCCCCTCCCGCCTCTGCCTGTGACTCTCAATAGATGCACAACAGCCTGATTTAGGCTATGGGAACGGAAGCTAGTTAGCGCGATGATGGCATTGCGCAAGGTGTAAAATGCAACGTTTTGATCAAATATGATCTGTGAGTTTGTTTTTGGTTCTGTTGCTCTCCCTAGCACGACACCTCTGTCAGCTATGCATCGTTAAGTGTGCGCTAGGAAGAAAATTTTGAAATCGGTCTTTTAGCTACAAAGTTCCCGTACGTTTGACGAAAAGTACAAAATACATTCTCTTCATACATTGCATTTTTCGATATACTCTGCTTAAACAGAAGACGCTTTTCCTTGCTTTCTCGTCACCTAGGCCTCTTGGTCACCACCAGAAGGCAGAGTAGTTCATGAATGAGGTGGTGCGTAGTAACCTACGCATCGCATCCTGCCTGCAATCTACTTATAGCAAAACAACAAATCGATGTCGAAACATAATAATCTACTTTTATGAATGACTGAATTAATTTAGAAATTAATAAGTCTTTCTAATTTGGGTCTTAATCGTTTTTGTTTTCTTGAAGTTTTATTTGTAATGTTATTTAGTTTTTGAGCGTCGCTTTACATTAGTTACATTTTGTTGCCGTGTGTGACAAAACAAACGTAGATGGCCCGAGAGATCATCTTTACTATCCGCGTGTCACTGGATACCTGGCAAAGGAATTCAGATGTGTTATTCCACAAAAGAAAATAGTTTCTCATAGTAAAAAATCCTTTGTTTGGATGCTATATCAAACGTACGAATTGGTGGCGATTGTGTTGAATTGAACATCGGCAGAAAAGCATTCCACGCGTGTTTACATTTCAACAAAACAATCAATTTTGATTTCTTGACAAACGAATATCATGTAGCCTACCGAGCTGAGAGATAGCAACCTATTGTCATTTCGAAAAATGCATGGTTGTATATTTTAGCATTTTCACTGTCGGAGATAGAAAACCGCGTATACAATTTTGCATTTACCAACTGCAGCATTGCAAATAGAGTGTGGACTAGATTGTAAAAAAACAAAACAAAAAAATACACTTTTAATCTGTCTAATTAGTTTTGGTGAATGTTGTTATCGCTTTCTCAACAATGGACTGAATTTCGACTTAAAGTAAGATTTAAGAACTTTTTTACAGCTCGCTTTGCCAGGTCCGTTGAGAGGATATTTTGGGCCCGGTACCTATGAGATACCTCGAGCTCCAAATCAAGACATTTCTAAGAAAAATGAACTACATCCAAAAACAGCGATGGTTTCTTCATATTCTCTGACCGCTTAGAAAAGTTTCGGGCCCTAAAAATTATCCCGGGCCGGGTCTGAAAGTACCCCTTAGACCCCTCCCTGTCAACGTTACTAGTTTTGGACTTCAAGGCAAAGCGGATTCGATTGTGATGAATCATCGAATGGTTGAAACACCTGCCTTTCGATACTCTTGCTGCACTACACACTTGTCCGTCGAACTCCATCCAAACCCCTGCAAGAAAAAACATTTCTTTTTGAAGTCAACACCTACACAGCTATTTGCTGGAACTTTGGTAGAGAGTACACGTTCTTGTACCACAGATACACAACACTTAGTAACTTCAAATGTTTTATTATCATACTTTATTTAAACAAAACATATAGCCTACATACATAAACGAAAGATTTTCGACGGTTGTCAGCACATCATTTTGTCCTCACTCCTCATCAGGAATAGCCAAATAATTTTTGTTAGTCTACATCAGCAATAAAAAAGGAAAAGACAATTAGAAATTCAATTTTGACTACACGCTAACCACAACTTTACCAGTTCTTTGTAATTAGTTACTTGTTTGTGATTAGTCAATACTTTAGTTAGTTACTTGTTTGTGATTAGTCAATACTTTAGTTAGTTACTTTGTTGTGAGTTAATTCTTTGTAGTTTTTGCATCAGTAACCCAGACAACGAAATCCATCGTGTTTATCTTGATTCAATGTTTGCAGACGTTGAATCAGTGCAAAAATGACGGATTTTGTTGTCTGGGAAGTTCTTGGTGGTTAATGTAGCCTATAGTCTAAATTGATTACTAATTGTCTTTTTTTTTTTATTGCAATTGTATCTATCATTAAGCTATTTCTTTTGATGACATAACGATGTTTTGAATACGTTCAAAAATCCTGTTTGTTCGTTTAATTTTGTAGGCCATGTTTTTTATATAAATAAAGTAGTATGTTGAAACATTTCGTTTGATATTGCTTAGTTTTGCATTCCTGCAGTAGCCTACAGCTGTTTGAATTTTTAAATTTATTTTGTACAATGTTGGTGCAATAAAGTATAGAATTTTCTCACTCACAAATGCACTATGTTATGTATTCTCACACTGGGCAACAGCATGACTATTAATACTTTTTCGGTAATTTTGTAATTGTTTTGAGCTATGCAATTCCACTTTAAACAAATAATTATTTGAATTATGGCTCTGAATGCGAATGAAAAAACAATTGAAATTGTAAAACTTGTTTAGGTTGTTGTAGCTTGCCGCAACACAAAGCAATACACATTCAAACGTTTGCTTTTTACGTTGTTTTTAGGACGTAATTTGATGTTTAAGTGAGTTGAGTAGTAAAAGTATCTTCTTGATATCATTGTGGGTAGGTTTACATTTGTAAACAAAAGTGTAAAAGGAATGCCACCAATCAGACACCAAACTTTTCAAACGCTCACTCCAAGCGAGACGCAGTTGTAGTATTGAATTACGAGTTACCGGATGGAGAAGGTAACAAGCAATCGCCATGCCAACCTAACAAAGATTTCTTTCTCTAACGTTGCCGTAGAAATCAGATTGGAAAGCTGTCACTCTGAAGCAATGAAGATGTTCGTTTGACCGCATCTGGTGCACCACATATGGGTAGGTTTTTGCAACTCTTCGTTGGTCATTGTGGTTTTACTTTTGTAAATTTGACACAATTGATGAACAGTTTAACCGATAAATCAAGATTTCGTTTTTGTTTTGTTTTTAAACTTGTTATGATATTTGCAAAATAGTTTCTGAAAAGAACTTTTAGTTTATCCTTTGTGAATTGCAACTATCCTTGCTACCCGATTTTAGATAATGCTATGTTATTGAGTCTATATGTTATATAGCTTAAATTGTCCGGCCAGAAACAATTTCTCTGAAAACAATGTACAAATGCAACTGTTGCTAGCTGCTATCCTGTGTCTGGTGGTTGGAAATTTAGATTGAACAGACAGGAAGACAGACGTGGAACCGACGCCCTTGGTACGTTGTGCATTCGGTTTTGTAAGGCCCACGCGAAGCAGATATAAAAAAAACGCGATAGCTTAGTTTTTAAACAAATTTCAACTAAAATGAAAGCCGGTGTGTGATGACGGTCTTCAATACCAACGTTCAAAAATTTGCGGTATTATTTTTCAATTTGTCTTTTTGTGGAAGCAACCAAACAACAATTTAAAATAAGTTATAGTTTAAAAATAAATATCAGTTTTAAAATAAATGGTGACTAAACTTTAAATCAATTAAGCTGTAAGCTACATATTTTTAATGGTACAACTTTACAAGTGAACCAAAACGACCATATCCAACAAAGACTAATAAAGTAGACGGTAATGTTATTAGTAGGGCCATTTTTATATGACCTTAAAAAATCAATAATATGACTTTATTTTTTGGAAAATATGACTTTATATGACTTTATGTGCAAATCGTTTATTTTTACATGCGCACAACATCACTCACGGAACTAAAGAGTAAAACATACGCAACATAACAGTAATACACATCCATTTTTATTTTAAACCACTGTGGCGTAGCTGTTGTAGTACAGTTTCATGTAGTGTGGAATGTAAGAGTCTTTGAAGTTACGATTTGGACGTAAAATGACTTTAGTAAGGAAAATGAGCGCTCCACAGACGCTGACGTGGGTTGACACTTCTGCAGTTTTGCATAAAGCGCTGGTGAAATGTCTTGTCTTTGTAGCTCCATAATTTGTTTCACATCGTTTTTGTCCAATCGCTTTTTAATGTAATTTTTGAGCTCAAGCGGATCTTTTCCGAAATCAAGGGCATTTAGATTAGCATGGGCCTCTTTGATGGTGTATGTACAACTTTCCATTTTGAGTATTAAGTTCGAAATATTGTTGTAGTGGAGACATATTTCTGTTAACTGACTAGTCAACTTTGGATCGTTGACTGAATTTTTGACGCTCTTTACAATAACTCCTTCACCTTCCCATGCATTGACTATTTCTTTCACTTTAATGCAATGTGTGACCTCATAAAATATAGGTCTGTGACTGTAAGTGTTATGTAGGCTAATCCTACAGTTTGCCTTTGTTCAATCAGAAATTGCCTTACATTCTTAGTGCTTAATTGCTTCACCGCTTAAATTGGTACTTTTTATTAAAGTATACAACGGTATGACTTTATAACTCAAAAATATGACTATAAAACTTAAAAAGCTGATTTATGACCTAACCAGGAAAATATGACTTTATATGACTTCATAACTTTCTTAATATACCTCATAGGGATGCGGTTTTTGCGTTAAAATTGATTTCACGACTTACTGATGCATAGAAAAAAATATGACTTTAATGACTTTAAATGGCCCTAGTTATTAGCCTGTTATATTGTATACTTGTAGGGTAGACTGTTGAAATAAGGTTTTTACGCAGTTTACACACATCAATGATGATAATTTGTTCAGTATTTTGTTATCACTCACTCCATCCACTGGGAAGATATTCCATAACTTACTTTTTATACATTTGTTTGATGTCAAAAAACGCGTAGGCCTGCTTTTAAGTTTTCGCTATAAACGTTCATACGTAAGAATGTTATGCAAGTGAATTTTGCACTATTTCGTGCTCATGAAAATTTTCTTAACTCGGCAGATGAAGTAAAAAGATAAAACAATGATTTGTTTATTTAGATAAATAGCAACAGGGCGGCGATCATCAAAACATTAAGTTGCTAAGGTGCTCGGGAGTAGGTAACTACGCTTGCTTTGTCTTGATTGGTTGAGCGAACAAAAACGTCACTATGGAGACACAGACACTGGCCTTGTAAAGGAGGAGAGCATTTGATTTACATCATTCATTGAGTCAAACCCTGGAAAGCGGTCATGTTTGGATTAGAGAATAAAATAACAGATTTAATACAGATTTAAAATAATGAAGACTTTGATATATTTCAATGTGCTTATGGCGCGACAGATACTGTTTTATAAATATTGTGCTAAGACTAAGTTGAAAACTATAAATATTCGTATAAATACGTAAGTTTAAAATTTTGTGTTATTTGATAACCGTTTCAACAACATGAGATTGAATTCACTGGTTTATATAGTTATGAAAGGTTGTAGGTAATTTATAAACGACTTTTCATATTAACAGGTTATTGTACTACTTTAACGTAATAAAAAAGAATTTTGAGATGTTGAAGAATCATATAATATAACACAATATAGGTTACTTTACTTATTATTTATATGCAAGTAAAGTGGTTCGCGTTTTTTTTAACTTAAAAATGGCAACAACATTGCATTAAGACTAAAACGTTTTAAAAGTGTACAATTATTTTTAACAGAGCTATCGTATTGCTGCATTTTATTCCTTGCTAAAAAGCCCGCCGATAAACTATTAAAATGGAACTTGGTGATACTGGTGTTTCTCTCGGTGATGTTGCTGGTGCCACAAAAGCTGCAGGAGCATTAACGAAAAGTTTACCAGGAATGGCTAAAGCCACTGAAGGCGGTAAGTTAAAAAATTTCCAGCAATGAGGAGCAACATTTTTGATATGGTAATTGGAATTGACGATTTGTTTATTGAAACTACGGTTTCCTGATTTAACTGCAATGAGCGCACATTTTAATTTTGAGGCTTTTCTTCTCAAAGTTAAGCAAAAAAACTTCTTCTTTCGCTGTTACATAAAGGATAGTTAAGTTATGTTCCAATAGTTTACATGGAATGCTTCTAATAACTTAACAATCTAAACAGTGTGATGTTTTTAAAGATTGTATCTATGTATTTCAGGATCAGCTGAGCCAGAAGTCTGCTCACAGTGCAATCAGAAGATTGTTACTAATCAGCCAGGTAATGTATTTTTTAAACTTAAAATTATGTGATGCTTCTAAGTTGAATAATGTTTACACGCTATGCAAACAAAATCATGTTAATATATACATTGTGAAGTAAGCAACGATCATGCTGCTAAAAGCGAAATTCAATCTATTGCATCATGTTAATAGCTGACCTAACTTGGCGTGCCTTTGAACATGTAATCTGGCAATAGGTGACAGTAAACCTACTATGCCTTTAACCACAAAAGCGGGTATAGGAAAGGGGTTACACAATTTGGTCATTTCCCCATAGAGAAGAACAAATGCAATATTTGATGACAGAACAACGCAGGATTGTCATCATGTTCAAGACAAATCACCCATTGAGACTCCAAGTTAATGGATAGCTCCTTTCAAGCTAGCTTTCTGTTTGCGTCATTTTTTCGAGCCATGCATAGCTGTAGTAATAATAACGTTATGGTTTTATTTAGTGTCGCTATACAACAGCTAAAATCTTTTAACAACAGGGCTCATGTTTATAGGGCTCGATATTATCACTTTATTACCCGATTTATTCTCACTGCGTTATGCAAGAAAGAACACAATCGGTAGGCTACCGTTTAGAAAGTCTTCGGTTTGACCCAACTTAGAATCGATCTCCTTTCTACCAGCACTAGAGCCGAAGGCGAAACCACTCGGCCACTGAGCTGGTGCATGGCTGTAGTTCCTTCAAGATTATTTTCTTGGTCTACTAATTGCTTGTTGAACACCACATTTTAAGAGTCTTACATTCACGCTTGCTCTTAGCAAAACAAGGAAAATTGTAGATGACGCTGCTGCAATTTTTCTCCAGCAATGGTTACAACGTTTGATTTGTGATCACAACGTTTGCTTTAACAATTTTTCTTTTTTAAGGTGCCAGTGTAGCTGGAGCCATAGCGAGTGCAGACCAAGCCGCAAACTGCTGTAGTAACGCTTTTGATTGCTTTGGCAAAGGATTAGATGCCGTTGATCAAGTACAAAGCATGACAGGATAGGCGTAATTTTTTTCAAAGATTTTGATTCATTTCGCTTTCATTTTTTCAACAAAAATGCGTTTTCTTCATCAAGTTACCTATTCTAGTTCATAACTTATGTCTAAAATGCATTATTTGCTGATTAACTCCAAAAGCATTATTTAAATTCAGACTTACAAATTGTATTTTAATTTTCGAAAATGTGTCACATAGTATGCTAAACAAATTGCGTATTTCAACGATAATGCTACCTATTTCGTATGCACTTCATGCCTTTTTCAACAAAGTTATAATCCTAAATAATGTATAGTTCCATTGAACAACCATACCATGCCATTGTACTCAACGTTTCTTTGAACGCATAATTTTAGTGAAAAATCAAAATAGACTTAGCCTACGAATTATGGAAACATCAAATGGAATAAAAAAAAAAGGCTCAAATGACTTGTCAAGTTACGGTGCTGATGAGCATTATGATCGCTCGAATTAGAATTGTCCTAATTTCACCGTGTTTATGATTGTAGCCTGCGGTCTTGTGTGTTCAGTAGACTGTTACTTTGGCAAAATAGTCAAGTGTATTTTGTTTCAAATAAATTGTTTTCGTCTTTTTTATTGTATAACACGATATCCAAAATGTAAGTTACTGATAGTTCGCTGTTTGAAAGAAATTGTATTTTCTGTCATCAATCGTCTCTTAATAAATGCAAAAAAGCTCAAGTGTTTGCCGAATTAAGATACAGTTTTTATGTGCAGTAGGATACTTACGTTGATTCAAAATAGAGCTTTCCTGCGACGCTTTGATTAAAATTTAGATGGCTTAGACGAGAGCCTTAGAATAAGTGCAACCTAGGCGCTGTTGTTTTAAATTTCCCTGTTATGTTTATTTTCTTTGAATATAATACAGTATGGCTGACGATAAATAGGAGGGCTTGTGGGCAAATGAGGATTGATCTCTTGTAGTGCTGCATGCAATGTGTAGTTTTTTTTTATAAAGTCGCAATCAAACTTTTGATCTGATGTTCAACAAGCACATTTTATCTTCGCAAATTGTTTACCAAAGCGTATTAGTCCATAAGAAGTCAATGCACTTTGTGTGTGAACCATGACCTTCTTTATATGAAGATGGCTATGGTCTGACCACATACGCGTGCTCTTGGTAGCCCAGGGGTAAAAGCGACTCTTGTTAAATTTTCTGTTCTTTCTATTTGTTCACCGTTCACGTATATTAGGGCCAGCCTTTGTTGTATTTTCGAAGAAACAAAATAAACAACAAATTTAAACATGTTTCCTCGGCAACTGGTGTAGACTGTAGAACAATAGGCTACATTCAATACATTCAAACTGTTGAAAGAGCATCACTGTTCAGTAAAACTATGTTTGCAGGCAATCAGGGCCTCCGAGAGAAGTCAGCACTGGTCGGGAAACAATACGAAAAATGGGCCCTATAATATTTTTAGCAAATATTGCGTTGCATGTTCGTGTTAAGCTGAAATTAGCCTACTTTCCTCAGCATGAAAAGAACTTCGCTCAATGTAAAAATCATAATAATCACTGGATTACACTTGCAGCAAAAATGCCATTGAAGCTAACTATTTTGTCTAGAAAGCTTTGTAAACACACAATAGGCCTACAGGCAACGAAAATAGTTCAACCAAGCATTTAATTCAGGAGTGTCCAAACTTTTTTCCACGCGAGCCAGATTTGATAATAAGTCTTCGCTGGCCAACAGCCACAATAATTTTTCTGAAAACTGCAAGTTGAATTTATATGATTTTTGTGTGTCTGCAGGCCAAAATAACACATTGTACAACAACAGGCGCGGGCCATACAAAAACGTCTCGTGGGCCGGAGTTGGCCCGCGGGCCAGACTTTAGACATCCCTGATTTAATTCAACCCTTTCTGGACTTTTTGCAATGCAAAGTTAGGGATCACAGCATCAAATGATAAAATTTTGCGACGTCTGAATTGATGCACAACATGTATAGTTAGGCTTTTCAATCGGTTTTGAGTCATAGGCCTACTGGAGCGCAAACAATTCTTTACAAATTTCAGTAATTGCTAAAATCTCGTTCTCAAAGCGCAACCGTTGGAGGTAGCTACCGGAACACAAAAAAAAAAATCATAACAAAACTATTTGGAAAAACCTTTCGAAAGTTGCAATCAATGATTCCTTGTGTAGAGATTATGGGGTGGTTCGATCTGGTTTGCAGCTAAAGTTTGCTGTGTGGCTTTCTGTCAAAAGTACCAACTCATCCAAAATGTCTTGAAAAATGTCATTGTTGTAGCCTACGAATGGTTTAAATTTGTCCCACATGCCCGCAAGTGCATAACAGACATATGATGAAATTTTCATGGAACTTCAAACTCATCGACGATATGTTTGAGTTTGTTGATACATTTGTCAATACCAACAACTATCGAATCCTTTGCAATGTACGGTAGAATACATTTCCTTCGAATGATTCAGCTAGTTAAGTGGAGTTATAAAAGCGTTCTGTCCTCAGGAAAAGAAAATCATTTTCTTTTAAAATTATAATTGCCACTGCAAGTTTAGCTTGCGAGTAGTAACCTACTCTTCTCAGCTTTCTCTTAATTAGATTACACCTTCCTTTAATTTCATTAAATTCATCAGTGAATCTTGTTTACGACCGTAATCCACATAATGCAAAGCAGTCACAAATTTAAAACTGCCAGTTGTAGGCTACTTTAGCATTGACTCAGCTTCCGATCAAGCTCTTGTTGGTTCCAACTTGATGCATTTAAGAAACGTCTTTAGAGCTTCAATTGCAAAAGGGTAATGTAAAGCATTGGGTTTGACTGCACCACACCTTGATTACCCTCTCGAAGTCAATTTTCTTTGCAAGGTGATACGACAGCTATCTTCAGATTTTTCAGATTTTTTCTTCTGACTGGGCTATAACTTTAAAGATGCCACTAACTTACAGATAATCAATTACTCCAAAATGATAAGACATTTGAACAACGCTGTCTGTAGGCAACATTATGAATTCCAACTAGATTTAAGCAACAACATCCTTAAACAAAAAACTCAAATAAAGAAAAAAATCACTACCTTCCAAAATCACATCATGAAAAGCATGACCAACAAAAGGCTACTTGACCACACGAAAACAGAAGATCTTTTAACTATGACAAAATTATATCCAATTGCAACAATAAGTTAATAAAATCAAAAGTTTTAAAACAGTTCAGCCACACTTAAAGATCACAATTCAGAATCAGCAAAGTTTGCACAGAAGGCAAAGTAGAAGGAAAAAGAAACGTGGCACACAACCAAAACGATGGCAAGACAACATCCAATCATGGACCGGACCCAACTTGGCGACACTGGGCGAGCTGGCTCAAAATCGCCACTCTTGGAAGCAAATAACTCATGTTGATGCGCAATCTGCTGCAGGCGGAGATGATGACTGATGATGATCCATAAACAAAAAATATACAGGATTTACTTTCTTTAATCGTGCTTGGACTGATACCTTTAACTTTCCCAGATAACTTATGTTGGATACAACATCCTATGCCTGGCCAACGCAGATTTTGAAGTTAAGGTTCAGTTGTCAAGCAAAAATAGTTCCCGCTTAGCTAAAACAGCACCAGTTTTCAAGTTGACACTATCAATACAATCGAAACCGTTCAGTGATACAGAAATCATTTCAGCTTCAGATTTTACGTCTTGAATCTGTTCAACATAGCCTACTTTAACACGAAAATGATTTGTTCTTGGTGAGAAGCATTGAGAGTGACATTTACAATGATTGAGAAATACTTGGAACTACGCACTTCATTAAGAATTTGTTGATTATTTAGTTGGTACATTTTTACTTTAGTACTAAAAATGGGCCCCCCTCAAAAGTGCAAAAACAAAAAACTACTCGTTTTTCCTTTACAATGTTTTGCTAGGGGGGAAACTGGCCCGACTTCCACCCCCCCTCTCGGAGCCACTGCAGGCAATTAACGACGGTAGTAGTTGAGAATGCTGCGTCTTCAGGTTTTCCCAAAAGACTTCAAGAGATAATAGATTTTTCTTGAAAGGTTTTCAAAACTTTTGATGTAGGCTACATTTCAATAACGCACAAGGATTAAAATAGAACTTTTTTCCCGAAACCCTTTTTAATAGATAAAAGTTAACATCTAATGTGACATTAAAAAGTAGCTAAAAACTTCGATCTTTATTATCCGCTCTAAATGGATCCGGATGGATTTGGATCTGGATAGATGTGGATGGATGATGGATCTGGATGAACACACAGAAAGAACGTAAGTTATAGGTCATTTGAGGGCTGAAGAAATTGCTCCAACAATTAAATCTTGCTCTTACCCAAAATAGATAAAGGTTTAAAACTGTATGTATATTTGGACTTGGAAAGTTAACCAACAATTCAGTTTAGTCCATTTACGTAGGCTATCCTTGTTCATTAATTTATGCAACGACCATAGCCTATCTATGAGCCTAAGCTTTTCGGGCGAGCAGTTTCTGGTAAGACTTGATGTGCCTACGTACGTTATTCACTGCTATTTAGCGTTGCAATTACTGAGATGCAATACGAGTAAGCTATTACCCAAAATTAGATCATTGGACCAGACCATGGCGACCTATATTGGTCGCTATTGATCAGACTCAGCAGACCAAGTTGTTAGAGACTAGATGACCTCTGTTTTGGTACCGGTACTTAGTACAAAAGTTTAATGTTACCAAAAGAAATTGCAGCTTTACGAATTGAACAAAAATGTGAATAGAGAATATATTTTCATTCTATTGTGTTGCGTTCGCCATTTCTTCAAAGGAAGAACTTTTAGGCCTAGCCTAATCATTTTTTTTACTCGCTTCGAGTCAATTAGCCTATATTGAGCTCACGAACAAAAGCGCAGAAACAAAATCTGAGTAGTTTCATTCAATGTAAAATTAATATGTGAACTTGACACTGACACCTATCTTTTGACAAACCACAATACCAACCAACGATTAACCACACAGCCATCAACCAACAAAGCTCAACATCAACCAACCAACGATTATTCGAATCAGGGTAAATCGATGAGCCACACATTTCAGAGACAGTGCCTATTCACTAGTGGCACCTAGCGAATGAAATAATTTTTAAGCAGAAGCACATCAAGAAACGAAGCTAACCTAGAAGACCTCCATTCGGTCCTGGGTCAAAGATTCAAAGTTCTGCAAGTAACTGCTAAGATTAAGTTTCCGAAGAGGTTTTCTTAGCACAAGCATAAAAATATCTAATCGATTGAGTAAAAAAAGAAGTTAAACTCCTGCAGGCTCATGCAAATTGAAAAAAACATCATGGAGATGTGCAAAAGTTTATTTTTTCTGCTTTTAACGTCTGGGGCAGGCTATAGTACATAAAGGAAAACGTGTTTTACTTTTTCTTGTATACAAATGAGTTACAACATGAATCAACTATTTTTATGGAAAGTCGAGATTAATGCTGAGTAGGCTACTTTGAATAGCCTAGCCTATTTTTGTGCTAGATTTAGATTATATTGATAAATACCACATTATATATTTTTTGCACAATTTAATGCTATACATTTATTAATCTCTCAAAATGATTGATTCTGAAAATAGTTCTTTTTTGGTTGCAAAGACCTCAACGGGTATTGCATGCTTACAGAATTGTCTCACGTCTACGTAAAAATAGCTACTAACTTCAAAGTAGTAAGCAATGTAGGTCTATCGACAAATCTGGCTACAAATAAACGGCAGGCTATTAAGAAATTAAAAAAACAAAGGTATAGTCTCAGTCTCACTACCATCCAGGACTTACGATCGAATACTTTCATTCCATTCTGACTTCTGAGTAATATCTGCAGTAGGCTACAGTAGGCTATATTATTGGGAAAACTTTATGCTGAGTAGGCTACTACAATGTCACAACATTTCAAGCTCTCATTCGTAAAAAAATATGTCAGTTTGTAACACGTTGTTAGTTATCTTCCAACCAATAGATTTGTGAACTAATGCGATCGGACTGTTACTACGTTTCTTGGCAGTCGAGTGTAGCAAGTATTGACAGCGATAGGCATTTGTTTCGCCGATGAGGCTGGGCTCATCAGTATTGCTCCACACAATGCTCGCTGTTCTACTGTGAATAGTCAGGTAGTGCGGACGCCAGGAAGATCGCTTCTTCTCAACCGGACTATTAGTCTATTACCATCAATCTTTGTAACTTATATGGTACATTACGACACAGCTCTTTGGAGTTGAGCATTTGTTTTATGTTTCCTTTTTATGTGTGATTGTAATATGAACCATCTTGAGTCTAATGCAAATAGAAATAAATAAATAAATGCAATATCATAAGTAAAGTGAACAAACACTCATAATTTTACAGCAAAAACAATCCTGTAAAGCCTGGCGCTAGAGGACGTACTTTAGTCAATATTGACAGAGTGAATGTGCGAATTCACTGACAGCACATTGTGAATTTGCAGAAAAACTTAGGTACAATTTAGTGTCGTAACGTATGAAACCTTGCGCAGATAAGCAAATGTAAAAAATTAATCATGTTTTCAATCCCATTGATCCTGATAACATTGCGAAAACGATACATCTTGAGAAAATTAATTAAAACTACACATTTGGACGCTTGTCTGAGCAAATGGTCTGAGCAAACGCAAAATAACATTCGTTTGATTGAATGATTTCTTTTGTAGAAAGAGATTTGCGTGATGTGTTATTTTTAAAAAAATCTACAGTTCTACACTTAGCCCAGCAACCGTGCAGTAGAAAGAATTGTTTACTTTTTAAAATGCTAACGTCATTTTTTTGGTTAAGGTTTGATTGATGTATTGTAATAACTCACAAGTGTTTTTAAATATTACAATACAAAGTGCAGCTTGCAACTTTTCGGTTGCAGCTTAACGTTAGCAGTTAACAGCTTAGAGTTAGTAAAATTCTGATATCATACAACTATAATTATCAACTGCTGTGTTATATTCGATAGACATTGTTGCCGTTCGACATTGTTCCCCAATGATTCAAATATCTAACATTCTCTCTAAAACATTTTAGTTTAAATATCTGAAATAAGTATGTGATAAAAGACATGGTCTTTAAAATAATCTTCGCGCCATTTCAAAGAGAATATTGCTCAACTTGGGCTTATCTAAAAATAAACTGCCTTTCAAAAATGGTGATTAAACCTTTTTTAAAACTTTTGTAGCAATAGTTTATAAGGATTGGGCTACAAATGGTAAAGTTTTGTATCGTAGGCCTTCTTTGAGTTTGGGAGAAATGTAGAACAGTGTTCTTTGTTAAATGTTTACACACGTCATAGTGACGCACAATCCGATTTTACGTAAAATATTTCGGCACATTACGCATGACGTCAAAGGTGTGAACAAAGTCTTAATTAAGCATAACTACTACTTTTTGCCACAAAGTTTGAACAAGACACTTTGTAACATCCAGAAATAAATCTCGCATATCTGGTTTATGCGCAACGTAGAACAAAAGAAAACAAGTCTTGTGCTTTTTCAAATTTTTGATAAAAGAATTTTTTAATTCGTTTGTATTTTAGTTTGATTCGCGACAATCAAACTTGGATTTAGGGATTGTGAAAAAATAACTTTACTGGCTTGGTGACTTTTTAAAAAGTGTTTATTTCAGTTTGAAAGACAATCTTTTATTTTAGCTACAGCATCGAAAATTATCTGGTAAAATTAAGATAATACCAAATGAATGCTATCATTAAATTTCGTTTGTAACTTTTCAAAAAAGTTGTTGAACAAGTTTAAGGTTGAAGGCAGGTAAAATCATTCATCAAATGCATATAACAAACCAAAGGTATTTGCGCAAATAATATTATACTTAAAACATATTATAGAAAAGCACTTACCTGAAATAATAATAGAGGTCTCTTAACTCCCATAAGTATTCACCAAAGTCAAAAAGTACATTGTTATTTAAATCCTGTGATAACATGCTTTGAAATGATGGAATGATAACTAAGGTTTATTTTCTATCAATGAACCACATGTAGGGCTATACTGTATAGTAAAACAAGAAAGCGGTAAGCTTGAAAATCAAGAAAGCGGAAGATAGTGGGATGACCGTCAAAAACATTTTTTGAACTTGTATTGAAATACTTTTGGATTGGTTTCATTTTTTGAAGTGCAAAAACTCATATGAGGCTTGAGAGTGACTGGCTGTAAAAGAAACAAAGAAACGCCGCACAAGATTTCAGTTTGTGACAAACAAAAGCGTTCAGCTAATTGCCTTGAGTGGGTGTGGGAGAATGTGGCAGAATGTAGTATCTACAATCGCACACAAAGATATTACTTTCTTCCTCGTTTAGAAGATTGGCATTCTTAAACATGTTACGAATTTTTTAGATGTCAAACATTTTATATGCCGTATATATGCTTATTTGGATAACTGATAGATGAAGACTAGTCGGCTAAACTGAATAGACTAAATTCTAACACTCTCAAATAACATCAAAATTGTGATAAATAAAAGATAGCACCATGATGGAGAATATGTGGTTAATCACAAATATAGTATTTTTTTAATAATAAAGTATTCTACTTCCTCAGAAACTAAACTTCATGGGCAAAGGAATATTACTGTCTTCTCTTTTTTCGTATCACACAAAATTTTCAAAGTTCAGGATGGGTTGTGAAAAGCCAGTTCAGAGTAGATTTTTCATATTTGACCCATGTAGAAAAAATATGCCCATACAGCAAGCACAACCCATACACAGAGCGACAAGAATAAAAACTAGCAGCAGCCCAAATGAACAAGAAAAAAAACATATTGAATGTTACCAGAAAGAACAAGACCAGAAATAAAATACCTGAAGAAACAAATCAAAAATGTTTGTAAAAATGAAAGAAAGCTGACATGGCAATGGTCAAATCATGAAACAAGAATGACGGAGAACAGACGGCCAAAATAACTATGAAAAAAATACCATAGAAAAGATGGCATGACGGTGGTGAAGATATCGGCACACCTGGATGAGAAAAATGAACGATAACATGATGTGAAAAGAGATTTTGAAGCTATCTGCCAGGAGTAACATGACAGGTCGATGATTACGTTGATATATACATTTGTTGAAGTTGGTATTGATGCACTGTTGTAATTTCAAATTATCTTTACGAGCTGCAAGTAACTTGCTACTACAAGAAGCCTCCGCTGTGATATACTGTATATACTGTATTATTCTGCAATATGCGAAGTAGCCTAGCGTTGCTATCATACAATTACAATGCACTTTCGAACCACATTAACGTTGGCAAAACTAACCAGAGCGCTCATACAAAACGCTCCATAAACAAAAAATCGAGCAAAACGAACCACATGTGAGTGTGACAGAACGAAATATTTTTTAAACTATTCATGTAATTAACATAATGGATTAAAATTGAACATAAACTATAAGCTACAAACGTTTTGTTGTGTACAAAATGTCTGTGGCTGAAGAAAGTAACCTCTTTACCAAAATTGTATCATGTAATTAAGTGCTACGATTTGAAAAAACTGCGTAAAGCATTCTGAGTCTTGTTTAATTTGTTTGCAGAGCGATCAAACATCAAAAGTGTTCAACTCAACAGCGTTCTTTAAAAACAAACTTGGGCAAAAAAACATCTATACGTAATAATAATGCTATGGTTTTATTTATTATCGCTCTACAACAGCTAAGGTCTTTTAGCTCATGGGTCATGTTTAATTTTATATCAGGTTTACGATGTCATTACATTATTACCCGGCTTATTTTCACTGCTTTTTGCAAGAAAGTACACAATCGGTAGGCTACCGTTTTTAAAGTCTTCGGTTTGACCCGACCTGGAATCGATCTCAGATGTACCAGCACTAGAGCCGAAGGCGAAACCACTCGGCCACTGAGCTGGTAGAAAACACGTATGACTTCATGCACAAAATTTGGCAAGTTGGGTTCACGAATGCCTTAGTTAAGAGTGAACAGCAATTACCTTTTTGCATTGCTGCAGTTTCTCATGTATCCAGCAAACAAATTAATTCTTTTTATATTGATTCAACGTTTGCAAACGTTAAAGAAATATAGAAAAGCGATTACTTTAAAAGTTTTCTTAATAAATTTTACCTTAAAGGTTATCCAGTAAATGTAAATTTGAACAAGACAATGCCTAGGAATGTTAAATTGATGCAAAACACCGCATTTTGTGCTATGTATAATTTGCTGCCAATATGAAAAAAAGATTGGTCAGTGTTCATAGTCTTGACCTCGAATCAACGAAAATGTATGTTTGTTTGAACAAGAAGGCGTTGCTGCCTAAAAATGTGATTGCGCCACTTTAGGGTGGAAGCCTGCTTGTCTGAATGCAGAAACACTTGCATAATCTTGATTTGTTCTCTTTCGTAATTATGATACATGATGATGTAGCCTACAATGTATTTGTATAGTTGAAGGTAACATCAGCTAAGCTAAAGTAAGTTATGCTATTATACGAGTAGACTATGTTACAGCTTTGCTTTAGTTTTCTTTTTTCAGAAAGCCGTTCATTAGCGTTGAATCAACGGAAAATTGACAATTTGACGCTGTTTTTGTTTCTTTTAAATGTAATTCTGAGCTTGAATTCAGCAACGCATTGTTTGTTCAGTTCTTGTAAAATTTACTTTATGACTGTTTGGATTTTCAATTGTATCCATTACGACAAAAGGCATGTGACCGGAGAAACTTCGTTAACTTGCACCATAGGGTTCTGCTTGAGTTTTGACACCTACTATGCATGTTGCAAGTGTCACCAGACTGCAAACCGCTGTATAGTTTTAGGTATTCTTACATGCCGGAAACATGCCCGTTTAAATGAACTTGTTCAATTTAGATTAATTACCGATTCTAACTACCCTTGTTGCTGATCACAAGTTAGTGCACTTGAAAATCTATTTGTTCAAGCCGGTTATGTCCTTTACAAATTTGTCCGACATCGAAACAATATGTTAAGATGAAAACTAATGATCAGGTGGAAAGATTTTACGATCCTCTTGTTAATCATTGTTGAATCGTATTTAAAAGCGAGCAATGGACTTGTAATGTGCCATTCAGTGAAGCCTCTTATGTACCGCTTGTACCTTAAAACTGTTTCTCAATAAGTTTGATAGTAAATATTATTAACTAAGTATAACAGATGTAAAGACAACGTTTTAGCTAACAAAGTTTGGTAATCTAAAAAACAATCACATATGAAGCAACAAGTGACAATAAGTCGGACGTAAAACTATGATTTATGTGGTCAAAGAGCTTTGATCTGGAATAAAATCTTGTTCTTCTTTGTACTGTTACTTGTAATTGGTAGTATTTTTTTCACATTCTTCTGGGGGATGATTTAGCGCTGTGGTTACGCCAAGCTAAAAGCTAGGTTTGTCTAAATGCTGCCATCTGTGACTCAAGATGACCTTAAAAGGCAACCGTCGACAATGAAAGACCGACGACGGTGGCTGTTAGCTTTCATTCTAGACATGCCGTTGTCCTGTGCGCAGAGGCTGTGGTTTGGCTGTCGTGGAATGTAGGCTAAAGTCAAATAGAAAAGGTTTCAGGTGTTTCAAGTATTCAGTTCATGTTGTGTTAAGTGGAGCTTGCATGACTTTATAAGAGGCGATCTTTGTTTACAGTCAGGGAAAGGCACCTAAATTTAGCACAAAACACTACTGTAGATTAATCACATTTATTCAACGCTCTACGATATAAAATAGATGTTAACCGTCCATGAATGCATGGCAACAAGCACTGCTGAGTGTTTGAAATATTTTGAGGGCTTATATTGCGTCACAAGCTATTCAAAAATATTTTATAATAAAACTGTGTTGCTTACACCGAAGTGTTTTATAGAATCTCCTGTCACAACAACAGGAAGTAAATTCATACAAGCAGTGTCTGCATGATGAGTGTCTGCAGAAACTGAGGCATTGAAGTTAGCTGTCAATCTCTACAAAACTACGTTTTCTGTCATTAACCTGTATACAGGCAGAATAGAAAGTTGTAGCCCTGTTGAAAGTTCAGCAAAAGCTAAGCCAACTGTGGCCTGTTACGAGTTTTCTCAGCACATGAGCACTCGCATGGCTTGAGCCGCAATGTATGACAATTTGTTGATATGTTTTAATCAATACCTAATTAGTAACCAACTAGGCACTCATAGCAATTTTCATAATTGTTTGTTCTGCTTTGACTCTAAACCTCTTTGTAAAAATGTTGTTTCTTTGTGGGTTTGAAATAAAACAATTTGCCAACTACGCAACTTGTGAATGCTTCGTTTATAAATACTTCACAAATCTGAAACAGTTTGTATTGAGACAAGGTGAGTTGCCTTAATTTTATGGTTACACTACCAAAAGAACTTTTTAAACAGCTTTAGTGATCTATGAGTGATCGCATTTTATATCATTGCAAAATACGTAGTTCAAAGGAAAAAGTCGACTTTACACAGCAAAAATACTTAATGTGCTTTAAACTGATCTGTAACCGCATCTATTCCTGTTCAAAACCATTGTATTGTCTTTAAAAATGATGCAGGTTACCTTTTAGGCTCAGCTGACTAATTGAATTACCAAAGGCTTATGATGTTTCACCAAATTTTTTAATTGAATTGTTCCGTCAACTCACCACCAACATTTACACCAGTTCGATTCTATTTCACAATGACAAAGCGTTTAGCAGCCAATTATTTAATTTTCAGCAGGCACAACCGTCTCGGTGCTCTACTAGCAGTAAATTTGTAACTGTTAACTGTTGTGATTAATTTTTATGGAATGCCTTCAACCGAAAAAATTGTTTTGCTGTCAAAGCTACTTGCCATCCTCTTGACATCTGTTGAAGTCCAGACTATGCCTTTGGATAACGGTTGGTATATGTAGTTTGTGAAAGAACTTATTATGTCAAGAAATATTTGAAATCTATTGCAGTGACATTGCTTCTTATTAATCTTCAAGCTTCAGAAAAAAAAAATAGTGAGCGAGGCTTGAACAAGCGTGTTTACATACTATCTACAATAACAAGAGAACAGCGTGCACTGTCACATGACAAAGTAAGAATTTCTAGGTGGTAAAATGTCACGAATTGATGGTAACTCGGTCTAAAGTATAAGATTCATCATCATTTTCAGCCTGTGAGAGCCCACTGCAGAGCGTAAGCCTTCCCCTTTTCATGCCAATTTACATGATTATGTGCTAGTTGGTACCAATTGGTTGTATTGCATTGTTTGTCAATGTCGTCCCTCCATCTTACTTTTGGTTTTCCTTTCTTTCTTTTGGTTTCTCGTGGTGTCCATGTTGTTAATTTTTTAGTTCATCTATTGTCCTGATATCTTGCTATATGACCCGCCCAGGACCATTTTAGTTTCTTGATTGTGCTTAATATATCTCGTAATTTCGTTTGATTTCTGATCCATTCGGCAGTCTTTTTATCTCGCCATGTTAAACCCATCATGATTCGTTTATGTGCTCTCTGCATAGTTCTTAGTTTAAGTGTTAATTTCTTTGTAAGGTTCCAACTTTCTGCACCATATGTAGCGGTTGGAAGGATGCATTGATCGTAGACTTGTTTCTTGAGAGAAAGAGGCAGGTTTGACTTAAATATCGAACTTGCTCTTCCGAAGGCTTGCCATCCAAGTGATATTCTTCTTTTGGTTTTATCTTCTTTATTGGAGTTGGTTGTAATTTTTTGGCCAAGATATATATTGATCAACTTTTTCGATAGTCGCTCCGTCCAAAAGAATATTGCTGTCGATGTCTGCCAGTTTGTTAAACATGACTTTCGTTTTGTTAAAGTTCATATGAAGGTCAATCTTTTTGCTTTCTGTATTGAGTTCACTTAGCATTGTTTGTAGTTGTTTAGGTTGCTCAGATATAAGGATGATGTCATCAGCAAAACGTAAATGGTTTATGTATTCACCATCAATTTTGATTCCTTTTTCTTCCCAGTTAAGTTGCTTAAAAATTTCTTTTAAGGTTGCTGTAAAAAGTTTTGGAGATATTGTGTCACCTTGACGTACCCCTTTTTGAATCTGAAATGGTTCAGAGTCTTTGTGCAGCCGAATTATAGATGTATTTTCCACGTAAATGTTTTTGAGAAGTTGAATGTATGATTGGTCAATTCCCTGTTTTTCCAGTGCTGAAATGACAGCTGATGTTTCAACAGAGTCAAACGCTTTTTTATAATCTTTTATAAAGTATAAGATTACTTAATTTAAAGTTGTCTGAATCAAAATTGAACAATTTTAGAAATTTAGTCTTTAATAAAATTGTGTATAAGCTCTGAATCATGGCTTAAAGCTTTAGTTTGAAATTAAGTTTCTTCGAAGCTGCTGTGACAATGTGGGTAGTGTAGACCTAGGCCTATTTACTTTCTGATATGCTTGGGAAGCCAGCCCCAGGTGACACACCTTGTTCTCAGCCTTACACAAGCCCTAATTTTCTGCGGTTTTCACTTTATTAGGCTAAGTGAATAGAGTTAAAGTTGTTGGTTCTGCTTTGGGCAGTTGCTTTTTAACATGTTTTATTTTGATCAGTGGCCTAGAATAACCATTGCTTGGGTGTTCAATTTTTTCGGCAAGCTTTAAACGCATTTTTAGTTTGCATAGCGGTTTTTCATGTCATATAAAATCATTATTTTACTTCGATATGATATATAAAGAGCCATTGTGAAAATTGCAATCCAAGTCGATTTATCTTTGAAGATCTGAAAAAAGCAAATACCCAGAAAATGCTCACTGTATTGTAATGGTACTACTTGTAATACTCCACTGATTGTAGTGCATTTAAAGAAAAGAATAAACCAGCAACTCAATCTCTAAAACTTTTTTCGTATAGATGCTGACTACAGCAACTCATATTATTCTGACACCAACCCGGGAACTGATGAAGACGACCAGTACCAAATAGACATCGAGCCCGAGAGTCCGGGCTATTATAAATGTTCTGAAGACGGATTTAGCATTAAGATAAAGTTCTTATGTGATGGTATGCCCGACTGCATGGATGGGAGTGATGAAAAATCAAGTGTGTGCAATGGTAAGAGACCTAAGTATAGCTTACGAAAAATTTCATACAAAAAGTACAATCTGTTGTAATGATTTGTTTAGCGAAGTAATGAATCATTGACAAAACAAAGCTACTTTTCTAATTTTGCCTAAAGAATAAATACTATAAGTTATTAATACTGCAACAAACTGCTCAAAGCTAAGCGAAAAAGCTAAGCAGAGAAAACTAGATTAAATACAGGTACTCAGGTAGGCTACTACTTACTAAAAACCTTAACTTTTATCTAAAATAGAATAAAATAGAATCTATTCCAATTTATTCTATTTGAATAAGAAACTTCCGACCATTCCAATAAAGGTGAAACAGCCTGTTAAGGTTTGCAGTAAATAGTAATTATATTTGATCTAATTTTACCTAGATGAACCAACTCATCAATTCATTATAATCTTGCGTCTACTACAGCCGTCAGCTATAAATATCTTGTACTTTTGCAATTTCTCATTTGCGCTCATTACAATTTTTGTATGTTCATAAAAGATTTCATCCATTCTTTCGTTTATTTTTTGTGTCATTGAAACTTAATGTTGTCAATCTCGCCTACCGGCATTCAGAAAATGGTCACTTTGCTGTGGATATGAGTATGACGATATCCACACTAAAGCAATCTCTATGAAAGTCTAGTGTTGGGGCAGGTTGCGGACACTCAGTTGATGATAGTTGGGTGACCTTGCTTTGAGTTTGACGTTACACTGACGTATAAAAACAAACAAACATTATTTCTGTTTCATTTTTTATTCTTTCTTCCTCTTCAAAAAGAATCAAGAAGGATTTTTTATTCATAAAATTCGTCCAAGTAACGTCAGCAAGTGATCGGAGGTTTAGAATTATTTTTATCACATTTTTTCGCGAAAGCTGTTATTTAATTGTTACCATTTCTAATTTTGTTCTCTGGTTGGACTATTTTCAAGCCACGGAAGTCACTTTTGTCATAAAGTTATATTTTTGCCTCTAGCGCTTTTATTCATAGTCTACTACGTGATTTAATTTCTTTCCAAGTGACGCTTGAAAAATTTTTTTAAGCACACCTGCCGCGGTGTTTTGTTTATGTTTGATCAAACGCTGGTTATATGTTTCTTCCCGGTTTTCGTACTTTTCGTAACTCACACTTTTCGTAGCGACATCGATTCGGAAATTGAGCAATTTTTGTTGAAAATTGAAGTTTCGAAATACTGTGGTACATTGGTGGTAACATCTTTCTTAAAGCATATTGTAGTTCAAGGGGAAACGTTGCTGAAGCATTGAAGCAATGCTATCGGCGTGGTGATATTGATTGCCATTTGATTGTATATTCAACAACAATTTTCTATTCAGCTTACAAGACAACCACTAATTCGGCTGAACCTGCTTACGTTAGCCCCCCACTCGTTTTTCCACCTGATGAATACGAAGTGAACTATTATGACTATGGCAATTGTGAAGACCCCACCGGCTTTCGGTGCTCATCGTCAGATGGTCTGTGCATTCCAATGATCGCCGTGTGTGATGGAGTTACTGATTGCCAGAAGGGTGAAGACGAACTGGCTTGTGGTAAGTGTAACTTATGTATAAGAACCCATTATAGGAACTTAGACCACATTGCAGTGCTGTCTACAACAGATCAAATCAATTTCATGACTTGTTCCTACACACCATAGGCCTACATTTTGTTGTGTTAGTTATTGTTTACAAATAAAAAATTAAATAAATTTTTAGTGAAAAAGCTAGTGTACGTGTAAAAGGCATCTAATAGCATATCCAGCCACCAAATTTAATCAGGCGATGAGTTGTTAACATCTTGTCAAAAAAGACTAGTAAAAGTGCAACCATGGGCAGTTATATAAAATGGATCATACAAGTGAGACCTACCAGTTTACAAACTTATTTTGGTTATGAATAGTAGCCTATAAGCTACATTCAGTATTCCTAGAAGGGGAAGACAATGGTCCTAGATTTAACTTATTAAAATAACTGGCATTCAAGATTTGCTAAGACCAATTGAGGCCTTGTTTTAAAAACAAAGGTTTAATGCCTGCAGGCGATTCTGTATGTTTAATGATTTTAAAAATGACATTATTCTCAGCAAGGCATCAAGTTACGTAGATTAATTGCTGCACTGTATTGACTGGTTTTGACTATTGCACTATTTTCGATTTTTTATTGTTGTTTTTGTCCAACATATGTAAAGCAAAAATATCTACTTTAGAAACCAATTTCAAAGAAAGCGGTTTAGCTTCAACATCACTTTCAAGTGAGACTTCGGAATTACCAAGAACCACAGAAGAAGTTACCGTGCACCCAAGCACACCAAGCCTTCAACAACAAGAAACAACAAAGCTCCCAAGCACAACTTTTAAAGAAGGTGAAGAACTAGTTATTATATATCTTTCAACTCTACTAGTAAAGGAGTTCGGTTTGCATTTGGTATAATGAAGAAGTTAACCTTGTCGCATGACCATATTTACGTTTGCATCCCACCAAAATTCCCAATCCGGCACACTTTGTATTCAAATCGATTTTTTTGTTGCCTTGAAGCGGGCTTTTTCGTTGGTAAACGTTTATTCAATCTGCTCTAGATATTGTATTTTATGTGACAGCCAGGCAATAAGACATTTGAATAACAAAACATAATCACACTGATTGTTGGGCACTGCATGTGAAAACTAAACCACAGCTTGAAATTTTTTATAAAAATAGTAAATGTGATTTTTTTTGTATATGTCTGTTTCACTACCGTCATTCGGCGGATTGGAGTTCTGTTCTCCAGCTGGTTGGCATAGCTGTTTTCCATCGGGGAGTAGAAAACCGTTGAAATCCATAAAAAACTTTTATGTTTTTTAAAGTTTTCAGTTGGGTGCTAGAAATGTAAATTTAAAAACGCCTCTTCAGTACCAGCTGTTGTTTAAACTTTTAAAGCAATGCGCAGTTAGGAAGGAAACTATCTCGACACCCGTTGTTTACATCGTCAGAGAGAATCTCTTCATTTTTGTGGATAAAACAGCAATTCGGTTCGTACAATGAAATGTCATTGCTATTTGAACAAAACTAATTGAGGTTTTGAGGAGTTTTTTGACCCTTTTATTTACAATAGGCTACGTATTGGCTATAAATAAATCGATGCGAAATACCGCAAACTTATAACTTTAAAACATCGCTCCAAAGCGTCGCAATGTTTTTTCCAGAACCTTTAGTTTAGCCTTAACCGTAGGGACAGTTCAAATATCGTGGTTACATTCAGTTTTTGGTTTTCTTTAACCTCCCCCACAGTATAACAGCAAACATGTAAATCATGTAGTCTGACTGGAACACACATTACGTCATGATAACACATTACACAATATGATAGTTCTGCTAACCCTCTTTTTCCCAAAGAGAGTCATATAAAATCAGAAGAACCCCGGAGGTTGCAGTTTTGCTACATTATCTGAACAGATTTAAACAATTTTTTCCCAAATTAATATAATCTTTTAGCTACCATCGTGTGTGGGAAACTTGAATACTGAATAGGTCATATTTGGATCTTCACATGGCATTCCAGACAGAACAAAATTGATTCTTTTTTGCATCAGTTAATCGTTTTCAGACGTTGAATCGACTTAAAAAAAGACACACTTTGCCAGCTGAGATGAGCAGTGTAACCGATCTCTTGTTTATATTGGATGAATATATGAGTAAACATACAGTATCATACAATTGAATGACACAACACCTGATAATTCTCGCAGGTATTTGGTTACATCTTTGCTTTTAAAACGGGAAATGAAGGGTAGTGAGACCAATAGGTCAGCACCATGCCGTTGCTCAAATTAACTACAAGTTTCTCATCACAAAACCACCCTGTGCGATATTTATGACATGATGTAATGTGTACTTTACTCGAAAGCAGTATGCTGTTAATTGAAATCATCAGACAAGAAGTTTTTTTAATGTGGACCGAACTACTGTTTTGACACAGCGCTTACATGATATGGAAATTAAAAAAAAAGACATTAAAAGTTGTCTGTTTGATCTTCGTAAAGTCAACTGGCAGTTGTATAATGTATATAGGTAACTGTCTGAATGACTTATGATTTTCTGAGTCATTATCACTTACACAGTTACGCCTTGTTGCGAATGAAAATATGTCAGCTGTGACATTGGCTTGTTTTGATCAAATTTATTTGTTACATTGGATGGTGATACTGTGATACAAAAAGTAGCAAAACAAACTTTTCAAGTCATGTCTTTCTTTTGATTTCTCGTTAAAGTAAAATGTATAAATTGGATTAAATCATGGCTACCTAGGGTTCAAAATCACGACGAATGATAAACTTAATGTAGCTTCTTCAGTTGAATCGTACAACCAATGTCTTGTGGAACAGTTTCTTCACTGCGCAATTGTACTTTTCCTCGGCCGCTAAACAATAGGAGTTACAACACAAAGCGGAACTACGGATTAACAATGATCTCAATTACAATTAATTAAAAGCCTTTTTGTTCGTCTACTCTACGAAATGTCATCATTCGATCCACTATCAGATATTTACTTACTGTCGTAAAAGTAATGTTGTAATTGTGTTAATCATTGATTAGGGTGAGGCCTCATCCTCATGAGTTGTAGCCTAACAGGAGTTGCATGAAGTTCAGCAACATTCTTGTGCAGAAAGAAGCGTTCTTGGCAATCAGCGCATGGCTGATTACTCGCAAGAACAGCGAGCAATTGCGATTTGCTAACCATAACGGTGTAGCTTTCTCGCTAGCCATGCTTCTTTTTAAATCAAATAAACGGAGTTATTGCAATTCTCGAACGTAGGTTTAAAACGTTTCTTCATATTTGACACTCGGTCTACTCAATATCAATATAGCTCTACAGTAGCTGCTGGTTTACATTGCCACGATGGCTTCCGTATTTTTGAGTAAGCGAGAAATTTGACACTTTGAAGCTCACCCTGTTTGATCGGCTGATGGTTCTGATGGTTTCGTCATCAGTAGTTTGTGGTAATAAAATTGTTAAATACAATAGCGATTGAGTCATGCGCTTCTCTTTGTGACGTACCTTACTTTTGATGTGTGGATAGATTTGTGACAAACAGATACACTGTTTCACGTTTGTTTGTAAATAACTAGGGAAAAATGTTTTATTTGAAGATAAAGATCGGATGATTTAAAAGCTTTATTGGGAATTTGATAGTGAAAGCCAGCTGAAATTCCTACAAGCCGCATAACTTTAGTATCGATTCAGATAAGTTATGTAGAAATCATTGGAAAAATCTGCGATGTATTTTAACTGTGTCTGTTTTCAATTTATCTTGAATTGTCTGCTTTGTAAAGCGCTGAGAAGTAAAGCACATCTACTAAATATGTACAGTACTAAATAAAAACACATCATTATTGCCGTATTGTTAATTAAAACGAACTGTTTGCGCAAAACGTGTTTTAACCGTCATTATCTCGAAGGTCACGGTTTTAACACGGCAACTGTTGAGTGTTGACCCAAGACAAAAGTAAAATAACCGGAAATTTTTTAGATGAAGTTTAAATTCTGTAGGCTGCTTATTTGTCATTGGTTGTTAGTAATTAAATAAAACTACTTTTCGACTATGAAGTTCCGCCAAAGTTAATATCAGTCATATTTTCAGGGCCTTTTGAATCATCAAGCGTTTGCTACGGTTCATTTCGTTCGGTCCGAACTTTTTTGAATTTTTTTTTAATGGCAAAAGCAGGGTCAAAGTTCTGTCTCACAAAAGTTTGCTTACAAAAACAGACTAACTTCTGTTTTATTGAAATGATGTTTGAGAAGAGATAAAGAATCTGAGCATTATGTTACGCACCTTTGTTATGCATCAAAAAAGCACAAAATTTTTTTTTTCCAATCCAAAATGATGAGGAATTAGTGCTATATCATCACAATGAAAATGCGTAACATTTCACTGGAAATATGTCATTTATTGCAATTTTTTTTATAAAGCGACATCGAAATTATGTTATGCATATGCATTATGCATTTACAACTAAAGTAAGAAAATAAATCACAACGAAAGTGGTCTCAAATCTAAACTTAAAAGTTTTATGCGCTTTGTGATGATTGACTTACAGACATCATTCAATAATATCTGTTTGCTCTGTTGAAGAATTCAGTGAATCTTTCAACGACCCTGGTTTGGTTTTAAATTCGTGTGTTATAGGCCTACGTCAATGACTCGATGAAGTTTTGAATGATTAACCTTCCCACCTGCTTGTGCTATGTTCGAATCTAAATGTGGATATATTTATCAGGCATTTCATCTTTTCTGTTTTGTAAATTTGCCGGGGATAAATTGACAAAACACAAGCACGTTTTAACGTTCGCGTTTTGTCGCTTCTACCTTTTTCTCGACCTTTGCTATGTTGACATGTATGGTTTTTGCTGTGATGGTCAGAAATAAAAACAACTGAACTGATCACCCAAGTATGAAAATCCTTAATCCTTTCTGCCGCCGCAACATTAATCCCTAGAAAGAAAATCTATTGTTTTTTTTAGTCTTCCGCTTCGTTGGAAAGGTTATGTACAAAATAACAAAGCGAGGCTGCTTTAAACCTTGTTGAGCAAAAGCAACCTTTTTTCTCATTAGATTTTTGTGTTGTTTACTTGAGGCAGTTTTTTTTGCGTTTGTTTTGACATTTGACATAAGCCAGTGTTCTGGATGCATGGGCCTTGCATGCAGTAGCGTAGCCAGGAATTTCGAAAGGGGGGGGGGGGTTTTGACGACCCAGCAGCGGGGGGTCTGGGGGGCCTCCCCCAGAAAATTTTGAAAAATTACTTTGAATTTGGTGCATTCTGAGAGCATTTTCAACAAAAATGTGGGTATGAATATTCCTGTAAAATGGTGCTGTCCGGTGGCATAGCAAAAGGATAAGATCATGTTTTCTTCGGCATTTTTCGGAAATAAAGCTAAGTTTCTATGTTTTCTTGTTGTTAATTCCTGGCTGAGATGTTTGAATGTTTGGTATTGGCAAAACTCGCTCTTTTAATGCAGTTTTGTATAAAATTAGGCATTTTTTTTTAGACTGAAAGCATCATTCTCAATATCGTGACGTCACACGCGTGCCAAAACCCAAAGGGGGGGGGGGGGGGTTGTAACCCCCAACACCCCCCCCCCCCCCTTGGCTACGCCACTGCTTGCATGTATCACTCTTTACTGCAAGGGGATTGGCTTTAAGTTGGCAGGCAATACGTGTTGGTGCGGTAAGCTTTGCACTCAGCCTTGTACTGACGACGAAAAGAGATGAGACCCAGCTTAACTGCTTTAAGTTGGCAGGCTATTTCAATTGCATTTTGGGCTTTGTTTCTTATCACATGTTACGTATACGTAGTTCCTTGTTTGAAGCAGCTTAAATTTTGATGCGAATAATACACTTGAAATTTGACCAATTTTTAGAATTTCAGGTATTGAGTAAACTAAACAAAGATGGTTAATTTTTTTTTTAGAAACGACTGTAATTGACCTTGCGATGACGTTTGAGCTGACTGCCGATTCACAGAGTTTGAGTCAACCAACCGTGACCACAAAGCTACCAAACGTTAGATTTAATCACTCAACCGTGACAGCCCAATCAAAGACTTTTAACACTAATTGGCCGACCACTGAAGATCCAGCACCTACGTCGTCATGCTCCAATGCTGACGAATTTGAATGCAGAAGCAATCCAGGCGACTGTGTACCGAGAGCACTGCTTTGTGATGGTTACAGTGACTGCATTGATGGATCGGATGAGATCGAATGCGGTGAGTTGGTGTTTCAGAGGTGAAAATCTTTCGTTTTAACCCAAGCATCTGCATCCAATTATGGTTAAAAAATGAATGGCAGAAATAAATGACTTTCAACTCAAACAGTTTTTTTCCTTGCTGCATATCAAGAACATAGGCGTTTTTTAACAGGCCGGTTTGGTTCAATATGCATTCTGGCTTCAATTGTGATTTTTTATGATGTTGAATTGAAAATGTTATAAACCAACAAAATTTCAACAACTATTACAGATTGTAACGAAAGCGAATTTCAATGCGTTAGTGGATTATGCATTAGCGCCACTTATCGGTGTGACGGATACAACGACTGCGGTGATTACAGCGACGAAATTATAGATTGCGCTAATTTTCCAATTATCGGCAAGCAGCGGCCAATCCTACCTGTACAAACACCACCAGTTCAAACGCATGAAACCACCTCGCAAATCGAGTATGAAGGCAACCACAGAAAATCACATGAAACGACTACCCAACCATCCGTGACGGAAATCGTCACCACTGAAGAGCTCAACAAATGTCAACACAACATTTGCAACAATGGTGGAACTTGTTACTTGAAACAACATGTGGACATTTCTTGTGCCTGTATGGACGGATTTTCAGGTAACCTAAGCGTTTTCGCGTATCAAATGTATCACGGTAAGATATCGTCTTTTACAATCAAATTGTCTGCTACGTTAACTCAGTGGTTACGCGCCGACTCAAGATCGAGCGGCGATGGTTCGGCTGTCAGGGTATGCGCTTGACCAACGCATTTTACGACTGCTCTCCACTGCTTTAGGACAGCGGCAACTGGAGGATAGAATAATTTTCCTCCAACAACACTTCAAAAATCGGAAAACTTCACTCTATCAATCTCGGTAACCGGCCCTGCGTCAGAAGCCTCTACAAGTATGCGAAACTACGAGGAATAATTACGTATCAAGGCTTTGTCAGTCCGAGGATGAATATTTAAAACCAACCAAACAAATAATGATCGTTTTAACAGCACGGTTCTTATCTAATCGTTGGGAGGGAGACGATCATCATAGATCCGCCGCCAATGTGTGAGACCGGGCTGGAGGCTTCCAGCTCTACCAAGCCTGCCCCCGTTACCCGTAATATCATCGCCATTGGGCTTTGTTTTGGTCCTGGTCCAAATTGAGACAAAGGCCATTCGCTTGTGTGGTTGTTTAAGGTGGTCGTGACTACGCGAGGGCTACGCACACACTCTTGGCCAGCTCCATGTCCACTGCGGTCCAATAAGATCGGAACGTGCAGATTCAGGGGAACCGGTTGCAACGGGCTGCCGGATGCTCTGTTCATTGAGGCCCGCCTTACAGGATGCCTGCCCGTCAGACACTGCCCTCTTCCGCCATAAAGAGATTGCCGTTGGGGACTTTTACGTGTGTCTATTAGCCCCAGGAGTTGCTAGGGATTAGCCTAGTTTTCAGCCTGGGTTCACCTCTACACCACGTTGAGGCATCTCCATAAGATGGGGGCTGAACAAAGTCAGCTCCCTAGACACTCCGATTTCGTAGAGGTATTATCTAATACTTTCTAATAATTATAGAGAGTGATTTTCTAATAATGATTATCTAATAATTATAGACTAATCATGATACACGAGCGCTCTAAAAGCAATGCTTTGTCTTTATACTGTAGTTCTGCAATTTCGTGGTGCGTGCAAAAAAGGATTGCTGCACAACCACAAATTAACAATGCAAAACAGCAAGTTTAACTGAAACTATTTTTGTTTAGGAAGATTGTGTGAAATCTCGGACGAATGCACTCATGAAGGAATGTGCAAAACACCAAGAAACAAAAGCACTTGTTTGCAATTAGAATATAATTTTTTCATTTTTATTGTGTCTTTGCCAATATTAATTACAGAATGCATTTTATAGCACAATGCCAATTTTCAAAAGTTATTTTTGTAAACTTATTTATTTGTTTTTATTCTTTTGTGGTTGTGGTTGATGTTGTATGTGAGATTTGATTATTTCACGTCCAAAAATTCAAATCGACATAAAATATGAACTCGCGACTCTTTTCTCCCCTATATAGATGTTGCTTCGTTTATTTCTTTATGTTATCTATGCAAAGATCGCAAGTCAATATAAACATTGTTCCTTTTGCACCAGCAGAGCAGCGTAATCTTCCTTAGCACACACTGCCTCAGAGTGTACTGATTTTTAAGCGTGTAATCTTTCAGTTTCATGAAAAACTTTTAATACTATTACTGTAACCAGCTCAGTGGTCGAGAGGTTATCGCCTTAGGCTTTAGTGCTGTTAGGTCTGAGATCGATTCTAGGTCTGGTCAAACCGATAACTTCAAAAACGGTACCGATTGTGTTCTTTCTTGCATAACTCAGTGAGGAAAAATCGGGCAATGTGGTGACATCTTAAACCTGATACAAAACTAAAAATGAGCCCTATCGCTAAAAGGTCTTTGCAGTTGTAGAGCGACAATGAATTAACCCAAACATTGTTGTGATTACTATTAGGCTACTGCATGCTGCCTTTTACAACAAAGTTCAAATAAGGACAGTTCAAAACAGCTTTACTTGACTTGAACGTCTCGTCCTACATTGGTCTCAGTTTTTCATTCTGTTTTGCTTTAATATTTTTTCTTTCGAGTTGTCTTTGTTCAGTAAGGTTTGTGTTCATAGGTTTATATACAGTAGTTTTTCACCATGAAAATACTCCTCACTCGTAAGCCGAACACAAAAACTTGAATCGTCAAACACGATTCTGTAGTTTATCATTCTTTCACAAAGGTTTTGCTCAAAAACATTAATTCTGGTTCATCCAGTTTTATTTTTTTTGTGTTTGAACACTAATTTTCTATTTATTACATTGATACAAAAAAAATGATTTCTTGATCATGATTTTGTTTCCAATGAACTATCACTGCTTGACTAGTTATCTTTTTACAGTTTCTGTGTTTCTGTTGGCTTTCTTCTAGGATATAACGTATCGTTGTTTTTTTTTAATAAATTGTGCTTTTCTCACTTTTGTAGCCTATACTTTTACTTTGGCTTATATTTGGTTGGTTTTGAATCTTTATTCTCGGACTGACAAAGCATCTGATAGGTTATTCCTGTTAGTTTCGCATACTTGTAGAAACCTTGAACCACTGACGCAGGGCCGGTTACCGAAATTGGCAGATTGAAGCTTCCTCTTATTGCTGAGGAATTATTCCATCCACCAGGTGCCGCTGGATGGAGAGCAGTCCTGAAATGCGCTGCTCAAGCGCACTCCCTAGAGATGCAGCAAACCCAAAATTTTTATCCGCACACCGCACCGCAACTGCATCATCTATCCACACACCGCAATTTGTCTGGAACTTTGACACTGCACCGCACCGCACACCGCAAATCACAAAATTTTCAAAAAATATTTTAACGCATTATTTTTTAGAAAGTCAAAAAGCACCCATGGCATATAACTGGTAACTTACCAGTACAGTTGTGCACTAATTGACTAGGCTAACCAGATCGTATTCTCTTATCAGCAATGCATCTAAGTTCTAAGACATCATGCTTTTTCAAATAGAATGTTCCTGGATCCAGTATCAGGACTTTTGAACACTTTTTGTAAGCAATAATGAAAATTTTAATGTCACTGGCTGTATGAACTACACACACAAGAGTAAAACTTATAGCCTGAACTCACTGGGCTAACTGTTATAGTAACTAATGCGGTAGTTGCGCTAGGGCTATACCCTGGTAACTGGGAGCTGAGCTTATCAGCTAGGTTATTAACCAAAAACACTCGTACAGCTTCCCTCACAAGCTAGCTCCAAAACCCTGTCAACTGCAACCTGCTTACCTGCAGTCTATGCCTGCAAGTCATTTGCATAGCTTTCCAGTTTAGGGTTTCCGAAGAAAAAAAAACTGATCCGTGTTTCCAATTTAAATTTGAAGTTTCATAACTGATTTTCTTGAAAAGTTGAAAGTTTACGATTACGAAAGTTTACGCGGCAAGCGGCGCGGCTTTGTCATTTCAACCTTCCACGCGGCGCGGCGCGCGGCAAAAAAGTCAAAAGCGGCCGCGTACGCGGCACGGCGCGGCTTGCATCACTAGCACTCCCTGAAAGCTGAATCTGCGCCGTTTAATCTTGAGTGGGTCGTGCAACCACTGAGCTAACAGTTGGTTGTATTTAACCTTCAAGGCATGAAGCGAATCGTTTTAATTAGTCAAGTCAGCAAGTTATATATCTCTGTATCATGAAAGCTTCTTTTGAAGCTTGATTCAGGCGCGTTTGAAATCTTGTAAAGATTTTGAACCACTGTCCAGCACAACCAGTGCTTCCACTTCTGACAATTGATAAATCCTCTTCAGTTTCCTTTTTTGTCCTGAAAAATCTCTTTTTTCTCAATCGGAAATCCTACAAAATTTCCTTAATAGGCGAGGTTATTTTTGACGTTATTTAAGTTAAAAAAGGTACCAATACAACTTTAAAGTTATTGTAATCTCAATTAAAGTTATTTTAATCTCGATTTTTTTCAGTAGCACCGATATGTCGAAGCAACGATGTTTTATTAGAACAGTAGGCAGAAGTCAGCACATATTTTGCAATAACATGGTTTACTTCCTTCGTTCACTGTGCAGCTAAAAAACTGCTTGTCAGTTGTCAGGTTCTGGGACATTTACCGGTACCACCTGGAATCCTGGACATTATTTACCAATTACGGTACCACTTTCAATCTTTCATCTTTCCCACCCGGACTCCTCCCCTATCCCTAACAGCCATGGCTCTCTTTACCAAAAAAGCATATGCTTGCGTCAACGAACTCCAAAAATAGCCAATATAGCCTACTTGTCGAATTGAAGGACATTCTTAATGATTTCATTGCCCTTAGTTCAATGAACTCATCTTTTGCAAGGTCCTCATCACTGATAGATTCCAGTTCAACGAGGAAAGGATAACGTATCCATGCTGTGTTTTTAATATCCTCTGCGGCTAAGCAGTAACTTCTGAAAGAGTTTTGCAATGCTTCCAAATGTCAGAGTTTTGCAATGCTTCCAAATGTCTGCACATGTCTGTGTGCAGGGAAGATGGCAGAGCGTTACAAACTGCAGTTCCATTTTGAAGCTTCTTCCAACGTTGAGAAAAGAAAATAGTTGTTAGTCTCCAATCTACTCTTCCACAAAGATACCTTGTCCTGAAAAGCTTTAAGTTTTTCAGAAGCGTCCATACTTGTAACGGCAAGGCCTTGAACAGAACGATTTATCTCATTCATATGAGTAAAAGCATCCGCCAAGTAAGCTAACCCTTGAATAAACTCTTCACTGTTAAACTGCTTTGAGAGTTCAATATTTTTGTCTCTTAGAAAAAAAGAAACTTCCATTCGAAGTTTATATAAGTGATTCAAAACTGTCCCCTTGACAGCCAGCGAACTTCTGTATGATAGAGGAGAACTTCCTGTTCCGCTCCCATTTCTTGACATAACCTCTTGAATATTCGATGATTCAAAACACAAGCTCTGATAAAATTAACGATTTTTACACTACCAGACAAAATTTCTTTCAAATTTGTTGGGAGAGTTTTAGATGCTAATGCATGGCGATGTAAAAAGCAATGAGTATCGATGACCTGAGGAAAATCATCAGCGTTGTTTAAACGTAATCTCTTTTCTGTTGAAAAAATTGTTCCATTTTTGAAATTATACACGAAGATTTCCATTGGGCCTTCATGGACCTCCTAAAACTAGTCCGCGGACCCCTTGGGGGTCCATGGACCCCAGTTTAAGAACCCCTGACTTAAAGTAATAGCCTGAGAGCATGCGTGTTTCAAGTCAGTGGCGTATTTAAAAGAAACAGTCACAAGCCCTTCAAAAATAGAAAAATAATGCCATTTTTATAATTAAACGTATCATCCTTCCGCCACAATCTGCCACATACTGTACCATTGATAAACAGAAAAAAAAAAACTTGCGAAGTCTTTTTCCGTTCGAAATGCCATCATTTTTCGTTAATTAGCGAGTTACCGTAATCAAAACCTTGTAAAAAATAAATCAGTAAATAAAAACAGTCAGGTTTAATAACGTTAAAATTTATTCAAAATTATTAATAGAGTTTCCACTATCGTAAAAGCGGCTTTGTTGGTATTCTTTTTGAAATAGAATAAAATCATTATAATTGGATTATAATTAAATCATTATCATCATCATCATCAGCCGGTCATGCCACTGCTGGCAGATGGCCTCCACATATGTTTCCACACCATTCTGTTTTTTGCTGTGCTCATCCAGGTGATGCCAATCTTTTCTTCTATGTCATCTCGCCATCTTCTTTTTGGTCTCCCTCTAGTTCTTCTTGCATATCTTGGTGTCCATTCTGTGGTTATCCTGGCCCATCTGTTGTCTTTCATTCTTGCTACATGTCCCGCCCATTGCCACTTTAGGTTTGTTGCTGTTTCTATGACATCTTTGATACAAGTTTTGTTTCTGATAACTTCATTTCTAATCTTGTCTTTTCTATTTATGTTCAATATTATTCTTTCCATGTTCCTTTGTGCTGCTGCCAGTTTTCTTGTTTGTTGTTTTGTGAGTGACCATGTTTCTGCTCCGTATGTTAATGTTGGCAATATTACTGTGTCCATGATTTTTCGTTTTAAGCTAATTGGAATATTCTTGCTCTTTAAAAAAGTGTTATATTGACCAAATCTTCTCCAGCCTGATGTTATCCTTTGGGTGATCTCAGTTTCCATGTCGTTTCCTGGCGTTATCATTTTTCCTAGATATTTGTATTGATCAACCTCCTCTATCTTTTCTCCATCTATCAAAATACCCGTCCTTGGTTGTTTCCCTGCTATCTCGTTACACATTGTATTGTACAGTAATCATATTGTACAGTAATTCAGTTCTAATCAAATTGATTCAACCACTGTCACTACAAGAACACACACGAGAAATCTTAGAATTAGATGTCCGAAGTTTCATTTCATATCAGTAAAAAAGCAACCAGATTTGGTAACTACAAATATTTTATTAGTAGAGCTTTCGCTGCCGTAAAAGCGGCTTTATCAGTACTCTTATTCAAATAAAAACATTTCATTTCATATTCTGGAATCTGGATTGTTACTAAATACTGTGAATTGGCTTAAAGCAGTTAATTCCAAATCATTGAACCCAGTTTAGGCCATTCAGTTGTTTCTTTGTAAAGAGGCATCTGATTGCTTTGGAATTCAATTAGTCTGGAAAAAGCTTTTTTCACAGCTTCATTTTTATAACATTTTCGCGTTGGTGTAACATTACCGAGCGTTGTAATGACAACAAAAGCAACTTTTTTGTAGGCTACGAAGTCGAACTCTTTGTTTTTAACAGTGCTTGAGATCGATACAGACATTTCATTTCAAGTTCATCTCAAGAGGCCATGCATTCAGTTGTGTGAAAGTTGTTGAAGTGAAGTGGAAAGTTATAGGACGAAGCGCTAATTTTGGAATTAGTTGAGTCTGAACAAAAGTTACTCTTAAAAGAAGTTGGAAGTTAGGAGCAAAATGGTTGGAACGAACCCTGGTTAATCTAATCAAAAAACAAAAAGTCTAAAATGTAGATATGATTCTCATGTTCAGCGAACTATACTGTCTTCATCTTCAGTGCTATAAATGTATATATTTATAGCACTGAAGATAAAGACAGTATAATTTTCGAAATGTTTACAGAACATGAGTTGGAAGTGTGTACAAGATAGCGTATTACTTTAACTGCTTGCTTAGTGAAGGACAAATTAATGATGCATGATGGGCTGAAGAAAGCTCTTGGCGTGAGTTGATCAGTCTTCTATTTGACAGCCAGTAAACGACAGAGTGCTAACTTACCAATGATTAACGATTTAACGATTGGTTTTCCGTAGCGCCCACTGTCAGTGCATGTATTAAAGTATGTGTGATGTCATAGTTGTTTTATTACGATACAAAAAGAAAACAATACTCCTAAACTCAATTGATGCAAAAACATTGAAGATTTTTAGAATGTAAAAACCTTAACAACAGTTGGAAAGGTCAATATTTGTGGCAGGAAAGTAGCAAATCTTCTGCATGAAGATAGTTTAGTCCTCACAAGATTGCCAGCGGGTTTACCAAAATCTTGTCAAGATGACCGCCGAAGTTGTGGATTTCAGGTACAGTAATTAATTCAAATTAAACTGAAAATTTTTGCGATGTCAAACAATGCAGTGCGCTTTTATAGAACCAACGTACTGTACTACTTTTATTATTGTTAGGCGACGTTTCATCGAGTTCTTTTAGTGTTATTTTTTGCCATGAACAATCGCAGACATTTTAATTGCCTTTGGTAGAAGAAGCTACTTTGCCAGTGTTGTACGGTACTTTTCTCTTACTTTTCACAATCTGCAGAGAAGCGTCACACGATGACTTAGGTCTTAGGCTATGCTTCGTTGGTTCAAGGACTCATTTGTCCTTCTGATGTTTCCAAAAAGCAACGAAAACACTGGAGAGTTAAAGTAAAAACTTTTCGTTGTCGAAATGCTTCAAAAATCGTGTCGTTGCTGTCTATAATTCAGTGCAAACTACCGCACGAGATTATTATACTCGTCTAAGCGTTGCATGTGACGAAGTCGCACTATAAAAGCATAGGTTGACATACGGTAATCTGCCAAAAAGAACTGTAGGCTATTTGCATTAATACTTTTGAGTTTTGACAGTTTCGCATCAAATGTAAAAAAAATGTAGGCTACAACGTATGTATGCAACACGTTGCAACGGACAACTGGACCAGACTGCAAATCTTTCATTACCTTGATTTAAATGCAGACGTATTTGCGTTTGCGACCCCTATAATTTGTTGCGCTTCCCCCACATAGGTCGCGACCAGTGACCTTGCTAGAAAGAAACCTTTAGGAGCCGAGGGCAAACGTCATACAACATAATGGTATTAAAACGTAATATTCAGACATGTTTTGAGAGGGGGAGGGAGGTAGTCTCTGGTCGTGACCGTTAGTTTGGAAAGCCCTGCTGTAAGGCGAGTAATCCACTGAATTGGTACGGTACTGTAGATTTTAAGGCAATCGAAACCTCGTGAACCAGTTGTGCTGTGCTGCATAAGTCTATATTGCATGATCATCATTTTTGCAGATGGGAGCTTCTCCAAGAAAAGACTTTGAAAACTTTGGCCATGAAGCCAGACAAATGGTCAAAAATGGTGAGCGCTGAAGAAAACAAAGTTTTGATTCAAGCTTTTCTGGACAAGCAAGAGTTTTCTGGATTAATTATTTACTCAACTGCAGCTGGATATCTGCAGCCAAGTTATGATTTTCCCACAAGTATAAAGCAAAAAGGTATTAAAATTTTTGAAACTTTAGAAAGTTCTGTTAATGAAAATAACTATTTTCGTTTGTTTCGGGCTGAATATTTGGTATAGCTTAGGTACGGTACTTGTGCACAAGTCAACGTTTTTACGAACTCCTAGTTGTTACTGTAATTATTATCGATAGGTTACTATTTATACTGCGTGCACGTTGCTGCTTTGACATACCGTACTGGAATAATTTTGCTTCTAATAAAAGGGCCTTGATATCAGAGTCAGACAGTATCTCAACGGGAAACCCCAAACTTCTTATCTAGTTTTTTCTCCTGTATCTTCGTTGCCTTTGTGTTCTATTCTTTCTCGACTTGGATTTGAAAAGAAATGACACAATTCTTTCTCACTTTCTATTGCCGCTGTGGCAATATATTTTAATGTTTATTTTACTGTCTTTCCGCGACAAATTGGGTTTTTAACATCACTAGGCTTTGAAAAACAATAAAATTTGACAAAAAAGTTCAGTCAAACTGTTAGCCGCTTGTTAACAGTCTAAACCAGTGTTCTTCAACGGGGGCGATATCGCCCCCCGGGGGGCGATTTTGGCCATTGCGGGGGCAATTTGTACAATTTTTGAAATTGGGGGGCGATTTTACTGTAACGAAGAAGCTCGAGCAATTTTTTTCGCACATGGATGGGCAGATTTCTGGATCAAGTGCAATGATCGATTTCCGGAACTATGGGCAAAAGTGAAGTTGTATTTATTGGCGTTTCCTTCGACATACATTGTTGAACAAGGTTTTAGTGAAGTATTGCACATGAGAAATAAATACCGAAACCAACCTGACATGAACAAGACTGGAGGAAATGCAATTCGACTTAAGCTGACTGGCTTGCACCCAGCTATTACTAGTCTTGCAAATAAGCACCAGGCGCAAGGGTCGCATTAATTAGCTTCCACGAGCTGTTGTATTTCAATAAAATGTGCTTGCTTTTGCTTATTTATATTGTTGGGATATTTGAAGTTTTGTATGTAAATTTTTAGCGACATGAACTTTTGTACAACGGCAATCGTTTCGCAGTCCTCGAACTTAACTTTTCCACCCGGCAACCAGTATGGCCGAACGGCAAGCGATTCCGGCGGCCAGCAACAAAAACGTCTATGATTGACGTAAGTTTTCTGCTTCAGCGCTTTGCGTTAACGAACCGAATCTCCGATGGTAATAAGAAGAAAACGAGTTTTGCTTTCGCAATACGCATACAAAGCCCTCGATAGTTACTTGTATCCTTCTCGAGTTACCTGCGGCCGAGCAGAGCTTACTTTCGGGGGCCGTTTTTGAACCCTTCGGCGGCCACGGCCGCCGTTAATTTCGAGGCCTCGTTTGAGGGGGCGATTTGGACCCGCACTTTCAACAAAGGGGCGATTTTGGAAAAAAGGTTGAAGACCACTGGTCTAAACGAACGTTTTTTCAAACTTTCTTTCATTTTTTCTGCTTCCGCAAGCCAACAAGAAGCTTTAACCCGTTAAGTGAGTAACTATTTTCTTACAATTCGAGTTCTTTCTCGTGTTGTCGCTATATATCAGGCACCCGTCTGTTAGCCACTGCCTGACGTCATCGTTAATTGAAACTAGACCTTCCATATCATGAGGTGGTTTGTACAGCGGTCAATCCTTGATTATGTGGGCTGCCGTATGTAGCCTACTTGACGACACTCACAGGTAGCACTTTCTGCCAAGCCCCAACGCAACAGGTCGGCACCACAACGTCCAACACCAGTGAGTAAACGATTACGCCCTGATGAGGCAAGTCTAGAGAGGCCATGACCCAACTGGTTTCTAGATGAAAATCCGAATACTTGACGAAGTGGAGATGTGCTGCTTGACCATTGTTCACACCACGCCGCTTGGCACCACTGTTTGCTAGGGCTTCCACCAGAAGCTGCCAGAAGGTCTTGTGCAACGCGAACAAATGACTTTCTTGATTTTAACCGCTGCTTGGGAGGTTTTACCAGTGTGGTTGCATGCAGCAGCTTGCCGGGGTTTGGGATTTTACGGAGTTACTGTTATCTGTTATCGAGGTACTGTGTGCATTTAGTTTGGAGACTCCCAGAATTTTTAGTCGCATTATTATCCAGACAGCAAATCAGTCGATTTTTACATTGATTCAACATAGATTTGCAGACTGCTGTCTGGGTACTTTGTAGACTTAGAGTATTGGGGAGTCCCCAGCCCATAGCACAACAAGCTTTTGTTTTAGTTTTCTTTTGTAGTTTTTGCTTTATTTTGTCGTTTTGACTATTCAGGACAAGTTAATATTGGACTATTGTTTTCTATTGTAATCGCTTTATTTCTGTCAGACTGTAATTACCATTGAAACAATATTCCTCGGTAGGTTTCTTCATAGCGACTAGCTCGAACAAAAATTGTGGTTCTCCTCACTTAACAGGTTGATATTTTTATGAGTCGGCAAAATGTATAAACGTCGTAAAAAATTCAGTCAGACAGTAAGCGGTAGTTAAAATTTGCAAAATGTGACAAATCAGGCCACACCTCCAGGGAGCAATGTTGAGCGGAGTGTGATTTTTGAGACTCCAACTCCATGAAACCAAACTCTACTTCAATTCGACTCTGAAAATTTTTATTATTTTAGACTCGGAATCCACTCCACTCGAAAATCAAATCATGAGTTTACGTAATACTAGCCAATGCGTAGCCTAAACACGAAATAGCTTAGGGGTGCAAAAATCCTTTGTCAACTTCAGTAGCACGAAACTGTTTTCAGTGGCGCACACTCATAAACATTATTGCGAGGTCGAAGATTTGTTAGGACAGTTTTTTTTTTTCTTCACAAACAAAACTAGAATATATATGGACTTATTTAATTTCAGTAAAATGCGAAATTGTCTAACCAAACTCCGAATCTACGCTATTCCATTCCGAAAACTTTTGAAAAATAAAATTCCGAACCCACTTCATTGTCTGAAAATTGGGCATACTCCGGCTCCACTCCACTCGGCACTCCATGCTCAACTCCACTAGGTAGCAATGGTAGCGGCCTAGGTCACTTGACCATGTTCTCATCTCAGCATTGAAAAAATTGTAGTTCTTTCCTGACAAAAATAAAATAAAAGTGTCAAACTTCTGGGCTTGTTCTCTCCCGCACCCTCTTTAGTTCCTTTATTCATTCAAAGATTTGTTGTTTGAGATCAAGCTGTAGCGTTCCTCAGATCCTTTGTACATTTGTTTCTGGTCAAGTTTCTCAAGTTTGTGAACTGTTGTAGGCTATATAGATACGGTACCAGCTGGGCGTGTTGCCTGAGTGCAAACCTTGACCAATGAGCAAATATACAATTTTCTTCCAAGGCGGACCCCCACGCTCACTTATGATTTTTTCATGATTCTCAGCGCTATACAGCCTACAGCTTACAATATACGGTATGCCATTGGGAAAAACAGGACATTAGTAATATTGTTGTCACATAAACATTCATGGGTATTTTATATTTATAAAATGGTGATTATACTTGTGGAACTGTAGTTTGATATGCGCTGTTAGCTTTATGTTGAAAGACAGTAGGTTAATACGTTGAGCTAAAATCAATTTTCAGGCACGTACTTTGTGAAGAAAGAGAAAACAGCGTTAACCAAAGACAACATTCGAACTAAGTTGGCTTTTGGGGATGTTTCACAAATTCCACTCGACCACCTTTCTCCTCTCATCGATGAGGTACTATTTGTTGGCTAACTTTAAATGTCAAGGCGAATATTTTGAGCTTAATACTTAGCCTTAAGATTGCGCTTAATACTGTTGTTGCATGCCTAAATTCTCAAACTCGGTAATTTACTAATTTTTCTTTGTTCGCTTTCAGTTTCTCTCACGACTACTGTCTAATGATGGTAATCATGAAAGATGGCCCGCTGTTGTGTCAGAAGACGTTTTGCGGCATGTGCACAAGCTAAAAAGTGACGTTTATGTGGTTGCTGGGCATGTTAAAGGAAAAACTCTTTTGCCCCATCCAGTAGGCGCAGAATCCTTGGATAACTCACATTCGGATGAAAAGCGGTGAGAGATGCCATAGCTACCGTTAGGTAATAGTTGGCGGATTGCTATTCATTTGCCCTGAAATAGAAAAAATATCATTTTTTAATTTGCTTTGTCTGTGATATGGAAATCATTCTATTTTACAATAATTTTTTTGAACGTTTAAATAAACTTTACTTCACTTTATTAAAAGCCTGAATTATGAATCATTTTTACTCCCAAGCACTTTCAAATTGTGTTTACTGCACATCCTGTTTTGTGTTGAGATGTGTCACATCAAAGAATCAGTTTGAAACATTCTAGTACAGTATCTGACCCTAGGTTGTATGAGGTATTTGTTAACCGGTTACCTATTTTTAGTTTTGTCAAATTCTCGCTTGAAAAAATTAAGTAAGTATTTTTTAAATGCTAGTTAAAATGGGATGTTTTGTGTTTAGTGTTTTGCTTCACGCCGTTGAGACTGTTATCATAGAATGGAGCCATCAAATTCGAGATGTATTGAAACAGGAGTCTGCTCAACCACTCTTAGAGGGACTCCATCCTAGTCCTATCATCGAAATCGAATTTTGGAATGCAAAATGTGCTAACCTTGAATGCATTTATGGTCAGGTAATGTTGATATCATGCTAGTCTTCATTTAGCAGAAGTGATTAATTTTAATTGATACATGAAATCAAGTCTTCGTTTTACTTAAGAATTAGACAGGTAAAGTTAGAAGCACAGGAAGCGAAACTGCCTTCTCAGAGTTAAATAAAAGAGTTGCCAGCAAGCCAGGTGTTTTTTTCAGCAAAAAGGCTTATCCTGAATTTCTCAGATATAAACTAATCCCTGTTTGTTAAATCCATCTCAAAGTTTACAAAATTCCACAACTTTAATTTATCAACTCTTCACTGCAACAGTAGTCTATTTGAAAATGGAAGCTGTTCAAAGCAGTTAGGTTATACTACAGCTTGAAACATACAAATTAACAAAGGAGCTTTTGCTACATAAGCTCATCTATTCATCTTTAAGGGCAGCACTAATGAAGAGTAAGTTTTTGGTACGTTGTCTACAGTTCGTAATTTCTTTTCAAGTTGTAATTTCTAAAGGACTTAATACCGGTAGCCTAAGTTTATAAACACCATTATATCGATTATTATGTATTTTTGTTGTTTCCTGGTTTATATCTGGTTCGATGAGTTTATAAGAGACCACTTTAGACTAACTTTTTGTGGATTTACAAATTTTGGGCTAGGTTTGACTGGAAAGGATTGGTTTAGTTTCGAGTATCGTGATTAAAAACAGAATTTTGTATGAAATGAATAAACCTTTGTCTGAAAAAAAAGATCTGGGCATACTTTTACATTACGCACTCTTTGCGCATTTTGAAGTACGCGCTTTTAGAACCAAGATAGCGTAAGTTGCGCTTTTTGATACTCTTTTGATTTTCTTAGAATTAGGTTAAGTGCATCACTTGTGTAACTAACTTAACTGTTTACAGATAAGTCATACCTATATACTCTGTACGCTACAAGATATTGCTATTTCTACTATATTTACGTTTACGCAATGACAAAAGTTATTTTGTTAGACAGCCAAATTAGTGGCAAACAGACAAGCAACATTTCGTGCGCACCGCTGAATAATTTTTGTACCAGAAAATATCATTTTCTAATCGTTTGTAGCTTTGCCAAAAGCGAGTTAAAAAGATGGCAACATTGCTTGAAATGTCAAACAGCAGCTACTTTCCCGCCTTTCAAGAAATATTTTCGGATGTTGTATCAGGTATGAGATCTTGATGTACGAACTTTAATAAGAAATGAGTTTTAAAGTTCAGTTTCAATAGGTTTTGAGGAAGTGTATGGTCTTGACGGATACATATTTCTTATGGTATGATGCAATTATAAAGTGATTAAAAAATTGAGTCCACAAAACATTTTGTTTATGTTCTAGCCCTACGCGAAGCTCAGGACATCAAAGTTCATTTGAAACCACTTCGTGCATTTCTTGAAGATTTTGAGCAAATTGAGTTCAGTGATGTACGTTTGATACAAACTGTTAGTTTTCTGATGCATCTACGTCTGCAATACAAAGGCTGATGCATCTACGTTATAGTCGTGCATGTTTGTAGATTTTATCATTAAATGACACGTGAAAATTTGTCGATGTTATGGGTTAAAGTTCTCTTCCTTGGATTGGTGGTAATCCTAAGCTTTTACTCGACAGATTTGTATAGCTTGTACACTTGTACAGTAGTTTGACTCAGACATAATCATCAAGATAACTTTTCACATTTTCACTGGCATTATAGTTGAAGCAATTCGGCAGTTATCTGAAACTGCTTTGTACAGCAGATATTGACCCATTGATGGAAGTGCATTCTTAGGCTACTTTTCTTAATTGCACTTACCTGCAACGTAACACAATAGAAGCGATAGTTTTCTCCTTTTTGGGTAGGGGGGCTATAGCTTCTAAAGTCAATATAGGGTCAACTATCAATTTTGATTTTGATATGATCAAATCGTGTAACTTAAAGTTTGCATGTAGCCTACTGTAATATATCTTGTTTATTAAAAGCATGAATAAGAAATGTAGCTATTACATCAAATTTGAAAAAAATGTCTACTTTTATTTAGGCGATTCCAAAGTTATCCCCACTGATGCACGTCATTTGCATGATATGGTCCATGTCGAAAAATTACAACACTCCAGTTCGCATAATTGTCCTCATGAGAGAAATGTGCAACTTTCTTATTGATTTGGTAAAAATCTTAAATATTGGTTTTGCTGTGTAGGCCATTCAGTGTTTTTTTAATATTTTTGAAATCATTTTTTTTGTTTTAAAATATCTTTTCAAAATTAGGATGTATCACTGTTAATGCATTCGATAGTGAGCGTTATTTTTTAGTTAAAGTAGGCCTATAGTGTTTTAGTGGTGCGATACCAATGAGCCTTATGTGAGATACATGTTTTAATTCTTGCTACAATCGGCTGCCTGAAAACATTGCCTGTAGTTGATTCGATAGTCTTAACGGCTAGCGTGGAAGCTACATTGTGATGATTAGAGAATCGCGATTGCTCACTGTTCTAGTGACTATACTCAGCCTTGCGCTGCCTGGAAAAATGTTCCTTTCTACTGCCTACATTGCATACAGTGTTTAGGTTACCACTTTTTTTTTTATTGAAATCAGGCTTGTGGTTACCTATCGCCAGACGATATCTTGAAGGGCGAGCTGGATGAGTCTGTCGATCGAGTTAAAAGTGCACGAAAGGTGTTGCATGCTTTCAGGAAATGCTACGAGCATTCGAAAGCCATTCTAGGGACTTATTTTGAGGTTTGTTTTATTCAATAGTTCAATAGAAAGTAATATCAGATTATTATTTGCATAGGTTGTTGAGTCAGATTTGAACTCAAAATTTCCGATGTAGTATTTTCTATAAACGCTAATTTCTGTTTTGTGTAAAGTCAGTTATTGGAGCTATGTAGTATATAGTAGCCTAGTAACGCATGACGTAACCTGATCTATCGAATCCGATTTGCTGTCTTTTTCTTCCGGATACCAAGCTCAAAGACCCAAAAAGAAATTCTTGTAAATTTACTGTAATTTTGATAAATTATTTCACGTGTTATTTTTTTTTGGAATCTTGAAAGTTATGCGCAACGTTATGCGATTAAGGCTCTTGCGCGACACTGCATAGGCAGTCACACGAGCCAGGTTGGTCAAGAACGTGTTTGGTAGGAAATTAGTAACCAGGGCGTACAATTAGGTGCCAAATGCACAAGGGATTTTTTTTACACTGAGTGATTTGAAGAAAAAAGTGCGAATATTTGAGAAGTAAATTGAAAAATCTTCTGTGTTCTTTTCAAGGACAAGACCAAAGTCAGATTGTGGAACTTTTCGTCGGAGCTCATCTTTTCAAGAATGGATCATTTCATTGGTCGTCTTGACATCATAACGGTACGATTATTTCGAGAAATTAATGTTTAGGTGCACCTGTACCAGAGTTATATGGCACTATAAGTCTACTGAATATCTTGCTGTTCTTCTTACACGGCCGAGGCCGTAGCCCCGAGCATCACGCAAGCTCTTGCTCTATCTTTGAACTCGGCCAAATCTTGTGAGAGCATTTGCTTTTAGGACAAAACAGTCGAGTAGATGTTGCATCGTTTGCTCCTGCTCGCATTTGCAAGTTGTGCTTCCTTGAGAATAGAAAAAAATAATTATAGCTTGATTTGAAGTTTATTCTAAACAAGCCGAGTGAAGAATACGAAACCAGATGCACCGAGCTTCATGCTCATTTGTTTCGTTCATTGCTCTCCACAATTAGTCCCCCTTTTTTACAGGAATTTTTCGTTCGAAGCCAAGAATTCATGAAATTGGAAAAGATTGAGTTTGGCGGGGTCAAAGGTCGCATGCTGAGCCAACTCGTATTGAACATATTCAACTCATTTCAAGACATTTACAAGGTTTTCGGAGAAAGAACTTACAATCCACTGGATCCCACAGACAAAGTAATTAAGTAAATCAGAAAAATTTCATTATCGGAAGCGAAAAAATTAAGTTTACAAGTTGCAAGTTAGCCCTTCCATAAGCGTATTTGATTGGTACCGTACGTACTACGTATCCTTTGATTTGTTTTTAACCCCACAAAAGGTCGACGATGTAATTTTTTAAAGTTTGTTTAAATGTTTACCATTCGGTAAAAAGATGACTTAAATTATATAGTTTACTATGAAATCGAATCAATACTACACTTTGAAAATATAGTTATGTTTTTATTTGGCATTTGAGGTATTTTACACATGCTTTAGGGTTTCGAAAAGGATTACACTTCATTTATTCAAAGCATTTCTGACTTGGAGCGGCAGCTTGCTAACATAATTTGTCAAGGATTCGACGACTGTTCTGGGATGCTTTCCATATTCAAAGTAAGCCTAACATTTTACTCATGTTCATATCATAACATGTTTTTGGCATTACTGGTATTCAGCAGTAACGCTCTATTCTAACTACAAGCGCATTATTTACCTGGGTTATGTTTTGCAGATTCTCAGCATATTTGGCACTCTTCTTGAGCGACCAATCATAAAAGCCGATTTTGACTTAAAGTACCCTATTTTGCTGAAGAAATTCAATACGAGTTTGGATGAGTCGAAAAGGATTTTTGACCAACATGTTATTGAAACAGCCCAGCAGGTAGACTCTGCTAAAGATTTTGCATTAAACTCTGTTATTCTATATTTGTAGTGTGTTCTTTTTTTTTATGAAAAATTTACGCTGAAAATGTAAGCTAAGTAATCGCTTTTAATTTTATTGGCTTCTGGCAGTAGTGACGGCAATTCTTTAACTGGTTTCACTTGTGCATCCTACATATCATTGTTTTCATTATGACAGGACTCGTATGAGCAACCGAATCTTCTGCGACCTTGCGTCCATAAGAACCAGCCACATGTGGCAGGCCAGTTGAAGTGGGCACAAGAGATGCAGGACCGAGTCACTTGGCCCAGGGAGTGGTTTAAGCATTTCCATCATCCGTGAGTAGCGCTACAGCTAGTAAAAATTACTTTTGATCGCAAACCGGTTTCTTGTATGAAGATTCTGGGTTAAACTAGAATTGGAAAAGTGCAGTCTTAAATGTGAGTCTTAGTCGCTTAAAAAACTATAATAGAAATGTCCTTTTAAAATAAGTCTACATTCATATGAACGAGTTAATTTACAACATCTACGTTGATTTTGTTTCGGTTGACCCTCAGGACCGGGTGGTATAGAAATGCTATTTGACAAAGTAGACATTCGTTGGCGTCCAACCCTCGCAATACGGGAATCAAGAGGCGTTAATCCGTATAAATGGATGGATAGATTACGTCATTGCTTTAATTTCTCTATATTATGTTTTTTTTTAAAGTTATCAATAGGATGAGTACAATCAGTTGTATTTTGAAGCGAGCATCTAGTTTCTCATTGAAAGCATTCTTAACCTTTTTATTCTGGTTTACAGTTGCTTTGAATCTGAAGAATGTGCTTTGGTATTCAAAAAGCAGGAACAGATGGTCGAACTTATCAATGAGTAAGCAAAAATTTAATTGTTTGCAGCAGACAATTTTCTAAATTTTTGGACAAGTATTTCTGCAGCAATGTTTTGCACTCTACTTTTGATTTTTTGCAATCTCTTAACCTCCAAGCAAAGTAATTGCGATATGAAAAGGATTCATCAAGTATTCCAATATGCTATGATAGCTTTTCGTTGTAGATTGAAATGTAATCAATTTTGTCCTTATTTTAGCTATCAACACGATATATACAAACAATGGATAACAGGCATTGAAGAAAAGTGTAAATTCAATCTTTGTCAAGCTTTGTTGAAACGAAACTCTGAAACTCAGCTTATTTCTGTCAACTTTGACCCGCAGGTGATTCACTTGCAAACAAGATGTTGTTTCTTTGCGTTGAACTTTATGTCGTCAGAGAGCTATTTCTGGTGTGATTGTCGTCAACATAGTTTTAGAAAAATTGAATAATTTAAATATTTAAAAAAAGCAAAAAATAAAATGAAACAAACGTGAGGTTACGACAGGGGTTCGGCTTTGGAAAACTAATATTTAAAATTATGTTCATGTGCCAAATGCAGTTGTCCGTTTTTCCTTGTACTAAGGTCGTTGCTACGACTTCTTTTCAACAATGTTTAATTCACACAGCTTGTGGCTGTGCTGCGTGAAGTGCGTTACTTGAAATATCTGGACAGAAGCGATATCCCGGATGTTGCCACTAGCCTTTTTGAAAGCCACGAAATGTTCAGAAACTATGTTGCAAATCTCAACCTCACAGTGGCTTGGTATAACGAGGTAAGAATTTTAAAATGGTTCAAAACATCCCACACAGCAACTAAATGAATCGTTTTTTGCACTGATTTTACGTCTGCAAACGTTAAATCAATGTAAAAAACGATTGATTTGCCATCTAGAATAGATGTGGGACAGGATTAGTTTTTGAGGGTACGAAAGAATTCTTGCCGAAGTGTAAATACTCAATTGTGCTCAAATAATTTTTTGCGACAAATTCTACACTTTTTTAAACTTTGCCGCTACTACAAGTAGCCTAGCATACAAATTTACTTTGTCAACTGCTTTACCACATTATTATAATTATTTTTTATGTACCCGCTACTAGGTTTATTATTATTAGGCTACAATTTTGATTATTTTTAGAAACTACACAAAAGTCTAAAATTTTGTGTTAACATTATTTCTGAAGTCTTACAAGCTAAAAGATGCACAGTTTCGGCTGAACATGAATGAACTTCGTACATTTTTAAAACACTGCTTTTATTATTATTATACCACAGTTTTGATTATTTGAGAAAAACAACTAAACAGAAGTTTAAGTGTGCTAAATTTTTTAGAAAAATCCCTTGAAAAGCAGAGGAAAAAATTATTCCAAACTAACACATGTACAATTTTAGTTGAATACACTTAGGCTAAACGTTTTTGGCCTATGTAGGCTGTTTAGTGTTTAATTCAATAGCAGAACACAATCTCGAGCATGCAAGAAACCAAAAGAAGTCCAATCAATAAAATTTATAAAACATGTTGAAATTTCTTGACCAAGTTTTTATCAAACTTACTAAAATCCTCGATAAGTTGAAAAGTTTGACCGCATGGCCAGTTCCTACACCGATGGTTCAAAAGTGGTTCTGTTTGGTTTTGCTCGTTTGAAGACGTTTGAACGATTGTAGGCTACGGTGTATGGTCAGAGACTATTCAGTATTCATCATCGGTGCATTTCTGGAACAATTTTGGCAAAGTTTTGTCAGTGAAAACCTTGTAAACTCCCTAGAAACACGCTTTTTGATGGCTTGGTTGATGACAGTTTAAGATTTTTGTATCCCTAATTCCCTAACCTTAGCTTGCTGTGTTCAAATAATTATAAAGCTTTTGTGTTTAACCTTAACAGGTTCGCAGTTCAGTGTTGGATGTTGAATTTCCATTGGTCGAAGGTCAGCTTGCTGAGATTGATGCTGTGCTACTAGCTGCAGAAACCGAACTGAGCTGGGAGTCGACAGGTTCGATTAGGTTTATAGATTGTAAAGACAAAAATGTCATAGCATGAAAAGTCGAAGACAGTGTAGGTCTGTGAAACTTGTTTTGACTACAGCAGTTACCAAAAAGTTTCAATATAGACCGAGCGTTGGCTTATGATAAAATTCTTTTTTAGATTAATTATTATTTTTGTATGTTGTTGTTGTTATGAACTCAGCGTTGATTTATTACATGACTTAACCGTCACACAATCCAAGAGTTTTTGCAATTAATGAGTTATTAACTATAATGCCGGTCCAACAATTGGCTTTACGGTCTATCTTGCAGGTATATGGGAGTACATACAAGCAGCCCGAGATAAAGTCCACGATTTACAAATTCGAGTACAGAAAACTAAAATTAATGTGGAAAAGATTGAAAGTATTATGAAGGTGAGAAATGCAATGTTTGTTAATGATAAGTTGTTGCAATGTTGCTATAAATAGATTTTATCATCATCATTCTCTAATAAAGCTTAAGGATACCGTAGATGCCACAACTTTTTTTAATGGCTAAACTAACCTCTTGGTGATTATGCCGTTGTAGTTATGCAATGCTTACGTGGATGAGTTAGCTTATTTATTGATTTATCACGAAAATGCTATTAAATAAACACATTGATGTGAAATAACTTCATTTCTTTAAACTAACCGACTAATCTGAAATACAGACATGGAGCGAAACACCACTGTTTGAACGTAAAGGGAACGCGGCTGCCATCTTGAATCTAGAAGACCGTAAAGAAAGGATTACCAAACGGTATAACGCCATCACTGAAGATGGTGTGAAAATTCATCGATTCATACAGGTTTGTTACGCGAGTCGAAGATTGTTGTCGCAGTAAAAATTTATTATCAGTAGAGCACCACCACCCAACAAGCCAATCAGTAATTTGTACATAGATTCAGCGTCAGCAAGTGTTCAAGTAGTGGAATAAAGGGCATTTACTGGCTGTGTTGCCTGTGTATGTGTATGCACTATGCAGTCTAGTAATGAGCTAGATTTCGTGAGCTATACATTAAACGTAGGCCTACTTCAAATACATTTCATAACTTTTTGTGTGAGGCGCCGAGCGTACATCCCGAAAAGCCAGCAACGTCTTCCGAAAGCATTACTTAATTTACAGAAAAGTTTAATTTACAAAAGGAAACATCATTGCAGCTGTTGCGATCGTGCCATATTTAATACTGATTGTCCTGCTTTGGTATCATGCACGTTATAACGTCCGCGTTTTGTCGCTTCTACCTTTTTCTAGACCTCTGCTATTTTTGGCATATATTGTTTTTCATTGTGATCGTCAGAAATAAAAGCAAACTACAATGAACTGAAGGTAAGCATAAGAAGCCAATTTTTGACCATCGCATTAAAATTTGTATTTTTTTGCAACAGGAGAATTTGTCGTATTTTGGCGCGAGCATCGAAAGTGAAATATGGCAAAACTACATCAGCTACATCGACGAAATGGTCATTGAAGGGTTCTTTAATTGCATCTACTGTTCTTTGAATTACTTCATTGAGAACACCGAGGTTTGCTTCTTGATTGATTGATGTTTTCTACATCGATTTTATGTCTATCATCAGTCGACGCCACAAAGAATAATAGCAGCAGAGAATCATGTAGGCTTAGTAGGCTATATCAGAAGTATCCTTACTGTGGACTTTATGAGACTGACGATGCTGCAACAGTTTAACGAAATCGATTTCTTTCTAAAAATGGAGCTGGTAAACTGTTGCTGCGTTATTAACAAGGCAACTTTTACCTATTGTGACCGCATGATGTATTGACCACCCACCATGGAACACGTTTGTGCTGTTTTCATGCAATAGCACAGAAGATGAAAACAGTTTAGTTTTCGAAACGTTGCTGAATGTGAGTTTTGTGTCTACATTTTTGGGCTCTTTTTTGGTTAGATTTCCTAATTTCCAGTTCCAGTAGCTTTCAATGGTGTGCTGTCACGGAGATGATAAACTCAACTTTCCATACGATCCATCGTTTGCAGTAAACCAACGTTAACAAGATGTCAAATCAATAACTTGGCAAATTATTTTTCAGGCCGATTCACAACCTCTCTTTATCGCTGAACTCGAGCTTCAAATCCCCGAGATGGTTTTCCAGCCTTCGCTGCTTGAAGGTGTACCGGATGGATTTTTAGAACTCATCGAAGGCTTGTTGGTTGATGTGTATAAAATGAGCTCACTTGTGCCTCGCGTGGCGACCAAAAGCGATCACGCAACCTACCAGGTTAGCTGAAACTCCAATTGTCACTTTTGGTTTTGTGTAGCACTGGTACCCCTCAAAGTCACGAACTAGTCTAAAGCGTATAAGCTTACATTCCCGAATGCTGATAGCATTGACGATTCAGGCTGGTCATTTGTAACACAAACTTGACAGTAGTTTTTTATTTTATTTTGTATTTAAGTGCTTAGCTTGACTCGTCTATATTTGTCGCTTTTTTGCAAGATTTGTTTTAGGCTTGCCCATTTGAGTTACAGAACAAACATTTATTAACTTTATTTACAGTGTTAGACTTTCTGTTGGCCAAGGTAAGTTGTAGGTGGCACTTGTTTTGCACAGGGTTACAAAGCCGTAAGAATCTTGAAACTTTTATAAAATTATAACGTATTTTGTTGCACGTCGTTGGAAGTTATTGAACCAATCACGATGGTAATTTCTTTTGTGACACTTTTCAAAATAAATCGATCTTTTGTTAGCCGGACATGGATGACATGGCAGAATTGGCCGGGATGAGGAACGACTTGATCCACAGAGTACGCGATATCATGGATAAAGCCATCACTTATTCCCAAGGATTTTTAGAGTATCGTCATCTGTGGACTGATGACCGTCAGGTGTGTACCGAAATAAAAACCTAACCCTCAACCAAAATCAAACTGAGGGCAGATCTTTACGTCACTGAACAAGAAGTCTACTGCCACAATGTCAACTGACTAATCTATTGCTAAAATCTATTTTGCAGGAATTTATGAGACAGTTTCTCACGTACGGGCACATCCTCACTGCGGAGGAAGTGGAAGCGCATCCCGAAGACGGCGTTCCTGAGACTCCTCCTACTCTTCAACAGTTCAAACAACAGGTATATTTGAAAAAACAAATTCTTTTTTCGAACAACTTGTCAAGTTGTCAAGTCTTGCTTCATGCCAAACTGGGATATTTTTACATCTCACTTTGCAAATGCCAGGCTGGTTTAACCCTATCCTCCTAGCGTCAGTTTAAACTGACAGAATTAAAATCACTCATATTTCATAAAAAAAAAAATATTAAAAAAAATAACATTCCCTTGTTTCAAGTTACTCTTATCTAGATCTAACTTGAAAAAATGAACAAAGAACTCGGATTCAGGAATATATCGGTTAAGCACAAAATAACTTGTTGCGTGTTAACGTTTCTGCGTCAAATGCTAATGCGATGATGCTGTTATAGTGCTGTTGTGTATAACTATCAATGGAAGGCAGCTAATTAATAATAATTTCGTTTGATTAGACCTCACATGTGCATGGTCTTTCTTGTATGCCTTCTTCGTTGTAATCACAGATCGATTCGTATGAGAACCAGTACCTGGTGATAGACAGCGTCAAGCCATTCAACGTTTTTGACGGCTGGTTTCTGGTCCAAGTAAAGCCGTTTAAGCAAGCTTTGCTCAATATCGTGAAAAGATGGAGTTACATGTTCAAAGAAGTACGTGCAATCTGAGTTTTCATTAGTTTAACCAGTTGCAGCAACACAAGTTGTTTCTACTAGGCCTCAGTCAAATAATTACCACAATGTCAGTTTTTGTTAATGATTTTGCCACCGTGAAGACAAGATAACAACAAACGACGCGCTATATCGTCATCAACAACATCACTCGTTTGCGTTTAAAGTAGCTTTTACCTTTTTGTAGACCTCTGCTATGTGTAGCATATATTGTTTTTTGTTCAGCTTGGTCAGAAATGAAAACAAACTGAACTGAAGTAGTTTTAAAAATCTTTTGGCTTTCATCTGTAGTCACATTTTCTGACCCCGTGCGTTGTCTTGCTTGAAAAAACTGACCGGTGATCAACGCTTGTTCATTGTCAGCATCTCATCAATCACGTGGAGTCCAGTCTGTCAGACTTGAAGAATTTTATTGCTGTCGCCGACGTGGGCCTATGCAACACAGTTGAAGAAGGCGACTACAATGGCTTGGTAGAATGTATGGGCCATCTCATGGCTGTGAGAGAGCGCTCTGATGCCACAGATGTTATGTTTGAGCCCATAAAGCAGACAATAGAGTTATTGAAGGTTTGTTCTGTTTGTTTGTTTCTTTATGTTCAGCCAAATTTATAGAAAAATGTTATAGAGAAATTGATGATACCTATTTGTTTAGCCGGTCATTTCCTGCAATAAGCTTAACACACCATTTTTCTTACCATGGCCTACGTTGCAGTAACCTGCAAGATCTAAAGAATATTCACAAGCTCAAGTGCCAGTATTCAAAACTATACACCTAAATTTTTACTTTATTTAATAGCTAACAAATAAAAAATTCTGTAAGCCAGCATCAGTTAAGAGAGTTTCTTAAGCTGTTTTGTGCTCGTAGGCTATACCCCATGGGATTTCATGAAATTTTCTCGTACCCCTTGTCTACATATTCATTATTCATGGTATAAAATCAAACTATCCCAATACCGGCAACAAAGCTGACTGTCAAGCCACAGTAACATTTTGGTACATCAAGTAGAGTAGATCTTAAAATATAATTGGATTATGAAGTTTAGAACATTTGTGAACAATAAATGGTCATAATGGATTCAGATTTAGGCTACTGGCACGGCCTACTAGAACACGGCCAAATATGTTGCTATTTGAGGAAATTTCTAAGAGTCTGAATTGTTACAATCATAGCTATGACAAACCTGTCATCTTCCCATTTCCAGAAGTTAGTAAAATAAGCAATATTTGTACCTAGACATATGTTTGGCTTGCTTAACCGGAGATTAGGTATGTATGTTAAGCACAACTTATGCAATAACAATGTAAAATATGTAAGATTTTTCAACTGCAACCTGGAGATAGTATCGTTTGGTGTGTTGCTTTTGGTGAAATTGCATGTTTCATTTAAAATATCAAGGATTTTTTCTGAATTCTGTGTTGTAAGCGGTTCATTTGATGTCCTAATTTAAATTTTAGTTTGTTTTGTTTTCCACCAAGTTTAATTTTGCAAGTAAAATGTGGCTATTGGCAAAAAATCCTGCTATACAAAAAACCTAACGACTTTATGATGAGACTACCTCCAGGATGGAGTTGGAAAATTTTTACATATTTTACATTATTATTGCATAAGTTGTGCTTAACATACGTATCTAATCTCTGGTAAAACAAGCCAATAATATGTCTAGATACAAATATTGCTCATTTTACTTACTTTTGGAAATGGGAAGATGACAGGTTTGTCATAGCTATGCTTATAACAATTCAGACTCTTAGAAATTTCCTCAAATAGCAACATATTTGGCCGTGTTCTAGTAGGCCGTGCTACTGGTAATTCATTTCTTCGTAAATATGCCTAAATACAAGCCTTTAGCCTGGCATCGTTTCTCGTATTCCTCCTTTGGTGCTACGCGTACCCCTGGTTAAGAACCTCTAAGCGAAATATCTTGCAGGAGTAAAAAGGCGTTTTGTGTAATCGAGTTGATGGCTCAAACATAGGTTATCCATCAATATCTGCTTGATTTCACGTATTAGGCTTACTTCAACTAGTTGAACACAAAATTTCTCACTTAAAATATCTATTGACATTTTATATTGTGAAAATACTCTTCTATCATTTATTTCACTCGCAGGTGTACGAACAAGAAATGTCCGAAGAAGTGCACTTGCAGCTCCAAGAATTACCAGAGCAGTGGAACAACACCAAGAAGCTGGCTGTTACAGTGAAACAGTCTGTTGCTCCGCTTCAGGTAAGTACGGTACACAAATTGTCAGAAACAAAGCCGTCAGGGCAAATATGTTGGACCCTGATACGAGGATTACAGAATGCTGGTCTTATGCTAAAGAACCATGAAAATAAATTGAAAACTCATCTATTGAATTGCCCACTTAATAAGCTTAGTTGGGTTTTGTATCCTCTTGAAATATTTGATTCTGAGGTCTTCTGTCGGATAATTTCGTTCACACTGAACTGATGTACGTTTGATAGATAAACTACAACAGCACATACCTACTGCCTCGTTAAAGGCCTCTGAAAAAAAATCTTTGTTTGTCACAGGCGAATGAGGTTTCTATCATCCGGCGTAAGTGCACCAGCTTTGACGTGAAGCAGCATGAATACCGAGAAAAGTTTCGCAAGGAGCATACGTTTAAGTTTCACTGCCATCATCCCTATCCTTGCCTCGACTCAATGCAAGCTGAAATATTTGCACTCGAGACAGAAATGAACGCTTTGTACGAGTCGGCTGGCTTGTTTGAAGTTAACGTTCCGGACTACAAGCAGTTGAAGGTGAGAACTAGTCATTTTATGTAATTGGTGACATTGGTTTTATCACATGCAGATTAAAGTGCATTCGACCATTAGGTGAACCGGACGCAGTTGACACCAAAGTAATACCTTATTGCCCATTGTTTTTGCGAGCGAACGATTCACTGTACAGGTAGGCTATATGTCACATTTTTAAACATTGGCCTATACTGAAACAACAAAAAACAAGAAATAATTTTTATCACTTCGCATATCACCTAATTGGAAAAAAAATCATTCTTTATCATGGTCATAATCACTTTTCTTGGACGTATGCTACGACTTTTGTCTACAGGTGTTTTAAATTCCGCATTTTGATGAAATTGTTGGTACTAGGAAATAGTGTTATTGCCGAAAACATTGTGATCTATTTTCCAGGCTTGTCGGCGAGAAGTTGTTTTATGCAAACGCGTGTGGGATCTTGTCATCCTTGTGCGTACAAGCACAGATGCATGGAAGACCACGCTTTGGGCGGACATCAATGTGGAGCAGATGGACATCGATTGCAAACGCTTTGCTAAGGTGAGCAGTTGAAAATAGTTCCTTTGATCACATTGCAATGCATGTGTGAAGTCTGTGCGATGCCAAATCTAATTTATCAATATCAGCTTCCAAAAAAAGATTTGATTTGTTATCAGAATTATCGTGTTAAGGCACACATGGTCTTTAATTTTTTTCACTTCTATTTCAGGATATCCGTACCCTGGATAAAGAGGCGAGGGCTTGGGATGTCTTCAGTGGATTGGACGCCATGGTTAAGAACATGATGACGTCATTGAGAGCGGTCGGAGAGTTACAAAACCCAGCGATTCGTGACCGACATTGGCACGAACTCATGCAAGCGACTAAGGTGGGTAACTGCGTATGGAACGAGTTGAAATCTATAAGCATCATTTTACTTTGGTTTTGCCACTTTGTTACACTTGATACGATTGATCACATTGTCCAGGCAGTGACTTTACATCTTTTGCTATGTTTAACATGCTTTGTTTTTACTGTTTTGCTCAAGAGTCAAGAATGAGAACTAACGCTGTTTTTCACAACAAAAAACTCTAGTTGGCAACCTAGTTTGATTCATGAGATCAACTGGATCGTTTGTTATTGCGATGTCATTCTGCAGGTCCGATTTACAATGAACGAGGCGACAACATTGGCAGATTTGCTGCAACTCAACTTGCATCAATTTGAGGAAGAAGTCCGTGAAATAGTTGATAAAGCAGTGAAGGAAATGGGCATGGAAAAGGTGACATGTTTTACCTCAGTTTAACGTATTTTAATCATAATCAACTGCACAAGAAAAAGTTATTTTTTATCAACACGCAGATCATAGAAGACTTTCTTTTGCTTTTGTGCAATTCCGCAAATGTAACCACTAAATCAGTTCTATATTCAAGGACAATGCATTATGCAATGCATATTTCAATGCAATGCATATTCAAGGTCTTTGGATTTGTAATTGGGCTTCTCTCTTGCACCGGCTTGACTAGGCGTGTAGTTATTCTGTCATGCGATGAATTTTTGCCTACTCCATTTCTTATAGACTAGATCAATCAATTAATTGTAAAAATCAGTATTCCTCTGAAGACCCAGCGGTATATTATGAAGTAAGTTTTTCCATTGGAACTTGTGATGAATCAAGCCATGAGACAGCATACCAGCATATTCATTTACAAGATACATTTGGTTTATCGTCGCTGTGTTTCAACAGACCTTGCGAGAGCTGGACATCATCTGGGCAAGCATGGATTTCGAATACGAAACCCATCATCGCACGAAAAGCCCTCTTATCAAAAGTAACGAAGAGCTCGTGGAAACACTGGAAGATAATCAGGTACTTCCGCTGGTTTAGGAATTCCGCTACAACTATAATTTTAAAGCTTTGGTAGAGAGTTTGCTTTGTTGAACCATAGAGAAATAAAACATAGTAACTTTAGCGGGTTTAGCATACTTTATTTCACAAAAAATATCTTATAATTAAAATAAAATGAACTCAAACGTTTTCGACACGTACGTGTGTCCTCATCAGGAATTAAATCTGCAACATATAAAATGAAAAATCGTAAGATAAATTTGACTATGCACTGTAACTGTAACGACACTCTGGACTGAAAGCACAAACTGAACAAATGATACGAGAATGATTGCGAGTAAATTATGCGGTGGGAAACAGATCACATGAGATGTAGACTACAGGCATTGGACAAAACAATTAGAACACACACAAAAGGAACGATGAGCCACAGGCGAATAACTGCCGGTTGAGAGATGGATTGTTACGTTTGATTCTTAAGGCTTCCATGATCTTAGTCTGAAAATCAGATCATTTGTTCAGTTTGTGCTTTCAGTCCAGAGTGTCGTTACAGTTACAGTGCATAGTCAAATTTATCTTACGGTTTTTCATTTTATGTATTGCAGATTTAATTCCTGATGAGGACACACGTACGTGTCGAAAACGTTTGAGTTTATTTTAATTTAATTATAAGATATTTTGTGTGAAATAAAGTATGCTAAACCCGCTAAAATTACTATGTTTTATTTCTCTATGGCTCAACTATAATTTTAATTATAAATTTAATGCTCATTTATAACCCTTTTATGTGTTTGAACAAATCTAAAAATAACTTCATACAAATTAGGACACTTGTGTTGACTTTTAAACACTTTCACGTAGCTTGGTTAATCATGGACAAAAAGTAAATGTTTTTTCAACGATAAATTCTTGCATGGAAGGTTCAACTTCAAAACTTGATGACCTCCAAGTACATCGCTCATTTCCTTGAGGAAGTTTCAGGATGGGTTCAGAAATTATCAACAGCTGATTCTGTCCTTACCATGTGGCATGAGGTGCAGAGAACTTGGTCTCATCTTGAAAGTATTTTCATCGGTTCTGAGGACATCAGAGCACAACTTCCGGAAGATTCCAAAAGATTTGATGGGATTGATTCTGATTTTAAAGGTTTATTTTTCAAGAATAATATTGCATGTAAAATTAAATAACGCTTTTTGTTATAAATATGAGGTCATTTCTGAACTTGTCACAGCGAAATGTAGTTTGTAAAGTGATGTCACCGTCTAAAAAACTTTACTCGGCTGTGCCTCTATACGGCTGCAATTGACTCTGTCTGCTTTGTAAAGCGCTGAGGAGCAACGCATATTATCAATGGATACAGCGTTATACAAAAACACGCATTATTATCGGAATTTCCAAAATTTAATATATTGACAGGGACAGCGCAGTGATAATAATCAATAAAAACAAGTTTGCTTACGAATAACAAACAACTGGGCACTTTACAGTTAGTTGCTTAATTGCTTAATTGACAGAAATAATGGCGGATGCCGTGAAAACCCCCAATGTTGTTGAAGCCACGAACAAGAAAGGTTTGTTCGAAAGGTTGGAAGGACTGCAGGTGATTTTACATCATTAAAAAAAGAACTGACATTGTTCCTTTTAAATGTACGATTCGTTTTGTTTCTTCAACTTCAGTGTCAGAATTCTCCTAGTCTGCTACCAGAATAGATCCAGTCTTATTTTCATTAACTAATAAATATTATTCAGAGCAAATTGACTTTGTGCGAGAAGGCATTAGCCGAATACCTTGAAACGAAGCGTCTTGCGTTTCCGAGATTCTACTTCGTTTCATCGAGTGACTTGTTGGACATTCTTTCCAACGGGAACAACCCAGTCGAAGTGAGCAGCCTATTCAATATTAAGCGTACTTTCGGTTAGGCTACTTTTCCATTGCTTTGTAGTAAGAATGAGAAAAAAAGTCTGACAACCCACAGTCGTAGCGGCGAAGATGACAAACGATATTATTGTATCCCCAAAAAACAATAACTTTTTTGTTTAGTCGAACGCAACGAAACGTTACTATTTTCACGCGCTTTATGCTTTTGACCTTGATTTGACGTGGTCTGCTGTTTGTTTAAAGGTCTGTCGCCACTTGGCGAAGCTCTTCGACAACATGTCCAAATTGAAGTTTGAGGAAGACGAAGAGGGTAACCCAACTAAGGTGGGCTTAGGGATGTTCAGCGGGGAAAGCGAATACGTTGCTTTCCACGATCAATGCTCTTGCACCGGCCAGGTAGGTCCTTATTTTGCGGCTTATTGAAAGCAGTGTATCAAAACATGGTTGGAATCTACGGTTTCTTCTGTTGGAATTTTGTCTTGTGACATAATCTTACCAATACAATTTCTTGTTTCTGTGCATTGTAAATTTATTCTTTCAAATGCCCAAAGATGGTTTGAGGCAAAGTAAAAAAACGTTTGCACTTCTATTTTGTTTTTTAACATTATAAATGCCGTGTTGTTGCTTGATCTTGTGCCTTTATGCTTCAACAAAGTATAACTTCTCTACAAAAATCACAGTTCTCTTTTTGCAATAAATACCTATTGAAGTACTCTTGTCGTCTTTCCATAGGTCGAGATATGGTTAAACCGTGTCATGGATTCCATGCGCAATACCGTCCGCAACGAACTGGAGGAAGCCGTGGTCACTTACGAAGAGAAACCAAGAGATCAGTGGCTCTTTGATTATCCAGCTCAAGTTGCTCTGACCACCACGCAAGTCTGGTGGTCCAGTGAGGTAAGCGTCGTAAAGGAATTGAAATAGACATTAGCAGAAGGTAAAGTAAATGCGATAAATAGGTAAATGATGAAGATCCGGTGGAAAAATCGAGATGGAGAATAGGAGTGAAGGCAATCGCTGCAAGGGAAAAATTGCCACCTCCACTAGTGGGGACAAAACCGAATTCGGATGATGATGAAAGTACAAAAAAACTTATGATTGAAGATTATCCTAGAAAACTGGAAAAAAATTGTATGACTAAAATAACTATTTTCTCAGCATCGATCCAAGGTCAATTTATCCAATAGCTTTGGTGCGTAACGTTTTTAATAATTTTTAGGTTGGAATTGCCTTTCTTCGTTTGGAGGAAGGTTACGAGAATGCCTTGAAGGATTACTTCAAGAAGCAAGTCCAACAACTGAACACTTTAATAAATCATTTGATTGGTACTCTGACGGTAAACGATCGTCAAAAGATCATGACCATCTGCACTATCGATGTGCACGCTCGTGACGTTGTGTCAAAGCTGATCCACCATAAAGTAAGGTTATGTAGAATATCTTTATGATTGCAATAGATTGAGTTTCTCTTCTACCAGCATGATCGTTGCTTACTTCACAATGTAGCTAGTATGTTTTAGCCTGATGCTACAAGTTCTCTATGGTACTAGCGAATTGCACCAGCTTTCGGAACACAGTTCTCTAGTCATGTGCTATGACGATTATTTATAGGCCAAGTTTTTTTTTTTTTTTTTTTACCTATGTCGCACTGTGATGTTGTGCTGGTATCGTGATGTTTTTTTTTTTGTCTCTGAACTTCACGGTATAAAATGGCAAAATTCATCTCTTGCAATCAATCTAAAGCCTTGAGCGTGACTTAGGTCGAACACGCATTGGAATTTGTTTGGCAATCTCAGTTGAGGCACAGATGGGACGACGAGAAGAAACATTGCTTTGCTAACATTTGTGATGCCCAGTTCTTGTATTCCTACGAGTATCTCGGTAACACACCCAGGCTTGTCATCACACCGCTCACTGACAGGTAAAAGTCAGGCTGACATTTTGTCTGACTAATTGTGGTTACTTTCGGAGTCAAGGTTTATGATCTAAAAATAAAAAAATTACGGTTTCAACATGCAGTAATTGCGGATGTTTTCAAAACAAAGCTTTCACAAATTTATCAAGATGAAATAACATATTTACAGTTTATGAATGTTGTAATTGTTAAAAGCTCATTTCCTAATAAAACCTGATTTTGACAACTTTCAATTAGAAGTTTAAAACTTCGGGGCTACAAAACTTTGCGCCATTTTGTATTTATGTAACGATGTGCTCGATTACGCCATTATACGATTGCGCTGACAATGTCTGCTTTCTAAAGTGCTGAGAGCAACGCATATTTACGATGAATACAGCGCTATAGGGCTATAAAACACTTATTATTAATATTGATATAAAACTGGAGATAAAAATAATAGCATTTTTTACAAAGTGACTTTCGTCTTATCAATGCAATCTTTTTAGATGCTACATCACTTTGACCCAGTCCTTGCATCTTATCATGGGTGGGGCCCCGGCTGGTCCAGCCGGTACAGGCAAGACAGAGACAACTAAAGATTTGGCCCGATCTCTTGGCATCATGGTGTACGTGTTCAACTGCTCAGAGCAAATGGACTACAAGTCTGTAGGCAACATATACAAGGGGTTGTCACAAACTGGGGCCTGGGGATGTTTTGATGAGTTTAATCGTATTTCAGTGGAAGTGCTCTCTGTGGTTGCGGTGCAGGTAAAATGTTGCTTTGAATATCTAAATATAAATAAATATCTTTTGTCGCTTCTAAAAGATTTCATAGTAGGTTAGGATTAAAAAGTTGTGTGACCCGATAACTCATCTGTAATTGACAAAGTGGCCCGCCATCGCAAAAAGGTTTGTCACCCCTGATCTAAGCCATCGAAGGCAAATGTAGAAGACCTCTTAAAGTTCAATCAGTTACTACTTTTTCTTGGTAGTGACATGGTGATTTACGATTTTCTTTGCAGAAAAGAATTGCCAAAATTTGCAATCACTTGGCTCTTCCAGTAAATACATGTACGATTTGTTATGCGTTTTAATCAAAATGTTACAACCCTTTTTGCATTGTGTCGTTCATTTGCGCAACGATGGAAATGAACACCAAATAATAACTTCCTTTCCTTCTGGTAGCAGAAAAACTACGTTTTTATTCAGGTAAAGTCGATACAAGATGCGATTCGCTTCAAGAAGAAACGATTCATCTTCCAAGGCGAAGAAATATCTTTGATACCTACGGTTGGCATCTTCATCACCATGAATCCTGGATATGCGGGGAGAACCGAACTACCGGAAAATCTTAAGGTGTTTTTTCTTTTAAATAATATTCTTCTGTTTGGCTTGTTGTTTTTGGCACTCCGAAGTAACATACCGTATTCCACGCTGCAGTGGAAATCTGGTAGATTGTTGCTGTGATGCCCCGAGCACTTTAGATGATCGTTGATCAACTTAACACTGTTTTGAATATCTTTCTATTATAATTCATTGGCACTGGCAACACCAAATCCGTTCACGTGCTATTTTCCAGCAATTACGCCAACTTGTCTGCGTTTTCGTGGATCATCAGGTTCAAACGCGCAATCTCAAACAATTTACGATTCTTGTATTAAAACATATTTCGTGTTGTTATAGTTTTATTTTTTGCAGGCTCTTTTTCGTCCTTGCGCCATGGTGGTCCCCGACTTCGAGTTGATCTGCGAAATCATGTTGGTGGCCGAAGGCTTTACTGAAGCTCGGTTGTTAGCAAGAAAATTCATCACTCTTTATACTTTGTGCAAAGAATTGCTGTCCAAGCAAGACCACTATGATTGGGGACTAAGAGCCATTAAGTCTGTGCTTGTGGTTGCCGGTGCTTTGAAGAGAGGAGACAAGACGAGACCGGAAGAACAGGTTGATATACAAAAAAATGTTTATTTACTGGTGGGATAGTTTCCTACTTATTGAAGGTCACGTTGATCTTCTCTATTCAGATAGGAAATATTACAATTTATATGTCTAACTGTAGACAGTGGCTCACCGTTTTAGGTCTCGTGGGCGACACTGGGTTGACCGTTTGGGTAGATAGGTACCCTGCGTGCCGATTTTCATGTGAATCTTAAATTTAGGTTAGCGAATACTTTCATTTTCTGTTTATTGTGGTACAGGTGCTAATGAGGGCTTTGAGAGATTTCAACATTCCGAAGATAGTGACTGACGACATGCCTGTGTTCATGGGACTCATTGGAGACTTGTTTCCTGCCTTGGATGTGCCAAGAAAGAGAGATTTGGACTTCGAGAAGATGTGTAAGCAGGCTGTTCAAGTAAGCATGTCATTCCTTTTACACTTTTAAACATTGTTTTACTTCATGCAAAAAGCCAACGTACGTTGTTTGCAGGATTTAAAACTCCAAGCAGAAGACAATTTTGTGCTGAAGTTGGTTCAACTGAACGAGCTGCTCTTTGTCAGGCATTCGGTTTTCGTCATTGGAAACGCTGGAACGGGAAAAACACAGGTTCGCACATTCATATAATTCCTTTGTCAGTAAAAGCTGGTCAGCATGCCAGAGTTAAATACTATGTAACCATGTATAATATAGTATTATATGCAACCATAGTTCGAAATACTTTATGCTTATATTATTCCCATGAAAATCAAATTGAGTGCAATTGGGAAGATTTGGATTTTGTTCCTCAACGACCAATAATCGAATTGGATAGACTTGTTGCTCAGCCGTGTTTGGGGAACACGAATTGGGTAGACTATACCAATAATATACTTATTACTTATTCAAATAGAACATTCTACAATATTGATATAACAGTCATAACAATGATTTAATAAAATTCGATTTAAATAAAATTTACAATTCAAATACGATTTACATATAAATAAAAGTCTACTCATTATACGCATGCTTACTGCTAAGGCTTAGAACTTCGAAAGAGTTAAGTTTTCTTTTTCTTCTTTATGCTGCCTCAGCTTGAAGTGTTGGACACTTGAAGCTTTTAAAAGTTGTTTGAAAGAAAATGAAATTTTTACAGGTTTTGAAATCTCTCATGAAGTGTTTTCAAAACGAAAAACGTCGCCCAGTCTGGGTGGATTTAAACCCAAAAGCTGTGACCAACGACGAGTTGTTTGGTATTATCAACCCAGCAACCAGGGAGTGGAAGGACGGGCTCTTCTCGACCATCATGCGCGATCTATCGAACATCACGCACAACGGACCAAAGTGGATTGTTCTGGACGGCGACATTGATCCTATGTGGATCGAGTCTTTGAATACAGTGATGGATGATAATAAGGCATGGAAATACGTTTTCACGAGCTTTGAGTTAATTAACTATCACATTATAACAAAACCTTGCACAATGCGGAAGTCTTAAGTTTTTTCCAATGTCTTTTGAAATAAATTCCATTTGCTACCTGTAGTCTATCTGAAATCCACAAAAATGAAAACATTTACTCACCCGACTCATTTTTACAGGTACTGACATTGGCAAGTAATGAAAGAATTCCTCTCACTGCTTCAATGCGACTTCTGTTTGAGATTAGCAACTTGAGAACAGCCACACCGGCGACTGTATCCAGAGCGGGCATCTTGTATCTTAACCCCGCTGATTTAGGATGGAATCCTGTGGTGAGTGGTATTGTACAAGAAATAGTGTGAATCATGGCCACCTAAAGATACGGCCTGATTTGTCACATTTTGCAGAAATTTCCACATTTTTCTAACTTTGGGCGAATGTTTAAATAAATTTTTCTAAAAATTATATTATTACGCTTTCTTTACTGTTTTCCACAGATGATACAATAGGTTTTAACATCCTCAGATGTTGAAAAGCAAAGAAAATTTGATTTCGAAGATTTTAGTCAGACTGTTAATTTTTCAATAACAGTCTGATTCGGCGTTTTTCAACTTACTTTTTCTCATTTGCTACTGCTTCCCCAAGGCGACAAAAAAGCTTTTATATCATTTGGAGACAGTAAAAAGTAAAATAATGTCAGAAAATGTCAGTCAAACACTAGCAGTAGCTGTAATCAAAATCTGCAAAATGTGAAAAATCAGGCCGCATCTCAAGGTGGCCATGTGTGAATCTAACACGAAAGCCCTGGTTAGTGGTTATACTGATATGATCAGTAGGGGAAAGTGGTGTAACTTGGACCAGTGTGTAATTTGGACCAGGCCCCTAACTCAAAAAATAAAAATCGTTTTTTCAATATTTTTGAACAGCTTGAAAGAAAAAATAATAATAGCCCGGATGTGAAAAACTCAACTCATTAGGTTTAGAAACGTGGACGGGAGATTGGAATTTGTGGTTTTGGGTATGCTGATGTTATTTTGGGGAGTTGGTTGCTAAGCGCTGAGACGTTGTTGGCATGACGTTTGAGTCTGATATGATGTTGGTATTATCTTTAACCTATAAGGAGATGTTGTGCTCAATTACAAGACTTGTAACCAAGTGTGGAAGTCATAGTTGGTAATTTTTAACAGTGCATGACAGTGTGTAATTTGGACCAGTCATCTCACCTATGCAGCATCGCGTCAGTTCAAAATTCCCAAAGCTGTAGTGTTAAGACATGTCAATAACAGGCTACCAATAAATATGCTACACAAGTGTCAAAAGCCATTGGTCGACAACTTGATCTTCCCGAAAATATTGAAGATCAACTGGTCAAACATGTTTTGGAAATGGAGTCAAGATTTTATGGTTTAGGGGCCATAGACTTAAGAAAGCTTGCATATGACATTGCGTCTGCCAATAATATCAATACCCGCTTCAACAGTGAAAAGGGTCTGGCTGAAAAAGATTGGCTTAAGGGATTCTTGAACCGTCATCCAGAAATTTCATCGCGAATACCTCAAGCAACTTCAGTTCAAATTACATACTCCAATGGTCCAAAATACACACCCCAATGGTCCAAAATACACACCATATGTGTAATTTGGACCATTTTTGAACATTTTTTATTGCTTAATTATTCTGTATTTTTTTATTGTATGTGATTTATATTTTCTACACTGGTTTGCAAGTACCTAGACTGTATCTGGGTGAAAAATAATACACATTGACCGGAAGTTGGCTGAGTTGTGCTTATTTTTCTTTAAGGGGTTCAAAATACACACCTTTCCCCTATATTATGCATTCAAATATGTGTCGGATGCTTTTGTAACTTTGCTGTTGTGGCTATAGGCTACCAAAACTACAGAAATCCGAGCTGACTAGAAATTTTGTAACTCTTCATCTTATTGCTCCTCTTCGAAGATTATTCACCAGTGTTTTTAATCATTGCAGTTTTTTTTTAGTTCACCAACAGCAAATTCATTCAGAAATGTGAAAATAAAGAATAAGTTTTTCTTCATATTTATTTCAGTTAGTCCTCCCCGTTAGCTCAGTGAGTACGCTCCCGGATTAAGAATCCGCGGCGCTGGTTCGGCTCTTGTGGTGTGCGCTTGAGCAACGCATTTCAGGACTGCTCTCCATTCAGCGGCACCTATTGGATGGAATAATTCCCCGGCAACTACACTTCAACAATCGGAAACTTCACTCTGCTAATCTCGGCAACCGGCCCTGCGTCAAAAGCCTCTACAGAGTCTACAGTTTACAAGTATGCAAAACTACTAGGAATAACCTATCAAGGCTCTGTCAGTCCGAGGATAAAGATTAAAGATTCAAAAACAAACCAACCAGTTTAACTACATGGGGTATTTTGCGAAGTATTGCATTACTTTGTCGTTTCAGGTGACGTCATGGATTGACAAACGAGAAGTCCAATCGGAAAAAGCAAACCTGACGATCCTTTTTGACAAATACATTCCTATATGCATCGACACTTTGAGAACTAGATTCAAGACCATCACTCCTATACCGGAATGTGCAAAGATACAGGTAGGGCTATCAAGGAGTAAAGATCGATTCTTTTTTGAAAAAGGAAATTGTAAGTATCTGTCAGCACCAGGCTGTCCACTAAAATGTTTGATTTTATTTGAAATCAAAAATTTTAATGAAGCAGTACTGGCGTGGCAAAAGGTGTATTAAAGTTAGATTCCAGTAATATGCAATTGTTGTGGAGCACAGCAGTTCGCACCCATAGCATCCTAAAGTCGAATTCAATAATCTAGCGTGATACCTTTTCTATTTACTGCATAGTGCATAGTGCCATTTAGCCTTCACGATATTTTTAAAACTACAAGCACCCCCGTATCCATATTTCTCTATTTTTTGTCTATAGTCTAGTTCACCCAGAAATATCCTACGAGTTAGCACTCTGTCGCAGATACCGCAGAAATATTATTTGAAAAATCATGTTTTCAACAGATGATTTGCTACTTGCTTGAAGTTCTCTTAACCCCCGAGAACACACCTCCAGACTGCCCGAAAGAACTCTACGAGTTGTATTTCGTCTTTGCTTGCATTTGGGCGTTTGGTGGAGCTATGTTCCACGATCAGCTCATCGACTACCGGTCAGAATTTGCTTTTATTTTAAGACTTCACCATGACGACCTTACTTTTACAGCATCTTTGTTGCATAGCACTGAACGTAATTGTTAGCGTTAGTGTTATCAGGCTACTTAACTTTATATTTTGATGCCAGCAAGTTGGAAAAAAGAATCAGCCTGTTAGAAAATAACAAGGTTGAGAAAAACCCGGGTTTTTTTAAAAAAGCCCAACCCGCCTGTTTTTTTTTAAAAAAACCCGGGTTTTTTTGGGTTTTATTGGGTTTTTTTAAAAAAGATGCAAAAAAAGGTAGATTCATGCTTATTTCACCTCAAAACTACTTTTTACGAATGAAGTGCCTTTCACTCACAGTACAATAGTACATGCTTGCATAACTCAATAAAATAATGCACTAGGGCTGTTGTTGCTTGAATGTTACATCATCCATTAATTTCAAGATCAAGTTGGATGTTGCATCATCCACTGATTTCTATACCAAGTTGATGCTACCGTGGTAGAAATCACATTATTGCATCATTTGCTTTAGATTTGAAGGCAAGGAGCATTTATGCCATCATGTTTAAATATTTTTTATCATTTATATATATATCATTGAGCAATTGCGTGGCCAATGGCCATTTAGGCAAATGCTCTGAAACAGCCATGCGTTAGAATCCAGAATCTGTAATTGGTAAATAGCCTCCTAAATTGCATTTCACATCATATATACAGACTACAGTAGAGTAGTACTTTCACCAGTTTAACTATAAGGCCTTCTTGCATAAATGAGTTTTAGTGTAGTATACACAAAGTGGCATTACTTGATTTTTGTGCACTGTACAATATCCACTGCGTTTTCAGTTTATTCTTGGAAATTTACTTCACAATCACATCCTTAAGTCCTAATTTAAAGTTTGTTTTAAGTGCCTTGTAGTGTTTTTGTTCATTTTTTTAATTTTCTATTAAAAACTGGACAAATATGATGCTCTGGGTTTTTTATGTTTTTTTTTGTTTTTTTTTAAGTGGGTTTTTTTAAAAAAACCCACCCGGGTTTTTTTGGGTTGGGTAAAATACCGACAACCCTGGAAAATAATGATGACAAAATGATTTAAAATACTCTATTTGAGAGAAGTAGGCTCACTGGCTCAGCTTTGTTTTACTTGAGCGCTTATTGGTGATATTAGTGATGACTGATGAGAAAGTCATAACTTATCAAATTATAATCTTTTCAAAAGCAAGCACCAATAAAAATGGATAAAAATACAGATTTTATTACCTCGCCTAATTTCTTGTGGCTTCATTGAACTTTAAAACATTAAAAGCTCTTGCCAGCAACCCCTTTTTTGGCGTTTTATCACAAACAAGGTATTTTTTCAGAGTTGAGTTTAGCAAATGGTGGTCATCAGAGTTTAAAACCGTAAAGTTTCCAAGCACCGGCACAGTTTTTGATTATTGCATTGATGCTGAAACCAAAAAGTTTGTCCCGTGGTCGGATAGCGTTCCTGGATTCGAACTTGACCCGGAGTTACCTTTGCAGGTAAGGTCGGTTTGATTGTGACCTTTAGTAACTTCTAATGCCTCGACATTAAAACAATTTGAAATTTTTAACAGGCTTGCATGGTACCAACATCCGAGACAAGGCGGATTCGGTATTTTATGGATTTGATGATGGAGAAGCGTCGTCCAGTGATGCTTGTAGGGAACGCGGGAGCTGGAAAAACAGTCTTGGTGCAAGACAAGCTATCTGCTCTGGATGAGGAGTACATGGTTACGAATGTACCATTTAATTTCTACACCACATCCATGATGCTGCAAGGCGTCCTTGAAAAGCCGTTGGAGAAAAAAGCTGGAAGAAATTTTGGTCCTCCTGGCTCTAAAAAGTGATTGCAAATATAATAAAAAAATAAAGAATACGATATATAGATACTGAACTTTATTTTTGGTTCTTTATTTTTTGATTAGACTGATCAGGCGTACCGACCATTTTTCTCCTAATTGCAAATAGGCTAGTTTGCTAAATTAAAATGTTTTTATACCATTATGCTGAATGAAGCAATATGGACAAAAGTTGAAAAACGTTTTTTTGATTCCCAGGTTGATATACTTCATAGATGACATGAACATGCCAGAGGTAGACGCTTATGGGACCGTTCAGCCTCACACTCTGATCAGGTAAATTCTAATTTGCCAGCATTTTTGTTTTTTCAACTGATTCATTAATCTGTATATGCTACGTGATAGAAAGTTTGCTTGTTATCATTTTTAACTTGAACTTTTTTGACTTGTCCAGGCAACATCTGGATTTCAGCCATTGGTACGACAGGCATAAGTTGATCCTGAAAGAAATAAACAACGTACAGTATGTCGCTTGCATGAACCCGACGGCCGGGTCATTCACCATCAACGCAAGACTGCAAAGGCATTTCAGTGTCTTTGCTGTTAGTTTTCCCGGTCATGTAAGTTTCGCAAGAATATTTTGAAATTGTGCTTTTAAGTATTTTATCTCAGAAAAAGCAATTTATAGTCTGTCTTTACTCGGCTATGCTACAACACAAAAGCTTCTTTATGATTGAACGGCTTTTCTATTTTTAGGAAGCTCTGCTGACAATATACAGCAGTATATTGTCGCAGCATTTGCATATAAATCACTTTGCCCACATCGTTCAAAAAACTGCTGGAACTTTAGCCCAGGCAGCCTTAGCGTTTCACTCAAAAGTGAGCAGCACTTTCCTTCCCACCGCAATCAAGTTCCATTACTTATTTAACCTTCGGGACTTATCAAACATATTTCAGGTATTGCAATATTTGTATAGACTTAACTGTCAGATTTTTGCAATTATGTAAAAAAAATATGAAGGGAGTATGAGATGCGCCTAAATGATTTTTAACCCAATGTTTCGAAATGAAAGATTTTCGGCTAAAAAGTTTAGGCTACTGGTATAGTGTTCTTAAGTATTGTCTTGTCACTTTAAAAGTGAAAGCAGAATAAGAAACAAAAGTTGTCATTGTTCCGCTTTCAGTTTGAATAAAATCTGTGCATTTATTCCGTTCAGGATGTTCGCGTTCCTTGTTTAACATTGCTCGTATATTTATTTCCATCATTTGCATCTGATTCAGGGAATTCTGTTTTCAACAAACGAATGTGTCAAAACCGTCAACGATTTGGTTCGCTTGTGGCTGCACGAGGCATCCAGGGTTTACGGAGACAAACTTGTCGATAAAAAGGTATCAGTTGATTCAAGATTGTTTTATGAAATTGAATTGAAAGTGCTTACAATAGTTTTCAGTCAAGATCAGAATTTATTTTTGTGTTTTTTCTTATTATATGAAACGTTTGGTTCATCACGGCAACATGCTATTTTGGATCAGAGTAAGCAAAGCACATTCTTAAAAAAAATACTGTTTAGCAGCCGTGGGTTTATTTCTATGTGTATATTTAAGGATATTGATCTATTTACGAAGCAAAAATTTGAATTTGCGAAAAGATACTTTGACGAAATCCCAGAGGACATCTTGACTGCCCAACCGCTTCTTTATTGCCACTTTGCCCGCGGAATCGGAGAACCCAAATACATGCCGGTAAGCATTGTTGACAAGATCGATTATTTTTTATTTGATTTTTTGCTTTATACTGAATTCTTACAGTGACAAAGGCCAAGAGCGCAGCTGACAAGGACATCTCGTCCTTTGTAAGCAAAATGTATAAACTGAGTCACCTTACTTTTTGGTAAAATTTTATGATAAAAAACACAAGTCTACATTAAAATAATGGCCAGTTGCGCCTCTTTCAGCTAGATTTGGCTGTGCCTAACCTGATTACTGATTATACCATGGGTATTTGACTTAATGTTGATCAAAGAAAAACCGATTTTCGTTTTATTTAAATAGGCCCCGGCGTTTTAGTTAAACAGACTCAAATTATTTTACCCGCACCATGCATTTAGCTAAAAGTTACCGCATCGTGTGTACAAAGTTATATCTTCATTGGGGGTGGGATGGGAAGCAAACTCACGTCTTCTAAAATATTCGAAGCAACAACTCTATAGTAGGCTACGTACTTAAAACATCTGGCTGCGGATAAATATGTAAGCAGGTTTTACTGCTGAAAAAACACGAAAAACTAAATTGAAAATGTCTTGTTATTTTCCTTGGGTAAACTGTTTCAAAGATTTTCAACATCAAATTTGATAAACTTTAACTCTGCGGCGCTAATCACTAATCAGTGATGAGCAACGTGTTAAGATGATGGTGTTTTTCATGTTTTTGTATTCTCTAGATTACGCAATGGGAAGCATTAAATAAGCTTTTGGTGGACGGGTTAGAAGCTTACAATGAAGTAAACGCTGTGATGAATCTGGTTCTTTTCGAAGACGCCATGTCGCACGTGGCCAGAATAAATCGCATTTTGGAGAGTCCCAGAGGAAATGCTCTTCTTGTAGGAGTGGGAGGATCAGGTATGTTTGTAAATTTTGGTGGATAAAATTTTAATTTTGTTTTCTTGATTATTTTTATTTACTTTTTCAGGAAAACAGAGCTTATCTCGAATGGCTGCATTCATCAGTGGATTGGAGGTCTTTCAGATCACCTTGAGAAAGGGATACAGCATCTCGGACCTCAAAGTTGATCTTGCTGCTCTTTACATCAAAGCGGGTTGGAAAAATATCGGAATAATGTTTTTGCTTACTGATGCACAGGTATTGATGGCTTAATTACTAAGATGGTTCGATGACTTAATGGTTCGTGTGTCCTCCTCTGAATCGGTAGGTATGGGTTCGAAGCTCTGTTGCGTCATACTGACGACATTTTAAAAGCTGTACTGATTCTTGTTTCTGCTTGGCATTAAGAAAAATGAATATTCAAGCTGCATTGACATTTGACACTGTCTACTTTTTATAGCGCCGATCCAGACAGCAAATCAATCGTTTTTTACATTGGTTCAAAATCTGCAGACGTTAAATCAGTGTAAAAAACGATTGATTTGCTGTCTGAGGAGGAGCAGCGCATGTCTGCGATGGATACAGCGTGAAATGCAAACACACATGATTATTATGGTACCCGGTCATTTGGTCGACAGGACGTTTGGTCGACAGACATTTGGTCGACAGGACGTTTGGTCGACAGGACGTTAGGTCGACAGAACGATTTATTTTAGGGTTAGGGTTAGTTAACTAACCATAACCCTAATCTAACTCTGACTCTAACCCTAACCCTAACCCAAAAATGAATCGTTCTGTCGACCTAACGTCCTGTCGACCAAACGTCCTGTCGACCAAATGTCTGTCGACCAAACGACCGTGCACCGATTATTATCATGCCTTATCTTTGTCTGTGTCAACTTTACGTCCTGCCATGAGCAAAATCAGCTGTAAATTTGACAAAGTTAAATATGTGGAAAATGTGTATGGCTCCTTTGTAGGTTCCGGATGAAAAGTTTCTTGTTCTGGTAAATGATTTGCTTGCGTCTGGAGAAATCCCCGATCTACTCCCTGATGATGATGTTGAAGCCGTTCTTGCTGGGGTGAGGAACGAAGTCAAAGGGATGGGTATGGAAGACACAAGAGACAATTGCTGGAAGTTTTTCATTGAACGAGTGCGAAGACAATTAAAAGTGAGACATGGTTTTGAAATGCAGAATTAAGAATAAATAACATGAGTAGATTGTCCTGCAAAAAATCTGAATCTTCTTTCTTGCATAGTCACTTTCGAAATTACAGAGCAGGCAGGATTTCGTGTGGTTAGACTCAAATTCTTTTTGAGTGAAATGAAATTTTTTTTGATAAAGAAATGCTTATTCTACATCCAGGTAGTGCTGTGCTTTTCACCAGTCGGATCAACTCTTCGAGTGCGCGGCAGGAAATTTCCAGCCGTGGTCAACTGCACGCAGATCGACTGGTTTCATGAGTGGCCAGAAGAAGCTCTTAAATCTGTCAGTCTCACATTTTTACAAGTAAGATCGTTGGAGCGATTTCGTTTCAGTGGAAATTTTTAAGCAAGGCGATGGTTGTTTTGCAAATGTCAACAACTGCCCTTTACTTAGGCTTGAACAATGAACATTGATACAAACAACGTTACTGTTTTTAATGTGTTGATATGAACCAGCTCAGTGGGCGACTGGCTTTGGTTCTGATAGGTGTGGGTTTGATTCCAGGTTGGGTAATGGGTACTGCTGAAAAGACTTTGAAACACTTATGTGGTTCTTCGTATAGAGCAGTGCGAATAAGGTGGGGCAATAATGTGATTGTAGTCATGTGATTGTCGCCACTCCGTCTATTGCGGTGGGGCCCCTTCAACTACAGCTCTTCATTTCTCTCATGATTGTGAACAGTATGTTGCTCTAGTCTAGAGAGAAATGCCTATGACCCTCCTGAGGGCTATGACACACTGAACTGAATAATGTGATGACATCGAAAATATGATACAAAATTGAAAATTGTGTATTATTGCAATATTTGCAAAATCCTGAAAAGTTTGCAGAGTGTAAGAAATCAGGCCGTATCTCTAGGTAGCCATGGGGTGACTGAAATAAACAATGCAGCAGCATTACTATGCATTGGTTTAGGACATTGACGGAGTGCCACCTGAGGAAAAGGCGTCTGTCAGCGAGTTCATGTCGTACGTTCACACGAGTGTTAACGAGACAAGTTCACTTTACCTCCATAACGACAGGTTTGTATAGGTTGTTGCAAAATTATTATTTTTTAGGATAGTTCAATGTTCAGTTCAGTTATTCACGATAGTTCAGTTATTCAGGATAGTTCAATGTTTTTACACAGTAGAATAAATTTATAGGTGAAAATTACTTTCAATCGTTCAACTTTTGTGCAACTACATTATTTGCGAATGAATATTGGTTAAATGATTAATTTACCAAGATAAAACAAACACACGTTATGAATGCTTTTCAGGCGATACAATTACACCACTCCAAAAAGTTTTTTAGAGCAGATTAAACTCTACGAGAGCTTGTTGAGTGTGAACAACAAAGCGTTACTTGCTAAAATGGAAAGGTTGGAGAACGGTCTTACAAAACTGCAAAGTACAGCAGCACAGGTAAAATAAAAAAAATCTTGCATTGTTGCTTATATGCTTTACTGTACTACAAATACTTTTCAAAGTAGGCCAAGGAGAAAAATTTTTTGGTTCGGAAATGTATGGTTATCTTCTTTTGGCATAAAATCTTAATCTGTTTTTGTAACCTTCCATTTTGAAGCTGTTTGAATCAACAATGACCAGTTAAACGGTTTTGCAGGTTGATGATTTAAAAGCAAAGCTAGCATCTCAAGAAGAAGAACTTTTGCAGAAGAACGAAGACGCTGACAAGCTGATTCACGTTGTGGGAATAGAAACCGAAAAAGTAATTGAAACGAAAAGTCTACCATAAGTTTATGTTTTAAATTATGTTAAGTTTTTATTTATTTTTCTTCATTTTTGCTACTTTGCCCTTTTTACGCTGAGCAGTCAGACCAGTGAACAATGATAACGTTTTTTCTTATAAAAAATATCTGTAAAATTATCATTTTTTTTAATCATGTAAATACTACACAGTCCACTGTATCAAACGCTTTAGGTGAGCAAAGAAAAAGCCATCGCAGACAAGGAAGAAGAAAAGGTGGAAATTATTGCTGTTGAAGTTGGACACAAACAAAAATCTTGCGAAACAGATCTTGCCAAAGCCGAGCCCGCTCTCGCCGCGGCGCAAGAAGCTTTGAACACCTTGAATAAGGTTTGCTTAATTGCTAAAAACAATTTAAATTGGACATGAAGTGTTTTCATCACATCCCATGCTGCACTCTCTGTTGAATTAATGAAAGCCAACTGCATGGTGAGGCGTCCTAGTTTCCAAGTTACTACAGTACCAGAAAATGTGTAAATTTATCTTCCATTCTGTGTCACATAACAAAGTTTTTTTAAAGTGTGGTTTAGATAAAATAGCCATCTTTTGATATTGTAGCTGAATATCAAAGCATCTGTATCTCAGTTTGCTTTAAAATGGTATAACCTATAATTATAATATAAACTTTACAAAGAAAGTTTTTACTTTATATAAATAAATTTTAGTTTATCGTACAGCTTTTGATTCTTAAATTCTATTTGAATAAGAATTATTAATAAAACCAGGTCACAAGTTCTTCAATTTAGTGTGATAATCTCAACTTTTTCCATTATTTTTTATCGCAGCACTCATCGATTTGAACCACTGTACCACTCTGCATCGGCATTTGCGCTACGTCATCGTGACGTATCAACAGTTTTTTTTGCAAAAATTTTTGCTGGCTTGTGGGCTTTGTCGATCGTCATGGGCTGGTAAAGTCATGTGAAAGTATTTCAAACAGCAGATCTTATACTTCAAACAGTAGATCAGCTTGTCTTATATAATTAATTATATTGAACGTATTCACTGAATGCTATTCAGGCCTTCAGTCAATGTAAAACGACTCCTTGAAGAACTAGTGTGAACAAACAAATTTTTGCCCACTTTCGAGACTCCTTCAAGGCACGTGAACTAATGTGAAACGAATTCAGATGAAAATTCAGCCAGCATCGAGCAAAAATTAGCTTAGTTTACATGGATTCAACGTGTCCAGGCTTTGAATAAATGTAAAAAGACTCATTGGATAGCCAGTTTGAACAGATTTTTCTCGAAACTGCTTGTACATAAACCAGCCTTTTGCTGATAAAGCAGCACCATAATGATCATTTATTATGCCAAACTATTCTGAATACTGAAAAGAAAGTTTGAGTGTTGATCAGGATAATTATCGTTTCTAACACTAGTTGTAACGTTCTGATGAAGGTGAAAGTAAAAGCAACGACAAACAGGTTGATGTATTGCTTCATTGACGTTTCGCGCACAATGACAATGCGCATTTTTGCGCATCCTCAGAGCGAATAACATACAAAATAAAATTTACAAAGTTATATGCTGCAGTGCGATTAAAGGCAAGAAAAAATGAAACACACATTATTTTGAAGGTTGGCCAAAAGATGTATGAGCGGTTACTTTCCTCGTTAAGTTACGTAAAAACTTCCAACATTAAACTATTTCTGATAGAAAACAGAAGTTTTAGGGAATTCACCGAAGCAATACAAGCTGTATGCGACCATAAACGCTTTTCCGACGTTAAGCAACGAACAATTTGCGGTTATACCCTATTGCTGATGAATTGGCACAGAAACTCGCGCGGGCATAGCCGCTTGCCGCAGAATTGCAGCAATATGATTTAAAGGGAGACTTTTAATGAAAATTCAATGACGAAGTTTCATTTTGGAATCATATAAATGAATTTTCAATTTTAAGCAACTCTTCTGACCGATTGATTTCTCAGGGAAATTTGACTGAATTAAAATCATTTGGCTCTCCACCTCACGCCGTGGTCAGCGTCACAGCTGCCGTGATGGTCTTGTTGGCGCCAAACGGAAAAGTTCCCAAGGACAGAAGCTGGAAAGCCTCGAAGAACATGATGGTTAAGGTCAGTGCCTTTTATTTAACTAGACAGTAGAACATAAGTACATTTCGTTTATGCATCTTTCTTTTCTGTTGAACCTCCGGGGATCAAGAGTTTACCCTTTTACCACCCACCGATATAGATGCAGGTTGCTCCTGTACTACTCTACCATAGACTAGAGCAACCTATATTTTTCTTGATTTATGTTATCCCAAACTAATAATTTTGCACCCAGTACTGCTTGTTTTTGGTCTTTAAGGTTTTGGAAGAGTTTGTTTAATTATCATCTACTTTTCCATCCTTATAGGTGGACTATTTTCTCGATCAACTGATCAACTACGACAAAGAAAACATCCACGAAAACAGTTTGAAAGCCATCCGGCCTTATCTTGCAGACCATGACTTCCAACCAGATTTAATCAGATCTAAGGTTCTTTTCGATTTCATGACGTCATGTATGCTATATACGTCGAAAAATGATATAATTAATCAGCCTGCTTGTACAAAGATATGTTGACTGTCTATAATGAAGGCCGTGTCTATTTCAGGCATCGTAAATATTTCAAAGTTTTCACTTTGCAAATGCTTGCAGATTGGGTGTTTGAGGGATATCATCCTTTCTTTATTCTATATCAGTCATGAGTTGCTGAGCTAATCTGGCTCTGAACCTGTAACAGTTTTTACATCACATTGGCATAAGATGATGCAAAAGTATTGTGCTCATTAAATCTTCTGTAGCGTGGATGCTTGACGTTTGTTCACAACCATTTTATTACTTTTAGTCTTTGGCTGCGGCCGGCTTGTGTGCTTGGGCGATCAATATCGTGAAGTTCTATGAAGTTTACTGCGACGTGGAGCCTAAGAGACTTGCCCTTGCGAAAGCGAATGCTGATCTGGTGGCAGCTCAGGACAAGTTAACTGGCATCAAAGCGAAGATAGCGGTAAGCGATTGGCACCAGAGTGCATGAGAAGCATCCACGTTGAAGCGGAATCAACCCTCGATGCTTCGGCCACATTAAGTGACTGCGACCACATTTCGAAAGAAGTGACCGCATTTCAAGCACACGTTTTACTCGGTTGACTGATTGCTGGTGGTGGTAACAAGTAATCATCAGGCTCCGTTTCGGGATTACACCGATCCGGAACCAACATCAAAATAAATTATTCAACATGATTCGATGGTTATCCTGTGATATATTTAGTTTAGTGGGTTACCCCACTGTCTCTGCGGGTTCGATTCCAGGCTGGGTAATTTTAGAGACTCTTAAAACTAGTATGATTGAGTTTTTGGTTAAAGTAGTGAAAAGTCGGGGTAACAATAGGTAATTAGCTAAAGAACGTCGTGGATATAGCTATGGCAACGACAACAAATTAAAAACCAACTGTGGCTATAATAACATTTTAATCGTTGTAGAACAACAAAGCAATAAAAATCGTAACATCAATGCTATTCTTCTGTGAAATGTCGCAGCAATTGGATGCCAACCTTGCCGAGTTGACAGCTAAATTCGAGAAGGCGACAGCTGACAAGCTCAAATGCCAGCAAGAGGCCGAGGCTACAAACCAGACAATAAACTTAGCCAATCGCTTAGTCGGTGGCTTGGCTTCTGAAAACGTGCGATGGGCGGAAGCGGTGGATGGCTTCAAGGAGCAGGTTGGTGATCGCCAAGAAATTGAGTCTTTTAAAGGTTCCCAGGCAGCAAAACTTTCCCTGTTTTTAAAATGGTAACTTTTTTCTAGCTGAATTTTCGTACGGTTTATGAACTGCTTTTTAATTGCCTACATTTTTTATGAGAGTCATAGTACATTTGGTTACCTTGTGTTCCGATGTATCAGCAAAACCATTTTCTCTTTCACCTGCAGGAAAAAACTCTTTGTGGGGACGTGCTGCTCATAACAGCGTTTGTATCGTACGTTGGTTATTTTACCCGCACCTACAGAGTTGACTTTATGGATTCCATGTGGTTGCCGTTCTTGAAGAAACAAGAGGTAAAATCAGAAAAACTTTGAATCCGAAATGCGATTTGATAAAAAATTTGTATTATATTTTTTAGTAGATTTAGTAGTATTTTAGATAAAGTATTTGTTTTCCTGTCTTGGAAAGCAGCAGCAATGCAATTTAAAACCCTCTGCTCTCTTTACAGGTTCCCATTCCCATAACCGAAGGTTTGGATCCGCTCAGCGTCCTGACTGACGACGCCGACATTGCGGCGTGGAACAACGAAGGTTTACCCTCGGACAGAATGTCGACAGAAAACGCAACGATTCTGATCAACTGTCAGAGGTGGCCCTTGATCGTTGACCCTCAGCTTCAAGGAATCTTATGGATAAAGCACAGATACACCAACTTGAAAGTGGTCAGGCTCGGGCAAAGAGGGTAAGTCGGAAACCAAAGCAATCAACTTTGTCTGATGCCGATTAGCATCAAGTTTGTTGTTTTTACAATTACAAATTCTTTTCAGTTACTTGGACGTCATAGAAAGCGGAGTCTCGAACGGCGACACTGTGTTCATTGAGAATGTTGGTGAAAGCGTGGATCCTGTTCTCGAACCTTTGTTGGGAAGAAATACCATTAAAAAAGGAAGGTTCGTCTGGCCGATTTTTGTTGGCTACTGCTGAAGCACATCGTACCGTTCAAAATATTTCGTTTATTCAAGTTATTAGCTTTCTCTTGCGAGTAAGCTGGTCTTCTTTGTTGTGTTGGTCTTCCTTCCACATTTGACTTCCGTTATTAACCTTTGCTATGCCGTAGTCCTAAATTTCTGTCCATTTGCACCGCAGAACATGGCCTACTGATCTTTGTTTACTTTTCCTAGAAAATATACTTGAACGTTTTGCACGTAGTGTGCCCTTTTGTTTATCACGTAATCCCTCTAGATAATTTTTTTGGCGTTTTCGGGAGGAATCGCTTGTCAAATGCGTTGAACTTTAGGGCAGCTCGCTTTGTGTCATACTGCTGTATCAACAATCATGAAATATTACTTTTGTGTAACAGACAGAAATCGGTCGAGTGCAGACTGGAAAGATTTGGCGTGGTTATTCTTAGCTCTTCTAATGAGACTAGTATTTTTGCTTGTAGATACATAAGGATTGGCGACAAAGAGGTTGAATACCACCCTTCGTTTCGTCTGATCTTGCACACGAAGCTAGCTAATCCACATTATCAAGTGAGTAACCTTTGTGGTAGGCCTACATCCCTACAATATCGATCTGTAAAAACCTACATCTTGTGTTTGGCCATGTGGATCAGATTTTTCATGTTGTTTGCAGCCAGAAATGCAGGCGCAGTGCACGTTGATTAACTTCACGGTAACCAAGGACGGTCTTGAAGAGCAGCTACTTGCTGAAGTTGTGCGGAGCGAACGGCCTGATTTGGAAGAACTGAAAGTAAAAAGCTATTGATTTTCTACAACAAAACATGCCTAGATTGAAAGACGATGCTACTCAAAACAAAATGGATTGTAGACTACTATGCTTTACTGATATTTTTTTGTGAATTTTGTTGTGATGTTCAAACTGAAACGTTTTTTTTGCAATATCTTTATCTATCGACTCTGCGACTGCCATATGTTTCCGCAATAAATACATCTTACCAACTTCTACAAAACTTTGCGGCCAAAATGACTGCATGCTAAAAGTGCTCTAAACGTTCAAAACGCTATCATTCAAATTTATGCTAAAGCGGTTGTACTTTCACTTGTAGGCGCAATTGACAATACAGCAGAACGACTTTAAAATCACGTTGAAAAGACTCGAAGATTCACTTTTATCGCGACTTTCTGCTGCTTCGGGGAACTTTCTTGGCGACACAGCGCTGGTGGAAAATCTAGAAACCACGAAGAAAACTGGTGAGATTGTATCGATTCAACGCAAATATAGCATTTGCTTGAGTTTTAACGTAGGCTATGACACTCATCAACTGAAACTAAGAACAGATACGAAACAAATCTTTTTTGACACTTATAGCTGTATTTTTACTCATGTAAACCTCACATTCCATGACGTATATAGTTTATCATTGAAAAGGTTTTTATTAATTCAGCTGCCGAGATCGAATTGAAAGTCGCTGAAGCAAAAGTTACAGAGGTGAAGATCAACGACGCAAGAGAAGGATACAGAATTGTCGCCCAACGAGCGGCTCTGTTGTATTTCATTCTCAACGACCTCAACATCATCAATCCGATCTACCAGTTTTCACTCAAGGTTCGTTTTAGAGTTTTTTTTTTTATGAGCAGAGTATCTTAGAACCCTCAAATGTCACCCCATCAGCAATGGCAACTAAAAGTCGTCAAGTGACTGCTGGCTTGACTCAGTGACTTGATTTGCAGCTTTGTGACTTTCTTGTAGATAAATTTCAGTAGGAAGAAATTGTAAATTTTGTTACTTTTTAGTCAAGCGAAAGTGTTCGCTATGGCACACTTTTAGGCTACTTTCACACACTGAGAAAAACAGTTACATTAGGCTATATCATGTCTTTCATCATGGTCTTGAAAATTTTCATTTGAGAATATTGAAATTTTCAGGCGTTTAATGTCGTGTTCTCGAAAGCGATTGAAAGATCAGAGCCTGCCGATGACTTGAAGCAACGCGTGGCAAATTTGATTGACACAACCACATACAGCGTCTTTCAATATACAACTCGTGGACTTTTCGAATGTGACAAACTCACATTTACTGCTCAAGTTGCTCTGCAGGTTAGTATTGGAGCATTTTCAAGTTTTTTTTAACATGAGCAGCACAATATAAATTTGAGTAACATTAAAGTGCTAACCGTGAAATACTGAGAATTATTCACAATCAACTTATGTGTATCAAGGTGTTGTTGGGTAATAAAGAAATCGACTTGTCTCAAATGGATTTCCTTCTTCGATTCCCAGTGAAGATAGATGCTACTAGTCCAGTGGATTTCCTGAGCAACTATTCATGGGGCGGTATCAAGGTAACAGAACACATTCATAACATGATGCTTCTTTGTACCTTGGGTTGGACTATCCGGGTAGAGGTTTACCGGATTTATCCGGCAACATTTTTGCTATTTATTATCCAGATATAGTTTTTAAAAGTAACATTACAAATACATTGTGAAGAAAGGGGCGTTCTTCCCGGCTATCAGCACAAGGCTGAGCACTCACTAGTACAGCGAGCAACTGCGATTCGCCAACCATAACGGTGTAGCTTCCACGCTAGCCATTCAGACTTTCCAATCAACAATATGTTTCTCGGCAGCCGATTTGTAGCAAGAATTGACAGCGACAGACACGTGTTTCGCCCATGAGGCTGGGCTCATCAGTATCGCACCGTATTCTGCCACAAATTTATTCGACCACCGCTTTACCAGTCAGTTTAACTCTTATTTTTGTGGAAACAAAGAAAGAGCCAACAAAACCAGCAGGCGCCAGGGCAGAGGACATTGTGAAGAAAGGGGCGTTCTTCCCGGCTATCAGCACAAGGCTGAGCACTCACTAGTACAGCGAGCAACTGCGATTCGCCAACCATAACGGTGTAGCTTCCACGCTAGCCATTCAGACTTTCCAATCAACAATATGTTTCTCGGCAGCCGATTTGTAGCAAGAATTGACAGCGACAGACACGTGTTTCGCCCATGAGGCTGGGCTCATCAGTATCGCACCGTATTCTGCCACAAATTTATTCGACCACCGCTTTACCAGTCAGTTTAACTCTTATCTTTGTGGAAACAAAGAAAGAGCCAACAAAACCAGCAGGCGCCAGGGCAGAGGACATTGTGAAGAAAGGGGCGTTCTTCCCGGCTATCAGCACAAGGCTGAGCACTCACTAGTACAGCGAGCAACTGCGATTCGCCAACCATAACGGTGTAGCTTCCACGCTAGCCATTCAGACTTTCCAATCAACAATATGTTTCTCGGCAGCCGATTTGTAGCAAGAATTGACAGCGACAGACACGTGTTTCGCCCATGAGGCTGGGCTCATCAGTATTGCACCGTATTCTGCCACAAATTTATTCGACCACCGCTTTACCAGTCAGTTTAACTCTTATTTTTGTGGAAACAAAGAAAGAGCCAACAAAACCAGCAGGCGCCAGGGCAGAGGACATTGTGAAGAAAGGGGCGTTCTTCCCGGCTATCAGCACAAGGCTGAGCACTCACTAGTACAGCGAGCAACTGCGATTCGCCAACCATAACGGTGTAGCTTAGAGTTAAACTGACTGGTAAAGCGGTGGTCGAATAAATTTGTGGCAGAATACGGTGCGATACTGATGAGCCCAGCCTCATGGGCGAAACACGTGTCTGTCGCTGTCAATTCTTGCTACAAATCGGCTGCCGAGAAACATATTGTTGATTGGAAAGTCTGAATGGCTAGCGTGGAAGCTACACCGTTATGGTTGGCGAATCGCAGTTGCTCGCTGTACTAGTGAGTGCTCAGCCTTGTGCTGATAGCCGGGAAGAACGCCCCTTTCTTCACAATGTCCTCTGCCCTGGCGCCTGCTGGTTTTGTTGGCTCTTTCTTTTTTTCCACAAAGATAAGAGTTAAACTGACTGGTAAAGCGGTGGTCGAATAAATTTGTGGCAGAATACGGTGCGATACTGATGAGCCCAGCCTCATGGGCGAAACACGTGTCTGTCGCTGTCAATTCTTGCTACAAATCGGCTGCCGAGAAACATTACAAATACATTTTTACACCTTTTCAGCAAGATTGAATATTCTTCTCTGTGTTTGTGACGAATATGAGTTTTTGTGACTCACAAAAAAACACAAATGACTGAAAGCATTATGCACCGCGACCTTTGTACACAGGCCGTGTGGAATAGCTACTGTATAGCAAGTTGCTCGTGAAACTGAGCAACTGAGCTGATCAGTGTATTTGTTTAATTCTGAACACCAATTGGTGATCGGTGAACGTGACTATACAACATGTAGCTACCGAAAAATAGTGTTTTTCGAATGGTGTTCGTTAATTTTTGAAGAAATTGTTGTTTTTATTACGTCACCAAAGCCAAAAAATTAAAGTTTGTACTACGTAGACACTAGACAGAGTCTACTACTAAATTTTAGCATTGAGGGTGAAGAGTGAAGACTGTTAGTTTTCAAAAGCATTCCTGAACCATAAATTTGATTCCTGCATTTTAGACTTTATTCTTTTTAATCAGATTCACCAAGCGTTTTACCTCTAACTGACTTTGATTTTAAAATAAAATTTTCAGGTTTTATCGGAAATGGATGATTTCCGAAACCTAGATCGCGATATCGAAGGCTCAGCAAAGCGCTGGAAGAAATTCGCTGAAAGCGAATGCCCTGAAAAAGAAAAACTTCCACAAGAATGGAAGAACAAAACGTCCTTGCAGAAGCTTTGCATGATGAGAGCGCTGCGTCCAGACAGAATGACCTACGCTGTTCAGTGAGATTCTTTTCGAAAACAATCCTTTTAACGCTACACTGATTTTGCACATGAGCCTATTACTGCACTGACAAAATCTGGCTATCTGCTTACTGGCTATGTTGAATTAATATGTTGATGGAAAATCTTTCTTAAAAGGTTAACAAGAATTTTTTCTTGTTACTGTATTTTTGAAATATATGGTCATTGGTCAATGTAGAACAAGTAGGTGTAGCGAAAATAGCGCAATGGTGATGATCAATGATCGTGTCCATTTCTGGCATTGTTTTCATGAATGTTTTTATAGGAACTTTGTTGAAGAAAAACTTGGCTCGAAGTACACTGAAAATCGCCAAGTGGAATTCGCCAAGTCCTTCGAGGAAAGTGGGCCAGAAACACCGATATTCTTTGTTCTTTCACCCGGTGTCAACCCTTTGAAAGATGTTGAAGCACTTGGTGCAAAAATTGGCTTCACAATTGATAACAAGTGAGTTGTCTCACCGAAAAGCCAACAATCAAGCTTTTGTTATGGCATTCCAGATGTCAAAATTTGTCGTTTTTACATTGTTTCAACGTCTGCAGACGTTGAAAACAATGTAAAAAGGACAAATTTTGCAAGCTGGGATCTTATTTTGAATCTACGCATGGCGACGAAATTGCTTTTTAGTTCGCCCCATGCAAGATCAGCAAAAGCTTTTGTGACGTTGACGCCAAGTTTAATTAACACCTTTGATGTGATCAACATGCCATTGGAAACGTCTCCCAGAAAAGAAAGTTGCTTTTTCGCTCGGCTGCGATGCCGTGACGCAACACCTTGCGCTAGAATCTCTTTAGAGTTTTGCTGCTCAGTCTAGCGTTTAATCTATGTTGTTGGTAACACTGAATTTTTTTTCGAATGTAACCGTAATAAAAAAGTGAAGTATATCCACGGAAAAGATTTCAAACCATCCGAAGTGGAAAAGTAGGTTCAATTTTTTCTAAGGTGAACAAGCCCACCTAACATTCCATTTGAACTGCTTTTCACAAAACTTGCCATCAAAAGACAGGCAAGACAGAACAATACACTGTAGAACAGGGTTGAGCATTATAACAGTATATTTTACATATTTATAAATAGTTTTAACAGTCGAACGTTTTCGACTTAACTTAAGCCCTCATCAGGAATCTGAAAATATTTATGAAAATGCAATAAATTTAAACTTCTTGAAGGTAGCCTAACTACCTGACTGACTATAAGCATCAAGAAATACGCAGTGATAAAAAGCAATAGTGTGGGAAACCGATAGACATAAGCATAGCCGTACGAGACCAAACCATTTTGGGGGGGCAGAACGTAAATTTGCCCAAATGTGCACGCTTTTATAGAAATTGCCCAAATATAATGTATGCGGTGTATGATAACAGTAAAAAACTAACATAACAAGATCAGCAGCAGTGGCGTAGCCAGGAATTTTGAAAGGGGGGGGGGGGGGGGTTTGACGGCGTGTTTCGCTTGTGGCGACACCCAGCGGTGGGGGGTCTTGGGGGCCTCCCCCAGAAATTTTTGAAAAATTCTTTGAATTTGGTGCATTCTGAGAGTATTTTCAACAAAAATGTGGGTATGAATATTCCTGTAAAATGGTGCTGTCCGGTGGCATAGCAAAAGGATAAGATCGTGTTTTCTTCGGCATTTTTTGGAAATAAAGCTACAAGTCTCTATGTTTTCTTGTTGCTAATTCCTGGCTGAGATATTTGAATGTTTGGTAATGGCAAAACTCGCTCTTTGCATGTTTCATTTAAAATAAGGCAAACTTTGTTTTAGAGGCATAGACTGAAAGCATCATTCTCAATATCGTGACGTCACACGCTTGCCAAAGGGGGGGGGGGGGTGCAACCCCAACCCACCCCCCTTGGCTGCGCCAGTGATCACCAGCTAGCTAGAATTTCTTACCAAAGGAATCAAGATAGAACAACTGAATTCATCTTTGAAACCTTGCTTGTGCATTGCTCGTGCATTGCTCGATGCTTCTGCACTTTGGCATGGTAGGTAGGAGTAACAAATATTGTTTTACACACCACAAATAAAAAACAACCCCACTTAAATTTTCAGTTGAGGTGTCATAAAAAACTCAGAAAAATAAACATTGCAGGAAACCGGCTCAGGGTGACCATGCGGATTCAGAAAAAAAGTACATAACAATAGAGAAATTATAATTAAATGTAATAAAACACAAACATACTACTTCTGTTCAAATAAACTTTGTTCAATCAATTAAATTACTTTTAGTTTTGATGATACGAATTTTAGTACAAAAAATAAGCAGCACTACTTCTAATCTGGCAGCACTACTTCTAAAAATATAGTTAGGCTAGGCTAGGTAATTTGATGTCAAAGATAACTAATATATTCTAAGGTTGCATACAGACGGTGACGTAGGATCCAAAGAACTCAATTAGTCTAACGGTTCATATTTACATTGATTGAATGTCTGAATATTGAATAATATTTAATCGTCGGATTTGCAGAAGGCGTCGTTGGATTTTCAAAAAATCGCCGAATAGGGAACTCGCCGAAAAAGGTTCTCGCCGAATAGCAGCAGACCTTTTCATAAAAGTAACCAAACAAAGCTAAGCAACACCTTAACATTACTTTTAACAGGTATAACATTTTTTTGTTAAATGTTGTGGTGTTGCTTAGCTATGTCTGTTTATGGTTGAAAAACTACTGTAACCTCTCCACCCGAATTGTTTTATAAAAGTATTCACCAGATTTATATGAATTCATATTTGTAGTTGCCCAGAATCAAGATGATGCATTTATGGATAGCCTATTATGAAAAAAATTAAAGACTTTGTAAATTTTGATGCGAGGCAACTGCATCATGCCAATTTGGGCAGTTTTATAAATATAGACTATGATCAGATAATTTCATATTTTTTTGTTGCCCAAATCTAAATGATACAGTAATGTAAATGGATAAAATTAATAAGTTTGTTCATTTTGGGGAAACTGCCTCACGGTAATTTGGGCAGAACTTTGCATAAATAGACTAATCAGTTTCATCAAATAATTTCATGTTTTCAGCTGCCCAAATCAACACGATGCATTTGTGAAAATTAATAAAATTAGCTATATAGCAATTTTTGCGTTTTGATTTGGGCAGTTTTACGAAAGTATTAGAGACATATTTTGGTGGCTTCCCAAATTGGCATGATGCAGTTGGTTAAATGCATGTCGTACTACAGTTTGATCACCATGCAATACAATACATCAATACGGGTGTGCCAAATGAAAATTTTGCAGCACATTTCTTGTGCAAATAAGAGGCTGTACTTAGTTTGATAGGTAAAAGATATTAATTTATAGTTTTTCTTAATTCATGCAATTTTGTAGCTTTTCATATAGCAATTTTTGCCCTAATAATTGCAAAATTTTGCCCAAATTCGCGACGTTTTGAAACAACAGGGGGGGCGGCTGCCCCCCCTGCTCCCCTGGCTCGTACGGCTATGGACATAAGGAAAAACAAATTACATTAGAAGAAAACTACGTAACTACGAAAGAGTTTGCACCACAGGGTACGTGATACATCTAGTAAATGTTGAAGAGAATGGACGCGCCTCTCGCAAATGATTGTTTGTTTAAATTTGGGTTGTAGCGTTTGATTAACAACGCTTCCTGAACTTTTCTGCAAATTGGGATTTGCCTTTGCGTAAAATTTTAAATGAGTCAGTAAAGAGTTTTCGATCTGTGCAAAAAAAAAAAAACACTCCATGATATGGTCTTTGATGACACTTTTCTTTAAGTCTCTAAAGTTCAGATGCTCTCGTGGTCAAATGTCTGGTAGACACACCGATGTACGTAAATGCCGAATCACATGGACATGTAAAACTGTATACGACATTTGAGCAGAGAGACGAAGGCGTCTGGGACTTTAGTTGAAAATACGAACTAATTTTGAATGTTTCGTAAATAGGAAAACGTCCACATCAAATTTACTTTTCATAAACTGTCCGATTTTACGAGCAAACGTTTTAGATTCTTTTTCCACACACGGAATGGACAAGCAATGCTTTATGTTTAACTCATTTTCAGCCTTTTCTTTTTGGTTGGAATTCGCGGAGATAAAGCGATTCAATATTTCCTCAAAATACAATTTTGGATAACCATTATTATAGAACATTTGTTTTAATTTCTTTGTTTCCGTATTAGAAAGAGCATCGTTACAGCAAATCATTTTAGCATGAGCTAATAGGCGCATGATCAAACCAGATTTCCTTTTCGATCGGCATATTGCATCAAAATTCAAAAACAAACCAGCAGGCTGCAGGCCTATGGGTTGGTTTGCGCCAAACCCAAGTATCAAATCTAGTGGTCCAAAATGGCAAGGTTTTGCGTGCTTTTTCAATTGTAAATTTGATGTTTTTATGTTGAGAGTTTAGCAATTCTAAGAAAGCTTCACATGAGGTCTCCTTATTAAATATCGCAAAAATGTCATCAATGTAGGTAACGTAAGAACAACTTTAGGTGAAATGCTAGATGCTTTTTAAATAGTTTTGTTTCCAAATGTGCCAGAAAAAAATTAGTTAAAACGTTCGGTTGTTAAAATTATTCGTAAATATGTAAAATATATTGTTATAATGCTCATACCTGTTGTATTGTTGTGCCTTGCCTGTCTTTGGTATAAGTAAGCAAACTCTCTCCCGAAACTATATTACCATCAAAACTCGTAGATCAATGTAGAGTTTGTGAAAATAAGAAAATAAGACTTCCAATCTTTTTTATCAGCAACTTTCACAACGTTTCTTTGGGACAAGGCCAGGAAATCGTCGCAGAACAGGCTTTGGATTTGGCAGCCACAGATGGCCACTGGGTTGTGTTACAGGTACTGTAATGTCATGCACGTCCAGCTGAATGGCAGGATGAAAAGACGCATGACCGATTACCTGAAGAATGTTGCCTACAATGTTGCCACAATTAATGCAAAATAAAAGTAATTGTCATGTAGTAAGAACTCGACTTCCTATCAATAGCAGTCATAAACATTCGGACGAACTTATCTCCATGCAGTATTAGCCTAAGCTCTCAACCTACAATAATTTCTTAACAAGGTTGCAATCTTGTTGAATGAGTAGTTCATTTTTCCCTTCCACCGGAGTAACAGGAAGACCTTTTGTTAAAGCTTTAGGCATTTTACTTGCAGCCTGATTTTGTTTTTATTTATTCATGTTATTTCAAATTGTTTCTAGAATGTTCATCTGGTTGCCAGATGGCTGAGCACCCTTGAGAAAAAGCTTGAGCATTACAGCATTGGAAGCCACAACGACTATCGCGTCTTCGTATCTGCCGAGCCTGCCGCATCGAGGGACTCACACATTATTCCCCAAGGAATACTCGAATCTTCAATCAAGATTACGAATGAGCCTCCAACCGGAATGCAAGCGAATCTGCACAAGGCTCTGGATAATTTTTCCCAGGTCCGTCATTTCAAACTTGTATTCTGTCATGTTGCATCTATTCAGCGTTTCATACGTACGTTTTTAATTTTACGTGGTTTTAATTTTTTATTGAACCGGAAACTACTTTTGAACCAAACTTTAAAGCTACCAACTCAGCTAGTAAAATTTTCCTTTTTACGTTGATTCAGCGTTTGCAGATGTTATATCAATGTAAAAATGTAAGATTTTTCTGACATGCAATAAGTGAGGTGGTGTCACAAAGTTGCGTTTTTTTGTATCAAAAAGCAATGGAATAATTAACTTAAATCTAGCAACCTATGTCGAAGTCTAAAAAGCTATTTTGTAGCAATTGGGCTAAAACCGACACAGGAGAGAGCTTTGCAAGAGACGTTTCATTTATTATTGTGGCCCAGAAATTTAGCCACAAACAGGTTTTTTTTTATTGATTGCAAAGTATTGTACAGGAAACACTTGAAATGTGCAGTCGTGAAGTAGAGTTCAAGTCCCTGCTGCAGTCCCTGTGCTACTTCCATGCTGTCCTGTCCGAAAGAAAGAAGTTTGGACCCCAAGGATGGAATCGTCCTTATCCCTTCAACGTTGGCGACCTCACAATTTCAGTCAATGTTTTGTTTAACTATTTGGAAGCCAACGCTAAGGTGAAGGTTTAAAGCAGTGGTTCTCAAACTGGGCGGTTTAAAAAGTGATAGGGGAAAAAATCGAAAGGGGCGATTGAGGGCCAAAATGTTAAACCACCAACCAAGTATATTCAATGCTATATTGGCTACTCAGTAGCCTACTCATGCATTACCTTACTTATATTAAATGCCAAATCTCTTTAAAAACCATAGACAGACAATCGATAACAACTTAATAACATTGAATTGCATAATTCAAAATTAATACAGAAATGAAATAGATACAATACATAATTTCAAACGCTTTCGGCAAAACTTTCTGCCCTCTTCAGGAAAATATCTTAATTCATCTAAACAAAACAAAATTATTTGTAAAAGGTTAATAATAAATGACTGAAATTCAATAAAACTGCACTGACCTGCGTACAAGCAACAACTGACGAACAAACACAAAAGGTGGTAGCAATCTGTCATAATTATGCGGGAGTGTGGTCATGAGACAAAATAGTGAGACAAAATAGTGAGTGACAAAAAATTTATTATTAACCTTTTACGAATAATTTTGTTTTGTTTAGATGAATTAAGATATTTTCCTGAAGAGGGCAGAAAGTTTTGCCGAAAACGTTTGAAATTATGTATCTATTTCATTTCTGTATTAATTTTGAATTATGCAATTCAATGTTATTAAGTTGTTATCGATTGTCTGTCTATGGTTTTTAAAAAGTACCTCTCTACCAAAGCTAAATCTCTTTAACCTTTGTAAAGACCACGAAGCTCATGCATCACTTTGCACCGCAAACTATGTAATCTTATATTTTTTCGCAGAATAGCGCATGCAATACATTCTTAGAAAGGGTGCAAATAAAGTTTATAAAGTGATAAAGGGGCGATGGAGCAAAAGCGTCTGAGAACCACTATAGTTTAAAGCACATTTTAGCTCTACAACTCCACATCAGTCTCTGTAACTTGGCGTACAGAGAAATCACAGTTATAAATTAGTTTACAATGCTTTTAATATAAAAGTCAGCAAGTCACACACTTTGAATGGTAAAATTCAGGTTCCATGGGATGATTTGCGTTATCTCTTTTGTGAAATCATGTACGGAGGGCACATCACTGATGACTGGGATAGAAAACTCTGTAGAACGTACCTGGAGGTTTACATGCATCCTGACCAATTGGAAGGGGAGCTTTTGCTCGCACCCGGGTACCCTGTTCCTCCTAATATGGATTACAAGGTAACAATCAACTGTTTAATATCATTACGGTAGCTAAATTCATCTACATTTGAAAAGTATCTTTGTTGGTTTGCGGATCCTTTCAAAAGTATTCTTTTTTTTTTTTGCAAAAAGCAACATCATATTAGAAACAATTTCAAAGAAACACGTTAGTTAATAAAGTTAGACTTTCAAGTGTCTGCTATTAGCAACAACGACTATATGCTAATCTCTTGACAGATGTTTCTTTGCAATGTACACTATAGAGAGAAGCATATGATAGAGTACCTGAAAGTAGTTTTTAAATTCAGTATACGTTTTCCAGGGGTATCACGAATACATTGACGAGTGTTTGCCTCCTGAGAGTCCTTATCTGTATGGTTTGCATCCTAATGCAGAGATAGGTGTTCTTACCACTACGTCCGAAAATCTCTTCCGGACTCTTTTGGAAATGCAACCTAAAGATGCTGGAGGTGCAGGAGCAGGAGGAGAAACCAGGGAGGAAAAAGTGAGAGTAGGGGAGAGTAAAGTGGTCTGTGATGTTCAATCTTCTGCTTGAAAAAGAATGTTTAGAGGCACTTGATGTACGATGTAGTTCTTAGGTATGGCAGCAACATGTGATACGAAATTATTGCTCGTTTGTCAAATGACGGCGTGGCATTGGCTTTACATTATGTTTCTTAGGTGAAGACGCAGTTGGATGAAATACTTGAAAAGGTGCCAGAGGAGTTCAATATGTTGGAATTGGTTGCCAAAGTTGAAGACAGGACACCTTACATCGTGGTGGCTTTCCAAGAGTGTGAGCGGATGAATACTCTGACGAAAGAGCTTCGCCGATCACTCAAAGAACTAGATCTTGGGTTGAAGGTATGAGATGTTAAACTTTCTTTATGTTACGTAAGTCAACTTGATTGTCTATAAACTCACAGATTACTATTCATTTTTATTATTACAAGGGTGAATTGACCATCACTCCTGACATGGAAGAATTGGAATCTGCAATGTTCCTTGACGCAGTGCCGGAATCATGGACAAAGCGGGCGTATCCATCGATGTTTGGCCTCTCTGCCTGGTTTGCAGATCTTTTGCTTAGAATAAAGGTAACAATTTTGAAGATAAAACTGCAGATTGTCTTCGAATATCTTTGATTTTAGCAACGAATTTATGTCACATATTTAGAAATTAAATTGACTAATATAGTATAGTTCCGTTGAATTTATTTAATCTCTTGTTAACAAAACATTACGTTTACTAATAGACTAGTCTACCACTTCTTTTCTGTTTATTGGGTCAGCATATTTCTAAACTAAAGACTTTTTTTTATCAATAATTAATTATCGTCGTTCATTTAATCGTCATCATTTTTCTACCGTCTTCATCACTGCTGATTGTAAAATTGATTCTATCACAACGCTTGTGTTGACGTAAAGAAAGTTACTTCAACACATTTCTTGCATGTTGTTTACGTGTTTTGTATCACCTCAGCTTACGCTAATTCCATGTTGTAGCACGAAGTGAAATTTTATTATTGTGCAGAGCTCAAAATCACTTCAGTGCTTAAATGTTGCACCGCTTGATTCAGGAGTTAGAAACATGGACCGCTGACTTTCAACTGCCGAACTGCGTTTGGCTGGGCGGGTTATTCAACCCACAGTCGTTTTTAACTGCCATCATGCAGTCCATGGCCCGCAAGAACGAATGGCCTCTCGACAAGATGGCCCTGCAGTGTGATGCGACTAAGAAGCACAAGGAAGACTTTAACAGCCCGCCCAGAGAAGGAGCTTACATACATGGATTGTACATGGAAGGTGGGTTTCGATATCTTGTTCAAAACATTTTGGTTTAATAATTCTTGTCTAAAGACTAGTTAGAAGTAGGAAGGTATTTGCCTACATATTTTTAATATTTAAGAGTTAAAAATATCTTATGTTTTACGTTGGTAGGGTTTCGGGATTTCATATTTTAAACAGTTTTTTGATGCAGTTACGATTTTCAGCTCAACTTTTAGAAGTGGTTTTGTCCCTTTTGATTATTTTGACACCGGTTTTGTCCTTCACGATGAGTGGCTTCCGAAATAGTAGCCTACATCGAAACTCCGTTATTCAAAATTTCAAAAACCGAAGCCAATGTTTTATGACATCATTATGAGACAAATTTTTGAGCGTCGAGGGTTTACCCAAATCCCACATCGGACACCTGTCATTTTGAAATTTAAAAATGGTGAAAAATATGAAGCAAGCACCCCAAAGCATAGGCTATATTCAATCTGGTTTCAAGACTAGCTACAACAATAAACCATAGCCTACTTTTTAAGGAATTAATTTCATCAATGCAACAAAATTGTGATAACAGTATGTATAATCCAAGCACCTCGGGCGTTGTTTAGCCTGTAGCTTACATGAGGACTCAAAATCATAACTACCATATTCTTGTTCAGGGGCACGCTGGGACATACAATCAGGGTTTCTAGGTGAGTCCAGACTCAAAGAGTTGACTCCAATGATGCCAGTTCTTTTCATAAAAGCTATCCCAGTGGACCGTATGGAAACGAAAAACATGTACGAATGTCCAGTTTACAAGAACAAGTCAAGGGGTCCCACATTCGTCTGGACTTTCAATCTGAGAACCAAGGAGAAGCCTTCAAAGTGGATTCTCGCAGGCGTGGCTCTTCTGCTTCAAGTGTGAAAACTGAAAACGTTTACTGTAGATGTAATTTCGTAGAATATATTTTGTATTAGGTTAAATTTTTCAGTGTTACAGAGTAGACCCTTTTTATCTTGTTGCGATTTTTTTTTATCTACAAATAAACTAAAAAAGCAATTTTTTCTTGCTACACTGTAGAAAAATTAGCCCGACCAAGTCTTCACCATATAGGCTATAGGCTACTATGCAGGAAAGGTAATTTACACGCCTTACTGTAAGTTGCCCAAACAATACAAACATATCTCAACTATGTTTCGGATCTTAGAAAATCTCAAGCAGATAAAGACTAAGCTGTAAAAAAAAGACCCAATGACACCGTCAACCAATCAGAACATGTTTAAGTGGCCACCGTCCAATCGTGACCCTTTTAGCATTTAGCCAGAGAGTTGATCCGTGCTTTGAACTTTGTTTGGTAATTACAGAAATAGGTTATGACGGGAGTGGGAATTGAACGTACGTTATCTAAATGTATTACCTAGCCCTAACCCAGGGATTAACCCTCTAGTCCACGCTGGCTACGGCGGAACGTTCGTTTAATTTACTTTCTATCAGAACTGTTTGCAATTTTTCTCTATTCTACCTCTAACTTCTAATTGGTTGATTGCTTCGAAGCTTTACTGGCTCTTACTATAGTGGTTATACTGTACTAAAGTGGCTACTGAAAAAATGCGTTAAAATTCCTATGTTGGCATTATATCGGATGATTAATTTAAATTGCTAATTTTCTGAACTGATGTGGGAAATCCAACTCAGCCTAAACTTTGTAAAATGTTGTTGTGCAACTGGGCTGCCCAGACTGAACCCACATGAGATCTCACGTTAACTCATGCAACAATTATTGGCAGTATAAAAAACCACACTGGTGAAATTGCTTTCATACAGCCAATAAAAATATTTTTGTTCTGTAAAAACATTTTTTAATGTTGGGCAACTCACCTACCACCCATGTTTGGATAATTGTACAACTGGGCTACCCAGATTCAACCAATATTTGAGTCATATTCCTGGTTTCGTTTTCAAACTACAGTAAAATAAGTTGAAACGTAAGAGATAAGTTAAAATTAAAAGATTAAGGTGCCCAGTGGCGTACGCAGGGAGAGCTATTGGGCCATGCCCCCTTCAAAAATGCTGATTTATTTAGCGTTGTTGTGATTGTGTAGTGCAAAAATGTTATTGTTGAAGAGTGGTTTTGGGTGGAAGGGTCGTATTAACTGCCCCTCGGGGAGGGTCACGGATGTTTAGGGGCCCTCTTATTTCAGTTTGTTTTAATATATTTTTTGCTATTTGAAATGAAAAAATGTTGTAAATATTGCTACAGAAGGTCGACATTCAATATCATAAATCACCCCGTTAGCTCAGTGGTTACGCGCCCGGTTCAAGATCACGCGGCGCTGGTTCGACTCTCGGGGCGTGCGCTTGTGCAACGCATTTCAGGACTGCTCTCCATTCAGCGGCACCTAGTGAATGGCATAATTACCCGCCAACAAGACTTTCATCTCGGTAACCGGCCCTGCGTCAGGAGCCTCTACAAGTATGCGAAACTACCAGGAATAACCTATCAAGGCTTTGTCAGTCCGAGGATAAACATTCAAAACCAATTTACCGCTTCCAAAACCTCAGTTACATAAAAAAATTGGACCACATCTATGTTTAGGGGCTCACCTATATATTCATACTTAGTTGGTGCAGCGTTTTTTGTTGATTTTGAATAAAAAATGTGAATACTACTAGCCTACTACAAAAACTCGAATTTCATAGCTTGGGATGCATCTACCGTATTGGGTTTATAGCCTATTGATCATCATTTGAAATGACTATTCTAAATCAGCGAAACCAGTAAATCCATGGTATTTACTTGGAGTTTACAGAAATAATAGGCCTACCACGCTCTCGCCCAAGATTGGTTAGAACAACAGATCAAAGTGGTAGGGGAAAGTGACCATAGTTGTGCAATTTTTAACATTTTAATCAAAAACTGAAGCATGAGTAAAGTTAGCAAACAAACGTTATGATGTGGTTATAGTAGGCTACAAGCATTTACCAACAAAAAACATTACAAAAATCAAGTTTTGCAGATAAACTGATAGTGATAGGTGCTTTTGACGTTTTAAAACGCTGAATAAAATTGCACAACTATGGTCATGGGTGTCCATAGTTGTGCAACGGTATTGTGTATTAACTTTAATATTGCAGTAGAACGGAGTGCAGGTAATGCAAGCTCTATAAAGCTCAAGCTCCACAAATAAGCTCACTTTCTTAGAGAACCAACATCTATTCAAAATGACAACGCTTATCTGATATCTCAAAACCAGGGGAAAATGCAACAAACGAACATTTACAGCAACAGCTCGCAAACAGTACGCACGAGAAATCTGTTACCTACCATGCATGAAATGGCGGGAAATGGCACATGCACAAGTATGGAACCTGCACAACTATGGTCCCCTTCCCCTAAACCAGTGGTTCTCAACGGGGGCGGTACCGCCCCCCGGGGGGGGCATTTTGGTTTTTCAGGGGGGCGGTATGATTACTTCGGATTAAGGGGGGCGTTTTGATTATTAGGGTGAATTCTGGTTTAACCCATCTACCATCCAGCGTAACGATTTTGTCAAAGAGCTCGTATCGTCGTGGTAACATTTCCTACCTCATAGGGCAGGGACAGGTTAGTTGATACACCCCCAAAACAAAAACAAATAAACAATATTTTTAGGAAATACTGTCATCAGCTGGTGAAGTGTTATGATAATTATATCAGATAAAGATTTGGCAGCGTAAAGTTGCTTAATTTGGAAAAGATTGAAAAAAGTTAGAAATTTAGAGTTTTTTGTAATTTTTATCAGAATTTTATTACAATGAATTAGAGAAAGTTGAGTTAAGGTAGAATATTTACTTATAGGTGAGATTTAGTATCTTGAGGCAAGGTAACAATGTGCAAGTGAAAAAGTTTTCCAACTCTTGTGTTGGCACAACGACAATCATTGTTTTTCAAAATTTTAAGAAAAGGCTAGTTGATACATTAATCTATGGGTTAGTTGAGACACTATATCAACTAACCTGCATGACCAAAATTATCAAGGTTTTATGGCAATTTTTATTTAATATCTACATCAATCCCCTCTAACCTTAAGATAGGCCTAGATTGTATTGGGCAAAGTCAATGATGTGATAGTTAGGGGCAGTGTTCCCTCAAGATTTTGACAATTCTGCTAGTGCCCCAAAATTTAATTGCTATGGGAAAAATAGCAAACTTAAAAGTATTGGCATGTGCCCAAAAAGGTTGCATTATGTTTTACAGATAATAATTCAATATCTTGTATAAATTAATTCAATAAATGGTTTGTGTATCAGACATAACTGGTATGCCACAGTTTTATAAAATGCCATACCCCAATGCTTTAGGAGGGTCTTCCAGAAGGAGCAACTATTTGACGTAGTGGGATTTGGCCTACTAATCTGACAATATAATGGTTTACAAAATGGGCATTTGTTTGTATGATGTGTTTTATTGTAGACGGTAATACTCACTGCCAGGTTTTTTTTAAGGTTTGAGTGACCGCTAAATAGTTTTAAGAGACCGCGAGTGTTTCATTTAAATACCAAAAAATAGCCATATTTGCTTAAGACACAGCGAGAAACAACCATCACTTTTCTACTGTAGTTGCAAGTCCAAATTTTGGGAAACCGCTGGAGAAATTTGGGGGACCGTTTCGGTCCCCCAAAACACCTTAAAAAAAACACTGCTCACTGCTTTGCTTATGAACATTTATTTCCTGATTTTTCTGCTTGAATACAGCCATGCGTCAACTAACCTGCTGGACTGCAATGTGTGTATCAACTAACCTTAAGAGTGTATCAACTAACCTTTTCGAAAGGTTAGTTGATACATTATAGAATGTTGTATTCCAAGGTGCATAAATTGATTGCTATTTAAATGCAAGGAGCCAAACTTGGCGAAAAAGTAACCCTATAAATGAGCTTTCATATGCACCTAAAGTTGCGTGGCTACACCTAGCGTTTCGTGAAAAAACGCATTTTATGTAAAATTTGTATCAACTAGCCTGCCTTTGCCCTACCTGGTGGAAAAGAGATTCAGCTGTGTTGTTCTTCTACATACCAACCCACTTGACATATTCATAAGAGGTGATCTTCGAATGTTTCTCACTGGCTTTACAAAGGATGTGGAGAAACTGGCACTTTCTCACCAAACCCAAGGTTCACACTGACCACCAGTAGGCCTATAGGCCTACTGTTTTCATGCTCGCAAATATATATTTGCTTTTCATCAAATATAGTTACTAGTCTCTAAAACCCTTACAGCCTGTTTCACCCTAAAAGGGAATCATCAAAAGGCCCTTATTCTAATAGAAATAGAATTCTATCTGAATAAGGACCTTCTGATGTTCCCCTTTTTAGGGTAAAACAGGCTGTAAGGGTTTTAGAGACTGGTAACTAGCCTATATTTGATGTAATTCGCTCTGCTTGGCTTTTTGTTTGGCATAGAGCACTTTTTGTAGTATTAAATAGCATTTTTTGTTTAATAATTGCTTTTCATAATTAATCGTTTTTGTTGGGGGGCGGTAAAATTTTGCCAGTTCATGAAGGGGGCGTTGGGCCAAAAAAGGTTGAGAAACACTGCCCTACACCAACGTTTTTTTGAAAATCTATGAATCAGCATGTTACAGCATTGGTAGGCCTACAGAAATTTTTGGAAACCAAATAGGCTACACCCTTTGCCAAAAAGTCACATTACAATGAAATTGTTGAAAATATAAGCAAGAAAACAGAAAATGTCAAAAAAGAGGTCATTTGAGCATTTTTGAGTGTCCTCGGAAGACAATTTATTTTTCTTCAAAAAAGAGGACAAATCCTCTTAAGAGAACATATGGTAGCCCTACTTGGAAGTAAGCTATAACATAAAAACTTTTTAGAAATTTTGTAAATTTAATAACTAGCTTTTTCAATATTTTAATGTTTATTTTTTAATATTTTCTAAATTTAATAATAGCCAATTTAATAAACCTAACTCAGGAGTTTCTTAGTCGAAACTGGTGCTGTTACATTTTTTGTGGCTCCAGCGCCGACTCAACAGCAAGCATTGAATGCTCCGGAAACGCTTGACTCCGGGCTTCGGCTCCAGCTCCGCAGCTCTGGTTACTTCTAGCCCATAGCCTAAGTATTTACTGTTTGGCTGACAAGTCAGCCATGATGACTGCCAGGACGTGAAAAGAAAGGAAATCATCACTTTCTAAAATGTAAACGCTGTGCAACAAGCACCAAAGTTGCCAGCCTACATTTGCCGGAAGCACGACCTTAAATACAAATACAGTGTTCGAAGCCTCATTAAACCTTGGCGTTTTTTTGTTAAAACCAAAGATGTCAAGATTGTAAATGACAAGACTTTACGACAAAAAGGACGTAAAATTAATTATTGTATAGGCTAACTCGGTAATTTTTTTACCCGAATGCTTCGTGATTACCCAGTTGTTTCTGTAGAAGCCTATTCTCAGTTGTTTTCCTTGCTCCATACTGGGAAGACGACATATCCCACTCATCATAAATGCAGTTGTTGGTAGTTTTTATTGGTTTGGAAGTGCAAATTCTACTGTAACAGTCCAAAAATATCTTCGAGCGCATATTTGAAACCATTTTGATCACTGTTCTTTTTGTTGGTGGTGTCAAATTGGTAGCCTATGTGTACCATGTTAGGCCTATTTAAGTTTTTGAGCTGTTAACTCAGCTTCAAAGTAACATCCTTACGTCAAACTGATGCAAATTAATGCAAGTGTAGTTGCAAAGCCTGCACATCGAGAAGCAATAAGTTTGAGAAAAGATCGCTGGAAATTACATCATTTGTTTACCTACAGGCAACGAAGCGTTGCACTTCGTCTATTTCAGAAGCATCGTTGGCGAATTGTGTCACCACTGCTGCATCGATTGAAAGTTCTTGCTATGGCAATTCTTTTCGTAATTTCACATTTTTTGCAAATCAATAAAATAACTGTTTTCCGTCTTGATCCTACAGAAGACTCTGCATGCAACGAACGACCAATTAAAGATAATACGGTAATTGGTCTCTTGTTGAAATGTCAAAGGCTCGGCACAACGTTGCGCTAATCAGAGAAAATTGCACTCAGTAACAATAAAGCAATCATGATTGCATTCGTGGTGAGAACATACAAATATACAACCAAAAAATAAAGATCCCAATCTGTATCAACCAAACTCATGTTTAGCAAGCGCTTTGGTAAATACGGTGCTTTCTAATAAAAAATAAACATCCAAACATGAAGATCGTCATCATTGGTGCTGCAATATAAAGTGTTTACATCTTCAGTTCCATTGAATGATTGAAGTCGATGTGACGACCACTACAAGGCTGCCGATTCTCGATTTTAAACTTAGAATTTATTTCCACAATAATATGCCTTTCATTTAATGTGCTAACATTGTCATGTCAAGAGAAAACATTGTCATGTCAACAGGCCCGGATTTAGGGGGGGCAGAGGGTGCAGGTGCTCCGGCCCCCCGACTTTTGAAAGGCCCTCCTACGTGGAAAAAATGTGATTTTGTGTTCTTTGTTGTCTTTTCAGCCTTTAAATTTCTGCAAAATGCTGTGCAGTACTGGATTAATGCTACTGTAGACGTAGAGGTGGCTTTTCGCGCCCACGGCGCGAAAAAAATTTTTGCACGGGGCCCCCCGATCTAAAAGTGCCCCGGGCCCCCCATCAGCTAAATCCGGCCCTGCATGTCAACTGAAAACGAGAGTTCGATCACACGTGTGTTTAGAAAAGCACGCTAACCTTAGATGCGCATGGTGTATCTTGGTTCGGCTTTCGTAGGCTCTCCGCATAAACGTAAAACGAGGTTCCAAAGTCTAAGATAGTCCTAGGTAACTCATGCGCAACAAGATATAGAACCAGCTGAACGACTTCGGTGGATGTGATTAAGCAGCAACTGCTGAGGTTCGTTTTCATCACAGCAGTGACGAGGCTGCAGTTCAATCACAAAATCTATATATGTCTATGACGTCTTTCCGCTTCGGTAGTCTAGTATAAAGTTTAAACTGAGCGCACTACTTGAAAGTACAAACTCAGGAAAACAGTCATCCACTCCTTAACTGTTCACATCCATTCGATGTCGCCGAAGCAAATGCACGAAAATTAGCGACTGCAACCGTTTGAAGGGAGGAACCATACAAAGTCAATCTTAATGAAACCTGTTGTCGGCATTGTGCAAAGAGAGGCGTGCAGTGCTCTAAGATGAAACGGCCCACAAATCAATGTTTTATTTTATACAGCTAACGAGTTAGAAAGATCACAAAAGGAATATCAAACAGTAGCACACACGCCGTAACAGTTCTCGTTTAAATTTTTCTTTCAAACTTACAGCATGAAAAACTAGGCATGATGTAACAAGAAATGAATTATTTATCAAGCAGAGCGTTTGAAAGATGCTATCAGTTTTCCAGATCGAAATAGGCGAAGGGCAGCAGCTAAAAGTGACAGCACTTCCAACAATGTTGAATTTCCTGCAGTTAACATAACATAATGGAATTGTTGCTGGCGCAATCGATCATATTGTCATTGAAGTAACCTTGTAGGCTAGAAATAAACCTTCATGCCACACACGCCAACAAAACTTATGCGTTCTCTACAATGTAAAGGATGAAGGAATATATCTCTTGGTGCCTTCCCGTTTCAAAGACATGGTTGAGTGGGACCGTAAACGTTTGGTAAAAATAAATAAGTTTGCTTCTGCAATAACGACGCCACAACTTTTACAAATCACGACTGATGCAATCAGTGGCGTAGCCAAGGGGGGGGGGGGGGGGGTTTGGGGGTTACAACCCCCCCTTTGGCGCGCGTGTGATGTCACGATATTGAGAATGATGCTTTCAGTCTAAAAAAAAATTGCCTAATTTTAAACAAAATTGCATTAAAAGAGCGAGTTTTGCCAATACCAAACATTCAAACATCTCAGCCAGGAATTAGCAACAAGAAAACACAGAGACTTAGCTTTATTTCCGAAAAATTCCGAAGAAAACATGATCTTATCCTTTTGCTATGCTACCGGACAGCACCATTTTACAGGAATATTTGTACCCACATTTTTGTTGAAAATGCTCTCAGAATGCACCAAATTCAAAGTAATTTTTCAAAATTTTCTGGGGGAGACCCCCCGCCGTGGGGTGGTCAAAACCACCCCCTTTCAAAATTCCTGGCTACGCTACTGGATGCAATACACTACTACTAAAAATAAAACGGCAATCAAGCGGGTTTGGTTCGGAGACACTGAGCGTTTGTTCGAGCAACGCATTGGTTTGGAATTTTTATCCTCGGACTGACAAAGCCTTTGATAGGTTAGTCCTGGTAGTTTTGCATACTTGTACACTGTACAGGCTTTTGACGCAGGGTCGGTTACCGAGATTGACAGAGAGAAACTTCCAATTGTTGTCGGGGAATTATTCTTTTCATTTGGTGCCGCTGAATGGAGAGCAGTCCTTAGAATGCGTTGCTCAAGCGTACACCCCAACAGTCGAACCAGCGCTGCTTGATCTTGAAGCTTTTTCGTTCACGAAGCCACGCGCTAACCAAATGAGCTATCGAGGCAGACAAAGACAGCACTCTATTCAGTAGCCTACCTAATAAATGGAATAATTCAGACAAGCGGAAATTTCATCCTCATCAAGCTTGACAACCGGACCTGCGTCGTCGGTTCAAAGCCTCTACAAGTAATAAGTATGCAAACTGCCAGAACTAAGTTTGCAAGAAAATTTTTTCAATCCGACGATAAAGATTTTCGCAATCAAACAACCTGAAACTACTTTTTGAATTTAATTACTGTGTTTAAAATTTACACAAAAAATGACTGTTGTCATATAATATTTTGTCACTACCTTGAGGAGTGGTTTGCATCTTACCATTCCATACGGAAAACTCGGTCAGACATATCTTACCAGATAGCAAATCAACCGTTTTTTAGATTGATTCAACGTCTGCAGACGGTTGATTTGCTGTCTGGGTTACTACCATTCTACCAATGAGGCTCCAGCCAAGGAAGCAATGTAAAGCTTCTTTCCACTTAAAACGTCAAATCAACAATTTTGTATGAAACGTTTCTCACATCAAATTCATTTACTATCAACATCGTTTAATAACGTAAAAAAGTACATAAACAGAAATATAAAATTCATACATGCACACACGAATTCCCAGCTTACAAAGCAATCCTTTTTTGTATTCATTCAACGCCGGTAAACGTTGAATCAATGTATAATGTACTGATTCACTGGCCGGATAGAATTACAACAATCATGCATTCAAAATAAGGTGTGTTAAATAAATACAACTGTTGTATGTATATATTTATATAGGGTACCTGCTGCCCGGTTACACTTGCACTGCACATAAACGCGTGTCAAAAACAGTGGGACAACATCAAGAAAATCACAACGTCAAAAGCTCACAGTTGGGTAAACTGGTGTATATACTCCAATACACTACTTCAGCCTTCAAGCAATGAAATTAAGCAATTGTTGAGTGTTTTGATTATATAAATGCAATATTTCATGCAATAATAGCGATAAGAAATATTGATAAAAAAGATCTGAAAGAACAAAATTAAATTTAAATATTTTTTAGTGGAACACAAACTGAAGATTTCAATAAGAGATGGTTTTCTGCGACAGTTTCGTTGTGAACTGGCCGGAACAGGTTTAAAGCTGCTGCTTTTTGCAACATATCATAATTATATTTCAGACTTGATTTAAAACTAAATTTGCTGTCAGTATAAAAGCCTAACAAAGCATGTATAAAACACTTGCATTTTTGATGCTTCGAAAACAAGCAGTGTAGTTGTTGATTAATTCACACTACGCAGCTTATATTGCTAACTAAAAAAAATCTTGACATAATTCTGTTGACTTGTTCTTTGAGGCAATATCGAAATTTGTTACACTTTGCACAAAAAAAATCTACTGTGGATGACTTCAAAGGTTGCATCAGCAATTGTTTACAAATGTAATAGAGAATTGAAACTGGTACAATACATTCTCTGCATGATATACACATTACACATACAATCAATGGCAAGCAAAGAAATTACAGGAACTAACCAAAGAATCAATACTGCAAAACATACAATAAAATGCAACGTAAACAAGTTTTTCTGCTATCGATGGGATAATATTTGGCAATGCCAATGTAAAAATGGCATAGGCTTCAGTGGGAACCAAACTATAAACGTATTTTCTGCAACATTTTTTCATGAAAAAACAAAAAACAAGGAAATCTGTTGATTATTCTTCACCAAAACGCGTAAAGCAATTCAGCAACATTGGATGTTCTTTCTCAGTGGTCACAATGTTTTTTAAAATACAAAAACGTACCTTAATGTAAAGACAAAGCAGACATCCAGTTTGGCAATGAGAAAATACAGAAAAGTGGTCTATTAAACCAACCACGGTACACAACATCAATTAGTAGGTGATTCCATAAATTTTGTCTTTAATAGATATGCAGTTTTTTGTGTAAAATAGTAAATTTAGTTGAACTTATTGCTGCCAGTGCACAGAAATTTCAATGCTCCTGGCATAATAAGCGTTCTCGAAACAAAAGCAATTTTTGCACCTGCCGTGAAAAAGTTTGCTAGTAGATAGTCTAGTGAGTTTGCAATAGTTGGCAACAACTTGAACTGACAACTATTCCTCCACTGGCCGGTTTTCACCATTGCATAAAGTGCAAATAAAATATTGAATGCAACTAACTCATCACTATCCTTTTAGCTTTGGTACCATTGCTAGAGAAAATATGCATAGCTTCAGTGAATGCAACTATTGAAAATTTTCAGTCCATTCAACTCACAAGCACTTGATACTGCATGTAAAATTTTCTTTTACAAAAACTTTTGCACTGTTTGATGGCTTGTGCTATCAACTTCTTTTGAAAACATGAATTTTATTACAAAAATAGACTGCAAGCGATTTTCTCGATTTATTATTTGTCTATCCCAGTGATTTTTAGCCGATGTGCCATCGAACACCATCAGGTGTTCCACAAAAAGCACTAACTGTCACACTCACATTATGCAACATTTTGAGGATATAGTACTCAATAACATTACCAAACAGATCTACACATTTACTGGTTCAAGTGCAATAACTCTGTGAAAGTTGAGCTTGAATATAGACTGGCGGTTTTCACTTTACAGCAAAACAGGTCAAGATATCACATTGAGAAAAAATATCACAATTACAATAAACAGTCTTCGAAATTAGCGTCGGCAATTGCCGACGTAGATGCACGAATGGCGCATTAGAGTCGGCAATAAAAATGCCGAAGCCACACGAGCGGTTGTAACGTTAGGGTTGGGGTTAGACATTCCTCCCAGTTGTTATGCCACAGCCATTGATTTGATCCTTAATCAACACCCTGATGGAGCTCTGCGAAAGAGGCGTGTGGATGGGTGTCAAAGCACGAATGCAGCAAAACGTGGACGCTTCATTGCGAACGGCGAAGACAATGTAGATTTACAGCTAAGCGATTAGCCTCTTGATGTGTCTGATTCCAGTGATGATGTGACAATCTCACCCTCCAATACAGAATCTGATGATTCTGACAACTAGTTCTTTATCAAACAAACCTTGTGTTGCTCGCAGAATCCCAATTCTGTCGAATTTATGTTAGTGTATACGAAAATCGAGGCAATCTTTTCGCGGGGAGCTATTAATTTGTTACCGGGAAATGGTTGAGCAATTAACGTTATTTTATGATAATTCAACGTCGCTAGATGTCGAATTAAAGTATCAATAAACGTAAATTTCTCATTGGGCATTGTGTTACGCAATATAACCCGCTGGGAAAATTAAATCGATATGTGCTGACTCGAACGTTGAATCAACCCAAAATTAACTTTCTTCCCCCCCTCCCCGTGAGTTATTTAAGGTGAATTGCCGTAACAGCATGCGTATTGCGTTGCTCGCTTTATTGCTACTTTTGGTAATTATTATATCACAACAAATCAAACAGTGCGATCGTGATAGACTACTTGAGCATATTTTTCACTTCTCGTTTTACATGTTTTGGTACAATTTTTTTTTGCAATTATAAACGTTCACAGCAATTCCAACTTTTGCCGTTTGGCTTTGGCAACGTTTTTGCCGAAGTAAAAATATGCTAATTTTGAAGACTGAATAAATGATTCTGAGTTTCATTGGGCATTTTGAAAGATTTTATTAATTTAAAAACTGTTTTGTAGCAGAGAAAAAGCTGAAAAGATTGGTGTATGGCATGCACATGTACAGATAATAATAAGAAAAATTGAAATTCTATGCATTTAAGCTTGTTTTTTACAAAGCTTAACATCTTTCATTTCATCTCAATAAAAGTCCTTATACATGGCATTAATATAAGCAAACTTAGTTGGATCAGAAAAAGTCTTAACAGTGTATAGTTAATTAGCAAAGTAGCTTACTGATAAGCACTTAGTTAAAAATAAGTTAGTATTAAATAACCTTTCTTTGAAACAATGAAAATTATATATATATTATTTCTACAGTTGTTGCATGAAAAAAAGAAATATTATATATAATATATAATTGTTCTTAAAATCAGCTCACTGATTGAAGAACGTCAAATAATAGCATCGAAACATCAAACAATGGTATTAACTAAAGTTTAAGTACATGTGTGTCACTAGGTGCAGGGCATAACACTTTCAATATGTATGATGTTAGCAGAGAAGGAACTTCATCACTGTCTGCTTTTATTGCATCTAATATCTTAATTAAATTTAACAAGCTGTCAAGAGTAATGGTATCTCCTTTATTGCAGGGAATGACGGTGGTGAGATATCTGCCTTGATTTGAAACAGAGTCTGAAGTTGCACTTCTTCTTAGCCGTGAAAACTTTTTAGAGATTGGCACAGAATTAATAGCCTTGGAAAACTGCTCTTTTTTATATTGAACTTCAAGCACTTTAGAAATAAAAGTGTTTTTTACTTCGTTTGCATACTGAAGCTCGTCTCTTTTGTTAAGTTCTTGCAAAAGCTCACATGAAAGCAAATTTACTTGTTCTTCAATTTCCACATTTACAGCATTCAATTCAGCTAATGTCATGCTCTTCAATTCAGTAACTCGCATACTCTCATCTTCGCTGGATGGTGAACTAATGGACAGCCTATACTCAGAGCTTTGCATGTTATTGTCCAGTTCATGCTCCAATGATTCTTGGTCAAAAACAATACCAGTTTCTTGCTGAATCACATAATCGGCAACAGCATTTTCATCTGCAGCATCTTGGATTATTTCTTCTAATTCCTCTATGACTTGATCAGCTGTGGGTATAGGATCGGCACTCTCATCACGACAAGTATCTTGATAACACAAATGTTCTTCAGTGTAAACATGATATTCGATCATGCGATGATAGTCCATTTGTTGCTCAAGCTCTTTGTCTTCACTGGGTTCTTTTATTCGTTCAGATAACTTTTTACATTTTTCTTTATTGTTGTTATCAACTGCTAAACAAAGTGCAGGTAAATGTAAGGTACGAATACGAGATGTTTCCCAATTCAAAGGTTGGACGAGACCATAATTATCTGTTAATCTCTTCCATATTTTATCTTGAGTGAGGGTTTCCATTGAAAATACATCAGAAGTATTGGCATTATCATCAGTATCTTTTAAGGTTAAATGAAAACATGAAGCTAGCTTTTCATCAAATGTGTGTACCAGGTCTTCCATGCTTTCATAACTCAACATATCTGAATATTGCAAACTTTCCAAATTATCTACATTTTCTGGACTTTGAACTTCCACAAGATTAGTTAAGTTTTTAGATTTTTGAATGTTGTGCTGGTCACCAACTTCACATTGTTGACAGTCTGCAGACGTGGAAAAACTTGCAAAATTTTCCCATTCATCATCTAGCTGTGCAATTGGAGCTGTCATACTAAAAAGAACAAACTTCACAAACACATATAATTATACCCTAATAAATAACAATAACACTGATAACATGAAACAAAAATATCAGGTGTATTATATATTAGCGATAGCAATTTATTATTATATGTACACTGTACAGGCATTGGCAGCGTGCAAACCTATAGTATTGCTGAAGGCCAATGTACTTTTGATTTTAAACTCCAAGCTAAATGTGCTTTATATATCTTTACACAATGAAGTTTTGAAAATTCAAATTACCAAAGTGTGATCAAGATCACCGAGTCTCTGTAAAACTGTTAATTTCAGATTAAATATGATTAATTTTCCAAAATGTACCGATACCACTACCTCCGTTTTAGGCCAATACTGACATTTTGCAGATACTTTTACAGTTTTGGTATTTGCAAAGGAGTTTGATCAAATGCTAAGTGATTGATTGATTGAATCTTTATCCTCGGACTGGGAAAGCTTCTTGTAGAGCTTAATCCTGGCAGTGTCGCATACTTGTAAAGGCTTTGAATCACTGACGCAAGCCCGGTCACCGAGATTGACAGAGTGAAGTTTCCGATTGTTGAAGTCTTGTTGCCGGGAAACTATTCCATCCATTAGATTCCGCTGAATGGAGATTGGAGAGCAGTCCTTAACGTGCATTGCTCAAGCGCACACCTCGAGAGTCGAACCAGCGCCGCTTGATCTTGAAGCTTCTTCGTTCCAGAAGTCACGCAACTGAGCTATCGGGACGGGAAGTTTTACCTTATTTGCTTAAAATTAATTTAAAAAAAAACATTGAATTGGCATAATTTAGTTATAAAGATTCAATCAATCCAACTTTTTGCATTGTTGTGTCATAATAATATATTATGTTTATTGTTCACTATTTTTAGTAATAAACGACCACCGTGATTGAGGATTCGGGCATAAGGGAACAAACATCATAATTGCGATTTCTGAAAAATTAATAAAGGGTCTGTGCAAACTTCTAAATAGCATAAGTGTATGGATCCAAAATTTTTGGATTCTGATCCGATCCTTAGTTTGCTTTTTGAAATCCCGATCCGGCAATTTGTAGATATCTAAGATCCAAATCAGAAACAGATCCAAAGTAATATTATACCGGTATTTATTTCTGACATTTTATTATAAAATAATATAGTCTGCCCCGATAGCTCAGTTGGTTAGCTCAATTGCGTGACTTCTGGAACGAAGAAGCTTCAAGATCAAGCGGCGCTGGTTCGACTCTCGGGGTGTGCGCTTGAGAAACGCATTCTAAGGACTGCTCTCCATTCAGCGGCATCTAATGGATGGAATAATTCTCTGGCAACAAGACTTCAACAATTGGAAACTTCACTCTGTCAATTTCGGTAACCGGTCCTGCACCAAAAGCTTCTACAATTATGCGAAACTACCAGGACAAGGCTTTGTCAGTCCGAGGATAAAGATTCAAAACCAACCAACTATAAAAGTCTTTCAAAACACAACAGATTCACACTTTTGTAAAAGCAGTTTACAAAATCAATTCATGAATTTCAGTAGCCTACAGCTTAGTAGGCGTATGATGCTTAGACCACTACCATGCATTACTAGCTGATTATCTTTTATAACACTTTTGGTCACTATATAACAAGCATCCTGAATTTCCATGTGTTAGGTACCGTATCTTTCTAAATTGAAATGCATAATTTCCAACTGTACATGACACACTCACTATGGTCGGCTGCGTAGCCGAGTGGTGAGAACGTCTGCACGACGTTCAAAAGGACGTGGGTTCAACACCGCTCCAGAGCACGCAGCTGTGTCTCGGCAAAGACACTTAATAGCAAGCCAAAATTAAGGAAGCAGCTGACTCGAAGACTATATGTCACTTCGCTGCTTCCTGTCGTCTGTTGTATCGCAGTGTACTACTGTATATGTTATCGCAATGGGTGCAAATAAAAAAAAAACACGATTATTATGGTGGCTGAAATAATCATTTTCAGCCACCAGTGCACAGCAAAGCAATTACTAATAAATGCATGCTGTAACATTAAATAGGCTGTGGCTATATTTACACTATATAGTGTAATAATAGCCTCAACTGTGTTGCCAGATAAGGAATTCTGCCCTAATTTGAGAAAATTTTAAAGCTGTTGAAAACAAAAACAATTGTATTTTGGAAATTTTTTTAGTCTTGGGCAAAGATCAAAACCCTAATCTTATTCCTAACCCTAACTCTCACCGGATGCAACCTAGTTTGTACCATGAACAGTTCGGACCGTCAGTTCGTACCTTGAAAAGATCGAGAGAAACAATTAAAAAAAGCCGAAGTCGCTGATCGCAGTTTCCGCAATCATTTTAAAATTTTCCTCCTGAAAAGATCGAGAGAAAAAATAGCTCAAAACCGAAGTCCGCTGATCGCAGTTTCTGCAAACATTTTTCCGCAGTTTCCGCTAACCCTAACTCTAACCATAGAGAAATCTATGCTCTAACCATCACCCTCGCAGTTTCCGCAAACATTTTTCCGCAGTTTTTGTTAACCTTTACCTTAACCATAGAGTAATTTATGCTCTAACCCTCCCTGATTGCAGTTTCCGCAAACATGTTTCCGCAGTCTATGCTCTAACCCTCGCTGATCGCAGTTTTTGCAAACATTTTTCTGCAGTTTTGCAGTTTCCGCTAACCGCTAACCCTCGAGTTTGTTTCAAATTGTTTGGGGAAACTCCGATCAGCGACTTTGGCTTTGTGTTATTAAACTGCAATCAGCGACTTCGGCCATTTTAATTGTTTCTTTCGATCTTTTCAGGGTACGAACTGACTGTACGAATGGTTTAAGGTACGAACTGACTGTACGAATGATTTAAGGTACGAACTAGGTTGCACCAATGCACCCACTCTCACCTTAACCCCTCCTAACTTTAATCCTAACTCTGGCAACACCTGATTATAACCATGGCAACAAGTGTGGAAAAATAGCCACTTCCTTATTAAAATAAGCTTAATGGAAATACTGTCTATCTTCTATCATCATCTGTCAACTTAATGTAGGTCTAGTAGCCTACCTTGTATATAACCCATGCATATTTATCTCTTTAACATTAAACAATTTTAACACATAGGCCTACTGCAGTAAATTTGCAAATGATTAGAATTTGGAAAAACTATGATCTTACAACAAGTTACAACCAGGGAATGGAAGACAGATTTTGAGATGGAAGATAGAAAATGTCAAGGATGGAAAGGAATGGAAGATCTTGATGATGGGATGGAAGACAATCTTCCATCATTCCATCCCAATTCCATTATTAACTTTCTGACGCTTTATCAAGACATGCAAAATATTAGGCAGTGGCTATTTGACCGGCTCCGGTCTTTGAATCTGAAACACTATTTGACCGGTCATGACGTCACTACATAAGCGCTTTTTTCTTTTTCTCTTTCAAAGCAACAGACGAGAAGCGCCGATATAAGTTCTAACTTTAACACGTATTCTTCAACTCAGTCCGTGGCGCGTGCGATACGTTTTCGGCTGCCAATCTAGAGGGGATGAGTTCGATACCATCCGGAAGCATTCTTTTTTTTTTATCTAAATTTTGACCCGAAGCGCATTTATGTGGTCAATTTTTAATTTGAGTAGCCTACAGTCCAAGTTAGTTAATAGTTCTCAAGTATAGTTCTCAAGTTAGTTATATACAATACTTCTTTTAAAAGTTCTAAATGATAATGGTAAAACCATTTTTTAAAGAAGTATTGTATATAACTAACTTGAGAGAAAAATGTAGGGTCGTTCGGCAACACACGTTCACTTATGACGATCGGAAAATTACCAAGAGAATTTCTCAAATTCCAGCAAATTAAAAAAACTCTAACATTATTACTCACATTTGAAAAGACATAAAAAATGGGCTGTAGGCTACTCAAATTAAAAATTGACCACAAAAATGCGCTTCGGGTCTAGATAAAAAAAAAGAATGCTTCCGGATAGTATCGAACTCATCCCCTCTAGAGTGGCAGCCGGAAACGTATCGCACGCGCCACCGACTGAGTTGAAGATTACGTGTTGAAGTTAGAAGTTATATCGGCGCTTCTCGTCTGTTGCTTTGAAAGAGAAAAAGAAAAAAGCGCTTATGTAGTGACGTCATGACCGGTCAAATAGTGTTTCAGATTCAAAGACCGGAGCCGGTCAAATAGCCACTGCCAAAATATTACGTTGCTTGCTGAAATAATTCGAACGGTACGTTCAAACAGTAATTTAAACGGTAAGTAATCCTTAGGAAAATACTACTATTAAATTTTAGCTTAAATGTAGCCTATGGTTTTTAGGTTTATTTGTGGCACATTCAACGCGGAGACCAAAAAATGTGAAGATGGAAGAGATTTAATCAATCAATCATTTTATTTTTTGTCATTACCGCGTCCGGGACAAACAAGATACTAACTACAAAAATCGATATTGACCTACCAGCACGTTAACGAACGGGAAAAGGTGGCAAAACCTTGAAAGGTTTAAAACGTGCCTGAATGAAAAATTATGTACAGTAGTTGGCTATATATATCAGTAGTTAGCATGGCCACAAAACCCAAAAAACAAAACAAAAACAGAGAGAAGCACACTTCTGAAATGGAAGATTTCTAAGATAGAATGGAAGAAAATCTCACGATGAAAGATGGAAAAAAACGTCTTCCATTCCATTCCACCCCAAACCCTGGTTACAACCAGGGTCAGGCTGGCCAGATTGGCCCTTTTTAGAGGTAGTTGGCCCCCAAAAAAATTGTTTGGCCCCTTGACCCTTTGTTTTCAATATTTGGCTCTTTTGGGAAGCAGTTGGCACATACTATGAAACTAGCTATTTAAATAAATGTCTTTCGGAAATTGAGACTGAAAAGTGTTATTACGATTTTTTAGACAATGTTCAGCTGACAATGTTTATGCCAATGCCAAAGATTTGAGTGGAAACACTGTAGGCTAGAAGATGAAGATTTGGAATTGTTCTTGTAGATTGTGTTGTTGTAATGTTGTGACGTTATTATGTTTTATTAGCAACGTTATTAACATTATTGAACAATGTGAAGAAGGGGGCATTCTTCCCGGCTATCAGCACAAGGCTGAGCACTCACTAGTACAGCGAGCAGCTGCGATTCGCCAACCATAACGGTGTAGCTTCCACGCAAGCCATTCAGACCATCCAATCAACAATATGTTTCTCGGCAGCCGATTTGTAGCAAGAATTGACAGCGATAGACACCGTGTTTCGCCCATGAGGCTGGGCTCGTCAGTATCGCACCACTAATTCTGCCACAAAGGTATTCGACCACCGCTTTACCAGTCAGTTTAACTCTTATCTTTGTGGAAACAAAGAATGGTTGGCGAATCGCAGCTGCTCGCTGTACTAGTGAGTGCTCAGCCTTGTGCTGATAGCCGGGAAGAACGCCCCCTTCTTCACAATGTCCTCTGCCCTGGCGCCTGTTGGTTTTGTTGGCTCTTTCTTTGTTTCCACAAAGATAAGAGTTAAACTGACTGGTAAAGCGGTGGTCGAATACCTTTGTCTTAAAATTCATCACCTTATATCATCAACTTATGTCTATAAACCAGTGTCATCTTTTTTTATAACGCTCCAGTCTCATCAAACCCAAGCATTCAAAAATGAACAAAGGAAAGGAATAAAATGTCTAATGTACATGGTTTAACAGCAATTAAGTAACTTCAATCATCACTATATCTCTATGTATTAATCAATCAATTGTTTCGAATTATCTTACGCTGCCTTCGCCTTGTAACGCTGTTCTTGCCCGCTCGGATCAACCTCGCTCTGCTTTCAACGCATTGATCTACACCAGTGGTCACCAACCTTTTTTGCATGCGGGCCACTTTGGCATTAAGGAGAGCTGTGGCGGGCCGCACTAATAAAATGTTAAGTAGGTTGACTCTTATGCTAGAAAAGAACGCATTTCGTACCCAGTATCCAGCGTTACATGTTGTTCATATTTATGTTAGAATAGCCTACTGCAGCAACAAAATTAATCGAACAACGCTACTGCCAGGCCAAGCTCCTTTTACAACACTTTTGACTTTTTTAACAATGCCTAATAAACGAGGCCACTTGGTTTGTGCACTTATAGCGAGGCGAGCGGTTTCATCAGAATATTCATCGCCAAGCAAGAGTGGTGTTGTTACTTCGCTTCGCAAAAGATATCTTGCAATTAACAGTTTCAGTAAACAAGGAAATGTTTGACACATCGCAATACAGGCAACAATAGTGACCTGTAAACATATCAGCGAAAAATAGGCTCCAATAACAAGGAAAAAGAAACCAGGTACCATGAAACAAACGCTTGGGGAAATCACCGAAAAATCGTAATTCTATCGTAATTCATGAACAGTCTTCCCTCGAAAAAAGCAATGAGTTGGTTTTTCATCCTTTTTGTGAGAGTCTATAAAACCGTCTTTCTTATATTATAGACAACTGTCACTTGCGGTGCTTATCAGCGTGGCAAGAATTTGTTGATTAACAACGTTTTGCAGTACTTGCTTCGGCAGTACATATACTACTGTATAATTGGAACGATACGGAGAAGATTAGCATGGCTCCTGCGCAAGGATGACACGCAAAATCGTGAAGCGTTCCATTTTTCTTAAAAAAAAAAAACGTTTTGCAGTACTAAGCTAAATTTTTTCATAATACAATCAGAAAAAGTCTCTAAATTTATATATATTATTTTGCCAATTTATTATAAATTGAGTTGGCACACCGACCTATTTTGCCCACAAAAACTTGCATAAAGAGAACACTGCTCGTTAAACACAATAACGGTGAAACTCGCACTAGTGTTTGCATGACATTTGCAAACTTAGAATAAGCAACCCTATGCTCACAGACAATTTCGAAATTCGAAAACAGACGTTTTAATCAACCACTGGGACAGTGACAGTGTGGCTGTACATCGCATTGGAATAACTTTAAGCAACCCCCACCTAGAACAACAATCTGATTGGTCGGTCGGTGGAATCGTATGCAATGCGAAAATATGCTTTCCGGAAGGTATTTTTTGCCTTTGTGTTCTTTAACTCCTCAAGAAAAGTATTTTTGGTTATGCTTGTACGCTGATACCTTCCGCGGGCCGCAGCGATACAACGTGGCGGCCGCCATTTGGTGACCCCTGATCTACACGATCCCCTGATCAACTCGATGCAGCCTCAAAATTTCCACCCCAATTTTCTACTTTTTCCTGGTAATGTAGCCTATCAGTGCCTCTAGTTTCAATCGCTAGCCTCCCCGACCCAGCTGGGCGAACCTGCGTCAACGTCTGGCCAGTGCACATCCGTGCTCGCCGAATCAAAGCTTACTCTTCTCCAGTGAGTATGTATTACAATCCCACCTATATTTTTTGTTTCTATTGATTAATCGAGCCTCTGCTCCACATTTTTATTTGAATTTTGTTTGCCACGAGAACCAAATTATCCTTAAATAGTTGACTCTCTTCCTCGTGGTAGACCCCAATTTTATCCGCTCTGCCTACTGGCAGACCGGGTATAAGAGTCAAGTACCTGCGCCGAGGTCGCGTGAGGGAGACGTGGGCGCCGCCCGGCGGTCAATTACTGCCGGTTCCAGCGTCCACACGCGACGGGTCGCCCGGCCCGTCGCAGGCCATCTTTCTGGGCAATGCAGAAAGAGCCTGTCTCCCTGGCCCGCTCCGCCATTCTAAATTTGCGGACGGGTCATGTAACGTTTTCGATCCACACTCTCCCTCCACAGGTACCTCGACTCCCCAGCCTGGCCCCCGCGACCTAAGCTGGTGGACTTACCCCTCCGGGTGCATCGTCACCCCTAAATCACGCCGCCGCGGGGTGTGGCAGGCCGGTTTTCTAAAGTCTTCGACCTGGCTATGTTTGTTTGTGCTCTCTCGCCGTGTCAATTATTTGTACCCGTGCGCTGTTGATGCAAATAAAACAGTTTAACACTAGTGGTGCGATACTGACGAGCCCAGCCTCATGAGCGAAACACGGTGTCTATCGCTGTCAATTCTTGCTACAAATCGGCTGCCGAGAAACATTATTGAACAATTTGGCTCTTTTTTACCCAGTTTGGCCGTTTTTTCGACATTGTTTGGCTTTTTTTCTCAAAAGCTGTCTGACAACCCTGACCAGGGAATAATGTTACTAACGTTGCTAATAAAACATAATAACGTTAACAACTTCAATAACGTTACAACATTACAACAACACAATCTACAAGAACAATTCCAAATCTTCATCTTCTACAGTGTTTCCACTCGAATCTTTGGCTTTGGCATAAACATTGTCAGCTAAACATTGTCTAAAAAATCGTAATGACACTTTTCAGTCTCAATTTCCGAAAGACATTTATTTAAATAGCTAGTTTGATAGTAGGTGCCAACTGCTTCCCAAAAGAGCCAAATATTGAAAACAAAGGGCCAAACAATTTTTTTGGGGGCCAACTACCTCTAAAAAGGGCCAAATTTCACAAATTTGGCCCCAAAAGGGCCAATCTGGCAAGCCTGGTTACAACCGCAACTTTGAACAGAATAAATGTTAGTCTCAGTGTTGCCACAAACGCAATGGTATTGGTATAAAGCTTTTTCCAGGTTTGGAAACAATGTTGCCAGACTCAAGTTTGCTCCTAAAAATAAAGAAGAGTTAGAAAAATAATGGGAATAACAAAAATTTACATAGGAAAGAACAAAAATCACACAGTTGCATGTATAACACAGCCGGAAAATATTCTATCCATTAGATGCCGCTGAATGGAGAGCAGTCTTTAACGTGCGTTTCTCAAGCGGACACCACGAGAGTCGAACCAGCGCCGCTTGATCTTGAAGCTTCTTCGTTCCAGAAGTCACGCAACTGAGCTAATCAATTGAGCTATCGGGGCGGATTAAACATTCACATTACTCACCATTACTCAATTAGAGATTCTCATTTCATATATATTGAAAAGTTTCGATTCTTCTTAAATTAGATTTGAAATATTTTGCAAAAAGAATAGCGAATTAAACTTTATTTTTGAACCCCTATGCGTTCATGCGTGACACTTGCTGTCTCGGCAAAAAAAAACATCGTGTAAATTGACGATTTCGGTGCTTGACTTAATGTCATTCTGTAGCATAGCCTACTTCCAAGTTCCAAGATACCTACCTAGTAAAAAAAATACAAAAAAAAAACAATTTGAGGCGATTCTTCAAAGTTTGCAACTTTAAGCCAAGTTCAGAAAAATTTATATACGGTATTCTTAATTTTTTGACTTTGCAAAAAAATTACGAAGTTTTAGTTAGAAATATTTGTTTAAAGAGGCCAGGGGAGCCATAACGGTTTTTGACTGGAAGGGGGGGGGGGCAGGATTATGAAAAAAGGGCACTTTTGTTGCTGAAAGGCCAATTCTTCTTTTTAAGTTTTAAGATGAGATATAGCAACAATGCTCATCCATCAGCTCATCATCGAGTAATGATACAAGTGTCCGGTTTACAAAGAACAATGTCACGGAAGGGCATCATGCTATGTTATGATAATGTAGGATATTAAGCTACTGTGATGCAGAATTTTGTGTCGTGGATATTATTTTGAGATAGAAATGAAAGATTATAATTAGGGTGAAAGCGAATAGCTGAAATTGTTATATCGTATTGCAAAATGTGCAGTAGCTTACATGATCTTAAAAGGGCACCATTGCCCCCTTGCCCCCATCCACAGAAAAATTGAGGACAGGGGGCATCCACCCCCTGCTTCCGGCGCTCTTGGAAGAGGCTTAAGATGAAAACTACGTTTGCTTTTTAAACGTTAAAACAGAACTTTCCGGAGAATTATTTTAATTTATTATAGTCATTATATAATTAGTGTGATGTAACGTAGCCTACAGTATTTGCTATATTGGTCTGTCTTGTCAACACCACTGCAGCAGTCATTGATACGATAATAATAATTAATCCAACAGTGCGGCAGTCATTGGTGCGATTAATCCAAATTAATCTGCATTTTTCTTGCGTGACACTCTGCATAAGATAATCCGTCTTTTATAGCCTATATTGTTTCAACGTATACAAACAGTAAATCACTAAGAAAACTGTTATCTGTTGGTTAGTTTCACTTCGTTTGAATAACTGTATCAATAGGAGCAAAATAAAATCTTGTCAGTAGATGCCATGCTGTTAATCGCCCTGGTATTGGAACAGCGATTGCATTGCATGAGTCTTCACATTATTTTTCACTGCAAATTTAACCACCATCAAACTGAGACAACATTTTACAGGCAAATGTTTGGAAAGCTATGAACACAGCACTAGGGTTACCATATTTCAAAAAGCAAAATTCCGGACAGTGCATGACTATTTTCATGAGACCATATATGCGCTACCGAACTATTAGCCACTAGAATTAGTCAAGGATTCTATATCAAAAATTCACTAGGCTTCCTCCTCTATGACATTTCAAGTAAATCTCTGATTATATGTGCGAAATCGCCTGTTTTTATAGACTGTTGGCATGTTCTAGTAATTTTCGCAGCATGTGATCTACAGGGTGGTCCACAAAAATGTGACATATTTTGTTTATCTGTCATTTCCATAAAAATTAATTCTACCTCTTGATTTTCAGGTTAGTTATAGCAGAGTCACTAGTGACTCTGGTTATAGAGTACAGCTATAAGTTTTATGTGTAGCAGTATGGAGCCGGGATATCAATTTTCAGTGGCTGAGCGGACAAAAATCATTGAACATTACTTTTCGACAAAATCTGTAATCTTGACCCAGAGACATTTTCGTCATGACTTTCCTGGAAGGAAAACACCGTCTCGGAATACTATCAAACGCTTGTTGGAGAAGTTCAGAGACACTGGCAGTGTGATTAACAACAATAAGAACCATAGTGGTCCACCTTCCACCGCAAGAACACCCGAAAAAGTTCACGATGTTCGAACTCGTGTGGAGAAGTCTCCACGGAAATCCACCAGAAGACTTTCTCAGGAAGTGGGGATTTCAAGATCTTCTGTCAATAGAATTATTCATGCTGACTTGCAACTTTTCCCATACAAAATTCAACTTCTTCAGACTCAAAGTCAAGCCAACAAGGATGAACGATTCGTATTTGGTTAGCAAACCAGTGAACGGATTGAGAACAATCCCGGTCTTTTGGATGTGCTTCTCTTTAGCGACAAGGCCCACTTCCATTTGAGTGGCCATGTGAACAAACAAAATATGAGATTTTGGGCAGAAGCACAGCCTCATGCGCATGTGCAAGCACCCTTGAGTGTAACAAAAGTCACAGTTTGGTGTGCAATAGGACGTAATGGCATTTTTAGTCCCTACTTTTTTTTTGAGGACGACGAGGGATGCCAGGTGACTGTTAACACCGAACGTTACATCGAATTGCTCAGACGACAATTCATTCCAGCAGTAAGGAGGAGAAGGGGGACCGACTTGAATACAGCTGTATTCCAGAAAGACGGTGCCCCACCGCATTGTTCCAATCGTACCCTTTAGTGTCTGCATCAATACTTTCCTGGGGATCGATTGATTTCAAGAAGGACCAACAACCCCTGGCCGCTATATTCACCTGATCTTAGCCCTCCTGACTACTTCCTCTGAGGATATCTGAAGGATAGAGTCTACCATGACAATCCTGATACCATTGACAGACTGAAGGAAAACATTAGAAGAGAAATTAGAAGAATTCCAAGGGACATGTTAAGGAGAGTAATGGACAATTTCAATGTGAGAGTGGCAGCGATGATTCAGCAGCGAGGAGCATGGATCGAACATATTATCAAATATTGAAATAACTCAGAAACCGGTTCGTTTTTTCAAAAGTGCTTTTGAGGGCAAAAACTTATAGCTATGACCCATCTCCGGCTGAAAAGATTTTGAAAAATCTTCAGATTTGTAGAAATTATGAACAAACGAAATGTGTCACATTTTTGTGGACCACCCTGTATATCTAACCAATTCTGATTCAGCACAACGGTCAATAAGTTCAAGAAAGTTCCAAAGCTCCAGAAAGTTCTAAGTGGTAAACATCATTGATAAGGAAAACGCTCTGTTACATCATAATTCCGTACAACCTCGTAGTAAAAAAAATGGCAGTGTTGCACAGTGCGATTGCAGATGCAGTAAAATGAGCTGGCTGAGCAAATTTTCTAGAAAATTTTTTTCTAATTCTCCCAAAACGCCCATCATAAAATTCCGTACATTTGAGCATTTTTTAAAATTCCTCCCGGACGCAAAGTTTAACAATAAATTCCGGACAAGTCCGGAATTTTCCGGACGGTATGGCAACTCTACACAGCACAGCATTTATTTCACGTTTTATTGAACATAATTTGTGCTCCAAACATTAGCCTACTTTGACTTTATTTGGCGTTGAAATCAATTTCCTTAACAAAAATATTCTAACTATTATATTATAATATTCTAACTATATAAATAAACTATTATAGAAATTCTAGAATAGATTCGAATCATCAACCATTCAAAAATGCTCTTTCCTAAGGGTTGGTGCCGTTGCCCGTTGGTGTCACTCTTGTCGGTATCAACGTGGCTTGATTTTACCCGCTATAGTCGAATGATTTCTGTTTATTTTTTCACGCATTGTTTCTACAAAAAATCTCCAAAAATGAGCCATTTTTTTACTTTAAATTGGAAAGTAGCGGGTAGCGGAGTAGCCTACGACTGAAAGAAATGTAGCCCCTTTCCGCTACTGCTACATTGAAAAAAAAGTAGCACCGCTACTTTTTTGTTGAAGTAGCGGCTGCAGTAGAGGCACCAGCACTACTTCTTTCATTGGAGCGGTACAGTAGCTGAGAGTTTTAACATTTTTTTGGTCGCTTGATTACCTGCTACTTTCCAATTTAAAATAAAAAAATGACTCGTTTTTGCAAATTTTTCATTGAAATAATGCATAAAAAAATCAAAGCAGAAATCATTCGACTATTGCGGAAACACACCAAGCCATGCTGATGCCTACAAGAGTGACACCAGCACTTAAGGATGGGCATTTCCGAATAGCTAGTTGAGGATTCAAATCTATTCTAGAATAGGCCTAGTTTCTATTCTATAAGAGTTTCGAATATTTTTCTCAAAAAAAAGGTTTAAACGCCAAATAAAGTCAAAGTAGGCTACTGTTTGGAGCACAAGTTATGCCCATTAAAACGTCAAAAAAATGTTGTGCTGCATTCATAGCCGTTCAAAACTTTTTCCTGTTCACCGTACGTGTTACTGGCGTAGACCCTATGGTCTCGCCCTCTGCTAATTCAGCAGTTTCACATAGAAGCAGTGACGCTAGAAACCTGAGATTTCTTGACTTTTACTTTTTTTTCTTGCCCCAACTTTTAATTATCGGATAATTGTGAAGTTTACAATAAACCTTTTGTCACAGCCAGTTATAAAATGCAAGAAATTTGCTGATATTCAATAGCTTGATTGACGGTTTACTATTAGCGTGCGGTTTCATTTTGTGTTTGTCGGCGGCGCTAAAATTCCATTCTGTACCCAAGCAGTAAAATCCGTCATTTTTACATTGATTCAATGTCGATTTTGCTGTCTGGGTAGGGAGTCGCGATCTGATGTGATATGAGTCATTCTTTGCTGGCAGACAATAACTAGGAAGGTAATTTGTTATTTGCGCAAAGTGCTTTGTAGTGCAAAAAGTGCATGGAATACTGTTTGCACAAAAACGGAAAAAAAATTGATGAAATTCTGTGTTCAATGCAAGAAGATTTCCAAAATAAAATGTCAACTGAGAAATTTGAAATGGCGAAAATAGGTCAAAAACCGAGTCTTTATCACCTTTTCTACCTAAAAAACACAATCACGAATATTTTGCGAAATAAATTGATTGAAGTGATAGATAAGGCTTTTGACCAACGGCATACTTTTTCCTGTTTTTATTTGATATAAGCCGACGAAGTAATTAGCAATAAGAGAGACGTAGACCTGATGGTCTCGGCCAATAACACTTGCCGCCAAAAGGAAGCAGTAACAGATACGGTTAAATGTTGTCTCAATTTGATGATTGTTAACTCTGTAGTGGAAACTAACAACGAGGGAATTCGCGCAATGCTGTCGCTGTTTCGGTTCCCATGTGATTAACAGCGTGACTTCTATTAACAAGGTTTTATTTTGTTCTCATTGATTTTATACAGTTATTCAAACGAAGTAAGACCAACCAACAGACACAAATTAGGAAAAAATTGTAAGGTAGACTTAAATGATTTTTGGCCGGAAGGATCCTGTAAGTGACAAACACTCACTGAAATCGAAACAGTTTTTATTGTAAAATTTCAAGAAAATTGATTTATTATTTTCTGTACCGATGTTTTTATTTTCTTCAATCTATGACCATGTCAAAGCTTTTACTCCCCATTGTCAATGTCAGGCATTCTCATTGGGTAGGCACTTACACATGACAAGTTTTGTAAGACATGTGAATCATTAAACCTTTCAGAATTAGTTACAGGAACAGCATTTTAACCAATCAGAAGTTGCAGGGAAAAAAGAGAAAACTTTTCTGATATAAAAGTAAACGTTTTGTCGTCTACAGCTTGGCGTAGAGGGTGTCTTTTCAATGACGTGGCTGCCGCTGTGTGATTAGGTTTGGCTGCTTTACTTGAAGACCTTGAATGGTCACTTTGCAGCCTCCGCTGCTGTGATGCTATTATCATTTTTTTGTGATTGTAATTTTTTCAACAGTTTTACTTTACATTGTGTTTTGATTTTCGCAGCAACCAATAAGCATCTACCTATTCATGTATTCGATTCCCACCCCTATCATAACTCTTCTTCTGTAATAACAAAACAAAGTTTTCAATAGGATCAACTCTCTGCCTGAATGCGAGAAGGGATACCAATTAGAGTTAGAGGATATTTACTTAAACATGTTTGGTTGGCGATGTCATCTGGTCTTATAGGGAATTATCATGTGTAAGTGGCTATCTTCTCACGTAAGGCTAAGTTGTCAGTTCTTAATTTTATACTGTTTTTTTTTTGCTATGATGGTTGGAAATAAAAACTTGAGTACCAAAAAGGTAGAAAGATACCGGTACATCAATAGAACAGGTATTGTGTTGAAAATGAATTCTTAGTTCCGCCCGTGAACTCACACCCATAGAAGAGAAGTATAAAACAATTGATAACTTTAATGTACAAACGATACCACCCAGTACCGTATATCGTGGACGCGTGAAAATAGCAAGACAGTCCGACCCTCGTGTCGTTATCTTCTATCGTTGATCACGGTCTTTCTGTAAACGAAAAGATCTTGGTTACTAACATGAAATAATTGCGCTTAGAATTGCGTTATTATAAGCACGTTCAAATCAAAACAATCTACGATATATAAGAATCAAAGAAATCTACAAAACGGCAACAAATCTACAAATCAAGGTTACGTCGGAAGAACCGAATTATTAAACATTTTATCGAAAGGTGCTCTGTTGATCAATAATTAAAAAACAATAATAAAATAGCAACATAAACTCACCGAAATTTTGTCGGGCGATCCTTATAACTACTAAATCGATTCTCAACAGAACTGGTACGCTTATGTACTGTAGTTAACGAATGTTACATTAAAATTATGAATTTCGCTGAGAACAGACGTCATATAGCCTATATGTACGAAAAGAGAAGAGAAATGATTCGAATGATAGCGTCATACTCAAAAAGGTACAAGCTGCGTTTGCCGGCGCAAACTGCTAACTACGTTGGTTCAACGTCAAGATACACAGAGTCGACAAAATGTAAGATTTTGCTGACGCTCAAATAAACGACCAAACGAAACGGCGTTCACAAACAACAGCGCAATGGGCATTACGTAGCTGGTTTAGCATCCAAACAAACCAGTTGTGGCACAACTTATCAACAGGGGTTATCAATAAGGGGGAACATTCTCTTTAAATGTTCGAAACAAAGGAGATGATTTGTTTTCCTTGCTATGACTCGAAGTTACTTAGACAACAACTTTCGATTCTGAAACTAAAAAACAATGATGTAATAAGGGTGCGAACAGTGAACGTAACAACAGGGTTGAACGTTATAACCAGGGCCCACAAGAGGGGGAGACAACCGGTGCATTGCACCGGGGCCCGGTGAGTTCAAGGGGGCCCGACAAAATGTCTAAATTCACGCGATAAAAAGATTGATTTCAACGATTTTGCATAAAATATTGTTTTTATATTAGTTCCGTATGTCGAATGGGGCCCCCTTATGGGTAGCCTAGGTTGTGCCCTTTTTTAAAATTACAAAGTTTTCAATTTTTTAAGTTTAGGGGGGCCCGAAAAAATGTTTAAATTTGCGTGCTCAGGTCGATTTTGCATAAAATATTGTTTTTTATGTAAATATTAGTTTTGTATTTTGAATGGGCCCCCTCATGGGTATGCCCTTTTTTAGAACAACAATATTTTCATTTTTTTGCGTTCAGGGGGCCAATAAAATGTTTAAATTTGCGTGTTAAGGTCAATTTTGCATAAACATTTTTTAATGTTTTAAAGTTGGTATTTCTTATATGAAGTTGGTATTTCTTATATTGAAGTTGGTATTTCTTAATGTCATAAACAATAGCAATGCATTCATCTTAAGTTTGCTGCCCTAGTCTCTGCAGATTTCAAGGTCAGAAATGGTATTGTATGTTAATGTAAAGCTGTAAGCACACATATGCAATGCTATGTCAGCCATGTCAAATAGAATTGCAATTTTTATCTTCGAAATGGCTGATTTTACCCACTTGTTGCCATGGTTACAATCAGGTGTTGCCAAAATTAGGAAAGGTTAGAGTTAGGAAAGGTTAGGGTTTTGATCTTTGCCCAGGACTAAAAAAATATTCAAAATACAAGTTTTTGTTTTCAACAGCTATAAACTTTTCCTCAAATTTAGTTTCGGGAGAGAGTTTGCTTTTTTATACCAAAGACAGGCAAGACACAACAATACCACAGGGTTGAGCATTACAACAGTATATATTTTACGTATTTACAAAATAGTTTAACATTCAAACGTTTTCGGCTTAACCTAAGCCCTCATCAGCAATCTGAAAATATTAATAAAATGCAATAAATTTCAACTTCTTGAAAGTAACTAGCTAACTAATTGTAAGCATCAAGAAATACGCAGCGGCAGCGGAAATACTCAAATTAGGGCAGAATTCCATATCTGACAACGCTATTGAGGCTATATTTACACTATGTAGTGTTTTAGCATTTTATCTTTGTGTATAGCCTAACTAGTGTGTAGCCTATCTGTGAATTTAAAGTTATATTTACAATAGTAGGCTACATTGTTTGTGAAATAAGGGAGTGTTAATACTTTAACCTAATTTATCCTTTGTAAGAACGCGCACCGCAAATTTTGCTTGTGATTGGTAAGATACCACGCGACATGTCGCGCTGGGGGGCCCGGCAGCAACATCTGCATCGGGGCCCGGCAGGGCTCTTGGAGGCCCTGGTTATAACAATATAGCCTACACTGCAGTGCTTCCTAACCTTTGTCAGTTCGCGACCCACTTTTAATACAAGTTTTATTGTGCGACCCACAATGAGATATGACATCTATTTTGCGTCTTCAAAAAGTTCAGAATGCTGCCGCTCGGCTAATTACTTTAACACGTAAACGTGAGCATATCACTCCTATACAAAAATCCCTGCATTGGCTTCCAGTAGTGTATCGTATTCGCTTCAAAATATGTCTATTAATTTATAAAGTTCTCCATGGTTTTGCTTCGAGCTATCTGGACACTTTGCTTGTTCATTATGAACCTGCCAGAACTTTGCGTTCTCAACATCAATTGCTTTTGTGTAACCCTTCATGTGAGACACAATATGGAAATCGCACCTTCCCAGTTGTTGCTGCCAGTTACTGGAATTGTTTGCCTATTTGTGTAAACGAAGCTGAAAATTTAAATGAATTCAAAGGTCGCTTGAAGACGTTCTATTTCAATGAACATTATGACCGAAAGTACCGTATTAATTATCACCAGAGGTGGGCAAAGTTACTTTCAAAAGTAACTGAGTTACAGTTACTTGGTCAAAATAGTAACTGAGTTACCGTTACAGTTACCGATTTCAAAAATGTAACTAGTTACAGTTACTAGTTACTTTCAGTTACTCATAAATCTCAACATAAAGTTCTGCACCTGGCCAGCTCTGCATGTAAGTCCAGTTTAACCGCAATGTTTGATATATAGGCTATTGACTAGTGTTAGAGCCATCCATGCTAACATAACAGCACAAGTACAAAACCAACAACGTTTTATTTAAAAAAATTACTCAGTATAAATATGCTTATCTCCTTTGAGAAATACGAGCATTTCAAAGTGCTCGTCACTTAGGCCTGCCCTTTTGGGCTTTAAAATGTCCTTGCCCAATGAAAACAACCTTTCCACTGCAGCACTTGACGGAATGGGAGTGTTATGTTTTAAAAACAGTTTTTTCATCGGTTCGCTTGTGAATCTGGAACCGCTTAACTTGGGCTCAGGGTCAGCTTCCAAATACTCCTGCAACAGATTCAACGCGCATTGCTTTCTCTGCTTGATTTTTGCATAAAGTGGTGCAAAAAAGTCCTCTGTGGCTCTATCACCATCCAATTCAGTGTCGCTGCTGCTCCCTTCAGCAGAGCAGTTTGCTTCTTCAATTGCTTGAAGCATGTTCTGTTTTATTTTGGTCTTCAATTCAGCAGTGTCGCTTGTCAGCCATTGGACAGAGGTAAGTCTAAATTGTGGGTGGAATGCAGTAGCAAGCTGAAAGTCGCTGTCCTCGAACCAATGACCAAATCTGGTTTGTATTGCTTCCACAAGAACGTCCACCAACGGCAAGCAAACAGCAATGCTGTTGCTGGTTTTGATGTCAGGCAACCTTTTTAGAGTCATTGCAATTTGCAAGCGTGGGTAGCAATACCCCCAGGTATGCCTCCTTCTCGGAAATAATTTGTTTTCCCTGCTATGACTCGAAGTTACTAAGACATCGACTTTCGATTTTGAATCGAGAAAACAATGATGTAATAAGGGTGCGAACAGTGAACGTAACACCGAGACTACGGGTCCTAAATACTACAAAACTACGGCTCTTGTACACCTCTGGCAGCTATACGACAAGCATGAACTGAGCTATCAAGCGTTGCCAAACACTTTTGCTAAACATTGCATAGAAAGTCACATATTTTGCTCAATCACTAAAAGCAATTAATTTAGCCAAATCAGTTCTCAAAAAGCGCCAAAAAAGAGCCAAATTGCCAAACCATAAATGTGAAGCCAAACGTCTTAAAAAAATCGCCTGATTTCTGGATTTTGGCGATGAATTCGTCAATATGGCAACTCTGCTCCATGAGATCACAAAACAAGAGCGCCTCGAATGGGCAGTGCTGCTCCGATACAGCTGCGAGAAGAATGCATTATTGCGCAACGCGCAGCAAACACGCATAAAGCATGATACAAACATGTGCAGAGAAATGGACGGCAATTAGAAACAGAAATTTCAATACAAAAGTAACTTGTAACTGTTGAAAAAGTGCTAAAATAGGAACTAGTTACCGCGTTTCGTTACTTTTTGAAAATAGTAACGAAGTTACCGTTACAGTTACTCAAAAAGTAACTAGTTACAGTAACTAGTTACTGCCCACCTCTGATTATCACCATTGTCATGTACAGCGCCCAGGAGCATAGTTTGACTGTGAATGTGGCACTATATAAATATTGTTATTATTATTATCTTTATTATGGCATCTTTACTACTGGCGTACGTACTGAAATAGTTAATGAGCCACAATACAACTAATCGTTACATATTTGTTACCATACATTGTTGCCTAATTGCTACGTAATGATAATCCAGTAATTTTCCGATCTAATAAAAAACAGGATGCACAATTTATGAAAATGGAAAGTCATTAAATGAAGTGAAGATAAGAGTAGCGATGGCGAAGGCGCAGTAGCCTATACTGTTCAAGACCAAACTGCGGCTTGTGAGATCCATAGTAGCCTAATGTTGGCATTTTTTGGAAAATTTTAACATTCAGTTAACATTTAGAAATGTTTCGCGACTCACCTGAAATAGCTTCGCGACTCACCAATGGGTCGCGACCCACCGGTTGGGAAGCACTGGCCTACAGGGTGTTTCAAAAGATTTGACATCATTTGAGACTTAAATATCTCAAAAAGTATGTAGGCTACCGTACTCCAAGTCAATGAAACTTGACAGTTACAAGGATAAACAATAAAGATATTAGATTTCATGTTAAATTATCAAATCAAAATCAATTCGTTTTCTTAGAACACACCAAACTGTTGTTGCAGGAATTTGAACTTCAAAACTCGCTTTTTTTATAGACTTTGTTAGACTGTTTACAAATTTCCTTCAAATCTTCTCACCTTCTCTACTGGCGTTGACTTCTACCCAGATCCTTTTACCCTGCACAAGCCACCTTCTTGTTTGAACTTTTTATGCCATGTGCAAATCTGCTTTCCATCTAGCCTTTTTCTTCCAAATCGTTGCGCAAATGCACGTTGCACGGTCTTATTCAACTGTGTTCTAGCACAAGGCTTCCCAAAGTGGGGGTCGCGTAACGAACTTCGGGGGTCGCAGAAAGTATACAAATTTTACACAAAGCACTGCATATTAACACTTATGTGCAAGATGCTGTGAAAGTTATTAACTTTATTAAAAGTCGTGCGCTCATTAGGCTACTTGTATTTTGTAAATTTTTATAGTGAAATATGGAATAGGAGTTTAAAACCCTCTTTGCTGCATTGTAAACGTGGATTTCAAAACTAAATTAAATGCTTTAAAAAGTTATTAGTGTTAAAAAATTAATTCATGATTTTTCCAACGGAAAAAAGTTTAGACTTTGTCCGCCGTTTTTGTAAAGACGTTTTTGGAAGGGCTTTTCAAATTATGCTATTTGTTAGGTTTGCTTGAAAAAGAGGAACGAATTTAATTTGTCCTTCCAAGGAGAAAACATCTGTGTTGTTAGGCTACATTGAAATCTAAAGTTGGAAAGTTCATCAAAAAAATTAAACATCTAGAAACAAAAGATTGAAAATGATTCATTTGAAACACTCTCATTTAGGCCTATTGAAAAGTTTTGGCTAACAATGGCGTGGAATCAAGCGTTATTAAGCCTCTGGTTATCGACACTTGTCAAGACTGTTGAAAGAGTTTAAAAAGTAGTTTCTTCTAGAATTGGACGTTGCCAATTTACATTGGATTCAAACCCATTTGCAATGCAAAAACAAAGTACCGAGCACCTCTCCTTCAAATCTCAGGAAAAATTTGCAGATCTATCTTTTGACTCTAAGTTGTGGCTTGAATTTTCTGGAAAAAAGTTTCACACTTTTTGACTTAACCGAACGTTAAAGCAGAATATTCACCATTAGCCTACATGGCTTAGCAGTCAGGAGCGCCGGAAGCGGGGGGGCAAGGGGCGGCCGCCCCCTTCCCTCAATTTTTCTGCAGATGGAAGGGCAGTGGGGGCAATGGTGCCCTTTCAAATTCATGTAAGCTACTGCACATTTTGCAATATAACAATTTCTGCTATTCGCTTTTAGCCTAATTATAATGTTTCATTTTTGCCTCAAAATAATATATAGGCGGCTAGGCCTACGGCACAAAATTTTGCAACACAGTACAGGCCTTAAAACTCGTTTTTTTGGCAACCATCGTGGCCTACCGGGAGCTCCTTTTCGGCGGCCAAATCTGCGTGCTTGGAGACCAAAATACAAAATAAAAATAACGATAGAACAAGTTAATCGAATTAAACTTGAAACAATGCAAAAATGATTCCTTAGCGTTCTTGAAGTCTGGGCCTGGGCGACGTCCTACAATAGAATCGGTGCACCACGCAATAACTGCTTTATCGGGATTGTAATCCAGTACTGCGGGACCATTTAACGACACTCGCACGAGTGTCTCCCAATGTGGCTGATTTTAAAGAAGTAGGGGAGACCGGGGCGTAAAGTAACACGGGTCGGTTGTAACACTCTAAAGTGCGCCACCCACAGACAAACTGGAATCACGTGATTAACATAGCGCATGCGCCTTTCAGTTCATTTTCTCCATTGAAAGTTTGAGCAGGATTCTTGAAGTACAAACGAAGTTGTGGACAAAAACATACATTTCAGTTAAGAAAGTAACTTTTTTTACTTGTTTAGTTTTTGTTAGTGTTGTTCAACCATTTAACTTAGAAATTTGAAAAGCATACAATCTGATTAAGCATTAATTATAGTTTATTGGTGCATACTTTATGAACTAGTCAGTTGACTGGGAAAGTGGTGAACGAAGGTAATTATTGGCTACCATGGGCCTGGGTCGGTTGTAACAAATTGACTGGGGTTGGTTGTAACATTTGAAATGTGTTACATCTGACCCCGAGCGAAACAGTATAATGTATTAAACTTGTAAATGTTTCATGCCAGCCTAATTCTAACTTTGATCCTGAAGAACTTCGTCCATTACCAAAAGCACCACCAAGACAAATAGTTGGATCCAAACGAAAAAAGATGCAAGCAGAAATTTTAACGGATACGCCAGTCAAGAAAGAAATGGAAGAAGCGGAGAGACAGAAGCCTGCTAAAGCTAAAAGAAAAATAATGCTGCCCAAAAAGTCGAAAAAAAGAAAACAAAATAAATCTAAACACCCCAAAAAAAAGCGAGCCACGCTAACTGATTCTTCGGACGACGAAGGAAATTACTGTTTGGTAGGGGAGAGTGGGGGGAGTTGGGCCGGTGGGGCACGTTGGGCCACCCATATATCTTGCGATACACAATCACTGCATGTCACGTGATGGCGTCATGTGATGCCGTTTCGTTCTTAGATCATACATTGGTGAAGTGAAGTTGATTGCAGTCACCGTTTATGAGTGAAGTAAGAAAGTTTAGTTTTTAGTGTTTTTTTGAAAAATTATCTACTTGAAACGTAAGCATGCAGAACTGTAACTGAAAGTGCTATACTTGTGGCTCATACATATTTATATCGCCAGGGGTTAAGCGTCAGTTTATGGTACTCAGTTTTGTCGAATCTTTCACAGGTCAGTCTGGCAAGTTGTACAAAACAATATGGCTGCTGTTGGGGTAAGTTGGGCCACTTTGAAAAACATTGATTTTCGACCTATTTCTGCATTGTTTGTTTAAAAATGTTTTGTTGTAATTATGGGAGCCTGTACACAATTATCCGAAAGACGCTTGCCGGAAAGGACACATGCCCAAAAGGACACTTGTCCAAAATGATACTTGCCCGAAAGGACCCTTACCAGCAATTGCACTTCCCTGAAAGAACATTGCATAAAATACACTTTATTTTCGGGCAAGTGTCCTGTTAGGAAAGTGTTCTTTCGGGAAAGTGTCCATTTATGATATTAATTCATCATTTGCAGTTAACACTGATTTAGTATGGTTATTTCTTTATTGTTCTGCACACCGGTCCAATGTGCCCCATGCACGACCCAATATACCTCAGGGGTGGGGGTACATTGGGCCGAAAAGTTATCGTTTTTTAAACCTTAATACCTTTTTACCTGAAAGACTTAGAATAAATTCAAAATTCAGAAAAAATTACTCGAAGGATCAAGATCATAATGATGCACAGCGTTCTTAATCGAATTAGAGTTGAGTGATCTAGATTCAAAAATGTGAAAAACGGCCCAACTTCCCCCACTCTCCCCTATGTATGGAACATTTCAAACGAGATTTGGATTCAATGTGTCGTATGTCACTTGTGGGCCCACAAAGCGTGCACCCCCGACCGACATGAATTATTCGTATTTATGTCATAACTGCGACTCGGATGATGAAAACTAATTTGCTGGATGACTATGGTAACCGTACCTTGCCATGTTGTCTCATGTGCATAAAGAAGATATTATTTTTGCTGCTTTTTTGGTTTACCTTCGAGTTGCTCAAGTTGTTGTCAGTAGCCTACTAAAAATCACCAATTTCGTTTATGCTAGTTTAGTAATTCATGCCCATCTAAGCCTGTAGTTTCAGCTGTAGGCTAGTTGAACTTAACAGTAATCGAAATTTGTTTAATAGTAGTAATCCTGTCCTTTCGCACCTTCTGGTTACAACCGCTTTGAGACCTACAGCCTTATAGTAGCCCAATTGGTCTATCGATATTAATACTTTCTGCTACATTTGAGTTTGACATTTCGTTGAAGTATAACAATAAAAATGCATTTCCAATGTGTTTATGCGGTTGTTTTCATTTGTTACAATTCGCCCCTTCAAGTGTTACAACCGACCCATGCCCGGGGCGAGTTGTAACACTTTTTTCATCTTTTTTGAAAGGTCATAACTTTAGCTGTGGACAAGATATTTTTAAAAAACCTGCGGCAACTTATTGCTAACAGATTGTATTTTTATATGGCGAAAGTTTTATTTCATTCATTGGAAAGTTAAACAAGCCATTAGATAATATGTCAAAATTGTTACAGCACGCCCCGGTCTCCCCTACGCCACTCCCCTAGAATTCTGTTTAGCAACGAAAAATAACGTTCGACATGTGTTGACGATGACGGCAAGGTAATAAAATAAGTATTTCAATGATGTGAAGGACATTACTGAAAGAAGCATAATTTTTGCAAAACATGATCAAAAAATGTTTTCCCCTCGGATGTCAACTATAACCTAGTTCTCCTTCCTAACCAACCTAGTTCTACATTTTAAAGTCCGACAGCATCGAATCGACATAAAAACGACAATATTGCCAGCCGATGTAAGTTAGCAGTTCGGATTAAGACTTTGTTAAAATAAACGTCGGGAATTACAAACAAGACTTACAGCGCTGGTGATCGCAGATGGATATATTCCATCAATAACAAATATTCCCGCACAATGCAACAGTGGCGATTATGACGCGCTGACCTAATTTTGCGTCACACTTTGATACTACATATTTTCGACAGTTAATCCAGGATCATTCTATTGCGAAATTAAATAATTGGCTAGAAGAGACCGGCGGCCAAACTTGGCCGATTGAGGAGGTATAGCACCGGCGGTCATTCAAGCACTACTTAGCGGCCATGGCCGCAGGCTGCTTTAAGGCTTGATAGTAGGTTACATCATTATAACATAGCATGATGCCCTTCTTTATATACCGGACACTTGTAGGCTATCATTAGCCTACAAGTGTCCGGTATACAAAGAAGGGCATACAAGGCATACAATACAGTCCGGTATACAATACATAGTGAGCTGATAGATTAGGATTGTCGCTATATCTTATCTTAAAACATGAAAAAAAATTGGCAATTTAGTAAACAAAAGTGCCCTTTTTTCGTAATCTTGCCTCCCAATCAAAAATCGTTCCGGCGCCCCTGTTAGCAGTAACGTAACTTCTGCCTTAATCTCCACGTATATGTGCGTGTCGGTGTTTTCAACGTTGATAAAATACCGTTCCAGCGTAAAACCGCCTATTGACAAACATCGAGCGATGGCTAGACCTGCTTTGTGGATTAGAGCAGTCGCACCCATCACACTGAATAAATATGCTTATTTTTTGGTTTTGTTTCCAGCAGGCTACAAGTAGTAGGCTTCGAGTACGGATAGCTTGTTTTAGATTTTGTTTAAAACCTTTCAATAAATATCACAAACGTATAGGCCTATTTCGTATTGTTTATCCTTTTAACCGTAAAGGGTCGCGAAAAACTTTAGGAGATTAAAAGGAGTCGCGAGCAAAAAAGTTTGGGAAGCCCTGAATCTAGCATATCGTACTCCTGTAGATTACACAAAATTCTTTTTTACTCTATTGTATGGGCCAGGGGCGGATCCAGAGGGGGGCGATATTGGGGCGATCGCCTCCCCCTAAAACCCAAGAAAGTAGCTTTATTCTTCATTTATATGTATATACGATTTGGAAAACAACATATCGAAAGCAATGCTGAATAAGTCTTTCACCATGTTTAAAGATTAGGTTAGGCTACAAGGTAGGCTATAATAATAACATAGTAGCCTATAAGGCTATTATTTCGTCGCAGAGTCTAATTACCGAACGAAATTACTAAAATTTAAAAAGTTTCTAAACTTTTTGCCAGCACTGTAGTGTAGAGCATAGCGATAAATCCCTTAGCCTAGATAAGTTAGTTGACAAAGCAGGTTATTGGCAACTTTGACGGTCAGACGTGGAACTAAAACCATTGGAATTTTACCTTGAAATTGCATCTAGAAACAGCAAAGCTCAATTTTTTTCGATGAGACTTTAGCATCTTGACACCTAACATCATTTGTTAGATTTTCAACAGGTCCTTGAAAGGCCTGCCTTTCGTTTTACTGCATTACTCCCGTTGATTTGTGTATTCGCCACCTAGCGTCGTTTCCCCTTCATTGTTATCGCTGATTTGCAAATGGCAACACTCACCACGAGATTGTCTATAGAACTTTCGAGACGTTTTCGTTTTTGCTGCTAGTTTGCCAGCTAGCCGAACTTGTTAGTTACTGTAGTTTGTGACTGAAAGTTGATTGATTGATGTTTATGCTTTGTTAGCTGCTTCTCTGTTATGTATTTCTACAGAACTTAAGTTTGATAACTGCTATGGTAATACTTATTTGCGTGTAGGCTGAATTCCATATTTGCAGCTTGCTATCTCTCAAAGTTCAACTTACTGGTGAGCGTACTTGTGATGTAATAATGTTTTGTATAACTGAATGTTGACTGTCTACCGTAAACAAACGTAACGTATCTCTGATGTGCGTAAATTGTTGTTAGGCTAATACTTCAAACTTAAATATTGCAGAGTCAATCACTATAGAATCCTTCGCGTACAAGTGCATCATTTGGCATTACTGATCCGGTCATACTACCGGTATGTTTGTTATTCTGAATTGTATGATCAATTGATTTGTGTCGTGAATTGTGGATTCATGTTCACTACTGAATTATTGACCAATAATTTGTCAGCCTAATGGAAATTAGTTCTCGTAAACCGATCTTAACTAGGCCAAGTGAATTGCCACGTTTCTTTGTTTTTTAATGATTATTGACCTAGCGTTATGGTTGTACGGTACGGTAGCCTACGTAATAATTGTGTAAGGTAACATCGCGAATTTATTTATTCAGTGCGTCATTGGCCAACCTGTGGAACTTGTGTACCGTACAGTGGATTGAGAACTGTTTGTCAACAAATTTGGTACGTTTATCAGTTCGACTGTTATGCTTGCTGAATTGTGACTAGTGTCTTATGTTGTGTTATTTCTTGACAGAAAAACCGTATAAACTTCATTGCTGCGAAGCAGTCATTGGAAACCGAGTGATTTCTTCAAGTTGGCGTGCTTTAACAGTGCTCAGTCCTGCCGGGTGGATTAGGAAAATCGTGACGTCACCGGCGCAATTAACTACCACACCTGTTGTGTTCGCGTCGCACACAACATCATTGCTACCACGAAATTGCTCAAGTGTCGACCCGATAGCATTGACAAAAGTCATTTTCAATACCTACAACGGCTTGTTACGTCATATATATAGTGTAGAATCAGTGGAATCTGCTCAAGGTTCAGAGATCCAACTGTGGAAGGAGAAGTGGGAAAATAAAACTGTTCCGGCGACTGCTGCAGTCTTACCGATGACTGCAGAAGAAGCTTTACAACAGTGTGATGAAAATGTGTACACAATCGTACAATCTCTTCTAAAAATGCTATTAACCTTGCCAGTCAACGTAGCATCAGCCGAAAGAAGCTTTTCATCTCTTCGGTCGTTGAAAACCTGGCTGAGGAACAACATCGGCGAGGAAAGACTAAATGGATTGGCCTTACTATACCAGCATCGGGACATTTTAATTGACACAGACTACGTGATAAATCGATTTGCCAACAGTAGAAACCGCAAACTTGACTTTGTGTTGTAGTCAAAATACGACACCTGTTAGGCTGTTAGTATTACCCGTACCGGCAAAGTAGGTATCTTTTTATTTTCGATTTATTTGTGAAGTCCAGAAATAGTTGTTTCTGTTATTGTTAGTTTCTTTTTTGTCTGGTGCAACGACCGTGCATGACACGTTTTCAGGAGGACTATATCTTTTGGTCGTCATTTAATTATGTTTAGCTGCCATTCTATTGTACAAATTGTAGTGTTTCGCTGATCCAAAATAAAAATTTACAATCGATACCTAGCCTATTGTGGCGATTCTACGGGGGTGGAGCATAACCCAGTGTTTTAACCTGGCCCCCACTTTTGTTGCTCATTATGTTGAATGTATGCATAACCTTTCCTCATTGCTCTTTGTAACAATTCAAAACTTGTCAGAGGAATAAAACCTCGAAGTTATACAGTAAGTCTATAACAACCTCAATGTCTGTATCAGTATTGGGAAGACAGAATTACCTGTTATTATCTTTCCGAGGTCAATTTTTAAATTGCCGTGAAACAATCAAGAGTGAAACCTTCAGTCTCAACTGTAAATGCGGCTAGGTTGCTCAGGCTTCAACTTGACATGGCAAGGGCATATCAGCTTTTCATCCCTCCGTTTGTTAAACAACAGCATTGTTGAAGGTTTTTTAAGTTATAGAATTTCAATTTCTCATAATTTGTGTTCGAAATGCTCTCAGAACGCATCAAATTTGATCTAAATTTTCTAGGGGAGACCCCCGTCGTTGTTTGTGCCTGGCTGATCACTTGCCTGAATGTCAATGACATCGCCCCCTCTAAAGTAAATACCTGGATCCGCCCCTGGTATGGGCTGGTATTTCTACATCCAAAAAAACGCCTAAAAATTAAAAGATGAAATTTTATGTTGTATCTGTACATACTGTTAAAATTTGAGATCGTATAAACAATGATTGGCAAAGTTACAAGACAGTAGCCTATAATGATGTCAACATTTTTTGAAACACCCGGTATTTTACATATTTACAAATAGTTTTAACAGTCAAACGTTTTCGGCTTAACTTGAGCCCTTATTAGGAATTTGAAAATTTTATAAAAATGCAATAAATTTCAACCTCTTGAAGCTAACTAGCTAACTGAATAAACATTAAGAAATACACAGCGGTTGAAAACCAACAGTGTGGAAAACAAAATACTGTACATTTGGAAACAGGCAAATAAATAAATATTCTTTAAAAACGTCTGGCAACATTGACAATGCTTGACAAGGCATTAAATTAATTATTGAATCATACAGACGTACATGTCCAAACTCCAGTCCAGAGATTTAAGAAGGAAAGTGAGCTAGCTATAGCCAAATGTTTTCAATTTTCGGGAAGTCACTAGATTTGGAATTGCATGCCTACTTAGGGACAAAGGTAGGAAAATGAGCAATTTAGGGAAATATCTTACCTTCACGCACTTGCTGCACTGATTGAATATATCCCAGTGCAGTTTGTGCTGAAAAATGCACCTAATTTTGTAGCTTACTTCTTTTTGAACTAATCTATCTGCCTCAACCACCCACATCAATTTTTATCCAAAAGTAGGGACTGTTATGTTATGCAGTGAACCAATGGCGTAGCCAAGGGGGGTGTTTTGGGGGTTACAACCCCCCCCCCTTTGGCACGCGTGTGACGTCACGATATTGAGAATGATGCTTTCGGTCAAAAAAAAATTGCCTAATTTTAAACTAAATTGCATTAAAAGAGCGAGTTTTGCCAATACCAAACATTCAAACATCTCAGCCAGGAATTAGCAACAAGAAAACATAGAGACTTACGGTAGCTTTGTTTCCGAAAAATTCCGAAGAAAACATGATCTTATCCTTTTGCTATGCAATCGGACAGCATCATTTTACAAGAATATTCATACCATACCCATATTTTTGTTGAATATGCTCTCAGAATGCACCAAAATCAAAGTAATTTTTCAAAATTTTCTGGGGGAGGCCCCCCAGACCCCCCATCGCTGGGTCGTCAAAACCCCCTCTTTCAAAATTCCTGGCTACGCTACTGCAGTGAACTCTGAACTACAGTTGCATTTCTAGTTGTTCATGATTAGGCCTAAGTATTTCTGATCTTTTGATCAATACCATACTCTGCAAACTCTGATCAGCAACTTCGGGTCTGTTGTATTTTTTTCTCTCGATCTTTTTAGGGGACGAAATCGTGGAACAAAGCGTTCAAGGAACAAAATTGGTTGCACCTGGCAGTGGCGTAGCCAGAAAAAAAATTTGGGGGGGCCAAATATTTGATGAATTGAAGAGAACGACAAAGTGTTTAATTTAAGACATCTGCAGTGGCGTTTCCTGGTGGGTTAAGCAATAAAGCTGATGGGAGGTTAGAGCGTGCCGAAGGCACGCGTATTGTAAGGGGTCCCGGGGCATGCTCCCCCGGAAAATTTTTGCACAATTACACTCAAATAATGAATTATAGCGCTTTCTGGAAGCACTTTCAGGATAAGATTTGTATGAAATTTATAGACAGATAAACAGCTATTAACTCATTCTTCATCGTGTGTCACACGGCCGTAGCCCAGAGCATCACGCAGGCTCTTGCTCTATTGTTGAACTCGGCCAAATCTTGTGCAGAGCACCTTTCTTTTAGATCAGGGCATTCGAGTAGATGTTGCATCGTTTGCTCCTGTTCGCATTTGCAACTTGTGCTCCCCTTGGAATACCCCCAGTGTCTCATCAAGGTTTTACACCTGCCAATACCAGTTCTTAAGCGGTTGAGGCATCGCCAATACATCCACGGTTCACGTTTTCCGGGAGGAAGGCTCTCCATGGGTGTGAGCTCCATATTGGCCAATGTCGGTCCGGCTGCCAGTCCCTCCTGCCATAGTTGAACCCGCACATTGGCGGCGACATCGTCTTGACCTAATGGGACAACTGAAGCAAGGAAACTTTTTCTTGACTTCAGACGCCTGTGTGCTGGAGTTTGGCCATACAGTGGGTGTCTCAAATCTATGTCCTGACAAGATCTTTCCTTTCTGCTGGTCACGCTTCTTCTGATGTTGGGGGGAGCAATTCCAGACAGAATGTGCAGCGACGTGATGTTGGTTGGTTTGAGACAACCTGTAATCAGACGGCAGCTTTAGTTCAGAATTGGGTCAATTTTCTTGGCATGTGCTGAGCGTTCCCACACTGGGCAAGCATACTCTGCAACTGAATAGCATAAGGCTAAAGCAGTTGACCGAGAGTAGGCACGGTTGTCGTGTGACGTGGTGAAGACATTGGTTTCACTTCTAGTGCTTGTTAGCTCTGGTCGAAGTTACTTGTAGGCAGAGATGTACGTATGCGCCGCAAATTCTACGCCGCATACATGCGGCGTAGACTTTTTGTTTGCGCTAACGCTTGCGGCCACATTTTTTTGGATAGTTTGCGCTTGAGGATGCGCCGTAAAGTTTTCGCGGTTTTTTAGCGCATAGCGTCAACGCATACTTTTTAATGTCTTAGTTGTTGTTTGCAATTTTTTTTGTCAAACTGCGAAATGTTGACGTCTTGCAATTGCCCATTGTTCTAGTGTTGTGTCACAGTGTCATCTATTGTTCAGTCAGCTGGAGTTTGTTTGCATATCGCACTACTGCCTTTGACACTCGAGTCCCACGTGGAGACTGAAGTCTTGCAGAAAAAAAGAAAGAATTAGTTAAAACAACTTAGGGCTACTGCGAAATTACTTAGTAAATTACGGGTCAGAACAGGAATGTAATGTAAACAAGCAAGTAGGTAGGTTGGTAATGTCGCTCCATGCAAAATGTAAACAATGACTTGGCTTCGTAGTGTGAAGTTTTTTTAGTCAAGCAGTGTTGAAGGCGTTTGTAAGCAATTGTGAGCACTTTAATTTATATTAGTTAAGTCTTGCATTTTGGGGCAAATCAGAAACTTCTCAGGCAATGAGCAGTGCAGCCTATGTATCTAAACAAACTCAAATATTTGGTCTCCGACCGTGATTGCTTGCATGATGTAGGCTACTCTGTATGTTATATGTAGTACATTACTTTGCCTTTTCCGGTTATTCTTGTTGTAGGCTATGTAGCGTAGTAATGTGTAGGCCTACATACAGTAGGCTATCAAGCTAAGGTAATTTTTACTTGACAATTTATACATTCTGATGCGTAAGTATGTAATTATATATGTTTTGTAACTTGATGAGTAGTTTAGCAAAACATGCATCCAGGGGCCAATTGTGAGAGGCTTTTGAGTAGCCTACTGCTAATAACACTAGTAATGCTAACTATCCCTGAATGCTAATAACAAAGAGTTGTGCAGTTCAGAATCTAAACTTGCTTGTGTCTGGCAGTTTTGTCTTCCATTAACCCACTTTTTAAAAATCTTATCAAAAAAAAGCATAGAGCTTACTGAGAGAATTATGGCATTAAAAGCAACATTAGTCTTATTCAAACGGAATCATTTTAAAAATAGTTTTTTTTATAATGGATTTTCAGGGAGCGACAGTTAGTATATTACTAGGAGCGACAGTTAGTATAATACTAGAATTTTCTTGATAGGCATATGGTACAGTTTCTTACACTACACTATTGTATTCAGGGAATAAATTACGGTAATATTAATCTCCAAGTGAAATGGAGCATGATAATACAAATCCATGGCCCTACATGGAAAAGTATTTTAAGCTCTCTTTTTCGAAAGGCAAAAACTTATATTTTCAATGCCAGATGTGCCTTCCGGCCAAAAAGATAATTTCTTGTAACGAGAAATCGCGAAGTGGCTTGAAAAGTGTGTTGTTTCGAGTGGTTTATACCGTGTGAATGTTTGGCACCTAGCAAACAAAATGAGTTTGCGCTAGAGTATGCGCTAACGCTGACGCCGCCAACTTTTTTTACAAGTTGCGTTGACGCATGCGGCGTATAGTTTTTCGAACGTTTGCGTATGCGCTGACGGCGTCAATATTTTTTGTATGCGCGTACATCACTGCTTGTAGGGAAGGCCACGTAGAGGCTGTCTTCATCTTCCCCAATTAACTCATTAATGGTAGCTCTTACACACAGACGGGCAAAAATTGCGGTTAAAATTAGAGTTCACAAAAAAACTTAGCTACACAAAAACTACAAAAAAAACCAACAGAGTAAGCGATTCTGAAATTGCTTTCACAGATTAGTTAAAAAAAGCGTAAATCGCGTAAAGTTTGCGCAAATTACGATTTGAAAAATTTATTGGTGTCTTTCTGTGTGTCTAAAACAAGTTGTGGGGGTTGTTAATAGCCAGATGTCTTGAAAAACAATATAAATTTATACAAATTATATTATATTTTCAACAAAGGGTTCAACTTCGGAATCCAAACTTTGAAAATTTCGCGGGGCCATGGCCCTTTCGCCCCCCCCTGGCTACGCCTATGGCACCCGTTTCAAAGCCTGTGGCACCAGTTTCAAAGCCAGCTAATAATAATAATTTGTTTAACATGTTAAATGCAAAAGAAGCGTGGCCTTAATTAGCGATATTCAGCCAATTGGCCAATTCTTCCCGGCTGTGCTTTGTTAGAGATCAAACTTATCACAGGAAAATTTGTACTGGTCTTTCTTGGTTTCGTCTATTGTTAATTAAAGTTTTGATAATTGAAGAGTTTCATTATAATCTGAATTCATTTGCTGCCGTGTAAGTTTGCAAAACTAATATTCCAAATAAATATATGGACATAGGTATATTTACCACACTACTGTTGCCAGATAAAAAATCCTGCCCTAAGTTAAAAAATGTTTAGAGCCGTTAAAGATAAAAGCTTGTGATTTACGAATGTTTGATACATCCTGAGCAAAGAACAAAACCCTGACCTTGGCAGCACCTGCCACAAAAATGCTCATTAATCACAACCATGGCAACCAGTGGGTAAATATAACCACTTTGTAAATATTTATACAGCCTATATTGTTATGAATATAATAAACTAAAGAGAATGTACAGCACCTACTGAGACTTTAAAATTGAAATCATGTTTTACTGTGTTAATTTAAAGCAAACTATGAGTTAAAACTTTCAAGGTACGGTACCACAATATTACTTTACTGTATAAATTTTCTGTGGAATCTTGTTCATTTTATTTATTTTCTGATACCTGTAGTCCTGTACTACTGTGCTTTCATTGTCTTTGCATAATATTATATATATAATATATATTGTTTCTGCAGCACGTTTATTTTTAATAATGCGTTTGTGCCACTCTTGTTCGATTAACACAGAATTCACTAATAATAACAAATGGAGCTGGAGTGGATGCATTATAGAGAACCATAATGAGTATTTTGTTCTAACAACATTGGCTCCACTTGCAAACGGATTACTGTGCAAAGATTTGAAAAAGCTGTACAAATGTTCATTTAATGACATGTCTGCTTATCTGCTGAGTACCAATGTATCTATCATACTAAAACAGTCCTCATTGGAACATAGACAGTTTTTGGTAAGACCTTCAGTTGTTTGGCAGAGTGAAAAACTTGAAAGTGAACTGACACGTATTTATTGTGCTCCTGCTATTGCTCGAGGTAACGAATCTACAGAAGATGCCAAGCGACCTTGCTGTCATTTACATGGTGATGAAACACTTTTATCATGGTTTGTCATATTTTCATTCAATGAAAAGGTAAAATTTGACACTAATGCATGGAAAAATGACTTCTGTGGCAGCAAAGATAGTCAACTAGGCGTAAAACCATATCGAGGCATGGCTATATGGACTAGCTCATTCCCTTTCAATGAATCAGGTCTTCAAGTTTTTAAAGGTTGTATAAGCAAAGGCATCATTTGCAATATTTTTGAAAAAGCTGTCATTCTCATTGATGCTTGTTGTCTGCCTGGAGCTGAAGGCTGTCCAGTCTATGCTGGAGAATTGAATTTGATTGGTGTTGTGTTATGTTGTGTAGAGTTAAGCAGTCATCAACTATCTGGTCTTAATATTGTTTGCTCCATTGAAGAAATAAAAAGGTCGTTTCATATCCACTGCTTTAAAGTTAACAAAAACTTAACCAACACTCAGCTGAATGTCTTTAGAAAAACTACAAGTTACTCAACAAAAACTAGCAAACCAGATCGTTTTCAAGAAATTGCAACTGTGTCATTACATAATACAAAAGGCTGGGGTTCTGGGGTGGTTGTTGCAATAAACACTAAGCCAGCAAAAATTTATGTAGCAACTTGTCGCCATGTTGTTGAGTTTTCTTTGAATAAGACATTGGAAGCAAGACTAAGCTATGGGTCTAGAAGCCGTTTGTGCATGCCTGGAAAAGTTGTGTATGCATCAAACCAATCTTGGCTTGATTTTGCTCTGGTTGAGATTGCATGCACTAATTCTGACGCTTCATTGGTACATGCTTACATTGGCAAGTATATGCATTCTGTTGCACCTGACATTTTTCTTCTCAATTTTTCCAGTGAATACAGAAAAGGTGATGATGTGTTTACAAAGGGACATTGTTTATTTGAAAGTAGTGACCTTTCTCCCACTGTGACTGCTGGTGTTATATCAAACATAGTTTACCATCATTCAAGCCTAAACAAGTCTCCATTACCACTTCTTATTCATTCTAATTGCATTGTACTTGATGGAGCAAGCGGAGGTGGTCTCTTTAGCACAGGAAGCAGTGTGTTTTATGGTGTTATTGTTAATAATGTGAAGCTGTATTATGAGCATGAGAAATTTGTTGTATACCCTCAAATTAACTTTATTTTGCCATGTGCCATATTTATGCCATGTATTTTGCTTTTTATTCTTGGCAAGCCTAATAGCTTCCAGTCCCTTGATATTTTATCTGCTGATTCTCAACTGGAAAAGTCTTGGCTTTTGAACAATAACAAAGCAACCCATGCTACTTCTACATCAAAATTGTAGGTGTAATTTCCCAACACAGAAACTATCATTATTTTCACACAATTCCTGAATTGAAGCAAGGTATGGGTCGTGGGTTGTTGGAACATCATGGATTTTTACAAATATTTTTATTATAGTTTGCTGTTACTATTGGGATTTGATAAATAAGAATGCAGCAAATTTATATACCAAATTATTTTAGAGGCCTGGTAATTTGAAATGTATGATCATTTACATTGCAATAACGTCTGTTTTGGTGCCTTTATGCTGTTACTTTCTCTTCTATTTGATCGTGTGAAATTAGTGTTTGGATTCTGACGAAGAATATATGGTAGTCGCCTAGTCGGTACATTGATGTCTATTGTCGAATGCATGTCTTCATCAAATAGTGCTGTGGAAAGAATCCTCTATCCCTATCCTTAAGAACAAATGTACCGTATATACTGCTGCAAATTATGTTGTAAACAATCATTCCAAAAACCTGTACTTGGCATTCCATACGCGTAATGCTTGCTCTAATAATATGTTCCTGTGTTTTTTTCCATAAAGCTGTTTCAAAATTAATTTTGTTGCATCTATATAGTTTGCAATAGTAAATTGTCGTAACAGAGATTTAGATGTTAAATAGTTTAAGTTTGTGATAGTTTCTTTGCTTACTTTGCTTCTAATTGTGTTTTTTGTTCTCTTGTGTTCACTGATAGCCTATTGTAGTAGAATTTTATTAATTAAATTATTATGCAATGTTTTTTGTTGTTGATTATCTTCTAATTTTTATAGATAGGCACTGCTGCACTGTTTTCATTATGACAAGTGAATTGACGCTAAACCTTAATTCAGAAGGTAATTTTGAACCCAAAGTTAAACGAAATGCTCTTGGACATATCCGTGATCAACGGAAGAGAATCAAAGCTAGAAGAAAACAGAAAGAAACGTTACATTATAAAAGACAATTTGAAATGAAGATGGAGTTGTTGGAACGAACATCACCTCCAAAAGTGCAATCTCCTGTTTCTAATAAGCCACAGCAAGCTCGTTTAAAGTCTAGTGAAACAAGTATGAAAAGAGTTTTATCTAAAGAAGGAAAAACTAAAAAGAACTATAAAAAACCACAAAAGGAACCGGCCCGCCACAGATTAAAAAGTTCTTTGTTTGCAGGCAATCCTTCAATTCCATCTGTCGAATGTCTTCCGGTAGAAACCCAGTCTGTCCCGACAATGTATGAGACCACTAATCTCTTTTCTGATTTGAACATTGATATTTCCCTGAAAGCTTACATTAAGGATAAGATGAATCTAACCACCTTGACAGAAGTTCAATCTCAAGCTTTACCAGTACTTCTTAGCAAAAAAGATGCTCTCATCATGTCTGAAACAGGTTCAGGAAAGACCCTAACGTATGCATTGCCTGTAGTTCAAGGTATTTTTAATATGGTCCCTCCTGTTACAAGGACCAGTGGTCCGGTAGCTCTTGTATTCGTGCCAACAAGAGAACTCGCACTGCAGTGTTATGAGGTCTTCCAGCGTTTAACTCTGCCTGTGCGTCGAATTGTGGCAACTTGTATCATCGGTGGACAAAAGAGAAAATCGGAAAAAGCTAGAATTCGCAAAGGAGTTAACATCATTGTGTCCACCCCTGGGCGATTCATCGATCACTTGCAGCACACCACTTGTCTGTCGTTAGAGAACATTCAATGGCTGGTCTTTGATGAAGCAGATCGGTTATTGGATATGGGCTTTCAAAAGGCTATTAACGAAATCTTGACTGCCATAAAAGAAAAGTCGAAGTTTAAACCTCAAGTTGCTTTATTATCTGCCACGTTAACAAAAGGAGTTGAAAAGTTAGTTGAGTTAAGTTTAAAAGACCCTGTTCGCGTTGAAGTAAATCCAGAGTCAAAGCAAAAGTCGGAGCCTTCTTTTGTCGATCCTTTGACTGGTCTTCGACTTGCAAAAGCTTCTTTGCCAAGCAAATTAAGTCAGCATGTCGTTGTGGTGCCCAGCAAACTTCGTTTGGTAACATTGCTTGCATTCATCAACACGCACTGTATTACAAAAGAACAGAATAAAATACTAGTGTTTTTGTCGTGTCGGGATTCCGTTAGTTTCCATCATGACCTGTTCACCAAATTTCAAGTTCAAGATTACAATCCTGAAAAGACTCAGATTTCCACCTTTCAGCTGCACGGTGGAATGACGCAGCAAGAACGAACGACAACGATACAAAAGTTTCGTAAGGTAAAGTCAGGAGTTATCTTCTGTACTGATGTGGCAGCAAGAGGTCTGGATATACCGAATGTGCATTGGGTTGTTCAATATACAAGCCCTGGTAGTCCAGTAGAATATATCCACCGGGTCGGTAGAACTGCAAGAGCTGGCCATGAAGGTATAATAATTTATCTATCTTTATTTGTGTAATATTAAATGGCCCTTGTTGACCGCTGAGTGTAAATTTTCCTTAGGTAGCAGTCCTAACTTTGATAACAAAATGGCAGGGTTAGTTTGTAGCACTTATTACCGTATGTAAATTGACACTAAATTTCTTTCGGACCACTGGTGGTAATAAGAACAGTCTCGTAATGATGATGCTGCGCGTGGTTAAGTTGAGCACAAAGTATCACTCGAACAAGGTGTGTTTCGGCTGCTGAAACCTCAATTGATTTGCTTTATCATCATTTTACATTACATTTGGAGAGACAGTAATCAACTTACTAGTCTTTATTGTTGTGAATTGAGTGCGAGCTTAATGTTATTTTTATCTGAACAGGAAATGCACTACTCTTTCTTACTCCAGCAGAAGTGCCATACATTCAGTTGCTAACAACATTTGATATTTCTGTCAACGAACTCAAGTTCGAAACGGTTATATCTGATGTGTTGGGAGAAAAACAGAAGAAAATGCAGTTTTTTGCAAGGTAAATTTTACTGCTTTTAACTAGCAAATAAACTGAAAAAGCACATTAGGAAAACTTTGTTTATGACTGTTTTCACAGGCTTGATTCCCCCAAAGCTCTATTTGAAATGTTTCCGTCTGATGGCTTATTGATATGAACTTGTTTACACAGGATGCAAGAAGCTAAAGAAGCCGCGTCAAAGGTGCACAGAGAACTGGAGGAATTTGTTTCTTGCCGACGAACTCTGAAGGAAAACGCCAAAAAAGCTTTTATAGCGTTTGTTCGAGCATACGCTACCTACCCTAGCGCTTTGAAAAGTGTGTTTCACGTTAGAAATTTGCATTTGGGTCACGTGGCAAAAAGTTTTGCACTTCAGGTACAAGTTGTTCTATATTATACTAGTTTATTGAACTGCACTGTGCACAGTGTGCATAAGATTAAAGCACGCCAAACATTCCAGTAACATTGCACCAATATTGCATTTTGCGCTAATTTATAAACTCACCAATAAGTGAATTCCATCACACCAAGACTTTTTAGGTTTAGTTTTTATAATGAACTGAATTTAACCTTATTGATTTTTTGTTTCACAGGAAGCACCAACTGAAGTCGTCTTGGGGTTCAAATGGAATGTCGGACGCTCATATAAGCACAAGAATGACACAACTCCTACATCGAAAAAGAATAGTATCAAAAGCGGCAATTTAAAACGCAAGAACTCTATTCTCACGAAGTTCGACTTATTATCTGAATTCAGCAGCGGTGTTGCTTTAAGCAAAAAACCCAAGCTTGATTAATTTGAAGTGTTTGTATGAACACGGTAACCGATGGGAAGTTTATTTGTCAATTCTGGTCTTCGCTTCTACAGTGCATAGAAAGCTAGATGAAATTTTTTTTATCGATAAAATGCCTGTTTTTATCTTGATAAAGTTATATTGTTGGGCTTTATCGTTTTTTTTTTCATCAGGGTTTTAAGTAAAAAAGAAAGAACTATCGGTAGCAATTGTTACAAAGTTGTTGGTACCGTCGGTAGCAATTTGACGTTTCTGCTCGTTTTTGGAATGACGTGGTTATAGTAAACTGTGCTGTTTACCAGATTGCTCTGGACCAAAAGTTGTCTTTACCGAACTTCACATGCTGAGAGTTGAGCCACTGCTGCTCGATCTTTTAATTTATTGTTCAGGAAGATATATGTTATCAATTAAGAAATCCTAATTGATATTCTTTATCCCTATGAAAATTTGTTTCAAATACGGCACTCCGAGGGGGGTGCTTGTTTGTAGTAATAAGTATTGTAATTAATCCTCGATTGTCGGCCTGTGTTGGCAAATGGCAGAAAAATCACTAGTTTGGAGATGGAGAGACGACAATGTCTTAATACCAATGAATGGTATTGTTATACTGCAGCAGCATTGGTTAAACCACTCGGTGGAGGTTGATAAATGTTGTCTCGGTGATTCGATTGCTGGCCGCAAATAAATACAGGTTTGCTTGCCTAAGAAAGAATTATGAAAATCTACTGATAAAAACACGCATGTCCAGTGCCGCTGGTGGTGACAAAAATTGTAAAAGCGCAAAAAATTACATACTTTTTTCATTATTTTTGGAAGAACATGTGACCAGTAGAGTTGACATTAGGGTCCAGGCTGTATTTTTGGACTCGGCCCCGGATGATGTTAGGGGCCCAAAGAAACCACCTCATATTCTTGTGGGTGAAAATGTCTTCATTTAGGGCGCTAGGATCTCATTGATTCTGGCCTCAAATTATCCTCAACCGTCATGCACGTGACCAAATGCCCCCTGGTTATGTTATGAGCTCACCTACTCGATGTCAAGCGCAATCATAAGCAGAGTCAAGTCAACAAAATACGGCCTGTTTCAGTCTTAGTGTTTTAAGATAGAAAAAAAGAAGTCGCACACTAGGCTATGCATTTCACTCAAGACAAAGGTGTTCAGATTGAAGGCTGCATAGTGCATAACTAGCCTAATTAGGTTATGCAGTCGTGGTCATTTTCAATTATAAAATATTAAATTAGTCAGAATGCAAAAGAAACTTTTCAACCAATCAATGTTTTATTTGTCAGGAACATAGGTACATGTTTGAAATATGCAAGTAATATACACAATGCAAAAGTTACACAAGTTCCCATACCGACAGGGAGACAACGAGACGACCATATTGTCAATTGCTAGTCAATAGCTACCCTACGGAAATGACGATTTTGCCATTTAAAATACAAGCAAAAAAATAAAACGTTCCCGCGCTTCAACAAATGCGCCAAAAAAAACATATTAAAGATAACGTAGGCCTAAACACAAAATTCCAAAATCCAAGCAGAGATTAATCAAGTTTCCGACAACATATTACTTTGCTGACAGAATATACATAGCAACAAAAGGGAAAAGTTAACAAAGCCACACTGGTTAAGATGTGTATCCAATCGTGTCTAACCAGTCGGGAGTCGACCACCAGTGTAGCAGAGGTGTGCGGATCCTGATCCGATCTTGTTTTTAAATTTTTAAGATTCGGATCTAAAATTTCTAGATATCTCGGATCCGAAACAGATTCGAAGTAGCATAATTTTATGTCTGAAATTTTATTACAAAAGTAGCCTGTTTCACCACATGATTTGCACTTTTTGTAAAAGTAGTTTACACAATGGATTCATTAAATTCAGTAGCTTACCACTTAGGTGTAGCCTATGATGCGCCTTGGCCACCGTTGGAGGGTGGGGTAAGATGAGCACCTTTTTACTCTAGCTGTTTTCGCAAAAAAAGTTTTCTTGGGGAAATGCATCTTCCATTAAGTTTCATCACCTTACTATTTATATATTTTTTAATATTACGCCTAATATGCGCATTGTTCAACTTACCCTATCAAAATTTTTTGGGGTAAGTTGTGCAATGGTTGGGGCAAGTTGAGCAATGGTTGGCGTAAGTTGTGCAGTAGGATAGTTGTCAGTTGATATAAATTGTGCAGGCAACATGTAAGCGAGATCGTGCATTAACGGACCTATTTCGGTGCAGGTACGTTAATGAAGATACTTTTAAATTAAAATGCCTAGATATGAAACATTCTATACATTTCACAGGTTAGATTTTGCTCCAGAAACAAATAGGCTAACAGCCAATGAGTCGCAAATTAGGATAAATGATATTCTGAACACAATGCATTTTTAAATATTTTATGGACTAACGCCGCATGGAAAATAAAATTTCTTTTCACGACGAGCTATGTCGCCAACGATACATGGAGGCAGGGATGGAGAAACCACATGGGCCTCGTGGGCCTGGGCTCACCTACTTTATTTTCTGGGTGGGCCTGCTCACCCACTTTTGAAAGCCAAATTTCTTTGAAAAGGTAGCAAAAACAGCAAATCAGAGAAGGAGTTCCAAAAAAAGATCTTCACTCATTTGATACACAGCAGTTTGATTATTATCTTTGATAACTCAATGATGAAATCCAATCTTCAAACTTTTCTGTTGAGTCCACTACGGATGTGCAGCACGTGTGGGTGTGGTTGCGTGTGACTGGTGGAGCATTCTATCAATCAATATAATTATTCTCTATGCTCTCTATGGTTAGAACAGTGATATCATTACATATGCACGTACTGTATGATGCACCATTTTTTTACTTCCAGGTGGTATTACAACTGTGTGTGCACTAGCGTACGCAGGGGGGGGGGCATTGGGCCATGCCCCCCCCCCTTAAAAATGTTTTAGTAGTTAACAACGTAGATTAAGGCATTTAATATGTTTTGGATTGCACTGTCAAAGCAATTAACAATGTTGTTTTATAGACTAAGCCAATACGAAATTAATGGCCCAATCCACCTACCCCACCCCAGGTATGCCAATGTTGCATAGTGTTCTGTAAGTAAACTTACCATAAATTCTTGGGCATAATCCGTGAAACTCAAAATTATGAATGAAATAACTGGACGAAAGGCCGAAGGCCTGAGCTTGGCAAATTTTTATTCCATGTTTATATTTATAAGCTTTAATATTGCATAATAAAGTATTCTACTTAGATTGAATAAAAATTTTTATTACTTTATTTAAAGGAAAATACATGTTAATTTAAGCAACACTAAGTCACAAATCAGACATTTATAAGAAAAAAAAGAACAAACACTGAGAACAAAGAGAACAAAGAAATAACACTAACTAACTCAGAAATCAAACATTTATAGGTGGATGCATTCAGAAACCATTGGCTTCATCGTTTCATTGAAGTCAATAGAATAATGACGCAATAAACGTCACTCATTATTCCCTAACTAAAGGATTTCTCAAGCTATGCGCGATATTTTACTCAACCTAATAAGCTAAAAAAATTAAGATATCAAAATAAGCCCCGAGTTAAAGCAAAGTTAAGCCTTTTGGGACGGAATTATTTCATAATTTTGCATCAGGTTGGAGTTAATTTTGAAAATTTTACTAAAGTAAAATTCCGGGACATTTTGCTAACCGGGACAGACGTATGGTAGGTCTATCTGTAAGCCTATTATAGTGAAAAAGAAATGGATAAAGTCTAAACTAAAACCATACTGGGATATCATGAAGACGTCTGGGATATCAATGGTCAGTGGCGTAGCCAGGGGGGGGGGGGGGGTTTGGAGGTTACAACTCCCCTTTTAGCACGCGTGTGACGTCACGATATTGAGAATGATGCTTTCAGTTTTTTTATGCTTAAAAATGATGCTTTCAATCTAAAAAAAATTGCCTAATTTTAAACAAAACTGCATTAAAAAAGCGAGTTTTGCCAATACCAAACATTCAAACATCTCAGTCAAGAATTAGCAACAAGAAAACATAGAGACTTTATTCGCTTTATTTCCGAAAAATGCCGAAGAAAACATGATCTTATCCTTTTGCTATGCCACCGGACAGCACCATTTTACAGAAATATTCATACCCACATTTTTATTAAAAATGCTCTCAGAATGCACCAAATTCAAAGTAATTTTTCAAAATTTTCTGGTGGAGGTCCCCCAGACCCCTCACCGCTGGGTATCGTCAACCCCCCTTTTAAACTTCCTGGCTACGCTACTGTCAATGCCCTCCCCCCTCCCCCTTGATAAAATCCTGCGTACGCCACTGTGTGTGTGTATTGTTGCCTTTTTATTTGTGTGTAGCCTACATCGCCACGTTTTGTACAGCGCTATAGAGCAAATTCAACAAATTTGTAAATTTTTTTGATCAAATCCGGCCCAAAAATGGAAAATTTTGCCTGTTGGCACGAAAGGCAATTATGAAAACGCAATGTGTAAACCAGGGGTCGGCAACTTTTTCTAACAGCGGGCCAAAGTCAAGTCAAGTCAATTTATTTTGTTTTAACTGCGCCATATATTAACATATAATTAGAGTAAAATGTAATTGTCAAAACAATGCATTGTACAACTGTTGGTTAGATTATGGCGCAATCAGGATGGTAGCGAAAGACCATAAGCAGTCATCTAGTCAGCCACCACCTGGTCACAGCGGTAAACCATAATCTCTTCGTGGGAAAATTTTAACATAAAGTTCCCGAATCCGTTCGTCTGTATATAATGACCGAAGAAACACACACTTGAACTTCTTTTCAAACAGTGTATTTCTGTAAAATTAGCCCGCGGCTATCGAAATGGGGATGCAATGCCTACACCTCTAAAACTGTCACTACGATACAGATTACTTGGATAAAAGACGGAGAATTTGTCCAGCTAGCAAGCACCAAATAAACCAGTTAAATGTGCGACCGACTTCCAACAAACAACTTCGAGAATGAATCAGAAAAATTTGTGATAACTCAAAGGCACGAGAGCAGTTCGTGACGCAATATTTCATGTCCAAACAGGTCTCAAACTGAAACAGGTTTAAACCGGTTTCAACAGGTTTGACAAGAGTCTTACGGACGATGGTGCAATTTTGGCTCATGTTTTAAGAATTTCCATGACGTAATATTCAGTAGACCCGAACGGTTTCTACATGACGTTTGACCAGGCGAACAACCGTCTGGAACATAGCGACCCCTAGTTATGACAGTCTGACATGGCATAACTAAAAAAGAATTGACGACAATTGTGAGCCAATGAATAAAAACACATGATACAAAAATTGTTTGAATCACTCACGTTTAAGTTAATACGCAAATACAAAGGGCATGCAAAGAATGAACAGCAATAAGAATAAACACGACGATACATGAAATTGGTACCATAGGTATTAGGTACACGCAAAAATGATGCTATATACAATGATTGCGATAATAACCGACTGTTCTGGGCTCAGACAAGTGTCGGCCACCGCAGACAAAACCAGGCTCAAACCCTAACACTAAGGTGTTCTTTACGAGGGCGAGGCACGAAATATCCCTCAACACATAGTCTACTTTCACTTTCCCCGTACTCTCATCATAGTTGCAGACGGCAACTTTAGCTCTACGAACCACAGGCTTCCCTTTCCTAATTTGTGGAACTACCTCATGCACCCTCCCAAGTTGATACTTCCCACGTTTACCAATGTCCTGGAGAGAACCTACCACTACAAGTTGACCAGGCTCCAAATTCTCGGCCATTTTTAGCCATTTTTTCCGGCCCTGAAGACCTGGCAAGTAAAAATCGATCCATTTACTCCAAAACTGCTGAGAAAGTGACAAATTGAACCGATAATCCCTTCTTAATTGGTCACGATCATGTGGTTGCCCAACAGCACAGTATGGGTCTAAGTATGGGGTCAAAAGTGAGGCAGGGGTGATGACAGTAAAATCCCTAGGGTCGTCACTCAAAGGTACCAAAGGGCGTTCGTTCACGATCCGAACGGCACTGCCTGTGTACGTAAGCAGTTCAATAAATTTGGGCTTACGAATTGAAGAGTCCAAAATGTGAAAAAATGCAATTTTAAATTGTTTAACCATTGCCTCCCAGGCGCCACCTTGCGCCGGAGCATACGGAGGTATAAATTCCCAGTTTATCTCTCTCTGTCTCAGGGCGTTGTGAAATTCAGCTGATTCTATCAACTCGGGTAACTTCTTTTGAAAGAAGCATTTAGTCACATCAGCCATGAGACCAAATCTACCAAGCCGAAATCTAGCCAAGACATCTACCAGAGGGTTTAACAAGTCAGGACCCGAAAACATTACATCATTAACACAAGTTCCTCGGAATTCAGACTTGCCATCGTAAACAATGCGCTTTTTTAATTGTGACGTAACAAAGTACGGTAAATACCATTCAAATCCCTTGACATTTCCTGCTTCACCAGTACGCTCAATATAGCCATTTGATTTAAGATCTTTCATGGTGTCAGTAAGGAAATCACGAAGTTCAGGTTGTTTTAAAGCTTTCTTCCTTAAAGCAGCAACTCTATCTGACGCCAACACAAAATTGTTAGGTAGATCAATATCTTCCTTCAACGGAACAGGTATCTCAAATCGACCATCTTTCAACTCAATATTCGGTTCAACAAGTTCTCTAGCCAACTTATCATTGCGAGACAATTCACAGGTTTCATTTTGCAACGTCAAATCCTGAATGACTTTATTCAGGTCTGCTATTTCCATATCACGAGACTCAATTTTACGCTGAAAGCCAGAGATGACATCCGACTCTGAAGACGTCTGCACTCTGCACACTTTAGCAACGCTTTCCTCTAAGGGTGACTTACCACCACAAGCCAACCAACCGAGAGGAGTGAGTAAAGCATGCGGTTCACTACGATTTTCACCAACACGTTCTTCTTTTGCCCACATCAAATAAGCGTTGTCGTTGCCAATCAGTACATCTACAGTACTACAATCATTCAAATGAAACATATTCACGTCATGAAAATGACGGAAACCATTTAAATCTTGTTTATGCGGTAAAGTTTTAACATCATCAGCCTAAGCTGGGTTAACCACCGAAGTTATATCACAAAACAGTTCATCTGTCTCTAACGACTGGATGTTGAGTTTGACAAGGTCAGCACAAGTAGCTTTCTGACCAGCCAGGGTATCCATTTTAAACGACGCTTTATCGTACGGTTTTAGATCAAGTTCACACACCAAGTCACTCGAAACAAACGTCAACTGCGAACCAGGATCATGCTGACAATACACCAACTTCGATTTGCCAGTCATTGGATTCAAAACACGAGCAGCAGTAACGCGGTTAAAGGCTGCTTTAACATTTCCAATCTTAACATTACGCACAGGAACTCTGGCACGAGCATCATCTTTCCCAACCGAATCCAGAGAATCACGTGACGTCACATAAAAATCATGCAGAAGAAAATAGTGTTTCCTATCGTTGTTAGGCCCACACTTACGACAGTTATTTGCATGAACGCAATCCCTAACCATATGCTGGCGCAAACAATTCAAGCATTTGCCAGCTTTCACAATGACATCTCTCCGATCTTTAGGTGTCAAGCGCAAAAATTCTTTACAATTAGACAAAAAATGATATTCAACTTGACCACGTGACGAACAACAAATGCATGCCGGTAGGTTTTTACGTCTGGCTTCACCACCGCGCGGTGCGCCAACAACAGTCGAGTACTGCGAACTCCCTGACATCACATCATCGTGGGGTTTTACGGACGTCTGCCTAACCGGACATGAAGGCAATTTTCCTTTGCCAAACTTTTTAAATTGCTGCGACTCACCAGAATCGCCCATTAGCATAATGCTAAAATCAGTCGACTTACGCGTTTCCTCCCGTACTACAAATTCAAACAAACTCTGAAAAGTAGGCTCATCAGTGCCACCATACTGATCACCTAAAAAGTCAAGATAACGCTGCTTAGCGTCAAACGGGAGTCGCTTAGCCAAATCCAAAACAAAACGTCCTTCCAATTTGTCACGCTGACCATAAGCTTGCGCATAAAGCAAACACTGCGACAATTCATCTTTAAACTCTTTCAGATCACTGGAAGAGGTCGAAGTCAATTTGCTACCATAGCGATACTTTCTAATTTCCGGTTCTGCAAAAAGACCTCCACGAACCCCAAAACGCTGGGACAAGCGAGCTAACGACATTTCTATCCTGTCTTCCTCTGACAAACCAGGGGTGTCAGAAACCAAATTAGCAATCGTTTGCGCAGCTGTTCTAACACAAGCTGCTTGTAACAAAGTCAAACAAGTCCCCTTAAAGGGCGAAGCTGCCATTAAGGCCGTAACACGATTTTTAAAGAAGATAAATGGCATATTATTACCATCGTAACCAATCAAGGCCGCCTTATCGAAAAACGTCCTACTATTTTGGTATTCAAAAAAGCAATCCTGCTGTTGAGAACTCGATTTAGCGGGAGAAGACAAGCTATATCCCTTAAGGGGCTGAGTGGGCTCAGTCACATGCACAGCCCGACCACGATCCTCACACACGTTAAAATCAGGAGACGCAATACGCCTCTCACAACCACCCAAATTACGTGTAGCTGGGCGATCAAAACCTAGCGGCGCAGAAAACTGTGAAGGGGGCAAAGCATTACTACTAATGGCGGCCCCGTGACCTGTACGCTCTGGGGGAGGAGTTCGGTTGTAATTCGCAGACCTTGGCTCTACAGCATTCGGAAGACCCTTAGCCGCGGCCCCGAGACCTCCTGAAACAGCTGGAAAACGTGTGGATTGCCCTGGTCTACTCACAGGTTGAACGGGCGTTTGGAAAAGGTTATGTAAATTAAACTGCGATTAATGTTCATTTCTGGAATGCCTAGAAGAGCTCTTCTTAGAGCTACGCCGGGAGCCCAACTCTGATCGATATTCAGCTAAAACTACCTCTTTACGTTGTTCAGCCCTCAACTGAGCGTCTTTGAGTGCGAACTCAGCAGCTCTCGCTTCGGCTCTCGCGGCGGCCTCAGCTGCTCTCGCTTCGGCCTCAGCTCTCGCGGCAGCCTCAGCTCGAATGGCCTCAGCTCTCGCGGCAGCCTCAGCAGCTCTCGCTTCGGCCTCAGCTCTCGCGGCAGCCTCAGCTCGAATGGCCTCAGCTCTCGCGGCAGCCTCAGCAGCTCTCGCTTCGGCCTCAGCTTGTATCTGGAGCTCCTCTCGTCTTAGCTGCAGGTTAATTTGTGCCACTATCCGAGACGAAGTCCTAGACATCCTAGTGCTTACATTTGAGGCGCTATCCTCAGGATGTATGTCAGCATCCAACATATCTGAGAACTCACTTTCTTTTTGTTCAAAGTTATTTTTTAACGAGTTAAATTCGGGATCTACCCTATCACGAAGTTCTGCCAAGATTGCAGAGTTAAAGATTTTAGTCAAAAGAGCATGGAAATGCCTTAATTCCTCTTCTAAAGTAGATAACTTAGATCTAAAAATTAACAGTTCCTGCTTATCACTCAAAGAACCTAGGGCTACAGAAAGTTTCCCAATTTGAGTCAAAATATCCCGTCTAAGATGCCGGGCCTCTCGAACTGACTTAGCCTCATCGTTAATGGGTCCCTCCCCAGAATGGCCTGCCCGACCGCAAAGAACATCATCAGGCTTAAACTCAGTCTAGTCTACGGCGGTCGAGTCCTTGTCGCCACCGAGTGTAGACATATTAAATGTTGTGGCTAAATTTAACAATTAAAAAAAAAAAATTAAGTTACACAAACACACAAATTATTAGGCTACAGTAGTTATAAAAAACTTAACTGCAAAGACAGTAAAGATACAAAAAAGAATTTAAATGCACGATACCGTAGCTGTACGAGTATGAAGTCCTAAAGTCCACAAAACTTGCTTGGATTCTTCCACTTGAATCTACAAGCACAGATGGATTGTCTTTTAATCTTCTTTCTTGCCAATGAATGTCAAAGTTATTTTTTCTTCTGTACCAAACTGAGAAGAAATGTCTTTACTTTTCTTTGCATGTAAGAGTGTAGACTACCAACCAACAAATCTTCTTTTATTATTTCTTGTACTTCTAATTAGTTCTTCTGCACTAGCTGACAACAAACACGTCGTTTAATTTTATGCCTTCAAGTGCTTCTTGGCCTACCAGCTAACCAATTCGTCGTTTATTTTTCTTGCTTTAATTTCTTCTTGACCTACCAACTGACAAGAACTCGTCTTTTATTTTTATTTTTTGCTTTAATTTCTTCTTGACCTACCAACTGACAAGAACTCGTCTTTTATTTTTTATGGTCACAGCGGTAAACCATAATCTCTTCGTGGGAAAATTTTAACATAAAGTTCCCGAATCCGTTCGTCTGTATATAATGACCGAAGAAACACACACTTGAACTTCTTTTCAAACAGTGTATTTCTGTAAAATTAGCCCGCGGCTATCGAAATGGGGATGCAATGCCTACACCTCTAAAACTGTCACTACGATACAGATTACTTGGATAAAAGACGGAGAATTTGTCCAGCTAGCAAGCACCAAATAAACCAGTTAAATGTGCGACCGACTTCCAACAAACAACTTCGAGAATGAATCAGAAAAATTTGTGATAACTCAAAGGCACGAGAGCAGTTCGTGATGCAATATTTCATGTCCAAACAGGTCTCAAACTGAAACAGGTTTAAACCGGTTTCAACAGGTTTGACACGAGTCTTACGGACGATGGTGCAATTTTGGCTCATGTTTTAGGAATTTCCATGACGTAATATTCAGTAGACCCGAACGGTTTCTACATGACGTTTGACCAGGCGAACAACCGTCTGGAACACCACCCCATCACAGTAAATCTAACTACACATTCATACACACTAGTGTGCAGAGGCAGGCACACTACTTCATTGAATAAAAAGGGTTCGCCACTGAGATTGAAAAACAACTACTGTTGGTTTGAATCTGCATTCTCAGACTGAGTAAGCCGAGGATGAAGATTCAAACCAACGACCAAGAATTGACCAACCACCAATAATTAGTGATTGTGTGCTATAATAGGCTACAGCACTTGCGAAAGTTTTCCTGAAATAACGAGGAAAAACGTGGATACCACCACCGAATTGCAACAATTTTTATGTGAAGCATACAAAAACAGGGCAATTTGATACTAATAACTGTAGAGAACAAATATCAATAAGTACGATATGATGATATAGGCCTACTGTAAAGGTAAGTTATCCTTTGTATTGAGCACTTAAGGTACGGATGTATATTCATGTAACAGTTGGTTTTTGAGATTTTTTTTAAAGCAATGGAACGGTACATCTTTTATATCGTGTAAAATTTCACTCCACACTTGCACACACAAGAAATGGAGTGTTTTTTTGCCAAAGTTTGTTTCAAACCTGGGAAGAAAAAATCTGGTTTTAGCCTTATGTCTTGTATCATGTTGATGTATGTCGTCTAATTTAACAAAGTAGCCGGAGAAACATGCTGGCAAAAAATTATTTTCGTACTTGAACATGAACTGTGCATATGCCAGCTTTGCAAGGTCACACTTTACTTGGTCTTGGCGGCCGTAGCCTATTTTAATACCAGTTTTGATAGATTCAGAGGCATGATTTCAAGGCGTTGACGTAGCCTAATGCCTTCAGAATATCGGCTAGTAATATCCTTAACGGGAATCAGCTGAACAAATTCTTAAACATCAAAATCTTTGTTTACTGCACGCACAAACACTGCCAGCTCAGCTGTAGGCTTGTCTGTCGTATCTGTGCTCTCATCTATTGCCATTGCGAAGAACTGTAGATATACAATAACTTTTTGCTAGATGTTACGTTCTCCGATATCTCTTCTTTTCGTCGAGTTGCGGTTCTTGTTGAAAGACTTAGGCCTATATCTGAAAAGTAGTTTGTTTTTTTCTCTGGACATATGTTTTCAATAACATTCATCTTACACCTTTTCCCAAATTCTCCATCACTGTACGATTTCTTGTCTTTTGCTATTGATTGTGCTACCTTGTAGCTAGCAAAAGAATTTTCTAATTCATTGGTTTTCCTTTCCTTTGTAACAGAGAAATTTGCTGTTTTAAAGCTATTTTTGAGTAGATTAACTTTGCCGTTCCTTGTTTGACCCATTAACTTGGAAAAAATAATATGTTTTGTATCATAATGGCGCTTTATGGAAACAAATCCATTTCATATGGAAAATCTGTAAACCTGCAAGATGTAGTGGTATCCATCTTAAACTCTGAGCGTTGGGCGAAAAAAAAAATGTGTCGTGTCGGCTGCATAGCCGAGTGGTGAAAACACTGGACCGGCAATCGAAAGTGCGCCGGTTCGACACCGCTTAAGAGCATGCGGCTGTGTTTGTGGCAGGACACTTAAAGGCATGCCTGAAGGTGGACACGAAGATTGGCTTCCTTGCCTTCCCGTCCACTTAATCTAAATCTTCAACCACCGGGTGTAAGCCTGGATACGACAAACAAAAAAATGTGTCGTGTCAATCCTTTGTACCCGTGCGCTGTTGATGCAAATAAAACAGTTGAACACTAGTGGTGCGGTACTGATGAGCCCAGCCTCATGGGCGAAACACGTGTCTATCGCTGAGTTCCTGCTACACTCGACTGCAGAGAAACATTCAGTTTGTTTTGATACAAATACTGTAGAACAGAGAGAACTGTGGTTTCTTTTGTTTTCAATGGTGAGTATATTCTTGTGAAGCTCTGCACTTCAGTGGAAAGTTCTTCACTGTCAAGGTCTCCAGCAAGTTCTGAGGATGCTTCAGAGCATTTTTTTATGCAAACTATAAACTATGGTGGAAAAGTTTAAATTAACCGACTGCTTTCTGCCAGTGCTTAATGTAAATTTTATTTGTGTATATTTTGGATAAGCGCGGGCCCCATAAATTTACGGGCCCTGGGCGGTCGCCTAGCAGTTCGTCCACCCCAAAGGCCACCACTGGTGCTCCTGGGCACTGTAAGTTACATCATCGACAATAGTGATAAAATAATTCATTCAGTTACTATGCTCAGTGAAATACAGCAGAATGTTATCAAATGAGTTTGAATTCGTTTGCATTTTCGGTGTCTTTTATAGGCCTACAAATAGGTAAACCATCCCAGTAGCTGGTCTAACAACCAGGAAATTGCAAATGCCATATTGCGTCTTACATAAAGGGTTACATGAGAACAACTGATGTTGGCAGAGCAAAGTTCTGCAAGGCTTTAGCCTAGACCCACTAGACCCACTGCAAGGCTTTAGCTTTAGCCTAGACCCACTAGACCCACTAGGAGACCCACTAGCTTTAGCCTAATATGCAAGTAAAGTATCAAGATAACTCGGCGCCAAACCATGGAAAACTTTATAGGCTATAGCCTACTGATAGACTTATTTTGAAACGTATACTGTACATCAATACAGGAAGTCAGTGTAGACGATTTTAGTATGGGAGTAACATGCTCATGTTTACATGTCTGAGTAATTAACCGAGCGGCAGTATTCTGAAGTCTAGGTGCAAAATAGTGCAATGTTAAATGCTATTCGGCAACAAATTTGAATGATCAAGCCAGAATGTTACAAATGCATAAATTAAAGTTTTACAAGGATCAACATTTATGAACTGTTTGATGGAACCAATATTTCTGAGATGAAAAAAGCAAGATTTAATAGTGTCACCTACAAAGTTTTCCAAGTACGGTAGCCTACCAAATGTTTATTTAATGTCACTCTAAGCAATTTAATTGAATGAAAAAAAGGGAGCTTAGTATTACTCAGGGAAAGGGTCATGTAATTAAATTTTGAAATGCACCATTTAAGAGAAAATACAACAAGCTCAATAATACTTACGTTAATATGATGTTATTATTCCACAAGAGATAGCGTCAAAACCTACATATAGGTGTTAATAAGCAACATTCGTATTTTAAGCGATTATGCCACTACTCACTACTGGCAGATGACGTCGATATGTTTCTTACTGTTGTATCATTTTTTGTTCTCATCCAGGTTATGCCAATCTTTTTGAATTAGCAAAATTAGCATAATCAAAATGTGCTTTAAATTTTTGTATGAAATAATGCAAATTACGTAGGTTATCTTAAAAATGAAAATTTAGCTGAGAATCGAACGTTGGTTTAGTACTTTGTACTAAAGTTAATGGCAGTGTTGTTACAGTGTTAGCTTCTGAGCCGTGTTTCATTTTACAAAGCCTAATGACAGTGTTGATTATTCAATCGCTTAATAAATAATTCATAGGTCGTAAATGTTTCAATATAGGCCTACAGAAATTTCATTTACGATTCTCCGTATTTGTGTGCCATGTTGGCTTACGGGCATTATCTTTGTCGTTGTAGCCTATAATAAGCACAGTGGAGGGAAGTAGCCTAACAAAGATAGCAGCCTATTTTAGTTGATCTACTAGGGTCAGACAGTTCTGCAGGTTACTTGAAGAAAAGTGACATTATAAATTTACATGGAAAATTTGTATGCAAACAATACCATTTGTTATGAGCAAAAACGAAAGTAGTAGATACGTAGCCTACTGTCAGTGACGTCGGAAGGGGTAGCATGGGCCCCCTTTAAAAAATGTTGACTTTGTTAGCGTTGTTGTGATTGTGTAGTCCAAACATGTTGCTGTTTAAGAGTGGTCTTGGGTAGCAGGACCGTATTAACTGCCCCTCATACCCCCGGTGTCCGTGGAGGTTGGTCCGGCTGATTAGGGGACCTCAAAACTGCAGTTACTGAAACCATATCTTTGTTTAAGGGCCGATCCTTATTCGTATGTAGTTGGTGCATCATTTTTCGGCATTTTAACATAAACAATATTATTGCATATTGCTATAAAAACTCGACATGTTATAGCTTAGGTTGCATCCATCGGTATCGTATTGTTGATCTTCATTTGGAACGACTATTTTAAATCAGGGAAAGCAGTAAATCTATGTCATTTTGTTGAATTTACAGAGGAAATAATAACCTACCACGCTCTCACTTTCTTGGAAAATGTGTTTCAACGGTTGATAGCATAAGGCTTGTGCAAAATTAAATGCTCATGAAACGATGAAAATGTTCAATAGTGGCATCCAGAAACGTTGACAAAGATTATTTAGCGTATTCTTTTGCATTCGAGATGTTTTTTTTTTTTTTCAAAAATATTTTAGGAGGGGTCGGGCTTGCAAACGGAAAGATACTCCATGTCACCAATTTTTTTGTAACTACTTTCTCTAAGTAGGCCTAAGCTGTTTTGCATTCAACACCCAGCGTCTTATTTTTTTAAAAGATAAACACTGCTTCATGGTTTTCTCTAGTGTTTGGTTTTTGTATGTCAAGAGTGATGCAATTACATGTTTTGTTCATTGCCAAATTATCCTCTAAAATGACCCAAAAAATAACTAAATGTAAAAACTTTTAGTTATCTTAGTTAAACTCCATAAGCCCTTTGCATTGTTATGTAGTCAAGGATGGAGTTCCAACAGATTGTGAAGTCAGTCTGATGTTTTTGATCCGAATTTACAACCTATGGTTTGAAAAACATTTTAGGCACCTTTACTAAAAAGTGGAGACCCAATAGTGAATTTCGGAGGGAGGGGAGATAGTGCTCACGCGGCCCAATAAGGCAGACCTTTTTTTCGTTACATGTATTCAGAGTGCGAGGATTTTTGTTTACTGCAGTACCATAATAAATTGCTTTCGATATTTAGACTTTTACAGAGAGGTTCAATCTATATTGTAGGGTAATCTAAGAACATACCCTGTTAATTGGACTATTATAGTTCTTACTTATCCGATTAGGGCTGCTTTTCATATTCACATATCTAATAATTCAATCCAAAAGTACAGTGACATACTCAAAGACCGTGAGAGTTTACATTTCACCAACAAATAGCCTCGGCTATCTTAAACGTTGGTCAGATTATAAAGTATAGCATTCTGCTACTCTTGATAAAAAAAACTGTCAAGTTATATCGAACGGCCTACTCCCCCAGTAACCACTGAACGTACCCTCAACACGCGTGGTTCATTGGGTTTAGAAAGCTCACCACACCGTTTACGTAAAACATTATTTATTATGCGACGTCAAGAGTGTTATCTTACATTTATTGTTTTCGATACAAAATCTATCTAATAAAGTAAACTAGTTGCTGCAAACTAAAAAAAATATCGTCAATGCAAGGTAAGTATGGCAGGCTAATCTTACACAATATGACTAGCTGGTTATTATTCGCAAATGGGTGTTTTTGCAATTCGTTTTCGTTTCAATTCGAAAAAAATTTCGAATGCCTCTCCCCGCCTTGAGAAAATCTTGTGTAGCCTACTGTTCTTCCTCTGTTGTCAGTGGAAAGATGAAATCATTTGCTGTGCGATGCATCATGCGACTGATTTCCTTTAACAATGACGTTGTCTGCTTGAGGAAAGCACAAGATTGACGTTTTGTGCAGCGTTACATAAGGTTTCCTGGAACTGATTTGTTGAAGCCTACTGGAGGTGGAGGTGTGTAGCATTTGACTACAGGCAGCATGTTCCTTAATTATCGAAAATGGGTAGAAAGAGATCTTACTTTGTTGTCTATTTGGTGATGGTGTAAACCGATATAGTAGGCTAACCATTAAAATCGATGAAATCATTCCACTTCGAAAACAAATTGTAAGCTGGGTCGAGTTTCAATCATCTACTTCTATATGAAATGAAGTAGCCTACCCAGAAAGCCACAAGGCTGTGTTTCAATTATCTTTTTATATCAGAATACATAAAATAAAAAAGTAAAAGAATATGAATACAAAAAAGAGAAAAATTTGTTGCAGATATAACATGAATAGTTTATTCATCAACTAGAAGCCTATTTTTTACTTAGGAAGTGATCATAGCTGCTTAGCATTGCAAAATAAAAATGTTACTGTAGTTGGCAATGCAATGCATTTGCAGTCACGACTTAAAGACAGTCTACAATAGGTCATGCAGAGTGTGTATTCAACGTCTGCAGACGTTGACACAATGTAAAAATGACGGATTTTGCTGTCGGGTAGCAGGCCTACCGTATAATAAACAATGAAATTAGTTTGTTTTGGATAGTCATGATATTTTAGTTTGTCCAGTTCCAAATTATGAAAAATGCATTTCTTACATTTGCAATATTTCATTGACGGAAACAATGTAATAAACGAAATTATGATAACCTTTGACCTTGGCGCGTAACCCAATGCAACGAGTACATTATCTCGGAAAGCATTTTACCAAACAGGCGCAAGGATGACTGATTCTTGCGCTGTTTGGTAAAAATTCTTTCGTTGGCATAATGACAATGTAAGTGCGAGCTCCTGTTGCAACAGCAAGCAAAAATTCTCGTGTTCAACCAGAAGCAAAACCTTTAATAAATCAAAAAGTAAACCTTTGCTGATGTGATCGATTGTTTTCGGCTTTGTCTTTTTGCTTGAGTGAAAAGCTTTTCCCTGGGATGAATTATTGATCAATACTATTTCAGAATTTCTATCTTTGGCAAGTCCTTTTATGCTTGTACAGATTTTTACATACGCCAGCTGACGATCCTGTGTCAGAGTAAAATCTATTGTAATGTTATGGTAGGTAGGCTACTGATCGTACGCAAAATGACAGCATTTGGAACAAAAGTAACGACCGTATATCAACGTAATAACAGGATTTTTAAAGCAATTATTTGATTTGGTTTGTTCACGGTTTGTTTTTAATGTTACAGAATTGGAAGTTGGGCAGTGTTAAATTGCAACTGTTATGCTTTTTGTGGTGAAATAACAATATGTTAAATCTGATTAACACTGCAACCAGTGTTTTCTTTTACGTGCGCAATTGTGCAATAAAACTAGGTCATTTGCGCACTGATATATTATTCTTATGCACTTGCAACGCTATAAATTTAATATTAAAACAAATCATTCGCCACTGCGCAAACGCAGCCTTAAAGTCATAATGTGCACAAAAAATATTTTTGCGCAGTGTACAATTTTCTTATATAGGGATCATTTTCCAGGTTAGCAATTAACCAAGTCAAAAAGCACACCGTGTTAGAGACAAGTTAGGCCTATACTAAAGATTTGAAACGAATTAAGTATTAGGGTACAAGGTTGGGCGTATCATAAATAACACCAATAGGCCTAATCTGTGTGGAAGACGATAGGCCTAGCATATAATCAATATTGTTGCATCAAAACGAAAAACTTCTAAAATACACGAAAAGAGATTGAGTGAACCATGAAATGCTAGACACGAAAAGATTCAATGGAAAAAATAAAGTTTGGACGATGATTGATTTTCGTGACCACCGAAGATTAGCTACATTATAACGTGAGCAAAAATGGTTTTGATTCTGAAATTAGCAGATTGTCCCTGTATACATCTTGTGATCGTTTAGCTTAATTTGCACCAGTAGAACACCTCATATTATTTAATTAAATGCCTGGTGAACAGCCTCATTCAATTTTCAAAAATGGTTTTGTTGTACGATCAGCTTGTAAAAACAAATGACATTTCCGGGCTTTCCATTTCTTGAGTTGAACACTAAAATGCATCGAGCGTTTTCTGACTTCATGATTCCCTTGTCTGTTGATAGAGATCCAAATACAAGGTAGCCTACAATAAAGTTTGCGATTGGAAACAAAATAAACGATAAGTTATTACAGTACAAGCAGTGGTAGAATGTACATATATACATTGCTTCTGAAACTGGCCAGGCCAACCAAACATAAAACAACAGAATGACAGATTTTATGTCCACAAGACAAGGAAATAAGTTACATCACATGGGAGACTTGGCCTATAACGCACGCTACACACAATGGCTAGCAAACAAGACTAACAGTCAGAACAAGCAGGAACAGCATGAAAGTAAGAAAAACAGCATACAAGACTAACAGTCAGAACAAGCAAGAACAGCATGAAAGTAAGAAAAACAGCATACGAAACACTTATTCAACGAAAACCTATGCGCTTGTACATTTAGGCTTAGGCCTACGTAATTTAAGTTTGCAGAACTTAAGCTTTCAGAGTTTTGATTTGAAACTCGGATAAAGCAAAATACTGTGCAAAATTGCTTTACAGTTTTTTCAATAGGTTGCCAGATTTTCACAATATACAGTAGGTTAGGATGCGTGCTGAGTAGCCTATCTATTGCAACATTTTTTATTTCACTCAGATTAATTTTTTAGGCCAAAGTAAAACAAACAGTGATTTGCAATGGAAGACAACTACATGGCTTTTAGAAATATCACTGCAGCCCAGTTTGCAGATATTTGGAATCAGTTTGATTTAAACCGTGAGTATTGAATATTGATTCAGGTTAAAATTGCTTGATTCGGTTTGAGGAGCTGGTATACAAGTCCCCCTCCCCCCCTGGCAACTCATGACAAAGACAGGACTCAACCAAACATATAAGGTGAAACTACTTTACCTTTGCTTTACTGTTCACACACTTCAATCCACATGTTTTGGTCAATTTCTCTTTGTCATGAGTTGCCAGGGGGGGGGGGGGGGGGGAGACTTGTATACCAGCTCCCGGTTTGATTTACAAAACAGTTTTCTTTGATAGTTACCTGAAATCTATCAGCTGCAAATACGTAGCTCGGATCGTTAGAATGTCGTAATGTTGGTGCACAGCTAGCACGGATTGAATAAGTAGGCTAATCAATAACTCAATTGCCATAGCCTATGTTAAATTTCTAAATTACATTAGGCTTTTGTGGCATGGTGTCATTGAGTCCTCAAAACGGCATCGTTTTGTTTTCAAATACCGGTTATTAATGTCGCGGTGACTTGAGTCGATTCATCGAATCACATCACTGGAATAGGAAAACTAATTCTCTACATTTTTATCGGTCAATTGGACCAACCTTGGCTTGGTACCGATGTGGTTCGATTGTTTAGTCGTCTCAAATAATTTAGTAAAACTTAATGCATGTCTTTCGAAGCACACATATTAAATGTTTGCCTGCAGGCTGTAGGTTTACAGATATACTTTGTCTCCCGACTTACTGACCGAACCTACCTTGTTTTGTGGAATAGCTTATTATCGGTTTTAGGGGTTATCCAAGTTTTATGGAAGTCGAATAAAACAGATTTAAAATTTATTGCTCTGCTTTGTCGTAACTCAGCGAATCAAATTTGCCCTTTTGCTATAGTTAGCATAATACAGTATGTTGTGTGGGCACATTTCGCTAGCTGGGAGACCAATGTTTACAGATTTGGGTGAAATGATTTGACATTTTAATGAATGCGCTTCCGAAGTCTGAGTTTTTATCTTGTGAAAGCTTAATATTTCGATAGTTTAGAAAGTGAAAATATTCCAAGAGTGTTTTGTACGTAAATAAAAAGCATGCTACTGCGTGGCATGATTTTCTTTGACCATATTCTTGTGATATCAAAGGTCACATGGTTGAAGTCACATGACCAACTTTGTTGCAACATCCCTAACTACGTGTGAATTAAGAGCTGAAAAAGTTTATCGCAATAAAGTTTATAATTTAAGGCAGGGGTGTGCAACCTTTTACTCTGCCGGGCCATATAAGCCTATGTGTGGAGCGTGGGTCAAACCATGAGTCAAACTTGCATTTTTCACCCGCTATTTTTTATCATGTAAAGAACACAGTTTAGGCTAGTTTATTTTGAATTAATATAATTTCTTTATCTGATTTAATCTGAGCATTAAAGTCGGCTTGGTATTCTAATCACTCTATTCAGATTCACTTCAACAAAAGTGTTGGCAATTCGATGTCCACTCTCCAAGTGTTCATTATTCAGTATGCTACTGATTAATCAGAATGTTTCATGAATCTTAGTTTGAGAAAAACTTGTTCAAACACCCAACTTAACAAATTTACTGGGAGGGGAATATGTTATATTTGGATTAGTCATAAAACTACTCGGCAGAGTATTCGTGGAGTGATTTAAAAACAAAATTTTGCTTCGGGCCACATATTTTCGCTTCCGGTCCGCATTTGGCTCACGGGCGCAGGTTGCAGACCCTGATCTAAGGCAATCTTTGCAAAAAATGAGCATGCCTCGTATGATGTAACAGTAAAACGACTTGCGTTTTGGGTGAACAAAAATGTGAAGTAGTAAAGCATCTTACTTCATATTTCAGCATCCTCGGTCACCCCAAAATCAAAATGCAAGTTCGGTTTTGTTTGTAAGTACAAAGCTGGATACTTACGACTATGCTTACTTCACACAGAGAGCGGCATGATAGAAGGAAATGAACTGGACGCTTTCTTTTACGAGCTTGCGAAAAGCCTGTTGAAAAAGGTGGAGTGAAACAATAATATTCAGTTTGTTGTGTGGTTACATGAACGACTCAAAATTAAGCGGCGCCGGTTCGGCTCACGGGGTGTGCGCTTGAGCAACGCATTTCAGGACTGCTATCCATTCAGCGGCACCTAATGGATGGAATAATTTTTCGGCAACAACACTTCAACAACTATCGGAAACTCCTCTCCGTCAATCTTGTTGACTGGGCCTGCGTCAGTGATTCAAAGGCGTATATGTATGCGAAACTGCCTGGATTTAGCTCTCAAAGCTTTTCCGCAGCCCGAGGATAAAGATCAAATCAATCAATAACTTAGTCTTGAAGAAAAAATTTCAATTGAAGTTAATTGATTAATTATGATCATTTAAGCAGTTACAGCAGTTGCCTTATGTGCCCTTGAGCAAGCAGATTTACTTTAATTGTTCACCAAATTTATATTTGAGTCTTCGGTGCAGCAGAAAGGGGGAGATGAACTGTTTCCATGAAAAGCAATTAAAAAGTGTAGCCTGCTTTGTAACTTTTCAAAAATACCGCTTTTGTGTTACAAATGTGACCTGTAGAAGTAGCCTAGGCTAGTTGAGGTGTGTTTGCGCCTTGAAATAAGTCTTAATATAAAACTATTTCTCTCATGAACCTGCCTTACAGTTTATGATGTGAACGCTCAGATTCTTTCACACACAAACACTAACTTAATAGCGTTAAAAGAGCAACATCTTAAGTGCACCTTTTTCCACAAACCATTTAGGCAACAAGTAAACATTTCAGTTGTTTCAATGAAGTTAAAATCACAAACTAGTTGCTCGAGTTTATTGTCGCTATTGGTTTTTTTTTTCAGGAACCAACCGAAGAAGAGCATGCTGGCATTAAAAAATGCTTCATGTCTGCCTACACTTCTGAACCGAAGATATCTCTGAATGAGGTAAGGAACTTATCGTAGTCTATTCGTCTTCTATTGCACAAATGTACAACCAACGCTCAGAACCGCTTTTGACAAGGGTACTGGAGAAATTTGCAGCTACAGTATCTTTACTTATTTGCTTCTCTAAAATACTCCTTTCGAGAAGTCAGAGTAGGCTAATACTTTTTACGAAAACGTAATCAAAAGAGCTTTGATACGCAACGAATATGTTGAACTTTACGTTTCGAAAGCATCATAAGTTATTTCAAAGAAATTTCGGTTATTTTAAAACCAAAACTTAAACTAAACAGTCTACTAAACTTAAAGTAAAGTAACAGGTTGTAAAAACATACTTTAAATCTAGGTTATAAAAACAAGTTTGAAATGATACAGTCGACAGGTTATTTTCTCAAAAAGTTCCTCTGCGTGGTAACGTCAAAACTTAGCAAATTAATAAATTCGATATCGGAGTAAGCTGTGGTACTGTATAAGATGGTAGGCTACTAACAATCCGCATGCATCACGTGCCAAATAGAGAGGATGATGGTAATCAGGTTGATTAAAATTAAAAGCTTAGGAAAAATAAGATAATTATATAGCGGACTTCCATTCAGTATCAGATAGAACGCCATTTATACTTTTTTATCAAAGCGAAAAACAACATGTCTACAAGAAAACTACCGTTTATAACTTTTTTTTGTCTGACAGATGTCGGATAAAAACTGATTCTTCCGTTATTATTATTCAGAGTGAATGGTAAAAATTGGTATCAAATTTTTGAAGTTCCTGCTTGGTTAGGCCAATGTAATGATATATACAGAAGCAATAGTGGATTGTAGGCTACGGTACTGTTAATAGTCGTGTGCAGCTTATCTCGGAATACAAGCCTACTGTAGGCTACTGACATGTAGCCTACTCAATTTTTGTAAAGTAAAAACTATCTAAATCATTTCAGAAATCCGGGTTCATGCAAAGAAGTTAAATGTACCATAGTGACTTGCTTGTTAGTCCTAAAGCAATATATTGAGACTTCAACAACGTTTTTTTTTTTTTTTATGACAGCTCGCCAAAATTCTTCTTCATTCAGATGAAGCGTTTCTCCTTCTGTTCCGAAGGAAAATTCCCCTCAACTCCAGCGTAACGTTTATGCAGGTAGGTGGTTTGCTGAATAAATGACTTAATGACACAAGACGTGATTTTACATGGGGTCAAAGTAAAACCAAGACAGGAAGTTCTCTTTTTACCCTCATATAACCGGTGTAGTTCAATATGAGTTAGCCTAACCTATGTTTGATATGAACCTATTTGCCTTGAAACTGTAATGGCCGACTAGTCGTTTGCTTTTGGAAAAGATTTATTCATTCAATCAGTCTTGGGTAAATCTACAAGACGAAGCGTACTCAACTTTATGTTCTACCCTTCACATCTCGAATGCTCGAAATTACTTTCATCTCAGTAATATATAAACTAGAGAAGAATTTTTATTATTGCATTTGAACGTCATGAATTTTGACGTCACCATTTTCCATTTGTGATTTCATAGCATGACGCATGACACCTAACATGCGGTGATGTAGGCCTAGGTGACAGTAATTTTTTTTTTTTTTATCACGATGCTCTTTCAGATATGGAGGAAATACGATAAGTCCTGCAATGGATACATCAGTGTAGAGGAACTTAAGGTTGGTGATAGGCAACACCCACAAAAGCTTAACCGCATTGACACGTCGTCATTGACACGTAGCATAAACTAGTGGCTTTATATTTCTCATTCAGGTGGTTAAATCTTTTTGATGCAATGGGCAACAAGTAATTTTCATTTACTAAAAGTTAAAATCAAAATTATATAACCTACAAACAAATTGCAGAAACTTTTACGTGTGAATAATAGACAAATTTTCTTTTGAAACGACTCATACTTGTTTTGCAAATGGCCTCTATATAAAAATGTCCAGATAAGGAAAACTACATTTCTTTGTTTTACTGCTAGTTTTATTTCTTCAGCTTTCAACAATTTCCGCGAGTGGTGCGCTAAAAATCAGATCACAGACCATATATCATCAACGGCTGTACCCTTCTTTGTGATGCAAGTGGAGTTTATGGCCAATGTATCGTGAATGATCAGACTTTTGATTTATTCTTCTCTGGCAGCCTCTCTATTATTCGTGCAAATGTCAAAAATCTCGGGTGGTTAAAGGATGTCTGTTGGTTGAGGCATAAACGAAGAAACAAAAAAAATCAATTTTGACAAATGCTTTATTGCGCGGTATCGTGCAATATGAACATAGGCTACTGTAGCCTACTTGAAATACAAGCTGCTGTCAGCTTCAAGCAATCCAATTTTGCACGAGCAATGCAAAAAAATTGCGACATGTCATAAATAATTAATGAATTGTACACTACTTTCAGAGCTTCGTGGCGGATTACGTTACAGCAGCAGGTGCTCGTGTGTCCGAAGAAAAACTGCAAGAGTATGCCAATTCTATTGTAAGTAGGCTACTATAGTTTACACTTAATATGGGAGCAGCTGACTGGATGACCGAATGATTTTTCGCTGCTCCTGAATAATCAAATTACTTATGTTATTGTGATGTAAGCTAAGCTTAATGTGTACTATTATAAAATTTGGTTGGCGAATGAAATTATTCCTTTCTCTCACTCACCCTTTTACTATCTCTCTCACTCTTTGTGTGTGTGTGTGTGTGTTTGTGTAGCCTATGTGCCTTTCCCACTATATGAGAAAACGATGTCAGTTTGACAGATTGCACCAGATACGGAGTAAAGTTTACATTTTCTAAAGTACTAGTGTTATAAATTCACTCAACTAAACTAATTTCCATCATTGAAACAAAGTGATGCGCATGAAGCAGCTTGCTGCAATGCCGTAACCAAAACAAAAATGCTTCTAAAGTTGATGTAATCAGAGGTGTTATCTCTGAAGGGCCAGAGTGGAGAATCCATGTCCTGATGCGTCGTGGGCGTGGCGATTGTTAACTAAAAGTTCTAAAATGAATGTTGAACGTAAATTTATTTATGGATATGTTATACAGATGAAACTATTTGATAGTAGTGGAGACGGTAACCTGGATTTGCAAGACATGGCGAGGCTTGTAAATGTTTCGGAAAATTTTCTTCTTCAATTTAAGATACAAGTGAGTGAAAGTTTTACAGACACCATACCATATGGACATTGGACAGTGTTATTTTTATGCGAAACACTTTCATCCGAAGGATTAGAAAAGAACCTTTGTTTTTAGTTATTTTCCTTATAGTTATATTCATGTTTCTCAGAAATTAAATTAGCTTATCATTATAGCCTACAGTATATTTGTATCAGACAAGCTTGTTTATCTTGAACCTCCCCAAAAAAAACATAAAACCTCATCGAGAAAGCTGTTCGGCTGGTTTTAAATCAGCCCTGACAACTCAATAAAGATAAACACAGGCTTCTCATATCTGTTATGTGATGAAAGCAAATAAGGCTCAGTGTTCCTGTCTTTCCAGGATGGTTCGATGAAAGAACGAAGACGAGATTTCGAAAAGATTTTTAATTATTATGACCAGGTAAGTAACTGGAGATACTTTTAATCTGCTTAGTAGCCTATATTCAGTTGAAGTAGGCTAATGTTAAATTAACAGACACATTTACACCACATTGAATAAAATTACACTTCTACAATCTCAGAGCCAAACAGGAGCGCTTGAAGGAGCGGAGATCGATGGGTTTGTGAAAGACATGATGGAAACCATTCAGGTACCCAAATTAACGTTCTGAAGAAGGAACACTATATTGTTTGTGCCAATGTATTAAAACAGTTATGTTTAGAGCGTACGTTGAAAACGTTTACGAATTTTAGAATGTAGTTCCATGTGAAATTTAACGTGTTTAGGTTTGAAACGCATAAAAATATTTTGTAATTTTCCACTCCATGTTTTAAGTAAAAATATCTCACTCTTGACATCTTTGCAAGGGTACCTTATATCAAAAGCGTGCAACTTACGGCCCATGGGCTTGAGTGTGGCCCACAGTACCTATTTATGGGGTATACTTTCCCCTTTTCTTTTCTCGTGTGATCCTCTGAGGCCGAAAATCTATCCTTTTACCACCCCAGATTCACGATGTTCCCGGACTACGCGGGAAGTCTACAAGAGAGCAATTAGTCTTTGGTTTCATTATCCAATACGCGCAGACATTCCACTCTGTTAGATGGCTTGAAGATGGTACAATCATTGGTGATGTGGTCTGCGATCTGTTCCACATTCACAAGTAGAGAAAAAACCCATGCCCGATTGGTGCATACGAATAGTTTAGCGGGAAAGCCCGACGTCGGTGCTAAGACTATAGTGGCGCACCCACGCCTTTTTTGTAGTGTCAGGCCGACGGGGCGTATGTCGGCGTCGAGAATATAAGCGAATGAAGTCTGATTGCAGCCTAATTGACTTCCATTCAGAATTTCATTAAAGGTCCGTCTAATTAGCTGCAGATAGGTCTTGTCAATCAGCTTCGTTGACCAGAAGTTGAGCGGCTGGCACGTTGAGCTACTTTCACTGCAATCGCACTAATGTATTTGTTTTTAACGTAGTTTTCTTGTTGGTGTTTTGAAGCGATATTTTGTTACTACTTATTCAAACAAGCCGAATAGCTTCTGGCAACTCATACTATGCGGCGAGGTTGAAACCTGATAATAAATAATTGCTATTAGCAAAATTAAAAATGTATGCTTTTCCAGTGAAAGACTTGGTCATCAGAAGTATTTTGTGATAAATTAGCATGCTCGACCTGTAGTATTAATTTACTCTTGCAGGTGACTCTAAAGAACATCGAAAAGTATAATAGGCTGCTGTGTTGGCCACTGTCAGAATAAGCTAGTATAAAATGCATAGGCCTACCGTGCAGTTTTGAGTGCAAAGCTGTGACTTGTTGGTACAGTAGGTCCTTGTGGTGGACAAAATACAAACATTTTTATTTGCTTAAACCGTATTTAGGTAACTGTCGAAGGTCCGGAGTTAAACGGATTCAAAGAGAAGATGTTGAGTCATACGGATAAAAACAAAGACGGAAAAATTCAGAAATCGGAGCTGGCAATGTGCCTTGGTATACGCTTAAAATGAAGCGGATGCCGCAGACTTGTACTTGATATCTGGACAACATGCTTCACTCACATAAAATATCTCAAGATTTTTTTTTATCCAGAGACAAATTAGAACTACTTCAATAGCAAGTATTGATACCATCACCTGTCAGCAGTAATGTGATAACATCAAATACAATTCATAGTTTTTTCCGTGGAATAATGTGTTTTGTAAGTCATTAATGATTCGCTTTTTAAGTTTAAGTGTAACCTAAAGTATATTGCTCAACATTATTTTTTTATTAAACTATCTAGTTTTCAGATGACATTTGAGGTACTTTGAGTGACCTCTCGTGGTATCCCAAGATGTGTCTTGTTTAACTGCGCATGTATGTAGCCTACGTGAATAATTTTTACTTTGTTTTGCACAACAGTCTACATTTTTACTCCGAGAAGAATAATGCAACACTCCGGTCAAAAGTCATACGTTATAACACTTTTAATACAAAATCCTTGTTGACTTATGTTATGAATAGGACTTTCCCAACTTATAACATCATTTCAATTCTCGAACATGTTGTACAACGCTATAGTCACATCAAGATTGAATGATTGATTATGACATTTCTTCCGAACGCTCTTCCAAAAATGAGTTTATTTTAGCATTACATCAGAATAAAAAACGAAACGCGAGCAAACAATGCGATGTTATAAATCAGACTGTCGAACGGATAAAATATCGTACATCCAATACTAAATTTTTTTTCACGTGTCTATTGTTATTGCTCTACTGTATAGCCTATAATAATAGCAAAAAGCTTTGTTGCAGTGAAAATCAATAATAGCAAGTCAACACGACGTGTGTAGTACTAAACCAAATAAAATAGAATCTAAAGCGGTGTTATTACGCTTTTATCATCGATTGAAAGAGAAATTCAATAATCGATTTGGTAAAATTAAAAGTTGAAGGATACGTCAAACGCTTAATCAAGTAACATGCTACACAATAAGTTACGGAATAACACGAGCGTCATAACGAAATTCAGATGAAAATCAAATATTGTTTTGGTTATAAGGTTAAATCACTTGCCTTCCTCTCACAGTAGCCTATTACCTTGTAGTTAAAAGTATAAGTTAGTTCTTTTATTGGTCAATAACGTCTAAAAGCAACAACGAATTGTTCAAGAAATTCCCTTATTTGATGCATGGCCACCTAAAGATCTCCAGGTGGCCATGTTTGATGTAACATTGTAAGTGTATAAGCGTTTTATGTCTTTGTGCTAATGTGGCCTATGTTAATAAGAATTGCTCACTGTCACACTATTTTGCCACCACAGACAACAAATGGACAGGTTTTATCACCATTAACATTGAAGCAAAATACAAAACATCGTTAGCCCCTTTCCTTTCAGTAACTTTGTTTCAGTTTAATCTGGTTTGTCCGCCCCGAGAGCTCAGTTGGTTGGAGCGTGACTTCGCAAACGAAGAAGCTTCAAGACCAAAGGGGACCTAATAAATGGAATAATTTCCCGGCAACAACACTTCAGCAATTGGAAAATTTCACTCTGTCAATCTGGGTAACCGACCCTGCGTCAAAAGCCTCTACGAATATGCGAAACTATCAAGAATAACCTTTCAAAGGCTTTGTCAGTCCAAGGATAAAGATTCAAAACGAAACCAGAACCAAAGAGATTAGACTACTCGCCGAAAAAATCTGGGACTAAATTGCGATGGAAATTCAGTTAGGAAGCATCTCAATACAAATCCTGATGATTTTGCACTACAAATGTTAAATGCCAGTAACATGGGACCAAACAATATCATCATTAATCTAAAAACTTTGATTTAGTTTCGTCAATTTTTAATCTCATTAGCTTTGAATCAGATTCGAGTTGTGCATCACCAGACGCTAATTCAAGTTGATCTATTTTGCTTCATAATTTGTAGCCTATGCATTTCCAACAATTCTCATTGAACTAGTGAATAGCTGCCAGTTTTTACATCAACGCACATATCTCAACGCATAGTAAGCTTCTTTTGACTTCTTAACTGGTCTGTCATTGCGATAAACTGAATAAGATGATTGGCATTAGGTGTCATTGCCAATATCACATGCTCTCACAACCACGATGGTTGTTCATACCCAAACAGTTCAAAATCAATTTTATATTTTATAAATAATTTTCTTGCTAAAGATTTTGAAATCGATTCAAATATTTTTCTTGTTATATCATCGCGGCTTTCAGAAACAACTTTAGGAAAGAATGCTTGTGCATGATAATCACTTATTTTTAGTTTCTTCTTAATATACTCCAGGTCATCAGACAGAGTTTCAAACTTAGCTATGTAATCGTAATTAGCCACACATGGCTCACAAATCTTGTAAACCTTTCTCCAATTTTCATCTTTGACATTCTTATCCAAGAGAAGAAAATTGACAAAATCTTCAAAACTAGCTATCCCATCATCCGGCTTCATTCGGTCATAAATGTTTTGACGCAAAAGTTTGTACTTGGCAATCATTCTCCTTGATATTGCTCCGTAGAAGTCAGTCAATTGTCCGGAAGTTGGAGCCAATTTATTGAAGTAAGCGGAAACAAGACGACTGAACGGATGTTGTACTAGAATGATCTGGAAAAAACAAGCAGTGGAGGTAAGGAGAGTTTGTTTAACTAACAACATGATCATGATAGACTTTCAATTAAGTGTGCCAGTAGCGCACCCAGAAAAAAGTTTAGGGGGAAGGCTAATTCAGAAATGTCGGCTGAGTGATTTGCGACAATAGTGACTGCAGTGGCGTATCCTGGTGGGTTGAGCAAGGGAAGCAATAAAAGTCGTGGGATAAAAGCGTGCCGATGGCACGCGTATTCTAGGGGGGTTCGGAAGCAAGACCCCCGGAAAATTTTTGCAAAATTACACTCAAATAATGGATTATAGTGCTTTCTGGAAACATTTTTAGGGTAATATTTGTATGAAATTTATTAGCAGATAAACAGCTATTAACTTAAAATGAAAGGTAGCTCTTTCACGAACGGGCAAAAACTGCGGCTCAAATTAGAGAACACCAAAAATTCAGCTTAACTGCTCAGTTACAGCTAGCCTACCTACTGCTGTAGTAGCCAGGATAACAGTGTAAATCTAACATTAGGCTCAAACCTTTTCTTGCGAGGCAGATATAACCACAAAGCCTTAGATTTTCTCATTACGCACCGGAATAATACCCAACAGGAAGCAACTCTGAGATTGCTTCCACAGATTAGTTAAAAGAAACGTAAGTGGCGTAAACTTTGCTCTGCTTTTTTCCTTTGTTTCTTCGTATAGCAAAAACGAGAACAATGGATGCGGTACGAATCTCTGCTTCCGTAAGCTTCCAACTTTAAAAAAATTAAAACCTAGATGGGGACATGAGTTAGAAACTGTTCTAATTCGTATTCAGGTAAAGCAATTACGAAATCGTATTACTGAAAAATATTATTTTTTTTTCAATTTTGGTAGGGGAAGCAATGCTTCCCTTGAGGATACGCCCCTGAGTGACAGTGACAATAGGCCAATACCAATCCCTTTGATTAATATTTAAGGCACTCACGGCCCACAACCCGCCGGTTTTCGATATATCAGGATTTGTTTTCTCAATTAGATTACAAGTTGGCCTAGTGAACTCCATGTTACTAGCACCATCAGCATCCTACATTCCAATGTCTACTCTCGCAACCTTCTATAGATCTTGACTGTTTCCTCATGTATGACAAAATAGAATTAGCTTTCTGTTTGCCAATACAAATAAGTACGAAAACAACAACTAGCACAAAAACAGTTTGAAACAAAACACTAATTTTGTAAACATTAAATTTGATGTGGACGTTTTTCCTACTTACAAAACATTCAAAATTAGTTCGTATTTTCAACTGAAGTCCTAGACGCCTTCGTCATTCTGCTCAAATTTCGTATAGGCCTATAGTTTTACATGTCCGTGTGATTCAGCATTGACGTACGGCAGCCTACATCGGCATGTCCACCAGACATTTGACGACGAGAGCATCTGAACTTTAAAAGTGCCATCAAAGACCATATCATGGAGTGTTCTTTTTGTACCGATCGAAAATTCTCTGCTGACTCATTTAAAATTTTACGCAAAGGCAAATCCCAATTTGACATCAACATTCAGGAATTAAGCAGTGTTAATCAAAAGCTACAACCCAAATTTAAACAAAAAATTAACTTATTTGCTGGAGGCGCGTCTATTTTCCTCAACATTTACTTGATGTAGATATCATGTTCCCTGTGGTGCAAATTTTTTGTAGTTATTTACGTAGTTGTCTTTTCCTAATATTTGAAATTTATTGTATTTTTACAAATATTTTCAAGTTCCTGATGAGGGCTTGTTAAGCCGAAAACGTTCTAGTGTTAAAACTATTTGTAAATATGTAAAGTATATTGTTATAATGATCAGCCTTGTTGTATTGTTGTGTTTTATTCATATCTAACCTGTAAGCAAAAGGTATAAATGGGCAACATACAAAAACTTGATTTTTGGTGGCGGGTTTGAGGGGGCTTGAGCCCTCTTAGCCTCATGCTGGGTGCGCTACAGAAGTGTGAAAAGCAAGTCCATACACATATAACTGAGTTTTGCAGATAAAAAGACATAAGCGTAAACAAGAACGTGATTGAAACAAAATTTTGAAGAGATATTATGGACGCTGAGTATCCAAACAAACAGATTGAAGATGTGTGCATGCTTCAGTCTGTTGCTGTGGAATGGTTTTGAATCTTTATCCATCTGACAAAACCTCTGATAGGTTATTCTTGGTAGCTTCGCATACTTGTAGAGGCTTTTGACGCAGGGCCGATTACCGAGGTTGACAGAGTAAAGTTTTCAATTGTTGAAATGTTGTTACCCGGAAATTATTCCATCCATTAGGTGCTGCTGAATGGAGAGCAGTCCTAAAATGCGTTGCTCAAGCGCATACCCCGAAAACCGAACCAGCGCTGTGTGATCTTGAGTCAGGTGCTTAACCACTGAGCTTACGGGTGGACATACTTCAATATATATAACAGCATACTATACAATAGATAACGCATTTTTACGTATTTTTCAATTTTTCTTTTTTACTCGTGCTAGCTAAAGATGTTATTACTATAGCGAAATCGATTCTTAATAAATTACACTAAGATGTTAGATTGTTGTGCAAATGCCAGCATTTGATGAATGCAAAATAGCAGATAAGTATTTAAATCTTTATTAACACTGAGATAGTTTTATTTACTTTTTAATTAAATGCAGTTTAGTTGAGTACGGTAATTTATTTATTTTTTTTTGCCTAAAAATATTGCATGTTTACTCAACTTTGAATTGGTGTATACGCCGATGATGACTGAATTTCTTTTCACTTGACTGTGCTGCTTATGTGAAACCCGAGTGTCCGTTTGCCATCAAATTAATAAATTCTCTTTGAGTGAGCAAAGCAAGATATTGTAAAAAAGGAGAAAAATAATTGCATTTTGTTTTATTTGGAGGGGCACGTGACCAAGAAGTCTCCACTGGTTTCGCTTCTATACAATGTAGGCTTTATTACAACTAAAATAACTGCATAGTAGTCCTATCATGGTTTTGTGTCCACTCATCTGAGGACAACTGAAACACTACTTTGAAATTAATGACTGGTGTAGGCTATTTGGAAATACGAATTTAAAAAGATTAACTTAGAGCAGTAGCCAGCATTTAGTACAACAAGGTCGCCTACTGTGTATTCTGTGTAGGCTATATTTTTTTACAAACTGATATTTTGTAATTTTGCAACAGCTTTATTCGGGATTCTTAAGTTTTTGTTAGCAATCAAACAATCCTTGGTTGTCGCCGCTGCTTGTGACTATTGTGACGGATCTAGTTTCTTGATTTTTGCCAGATCTTCAGCTGAAGATATTTCACAAAAAGGGTACCTAGATTAGCCTGTCGTGCCGATTGTGCTGTGGCCTACTGCACATGAAATCGTTAAGCAAAATTAGGTATCGTGGTCGAAAGAAGATTTCCAACTGTGATAAACAAACTAAGTGGTCTGTAAGACCGTTGTAAAGTCCTGGAGACCAAAAATAGGACAATTAGTTTAAAATTTGACAAGGTTAAGTTTGAAACTAAAATTTGACCTTGAAACACAGAGATGCACCATGATAATACTCAAGACAATAAATATTTTCACTGCTAAAGTGGAGAACAATCAGACTTGTGAAATTAACGCTTCACTGAAACTAAAATTCAACCGATTGCATTTTGTAATTGATTTTTCTATTTTATATAAAGTAATAAAGAAACATAGGTTACCTGGTAAGAATTCGCCAAAGCTTTTCTTCTAGAATACGTGTTCTTGATAGGTTTAACGCTTATGTTTTCCTTTGCAAAGTTCATAACTTTTATGCCTTTGATTTCACCTGCCAAAAACGACTCGACAGAATAAAAATTCTCCATGACCAGAAAAGCTCTCAGCCATTCGCTATATCCGCAATTTTGAATGTGGCATACCGATGTCTAAAGAGAAAAAGTATATTAGCAATTAGCATATTACAATTATACCACTTTGCTTCAAACGTAAAAGGGAGTTTTACAAAATGGTTTATTAATTTTATTTAGACAAGCAAGGAATAATTGAAGCAGAGATTTTTTTTCCATTAGTTATTTGTTTGCGATTCTTGGTTAACCAGTTTGTGCTACTTGGTTCAAACACAGTGGTTCCTAACCGTTTTTTCTGACACGTCTCCCTTTAGCATGGATCACATGCTTTGAGCCCCCTCGCAACTTTGAACAAGCGCAACACTAAAAACAATTTTGTTTATTTACTGATCATGGTACCCTATATTTTAGTGAGAAACTGTAATTGAAATTTATTGCTTTTTAGCAACTAGATAATTATTAATATTACGAGGTTTAACTCCAGAAATAGCGCAACGAATGGCAGCTAGTCTTCAACTCACAGCCTGTACTTGGCCTTGACAGCAACCGCAGTAAAAAAATGGGGCAAAGATGCGGATCCGAGCACTGTTAGTATTTGAATATCCTGAGTTGAGACAAGCGAGTAAATGGGAAGATAATCTCGAGATCCAGTTCTTCGATGTCTCGCCCAGCTGTGTGGTTAAATTTCAAAGCAAAACTCTTGCGGTTTTTCAAAAATAGTTTTGATGGATTCTAAGTTTTATTAATATTTGAAAACTATTTCATGATTTTAGCTTTCAAGGCATTTGGCTGAGTTCTTTGCTTGATTCGTCTGCTTAAATTCAAAGCTATAGGCTACCGTTTGTAAGTGCAGCATTCCAGTTACTGAAGCCCACTCGATTTCCTTGTTCAACGCGACTCTTCTAGAAGTAGAGTTTGAATATCAAAGTTTCAATTAGCATTCTTCTTCCTTTAAACATTTGTGTGGTAAGTCCAGGTTTTCGATCAGATTGTATGTCTTTAGGCCTACACAGACAGTTGCAATGAGCTCCAGCTTTTGTAAAGTTAAGCACTTTGATAACTATTGTGTGTTCAGGACACCTTTCATGGTTTGCTAAAGGTAAAGTGTTCAATGCTTAAGCTTCGTGATAAACAATGCAATGAATTTTAGCACTAAAAGTGGATTTTATTCTTTTTTATATATAACGAAGCCAGATTGCAGAGCAAGCACAACAAAAGTTATGTCTGTATACACAATTCTATATCACTGATTTCCAGTTTCCAAAGAAATGTAAACGAAAAAAAAACAGTAGGCTATATGACATTGAATTCACTGCATACTGCAAAAAGTTTAAATAATGTTGAAGATCTCGCGCTCCCTTTGTGAAATGGTTGACGCATCTCTAGGGGGCGTGCCCCCTGGTTAAGAACCACTGTTCTAATAACCACTGTTAAGAGCCACTGTTCACTTTGTTTCACTAGAAACAAAGTAAACTGCTTACCAAAGCTGTATCAGTTAAATTAAAATCGAAGACAAAGCTAATTAAAAATAGATTTTATATTAACATAGCTTGCAATGGAACTTAGAGACTGAACATTTTTTATGCAGATGAAAAAAAATTAATTGGTTATTAAGCATTTCTTTATTAATTTAGTAATTACAAAAAAATAAACTTACGCTATAACTTTTTGAATAGAAATTGCGTAACTGTACAAATAACGATGGTGTTGTTGGCATAGGAGAGTTTTTAAACAGTTTTCTGCATTTGCTTTTCATGATAAATTGCCTTTCAGCCTGAGTTGCTTCCATTAGCGTTGTAAAATTGTGATGAAACTGTAGGTCACTCTCCAAACTTGCTTCGACTTTAGTTTCAGTGTCCATCACGCTCGCGTTGTACGCGTTGCTACGTTTGTTTTCAAAGACCGCATTGGATGATTTGCCCTGTAAGTTAATAACTTATGATTGATATAATTGATAAAAAACGTTTCCAACAACTTTTGTTCATTGTTAGTTTTTAATTTTCACTGAAAGGGGGTTCAGTCGAAGTAGATCAGTTTGTCAATTTGCAGAAAAATTTCCAATGGTGGACTTTGATCTTTCTGGTGCCGGGCAAATCAATCGAGCACCAAAAAAAGTTCACAAATAAAAAAGTCTGTCATCTTTTTTGCGATCCTGGCCAATCTCAGATAAACATTACATCTCCGTGGCATAGGTTCTGAAAATATCTTGATGGCAACCCCTCCTTGGTGGAGAATCAATGAAAGACCCAACAACACTTCTCGCAAGTTTTGACACTGCTACCAGAAGGTAGTTGTCCACTGCAACTCGTATAAAAGCAAAACAGATTAAAACAGAAGCCAACTAATGCTGATACGGAATGGCGAGACAACCATACTGTTCAACAAGCAACTCCCCTCCCCCAAGCTAGACAATAATAGGGCATCTTCTATTGAAATGTCCAGTAGCCTAATCCAACTTCAAAGAGGAAATCACACTGGCTACAAATGCAACAATCGTCTTAAGGATAGGCTAAATCGACATCTATTGAGTTTATAAATAAATATCAGCGTCATACGAAACAACAAGTGAAAACAGCTAGCTTGGAAAATAGTTACCAACGGTTAGCCTACAGTAAACTAATGACATACCGTTTCAGAATATGACTCTAAAAGAAAATTCCAGAAAAGTGAATACAAAACTCCAACAAATATTCCTGCATAAAACTTTGTTTTCAAGTCCATGATCTGATTAGTCTATTAGCAAAATTTCATCTGTGAGCAAGACTGTTTACATTTATCCAACGCAGACATTCGAAATCTAACTTTTATAAGTTTTTCTATTTAGCACAAAGCTGTAAAAGCCCTCAGCAAGTTCTGATTTTAAATGAAATCAAATCATACTTTTACTCTCTTGATTAAACTAAAACCCGATGTGTTTGCTATTAGTGATAGGGTATTTCTCTTATCTCAAGTAGGAAGCTATTAACAATATTTGAAAACACTTGATATTCAACTTTTTGCAATCAAACCTGTGTTTTAACTTTAAAATTTTCAGTCTTAGTATTGTTGGTAACCAGTTGAATGCACACGGTTTGAATTTCGTGAAGAAAAAGGTTATTTGATTCCGGCGTAGCCTCAAGCAACTCACAGTGAACGCCGCTTATTGCGGTTCATCCGGGCTGACTGGTTGGTTAAGCATTTTGTGGAGATCATAATATGTTGTCTAGCTTGCACGATTTATCATGCAATGACTTTATTTTTCTGCGGTAAATCTAATCAGCCGGACTTTAAATTCTGATAATCAGTTTCAGCCAGCACAGATGCACTGTTAGCTACACAAAGTGTAACACCTATATCCGATTCTTTTCATACAAAAACAGTAATTTTATTTTATTACAAGAGCAAGGTTTTAATGACACAAAAAGATGTCTGCTCCGATGGCGCAGTTGGTTAAAGGCTTTTACGAAGAAATTACAAGATCAAGCAGCGCTGGTTCGAATCCCGGGGTGTGCGGTAGAGCAATGCATTTCAGCGGCACCTAGTGAATGGAATAGCTCACAGACAACACCACATCAACAATCGGAAAACTTCACCTTGCCAATTTCGGTGAACAGGCCTACGTTAGTGGTTTAAAGCCTCTGCAAGTATGGGAAACTGCCAGAAATATGCTCCAAAAGAAGATTTCCTAGTCTGAAGATAAAAATTTCCACAGTCAATCAAAAGTAAAAAAAAAAAAATGTGGACTGAATATATCTAACAAAATTCAACTAAACTGCTTGTTTTTTTGAGCTTTTAGGCCTACATGAACACAAAAAACGATTTGAATGCAATACGCAATGAAGGGGGAAGAACAAGCACTTTCTCGTGGTCCCTCTCGTCAGTACCATATCTTCAAGAAAATAGATATGCGAAGCGAAGCTTGTCACACTCGAGCAAACCAGGCCCAGGTTCAGCGCAGGGTGCAGGCGCGAATCTAAGAGTTTTTTTCGGGGGGGGGGCCAGAAAATTTGAAAATCAATTAAAAAGAAAGAAAAAGCTAAACAGATATGAACAATGATACTACGACATATACGATATGCTAGAAAATAGACATTAAAACAACCATTTTCATCAATTGTGATGCCGAGGGACTAATATCAGCTGTTTAGAAGCATATCAAACCATTTGATGCGGAAACATACAATTTTTCACAAAATTTCGGGGGGGGCCCGGGCCCCCTGGGCCCCCCATAAATCCGCGCCTGGCAGGGTGGATAGGGAAACGCCCTTATCAGGGCGCGGCAGCTCCTCTGTCGAAAAGTACCGACGACCCACCGTACTGCAGCTGAACACCGAAGACATTACGGCCAGCAAGCTCAGCATCATCGAGTATCTGGCCACAAAACATCAGGCCCTCGTTATTCTCCTCCAGGAGACCCACTGCACATCTGTGGATAAATTGATATTACCCAACTTCACACTCGCAGGCGCAACCATCAGCAGGAAACACGGCCTCGCCACGTTTGTCCATGAGCAACTGAGCTGGACGCCAATCGACCAGTCTAGTGCCCAATCGGAGATAGGCCTAGAGTGGCTATGCATAGACATATCAGGCTATCACATCATCAATGTCTATAAGCCACCACCCTCACGCTTAACACCAACAGCTATCCCAGTGTTCCCCCCACCCAGCCTCTATGCTGGCGATTTTAATTGCCACCACGTTGACTGGGGCTACAACACCATCAACATCGACGGAGAAAGCCTGGCCTCATAGTCAGCCAATAACCTCACCCTACTGCAAGATCCCAAGGGTGCAGCGAGCTTCTTCTGCGGACGCTGAAACACTGGTACAAACCCCGATCTGGCTTTCGCAAGTGATGACCCCGATAATTGCCAACCGGACAGACGTGTGCTAGAGAAGTTCCCCAGGTCCCAACATCGAGCCTCGATTATCACGGCTCCAACGCTCATAATGCCTGTCCTGAGCAAGCCTGTTAAGCGATGGAACTTCAGAATGGATAACTGGGAGTACTATAGCCTCCTCACCAATGAAGCCACACAGTATCTCCCATCTCCTCACACCAACAACGTGGAAGAAGCCTACCAAGACTTTTGTGATGCAATAACATCAGCGGCAAAACAATCTATCCCCCGCGGCCGCCGAAAGACCTACATACCGTGCTGGGATAAGGAGTGCGAAAGCCTCTACTCCGACTTCCTCCACGCCCCTCAGGGCAATGACGCCAACAGCTCAGCCACAGCTCTGCTGGCAAGGCTGGACTCAAAGAGGAAGGAGCGTTGGACAGAAGCCGTTGAATCAATCGACTTCACGCACTCCAGCCGCATAGCATGGAGTACACTGAACAACCTAACTGGCAGATTACGTGCCTCTCGTCAACAATGTCCCGTTTCAGCAAATTCCATCTCCTCACAACTTGTGGAGAACGGGAAATACAAATCGAGAGACCGGGAATCAGATAGATCCTTCTTGCAAGAAATGACGGACCTCTGGAGGGTAACAACCCCAGACGGGGACAGCATCTCGTGTGAGTTCACCCCGGAAGAATTTTCCGCCGCCCTCCAGCACATAAAGCCAGGTAAAGCCCGGGCCCTGACCACCTATGCCCGGAGTTGATACTCCATGCTGCTGCCTCCTTAACGTCCTGGTTAAAAGACTTCCTTTCCTGCTGTTTGCGCCACCTGAGAGTTCCCAGAATATGGAGAAGAGCCTTTGTGGTTGCAGTTCCTAAGCCGAAGAAGCCCCTAGAAGACCCGAAGAGCTACCGTCCAATCTCACTGCTCTGCATCCTTTCAAGATCCTCGAGAGACTCATATACGCCCGTGTCGAACCAATAATAGATCTGCAGCTCCCCCGTGAACAAGCTGGCTTCCGACACGGACGATCAACCGTAGATCAGGTCACACTTATGACCCAAGACATTGAGGACAGCTTCTCGGCTAAGAAGAAGGCTGGCGCCGTGTTTGTTGATCTCACGGCTGCCTATGATAACGTATGGCATAGCGGCCTTACCTGCGAGTTACTCCGTCTACTCCCTGACAGACACATGGTCCATATGATGATGGAACTTGTGCAAAACCGCAGTTTTACCCTCACAACCGGTAGCAGTCGTCGAAGCAGACTACGCCGACTTAAAAACGGCGTCCCACAGGGCTCAGTCTTGGCTCCTCTCCTGTTCAACATATACACCTACGACTTGCCCCCCATCATCTCCAGGAAATATGCTTACGCATACGACCTGGCACTCCCGCACTCAGCAGGAAATTGGCAGTCAGTGGAGAGGAACCTCAGCCAAGACATGCAAACACTATCAGCATATCTCCAGAAATGGAAGCTACAGCTCAGCAAGTCAAAGACAGTGTCGGCGGCCTTCCACCTTAACAACCGGGAGGCACAGCGTGAGATAAACATCAACATTGATGGGGAACGCCTGCCCTACTGTGCCGAACCTACATACCTCGGCATAACCCTGGACAGGTCACTCACGTACCGCCGGCACTTAAAGTCACTGCGCAAAAAGCTATCTACACGCGTCGCACTTTTGAGGCGATTAGCGGGTTCCGGCTGGGGAGCTGGTGCTAAAACTCTTCGTACAGCTACCCTAGCCCTTGTTCATTCCACCGCTGAGTACTGCGCGCCGGTCTGGTGTCGTAGTTCTCACACCCACCAGATTGATACCGCCATCAACGACGCACTGCGTACTGTGACTGGATGCCCCTTCCCACTCCAACGGACTGCCCACCCATCCTAGCAGGCATCCAACCCGCTGAGCTACGCCGTAAAGGAGCCACGATTTCTCTCTCTTGCCGCGCTTTGGACCCCGACTATCCCTTCCATGCAACATTCAAGCTACCACCATCTATTAAGCAGCGGCTGAAATCAAGACGCCCCTTTGTGCCTGCCGCACAAAAACTACTTAAGAACGCAGAAGAACTTGGTTTAAGTGCGGCACACTGGACGAACCACATGTGGAACACGGAGTGGCAAAATCACACCTCCACGCTCCGTGACTTCATACCCGACGCCGATCCCCGCCCACCAGGGATGTCCCTCACAAGGCTTGCCTGGGTCAGGCTTAACCGCCTGCGAACTGGCGTCGGCCGCTTTCGTTCGGACAGCACAAGTGGGGCCTGGCTCCTTCATCAGAATGCGAGTGTGGTGCCACGGAACAGACCGCAGACCATGTCATCCACCAATGCCTAACCCACCGGCCTCCACACGGTGCACATGGTTTGAGGGTCCTGGACGACGAGACTGCTGAGTGGCTGAAGATTTCCTGCCCTCCAATCTAGCCTGGAAAGATCGCTCATACGCCATCATCATCATTATTATTACCCAGTGTTAGATAAGTAGCCTACTGTAGTTAAGATACGACTGAAGTCTCAGTCATGACAAGCTAGAGGCTAGACATTGTTTTACTGATACCAACGTACTGTAAGTGCACATGGAAAGACTGCAGTAAGCTAATGCAATCGCAGAAATTTAGACAAAACACAAGTTAATGACGAAAGTCTCACTCAAGTTTAATAACACTTTTTTTAATATCTATTTTCATTTAAGAGACATTGGTGAAGTTTTCCAATTGGGAAAAATAAAATGGGCACTTTGAGCGCAGCACTAGCTGGGTCTCTCAGGTCCGATGCGTCAACATTGCAGCATAGCGGGGTCCAGGTAGACCAAAACTTTATCGAGAAGAACTTATTAAGCGTGACCTTTTAGCCCTAAACGTGGATTTTTCAACCCAACACATCGCAAGGCAGGGAGAGGAAGGCTTCGTTCTGGACAGACAGCCCTCGCCCTCGCCCTCACCATTAAGATTAAATCAAGGCCTGTAGGAGATGATTTAAGTTGGTTTTGACAATTTTATTTTTCATTAAAATCATAGTTTAGTGTCAAAGAAATAAGTTAATTGTTTTAATTTTTTTTTTTTTAGGCATTCAAGTTTACTAGTTACAGTAGTTTGTGTCTTGCTTAGGCTACAATTTATTCATGACACAGTAGCCTATTTGAACTCGACTTAAGGAATCAAATATTACATGCTATACAATGTGCTGCTATAACCACGAAGGTTTTTCATATCCAAACAGTTCAAAGTCTTTTTTGTACACCTCATATAACCTGTTCGCCAGTGGTTTAGGTATTTTTTTGAACGCTTTTGCAGTCTTTTCTTCGTCTGTTCGCAGATAATTACTTTCAAAAAATGCTTTCTGATGATAGTCCGAAATGTTAAGCATGATTTTTAAGTTATTCATGTCTTCTGTGATAGTTTCAAACTTGGCAATGTAATCGTAGTGCGCCAAGCAAGGATTGCAAATTAGATCATAAGATTTCCAATGATCATCATAATCTTTTTGAAAAGACAAAAAATTAATGAAGTCTTCAAACGTTGCCCCTCCATTATCTTTCATGGTTCTTTCAGTAACATTGTCGCGAACTCCTCGGTACATTTTATTGATTCTTCTAGAAATAGGTCCATAGTAAGTTGAAAAACCATCTCCATCCAACACCATTTTATCATTGTAAGCAGAAACAAGACGGCTGAACGGATTTCGCACCAAAATTATCTGTAAATAGCAATATAAATATGATGTTAATGATGTATAGGCCTACCAGCAGCTACAAAAAAATCTTCAAGATCAAGCAGCGCTGGCCCAATTCTCGAGGTGTGCGCTTGAGCAATGCATGCTAGGACTGCTTTCAATTCAGTGACATCTGGTGGATGAAAAACCTCACAGACAACAAAATTTCAGCAATTGGAAACTTTACTTTGTTAAGTCGTTGACGGGATCCGCGTTAGTGGTTCAAAGCCTCTGCAAGTATGCGAAACTGCAAGGATTAAACTTTCCAAGAAGCTTTCTCAGTCCGAGAATAAAGGTTTCATCAATCAATCAGTTTAGCCTCATGTCGTTTAACTCGATATCGCTGCAACCAGTGGCGATGACTGTGGTTGTCGTAGCTCATAGAGTGGGAGGCTACAGAGTCACGTTTGGTTTTTTGAAGAGTTTGTGTCTGTTACTTTTACATTTTTTTATTATTTCCTGGGAATTAGCTTTTAGATTTTCTATAGAGGGACACACATTTTTCTAACAACCAAACGTGATACCGCATTGTTCCAAAACAACGATCAAGAATTTCGGTTGCATCAAATTGTTCCTACTAATCATTGTTAGTTACAATATCCTATATCCCTATTAATGGAAAGGAACAGCAAAAGTAACTTTTTTTTTTGTTTCCGTTGCGGTAGCGATTTAATATAACTTCCGCTGCTTTTTATTTTTTCATTAAGGAATCGCAGATGTAGGTTGATTGACGATAATGAGAAAAACAAAACAGATTTGGTTGGTGCTGTAATACTGTAGTTGAAGTAGGTAGGTCTACCTCGTATCTGTTCAGTTGTCATCGTCTTAACAAATTTACAAACTTTACAGGCTTTAAAATAAAAAAAATACTTTAAATAATTAAATTCTTAAATTTACAATAATCGACTACTTGTTGTCATTGTCTTTTCATTGATCTGTAGCAAGTTGTTGCCGATAGCAGCAATTGAACAGGTCTGTTTTCTAAGAAGGTTTTGAGCTTTTCGGATCCGCTGTGTTAACAGTGACATGCCGATGCAGGAGTGTTCGCAAGAAAAATATTTTGTGTTTGTTTTAATTTCAAAGAATTTTTTTCTTCTTTTAGTGTGAATAGTGAATTCAAAACCAAACAACTTGCCAACTGGTCAACCTTGCGTGCGTTCAACGCAATCTACGTTTCATCAAAATACTTCGTCATCAATTTCATTTGAGTTTCTTTCGTTTTTTTTATTGTGAAGAATTTTGTTTGATTTCAATAAAAACAGTTGATTCCAACGGCCCTAGCAACATACCTTTAGAGATTTCATCCATGTTTCTCTTGCCAAATATCTGTCTTTGATTGACCCAATAGAAGCAAATGTTTTTGCTAAATTCATTACCTTTGCCCCTACTATTTTACCCTTTAAGTGGTCTTCCACAGAGAAATAGTTGTCCATCACCAGAATAGCTCGCAACCAACTACTAGAACCGCATTTTTGAATTTGACACACAGATATCTGAAATTTAGTTTAGCAAATGTATAAATTTAATTAGTAAGCTACTGCAGCATGCAGGCCACAGCAAATAAAGCTTTTGTACTTTTATCACTGTCTGTGGTAGATAAACACAGCAGCTCATGGATACGTAAATGTTCCACATCTGCTGTATGATTTTTAACTATGTGCGGAAATATAACACTTCAGTTCACAAAAGTGATGCATAAGCAGGGCCGTGTGAGCACTATCTTAGGCTTTCCCGAAATCCACTAGTGGGCCCCTATGCCTATATATAGTGATGGCGCTCAAAAATAGGACAAGAAAGCAATAGGTTAGAGCTGCAAACTCTTTCAATCTAAGAAAAAATTCACATTCATCAATTTAGCAAAGAGTAAACTACTCTCAGATTTTCTACAAAAATTAAATAAGCTAAGCAGACATTGCAGCCGCTGATCTATGTAGAAAAAAGTTAGAGAATTATCAGAGTTTTAAAATTGATAAAATAAATAGAAAGTGTAAAACTTATTGTCAGAAAGCGTTAAGTCATAAAGGGGGTGTGGGGGATTTCTCCCGCCCAAAATTGTTTACAAATGCAATCTTGTTTTGGTCACTTTTTAAGCATTTTTAAGAGCAATAATGTGTTTTTCACCAAGATACACATTTTGTATGACATTGGTGCAACCATAGGTCACTATGTAGCCAATGTAACAAAATTCATCAAATTAAAATAGGATTTGGGTAAATGGTTGGGTTTAGAATTTAAGTTAGCCTAACATTTCAAAAAATAAAAAATTATTCTCGATTACAGAAAGACTTCAATAATTTACTTCTTGAAAATTTGTATAGCCTAGTGTGGTGCATAGCCTTTCAGCAGGTTAGTAGCCTACTTCGAAATTCATCTTAAGTATCCCCACCTTCACCTACAGCAGGGGTCGGGAACCTATGGCTCGCGAGCCATATATGACTCTTTTGAAGACGGCATCTGCCTCGCAAAAAAAAACAATCTTCTAAAGTGCAAACCGCAAAAATTTTATCTTAACTTTTCATTACAATATTAGAGCTGAAAATGCGCTCAGAATGCACCAAATTAATTGTCATTTTTCATTTTTTTGTGAGGGAGACCCCCCAACCCCCCCGCTGTTTTTCTCCTCTTGCTAAGACATGTTTCCACTTTTAAAACTTTATCAGTGCCACCACGTGTTAATTGTATTAAGTGTTAAAGCATTACAGTATAACCTATGGCTATCACGGAAATGTAATTCCAAAAATGTAGTTTTAATGGCTCTCTTACTCAAAAAGGTTCTCGACCACTGACCTACAGCGTAGTAGGCCTATATTCTCGACCCATTTCACATTATAGCCCATTCCATTAATACTGAATTTATTAATTTAATTGTAATTATAGGCAATTTCAGTGAGCAGGGTTTATTTTAGAATATTAGTCTACATTGTTTTGTTAGGTTTTGGTGGCACACAAAAATTTTTTCCCGCTTATTCCACTTCTGAAGCTATGCATGCTCATTGCTCAATATCACTGGTTCGGTAAATAAAATGTGGTCTAGTGAGCAAAGCGAGTGAGAAAATTTTGCAAAAGTAGAAAAAAAATGTTAAATGTAAAATGACAAGCCGAAAAACGTACGTCGTGAGCCCTTAGAGGTAGGCTGCTATAGGTGGGCCCCCAGCCGGGATTTGAAAAGCAGTAAATACGGCGTGGCACGATTTACGCTATTAATTGTCGAACTTGTGTAGTAGAGTTTTTTTTTCAAATAGCCAAAAAACATTAAACAGAATAAATTGAGTGGAGCCCTAAACAGCCGTGGGCCCTCCCCAATCGGCCGAGGAATACGGGGGACGGTTAACACGGCCCTGTACATACGTTATTATAGTCACTAAAAACTATATTTTTGCGAGTTTACTATTTGTTATCAACTATTAAGAAGCTAAATTAATTATAATTTTGACTGTCTTCAGTGCATGTCATGTCAACATGTCATGCTGTTCAAGTTGCCCATGCTTTCATACTTTGTAATTCTTTGAATACAAGGCATTCTTTTGAACGTAAAAAGGATGATCTCTTCTCGAATTTTCTTGCAAATCTTCTTGGCAAGTTTTCCGAAGACTGAATTGTCTCTCAGCTTGAACAAATTTCATCATGTCCACCAAATCGCATTGCAAATCTTTGTTGGTTTTCGAAACAGTTTGATCCGAAGCGTTTTCTGAAGTCAACTCTACTGCTTTATAGGTGACATTTTTGAAAGGTTGAAATTCGTATCCGCTCAGCTCCCTCCGAAAAAACTCATAATTTTTTATTTTCTGTAATGAAATTAAGAAGATTAATTGTAACATTTTAGAGATGTCAAATTATCTGCATTTGGCCACAATTTATTAGCTAGCATCATTTTGCATTGGGCAGAAGAAAACAAAATTTAAGTTTGTAAATGATTTCGGTAACATGACATAATGCATTTGCCAAAGTTCAGCCTTAACCATAACAAGGTTAATACGACAAGACTGTACAAATATTAGCACGATAAAAACTACAATACAAACAACGTAATTATAAAAATGCTGTATCAAAGGAAATAGACTGCAATACACTTTTGCAACTTACTCAACTAAAACGAAAAATTGCAGCAGAAACAAAAAATAAACATTCAAAAAAAGCTAAAGTAGAGATTTTTGCTGACTTTAAAAATAAGCATACTCATTTACTCAATGGTATTTTAGTAAGCCGACCTGCACCACTTTACTAACAATGGCTATTAACATGTTAATGATATTTACTTTTTCAATAAACAATAAATACTACAAAAAGTGCTTTATGCCAAGCAAAAAATCCAAGCAAAGCAAATTACATCAAATATAATTATTACTTTCTGAAACCTCTACAGCATGTTTCACCCTGAAAGGAGGATCACCAGAAGGTCTTTATTCAAATAGAATATTTTTCCACAGTATTCCACCATTTCCAAATATTTTATTTTGAGGAATAATTGTTTGTTTTTGTTCTGTATCGAGCTAAGGTTCTTATTAACCCTTTTTCCTGTGACGTATTTTGGCCGGTTGACTTGCGGACGGGGGGCGGTTCGACACTATCACTTTGAGCTCGTGTAACTCAAAAACTAAGCAAGATAGATCAATCAAATTTTCACATGGTGTAGATAATTTATCTGACAACATAATATCGAAACTCTTTTGCAATTTGTTCAACAGCGCAACTTGAAAAATCAAAGAATTTGATGGTTGGTCATATTTTTTTATTTGACTTGAGAAATTGCTTCTTAATTAACTTATAATTGAGTGTGACGGGTTAATTCCATTGTGTAGATTTTAATCTCTTACGCGGAGACGTCGTCTACGCTTCAATGAAATCGTAATTGGCGTCCGACTCGCGTTTGCTTGTTGTTTTGCCGGAGGCATTGTAAAAAAAGATTTGCTTTGTTTCAACATTTGCAGAGAATGAGACAAAATCACCGAAAAAAAATATTTCAAGTTCTTTTTGAGCCACATGTTTATAGTCTACACTTTTTCAAACGTACTGTCATTACTTGATATTGGAACTAAATCAAGCAAATTTTTTTTCACATTCACACTGTCGAATTTGGTTATGCATGATCAAGAAACACTTTGTATTTCGCAGCACATCTCAGGAAGCTATTTATTCGTTTTTAACATTATTTCAACGTCTAAAGAGGTTGAATCGATGTAAAACATGTCTGATTTGCTGTCTGGGTAGCGGTTGAATACAGAAAAGTAAGGTGGCCTAATGGTGTCACGTGGTATTGAACAACAACCTATCCAAAGGTAGTGACTTGCTTCGATAGGAGCTTGTTCCATTTTAGGCCATCATGCACTCCAAAAACAAAGAGCGTCTAAAACTCCTGACTGATAAACTATGTCACGATGCATTCCAAAGTGATATGTTTCAATACTTACCAACAATGATCACTTTGAATGAAACAATTTTGCAAACAGTTGTGACAAAATGTAGTGATAATAATAATCGTTTAGTCAAATCGTGTTGGTAAGCCATAGAAGAGGTCGTTTGCCAAATGGAACTCCCGTTCTGCGTGACAAACTCAAAGTCGTGGCATAACGATACAAAAAATTGAAAAAAAATCTTTTTCAGGCCGAGTGCTATTGTCGTAAAAAAACAAAAAATCACTAAAGCGTTGGCTTTTTCCTTGGGCAAAATTAAAGGTTATTGATATTTTAAAAATGCACGTTTGTGTCAAAATGATTGAAGTGTTTTTTTCATGTTGTTAACTAGATTTGCAAAATAACGTTTTCTACATTTTTTTTCTAATTTGTTGGACATGCATTTTGTGTCAAGTTATTTATTACGCATTAGAAGATTTCTTTCTGTTCAAATTTTGAAATAGCATTTTAGATGCAGTTTGCGGTTGATGGCGTTACTGCAAAAGCCATCTTTTGTAATTGACACACATCCAAAAACAAAAGACGCATAAACTGCTGCTGGCTGATAGACCACGTCACAATACATCATAATGATGTTTTTCCGAACCGAAGACCCAGAAAACCAATTTTGTCGTATATTAGTTTAGACGTCTGCAGACGTTGAACCAATGCCAAAAAGTGATTTGCTGGTTTGAAACAAAGTGATTGCTGTTTCCAATGTGCAAACATTTTGATAAAAAGTAATCAAGTTTTGGCCACAGCTTTCTGGTCCATTTAGGCTACTATGGTCAATCAACTCACGTTGCAAATAACTTGTTTTGTGTAAAGTCTTGCTTGTGAAAAAATCGAAGTAAAAACACAAAAATGAAGTAAGCTATATTTACAAAGTATTATATTCTTGAATGAACCATAGTTTTAAAAAAAAATAGTTTGAACAGGTTTCATCTGATAGAAACTATAATTGATATCATCGCGAAGGATCAAATAGCTGCGAAAATCACTTCAAGCAATTCTTTGGGGTGATTTTCATTATGCAAACCAAGGTGAACCTCAATATACATATTTTTATGCCAAACGATAAAAATCGTTCTTTCTTTTTTTCAAGGACAAGGAAAACGATCCGTATAAAAAATAATTCAATTCAACATATTTTCCTTTTGTCAGATATGCATTTTGTGTAACAATGCTTTAGCAAAATTGCTGAGTATGGTATAGCGTTTGAGATGCAGTCAGAGAGTGCAACTTTATATTATGGTTGAAGGCGTTATTACAAAAGCCAGTCTTTTGTCACGGAAATGTAGGCCTATTCGAAAACAAAAAGTCACAAAAGCGGCTGACTGATAGATTGCGTTACAATACGTTACAAAAACGAGGCATTGATTTCAGATTTTTTCAACCCAACAAACAACTTTGCTCCAAATGACACAAACGTCCAAATTTATGCAGAAAAAGATATAGGCACCTACACCGTTTTGTGAAAATAAGCTTTTAAAGACCAACATTTGAATGAAAAGTTTGAATTTATTGAGTTCGTCCTAATAGTGTTTCTGCTGAGATATATCAAAACTTTTAATCCTCGTAGAGAAAAAATAATTTTGTAATCTCTCAAGCAACTGCAAAATTACCATTTAGGTAAAGATTCAGTGCTGATACAATATGCACAATGTTTGTCAAAGCACAACAATTTAGCTGCGCGTGTTTTTCCACAAAAGCCAAGCAGTTTAGATAGTCTGTGTCAAGTTCTTTTCAGTATCCATCAATCTCTCGTTTTCATAAAACATTTTCACAACATCCATAAATATTCATGTGAATATAAGTGTACACTGCACAGGTACATGCAAAAGTTTATTGGCGGGTCAAGAACGCACTCCTTGCTTTCGGACAAGAAATCAAGAAATATACCACATTAGTCTGTTTGTTTTATGAGATAAACAGAGTTTTGTCAAGAATTTTCTTACTGCTTCTTGTTATAAGTTAGAAACAAAATGTATTGGACATAGAAAACAACATAAAATTACATTTTTTTCAGCATAGCTTATCGGATGCTCTCTTATAATTTCAAAGAAACTCAGATGTAATTAAAAGATTAATCAAAGCAACTCAAAACTCAAGTTTGCAAACAAAAGGCGGAATCATTACGATTGAATGCTTTACAACAAAGCCAACTCATGAGATATCTGCGTCGCAGACCACGCACTGCGGCGCTCAGTAATCCTATTAATCCGTATAATTTGAAAACAAAAGGGCTAGCTAGTAGCTAGCTAAAATATCAGAGTATGTTATGAAAATCATGTAATATCTTTAAAACTATAGACAATAGCAACGTCATTTAAAGTGGAATAAATACTTGAATAATTTTTAGGAAAAGTCAAGAAATTTCAAAGCTGTGGATCGCGCAGTTCTTTAATGACATTGCTTTGAAAAGTACCAAGTCCCCACCGACCCCCCCCCCTACAGGAAATAGGGTTAAAGACATTTGTTTTGAAGCCATTTCTTTTCGTCGTGCTTTAATAAAAAAAAAATCCCAAAAAAAACCAACAAACTAATAAATTTCCAAAAGAACAAACGTTCCGTGGTAAAGCATTAGAAAAGTGTTGGTCAAAGGAAAGTTTCCTGAATAATTTTCCTACTTTTTGCAAAGAGCATTGAAAGCTCGAGTATGTGTAGGTCTACTGATTGAGTCGAGTTTGAGTTCTCAAACATGAACTTTCAAAAAAATAGTTTTTTCGCATCAACATAACAAATGAAAGCTATCACCCTGCCTCTGACTTGCTATCAGTTACTTACAACTAAGATTTGAAGAACTAATAAAAATATTAAACGAAAATTCTCACTAACGGAGACTAACAGAACAAATACATCAATTTCGCTTATTAGTTATTACAGGTTCACTTGACTTTTTAGCCATATAGCTTATGGTATACTTGTCGCTTTTATCTTTTTCTAGACCTCTGCTAAATTTGGCATATATTGTTTTCGTTGTGATGGTCAAAAATAAAAACAAATTGAAACTGAAATTGTATCATGTATTTCGTTAAAAAATCCAAATGCCGTGATCCAAAACATGTTACATTTGTATGACTGCAAAATAAATTATTTCATGAAAGCAAATATTAAACTTTTGTAACTCGAACTTTGCTTAAAATACATTATTTGCTAAAAATATCGTAGTAATTGAAAAACAACTAAACTTAACTAGTCTGATCTGGCATACAGGTACAACTAGCATGAATAAAAAAGTAGAAACTGTTCAAACCAACCTAAACCATGGCCACCTGGAGATGCGGCCTGATTTGTCACATTTTGCAGATTTTGATTACAGCTACTGCCGGTGCTTGACTGACATTTTTTGAGATGTTTTTACTTTTTGCGGTTTCCTAATGACATAAAACTTTTTTGTTGCCTTGGGGAAGCAGCAGCAAATGAGAAAAAGTAAGTTGAAAAACGCAAAATCAGACTGTTATTGAAAATTAACAGTCTGACTAAAATCTTCGAAATCAAATTTTCTTTGTTTTTCAACATGTGAGAATGTTAAAACCTATTGTGTCATCTGGGGAAAGGAATAAAGAAAGCTTAAAATTCTAATTTTTAGAAAAAATTATTTAAACGTTCGCCCAAAGTTAGAAAAACCTGGAAATTTCAGCAAAATGTGACAAATCAGGCCGTATCTTTAGGTGGCCATGCCTAAACCTACTCCATATACATTTATTGCTGTAGAGTAGACACTTGAAGATGCATTTCTTAGCTGTCCGCATTGTCCTTGTTATTTTATTATTTATTATTTACTCAATCAGTAGCCATTTCTACAGAAGAACTATTTTAGCTGGTTTTTAGCGCAGCAGTTACAGTGAAAATAATGACATAACAATACGGATGATATGAAACGTGGTATAGTGAAAATAAAACATAAAGCAGCAGGCTACATAATAATCAGCGATGCTACGGTTTAAACACAAGAGAGATTAGGTTACAATCTCCAAGCTATAGACATCTCTTATACCAAAAATTCTTACTTTGCGACAATCAAAAAAATTTCAAAAAAAACAAGACAATTTGTTTGTTTATATGCAGTATGCACCCTTAACCCACATGGTGGTCTGATCTGTCAGGCTCCAACACTATTCTAATATTAACAGTTTTCCTTTGGGTTTGGATAGAGAAGATTTTAATAAAACTATTTTCAGATAAATTCTTACCTTATCAAACGTACAAATGTTTATTGAGATCAGTAAGAAGTAAAAATAGGAACAAATAAGTCCAATCGATATTCCAATAATGAAAGAATGTCTGGAGTCCATGGAAAACCTAAAATATTCAACAACCTAACTTTTCTGAAAAAAGAAAAACTATTGATAGTAATACGACGATAATACGTAGGCTATGCTACAATGCAAAGTTACAATCAACTTAATTGGTTTATTTTAATACTTGGCAACGAAAGGTTGAAACGTGCATCTTTGTAATTCACGCTACGATCGCTAAACACAAAACTGCATGTTACAACAAAACATTTCTATTAGTATTTCTTGTATTTGCGAGCAGGATTTCAAGCACTCCAATTTGCTTGATATTATCAAAGTTCATTGATAAACTCTGGCCTGAGCTTCATGTTTCCGATGGTTGACCACCCAAATGGATTGCATAAAGCATGATTGGCTACATTCTAGTCATAACGTATTCGCAATCTTGCCATTTTTACTGTTAGGTAGCAAGTCGGCTAAGGCCCTCTCCGATTGTAGCCTAATAATAGAGTGTACAAGTTATTTTCCCTGTAAAAATAAAATTTTGTTCGCATTTTTACGGTTTGAATACCGTACTTTAAAAAAGTTGATTTGAAGAGAGTTTGAATACAAAATGTAGTCATTATATTCTGTGGAAAATTGGACAAAATGTATGTTTATTGCCAAGGAAAATAAAGCATACTGAAACAAGCCTAACATTACTTTTTCTGAAATGATCGGCTGCAATACCTGGCCGTTGTTTATATTGTATTAAGGGGGGAGGGGGTGATTTTAGTTTCAACTTTAGCCCTGTTTTTAGGATGTAATAGTATCTTCTAAGACCTCTGGTATATAATTTTTGGCCTTACCTTGAAAATTACTTTTCACTTATACTGTAATTGCCTTGTATCCTTTTGAATGGACGGTGGAAGTCATTTTTTGGTTATGGCATTTAAAGTTCAAAGATTGTTTGCTACTGTACTAAAACACGTTAAGAATGTTGCAAGACAGCGGTAGGCAGTTTTTGGTCTTGGTTTCATCGTAAAACACAGTAAAGTGGTCAATTCGATTTGTGCGCATGACTATACGCGCATGCGCAAAAACGTACTGAAAACACAGATAATATTCTGTATTGAGGAAACAGAGAACAGGCTACCACATTAAATTGATCCAAGGGCATTGCACAGTAACTTCATCAGTACTGTATAAGTGTATATCATTGCTACAAGCGCATAACTTACAAACGGTCAGAATCACTCAAAGCAGGCAAGGCAACTGTTGCTCAAGCGATGAAAACGATTATTGCTTCAATTTAGAAATCGGGAGAATGGCCGAATGAATGGACAGTTTCTGAATTAATTCTTCTGCCTAAAACTCCTGTAACGCAAGATTGCACAAAGTTCAAAACGATAAGCCTGATAAGTAATGCTTCCAAAATATTGTGGAAATAGTAAGAAGACTACATCAGCATTTTCTAATACCAGAAATTGCCGAAGAACAGTTGGGTTTTACTCCTGGGAAGAGAACGCTAGATACTTCTCGCTATCAGAAACGTAATTCAGAAAACAACAAGGAAGCAGGAGAATGAAGAACTGGAGCTGCTTTTTGTCGATTAATTGAAGGCATTCGATTCAGTTTTTCATGATAAACTATGGTCCACATAAGCTGAGTTGAGTGTCTCTCAACACTTAATCTGGCCACCCAAAAAGCTGTATAACAAGGCAACAGGAACGGTGCGAGTTGATGATGAAAGAAAAAAAATCCTTTCAATTTCAAAAAGGTGCTAGGCAAGACTGCTTGATAATGATATGACCGGTTCTTTTCAATGCCATCGGAGAAGCGATAAAGAGAAAGATGCATCTCAGTCTGGAGAGGCGAGGTGTGTGGAAAAGGCAAACCTGGAAGAAGAACAGAGTAGATTGGCAATGTTCTCGATTGGAGAGGTGGACTTGATCGAGCGAGAAAAGCTGCTCTAGAGAGAGATGCCTACATCCTTCCATAGGGCTACGGCCTAGTAGGCTACTGAACTGACTGATATATATTACATCCCTATAATAACAAAAAAGTTAAAATACTTGTACAGGCTTTTTGCTCATTCGTGCAGTGACGTGCATGAATATTTCTGTATTACTGTATTTGTTTGCGAATATATGTAAAATCCACTCCAGGTCAAATTCCCTGAAGGTAACATGTTATTGCTTATAATGGGCTCAGCCTATGCAGCCAGTTCTCCCATGATAGAAATAATCTACTTTCGGACGGAAAATACTTTTTCCCACAACAACATACTTCGGATTTTTTTTTATAGAAATTTTGCTTAAAAGGTTTCAAGAAAAACAGTTCATTTATGAATGTTTTCTGGAGTGCATTGTAAGGGGATTTAAGAAAGACCTTCTGAAAGTTTCCTTCACAGTATTGAGACATTGTCTACTGTCCTTTTGATAGACCTTTCTCTACAACCACCTCTCGTCGATCAATTGGTTGTTACAGCAAAAGCATATAGTTACCAAGGGCAAGTCAATTTCCATGATTAAACTGAAACCAGCACACAAAATAGACAGCAAGATGAAAAAGGTTTGAGCCGAAAATCTGAGAATGGGGGCTTAAATCGAAAATATAAAACAACATTTTGCAGAAAGAAGCCGACGACGTTTTATCAGTAAAATCAGTTATCATTACAAAACAAGCTGAATGCGACTTTATTTTTTTAAAGAATAGTTTTTGGAGATAAGTTTTGGTAAATTTACGGCGACTTAAATATAACCATAGAGAAATAAAACAAAGTAACTTCAGCGGGTTTAACATGATGTACTACATACACAAATATAACATAATTAAAATAAACTCAAACGTTTTCGACACGTACATGTGTCCTCATCAGGAATTACATATCTGCAATATAAATAAAATGAAAATTGTAAGGTAAATTTGACTTTGCACTATAACTGTATACTAACGACACTCCAGACTGAAAAGCACAAACTGAACGAGTGACACAGGAATGATTACAAGTAAATTATATGGTGGAAACAGATCACATGAGGTGTAAACTACAGGCATTTGACAAACAATTAGAACACACACAAGAGGAACGATGAGCCACAGGCGAATAACTGCCGGTTGAGAGACGGATTATTACGTTTGATTCTTAAGGCTTCCATGATCTTAGTCTGAAATTCAGATCTGCCTCGAGAGATGATTTTAAATTGGTCGATCGAGACATTGTCAGTGCACGTTTCACAAGAGGCGATGTGCTCTTTAATTGCACTTTTGGTTGTTAAGTTTGGGTTTAAGTGCTCCCCGGCCCTTGTCAACAAATGTCTGGTTGACATACCGATGTATGTGTTGTTTCCTGATGAGGACACACGTACGTGTCGAAAATGTTTGAGTTTATTTTAATTATGTTATATTTTTTGTGTGTCAAATCCAACTTGGACAAAACACAGCTTAATCAATGACATAGGCCTACTTCTGCTTCACTCCAGCATTATATCAAATACAACAAAAGTAAAGTTTTTATGGGTTCCTAGTCATGTAGGCATTCCTGGAAACGAAACTGCTGATTTCCTAGCAAAACTTGCTGCAGGAGCCATACCAGCAATACCAACATCAGCCATTACCCCCATCTCCGCAAACACAAAACTCAGCCTAAGTGAAGTCAAAAACCTCACCAAAGATCTAGCTCTGCAAAAATGGAATAATCATTATATAAACAGTACCACAGGCCAACTCTACAAATCTATATATCCTGACACCAAAAGTGCAGGAACAAACAAAGTGCCTGACCATCCAACCGTTTTTAGACTCATCACCGGTCACTGTCGTTTAAACCAACACCTCTTCAAGATCGGATGCCACACTTCTGGACTATGCGACACATGTATGACCCCTGAGACTGTGAATCATTTTCTATTTCATTGCAGTAAATATGTAACTCAAAGGAAGTGTCTTGAACAAAATCTGAGCAAGCATGGAATAAACATATCGGTGAAAAATTTTGCTGAAAATCGTCCAACTACACATCTGCTGGCTTTTATAAACTCCTGCAATAAGCTCATTTAAATTATTGTTTTAATCACTGTAATAATCCATGTTATACTGTAGTGCACCCGTGTCGTGTCTGCTCCCAGCCAGAGATCGATCGCTTTTTACATTGATTCAGCGTCTTTGGACATTGAATCGGTGTGGAAGGCGATTGATTTGCTGGCTGGGCTTTCCTTATTTTGTTTCAGTTTGTAACACCAAGCGTGCAATTCCAAAGAAGTACCTGACTTTCGTGGGCCTAACCTCCTACAAGAATTTCTTTTCCACTAATGATGTGTTTAAACTATTGTATCGTATTATGTTGTGCTGTGTCGTATTGCACCCTTCACTATGCCCTGTTGTGTTCTAACTGTGCTAAATAGCTATTACAATAATGACTGTCGCTAAAAGACCATAGATGTTGTAAAGCGACATAAAACAAACCATAACAATCAATCAATTGTCAACAAATGTCTGGTTGACATACCAATGTATGTCTGGTTTGCGTCACGCAAACAACTAAATTTATACACAACATTCGAAGAAAGAGCAAAGGGGGTAAGCGACTTAAGTTGAAAATATTGGTGCACTTTAAACGTTTTATATACAGGATGAATGTCACATGAAAATTTCTTTTTTATAAGTTTAGCTAGGTCGATCGACCAATTTAAAATCATACAATACAAGGCAATTTAAAGCGAAAAGTAATTTTCAAGGTGAGGGGGGATTTTGGACGGGCATTTGAATTTCAAATTTGTTTTATCAAAGGTATTAAAATATATTGTTGTATCCTAAAATCAGGGCTATAAAGTTGATTTTGAAAAAAGTCGATTAACCTCCCTTCCTCTAATTGCATTCCGTTACTTAGATGTATTATTTCTCTGGCAACTGTTTAACAATGAATCAACAATAGTTTAGCCAGAATATCATCACTTTGCTGCTATTTCCAATAAGTTGCAGCCTAACCATAGCCATCTTCAGGAGCCTAACTTACGTCATAAGTTTTTTACGTTTTTGAGCTTCTGTATAGTCTTATTCATTGCTTTTGACAACTAACACACACGTGTTGATGAGTTTGAGGCAACTGGCACACACGTGTTGATGAGTTGTTGATGAGTTTTCCGCTGTGCCAGAAATGTGGAAATTTATTTTCGATGGCAATGCGCATTTACAGTATCACTGTGGACTCAGGATCGGATACAGTTAGTAGCCTTAGGGAGGGGTGAGGTGATTTCATCAAAACACAATTATATGTCATCGTCGTCGGCTGCAGGTCGTGTCCGAGCATTGGTTTTGTCTTCAAGTCGGACTTGGCTTTGAATGGTGATATTAGATGTAGCTTTGAAGGCCGAGTCTATGATGAAAAAAACGTGGGCAGAGGTCACATTGTAGCCTATGGATGGTGGAGTACGCGTTTTTTTAGCTTTTCTTTTCTATTATGCGTTTTTTCTGAGCTTTTTGTATCCTGCTTTTTTCAAAAATTGCGTGCCTTCCCCAGTTTCTTTCTCCAAATTGACTTGTCACTAGCAGGTTGTTTCCACGATTCCAAATCAATGTTTGCTTCGTTGAGGGAGACTTAATTTGTTTGATCTTTCTATCGCATTTTTGGTGTTCCTGGGGATCTCTTTTCTGTCTCTAGTTCCCCATTGCATATCAATACAACGTTGCAAATAGGCTACACCGTGAATAAAATGACTTGGTAATAGCGAATTGCACTAGCTTTTGGAATACAGTTCTCTAGTCATGTGCCATGACGAATGGTGTTGAAGTCAGTAGGCTACATATGTCATTTTTTAATGCAGCTTTTTTGTTTGGCTTGAGGCTGCTGTCTGTTGAATGTCTGTGTTATTTGGTGTCGTTGCTGTGAAATTTTGTTGAACCAGTTGATTAATAGATTAGATGACGCAGTTCTTCCCTGTCGGCACTGTTGTCGATTTTTGTTCTTTCAGGCAGGACCTATCAAGGCTTTGTCAGACCGAGGATTAAGATTCAAAACCAACCAACCAACCATGTAGATTTCCGTGCATTTCTTGCATGATCTTGTAAACACTGTTTACACCGATAGTGTAGACTTAGGCTATCCAGAGGTGACGAACCTGCGGCCCGTCAAAGAATTTTTTGCGGCTCGCAAAAAAATTGACAATCGCTCATGCATTAAGGACAAAAGACATCTCAAAGCTGTTTTTTTGCCTTCACTGGTACACCTTTCCTTTGCTACAGGTCGTTACAGGTCGAGGCTGACAGATGAAAATCTTAGTGTGCAGTTGTGAGTAGCCACATCGTCTGTTCGACCTAATATTGAGCGCTTAGTCAAGCAAAAAACTTTCCAAAAATCCCACTCAGCAAAAAAATTCAATGCTTCAATGTTACTTTTTAATATTTTGTGCTTCAATGCTGCATTAGATAGCTTCAGCTGTATGATTCGCATGGGCTTTTGTTAGTTGTTTGAAAAAGAAATTTTAATAACTGAATTGTTGTCTCGGAGCATAACGGTCGAAACATTTCGTCAACTTGAGCAAAAAGGATAGAGCCAAAAAAGAAGAAATCATACTCATATGAAAGCAAACGCTTAAACTGGAAAATTAAACTTAGAAAATTAAACTGTCTTCAGTGCAAGTACTGTTGCTCTATCCTTTTTGCTCAAGTTGATTTGTTTTTATTTTTACTGTTGTATGTTTCGATTCTGCGTAAGATAATTTCAACTGTGTTGGTTTTATTACTTTCATCTGCCGTTTGTTACTTTTCATGAATAATATCTTGAGTCGCTTCTAAAAGATTTCATAGTAGGTTACGATTAAAAAGTTGTGTGGCCCGATAACTCATGTGTGATTGACAAAGTGGCCTGCGACCGCAAAAAGGTTCGTCACCCCTGCGTATAGACCTTGCTTCCATTGAATCAAATTATTATTATTTTGTATTCTAAACAAAATGCCAGATAAAGGTCGAATAATTACTGCAGCAACTTGAAAAAGAAGGAACAAGCAAATAAACTATAAGTCTACCAAGCCAGCTATGACATTTTGCAGTTGCAGGAAGTTACAATATTGTTGAGCTCAATGTACTTTTCTCAAACGTCTAAGGCTGTTACTTTTAAAGTCTACCAAGCATTCTTTTCTAAATATCAACAGCAGCATTTATCTTCATCGCTAAAACTGTTTCTAAAAAAGATGTTTTTAAACATACAAATAAATCAAATCTTAATTGTTCGTGTAGCCTACAGTAAGAAACGTCTGCAAATACTTAACTTCGCTATCGCCCAAGGGTTTTCAAGTGACACTTCAGCTTGCTCGATTGTTCTTTTTATACGACACGAATGTTCCAGTGTAGACTTAAGTGGTTGAAACGACATCTTTGCTGGTTTCAAGACAAGCGTTGCTCGTAGCAGTGGGGTCAATCGTATTGTGCTTAATTGCTTATGTGAAGTGCTGTTGTAGAACTAAGGTATGGGCGTAGGCTACAACCTTTCCACCATTTTTGGGCATTTTGCAAGTTTTTTTTTTTACTAACGGTCAGTAAATAAAAAAACTTTTTTAGATATTCTTTTCTGAAAAACTGATTTGCTCAAAGGAAGCGCTTCCAAAATGAACAAGAGTTTGTCACCAACTCCTATTAACCGTCCTCGCAATCCCCGGCCGGGAGGCCCAGGGCTGACCAGGGGCCCACACATTTTAGTTGGTTTAATTTTTTTTACTGTCTAAAAAATGAAAAGTTTACCACAGAAGCTGGATATTCAATAGCTTGAAACTTAAATCATGCAAGGCCATATTTACTGCTTTCCAAACCCCTGACTGGTAGCCTACCACTGCTTAGAGACCCACTCATACTGTATGTAGTTCGTGCAGTGTTTTTTGGCTTGTAGTTTCACATCTAGGCTACCGGTAACATTTAATATTACTTCTTTTCCCATTTTTGGAAAAAAAATTCTCGCTTGCTTCGCTTGACCACATTTCGTTCATCTAGGCCAGGGGTCATCAACCTTTTTTGCATGCGGGCCACTTTGGCACTAAGGAGAGCTGTGGCGGGCCGCACTAATAAAATTTTAGGTAGGTTGACTCTTATGCTAGAAATGAACGCATTTCGTACCCAGTATTCAGCGTTGCATGTTGTTAATATTTATCTTAGAATACCGCAGTAACAAAATTAGTCGAACAACGCTACTGCCAGATTAAGCTCCTTTAACAACACTTTTGACTTCTTTAACAATGTCTAATAAACGAGGCCACTTGTTTTGCGCACTTGTAGCGAGGCGAACCGTTTGATTAGAATATTCATCGCCAAGCAAGAGTGATGTTGTCACTTCGCTTCACAAAAGATATCTTGCAATTAACAGTTTCAGTAACCAAAGAAATGTTTGACACATCGCAATACAGGCAACAACAGTGACCTGCAAACATATCAGCGAAAAATAGGCTCCAATAACAGGGAGAAAGAAACCAGGCACCATGAAACAAACTCTTGTAGAAATCACCAAAAAAACGTTTCTATCGTAACTCATGAACGGTGTTCCCTCTAAAAAAGCAATGAGTTGGTTTTTCATCTTTTTGTGAGAGTTTATAAAACCGTTTTTCTTGATTATTAGACAACTGTCACTGGCGGTGCTTATCAGCATGACAAGAATTGTTGATTAACAACATTTTGCAGTACCAAACTAAATATTTTCGTAATAGCCTACAACCAGAAGTTGTCTTATGAAAATACAACCAGAAGTAATAGGCTACAACCAACACCTGTCAGAAGATATTTCATTTTCTTGATACAACCAGAAAATGTCTTCAAATTTATATATAATATTTTGCTAATTTATTATAAATTTAGTTGGCACACCGGCCTATTTTGCTAACAAAAACTTGCTTAACGGGAACACTGCTCGTCAAACACAATGACGGTGAAACGTACACTAGTGTTTACATGACACTTACAACTTAAAATAAGCAACCCTATGCTCACAGACAATTTCGAAATTCGAAAACAGACGTTTTAATCAACCACTGGGACAGTGTGGCTGGACATCGCATTGGAATAACTTTAAGTGACCCCCACCTAGAACTACAATCTGAATGGTCTGTCGGTGGAATCGTATGCAAAGCGAAAATATGCTTCCCGGAAAGTATTTTTTACCTTCATGCTCATTGACTCCTCAAGAAAGGTATTTTGGGTTATACTTGTACGCTGATACCTTCCGCGGGCCGCAGCGATACAGCGTGGCGGGCCGCATGCGGCCCGCGGGCCGCCATTTGGTGACCCCTGATCTAGGCGATATGAGGCCGCGTAGGTGGGGATTAAAAAGAGTGAAAAGGTTTTGTGTCTATAAAAAAAAAAAAAAATGATGCAACATTCCAAAGTAAACACTGCTCACTCAAATAACCTGGCCTGGTCAATTAACAATTAAAATGATAAATTCCAGTATTAATCGAGTTAGGTTATGATTAGAAGTGAAAATGCTATCGGCGAAGGCAGGGACACCGCAGATAAATTTTCGAAATTCTAGTTTGCTGAAAGGCTAAACCACACTTAGCTATACAAACTTCCAAGAAACAAACCATTGAAATCCTTCTGTGATCGTGAATAAATTTTTGTTGAAATGATAGGCTAACATAAATTTTAAACTGAAATTGCTATACAATCCAATTTTATTTCAGCACTGGCATATAGCCTATTGACTACTTTTTTTTTTCTAAAAAAAAGAATTGTTTACTCTTTTCTAAAATGATGAATGTAAATTTTGTCCATACATTGAAAGAGTTTGCGACCCTAAATGCTTTCTGGTCCTATTTTTAAAAGTGATCACTAAACATAGGGATCCATTAGTGGATTTCGGAGGTAGGGAAGATGGTTCTCACACGGCCCTGCCTATAGCTTGAAATGACATGTTTAACTGTTCATTTACACTTGTTGAGGGTTTTGTCGTCTTTATATTTCTTTTTATTTCAACTTTGCCAATTCTATTTGAAGATGCAACGATGCACTTCTGGTTTCCAACAATTGTTGTAAGCAGTGGCAATCCAGGAGCACAAATTTTTATCTGACATGAAAATTTAATCTCTGGAATTTAACATCTTACCCATTATCCAATAAACGCACTTGTAATAAAACCTGGCCATTTTACCTTTCTGACACATGCACAATTCTGCTAAGGATTCTTGATTTTCTTGAATTCGGCAAACGGATATTAAAAGACTAACTATATTGAAACTGTCCATACAAATCTTAAATATATCAGCTAATTAAAGCTATGTGGGCTAATAAAGCTATAGCTTAAATTTATGTTTTTTTTTTTTTTTTTGTAACATTTTTTTTTTCCCATTACATCTTAAATTTTTCTGAAGGTGTTGCAACCGTGCCAAATTTTTTTCAACTCAATAACTTACTTCGGTTACAAGCACGTGTTAACGTTCGCGTTTTGTCGCTTTTACTTTTTTCTCGACCTTTGCTATGTTGACGTGTATTGTTTTTGATATGATGGTCAGAAATAAAAACAACTGAACTGAACTGAAATACAGTTCCTATTGTGTAGTCACGAAGGTGAAGTAGGCTACCGAGCATTCAACCTTAGGTGTACCATACGTCCTCTTTTTTCAAGAAAAATGAATTGTTCTCCGAGGACACTAAAAAATGCTCAAATGTCCTCTTTTTTGACAGATTGGGTTTTCATGCTTATATTTTCAACGGGATTATATTGCTTGATGACGTTTCAGCGACGGCTTTGTAGGTTATTTGTTTTCTAAACATATTGTATAGGCCTACCAGTGTAGCATTTTGATTTAAAAATTCTACAGAAAATTGTCGAATTTTATGAAACTGCTGTTGAACGTTTATTACCTGGTTCACTATAAGATATTAACATTTTAAAGGCCATACTCACACTTTCACAAAAAATTTTTTTTTTTAGCTAATACGTTTTATATTGATACAACGCTTGTAGACGTTGTTGATTACCAACTCAGTTTGGTTGGTTTGTTGCTTGAAACAAATCGAAACGAACGTCTAAACGTGCAATGTGTGTAACACCTAACCTACAGCAAAAGAAATCGTGGCATGGATAGTAGCCTAGGGTGGCTCGTTTTTGAACTTTTTTTTTAAATTCTTTCTGGGTAGTGGAGAAATGGTGCCAATGAGTGAGAAAACGCTCATGGCAAAATTTGAGATTCGTAACAAATTGTCTTCAGCCTCCTCATGTGGCCCAAAAATCGAAAAATGGGGTCAAAAACGAAATTTTTTCCAAAAATATTTTTAGTTTGGGTAGATACAATATTGTTTAGATATATCTAATTAACCTAAGAAAACAAATTGGAGTCATTTGAACTATTTCGGTGATGAACTGTTTTATTTTGATCAACAACGCATGAGTACAAAATAATTGACACGGCGAGAAGAACACAATAAACATAGCCAGGTCAGAGACTTTAAAGAACCAGCCTGCCACGTCCCGCGGAGGCGAGGAGCGGCGTGATTATGGGGTGGCGATGCACCCGAAAGGGAAGTCCACCCGCTTAGGTCGCGGGGGCCAGGCTGGGGAGTTAAAGTACATGTGGAAGGAAAGTGTGGATCGAAAATTTTGTGCGACTCGTCCGCAAAACTTAGAATGGCGGAACGGGCCAGGGAGACGGGCTTAGCTTTCCGCAAACGCAAAAAGGTCAGCTCACGACGGGCTGGGCGGCCCGTCGTGTGGGACGACTGGTACCGGCAGAAGTTTTAAAGCCGGACAGTGCTCACGTCTCTATCACGTGACCGTAATACAGGTACTTTTGACTTCTATACCCGGTCTGCCCATAGGCAGAGCGGATAAACTTTGGGGTCTCCCACGAGTAAGAGAAGCTTAGCTACAAGGACAATTTAAATACACGTGGGAGACGAAATTTCGATTTTGCTGAAAATTTCGCATTTTGTTTGTGGTTACATAATACATAATTGCGTTAGACATTTTGCCAACTATAAAATGTCATTGTATTTCTCTTTATAGACCTGCCCTGAGCTGTTGTGTCATTTTTTAATGAAATTGGGTTAATCTGGTAGGAAAAAGTTACGTCTTTTATTTGAATTTACGTCACTGACGAAGTTTGTAGTTATGTAACTACAAACAAAAATGCGAAATTTTCAGCAAAATGGAAATTTTCAGAAGCTGTGAGGAAGCTGAAGGAATAATTCAAATGACTTCAATTTTTTTTTTAGGTTAATTAGATATATCTAAACAATATTGTATCTACCCAAACTAAAAATATTGTTGAACAAATTTCGTTTTTGACCCCATTTTTGATTTTTGGGCCCCATGAGGAGGCTAAAGACAATTTGTTACGAATCTCAAATTTTGTCATGATTGTTTTCCCACCCATTGGCACCATTTCCCAGCTATCCTGAGAGATTTAAAAAAAAACTTTAAAAACGAGCCACCCTAATGAACAATTTCGTTAAGGTTTACCATTCCTTGTTGAAAAACGTTAAGACTTGGCTACCTGGAGATCGTGCTTGATTTGTCACATTTTGCAGATTTTTGAAATCATTGCTGTGACTGAAACTGTCTAAAAATTAGGTATTTTTTTCACTTTTTTGCTGACTCTTAATAGTATAAAATCATTTGTCGTCTTTAAGGAAGCACTAAAAATGGGAAAAAATAAGTTGAACGTTCAGTCAATTAAAATTCTACTTGCTGTCGAAAGGTGTCCTCTTTTTAGCTGGATTAGCTGGATTGACCATTGTGTCACTTCCACCGCTCTACACCAATCCATCTGTAAGGTAGAAGTTCTCAATGACTATATTATATCTGACCATCGACCCTTATCGGTTAATTTCAACTGTAAGTCGCTTCCAAAATTGGATTTCATTGATCCCAAATATACCAATTCAAATACTTTCTCTTGGAAAGCAGCATCTCAGCTGCAATTAGAACGCTATGCTCAAGAAACCAAACACAGGTTAGCTCATATTTCTTTGCAAGCTGATTCTGTCATATGTCAAAACTATCTCTGCTGTGATAAATCTCATTTAAAGGAGATTGGCAAGTTTTATGACAGTATCGTAGAGGTCCTCCTAGATGCCTCAAGAAAAGTTCTTTTAGTTAAAAACAAGAAAATATCTACTTATTCAACTCCTGGTTGGAACAATACTGTCAAGTCTCTCCACAAGCAAGCCAGAGCTAAGTACCTGGACTGGGTTGAAGGTGGCAAACCTAAAACTGGCAGCATACACAAGGCCATGTCTGCTACTCGTAAAATATTCAAATCTTCTCTACGAAAGTGCAAAAGTAACAGAGATCAGCATGAAGCAGATGCCATTGCCAAAGCATTTCATGCAGACTCCTCGTTTAAAACACTTTGGGATAAAATTAGACAGTCTGGATCACAAAGATGTTCATTACCTACCTCTGTCGGAAGTGCTGTTGGAAGTAAAAACATTTCGAACATGTGGATGTGTCACTTTAATCAATTGCTAAACTCGACTGGTAAAAAAGTTGTCAATGAAGAATTTGTTTCATCTCACTTAAATGATATACATGGCTATCACAATACTAATCAATTTCTGACCTCTGCTGACACAGTTTCTTCTTTGCTTCATAAATTGCCATTAAATTGCTCTGTTGGTTGTGATAAAATATCTTCTGAGCACATTGCTTATGCAGATTCCAGTATCAGTGTATATCTTTCATCATTTTTTAATAGGTGCCTTGTTCATGGGTATGTGCCAAATGCTTGTCTTAAAACTGAATTAGTTCCCATTGTTAAAAACAAATCTGGTGACGTTAGAGACATCGCAAACTACAGACCTATTGCTCTTGCTACTGTCATTTCTAAACTATTTGAACATGTTGTACTTTTTTTTATTAATGACTATCTCACAACAAACGATAATCAATTTGGCTTTAAACCTAAGCATAGCACAGATATGTGCATTTTTGTACTTAAGCAAGCTGTGTCTTACTACAGAAAACGTGGAAGTCCTGTTTTTTCTGTATTCTTAGATGCTTCGAAAGCATTTGATAGGGTAAACCACAACCTCCTATTCAAGAAACTAATTCAACGAGGAGTGCCGATGTGCCTTGTTCGTCTAATAGTTTATTGGTATACCCATCAGCGGATGTACATACGCTGGGGTTGTCATTATTCACAGTCTTTTTCTGTCAGCAATGGTGTCAAACAGGGTGGTGTTCTCAGTCCTTACTTATTTGCCGTGTATATGGATGATCTATCGACTGTGTTAAGCAAAACCAAGGCAGGCTGTTACATAGGTAATAAACTTGTTAATCATCTCATGTTTGCTGATGATATTTGTTGTATTTCTCCAAGTGTGCATGGTCTGCAGAGTATCTTGAATGTGTGTGAAGATTATGCGCTTTCTAACGATGTCATTTTTAACTGCAAAAAGTCATTTGCTATGTACTTCCAAACCAAACACTTAAAGTTAAATTTGAATCCAATTGTACGGCTCAATGGAAGTGAGATCAAATTCGTAGACAGTGTCAAATATTTGGGTGTTTTTCTTGACACGGCAATGTGTGACGACAAGGATATAAATCGACAAGTGCGATCAATCTACTGTTCTGCCAACAAATTAAAATCAAAATTTTACAAGTGCTCCAGTGATATTAAAAATGTTCTATTCCGTTCTTATTGTACTCCAATGTATGCATGTCATCTGTGGGAAAATTATCATCAACGTGACATTAATCGTCTGCGTGTTGCCTTCAATAATGCGTTTAGAATTATACACAATTTGCCTAAACACTATAGCGTACGTGAACATCAAGTCTTGTGTAACATCATAACATTTGATGCATTACTTCGTAAATATGTTTTTTCTTTTGTTGGAAGATGCGAAGTATCGTCTAACTCTATTGTTGCCTCCCTGATGAGGTCTGATTGCCATCGTATATCAAATTACCGTCTTCATTATAATAATTCTATGTATGCTATTATCTAGTTTTGATGGCTGCCATGTCATCTGATTGTTTTTATCGTTCTCAATACTTTCAGTTCTTCTAACTTGTAACGCTACCGTACCATTGTCTATAAACTTGTAACAGTAGATAGGCCTAGCCTATTTATTGAGATTTTGTGCATTTGCAGTTTGTGTATTATTTTGTTATTTTTTGATGTTATTTCGTTGTTGTTGTTCGTTATTTGTGCATTTGCAGTTTGTGTATTATTTTGTTGTTTTGTTTTGGATATGGACAGCTTTGTCTGATGCAAATAAATTATTATTATTATTTAGGCCATGAAAATATGGTAGGCCTATTCAACCTGCCATTAGACATATGTCCGCCATAGAAAGATTTCATTAGTAGAGGGTTGCAAAAAAACGAATGAAACTATAGGCCTACGCTAAGAAAAAATTTTGGGAGACGTTAAGTTTACATTATAGCCTAGTACTTATTGCAATGATTTACTGTTATTCTACGTCAGAACAAATTAGGTCAATAATGATAAAAGTTTCTACAAATATCTCAAAGTCTTACACTTTTGCTGTTGGATTTAGCATCAATAATAATGACCCAGCATCGTCATTGGCTCACATACAAATCTTCTAATAATCACGAACAAAATTACTGCACCGTAGGTCTATAGGCTACTGGTGTAGGCTACAATTTTGCAATAGGCTTATTTTGTTGAAAACAAATTTGTCCGCTTTTGGTGAAACGTGCTCAAATTGCTATAATCTAAGTTGTTTGAAGTAAACCGATCAAAGTACTTTTTTCTTTTGAAAAGTTTAATTCAAAACGAAAATGAGTGCAAAATGAATTAGGTCACAAGCAGAATTTGTAAACAAGCCGAACCGTGTTTTGCTTGAAATACCCCTAATTGAAAATATAGTCCATGTACAGCATCTTGACCAAGGACTTTAGATGCAAGATCGCTCATTGAACACTTACAAATCTAGCGTCAGCAATTGAATCAGCATCGTCATTGACTCTCAAACAAATCAACAAATAACCACGGACAAAATTAATTTGGACCGCAGTGATCCACTATTTTACTAAAGGTCCGGTTTGTTGAAAAAAAATTGATTGTTTTTGCTGAAACGTGGTAAACTCGTCATAAGCTAGAGACGATTGAAGCAAATCGGGCAAAGGACTTTATTTCGTTTGAGAAGTTCAACTTGAAAAGAAAATCAGTGCAAAGGAATGATGTAACAAAAATGAACTAAAATTTTAAAATACACGCGTACATTTTGAATTCCACTCGAAACTATAGTTCATATATCTTGACCAAGCACGTCAATATGCAAGCTTGCTGAATTTGCGCTTCATGACTCTTTTTGCGTTATAACACTCTCCTGTATTTCATATTTTTTCAAGCGCATAATAAAATCAAATTGCTACGATTTCAAAATGGAAGACAACAATTTTTCCGTCGAAATGAAACAAGATTTTGTGTTAAAAACTTATTAACATAAAAGCAATAGACGACTCACCAAATCAAATCTCATTGAAGAGTGAAGTTGGTTATGTTAAATTTAAACCTAGTAGTTCTAATTTACGAACTCTAACCTAATAAAAAGTAGATTAGCCTCTAGTGAAAAGTAACCAGTTGTTCAAACGGGTGGTTTGTCTGGTTTGATGGTAGCCTAGTTTTGCTTCATACAGCCCAACTAGGCTTATGAACAACAAAAGAAAAGCTTAAGGTAGGCTAAGCAACAACAGGATGCGGAGCGGACGTGGAGTGAGTTTACCTCGGAGGCGGAACGGATGCGGAACTTGAAAATCTAGACTCAGATCATCTCTGGTCGGAGTAGGCCAGTTATCAACCGAGGATTCGGAGTCGTAAGTTATATCTTTGGCGCGACCCCACATCCCTGGTAGTATGTTATAAACAATGTGTCAAGTGCCAATAAATTACAGAGAAGGTCGGATTAATGTTACAAAGTTTTTAAAGGTTTTATACAAATTGTTTTAATTAATATAAAATCATTTTAGAGTTTTAATTTTTGGATAGTCTACAGCTTGCATGTTCATAACATTTTTGCTGACACATCAATTTCAAGAAAGTCCTTTGTGAAATTGTTGAGGCGTAGGCTGTAGGCATTTCACTGGAGAGGCAATATCATCTGTGATTGTTGTAGCAGCTAGAGTTGGGGGGGGGGGGGAGGGCTTCTCTCCAGACTTCCCAATAGACTTCCCATAGATGTTCCAGTAGGAAGAGTAGAAATCGAAGAATACGTTTAATTAAACAGCAAATGTAATTAAATTCGATGGCATTGCTGCTTGCAGGAAATAGTGCTAACTGATAAAGATTATTTACAGGAAAGCGTATTTGTAGGCTATAATGTCAAAGTAGGCCTAAGCATTGCAAAAGATTGAACCTTTTTTCTACACCCATGTTGGACGTTCGTATCCAAATAATTCAAAATCGTATGCATATTTTTCATATAACTTTTGTGTTATATATGAAGGAATTTTTTCAAATTCTCGTCTTGTTTTGTTGGGATCAGTTTTATAAGAATCTAGAGGAAAAAATGCTTTTCTGTGGTAGTCTGATACGCCGAACTTGTCTTTCAAATATTTCATATCATCATGAAGTGTTTCAAACTTGGCGATGTAATCGTAGTTGAAGCGGCAAGGTTCACAAGTGTGGTTGAACAATTGCCAATGGAAGTCATAAGTGAAATGAGTTCTATTGTACAAAAGGAAATTGACAAAATCCTCAAACGTCGCAGTTCCATCGTCTGGTCTGTATCTATCTTCAGTCTTATGTCGCATTGATTTGTATTGTCGATTGATGCTTCTTGAAATCGGTTCATAGTATCGTGAAAATCCTTGTGAAGTGGTCAACAATTTATCGTAGTATGCGGAAACAAGACGATCAAATGGATTTCTAACAAGAATGATCTATGAAAGAAAAGGTTGCAATGTTGGTTACAATATATAAAATGTCAGTTACAATATATAAATCGTTTAACCCAGGGCTTCACAAACTTTTTTGCTCGCGACCCCATTTAATTTCCTAAAATGCTTCCCGGCCCCTTACGATTAAAACGACGAACGGAGCGAAATATACATTTGTGATACTTATTTAGAAGGTTAAATCTAACGAAAACCAAAAACACTTTACCGGTACTCAGTTCAGTTTGTTTTTATTTTTTATTTATTTCTGACCATCACAACGAAGCCTATGGGTACAACAAAAAAGCAAACACATTTATTCATTGTGATGGGTGTGACTGCTTTCTGCTACAAAACAAGTCCACCCGTGGCTCAATGTTAGTTAAAGCTGGTCTCAAGGCGGTTTCAATGTTGCTTAGGTTGGAATGGTAGGCGAAGTGAAAATATTTCAAATAAATCATTTTGAAATTTTGGTTTCCAGATGTTCAGTTTTTTGATGAACGCATCAATTTTAGATTTCCATGCAAAATATTGATGTTTTCTCCTCGGAGGGACAAATTAAAATCGTTTAGTTTTTCAAGCAAATCTGACATTTGGCATAATTCCAAAAGCTAGATGTCATTGCGAAAATGGTGGACCAAGACTGAATTTTATTCTGTTGGAAAAATCACGATTTCGGTTTTCAGCGTTAATTGGCTACCCATTTTAAAGCTTTGACTTTTGAAAGTCACCTCACTTCACAATGTAGTGAAAGAGTTTTTAACTCCGATTCCGTTTCACCTCATAAATTTTCAAAAATTCGGCATCTTTAGGTTGCCATGGGGTAGCCAGTACCCTATTGAGTACGCGACTAAAGTTAATAACCGTCACAGCATCTCGCACAAAAGTGTTAATCTGTAGTACCTTGTGCAAATTGGTACATTTTCTGCGACCCCTGAAGTTCGTTAGGCGACCCCCAGTTTGGGTTTTTGAAAACCGCTCAATCAGACTGTTATTGAGAAATTAACAGTCTGATGGATATTTCTGAAATCAAATTATCTTTGTTTTTCTACATCTGATGATGTTAAAACCCATCATGTCACCTGGAGAAGACATTAAAGAGGGTGTAAAAAGTATAATTTTTAGAAAAATTCATTCAAATAGTTGCCAAAAGTTGACAAAATCTGGAAAACTCTGCAAAATGTGACAAATCGAACCCTACCTTTGGATAGCCATGGTTGACTCTATATAACAATTGATACGCGAATGCATGAGATAGGTGCAGAACTTCTTTCAACAGATTTCCACTGGAGAGGCAATATTACCTGAGATTGTTGTAGCAGTTGGGGGTGGGGGCTTCAGACCTCCCAACTCTTTGTTAACGTTTTTGATGTGTAGTGCACATGGCAACTGTGTTATTGCTTTGTTTCTAACTTTTTCTACGATAGCATTAAGATCCATTATGAAATAGGCTAACTTACTTTTATCATTGTATTGATTAGGAGCGTAGCCAGTACAAACTGTTGGAGGGGGAGCAATAAGCATTACTGCACGTGTCAGTGAACTCGGCAACAAGTTGACGAAAGCGAAGCACCCAGAAGGAATCTGGGGGCCGCCCCCAGAAAATTAAAAAAAGGATGAATTTCGCGTGTTTCAGGACTGCTCTCCATTCAACAGCAGCTATTGGAAGGAAAAATTCCCCAGCAACAACATTTTAACAATCTCAAACTTCACTCTGCAAATTTCGGTAACCGGCTCAGCGTCAAAGGCCTCTACAAGTATATGAAACTACCAGAGAATTGCAAACGAATGGTATGAGTGTTTTGTGACATTAGTAGAACACGTTGACACAAATTGGACAAGCGCGTTCTGTGGAGAAAAAAATGCGAGTGAAAGTAACGTTTCAAATTTAAACTAATTAGAGTGGCACATTTTGTAAAAGGTAGCTTTCAGTAAACGTGACTTTATTTTCTAGATTATGTTGTAAAGCTAGACGTAACATTTTGTACGGTACCTTGAATGACTTGGACCACACCGGTAAATCTGCTTCTGTTGGATCCAATGGATTTAAAGAGGCATTTTTGCTTGCCAACTTCATAGCTGTTGCTGCATCGAAAGAAGAATGCAACATAGCGTCCACTGAGATCAAATTGTTCATTGTCAAAAATGCTGCATACCAACTGCTGTAGCCACACTTTTGTATGTAGCATACAGAGAACTGAATAAAATAAGTTTTTTTTTAAAACGTTTTTATAGTTTATAATTTTATTTGTATCAAAACCGATTAAGCTATATATGTGGCTTACTGGCTTTAACAAATGTAAGTCTACATGCTTTTAGAAAGTACAACAACTTCCAAAAAAAAAATCGCCCATGTATGTAACACAAAGCGGATGATCTAGGTCTCTAGGCATTCATTTCGTGTTAAGAAATACAATCTTGTTTGTTTTACCACATGAATTAATTGATCTCACTCATTAGCTTATTGCTTCAATAGAGTTTAATCCACAATCTCTCGACCTTTAATTACGTGATTGGTTGGTTTTTGAATCTTTATCCTCCAACTGACAAGCTTTGATAGGTTATTCCTGGTAGTTTCGCATGCTTGTAGAGGTTTTAGAAGCAGGACCAGTTACCGAGATTGGCAGAGTGAAGTTTTCCGATTGAAGAAGTGTTGTTGCCGGGAAATTATTCCATTCGGTAGGTGCCGCTGAATGGAGAGCAGTCCTAAAATGCGTTGCTCAAGCGCACATCCGAGTCGAACCAGCGCCGCGTGATCTTGAGCCGGGCGCGTAACCACTGAGCTAACTGGGCGGACAGTGCATTACAATAGTGTGGCACGTGGCCTTTGAAAAGTGGTTAGTTTGTGAAAACTTGCTGTGGAGTTCTATAGATCTTTTCAAAAGCTATAGTTAATTTTTGCTTTATTTTACAAAATTTCAGAATTTTTCATTTTTCCAATAATGTAGCCTAAAGGTCGTCGTCGGCAACCGCTCATGTCCGAGCATTGGTTTTGTCTTCAAAAAGGATGGAAATGTCGAATGTGGCTTTGAAGACCGATGGTGGAAGGGAATAGATGAGGACAAAAGTCACGTTGCTTGGAGGGTGAGGGACATGGTTTATTTTATCCAACAGTAGGCTACATTTTCCAGATAAAAATGTAGCATATAAGTCATTATGATAAGGTATAGCAACCGTGCCAAATTTTACACTTATTATCCTTATTTCGTTTCAATCACTTTGTAACGTTTTTTTGTCGCTTCTGCTGTTTTCTAGACTTTTGCTATGTTTAGCATGTTTTTGGCTTTGATGCTTGCAGATTGAAATTGAACTGAATTGAAAATGGGTAGTACAGTCAATGATGCTGATATTCCTTCAAGGATAGGGACAAAAGATCCCAGAGTCAACGAAGTTACCTACCACCATCATACAACAACAAAGAAATAGACTAATGAAATAATGTATCGAAATGGAAAAATAAAGCAAGAAAATAACAAAATGTTTCTATTCAACTGTTTCTGATAGAGTTTTATTGTATTTTTACAATATCCAGTAAGGGTTCTAAGCACTTGTAATCAATAGAGTTTTAGACTTTTATAGCAGCGACAAAACTTATGTTAAGATCAACTTTGACTAATGATAAGTCTTCACCTGACATCTAGCCTTAATAAAAAGCAATAAACTCCTTTTAACATCACAAGTAGGCTACTTATGATTGATGCAGAATGGTAGCGAATCAAAAGTACATTTAGTGCAAATATTTAAAAATATCAAGTCAACGTATCTTTGGCGGTTCATTCAAAAGGCTTTACGATCAATTTTAAGTCACAAACTGCAAATCTTTTGAAGTCTCTGTGTTAATATTATATGTTCAAGCTCGGACATATGTTGGTGCACTACTTACATTATAAGTCTTTGTGTAGAAATTGTGAGGTGGAAAAGCCATTTTCTTGTATCTCACATACGACTCGACTTGCACAATATCACTGCATGCCTGCTTTACATTGTACAACCTCTCCTTTTGAATGTTCCTCATCATGGCAGTGAAATTGGGTTGATAGTACTTTGCATTTTGTGGTAAGATCGTTGAAGTTGTGTTAAATTCAGGTAAAACATTGTCAAAGTTTTTAGTAAAAAATGTATTCCGAAGCAAATTGTTGTGAAGGCTTTCTTGCTGCGCTGAGTGGGTGTGCTTGATCTGAAACAGTTGATACATTGTAACTGACTCCAGTCATGCATTTCAATGAATGCCTAATAATTTAGTTTGTATCAAGGTGAAATCCGCTATTTGATAATTTCCATGGGAAGCATTACACTACAGAAAGCAGTAAATGATAGTCAATGAAAGTATTTAAGATGATGGTTTTCAGGTTTGATGAAACTCTGAGCGGCCACCAAAAACAATACCATTACCACAAAGCAAACGAACTAGTAGCCTACCATATGAACCAAAAAGCATAGGGGGTTGTTTAAAACTTTACATTAAAATATTTTTTCATATTTTTAAACAAAATTGTGTTTTGTTTACACGTTATATTTCTTTGTGTTTGAGTCTTTGGGAAATCGAAGAAATTTCTTTTTGCTATGCATTCATGACGAAACAAAGGCAGACTCAGAAAACTTAAATCGTGCCGCTCGACTGGATGTCACGATGTGCGAAGATTTAATAAGCTAAATTATTATTATGGCATGAAAGCGTTGATAGATTGATGAGGAATCTTTACCCTCGGACTGGGAAAGTTTCTTGCAGAGCTAAATCTTGAAAGTTTTGCATACTTGTAGAGCAGGGGTCACCAAACTTTTCTCTCTGAAGGCCGGATTGCTGCGAGATTAACAGCTGCGGGCCGGATGCAAATTGCGAAAAGATATAGGCTACAACTATTTAGAATCTCCATTGACTTGAATTGAGCACAATAAATAACAAAGCCAGCGGTGGAATAGCGAAGTCGTGATGAAAATCGAAAGGTTGCTGGTAAAGTTATCCCTTGCTGTGATACACTACAGGGCATCGCGCTCTTGAAAAAAACATTAGGCTACATCTTTCCAAATTTTGCCTAGGCTGTCCCCGTTTTTGGTGGCCTAATGATAAAAACAGAACACCAACATGTAGGCTGCCTGGTGGAAAAATGTACAAATTCAACATACAACAACAAACTATAAGAACGAACAATTTTAACAAAGAAGTCTCTAAAAACAGAGAGAGACTGTTCACCAGGCATTTTATAATAAAAGTAATTTGCGTTCTTCTGGTGACTATTTACTAGGTTACCTCCTGATGTTAAAGATGATAACTAGCTTTTGTATTTCCGACGTTTCGTCAGTCAGCACGACTGACTTTATCAAGGTGGCTAAAACAGGTTAACACAACCTGTTCAGCAACGATGGCACAACACAAAAACGTACTGATAAAATGAATAAAGTAAGCAGCAAGAATCAGAATTAAAACACGCAACAAGACACCTAGAGGTTAAACTGAATGCAGTGAAAGAAGGTGAAGTTTCTGGATTGATCTACCAAGTTCCGTGTCATGACTGTGATTTAATCTACATTGGACAGACAAAACGTGACCTTAAATCTAGAATCAACGAGCACCAAAGAGCTATTAAATTTCAACGTCCGGAGCATTCCGCTCTTTGCAAACATTCTATAAATTCAGACCATAAAATTACTTGGACCAACGCTACCATTCTTAAAACTGAAAAGGATTACACAAAAAGATTATTTACAGAAAAGTGGTACATAAACCAGAAAGCACAACATGCTCTCAACCAGAAAGATGGTCAGAATTTTCCCTCTGTGTACAAAAAATTACTTTAACTTTAACTTCACCTTTTCCATTCTCAGTGCGTCTTCTCTATCATTGTTATTGCCAATTCCCTTGGTTTCTGTCTTGTCTGATGACTTTTCAATGTTTCTTGACGGTGGCCCAATAGATAGATAAATTTACGCTGTTGGAAAGCAGCCTACTGGTTTTAGGCATTCACTGCATTCAGTTTAACCTCTAGGTGTCTTGTTGCGTGTTTTAATTCTGATTCTTGCTGCTTACTTTATTCATTTTATCAGTACGTTTTTGTGTTGTGCCATCGTTGCTGAACAGGTTGTGTTAACCTGTTTTAGCCACCTTGATAAAGTCAGTCGTGCTGACTGACGAAACGTCGGAAATACAAAAGCTAGTTATCATCTTTAACATCAGGAGGTAACCTAGTAAATAGTCACCAGAAGAACGCAAATTACTTTTATTAAAGAAGTCTCTATTACAGTACACAAAAAGGCAAAACCAAAGACGGTTGCTAATGCCAAGGGAAGCACATGTACAGAATTTATAACAGTGTCTGGCAGTTTTCCTATTACCGGTATTATAGAAAAAGTATTAATTATAAAAACATTCTTATTTTAGTTTTAGAATCTATAATAATTTGTAGAACTTCGAATAATTTGTGATAGGCATAGGCAACTAATATTGCTATTTGCCAGAATTGTTTCATAAGAAGAAAATAATATGGAAAAATCATTAGCAGGTTGCGTGTAGCTCAACAGCAACGTCAGTCCTTTACAAAAAGTTTGGTAATTTTTTTCCTTAACAGGTATAGTGCAGCTGTTATTTCCGCAGCACGTGGCGGGCCGGATGAAATCAGTTCGCGTGCCGGTTCTGGCCGCGGGCCGTAGTTTGGTGACCCTGTTGTAGAGGATTTGAAACACTGGCACAAGCCTGGTCACAGAGATTGCCAGAGTGAAGTTAGCGCTTGTTGCTGAAGTGTTGTCTGTGAATTACTCCACCTATTAGGTGCCACTGAATGGAGAGCAGTCCTTGAAATGCGTTGGCAAACGCACATCACAAGAGTATCATCTTGGTGTTGCTTCGTTCATAAAGTCAGGCGCCAACTACGCTATCGAAGCGGAATCACAAACATGATGAAAGGTTATTTAAATGAAATTTTGTCTCGAATGATGTTTCTTGTAAAGAAGTATGTTTTGTTCAAACAAAATTTGTTTCCAACGCCACTAGTTGTACAATGCAAGACAATAAAACGGAAGCTAATTTTTTGAAACGTTTATTTTACTCCTCATATCAAAAGGCTGACAGATTGGAAATTCATTGTGGTTTTCATAAAGCAACTACGGTACTTCTTTGTGCATTATACAGTAATCTTACCTTGTGAGAAAACGGTACTATGAAATGCACGTAGATACAAAAGTATCCCAGTGTTGCTCCAGCAAAGAAAATAATATTTGATTTCATTATAGCCTCCAAAGATGTTCGGATCCACCTTTTTCAGGATCCTGATCCAGTTTTGATCTGACAAGTACAAGACCAGGTCCGATGATCCAATCCAGTGCAAAAACAATTTATATCACAAATTCTACAACTAACGTTCAGGCAACCTTGATACTCATGATAAAAGCCTTAGGGGAAGGTGGTGTTAGTTGAGTCAGTGGGTTAGTTGAGTCACCATTGTTTTCTGACTAACCAAGCATGACTTCGTGAAGATTAATTGCTAGAAACAATAAGCATTATGGGTAACTGAGTCCATCTTGCTTTAGCAGCCGTGCAAGTTATACAGGTTATACAGTCAGCAAAATGCCATTTTTTGGACTAAAATGTAAATATTTTCAGCTCAAAGTTGATTGGGATGCTGAAGCTATGCTAGGCGTAAGCAAAGATAGCGTCAAAGTTTCATATAGTTTATAGCTATCATAAGCATCGTACATTTGTGTAAGACCGATAAAGCTTTACGTATAGATAATATGTTCAATAATTGTCACGAGGAAGGATTGGGGTTGGTTGAGTCAATAGCTGCAAGGCTAGTTGAGGCAGTGACTCAACTAACCCTACCTCAGCTGAAATCTTACTTCTGAATTTGAATTGCTAAACGTGCATTATTAAATCAGTTACTTGGACAAAATGAGCTATTATGTGATTAAAATTATCCATTAGGCCTACTTTTCTGTTTAGGTTTACCCCCTCACACATCTCATTAATTACAGCCTTTGGACAGGGCTGTGTATGGCCCGTTTAAGGCCTACTACAACAGAGCATTGAGTTCCTGGCAAATAAATAATCCTGGAAAGGTTTGTAGTTTATATGATGTGGCTGGCATTATAAACCAAGCCTATGAAAATGCTTTTTCCCACAAAAATATTGCTGCCGGTTTTGAGACAACAGGGATATATCCTGTGTACAGAGACGTTTTCACTGACATAGATTTTGCTCCATCAGAAATGACCAACCGACCTTTAGAGTTACGTGTTGGGATTCAAGCTGAAAACTGTGCTTCAGAAATCAATGAACACACGGATCAGTTGTCCGCAACTTTCGAAACACCCAATATTAGTGCTGCACATCAAGCTTGTTCTAGCGTAACTTCTGCTCGGAATTCAGCTAGTTCAGAGACCACTTACGTGTCTCCAATGGAAATACTTCCAATTTTGTCAAATTTGGTTCGCGAAGCAATACAATGTGGCCCGCAGGAAAAGCATGAAAAGTATTAGATTTAACGTCACTAATTTCGATAGAATGTGTGAAATTTGGGTCTAGGCGGCATGAAGACTTTTTTTAGAGAAATGGCATGAAGTAGGGCGAAATCGAGAGAAATTAGGGTCTGGTTGCGGTAGAGACCTATTTCTATTTTCTTAGAGAAACGACATAAAGTAGGATAAAATAACCGAGGAAAATTTGGGTCTGGTTGCAGTGAAGACTCTTTTTTCAGGGAAAGACTGTGGAAACGGGCGAATTTGGGGCCATGTAACCCGCCTGGTATTGTTAATAATTTTTGTGGCCTACAGTACAAAGTAGGTTATTCCCCACTCCTAAATACAATAAACGTTCATTGATGGTATAGATCAGAGGTGCCAGATGGGAGCGGTGCCCAAGATAGACCCAAAAAGTTATGCATCTCATGAATGCCATTGCGCCTCAACTAACCCCACCCACTGACTCAACTAACCCTGCCTGCGGGGTTGGTTGAGTCAAACGGTGCTCTATGTTTGAGGTAATAAGAATGGCAATTAAACATGAGATAGCATTTTGATAAATGGATAGTAGCAAGCATACATCGTTACCTTTGTTTCACTTAGAGTTTCATAGGTGTATCTACAATAGGTAAAAAAATATAAGGAAAAATCTGAAACATGACTCAACTAACCCCACCTTCCCCCTACTGAACTCGAATGTTTTTTTGAATGATATTTTTTTAAATTAAACTCTTAATGACATGTCAATCCCAGACAGCAAACCAGTCATTTTTTACTGTGATTCAATGACTGTAGTTGCTGAATCAATATAAAAAACGACTGATTCTTTGTCTGGGATGTCATGGTTTGGTTTGGATTTGAATCTTTATCCTCGGACTGACAAAGCCTTGATAGGTTATTCCTGGTAGTTTCGCATACTTGTATATGCTCTTGACGCAGGGCTGGTTACCGAGATTGACAGAGTGAAGTTTTGCGAATGTTGAAGTCTTGTTGCCGGCTAATTGTTCCATTCACTAGGTGCCGCTGAATCAAGAGCAGTCCTGAATGCGTTGCTCAAGGTTTGTGGTACCGAAATACTGTAGAGCAAAATCCGGAAAACGGACAAAGCTGTTTTCTGCCGCAGGTGCACACCGAAACTATACCTCGTTTGATGTCACGTGAAGAATAAAATCTGGTAACATCTCATTTAGTCTTCTGCAAAAATGTTTGAATCCGAATTGAACTGAACCAAACTCGGGCTAACTAAAAATTGACTGAGCTTGCTACTCTAGGTGCAATAAGGTCTTAGTTTTCAACTGAAACTGATTTTATAGCATCTTTCGAGTGTAGGCCTACATGTTTCTTTAACTTTTATTTTCTTAAACCTGTTTCGTATATTTAACCAATAATTGACCTTAACAGCATTGACAGCCTACTTTATTGGCTGTTTGGCTCAATGTGTCATTAGACGCATGCATTACGCGCATCAAGCTGCAAAATTTTAAGAAGTTTCTTCAAACGTAGCTATTTGCTGAATTGCTAGACACTTTCAAAAACTGCATTTCTGTCGATTTATTTTTTTAATGTCCTGTAATTGGTGAAAAGTGCCTTGTTACTGAGTCAAAGCTTTCTCTACTAATTCCCTGGAAACAAAAGTTTTTGCACACAAAACGAACAGAAGCGAACATACCAACTTGGCCGGTTCCGAAAATATATCCTGAGGCTATCAAAGTTTACTCATCTTACAGTGTAGTAACATGACTGATACGGTTTGTTTAGTCGTGTTAGATCATTTGGCCTAAAAGGTTGCAGTAGGCTACACAGATGTAATTTTTTTAAATTAATTGTAACTTAATGCAAGCGAACCTACTTTTATTTACCATGCTCAAAGGTTCATATTTGGCATAGCACAGTGTGTAGTGGTCTAATAGTTACTAACAGAGCACTTCCTGATTTTGTTTTAAACCATTTTTTGTAGACGTTTCAATATTGACTTTGTATTATAAAAAACAAAGTTTTTTATTATTTTAAGCCAACAGGTCAAGCAGCCGAGAACAATTGTATTGCAACAGCCAACAACAGTTTTTTTTTTTTTTAATAAACGCAACTATTTTATATATTACCCAAAAGAGTATTCAATAAATTTGTAGGTCTACTGAAGCTACTATAGTCAAATATCATGAAATAGATAAACTAATAGTAAAAGCTTATTCTTGTTCTTTACTGAATTAGTGGCCTACATCGGTAGACAACAAAAGATCTAGCTTTACTCTAAAATAATATTAATTTCTGAAGTCATTTCTTGTCATTAGAATTTGGCATCTAGGCTTAGTCTACGTTGTGAGCTATAATAACATGTAATGGTGCAGTTAACGAAGTGAAGTAGTTGGCTGAAACATGATGGGAGGAAAATGCGCATTGCGGAGCTCACAAGGGTATATTGAATCTGAACTGATCACACTTTTCTAGCGAAGATCACGTTTTTGAGTAGTACAATATGTAAGCCGCAAAAATGGTAGTTTTAATAATAACATAGGCCAGTGGCTCCCAACACATGGGTCGCGACCCAAAGTTGGGTCGCCTGATTATTTTTTTGGGTCGCTTGTTTTTCAGGCATATTGTACTGTATCTTGGACGAAAAAATAACAATAAAAAAAATTTTAAAACGTGAAGAGATCGATTGCAAAACTGGAAAATATAAACACAAGTCATGAATCGTTTCATGTTAAGACATCGGAAAGCTTTGTAGCATAATTGTAGTACAAGAAGTTTTAACAGTATTCGTTTTTATTATTGTTAATATTATTATTAAATGTAAACCCAACAAAAATTTCAGTCTCAAGCATAAATCAACTTGCCAAAATTACGGGATATACATTGCAACGTGCACTGTATGTCACGAACACTATGTAGCACAAACCATGACAAATTTTTCCACACGTTGGGCCACACCTAGTCTGATGTGGTACAACGCATCAAAGACAAAGCCCCAAGTGCTGTATGGACTCATTGCTTTCTCCACAGAGAGGCCTTTGCTGTAAAAAAGCGGCACGAAGTGTTGAATGATGTTGTGAAGTGCATAAACTTCATCAAAGCAATCCACTAAATCGGCGTTTGTTTTCGTCTTTGTGCACTGACATGGATTCTAATTATCAAGCATTGCTGCTGCACACGGAAGTGCGATGGTTGTCACGAGGTCGTGTCCTGAAGCGAGTTTGTGATTTGCGGGAGGAGATTGCTATCTTCCTGAGGCAACAGAACTGTGTGGGATTAGCCGAGAAGTTTTTGCAAGAAGATTTCAACGCAAAAGTTGCTTACCTTGCCGCTATATTTGACTCTCTGAATTCTCTAAATTTATCTATGCAAGGCAACGGTTTTACGGTGATTGATCGCGACGCAAAAGTTTCTGCTTACCACAAAAAACTCATATTCTGGAAAAGTTATGTCACCAGAGATGAGTAGGCTACGATATATTTCCTCAGCTAACGCAGTATATTTGTGGCAAGGAAGTTGATATTAAGCAAACCATAATTGAACACCTGGAACAGTTTGCCAAAAAGTTTGTTCACTACTATGGAGAATCTCTAACACTTAAAAGCCAAAATGATTGGATAATTGATCTATTTGTTGGAAAAGATCTGCCTCAACTTCCCATCCATGTTGCAGAACAGTTTTTGGACATAACGACAGAAGCAGCAAATCGTATTTCTTTTTCGTCCTTCAAAAACAAATACCCCAAAGATTCTGCAAAAACATCCACTTTTGTGCTTCCATGTACAAAGTGTATCCCACAGTTTCAAATTTAGTGACTCAAAAACAGATTCCATTTGCAACAACTTGGCTTTGTGAGACTGGATTTAGCGCCATGTGTGTATTGAAAACTAACCAGCGAAACGGCTGAAAGTTAAAGCCGACATGCGGCTATGCCTAAGCAAAATAACGCCTTGATTTCAAAAATTCACTGACAGCAAGCAAGCCCAGCTATCTCATTAGCGATTTGATAAACATATTATTTTCGGAAAAAAGTCACTGCTTTTGTAGTGCTGTTTGTTTGCAACGCGATCTTGTATGGCTTTTAAAATACTACGACAATTTGCTTGGGTCGCAAGATTTTACCGAACTGAATTTTTTTTAAAAATGGGTCGCCTTAAAAACGAGTTGGGAACCACTGACATAGGCTATACACTACAGGGCCGTGTGAGAACCATATCGGGCTTTTTCAAAATGTAATGGTGCTGGGCCCCTATGTTTAGTGATGGCGCTTAAAAATAAGACAAGAAAGCATTTAGGATCATAAACTCTTTCAGTGTAGGAAAAAATTCATAGTTACCATTTTAGCAAAGAGTAGGCCTAGGCTAAACAACTCTTAAGTTTTTCCATCAAAAAATAGTTAAGCCTATTAGGCTAGGCTGACAATATAGTAGAGGTTATGGAAAAAGTTGAGGAAGTTGAAAAAAGTTAAAGGGGTGTATAAGTTAGAAAGCTTGCCCCCAGACAATTTTGACAAATATAATCTTGTTTTGGTCACTTGGTAGGCATTTTTAAGAACACTAATGTTTGTTTATTATCAAGACGCACGTTTGGTATGTAACCAAATTTATAAAAAATAAAAATGGGATTGGGGTAGATTAGAAGATTTGGTTTGAAATTTAAGTTAGCACGCCATTTCAAAAAAAAAATATTCACGATTACAGAAGGATTTCAACAATTTATTTGTTGAAAGTGTATAGGCTATAGCCCAGTGTGGTGTAGCCTTTCAGCAGTCTAGATCTTCGAAAATCTATCTGGGGTGTCCTTTTTATTCTCTTAATCCACTGTTGAAACTATGCAATATGCATGCTTAATTTTGCTGGGTACATGAATATAACGTGATTAAGCGAGCAAAGCAAGCGAGAAAATTTTGCTAAAATGGAAAAAAAATTACGTATTAAATGTCACCGGTACATGTAAAATTACAATATTCGAAAAACGCTGCACGAAGTAAATATTAAGTAAATAATGGCTCTAGGCAGACATGGGCCCCCAGCCGGGGGTTTGGAAAGCAGTACATACGGACTTGCATAATTTAAGCTATTGAATATCTTGCTTCTGCAGCAGAATTCTATTTTGTAAACAGCCAAAAACATTAAACAGACCAAAATGAGTGGGCCCCTAATCAGCCGTGAACACTGCTGAGTTTGGAGTCAGAAAAGATCTTAAGGCTATACAAGATTGAGCTAAACCAAAAATATCGACTCAGAAAAACGTTTCGGAACGACTCGGAAATGGGAAAATCTTTCCAACTGCAACTTCAAAATTATGGTGTTTAAAGGCATTTATTTTTGGATTAAATAGACCAAATAAAGGATGCCAATATCTAAGAAATGCGTCGAAAAATAGCTTTCTTGATTGGAATACTAATTGGTTGCTGCGGAACGTATTTCTTCCACCATACAACAAGTTGCAAAGTCAAACTAAACAAAAAGGTTGGTCACATCTCAAACATGTTAACCTTTGTGTTTAATCAAGTAGGACAGTAAAAAAAGGTTAAAGTTATGAGCAGACGACATTATTATTTTGCAAATTTAATTTTTTTTTTTTTTTAAATGTTGATTTATCCCCCCCAATCCTCAACTAACTTTGTTTGTTTGTTTATCTTTATCCTGCATTGCGGGAAAGCGGACTTGAGCGCTATGCATCGGTGTACGCCTTCCGACATACACCTGACCCACGCTGCAGCCGACGGCAATGTCTGTTTCCGGTTGTCTACTTTACTTATGACGTAAATTTGGTACTACCCATTACTCGAAATCGATCACTAGGTAGAGGCAATTATCGTAAAGTTTCTTGCCCAGAGAAACAACAGCAAGTGCGGGTGGCTGGAGTCGAACATTGCAAATTTAATTGAAAATCGATTAAAAAATTTCAGGCAATGGGACACCAACCGGCACAATTAAATTTGACGAATGTTCACTATAATCCAATGCAATCAAGCACGATTTCAGTTCCAAGTACAACTGTGAAAGATGAAGATGTATCATCAACTCTCCAGAGCTCAATTAAGTTTAAACATGACTTCACAAAAATAATGGAAGCGATCCAAACAGAAAGACAATACAATTTTCAAATGGTTTGTCAGCGAAAAGCAAACGTTGACGGGAATCAAGAAAAATCAAATTCTTACTTGCCAAAGCATGATTTTTATTCTAAAAAGTATAAGGTTGGTATCATGGTGACCTTTAGATTGCTATGGTTGGAATATTAAGAAAATTTACAATTAAATCAATAATTTTTCTTCCTATCAAAGTTGGATCAATTACATAAGTTTCAAGTTCAATTACATTACAATTAAACAAACAACGTTTTTAATACTCTTCATTTACCATTACATGCTAGAGTGCTAGACAATCGCTTTATCTGGTGAAGATAATGGTCAGATCAGTGCTCAATCTGATAAAGATCTGGACCAGATAAATTGACTGTCTGGAATTGTTTTGAAATTTGTAAATTGCAATCATGATAAAGACGCCATAGTAGCCTACAAGAAATTACATTTATATCACATCATAGTTGCCTACATTTACAAGCGCAATTTCACGAAGGCACATCTATTCCACATCGTATAGCCTACTATGTGTGCAACTTACCTAGTGTAATCGTAACTTAGACTAATTTTTGTAAAAATTCAATACATTATACAACAACACAAGTTTCAATTACAATTACAATTACACGAAAACTTGTAATTAATTACATTCAATTACAATTGTAGTTGATGCATCTCAGCTTTCTTCTGCACGTGCAGGGATCAAAATATTTTTTGTTTTTCAATTTATAGCTTTCTGTTTGTCATATCCAGAAGTGCGGATATAGCAGTTGGTTGAGAGCTATCCTTGTGATGGACGGTTATTACTCCGTTGAGTCGTATTTGAAAGGTAAAATTATCGGAAAAGAAGTGATGGAATTTGCCCAAAACCACGTGACGTTTGGAGCAATCAACGACAACGCACTTGCAAAGAAGACATGGCGAGAATCTTTCAAAGTAAGTAAAAGTCATTCAGAGCATATATGGCTACCAACATGAGATTTAAAAATTCCTTGCGTTCAAAGTAGGACCTTTAAAGAGTTTTAAAAAGGTCCAAGAATGTATCGACATAAAAGAGTAATGTTTCTCGGCATTCGAGTGAGATAAAATTTTGGGAAAGCAAATTCCCCCCAAGCTTCCCCATGGGGGCGTACGATGACCATTGTTTGGGTGTTCAATTTTTTAGAAAGTTTGAAACACATGCTTGATTTGCATAGTGACTCTTTATATCATAGTGCAGGCCCTTAGGGGAATCTTTAGGCTAAACGTGTTACACGTTGTTTTTTTGCATATTTTTGCAGTTGATCAACCCAACTTTGATTTTAGTGGGTGCCGCAACTTTTTGGGTCACGTGATCACCCCCAAATCGGGGATTTCCCCAAAAATCACGTTTCAGCTCTTTTTACGTCATTTTTGTGCAATTACATATTTGATTTTTGTATATTTTAACTTAAAAAGCACATACAAATAAGTGAGACAAAATAAACACAAAATAATTTGATTGATGACGTGATTGTGACGTCATCACATATATTTTTTGCTTTTTTAACCTATTTTGGTCGTTTGCTGTTGGTTTTAGTTGGAGTACCGGTTACTAAAACCATTTCACAATTCCTAAAAGTAGTTTCGTCATGATTGCATCTTTTATGACGTCATCATTACATTATTAAAACTAGACAACTTCAAATTCAGAAACCAAAGGTAAGTTTATTCCGAAAAAAGCGATCAAATACTCTCATTATAAGTTTTACAAATGCTTAAAATTTTACAATTGCAAGCAATAACAATAATTCCAGTACAGTATGACGCAATAACGACGTCATCAAGGGAATAACCAGAAGAGCAGCTACCAGGGGTGAATTTCCCTTTTGGTCATGCCACTTTAAAATTTAAAATAATATGTAGGCCTAATTATGATCTACAAATCAAATTAATACACGACCCCAGATGATGCAATGTCAGAGTCTTAACACTGTTAATTCAAGATGAAAAAACTAGCGGTTTTCGATGTTAAATTCCTACCATACGTAATTTGATGTTAAAAAAAATTCGTGTACGACAAGTTTTTTCAAGTTACAAGATAGAGTTTAGAAAGTCAAAAGCATTTCTTGAATGATCAGTGTGGATTGGAGATGAAACGTCAATGTGGATTGAAGATGAAACATCAGAGAGGATTGGATATTTTGTGGTCGAATTGCATGTTTCGTACTCGCATGAACAAAGACTTGTGGCATTTTATGGATTTTTTCTTACAGGAACATCGAGAGCCACAAGTAGACTGACAAAACGGAACAAGCTGATTTGCATCATTATGTTTCCAACCCCAAGCTAAAGGAGAAGGTAGTTGCTGAACATTTACGAGGCTTGATTTCCATATTTCAGCTTGATGTATCGCTCTGCGTGTATGTTGCATCAGAGCAGCTGACGTTGGTGGCAGCTTTTCAATAGTGCAACCATTGGTAAACATCATATAACGGCATTCGTCTACATCCGTGATAGTAGGACCATTGCCATAAAGAGCTACGACATACTTTTGTATGTCATTTATAGAACTAGGTGAGCTTGAGAAATTCAGAGAGTTAAATAAGCCACACATTGCGGTAAGATTAAGCATCCAACAATCCCAAGCCTTTTTTTCCAAAGACGAAACAGTATCACAGATTGTGATAGCATAAGACAAAGGTAAAGAAGCGCAAATCATCGGAGATTGAGGTAAAGATGAAACAATATCATGGATTGGAATGAAGCGAGTTTTTTCTCCAACTCCAAATTCAACCCATAGTTTACAGATTTCTAACTTGTCAAAACACGAAATTGCAATAATTACCACATTAGTAGGCTACCTACTGTTTTGACTATGGCATCGGATTTTCCATGTTTCACATGGAGAAACATACGGGTGTCTGCCTCTTCGTGATCACATGGGGAAACCTCAGACATGTCCAATGTTTGATTGTTAAGAGCTGTATTTAACGATGTTACAACAATCGTAAACAAGTTTGGGTCGACTGAAGTTATCACAGCTTGTTGAACCAGTTGATATAACGCAGTTTTGTTGCTGTCATTTCCCAAAAACTCAGACCAGTTGAGAGAAAGACGAGTATTACTTGTGACAGCCACGTAACATCCAGACCCTGTTTCTTGCAGAAGATAAGCCTCAAATAGCTACTGCCATCACAGAACATGCCAGCAGTGTGATGTCAGCCGATTATGAAGTAGTGAAAGAATCTGCCTCGAAAACCGATCACTACGTCCTTGATGGAGGGTTCTTGTTGCATCGAGTGCCATTGAAACTGGAGACAGTTATGGGTCTATTGCACACTGCACAGTCGTATGCAGATTTTACCATTCGTCATTATCGCTTAGCAACGGTGGTCTTTGATGGATATGGTGGTCCGTCTATCAAAGACAATACCCATCAAAGACGCGGCATGAACGTCCACCCGGTTGTTCACTTTTCTGTAGACACCAAGTTCATTGGAAAGAAGGAGCAGTTCTTGCCTCGAGTTTCCAACAAGGAAGGATTAATTTCTGCTCAACTGAGGAATAGAAGCTGCAATGTGATGAACGCTCCAGGTGATGCAGATGTTGACATCGTCAAGACGGCAGATGGACAGCCCTCATCGACATAGTACGACTTTAATTGGTGAAGACACGGACCTTTTAATATTGATACTACGCTATGCTGACACTGACCCAGACATTAAAGACCTCTACCTCCGCTCCGAAAAGGCTTACGCAACCAAGATACACGACATCAACAAACTTAAAGCAATCATCGGACAGGACATAATTATGGTTACAGCTCCTCTTCATTCATGCATTCACCGGTTGTGATTCAACGTCAAGGATATTTGGTATCGGGAAGAAGACGCTTTCAAGAAACTAGTGAAAAGTCAACCAATAATCAAAGAATGTGCAAATTGCTTTATTCTCCCAAATCAGACAGACCACATCATTAAGGATCTTGGAAACAAAGCTATGACCGTTATGTTTGGCAACGATGGCAGTAGTAACCTAGAAACACAGCGATACAATACATTGGTCAAGAAAATTAAAACAGCCAAATCCTTTGTTCACCCTGAACGTTTGCCACCTACATCATCCTTTACCAAATTCCACTGCCTCAGAGTTTACTACCAGATTATGGTCAGGATGGGTAGGCTACTGACGATGGTATGGATGCTCTAGACTGGGGATGGAAAATAGACAATAATCAGATGGTTCCAATCATGACGGACATGAAAGCTGCCCCGGACAACCTACTGAAAATGATCACTGCAATTGCGAATCGTGTTCACCTCACTGTAGTTGCCGGAGATATGTGCTACCATACCATGCTGGATGTGGACCATGCCAAACTGGTTCATGTGTCCATACAGCAATCACATAATTACAGACGATGACATCGAGAGTGACAGCGATGAGCATTAGTAATACTTGATCCATTTGCTTTCTTTACGCTGATTATGTCAAGAGTCTACATGACCACATCGTATGAGCTCTTTATGCCTGCTCAGTTAACTCAAATATATATAGAAATCCCTGTGATAGAAATTCACCGGGTTTTTTAATAAACAATA